>NC_091247.1:22500-10022500 GCF_042477335.2 Ovis canadensis | reverse complement strand
ACATAGGGCTTTTCTCATTGTTGAGTCAATGATTGCCACCAGGCCTCCATATCCTTAGGCACCTGGGAATATATTAATCAATGTATTTGGAATATAGAAAAGGAAATATAGTAGTTTTTAAGGTTAGCAATACTAGACTTTCTGAGTTAATGAATTTTCTCTTTTGTAATAGATCATTATACTTTGTTATAAATCACTGTGTCCTTGCTATGTAAAAATGTAACTTTATCACTATCTTAAGACTAAATAGATCTTAAGGGGAGCATTGGTGAAAGGATTTTCATTTGTTGGGCTGATGTTTGCTGCTAAATCTCCATATTCCCTGCCCTTATAATGAATATAACTAACATATAGGAGAAATAAGTATTAACCTTTAAGCATATAGGAGAAATAAGTATTCACCTTTAAGATTAATCATGTTAACCTTGGGTTAAATAAATTCCTTTCTTGATTGTAGCTCACTACACCCTCACCCTATAGGAATGTAACTTTATTTGGAGGGTGGTGCCTGGTTTAAGAAAAAACACCCTTGGAAGAAATAAGCTTTTTGGTTATCAGAAAGAAAGGATCATAAAATGTCAGCAGGTCTCATGTCCAGAAGATGATGTAAAATCCCTAAGACCATTTTATGTGAAGCACCTGATTTTGATAAAGGTCAGGACTGCTGACCCCCTCATGACTCTGTATTCATCCCTATGTGTAACAAAAGGTATATAAGCAAACCTCAAAATAAAGAAATCAGATCAGTTTACGGAAAGACTGATTCCCCTATGTCGTTTCTTTCTTGCTCCCTGTTTTTCTGGCTGAATTCCCATCTGGAGCATGGATGCTATTCCACGTAAACCAAGTTATTCAGCCTCTTTTTCTCCACTAATTTTCCTGCTACACTATCCATTTCTAATCTCTCTATATGTCTGTAATTAAATATGTATTTTTCCAAGGACGCCGATGCCATCCCCACCTTCGAATCACCCTGGATCCACTGGGGCTGGACCCTGGCAGGAGTGGGTTGCCATTTTCTACTCCAAGGGATCTTCCTGACCCAGGGATCGAACCTGCATTTCCTGCATTGGCAGGGGGGTTCTTTACCAGTGAGCCCCTGGGGAGCCCCTGGATATAGACTTTGTTGCTGTTTAGTTGCTCGGTTGTTTCTGACTCTATGCGACCTCCATGGACCGTAGCCCGGCAGGCTTCTCTGTCCATGGAATTTTCCAGACAAGAACACTGGAGTAGGTTGTCATTTCCTTCTCCAGGGAATCTTCCTGTCCCAGGGATCGAACCCACAGCTTCTGCATTGGCAGGTGGATTCTGTACTGTGGAGCCACTAGGGAAGCCCCCGTATATTAGTTTGTAATTCAAGCAAACTGTATGAAAAATGTATAAGGCAATTTGATGAATATAAACTCTGATTAGATTTTATCATGGTTAAAATTATTATTAATTTTTAGGTGTGATAATAGTATTTGGTCATTAAAAAGTTTTGTAGAAATACAACCGGAAGAACAAATGAGTTGATAGCTTGTCTGGTATTTGACTCAAACTTAACTAGGAGTCAAGAGTGGGAATTATAGGTGAAATGAGACTGTCCATAAGTTGAGAACTGTTGCAGCTGGGGATGATTATGCTGTTTACTTTAGTGTAATTTTGTATAGTAACATTTGCCTTGTTAAAAATGGAAAAGCGGATTTTTCTATAATGAACTTGAGTTTAAAAAATTTTTTTAAGTTTTAAACTGAAAAAAATCAAGTAATTCCTGGTTTTCTGTCTCTCAACCCGGCAGGCTGCATTCAGGATGCCTAGGCCACCCCAGTCTGACTCCTAAATTTCTTGTGAAAAATCTTCATACATTTCCAAACATCTTCATTTATTCTTTCCTTTACTGACCACCCACCCAGGTGGACACCACCCTGCTGAGATACTTGGTAATAAATGTGCTAGACTTCCAAGAGTGAGGGGCTCCTGTGAAAATCAGTACATTTATTGAGTAGTTACTCTATGCCAGGCACCTCGCTGAGCACTGGCTATGCATTTTATCCTTACTACCATCTATCCTGACTAATAAGATTTATATCAACAGCCATTCTTATAACTGATAGACCATTCTGCCCCAGGCATGGAGCAGGGAGCTTGGATATCCACTGGTGTGTGTTGGGGAGACTTCTCAGCCAAAAAGGCAAGTGGGTGTTGCGTGGTGAATGTGGTCAGCCATGGGAGCCACAGGGTCACTGTCCAGGCCCTGGGAGGTGGGGAGGTTAGGAGTCAGGAAATGCAGTTGGCCTGGAATCCAGACGGGGGCAACTGGTAAGAACCAGGAATCTTTCAGGGGGGTCTGTGGACCCAGAAACTCCATTGCCTGAAAGGCTATGGTCAGGAGACGATGAATATGGTCATCAGGTGACTTCTAGCGCAGGAGCCAGGCTGCTGTGTAAAAGGAGTAGCCAGGGGTGTGTATGCAGAGCTAGAGGAGAGAAGACGGTCCTCCGTCAGATCCAGGACTCCGCCCAGTGGCTGGGAGCTACAGGCTTCGGCTAGGCTGAAGTCTCATCACCAGCCTCCCAGGTCTTAAAGTTCAGGACGTGATTTGGACCCAGGCTGCTTCTGGTTTCATATCTGCATCTCAGTTTCCTCCGTCCCAGCCTCATCATTCTAGACGTGGGCAGTGCTGGGCTCAGAAGGCAAACATTTAGAGGGATGGAATGAGTTTAAAGGAAATGATTATGTTTAACCACATCTTAAATGGAGGAAACAAAGAAATGGTTAAATATTAAGAATGTTTTGTCCTTAAGACCAAGGTACTTTATGTATGGATGAGAGAGTTGGATTGTGAAGAAAGCTGAGCACTGAAGAATTGATGCTTTTGAACTGTGGTGTTGGAGAAGACTCTTGAGAGTCCCTTGGACTACAAGGAGATCCAACCAGTCCATCCTAAAGGAGATCAGTCTTGGGTGTTCATTGGAAGGACTGATGTTGAAGCTGAAACTCCAATACTTTGGCCACCTCATGCAGAGTTGACTCATTGGAAAAGACTCTGATGCTGGGAGGGATTGGGGGCAGGAGGAGAAGGGGAAGACAGAGGATGAGATGGCTGGATTGCATCACTGACTCAATGCACATGAGTTTGCATGAACTCTGGGAGTTGGTGATGAACAGGGAGGCCTGGTGTGCTACGATCCATGGGGTCACAAAGAGTCGGACACGACTGAGTGACTGAACTAAACTGAACTTAACAGATATTCTAGTAATTATGTGCTGGGGTCCACCTCTCAGGCCAGGGCTCAGTTTCCAGGCACCCTCAACTTTCTTCTCATGGACCCCAACCCTTGCTTTGCTTTCTACTTTTAAACCCACTCTCTTCCCTCTGTCCCTTGGGTCTCTGTTCAAGAAATGACTTGTCTTACCTCCAGCTGTCCCTTTCTTGGCTGCTCCCAAAAGAAGCTTCTAGACTCTTTTTAAAAAACTTTGTTGCCATATAGTTGATTTACAATGTTGCATTACTTTCTGCTGTACAGCTAATTAGTTATACATATTACATATATCCACTCTTTTTTGATCCTTTTCCCAAATAAGTCTTTATAGAATGTTGAGTAGAGTTCCCTGTGCTATACAGTACTTCCTTGTTAGTTATTTATTATATGTAAAGAGAGGCTGTTTGTTTTTAAATTTATTTATTTATTTAAATTGGGGGCTAATTACTTTACAATACTATAGTGGTTTCTGCCATACATTGACATGAATCAGCCATGGGTGTACATGTGTCCCCCATCCTGAACCCCACTCCTGCCTTCCTCCCCATCCCACCCCTCAGGGTCTTCCCAGTGCACTGGCCCTGAGCACCCTGTCTCATGCATTGAACCTGGATTGGCGATCTGTTTCACATATGATAATATACATGTTTCAATGCTTTTCTCTCAAATCATCCCACCCTCGCCTTCTCCCACAGAGTCCAAAAGTCTGTTCTTTACATCTGTGGAGAGAGGCTGTTTTAATCCTAAAAGTTTTATTGCTTATCTTTGCGGAGACCTTAAGTTTCCAGAATTCTCTAGAACCTTCTGTTTATAGTTTCTGGGTCCTTTTCTGGGGTGATCCCCAGACTCCTGCTCACCTCTGGTATCCCATAGTGGAGGGGTTTAGCAAACCACCATACCCCCCACATCCCCACCCCAAACCTTTCTCAGTGTACATAGAGCTCCTTTCCTCTGCTTGACATGTCAGTAAATTGTCCCACACAGAGCATGATGCTCATAGGGTTAATGGGGTGAGGCTGGGCCAACGTGCCCCAATTCCAGCTCCTGTGCCCATGGCCCAGAAACGTACTGTGGCTTTGCCTGCAAAGATGGCCACTGGTGATTCCTCCCATCTCTGCATGCATGTGCCTTCCTCCCATCAGGAGATGGACACTGTTCCTCCATCCCTTGAGGCTGAGCTGCCTGACTTAACTTGACCAACAGACGAGGGCAGAAGGGGAGAGGCCTAGCAGCATCCATGTAATCTCAGAGAAGAGCCAGCTGCTGTGGAAGTAAGTGCAGGTTATCCTGCTGGAGAATGAGCCTCCGTGTGGAATTCAAAGTGAGACTGTGAGTAGAGAGGCCCAGCTGTCCCAGCCAGTCCCCAGCCAGCGCCCAGACACGGGGGCCACCACCCCAGCCGAGGCACCAGCTGTGTGAGGGAGGCCATCTTGGATCTTCCCGCCCCAGCCATGCCATCCTAGCCAATACTATGTGGAGCAGGGACGAGCCCTCCCTGCAGACCCCCACCCTAATTCCTCAGTTCAGTCGCTCAGTCATGTCCGACTCTTTGCAACCCCATGGACTGTGCACACCAGGCCTCCCTGTCAATCACGAACTCCCAGAGTTTACTCAAACTCATGTCCATTGCGTCAATGATGCCATCCAACCACCTAATCCTCTGTTGCCCCCTTCTCCTCCTGCCTTCGATCTTTCCCAGCATCAGGGTCTTTTCCAATGAGTCAATTCTTCACATCAGGTGGCCAAACTATTGGAGCTTCAGCTTCAGCATCAGTCCTTCCAGTGAATTTTCAGGACTGATTTCTTTTAGGATGGACTGGTTGGATCTCCTTGCAGTCCAAGGGGCTCTCAAGAGTCTTCTCCAACACCACAGTTCAAAAGCATCAATTCTTTGGCACTTAGCTTTCTTTATAGTCCAACTCTCGTATCCATACATGATTACTGGAAAAACCATCACCTTGACTAGACAAACCTTTGTTGGCAAAGTAATGTCTCTGCTTTTTAATATACTGTGTAGGTTTGTCATAGCTTTTTTTGAAGGAGTAAGTATCTTTTAATTTCATGAATGCAGTGATTTTGGAGCCCAAAAGAATAAAGTCTCTCACTGTTTCCTCTGTTTCCCCATCTATTTACCATGAAGTGATGGGGCCGGATGCCATGATCTTAGTTTTCTGAATGTTGAGTTTTAAGCCAACTTTTTCACTCTCCTGTTTCACTTTCATCAAGAGGCTCTTTAGTTCTTCTTCTGCCATAAGGCTGGTGTCATCTGCATATCTGAGGTTTCTGATATTTCTCCCAGCAATTTTGATTCCAGTTTGTGCTTCCTCCAGCCTGGCATTTTGCATGATGTACCCTGCATAGAAGTTAAATAAGCAGGGTGACAATATACAGCCTTGACTTACTCCTTTCTCGATTTGGAACCAGTCTGTTGTTCCATGTCCAATTCTAACTATTGCTTCTTGACCTGTATACAGCTTTCTCAGGAGGCAGGTAAGGTGGTCTGGTTTTCTCATCTCTTTCAGAATTTTCCACAATTTTTTGTGATCCACACAGTCAAAAGCTTTGGTGTAGTCAATAAAGCAGAAGTAGAAGTTTTTCTGAAACTCTCTTGCTTTTTCAATGATGGAGTGGATGTTGGCAATTTGATTTCTGGTTCCTCTGCTTTTCCTAAAACCAGCTTGAACATCTGGAAGCTCACAGTTCATGTACTACTGAAGCCTGGCTAGGAGAAGTTTGAGCATTACTTTGCTAGCGTGTAAGATGAGTGCCATTGTGCTGTAGTCTAATTCCTCACCCACCCAGAATCATGAGAAAAGAGTTGGTGGTTGCTTTAAGCCACCAAGTATTGAGTGGTTTGGTATGTCATCATAGGCGATCCAGATATAGGTATTTTATGCTCTGTCTCCAGGCCTCTTGAGGTAAGTTAGGATGTCTTAAGCAGTTGCAATCAGAGGTCAGCTGGCCAGCACTTGGGGCCCTGAGGGAGGCAGATGGCCATCAGGCTTTCTGGAGATGGTGTATCTAAGCAGAGCCTGGCCTTTGGTGACAGACAGACTCAACTTCCCAGCTCTGCCACTTACCTGCTGTGTGGCCTTGCGCCTCATGCATTTCCTCCCTCGTCTGAAAACATGGATAATAATTGTATACAGTTGAATTTGAGCAAACTCTGGGAGGTGGTGAAAGACAGGGGAGCCTGGTGTGCTGCATGTCATAGAGTCACAGAGTTGGACACGACTTAGCGACAGAACAGCAACAGATCGTATACACCTCCTAGAGCTGCACTCTCCAATAGAGCTTTCGGACAGTGGTGGCCGTGTACTCTTTCTGTGCTTTCAAATTCAGTAGCCACTACCCACATGAGGCTATTGGACATCTGAAATGCGATGAGCCCAATCAAGAGGTTCTGTAAACATGAAGCCCACAGATTTGTATGAACAAAGGATGTGAAATGGCCTCATCAATACTTTAAATATTAATTACACATTGAAACAGTATTTTGTATTATTTGGGTTAAAAAACGTTATTCAAATTAATTTCCCCTATTTTTACTTTAAAAAATTCTGTATGTGGTTCACATTATATTAGGTTAGCCAATATTGGGTTTTTGTTTGGGTTTTTCGGCATCATCTTATGGAAAAACCTGAATGAACTCTTTGGCCAATCCAACATTTTATTAGGCTTCCCTGGTGGCTCAGAGGTAAATAATCTGCCTGCCGTGCAGGAGATGCAGGTTCATTCCCGGGATTAGGAAGAGTCCATGGAGAAGGAAATGGCAACCCACTCCAGGATTCTTGCCTGGGAAAGCCCATGGACAGAGGAGCCTGGCAGGTTACAGTCCATGGGGTGGCAAAGTCAGACATGACTGAGCAACTAAACACCAGCACCAACAGATATTAGAACTGATGTAGTGTCTTCAGAAAATTAAATGTATATAAAGCGCCTAGTATGGCACCTGGCACATGAAAGACCTTAGGTGAATGGTATCTATTATTTTTGTAAACACTGTCCTACAGGACAGAGCACAGATGCTGGCCGGCCAGTGGCTGGGTGCCTACAGCATGGACCCCGCTTTATGGGGCAGAAGAAAGGAACTCACATTCAGTTAAGCAATGATGTGCCGCTGACTAGGAGGGGTTTTACCTGGGCCAGCCATTCATTTAATGACTTGTGGGGGGAGATATTATTCTTCCCATTGGGCAGATGGGAAAACTGAGGCTTGGAAAGGTGATGTGACTTGCCCAGCTGGTTTTGTGACAGGGCAGGAGTTCTTGACTCTGGGGACTGGGGTTCCGCCCCAGGACCTCTGCTCACCCTGGAGGCGATGTGCAGACCTGGCACACGCCTCCTGTCTCCGCTTCCTCTTGTCCTCCCCAGATCCTGCCACTGCTTCACCTCCTCTCTGAAGTCCAGGGCCCCCAGCCTGTCTCCTGCCTCCTTGCCTCCCTCCCTATCCAGACTTCCAAAGAAACTAATTTATTTCTCCAAGTATAAATGGACTCTTTCGCACAAAGACACCACATATGCCATTTCATTCGTTATTTGTTAACTTCATCAAACAAAGTACAATTCTCTGGCACTAATGTCAATCTCCACAGCTCATTGGGTTTCTTAAAATAGTAGAAACACAGCCCTCATCTCCCAGCCACGATGAGGGAGGCAGCCTGCGCTCCAGCCAGCGAGAAGAATCCTTTACTTCTCACCCCAGAAAGAGCCATAAAACACGCTCAGCGCCAGAGCACGCACCCATTTGACAAAGACAATTTGATTTGTCCGCGGCTTCTAAAATATTCATCCCACTTTGATGGACTATCGTTTTATAAATATAGATTATCATTAACCGACACCAGCGGTGCGCTGCTGGCCGACCCAGCGCCACGCCACTGGTTCGGGATGAAGACGTCCAATAAAAAAAATCATTATCTCTGTCTGCAAACCCTGATCTGTATCGTTTGCCTCATTTGCAGTGCAGGGGTCAGTAACTCACGCTAACTGCCTCTGTTTGTGCATTTCATGGCCTGGCCACCCCTGCTGGGGAGATTGGCAGGATGCTTCTCAAGTTCGGACCTGGGGAAGGAAATGAGGACTGGGGGAAGGAGAGAAAAGATCCCATCGAGAAGGCTGTGTTTCTGGAGAGATGGTGGAGTGGAGTGGGCACCTGCTATCAAGTTTTGGAGCATATCAGACCCAGCTCCACTACTTACTGGCTTTGAGACCTTGAGCAAGTGAGTTAAACTCTCTGGGTCTCAGCTTTCTCATAGGTAAAATGGGAACCACCGTCATATCTCTCTATGAGATACTTCAGCACACAGTCAGTGTCAGCAATGATGACGATGGTGGTGGTTCTTTTTGACAGCCTTGGGCCCTTAAGCAAATTGCTTAACTTTCCTGATCCCTAGGTTCCCCACCTATAGAACAGTCTCAATAATACTGACATCCAGTGGTTCTGAAGATACAATGAACTGACACATCCCAAGAGCTCAGTGCATTAGATATGTACCCTAAGCACCCAGGAGGGCCATTCTGTTTAAGCTCAGTGGAAGCCAGACAGAGAGCACAGTGAAGGAATCATCCCAGAGGGTCACTTCGTTAGCATCCTTGTTCCATGAGGACTCCGGATGCATAGCAGGTGAGCCCAGAGCAAAAGGTGGCTCAGGATGTCATGCTGAGATGCATTCAGATCTGTTCTACAAGGATCTCTTTTCTGATCCCCTCCTCCTGAGATTCTGGGTCTTGTGGGACCTGAAAAAGAGATGGGGGTCGGGTAGCTGAGTTCACTAGACATATTCCTTGGTGCTATGTTGCCAGGCAATGAAATTCAAGGTGGAATTAAAGATTTGCCTGGCCCTGGAAACAAAGCCTCGTCTGTAGCGTTTCCTCTTATGTTTAGGCTTTTGAAAGAAATACACAACCAGGTATGGGGGGAGAAAAGCAATTGCAGAGAAATCTCCAATAGAATGTAGCCTGAGGGAGAAGAGAAATAGCTTGGAAAGTGTGGAGTTGAGAGCAGAGAGCAAACCTCTCTTCATCCTGAGCAGGAATGGAATGAGAAAGGGTGAAATAAACTCTCAGGTTTAAGCTGTAACCAGGGATAGATGAGGCGGATGGCCTGGAACATTCCAAGTGGTCTCAGTGTTGAATTCCTTGCTGATCTGGAGGCAGGCAGGCAAGCTGTGTGTTGAGGCTGCTGCCGGTGAGAAGACAGCCTGGGGCACTCAGCCCCAAAGTTTATTTAAGTGAAAAAAACCCACCCGGAGACAAGAAGAAGTGTTACACCACTGTCAAGTTGTAGACGTCGCCATCAAGCAAAAAAAATTACATCCCGTCCTGACGAGCGACTAATCAAGGCATGGCAAACGGTCCTGCAATAAATTACTCCAGCACGAAATAAACCACACAAACAGACCGATGATAATAAATGTAAATTATTTCTCTGAAGAAATTTTCTTGGTATATGAGTAATACGAACCATCAGGAAGGCGTCTTCCTTAACATTAATTACAGAAAATGACAAGTGAGCTGATGACTGGGAAGGCTCATTATCTGAGAACATATTCACAACTTTGCAATTTGCGCGAGATGTACTCCGGCTAAATTAATCTCCCTTCTTTGCATGAGCCTCTTCTAATTTTCATGTTATTAACAGGTTTGCAGTATCAGTCAGTGCTTGTCACTCTAATCAGGTTTCAGCATGTTCGCAAAAGCGAAGCGTCATTTATAAGGATAAGCCCTCATAATGGTGCTTGCTTTCATGTGGAGAATTCTACAAGGCTGCTTTTAATAAGGTACTTTAATCATCTCCTTTGCTCAACTTTTGGCCCCACTGTTCCTTTATGAAGAGTCATTAAAAGACTTTGAAGTTCATCAAGGAGGAAAAATTCATGACATTGTTCTGGGGAGGTTGGGGATGGTTCTGCAAGGAAGCCTGGAAGGAGTCAGGGTGAGAGGGTTCCCTTGGCCCAAAGCCTGGTTTTGGTGACTAGAGGCTACGTGGGCCCATTGTCTGCACCATTCCATTCAACCGCCTGCAGGGTTGCGGCTGAACCAAGACTCCTCTGATCAAGTTCACAGGGCAAATTTCAGGATAGATGGCGAGAGAGGCTCAAGGTCTAGAGAAAGGGCCAGCCAGGTCAGCACATCGGACAGCTCCCAGCACTTGGCCATCCCTAAGGAAAGCTGGGAGGGTTCTGAGGGTTTTAGATCAATTTTGATGGTCTACTTTGCTTTGGAAATTACTGACTCTTGGGGGTCAGATTGACATCTCTGAATCCAGTCATTCTCACTTTTTCATGGGTTTTTAGTTCAGAGGAGACCCTAAGTTTTCTATCCCACCTGGAGCATCCATCCATAGGATGCTTTGAAACTTAGTGGGCTGATAGACCAGATTAATTGGTGAATGAGAGAGTGAGTGCGTGAGTGAGTGAGTGTGTGTGTGTGTGTGTATGTGAGTGTGTGTGTGTGTATGTGTGTGTGTGTGGACAATCCCTCTTTTTGCTGCATGGCTCGGAGGGGCAAGACAGGGCTCATCCTGGAATCAAGGCTCAGGTATACCTCTTGTCCCTGCTAAATTTCTCCAGTGGTCCATGAAAATGTCCTTACATGTTTCCACCACCAGAGATGCATGACTATTAGTTTGCCTCCAGTGATCCTTGGTGGCCCCTGACAAGCCTTTTGAGCTCTCTTTTGTCACAGAGAATCCTTCTTGCTGAGGCAGCTCCTCTCGTAGTGGACAGAGTATTAGACTGAGAGGCAAAGTCCTAGTCCTACCTTAGCTACTTTCTCATTCTGTGACCTTGAACAAGTCATGCTTTTCTGGTACCATCCACATAACTTTTACAGGTATTTTTCAGCTTAGGCCTTTGAGATGGTATTTATTTTCCATCTTCTGGGGAATGGTAGAGATGGTGGCCCTGTGTCTTGAGGTGGCAACCTGATCAGAGCTCACAAAAGAATAGTCTTCCTCTTCCCTGAAGTGTATTTCTCTCCCTGTAGGTGTGGGATGTTCATGGGGGTGGCAGCAATATGGTGTCCTGGGCTCCATGCTGGCAGGGGGTAATTTCAGCAGAATCTTTTGCTCTGATAGCAGTGATCACTGTTCTTGGAGATCTGCTCTCTGAGGCACAGGAGTGGGTCCCCAGAACCATACTGATGCTACTTCGGGCCACCCTCTGGCCATAGTTGACCAGACCACAGCTCAGCAGGTCAGAGTCTTCCCCTTTGTGACTCTGGAATCAGGTTAACAGAAGGTCTGATCGTGTTGGAGGATGACTGGATCTACAGTGTGGGTGAAGAGTGGGACAGTTATCTTCTCCCATATAACCTGGAGATGGAGCAAGACTGACGGGCAGGCCGGGAGAAGGAAGAAGCAGAGATAGGAGGCAGAGAAAACCCAGCTCCCAGTTTCAGATCCTCTCGGAAACCTTTGGGTTCTATGAGATATCCTATCCTAACACTATCTCCTTTTCCTACTTAAGCTCACATTTATGTTTCTGTTACTTTCAACCAAAAAGACCCAACAAGTACAGCTTCCTTGAATGTGGGAATCACTTGCCTGAGCAAGACCTCGTAGCCAGCACCAAGCAGGGTGGAGCTGTTGACCTGGCCAGGGAGGACTGACAGCTGCCCCGGCCCTTGGTACAGAACAGAGGACAAAGACCTCGCTGGGTCTGAGAGGTGGAATGCCCAGTGTGCAGGGGCTTGTTCTGGAGGATACGGCATGCAGCAGATGGAGGCACCCTAGGGGACAGGCAGCAAGAGCAAGGAACTTCAGCAGTGGATGAGTTTAGTTTAGGACCAGAAAGCTAATCTTTGGAAACTTGTTTTTTTTTTTTTTTTTTTTTTCAGGTTCTTTGCCACCTGTATTTATTTTTTAGTCATTATGCCTCCAACTCTCTTTAGAGGTGCCTGGCTCAGCTCTGCTCTGGAGGACTAGAGGGAAGGGTGGGATCTCACAAGACCAGAGTATTAGAGGAAGGACAACCCCAGTGATGGTGGTGATGGACTTAGCAGAGGACCCTGAGAACCGAGCTGGGGCATTTGGTTCGGCAGCCATCCCAACCAAGTGAATCCCATTGGTCCATCTCCATCTATGCCTGGAAGGCTTCTGTGCTTCAGTGAATCTCTTCTCCCAACTCAACCAACAGACTCAAAGCTTTTAGGGTTCATTCAAATAAGCAGAAGGACAGGGTATCTGGGTTCAACTTAGTAATAATGGATCACCTCCAAGGTCAGATGGTCAAACTGCGTAGAGTAAGACGAATCCACTTGTACTGTCTTCAGAGGCAGCAGCGGTGCCTTCAGAGTGGGTGACCATTGTGCAGTGAGGAACCCTGGGAGCCGAGCCCAAGCCTGTTCTGCAGCTAGGATCCCCTCGATGGAGCTGGGGCAGTGTGGGACTGAGGACAGAGAGGGTAGCAGGCTGGGGTGAGGCATTGCCCCTCTTTAACCCACACTGCAGACCTGATTAGCACTCATAGAGGCCCTGAGGACCCTCCTGAGGGATGGTGCCTACAAGAAAAAAAAAAATAAAAGCAATGCTAAACTGTAAGACTAGTGTAACAAGTCCAGCTGAGCTCTGATTTTTCCCATGATGGTTTATTTATTTTCTTTTATTAAAAATTCTTTTATTTTCCTCCCTCTTATTGTAAAGTATTGCTCCTTTGGTGGACCACTAAGCTTGAACTTACCATGCCCATGAGGTGACCCAGTGCTTCTCACCTACCCAGAGGCCTCCCTGGAACACGGGATCCCCTGTGGGTCTGGGGGTGTCCCAGGAGGGTGTCACTCATGTGTGTGTCTGTGTCCACACATGCTCATCGACTTGTGTATCTGTGTGTGCCAGGAAACCCAGTGTGGTAGCCTGGGGAGGCACCATGGGCTCTCCCTAAGGTGGAATTCTCTGTCTGTCTGTCTCTGCTGATGCTAGGAGAAAGGCCTTATGGGGTGGGGACTGGAGCACAGCTGGGCAGCCGCAGTTGGACAGCCAAGATGTTCAGCAACATGAGAGCTTTGTCACTCTGTCACGTTTGACTCTTTGCGACCCCATGGACCCATGGGCTGTAGCCCACCAGGCTCCTCTGTCCATGGGATCTCCCAGGCAGGAATACTGGAGTGGGTTGCCATTTCCTTCTCCAGACTCAGCAACATGGTCTGACCCAACAGACAAACAGGCAGGAGCCATGTGGGCCAGGCTTTCTCTCAGCCCCCTTCTGGGGACTCCCGTGCTATCAGGCCAGGGTTTAGAGGGGCAGGTCCTCTCAAAGGAGTTGGCCGACCTGACTGGGAGGGGCCTGGGCAGACAACAGGGATGACTTTCCAGTCTCCTCCCCAACCCCCAGGACCCTTTGTTCACCTCTCCGGCCCCTGATGAGCCGGTCACACGTGGGAAAGAGACGTGAAAACTGTAGTCCTAGGGGCTTTGAAACCAAGTGACAGAGAGCAACCACCGGGCCAGACTGGGCAGCACTGACCTCTAGGGGAGAAGTTCTTCTAGTGATGTTGCCAGTACCTGGAGCACATGCAAGGCCTCAGGAAACACCATCCCAGAGCTTAGGCACATGAGACCGCAGCGTCTCACAGATCTCAGCTCATCTTGTTCACCCCCCACTGTCCAAATGGGGCCACTGAGGCCTGGTGGGGGCAGTGAGTTGCCCTGGGCTGGGCACTGAGTTGGAGGCATTCTCATCTGGACTTCTGGTCTCCCTGTTCTGTGGGCTTCTCCCCCGCTTTGGCCTTATTTTTCAGGGTGTAAGTGCCTTCCTTTCAAGGCTGTGCTTATCTGAATTTTGCAAATAGTGGGGTGTCACTTGGAAGCAGACGTGGGGATCAAGCGGGACGTGGTACCCAGCCTCTGAGATGGCCCCCAGGAACCTCTGTCTCCTGGTATTTACTCTGCTGGGTAGTGCCCACCCACACTGGAACCAGTGTGTGTGACCAGTAGATTATGGTGGAAACGATGGTTTGCCGTGTCCAAGAGCAGGCTGTGAAAGACTGTGGCTTCCATCTTGGTTTCTCTCTCTCGTCACCTGCTGTGGGAGAAGCCAGCTGCCACGTCACAAGGACATTTAGGCAGCATACAGAGCGGCCCATCGGAAAGGAACTGAGGCAAACACAGGAGCCTCCAGCTCCGTCTGTGGACCGCAGCCCCAGCCAGCAGTCTGACCCCGAGCCTCACCCAGCTGAGCCATGCCCGGCTAGCCTCAGAAACAGCGATAACAAATGTTTAGTGGTTTAAGTCACTACGTTTTAGAGTTTCTTGTTACACAGTGATAGATAACTAATGTAATGTTTTGTTGTTAGCAAAATGGGGCTGGAAAGTTCGATCAGCCTCAGATTCCCAAGATTTGGGGGAAGGAAGGCAAAATTCGAAAGGATTCAGAAATGCCACAGATTGAAGGACAGGTTTGCCCTGTTCTGGTCAAGAGGATTTGTGGGGCCAGACTGTGAGTCTTGTCCTAGGCTGGGTCACGGGACACATGGACATGACAAGTTCTTACCATGTGTTGGCAAAATGACAGGAAAACAAATGCATTGTCTTCAGGAATCATCCCTCTGGGTGGTCAAGGAAGGAAACTGGTGGTTTCCGAGTCCTCCGTCCACTGCATGTCCATCACTTCGTTTACTCTCTTCCAGCGCTAGAGGGTGACCATTACCATCGTCACTATTTAGTTGGAGCCCAAGGACCTGGAGTTTGAGTTCTATTCTACAGACATGAGGGCCCCTGGAAGGGTATTGAGCTGGGTTTTAGAAAGATGACTCCAACCATCTGGGTAAAGGATGGGCCAGAGGAAAATGGCAAGAGGTGGGGACTCTTTCCACCCAGGAGAATAGCCGTGAGCATCGAGCTTAGGCAGGCCCGTGGGGATGGTGAGGGGTGAAGCTAGGAAGGCAACGCGGCTGGAGCGGCCCTGGGGGGCAGGGGAGGGGTGGCTCATAGCCCCTGATGTGGGGATAGGGGACACAGTGGTGGTGCTTTTCACTTAAGCTGGGATTCCCCCAAAAGACGTTCTGTTGAGACTGAATTTTAGGTTGCCTATGGGATGTTCAGGTGATATGGTATTTATTGACCCAGATGCAGTTCAGAGGAAAAAAATCTGGATTAGGTCCTCGACTTGTGAATGTTAAAAAAAAAGAGAGAGATGTCATGGGAGTGGTTACAATTGCCCAGAATGTATGTGATGTCGGGTGAGAAGCCAGCCAGGCCTAGAAGAACTCTTACATTAAAGAGGTGGGCAGAAATGGAGACTGAGAGCCATCGGCCAGGGGCAGACAGTGGAAAGAGTTACTTGTGGTATCCTGGAGGCCAGGCATAGAGTGAGCTTCAAGATGGACCAGGGGGTGGCACTGCCAGATGCTGGGGAGAAATCCAAGGGTGAAGGGATGAAGCCGTCTTCAACAGGCATACCCAGCAGGCCAATTCAGCAACAGCCCCAGGCCCGTGGATTAGCTCCCAAACCCATTAGAGGGCAACAAGTCAGCTCCTCTGGGAGACGAGACACTGTCCACACATCTCACTTGGAGCTGGGAGGAAGTTACAGACAAGGTCCTAACCACCAGAGCTGAGTAACAGTGGAATGGGGCTATCTGCTGAGTAATGAGTGTCCTATTGCTGGCGGCATGCAAGAAGAAGTTGCATGGCTAATCCAGGCGGCGAACTGGATTAGACATCCATCAGTGTTCCTTCTGGCTCTGAGCTGTAGGGCAGGATAGGAAGGAGGCCAAAGCCAGCAAGCAGACCTCAGCTACTGAGCCCACAGGGGGTCCCAGACAGGGCTTCAGCAGGAAAGGAGCAGGGTCATGCCTACCTTGGGGAGGCATGGGGTGTCTCAGACACTCTCCCCTATTCCCATGCCCCTTCCTTCCGTGTTCAGTGGAATGGCAGTCCCTAGCACATACCATGGGAAACCTCGGGAAAAAGAAAAGAACTCTGGCTAATTCTTGCTCATGTCTGAGCATGGTGATCCAGACTGTGCCTGGGCACAGGAGGGCCTGGCTGCCTGGCGAGGCAGGGAAGCGTATATGTACTTGATGGGTAGGGGTCTTCAGGGGGATCCACCTAGCTGTCTTCCTCAGACCACTTCTACCCCCATGATGGGAAGAAGCACCACCATTCCTAGTATCCTGGTATGCTTGCAGTGGTGGGGGCCCCTCTGCCCCAGACCCAAAGCCTCCCTCACCCCTGGGGGCCATCGCAGGCTTCCTGAAGGGGGGGGGGAGCCCCTCTCCTGTAGGGCTGGGTGGGGCACCGTGCCACAGGAGGCCTGCCAGCTTCTTTCCCCCTCTTCCCCGGTGAAGTTCGCCTGCAAAAATAATGTCAGTGCGCTTTTCAGCACTGACAGAAATCCCACCGATAATTGGGAAGAACGGAAAATGCAAACGTTAAAATCTGCCGTGTCATGGGTTCGCTTTTCTGATTGCCTGATAAACGCACCGTCCACCGACAGATGCTGTATTATTAACACTTGATTAAAAATCACTTCAGGTTTGAACCAGCCCGTCGAGAAGGGAGCGTCTTGACAAGACTTGTGGTTTGTGATTGACAATTAGTAATATTCGGTGTGTCACAACATAGATAGTGTGACTTATTGGTGCCAGTGTAACGCAACACATTTCATCTGAGCCTCTCAGATTGGTACATAGGAATAAGAAAGAAAGGATGGAGTCCCATTCAGCCGACTTTGATTACCAACAAAAGGGAGTTTGTACATACCTGTTTCGGCATGCCCTACCTGGATTTCCATCAATCAGCCAGATGGCTGGGACCCCCTCTTCTCTTTGGGAAGGAGACCCTCAACAGAGTTGGGTCTCATTATGCAACCCTCCACTTCTCTATCAGCAGCCAAATCCTTTCTGTCTGGAAATATGAAAGCTTTTCGCTCTGACGCTGCCTCCGCACCGCCAAATTACCAGCCTGCTCCTCTTAAAACAAAGGGCTTCTCATTTTTTAAAAAGAAAATGATCATAACTTGATTGACATGCTACATCCTTTTCCTTCAGCTATTTTTCTATCTTGGTGTCAGCGGGAGTTGGATTCAGGGGCCAATTTTTCTTTTTTTTTGTCTCAGTTCTAAGTCAATCCCTTTTAAGTGCTTTTAAGAACAGTGCAATTCAAGGTCTTTCCTTTTTTGGGGTCTGACCTGCATATCGTTTTTAGTTTCCTTCTCTGCTAAGATTATCCAGGCAGAGAATGGTTGTTTGCATTAGTGAAAGGTGATGAATTTAATGCTATTAATCTCTGCAAACTTTGGGAGAAGTGGCCTCAGATGTGATTTAAATGCCTTGCAGAACTGTATTCCTTGTAACAGAGAAGTGAACCTTAGCGCAGGGATCATGTTAACTCACCACCCTGTGTGAACTGGCTTCTCAGAACTTACCACCATCTAAAAAACGCTCTCCTTTTGTTTGTTCACCTATCTTTCTACTGTCCGCTCCCTCCCACCCTGTCTCCCAGAACCCCTCAAGAACGCTTGAGAATGGAGACCATGTCTCTTGGTTCACTGCTGTATCCCCAGGGCTAGAATTTTCTGGCATGCGGGAAGCTCTTAAACATTTGTGGGATGAATGAATGAATGCATTAATAATGGGGTCCTGGGAAGTCTGGAGGTCAGAACCTAGACCTGGCTTCCATATGAGGAATACTCTCTTGGGAAGGCAAGTAGTCTGCTCTTTGAGGTGCAAAGGGGCTCACATTTCTGTCCTCACCCAGACCTGAGGGCTAGGCTTTTCCAGCTCTGGTTTCCCATCCACCACCATCCCCAGGGAAAGTCTCCAGGGATCAGGCTTTCTGATGGCAAGAGATGCAGCTTCTCTGCAGGGGTGAAGACCAGTGAATGAGGCCAGGCACTGCCAGAAGGGACAAAACAAACATGTCATGACTGGCTGGCAGGGTGCTGGTCGTTGCTCTGTCCCCACAGGACACCCCTGGCCAATCCAGCCTTGGCTTGGTCCAGGATGAACCTGTTTATCTGTTCAATTACACACTCATTCAGCCCATCAGCGAATGTTTCCTGATTTCTAACGGCTGTGTAAAGTAATGCTCAAAATTCTCCAAGCCAGGCTTCAGCAATACATGAACCGTGAACTCCCTGATGTTCAAACTGGTTTTCGAAAAGGCAGAGGAACCAGAGATCAAATTGCCAACATCTGCTGGATCATGGAAAAAGCAAGAGAGTTCCAGAAAAACATCTATTTCTGCTTTCTTGACTATGCCAAAGCCTTTGACTGTGTGGATCACAATCAACTGTGGAAAATTCTGAAAGAGATGGGTATACCAGACCACCTTCCCTGCCTCTTGAGAAATCTGTATGCAGGTCAGGAAGCAACAGTTAGAACTGGACATGGAACAACAGACTGGTTCCAAATAGGAAAAGAAGTACGTCAAGGCTGTATATTGTCACCCTGCTTATTTAACTTATATGCAGAGTACATCATGAGAAATGCTGGACTGGAAGAAACACAAGCTGGAATCAAGATTGCTGGGAGAAATATCAATCACCTCAGATATGCAGATGACACCACCCTTATGGCAGAAAGTAAAGAGGAGCTAAATAGCCTCTTGATGAAAGTGAAAGAGGAGAGTGAAAAAGTTGGCTTAAAGCTCAACATTCAGAAAACAAAGATCATGGCATCCGGTCTCATCACTTCATGGGAAATAGATGGGGAAACAGTGGAAACACTGTCAGACTTTATTTCTGGGGGCTGCAAAATCACTGCAGATGGTGACTGCAGCCGTGAAATTAAAAGATGCTTACTCCTTGGAAGAAAAGTTATGACCAACCTATGTATGACTATCGTACATTCAAAAGCAGAGACATTACTTTGTCCACAAAGGTCCGTCTAGTCAAGGCTATGGTTTTTCCTGTGGTCATGTATGGATGTGAGAGTTGGACTATGAAGAAGGCTGAGTGCCAAATAATTGATGCGTTTGAACTATGGTGTTGAAGAAAACTCTTAAGAGTCCCTTGGACTGCAAGGAGATCCAACCAGTCCATTCTGAAGGAGATCAGCCCTGGGATTTCTTTGGAAGGAATGATGCTAAAGCTGAAGCTCCAGTACTTTGGCCACCTCATGGGAAGAGTTAACTCATTGGAAAAGACTCTGATGCTGGGAGAGATTGGGGGCAGGAGGAGAAGGGGACAACAGACGATGAGATGGCTGGATGGCATCACCGACTCGATGGACATGAGTTTGGGTGAAATCCGGGAGTTGGTGATGGACAGGGAGGCCTGGCGTGCTGCCATTCATGGGGTCGCAAAGAGTCGGACAGGACCGAGCGACTGAACTGAACAGCCGTGTGAAGCAGCACAGAGCTAGGATCTGGTTACCCCCATTCTCCCCTGGTGTCTCCACTCTCAGGCCTGGACATAGCCTTACCTTTGTTGGCTGGACATGTGGAGCTGCTCTTGGGCATGCTTTCAGGGACTCATCACCGGCTCCATCCGCTGTCCATCTCTGAAGTCAGGACACCCTAACTGAGGTCTCAGATCCACCCTAGCCAGCTTTGACTCACTCTGGGTACCCCATTCCCCAAAGAGGAATCAGATCAGGGCGTCTCCTGGAGCTGATAAGGAAAGGGGCTTACAATCATGGGTTAGGATTACACAGGAATCTGTCTCCCCAGTGCTTGGGGACCTCCTGGGGTGCAGGGGCCATGCCAGAGCTGTATCGTGTCCTTAGACCACAGAGCAAGACTAAACAGGGGAAGCATATGGGCAGGGCAGTGGCTCCAGCAAATGCCAAGGTTAAATTGAAGCTTTGTCATTTACTAGTTGGAGAAGGCAATGGCACCCCACTCCAGTACTCTTGCCTGGAAAATCCCATGGATGGAGGAGCCTGGCAGGCTGCAGTCCATGGGGTCACAAAGAGTCGGACACGACTGAGTGACTTTACTTTCACTTTTCACTTTCATGCATCGGAGAAAGAAACATCAACCCACCCCAGTGTTCTTGCCTGGAGAATCCCAGGGACGGCGGAGCCTGGTGGGCTGCCATCTATGAGGTCACACAGAGTCGGACACGACTGACGCGACTTAGCAGCAGCAGCAACAGCATTCACTAGTTGGGTGCCCTTGGACAAGCCACTAACCTCTTCAAGCTTCCGTTTTTTCATCTGCGAAATGCAGAGAATGATGGAAGCCACTGCCGAGGTTCTAAGGCAAGGGTTCTTAACCCTTTTTATACCTCGGACCCCTTCAGCAGTCTGGGGAAGGCTGTGGGTCCCTTCCCAGGACAAGTGTTTCTAAATGCTTAAAATCATGCATACAGGATTACCAAAGAAACTAATTTCTTAAAATACTATGATCAAAATATAAAAACCTGTGATATATCAATGCACATGCTTCTTTATGAAGACATTAAACAGCAGGGTCTGGTGGCGGTCCTAACCACTGTCCTGATTTCAAGGTGGTGATAAATTGTAAAGGATATTCTGAGAAACTGGCAGCAACCGTGATAGGCTATGAAAACATCTGTGGTTTCCACTGGCGACAGGGTCATCGGGATTGGTAACATGACATTCTTAATGGAAGGAAAGGCTAGATTTCAGCTACAGGTGAGTCAGTCCAGGTTTAGGAGCCCTGTTTTGAAGGAAGCAGCAGGAATGGCAACCAGAGAGGCAGCAGCAAGGACAGAAGTGAGGAGGGTGGGGGGCTTGTGGGGCTGGGGTGGGCCTGACGTGCAGCTGGGGGGGCGCAGGCCCTGGGTTCTCAGTGTGAGTCCCGCATCTGACTGTAGCACAGATTTCTTGCAAAAGGCAGGCAGTGTTCGCATATAACTGTTTCACCGCAGTTTAACACCGCCATATAGTATGTTCCCTACATACGAACCTTCAAGTCGTGAACTTTCCAAGATGCGAATGTGCGTGCCAGCCCCTGTGTGCCAGCTGTTGTACTGTACTACTGTGCTTTTCAAGGTACTGTACTGTCAGATTAAAAATGGTTATTTTTTGTGCTTGTTTTCTTACGTATGTATTGTGTGAAAACTATTATAAGCCTATCACAATACAATCCTATCAAGCTGGTTGTGTTAGCTGGGGACCTAGGCTGCCTTTGTTGGACTTGTGAACAAGCTGGATTTAGGAATGTGCTCTTGGAAATGAACCTGTTCGTATTTAGGGGACTTACAGAACAGTGGTTGGCCCAGCTCAGATGTACCAGGGCCCCCTGCGCGCCAAGGCCTGTGCTTCCATTCTCTGTCTCAGCTAATACAACGGCCCCACAAAGTCCCCATCTTTCAGATGAGGAGATGGGGCCTCACCTGCCCAAGGTCACACAGTGGGGAGTGGGGGAGTATGGAGGTTGATAGCAAACCCAGGTAGGAGTAATTCCAAAGGCCATGTGTTTTAGTTCTTTGGCAGACTTTAAAGGGTGCCTCACTATTTAATCTTAAAAAAAAAATTATTTAGGAAGTGGAATTCCTGTGCTTTGATATACTAGTGGTTTTGCCTCCTGGATGAGTGACCTATTCAAATTCCTCGCCTTGATGCATGTCACAGTTTGTGATGACTCTTTAGCGCATAAAGATATGCTTCCTGAATGGTGACTATGATTTTGGCATCTTTGTTGGGAAATTCCTTTCCCCTTGCTAAACAGAGAAAAATGCTTCACTGATGATGGCTGAATCATTTCTTTCTTTTGTACTAACATCTATTACTATTAGGATTCATTACAAAATAAACCAAGATCCACATCATTAGATGGCAAAGGAGGGCTTCTTGAGACAGACATCTTCTCCTCAAACCTGGTTGAACACTAGACCCAGTAAGGGACTTGCAGACCCAGACAGACTCTGGGCTGCCTGACTCCTCCGTGTGCTGAGGAATGGGATGGGCCTGACCTGCAATTGTAGGGGGTGCAGGCCTGAGTTCTCAGTGTGAGTCCTGCATCTGATTGTAGCATAGATTTCTTGCAAACTTTCTGGGCCTCTGCATTCTACAAAGCCCCTCTGCTCATGTTGAAGACACACCAGTTTGTGGAGCAGCTTGTGGGGACCACTGGTTTATAACACTATTTTTCTGAACAATAAAGGAAGTAAGAAGTACAGAAATAAACATTCAAACATAATCAGACTTCTGAGCTAGCTTTCAAGTTTCATACGCTGACTCTGCCATTTATAAGTTGAGTGTCCTTGGACAAATAACTTATCTCCCTGAGCCTCAGTTTTCTCATCTGTAAGATGAGTACCAAAGTTTCAAACTCATAGAGAAATGAGACTATGTGTTGTTGTTGTCCAGTCCCCCAGTCGTGTCCAACTCTGCGACCCCAGGAACTGCAGCACGCCAGGCCTCCCTGTCCATCACCAACTCCTGGAGCTTGCTCAAACTCATTTCCACTGAGTTGGTGATGCCATCCAACCATCTCATCCTCTGTTGTCCCCTTCTCCTCCTGCCTGCAACCTCTCTCAGCATCAGGGTCTTTTCCAATGAGTTGGCTCTTCACATCAGGTGGCCAAAGTATTGAAGCTTCAGCTTCAGGATCAGTCCTTCCAATGAATATTCAGGGTTGATATCCTTTAGGATTGACTGGTTGGATCTCCTTGCAGTCCAAGGGACTCTCAAGAGTCTTCTCTAGCACTACAATTCGAAAGCATCAATTCTTTGGTGCTCAGCCTTTTTTACGGTCCAACTCTCATAACCATCCAGGACTACTGGAAAAACCATAACTTTGACTACATGGACCTTTGTCAGCAAAGTGATATCTCGGCTTTTTAATAAACTGTCTAGGTTTGCCATAACCTTTCTTCCAAGGATCAAGCATCTTTTAATTTCATGGCTGCAGGCACTGTCCACAGTGATTTTGGAGCCCAAGAAAATAAAGTCTGTCACTGTTTCCACTTTTTTCCCATCTGTTTGCCGTGAAGCAATGGGATCCGATGCCATGATCTTTGTGTTTTGAATGCTGAGCTTTAAGCCAGCTTTTCCACTCTCCTGATCATGTACATAATGTACTAAACAGTGTCTGGCCCGTGGTGAGAGCCAAGTAAATGTTCGCTGCTACTGTTGCCACAATGACTGCAACCAAAATTGCCCTATAATATGACAAATATTCAGGTAGAGCATTTGCTCAGAAGACCTTGGGACTTGGGTAGCTGTAATGACCACATTCTTTAATGAGGAAAGTTGCCATATGGTCATCAAACTCTTGTAACACCAGGGACTTGGGTCTGATTCTGGAGCAGGTGGGACCAGGTTGAGGGGAGCTGGTTGGGCTCCTGGATTGATCCTGCAATGCCCAGGGTGACCTGGTGAACTCTGAAGGGTCCAGACTGGCATGCATTAATTCTCTGGGGCCTGTCTGATGGGTAAGTATAGGGGGGCACCGCACAGGGAGGCAACGTGGTAGAGTAGAAGGAACAAAGGTGTTAATCCCAGATCTGCTGCTTGACAGCTGTGTGATCTCAGAAAGCCCTTCACCTCTCTGGTTAATCATATATACCTTTCAGGAATTTAAAAAAGATGTTATGTATGGCTTGACCAAGGGCCTGGACTCATCCTGATACTTGGTAGCTATGGCTTTGATTAATAGAATGGCTGCACTTTGGGTCCACGGGGAGCCCATTAGAGTTGAGAGGAGACCTCTAGGAGAGCCAGGGCAGAGCGCCGCTAGATGGGGGAGAAGGATGAATGTCAGGAACTTTAGCAAGGGCTTGGGGTTCAGGGCTGGTTCTAGTCTCAGCTGGGGTGAGACTGTGGCTCAGTGGGCAGATGGTGACTGGCTCCCCCAGGGCCATCAGATGGCCAGGCTTGAGTCCCATCCAGTGCCAACATAACAAATAATATTCACTGTCAATGTGATTTGGGACCAGAAATCCAAAGGAAGCAACTCAAATGTATATAAACAAATAACCGTGTAGTAAAGTGGCCAGAGACAAGGCCTATTTACCCCAGTCAATGCTCTCCTGTGTCCCAGCCACAGTCCGCCAGCAATGGTAATGAAAGAGAGGTGCCATTCCCAGAAGCAATGGAAAAATACTTAGGAATAAACTTAATGAGAAATGCGTGTGACCTATATAAAGACAACTACAAAATTTTATTGGTGAAATAAAAGAAGACCAGAATAAATGGAGACGCATACTATGTTTCTGCATGGGAAGACCGAATATTGTAAAAATGTCAAACCACCTCCATGTTAATCTGCAGATTTAATGCAATACCAAACAATCCTGTGAAAGGAACGTGATGAAATGATTCTAAAATTCATCTGGAAAAATCATTGGTCAGAATATCAAAGAATATTCTGTAAAAGGAGAACATTGATGTAGAGCCTTACTGAATGTTAAAACATATAAAGTAGCAATAATTAGAACAGTGAGAATATTGGTGGAAAAAAGAAATAGATTTAAATGGATTAGAAGAGAATGTCTGGAAATAGAAGAGATCACATGTAAAAATTAAATATGATAAATCACTCCAAAACAATGAGTAGATGATGAATTATTTAGCTGAAAAAACTGATTAGCAACTTGAAAAAATAATTTGTAATTTAGATATACCTTAGATATAACTCTCTCTGCATAAAAGATAAAATTCATTTAAAAAATTGAATACTGAAAAAGCTAGAAGAGAATGGATCTGAGTATTATTAGATCTTGGGAATATAAATTTTAAAGAGACAACATAATAAATTATATAAAATGTAAAGTATATACATACAATAAAACTTGTGTACAGATATGATGACTAAGTAAAATATTTGCATGGGAGCAAGAACCATGAGGAATAATAATAATATTATAATAATAAAGAACATAATAGTATGTTCAGGGAGATGTTTTTCCTTTTTGTTTTAATAACCTTTTTTCAGCAAATAAAAATGAAGAGTAAAATGTTCATAAATTATATTTAGATAATTAAATATTATAAAATCTTAAATATGTATGAACACACAATCCCTTTATCTATTATTGCTATTCTGATTTTAATATAAAGAGTTGGAAAGCCATTTAAGAAGGTATTCTCCTAGGTATGATCTCTTTTGAGGAGCTGCTGATAAATGTTCTCACTAATTCTTTAAATTCCAGTTCACACTTTATTTCCTCCAGCTGGAGTCAAGGGCTTTGTCAACTCAGCCTAAATTTAAAAACAGTTTTATTTTTATTGAGGTAAAACTTCTAGGAAAGTGCACGGTCTTAAGTGTGGAGTCAACAGCCCTCATGCCACCACCCATAAAGATGCAGGACATCTCCAGCACCCAGAAGTTTCCCTCTGGTTATTATCCCACCTTTCCTGCTTTCAATATGAACTAGGTTCATCTTGCCTGTTCCTGAACTTTACATAAATGGAATCACACATGCTACACTCTTTTGTGTCTGGCTTCTGTGGCGTTACATTGTCTGTGAACTTGATCCATACAGCAGTGTGTACTGGTAGTTCATTTTTCATGGCTTTGTACTATTCCGTTGTGTGTGTGCAGATACCATATTTTTGTCCATGCTACTGGTACAACAGGCTTCCCAGGCAGCTCAGTGGTAAAGAAGCTGCCTGCAGTGCAGGAGACAGGGTTCGATCCCTGGGTTGGGAGTATCCCCTGGAGAATGAAATGGCAACCCACTCTAGTATTCTTGCCTGGAGAATCTCATGGACAGCTGAGCCTGGAGGGCTATAGTCCATGGGGTCATAAAACAGCTGGACAGGACTTAACAACTAAAAAAAACAACTGATACAAAGGTGTAGGGTAATGGAGAGAGGCTTGTATCACCAACTTAGACGCCCCCCCCGCCCCCTGCAAAACCACAGTGCTTTCCACTCCCCCCCTGACAAAGGAAGGAGAAGGGGCCCATCAGTAGGAGAACTTGTGACTTCTCACCTCTGCCCTTTGTTTGGGGAGACCCCTTGTCATGTGGCATTTAACTATCTTCAGCATTCAGTCTTTAGTGGACATCTGGCCCCCACCAGGCTAAAGCTCAGAACTCCAAAATGCCCCAGTTCTGACCCCTTTAGTCCTAGAGCCTAGTTTGGGTGCGGGCTGTAACTGGTCCAGGGTCCTGGGGGCACCTTTGGCTAACAGATGAAGGAAGGGAGGCCACAGAGTAGGTGTGTGGCAAGGCAAAGCCCTTCCTCCCACCACCCCATCCCCCAAAGCCCCCTTACAGAGAAGGTGGAGGGAAGGGTGGCAGACAGGAACCCCCCCCAGGTCTGGGCAAGGGCAGGAATAGTCAGATGTACGCTTCAAAAGGATGGTTCTAGCTGATGAACAGTGGATTGGACAAAGTTAAATGCGGGGAGACCATTTACTCATCTGTAAAAGGGGGTAATAACGCCGACCTCACGGAGGTGGAGCCAGGTTGGAAGCACTTTGCTCCTGTTCAGGTGGTGGGTTTCCTGATGGAAGGGTGGGAGGACGCGGGGAGGCGCAGCCAGCAGGTCCCTGGCCTAGCTTGGCTATAGGCGCCTGCCACGCGCTCTTGATGAAATGGGCGACTAGTGGACCATTCCAGCGCCACCTTCAGACTTTTCAGTGGATCGGCAAGGCCAGGTAAATTACACAAGGCATAATAACACCTTCCGCGTGGCGTTGTTGAGACAGACCAGCTCATAAAGTAAATATCCTCGTGTAAATCCTCAATAAACAGTAGCCGCTGTGGTTTGGGACGATGAAAAGGCTCTGAAGGAGATTCAGGGGTGAAGGTGAGGCCGTGAACCCTCTTTCCAGGCACCAAACACCCCATATTCCATCCCCTGGAAAGACTGTAGGCCCCACCCCCTCACTCCCTGACTCCTCCTCCTCTTGGTCCCCACCCTGCTCTGCGCTCCCTCCCTCTCATCTGGATCCTGCTTGAGGAATCACAGTTGCCAGGGTCCTGCTGCTTCCATACTTGGCCCCTGACCAGTTCTCCACTCTACAGCCAGAGGCTTTTTGACAGAGTAGACCAGCGCCCCATCATACTTCTCTCGGGGCTGTCTGATGGCTCCCTACAGCCATTAGAATAAAACCCTCTGACTCCTTCACTCCTGCGCCATGGGATACCTCGTCCTTGTCAATATCACCTCTTAGCTGGCTCCCAGCCCCTCTGCTCCATGCACCTTGGTTCCCCTAGCCCAGGTCCCTTCCTGTCTGAGGGCCTTCGCACTTTCTGTTCATGCTCCTGGCAAGTTCTGTCCCCGTATCTTTATATGTCTGGCTTAGCTCTTTCAGCTAAAATGGCATTCCCCCCCTCCCAACAAAGACCTACCCTGAGCAAGCAATCTAAAGTAATGACTCCTTATTGCTTCCCTGGATTCATTTCTTGTAGCACTTAATATCCTCTGAAAAAAAATTGTTTTTGTTCATTTACTCATTTTCTTGCTTTACTGGGTGTTGAAATCCAGCACAAGCTCCATGAGCAAAGGATCTTATCTCCCCAGCAACAGAATAATGTCCAGCACATAGCAAATATTTAAAAGATAAAATATGATGAAAGGATGAGTGAACAGTGGTGGACAGAACGGTGGTGGGGGCGATGGCACCAGGGAGACACAATGAAGGGAAGATGAGTGTGTACTTATGATGTTCCTAGTCGCTCAGATGTCCTTGTCTGTGGCTAGCTGGTGCCCTTTGCATCTCAAGGGTGGCACATTCTGAGAGGAGATTTGGGGCTCACTGCTCTCAGGACTATCTCTGAACATCCCTCAGTCTACAGAACACCCCAGAGCCCCAGCCATGAAGCCCATCCAGCCTTCCCCTTTGTTTAATATTGAGCTTAAACTTTGCATACCTTGTTTAAACACTTTAGTACCTTCTCATCGATTCTACTCCTTACCGAAAATAAAAATATTTTGGTACTGCAAATATTTGACACCACTTGGCATTTTTCAGTGCATTAATTAGCAATTTGCTGGATAAATATTGCTGTGTAAATCAACAATCACTTCCTGATAATTAAAAGCCAAGTCAGATGTTACTGGAAAACCCACCAGTGTGTGCTCCAGCTCTGAGGAACATTGCTGCTTGCAGCTGTGGCTGGAGGAGAGTAGCCCAAAGAGGGTGTGGGTGATCCTGGGCTGAAAAGTGAAAGTGAAAGTTGCTCAGTCCTGTCCGACTCTTTCCAACCCCATGGACTGTATAGTCCATGGAATTCTCCAGGCCAGAATACTGAAGCGTGTAGCCTTTCCCTTCTCCAGGGGATCTTCCCAACTCAGGGATCGAACCCAGGTGTCCTGCATTGCAGGCAGATTCTTTGGCCACCCATGAATTCTAGATTTGGTTTCAGGGAGAGAAGAGGGGGAGCTAGAGGTTCTGGCAGTGTCTACAGGGCTGGGATGGTATACTGAGTCTCTCAGTGCCTCAAAGATGGCTGGGGACAAATGTGGGAAACAGATCTGGGGCAAAGTTTTGTGATAAGAATGAGTCAGTCTAGAGGAGTGGTTACATGCATGAACTTGGGAATCCAGCAGATGTGGAGGAGAGCCCCAGATCAGCCACTTGCTGGCTGTGTGACCCCAGATGAGGCATGTAGCCTCTCCGGATCTCAGGTCTATCATCTGTCAAATGGGTACAGTAAAAGTCCTGCTTCACAGGACTGACAACAAGTGGATGGAATGCATGTGCACTCAACAGCTCCTGGGGGTTGACTGTCACTGGTTGTTTTTCCTCTGGGTAGCTTGATCTGGGTCCAGTCTCTCTATGCCCCTGTACCTCTTATCTTGATGCTTTTTTCCAGTACTGCCTACCCAAAGAAGGTAGTGGGTAATTCTTTGCCCATCACTTCTTTGCTCTGCCTCTCTCCAAAATATCTTCTTGGTTGTGAAGCAAAATCCTAATGACCAACTGGGAATCCTCCCTTGGCTTGGCTAGGATGGAAGGAAGGCAGGCAGGGATGGCCCAGCTGGTGGGGTGCCGTAGGGTCAGGGTTACAAGGAGAAGGGTTCTCTCCCCTTAGCTGTGTGGTCTCAAACCTGAGGAGCCCATTGCATCCACAGGGTGGATGGGAAGCTAAGTCCTGCAGGTTAGGAAGATTGTAAGGAACATGGACAATCAGAAGGTGAACAAGACAGCAACTGAGACTTTTGTTTGACTGCTTCCTCCCCTCCTCCCATTCCTTCTGAAATGAAGAAGAGTGATATTTATATAGGGATGTAAAAATAGGGGAGCACAGAGGACAGGTTCCCCCCCTCCCCAGGCACGCAAAAGAGAGTGACACTGATAGATTAGAAAATGGCACCTCCTAGTACTTGAGGAATGTGCCTGGGGAAAGGGCTGGTCATCTGTGGGACACAGGAGTTATTAGAGTTTCCAGTGATGGTGAACCTGTGCTGTGCTGAGTCACTTCAGTCATGTCCGACTCTATGCGACACCATGGACTATAGCCTGCCAGGCTCCTCTGTCCAGGGGATTCTCCAGGCAAGAATACTGGAATGGGTTGCTGTTTCCTTCTCCAGGGGATCTTCCTGACCCAGGGACTGAAATTTTGTCTCTTCCATCTTTTGCATTGAAAGGCAGGGTCTTTACCACTAGGGCTGACTGGGAAGCCCCTGATAATGCACCTACTGTGTGCCAGATCCTGGCTCAAGAAAGTCCCACACATAGTGAGCCCTTGTCACGACACAGGGATGAGTTGCTATCATTGACCTCATTTTGTCCAAGAGGGAACTGAGGCCGAGAGAGTCTGTCCTTTGTTCGTAGCAACTCAGCTACTCAGCACCTGAACTGGGACTTGAAGCCACACCCTTCCAACCAACCCCTGAGCCCAAAGAGTCTTAACTACCAGACTAGGTGGCTGCCCTGTGTGTAAGGGATCCCCATCAGAACCCCATAATCCACCTAAGCACAGGGAGGCAGAGCGTGAAGATGAGGTGGGCTGGGGACCGTAGGTGAGAGCAGTGTCTGAGTGCTTCGGACAGCGAACTGAGGGGCCAGCCCATAGCTTTCCTCAGAGGCTGGCTCTGAAGACTGGTTTGTGAGCACAGCTGGGTCCTGGTGTGCCTGGCTATGCCAGATGGAGACAGAGGACGCCCCACCAAGTTGGAGGTGCATCCCTAGCTTCAGAAAGGGGGCTCACTGGCAGAGCGCAGATGTTGCCATTGTGTGCATGCCTTAGTATCTCACCTGTCTTACTCCCCTCAGACAACAAAACCTAGATGTAGCGAACTAAACCCTCAGCAAACCCAAACACTTCCTCATCCGGATCTGGAAGATTAGAACCCTCTCAAGCACCGGGGATGGAGAAATGCTCACTGCGAGGATGAGCGACCCGAGGGAGACTGCGGGCCGTGTGAAAAGACAGCCATTCATAAGGAAGGAACCCACGCAGATGTGTCCCTCTGAGATAAACCTCGTGCCAGGATCAGCAGAAGTTTTTAGAAAACCTCCAGTTTGTGTGCCCAACAAGATTCAAAGGGACGTCGCATATCTGATAAAAGTATCCTCTGAGACTAGAAAAGATTGTTTCCAGCTAAAAAGTGTAACTGCTACATTTATAAAGGCAATGAAGGTGGGAAATAGCAGGTTGAATACTGCAGAAAAACATAGGTCATGGTTTAAAGGATGAGTCTCAAAAAAAAAAAAAAAAACTTTCCATAATTCAGAATAAAAGAATAAAGGAATGGGCATGATTAGTGAAAAGACACCTTGAATAAAGATGCTACAGATAGAATAAGATGAGTAATAATCAAAGGAATAATTAAACAAAGCTTCTCTTTGAACATTAGGTAAAGCTAATGAAAAGAGACCTATAGGCAGGTGAGATAATTGAATTTCAAGGATTAAAGGGGAAACTCCTATCAATATACAGGCAGGAAAAAGAAAAAATACCAACTATATTAGTTGTAGAAGAGATTTGATAATGTATACGGAGTGCCAAAATAATAATGGCTAGAACAGCATGAAATATTTTTCTTTCACGTAATAGTACAAAAGTATGTGATTCAAGGTTAGCATGGGGACTGCTCTATGTGGCTTCCTACTGCACTGAAGTAGAAGAGCATAGACTTCTATTTTGTTGCCCTGTTATTCTCAGGGTGCTAACTTCGTCTGCAAGGATCCTTTTTTCCAAACAGCAGAATCGAGTATTAATAAAATCAGGGCATACTCCTCAACCTCCTTTCAAAATCTCTAGCTAGAGGGGCTGTACATGATACCATTCCCATCCCATTGGCCAGAATTTCATCACATGATGGCTTTTAACTGCAAGAGTGGCTGGGAAGTGTAGTTTTTATTCTGAGAAGCCATGTGCCTGGCTAAACATTAGAGTTTTATTATTACCAGAGAGAAGAGAATGATTATTGGAGAACTCTTACCCAACACACTAAAACTGGAAATTAAAGATAAAATGAGAAAAAAACACCAAACTCAATGATTCTTTTTTTTTAAATTTTAAAATCTTTAATTCTTACATACCACCTAGAAATTTTTTTAAACTCCCTATTAACTAGCACTTGGGCCAAAGAGGAATATAAGCAGAATCTGTAGAAAACCTAGAAAATAAAGAAATTAACTACCTATCAGAATCTGTGGGAAATAGTTATAGTAATACTCAGAGGAAGAGCCTTCAGTATTGATATCAATAAACAAGAAAGATGAAAATGAGAAAATTAAACATCTAATCTAAGAAGTTAGGAAAAGAGCAAGAAGCCAAACCATAGGAAAGCAGGAGTAAGAAACTCATGACGATAAAAGGAGAACTTGTGAGTTAATAAGCAGAAAAATAGAATTCATTTTATGAGGAAACTAATAAACTGTAAGCTAACCTAATTAAGATAAAGGGCAAGAAAGCCTAAACACACAAAAGAAGAAATGATGAAGGAAAAATAGCCACAGAAAGAAAGGAAAGAATCATGAAGCAGCTTTCTTCAACTTTATATAAATATGTTTAAAAACCTGGATGAATTTTTGTAATTTTTTCCAAAATGAAAATGACCAAACTCAATTCAAGAAGAGATAGAAAAGCTAAACATTTTCAGATAGAAATTGTTTTATATAAAAAAGTAGATAAAGAGTTAGCTCCCTAAAATATATCAGGCCCAGATGGTCTTTCAGGGAAATTCTTTTAAACCTCTAACGAGCAGACAAATACAATATTGTTTAGACTGTTGTAGACTTTTTAAAAGAGGATTTTTTCTAATTATTTTAATAAAGCAACTGGAACATTAATACCCAAATGTAAGAAAGATTTCACATGAAAAAGAGAACCATAGTCACTTTAGGAAAAACAATGCAAAAAATTCTAAATACATCTTAAGTAAACCAAGTCTAACAGTATATTACATAATGACCAAATGCGGTTTATTTCATGAATCTACAAACTGTTCAATATTAGGAAATAAATGAATGAAATTCATTGTAATAATAGATCTCAGACCCAGTTTTCCTCTCAGTCAGTCTCTCCCATCAGGAAGCTTCCATAAGCCTCTCATCCTTCTCCATCAGAGGGCAGACAGACTGAAAACCACAATCACAGAAAACTAACCAATCTAATCACATGGACCACAGCCTTGTCTAACTCAATGAAACTATGAGCCATGTCATGTAGGGCCACACAAGACGGACGGGTCATGGCGGAGAGTTCTGACAAAATGTGATCTACTGGAGAAGGGAATGGCAAACCACTTCAGTATTCCTGCCTTGAGAACTCCATGAACAGTATGAAAAGGCAAAAAGATAGGACACTGAAAGATGAACTCCCCAGGTCAGTACGTGCCCAATATGCTATCAGAGATCAGTAGAGAAATAACTCCAGAAAGAATGAAGGGATGAAGCCAAAGCAAAAACAATACCCAGTTGTGGATGTGACTGGTGATGGAAGCAAGATCCAATGCTGTAAAAAGCAATATTGCATAGGAACCTGGATGTTAGTTCCATGCATCAAGGTAAATTGGAAGTGATCAAACAGGAGATGGCAGAGTGAATGTCGACATTTTAAAAATCAGTGAACTAAAATGGACTGGAATGGGTGAATTTAACTCAGATGACCATTATGTCTACTACTGTGGGCAGGAGTCCCTTAGAAGAAATGGAGTAGCCATCATAGTCAACAAAAGAGTTTGAAATGCAGTACTTGGATGCAATCTCAAAAACAACAGAATGATCTCTGTTTGTTTCCAAGGCAAATAATTCAATATTACAATAATGCAAATCTATGCCCCGACTGGTAATGCTGAAGAAGCTGAAGTTGAATGGTTCTATGAAGACCTACAAGCCCTTCTAGAATTAAGACCCCCAAAAGATGTCCTTTTCATTATAGGGGACTGGAATGCAAAAGTAGGAAGTCAAGAAACACCTGGAGTAATAGGCAAATTTGGCCTTGGAGTACAGAATGAAGCAGGGCAAAGGCTAATAGAGTTTTGCCAAGAGAACACACTGGTCATTGCAAACACCCTCTTCCAACAACACAACAGATGATTCTACACATGGAGATCACCAGATGGCCAACAGTGAAATGAATCATTCAGTTCAGTTCAGTCGCTCAGTCGTGTCCAACTCTTTGCGACCCCATGAATCGCAGCACGCCAGGCCTCCCTGTCCATCACCAACTCTCCAAGTTTACTCAAACTCATGCCCATCGAGTCAGTGATGCCACCCAGCCATCATTAGAGAAATGCAAATCAAACCATGATGAGGGTCTTCCTTGGTGGTCTGGTGGTTAAGAATCGTCCTTGCAATGCAGGGGACATGGGTTTGTTCCCAGTTGGGAAAACTAAAATCCCACATGCCCCAGGGCGACTAGGCCCACAGGCCTCAACTAGAGAGAAGCTGGAGAGCTACAATGAAGACCTGATGAAGCCAAATCAATAAATAAATATTAAGAAACAAAAACAATAAGAACAAGCCATGATGAGACCACTTCACACGCATTAAGAAGGCTCCTATCAACACACGCACACACATTAAAAAAAAAAAAAAAGCCCAGAAAGTAATAAGCACTGGCAAGGACGTGATAGAATTGGGACCCGTATGCCCCACGGGTAGGAGTGTAAAGGAACGCAGCCATCATGGAAAGCAGTGTGGCAGCTTATCAGAAAAGTTAAAACCAGAATTACCATGTGATTCTGCAATCCCACTTCTGGGAATAGATCCAAAAGAATTAGAATCCTGAAGAGATGTTTGCACCCACGTTTATAGCAGCATTATTCACAATAGCCAAGAGTTGGAAGCAATCCAATATCCACTGAGAGATGAATGATGGCAAATACAGACAGGGGAATACTATTCAGTCTTAAAAAGGAAGGAAACGCTGACACACTCTGACATCCGCAACAAGGACGAGCCTCGAGTACATGATGCTATATGGAATAAGCCAGCCACAAAAGGACAAATACTGTGTGATTCCACTTATGTGAGGTACCTATAGTACTCAGACTCATGGAGACAGAAAGCAGAAGGGCAGTTGCCAGGGCCTAGGGGAAAAGGGTAGATGAGGAGTTGTTTAATGGGTAGAGTCTTTCAGTTTTGCAGGATGAAAAAATTCTGAAGATCTGTTGCACCATAATGTGAATATACTCAACATACTGAACTGTACATTTGAGAAGGGTTAAGGTGGGTCTTTAAAATCCTATATTTTAAAATCCTTTTCTATACTTTTTTTACCATGATAAAAAATTGAACTATGAAAAATCTCGACGTTTTATTTCTATGGGCCAGAGGATGGATTTTTTTTTCAAGTCCACTCTTCCCCTCTCCCTGGCCACCTGCTGTGACAGCTCCTTTGCTTACCTCTTTGGTTTTCGGTTCCCACTGTATTTCTTGCTCCTGGAAAAGTCTTCTGCATTTCTGTAAGGTCAAGTATTTGTTACATTGTATCGATCATTTCTAGGTATTTATGGCAGGAAGATTTGGGAGATATTTGGTCCACAGTATTTCCAGAACCAGAGGCCCCTACAACTCATTTACAAAGCTAAATAAACCCGACAAAAATAGCACAAAGAAGAAGGCTGCAGGCTAATCTCATTTACAAATATAGATGCAAACATCTTAAATAAAATATTAGCAAATTGAATCTAGCAATATATAAAATGAATATTCCACAATGACCAGGTAAGGTATATTATTGGAAAGCAAGGACAGTTCTATTTTAGGAACTCTATTAATATAATTCATCATATTAATAGGCCAAAAGGGAAAAACCAAGGATGATAAAAAGGCATTTGATAATATTCAGCATCCATTTCATAAAAAAACATCTCTTGGCAAAATAAAAATAGAATTCATCTTTAAAATGGTAAGACAGGCTTACAGAAACCTCCCATCCTTCAAAGGGAAGGCAAAACAGCCTAGGGACCTTCTGAAATCAGAGAAGGTATCTTCCAGTCAACCTGTCTCCTCTGCCCCCAAGTTGAGAGGGAATCTCCACGTCCCCACTTCTCTGACTGAGTTGAGGGAAAGCATTCCACTCACCCTATGAAGCCCTAGATATTTTGGTTTCCAGGCACACACTTAGGACCCAGATAAACTAGAATGGCTGTGTCACACTGCACAAGCTGCTGCCAGTAGCTGAGCTTCTCCAAGCCTCAATTTTCTCATCTGTGAAATGGGATTAAGATTCTCAGTTCCATGGGAAAACAACAAAAGCTCAAAGAATATTTCTCTTTTTAAATTGAAATATAGGTGATTTTCAATGTTGTATTAGTTTCTGGTATACAGCAAAGTGATTCAATTTTATATATGTATATATTTTATATATATATATATATTTTTTTTTTTCAGATTCTTTTCCCTTATAGGTTATTACATGATATTGGAGATAGTCCCCTGTGCTACAATATGACCTTGTTACTTCTCTATTTTATATAGTTTGCATCTGCTAATCCCAAACTCCTAAATTATTCCTGTACCCCTTTCCCCTTTGGTAACCATAAGTTTGTTATGTCTGTGAGTCTATTTCTGTTTTGTAAATAAGTTCATTTGTGTAACTTTTTTAGATTCCATGTATAAGTGGTATCATGATATTTATCTCTCTCTGTCTGACTTGCACTTAATATGGCAATCTCTAGGCCCACCCATATTGCTGCAAATAGCATTATTTCAATCTTTTTAATGGCTAAGTAGTATTCCTGTGTGTGTGTGTGTGTGTATGTCTGTGTGTGTATGTCTGTGTGTGTGTCTGTCTGTGTGTGTGTCTGTGTGTATGTCTGTGTGTGTCTCTGTGTGTGTGTGTCTGTGTGTGTCTCTATGTGTGTGTGTGTGTATGTCTGTGTGTGTGTCTCTGTGTGTATGTCTGTGTGTATGTCTGTGTGTGTGTCTCTGTGTGTGTGTGTCTGTGTGTGTGTGTCTCTGTGTGTCTGTGTGTGTGTCTGTGTGTGTGTGTCTGTGTGTGTCTCTATGTGTGTGTGTGTTTCTGTGTGTGTGTCTGTGTGTGTCTCTGTGTGTGTGTGTGTCTGTGTGTGTCTCTATGTGTGTGTGTTTCTGTGTGTCTGTGTGTGTCTCTGTGTGTGTGTGTCTCTGTGTGTGTGTGTCTGTGTGTGTGTGTGTGTGTGTGTGTGTGTGTGTGTGTGAGTGACACAGCTTCTTTATCCATTCATCTGTGGATGGACACTTAGGTGGCTCCCATATCTTGGCTAAGGTAAATAGTGCCGCAGTGAACACTAGAATGCGTTCATCTCAAAGAATATTTCTTACCTGACACTTCCTTCCTTCCTAGCTCTCTCTTTGTTCTTTCTCCTCCTCTTCCCATCCCAGAATCTCCTCCCCTTTTTCATATCTCCATGCCTCCACATCTGCTCTGCTTAGTCTCCTTACCCCAACTAAGCCCTCTAGATAGAGGAATTTGGGGAGACCCCAGAGTTAGCACTCAAGGACAGGAAGGTAGCTGCCTTGGGCCTGCTTGAGTGCTGGCTTGGGGGACTCACCCAGGTTAGTGAGTCCTGGAAATCTCTGGGCAATGAGGATAGCTGGCCTAACAAGGGGGTGAGTGGACAACAGCTTGGAGAAGAAAACTCTGTGTTCCTCTGGGAAGTCAGCCTCCTGCTAATTCCTTCCTTTTGGGCTCCTCCCCAGGGACAGAGTCTGGAGTCGCTGCCCCTTGGCTGCTCTGTGAGGACTAAAGCCAAACCTTGGTCTCCAGGCCTCCACCCTCAGGTCCTGCACCCTGCTTCTCTCCCACCGGGCCCCTAAAATCCACCACACCTCTGCCCTCACGTGACCATCAGAGTCAGCAGTACTTTACCTGCTAGAACATCACAATTGTCCCCTGTATTAGTCAGTGTATTAACCACGCCTGTTGTTCTCTGTATCCTGATGCTCTGACATCTTGGAGCCTTGCCAACGCCGGAGGGACGGCCCCTCCTAGCTAACTCTTCGAGGTAGTCCCTGACTAGCCAGGGAGCATTCCTTTCAAATGCAAACCAGCCAATCCCACCCACACCTCCAGCCTTTTCCTTTATAGGGCTTCAACACTCTGGATCCCCATTCTCCTGCCCTGATCACCCCAGGGCAGGTACCAGGCTAGTGACAACCGCTCAGACTCAGAGGCTGCTGGAATTATTCAAACCAGCCAATCCTAAACCTGCTTCCTGCTTACCTTGCCTCACCTGTCCTTCCTGTGAAGCCACAATAAAGTCTAGGCTCCACATTTCTACTCACTCCTTCTGCCCCCTAACCCACCCCATGTGACTCCTTATGGTGTGACTCACCTCTTCTTTGTTGTTCAGTCGCTCAGTTGTGTCCAGCTCTTTGTGAGCCCATGGACTGCAGGATGCCAGGCTTCCCTGTCCTCTACCAGCTCTCAGAGCTTGCTCAAACTCATGTCCATTGAGTCAGTGATGCCATCCAACCATCTCATCCTCTGTTGCCCCCTTCTCCTCCTGCCCTCTATCTTTCTAGCATCAGGGTCTTTTCAAATGAGTCAGCTCTTCCCATCAGGTGGCCAAAGTATTCAGCTTCAGCATCAGCCCTTCTAATGAATATTCAGGGTTGATTTCCTTTAGGATTCACTGGTTGGATCTCCTTGCTGTCCAAGGGACCCTCAGGAGTCTTCTCAAACACCACAATTTGAAAGCATCAGTTCTTTGGGGCTCAGGCTTCTTCATGGTCCGACTCTCACATCCATACGTGACTACTGGAAAAACCATGTGAAGCTTGTTCAGTCATGTCTGATTGCTTGCGACCCCATGGACTGCAGCCTGCCAGACTCCTCTGTCCATGGGATTTCCTAGGCAAGAATACAGGAATGTGTAGCCATTTCCTTCTCCAGAGAATCTTTCTAACCCAGGGATCAAACCTGGGTTTCCAGCATTGCAGGCAGACTCTACCATCTGAGCCACCAGGAACTTCACTTTGACTCTATAGCCCTTTGCTGGCAAAGTGATGTCTCTGCTTTTTAATATGCTGTCTAAGTTTGTCACAGTTTTTGTTCCAAGGAGCAAGTGTCTTTTAATTTCATGGTTGCAGTCACCATCTGCAGTGATTTTGGCTCTCAAGAAAATAAAGTCTATCACTGTTTCCATTTATTTCCCATCTATTTGTCATGAAGTGATGGGACTGGATGGCATGATCTTAGTTTTCTGAATGCTAAGTTTTAAGCCAGCTTTTTCACTCTCTTCTTTCCCTTCATCAAGAGGCTCTTTAGTTCTTCTTTGCTTTCTGCCATAAGGTTGGTGTCATGTGCATGTCGGAGGTTATTGATATTTCTCCCAGTAATCTTGATTCCAGCTTGAGCTTTATCCAGCCTGAAATTTTGCATGATGTACTCAACATGGAAGTTAAATAAGCAGGGTGACAGTATACAGCCTTGACATATTCCTTTCCAATTTGGACCAGTTCATTCGCTGGATCATTGAAAAAGCAAGAGAGTTCCAGGAAAACATCTATTTCTGCTTTATTGACTATACCAAAGCCTTTGACGGTGTGGATCACAATCAACTGTGGAAAATTCTGAAAGAGATGGGAATACCAGACCACCTGGCCTGCCTCTTGAGAAACCTGTATGCAGATCAGGAAGCAACAGTTAGAACTGGACATAGAACAACAGCCTGGTTCCAAATAGGAAAAGGATATGTCAATGCTGTGTATTGTCACCCTGCTTATTTAACTTATATGCAGAGTATATCATGAGAAATGCTGGACTTGAAGAAACACAAGCTGGAATCAAGATTGCTGGGAGAAATATCAATCACCTCAGATATGTAGATGATACTACCCTTATGGCAGAAAGCAAAGAAGAACTAAACAGCCTCTTGATGAAAGTGAAAGAGGAGAGTGAAAAATTTGGCTTAAAGCTCAGCATTCAGAAAATGAAGATCATGGCATCTGGTCCCATCACTTCATGGGAAATAGATGGGGAAACAGTGGAAACAGTGTCAGACTTTATTTTTAGGGGCTCCAAAATCACTGCAGATGGTGATTGCAGCCATGAAATTAAAAGATGCTCACTCCTTAGAAGTAAAGTTATGACCAACCTAGATATTATATTCAAAAGCAGAGACATTACTTTGCCGACTAAGGTCCCTCTAGTCAAGGCTATGGTTTTTCCAGTAGTCATGTATGGATGTGAGAGTTGGACTATAAAGAAAGCTGAGAGCCAAAAAATTGATGCTTTTGAACTGTGGTGTTGGAGAAAACTCTTGAGAATCCCTTGGACTGTAAGGAGATCCAACCAGTCCATCTTAAGGGAGATCAGTCCTGGATGTTCATCGGAAGGACTGATGTTGAAGCTGAAACTCCAATACTTTGGCCACCTGATGCGAAGAGCTGACTCATTTGAAAAGACCTTGATGCTGGGAAAGATTGAGGGCAGGAGGAGAAGGGGATAACAGAGGATGAGATGGTTGGATGGCATCACCGACTCAGTGGACATGAGTTTGGGTGGGCTCCGGGAGTTGGAGATGGGCAGGGAGGCCTGGTGTGCTGCAGCTCATGGGATCACAAAGAGTCAGACCTGACTGAGTGACTGAACTGAACTGATTGTTTCATGTCCAGTTCTAACTGTTGCATCTTGACCTGCATGGGGGTCTCAGGAGGCAGATAATGTTGTCTGGTATTCCCATCTCTCTAAAAATTTTTCTCAGTTTATTGTGATCCACCCAGACCTGTGAATATAACAGTCTTCTTGTGTGTGCACGCTCAGTCAGGGCCAACCCTTTGCAACCCTCATGGACTGTAGCCCGACAGGCTTCTCTGTCCATGGGGTTTTCCAGGTAAGAATACTGGAGTGGGTTGCCATGCCCTTCTCCAAGGGATCTTCCCGACCCAGGGATCGAAGCTGGGTCTCCCACATTGCAGGCAGATTCTTTACCATCTGAGCCCCCAGGGAAGCCCTTAAAAGTCTTCTTAGGGCAATCATCTCCTGGTCGCTGGCCTCACCTTCCCTAGTAACAGTAAAACCTACATTTAAAAAGTGTGAGGGTAGGCTTGGTTATTCCGAGGTAACAAGTAGAACTCCCAGTCTCAGAGGCTTAACCCAGGAAGCCTGTTGTCGGTCTAGGTGACTCCCCGGGGCAGTGTAGTCTGTGGGGTGGCTCGGGATCCAGGCTGCCCAAGGCTCCACCTTCCGGGAGCTGCTCATCGGCAGTCACCATGGAGGGCAGGAAAGTGCTGGAAGGGGTAGAACCTGCACTTAAAGACTTCTTCCCCAGGACTCCCCTGGTAGTCCAGTGGCTGAGGATCTGGGCTCCCAGCTCCGGGGGTCCAGTTTGATCCCTGGTCAGGGAACTAGATCCTGCACACTGCAGCTAAAGATCTCAGATACTGCAAAGAAGATTGAGGATCCCATACGCCCATAACTGTGAACTAACACAGCTAAATAAATATTTTTGTTTGTTTGTTTGTTTTGAAGCTTTTTTTAAAATAATTTTAAAATCTTTAATTCTTACATGCATTCCCAAACATGAACCCCCTTCCCACCTCCCTCCCCATAACATCTCTCTGGGTCATCCCCATGCACCAGCCCCAAGCATGCTGTATCCTGCGTCAGACATAGACTGGCGATTCAATTCTTACATGATAGTATACATGTTAGAATGCCATTCTCCCAAATCATCCCACCCTCTCCCTCTCCCTCTGAGTCCAAAAGTCCGTTATACACATCTGTGTCTCCTTTGCTGTCCTGCATACAGGGTCGTCATTGCCATCTTTCTAAATTCCATATATATGTGTTAGTATACTGTATTGGTGTTTTTCTTTCTGGCTTACTTCACTCTGTATAATCGGCTCCAGTTTCATCCATCTCATCAGAACTGATTCAAATGAATTCTTTTTAACGGCTGAGTAATACTCCATTGTGTATATGTACCACAGCTTTCTTATCCATTCACCTGCTGATGGACATCTAGGTTGTTTCCATGTCCTGGCTATTATGAAGAGTGCTGTGATGAACATTGGAGTACATGTGTCTCTTTCAATTCTGGTTTCCTCAGTGTGTATGCCCAGCAGTGGGATTGCTGGGTCATAAGGTAGTTCTATTTGCAATTTTTTAAGGAATCTCCACACTGTTCTCCATAGTGGCTGTACTAGTTTGCATTCCCACCAACAGTGTAGGAGGGTTCCCTTTTCTCCACACCCTCTCCAGCATTTATTGCTTGCAGATTTTTGGATCGCAGCCATTCTGACTGGTATGAAGTGATACCTCATTGTGGTTTTGATTTGCATTTCTCTAATAATGAGTGATGTTGAGCATCTTTTCATGTGTTTGTTAGCCATCCGTATGTCTTCTTTGGAGAAATGTCTATTTAGTTCTTTGGCCCATTTTTTGATTGGGTCGTTTATTTTTCTGGAATTGAGCTGCATAAGTTGCTTGTATATTTTTGAGATTAGTTGTTTGTCAGTTGCTTCATTTGCTATTATTTTCTCCCATTCAGAAGGCTGTCTTTTCACCTTGCTTATATTTTCCTTTGTTGTGCAGAAGCTTTTAATTTTAATTAGATCCCATTTGTTTATTTTTGCTTTTATTTCCAGAATTCTGGGAGATGGATCATAGAGGATCCTGCTGTGATTTATGTCTGAGAGTGTTTTGCCTATGTTCTCCTCTAGGAGTTTTATAGTTTCTGGTCTTACATTTAGATCTTTAATCCATTTTGAGTTTATTTTTGTGTGCGGTGTTAGAAAGTGATCTAGTTTCATTCTTTTACAAGTGGTTGACCAGTTTTCCCAGCACCACTTGTTAAAGAGATTGTCTTTACTCCATTGTATATTCTTGCCTCCTTTGTCAAAGATAAGGTGTCCATATGTGTGTGGACTTATCTCTGGGCTTTCTATTTTGTTCCATTGATCTATATGTCTGTCTTTGTGCCAGTACCATACTGTCTTGATGACTGTGGCTTTGTAGTAGAGCCTGAAGTCAGGCAAGTTGATTCCTCCAGTTCCATTCTTATTTCTCAAGATTGCTTTGGCAATTCGAGGTTTTTTGTATTTCCATACAAAGCTTGAAATTATTTGTTCTAGTTCTGTGAAAAATATGGCTGGTAGCTTGATAGGGATTGCATTGAATTTGTAAATTGCTTTGGGTAGTATACTCATTTTCACTATATTGATTCTTCCGATCCATGAACATGGTATATTTCTCCATCTAAAATTAGTGTCCTCTTTGATTTCTTTCATCAGTGTTTTATAGTTTTCTATATATAGGTCTTTAGTTTCTTTAGGTAGATATATTCCTAGGTGTTTTATTCTTTTCGTTGCAATGGTGAATGGAATTGTTTCCTTAATTTCTTTTTCTACTTTCTCATTATTAGTGTATAGGAATGCAAGGGATTTTAAAAATTTAAAAAAGCTTCAGCTGAGAAGTAACACACACCCATTGTGTTTCACAGCATAAGCACAGAACAAGTGATGTCATAGGCTGGCTGACTGCAGGAGGCAGAGGGATGGAATCCTCCAGGGTGGACAGAAGGAGAATATAGATGAGTGCACGCTAGAAGTCTCTGCCACACCCTCTCTTCTGTGTCACCCCATCAGGAAGGGGAGCCCACCCCCTGTGTGGGATGTTTCCCTCTCACATGTATGTGCGCTCAGTTGTGTCCGACTCTTTCTGACCCCCTAGACTGTAGCTTCTCCAGCCATGGAATCTTCCAGGCAAGACTGCTGGAGCAGGTTGCTATTTCCTACTCCAGGGAATCTTTTGGACCTAGGGATCAAACCCACGTCTCCTGCATTGGCAGGTGGATTCTTTATCCCATAACTGTCCTGGTTAGGAGAAGTCATATATTTGCTGAGATAGCATTTGGTGGGACTGGCTAGAGCAGGAAACTGGACTTTTTTGAAAGAAACCCTTATTTTATCATCTCTCCCAAACAAAGTAGGAGTTTGCCATCATCTAGAACTTAAAAAAATTAAAAATTTTAAAAGGAGGGTGAGAAAGAGGAGAGAGAGAGAGAGAGAGAGACAAACAACTCCAATCCCAACTGGGCAGAGACACAAATAGCGACTTTTAATTATATAATCTGCTTTTGATGAATTTATTTCTGACAGTTTTATAGGTTGACGAGAGAGTGCATTTTAGATGCAAAAAAACCCATTATTCATCCTGGGCTCTTTGAGCATAAAAATTGTCAAATGATTTTAATACAGTTTTAAGTTTTATGTTTATTGTCAAGGGGAAAAAAAGTCCACAGCAATTACCCAGTCACATGCCCCTTAAATCTTTATGTTTCTGACAGCAAGAACAATAAAATATGTTTTTGCCCAAACCTTTTACCGCTCAGATTGACATGGCCTCAGCGACAGCTGCTTTTCTTCCATCTGAGAAAGCTAACTTAGAACCACTTCCTCGGTGGGGAGTGGGGAGGGGGCGTCTCGGCCACTCTGCAGAACAGCTGTTCCTTTGCAGAAAGGTGCAGACCCCAAGATCTGGGTCCAGAAATGACAATGGAATGAAGTATGATCAAGCAGATCTGAAATTTTATACTGGCTGTGTGGCGCCCTCTTGATTTGCACACCTTGTCTGGTGGTAAACGCATTCAGCGCTAGTGTGAATGCCTTGGGCAGGTGGGTGAGGCCCTGGCACGCTTACCACATCTGCCAACCTAATCCCGCCAAGGAAGCCTGCCATTCAAGTCACTGGAGCCAATCAGGTCTGCATTGAAAGGACCACCCACCAAGCCAGATATCCCAGTGTGGCCATCCCTTCCTTCTGAGCCCCCAGTAGACATGTGCTGCCTCTCTGCTTTGTGCCCCATGCCAGCCCAGTTGCAGGGTTCAGCTCCTCCATGAGTCCCCAGATAAAAGCACTAGCCAACTATAAACACTATTGTTATTCTAGGGAGATGGAATTATTTCCGTTAGTGTCATAGACAAACCATCAAGTTGTGCTTTGGACGGTGGCTTAGGCCCTGAAGGTCTTGAAGTGCTGGTCAAGAACTGTCCACCCCATTACGCTGGTGTGATGTGGGGTGAGGGGCATTAGCCAAAAGATGCTGTGGTCAGGGCTTGGCCCAGGGCAGATCAGCAAGGCCCAGTTTCTTTGGAGGTCTGTTTAAATCTTCAGGGCTGAAGGCTATGGCTGACCTGAGATCCAGCTCCCAAGACTGGCCTAAATTCAAGCTTTACAGGCTTTCAGGTTGGATGGAGTAGAGTATGGAGCAGGTCCAGGGCAGCATTTTGTCATGGGGAACTCAACAGGGCAAGCCTATGGAATGGGAGCAGTGTCCAGAAGGAGTGAAGTATGGAGGCTGCAGGGAGAGCCCCAGGCATCCAGAGTCCTCCCTGGGGGTCTAGGGAGGAACCTCCTATAGAATTACATCTAGGCAAGCCTGGAAAAGCTGTGACCCCCACAGTGAGCAGGAGCAAAACATCTCAGGGCCTTTATATATGCCATTTCCTCTGCTTAGAAAACTCTCAAGCAGCCCATTCAACTAACTCCTACTCATCCTTCAGAACTCAGTGTAAAAGTCACTTCTGCAGGGAAGCCCTCCTGAATTCCTCAGTCTTTCTCAGGCTCCAGTGTCACAAGCTGCCATGGCCCCTTGTGCTTCTCATGTGCATACCTCCTGCTCAGTCACTTCAGTCTTGTCTCTTTGTGACGCTATGGGCTCCAGTCTGCCAGGCTCCTCTGTCCATGGGATTCTACAGAAAAGAATACCAGAGTGGGTTGCCATGCCCTCCTCCAGGGGATCTTCCTGACTCAGGAATTGAACACACATCTGTGTCTCCTGTTCTGCAAGTGGATTCTTTACTGCTGAGCCAGTGGGGAAGCCCCCTCTGCTTCTTGGTGGCACTTGTAATTTTAGTGAGAATAATCTATGTCGTCGCTGTGATTTTATGTTTCCCTTTCCCTCTGGGTTCTAAACTCTACAGGGACAAGGTCATGGTCTGTTTCATTCATTGCTCTATCCAAAATACTGTACAGTACCCAGCAGACTACAGATATCATCACATCTTAAATGGACAGATGGGTGGATGGACAGGCTTCATTGCTTGTGTTATATCAACATGTGCCATTTCCCGTTCCTCTTGCATCCTCAGTTTTCTTCACAAGCAGACATGGCCAGATGACTGAGTCTGGACAATTGAGTGTGGCTGGAAGTGAGGTAGGTGCCCCTGGAAGTGAAATTCTTCAGGGGCTTATCTGTGCCGGCTTCTATGTTCCTCTTCCATCTGCTGCCAGGTGTAGAGAATCCCACAGAGAACTCTGAGGCCCTTGGGGACAGCAGAGCTGCAGATGCAAAGGTTCCTGGTTCACTGAATGACTATTATGTGGAGAGCATGTAGCCTTCCCCATGCCAGTGGTCTTGATCACTTTATCCCGGGAAATATGCTTCTATCGTGTGAAGCTGCTGATATGCAGGAGCTTTTTTGTTACAACAGTGAGCTGTAACTCACCCTAACTGATACATCCCCTGTGACGGAGGCCCCAGAGGAACCAGGTTGGATCCTGTCTCTGCTTTCAGAGTCTCTCTCTGGTTGCCACCCTCCATTAGAATGGGCCAGAGGAGTGTCCAGGGGGAAGGGGGAGGAATTTGTTTTCAAGTACTGGTTCCCCAGACCTACCCTCTCCTGGGAAGGTGTGAGCAGCTCGAGGACCCAGAGGTTCTGGAGCGAGCAGTGGCCATACAGGAGAGACAGTGGATGGGAGCTGGGACTCTGAAAATAGACAGCTGTGTGTGTCTGTGACCTTGGATGATCACTGTCATTTCTGACAATAAAGCCTGCATCCTAGAGGTATGTGATCATTAAAAGAGCTCGGATGTGAAGCACTTAGTGGAGCGCTCTGCACCCAGTAAACACTCCATAAAAGGGAGTTATCATAATAATTATTATTTTCCTCAGGTCTCTGTTGAAGGAAGCCCTGAATTGAAAGCCTTTTGTCTCGTTCCATTTCTAAGCCAGACGGCCCCATTTTTCTCCCAGTTTCTGCAGTTCTTGAGTGCCCCGGTGCCTATTACACAAACCCCAATGCATCTTTGAAGTTAGCAGCTAATTATGTTCCAGGAAGTTATAGATCTGGAGTTTTCCATGTGCCAGAGGCAATTGCCTGCTCCGGCTCTCATTTCTCGGTGCAGCCTTCCAAGGCCTGATTGAGGTTGTAATTGGGAGCCCCCTCCCCCGGCCCCAGAGGCCTTCTGGGGCCATCTCCTCGGCCCTAGGAGTCAGGCTACCCCTTCCCTCTCCCGCCTCCCAAGCTTTGCCTGCTCTGGGCCTCCCTCTGCAGCTGCTGACAGGCTGGGGGAGGGTGGGCTGGGAGGTGGAGGGACAATCTCTGAAGCCCCCTTGCCAGGGAAACCATGAGAACCTTCTCTCTCTGGGGAAGGCACCTCTGGTTCTGAGCTATTATGAGTAATAGTTTCTGCTGCTGAATGACTGAGCGACTTGTGTCTGTTTGAAAGATAAGTGCTTGTCCTCTCTCCACCTCACTGCCTGCCCAACTGCCTCTCTACCCCTGACCTCATCTCCACCCCTCTGCGGCAGCCAGCTGAGCACCCCTGCCAGGAGCAGCCCCTCCCATCAGGCTGTCCCAGGAGGGAGAGCCAATTCCTCCCTCCAGGGCTGGATCCCCAACACTGGGGCTGGGACTAGGGTGAGGCTAGTGAGGTGCCAAAGCAAAATTTAAGGAGGCACTTACTCTTTGGTGCTGATCATGCACTTGCATGCCCCTGAGAATGGGTACCTCCTTAACTTAGCTGCCTCACTCTCCTTACCCTGGTAGGGGATTAGAGCCTCCTCCCTATCTCCTTGGGAGATAAACTCCTGGACACAGCCCAGCAAAGACTTCAAGCTCCTTTTTCCCTGCAGCTTCAACTGAGCTGTGGGCTGTGTGGGGGCAGGAACCAAGGATGTCCTGCTCACCATCATCTTGCCATCCTTAGCTCCTGGCCTGACTCACAGCAGGTCTCAATAAACACTGGTGAATAAAAGGAATGAAACACTCTTGATACCAAGATGAAATTTAGTGAGAGGCGATGTCAGAAAGGCACTGAGCTGGCCTCTCAGTGAGCAGTAGGTGCTCTGTAAACTCGAGGGCCATTACCAACACCAGGAGGGCAGCACAAGGGCGAATCTGTGATCTGGTTCATGAGCTAAAGATCTGGGTGTTTAAGTGGAAGTCAGATTGAGCATGTGCCTAAAGTGTGACCCACCCTGAGAAGGGAGCTCCCTAATACTCTGCTGTATTAACACCCCATTTAATCTCATTTATTTAATTAACCGTTATTTCTGCACTATGACTATCCCATGCTTGTTTTGACCTTGAATTCTGTTTGGCTCTGAGTGATTTTTGAGACCCCCAGCACAAGCTTGTGTAACATTGTGCCAGACACAGTACAGAGCATCTCTGCATAACCTCGGATGTCAGGTTATATTAATAGATGTATAGAGTCTAGAGTAAAGGAGGCTGATCATTTCTGCATTAGCGGGAATTTACCCAGAGTGTTCCCCCAGAGTGTTTCCTGCTCAGGGAGCCCCACTTTAAGAAATACATTGATAATTCTGAGTGGGCTCAGAACCAACCAGATGCAAAGGGACACCATGTAATGTAGAGAACAGATGAAGTCTGTAATGACACATTGTCCATGGATGGAAAGGGTCACTGCCTTTCACTGTGTGATCTGACTTCTTTCATGAGGGATTGAACTTCATGGTGCGTAGCTTCCCGGTTCCTGCCTGGCCCAGGCAGGGGCTCACCAGCAAGAACCATCCAGCTATGGCATGGGCTGCCTGGGTAGGTACTGAGCTCCCTTCACCGGAGGTGAGCAAATCAAAGCGAGGCAGAAACAACCGTACGGAAGAGACAGGCTTCTGAACTCTTTCAGATGTGAGCCTGGGAACCTCTCTGAGCTACAGCCACTTCAGTCATCTATCCGTTGTCCATCCATCCATCTATCCATCCATCCCACAAACAGTTATTGAGCCCCAGCCACGTGCAAGATACCATGTCAAGGGCTGGAGGAATAGCGGTGAGAAATACAGCCCTGGTCCCTGCCCTTGTCAAGTGTCCATTCAAAGGGAGCAAAAGTTAAGAAAAGGGAGAAAAAGTAAAAGCTGGTGAGCCTTCTGATAGGAGAAAGACAATCTCCTAGAAGGATTTTCTTTCTTTTTTTTTCAAATTATTTTTTAATTGGAAGAAAATTGCTTTACAATGTTGTGTTGGCTTTCTGCTGTACAACAACGCGAATCAGCCATAATTATACATATAAAACTTCCCTCCTGAGCCTCCCTCCTCTCCCCCTACTCCACCCCTCTAGGTCATCACAGAGTGCCAGGCTGGGCTCCCTGTGTCACAGCAGCTTCCCACCAGCCATCTGTTTTACGCGTAGCAGTGTGTATATGTTGATGCTACTTTCTCCATTCGTCCCACTCTTTCCTCCCACCACTATATTTACAAGTCTGTTCTCTATATCTACATCCCCATAGGAGGATTTTATCTGGGCCACTTTGTGGCCTGGGGCTTAGCTCATCTGCTCAGTGATCTGCTAGTCCCCTGCAGGACAGTCCGTTCATTGGTAACGACGTGGACAGGATACACTGCAACCTGTCCCTGTTCCTTGATTGCCCTGTGGATGTGCTGAGACCTGCTGGGAAGACTAGCATCTTCCACGGCACTTGGCACAGGGGAGGAACTCATAAGAAGTTAGGTGATGAAAGAGGTGGAAGGATGGATATTGGGATGGAGAGATGGATGGACTGACAGATGAACTAGGGCAGAGTGCTGCGGCCTGTCATGACTGCAGTGGATGGCAGGGCCCACCTTCTCCCTGGCCAGGTGTCAGGCGCCTCCGAGATGCTCTGCAACCTGTGGGTCCAGGGCCTTGGTGACCTGAGCTCAGGACAGCGTTCACAGTACAACCAGCTGCCTCACTGAGCAGAATCTCCCAATTCCCCCTAATGCTGTCTGCTCACCCCTTTCTAATGGGAGGATCAATCTCTTCTTGGGAGGAGTTGGAATCAATAGAGGAGTTGATTAGTTCTGCTTTCTCTCTGCCATCCATTAGAAGAAGATGGTGTCACAGAAAGGGCATAGGCATGGGGTTGGGCAGGCTGAATGAATCCTGCCTCATCCGAGATACTCTTGGAGCAAATCTCATCCCCGCCCCCACCCCAGGCCTCAGTTTTTTTCACCTTGAAAATGGGAGCAATACCACTGCCTCATGGTTTTGCTGTAAGAGTTGGTGGGGATTGGAAAAGCCAGGAAGGTGGGTGCAGCAAAGGCAAGATCGTCTTGGGGGAGGCCTGTCAGCTTTGGCAATGTCTGTTTCTCCATCTGCTGGGAAGGCAGCGAAAGGACCCATGACATCCTGCCCCAAGTTGGTGTCCGTGTAGCCATAGAGGGTCAGACTCAGTATTCCAAAACTCAGCTTCAGAGCCTCTGTGAACCTGCCTGGTAGGAAAAGGTAGATCTAACTGGTGTATGTGCCAGGGAGACCCTCCACCACCCAGATAAAGTCAGGGACGCTGAGGCCCCACATGTATCCCTGGACACTTGAACCTAAGGACAGCCTGGATCCCCAGGACACAAACTCAGGTGGGGTAACCCCAGGCTCAGTGGCCACATTCTCAACCTCTTGAGAATTTTAGGATGCAATTTTCTTATTTATTTTAAAACAAATTTACTACCTTTTTTTTTTTTTTTTTTTTGGTTATTGGGCTTGATAAATACCCACCCCCATAGAAAGAAGAAAGTAAACATTTCCCTTAATCCCATCACCTGGAGATAACTTCTCTTAACATACATCTCTCTTTCCTTTTTTCTTCCTATTGATAACAACAAACATAGCCACTCTCCTTTCTTTCTTGTCAGATAATTATCCCTGCCTTGTCATTCATGAAGCAGAAACTCTGTTGTAATATAAAGCAAAGGGTCGGAGAGATGAGGTACCCTGCCAAGGTCACCCCACTTGAGTGACATTTATCCATTCAACAAATACTGGAGTGATGGGCAAGATGGACAGAAATCTCTGCCCTTGGGGAGTTTACGTTCAGGTGGACAGATGCCTCCCAGACCTGTCCGATGCAGACCCAGTGCTCTTTGCTACGCACCATACATCTCTGGGAGATTCGCGTGCAACTTTTTAAGTGCTTGCATGCAGCGAGGCTTGGATGTGTCGTCCAATAGACGCTCTTCTTGAGCCTGCTCAGCCATCTAATACTCTCAAATAATGAGGTTGCTTTTAAGGCCATGGGCTATGTGTGTGTGCGCTCAGTCCCTCAGTCATGTCTGACTCTTTGCGGCCCCTTGGACTGTAGCCCACCAGGCTCTTCTGTCCGTGGGATTTCCCAGGCAAGAATACTGGAACGAGTTGCCATTTCCTACTCTAGGTGCTCTTTCTGGCCCAGGGATCGAACTCATTTCTCTAACATCTCCTGCATTAGGTGGATTCTTTACCACTAACACCAGCTGGCACCCCCAAGGTCATGGAGCAGCGTCAGGCAAATGGGTCTGGGGTCCTCCGGGCGAATGGAAGCACGGGGGTTGTCTTGGGGCCCCAGCAAGCTGTGGCTTCCCTCTGAGGTTGGCCAGAGCCCTAGGACCTCAGGACCAGCTCGTCTTTCAGCTGAGTGCCCATGCAGGGCCTCTGCTCTCCTCACAGCCCTGTGAGCCCTTCTGCCAAATAAAAGAGGCTCAGAGAGATTCTGTCACTTGCTCAGGGTCACACAGCTGTGGAGGCAAGAGTCTCCACTGGCAGCTCAGGTGGGGGCTTTAGTCGACCCTCAGCTATAGGTGATCCTTAACCTGGGTCTGTCAGGAGGTGAGGGGGCCATGCCTGGCATGGTGCTACAAGTAGGGAGTGGTTTGCAGATGGTGGTAATGGGGGTGGTTCTGGGGCGTCACTGCCCCATGTGCTAACGGAGGATAGGTTCATAGTCGCCATGAAAATCAAAGAAAGCTTTCTACTTCCTCCTGCATATGCCTGGGCTGGGGCTGGGGAGTCTTTGGTGTGGTGTGTGTGTGTGTGTGTGTGTCTGTCTGTCTACAGACAGACACACACACACACACACACTCCTTTCCCTACAGGAGCGGCCACTGCTCACGCTTGGCTTCTGTTGGTCCATCTCTCTTCTCTCTGGGTCTTTGGATGTAACCTCGCCTCATCTTTTATTTCTCTATTTCTGGTTCTCCTTCCCTTTCACCCCCTTGTGTCTCTTTCTCCCTCTCTGTGTGTCTGTCTTCTTACATTTTTCCTCTCTTAGCTCTGAGTCTCTTTCTTCCATCTTCCTCTCCCACCTCAGCCCAAGGTTTCTCCTCCTGGCCCAGTCCTGCCCACCTTGGTCTCCTGGGCTTAGAGGCAGGCGGCTGGGCCGGTGGGGGCCAGGCTGTGTGTGTAGGGGGGTGCACCCTTACCCCACCCACCCCTCCTGGAACTCAGAAGGGTGGTTCTCTCCTCTCTGGCTGGTGTGGGTGCCGGTGATTTCATCTGCCTTTAGATATGAAGCTCAAATTGCACATCAAAAAGGATAATGCATCTTTAAGCTGTTACAACGACTTCTCAATTTTTCATTTCCTGTCAGGGTGGGAGCTGCAGGAGGCAGGGGCGGCCGCGGAGCCTGTCTCCTGCCAGCCAAGTGTCTGCCTGGATTTGAGCAGTAGGAAACCCAGGGGTGATAAATCGCTATTTCTAAGTAAATTTCATGCATTTGCCCTTTGGTTAAAGTCTCCCCTCTCAGCACTTTCCCTGTGCACACAGCCCGACTAATAACGCGCCGAGCAAGCGCTCTCCCCTGTGACAACTGATTGCACTTTGAAGTAATAATGGCTGATTTAATAATTGGTATAATTTTTCACTAGTACCTGAATGTCATCGACGCACAAAATAAGCTACCTGGACCCATGGCTGCAGCGCTTTCCCTTCTTGGGGAAATCAATAATGCATTAAACCCCCAACCTAGGACCCCGAGAGGCCAGGCCTGGGTGGAAGCTGTTATGGGGGGGTTCGGTCACCCCATGGAGCCTTGAGAGTAGGAAGGCTGGACCGAGACCTTTGGATGGGCTGGATCCCTCAGCCTAGCCAGGCAGGAGGAGCAGTGACAGAGAGCTGTGAGCCCCCCAAGACCCAGCCCACCCTCTGGTTTCTACCTGCAAAGGCTCGAGCCCATTGGAGGCTTAGCCACCCTCCCCCCGCATCAGCTGCCAGGCACACGAATGACATGCATGTGTGTCAGTCTGTGTTTCACACGTGTGGGGGTTGAGTTTAACTTCATTGTGATTTACAGGGCCCCATATGAACCCGGATCTGTGCTGGGGACAGAGTGGTGAGCAAGAGCCATGTGGTCCCTGCCCCAGGGAGTTTTCAGTCTCTTAACGGGGGATGTGAGCGTGGGTGCAGGCAGACACATCTGGGTGATGAGCGCTGTTGTGTATATGTGTATAAATGTGTGTGTTGGTGTGATCTGCATGTCTGGGTGATGTGTGAGTGCATCTGTATGATGATTAGGGTGTGGTTACTCCCCTCTCACCTGCCTCGCTTAGCTTTGAGGGTGTGTTCCTTTCCAGACCCAAGGGCGGGGCAGGTTCTCCACAATGAACGGGGCCATGGTATTCCCCTTGCTGCCCAGACCTCCCTCCCCAGGGTCCTGGCTACCTGCCCTTCCTCACTGTTCCCTGAGCTCCACCTTTTGCACGCCTCTGCAGGCCACCAGCCTGGACAGAGTATTCCCCTGGCAAACGACACGACTCCACAGTCCCATGGATCCCATCTTTGGAAAACTCAATGATCTCTGAGCTCATTTTCCCATCTGGAAAGAGAGCACAAGAATCCCCAACCCACAGGTTCTATGAGGAGTAGCAAGTTTATAAAGGCAGCATCTTTGGTCCAGGACTCCATCAACATTAGCTCTTCAAGCTCTGTCCTGGTCCCAGCCAACTCTCAGGAGACCCTTGAGGATATAGAATGGGTTTGATTGAAGCCTGGAGGTCCAGGGACTAGGACAGGCTGGGACACATAGTCAGTATACAGCAAATATCTCCTAAACAGATGCATGGCTTGGTACAAGTACACAGAGAGACAAAGGCTTTCTTCACACCTACCTTTCAGGTTATGGGGCCGAAGTTGTCTCCCACTCAGAATACAGTTTGCACCCCACTCCAGTACTCTTGCCTGGAAAATCCCATGGATGGAGGAGCCTGGTGGGCTGCAGTCCATGGGGTCGCTAAGAGTCAGACACGACTGAGTGACTTCACTTTCACTTTTCACTTTCATGCATTGGAGAAGGAAATGGCAACCCACTCCAGTGTTCTTGCCTGGAGAATCCCAGGGATGGGGGAGCCTGGTGGGCTGCTGTCTCTGGGGTCACACAGAGTCGGACATGACTGAAGTGACTTAGCAGCAGCAGCATAGGGCCAAATGGATAGGAGGGCCCTAGTCTTGGCCGGATCTGGGGCCCAGTCAGGCCTGGACAACCTTCCACCCCCAGCCCTCTCCCCCCACACCCGCAGTTGTCTGGCTCTGAACCGGGAAATCGATTTCAACTTCATCTCATCTCAAGATCAAACATCTTAAGTGAGATTATTCACGTTCTTCCATTGTTTCTAACTCATTTCCTATTTTCCAGTTGAAAAACCCTGCCAGAAGCATTCTGTGGCAGAGATTAAAACAATTTCGAAAGCAGGCACCCAGTTCTTCTCTTTGGATGGTAAGCAAATTGGATGTCTGTGAGAAGCAGGCAAATTTTATTATGAACACATAGTTTGATACTTAACTATCCTTAAGACCCAGGGTGCTTCTAATTCTCAGCAGGAGGGCTCCAGAGGGGGCAAGATGAAGGGTGGGGAGGGCGTGGGGGTGGAACAGACCCCCAGCCGGGCTCCCAGCCTTTTTTTGCACAGTGGGAAGCAATCAGAGCCCCATGTACTGCCTGGGTCAATGAAGTCCCAGTCTCTTGGAATAAAGGGAGGGAGTCACACTTGCCCACGCCTGCTACATGTCCCCGGCACCAGGCCAACAATTCCAGTGTGTGACTTCTCTATATTCTTGGGGGAGGAGGAATTTGCTTTGACCATTTGAAAAAATAATTTATTTATGGCTGTTCTGGGTCTTCATTGTTGAACAGGCTTTTCTCTGGTTGTGGCAAGTGGGGGCTACTCTCTAGTTGTGTCTCTTGAGCTTCTCACTGAGGTGGCCCCTCCTGTTGCAAAGCCAGGCTCTGGGGTGCATGGACTTCAGGAGTTGTGGTTCCTGGACTCTGGAGCACAGGCTCAGTAGTTGTGGCGCATGGGTTTAATTGCTCCGTGGTGTGTGGGGTCTTCCCCAACCAGGGATCCAACTCGTGTCTCCTGCATTGACAGATGGATTCTTTACCACTGAGCGACCAGGGAAGCCCCTGTTTTGATCATTCTGGGGGTGAGGAAAAGGAGAGTCAGAGAAGGAAAGGAATTTGCCAAAAATTACCCAGCAAATGGGGGTGAGTCAGAATTTGAGTCGAACCCACATTCTTAATTGCCACCACAGTAGATGGGGGGCAAAAATGGCCCAAGTTCTTTGCACCGACCCCTGTGTCCCCGAGTGGAGGGTCCAGTCCCACCTCTCGAGTCTGAGCTGGCCCTGTGACTTGAGCACTGGAATGTGATGGAAGAGATCCCGTGCTAGTCCAAGCTCAGGCCTCAAAAATCTGTGCACGCTTTTGCACTACCCCTCCCCCATTTAACTGAAATGCTCATCCCAATTTATTTGATAAACCTGTGAGTCACAAATGTCCTCCTGTAGGGTTATGGCCTGGGATTCTGGAACCCCTTGAGCACCAGAGGACCTTTGGAAGGCGGGGGTATTGTTCCTGTGTCCCTCCCAGGCTACTCTGCTCCAGGGATCGTTTATCCAGGGGACATTTCTCTGGGCATCACTGTTGGCAACCGTCATCAACATGGCCCCATCTGGCTAATGAGCAGCAGAGGGGGCAGGGTCTTTGTCCTCCAGGGCCCAAAACCTGGAGGGGAGACCTGGAGGAAGCACTGGGTCCCCTCCCAAACCTGGCGGCTGCTGGAGGTGGGCTGACTGCATCTCCACACGAGGCTCTTCCCAGGCGGTTCCCTTAGCAACAGCGCTTGCTTTGACAGCCGCCATCACAGACAGTCTGCTTTACGGGAGGCTTCCTTCCCCAGACTCATCCATGCTTCAAGTGGAGATCTTTGCAGGGGTCTGAAGCCAAGCCATGTAGCAGTCTCTTCCTGACCCTTGGGAAGTCGGGCTGCCCCTAGCTTTCTTGGACTGTTCATGAATGTCCCACCAGTTGGTCCTCCCATTCCTCCAGCTTCCTCCTGCCGCAGATTTTAATTAATTAAATCTTGCTTTTCTCTTTCCCCCACCCCAACCCTGCTGTGCCTCCTTCTTGCTTTTCTCTACCTCCTGACTCCTCTCTTCCCTCCAACACACCTGCGCTCCACCTGCCTTTCACCCTCACATTAGCAGTTAAAGCGTCTGCACTGACATTCAATGTTCTTAATATAGGCCTGGGTGACAGAGGAAAGGGGGCACAGAATTCCCACACTGCCGGGGAGGGAGCACTTCACCCCATCTGTGAATATGGGGTCCCTCTCTCCCCCAGTCATTGAGGAGGGGGTGACTTTCATCAGATCCACAAATCTGCACACACTTGCTGGCTTCTCTGTCTGTCTCTTCTTGAGACCCCTTTTCTCTATGCTTCTCCAGGCAACTAACAATGATGCAAAGAATGTGCTGCCATGTACTGAGCTCTTTCAGCCTGTCAGATATCATGCAGGGAGCCTCTGTCCCCATGATGTTACTGAGACCTAACAACAACATATAAGGTACTCATATTCATATTCCCATTTCACAGGTTAGAAAGTGGAGCTTCCCAGAGGTTAGCTAGCGTGCTCAAGGACATCAGTTAATAATTAGGGATGTCAATTACAACAGAATATGAAGTCCTTTTTGTGTCTGACCTCTTAACCCAGTGGAAATGCTGGGAACCCCCACCCCTTGACAGGACCCTTATCAGAGCTTGCCCAGGAGGGAGTCTGAGCACAGGGGCCACCCTCAGGAAGCTGGTCTCATGATATGAGCGCAGGCCCATAAACCAGCTACTGCATGGATTTTGCTGATGGTCCTTGCAGCCCACCCTGCACCTTCTCCACTGTGTTGCTTCTCTCTCAGCTGCTGTCACTGATGTGGAGGGAAGAGAATTCTCCCATTGGGACCCTAAAATGTGGCCACGTGCACCAGTGAAATGGGGTCAGCTCCTGGGTGATAAGTCAGAAAATAATTTAGTGTCATCCTTGTTTCTCACCCCAGACAGTCTCTTTCCACCAACCTGCAGCCTTAGGGTGGAGGCCAGGCAGCATTATGTGGGTGGCGAGGGGCCCTGCTCTCATTCCAGAACCATCATTTCATTGCTTTAAACTTTGGCTGACTGTTCCAGCGACTATGTCACCATTGTTATCATGATGATTACTTCCCAGAGGCCCACCAGGTGCCACTGTCAAATATCTGGCCTGGGCTTGAGGAGACATGGGAGCCCAGAGCATAGAGGTGGAGGTTGACATTAAGGAAGACAGAGTGTAGGTCAGAAGGGAGACCAGGCGGGATCCTGAGGGCTGTCCAGAGAGCGCTGGAGGAGGAAGCCGTGAAGGAGCCCAATAGTGTGAGAAGCCGGAAGAAATCCAAGAGGGTGGAGTCCCCACCTTCAGCAGGGGAGTGAGTCACGTGTGGAGTCAAAAATGCCTACAACGTCAGGAGGATAAGGGCAAAGAGGCATCTATTGGATTTAGCAACAGTGGCATCATTGGTGGTGCTGATGGGGGTTGTTTCTGTAAAGAGGCAGAAGAAGAGGCCAGTGGTCTAGATATCTGTGCAATAAGAGAGAGCAGAACACACAGTCCTTTGGGGAATATTGTCCGTGAAGTATAGGAGAGAGATACAAAGGGTCTGCTTGTTTTTTAGGATCAGGGAGATTTGAGCATGTTTAATGAGGATGAAAGAGCTCTCATAAAGGGGGAAGGAATAGGGTCGTCAGTGGGCTGGAGTTAGTGGTAGAAGCAGTCAGGGGTGAGGGCGCTGGGACTGGCAAGGGATGAATTTCTGCAGAAGGGAGCCCTAGGCCCTTCCGTCATCCAGGAGGGAAGGAGGCAATGACGGATGCTAATGGAGACAAGTGAGTAGGTTCAATGGGAAAAATCTGCGACATCACCAGGTAAGTGCAGGGGAGGGCAATAAGGTGAGTGGTTCAGAGACTGGAGAAAGTTGGCAAGAGTGGAGACTAGGAGTGTGTGTTGGTCAAGGAAACTGGGGAGAATTGATGTTCATGGGACTTCCCTGGCGGTCCAGTGATTAAAACTCCACTCTCTCGGATGCAGGAGGCCCAGGTTCAATCCCTGGTCAGGGAAGTAAGATCCCACATGCCACAGCTAAGACCCGGTACTGTCAAATAAATAAATATTTAAAAAAGAATTGATGTGCAACCATCTGGATGACATCAAGATGACATCAAGAGAGGTGTGCATCTCTTCCCCACAGGTCCAGGGACATCGTGTTGGTAGCCTGAGACTGGCCATGGTGGGAATATTTACACCATAGAAATTGGCAAATGGTACACATTAGAGTTATTTTCCCTGGACAACTGGTTGTTAAATGTTTACTAGCACTCCTTGGAAGTCCTAGCACTAAGCAATACAACAGAAAAATAGAAGAAAAATAAACGAATGATAAAGCTACAAGAAAGAAGGGAGAAAAATTATTTTTTACATAATATATGCTTATTTACCTAGGAAATCTGAAAAATCAACTAAAAACTATTATAATTAATCAGAGAATTCAGTAAATGCTGACTTAAAAGAGATATTCAAGAAATCAATACCTTTCCTATGTACCAGCATTAATCATTGAGACTATATGATGGAAAAAAGATGACATTCACAATGGCAACAAAAATATAAAATACTTAGCAACAAACTTAGCAATAAATGTGTGAGACTAAACTTAACTTAAAATAAGAATTGACTGTATGGAAACGCCTGCTGTGTTCATGGGAAAGAAGATTAAAAATGGTCAATTCCATTAAGATTAATCCATACATTTAATTCAGTGCCAATTAAACACCAAATGTATTTTCTTACTTGCCAGCATCAGTTCACTGGGAGTTATAAAGAGTCAAGAACATCTAAGAACAGCTTAATAAATAAAATTGATTGAGGTGGGAACCACTTCCAAGGTCAGAAATTAAAATGCAAGTATGGGAGGGTGATGTTGCCCACTGCTTCCACAATGGTCCACGATTGTTTCTAGAATAGCACATGGTCCACAGAATGACCCAATACATATCTGTTGACTAGGTGAGTGGAGGAATGAATGCATGAATGGGAATGCATTATAAAGGTATAACCATTCACAACCGTGTGAATTAGCACAATTAAACAAATGAGACAACATAAGGAAAGAGCTCAAGTACATATGACTTTATTATACAGTAAAGATGGCATTTTGAATTAGAAAGAAAAGCCATGAATTATTTTAAAATAGTGCCAGGATAATCAGTTACCTATTTGAAAAAATACACTCAGACAATTGGACATATACTAATAACAGGATCGGTTAAGCAGATTATGTTGTACCAGTGTGATGGAATGCTGCGGACACACAAAACGACGTAATGGATGCTGCCTGTGGCATGGGTCACTGATTGTGAGGTGGAGAAGGGAACGGGACAAAATAACAAGGTGGTTAGAAGGGCAAGTGATGAAGACAGTTGACCTTTCCGTTCCCAGTTCAGCTCTAAGACTTCGCTGTGTGACCTTAAGCTGCGTGTCACTTGTGCCTCAGTTTCCTCTTTGATGCTGCTCTTCAGTCACGCAGTGTGTCCGACTCTTTGTGACCCCGTGGACCGCAGCACGCCAGGCTTCCCTGTCCTTCACCATCGCCCATCTACCCTCATCTGTTACTGTGGAAGACAGCTACAGTATGAGAAAATGCATTTCAAGAGCCTTGTGCCTGGTGTACAGTAAGCGCTCCACATTTCTTTATTTGTATTTATCGGGGGCTGCCTTGGGTCTTTGTTGCTGCATGCAGGCCTTCTCTAGTTGCGATGAGCAGGGTCTACTCTGTAGTTACAGTATGCGGGCTTCTGACTGGGTGGCTTCTCTTGCTGTGGAGCATGGGTTCTAGGGCCTGCAGCCTCAGTGACTGTGATGCTCAGTTACCCCACGGCATGTAGAAGCTTCCCAGACCAGAGATGGAACCTGCATCCTTGCATTGGCAGGTGGGCCCTCAACCCCTGGACCACCGGGGAAGTCCAGCCGATGCTCATGAATGTTCACTGTTATCATAGCTTTTACTGAGCATCTCCAGGGAGCCCTGGGGGTACAGTGATGTGTGGGGTGCAGTCTTTGCCTTGGCGATGCCCACGGGCTGGGAGGGAATGAGGGAGAGGTTGACGCTGGCTGTGAGCAGATAATGTCTGCTTAGGGGGATAGGTTCTGTAACAGGTGTTTTGGGAACAGAGGAGGCACTGGGCCAGCCAGCAGGTAAGAGCTTCCCCACCCCTACCCGTCAAGTTCTGAAGATCCATCAAGTATTAGCCAGACAACAAGGGAAGGAAGAGCGTACTAGGCCAAGGGGACAGTGTGGACCAGTGGCAAGTGGACCGGCTATGCGGGAGACGGTGTTGAGGTAGAGATAGGAGGTGAGGACGGGGAGAAAGGGGAGAGGGATGGTGCCAAGTTGAGGCATTTGAGATCCGCTAGCATTGCAGGCCCCCCCACGGTTATTAATACCTGGGGTTTCTCAGGTGTAATTAGGATGGGAGCTTGTGTGGGGACCCCCGGGCACCTTCAGTCCTGATTGTCTTGAGAGTCTGACCCCTGAGACCTACGCCTCTGGGGGCAGTCTCTCTTCCAGTGTGGTCCTTTGCAGACCGGACATGGAGCCGGGGGCAGCTTAGATGCCTGAGGGCAATCCCGCTTGTGGTGCCCCTCCTTTCCACAGTAATAGCAAGCCCATCCCTTTTCACCTGGGTTCCACTGGGCATTTTTCTCAGGCTATTTAAGAATGGTTTGCATAGCCATTGAGAAGGCTTCCGCCTGTTCCTTTGTCTTTTTCTGCCTTTCTTTTTTCCCCCTCATATTCCCTACCATAATGAACTGTCTGAGCCAGTTGTAACAGATTATCTAAAGACTGATTTAATAACTGTAGGGGGCCAATCCGTCGATTTCCTTTTACATACTGGGGCAACTTACTCTATGCTTACTGAAGCCCCTGGCCCACTTTCTTCCCAATCCGCTTCTGCAATGGGACCATCTGGACAAGCCAAAAGGTATTATTTCAGTTATTCTTTATGTTGTAACTGGGATTCTGTGCTATTTTCACACAAGTTTCTGATCATGCCAAAATCTCCCTCACCCCTTTTGGGGAGAAGGCAATGGCACCCCACTCCAGTACTCTTGCCTGGAAAATCCCATGGATGGAGGAGCCTGGTAGGCTGCAGTCCATGGCGTCGCTAAGAGTTGGGCACGACTGAGCGACTTCACTTTCATTTTCACTTTCATGCATTGGAGAAGGAAATGGCAACCCATTCCAGTGTTCTTGCCTGGAGAATCCCAGGGACTGGGGAGCCTGGTGGGCTGCTGTCTATGGGGTCGCACAGAGTCAGACACGACTGAAGGGACTTAGCAGCAGCAGTAGCAGCAGCGTTGCAGGCAGTTGACCACAGGGTCAGATGGGCAGTTTACAGCCACCAGCCTGGCTACTGTGTAGAGAACAGATTGAATGGAAGAAGCTCGGGTCAGGGAGACAGCCAGGAGGCTGGAGTAGCCACACAGGCAAATGAGAGAAGTGGCAACAGCAGGGTGGTAACAAAGAGGCCGATAAACCACCTGATGCCAGCATTAAGGAACTCGCTTCAAAGATCCAGGAACAGAGGGGATATCACAGAAGAGCAGTGGAAAGAGCCCAGGACCTCATACAGGATTCAGCCTTGTGTCCCCAGGCAGGTGGTAATACTTACTCACTGGCACGAAGGACAGAGGGGCTAGGGCTTAGGGGAAGAGGAACATTTGCAGGTCTGGGACAGTTGGTAAGATGCACAGTTGACCTCCACATGGAGATGGCTGGAAGAAGGGGATGGACAGTGGCGCTGAGTCACCATGAAGCTGTCCTTGCTCGTGAGGCACACCTAGGCCCCCAGCCCCCATGTGGGGACTGACTCACCAGGGAGAGTGTGAGAGAAGAGGGACCAGGAGGAATTCTTGGAGCACGGGTGTGGTGTGGAAGCCAGAAAAGGGCGCATAGGAATGATGGGATGGGCAAAATAGTATTATAGCAAGAGAGCCAGGAATACTCCATGCCGGGGCCAAATGTAGGGGAGTCAGGAAGGCATGGAACTGGGAGCAGAGTCAAACACAGAAGGTCGTGGAGATGAACAGAAGAGCTCCATGGACTGGCAAGAGAATGTCAGTGGAGAGCTAATTCGAGGGCTTTCAAGGGAGCTGGGAAGCAGGGGTGGAGGAGGGAGAGGAGCCAGCTCACAGAGGCTCCAGGGGCCTCCAGTCATGTTTCTAGTAAATGTTTTACTTTAGATTCACAGAAAAATTGAGAGAGTCCCAAGTTCCCACATACCCCATACTCAGTGTTTCCTGTCCTTGGCATCCTGGGTTAATATGGTACATTTGTCACAATTAATGAACCACTATTGATCCACAATTATTAACTGAAGTGCCTACTATCCTTAGACTTCCTTGGTTTGTACACATGCCCTTTTCCTGTCCCAAGATCCCATCTAGGATCCCATTAAGTTATCATGTCTCTTTAGGTTTGTCTTGGTTTTGGCAGTTTCTCAGAGTTTCCTTGGTTTGGATGACCTTGACAGTTTGGAGGGGCACTGCTCATTCATGTAGACTGTCCCTCTGCTGGGATTTGCCGGCTGTTATCCTCATGGTTAGACTGGGGTTATGGCATTTGGGGAGAAAGAGCACAGAGATCAAGTGCCATTTTTGCATCAAGTTCTATCGGGGTGCGTACCATCAACATGACCCCTGACCTTGTCACTTGGCTAGGGGGTGACTGTCAGATTTCTCCACGGCAGTTCCCCTTCCTCCTCCTTTCTACACTGTTCTCTTGGAAAGGAGTCACTCTGCACAGCCCACACCTAAGGAGGGTGAGTTTTGCTCCACCTCCTCAAGGGCAGGTTATCTATTTGGAAATTAGATGGAATTATTTGGAATTATTTATCCAAAATAATCATCCAAAAATTATTTGGAATTCTTCTCTACAGGAAATTTGTCTCTTCTCCCTCATTTATTTATTAATTCAATCATTTATTTATATCAGAATGGACTCATGGATATTAACTGTATACTTTGGGTTATAATCCAGTACTACTTTGTTTGGTTGCTCAGACTCTTCCAGCTTTGGCTCTTGGGAACTCTCTTTCAGGTAGTCCAGGGGTCAATTTTGGATCGGCTTTTGTGAAACTGGGCTTCCCTGGTTGCTCATTTGGTGAAGAGTCTGCCTCTGCTGCAGGAGACCTGGATTCGCTCCCTGAGTCGGGAAAGTCCCCTGGAGAAGGGAATGGCAACCCACTCCAGTGTTCTTACCTGGAGAATTCCGTGGACAGGAGCCTGGTGGGCTACAGTCCATAGGGTTGCAGAGTTGGACACAACTGAGCGACTAACACAACACATACAGCTTTTGTGAAACTAGCCCATCGGTAAATGCTATATCCAGTCCCTTGGTTTGGGGGTCTTGCTGGGAGAGAGGAGGGCAGGATTCTCTGGCTTCTGGGTAAGGACCATTGAGTGCTAGAAGGAGGTGGCTTGGCTGTGGAGCGGCAAAAGTCAGGATGGCAGTACTGGCTGCCTGGGCTGTGTTTGAAGGCAGAGAAAGTGTCTTGCTTGAAAGATGTGAACGTGACCCTACACACATATCAGTGGATTTCACAGACAGGTTTCTCAAGTCTGAGAACCAGCAAGCTTGATGGGAAGTGGGGCCTGGGGGTGACCAGCACTCTGTAGGCTGAAAGCTGCACCTGGAGCAGCACAGTTATGCCTTTACTGGGGGCACAAAGCCCCCCACCTTGGCCTTGGCTGGCATGACTGACCCCTCAGGGTAGGGGCTTCAAGGGCTGTGTCTGGAAGAGACCAGCAAAGACAAGGACATCAAGGAGAGGGAACGGGAAGGGTCTTCCTGCAGAGGCTCTCTGCAGAGGCTTCCTGCAGAGTGTTCCAGGTGAGAGCTCAGTCATGGAAGGAGGAGGGCTTGCCAGGGCAGGGAGGGGCCAGGTGGGCCAGGTGTATACAGCCACCCTGTGCCTTCAAGTCTCTCGCCCGTGCTGCTCGCCTCATTTGTCTACCTAAGTGTTATCACCGCAGGGCTTCCCTGGTGGCTCAGACAGTAGGAATCTGCCTGCAATGCAGGAGACGAGTTCAGTCCCTGGTCGGGAAGATCCCCTGAAGAAGGAAATGGTTACCCACTCCAGTATTCTTGCCTGGAGAATTCCACATACAGGGTAGTCTGGTAGGCTACAGTTCATGGGATTGCAAAGAGTTGGACATGACTGAGTAACTCACTTCCAAGTGTTATTGTGGCAAATGTAATAAAGCCCCTGTGTGTGTTCCATGCACACACTTCCTTAGAACCACGTGGCTAAAGTGAGTGCTTAATGGGGCTTAGGAGGGGGCCGTTTGTTTTGAGCCAGGAGGTGTGTGGAGCCACCTCGGGCAGGTACACAGGCAGCTAATGAAGGGCAGGGCCCAGCCAGGCTGGCGTTAACTGTGTGAGCACAGGGGCAAGGCTGCCACCCTCCACCAAGGGGTGGAGTAGCCCTCATCTCACTGTTCTGCAGCCAGACTGGGGCAAAGGGACAGCTTCTGCAGGGCCTCCTGGCTTTTATGTCACCCTCAGGGCTTTCCAACCTCCATGGGCACTTTTAGGGGAGAGCCCTGGGCTGAGGCCAGGAGATCTGACCCCTGAGTAATAACCTCCTGTCAAACACTCCCATCAGCACGTGGTTAGTGGATTAGCCAGCCTCGTCTCTGTGCTCGACCAGGCAGGGAGCAGGAGGAGAGTCAGGAGCCTGGGTCCGTTCCACTTGGCCTCTTGTGTACCTAAGCACTCTGGGCAAGCCAGGTAGCCAGCTTGAGCGTCACCTTTCTTAGCTGTAAAATGGCCATCATAATGCCTCCCCAAAGGGTTTTGAGAGATTAAATAAGATGATGCAGGAAAGGCCCTTAATGTGGATCTGGGCACTGAGTAAATACTCCAAAATTGGTGACTATTGTGTTCGGGTTGTGTCAGCCCTTGACCTCCCAGCCCACCAGCCCAGCTGGCCCAGCCCAGCTCAGGTTAGCCCACTAGCTTAGGCTGTTCTGGCTGCCATAACAGAACACCATAGCCTGGGTGTTACTGCTCACAACTCTAGAGGCTGGAAGTCCATGATCAAAGTGCCAGCCTGGTCGTCGGGCTCTGGTGAAGACCCTCTTCCAGGTTACAGACTACCAACTTCTCCGTGTATTCTTACATAGTGTAAGATGCCAGGGAGCTCTCTTGTGCTGCTTTTATAAGGGAACTAATCCCTTCATGAGGGCTCTGCCCCCATGACCTAGTTACCTCCCAAAGGCCCCCACCTCCTAGTGGCATCACCTTGGGGGCTGGGTTTCAACATATGAATTTTGGAGGGACACAGATATTCAGAACATAGCACCCAGCTAGCCAAGCCATAGCACTACCCTGCCACTCCCCACCCCTCCCAAACCCTAACCAGGTTCGGGGAATGATGATCACCCTTCATGCTCCCAGTGCCTCTGGTAGGAGGCATTCTCCTGCATGTTCCCAGCAGAGTCTCAGCCTCCTCAGTCCCCCTAGGCGCCATCCCCACGAGATGCCCTCTGCTTCAGTTTCCCTGCTCGGCACCCTTGTTCCCTCTGAACAGAGAGGTGAGATCTCAGAGACTATAGCATGGAATTCTAAAGTGGAAGATTTGAGGAATTTAGGAGTCTGTGTGCATGTGTGTGCGTGCGCACACACACACACTCAGTCACTCAGTCATGTCTGACTCTTTGAAACCCTCCAGGCTCCTATGTTCATGGAATTTTCCAGCAAGAATACTGGAGTAGGTTGCCACTTCCTCCTCCAGGGAATCTTCCCAACCCAGGGATTGAACCCACATCTCCTGCAGTGGCAGATGGATTCTTTAACCTCTGGGCCACCTGGCAAGCCCCTGGGAGTCTAGCCAAATATAATCCTGTCTATAAAGCCGTAGTAATTCTCAAAGCTGCACAGGCAATTTATGGAAGCATCAGTACATTGTATAGAGGCCCTTGAACTATACCACCTGAGCTCAAGTCCTGGTCTCACCATGTACAAGCTCTGTGACCTTGGGCAATTTGTTGCTTTCTCTATGTCCAAGTTTCTTCATCATAAAATGGGGATGTTGAGAATAGTGGTTCCTTTCTCAGATTTTTTTGGCAGTGATTAAATGAACTGGTACTTAGAAAATGTTTAGAATAGTGCTGGGCATGTCTAAGTGCTGAACAAGAATTATGTAACTGTCATGATGACTACACTTATTTGTTGGGCTCTTAACTACATGCTGGGCTCCATGCCTAGCACTGCACCTGTTGTATCGCACTGAATTCTTGCACAAATTTGGGGATGTATGTTCTAAACTGTACCTATTTCACAGAGGAGTAACCAGGCCCAGGATCACCTGCCTCCTCCCACCTCTCTCACCCCTTTCTCTCTTCTCCATCTCATTCTGACTTCTTTCTTCCCAGACACACAGAGCCCCTTATATCTCCCAGGCCCAAGGTTCCTTCTGATGGTCATTTTATTTATGGTGTCTGGTCTCACATCTAGGTTTTTAATCCATTTTGAGATTATTTTTGTGTATGGTGCTAAAGAATGTTCTAATTTCATTTTTTACATGTAGCTGTCCAGTTTTTCCAGCACTATTTGTTGAAGAAACTGTCTTCCATTATATAGTCTTGCCTCCTCTGTCATAGATTAATTGCCTATAGCTTTGCGGGTTTATTTTTGGGCTTTCTATCCTGTTCTATTCACCTATATTTTTATTTTTGTGTCAATACCATATTGTTTTGATGACTATAGCTTTGTAATATAGTCTGAAGTCAGGGAGCCTAATTCCTCCAGCTCCATTTTTCTTTCCCAAGATCAGAGCTTTGATTTTCAAATCCCCAGTGATTAATGATGCTGAGTATCTTTTCCTGGACTTATTGTGCATTTATTTATCTTTTGGGGGGAAATGTTAATTCAAGTCCTTTGCTTATTTTTAAGTTGGATTGTTTATCTTTTTGTTGTTGGGTTATGAGAATTCTTTATGTATTCTGGATACTAAACTTCTCTCAGATATATGATTTGTAAATATTTTCTCCCATTCTGTGGGTTTTCTTTTCCTTTGAGACATAAAAGATTTTAGTATTGGTGAGGTCCAAGTTATCTATTTTTTTTCTTTTGTTGGTGCTTTTGTGTCATATTTAAGAAGTCATTGTCTAATCCATGAAGTCTTGAAGATTTACATTTATATTTTCTTCTAAGAGTTTTCTTACTTTTGCTATTACATTTAGATCTTTAACATATTTTAAGTTAATTTTCATATACAGGCTTACCTCAGAGATACTGAAGACCATAACAATAAAGCAAATATTACAATAAAGCAAATCATATGAATTTTTTGTTTCCCAGTGCATATAAAAGTTATGCTTACACTATAGTATAATCTATTAAGTGTGTTAATAGCATTATACCTAAAAAACAACATGCATACCATAACTTGAACTACTTTATTGCTAAAAAAAATAGTAACAATCATCTGAGCCTTCAGTGAATCATAATCTTTTTGCAATAGTAACATCAGTGATCATTGATCACCATAACATACAGTTTGAACAAAATTGGCACAATATTCCAGGATACTCCCAGGAAGGCAGAATCAAGGACACCCTTTGCTTCTCCCCTTGGAATTTTGAGGTTCTTAAACCATGTTTCATGATGGATTGAGGGAGTCCAAGGGGCAGATGAAGCCAAGAGGGCCTGAGGTGAGGCTTGCCCTGGGAACAGGGTCAGGGAGTGTGTCCAGCAGTCTAGACTCAGCCGTAGGACTGGGCAGTGAGAGGAAAGAGGGGATTGGGGCAGGGGTCTTTGCTGGCAGCACCTTCTGACACAACCACCTGCTGCTATTTGACATAGAGAAAGAATGAATGGGCCTGGGGCCCAGCCGCATCACACTGCAGTTCTGCCGTCTTGGCTGAGGGGTGACCACAGTGAGGCATCACGGACATCCACAGTGACCGGGGCAGTGTGTCCCAGGGGAGGTGGAGAGTAACCAGGTTGACTCTGGCTTTGGGGACCAGGGGACATACTGGTTGTGGGACTAGGTGGGTGGTGATTTGGAGATCGATGTAGAAACAGGACCTCTTGGGGACCTGGCAGCTGAGCTTAGAGTTATCATTCATGAGATGACAGGGAAACTTGACTTTGTTTCATGGCCTCAGGCTGGTGAGCGTTGAGAACATTTGGATTCCATTTAGAAAAAGAATAAGTGGAAAAGAGAAGGAGAGATCAAAAAGACAGGGTGAGAGGGTGAGGCCAAGGAGGAGACTTGGGGGAAGGATAGGGATGGACAAAGAGAAGAGGAAAGAGAGAAAGGGAGGGAAAAACAGTTAGCAATGGATCCAAGTTGGAAGTGAAAGGCATCTGGCAACCTTGCATTGCCTATGAAATGATATTAACATTTTATTATTGTAAGGTGAGCTTTTTAAAACGGAATTTTAAATGTTACCCTGCTGTTCGGGAACACAAAAACCTTTAATTTTATGCAAATGAACAGCGAGGCGCTGAGTGCTTAATGTAAACGAACACTTTCTTTGTAGGAGAGGTTGGAAGAGAGAAAAAAAAAATTCCCCAGGATTCTTTAATTGCTGTCTGAAATTATGTAAATCCCGGCACCAGCCAGAACACAATTACCCCGCGGCCCTCCCTGCCAGCGCCGCTAATGTCTAACAAAATATCGGTGGGTGACATTTAGACGAGGTAATGCAAATGAGAATTAATTTTTTTCCAAGACAAAGGGCAGCTGAAAGATCACCTCATTCATATACGGGAGTGGGGGAATGCTCCCGAATGCTGGGGGGTGGGGTGGGCCGGACAAGGAGCCCTGGGCAGGGGGTCTCCCCTACTTGGGCCCATGTCCCTGGATTTTTGGCCTCTGGGAGCCTTAGATCACCAGCTGTCTGGCTGTAGTTCCCAAGTAGTTCTTCATGAGAAATGGGTTAACAAATATAAATCGCAATAAAAGAAAAACACTCCTGCACAAGGAGATGATGCATCTCAGCTAGAAGATGCTTTCACAAACTTGCTCTTGTTCCCTACTCCGGACAGCCCTGCAGAGTATAACATGAACCTCTCATGGCTAGTGGAAATTTGGCCTCACCTGGCCAAAGGCGCACAGATGTATGATGGTGAGACTGCTGAAGAAGGGAGGATGCTCTTGGTATTTACTCTTCTCTCTCTGTCTTGCTCTCCTTCCTCCCTCTTGCTTTCCTTCCTTCCTCTTTCTTCCTCTCTCCCTCCACCCCCCCCCCCTTTCTCCTTTCCTTCCTTCCTGATTTTTCCCCTAAGACATTTTTCATTAAAAAAAAGTTTCAATAAAAGAGTACTTGCCAGGGGGAAGGGATAGTTAGGGTCTTTGGGAAGGTCATGTAAACACTGCTAGATTTAAAATGGATAACCAACAAGGACCTATTGTATAGCACAAGGAATTCTGCTCAATGTTACGTGTCAGCCTGAGTGGGAGGGGGATTTAGGAGAGAATGGATACCTGTATATGTGCGGCTGAGTCGCTTTACCGTTAACCTGAAACTATCCCCCCAACGTTGTTGATTAGCTATACCCCAGTATAAAATAAGAAGTTTAAAGTTTGGGGGGAAAAAAAAGAGGGCTTGCTCTGAGAAAATCAGGGTTCCTGTTTAGCACGCCCTCCACTCACCTTCCCTGGTGGCTCAGATGGTAAAGAATCCGCCTACAGTGTGGGAGACGTGGGTTTGATCCCTGGGTTGGGAAGATCCCCTGGAGGAGGGCATGGCAACCCATGCCAGTATTCTTGCCTGGAGAATCCCATGGATAGAGGAACCTGGCGGGCTACAGTCCATGGGGTCGCACAGAGTCGAACACGACTGAGAAACCTAGTACAGCACTCACCTCGAGCTCTCATTTCTCCTTGAAGTAACCTTCGTACACATAACCTAGCCTGGTCGGCTCCTGCTCACTCTTACGTTTCAGCATAAATGTCATTTTCTTCAGGAAGCCTTCCTTGATCTGCTTCCCAACCCCAGCCCCTGGGACTTTGCCAAGCACTAACCAAAAATTGCAATAACACAGTCAAGTTCTCTTTCCCCTTTGAGATCATGAATTCCACGAGGGCAGGGTCTGTGGTGGTTGTCATCACAGCCCCAGTGTCCAGAATATTGCCTGGCGCTGCCGTTGCTCAGTAAATATGTAATGAATTCATGAATAAATTAATGATCTAAAAGGAGATTGTGTACTGGTCAAAGTTAGCATGATGGTTTACGCATATAATTAAATTGTGCACTCTTAACTATTACTCCTGGAATTCTAGAAATGCATTTAGCAGTTGAAAGTGTGAGAGGAAATGTTTTGGAGAGAAGAGGTCAGAAATCGTGCAGGTGAAGAGAACTGTCTTCTATTAGTCTCAGTGCCAATGCAGTTCACATCTTAAGTTCCATCAGCTGTTGTGACTTGGTTGCATCAACCCCTGATTGTCTGTGAGTCTTTAATGCCAGGTTTTAATCCTGAGACAATCCCTTTAGTTAATATAAAGACTCTTTAAGCTTAAGCCAAACCTAGAGGCAGGCCAATCTACTGTTAAAAGCAAAACAAAAAACCTCTCTTTTTTTACTACCTTAAAACCTGTCATCTGTATCTGCAGCTTTTAAAGGATGATTTGAGATTTAGTCTGTTTTTCTGCTTTAAAAATAACCTAAAATATACATAGATCAACAACCATGGGAGAAACAGAAAGTTTTCTAGCTTCCTACTTCAAAAAGCTTGAGGTCCAGACAACTGCAAAGGTGAGTTCATTCAAATCTGCTAAGACCAAATAATATCGATGCTTTAAAATTCTTCTGGAGCATACATAAAGAAGGAAAACTTCCTTTTTCCTTTGTTTTTTTTTTCCTTTAAAAAACAAAACCAGGATAATATTTGTCAAGGTCCAAGAAGGAAAAAGAATTCAGTCCAAGTGGGTCAAACAGAGGGAATTTCAAATGGGAATTGGTTGCCCACATGATGGAATAGCTGAGAAGCCAAACAGTGGCCAGTGAGGCCACTCAGACAACAGCAAAGGGAAGAGGTGTGTTGCCGGGGACCACAGGCAGAGGTCACCAGGAAGAGGACAGGATCGTGGTCCCAATAGAGTCAGGGAAAGCAGGCAGGTGACGCTGAATGCATGTGAAGGAGTGTGGGAGGAAAGCCACCCTCTTGCAGCCCTCCAGGCTACTGCCAGTGCCTCCCTGGGCTCATCCAGCTGGAATCCCACTGACAGAGGAGGGTGGGAAATGCAGCCTGAATGGGTCAGCCCCCTCCTCTCCCCTGATTCAGACCACAGCAGAGAAGTGCTGAAACCTGGATGGAAGGGCAAGTAGGCAGGATATTAAACCTCTGAGCTAGACTTCTGAGAGAAAACCCACCAAGATCAAAGTCAAGTTTGTAGGACACTCTCTCGTGTGTGACCAAGGGGACAGCACCCGAACTCTTGTTCATGTTAACATCCCAGATCAAATCTAAAAAGGCATGTAATCAGAGTACAGAAGAAAGGACTCCCCGGTGGTCCAGTGGCTGAGACTCCACACTCCCAGTGTAGGGGGACCGAGGTTCGATCCCTGGTCAGGGATCTAGACCCTGGTGTGCCATAACTAAGACCCAATGCAGCCAAATAAATAAATATTTTTTTAAAAAACTATATAAGGAGATAGTGAGGAGACTGGAGAGAGAGGTAACTTCTGAAGAAATATCAAATACAGGCATTTTAAAGCAAATTAAAAAACCCAGAGACTTTATATTACAGTCTCTCACTAAAGGACTTCTAAAAACTATACTCCATAAAGAAGAAATGTGACTGTAAAAGGAAGGTTTGAGATGTATATATGAGGAATTATGAGCAAAAGAAATGGTGAACATAAGGGTATATCTAAGTAAACATTTATTACATAAAACAATAAAAAGAATAATATCAAATGTGGGAGCACCATATGGCTCCAACTTGACCTTAAAGTAGGCCTGTGAAATGTAGAGGTGTCCATGACATTGACATGTATTTATTGCCACTACTATGGACATTTTTTGAGGGGGGGCTCCAAAATCACTGCAGATGGTGATTGCAGCCATGAAATTAAAAGATGCTTACTCCTTGGAAGAAAAGTTATGACCAACCTAGATAGCATATTCACAAGCAGAGACATTACTTTGCCAACAAAGGTCCATCTAGTCAAGGCTATGGTTTTTCCAGTGGTCATGTATGGATGTGAGAGTTGGACTGTGAAGAAGGCTGAGCACCGAAGAATTGATGCTTTTGAACTGTGGTGTTGGAGAAGACTCTTGAGAGTCCCTTGGACTGCAAGGAGATCCAACCAGTCCATTCTGAAGGAGATCAACCCTGGGATTTCTTTGGAAGGACTGATGCTAAAGCTGAAACTCCAGTACTTTGGCCACCTCATGCGAAGAGCTGACTCATTGGAAAAGACTCTGATGCTGGGAGGGATTGGGGGCAGGAGGAGAAGGGGACGACCGAGGATGAGATGGCTGGATGGCATCATGGACTCGATGGATGTGAGTCTGAGTGAACTCCGGGAGATGGTGATGGACAGGGAGGCCTGGTGTGCTGTGATTCATGGGGTCGCAAAGAGTCGGACACGACTGAGAGACTGAACTGAATGGACATTCTATTGGTATTTAGTGTAAGGTAAATATCGGTATAGTATAAGAGTGGTTTTGTTTTATTCTTTTTTCAAAAATGAAAACACATTAGACAATTTTTGATCTCCGGGTTGGGAAGATCCTCCAGAGAAGGAAATGGCAACCCACTCCAGTATTCTTGCCCGAAAAACTTCATGGACAGAGGAGCCTGGTGGACTAAGGTCAGTAGTGTTGCAAAGAGTTGGACATGACTGCGCCACATTCCTAATCTCATTAGTCAAATCATTGTTCCTTTCTGTCCCTCCATCTCACCATCATTTGATGTCTTCTGTGGCGGACGTTGCTGCTTACCTACGAGACAATGTTTCTTTCTTTTCTTTTTTCACATTTTATTGAAGCTAACTAATTTACAACGTTGTGTTAACTTCTGCTGTACAACAAAATGATTCAGTTATACATGCATTCTTTTTCATATTCTCTTCCATTATGGTTTATCATAGGATATTGAATACAGTTCCCTGTGCCATACAGCAGGGCCTTGTTGTTTTTCCATCCTATATATACTAGTTGGCATCTGCTAACCCCAAACTCCCAATCCTTCCCTCCCCCATGCCCTCCCCCCTCGGCAACCACAAGTCTGTTCTGTGAGTCTATTTCATAGAAAAGTTCATTTGTGCTATATTTTAGATTCCACATGTAAGTGATAACATACGGTATTTGCCTTTCTCTTTCTGGCTTTGCTTAGTACGATAAACTCTAGTTTCCATCCATGTTGCTGCAAATGGCATTATTTCATTCTTTTTTTCATGGCTGAGCAATATTCCATTGCTGTTCCATTCATCTGTTGATCTATTCATCTGGCGAGGGACATTTACGTTGTTTCCATGTCTTGACTACACACCACATTTATCAACAAGATATTAATTTTGTCTGGGAAAGTATAGTGCCTGTCTATTTTTTTAGAAGTATTTCTCTCAGCTTCCCTCACAGTTTGGGGTGCTTGTATGACTCCACTGGTCAAGGCACTGTAAGTGGAAGTCTGCTGGAAACTTCTAGGGGGAATTCTGCTTCTCAGTATAGATACTATATAGGTATTGTTCCTTCCTTTTTTTTTTCAGGTTTATTTATTTATTTATTTTAAATTTATTGATTTTAATTGGAGGCTAATTACTTTACAATATTGTGTTGGTTTTGCCATACATCAACAGGAATCCGCCACGGGTGTACATGTGTTCCCCATCCTGAACCCCCCTCCCACCTCCCTCCTTGTACCATTCTTTTTTCTTTCCTTCTCTTCTTCCCCCCTTCCCTCTCTCTTTTCTTGTCTTCCTTCTTATTAGGTCTGTAATGTGGATGGGCTGTCTCAAGGTGGAGCTGCCATTTTTGCAGCCTCAGGTTGCAAGATCACACCAGGCAGGGCAGAGGAAGAAGGAAGAAGCTCTGCTCCTGCTGTAGCTGCATCATTGTTGACCTGTCCACCCCCGGCCAGCTTGTTCCATAAGATGAACAACGCCCTCAGGCAGTGATTATACACCAAGTGTCAGGTTTCTCTTCTATGCAACAAAATGCAACTTGTATGCTAATGGGACTTACATGCTAATACAATATCTTGTATGTAAGTTCTTATACTTAGAGTCTGTTTCTAAACTGTTTATCATATTTAGTTGAGATGTCTGCCAAGTACAGTAACAATTCACCCGTTAAGAGGCTGCAAAAACTTTAAAAGTTTTTGCACTGCTCTGCAATGAGCTTTGTTATTGGGTGGGGCTAGTGTGTGCTGTGATTCATGGGGTCGCAGAGTCGGACACGACTGAGCAACTGAACTGAACTGAACTGAGTGCCCCTTGGGCTCCAAAATCACTGCAGATGGTGACTGCAGCCATGAAATTAAGAGACACTTGCTCCTTGGAAGAAAAGCTATGACAAACCTAGACAGCATATTAAAAGCAAAAAACACCACTTTGTAGACAAAGGTCCATGTAGTCAAAGCTATGGTTTTTTCAGTAGCCATGTATGGATGTGAGAGGTGGACCATAAAGAAAGCTGAGTGCCAAAAAATTGATGTTTTCAAATTGTGGTCCTGGAGGACTCTTGAGAGTCCCTTGGACTGCAAGGAGATCAAACCAGTCAATCCTAAAGGACATCAACCCTGCATACTCATTGGAAGGACTGATGCTGAAGCTGAAGCTGCAATACTTGGGCCACCTGATGTGAAGAGCCTACTCATTGAAAAAGGCCTGATGCTGGGAAAGATTGAAGACAAAAGAAAGGGACAGCTGAGGATGAGACGGTTAGATAGTATCACCAGTTCAATTGACATGAATTACAGCAAACTACAGGAATTCCCTGGTGGCTCAGAAGGTAAAGAGTCTGCCTACAATATGGGAGAGCCAGGTTTGATCCCTGGGTGGGGAAGATGCCCTGAAGAAGGAAATGGCAACCCACTCCAGTATTCTTGTCTGGAAAATCCCATGGACAGAGGAGCCTGACAGGCTACAGTCCATGGGGTTGCAAAGAGTCAGACACGACTTAGTGACTGAACAACAAGTGCCCCCTTATCACTTCACTTTTTCAAAACATCCTATCTATACTCAAAATTTTATTCTTCCCAATGAACTCTAGAATTACTTCTCAAGTTGGTGGAATGCATTTCATCTTTTGAATGGAACTGTATTAAACCTATATAGTAATCTGGGAAGAATTCATATCTCTTTAATACTTTATCTTTCCATTCTTGTGTATGGTATACCTTTCTGTTTTTCCAGGGCTCTATATCTGTGAATAAAGGTTTGTAGCGTTCTTCACATATAATTTCTGCACGATTGTTTTTATGGTTACTGCTAAATATTTTATGCTTTTATTGCTATTATAAATAGAATCTATTTTCTATTATATCTTGTAACTGGTTATTGCTAGCATATGGAAAAAAATTGATTTTTAGGTATTTATCTTGTATTTGACTGCTCATTCATCCTAAGAGTTTTTCTGGTGATACTTTTATGTTTTCTATGTATATAATTGTATCATCTGTAAATAATGATTTTTAGGGATATAATTGTATCATCTGTAAATAATGATGATCTCATCTTCGCATTTCTAATAGTTAGACCTCATCTCTGTTTACAAATTTTACTGCAAGGAGCAGAAAGATATTGAATAAAAATGGAAGGAGTCATGCTTATTTTGCTCTTAATTTTACAGGATCTCCATTGTGTCCCCATAAATACAATTCTATTGTTTTAAGATACGTATTTTTTATGTTAATAAATATTCTCCTATTCCTGGCTCTAAAGAGTTTATATAAATTAGTAGGGAATGTAAAATTTTATTCTTTTCTGCATTGATTGAGCTTATCTCTCTCTTTTTAAAATTGCTTCTACTGATAGAGTGCATTACATTGTTGGGTTCCTTCAGTTCAGTTCAGTTGCTCAGTCGTGTCCGACTCTTTGCGACCTCATGAATCGCAGCATGCCAGGCCTCCCTGTCCATCACCAACTCCCGGAGTTCACTCAGACTCACGTCCATTGAGTCCATGATGCCATCCAGCCATCTCATCCTCTGTTGTCCCCCTTTCCTCCTGCCCCCAATCCCTCCCAGCATCAGAGTCTTTTCCAATGAGTCAACTCTTCGCATGAGGTGGCCAAAGTATTGGAGCTTCACCTTTAGCGTCATTCCTTCCAAAGAAATCCCAGGTTTGATCTCCTTCAGAATGGACTGGTTGGATCTCCTTGCAGTCCAAGGGACTCTCAAGAGTCTTCTCCAACACCACAGTTTAAAAGCATCAATTCTTCGGCGCTCAGCCTTCTTCACAGTCCAACTCTCACATCCATACATGACCACAGGAAAAACCATAGCCTTGACTAGCCGGACCTTAGTCAGCAAAGTAATGTCTCTGCTTTTGAATATGCTACCTAGGTTGGTCATAACGTTTCTTCCAAGGAGTAAGCATCTTTTAATTTCATGGCTGCAATCACCATCTGCAGTGATTTTGGAGCCCCCAAAAATAAAGTCTGACACTGTTTCCACTGTTTCCCCATCTATTTCCCATGAAGTGATGGGACCAGATGCCATGATCTTCGTTTTCTGAATGTTGAGTTTTAAGCCAACTTTTTCGCTCTCCTCTTTTACTTTCATCAAGAGGCTTTTTAGCTCCTCTTCACTTTCTACCATAAGGGTAGTGTCATCTGCATATCTGAGGTTATTGATATTTCTCCCGGCAATCTTGATTCCAGCTTGTGTTTCTTCCAGTCCAGCATTTCTCATGATGTACTATACATATAAGTTAAATAAGCAGAGTGACAATATACAGCCTTGATGTACTTCTTTTCCTATTTGGAACCAGTCTGTTGTTCCATGTCCAGTTCTAACTGTTGCTTCCTGACCTGCATACAGATTTCTCAAGAGGCAGGTTAGGTGGTCTAGTATTCCCATCTCTCTCAGAATTTTCCACAGTTGATTGTGATCCACACAGTCAAAGGCTTTGGCATAGTCAATAAAGCAGAAATAGATGTTTTTCTGGAACTCTCTTGCTTTTTTGATGATCCAGCGGGTGTAGGCAATTTGATCTCTGGTTCCTCTGCCTTTTCTAAAACCAGCTTGAACATCAGGGAGTTCACGGTTCATGTATTGCTGAAGCCTGGCTTGGAGAATTTTGAGCATTACTTTATTAGCATGTGAGATGAGTGCAATTGTGCAGTAGTTTGAGCATTCTTTGGCATTGCCTTTCTTTGGAATTGGAATGAAACTGACCTTTTCCAGTCCTGTGGCCACTGCTGAGTTTTCCAAATTTGCTGGCATATTGAGTGTAGCACTTTCACAGCATCATCTTTCAGGATTTGAAACAGCTCAACTGGAATTCCATCACCTCCACTAGCTTTGTTCGTAGTGATGCTTTCTAAGGCCCACTTGACTTCACTTTCCAAGATGTCTGGCTCTAGATTAGTGATCACATCATCATGAATATCTCGGTCGTGAAGATCATTTTTGTACAGTTCTTCCATGTATTCTTGCCACCTCTTCTTAATATCTTCTCCTTCTGTTAGGTCCATACCATTTCTGTCCTTTATCGAGCCTATCTTTACATGAAATGTTCCCTTGGTATCTCTAATTTTCTTGAAGAGATCTCTAGTCTTTCCCATTCTGTTCTTTTCCTCTATTTCTTTGCATTGATCGCTGAAGAAGGCTTTCTTATCTCTTCTTGCTATTCTTTGGAACTCTGCATTCAGATGCTTATATCTTTCCTTTTCTCCTTTGCTTTTTGCCTCTCTTCTTTTCACAGCTATTTGTAAGGCCTCCCCAGACAGCCATTTTACTTTTTTGCATATCTTTTCCATGGGGATGGTCTTGATCCCTGTCTCCTGTACAATGTCATGAACCTCATTCCATAGTTCATCAGGCACTCTATCTATCAGATCTAGGCCCTTAAATCTATTTCTCACTTCCACTGTATAATCATAAGGGATTTGACTTAGGTCATACCTGAATGGTCTAGCGGTTTTCCCTACTTTCTTCAATTTAAGTCTGAATTTGGTAATAAGGAGTTCATGATCTGAGCCACAGTCAGCTCCTGGTCTTGTTTTTGTTGACTGTATAGAGCTTCTCCATCTTTGGCTGCATAAAATATAATCAATCTGATTTCGGTGTTGACCATCTGGTGATGTCCATGTGTAGAGCCTTCTCTTGTGTTGTTGGAAGAGGGTGTTTGCTATGACCAGTGCGTTTTCTTGGCAAAACTCTATTAGTCTTGCCCTGCTTCATTCCGCATTCCAAGGCCAAATTTGCCTGTTACTCCAGGTGTTTCTTGACTTCCTAAATTTGCAATCCAGTCCCCTATAATGAAAAGGATATCTTTTGGGGGTGTTAGGTCTAAAAGGTCTTATAGGTCTTCATAAAACCATTCAGCTTCTTCAGCGTTACTGGTTGGGGCACAGATTTGGATAACTGTGATATTGAATGGTTTGCCTTGGAGACGAACAGAGATCATTCTGTCGTTTTTGAGATTGCATCCAAGTACTGCATTTCGGACTCTTTTGTTGACCATGATGGCTACTCCATTTCTTCTGAGGGATTCCTGCCCGCAGTAGTAGATATGATGGTCATCTGAGTTAAATTCACCCATTCCAGTCCATTTTAGTTCGCTGATTCCTAGAATGTCGACGTTCACCCTTGCCATCTCTTGTTTGACCACTTCCAATTTGCCTTGATTCATGGACCTGACATTCCAGGTTCCTATGCAATATTGCTCTTTGCAGCATCGGATCTTGCTTCTATCGCCAGTCACATCCACAACTGGGTATTGTTTTTGCTTTGGCTCCATCCCTTCATTCTTTCTGGAGTTATTTCTCCACTGATCTCCAGTAGCATATTGGGCACCTAATGACCTGGGGAGTTCCTCTTTTGGTATCTTATCATTTTGCCTTTTCATACTGTTCATGGAGTTCTCAAGGCAAGAATACTGAAGTGGCTTGCCATTCCCTTCTCCAGTGGACCACGCTCTGTCAGACTTCTCCACCATGACCTGCCCGTCTTGGGTTGCCCCGCAGGCATGGCTTGGTTTCATTGAGTTAGACAAGGCTGTGGTCCTAGTGTGATTAGATTGACTAGTTTTCTGTGAGTATGATTTCAGTGTCTCTGCCCTCTGATGCCCTCTTACAACACCTACCATCTTACTTGGGTTTCTCTTACCTTGGGTTGGATTCCTTACATATAAGTAATCTTTGAAATTTTGGGATAAATCAGACTTGGTTGTGAAAGCTGATTTTAGGAAGGTCATATGCTGGTTCTAACTTACTAATTTTAAAGGATTTTTCACATCTAACTTTGTAATTAGATTCATCTTCAGTGCTGGCTTCAAGGCTTCATTAACTCTATATAATGAAACAGGTAAGGTAAATTGAATTCGATTGAATTATGGACTCCAGTCTTTACTCCTCTGTGGGACAGTTAGACATGTCCTCATAGTGGACAGAATGTGTCTTGCCCTTGGCATTGGGTTCAGCCATATGACTTCCTTTGGCCAATGGAATGTGAGGGGATGTTTAAGAGCAGAAGTCTGAAATGTATTACGCAGCATGCCTGCCTTCATGTGATTCTGATATCTCCATGAGAAAACAAGATGAGAAACACACAGAACACGCCTGGACCCTTGCTGCAGCTCGGTCCCAAGTTCAGCCAAGTCTAGATGAGATCATCTGATGCCCAGGTGACCTACAGACACATAAGAAAGAATAGATGATTGTTGTTTTAACGCATCTAGTTTTTGGGGTGGTTTGTTACATATATTTGAAAAGACCCTGATGCTGGGAAAGTTGAGGGAAGGAGGAGAAGGGGATGACAGAGGATAACATGGTTGGAAGGCATCACCGACTCAATGGACATGGGTTTGGGTGGACTCCGGGAGCTGGGGATGGACAGGGAGGCCTGGCATGCTGCGGTTCATGGGGTCGCAAAGAGTCAGACACGACGGAGCAACTGAACGGAACTGTTACATATGATTATTTTGACAATAGCTGACTGATATACTACTTTCCACCTTTTCTGGCCGATATTGTTTTCCTTCTCACTTAAGAACTTCTTTTAACATTTCTTTTAAGGCGGGTCACTGGCAACGAACTCAATTTTTGGATGCCTGAGAAAGTATTTCTCCTTCACTTAAACAGAAGTTTATTGGCATCTAGTTGCTGTACAATATTATATAAGTTATGAGTGTATAATACAGTGATTCACAATGTTTAAAGGTTGTACTGTATTTATAGTTATTACAAAATATTGGCTATATTTCCCATGTTGTACAGTGTATCCTTGTGGCTTACCCTGTGCCCAATAGTTTGTGCCTCTAACTCTCCTAGCCCTACGCTGCCCTTCCCCCTTTGCCTCACCCCATTGGTAACCACTAGTTTATTCTATCCACAAATCAAAACCACAGTGAGATATCACCTCACACCTGTCTGAATGGCTATCATCAAAAAGAACACAAGTAACAAATGTTTGCAAGGATTTGAAGAAAAGGGAACCCTCTGCCCGTATACTGTTGGTGGCAATGTACATGGTGCCACTGCTGTAGCAAAGAGTACCGTGGTTTCCAGAAACTAAAAATAGAACTACCACATGACCCAACAATCCCACTCCTGGGCATATATATTAAAAAAAAAAAAGAAAAGAAAACACTTTCTCCTTCATTTTTAAAGGATACTTTCAAATCTATGTTGATGATTTTTTATCTTAACACTTAAAATGTTTCACAGCTTTCTCTTCCTGCTCGCATGGCTTCTGAAGGAGAAATTGGATGTAATTCTTATTTCTGTTCCTCTGTAGGGAAGGCATTTCCACCCCCAACCCCTGGCTTCTCTCAGGATTTCTTTTTATCTTTGATTCTCTGTAGTTTGAAAGGAATATGCCTCGGTGGAGTCTTTTGGGAACACTTGGTGTTCTCTGAGCTTCCTCGGTCTGTGGTTTGGTGCCTGACACTACTCTAGGGAAAGTCCTAGTCATTACTGTTTCAAGCATTTCTTCTGACCCTTCCTCTCCTCCTTCTGGTATTTCTGTTACGTGTGTGCTGTGCCTCTTGTAGCCATCCCACAATCCTTGGATGCTGTCTTCTGCTCTTTTCAGTCTTTATTCCCTTTCCTATTCAGTTTTAGAGATTTCTTTTTATAGATCCTCACAGACAAAGGTTCTTTGCTCAGCTGTGCCCACTCTACTTATAAGCCTATCAAGGGTACTCTCTATTTCTGTTACAATGTTTTTGATCTCTAGACTTCCTTTCCTGTTCTCTGTTAGAATTTTCATCTCTTTGCTTACCTTGACCGTCTGTTTTTGAATGCTGTTGATTTTTATCTATTAGAGCCCTTAGCATATTAATCATAGTTGTTTTAAATTCTTGGTCTGATCACCTCAACCTTTTTGCCATGTTTGGTTCTGACTCTCCCTCTGTCTCTTCAAATTGTGTTTTTGGCCTTTTAGTATGCCTGGTGATTTTTTTTTCCTTGAGAGCCAAACATGATATACTGGGTAAAAGAAACTGCTGTAAATAGGCTTTTAGCGATGTGATGGGGAGGAGTGGGGGGAGGGGATGTGTTATTTAATCCTCCAATCAGTCTCAATCTTTTTCTGAGCCTATGCCTCTTGACTGTGAAATTCATGAGTGTTTCTCAATTTTTTTTCTCCTGCTCAAGTGAGACAGGTTGACTACAGTGGACTGGAATTGGGTATTTCCCTCCCTCCAGGTCAATTAGGCTCTGGTTAACTAGCTTCTCCTAAGGGAGGACGCACCTCCTTTAGATCAGAGAACTCTGGTGTGTTTCAAAATGGCTCCCCTTCTCTTTCCCCTGCCAGAAACACAAGGAGATTTGCCCCTGAGATTGACTGTGAGAACCTGGTTGACCTCATGGAGTCTACAAAACTGTAGGGGTCCTTCATGGAGGTTTTTTTTTTTAACTTACTTTTTACGGAAGGATGATTGCTTTACAGAATTCTGCTGTTTTCTGTCAAACCTCAATATGAAGCAGCCACAGGTATACATATATCCCCTCCCTTTTGAAACTCCCTCCCATCTCCCTCCCCATCCCACCCCTCTAGGTTGATACAGAGCCCCTGTTTGAGTTTCCTGAACCATACAGCAAATTCCTGTTGTCTATTTTATATATGGTAATGTAGGTTTCCGTGTTACTCTTTCCATACATCTCACCCTCTCCTCCCCTCTCCCCCGTCCATAAGTCTAATCTCTATGTCTGTTTCTCCATTGTTGCCCTATAAATAAATTCTCCAGTACCATTTTTCTAGATTCCGTATATATGTTAGAATGTGGTATTTATCTTTCTCTCTCTGACTCACTTCACTCTGTATAATAGGTTCTAGGTTCATCCACCTCATTAGAACTGACTCAAATGCATTCCTTTTTATGGCTGAGTAATATTCCATTGTGTATATCTACCACAACTTCTTTATCCACTCATCTGTCGATGGACATCTAGGTTGCTTCCATGTTCTAGCCTCTCAGACATGTCCACATGGAGCCTCCAGCAATTTGTTAATTACAGTCCAGGATTTCCTTCTCGGCACTGGTTCCTGCTATGGCTTCCACACTTAGATCTCTGCTCTGGTAAGCTATGACCCCCTACATCCACCCCTCTCTCTATCTTAGGGCCAGTGTTTCCCCCTGTATTCTCACCCCTTTTACAGATTCAAGAAAAGGTGTTGAATTTTCAGTGTGTTCAGCTCTTTTGCTTGTTGTTAGGACATAGTGGCAACTGGTCATGGGGCAAGAACAGAAACCTGGATGATTAATCAAGTAAAATCCAGAAATTTATCCTGTAAGAAATGAGAATTTAAGATGATAAAGGCAGCAGTTCTTATCAAAGGGGGAAAATGAGTATTGAATAAATGGCAATGAGACAACTGGGCAACCATTTGGAAAAAAGTAGCTTGGGTTTGTATCTTATTCCTTATATCAAAATTAATTCCACGGGCATCCCTGGTGGCTCAGATGGTAAAGAATCTGCCTGCAATGCAGGGGACGTGGGTTCAATCCCTGGGTCAAGGAAGGTCCCCTGGAGAAGGGCGTGGCTATCCACTGCAGTATTCTTGCCTGGAGAATTCCATGGATAGAGAAGCCTGGCTGGCTATGGTCCATGGGGTCACAAAGAGTCAGACACGACTAAGAGACTTACACACACACAAACACACAGCTTGGATTCGTACCTTATTCCTTATATCAAAGTAAGTTCTATACATCTCTAATGTTTAAATACAAAAAGTTGGAAAACATGAAAGTCATTTTAAAAGATTCAAAAAGAATAGTCTTATCTTGAGAGAGCTTTCTAAACAAGACACAGAACCTAGGAAATATACAAATAATTATAGTATTGGATTAAAATAAACAAAAAATTTTAATGTGCAAGAAAAATAATGTGAGAAGACCGATAACACACTAGAAATATGTGTAACATATTGATCAGTAGATGACTGCATTTTAATATAAAGAACTCTTATAAATAAGTTAAAAAAAAAACAACAACTCATTAGAAGAGCTAAGGACAGAAGGCTTTAAGAGGCAGTTTTCTGAAAAGGCAAATTCAAATGGCTCTTAAGCAAATGAGAAGACACTCAATCCTATTCACAACAACAGAAATGGAATCTATGGCAAAATACCCTTTTAATCTATCAAATTATCAGACATCAAAATCTTGAAAACACACAATCTTGACATGGGTGTGAGAAAACATGTAAATGCATAAAATATCTATGAGATGTAATTTGGCAAAATGTTTCAAAGTTAGAAAGGTACACACCTGCTCTACAGCATGCATTGTCAGGGAAATACAGATTTAAAAACAGCAGTGAAATACACCTATTGCACCTATTAGATACACCACTATATACATATTAGGATGGCCTCGGCAGTGTTCTTGCCTGGAGAATCCCAGGGACAGGGGAGCTTGGTGGGCTGCCGTCCATGGGGTCGCACAGAGTCAGACACGACTGAAGCGACTTAGCAGCAGAGCAGCTTAGCAGCAGCTTCTCCTGTATTCTATTGGCCAAAGTGAGGTGGGGCAAAACAATCTGGGTCATTGACAGCACCAAATGCTGGCAGTGATGTGGGACAACAGAAACTCTCGTTCATTGCTGGTAGGAGTACCAAATGGCACAGCCACTTTGGAAGACAGTTTGCTGGTTTCTTACAAAACTAAACATACTCTTACCATACAATCCAGCAATTATACTCCCCAGTATCTCCTCAGAGGAGCTGAAACTTTTGTTCACACAAAAACCTGCACCTGAATCTTTACAGCAGCTTTAATCATAATTGCCAAAACATGGAGGCAACTAAGATGTCCTTCAGTAGGTGAACGGATAAATGAACAGTGCGACACCCAGACAGTGGAGTATTATTCAGTGATAAAAAGGAAATGAGATCCCAAGCCATGGAAAGACTTGAAGGAACATTAAATGCCTATGACTAAGTGAAAGAGGCCAATCTAAAAAGTCACATTCTATATGATTCCAACTACTTGATACATGGAAAAGGCATCGATACCCAGCTGTATGAGCTGTTTGTGTATTTTGGAAATTAATTCCTTGTCAGTTGCATCATTTGCAAGTGTTTTCTCCCACCCTGTAGTCTTTTTGTTTACGATTTCTTTTCTGTGCAGAAGCTGTTCAGGCTCCGGCCGGCCTGCTCCCTGACTCCTAGCACATGAGACAGGCCTGGGGTCAGGTGCACACCGCAGAGTCTTGGGGTCAGGCAGGGCAGTGGCTGTGTACCCCCCTACCCTCAGCTGACAGCACCAGGGTATATTCGGCAGGTGGCTTGGCATGGGTCTCTTGCCCATTCTTGCTCCAAATACTGAGTGAATCTGGCATAGAAGTTGCAATTCCTTGGAAGGTTGCCCAAGTGCTGTAGGTTGGGGCTACAGAACGGAGATATTGACCTCCCTGTCCTAGCTGGGCTTAGTACTGGACCTTAACATGTGTTTGCCAATCTCCTGCCCCTCCCCCATGGTCCATGTGGCAGCTGGGAGTGCACTGAGGGAGAGCAGTGATGGGGAATGCCTAATGGGATGGGGCTGGAAGGGAGAGGGGGCTGGACTATGGGAGCTACTAATACAGCGACCTGGCCAAATGTTGGGGACCTGGTCAGTCTCTGTTGTAATGACACCTGGTGGGTCAAGCCTTCAGGCCAAAGCAGGGTCTGAAAAATCTGGAAGTTTTGAGGATGAGGTTTAGTGAGATTGCAAAAAATGCATCCAATTTTATCCACTCCTTGCGGTATCCATGCCTCCATGCCTTTTGACACAGCTACTTCCCTCAGGAGGTAGCCCTTATTTGCCTGTTCATTGAATCCAGGCTGGCCTGCAACTCGCTTTGGCCAATAGAATACAGAAGAAGCTGTGCCATGCCAGTGCCAAGCCTGGGCCTCAAGAGGCTTTGCCCTATTCTGCGTGCTTTCTCAGAACCTTGCTTTGGCCACAAGGGAAGCCTGGGCTGGCCTCCTGGGCGCACCATTACTGCTGACAGGAGTTGTACCAGGTGTGTCTGAGGCCACCCCTAGGCTAGTCGGTGCCCCAGCCAATCTTCATCCACACTTCTGACTGGATGCAGGAGGGAAACCAGCCTGGATCAGCCAAGCCCGGCCCACCTGAAGATGAGTGTGCCCTGGTAAATGGTGGTTACTTTGAGTCAAAAGATTTGGGGTGATTTGCCACATAGCATAGCTAACTGACACAAAGAGGTGCCGTGAAGTATCTCAGGCTGCCTCCCCTATGTATCACAGGCGGGCTCACATCTGATGCCAGGAAGAGGCCTGGGGACAGGAGGTGGGAGTGAGTCACAGTTCAGAGCTGCTGGCTCCCTGCTGGCCCTGGGGCTGGCATGCAGAAGCCTTTCTCATCAGAGAGGGCCCTGAGAGTGGGACCCAGATGACTAGGATAGTCAGAGGGAGCTGTGAGGAGCTGGCTCAAGTCCAGAGTGAAGCCTGGGTTAGAGGACCCAGGAACGAGGCCACCTTTGTCTCTGTTGATAAGGAGGAAAGATGGGAGCCAAGGACATTTCCTTCTAGAGAAACAGATGAGGGATGTGGATAGAGTAGAAGGTTGGGTAGGAATTGGGGTGGGAAGCTGGGGAAATGAACCTTAGGAGTAGACACTGTCTGGTGGAGGGTGAGGGTCTGCTCCTTTCCTGCCTTCCCTGAGGGCTCAGAGAAGAGCAGGACCCTGAGACAGTGACCTTCTTCCAGTGTCTGAGGCCCTGAGTGTCGTTGGGTGAGCCAAGTGGCCTTGCCCAGCAGATGGCTTAGCTTAAACTGGGTCAATGGTTTTCAAACTTGCATGGGACCAGAATCACCCTCAGAGTTCTGATGCAGGAGGTCTGGGGAGGGAAGCGAGGATCTACGTTTCTAACAAGTTCCCAGATGATGCTGATGCTAAGCTGACATCATCCTTCAATCTAGGGCTCAAATGTAGGGAGTTGCCATCATGGACTCCGAAGCTCTAATTTAATCTATTGTTTATGTCTGTGTGACCCTGGGAAAGTCACATAACATCTCTGAGCCTTGACTGCTCATCAATAAATGGGGATAATTATCACCTTCCTTTAAAAGCTTATGCTGGGAATGATGTGAAAGAATGCATGTAATGTGCTTGGCATTAGAGGAGCCCTCCAAAATTTATGAGTGATTGTTGTCAGTCTTCAGGGACTTTGGTGTCCATAGGGAAGGTTTCAATCTGGACTTGACTGATCTTGGGGGATGACAGAAGGGGAGATACTGGTCTTGTCTGGGATGGGGGGGTGGAGACGGAGGGAGTCAGTGGATTGATGAGTGTGTCTTAAATTTCGTCTTCCACCCCCAGCTCCCTGCAGTCATGGGTGGGGATCTAGAAGCCTGATCTTCCCAGTTTCCAACAACAGAGTTAGAGAGATGCAAACCAGATACACAGATCCCCAGGGAATGCGGTCCTCAGCTGAGGTGGCCGCTCCCATGACTGGAGGAAATGAACTAGGCCTGGGTTCTAGTCCCAACCCCCGTCCGCTCCTTAGGCACATTTGGAAACCCTTCTGGGCCTCCCCGTTTACCTGTAACAGCAAGACTACAGCAGTTCTGTTGACAAGCTGCTGGGGGCTCCCAAGGCCATGTTCCTGAGTGCACAGGGCACGACTACAAAAGGGCTCAGGAGAAGTCATGTCTGGCATGATGAGGTGCTGTCGAAAGCTTCCCAATGAATAAAGGGTAGCCTGGTCCTTTTTCAGCTCAGTTGCTCAGTCATGTCCAACTCTCTGTGACACCATGGACTGCAGCATGCCAGGCCTCCCTGTCCATCACCAACTCCCGGAGTTCACTTAAACTCATGTCCATTGAGTTGGTGATGCCATCCAGCCATCTCATCCTCTGTTGTCCGCTTCTCTTCCTGCCTTCAATCTTTCCCAGTATCAGGGTCTTTTCCAGTGAGTCAGCTCTTTGCCTCAGGTGGCCTAACGATTGAAGTTTCAGCTTCAGCATCAGTCCTTCCAATGAACACCCAGGGCTGATCTCCTTTAGGATGGACTGGTTGGATCTCCTTGCAGTCCAAAGGACTCTCAAGAGTCTTCTCCAACACCACAGTTCAAAAGCATCAATTCTTTTTTTTTTAAGTCCTTTAAAAAAAATTATTTCTTTCTGCCTGTACTGGCTGGGTCCTCATTGCTACATGCAGGCTTTCTCTAGTTTCTCCAGATGAGTGGGGCTGCTCTTCGTTGCGATGCTCAAGCTGCTCGTTGTGGTGGCTTCACTTGTCGCAGAGCAGAGGCTCTAGGCGCATGCGTTTCAGTAGCTGCAGGACATGGGCTTAGTCATCCCAGCTCTAGACCATGGGCTCAGTAGTTATGGCATAGAGGCTTAGTTACTCTGTGGCATGTGGAATCCAGTTTGCAGGACAGGGATTGAACCAGTGTCCCCTACACTGGACCTCCAGGGAAGTCTGAGCCTAGTTCTTCTCCCCTTGGCTTCTTTCTCAATTTTCACGCCACCCTGACCCCACACAGTGCCATGCTGAGTAAGACTGCTGGGGCTCCCAGCCCCTTAGGTTCCTTCACTATTCCCAGGGCACTGGCCCTCGGGGCATCTACTCTAGACAGCAGCCCCAGCCTGGCTTTATGCCTGGAGCTCAGAGCCCCTTAACCGGTGACTAAGGATGCTCGGGCTTGGGGTGAGTGCTCTGGTGGCCTTGCTCTGATCAGGACACCAGGTGTGACCTGTTTGTCCCCAGAGCGCCTTCACTGGATGGAACTAAGGTTGCTGTGATGGTTAATTTTGTTTGTCAACTTGTCTGAGCCTGGGAGTACCAGGATCTTCAGTCAAACATTTTTCTGGGTGTGTCTGTGAGAACACTCTGGATGAGAGTAGCATTCAAATCGGTAGACTTAGTAAAGCAGATTGGCCTCCCTGGTGTGGATAAGTGGGTGAGCCTTGTCTCACCAGTTGAAGGCCTGGCTAGAAAAAAAAGTAAGGCCAACTCTACGGTAAGTAGGAAGGAGGCTGGTTTGCCTGGTTGCTGAGCTAGGTCATTAGCTTTCCTTGCTTTCAGCCTCAGACTGAAACATGGGCCCTTCAGCCTGTTGGCTTCTGGCTAGAACAAGACCGTAGTCTCTCCTGGCTCTCCAGCTTGTTGACTAAAAGTCTTGGGACTTGTCAGTCTCCATAATCCTAGAGCCGATTCTTTAGAATCAACCACTGTTGGTTCTGTTTGAGCCCTGCCAGCAGTTGCCCTTGGGGCACCTTGCTCCCTATCATAGCTGGTTTGGTCCCCTCATTCCTGCCTGGCTGCATCCTGCCCTGCCGTTTTCCATCCTAATGCAGCTCTTTCACAGGAACCCTGTATCCTCTTCTTACCGTCTTACTTCCGCCTTCACACGCTACCTGCTACTCTGCTCTCAGACCCTGACGAGCTGCCTCTTGGTCCCTCAAGCCCTCCCACTCCATCATTGCTGTCACACTCATGCCTCCCCTCAGGCCAGAGCTGACTTGGTCCCAAGCTGGGGGTGAGGACAGGCTGCTGAGGGAGCCCTGCCCCAAGCTCCAGCCTGACCTGGGGTCAGTAAGGAGGCCACTTCCTTTTCCTGAACCTACCGGACAAGTGGCCAAATACTTGGAGAGGGACTCACCCCAACATCTGCACCAGCTAAGAGCTGCTAGACCCACTGAGTGTGTGTGTGTGTGTGTGTGTGTGTGTGTTGCGAGGCAGCTGTCGCCCCCCTCACCTCCAGCCCTATCCTCCTCCACTCCCCCGAGCCAGCTGGTGAGTTCTGGATGCTGCCGGAGCCCACTGCTCGCTGCCCTCATTAATATTTATGACAAGGAGAGGAAGTTGCATAAATCTTCCCTGATACTTAATTAAACCAAACTTCTTTTGATTTCCCCTCTTTCTGCCTCACCGAGTGTGGCCAGCATGCCTATTAGATGTTCTTCCTCCCCAAGTGGCCCAGAGCGGGCAGAATCCCCGAGGACTTCACACACCCCAGTTCCTCCATTGGCCAGGAGCTGGGGGAAGCCAGGGGACTCCTATGTGCCCTCAGAAGACTGTGCCTGGGACTCTGGGAAGAGGCTTGCAGACTGGGGGAGGAGCACCCCTCAACACATGCCCTTCCAGATCAGGAAGCTGGAGGTATAGCTGGGAAGTGGCTGCCACCCCCGCCTCCCTTCCACAGCTCAGACAGGGAAGATGGAGTTAGTCCCAAAGGCTGTGAGTAGCTGAGTCCCATGCAGAAACTGACTTTGTCTGTTGTCCCCTCATCCCCTCCCCACTCACCCACTGGCACCCCAGTCCAGGGGCTCCAGAGTGCACCTGGCCAGGCCTCGGCGTCCCCCTGCGCTCCAGGAGCTGGTTAGCACCCAGCTGACATATCTTTGATATGGAATCCTATACAGGAAGCAGCTTGACCCCTGAAGGCCCCTCTTAGCGTGCGATTGACACCGAGCATTGACTTTGCTTCAGGCTTATCCACAAATCTCAGCCAATTTTATTAAAGAGCTGCGTGTGGTGTGGAACATGCCAGGGAGACAACTTTATTTATAGATCTTGATCGGCAGAGAGGAGCCCATGCTGGATTCTGTTGGCGCCCTGGCCTCAGGTGGGAGGGGTGATTGGCAGGTGCGGCTCCTCACCATCTCCACCCCCACCAGCTGCATGAAGAGACACAAACACACGTGCAGATAGACACATGGACATTAACCCAGGGCATATGCATATACACGCACATATGCAAATGTGTGCATGCTGTGCACGCGCACACAAACACACACACACACACCAGTCTTACATTGCATTGGACTAAATTGTGTCCCAGGCTCAAATTCATGTGTTAAAATCTTAACCTCCAATGTAGCTCTTTTTGGACATAGGACTTCTATGGAGGTAATTAAGGTTGAAGGAAGTCATAAGGATGGGGCCCTAATCTAACAGGACTGGTGCCCTTATAAGAAATGAAAGAGCTATCTGCCTTTCTCTCTCTGTGTGTGTGTGTCTCTGCATATGCAGAGGAAAGGCCACGTGAGAGGGTGGCCATCTCCAAGCCAGGAAGAGAGTTCTCATGAAGAAACCAAATTTGCTAGCACCCTGATCATGGACTTCTAGCCTCCAGAATTGTGAGAAAATAAATGTCTGCTGTTTATTCCAGTCAGCCCATGGAATTTTGTTATGGCAGCCCCAGCAGATGCAGCGACACCTGGACATACGCACAGAAACAGACACGTGGAGACATCACTGCAGACACGCACCCCCCACTCTGTACCCATTCACACAAACCACTGAGACATAGGCACATGGCAACATACTGACCTTGTTAGACCCAAGCAGCATCACCCTGCATTCACCCCTAGCCCTAAGGCGATGCTCACGGACAGGCTGGTGACCGAGGAAGAGAGGGAAGGCAAGCGGATGTAGACATGAGTGTGCCCTATGGGAACATAAACCTGTAGATGCACATATGAGGACTTTCATACCCTGCGGTCCCACAGACAGTGTGTATAGAGTTCTAGAATCAATAGCAATAATAAATAATGCCTCCAAGGCCAGCTCCCCCTAACTAGATGCAGCTGACATTTATTGAGTTTATTATGAGCCAGGCACTCTGCCAGACGTCCCCCATACATCGTCTCGTTTTTGCCTTCACAGCTCTGAAAAGCACAGACACTCCACAGAGGGAACCAAGAGACCTCAGGGATCTGGCTGAGCCCGAGCCCCACCTTTAGCCACTGGCTGGGCCACTGTGTGGGGTGTTTGCGGTGATGCCAACACCTGCCAGCACATGCCAAGCATCCGAAACCCCAGGCAGGCATTCCTCTTCCAACCTGCGGTCTTGTTGACACAGACCCTACAGAAGCAGTGATCCAGACCTGGCTGCCTCAGCTGAGAAGGGAAAGGCAGAGAGACGCCCATCAGCCATGCTGGCATCAAGCACACCAATGGGAGAGGTCTTCAGGTCACCTTATCACTTTCAGGCTGTTGTTTGGCCATTAATGTGGACTTCCTCCAGACAAGTGGGTGAGCAGTCTGGAGGCTGGTAACACAGGGTTTCTCCCTGGCTGTGGCAAAGTCAGATTGAAGATGGTTCAGGTCCAGAAACTTCTCTGTGTGGAGACAAAGGGTCCCAAAGTGCCACATGTATTGCTGCCAAGTGTGCGTGGTCAAGTAGACGGACTTGTGTTGAGTCTAGGTGTGCGGCTCAGTGACCACTCAGAGCTTCTGACTCCAAGGAGCTCTGGGTAACAGAAGAATGTCATGGGGTTCACAGCTTTCTCCTCACACAGTGCAACCCCTGAGGGGGGCTGTGCAGGACCGCAGGTCAAAGAAGGGAGGGAAGACGCTGGCTGTGGGGGACCAGGACTGGGAAGTGACCTCTGTGCTCCAAGGTGTGACCTCAGGGAGCCTCTGACTCCTCATTTTAATCTGGAGGTGGCAGGAAGGGCAGAGAGCCTGGAATCCCCCAAAGCAGGACTCCCGACCTCTCATGAAAGAGCAGTGCTGGGCCGGCAGGCAACCGAGGCAGGCAACCAGCAGTCAGGACAGGACGTCCAGGAAGGGCTCCAGGCTGTGGCACGCATGCAGGGAGCAGGGCTGACCTGGGGCAGGGCTCCCTACTGGTTAGGGAACTGGCCGCGCATGGCTGCTGGGAGCATCAAGGGAGGGGCTGAAGGCAGGCACAGGTGACAGGGTTCAGCAGAGGTGGAGTTGCCAGCACAGCTGAGAGGGAGGGATTAAGAGAGTGGGCACAGGGAACTCAGAGTGGTTGCTTAATGGGTCTGGGGTTGTATTCTGGTGGATGATATGTTTGGGAATGAGATAAAGTCCATGATTACATAGCATTGTGGATGTACAAAATGTCACTGAATTATATACTTAAGTGAAAGTTGCTCAGTTGTGTCTGACTCTTTGCGACCCCATGGACTTAGTCCATGGAATTCTCCAGGCCAGAATACTGGAGTGGGTAGCCTTTCCCTCCTCCAGGGGATCTTCCCAACCCAGGAATAGAATCCAGGTCTCCCACACTGCAGGTGGATTCTTTACCAGTTGAGCCATAAGGGAAGCCCAAGAATACTGGAGCAGGTAGCCTATCCCTTCTCCAGTGGATCTTCTCGACCCAGGAATCGAACCAGGGTCTCCTGCATTGCAGGCGGATTCTTTACCAACTGAGCTATGAAGGAAGTGGTTGGTTTTCTATTATGTGATTTCACTTCTATTTGAAGAGAAGAAGAGAGAAACAGAGAAGCATGGGCATTTAGTTTTATGTACCTGCCTTTTAATTCCAATTCTGTCACTCACAGCTGGGTGACCATGGAAACATTTTTATGACTTTGCTGAGTTTCACTGGTCCGTCTGTAAAATGAGATAAGAATCGTACTTACCTAACATATTTTTCTGGATAAAATGATTAAATGGATTTAAGAGCACTTAAAACATAATAGAAACTCTTTCTTGTTGTTGTTTAGTCATGCCTGACTCTTTTGCAACCCTATGGATGTAGCCCACCAGGCTCCTCTGCCCAGTGGATTTCCCAGGCAAGAATACAGGAATGGGTTCCCATTCCTTCTCCAGGGGATCTTCCCCACCCAGGGATCAAACCCATGTCTCCTGCATTGGCAGGTGGATTCTTTACCACTGAACCACCAGGAAGCCCAATAGTAACTCTGCTAGTTTTAAAATAAGCCAAAGGACATCCTGGATATGCCTTAGAGTCACCTACCGTCCCAAATTTGACACAGGATAGAAGGACAGTGCTTTGACCAGGGCTTTTGTTTAAAAAAATCTGCCAGCTCAAGGATACGCTTTCCAGGAGCCAACATGAGGAATCCTGCCCTTCCCCCTGTATCATTCTCTCATCTCCAAAATTAAGGGCCCCCTGAAGTACATTTCCCAACAGTGAAGTGCTGGGTGCCATCACGGTAGGGTTTGAAAGGCTCTGGAGGAAACTAACCAGAAAGACCAGGGAGAAGAGAGGTGCATTCTGGGGATTGTAGTTGTTCACTAATTATTTCCTGCAAGGAAAAAACTACAGAGGGTTCAGAGTACCCAGAAATACTCAGTACTCCTAATGACCTGGCAGGCCCACCGTGAGAGTCCTTCTCAAGTCACGACATCCATGTAAATAATGAAATTAAGAAAGAAAGCCATCAGAATGATACCTGGGGCCATTCACAAGCACCAGCCTGCTTGTGTGAGATATGCAAGGAAGTAGGGAGGTGCCTCCAGCTTGTTCACTGTAAAGTCAAGAGTAAAGATGAATAACCAGGGAAAGTGTGGGCTGCATTGGGTTATAAAAAGACTGCACTGTGAAATGTGGAGTCGGTATGGAAAGCACACATTTTTAGAGAAATCTTGCCACATGAAGCAAATTTTTGAAAGTATTTATTTGCTTTGCTGTCTCAAGAAAAAAAGGAAAAACAGGAGCTTATAAAAACAGAAGATGATAAGACCAAGGATAGAGTTACAAAGGAACCTAGCGATGAGGTGAGCAGAAATAATGGTAGAATGGCATCAGACCTAGAAATACTGTAAAAGGAAATAAAGTCACAGTTAAAAGTAACATTAGAAACTGATTTTTTAAAAAACCAACACTGAAGAAAATGGAATCTAGGTTTTAGAGGAAAAGTTGAGAAGCTTTTCTGTAAACCAGGGAAAGGACAACAGTTTTTTAAAAAATGAGAGATCTAATTAATTGGTAATCTATAATTACTTAATAGGTACTGCTGAATTAATTGGTATTCTTGAATGAGCAGGAGGAAGATGGACCAGAAGTACTATGAAAGATATAATGGAAGAAAATTTTTCAAAAATGAAAAAATTAGTAAACTCAAAGGTTAAAGTGTACAAATTACTTTTCAGAGATAATGCGCACAGACATGGTCCATGTTTTTTGCTATAGGAATAAAACCCCATAGGGATACAGGCAGATGAAAGTTATCTCTGGAGAACCAAAATTAGACATGCCCAGACTCATCCAATACGCTAAAGACAGCACGATGAAGCAGAGCCTATAGAATTATGAAGAAAAAACTTTGTGGCATAAGATTTTACACCTGTGTTTTCCGGCATGAAAGCAGCCGATGTGCTTTCACAAACAGGAAAAGACTTGGCAGGTCTATATCCTTAGGCTCACCCTGAAAAAATAAGAAAATTTCCAGCTCAGTTCTTTCTAACCTTTTTCATCCAATAGCACAAAAATACAGTGACAATATTTGTACCGTGCCCTGGTTTAAGAAGGTTTGCGCTCACTGGGACCTATAGGAATAAGATTTGGGGTTGGGGAAGGTCTTTCTGGATGTGAGAAGAGAACAGATGGGGGAATAAGACTGGAAGCACAGAGCAGTTAGGCAGATGTCTCGGTAAAACTGGTGAGCAGCTGCGAGGTGGGAGGAAAGTCAGGAATGTGCTGTCCTGGAGTCAAGTGAAGAACACATTTCCAAGGGGACGAGCAGTTGTGCTGAATGCTGCTGAGAGGCCAGGGCAGGTAAGGACCAAGAGCTGACCCCCAGAATTAGCAGCATGGAGATCGCTGGTGGCTTGGATGTGAGTGGTTTCCAAGAAGTGGTGGGTTTAGGAGAGTTAGAAGGGGGAAAGTGGAAAACATGGATATAAACAACGCTTTGAAGCATTTTGCTACAGAAGGGAGTTGAGAAATAGGGCAGTAGCTGGAGGGGGAGGTGAAATCAATCATTGTTTTCTGTAAGATGGAAGAAGTGTCAGCATGTTCATGGAATGATGAGAATGATCAGCTGGGAGGAAAATTTGGTGATGTAGGAGAGAGGGGGGAAGAATTACTGGGCAGTTCCCTATGTATTTATTGGTTCATTTATTTATTTGACTGCCCCGGGTCTTAATTGCATCACGCAGGATCTGTGTTGTTTCATGTAGGAGTTTTTGTTGCAACCTGCAGACTCCAGCTGTGGCGTCTGGGCTCAGTGCTGGGCCGGGCAGGCTAAGTTGTTCTGCAGCATGTGGAATCTTAGTTCCCTGATCAGGGATTGAACCTGTGCCCCCTGCATTGCAAGGCAGATTTTTTTTTTTTTTAGTGTATTTATTAGTTTTGCCTGCACTGGGCCTTCATTGCTACACGTGGGTTTTCTCTAGTTGCAGCTAGCAGAGGCTACTCTCTAGTTGCCATGTGTGGGCTTCTCTGGTTGCAGAATATGGGCTTTAGGGTGCGTGGACTTCAGCAGCTGTGGCCATGGGCTCCGTGGTTGTGTCGTACAGGTTTAGTTGCCCCGCAGCGCGTGGGCTCTTCCCAGACCAGGGATGGAATCTGAGTCGCCTGCATTGGCGGTGGATTCTTAATCACTGGACCGCCTGGGCAATTCACTTGAGTAGCAAAAAGGGTAGACTCTAATGCTTCAGTGGTGGGTTGGAGAGTTGATTTAGAGTGATGGCAAGGAAGCCAGGGGGTTCCTTTCTTCCTGTAAGTCTTGACTCACATCTAACCTTCGCAGGGAGGCCTCTCTAAAACTGCACCCCCTCCTCATGTCATATTCTCTATTGGTTACTCTCTCTCCTTTTCCTCCTGCGCTCTTATCACTGTCTAATATGCCCTGTGTTTTGGCTGATTCATAATCTCTCTCCCCACCTAGAATTCAGGCTCCATGAAAGCAGAAATCTAGCATAGTGATGCCCAATATTTGCTGAAAGAGTGTCTTCATCCCCACACCTCAGCCCCATCTTCCTTGAAGGCTGATGCCCCCAGTCCCTGCATCTTTCTGGGGGTGCTGCGCCATGCTTTGGGGAGCTCTTTGTTGGCATCCTCTCTTACAACTCATGATGTTTGTCTTTCCCAGCATTTCGAACTCATCCTCATTCCATTTCCAAACAGTGTACTTACATCTCTCATCTTGCATCTCACATTTCCTTGTCCTCGTGGTTTATGTCACTTTCATTCCTTTTATTTTGGTGGGGTCTCAGGAAGAAGTAGAAATAAAAACTTTTTTTCTCAGCCTATCGCATTTAGCCACAAGTCCCAACATAATATTTTGGGAACAACTCTTTACCCTTGATTGTATAGGGTGTTTGTCCATTTCTGTGTGTTATTGTAACTGACTGTGTGGAATTTTGCTATATAGACAGATGATAACTTATTACACTCATCCCCAACACTGGACTATTAAAGTTGTTTCTAATATTTCATTATGATAAAACACTACAATGTACATTGTTGTTATTTTCTCCTGTGTGATTATTTAAATTCAGAAAAGTAGATTTTCAGAGAAAAAGAGGCACGTGTATTTTTAAGCATATTGCTAAATGACCCTTCCAATTTATACCCCTCCCAGCAACAATGGTTTGGGAGAGCCTGTTTCTACATGCAAACACCAGCAGTGGGTATTGTTATTTTAAACCTTTAACAATGCGATAGATGAAAATTTATATCTCAATGTTACTGGCATTTGTATTTTCCTTAATTACTATGAGGCTGAGTATCTTTCCATATTTATTCGTCTTTTATATTTCTTCATTTGTTCATGACATGTTGCAAAAGATAAAAGCAGGTTACAAAACATGTGTAATCTTGAGTTTGTTACAAAACAAAAAACTTATCTACGCATAGAAAAATAAGACTGGGAAAAACTATGACAAATATAGGGTGTGTTGATGTCTGGGCAGTACATAGAATGAGTCTTTCAAACTTTTGTTATTTTCCAAATTTTATAAAAGGAACATGTATTATTTGTGTAAAAAATGCATTTTTTAAAAAAAGTAACAATAATAATATTAAAATAGGCCAAAGTTTTAAGAATAGAGTTGGGTACCCACAGCAGCCCACACGTTCATTAAAAAAAACACACACACACACGCCAAAACCAGAGCCCAAGGGTATCAAAGACTGGCTTCCTTACCAGTGCAGAAAACCCATGTGTGATATATTTTGCCTCCAGAAAGGGCAAAGGTGGGCTCTGGGGGCAGGGCGGCCGGCTCAGGATGTGGCCGGTGGGTACCAGGCGCTCACAGGCATCAGTGGGTAATTACATCTCCTTTTAACGCATGCAAATTGTATCAGTATTATTTATATATTCAAAGCCACGGATGAATAATATATGCATTTATGCAGAGGTAATTGCCTTAGCCAGGTTCTTCCTGGGATTTTTATTGTCTCCCCAGATACTGAATATTCAGCTCCCCTCTCCAACCGTGGAGCTGGGGGTGAAGAGATAATGTCCACAGAAGGGGAGGAGGCCCTGAATTGGTGGGTGTGAGAAGTGGGGGCTGGGGGCCAGGGCACCAGACTTCCACCTCTAGCTGATTCCTCCGTGGCACATCTGGGGACAGGGACCCCAGGGCTCAGGTTCAAAGTCTGGCTCTAAATCCCTGAACATGCCCAAGGCTGACACTTGACTTCTTTCTGAGGCACAAACTGTCAGTCCTGCGTGCGTCTCAGTTAAACCTGGACGTTTAGTCTCATCGTGTACCATGTGAAAGGCCTCCACCTCCTTTGTCCCTTTGCTGCCTCATTTCTGAGCCTCTAACCTTGACCCACACCTTGTTTCAACTTAAGTTGAGCCAGACTCCAGGTCTCGGCCATGACTGAGGTGGGCTTCTGGTCTCTGCTGGGACATCCAAGGTGAATACCGCTACCTGCCTCATCTTGTCCAGCCTTCTCTCTTTGGTGCAGTGTCTCTCCCCCAGCCACACACACACACATCTCTGAGGGAGCAAGGAGGCATCTTTCTAGCTGTCTTCATGCAGAAGTGGAAATCACAGTCAGATGGTAGTGGGGGAAGGACACAGCGGGGTGCCAGGAGCCACACCTGAGTGAGCAGACCCCATTGAGGGGGGCATCACCCTTTGGCACCTTGTCTATACATCTCCTCCCTGAAAAGGTGCCCTTTTGTGAGAATGAACTCAGGGCCAGCACCTGCGGCCCCTGCTGTGCTCGCCCGACGTGCCCCTGACCAGAAGGTGAGCCCATAAGGGTATATCCTAGGCAGACTATTTTAAGAAAACTGACAGGGAAAGGAAATTGAGAGCTTTGATGGAAAGAGAAATATGCTCAAAGGAAACATTTTCTGAGACAGTACAGACTGGAGCATAATGTTCACTGCTGGGACATGCCAGTGAGCAGAGAGGGTGGAGGGGGCCACCAGGGAAGGCGGGGTGTTCGTGGGGTGAGGCCTCTGGGAAGGGGAGATGGAAGGGGTCCGGGTTACATGTGGGGACACCACCTTGGCCGGAGGGATTCAGGGAGGTAGGAGCAGGTAAGGCCAAGAGATTGTGTTCGGTAGATGGAAGCTGGGGGGCTCTGACCCAAGGTTCTGTTCTTTCCATCAGCTGTGAGACAGGATGGATTCCTGGAATGAGTGGAGGGGTGAGGCAGGAGGAGGCTTGAGGACAGAGTGAAAAACTGGAATAAGTGCCAAGGGAGTGGGAGAGGAGACCAACCTTATCCCTCGGACCCTCTCTTACCAGGCCTTTACTCTGCCGTGTCCCTAAAACAGCCTGTCAAGGTGACCTGGGATCTCCGTGTTGCCCTGTTCAAGGCCAGTGCTCCATCCACTCAGGTGCTCTTGCCAGCATCTGTCTTCATTTGGCTCCCAAAATGCTCTTGGTTCTTTTCTTCTCTCTCTGGCCTCTTTTCCTAGGTCTCTTTTACTAATTCCTCCTCTTTTCATCCTAAAAGAAGATGAAACCCTGCATGGTCTGGGTTCAGGACGCAGACTCCTTCTCTAGGGACACTTACTCTTCAAGTGGCCTTCTGGTCTTAACAGCTTTAAATCCCATCAGATGGGTGATGCCCAGAAGGCAGTCCAGCCCTGACTTCTCCCTGTACTCGAGGCTCGTGGATCTGTCTGTTTGCTCCATACCATTGTGCATCAGACAGACTCAGAATCCTCAACCACCATCCTGACTTGACCTCCCTGAACACGCTCCTCACGTCTCCCCATGTGATTCATTGTACCACCTGCTCTGGCTGAAACCCTTGGAGTCATTCGCGGTGCCTCCTTTTCTCTCTCTACCCAATGCGATCCACAAGGAAATCTGTTGGCAGTATTTTCAAAGTATCCTGCACTGAACCACGTTTGACCACCTTCACTGCCTCTACCCTGGGGTGAGAGCACAGCATTTCTTCCTGGTTATTGAAGCCTCCTAACCTGGACTTCCCTGGTGGCTCAGACAGTAAAGTGGCTGCCTACAATGCGGGAGACCCGGGTTCAATCCCTGGGTCAGGAAGATCCCCTAGAGAAGGAAATGGCAACCCACTCCAGTATTCTAGCCTGGTGAATCCCATGGATGGAGGGGCCTGGTAGGCTACAGTCCATGGGGTTGCAAAGAGTCGGACACGACTCAGCAACTTTACTACTTTGCTTCAACCTGTCTCTATGCTTCCATCAGTCTCCTCTAGACAGTTCACTCAGCAGCCAGAGGTGTCCTTTTCAAGCAAAGATCAGAAAATGTCACCTCTTGGCTCCCAGCCCTCCTCCAGTGCCACCCCTCACCCCCGTCCCCATCTCAGAGTCCAGCCCTGGCCCAGGAAGCCCCGCACAGTCTGCTCCCCACACCCCTCCCTGCCCCCGGGGGGACATCACCGCCCTCACCCACCTCTCTCCCTGCTTGCTCTGCCCAGTCGCCCTGCCTGTCACTGCTCAGGGCTGGCCTCAGGCCCTGCTTCGGGTTGTGGGTGGCAGCTGTTGTAGTTCAATCATCTTAAAACTCATTTGAGGGGATGTGGAAACCCACCTGCCAACACCACATCAGGAGAGGCCTGGATACGGCCAACTGCACAGCCAGGTCATGCTCCCACCGGGCCAGCGTCTGCGCCACGATGCTCAGGCCGTGGGGGAGTGGAGCCGCCACTGGGGACGCTGCAGATGGCAAAGGGGTTGTTATTAGCCAGGGAGCAGCAGGGCTCAGGCCCTGGCGTGGGGAAAATGATGGGGGAGGGACTGCCTCGCTGGAGCGGGTGCATTTTTATCATAAAAAAAGGTCCGTATTCAAAACAGCAAGGGATAATGAACACTCTGCACTGATCATCCAGTTTTAGCAATTATCAACTCATGACCAGCTTTGTTTCATCTCTGTTACCATTTACTCCCCCTCAATTATTTTGAAGCCAATCCCAGACACAGTAACATTTTAACTTTAAATATCTTGATGGCATATGGGGTTTCAATTTCATCCAGAGATTCCCCCATGGGCTAGGCAATGACTTATGCTTCCTCCCAGGACCAGAGTGGGCTCTAAGCTCCGGGTTCTCACCTCTCTGTCCAGGCTCCATGCTGGATTTGGGGTTCTGGCCCTTGGATGCCCCAGCCTTTACTCTTTGGGCTGGGCTTCCAAAAAAGGGCAGTGTCTTACACAGAATGCTGATCATTCAGGAAATGAGGTTGGCAAAGAGGGCAGCTGAGGGTGGCTGCTTGGGGAGAGGACTTTCAGAATGCCACACTTGGAGCTTAGGTCAAACTAGCTGGTTAGGGCACAGAAGCTAGGGGTGGGGGGTGGGGGGGCCAGATGGCCTTGAGATCTTTTCCAAAGTGACTTAGAGAAAAGCTCAGATCCCCATCAAAATCCCAACAGGCTTTCTAGTAGAAACTGACAAATGGATTCTAAAATATTTATGGAAAACAAAAGGACCTACAATAGTCAAAACAATCTTAAATTGATGAAAGGAAAAAATGTTGGAGGATTTATTCTACCTGATTTAAAAACTCACTATGAAGGTTTACTAATCAAGACACTGAGACCCAGCAAAGAATAAATTAAATGGATCAAAAGAACCAAATAGAGTCCAGAATCAGAGCCATAGCTAGAGTCAATTGAAAAAAAAAATTCTTTTAAAACAAAAGCAGCAAGGCTATTCAGTGTGAATAGAAAGTCTTTTCAACAAAGCAGGGCTCAAGAAATCAAGCTATTAGGAAAAAGAGCCTCTTGATGAAAGTGAAAGAGGAGAGTGAAAAAGCTGGCTTAAAATCCAACATTCAAAAGACTAAGATCATGGCATCCGGTCCCATCACTTCATGGCAAGTAGATGAGGAAAACAGTGGAAACAATGACAGACTTTATTTTCTTGGGCTCCAAAATCATTGCAGATGGTGACTGCAGCCATGAAATTAAAAGACGCTTGCTTCTTGGAAGAAAAGCTATGACCAACCTAGACACCATATTAAAAAGCAGAGACATGACTTTACTGACAAAGGTTCAAAGTCAAAGCTATCGTTTTTCCAGTAGTCATGTGTAGATGTGAGTGTTGGGCCATAAAGAAAGCTGAATGCTGAAGAATTGATGCAAAGAACTGACTCATTTGAAAAGACCCTGATGCTGGGAAAGATTGAAGGCAGGAGAAGGGGACGACACCCTGATAGTTCAGTTGGTAAAGAATCCGCCTGCAATGCAGAAAACCCCGGTTTGATTTCTGAGTTGGGAAGATCTGCTGGAGAAGGGATAGGCTACCCACTCCAGTATTCTTGGGCTTCCCTTGTGGCTCAGCTATACATCAACATGAATTAGCCGTAGGTATACATATTCCCTGGTAGCTCAGCTGGTAAAGAATCCACCTGCAGTGCATGAGCCCTGGGTTCAATCTCTGGGTTGGGGAAGATCCCCTGAATAAAGGAAAGGCTACCCACTCCAGTATTCTGGCCTGGAGAATTCCATGGAGTGTATAGTCTAAGGGGTCACAAAGAGCAACTTTCACACTTCTGAGCAACTTTCACATTAAACAAATAGTGCTGAAACAGACTGGACAAGTATATAGAAAAAAAAATCTCAATCCCTACCTCATACCACACATAAAGATTAATTTAAGATAGATCATAAAAGCTTACAACTGTAAAGGAAATGGGCTTCCCTGGTAGCTCAGTGGTAAAGAATCTGCTTGCTAATGCAGGAGATGTGGGTTTGATCCCTGGGTTGGCTAGATCCCCTGGAGAAGGAAATGGCAACCCACTCTAGTTATCTTGCCCAGGAAATTCCGTGGACAGAGGAGTCTGGCAGGCTACAGTACATGAGGCTGCAAAAGAGCTGGACATAACTTAGTGACTAAATATCAACAGCAACGATAAGGAATATATAGGGGAAATACATTCACAACTTTAAGGTAGACAAAGACTTCTCAAGAGGACACAAAAACCATGAACTAAAGAAAAAGTTGATAAATTGGATATTATCAAAGTTAAAAACTTATCAAGAGACTTTGATGAGAAAATAAAAAGGCAAAGTGGACTGGGAGAAAATATTAGCAATACATATGTCTAGCAGAGGACTTGTATTCTTAGTATACAAATGCCCTACAAATCAATAGTAAAAAACAATCTCAACAAAATTGAGTGAAACATTTAAACATTTCACAAAAGAGAATATATAAATGGCTAACAATCACACAAAAAGGTAATTAATATTAGCATTAGTCATAAAAAAATACAAATTAAAATAACAAGGAGATGCTACTACATCCAACAGAATGGTGAAAATTAAAAAGACTGACAATATTGAGAGCTGGCAAGGATGTGGAGCAACCAGAAAACTCTAACCTTGCTGGAGGGAGTGTAAAATAGTATAGCCTTTTGGAAAACAGTTTGAAAGTTATTTAAAAAGGTAAACATACCCTTATCATTCTACTTAGCAATTTCGCTCCTAAGTATTTAGTTAAGAGAAATGAAAATGTATTTCTGTGAAAAGATTTGTATACAAATATTTAAAGAGGCTATTATTCATATAAGCCAAACATTGGAAACAAGTCCAATGATTGGCAGATAGCTCCACAAACTAGGGCAGCGTCATCAAGCAGAGTATTACTGAGCGATAAAAACGCATAAATTACTGATATATGAATAAATCACTAGAGTACTTACTACAGAATTTCACTGATACAATGTTCAAGAAGGAACAAAAGTAATCTGCTGCAAAAGAAATCAGAACAGTGGTTACCTTTGAAAGCAGATGGAAAGAGCTCACTGCAAAGGAGCAAGAAAAATTTTAATTTTACCTGGAAGTGTGTTGTATCTTGATGCAAGTGGTGATTTCATGGATATACACATTCATCAGTATTTAAGGACTGTATGTAATCACCACTTCCGCCAAAAGCTGGGAAACTTTCAGATCACTCACTCCCACCTCTAGATGGAGAGGGATCCTAAGGCCCAGAGAAGGCAAAGGACCCGCCTAGGGTCACACAGCAAGTTGAGACTGGAGGAAGTGCTGGAATCCAGCGCCCTCTCAATCTGTCCAACTGCTCTACTCTCCCCAGGCCTGGGAAAAGGAAGGGGGCAGGAAGACGGAAAAAAGGGATGGAGCAAAAGAAGAACCCCACTCCCACCCCATCCCATAATGGCTGTCCACAAGGGCGCAAAGAGGCCTCTGCACGCTGGACTTAAGCAGCTTGGGACCTTTCCTCTAGCATTAAAGGGAATCCAAGATGACTGCAGAGTACAGGAGGGGCCTAAAGGCTGTGGTCTGAGTCCTCCCCCTACCCAGCATGGGGGCTGAGCATGCGCCTGCGCAGTGCGGGCTGGAGTTGTGGGGGAGGTTGAGGGGGTTCAGGTTGAGGGGGTTCAGGTTGAGGGGGTTCAGGTTGAGGGGGTTCAGGTTGAGGGGGTTCAGGTTGAGGGGGTGGGTGGGCGGTGAGGCACCAGAAGGCGAGAAGGGAGTACGGGAGTTGGGTGGGGGCCACCTGGAGGAGGGGAAGCGGTGATGCAGAGAGGCGGCTGAGTTGGAGCCTCCGTGGGCCGCTTGCCCCTAAATCACGCGGCTGCATGAATAATAAATAAGGACCGCTCGGATCCTTAATAGTAGTCGCATGTCTTATTAAACTAATATTTCACAAACTTTTATTCTCCCTGTGGTTGGAGGTCGGGAACAAAGAGTCCCCCCTCCCAGCCTTGTGGCAGGGACTGGGGGACCTGGGGGGCGGGGCAGACCCGATGGCAGGAGCTCAGCCTGCGCCCCCCAGAGGGCCCTGGAGGGGACCCATCCATCGCTGTTGTTCATTCATTCTTTCAGCACAAGTCCAAAGGGCTCCTCTGGAGATGAGCCCTGCACACTGGAACACATATGTAAATCGGTGGGACCCTGAGGGGCCCGCAGGCATGGGTATGGGACAGACAGACCCCTCAACAAACTGTTGTCCTTGGGAGCCACCGGTGCAGGAACAAAATGACGCAGAAAACGCCCAGTTGCTGGGAGGAGGAGAGGCTGGGAAGGCTTCACAGAGGAGACCTTGCCTCTGAGTCCTCTGTCATCCCGCAATGAGCAAGGCCAGCACTTGCTCATTGTAGAAGGGACTATTGGCACAGGGCACCCTGGGGTCAAACAGACCCGAAGTAAACCCACCTCGGCCACCACCACATGGCCTTTGGGGTGCCTCCTCGCTGTCCCTGGTCCAGAGGAGACAAGGGACAGGCCGGGAGAGGAGGTCTCTGTGCAGGAAACTGCTGGGGCTTGCAGGGTTGAGAGGGTAGGGGGTAGGGAAGCAAGAGGGTCACCCCCGAGCAGAAAGAGCAAGGAACCTGCGGACCTGAGATCCGGAGTAGGGGCCCACCTGTGTCCATCCTCTTCTCTCGGCCAGGATCTACACTCGAATCTTGGCTCCCTCACCATCTGTGCAAGCAGAGGCATCGACTGTGTGCTCACGGGTTCCAACAACTCTCTGGTTGAGGAAACATTGTGAGATAGAAGAATTGTAGTGGGAGCTTACTCACTTCCCCTTGCGACCAGCCCCCCTCCCCTCTCCCTCCGGGTTCCACGGATAGTCTCTGGGTACTAGTCCAGAATGTCCCACCCCCGTTGCGCTGCTGGCCACAGCTCTCCCTTCTCTGGACTATGCCTCCCTTGGCTTCACTGATGCACCCTCCTTGCCTCCCCACCTGGTGCCAGGCTGTGCTGAACACCGCGCTCTGGACTGGGTAGAATCGAGGAGCTCTGCCCTGGCTGCCAGTCTTCATCCTGTAGGGGAGGCAGAGGGCGCTGGTCCTGCTGGCATCTCATTCCCTCCAGCAGCTCGAACCACTAACCCGAGCTTGCCAGATTTCCAGCCCAGACCACTCATCTGAGCATCAGACTAAGGCTCCAAGCGCTCCCTACACATGACATCTCCCAGGCTCTTTGACTCCGCAGGGTCAGCACTGAATCTCCCCCCTGCCCTTTGGCCTTTACTCTCAATTGAAACAGCTTTCTTCTGGCGCTCAGCCTCACCCCTCTGCTGATGGGGTCAGATGGCGTGATTTCTCCCTCTCCCACCCCCAGCCCCATCCACTCCACTGAAATTCAGCCAGTCCTGCATCTCAGCTGGTTCTCCAATCTTTCCGCTCCTCTCCACCTGCTCCCCCTGCCCTGGCTCTGGCCTCCCCTCTCTGTCACTTGGCCTATTTCCCCAGACCCTTCACAGGTCTTCCCGTGTCTCCTCTCCCCCCAGCCTCATTCATCTTACATCCACCGTGAGATTAATCTGCCAACCACTCAGGTGTAACCTCAGACAGCTTCCGTGGCTCTCCACTGCCCACAGAATGTCAGGCTCCGCAACCTGACGTTCAGTGCTCTTCTCACCCAGCAGCTGCTCTTGACCTGCTATTCTAAATGTAGTGCACACACACACACACAAGCATAGTTACCCATTTTCAGCTGTGTCCTGTGAATATATATATATATATATATATATTTTTTTTTTAAAGACAGAAGGCGGTAGAAGAGAAGTAGAGTACAGAAGAAAAGTACAAACGACATCTCTTGGAATGGGCTGTTTAACCTTTTTGAGCTTCCTCATCTATAAAATGGGAAAACAGCAACATTTTAAATAGCTTTTTAAATCATTCTTTAATATTTATTTTATATTGGGGTATAGTTGATCTGCAGTAGCCTGTTAGTTTCAGGTGTACAGCAGAGTGGCTCAGGTATATGTATAAGTCAATCCATTCTTTTTCCCATATAGGTTATCACAGAATATTGAGTAAGTTCCTTACTTACTCGATAAGAGTAAGTCCTTATATGATTATCTGTTTTTATATCTAATCCTCTGTATATATTAATCCCAACCTCCTAATTTATTCCTGCCTGCCCTCGTTTCCCTTTTGGTAACCAGAAGTTTGTTTTCTAAGTCTGTGAGCCTGTTTCTGTTTGGTAAATAAGCTCATTTCATTAGTAGTGGTTTTGTATAAGTTTCAACATCTCAGCCAAAATTCTAAAATGGAATAGAAAGGAAAGATCTGTGAGCACCTACGAGGAGGAGGTGTGTAAACCCAGGAGGGGGTGGGTTTGCTAGGAAAAGGCCACATTGGGTTGGCCCATGTTCTTTGTCTGTAGGTTAGCTGGTCCAGTCGGTTAGAGAGGGGAGGCTCTGAGTGGAGGGATCTAGGTGCCTAAAAGGTGGTTGGTGAGGTCTCTTGGGACATACCTGTAGAAGTGATGGGGAACCATGACAACATGAGATGGACAAGAACCCAGTGAATGACTCCCAAGATGGCAGGCCGTGTCCGCACAGGGGAACCCTTGGTGGCATACCTCAGTGCCCAGTGCTCTTCAGCAGTGCTCTGAGTCCCTTGTGCGTGAAGGTAGAGTTGGCTTTGCTGGAGGAAGAGAGCTATGCTGGCTCCAGAACTAGGGCAAAGCCATGTGCCAGGGCCCCTGAGACTGCTTGTTTGGAAATAACTTAGAGGAGAGAGTCCCAACCTACCCAGTGTGCGTGGAAGAGGGGTGGCGGGGAAGGGGAGGCTGATAATGGCACAGTGATTGCTAAAGGGGCTTCTCTCTGGTATTAAGCCTCTCACACACAGGCTTATGCTGGAAGAAAGTGGGGGTTCCCCAGGTCAAAGGATCTCGTAAGGCCACCTGATGGCAGGGCGGCAGGGCCAGGACACGCGGGACACACGGCAGTAGCACCAGCTGCTCTAAGCTGCTGCTTGTCGGAGCGGCAGCCGCGACAGCCCGGAGCCTCAGGGTTTTCACCCTTTTTACTGCATGGGACAAACCACAGAGGAGGTGGAAGAGGAGAGGCAGCCCCTGGTACCTCTCCAAGAAACCTCAGAGCAGGGTCTGAACACTGTGTACCAGGGTGGAGGGAATAGTCCAGACCCGTCTGCCCTGCTCAGCCCAGAGCAGGTCCCTGGCTCAGCCCCCGGAGCGTCCAGGAGAGCAGCCAGCGCTGGGAGGGGACTGGCTGGCAGGCCCAGGGGGAATATTTGGAGCAGCTGAGAGTGGTTGCCTCTGATGATCAGAAAGTGGGGCGTGGAGGAGTGCTGTGAAGAGCTCCTAGTTGCTGACTCAAAGCTCTGGGGAGCTGATCTGGAGTGGGCAAGAGGGTGGGAGCAGTGGGGGCAGCAGAGAAAGGCTGATCTTTGAAGTAGGACCTTCTCAGAATCAGAGTTCCCCAAGGATGGTAGTGAGCCCCCTACCCCTATAGGTGGCCAAGTTAAATCTGGGTGGTGACGCTGGGGGAGATATTCTGGAGGGCATCAGGTATTAGAGGATGCTCGAGGTCAGGGGTCTCCGACCTCGGGGCTCTGAGGCCTGATGATCTGAGGTGGAGCTGATGTAATCATAATAGAAATAAAGTACACAGTAAATGTTATGTGCTTGAGTCATCCCGAAGCCATCTCTCCACCGCCAGTTGGTGGAAAAGCTGTCTTCCATCAAATGGGACCTTGGTGCCTAAAAGCTTGGGGACTGCTGCTCTAGGCCATCAAGGGTTCTTTCAACCTTGAAATTTATGATGTTTCTGCATGAACTGTCACCTGGAATACCTTGTCTTCTAATTCTACCTCGGTGCCCAAAGGAAACCCCGCTTGTTGCGGGGAGTCTTACCAGAGCTTCAGACCGAATCTCATTCCCCCCCAGTTCATTCATGGTAAACGCGACACCCCATAAAACAGAAGAGAGTGAAATCACACAGAATTGTGTTAAACTGACAGGAGCTAGGACAGCATGCTTTTGGAGCACCCATCAGGGCCAGCCACTGGTGCCCCAGGGCATAGATGCAGACTGGCCTCATCTCTCCTCAACCGCCATTGGCAGGGGGATGTTGGCTCCACATTCCAGATGGTTGTACTGAACACCTGTGAGTGAACCGACCTGCCCTAACTGGGATTTGAATCCTGGCAGGCTGGCTCTGGAGTCCCTACTCTGAATCAGTCCTGCGGCTGCCAGGACGATGCAGTGAGAACCCTGAGCAGATCCAGCATGTGGCAGGCACTCGGTGCAATCAGCCTTCCGTACCACGATCTGTCCGTCTGCCGCTGTCCCCGTTCCTCCACCTTGCTGTCCCTGCCCTGCCCAGCCCAGTTCTCTCTGTTTCTCTGTCTCTCTGGCTTTGTGTGTCTTTTCTTCTCTGTCCCTGCCCATCTCCATGTCCTCACCTCTGCCTCCTCTCTCCCCTGCCTTGGCTTTCGGTCTGTGTCCCTGTCCTTGTCCGTCATTCTGTCCTTCTCTTGGTGAATCCCGGCCCCTTTCCCGCCAGCCCCTCCACACGGCCCCCTCGGCCTTGTGCTTCTGCTTCTCCTGCCTTCCTGGCGCCTCTCCCCACGTGTCCTTTGTCTTTATGGCCTGCCCGGGGTCTCTCTCCCTCTCTCCTTCCATTTATGAGCCTGTGTGTGAGTGGACAGGGCAGTGGGCTGGAGGCCACTCACTAGTGACCCGTCTCTGCGATCACCTCATTATTTATCACCAGGGACGCCAGTGTTTCCATAAATTACCCCGACCCGGAGCCGCCTGCGCCAGAATCAATAGTCACTTCTCGCCTAATACCCAATTATTAATAACCACGGGGGAAGGGTGGCCAGACGTGGCACCCTGGGCCCTTGCCTGTCCAGAGGGAGGGAGTCCTGGGAGGGAACTGGCATCCATGCCTGGGCAGGGCAAGAGGTGGGGTCTGGCAAAGGAACCGGGGCGTCCACATTCCCTCCAGGACCAGAGAATCAGACGTGGTTCCTCCCTGAGGTCAGAGGGGAGAGGCAGCTCCCCGGCTCCAGGCACCTCTAGTCTGAGAATGGAGACCCACTAAAGCCTGAAGTCTGTTCTTTTGGGACCCACCTGGGACCTAGAGATAAGGTGCAGCATCCCAGGGAGGGGAGCTACGGTAGGACCCCAGCCTGCCTGGCTGCAGGCAGATCAGGTTTGGTTCTGTGGGGGTAATGGGGTGAGGAGGTGACCTGGGCCCTGCACCTGGGAGGCAGCTATGCTCACCGCTATACCAGTGCACACACACCCGGTGCCCCGGATGGATGTCTGAGTCTCCGGGAGCTGGTGTTTGGTGGAAGAGACACCAGAGGGAAAGCTGTAAGGGTGGGGTAGGGGGTGGGCAGGGTACTCCAAGGGGGTGCCCAAGGCAAGGGGCTGAGGAGTCAGAATTAGTAGCTGTCCATGCAAGTAACAGGGGGAGGGACAGGGGCCGGAGGAGGGGGGTCTCTGGGAAGCCCCTGCCCCTGGTGTATCCTGGTACCTAGACATACACAGGTGTGTGTGCATGCACGCCTCAACTATTCTCTCTGCATTGTGCCCAGAGGCCCAGGGAAACACACACATATTCACACACACCCCTCAGATCAATCAGCGCCATCACAAAGCAAAGACAGACACACTGAGAAGTGCGTGGAGGCAGAAGGAGACCACATGCAGTCAGACACGCACCTTGTTAGGCACAATCACGCACACACACAGGGACACTGGGACAGAGCCAGAGACACAAAGACAGCCGATGAACGTGGGTGCCGGCAGGCCCGTGGACGCATCTACATACAGAAATACTAAGACAGGTTTGTGCCTAGGTACCCGGGTCCCCCTGACTCCCCCCACACACAGGCATTCACACATGTTGGAACAAGCATACACTCGCAGCCCATCTTGTGCAGCCCCTCTTCGGGCAACGCGACCTCCAAGGGCATCTTGCAGGAGCCAGGCTGAGGCTCCGGCAGCACTGGAGCCCAGTTGGTGCCAACACTGCCACCATGTGGCTACAGGGGCACAGTGCACAGGCCACAAGGCTGGAATGCTGGACAGTGGGGATGAAACTGGGGAGCTCTGAGGTCTCGCCCCCAAACCTGGATCTCTTTGTCTAGATGAGCTTGACTGCCATTCTGTCCACTTCCCAGTGAGACCAGACATGGTCCTGGAGAACTGGGGTCAGATCGGGTGGCAGCTGGAGCCAGCTAATATGAGCTAGTGCTGTCCACCCCGCAGGGCCTGGGCTGCCTCCCTTGGCCTGTGTTTCTGTCACCTGTTACCAGTGCCAAGTGGTGGGCAGGAGGCCCCATGTTAGTGTAGGCTGGGTACCAAGTTACTTAAACTCAGCAGAGAGACCACACTCAATCCCAACCTGCAACTTCATTATTCATTCACTTACCAAAATGTCTTGAGATTATTCTGTGTCCAAGAATAGTGCTGGGATGATGCAGTGGTGAGCCCTGTATTAGTGGTGAGCATTTCCTAGGTGCTGGGGAGCTTGACGCTGAAGGGACCACACAGTAAATGTTTATCAGTTTGAATAGGAAATTGCCATTAGTATAAGTCCAAAGTGGACAACTATGGGCAATTTCCTATGATCCACCCTAATGATGATAAGTGTATGTGTTACAAAGTAGGATAGATGAGGACTGTTATGAAAGGCTTCCTTGAGAAGGTGAATCTGAGCTGAACTTGGAAGGATTAGTAGATATCAAGTAGCTAAAGACAGTGGAAGAGCTGTGCAAAGGCCCTGAGGCAGGAGGGAGTTTGTATTTTGTGAAAACCAAGCACTTAGAGCCAAGAACTAAGAGGTAAGGGGTGTGAGTGAAGCTGGAGGGGTCTAGAGAACCAGACTTTTCATGCAGGAACCCAGGTTGCCATGGTGAGGACTTTTTCCCAAGGGCCCTGGGGAGACACTCCCTGAAGATGTTCATAAGCAGAAGAATGTAACAGTTAGCTCATTGTAGAAGGATTGGGTGAGATCTTGGTCCAGTCATTCTCCAAGTCTGTTTTATGCTCTGTAAAGTGGGGCTGTAATTTCTATTCTGCAGAAAGGATGCAATTAAAAAACGTATATAAAGCACATAAGTGCTTGGCACATAATGAGTCGTCAGCAAATAGCAGCTCTGAGTCCTTATCTTCTTAGAAATTCAAGGGACCCCTATCCCCAACTCCATAGCAGTTTTGCATGGTCTGTGCCTCTTGGGGCCAAGTTCACCAATGGATCCCAGTGCCCACTGAGGCATAGTTGTTCTCACTCTGGTTCTCGGAGGCCCTGGAGCCCTTAGGCATCCTCCTCCCTGCCCCACCTTAAGCTCTAGATCTCCCCAGGGGTGGACTCCCTTGGGAGAGCAGTGGCTGGGAGGGGCCATGCCCAGGTTCTCCATCCTCTGAGACACCGTGCAGAATCAGGGCAGAGACCCAGCCATACAGGCCTGCCAAGAATGTAGCATTATCTCCCCTATACAGATGGGGACACCGAGGCTCCAGGAGATGAAGGCACACACTTAGGAGCCATGCTGGGATTTGAAACCCCCAAAATTATGCTCTTTATTTTTTTAAATCTCAAGTGCAGCAAGTTCAGTTAATCACATATCGGTTCCAGTCAAGGTATTCATGTGAGGTCTGTCTCCTACCTGACTTGTTATTACTAGGAAACTGATACATGTTGACTGTTCCTAGGTCCCCACTGTGGTGGAACCCTGTGCTTAAGGACCCACAGGTGATTCAGGGACAGTCTGTGTCCTTGGAGAGCCCATGGCTGGTGGAGCAAAGTCTTGGGCAAAGAGCTTCAATTCTCCTGCCCAGAAGTGCTGATTGGAAGAATTTATCTTAGAGGAAAATAAGAACAAAGATCTATAAATGTGTTTGTATCAGAATGATAATAAAAATTCATGCCTTTCAATGAGGAATGAATGTATTATCATAAAGCAATTTAATGGAATACTATGTAGCCATTTCGGAGAAGGCAATGGCACCCCACTCCAGTACTCTTGCCTGGAAAATCCCATGGACGGAGGAGCCTGGTAGGCTGCAGTCCATGGGGTCGCTAGGAGTCAGACACGACTGAGCGACTTCAGTTTCACTTTTCACTTTCATGCATCGGAGAAGGAAATGGCAACCCACTCCGGTGTTCTTGCCTGGAGAATTCCAGGGACGGGGGAGCCTGGTGGGCTGCCGTCTCTGGGGTCGCACAGAGTCGGACATGACTGAAGCGACTTAGCAGCAGCAGCATGCAGCCATTTAAACTGATGATGGTGGTATCACTTTATTGATGAGGAAAGATGACTAAAGCTTTGTTGTTTAGATTTTTTAAAAAGTAGATGATAAAATAGTATTCATAGATTTCCATTTTTCAAAAAACATAGATATATGTTTATATAATATTTTCTTGAATCTAAGATGTACATATTTTTCACATTTCAACCATGTGAAATCAGTGTGTGATAACAAAGACCATAAATGTTTAATGCAGTAATTCTTTTTTCCCTAAAGGTATGCAATTAAATCAATGATACACCCTACAGTATTGTCCTAGAAGCAAGAAAAATACACACATGAAATATATTCACACAGACTATATATGCACATATGAAAATTTCAGAAAGATATAAATGAGACTACTAAGTCACAAACTCTAGGTGATTTTCACTTTCTTTTTAAACCTTTCTGTACTGTCTGAATTTTATAAACTGAGCACAACTTATTTTTATAATCGGGGGGATAAAAAACACTATTTCTATATTAGAAAACAGAACAGAGGCACAGTTCAAAAAAGACAGGGCTTCTCAGACACAGCAGACCAGGACGATCAGCAGGAAGAGCCCCCAGGTAAGCTGCAGGAACTTAAAGGAGAAAGAGGGGAAGGCAGAGAAGCTCTGGCAGCGGTGGTAAGGAGCTGAGCCTCCTGAGACAGGAAGGATTAGGGTAGGCGGACCACAGGTTTGGGTGCAGCAGGCTGATGAGGAGACAGCCTAAGAGGAGACCTGGACCTCCTGGGGCTGGAGGAAGGGAGTGTATGTGACTCAAGGCCACAGAGATGGCAGTGGTGGTGGTAGGGGTCATGGCTGGAATAATAACACAGCTACCATTTATTGAGGGCTTATTCTGTATGAGGTTCTAAGTATTTCATGTGTATTGACTTATGGGCCAGATTGTTAAAACGAGGTCACTAGGATGGGCCCTAATCTAGTATGACTGGTATCCTTAGAAGAAGAGATTAGCACACAGATGTGCAGAGGAAGACCACCGTCTCCAAGCCAAGCAGAGAGGTCTCAGAAGGAACCAACCCTACTGACACCTTGATCTCAGACTCCAACCTCCAGAACCGTGGGGGGGAGAATCAATTTCTCTTGAGTCACCCAGTCCATGGCGTTTTGCTCTGGCAGCGCTAGCCAACCAACACGTTCATCTACCCCACCACAACCCTACAGGGGTAGGTGTTTCCCATTATCTTTCGCTGTGTAACAAGCTGCCCTAAAACTTAATGGCTTAGAAGAACAATGATCATTTATTTTGCTCTAGGACTTGGCAGGGTCAGCCCATCTCAGCTCTGTACGGTATCAGCCGGGGCAGATGGCTTTCAGGATGGTTGGCCAGTTAGCGCTGACTGTCAGCTGGAACACCCGCAGTGACCTCTCCAGGTGGCCACCTGGCTTCCTCACACCATGGCAGCCAGATTCCAAGAGTGAGCATCCCAAGAGAATAAGACAGAAGGACCTGGTGTTTTTATGATCTAGTCCTGGGAGTCTTGTAAGATCACTTTTATCATATCTGTCAAGGTAGTCATAAAAGTCTACCCAGGTTCAAGGAGAGAGAACACCATCCCCACTATTCCCTGGAAAGAGTCAATAGTTCTTAAAAAAAAAAAATGCTCTTTGGATAGAATGTGTGTTGTGGCTGATATCTGAGGAAAATGCAGTCTGCTCCCTTATGGCTCAACTGGTAAAGAATCCGCCTGCAGTGTGGGAGACCTGTGTTCAGCGCCTGGGTTGGGAAGATCTCCTGGAGAAGGAAATGACTACCCACTCCAGTATTCTAGCCTAGCGAATTCCATGGAATGTATAGTCCACGGGGTCACAAAGAGTCGGACACGACACAGTGACTTCCACTTCATAGTAGGTACTATTATTGTTCCCATTTTACAACTGCAGAAACACAAGTAGAAGAAGAATTTAAGTGATAGGCTAAGATCAAGCTTGCGGATGGTGACATTGGGTAGGTTTGTGCTGGATCATGAAAAGCTTGGAATGCCAAGTTTAAGGTTTAGCTTTGAAGTAGGTGGGCAATGGGAAGCCACTGAGATTTTCGAAGCAGAGGTGACATCATTAGGCCTGTGTTTAAGGAGAATCCCCCTGGCTGCAGAATAGAAAGAGAAAGGGAGGAAGAGAGTTTGAAGGCTGTGAGGAGGTGGGGGCCACAGTCCTGCTGAGCAGGGATGCAACCCAACCCAGGGCAGCGCTTAGGGGATGGAGCGAAGGGCCTGGCTGCTGCTCTGCTGCCCGAGGGCCTCTGAGTGGTGAACAGTGCCCGTCCCACCCTTCCATGGACCAGGTGATGCCTTGGTTCCTCTAAGACCCACTGCCTCACTAGATACCTTGCAGGTGGTTCTGCAGCCTCTCCAGAGAGGCTGGGGCCCTGCCAGCCCCTCTCACTGGCTGTCACCACACGCTGATTTGATCTCACTGTCCCTGTCTGTGTGTGCTAAGTCACTCCAGTTGTGTCCGACTCTTTGCAACCCTATGGACTACCCTGCCAGGCTCCTCTGTCCATAGGATTCTCCAGGCAAGAATATTGGAGTGGGTTGCCGCTTCCTTCTCCAGAAGGTCTTCCCAACCCAGGGAAGGAATCTGCATCTCTTATATCTCCTGCATTGGCAGGTGTGTTTTTTACCATTAACACCTGCCTGGGAAGCTCTTAGTGTTGCTCAATGATCAAACGAATGAGTGGATAAATGAATGAATAGGAGACAAGCCCTAAAGAAAATCCCAGTAACCTGAGTTTTAAAAAAGGGAGGGGGGTATACCCTAAATATAAAACTGCACAGAATCGCAGATATAGGGTTTCTAACCAGAAACTTTGGCAGGAATCGAGGAGCCAAGAGGAGTTTGAGAGGCCTCCAGAAGTGAGTGGAATCAGTTCAGTTCAGTCACTCAGTCGTGTCCAACTCTTTGCGACCCCATGGACTGCAGTATGCCAGGCCTCCCTGTCTATCACCAACTCCCAGAGTTTACTCAAACTCAAGTCCATTGAGTCGGTGATGCTATCCAAGCATCACATCCTCTGTTGTCCCCTTCTCCTCCTGCCGTCAATCTTTCCCAGCATCGAGGTCTTTTCAAATGAGTCAGTTCTTTGCATCAGGTGGCCAGCGTATTGGAGTTTCAACATCAGTCCTTCCAATGAATATTCAGGACTGATTTCCTTTAGGATGGACTGGTTGGATCTTCTTGCTGTCCAAGGGTCTCTCAAGAATCTTCTCCAACACCGCAGTTCAAAAGCATCAGTTCTTCAGCACTCAGCTTTGTTTATGGTCCAAGACTCACATCTGTACACGACTACTGGAAAAACCATAGCCTTGACTAGACAGATATTTGTTAGCAAAGTAATGTCTCTGCTTTTTAATATGCTATCTAGGTTGGTCATAACTTTTCTTCCAAGGTGCAAGCGTCTTTTAATTTCATGGCTGCAGTCACCATCTGGAATAGGAAACAAAAAAAGCCCAGCTGGGACTGAATTCTGATTGGATACAGTGAAGTGAAGTCGCTCAGTTGTGTCCAACTCTTTGCAACCCCATGGACTGTAGCCTACCACGCTCGTCGTCCATGGGATTTTCCAGGCAAGAGTACTGGAGTGGGTTGACATTTCCTTCTCCAGAGGATCTTCCTAAGCCAGGGATTGAACCTGGGTCTCCTAAATTGTAGGCAGACGCTTTACCGTCTGAGCCACCGGGGAAGTAGGTGTCAATAATTGCAGCTGCTCCATCAGGAGCCAATCAGCTGGTCCACAACGGATGCGTGAAAACAGGAGCTTCAAAGTTCAAATCCCTCCCTGCTCCACGACCGACTCCAGCCAGATCTAGGGAGCCTTGTTTCTGTCCACAGACTCAGTTTTCTCAGCTGCAGAGTGGGAGAGCGGTGCCTCTCAATCAGTTTTGCTTCACCGACTCAGCTGTGGGAAAAGCACCAGCAATGGGTCCAGCTGGAACGGGGGCTCGGGAAGTGAATACCCATCACCTGGGGACTTCTGACCTGGGAGCTGCACCCGCAGAGTGACATGTGTCTGGAGTGAATGCCTGCTCACACTTCTCTCCTGCCAGCTCACTCCTAAGAACAGGGCCTGTGTCCCAGGGCTCAGCTAGAGCTGAGCAGGAGGACGGCTGGAGAGAGGCCCAGGGAGTTAGCTGCTGCGAGCTGTCAAGATTCCTTATTGGACTTTTCCATAAAAGGAAGGCGGGGTTGTGCCTGGGCAGAAAGGCAGCTTTGTCTTATGCAGACCCGTCTGAATGCTAGTCAGGATGCCCAGGGAGCCACAGAGGCCACATGGGAGAGCCACCTGGACCCATGGGATTCAAGTCAGGGGTGAATGAGGGACTTCCAGTGTCCAGAAACCAGAGAGAGGAGGCAGGGAGGGTATATCTGAGTTGGCAGAAAGCCTGTGATATGCCAGGAATCACCACACAGCCTCCTTCCAAGGAGGCTGCCATTTCAGTGTCCCTATTTTACAGATGGGCAAACAGAGGCCCAAACACATTGCACCTAGTCCCTGTCTTGAACCTAGGCCTGTGTGATTCCCAAACTGTGCTCTTTATCCTACATGCCCTGCCTCTGGAGAGACATGGAGGAGGATGCATCGACAAGTCGGACCCCAGCAGGGGCATCTTGGGGCCAGAGGAAGGCAGGGTGCCCTTTCCTAGGTCCCTGTGCCCAGGCACCTCTGCGTGGGCTCCTCCTAAGCTGGTTTCCGTAAGTTTCTCCTGAACCTCCAAAGAATATTCCTTTTGGATTCACGGCTCCAGCCAGCCCACACTGAGGGGGAGAGCAAAGCAAAAGTAGATTTCTCTTCTGTGTGCCTAAGACTGGGACAGCTGAGTGTCACTGGTCCAGCCAGCTGTGGCAGTGGGAAGCAGGAGCCCTGGAGGATGGGGCCAGTGGAGAGACCCCGGCAGAGCAAACGCAAGTGAGGAAGGACCATGGGACAGGCTGGTGGCTCCTGGATACCCCACCTTCTCCCCAACATTAGCTTTACCTTTGGATTCCAGGGCCCCCACCTGGAGGCCCAGCACTGCCTGGAATGATGTTCTAGTGTTTCCAGGGCTCTTGGGCTGGACTTTGTGCTTCAAGCTGAAGGCATCCCCATCTTCAGATTCTTGTGATCTTCACCTACCTGGTATCCCTGCTGGTCACCCCATGCCCCCTCGGCTGTCCTGATCAGGGCAGGAAGCTCATCTGGTGCCAGGAACAGACACGAGAATTTGGCCATGCTGCCTTAAGGCCATCAGCATCCCCACAGGGCCCCAATCTTGCCCATACTCTCTCCAGCTGGATCAGCTCAAGGCCAAGCTCTTCCAGCCCTTTGGACACGGGTTTGAACGGCTCCCTGTGCAGCCAGCTGGCCTATGGCCAGTCCAAGTCCTGAAATATGCCCCCTTAACTCCCCCAGCCCACTGTGTCCAAACACCCTGTGCCCCTCCTGCTCCCAGAGCCAGCCCCCCACCCCCATTTCTGTTGGATTTGACATTCGCCCTGTGGCCTAGACTCCCCAGACCCCCCCGCAGCCCTGCCTGGGGACCCTGCCCGGGTTCCAGCTGGCTGGCGAGCCCAGCCAAGCATCACGGCTCCCGCGACATCCCTGAGTGACAGGAAACAACTCGCTCCTTCCAAGAGGCGAAGCTCTGACAAACACTCACTAGGAAATAATAAAGTGGCAAAATAATTCTGCATCGGACACACTTACCAGAGCAGAAAGCGTCTGTGGAGGAGACAACATCTTGTACCATCTATCTTCCTTAAATCCCCACGCTGTGACAAAGTGGAGGGCAAAATCATGATGAATGATCGGACACATTTAGCCAGTACCTGTGTTCTGTAACGAGTGCGCCCGGGAAAGGGGCCCTAATGAAGAGCGCTGCCCCCGCCCCAAACCGGGCCTCGTCAGAAACAAGTCTTTATTATGAAATTGGCGCCTGGTTTTCATCCCAGAAAGGATGGAGGCGCGAGGTGTGACATGAATTAACGCTGGCACCTGCAGGGTCAGCCTAGCCCTTGCTGGCGATACAGAGGCAAACGGGTTCGGCTCCCGCCACCACCCTGCGTCTGGTTGACAAGGTGCCAGTCGCCTTCCGATTGTGCGGGAACACGCCTGGGTTTTGTTCCTACCCGGCCCGCCATCATTTATTCTGCTGCCTCATTTGAATATGATGAATACTGTAGTCCTTTATTTGTTCACAACAACCAAATAATTGTAGATCCATGGGCTTCGGGGCAATTAATCACATTTTTCCCTCCACCAATCCACTATAAACATGACATTGAACAATAAAGTACATTAACCTCTGCTTTGCACAAAACTTTGCTTATTTAAACACCACAAGGTTATTTGTTTTCCTTCTTGCCAGGGCCCTGCCACCAGGGAAGGGTGGTGAGGAGAGAGGGCCCAAGCCATACCAGCCAAGCCATTCCGGCCCATCCTGGCCCCCAGCTCAGCCAGGAATGAGGCAGGGAGCAGGCAGCTATGGCTGCAGGTGTTGGAGTGAGCATCTCTGGGACAGAGTTTCTGGCTGTGAGCTTGTGTGTGTGTGCACTGGTGTGCCAGGGATGACTGTGGGTGAATGTTTGTGAATGTGTCTGCATCCCATGTGTATCTGTATACATGTATGTGTTTATCTAAGTCTGCTCTCAGAATAGAGCTTCTGAGGAGAAGGCCCGAGTGTGTGTGTTCACGTGTAGATGTGTATTGTGTGTGCGTATACATATATGTGTATGCTCAGTCGCTCAGTCGAGTCTGACTCTTTGCTGCTCATGGACTGTATGTAGCCCACCAGGCTCCTCTGTCCCTGGGATTCTCCAGACAAGAATACTGGAGTGAGTTGCCATTTCCTCCTCCAGGGAATCTTCCTGACCCAGGGATCTCTTGCATCTCCTGCATTGGCAGGTACGTTCTTTACCACTGCACCACCTGGGAAGACGTGGATGCGTGTGTGTATAAGTGTGTGTGCAGATGTGTGGCCTTTTAAAACATGGTTGCAGATTATTTCACATTTCTCCCATCGAGAGAGGGCGTCTGTATTCTCCCCCCATGAATCTGGGAGGACTTGTGACTGTTTTGACTAAATAGGAGGACGGAAGTGATGTTTTGTGATTTCCAAGGCTAGGTCCTAAAAGGTGTTCACCTTGAGCATTCACTCTTGGAGTCCTGAGCTGCTATAAGAACCCCAACTACTCCCAGGCCACCATGCTAGAGAGGCCACATGGACAGGCTGTGAGATCTCAGAGAGAGAGAGATGCCTGATGAGCACTCAGCCATTCAAGTGGTTCCAGGTGTCAGAGACGAGAGCAACGATGCTTCCAGTCGTGGGATTCTTCCCAGCTAAGGTCTTGGTCATAGTGGAGCAGAAACAAGCTGTCTCTTGAGAGCTTACTAAAATGGTTATTGTTTCTTGCCACCAAGTTCAGGGTAGTCTTGCTGTGCAACCGTAGACAACCAGAATAGTATGTATATGTCACACACTCGTATGTACTGAGTGTTACATGTGTCCCAGTGTGTCTCAGAATAGAGGTTCCTAGGGCAGGGCCTGAAAGTCTAAGCATGTGTGTAGGCGGTGTGTTCATGTGGGCATGTGTATAGGTGCAAATGCTGTATATGAGCGTGTAGGTGAGTAAGGTGAGTGTGTATAAGTAAGCCTGTGTGAATGTCAGCTGGTATATTTGGATGCACTGTGGGCTCAAATGGGTCTGGCGTTTTTGTGACTCTATGGATAAACATTTTTGTCCTTAGGATCCTGAGTGGGTATTTACCTGTGGATGCACATCATTGGAGGGAAATTGCTAGAGAAGCCAGCCTCCCTGCCAAAGGGCTCGTCATGGGTGGGTGGAATGGAAGTGGGTTTCATAGGCAGGGATGTGCTCAAGAAGCTCATGGAAGCAAGACCCCAGGGCAGGGAGAACCCATTCATGCAGCACCCCAAGGAGAAGGAGATGCCGAAAGCGGTGGGCCTCCCAGGGATGTGGGCTGAGCACCAGCTGTATCAGGTGGTGCCCGTGTGTCAAAACAGGGGATTGGTCAACTGACTGGGATGACATGAAATATGAGATTGCCTTCAAAAATGGCATCTTCAAGAAAATTGTCCTCCAATAACGATAAATGTAAATGGCAATTCTTCAAAAAGGAATGGGAAGCCATCAGATGCATAGCTGCTCCGCTCAGTCACCCAACATCTTGGTTACAGGATCTGTACTCTCTTCTTTCCCACCAGGTTGAACAGAGGAGCTGCCCCTTCTCTTTGAGGCAGCCTCTTCCCACCGCCTGCCCCCACCCCCCGCCCGCCCCGCACCAGAAGACTCTCATTCGGCCTGTCAGTACTGTGGTCCTGATTGCAGCTGTCATGTCAAGGGTGGTGTCACTGGAGCAGATTATTAAAGCCTCAGGTTCGTGGTGTGCGGCCATTGATTTGGTGAACTTTTTTTCTACTCCAATCCGAAAAGAGGATCTGAAACATAACAGCAAACATAGTTATTCATAGTTTTGCCCCAGGGTAATATTAAGTCCCCCATCCTCTGTCATCAAATAGTCCAAGGAGTTCCAGCCTTCTTCTTGATTGCACAAAACATCTCATTGATCTGTTACATCAATGACATCATGCTGATACAGACAAGCAGAAAGTGGCCGGCTCACTGGAAGTTTGGGGAGGATACATGCATACCATAGGGTGTGCGTGTATTTATAATGTAAGTGGTATCCTATCTTATTACTGTTCTCTTATTTTTCCAATTGGCACTGTTTTTAGGATCTATCTGTGTTGTTTTCTGTGTATTTGCTACTTTGCTTCTTAATAATAGTGAGGGCCAACCCAGATCACTATTCTTTCCCTCCAAAAACCTGCAGCAAATATCCTTGTAGATTTCCCATTGTGCACATGTGTTAGAATTTCTTTGTGCGTGTGTGTGTGTGTGTGTTAATTTGCATAAGTAGTTTGGGATCTCTCTCCAGAAAGGCTTTACCAATTTACACTCCCATCAGCCATGTGTGAGGGATCCTCATTTCTGCCATTAATTGGTATTACTCAGCTTTGTAGCCTTTGCCAGTCTAAAGGTGTAAAGTGCTATCTTGTTTTAATTTGCATTTCTTTGACTACTAATGAGTTTGAGCATCGCTTCATGTGCTTACTAGCTTTTGGGGTTTCCTTTTCTGTAAATTGCCTGTCATATCATTTGCCCATTCTTCTATTGGAGTTGATGTCCTCTTCTTGTTGCTTTATAGAGTTCCTTGTAGATTCTAGATGTTAATCCCTTGTCAGTTTCAGACTCTGAAAAAAAATCTCAGTCCTATTGTCTGACTCTTAATTGGTCTACGTTATTTTTTTTTTATTAAACACAATCTCTTAATTCTGACGTAATCAAATTCAGCAAATTTGTGCAGTATATGGTTTGCGCTTTTAAAATTTTGTAAAATAAGCTTCCTTACCTTTCCATAAGCCCAAAGATATCCTCCCACATTTGTTTCTATTAACCCTATGGTTTTTAACTTTCACACTGAGATCTTTAGTTCACCTAGAGGCTGCTTAGCATGTGAGGCTGAACAGGGACCTAGTTATGATTTTCTTAATAGATTGAGTTCGTTTTCACTACTCTATGTGCAAAACAATCCATCCTTTTCCCATTGGTGTACAGAGTCACCTCTTTTCACCCTGTTAAGTTCCTATATAAACAGAGGTGGGTCTTTGAGGTCTCCACTTATTTCTGTTGATTTATTTATCTGTTCTTGTGCCAACACTACAGATTTATTATTATTATTATTATTATTATTACAGTGACTTTATCCCTGATCTTATTCCCTGGTAGCTCAGACAGTGAAGAATCTGCCTGCAGGAGACCTGGGTTTGATCCCTGGGTCATGAAGATCCCCTGGAGAAGGGAATACCCACTTCAGTCTTCTTGCCTGGAGAATTCCATGGACAGAGGAGCCTGGTGGGCTACAGTCCATGGGGTTGCAAAGAGTCGAACATGACTGAGCGACGAACACTTTCACTTTACTATCTCTTAGGAAGGTGTACCTCCTTATTCCTCCCCCCTCTTTTTAAAGTTGACTTAGTTCTTCATGTACCTTCCGTTACTGCATGTAATTTTTGGAGCAGATTTACCAAGTTTTTAAAGCAAACACACACACATATACACACATACATATATTAATATATATATGGGGCTTCCCAGATGGTGCTAGTGGTAAAGAATCTGCCTACCAATGAAGGAGACACAAGAAACTCGGGTTTGCTCCCTGGGTCAGGAAGATCCCACAAAGTAGGAGGTGGCAACCTACTCCAGTATTTTTGCCTGGAAAATTCCATGAACAGAGGAGCCTGTTACTGTCCATGCGGCTGCAAAGAGTCAGACATGACTGAGCACATATATATATGTAACTTTAATTAAGATTGGGATTGTGGTGAATTTATGAATTAATCTGGGGAAAGCTGACTTGATTATAATGTTAAGTCATCCTATCCAGGTGGTCAATTACTCAAGTTTTAAAGTTCAAGTCACAGAGTTCTTATAGGTTCTTAGATTAATTCTCAGATACTAAATAATTTTTGTTGAGATTATGATGTATTTTAATTACATCCTCTTATATTTATGATTTCATTACATATTACATTTATTATGTTTTTTGGTCTTTCACTTTTTATATTACTTTTACTAGTTGGCAATTGCTGGTGTAGAAAATTCTGGGATTCTTATTTTGGCTGGGTAAATCTTGGGTCTGAGCAATCTTAACTGAGCTTTCATATTCTAATAACTGATCTGTTAATTATTGGTACCCTAGATGGGTAATCATATCTACAAATAATGACAGTCTTATGGCTTCCCTTTCAAACCTCACAATCTTACTGCCTTATAGTATTATTTAGAATTCCTAATATGAATACTATGCCAAATGATCTTAGTTAATAGGGACTTCCTAAAGTTATGACCAACCTAGATAGCATATTAAAAGCAGAGACATTACTTTGCCAACAAAGGTCTGTCTAGTCAAGGCTATGGTTTTTCCAGTGGTCATGTATGGATGTGAGAGTTGGACTTTAAAGAAAGCTGAGTGCCGAAGAATTGATGCTCTTGAACTGTGGTGTTGGAGAAGACTCTTGAGAGTCCCTTGGACTGCAAGGAGATACAACCAATCCATTCTGAAGGAGATCAGCCCTGGGATTTCTTTGGAAGGACTGATGCTAAAGCTGAAACTCTAGTACTTTGGCCACCTCATGTGAAGAGTTGACTCATTGGAAAAGACCCTGATGCTGGGAGGGATTGGGGGCAGGAGGAGAAGGGGACGACAGAGGATGAGATGGCTGGATGGCATCACCGACTTGATGGACATGAGTTTGGGTGAACTCCGGGAATTGGTGATGGACAGGGAGGCCTGGCGTGCTGCATGCAATTCATGGGGTCGCAAAGAGTCGGACACGACTGAGCGAGTGAACTGAACTGAACTGAATAACTAGTACATAAAGATATATACTATGTTGTGTATATTACTTGTTCAGGGATGTATAAACTTTATCAGATTAAGTAGATATTTTTTCTGCTCTAAGTTAAAAAAAGCTATCTATTTTTCGCTGCTGGGTCTTGACTGATGTGTGCAGGCTTTCCCTCGTGGTGGTGAACAAAGACTGCTCTCCAGTTGTGGTGCTTGGGCTTCTCATTGTGGTGGCTGCTCTTGTGAAGAGCATGTGTATTCTGGGGCAGGAAGTCTTAGTTGCCCCAAGGCATGTGGAATCTTCCCAAAGCAGGGATTGAACCCATGGCCTCTGCTTTGTCAGACACATTCTTTACTGGACTACCAGGAAAGTCTTCTACTCCAGGTTTTATAGGAGTTGTTTTTCAAATCATAAAAGAGCCCTGTAAGTTATCAAATGCCTTTTCTGTATTATTTGAGATTATCATATATTGTTTTTCTCCCTCTATTAATGTTGAATTAAATGGTAACTTTTTCTGATGCTGAACTGTCCTAGTATTCCTTGAATATGATTATTACTTTTAATACATTGCTGGATTCAGTTAGCAAGTAATTTGTTTTGGACTTTTGATCTGCCTATAAGTGAAATAGGCCTGTGATTTTTCTTTTTGCTTTTTTCCTATCTGATTTTGGAAGTAGCATTGTATTACCCCCCAAAAAATCAGCTGGGCCAAGTTCTCTCTTTTTCTGTCTTCTGGAGCAACTTGAATAAAATAGAAGATAGTTTCTTAGACGTTTAGGAAAATTCTTATGTGCATGCATTTAAAATCATCTGGACCCAGGCTTTTTGTTGGGTGGAAGGGTAGAGAGAGAAGATATCTGACTGCCCGTTCAATTTGCTTAATGTTTATTTGTTCGAGTTTAATATATCTCTTCAGGCTTGTTTCCTTTTGAACAAATTTTGGCACTTCATGTTTTCCTATATAGCTAAGTAGTTTTCCTATATACCTAAGTATTTGTTAGCATCTAGCTCTTCATAATACTCTTTTATTATTACTAACTTCTCTCTCTTTTAATTATTTTTTTCTAGAACATTTTGGTTTTGTTAGCCCTCTCTTTTTTCTTAACTATTTCATTGATTAGTATCTCTACTGTTTTTCCCTTTTTTGATTTGTGCCGGTTTGTTCTTATTCGTTTTCTTATTTCTTGATAATTAAACGTATTTATTTGCTGCCATAAATTTCCCACTATTGTACTTATTGTGTCCATGGTTTTAACAAGCCCTGCTTCTGTTATCATTTACTTCTGAGCACGTCTTCAGTCCTTTCAGGACTGTGTTATAGTGGCTAAAATTCAGGGGCCCTGGAGCCTGTCTACCTGGGTTTGAATCCCTGCTTCACTTCACTGGCTGTTTGACCTTGAGAAAATCACTTAACCTCTCAGTGCCTCACTTTTAAAAATAATAAAGTAATTAATTAACTTTTGGTTGCGCTGGATCCTCGTGGCTGCACACAGGCTCCCTGTAGTTGCGGCAAGTAGGGGCTCCTCTGCGGTGCAGCGGGCGGGCTTCTCACTGCGCTGGCTTCTCTGTTGTATAGCTCAGGCCCTGGGTGCATGGGCTTCAGTACTGTGGCTCACAGGCTTTAGAGCTCAGGCTCAGTAGTGGGGGTGCACGGGCTTAGTTGCTCCATGGCATGTGGAATCTTCCCAGACCAGGGATCAAGCCTGTGTCCCCTGCATCAGCAGATGGATTTTTACCCACTGTACCACCAGGGAAGCCCCATGCTTCACTTTTTTCATTTCTACAGTGGTAATATTTACGTGAGTACTAACTCATGTAAAGGCCACCATAGAACATGCCTGCATACAGCAAGTGGACATTTTAGCCTTCCTTTAATTGTTCCAGTGAGATCGTAATCCTAGACAGAGGACACTTTCCTAATTCCTCTGAGAAAGACAGAAGGGAGAAACTGTGGGCCTGGAGGTGTACAGGAGATGTTGATCTTCCAGAGGCGCCATCCTTGCGGTTGTCGCATTCTCCCCTGGAAGGCTTTTTTGTTGGGTGTTTGCAGGAAGGTGAGCTTCCCTGGTGGCTCATCAGTAAAGAATCCACCTGCCAATGCAGGAGGCACAGATTCGATCTCCTGGGCTGGGGAGATCCCCTGGAGTAGGAAACGGCAACCTACCCCAGTATATACTTGCCTGGGAAATCCCATGGACAGAGGAGCCTGGCAGGCTACAGTCTGCAGGATTGCAAAAATGTTGGCCACAACTTAGTGACTAAGCAACAAGCAGGAAGAAGACAGGCTGCTCCCAGGGTGGAAGACTGCAAAGTAGATGGAATGGAACAACAAATGAACAGGAATGTCAAGGATACTGACAAGAAAAGGTTCAAGAGGTGATTCATGAAAGATAGAGCAAACTAAATGTGGGCCTTGAGGGAGAAGAGACAAGAATGACCCCAGATTTCTACAGCCGAGCAGACAGGAGTGCTGACCCCTGAGAAGGGAGACTAGGAGGAGGTGAGTGCGGAGGGGTTTTGTTTGGGGACATGTGATGCTCGGGTTTGGGTTGCCCAGGGCCTGGGGTAAGGGTGTGGAGCAGGAGAGAAAGAGATGAGAGAGGAGAAAGGTGGGCTGGCCGAGGTAATCCGTCTTATTATGGGAGAGTGATGGGAGGGGCAAGGGGTGGTGTTAAGAAGGAGGTGGGCGTCGTTAATTCTGTGTTTTATTGAGAGTGGGGTATTGCAGAGAGAGCAGAGGAGGGAGATAAGGTAGATGGTTTACCAGACGCTGGGCATCACCCAGAGATGGTTTCATGTGCTTGTATAGCCTGTGCGATCACACAGGGTCCTGCACTGCAAAGGGGACCGCGTTTGGCTTAATGCTCTGTTTTTGCTCTCCTAAGATTCTTAATGATTTTCTCTTTGAATCTGCGTTTTGTAAGTCAGGTCTGATGGGACTTGAGCCTGTGCATGAGTGAAGGAGACTTGCCCAGTATGTCCATCTGCCACTGCTCCTCGTGATGTCCATGAGCACACAGTCTTAGTAGACCCGCAATCCACGGGGTCTTGCACATTTATAACTATTTGATTGCTATTCTTTGTATTTGAAGGAGAATTTGCCCTAATCTAAAGTCTTTGGCCATTTCCCCTCCCTTAAATATCTTGAGATTCCCTTGGACTGCAAGGAGATCCAACCAGTCCATCCTAAAGGAGATCAGTCCTGAATATTCATTGGAAGGACTGATGCTGAAGCTGAAACTCCAGTACTTTGGCCACCTCATGCGAAGAGTTGATTCACTGGAAAAGACTCTGATGCTGGGAGGGATTGGGGGCAGGAGGAGAAGGGGACGACAGAGGATGAGATGGCTGAATGGCATCACCAACTCGATGGATGTGAGTTTGAGTGAACTCCGGGAGATGGAGACGGACAGGGAGGCCTGGCACACTGCAATTCATGGGGTCGCAAAGAGTTGGACACGACTGAGCAACTGAACTGAACTGAACTATCTTTAAAATGTTGATACATTTTTAAAACATAAAATGTTACTGTCTAGAATCTTGATGCCATATAGATTTTCTTTTCCTTAAAAGTAACTTTGGGGACTTCCCCGGTGGTCCAGCGGTGAAGAATCCACCTTTCAATGCAGGGGACATGGGTTCGAGTGCTGGTCAGGAAACTTAAGATCCCGTGTGCCACAAAATCTATTTGTTGGCCATAGGAAGCCATTCAAGGACTTAAAAGAGTAACTTGGGCTTTTAACTTGAATACCTAAAAGATTTTTACTTTAAGGAACAACAGTATCACTAAGCTAAGTGTTGGTATCGACCATTCTAGACTAATTCTCATAGGACCGAGTCTGCCCTTTCAATATTTAGATTCAATCTCTTATATTTTGAAAATGTTTTAATTCCGTTTTAAAACACTTATTCTGCTTCTGTTTTACTTTTAGGGGCTTCAATTATGCGTTTGTTGGATCTCGTTTGCCTTCTGCATTCGTCACTTTCTCTCAAATCCTTTTTCTCTCTTTTATTTCTGTTTTATTTTCTTCACTTCTATTTTGTATCTTTTACTACCCTTGTGTTCCTTCTAATTTAACTTCATCTGATTTCCAGCCCCCCCTTTATTTTCTGAGTTTCTCAGATTGTTTAAAATCCTCCTGTTGTCCAGCCATCTCATTTCTGAGTGCTTCTATTTCTCATGTGTGCTGTTCTCTTAAAGCTTCTCACATTTTCTTAATTGCGTTCAACCCATTTAGCTCAGTGTCCACATATGTTCTCTTTGTCTGCCAGACTAGAAGTCAGTTTGTTTCCATTTCTATTTTTTTCCCTTGCAAAAACCTTTCTGTGGAGTTTTATTTTTCTTCTGTTTCTTCGATTTAAAAGGTGAATTTTTTCCTAGGTTTTAAAAGAAGGTTGCTATCGAAGTGGCAGAAATGGGCCAGGTGTCTTTCTCTACTTTTTTTTGTTGTTACTGTTAAAAACTCAAATGGTAGTCTAACTCAAATGATAGTGTAACTTTTTTTTTTATTCTCAGAAGTGAAGTGAAGTGAAAGTTGCTCAGTCCTGTCCCACTGAAGGAAAGTTACATGGCTCAAAGTAGTCTGGAGTTAAAACTTCCCTCCAGGTCCTCCCCACCATTCTATGCAAAACAAAGAACTCTCTCACCTGAAGGAAAAATTGAACATTAGGTTCATTACACCCAGCTCCCAGCCGGTCCTGTGTCTCTGGCCGATCTCCAAAGTTTCTTGCCCCAGGCATTTAAGAGATAACTACCCCCAACAACCCTGGAGAATAACAGGCCCCCTTACGACAGTAGCTTTCCACATACATGCCTATATATACTTACTCTTTTCTTGGGTAAGCGCAACAGCTCACTAAGCTGACTGCTGCCCCTTCTCACCTCATTAAAGGTGATCTGTTCCTGTAAAGTGCCGGTCTCCTTCTTGTTCTGAACCTCACCTTCTCTAACTCCCTTACCTTACACGCCTCTTTGCAACCTCATGGACTATACAGTCCATGAAATTCTCCAGGCCGGAATACTAGAGTGGGCAGCCTTTCCCTTCCCCAGGGGATCCTCTCAACCCAGGTCTCCCGCATTGCACGTGGATTCTTTACCAGCTGAGCCAGTAGGGAAGCCCAAGAATACCGGACTGGGTAGCCTATCCCTTTTCCAGCAAATCTTCCCAACCCAGGAACCAAACCAGAGTCTCCTGCATTGCAGGTGGATTCTTTACCAACTAAACTATCAAGGAAGCCCCTGATTCTCAGAAGTTAGCCTGAATTTTTTCCTGGGTTTCTTACTGTTCTATGGGCCTTGTTCTCTAATCTTCAGACTCTCACTGTCAAATGTGGTAACCACTCTTGAAATGAGTCTAAGTCCAATTTGAGATGTAAAATACAGCTTGGTATGAAAAAAGACTTAGTATGAAAAAAAAACAAAATAACACATTAATAATTTTTGTGTTGATTACATGTTAAAATAATATTTTGAGAATATTGGATTAAATAAAATACATGGTTAAAATTAATTTCATTTACTTTTGAATATGGATACTAGAATATATAGGCTTCCCTCGTGGCTCAGTTGGTAAAGAATCTGTCTGCAATGCAGGAGATACAGGTTTGATCCCTGGTTTGGGAAGATCCCCTGGAGAAGGAAATGACAACTCACTCTAGTATTCTTGCCTGGGAAATCCCATGGACAGAGGAGACTGGTAGGCTGCAGTCCATGGGATCACAAGAGCCGGACATGACTTAGCAATTACACCACCACCCCTAGAATATATAAAATCACAAAAGTGGCTTGCGTTGGTGGCTCACGTCATATTCCTATTAAACAGTACTGCTTCAGACTTCACATTTTGCTGTTGCAGTCCTGCAGAGTTTGCTTCATCCCGACTGCTTCCTTCCTTTTACTTGAACCCTTGCTCTTACTTCCTCTTACTGTTCGTTCTTTGTTCAATTCGTTTTCGGTTTCTAGCGATTTTCTTTCTGCCTTTAACACCTTGGGGTGTGTTTTTTCTGGATATTTATTACATCCTTGAGAACTTAGACCCATCATAGAATTCACCTTTCTGTATCATCTTTTCTGTCCTCACCTATAGCTTGCATTTTGGGAAGACACATCCCAGATTATTCAGTGACTCTCAGACCGCCTTGCTCAGAGGATGGCATGTTCATCTACTCAGGATGGATTATTCTCCTTTTGGGTATGCAAATATTTTAGAGATCTTTGGGGTTCTGCACCATCAGTGGTCCACTTTTAGTCCCTGGTGCTCCTGATCCCCAGCTCTCATGTACTTCCTATTACTCTCAGTGGTTGGGCCACATCTGCTCGTACACTGGCGTTCATGGAGAATCTCTAGCACTCAGCTGGTTCACCCCTCCCTCTCCCTCCCTCCCATCCTTCCTTCCTTTGTGCCCTGCTGTGTGGCATACAGGATCTTAGTTCCCTAACCAGGGATCAAACCTGTGCCCCTCGCATTGGAAGCATGAAATCTTAACCTCTAGGTTTCCAGGGAAGTCCCTATCACCTAATTTTATTGAAGAGATTGAGTACAGACTTTTTTCCCTTTTGCTGCTATGTTGATTTTCAGGGAACATTTTAGGGATAATTGAAAAAACTACACAGATGCCACAGTCTTAGGATGACTAGACTTCTCTCATTTATATGTATATATAATTATTTAATCTATCTGGGATTAATTTTGATGAACAGCATGAATTGGGGAATCTAACTTTATTTTTTCCTTTTTAAAAAGAGCAATTCTTCTTTTTCATATTATAAAAGTTATATGTATATATTGAAGAAAACATACAGTATGGAAGAGCAAAAGAGAAAAAAAACTAATTATAATCCTTACACCCAGAGAGAACCATTTTAACATTTTGATCTATAGGCTTCCAGGCATTTTAAAGTTGGCTGACCTTGAGCAAATTACTTAACATCTTTGAGATTCAGTACCATAATCTATGAAACTGGGGAAATAACATATTTCACTGAAACTAGTATGCCATCAATTGTAAGAATTACCTTTTTTGCCACTAAGAAAGAAAGAAAAAAAAAACACTGCCAATTAAACTATGACACACAAGCAATTAATTTTAGGTATGTTGATATATAAAAATTTAATCTTAGAATCACTTGAAAATGGTAATAATGACCTTACAGGACTGTTATAGAGATAAGATGATATAATGTGTATAAAGCATGATAAATGGTAACTACTTTCATTCCATTATATTAATATACTGAAAGTTTATTTATCTAGCTTCCTATTGTTGAACATCTATGTTGTATCTATTATAATCATTAATGATTCATTAATAGATAAGTGCAAATGATGATAAAATATTAAATCTTAATGCTAGCCAAGAAATGCAAATCAAAACAACAATACTATTTAGCACTTTTCAAATTAATAGGATTCTTTCACACTAAAGAAAAATTAGGAAAACCTCAATATCTGACAATACAATGTAACTAAATAAATTGTGATTCAGTGGTATTCTTAGCCATAAAAAAAGGTGATTTACAAAGGTGAGCAATTAATAATGTCAAACGCTACAATTCATAATGAAAGCCCAATTATGTATATCCATGTGCTTATACATAATTGTTCAACAGGAGATAGAAGACGAGACAAAGACTGACAAATGAGTAGCCAGAGGCTTTAATTCACCTCTCTAAGTTCATGACATTTACATTAAAGAGTAATAATATAAAACACCTAAAAACATAATTAATGAGGTAGGTCTAAAATATAATCACATCGACTTATCCTTAAAAACAATGATTGCACATTCCTTTCAAGTGGTCCTATTAGTGTACAAAATTGACAATGTATTAATTCAAAAAGAAAACTAAGGTAGGGATAGTGAGACAGCATTCTCTGATCACAATGCAACAAAACCAAAAATTAATAAGATGCAAAAAATATTTTTCTGCCTATAAAATTTAGAACTTTCAAACAAGTCTTGAGTCAAGAAGAATCAAATTCCAAATTTCAAAGTGTTTAGAAAATGTCTATGTGCCCAGTCATGCCCTACTCTCTGCAATTCCATGGACTGCAGCCTGCCAGGCTCCCTCCTTTGTCCATGGAGTTTTCCAGGCAAGCATACTGGAGGGGTTGCATTCCCTACTCCAAGGAATCTTCCCAACTCAGGGATCGAAACAGTGTCTCTTGTGTCTCCTGCACTGGCAGGTGAATTCTTTACCATTGCGCCACCTGGGAAGCCGATGTGAAAATAGTGACAGTGAATATCCTAAATATTAGACCCATAAGATAGAGGTAGGACCGTGGTAAAACAAAGGAAAATTCATGGTCTTAAAAAATCAGAAGGAAAGAATCTTAAAGAAAAAAAACAAACAAACAATGAATTAGAAAAGAAAATATTTAACACTGCTAAATCCAGGTACTAGTTCTTAAGGGCAAAAACAATAATATATCAGTGGTTTGGTAACCTAATAAAAAATGAGAAAGTAAAAATGTACAAAATTTATAAAAATGTAATCATGCCAACTGAAAAATAAACACAAATAAATAATTATAAGCATTGTAAGCACTCAATATGCCAGCAAATTTGGAAAACTCAGCAGTGGCCACAGGACTGGAAAAGGTCAGTTTTCATTCCAATCCCAAACAAAGGCAATGCCAAAGAATGCTCAAACTATCGCACAATTGCACTCATCTCACACACTAGTAAAGTAATGCTCAAAATTCTCCAAGCCAGGCTTCAACAATACGTGAACCATGAACATTCAGATGTTCAAGCTGGTTTTAGAAAAGGCAGAGGAACCAGAGATCAAATTGCCAACATCCACTGGATCATGGAAAAAGCAAGAGAGTTCCAGAAAAACATCTATTTCGGCTTTATTGACTATGCCAAAGCCTTTGACTGTGTGAATCACAACAAACTGTGGAAAATTCTGAAAGAGATGGGAATACCAGACCACCTAACCTGCTTCTTGAGAAATCTATACGCAGGTCAGGAAGCAACAGTCAGAACAGAACATGGAACAACAGACTGGTTCTAAATAGGAAAAGGAGTACATCAAGGCTGTATATTGTCACCCTGCTCATTTAACTTATACGCAGAGTACACTTTCACTTTTCACTTTCATGCATTGGAGAAAGAATTGGCAACCCACTCCAGTGTTCTTGCCTGGAGAATCCCAGGGACGGGGGGGCCTGGTGGGTTGCCATCTATGGGGTCGCACAGAGTTGGACACGACTGAAGTGACTTAGCAGCAGCAGCAGCAGCAGAGAACATCATGAGAAACGTTGGGCTGGATGAATTGCAAGCTGGAATCAAGATTGCCGGGAGAAATATCAATAACCTCAGATATGCAAATGACACCACCCTTATGGCAGAAAGTGAAGAAGAACTAAAGATCCTCTTGATGAAAGTGAAAGAGGAGAGTGAAAAAGTTGGTTTAAAGCTCAACATTCAGAAAACTAAGCTCATGGCATCCAGTCCGATCACTTCATGGCAAATCAATGGGGAAACAATGGAAACAGTAGCTGACTTTATTTTGGGGGGCTCCAAAATCACTGCAGATGGTGACTGCAGCCATGAAATTAAAAGACTCTTAATCCTTGGAAAGGCTACCTGGTGGCCCAGCAGTAAAGAATCTGCCTGCAATGCAGGAGCCACAGGCAACGCGGGCTTGATCCCTGGGTTGGGAAGATCCCCTGGAGTAGGAAATGGCAGCCCCCTCCAGTATTCTTGGACTTCCTTTATAGCTCAGTCAGTGAAGAATTTGCCTGCAGTGCAGGAGATCCGAGTTCAATCCCTGGGTCAGGAAGATCCCCTGGAAAAGGAAATGGCAACCCACTTCAGTGTTCTTGCCTGCAAAATCCCATGGACAGAGAAGCCTGGTGGGCTGCAGTCCATGAGGTCTCAAAGAGTCGGGCACGACTGAGCTATTAACACTTACTTAATCCTTGGAAGGAAAGTCATGACCAACCTAGACAGCATATTAAAAAGCAGAGACAATACTTTGCCAACAAAGGTCCATCTAGTCAAGGCTATAGTTTTTCCAGTAGTCATGTATGGATGTGAGAATTGGACTATAAAGAAATCTGAGCACTGAAGAATTGATGCTTTTGAACTGTGGTGTTGGAGAAGACTCTTGAGAGTCCCTTGGACTGCAAGGAGGTCCAACCAGTCCTTCCTAAAGGAGACCTGTCCTGGGTGTTCATTGGCAGGACTGATGTTAAAGCTGAAGCTCCAATACTTTGGCCACCTGATGCAAAGAACTGACTCGTTTGAAAAGACCCTGATGCTGGGAAAGATTTAAGGCAGGAGGAGAAGGGGATGACAGAGGATGAGATGGTTGGATGGCATCACCGACTCAATGGCCATGAGTTTGAGTAAACTCTGGAAGTTGGTGATGGACAGGGAGGCCTGGCATGCTGCAGTCCATGGGGCTGCAAAGAGTCGGACATGACTGAGTGACTGAACTGAACTGAAGAGACACTTTACTTTGTGCAGAAACATTTGACAACTAGAAGAAATTGACACTTCTATCAGGAAAAAATAATTTGTCAAAACTGACCCCAGAAGAGAAAGAAATAATAAACAAATTGCCATAGAGGAAAGAGAAAATTGTGTTAAGTATTTACTCACCTTTTTGAAAAATAATTCATCCCGAATAGTTTTACAGGGGAATTCTACCAGTGTTTTAAGGGACAGATAATTCTAATGATACTTAAACTGTTTCAGTGCCTAAAAGAAAAACATGTTTAATGTTCAAATTGATTTTGTCAAGCAAAGGTATACAAATGTACATACTCATCTCATGTACATACATCTCTGAATATTGATGCAAAGGTCCAAGTTAAAATTGCTGCAAAGAAAATACAACAGTGCTTCGAAACAAAACTCATACACTATGACCAAGTATTTACTATACTAATATATGAATAATTCAATATTGTAAAATCTAATAGAATTACTTAAAATTTATTCAAATCAATATTTAAAATTATTACCTATTATGTAATAAAACGCATATAGTAGCATGTTAATGAAAGGAATGTAGGTGGTAGATATATGCTTGTTCACAGTGTAAGATTCTTTCATCTTCGGTATTTGTTTGAAAAATTTCATAATAAAATGGGAAAATATCTATTAATATAATTCATCATATTAATAGGTCTAAAGAGAAAAATCATAAGACCATCTCCATGAACATTGAAAGGCATTTGACAAAATTCAATATCTATTCTTAATGTTTAAAACATTTAATAAAATAGGAAGAGAGAATTATTTCTTTAACATATCAAGTAGACTCATTTCACCCCATAAGCCAGCATTATACTTAGCGGGAGAAAACACTAACAGCATTCCCATTAAAGTCAGGATAAAACAAAAGTGTTCAATATCATATTGGACTATTATTTAGCATTGTTCTGTAAGAAGTAATCAATGTAATTAAGGAAAGACATTAGAGGTATGAATATAAGAAAATGGGACATTATCTTTATTTGCAGATGATATGATAAGATTATATGATTGTATAGCTGTAAAACCCAAGAGACTAAACTACAAAACATAAAAATAACATAGCTCAATGTTGGGTACAAAATTAAGAGTCAAGAGTGTGTGTGCATACATTCTTGGTACTTAAAATAGTATTTTATCATAATGAGAAATATGTGATATTTGTATAAATAAAACTTTGAAATACTAAAGATCGCAAATGACTTTAAAAATGAAAAGTTTTTGAACAGGACACTCAAATTTAGGTGTCAGTTCTGTTAAAATTCATTTACAATATGATGAGATCCCAACAGTATTATTTAATGAAACCAACTTTAATGATTTTAAAGTTCAGATAAAAAGAAACCAAAATAGGAAACCAATTTTTAAGTGTCAAGAAATTAGAAGGAAAGAGGGCACCAGATAATAAAATATTTGAGCTACATTAAGCACAGCAGTGACAGTACATGCATGCATAAACATGTCAGTAGTACAGACTAAAGGTTCAGAATTAGACCCAAAGCTGCACAGTGGTTTAGTATACAACAGAGGCGGCACTTCAGTCCCTGTGAAAAAGATCTTTCAGTAGTCAGCCCTGAAGTAACTGCATAGTCATCTTGGGAAAAAAGTCAGATCCCTAGTTTGTACTTTACACCAAATAAATTTCAGGTGAGTTAGAGATTTAAACTTGGAAATTGAAACCGTAAGTTGCAGAAGAATGTTTTTATAATCTTGGAATAGCAAAGGCCTTAGTAAGTACGGCAAAAGCCCAGAAGCCATAGAAAGATTGATAAGTTCAACTATCTTTTAAAAAATCTATAAGGCAAAAATCCACCAGAAGCCAAATCCGAAGAAATTGCAGACTGAGGGGAATTATATGCAACTCGTATCACAAAGAGCTAGGTTCTGTAACATACAAAACAATCCTAAAAAATGGAAAAAATAAGAACAACAATCCCAGAGGGGAAAATGTGCAAAGCCTCTAAAAGTGCACATTCTCAGTAGGTGTTAACAGGCCTTCAGGGGCCAAAAATGGATTCTTGGAAGGTAAAATATCTTGGATATTACAATGGTTTGTGACCCTCCAAAGCTCACCTCTAAGGAATAAACCTTATTCCTTAAGACAGTTTTAAATTAACTAACACAAGTTAGTTAGTTTGTATTAACTAGATAAATTAAAATTTTCTCCTTATGGAGTCGATAATGAAAAATTGTTGAGAAATATGAATTTAAGCAAATAGTTGACAGAAAGGAGATATAGATGGTTGTGTTTTCAGTCTCTCATTCGTGTCCGACCCTTTGCAACTTCATGGACTGTATCCGCCAGGCTCCTCTGTCCATGAGATCTCCCGGGCAAGGATATTGGAGTGGGTTGCCATCTTCTTCTCCAGGGGATCCTCCCGACACAGAGATTGAACCTGTGTCTCCTGAGTCTCCTGCACCGGCCGGCAGCTCTTTACTTCTGAACCACCCGGGAAAAATACTCTCACACAAAAACTTTATGTAAGGGTTCGAAGCAGTATTATTCATCATAGCCAAATGGTTGAAACAGCCTCAATGTCCATCAATAGATGACTAAATAAAGAAAATGTGATATATTCATGCAGAGAAATATTAGACATGCAAAAGGAAGTGCTGATACATGCCACAGCACAGATGAACATCATGTTAACAACATGAGAACATCATGTTAACAACATGAGAATATCATGTTAAGGCCAAGAAATTGGGAAAGAAACTGGTCACAACAAACCACATATTATATGATTTTATTTATATGAACTGTCCGACTCTGAGACCCCATGCACTGTAGCCCACCAGGCTCCTCTGTCCATAGGGTTTCCCAATTAAGAATACTGGAGCGGATTGCTACTTCCTCCTCCAGGGGTCTTCCCCACCCATGACAAATACCATTTTATCATCATCAGAGTTTTGGAGTCCCACCTATCTTTTCACCTTTTTCCCCCAAGGACATCATTTTCCTTAACAATGGCATCATTCCCATACGTTTACAACGTAAGTATATATCTACAAGTAACACACACAGTTCTTTGGGATATTTTCAGTTTACATGAATAATAGCATATTGTCCATATCTCTTTTTAAATTCTGTTTTAGATTCTATGTTTAGGTCTGTGATTTATTTTGCATTAATCTTGTATACAGTGCAAGGTATGATCAGTGCATGCCTTGGTATCAGTGCATACCTTGGTGCAAACAAGGTATGATTGTTTGTTTTTTGCACAGAGGTATTCATGTTTTCTTGTACCATCTGTTATTCTGCACTGTACTGCGTGTGAGATCTTAGTTCTCTGACCAAGGATCAAACCCAGGCCTTCTTATGTTGGAAGGCAAAGTCTTAACCACTGGACCTCTGGAGAAGTCCCTGTCCATATCTTTTCAAGCCTTTTTCTGAGATTTACTCATGGTGATGTACATAAGTTTAGTTTATTCATTTTATCTGCTCTGCTGCTAGTATTTCATTGTATGAATAATCTTCCATTTCCCTTCTAAGGTATAGTTGTTTCCATTTTTAAACTATGATGTATAGTGCATGATAAACATTCTTATCCACATGTTCTTAGTACACAGGAAAACATTTGTCTTGGGTAGCTACATGAAAATGAAATTGCTGAATTGCAAGGCAACTTTAACTCGACTAGGACCAGCATTATCAAGCTTACAGGTCCACCAGCAATGAGAGTGCTTATTTCTGTACATCCTCTCTGTCACCAGGTATCATATGATTTTTGAGTTTTGCTGCCTGATGGCTGTGAGATGTATCTCACTGTTGCTTCAGTTGCATTTTCCTGTTACCTGTGAGGTTGCAGAGCTTTTTACATACATATTTACTTTTGGGTTTCCTCTTGGAATTGCCTGTTCCTAGCCTTTGTCCATTTCCCCATTTTCCCCTCACTGATTTGTGAAGGTTCATTATATATTATGGACACTAATATTTTGTTGCAGGTAGTTTCTCTCAGACTGTGGTTTGTCTTTCACTTTGTAATATCTTTTATTGTATACAAATATTTTTTGTATATACTAAAATGTATCCATGTTTGCCATTATGGTTCATGGTTTTTTCTTATTTAGGAAATTTTTCCCACTCCAGTGTCATAAACAAATGTTCCTATATTTATTTCTTAAAGTTTCAAGATTTTGCAACTTATTATTAGTTTTTAATCCACCAATAATTAATTTTTTATATGATGTGAGGGATTTAATTTTACAATTTCCTCATAGGGATAACAAATCATCCCAGTGTTGTTCTTCCTTTTCATTTTAGAAAATTGCAAACATAAAAAATAATGCAGCAAAAAAGATAGTAAACTTCGTGTCCTCATCAATTAGCTTCAACAGTGATCTAATCATGGCCAATCTTATTTCATCCATACCTTCAGTCATTCTCTCTTCTAAATAACTATTACATCTAAAAAGACCCCAACAGTTCTTCAGTGTCAATAAGCAAATGTCTACATGTTTTATCAGTTTTCTTTTAGCATTGATTTGAGTCAGGACCCAAATAAAGTCCACATATTAAAGTTGGTTAAATGTTTCCTTACTCTATTTTATTATATAAGTATCTCCCTCCTCCATTTTTCCGCCTTGATAATTGTTTATTAAAGAAACTAGACTTGTTCTGTACAGATTTCCACATTCTGGGTTTCTCTGATCGCACCTTTGTGGTATCACTTACCGTCTTCCTCTGTCGTTGGGTTTCCTGTAAAGAGTTACTCGAGAGTTGTGACCAGATTCAGGTTTGACATTTGGCGAGACTACGTCACATAGGATTTTTGTACTTTCATGAGCAGGTACATCAAGTCTAACTTCACATTTGTGGGGGGAAATGTTAGCAACCACAGATGTGCCTAGATCCGTTATTTCATTAGGGTTTGAAAAACGGCAATATTCTAATTGTATCACTTCTTTATCATTTATTATAGCATCATTTGTTCGGAGAAGGCAATGGCACCCCTCTCCAGTACTCTTGTCTGGAAAATCCCATGGACGGAGGAGCCTGACGGGCTGCAGTCCATGGGGTCGCTAAGAGTCAGACACGACTGAGTGACTTCACTTTCACTTTTCACTTTCATGCATTGGAGAAGGAAATGGCAACCCACTCCAGTGTTCTTGCCTGGAGAATCCCAGGGACGGGGGAGCCTGGTGGGCTGCCGTCTATGGGGCTGCACAGAGTCGGACACGACTGAAGCGACTTAGCAGCAGCAGCATCGTTCATTAAATAGTCCTTCCTTTGGCCGATCGTTTGTGCCAGTTCCTTATATGTGTGGGTCAGTTTCTATGTTCTTTTCTCTGTACTTTTGATCTTTTGGTCTGTCACGGCACTAATGCCATGTGATTTCAATTACTCCAGCTTCATAGTGAGTCTTCATATCTGGGAAAAGAATACATCACTGAATACATCAGCTTACACAAACACAACAACAAAATAAGAGCTATTCTTGACTCTCTCTGATTCCACATACATTTCAGAACCAGCTTATCAGGTTCCTTGAAGAACTTTTTATCAACTTTTACCAAGTTCCTTGAAGTTACTTTTTCTGGCTTTTTGTTGCTGGTGTGTGGGATTGCAAGTAGTTTCTGTATACAGAATTTGTATTTATCGGCTTGCATTTTTATCAAGCTCCATTACCCTGATAGCTTGTTGGTAGATTTTCTTGCAAATTTCCAAAAGTAGGCAATGATTTTTTAAATCTTGGAATTACTTAAGTAAGTCATTATTTAAATTAATTATTAATTAATTAATTAAGTCACTACTTATCTGTCATTTTACATCCATATGTCTTTTTTCCTCCTATTTTAAAATAATTATTATTTTCAAGTTATAAATTTTTTAAAGATTTTTAAAAGGTTTATTTATTTATTTTTGGTTGTGCTGGGTCTTCATCGCTGCATGGATTTTTCTCTAGTTTCAGCAAGTGGGGGCTACTCTGTAGTTGTGGCTTCTTACCGCAGTGGCTTTTCTTGTTGCAGAGCAGGGGCTCTGGAGCACAAGGGCTCAGAAGTTGTGGCTCCCGGCTCTACAGCACAGACTCAATAGTTGTGGCACACAGCCTTAGTCGTCTCATGGCAACTTCCTGGACCAGTGATCAAACCCGTGTCTCCTGCATTAGCAGGTGGGTTCTTTACCACTGAGCCACCAGGGAAGCCCTTTCTTCTTTTATTAATTGTATTTGTCTAGTATAATGTTGAATATAAGTGGTGATAGCAGTTACTGCTTTATTTATGGGGGGCTTTATTTTTGTGCAACTTTATTGAGCTATATTAATAATTGACATGTAACACTGTGTAAGTTTAAGGCATTCCATGTGATGACTTGAAGCATATATAATATTGCAAAATGATTATCACAATAAGGTTAGTTAACACATCCTCACCTCATATAATCACCAGTTTGCACCAGTTTTGTGTGTGTGTGTGTGTGTGTGTGTGTGTGTGGTGGTGGTGATAAAGCATTTTAGATCTAATCTCTGAGCAGTTTTCAAATATATGATGCACCATTGGTAACTGCAGTCACTGTGTGGTATGTTTGACCCCAGATCTTATTCATCTTACAGTGAAAGTTTGTGCCTTTTGACCAGTAGGCACCCGTCATGAGACAATGCGCGTGAGCTTACGTTGTTGCGGTGAACAGGGGCTACTCTTCATTGCGGTGCACTGGCTTTTCACTGCAGGGGCCTCCCTTGCTGTGGAGCACAGATTCGAGTTGCCCGGGCTTCAGCAGTTGTGTGCAGGCTCAGCGGTTGTGGCTTACAGGCTTGGTTACTTCTCAGCACGTGGGGTCTTCTCTGACCAGGAATTGAACCTGTGTCTCCTGCATTGGCAGGCGATTCTTAACCACTGGACCACCCGAGAAATCCCCCTTTTCATTCTTAATATTGTTTATGGGTGCTTTCTCTGTTTTTTCTTGATAAATTATGCTTGAAATTTGTATATTTTATTAAATTTTGCAAAGAACCAATTTAGGGTCTTTTTAAATTCGTTATCAGAGTATATCATCTGCATGATATTGGAGTTTCTAAGACGAAACTGATCTAGTTGTTGGCTGTTTTTATAACTGTTCCACGTACTATGCTACGCTAGGTTGCTTCAGTCGTGTCCTGTTCTTTGCGACCCTATGGACTGCAGCCCGCCAGGCTCCCTTGTCCACGGGATTCTCCAGACAAAACTACTGGAGTGAGTTCCTGTGCCATCCTCCAGGGGACCTTCCTGACCCAGGGATCGAACCTAAGTCTCTTATTTCTCTTGTGTTGGTGTATATGCTGTTCTCTAAAGTTGAATGCAGGGTTCTAAACAGCTTTATAAGTTTGAGCTTGTTAATTGTATTGTTCAAATCTTATTTATTACTAATTTTGCTTTTCATCTGCTTGACATATAAATAAGAGACAGTACATTAAAATCTCCCTGTTTGATTGTGGATGTGGCTAAAATTTCAGTAGTATTTTGCTCTATATGTTTTGAGGTTGTTATAGACACATGTAGGTTTAGGATTCTTGCATTTTAATTGTTTCTTATTATGCAACACTGCTCTTTATCTCTATTAGTGCTTTTGCCTCAAAATCTATTTCTCCAGATCTTAATATAGCTATGTGCATGTATGTGCTCAATATGTCCGATCCTTTGCAACACAATGGACTATAGCCCACCAGACTCGTAAGTCCATGAAATATTCCAGGCAAGAATACTGGAGTGGGTGGGTTTCCTTTCATCCCAATCCAGGGGTCAAACCTGCGTCTCCTGCATTGGCAGGTGGGTTCTTTGCCACTGTGCCGCCTGGGCAGCCTTAATATAGCTACATCAGCTTTTAAATTGGCTTTCCCTGTGCCTCAGTGGCCAGCAATGCAGGAAGTGTAGGAGTCTTGAGTTTGACTGCTGGGTTGGGAAGGTCCCCTGGAGGAGGAGATTGTATCCCACTCCAATATTCTTGCCTGGGAGATATCATCAACAGCAGCCTGGCAGGCTACAGTCTGTGGGATCGCAAAGAGTCAGACACTACTGAACATGTATGCAGCTTTTAAATTATTTTCAATTAAACTTCTCGGACATAACTTTTTCTGTTTTTTTATTTTAACTTTCTGAGATGCAATCCCTTACTATATATAGCTGTCTACCCTCCCCACCTCTCATCCTGCCCCAATCTAAGTATCTTTGTTTAACTGGCAGGATTGGTCCCTTTATATTTATTTTGAATGGTAATATATATCTCTACCATCTTATTCTGCTCTCTCTGTTTGCCATATTTTTTCTTCCCCCTGCCCTTATTCTGCCTTCTGTTTTATTGGTGAAGTTTCTTCATTTCCTCCCCTCCTTTTTTGTCCTCAGTGGTTTGGAACACTATAACAACCAAAGTCTGAAGTTAGTGAGTACCCTTGTCTATGTTGTTGCGGCTCAGTTGCTAAGTCGTGTCTGATTCTTTGCAACCCCATGGACTGCAGCAAGCCCAGCTTCCCTGTCCCTCACCATCTCCTGGAGTTTTCCCAAGTTCATGTCCAATCGGTGATGCCATCCAACCATTTCATCCTCTGTCGCCCTCTTCTCCTTCTGCCATCACTCTTTCCCAGCATCGGGGTTTTTCCCAATGAGTCAGGTGTTTGCATCAGGTGGCCTAAGTATTGGAACTTCAATTTCAGCGTCAGTCCTTCCAAAGAGTATACAGGGTAGATTTCCTTTAAGACTGATTGATTTGATCTCCTTGCTTTCCAAGTGATTCTCAAGAGTCTTCACCAGCACCACAGTTGGAAAGCATCAGTTCTTCGGCAGTCTGCCGTCTATATTGTCCAGCTCTCACATCCATATAAGACTACTGGAAAGACCATAGCTTTGACTACATGAACCTTTGTCGGCAAAGTGATGTCTCTGCTATTTAACACACTGTCCAGGTTTGTCATAGCATTCCTGCCAAGAAGCCATCGTCTTCTAATATCATGGCGGCAGTCACCATTCACAGTGATTTTAGAGCCCAAGAAGCGGAAATCTGTCACTGCTTCCACCCTCCCCCCTTCTATTTGCCATGAAGTGATGGGGCCAGATGCTATGATCTTAGTTTTTTTAATATTGAGCTTTAAGCTGACTTTTTCACTCTCCTCCTTCACCCTCATCCAGAGGTTCTTTATTTGCTTTCTGTCATGACAGTGGTATCATCCACATGTCTGAAGTTGATATTTCTCCTGGCAAACTTGATTCCAACTTGTAACTCATTTAGCCCAGCAGTTTTCATGATGTGCTCTGCATATAAGTTAAATAAACAGGGTGACAATAAACGGCCTTGTCATACTCCTCTCTCAATCCTGAATCCGTTAGTTGTTCCATACAGGATTCTAACTGTTGCTTCTTGACCCACAGACAAGTTTCTCGGGAGACAGGTAAGATGGTCTGGTATTCCCACCTTTTGAAAAATCTTCCACAGGTTGTTATGATCCACACAGTCAAAGGCTTTAGCGTAGTCAGTGAAGCAGAGGTAGATGTTTTTCTGGAATTCCCTTGCTTTCTTTATGATCCAACAAGTGTTGGCAGTTTGATCTCTGGTTCTTCTGCCTTTTCTAAACCCAGCTTGAACATCTGGAAGTTCTCAGTTCACGTAATGCTGAAGCCTTGCTGAAGGGGCTTGTGTAACTCAATGAAGCTATGAGCCATGCCATTCTGGGCCACCCAAGATGGATGGGTCATAGTGGAGAGTTCTGACAGAATGTGGTCCACTGGAGGAGGGGATGTCAAGCCACTCCAGTATACTAGCCGTGAGAACCCCGTGAACCCTTGTCTATACCCTTTCTCAAACTGTTCAGGGGTCTGATAACCACTCACTCCTTCCTACACTGTCCATGTTATCCTTATCTAGAGATTTGATTTCATACTGTTTTTTTTTTCATTTTAAATGAAAGCTGAAACAAATTTAGTCAGTAATCTAAAGTAGATTATATAACGCAACCAATTAATTTTATTGAAGTATAATTGATTAATTCCACCTTGTTTTAACTCTCCAAATTAAAATTCTCTAGCATCTAGTTTTCTCACCTCAGGGCTACTGAACTTCAGTTTGTACAGACCTGGCTTTTGGAAATCTCTCTGTTTCTTACAACTTGACATTCATTTATGTGTATTTGTGTTTATGGGGAGTGATTGACTAGGTCTCTATTTGGAAATATCATAGAATATTTTATATAAGATTTCTAGAAAGATTCTAGCTGATAGCAGAAAGGGATGCCACATCATCTCAGTTTGCCATACTGAATGGCACTTCAGATTTTTTTGGCATTTTTGTATGTCAACTTAGAGAAAACACAGTTTGTCTGTGGATTTTTTTTTTAACACATAGCATATCATATTGCATATGTGATAATGCATCTTCTTCTGTGAATTATAAGCATCTTTCCATCAATCTCTATACATCAAACGGATTCATTTTAAACTACTGTGGTGCATCGCATAGTATGGACTTAATATAGTTTATTTGGCTGCATTCTGTTTGATGGACTCAGGTTATTTCCAGGTTTTGCTTTTATGGGGGAAACTTAAAAGTCAACACGCATGCCCCCTTGGAGTAGGTACCAGTGTTTCCCCAAGGCAGAAGCAAAGATGTGTCATTATTATGTTACAGAATACATTTTTTCTTCTGGTCCTGCCCAAATGGGGAATGGCATTTCATATACACTTTCAAATATCCATTTTATACTCCTCTCATAACATGAATGTATTACCCTTGTCCTGCTAGTACTTGTGATACTCTAACTTGAAAAAATCTGCTAATGAGTAAAAAATAGTATCTTTTTATTTCACTTTGCAGTTAGTCCCCTGATGACTAGTGAAATGAAAGATCTTTTAAAATATGATTACTGACCATTTGTATTTCCTTTTCTGTGAATTGTCTGTTCATATCCTTTGTCCAGTTTCTATCAGATTGTTCATTTTTTTTTTCTTATTGACTTGGAAGAATTCTTTATTCATTCTTGGCCCTAATTCTTTGTCTCTTAAAGAGGTTGTCGATATTTTTAACACATTTGTCACTGTTCAGAAATTTCGTGGTGTCACCTGTCACACAGAACAATGGCTTATAATGTAGTCAATGTATTAAACTTTGCGTTTATGGTCTTGTGCTTTATTTAAGAAGCAGCACATACCCCAAGTTGTTAACACATTCTTCCGTGTTTTTTCTAACACAGTTGTTTTGTGTTTGTCTTTTAGAACTTTAATCCATTGGAACTTCTTCCTTGTGGATAGTGTAACACTGTGTGAAAGTCGCTCGGTCATGTCCGACTCTGCGACCCCAGGGACTACACAGTCCATGGGATTCTCGAGGCCAGAATACTGCTGCTGCTGCTGCTAAGTCACTTCAGTCATGTCCGACTCCGTGCGACCCCATAGATGGGGGCCCACTGTCTCTGGGATTCTCCAGGCAAGAACACTGGAGTGGGTTGCCATTTCCTTCTCCAATGCATGAAAGTGAAAAGCGAAAGTGAAGTCGCTCAGTCGTGCCCAACTCTAGCGACCCCATGGACTGCAGCCTACCAGGCTCCTCTGTCCATGGGATTTTCCAGGCAAGAGTACTGGAGTGGGGTGCCATTGCCTTCTCCGCAGAATACTGCAGCCTTTCCCTTCTCCAGGGGATCTTCCCAATCCAGAGATTGAACCCAGGTCTCCCGTACTGCAAGCGGATTCTTTACCGGGTGAGCCACAAGGGAAGCCCTTATGTAAGGTAAGGATCTAATTTTATTTGTTTCAAAATGGGAGGCAGTTTTTCCAATATCATTTATTGAATAGCATATGATTTCCTTATGCATTTCACATTGTATCTTATTAGATTAATAAGCCAACGGGCAGACTATACCTGAATTTTCTGCTCAGTTCTGTTATCTGTCTGTGTGGCTTGTCCTTCTCCAATGTCATGACATTTTAATTTCTATAATCTGACAAAGTCACGAATCTCATAGAACATTATGTTTAATACTTGTCAATTCATATACATCTGCTCTTTCGTATTAATGTTAGAATCAGCTTATATAATTCTGTGAAAATTGTATTGAGCTGCAATTGATATTACATTGACTTCTTTTTAAACATTTTATTGGCGTATAGTTTATTTACAACGTTGTATGAGTTTCAGTGTATAGAAAAGTGATTGTTGTACATACAGTCATTCATTTTCAGATTCTTTTCTCCTATAGGTTATCACAGAATATTGAGTAGAGTTCCCTATGCTACACAGTTGGTTATCTATCTTATATACAGCAGTGTGTGTATGTTAGAGCTTCCCTGGTGGCTGAGAGGTTAAAGCGTCTGCCTGCAATGTGGGAGACCTGGGTGTATGTGAATCCCAAATTCCTGACTTATCCCTCCCCTCGCCACTGTCTCCCCTTCGGTAACCTTCAGTTTGTTTTCTGTATCTGCAAGTCTATTTCTGTTTTGTAAATAAGTTCATTTGTATCATTTTTTTTAAAGCAGATTCCGCATGTGAGTGACACCATATGCTATTTGTCTTCCTCTGCCTGGTGTACTTCACTTAGCGTGATAATCTCCAGGTTCATCTCTGTTGCTGCAAGTGGCATAGTTCCATTCATCTTTATGGCTGAGTAACATTCCATTGTATACATGTACTGCTGCTGCTGCTAAGTCGCTTCAGTCGTGTCCGACTCTGTGCGACCCCATAGATGGCAGCCCCCCAGGCTCCCCCCTCCCTGGGATTCTCCAGGCAAGAACACTGGAGTGGGTTGCCATTTCCCTCTCCAATGCACTACACCTTCTTTATCCATTCTTCTGGATGGACTCTTTGGTTACCTCCATGTTTTGGCTATTACAGTGATGCAATGAAATTGGGGTGTGTGGGTCTTTTAGAAATATGGTTTCCTCTGGATATATGCCTAGGAGTGGGATTGCTGGATGATATGGTAGCTCTATTTTTAGTTTAGTTTTTTTTTTTTACTTTCAACATGTACACTTTATTATATGACAAATATGTCTCAATAAAAGATGTTTAGAAATTTTAATACAAAGAATTGCATACATAAGATAAAAGTATAGATTATTTTGAAGTCTGCATGTATTTTTAGAACTAATTTATTTGTTTTAATTGGAGGTTAATTACTTTACAATATTATGGTGGTTTTTGCCATATAGTGACATGAATCAGCCACAGGTGTACATGTGTCCCCCATCCCGAACTCCCCTCTCACCTCCCATCCCATCCCTTTGGGTTATCCCGGTGTACCTGCTTTGAGTGCCCTGTTTCATGCATCAAACTTGGACTGGTCATCTATTTCACGCATGATAATAGACATGTTTCCCCACCTTCAATCTTTCCCAGCATCAGGGTCTTTTCAAATGAGTCAGTTCTTTGCATCAGGTGGTCAAAGTATTGGAGTTTCAGCTTCAGCATCAGTCCTTCCAATGAATATTCAGGACTGATTTCCTTTAGGATGGACTGGTTGGATTTCCTTGCTGTCCAGAGGACTCTCAAGAGTCTTCTCCAGTACCACAGTTCAGAAGTATCAGTTCTTCAGAAAGTACTCAGCTTTCTTTATAGTCCAACTCTCATATCCATACATGACTACTGGAAAAACCATAGCTTTGACTAAATGGACATTTTGGGGAATTAATGTCTCTGCTTTTTAAAAGGCTGTCTAGGTTGGTCATAACTTTTCTTCCAAGGTGCAAGTGTGTTTTAATTTCATGGCTGTAGTCACCCCACTCCAGTACTCTTGCCTGGAAAATCCCATGGGCAGAGGAGCCTGGTAGGCTGCAGTCCATGGGGGTCACTAAGAGTCGCAAACGACTGAGCGACTTCACTTTCACTTCTCACTTTCATACATTGGAGAAGGAAATGGCAACCCACTCCAGTGTTCCTGCCTGGAGAATCCCAGGGACTGGGAAGCCCAATGGACTGCCATCTATGGGGTTGCAGAGAGTCGGACACGACTGAAGCAACTTAGCAGCAGCGGCGGTAGTCGCCATCTGCAGTGATTTTGGAGCCCCCCCAAATTAAAGTCTGTCACTGTTTTCACTGTTTCCCCATCTATTTGCCATGAAGTGATGGAACCAGATACCATGATCATAGTTTTCTGAATGTTGAGTTTTAAACCAACTTTCTCACTCTCCTCTTCACTTTCATCAAGAACCTCTTCAGTTCCTCTTCACTTTCTGCCGTAAGGGTGGTGTCATCTGCATATCTGAGGTTGTTGATATTTCTCCCGGCAATATTGGTGTTTTTCTTTCTGACTTTTCACTCTTTATAATAGGCTCCAGTTTCATCCACCTTATTAGAACTGCTTCAAATGCGTTCTCTTTAATAGCTGAGTAATGTGCGTACATGCCACAGCTTTCTCATCCATGCGTCTGCCACTGGCCATCTAGGTTGCTTCCACGTCCTGGCTATTGGAAACAGTGCTGTGCTTTAGTTTTTAAAGGAACGTCCATACTATTCTCTGTAGTGGTTGTACCAATTTACACTCCCTTGAAGAGTGCAGGAGGGTTCCCTTTTCTCCACACCCTTTCCAGCATTTATTGTTTGTAAGCTTTTTGATGATGGCCAATCTGACTGATACGAGGTGATTCCTCACTGTATCACCTCAAAAAAACGATTCATTTAAAGAATATACGAAATGAAATGTGTTAAAATTATTCTATATATATATAGATTAAATATTTTTAAATGTATCTAGTAAATCATCCTATTAATGAAATTATTCATATCTTCTGTATTTTTACTTCTTTTTGCCTAATTGATTTGACAAAGACAAAGTGATGCAATAATATTAAGGTATCCTATTAAGACTGTAATTTTTCCAAATTTATCTTGGTATTTCTAATTGCTTTTGCTTTGTATACTGCTGCTTTAAAAATACCATTAATTAGATTTTTTAATAAAGAAAATGTTAAAGAATATCCCATAATCTCACCATCAACATAATACTTAACAACTCCCCAAACACACTAAAACACACACATACCCACATGGTGAGGAAATTCGAATTGTACAGAAAGTCAGAAAACAAAAACTCAAATTTCCTGCTTCACTCTCCCTCCTCCCAGAGGTAACCAGTGCTAATAGTCTGGCAAATTTTTTTGCTGAGATCACCTTCTTTGCTTCCAACCTTATTTCACAGGTCCTTTTGTTTCTGGATTCCCAGTTATAAACTGAACGTGGGCCCTCTATGGCGGTCCAGCCTCTGCTGGTGTCTTGGAGCAGGTGTTTTCAGGGCTCCCGTTGCCAATGCCTCTTGCTCTGAAGCTGCTGAGGCCTAAGAAAGCTGCCTTCTAGAGCAGTGCTTCTTAGATATTTGTGTGCACACAGATCCCTGGAGATATTGGTAAAGTTCAGTGGGTCTAGAGGAGGACCTGAGACTCTGCATTTGTTGCAGGCTCCCAAGTAGCACACAGACTGTTGGGAGCAAGACCCTGTCTTTAAAGTTGGCTGTACTTAGGAATCCCCTGAGAAGTTTTATAAAATGTGGATACTGGGGTACCAGCCCCAGAAATCCTGATTTAATTGGTTGGGTTGTGTCGTATACACAGGGCAGTTTGAAAGCTCTCCAGGTAATTCTAACACTCAGAGAAGTGTGAGAACCACAGTTCCTGACAGGCTTTCTTCCTCTTCTGCACACTTCACTTTTTCTGCAAAATTGCTCTCAGCAGTCGCCTGAGCTTACAGTGCAATTGAAGCTTCTGTAACCTGTTCCCCTGCAGTCCCAGTGAGATCCAAGGTCTCTCCCACGTGCTTGCAAGGCACAGCCTTTGCTTTGGGCTGGTCCAGCCTCAAGGAGACTTCTTCCTTAATCTTTTTCTACAGTCATGGGATCTGTCCCTACAATTCCATGCCCCTGTGTGTTTGCTTTCTCCTTACGGTAGGCACTGTTTTTGTCCCATGATATCTCCCAGAATGAATGATAGCAAAAAGTTGTAGCTATGGTAAAAGTATCCATTGAGCAAACACATATTGCCCCATTTTCACGTCCAGGTTGGACAATCCTGCCAGTTGTGTTCCATCAACCAGCATCTAACCTAGGCCTGGCTCCATCTGTCATTATCCCACCTGTCCCCCTGCTTCATGTATCTTTACGTCTGCAGTGCCTTCCCTTAGAAAACATGGTTCTCAGGGCCTTCTTGGTGGCTCAGTGATAAAGAATCCTCCTGCCAGTGCAGGAGATGCAGGTTCAATCCCTGGTCCAGGAAGATCCCACATGCCGTGGAGCAACTAAGCCTGTGCATCACAACTTCTAAGCCTGTGCTTTGGAGCCCGGGAGCCACAACTGCTGAAGCCTGAGTGCCCTAGAGCCCGTGCTCTGCAATAGGAAGAAGCCACTGCAATAAGAAGTCTGTGCACCCCAACTGGAGAGCAGCCCCCATTTGCTACAAACAGAGAAAAATCTACCCAGCAACAAAGACCCAGCACAGACAAAAGTAAATAAATAAATAAAATGATTTAAAGACAAAAGCATGAGGTCCCTGGGTGGCAGCCTCAGCATCACTCGGGAATTGGCTAGAAATTCAAATCCTCAAGTACCACCCGAACCCTGAGTGTGGAACACGGAAATCAGTGTTTTATCAAGCTCTGCAGGGGATTCTTATGCCTACTCAAGCTTGAGAGCCCTCGCCCAAGACCATCAGTCAGAGGTTGACGGATTTATTTGATCTGGGTTGGTGCTCAAGCGTCACTATCTTGAACAGTTTTCCCAGGTGATTCTAATGTGCAGCCAGGAGTGTGCACCACAGCCTTTGAGAGTTCTAATTCCTTAGATTTATCAGGCCATTCTCTCAGGGGCTAGGCAATAACTTGATCTCCAGCGACAGTGGTCCTATTACCTTGAGATTCACCTTGTGATACTTCTAGTATTTTATGCCGATTAATTCCTCTTCCCTCTCCAATTTGCATGGATTCTCTGTAACTCCTTGGTTTAGATGCTCCTAAGGGGAGAAGTCTCAGTGGCTCCAGTGATATACTACTGTGTGTGTTCATGTGCGTGTGTATGTGAATAAGAGGCCATCTCCCGATCATGTCCTGGATGTGATAACCTTAGGGAGACTCATTCTAGTCTCCCTCTGAGATCATGCTTCTCTTCTCTGCTAAGTTCCTTCAGTCATTGTTTCTGGTATAGTCAAGGCATGGGCCTTCCTCTAATGCTGTCTTTACCTTTCCTTTTCATATCTGTCTATTCTGCCTTCAGGATCACATTTGCTGTCTCATATCCATCTAGTCCTTGAAAGTGAAAGATGCTCAGTCGTGTCTGACTCTTTGTGACCCCACGGACTATACAGTCCATGAAATTCTCTAGGCCAGAATACTGGAGTGGGTAGTGGTTCCCTTCTCCAGGGGATCTTCCCAACCCAGGGATTGAACCCAAGTCTTCCACACTTCAGGCAGATTCTTTACCAGCTGACCAGCAGGGAAGCCCAAGAATACTGGAATGGGTATCCTATCCCTTCTCCAGCTGATCTTCCTGACCCAGGAATCGAACTGGTGTCTCCTGCATTGCAGATGGGTTCTTACTAGCTGAGGTACCATGGACTCCATCTGGTCTAGTCTGGACCCAAGGTCTTAATCTGTCTCTTCCTCCAGCTTAGTGGGGCTGTTTTTAATTCTTTCTTTTTTCCCACTGCTCCTGACCTGATAGTTTGTCTGGGGATACGTCTATCTGTATACCTCAGTTTTCTGGACAACTCAATTCTTAGAGACAGAGTCCTCCAAGGGCAGGCTTCTTTAACTCCTTCTATAGTCTTGAGTTTGCAATAATTTTTGAGCTGCTTCTTTATGAACTTAAGAAGATAACACCTCTCTTCTAACAGATTCCCCTTCCCTTTTTATTTGTACATTAATAAAATATCTTTCCCTCTGAGAGTAAGTCCTCGATTTGGATCTCTGAAATTCAAGGCCATGACATTTCAGAGCCAACTTTAGACCACATGGTGGGGTACATGACCCCTAAGAGCCTACACAGAAGCCACATAAATGCGCAGCTTGCTTCGGCCCTAGGTGTACCAGCAGATAACCTAAAACCGCCTGGGGTTTTGGCAGCCTACCTACACTGTCTATCTCAGCCTCATACTAATAGTACAAAGGTGAGGGCTCACACATGTGCATTCATATGGCATGCATGGAACTTGAAAGAAAGTGGAAGTGAGAGTCGCTCAGTTGTGCCCGACTCTTTGAGACTCCATGCACTGAATTCTCCAGGCCAGAATACTGGAGTGGGTAGCCAGTCCCTTCTCCAGGAGATCTTCCCAATCCAGAGATTGAACCCAGGTCTCCCGCATCGCAGGCGGATTCTTTACCAGCTGAGCTACCAGGGAAACTGAGCCATACATGGGACTTTGGTGCAGGATAAATTTTATGTAAGAAACAGTAAAAGCAAAAAGTAATTTTTCCCTTACTGTCTAAATGTCAGTTTGGTAGGCTGAATAATGTCCTCCCAAGATGCTCCTGCCTTAGTCCCCAGCACCTGTGACTTAGTTACCTCGCATAGTAAAAGGGACATTGCAGATGTGTTAAGTGATGGATCTTGGGATGGGGAGATTAGATCACCCCAGTGGGCCCTAGGTGCAATCCCAAGGCTCCCTATGAGAGGGAAGTTCAGGGTAAAGAAAAGTTGGTGCAGCAACAGAAACAGAGGGAGAGACATTGGCAGATATTACGTGGCTGGTTTTAAAGATGGAGGGAGGGATCATGAGCCTAGGAAAGCAGGGGGCTTGTAGAAGCTGGAAAGGGAGGGAAGCAAATTCTTCCTGGAGCCTCTGGAGGGAGCACAGCTCTCACAACAAATCAAATTTTGGTCCAGTGAAACTCATTCTGGACTTCTGCTTTCCAGAACTACAAGAGAGTAGATTTGTGCAGTCTTCAAACATTAAGCTTGTGTTAATTTCTTAGAACAGCCATTAGAAACTAATGCAGTCTTTATAAGGATAACTATACTTTTTCTCCTCTGTAAGAAAAGCGTCACCCTGCTATACCTATCCACTGAGAACCCACAGCCTAGTGTGTGTGTGTACATATATATCCTAAGAGCGACCACATGAGTCACAGCCTGCCATTTTCTTGATGAGGAAACCGAGGCTCAGGAAGGCTAACAGTTTGCTCAAGGTCCCGTAGCTAAAAAGTGACAGAGCTGGGATTCCATGTCCATGTTTACCTTTGCTGCTAAAATAAGTGGCGGAAGGGACAGATGGATCGGAGCAGACCACGCTCTTTGCAAATATATTGCTTCCAGACAGCAGAGGAGAACAAAGACCAACTAAAAGCGTGTTTAGTCTTGTGTGTGACCCTGAAAGGATGCAGGCAGCATGCCTCTTCGCTCTGGTTGGCTGAATTGTAAAGAAGCACTGGGGCAAGGGGAAAAAAGTAACTTTTTATAGTATATTATAGTTGGTTGTCTTAGATATGTGATGTACATGCACATTTTCAAAAACTATTTCATAGACAATTAACATTATGGGTGAATGAGCGTTAAATGCAATGTGATTTTATGGCAAGATTTTGGCTATTTTTTATGCATTTAACAAAAAGTAGCATCTTCTTGCCATGCCCTCCCTTCATGGTAGCAGTGATTGTCCAAATGCTGCCTAGACACTGGGTCTTGGCCCAGACCCGTTCACTGATGTGTCCTGGTTTAGAGGAAGTGTAATCAGTGTCTGACACTTTCCAGGATTTAAAAGAGTTCCCCTTAAAGAGAAAACAAAACGGCCACAAGAAAAAACAAATCAGGCATGTGGCCCCATAGAGAACAGTGGCCAAACTGTCTGTGATGTTACATTGTGAATTAGCTCCCTAACTTTCAAGACTTAAAAATAAGAGATAGACTGATGAAATACCTTTACACTTTCTGCTTTTTTTTAAAGTGAGACAAGTCAAGTTTATCAGCATAACACCAGCTACTAAAATAATTTTGAGTTTCCAGCCAACTCATTTAGCAGGAATCTGTTCACTGGGTTCTTGAGTTGACCCCACATGACCCGCCTCCAAAAACAAGGGCAGCCTTGTGTTGGAGCTCTAGTGAATGCTAGACTGGGGAGCAGGGGGTGGTCAGCTTTTCTTTCTCTTTTTCCCATCTGCCTTCAAAATCATGGTCTGTGTAGCACTCTGTAAGGCAGGAGGGCCCCAGATTAGGAGAGCTAACCTGACAGCAAGCCATCTCTCCATACTTGAATCTTGGGTAATTCAGGACAGAGGTCAGCCTGAAACATTGCAACTGAAAACAAAGTCTCGTTATAGAAAAACAGATCTGACATTGTCACTCCTCTTTGGAAAATCTTTCTATGGCTTCATGTGGCTCTAGGGAAAAATTTTAGCTGTTGATGATGGCCTGTGAGGCTCTGCTGGGTTGGTACCTCTTCCCCTCATTTCAAACCACCTTCTGATTTCTTTTTTTTTTTTAATTGAATTTAGAAATTTATATCAAAATTCATGTATGTGATTTAAAACAATAGTCCCTAACCTTTTTGACACCAGGGACTGGTTTTGTGGAAGACAGTTTTTCCACGGACCAGGACAGGAGGAGGGGGGAATGGTCTTGAGATGATTGAAGCACATTACATTTATTGTACACTTTATTCCTATTACTATTACATCAGCTCTACCTCCAATCATCAGGTGTTAGATCCCAGAGGTTGGGGACCTCTGATTTAAAGAATCAAATAGCAGCGAAGGTTTATAACAAAAAAAAAATGGTCCCTACTACATCTTGAATTTCTAAGAGACAACTTTGAACTTTGCACAATCTCTTTGCTATTTGCCATCATACTTCAAGACAACTATGTACATTGCTAGTCTCGCATTACAGAAAAGGCTATTGACTTTCTGGTAAGAAAGATGAAGATTTAGTTCTCTTTCATCATACCACACACTTCTCTTCCCATTCTTCTAACATAGTTCCATCACAATTTTTGACAATTCAATATCCATATAATTAGGACTATGTAAATATTGGTCACAGTCGAGCTCCTGCTGCTGCTAAGTTGCTTCAGTCGTGTCCGACTCTGTGCAATCCCAGAGATGGCAGCCCACCAGGCTCCCCATCCCTGGGATTCTCCAGGCAAGAACACTGGAGTGGGTTGCCATTTCCTTCTCCAATGCATTAAAGTGAAAAGTGAAAGTGAAGTCGCTCAGTCGTGTCCAACTCTAGCGACCCCATAGACTGCAGCCTACCAGGCTCCTCCGTCCAAGGGATTTTCCAGGCAAGAGTACTGGAGTGGGCTGCCATCGCCTTCTCCGACAGTTGAGCTAGATAGTGCTATTAATGCATTCTTTTCTTGTTCAAGTTTTGTTTTTCCCAGAGTTAATAATTGCTTTGTTTTGGACGTTTGACTGGTTTTCTATGATTCCTCACCACTTCAGCCTCAAACTTGCCAATGAACTATTAAAAACCCTTCCCAGTGTGGTCAAATTCACCAGGTAATCCAGCTCTTTTTTTCCTCCCCTGAACACAGTCCTCCTGTGGCCTTCCACATTACTGCCATAGTTCAGGGTGACTTTTCTCAAGGTCTTCCGGGTATTCAGCTGTCATCCTGATACACTTCATTCCCATCATTCTAGGTTTTCCCTTGGTCTTTCTGTTGCATCTCATTTCCCATATCCCATGCTCTCCTCTTTCTCAGTTTTCTCCTTTGTTTAGCTGTAGCATGTCTTCCAGTAGCCTCCTGAAAAGAAATGCAGAGAAGCTAATATTTTTTTAAAAATCTTGCACATCTGAAAATGTGTTCATTTTTCAGTTAATTGATAACCAGGTAAGATTTAGAATTCTTGGTTGAAAAGTGTGTTCCCTTGTAATATGTAAGTCTTTGTTCCATGTTTTCTAGCTTCCAGAGTTATTTTTTGGGAAGTTCAATTCTCTTCTGGTCCCCAGTTCTTTATATGCAGCTTTCTTCCTTTCTGGAAGTGATGAGGTTCTCTCTTTATTTCTTATGTTCTAAAATTTCACAGTAACATGCCTAGTTGAGAGTCTTTTTTTCATTGGGATGGGGTGTTTCCCTTTCAATCTATAAGTTCATGTCCTGCAATTCTGGGGAATTTTCTTGTATTATTTTCTTTGATAATGCTCTTTTCTCTCTTCTCTTTTCCTAGAACATCTTTTGGCATCATTCTAAATGTCTTGCACTGATGTTATTTATTCTCCATTTCTTGATCTCTGATTAGTTGTATGTTGGATCTCCTGGGTTGATCCTCTTATTTTCTCATTATCTTATTTTTCTATTTGAAAGAAATTCTTTGTATCTTTTTTTCAAATTTCTGGGTTTAATCTTAACTTTTTCTTCTAACCCTTTCATGTTCTCTCAATATTCCCTTTAAAAATACACACATGACATTCTAATCTTATTTTATAGCTGCAATGCCATCTCTTATCTTTCAGAGAAAATTATTTTAAGTGTTTCCCTGATCCCTGTGCTCTCTGTCTTTCTCCTAGTTGCCTTTTCCTCTTCTCCTGAATCTTTTGCCTCTTGTCTTTCATTCAAGAGTTATCTACAAATATTTGGTGAGAGATGACTCACTCAACATATTTCAAAGTGTTGTTTAAAGAGCTGAGTAGAAGCTCTTTACACATAGGTAGGGGTCACCCAAGGGTCATTAGGCTGACACTATTTCGCTGGAGGGACTTGGAGGGTCTCTATAGACCTGTTCCTTTATGCCAGGAGCTTGCCCCAGGGGGAAAAAAAAAAAAAAATTCCAGCTTCCTGACCTGAAGGGAGAAGGAGGCATGGAGATAGCCCTCCATCCAGTTGCCAGCATCTTATGTGCAACCTGGGGAGATAGAGGTCTGGGCCTCATCTTGGCTGAGCTAATGCCCCAGGTCCAAAGTCTTCCTGTCACCTTCTGAGAGGGTGAGCTCCTTGTCTTCAGCAGTGGTAGGAAGTGTGGTTGGTCCTCTGGCTGAATGAGGCTCCTCCCACTCTCTCATGTTCCTCCCTCCCAGCCCCCTTTAGAAGCAGCCAGCTTCCATCCCTGAGCCCATCCCAGGCCCGTGGGGCTACGTGGTTTGCTCCTAGTTCCCCTCACCCCATCCTATAGACTCTACTTTCAGTTTTGCCTGCTTTGCAAGTCAATCACCATTATCCATCCTCTTTCTAGATTCCAAAATTTGGTTAATAGACCTTGTCTGCCTTTGTCTTCTCTCCTGTTCTCTTTGTCCTATGAATTTATACATCTTTAAATTCTATTTAAGCCCATGTTGGTTAGGTTTCAGGAGTGAATGGGAATAAACACATTTTCTACCACCACCCACTTTATTTGTCTTTCTCTGTGACCATTTTCTTTGCTTGAGCCATCTCTTTCTCTGATATGCTAAGTTCCTTCCTGCCCCTGGGCCTTTGCACATGCTGTTCCCTCTCCTGGAGCACTCTGCTCCTCTCTCACTGGCTCATTCGCTGGCTAACTGTGACTAAGCAGACATGTCTCAACTTAAAAGTCGCCCCCACAGAGCGACTTCCCCAACCCCGGGCCTTCTAGCTACTTCAAGCAGCTCCAGGGGCTTCTCCTGCACAAACCAGAGCTGTTTCCTCTGGATCTTCTGTGACCTCCCCACTCCACGCCCCACCCAGACTCTAGAGGTTTTCAGAAAGAGGGAGAAAAGAAAGGCGGAGAACTTCCTTCCAGAGCCCCCTCTAGCCTGGCCACAGCCTCATCCACCCTCTGACCATATGTCTGCTGCCCTGAGGGGCTTAGCTGGTCTCTGGGATCCCTCCCAGCTGCTGGTCAAGAGCCATGGTCAGCTGACACACGCATCCCTTTGTTCTCTCGGCCTGCCCCTCATCGGGGACGTTTTAATACCTGCTTGCTTTCTCTGCTCTGTTATTCAGGGTCTGTGTCTCTGTGGCTCTCTGGGTCTCCATCTCAATGTCTCTCTGGGTCTCTATCTCAGTGTCTGTCTGTGCCTTCCCCCTCTGGCCCTTCTTCTCTCTCCGCTGCTCTCTCTCCCCCTCTCCCCAGCCCCTCCACCTCTGCTTCTCCCATCTTCTCTCCCTGTGTCTCTTCCTGTCCATCCACCTCATTTCCCCTTTGTCTTACTGCACATCCCTCCTGCACTGTCTCTGGCTCCCACTCTGAGAATGCCCCTCTCTCCCTGGCACCCACACACTCAGAGGGCTCTTTGGGGTCCCTGCCCTGCCTCTCTTTGAGTGCCTGGGTGGTAGGGGCCTTCCTGCAGTGGGCCCCAGGTGTGGTGGCCTTCCTGGTGGCCGGCCGGACCGCCGGCTGTCTAACACTCTTGTAAGGTTACTATTTATCTAGTGCAACCAAAGTTGGCACACACATCTGGCGCCTGGTACTTAGTGCAATTATTTATGATTTCCACCAAGATTTAAAAGCTCATCGCCGGCCTTGTAATGCGGTAACTGATTGCGCTGCTAATGTAATTAAGAAAAGATTATGATGTCCACGTGGCGTACCAGATGGTGGCATTCATAGTAATCGGCGTGCACAACTGGCAGACAACTGCACAAGGGCAGCCGAGCGGAGGCAGCTGGAGACCAGCCTCTTCCTCCAGCCACTTGGAGGGGAGCGGAGGCTGCTGGGGGTGCTGGTCAGTGCAGCGTGGGGAGGGGAGAAGGCGGGGGCGAGGAGGACTGGAGGTGCGAGAAGGGGTCCGTCTCCCCTGATCTGCTCCCCAAAGTTGGTCTCTTTGTTACTACTACCCCCGACCCCCTGAAACACGCATACACTGAAAAGTTTTACTTGTATATGGACAGGCACACACAAATAGGAAAACACACTCAGACTGCCATAAGTAAGGGATTCTCTCCTTCCTGTCTTCAAAACTTTTGATTAAGCGACTCCTTCTGCTAAGTCCTGGGACTGTTCTGATGAAGCAGACATGATATCCTTACTTGCAGAGCTCAACAGACTTGGAGTAGGGATAAACATCCATCAAAGAACCGCAGGAATTAGACATGAAATTGAGTAGAGTTTTGTGTTACTATTCAGAGGCTGGTGGTGGGATGAGGGCTTCCCCAGGGCATTTGACCTGGTCCAGGGGCCCCAGGGAAAGCTTCTCTGAGGAAGTGACAACTGAGATGTCATCTGAAGAGTGATAGCTAACCAGGTGATGAGAGGAGGGAAGGATGCTTCAGCAGGAGGAACATGTACAAAGGCCTGGGGGTTGGAGGAACCATGGCAAACACAGGCATCTAAAAGGAGGCCAGTGGCCAACAACAGGCAACTTGAGGAAGAGAAATGAAACTGGATGCCAAGACTTTTAATGAAGCTGTAGGAATTAAGGCAGTGTGGTATTAGCGCAAGGAGGAACAGACTGACCCGTGGAACAGAGGCGAGAGCCTGGAAACAGAGCTGTACACACAGGTGCACCGTATTTATGACAAAGATGACACTATAATCCAGTGGGAAGGAGGGGGTCTTTTCTATAAATGGTGCTGGGCCAATTCAGTATTCATACGAGAAAAAGCATGTCTCAACTCCTACCTCACGTTATACACAAAAGTCAGTTCCAGACTGCTGGCAGAGCTAAATGTGAAAGGTAACACAGCACAGCGTTTAGAGGAAAAGCTTGGAATAGGCAAATATGTCTTAAACAGGAGACAAAAAGGCTAACTAAATAAGACAAAAATTATAAGCTGAACATATTAAACCCAAGAAATTCTGTTCCTAAAAAATACCAGCAAGAGAGTGCCAAGCTAACTAAAAGACAGGGAGGAGACAGCCACAATTCACATATTTCACAAAGAACTTGGATTTAGAATATATATTTTTCAGTGCCTACCAATCAATAGGAAAACAAAACAGGCAACCCCACTTTTTTTTAGATTGCAACAGACTCCTTACAAATGAAGATGTTCAAAAGGCCAGAAAACATATGACAAGGAGCTCAACTCCATTAGTCAGCAGGGAAACACAAGCTAAAATTAGGAGTGGCTAAAATTAAGAAGACAAAGTATCAGGTATGGAGGATGTTGTCAAGAACAGGAAGTTTCATGCACTGCAGGCAGGATATAGATTGGTACTTTGGCAGATTGTTGGTTATTATCCGATAAAAGCAATATATTCTTGAAACGGAGCAGGTGTCCTCTGCCTGCCTTTTGCCTTGGAAAACTTTAGCCAAAGGATAAGTTTAATCAGAGAAGTGAGAAATGCAGAAACAAGGAAAACAGTCAAAGGAGACTGAAAACTAACGATGCAGGCATTAAACATGGTCAAGGACCGCTAGCTCTTTCTCAAGGGCTATAGACAATATCCTGAGCCACATCCTGTGAGCTCTCTTACAGACACCAAAACACCAAGTGGAGACGTTAACTACACGATGCCCAGACTACACCCAGGATGTGAGCTGCCACAATTCTGAGAACTGACCTCAAAGAAAGGGGGAACAAATGGACCCTGGAACTGAAGATTAACTGCACCTAAAACATTCGAGATGATGCTGGTCAGACCACTCATGACCAATCTGAAGATGACTGTTAGAGACGACTATGCTGTTCCCGCATGTAACTCCCCCTCCCCAACTCTGCCTGTAAAAGCTCTCACCCCTTGCTTGTCGGCCTTTGGGCGTATTGTCCACCGTCCTCTCCTCCCAGTTGGGGCATCTGAAGTAAAGCAAGCTTTCCTTTCCACCAACCTGGCCTGTTTGTTGGCTTTTGATCAGCGAGCAGCTGGACCGCACACACATACTCTTTTGATGACATTCTCACCACTGACCCAGCAGTTCCACTTTGGGATGTGTGGATTACACCACACTAAATGTGTGTTTTTTTTTCTTTTTTTACTAAATGTTCCCCAAAGACTTACTGCATTGTTCACTGGCGCACCACCCATAAGAGTCCAAGCCTCAAAACTGCCGAAATGCCTGTAAATGGCAGAATGGATACAATTATCAAAATAGGTAAATTTGGTGTATTTTTATGTTGGGATACTATACAAAAAGGTGAATAAATGAGTGACTGATACATTCGATGTGGACGAATCTCACAGATATACTTGCAGGTGAAAGCAGAGAGAACAAAGGCACAGATACTAAGGACTCCCTGGTGGTTCAGGGGCGAAGGCTCCCCAGTCCCAAGGCAGGGGACCTGGGCTCGATCCCTGGTCAGGGAACCAGATCCCACGTGCCGCAACTAAGGATCCCGTGTCCCACAGCCAAGACCCAGTGCAGCCAAATGAATAAATTAAAAGGAAATATTTTTTCTTAAATATTTGGATTGAGCATGTGCATCTCTCTCTTCTTTTTCTCCTAAGATGCCACCAAGAGGAGTGGAAAGAGGTAAAAAGGATATTCACTTACAGAGATGAAAGGATCCGGGACAAGAGATATCCTGGGCTAAACCTTTCACTGAATTTCTGGAAGCCAAAAGGTAGGTGGGGAAGAGATATTCTCTCAGGAGGAACTGTGGTTTCAATGCAATGCAGAGGCTCTCCTTCCAAAACAGTTTAATCCCACACAACCTGGGAGGAGCCTGGTCTCAAAGACATGCATGCAGAGGAAGGTGGGAGGCTTAAAACAAGGAGATTCATTGAAAGCTGGTAGGAGAAGCCATCGATTTCTATACCTTCCTGCCCTACTCCTGCACATACTCAATGCACAGAATAAAGCTGTCAAGTAACAAAGACTCTTAAGAAATTAAGCATGGAATCACTCAAATGAAAAAGTCAGTAGAATTAAAAGATGAGTGAAATGAAATCTCCCAGAACTGAAGAAAAAGAGGCAGAAAATTTGAGAAGAAAATAAGAAAAATAAAGGATTTGTTTAAGGGTTTCAATAACTGACTAATGGTAGTTTTTTGAGGAAAAAATTAGTTTCCAAAAGTGGGTGGAAGAAAGAATTAACAAAGAAATAATACAATAAATTTTCCTACAAATGAAGAACCTGAGTATACAGAATAGACAGGCCCGCTGAATACTTGACGAAAAGGAATGCATCAAGATCCATTTATAGGGGCTTCCCTGGTGATCCAGTGGCTAAGACTCTGTGCTCCCAACACAGGGGGCCTGGGTTTGATCCCTGGTCAGGGAACTAGATCCCAAGTGCTGCAACTAAAAAGTTCAAATGCCACAACTAAAGACCCCACAGGCTACAACTAAAGATCCGCATGCTGCAACTAAGACCTGATGAGCCAAATAAATATTTTTTAAAAGATCCATATAGAGGCACATTGTCTGGAAATGTCATAGAACCACAAATAGAAGCTATTAAAAGCTTCGAGAAGCAAAAATGCATGCTGCCTAGAAAGGGCTGAGTACCAAAATGGCATCAGATTTTCTCCTAGCAACATTAAGTGCAATATTTCCAATATCAAAATTTTGAGGGAAATGACTTTTGACTAGCATTTATACGCCCAGCCAAACCACTGGTCAATGGGAAGTTAAAAGAAAGATTGTCTCAGAAAGTTTACCTCCAACGCACCCTTTTGAAAGGAAACTACTTGAGAATGTGCTCCAGTAAAATAGCAGAATAAATCAAGGAAAAGGAATACATAGTGTCCAAGAAAGGTGGGACCAACTCAGAAAGACAATGGAGAAATTCCAGCAGAGAAGCAATACAGCAATCCACACTGAAGATGGAATCTTCTGGAAAGGGATACTCCAGGGAGTAGCAAAACACAAAACTGGACGGGGTGGCCGAAAACAATGAAAATACAGCCGTGGCAAACGGCACTAGTGGGAAGGGCAGGTGGAGGTTCTTGGAGGGGGAAATGGTATTCAAAAAAGAAAATGCTTCTAAGAATAATATACTACTTGACTCTGCAGTGAACAGCATTTCCGTTGTGTTTTCTGTGAGCTAAACCCTCACCTATCACAGCAGGAATTCAATGAATGTCTAAGATTTATAAGAAACAGAAATGGAAGCATATTATTGGAAAGCATCAGGGCTGCTGTAAAGAATAGCTACAGGAGCTGAAATTCTGCCCTGAGATGAGGGCTAGGGGATCAGGGTACAGAGACGGTGGAGATCCATTGTTTTAAACCACAGCATATAGCACTTGGGTATAATTTTTTTAAATTGCTGTTTCACTCTGGTTGCAGAGTGGAAATCTGATTGGGGGAGGTCAAATGCAGGGAGACTGGTTAGAATAGTGCAGCAGCACAGGCCGAAACAAAGGTTTATTGGACTGGATCGGTGGCAGTGGAAGTGGGGAGGAGATGACGGATAGAAAACTCTATTAGGTCACATTGACAGGACTTGCAGGGTGTTCAATAAAAGAGTGAGAAGGACAGGAATGACACCTGGTTTCATGCGTCTATATTTGAGTGGACAGTGGAGCCATCTGCTGAGAATCCTAGCCAAGAACTAGGTCATTAGGAGAGTGCAGCGAGTTCAGTTGGACACATGTTGAATCCGAGGTGCTTTGGGGCCATCGAAGAGATGTTAGGTGGACAGTTGTAAACATATTTCTGAGCTCAGGTCAAATATCCAGGGATAGGCAGTGACTGAAGCTGTTAGTACAGATAAGACCTTTTGGGGGAGACAGTAAGGTCCAGTTACACTGGAGGGATTGTGTAAATGAGAGAGAGGTAACTGATGATGTAAGGTTGACATGAAGTCTCTGGTTAGATACATCTAGCCCAGAAGACACAGATATATCAACATGGGCACAACGTCCTTACAGGCTTATAATAACTCAGAGGCTCAAAACTGCCTCCTTCATTGTTGTTGTTTAGTCACTAAGTCATGTCTGACTCTTTTGCAACCCCGTGGACTGTGGCCCCCCAGGCTCCTCTGTCAATGGGATTTCCATTGACAAGAAATACTGGAATGAGTTACCATTTCCTTTTCCAGGGGATCTTCCTGAACCCACGTCTCCTGAATTGGCAGATGGATTCTTTACCACTGAGCCACCAGAGAAGGGAGCCCAGATTACCCCTTATTTCACATTGAAGTCAGAGAGTTCAAGTTCCTATCTGACAGGCTGTAGGGTGTCTCCCCCAGTATTTCCAGGGGGGTCCAGACAGATTTTCCTGGGTCAATATGCACTGAAGCCACCCTCACCAGTATTCCCAGCCCTTGTGACTCTGACCTCCAACTTTGGCCATTCGCACCCATTTCTATCCTGTTATTTCCCCCAAACAAAGGTTATCGTATGAATAGACTTACTGAAGGTTTGGAGCAGTGAGGAAAGTTACAGCACATAGCAGGAAGCAAATGGAAGCTCAGGATTAGACATCACCATTTCTAGAAGACCAGCAGCCATATCTCACCATAGGGAATTTGCACTGGCCACGACCTTCTGTGGAATCCCTGCCTTGTTCCCTGTTGGGGGTCCTCTTCCCACTCACCAGCCTTTCTTCCACCTCCTTTTGGTTTGTATCTGTGCCTCTCACCCTCTGCCTCCCAGGCTGCTCCCAGACATTCTGCTGGGAAATTCAGCTCTCTCTTTGTTGCACGCTTTGCCTTCCAGGGCTTGCCAGGCCACTTACAACACCTAAGGGAACTAACAATATACTTTTCGAAGCAAAGAACCTTCTCCCCTGAGATGAATTATGTGCATCCCGTATAATGGTAAACTGACTGCCTGCTGTTCAGTCTTTAAAAAACTCGAACTCACACACACTCACATGCAGACAGGCAGACAGACTTCGACATTCATTCACATACACCCATGCTCATGCGCTCACCAACAAGCATATACTCATATGGATGCGAGCGCACACAACTGCAGGTCCACACTGTGCGCACACTTTCATACAGGCCTGGACATGCAGATGCACTCAAGGCTTTTAACAGCACCCAGCGGTCTAGTCTGAAGCCTTCCCTCAGGTTAATCCCACCCTGTGTGTGTGGGCATGCGTCTGTGTGTACGTGGGTCTGCCCTTTGCTGCTCTGGTCATTGAGCTGTCCTGAAGGAATGTTCTGTTCTTGGACGGGTGCCTGGCACCTGGGGAAGAGCCACCTCCTTTGACCAGAAACTAGAAAACTGAACTGATGAGCCCAAGGGGACTGGGACTGGGTTCTGAAGCAAGACCTTGTCATAACATCACCAAGGCAGCCCCCATCCTGAGCACATAGCCAGGAACTGGTGGCTACGGTGGGTGGGAAGAAATGGTCCCCCCAGAATGTCCACATCTAAAACCGGTGAATGTGACAAAGGGCATTGCATGTGATCTGGCTAAGGATCTTGAGATGAACTGGGCGGGCCCAATGTAACCGCAATAGTTACAAGGAAAAGAGGGAGACGGGAGAGTCAGAGGAGGAGATACACAATAGAAGCAGAAGGCAAGGTGAGGTGATACTGACTTTGAAGAAGGAAGTGGTGATGAGCCACAGAATGCAGACAGCTTCTAGATGCTAGAAAAGGCAAGGAAAAGATTTACCTTGCTTTGTAGCTATTAAAATATACAGTAAAGCTATTAGAGGGCGTCCCAGGTGGCACAGTGGTAAAGAATCTACCTGCCGATGCAGGAGACACCGGAGATATGGTTTTGATCCCTGGGTTGGGGAGGTCCCCTGGAAGAAGAAATAGCAACTCACTCCAGTATTCTTACCTGAGAAATCCCATGGCCAGAGGAGCCTGGCAGGCTACAGTCCACAGGGTTGCAAGAGAGTAGGATACAACTTAGCATCTAAACAACAACAAAACTACTAGAATCTGATAGTATGGTTATCGGATTGACAGAAACCTTTGGAACAGAAAAAAGAGTCCTGAAATATCTCGCACTATATGTAAGAATTTAATACATAATAAATGTTTTACTCTCAGTGAGGAAAAAAAAATAAGATTAATTGGTAAATGATGCTGGATGGAAAAAAGCACCTATCCAAGTAAGAAAATGGAGTTGAATCCTCATCTCATGCCATATAATAAATTAAAATCAAATTGAGTAATAAGGCTTAAATGAAAAAATAGAATATAAAAGTCTTAGGGGGAATTTTAGGTGAATACATGTGTAATTCCTCCCTGGTGGCTCAGTGGTAAAGAACCCACCGGTGTATGCAGAAAACCTGGGCAATCCCTGGGTCGGGAAGATCCCCTGAATAAGGAAATGGCCACCCAATCCAGTACGCTTACCCGGCAAATCCCATGGACAGAGAAGCCTGGTGGGCTACAGTCCATGGGTCACAAAGAGTTGGACACGACTTAATGACTAAACAACAATGTGTAATTCAGGGACTGTAGGCCAGTGCAGGGAAGGAGAGTGCATTTTTATCTATAACAGGAAATACAGAGTCTATTTCAAAGAAAGAGAATCATCTTTTATTATGTAAAATTTAATTTCATCCAGCTAATTTTTAAATTTTAGATATTATATGCCTTGGTTCTAGAATCCTCATTCGCTTATTCTGATAGTTTATTTCTCTGCTGAGGTATTCTATTTAATCATTCACTCTTAGCATATTTTCCTTCATGTCCTTGAACATAGTTGTCATAGCTGCTTTAAAATTCTTGTCTCTGAATCCCAAGATCTGGCTCCCCTTGAGATTGGTCTCCATGATTGCCTTTTCTCTTGAATATGGTTCACATTTTCCTATTTCCTCCCATGTTTGGTAATTTTGGTTTATATCCTGGATACTGTATTAGTGACTCTGGGTTCTTTTATATTGCTCTGAAAGAGTGTTGTTTTTCTATTTCACCAGGCAGTTGACTGAACTCAAACTCCAAACTCTGAAATCTGTTCAGTTATTTTAGCCACAGTCAGACCTCTAGGAGTTTCCCCACTGAATTCATAGTTAAAAAAACACTCCAAGGCTTGGATGAAGTTTGTAAGCAGAATCGGAACACCCTCTCCATGAATTTCTCTTTCTGGGATTTCCTCCTTCACGTTCCAACTGCCATGGAAGCCCTCAGTTTTGTTCTTTGATCCCCCCTCAAGTTAAAAAAAATAATAAACAAGACCCTGATGCTGGGAAAAATTGAAAGCAGGAGGAGGAGAGGGCAGCAGTAGATGAGATGGTTGGTTGGTGTCACTGTTTCAATGAACTTGGGCAAACTCCAGAAGATGGTGAGGGACAGGGAAGCCCGGCGTGCTGCCGTCCACGGGGTCGCAAAGAGTCAGACACGACTTGGCGGCTGAAAGACAACACAAGTAAAAATGCAGATCTCTATCCGATTTTTAGCCAGCTCATGCGGCACCGCCTGGGGCCTGCTCTTAGGCACAAAAATGTTACAGTGAGAAATTCACTTCCTGTTGTCCCTTTCTTTCAAGGGTCAGACTCTCCAGTTTCTGCCAGACTTTGATTGTTTTCAGTGCCTTTACGTAGCCTTTTAAACATTTTGCCAAGAATTTATCATCATTGTCTGTCAGGTTATCTTTTATAGGGTATTCTGTCATTATCAGATGTGAAACTTTCTGACCACATAAAATTTAAACTATTTTAGATGGATAAAGAGACTCATAAACAAAGTTAAAAGACACACACTAAGTTGGAGAGAATATATTTACTGTGTCCATGACAGATAGAGTTAATTTCTAGTTCTTACAAATTGGTAAGAAAAAGACAAAGCAGCCAATAGAAAAATGTTCCCAGGGTATGAATAGGCTCAGAGAAGAGTAAACCCAAACAGCCAATAAACATGTGACTGAGTCTCCCAATACTCAGGAAAATGCAAATTAAAGGAACTTCTCACCCATCAGATTGGCAAAAATTCAAAAGGATGTTACATCTACTACTGATGGGCGTGCAAGGAGAAGTATGTTTTCGTATGTTTTCATATATAACTGGTGAAAAATAGAATTAGTATTGTCTTTTTGGAAAGCAATATGAAAAATTTTTTTTAAAAAAATCATGTCCTTCAACCCAGCGAGTAGGATCTCACTCGTAAGAATTTGTCTCATGGAAATAAAAGAGTGCATTCATACATAGGAATATATAAAGGTGTTTAGTGTTGCAATATTTGTAGTGGACAAAGAACCAAAAAGAGTCCATCAAGGGGAGAGTGTCTAAATCAAAACACTTCATTCCATGGAGTAAAGATGTTGCCATTAAAAAGAATGAATTTACTTGCAAGGGTTTCCACAATATTGTTTATTCAGAAATTCAAGAAGTATATGTAATATGATCTATTTTATCAAACAATCATGACCAAGATTGGCAATCCCTATATATGTATATAACTATGGCGTGCTAAGTTGCTTTAGTCGTATCCAACTCTTTGTGACTCTATGGACCGTAGCCTGCCAGGCTCCTCTGTCCATGGGATTCTCCAGGCAAGAATACTGGAGTGGGTTGCCATGCCCTCTTCCAGGGGATCTTCCTGACCCAGGGATTTAAACTGCATCTCTTGAATCTCCCACTGGCAGGTGGGTTCTTTACCACTAGCGCCCCCTGGGAAGCCCAGGATAACTATATGAGCATTTAAAAAGAATATGGAAGGGAGACTTCCCCTGTGGTCCTGTGGTTATGACCCCATGAGTCCTATGCAGGGGCTTTGGTCCCTGGCTGGGGAGCTAAGATCCCACATGCCACCAGGCAGGGCAAAAAAAAAAAAGAGAGGGAGAGAGAGAAAAAATATGGAAAGATTTTAACGTTGGTTGTTGAAATGTTAGGGAAGGAGTAAATTTTACAAGAATCAAAAGGAAAACTTTTAAATTGACTTTCTAAAATAATATGCAATTCAAAGCAAACATTTTGCAACTTAATCTCAGAGACAGTAAGTATTTTTACTGTAATAGATCACATCTCTCCTCATCACTACCATAATTATCAAAATATTATTACTAGATGTGTTTCTTCAAATAAGTCTTTTATAATTTCCAATAACTTCTCACATTTTTGCTTAATTATAATAAGTGAGATATATTGTTTAAAAATAAAGGAGACAAGCAAATTTGAATATGGATTGCATATTAAAAACTGTTAATTTCGTAAGCTGGGATAATGACATGGTTGGCACATAAAACATACTCTTTCAACTGGCAATGCATAATGAAGTATTTATGTGTGAAATGAGATAATGTCTGAAATTTGCCTACAAGATTGGAAAAATATGGATAATTCTTGAAGCTGGATAATAGGTTGATGAGAATTTATTATACTTTTTCTCTTCTGTATGCTTTAGATTTTTCACAATAAACATTTTTTAAATGTCTCAAAAATGCCTGTGGAAAAACATGTATGATACGTTTATGTACAAACATACATATGAAAGAAGAATAACGGTAAGGTATTTTTGAGGCACAATCATCAAAATGTGAATGGTGAGGTTTCAAGGATTATAATTTGTTCTTTATACCTTTACATTTAAAAAATTCTTTTAATCATACAAGAGATAAATTAAAGCTGTTTTGATCACAAATAAAAGATTTTAAACTATAGAAATTGACTTCTTCCTTAGGTGATGTTATCCAGCCCACAGCTACCTGTATGTCAGTGACGTTGAATTTCCATCTCATCTCTAATCATGGTCATAAACTACAACTTCATAGACCAGGATTGCCTACTCAGCAATTTCATCTGTATAGGGATTTTGAGCTGGACAGAGCCTGCGTGGATGGCTTCATTCTCTCCCTTCCAAAGGGCTCTTGCACCAGTCTTTCCTATCACAGTAAATGCTAACACCATTTAACAGGTTGTTGTTGCTGATGTTTAATCACTAAATCATGTCTGACTCTTTGAGACCCCATGGGCTGCAACATGCTAGGCCTCCCTGTCCTGGAGTTCGCCCAAGTTCATGTCCATTGAATCGATGATGCCATCCAACCATCTCATCCTCTGCCACGCTCTTCTCTTTTTGCCTTCAATCTTTCCCAGCATCAGGGTCTTTTCTAATGAGATGGAAAAAGTTTTGGAGCCTCAGCTTCAGCCTCAATCCTTCCAATAAATATTCAGGGTTGATTTCCCTTAGGATTGACTGGTTTGATCTCCTTGCTGTTCAAGGGGCTCTCAAGAATCTTCTCCAGCAAATTAATCTGTTGAGTGATACTTTGAAATTATGTGAATATTCTGTGTCAAGATTTTATCCAGTGGTTTTTAGCATCCATTAGTGAGCCTTGTTTGAGTCAACAATTATATTGGCAATTGCAAAGCAGTGATTTTTCTAATTTTATTATTTCCTGTATTTTCTAACTATTCTATGAAGTGAAGTGAAAGTCACTCAGTTGTGTCCGACTCTTTGCAACCCCAAGGACTACACAGTCTGTGGAATTCTCCAGGCCAGAATACTGGAATGGGTAGCCTTTACTTTCTCCAGGGCATCTTCCCAACCCAGGAATTGAACCCAGGTCTCCTGCATTGCAGGTAGATTCTTTACCAGCTGAGCCACAAGTGAACCCTAATTGTTCTATAAAGAACTTTTTTGTCCTGTCTTCTCCTTGAGTACTGGTACAAATGCATGGGTTATTCAATTCAAAGTGCTCTAACTCATTACTGTCATTCTTTTTTATGCTCAAATTGTTCAGAATTGGGCCAACTCCATCAAGCCATCTTCCGTATCCTTTTGACATGTCCCCACCAGTCTTGCAAGATACCCTTGTTTTCTGGCACAACAGATTAGAGATAATTGGATAAATTAAAACATAAACTTTGTATTAGAAATTATTTTATCAGTGTTAAACTCTGAGGTGTGATCATGGTGTTAGAGTTACATAGGAGAATGTCCTTGCTCTTAGAAGATATTCTAATGTCTCTCAGGATGAAATGTTGTGATGTTTGTAAGTGACTCTCAAATGCAGGAAGAGGGGAGTAAACAAATGTTGCAAAAAATTAACCATTGGTGAAGCTAGCTCTTATAAAATCTATACCTTTCTTTCAACTTTTTTTTGTGGGGTTGAACTTTTTCAAAATAAAAGCTGTGGGAAAGATTTTTCCCGTAGCCAGGCACTGGTCAAGCCCTTCGTGGCTTCCATGCTGATTCTGCCCCTAGAGTTACTCACCTGCACTCCTACTGGTCCTGGCTTCTCCCCTCCCCCTGAAGTCCTTGCTCACGGAGCTGCCAAAGTGAGTGTCTCAAGACTTAAGTCAGAACTTGCCGTTCCCTTGCCTCAAGCTCTCCTTGATTCCTGAAATAAAATCCACATTCCACACCAAGATCTTGAAGGCCTTCTATGGTATGGCCCTACCTGCTGGCTTTCCTCACCTCTCACGCCTTGCTCACTCACTCCAGCTTAAGGTCATCCATACATGTGTTCCCTCTGTCTGAACACTCTTCCCTCAGATTTTTACATTTTCTTTTTCTCATCATTCATACTTCTGCTCACACTTTTGTCCCCTCTAAAAGCCCCGTCTACCCACTCATTAATAGCTTCCCCATTCCCACTCAAACTCTGTCCTTGATCCAACTTAATTTTCTTCTTGGTGCTTATTTTTATCTCTCTCCCCTGCTGGAATGAAACAAGCTCCCAAAGCAGAGACTTTCTCTATTCAATGTTGTATCCTTTGTTATGAGAACAAAGCACATAGTAGGTACACAATAAATAAATAAAACAATGTAGTCATTCACTGATGTAGGTACATGTACGTAGATGTGCTGGTACCCCCAACTGCACACTCACACAAATGCTTACTGAGGTACAGGTAGAGAAACAGAGTCACAGAGGAACTCTATGAGCAGACGTACAGTTATACAGTTCCTACAGACACAAACACACATGCACAGTCATACAGACGTACAAAGACACACTCACACAATAACCCACACTTATCTTTAGACCTTTATCCCCTGGTCTGTATACATTCAAACATGGACCCGCATAGGCACAAACATGCTTACACAACCACACATAGGCACAGAGACACAGACATTTAGGCATGGGAACAGAAATGAACACCTGCGCACACTCCTGTATGTATATGTGTGCACGCACCCCCTTCGCCTTAGCCCGACCGGGCCATTCATGTACTTGCTAAGCCCAGCCTGGGAGTGCCACAAACCTCCTGGCGAAGCTCCCCCCAGGACAGAGGATCTGGGAGGGGGTAGAGGCTGCTGAAGAGGTGCCCCCTGATTTATGGCTGCTCCAAGGCCGCCATGTGGAGCAGCAATGTCACCAAGGCCATTAGCTGTCTGGGCAGAGCTGTAAACCATGCCTGGCTCGGTGCCCTGTGCTCCAGCCGCACTTGCCTCTGCAGTCACCTGTCTCTCTGGGCAGCACCCGGATACCAGAGGCAGCAGCCTTTCATAGCCACACACACAGAAAACCAAGGCAACAAGGAGAGCTCTGAGATGTCCAGCTACATGGCTGCATGGGGGGAGGAGACCCTATGAGGAGGGGGCAGATGGAGGGTAGTGGTCCTCAGCAATGCCAGGCACACTGGCATACTTTCCGCCCACTTACAGCTGGAGCAAGCAGGGCTGGGGGTGTGGAGAGAGCTATGGGTGCCAGGGGAGGGGCTGAGATGGCAGCTGCCCCGCCAGGTGGGCTCTGCTGGTGCCAGGAACTGCCAGGGCACACTTGGTGCCAGACTGGGGAGCAGACCCACTCCAGGAGGAGCTGGGGCAGCCCCAGGCTGCACAGGACTCCAGTCTGAGCTCAAGAAGTCTTCAGAGGACTGGACTTCTTCCTCATCCCAGACACCTGGGATGGGAAGACCCTGGGGACACCTCTGGGCTCCTGTTCATGTGGGACCTTTGGGTGACACCTTCCGCTGGGCTCGGGATGTGGGGGGCAACTCCCCAAGGGGTCCCAACAATACACTCAAAAACTTAGAAGCTGGAAGGGATAGTTTGTTCTGGGACTCCTCGACATAGCTGTGTACAAGGACCAGCACAGTGGAGGGTCAAGGTGGGAGAGGTATGCCCCAGGCTTGAGAAAAACCCAGGCCAGCTGGAAGGGAGAGAATGAGGAGGTGCGCAGTGGGGCAGGAGAACAGGGAGCAGGTGGAGGCCACACACTGAAGCCCCGAGACAAGGATTTGGGTCTTGAACCCAAAGTACTGGGGAGCCACAGATGGGTCTATAGCAGAAGTGGTGTGATCTGGTTTGACACAGTACCCCTTGCCATGTCATACAGCACAGGCTGTTGTACAGTTGCTAAGCCATGTCTGACTCTTTTGCCACTCCATGGACTGTAGCCTGCCAGGCTTCTCTGTCCACGGGATTTCCTAGGCAAGAATACCGGAGTGGGTTGCCATTTCCTTCTCCAGGGATCTTCCTGACTCAGGGATTGAACCCGCGTCTCCTGCAATGCAGGTGGATTCTTTAGCTCTGAGCCACCAGGGAAGGCCCATATAGCACGTGGTTATCATTTGATTACAGAAGTGCAAGGGTGGACCAGATAGGGAAAGAGAGGGAAGATATTTTATAGTGTCAAGGACTGCGCATTGCTGCTGCTGCTAAGTTGCTTCAGTCGTGTCAGACTCTGTGAGACCCCGTGGACGGCAGCCCACCAGGCTCCTCTGTCCATGGGATTTTCCAGGCAAGAGAATTGGAGCGGGGTGCCATTGCCTTCTCCGGACTGCGCACTAGTCCCCCATTTTTACCAATAAAAGGACTGCTTGCAACCAGTGTTCAAAGAGAAGGCGGGTTTCTTCTCTTCATTCACGCATTTGTGCATTCATGCGCTTATCCATCGTCATGTACGCTCATAGCAGAAATAAACCAGGTCTTTCCATCTGGGGGTGTCCAGTCCAGTAGCGGAAGAGAAAAGGGAACGGGCAGAAGCTGAGGTCAGCATTTATGGAGTGCCACTTGTATGCCGCCACTGAGGTGGGCATCTGACACGCGTGATCTCCTTTTGGCTTCAGAATCACCCAGTGAGGCAGGTGCTCCCCACCCCATTTTACAGACTAGAAAACTGAGACTCAGGGAGTGAAGCCATCCGCCTAAGTCCTCACAAAAGGCTCTAGACCCCAACAGAAAGTCTTCAGAGAGTGATAGAGAACAGCCTGAGGCACTTCAAGGGTAATTTTCATCCTTGTCTTCAGGCCTGGCGAGGTTCTGAAGTTCCCGGAAAGGATGAGACCCTGGGGATTGGACCAGGGGCCCTGCGCTGCCTCCCCCTTGGCCCATGATTAATGCCTGACAGTCCCTCCACTCGCAGGGAACTCATCAGACTAATATTTCCTGATGTGAACTTCATGTCGCCCTCGAATGAGAAATCCCAGCCCCCTCGCATTCCGTGCCCCAGATGAATGGGCTCCCGTCCTGGGGCTGGTGAGTGATGCGGCCTGTGCCTGCAGAGGGAGGTCGATAAAGGCCCTTCATCAGCAGAACCGTGGCCTCTCCCCACTGGCCAGTGGGCCCTGCTTCCCCTCACCGTGCCACTCCCCCGGGGCTGGGGCTGGACTGCCCATCAGAGATGCATAGGCAAGGTCAGTGCCCAGCAGATGGGGGGGCAGGGCTTGTGAACAGAGGGACAGGCCTTCTCCAGTCTTACACAGAAGTCAGGGCCCGTGGAGATCAAAGGGAAGGGGCAGGATCCGCCTACATTTTACCCTGACTTTGAAGCTCCAGTGAGCCCAAAGGAGGGTGTAAGCATGTAGCCCAAGGCCATGAGAAAATGCCTCTGGAAGGAAACCTGGGACCTGAAAGGAGCCCCCCGCTTGCTATAACCTAGTAATTCTAGGAATAGAAATACATTGTTTGTTGCTTTAGTAAGATAAAATGGAAACAATAACCAGTACCGTCTATCGAGTGCTTATGATGTGCCGGGGGTGGAGCCAAACATTGATGTTCATTATTGCACTCAGTCCTCACAAAGCCTCATAGAGTAAGGTGGTATTAGCCCATTTTACAGAGGAGAAAAGTGAGGCCAAGGGCAGTTAAATGATACTCTAAGTAGTAGTGTCAGGATTAAACCCTAGATTTTTCTACCTTGAAACATGTGCTTTTAGCCATTCATCATCCAGCCATTCAGCGAGTATTTGTGAATGACATCTTCGTGTCAGGCTCTGAGCAGATAATGGAAACATGCTCCATACCTGCCGCCATGGAGCTTGCCGTCCCGTGAGAGTCAGCACCAGGCAAGATGGCTGTGGTGCTTAGCTCAGAATGTGGCTGAGAGTGGGGTGCTCGGGAAGGCCTTGTGCAGAGGAGGATGCATGTCTTGTCTTTTCACAGGAAGAATCCAGTCTACCCCCTGAGGACAAGTCCTACCTGAGGTTCCAGAAGCGGAGAGAATCCAGGGCCAGAGGTCAAAGCCTTGGAGGCCAAGGCAGGGCAAAGAACGGGCCTCCTGTAAAGCAAGCACCGATGACAGAGGAGCCTGGCGTGCTCCAGTCTGTGGGGCTGCAGAGTCGGACACGACTTAGTAATTGAACAACAACAACGGGCTGAAGCAGACGGTGGCCTCAGGATGTGGTGACCGGAAGGAAGCAGGAGTCCCCTTTGTGAAGGAGGCAGCCATCATGATCTGAGTGGTGTGGTCCTGGGGAAGGGTGGCATTAGGTCAGCTTAAAGATGGAGCTCGAGAAGAACAGTTCTTCACACCTGAGACGGTGGAAAGGACATCCTCCTGAGGGTATCCTTCAGCAGCAGGAGATACTTAGAGTCAGATACACAGCAGCACCAAAGTGATCCATTCATGCGAGGTCCCCAGCCAGCAGCCGGAAGCTCGGGGAGCAGTTGTGACTTTGGAGGATGCGAGCTGGCGTGGTTTATGCAGGGGGTTCCAAGCCCAGACCAGCAGGATGGGTTCAGGGCCGAGTTCGAGGCCCAGCAGGAAAGAGGAGACTGAGGGTGGAGGCCAGAGCTGAGCGGATCCCAAGGCCACCAGATGGTGGCGCTGTGGCCGCCAAGCTGCTTTCCACCCTGTCAGCCTAGGAAGGGTGGAGAGGGCTCCGCCTGGCAGAGGCAGGGAGGCTGAGCCAACCCAAGCCTGGGGCTGCCAGGGTCCATGAGGAATTGAGGGGGGGGGGGGGCGGCGCGACAGCCTCAGTCCTTCTGCAAAAAGCTTGTCCCCCATCTGCGTTTTGTTAGCGCTTTGACCCCCAAGACTTGAGTTTGAGCAAGTTCCGGGAGATGGTGAAGGACAGGGAAGCCTGGCATTCTGCAGGCCATGGGGTCGCAAAGAGTCAGATGCGACTGAGCAACTGAACAACAGCCTCAAGACACCAGGTTCAGCTTCTTGCATTGCAAAGTGTGGACCCCTTAGACTCTCTCACCTCATACCTCCCTGAGGCCCTCCCGTTCAAGCCTCCACCCCATTGCTGAGCCTGCCCTGAGCCTTGACCCTCAATTTATCCTTGACACTTACCCTGTCCCTGACCCTCTCTCCTCCTCCACGCCCCCTATTCAGTTCTCCCAGTCTCTGAGTCCTGCCCCACCCCTGCCATTTCACACCCATCTCAGATCCCTCCTACCCATCTTGCTTCTGGAATGGGGTCAAGACCCTGTGCGAGATTCCAGGAGGAGAGGAGGGGTATCTGTTGCTCATATTCCTTATAAAGTATTTTAAAGCTGTGTGCACGCATGCTAAGTCACTTCAGTCGTGTCCACCTGTTGGCAACCGCACGGACTGTAGCCCTCCAGGCTCCTCTGTCCATGGAAGTCTCCAGGCAAGAATACTGGAGTAGATTGCCATGCCCTTCTCCAGGGGATCTTCCTGATTCAGGGATCAAACCCACGTCTCTTAAGTCTCCTGCACTGGCAGGCGGGTTCTTTACCACTAACACTACCTGGAAAGCCCCATATTAAAGCTGAGAGGTCCCTATTTTCTTTGGGGACCAAAAATCGGTGGGAATTTCAAGATGACCTCAGTAAAATGCCACATACAAAATCAGTCCACAGCTTGAGACATCAGAATAGTGCCCCCTCCTGCTCCTTGTGGAAGATGGGGGGCAGAGGGTAGAGAGAGGGCAGAGGGGGCCATTTGCACATTTCTGTCTTATTTTTTGATCTGTGTGTTGGGTAGACAAGTGTGTTCATTTGGTGACCTTAAATCAAGCAATGGGATTTGTGCATTTACTTGTGTCTATGTTATGCTTTAATAGAAAGCTTTTTTAAAAATGCAGTCTGGGCATTTCAGGCCCTCAGGGCAGCAGAGCTGGCAGTTGGGACATGACTACCTAGAAGGCTGGTCGGGCTGATTCTGCCTTAAATGGGCCCTTGAAAAAGCATGATCAGGCTCTCAGTGTTCCCAGGACAAGCTTTCACCCCAACAGGATGCTGACAACAAGCCCCTACCCCCCGCCATGCACCCCCTGTCCACTGGGACCCTGCCTCGGTGCCAGCTGCCTTTCCTAGCCTAACAGCTGTATTTTTCAGGTACAATATGACAGGCTCAATCTATTCCTGTTATATATTTCCCAGTAAATGGACAAGGTGAAAACAGTGTCAGTTCAAATCACTATCATGACACTTAATTCTGATTTACTGTACCTTTTGCTGCAATCTTGAAAGTGCCCGCGACTATGCTGAGCTGGATCGCCCAGCTGGGCCCCACGGGGTCGACGTTGAGATCAGCTTCAATAAAAGAATTTAGGGTAAGGCGGCCCCTGGTGAGCAGGGGGCAAGCCGGAGCCCAGAGGACGAGCCAGCAGAGACGCTGGAGCCTGGCTCTCCCACACCTCCCTCCCGCCGACTCTTTGTCCCAGCCCTGTGTTTGCAGCAGCTGGGAAATTTATGGAGGCTCCATAAACGGGTTTTACAGACAGCTGTTAGAGCGTGCGGAGCAAGGCTTGGCTGTCGGGGGACCTAGTCGTAGGCTTACAGCCAAGACACTTAAATATTATGGCCCCACATATATAAAAAGTGTGCTGTGAGTCCTCTGCTACCTCCCTCCTCCTGACCCAGGAGCATGGGGTATGGCCAGAGAACAGCATTGCTCCCAGTTGCCAGCTATCCAGAAACCAAATGCCTGCAAACTCTCACTCCAGTCCCCGCCTCCCAGTCCAGGAGCCTCTGGCTGGGCAGACAGCATGCATGAAGGGAGACTCATCCAGACAGCAGTGCCAGGCGAGTGCCAGCCCCCAGTCCTGCCCTTCTGACCCACTGTGCCCAGGCTCAGCTCAGCACATTCCTTTAGCCTCAGGACCTGGCTCCAGCTCTTTTCCCTGCCTTGAAATCTTCCTGCCCACCCCCAATCTTTTCTTGCCCTTGCCGGTCCCTATCAACCAGAACTCAGCTGAAATCTTGCTTTCTCAGAGGCGACATCACAGCCTTTTAGAATCATATACCCTGTTATAAATGCTCACATCCCCCTGGACTTCTTCATAACATTTATAACAATTGCAATTAACTAATTATTGGTGTCATTATCTGTTTAATGTCTATCTCCCCCACTGGACAATAAACTCTGTGGAAGCAGGGACTCTACTTGACTATATCCCTAGTGCCTTACACACGGCCTGGGAATAAATACTGAATGAATGAATGAACAAACGGAGAACAGACACAATTCTCAGACCGAGGACAAGACGAAAGGTGCTCAGCTCCGAAGAGCAGGTGGAAGGTCTGTGGGGGTTCGGTAAAGAAAAACCGCTTTGACAAGGGGGAACTAGGAAAGGCTTGCAGGAAGAGGAGCCATGGGATCTCCTCTTTCATTCAGAAGTCCCTACTGTGAAACTTAAGATGTGAGTCAGAGAGCTATTTCTTAGTCTTGTTGAGCCTCAGCTTCCTTGTCTTTAAAATGGGGCTAATGATAGAGATGCTGAAAGCTCGACCTCTCTGCACCTGTGGTGAATCAAATCTCAGAGCAGAATTCAGGGCAAAGCAGAAAACAATAGCTTTATTGCTTTGCCAGGCAAAGGGGAACACAGCAATCTCCTGCCCTTGAAAACTGTGTCCCAACCCAGGGTGTTTGGTGAGGACTTCTATGGCAAATGGTTCAAGGGTGGGGGCTCCTTATAAGGGTCAGGTGTGTGCAGGGCCTGCGCTCCTCTAATCTGGCCTCAGGTAATCTTCTTAATGAGCTTTTCTGGTTCCTTTAGCCCCAGGTGGTCTTCTCCGGTATGAAGAAAGCGGACATCTTCCATTTCCTGGGTTTTAATTCTATAAGAATCTGCCTGCAATGCAGGAGATGTGGGTTCTACCCCTCGGCCAGGAAGATCCCCTGGAGAAGGGAATGGCAACCCACTCCCGTCTTCTTGCCTGGAGAATTCCACGGACAGAGGACCCTGGTGGGCTGCAATCCATGGGGTCACAAAGAGTCAGACATGACTGAGCAGCTAACACACACAGCTCTATAAAGGGCTTAAAGACCTTGTTATATGTATCCTTTGCAGTAGAACCAGGACCCTGCCCCAAGGCTGCTCCTGTGTTGTCTTTCCATTCCATCTTTTCCCTTCCTGGGTTAGAAACTGTTCACATCTGCCCTTTGGAACTTAGGGAAGGTCATGGAAGTTGGAGTCAAGAAACAGGGTCAGAAAGACTTCCAAGCCCCAGAGTCCCGCAGGGTCCTGCTCGGTTTCGATAGTGCCTGTATCATATGTTTGTTGCAAAGAATAACTGTATTCATAGCACAGCTCATGGAATAAGTGTTCCTTAACGTACATGACTTCTGGAAATATATAGCCAGAACTTGGTAATTCCAGGCAAAGGGTATAGCATGTGTGAAGGTATTTATGAGGGGTAAAAATCATTCACCTTGATGCCCTGTGGCTCAGAAACCATGTTTTGTGTCTCATAACCTTTTACAGTGGAGAAGGCAATGGCACCCCACTTCAGTACTCTTGCCTGGAAAATCCCATGGACAGAGGAGCCTGGAAGGCTGCAGTCCATGGGGTCGCTGAGGGTTGGACACGACTGAGCAACTTCACTTTCACTTTTCACTTTCATGCATTGGAGAAGGAAATGGCAACCCACTCCAGTGTTCTTGCCTGGAGAATCCCAGGGATGGGGGAGCCTGGTAGGCTGCCATCTATGGGGTCGCACAGAGTCAGACACGACTGAAGTGACTTAGCAGCAGCAGCAGCAACCTTTTACAAAACATGGCTTGCGAGCCAAATTAAAACTAAATATTAAAAAAAGCTCAGATCATGGCCTCTGGCCCCATTACTTCATGGCGAATAGAGGGGCAAAATGTGGAAGTAGTGACAGATTTCCTCTTCTTGAATTCTAAAATCACTGTGGATTGCAGCCATGGTATCAGAAGACGTTTGCTTCTTGGCAGGAAAGCAATGACAAACCTAGATGGTGCATTGAAAAGCAGAGACATTACTCTGCTGACAAAGGTCTGTATAGTCAAGGCTATGGTCTTCCCAGTGGTCAAGTTTGGTTGTGAGAGCTGCACTGTAAAGAAGGTGGAGCGCCGAAGAACTGATGCCTTCAAATTGTGGTGCTGGAGAAGACTCCCGAGAGTCCTTTGCACAGCAAGGAGATCAAACCAGTCAATCTTAAGGGAAATCAACCCCGAATACTCATTGGAAGGACTGATGCTGAAGCTGAAACTCCAGTGTTTTGGTTATCTGATGCAAGCAGAGGACACATTGGAAAAGTCCCTGATGCTGGGAAAGATTGAGGGCAGAGGGAGAAGAGGGCATCAGAGGATGAGATGGCTGGATGACATCGCTGATGCAATGGACATGAACTTGGGCAAACTTCAGGAGATGGTAAGGGACAGAGAGGCCTGGCGTGCTGCAGTCCATGGAGTCACAAAAAGTCAGAGGTGACTGGGTCACTGGACAACAGCAAACATTAGCTTGAGCAACGTGACAAGGGGAGAGTGTCTGACCAAGTAAGAGCCAGTCACAGGTTGGCCAGTGACCTGTGATCTGACATAGAAGACGTGGAAGAACTGGCAGGAGAGCCAAAGCTGAAAGTTCCGTGATGAAAACATCATTGCACAACAAAGCGGAAATTATAACTAAGCATGCAGAATCAGGACGATGCCTCCAATGCCTCAGATTCCTCAGCTCCCAGCCTATCTGTAGCCTTATGATAGAAGTTGGTTTTGTTTTTGTTTGTTTTGCTTTTTTCTGTTTGAAGAGGCAGTGCGATTAAAATTTGACTTCTCACTCAAAGACGTATTAGCTGTGTGACCTTGGACAAAGTACTTAACCTCTCTGATCTTCAATTGCCTTGTCTGTAAAAAAGAGATCATAAAAGCACTTATCTCAGAAACTTGTGCTATGGATTCAGTGAGATGATGAAGTAGATGGTGCTGACTTGAAACAATATGCACAACATAGAGAGTTGTGAGTTAAGTTTTATTTCAGGCAAAATGAAAACTATAGCCCAGGAGACAGCATTGCAGATAGCTCTGAGAAACTGCTCCAAAGAGGTAGAGGGAAGGTCGGTATATATATGTGATTTTGGTGAAAGGGGAATACATGCGATCCAGCACATTATTTTTCCAGGTTTCTGCTAGTCACAAGGAGCAGATGTAACCATGAAGGAATTTAGTGCTTTTCTAGATATGAGGCGATACAAAAATTGGGCTCATAAAATCAGCTCCTGAAAATATCTAACTGTCTGAAGACCTGTTCTGCCAGTTTTTCCAGAGAGCAGAGGGCCTCATTTTTGCTCTCCACCCTGAACTCCCTTCAGGGGTGTTGAAGGTCAGCAGCTGCAGCAGCTCCTGATTTAATTCTTATAGAGGTAGATAGCAAGTGCCTATGGCAAGCACCAATTTGTAGTTGACAATAGTGTTACTCTTCACCGATATTATTCTCATTAAAAACAACCAGCCTGGCGTAAAAGAGATTGTGACTGATTAACCTCACCCTTTGGGCTCCAATCTTTTGTGGAAAGAAAAAAGGCAGAGAAGTCTGCTCAACCCCCAAAATGGGCATTATTCTCCAATGCTCTCATCATAACGTGGAAGAAGAAAGGTTTAGTCATATGAAATTGTCAATATTCAATGTTTTGCAGACATCTTGGCCCATAAAAGTGGATTTCCATGTGGTTCAACCTCAGAAAAGGGAAGACCCCCTAAGAGCCAAGGGCCACAGGGATTATTGGATCCACACATTTCTCCCAGGAGATGGAACTGGGGCCTAATCAAGGTCTCTTCCCCAGGCCCTGGGAGGAGATCTCTGGAAATGTGAGTGCCAAAGACCATAGGCTTGACTATACAGACTTTGTCAGCAGAGTAATGTCTCTGCTTTTCAATGAGCCAATGGCTTGCTTGCCTAGAGGCAAGAATCTTCTACAAGGTTGGGGGGGGGGGGTGGAGGGGAGCAGTATTGAATATGTGATGACCAGAAGGGCAGACTAGGGTAGAGTATTTTATTGGTTGTCAATGTCCCAGCCCCTTGAAGCTAGTCTTGGCCAGGTAGCTTACTTTTAGCTAATGAAATGTGAGTGAAACTGACACGTCATTCCAGGCAGAAACTCTAAGAGCTAGTTTGTGCTTTGCCACATTCTTTCCTGCTGAAGTGACAACTACAACCAGACGGAAGAGGCTCCAGAAGCCTAGGTCCTAGAAGAATGAAAACATGGTCCCAAGCCATGACCAGTGGACCCCATGCAGGCAGCATGAGTGGGAAATAGACTTTGGCCATTATAAGACCCTGGAATTTTGAAATTGTGTGTTACTGCAATGTAGCAGGCCTATCCTGACTGATAAGATGGTACACAAAAGGTTTAGCACACAGCCTGGCTCAGAATAAGTGCTGTCATGATTTTTCTCCTATCTCTTGAAAGCCAAGGGATCATATTACTAATAAAAGGCCTGGAGGCAGAAGGCATGATTTTGGTTTGGTAAAGAATTTGGCATAACTGGAGGGAAGGGTGCGTGAAGGAGAGTAGTTATCAATTAACGTGAAACAGGAGAGGCCAGATCATGGAGAATTTGGAATAGAAACCGTATGTCTGGCTTAACTAGCATAGAAGATACAAAATAAAGTCACCTTTTAACATTCCAGTGACCCTCAGATCCCATCTGCCCGGAGCAGAAAGAGTGTCTTTCTTCACTTCTGAGAGCACTTATGCTATAGTCTCCCCACTCATCCCAAGTTAAGTCTGAGATCCTCAGCAAGCATCCACTGGAGTTACTGTTATGTCACAAAGAAGATCAGAAGAGTGAATCTGTCCACCAGAGGGAGGGCCTGTGTTTCCCTGCCTCACAGTCTCACTGCTGCAAACAGACTGGCCAAGAGGAAGCAGTGTGAAATCAACAATTGACAGAGCTCACTATACTAAAACGTAAACCTTCAAATGACGACACCATAAACAAGCTAAAACAAGCAACAGCCTGGAGAAAATATTTGCAATTTATATAAGAGATAAGGGATTAGCATCCAGAATATATAAAGTATTTTAACCAATCAATAAGAAAAAGACAAATGGCCCAATAGAGCACTCTGCAAATAATAAAAAACAAAAAAACAAAAAACAGTCGATTTATGGAAAAGGAAATTCAAATGGCCAATAAACTTGAAGAATGTCCAATTTCACTAGTAATCAAGGAAATAAAACATTAAACTACCGTGAACTATATTTTACTCATCAGAATGGGGGAAAAAATTAAGTTTGATATTGTTAGTGAGGGTGTGTGGAAATAGGGTCTCTTGAATAATGCTCATGACAGTTCAAATTGGCACAACCACTTTGAAGGCCAACAAAGTGGTAGTATCTCCCCCAGAGAAAATGTCTGCACACGTGCATAAGAAGGCCTGTGTTAGGTTCTTTACTGCAGTATTGTCTGGAAGAAGAAACTGGAGAAAACCCAAATGTTTATCACCAAGGGATTAGCTAAATAAACTATAGCATGGCCATCCTACGAGGCACTGAGACAGGAAGGGGCAGGGGCACAACCTTTAAAAGAATGATAAAGCCTGGAGACTGCAAACTGATTAGAACCAAATTGGTCCAAGACGGCAGGTGAATCAATTTCCACTAGACTTTGAGCCTCAGTATATGCTGAGCGCAGAAGAATTGATGTTTTGAACTGTGGGGTTGGAGAAGACTCTTGAGAGTCCCTTGGACTGTAAGGAGATCCAACCAGTCCATCCTAAAGGAAATCAGTCCTGGGTGTTCACTGGAAGGACTGATGTTGAAGCTGAAACTCCAATATTTTGGCCACCTGATGCGAAGAGCTGACTAAGACCCTGATGCTGGGAAAGATTGAGGGCAGGAGGAGAAGGGGACGATAGAGGATGAGATGGTTGGATGGTATCATTGACTCAATGGACATGAGTTTGGGTAAACTCCAGGAGTTGGTGATGGACAGGGAGGCCTGGAGGACTGTGGTTCATGGGGTTGCAAAGAGTTGGACCTGACAGAGCAACTGAACTGAACTGATATACTCCTTGTAACACATTAGCATGTTTTCCTTGGAAGGAAAGCTATGACAGACCTAGACAGCATGTTAAAAAGAAGAGACATCACTTTGCTGACAAAGTTCCATGTAATTAAAGCTGTGGTTTTTCCAGTAGTCATGTACGGATGTGAGAGTTGGACTGTAAAGAAGGCTGAGCACCAAAAAAATTGATGCTTTCAAATTGTGATGCTGGAGAAGACTCTTGAGAGTCCCTTGGTCTGCAAAGAGACCAAACCAGTCCATCCTAAAGGAAATCAACCCTGAATACTCACTGCAGGGACTTCTGCTGAAGTTGAAGCTCCATATTTTGGTCACCTGATGCGAAGAGCTGACTCACTAGAAAAGACCCTGGTGCTGGGAAAGATTGAAGGCAAAAGGAGAAGGGAGTAGCAGAGGATGAGATGGTTGGATGGCATCACTGACTCAGTGGACATGAGTTTGAGCAAACTCTGGGAGATGGTGAAGGACAGGGAGCCTAGAATGCTGCAGTCCATGGGGTTGCAAAGAGTTGGACACAACAAGAGAGCAACAACAGCAACAAGCAAGCAAACTAAGTGACGAACCGTGACAGTTCCAAGGCCCACCATGAAAGTCAAAAAGTGGGCAGTGGTCCAAGTCCTGGTAATCCCCACTCCTTCCCCCAAACAGCTGGAATACTCCTCCCACTGCTTAGCCTATGAAATTACCCAGCCCGATAAAACTGACAACCCCATACCCTATGGGGCCTCTCTTCCCTTTCAAGGTGGCTCATACTCTGTCAGTGGAGTGTGTTTCCTCCCTGAGTAAACCTTCTTTCACTTCACTATGGCTTGCTCTTGAATTCTTTCCTGTGAGAAACCAAGAACCCACACTTGGCGGCTGTCCCAGGGACTCGGATGTGACCTGGGATGTGACCATTTTCTCAAGCCGTACCCTCTTCCCTGCAACTGTACTCTGCAACTGGTTATGGGAATGAGATAAATATATGACGTAACATGAAAGGATACCACTGGGTGAATAAAACAAGTGGCAGAAATGCATAAAGCAGGAAACTTTTTTAATGTAGAGAGAGAGGAATAAATTCACATAATAATTTGTTAATAGATATGAATGCATAAAATATCTGCCAGGGTGATTCAAAGAGTAGCAGCTGTGGGAAAGGACCTTGTGTGGTGGTGATGGGAAGGTGTAGACAAGTGGCGGTAATGGGAAGGCGTCAAAGGGCACTTGAACTTTATTGTCAATAGTTCTGTGTTTTTTATGGAAGAGAAAAAGGAGAAGGCATTAATGGACTGCTTGTGTGAGTAGCAGTGAATCATTTATACAGGGAAAGACCAGCTATGTGGCTCATGAACCCCCTCCCCACTGGCAGAAAGAGAGTCAGGAACCAGGAGCACACACGTCACCATCACTGAGGCACTCATTCTTCAGGTGCCTGTCTCAAGAACGGGGTGAGGAACTGTGGCCCCCTCAGAAGGTCACTGCGATAACTAACCATAAGCACCATCTCAGTGCTTCAACACAACAGAGGTTAACTTCTCACTCATGTCACAATTCAGTGTACATGGGGCTGGGGGGAAAGCTCTGTTCCACACAGATGCTTAGCAACACAGGACCCTTTCGTGTTGTGGTTGTATTATCTTGTGGTCCCTTGCCTTCCTCTGCAATTGGCTGGGGACCCAAGAAACAAGAGGACTGCTCAGGAGACTTGTAGGGGTCAGGCCCAGAAGTGACCATATCTCACATTCTACTGCCTGGAAATTAGTCATATGGCCCCACCTAACTACTAGGAACAATGACTGCAGCCATGAAATTAAAAGATGCCTACTCTGTGGAAGGAAAGGTATGACAAACCCAGACAGTGTATTGAAAAGCAGAGACATCACTTTGCTGACTGGAGTCTGGTGTGCTACCATCCACGGGGTGGCAGAGTCCACAGGGTCGCAAAGCACTGGACACGACTTAGCAATTGAACAGCAACATAACTACTAGGGAAGCTGCAAACTGTAGGCTTGCTGTGTGCTTGGTGATCACAGAGCAGTGTCTGCTTCACACCAGCTCCTGTTTACGTAGATGTTTCGGGACACACCTTGGCCTGCCTCTGGCAACACTTCCCCCCACTCCCCTGCCCCTCCCCCTGTCAGCTTAGGAGGGCTTTCCATCTCTGACCATCCTCTGAGTCTAGACCCACCCTCTGTCCTCACCTCAATGTCTTGGCCCTGGAGAGAGGTCCTTCCCCACCCCCATGTCCAAATGCCCATCCTATTCTTAGTCCAGTGGGATGATGGGGAATACATGTGAGCAGAGGAGATGCCCACAATATTTGTGAACCCCATTCTTTGACCCCCTGTTGATGCATAGTATTTGCACCACCACATAAGCACAGATTTCTGGTGGACCCACTTCATGAAATTAGAAGCTGCCCATAGCCCCAAGTGGTCACACTTTCCCTTTAAGTAAGAATTTGCTTGGAACATAGAAAGAAGGCAGTTGTGTTCTAAGTAATATGAACTACCAAGCAACCCTGCCACATCCTTTGGTATTCAAGCTCCTTTCCGGTATTAGCCCACCACTTAGGTTGCAAGCAGTGACTAGAAGGAAAAGATAGAGCAACCATAGTTCCTCTTCTTCTCCATACTTCTTCTTCCTCAGTAAGCTCAGGGAAGATAATGCTAGCACAATGTGCATCAGTTCAGTTCAGTCGCTCAGTCGTGTTCGACTCTTTGCGACCCCATGAATCGCAGCACGCCAGGCCTCCCTGTCCAGCACCATCTCCCGGAGTTCACTCAGACTCATATCCATCGAGTCCGTGATGCCATCCAGCCATCTCATCCTCTGTCGTCCCCTTCTCTTCCTGCCCCCAATCCCTCCCAGCATCAGAGTCTTTTCCAATGAGTCAACTCTTTGCACGAGGTGGCCAAAGTACTGGAGCTTCAGCTTTAGCATCATTCCTTCCAAAGAAATCCCAGGGCTCATCTCCTTCAGAATGGACTGGTTGGATCTCCTTGCAGTCCAAGGGACTCTCAAGAGTCTTCTCCAACACCACAGTTCAAAAGCATCAATTCTTCGGCGCTCAGCCTTCTTCACAGTCCAACTCTCACATCCATACATGACCACAGGAAAAGCCGTAGCCTTGACTAGACAGACCTTAGTCGGCAAAGTAATGTCTCTGCTTTTGAATATGCTATCTAGGTTGATCATAACTTTTCTTCCAAGGAGTAAGCATCTTTAAATTTCATGGCTGCAATCACCATCTGCAGTGATTTTGGAGCCCAAAAAAAATAAAGTCTGACAGTGTTTCCACTGTTTCCCCATCTATTTCCCATGAAGTGATGGGACTGGATGCCATGATCTTCGTTTTCTGAATGTTGAGCTTTAAGCCAACTTTTTCGCTCTCCTCTTTCACTTTCATCAAGAGGCTTTTTAGTTCCTCTTCACTTTCTGCCATAAGGGTGGTGTCATCTGCATATCTGAGGTGATTGATATTTCTCCTGGCAATCTTGATTCCAGCTTGTGTTTCTTCCAGTCCAGCGTTTCTCATGATGTACTCTGCATAGAAGTTAAATAGCAGGGTGACAATATACAGCCTTGATGTACTCCTTCTATTTGGAACCAGTCTGTTGTTCCATGTCCAGTACTAACTGTTGCTTCCTGACCTGCATACAGATTTCTCAAGAGGCAGGTCAGGTGGTCTGGTATTCCCATGTCTTTCAGAATTTTGCACAGTTGATTGTGATCCACACAGTCAAAGGCTTTGGCATAGTCAATAAAGCAGAAATAGATGTTTTTCTGGAACTCTCTTGCTTTTTCGATGATCCAGCGGATATTGGCAATTTGATCTCTGGTTCCTCTGCCATTTCTAAAACCAGCTTGAACATCACGGAGTTCATGGTTCACGTATTGCTGAAGCCTAGCCTGGAGAATTTTGAGCATTACTTTACTAGCATGTGAGATGAGTGCAATTGTGCGGTAGTTTGAGCATTCTTTGGCATTGCCTTTCTTTGGAATTGGAATGAAGAAGTAAATAAGAAGCAAAAACAGTTGAGTTTGTTTTGTGCAGTGTCCCTATTATTCTGGTAAGAAGAAATTCATCAGTGTACGACTGAATATGTATGTTGTTGTTCAGCTGTTGTTCAGTTGCTTGGTCATGTCCGACACTTTGGGACCCCGTGGACTGGAGGACACCAGGCTTCCCTGTCCTTCACTATCTCCTGGAGTTTGCTCAAAGTCCATTGAGTCAATGGTGCATCCAACCATCTCATCCTCTGTCACCCTTTCTCCTCCTGCCCTCAGTCTTTCCAGCATTAGGATCTCTTCCAATGAATCAGCTCTTTACATCAGGTGGTCAAAATATTGGAGCTTCAGCTTCAGCATCAGTCCTTCAGATGAATATTCAGGATTGATTTCCTTTAGGGTTGACTGGTCTGATCTTGCTCGCCAAGAGACTCTCAAGAGTTTTCTTCAGCACCACAGTTTGAAAGCATCCATTCTTCAGTGCTCACCCTTCTTTATGGTCCAAATTTCACATCCGTAAATGACTACTGGAAAGGCTTGGACTATATGGACCTTTGCTGGCAAAGTGATGTCTTTGCTTTTTCAATATACTGTCTAGGTTTGTCATAGCTTTTCTTCCAAGCACCAAGGGTCTTTTAATTTCATTACTGCACTCACTGTCCACAGTGATTTTGGAGCCCAAGAAAATAAAATCTGTTACTTTTCCCCTGTCTATTTGCCATGAAGTGATGGGACCAGATGCCATGATCTTCATTTTTTGAATGTTGAGTTTTAAGCCATCTTTTTCACTCTCTTCTTTCACCTTCATCAAGAGACTCTTTAGTTCCTCTTTGCTTTCTTCCATTAAAGTGGTATCATCTGCATATGTGAGGTTGTTGATTCTGCCTATGAGTTAATGCTCTTATATATGCATTACAAAATATAAAGTAAAATCCATGCTAATAACTTTACATTGTGTTATTTCTTTACCTAGAGCAGCATTAACTAGCAAATAAAAATATTAAAAATCAAAAGAGATCCCACTGAAGAAAGAAAAAAGCTGTGTATTTCAGTATTTTTTACTGCACTTTCCCCCTGTTTTTGGAACAACGGGGCCATGTTTTCATTTTGCACTCGCCCCTGCAAATTATTTTGCCAGCCCCAAGGGCAGAATTGTGCTTTGGGCCTCAAGACCAGGGAAAGTGTGTGGTCTGGGGGAGGCATTTGGACTCACTTATTTCTTGACCAGGTGGTCCAGCTCTTATGTAATTTGACCCTGTCTCTGACTCTGGAGGTAGATTGCCCCACAGTTCAGAGCTAGGCTTGAGTCAGTCTGCTCCAGTTCAGACCCCAACTCTGCTACTTTTGCTGGCTGTGTGATCTCAGGCAAGTTACTTGTCTTTGTGCCCGCTATCTCTTGAATGGGGATTATGATAGCAGTACTCACCTCAAAGAACTGTTGAGAAAGTTAGGCAAGTTAATACCAGCAACATGTTTGGAATAGCCCATGGAACCTACAATTAAGACTCAGTTATGTGAACTATTATTATTACACTGTTTTCCACGATTTTGCTAGCCCATGGAGGAAGTCTCTGGGTGTCCTCTCCTCCTGTGTCTTGGTGATGCTGAAAGATGGGACCAGACTCAGTCCCTGTACTGAGGAAGGGGACTCACCAACAGGAAGCGGGCTTCTGATCTGTGCATGTGGGATGTGCTGATGAGCTCGAGCAAGGCTGTGAAGGCAGCAGTGGGCCTGGGGTGGTGCTTGGGGGCTGCCGGAGGTTGCTTGGTCTCTCCATGTCTATTTCTAGGTCTGCCATAACAAAATACTACAAACTGGGTAGCTGATGGCAGAAATTTATTTTCTCAGAGTCTGGAGGTTAAATGTCTTGAGACTAGGGAGTGGTGGGGCTGGTTTCTTCCGAGGCCTCTGCCCTTGCCTGCCCAGCGGCTGTCTTCTCCCTGTGTTTACGTGGTGTTCCCTCTATGTGCACCTGTGTTCAGATTGTCTCTTATCAAGACAGCAGGCCACACTGGATTAGGGCTCACCCGGGGACTTCAGTTGACCTTAGTCACCCCTTTAAAGCTCTGACTCCAAATACAGTCCCATTCTGAGTTCCTGGGCATCAGGATTTCGACACGTGGATTTGATGAGGGACACAGTTTGGCCTGTAATAATGTCTATGACTGAGTGGCTGTTCTGTGGGTCCCTCTCATCACGTGACTGCACACCTGTGGTTCTGTGTCAGTGTCTGTGTGTCTGTCTGAGTGTCTGACCTTCAGAGACTGTCCTTATGCCTCTGTGAGGCTGGGTCTTGGTGGACCTGACCTGGTAGACTCTGATAGCATTCCTCACCAACCTGCTTGTATTGTGTGTCCTCCATGGGTTGGTCTGTACTGTAAACCTGTAATTATTCAGAGCAGGTCTGTAATCCAGGATGTCATTGGTCTGAGGGTAGGGGGTAGGAGTGTGGAATGCCTGGGGAACTGGATCTTCTCACCTCTGGGTCTCTGTGCAGGTGAGCCCTAGTGTGTGTGTGTGTGTGTGTGTGTGTGTGTGCGTGTGTATGTGTGTTTGTGTGTCTGTGTGAGTGTGGGTGTGGGTGTGTGTGGAAGGCCTGGGAACTGGATCTTCTCACTTCTGAGTCTCTGTGCGGGTGAGCCCTATTGTGTGTGCGTGTGTGTGTGTGTGTATGTTTGTGTGTCTGTGTGGGTTTGGGTGTGGGTGTGTGTGGAATGCCTGGGAACTGGATCTTCTCACCTCTGGGTCTCTGTGCAGGTAAGTCCTATGGCGCACACGTGTGTGTATGTGTGTGAATCTGAAATTGTGTGTGTGTGTGAATCTGAAATCTGACAAGGCGTGTGGCTGGCAGGCAGGGTTTGAAAGGAGGGCGGAAGGATCCTATTAATTTGAGATTTGAAAGAAAACAGCGTGTTTACAAACGCGGAGACCAGTGGGTTAAACATATGTTGGCGATCACGGTGAAAGGACGCAGCTGAGGCTGGGCTGGCTCCAGTGTGAATTCCGCGGCATGCTGGTGTCTCTAAAACTGTCACAAATCCAGACACGGAAGGAAACAATGAGACTGAGCCGACGCCACGGTGGGGCAAGGAGAGGAGGAAGCAGAGGCATCTGGGAGGTGGGGTCCTCTTGAGGCCACTGTATCTCCATCTCCACAGCAGCCCAGAGGAGGCTGAGGGTCGGGGCTGGGGGAACTCACTCTCCCCCACTGCTTTCCAGCTGAAAGGAGTCTGCACCTGGAGCCCAGGGGCAGTGGAGTGGGTCGGGGGTGGGGGGCTCATATATAGAGCCCCCACTTAGGCTGTGCTGTGCTCTCTGCTCCTCCCTACAGGAGGCCTGCAAGGGAGTAATGATTATTTCCATCTAAGAGCTGAGGAAACTGAGTCCTGGAGAGACACGCAGCCTTGGTCAAGGATTTAGTGGCCAGGATTTGGACTGTTCAGTTCAGCTCAGTCGTGTCCAACTCTTTGCAACCCCATGGACTGCAGCACACCAGGCTTCCCTGTCCATCACCAACTCCCAGAGCTGGCTCGAACTCAAGTCCATCGAGTTGGCGATGCCATCCAACCATCTCATCCTCTGTCATCCCTTTCTCCTCCTGCCTTCAATCTTTCCCAGCATCAGGGTCTTTTCCAATGAGTCAGTTCTTCACGTCAGATGGCCAGACCATTGGAGTTTCAGCTTCAGCATCAGTCCTTCCAATGAACTGAGATCTGTCTAATCGCTCTCAGGATTCCTGGATGGTGTTTGGTTAAGAAACAATGAATGAATGAATACATGCCTGAGAGAGAGAAAGCGGGGAGTGAGGAAGGAAGAAGGCAGGGAAGAAAGAAATGATAAAATAGTCCCCATGCTTTGAGGTGGCATCTATGTCCAGGCACTAACTATTTCATGCCTTGAAGGGCAGTAACTAACCCGTATTTTCTCCACCACACCCATCAATCCTGTAATAACTGGGGTTAAACACTTTGATTTATTCTTTTGGAAAAATCAGTAGCAGTCAAGAGACAGTGGACCCTGGTGTCTTCTCACTCAGGGAGCAGCCTTTTCCTTGGGAAACAAACAGGAAGGAGATGGTCTGAACAGAGATTCTTTTGTTCCCCCAGCACTCAGTCACTAAGTGCCAGCCTTGGTTTTGCTCAGCTGTGGCCCCGGGTTTGAGTATGAGCTCTGCCACACATTAGCCTGTTCATTCTCCTTGCTCTCCTCTTCTGGACTTGCCCTTTCATGCCCTCCTTTATTTCACTGAGCAGGTTTCATGCACAGAGCTCTCGGGTTGTTTTCTCATCACCAGGGCTTTTAGGTACAAATGTGCCCCCTGTATGTACCCCCTGGGTCTTCCTCTTGGTGGCTTGATTCCCTGTGTGCTTTGTAATTGTCATCTGTACACTTACACTAAGCTTATGTCCTGTGGGTGTCCCACGTGCCCTGGGTGGTAGCTGTAGAGCAGTGGGAAGCTTCCTCAACTGGGGATCCCAAGGCTTTCTTCTGGTCCCAGATGAGGTTGTTTATTAATTTTCCAGGATATCTCTGTGGCTCCAGGCTTTCTACAGGAGCATGCTGCTGCCCTGGGCTCCCATTTCCTTTTCCACTTCTGATACAGGTGGAGGGCAAGGCTTTTTGCCTCTTTCACAGGCCAGTGGGCAGAAAATTTTCCCTAAAAATTAAAAAAAAATTTAGATGTAATTGCTTTACAGTGTTGTGTTAATTTCTGCTGTATGGCAAAATGACCCAGTTACAGATATACATATTCTTTCCCACTGTGGTTTATTACAGGATGCTGTACAGCAGGACCTTGTTCTTTATCCAGCCTATATACATAGTTTGCATCTGCGGATCTCAGACTCGCAGTCCACCCCACACCCCACCCTTGGTGGCCGCAAGTCTGTGAATCTGTCTCATAGACACGTTCACTTGTGTCATATTTTAGATTCCACACACAAGAGATAAGCATACATTTGTATTTCTCTTTCTGACCTCTTTGCTTAGGATGATAATCTCTAAGGATGTGTGCATACTCAGTCACTTAGTCGCTCAGTCATGGCTGACTCTTTGCGATCCCATGGACTATAGACCACCAGCCTCCTCTGTCCATAGGATTTCCCAGGCAAGAATACTGGAGTGGGTTGCCATTTCCTTCTTCAGGGGGTCCTCCAAACCCAGGGATCGAACCTTCATCTCCTGCATCACCTGTCTTGGCAAGTGGATTCTTTACCACTGAACCACCTGGGAAATACCCTAGGTCCACCCAAGTTTCTGCAAATGGCATTATTACATTCTTTTTGATGGCTGAGTAATATTCCAGTGTGTGTGTGGGGGTGGTGTCGGTGTGTGTGGGTGTGGGTGTGGGTGTGTGTGCATGTGTGTGTATGAGGGGGTATGTGTGTGTGCACACACGTGTGTGTGTGTATACACACCACATCTTCTTTGCCCATTCATCTGTCAGTGGACATTTAGCTTGCTTGCCTGTCTTGGCTATTGCGAATAGCGCTGCTATGAGTCTAGAGGTGCACCTGTAAGCTCCGATAGGTAGAGTTTGGGTCCTCGTTTACTTGTAAGTGCGGCCCTTTCTGATTTCCATGGCAGTGTCTTCTTGGAGCCATCATAGTCTGGAAATATCTTGGCAACTAGATCCTTTTTCCCTTTACAGTTCCCGTGTTTGTGCTGTCATCTTATGTTGCTTTATTTGTGGCCTGATTCTTCCACCACAGAGTTCTTTGAGGGTAAGAGTTCCCTTCTAACCTTGGGCTGTGGCTGCAATCTGTGAGTTTTGATAAAAAGTGTTCTCCAACTCCAGCAATCTAACAGTCGTTGCAATTTCATCTTTGATCTTCCCTGGATTTATAAGTGCTTTGTTTATTTCCCAAGGTTTCTTTTCTCTTCTTTATCTTCTGTCAGTTCTAACAGACTTTTAGTGTGGATTCTAACTAGCAAGGACAACTAGAGAGGCATCTAGAGATGGTTTATTCAAGTTGAATGTTTAAATAAATTGACAGTGCCTGATGGTCAGTACGCAAGATGGGAGTCCGGTGGCCAAGTGGAACCTCTGCTCCAGGCCTGACTTAGTCATGTCACTTGGGTGATCCAGTTCCGCAAAGTCTCAGGGCCTCTGGCTGTTCATCAGGAACATGGTGGCAGAGAGCCCTGGGCAGAGCCATCCTGGTACCTCTTTCTCTTAGTAAATACTTGCCTGTGGCTCCTGGCTTTATGCGGGTAGCTCAGTTTCTACCCATTGTGTTTAGATGGCCCAAGGCTCCCACCAGCCCCTTCCCCAGGGAGCCCCTCAACTTCAGGTCCTGTTCACTGTCCCAACCCCAAATTTCTTCTTTATCTAGTCCCTGGGGTTTCCTCTTTTATTGGCTTTGAACTCAGCTGGGCATTTACATTTTGGAGGGTTATAATATATCAAGCATTTTAATGTGTGTAGAAAAGAAGAAGGAATTTCCCATATTGACCCAATGTATGACATTAACTAGAAGTTTCTGGTGTGATTAACTTTGTGTCTTTGAGCAAGACACTTAACTTCTCTGATACTGTCTTTTCATCTATAAAATAAGTAGGTCTTATGACAGTAATATCTACAAAATGGGTTGTTATAAGAATTATGTGACAGACATGTAAAGAATTAAACATATACAGTACCAAGAATATAGTCAATGTCTTATAAATGATAAGTGTGATTATAATTTCCGCTTCTGTTTTACATATAAAGATTTTGAGCTCAAAGAGATGAACTTGCCTGAAGTCACTCAGCTGGTCAATGGATTAAACCTCAAATGTCTGAGTCTTGTCATCCCAGGAGCTAAGCATATGAGTGAAGAGGTCTTTAGAATGACTGGGGCCCAAGTCACCATCTGAATATAACCTCATAAGGGACCCCCAGTGAGAACTGCCTAGCAGAAGCCAGGCAGTCCCCAGCTTCATGAGCAAAGTAAACAATGGCTTTTATTGTGAGTCAATGTGTGGGAACAGTGGTCACACAGCAGCAGCCAGCGGGAACACTGTCTTGTTGCTTACTAGGCACAATTAAGTCCTGGGCAGACAGCATGGCATCATTTGTTCATCTGTCCATTTACTCAGCAAACAGAGGTTGAGTCCCATCTGTGCCACAGGCTCTTTGCTAGGCACAGAAGACTCAGCAGTAAACAAGACAGGCAAGATAGGAAACAGACAAATAAATAAAAAGAGAAAATACCCGGTAGTGATAAATTCCAGGATGAAAATAAAGCTTAATGAGACAGAGTGACAAATGGAGTCTTTTCAACTTAAGTGATCAGGGAAGTTTCCTTGGAGGCATTTAAGGTAAGATGATGGTCAGGAGGGAGTAAGAGCTGGCAGCAGATTATGCCAGGCAGAAAGAATTGCCAGTGGAACCGCCCTACAGTGGGAGTGAGCTTGGCATCCTTCAGCGGCTGGCATGACCACGGTGCAGTGAATGTGGGAGCAAGAGGCAGGAGAGGAATGCCAAGAGGTGTGCAGGGGCAGAGCATGCAGGGCTCTGTAGACCAAGGAAAAGACTGCAGATTTTTTTCCAAATGCAATGAGAAGGCACTGGTAGGCATTTTAGCAGAGTGATGTGTCAGTAAGAATCAGTTGGTGATGCTGCAATAGCAAATAAACCCCCAAATCTCAGTGGCTTCCTACAGTAGAAATTTATTTTCTTCCTACATATAGTCGACAGTGTGTCTACACCATCTCGTCTACTTGGCACCTTAGATGCTCAAGCTGCCTCCCATCTTGTGGTTCCAGCATCTTGCAGCTTCAAGGTCAATGTGATGTCATCTACCCAGGGACAGGAAAAAGGAGAACAAGGGATGGGAAAGGCACACCAGATACTTACCTCCCTTAACCTGGAACTAGTATAAATCAGTTTGCTCACATCCCATTGGCCAGAACTAGACACATGGCCAAGCTAACCATCAGGGAGGCTGGGAATGGGAAAGAGCATACAGATCCATCTAAGAGCTCTGAATATTCTCCACCACAGGTAGTAATAGGATCTGATTCATATTGCAAGTAGGCACTCTGGTTACTAGGGGAAAAAAAAGTGAGTCATGAGCAGGGGGGAGCAGGCTGTGGTTAGGTTCTGAAATGGGAGGTGAACTTCTTTGCCTTTGAATTTGTCATTTGTGGCCTTAAATGCTGGGCAAGGTTTACCTCCTTGAACAAAATATACTAAAAGTTGTGTCCTGAAGGAATGTTCAGATCAAAGCTGCAGTCTGGAGTGCAAACCCAAACGTTTAACTCATACCAGTCAGGATGGCCATCATCAAAAAGTCTACAAATTAGAAATGCTGGAGAGAGAGAGAGAGAGAGAGGGGTGTGTGTGTGTGTGTGTGTGTGTGCGTGTGCGTGTGTGTGTGTGTGATGCGTGTGTGTGTATGATTTGTGTAAAGTTATCAACTGTCTTTTCTAGTAATGTTCTGTTTTGTGCTATTATTTCCTTCTCATTGATAAATATTAAGATGCCTTTTTAAAATGAAATGATGGTGACACTATCTACTTATGAGGCAAAATAACTCTTTGTTGGTTTCCAAATTAGTTATGGAATTTACCAACCTAGGATCCCAAATTCTGGGAATCAGGGCCTTCCTGATAAACATTTAGAATTTGTTTTGGCTTTTTATTGGAGTATAGTTTCTTTACAATGTTGTGTTAGTTTTAGGCGTACAGCAAGGTGATTCAGTTGTATATATATAGTATATATATATTTTCAGGGTCTTTTCTGTTATAGTTTATTATAAGATATTGAATATGGTTCCCTTTGCTATATAGTAGGCCCTTGTTGCTTATCTGTTTTTTATCTAGTAATATGTATCTAGTAATCCCAAACTTCTAATGTATCCCATCCCCCCATTTTCCTCTTTGATAACCATATGTTTGTTTTCTGGGTCTGTGAGTCTGTTTCATAAATAAGTGCATTTGTATTATTTTTTTAGATTCCACATGTAGGTTATATTATATATTTGTGCATATTTGGCATTGGTGCTTTCTGAATTACCTGTGAGAATCTTCTATCATCATCCAATGAGGGAGATATCCAGAGTCGCCTGTGTGAGAAGCTGCTTGAGGCAACTTACCCCTTTTCATTCAAAGAGTCTTCCTCAAAACTTTCAATTTGGGAGTCACAATTGAAGTCACCTTGGCCTTTTACTGTGATACCTTAATCTCACGTCACGTGCCTCTCGATGAGTCACTTGACAGGCCTCTTATTATAAGAACTGCCTGCCAGTTTGAGGCCTTTCCTCTTAGGAAAATCCCAGCATGACTTCTGTGCTCACCAGTAGCTTAAACTTGAAGCCAGAGCTTTCCAGACTCCGCACTCACATTCGTTAGGTCCAGCCATGTTCCTGGGACTCGGTAACAAACAGGTGGAAGTGTAATTCTGCTTATGTGATGCCACACTATCCTTACCTTTCTCACTTCCCTATTTGCATTTCTTGTCTCAAGGACAAGCACTGGCCCATGAACTGTATTTGGAGGCAGCAGGCCTGGGTGCATAACAGCAGCCAAGGTCCAGAGCCAAACACAGAGGTTTGGGAACCAGGATGCCAAGGGCAGCCACGTAGGCAAAGGACAGGAGTCTGGGTGACTACAGAATGGTTGGACACATGTCTTGGGGGATCGGTGACAGGCCGCAGCAGGCCTGCAGGGTGAGCTGGGCAGCCCAGTGAAGGCTTGTCGGCCCAGGAGGAGCTGGCAGGACTCCACACCCCTCTCCCGCCTGCCCTTGTGTGGCTGCCTCCAGCCAGACCGACCTCCCGGTCACCCCCACACAAGGCCTGCTTCTGCCACCCCTGTGCTCTCTGTCCTTTCTGCCTGCTTCACCCCCTTTCTGTGCCCCGACCCCACCATTTTCTGCCTGGCCAACTTGTATGCCTCCTTCAAAAGGAACATGCTCTGTCTTCTTCCACACAGATAAAAAGAAACTCGGCACACAGTGGAGGCACCTCCTTCACTGCCCCGGGCCCTGAGGCTCACACAATAGATGTGAGAGAGGAGAGAGGAAGAGGGGGCAAAGATGGCTTCCAAATTTCTGTCAGAACAACTGGAAAGGTAGAGTTTCCAGCAGCTGAGCCGGGAAAACTGAGGAAGGGGTGGGCTGGGAAGCCACCATCAGGGACCAAGTTTCAAATGTGGTACATTTGATTAAGATGGTAACTTTTTTATTTCTTTTGGCCAAGGCATGAGGCATGCAGGATCTTAGTTCCCCAACCAGGGGTCCCTGCATTGAGAGTGCAGAGTCTTAACAACTGGATTGCCAGGAAAGTCCCTAGATGTGGTCCATTTGAGATGCTCGCTAGGCATTCAAGTGGGCATGTCAGATACCCTTTTGGATACACATGTTTGGAGTTCAGGGAGGAGAACCAGATTAGGGACATAAATTTCAGCATCATCAGCATAAGGCTGATATTTAAAGTCATTTTTTGCAGGCGCTTGTGTGGAATGTGGCTTCCAGAGTCCCTCAGCCTGGCACATCAGAGCCTTCCAGCTGGCCTTGGGCATCACTTAACCCCACTGTTGCCCCTCCAGCCATGTGCCCTTGATAGCAGCTCCAGCAGCACCACTCTGGATATTTCCACAGCTCTCCTTCTTTGCCTGTCACTGATGGCTCCTTATTCTTCAAAAACCAACATCGTTTTTCTCAGTACCTTTTTTGGAAGATTGAATATTCCTATTCTCACGGTTACAACAACACTTTGACTACATGAACTGAAACCCTAGGGCAAATTACTTCATGCTATATTATTAATATAATACCTGTGTCATTGATAAACAGTTTGAAATATTACCCAAGGTGTTTTCTCCTTGGCGATTCCTCTGATGTCTCAACCTGAGCCTCTTCCCTCTTTAAAGCATCTTCTCTGAGGCTTAATAGCTCAGAGAAGTAATATAAAACAAAATCAACAAATAAATAGCAAAAAAAAAATTCTTGATTTTGAGTTTTCAAGTTTCACATTAAAAACAAAATCCATAGCATCAAGGGAATAAGAGAAAAAGCCACAAATTGGGAGAAAATATTTGCAGATGACAGGGCCTGACCCATGGAAGTAGGCCAACAGATACGAGCCTGCCCTGTGCCCTAAGTTATTGGGTTCAGGGGAGACCTGACCATTACTGGGTCTTTCAGATTCCTGCCCTCCGACCCCCACTGCTGCCCTTACTCTGGAATTGGGGCTTAGAGATGCTTGTTCATGTCTGCAGGTCACTGGAACTAATAATAGTTCAATTCAGTTCAGTCACTCAGTCGTGTCTGACTCTTTGCAACCCCATAGACTGTAGCACGCCCAGCTTCCTTGTCCATCACCAACTCCTGGAGATTGCTTAAACTTATGTCTATCAAGTTGGTGATGCCATCCAACCATCTCATCCTCTGTCATCCTCTTCTCCTCCTGCCTTCAATCTTTCCCAGCATCAGGGTCTTTTCCAATGAGTCAGTTCTTCACATCAGGTGGCCAAAGTATAGCATCAGTCCTTCCAATGAACATTCAGGACTGATTTCCTTTAGGGCTAACTTGTTTGATCTCCTTGCAGTCCCAGGGACTCTCAAGAGTCTTCTCCAACACCACAGTTCAGAAGCATCAATTCTTCGGCACTCAGCTTTCTTTACAGTCTAACTCTCACATCCATACGTGACTACTGGAAAACCATAGCTTTGACTAGACGGACCTTTGTTGGCAGAGTAATGTCTCTGCTTTTTCAATATGCTGTTTAGCTTGGTCATAGCTTTTCTGTCAAGTACAAGTGTCTTTTAATTTCACGGCTGCAGTCACCATCTGCAGTGATTTTGGAGCCCAAGAAAATAAAGTTTGTCACTGTTTCCATTGTTTACCCACCTATTTGCCATAAAGTGATGGGACTGGATGTCATGATCTTCACTTTTTGAGTGTTGAGATTTAAGCCAGCTTTTTCACTCTCCTCTTCTACTTTCATCAAGAGGTTCTTTAGTTCCTCTTCACTTTCTGCCGTAAGATTGGTGTCAGCTGTGTATCTGAGGTTATTGATATTTCTCTCAGCAATCTGATATAATATAATATACACAAGCTATATGGTAACATCACAGCAGCCCCATGAGACTGAACAGGGAGGAGAGAAAAGATGGGAGGCAGACAGAGGAAGAAGGAGTAACAGGAGGAAACCTGACTCTGGAATTGCCTGCCTGGTGACTGCAGCCTTGAGAATCCCCATTTGTTCCATGACTTCTCTTTTTTTGCTGAAGCTGGCTTTAGTGCATTTCCGTTACTGATGGCCAAATGGCTGTTGACCAGCAGTAACTGAATCCCCTCCAGACTGTGAGCATTTTGAGGGCAAAACTGCTTATTTATAGAGTAGCAGGGCTCTGTCCATCAGGGTGTTCTCCAGGGCTCCAGGAATCCTATTGGAGAGTTTTGCACAGTTAAGTTACAAGCATTGGATTTGGAGTTTGGCTTCCAACCCTCCTACTTGGTGCAATGTAACGGAGGAAGCCCCAGTTTCCATAGCTTAAACATGCAGATCCTAGTTCCCGGTTCACAGCCTCGATATTGGTATGGAGTGAAATCATTTCTGCAGAAGTTACCTAGCCTGATGCCTGGCACAGAGGAAATGCCCTGTGAATGGAAATTGGCATGATTTATAACTGCTATCAAGAACTGACCTTATCCATTCAAGAAATATTTGTTGAGTACATACTGTGCCCTGGAGTAGTGAAGAGAGAGACAAGATCCTTGAGGCACCTGCTCTCATAAAGGTTACAGTCAAAAGAAAAGGAAGTGGCTTTTCCTCATTGCCTCTGTGTTCCAGTGCTCCAGGTCAGGCTCCTCTTGATCAGGGAGGGTATTGAAAGACTCATAGTTTGGATCTGTCATGATGCGGTTCCTCTGTGTAATAAAAGCAGTTCTGCACGTGGCTATGGTTTCTCAGTTTCAACAGCACCATTTGTGGTTATGCCATGTTTATTTTTCACATCCTTCCAGTTAAACTCTTGTGAGAGAGAGCCAGGCACGCTTATACACCTGTCCCACAAGTGTGTTCCTCCCACCTGCCTGTCTTTTGCTCCTGCAACCATCTGGGTTCAGTCTGAGAGCACCGGTCAGGTTAAACACTGTGCAGATCAGGGGAGAGTTCTGTTTAGCTAGCGAGACTGATAACTGATGAGAGGTTACCCTCCCTCCCTCAAGGCAGAATCGATCCATTCTAGTTCCTACGGATCTATACCAGAGAACAGCCTTAGGAGTAATGATGAATTCATTAATTGAGAGAGCACTTAAGGAGAGCCAAAAAGGATGAAAGTGATCAGTGGTGATCTCAGGTTCGGGATGCTGGCTACTTGGTCTCCGACCTGCCTGGGCTTGGTCTGGCAAGCAGATACTGCCAAGCTGTTCCCAGTACTCTGCTCAACTCTCTCAAAACAAATACTTTTTGTGATATTGACCACCTTTAGGGATTTCATCACATCTGAAATACACTGACCATTTTTTCCCCCCTGACAATAAAGGTTATATATGTTCATTATTAAAATTAAAAAAAAAATCTTAATGGCCTTCCTCCCTAATAAGGAAATAGTGATTATTTTGATTTTATTTTTTCCTCAGCTTCTGATGTTCAGTCGCTAAGTTGTGTCTGACTCTTTGTGACCCCATGGACTGCAGCACACCAGGCTTCCCTGTCCTTCAGTGTCTCTTGGAGTTTGTTCAGACTCACATCCATTGAGTCAATGATGCCATCCGACCGAACGTGACGATTTGCTAGACGCGCATATTGTGTAGTAATTACCAGAACAGCACATCCGTCCCCTTATACGGTCATCATTTTGTGTGTGCGACATGAGAACTTCCAAGGTCTACCCTCTTAGCATCTTTCTAGTGCATAGTAAGTATGGTTAACTGCCGTCACCATGCTACACAGTAGAGCCCTGATACTTACTCATCTAACAGCTGGAAGTTTAAATCCTCCCACCCTGCCCCTGGCAACCACCAATCCACTCTCTGTTTCTACAAAATGTCTTTCTATATTCCAGCTCACCATATACAAGTGAGCTCGGACAATACCTGCCTTTCTCTGTCTGACTCATTTACTGAGCATGATACCCTCAAGTTTTATCCATATTGTCACAAATGGCAAGATTCCCTTCATTTTGTGGCTGAATAATATTCCACTTTACATATCTGTGTCTGTATCTATCTCACACTTTCTTTATCCATTTGTCCATCACAGGCACTTAGGCTTTTCCCATGTCCTGGCTGTTGTGGATAAAGCTGCAATGAACATGGGGGTGCAAATAACCTCTTTGAGGACTTGTTCTCATGTCTTTTAGATATATATCCAGAAATGGCATTATGTGTAGTTCTCTCTTTAATTTTCTGAGGAACCTCCATACTGTTTGCCAAGGCAATAGTGATTTTTATTGGCCAGGCAGAATGGGCAGCCTCAGGCAGTGACTGACAAAACCAGTTCCCTAGCTTCCTTTACAGGTAACAATAGCCAAGTGACCCATTTCTGGCCTTTTGCATCACAGCAGATCTGCTAGGGAGTTTCTGGGAAAGATTTTGCTATTCACTCCATGCCCCATCCTGCCATGAAAGAAGAGGCCACGACACCTGAGGCTGGAGGAGCCACTTTGTGCCCATGAGGCAACAAACAAGAGTGTGAAAGACAACTGCTTGAGGAGGTCCACAAAGCCTGGAAGGACTTGTATTCTTTTTTTTTCAGCTGTGCTGGGTCTTGTTGCTATGCAAGGGCTTTCTCTAGTTGCAGCAAGCGTGAGTTACACTTCGTTGCAAGGCACGGGCTTCCTATTGCAAAGGCTTCTCTCCTTGCAGGCTCTAGAATGCAAGCTCAGTAGTTGTGGCGCGTGGCTTAGTTGCCCTGCAGCATTTGGAATCTTCCCGGACCAGGGATGGAACTCATGTCCCCGGCACTGGCAGGTGGATTCTTAATCACTGGGCCACCAGGGAAGTCTAGGACATGGATTCTAACTGTCTTCCTTTTCCCGTAACAAGAAGGCTGGAGGTAGATACTCCTGGCCAGAAAAAATAAATGCTTATTATTCAAGCTCCTGTTGGTTGGGTGTTCTATTTTTTGCACCCAGATTCCTAAATATGCTAAAATATAGACATACAGATGTTCCTTGACTTATGGTTCAGCTTAACAATTTTTCAACCTTATGGTGATGCAAAAGCAATCCGCATTCAGTAGAAACAGTGGGCTTCCCAAGTAAGGAATATGCCTGCTAATGTAGGAGAAGCAGAAAATGTGGGTTCAATCCCTGGGTTGGGAAGATCCTCTGGAGTAGGAAATGGCAACCCACTTCAGTGTTTTGCCTGGAAAATGCCAGGGACAGAGGAATCTGGGGGGCTACAGTCTATGGTGTAAGACTCAGTCACAACTGAGTACACACTCATATAGTCATTTAGTAAAAGCCGTACTTAAGGCTTCAAATTTTGCTCTTGTTCCAGGCTAGTGACGTGCGGTAGGATACTCCCTTGTGATGCTAGGCAGTGGCAGTGAACCCCCACTCCGTCAGCCACTGGATCACAGAGGTGAACAACTGGTACACTTACAGCCTTTCTATAATCATACAGTGGTTCTGTTTTGCACTTTCCGCAGTGTTCAGTAATTTACATGAGTTATTCAACAGTTTTTTTAAAAATAAAATGGGCTTTGTGTTAAATTATTTTGCCCAATTATAGGCTAATGGAAGTATTCTGAGCACTTTGAGGTAGGCTGGGCTAAGTTTTGATGTTCGGTGATGTATTAAAAGGATTTCTGACTTATGATATTTTCAACTTTTGGATTTTTAATTTTTTTATTAAAAAAATATTTATCTGATTATTTGACCACGCTAGGTCTCAGTGGTGGCACACGGGATCTTCAGTCCTTGTTGTGGCACTCAGGCTTTTTAGCTCAAGCTTGCAAACTCCTAGTTGTAGCATGTAGGATCTAGTTCTCTTACCAGGGATAGAACCCAGACCCGCTGCATTGGGAGTGTGGAGTCTTAGCCTCTGGACCACCAGGGAAGTTCTCCAACTGATGACGGATTTATCAGGGTGTTTTATGATGTACCCCATCATAAGACAAGGAAATCTGTATTTGTTTGTTTGTTTTTTTTGCTGTCCAGTTTGTGGGATCTTAGTTCCTTGATCAGGGATTGAACCATTGCTCACAGCAATGAAAGTCCAAACCACTGGACTGCCAGGGAATTCCAGAGGATGATCTGTAGATACAGTAAAACAGAAGATGAAAGTCTCTGTTCTTTCTCCAGATATAGACACTGTTAAAGTTTGGTATAGATTTTTCTAAGTATGGTTTGCATATATTAGTACATATAAATGATCACAAAACATAAAATTAATGGACTCATAGAATAAATGCATTCTGTTTTATAACCTGCTTTTTTTGTTGTTGTTGTTAAGAAAATACCATGGCTTATTTCTGTCAGTACTGCTTTTTTTTAAACAACTTAATCTTCTGTTGCTACACATTTAGGATGTATCCAATATTTTCTCATTATAAGCAATGCTGAAACAATTATCCTTGAACATACATTATTAGACATGGACAAAGGGTATGCACATAGTAGATGTTGATATATCTATCTATTAAATGCTTACTGAACGGCCAGTATATGTGGCACATTTATGCTGGATGAACAGGTACTTCAGTGGGGTTTTTTGCCTGTGGGGGAGACTGACAGTTGAGTAAGGAAACAAAGAGTTGTTGTTTAGTTGCTAAGTCATGTCTGACTCTTTGTGATCACGTGGACTATAACCCACCAGGCCCCTCTGTCCATGGGATTTCCCAGGCAAGAATACTGCAATGGGTTGCCATTTCTTCCTCCAGGCAATCTTCCCAACCCAAAGATTAAACCTGGGTCTCATGCATTGGGTGGTGGAGTCTTTACCACTGAGTCACAAGGGAAATCCAAACGACTAGTAAACAGTTACAAATTGTGATAAGTGATAAGCAGGAAATGAACTGATATGATATGAAAACACTGGGGACCTAACTTAAATAGACGACCAGTGAAGGCCTCCAAGGAGGTGACATTTAAGCTCAGAGTTAAAGGATGAGAAGAGCCTAGGAGGAGTTCAGTTCAGTTCAGTTCAATTCAGTCTCTCAGTCGTGTCCGACTCTTTGCGACCCCATGAATCGCAGCACACCAGGCCTCCCTGTCCACCACCATCTCCCAGAGTTCACTCAGACTCATGTCCATTGAGTCCGTGATGCTATCCAGCCATCTCATCCTCAGTCGTCCGCTTCTCCTCCTGCCCCCAATCCCTCCCAGCATCAGAGTCTTTTCCAATGAGTCAACTCTTTGCATGAGGTGGACAAAGTACTGGAGCTTCAGCTTTAGCGTCATCCTTCCAAAGAAATCCCAGGGTTGATCTCCTTCAGAATGGACTGGTTGGATCTCCTTGCAGTCCAAGGGACTCTCAAGAGTCTTCTCCAACACCACAGTTCAAAAGCATCAATTCTTCGGTGCTCAGCCTTCTTCACAGTCCAACTCTCACAGCCATACATGACCACTGGAAAAACCGTAGCCTTGACTAGATGGACCTTAGTCGGCAAAGTAATGTCTCTGTTCTTGAATATACTATGTAGGTTGGTCATAACTTTTCTTCCAAGGAGTAATCATCTTTTAATTTCATGGCTGCAGTCACCATCTGCAGTGACTTTGGAGCTCAAAAAAATAAAGTCTGACACTTTCCACTGTTTCCCCATCTATTTCCCATGAAATGATGGGACCAGATGCCATGATCTTTGTTTTCTGAATGTTGAGCTTTAAGCCAACTTTTTCACTCTCCTCTTTCACTTTCATCAAGAGGCTTTTTAGTTCCTCTTCACTTTCTGCCATAAGGGTGGTGTCATCTGCATATCTGAGGTTATTGATATTTCTCCTGGCAATCTTGATTCCAGCTTGTGTTTCTTCCAGTCCAGCGTTTCTCATGATGTACTCTGCATAGAAGTTAAATAAGCAGGGTGACAATATACAGCCTTGACGTACTCCTTTTCCTATTTGGAACCAGTCTGTTGTTCCATGTCCAGTACTAACTATTGCTTCCTGACCTGCATACAGATTTCTCAAGAGGCAGGTCAGGTGGTCTGGTATTCCCATCTCTTTCAGAATTTTCCACAGTTTATTGGAGTGCTCTAGGTGAAATCCCCCAGGGAAGACAGAACTTTGATGTTTAAGGATCTAAAAGGCAATGGGTGTGACTAGAACAGCTGAGAAGGAAATGAAAGGGATGCAAGGTCTAGATGAGATCATGTAGGTCATGTTGGAGTATTTGAATTTATTTTATGGAAACTCACTGAAGAGCTTTACGAGAGGGAGTGACTTGCTATATTTTATTGTTATTATTATTTAATGATCACTCTGGTTGCTATTTTCCATTGTTTGGATGGAGTCAAGCCAGATCAGTAAAAAATTCATTGAAGTTGTCTAAGCAAGATAATATGATTTGGAGTGGAATATTAGAAATATGCAAATAGATCAGTGGATAGAAACAAAGCATTTATAAGCAGGCATTGTAGGTGGATTCTTTACCAACTGAGCTATCAGGGAAGCCGAACTTATACTAGTGGCCCACAATTTTATTTGATGAAGTTTTACATTATATTCATTAAATGAAATTGTGGGCCACTAGTATAAGAAGAGGTGGCAAGAATACACAGAAGAACTGTACAAAAAAGATCTTCACGACCCAGATAATCACGATGGTGTGATCACTCACCTAAAGCCAGACATCCTGGAATGTGAAGTCAAGTGGGCCTTAGAAAGCATCACTACAAACAAAGCTAGTGGAGGTGATGGAATTCTAGTGGAGCTATTTCAAATCCTGGAAGATGATGCTGTGAAAGTGCTGCACTCAATATGCGAGCACATTTGGAATACTCAGCAGTGGCTACAGGACTGGAAAAGGTCAGTTTTCATTCCAATCCCAAAGAAAGGCAATGCCAAAGAATGCTCATACTACCACACAATTGCACTCATCTCACACACTAGTAAAGTAATGCTCAAAATTCTCCAAGCCAGGATTCAGCAGTACGTGAACCATGACCTTCCCGATGTTCAAGCTGGTTTTAGAAAAGTCAGAGGAACAAGAGATCAAATTGCCAACATCCACTGGATCATGGAAAAAGCAAGAGAGTTCCAGAAAAACATGTATTTCTGCTTTATTGACTATACCAAAACCTTTGACTGTCTGGATCACAATAAAGTGTGGAAAATTCTTCAAGAGATGGGAATACCAGACCACCTGCCCTGCCTCTTGAGAAATCTGTATGCAGGTCAGGAAGCAACAATTAGTACTGGACATGGAACAACAGACTGGTTCCAAATAGGAAAAGGAGTCCGTCAGGGCTGTATATTGTCACCCTGCTTGTTTAACTTATATGCAGAGTACATCATGAGAAACCCTGGGCTGGAAGAAGCACAAGCTGGAATCAATATCAACAACCTCAGATATGCAGATGACATCACCCTTATGGCAGAAAGTGAAGAGGAGCTATAAAGCCTCTTGATGAAAGTGAAAGAGGAGAGTGAAAAATTTGGCTTAAAGCTTAACATTTGGAAAACGAAGATCATGGCATCTGGTCCCATCACTTCATGGGAGATAGATGGGGAAACAGTGGAAACAGTGTCAGACTTTATTTTTTGGGGCTCCAAAATCACTGCAGATGGTGATTGCAGCCATGAAATTAAAAGACGCTTACTCCTTGGAAGAAAAGTTATGACCAACCCAGATGGCATATTCAAAAGCAGAGACATTACTTTGCCAACACAGGTCTGTCTAGTCAAGGCTATGGTTTTTCCAGTGGTCATGTATGGATGTGAGAGTTGGACTGTGAAGAAGGCTGAGCACCGAAGAATTGATGCTTTTGAACTGTGGTGTTGGAGAAGACTCTTGAGAGTCCCTTGGACTGTAAGGAGATCCAACCAGTCCATTCTAAAGGAGATCAGTCCTGGGTGTTCTTTGGAAGGAATGATGCTAAAGCTGAAACTCCAATACTTTGTCCACCTCATGCGAAGAGTTGACTCATTGGAAAAGACTCTGATGCTGGGAGGGACTGTGGGCACGAGGAGAAGGGGACAACAGAGGATGAGATGGCTGAATGGTATCACCGACTCGATGGACGTGAGTTTGAGTGAACTCCGGGAGTTGGTGGTGGACAGGGAGGCCTGGCGTGCTGCGATTAATGGAGTTGCAAAGAGTCAGACACGACTGAGCAACTGAACTGAACTGAGTGTAAGTTCGGCTTCCCTGCTAGCTCGGTTGGTAAAGAATCCACCTGCAATGCCTGCTTATATTTTATTTAATGAAGCTTTACATTATATTATCTTCCCTGGTGGTTCAGAGGTTAAAGCATTTGCCTCCAATGTTGGAGACTTAGGTTCAATCCCTGGGTCGGGAAGATCCCCTGGAGAAGGAAATGGTAACCCACTCCAGTATTCTTGCCTGGAGAATCCCATGGACGGAGAAGCCTTGTAGGCTACAGCCCATGGGGTCGCAAAAAATCCGACACGACTGAGCGACTTCACTCACTCACTCACTTACACTATATTTTAATATGTTAGAACAGTATTATTACTGCTCCATGATGTTTACTTTATATTTTATATTCATTAATAATGTTCTTACATAATAATTTAAAATTATTATTTAGTTTTTTAAATTTCCTAGACATTTTTCCATATTTATTAAGATTAGTTTTAAAATAATTTTGCTATGTTCCATTGCACCCTACCCCCAAAATCACATTGGTTCTTTGATTTGAATTCAACTAAATATATAAGTTGAGTTTGGGAAGTATGTCATCTTTGCAATATTGAGACTTCCTCTCAGGAACTTATTTTTTAGGTCCTTCAGTAAGGTTTCATAGTTTTTTTTCTTATGGGCCTTGACATTTCTTGTTAAGGTATGCCTAGGTATTTCATAGTATTTATTCATTGCTAATGAAATATCTTTTTAAAAAGGCATACTTTATAAATGGAAATCACAGTTATTTAGTATTGTGTTTAGGGGGCCCTATATGTAATACCTTTCTTCTTTTTCTGAATTTGGAAGATAGGAGATAAAAATACTGCATTCGTTACTGATAAACTTGACTGGAAAATGTAGCTTTTGACCTGTAGCCAAGTGGGTTTGCTGTATTTCCTCCTGAATTGGATAGATTTACCTCTATAGAAAGAGGTAGTTCTGGCAAATAGTCCACTTACCGTATGGTGGAGAGCACATGAAAATATTTGCTTTCTGCAGTCAGCCAAAGCCAAAAAGAGAACTCGTACGCATCTATTCGTGTCCACTTCCTTCTCCCAAATTCACTAATTAGGTTGTCATTCATTTTCCTCTAGGGTGGAGAGAGGCCATGTTCAGTTCAGTTCAGTGGCTCAGTTGTGTCTGACTCTTTGCGACCCCTGACTGCAGCACGCCAGGCTTCCCCGTGTATCACCAACTCCCAGAGCCTGCTCAAACTCATGTCCATCAAATTGGTGATGCCATCCAACCATCTCATCCTCTGTCGTCCCTTCTCCTCCTGCCTTCAATCCTGCCCAGCATAAGGGTCTTTTCAAACGAGTCAGTTCTTTGCATCAGGTGGCTAGATTATTGGAGTTTCAGCTTTAGCATTAGAACTTCCAATGAACAATCAGGACTGATTTCCTTTAGGATGGACTGGTTTGATCTCCTTGCAGTCCAAGGGACTCTCAAGAGTCTTCTCCAACACCACAGTTCAAAAGCATCAATTCTTCAGCACTCAGCTTTGTTTATGGTCCAAGACTCACATCCGTACACGACTACTGGAAAAACCATAGCTTTTACTAGCAAAGAAATGTCTCTGCTTTTTAATATGCTGTCTAGGGTGATCGTAGCTTTTCTTCCAAGGAGCAAGCATCTTTTAATTTCATGGCTGCAATCACCATCTGCAGTGATTTTGGAGCACACAAAAATAAAGTCTGTCACTATTTCCATTGTTTCCCCATCTATTTGCCATAAAGTGATGGGACCAGATTCCATGATCTTAATTTTCTGAATGTTTAGTTTTAAGTCAACTTTTTCACTCCCCTCTTTCACTTTCAACAAGAAGCTCTTTAGTTCTTCTTTGCTCTCTGTCATAAGAGTGGTATCATTTGCACATCTGAGGTTATTGATATTTCTCCCTGCAATCTTAATTCCAACTTGTGCTTCATCCAGCCCAGCATGTTGCATGATGCATTCTGCATATAAGTTAAATAAGCAGGGTGACCATACATAGCCTTGAGGTACTCCTTTCCCGATTTGAAACCAATCTGCTGTTCTATGTCTAGTTCTAACTGTTGCTTCTTGACCTCCATACAGATTTCTCAGGAGGCAGGTAAAGTAGTCTGGTATTCCCATCTCTTTCAGAAATTTCCACAGTTTGTTGTGATCCACACAGTCAAAGGCTTTGGCATAGTCAATAAAGCAAAAGTAGATGTTTTTCTGGAACTTTCTTGCTTTCTCGATGATCCAACGGATTTTGTCAATTTGATCTCTGGTTCCTCTGCCATTTCTAAATCCAGCTTGAACATCTGGAAGATTACGATTCACATACTGTTGAAGTCTGCTTGGAGAATTTTGAGCATTACTTTGCTAGCGTGTGAGATGAGTGCAATTGTGTGGTAGTTTGAACATTCTTTGGCATTGCCTTTCTTTGGGATTGGAATGAAAACTGACCTTTTCCAGAGAGAGGCCATGAGTCTTTCTCTAATGGAAGTCTCTCTTTATGAAAAGAAGCCTTTTCCTTTAACATCTAGGAAAACCATTAATTTTGGTTTTTATCTTATAACTAGCCACTTTACTAAAGTCTCTAAGCTTTTTAGTTGATTCCCTTCCATTTTTATGTTTAGGTATGTATTGACATCATGAACAAATAATGATGTTTGTCTTTTTCCATTATTTATATTTCTTATTTTTCTTATCTTATTGTATTGGCTTTAGTTTGTAGCAATTATAGTGGGTATTCTTGTTTCGTTTCTGACTAAAATAAGAATGCCCTTAGTGTTTCACCATTAAATATGTTTATGGATGACTTCTGATAAGTAAACTTTGTCATTAAGAAGCTTAAATATTCTTCCTAGTTTATTAAGGTTTTTTTTAAAGAAAATTATAAGCTGTTGGTGTTGAATTTATCAAATATTTTTAAAGGGTCTCTTCTGTTGATAATATCCTGTGATTTATTTTTCTTTACCCATGAAATTTACGGAGTCACTAATGTTGAATCATCCTTGTACTTTTGGAATAAATCTTGCCTGATTATAGTGGATTTTGACTTGTTTTAGAGCAAGTTGGATTCAGATTGCTAAAATTTTATTTAGTAGTTTTGCAACTACTATATACTTCAGTAGATTGGTCTATAAGAGTAATGATTCACAGGTTAGAGATTAATTGGTGAACTTTGAAAAGGTGGTCCTGGCTCAGAAGACTTTGGGAAATACCAGGTTTGTTTACTCCTGGACAAGGTCCGTCTAGTCAAGGCTATGATTTTTCCAGTGGTCCTGTATGGATGTGAGAGTTGGACTATGAGAAAAGCTGAGTCCCGAAGAATTGATGCTTTTGAACTGTGGTGTTGGAGAAGACTCTTGAGAGTCCAACCAGTCCAAATGAGATCAGTCCTGGGTGTTCATTGGAAGGACTGATGCTAAAGCTGAAACTCCAATACTTTGGCAAAGAGTTGACTCTTTGGAAAAGACTCTGATGCTGGGAGGGATTGGGGGCAGGAGGAGAAGGGGACAACAGAGGATGAGATGGCTGGATGGCATCACTGACTCAATGGACATGAGTTTGAGTGAACCCCGGGAGTTGGTGATGGACAGGGAGGCCTGGCGTGCTGCGATTCATGGGGTCGCAAACAGTCGGACACGACTGAGCGACTGAACTTAACTGGACATCACAGAGACCTTAATTATACTTATTGTGATTCTTTAAAAGGTAGATTATATGTGGCATGCAGCACTTGCTCATTATTTGACTGCAGAACCTCCTTTTCAAAAAAACATGTATTAAATTCTCTGGGGACTAGTGTTCTGAAACTGGCCTGTAATTCTCCTTTTTGGTATTATCTCTGTGAGTTTTGGTATCAGTATGCTAAACTTGGGAAGTGAAATGGAAAACTTTTTTCTTCTGTGTAACAGTTTAAATAACATAGAGATTATTTGTCCCTTAATGGTTTGCTAGAACTTGCCTGTAAAACCATCTGAACCAGTGGCATTTCTGAGTGATAAAAATGCTTGGAATGCACACACTAGGAAGGCTTCCCCATAGGACATTTTCCTCAACAATCAGTTCTTCGGAACAACTTTTTCTTTTTTTTTTTTTTAAAGGATCAAACAGCTATTTTAGAAAAGCCTAAGAATGTGTGGAAATTAGACTTGAGACATTAGCAAATTGATACTAATCAGGCCTGCATGGTCCTCATCTCTAACAAACAGCATGCTGGCACTGCCTCTGAGTGCCTTGCTGGGGATGTGTGGGGCATTTTCGGTTAAGGGTGCACAGCTGGCACCACTGACTAGCCACTCTAGCTGAAGGCCAAGCTCTGGATCCCTCTCCTCATCCAGTTCCATTTTATCCTCTGGCTTGTACATTTCCCAAGTACTGTAGGGCCATAGATGAGCTCAAACTTTTAAATACTTCCCCTAAGCCATGGACGGAGGAGCTTAGTAGGCTGCAGTCCATGGGGTCGCTAAGAGTCGGACACGACTGAGCGACTTCACTTTGACTTTTCACTTTCATGCATTGGAGAAGGAAATGGCAACCCACTCCAGTATTCTTGCCTAGAGAACCCCAGGGACGGGGGAGCCTGGTGGGCAGCCGTCTATGGGGTCGCACAGAGTCAGACACGACTGAAGCAACTTAGCAGCAGCAGCAAGCCAGCCTCACAGTCCTTGCTTTGGACCTCTGTGGGTAGCATAAGAGGGAGACAGATAATGCTAGGAATTTGGGGTCAGTTTGAGAGGCCTGTATTGGCACTGGGGACTGCGGCCAGGCTAAGCTTGTGTTGGGTCAGCTGGGCAGTGGGGTCTCCTGAACCCAAGTGAGCTGAGCTGAAAGATTGGTCTGGTGGGGGGGTCCCGTAAAGCATAGGAGGGCTGAGTGTCCCTGCAAAAGGTGTATGTGTGTATGTGAGTGTGTCCCTGTCCCTGCAAGAGGCATGTGGGTGTGTGTGAGGTGTGTGTGGGTGTGTAACGTTTATCCCAGATTTCAAGAGGCTGGGTGTCCCTGCAAGAGGCATGTGGGTGTGTGTGTCCCTGTCCCTGCAAGAGGCATGTGGGTGTGTGTGGGTGTGTAACGTTTATCCCAGGTTCCAAGAGGCCTGGGGGCTTCCGGAAAAGCATAAGAGGGCTGGGTGTCCCTGAAAGAGGCGTGTGTGTGTGTATGTGTGTGTGTGTGTGTGTGTGTGTCCCTGTCCCTACAAGAGGCATGTGGGTGTGTGCTGGGTGTGTGTGGGTGTGTAACGTTTATCTCAGGTTCCAAGAGGCCTGGGGGCTTCCAGGGATGTAAGGACTGGTCTAGGGTATAGAGATATAGTGAGGCCTAGGAGAGCAGAGGGGGCTGCGGGTCCCTGGAAGAGGCCAGCCTGGGGGAGGGGGACATCGGGGCCCAGGCTCCAAGAGGCCCGGGGCTCCTTCGGGTCTGGGCTGCGCCGGGGGGCCGTTGCGGACTCTGAGAGGCCGGGTCGGCGGCACCAGGGCCCTCCCCGGGCTAACGGGCCAGGCCGTGGGGGAGGCCGGAGGGGGAGGCGGGGTGCCGACCGGGCGGCGGCGCGGGCTCCGGACGCGAGGGCTCCCGCTCCCTCCTCCCGCCCGAGCCAGCCTCAGGCGCCCGGCGCCTCCCCCGGAGCCAGAGCCAGAGCCGGGAGGCCCGGAGCCCGGCCTGCCGCCGCGGCCCGCGGAGGGAGCCGCCGCCGCAGTTGTCGCCGCCGCCGCCGCCAGGCCGCGCCCCGCCCCTGCCGCCGCCGCCGCTCCCCGGTGAGGCTCGCGCTCGAGCTGCCGGCCCCGCCGCCTGGGCCCCGGGCCCGGCCCCTTCCGCGCCGCCCGGGCGATGAGAAGCTGCTTCTGCGTGAGACGGAGCCGGGACCCGCCACCGCCGCAGCCGCCGCCGCCGCCGCCGCCCCAGCGGGGAACAGTTAAGTGAGAGGGGCGGGCGGGCCGGGTGCCGCGGAGGCTCGGCCGAGCCGGCCCTGCTCCTTCGGGGAACGGGCGGGCGGGCGCGGAACCCGGGCCGAGGGGCGGGCGGGCGGGCGGAGCCGGGCTGCGCCGAGGCCTTGCGGGCTCCGTGCCCGGCCAGCCGCGGGGAAAGGCCCGGCGGCCTCTGCTCGGCCCTGCGCGCGCCGCGGCTTCGCGTCCTGGCTTGGCCTTGCAGCCGGCAGGCGGGCGGATAGCGCGGAGACCCGGGGGCGAGCAGCGACCCCCCGGGCCGGGGCATGTGAAGTCGCCGAGAGCCACGTCCGTCCGGTGAAAGGTGAGGCGGCCCACCTGTGCCAGGGCGCGGCGGCCACCTGCGCAGACCCGGACCGTCGTTTCACTGGCGGGGCCTGGGGTCCACTCTCTGTGGTCACGTGGGTGCCGAGCAGATTGCACCTGAGCCTTGGGCATGATCTGCGGCCTCATCTGTGACCTGAGCAGAGCAGAGAGGACAGCCAAACTCCAGGGCACCTGTCTGCAAGGTGACGTGCTGGTCGAGGCACCCAGGACCCAGAGTACCATCCTCGAAGGGTAGTGAGCCTGTTGATAGTCACCCTATGGGGCAGTGCAAATGAGGCTCCGGGGCAGGGGCCAAGTGAAGAAGGCAGACCCATGAGCATCTTTGTCCTTTGTTACCAACACACAACTCTTCCTAAATCATCAGTCTTTCCCAGCCATTAAAAATGACTCTTGTATTCTCTACCCCTCCACAGCCTCTTCAGCCTGGCCCAGAGGAAGGCCCACTGAAGGGCAAAAAGGGAGTGGCTGTTGCCCCTTCTCTGCTCCCTGCCCCCACCCATGAGCCAGCCCCCACTCAGCTTTCTGCCACAAAGCAGACAGCAAGCTAGAATCTCTTTAGGGGCCTTTGTCTCTGGTGGTTCCTTCTCAATATAATCTCATTGTACATTTCTGGACAGCTGGCTGGATCTCATCTCATTTTAACAGGGCAAGAAAATATTATCAGCTGCACCAGAAAACCTTAGAAAAGTTAGGAGATAAGCTCAGTGGAAGCCGAGACTAACTCAAAAACTCAGCGTACTCAGAAAGTTAGCACAGGAGACAGGTGACATCTTTCTTGCTTGCGGGAAATTGAACTGGCTATTTCAAGATGTTGTGCCTTGCACAGAATATTTAAATGGGGCCTCTGAGAGATGGGGCCTCTTTTGGGACCTGGGCACCAAGACCTGTGCAAAGCAATTGACATAGCAATTACTGGTTCGCTTGAGCCCAGAATCACCTTCTCTGATCCACATTTTTCATTCCTTCCTTCTAGCTTTTAGGCCACACTCCTGATTTATGCTAAAGGCATTTCTCTGCTTTGCCTCCTTCCCACTGGTGGGCTTTTCCCCCACTTCTAGATGGAAGAGTACACCATGATTAAATGCGAGGACGTCAGAATTAGACCTCAGCTTATGCCTTGGCTCTCCTTATTGTGTGTTCTTATGCAAATTAGTGAACTTTTCTGAGCCTCAGTTTCCTCATCTGTAGAGTGAGGCTCATGATAATGTCTATCTCATAGGATTATAGTAAGAAGTAAGAGAAATATAACAGGAGCAATGCTCAACTCCGTGCCTGCCACAGGGCAAGTGGTCAGTAAAAATTAGTGGTTAGTATTCAGGGTTTGTTAACTGGTTAATCAGAAGAGTAGCTTCAATTTTTTTAGTGTGCTTCTCTGTTAGTGGTTGTATTGAGGGCCACTAGGAAAGGATGGGAGTAGAAAAACGCTGGGCTTGGAATCTCGGGATACCTCCTGGAACCTAGGTAACCCTAGGCAAGTCATGGAACCTCATGGGGCCTTTCAGAATCCCCATTTGCTTATTTATTAAAGAGACCTAAGCATAAAACCTACCCTGTAAGGCTGAACGAGCTAAGGTATGTGAATATGTGTGACACTGTGGGGGGGGTGGGGGGATCCTCACTAAATTTAAGTGAGGTCTAACCCTAACCCCTAGTCAATTAACTAGGGGTCTAAGACCCTAGTTTTGTGGGTCTGACATTTTGACAATTTGTTGTGGGTGGAAGGAGCTGGCAGAAAAAACAATGCAAGAATATCTTGCCGTACATTTTACAAAACCACACAACCACGTGAACACATTGTGATCTGCTCTCAGGGCCTTGGAAGGGGTGAGTGGGGGCTGGGGAGGGGAACGTCTGAATCCAAGCGTCCTGGGCCCCGCTGCCATAGCAGGTTGAAAGTGCTCCATGCCTTGTGCTCAGAGCACGGTGTCCTTGCCACACTGAAAAGCAATGATGGTGTCGGAGTCAAGCATGGGAAATGTCAAAGGTGCTGTTATGATGATGAAGATAACAAATGACTACATGGCTGGATGTGATGGGCTGAGAACACCGCGTTTAGTTGGCTGCGGCTGAGTGAGCAGGGTCTTGTTTGCTCATTGGGTTGTGGGAGGGGAGGCCTGGGTTCCCTGAATGAGCTGCCTTTCTGCAGGCTGTCCTGGCTCTATCTGAGGCTCTCCCTGGCCTGTGGTGCCTGGCTCCACTGGCTCTCCTTGGCCTCCTGCTCACTGGGCCGCCACTGGGGATTGTGGTTTCCCTGAGTTGTCTGCACTGTTTGCAGTGGGGTTGCCTGCCTCAGATCTCTTCTTCCCTGCTGCTTGGGAGGCAAGGTGTGCTTGACATTACCTCCTTGCTGGGGACATCCTGTGGGTAAGCGTTGGTTTACACGACACACTTTTGGTGAGATGCAGAGCTTGTGTAGGCTGAAATGTGAGAGGCCTGTGGGCTCAGAGCCGAGGGGTCACATACTTGAGCTTTGTAGCAGCTCAGACTCCCCTGAAAACTGGAGGGCCATCTTGTTGGGCCTGTGGCTATGGGATTGTTCTACACACACACACACACACACACACACACACACACACATTTTTTTTTTTTCAGGTACTGATCAGCCCAGGAAAATGTTCAAAAGAATACCCTTGGATCCTTTAGAAGAGAGAAATAAATGAATTCTTAATGAGCTAAATATCCCCAGGATGTTTATTGAAATGCAGATCCCAAGGCCTCAAACCCAGACTTTGAATCAGAATATCTGGGGAAGGGACCCCAGAATCTGCCTGTTGAACAAGAATCTTAGGTTGTACTTAATGCTTACTGAAATTTGAGGACCACCATTACAGATGCTTTTTAAAAATATGGTGAAACACACAAAATAAAATTTGCCATCCTAATTTGCTACCTAATGCATTGGTGGCATTAAGTCCATTCATGTTGTTGTGCAGCTAACCGCTAGAACTGTTTAATTTTGCAGAACTGAAACTCTGTACAGTTGACTCTTGAACAACATGCGTATGAACTGTGCAGGTCCACTTACACATGGGATTTTTTCAATAATAACTGTTGCAGTACTACACCTTCCCCAGTGAGTTGAATCCCCAGTATGGGAGGGACCGTGAATTTGGAGGGCCACCTATAAGGTATATTCAGATTTCTGACGACTCGGAGAGTTGGTGTTCCTAACTCCTGCATTGTTGGAGGGCTGTCAGTGCTCATTATGGAGCTCCCATTCTCTCCTCCTCCAGCATCTGGCAACCACCATTCTACTTTCTATGAATTTGACTACTGTGAGTACCTCATATAAATGGAATCATGTAGTATTTGTCTTTTTGTGACTGTCTTATTTCACTTAGTATAACAACTTCAGTGTTCATCCACACTGTAGCATGTGTCAGAATTTCCTCCCTTTTAACAACAGTACTCCATTTTTTGTAAAGACCCCATTTTACTTATCCATTTATCTGTCTGTGGACACTTGGGTTACTTCCACCTTTTGGCTATCGTGAATAATACTGGTGTGAACGTACACATACAAATATCTCTTCGAGACTCTATATCCAGTTCTTTTGGGTATATATCTAGAAGTGGAATTACCAGATCACGTAGTCATTCTCGGAGAAGGCAATGGCACCCCACTCCAGTACTCTTGCCTGGAAAATCCCATGGATGGAGGAGCCTGGAAGGCTGCAGTCCATGGAGTCGCTGAGGGTCGGACATGACTGAGCGACTTCACTTTCACGTTTCATTTTCATGCATTGGAGAAGGAAATGGCAACCCACTGCAGTGTTCTTGCCTGGAGAATCCCAGGGACTGGGGAGCCTGGTGGGCTGCTGTCTATGGGGTCGCACAGAGTCGGACACGACTGAAGCGACTTAGCAGCAGCAGCAGTAGTCATTCTACTTTTAATTTTTTGAGGAATCGCCATACTGTTTTCCATAGTTGCTGCATTTCCTTTTCCACCGAGAGTGCCCCAGGTTTCCAATTTTTGCGCATCCTCAACTATACTAATTTGCTAGTAACCGTCTGGAAGGCATAGCATCCCCTTCCAGTATTCTTGCCTGGAGAATCCCCATGGACAGAGGAGACTGGTGGGCTGCAGTCCATGGGGCGGCTTAGAGCCGGACACGATTAAGCGACTAAGCACAGCACAGCAGCTGTCCTCATGGGTCTGAGATGATATCTCACTGTGGTTTTGGTTTGCATCTCCCTAATGAGTAGTAACACTGAACATCTTTTCAGATGCTTTTTGGACATTTGTATATCTCCCTTGGAGAAAAGCCTTTTCAAGTCCTTTCCCCCTTTTTTTTTCATCAAGTTATTTGCTTTTTGTTATTGCTCTGTTGTAGGAGTTCTTTGTAGACTTGGGTTTTAAGCTCCCATATATTTTGTTTGTTTGTTTTTCTTTCGTTTATGTTTGGCAGCACTGGGTCTTCATTGCTGCATGTAGACTTTCTCCAGTTTCCGTGTATGGACTTCTCATTTGGGCGGCTTCTCTTGTTGCTGAGCACAGGTTCTAGAGCACAGGCTCAATAATTGTGATGCACGGGCTTAGTTGCCCCTTGGCATGTGGGATCTTCCCAGACCAGGGATCAAACCCATATGCCCCACATTGCAAAGTGAAAGTTGCTCAGTCATGTCCAACTCTTTGCAACCCCATGGACTCTGTGTGTGTGTGTGTGTGTGTGTGTGTGTGTGTTGTTGCTCAGTCGTGTCCGACTCTTTGCAACCCTACGGACTGTAGCCCACCAGGCTTCTCTGTCCATAGAATTCTCCAGACAAGAATACTGGAGTGGATTGCCATTCCCTTCTCCAGAGAAACTTCCCAACCGAGGAATCAAACCCTGGTCTCCTGCATGGCACGCAGATTCTTTACCGTTTGAGCTTCTCTAGGCCAGAATACTGGAGTGGGTAGCCTTTTCCTCCTCCAGGGGATCTTCCCAACCCAGGGATCAAACCCAAGTCTCCTGCATTGTGGGCAGATTCTTCACCAGCTGAACCACAAGGGAAGCCCAAGAATACTGGAGAGGGTAGCCTATCCCTTCTCCAGGGGATCTTCCCTATCCAGGAATCAAACTGGGGTCTCCGGCATTGCAGGCAGATTCTTTACCAACTGAGCTATCAGGGAAGTGTGCATTGCAAGGTAGATTCTTAACCATTGGACCTCCAAGGAAGCCTGGATTTTTAACCTCCTATCAGATATACATGGTTTGCAAATATTTTCTCCCATTCTTTTGTTTCTTTTGATGGAAGTTCTACAAGTTCTTTATATACTCTGTAAAGAAAATATCATGCGTTGTTACAGGTTTATAGGAGTGGAAACTTAGGCCCAGTTCAGTTTGCCTGCCTGTGATCACACAGCTGTGTCAGAGTTACAGCTCAAGCCCTGGTTCCTCTGAGTCCAAAGCCCACACCTTTCCTATTCTTCTACTTTACCACCCCGCGCTCCCCTGAGCTAACAGCGTAGAGGCCCTGCTGGGTCTGCAGGAAGTGGCGATGGCTTGAGAAGCGTTCAGCTTCAGGAGAGGAAATGGGAACCCAAGACTGGGGAATCTCCCTTCCGACTACTAGGGTGCTCCTTCCTGTAGACCCTCATCCTTACTTGGATCTTGGAAGGAGCAGAGAAGCGCAGACAGGTTTGGACTGGTTTTGTCTGTTTAGCATTTCATAAGCTTGTTTCAAAGCCCCTTGCTCCTCAGTTTCCCAGACAGCCCGGCCCTTCATGCCACCGCTGTTGCCCTGTGCTCTCCCCACACTCCTTGCAGCGCTCTGTGCCTGCTATCATTCAGGAAGGCCAGCCCCCACCCCTGCCCCCGGCAGAAAGGAGTGTCCCCTTCATTTACAGTTCCTTTCTTTGAGGACATTCCCTCTAGCCTGTGAGCCCCATGGGCAGTAGCCATGACTTACCTGTCACTGTGTCAGCCAGCACAGTGCTGCTGCACCTGGGCAGTGCATTATCCGGCCTCTGCCCCAGCCCAGACCAATCAGATCAGAACCTGGGGGATAGCTGTAGGTTTTACAAACTCCGCAGGGAGTCTTCACGGAGCCCCCGGCCAGGTCCTCATCCAGCCCACTCGCTGGATCTAGGGCAGACCCACTTCTGGAACCGCCCAGAGTACTGAGGTCCCACCTCCCTTGCTTGGCAGGTGGCTCGGCCCTGGAGTTGTGGTGTTTGTCCTGCACCAGGCATCAGTAACCCCAGCGGGGCACACTCACCATTGCTCCTGCTGCTTTACATGCCTCCTTAGTCCAATGGAACACAGACAGTTTTGAGAGCAGGACAGGGACTTCATTTATCCATCCTCCCATCCGTCCACCCATTTATCCATAGTCTATTTATTGATGATGCAAATTTATTGAGTATTCACTATAGACTAAGTACTATGATGGACATATACCTTTGAACAACTAACGCTCTGCTTGGGAAAGTGTTGAAACCTTCTGAGAGGCAAGACTGTGTTTCTTTACGTGTGTGTGTGTGTGTGTGTGTGTGCCCATGTGGTAAGGTCATGTCCTTGGACAACATCAGGATTCTTAGTGACAGCATCTGTCTGGCTGGGCATTGGGGAAGGTTTGGGGTGAATAGGAGATGTGACTCAGAGTTTGAATGGTGGGGTGGGTGCCATAGGGGAGGGACTGGGTGCTCTTGGGCAACCTGTGTTAGGGAGGGAGAGACTGAAGGACTTACTCTGAGGATGCTCCCCAGGGATGATGACCTTTAGGCTCCTTCTTCCCTGCCCGCCTCAATTTCCTTCCTTCGTCAAATATCCGATGAGTTCCTACTGCTTTGTTCTCAGACTTTGGACTGTGGACCAGCTGTTTCAGCATCTACCTGGATCTTGTTAGAAATGCAGCTTTTCAGGCACCGAGTCAGCATCTCGGGGAGTGGGTGTAGGACTCTCTTTTCGTGAATTCTCTAGGTGACTCAAGCACGCTAGAGTTCGAGAATGTCAGGCTTTTCATCTTCGTCACTGCTCCATGCTCAGCACAAGAGCTTTTTACAAACATTTGTGGGCTGACTGTTATGTACCAGGTCCTGTTCGGTACTAGGGATGTGGAGATGCCTCAGAGGGAGGATGGCGAGGTCAGCCAGGTTGAAGGTATCAATGGGACACGCAGGTGACAGTAGCCAGCAGGGCACCAGATACACATCTGAGTCTTAGGAGAAAAATCCCAGCCTTGGAGGTAATTTGGAAGTCATTAGCACACACAGGTAGAATGATCATATGACCAAAGAAACTCTTAAGGCCCATGTGAAAGTCAAGAGTGCGGGTGGTGATGAGGCGGGGTGTCTACTGACCTGAAGCCAGGTGTTCTGACGATTCTGGCCCCAGGGCCCATTTGTCCATGTCGAGGTGACATGTTAGCATTTTTACTCAGCAGACACTGTGGCCATCAAGCCAAGGCTGTGACGGTTTCCTGTCACTGAATATTAGGCAAACGGCCAGCTGGCTCTTGGGGCCTCCTGGGATGGTTTCATTTGTAGGGCGTCTGCCTTCCATGGGGGTCCACCTTCTGCCTTCTCTCCAGGGGCCACTATGGTACTAAGACTTGATGGGAGTGGGTAGGGATGACCTTCATCTGCAGTAACTGTGAGCAGGTTGAGGTGGGGCTCACAGAGTCCTGGAGAATGCCCCCTCCTCCCCAGCACCAGGCTCCCTAGTTTTGCAGAGCCGGGCCTGTAGGGGCAGGCCTTTGGCCACAGCCGTGCTGTAGAACTTGATCCGGATTTATTTTGGGAGAGTGTATTCTGGGATCCAGCACTGCACTGTGCTGCAGCCACTCAAACCCTAGGCCCACCTCACATGGTTTATGATAAATCTGTTTGGCTATCAAATGGTTAATGCCAGTCTAAGCAGAGGTCTGATGGGGTGGATGCATTTGTACACCAGATTCTTCTATTAGAAGTAACAGACTTTTACTGGGAAAAAAAAAAAAGGAAGTGCTTGCCATTGTTAGTTCCCTGGCTGGAAAGTTCTTTGTGATCCAGGGGAGCTTAGGAAAATTCTTGCTTTCATTCCCCAGTATCTTAGCAGCCTTCCCAGCAGCCTGTGGCCTGTTGCCACCAGATCGTACTCGACAGCATTTGTCAGAACGATTTGGTTTCTGACTGGTCACTTGGATCAAATGTCCAGGCCAAAGTACAGGAGGCACCAGGAGGCTATCCTGAGGTTCCACAGTGGCCGCCTCTTAGCCTGTGTGCGCGATCCCTGTGGGTGGTGCGCAGAGCCGGCTGGGGTTTGCCTGGGTGCTGCGTGGACCCTGACCTTAGCCTGCAGTCTCCTGAGGAGGTAGGGCTCTGCACGCGCCATGGCTGCCTGTGGTGGCTGGGTTTCTGTATTTGTGTGTGTTGTGGGCACGTGGGTGAAGCCTAGCCTCCTCCCTGTCCTTCTGTCCCCTGCTTAAGATTTGTTAGCAGGAAGGAACTGGTAGTTATGGGGTAACAGAGATGAGCAGGGGTTCCTGCAGCCCGCCGGCACCACTGAGCTGCTGGGAAGCAGGCAGAGAGCTGCTCCACGCCAGGCTGCAGCTTTTCCGCAGGGAGGTTCTGCTTTTCGGTCGTTTGCCGTGGGGAGTGAAATATTCATCCACTGCTTTTCCCCAGCTCTGCAAGCTGGTAGATGTGGGCAGACAGTTTACGTCTTTTCTGCCCTTGACTTTGGATTTCAGACAATCCGATCACAAGTTCATCCTTCTGTAGAGACTTAATTAACCCACTGGTTTTGTCACTTCAATCCCAGTAGCCCTATCTAACCTGCCCTGCCCCTCAATACTTTGATATTACTCTCCTCCAAAGCTGTGTGTGAGTCCCACCTTCAGCCCTGGTGGGCAGCACAGGCTCCGCTTCTGAGCTGGTCTTCCTTCCTTGCCCTGGGATCCTGCTGTGCCTCCTTTGAAGGCAGCATCCACTGCCCTCCGGCAGTTGTTGCCTCCCCCCACCCCCAAAGTGCTTTAAACTCCTCGGCTCATGCCCTACCCTGCTGCTGGAGGGGCCTCGGTGGAGAGAGGCCTGAGCTCTGTTAGTTGGGTTTTGATTTCAGTACAGGAGTTGATAAAACGAGATAAACCCCAGGCTCACAGGGCCGGGGAAATTAAACAGAGATGATATCAAAGTTCCCCTGAGTTTTCAACTGTGATTCAGTAGCTTAGTTTTCTCCCAGACTGCGGCCGGGAGGCACGCCTTTGATTCTGAAACAATGTTCAGCATCAGTTAAGCCCAGCACTGCTGACTTTTAGGGATTAAGCACACTGTCCTAGTAATTCTTTGATCAGCTACAAGGGAGCCGTGTGCTGTCTGTGTGAAGGGGCTTTATAGTTAAAGTTCATTTCTCTGTGAACCTGGGGTGACAGCCTTGGTGAGGTGCTGCTGTGCCGGGGGGCTGGGGCCTCCCCCAGGCACTGTTTGCTGCACATGTAGGAAGCTCTTGTCTTACCCAGTGTCGTTGGATGGAACTTATTGAGCACGGCTGGAAAAAATCCTGCTGGCCTGGAAAACACACCTCACCCTAACTGGCCCCATCCAGTCCCTCAGTCCCAGGATGTACCACACACACACATACTCTCATCCTCCTGCCTGCTGTCTTTCTCCCCTTGCCTTGTGGAGAAATCCTCTCAGGACAGAGACAGGCACAGCTGCCCAGAATGAGGCTCTGTAGCCCCCAGCCTTGGCGATGATCTCAGTGAGGCTGGCTGCACGCTCGGGATAGTTCAGTTCAGTCGCTCAGTCGTGTCCGACTCTTTGCGACCCCATGAATCGCAGCACGCCGGGTCTCCCTGTCCAGCACCATCTCCCGGAGTTCACTCAGACTCACGTCCATCGAGTCCGTGATGCCATCCAGCCATCTCATCCTCGGTCGTCCCCTTCTCCTCCTGCCCCCAATTCCTCCCAGCATCAGAATCTTTTGCAATGAGTCAACTCTTCGCATGAGGTGGCCAAAGTATTGGAGTTTCAGCTTCAGGATCATTCCTTCCAAAGAAATTCCCAGGGCTGATCTCCTTCAGAATGGACTGGCTGGATCTCCTTGCAGTCCAAGGGACCCTCAAGAATCTTCTCCAACACCACAGTTCAAAAGCATCAATTCTTTGGCGCTCAGCCTTCTTCACAGTCCAACTCTCACATCCATACATGACCACAGGAAAAACCATAGCCTTGATTAGACAGACCTTTGTTGGCAAAGTAATGTCTCTGCTTTTGAATATGCTATCTAGGTTGGTCATAACATTTCTTCCAAGGACTAAGCGTCTTTTAATTTCATGGCTGCAATCACCATCTGCAGTGATTTTGGAGCCCCCCCAAAATAAAGTCTGACACTATTTCTACTGTTTCCCCATCTATTTCCCATGAAGTGATGGGACCAGATGCCATGATCTTTGTTTTCTGAATGTTGAGCTTTAAGCCAACTTTTTCACTCTCCACTTTCACTTTCATCAAGAGGCTTTTTAGTTCCTCTTCACTTTCTGCCATAAGGGTGATGTCATCTGCGTATCTGAGGTTATTGATATTTCTCCCAGCAATCTTGATTCCAGCTTGTGTTTCTTCCAGTCCAGCGTTTCTCATGATGTACTCTGCATAGAAGTTAAATAAGCAGGGTGACAATATACAGCCTTGACGTACTCCTTTTCCTTTTTGGAACCAGTCTGTTGTTCCATGTCCAGTTCTAACTGTTGCTTCCTGACCTGCATACAGATTTCTCAAGAGGCAGGTCAGGTGGTCTGGTATTCCCGTCTCTTTCAGAATTTTGCACAGTTTATTGTGATCCACACAGTCAAATGCTTTGGCATAGTCAATAAAGCAGAAATAGATGTTTTTCTGGAACTCTCTTGCTTTTCGATGATCCAGAGCATGTTGGCAATTTGATCTCTGGTTCCTCTGTCTTTTCTAAAACCAGCTTGAACATCAGGAAGTTCTCGGTTCCTGTATTGCTCAAGCCTGGCTTGGAGAATTTTGAGCATTACTTTACTAGCGTGTGAGATGAGTGCAACTGTTCAGTAGTTTGAGCATTCTTTGGCATTGCCTTTCTTTGGGATTGGAATGAAAACTGACCTTTTCCAGTCCTGTGGCCACTGCTGAGTTTTCCAAATTTGCTGGCATATTGAGTGCAGCACTTTCACAGCATCATCTTTCAGGATTTGAAATAGCTCCCCTGGAATTCCATCACCTCCACTAGCTTTGTTTGTAGTGATGCTTTCTAAGGCCCACTTCACATTCCAGGATGTCTGGCTCTAGATGAGTGATCACACCATCGTGATTATCCGGGTCGTGAAGATCTTTTTTATACAGTTCTTCTGTGTATTCTTGCCACCTGTTCTTAATATTTTCTGCTTCTGTTAGGTCCATACCATTTCTGTCCTTTATTGAGCCCAGCTTTGCATGAAATGTTCCCTTGGTATCTCTAATTTTCTTGAAGAGATCTCTAGTCTTTCCCATTCTGTTGTTTTCCTGTATTTCTTTGCATTGATTGCTGAAGAAGGCTTTCTTATCTCTCCTTGCTATTCTTTAGAACTCTGCATTCAGATGTTTATATCTTTCCTTTTCTCCTTTGCTTTTCACTTCTCTTCTTTTCACAGCTATTTGTAAGGCCTCCCCAGACAGCCATTTTGCTTTTTTGCATTTCTTTTCCATGGGGATGGTCTTGATCCCTGTCTCGGGATAGACAGGGACCAAACGACCTGTGAGATTAAGCTAGGAGGACTAGGTCAAGGTCAGTGCTGCCAGGGTACTCTCTACTCTTCCGACCCTGCCCGAGATCAGACATGACTCCCAGGTGCTGCTACCATCGTCATTCCTCCCCTAACATTTCCTGAAAATCCACTTAGCTTCAGGTTGGCTCCTTTCTAGAGTTCTCAGAAATCTCAGTCTCTGTTATCTTGTCATCTAAAACATCGAGTGAACTTTTGGCTTTTCCTCTAGGGACCCTCCTTGCAGCCACAGCCTGGGCAGTAGAAGTTTCCCCCATCCCCTGCCCCCAACTCCGTTGGCCCTGCAACTTGCAGTTGGTAATGGAGGCCCCCCCACCCGTGTGCTGTTGTGTTCACACCATGCTGTACATCACCCTGTTCCCTCCTGTGCAGCACGCGGGTCTCCCTCATTAGGCCTAAATTTACCTCTGTCCTACACAAACATGGCCTTAGCTCATTTTTATTGCTGTAAATTATTTATGAGGGAAATGTTGCGTCTGGAAACTGAGGTGTGAGAAAAATTAATCCCATGTTACTTTTCTCTCTCAATACTTTTCTCCCCCTCGCTTCACTTACTGGATTACTGCTAGAGAAAGGAGAGCTTTGGCATTTTAAAATATAATTGGTGCTGAGAGCACTTTCTTGATCAGGTATGGGATGGGAAGTTGGGTCTCTCTCTGCCCAGTGTGTGGAAAGTACACCAGATTGGGGAGGGAGGGTCGGAGGCCCCTGGGGCTCTGCCTTCTGCCAGCCCACGGCATCTGAGAACTCCAGGCCTCTGTTTCTTTTCTCTAAAACAGGGATTAATATGCTCCAGTCCCCTTCCTAGGTTTGGTGTGAGCTTTTTTGGAGAAAGCTTTTTTGGTAATTGCAGGGCACTGCTCAGATGCGGGGAGGTGTGTTAATGCTTTCTGTGTGCAGCTAGAATTTGGAGCTGGAGGTGGATGCTAGGCTGGGCAAAGAGAGCTGAGGAAGACGCCCGTTGTTGCAAGCACGCCTGGCATTTTCTGCTTCAGCCCAGCGTCAGCGTCTTGCCAGACAGGTTAATGGTGGTCTTAACCCCCCCCCCCCCCCCGCCCCTCTCCCCAGGAAGCTCTGCTCTGCAGCTACCCACCCCCACCCCCACCCCCACCCCATTAATGGCCTCTTCTCCCCTTCGCCGAGGCCTGGCTTGTGACCCGGGCAGCCGCGGCCGCTGCGGTGCCATACCCTTCGGGCCGGAGGTTCCGCGCAGCCCAGGGAGCGCCGAGTGCTAGTTAATAAATGGCCTTTTGTGAGGAAGGTCAATTGAAGTGACGGTAGAGACGCTGTTAAGAGTAATTTGCAGTCAGAAAATATGTAATTCAGGGCAAGCGGCTCTGAGTGATTGCCTCTGCCATGGATATCTTGGGCGTTTCTCATTAAAAGCTTCCTTTGCTGGTGGTGGCGCTTTCCTCCGCCGCCCCAGCGAGGAGTCATTTGTCTGTATTTCACAAAGGCTGCTGGATCCCCCAGGGCACTGCCACTGGGGGGGGTGTGTGTGAGGGGGGGAGGCTTGCATCTGAGATGCTCAGTGCAAATGCCCTGCCCGCCGCATCCTCCCAGCCTGCAGGCCCACCGCCCGCCGGCCGGCTCCTTTGTCTGCTCAGGAGGCTGCCCGCAGCCATCTTGGGGCCCGGTGCCCGGCTGCCCGGTGCATTGTGGGAGCAGCGGCGTCAGCCTTCCCTGCTCCTGCAACTTGCTCGCGCTGCAGAGCAGAGGAGGGTGGTTGGTACCTGGACCGGGATGCAGTGACCCGAGGATGGGGCATCTCTCAGCGTATAAAATATTTCTTATTTATTCCCATGCTCCCCAACCCCCACCTCAGATAGTAGAGGCAGCACTATCTTAATAATAATAAAACTTACGTCTCATGCTCTTTATTAAATTCACAGCATGATATTTTAGCACTGGCAGAATTCAGTGCCTTCTGTTAATGAGTTGTTAATTGCAAAGCATTTCGGTAACCAACAGCAGGTATACCAGTATTTTGCTAACGGCAGCGATGTTATTTCCATGTTAACCAAGAATACCGAGTTTTCCAAATGAAGTACTTTTTGATCAGGGTTTGCTTTGGATTCCGCTGGTGCAGAGAGTGAATCCTAAACCTTCCTGATTGGGGGCATCCCTGCGGATTCATTCAGTAAATATTCACTTAGTGCCTACTGTGTGCAGGAAGCATTGAGTCCTGTGCTTTATGCAGATAAACCTGCCTGGTAAATGAGATCTTAAAATAGAAAATGATTCAGTGATTCGGTGTGGTGTCCTGCCCCCCCTGCCCTTTACTTGCAGAAGCTTATTTTCAGTAGAATTAAGTAAGGTTTAACTTAGTTTGGCTTTTGTCATAAACAGAAGCTGAGACTGTGGCTGCTGCCAGGCGCTTCCTAGCCTTGATCGGGAAATTAGCTCCCTGGCACTGACGGGCCTGTTTCCGGAGCCTTTTGTGGGTTCCAGGGAATGCTGATTACATGGTGACTTGCATACAGCCCTCTGGTGGTTTCTATGGAGGACGCTGTAGTCATTTTTAACGTCCTCTGCCTTTTCTGATTCTAGGCTGAGAACTTACAATATTCCTACTGGCTGCCTAGTTAGACAAGAGTGTTTGGTTTGCTTTAGCAGCAGTAACCAGCCTTGAGAGATCTGACAGACCTACAGCCAGTGGAATGTAATCACTGCGGAAGGAGGTAGAATTTAACTTGCTGTTTTCCACTGCTGGTCCTTTGAAAAAGCTCTAGAAGCCATTTGCGTAAGGTGTTACCATTTTATATGCTTTCTGGTGCACTGCCACTCGAGCTGCCCAGACCCAGTGCTCTCTATATTCTGCTGGTCTCCTCCGGTCGCATCAGGAGGCAGGCAGCAGCAGAATAATAATTTCATTTCCCTCCCTTTCTCCCAGTGTCCGACAAGAATTACAGTCATTGTTAGTGTTTAGCTTTGAGTAAGTGTCCACATGACCCTAGGATTAAACACAACAAAGGGACCCACCAGTCCTCTTGGAAACAGCAGTAACCACGTTTCTGGCCAATTACACTGGATCCTTGTGTCCCTCACTTACCCTTCTCGTCTGCATTTCATTGAGGGCCTACTGTGTGCCAGGGAACCTCTCCAGGCCCTTCGTTTACGGGATTCCCTTAGTTCTCACAGCAGCTCTGCAGCTGTCAGTGTCCTGAACCTTTGCTTGCCTGCTCACCAGCTGTAAGTCATGGAGCCTGGACTCCATTGCCTTGCTGTGTCCTCCATGGCGAGAGCACTTTCCTCTATGTGTTCACAAAGCTCTGTCCCCCCAACAGCCCACCCTTGGATGTAGTCATGGCTGTGGATTTGGAGGGCTGTTATTCTGCCGGAAGATGCTGTGAAGGGGAGAGATGGAAGGTGTTGCTAGATTTAACCATGTCTGATTTATCCTCAGAGAAGCTGCTGGTATCTGTCCGGAAGTCAGACAGCAGGATGGGAGAGTGTTCAAAACTAACTTGAGAAAAGCAGGGGCTGGAGATGACTTGAATTCTCTCTTTTTTTTTTAATAGAATATTTGTTTATGTATTTGGCTGTGCCAGGTCTTAGCTGGGGCACATGGGATCTTTGATCTTTGTTGAAGCATTCGAACTCTTAGTTGTGGCATGTGGGATCTAGTTCCCCGACCAGGGATCGAACCCAGGCCTCCTGGCTTTGGGAGCGCAGAGTCTTAGGCACTGGAGTGAGTGAGTGAGTAAGTGAAGTCGCTCAGTCGTGTCTGACTCTTTGCCACCCTGTGGACTACCAGGCTCCTCCGTCCATGGGATTCTCCAGGCAAAAATACTGGAGTGGGTTACCATTTCCTTCTCCAGGGGATCTTACCAACCCACGGATCAAACCCGGGCTTCCCAACCCAGGGATCGAACCCGGGTCTCCCGCATTGGAGGCAGACGCTTTAACCTCTGAGCCACCAGGGACCACCAGGGAAATCCCTGCGTGAATTCTTGATCTAAGAAAAGGGTCAGGTAAAGCCAGGGCTCCCTTAGCTGGTCCAAGCTAAGTTCCGGATATTTGCCCCAGGATTCTCGTTCTGTTTGAGACTTTGTATTGCTCACTTTAAATGCTCCATTTGAATTTTGCGCTTTCTTTTTCCTTTTTGGAATCAGGAGCAAGCCACCATGCCTGAAGTCAAAGACCTTTCGGAAGCCTTGCCAGAGACGTCAATGGATCCCATCACAGGAGTCGGGGTGGTGGCTTCTCGGAACCGAGCCCCGACAGGCTACGATGTGGTGAGTCAAGATTCACTGATTTGGCAAATATTTGTTTCCTTTGTTCAAGACCCTCTGAACGTTGTGTGTAAGATGTGTTTCTGCACTCTAAGAACTTAAACAGGAAGGGAAAGCATCACCAGCGGCAAGGTGTGGGGAGTGTCCTGGCTGGACCTGAGCCCATCTGGGCTGTTGCTTGGCCTTAGCTGGGTCGCTTGACCTCTGTGATGGTCATCTTCACATTCTGTAAAATTAAGGGATTGAATTAGTTGATTTCCAAAGTCCTTTTTAGTTGTGACATTTCGTGAAAAGAATCTAAGCATCTGAAAGACCCTTGGTTGTCACAGATTGTCTTGTATAAATGCTAAAAATATATTGACATGCGTTTATATAGCTTCTTACAGTTTACAAAGCAGTTTTTCCCACCCATGAACTCAGCTGGCTCTCACAATTCCCTGGAGGGTGGGAGGGCAAGTTGCCTTCCGTCCACTGTGCTGATCAGGAGAACACAAGCTCCGAGAAGGGAAGGAATGGAGGCCCAGCGCCTGGGAGTGGATGACCGCATCACCACAATTTAGTAGACAATTCGCTTTGCTTTTCAGCACACGTCTGTGCTGATGTTCAGTAGTACCAATGACTCGGATTAATTATATTGTTTTTTCAGTAGATAAATTCCAACTTGGGTGGGGCTTAAAATGTGCAGAGGAACTATTGGGAGGCTTTAGTTAACAGTGACTATTGTCATGTGTTCTGAACTTCTAAAGTGGACTTTTTAAAAATTATCATTATCTATATTTATTTTTGGTTGTGCTCGATCTTCATTGCTGTGTGAAGGCTTTTCCCTAGTTACGGTGAGCGGGGGCTACTCTCTAGCTGTGGTGCGAGGGCGTCTCACTGTATGGCTTCGCTTATAGCAGGGCACAGGCTCTGGGGCATGTGGGCTTCAGTGGCCGTGGCACGTAGGCTTAGTTGCCCCGTGGCATGTGGGATCTTCCCGGATCAGGGCTCGAACCTGTGTCTCATGCATTGGCCGGTGGATTCTTTACCACTGAGCCACCAGGGAAGCCCCTAAGTGGCCTTATTTTTCACTTTCCTTATTTTGTTTGATGAGGATGAGATGGTTGGATGGCATCACTGACACAATGGACATGGGTTTGGGGGGACTCCGGGAGTTGGTGATGGACAGGGAGGCCTGGCGTGCTGCGGTTCATGGGTTTGCAAAGAGTCGGACACGACTGAGAGACTGAACTGAACTGAACTGGTTTTGTCTGGGATGACGTTTTATTCTTGCTCATTGAAAATGTATACCCAGAATACAGAAGAGTAAAAGAATATAAGTCTCATGCGTCAGCACTGAAAACCTGGCACAGTGATAGAATCAGTGTCTGATGTGAGGTGTGAGTTGGGAGGGGCATGCCTCGCCTAGTCCAGAAGAAGCCCTAAGGCAGGGTTTCTCACCCTTGGTATTACTGACATCTTGGGCCAGGTGATCAGATAGTAGTATGTGGTGGGGCGGTCTCGTGCATGGCGGGGACAGCATCCCTGGCCTCTTCCTACTTGATGCCGACAGCCCCAACCCCCAAGGTGTGACAGCCAAAAACGTGTTCAGACTTGCACAAGTCCCCAGGCAGAGGGGGCAGGCAGGCAACATCAGCCCCGTGGTGAATAGTGCCTGTCGCGTCAGCCCACGCTGGCTCCCATGTGAGGAAGGGGGAGCCTGTTACAATCCTCCACATCACTTTCCCAGCTGCTGGAAAGCTTATAAACATTTTTAAAGTGAACGAATGGGGGAATCTTTTTTTTTTTTTTGACAAAGATTTGAGTCGTACCTGCTGCCTGACTTCAAAGCACTGTTTGAATGTATAACTTGCCATAAAATAGAATCATTAGGTATGGCTTTGTGCCATAAAACTCTTGGGGAAGCTAATAAAAATGTTCCTTATTTGAGAAGCCCAAGTGTCTTTTGATGAATTAGATATGAAGCAGCGCGTCGTGAATCAGGGCAGGGGCTTGGTGCGTGCCTGTCTCTGGGAGGACCGTCTCCAGGGTGACTCTCCGGGTGGGGGGCAGGGCTGGGGGGAGGTGGAAACCTGGGTCTTCTGGCTGTTCCCTCGTATGGATCTGTGTCTTTAACATTCTGCTGGCCCCTTTGGGGTCACTGTGAATGCCGGGCGAGTGGGCGGCAGATGGCCTTTGATAGTCTGGTTTTCTGAAAGTCTTGGTGAGTCTGACAGGAGCAGAATCTATCCCTATCATTTTCTCCTAACGTCGAGCTCAGGGCAGAAGAGCGCGGTGTCAAATGAGTGAGATTAATAAGCACATTTCGCGGTGGGGCCGCACCAGGCATCATCGTGAAAGGTGAGCAGGCCAGGAGGCTCCAGAGGGTCAGCTCGGCAATTACCCAGCCTCCACACGCCAAGACTGAGTGTCCAAGCTTCTCCGAAAGCCCTTCCGGGGAGAGATGCAGGAGTTCTGTCTTTGTGCTGACCGCCAGACTCTTCTCAGACAAGCATCTGCCTCCTCAGAGGTCTGACCCTGAGTTCAAGGGGGATGGGGAGGACACCCCGCTTCCCTTTATCCAGAGTTTAGTGGGAGGTTGACATCTGAACTGAAGTGCCAGGCTTTTGGCGGTGGCCAGGCTGCAGAGATGCCGAGACAGAAGTGCAGTGGCCGAAGGAGGCTGTGCTGTGGACTATGGCCGGGGCCTCTCCAGCATGTGCTGGAGGCCTAATCCCTCTGTGCACTCAGAGCACGCTAAGTACCGTGACACACAGACCCGAGAGTGGACGCCAGATGGACCGCTGACCCTCAGTGGCACAACCATTTTAAAATGAGCAGAGGCCCTGGTGCTGCTTGAAGTAAAAGATGCCACGTGTTTGTTTATGAAAATTGAATTTGACAACTTGTCTGCCAGTCAGGGGATGGTTCCTCAGGTAGGGGCTGGAGATCACTTGCTAAACTTCTCAGTTTACCGTCCCTGTTTCTGCAGCTGCCTCTGAAATAGCCTCCTTTTCCTGCCCGGCAGCCACAGGCTCAGATGTAGAACATTGCTGCCAAGGCCCAGGTCTGTCCGCTGGCCCCTCCGTGCCCAGCCTCTGCCCTCTCCTGGCTACCTTCGTTCTGACAGCAGCGTTTAGAACTGCCAGGTGTGGGGGCCCAGCCAGACTGAGTCTTGGCCTCCCAGAGACTTGGAGATTTTTTTGGTCTTTTTCTTCGCTGTGCTCTAAGAGCTCCGTCCTTCCCTTCCTAAGAAGCCCTGTGTGCAAATGGGAGTCTTGGTGGCATAGTGACCCAGAAGTGACAGTTTATCACCTAGTTCAAAGACTGTTCCCAGACGCCCAGGTCGGGGGTTCTCACGCTTTGGAGGGCCTCAGTCCTCTGGAGAACCCCACACCCCGGATTCCTGCTGCAGTAGGTCTGGGGTGGGGCTGAGAGCTTGCATTCTAACCGATTGCCCACTGATGTTGATGCTGCTGGTTCAGGGGCCGCACTTTGAGAACTGCTGGTCTAAGTTAAGTCATTCTTAAATAATATGTACCTATGGACCCCACAAGTCTAACTCAGGAAGGGCTGTACTAGCTTTTCCTGTTAATTTTTGACGTGTCCTGATTTAGAGTTTAGAAAGTCTCAGGGGATGTGTGTATGTGTTTGTGGGTTTTTAAAAAATACAAATGAGATGGTACCATTTATACACTCATAACTTAAAAATTTTATTGTGGGCTGAGCTCGATATCAGTCTATATAGAAGTATCAGCTCCTCTTAATAATGCGTGTTTATTGTTTGGCCATTTCCTAGGTGGTGCTAGCAGTAAAGAAGCTGCCTGCCAATACAGGAGACATAAGAGGAGTGGGTTCAGTCCCTGGGTTGGGAAGATTCTCCTGGAGAAGGGCATGGCAACCCGCTCCAGTATTCTTGCCTGGAGAATCTCCTGGACAGAAGAGCCTGGCAGGTTATAGTCCATAGTGTCACAAAGAGTCGACAGGACTGAAGTGACTTAGCACACATGCACGCCAAAATTTGGCTAATAGTTCAATATTGGAGAATATTGAATTTGTTCCCATTTTTGTTTTTAATGCAATAAACAACACCCTTGTGTCTGTATTTTGGCATGGCCATCCTATTAGTGCCATAGAATAATAGGTTGAAATTACTGGGTCAGAGTGTTCACATTTTAAACTTGGTAAGTGTTGCCTATTGTTTTCGAAAAATGTTGTTACATTTTAGGTTTCTGTTCTCACTCAAGCAAGTGTTGAGTAAAGTGAAGTTTGGGGGCTGGGGGATGAATTGATCAAGTCCCCCTCCCTTCAGACTCTGTGTCCAGTTTCCCGTCACCAGTAAGTCCAGGCAGACCTCCGGGGGTGAGGGCCTGGGCAGTAAGCAGTAAGTGGTGGCCATGGATCTTCTCCCGAAGAGCATCCTCCTCTCAGACAACCAGAGAGAGGACAGATACCCAAATCCTTTAACTTGGCACACGTGTCTTCCAGTCTCACTTCCTTCTACTTTCTCCTCCTCCAACCTCATCAAACCTCTAGTTTCTCACATTTGGAATAAGGAGCAACTTTTTTTTTTTTCCTTCTTTTAGTTTTTTATTTTTTAAATTTCAAAATCTTTAATTCCTACATGCATTCCCAAACATGAACCCCCCTCCCACCTCCCTCCCCATAACATCTCTCTGGGTCATCCCCATGCACCAGCCCCAAGCATGCTGCATCCTGCGTCAGACATAGACTGGCGATTCAATTCACATGATAGTATACATGTTAGAATGTCATTCTCCCAAATCATCCCACCCTCTCCCTCTCCCTCTGAGTCCAAAAGTCCGTTATACACATCTGTGTCTCTTTCCCTGTCTTGCATACAGGGTCGTCATTGCCATCTTCCTAAATTCCATATATATGTGTTAGTATACTGTATTGGTGTTTTTCTTTCTGGCTTACTTCACTCTGTATAATCGGCTCCAGTTTCATCCATCTCATCAGAACTGATTCAAATGAATTCTTTTTAACGGCTGAGTAATACTCCATTGTGTATATGTACCACAGCTTTCTTATCCATTCATCTGCTGATGGACATCTAGGTTGTTTCCATGTCCTGGCTATTATAAACAGTGCTGCGATGAACATTGGGGTACATGTGTCTCTTTCAATTCTGGTTTCCTCGGTGTGTATGCCCAGAAGTGGGATTGCTGGGTCATAAGGTAGTTCTATTTGCAATTTTTTAAGGAATCTCCACACTGTTCTCCATAGTGGCTGTACTAGTTTGCATTCCCACCAACAGTGTAGGAGGGTTCCCAATAAGGAGCAACTTTGTACCATCAAACCCTTGAACCCACTTGGCCCATATTTTCAAAATTCCTGTGCTCCCACCTTTTTGGATAAAATTTTTCTCATCCTTCAGAGCCCAGTTTGAAAGCTCCTTGGTGAGGCTTTTCCTGATGTTATGCGTTTATTGCTTCTCACGTGTTTGTTGACCCCCTACTATTGTGCAGAAGCCCCGGGAATTCCAGTATCCTGGGAGGGCTTCCATGATGTGAAAGGGGAAAGGTGAGAGATGAGGTAGTGGGGGTGGATGAGGTCAGGTCACACCAGAGGATTATAAGCGACACAAAGGCATTGGCCATTATTCTGAGGGCGGTAGGAGTCATTAGGGACTTTAAGAAAAAGGTTCTTGCATTTGTGTTTTTAAAAGTTTCCTTGATGTGTGTAGAAGGAGAAGTGATTGGAGGGCATAGATATTGAGTCAGGGGGCTCAGTTTGTAGGGTCTGTGTTGGTGTAGGGTGAGAGGGTAGAAACCTAACCTACGAACAATGGAGGGACTCGGGAACATGTGGCCTGGGGACCCAAATGCACATTCTTTCACAGAAAAAACTTAGGCTGAACGTTGGGAGATGGGTGCAGAGGCGAAGAAAGGGAAGGACCAGAGCGACACGAAGGGTGTCTTGCAGAGCAGCTGGGGGGATGTTGATGCTCTCTGTTGAGATGGGGACATAGATAACCAGGAAGATTGAGGGTGGAGGGGGACCGTTGGTTCAGTTTTAGACACACTGAGCTTGAGGTGCTCGTGTGATACCTGGGTAGGGTTGTTGAGCAGCCCTAGGTCTGAAGTCCGGGGAGATGTCTGAGTGTTATCATCACATGGCAGACCCTGTGGCATCATGGAGATGGTCCTGTCATCTCAGACTCCAGTCTGAGTCCACTGCAGCATCACCAGTTAGGGGTAAGGGGAAGGAGGCACTCAGGGGGCTGGGGCTGAGCATCCAGAGAGGTGGATGGAAAATTAGTAAGAAACGACGGGGGGTGGAGAGGGGGAGGGAAATGAGTATTTCTAGAAGGGGTGGTCAGTATTAGTCAAAGCTCTGTAAGGGGTAAATAAAATGAGGCTGAACTGTTTCTATTGGGCTCAGTTACTAGAAGGTGCTTATGAACTTGGTGGTGGCTCAGAAGACTGCCAGTGGGCTTGAAGGGTCCACCTGAAGTGGGAGGTGTGGGCATAGATGCCTTAAAGAAGGGAAGGTGGCAGCTAGAGGATGCCTTGGGATCAGGAGTCTTCTTGCCTTTGTTTAATGGTGTGCAGGTGTTGAGTGTATTTTGTCGGTGATAGCTGTCTGATGAAGCAAGGCCCCTGAGGAGCCGAGGACTTGGTGTCCAGAGGCTGGTCAGAGAAAAGCCCAGGAAGTCATGTGTCTTTAAAATTAATGAATGTTTTGGCTGTGCTAGACCTTCTTTGTTGCCTGCCAGCTTGCGCTAGTTGCGGTGAGCCGGGGCTTCTCTTCGTTGTGGGCTGTGGGCTTCTCATTGCGGTGGCTTCTCGTTGGGGGACGCAGACTTGAAAGCACAGGCTCAGTAGCTGTGGTGCACTGGCTTAGCTGCCCCTTGGCTTGTGGGATCTTCCCAGACTAGAGATGGAACCTGTGTCTCCCGCATTGGCAGGCAGATTCTTACTCAGTGGACCACCAAAGGTGTCCCAGGAGGTTGTGTTTGTGTCATTCTTGGTCCTTCCCAGGGCTGCGTGCTGGGAAGCCAGCCTTGGTCGTGGCGTCTGACCAGCAAATGGGCCCCCGAGGGCTGTGCGTGGCCCCGTCCTCCCCTGGGTCTTTACTTCCCATTTCTTCTGTGCTTCCTCTTCTCCTACTTCCTTTCTCTCAACACTCCCATTTATTTCTGGGACTGATTAAACAGCAAAACATTTCTTATAAACTGCTGGACCTATATAGTTTATATATTTGAGATTTCCTAAATAATGGGAAATTATTCAAAGATTCTGATGTTTAAACTGCCAAATGAGAGGGGTTTAGGGGGTGCTAAGAGAGGTCAGCTCCCCCTCCGGGGCTGTGGACTGTTGTCTAGTGCCATAGAGAAGGATGAGTTTAAACCTGCAAGTGAAGTTCAACCTACAAAAGTGGAGAAAGAAAGAAAGAATTCGCCAAGTGCTAAAGCCTAATTCAAGCACATTGGTATTTTTATATACAGCTCAAGAAACTTTAAAAAGTCAGTGAAAGGCATGCGAAGATGGTCATGATGTCTAATTAAAAGCACATGATAGATATCAGGTGGAAACTATGGAACATAATCACACGTCCGACCTGAGCACAGCTATCACGTGAGTCTCCAGAAAGCTGATGTGGGGAGGTCCGAGCCAGGCAGGAGGACCACCCCAAGCCTCGGGGCCACGCCCTCCTCCCCGCCCCCGAAGCTCGGGCTCCATGAAGCAGATGCAGAAGCAGGTGCGGCAGCCTCTTCCCACTTTCCCCACCTCCTGTCCCACGTGACTTCGCTACCCAGGGCCTGCTCCCAAGGGCGGAAATGACCGCAGATCCGAGTCCCACCACACGCTGGTTCATTTTCAGAACCAGAGCTAGTTTTCCTAAAAGGCACGAGGTGTTCCTCCCTTTTGTTTTGTGGGAAATTAACATGAAACTGAGATTCACTGAAAACACAGAAGGTGACTTTATGGCCAGCCCTTGGGCCTTTGTTTCCTGTGGTCTGGATTAGCCAGCTTCGGTAACAGCATCATCCCTGCACCTTCCCGGGTGCCTGGCCAGTGGAGCTGCACCAGGCGGCTGGGCAGGGCCACTTACATGCGCACATGCCTGGCTTCCAGGAGGGGTGTGCAAGGCAAGCATTGCTATTGTCAGGATGACTGTCAGAGATCCTGGCTTAAATTGCCTCCTTGTAGGCTTCTCTCCCCAACCAAGTATGCATTTTGGTTTTGACCCAAAGACTTTATTCTCGCTAATGACTTGTTCCATAGTGGGATCAGTGGGAAAGGAGAGAGGACCTGGGGGCCACTGCAGCGTGCTGGCACTCCATCCTGCTCGCTGCGACCTCCTATTCCCCATTTAGAAAGGCTCCTGACAAAGAAACCTCACAGAGTGGATTAATGGGAAAGAAGAGGAATTTGCTTTAATCTTTCTTTCATTTTTTTTCAGGCAAACTTTTAATTTTGAGATAGATTCACATGCATTTGTAAGACATACTATTGGGAGAGCTTGTTTTTAACCTGTTTCCCCCCAGTGGTAACATCTTGGAAACTCTAGTAGAGGATCATAACCAGGATATGGACAGGGATACGGTCAAAATACAGAACGTTTCACTTCCAAAATGTACTACCCGGGATTTTATTTTTGTTCGGGTATGGTGAGGCCAGCAGATCAGCAGAACACTGCCACTGGAAGGAGAATTTATTCTCACAGTTTGAGAGGAGGGGTCCATCCACTCCATGGGGGGCCACACGGGGAGGCACCAGGGGTTGGTCAGCAGGCAGAGGGAGGGAGGAGCAGGCCTGGGCAAGAGCCTCCTTTGTGGTTTCTGTGGGGAAGGCAAGGCAAGGCAGCATAAGCAGATTTAGGATTGTCTAGTTTACATAATTTCAGCTTGCTCTGGGCTTTCAGGGTGGCCTTAGTTGTCAGATAGCTGGCCTTGGGGTGATTTAGGGCAGGGAGAGAGTGTTTCAGACTGAAGGAGCCTGAGAAAAGAGGGCAGGTGGGCATATGGCCTCAGGATTGGTTGGTTTGCATATCAAATTGTGTTCCCTCTCTAGGAATTAACTAACTCCTCTTTAACCACTGACAACCACTAATTTGTTCTCCATTTCTATAATTTTGTCTTTTCAGGAATGTTATATGAATGGAATCATATACCATGTAATATTTTGCAAGTTTTTTTGTTATGTTTTCAAAAACTCAGCATAACTCTCTGGAGATTTCATCTAGAAAATCTATTGCGTATGTCAATAGTTTGTTCCTTTTTATTGCTGCATAGATTTAATTGATACAACTGCAGCGCAAATTGTTTAACGATTTACCCATTGAAGGACATCTTGGTTGTTTATCCAATTTGAAGCTATCATGATTAAAGCTGCTATAAATGCTTGTGCACAGGTTTCTGTGTTAACATGCCCTTTCATTCCTCCGGGACAAATGCCTAGGAGTGTACTTGCTGGTCATATGGTAGTTGGATATTCAGTTTTCTAAGAAAATGCCAAACTGCTTTCCTGGGTGGCTGTAACCTTTTACATTTCTACCAGTTTGCCACTTCTTTTCCAGCATCTTTTACTGACAGCCTTTGTTGTTGTTGTTGTTGTTGTTGTTGTTGTTGTTAGCCATTCTGATAGGGTTGTGGTAGTAACTTGTTTGGTTTTCATTTGTGTTCATCTAGTGGCTAATGGCACCCCACTCCAGTACTCTTGCCTGGAAAATCCTATGGATGGAGGAGCCTGGTAGGCTGCAGTCCATGGGGTCGCTAAGAGTCAGACAAGACTGAGCGACTTTTCACTTTCACGCATTGGAGGAGGAAATGGCAACCCACTCCATTGTTCCTGCCTGGAGAATCCCAGGGGCGAGGGAGCCTAGTGGGCTGCCGTCTATGGGGTTGCACAGAGTCGGACACGACTGAAGCGACTTAGCAGCAGCAGCAGCAGTGGCTAATGAGGTTAAAGATCTTTTCTCGTGCTTATCTGCCATCTCCGTTTCTTCAGTGAAATGTTGCTTCATTTCTTACTCATTTTCTAATTGGATTGTTTGGTTTTTACCGTTGAGTTTTAAGAGTTCTTTGTATATTATAGATGTGAGTCTTGTTGTTTGGAAACATTTTCTTCTAGTTTTCACTTGTCTTTTTATCTTATCAGGATCTTATATAGAGCAAAAGCTTTAAATTTTGATGAAATCCAATGTATCAGTTTATCAATCATATTTTTGGTGTTAAGTCTTAGAACTCTTAGTCTAGCCCTGGATCCTAGAGATTTTCTCTTATATTTTTTCTACATGTTTTACAGTTTTACATTTAACAAGTCTGTGTTAAATTTTGATTTAGTTTTTGTATAAGGTATGGATTTAGGTCAGAGTTCTTATTTTCCTCAACGCATGAACAGCTGGTCCCGTACCATTTGCTGAAAGTTGAATTGCTTTTGAACCTTTATAAAAAAAAATCAATCGAGCATATTTGTGTGACTCACCATTCAGTTTTATTCTGTGTGTCTAGCCCTCTGCCAATACCACTCAGTATTGATTGTTGTAGCTTTATAGTAAGTTTTGAAATTGGGTAAAATGTTTTCTTCAGCTTTATACTTCATTTAAGGTATTGTTTTTAGCTATTCAAGTTCCTTTGTCTTTCCATATAAATTTTAGAATAATCTTATTGGAGTTTAGATGGGAATTAATGTGTGAAAGGGGCTGTGGACCAACAGGGAGGTGGTTCCCTATATCAACAACAAGCAGTTCTCAGACACCACCTAGGTGCCCTATAGCTGAACAGTTCTGACACTGTCTACCTGGAAATAGCATCAGAGTCCACAGGTTAAGAGCACTGCAGTGGCCCCCCCGCCAAACTTCGGTGCTAATCACCAGCCCAGATTGTCACCTGTGTGTCTAACCAATTGGCTGTAGTTCAGGGGTTCCAATGACATCATTCCTTAGGTTTAATTGCTTTGCTAAAGTGACTTACAGAACTCGAGAAACATTTTACTTACTAGGTCCTTGGCTTATTATAAGAGGCTATGCCGCTGGAGCAGCCAGATGGCAGAGTTTATAGAGCAGGGTATATGGAAAGGGCGAGGACCTTCCATGCTGTTTTTCCTAGCACGCAGCTCTCCCCAAATCCCCTATGTTCACCAACCCGGAAGCTCTCCGAACCTCATCCTTTTGGGTTTTTATGGATGCTTCCTTACATGGGTATGCCTGAGTAAACTGATGCCCATTGGTAACTGATTCAACCTCTAGTCCCTCTCCCCTTCCTGGAAATCAAGGAAAAGGACTGAAAGTTCCAACCCTTTATTCATGGTTGGTTTCCCTGGCAACCAGCCCCCACCTTTAGGTGCTTTCCAGAAGTTACCACATTAACATTAACCCAGTTGTGAAAAGGGACTTGTTATGAATAACAAGACACATACTTCACTTTCATGGCTCTGAAGTGATTGCAGGAACTAAGTAGAAGAGACCGAATATTCTGGCAAGGGACTTCCCTGGCAGTCCCATGGCTGAGACTCCATACTTACACTGTAGGGGCCATGGATTTGCTCCCTGGTTGGGGAAATAAGATCCTGCATGGCATGGCCAAAATTTCTTTTTTAAAATATATGTTATGACAAAAGATGCTCCCATTGCCGTTATTATTCAGGAGATTCCAAAGTTTTGGGGAGCTGTGAGCCAGGAACTGCAGGTGAAGACCAAAGATGTATTTTTTATTATAAATCACATTATCACAGCCTTAAATTTGTAAATTTAAGGAGACTTCACATCTTTATTATGTTATGTCTTACAAGTCATGAACATAGTACGTCTTTCCATTTATTTATTACTTTAAAAATTACTTTCAGCAGCATTTTGTAGATTCAAGCAGATAAGCTTTGTATGTGTCTTGGTTGATTGAAGCCTCAGTGCTTTATTTTTTTATTTTGAACAATTGTTAATGGAATTGTATTTTTAATTTCGATGTCCATGTGTTCATTGCTATTACATAGAAATATTGCAGTAAAATTGAGTTTTGTGTGTTTGTTTTTGCTGAATTTTAAGACCTTGCTGAACTCATTTATTGGTGTATATTCCTTGGATTTCTTCGTAGACTGTCACATCATCCTTTTTTCCTTTCTAGCCAGTATGTCTTTTATTTCTCTCTCTTGCTTTATTGTAATGACTAGAACTTCTAGCACTATTTTGATAAGAATGGTAAGAGTAAACATGTTCGCTTTATTCTTGATCATAGTGGGAAAGCATTCAGTCTTTCACCATTAAGTATGACATTAGCTGTGGGGTTTTATTTTTTATAGATGCTCTTTATCAAGTTGAGAAAGTTTCTTTCTTTTCCTGTTTTTCTAAGAATTTTTATTATGAATGGGTATTGAATTTTGTCAAATGCCTTTTTTGCATTGATTAATATATCATGTGATTTTTTTTCCTTTAGCCTGTTAACATGGTGAATTACATTGATCTTTAAAGAATGAGCCAGCCTTGCATCCCTTGAATAAGTCCCAATTAGCCATGGTGTATTACTGAATTTTCTTTCCTAATATTTTGTTTAGGATTTTTGACTCTGTATTCATGAGGGATGTTTATCTGTAGTTTCCTTTTTGTACCAGTTTTATCTGGTTTGGTAATACTGGATTCATAAAATGAATTGAAAAGTGCCCCCTCCTGTTCCATTTTCTGGAAGAGATTATGTAGAGTTGGTGTTAATAAAATGTTGTTATTGTTCAGTCACTCAGTTGTGTCCGACTCTGCGACCCCAGGGACTGCAGCAAGCCAGCCTTCCCTGTCCTTCACCATCGAGTTTGCTCAAACTCATGTCCATTGAGTTGATGATGCCATCCAGCCATCTCACCCTCTGTTGCCCCCTTTTCCTCCTGCTCTCAGTCTTTCCCAGCATCAGGTCTTTTCCAGTGAGCTGACTCCTCCCATCATTTCAGCTTTGGCTCAGCCTCTTCATTCCTTCTGCAGCTATTTCTCCGCTCTCCCCCAGGAGCATATTGGGCACCTACCAGCCTGGGGTGTTCATCTTTCAGTGTCACGTCTTTCTGCCTTTTCATACTGTTCATGGGGTTCTCAAGGCAAGAATGCTGAAGTGGATTGCTATTCCCTTCTCCAGTGGACCACGCTTTGTCAGAACTCTCTACCCTGACCCTGTCTGTCTTGGGTGGCCTTACATGGCATGGCTCATAGTTTTATTGAGTTACAGAAAGCTGTGATCCATGTGATCATTTTGGCTAGTTTTCTCTGATTGTGGTTTTCATTCTGCTTTGCCCTCTGATGGATAAGGATAAGAGGCTTGGATAGGCTTTAAACATTAGGTCAAATTGTCTAGTGAGGTCTGGACCTGGAGATTAATTTTTTTTAAGTGTTTAAATGATGAATTCTGTTTTCTTACTAGTTATAGGGCTATTCACATAATGTATTTCGTATTGGGTAAGTTGTGATAATTTGTGTTTTTCAAGGACTTGACCTGTTTCATCCAATTTGCCAAATTTACGTGTGTAGAATTGTTCGTAGCATTCCTTTATTATCCTTTTGATGTCTGCAAAGTCTATAATAATACTCTGTGTTTCCGATATTAATAATTTGTCTTCTCTCTTTATCTGTCTTCCTAGATAGAAGTTTATCAGTTTTACTAACATTTAAAGCAATTCTTATTTATTTCAATGTATTTTCTATATTGTTTTCAAGTTCACTGAATTCTGCTTTTATCTTTATTATTACTTTCCTTCTGCTTGCTTCAAGTTTATTTTGCTCTTTTTCTCGATTCTTGAGGTAGGAGCTTAGATTATTGATTTAAGAGTCTTCTTCATTTCTAATATATGCATTTAGTGCTAAGAATTTCCTTCTCAGCACTGCTTAAGCTGTATCCCACAAATTTTCATATGCTTTATTTTTGTTTTCATTCTCTCCAATGTATTTTTAAATTTCTCTTTAGAGTTCTTTGACCCATGGATTATTTAGAATTGTGTTGTTTAGTTTCTAGGAATTTAGACTTTCCGTAATCTTTCTGTTATTGATTTCTAGTTTGATTCCACTGTGACTGGTGAACATACTCTGAATGACTTCAGTTCTTTCCAATTTGTTGAGGTTTGTTTTATAGCCCATGAAATGGTCCATTTTGGCAAACATTCACGGTTACTTGAAAAGACTGTGTAGTCTTCTGTTACTGAGTGGAATTTTCTTTAAATATCAGTCAGATCCTTTGGGTTGATAGTGCTGTATGTGTTTCTCTGTATCCTTGCTAATTTTCTGTCCAGTTATTTTATTAATTTTTGAGAAAGGAAAGTCTCAAACTGTAATTTTGGAATTATCTTTTTTTTCCTTTCATTTGTATCAGTTTTTTTCTTCACATATTTTTCAGCATTGTTGTTTGGTGTACACTTACCATTTAGGATTGCTATGTCTTTTTGGTGTATTGGCCATTTTATCTTTATATAATATCCCTTTCTATCTGGTAATTTTCTTGGCTCTGAAGTCTGTTTTATCTGATATCAGTATAGCTACTCCTGCTTCCTTTTTATTAAAGCTTTCATAATATATCTTTTTCCATACTTTCAACTTGCCTATATAATTATGTTTGAAATAAGTTTCTTGTAGATGTCACAAATTTGATCAAAGATTTAAATCTCCTTTGCCAATCTCTGTCTTTTAATTGGTATATTAAGACTGTTTGTATTTAGTGTAATTATTGATATGGTACGGCTTAAAGCTGCCATTTTATTTTTTATTTTTTAAAATTTAAATTTATTTATTTTAATTGGAGGCTGATTACTTTACAATATTGGTGGGATGATTTGGCAGAATGGCATTGAAACATGTGTTTTTTATTTTCTAGAGGTTTTTTCCCCTGTATTTTTCTCCTGACTTCCTGTGAGATACTTGAACATTTTTTGGAATATAATTTTTAGCTCCTCTGAGTGTTTTTGAGTGTACTTCTCTGTATAGCATGTTTAGAGGTTGCTCTAGGCATTGCATTGTTTGTATCTATGTGTGTACCTTGGAACAGTCTCCTGGTGACATCACTTTCCTGGTTTATATGAAGTGCGGAACCTTTTCTCTCTCTTATATCCTTTTGTTGCTGCTGTTGTTGTTGTTCAGTTGCTAAGTCATTCCTGTCGGGCAATTTGTGGCCCCATGAACTGCAGCACACCAGGCTTCCCTGTCCATCGCTATCTCCCTGAGTTTCCTCAGACCTACGTCTGTTGAGTCGTGATGCCATCCAGCCATCTCGTCCTCTGTCTCCCGCTCCTCCTCTTGCTGTCAGTTTTTCCCAGGGTCAGAGTCTTTTCCAGTGAGTCAGCTCTTCACATCAGGTGGCCAAAGTATTGGAGCTTCAGTTTCAGCATCAGTCCTTGCAGTGAATATTCAGGGTTGATTTCCTTTAGGATTGACTAGTTTGATCTCCTTAAGTTTGATCTCCTTACAGTTCTTCGGCACTCAGCCTTCCTTATGGTCCAGCTCTCACATTCATACATGACTACTTTTACTCTCCCTCGTTTATAAATATTATCTTAAGTATTTCTTCTACATATATATAGAACCATGTCAGCAGTGTTACCATTTTTGTTTCTAATTATCAAACATAATTTTTAAAATTCAAGAGGAGTGAAAAGTCTACTTTATTTGCCCATATTTTTGCTTGGCATATTTTTTTCTTCCTTCCCAGTGTTTCAAAGTTCCTTCTTTTATCATTTCTTTTCTGCTTAGTGAGTGTCCTTTAATGTTTTAGAGTATGTCTGCTGGAGACAAATTCACTTAGTTTTTCTTTATCTGAGACTGTCTCTATTTCTTGTTCATTCATGAAGGATATTTCACTGGATATAGGATTCTGGGTTGATAGTTCTTTTAGCACTTGAAAAAGGATATGTCATTTCCTTCTGGCCACTATGATTACCAATCAGAAATTTGCAGTCATTCAAATTGTTCTTCCCCTTGTAAGTAAAGTGTCATTTTTTCTCAATTCTTCAAAAATTTTTCTTTGTCCTAATTTTTCAGACGTTTGACTATGATGTGTCTTGGTGTGGATTTATTTGGATTTATTTATGTGGATTTATTCTGTTTGAAGTTTGTTTACCTTCTTGATTCTGTGGATTTGTGCCTGTTGCTAAATTTGGGGAAGCTTTTAGACATTATTTTAAGTTCTTTTTCAGCCTCACCCTCTTTCTTCTCTCCTGGAACTCTGATGGCAGGAATGTTAGATCTTTTGTTATAGTCCCATGGGTCCTGAAACTGTTCATTTTTTGTTCAGTCTGTTTTCTCTCTGTTGTTCATATTGGGTAATTGCTATACTCTCTCTCAGTTCACTGATTCTTTCTTCTCTGTCTTCTATTCTGCTGTTGAGCCCATCTATTATATTGATTTCAGTTATTATATTTTTTCAGTCCTAAAATTTCATTTTGGTTCTTCTTTTATTTTCTATTTATTTATGAAACTTTATGTTTCTTTGCTGAGAGTTTTTGTCTTTTCATCTGCTCCAAGCATGTTTAAAAACATTTTTCCAGTCATTCTGACATCTCTGTAATCATGACCTTGGCATATTCATTTTTTAATTTGTATTCAGTTTGAGATCTTTCTGTTTCTTGATGATTTTCTTTGATGAGTGAGTTTTGATAGGAGACTAGAAATTTGGGGTACTATGCTACATGACTTTCGATTTTATTTAATCTATTTTACCTGGTTTCTTTTGACATTGCTCTGATTCCTGGCAGGAAGTAGTAGTCCAGTTTCTCCCCTTGGTGACACCTGAGGAGTTGGGGCTCCTTGTTACTGCTGGATGGAGGTGGGACCGTCTAACTCCCTACTGCTGCTGCTGCTAAGTCACTTCAGTCTGACTCTGTGCAACCCCATGGACGGCAGCCCAGCAGGCTCCTCCGTCCCTGGAACTCTCCAGGCAAGAGTACTGGAGTGGGTTGCCATTGCCTTCTCTAGGCCTCACTTAAACCTTCCTGGCAGGAGTTTCTCATTACAGCTCCCCCTGTGGCCTCCACTGAAATCACAGGGCTGGGGAGCTGGCATGGTAGATAGATCATCATGGTGAAAGTCCTGGCTTCCTACTTGGCCTTCCCTGGCACCATCTTGAGGTGTGGGGATGTCTCGTTATAGCTTGGTGAGGATGGAAGTCTGGGCTCCCTACCTTGGTTTTGCTGGCATGAGTAGGGGTGGGCCCGCTGTATTTTATGTGGTGTTTGGCTGGAATCTGTTACTGCCTGAAAGTGTCTGTCTTGCTAGGAGACCCTCTAGAGAAAGCAGCTGGCAGGGACGGGGGGCAATATTTGGTCTGTGTCTATTGCTGTTTCTGGGTTGCTGGCCTGTTTAGCTCCAAGTCAGGGATGTGTCAGGCTGACGGAAACCCAGAAACTCACCACCATGTTGTACCTTGGGTCCCGAGGTCCCTACCTGCTTGCCGCCTTCTCTCACCTTTCAGAGTCCATTCACTGTTTGTTTCATATAATGTTCAGGGCTTTCAGTTGTACGTAGGAGGAATAGGGAAAAGTATATCTATTCCATACTCCTGGAAGTGGAAGTCCTGGTTCACTTTAATTTTATGTTAATTCAGGATTAACTAGAGAATCTGTTTCTAAGCCTGTCAGAAATCATCCCCCTAAATTCATGATCCAGCCTTACATTACATATATAGGCAAGAAATACACTATTGCGTGCTTGTGAAATACTTGTCGGGTTACTCCTTAATGCCTGCAAGACTCAGAATGCTTCAGGGCCACCTTTCTCAAGGTTTGTGGCCCATGTTTACAGTGTTAAGAGGCTGTTTGTGTGAAGATGGTGTGTATCGGGAAGAGGAGACGTGGCTGGAGTTGAGAGCTGTGGGTGGTGAGCTGTGTTTTTGAAAGATCCAAATCACTGAAAGGGAGAGTTGGTATGATGTTTGCAGATAAGGGAGATGAGACCTGAAGGGAGCATCTGCAGTGGTTCTTGAATAGGCAGACATTCAGGGGATCTAGTAACCAGTTCTATTCGTTAACTAGTGCATTATTTCGGAGAAGGCAATGGCACCCCACTCCAGTACTCTTGCCTGGAAAATCCCATGGACGGAGGAGCCTAGAAGGCTGCAGTCCATGGGGTCACTGAGGGTCGGACAAGACTGAGCGACTTCACTTTCACTTTTCACTTTCATGCATTGGAGAAGGAAATGGCAACCCACTCCAGTGTTCTTGCCTGGAGAATCCCAGGGACTGGGGAGCCTGCTGGGCTGCCATCTATGGGGTTGCACAGAGTCGGACACGACTGAAGCGACTTAGCAGCAGCAGTAGTGCATTATTTGTGAAGTATTGTTTTACCTTGATAACAAGTAACTATTGTTAACAGTTTGGTCTGTATCCTTCCGATTCTTTTTTTGTAAATTTGCAAATACCTGTTTATATATAGAGAGAGGCTGTATAGTTTAGTGGTCAGAAGCATAGACTCTAACTCTCCAACCTGGGTTCAGATCTTGGCTCCTCCACTTACTAGCTGAGTGACCTTGGTCAGGATACTCCACCTCTTCAGTTCAGTTCAGTTCAGTCGCTCAGTCATGTCCGACTCTTTGCGACCCCATGAATCGCAGCACGCCAGGCCTCCCTGTCCATCACCATCTCCCAGAGTTCTACCTCTTAGTGCCTCAGTTTCCTTGTCTCTAAAGTGGGGATCAACAACAGAACTTTCCTCAGTTTAATCCTTTCCTGGTGAGGATTAAATGAGCTAATAATGTTCATAGAGTAGCCTGTAGCTGTCAGTATGTTGTTGTTATTATTATTTGTATAAGTGCTAGACTTTCCTCTTTCCTTAACAGTATGCATAAGAAATCTATCCATGTTATGTCTGGGCAAGTATATCAGTCTCATTTTTTCCAGTGGCTGGTTTTCTGCTGGGTAGTAAGTAGCTTGTTAACCCCTTGTTCTGCAAATGAAAACTCAGTTTTTTTTTGTCTTTGTAAAGCAATGCTAAGTGTCCTGGGACATACATCTCTAGGTGTGCACTGATGGATCAAAAGATATGTACATTTACAATTTTAGCATCAGTAGTTACTATCAGTAGCTTTTCAAAAATGCTTTACCAGTTTATCTATACTCCCTGTAAATGATTTACAAAAGTTTCTACTTACCCTCATCCTTACCATCATTGTTTATTATCAGTATTCCTATTTTTATTTTTCCAAACTAGGGGCTTGTGGTATAAATTTGCAGTTCTGTAAATAAGGTTGAGCACCTTTTCATGTCCATTGGCCATTTGTGCTTTTCCTATTAATTTCCTGTTTTTACAGTTGATTCACTTGGTTGGCTTTTTCTTACTGATTTATAGATTTATAGGAGTCTCTCATATTTTCTGTTTATTAATTCTTCATCTGTTATATTTGTTACATATGTTTTTCTCCTACTATCATTGTCTTTCAAATTTGTTCCTAGTATCAAACTTTGATTGATTCATCTTATCAGTTTTTCATTTTATGTAGTCACATCTGTGAGATTTTTTCTTTTAAAAAAAAAATACTTACTTTTGGCTGCACTGGATCTTTCTTGCTGCGTGCGGGCTTTCTCAGGTTGTGGTGATCAGAGGTTACTCTCTGTGGAGTGCTCAGGCTTCTTATTGCTGTGGCTTCTCTTGCTATGGAGCATGGACTGTAGGCCCACTGGTGTCAGTAGTTGCGGCTTGAGAGCTCAGTATCTGCAGCACGCAGGCTCGCTAGCTTGAGTTCTAGAGCTGAGGCTCAATTGTTGTGGTGCGTGGACTTAGTTGCTCCATGCCATGTGGGACCTTCCCGGATCAGGGATTAAACCCATGTGCCCTGCATTGGCAGGCAGACTCTTAACCACTGGACCACAAGGGAAGTCCCCAATTTTTTTCTTTTTGGACTTAATGGTTTAAAAGATCTGTCTAGATGCTAAAACTAGTAGGTAGAAGTTTTAGGGGGGAAAAAAAACACGTATATTTACATAGTCTTGAATTATCTCTCTCAAAATACTAATTACAAAAGAATAAAAGTGGGGAAACCAAGCAGATACCACCTTAAGCAAGTCATAGAAGTTAACATTACCAGTGACAAATCAATATCATGTTCTCTTGACATGGTTATAAAATGTTACATATATAATATATGTGAGAGGTGAGAAAAGAGAGGAGCAGCAAAGATGGTAAAATGTTAACATTTCAGGAAATCTGGGTAGAGGGTATGTAGGAATTCTTTATATTATTTTTATAACAGCTCTAAATCTTACAAAATAAACATTAAAGATACAAAGCACCTTCCTGTCTCGGGATTATAGAAATATTATCCTATAGTTTTTACTAATACTTCATCTTATCTTATTGATTTGGCTTTTTAAACATCCAGATTTTATTCTGGGGTACAGTGTAAGGTGGAGTCTAACTTATTTTTTCCAAGTGTGCAGCCACTCTGAGCACCGCCTTCTGCCTATCTGATGTGCTGCTGTTGTAAGCTCCATCCTCCGGTGGGTTGTGCTTGAAAAGCTTATTTCCTGACCCAGCGGTGGAACTCTTCTCCTTAGGGACAGGGCCCTTCTGCAAACAACACAGGATGTGAAGCAAGCAAAAATATTACAGTCTCCTTCTGACCTCTGCTGACCCCCCAACCAGACCACCAGGGTTGAGGTTATGGAGTAGGGGAGAGAGAGCTGCTCTGGCGGTTGGGGGGTGGGGTGGAGGGTCCTGCAAGGAATGCTGGGTAGCCCTTGCCTGTAGGGCTGGGATGTGAGGTCCATGTGCCTTGTTAGTAGGTTTAATAGCAGCTCCACTGCAGCAGGCCCAGGGCCAGACACAACACCCCAGTTTGGTCAAATTATACCACTAACAGCAAATTGTGCCCTTATCATGCAACACTGGCTTTTGTGCTTAAATCTAAACTACTGTATTATATCAGTGTGGCAACATCTGCTTCTAGCTGGAAGCCTGCAGCCATCAACTGATTTAGGAAGCAGTTTGTTGACCAGTCTTGTTACAGGATAGCATTTGCTGGAGTCCCAAAGCGGGGAATTTTCCAGACTATTTCTAGGCTCACTTCTGTTCCATTGATTTATCTAACCTGTTCTTCTACAATAACACACTGGTTTAGTTATTGAAATTTTACAGCGCATGGGTTTTCTTGAAGTCAGCCAATTCCTTAGTTTTCTAAAAATTTACATGAAATTCCTGTAACATAAAATTAACCATTTTAAAGTGAGCAGCTCAGAGGTGTTTCATGTAATCACAGTGTTGTGCAACCATCACCTCTGTCTAGTTCCATAACATTTGGTCACCCCAAAAGGAAACCCTCTACCCCTTAAGAGAGAAGGCAATGGCAACCCACTCCAGTACTCTTGCCTGGAAAATCCCAGGTATAGGGGAGCCTGGTGGGCTGCCATCTATGGGGTCTCACAGAGTTGGACATGACTGAAGCAACTTCACTTTCATGCATTGGAGAAGGAAATGGCGACCACTCCAATGTTCTTGCCTGGAGAATCCCAGGGACAGGGGAGCCTGGTGGGCTGCCATCTATGGGGTCGCACAGAGTCGGACACGACTGACGCGACTTAGCAGCAATAGCAGCTACCCCTTAAGAAGTCACTGCCTCCCGTGTTCTGGCCTCTGGTAACCAGCACTGAGGTTCTGTCTCTATGGGTTTATCTATCCTGAGTATTTTGTTTATTTGGAATCATCTAAGTATGACTTCTTTTTCTTTCACTCAGCATAAAGTTTGCAAGCTTTTCATCGTGTGTGTGATATTTGATGGAGTGGTTTTCCTTTTTGTTTCTCATTTTTCCAAAATTTTTGGTTATTACAACCTATGATCTTTTCTGAAAGAACTTGAGAATCAACTTGTCAGATTCCACAAAATATTATGTTTTGCCTCTCAGTGCAATTATGCTGAGTTAAACATTGATTTTAGGGGAATCCATATATTTATGATATTGAATTTTTCCATCTAGACACATGGTTTACATTTCTATTTATTTAGGTCTTATTTTATCAATGTGTCTTTAAGTAGTTTGTAGTGTTCCTCATATGTCTTATCACTTCTAGAAGTGCTTTACTTTGATTTCTGTTATATATGGGTTATTTTCTAATACAGATTGTTAAGATATAATTGATCTATTGCATACATCTAAAGTATTCAGTTTGATGAATTTTGATGTAGATATGTATACATTTGTGAAACCATCATCATGGTCAAGTTGATGAGCAGGTCAGCCAGTGCCCCAGACCATCCCCAGAACAATACTGGTCTACTTCCCTTTATTGGAGACTAGGTTGCATTTTTTGCAATTTTATATAAATTTTTTTTATTTGACTTTTTTTCTCTCAGATTTTTTTTTGGGGGGGTCTGACTTTTTGCTCTCAGAATATTTATTCCGAGGTTCATTCATATTGTTGAGCATGTCAGTAGTTTTTATTTTCTTATTAATGAGTAGTAAATACTTCATTGAATACTTACAGTTTGCTTGTTCATGACTTTTTTGGGTTTTTTTTCAGTTGGGACTATTAAAAATTAAACTTCTGAACTTTCAGATACAAGTCTTTGTGTGCACATATGCTCTCATTTCTCTTGGGTAAATGCCTAGGACTGGATGCTGGTTTGAATGGTAGATGTATGTTTAAACTTTTAAGAAACTGCCAGACTATTTTCTAAGTTCTTAAATCATTTTACATTCCTATCAGCAGGACATTAGAGTCCAGTTGTTTTTATATCCTTGTCAACACTTAATATGTTCATTCTTTTAAATTTCGCCACTCCAGTGCATGTGCCCCCACTCCAGTGTTCTTGCTGCAGAGGCCCAGGGACGGGGGAGCCTGGTGGGCTGCCGTCTGTGGGGTCACACAGAGTCAGACACGACCGGAGCGACTTAGCAGCAGCAGCAGCAGCAATGCGTGTGTAGTGGCTTTAGATTGTGGTTTTGGTTTGCATTTCTCCAATCACCAGTGATTTTTCAGTATCTTACCTTGTGCTTTTTTCCATTAGTATATCTTCTTTGGTGAAGTGTTTGCTCAAATTTTTTTTTTTTTTTTTTGCCTGTTTTCTTATTTGGCTGTTTGTCTCACTATTCAGTTTGGAGGGTTCTTTATATATTTGAAATGCAAGTCCTGTATTGGATATATGTCTTACAGATATTTTCTGCCAGTCTCTAGATTACCTTTTCATTTTCTTCACAGTGTTTTTGAAACTTTTAAATTTTGATGAATTCAATTTATTAATTTTTTGTAGTTAGCATTTTGTATTACATTTAAAAAAACATTGCCTAGTTCAGATCAAGGTTTTTCTTTATAATCCCTTCTAGAAGTTGTATGATTTTAGTTCTTAACATTTAGGTCAATGACTTCTTTCAAACTGATTTTTAAATGTGTTATAAGAATCAAGTGTCGCTTTTACATATAGCTGTCAAATTGTTCTAGTACTCTTGTTTAAAAAATTATTATCCTTTCTTCATTGAATTGCTTTGGCACTTTTGTCAAAAATCAGTTGATTTAATGTATAGGTATATCACTGGACACTATTCTATTACTGACGATCCTTCAGTTCTGCCATCTTCCGCCTCCTCTCCCTCCAGTCAGTAACTCTTCTTGCCTCTTCACTTGATGCCAGTCCCTGGATGCCAGCTCTCATACTGTACTACTGTACCTTTCAAGGTATTATTCGGTAAGCTTTAGAATATTTTTTTCATTGTTTGTATTTGTTTGTTTGTTGTGTATTATTTGTGTGAAAAGTATTTGTGTAAAAGTATTAAAAGTACAGTGCTATATAGCTGATTTTGTTAGTTGAATACCTAGGCTAACTTAGTTGGACTTAACAGATGTACTCTCGGAACTGAACTTGTTCACATTAGGGAACTTACTGTCTACTTAGGTTATTAACATCTTATTTAATTCCATGTCATCAGAGAGTAACTCAGTTTTATGGCCTAGCATGAGTCAGCAAGAGATGCGGGTTTGATCCCTGGGCTGGGAAGATCCCTGAAGGAGGAAATGGCAGCCCACTCCAGTATTCTTGCCTGGAGAATCCCATGGACAGAAAAGCCTGGCAGGCTAGAGTCCATGGAATTGCAAACAGTCAGACACGACTAAGCTTGCATGCACACGCATGAGTCAACAAGCTTTTTCTGTAAAGGTTCACATAGTAAATATTTTGAGTTTTGTGGGCCACATATGGTATCAATTGCATACCGATTTTGTTAACCCTTTTAAAAACATGAAAACCATTTGTATCTCACAGTCTGTAACTGCCACAATCTACAGTCTGGATTGGCTTACATGACCCCAAGCCTAAACAATGATCCATCTTGGTAAATGTTTCTTTTCTCCTAAAAGGAATGTAGATTCTGCCGTTGCTGCAGTTGAAAAGTTTCTGCTGATTATTAAAACTAAGGTTTTCATCTCTCCTTTTCTCTGAGACTCTGATTACATGTATGTAGACTACTTTATATTGTCCCAACTATATCTAGATGAACACATGGAAGGAAATAATACAGATATAATCAGAAATTAGAAGTGAGAAAGAAGAGAGGAGAGTTGTTCATTGAGAACCAATTCTGGCAAAAAGCATAATAAACTTGGCAAATACAATAGTAAAAGATAATAAAATAATTATAAGCAGAATTTAGATGGCAAAGAGTAAAGTAAAAGTGTAAGGAGATTTGAAAATTAGAAAAGAATATGTTGCGTAGCTCTAATGTGTAGCCCTATACAGCTAAGATGGAAATTCTTGATGAGTTAAATCATTTCTACTGCTATTTAAAAAGAAGGAATTTGATGTCAAACCCATATCGAAGGAAAAACTTGGAAAAGTCATTAGAGAGTTATTTCCAACAAAAGCACTTGACCCAACTCTTTTTAAGGTAGCATTCTATAAAATTGTCAGCAAAAGGTAACTCCCCCGTTCTGCAAACTATCTTAAAACTTTGGAAAAAGATGGGAAGCTTCTCAGTTTGTGTAGCGAAAAACTAATCTTTTAAGAATACATTTATCTTATGTTCAGCAACCTCATTGAATTCTTTGATTGTTTCTGCTTCCCTACCCTCTTTCCTGGCTGTTTCATGACCCTTTGGATTATGTTTGGGGCTGATAAGTTTATGAGTTTTATGTGATAGGAGTTATGTGATTGCAGATTCCATGATGTTTGTGAAGAGGAGCAAATGAGAGGGGAGAAGTTAGCGAACGCCCAGTAATCCTATACTCCACTCCTTTTTCAGTCCTGTTGAGTGGGCTCCCAGCGTCTCTCCCGAACTCCGTTCTAACCTGTCTTTCCTGCATTCTCACCGGTGGAAATTTTCTAAAGATCAGTTGACTCACCTGCTTAGAATTGTCCTCCAACCCTCCGTTTTTAGATTCAAAGGCAAGTTCATTGATTTCTTTGCTACTGGCTGCTCAGCAGCTAACACTCAGTAGGTGTCTATGCAATGGGTGGACCTCACTGGAGTCCAAGACGTTTTTAGATTTGCCCCCTCCCTACCTTCCTAGCCCTCCTCCTGTCGTGGGAACTCTATGCAGTTCTCCAGACCTGCTGTTGCCATTTTTGCCTTTGTGTGCACGCTCCCTTCCTCTCCCCGTGGGTTATGTTCGGGCTTTGTGTGGTAATAGTGCCTTTATTTCCCTCCATTGCAGCCCGTGCCACTCTAGTGACAGGGGCAGTGAGCATGCCTCTCCCTGCAGCCAGGGCCCCTGGAGGCCATACAAGGTGCCTTTCACCAGTCCTCCCTCAGGCGCGGTGCTCCAGGAGGCATGCAGCAAGCCTTCATTGAGTTGTAGTCGCTGGCTCCTTTCTGGTTGGCGTTTCTATGTCTGGGATATTGGATGCCAACCTCCAGCTAAGTTATGTTTGTGTTAAACATGAATTGAAATGCAATTACAGCTGGCAGTGTGGTTTGGGGGCTGAGTAATAGAGTAAATAAGAAGGGTGGCTTCGTCCCGCGCGCCAGTTCATCTCCTTTGCTTTCCTGCCTCCTGTCATTGAGCATGACTCATGAGTTCAGCTTGTCTCCTCTTAAATCCCATCACTTTCGCTCTTCCTGTCCTTCCTGCCTTGTAGGAGCACTTGCAGGGCCCCTTTGTTAAAGCCAGTCAGAAGCCCACAAGCCAGGCCTTTGCGGTCTGGTTGGCCTCCACAGCACCTCTGCGGCTGGCTCCCGCGGTCTGTGTGGAGCCTGGGCAGAGGGGCCACTCAATAGCTCTTTCCTAATTCTTATTCTTCTTGACCTCATCTCAACTCTGGATGCCGTTGACCAATTTCTTCCTTCCTTAATATATTCATTTTCTGAATATAGAACTAACTCATGCTCACTGTAGCCAACTTGGAAGAAACGTACAAGGGAAAAAATGGCTCATAATTCTACAACTCAGAAGAAACACGCTGTTAACATTTTCAGATGCGTCCTTTAGTTTTTTCCCTTCCGTGTGTGTGTTAGCGATACTGGGATTCTGTCATACATGCTCTTGGATAACCTGCTGTTGTTCCATTGTATGTTGTTGTTATGCTATTGCAGTGTTTTCTTGGGTCATCAAGTATTCTGTAGCCCTTCTTTCCTGAAGCACTCTCATCCCTTAGATGGAATCTCAGCTCTCTTCTCCCTTGTGTTTTCCTGATTTCCCCTTCACTTGGGGTCTCTGCCACACTGCACACATGACCCAGCCTCCTTCACTGTGAGTCCTCCTCCAGCCTGGGGCCCAGCCACTCCCTTCCCCACCAGTCACCTGTGCCAGCCTCTCTCCTTAGCCAGGCCCACGTTTCCTGCCTGGCATACAAGCCCACCCATCGCGGCTGGCTGACACTCATCCTGAATATTCCCAAACTCCACTATCTTCTGTGTCCTCTCCACTCCCCACCCAGGCCCCCAACTCACAGGCGCCCCTGGCCTGAACTTCCTCCCAGGTGGAGGCCAGGTTCCTCCTGGGGCTCCTCTGCCCTCCCCCACCCCTCCCATACCCCATCTGGCAGTTTCTTGGGTTCTCCTTCTGCCTCATCCTTTGCATCATCCTCTCCTGTCTTTGCCTCCCCGCACACATCCTCACCATTCTTGTTCTGGATGGGCTCTTCCAGGGGAACTCCAGTCCTTCCTTTCTCAGTGCCAGGTTTTCTCCTTTAAGCATCACTTGGAATTCCAGCTCCTGCTCTGAGCTCCCCAGAGACTGTCCCTCTTGCACGGGGCCGAGTCCTGATTCCTGCACTTTCCCTGACACCCCCAACCCTCTGTCTGCTCTCACCGTGCAGCCATTCCTGTTCCTCCCATGCAGGCCTCTTATGACCCAGGTCCCTGCCGTTCCTGCTCCTGTCTTTTCTGGAGCCGTGCCTTCCCCTCTTCCTCTGCTCCATTCCCGGCTGTCGATGCTTTACAAGACCCCCACCTAAAGCGGCCTTGGATTCTCCTCTCACTTACCCTTCCCTGCATCCTGAATGTCCATGCTAGGTCTGCCCCTGTGCTAGCTGCTTCCATGGATAGTGTTTACCGCACAGAATGACCCCACGAAGATGCTATTATAATCTCACTTCACAAATAAGAAAACAATCTCAGAGAGCTTGAGGGCTCCTCCTAAGATCACACAACAGGTGTGGATGAGCCAGAATCAAACCTGGGGTGTCTCCTGCCTCTCAGCGTTGTGCCCTCCTGCTGATCCAGAGTATCTCCGGGCTTTCCTCCAAGGGAGGTTCCCCGTGTTACTCATACTTGTAAATACTGAAGCGTGTGGTGCAATGCCTTGCACATTGTTAAGTGCTTAGTAAATATTTGCTGAAAGAAAAGTTAAGACCTGTGGCCCAAAGGGATGAATTGCAGCCTAGTGATGACTGTACCTGCAGGTAGAAGTCTCTACTTAAAGCCAGGTCAGGCTGCATACCCCAGGGCGGCACAGGAAAGACCCAGAGCACCTCATACAATTTGAACACCAGTATTTACCACTGAGGAAGTGTTTTCTGTGTGCTAAGTGAAGTGAAAGTGTTAGTCAGGCATGTCCGACTCTTTGTAACCCCATGGACTGTAGCCTGCTAGGCTCCCCTGTCTATGGAATTTTCCAGGCAAGAATATTGGAATGGGTAGCCATTCTCTTCTCCAGGGCATCTTCCCGACCCAGGGTTCAGACCTGGGTCTCCCTCATTATAAGCAGATTTCTTACCATCTGCACCACCAGACTAGGTGCTGGGCAAAGCACATTACTGACACTTTAAATTATTACTACAACTGCTTGAGATAGAACCAGTTGTCTCCATTTGCAGAGGTAGAAGCTGAGACTCAGAGAGGTCAAGGAACTCAGCCAAGGTCACACAGCTACTAAGTGACACAGCCAAGGTTTGAATTCACATCTGTCCTGTACCATAGTCAATGTGTGTTTTTTTAAATTAATTTATTTTAATTGCAGGCTACTTTGCAATATTGTAGTGGTTTTTGCCATACATTGACATGAATCAGCCATGGGTGTACATGTGTCCCCCATCCTGAACTCCCCTCCCACCTCCTTCTTCATCCCATCCCTCAGGGTTGTCCCAGTGTACCAGCTTTGGGTGCCCTGTTTCATGCATTGAAAAAGACTGACGATCTTTTTCACATATGGTAATAGGCATGTTTCAATGCTGTTCTTGCAAATCATCCTACCCTCGCCTTCTCCCACAGAGTCCAAAAGCCTGTTCTTTATATCTGTGTCTCTTTTGCTATCTTGCATATAGGGTCATTGTTACCATCTTTCTAAATTCCATATATGTGTGTTAATATACCGTATCAGTGTTTTTCTTTCTGACTCACTTCACTCTATCAGTTCAGTACAGTTCAGTCTCTCAGTCATGTCCAACTCTTTGCAACCCCATGAACCGCAGCACGCCAGGCTTCCCTGTCCATCACCCACTGCCAGACTCTACCCAAACCCATGTCCATTGAGTTGGTGGTGCCATCCAACCATCTCATCCTCTGTTGTCCCCTTCTCCTGTTCTCAGTCTTTCCCAGCATCAGGGTCTTTTCAGATGAGTCTGCCCTTCACATCAGGTGGCCAGAGTATTGGTGTTTCAGCTTCAGCATCAGTCTTTCCAATGAACACCCAGGACTGATTTCCTTTAGGGTGGACTGGTTGGATCTCCTTACAGTCCAAGGGACTCTCAAGAGTCTTCTCCAACACCACAGTTCAAAAGCATCAATTCTTTGGTGCTCAGGTTTCTTTATAGTCCAACTCTCACATCCATACATGACTACTGGAAAAACCATAGTTTTGACTAGACGGACCTTTGTTGGCAAAGTAATGTCTCTGCTTTTTAATATGCTGTCTAGGTTGGTCACTAACTTTCCTTCCAAGTATAATAGGCTCCAGTTTCACCCACCTCATTAGAACTGATTCAAATGCATTCTTTTTAATAGCTGAGTAATATTCCATTGTGTATATGTACCACAGCTTTCTTATGCATTTGTCTGCTGATGGCATAGTCCACGTTTTAAGCTGCTGTGTTCTCCTGCTTCCTTGGCCCAGGAGAGAAGGGATTTGGTGGTATGAGGTCTAGGTTGTCAGCCCAGAGTCCAGCCAGAAAAGGACTCTGAAACGTTGTCCCATGGTTAGCAGGGACAGAGAGGGTGCTCTTGAGGAGCTGAACTAGCCTTCAACAGTAGCTTCTCTTTTATTCTCTTTTCCTTCCTTCTCTGTCAGCAGACACATCCTCCATAATGAAGTTCTAACTCTGTTGATTCCGTGATAGAGAATCGGTGAACCCTGCCTTTTTTTAATTAAAAATATCTTCATGACATTTTAAAAACTATAAAAGCTCATTTCAGAAAACCCAAATCATGTAGAATTATATAAACTGAAGAGCAAAAATGCTACCTTTTCTTCCGTGTAATCCCACGCCTTTTATTAACAGTTTGGAGATAGCCTGCTTGGGTTGTGTTTCCCTCCTGCAAGAAATCGTATTTATTTTTAATTAAATAAGGAATACAAAAGCTTCCTATTTAAAAATATCAAACAGCACAGCCAAAGCTCAAGCACCTTTTGACCACACTCCTTATTTCCGTTAGTCGCTGTCCTCAGTTTGCTTTTTCGTCCTTTTTCTCTTCATTTGCACATGTAAATAACTGTCAGAAATACAGCTTCATGGCTTGTCCTCTCAGTATGACTTATATTATGCAGTGAGCTCTCGCTTTGTCTCTACTGGAGGATGCACGTGTCATTTAGATCTTTCTGTATCAGCGTGTGTGTCTCGCGGGTTCTCACTCCCCCGTGTGTGGTGTGTGTGTAGGCTGAGCACTCTGCTCAGGCAGCCCCCCTCACTGTTCAGATTCAGTTTCCTCCCAGTTTTTCACTAAACAAAGCCTCAGTAGAGGCCTCTTGTTTGGATCACCAGATTTAGCAAATAAGAATACAGGATACCCAGTTAAATGTAAAAACTTTGAAATTTTTTTAAAATTTGAAAAAAAAAATGATTCATTGTTTACCTGAAATTCACATTTAAATGGGTGTCCTATGTTTCCTCTGGCAACAGTCTTCCTTATGCACATTTGCAAGTATTTAAAGGCCCCACTTCTTTGCTTTTAAAGTCTCTTGTCTGATTTTCTTAAATTAAAAATTGTGTTACAAAGTATTTCATATATATACAAAAGTGTAGAGAATAAAGGAGCAAATATCCATGTAATCACCATGCAGCTTTTCCAGGTCTTAATGTTTCACCAAGTTTATGTGTTTTTTTTTTTCTTTTTTAATAAAAGAAACAAAACATTATTGGTGCCCGTGTACCCTTTAGGCCCACGTGTCCTTCCTAAGCCAGAATAACCACTGAGTTCGGTGTTTATTGTTCCTGTGTATTTGTTTCTGCTTTAATATTGATGCTATCATCATGTGGAAAGCTTATCCTACTGTACATATTTTCAACTTGCTTTTTTGAGATTTATCCTTGTGGGTACATGTAACTCCAGCTCACGTGTTTTTAAAGCTATGTGGATTTTTGTTGCATGAATATACTGTGATTATTCACCCTTCTCTTAATGAGGATTTTCATTGCTGCCAATAATTTACTTCTATAAACTGTATTACAAATAATAATCCTTATGTCTTTATGCTAAGAATTTCTTCTCTAGGGAACAATTTAGGAGCAGAATTGCTAGGTCGCTTCCCCCTTACCAAAGTTAGTAAGTGTGTTTTCCAAAGGAGCTGTGCCAGCTTGTGCCCCACTCACTTTGGTCAGATAGTTATGATGGTTTAGTCAGTGATTTACCATGGACGGTATAAAATTGTCATTAAATTTGTTCTTAGCCACTTCCCTGGGGCTCAGTTGGTAAAGAATCTGCCTGCAATGCAGGAGACTGGGTTTGATGCCTGGGTTGGGAAGATCCTCTGGAGAAGAAAATGGCAACCCAGTCCAGTGTTCTCGCCTAGGAAATCCCATGGACAGAGGAGCCTGGTAGGCTACAGTCCATGGGGTCACAAAGAATCAGACATGACTCAGTGACTAAACCACCATCAGAGTGGTTGAGCATTTCCTCATGTGGCTTTTACATGTTGTATATTATTTTTCTTTTCTCTTCCTGTTTTTTTATTGATTTGTAGAAGTTCTTTTTTAATTTTGGGTATTGTCAATTGTGCATTGCTCACAGTATGAGACTTGTCTTTTCACTGTTTTGAGTGGCCTCTGTTGTATCAAAGTTTTCAGTTTTAGGATAGTAAGTTTCAATGAAACTATGAGCCGTGCCATGTAGGGCCACCCAAGGTGGACAGGTCATGTTGGAGAGTTCTGACAAAATGTGGTCCTCTGCAGAAGGGAATGGTAAACCTCTTCAGTATTCTTGCCTTGAGAACCCCATGAATAGTATGAAAAGGCAAAGAGATATGACACTGAAAGATGAACTCCCCAGGTCGATAGGTGCCCAATATGCTACTGGAGAAGAATGGAGAAATAACTCCAGAAAGAATGAAGAGACAGAGCCAAAGCAAAAACAGTGCCCAGTTGTGGATGTGCCTGGTGATGGAAGTAAAGTCTCATGCTATAAAGAGCAGTATTACATAGGAACCTGGAATGTTAGGTCCATGAATCAAGTAAATTGGAAGTTGTCAAACAGGAGGTGGCAAGAGTGAACATAGACGTTTTAGGAATCAGCGAACTAAAATGGACTGGGATGGGCAAATTTAACTCAGATGACCATTATATCTACTACTGCGGGCAGGAATCCCTTAAAAGGAATGGAGTAGCCATCATAGTCAACAAAAGAGTCCAAAATGCAGTACTTGGGTGCAGTCTCAAAAACAACAGAATGATCTCTGTTCATTTCCAAGGCAAACCATTCAATATCACAATAATCCAAGTCTATGCCCCAATCAGTAATGCTGAAAAAGCTGAAGTTGAATGGTTCTATGAAGACCTATAAGACCTACTAGAACTAACCCAAAAAAGATGTCCTTTTCATCATAGGGGACTAGAATTCAAAAGTAGGAAGTCAAGAGATACCTGGAGTAACAGGCAAAGTTGGCCTTGGAGTACAAAATAAAGCATTACAAAGGCTGATAGTTTTGCCAAGAGAATGCACTGGTCATAGCAAACATACTCTTCCAACAACATAAGAAAAGACTCTACATATGGACATCACAGATGAAATCAGATTGATTATATTCTTTGCAGCCAAAGATGGAGAACCTCTATACAGTCAGCCAAAACAAGACCGGGAGCTGACTGTGGCTCAGATCATGAACTCCTTATTGCAAAATTAAGATTTAAATTGACAAAAGTAGGGAAAACCACTAGACCATTCAGGTATGACCCCAAATCAGATCTCTTACGATTATACAGTGGAAGTGACAAATAGATTCAAGGGATTAGATCTGATAGTCAGGGTGCCTAAAGAACTATGGATGGAGGTTTGTGACATTGTACAGGAGTCAGTGATCAAGACCATCCCCAAGAAAAAGAAATGCAAAAAGGCAGAATGGTGGTCTGAGGAGGCCTTACAAATAGCTGAGAAAAGAAGCTAAAGGCAAAGGAGAAAAGAAAAGATATACGCAACTGAATGCAGAGTTTCAAAGAATATCAAAGAGAGATAAGAAAGCCTTTCTCAGTGATCAATGCAAAGAAATAGAGGAAAACAATAGAATGGGAAAGACTAGAGATCTCTTCAAGAAAATTAGAGATACCAAGGGAACATTTCATGCAAAGATGGGCACAATAAAGAAGAGAAATGGTATGGACCTAATAGAAGCAGAAGATATTAAGAAGAGGTGGCAAGAACATACGGAAGAGCTATACAAAAAAAGATCTTCATGACCCAGATAACCACGATGATGTGATCACTGAGCTAGACCTAGGCATCCTGGAATGTGAAGTCAAGTGGGCCTTCGGAAGAAGCATCACTACAAACAAAGCTAGTAGAGGTGATGGAATTCCAGTTGTGCTGTTTCAAATCCTAAAAGGTGATGCAGTTAAAGTGCTTCACTCACTATGCCAGCAAATTTGGGAAACTCAGCAGTGGCCACAGGACTGGAAAAGGTCAGTTTTCATTCCAATCCCAAAGAAAGGAAAGCCAGAGAATGCTCAAACTACCGCACAGTTGCACTCATCTTCAGTTCAGTTCAGTTGCTCAGTCGTGTCCGACATTTTGCAACCCCATGAATTGCAGCACGCCAGGCCTCCCTGTCCATCACCGTCTCCCAGAGTTCACTCAGACTCACGTCCATCGAGTCTGTGATGCCATCCAACCCTCTCATCCTCTGTCATCCCCTTCCCCTCCTTCCCCCAATCCCTCCCAGCAGCAGAGTATTTTCCAATGAGTCAACTCTTCGCATGAAGTGGCCTAAGTATTGGAGTTTCAGCTTTAGCATCATTTCTTCCAAAGAAATCCCAGGGCTCATCTCCTTCAGAATGGACTGGTTGGATCTCCTTGCAGTCCAAGGGACTCTCAAGAGTCTTCCTCACCACCACAGTTCAAAAGCATCAATTCTTCGGCGCTCAGCCTTCTTCACAGTCCAACTCTCACATCCATACATGACCACAGGAAAAACCATAGCCTTGACTAGACGGAACTTAGTCGGCAAAGTAATGTCTCTGCTTTTGAATATGCTATCTAGGTTGGTCATAACTTTTCTTCCAAGGGGTAAGTGTCTTTTAATTTCATGGCTGCAATCACAGCCAGTGATTTTGGAGCCCCCCAAAATAAAGTCTGACACTGTTTCCACTGTTTCCCCATCTATTTCCCATGAAGTGATGGGACCAGATGCCGTGATGTTCGTTTTCTGAATGTTGAGCTTTAAGCCAACTTTTTCACTCTCCACTTTCACTTTCATCAAGAGGCTTTTTAGTTCCTCTTCACTTTCTGCCATAAGCGTGGTGTCATCTGAATATCTGAGGTTATTGATATGTCTCCCGGCAATCTTGATTCCAGCTTGTGTTTCTTCCAGTCCAGCGTTTCTCATGAGGTACTCTGCATAGAAGTTAAATAAGCAGGGTGACAATATACAGCCTTGACACACTCCTTTTCCTTTTTGGAACCAGTCTGTTGTTCCATGTCCAGTGCTAACTGTGCTTCCTCACCTGCATACAGATTTCTCAAGAGGCAGGTCAGGTGGTCTGGTATTCCCATCTCTTTCAGAATTTTCCACAGTTTCTTGTGATCCACACAGTCAAAGGCTTTGGCATAGTCAATAAAGCAGAAATAGATGATTTTCTGGAACTCTCTTGTGTTTTTGATGATCCAGTGGATGTTGGCAATTTGATCTCTGGTTCCTCTTCCTTTTCTAAAACCAGCTTGAACATCAGGAAGTTCACAGTTCACATATTGTTGAAGCCTGGCTTGGAGAATTTTGAGCATTACTTTACTAGCGTGTGAGATGAGTGCAATTGTTCAGTAGTTTGAGCATTCTTTGGCATTGCCTTTCTTTGGGATTGGAATGAAAACTGACCTTTTCTAGTCCTGTGGCCACTGCTGAGTTTTCCAAATTTGCTGGCATATTGAGTGCAGCACTTTCACAGCATCATCTTTCAGGATTTGAAATAGCTCCACTGGAATTCCATCACCTCCACTAGCTTTGTTTGTAGTGATGCTTTCTAAGGCCCACTTGACTTCACATTCCAGGATGTCTGGCTCTAGATGAGTGATCACACCATTGTGATTATCCAGGTCGTGAAGATCTTTTTTGTACAGTTCTTCCATGTATTCTTGCCACCTCTTCTTAATATCTTCTGCTTCTGTTAGGTCCATACCATTTCTGTCCTTTATCGAGCCCATCTTTGCATGAAATGTTTCCTTGGTATCTCTAATTTTCTTGAAGAGATCTCTAGTCTTTCCCATTCTGTTGTTTTCCTGTATTTCTTTGCATTGATTGCTGAAGAAGGCTTTCTTATCTCTTCTTGCTATTCTTTGGAACTCTGCATTCAGATGCTTATATCTTTCCTTTTCTCCTTTGCTTTTCACCTCTCTTCTTTTCACAGCTATTTGTAAGGCCTCCCCAGACAGCCATTTTGCTTTTTTCATTTCTTTTCCATGGGGATGGGCTTGATCCCTGTCTCCTGTACAATGTCACAGTTCATCAGGCACTCTATCTATCAGATCTAGGCCCTTAAATCTATTTCTCACTTCCACTGTATAATCATAAGGGATTTGATTTAGGTCATACCTGAATGGTCTAGCGGTTTCCCCTACTTTCTTCAATTTAAGTCTGAATTTGGCAATAAGGAGTTCATGATCTGAGCCACAGTCAGCTCCTGGTCTTGTTTTTGTTGACTGTATAGAGCTTCTCCATCTTTGGCTGCAAAGAATATAGTCAATCTGATCTCATTGTTGACCATCTGGTGATGTCCATGTGTAGAATCTTCTCTTGTGTTTGCTATGACCAGTGCTTTTTCTTGGCAAAACTCTATTAGTCTTTGCCCTGCTTCATTCCTTATTCCGAGGCCAAATTTGCCTGTTACTCCAGGTGTTTCTTGACTTCCTACTTTTGCATTCCAGTCCCCTATAATGAAAAGGACAGCTTTTTTGGGTGTTAGTTCTACAAGGTCTTATAGGTCTTCATAGAACCATTCAACTTCAGCTTCTTCAGCATTACTGGTTGAGGCATAGACTTGGATTACCATGATATTAAATGGTTTGCCTTGGAAACGAACAGAGACCATTCTGTCGTTTTTGAGATTGCATCCAAGTACTGCATTTCAGACTCTTTTGCTGACCATGATGGCTACTCCATTTCTTCTGAGGGATTCCTGCCCACAGTAGTAGATATGATGGTCATCTGAATTAAATTCACCCATTCCAGTCCATTTTAGTTCGCTGATTCCTAGAATGTCAACATTCACTCTTGCCATCTCTTGTTTGACCACTTCCAATTTGTCTTGATTCATGGACCTGACATTTCAGGTTCCTATGCAGTATTGCTCTTTACAGCATCGAACTTTGTTTCTGTCACCAGTCACATCCACAGCTGGGTATTGTTTTTGCCTTGGCTCCATCCCTTCTTTCTTTCTGGAGTTATTTCTCCACTGATCTCCACTAGCATATTGGACACCTACTGACCTGGGGAGTTCCTCATTCAGTATCCTATTATTTTTCCTTTTCATACTGTTCATGGGGTTCTCAAGGCAAGAATACTGAAGTGGCTTGCCATTCCCTTCTCCAGTGGACCACGCTCTGTCAGACCTCTCCACCATGACCTGCCCGTCTTGGGTTGCCCCGTGGGCATGGCTTGGTCTCATTGAGTTAGACAAGGCTGTGGTCCTAGTGTGATTAGATTGACTAGTTTTCTGTGAGTATGGTTTCAGTGTGTCTGCCCTCTGATGCCCTCTTGCAACACCTACCATCTTACTTGGGTTTCTCTCACCTTGGGCGTGGGGTATCTCTTCACGGCTGTTCCAGCAAAGCACAGCCGCTGCTCCTTTCCTTGCATGAAGGGTATCTCCTCACCGCCGCCCTTCCTGACCTTCAACATGGGATGGCTCCTCTAGGCCCTCCTGCCCCAGCGCAGCCACCGCTCCTCGGACTTGGACACTCATCTTACATGCTAGCAAAGTAATGCTCAAAATTCTCCAAGCCAGGCTTCAACAGTACGTGAACTGTGAACTTCCAGATGTTCAAGCTGGATTTGGAAAAGGCAGAGGGACCAGAGATCAAATTGCCAATATCTGCTGAATCATAGGAAAAGCGAGAGAGTTCCAGAAAAAGAGCTACTTCTGCTTTAATGACTATGCCAAAGCCTTTGACTGTGTAGATCACAACAAACTGTGGGAAATTCTTCAAGATGGGAATAGCAGACCACCTTACCTACCTCCTGGGTAATCTGTATGCAGGTCAAGAAGCAACAGTTAGAACTGGATGTGGAGCTACAGACTGGTTCCAAATCAGGAAAGGAGTACGTCAAGGCTGTGTATTGTCACCCTGCTTATTTAACTTATATACAGAGTACATCATGTAACATGCCAGGCTGGTTGAAGTGCAAGCTGGAATCAAGATTGCCAGGAGAAATATCAATAACCTCAGATATGCAGATGATACCACGCTTATGGCAGAAAGTGATGAACTAAAAAGCCTCTTGATGGAAGTGAAAGAGGAGAGTGAAAAAGTTGGCTTAAAGCTCAACATTCAGAAAACTAAGATTGTGTCATCCAGTCCCATCACTTCATGGCACACAGATGGGGAAACAATGGAAACAGTGACAGACTTTATTTTTTGTGCTCCAAAATCACTGCAGATGGTGACTGCAACCATGAAATTAAAAGACGCTTGCTCCTTGGAAGAAAAGCTTTGACCAACATAGACAGCATATTAGGAAGCAGAGACATTACTTTGCCAAAAAAGGTCCGTCTAGTCAAAGCTATGGTTTTTCCAGTAGTCATGTATGGATGTGAGAGTTGGACTATAAAGAAATCTGAGCACCGAAGAATTGATGCTTTTGAACTGTGGTGTTGGCAAAGACTCTTAGAGTCCCTTAGACTGCAAGGAGATCAAACCAGTCAATCCTATAGGAAATCATCAGTCCTGAATATTCATTGGAAGGACTGATGCTGAAGCTGAAACTCCCATACTTTGGCCACCTGATGTGAAGAACTTAGTCATTGGGAAAGACCCTGATGCTGGGAAAGATTGAAGGCAGGAGAAGAAGAGGACGACAGGGAATGAGATGGTAGGATGGCATCACCGACTTGATCGACATGAGTTTGAGTAAGCTCCAGGAGTTGGTGATGGACAGGGAAGCCTGTTGTGCTGTAGTCCATGGGGTCGCAAAGAGTTGGACATACTTAGCAACTGAACTGAAGATTCATCAGTCTTCTCTTTTATAGGTTTTCTTATGCACGTGTTTGTTTCTTTAATAATTCTCTCTGTTAAAATTATGAAGATAGCTTACATCTTTTTTTGAAAAGTTCTGAAGTTTTGCTTTTCACATTTAATCTTTAATCCACCCAGAATTTGATTTTTATGTGAGGCAGAGCTGTCTGCCTGCTGTTGTTGCGTAGTTCGTGCCTTGGCCCCTGGTGTGTCAGCAACAGCTGTGTCACAGACTGAATATTCGTTGCTGAGAGGGGCGCACTCTCCACGTTGGGTGCCCACCAGCCACGAGAAAACCTCTGTGCCACTGATAATGCTCTCCAGGAGGCCTGCGGAGGAGGTCCAGGGCTGTGTCCTGGCCTGGCCGTCTGGGGGCTCCTGTTTTCCAGGGGTGTCTCCGGGGCCCTTTGCTTTCTTCCACCGGCCAGCCTCAGGAACCAGTCCTCTCTGTGCCTGCAGTAACCATAGCAGCTGGTCAGGGGTGGAACAAAGAGAGGGCCATTCCCTGCAGCTCTGATGTGCTCCCTTTACTCTGTGTGCATTTTTCAGACTGTGTGATCTTTTACTTGCTCACTCAGACATCTGGTCAGTATCTGATTGTGTTCCACCAGCAGGGCCTTGGGCTGGGTATTCTGAAAAAACACCCAAGGAGTAAAGTAGGATCCTTACTTTAAGGAGCGGAAGTAATCATAAAGAACTCACATTTTTGGAGTATCTGCTACATGCCAGGTCTAAAGGCTTTTTTCCAAAATACAGCTTTATTGAAATATAATTAGCCTACCAGAAAACCCTCCCCCTTAACAGTGTGTAGTCCAGTAGTTTTTTGTATATTCACAGAGTTGTGTAATCTTCAGTTTCAGAATATTTTCATCACCCCAGAAGGAAATCTCAACCCATTAGCAGTCACTCCCCATCTCCCCATGCCTCCAGCGCCTGGCAACCATGAATCTACTTTCTGTCTGTGGATTTGCCTTTTTTGGGCATTTCACTTAAATGTACAGTATCCTTTCGCTTGTCGTGATGCTACCAGGGTTCGTCAGTGTTGCAGCGTGTGTCACGTCCCCATTCTGTTTTTATGGCCAAGTAGTATTCCTTATGGCAGAAAGTGGAGAGGAACTAAAAAGCCTCTTGATGAAAGTGAAAGTGGAAAGTGAAAAAGTTGGCTTAAAGCTCAACATTCGGAAAACGAAGATCATGGCATCTGGTCCCATCACTTCATGGGAAATAGATGGGGAAACAGTGGGAACAGTGGCAGACTTTATTTGGGGGGGCTCCAAAATCACTGCAGATGGGTGATTGCAGCCATGAAATTAAAAGACACCTACTCCTTGGAAGAAAAGTTATGACCAACCTAGATAGCTTATTCAAAAGCAGAGACATTACTTTGCCAACAAAGGTCCGTCTAGTCAAGGCTATGGTTTTTCCTGTGGTCACGTATGGATGTGAGAGTTGGACTATGAAGAAGGCTGAGCACCGAAGAATTGATGCTTTTGAACTGTGGTGTTGGAGAAGACTCTTGAGAGTCCCTTGGACTGCAAGGAGATCCAACCAGTCCATTCTGAAGGAGATCAGCCCTGGGATTTCTTTGGAAGGAATGATGCTGAAGCTGAAACTCCAGTACTTTGGCCACCTCATGCGAAGAGTTGACTCATTGGAAAAGACTGTTGCTGGGAGAGATTGGGGGCAGTAGGAGAAGGGGACGACTGAGGATGAGATGGCTGGATGGCATCACTGACTTGATGGATGTGAATCTGAGTGAACTCCGGGAGTTGGTGATGGCCAGGGAGGCCTGGCATGCTGCGATTCATGGGGTCGCAAAGAGTCGGACACGACTGAGCGACTGAACTGAACTGAATATTCCATGGTATGGATAGATCACGTTTTGTTTATCTGTTCATCAGTTGATGGATATTTGGGTTGTTGCCACCTTTTGCCTCCAAAAACTCAAGTAGTTTCCTCTGTCGTACAGTTTCCTTTATTAGAGAAGGTTTGATGCAAGAAGCTGTGAGAAGGGAAGATCCTGGAAGAAGAGAGCATAATCCTGGCTGGTGGGAGCAGGGAGACCTGGCAGTGGGCTCTGTCAGCCAGGCCCTGAGTGATGAAAGGGAACCACGGGGACAAAGCCAGGAGGTCACCAGGCGCATTCAGGGAAGGTGAACTCGAGGGAGAGCTAGGGTGTGAGTGGAGGGACCAGCCCAGAGGCGGAGGGAGCCATGGCACGCTCGGGACGGAGCCACGCATTCATTTCTCTGGCTAAGAAATACCCGAACTGTCAGCTGAAGATTCCTGGCAGGCTTGAGTCTCCATTCAGGATTCGACACAATAAGATGATGCAAATCAGATCAGAACCAAAAGCAAAGAATTCCTGGGCTCGTCACCAGATAAGTCAAAAGGCTCATTTCGCTTTATCATTTTTAGAAAGCATTTCGGTCACACCTCCTATTAGAGATCCAGAAGGATGTTGTGCCCACACTGGTCTGAGTAAAGGTTTAAGTGGCTCCCTGGTTGGCCACTGGGCCAAGTGAGTGTGTTTCAGCAGTGAATGATCTAACACTTCCAGAGCCCTTTGAACGAGACTCTTATTCCTAGCATCTGCCAGATACTTCCTTTGGAATGTCTGCAGAATTTCCTGGCCCTTTGACTGCTTTCAGTCTGCCAAGCACATCTTTGAATTGTGGGTGGGCTCTCTTAAAACACCAGGGTGTGAACGGGTTGATGAAACCCATGGTTAGCAGTCTTTCAATAGCTTCTCCTTGGGCAAGAGTACTTCATCCTGACATTGAAGGACCTCTGACAGTTTTAAGGATTTACTGCCAGCCCCTCTCCAGTCAGCTTAGTTGGGGAGCTGATTTACCAAGTGATTCTTGGGTTTAAATCCAGCAGATCGTTATTTCTCATTCCATCGAATGAAGTCTTTTAAATTGTTGTTTTTCTTTTCTTAATATTACAATTTTTTGTTTTTCTTATTATGAAAACCATAAAGAGTTAAAAGGTACAAACTTCTAGTTATAAAATAAATAAGTGATGAGATACCATGAACAGCATGGCAACCGTAGTTATATTTACTTGTGACTGGGTCACATTTTTGAAACTTGCTCAGTGAGGGTAGGTCTTAGAAGACCTCATCACACACACACAATTCTGTAAGTATGTATCATGACAGATGTTAACTAGACTGACTGTGATCACTTCACAGTGTATAGAATATTGAATCATATGCTGTATAACTGAAACTAATATAATGTTGTATATCAGTTACACCTCAATAAAAATAAATTTAAAGCAATAACATTAAAGAATACCCATAATGTCAACTGTGCAGAACCAAACAGTAGTTTAATACGTTGCTTTGATTTGTTTAGATCCTTTCCTGTATAGCTGACTTTAAAAAACAAAATATAAGATTGTATTTTTAAAAAATTTATTGGAGTATAGTGGATTTACTGTGTTGTGTTAGTTTCAGATGTACAGAAAGTGAATCATTTATATATATATATATGAAAAAGTGTTAGTTGCTCAGTTGTGTCCGACTCTTTCTGACCCCATGGATTATAGTCCGCCAGGCTCCTCTGTCCATGGAATTCTCCAGGCAAAAATAGTAGAGTGGGAAGCCATTCCTTATCCAGGGTATCTTCCCTGCCCGATGATTGAACCCATGTCTCATGTCTTCTGCATTCGTAGGTGGTTACTTTATTGTCTGAGCCACCAGGGAAGCCCGTATATATACATGTGTGTGTGTATCCATTCCTTTTCAGATTCTGTTCCCACATAGATTATTGCAGAATATTGAGCAGAGTTCCCTGGGCTATAGTAGGTCCTTGTTAGTTGTCCGTTGTCAGGGGACGTTTGACTTTAAGGCATCCAATATGTTGTCGTTTCTCAAGGATTCTCTGTTCCTTATCAGTTCCTATTCCGGGAATGAGTGAAAGAGCCTACTGTTCCCAGGACTGAGGTCATAGGATGAGACATGTATGAATCCCCTTCAGTGACTCTTTTCTGCGTCAGCGACCTTGTATGTATTAGACTATCCATATTGTGACTATTGATACAATTTCATCCTGTAATCATCTTATTAAAAATATATAAGCCTGCATTTCTGCTAATAAAGCACCCTTGCTCCATCAGAGCTTGGGTCCCCGTGTCTTTCTTTCTTTCTCTGTCTCTCTCTTTCACTTTCTTATCATCGACTCCGGACTGCCAGGTTCCGGTCCATTAAAGGACCCCAACAGTCTGTTTTATATATAGTAGTTTGTATATGTTAATCCCAGTCTCCTAATTTATCACTTTCTCCACTTTTGGGTTCCCGTGTCTGTCTTTCTTTCTCTCTCTCTTTGACTTACTTATCATCGACTCCGGACCGCCAGGTTCCGGTCCATTAAAGGACCCCAACAGTCTGTTTTATATATAGTAGTTTGTATATGTTAATACCAGTCTTCTAATTTATCACTTTCCTCCACTTTTCCCCTTTCGCTGGTTTGATTTGGAGACCTGTGAGTCTGTTTTGTAAATAAGTTCATTTGAGTCATTTTTTTAATTCGATCCCAAGATTGTACTTTAGAAGCCATTGTGTAACTTCCTCTTTCCCTTCAGCTTTCCTCATCAGGAGATGTGTGTCCTCGGCGTCCTTTGAAATGCTGCAGAGTCCTGCACTGTAAGCACATCCTCTGATCTCTGGAAGGGTGTCACTTGCTCCCCTCGTCTGCCTCTACGCTGTCGAGACTCCTGCCTCCTACCAGTCCCCTCCTACCAGGCCTTGGCCCCGGAGCCCTCCCCTTGCCCCTGTGGCCCACCCATCAGCCTCATCTTCCCCTCGCTGCACACAGCTCTGCCTCCACGTCTCAGGACAGCATCTCCCAACACAGGTGTCGGCACTGAGGCCCCTCCTCAGAGAGGGCCTCCCTCGGTCGCTGTCCCCATTACTGTCCTTTATGTAAGACTCTTCCGACTCCTAAAACCACCTTCCATGTTTGTTTGCCTACCTGTTTGTCATGCATCGTCCCCCTCTGGAACGTCCCCTGTGGGGTCAGGGCCCAAGTTTGTCTTGTTCAGCCCTCTGTCCTCTGCGCCTCGTCCACGTCTGGCGCCCAGAAGCTCAGGGTGAAGGAACAAGCGATGATCCACTCTTGTGCACAAAGCTGATGGGCTCCTTCAGACTCCCTGCCCAGAAGTGACGCTCCTTGGTCACAGGACGTATGTAGCTTTAAGGCTTTTGCTAGGCAGCACCAAGTTAATGGAATTTAGTACTCATTTCAGGAGTAACTGGTGTGTCCGTGTCCCCCTTATATGGATTTCTAGTACGAAGATCCCTGCTCCCCCGCTTAATATATTATGGACATAATTCTCTACATATACATGTTTCGTCCTTTCTAAGAACTGAATATGTGTCCTTCAGTTCTGCATTGGTTCTGCACAGTTGACATTATGGATATTTTTTAATGTTATTGCTTTAAATTTATTTGTATTGAGGTATAACTGACATGCAGCTTTATATTAGTTTCAGTTATATAATATGTGTCCTGTGTATGTCCATTACATAGAATAGCATAATTTATTTAGCCACAATCCTTTTGTTCCTCAATTTCCTCATCTGTAAAATCAGCTAGTAACCGATTATTACAGTAACTCATGTAGGGCTATTGTGTTAAATGAGGTAACTGACACTAACGACTTGAGAATAAAATACATGGGGCCGGTCGCGGCACCTAGAGTGCACACAGTGAATTGTGGTGGTGTTGGGGTCCTCGCAGCGTTCAGAACGCAGTGAACCGACTGGAGAGTGGGTTCGTCTGTGACGAGTGTGCAGTCTCTCGCACAAGCCCCTGCGTCTCTTCTCCGAGCAAGTGAACCCCAGCGTGTTCTCTTCCTGAGGCCTGCCTGCTGGCTGGGGTGCTCCGTGGTCCCCGTGCGCCCATGTCCTTCACCCTCCCCTTGTGTGGGTGAGCTCAGGTGTCCCTGTGTCACGCAAGTTAAAGAGCAGCGTTAGAACGCTGGGCCCTGTGTGAGTGCACAGGCCCTTTTAAAGTGTCCCAGGTAGGCTGTTTCCTTCCCTTCCTCTGTCATCATAGCAAAGCTCTCCAAACCCACGGGCTTCCAGAACTGTTATCGAGCGCTGTCTTCTCTGCAGCATTCAGTTCAGTCGCTCAGTCGTGTCTGGCTCTTGGTGACCCCATGAATTGCAGCACGCCAGGCCTCCCTGTCCATCACCAACTCCCGGAGTTCACTCAGACTCACGTCCATCTAGTCAATGATGCCATCCAGCCATCTCGTCCTCTGTTGTTCCCTTCTCCTCCTGCCCCCAATCCCTCCCAGCATCAGAGTCTTTTCCAATGAGTCAACTCTTCGCATGAGGTGGACAAAGTACTGGAGTTTCAGCTTCAGCATCATTCCTTCCAATGAACACCCAGGACTGGTCTCCTTTAGGATGGACTGGTTGGATCTCCTTGCAGTCGAAGGGACTCTCCAACACCACAGTTCAAAAGCATCAATTCTTCGGCACTCAGCTTTCTTCACAGTCCAACTCTCATCCATACATGACCACTGGAAAAACCGTAGCCTTGACTAGATGGACCTTAGTCAGCAAAGTGATGTCTCTGCTTTTGAATATGCTATCTAGGTTGGTCATAATTTTCCTTCCAAGGAGTAAGCATCTTTTAATTTCATGGCTGCAGTCACCATCTACAGTGATTTTGGAGCGCCAAAAAATAAAGTCTGACACTGTTTCTGCTGTTTCCCCATCTGTTTCCCATGAAGTGATGGGACCGGATGCCATGATCTTCATTTTCTGAATGTTGAGCTTTAAGCCAACTTTTTCACTCTCCACTTTCATTTTCATCAAGAGGCTTTTTAGCTCCTCTTCACTTTCTGACATAGGGTGGTGTCATCTGCATATCTGAGGTTGTTGATATTTCTCCCAGCAATCTTGATTCCAGCTTGTGCTTCTTCCAGCCCAGGGTTTCTCTTGATGTACTCTGCGTGGAAGTTGAATAAGCAGGGTGACAATATACAGCCTTGATATATTCCTTTTCCTATTTGGAACCAATTTGTTGTTCCATGTCCAGTTCTAACTGTTTCTTCCTGACCTGCATATAGGTTTCTCAAGAGGTAGGTCAGGTGGTCTGGTATTCCCATCTCTTTCAGAATTTTCCACGGTTTATTGTGATCCACACAGTCAAAGGCTTTGGCATAGTCAATAAAGCAGAAATAGATATCTGGAGCATTCAGGGATGCCCTTTCTCTGTGACACTGTTTTTAAGTGGCCTGGGTGGTTCTTTGTGTCAGAGATGCCTGCCCATGGCTTGTCAGCTGTCCCCAAGGCAGGGCCCAGGGCTGCCCTGGTTTTGACCCGGGCGGTGGGCCGTCCTTCCCTGGGCTGTGTGAGAGTGCTCTGCTTACTGAGTGCTGAGGGGGCAGAGCCAGAGGGCACAGAGCCCCACCTCTCCTCTGACCACGGAGTGACTTCGAGTTAGTTTATGGAAGTTCACCAAGCCTCATTTTCTCATCTGTAAACTGAGGGGGAAATAGCACCCCTTGCGCTGGGTGATTGGGAGGATTCAGTGAGACTCTGCACAGAAGCTGCCTAGACCAGAGCCCCGACAGCAGTGAGTGCTCGGCTGGGATGCCTGCCCCTCCACCTGTCCTCGAACCAGGAGGCTTTGCTGCAGTTATGCTCAGGGGTTCCTTCCCACGCCCTGTGGGCTCTCTGGGCTTCCTGAACGCATGTTTCCTTCTGGGACTGCCTTGTGGTCATGCAGAATGTGACCTCTGAGCTGGAGCCTGAGAAGGAAGGAAGTCAGGGGCCTGGGCTGCACGAGCCAGGGGCTGAGCCCAGGCCGGGCAGGCAGCTGTACCAGGCCCCGGTGTGGTTCTGCCAGGCTTGGGGCCACAGCTTCTCCACATGCTCCTGTTCCCTTGGTGGACTCGGCAGTGGAGAAGTCACGTGCAGCTTCGGACGTTGTCCCACACTGGGACGCACTAAGGAGATGACTAGATCCGGAACTGTACCTGCAGGAACATCCCTGTGGTCCTCAGAGTAACGGCTTCTCTCCAGGGAGTATCGCCCCCATCCTGTCTTCCATGAGACATCTCCCCAGCTCTCTTGAGATTTTAAAATTAAAATTCACTTTTCTGTTTTTAACAAAGTGATGCCTACACAGTTAAATCAGAGAGTACTAAGGGACTTATAAGAAAGCATAGCCACCCCGGCCTGTCTCTGCCTGCTCCCCCTGTTTCATTCCCCAGAGGCAGTTACTTTCAGCACTTTGAGATTTTTTCACTTCTGGTACTTCGTCTCCGTATATCTAAATAATGTGATTGTACTGTTTATTTCTTGACCGCCTATCCTGCACATGTAGTTTTCTCATGTTCTCCGCCCATCAGGAAGTATCACAGTTTTGGTACATTAGTGGGGAGCTTGTATATCAGAACAAGGCAAACCTTGGGTACGGATCAAGTGATTCAGCGGGACTGGAGGTTCTTTCTTGTAACTGTTTCCTTTTCTTGGAATTAGTTCTTGACTTGTCTCTTTCATTTACTTACTTGTCTAGATGCCTACCGATTTTTACATGAGAATTTAAAGTTTTTCTTTAAAGTTTTCAAGTTAGTTACTAAGTTATATTTTCACACAGAGCTTCATGCCTGTAAACCCTCACACGTCTGTCCCGCGCCCATCCATCCGCACCTCTTCCCAGGGTGCAGTCCACATTGCGTCCTCCCCCAGAGACGGCCCGCATCACTCTTCTTTCCACGACCTTCTCTCCTTCCCCTCCGTCCAGGCCGTCCCTGGGCTGTCTCGTGTGGGGGCCTGTTCCTGGAGCTCTAGGTTCCTCTGTGTTGATTCAGTGCCCAGTCATGCTGGCACATCCTCCTCTAGGCTCCCCAGAGAAGGCAGCGGGATGAACTTCGTAAGTCCTTGAACATCTGCTAAGATCTTCTCCTACCTTCATGCTTACTTGACCCTGGTTGAGGTGGAGAATTCCAGAAATCCTTGGAATTTTGAAGAGGCTGTTCGCGCCTTAGTTTTCAGTGTTGCTGATAAGAAGTCGGGTGCATTCTGATTCTGTTCCTCTGTACGTGGCCTGTTACTTCTCTCTGGAAGTTTTAAGGGCGTTTTTTTCATCCCTCCTCTTACTGTGGAGGCTTGCCTTTTCTTCTGTTTTTTATTTCCCTTTCTGGAAATTTCATTGTTGGATACTATTATTGATTCTTCAGTTCTCAGGTTTTTTTTCCCCCATCTCTAGTTTCTCTCTTCACCTTTGTATTTTATCTTCTGGGAGATTTCCTCAATTTTCTCCTCCAATATATATATATATTTTTTTAATGTTTAATTTTAGCTGTCAGTTTTTATGTCTAAACTCCTTGTGTTGTCTTAAATTGTTCCTTTTAAAACGTTCTCCACAATATTCTATTCTCGTTTAAAATAAAATGAAAGTGTTAGTCAATCAGCTGTGTCCAACTCTTTGTGGCCCCATGGACTGCCCATGAAATTCTCCAGGCAAGAACACTGGAGTGGGTGAGCCATTCCCTTCTCCAGGGGACCTTCCTGACTCGGGTTGAACCTGGGTCTCCAGCATTGCAGGCAGATTCTTTCCTGTCTGAGCCACCAGGGAGACCCAGTTCTTGCTTGGTGACTGTAGTATCTTCACTTATCCCTCTGAAGATGTTCATTTCAGGTTTGGTTGTTAATTCTTTAGCTTTTGTGGTTTCCTCCTGTTTTCTGTGCTATTTTCAGGTTCCCTTTCTTCTAATAATTTGGAGCCTGTTGTCATATTTGAGACTCCCCCTGGTGCCTGGTAATTCTTTGTTGTCAGTTAAGAGCCAGGCCCTAGCTCCTGGGGTTGGAGCCCTGTGGTAGGGGTGGGGCCTGATGACTGGTGGGCGGCACAGTGGGCCAGTGCACCAGGAGCTGGCTCTTGTAACCGTAACCAGAGACCTCAGAGCCGGTGGGTGCTGGTCTTCTCTCTGGCACTCTCTAATTTCTCCAGAGACGCATCCTTCAATTTGCAGCATTTGGGTACACCTGGCTCCCAAGGTGCCAGAAGCAGGAAGGAGGGTGGGCCTGGAAGGGACTGGGAGGGCCCACCTTTCAGCCACTGTTCAGCTCAGTGTGCGTAGTCCTTACCCTCTGCTCTGACTCTGGAGTTTTATTTCCTCCTTTACCTCCTTCCCCACCAAGCTGGTGTCCTGGAGCCCTGAGCCCTGCTGATGCCATTTCTGCAGAAAATACTTCTGAAGCAGAGTGGGGCTCTAGGAATCTTGACGTCTTTGTTCTGCCTGTCTCCAGTTCTAAACTCGCATCGTGCCCATCTCCAGGCCCTCCACCCTCATCCCGGTGGTGTCTGGGGCCCTGGGATGTCCATCCCTGCTCCTCTGCTACACCCTGGACCTTCCACCTCCCACGTCTCCAAACGTCTGATGGCATCTGCCTCGTGCTGTACTCCTCTCTTGCTCTTTATTTTCGTGGCTCCCTGCTGTCTCCACTAGATTGTCATTTTAGAAGAATATTGGTGGGAAACAGCAGTAAACCCAAGTGTCCTGTCTGTCACTGCCCACCTCTTCCTCTGCAGAGGCAGCTCCTATACTGGGAAGATGGGAGAAGGAGAGGGAGGGTCTGAGCATGTGAGTGTGTAAGAGAGGTGTGTGTGTGTGTGTGTGTGTGTGCACACGCGTATGAACCCCTATGACAGACACCCTGGGCACTGAAGCCAGCAGCAGTGTTGGGCATCCTCTAGTCATTTTGGGAACAAGACAGGGTACAGATAAAACCGAAGGAATTAGTGGCCTCGCTGTTGAAATGGGGGTTTGGCCTGTGAGTGGTGATTTTGAAGGGGACACATACACTCAGCTCAAGGGATTAAGTCCTGGAAATTTCATTTTTAAAATTTGTATTACCTTACTCCAGCAGCTAGCGGGGTTTCTTAGTTTTTCACAGTTTGCTGCAGATCTACGGGCTGATTTGTCTGTTCACTCCTTCAGCCAGTTGCGGTTGAGCCCGTGTGTATCAGGCAGGACGCTGAGTACAGGGGATAAACGGCCATCTGACATTGTCCTTGGCTTGGCAAAGCTTTTGTCAGTGGTGGGGCAGTAGAGCCAATAAAGGTTAATCACACAAGTATATAATCTGTGTTGAAGACTAGGACTAGTCCCAGAGATGGGGAAGGAACCCCAGGGACCAGAGTTTGGAGCTGAGCCGCCATGTGACAATGCAGGGCTTTTCGAATCCTGATGTAGTGTGGACCTGTCTGTGGGTGCTGGCCTCATGGGGTCGTCACGTTTGTGTAGACCTGTCTGTTGGCACTGGCTTCATGGGGTCGTCACGTTTGTGTAGACCTGTCTGTTGGCGCTGGCTTCATGGGGTCATCACGTTTGCGTGGACCTGTCTGTTAGCACTGCCTTCATGGGGTCGTCACGTTTGCATGGACCTGTCTGTTGGTGCTGCCTTCGTGGGGTCGTCACGTTTGCATGGACCTGTCTGTTGGTGCTGGCTTCACGGGGTCATCACGTTTGCGTGGACCTGTCTGTTGGCTCTGGCTTCATGGGGTCGTCACGTTTGCATAGACCTGTCTGTTGGCGCTGACTTCATGGGGTCGTTGTCACGTTTGCGTAGACCTGTCTGTGGGCGCTGGCTTCATGGGGTCATTGCGTTTACATAGACCTGTCTGTTGGCGCTGGCTTCATGGGGTCGTCACGTTTGCATGGACCTGTCTGTTGGCGCTGGCTTCATGGGGTCGTCACGTTTGCATGGACCTGTCTGTTGGCGCTGGCTTCATGGGGTCGTTGCATTTACATAGACCTGTCTGTTGGCGCTGGCTTCATGGGGTCGTCACGTTTGCATGGACCTGTCTGTTGGCGCTGGCTTCATGGGGTCATCACGTTTGCATGGACCTGTCTATTGGTGCTGGCTTCATGGGGTCGTCATGTTTGCATGGACCTGTCTGTGGGCTCTGGCTTCATGGGGTCCTGGGTGAGCACTGAGGCAGTTCCCGTGCATTATCCCCTCTGCCCCTACAGTGTCCTCAGGGATGGGGGCTTGCTTAAGCCTGGAGTGTCAGGTTGGGGTCTGCTGTACCTAGAGTCCTCTTCTTCCACCCCCAGCCTGCCTCCCTGTTCCTCCCTTCCCATCCTGGGACTCAAGACTGAGTTCACGGGGACAGAGTTTAGAGGTGAACTTCTGCGAGGCACCCCTGTAGCTGCTGACCACATACTTGCCTCGTATGCTCAGTCACTACAGTCGTGTCTGACTCCTTGTGACCCCATGGACTGTAGCCTGCCAGGCTCCTCTGTCCATGGGGTTCTCAAGGCAAGAACACTGGAGTGGGTTGCCATTTCCTTCTCCAACTTACCTCGTAGCTAGTCTAGCTTGCCATGGGGAGAGTTTAGGTTGGGAAGCACCTTTACCTGCCTGGGTACTTCTCCTGCTCCAGAGAAGGCAAGCTGTGAAGGCCCAACCTTGTTCCTCTGGGGCCACTTCCCTAGTCCTGCTGCTGAGCCAGATCTGGGCTCCCCACACCCCAAGCAGCCTTGGAGGTGGACCCATCCCAGACTGTGGACCCCTGGCTGCAGGCATCTCTGTGCTCTGCACACCCACACCCGCCTATGCACACGCACGTGTGCATGCACACCCACACACACGCTTCTCTCCCTCCTCCTCTCTCTCTCTCTCACCTCCCTCCTCACTCCCCTTGGGGTTGGAGGGCGTTACACGTTTTCACTTCACCGCACATGAGTTGTGGCTCAGGGCAGAGCTGGGCCAGGGTGGACCTTGTTGAATGGGTCTCCAGAGCAGGTTGGAGGCCCGTTAACTGCAGGGACAGAGGGAGAGAAGGGGGCCTCTGAGGAGGGAGCAGGCCTGCTCCTGCTTTCCTCTCCCCTCTTTGCATTCCTTCACCAGCTTCTTCATCATACCAGGGTGTCTTCTTATTCAGAAAAGGGAAGATTCTAGCAGTGGGGCGAGAGGAGGGAATCCTCATTTTCAAACCCTGGAAACGATGGCCTTGAATGAGGGGGCACACCACCCCACTCTAGCCAGGAAAACCCTCCTGAACCCCCAGATTTTTCTGTGGAAGGCTGGACGCAGCTGTCTCTCTTCTGAGGTACCACAGCCTTTGTGTGTTCTGCAGACTCTCTGTTTCTTTTTTTAATTTATCAAAAATAATACATGTATTATAGAGAAACTACATAGGTTCCCTTCTTTCTTTGTTCCTGTGGCATCTCATCACATTTTAATGGTTCCAAAATTGCAATGCATCTGAGAAATACGTTGTGCAGTTTGACATGATTTTTCTTTTTTTCCTAAAGGAGCGTTCTTTAAATCCACAGGTGATTCTCAAATGGCTACATCTTTGAACTGAGGAAACACAAGTACAGTTTGGGAAACAAAAATCTTTCAAACGTGGAACCTGTGGGAGAAAACAAAGCATAAGGGACCCTTGGTAGTAGAAATTGGGGCCACGGCCTCAAGTCTCAGGTTTTCTGGGGAACTTCATGTATGACCATTATAGGGGCAAGTGTGGACAAGGCCTGGTCTGTTCGGCCGTGTTTCTTTCTGTGGGAGTGACGTGCTTGAACCAGACTGTCCCTGAGATTGTCACCATACCGTTCCTCCTTCGGATTTCAGGTCAAACATCTTTGCATATTCAGCATAAGGACCCTTCTTTTCCCTTCATGGCATTTATGAACTTAACAATTGTTCGCTGTGAAAGCAAGTACTTTTCTTTTGCCAGTTGGCCTTTGGTCTTTTCAGGGGCTCCCTCGGAGAACGTGGCCGTGGGGGCTACGGGACCCTCCTGGTGGAGGCGGCCCCCGCACTCCCAGCTTCACACGCGACAGTCCGAGCCATGTGGGCCTGCTGTGCCGTGTGCACACGGGACGGGGCAGAATCAGGGCAGTTTTGTGTAAAGAACAGAGGCGTTTTCAGCAGTTTGTAAGGACAGCCCGGAGCTTGTCAGATCAAAGGCAGCTTCCCATAGTCTTCCCCGCTGGCTCAGCTGGAAAGGAATCTGTCTGCTGATGCAGGAGACGCAAGAGATGTAGGTTCAATCCCTGGGTTGGAACAGTTCCCTGGAGAAGGAAATGGCAACCCACCCCAGTATTCTTGCCTGGAAGATTCCATGGACAGAGGAGCCTGGCTGGCTACAGTCCATGCAGTCGCAAAGAATCGGACCCAACTGGGAACACATGCCTCCCACAGTCTAAGCCTCAGAAGGAGGAGCAGGGAGACCCCAGAGTGCACTGCAGGGGACCGGCTGCAGAGGGCACTGCTCCCCAAAGGGGCGCTGCTCCCAGGTCTTCCCAGAGTCCCCTTGGGGTGCAGCCAGGATGCGGATTCCTCTGGCCTGTTAGGTTCTGAGGGAAGAAGCAGCACCAAGCCCGATCGTTCCTTAACGAGCATCGTGGAGAGAATGGGGAGAGCATGTCCCAGCCAGCCTTCTTCTCCTCTCCTGTCTCCTTGTGAGCTCTTCCCACTGATGGCCTTAGTCCCCTGGCCCAGGGCCCAGGCCCTATAAGACTCACATCAAGGCTGGCTTCATCCTTGAACGCTTCTTGAAACTATAAGTGAAAAGTGTTAGTCGCTCAGTCATGTTCAACTCTTTGTGCCAGGCTCCTATGTCTAGGGAATTCTCCAGGTGAGAATATGGGAGTGGGTTGCCTTTCCCTTTTCCAGAGAACTTCCCAACCCAGGGATCGAACCCAGGTCTCTCGCATTGCAGGCAGATTCTTTACCATCTGAGCCCCCAGGGAAGCCCTTAGAGGGAAATTTCTACAGCCATATACGAGAATATGGCTCCTCGGTGAGACTAGAAACTGGCAGCCGAGTCTTTTTTTAATTTTCCTATCATGCTGGTTTTCAACCTTGAATTCCACTCACAGAACTTGTGCTGAAAAGAAGTGGGGCAGGGCGAACCTCTCTGACGCCCTGCCCGCCCCCCCATGCCCAGTGATAGCAGCCCCTGGCCAGCCCAGTCAGCCCCGGAGCAGGAAGCCGCACCAGGCGCCTGGCAGGCGGGCCCCTCTCTGGTGGCATTGCATGCCCCATTTCTGCCCTCTGCACCCTGTACTGTCCCCGGAGTGACTGGCAGTGAGCAGCTCAATGTGCTGACTTCTCCGGTCCCTTCTTGGTCCATGACAAACAGAAGTTCCTCTTTTCTCATTAGAAGCACTTTTGTCAGGGTGTCTTTAATCAATGACTTCCCCAGGGACAGTGTTTTTAGAAGTTGTATTTTTCACACTCTCCCTTGGCCCCTCTTGGAAAAAATCTCTTCCCAGGGCCTGGTGAAGTGGACTAATGAGATGCCGCGCGAGTCCGGGCCGGAGTTAATTGGCGCAGGTACGGAAGCTCCTCACGCCCGCCCTCCAAGGCCCCCTGCCTCACCTGTGTCCTCTTCCCCGTCTCTCTGGTGCAGGTCGCTCAGACAGCAGATGGTGTGGACGCTGACCTCTGGAAAGACGGCTTATTTAAATCCAAGGTTACCCGATACCTGTGCTTCACGAGATCCTTTTCCAAAGAAAATGTAAGTCTAGTAGTGGCTTTCCGTTTGCTAAGAGAGCACATTTCCGTTCGTGTTTGAAATTCTCCTCACTTTTTTGGTGGTGGTTTATTTTCATTGCCGTGTTAATTTATCGGTGGTTTTAAGTAAACAGGGTAGGATCAGCAACCACCGCTGGGTTTCATTTATTAACAGTATTATTAACCACATACCCAAGTGTGTAGTGAATTCCATTAAAACTCGTTTTCCAAAGGAAACACGGAAAAGATTTCTCTCACAGCTCTCATCCTGCCTGCCTTTCATCCGAGTAACAAATTGCAGGGTAGTATGATGTGAGCATCTTCCAGGGGAGCTGGCTTTAAAGCTGACCAGTAGAGGGGAACATAGCCAGAAGATGATCCATGGTCACCCCTCCCCAAGACGTGGCTGTGTTGGCTTTCTCCCCAGGTCTCTCTGCCACGTGACATTTCATTGTTTTGGCAGGTAGGTATCCACCTCACATGCAGATCACTTTTACTGTGTTGTTTTTAATACTTAAGCCCATAAATAAGGAAATTTTAAAGGCACCTACTAAAGATGTTCAAATAGGTGGTTTAGAACAAAGAGAAGTGGCTCTTGTGAGTATCCTTTCCATGTGAGGCCTGTCCTGGGCACTCTGCAAATATGCTGCCTCCATCCTCAGACTCTTAAAGTAATAGCTCCTGAGATCAGGGAGTTTATGTGCTTGTCTAAGGACACCTGTCTTCCCTAACCCTAATAGGGAGCAGTCAGATTTTCATTTTTAGGGGTGCCATTTTATTTTGGGCCTAAATGCAAAAAAAATCAGATGGGAAATATTTTTATTATTTTTATAAATCTTATGGCAACAATAAAATATGTTCATAAGTGATTTTAAAAAAACTCAGGTTCAAGCATCCCTGTTCAGAAGCCTGGAAGGGAAAGGTCACCGTCTTTCTCTCCATCACCAGCCCACAGCCCCGTGGTCCTGTCACAGTCCTCGTGTGTCCCTGCAGCATTTTTTGGCTGTGGATTGTCACATGGATCTGTGGTCCACACTCTTGTCCAGCAGCTGTTCACATTTGTTGATAAGTGTTTGTTAGGAAAATGATTTCTAACATACTCAGGGAGGACTCGTTGCTCTCATTTTTTCCCACTCATGATGAGAGTAATAAATGCTTGCTGTAAAGGACAGAACTCCTGATGGAGGAGGGAAGTTCCTGGCAGCTGGGTCCTCGGTGGATCTGAGCAGGACCTTCAGGTCACAGTGCAGCGAGGAAACCCCAGGGGCAGGTCTGAAGGCCCGGTTACCTTTCCAGACGTCAGGCCTGTGACGTTCGGGCAGTGCCCCTGGCTCCATCCCTCCATCCTGCGTCCATAAACACCTATGGAGCTGTCTCGTCGCCTTTGTCCCTGGAGGTTACCTATACCCTCTTTGAAACCATCCATATTCTTAGCTGTTGTCACCTCTGTTCTGCCACTGGCTACCCCTCTCCGCAGGAAGTCGGCATGTTCACTGCGCAGGGCTGCGGGACCACCTCCCCAGGCTTGAGCAGCTCGTGTCCACACCCTTGCTCTGCCCAGTGGTTTCACACGTTCGCTCCTGACCTCCACTCAGCCTCGGGCCCTCCTGCTGAAGAGGAGCCCGCAGCTGCAGAGGACAGACGATCTCATTGGCTGTTTGGTTTCTGTTTTTGTTGCATTTCCTTGACGGCTATAAATAGGGTGTCGGTACTCTCAGCCAGAAGAGCCCCTGATCCCTTGGAGTAGGGACACTAACAAGTTAAAAAATGACAGAGAAAAGTCACTGGGGCTTGTTAATTTTAGTGTCATGGGTAAGTGGATGGTAGAAAATACGTCGATCTAATCATTTGTCGAACATTCAGGAGATGTGTGTTGAGTGCCTACTTCGTATCTCTTGCTGTATGAGGGCCAGGCAGGCATGGTGAAGTGTGTGTGGGAGAGGGTGTAAGACAAGGACAAGGGCAGTGGGAGAATCCTCTGCCCCGCTTTTGAGGCAGTAAGGAAATTAGGAGCATTTTACTTTCAGAAAAAGAATGAATGGGTCCTGTAGTGAGACGCAGAGGGAAGGCAGTTCAAAGGGGCGGCAGGGGCCCCCTTGCCAGCCCAGGAGTGGAGCAGGAATGAGCCATATTTTCATCTGTTACAGCCGGTCTGTCCCAGCCCCGCTGTCAGAGCCAAGACTTTGCATGGCATAATTTTTTACAACTGCAAAGGAGGGATGTAGAATCTCAAGACTGGACAGATTCTTAATTAGGTGACTTGAGACTCCCTGTGTAGGAGTTTGGGGAGACTCCTCTGGAACCTGAATTCCTTTCCCCCAATAATGCTGTTAACAGAGAAACCTGGCTTTGGAGTGACATTGCTTCCTGGGGAAGGATCGAGATTAATTGCACTTTTCATGCCCTGTACTTTCTGCATTACCTGTAATAATAATGTACATAGATTAGGTAGGGAGGATATTAAACAGAAGGATTTATGAACATTTGAATATTAAGTTGGTTATCTGTGGCTACCTTAAATGCAAGGTTGTCAAAAATAATTACAGTATACTAGCAAATACTGGCTACCAGAGACAATATAAATACCCTGAGTCAGTGCATATTGGGCTTTTGGCATGAATCATTTGCTCAACAAGGATTGGGAATACGTTCTTCATATTTATGAGGAGGAAATGAAAGAGAGCACAGGATGGGGGAGGGGAGAGGAACAGGCAAAATTAATGGTGTCGCAGACCTACTGTATTAAACCCGGTGCAGCAGCAGCCCAGGGCGCCGAGGGACCTCACTTGGGCTGCAGGAAGCTCTGACAGTGAAACCTCCTGTTCCGTGTGCACTGGAGCGGGGGGTCTTCATGCCTCTTTTAATGGCTGCACCACCGACGTTCTGGCTTTATGATCAGGGACGTTCGTAGAGTGTGGAGGGTGAGGTCGCTAAGTGGTTTGCAGTTGACTTCTGTTAAAACCCAACTTGTCAGATAGAAGACGTTGGAGAAGGATATTGATGAACGCCCATCCATCTATAGGGCAGGGAAACATATCCAGCTGTTAATTTCTCAATGCAGAAGGCAGTGATGACATGGAAAAGCAACTGCCATGGGAAAAAAAAAAAAAAAGATAGATTAGATCAGGCGATTCTGAAAGCAGCTGATGTTTGCAAGTTGGGTTAATGGTTCAAACCCTTCCTCCACGGTCAGAGATTTATTCCGCGTTAGGGTTCCGCTCTCCACTTGCTGTGCTGGCCTGTGCGTTGTTTTCCCGAGACCCAGCTACCCGAAATGTAATCATTTTAAATCCTCCACAAACACCAGCTTTTGAGAGAGGCAGCTTTCTGACCACAGTGCCGAGAAAACACTGGTCATAGTTTACACTCAACACTTTGACCTTCATGGCTAAATTTCAGGAATGTATTTCATTTGTGTACTTTCGGTTTATAACGCACTTACTAAATATACTTTTAACATTTTTGTTGGCATTATTTAGATTTGTCGTCCGAGCAAGTCCATTTTGATTTCGGATTCTGAGTGGCCCGTCTGGTTGAAAATGTACCCCAAAATAGTAATTTATTCAGCAGTAATTATCGAGTACCTACTGTTTGGCAAGATCTATGCTAGGCTTGGATATATAGTAGTAGCAGAGATGGTTTTGGTCCTCGTGGTTCTTAAACCCTGGTGGGGAAGCAGATACTACATAAAAACCTCACAAACATGCCATTAGAAACTGACACGAAGGAAAGTTGAGCATGCCAAGAGGAAACAAAGCATGGCGTATAGATGATAGGAGTTGCCTTCTTAGTTTTCAGTGATGGTATTGGCACTGGGCAGGACGGGTGGGGCCACAGAGACCGAGGGCCACACCCTTCTCTGAGCAGGCCAGGCTTGACTCCGGAGGAACGGCCGTGCAGGGCAAGGTGGTGGGGTCATCTGGGAACGCAGAACAAGTAAACTGCACATGTGCTTACGGGGGCTTGGGCATTTCTGGAAGATGGGCATGCCAAGTGCATTGTTAGCATCCTGACAGCAGAGATTTGGGATGGGAAGGCATCATTCTTCTTCTAACTGGCTCTAGAGAGAGGGGGAGCTAAGTTTTGTAAATGACTCTGAAGATGTTAATGAAACCTCCGAGGGGGCCCCACTTTGTTTAAGTTGTAGGGTAGATCTCTTTAGAGCTCGTTTCCAGCTTGAAATGTGGGCTGCAAGTGCCAGGGCATTTGCAGAGAATTCTCTCTCGCAATTATAGGACAGCGTGCCGTCTTCGAAGATATTTTTGCTTCGGTTACGGAAAACTGTGCACTGTGGGCCCCGTGCACCGCCACTAAGTAGAGGCTTAAAGAGGCCCCTGTGCACGCCATTCTAGAAGCTGTGTAATATTAGGCAGCAGCGCTTTCCCACTCTGTGTGAGTTTATGATTCGTGGGGTTTTACAGAACGTACCTAGCCACTGAGATGCGTGTCAGTATGCAGAGACCAGCAACCAGTGGGGAGGGTGGTTGATTCTCTGTTAGAGATGCAGCCCCCCCGCCTCCCGCTGCAACAGCCACCCCGGGAATGTGCTCTTCTAAACCTGCTGTCCCGAGATCTGATGCTCGGGGCTAAGGGGCCACGTGGCCCCGGGACGTGGCTGCACAGCTGCCCTCTGCTCGGTTACCTCTCGGGCATCGCCTGGGCCACTCGTTCTGCTAACCAAGGCCACGTCTAAGTGAGTGGCCTTGAGATTCTGCAGACGAAATCCTTTTCTGGGGGCCACCAGAGTCCCCGTGTAGCCGCTGGGGATCATTAACTGGCACCTACTCTAATTAACCTGCCGTCGTAAAGCTGCATGAGTCATTGTGTTAAATACGCGTTTTGAAGCCAGAATGGCAGACCCACCACAGGCGTGTTCAGATTAATCGTCTGTGTCTCTTTCCTTTCTTCCCAAGAGCCATTTAGGGAACGTGTTAGTGGACATGAAGCTCATCGACATCAAGGACACTCTGCCCGTCGGCTTCATCCCGATTCAGGAGACGGTGGACACACGTGAGTCACCCTCTGGCTCTACTCACCACAGTGAGCGTTTTCTTCCTCCAGGTGTATGTGCAGACACTTTGATATGCGGTTTGCTTCAGAAACATTTTAGGCGGCCTCACTGCGTGCCCACAAATAAACCCTGCTGCTTCTGACACGTGTCTGGCTCGGCTCTCCTTTGGCGTGTTCTGGGTAGCGGCATGGGAGTGAGCAGAACTCACCCTTTTCTCTGAGAGTGGGGCTCCCCGCTGAATCAGTTCACTCGGGAAACCGGTTGTAGTTTGTCCTTAGCCCATCCTCCAGCGATGCCGAAGCCAGGCTTCACACAAGACCCAGAAGCAAAAGGAAAAAAACGAAAGACGCTCAGAGTACAAGTGCCCTTATACCCCCACTTTTGGTTCTTGGAGCGTACAGGAAAAGTCAGAACCAGAAAGACTGCGAGTTAGAGTCCTCAAGATCTCAAATTGAGGGAAGACCCTGAGCCACATGGAGCAGGAGTGGCTGACACGTCGGAAGCTTCTTCAGGATCGCATGGCAGTTTGAGGTTCTTATGGTGGCATCCGTTCCTAAACAGTGCTGGAAACCTCTGGCGGGTTGACCCTCCTCAGTTTGATGTAAGGCGACTAGCTTGCTTTATTTTATATTACTTAGGACCAGCAGCAGCAGTGTATATTATCCACAAGAGTAATATGGCAAATAAGAAAGAAAGCCGGAGAATCATTCCTTTATGACACACGATCCATTATGAAACTTTGCATCTCACTTTTTGCCACACATACTTTGTTTTTCCCATTTTAGACCTACTTTTTTTTTGGCGGGGGGGCTGTTTTCCTGCAAATGTTTCTTATAAATCAGACTTTTCATGTCTACACAGACCCCACATAACTATTATTTTAATGAAACAAGTGGATTCCATGGGTAGCATACTTTTCTTAATGCTCTTCTCACTTTTGGACATTGGTCTACTTCTAGTCATTTGTTATTAACATGTATTAGCTAATAATTTCACAGCAGTCAGTATTTAGTATGTATTTACTATGTAGCCCCTGTCATAAATGTTCTATGTTCCTGATCGCATTTGATCTTCAGAAGACCCCTGAAGATAGGTACCTATTTGGAGATAGGTATTATTAATACATACTCAATTCACATATGAGAAAAATGAGGTGCAGTAGCAACTTAAGGATTAAAGAGCTTATCCAAGGTTACACATCTAGAACTGAATGGAAAGAAAACACAGAGGAACTATATAAGAAAGATCTTAATGAACCAGATTACCACGACGGAGTGGTTAGTCACCCAGAGCCAGACATTCTGGAGTGCGAAGTCAAGTGGGCCTTAAGAAGCACTGCTGTTAATAAAGCTAGTAGATGCAATGAAATTCCAGTGGAACTATTCAGATCCCTAAAGGATGATGCCATCAAGGTTCTGCATTCATTATGTCAGCAAATCTGGAAGACCCAGCAGTGGCCACAGGACTGGAAAAGGTGAATCCTCATTCCAATTCCCAAGAAGGGTAGTACCAAAGAAATGTGCTAACCGTTGGACAATGGCGCTCATCTCCCATGCTAGCAAGGTCATGCTTAAAATCTTGCATGCTTGGCTTCAGCATTATGCGAACTAAGAACTTCCAGATGTCCAAGCCGAGTTTAGAAAAGGAAGAGGAACTAGAGATCAAATTGCCAACCTTCGCTGGATTATAGAGAAAGCAAGAGAATTTCAGAAAAACACCTATCTCTGTCTCATCAACTACACTAAAGCCTTTGATTGTGTGGATCATGACAAACTGTAGAAAGCTCTTAGAGAGATGGGAATACCAGACCATCTTACCTGTCTCTGGAGAAACCTGTATGCAGGTCAAGAAGCAACAGATAGAAACTTGTATGAAACCACTGATTAGCTCAAGGTCGAGAAACGAGTACAACAGAGCTGTCTGCTGTCACCCTGTTTGTTTAACCTATACGCTGAGCACATCATGAGAAATGCCCGGCTGGATGAGTTACAAGCTGGAATCAAGACAGGCAGAAGAAACATCAACAACCTCGGATATGTGGATGATTCCACTGTAATGGCAGAAAGTGAAGAGGAACTAAAGAGCCTCTCAATGAGAGTGAAGCAGGAGAGTGAAAGAGCTGGCTTAAGACTAAATATTGAAACAAAACAAAACAAAACCCTAAGATCATGGACATCCAGCCCAATTGCTGCATGGCACATAGAAGGGGGAAAGGTGGAAATAGTGGGGAAAATGTCCTCTTCTTGGGATCCAGAATCACTGCAGATGGTGACTGCAGCCATAAAATCAGAAAACGATTGCTTCTTGGCAGGGAAGCAATGGCACACCTAGACAGTGCATTGAAAAGCAGAGACATTACTGTGCCAACAAAGGTCCATATAGTCAAGGCTGTGTCTTCCTATGCTCACATAAGGTTGTGAGAACTGGACCGTAAAGAAGGCAGAATGCCAAAGAATTGGTGCCTTTGAACTGTGGTCCTAGAGAAGACTCCTGGGGCAAAAGGAGAAGTGGCTTCAGAGGATGAGATGGTTGGACGGCATCACCAATGCAATGAACGTGAACTTGGGCAAACTCCAGGAGATGGTGAGGGACAGCGAGGCCTGGCGTGCTGCAGTCCATAGGGTCACAAAGAGTTGGACACGACTGGGTGACTGAACAACCACCACCACCACAGCACATCTAGAAGTAGGGAAATAACTGGATTACACACAGAAGTGTGACTGCCCACACTTTCAACCACAATGCCGCCCTGAAAAAGCATGTGTTGAAGCACCATTTACTGATAGGTTTTATATGTTGATATATTTGAATTTGGGGATAACAGCTTTATTGAGGTATAATTCACATACCATGCAATTTACCCATTTAAAGTTGCAGCCCAATGGTTTTTAGTATATTCACAGAGTTGTGCAACCATCAACACAATCAGTTTTAGAAAATTTCATTACCCCCAAAGAAACAGTGTACCCACTAGTAATCACTCCCCTTTTCTCCCTAGTCCTCACCTCCCTACCCTCTACCAGCCATAGGCAACCACTTATCTACTTGCTGCATAGATTTGCCTATTCTAGACGTTTCATGTAAGTGAAATCATATCATCTGTAGTCTTTTGTGTCTGGCTCCCTTCACTTAGTATAAGTTTTCAAGATAGGTGCATGTTGTAGCATGTCAATACTCCATTCTTTTTTATTGCCAAGTAATACTCCATTATATGGATATAGCATTTTGCATATCCATTCAGCTGATGGGTAGTTGGGTTGTTTCATTTTGGGTTATTGTGAATAATGGTGCCCTGAACACTGGATGCACAAGCTTTTGTGTGGGCATATGTTTTCACTGCTCTTGGGTATACACCTGGGTATGGAGTTGCAAGGTCATATAATAACTCGATATTTAACTTTTTAAGGAACTGCCAAACTGTTCTTCAAAGGAGCTATACCCTTTCGCATTCCAACCAGCAGGGTTTGAAAGTTCTAGTTTCTCCACATCTTCACCAACACTTGTTATTATCTTTCTTTTTAATTCTAACCATCTTAGTGGGGATGCAGGGGTCTCTCTTTGTGGTTTTGGTTTGTGTTTCCCTTGTGGCTAGTGATGGTGAACACTTTTTCATATGCTCATTATCCGTTTGTATATTTTCTCTAGAGAAATGGCTATTCTAATTCTTTGCCTGTTTAAAATTGGTTTTTCTTTTTATGATTGAGTTATAAGAATGTCTTCATATATTCTAGATGTAAGTCCTTTATCAGTTACATGATCAGAAAAAGATTTCTCCCATTCTGTGGGTTTTCATTTCATTTTCTTTGTTGAAATCAAGGTGTAGTTGACATACATTCATTTCATTTTCTTGATACTGTCCTTTGAAACAGAAAAGTTTTCTATTTTGATAAAGTTCCGTTAATCTATTTTTTTTCTTTGTTGCACCTAAGAAACCATTGCAAATCCAAGGTCACCAAGATTTATGCCAATGTTTTCTTCTAAGAGTTTTATAGTTTTATCTCTTTCACTTAGGTTTTTGATCCATTTTGAGTTAACGCTTGTGAACTGTTCAAGATAGGAGTTCAAGTTTATTCTTTTTAAAAAATGTTTTTTGTTGAAGTATAGTTGATATACAACAGATTTATTCTTTTTTCCAGAATCATTTGTTGAAAAGATTATCCTTTCCCTCACTGAGTTGTCTTAGTATCCTTGCTGAATATCAGTTGACTGTAAATGTGAAGGTTTGTTTCTAGACTCTGAGTTCTTTTGCTATGATCCGTAGGTCGTGCCTTATCCAAAACCACAGTCTTGATTACTGGAGTTTTGTAGCAGGTTTTGAAACCAAGAATCCTCCACCTTTGTTCTCCTTTTTCAAGCTATTTTGGCTGTTCTGGGTCCCTCAAACTTCCACACCAATTCTAAAATTAGTCAATTTCTGCAAAGAAACTATCTGGGATTTTGATAAGGAATGGTGTTGAATCAGTAGGTCAGTTTGAATATGTATAGATTTTGAATGATTTTCTTGTGATAAGTTTACAAGTACTTGAGGTTACTGGGTCCTGGGTCCTCTGCGCCTGCCCCGACCTTCCTCTGCAAGCATCTTCCTCATCTTCAGGCACCTGTGCTTGACCCAGATGAAGCCACTCACTGTGCCCTCTTGTGCAACTTTCTTTCTTTTCGTTCTTTTTAAAAAGCTCCCTTCTATTTGTTTATTTATGGCTGTGCTGGGTCTCTGTTGTGGCTCCTGGGCTTTCTTGGTTGTGGTGGCTACTCTTGCTGCAGGGCACAGGCTCTGGGGCACGTGGACTTCAGTGGTTGGGGCACGTGGGTTCCGTAGTTGCAGTTCCAAGCTCTGGTGCACAGGCTTAGTTGTTCTGCGACCTGTGGAATCTTCCCAGACCAGAGAGTGAACCCATCCCCCCCTGTGTTGGAGGCAGATTTTTAACCCCTGGACCACGAGGGAAGTCCATTTGTGCTCCTTTCTTTTCTGACTCGACGGATCTGCTTTGTTGTTTTCCCTGCCTGAGAGGCCCTTTCCCTCCACTCCGAATGTCACAGCTCATGTCTTTGTAGGGTGAGCTCTGATCTCTAGATGCAAGTGTGAAGCAGGCTCTCTTCTCTCCTCAGTCAGCTGCCATGGGTGCCTGTCTCCTGCAGGCTCTGCAGACTTGGCTTTGAGATACAGAGATGAGCCCAGGAAAAGTACCCACAAGGGGCTTAGTCCAGAGGGTGACTGTAATCAGCTGGTCATAAGCCCTGTCTCCTCTCTACTACTCTCCAGCTGCTTGGCACAGCACACGTTTGTTGAAGGGTGGAAGGAAAGTAGGCAAATGTGAAGGACCGTGGTGGAAAGCCCATACGATTCTGGTCCTGAATGCCCATCATTCCCTCTGTTAGCACAGACTGCACTTGGCACAGTGGGAGGAACTTGGACTCTGGAGTCAGTCTCGCCTAATGTGGAGTCTGGCTCTACCACTTACAAATGAGGGACCCTGGGCAAATGACTTCACCTTCCTGGGCCTCAGTTTCCTCATCTGTAAAATGGGGCAGCACTGTCCACCTCATAATGTTGTTCTTAGTCTACATTATAGCCATTTACATGTTTTCTTCATGTCTTTGCTACTTACCTCTTTCTTGAAGGGCAAGACCTGTGTTTAATTCATCTTTGAATCACGTAAGGTACCTGCCATACACAGCTCAGAGGATGAGCTCAGTAGTTAGGCTTTATTACCCTCTGTTGTCAAATTAACTTCCAGAAACACCAGTTCATGTTGCCCCTGATGATACCGACCTATACCTTTTTTCCACAGGCCTGTCAGCATAGGCTTTATATTTTTAATTTAGCTTTACTATTCTCATTTTATTTAATTTTTACTTATTATTTATTAGCAATACTGAACATCTTCACAAGTTTTTGCTTGCTCATTTTGCTTATACTTATATGAATGGTCTGGTTAAGAAATAAAATTGACTTCTATTAATTTCCCACTTCTCCTTGTGTTTTTCTTAGTTTTAAAATTTGCATTGTCATTTGTTTTTGACAACTAAGTGGCTTAAAATGTCTTTATATTGATTTACAATAGAGTCAAGGAATTTCTCGTTCTGCATTTTCCTCTCAATTTGTTGAATCTGTTTAGCGAGGAGGGCCAGGACTGAGTCCTGGTCCAGCTACTGTGCAGCTATGTGATCCTGGGAAGTCGCCCCGGGGACTTGGGGTATGTTGGTCACTACCCACATGGACAGTGTGAGGTTGGGTCCTGGTGTCTCCAACAAGTGTCATATCCCACAAGGGATATGACTGTAGAGTCACCTATTCTTTTAGGGTCATCCAGTCTGTGGTCAGCTCTGGGACGTTTGAGAGCATTTAAGATCCTGATTTTTTTTTTTTTAATCAGCCAGCAAGATGAGACTCCTGTAATTAACTTAAAATACGTTTTGTTGCAATCCATATAGCACTTAAAAACTGGAAGACTGTTTGTTTTAGTAAAGTGCTGTGTCCTTTCTCTGTGTTCATTAGCATGACTGAACACATTTCTATTGACTCTGTATAATATGTTTACTTAAAGTCAGGCCTGTTGAAGCATGTGTAATTAGCGGCTCCATCTCTTACCCCCAGTTTGCTGTAAATGGAAGAATGGAGCAAAGAGCAGCTGGCAAAGCAAGTACATAAAATACCTGCATCTTTGTTTACTTTGAGGAAAGGTCTCACCTCCTTCACACTTTCAAAGGCCTGAGTTTATTGGCTAATAGTTTTTAAAGCTGCAGGGTTGCTGTGGACAGTCTCCCCGCAGTAACCCTTTCTGGCTTGTTGGATCCTGTGTTCGGGGTCTAGATTCAATTTCCAGTATTATTACTCAGAGCTAGTATGTCTGATCAAGCGCTCAGTTTCCTCTCCTAGAAAAATAATTCACAAAGTTTCTGAGTTTCCAGCTGGTAATCCCAAAACATCAGCACCTGATTCTCCTCTTCCCTTGATAAAATCAAGACTAACAGCAACACAGCGCTTTCCTCTTGTGTCTTGCTCTCTAATGTAAATATGCTTATTTCCTGCAACAGAACTGAAAGGCCTTGAAAATCAGTGCCAAACACTGACACAGATTGCGTGCTCGAGGCTTCCTCACAGTATTATGATAAGAATGACCATGACTATTCTTTACTGATCACTTACTGTGTGCCAGGCACCAGGCTAAGTGATGCATACCTGTCATCATGTTTTATCCACCCCATGTCCCTACGGTGTCAGGCTTCATTAACTCCTTTTTAGATGATGAAACCAAGGCTCAGAGAAGTTAAGGCCCTTGCCTGAGATTAGGGTGCTGGAAAATGATGGAGCTGGAATTTTAACCCAGATCTGTCCCATGTATTGAATGGCTGCAATTGATTGAAACTCATCATGTGTGGTTTAAAAACCACACATGAACAAACCAAAACCATGTGGGCGGTCACCCCTTGTGGTTGTTAGGCAGCCACTCATTACCCTGCTGCTGCTAAGTCACTTCAGTCGTGTCCAACTCTGTGCAACCCCATAGACAGCAGCCCACCAGGCTCCCCAGTCCCTGGGATTCTCCAGGCAAGAACACTGGAGTGGGTCGCCATTTCCTTCTCCAATGCATGAAAGTGAAAAGTGAAAGGGAAGTCGCTCAGTCGTGTCTGACTCTTAGCGACCCCATGGACTGCAGCCCACCAGGCTCTGCCGTCCATAGGATTTTCCAGGCAAGAGTACTAGAGTGGGGTGCCATTGCCTTCTCCAACTCATTACCGTAAGACTTCATAAATTAGAGAAAAGAATCACAGATGTGTCTGTCCTTTCCTGTACTAGAGCATGTTTCAGGGAGACCGAGCAGTTGAAGAATGAAAGATTTTTTTATATAGAAAAATTCCAGCTAATAAATGAAGAAGGAATGATGGAGTTAGAAAATCGCTATTTGACGCCTTTAACGAAGCTACGGATCTAGGCACGGTCATCACGGGACGAGAAGACCACCCAGAGCAGGGCGTCAGGGACTTTAGAACCAGGGCACCAGGCTGAGGGCACTAAAACCCACCGAGAGCGTCATCACATTTCATCCATCCCGTCACCCATCAGATGTGCGTGCACCCCCCGTGGAGTGCTCCTGCCTATGCTGTCTAACCTGAGTAGAATCAAAGCTTTCACTCAGCCATGTTACAGGAGATACAATGGATGACCCGAGTTCTCCATCCTGTGAGTGCTCTGAAGATGAAGGGTAGGTGGAGAGGTTACCACAGAACAAAAGAGACATAACCACCGAGTGCCACGCACAGACAGTGTTTGGATCTTGGTCCAGATAAACCGACAGCTAAATGACATTTTTGCGATAATGGAGAAAACCGAATGCAGACTATTTGATGATATTAAGGAATCATTGTTTGTTAAGAATAATAACATCTTATTATTAAGATGGTTACAGTTAAAATATATATATATATTAGCCTGCCCTGGATGCCTTCCAAGATTTTGGGTGAAATGACATCGTGTTGGAGAGTCATTTTAAATCTCCGCAGAGCTCAAGAGGGCGGGGGAGGAGACGAGAGGGTTCCTCATTGTTGACAGTATTGAATTGGGTTCATAGGAACACATGGATTCAGCTTATTTCCTGTTCTCTATTGGGGGGAATGTAATGGCAACCCACTCCAGTATTCTTGCTTTTAAAATCCTATGGATGGAGGAGCCTGGTAGGCTACAGTCCATGGGGTCACAAAGAGTCGGACACGACTGAGCGACTTCATCTTCTTCTTGAAAATCTCTGTAATAAAAAGAGAAGAGAAGGCCTGTGTAGTGAACTGTGTTAACGCTGGGGGTGTCCGTGTGCTTGTGTCCGAGGGCTGGAGCAGCGAGCAGGTTGCAGTCGTGGATTTACCCCAGGCTCCTCCTGGCAGAGGGGTGTGTGTGCCCTGTGGGCCCCTTCCCGGCAGTGGGCGTCGGGGATCAGGCCCTGAAGGCAGAGCAGGGTGACCGAGACTGTCCACTGCAACCCTGCCCCAGGCCGGAGCGGCGGCACCCCGGCCTTTCTGTCGGGCGTCTTGGATGACCGGTCATTTCCACCGCCGGGAAGGGAACCTGATGGGAGACATGGTGTTGAGAATAGAGATGTGGGCACCTCTGGAAGACTCATACCTCTCCTTGTGGTCCTTTCCTTCAGAGGAAGTGGCTTTTAGGAAGAAGAGGCTGTGCATTAAATTTATCCCGCGGGATTCAACCGAAGCAGCCATTTGTGACATCCGGATCATGGGCCGGACCAAGCAGGCCCCGCCTCAGTACACATTCATTGGGTAAGTCTCAGCAAGGCCAGGCTCGTCGCTGCCGTCTGCCGAGAGCTCTCAGGTCCCTCCCAGGGGCCAGATCCGGAGACCTGTGTGACCCACAGCCTCTCAGCTGCCTGCCTCTCGTGGGCCTCCGTCCGGCCTTAGCGCTTCTCGCTGCCCTTCCCGCCCAGACGACAGCCAGTCCAGGACACCACCCTCCCGACCTCTCCTCCCGTGCTCACACCACCTGCTCCACCTAGGGGCCTGTCTTTCCCCCTTCCTCCTATGTGTTCATCCTCAGGCTCTCAGGGGTCTTTCCAGATGCCTCGAGCCAAGGGGCTGCCTCCTTTCCGACCACCAGGCCTCAACTCTCCCCATGGTTTATTCACCCCGTCACAGTTCAGGGAGCATCTCATTTGGTGCACAGGGCCAAAGCCCCTGGATATGGCGGTGAGTGAGGCAAAGAGCCTGCTCCCCTGGAACTGGTATTCAGAAAGGGAGAGACGAGCAACAAACAAGAAACCTATGGGTGAGACCTATTTCAGCTGGTGAAGAAATGGGGGCAACTAGGAATGAGGGGTGTCTGCTTCCCAAGTGCAGAGGGGAGGTAGAGAGTCAGAAGGGGGATGAAGGGGTGCTGGCTATTCAAGAGATAACAGATGCTCACCCATCAGGCCTCTGAAATTCGGTCTCTCAGATTAACAGTGTGGTAGATGGTTTTTGGCCTCTTGGCCACGTGCCATCTCCCTGGCTGGCTTTGCAGGCTTCTTGCCTGTCCCTGTGGGTCCCCAGGGATGCGTTCTCCACTTGACTTTGGAGGTCAACTTCCTGGATCTTGCTCATTTGAGCCTAAACCCTCCTCTTTACTCGAAAAGCCATGGCCTTTCCTTGAAGGCTGCACACAGGCTGGGAGGTAGATATATAGATGGATAGGTGGATAGATAGATAGATACAGCCAGCTGTAGTGTTTTCTTGAAGCACTTGGGGAGCAAGTGTCACAGAAATGGAGTTTATTTTCATCTTGGTGCACAACAGCTTGTTTGACTCTTCAGCTATGGAGTCTGAACGCTCTTCTCTGAGATTTTGAGGTCCCTAAGAAGGATTCTGTGATCACACCCTTTCTACACACTCAAAACTCCCATTTTGCAACATGGTTTAAACTCATTATGTAAACAAGATTACTAGAGTAGAAAACAGTTAAGAAAATAACCATACTTCAGGTATCTTAGAAACAGCCACTTACATACAAATAGTAGAAACCAACAATTTAATAATTGCTACATCTATTATGTATATTCAGTTACTATGTGTATTCAGGTTTTTAAAATTACACCCTATACTCTTTTCAAAGATTCAATTTTTAACCAATTTAAGCAATTCTAAAGAATAGATTCTTACCATATATGTCTTGGTAATCAAAACTAGAATCCTTTTCTTATATCATTTTGAGAAGATTGCTAAATAAAGTATATTTTTGTTTCATCTTGGGGCAAAAATTCTATTCCAGAGGAAGACAATTTCAGTGTTTAGAACTCTTAAGTCACTTTTTCTTGAAAATGGGCACAGCCCTACAGGTTACTTTGCAAAGGTTTGGGGTTGTCGGCTGTGAGGGACAGAAACCTCAGACCAGGAACAGCTCCTCCAAGGCCTGACTGTGGCCGTGACTGAGAGGTAGCAAAGTCAGTGCAGCTGATTAGACTCAACCAGCTAATAAGACATGACTGGTTGAGAATAGTTCCTGCAGTGTACTGATACAGAAAAGCTACCAGAAGAATCCACTGAGCAAATCTGTCCTCGTTTTTTGGAGAGATGACCTTCCTCTACATCCCAAGATGTGGATCTATGGGGCAGCCGAGAAGTCGGAAGTTGGATGTGGCTGAGATAATCTGGTTACAATTCCAAAGAGTACACCTGTCTCATGGACACCTGACTGTGGGGTGGGGCTGGGCAGGTGTGCCAGTCAAGTAATAGGAAGCCAGACATGGCCAGCTGTCAGCCCCTCCGTCACCACCCTCAGTTGTGGTGGTTCATGGGACACAAGCCTAGCACTTTGTGATGCAAAGATATCTCCCAGACAGGCCCTGAGAATGACGGACAGTGAGGCGCCTTATCCTGGAGGAGGGGCGTGGCCTGGAGCTGGGTGGGGCCCGTTCTAGCAGTTCAACACCAGGCACAGGTGGTCTGCCCTCTTGAAGTTTGGCACAAATTATGGCACAAATACCCTCAATGAAATAACAAAGTAAAAAGAATTTTGCAGACTCAGAACCGAGGAACACGTTGACAGCATATACGTAGGACGGCAGGCCCCAGGATGGAGCAAGATGACCACGCCCAACAGGCTTACGGGGTTGGGACAGTTGCCATCACCTCAGGCTCTGCACCGTGACACCTTGGCGGGCCAGAGTCGACTCCCTGAGGTCTGAGGCCATGACCCTCTGAAATGAGTCAGTCTGCTTTGTTGCTCAGGTCATTTTATGTTAAACCACCTCCATGAGGATTTCTCTTTTCTCTTAAAGGGAGCTGAACAGCATGGGGATCTGGTATCGAATGGGCCGAGTACCACGAAATCATGATTCATCTCAACCCACAACGCCTTCCCCATCATCCGTCGCTTCCACCCCAGCCCCCAACCTTCCCAGGTGAGGCCCTGTCCGTGGCACGGTTCTGTTATGCATGTCCCAGAGGAATGTGGTCTTGGGTCCCCCTGCGTAACTTCTTAAACACCTCCACTTAGGATCTGCAGAAACACTGCCAGAGCAATATACCTTTAGAGGAAATTTTGCAAAACCAGTTAGAAATCTTCGCATTACATGAATGTAAAAGCCATTCTGTGTTCTGTTGTACATATTCTGCAGGCTTCTAAAACAGCAGAATATGCAGCTTAAAATGGGCTTGTTATTCTAAAGAGTTCATAGCTGCAACCAGTCACATGATCTGTAGCCTTGCTGTTAGGAAGGCTAGCCATGGAAGGTGGAGTTCCTTCTCTGCCTTAGCCAGCAACTCGTTTCACTCTAGGAGAGTTGGTAAGTGGTTTTGTTCATTTCCATATTGTTTCTTTTCCCAAAGAGGTGCAGACTAAGAAACAGGTAGTTTGGGTATGAGAGAATAGCGAGAAGTTTTTCAAGGGCTGTTCATTTTAATAGTTGTTTCCACAAAGAAACGTGGCTGAGCAGACTGGTCTCTGTACCTGATTTAACCTGATTTCCGCCGGAGCAGAAATCTGGTAATAGCAGATTACCTGAGTAGTAGTCTCAACACTTTCTATCTGATCAAAAACCTCTGCATCGTTAGCAGTAAATTATTTGAGGACAAGGAGCAAACAGCAATGATGGACTGAACTTGAGAAAGGAATTACAAAAGTAAACGAGCAGGTAAGAAGTGGTGAGGCAGTGCCATTGGAGGTGGATGAGCGTTAACGAGAGGGGGTCTCAGAGCTTCCATCTGGGCGAACAGCGGTGACAGAATCGGTCAGGACAAAGCCGTTACTGGGCGCTTGCCCCTGCACACGCCCCAAGGTCCACACCCTGCACCCCAGAAGTCAGAGGAGAGAGCGGCATGGCTGGTCCCTCACGCCCTGTTCTCCGCTGAGCCTCCCCTGCCTTCAGGGGAACGTGCTTGCCGGAGCTGGCAGCTCAGAGGCCTGTCCTTCAGGACTTTTCTGAAAGACAGGTGTTTCTCGCTCAAGATAGGTTCACACACCAAGAGTGGTGGTTAATGGTAACTATCCCTGGCCTCACCTGAAACTTGAGAAGTAGGTTCTAGTTTCACTTCGAGGTGAAGAGAAGTGAACAGCTCCCCAGAGCTTCCCAGAGTTGTGTCTTTAGGAGTATGAGGCTCAAGCAGCTCAGTTCAGCCCTTTGGAGTTCCTCTCTCACTGCCCCAAGCACCGTCACAGCTGTGATCACTTTCACATGTGCTCGGGGTCGGCTCAGACCCATCACCTGTGCCCGAGGTCGGCTCAGACCCATCACACGTGCCTGGGGGTCGGCTCAGACCCATCACGTGTGCTTGGGGTCGGCTCGGACCCATCACACATGCCCGGGTCGGCTCAGACCCCTCACACATGCCCAGGGTCAACTCAGACCCCTTACACGTGCCCGGGGTCAGCTCAGACCCATCACGTGTGCCTGGGGTCGGCTCGGGCCCATCACGTGTGCCCAGGGTCGGCTCAGACCCATCATGTGTGCCCTGGGTTGACTCGGACCCATCGCCTGTGCCCGGGGTCGGCTCGGACCCATCACCTCAGAGAGGTTACAGCTGCTCCCTGTTGACGTCATATGGTCTGGAAGGGCCTAGAAATAGGCGCCGCCTCTGGGCAGGTTTAACTTTTTGTGAGATAAAGAGCTCCACTACCCTAGTTAAGGCAGGAGAGTGCCCTCTTCCTGCCCAGAAGCTAGCCGGTCAGCACGAGAGCACAGTCACTGGGAACTGAAGCCAGGGGATGCAGGAACACAGGCCACAGAGGGTCTAAGCTGGGGGTAGCACGTCAGAAGGAGCCTTGTAAGGCTTGTGTATTTTATAACCTCTTGTTGTTCCGTTTATGTTTTACAATGGCTGCAAGAAAATTGGATCAGTTTCGTTTTACTTGCCAAATAAATGTCAAAATAGTCAATATAAAATGTATTCTAATTTGACTGAGTTAAGTCAGCCAGGGTGCAGTAGGATAATTGAATGTTACATTAACGCTTCCGTTTTCTGTCCCAAGCCTCCTCTCTCATTGTGCAGTCATTTATAGGTGGCCCACACACCTATGAGCCTCCTAATTCAACAGGGTTTTTTTTTAATGTTCTTCAGTTTTTGTATTGTTTTCCTATTGCATGTGTTTGATTTTTTTTTTTAATGAAATGCTGATAATTCAGAGTATCCTCTGAAGATCTGTGAAGTGATGAGTGTGTTATTCCGTGTGGCTTCAGATCCTATGATCTGTCCAGCAGAGGAACCTGGCAGCTTTCTCTCTGGCAGAGAGCTGTGGGTGACGCTTGTGTTCCCACTGGGGGCCTGCAGGGGGCCTGTGGAATGGAGGCCTCTGTGCCTGGTTCCCAGGAATGGTCTCTCTCGTCCGAAAGCCTCCAACTTAGAACCAGCAGCCTGTTTTTCCTTTCCTGTTTTGTGCTTCTGCGCCTTTGTTCATGTGGACGCTTGTGCGTCCGATATGTCTCGCATTCCCTGCCTCAGATGTCAGCTCAAATACTGCCTCTTGCAGGAAGCCTTCCCTGAATACCCTGTGCCAGGCTCTGCCCTCAGAGCCTTCTCAGCCGTTACCCCTTCACTTTGTGATCATGTTGTAACCTTCTGGAAGGCGGGGACTGTGTCTAGTGTCTGTTACTTCCCTGAGCTCAGCCCAGGTGCAGACACATTCAGTTATGCAGGAAATGCCTCTCCAACAGCCTGGGACCCCATGCTGCGGCCTCCCCAACCCCAACCGCAGATGACTCGTGAGCCCCTGAAGACTCCTCAGGCTTTTCTGATTCTGAGAGGAAGACAAGCTGGTAGAAAACAGCATAGAAAATAATCAAAGAAAAAAAAGACAAATTCTGACTCCAGTAAGCAAAGGCTCGTTACCTTTGGGTATATTTCTTTCAAGTTGTTTTCCTGTGTACTTTTTACGTAAGTGCTATCATATCACAAAAAAGCAAAGTCTGTGTTTCGCTGCTGCTTTCTCTTGTGAAAGCACAAGCAATGCCTCAGCTGTGGTCTTTGTGTGGACGCAGGGATCAAGTTGCAAAGCCAGGGCTGCGGTGAGAGCGTGGTGAGGCAGTGCCCTCTACTGACCAAGTGTGGAGGAGGCTGGAGGACGGGCAGGCCTTTGGAAGCAAGGGCGGCGGGCTATTTTCCCAATTTCGCCTTTCCCTGGGGGCGGGAAGGAAGCCAGGGAGAGCCAGTAGCAGGGCTTGTTGCCTCTGAGCTTATGTCTCAAGAGCCAAAAGCGTGCTCTCTGCCTTCATTTCTTTTGTTGTTAACTCAAGTTTCAAATAACTTCCAGTCGTTTTCTGGAGAGCTGTCACCCCTGTTGATCTTAGCCCAAAGGGGCAGTTGGCAAGATGGTGGGTTACCATCCAAAGACCTCACGGTCCTGACAGAACCGCCTTCTCCTTCCAGAGGCAGATACTGCCCCGCTGAACGCGTGCTTCCTGCCCGTTTCTTCCCTGTTGTTGCAGAGAATGCCAGCTGCGGGGCCAGACGTGGTGGTGTCCTTTCAGGATGGGCAGGCCCCTCGGCTGTATCCAGCGAATGGGGCAGAGTGTTTGAAGCTCATGGCAAGATCCAGGATAAGGTGTGTTGGCAGAGCTCCTCTTCCTCATCCAGCGAATCTTTCCCTCACACGCACATCTCTCCACTTGTTTCTTGGCAGTTTTACCCACGTGAAGAAGGGCGTGTCACTTCTCCCGCGGGGGCCTGGAGCCTCCATTTCTCCCTGGGCCCCAGCGCTGCTCCGTCCTCTGCCATCTGCTTCACGAACGTTGACCAGCAGGCTGGGCCTGGCCATGGGCCTCAGACATGATCCTTACGTGCCCACCCGCCTCCCGGGCTGGCTTCAGATTTTTGGGTCAGCCCGGTGTGTGTGAGCAAACACTGGTGTCCCTGGGTCCTGGCCCTTCTGATAGCGGGATGGGTGCAGACAGAGCAAGCACCTTCCTTCCCCCTTCAGCCTGGGCAGCCCCCACCCCAGCCCTCATATGTGATTCTGCCAGGAGGAGAAGTTTCAGCTTCTGCTGGTACCAAGGTCTGGAAAATCTCGGGGAGGCAGGAGGACCTGCAACTGATGGAGCACCAGTTGCCCCAGCGTGTGGGAGAGGGAACGGCTCTGTGCCCTCCCAGGAGGGGCCCTGGTGAGCTGTTGCCCCCCGGCTTGCAGAACAGTAGAACCCGTAGCTTGATAAAGACATCAGAGGCATGCTTATCAAATGTGCAGATGACACAGAGTCATTAGGGAGAGCTGATGTGCTGAATGGCAGAATCAATACCCCACGTCTCCTCTATAGTCAGAGCATCCTGCCTCATCCAGAAGATGAAAGGTGATGGGTGAAAACGGACAGGGCCCCCCACGGTTCAAAACATCCAACTGCGCGGGAGCCAAACGGAGGAGACCTGGCTTAGCCGCAGTCTGTGTGAAGCGGGCACAGCCTTGGGTGCGTGGAATGAATGCAGCCTTATGCGCACAGTGGGACAGGTCACCTTGTAGAAGTTAACGCAAATCGAGCAGTGAGCTTGAGTGCGAGGAATCGCTGAGTTTTGATCTGAGTAAAGATGGGACAGCTGGCTTCAGATGTCCAAATGGTTACCGTGTAGAAGGGAGCGTAGAAGTGCCTCCAGGTGGGGCTGGGGCATTGGGAGCCCCTGGAGTTGGGCTGAAGTCACAGGAGGTAGATTTGGGCTTAACCTTTTAAAGTCAGTAAAGAGAACTTACCAAGGGTGAAAACCCCGTGGCATTAAAGGAGCCAGCTTAGGAGGCCGTGTGCACCCAATCGCTGGAAGGATGCAAACAGCAAGTGGATTTTTCAGGCCTTCAGCGGTTCTTCTTTAGCCCGTTAAGAAATGTGTCCCACTCTCCAGCCCCATCTTCAGGAATCCAGATTCAGCTGGCCTGCACGTTAGGGCTGCAGACCCCTTGCCCATGGGGTACTACAGTGGGCGCCTGACACCCGGGTCTGCTCACACCGTGCCCAGTGCTTCTAGCCTGGCCTCCTTCAGCTCATCCAGAACCAGTGTCAGTGGGTCGGAGCTTGGGGCCTGCGGGGTGGTGGTGGAGAGCCCTGTGTGGTGCAGCCGGACTGGTTCCAGCAGCTCCTTCTGCCCGTTCTGCTGGCTGGGGGTCGCCAGGGGGGAGCTGCCCCCTAACTCTGCTCCCGCAGACCTCAGGCCTTAGTCTGAGGTCCTGTGACCCTCCACAGACACTGTCACCCCACCCCTACCCCACCCCTCGCCCCGGGAGGAAATGTCATCTTCCCTCCCGGAGCCACAGGGCGCAGCCTCCTGGGAGCCTCTCCCCCGTCAGGCGGGGGCTGAGCCTCCCTTATAAGGTGCGCGGCACTGCTCCGAGTTGTTCAGAAATCTTCTGGTGATTTGTCAGCTTCCAGCAAGTTGTCAGTCACAGGTTCCGAGGTATGTTTCTTAGTGACAGACATAATTGTACTTAACTTTTTGCGTGGATGTTATCAATCTGTGACAGATACTCTGGGAAATGGGGCATTTTGATTGCAGAGGATCTGTCACTCGCGTTTACTCTTCCACTCAGGGACACCGGGATTCAGTCACAACTTTTGCATGTCCATGTCAGGTTTTTGAGAACATAGATCCTCGCTGACCTCAGAAATGGTTCCGTCACTGCCATCCCGGGGCTGTCATCTGAAAGGTTAATGGCTCCTCCTAAAGGAGAGGCAGCATCCCGCCGCGGCGATCTAGCATTCAGGCCGCGCATATGCAGGCCCCCCTCCACATCTGTAGTCAGGAGCCTGCAGGCTGCCGCGCTCCATCCTGGCCCCCTGGCCCCCGCTTCCTATGGACGTAGGATCCACCGAGCCGTTTGATCTACCCACGGAATAAGCCGACAGCGGGGACGGAGCCTTGCTCACCAGCTGCAGTCCTGCTGGCTTAAAATCCTCGGGCTGCCTTCTGTCCATGTTTGTTTGTAAAGATGCTCTTTGTATGACTAGACCACACCTGTTGTGGCAGGACTTGAACGGGAGGCCCAGGGTTGCACAGATCAGGGAGGCTCTTTTCCCTTTCCGGCTGAGGTGCCTGCCCCCACCCCAAGGGGCAGCAGGCTTGGCAAGGGGACATTTGCCTATAAGGAGGCCTGGCAGTTTCACCACTTTTGTAGCTTTACTAGGAGAAGGCTTCCCTGGTGGCTCAGTGGGAGAGAATCCACCTGCCAATGAAAGGGTTGCAGGTTCAATCCCTGGGTCAGGAAGATCCCGTGGAGAAGGAAATGGCAGCCCGCTCCAGTAATCTTGCCTAGGAAATCCCACAGACAGAGGAGCCTGGCAGGCTGTGTATAGCCCACAGGGTCGCCAAGATTTGGACACGACTTAGCAACTAAAGAACAACAAAAGGAGAAAGCCCAGTGCAGAGGATTGGAGGGAATTCATTTTCAAGTTGAAAGCTGTTTTGTAACTAAGGGTTCACCATGTATGAGAAGGGTTACATGGGTCCCACATGAAGGTGAGATTAGAAGGCGAGCCCAAGGGCCAGTTCTGGTGACGTTTCCCCCCACCTCCTGCTAGCAAGCAATTTAGGACATGGATTTTGAGCTCCACTTCCGCAGTAGCAACAGTTCAGGGGTGCGTGAGCCCAGCAAGGGCCTATGGGACCGTGCCCGTCTGCAGGGCAGGTCCAGGCACAACTGCGAGTCTGGCTTTACTTAGGAAAACTAGACTTCCTTTTTGTTCACACGCACACCACACGCCTTTTTTGTTTCAGTCTGAAAATAGGACACACATGTTTGTATCCTTCCTGCTGTGACCATCCTTTGAAGATGGAGATGGTAACGCAGCTTTGCCGCCGCCTCCCCCGCTCATGGGCACCCACCCACCCAGCCAGCTAAAAGCACCAGCCTCCAGGGGCATCCCCAAGAGGAGCCTGCTGGAGGGGGCGGAGCCAGAACACGAAATCAAACTTAGACTCAAGGCTCCTGGGGCTCGGTATTAATTTCACCTAAATAGCACACACTACATTCTTTGTCTGGAACTTTAAAGCCCTAGGTCGCCTCCCATCCTGTTGGGGTTTTCAAACACACACACACGTCCTTTTTTTTTTTTCCTTCCAATTCGGAGCCTTCCCTGGCCTGTTACCTGGTCTCACGTGAGTCAAGCCCATCTCCTCTTGGCTCCTGGGCACATTGTCCTTATCCCCCACCCATCTCTGCTCAGGCCATTGCTGTGTGCCTCGCCGCCTGCCAGCCCCTGCACCCCCTGCAAGCGGCAGATTGGACTCCACAGAGTATGGAGGCCTGGTCCTGTCCAGCCTCCAGGCTTGGCCTCCCCCTCGCCACTTCTGGCAGGCCTACCTCCCCTCCAGTTGCCCGCACCCTGCAGTTTGGCATTTCACATTTCCCTGTCATTGCCGTGTTTATTTGTATTTGGTCTTGTGACTAGATCTGCCGGCTTATTGATGACAGGGAGTCTCACATTCCTTTTTTTTCCCCTCCTTTAAAGCCTCGGAAAAGGCTAGTCACAGAAATAGAGATGATAACATTGCATCACGTATATAAAAATTTACCAGGTACTTTAGGCTGCATCCTCTCATTGGAGACTGTAAGTATTCAGTGGAAAATGGTGTGGCTCTACAATGGTAGGGACCTTTGAACTCCAGATGCCTGGCACGTGGTGGCCAATGTTTATTGAATGTATAAAGTGAGCTGGTTAGACACACAGGACCAGGTATCATATGCATCTCTCCTTCCATCTATCCAGCCAGCTGGCCAGCCGACTGAGACTTATACTTGCATTCTCTAGGTGTCAGGCACTATTCAAGTGCATTACAAAGAAAAGCTTATCTAATCCTCATAACACTTCTTGAGTTGGGTACTGTTTTTTCCCTCCTTTTCAAAATGTGGAAACTAAGATCAGGGAGGTTACACTCCTTTCCCAACATGACACAGCTACTAAGTGTCAGAGCTGGGATTTGAACCCAAGCATGGATGAGCTACCCCATCAATGGACATGAGTTTGAGTAAACTCTGGGAGATGGTGAAGGACAGGGAAGCCTGGCGTGCTGCAATCCACTGGGTCGCGAAGAGTCAGACACGACTTAGCGGCTAAACAGCAGCAGATGAGCTACCCCTGGTTGGCAGACTGTCCTCGTGCCCTGATGCTGGAGGTCACAGGCTCCCTGGTGTGAAGCATGTCCCTGGGGAGCGAAGCAGGTACCTTTAGGGGCCGGTGGTTGGGGTGCAGCTTCTCCAGGCTCCTTCGCAGCCACTGGAGAAGACTTCCCAGAGCCTGTGGTGTGGGCGGCACTCTTCCCAGGAGACGTGTGGACGTTGGCTGGGGGCCAGTCCTCTCGAGTTGTGATTGCTGCCTGAGGAGAACATGTGGGAGCCATACCCCAGCGGGTCCCTCGACCAGCTTCAAAGCCCTTGATTACGCAGGGTTACAAGCGGTTTGATTTATTCTGGTGATTATGAGAGTGGTGTGAAAGAGACCTGCAGAGCGAGGTTATTTGAATATCTTTGAAATGCTTGTGCCGCAAAGCCTGGGCTGCCTTTATAACAATACCCAACTTAGTTTTGGTGTCAGAGTAATTCTGAAGGTGAAATTTCATTAGAATACAGTTTGGTATTGTTAGATATGAATGATGAGTTTAGGCTGAGCGATATGCTTTTTGATATTAATTTTTAATATGGCTTCTTGGGAAGTCAGAGCTTCTGTTTAATGAAGAATTGACTAGTAGTCAATACAGCTCCCACCTCTGAGCAAGCCTTCTCTGTTTTCACTCTCCCGAGTCAGATTTTTGACAGGGTAAAAATCTGCTTGTAAATGTGTGATCTTTGTGACTTTGTGAGTGTCTTATTTTTCTTGGTGGTTATGATGGTTATGCAGGCTTGTTGCTGTTGTCCCAGAAGGCAGGGTTATAAATGTGAAACGATTCCCTCCAGTGTCTGCTTCTCAAATGTGCCGGTGCTCTTTGCACAGTGGGTGTAAGCTCTGGGGTTTGGAGAAAGGTCTTTTTCAGGATTATGAAAATAGGTTTCCATGTGTCAGAACAGGTTTATCAGTTCACTTTAGGGTCAGTTCTGTGAACCAGACCATTTAGAGGAGGATATTTTACCTTTTATCAGAGTGGAAGCTGGCAGTCTATTTGCAGGTAGCTCTCTGGAATATTTCACCTGGGCCTCTCCGTGTAAATCCAGCCGCTGAACAAAGGAAAAATGAGTGTGAAGTGGAATTTCCTGGTATTTCACCACTCCTGCAAGAGCTGCCCCCCCCGCCCCTGCCCCCCATCTACTCCCCGCCCCCACCCCCACCCCCACCCCCGCTATTCTATTTCAAGACAAGGTTTCAACGATTAATTTGGGTATTTAATAAAATTCTTTGCTTGTAGTAACTTTTCAAAGGCCTTTGGATTTCCTTGGGTGGGGCTTTTGCCCATGAGTAGGGTGGCATTCAACTTGAACTCCCTTCTGAGCAGCAGATGTTTTGTTTCCAGTTGAATAATAATATTAATAATTATCAGAATAAATACAATTATCACCACCATCATTATTATTTCAGCTACAGGGTTTTGTTCCTTTTTTTTTTTTTTTTTGAGCATCTTGTGCCAGGCATTGTGTAAATACCACATATTGTGTTTAATCGTTCTAATCTTTACAACCATGCAGTGAGGTGAATAATGGAGTCCTTATCTTAAGAAATAAGAAGCTTGGAGAGGTGGCAACTTACCCCAGGGCAGAGGGTTAGGATGGGAGGAGCCAGGATCAGAGCCCAGGTCCCTGTCTTCAGGGAACCTGCCCTCCCTGCCTTCAGGGAGCCTCAGGCGTTTAGAATTTAGAACCCTCCCCACCTCAGTGTCTCCTGCAGCCAGTGGCAGAGCCAAGACCAAACTCAGCCATCGGTGCTTCCAGACCAGGGCCCACATCCCACCACCCAATTAGTCATTGTTTCACTTTGTTTTCCACAGCTCTTGACATTGAGTGGGCAAGAAGGGGAAGAATGTGCCTTGGGTTCTTTACGAGGGTTTGTTTTCCGCCCCAGGCCCCTCCCTGTCCTCCCTGTGCTCTCACGCACACGGGGCCTTTCATGAATCTGAGTTTTGGCAGGCTTGCTACCCTTGAATTTTGGAGAAGCGGATATTTTAGTAGGCTGGAAGAAGATGAAAAGCTCACAGTGCCCATATGTTCCTTGTTTTTAAAAGCAGGGTCAGTGAGGTTTAGAGACTCTTTAAATATTTCAGTTTATAAGATGAGACTAGATCATCTGGAATGGACGTGTGGTGCCCCGAGTCCCCGGCTTGGTTTTTCCCTTCTGTAATGGAGGTAGGTGTTTTGGCATTGCAGGGTTCAAGTGTAACAAAACTTAAATGCAGTGCATAAATGCCATGATTTGGAATGTTGCTGCAGCTATGAAAGTTAGATTTCCCCTCACCCTTTTTTTCACTCCCCTCTTTTTTGCTTGTCGAGTAATCAGTGACTTGAAAAATAGCAGATTGGTCCAAGGATGGTAGTTTCAGAAACCAAAAACTCCCAAGCTTTAAGGGAGTACAGTCTTCGACATTTTTCTAAGAAAGTGTTTTCTTCATTCAACTAAACCGTCCCCAGTTGAGATTAGACATATGTCCCGAACGGTATGGATACTGTACTTTGAAATGCTACACAAGCACCCATTTTTAGTTAAGACGCTGCTACCCTCTGCCTCCGTTTTCTCTTGAATTTTGCAAAACAAATGACATGGTGGGTGTTTTTCTTGATCCCAAGTTATTTATGGAAGCCCAGCATCCAAGTGACTGTCCAGCCCATCCCTAAGGATACAGTGAGGAGGCCACTGGCATGACCTGTTGATGCTGGCATGTGGGCAGGAGGATCAGATCTTGGACCAGGTCTCACCTCCCTGTTACCACATGCCTGGGAGATGAGATGCTGGTCACCTGCCCAGGTGCAGGCGGGGGATGGCTGTGGTCATAGCCTCGGTAGGACCTCCGAAAGCCCAGAGAGGTGGGCCCTTGACCTTCATTGTTTTCCAGGGCCTGGCCTTCCCCCACCCCCGGACACCCCACCCCATGGAGGAAGCAGGAGCTCGGTGCTGCCAGCGCTTCCTGTCATGTTTCCTGCACTCTTCATACCTCTCCAATTCTAAATTTCAGAAGTAATTTGTCAGTCTAGAGGCGGGAGTCATTAATAACCATTATTTAGAACTGTCGAGTCTTCCTCCGTGTGTGTGTGTGTGTGTGTGTGTGAGTTAAGCATCCAAAAAATTGGCCTTGTTGGTGGCAAACAGGGCATCTCTATTTACAGATCAGGCCCGCCCCACCCCTGCTGGCCTTTCTCAGGTCCAGTTATTCCAAGTCTGTCTTTAATCACCAAAAAGGGCGGTGGCAGAGTAGTTAACGCATGTCCTCCTGGAATTCATTAGTATTATTACCAAAGACCGTGTTGTAAATTGTTAATTTTTTTTTTAACTGCTTGGAAAAAATGTCTTAACTATTTCATTTTAATGTACTTAAAGAAAAAAACTTGTTTTTTCCTTGTCAAACATTTGAAACTGAATAGTTGAGAAGCTGGGACTTAGATTGCACTGGGGTGGGCTCTGCGTGGTTGTCTTCAGTGGTGCTGAAGCTGTGTCACGAAGCTGGGACCTAGGTCGCGCTGGGGTGGGCGCTGCGTGGTCGCCCTCAGTGGCGCTGAAGCTGTGTCATCAGGTTGGGGTGCAGCTTGAGCCCCCCAAACGTCCAGCGGCGGTTACGGAGAAGAGTCGGCATTCAGTGTCTGTTAATGCAGGCTGTTATTTTTTAACATTAAAATTCCACTAAAGGACTAATAATTACTGTTAATATCTTTCCGTGGAAACTTACAGTAAAGGAGCAATAGCAGAAACAGTATTTAAGGGAGAGCTGCCGGCATGAGAAGAATGCAAATAAGTGTTATTAGCCTAATGATTTTGCCGTCGCCATGGTTGTGCAGCAGCTCTGTTGTGAATATGTCATCCGGCACCCGTGAATTTGGAAAGTGTGTCAAAACACAACTTCAATTAGTTTGCTCTAATTATGGCTCTGGAGAGTTTGTAACTACATCACTCCTCATTAAAAGAGATTTTCTTATATGGATTAATGTAATATACAAAGGAAAGTTTCAAAGTTCCCGACGCCATTTGCTCCCGCAAGGAGCAGGCGCCGAGGAGACATTCTGGATCCCAGGTTTCCCGCCGCCCGCTCGGCTGGGCAGCGGGGCTGGGCAAGGGGGGCTGCATGGCCAGCTCTTCCCTTCCTGCCGGAAGTGGCCACTGCCAGATGAGCTCTGGCCACGTCCACGTCCACAAGAGGGTAACCGAGCCCTTCTCCAGCTTCTAGAAGAGAACCGCTGATCGGAAACCATCAGGACTCCCACTCCCACCCAAGCTCCTCTGTGGAGTCTGGAAGCAGAAAGATCTCTGGACCCACCATGGCCAAGTGCAGGGTGCGAAGTCAGCCTTTGTCCCCGTTCTGGGGGCCAGGGGAGAGACTGCACGGGAAAACGTGTTACTTTTGGTCATGCAGAAGCTCATGGTGGCTGCGAAATGTCAAGTCTTTTTCATACAGTGAAAAAGAAGACCTTAAGGAAATGCAATTCTCTTGTCCAAACCGATAGGTAGTTATAAAGGCTATTGCTGAGCCACTGCCATTTCAAAAGAAAAAAACCAGATCTCATTTTCTTGTCCCGTTACCAACCTTCACCCCCCGGCCTGACACCAGTGGTGTTCCACAGTGACCACCTTGGCACGGCCCCCTTATGTAGGGTCGGGGTGGGGAGGAGGGGGCAAGATGGGCAATAACTCAAGGCCACTTCTTCAAGCTTTGCCACCCGTCCCTTTGTCCAGCTTCTGAGCAGCTGGCCGTAGGGGGAGAGTGATGTCCCAGCTTGGGGAGCTCAGGGATGCATTTTGAATCCAAGAGCTGAAGTTTAGAATGCTGCTTGAGGAGGCCTGGGTCTGTTGCCCTTCCCCTCCAATTTATTTGCAGGATGCAGAAAACCAACAATGCAAAACGATGCAGCTTTAAATACATTTCTGTTAACTGTTAAGTGTCCTATTTGTTACTTTTGATGAATACAAGGTAGGGGTGCATGAGTGATGAGTAACTCGGCCTTAAGACTACTCAAAAGCAGTGTCATGTTGAATAAGTTACATCACTCCTCTGAGCCTCAGTTTCCTTGTCTGTAAAATGGGGATAAGAACACCTTCTTTGCAGCGTTGCTGTGAGAACCAAATGGGAAGACACATGGAAGTGCCATGCTGGGCACACAGTGGGCACCCATGTGTGTGACTTTCTGTCTTGGTCCAGGGTTTGTTTCCGAGTTTCCTTTGGACACAACCTGCCAATCCCCTTAAGACCTTCCTGTTGTCCCCAGCCAGCCCCTTTCAGCCTTGATCGCTAGCATTCCCAGAGTTTCAAGAGCGTCAGGCTGGTTACCGGCCTGCTCCCCCGCAGAGCTGCGCTCACAGGTGAGCAGCTAGGAAGGGGTTAAGATAGTAATTGTGTAAGTCTTCCAGGCTTTCTCCCAGTTCTGCGATAATTTGATGAAGAACTTCACCCTAATTAAATATTCAAATTAGGAATAAGTGTCAATATGGCTTCCCATTGCCTGGAATGATGATTAATTGTATTCAAAACTCTAGTGGCCCACTGTAATCTAAACTGAACCGTTGTTCTTGATTATTTCTGCACCACACTTGCCATGTTTTTGTTTTAAGATTTAAACTAGTAATTGATTTGCCATATGCTGTCGAGCTGCACATAGTTTAAAGTTATGCGTTTAGGAACTTGGGGAGTTTGGAACTGAAATTTTCTAGTCTTGCAGAGGCAGCCCTTTTATTCCTGGTCCACTGCAGAGTGATTTGGTTGGAGGGTGCGTGTGTCTGTGAATGTGTCGGTTGTCATCCACGAGGAAAACTCATTATATAGTCAAGTCGGTAGGTTGAAGTTATATTGATCATGGCAAATGAGTTGCTTGAATGGAAAATGAACAAGTCTGCATTTATAGTTTCGTGCTTCTGCCGTCTTGGTAAAGCAGGGTGGAAAACATGGCAGAGTGGAAAAAGCATGAACTCAAATCCTAGCTCAGTCAATTCCTTTAGCTGTGTGACCTTGGACAGGTTCCTTAACCTCTCTGAACCTTCTTTCTTCCTACCGGTAGAACCTCCCCTGGGCTGTGAAGACTAGAGGTGAGTGAGAAGCATGAAGAATAGTGCAAGTTTTCAGTAAGGGGTGACTGTCGCAGTCACAGGTGATTCCAGGAACAAAGCCTTCAGTGGTCCCCTGCTTCCAGGAAGCCACTTCCAACCCTGAATCAGAAATGATGTCCCACTTCTCTCATTGCAGGAGTCTCTGTTGCCCCTCTCTTACTTTGTAACAAGTCTCAGGTCATTGTCTTGACTGTTGAGTTGCTGTCGCTGTTCCATTGCTCCAGCCTTTTCTCCCCCACCACATTCCTCCCACTTGGCAGGTAACACCACGACTCCCACGTACGTCCCTGGGTACCTCACAGGGCCTAGTCGAGGGCCTGGTGTGTGCTAGTTGCTGAACAAATGTTTGTTTTGTTTTATGCCATTGTGTTAAAACGGAAGCAAGTAGCCTTATAGTTTTCTATTTGTATATCTTGTGATATTTAGGATTTTTAAGTTTTATGATAGAGGGGCTTCCCTGGTGGCTCAGTGGTAAAGAATCTGCCTGCCAACGCAGGAGACTCAGGTTCGATCCCTGGGTCAGGAAGATCCCCTGGAGCAGGAAATGGCAACCCACTCCAGTATTCCTGCCTGGAGAATTCTGACAGAGAAGCCAGATGGGCTGCAGTCCACAGGGTTGCAAAAGAGTCGGACCCGACTTAGCGACTGATCACACACGTACTTTATGATAGAGGGAAGCTTCAGTTTACTTATAGATACATCTAAAAGGGAATGATGAGTCTTAATTGGATTTGGGGGTTTTTTTAATCATTTTTAGAAGACTTTATTTTTTAAAGAAGTTTTAGCTTTACAACAAAATAGATACAGGGATTTCATGCCCACATCTAACTTCCTCCATGATCACCGTCACTCACCAGAATGGCTGTTTCCTTTTTATTTTTAAAAGAGGGACCTACGCTGTCACTGTGTAATCACCATAGTTTACCTTAGGGTTCACTCTTGGTACTGTGCCTTCTATGAGTTTGGACAAACGTATGATGACATATGTTAATTGTTATGTTATCATAAATGGTATTTGCACTGCCCCCCAAATTCTCTGTGCTCTTCCTAGTCATCTCTCCCTGTGGCCCCTCTGGCAACTGCTGCTCTTTTTCCTGTCCCCATAGTTTTGCCTTTTCCGGAATGTTGTAGAGTTGGAATCATACAGCATGTAGTTTTTTCAAATTGGCTTCTTTCATTTAGGAATAGGCACTTATCATTTGAAAAAAAAAAACCTCTCAAGAGCCAAACACAGTGCTGGGACATACAGTAGGAGCTCAGTTAAAAACCGGTGGTCTGTGTTGGTCACAACATATCAATTCTAGCACCTCCAGGTGCCTCTGGACCCCATGGTCTGTCTCCCCTTGGATGACATCAATTTATTGGCTATATTTGGAATTAAGTTTCAGGTCTGGGCATGGAAAGTTTGAGATGGTGAATTGTCACTGCAGAGGAAACTGGTCCATTGTTAGGTTTTTACTTGACTTCGCGGGTGTCATTTACAAAAAGAAACAAAGAAAAAGGCTTCATCAATAGAAAGTAGAAAGGGTAGTAAACTTTGCACTTTCTGAGGCGGACTTCAAGTCAGTGAGGGAGAAAAAAAATCACCTCACCTAAAAATATTCTAGGGCCCAGGTCATTAAAATAGCTGACTCTCTATTTTAGTAGAACCTAGTTACAAGAAAATGCATTGTTTTCTCACCTCCCTGGGTCTGCAAGGATCTGAAGGGTAACTCAGGATCTCGGCCTGGAAGCACAGGGGACCTGGTGCAGAGATTCTACCTGTGAAGTCTTCGAGGAGGCTGTGCATGCTGGCCAGGACCTTCCAGCTGAAAATGATTCATTTTAATTAGCTTCCTTGATGCTCCGTTACCTGAGCATATGGTCCTTAAGAAATCAGCTTCCCCAGACTGTCAGCGAGTGTGGGCAGTGGTCAGGGACCTTAGTTCTGACACCGCTGACCAGCCTTGGAGAGCGGACGCTCGAGAAGGTGCTTATTAAAATGCCAGCAGGTGCAGCCAAGGTCCCCCTTCCTGTGGCTCCCTCACCCCGCTTGTGCCAGGTGTTTTATAAGAGCCTTTTTCTTCATTAAATGGCATTCATTAAGCACGTCCTTACACCTGGCACAGAAGCTGTGTGTCACAGATGACTTCTTCCCAGTGGTGTTTTGCAGGAATAAAGTGGAATTTCATTTAGCCGTTTGCTGTGTTTCTTTTCCCCTACCCACCTTAGCTCAGTCACTGGCTTTTGCATAATACATTCATCCTCCATCCCTACCCCCATTCTGTGACTTTCTTTTGCACGCGTTATCTCTGGTCCTTGTACCCCAGCAGGCACGTTAGCACTGAATGCCGTGCAGGACATTTCTGTAGACCCTAGCTCTTGCAGAATTCTCCTGTTGTCTGCCATCTTTGTTTTCTGATAAAAAGGAAAATAATTTCTCATTGAAAAAATTAACATAAAATATATGAAAAGCAAGGGGAAGAAATCTTTGCTCTGACCTCAGACAGTGATTTGTGTCATCTACACCATGGGCATAGTCCTGCTGTGAACCCAGGGCCATCTCTGCTCTGAGCAGGCACGTCCTTCCAAGTCATTTTCGTCCTGGGGCATGTGTGTATCTGTTGCCAGTAGGAAGATGTCATTCTTGGGGTGGTTTTCGTATATGTCTTTCTGCAATTTGGTTTTCATTTTGTTCCCTTTTATTTTGACCTAACAACCATGTCTTTGAGATCTGACCATGTTAACATTAGTATAAAAATGTCCAGCTCATTCCTTCTCCTTGGTCTGTCTCGCTAGCATCATAAGAACACTTTCCCAGTTCCCTGCTCTTACAGACACCACCCCAAGGATCCAGTTTCTGCCTCTTGCTGTAGCCAAGATCACTCTCCCCACACAACCTGCACCCGAGTTCCTCACCTAGCATCATGTCATAAGCACCATCCCACAGTTCCACCCAGAAAACCCGTAAACATCATTTTAAGTCTGTAAAGCATTCTGACATCTTATAATGTTATTTCCAGTTTTTGAGTAGAGCGTCGTGACTCAGAGCTGAATTTTGTAATTTGCCCCATCAGGGTTCAGATCCAAGCTGTGCCCCCTCAGGGCAGCTGCTGAACCTTTCTGAGACCTTCTGTCCAGTAGAAATGATCTCAGCGCCTGGTCATAGGATTCAAGCAGGATCACATGATGCCTGTGCAGGGTAAGCCCTGCGAAAATGTCAGTGAACGTTATTTTACTGTTTCTGTCTTAAGTAAGTCATCTCTCATGCTTCAGATTGTTTCCTCAGGCTAGGTTTCCAGAGGGAGGGAATAAACGTTGGTCTTTTTGTCCCATTACTTCCCCATTCTTAGGTCTTAATTTTGAATCACCTGGAGCATGTTTTAATGTATTTCTTTCAGGGAAAAGTTCATAATCTTCTTTGTTGTCACGTTCACATATAAAAGACAACCTGGGATTCAGGAACGTTTCATCTGTTGAGCATTCTTTCCCTTCCTAACTCTGTGGCTCCCTAGCCTTCAGCATGTCGTGTAACAGGAAAGGTGTGAGGTCACCGTCAGTGTTTGCTGGGATTCATCATGGGTCTCTGTTTACTGCCCTTTCTGGAATACTGGGAACCTCATTGGCTTCTTTACCTAGGTCCTTTTTTCTAAGATCAGGAAAGTGTTTTCAGCTTTGCTGAAATATACTAGATGCACAATAAAGCGCACATATTTAAAGTATAACCTGATGAGCTTTGGCGTAGGTAGGTATACACCTGTGACACCATCACCAAAATCAGGATCGTGAATATATCCACCACCCCCAAAAGTTTCTCTGTGCTCCTTAGTAATATATCCGCTCTCCTCAGCTAGCAACAGATCTTCTTTCTAACCCTGTAGGTTAGTTTGCATTTTCTAGAATTTTGTACAAATGGAATCATACCATGTGGATTCTTTTTTGTCTTTCTTATTTTACTTAGCAGCAGCATCCTGAGATTATCCATCTTACAGGTATCTCCAGTTCCTTTTTGATTGCTGAGTAGTATCCATCGTATGGCTGGACCACAACGTGTTTATCCAGTTACTTATTACTGGACATTTGGCTTGTACTTAGTTTTTCACTTTTACATGTAAAGCTGCCCAGTACATGTGTATTGGAATCTTTGTAAAGACATATGCTTTTGCTTCTCTTGAGTGAAAATCTATCCATGTAATGGCTGTCTTGTACCAAGGGTATGTTGAAGTTTTTAAGAAACTGCAGACTGTTTTCTGAAGTGGTTGTACTATTTTACATTCCTACTAGCAGCACATAGAAGTTCTAATTGCTCATTATCTTTGTCTACAATTGATATTGTTGGTCTATTTAATTTTTGTCATTCTGAAAGATGTGTAGTAACATCTCATTGTGGTTTCAATCTGCATTTCCCTAATAACTCACTGGTAATGCTGAACATTTTTTCATGTACTGATTAACCATTTGTGTACTTTCTTTAGTGAAATGTCTGTTAAATCATATGGTCTTTTTAGAACTGGCTTGTTAGTCTTCTATTAGGCTGTAAGAGTTCTGCATGTATCCTAGTTATAAGTCAGATGTGTGTTCGCAAATATTTTCTTTAGGTCTTTAGCTTGCCTTTCAATTTCTGTAATAGCAGCTTCTGAATAACAAGAGTTTTAAGTATTGGTGAAGTCCTGTATACCAACTGAAAATAGTTTGTGCTTTTTTGTGTCCTGTGTAAGAAGTCTTTGCCAAACCTAAGTTCACAACGATTTTCTCCTGTCTTTTCTTTAAGAGGCCACTCTACACCTGGCCAGTCAAGATGCATTTAAATAAAAAGTATCAAATCCTGGGCCTGGACTTAATCATTTATACCTTCCTCTTTTCTGGAATGGTTCTGTGAATCTCTTGGGTTATTTTATGTATGTGTGTGGTGTGAGGTAAGTGTCAAGGTTCTTTTTTTTTTTTTTCTTTGCATGTGGCTATCCAATTGTTCTAGCACCATTTGCTGAAAAGATTTCTCTTTCCCCACTGAATTATCTTGGCACCTTTGTTGAAAATCAATTGATCATGTATGTGTAGGTCTATTTTTGGACTCCCCATCTGTTCTATTGATCTGTATGTCTGTGTTAATGCCAGTACCACACTGTCTTGATTACTGTAGCTTTACACTAAGTCTTGAAGTTACGTAGTCTTGAAATTGGGATTTATTTAGCTCTGAGTCTCTTTATTGATTTTGCTTAGAATCTTGGAAGCCCTGTTGGCTTTTATATTTTGTTGTTTGTTGGTTGGTTTGTTTTTAATCAGGCAAGCTTTCAACATTTTTTTTTTTTTTTTGGTTTTCACTTTTAATTGTTCTGATTTCTTTCTAATATCTGGAATGTTTAGATTGATCTTTGTTCTCCATATTTATCATATTTTTCCTCATCGTGACCATCTTTGTTTTCTTTCTTTCTCTTCATTCTGGAAACTCAAGGGGGGAGGGGGTTTATCCATCATGCTGCTGATTTAGTTTTGAGGGATTTTATTTGTGTATTATTTCTAATGCAGATAGCTTTTTCTACATTGTACAGAAAATTTTTTTCCCAGAGGTAATGTTCTTTTTCTCCTGTTGGGTGACACTTTTTTTACAGGCCCTCACAAGGAGATGTATTTGTAGACTGGGTATTGGCCAAAGGGCAGGCTGTGTGCGTGCCTCCTCCCCTCATCTCTCCTGGGGAGAGATGAATCATTATTTGAATGATTCATCTTCCGAATCTTCATTACCATTCTCTATTCTCGTTAGCTTTTGTAGACCCTTGGTGACCGGAGGCTAGCTGGAGCTATCACTGGCCCTACAAGTCATGTAGTCCTGGTATGTTTTTAAGACATGTACCCCATTTCATCCCCCTGGTTTGAATTTTTTTTTTCATTCTTTTAAGTACTTTCAACTAACAATTCTTTATACCAGTGAAAGGGAGTGAGCCAATGGTGTTTCTCACTGTGGAGGGGATTGTTGCTGTTCAGTCACTCAGTTGTGTCCAGCTCTTTGCTACCCTGTGGACTGCAGCACCCCAGGCTTCCCTGTCCCTCTCTATCACCCAGAGTTTGCTCCAGCTTATCTCCACTGGGGGAAGTGCTGTTTAAAAATCTAGAGTAGCCTTGTCATCCTGACTCAGGAGGCTTATGTCTGGGGAACATTCTGACCCAGAGGTCATACAACCAGACACCTGCCTCCGCCCCAGGATCGAGTCTTCTGTAGAGCTGTGGTTAACACATTATCCCTGATTAGTAGTTTTCAAACCTTTTGGTCTAGGACTTTTGTTTGTTTGTTTTGATGTGGACCATTTTTAAAGCTTATTGAATTTGTTACAATATTGCTTCTGTCGTTTATGTACTGGGTTGTGGGTTTTGTTTTTGTGTTTGTGTTTTTGGCCTTGAGGCATGTGGAATCTTGGCTCCCCGATGAGGGATCAAAACCTGCACCCCCTGCATTGGAAGGTGAAGTCTTAACCATTGGACTGCCAAGGAAGTCCCAAGGTCTTAAAAACTGAGGATTCCCTCTTGCTGGGGAAAAACAAATTGAGAATTAAGACTAACTTTTGTTTATGTAGGTTATATTTATTGTTGTCATTATTTAGTTGCTGTGTCATGTCTGACTCTCTTGCGACCCCATGCACTGTAGCCCGCCAGGCTCCTCTGTCCATGGGATTCTCCAAGCAAGAATACTGAAGTGGGTTGCCATTTCCTTCTCCAGGGAATCTTCCCAATCCAGGGATGGAACCTGCATCCCCTGCACTGCAGGCAGAGTCTTTACCACTGAGTCACCAGAGAAGCCTTGTCTATATTTACCTTATAAAAATTAAAATTCAGAAAAGTGTAAAACATGAGGCTACCTATGCAAACATCAGAGTGGACAGCCTCACGAGCCACACAGCTTCTGGAAATCTTTTCTGCCTGCTTATGAGGATGGAGAAGGAAATGGCAACCCACTCCAGTACTCTTGCCTGGAAAATCCCATGGATGGAGGAGCCTGGTAGGCTACAGTCCATGGAGTCGCAAAGAGTTGGACAGGACTGAGCAACTTCACTTTCACTTTCACTTGTTGAGGATAAGCGGGGAAACGACCATTGATGTCATATAATTATGAAAGTAGCGGTGACCTGGCTGACTCCCTGAGTCTGAGGAGCCGCCGGAAGTCCCCAGAGCACACTCAGAAAACTGCTGCCAGAAGGTAGTCTTAGCTTAAACTACAGCAGAAAACAATGGCAATTGTGATTTTAACACCACAGAGTGCGTTGGTTGCAAGGGTGCGTGTAGGGGGTGGGACATAAAAGTAGCATCCGTCTCTAACCACGAGGCCACCTCTGCTGTCCCAGCAGCCACCGGCCCCTTGGCGCTGCCCTCTGACGGTCTGAGAGGAGAGGGGGCATCGTGGCTGCCTGGGCAGGGCCATCTTCATTACATGTGGCCACTGGGTTCAGAAGATTAATAGCAACATTTTAAAAATTCACACAGACCTGGAATCAGCACGAGAAAATACAGATTTAAATTAACAAGGAAAAAGCAGAATCCCATCAAAGGAAATAAATCGTACTGGCAACTATTGTCACATAATAAAATGTATTCTATAACTGAAGGGCTTTTATATGGAGCTGTCTGCGGCTTAGTGGCCATGTTAATTGAATAAGGTGCCAAAGACTGACTTGGGGGAGAAAAATGAAATTTCCCTCAGCCTCTATTTAGCAGGAGCTGTTGTCGGCAGCACATGTGATGCTAACCTATTTGTTACAGAACAGCCAGGGCCCCTGCAGACAGACGTGATGGCTCTCGGGTGCGCCCAGTCTCCTCTGGGCTGTCCGGGGGCAGGGGCCAGGGCGGAGAGCTTGGTAAAGCTGGCCCAAGATTCAAGGGCTGTTCTAATTGGAATTCTCCAGTGACGGAACAGAGTTTGGAATCATGATCCATCGTTTGAGTCAAGAGGCAGAAACTGTTGGCCTCTAATGGTCAGCGCCCTGTGCCAGTGGTCCAGAACCTACTGGGGATGACAGCCGAGGGTCTTCACCTCTAGGTGACCCCCAAGATAGGGCCAGTGGTCCAGAACCTACTGGGGATGACAGCCGAGGGTCTTCACCTCTAGGTGACCCCCAAGATAGGGCCAGTGGTCCAGAACCTACTGGAGATGACAGCCGAGGGTCTTCATCTCTGGGTGACCCCCAAGGTAGGGCCAGTGGTCCAGAACCTACTGGGGATGACAGCTGAGGGTCTTCATCTCTGGGTGACCCCCAAGGTAGGGCCAGTGGTCCAGAACCTACTGGGGATGACAGCTGAGGGTCTTCATCTCTGGGTGACCCCCAAGGTAGGGCCAGTGGTCCATAACCTACTGTGGATGATAGCCAAGGGTCTTCATCTCTGGGTGACCCCCAAGATAGGGCCAGTTTCATGAGTTCTAGGGTTTACTTCTCCTTGGTCTGCTGGTAATCTTTATGAACGCACTTAAAATCTAAAATATACTCTTCTAGTCATGTATGGATGTGAGAGTTGGACTGTGAAGAAGGCTGAGCGCCGAAGAATTGATGCTCTTGAATTGTGGTGTTGGAGAAGACTCTTGAGAGTCCCTTGGACTGCAAGGAGATCCAACCAGTCCATTCTGAAGGAGATTAGCCCTGGGAATTTCTTTGGAAGGAATGATGCTAAAGCTGAAGCTCCAGTACTTTGTCTACCTCATGCGAAGAGTTGACTCATTGGAAAAGACTCTGATGCTGGGAGGGATTGGGGGCAGGAGGAAAAGGGGATGACCGAGGATGAGATGGCTGGATGGCATCACGAACTCGATGGACATGAGTCTGAGTGAACTCCGGGAGATGGTGCTGGACAGGGAGGCCTGGCGTGCTGCGATTCATGGGGTCACAAAGAGTCGGACATTACTGAGTGACTGAACTGAACTGAACTGAACTGAAGATCAATAGAGAGTGGTCTGGAGGGATCACAAAGTGATCAATAGCTTGGGGTCCGTTGAAATGACTCCAGTGAAACTGCTGTCTGTGGGGGCCCCAGCCAGCATCGTGTTCACAGACTTCTCAGCTTTGTTTGATGCCATCAAATACCGACTCTTGTAACTCCCCTAGGCTTAGGTACTTCAGAACACCTGAGCATTTAGTGCTATGATCTACTGAAGTGCCTGCCTCTTTCTTTCCTTCTCCAGTAACCCCCAGTGTCATGAGTCAGGCATTCCTTCAATCTCATTAGACAATCAGGTTATGGGAAATAAGCCAAAGAGTGTTGGGTTAACCGATTACAATTCCAAGTGTAAAAATAAGGATTTTTTTTTTCTCAGTAGATGGCTATGGTAATGGGCATGGGCCCAGGCTATTAGTCTTCTAAAATATTTCAAGTGACTAAAACATTTTGTCAGACGGCTGTACAATAATTTTTTAAGTAGTCCACTATTTGATCTCTAATTTGACTCAAGTGTTTTGGCTTTGTAAGCAGTGCCATGATGAATGTAATTCTTGTTTGCATGAAAATATTCATGAATCAGAAATAGTCACATTTTCCAAACTGTTACCCAGCCCAGCCCCAGGGATGAAAAGACAGTGGGAAGCCCTCCCCAGTGATCTCTAATTGCAGGTCAGAGTCAGATTCATTCATTTTTTCAGCAGCATTGGGTGATCTTGTAGGGTTCTCCCTAATGTTTTTTTAAATGCCTGACGTGTGCCGGCCACTGTTGTAGACACTGTGGATGTGGTAGAAAGCGCCACTGAGATCATATTCTGGTGGTGCGTGAACAAATCGACACAGTCCTACAGAGCTGGAAGGGCTGTGCAGAAACGGGGAGGTGATGAGAGGAGAGCCATAAGGGGAGGCGGGGGTGGGGGACTTCCCCACCAGTGCCTCATATAGGAGGAAACAGCAAGTGCAAAGCCCCAAAGCAGGAATGAGAGTGGGGAGGGGAGGACCAAAGGCAGGGGGTGAGGCTGCAGGATGTGAGTGCTGGGACCACCATCAAGACCAGGGCAGAGAGGAGGGATGGGCCAGAACCAGAGAACTGGCAGGGCCTGGCCACCCTGGGCGGAGCGGGGCTCAAATTTCCTTCTAGTGCAGAGGGAAGGTACAGATACGCTGTCATAGTCCTGTACTGAGGCCCTCGTGAAACTGCTAGTCGCTCAGTCATGTCTGACTCTTTGCAACCCCATGGACTGTAGCCCCTCAGGCTCCTCTATCCATGGGATACTCCAGGCAAGAATACTGGAGTGGGTAGCCATGCCCTTCTCCAGGGGATCTTCCCATCCGGGGATCGAACCCAGGTCTCCCATATTGCAGGCGGATTCTTTACCCTCTGAGCCACCAGGGGAGACCCAGGCCCTCATGAGTGGGACGTAATGCGAGGGAAGCAGGAAGGGGAAGAATCAAGATGGGAGTCGTGCTCCCATGCGCTCAGTGCATGTTCTATGCTGTCAGCTCTGCCTGCGTCTGTGCACTGGGAGGCAGCCCGCCCATGCTGAAGGGCACCCAGCTCCTGCTGCTGGCGCTGGGATTTGAACCTGTGTCGGCTAGACATTGGAGTCGGTAGTCTTCACCACCGCACCTGCTCTGCCTTCCCAGGTAGATGGTCGGGCCGTTGGTTGTCCATGTCTGTATGTAGCTCTTCCCGTGTTGCCATGTTAGACTGACTGTGGCCAGTTGTCAGGGTCGCTGAGCTAGCAAGTGGCAGAGAGGTTGGGTTCCCGGCACCATCGCTTTCCCAGGTGGACCCCAGTTTCCTGGTTGAGTGATCTCAGCCTGTGTATGGACGGTGAAGATGGTCCATCAGGGTGACTCTGAGATGCTGATGGTGACCCTCAGGGGACTCGTGGACCCACCTTTTCATGAATTCTAGCTCACTGTCTGTCAGCTTTGCCTTGGAGGACCTATAAGTGATTGTTCCTACCTAAAAAGCTTACTGAGAGGATCAGGCAGGTGATGTCCATGAAGGAACCCAGCCCAGTGCCTGGCAGGTGGGCTCCCACCAGACACCAAGGAATTAAGACTCTCCTTGCGCTCTGAGGTTCAGCTGACCACTGGGCCAGTCCTGCCCATCCTCACTTCCAAGCTGATCTGACACCGAGCCCCTGGGTCACTCCTCCTTCGCTGGATTTAAACCATGGGTGCCCTGTCCCCTCCGCCCAAGCTGTCCACTCTCATTAACAGGCCCTGGTGCACCTTTGTGGCCTCCTGTCCCCATGCCCCTTCCTCCCCGTGTCCAGTAACCAGAGAAGTGACGATGCCAAAGCAGCTGTTTGTTGTGTGGGATCTCCTCCCCTCAGCCCTCTCTGGCCGGAGGTCTTCCTGCTGCTCAGATTGCTGCCCTAAACCCCACTCCCCACCTGGTGGCTATCAGCCACCAGAGCTGAAGCTTTTGGTGACTTGACTTCAGTTGGATGAATTCCTGTTGAGCAATTAGCCTCTAAAAGAATCAGGCCTGTGACTTGAATTCTCTTGGAATTTCCCACTTAACTGTATCAGCCCCACATTGTCTGCCTGTTGTATAGTGATCAGAACCTTTTCTTTCTTTTTTCCCCTTGTGAATTCCTGGTCACTGCCACCACTGACTTCTTACATCTGACCTGTTTTCCTCTGTAGTGTCGGGAAGTGGGGTGTGTGGGGTGGGTCTCTCTAGAGACCCCTGAGTCTAACTAAGCAAGCCCGCAGGCAGAAATGCAATAGTAGAGGCAACAGCAGTTCCTGTCCAAAAAGCCCCAGGGGATTTAGTGGAGTCGGTTCAGCGCTCTTAATTGTTCAGTCATCGTCTGCCCTGGGGAAGAACCTGTCCTAGAAGATGGGGTACCAACTTGACGAGAGTTGGCCCTTTCCTTGAGGTGTCTTGGGACAACTGGAGTGAGAGAGGACATACAGGCACCCAGTCCCCCCCGCCCCCGGGACAAGCCCAGGAAGGGTTTTTACCAAATGAGGATGCTCAGATGGAGTCTCAGAGGACCAACAGGAGTTTGGAGAGGAGATAAGGCGGAAGTGGAGACCGCAGGAGGAGGGAGCAGGGTGGACGAAGGATTAGGCCGAGGCAGACCCAGAGAATCACAAGACTTTCACTCTTCCTGGTGGAGGCAGGAGTGACAGGAGTGTCTGGAGAGGTGGCTGGTGTGTGAGGATGGCTTGAACCAGGGCACAGGTGCCGGTTAGGCTGCCCAGGGAAAGTGCGTGGAGTGAGAAGAGAGCTAAACCAGAACCCTTGCCAACAGCAGGCCCCACAAAGTGGAAGAGGAGCCAGGAGGGGCCGTCTGCGAGGGAGAAAGAGAAGCAGATCCCAGGGTGGGGGCGGAGGGGAGGGGGTCGCAGTCTATAGGATGGGGTCAGCCAGGCAAAATCTGATGCCCTCGTAAGGCAGGCAAGCTTGGACAGAGAAGTCCTGTGGATGGGGCAGCTGTGGAGCCAGGCACCTTGATTCTCTGATCTACACTTCTCAAGTTCTGTGGGCCATAGAAGCCCCCTGGAACTGTCCATTTAGAGGATCACAGCAGATTTGGGTGGGAAGCATTGAGTCTGCACACAGTAGGTGCTGCATAACTGCTTGCAGTTACATGATAGCCCTTATAAAGATTGGCTGCTCTCTTCCTGTCTACAGTACATCTCAGATTTTTCCCCCTCACTTTCCCACAGGGAGGTAATCTTTTAAAGTTGTTCAGTTCAATCGCTCAGTCGTGTCTGACTCTTTGCAACCCCATGAATCGCAGCACGCCAGGCCTCCCTGTCCATCACCATCTCCCGGAGTTCACTCAAACTCACATCCATCGAGTTGGTGATGCCGTCCAGCCATCTCATCCTCTGTTGTCCCCTTCTCCTCCTGCCCCCAATCCTTCCCAGCATCAGAGTCTTTTCCAATGAGTCAACTCTTCGCATGAGTTGTTAATTGGAGCTTATCCCTTCTCAGCTTAAAAAACTCTTCAGGGTAAAGTCAGAACTTGTGCAGGGCCCTGCATGCGGTGACCCCAAAGTACTCTCTTCAGCCGGGCCCCCCAACCTCCCCCAGGCCTTCAGGCCCTAGTCAACCCCACCTCCTTCCAAGCCCCCTGCCTCCGCCAGACCTCCTGCTGCTTAGGAGTTACCCCAGAGTCCCTCCTTGCCCCCCATCCCCAGCTCCCAGGGGGAACAGCACTTCCTGGGGGAGCACGGAGAGTCTTCCCACTCGCCCCGCATCAGCCATGGCTCCTGTAACCTGGTGGCATGTCCTTGACCCCTGCTACAGGGTTCAGTTCAGTTCAGTCACTCAGTCGTGGCCGACTCTTTGCGACCCCATGGACTGCAGCACACCAGGCCTCCCTGTCCATCACCAACTCCCAGAGTTTACCCAAACTCATGTCCATTGAGTCGGTGATGCCATCCAACCATCTCATCCTCTGTCGTCCCCTTCTCCTCCCACCTTCAATCTTTCCCAGCATCAGGGTCTTTTCAAATGAGTCAGCTCTTCACATCAGGTGGCTGAAGCATTGGAGTTTCAGCTTCAACATCACTCCTTCCAATGAATATTCAGGACTGATTTCCTTTAGGATGAACTGATTGGATCTCCTTGCAATCTAAGGGGCTCTCAAGAGTCTTCTCCAACACCACTGTTCAAAACCATCAATTCTTCGGCACTCAGCTTTCTTCACAGTCCAACTTTCACATCCATACCTGACTACTGGAAAAACCATAGCCTTGACTAGACAGACCTTAGTCGGCAAAGTAACGTCTCTGCTTTTGAATATGCTGTCTAGGTTGGTCATAACTTTCCTTCCAAGGAGTAAGCGTCTTTTAATTTCACGGCTGCAGTCACCATCTGCAGTGGGGGAGCTCTGCAAAAGCAGGACCCGGCCCATCCTGCCACCCTGAGTCCCCGCTCTCCAGGTCTGGGTTGACTGGACCCGGGCTCCTTTGGCTATCTCTGATGGCCATCTAGCTGGTCTGGCTCTGTCTTCTCAGCCAAGGAGGAAGCCCCCCTGTGCTGTCACCCAGCTTGGCTTGTTGTCTGAGGTTCCACCAACACCCTGCCTCCTCTACGAGGCCCCTGGAGTGCTGCCACACTGTGCCAGCAGCATGGTGTGCCCTTAGTTGGGGGCGGCATAACTTCTTAGGGCTTTCAGGGCTCAGCGGTCTCAGGGCATGGCAGTGCTGAAGCTCAGTTCTTCCCCGGCTCCTGGAAAAGCCCTCGGGGTACAGTGGGTGCAGCGCCGGCACGTGGGGCACACCAGCTGCACGAGTGTGCAGCCGGCGCATCGCACAGGCCCCCATTCTGGAGGGCCCCACGCTGGGTTCAAGGCTCTGCTGTCGCCATCTTGAAATGCTTAAAGATATTCAATCCAGGTCCCCACGTTTTCACTCTACACCAGGCCGAGTTCCTGCCTTGCAGGCCGGTATGCAGAGCCAGGAGAGAACCCAGGGATCTGCTGACCCCGGGGCCCCTGCTCAGGGCTGGCCGACCCTCTCCGCAGGGCCGCCTGTCCTCGTTTTAGCTCTGCTCAACCACAACCACAGTCAGTAATTTATTCTTCTGTTTGCTCAGCTCCGCTGACTGAGTGCTGCGGTCGGAGGCATCGATCACCTGCTTCACCCTCTGCAGCTCTCCTCCCCCTCCCAGGGTTCCCAAACCAGCCCATCCTCAGAGTCACTGCTGGCCTGGTTCCAGGGATTTCTGGGGTGCACCCCCCCAGGCCTCTGGACAGACTCCCCAGGTCGGGGAGCTGAGTCTGTGTTGTTAGCGAGCTCCCCGGTGCCTCGAGCACTGCCTCTGTGCTCTGACGAGCAGAACAGAGTTCGAGAACCTTCATCCAAGCGGATAGATCCCAAAGCCCATAGTGTGGCTTCTGGCGTCCTTTCCGGTCTGGCTGTGGCTTTGTTTCCCACTCCAGCCCTGTAGCAGAGTGGCTCGCCGACTGCCCGTAGGTCGGTCCTGTCCCCTCCTGTAACCCACATCCAACTCGGAGGGGCTGTCACCGGAAGCCCTGTATCCCCGCTTTCATGCTGAGTGCGTGGATTTTATCCTCCTTGGAGCACATCTCCTGGTGCACCCCAGTTTGTTCCAGCCCCTCTGTCCCCTGTAGCCTGGAGCTCCTTGTGGAAAGAGCTCGCCTCGGCGTCCCCCTTTCATCAGGAAGGATGCAGCGGTGCAGGTTCACAGCACATGCATCCCACTGCCCTGTGGATACTCCCCTCACGTGATGTGGTCCCCCCTCGCCCAGCAAGGCCCTCCGCCTGCTCGAGTGGCTGGCCCGACGGCACCCGTGTTCACCTTCAGGGCTCACCCCACAGCTCAGCCACCTCACTTAGAGCCCTCGGCTCTCGTCTTGGCCCTGGGAGGGCCTCTGCTCCTCCTGGCCCCGCGGGAACAGGCCCTGCCTCCCTCCCAGAGCCATTCTAGAAGACTACGCGTTTGTTGTATGAAAAGGGCAGCATGCAGAACGTCAGCTTCCTTTACGTGATCGGTACCCTCCATCCCAGCCTCGCCCGTTTTGGGAATGACTGTGTGACTGGAGCTCAGGCTGCTGAGTGACTTCAAACCAGCCCCAGTCGTACCACAAAGGGGTGACTGTGTCCCCCCAGACCTGTTGGGTTTTAAATGTCTTTCCTACTACCATCGTCTCTTCTTCTCAGCATTCACTAAAAGGCAGCTGATAACCACACCAAATGGATTATGTGCTTTGAACGAGGATGCACTTGCGCTCTGGGCGTTTTGAGCCTTAATGGCCAACACCTGCGCCATAAAAGATGCACTGGGTCAATAGAAGGTGCTTTCTGAGCATCTGCTGTGTGCTGCCACCCAAGGGGGACGTGCGCCGTTCACAGCATTTCAGAGGAACATGCCAATCTGATTCTCAGTGGGCCTTGTTTCCTGGGCTCACCTGGTAATAGCCCCTAACATCTTCCTTCACTGAGTGCTTCCTGAGACAGGCGTGGAAGCCCCTGGGTGGGTAATAGGACCAAGACGTCCAGACAAACCGAGGCTTGTGTTTGGAGTTGAACATCCTGGTCCCCTTGGTGCACTTTGCCCAGTGAGCAGAGATCAGAGTTAAGTCACCCACCTCCTCCAGGCACCTGGGACATCACGTAAGGCTTGGGAAACCCTTTCTTCCTCTTGGATGTCCTTCCCTGTATGGAAAAGGTAGCCGCTGATGTCCAGAAACTTCTCAGTTCCTTGGGGAACTCGAGCTGCTTGGGTGGATGGAGGCCTGCTGCGCTGCGGGCTGATGGTGGCGCCTGTGCTTTCTGAGCCTCGGGGACTGCTCCATGCTCCCTGTAACCTCCTTTTTTCTCCTCTGTCTTCCTCAGGCACATCTCTCTCACGCTCCCCGCTACCTTCCGAGGCAGGAACAGCACTCGGGCTGACTATGAATACCAGCACTCCAATCTCTACGCCATCTCAGGTAGGTGGGCCACCACCAGGGGCCAGCGAGCATGCCTGTGTCCCGGGCACCACCTCCCTCCGTGCGTCTCCTCGCTTCTGACGGCACCTGTGCATTCCGTTGCTCTTTCTTCCCCTGCAAGGGGCCTGTTCCCCGCAGGGCCCAGGCCTCCCCTTTCCTCCGTGTCACCGCAGCACTTAGTGAAGGGCCAGATCCTCAGCATGTTCTGAAACTAATGATGAAAAACAGTGTGTGGATTTCGCAAGCTTGAAGGGAGGTTTCCGGAGAATAGTGAGCACATTGTTCACCTGCCAGGTCCAAGCCAGGTTCCCCGCAGGGACCGGGGACCGTGCAGACCCGAGGCCCGGTGCCGCCTGCCCTCCTGTCCACATCTGTCCTCACCTCTCGTTCTCAAGACCGGGTTTGTGACCAGAGGGTACACGGGGGGCCTCCCTCCCGCACCCCCAACCCTGTCACCTGAGTCTGTGGTCTCTGAACTCGGCCTTGAAATGGATAGTGTTGCCTTGGCAGGAACTTCAGCAGTCCGAGTTTTCTTTTTCACCTTCACCCAGAGAGGGAAAAACTTACAAAGCCTTATTACGGGATTGAGATTCATTAGGTGGCGGGCAGCGCAGGGGAGTTGCTAAGAGCTGAGGAGACCCACGAACTTGACTCTGATTATACAGGGGCCTCCAATCGGAGGCCTTGGTGTATCGGGGGGAAATGGCACATCGGGGCCACTTACCAGCGCACACCCCTAATGGTGAGTGACGTTTTGAACACGGGAACATGGCATTCATTCATGTACCATAATGAACCGGTTATTTGAAAGGTAATCTTTTTTTCTAAAACTTGCAACTTCAGGGTACTAAATAGATGAAATAGAACAATGGTATAATTCATGTCAGTATTCGTTTTTCTTTGTTATGATCACTCCCTAATAGGTTTGGAAGGATAAGCAAAGGCCAGTTGTTCCATTTCTGGGTGGCACTCCTGCCGGGAAAGGGGAGCGACAGGGAGGTCCCCACAGCCCTCGTCCTAGCCCCACGCCAGGAGCCAAGTCCCCAAGGGGAGCGGGCGCATGCTGTCTGAGAGCAGCGTCTCCAGGGAGAATTTCCTCTGTGCTCTGGCTATTTCAGCAGAGTCGACAAGGAGCATAACAAGTGTGGAAAGATGACCTATTTTGTAGAAAAGCTGAATATTTCCCTAGATGCTTAGTGGCAGAGTGGTGCAAAACAGGCCTGTGAAATCCAGCGGGATGAAATCCCGCTCCGAAAGCACATACAGGCGGCTCAACCAAAGCAGAAGCTGTTTTCCCCCCTCCAGCTTGCAAATCTTTTTCCAGCCGCAGGGTCCAGCTGCCCCCACCTCACTGGGGTTCTCTGATGGCTTTCCCAGCTGTTGACATTTCTGCAGAGAAGGGCGCACAGAGTGAAATCTCCTCTGGTTTGGCAGGAATGTTCCTGTCTGCCCCTGGACCACTGCTTCCTTGCCCCGCTGCTTTGATGAGGTGTTGTCTGGGTTCATTTCAGCTGTTAGTTTAGCAGTACCGAGGTAACAGCCTCAAGACACAGGGGAAGCCATTCAGGAACTTCCTGTTACATTTATGTAAGTGGCAGTCAATTGGATTTTATCTTCCAAACAGAGGTAGTTGAGGCCACAGCCCATGACAGCAGGCAGCTCAGGCCTCCTCGGTGGCTGCAGGCCCCAAATTGCTCTGCCAGGGTCCGGGACTGCTTCATTGTGAGGCTGCCAGGCGTGCCCTGCAGGGCCCGCTGGCTCTGTAAGGCCTGCAAGCTCAGCACTGGGCAACCATGGTGCAGCTGGGAAGTCTGCCCGCCTGCCCGCCCACCAGCAGCCTGCCTGCAAGCCGATCTGGCTAGAGGGAAGCAGAGACACCCTCCCCACCATCCCCCCTGTTCCAACAGTGCTTGGCACCGAATGGCACGTCTCAGTTTGGTGTTGCAAAGTTAAGGTTTCAAAGGTTTATTCCAGAAACAGTCAAGGCAGCGGGTGCCCCAGGCCCAGCCCGGGCCCAGGGCCTGCTGCCATAATGGCTGGTACTCTGCTGGTAATGGATTGAGCCACCACACTGTTCTTCCAAACCAGCCCTGCATACGTTTGCTGCAGACCTCAGGCCCTGAGCCTTTGGTAGAAACTCCTGGTCTGCTCTGGTTCATTCCTGAAAACACTTGATTACCGCTCCCTTCATTTGCAGTCCCTTCCTAAGTAGATTTCCAAACAAGGTAATTAGTAATTTGAAAAGCAGCCCACACTTCATTTGTACATATGGTTATTAAAGTGATATTTACTTTTGCATATTTTCCCAAGGGCGTACCTGTTACGATCTGCCCTCTGTACTTTCACTGAGACAGTTCATCTGTGTCCTGCCTGCAAAGGGAGTGACACTGCTGGGGAACCTGGTGCGGGCCATGTGTAGCTCTGTCCCCAGCACACAGAGGTGCTCCTGAAACAGTTGTGGGAGGAAGGGAGGGAAGAAGAAAAGCTTTTAGCCCGTGTCTACCCTGCCCAGGAATACCCTTTATGGCATCTCAGGGAGGCGATCATTCTAAATGCTACTTGAGCCCTCCAGCAGCTGGGGCTACCACCTCCGCGCAGCCTAGCCCATCTCCGCAAGGTCCTCCTGTGTCGTTCAGCTGTGCTGTCTCGCTCTACATTCATATCCGCCCAGCCACTTGGGGTACCACGCATCCTATCAGCGATGCGTGCCGACTATTCTCCACCGTCCAGCCCGGGGGTAGCTCTCTCCTGCCCACAGAATTGGGGTAAGGAACTTCTAAGCCTCTTTGCCAAAATCCTGAGATGCTTACTCCCTCCTCTGCCAGCTATTACCCTCATCAGAATGGCCACGAAGCACAACTTTGATCCTCACACTTCCTCTCCCAGGAATTTCCTCTGGAAAATGCTTACAGATGTGCAAAAAAAAAAAAAAAAAAGATTTATCCGCAAGGGCGAGCACTGCTGCTTTTTAAATGTAATAACTCAAAAAAAGAGGTGGGGGGTGGTGGATATCCTAAATGTCTAAAACAAAGGCAAGTCGGTTAAATTATGAAACCTCCATACAGTGGCCTTAACTTCTCAAGCATCAAACAAATTTTTTATTTAGATAAAAAGGCGTGCATGAATACTGCTAAGTGACAACTGGAGTGTGCAGTGTGAACTCATTTTAAAGCATATATGCACAGACCTGGAAACGTACACACCAAGACATTCACAGTGGTTTTCACTGGGTTTTCCAGGTCTTCTTTTTGTTTCTTTGCTGTGTCTCACTTTTCTACGATAGCACATGTTACTCCCGTAATAAAAACATACAGGCTTGGGGTTAATTCAGCACACTCTTGGGAAGCTTCCCAAGTGGCCACCGTCTTTTCTGAGGGCTCACAAGCCTTCCTCTGAGTGCTTCACAAGGACTTCCCTGTGACTCAGATGGTAAACAATCTGCCTGCAGTTCAGGAGAACCTGGGTTTGATTCTTGGGTCGGGAAGATCCTGTGGAGAAGAGAATGGCGATGCACTCCAGTTTTCTTGCCTGGAGAATCCCATGCACAGAGGAGCCTGGTGGGCTATAGTCCATGGGATCGCAGAGTCGGACACGGCTGAGCAGCTAACACTCTCACAGACTCATACTGTGCTTTCGAATTCTGATGGAAATCACTTCCAGGCCACAGATCAATAGCTTCTTCTTGTCCCTTTTTGTGGACACGATTGTTTTCTGTTGTCCCATCCCCTGGACCCTCCTGTCCACTGATGTTCCTCAGAGGTCACTGACCATCTTCTGCGTCTGCTGGCCCTCCAGTCCCCAGCTGAGCCCGAAAGCACCTGGACGCACCTGCTGCCTCCTCGCCTTTCTTGCCCCTCAAATCCCCCATCACCATGTTATTCACCCTCCAGGGTTTGAGGGTGGTTTTCCTTGAAAGAGTAGATGGAGTAAAACGGTGGGTGCCTGGTGTGGCCCACTCTGTAGCCCACGTATATTCGGGTCGGCAAACCACTTTTTAAGCTGGTCTCACTTGTGACCAGTGGCAGCTGGCAGGCGCATGCTCTCCTGGTCGTGTTCTCACTGCTGTGTCTTCCTCGGCTAGACGCCCTTAAGGTCTTGTCCCCCAGGAGGACGCTCTTCAAGGCCGTGTCGATTTCTCTAGATTCTGTCCCAGAGCCCCAACTCCTGAGTTTCCTTGTCAGAACTGCTAGTGGCTGTTAGTTTGCTTTCAAAGAATATCTTCTTGCTCCTGAAAGTCTTCTATTTTGGTCCCAGGTGGTGGTGGCCTCCCTTTTTTTTCCTTACCATTTTTTTTTCAGATGTTTAGATATCTGAGCACTTATTCATTTCTCTTCCACTTATTCCAGAAAGATTTAAGGTAGCTCTGAAAACACATGTAGTGAAGTGGAAATGGAAGGGGCAGAGCAGGAGTGAATGAAAATACAGGATAGCAGAGGAGGGTGCAGCCTTGGGTGAGGTTTTGCATGAAGGGGAGATTCCAGGTTTGGTCCAGAGTCGAGTCTTTTTATAGACAACATAGAAACAAGCCAGTTGTTCGGGAAGAATGTAACTATTCCTTTTATGAATTCTTCCTCATAGAAAGGGCCCTGCAAGGTGCTGGAAACAACAGAAGAGCCGCTTTTCAGTGAGCTTAATAAGGATAGACTGTGACCTACTCATGTTTGAAACCCTAAATGTTTAGAAGTTGAATGCAATGATTTTTTTTTTTTTAGCTGCGCTGAGTCGTCATTGCCGCACGCGGGCTTTCTCTAGCTGAGTGGGGGCTACTTTAGTTGCCGTGCACAGGCTTCTCATTGCAGTGGCTTCTCTTGTTGCGGAGGAGGGACTCTAGGGCACACAGGCTTCAGTCATTGTGGCGCAAGTGCCCAGGGGCTCCGAGGCATGTGGGATGGTCCCCAACCAGGGATCGAACCGGTGTCCCCTGCGTTGGCAGGTGAGTTCTTAACCACTGGACCACCAGGGAAGCCCGAGTGAGATGTTTCTTAAGAAATGTCCTTGTGCTGGGCGTCAGACCAGGGGCTGGAGACCTGGGGGACGTCAGGCAAGAGGAGCTCCCTGACGTCCTGTCCACCTTGAGGGCTTCCTGTGCTGAGGGTCCCTGTAATGAGTGACTCAGTTCAGAGGCCCCAGGGTTGTTTTTTCTGACCTAGGAACGTCCCATCAGCCTCATGGCAGGTTTTACTTCATGAACAGGGAAACGACACTGTAACGTTCTTTTGTTTTTGTGGTGGTTATAAAATGATTCCTAGCTCCACGTGAAGAATTTTTTCCCAAAGAACTTATTTTTCTTGCTTTTGAAAAAAATCAACATAGTTGTATAAAATAGTAAAATAAAGCAGGTGCATATTAAAACCAGCATGTAATAAAGCCAAAACTCTCAAACTCAGACAGCCCACAGTTTCAGCGTGAGCTACACGCAGAAATGCATGGAGGCCACACGGTGCGGGGAAGCACCTTTTAGCGCCTGACATCTTCATCTGTCCATCAGTACCAGGCCGACCATGTAATGTATTTTCCACGTCGTCACTTTTGAGAGTGCAAGGGGTATGGGGCTGCCCCAGACAGAGCCGGAGAACCCGGAGCCGACCTGGTCAACTGGGAGTGCGGTCACCCTGTCTCAAGCTCTTCTGGGTTTTTCAGGTTTGGGGTGTTTTTTCCCCCTTTTTGGTTTTCTTTTTGATTGCTGGAAAAGCCGGCTTATTGCCCTCCACAGCTGTTCCCTCTTAAAAACCAGTCCGTTTTCAAGATGTTTGACATCAGGAAGCATGTGAGCATGGACAAGCCCGAGTCCATCAGCAGGCAGTGTAGCCATGACCCTCATTCAGAGAGAAGGGGGATTTTATCTGAAACACAGAACCCCGTACCAGCTGTGTGACTGTGACATCAGACCAGGAAAGCGCAAAGCAATTAAAAATAATTAATGATTTCTGAATATCAGCCTTCTCCATGCAGTTTTAATCTAGTCCTCATTTAAATTGGAAGATGGACATTTAATTATCAGTATTATGAAATTCATGATTTATATATTTCATCCAACTGGATAAAATTTCTGCCACTGGCTCTTCATCTTATTATGAAAAGAAAAAGAATCTGTGTGTTTTACAGTGTGATCCTTTAAAAACTCGTCTATAGCATACCAAACAATTACGAATGTATTTTCCTTTCATTTTTAGTGATTGCATTATTTCTGTCTTTTAATTAGGAGAAGCAAATCTCTCCAGGAAAGTCAGAAATAAACTTGATACTTTAATGACCATAAAGCAATGCCAGGTGGGAAAACGACCAAAAGACTGAAACAGTCGGGCGTGTGAGAAATGAGAACGCCCTTCTTTTCCTTGTGAGGTGTTCTGACCGACAGCCGTGCACGTGCCACGTTTATGCCACAGAGTTTGCGTGTGTGTTGTGTGTGTGGTTCTGCTTTCCCCAAGTGTGTGGGTGAGTGCCAGCCTGTGGGTGGGTTCACAACCTCAAAGCTGGGGAAGGGCCGCCGGCTTCCAGCGGGAGCCCCAGAGTAAACGTTAGTTGCCCTCTGCATTCACAGGTACCTCTGCGGCCTGTGAATTAATGGACATGTTCTTGCGGCTTCTGTGGCCTTGAACTTCAGACCTCCCCTCACCCACCTCTTTTCCTGTATCCTCCACTGAGGATTTCAGACTCACCTAGGACTGCTCGGAGCAGTGGGGGGTGAGCTGGAGGGAAGGGGAGGCAGGGAACCAAGGGAGGAATGTGGGTTTGACGGGCCCCAGATAATAGCATATGGGGGGCCCCAGATAATAGATTCCTCAGTGGAGTGAAAAAATATATATATTTATAATAATGGTGCTCGAATCAAGAAGGAAATAAGTCATTTTAAAGGCATATAAATTTTTATCATCCCCTCTAACAGCCATAGCGTCCCTTGTCTATCCATCTCTTCCTGCCCTGACAACAAAACCGAGCACAAAGGAAACCAGGAGAAGAGCAGGCAGAACCGGGCGGGCGCGGGTGGGGACTTGCTCACGCAGAAGATCTGTACATCCTGATGTGAAGGTGGGGTGACAGGTGGCCAGGTTTGCTCTGCACACAACCATGTGTGTGCTGTCAGGCGCTCACACGCCGCCTTGTTGCGATTGATGAATTGCCTGCTTTCTTGATTAAACCTTCCGTCACTTAAGAAACAAAAAGCCTGTGTTTAGATGGCAGAGTGGGACACGTCAAAAAAATCTGTCTCCTTTACCTTTGTGCAGATGTTGGGCACAGACTGTAACATGTATTATTAAAATGAATGTGGCATTTACTGTGCATTATTCCTTTCCTGGGAGAAAGGACTGTAAATTATATGCTAATAATAAGCTTTAACCCTTTCGAAATGCAAAAGATTTAAGAGTGCAAATATTCATGTAGGCCCGGCTAATTGGACGTGCTTTCATACACCCAGCCGTGGTTGCCGTGTCACCGGCGTTAATGAACAGCGTGTGTGAGCAGACACGCAGGGCGCTTGGGGAGCTCTCGCCTCCTGGAGGGGCTCCGCTCTGCAGGCGCCCCTGCTAGGATTTTGCGGAGAGAGGCCCCAAAACCCCTGGGCTGGGCTCTGGGTCACCCTTCTGACAGATGAGGGCCAGAGCCTTGTCCAGTTCCCCCAGCCCGTCTTCTGGACCCGAGCGTCAGGCGTGGTCCCCTCTGCTCTGTGTCCTCACCTCCGGGGCCGGCTGGGCTCGGGCCTGGCAGGTACCTTGTGGGTACTCACACTTCCTTGACCTGGCTTATCAGTCCCCAGTCCAGTTGCCCAGGTGGCAGACTAATGTCCCCAAAGCACGCCTCGTCAGATCACGTTCACGCCAGCCCCAGCCAGCCCACTGCCAACTGCGTTCACACGAACCTCACCTGCCCAGAGTTGGGGCTGTCGATGGCCAGTCTCTGCCTGTGCGGTGTCTCTTCCTCCAGGCCCCCCAGTCCAGGTAGCTCCCGGCATCCTCTCCATCGTGTCTCTCTGTGCGCCTGTCCCCGCCAGTCCTGTGGCCTGATGGCCCCAGCGTCTCCTCTGCTGACCCATCCCTGAAGGCCTGCTTCCACACTGCCTCTGCCGTGAGGCTTGTCTCATTCCCTCCCACCTGGGGTGCTGGTTTCCTCCCCCTCGTTTTTGTGTTGGAGCCATTTCACCTGTGAGCACGCTCAGCCAGCAGAGGCTGTGTTTAGAAGAGAGGATGGAGGCTGTCTTCACTCCTTTTTGAGTCGTTGAGGATATTATTAAAGGCAGAGAGAGAACGACTGTTCACTTCTCTCTTCATTCAGCAGACAGCGCTGCCATGTGCCAGGGCCTGTGTTCCCTCTTCCAGGGCAGCAGGAAGGTTCAGCATGTGACTGACAGGGCATTTGGGGTCAGAAGCGCATGCGGCCATCGCACAGAGCTGCCGGGAATGGCCGCACAGGTTGTGCACTGAAGAACCCACACAAATGCTTCCCAGGTAGAGCTGTGCAAGGGCCCTGTGTTGCTTGACCCTGGGCAAGTCACTCGAAGCTAGTTATTCACCCCTCTCTGGTGGCTCAGATGGTAAAGAATCTGCCCACAACACAGGAGACCTGGGTTCGTTCTCTGGGTCAGGAAGCTCCCCTGGAGAAGCGAATGGCAGCCCATTGCAGTATTCTTGCCTGGAGAATCCCCATGGACAGAGAAGCCTGAGAGTTGCAGTCCATGGGGTTGCAAAGAGCCGGACAGGACTGAGTGACTAACACTGTCACTTTCGAGATAATGCAGTAACCGCCTGTTGCCTTCCCAGTTGTTGTTACGAGGGTCCAGGGCGTGTAAGAGTATTTCATAAATCGGGAAGCACCTCCCCTGCCGGAGCCCAGAGGTTTGCTGAGAATTATCACCCAGGGCACACTGGCTCATCTTCTCAGTCCTGCGCTCCGTTGTATGAATTTATACATAAGACTTCATCTCAGCAGTCGGCATGCTCTGAGTGCTCAGGGAAGACATCTTCCTGGGGCCAGAGAAACTTGCAGTAAAGGCTCTGGCGCAGCTCCGCTGGGCACCACCCAGAAAGGAGACGTCCTGTCACGCGTTGTCACTTAGACGTGGGCTGTTTTGCGTGGCCAGCGGCCCACAAGCCCTTTCTCGGGAAGGTGACAGGATGCTGGTGTGGGGGCAGGAAGGGAAGACGCGCTTGGCAGAGTGAGCCGGCGACCTCCATAAAATCTTGCAACGCGCCTTTGGTTTTTCAGAGGAAGAGTGCTTGCGGCGGGGGGTTGGGAGTGCTGCTTTCGTCTCCAGGTTTTCATTTCTGCTTTTCCTGTGCTCCCCCGGCAGGAGAAAGTTAAGACTTTTTCCAGTTTCGTCATGGTGAAAAATAAAAATATAATGAGGTGACAGATACTTGAGTGTTCTTAAAAGATGGCCACCCCCTGCTGTGCCTTCATTCTCCATATTTTTCTTTCAAGCGTGGCAGAGAGTAGGCGGCATTGGTTTAATGGGCCACATCCCCCTCCCTTTTAAATCCTTGAGTGAGGCAGCTGAGAGGTGGTGAGGAGATTCCGGGCAGGAGCCAGAAGGGTAGGTGCAGCGAAGTTTCTGCCACGGACCTGCCCGGTGACGTCAGGCACAGCACTAAGCCTTTCTGGACCTGATGCCCCCGTCTCTCGATATCAGTAATTGCAATAATAACGTTAATCATTCAAGTGTAGCAATAGTTCAGCTCATGTATTTTGGAAGCATCCTCTGTGTCAGCCATTGTCTGGCACCTAGAGGAGCAGTGATAACACCTCCAGGGGCTGGGAGCTGTGTGGGAAGGAGCGTGTGTGGTTTTCACATTGGGATACCTGAGACATTACCAGCAAATGCGAACTTACTGCCTTCACACTTCAGAGAAATGCCATGCAAATACTGTCTTGACCATAAAGGTCCCACACATGGACAGAGAAAAACTGTCTCTCTGACACCTTTCTTTCTGCATATGTATCTTCTTTGTCTAGTTTTTAAGCAGAAATATGTCTCCATTTCCCCATCATAATTCACCTCCTGGCAGGGAGCGTGACTGTGGTCATTTCTGAAGGCCTAGCCAGAGAAAGGCCTACCCAGATGGCGCTAGTGGTAAAGAACCCTCCCACCCAAGCAGGAAAATGCAAGAGATCCAGGTTCCATGCATGGGTCAGGAAGATCCCCTGGAGAAGGAAATAGCACCCCACTCCAGTATTCTCGCCTGGAGAATCCCACAGACAGAGGAGCCTGCGGTCCATAGGGTTGCAGAGTCAGACACAACTGAAGCGACTTAGCACGCAGCCAGAGAAATGCTGAAAACAAATGGAAGACACTCAATCTCAGCTCTTCATCTGCTCTTAGCACTTCTTCAGAGGCTCTGGGGTGAGTGAAGTCATCGGGGTTACCGAATACTCCTGCCTAGGAGCAGCTTGTATCAAAGTAGCCTTTTGTTTCTCTTTATACCTCTGTCTATCTCTGTCTTGCAGTAACAGACTATCAGCTGAGAGGGAAAAAATGATATAATTAAGGTAACTTCTTTAAGCACATCTCGGGAGCTGAAGTTGTTTTTGCTTTTATTAAAATGGATCACTTTAATTTATTTTAATAAATCTAACCTTCCTCTAGACTTACCATGTACAAAACTCTGTAGTAAGCCCTTTCCATGCATTTTGTTATTTAATCCCAGCAAATCCTTATCAATAACATTACAGAAAACCTCTCAGGGTTTGTACTGTTACTGCTGTGATTTCTGTTTTACAGGTAGAGGTGCCCATGTTGCTGAGTCCCCATGTTCAAGCCTTGTCCAAAGCCTTAGAGGATGAATACCTGTAATAATAATAAAAGTGAAAGTGCAAGCCGCTCAGTCGTGTCTGACTGAGTATAGTCCATGGAATTCTCCAGGCCAGAATACTGGAGTGGGTAGCCTTTCCCTTCTCCAAGGGACCTTCCCAACCCAGGGATCAAAGCCAGGTCTCCTGCATTGCAGGCAGATTCTATACATTAATATGACAATAATAGTAATAAATATTGTGCAGCTGGAGAAACTGAGGTTTGAGAGTGATTTACCCATAGTTAGCAGTGCTAGTCAGCGGAAGGGCTGGCATTCAAGCCCAACCAGCCCCTAAGCTCCCCCCGACTACCCTGGGGACTACGCCTTCTAGCTGGGGACCCTGTCCCTCTTTGTGTCAAGCGAAGTTGGAGGGACACACACACCCAGAGTGGCTTACACAAGGACTCATCGGTTTATTAGGTCTTAGTGTTGTTTAATCTCAGGTGGCCCCTGGACCGTTGTCTCTGGGACCTTGTCAGAGTTGAGGCCTTCCATGCTTGACTGAAGGTGCCCTCCCCCACCCCCACATCCTCAGGGCACCTCCAGGGGTAAGTGTGGGTCCTGCTGGGCAGAACAGTGCAGAGCTGAGCACATAGCCCCTCTCGTAAAGCTGAGTGGCCTTAGGCAAGGACCTTCACCTTTCTGGGCCTCAGTTTCGTTGTCTGTCAAATGGGAACAGCAGTGGTTTGCAGTGAGGATTAGAACCAAGCCTGGCACATAGGAGGTGCTCTGAGGGTGTCCTTATGATTGTAATTATCCCACAGCTCCTCCCTCCGGCCCTTCTCAAATCCTTTCCAGACCAACAAGGGCAATACTCCGGATGCTTCAAGGAACTGCCCTGCCATTAGCAGGCAAGGCTACCACTGGTCCTGCTGTTGGAAACCTCTGTCTGGGGTTGGGGGGGAGCTCTGGGCACCTGGATGTCCCCTTGCCATGGTCTTCCCTCAGCCCAGAGGTGACAGTGGCCAGCCCAGACACACCTTCTCACGTCTTGGGACTGAACTACAGGCGTCTTCCCCCACTCCAGCTCTCTGAACCCTGCCCACAGCAGGGCTCCTACATGAACTGACAGTCACCGCAGTGCCACCTGCTCGGAAGCTTCACCCTCCAGGTTGGGCTTCCTAAGGTGCCAGCCTCTACCGAGGTGACCGAGCTATTACCCTGTGCGACCCCGTGTGCTCCGGGTCCCAGCTCCCCTCCTGCCGGCTCTGCTGCCCAAGTTCTGCTGCAGCCCGTGTGTCCCCGCTTCCAGGCTCCAGCCTGGCTGACCTACCTCAGTAGTCCTCTGGAATCAGCTGCCAGGTGGGCATCTGTAGACTCCTGATGACTTAGTGAGTAATGATGGGGGAATTGGTAGAACTCGGGGAGCCGCTGGACGGCTACACAGGATCCCATGATGAGACGGGAAGTTTTCTCTATCCCCCACACAGGACGTCAGGATGGGTGCATTTAACTGGCCTCAGGACCAAAGAGTTCTGATCTGTTCTGTAGCAGTGAAGCCACCTTTCCCATGGACGGAATACCTGCATCCATCCGTTGTTGTGCATTTGGCGTCCGTGTCCTGAATACCCAGTACTTTTTTTTCCCCATCTGTTTATAAATGGCCAGTGACGGTCTTAACCTGTTTATGTTTAAAGAACAGACTTCATTGCTCCAGCCTAGAGTTGGGAAGGGGTGTATTTATCACATGTCCCAGAAAACGCGGGGCCCTCAGTCCTCAGATCTGTCTTTCGATTGTCTCCGAGACAATGAGTGATGCAGTGCTCTCAGCCAAGGTTGAGATCCTTTGTTAGCGCGTGGTTTCTCGCGCCTGGCTTGTTTTATAGCGTGAACGATCTGATGATCCACCAGCGAGGCGACATCCATAATTTTGAATGAGAGAGCAAAGCTTGCCTCGTTGGCCCTAAGCATCGCTCCTGGTAACACGCTTAGAAGTGCTTAATCGCTTGCTACCTGGAGGCAATAAACGCACCCATCTTTCTGTTCCATTGCCTCCTGTGTTTACCTTAAATATGCCCTGGGCTAACAGAATGCCAGTGTCACTCCTGTCAGAGGGTCCCTTGGCTTGTGAATTACACCGCCGCCTCGCACCCTTCTTCTGGCCAAAGGTGGTTGGGCCTCTCGTAGGCCCAGCATAGGTGCCTTCTTTGGCCAGAAGCCTCTTGGCTATTGATGCTGCTTGTAAACTTTGCTGTCTGATTGGTTTTCCCAGTTCTGACTGAGAAGGGTGACCTATTCTTGGTTGTAACATCTCGTTCAGTGCTCAGTTCTCTGGTGGAATCCACGGTCTGTCCCAGGAGGTTAGGACCACAGGTCTCACACCCAGGCAGCCCAGCCTGCAGGAGGTGCTCTGAGATCCTCATTGTTGGATTGATTCTTGAGACCCACCCTTTGTATCCACCCTCCCCAGCTGCATGACTTTGGACAGTTTACGTAACCTTTCAGTCATTTCCTCTTCTAAAACTTGAGGATTAGGGATAATGTATGTGAAGTGCCTTGTACTGAGTGGGCCCCCCAGAAATGGTAGCTTGAATGACTGTCATAGATCCTGGCATTCCAGGGAGCATGGGTCTTATTTCCCCCTGAAGTAGGACCCCCAGCCCCACCCCACCTAAAATGCAGTCAGGAGGGGGGCTTAGGTCCACTAAGGCAGGGCTGGAGCTGGACTCACGGGTAGGAGCCTGCCCAGGTCAGGGTCCAACCCTCCACTCTAGTTCAGAAATCTATAATTGCTTGAGATGCAGGTTTGTTAGTGGGTGAAACAGTTTTGTAGAGAACTTCTCAGTGTTTAAATCAGCCTCCTATTTCCCCCTTCCCTTCTCCTCGAATCAGCTCTGGACTGAGAAAGGAGCATTACCTGTTCTCAGCGCTCGAACCATTTGACTCCTTTCTTCTTTGTCTTTTGGCTGTTTCTTTCCTGCCCCTCCTATCCCAGGACCCTTGCCCCAGAGTCCTTATAGACCTGTGAGCCGAGGCTTGGTCTCAGGATATGTCGAGAGTCTCACCACCCACCAGGCACATCCTGAAGGCTCCCTCATGCTCCAGAGCGGCCACCGGGTCAGTGGGGCTCCAAGGCCCGTGCCAAAGGCTGGCTTGGCAGCCATGGGACACAAGTGCACTGAAGACCATCCTTCCTGGGGTTTGGGGGAGTGTTTAAGCAACTTTCTGAGACATTCCCATCTTAAGAAAGGATGCCAGACTATCTGTCGATGCTGAAGGATTGCTCCTTTCTTCAGACTACCTTTTTAAAAAAGATATTGTACCTTTTATTTGGATTTAATGAGGGCAGACATTTTAATCAGAGGTTAGTCATTTATTTTTGCAAACTATTGTTTTGATTCATCATTTATGCAGATAATTAAATGGTTCAGTTGGCACAGTGTGTCTACTTTATTAAAACAGGTAATTTTGGCGGGGGGGGGGTAAAAGAGAGAGATGCTGTTTTTTGGATCACTGCACAAGAATTGCTTTTATCTTCATCTCTGTGCGTAGTTTCTGGTTGTGTTGCCAGAAGGCTCTCTCACTTTCAAGCGTTCGGTGTCCTCTCTGGTCTGGGGGGTGCTTGCCCTGGGATGATTGGGGTGTGAACCGTTATGCCCTTTGAACTGGGAGATGAAGAAATCCTGTGCTGTTACCTTTCAGAAAGTCTCCAAGGTTTTAATTGGATTGGGGGAGAAGAGCCTACAAGTTATGAACTTTGCAGAGCAGCAGTTCTTATGCTAAAAACAGATTAATTGTAGCCCTCGCAGGGGGTGGAGTTTAAAAGTCAATTACTACTTGTCCTATTATAATTTATACACCTAGGATTTGGAAAAGTCTGTCACTTGGTGCAAAAATGAAAAGGTTACGTGTACTAGTGTGAGTATTCCCGTGACTTTTCATTTGTAAATGCTTCGGCTACACACATCTGTATGTATGCAGCTTGTAGGTGCAGAGCTCCGATATTATTGCAGCTTAGAGCAGGGTTCCTCAGGAAGAGTAACCTTTAAGATTTCATTCTTTAAATCCATAATGGCTTGAAACTTAGTCCTTTGTCTGGCAGTTCACTCCATTTGTAGGCACCCTGGCAGCCCCAGCTAGGGCCTTGGGGACACTCCACTCCTGGGTCACAAACCAGTAAGAGATGGCCATTTAGGGGACAGTTTTTTAAAAAACAACAAATTGCTTGCAAGGTTTGCTCTCCTTGATTTTTCCATGTTTGCATCCTGAATCAGTTCATTCACTCATTAAAAGGATTTATTTTAGGCAGACCAATTAAAAGTTTGGAAGCTAATTTTTTGCTGAGCAGAGCGCAGACCTCAGGAAGCACGATTTATAACAGGGCTTCCGCCCTTTTCCACCAAGAGCTGTCTGATGGCACTGCGATCCCCAGCGCTCAGAGCACAGAACATCGGTCCTTCGCGGGTGGGTGGCTCCTGGCCTTCATTGTTTCCTGGGGAACCCGCAAGTCTGAGAAGCCTAGCCCAGCCCGGGAGTGGCTCGCAGGATTTGTTTGCTTGTACATACCCCACAGTTTAATTTTTTTTAATAGGAAGCTGCTGTGTAGTTTGGATATTTAAACAGTTATTAACCGAATGACAATTAACAGATTGCATAGACAGATTTTCTTTTGAAAACCTCTGAAATTGAGTACAGTTTGCAAAACTATCACGGCCTAGTAATGACAATGAATTTTGATTTCCCGGAACTGATATTAGACTCCTTATTAAACTATGTGCATCTGCTTTTAATTTACTCCAAATAATTGGAAAATGCAATGAAGCTTTCCAATTAAAGCACGGCTTTATGCTGTTTAATAATACCCCCATAATATTATAGCTTATGAAGTGACAGGTGAGTTGGTGTATGAATAAAACATAAAGGCAGCAATAAGGGACAGAAAACCGGAGACAGTTGTGGGGATTTTAAATGCTGGATGTAATTTGCATATATTAATCTCTTCTTTTCAGCCTTATCAGGCGTTCTTCAGTATTTGAAGTTAAAATAGCGTTGACAGGCGGGAGTACGCTTAGTTTTTTCAAGGATTTATTACTTGTATAATTTCTGATCTTTAATAAGCAGATATGACTGATCCTCATAGTTCTATAGAAATCGGTTAATTGTTCCAGATGGCGTGTACTGATTATGCAAAATTACTTTTCACACCATTTTTTTTGTGATGGAGTTTGGAGTAAAATTAAATTTTTTATAGCCTTCTTATCATGCTGTTTTACAGTGGTTTTTCCACAGAAGTTGAATTTAATCTACTATATTACATTGACCAGCACAGTTATTCTAATGTAGCATTTTGTGATTTGACAAAGAATAATAGAACATATTGCTCATTGTTCATTACTGTGTCCCTAATAAAAAGGAGCTCCTGTGTATAGAACATAGCTGTTATTTATGAAGAATGCCTAATTCATACAGTTAAAAATGCAAAATTGTACTATGCAGTAGTTCCTTGTAGGGAGAGAGTATCTGAGAAAAGCAAATGGAAATAGGCTTGTTGCTACAGATTTTACATGCTAGAAGAGGGGTCTTCTTTTAATGACCAGAGAGTTTAAATTGTGCTACTTCTTCTGTGAGTAGGGGAGAGAAAAGGCTAGATAATCTCATTCTATTGATACTAAGAGAGGTGTCACCGGTTGACTTGTCTTGATTTGCATAATCCCAGAAGCCTTTCATAATTGAATAGCATTTATAAAAGGTGGTTATACTTTGGTGTAAAGTATCCAAAAAAAAAAAAGCCTAAAAAGCCTCAAAGATAATTCGTCTCTAACGTTTTCCAACGCGTCAGTTTTTGTAAAGCATCTTGTGCTGGTGTCAGATCCAAGTCCAGGCTGTGCATTTTACCAGGTGACATTAATCTAAGCTTATCCTTGTCCAGGTTCTCGGATAACATTCTCTCTACAGTTCAGCTGGTAGCGGGAGGCAACTCAGCAGGTGCACCCCAAAATGGGATTGTAGGGCTGTTACCATGAAGCAGGGAGAGATCCAGTTTCTTTCCTTTGGGAGAACTCCTCCCAGAAGCAGAGGGAAGGAGGACAGGTTTTTCTGTTGCATGAGAAGAATCCTGTTTGGGTGTGTAGTATTTTAAATGCAGTGCAGAAAGAAGTAACCCATTTCTGTGTATATAATCTGAACTTTGGCTTGTTTTCAAGAGACCACTGTGTGTATGAAACCTTATCAGGATTTTTATAGACTTGGGATGTACATTTCTGTTTCAGGTAGAGTTGAGTCCCTTGTGCAGAGAGACTCACAGGTCTTTCTGTGGCCCTGCTGCTCCATCCAGGTAGTTCGTTTGGTTCTGTGCCTCATCTCCCCTTGCCCATAGCCGTCTTCCCACAGGCCTTGAGAATGCTTCCATGTTTGAACAGACTGGATTTGGATCTGTTTAAAAGGTTCAATTCCTTTAGCCCTGGGGGAATCAAACTTCTTTTTTAAAAAAATAAATTTTTCTGCTAGCAACACTGATTGCTGTTCACAATGCTCCGTCCCCACTTACCCTCCAATCCTGGAGTAGAAGCAGGACTTCACTGATGCCTCTCTGACAGGTTCGAGGGGACCAGACAAACAGGTTGCAGACTTCAGAGGTCGTCTGTCCAGCTGTGTCCGCTGAGGGTGGGACTTGGGATGCAGGGCAGGGGTGCTCTCGGGGTGTGAGCTCTCCAGAGGGCCCAAGAGAACAGATTCAGTTAGATGCCCATGTTACCATAGATTGCCAGTATTGTGTAGATTGTACTGTTTTCTAGTCTTCAAAACATTTTCAGTTAAGTTCTACTGTGTATCTCGTCTGGTCTTGAGACAAGCTAAATAGGAAGGTAAATATATTTGGCTGCCTGCAGTACTGGAATGACTAATTAGACCAAATATAAAGAAATGTAATTCAGAGCCCAGAGCGCTTGCAGTAACCTGTACTGACTGAATTCTGTATTCTCTTTACCTCCAGAGTACTTAAAAAACCTGAAACCTTTCACCTGCCCTCTTTTGTAAACTCAAGATATATTTTTGTGAAAATTAAAATTATATGAAAAAGAGCGTGCATAAATCAGACATGATTAAAAATATTTGTTCTAATGCAGTAATAATGTGGTAGTAATGCTTTCATCAGTATAGCTTAAGGCTACATTAAGTGGACAGACTTTATATGGATTCTCTAATTTTAATCTTCAAAATGCTATCTAATGTCTCATTAAGACTTGCATATAATGTATCTTAAGTACAGTCATTAAATATAGTTTAGGGAGATTTATGTTCAGATATTGCTTAAAGATGTTTTAATAGGCCCATTTACTCTGATGATATTAATGAGCTCTTAATACAGACTAAGCTTCTAAAACTAGTTGTAAAGACTCCAGCCTGAACACAACAACTTGGGATTAAAGCCCGATTTGCACAAGAGCCTGCAGGTTTGCCCCACTGACAGGCAGGGTCAGGGCCACCTCTCTGCGGAGCCTTGAGCTTTGGAAAAAGAGTCTCCCTTGCCTTGGTCTGGCTGCTGACCCAGACGACTCCTTCCTTCTGCCAGCCCTGAGTACAGTCCCAAACCGTGCGCTGGACACATGCTAATCTGGCCAAATCGCCCGTCTCCAAGGTCATCTGAGCGGCGCTGACGCCCTTGGCGGTATTGCTGGGACACGGGAGGGTTAAAGGGGCTTTGCTGTGCTTCTCCCATAAGCATCTGCCTGGTAAGATGTGCACAGTCTGGCGACATCATGTGAACAGCTTCGACCTGCCATAAGCAAACTGTAAAAGGTCGCACGGGTGTGCGTTCATCACAGACATTCGTAGTGACTGAAATACATGTATTAAAGTGTCCTGCAAATTCAGAATTGGAAAGAAAAGCCCAGACCACCAGGAGTCTCTGTGTGTCCGCTCTTGTGTATAGTCACCCCACCCCACCCAACCCGACCCCTTGCCACCGGGCCCCACTTTTACACGTTTCAAAAAAAAAAACTCCATGTTAGTGTTTCCTTGTCTTTCAGAAAAATACTGAAAAGCACTTTTTGTTTGTTTGTTTCAATTATTTTAGGGGAGAGGGGAAAAAAAAGAACCTATGAATTCAGAGACTTTTCTAATTACTAAATTGGTTTGTTATAAAAAGATAATAGCAAATTTCTTCTTTTCATAATTGGACATCTCTTCCCTGTAGGCTAATGCGTGCACAGCCCGCGCATGCACAATAAGTTGTGCTTTTGAAAAGCCATAACTAGCTAATAACAGCTACAGTGTCATCGGAGAGTAATGGTGTGCTGATTAGCATAATTAATGACAAATGGTGGTGCGGAATTGGTGGATTGGTTTAGCGGATGATGAATGCGGGCGAGGCCTGGGCTGGGGCCTGCCAACTAGGCCTCGCTGGCTGTCAGCCCTTCTGTTCTCGCTGAGGCAGCCCTCATTAGTCACGATGGGAGGTGCCAGTTCGTATTCTGTTTGGAGCACAGAAAACTTAATAATCCAGGCGAATGTGGCTTCCCCTCTCTCCTGTGTATTTACTCACAAAACTCTCTCCTCGCTCGTTCCCACCGTGGGCTGACCCATGAGGACACAGCTCCTTCGAGAGGCTGCCGTGACCCTAGAAGGGGGAACGAAAGGTGGTGCTGTAGAGACACACGCGTGTGGCCTGGTGCTCCCTGACCACAGATAAATTACTCCCGTTTGGAGGACTTCTGCTTGTGACTCTGTTTATCTGGGTCTTTATAAGGGGAAAAGAAATGAACTCAGTAAGCTATACATTCCATCCTGAAATAAGACTAGCACATTTATCTTTGGCTTGATTAATCAGACCTAATTTGCATTCTCAAATGAGACTGATAAAAATGGATTTACCTTTTAACCTTTAGAGGGGGGAGAAAGTATTTCTCTGCAAGATTTCCAGGGCTATCTTTCCTTAACTGATAAGAAGCAACTCCTTTATCAATAAGGATGAAAATCCTTAATTTGCATTAGTGAATGAGACTAATTATTATATAGTTAATTAGCATCTGGAAATGAGGATTATCTTAATTACAAAGCACAATTTCCCTAATAGCTACAAAACTGTAAGTTTGATCCGTGTGGAAATTGGTAAATATTATTATGTAATTAGTGATAACATTAATAGGACAGAGTATTTAGACATCATTTGCATATGCAAATGTAATTTACCTGAGCCAAACAAGTGGACCATTAATGATTAAAGCATGATAGAGCTGAGTGAAAGTTCTAGATAGCTGAATAGTATCCATTATGCAGAGTATCTAAACAATTGTCATAGAGTAGATAAGGACCTTTTATATTTAGATGGTCAGAATGGTTTTTGTTTTAAGAAGAACGAGGACCAGAAAGATTAAACACAAGGCTTCACTGCTTAGGGAAACAGCTGGCCACATAGTCATCTCCTTGACTCTGCTTTCCCCATGCTTCCCAATGTCCCTTGGACCTTAGATGTTCTTTCCCTATAGATCTTAACATTTCTGAATATTGGCTTTCTCTTTCAACTGATGCATGTTCCTAAAGCAGTTCTACACACACATGAGCGTAGTAAATTCTGAAGTTGATGGTGCAGCTTACCGTTCTTAGGGGAGTATTCAGAGCTCTCTGAATTTTATCTGTGTGGCCCCAGAGTCTCCTCGGTTCAGAGCTGCTGCTTCATCTGCGTCTCCTCTGGTGCCCAGCCGCTCCCTCTTTCAGGCTGCAGCAGTGTTTGCCAGAAGGTGGGGTGTGTGCCCGTGAGAGAGTGTGAGATGTGGATGGCCGTTAAGATGTTTTTATTTCAACTCTAATAGCATATCAGCAGACAGTATTGTTGAGAATAAGATGAAAGCAAACAACCTCCCAAACCACCGTGGCTTCCCATGACCACCATTGGGTACGCCACTCAGGTTCCAAGTCAGGGAGTGCAGGTCGATGGGGTCCTGCTTCATGTGGCATCTCTTCCTGGGACCTGGGCTGAAGGAGCAGCTCCCATCTTCCGAGACATGCTATTCTTGGAGCAGAGGGCAAGGGCAGGAGACCTGGAAGAGACACCCAGTGGCTCTGAAGCCTCTGGTCTGACATCAGAAGCCTCTGGACAAGGCATCCAGACCAGTCAGGTCCAGGTGTGGGGTGCCTGCTCTTCCCCGGGAGACCCTGACCTCCCACCTCTCACAGGGAAGTAGGATCATACACCCAGGAACGGTAACTTTGTGGGGTTTAAAAAAAGGAGTTCAGGAAAAAAAATTTTTTAATGAAATAACATTTAATTTTAAAAAATTTTAAGCGAGTTTTCAGATGTAAAGGAAAATATAGTCAGTAATTATACATGGAAAAAAACAAGTGAATCTGAAACACGGGATAGTTTCCTGACGTGTGGGAAACGTTGGCCTAGAGTGTCTGTTGCTCATCTTCAGCTTGGCAGGAGCTTGAATTCTCCTGGGAAGGTTGGGAAGTCACTCAGGGATTTGCACAGCTGTTTCAGTGTAGTGGAAACAGCACTGCCCTCTGGGGTTGAAGGCTCATTTTGACCACTTCCAACCTGAGAAATCAGCTTCCTTTGCCTGGGTTTCACTTTTCCCAGCTGCAGAATGAGGCTTTGGGGCCAGGTGGTCCCTGTTGCTGCTCAGCCCTCCCACTACCCCTTTGGAGCACCTGTTGAGAGCCTGCTCCTCGCAGGGGCTAGAACAGAGGTGCTCCAGAAAGTCCTGCCTCAGGGCTGATGGGACTCAGTGGTTCCTGTAAGAACCTAAAAAAGTTTGTTGCTAGCCAGAACAATTTATGATAGCTGTTCTGGTATCCATGTCTGATTTTTTTTTTAAATCAAAAACAGATACAAACTTTTCTGATTTATAGAAGTAGAAAAATGGGAAAATATATAAGCACATACAGAAAAGCATATGGAAGAGGATGAAGATCATTCATAATCCCATTATCCAGAGAAACAATTATTTTAAGGTATACACCATGTATTTGTTCTTGATTATTAGTTGCTAAAAAGTGTGTCTGACTCTTTGCTACCCTGTGGACTGTAGCCCGCCAGGCTCTGCTGTCCATGGGATTTCCCAGGCAAGAATACTGGGGTGGGTTGCCATTTCCTTCTCCAGGGCCTCTTCCCAATCCAGGGATCAAACCCAAGTCTCCTGCCTTGACAGGCAGATTCTTTACCACTGAGCTACCAGGGAAGTCCCTGTGTACCATATATATTTATATATAAAAGTATACTTCTACCTGATTGTCCATTATGGGGTTTTTTGGTTAGATTTAGTGAGGTATAATTTACATACAGTAAACTTCACCCTTAACTTAATCGTGTATTTCTTATTATAATGTGTGCAGTTAATGAATTTTGACAAATACCAAGTCACATGGTAAATGTCATGCATCTACCACCAGAAGTAAGGTAGGAGATTTCCCCACTGCCCCCCGGAGTTCTCTTGTTCCTGTTTCCAGTCATTGCGTGCATGACCCCCAGGCCCTGGCAGTCAACACGTGTGCTTCATGTACAACAGTGGAATCGTACGGTATTGTAGTTTCGCGTGTCACCTGGTGTGATGTTTCTGAGATGCGTCCACGCCGTTGAATGTATCAGCCGCTTCTCGTTACTCCTGAGAATGTCCACTCCTCTTGACTCGTCATTTCCAGAGCCTTCCTCGGGGCTCGTTGAACAGACGCACAACTTTCCTCCTGAATCCAGTGCACGTCTTCTGACCAGTCCTCAGTGGCGGGATACTTCCGTCGTCTTCGCTTCTCAGAGTAGTACTTGGGTGAACATTCCTTTAGACAAATCTTTGCTCTTTAGGGCCCGTGTGCATTTTTAAACATCTCGATGTGTAGTGGCCGATTGCCCACCAAAATGGTTGAATCCGTCTACAAGTCCATGTCAGCCAAAGAGGCTTTCTTGCCCTGAAACCTTACTTATTAACTGGCTGCTGTCTCCCAAACTCCTTATCAGTCTGAAAGTTGGGGTAGTGAGGCGCAGCTCCCTCCAGCCCTTTCCTGGGCCAGCCATCCCTCTTTTCTGTTGAAGTCCGGTTTTTGCTTATTGAGCTGCAGAATCTCCTTAAGGAACAAAGTCTTCTTTTGACTCTCACCTTGCTACTGCCTTTTTTCCGTTTGTGATTTGACCTTTAATTCTCCTTTTCCTTTTTTGGTTGTGCTTTTGCCGTCACATTTTTAAAATGCCTTTTCCATCTTATCATATATCCTGTACCTTCCTTTTTTTAACATTTAAATCTAAATTTCTTCTATAAATTGTTCTGATATATGGCATACGGATCTAATTATGTTAGCCTAAATTATTTGCCTTTAACCCAGCTCTACTACCCTGGGTCAGGAAGATCCCCTGGAGAAGGGAATGGCTACCCACTCCAGTATACTTGCCTGGAGAATCCCAAGGACAGAGGAGCCTGGCGGGTACAGCGCATAGGTTCACAAAGATTTGGACATAACTGAGTGACTAACATTTAACAGCACTACTTATTAAATCTTTTTTTTTACCAACTCATTTGAAAACAATCTTACATTAACCTCCTGTTATCTACTATGATAGATTTTGTGGCTTATATCCTGTTTCATTGGCCTGGATACATATTCTAATGAGTAGATCACACCACTAAGTATTATTCATGTGTGTGTTTTGATACCTTGTCTTATTATTCTTTGTAGTTGATTTTAAGAATGTTTCTGATAATTCTAGCTCAATTTTTTATCCGGTTAAAATTTGGAATTACTTTACGGTCCAATGAAAATACTTTCAAGGTTTTGATTAAGAAAATATGAAAATTACAACTTAATGTTGGGAGAATGATCATCTTTAAAGTACTTGATCGTTCCTTCTAGAACCCGTAACATGAGCCTCCATCTATTCAAATGTTCATTTATATCATGTGGTAAAGTATTATAGTTTTTTTCCTGATGATCTAATTCCTAGGTTTTATATTTGTTGTTATTATTGTTTTGCCCATGATGCTTTAACTGAGGATTGCTTATATATATTTTAAAAACTACTGTTGGTTACTATTTTTAGGTTTTTTTTTCCTTTTTAAAATGTATTTATTTATTTGGGCTGTGCTGGTCTCCGTTGCTGCTCGCGGGCTTTCTTGAGTTGCAATGAGCAGGGGCTACTCTTCGCTGCGGTTCACGGGCTCTCGCGCATGGGCTCAGTCGTTGCAGCGCACGGGTTTGGTTGCTTTTTGGCATGTGCAACCTGCCCAAATCAGGGATCGAATCCGAGACGGGTCCCCTGCATTGGCACACAGATTCCTAACCACGGGACCATCAGGGAAGTCCCTACTATTGCTTTTTGAATATTCATTTTGTGACTGGCCCCCTCTCTGTTTGCTTGTTATTTCCAGTAGTTTCCAATCCATCACCTGGGTTTTCTTGGTAGACAGCAGTGCCATCTGCAAATATGATTTTGTCTCTTTGATAACATTGATACCACATTTCTTTTTCTTGCTTTATATTATTGGCCAGAACATCAAGAACAGCAAATGATAATGGCAGTAGCTTACATTCTTATTTGGTTCCCAGCCTCAGAGAGGATGTTTCTAGTGTTCTGCAGTCAAGGCTAAGGTAGGCTAGTAGTTTAGGAGAGAGAGTTTGATTATGCTCAAGGAATAATTCTTCCCTTTCTATATTCTTGGGGTTTTTTTAATTCAGACACTAATTTCAATTTCTTATGAAAATAACTTCAGAAACTATCAATGTATTATTATATTCATTCACTTAATTTATTGATGTGAATCATTTTATTTTGATGATTATCATTTAGAAAATTATCACTGTATTTCGTATTAAATCTTACTATAGTACGGTGCATTATTTATGGTACTAGATTTGAGCTGCTGTTATTTAAGTTAGGATTTTGATATATTTTGTATATGTGAAGGTGAATTTAATGCTTCTTAAGATATTGTTTTTGTGTGACCTAAATTATTTTTTCAAATATAAAAGTATATTTTAATTTCTTTCCTTGGGGAGAAGGAAAATGAAAAAAATAATCCCTGTAAAAACTAAATGGACTTGGATACATTTGGGTGCTTTGGGGAAAAGGACACAATTTCAGTTTCTTTCACAAATGATAGATTTTTTTTTTCAATTTTATAATTTACATTTTCTTTGGGAAAAATCAGTGATTTTCACATAAGTGTTAAAGTCTAGTGGCACAAAATTGTGCCTAAGAGTTTATTCTGACTTTAAAAGTAGTATCAGTTCAGTTCAGTCGCTCAGTCGTGTCTGACTCTTTGCGACCCCATGAATCGCAGCACGCCAGGCCTCCCTGTCCATCACCGTCTTTGGGAGCTCACTCAGATTCACGTCCATCGAGTCAGTGATGCCATCCAGCCATCTCATCCTCAGTCGTCCCCTTCTCCTCCTGCCCCTAATCCCTCCCAGCATCAGAGTCTTTTCCATTGAGTCAACTCTTCGCATGAGGTCGCCAAAGTACTGGAGTTTCAGCTTTAGCATCATTCCTTCCAAAGAAATCCCAGGGCTGATTTTCCAAATGGACTGGTTGTATCTCCTTGCAGTCCAAGGGACTCTCAAGAGGTTTCTCCAACACCACACACAGTTCAAAAGCATCAATTCTTTGGTGCTCAGCCTTCTTCACAGTCCAACTCTCACATCCATACATGACTACTGGAAAAACCATAGCCTTGACTAGATGGCCCTTAGTCGGCAAAGTAATGTCTCTGCTTTTGAATATGCTATCTAGGTTGGTCATACTTTTCTTCCAAGGAGTAAGCGTCTTTTAATTTCATGGCTGCAGACACCATCTACAGTGATTTTGGAGCCCAAAAAAATAAAGTCTGACACTGTTTCCACTGTTTCCCCATCTATTTCCCATGAATTGATGGGACTGGATGCCCTGATCTTTGTTTTCTGAATGTTGAGCTTTAAGCCAACTTTTACCCGTGGTCATATATATCACTATTGGGCTTTTTTTTTTTTTTTTGCCTTTTTTCTTAGTTATCCTTACTAAGGGTTTGTTTTACTTATCTTTCAAGCAGCCAGTGTTTGTTTTTTTTTTATAAAGGCATTAGGTTTTGCTTTACCTTTCATTGTTTTCTTTTATTTTTATTAGTTCCTTTTTCTACTTTCTTTTGGCTCATTCTGGGATTTTTGTAGCGTCTTGGATTGGACCATCACCTTATTTGTTTTCAATTCTTAATGATTTTCAGTGAAAAGTGTTCAGAGCTATATAAATATTCTTGTGTGTTACTTTGATGGCAGTCTCATATGTAGTATTCATATTTATAAATACATAATAATTTTATTTTCAATTGCCTCTTTGACTCAAGTGGTTAGAAAACTTTTTTTTCTGAGTGATTGGGATTTTGTTGAATTAGTTTCTGATTTTATCACATGGTGGTCAGAGAATGTGACCTCTGTGATTTTTTTCATGTAACTGAATCTTTCTCTGTCTTTAGCACATGAGCAGTTTTAGTAAATGTTCTGTTGGCACTTGAGCTGTATCTTCTTTCTGTGAGGCACAGTGTCTCACACACACGCTACCATTCTTTAATCAACTAGGAGGAATGGGTCCATATCCACGGGCATATATACATCTGTCCATCATATTTGACCCAAGATGGTAACCCTTATTGTCTTTTAAATTTCTTCTTGTGTCGTTATCATTTTAATCGTTGGTTTTGTTTGTTTCAACACAATGTTATTTGGGCCATGAAGGTTTACGATTGTGTGTTTTGTTGTTGTCCAGTCACTAAGTCGTGTCTGACTCTTTGCAACCCCATGAACTGCAGCACGCCAGGCTTCCCTGTCCTTCACCATCTCTCAGAGTTTGCTCAAATTCTTGTCCGTTGAGCCCGTGATGCCATCCAACCATCTCATCCTATCTCACCCCCTTCTCCTCTTGCCCTCAATCTTTCCCAGCATCAGGGTCTTTTCCAGTGAGTAGAGTGTTTGCATCAGGTGGCTAAAGTATTGGAGCTTCAGCTTCAGCATCAGTCCTTCTAATGAATATGCAGGGTTGATTTCCTTTAGGATGGACTGGTTGGATCTCCTGGCAGTCCCAGGGATTCTCAAGAGTCTTCTCCAGCATCACAATTTGAAACCATCAGTTCTTTGGTACTTAGCCTTCTTTATGGCCCAGCTCTCACATCTGCACATGACTATTGGAAAAACCATAGCTTTTAACTATATGGACCTTTGTCAGCAGAGATGTCTCTGCTTTTTAATATGCTAAGTTTGTCATAACTTTTCTTCCAAGGAGCAAGAGTCTTTTAATTTCATGGCTGCAGTCACCATCCGCAGTGATTTTGGAGCCCAAGAAAATGAAATCTGTCACTGTGTCCATTGTTTCCCCACCTATTTTCCATGAAGTGATGGGACCAGATTCCATTATCTTCATCTTTTGAATGTTTAGTTTTAAGCCAGCTTTTTCACTCTCCCCTTTCACCTTCATCAGAGGCTCTTTAGTTCCTCTTCACTTTCTGCCCTTAATGTTGTATCATCTGCATATCTGAGGTTGTTGATATTTCTACTGGCACTCTTAATTCCAGCTTGTGCTTCATCCAGCCCTGCATTTCACATGATGTGTGTTTTACCTTTCATCAAAATAAAATTCCACCTTTTTGTTCCATTTGTGTTTGGGGCCTCAAGTTCTGTAATGTTCTTGTTCCATATTGGCTCTTAAGTGATTCGTAGGGGCCCTGTAGCTGTGGGCTCTGTCACCCCTCCCTGTGCTCTGGCTGGGTGAGGCTCCACGGGGTGCTGCCCACACGGGCCTTGCCTGGGGCTTCCTTCTGCTCCAGAGAGCCTTCCTGTCCCCTCCACATCTTCGCCAGCCTCCATCCTGCACTCCAGCCCCAGTTGTTCCCAGAGACCATTCATCCTTGGTTGAATGATCCCTGCTGCCCTCTGGTTCCTTCTACAAGTGCATCCAGCCCACCTTTGTACCTGTGTGTGAGCACAGCCTCTCAATTGCCCTTCACATGCACGTCAGCTGCCCTGCATAGGCTTGGCCCACTCCCTGAGGACAGGAGCTCTGCTCTATGAGTCTCCCAACCCTGGCATGTGGTACCCAGTCCATCCCTGCTCAGTCTGTCTTTGCCACATAGTTCCCTTGTTACCACAGGGGCTGATTGTTGCTACTGGACCTTTGTTCTTAGAGTGCATCATGAAAAACCAGCTATTTCACCTTTCAGAAATTACTCTAAGGCCGTTGCTCTGAAACTTTGATCACTGGCAGTGCTGTGTGAGCCATGCACATTCCATTTCAATACCGCAGTGACACACACACAAGAACACTAGGCAGGGGGGCGTAGGGGAGAGCAGTGGCTTTGGAAACCCCCGCCGTCCAGTATCTTGCAGCCGCTCTCACTTGGACTCAGAAGGCTCCCCGTACCCGTGTCAGACTCAGGCCATTAATGTTCACGAGGCCGTGTGCTCGTTCAGCAAGCAGTTACTCAGAAACTGCTGGCTGGGGTAGGGGGTGGGCGGTGGTATTCGGCCTGGGGGCCAGGCATGGTTGGTGACACGTACAGTGCCTGGCAGAGCCTGGGGCCAGCAGGTGGGTGCTCAGAGTGTGGCCACCCGCACAGACATTGCTGTAACCCAGGCCTGGAAATGTTCAGATCAGACTGTGGGGATCAGACATGTGCACTAGCTTGTGGGGATGTCACTGAAGAAGGCCCATAGCGCCGCATCCACGGAGCGAGCCTGGTGGGCGGGGACAGCCCCAGAGAGCCAGGGTCCTGCTCCCTCAGGTCATGAGACTCAAGCATGCGTGTCCCCGAAGCTGTGTGCTCGCTCAGCAAGCAGTTACTCAGAAACCCCTGGCTGGGGCGGTGGGCGGGGGGGGGGGGGGGTGCGCATTCAGCCTGGGGGCCAGGTGTGGTTGATGAGAGCACGGCATCCCTGGCTTCCTGTCACTAGCGTGGTTGCAGATGAGAGTAGATGTGCCCAGGCGCCTCCTCGCTAAGGCTTATTTCCACAGGAAGGCAGAGATCCATCCTTTATGGCTAAGGGTAAGGACAGCCTATAATTGGGGCAGATTTAGGCACTTGCTACCTTTCCTGCCCAGAGACCCCAGAAGTTCCTGAACCTGGAAGGGCTGACCTAGGCCCAGAAAACCCTGAGCCCCATGGGCAGCTATACACAGGCTGAGATGGCTGCTGTATCGTCATTCATACTGAGAAGTGTCGGCCCTTGTTCTCCCCGGACCAGCCTTCCCACAGAGGAGGGTGTGGCATGCTTCTGCTTGGTTTTAGGAATAATAATATGCAGTGAGTGAAACTGCTTTCACCATGGGGAGATATTAAACTGTTATTCCCATTTTATACATAAGGAACAGAGGTTCAGAGAGGTTAGCAGGTTTTTCCCAAGGTTACACAGTAAATCATGACCACACACCTGGGTGTGTCCATAGTGCCTTCCACAGAATTCTGTCACAGCTTTTGACCATCTCCTCCTGGTTTCAAGTCTCTTTTTTGTTTCCTGGACTGGATGCTCCGTGGGGAAGTGCTTGGCCTCGTCAGTCTTTGTACTCTCAGCGTCTTGATGTGTACAGCAACTGGGTTGACTGTGAGGGCTCTGCGGTCAAGTTCATATCGCCGCTGGGTCTGCCCCGACAGCAGGGGCAGAGCGGCACGGGCTGGGCGGTCACCAGGTGACGAGCACTGCAGGTTACCCGCCTCATGCAGCGCCATGAGGAAGGAAGGCCTGGCTCCCAGGGAGCGGCTGGGGAAATTCCATCTCCTCTCATTAGGCAGCGTAACTGATGGCCTGCTGAGCTTGCAGTTCTGTCCAGGGACTGGTGGGCCCTCCCGTGGGCTCCCAGAGCAGCCTGGGAAGCCGGCCCCGTCGGGGTAGCACAGATGGCAAGCCCGAACGACAAAGTAAACTCCAATATGTCTTGGAGACATTGTCAGCCTGCAGCTTATTTGTCATGTCACAGCGGCCTCGTGGAGCAGGGACCCCACCCCACCCCCCACCCCGTCCGGCTCCCTTCCTGTGTGGGGCTTATTTACAGGAAACTGATTTTTGGTAGGACTGGGGAGAAAGCACAAAGACAGAGCGTTTCCACAACAGACATTGGTCGTTTTCCTTCATGTTTAGGAGGTGAATAATAACAAGAGCAAATACCTGGCATTGATGAAGTGTTGGCCCCTGTTCTGGGTGCTTTACCCAAACCGTTTCTCCTCTCATAATAGCCCTAAGGGGCATAGGTATCCTTAATCCCAGCTTACAGATGCAGAAATGTAAGCTCAGAGAGGTTAGTTGACTTGCCCACAGTCACTCAGCTCTGGCAGGGTACAGAGCTACTCCTAACCTCCACACTCTAGCATCCAGCATGCAGTGAGGCTGAGAGGCCCCTTACTGAGCGCTGGGACTGCTGGTCACTGCTGCGGGATCCCAGGGACACCCTGGGGGCCTGTGGGTGCCAACCAGCTGCTCCCCTCAGCCTGAAACCAGAGACAGTAAGGCAGGGTGTCCGGGCCATCAGGTCCTCCTCCCCCAGTGACAAGGCCCCAGGGTGACAAGCCATGGCAGGGCAGGGCGGAGATGTCTGCTCCAGCCCACGTTGTGGCCTGGCTCCTCAGTGGTGACATCTTTGCATCCTTGGAAGGGCAGGGGTCAGAGGAGGAGCAGGGGGCCTGGGGCCCAAGCCTCCCCCAGCTCCACCCTTCACCCCAAACCATGATCAGGAGGCGGGCCATCTGGGCCTCAGTTTCCTCAGCTGTAGAAACAGAAATGGAGGCACGAAAAGCCTTCTCCCAGAAGACAGTGGCGCTTCGAGATAAATGCCTGGCCCACAGCAGGGGCAGAAAGTGGGCGTAGTGAGGAGGGGACATCCGGTGGCCCTGCTGGGGGACAACCCTGAGGGGTGGCTGTGCCCACAGGCCCCGCAGTGCTCTAAGGAGGAGCCCTGGGTGCCAGGCCATGGCAGGACTCTCAGAGAGAGGGGCGTTCAGTCAAGCCACATCCCCAGCCCCACAGGCAGCAGGAGCCCACACATTCTGGGGGAGCAGGGAAAAGAGTGAGAGGGGACCAGTGTAGCTCCAGGTCTGACTGCCCTCATCCCTGCCTTCCAGGGCAGAAAGAGAAAACCCTCAGGGCCAGGCTGGGTACCCAGAATGCGTGGCCCTCGAAAGGATTCATTTATCTTTCCGAATGAGCTTTAAAGATGCCCCGGAACTCACAGCCTCTGGTCACAGGTGAGCCGTGAAAAGCCAGGTAGGATGTAAAGAGCCAATTCAGTGAACCATGATGGGTCGAGAGCTGTGTGCCCATCTCTGTGTAAATTCCAGGCCGGTTGGCTGACAAGGACCACCTGGAATGTCCCAGGCTCGGCGGCCATGAGTCACACGCTTTACCCTCTTACTGCGCAGGTGACGCTTGTAGGAAAGCCTGTTCCCAGCAGCCCAGGTGCACACAGAAGCAGGGGCAGCTGGTAAAAGCCTTCTTCAGGCATTCAAAACAAGGTGCCTTTTCTCCCCTTTGGAAGATGGAGGAAGGAGAGAGGTTGCCGAGTGCCCTGGAAGGTCTTCACGCTGCATGTGCCCTTACAGTGTACAGGATATGCACTAACACGTCCGTGTGGCCGCACGCACACACGCAGGTGCGCACCAGCACACACCCAGGGCTCTCAGGTAGAGTTTGCATTGTGCCTGCTGTTGGGTGTAGGCCTTTCAGCCAGTGGTTTTTAAACGCAGAAGGGCTGCTCCGCCGCGGTCATTCTGCTCGATTCTGGGCCGTCAATGGCGGAGAAGGCAGCCCAGGCCAGGGCTCTCCTGGGGACACGTGCACCCGGTCCCTTCTCCTGCCCATGTCGTCAGCATCACCAGTCCTGCCACGATCCAGACCTGGGCTGAGGGTTCTCCAGGCCCCAAGAGGGCAAAGTGAGAGAGAGAGAACCAATGTGTTTTGTGCCATCAGGGAGCTCTAACCCAGGAGGCGACAAGGTGAAACCAGGGATCAGAGACAGACGTGCAAGCCCATAGCTCTGATCCGGTGCCACCCGCCACCCATTAGCACCTTCCCTCGGTCCCTCGGCAGTTTGAAACCATCTCTCTGTACCAAGGCCTTGCCCTTCTGCTTTTACTTTCAGACTTCAAAGATTCCTTTTGAAATAGTTTTTCCAGTGAAATTCCAGAGGTTTTACACATGTGTGAAAGGAGGAGTTTGGCTGTTAAAATGCGTTTGCTCTTTCCTCGGTCCTCTTAACTACAAAGGTTCCTAGACCGCCCCCACTTTGTTCCCTTAAATGGTAAACCAGCTACCTCGCCGCCACATGGAGCTTTGCCTCAGCCTCTTCCTGGCGTCCCCAGACTGGTTTCTGTTCAGCTAGAGCCTCACAGGGCAAAATTGATCATTTTTTTTCTTTTTTTTTATTTTATTACTGGAAGAATTTTTTGTGTTTGGGCACTGTTCACAGCTCACTGCCATGAACCCTGGTCTGTGTAACTGAGACAGCTCTGGTGTCCAGTGCTGGGCAGAACGGGTGGTGCCCCTGGCTGCAGCTCAAAGCACTTCCCATCTGAGAGTGGGAGTAAGTTTTCAGTGGGTGGAGTGTGGGCATGGTTGATTTTAACCCCTGCATGTCTTTAGCCCCACAAAGCCCAGCTAAATAATTGGGGTGAGGGTGGATTTCTGTGTCCCTGATGCCCCCATCTTGTGTTTTTGCTGTCATGGGTGATTCCAGAACAGTAAACTTTGATAGGCCATCTTAAACATCTCTTCCGAATTCAGTAATCAGGCCACAGATGTTTTCAGGGAATGGCTCCCTGAAAGATATTCCCCAGATTTGAAAACAGCTCTTTAGCCCATAATTTCTCCCACAAAAGCCTAGCAATGTAAAAGTGAAATGTTTTGTTGAGCCTATTGAACTAACGATTCTATAAATAAAAGTTGACATCATTTATAAAGTTTTTAAAATAAATTTTGTCATTTAAATAAATTCCTCTGTATATTACATCACCGTTCGTAATAATTTTAACTGTGGGTTTTATTTATGTAAAAAAGAATTGGGCCAAGACCCAGGCTTCTGCTGATCAGGCTGTTGGAGTACTTGGCCCAGGTTCCCGTTTCGCCCCTTCCCATGCCCCAGATCAGAACGTTCAAAGCAATGGTGTGAATCCAAAGACGGCAGCAGAGGGACTTCTGCGGCACTCCAGTGGATAGGACTCGGTGCTTTTGCTGCGGGGGCCAGAGTTCTGTCCCTGGCTGGGGAGCTAAGATCCGGCAAGCCACACAGTGAGGCCAGAGGAATAAAGACGACTGCGGAGCCCCAGGAGCTGCTGTCGTGAAGCCTCCTTGGACTAGGAAGCTCCCTCTGCTCTAGGATATTAGGTCAGGGGTGGTATTTTCTTACAGCAGAGGCCAGTTTCGTCTGCACCGACTCCTCGGCCCTCAAGCCTGGTAATGAGGCTTCACCAACAGCCGTGTCTGCCCGGAGCCCCTCTCTGACACCCACTTGTAAAACGCAGAAGAGACAGAATGGCCTCTGAAAATTCTCAAGCCGCCTTTAGTCTTGGAAGTGTTCCCAGGTCCCTGCTTTCTCCAGAACCACCTTGAGAATCTGTACTTTCTGCGAACGTCCTCACACCGCAGGGCAGCCAGCTCTTCGCGGTCACCCAGGATCGCCCTCCGTCCCTTGGCGAGCTGTCCTCATGTGCTCAGCGCCCCGCCGCGCCCCAGGCCAGTGGCGCCCCTGCCCCACCTCTCATCCCACTCTGTGATTGACCCCACACTCCGCCTCTCACCCCAGTGGCGCCCCCTTCACTGTTTTAGCCCTTTTCGACTCCCCTTTCCCTTCCAGCACGAGCAGTTGGCTCTTGGTTGGGGTCAATTTTTTAACGTAGAGAAAGTTACTGCTTTTGCCGGAGAGAAGCTTGGAGTAGCCCAGTTGGGCTGCGATTCAGGTGCGGAGGATCTGATGGGCTTCCTTGCTGACCAGATGCCCCCACTCATGAAATCCCAGTGGTGCCTTAGCAAAATGACCAGTTGCTTCACATCGTGGCCTGCAGGGTTTCCGCCGATAGCAGATACCATGAGTCCGAGCCTTGAGTACCAAGTACTGAAGGGAAGGCTGTTTCAGGGGCAAGGACAGCTCCCTCTCCCCTTCAGGTCACACCGCAGATGACCTCGGAAACAGGGTGATGTTGCCTCTCGCTCCAGAGGGAAGAGGTGTGCTGGAGGGGCACCCTCCCCCCGGCCACCGGGGCCTTTACAGGCAGAACCAGTAACTCCACCTGGTGTTTTCACAACCCTCCGTGTAAATGAAGTCACAGCTTGGTGCTAGTCCAACAGCCTGGACGGCATCAAGCTGCGAGCCCCAACCGGCAGACACCGGTTCTCTCTCCGCCAAAAACTAAACAATAAAAACAAGCAAAAGAGGTATGCTTTCAAAGTGCGTCTGTCAGAAGACGATTTGGAAAGTCTTTCATAATAAGGACTGAAGTCTGAAAGTGAAAGTCACTCAGTCGTGTCCAACTCTCTGCAACCTGCGTGGACTGTATAGCCGTTCTGGCCATGGAATTCTCCAGGCCAGAATACTGGAGTGGGTAGCCTTTTCCCTTCTCCAGGGGATCTTCCCAACCCAGGGATCAAACCCAGGTCTCCTGCCTTGCAGGCAGATTCTTTACCAGCTGAGCCACCAGGGAAGCCACCCCCGCCACCCCTCCCCGAGCAGACTGTTAATGATTTGTGTCCTTGGAGTCCCCAGGGCCCTGAATTTTCTCTCACTGAAAAGTGGCCTTTGATTTTGGATTTGGGGTCTCTTCCAGGCCTCTGCTCAAACGGTTCTTCCACTGACCCAATAAATGATTACATAGTAGTCAGGAGACCTGTATCCAACACTCAACTTTGTTACCGGCCTGCTGGTCTCACTGAGCAAGCCAGTAACCCTCTCTGAGCCCAGTGTCATCCTGGTGAAACTGGGCCAGAGTCAGCCTCACAGGCACAGGGGTGGAGGCTAAAGGAAATCCTGGGTATGGGACCCAGAGGCCAGTTACGAGGCCCTGCGGGCGGCCACCTGGAGCTGCTCAGACTCTAGTGAGTGCTCCCTGGCCCGGCCAGGCTGTCCCTCCCCACTGGCCTAGAGCTGTGCCCACCTGCAGGGTTTCTGTTCTCCTGTGGGGTCTGTTTTTGTTTTTTTTTTTAAGTTCATGTTATATTACCTCTTCCCTGGGACTTGAAAGAAATGTATTTTTAAGAACAGGCCCCTGGTTTCCTACTGACCTGCCTGCCTTCGTTTTCTTTTTTTTTTTTTCAATTTTATTTAGTTATTTATTTGGGGTGGTGGTGGGTCTTTGTTGCTACATAGTCTTTTCTCTAGTTGCGGAGAGCGGGAGCTCCTCTCTCGTTGCCGTGTGCGGGCTTCTCGTTGCACTGGCTTCTCCTGTCCAGGAGCACTGGCTCCTCTTGTCAAGGAGCACTGGCTCTAGGGCAGGAGAGCCGCAGTACTTGTGGCCCGTGGGCTCAGTCCTCGCAGCTCCTGGGCCCTGGAGCACAGGCTCAATCGTCATGGCGCACGGGCTTAGTTGCTCCGCAGCGTGGGGGCTCTTCCCAGAGCAGCAATGGAAGCCATGCCTCCCGCGCTGGTAGGCGGATTCCTTTACCACTTAGTCGTCGGGGAAGCCCTGACCTGCGTTTCCTGAAGACTGCCTGCTCCCGGCCTGCAGTTTTTCCTCCCCCGTTATTGCCTCCACAGCCCTGAAGTCCTCTCAGTGGAGACATCACTTAGGCATGTCTTTTTGAGCCCTTTGTTCCTACTGAAGTGTGGGCTTTCACACTTTTTCCTGACCAAAAGATTCCTTTACAAACTCCAGGGCAGATTTTCAAGCTCCTGGAAGCCCTCACTCGAGAAGCCCAGAGGGGTTTAAGGAGGAAGCTTGCGTCTCACGTGAGCAAGTGAGAGCTGAATTCCTCAGCTTCAGAGTGTGCCGAGTTCACTTTGAGGAAGGTAGACAGAGAAAAGCCTTCGGTCTGGAATCCAGAAAGACAGCCACAAGTGACGTGAATCTCTTTTTCCTGATATTGAAGGTAAAAGCCGTAGAAACCCTGAGTACTCAGAAATCTGAGTACAGAGAGATACAGAGACAGAGAAACCAAGGACCGTCCTGGGTTCCTTCTCGCTTGTGAGGTTTAGAGGCTCAGTCCACAGAGGGTCTGGACCAAAGAGACTCCCAGGGTTAGACTACAGCATAGCAAATAATCTCCCTTATGGATCACAGCCTTGTCATCGCAAAGGGTCTTGGGTAACCCAGTGAAGCTATGAGCCATCCAAAAGGAAATCAACCCCGAATATTCACTGGAAGGACTGATGCTGAAGCTCCAGTACTTTAGCCACCTGATGCAAACAGCCGACTCACTGGAAAAGACCTTGATGCTGGGAAAGATTGAAGGCAAAAGGAGAACAGGGTGGCAGAGAATGAGATGGTTACATACAATCACTGACTCAATGGACACAAGTTTGAGCAGCCTCTAGGAGATGGTGAAAGAGAAGCCTGGCGTGCGGCAGTCCATGGGGTGGCAAAGAGTGGGACACAACTGAACGACTGAAAACAACAGTGAATAATCCATTAGTGAATAGAGTCTCTGATTATACTTTGGCACTGGTGTTACTTGACACCAAATTTTACAGGAGGGTCAAGAGGCCGGTCGTCTGAGCTAAATGTGGGTGATGGTGCTGCCTTCCCCTTTTGACTGGAAGCAGGGCTCCCTTGCTTCTCGCAGACGTAGGACAGAGTGATGCCATCTGCCTCGCAGGGTTGTGACAGCTTTCTCCAAGTGACCGCTGTGGCCAGTGCCGCCGACCCCCCCCACCCCCGCCCCCGACACCATTAGTCCTTACAGATAACGGAGAGCCTTGCTCGTGCAGAAAAGCTTCACGGATCTACACCCATGAGACCCTCAGCGAAGCACTCTCTGGATCCAGGCTCAGAGGGGAGTCGTTCCCGTTGCCGTTGTCTCTAGGTTCCTGAGCCGGTCTCTAGAGGTTTGGGGCTAGGAAGCTGCAGTTTTAATGAGCACCCCAGGCCATTCTGGCATACCTGGAACTCTGAGAACCTGCTGTTGGAGAGTCTGGAGTCTGGGGCCAGCTCTGAAGACACTGTCTTTAAAGCCCACCCACCCTGCCTCCCCACCCACCCCCCCCCCCCACATCGGTCTGGACCAGTACATTGCCCATGAGGGTGCCCCTTGTCTTCTCGCGAGATGTGGTTTGCTCTTTAAACAGAGGGTGCGCGTGGCCAAGAGCATGAGCTGGCTTCTTGAGTGGCGGTGCCCTGGGTGAGCAGCAGTATCCCTGGTGGTCAGAGTCAACTGCCTGGACTCTCCATCAGGGCTCCTATGAAAACCACTTGTGTTTCCTGCCTGGGGCATCTGCGATCTCTTGAAGCTTAGTCAGCTGCTCTGGAGGTTGCCTGCCTGTGTCCCTGAGGAGCCCCTGGCTCTCCCCCAAATAAATCTGTGGTACCCCTCGCAGCCTCTAAACCTGGGTGAGTTCCATCAAGTCATGTTTGCTTGTGTGACTCCGCTCCGAAACTGCCCTGACGGGGCAAAAAGAAGCCCTGCTCGCCGTGTGGGACCAGCACTTACTGCAAAACAAGGCAGGATGTGGGAGGAGGTGCCCTGGGGTCTTAGGCAACCTGGACCTGAGCTCTGGCTCTGTGGCCACCTTGCTGTGAAAATCATGAGACCCTCACCCACGTATCTTCACCTGAAAAAGTAGGCCTTTCCACAAACGGGCCACCAGCCTGCTGGCTTGGGCCTTCCCCGTGTGTCCTTTGACTTATTTATCCTCAGAGTCCTAACACTTGTTTCAGCTCCCACCAGCCATGTTTTCAGCTGTTCCACTAGGTGCCCTGGATAGCCCACTTCTGCTACACTTCCTGTGATTTAGTAATAATAATAATAATAATAATAATACATAGCCTCATGGGATTATCATGAGAAATCAGTCGACACACGGAAAGCACCCAGACCAGGGCCTGGCCCAGGGCAGTTCAATTGAGATTGAACCGCCACCACCACCCTCTTTGGATTTAAAGGACTTTGGACTCAAGGTGGGTAGGGACAGTGGAATTTAAAGGTATGAGGGAAGGAGCAGGGTCCTGTGGCTCTAGGCGACCCCCAGGTGGGGGTGAGGGGTGGGGAGTGGTAGAGCCTTTCCCCAGGATTGGGAAAATGAAACAGGAAGCTCTCTCTAGGCAAGTGGGAACCACATCCACCCTTGCTTGCTTCTCTCTTGGAGGAGGGCAGGACAGTGCCTGCGGCCTCCACCTTGGTCCCCTCGTGGGCTTAGCCACATGTAGCGAGCAATTCCCGCCCACAGGCAGCACTGCAGCTCTTCAGGGATTGCTCTCTCCTATCTGTGAATCACACTGCTGTGGAGTAGTTTGCATAGATTCCCAAGTTTGTAATTAAAACAATTGAGAAACAGTTTTCACTGTATATTTAAAAAAAAAAAAAAAGCGTAACTGAACAGGAAATGTCTTTTAAGCAGATGTTATGCTATGAGCCCCGTAGAAATATTATCTTCTCATCAGCCCAGCACGGTTATCTCAAGGCTCAAAAGAAACTAAGGGAGCATCTTTTCTCCTAACCTAGCATTTCTTTAGCACCTAATATCATTTCACATTTAAAGGTGACAGCAATATCATTAACATTTTTCTATTGGATTAATAACATTTAATGTTCAAAGCAATAAAGCAAAATGTTTTTGTGAGGGTTCCTTGTATCACTAGCAGAAAATTCAAGTTTTTTTAAAAAAAAGACCACACACACAAAGTACAACAGACGTCAAGAGCCATAAACTCAAAAGGGAGCGCGGGCATGGAGGTGGTTTCTCGGAGTCGGTGGGTGTGGGTGTGCAAGGCCGGCCCTGCCTGGTGCCTGGGGGGACCTGTGCACTTGGCAGGGAGAGCTCTGTGCCCTCGCCCACTCCCCCAGCCATTCATCTCCCCCCCCCAGCCGGCAGCGGAATATGACAATGTTAGCATTTTTCATTTCCCTGACGTTACCATTAATAAAGCAATGATCCAAAAGGGGCTTTGCTGACTCTGTTCTTTATGCTTCCATCACTCACGACTAGATAATTTCACACAGGATCGTTTTAAAATTAAATGACGATAAAAACGCTCTGCTGTTCTGTGTTCACCAGTTCATAGAAGTCTATCAAGTCATTAATGTGTCATGACAAACTGCTCGATGGATACAAGTGTAATTAATTATTTGAATAAATAACAAGTTGAACTTGGGGCTTTGAACCACAATGACACCACACATCCCATTAAGGGCATCTTGGAACCTTTTCAGGGCGCCGGTCTGAAGAGTTAAAACGCAGGCCAGGGTATCTGGAAACGATGAAAAACAATTTCATAAACACAGGGTAATGTTTTAACGGGGAGAAAGCCAAAAGTGTCGCGTTGCCATGCCCACATGGAGTTCGGTGTTAAAAAGTTCTCTGGCTGTGGCCGTTTCAAGATACCACTTCATCAGTGATGATTTCAGAGAACAATTATACAGATTTTCATAATCACCATTAATCTGTACATGTTTTTCAAGATAATTACAGCAATTATTATTTAGATTTCTCTTTCTATGTGCCCATTGTAGATAGGAACAAGTGCTTATTATACCGGATAGTTCAAAGAACCTTGGATTAAAATTCTTTGTCATCTCTGCACTCATTATTTCAACTCGTGTTGCCTCTGAAAGTTCATCAGCTCTAGAAATGAGCACAGTGTGAGCAGGGCTCTATTATTAAACCTTAAGGTTGAGCTCAAACCATGGTGAATTGTTCGTCTGTGGGACTGCGGGGTTCAGTTAGAATTACTGTCAGGTAGAGGGAGACACCCCTGACAGATGCAGTCGGAGACAGGTGGCAGCCTCACACCCAGCTTCCGTGATCGACTTACAAAGTGAGCTCACAACCAGTATTCAGAGTACATTTCTGTGACATGCCCTTTAAAGGTTAATATTAAATCTGAAATCCGAGCACTTGGTGGCATTGTACTTCAGAGACACTCCCCAGTATTCCAGATGAAAGCGGGTGTCAGCCTCGGCGTCAGTTTTGTCTCTGGCTGCTCCTTTTTCTGACATCACTGTGGTCCAGGGAGCTTGTCGGCCAGAGCTGAGTTTGGGACATGTGATATACGGCTCTTGTGAGAGGCCGTTTCCAGGGAAGAGCCCCTTGAATGTCCCGCTGGTTGGAAAGGTGCCTCTGGGCAGGTTGACGGGCACGCCTGTGCCCCGTCCCTGCCATGGGGTGCCATTTTATCATCTCCTATCATTGCACGCTCTCCATGGGCACCAGCAGCCTGCCCACCTCAGCCAGAAGCTGGAATTCTGGCTACATGAGGGGGAGGAAGGCCAGGCCTTCGGTTTTTAACTGGGAAGTCCAGTGTTTGAGAAAAATGCAAGACAGAGAAATGGTTTGTTTTTTTTCTCTCTTCAAATTAAATTTTATTGTAAAGTTATGACCTGGTTTAAAGGCACACAGCAGTGCAGTCTTACTTACACAGGTTGGATTTCAATTGCTGCGAGACTTCCCGCATCATTTGGTCCGTGTCTGTCCATCACCGTGCCTGGGCTTTTGGAATCACCCGGCAGCTTGGGGAGGATGAGACTTGGGGCCTCCAGGGGTGGCTGCCCCTTCAGGGCTCAGGCCTTGGCTCCAGGGTGCTCATCCTGAGTTCTCCCGTGCACTCAGGGGTGCCCAGGCCCTGGTGAATGTGATCCCACTACTCAAGATCAGGAGATCTCTGTGCCATGGAGCCAGAGGATCACATTTTATTCCATTTTCCTTTAACCTGTGGGCAGTCTCTTTCCAAATCTTAAAATTTATAACATATACCTTTCCAGCTGTGTGATGCTCTAGCCTGTTGTCTTATCATTAAAGTACTTGGGCAAATAGTTAATTAACAGCTTACTCATTGATCGTGGAATCAGAGGAAAAGGAATTAGAATGTCCCTTTTCGTAGAGTCCTACTAGAGAATTCCCATCTGGAAACACAGCTTCCTTGGGGAACGCCGGCCTTCCCTCGTTTATCCAGGGTTGCCACGTCCCTGCAGGCCCCGGGCTAGCCGGGAGCTCGTGATCTGGGGAAGGGCACTGGGTCGGGTAGGAGGAGCAGAGTAGTGCTGGGAGCAAGGCATTGACTGTAACGATGACAGCTCAGGAGGTGACCCCGAGGGGTAACTCTCAGCCGGTTTGGGGGGTCGCAGGCAGGAGTGGACTCTCCAGGCTGAGCACAGAGCACAGGTGTATGGTAAACAGAAGGCCTGGCTTGGTCAGAAGTGGCAAACAGGTTACAGTAACTAGGTCTCCAAGTGTATGGAGCCGGTGGGGGAGGCTGCAAAGCTAGGTTGGGGTCAACTTGCCAGGGCCTGGGCTAAGACCTTTGGATACCAACCTTTAAACTTGAGGAAACAATTGAAGAGTTCACGTAAAGGAATAACACGGGGAGTCCTGCACTGAAGCCAACTCCAGAGATCCCTGGGGTGGATGTGTCTGTCTTGGCCACTGTTGTATCCCTGGGGCAAGTGCTCAGAAGACCCTGTGGGGACCCCCCCCACCACCACCCACCCTGTGCTGGCTGCTTCGCAGCTTCCACTCGGCGTACCTTCCATCCACATGCTTGCCCTTCCTGATTGCGGCTTCCTGCTGTCATCCTTCTCTGACTACTTCATGCTACGTAGGGAGGTGTCCTCATTTCTGCACCAGTTTTGTGGCCCTGACCTGGCCCCTCCCTTCTGGGCTCCGGAGCCCTTTGCAGAGCAGGGGTGGTGATGCTCATGGGGCTGTGCAGAGGCTTAAATCTTGTTCAGTCACCAAGTCGTGTCTGAATCTTTGCCACCCCAGGGACTGCAGCACCCCAGGCCTCCCTGTCCCTCACCACCTCCCGAGGTTTGCCCAAATTCATGTCCATTGAATCAGTGATACCAGCCAACCATGGACGCATGTGTAAGTGTCCCTGATGCTGTCCCCTGGACAGGCACCCCAGGGCAATGCTCCCCTGAGCATGGGTCAGTGCTGGACAACCTGGACACCTTCTCTCTGCCCTTTAACCCCAGGAGAGGGGAGGCCTCTGGTCCAGAACTTACTATAACCCTTCGTGATTGTTGCTTTTGAGAAGGCTTTTTGCGTAGAATCTAGAAGAAGGGTAGAGAAATCAGCTGTTGCCTACAGTGGGCCAGACTGGGTGGATTTCGTCCATTGTTTCTTCTGAGGTTTAAATCCAGGTCTCCAATCACCAATGCATATTTAACACTTAGGGTGATTCTTATCGTTTGTGAGACTGAAGAAGGTCAGGGCTGGGACAGATTTTTGACATCATCTCGTGGCCCAAGGCTGTGCAGACCTAGCTGCACACTACAGTCACCTGGGAGCTTTGAAGACTGACTGATGCCTCAGTCCACCCCCTCAGAAGCAAAGCAGAACCTCCAAGGGAAACAGCAGCAGCAGCAGCAACTTTTAAAGTTGCCAGGTGAGCACCAGCCAGGTGGCTGATGTAGCCCAAGCTGTTCACTCATAGATGAGGATGCTGAGACCAGACTGGCCCCATGTGGGCCCCCTGACTCCACGGCCAGTTCTCTTCACTGTTACTTATTCTTGGTGTATCGTATCAGGAGGTCCGTGATGTGGGTGTGACTCAGCCGTGGTGAATTTTTGCTGGTTGAAGTGCTGTTTGCCAGGTTTCTTCACCCTGAAGTTTCTGTTTTTCCTTTTGTAATTAACACGTACTTTGTAGGGAATCCTTCAGACTATGTAAACAGCTCATTCCAAATCAGATTTTCACCTCCTAGTTTTAGCATCTTTTGATTTTGTCACTCCATCCTTCCTTCAGTATTTCTGAGTTGGTATTTTATTATAAAGAAGAGTTTTTTCTTATCCCCAGTTTGTGCATATTGATGTGGACTAATGGATTCATATTCATTCTTACCATTATTTACTTTGATGCTCATCACTGTGATGGGAGGCCTGACCTGCTGCTGCTTTCCACTCATTCTTTGAGAACGTCTTTACTTTCTGGTACAACAAGATGTTGCATGTTCCTTCCCTGCCCAGCACTCAATCGGCCACTTCTCCAAAGAGCCCCGTTTCTTTTAGAGAAGAATCCTGGAATCCCAAATCGGAGCACTGGGCATTCTCATCACTTTCAAGGCACCATTGCTTCTCTGGCCCCAGGAGATAGAAGTGTACTACGTGTGTGTGTGTGTTGGGGCACATACACATACATGTAAATGTATGTATGTACATATATATACATATCTACATGTGTTTGCCTCTGAACCTGCTTTTCCTCTTTTGAAGCACAGTTGGTTTACAGTGCTCTGCTGATCTCTGCGGTACAGCAGAGTGACTCCATTCAGTTGCTCAGTCATGTTCGACTATTTGCGACCGCGTGGACTGCAGCACGCCAGGCTTCCCTGTCCATCACCAACTCCTGGAGCTTACTCAAAATCATGTGCATCAAGTCAGTGATGCCATCCAACCATCTCATCCTCTGTCATCCCCTTCTCCTCCTGCCTTCCGTCTTTCTCAGCATCAGGGTCTTTTCCGATGAGTCAGCTCTTCACATCAGGTGGTGAAAGTATTGGAGCTTCAGCCTCAGCATCAGTCCTTCCAATGAATATTCAGAACTGACTCAGTTATACACATGTATTCATTCTTTTTTTTTATATATTGTTTCTCTACTATACAAGCAGATTGGATATAGTTCCCTGTGTTGTACGGTAGGACCTTGTTGTTTATCCGTTCTAAACGCAGTAGTCTGCATCTAGTAACCCAGAACTCCCAGTCCATCCCTCTTCCCCTCCCTCTCCCTCTCGGCAACCACAGGACTGTTCTGTATACGGTGGAATAATGTGTTCAGTCACTCAGTCGTGTCCAGCTCTTTGTGATCGCATGGACTGTAGCTCTCCAGGCTTTCCTGTCCATGGAATTTTCCAGGCAAGACTACTGGAACTGGTTGCCATTTCCTCCTCCAGGAGATCTTCCCAACCCAGAGATCGAACCCATGTCTCTTGCGTCTCTTGCATTGGCAGGCAGATTCTTTACCACTGCGCCACCTGGGAAACCCACAATGGAATACCAATCAGTCATAAAAAAAAAGAATGGAATGTTGCCATTTGCAGCAACATGGATACAACTAGAGATTATCATATGAAGTAAAGTAAGTCGGACAGAGAAAGATAAATACCGTATGACTTCACTTAAACGTGGAATCTAAAACGTGGCACAAATGAACCTGTCTGCAAAGCCGAAGCATACTCAGACACATATCTGCTTATTAAACCCAGGCTCCTACTGGCACATCTAGCTGCCGAGCACATTCGCATCTTCTCCCCGGCGTTTCGCCAACTTCTCTGCCTCAGCCTGCACATTAACAGTCAGCGTCCTTCAGTGTTCCGTCCTGGGCCCACCTGTCCTCAGTCATCACGATGCAGGTGACAGCCAAACACTCCCTTAGGTCTCACTCCTGTACTTGTATCTGGGCGGTCCTCACCAACCAGCCTTGCATTCCTGGCGCTTGTTTCCCCACCAGTGTTGGCCAGTGTCTTCCCTTGGATGTCTCACAAGCCCTTCAGACCTCACACATCCAAAATGGGACCCTCCAGCTCACCCTGCGCTGCCCGCCCCCACCCCCACATCCATGCCCCGCACCCTTTCTCCCAACTGTTTGAACCTCAGAACACCTCAGAAGCACCCTTGACTCCTCTGCCCTGGCTCCTCCATAGCCCATTGCCGCATCTCTCGATTGTGCCATCTAAATATCCCTCCCTCTCTCCCCTCCCCTCTGTTCTCACGGTCACAGTCCTGGCCCAGGCCCCCAGCATCCCTTGATTTGCTGTCAGAACCTCCTCCAGGTGGTCCCGCCTCCAGCCTTACTCTCATCACAGCATGGGAGACATCCCTAAAATATAAACATGATATGTCCTCTCCAGCTCAGAACCCTTCAGTGGTTCCCCAGGGGCCTCACGGGGACATTCAGGCCCCTGTAGATGGCAGTCAAGGTCCTGTGAGCTGGCCCTCGGTTGTCCCCATCCTTTCTTCTGTGCAGCTGTAACAGACTGTGACAGATCTGTAGCCACCCCAACACAAGCTCTCTGACAGGTGGAAAAAGCAAACTGCAGAACAGTCGGTTATGCTGTGATGCTGTTTTTGTTAAAAACACCAATGAAAAAGGAAAAAGTGAAAGTGTTAGTCGCTTCAGTCATGAAGTCTTTGCAACCCCATGGACTGTAGCCTGCTAGGCTCCTCTGTCCGTGGAATTCTCCAGGCAAGAACACTGGTGTAGGTAGCCAGTCCCTTCTCCAGCGGATCTTCCTGACCCAGGGATTAAACCCGGGTCTCCTGTATTAGCAGGAGACTTCCCTGGTGACTCAGAAGTTAAAGCGTCTGCCTCCAATGCGGGAGACCTGGGTTTGATCCCTGGGTTGGGAAGATCCCCTGGAGAAGGAAATGGTAACCCACTTAAGTGTTCTTGCCTGGAGAATCCCATGGACGGAGAAGCCTGATAGGCTACAGTCCATGGGGTCGCAAAGAGTTGGACACGACTGAGTGACTTCACCTCCTGCATTAGCAGGCAGATTCTTTACTGTCTGAGCCAACAGGGAAGCCTATACCCAAAAAAACGCTACATTTCTTCTTGACTTGCAAGCTCATAGGTGAACCCAGGAAATGGAGGGACTGCAAGGGCCGTGTACAGACCACTACCCTGCCGTCCCCAAGGGACAGGGCTCAGGAGTCAAGGGACACTTTCACATAACTGGACTATTGGAATTGTTTCTTTAGAAAGCATTCATTTATTGAGAGGCTGAAAAAAAGAAAACTTAAAAATATGTTTGAGTTGGTTTTGAGACGGTGGAAAGAGCCCTGGAGAACAAAGTTCATCTCCTGCGCTGGGTCCGACCCTGCCAGGTCTGCCCTGTCCCCGTCAAGGCTTGGCCTCAGTCACAGGACAGTGGCTGTGGGTTGATGGGCTCGGTTTAGACCTCGCCCACCTCCCTGAGCAACGTGCTTGCCCCTGGTGGCAGTACCCCTGGGCTGGCCCCTCGGTTCTGCCTCTTATTCTGCACTCACAGAGCCCCTTGTGTTGCTCTCGAGCTCATGGAGGAGTTTTTGTGTGTGTGCACTGGGGAAGCAGGTGTGAACCCGTGGTGATAGTGACCCGCCTGGGCGCCCCTCAACAAGCCACAGGGGAAAGTGTCGCTTAACTGGACTTTATCTTTACTTTGAGGGAAATGCAGTTGGTCCCTGCCCCAAGCCTTGAAGTACTTACAGAGTTTTATACTTCCCTGGTGGCTCAGACGGTAAAGCGTCTGCCTCCAGTGCAGGAGACCCGGGTTCAATCCCTGGGTCGGGAAGATCTCCTGGAGGAGGAAATGGCAACCCACTCCAGTATTCTTGCCTGGAAAATCCCATGGATGGAGGAGCCTGGTGGGCTACAGTCCATGGGGTGGCAAAGAGTCGGACAGACTGAGCAACTTCACTTTTTACTTTCTGCAGCCGAGTGAGGGTGTACTCCTTCAAGTATTTAGAGTCCCTGGTGGGTGTGGTGGGCATGGTGGGCATGGCAGCCACCCATGGCTCAGCTGCATGGGTTCCCCCCACCCAGCAGAGACCCTTGAGGGTCCTCCCACACAGCCCCTGGGGCCCTCTGGGGTGCTGCTCGGAATGGTGGGGCAGGAGGGCTGGAGGGCCCCCAGACTCCTCCCAGGATGTGGGGTTGTGGACAGGGGAAGCGGGCTACAGGACTGAAGTGATGGTTACCGTGAGGTGCTGTGCATTTGGAAGGTAGGGGCAGAGAGATGGGGGGACTCCCTAATTACCCACACAAAATAGAACCTCAGAGACCATTCATTTGTGGTGTGAAGGCGTCTTTATTTGAAAAGTGCAGTATTTCTTCCTCAGTTCAGTTCAGTCGCTCAGTCGTGTCCGACTCTTTGTAACCCTGTGAATTGCAACACGCCAGGCCTCCCTGTCCATCACCAACTCCCAGAGTTTACCCAAACCCATGTCCATCGAGTCGGTGATGCCATCCAGCCATCTCATCCTCTGTTGTCCCCTTTTCCTCCTGCCCCCAATCCCTCCCAGCATCCGGGTCTTTTCCAATGAGTCAACTCTTCGCATGAGGTGGCCAAAGTATTGGAATTTCAGCTTCAGCATCAGTCCTTCCAGTGAACACCCAGGGCTGATCTCCTTTAGGATGGACTGGTTGGTCCTCCTTGCAGTCCAAGGGACTCTCAAGAGTCTTCTCCAACACCACAGTTCAAAAGCATCAATTCTTCGGCGCTCAGCTTTCTTCACAGTCCAACTCTCACATCCATACATGACCACTGGAAAAACCATAGCCTTAACTAGATGGACCTTCGTTGGCAAAGTAATGTCTCTGCTTTTGAATATGCTATCTAGGTTGGTCATAACTTTTCTTCCAAGGAGTAAGCATCTTTTAATTTCATGGCTGCAGTCATCATCTGCAGTGATTTTGGAGCCCCCCAAAATAAAGTCTGACACTGTTTCCACTGTTTCCTCATCTATTTGCCATGAAGTGATGGGACCAGATGCCATGATCTTAGTTTTCTGAGTGTTGAGCTTTAAGCCAACTTTTTCACTCTCCTCTTTCACTTTCATCAAGAGGGTTTTTAGTTCCTCTTCACTTTTCTGCCATAAGGGTGGTGTCATCTGCATATCTGAAGTTATTGATATTTCTCCCGGCAATCTTGATTCCAGGTTGTGCTTCTTCCAGCCCAGCGTTTCTCATGATGTACTCTGCATAGAAGTTAAATAAGCAGGGTGACAGTAGACAGCCTTGACGTACTTCTTTTCCTATTTGGAGCCAGTCTGTTGCTCTATGTCCAGTTCTAACTGTTGCTTCCTGCCTAACCTGGTAAAATAAGCCTCCTGACACCCAGGGGCAGTTTTGTTCTCTTGGCTTTGGGGGCTCTTTTTCCAGGGGACGTTTAGCACCTGGACCAGCATGGGCCTTGCTCTTGCAGGCGAGCTTGACCTGTGACTATAGAGACAGCAGACGCCAGGAGAACTGTGGTCGGGGCACCCAGGGAGGCCCTCCTGGGCAGGCTTTGCCTCTGCACCCCCAAAAGCCTTTGGCCTCAGGTTATATAAGTGAATGTGGATGCAGTTGTGTTTTTATGTAAAAGCAGAGAGAAAGACAGAAAGGTCTGTCTTGGAGGGGCTTTTCCATCTAGCACAGGGGTGATGACAGTTACTGAGGCCTTAGTTTGTACCTGGGGCTTTATGCTTTTAACCTCATCTAAACTTTGCAGCCGTCCAGGTATGACTTCCTTCCTTCTGCAGTCAAGAAAGCAGGCTCAGAGAGATGACATGCTTGTCCTAAGTCAGAGGTGTGGGCAGGGGGGTGCCTGCCACAGGCCCCCGGCCCCTTCCCAGCAGTGTACTGCAGACTGGGCATACTTGTCCCCCTCCACGAGGACAGGTGTCTCCTTCCTCCCACGGAGCCGCCTCGTGCATGGGACTTGGGAGGCTCTGGTCGTGGCCAATAAAGCACTGCTTTTGGCTTACAAGTAACGTGGCTAAACTGATTACTACGGGGATCCAAAAGGAAGCTGTTGGCCTTGTGTAAACTCAATTGGAATGTCACCTAGCAGACAGCTCTGGGGCGTCCACAAATATCTTCCAAGGAATTTCCCCAAAGTAAAATCACAGAGAAAGCAGAATGGGCTTGGCCGTTTTGGTTTGCAAATGAGTTTTGAGAAATGGCCCTGAGATCTTGAGTTGTTGGCATTTTTCCCATCACAGACTGTAAAGGACTTTTGAAACGCCCCAGGAAAGGGGGAAAGAAAGGGCCGGGTTGCTGATTATTTACAGCTCTGAGCCCCAAGCAGGTACACAGAATTAAAGGCCTCCCACCATTCCAACTGCATGTAATTTTATTGTGAAAATGACTGCCTGCCAATAAGTCACGTTGTTCACCCTCATCTCTGCGAGGACTTCTAAGGAAGCACAACTGAGCTCACTTAACACCACTTGGCAGCCGTAAGCAGATGACAGTTGAGATGCTGGTGATGGAGGCTTTTTAAAAATTTTACATTTTCACCATTGCTGTTCAGTCTCCTAAGTCATGTCTGACTCTGCGACCCCCTGGACTGCAGCACGACAGGCTTCCCTGTCATTTACCATCTCCTGGAGTTTGCTCAAATTCATGTCCATAGCGTTGGTTATGGCATCCAACCATCTCATCCTCTGTCGCCCCCTTCTCCTCCTGCCTTCAGTCTTTCCCAGCATGAGGGTCACATTTTCACCACATGACTTTATGAATCTCTGGATCAAGTGTGCTGGAAGTAATTCATGTGTCGATTGGAGTATTTCCTCTTTGAGGAAGGCATCAGCTGGTCCTGGGCCCAGTGCCTTTGGGAGCTGGTCAGCAGTGGGTTGTGTTGAGCCTGCAGAAGTCCAAAGGTGTGTGTGTGGAGGCGAGAATGAAGGGAAGGCACCCAGGGATTGCCTTGGCAAGTAAAATTATAGTTCCCATACGCAGGAGCTATGGCCCTCTCCTGTTGCCAGGCAGAGTTCCCGCAGATTCATGGCAGAGGTGTCTGTGCAAACAGGAATCCAATTTATGTCCAAACAGAAATGACATGCAAATCGGACTTCTTCCCCCAAGGAAGGCAAAGGCAGGTAGCATGGTCAGTTGGGAAAAAAATAAGTAAATAACGCCCCCCCCCCCTTTCCTTTCCTTTAGAAGAGGGAGTGGTATTAATATAGCAGCAGTTTAGAGCTTTATTTGTTTAAACCTTGCAGATTCTGTAAGCATTCACAATCCTCTTGACTTGTAGTGCCTGATTGTAAAAAGAACAGTTGAATGAGCTCATTGTTTCCTGGTTTTTTTCTGTAATGTATTTTACAAACACTCCGGTGACAGGCCTGACACGCTGATTTCTATGTAGTCGCACTTCAGTTTGGGATTACAGCATTAATAACAGAGTTCCATGCATCATGCCATTTTTAAGCATGATCGTTATGATAAAGGGCATATACTTAATTACAGGCCTGCTTAATTACAGCTCTGTTGAAGCTCGTTTGTTTAGGAGAATGCTAATTGCGCTACGGAGCCCACGGCACATCCTTGCTTTCATCTGCTGTGTGCCGCTCGGTGCCGAGGATCAGCGTTTTGTTAAAACTGCCACCAAAAATAAAATTGAAAAAGAGAAAAAGGGGGAGGGGGGAAGGAAGAAGACGAAGAAAGCGCTCGTCCGAGTCCTGAAAGGCGGGCTGCCTGGCGCAGGGCTGTGGGCCTGCACAGAAGCCCCTGTGTGCCGTGTGCCCCTTCCACCCTCACAGCCCCCCCGGGGCAGATGCTGTGTGGTCCCCGCTTTACAGGCAGGGTGGCCAAGGCCCAGAGAAGTGAGATGGCCACATGTCTGCTGCACATCCTCCCTGCCACAACCACGGCATTGCCACCGCCAGCGGGGCACCTGGGCTCAAATCCTGGCCCCATCGAACTCCCTAACTCCTCAGCCTCGGGTTCCTTAAACATTAACTTGCCCGTGATCATCGTGGAGGTGACGTGATTTGGTGCATGTCGGCTGTCTCGGGTGTGGTCAATAAATGCGGTTTCCTTTCCTTCACATTCTCTCTGGCCTAGACTTGGTCAGGGGAGAAGTTCTGCTACATCCAAGGTTTCAGGGGGTCAAGGGACCTGGACAGTGGACTGCTCTGGGCCCTGGAACTCCACCTGCAGTGCCAGTGCGGAAAGGACAGACCTCTGCGTCCTGCTTCTGGGTTGTGCCCATGGATCGGTCAGGCTGTGTCCATGTGAGAACCCTGTGCAAGCCCAGGCTGCCTGGGAGGCCTGGGGGTGGGGGGGGACGAACATGTACCCCTGAGCGGTGGCTCTGTGGGGGCTGCCCCTGCTCACGGCTCCCCCTCAGCCCCTCCACCGAGTGTCACTCTGACTGGGACTCAGCAGTGGTTGAAGGCTGGGGGAGGAGTGGGATGAGGACAGAGCCCCAGAGCACGGTGAGGAAGACACATGCTCCCCCATGAGGAACACGGACGATGATTTATGAGATCTTTTGGAACATGTGAAAAATGAGCACCATTGATTTTAAGAATTATGTCTCACAAGCCTCTAGATATCTTAAAATGTGGAAAAACTGCCCAGATAGGGAGAATAGAAATGGATGTCCTGGAATTAGAAGGGGATTTAGCAGTCCCACAGATCAGCTTTTCTACCAACATACAACATCCCTCTCTAACCCCCTGACAAGCGGCCGTGCGTCTGGAACTTTTTCAGCCGGTGCTGTCCTTCCTTCCGGCTTCTCCAGAGGAGGGCGAGGTCTCCCCCAGAAATCGTGCCCTGACGCCAGCTGCTCTTCTTGTGACAGCTCTCAGAACCCGTGCAGACGCTTGACCACGTTCACCTCCAAGGCTTCTCTTATCTGGTGATGGTTCTTCACTCAGTTGTATCCGACTCTGCGACCCCATAGACTGTAGCCCACCAGACTCCTCTGCCCATGGGATTTCCCAGGCAAGAATACTGGAGTGGGTTGCCATTTCCTTCTCCAGGGCATCTTCCCAACCCAGGAATCAAACCTGTGTCTCCTGCATTGCCAGCCGGGTTCTTTACTGCTGAGCCACCAGGGAAGCCCCTCTTCTGTCTGGACCAGAACCCATCTAGCTGCACTTCTTCCCGCATGTGGGGCACTGGGCTCTTGAGTACCAGGTATGGTCAGGCCTCCCTAGAGCAGCAGATCTGATGACTTCCTTTCCTTCCGTCCTGTGGGCTGGCCTCAGGTGCCTCACCAAGTTGTCCAGGACAACGCTCTTGAGAGTGCAGTCCCGGCACGGAACCCCCTCCCTTGAGCCCAGAACAGACCAAGGTGGTGATTTCCCCACCCTGGCATGGGGATGGCTGTGCTGTCGCTTACGATGGCAGCTCCCAAGTTCTGAACAGTCAGGTCACGTTGTTGACTTGTTCCACTATGGACAAGTCTTTTTTTTCGTGTCTTCTGCTGTTATTCCAGCATGAACATCTCTTTCATTCCATCTGACGCAGCTGGCGTTTTGGACCTAAGGTACAGGACTTAACACTGACCTTTAACAAATTCCATCTATTAAATTTAGCCCATGACCCTGACTTTTTGAGATCTCTATTGGATTTCTCTCCCTTATCCCGTCTGTGGGCTGTCCCCATCGGCGCATATCGGATATGCCTACTCTGCGTGCCTTCACTGAAGTAATTGATAACACCCTGGGCACCCTCCAGAGAGGTTGCTTGAGGTCAGTGTCAATCTATTAATCAGCTTCTTGAATATCTAGTCCAACCAGTTATGGATTCTCCTACCCTTAACATTGTCCAGCCATACTTATCTGTCTTGTCCGTTTGGATAACGTGAGAAATTTGTCAAATGCTTTGCTCAAATCTACCTTCTTTCAGCCTACCATAATCTTGGCTATGCTGGATTTTTTTTTTTTTTTAATAAATGACGCTTGGTTGGCAGATCATCTGTTCAGCAGACTCTCAGCAGCTCCCAGGGACCTGGCTCCCCTTTTCAGGGAATCCGAGCATGTCACCCCAGAGGCTCTTCCTCTCGAGGCAGCGCCTGCCCACTCAGCAGCTTCTGCCCCCAGGACCCCGTGGATTCACTTCCTTTTCCTCCAAGACTGTTAGAGTCTGTTCTCTAGAAGAATGCAAGGAGTGTCTGGCTGTGCCCATCTTCCCATCCTGAACTCTTAAGATGAAGTGGAAACTTATCTGCAGATTCTCATCTCTCTCTCCCTCCCCAGGCGGCTCCCCTCAAGGTGGGAGTAGGCCCGCGTGGTTCTCCACAGCGGCCCCTCTGCTGCTCAGTCCCATCAGGAGGCCATCCCCACTGTGCTAGGGGCCACGTTCACACTGCCTTTTGCTTCTCAGTCTTGGGAATGCATCCTTCCTTCTCCCCAGAGGTATCCCAGGCTGGAGACCCGTTACAGGGGATGCCGAGCTCCCCAGGCACCCCATGTGCTGGGACAGGAATGCAGAGCTGACCCAGATGTGGACAGTTGGAAGCCCATGGCCAGCAGAGGAGACGCGGCCCTAGCCAGGCACCCAGGGGGGCGGGCAGGGCTTCGGGGACAGTGTCCTGCAAGAGGGCACGCTGAGCTGACCCCAGAGGGATGGTGGAGGGACAGGGGTGGCCATAGGGTGAAGGGGAGGGGCAGGGAGCACCCCTCCTCGGCAGTCCCCGTCCCTTCCCTTTGGGTACAGCTGTGAATCCAGCCTCACTCCTGCCCAGTGCTCCCCAGGACTCTCATTTCCTGTACTCCGGCCCTTGCAGGTCAGCATACCACGTTTTCAGAACACGAGTTCACGGAACAGACATGGACATTTTGATGGCAACAGATGTCACCAGTGAGAAGGGCAATCTTCATCATATCTTTCCAGAACCCACAGACACTATGATGGGCAGAAAGCCCAGTGAATGACCAAACAGGGCTCCCAGCCCAGGAATGCAGCCCGGGCAGGTGCCACAGGGGCTTGAGAGTTTGAAGGAGAAGTAAAGTAGGCTGTGGTTCCCAGCGTCTGACCTGGGGTGGGCAGGATGTGGGCAGTGGCTTCATGACAAGCGGACTGACTATGGAGGGAAGTGTGGGTCCAGAGGACAGTGGTGGGTGTGACTTGGAGCTGTTGGCGCACATAGTCACCTCCTAGCCCGTAGGTCTAATGGAAAAGAGCTGGTCAAAGGCCAGCTAGACACTTGGCGAGCGTGCGGTATTGTCAAAGCCATGAAAGGCCCTGGTGTGGAAGAAGCAGGTTTGCCGTCAGAAATAGCAAGTATCCCTCATAGGAGGGCTGGAGGTTAGAGTCACTGCTTCCACCTATGTGGCCGCCGACTGCCTGTCTGCGAGTGATCAGAAATGCTGCCAGTGCTGCGTGCCCACCGGCCTGTGTGGCATCAGGAAGCAGCTGGGGTCAGAGTGCCACATGAGGTGAGCCTTGACTTCCAGCCATGGTGGGTGGACGGTGGCAACTGCGGGGAAGGGAGCTTGGCCCTTCCCTTAGGTTCTGAGTGGGCCTTGTCCGGTCTCTTCTAGAAGGCATCGCAGCCTTTCAGGGATCGTCTGCTCAGGGCTGTATTTCCCCAGCTGTGAGTGCACAAGTGTGGCTGTGTCACTTCAGTCGTGTCCGGCTCTTTGTGACCCCATGGACTGTAGCCCACCAGGCTCCTCCATCCAGGAGATTCTCCAGGCAAGAATCCTGGAGTGGGCTGCCATTTCCTTCTCCATGCATGTAGAATGCGTGTAGGTGCTCAGATTTCCTTAGTATATTTTTGTATGTGACATACTGCATAAGGTGACGGTGGGCTCCCTGCTCCTTCCTGGGGAGATGTCACGCTGTCCCCAGTGCTTAGCTGAGTCTCCAGGCAGGGAGGGCAGGTCCCTGGGGCCTCTGTGATGCAAGGCCTCTGACCACAGATGTCTCTGTCCGAGCCCCGTGGCCCACGCAGCCCTCCCAGGAAAGGAGGGGGTGTCCCGTGCTGTCGTGGGGCTGACCGTGCTAGTTTCTTTTCATACTTCCCAGAGAAGGGTCCATTTTCTTCCTCCCCAGAAATGATGAAAGTAGCTTAAAATGAGACATTTGGCTCATCTTGTTGATCAGAGAGGATTTGTCCCAGAGTTCTTTTCTTACTTCCTTTTCTTCTTTCTGCTTCTGCAACTCTCTATTTCTTAGGACTGAAAAAAAGAAAAACCATTGTCCACCACCAGTGTCCCAGAGAAGGCCCCCCCATCCCAAGATGACAGGGAAAGTGGAGACCTTCATTCCCACATTCCCAGGGAACTAGCTCGTCACTCCACACCTTTCCGTGACCACAACTCACCAGAAAACCGTGAGGCCCTGCCCCCCCCCGACCCCCCCACCGCTGTGCCTGTGGCTGGGACGCTGGACCCCGGGCGAAGCCCCTGCCCATCTCCTCAGCCTGTGGCTGCGCAGCCTTCACGCTAGGAGCGTCTGTGTTACGCTCTGTCCAGGGTGCCCTGTTTCCCTGGGTACCAGGGTTTCCTCATGGACGTCGGAATCCCTCATCCCGGGAGAAGAGGGACAGTCCCAGGTCGTGACTCGGAGGCGATGATGACCTGGGGGCGCAGTGGATGCGGGGCCGTGGGAAAGGACCTGAACCCCTGACCCCTGCCTTCCCCGTTTTCCCTTCCGGGGGCCCATTCCCACTGCTGCTGTGTCCTCTGAACACTGAGCAGACAGTTCTGCCTCCATCCAGCCCTGAAAGACCAGGAGCCAGCCGTGGTGGCCACGTAGGCCCGCCTGCCGAGCTCACATGGACAGCTCACACCAACTCCTACACAGGCCACACCGCCCTCCTTTTAAACCCAAGCACACCCAAGGTAGTGGCCAGGGTTCAACCCAGTCTTTTTGACTGCAGAACCACTCTCTCCCCCCAAACCTGGGCCTTTCCTGTGAGCCTGACAGCGTGGCTGTGATCAGGACTCGGCCAGGAGGGCGCCTCATGGACGCAGCCACTGCCCACCTCCTCCCCGAGCCCCCAGCCTTGTCCCTTCCACCCCGTGTGCCTCTGTCCTGCCCCCAGCTCCGCGGTGGCTACCCCCACTCGCAGCGGGACCCTGGGTGGGCTCCGGGCCGTCCCTGCTCTCAGCTCACTCTGCACCTCCCGGTGGGTGTCTGCCTCGCTCACCAGGTGTGTCCTGGGAGCACGGATGGTACCTGGGCACATGTCGCCCTTGGTCCCACTCACCCGTCCACGTGTCAGCCAGCTCCAGCCCCTGACCAGCCTGTACTATCCGTGTCAATAGCTCAAGTACTGACCGTCAGTGGATCTGCAATGCCATTTATTTTCACTGTTTTTTTTCCCCTCTTCTTTTGCAGCCATGGATGGTGTGCCTTTTATGATTTCAGAGAAGTTTTCTTGTGTTCCAGAAAGTGTAAGTTTCTTGCATGATTGCACTCCGCCTCGGCTCCCTCTGCCTCTAGCCTAAGCCCTTCTCTTCACAGTGCTGCAGGGCCATCCTGGCAGCCCCCAAACCCCTCCCTTGCCAGAATCATCCATCGCTACCCTGGTGCCCCACCCCCCACCACCGGAAGCTCAAGAGCAGGACTCTGTAGCTGTGCCTAGAAGGTTCTTGATAAGTGAGAAAAAAGAAGGAATAAGGGTAGGGAGGGAGCAAGACAGACGAACAGACACACTCAGACGCAGCCACAGCCGAGGCTTCTGGATTCAGATGTGATGGTGAATTGTTCTGAACCTTGCTGGCTGTAAATATTCCTGGTTTCCAAGCTCACCTTGTTAATTTCTGCTCTTTTTTATTTAACATTGACAACGTTCAGCAGAAAGCAAGCTGCTAACCCTTCCCCATTGTCATTGCCGCATCCTGTGACGACCACATTCTCCGCTCTGAGTCGCAGGCGTCTGAATGGTGGGGCTGGGCGTGCTCACGCAGGCTGCAGCCGGGCAGCTGTGGGTCCATCGCCCACGGCAGGCCAGCACAGACCCCACGGTGCACGAGAGGGAACCAAGGCCAGGCTGGGCCCCCAAGCCGTCTTTAGTGACAGAGGGACTGAGTGAACGCGCCAGGCCTGCAGGCCGGACCCCACACCTTGAGAGGCAGGCATGGCCTCGGGCCCGCCTGGCAACCCTGTGCCCTGTCTCCGGCGGCGCCTGTACCCCTCAGTGGTGCAGGCCGGGTCTGTGGGCTCTGTAGACTTGTTCCTGGATGTTTTTCAAATCCTTGCTGCAGAAGTTTGCTCTTGAGTAGTTAATAAACACAACATCCCTGGTTTGGGCACAAGCTCAGAGTCCTTCAAGCAAAAGTGTTTTTCTTGGATCCAGCTTAAAACCACCCAGCTTGCGATCTGACCTGCCCTGGAGTTTCCATTTTCATGAAATATAATAGGCCTCCTCTGAACCCTTCTGGTAAGCGGCTTAATCTTGAAAAAAAGAAAAAAACACGCTCGTGATGTTGACACGCAGAGCCTGTGTAACTTCAGCCGACCACTCACTCCACTTGGCTGTGTTGCCATGGAGACGCTGGCGCCTCTCCCGCCCGCGCGGTTGGAGAGGCCATTCTGTCCTGCGCTGTGGCTCCAAGCGGGCAAGTTTAGTGGGGCAGTTAGAGCCTAATGATACAACAGCTGGACCGCCGCTGGATCCCGGGCCGCGCAGGCAGGCGGCCCGGTGCTCACGCCGCGCGGGCTGGCAGCAGGAGAAAGCCAAACTGTTTTGTGGCTGAGGGCAGCGCAGCTCCAGGAGCCGAGAGCCTAATTCAGTGGCCCTGTCCCAAGTCCGGGATCTGCCGACTCAGCGAGTGCTCAGGCAGGCGGCCACGGGCCAAGTCCAGTGCTTCCCCTCGCTTCTCTCTCTAATCTCCCGGCAGCCTGGCCTGGCCGGGAGGGGCCCGCCCGCGATGCTTTGTAACCGGAGAAGAGGTTGATGGAGGGATTAACCTGTCCTGCTACATCCTGCCTAGAGGCAGGCGGAGGCGCTGAGTCCCGTCAGAATCCGGGTCCTGGGGCTCAGAGCCGGCCTTCAGGGAATCCCCCCTGGCCCGGCTCAGACTCCAGCTCTTGCCCCTGCTTCTGGGCTGCAGTTCAAAACCACGAAGGCCTCCAGGGGTTTTATCCGACTCTCAGGTTGCACCTGTTCACCCCCAGCTGCTAGCCCCGGGGAGCTGCCTTGGGAATACAGACGATGGGGGTCCCAGGGGGGACCCAGGCCAGGGACCTCAGGGACAGGGCTCCCTCTGCCCCTCACCAGGCACTTCAGCCCAGGCTTCTCTGGGCCTCCAGCTGACTCTCATTGCCCTGTGTGTTTAATTTTTCATGCTGGGTGTGGAAAAGCCAGTGTTCTCAAAGAAGAAAGGTCCCCATCTCTATGAAGTTTTAGAAGCAAACACTCAATTAAAATGGTGTTATTATTTTCCACCACTGTTGATTTCTCAAACGACCATTGATGGGCAGTTGGTTAGTTCATTCACCTGGCATTTTAAATGACCTAGAGTTCCCTCCACCCCCTTCCCTGATGCTAAGGAGTCCCAGGCAAGAGATGGGCTGCCTGCCTCCCCAGAGTTCCTCAAACCCATTCCAACACCCAGGTGAGGGTGGTCAGGGCAGTGTAGTGAAGCCGTGGGCACCTGCATCCCCCTGGCTGCAGAAAGAGCATACTGGTCTTTCCGGGGTAGGGCGGGGGCGGTCAGAGCGAGACGAGAGGCAGAAGTTACTGATAGCAGTGGTGGTCTTTCAGGAGAGCTGTGGCGGCCCCCCACCCCCGACCTGGGCGCCTAAGCAGGAGTCCCCACCAGAAGGGCCCCGGTGGCAGCCAGGTTTTCTGAGTCTGCTCACGCAGCACTGTGGAGTCACACTGATGGTTTCTGCGGAAAGGAGTGGAGAAAACACCAGATCACAGTGGGGTTTGAAGTGTCGCAGTTGTGAAGGAAAGCAAATGTGAAGCAGCACTTTTTCCAGCCATGTGAAAGGATGGCTTGATGTATTTTCAGATGCAGCCCTTTGATCTCCTGGGAATCACCATCAAATCTCTGGCAGAAATTGAAAAAGAGGTAAGCAAGCTCCCCAGAATGGGGCAGGTAGGGCCCAGGTCCTCGCTGGCCGGCCCAGCGTCTCCCTTCCACATTAAGGGTGTGTTCCAGGGACAAGAAGGGACCTCAGGGTGGGGCGGCCCTCTGAGAAAGATGCTTTCACTCAAGTTTACTACTAAGAAGAAGAAACTCACTTTTTAATGCGTGTATGTCTTAAAGTAATAAGACAGAAGGTTTTACATGATCACACAGAACAGTCAATGCTGCTTCATTTTGTTAAAAAAAAGGTCTCAGCTTAAAGAAGGCAGAGGTTGGGGCCAGGGCGCGGAGTTGGCTCTTTCCCCTTCAGTTTTATTATTTGCCTCCAGTAGGGGTTTGAGGAAATGTCCGAGCCGTTTCATGATTTAGAGGAAGGATCAAGACACATTCCATTGTGCTTGATAAAGCCAAACCCCATTTGGCGGCCTGGTTAGAAAGAGTTTGGATGTTTTCCTAATAAAAAGAGATCCCAGGATTTGGAAGCACATGTGACGCCTCTGAGGAAAGAGAGTGGCGATAACAGCATGAAACTGGGGGTCAGCTCTCCCGGTGGTCTCCCCACGTTCGCCAGACAGCGCCGGCGTGCGTGTCGTCTTCCCGTGTGGAGACGGTTGTTAAGCGGTCACATGCTTGCAGCCGACTCTCCTCGGAGAGGGACATTCGTCTCAGAGATGGAAATGGAAGAACCATTTCAATATTCTCAGCTCCTCTGGGTGTTCTCTCGTGTACCCAGCTAGCAGAAGCAGGTTGCATTATTGAAAGATGGCTGAAATCAAGGAAAATTGAATCAATATACTACAACAAATTTCTAAACCTGTCACAGCAAAAACAAGACAAAAAATTCCCCCTTTGTCTTGGATTTTCAGTAAATCGTAAAACCCCAAGCTGACTGTCATCTATAGATTTTGAGAGGGGTAGAACAATGACCGGCTGCCACATCAGAAAAACACGTGTGGGTGGAGCCCCAGGTCAGCCCTGGCTGAAAGTGAGGTGATGCCCCCCCACCCCCCACCCAGACTGCCTTTGTGTGGGGTCCCCACAGGGTGGCGCCAGCGAGTGTGTCTGGACGGCCTTTGCAGAGACCCGCTCTGGCCGCAGGCTGTGAAGCAGGGAGCCGGCCTGTGACCTTTCAGGATGGACAAGGTTGCACAGACTTTAAGGGGTGGGGGGGCCAGGGGTACGTCCCTTCTCTGCTTAAAGCTTGGATAACAAAAAAACCTGTCTCATGAACACTAAAGGGACAGGTGTGAAAAACACCATAGACAGCAAGTGCCCATGACCATGGGTTGGTGGGGGTGGGTGGCCAGTGCCGGAGACGGGACAGCTGTGAACGTCACCCCTTCTCTCCCCACTCGTCCTCCCAGGCTGTAGCCAGAGCCCCGTTTATTTAAGCACCTGCCACGTGCTTAAAGTCCAGGCTCTGGGCCTGAACTTTACCTCCATCATCACTGATTCTCACCCCGGGCTGACCAGGTGACAACATTCCTCCCCATCTCGTGGGTCAGAACTTGAGGCTCAGGGAGGCGAAGTTATCTGCCCAAGACAAGATGGAGATCTCACGTGGCGTACTCCAGATGCCCTCCTTTATGACATAAAGTCCATGGCCCCCTGTCCTTGGGCGGGTGGGGACAGTGGTACCTGGGAGGCCCATCAGCCTGGGTCCTGACCCCACCCGGGCCTTCAGGTGACCAGGCAGGATGAAATAGAAGAGAGCCCAGTGGCACAGCCAGTGCCCGTGGAAACCATCAATTCTCTTAACTCTCTTCCCACGGAAGGGCCAACAATGTGTTTGTTTAGAGTACAGTGTGCTGATGTCGGGCGCTCTGAGCAGAGCTTGGCAGGGGTAGCATCCTCAGTTTTTCCACGTAACCTCTCTGAGCCTCAGTTTCCTCTTCTGTAAAACCAGGGGAGTATTAGTAATGAAAACGTAGCATTTATGGGTGTCACTGAGACAGTTACGGAAATGGCTCAGAGCAGCACTTGCTGTGGCAGCTGCCCGGTTAGGTATCAGTTCAGTTCAGTCGCTCAGTCACGTTCAACTCTCTGTGAGCCCGTGGACTGCGGCACGCCAGGCCCCCTGTCCATCACCAACTCCCAGAGTTTACTCTAAGTCACGTTCATCGAGTCAGTGATGGACCAACCATCTCATCCTCTGTCGTCCCCTTTTCCTCCCGACTTCAATCTTTCCCAGCATCAGGGTCTTTTCAAATGAGTCCATTCTTTGCATCAGGTGGCCAAGGTATTGGAGTTTCAGCTTCAACATCAGTCCTTCCAATGAATATTCAGGATTGATTTCCTTTAGGATGGACTCCCTGGATCTCCTTGCAGTCCAAGGGACTCTGGAGAGCCTTCCCCAACACCACACTTCAAAAGCATCAATTCTTTGGCTCTCAGCTTCACAGTCCCACTCACATCTGTACGTGACCACTGGAAAAACCATAGCCTTGACTAGACGGACGTTTGTTGGCAACGTAATGTCTCTGCTTTTTAATATGCTGTCTAGGTTGGTCATAACTTTTCTTCCCAGGAGCAAGTGTCTTTTAATGAGGTATATAGCAAGTGTCGTGGTTGTGGGCGGTGTATTTTTTATTTATTTTTGGCTGCGCTGGGTCTTCATTGCTGCACGTGGGCTCTCTCGAGTTGCGGCGGACCGGGGCTCCTCTCTAGCTGTGGTGCTCGGGCTTGTTATCACGGTGGCGTCTCTTGTTTCGGAGCTCAGGCTCTGGGGTGCGTGGGCTTCAGTAGTTGTGGCACACGAGCTTAGTTGCCCCGAGGCATGTGGAACCCTTCAGGACCAGGGGTGGAACCCTTCAGGACCAGGCATCGAACCCATGGCCCTTACATTGGTAGGCGGACCACCAGGCAGGTCCGGTCGTGTAGCGATCATTGTCACTCCCATCCCCCTGGTCCCAGGAAGCGGAGTGAATTGGTGCAAGTCCACCCCATCGCAGCCTGACGTGCTGCCCTCTGTGGACCATGCCCGCTTCCTTCCTTGCTTTCAGTGATGGGTTAAAAGCACACACTGTGTTCTCTGTTGAAGGATCCCTGGCTTCCTTCCTTGTTTTCAGTGGTGGGTTGAAAGCACATGTCTGTGTTCTCTTGTTGAAGGAAATTAAAGTGGAGTTAGAGAAAATGTAGGGAAATGGGGAGAGGTTAGACATGCTAAATAAGCTGGGAAACCATCACAGACATCCCCGCCGTCAGGGATGCCATGAGGGTTTTCTTTTAACCTGAGGATTTAGAAGGTACTTCCACCAGCCATCCACATGCACGTAATGGTGATGACATGTTGACATCCACACACTCCTTTTGCAACAAAGTCAGCGAGCATTCTCCGTAAATAAACTGGAGAACTTGCCCCTCTCAGCCTCTGAACTCAGCATAGCTCCTGGAGTTGGAGGCAGAGAAGGAGCTGAGCCCACAGCTCCCTGGCCCCATTCTCGGGCTCTGTGGGCTGGCCCTGAGCACCTTGGGGTCCCCTTGCTCAGGGGGATATTGCCTTTTTCACTTGCACCCAGTCTGGCTGTCCTTCGGGGGAGAGGGGCATCGCTTGGGGAGCAGCCTGGGGGCAGCAGGAGCTCAGCTGGGGGCTTGCTTTGCTCTTCTTTACAGCGTCAAGCCGAGCGCCCTCCCCCAAGAAGTCAGGAGACTGCCTTTGGGTTCAGGGCTGACCGTGACCTGCACTGTCCCCTTGAGCATCCTGAATGTACCCCCCCCACCCAGATCTCGCCCGGGGATTCGCAAGCAGCAGGGAGAGCCTGGCGTCTGTGGGGGCTGCTTTGTGAGGGGCAGGCTCTCCCCTCCCTTATCCCTGCATGCCCCCAGGGGGAGGTGGTGTCACCCCGGCACACAGCAGAAATATGGGTCCTGGGTGGTCCTGGCTGTAGAGGAAATGGGAGTGCTTGCCCTGAAGCAGCCCATCTAAGAGTGGCGTGGGCCTACTTGCCCCTCTGCCGGCCTTGCCTCACCCACCTGCCCTGTCTGGGGATGCTCTGTCACCACCATTTGGCCTCAGGGACAAGTCACCCCCTGAACCAGCCCCATCGCTCTGTCGGTCTTGAGCTTGGTGATTTGGGACCCTGTCCCCAGGTGCCCCCTGCCTCGCCCAGAGCAGGGGCCGACCGGACTCCAGCCTGCCACATCTAGGAGTAACGGTGCAGGGAGATGGGTGTCGCCCCCCAGCGGTGGGTGGCAGTGCTCCTCCAGCTCCCCTACCGTGGAATCTGACCACCTCAAGGAGAGGCTGCCACCTGGCCCCGCCAGCAGGAAGGTGGCACAAGGCTCCCTGGCAGTGTGGACCAGAGCCATCCGCCGCTGTGTGGACCATGGAGGAGACATGGCGTGGTGGAGGGACACAGTTTTCGAGTCCAGCCTCCCCCCCACCAACCCTGCCCCAGATAGCACGCCAAATCTGCCACCTATGCTGGACCCTGGAGCAGGTCCCCTGGCCTCCCCATCCTCAGGGTGGCGTGCAGGTCCGGGGATCCCACCGCGGCTGTGGCGCCCACAGGAGGCCCTCCGCAGGCGTGGTGACAGCAGGCTGCGTTTCACGAATGGCCCCCAAGGAAGGTCACGACTATAAAGTCAGTGGCCGTGCCACCCGCCGCGTTTGAGGGGATTCTTTAGGTGCTCGCAGGTGGTGTGGGCTGTTGGAGTGAAGGAAGCCGAGGTGAGTAAACCAGTTCCCACTTTGAAGGCTGTCACTCTCCAGGCTCCAGCAGCCACATCCCCTGCCGTCCACGTCTACCCTCGGCTTGGGGCAGGGGCTTTGCCACTTAAATTACCCCTTAAGTCAGGAAACCATGTTTTTGCTCACCCTCTCTGGGGCACGGGAGGTGACCAGGGACCAGCCAGCAGCAGCTGTCGAGGCGAGCAGGGCGGGGGGGCGGGGGTTTGCAGGGGTCCCTTCTGGCCCTGACCTGTCCCCCGTGCCCCCAGGCAGCAGTCGCTGGGCTCTGCAGGAGGGCGGCGGGAGTCCCCGGAGGGCTGCATCCAGTGTGAAGCCCTTATCGTCCTCCCTGTTGCCCAGACAAAAGGTTCTCTCCATTCAAGAGTCGGGAAAAGTGTAATTTTGCAGCCGACCCGGTGATGAAGCGTCTTCTCTCAGTGCCAGGAGATGGGCATATAAATATTCTCTGTCTCTGCTGCTCTTTATTTCCCTTGTAAGCAGGCGCCCCATCCCTCCCTCTGATGGATGCCCCTCGCAGCCAGCCCGGGAGCTCCCCAGCTCCTCAGTTCGGCAGCGATTCTCCGGTCTCCTTGCCTCTCCCGCAGCCTGTTCATCCTCCCCCCATCCCCAGCCCCACCTCCCTCACCCACTGCCCTGTCCCTTGTCTCCGGAGCGGTGGCCCAGAGACAGTGGCCTCAACCATAGATTCCATGCCGTGTGCACAACACCGCAAACCTCTAAAAATAGGAGCCAAGGGTTCTTGTGCCTGAAAGGGCAACCGGAGAGCCTCCCAGCTCCATACACAAAGACTTTCTCCACCGTGGCTGCCGCCTTCCCCTGGAAAAGACCACAGCGTTCACCCCGCTTCAGTGGGCACCCCACTCAGAAATGTGGCAAGGAGCGTCATCATTAGCCCAGCACACTCCCTGGTGGAGCAGACGGCCTCCATTTTCACTCGACTTTAAGGCTGAAAGACAAGGGAGAGTCTAATTAGTAAAGGGACTATCTGATATTAATCACTCCCTTAAAATTGACAAGGGAGGCAGTCCATTTAACCACTTAATGGCTACAGGTTTTTATGGGCTGCTGTTTGTAGATGTATTTAATGATGAAGTTATAAATCCAAAGGAGCTTAAAATTTTAATTTTATCCCTAAATATTTCCCTTGTTCTCCTGTTTGTAGTCAGTCCTCCAGAGTGTAGTCACGTGGAATGTTCCTTAAATGAACATATTTGCTAACTGGCGTGATTTCAGTTTTTAAAACATTGGTTCCAGCAATTAGGCTTTTTTTTTTTTCAGTTCCCAAATGACTAGAGAAATTCGTCTTGATTATAATTGCTCTTAGCCACGCATATCTAATTTGTGTCTTTTTAAGTGTTAATTAGTAAACAGTTTGAGCTGACATCTTTATGTGTTTGTGTGTTGAAAAATGGGGCTTATTGCTTATTTAGCTTGGGGCTGATTCCACTCGCATTTACGTCACGACATTGAGGTGAAATTAATGGAAATACATTTGGCATCACGAGGTAAAAAGAATTTTTGGAACCAACTTGTGGACGTCCACTTTGCAGGGACTTCTGCAAGCGCTTCCAATATATGAGATTAGAGTGGATTTGGGAGCTGCATGTGCAGGGAGAAAGTGAGGCAGAAGATTTTTGTATCAGTAATGAAATGGCAGAGTCCCAATTTTATAAAAGCAAAATGTTCATATCCCAGTGCAATTGTTCATTCTTCCTACTTTTGGAAAGCTTTCATTGTGCATATTAATGTTAGAAGAATTTTGCAGAGGGCGAAGTCACAAAATGCGTGATCACTTTGCACCATCTAGTGGTCAGGTCTTAAACTGCAACAGGAAATAAGGTGTCCTTTATCCGTGAGATTCAACGTTTTCATCCCCCAGCATCTTTTTTCGTTTTCAGTCAGGAAGCTGATATGTTTGGGGAAGGAAATTCGCCTAATTCGTTTATTAAATGAAAGTTAGTTGATTAGATAGACATTAACCTTTCTTATCTATTGTTCTGCTCCCCTTTTTTAATATTTTTTCAAAGACCTAGTTGTTCAGTCATGCCCCTGAAATCTTACAGAGCTATCACACTGAGATGAGATCATTTCAGCCAAAAACAAAGGAACCTAATGAATTAGCTTAATGGATAGCCATTCCAAAGGCATAAAAGAAGGGTGGTTATTGTCATTCAGTCGCTAACTCAAGTCCAACTCTTTACCACCCCATGGACTACAGCAACGCCTGGCCTCCCTGTCCCTCACTATCTCCTGGAGCTTGCCCAAGTTCATGTCCATTGAATCAGTGATGCCATCCAACCATCTCATTTTCTGCCACCCTCTTCTCCTTTTGCCTTCAATCTTTCCCAGCATCGGGGTCTTTTCCGATTTGAAATGTGGGAAGTAGCTTGGGCAACCTGCCTCTCATGGACCCTTCAGGAGTCTGACTGCAGCTTGGGAACCACTGTTTGATGCCACAGACAAGACTAGTTCCCTCCCCATAAAGTGTGGCAGCCATCGTGGGCAGTTTATTATCTTCAGTATCTACCCTGCCAATCAGAATCAATTTTTTAACATTTAGTGTTTTGTTTCCAAATGCAAAGGTCATACCTGTTTTTTAAAATGCAAACACAACGGAAACAGGAAAAAGGTGAGGGTCCCCCATGGTCCATTCCTGGGAGAGAAAGACATGCCCACATCCAACAAGCATCACGTGTTCAGTACTGGACATAACGCTCCTGTAGCTTGCTTTTGCACCGACTAGTATATCTTGCACAACCTTCCATGTCATCGCACACAGATCTGCCCCGTTCTTTTTAATGACTACATGTGGTTCCCTTTTATGATTGTGTCATAATTTATTTAAGCAATCCACTATTGATTGACTCTTGAGTTGTTTCCAGTTATTCACTATTACACTGCTGCAGTATATTTCCTTGAACATGTCTTTGCTCCCCTGGGTCTTTCTTTAGAAGAACGCATAGTATTACCATTTTGCTTTCCAAAAAGAGAGTGCCCTTTTAAACCCCCCTGCCCGGCCCCATCCTGTGATGTGTGAGGGGGCACCTGTTTCCCACACCCTCACTATAAGCATCACAGGTATTTAAAGGTGGACATATTTTCATATATTTATCAGCCATTTGTATACTTCTTTTGTGAATCTATTCTGTGTGTGCCATTTGCCCAGTTTTTTCTATTGGCTTATTTAGTTTTTTTCATTCATTTTTGAGTTTTTTTATGTTCTTTGTAACAACCTTCTTTCTGTCCTATGTTCAAACACACTCACACACACACTTTAACCAGTGGCTTTTCACCTTGTTAAAGATGTGTTTTTCTATACAATAGTTTTTAATTTTTCATGGGCAATCTTGACTTTAATGTTTTGTTTTTGGTTTCATGTCATACTTAAGATTCCTATTTTCTCATCCTTTTTGTGTTTTAATATCTTACAGTATTAAACGGTTTTCAACTATTTGATCCATCTGAAGTTTATTAGAAGGTAAAAGCTAGAACCAGCTTCATTTTATCCTAAGCCATTAACCAGTTTTCTTATCAGTGTTTACCTTCTTCAGTCGTTTTAAGTGTTACCCTCATCGTATAGTTCCATCTGTAAGTGGACCAAGGGATGTTTTTCTTGACGCTCATCTCTGTTCTTTTTGAATGATTACCATACTGCTTTGACTCAGATAGCTTTATAATAAGCTTTAATATATGATAAGCTTAGTTCTTCCTTCTCCCCCCACCCCAGGTTTTTCTAATTATAGTCACTTGATTATTCTTCCAGCTGAACGTTAGACTCTTTTCAGGGGGAGAAACTCCACTCTAGATGTTTATTATTGACTGCACTGAGCATGTAGGTTAATAGACGTTTGGTGAAGAGTCTCCACCTGGGGCTTTGTGTCTGTCGCTCAGCAGGGTAGAAGGGTGTTCTCTGCAGAGAGTCTGCACACTTCTTTGTAGGTTATTGCTAAGTGTTTAATGTTTTTGTGCTTCTCATGAGTAGGGTCTTTTTTTCCATTATATTTCCTGTCATTTTTTGTATCAGCTGTTGACATTTATGTTTTATTTTAGGGGCTGGCTCTCTCACTGGCTTCTACTTCTGATGGTTTTCAGTTGCTTTTCTTTGGTTACGCAGGCCGGTGTTAATGTCGTCTGCAAACGCTGACACTGCCGCCTCCTGCCCCCTTCCTGAACCTTCAGCCAGCATTGCGGCCACAACGATCAGGTCACTGGGCCTCCTTGTCTGAACGGAAATTTTTAGTTTCGATACTCACCCATAATGCTGTATTTTGGCTTGCTATATATAGGCATCATTTTTTTTTATCGTGTTAAAGAATTAGCCATCTGTTTCTATTTTCCTAAGTGTTTTTATCAGGAATGGATAGTAGCTTTTGATAAATGTCTTTTAATCATCCATTGAGATGATCATATTTTTTTTCTCTGCAGGCATATTAATATGGTAGATTATGTTAATAGAGTTCCTAATTCTGAGAGTCTGAGTCCCCCTCCCCCCACCACCCTCTCTGGTTCTATCAGTAACAGGGCCGCCAAGCGCCAGCCTCCGCCCAGGTCTCCAGGTTGCTCGCACAGCAGCCCAGAGCGTTCAGCATACAGATGAGGGAGCCAGGCTGAGCCCTTGGAAATAAACCTGAGGCAGAGCTGATGTTTGACAGACAGAATTACCTGCCCTGGATACCGTCATGAGTTATACCTGGCTCATGTAGAATAGAGGTCAAGGTGAATTATTTGGCCTTTTGAAAGTTCATCCTAAAAGGATTTTTCTGTCCTTTTCTTGTGGTTTGGGGAACTCTCATCCCCCAAGTTTTAAAGTGATACCCCGTACATCCCAGGGACTTCCCTGACAGCCCAGTGGTTAAGACTCTGTGCTTCCGTTGCAGGGGTGGGGCATGAGTTCGATCCCTGGTCAGGGAACTAAGATCCCACATGCTGCACAACGTGGCCAAGAAAATAGTTAATACCCCCCAAAATAGTAACACCCCCGTCAAACTGAACTCTTAGAAGGTTGCCTGACATGTAGGTAAAAGATGAGCATAAAGGTGACAAATGAGGAGGGCATCTTCCTGTAGTGATCACACAGCTTCTTTTTCACTCAGAAATCAGTGTCAGAAAGCAGCATTGTTCCAAATATTTTCCACAAATAACCTGGGAGAGGGAAAATACAAATACCCATTTTTTAGGTGATATTTAGATGAATTCTAAAATGCTGATTCACTGAGGGGGCTAGCCCTGTGGCTCTTTGTTGACGCAGAACCAGGGTTTAGTCGGTCACAAAGGTATCTGTCAGCCCCCAGCCTTGCCCAGAGCCCCACGCAGACGACGCTGGTTGACACACAGGTGCCCACCAGGCCCCCAGCCCCGCAGCACGGGAGGGGTCTGGAGAAGCAGAGCTCGTTAATACTCACACAGAGATCTAAGACCCACCGTAGAATGCACATTCCCCCATTTTCCTTAAAATGCCTGGCCTTCTCAGTCTGTATTTCGTTTTCCTACTTTTAAGCATCATGAGTACAAGAAATATTTCTTGCTTACTCTGTCCCTATCAGTCCACACAAAATGCAGTCACAGTGATAAAATGGCGAACACTCTGGTTGGGTGATTTATAGGGAGTGGTGGGGACTGTGCAAATTGGAAAAGCCATGTGTTTCTAAAGGAGGCTGCCTCCATTCACCCGTGTGAGGCTCATGGTCGAAGTGCGAGAGTCAAGGTCCGGAATTGCCACAGCCCCCTATTTTTTTTTTTTTATAAAACCTGGAAGATGTTGGCATTTTATGCCAAGTCTCTCAACTTTCCCACGTTTATGACTATTTTAAAACACCACACAGGCCAGCAGCATATGAGCCTCCAGCTTGCACATGTCTGAGCATGAAGATACAAATCACATCTATACTTAAACTTCACTATTCATGATGGAGGGGTGGGGGGACAGTGGTGGCAATGTGGATGAACCCTGGGATCAGCACTTTGCCCCATGAGTTAAACACCCCAGGATAGGGGCCATGACACCATCAGCCCAGAGGCCATGGGAATGCAGAGGACCCAAGGCTAGACCGACAAACCGCTGCTTCCACAAAAGACTGAGAACCCAGATGACCTCCCCATTGTCTGAGAACTGAGTCCCCAAGCTAGCTGTCTGCTCTGCATTGAGCTGCCCCTCACTCACCCATCCACCCACTCACCTCTCACACCCTGTACCATCTGTCCATCCATCCATCATTTGTTCATTCATTCACCTCTTCTGGGCCACAGCCTCTACCAGACTCTGGAGCTACAGAAATGGCCGAGCCCCCACCCCAGCCTTGCGCTTAAGGAGGAAATGGACAGTGATGTGGAGCCCTGGAGGCCAGTAATTAATCGTCCCCAGAGGAGGACAAATGCCCCAGGGGGGAGTAGCCTTCCCAAAGGCACCAAGGGGTGGTGCTTGAAGGGAGGCGGGGTCGGGGCTGGGATCTGAGAAGCCATGCGTGGGGACAGGCCTGTGCAAGAAGCTTCCACACCTCCCTCCTGGGAGTGGAGCTCTTCCCCGGGTGGGGACTTGGGAGGCACTTCACTACTCTGTGCTCCACCGGATCCTAGGTGGAGATGCTCCTGAGCAAGGGTGTCCTGCCCTGAGTCGGGGGCTCTCCCAGCACTGAGCCCAGGGCGGCAGGCCGTGAAGGGTGCAAGTGGGTGTCGCCATCCCCTCCCAGGAGCCCCAGGCCTGGGGCAGGAAAGGGAAGAGGGTGCTGACAGGTATTGACGAAGATGACCTGGGTCCCCCGGGGTCAGAAGATGCAGGGGCTGACTCTGCACGTGGTCTCAGTCACCATGCAGCCACGCCGGGCACGGTGCCCAGACAGACATGGTCCCTGCCCCTGGAGCAGGGGCATCTCAGAGGGCAGGTTTTCCAGCCCCTCGTTTAGGGTGAGACCGAGCAGCGGGACTGGGTGGGGCTCAGGGTTTCTGACGCTGGGGTTGCTGCTTGCGGGTTAGCGCTGGGGAACCTGAGGAGAATGCAGAAGAGGCTTCCCAGAAGGTTCACAGCGACCCCGCTGGGGGCTTGTCATGGGACCCGCCTGCTTCCCGACCCGGTGGCCTCACTCAGGACAGTCACCCATCGTCGGAAGAGCGGTGGTACCAGCTTCACTGGCAGAGGGGATTCTGTCCCCAACCCTGACTGGGGACCCAGCAGCTCCTGCCCCTCCCATCCCCTTACAAGTGGCCACACTAGTGACCAAGGGCTCGTGGGCTGTAATCCAGGAGCCCTGACCTCCAGGCCCAGCTGTGGACTCACAGCGCTGAGGGGTGAACAAGGCACCGCCCCAGCTCTGGGGGATTCTAGGACCCCCTCCAGCTCTGGGGGGGCCCGTCTTGGCTGCCCCATGTCCCCTGAGCCCCAGTCTGCGTGTGACAGCCTTTCCTTGGAGCCCTTTTAGAGCCCTTCTATGGCTTCTCAGCCCGGGGCCTCCCCCTTTCACCCAGGCTTCCGGATGTGTCTCTGGAACCGTAATCCAAGTGTGAAACGAGACTCCTGTGGGAAAGTGGGGAGACCCGGACTCGTCCCTGGGCCTCTGGGCCTCCCTGGCCCTTTCCACAGCTCGAAGGGGTGGACGTGTATTCACATCAGCTGGACGGGCCCTCCCAGCACACACAGGCCTGCTCCGTGGGGGCCCTCAGGGCCCACTGCTCACAGGGGCACCTGCTCCTTCCCTCCCCTGGGGAGGGGGCCGAGATCCAGCAGCCAGGCTTCAGGAAAGAGATGGGAGGACACAAGCCCTCATGTAGGGAGAGGAAGCTTCCAGAGCTGCAATTCCCTGAGGATCTGAACCAGGCATCGAGCGTGGCAGGTATCATGTCCTGGCCCCCAGGGCTGGGCAGGTGCCAGGACAGGCTGCAGGAGAGGCAGGCTGGGGGCCGGTGGGGCCACTGCTCAGAGCTCACCCACCACCGCGTGCCCCAGGCACCCTCACAACTGTGGCCCCAGCCCCAAACCAGGCTCGGCGTTGGCCGGCGTCTTGCTCCTTCACTCTCCCAGCCTGTCTTCACCCTGCCAGGCCCCTGAGGCCCAGCCTGGGCTCCTTCAGGCCTGCCCCTGCCGCCATCCTGCCAGGCCCTTTTGTGACCCCACCTGCCGCCCATCTCAGAAGCCCACCCGTGTAAGTGGTGAGTACAGACCCCTGTCCTAAGGCCGGGTCCCTGCCCCTGGCACCCTCGGGGCCTTGTCCAGCCCCCGGGGACCTTGGGAAGTCTGATCCTCCCCTGAGCTTCAGCTCCCACGTCTCAAAATTCAGGTTCTAAAAACAGCCCCTTACTGCCGCCTCTCCTCTGGAGCCCTCCCTGGGTCTCCTAACCATCACATCGACGCGTGTCTAACCATTGAAATCACTTTAGTGCTTTTTAAAAAAGCAATGCTGCCTGCCCCGCCCACTAGTTAAACCAGAACCACCCTCACCCCGCCCGCTGCCCGGCAGGGCCCAGGTTCAAACCCTTGACTCTCCGATGCAACCCTTGGCTCTGACGGAGGACCGGGTTTTCTCGTTCAAGGTGCTTTCACAGTTGTCGTGGGTGATTCTCACGTCTGCGCGAGTGGATGCGGGCTCGCTCCCCCACCCCCACCCCCGTCCCTTTCTGCCTCGAGGCTGAGGCCAGGGTGCCTTTGGCTCCACGGTGTGGCCTCGCAAGGCCAGGATGTTGGCCTCACTGTGACAAAACCTCTCGGAATCTGGGAATTGAGCGCCATGGCTTAAGAGTTGTCATGATGGCCCTTGTCCACCAGAGGGCGCTGTGGTTGGGGGCGCTGCTCCGCGGGGGCCTCAGCTCTGTGAACCAAAATGCTTTTTAATTGAAAATTTTTTTTAATTCAAAAAGGATTTGCTGTTTGTGCGCGAGTGCAGGTCCTCCTTATGCAGGAGACTTAATGTCTTGAGTAAACAGATCCGGGCCCAAATCCACCTTCAAAGGTACTCACTGTTTGCCCAAGGGAGCGAAAGGGCTTCCAGAAGCGGCCTAGTCTCTTGGGCAAACACTCGGGGCCAGCCCGTCCCGGGCAGGGGACAGCGTCTGTGGGAAGGGTTATCCGCGGCCTAAGGGGGATTATGGCGGGGGGACATATGTTGAAATTTCATTTGGGGAGTTAAGAGAAAACAAGAGGTGGGGGAGCAGTGCTTTTCTCCAGCCAAGATGACCTAAAAAGGGAAAAATCTCAAGGGCAGGGGCGGGGCGGTGGTGGGGGTGGGGTGCAGGCTGTGCCGCGGGTCTCTGGCCCTCTCTGGGGGCGGGGAGGCGGTGGCATGCTCGGCCCTGAGTCAGGAGAAGGCGGCTGTGTACCCCTGATTTACCCACCAAGACATGCCCACACCCCCTCACCCCAGAGAGTGAAAGAAGCAAGAATTTAGTTTATCGTTGAAGGCTCTTCTACACCACCAGCCCGCCCCCAGCCACCCAGGGACCCTGTCCCTTCCTGGCCACAAAGACAGGCCTCCCAACCACCTACCCCCCAATGCAGTTTGACCCCAGCCCGCCTGCACCCCCTTGTCCCCACTGCCCCATGCCCTCGGAAAGTACCCTTTCTGGGCCTACCTCTGGCAGCATCCAAGTCTCTGGGCCTGGCCCCTGGGCCCCTGGGTCCCTGGCTGTGGACATCTAGGGGCCTGTGCCTCCGTCCCCTTTCACGTACCCTCTGGCCAACTGGCCCCCAGCAAACTCAGGCGGCTTCCCTGCCCTGGGTGTTCCTGCCACCTGGGAGCTGGGCACAGCAGGTGCTGGAGGGTAGAGGTGACCCAGCCCACAGCTGGTGGTGCCACTCCAGCAGGCTGACACTGGGCTGGCTCCCTCACTTAGGTGCCTCACCTCAGCTGTACCCCAAGCAAGGCCTCAGAGCAGCCCAAGCGGAGCTCCCCACCACCACCAGCAGCCTCCTCCCCACAGCCCCCCATTCCCTCCTCAGTGCCCCCCTCAGCCCTAAAGTCTCTGGCCCTTCCTCTCTGCCCCTCCCGTCCACTCCCACGTCCCTCTGGTACGGCCACAGAACCGACCCGCAGCATCGGGTCACCGGGGAGCTGGCTGACGAGGCGGAATCTCTGGCCACCCTCTGGACCTGCTGAGGCAGGACCTCTGTGTGCTACAGGCTGACTAGCCTGCTGCTCTCAGTCTGGGTGCCACCCTCTGTCCACCCCCGAGGAGAGACCACACTCTGCTGTCCATGTCGGCACCGCCCTGAAGCCTTGGCCCACCCAGCCCTGCCCCTGCTGAGGTCACCACGTGTTTTTAGTGACCCCGTCCCCCCCGGCCCAGCCTGTGCAGCTCAGGCCGACTGCTGCCCCCTGATCCCCCCCGTCCTCCTCCCTGGCCCTGGGTCCGTCGCCAGGGCTGGTGTCCTGCCTTCCAAGCCCGTCGTCTTTGTCTTCTGATCCTGTGCGCTTTCCTCCAAACATCTCCACACTGTAACTCCAGATAACCTCTCCCCTGAGGGCTCCTCCCATCCCTGCATTCCGGGTTCATCCACGTCTCTGCAGCCGGGCAGGCGGCACCCCCAAGTACTCCTCAGGGACCACCCTTGGCCATTGGCAGAAATGCCCTCATGTTCTCTCCCCCAGGCTGCTCTCTTCCTATTGCCCATTTGGGTTAAAGCATCGCAGTGCCGGCGTCCATCCCCTGCCCCTCTTGTAGGGCTCCCTCCTGACCCCAGAGCCCAGCACAGGCAGATGCAGGTGGGTGAGTGGGTGATGGAGGCAGATTGTTTCCTGCCGTGATGCTCCTGAGCAGCCACAAGGTGGCGGTATTGTCCAAAACTTTACCTGAAGTCCTCCTGGTCTGAGGCTGCACCGCTCCTCCAGCTTCCTGGAGCTGGAGTGCCCGGACCATGGCCGGAGCCCGGGTCATTAGCAGCAAAGTGGGGCCGCGTTGATGTCTTCTGTTACGTAGCCAACAAATGTACAGTGAGTGCTTGCCTGGTGCTGGGGCAGGCAGGCCCTTAACCTGCCGCACCTCATCCCACCCTCAAAGAGGGCCCCGGGAGTAGAGATCGTCACCCCCACCTTTATTGAAGTATAAAAGGCATATTGGCTTCAGGTGTACAACATGTTTCGATAGTTGTATACATTGCAAAGCAATTATCAGAATAAATAGTTACCATCTTTTATCTTAACAACTGTTTTCTTCTGACGAAAATGTTTAAAATTTAGCAACTACCAAAATATGAATTGCAGTGTTGATATCTATATTCACGACGCTGTGCAGTATATCTTCAGGACGTAATCACTCTGTAGCTGGAAGTCTGTGCCTTTTCACCCCCTTCTCCCATTTCACCCACCCCACCCCGCCTCTGGCATCTGCTCTGCCCAGTGAGCTTGGTCTTGTTGTATCCTGGGTTCCACATATAATTGAGATCTCCAGGTGTTTGTCTTTCTGTGTCTGACTGACTTCATTTAGCACAACGCCCTCTGGATCCATCCATGTTGTTACAAATGACAAGATTTCATTCTCCTTTTATTCTTTAAACTTTTGTACTGAGCATAGTTGAGTTACAGTGTGGGGTTTCAGGTGTGCAGCAGAGCAGTTCTGCTTTTTACACAGATACACACGTATAGATACACCCTTCCTCAGGCTCTTTTCCCTTATAGGTTACTATAAAATATTGAGTACAGTTCTCTATGCTATACAGTCGGTCCCTGTTGGTCATCTGTTGTGTATACAGTGGTGTATATTGGTTAATCCCCAACTCCTAATGGATCCCTACCTCCTGCTTCCCCTTTGGTAGCCACACGTCTCTTTTCTACGTCTGTGGGTCTACTTCCATTCTGTATACTAAATTCATTTATCCCTCCCTTTAGATTCCACATATAAGTGATATCCATGATTTTGCTTTTGTCTGATTTACTTTATTTAGTATGATGAGCTCTGGATCCACCCGAGTTGCTGCAGATGGCATTCTTTCTTTTCATAGTTGAGTAGCATTCCGTTGTGTATATATAGGCAAAATTACTGGAGTGGGTTGCCATTCCCTTCTCCAGGGGATCTTCCCAACCCAGGGATCGAACCCAGGTCTCCGGCATTGCAGGCAGATTCTTTACAATCTGAGCCACCAGGTATGCCCATACATATATATATGTGATATATACATATATATCACATTTCCTTTATGCATTGCTCTGTTGATGGACTTTTAGGTTGCTTCCATGTCCTGGTTATTATAGAGTGCTGCAGTGAACATTGCTGCTGCTGCTGCTGCTGAGTCGCTTCAGTCGTGTCCGACTCTGTGCGACCCCATAGACGGCAGCCCACCAGGCTTCCCCGCCCCTGGGATTCTCCAGGCAAGAACACTGGGGTGGGTCGCCATTTCCTTCTCCAATGCATGAAAGTGAAAAGTGAAAGTGAAGTCGCTCAGTCGTGTCCAACTCTAGCGACCCCATGGACTGCCGCCCACCAGGCTCCTCCGTCCACGGGATTTTCCAGGCAAGAGTACTGGAGTGGGGTGCCATTGCCTTCTCTGAGTGAACACTGGGGTACATGTATTTTTTCAAATGATTTTCTCCGGATATATAGCCAGGCGTGGGATTGCAAGATCGTATGGTAACTCTATTCTTAGTTTTTTTAAGGACCCGTCATGCTGTTCTCCATAACGCCTGCACCAATTTCCATTCCTTCACACCCTCTCCAGCATGTATTATTTATAGGCTTTTTGATGATGGTCATTCTGACCAGTGTGAGGTGATGCTTCATTGTGATTTTGGTCTGCATCTCTGTATCAGCAGTGTTGAGCATTTCTATGTGCCTTTTGGCCATCTGTATGTCTTCTTTAGAGGGGTGTCTGTTTAGATCTTCTGCCCATTTTTTTTGATTGGGCTGCTTGTCTTTTTATATTGAGCTGTATGCGCTGTTTGTATTAATATATTTTGGAGATTAATACCTTGTCGGTCGCATCATTTACAAATATTTTCCCCAATTCAATAGGTTGTTTGTGGTGGTTTTGCTTTGCAAAAGCCTTTGAGTTTAATTAGGTCCCATTTGTTTTTCGTTGGTTGGTTGGTTGGTTTTTATTTCCATTCCTCTAGGAGACAGATCCAAAAAGAGATTGGTATGATTTATGTCAAAAAGTGTTCTGCCTATGTTTTCCTCTTGGAGTTTTATAGTATCTTGTGTTCACATTTAGGTCTTTAATCCACTTTGAGTTTATTTTTTGTGTATAATGTTAGAGAATGTTCTAATTGTATTCTTTTACATGTAGCTGTCCAGTTTTCCCAGCATCACTTATTGAAGAGATTGTCTTTTCTCTATTGTATGTTCTTTCTTCCTTTGTTGTTGATTAATTGACCATAATTATGTGGGTTTGTTTCTGGGCTTCCTATCCTGTTCGCTTGATCTGTATTTCTGTTTTTAGGCCAGTACCATACTGTTTTAATTACTGTAGCTTTGTAGTGTAGCCTGAAGTCAAGGAGTCTGATTCCTCCAGCTTCATTTTTCTTTCTCAAGGTTGCTTTGGCTATTTAGAGCCTTTGTGTTTCCCTACAAATTAAATTTTTTTGTTGTTCTAGTGCTGTGAAAAATGCCATTGGCATTGAATCTGTAGACTTTCTTGGGTAATACAGTCCTTTGACAATATGGATTCTTCCAATCCAAGAATGTGGTATAACTTGCCATCTATCCGTGTCATCTTCCATCTTTCATCAGCATCTTATAGTTTTTGGACTCCAGATCTTTTGTCTCCTTAGGTGGGTGTATTCCTAGGTAGTTTATTCTTTTTTGATGCAATGGTAAATAGGATTTTCCTCAATTTCTCTTTCTGATATTTCATTTTTAGCATATAGAAATGCAGCAGATTTCTGCATGTAATTTTTGTACCCTGCAACTTTACTGAATTCACTGATGGGCTCTAGTAGTCTTCTGTTAGTGTCTTTAGGATTTTCTGTTAGGATGTGTGGTAACATGCCATCAAAATGGTGACAGCTTTACTCTTTTTTTTTCCCCCCCCTAATTTGGATTCCCTTTCTTTTTATTCTCTGATTAATGACCATGCCTCGGACTTCCAAAACTATGTTGAGTAAAAGTGGCGAGTGGACATCCTTGTCTCATTCCTGATTTTAGAGGAAACGCTTTCAGCTCTTCACCGCTGAGTATGCTGTTTCAGTAACTGTGGGTTTGTCATATATGTCCTTTGTCACACTGACAGTAGGTCCCCTTTATGCCCACTTTCTGGAAAATTGTTACCATAAATCGAGTTTTATCAAAAGCCTTTTCTGCATCTACTGAGATGATCATATGGATTTTCCTCTTCAGTTTGTTAATGTGATGTATCACATTGATTGATTTACAGGGTTTTTTTTTTAATGGCATTACTTAAAAGATAGTTTTTATTCCCTGAAATAAACCCGCTTGATCATGGTATATGATCCTTTTAATGTATCGTTGGATTCAGTTTACTAGTATTTTGTTGAGGATTTTTGCATCAGTGGTCATCAGTGATATTAGCCTGTAATTATTTTTCTTTTCTGTGGTATCTTTGTCTGATTTAGGTACGAGGATGATGGTGGCTTCATAGAACGAGCTTGGGAGTGTTCCTTCTTCTGCAATACTTTGGAATAGTTTGAGAAGGACAGGTGTCAGCTCTTCCCTCAGTGTTTGATAGAATTCGCCTGTGAAGCCATCTGATCCTGAACTTCTGTTTGTTGGGAGTTTTGTAATCAGAGATTCCGTTTCAGTGCTTGTAGTTGGTCTGCTCAGATTTTCTTCCTGGCTCAGTCTTGGGAGACATACCTTTCTAAGAATTTTCTTAGAATTTTCTTCTAGGCTGTCCAATTTTATTGGCATAGAGTTGCCTGCAGTGGCCCCTCATGGTCCTTTGCTTTTCTGTGGTGTCCCCTTGTAACTTCTTTTTCATTTCTGATTTTATTGATTTGGACCCTCTGCCTTTTTTTTCCCTTGGTGATTCTAGCTGAAGGTTTATCCATTTTGCTTTTTTTTTTCTTCAAAGAACCAGATTTTAGTTTCATGAAGATTTCATATTTTTTAATGGCTGAGGAATATCCTATGTATGTACCACATTTTCTGTATCCATTCATCCATCGATGGACACTTAGATCATTTCTGTATCTTGACTGTTGTGGATAATGCTACAGTGAACACAGGGTTCCCTTTTCCCCACATCCTCACCCACACTTGTTATTTCTTAATAACATGAAATTATTATTATAAAAGAGATGAATTCACTGAGGTTCAGAGGCGAAAAGACCTAGCTGTCACCCTGCAATGTCAAGCCCTTCCCTCCCCACCCCTTCTGTGTGTAGGGAGCACAGTCCTGTCACTGGCGGCCCCTGGCCCCTTTGGCTGCTCACACGGGACGGCTGGGGCCCACCCAGACCTCGCCCCCACACCCAGCGCCAGCTGCCCCTCTGTCCCGGGTCAGTCTGTAGGCCATCGGCAGGTGGCCGAGGGCGAAGTGCTCATTCTCCCCACCCTTTCCCCCAGGAGGAATAAACCCCTCCAGCATCCTCTGCTCCCCCTCATTCCCAAGTGACCCCCAAAACCCCTCAGCTGTGCTCCCTCAGCTCAGCACAGCCCCTGGAAGGGCCTTGTAGCTGCAGGCAGCTCACTTTGGGGCTCAGGGACCATTTGGAGCCCACAGCTGCAGCACCTTACTGGGTGGGCACCCAGTGGCCATGCCCCCGCCCTTGCTGGGACGGTTCCATGTCATCCTGGCGGCTCCCCCAGCTGGGTCCCCGAGAGGGCAGCTTCAGGCAGAGGCTGAGTTCAGCCAGGTGGTTCGATTCTGCTCTGCTTTGTGTAGGGGAGCCCTTCCTTATGGCAATTCTAGTGCTGAAAAGTTTTTGAAAATATTATTTTAAACATTTAATGACCACTGATCTGATCTAAGCAACTCATTCCTAAGACCCAGGGTCGCACGTGGCTGCCGCCCATGGTGTCCAGGCCCTTCTCACAGCCCATTCACAGTCCCGCAGCCCGCCGACCTATCTGCGCAGCGGACACTCCCCACCTGCGCCTCCTCTTCTGGCCCGGCACACCTGCCCCACATTTGGGTGTAGAAATCCCCACTGGCCGTCAGGGTGAACCGCAGGTGTTCCCCCTCCTCTGAATTTCCACCAGACTCGGAGCCCACCATCTCACTTCCATGACCCGGGTCAGGTGGGTAGGCCCGGGTCTCCAGCATGAGAACTGAACCCAGGTTCAGGCCGGCAGTGGGGCAGGCCAGGCCCAGGTCCACTCCGCTGGTCCTGCCCTGGCCCAGGCTCTCATCGCTTACTAAGAATGGGTCCCCGGAGCCCAGGGAGGAAGGTGCTGGGGGCGTGGGGGCGCCCCGTCCCTGTGGCCCACGCCACCTGCGGCTTGTCTTCAGCTCAGAGAGCACTGAGCAGGCGGCCGGCCCCAGGGGCTCCCCAAGCCTGCAGCCCGCCTGCCTGGCCAGGTCTGGGGTGGCGCCCAGGGCCGGCCCTCCCCATCCACGAGACTCCTCCCGCAGTGGGAGCAGGGGGACCGTCTGCCGGGAGGCGGGAGGGCACGCGGCACACCGCCTGGCACGCGAGCTGCTGCTGCTGAGGGCGCACATCACCAGGGGAAGGGTGCGCAACGGTCCAGTCGTCACAGACGAGCCCGCCACCACGCAGCACTAGGGGCGTGCCCCTCCCCCGTGCTCTCACGTCTACATGTGCACAGCCCACGCCTGCGGCACGTGTGCACGTGCCAAGGGCAGCCTGCCGGTGTCCTCAGGGCCTCCGTCCGGCTTGTCCACGGCTGTGGGCTGGTTCTCTCCAGTGTCCCCTGCCCTGACTGAGCTTCTCTCCCCCCCCGACCCCGATCTCCCGCAGTACGAGTACAGCTTCCGCACGGAGCAGAGTGCCGCGGCCAGGCTCCCGCCCAGCCCCACCCGATGCCAGCAGATCCCCCAGTCCTGAGGGGCCGCCCGCCTGCCCGCGGGGAGACGACACAGCGCCCGGACTACTGAGCGCCCCCTCGCCCGGCCCCCCCACCGCCCATCCACACTGCCCTGCTCGGCGCTCCTGGGAGACTCTGGGCAGCTGAGCTGTTGCCTCCTCGGTCATCAGTCGTCGGTTTCCCCGACGTGATGCCCCCTGCCTCCCCGGGGATGCTCTTCCTTAACCTCCACTAACCTGTGTGTGCTGTAGTGACCAGCGGCTCCTCCCGCATCTGTGTGATGACTAGTCCTCCGACCAACCCTACCCACCACGGGAGCTGTCTGAGGGCCCTGGACAGTTGTCTGGCCACCCAGTGATGCCACCGGCTCCCTGCCCTCCTGACTGCCACCATGAAGCCATCGCCTCCTCCCAGAAGACCCTGAGGGGCTGGCGGCCTGGCACAGGGCACCCGCCCCCCCCGCCCCAGCACTGATGGATCACCCCATGGAACAGGTCTCTCACGCCAGGGGCATCGAGTGCCCGAGAACTTCACAGGGATCCTAAGGAAACATGGAGGACGCAGCCGGTGGTGCCCCAGTGGGCCTGGGCCTGGCTCCCCTCTGACTCACCCCTCAGTTCACACACTGGACGCCCTGAGGACGGGGGCCGGCCATCCCGCAGCCACCAGCCCAGAGAGGATTTGCCTGCGGGTGAGGCGGCCAAGTGGCTGGGTGCCTGCGTGGACATGAACCTGGTCCACTTGCCACCAGGTCCCCTTGCCCAGCCTCCTCACCATCATCCCCACAAAGGGCTCATCTCCACAGTGCTCACGTGCCAACAACAGCTCCAACTGCCCGGCCCCGCACCCCGACCATCATCACGTGGGTAAAGAAGCTCTGTGAGCCGGTGCCAAGGACGTGGACACGCAGTCTCCAGACTGAAGCCAGAACTGACCTTTCTGCCACGAGGGCCAGTGACCATGCCATCATTCCCCACAGTGCTGGCCGCCCAGCCCAGCTCCCCACATGGGCACCGTGGGAACAGGGCCGTTGTCCTCCCGGGAGACCTGGTCCTCAGCCGGTGGCTGCCTTGTCTGGCCGTGGGACTCTGTCCTAAACTCCCAGAACCTGGTATCTCACACCTTGGAGGTGGGGGGCAGGGGCCATCAGATAGTTGGAGCATTGGATGTGAGCTTTGACACGTGTCTGGCATAAGAAAGCAGCCCAGGAGAGGCCCTGCCCAGCTGGGAACAGAGCCCCCGCCCCCTGCAGTTCCTCGAATGACACCGGGGTGGCTGGGGTGCAGTCAGGAGGGGCAGCCTCTGGCTGAGACACGGGGCCAGGGCAAGACATACCTCACTCAGCCGGCCTCAGCTCCGCCATCTCCAGACCCTCCGCCTTCCCCCGTGGCTGGCCCTTCCAATACCTCCTGATTCCTGTGTGCCACCTCTCCCCACTGCCCCCGAGACCTGAGGACGTCCCTGGCAGGGCCGGCCTCCCCTGGAACCCGCCAGGGCCCAGGAGGCACGGGTGGAAATTCCTCGGGCAGACCTTTTGGGATGGGTGCTCCCCCGGGACTGAGCCGATGGCTTGGCCTCAGACATGCCCACTGAAGTGAGCTGTTGTTCCTGGGAGTCACGGGGTAGGGAGCCCCGAGGGGCCCAGAGAACCTGCATCTGCTGCTGCTGTCAGGATGGTGGAGCTGGTCCAAAACCAAGAGCGGGGGTGACCCCATTGCTCACCTCTGTCCGGCCGTGTTGGCTCCGTCCCTCAGTCTGTCCTCACACCCTGGCCATGGGGTCGTCCCACCAGGTAACACCTGCAGCCTTTCCGCAGCCTTCCTCTGCTGAGAAGCAAGCGCTTCGGCTCCATGGGCCCGAGGAGGTCCAGAAACGGTCACGTGAGAGTCCCTGTCGGGAGCAAGAGGGCCATGAGGGTGGCTGTTGGGGAAAGGGTCTCCCCTCCACCCCTCCACCAGGCCACCCCCGCCAGCCCCAGCCCACCCCCGGGCCAGGCCGAGAGAGGCAGGGTCCAGGGCCGCCAGGAGAGGACCAGGCCTCCCCCACCACCCCCCAGCAGGCAGCCTCAGCGCAGGGTCTAACCAGTGACTGGATGGCACCGTGTCTGCAGCTAAAGAGAACGGAGCAGCGACGGTGTTGGAGAAGCCAGCGTCCCCAGTGGGTCTTAGGCGGCTCCTGACCTCTGTCTCTTTCCTTCTCAGGGGGGCTGCCTGCCCGTGTGGAGGTGAAGCTCGCCCACCGGGAACTGAGCCCCCTCTTCCCCCTTCCTTTCTGGGACGGTGCTTTTCTCCGCAAACCCTCTGGCCACAAGGGGCGGAGAGGCAGGGCTTCTCTCAGAAACATGAAGGGCAGTGACCTCCACCCTTCCCAGAAGGACTCCCCAGAGCACAGCATCCCCCGCTGCCACCTCCTCCGTCCCCCGAAAATTCTAAGCCTATCTCCACAGGCCTTGGAAATGGCACAACGGTGGTAAGGAGTAAGCAGCCGGCCCCAGGTTCACTTGCAAATTTATAACAAGGTTTTTCCCCCACCCTGAATCCAGGAACTGACTGTGGCCACAACCTCCTCTCGGAGGGACGGTCAGGACGGCGGGGGGCAGGCGGTGAGGACCAACACGTCCGAAGCGCCTGCTCCTTGCCGGGCACGCGGCCGGCACTTGAAGCACATTTTCCTCTGTCATTCCCACCTGCTTCACCCCCCCAAAAAAACACCAATACCCAGAAGTGGATGCTGGTTCCAGATGAAGATGTTGAGACGTGTCTGCAGGCACAAAGCCGGCGAGCGGCACAGGCGGCCCAGGCCCCGCTCTGTCCCGTCACGAGCACCTGCCTCCGGTGCAGTAACGGGCCTGCGGGCATGATGGTGTCTCACCGAGCACAGGGCTGCGGGCTGCCCCTCACCGTTCACAGGGAGCCCAGCCCGCAGCTCCCTGGAGCCAGCCAGCGAGTGAGCCTACAGGTGAGCATGAAAGCCGCGCTCACCTCCCTGGGCCCTGGAGCGGCTGGGCACCCGTTCTCACCGCAGCTGCCCGCCCCTCATGGGGCGGCTGGCTGTCCTCACCCGTTGGACCCTGCCAGCCAGGCCTGTCACCACCAGGAACCGGGGCCCGGGCGGGCGGCTGGCTGCACTAGGTTAGGAACAACGTTGTACTGCGTGTATTTATTTGAGGTGACTCTAGTACTTGGCAAAGGGAAGTTTCACTGTGTGATTGTCTTCTTAATATAATTTGTTAAATAAACGTTTGTTTTAACCTTTTCCCGGCTCGCTGCTGTCTCTGAGGCATGGAGACGGGTCCCTCCGGCTCATTCTGGATGCAGGCTGGGCCAGCACCATCCTGGCCTTCCAGCCTTCTAGAAAGATCTGGTGGGTTTTCTTGCCCCGTTTGGATGACCTGGTGACAAGCCAGAAGGATCCTGGAGGAGCAGCAGCCTTCAGGAATGCTCCTGGCGGGAGAAAAATGCCAGTTTCCATAAAAGCGTGTGAAGTGCCTGTGTATTAATGGGTCTCCAGCAAGGAATGCAGAGGGCGCTTTCATCTCCAGCTCGCCCCGAGCCGTGTCTGGGCTGGGGCGGGGCCGTCTGGCTGCTGGAGCGGGGGTCATACAACCACACAGCTTCAGCACCACTGGTTTTGTCCTGTCCCCTCGCCCACCTGCTGGCAAGAAGCTGCCCCAAACGCCTGGGAGGGGCTGCCAGCCCCAGACATGCACAGGCTCCTTGTGGGACACGACTGGTCAGGTTACACCATCAGAGCTCTTTGCCTCCTTTATAAAGTGACCTTAGTGGCTCAGAATCTGCCTGCAATGCAGCTCGATGCCTGGGGTCAGGAAGGATCCCCTGAGAAGGGAATGGCAACCCACTCCAGTGTTCCTGCCTGGGAAATCCCATAGAGGAGTCTGATGGGCTACAGCTCATGGTGTCGCAAAGAGCCGGACACTACTGAGCCACTAACACTTTCACTTGTGCATTTTGGGGCCAGACACCTGAGTCTGAGCCAGCTCCACCTCCAGGCCTATTAACACTAGGCTTGGGTGGCCCATAGCTGTCATCTCACTAGAACCGTGAAAATCCCCCAAAAGGTAACGGCACCTCCAGCCCAGGCCCCCATGCCCGGCACCCCTCAGGTCTTTTTCCCACAGTGGGAGAGGGAGAACAGTGCAGAGAACTCTGTGAGAAAGCCGTGAATGCCGCTCGGCATGGAGTTCGGAGAGCTGACCTCACGTTCCAGCGCTGCCGCTTCCTGAGCACGCAGCTCGGAGCACCCCACGCCTGTCTAAAGGGGCCGTGCCTCCCTCGGTGGCCTCCCCTGGGAGAACGGAATGAGGGCTCGCCGGGCAGTCAGCACGGAGACCCAGCGACCTGCCAGCTATCTTTGGGGCCTGGTTCTGTGTTGCCGCCCACCAGATGTGCTGGGCCCCTCCTGAGGCTGCATCACCCAGGAAGGTCAAGTGGTGGATTTGACACCCAGGACACAGAACCTGTTTCTGGAGGGGCCTCCAGCACTACCCTGGAGAACCCTGGGAGAAGGCTCTGGGCAGCAAGAAACTGAAGTCCACTCATGACAGCCTGGACCAAGGCGGGCTTTGTGGCCAGACCTGGAGACACTCGGAGCCCAAAGCAGGACGCAGCTGAGCCTCTGAGGGGCCAGAGCCAGGTGGCCCCTCTTTGCCCTCTGTCTTGACACCTGCTTGCTTCTCATCCTCTCACACCCTGGCCCTCCCTCTCACCTGTTCTCTGCACCAGCATACTTGGCCCATGCATGCTCACACGGCCCTCCATGTTTCCACATTCTCAGTTCAGCAGACCCAGAGACAAGAGTCCCAGGACAGACTGTGATTGGCTGCCTGGGTCAGCTGACCCCTTCTGCTCCTGGCTGCTCTGGCCCTGGTGGGAGGGGGGCTGTGTGACCCCAAAGTGCCTGGAACAGGTGTAGGTTTAGACCCTTGAGAAGCATCTGCTACAGAGAGGGGAAGACTGTAGGCAGAGGAGTGGGACACCTCCCCGGGGTGATGGTGGAGCCCTCCACCACTCAGGAACAAGGGGGGAGGACAGTGAGGTGGGGGGAGCACCATTCATCCAGCCACACATCCACCAGCTGTCCAAGCTATGTTATATATCCACGTGCAGGCCCCAAGCTGGGCACTGCGGGCTCAGCAGTGACTGGCACCATGGACCTCCCTGTCTTGTGGTGCTGATGGTCTAGCCCATCCCACTCCACCCGCCCCCCTGCCCCCCCGCCACACACACACACATCCCAGCCATGTCTGTCCTACTCCCCACACCAACTGGCTTGTTGCTAAAACCCAGGATGCTCCCTGAGCCCCACTCCACCTCTCTCCTCGCTGCTGCCCGCTCCTGGCAGCTGCAAGCCGGTGGGTCTTTATGCTCAGGTCTGTCAGGGCCAGTCTGCTTGAGCTCCAGCCACACGGCCCCAGCAACAGTCTCCACTTGGACATTTCACCTCGATCTCAGCACATCCCAAGCTGAGTGTGCCTCCTTCCCCCAGGCCCCACACTGCCTGCCCTCCGCTAACATCCCCATCTCTGGAGCAGCCCTACCACCTCTCACCAGAGCCACCCACGCCCCCACATGGAGCTGCCTGTGATCACCCCACTTCCAGCTGGGCAGTTCTCGCCTCTAAACTTGCTTTCAAACTCAGCCCCTATTTTCCTTGCTGTTCTTTCTTTTAAAAAAAATTTTTTTAATATGAATTTATTTATTTTCATTGGAGGCTAATTACTTTACAATATTGTATTGGTTTTGCCATACATCAACATGAATCCGCCACGGCTGCTCCTTTTTAAGTTCCAGCCTCAACACCTTTGGCCTGGATGACAGCATCAACCCCTTAACTATTCCCCCCACTGCCTCCCCCGTCTTGCCATCTCTCCCATTGTCCTCACGGCCAAGATCCAATAGTACTCCTCCACTTCCTGTGCCTTACCCCTCACCCTGAGAATGAAATCTGAGCCCCCAGGTCTCCGTACCCCACTGTTCTAGGTCTGCTCCCACCTCCCATCCCAGCCTCACCTGCCACTAATTCCCCTGCTGAATTATTCATGCTTCTCAAACCTTCCTGGTGGCTCAAAGGTAAAGCCTCTGCCTGCAATGTGGAAGACCCAGGTTTGATCCCTCAGTCAGGAAGATCCCCTGCAGAAGGAAATGGCAACCCACTCCAGTATTCTTGACTGGAAAATTCTGTGGCTACAATCCATGGGGTCGCAGAGTCGGACGCGACTTTGCTTTCACTTTCTTCAAACCTAAGCTCTCCTTTCTTGCCTTTGCATATGCTATTCCCTCTGCCCAGATGCTTTTCCCACATTTTCTTCTGCCTGGTAAACTCTGTTCATCCTTCAAGACTTGTTCATATATCTCCTCTGTGATGTCCTTTCTTGACCCCCTTCAAACCACTGAACACCTTTCCTTTAAAAGCCATTGATCCATTGGTGGTATTGGAGCCATTTGATCCTCTTATTGGGTTATCTCCTCCTGGAGGAAGGGGTATATGTCTCATTTATTACACTTCCTCCCCAGGCACACATATACTCAGGGCACCTAGTATAAGCCCAGAGGAATAGCAGGCATGAGCAAATGCTCTTTGAATGAGTTTCCTGAAGTGGGTGCAGAGACAGGTGGACTGAACTCAATTCCTGAGGAACCCAAGAAGAATGGGCCCCAGTGCCACTTGCTGGGAGGCTTGTGACCACCCCAGGGACCATGATGAACAGCACTGGGCTTCCACAGGCAAGTCTATGCTGGCTTCAAAGACAGCAGAGACAAGGGTGAGAGCTGGGCCCTCATCTGGCTCGTTTCTGAAGCTACAGTGCCTAACACGATCAATAATGGTGGTGGGGTTGGGGCAGGAATGTGGACTGCCATGGGCTGCTGCTTCTCTCCCTTGAGCCCAACTCGGGAGGGTGTCAGAGAAAGAGACGGGGAGACTGGTGGATCACAGGGCCCAGCACTGAAACTAGGAGGGGCTTGGTGAACACCAGGCCAGAGGGGAAGACAGCCAGTGCTGCAGATGCGAGATGTGCAGGGAGGCGGTTTTCTGGCTTTGCTTGTTCATCTGTCTCCCCCTCCCACATTGCCCTGGCTGGGTCACTGCCATCCTTTTACTATCCCTTCACTATTTCATGCTTTTACCAAAACAACAGCTGGGCTAGACGCCTCTCTTCTCCCCACACCTTGGCCCAGGTGAATGCAACTAGAGACACAGATCTCAGGAAAGGTGCTTCGGGGGCGTAGGTCTTAGACACTGAAGATCTGAACCGCCTGATGGGGGAGGACACACAGGCAGAAGTTGGCACAGGCTGGAACCCCCAAGGTACATCAATCCCTCTATAACCCTCTTATTCTTCTCTGGAGGGAGCTTGAGGGTTTGCAACCTTGATTGCTCATTAGAATCAACTGAAGAGTTTTTAAACCTTCTTATGCCCAGATCATAGTTGCAGGATACAAAAATCAGTTGTGTTTCAGTACACTAATAATTAATTATCAGAAAGGGAAATTAAGAAAGCAGTTCAGCCTATAATTACATCAAAGACAATAAAACATCTAGGAATACATTTTAACCAAGGAGGTGAAAGGACTGTATATTGAAAACTGCAAGACACAGGAAAAAGAAGTTGAAGACACAAATAAATGGAAAGATACCCCATACTCATGAATTAATAGGATTGATAGTCCTAAAATGCCCGTATTCTCTAAAGCAATCTACAGATTCAATACAATCCCTATCAAAATTCCAAAGGCAGTTTCACAGCAAGAGAATAATCCTAAAATTTGTATGGAACCACAAAAGATAGCAAATAGCCAAAGCATCCTTGAGAGAAAAAGAACAAAGCTGGAGGCATCATGCTCCCTGATGTCAGACTATCGATATATTTTAAAGTTTTATTAACCAAATCAGTATGGAATTGGCACAAAAACAGACACATAGATCCATGGAAGAGACAGCCCATTAATAAACCCACACACTTATGGTCAATTAACCTACAACAAAGGAGATAAGAATATACAATGGAGAAAAGACAGTCTCTTCAGTAAGTGTTGCTGAGAAAACTGGACAGCTACATGTAAAAGAATGAAATTAGAGTATTTCCTCATATCATATACAAAAGTAAACTCAAAATAAATGAGATCTAAAAGTAAGACCTGAAACCATAAAACTCCTAAAAGAGAACCTAGGCAGAACATTCTTTGACATAAATCATAGCAATATTTTTTTGATCTAAGGTAAAAAAAAAAGCAAAAACAAACAAATAGGACCTAATTAAACTGAAAAGCTTTTGCACAGCAAATAAAACCATCAACAAAATGAAAAGGCAATCTGCAGAATGGGAGAAAATATTTGCAAATGATATGAATGACAAGGGATTAATATCCAACATACATGAACCATTCAGACAACTTAATAGCAAAAACCAAACAACCCAATCAAAAAATGGGCAGAAGACCTGAAATTTTTTCCAAAGAAGACATCCACATGGCCAATAGACACGATGTTGAGCAACATCATAATCATGAAGGAAATGCAAGTCAAAACCACGAGATGTCACCTCACACCTGTCAAAATGGCTATCATCAAAAAAGTCTACAAACAACAAATGTTGCTGAGGATGTGGAGAAATCCCACTGTGGGTGGGATTATAGACTGATGCAGCCACTATGGAAACCAGTATAAAGTTTCCTTTGAAAACTAAAAAATAGAGCTGCCATATGATCCAGCTATTCCACTGCTGGGTATTTACCAGAAGAAAATGAAAAACCTAATTCAAAAAGATAATTTCATCCCAGTGTTTATAGCAGCAATATTTATCATAGCCAAGATATGGAAGCAACCTAAGTGCCCTACAACTGATGAATGGATAAAGAAGCTGTAGTGTGTGTGTACAGACATATATAGAGGAATATTACTCTGCCATTAAAAAGAATGAAAGTCTGCCATTTGCTACAATATGGATGGACCTAAAGAGTATCATGCTTAGTGGAATAAATCAGATAAGAAATACAGATACTCTACGTTATCATTTGTATGTGTAATCTAAAAAAATAAAGCAAAGAAATGGATATACCAAAACAGAAACAGACTTATAGTGAACAAACTAGTGTTACCAGTGTGGAGAAGGAAATGGAGAGGGGTGAGATAAGGTTATGGGATTAAGAGACACAAACTACTTTGGATAAAATAAATAAGCAACAAGGATATACAGTACAGGGACATTCTGCCATTATATTGTAATAATGTTAACTGAGAATAATCTGTAAAAACACTGAATTGCTGTTATACACCTGAAACTAATGTAATGTTGTAAACCCACTATACTTCATTTTTTTTTTAGTTTTTTATTTTTTAAATTTTAAAATCTTTAATTCTTACATGCATTCCCAAACATGAACCCCCCTCCCACCTCCCTCCCCATAACATCTCTCTGGGTCATCCCCATGCACCAGCCTCAAGCATGCTGCATCCTGCGTCAGACATAGACTGGCGATTCAATTCTTACATGACAGTATACATGTTAGAATGTCATTCTCCCAAATCATCCCACCCTCTCCCTCTCCCTCTGAGTCCAAAAGTCCGTTATACACATCTGTGTCTCTTTCCCTGTCTTGCATACAGGGTCGTCATGGCCATCTTCCTAAATTCCATATATATGTGTTAGTATACTGTATTGGTGTTTTTCTTTCTGGCTTACTTCACTCTGTATAATCGGCTCCAGTTTCATCCATCTCATCAGAACTGATTCAAATGAATTCTTTTTTACGGCTGAATAATACTCCATTGTGTATATGTACCACAGCTTTCTTATCCATTCATCTGCTGATGGACATCTAGGTTGTTTCCATGTCCTGGCTATTATAAACAGTGCTGCGATGTACATTGGGGTACATGTGTCTCTTTCAATTCTGGTTTCCTCAGTGTGTATGCCCAGCAGTGGGATTGCTGGGTCATAAGGTAGTTCTATTTGCAATTTTTTAAGGAATCTCCACACTGTTCTCCATAGTGGCTGTACTAGTTTGCATTCCCACCAACAGTGTAGGAGGGTTCCCTTTTCTCCACACCCTCTCTAAAAAAAAAGATAAAAAGGGCAGCCATCATCATCATTTTACAGATGAAGAAACCAAGTCTTCAAACAGGTTAACGTGATTGCCCAAGGACATAAACTGATAAAAGGTGGATTTTAAATAGGAACACAGAGGGCTTCCCTGGTGGGCCAGTGGTTAAGAAACTGCCTTGAAAGGCAAGGGACACCAGTTCAATCCCTGGTCCAGGAAGGTCCCATATGCCACAGAGCCACCAAGCCCACACACTCCCCTCCTGAAGCCTGTGTGTCCAGAGCCTGTGCTCCGCAGCAAGGGAAGCCACCAAGACGAGAAGCCCATGCACAGCAGTGAAGAGCAGCCCCGCTCACCACTAATGGAAGCCTGTGTGGAGCCCTGAAGACCCACCAGCCAAAAAGTCAATTAATTAATTTTAAAAATAAATAAAATGGGGATGCAGAGCTAATTTTTTGAGTATGTTCTCTGATTTGTAAGCACTTGGCAGTGTATTATTGATAAATAAGTAAATAAACACCACCACCACCACCACAATGAACCTAGTGCATATTATAGAGAATGGTAATTGCCAGAGATAGGGGTGGGGATGGGCAAAATGGGTGAAGGGAGTCAAGAGACACATACTTCCAGTTATAAGTTCTAGGGATATCTATAACAACATGGTAACTGCAGTTATTACTATTGCTTTGCACATCTGAAAGGTGTTAGAAGAGTAGATCATAAAAGTTCTCACTATGAGAAAAAAACGTTCAACTCTGTATGATGACAGATGACTTTCCAGGTGGCACAGTGGTGAAGAATCTGTCTGCAAAGCAGGAGGCACAGGAGACGCGGGCTTGATCCCAGATTTGGGAAGATCCCCTGGAGGAGGAAATGGCAACGCATTCCAGTACTCTTGCCCGAAAAATTCCAGGGACAGAGGAGCCTGGTGGGCTACAGTCCATGGGGCAGCAAAGAGTTAGATGTGACTGAGCATGCATGCACCATAGGATATATAATAACAGATGTTAAACAGATTTGTTATGGCCATTTTGCAACATATACAAATATTGAATTGTCATGTTATACACCTGAAATGAATATATGTCAATTACTGAAATCAGATTGATTTTATTCTTTGCAGCTGAAGATGGAGAAGCTCTATACAGTCTGCAAAAACAAGACTGGGAGCTGACTGTGGCTCAGATCAAAATTCAGACTTAAGTTGAAGAATGTAGGGAAAACCACCGGGCCATTCAGGTATGACCTAAATCAAATCCCTTATTACGGCACAGTGGAAGTGACAAACAGATTCAAGGGATTAGGTCTGATAAAGTGCCTGAAGAACTATGGATAGAGGTTCGTGACATTGTATAGGAGGTGGTGATCAAAACCAACCCCAAGAAAAAGAAATGCAAAAAGGAAAAATGGATATCTGAGGAGGCCTTACAAATAGATGAGAAAAGAAGAGAAGCAAAAGCCAAAGGAGAAAAGGAAAGATATACCTATCCAAATGCAGAGTTCCCAAGAATAGCAAAGAGAGATAAGAAAGCCTTCCTAAGTGGACAATGCAAAGGAATAGAAAGGAAATAGAGATCTCTTTAAAAAATTAGAGATACCAATGGAACACTTCATGCAAAGATGGGCAGAATAAAGGACAGAAACAGCATGGACCTAACCGAAGCAGAAGATATTAAGAAGAGGTGGCAAGAATATATACAAGAACTTTACAAAAAAGATCTTAATAATCCAGATAACCACAATGGTGTGATCACTCACTTAGAGCCAGACATCTTGGAGTGTTAAGTCAAGTGGGCCTTAGGAAGCATCACTATGAACAAAGCTAGTGGGGGTGATGGAATTCCAGCTGAGCTATTTCAAATACTAAAAGATGATGCTGTTAAAATGCTGCACTCAACATGCCAGCAAATTTGGAAAACTCAGCAATGGCCGCAGGACTGGAAAAGGTCAGTTTTCATTCCAATCCCAAAGAAAGGTAATGCCAAAGAATGTTGAAACTACCACAAAATTGCCCTCATTTCACATGCTAGCAAGGTAATAGTCAAAATCCTTCAACCTAGGCTTCAATAGTATATGAACCAAGAACTTCCAGATGTACAAGGTGGATGTAGAAAAGGCAGAGGAACCAGGGATCAAATTGCCAACATCTGTTGGATCAGAGAAAGCAAGAGAATTCCAGAAAAACATCTACTTCTGCTTCATTGACTATGCTAAAGCCTTTGACTATGTGGATCACAACAAACTGAAAAATTCAAGAGATAGAAAGAGTAGACCACCTCACCTGCCTCCTGCGAAACCTGTATGCAGATCAAGAAGCAACAGTTAGAACTGGACATGAAACAACGGACAGGTTCAAAACTAGGAAAGGTGTGTATTAAGGCTGTATATTGTCACCCTGCTTATTTATCATATGCAGAGTACATCATGCAAAATGCCAGACTAGATGAAGCACAAGCTGGAATCAAGGTTTCAAGGAGAAATATCAATAACCTCAGATATGCAAGTGACACCACCCCTGATGAAGGTGAAAGAGGAGAGTGAAAAAGCTGCCTTAAAACTCAACATTCAAAAAACTAAGATCATGGCATCCAGTCCCATCACTTCATGACAGATAGATGGGGAAGAAATGAAAACAGTGACAGGTTTTATTTTCTTGGGCTCCAAAATCACTGCAGACAGTGACTGCAGCCATAAAATTAAAAGACACTTGCTCCTTGGAAGAAAAGCTATGACAAACCTAGATAGCATATTAAAAAGCAAATACGTTACTTTGCCGACAAAGGTCCATATAGACAAAGCTATAGTTTTCCCAGTAGTCATGTATGGATGTGAGAGTTGGACCATAAAGACGGCTGAGTGCTGAAGAATGGATGCTTTTGAACTGTGGTGTTGGAGAAGACTCTTGAGAGTCCCTTGGACTGCAACAAGATCAAACCAGTCAATCATAAAGGAAACTCTGACACTTTGGCCACCTGATGCGAAAAGCTGATTCATTCGAAAAGACGCTGATGCTGGGAAAGATTGAAGATGGGAGGAGAAGGGGATGACAGAGGATGAGATGGTTGGATGGCATCACTGACTCGATGGACATGAGTTTGAGCAAGCTCTGGGAGCTGGTCATGCAGCTGGTGTGCTGCAGTCCATGGGGTCACAAAGAGTCGGACATGACTGACTGAACAACAATGGCAACCTCAGTAAAAAAAAAAAATCTTAATATTTAATTTTTGAAGTTATTCAGTTCAATTCAGTCGCTTAGTCATGTCCGACTCTTTGCGACCCCATGAATCACAGCACGCCAGGCCTCCCTGTCCATCACCAACTCCCGGAGTTCACTCAAACTCATGTCCATCGAGTCGGTGATGCCATCTAGCCATCTCATCCTCGGTCGTCTCCTTCTCCTCCTGCCCCCAATCCCTCCCAGCATCAGTCTTTTCCAATGAGTCAACTCTTCGCATGAGGTGGCCAAAGTATTGGAATTTCAGCTTTAGCATCATTCCTTCCAAAGGACACCCAGGGCTGATCTCCTTTAGAATGGACTGGTTGGATCTCCTTGCAGTTCAAGGGACTCTCAAGAGTCTTCTCCAACACCACAGTTCAAAAGCATCAATTCTTCGGCGCTCAGCCTTCTTCACAGTCCAACTCTCACATCCATACATGACCACTGGAAAAACCATAGCCTTGACTAGACGGACCTTTGTTGGCAAAGTAATGTCTCTGCTTTTAATATGCTATCTAGGTTGGTCATAACTTTCCTTTTGAAGTTATTAATATAGTCCAATTATCAATCTTTTCCTTTCTGCACCTTAAGAATCTTTGCCCATCCTCTCTAATCCTTTAAAAATGACTTTTGTTCCCCACTAGTCCCGTCCCTTGGAGAGGAGTCCTGGAAGATGGTAGAAGAAAGGTTTTGGAAGATGGTAGAAGAAAGGTTTTGGAAGAGACAAGGTGGGTGCTGAGCTCTGAAGGGGATGGACTGGGATGAAGGATGTTCCAAGTAAGGGGCAAACAAATGGAGGGGGGTTCGCATTTGGTCACACAGCCCCCACACACATTTACAGAGGACCACAGCAACCCGCTTTGTGTGTTACAGCACAGTCCGTGGGCTCAGACTGCCCCTGCCTTCATAGGCTGTGCCTATGCAGAAACCAGGCTGCAGAAGGATGGGTCAACCAGAGGGAGCTCAGGGCGTCCAACCAGAGTACTCCCAGAACCTGCGCCGAGCCTGCAGGCAGCCGGGATTCCATGCTCCGGGTGTCCTGTCCTGTTTGAGGATGACTCCTGAGGTTTGATGGCCCCAGCTCAGCACCCAGCTCTGGCACCTGCCCTGGACACAAGGGTGGGGCCCTGGGAAAACAGCCAGCAATCACCAGGGCTTTCCAGGGGAGGATCTGAAGTGAGACCCTTAAGATGCTTGGCCCATGGTGTGGCCTAGCGCTGGCTACCACCCACAGAAGGCACTGGGCTCCAAGGATGCCAAGGCAGGCCCATTTTGGGTAGGCAGGAAGGAGGAGAGGCACTCTTAGGAGACCCCAGCTCACCCCAAACCTATCCACCCAGTGTGGGGGCCCCGGGCCTGGGTACCCCATCAGTGTTCCCTGGCTGGGTTTTGCCAGAAAATTTCCAAGAGCTCCGTGTTTGGAATTTGTTTCCGGCACCACCTCACCCATCAGCACCTCCTGCTCAGGTAGAGGGCTGCTGTGTCCCCCCAACACCACTCCCGCCCCCGCCCGTACCCCACCCCACCAAGGGGCGGGAACAGCCTTTGGTTGCTTCCAGGGAGCAGGCCCTTCTCAGGGAGGCACTCCCCCACTTTGAATCCCATTTCCCAGTCGGGGGAACCTGGGAGGTCTCTTGCCCCTTTCTCCTGCCTGTTTTTCCCCCTCTGTAAAAACAGGGCTCATCGCATCCTAGACCTCTCTTTACGGCCCGTCCAGAGCACAAGGCCCCTCTCCGCCCGCAGCCTGGGACGTGGGCTCGCGCGCCCCAGTCCGGCCACGCGAGGGCGCTCTGCCGCGTCCGGTCTGGCGCCGGCCCTCGCTGGGCTCTGCGGGGGCCCCGGCTCTGCGTGCTGGCGGCTCACCCGCCGTTCAGAAAAGAAAGCAGAGCTCCGAGAACCCCTCTGACGGTTCGGAAAACGAATCCATCGCCTCCGCACTGCGGGCATTTGTTTGGATGGAGGCCAGCCCGCCGCGCGAGCCCCTCCGCGCCCCTCGGAGGTCCCACCCCAGCCCCTCCCCGCCAGTTTGCGGAGGGCGGCCAGCGTGGGCTCTGGATCGCCGCGAGGGGGTAACCAACCCCGCTCGCCAAGCTTGGAATCCGGATCAGCTGGAGGGACCCAAAGCCTCCGGCTCCGCCCTCCTCCAGTGGCTTGGACCACATCCTAGAGACCAAACTCTGAGCCTCGACTTCCACACACATAAATTGGGAAAGACAACAGTCCCTACTGTGAAAGTTGCTGAGAAAGTTGAAGGAGATGGCCGCTATCGTCCGGGCACCTGCGTCTTTCTGAGCCTCAGTTTCCCCAGCTGCAAAATGGGGATAATAAAAGTCTTTACCTCCCAGGGTCACTGAACAGGCCAGATTGCAGCGGCTACTTGGCACCCCCTGGGCTTTAGGGCAATGGAGCCACTGGGGTGGTTAGGAAAGCTCTGCAGAGGCACTGAGTTCACAGCTCATGCCAGAGCCCCAGAACCCCACAGGGTTGGCTATTAGGAACCAGGTCCCCCAGTTTGGGAGCTGCTGGCTTAGAGCATGGCTGATGGTCCCTCACTTCCCTGGCTCAGATAGGGGGCTCACTGTGCAGCCCACACAGGCATGTGGGCAGAGGGCTGGGTCTTCCTGGTTGGTCTTCAGGGCCCTCTCTGGTTGAGTCACCAGGCAAAAACACGCAGCTCTAACACCATCCAGAAAATGAAAATGTCTCCGGCATCTAATCCTTCCCTTTCTTTTGGCAACTTAAATCTCCCTGAAACATAACCGAGATACCAGACGCAGTGTGAGCGCTCATGATGGAGCCGGCCTCCTCTTGTAAAGCGGCCTCAGGGACTTTGTGCAGCAGAGCAACGCCTCCGGTCAGGCTCAGCCTCACCAGGTAGGTGATGATCCCTGACCTCCCCAGTCCACATCACAACATGCCTCCACACTGGCCCTGACCTGACGGGCACCCTCAAGCCCTGACTTCCTTCCCAGACAAGGGCTGCTACCCACCCCCATCCACCCACCCCCAAATATTTGGAATGGTCTTTGACTGAAATGAGATTAATCCTCAGTTCCCTGACAGTGTCTTTGGGCATGTGTTTTTATAACCTCCCTTTCAAATGAGAACCATTTGTCGTGGGGAAGCTGGGGAGGCCCAGCCCTAACTGCTGGGCCAGACATCATCGGCACCTGATTGAATGTCAAGGACAGTGTGAGGGGGCAGGGCCGAGGTGACGGCAGGCTGTAAGCAGCAATGACCTGTCCTTTGCTGGTCCCTGGCCCAAGCCAGTGTCATAAGTCTGAGGATCCTGGCTCCAACCCAGTCTCTCCTACCCGCCAGCCAAATATCCTTGAGCTGGTGAGCCTTGAGCCTTTGCCTCTAGGAGCCTTACTCTCCTCATCTGTAAAATGGGAGAGTTGGGCTTCCTAGGTGGTGCTAGTGGTAAAGAATCTGCCTGCCAAAGCAGGAGACGCAAGAGATAGAAGAGCTGCAGGTTCGATCCCTGAGTTGGGAAGATCCCCTGGAGGAGGGCATGGCAACTCACTCCAGTATTCTTTTCCTGGAGAATCCCATGGACAGAGGAGCCCTACAGTCCAGGGGGTCACAAAGACACGACTAAAGCAACTTAGCACGCACACACGCTGGGCCCAGCCCAGTGCCTGATAGACAATAGATCTTCAATGTCCAAAGAGGCTTTTGGTGGGGAGGCAAAGTAGCCCATGCCGGGGTCTTCCAGGGGGTTGCAAATGTCTGTCCTATGTGTTACTCAAGTCTGTTCCCTTTCCAGGCTCACCCTAAGTGAGGGGACATCCTTGCATAGCACTTGAGTGGCTGGCACTTGAATAGGGAGAGGGTCGAGTTTATAGGTGCCCCACGCAGCCTCTTTAATTAGCTCTGAGCCCTCTGTCGGTGGCCTCCCTGCTCAACACCATCTCCCCCCTACCCCCGCCGCCACCCCAGGTCCTGTTTGAAGTTGGCAGACCCCCACCCGCTTCCTGCCGCCCCAGCTTGCTGAACCAACTACAGACCCTTGGGGCTCAGCTGGGAGGAATTTATTGGTGGAGAATTTCAATCATGGGTTCTTGGCTCAAACTTGTTGCTACCCCCACCCTCAAAGTCTCCCCAGCAGTTTGATACTCATGAAACTGAGGCTCAAAGGAGGGACTTCTGGCCATCTCAGAATTCCACCTGGGCGGGTCGGAGAGTTCACAGCCCCTCATCACTTGGAGGAAGGGAACACAGAGGAGCAAGGATGCAGGTTCCTGAGACCATGCAGAGGTAACGGAATTTGCTCACCTTCCAGAGCTGCTTAGAAACACCATTCCCACCTTCACTAGCATCCCCTCCCCAGCACTGCGGCAGGTGTCTGGATCTCTGAGGTGTGAGCTTCCCCCCTCCCCAAAGTTGGGGCTGAGGGTAAATGGGGGAATCCGAGTGGAGAGCCCAGAATGGCAGACCTGGACACCAAAGCCACAGAGATGTACCATTTTTCTGAAGCCGTGCTCCTTTGCCTCCCCAGAGGCCTTCCCTGGGCGGTTTCCAGACCAAGAAGCCCACGCCCTTCCCCGGGAGCCGAGCCAAGAAGGTCCTGGGACTGAGGGCCCCATGTGCCGCTCATTTTCCAACCCCTCTGGGCAGGGCTGCCTCCGCTCCATGCCTCGGAGAGATCTTTGCAACGATGGATAAGCAGTGGCCCCGACGGCCCTGGCCCTGGGGAGGAAAAAAAATATCTTTTGCAGTTTCGTGTAAAGCCTCCCACTTCTTGCTTAATAAGTGCTGAAAGCGGCACAAACAGAGGGACCCCGGGCTTGCCATGACTAACAAGATGACCACATCAGGCAGAGCCGAGCTGGGGAAGAGGACCGCGCCGGCAGGCCGCCCGGCTTCCCGGAGCGAGGTGTCCGATTCCCGATTCCCTCCCCGGACGCTCCGCCAACAGTGCTTTGAAGCTGTGCCTAGGAGCCGGGAGCAGGGAGGCACAGAGAGGAGGGGGTAAAGGGCTGGTCCTCCCTCCCGCCTCCCGCAGGATGGGCACAGATCGCCCAAGATAAAGGAACCGCAGCCTCCTCCAACTTGTGCTGAGTCGCTCTTTTCAAAAGCCCTTTCAGATGGTTTCACTTCTCCGCCCGCGCTTTGTTGAAAGATGTAAAAATTTCAAACCACCACAGAGTAAACATTTCAAAACTCGCTCTTTGCAAAAATCAGTCACATTTTCCCGAAAAAAAAAAAATCCCTTGAATTCCATCTCTCCACGCACCACCACTCCCCCCACCCGCACCCCCCCCCCCCAATCCCTTCTTCTGTGCTCTTTGGATTCGAGTGTTTTTCATTAATTTAGAAGCAGTCCAGGTAAAGCTGGTGTTTGCGAGCTGGTGTTTTACGGGCGGGAAGTAGCTTTGTTATTTAGGAGATGTTTTAGATAAGTCAATGTCTTGTCAAAATCAAGCAGGTTTTCTTTATTAGGGTGAAATCGTAATGAACTCATCTGCTTCTAATATTTATAAAGAGAAGAGAGGCCATTAATTCTACTGCTTGTGAATAAAACCATCTGTGATTTCTTTCCATTTGATGGGTTTTGGTTTTAATATACATTTTTCACAAATAAGCGCAGAGATTTTTTGGTGAAAATGTCACATTCAGGATCTCATAAAGAAAGAATGCAAAGAGAGGAAAACGAAATGTTTTGTTAGCTAAGTAATTTCTCACCTTGCAGAGTGGGGAACATTTGAGCCAACTTTAGCACATTTGGGTGATGGAATCGCCCGTTCAACGCTAATGCAATCCATGACATGTTACAAGGCGAACCGCGTCCGTTTTGAAGTTTGTTTTCCTTTGGGAATTACACAGTTCATTTAACCTAATCTGTCCTGACACTTGAATTATAATATTATGAGCTTCTTCAGGGAAGTAAAACAGTAGTTGCCTGCTTAAAAGCAAAGCAGAAGTTAATAAAGTGGGCAAAATGTCAAGGAAAAGGAGCTAATCGAATCACAGTGTCATTCTCTAGAGAAAATACAGTCAAGTTGTATTTTTTTTCCAGTCGAAATCTTGGACGCCTAATGACACATTTCTGTCCAGGAAGAAATTTGAACTCTGAAACCAAACTTGATTAAACCCCAAACTGCAAGACCTTGCCCACTGGGGACCGCTCGGGGACTTTGACTTCTGGGTGTCAGAGCTTAATTAAAATATTCATCCAGCTGCTCTCCCCTTGCCAAGAGGACCCAGAGGAATTAAACCAATAAGCCTAATTCTATTAGTTCACCTGCCTGTGTACACAGAGATGCGGAAGACCATTTACAGGTTCAGAAAAAAAGAAAAAGCACCAGACCCACCCTGCACACTCAGCATCAGTGAAGTGGACCCCTAGACAGAGTTCCACGTAATATTTGGGGGTCTCAGTTCCCGACTCCAAACACACATGACAAGTTAAAAATTCTCTTTCAAGAAATGCCAAGTAAGACATTGTAACGATTTGTGTGTTGATTTGTGTATCATCTATAATAACATCTAACATTTACTGAATTCCCTGTGCCGCTGGGCCGACCCTGTCCCTTTCACATCTCAAGGAAATCTTCAGTTCCCCTTTGTGAAGTAAATACTGTTATTACCCCCACTCGACAGATAAGGAAACTGAGGCTCTTCAGTGAGACAAGCAGCTTGAAGCCCAGAATTCCCAGACCACAGTCTGAGCACTTAACCTCTAATATAATGATGGCTTCCCTGACATTCTGATCTTTGTTTCAAATTTTAATGATTTTGTATTCACCCTACACACACGTACAAAATTAGGAAAGTAGAGAAGCTATAAAGAGGAAAGTCAACCTAGCTCTCACCCTTCCTTGGTCCCGCCCCCAAAGCAGTCACTTTGAACCATTTCTAGTGTTTCCTTCCAGAGTCGAGGCTTATTCCAACAGTTATGGATATATTTTCCTTTCAAAAAAAAAAAAAAACATATGGAGCATACCAGTACACAATTCTGCAGCTTGCTTTTTTCCATTTTCTAATACATCTTGGAGGGTCCTCCATCTTATCCCTTTTAGACTGCATGTTATAGCACAGAGAACTATATTCAGTATCTTGTAATAGCCTATAGTGGACAAGAATCTGAAAAGAATACACACACACACACATATATGTATAACAGAATTACTTTGCTGTGCACCTGAAACTAACATTGTAAACTAACTATACTTCAATAAAAAATAAAAATTTTTTAAAAAGTGCTCACCATTCTATTCGGTAGAGGTGGTAGATGGACCCATATGAGAGTATCAATATTCAACCATTTTTGACCAGCAGAAATGGCAGCTAAACGTGGTTCTGCCTAATATCATACATTTTTTTAAAACCCAATCTCCAGTAATGGATGTGGAGGTGGTTTCCCCACCTTGGCACCTACAAGCAGTGCTGTGTTGAATATCCCTTCACACAATGGCAGGTACCATCTATAGGGCAGACTCCTAGAAGTGCTACTACCTGGGAAGAGGGGGAGTCAGGCCCCGTCCCTAAAGTCTTTAAAATGAAGTGGTCACCCTGGCTAATTTCTGAAGCCCCTGTTATCACTACATTTGTAATCCCACACCTAACTAGAGATGACCCCACACACACACACACACACACACACACACACACACACACACACACCCACCCACACCCACACACCCCCCCTCATAGCTCTGGCCTCAGGATCCCCCAGATTACTGTGAAAATAAATGTTTTCCACCAAACACGGACTCCCTCCCTACTGGCTGCATTTGTCAGCCAGGGAATGAGACATTTCCCCGTGATCAATACAAATGAAATAGAGATCCAGCCTGGGCAGCCGCAAGATGTGGTTTTTTAATAAGGAGACCTCCGGAGGATATTGCATTCCTATGACAACAGCCGACAGACCTTGATTTTTAGTGTCAGAACCTGTTTAACGCGAAGGTCTGTGGCTGGGGCCTGGCCGAGCACTGGGTGGGTGGGTTGTCTGAGGCTGGAATCAGGCTGGTCCTCCAAGGCTGCGGCGGAGACCAGCCACCGCCCCTGCAGGCCACCTGTTTGCAAAGGCGGCCGTGTCTACCAGCTGGGCGGCCGTGAAGGTGGCGTGGCTGTCCAGCCAGAGGTGATCTACAGCCACGGACTGGATTATTTACGGCTCACCTGTGGTCCCCGACACCTGGGCATCTCTTGGATGACGGCAGTTTGCCTTAAACAGGACCGGTAACTGAGCAGAGGTGGCAGCAAACGTGAGCTACTCTATTGACCGTCTTTTTCTTTTTATAAACTCACTGGTAACAGAGCAAGTCAAAGAGACACCCTGAGTTGGTTGCTATTTGAAAAGACTTGAGAAGGAGCAGCTACGAATTGTACAGCACAAAGTAGGATATTCTAAAAACACAGTCCTTGCCCAAATAACCGAGATGCCTCTGAGGTTTCTCTCTCGATTCTCCAGCCTCTTTTAGAATTATCTGCTAATACAGACCAGGGCCAAGGACGACAGCAGAAACAGAACAGCTGGTGCTTAAGGGAGATGGGATTGGCAGTGCTTTATTCCAAGGATTTGATATTTTAAGTTATTGTTGTTGTTATGTGTGTGCAATAAATCATGTTTTAAAGTATCTGTTAATAGAGTGTTTTATTCTTTAAAAATAATTTTTTTTTTCTTTCTAGTGGATGGGTTGTTTCTTGAAGCTGAAACTCTCAGGTTTTATGAAGAGATGTGACAATCAGTAAGAATGTGTCAATAAATTTTTCCACTGGGAAAAAATTTCCACCCGATCTTATCACCTAGAAAAGGTCTTGTCCTTTAAGAAATTAGAAGGAAAAGAAGAAACGGAGCCTTAGCTAGTATGGCTTAAAATACTTGGTTTGAATTTACGTAAATTCATTTAGTCCTTTGGCTTTTTTAACCACTGAATTCGGGTTTAGGAATTTTAAATACCATGATGGGTGCTCTTGAGTTTCAAATGGCAACTCTCAAAGGAGCATCTGCCAAAGCTCTTGAAAACCAGGGCACAGTGGTCCCCCAAGGAGGGTCTTAGAGGATGATTACAACATTCCTTTGTGTGAGACAATAGCACGCCGCTCGTGGACACTCTCGGACCCTCTGCTGAAAGTAACCGGCTGGGCCGCGGCTTAAAAACTAATCTTGTCCGCGGCTCCCGGCAAGAGGTCAGGAGGCGAGTCTTTCAGAAAATGATCTCCGGCAAGATCTGAAGGGCTCCAGGAATATAACAAGTTGTAAAAGGGAGGGGGAATGGGGAGAGAGAGGGAGAAAGGAAGAGAATAAAAGCAAAATGAGATTTTTACAATTAAGTATACTCCTTTTTTTTTCATTTAGTTAATTTCCAGCCGCTCACGTTTATTGCACATTAATTATGCATACAGCTTTTGTGCGACTTAAAAATGTGAAGACTGTGATCCTTATCCTTTTATGGAGGATCCGGCTGCCACACTGGAAGCCCCACCGGAGAAGCTTCAGGTCAGATGGGGCAGGAGTCGCCGACAGCCAGCAGCCCAAACTAGCCGGTACCCTCCAATCCCCCGCCTGGCTTTCACAAAAGTGATTTCTACGGTGGGGGGTGGGGGCTGGGGATGGGTGACCGAGGGCCCCAGAGGGTCTGAATCAAGGGAAAGGATCCCAAGCAAGCCCTTGGCTTGGCTTGACCAATATTTATGTTCAAAGCCACTGGCCAGGCCTGGGGCTAAAGCAGAATGTCACAAACAAGAGGTGTTGGGTCTATTTCCTTCCTCCAAGTACCCATCCCACATGCCAAAGGAAGCCAAGGAGGCAGCAGGCATAACCTGGTGGGAGACTGTCCCCCAGTCCCACCCAACCCCAACCTCCGCGCTCCCACCAGTGGCCTCAGGAAGGTACTGGCAGATGGCCCTCAGTCAGAATGCTGTGTGACACCAGACAGGGCCACAGCCTCTCCATACCCTCCCCTATCAGGAACTGTGCAGAAAGCCCTCTGGATGCCGGCAGGCCCAGTGCCTCTCTGCCTGCCCCCATTTTGCCTCGGCAGGCCACAAACAGGAGACACCAGAGCCCAAGCAGAGACGGGGATTCATCATTTGGTACATCCACTTGTGGGGAGGGGCCCAGGATCCCCTTCACCAGCTGATCAGACCTAGGCCAAGAGCATAGATCCGGGGGCCCCAAGCCCCTACTCAAGGAGGGAGAGACCCTTGGGGACTGAAAGTTGCCACATTGGGCCAGGACCCCCAGGCTCTTCTCAGAGTGGGGCTCTCTGCGTCCTCAAAAGCTGCACTTCCCTCCCCAGCCTGAGGTCAGCTGTCTGGTCACCCCAAAGAGCCCACCCTGAGCCAGTTGGGCAAGGCCATCCCCCTACTTCCTGCACAGGTTCTGAGCAGACAGCCTGGGGTCCCCAGCACAGGCCCACCCTGACTGCTGGGTGGCTTGGGTAACAGGGTTTCCCTCTCTCAGATCCCAGATTCCTCATCTGAAAGTGGGGATCAGACGAGACACAGAGTCACCCTAGGGTCAGGTGGAATGGCCTCCAGAGAACCCAGCCCCAGGAGAGCACCCAGGAAATGGGGCACTCAGAGCAGCCCCAGGGTGAGAGTGGAGCCCCCATGTCACAGATGGGGAAGCTGAGGCTTTCAGGGAAGGAAGGCACCACCCGCCCACCGCAGTCTTGGTGGCAGGACCAGCTGCGTGACACACTCCAGGAGTCTTCCTCAGGGGTCCCCCTGCCCTCCGCTCATGAGGGGCTGGAAGCCCCACCCCTTCTCCACCCGCTGCATCAGAGGGGAGAAGAGAGAAAACACACACTCAATCCCTCGCTCCCTCCCTCGGACAGCTCTCGTGATGGGTTTGCCGAGGGGTGTCACAGCCTGCACAGGCTCTTGTCCCTGTTCCCTGCAAGTACAACCACACACCAGCCCCTCCGACCCCCAGTGCTGTTCTGGGGAACAAAGGCGGCAGAAGCTGCTCAGAGGCCCACAAGCCTGGCCGCGCAGTGAGCGGCTCCCACCACAGCCAGACCTCAGGAGGTCAAGGCCAGGTTCCAGGACAGGCACCCGCAGGCCACACTGGCCCCCTGACCCACTCTTGGGAGGTGGGCTTTGGGGCTGGGCAGCCTCCTCCTCCTCTGTTGTTTTAATAACAACTGTTCTCGACTGGGATAAACTGGCAGCGATCCTTCCTGCCCTTCTCTCCCAGCATCGCCACCCTGTTCGGCAGGGACTCTGTGACAAACTTTAAAATGAAATTGTCATCATAAAGAAGTCAGCCGCGCGTGCTAATAAACAGCAGGCGTAACATTTATTACTCTGCCTTCTGACAAACTAAAATGTGAAAACATGCCAAAATTCGGGTTTCATAAAACAATTTTTCATCAAGTTCTTTCCTCTGACAAAATGCCTCTGTTTCGTTCCTGGCTGGCGGGGCTCACTTCAAACGCAGCAGCGTTTCCAGAAACGGGTCTTGGGTCTGAAGCTCCCGAAGCTGTCTCTGGCTTTCTGAGACTTTATCTGATTGACCACGTTCTGGGCTTTGCTAGCAAGCACCCACGGGGGACAGGGGGCACCATGGTTCTGACGCAGAACCTTACAAAGCCGCCAGTCACGGGCACCACAATCCCACCATTTTACTGTGGTAAAATACACAACAGAATATTTACCTAGCCATAATCCTAACCATTCTTAAGAGTGCCGTTCAGCGGCATTAAGTACCTCAACAAGTCATACAACCAGCACCTCCATCCCTCTCCAAAACCCCTTTCACCTTGCAAAACAGAAATGCTGTCCCTTTTAAACAGCTCCCCACTTCCCCCTGCACCCCCCGCTCTACTCTTGGTGAATCTGACTGCCCCAAGTACGTCACATAAATGACATGGTCCCGTTACCATCCCTTTGTCACTGGCTAACTGAGCTAATGACCTCCAGGCTCCTTCAGCTCGTAGCCTGTGTCAGGATTCCCTTCCTCCTTAAGGCTGAATACTATTCCATCAGCTGCCACCCAAGCTCGCCTAACCTCACACAGGTACAGGTATGAGATGCTCCCCCTCGGCTGGGGAGGGCAAGGGGCCTCACAGTGTCCAAGGAGGCGCCACGTGGCACCATGATCCTAGCTCAGTGTCGATGGCCCCGAGGGAGCTGGAGATTTGGGGGTACCCCAGTCAGCCCAGGTCTTAGAGACTCAAACGGCTCCAGTCTACCTACCAGGCAAACCCTGACTCTCCCCCCATGCCTCCCTGCTCTGGGCAAGGACAGAATCGAGAGAACAGAGCCCTCCCTGTACTCAGGGGCATAAGGGGCTGCTTCAGGGATGGGCTGTAGCCGGGAATGGAGTCAAGCAGCAGGCACCTCGAAGGTGCTCACACGGTACCCCCGCTCTGCTCTCACAGAACTCACAGGCTCTGTTACCAGAGTGCTGCCCCTTCCTCCGCCAGCTGCCCCGGATGGAGACTGAAACCAAGGGAAGCTTTTAAAATAACATTCTGCTGGGCCTTTTGTTTTTTTCCTGAGGTACCAGGCCCTGTGTTTTAACTAATTATCAAAATTCCTCCCTCTCAAATCACGGCTAATTTTCTTTACATGGTAATGGTGTTATGGTTCCAGAGGAAAATGTCCTTATTCTTAGAAAAAGCACCCTGAAGCATTTTAGGGATGGAACACAGAATTTAGTTTTAAACTTGTAACAAAAAATTACAGATATAGGTATGTGTATACATAGGTTTCCCTGGTGGCTCAGATGGTAAAGAATCTGCCTGCAATGGGGGAGACCAGGGTTTGATCCCTGGATTGGGAAGATCCCTTGGAGCAGGGCATGGCAACCTACTCCAGTATTCTTGCCTGGAGAATTCCAGGGACAAAGGAGCCTAGCAGGAGGGAGGGCCTGGCCTGGTGGCCATGGGGGTCACAAAGAGTCAGACACGACTGAGCGAACAAGCACACAGCATATACATAGACAAAGTGTTTGTGTGTGCTGAATCTGAGAAGTGGGTATATCGGCATTCCGTGGACTGCTCTCAATTTTTCTATATATTTATCGTTTAAAAAAAGACTATGTGTTTGAATATATTTGTAACAACAAAAAAACAGCCTAATCAGAAAATGAGCAGAAGACCTAAATAGACGTTTCTTTAAAGAAGACATACAGATGGCCAGCAAGCGCATGAACCATGCTCACCATTGCTAATTATCAGAGCAATGTAAATCAAAACTACAACAAGGCGCCACCTCACCCTGGCCAGAATACCTATCATTTGAAAATCTACAAATAATAACAAATGCTGGAGAGGGTATGGAGAAAAGGGAACCCTAGTATGCTATGGGAGTGTAAATTAGTGCAGCTGCTATGGAACACAGTATGAAGATTCTTCAAAAAATTAAAAATAGAGTTGCCATGTGACCCAGTACTCCCACTCCTAGGCATATATCCGGACAAAACTATCATTCAAAGAGAGAGGTGCACCCCGGTGTTCATTGCAGCACTGCTTACAATAGCTAAGACATGCAAACAACCTAAGTGTCCATCAGCAGATGAATGGATAAAGAAGATATGGTGTATGTATATATATATACGCACACACATATATATACACAATGGAATACTACTCAGCCAGAACAAAGAATGCAATGCCGTTTGTAGCAACATGGATAGAACTACAGATTCTCATACTAAGTGAAATCAGACAGAGAAAGCCAAATGCCATATGATATCACTTATATGTGGAATCTGAAATAAGACACAAACGAACATATCTAAGAAACAGAAACAGACTCACGGAGAGAGCAACTTGTAGTTGGAGGAGGGATGGAGGAGGGATGGACTGGGAGTGTGAGATTAACAGATGCCAACTATTGTGTACGGGATGGAGAAACAAGGTGCTCCTGTAGAGCAGAGGGAGCTATATTCAATATCCTATGACAAACCGCGTGTGTATATGCACAACTGCACCACTTTGCTGTACACCAGAAAATTAACACACAGTAAATCAACTATACTATCAACATAAATACAACTGTATTTACACAGTAAATCAATACTTTTTTTTTTTTTTAAGTTGGGGAGAAGCCCGTTGCTCTTGTCTTACCCTTCCCTTTATCGTTCTGCATCCTCTTACCACAAATGTGACCCAGGGGTCCGAGAGGGCATGTCAGTGACGAGACATGGGAAGAACAGCCCACCAGAGGCTCAAGCAGGAATACTCCATTCTCTGGCTCCTAATGGAGGCATCACATGGCTCCAAAAACCGCAGGTCCAGGTGGGAGCAGGAGGCATCAGGACCACCACTACTCTGGTATCCTTAGGGACCCACTGGGACCCCAGGAGGGCTGTCACCCAACAGTGAGGGCTCTATCCCCAGCCCTTGCTCGGGAACCCTGGGGCATCCGTAATCTGTTGTGAATTGTGTGGCCCAGAACCCATTGCTAATCAGAATCAAAACCACCTCCCCACCCTCTCCCTGCATGAGGACAGGAACCACATCCATCTCCCTGGCCACTGTGCCCCCAGCACCAGCCCAGGGCCTGGCACAAAGCTAGGGCCTGCTGGGGTGAATCAAGTCTTCCAGCTGAGGTTCTCTCTTCACAAGTTAGATGAACCGTAAGGTCCTTTCTCGCAGACAGCTGACCACAGAGGTCAGGGGAACTGGGCACACCTGCCCCGTCTTCCTGGCAACAGCAGTGGAGGGCAAGCAGTCAGTGGGCCCAAGGAGCTCTGACAGGAGAACCTCAAGGGCAGGTGGCTGGGATCCACGCAGGGGGAAGGCAACAGGCCACCAGGCCAGGGACAGTTGTAACCCTGGAGTCTAGGCGAGCCTCTCCAGAGTCCCTTTGAAAGCAGGACCTCTCTCGTAGGAAGGCTCTGGGAGGTGACACTCTCTGGCCACTCACCATCTGCCAGCCGGAAAGGGGGCTTCCCTCCCTGATGAGGAGGAAACCCCTGGAGAGGGTGCTTTCCTTTAACCAGAGATCAAAGGCAAGTCCCCCTGGGCTGGGGGGGTCCTCTATTTCTCCTCCCACTCCAGGGTGCCTGACTCAGCTCCCCGCTTCCAGAGCCGCTGCCTGGGGCCACCTCTGGACACCTGTGGGGCGGGGGAGCAGGACCTCAGAGCTGGGTCTTGCTAACTTTATGGCTGTGGTCTTACTGAAAGCCCAGGCACACGTAAGAAGAATCAAGGAAAGGGCTGTACACCTAGAAAAGTGGTGCGTCACAGGGGCCTGAGGACCAGCTCAGGGTCCCACCCTTCCAGTGAGGCCAGTGATTAAGAGCTGGGCGGTGGGGTGACGGGTCTGGTCCCACCCTGCCTCTGACTGGCAGGCCACCTAACTCAGAGCACACAGGATCATCCTTGTCAAGTGCTTGGTTGGTCCCCGGTGGACTGAGTGCTCAGGAAGCAACCAGGGTTATCTTTGCCGGCACTGTTCTTACTGACCCAGGTTGGCTCCCCACGCCAGCGTCCCCCATGGCTGCTGAGGTTGGCTAAGATGCATCTTAGGTGAGTTTTTTTCACTGGGAGCCGGTGGACCCGGCATGACAGGCACATAGGTCTGAATATGGAGGCTGGGAAAGCCCTCTCCCTCGGCCACAGCCCGTGGCCTGGGCCAGCACCCCCACTCCAGGGCCAGCCACCTCCCTGCCCTTCCCAGGAGGGGGGATGGCCTGTGTCCCCCACAGACAGAGGCCAGAGACTTTGGCCTCCTCTGCCATGAAAGAGCGAAACCACCGCAGGGTTCAAAAGGAAAAGAGGAAAACCTGGTAACTCGACCCAGACGGTCCATCCGCTTTATCAAAGCTGAGTCCAGGGAGCAGCATTCCCACCAGGAGAGGCTGCGGCCTCATTAGGGACGATGAAAAAGCTTGGCCGCAACGCACATCCCGGGGACAATTAGGCCTTGTCTCCCTGCCTTCAAAGGCAATCTGTGTGTGTGTGTGTACCTGCGCCTGCACATCTTTCGCATTCTGTTTCTCTCTCCCTCCTTTCCGCCTGCCCTCTCACCCCTCCCAGCACTAAGTGACTCGGAATGTCATTAAAGACCCATCCTCGGCCCACTGGGTACCCACAGATGGTCAAGACCCAAAAAGAATTCCCCCCAAAGACCCTACTTTCATGGAACTGGCCCTGAGACACTGCCCCCAGACACACAGCTCAGCCAAAAGACAGGCGCGGTGCGATCATTTTCCTGCGTTACTTCTCCTGAAAGCCAGTTCTCCCATCTGAGACACAGAATGCAAACTATTCCCCTAGAGCAACTCATGCTCCGGTTTCCGGATGCCTCTCTCCTAGCAGCAACAGTCTGAGCCCCAGAGACTCTTCTCCAAATCCTGGCGCGCACCTCCCCGCCCCTTCCCCTGGAATGTTCCTTACCCACTGGCAGGAATCCGAAGCCGGGACACTAACACATTCCTTCGCGCACGGACACTGCCTTAGACCGAGAGGCATCCCGCCGTCAGGAGGCAAGGACTCGTTTTGGGACTGCCACCCTGAAACGGACCCAGGCCCCGAGCACGACCCAGGCCTGCCTGGTCCTGCCAAGGCCACCGCCCGCCGCCCAGGCCCTGGCACCGTGAAAGTTTCCTGTAACCGACACCGCCACTTGTGAGATGCCGATTCTGACATCAGGCAGTTATTTGAGGGGATCAGCGTGTTGCTTTCAGTGAGAAGGCAAATTCTAGATACTTGTTTTTGTCATAACACCGGAGGAAGCGGGCGCAATATTTGCGAAATTAGAAACAGCCGTAGGTCTCAGGCCCTTGCTGATGGCACCCAAGTATTAATCCATTAAGGGAATCAAAAGAGCTTAAATAAAAGTCTGAAGCCCGCAATATACATGTCCATGAACAAGCAGTAAAACTTCCTGAAAAGGTGATTTCAAAGCCATAGTGCCCACGCTTGGCAAATTGCATATTTAATTATTTTGTCATTCCCTCCCTCTCCTCTAATCTTTGGGGAAAATGCCTCTGGACATATGAAACCAGTTAGGGTAATTAAACTATGATGGAATTAGGTGTCGGCTGATTCCTCAGGAAGATGGCATACTCTAACCTGGTATGAGATGTGTACAGGCCCCAAAAGGCAGTAACGTTGCTAATGCCTGCCTTTCTATAGAAAGATCAAAGGTCCTTTGCCCCTTTCAAGATGTCTGTAGAATTTGTTTCCCAATTATCCCACATTTGCGCACTGGGACATCCTAGTTAACTCTTTGATAGCACCTCTAGAATTGGGGCATAATTGACATCAAGCCGCACCTCGTGGCTCCAGGCTTAGGGCCAAGATTCCCCTCTGAGGTCTATGATCCCAGAAGGAAGAGGAGGGATGGGAACTGGAAAGGGGGTGCTGGCTGAGGTTTGGGTCCCTTAGGTTTCAGCCAGCATTTTTGCTCAGAAAAGCAGGACTCACCCCATCATCGTTCAGACTTGGCGGGTGGAGCGTAGGTGGCCCCATTCTGGCTCTCATTCTGATGTGAATTGGGACTAGGATTTTGTCTTTGCAAAATTTTGCCATCTTAAAAGCAGCGGCTGACTGCCTTTAAATACTGTTCTCAAAAAGAAATTCACTGAATACATTATTTTCCAGCATTGGAATATTTTTCCTGGTCCGGGAAGACGTTTAAACAAAAAAAAAGAAAGAAAGAAAGAAAAGGCCATCAAATATTTGGAAAAAGTGAGAAAAATCCAAGATTTGATGTTTTAATTATGGCATCTTGAAACTAAATGTGACTAGGATAGCACAAGGTAGAAAGTTAGATGTCAAAAAATGTTAACAAAAATCTAAAAGACTTTTTTCTCGTGTGTCTTACTTGCTTTTTATCTGTTTCCTATTTTCATGTTCTGTTGATCTTTCTCGACTCTGCAAATATTTTTTCCTGATTGCCTAGTTCAGATAATGTCTTTAACATCTATGTGTTAGCTTAAGAGAGAGACAGAATGGGAAAGAAAAAAGGTCTAAGTCTCTTTATATGCAAATATAGCAGCCCTTTTGGAAACAATTTTTTGAAAAGGACCTCAACAATTTGAAAAATGAAACATCACTGATCCCAAGAACTGTACTCCAAGAACTGCTCCGAGAACTTTTGCTCGGACTTTTGCTGGTGTTTTTTTTTCTTTCATTTTACATCTTAAAAAAAAAAAAAAAATCCACCTGTGTTCCAGCAAGTTTCAAATCGAGGAGATGAGCTTCCAGAAACATCAGAAGGAAAAGTTCGCCTGGCACCGTCGGCTGTTTTCCATATTCGTCAAGAGAAAGCAGAGACCACAGGAACAGTCCACCCAGCACCGCCATACCCTCCACTAATGACAAACTCAGGACCGCCCTGTTTCCCAATAAATAATTCCCCTTGAGAGGGAGCCCTCCAAGCCTCCTCCAGAAACAAATACCGGAAGAAAAATATCGCAAGAAAACGCATTTTGTGTTCTTCGCAACAGTAAAGGAATAATTATGGCTTCTGACGTCTCCAAATTGTAAGAGCGGTGCCTCCAGCCGAGGGTCCTGCTGACAGAGAAGAGCCTAGAAGATTCTCCCCAGAAGGGAATAGCAGCCCCAACTGGGGAAGGGGGCCTCGGGTAGAATTGCCAGATTTTAACAAATAAAATACAGGATGCAGGATTTAATTGGAATTTCAGGTAAATAAGGAATAGCTTTTTTTCAGTATAAACGTGTCCCAAATATTGCACTGGACAAACTTACACTAGAAAATTATCCCTTGTTATCTGAAATTCCAGTCAGATGGAGAGTCCTATATTTAATCCCACAACCCCAGCCCAGGGCTCTAGAAGGGGTCAAGGAAGCTCAGCAGGGACATCCTAGTTTTCCGCCCAGAAGCAGAACTAAAACCATCAAGAAAATAGTGCTTCGCGTTGGGCTAGAACAACATTTGGCCACCATAGTGTGGCTGTGACCCCAGAGACCTGTCCCAACCTCTCGCTGCACACAGGTTTCCGTATCATGGGTTGGGGGTTGGGGTGAGGTTTGCAGGAAGGAAGGAAGCTGACCGGCTCAGCTCAGCCCTGAGCGTGGCTCTCCAGGGTCAGTGGCCCTGGTCTGAGGGAGGACGCGCCAGGCTGGGTCACCCTGTGAGCAGGCAGAGCCTGTGCTTAGGGCACCAGCTGAACACAAGACACCTAAAAGTTTCAGCTGAATTGTTTCAAAACACCAAAGTGTTCATTGTGGGGAGAACTGGGACATTGCAAGCCTTCCAAACCTTTACTGAACAGTTTTGTACTTTGGCAGTTTATTTTCATGAGCTACAGTTTAGGGTGGGGGGGATCACGATGTTTGGTGGGTTCGGGGGCGGGGGGCTTTGGTCGCTAAAGGTTTCACCTTCTGGGACCGGCTATCTCCAGCCTGGGTGGGCTGAGACATGAGATGCCCCAGAACCCTGGCTGTTCAGCAAGCTTGGAGGGGTGGCGTCAAGGGCTCCTATTTAAAGCTTGAGATCCCAGACACTGGGCCTGCTGGAAGCGTGGAGCATCAGACCCACAGGCAGAGCTGGGAGAGGGTGGTGGTTTCGTTCAAACCTGTCATGGAGGAGAGTCCTTGGGGCTAACTTTCCGAGTTCTCTCTGGCCCCCACGAGATGTTTGGAGCCGCTGTCCTGTTTCTTAGAGCCCCTCAGAGCCTGACCACCCCTCTCAGCCAGTTCTTCCTCCTATCCCCCCTAATTCTCTCCTGCTGTAGAAGCCCTATCTAGTTCTTTCGGGCCTCCAGGGAGACAGAGAACAGCTGGTCAGCATCTGGTGCTCGCCATTAGCCGGGGCCCCTGCCCCCTGGGCCTTCCGCTCCCCGGGCGGAATAATCCCGCTTCCTCTAACCTTTCGGCTGGGTCCCGTGCTCCGGGCCTTTCATCATGTCCATCGTGGCCTCTAAAGCCACTCCAGGCTCCCTGGCCCTCCTATGGCTTCTGCTGGGCCCGGCCAGGCGAACCGGCAGGGGTCGGGGCAGGGGGTGAAAAACCCGCTTTCTTCCCAGCACAGAGGTGGGGGTGGGGGCAGCCACGTCCAGGGAAAGGAGGCGGAGGTCAGGGCCCTGCCAGGTTCCCCCACTGCCAGGTGAGTCTCGGCTTGTCTGGAAACTGGGGGAGCCTGCGCTTCCCTTTGAGGTTTGAAGGGAGGGTGCCTGCAGGTGATCTTGGTAGGGTCCTCTGCTTCTAGTCCCAAACGCTCTGGCTCCATTGGGCTACTTCAGGTCAGTAAGCTCATTGCTTAAACCTGAGCCTCCTCACACACAAATGGGTAGTTAAGGCCCCAGAGATAAACTCACCCCTGACTCGCCTCCACATGCTTGGCCCTGGCCCACAGTGAGAGCTCAGAACCTGTATTATCACGGGGGCTGTGCCCAGTGGTGGGATCGTCATCAATATCTTCCCAGACCAGAAAAGTGCCCATCCCAAGGCTCAGCTGGCTCAGGCCCGGCTCTACCTCCTCGGCCCCCTGGCTGAAAAGGAGGGACCTGCGAGCACAGCTGAATTCAATGTTTCTCCTCGGGGCTTCCAGAAAGAGGGGGGCTATCTCCTCTTTCCAGAAGCTTCTGTGACCCCAGCGGGGTGCCTCAGCTTAATCTCGCAGCCCCTCTCCCTGGCATGGCTGGCTCCCCTGAGCTGGGGCCAGCGTGCCCCAAGCCGTATGGACAGACCTGGGGGCAGGTCCCTACCACACCACCATGGAAGCGTCCCAGAAATTTCAGTGGTTAAGTGTCCAGAAGCAACGTGTACTCTCTGACTTGGAGACCAGTGCGTCATCCCGCCTTGGGTCCTCCGAGGCACCTCGTCCTAAAAGGGGCTGCTGACCCCCCATCTGTTTGCCCCCTCCCCCAGGAGTGCAGACTCCTCTGTGAACCTCCAGCTCACATCGAGGTTAAGAAAGAGCCACTGGCCGCATTGCCAGCTGCCTCAGCCACAGGGCCTCATATCTGCCCATAAGCCAGCACACACCTCGCGATTAATTTGGTGATCACAACTTGGAAATAACCCCGGAGACCAGAGATATTAAATGCAAACTTCTAATTATTTCTTGGAACGCTGATGAAAACTACTCCTTAAGTAATCTTTTTTTTTTTTCTTGGCTAGTGACTGAGCTGCCATGTAGTTTTCTAGCAATTATTTTTAACATCCCGAAAATTGCCCTGAAGATATGCAAAACACACTTCCTATGAATCACACTTGAGAGAGGCGAGCAGCTCTTTTCTCTCCATTTCACTTATTAGGAAAATGGGAAGTCAAATTTATTGATAATCACACTTCCACGGCAGATCCTAATTGGGGGAACTGCCCCCACAGCGAACAAGGAGAGGACACCAAGAAATCAACCAGAGAACGCGTCTTTGTGTGCCTGCCATGACTGCCAAGGGACACGGGTTTCCGGAGCGGAGTTCCCCCCAGGGTCAAGGGGCACCAAGCTCTGGGAGCGGCTCGGATGGAGTCTAAGGCCGTGAGAACTTACCTGCCGGTGTCCAAGGGGCAGGGCGGTCTCAGGAGCTGGCGGTGCCAGGGCCGGCCCAGGAGATACGGCTGTATGGAGGCTCTCTGTGGACAGGTGCATGGGCCCATCTCTCTCCCAGGCTACCTGCGGTTTAGTGGACGTTTATTAGAAGTCCACGCAATCTCATGAAGCACCTGCAGGCCATAAAACCTCACATGTGTGAGGCCTTGAGGAAATTAACGGCTCCTCCCTGGGGGTGCATATTTTGTGAAGATGTTTATTACAGATGAAGTGCTCCTGGGGTGGAACATTAACAAGTTGTAGAGTGATAAAAGGATTTTTATCCTTTTTCAGTGACAGAAGTAGGAAGAAGGCTTTAACGGAATCTATAAAAGACCCACTTCCTAATGAATTTTCTTAACTCTTTATTAATAGGGTCGGCTGAGTGGAGTCAGGGTCTTTGGACTGTTGGACCACTGGATGAGGGAGGTGGAGCCAAACAGGGACTGCAGGGCCTGGATGCTGGACAGGGGATGCCCAAGATGGATGCAGGTTGGAATTCCGGACACAGGAGGCCGTCCGAGCCCGGGCGCATGGGGAAAGCTTTCTGCCCCAGGAAACTCATTTGGAGGCCCCTCCAGGCGATGGGGTGAATCGGGCCAAAAAGTAGGTTCTAAGCCCCTCTTTTTAACCCCCTGTTCCCCACTCCGGCCTGCAGACCATTACCGAGATGAAAGCCCAGAGAATGCCTTTGGACCACGACTGCGGGATCTAATTGAATTATATGAACGCAGTTAAACGCCTGCTTCAGAGAGGCAGGGCTTGCTTTCAAGACTGGATGCTTCAGGAGTTAATGGGCTATTTGAACAATATAGGCCGAGAGCCGAACACAGGTGGGCTGTGTTAATAACTTTATTTAGACCCGCTTTTTTTTTCCCCCCTTTGAGGCGCACAAGCCTTCCATTAATGCATTCATTAGAGTTTATGGCCGGGCTCTGGTTTTCTCCTAATGACACTGTCCAGACCCGGCTCCCCGGCTAATTGAGGCCAGCTGCCCGGCTGCCCCGCCCCGGCCTCAGGACCCAGTGTCACCAGGATTAGCCACTGGGGCTGGAGCTGGACTCGGCCTGAGCCGGGCTGGGGATGATAGCCATTCAGGAAGGGAAACCTGCTACTCTCCCCAGCCCGCAAGCACTGTAGCTGCAGGGGAGGAGGAGTCAGGGAACCTGTGTGTCTGGATACCTGCCAGCCCCACCCAGGCACAGCTAAGGAGCCCAGGTGGGTGGGCTCCCATCCCCACATCTCTTCATCGTGGCCTGCGCTGCCTCCACTGTCCACTCCCGGGCCTCCTCCCCACCGCAGCCACACTGACGATCCCTGAGACCAACCTGACGCCGTCGGGCCCTCTGAGCAACCCGCTGTGGCTCCCCACAGCCCTCCGAGGAAAATTTAGAAGATACGTCTGCGTCCACAGCCTTTTGTTGCCTTAGGTCTCATCTCTCATCCCTCCTCCTCTGTGTGGACCGTCAGCCAGGAATGCCTCCCTCTTTCCCCCATGGACCCCCCCTCCATCCTGAGTCCTCAATCCTGCTGGAGTCAATTTAAATGCAACCTCCTCCAGGAAGCCTTCCTTTGCATATAGGTCTTGTCATGGCCCACCTCCCCCCCACTAGAGCATGAACACCCTGAGAAGATATATGTTCATTATTTTTACTAAAGTAACTATAAAACACTAGTGGGTCCCATTTGTCAAGCGTTTGCTTTATGTCAGGTGCTTTACAAGCTTTAACTCATGAAATCTCCATAGCACCTTGGGAGATACATTTTATTGGCCCCATTTTACAGATGAGGAAACTGAGGCTTGAGGGCAGGAAGTTACTTGCTCAAGAATACTCAGTTCTCCCATTCACCAGCTGGGTGACCTCACTTCACCTCCTCAATGACAGCAGCTATGTCATGGGATTGTAGCAGCCGTGTACTGAAATTGGTTCAGACAAGCTCCCAAGAATTGCTTGTTAAATTTTCAAGAATTAACTTTGTGGGCTAGTCATTAAAAACAGCCTTTGTTAAAAATTAGGTAAACTTACAATTAAATATGTGATATTGAAATAAATACTCCAAATCTGTCAATTCCTATAAAATTACATTTTACTATCATCAATGCCCTGGAGGTTGTCTGGGTCTGTTTATCTGTGGTGGAAATCCCACATAGGGATGTGTTATTACCTATCTCTTCCAGTCCCACATCCCATGACATCATGTGTCACTTGAAATCAACCACGGTTGGAGTATTTACACCAGGGAAATTGGCAAACTCTACAAATCAGGGTTTGTATGCTCTTTCTCTGGAGAACTGGTGGCGAGACGTATATCAACACACCACTGGAGTATAGAGAAGAGTTAATAAAGAGATCACTCTGAGCACAGTGCCTGCTACTGACTAAGTGCTTAATTAAAGTTCTCTTAGATGAAGACTGGGCATCCCAGGTGGCTCAGCAGAAAAGAATCCTCCTGCAGTGCTGGAGACACAGGTTCAATCCCTGGGTCGGTAGATCCCCTGGAAAAGAAATGGCAACCCACTCCAGTATTTTTGCCTGAGGAAGCCCAGGGACAGAGGAGTCTGGCCAGCTACAGTCCATGAGGTCACATGAATCGGGCACAACTTAGCGACTAAGCCCCCACCTCAGGGAAGATCATGAGTGGCGATGACTACAAGGATGGCATGCTCCCCGGGCTCCAAGTCCAAAACTGTCCAGGGCAGGATGCTCTCCTGAGCTTTAGACCCCCTGGCCCCAACTTCCCAGGAACCCCCCACTAAGATGCCTGAGAGCCCCTTGGACTTGACACCCCCAGAACAGAATCATTCCTCTGGGACTCCCCAGCTCAATGAATGGCATTTCACTCCTCAGTGTCCCGACCAGCAGCCTGACCATCAGTCTTGGCTCCTCCCCAACTCCCTCCCCTTCAACCAACCCTTCACCACTACCCCTTACCTGCAATGGGGTAACTTGTCCACACTGGCTGCCAGTCTTACTCCTTCCAGGACATGCCCCTCCCAACCAGCAACCTGACTATCCATAAGCATAAATTCAACCACTCATGACCCTTGCCCGGCTGACTGACTGCAGGAAAAGATCCAAGCTCCTTGCCATCATCCAAGGCATCCCCCACCCCCAGCCTGCTGCTGGGGTCTACTGGTTCTAAGCCTCATCTCCTGCCTCCTTCCTCAGGTTTCCTTTGTTCCCAGCAATGCCAAACTGTTTGAAGTTATTGAACACATGCTTCTAATGGTGTTCTAGTACTAGGACCACAAGAGTGAACAAAGTACCTATTCTCTTGAAACTCCCACTCTAATCGGCAAAAAAAAGGTTAAAAATCATACATATACATCATATCACACATTATGATATATACATAAATATAAATGTATACATATACACGTGTATCTGCATGTGTATAAAACCAGGTGACTTTATAAGCTCAGAGGAAAATAAAGCCAGGTAAGGACAGAGAGTAACTGAGAGGTTTATACAGGGGTCATGGACAGCCTCACCAGCTGGTGACATTTGGACAGAGACTGGGGAGAATGAAGGTGGGAATCTCCAGGCATAGGGAGCAGGCAGTGCAGAGGCCTGAGCCAGCACTGTTCGGGCTCTCCAAGAAACAGCAGCGGTTGGGACAGAGTGATCAGGTAAATTCAGAGAATCACTGAGGCCAGATCACATCAGGCCTTGCTTGTGTCAAGGACTTTGAGATATATCCAAAAGTGAAAGTGAAAGTCACTCAGTCGTGTCCCACTCTTTGCGACCCCATGGACTATACAGTCCATGGAATTCTCCAGGCCAGAATACTGGAGTGGGTAGCCTTTCCCTTCTCCAGGGGATCTTCCCAACCTAGGGATTGAACCCAGGTCTCCCACATTACAGGCAGATTCTTTACCAACTGAGCTCCGAGGGAAGCCCTGGAATTTATCTGGAGTAAGCTGAAAAACCATCAGTGGATTTTCAGCAAAGGAGGGACATGACATGCTAGGAGGCAGGTACTACAGTTGTCCTGAGAAGAGATGACAGAGTTGTACTGGTTCTTCCCTTTGGGTCTTGGTTCCTTGTGTCCCCTTAGCGTGGATACCCTCTTCTCCTCATCATGCAAGACAAATTCCAGGGCCACCTTCTCCAGGAAGCCTCTTTGACCTCTCTTCCTGGGTTGGGTCAGGTGGCCCTTCCTGGGGTCCCACAATGCCACTCATGTCCTCCTGACTGCAATTACATCACTGTGTATAAGATGTGTTTACTCACCTGTTTCCCCAATAGCCAAACAGCACCTTGAGTACAGGTGCTGAGATTCTTTCCCCCAGGATCAGCATATGACCCGGCACAAAGGAGATGCTCAGCAAACATGTGTTGACATGAACTAAAAGATACAATAATTTTAACACAGTGAATTCCATTCAACAGGATCTCAAGGAATACCTGTCAAAGGGAAGTTTCTACAGGGTGCCAGAGATTCTGCCCTGAAGAAAACAACCCACCCTCTTAAATCTCCTACTCTAGGACCTGAGGAATTTCAAGAAGTTAGGTGTGGCCAGAGGGATTGATCCCTGAGTCGGGAAGATCCCTTGGAGAAGGGAATGGCAACCCACTCCAATATTGTTGCCTGGAAAATCCCACAGACAGAGAAGTCTGTAGTTCAGAAGGCTGTAGTCCACAGGGTAGCAAGAGCTGGACGTGACTGAGCGTAGCACAGCTAGAGAATAAGAGAGTGAGGGAGAGTAGTGACAGGCGGTGAAGAGGTCAGTCATACTGAAACTTGAATGTCAGGCTAAAGGAGTTTTGCTTAACTGGTAGTCAATGAGAAGCTGTTGAAAGCATACGGCATAGTTAAATCTCAGTTTTAGCAAGATGATACTAACATGGCACCAGGCCCAGATGGTTTTATGCACTCTCACAAAGAATGGATAATTCACCTGCAATTAATACTTTCCTGAGATTAGAGGAAGATTAAAATGTTTGTTTATAATAGGAAAGTATGGGAAGTTTCACTTATAATTCTATGAAGCAATCAAAAATCTCATGCCATAACCCAACAAAGACAGTTCCGTAAGCCCTATAGACCAATTTATTGAAGAGAATCTAGTAGAGTATAAAAGTATAATACACTGTAATTAAATAGCAACTATTCCAGGAATGCAAGTCCAAGAATACATAGTTAACACCAGGAAAAACTACGTAAATAGCCCATTACATTCAATGCCCATTTAAAGATTACGCAGACTTTGTACTTAGGTGTCAAACACGACCAGCAGACAGATGAGCCAGCCCAGGTTGTTGACAGGGTGCCTGTGATGATGGCTAGGCTACAGCTTTGTCCAAGAGTTCTCCTCCTTTTGTCTTAGAGACATGCTTATGTGCCCTTTTCCTCATGGCCACCTCCAGATGCTTGAAGTGGTGCTCAGTATCACTAAGCCACATCTCAGGTTATTGGTGATTCCCAGACCACACACTATAACCCATCCATTCCAAACAATCATGACATATCACGCTAAAAGGAAGTATAGATACTGGAAAAGAAAGTATCACCATTCTTCAAATGAAGATGCTGTTTGCCTATAAAACCTAAGACAATGAAATAGAAAATTATTAGAGCTAAAAAGAGAGTTTGGTAAAATAGCTAGGTTGTTGTTGCTGTTTAGTCACTTAAGTTGTGTCTAACTCTTATGTGACCCTGTGGATTTAGCCCACCAAGCTCCTCGGTCCATGGGATTTCCCAGGCATGAATACTGGAGTGGGTTACCATTTCCTTCTTCAGGAAATCTTCCTAACCCAGGGATTGAACCTGAGCCTCTTGCATTGGCAGGCAGGTTCTTTACCACTGAGACACCAGGGAAACCAATAGTTAGATGATTAGAAAGAAATAACTTTTCTATACTTCAGTAGCAACCAGTTACAATATATAATGGGAAAAATCCCATTTATAAAAACCATTAAAAAGTACCAGATGCCTAGAACTAAGCACAACCAAAAATGTATTAGGACCTATACAAATGAAACTTAAGAACTTCCTAAGAGACATAGAAGAACTTTTAACTAGCTGGGCAATACGGTATTTGACTGGATCGGAAGATGGAGTGCTGTAAAAATCTATAAAATGCCTACCTTCTCCAAAGTAATCTGCATATGCAACACAAACAAAAAGTCAACAGAATTTTATTTTTCAAATTAAATGATTCTAAAGTTCATCTGGATATGCAAACATATTAGAATCACCAAGAAAGTTTCAAAAAGAAAGATTAATGAGGAGGGTTTGCTTGTAAGATTACAAAACATATTATAAAACTAGAGTAATTAAATCAGGGAGATACCAGCAGAGGGCGAGACAAGCATGCCAGTGAGATAGATCCAAAGACAATAAGAATTAATCACAGCAAAAGACAATTCAAATCAATAAGGAAATAATGGAACTTTTAATAAATGATCAGAGACATTAGAAGAACCACTGAGAAAAAAATAGTTACATCCCTACCTTAAGTGAAAATAAATTTCAGATAGATTAATGATTTAAGTTTTTAGAAGGGAATTTATTTTTTCAATTACCAGGAGAAACTATTGGTGAATACGTTTATAACCTTGAGGATAGGGAATATCTTTCTAATTTGACTTCCAAAGATAAATAACAAAATTTACTCTAACTACATAAATTATACAATAATTTGGCATAGCAAAGTATTCCAAATGAGCAAAATATAAAAGACACACTGTAAACTGGAGGGAGGAGGGCTATTTGCTAGATATATGACAGAAAGAAGTGAGCATATTTACATATAAGTACATATACATAGGGGCTTCCTAGGTGGCTCAATGGTAAAAAGAATCTGCCTATCAAACAGGAGGTGCAGAAGACTTGGGTTTGATCTCTGGGTCAGGAATATCCCTTGGAGAAGAAAATGGCAACCCCCTCCAGTATTCTTGCCTGGGAAATCTCATGGACAGAGAAGTCTGGCGGGCTTCAGTCCATGGGGTAACAAAGAGTCAGATATGACTAGGCAACTGAACACGCATGAAGGCACATTTACCTATAAGAATCTCTCACAAATCTAGAAATATGTGAGAGACAATCCACAAAGAAGAAATGAAAGTGGTCCGTATGTGCAAGAAAAGGTGCCCAACCCCACTAATAATACCCAGAAAAAGGCAAGTTAATACAGCGTCAAGACAGAATGTTTGGCTCATCAGATTGGTCAAGATTCAAATGAATGATAATACTGGGTACTGGTGAGGCTGCAGGAAAAATCGATTGGTCAGCCTTCTTAAGGACGCAGCATATACCGACAGCCTCTAAAACATACATAGGGGCTTCCCTGGACTTCGCAGGTGGTTCTAGTAGTAAAAAACACTCCTGCCAAGCCAGGAGACGTAAGAGACGCAGCTTTGATCCCTGGGTCGGGAAGATCCCCTGGAGGAGGGCGTGGCAACCCACTCCTGTGCTCTTGCCTGGAGAATTCCATGGACAGAGGAGCCTGGTAGGCTATGGTGCATAGCATCGCAAAGAGTCAGACACGACTGAACCGACTTAGCATGCACGCATACAGAGGCTTCTCTGGTGGCTGGGTGGTAAAGAATTCACCTGCCAATGCAGGAAACATGGGTTCGATGCCTGGTCCAGAAAGTGGGGTCCCACATGCTGACGGCGACTGAACGACTGTGTCCACCTGCCTCAGCTACCGAAGCCCGTGCACCCTAGAGCCTGCGCTCCAGAACAAGAGAGCCACCTCAAGGAGAAGCCCATGGACAGCAATGAAGACAGCTAGAGAAAGCCCGCGCCCGGCAACGAATAGCCCATGTGCTCCTGAAGACCCAGTGAGGCCAAAAATACATTAAAATATATATATATAGATTATGTTTTATTTAACATTTCTGCTTCTAGGATTTAGTCATGAAGACAGACAAGTTCCATACACAAGCATATGCAAGGAGGCACTGTTAATAAATATGGGACAACCTGGATATGGCTAAAAGTCTACGAGGTGGATAAATTTTTGCACAACCATCTTGAGTAGCCTAAAAAGAATGAGGGAAACCTTTGTGTGCTGATGCTGGAACCATCTCCAAGACTGTGGATAAATAAGTAAGTGAGCAAATGCCAAATTATTTATAGAATGTTCATAGTTATGGGGGGAAAAAAACACATATTTACATGTACATGCATAAAATTCTAAAAACATGCCCTCCCAAAACTGTTAACAGTGGATGGTAGGTGGAATATAGCCATTTGTACTTTTAATATTTTTATCTTGTGGTTTTTTATTTTAAAAAATTAAACAAGAAAGCCATGGTAAATATGTGTGTGTGCTCATGGGAGAGCTATCAAAAATTAGCAGGTTACTAAGTGGTATAAACAACAAGATACCATCTTTTAAAAAAAAGAAAGAAATATGTGTGTGTGCATGTGTGTTTGTGTGTGCATTTTGTTCCTGGCTTAGTTATTGTTTCATCTCATTATTGTGTGTGTTTTATTCTGGACACAAAATTGGGGCTTAATAACATTGTTGGATAGTCTAAATGGACATTGCTAGAAGATACATGTTGATATCTTACACGGTGCTGGTCCCTCAGTAATAAGGTTATGAATGATTTTTTATTTTCTTCTATTTGCCATTTTTCCTAAGTTTCTTTAATAAATAGATATTGTGTTTATTTCTGTCATTATCTTTTTGATTAAAAAAATAAAAGCCAATCATTTCCCTACAAAATGGGCTGGTCAGTGGTTGAGGTCTGGTGACCTTATGGAAGACAGATGGGAGGGGCTTGACATCCTGGCCCAGTCTGCCCAGGGCACACACCTGCCAAAGAACTGCCCCCCAACATTCCCTTCCCCAACATCTTGGTTTCCCAAGATCCCAAATAAGCATCAGTTGCACCTGGAAGCTTATTAAAAACAGTTATTGCTCAGTCTCAGCTTAGACCAGCCTGAAATGGTGAGTGAGCCCACTCACCAAGGTGGCCAAGGGCACTCTGGTCTGGGGCCCCCAGAGCCCCATTGGTGCCAGGGCATGGAGCAGCCCACAGATCAGGGCTCGACCACGATGCCCTGGGCTCAAGTCTGCTCATGATCTGGGCTCAGTTTATAGCCCTGAAGTCATATGGCGCTTGAAAAAAGCGAAGTGAAAGTGAAGTCGCTTAGTTGTGTCTGACTCTTTGCGACCCCATGGACTGTAGCCTGACAGGCTTCTCCTTCCATGGGATTTTCCAGGCAAGAGTCCCAGAGTGGGTTGCCATTTCCTTCTCCAGGGGATCTTCCCGACCCAGGGATTAAACCTAGGTCTCCCACACTGCAGGCAGAGACTTTACCCTCTGAGCCACCAAGGAAGCCCTGCATGGCACCTGCTTCCCTTAAATCGCATTCCCCTCCACGCCCCACTAAAGCTCTCACTCTTCCCAGAACAGGCCTGACCCCTTTTCCCCTTTGCCCTATTGCACATAGAGCTCCCTTATCTGAAATGCCCCCTCTTTGCCTTCTGGCTCCTTCCTACCCATGGAAGCCAATTCTGGGCACCCATTCAGAGACACTCCACAATAACAAGTGGGGTCTGGATGCTCTTTGCTCACTCCTGCCCTGGAGAAGGCCTTGCCCAGGGAGGCCCATGGGACATAAGGGCAGGGAGGGGCTGTAATGGAACAGCTCTGGGGCCTGGGCCCTGGGCCCTGAGGATGAGAAAGGAATGATGCTCAGAGCCTGGTGGGGAGTCAGAGAGACAAACAGATAAGGGGCCTTCCGGGGCTGGGGTCAGGCCTGCTCGGAAACCCCTGTGAGCTTCAGCTCCCTGTCCCTGTCCCTGAGGGGGACCTTGCTGCCAGTCCTCTGTGCTTTGCTCATGGTACCAAGCATCACTGGGGACACCTAGCCAGGCCCTCCAGCCCTCTCCTCAGGCATCCCCTTCCTGGCCTTTCTCACCACCCACCCTAACCCAATAAGCTCCCATTCCCGAGGCAGTGGGGGCCTTCTGGGAGGAAGTCCCCTTAACACTTTAGGGCCCAATGGAAGTCTCCCCACTGTGGTGACCACCTGGCCTGCAGTGAGCAGGTGGGATCTGCCTCCAGCCCCTTCATCAGAGGTTCCTTTTCTCTCTCCATCCGCCCTCGGCCTTTAACCTCTAGGTCTCTCCACACTGGAAAGAAAGTCCTGGGACTTCCCTGGCAGTCCAGTGGTTAAGATGCCATTCTTCCACTGCAGGGGGCACAGGTTCAATACCTGGCTGGGCACCAATGCCTTGCATGTCGTGGCCAAAACAAGGAAAGTCCTTTGAATCCCTCCCCCAGTAGCCACACCTTCACACTGCTCCATTGAACAGGCAAGCTTCTCAGAAGGGTCCTGGGCATCCCAGCCACACCTTCGCCCCACCCCTCCGCCAAAGCCCTGCTCTCCCAGCCTCCTGTTCCAGGTGTGTCTCCACCCCATGTCAGCTCCTCCCTCCAGCTTCTTTCCTCAGAGATTCCGCCTTCCCTGGGGTTCCCTCCCCCTCTGCACTCTGGTGCCCCTGCCCCTCAACTCCCTGACCTTCACGGGGAATGGCCATTTTGTTCTTTGCTGAATCCTGGACACCTAGAGCAGCACCTGGCACAGCTGATAAGTGAGTGAATGAATGAGAGAAGCCAGAGCTCAGCGTGGGGCAGGGGGACTGAGAGGGTCCAAACAGGACTGTGTGGGAAAGGCCACTGTGCCCAGAAGAGTGGGCATCCTTTGCCAACAGGGACCCCAGTGAAGCTGGGGAAGTTGGTGATTGAGGGTAAGGATCACAGAGTCAAACAGTGCTGATTCCAACCTTGACCCTGCCTCCTGGGCCTCTGTTTTCTCATCTGTAAAGTGGGTCTAATACCCCCCTGGGAAGGTATTTGTGGGGATTAAGTGAACACAGGACACCACTTGCCTATGTCTGGGGCTTGCTGTAAGGGGCCTGGGTTTAGCTTCTTTTCACCACAAGCCTGGAATTAGTCAAGACTATTGTCCCCATTTTTAAAAAATATTTATTTATTTATTTGAATGGGTCTTAGTTGCCGTGCACCAGCTTTGTTGCCCCACAGAATGTGGGATCTTATTTTTTCTGGTCAGGGATCGAACCCATGTCCCCTGCATTGGAAGGTAGATTCTTAACCACTGAACCACCAGGGAAGTCCCTACTGTCCCCATTTTTCAGATGAGGAAGCCAAGGCTAGACGGGTTAAATGGTTTGCCCAGGGCAGCAAGGCTCAAAGGCAAGGGGCTTCAGATTTGAACCCAACAGTGTGACCCCAGAGCCAATATTCCAAGCAGAGCAAAGCAGCCAAGCACACAGAAGGTGCTCCAGCAACAAGGGGGACCACACAGCATGGGGCTTACTCTCTGGGGTTGCCCAGAGATGGAGGCCCAAGGAGACAGTAAGGAAGCCCATGACACTGAAGGCTTTTAGCTAAAAAGTAAGGATGCGCCAGGCTAGAGGAGAAACAACAGGGAATCATACACTTCAGGTTGGGAGTTGGAATGCGAGCCACAGGGAGCCAGAGCACGTTCTTGAGTGAGGGGAACACTGCAGCAGCAGTAGGCAGGGTGGATTGAAGGCAGTGTGTCCCTAGAGCCGAAGTTTACACTCTAAGACAAAGATCAAGCTTGGCTCATTTGCCACTTGGCCCTCTGTGCCCTGCTTAGTGGCTGGCCCTTAGTAGGCAAACTATGGTATAGAATAGTAGGCAAACTGTTGATAGATGGATGAATGGATGGATGGATGGATGGGTGAATGGATGAATGGATGAATGGATGGATGGGTGGGTGGATGGATGGATGGATGGATGGATGGATGGATGGATGGATGGGTGGGTGAATGGATGAATGGATGGATGGATGGATGAATGGATGGATGCATGCATGGATGGATGGGTGAATGGATGGATGGATGGGTGAACAGATGGATAGATGGATGGGTGAATGGATGGATAGATGGGTGAATGGATGGGTAGATGGGTGAATGGAAGAATGGATGGGTGGATGGATGGGTGATTGGATGGATGGATGAATGGATGGATGGATGGATGGATGGATGGATGGATGCATGGATGGATGGATGAATGGATGGATGGGTGGATGGATAGATGGATGGATGGATGGATGCATGGATGGATGGGTGGATGGATGGATGGATGGGTGAATGGATGGATGGCTGGATGGTTGAAGGGATGGATGGATGGGTGAATGGGTGGATGGATGGGTGGATGGATGAACAAGGTTACTATATTAAGAGAGATTCTACCCTTCAACCCAACAAGTTCTATTCTGGGAATTGTCCTACAGACAAACAACCCGATGATGTATGTATAAGGTTCTTCCACACATCTTTGTTAAAAATAACAAAAGACAGGCCACAATCAAAACATCTGTCACAGGGGTCTGGTTAAATCAACCCAGGCACCTGCACAATGGAATACTAAGCAGCTGGAAAAAGGAGAGGACCCTTCACATCAACATAGAAAGGTCTCCAGGACGTAGCATTAATAAGTGAAAGAGCAAGGTAGAGATCTTGATGCACAGCATTTTGTTTTGTTTTGTTTGTACCTTGTAATCATACCTAAACATACATGTGCATAAAGAAACTCCAGAAGAGTACCCGAGAAGCCGACAGTGGTGGTGCCCTGTGGGGGTGGACGTGATGACTTCACTATTCTGTCTATAAATAACTTTGAACCATGTGAACTGTGATGTGTTATATATGCAGGGATCTCCCTGTCGGTCCAGGGTTAAGACTCCATGCTTCCAGTTCAGGGGCTATGGGTCTGATCCCTGGTTGGGGAACGAAGATTCTGTATGTCTCAAGGTGCAGCCAAAAGAAAAAAAGTAACAAATAGGTATATATTTTGGCCACATTGTAGGGCATGTAGGATCTCAGCTCCCTGACCAGGGATTGAACCTATGCCCCCTGCATTGGAAGAATGGCGTCTTAACCACTGAACCACCAGGGAAGTCCCATGTATTTTAACTAATTAAATTTAAAATATTTTTTTGTGGATTCCAGGGAGAGGCAGGGTCTGGGAGAAGACTAGCTGAGCCCCGAGTCTGGCCCTGGGGAGCCGAAGCCGGGGCCGTGCATTGCTGGATGTACCATGGGTGCCCCTCGGGCCCCTACTGGGGGGTGGCAGGGACCATACCCCTTCCCCGGGCAGAGTCATGGGTGCTCCTGACGTGTAGCTGAGGAAACTGAGGCACAGAGAAAGTGGATCATCTGCTTGCTTGGTTCCTAGCCTGGTAGGAAGTAAAACCGGTAGAGGAGCCTCTGTTCCAAACTCAGGGTTGCTCATCTGCTTCGCTCATTCATTCATCCATTCATTAGATACAGTAAATTCCTTACATGCAAACGAGCTCCATTCTGACAGCATGTTCATAAGTCCAACAAAGTCAGCCTAGGTCCCCAGGTAACACAATAGGCTTTATAGTACTGTACTATAATAGGCCTATAATACTTTTCATACAAATACTACATTAAAAAAATAATAAAGAAAAAAATGTTAATCTTACAGTACGGTACCTTGAAAAGTACAGGGTACAGAACAACAGCTGGCATACAGGGGCTGGCATTGAGTGAACAGGCAAGAGTTACTGCCGACTGGAGCAGGGAGAGGAGGTGGGAGACGGTAGAACTGAAGGATCGTCAGCAGTAGGAGACAGAGGGCCAGCTGCAGTGTCACTCTGTCCATGGGATCCTCCAGGCAAGAATACTGGAGTGGGTTGCTAGGCCCTCCTCCAGGGGATCTTCCCTGGGTCGCAACGGGTAGGACATGACTGAAGCGATTTAGCATGCAGGCACTGACGCAGATGACACAGGTTCTTGTTCCTGGTTGGAACCAGATGCACAGTTGCATCTTTGAAAGTTCACAACTTAAAGGTTCATATGTAGCGGACTTCCTGTATTCCCTGAGTCACTGCTGTCTTGTCAGGCTCTGGACCAGGTGCCAGGGGATTCATATGTCATCAGAGGAGGCCAGGGAAGGACACGATGGGCTGGGACATGAAGGACAAAACGGAATCCACAAACAGAAGGCTAGACAGAAGGACCCGAACAGGTGAAGGCAGGGAGGTGGGAGGGGAGAGGCTGCTGGGAGTGCAACACTTGGCCTCAGCCCCGTTCTCCTCCAGATGCAGCCTCCAAGCAGAGCTGGAGATCTGCCCGGACCAGGGGGCAGGGGGCAGGGACGTGGCAGGAGAAAGGGAAGAGCTGGGCGACAGGAGGTTGGAGCGGGGAGGGGGCAGCAGCTGCCGCCTCTGGCTGGGCGATGGGCAGGCTGATAGCAGCGGTGTCGGGCCAGCCGCGGGGCTCACTGCATCTTCCTCGCGAAGTTCCTTATCGGCAGGATGCGCCGTTGCCAGGGAGCCCGCTTCAGGCCCTGCTCCAGCCGTTGCTGGGAGGATTATCAGCAAGATTTGAGTCTTTTTAATTAAATCTGAGCTGAATGCAATTCTGCTCCCACCTGCCCGGAGAAGCCCATTCAGTATCTTGTTGACGACTCCGATAGCTTTGTCTCGGGAGCTCTGCTATCAGGGTACCTATCTGGTCGCAAGGCACGGGCGCCCCTGTCCCCAGCCTGACAACTGCTGGCACCTGTGGGGATGGCTTTTAAAGCTGAGAGGAGGGTTGGCCCAGGCCTGGTTTTCTGGCATGGCTCTGGTCTCTGCAGAGACTCCCAGGCCAGCACCCACCAGGTTCACGCCCCAGGGGCCTGCACCTTTCACTCGGTGACAGATGTTGTACCTGACTGTGGATTTCTCGGTCTGCAACTATTAAAGGAAGGTTCTAGGATCATTCCCATTTTACAGATGAGAAAACGGAGCCCCAAGGGGAGTTACTTACCCAGGTCCACATAGCTAGGAAGTGGCAGAAGCAGGATTTGAACCTAGATCCTTCTGACTCTCAAATCTCCACTCCTAACTGTTGCATGTAGGAGCCTGAACAGCCAGCCTGTGCTTCCCCAGCCACCCCAGCCTCCCTCCCGCCAAGCCCTCCTGGGCTCCACGCAGAAGCCACCAGGGTTCAGGACGTCGACAATGTTCACAGCCCACACTGGCTGAGTGGTCACTGAGTGCCCAGCACCCTTCCTCACTGTCTCATGGGCGGGGGGTGGGGATGGCAGCTTCAGCTTCTATCCCACTTCTCAATGCAGAAACAGACCATCTGGGCAGAGTGAGTCACTTGCCCGACATCACAAAGCCAGGGGGGTCCTGCCCGCTCTTCCGCATCTCTAGCCGGCTTTCCCGGTTTCGCTCCTCCCCCAAGGAGGCAAGCGTGTGCCTGGCATAGCCTGGGAGCTGCAGGCAAGTCAGGGTCGGGGCTCAGAGGTTTGGAGTTGGTTCATGCTGTGGCCAGAGGATAAAATTAACTCGATAAATAACATGGGCACGCGGGGAGGGGAGTGTTCTTTTTAGAAAACCCAGCAGCTCCCGGCACCCACGTCTGTGTGCTGAGTTTATAGAGCTAAGTTTTAATTGCAGGTCCCACACCCTGGCTGCAGCCGCCCTGCAGAGGAGGATGTGTGTTCTTTTTAATTAAATCTGTCTGTTATCAGGGCAGATTGTGATGAAAGGAGGCCCATTAGTGGTGCATCGGCTGCCGGGAAACCTCTTGCTGCACTGGACTCATGGCCCTGAGAAATCCCCGATGGGGCCAGATTCCCTGACCTTTCCCCCGTCCACACTGTGCCACCAGGGAGAAGCTCTGGACAAGCCGCCTGACACTCAGCCCTACTACCCTCCAGGAGGCAACTGCCATCCAGAGCTCTTGCCAACAAGCCTCAAGCCCCTCACGCCATAAACTGGAAGGACCTGGGCTCTGGGGTCAGAGACACCTGGGCCACTGCTTTGCTGCGTGCCCCTAGGAGGGCAACTTCACCCCTTTGGTCTTGGGGGTGACAGGCAGTTCACATAAGCTAGCCCATCCTAGAGGGGAAACTACGGGCTCTTAGCACAATCCTGGACTTCCCTTTGGCTCAATGGTAAAGAACCCACCTGCCAACGCAAGGGACACAGGTTCGATCCCTGGTCCAGGAAGATTCCAAACGCTGCAGAGCAAGTAAGTTCGCATGCCATGACTACTAGGCCCACGTGCTGCAGCCACTGAAACCCTTACACCCTAGAGCCCACACTCCACGACAAGAGAAGCCCCCGAAATGAGAAGCCCAGGCACTGCATGGAAGAGTAGCCTCCACTTGCCACAACCGGAGAAAAGCCCAAGTGCAACAGCCCAGTACAGCCAAACACAAACAAACTAAGTAATTTTTTTTAACGGGCAGAATCCTATCGACCACACACAGCACCTCAAGAAGTAGTAGTTGTTGTTCAGTCACTCAGTCGTGTTTGACTCTGCGACCCCGTGGGCGGCAGCACACCAGGCCTCCCTATCCCTCACCATCTCCCAGAGTTTGCTCAGACTCATGTCCATTGAGTCGGTGACGCCATCCAACCACCCACCCTTCACTATCCCCTTCTGCTTTCAACCTTTACCGGCATCAGGGTCTTTTCTAATGAGTCGGCTCTTCGCATCAGGTGGCCAAAGTATTGAAGCTTCAGCTTCAGCATCAGTCCTTTCAGTGAATATTTGATTTCCTTTAGGATTGTCTGGTTTAATCTCCTTGCAGTCCAAGGGACACTCAAAAGTCTTCTCCAGCACCACAGTTTGAAAGGATCAGTTCTTCAACACTCAGCCTTCTTTATGGTCCAACTCTCACATCCATTCATGACTACTGGAAAAACCATAGCTTTGGCTATATGGACCTTTGTTGGCAAAGTAATGTCTCTGCTTTTTAGGTTATCATTATTCCTCTCATACAGACTGGGAAACTGAGGCTCAGAAACAACTTACTGAGGGTCACCATGACTGAGCTAGGATTTGGATGGATCACTGAGAGTTTTCCCACCTAGAAAGTGAAGCCAGTGATCCTTAACTAGGAATGAGGGCTTTAGACAGGACAGTGAAGGGCATGAAGTGTTAGTGAATGATGGCTGTTTTTATTTGAACTTTGTATTTTAAGTACCAGAGTGGCTATTAGCTTGATTATCCACATGAGAAAACAGGCTTTGGCCCCCATCACCCATTGTATACCCACCCCAAGATCATTGCACACCTGGACATCCCAATGGCCTCCTTATCAGGGTTCCTGCTCTGATTTCATGCCTTTCAAATCCTGTCCCCTTGGGTACCCAGAGCAATCTCTCATTCTATCATTAGAATAATGTATATTTGATTTTCCTTACTTGAGTATAAAATCAGGATAAACATGTGTTCAAAAGAGTATAAAAAGAAAATTAAAATCCCCTGTAATTCAATACTGTTATCTATTTGGGGTAATTTCTTTCCGACATTTTCCTGTTTGCTTATTCACTCGTTGAGTAAGTATTTGGTGCACTGCTACTCTGTGCCAGGCCCTGTGCACAGTGATGGAGAAACAGACTAACCCGGTCCCTGCCTTCAGTGAGTTCAACATAATGGGAGGAGGCCTATATTAGATAGGGAAACACACCTATGAGAGTGAACCTCAGGTGCAAAATGTGCTGTACCATAATGTTAGAAGGATTATATTCCATGACCAACTGGGATTTATTCCTGGAATGCAAGGATAGTTCAACATATGAAAATTGATCTGTGTAATATATCACATTAACAGAAGCAAGGGGAAAAAAACCCCACGTGATTAAAAAAAGAAAAAGCCATGATCATCTCAGCCAATGCAGAAAAAGCACTTGACAAAATTCAATACTCTGTGATTTTTCAGAAGAAAACGCACACAACAAACTGGGAACAGAAGGTAACCTCCTAAACAAAATAAAAGCCATATATGAAAACCCTACAGAAACGTCATACTTAATGGTGCACGATTAAAAGACTTTTTCTCCAAAATCAGGAAAAAGGCACAGAAGTCTGCTTTTCCACTTCCGTGTAACATAGTCCTGAAAGTCCTAACCAGGGAAATTAGGGAAGAAAGGGAAACTGAAGGCATCCCATTGGAAATAAAGGAGTAAAATTATATCTGCCCACAGACAACATAAGCTTATATGTAGAAAACTCTAAAATTCCACAAAAATCACGGGTAGAACTAACAAATTCAACTAAGTAGGAGGATACAAAGTAAACACACAAAAATTCGTTGCAATTCTGTTCACTAACAACGAACAACCTAAAAGGAAAATTAAGAAAACAGTTCCATGTATAATAGCATCCAAAAACATAAATAACATACCTAGAAAGTAACTTAACCAAGGAGGTGAATGATTTGTACAATAAAAACTATAAAACATTTCTGAAAAGAAATTTAGACAAATAACTGAAGAGACACAGTATGTTCATGGGTTGGAAGAATGAACATTTCTGAGATAGCAATGCTACCCAAGATAATCTATAACACTTAATGCAATCCCTACCAAAATTATTATCTCAGTATTTTTTTTCAAAAGTAAAAATTTAAAAAACCTCATCCCTCAATTTATACAGAATCTCAAGGGACCCCAAATAGCCAAAACAATTCTGACAAAGAGGAACAAAATTCAGGTCACACTTCCTGATTTCAAAAACTTACTATTATACAAAGTTACATGAATAAAAACAGTGTGGTACTGGCATAAATACAGCCATACAGACAAGTACAACAGAATATAGAGTCCAGAAATAAATCTTCACAGGTAGAGTCAAACAATTTTTTATAAGAATGTCAAGACTAATCAATGGAGAAGAGATAATCTTTTCAACAAATGGTTCTGGAAAAATTAGATATCCACATGCAAAAGAATGAAGTTGGACCTTTACCTAAAACCATGTACAAAAATTAACTCAAAATAGATCCATGACCTAAACGTACAGCCTAAAATTATAAAACTCTTAGAAGAAAACACAGGACAAAAGCTTCACAACATCGCCAGTGATATCTTGGATATGACACCGAAGGCAAAGGCAAAAAAAGGAAAAGGACAGACAAGCTGGACTCCAACAAAACTATACATTTTTTATGCATCAAAAGAAACCATAAAGAAAGTAAAAATGCAATGCACTTAATGGGAAGAAATATTTGCAAATCAAATATCCAATAAAGTATTTATACCAGAACACATAGAAAACTCCTAAAACTTAACAATGACAAAATTCAACAACCCAATTCAAAATTGTGCAAAAGACTTAAATAGAAATTTCTCCAAAGAAGATATATACATGGTCAATAAGCACATGAAAAGATGCTCAGCATCATTGATCATTCAGTTCAGTTCAGTCGCTCAGTCGTGTCCGACTCTTTGCGACCCCATGAATCGCAGCACACCAGGCCTCCCTGTCCATCACCATCTCCCGAGTTCACTCAGACTCACGTCCATCGAGTCCGTGATGCCATCCAGCCATCTCATCCTCGGTCGTCCCCTTCTCCTCCTGCCCCCAATTCCTCCCAGCATCAGAGTCTTTTCCAATAAGTCAACTCTTCTCATGAGGTGGCCAAAGTACTGGCGTTTCAGCTTTAGCATCATTCCTTCCAAAGAAATCCCAGGGCTGATCTCCTTCAGAATGGACTGGTTGGATCTCCTTGCAGTCCAAGGGACTCTCAAGAGTCTTCTCCAACACCACGGTTCAAACGCATCAATTCTTCGGCGCTCAGCCTTCTTCACAGTCCAACGCTCACATCCATACATGACCACAGGAAAAACCATAGCCTTGACTAGATGGACATTAGTCGGCAAAGTAATGTCTCTGCTTTTGAATATACTATCTAGGTTGGTCATAACGTTTCTTCCAAGGAGTAAGCGTCTTGTAATTTCATGGCTGCAATCACCATTGATCATTAGGGAAATGCAAATCAAAACTACAGTGAGATATCATTTCGTATCATTAAGATGACTATTATGAAAATAAATAATGGGTGTTGGTGAGTATGTGACTAAATTGGGACCCATATGCACTGTTGCTGGGAACGCAAAACAGTTCAGCCACAGTGGAAAATATTATGGTAGTTCCTCAAAAAATTAAAAGTAGAATTACCAAATGATTCAGCAATTCCACTTTTGGGTAAATACTCAAAGGAGTTTTAAAGCGAGGTGGCTATGGAGGGGAGACAAAGGCTTGATCCTATTTCATACAACGTTTGGATTTTGTTCTATGTGCCTTTCATAACTGAAAAATAGATAACATTCAAGAAATAAATAATATGCCTTTCAAATATTACAGTTTTTAAATTTCTCTTTGGGCTAGAGATTTCTTATCTATTTACCTGGGTTCAAATCCTAACCCCATCACTTCCTGGCTGTGTGACCTTAGCAAGCGAGCTCATCCCTTGGCACCTCGGGCTCCTCATTCACACTGTTCAAAGGAGAGCAACTCTGTGAGACGTGAGAACAACATGTGTCAACGTGCCCAGTGTAGAGTGGGTGCTCAGCTCTTCCCAACAGAGCTCAGCCTGGGTTCCCTGACTCCCCGCCTCACCTTACCGCCTTAACTGCAGCTTTAGCCAGGGTCCTCTCTTCCCCTGGGGTGGCCTGACCAGCTCTGGCCCCAGGCATGGCTGGGAATGGTGGCCTCTGGGGCTCCAGTCCCACAGCCCCTATCCATCTCCTGCCAGCCAGCCGGCGCATCTGAGACCCATGTGTGTGCTCTCCCAGTCAGGGGTTTGGGTTCCTTGTTTATGGCTTCCTAATCCGCACTTGGCAGAAAGGAAGTCGTGGGTTCACCCAGCCGTGCGGAGAGTGGCCAGAGGATCCACACAGGAAAGATTCATGGACCATCAAACGGGTCTTGTGCCTCCCAGGCTGCCCCAGCCCTTCCCATGGAGATAAATCACAGCCAGGAGAGGAAGATAAAAGGTACAGGATAGCAGGGTCCCGTCTGATGAGAAAAAACACGCAGAGGGGGACTATTCCCTGGACTCCTGCAGAGCTGGGCTGGTGACATCTCAGGGGCTCCTGAGACATGTCCCCCATAGGCCTTCCCCAGACCCAAAGGGTTGGGCTTCCTGGGCGTTCAATTTGTGCAGTGACACAGAACCTCGCACTTAGAAGGGCCCTGTACTTGGCTTGCTGATCTGCTTTATCTTGAAATTCTTAATTTTTGTGCAAAGGGTTCTACATTTTCATTTTGCAGTGGGCCATGAAAATGATATAGCTGGTCCTGCCTGTCCAGGAGCAGCTTTGGGCACCGGGTGCCCCACACCCTCTCTGGTGGGTGCTTACCCAGCACAACTTGCACATCTCCAGGGATGGGGGACTCACTTCCTCCTGATGGGATGGCCCACTGAGTCTGCTGAGGGGCAGCTAAAATTCAGAGGTCTTATATCACTGTTGTTGAGGAAAGGCTCCTAGTCTCCAGGTCCTGGAAACCCCTGCCTGTGACCTGGGGCATGTTATTGAGCCTCAGTTTCTTTGTCTGAGAATGAAGTTAATAATAAGACTATAGTTAGAAAAAATGAGAATTCAACGAGATCTTGCATAGTCAGCACCTGGCACAAACTGCTTTTCACACACACATGTATACACATGTGGACACACACACACACGTGGACACACACACACACGTGGACACACACACACACGTGGACACACACACAAAGAGCCAGAGGCTCCCCTCTAAGGTCAAACCGAGTTTCACCTGGGCTCCACCCATCAGGTACCTTGTTCTCTGCTGCCATCTGCTGGCTTGAATAGGGCACTGCATCACAGGTGGGGCCGCTGGACTCCAAGCTTCATTTGATTAATAATTGGAAGATAATCGAATCCTTCCCTCGCTCTTTACTGAAGACCTGCTTTAAATTTTCTGATGAACATAAACGACAAGGACCTTGTCCTCCTGGAACTGATATTCTTGTAGGAGAGATGGATAACAAGCAAGAAAAACAATCATTTGATTTCCACCAGTGAGAATTACAACGAAAAGGAAGAACAAAAACGAGAGGATGCGGAATGGAGCCGGTGCGCTCTCACGGAGCCAGGAGAACAAAGTCTCCATTTGGAGGCAGGGTCAGAAGGGCCGCAGGCTGAAAAACTGTCGGGTCCGTCACGAGGGCTTCCCAGGCCCACTCCCCCCACTTCCTGTATAACTTTGGGCAACTTCCGCCCTTGACCCAGGCCGTAGTTTACCGATCTGGAAAATGGGGAGAATTACAGGCGCACCTCAGAATAGTGCTGTTGTGAGGAGTCAGTGGGATCCTGGAGGGGAAATACAGTTTGAACTGTTTTATTTTGTTTCATTATAATCTTATTGTTAGTTAATATTTGCTCAACATTTTTCCGAGCCCTTTCATAAATTGCCGCTTTGAATCCTTAGAAAAACCCTGCTTGGTAGATACTGTGATTACTCCCCACTTACAGATGAGAAAATCGCGGCCCAGGAGATAAAGTGGCTTGTCCAAAGACAGAGTACGGTGGCAGCTGAGGGGCTTGGATGAGTGAAAGTTTGGGGACCAGCACGTATCAGCAGGAAGGCTAAGGGTCTTGCTCTTTTCCAGACTCACAGCTCCCTCCCACTCCAAGTCACCTCTATCCGTCCTTCCAGTTCTCACCTCCCTGTGGAGAGATGGTAAGAGTCGAGGGAAGGGCTTCTTTCACTACCACGGCCACGGCCGTGGCCAGCAGACCCTGGGCCCCCGACTCCACTGTCCAGGAAAACATTATCTGTTGAGCACAAGTCTCCCATGCCATGCAGACACAGGCGTTCGTATAACCATGGGACTTAGTCGTTCACCCTCAGCAGGTCCTGTCTGCACCCTGTGTGATCCCAGAGATGCTGCCTATTTCTCTCTGGCCTCAGTTTTCTCACCCTTATAGTGGGAAGAATAAGTAGGATCATTGGGAGGTTCATGAAACAACAGAGTGGAAGTGTGTAAACTGTGACGTGCTGTGCACACAGGGCCCCAGCCATCACTGCTCTTCTCCAGGCCCCCATATTCAGCTCTTTTCATGCATTTTTCTCTTTTCATTCCCACGACAACCCTGTAAGTGACCAACTCGTCATCCCGGTTTGCCTGGAATTTTCCAGGCTCGAGCATTGAATGTCCTGCATCCCAAGAAACACTCAGTTTTGAGCAAACCTGTAAGGCAGAGAAAAATTGCCTCTGTTTTCCAGGGGAGGAAACTGAAATTCAGAGTCCTGGGCCCTGGGGCTTCCCTGTAGCTCAGCTGGTAAAGAATCCACCTGCAATGCAAGGGACCCCGGTTCAGTCCCTGGGTCAGGAAGATCCCCTGAAGAAGGGATAGGCTTACCCACTCCAGTATTCTTAGGCTTCCCTTGTGGCTCAGACAGTAAAGAATCTCCTCGTTATGTAGGAGACTTGGGTACGATCCCTGGGTTGGGAAGATCCCTTGGAGGAGGGCTTGGCACAACCCGTTCCAGAATTCTGGCCTGGAGAATCGTCCTGGACAGAGGAGCCTGGTGGGCTTCAGTCCATGGGGTCACAAAGAGTCGGATACGACTAAGCACAGCACAGCAGCCTGGGGTCCCACAACCAGAAAGGGTCCTGGGTCTGTGGGCCCCAGAGCTGTCCTCTGGCTGGTCCTCGTGGACAGTGGGAGCCATGGAAGGTTCAGGGCAGTGGCAGACACATGCTTGCGAGCTCACAGCCCACCCAGACAGGCCTGGGCCATGCAGCCATTGAAATGTCAGCCAGCGATACGCTTCAGAGGAGGACAATCTGAATGAACAGCAAAACACCCTGTTACCCTCCCTTCCATGTTTAGATTTCAACTTTGAAGACACAAATGCCTCAAATAAGTTCAACATGGACTCCAAGCCCAAGAGACTCGGGCCCCAATTGCTTCCAAATGGGCCTGAAGATTCATCTCCCAGAACCCGTTGTCATGCACACATGGTTTCAGACGCCTGAGGATCCCGGGCAGGGCAGAAGGGGCTGCGTGCATTCCTGGAAGGCCAGGCCTTGGAGTGGGAAAGCTTGGGCCCAGGGTTGACAGCCGGGCAAACCCCAGGTCTAAGTTCTATTGTCAGTTGCCGTTTACTGAGCAATTACTGAGTAAGCCTGTAGAAGTCTCTGAACTCTAGCTGTGTTATTATCCCCATTTTACAGATGGACAAGTGAAGGCTGAAAGGGACCATGCCTTGCCCCAGGTCACCCAGTGGGAAGTGCTGGAGCCAGATCACACCCAGGATTCGACAGCCCCCCATGGCCCACAGTTGGCCTGCATGTCCCACCTCCTGTATGCCCCAGGTATCTCTGCCCTCTGTGTCCTGGTTGGCTCACCTGGAAGCTGAGAGTAAGAATCCATACCTCTTAGTGTGTTGAGAAGACTCAGAAAGATTTGGTTTGCAGGGCACTCGGGAAGGACTGAGATCATGGTAGTGAAATGATTGATAGTCGTGGTTATCACTGATCTCCAATGAAGGGGCTCTTTGGGTTCAAATACACAATTTTCTCCTGTGTCCACAACACCTGGAAAGGGGGCTAATCCTTATATCCAACAATCCTGAGATAGGCACGTCCTCCTCCTCGGCTGCTTACAGGTACGGAAACACAGACCAGAGCAAAGGACCTTCAGCTGCTAGGTGCTGGGGCTGGGCTTTGAATCTGCTGGGCTGGGCAGACTGGGTCTACACTCTGAGTTTGATTGCACAGGATGGAGGCTCCCTGAGGTAGCTGGGACCACAGGACAGGGCCAGGGCCAGGGATGCCTGGCTTTGGTGGGGAGCAGGAAGCCGGAGAGCTCTGCTGGGGCCCCTGGGGCACCATGGGCACCCAGGTTGGCCCACTGTTATGTGCCCTCGTTCCAATCTGTCTCCTCTGTAAAATAGGAGGTGAAGCCCCAGAGGAAATGAAATCAGGGTGCAGGGATGGAGTATGGGTGGGTGGGAATGGGGAAGGAACCAGGGAAGATCGAGTCGCCAGGGCAACCTTGCTGAAGAGATGATGCTGGCACAGAGTCCTGGAGGTTGGAACAGGCTAGTCTGGCGAAGGACTTCCGGAGACAGCGCACCTGCTTGCCAAGCCAGCCTCAGTTTCCCCATCTGTAGAGGACGAGGGGTGGAGCTGCTGCTGCCCTTGCAGAAACTAGAGTGAAGCAGAACCCCAGGCAGCTCTGACCCGTGGGATCCAGGCAAAGCTCAGAGGAGGGACTTCCTTGGTGGTCCAGTGGCTAAGACTCCAAGCTCCCAATACAGGGGCCTGGGGTTCGATCCGGTCAGGAAACTAGATCCCGAATGCCAAAACAATGATCGAAGGTCCCCAGTGCAGCCAAATAAATATTAAAAAAAAAAAAAACTCAGAGGAGTGAGGGGACCCTGGGAGCTGGGGAACAGGAAGCTGAAAGGGTTGACCAGAAAGCCTGAGGGGCCCGCCCCACAATACTGAAATTCCCCTTCTGGGGGTGCAGAGATGGGCTGTCAGGATAGGACGGAGGCGGGCTGGGAGTGGGGAGGGACCACAGATGGGAAGGAGGTGGGGGGCGGCGGGTGGGAGGCAAGAGACAGATGAGGCCTGGACAGGGAGGAAGCGGAGAACAAGATGAGAGATAAGATTTCAAAGGCGCGTCAGACAGTGGCAGGGGCGGAATATAAGCAGCAGTGCCTGGACCTGGAGGGCTGGGGTGGGGCGGGTGGGGAGGGCTGAGGGACCCAAGGAGGGGAGCGGAGGACCAGGCTCCTCGGAGCCCTGTCCGCATGGCTGTGTCTCCCAGAACCATCCCCTGTGTCTCCACCACTACCCGCTGTGTCCCGGACTGTCTACGTGACGCACACACTGTTCAGGGGTGAGTTGGTACCCACTGTTGCCAGCATCTCCAGCCACAGTGTGATCCCAACCCCGTCCCTGTCTGAGTCCCTGTGGCTCTGGCCATGCCCTTGCCTGGGGACAGCACCCAAGCTTGAGGTGGGTCCCTGTGTGGTGGGAGGACAAATCCAGGCCCCAGACTCACTGGGCAGCCCATGGTGTGGGGACTCCTGCAGCCCCCACATTTCAGAATCAGATGGACCCCAAAGTGGGGGCTGAAAGAGCACCGGAGAAACCCGTACAGAGCTGTGTCCCTGGAGCATCTAGAAGAACCTGGATGAGCTGAACATATCTCCACCCCCTGCCCCCTCTCCTGCCTCCTGTTTACACCTCGGCCTAGGTGCCCTGCAGGTGGCTCTGGGGACACAGAGGCATGAGATCCTGCAGTAGCCCCTGACCTGCAGACATCAGCCCAAAGTGTCCCCCCAACCACTCTGCACCATGGGTGTTGGCACCAGGCAGCTGGGTCCACACCCAGCTCCACCTGGCCCTGCTGGGGGCCCTTGGCAAACCGTTCGGCTCTCAGGTGTGGATGGGTTAGTGGAGGGACCTCCATCCCACGGTCAGCGTTAGGAGCCAGGGAGGGCGTGGCACACAGTAGGACCTCGTTGCATTGGCATATGATGCCCTGCCATCTCCATGTCTCTAAGGGGGAGTGATGGCGTCTGAAGGACCCAACTGGAGGGTAAGACCTGGAGGCATCCCAGAGGCATTGCCCAGGGGCAGGAGGCAGTGTCGGAACCCAGGGTGGAAGGGGGAGCCAAGAAGATTTCCTGATGGAGTGGATTGGGAGGCGGTGAGAAAGCAAGAGGCAGGAGGGAATCCCCTGTGCAAAGATGGGACTGGGTGGGTGGAGGCTGGCCTTTAGCTTCTTGCACTGAGGGCAGCAGGCAGGTGCAGTGGAGGATGGGCTGTGCGGTGGACAGTGGCTGCAGAAATGAGGGAGGACAGCTCGGGGGTCTCACCGCAGAGGGGCTGTCCCCCCCTCCACTCCTGCACAGGTTGGGGAGAACAGCCCTGCACCGCAGTGGTTGGGATCTGATCGCTGAGAGGGGCAGGAGTGAGAGGTGCAAAGCCAAGGCTGGGCCAGGTGGGCAGAGCCAGCAGGTAGGCGTGGGGGTGGGGAGGAACCAAGGAATGGGTTCCGAGTGCTTCCTTAAAAGTCCTGGGACCCCTCAGGCCAGTGCGGGTGGTCTGTCTGCAGCCTCTGACATCAGGGTACATGGAGCAACACCAGGAACTTGGAATCAAACAGGTCCAAGTTTGAATCCAGCCCCTCAACTTCCCAGTGGACAACCCAGTTGGAGACATCTCTGAGTAAAAATCTCTCAGTGATATTGAATTTGGAGGTTTACAGCCTCCCCTTTCTGTGCATTAGAGCAAAACCAAATTCACGTTTGTAAATAACTTTATCTTGGCTAACGTCTGTCAGGCACATATTCCTCGTCAGCCATTCTGCTAAACACGTTCCATGAATTATCTGGTTTAATTTAATCTCTCTCCTAACCTTAACCTTTGCCAGTTGACTCCTGGGCCAGTGACTGCCAATGGGCCATTTGGCCACTCAGACTCTTCTAGTTTGTGATAATAAAAACATCATCAGAATACACACAAAAACTATACTTCTAACCTCCAGAGCTATGCTGCGCAGCACTAGCCAATCGCCGCGTGTAGCCACTGAGCACTTGACGTCCAGCCAGGACCAATGACCCAAGTGACCAGCATAAAATACACACCAGATTGCAAACACATATATGAATGAAATACATAAACTAGCTCATTAATTTTTATATTGATTGTATGTTGAAATAACATTTTGGATACATCAGATTAAATAATTTCTTGAATATTTGTTTATTTTTTGCTCCATCAGGTCCCCTCTGTGGCACACAGGCTTTGTTGCTGTGGGTGGGCTTCTCTCTCTCTAGTTGTGGTACCCAGGCTCCAGGGCGCATGGGCTCAGAAATTGCAGCACTCAGGTTCAGTTGCCCTATAGCATGTGGGATCTTAGTTCCCCAACCAGGGATCAAACCCGTGTCTCCTGCATTGGAAGGTGGCCTCTTAACTACTGGACCACCAAGGAAGTACCTAAATAATATTTTATTAAAATTAATTTCACCTATTTCTGTTTTAATACAACTCCTAGAAAAGTTTGTTGCATGTATTTTATTTATTTTTACTGGACAGCACTGCTCCAGACCAACCAAAGTATCCACAATTATCAAATCACGAAAGTTCCAAGCCCCGGTTTACATCTCCGGAAGTCTTTTCTAACTTCCCAGGGGGCACTCCTCACTGGCTCTAACTGTGTAGGACCCAGAGTTGGTTCTGTGTAGGCATCAGAAACCAGCTAGGCTTTGAGGCTTGACCCAAGGTCTCCCCAAAGGTCAAGAACACGACCCATAAAAGCGACAACCACACATTCTTTCTGCAAGGTTCCATCACAAGAAACCCAGAGGGTCAGGCTCAAGGCTGATTCATTCTCATCCCGGGCCATAGCCCCAATGTCAGCTCCTTGGAGATGCTGTCTGGACACCCTTGAGCACTTTGGATGCCCAGGGCCAGTAGAACAACACCTCACTGAGGTTGGGCAAACCTCTGCTCACCTGCAGTGGGGTTTCTCTCTGCACACTGCACAGTGGAAATCCACTCAGAGCCCACATATTTGCAACCCAAACATTCAGGAAGAGATAATGCCCGGTGGGGTGAACCAGTAACCAGTGAATGGGGTAAACCTTTGAGCAACAGGGGGCTGGTGTAGTGGACAAGCCTTTCCTCTTCTTGCCACCGGTCCTGCAGGACTGAGCAGACATTCTCCCCAGATGGCAGAGGTCAGCCTGATGACAGACCTTCACACTGGCTCTCCCTCCTCCCTGATTCACTTTGCAACCCTCACCCCTCCCTGGGATCTCACTCCCCGTAAAATATTGGGTTGGCCAAAACTTTGTTTGGGTTTTTCCAAAGGAGCTTAAAACCCCAAAAGAACTTTTTGGCCAACACAGTACTTGCACTGATGACTTTGTCTCAGTCCCAGCTTGCTGGGGAGCCTAGGCTAAGACACAGGCCCTTGCCCCGGCTGCCTGTTCCCAGCCCCCGGTACCCCCAAATCACATCCTTTATGCTCCTGATGATCGTAACCATTTCATTTGCTTGACTTGTGTTTTCCTCTCTGCCCAACTAGACTGCAGGCTCCATGGGGGTTCCATCCCCAACACCTGAAACTGGACCGAGGGCATACTTGGTGCTTAATTGAAAGGAATGGCCCCGACCGAGCCTGACTGTCCTCTTTGAGCTCGTTAGACTGTGAAGCCCAGACTCTGCATGTATCCGATGGGTCAGGCATGTTGAGAACAGACCACCTAGAAAGCTGGTAGGTCCTCGTCCTGGGGACAGATGATGCTGCTCCTCTGAGAAACAGGATCTTACCTTCTGGATCCACCCAGAGGGGCCCTTGCCCTTGAAGGTGATGGCAGTCAACAAAGAAGCACATGTTGAAATCCACCAGTCAGACAGCATTTGGAACAGTTCTGGGGACACATAATCCTCCCCTGGAGACTTGATGGCCTTGAGCTTTTAAGTCACCTGGGATATTAGGAAGTTTCTCCAAGGTCCAGAGAGCAGCCCGGGGGAGCTGATGTCAAGGACTTCCTTTGGCAAAGTGGCAAAGGTCCTGTCTCACTCACCAACCTTGCAGGGAGTGGGGTGGGAAGGGGCTTCCTCAGGGGTTGGGATGGGGAACAAGTGAGGAGCGCCTGACATATGCATTGTCTTCATGTTCTTTATTCTTTCTGCTTATGATACTGAACCCTCGTGGTCAGACCTAAGACACAAGCCCTGTTCCTCTCACACAGACCATGTCCATTCCAAGGAAGTATGTCTAGAGCAGGGGTCCTCTACAAGGGCAATGTGAGCCCCCCAACCCCCAGGGCATGTTTGGCCATGTCCAGAGGCATTCTGGGTGGTCAGAGCTGGAGGGAGGATGCGACTGGCAGCTAGTGGGAAGAAGCCAGGAAGCTTGATCCTCCAGAGCATGGACAGCCCCTCGCATGAAGAATTAATCTGTCCCAAATGTCAGTAGAGCTCAGTTGAGAAACCCTGAGTTGGAGGATGCAAGGTGCGTGTGGAATGTGCCCTGAGCCTCCTGCTGCATGGCACAGTATGGCAACAGGACCCCAGCCGACTAGGTCTGAGGCCTGGATCCTCTCTGAGTGGCTGTGCATCCTCGGGCAAGAACCTCCCCCTCTGAGCCTCAGCCACCTCGACTATGAAGTGGGAAAGTCTATACCCATTGCTTTAAGTTGCAGGAGGGATTAAATGAGATAATATTTAGAAGGGGTCAACTCAGTTCTTTGCAGAAAGAGCTCATGGAATGGGGTCTGTGCTGGGTTGAATAGTCCCCACCTCACCCCCATTCATGTCCAACCAGAATCTCAACCCGTGACTTTATTTGGAAATAAGGGTTCCCAAGTGGCACAGTAGTAAAGAACCTGCCTGCCAATGCAGGAGACTCAAGAGAGTCAGGTTCGATCCCTGAATCAGGAAGATTCCCCTGGAGAAGGAAATGGCAACCCACTCCAGTATTCTAGCCTGGGAAATCCCAAGGACAGAGGAGCCTCTCGGATTATAGTCTGTGGGCTCACAAAGAGTTCCACACGACTGAGCAGTGACTGCAAAGGCTTTTGCAGATGTAATTAGTTAAACTATGATGAGGTCACGCTGAATTAGGGTGGGGCCAGAATCCAATGACTGGTGTCCTTGCAGAAGAACAGAGGACACATTCAGACAGGCGGGCACCAGGGAGACCCCTTCGGGGAGAGACCAGATGGAGACAGAGGCAGAGACCGGAACGATGCAGTTACAAGCCACGGAGCACCAAGAGTCGTGGCCGCCCCTCACTCCAGGAGAGGGCGTGGAGCAGGTCTCCCAGGGGCTGTGGGAGGAACCAGCCCCACTGGCACCTTGACTTCAGACCTCGGGCTTCCTGAAACTGTGAGAGGATAAATTTTGGCTCTCTTAAGCCCCTAAGTGTGTGGCTCTATTTTACAGCAGCTCCAGAAAGCTAATCCGGGGCTGCAGCCATCCTGCGGCTGTGACCGACATTACCTGGAGGGGACAGCTCCAGGGCACACAGACGTCTCACCCCCCTGAGGGCACCGGCATGTGACTGGAAGGCCCAGGCTGAGTCTGGAGTAGGAAGGTTTTCTCCACGGATGGGGAGAGTGTATCTCCAGACATCCAGTCATGTCTGGGAGTCACTGGCGGTCCGCACCGTATACCATCGGTGCCACCTGTGTGCACCAACCTGAGGGGAGGGGAGGGGTAGGTCCAAGGTGGTGATGGCTGGCGCCTGGGGTGATATGTGTATCAACACAGCTCACCACGTGTGTCCAAGGTAAGGCGGACAAATTTGGAGGATGCAGACAGAACCCGTGGCACACTCGTGTGCGCACACGGCGGGAACACCAGGTGCGGCCCACCCGCTGCGTCCCCCGCCCACCGACCCTCTCAAGGACACAGGGCGGGTCTGCGGCACCTGGGCGCATGCGCAGCCCGCCGTGGCTACCCGCGGCCTGGGAGGATGTCTGCCTGCGGAGATGGCTCCGAGAAACTCGGAGTAGCTGTGCCACATGGAAAGCAGAGAAGGAGGAAAATCCATTTGGGGCCAAGAGCTCTGTCTGAACTTTGTCCTTTTCTCAAGCAAAAGAAAATATTATTTCACCCTCTAAAGAACCACACATAATAACAGGCGAAATGTCAAGACCAATGTTGATATAAACCCCCAAGGAAAACAAACATCTCTGTACCTTCTCCGCGGCCTCCCCACCTCACCCTGCTCAGCTAGTTTAAACAGATCTAGCGGTGGGCAGAGGGGAGGTGGGGGAGAGCCTGCCTGGCTGGGAGCTGCGAGGGAAACAGGGTCTCTCCCGGACCAGGAGCCGCCTGGCCTGAGGGGACACACAGACCAGACCAGCCATTAAGAAGTCATCCTGATTCCAAGTCCCGGTATCCCTCGCCGGCTGTGTGATCTTGGGCAAGTAGCCTGACCTCTCTGAACCTGAGGTTCCTCTTTGGCAAATGGAGAGGATGGCATGGGATTGTGCAGTAGGCCACCAAGCTTGGCACTTTATGATCATTACCCTCTAGCAGGCCAGGTGTCCCCTGGGATTGTCACCGGGGAGAACCCCAAGGGGGCATGAAAAACCATGTCCTGACTACCTGCTAGGTGCCAGCACTATGAAGCAGCCCTATGGCAATTACTCACCGAATCCACGCAGTAATCTCCACGTGGAGATGACCATCGAGTTGCAAGAGGCAGAACAGGCAGAACAGGTAAAGGGACTTAACCAAGGTCACACAGCTGGGAAGAGGTATTGAAATTTCAGGCCGAATCCGCTTGGCTCCAAGAACCCAGGCAGGGCTCAACCATGAAGCTGAAAGGCCCAGTTCTAGCCCCAGAGTTTGTGGAACCCTCTGCACCCCAGGATGTATGTTGTGAGGTGTTGGATTATACTGCCCAAGAGACCCTCCCCTGCTAAGTTTGGCTCTGGATTGAAACCTCAATTCACCAGCCTGCACCTATTGGTCCTCCAAGCCCCACCCAGGTGATCTTCTAAACTTCAGTCTAGCTTTTCTTTTTATTTGCTTTTCTGAATTGGAAGCAATCTGACAAATATTCATTGAGCTCCTTCTCTATGCCAGACCCTGGGCTGAGCACTAAGGACCCAGAGTTAAATTCTCCCTGAGCCCAACTCTTGAGAAACTCCCCATCCAGTAGGGGTGGGGTGGGGTGAGGAAGACAGACAGATGTAACAAGGCTATTACAGTATATACTAAGTACTCACTTTCATGGTGACTGTATAACCCTTAATAGGACCGTAGCGAAGGGGCACCTGAGACATCTAGGGGAGTCAAAGGGAAGTGGCATCTGAGAGAAGACTTGAAAAGGAACAGCAGTTTGCCTGGAGGATCAGAGAGGAAGGGTGTTCAAGACAGAGAGAATAGCACATGTAAAATTGTGGGGACAGCAAAGCCTCAAGTGATGGGGATTGGCACGCAGTCTGTGTTGATACCGAGCATGGAGACTGGCAAGAAAGGGTAGCGAGCTGACCCGAGATGCCCCAACAAGAAAGCAGGGTGGAGAGGCTCTCAGGGGCCAGGTCATGGGAAGTTTTATTGAGGTAGGTTTTATTTCAGGAACAGCAGGGAGCCATTGAAGGGACGTAACCAGATCAAATTTGCATTGGAGAAAAATGACTCTGTGTACAGTGGGGAGAGGGCTTCCCTGGTGGCTCAGTGGTAAAGAATCTACCTGCCAATGCAGAACATGCAGGTTCGATCCCTGGGTCAGGAAGATCCCCTAGAGAAGGAAATGGCAACCCACTTTAGTATGCTTGCCTGGGAAATCCCATGGATAGAGGAGCCTGATGGGCTATGGGGTCTCAGAGTCGGACGCAACTCAGTGACTAAACAACAACAGTGGGGAAATGAGTTCGGAGGAGCAGGGCTGGAGATAGGAGAGCAGTGAGGAGGTAAGAAAAGACGGCAACCTGAATGAGGGCGAAGGGCCGGGGGATGTGAGGGAAGAAGGGGAATAGAGGACGTACAGGAGATAGAAATGACAGGACCTGGTACCCGACCCAGAGCAGGAGTGACTAGAAGGGAACACAGAAGGATCCAGAGGATGCCCCGATTTCACACCTGGGTGGAGGTTGACGGTGATGCCCCCTGGTGAAATGGGTAGCCCAGGGGGAAAGCCCACTAGGTGTTCCAGTGGGGATGTGCTGAGTCTGCAGGGCCAGCGGGATGTCCCAGTGAAGACAGCAGGGCACCAGGAGGCAGCTGGCTCTGTGGGTAGGAGCGAAGCCAGAACTAGGGGTGCAGGTTTGGTCTATCTCAGTGGTCCTAGGGGCTGAGGTCCCCCAGTGAGGGTGGGCCATGCCAGGAAAGCTGTGGGTGCACCAACATGCAGGAGAGGGAGCAAAGGGAGAGATGCCAAGAAGCAGCTGGAGAAGAGGCAGTGGTGAACCAGAGGGTAGAGAGGCCAAGGGTGTAAGATGAAGACGAAAACCTGGACGAGTGGACCGAAAGACCCAGGGGTCAGAGGAGGTCGCAGCAAGAGCCATTTCAGGGGAGACGTGGGAGCAGAGTGCCAAGAGCTGAGGGGTGGTTGGGGCTGAAGAGGCGGACATGCAGGAGGCCATACACTGGTCCTGCAAAAGCTTGGCTGGAGATGGAAACTGAGACCAAAGGTGGTCTAGCTAGCAGGAGCCTCCAGGTCAAGGGAAGGTTTTTATTTCAAAATGGGCCAGCTGAAGAGCTGCTGGAGTTTGAGTCACGGGACCTGATGGGTTACTGGAGGCAAGGGGGTCCTGCGGAGAAGACCAGGGTTGAGGTCTGGAGGCCATGGTAGGGGAGAGGGGTCCTGCCTTGAGACTGAGGGACAGAAGTGATGGACTGGAGGGTCAACCTGAAGCAGGCAGAGGGAGAACTCTGGGGGCGCTCATCAAGGGCAGGCCGAGGACTCCAGCAGGGCTGGAGAGGCAGGGGCTTCTGGACGCAGCCTGATCTGGGTTTGCATCCCAGCCCTGTCACCCACCAGCAATGCAACCCCATGGCACCCCCCACCCCCAGCACACACTGCTGCTCCTTCTTCCCTGAGACCCGGGTAGCAGCAGTCCCTGCCCCACGGGAACACATGCACAAAAGGCATTCAGCCACGGGACCCGGAGAGCAGAGGACCTGGATAAGTGTGAGCGAATAAGAATAATAAATAACGCGGAGCCATCGAGGGGTTTTGAAGCCGGGAAGTGACAAGGTCAAATCTGTATTTTAGAAAGACCCCGCTGGAGGAGGAGGTAGCCTTGGAGAGAAACTAAAAGGTCGTGCACTTCTCGAGGTATTTCTCTGAAGTCTGTGGGAAGTTTGTAGTGTCAGGTTAAGGATTTTATTGGTTCCATGTTTGGTTTTTGATTCGGCTGCTTCCTCGGGTCCTCACACGTCGGATGCCGGTCTTACTGGCGGGGCTGCTGAGTTGGGTCTATCTGGGGCTCTGAGGTGTATTTCAGGGATGAAATGAAGGGGCGGGAAAAGAAAATACAGAAAAATAAATAAATAACGGGGAGGATGGGTTTGGGGGACGGGGTGGGATGGCCTGGTGGTTCCCCCTGCCCCACCCCATTCAGAAGATGCTGTGGCAGGGCAAGGTGTACTGGCCGAACCGGGAAGGGGCCGGGGAGGTAACTCCTCATGAAATTCCTGGTTGGCATCCAGGGATGACCTGCCGCCAGGATTCACATGGGTCAGGCACCCTCACACCCCTCACGGCCTCGTCAGGAAAAGCTTCCATTTAGGAACAGCATGGACCCATCTTGTAGGAGACTCCTGGGCCCACGCTGAGCCCCGGGGGGTTAGAACTGGGTGAGACGTAGCAGTAATAATAGCACTCACGGTGGCTGTTGCTGCGTTCTCACTTGTCATGTGGCTGCATGGCTCTCTGATGAGACGGACGCTGTTATCTGTCCCATGACACCGAGGAGACGGGGGCTCGGGGAATGCTGTTTGCCAGAGGCCTGGGCCTGGATTTGAGCCCCTTGGAGGAGACGCCCACCTGCTTTTCCATCCTACTCCAGGGACCCCGGCCTGTGTGGAGCCCTTCGCAGGGCCTCCCCCATGAAGCCCCAGGGAGGCTGTTTTTTCTCTGCCAGTCACTCAGGCACAAAGTAGAGAGGGTCCAGGGGAGCAGGTGGCCTCCCCTTCCAGCACTCTGCTAGCCTGCTGAGTGACCTTGGGCAAGTGCCTTCCCTCTCTGAACCTTGACGGCCTCCTCCTCAGTCCAGTGTGACTCGGCGTCCAGCCTTAGTGGGGGCGTGGGGGGTTGGAGGTCTCACTGGCTCCCGCCTGCCTTGGGCCTAGCACACAGTAGGCGCTCCACAGAGGCCCAAGTCCTCTTCCAGGGCTTCCCTGTCGGGGCCGGTTGTGTCCATGGAATCCGCACTGTGAAAATAAACATGAACCCAAGTGGCCCCGGTCTCCGTGGCAGCCAAGGCGAAGCTCGGTCCCCAGCCTGTGTCTGTTCTGGGCAAGAACAAAAGTTTCCCTGTGAAGTTGCCCCCATCCCCCCGCTTCCCTTCTGGAGCCAGCTGGGATGGGAGGACGGGCGGGGGGAGGGGGCCCGGCCAAGAGCAGCCCAAGAGCCCAGCTGCCTGTCAAAATCCAGTCTCCCTCCCCCGCCCAAGCCCATCCCAACACACACCCCCATCCCCCCGGGGGCTCAGGTAGGTGAAGGGCCCCCAAACTCAGGAGCCCTAGGGGCAGAAAGCTGAGCCTGGTTAAGGATTTGAGGAAGAGAAGTTTCCCGGGGTGGTCCTGGGGACAGAATGTATGACACTATAGAGTCCAGGGATGCAGGTGGGAGAAGCTGCCCGGTTACTCTTGCACCGAGCACCATCTGGTCCATGCCTCTTAAAGCCCCTCACCCCCTACCCCAGCCTCTCAGCTCAGAGCCTCTCCCAACCGGGGGAAATGGCCAGTTCTGGAGGACTTGGCCGAACCAGCACAGAACTTGGCATCAGAGAGAAATGGCAGATTCTGGCTCCATCATAACCTGCAGTGAGACCTTGGGCTGGGAACGTGCTCTCTGAACCACCGTCTCTGCCTCTGCATCACAGAAGGGACTGGAGCTGAGCGGCAGCCGCATGCAAGTTCAGCGACACGCCTCTGCTCAGCAGCTGCTGTGCCCACCGGGGACCAGGCAGCGTCGTGGGGTGGACCTGGAGCTCACCCACTGGGGGTTCAGACGTGTGACATGCAACAGCCTGGGGGAACATGGGAGCGAGGTGCTGGGAGGAGCAGAGGGCCCCGGAGAGAGGGAAAAGAGCCAGACTCAACCCAGGGCCAGAGGAGCAGAGGGCGACTTGGACAGGACATGGCTGCTGTCAGTGTCTGTGTGGCAGTCCTAACACCCACGTGGATACATCTCTCCTAACAATGGGATTGCTCCCTGAGGCGGGGGAAGAGCTTCACTTCACTCACTCTGCTCCTTCCTGGGCCCAGGCAGCGCTGCTGCAGGGGCCCCTAGCCAAACAAAAGCCGGAGGAACAACCTCCCCTTCCCTTCCAAGGTCATCAGGGCGCGAGAAGTCCACAGGGAGCAGCATCTCTGCGTGGTCAGGGGCCATGGGGGTGAACTTTGCTCAGCAGGGCTATGACATAGGTGAGGGAGGGGGAGGAGATGTCAAATGACAAGCAGGACTTGGATGAATTGTATCTCAATAATGCTGTTGAAGAAAACATAATCGTGATTGCTCATTCCTAGTTTATAGAAAGACAAGGGGTTTGGGTTTTTTAAAATATTTATTTATTTATTTTTGACTGCACTGGGTCTTCGTTGCTCCGAGTGGGCTCTCTTTAGCTGCAGTGCATGTCCTTCAGTTGTTGCAGAGCGTGGGCTCAGTAGTCGTAGCTCATGGTCTTAGTTGCCCCTTGGCGTGTGGGATCTTCTGGGACCAGGGATCGAACCCATGTACCCTGCACTGGCAGGTGGATTCTTAACCACTGGCCCCCCAGGGAAATCCTGACTTTTGTGTTTTGATGTAGTATCTTGCAGCCTTACTAAACTCACTTATTAGTTTTAGCAGCATTTTTTGTAGATGACACTGGATTTTTCTACATAGATGATCATGTCATCTGCAAATAACTCAATGCTATGTTTTCTTTTCAAAATAAAATGACAACCGGGACTTACCTGTGGGTGCACTTTCCACACCCCTCACGGTCTCCCTGAAACACCTCGAAGGATAGGGCCCTGCAAGGTGCAAGGTCTCCTGAGTGAAGAGACTGATGCTGACAACTAGCAAGATCCTGGTTAGTGTCATCCTAGGCTGATGAAATCAGTTTCCGAGATCACGGTCTCTGCCCTCTAGGGGTATCATGAGAACTCATGATGTCAGAGCTGTAAAAGTGTCTGATGCAGAGAAGACTGGGAGCCCATAGAACTGGGATCCTTGCCATCTGGAAAAGAAAGTCATGTGTTTGATACCATTACTGTGGGCTCAGTGTTTGTATCCCCACCCACAGTCTATGTTAAAGCCCAATCCCCAACATGATGGTATTTGGAGTTGGGACTTTGTGGGGAGGTGATTAGATCATGAGGATTCCACCCTTCCAAATGGGACTAGTGTCCACAAAAGAGAGGCCCCAGAGAGGTCCTTCACCCCTGCCCCCACGTGAGGACACAGGTGGCTATAAATCAGGAAGAGAATCCCATCCCCAGACACCAAATCCACTGATCTTGGACTTCTCAGCCTCCAGAACGGTAAGAAATAAATTTCTGTTGTTTATAAGACACCCAGACTCTGTTATAGCAGCCCCAAAACATTAAGACATGTTTTAATCAAAAACTAAACATTCCAATAAAAATTACAAGGTAGGTTTTTAAATTTGTAAAACTTTTGATTGTGCGATCTTAGTCTTATAAACTGATTATAAGAAAATTATGAAACGCACAAAAATACAGGTTAATTAATTGACAGATGATGAAAAATGCTATCACAGCATCAATTTCTACAAAAATAACTTGGAGTTAATCTGAATATTCAACAACAATATAGAATGCTATTCAGCTATGCTGCTCAGATATACTTTTGTGATTTCTGAGTGCAATAGGTTACAATACGGTATTAGAGGAAAATCTCATTTTGTTTTATATATGTGCATGCTAAGTCACTTCAATTGTGTCCAACTCTTTGTGACACTATGGACCATAGCCTGCCAGGCTACTTTGTCCACGGGATTCTCCAGGCAGGGAATCTAGAGTGCATAGTCATTCCCTTCTCCAGGGGATCTTCCTGACTCAGGGATCAAACCCGTGTCTCTTCCATCTCCTGCACTGGCAGGCGGATTCTTTACCACTAGTGCCACCAGGGAAGACTTTATATATGTCGCGAAGAGTCAGACACGACTGAACGACCTCACTTCACTTTTCACTTTCACGCATTGGAGAAGGAAATGACAATTCACTCCAGTGTTCTTGCCTGGAGAATCCCAGGGACTGGGGAGCTTGGTGGGCTGCCCTCTATGGGGTCGCACAGAGTCGGACACGACTGACGCAACTTAGCAGCAGCAGCAGCAGCAGTCTCAGTTCAGTCACTGAGTCGTATCCAACTCTTTGCAACCCCATGTACTTTATATATGTATATGCATATACATATATATATATATATATGAAATGTCCAGAAGAAAAATATTTAGCTGATTATTCTTAAGAGATTAAATTAGGAGTAATGGAATATTGTATGGGCTTCCCTGGTGGCGCAGAGGTTAAAGCATCTGCCTCCAACGCGGGAGACCCGGGTTCGATCCCTGGGTCAGGAAGATCCCCTGGAGAAGGAAATCGCAATCCACTCCAGTATTCTTGCCTGGAGAATCCCATGGACGGAGGAGCTTGGTGGGCTACAGTCCACGGGTCGCAAAGAGTTGGACACGACTGAGCGACTTCACTTTCACTTTCACTAATGGAATAATGTACACTTTTTTCTCTCTGATATTTTTTGCTTTTTCTGAATTTTCTTGCTTTTCTACAAAATTATAATGGCAACAATATAAACAACTTCCATTTATTAAGCATGTACTTTGTTCCACACTGCATTGAGGGCTTTCTATATGTTTCCTTACTTAATCCTTACAACAGTTCTGAGAGACAGGTACTAATCTTTACTAGGAAGGGTTCTTTCAACTGAAAGTGACAAAATACCCAACTCAAAAGGGCTTCCCAGGTGGCTCAGTGGGTGAAGAGTCCGCCTGCCCACGCAGGAGACACAGGAGATATGGGTTCAATCCCTGGGTTGGGAAGATCCCCTAGAGCAGGAAATGGCAACCCACTCCAGTATTCCTGCCTGGAAAATCCCATGGACAGAGGAGCCTGGCAAGCTACAGTCCATGGGGTCAAAAAAAGTAGGACACAGCTGAGTAGCTGAGCACATACGCACACGCAGCTCAAACTGGTTTAAGGCAAGAAAGAGAATCAATTCACTTGGAAGTGTCAAGTGTCAATGGAAAAATCATGATTGACTTCAAGTAGGGACTCTAAAGTTTCCCACAACTGGTTTCTCTTGGCTCTGCTCCCCTGAAGCATACTCCCATTTGGGAGCAAGATGGCTTTGTAGCAGGGATCAGTCACACCCTCACAACTGCAAGGCTTTATGGAAAAGTGGTTGACCAAAGCCCTAAGGAACACTCCACTGGAATGGCATGAGTCCACATGACCACCCAGCAACCTATCTCTGTGGCCAGGTGCTGGGTGCACTGAGTGGCTTAAGCCCAGGTCACATGCCCCAGGGAGTGAAATCATAGTTCAGGGGAGAATAGAATTGGTTCTCTCAAAGCAAAAGCACAAACAGAGTAGTAGATGGCAGATGGGAGGGAGAAAACTTTTCCACTGCAACTGTCATCTCCAACTTACTAAAAAAGAAACTGCAGCTCAGAGATGGGAAATAGTTTGTTCAAAATGGTATAGACAGGGGAATTCTCTGGCGGTCCAGTGGTTAGGACTCTACAGTTCCACTGCAGGAGGTTCAGGTCTAGAAACTAAGATACCCCAATCCCACAAGCCACCCACATGGCAAGAAAAAAAAATCTCAAAATGATACAGATGGTAAGTAAGGAGGCAGGGACTCATTGTCTAGTTCTGAAGACTGGAAACTTAGTCACTATGCGATATTGCCTTCCAGGATTACCTTTGTAGTATTTTGGTGAATTTAGAAACAAAAGAAAGTCATAATTCCCCCATCAGTGGGTTTAGGGTGCTTGGCTGCTTAAGGTCAGGGTGGGGTGAGGGCACACCTGAGACACGTGTGCCCAATGCTTCCTTCCAAGATGGCGATCATCCAGTTGCTTCGCATCCTTCCATCAAGACGAGCTGTCAGAGCAACCCTGACACCAGAGAATGGCCAGTGCAGGCTGGGAAAGAAGAGAAGACCCTCCAAACACAAGTTGTAATAATAATATCTGATATTTATTGCTGGCTTATCCGGGGCCAGGCATTGTGCTCTTGTGTCCTCATGACCCCTAGTGGACGCAGGAGCGGGTGCTGCCCTGGGTTACAGATGAGGGAGCTGAAGCACACAGCCGTCTCAGGAGGAGCTGGCTAGGAGGGAGTCTGACTCCAGAGCCCAGCCCCTAATCACACACTCTGATGCCAGCATCACAGCTCCTCACCAGCCAGGAGAGAATTTTAGTGGTACCTGCAGAGATCAGAACTGTAGAGACTGAATGTGCTGATAACATAATGCTGAGCCATATAGGAGCCAAGTAAGGCTGATGTCTCCAGCTGATTTCTCAAGGCAGTTCCCTGGGCCTTTGTGGGGGAGAGGTTGTGCAGTCAAGGCTGAGGCCCGGTACCCTGCTTAGAAACCTGCTTAATAGTCTTTCCATTATGATATCCACCTTAGTCTTGAGTTTATAATTATTTTATGTGGTAAAGGAAATCGTCACTGGCGGAAATAAATCCAACCTCTAAGTAGACCCTTAAGTGTGAAAAGATGTTCAATTAAGAAAATGTTCATGATGCATTGTTAGTGATTTTTTTAATGCAAACTACAGAGCTATTTACATATATAGAAAAGATCCAAATGTTGTTTCTTAAACAAAGATATCCATACATAAAAGAGACCAAAGGAATAAACAGAAAGACTAACTCCAGGGGCTAGTATTATGGATTATTTTTATATTCTCATTTGTGCTTTTCTATAGTTTCTAAATTTTCTATAATTTTCTAATACTAATAAAGTATATTATATCCATAATTTTAAAGTTATTAAAATTTTAACAAAGGTTTCTGAGTATAAGCGACGTAAGACTTCCATAACAACCTCGAGCTTTGTTCTTTCAACCTCCTTTGTTTATTTATTCATTCATTCAACAAACATCACTGGCTTCTGCTGTGTAGGGTTCTCGCTTCGAGTGGAGCAGACAGAGTTCCTTGAGGTGTTCCCTATGCAGTGGGTGGAATGACAGATAGATGCTCAGACATGAATGATGCCCTGGGTGTGAGCCCCATGAGGACAGGAGCCTGCCTAGTCCATCTCTGCATCTCAGTACCTGGGATGGAGTCTGAAACAGACTTGGGAGCTTTGGAAATTCTTACAAACAAACGGGTGAAGTCAGGGAGACAAGAGTTCAAATCCTAGTTCATTAAGTTCCAGTTTCCATTTCTACAAAATAGGGGGATACCAACTACCTCCTGGGATTGTCTGAAGGCTGCACTAACATGCAGGCATCTTTTTATATGAAACTGGAAATAACAGTGGGCCCTCAACAAAGAACAGAAATAACGTATTTCTAGTTGGATGGATTCTGACAGTGTACAAAGTCTGCAAATAGCCGACTCAGTGGAAAAGACCCTGATGCTGCGAAAGACTGAGGGCAGGAGGAGAAGAGGGCAACAAAGGATGAGATGGTCAGATGGCATCACCGATTCAAGGGACCTGAACTTGGGCAAACTCCAGGAGACAGGGAAGAACAGGGAAGCTTAGCATGCTGCAGTTCATGGGGCATTGAAGAGTCAGACACAACTTGGCGACTGAACACCACCACCAACAACACAAAGTCCGGGGTCAGCAAGTATCTGGAACTTGACCAGGAAGAAATTGGGTTTAAAATTTAGAGAAGAGTGTGCAGACTATACCCTTATTTATCTAAGAAAAGAGGAGGCATTGTATTTTTAAATGAAAGGAAAAACTGAAAACTTGAAGCAGCAAAAGTTACCGAACAGGAGAGGAACAGCACAGAGAAGCAGCGACAGAAGGAAGGCCACGTGTAACACTGCATGATTTGTGGACCTGACTTGGAAACCAGGCAAATGTTTTACATAATCATGCGTTAAATGTTTGGAAAAGGAATTCCAAATCACAAAAGCAAAACAAAGAAACAAAAAGCTAACTTATGGCAAGCTGGTGATAAAGCCATGGAGAGGAATTCTTCCAAATGACTAAAACACAGTACTTTGGACTGTCCATCCCTAATAAGATATTCCCTGAAGGCAAAGCAAAAATAAACTGCGAAAGACAAAAACACAGCAATTGCATTGTGGGTGGTACTGGTATTCTCATCTGAGAGTGTCATCTGGAACGCTCACGTGTGCTTGGTTGTGTCTGACTGTTTGTGACCCCATGGTCACAACTGACTGTAGCCCACCAGGCCCCTCTGTCCATAGAACTTGCCAGCAAGAATACTGGAGTGGGCTGTCGTTTCCTACTCCAGGGGATCTTCCTGACCCAGGGATCGAACCTACACTCTCTTGTGTCTCCTGCATTGGCAGGCAGACTCTTTACCACTAGTGCCACCAGGAAAGTCCGTTACATGGACTAGGACTCAGCAAACGAGTGCACCTTTCACTGGGAACTGGGGAGAAAGGACACGCAGCATGGGAAAAAGGATATGCAGATGTAAAATGAATGAGGCTAAGTAAAAACACTGCAGCCCTGCCTTTGAATGAGAAGTGTCAATATGAATTCATATTTTGAAAATAAATTAATGGATATTTTTTAAGCAATTTTAGGTTTACAGAAAAATTGAGCAGAAAGTACAAGAGTTCCCATATACCGCTGCATCTCTCCCTCCTCCCAATGTCCCCCATTATTAACATCTAGCATGAGTGGGGTACACTTGCTACAGCTGATGAGCCAATACTGACACATAACTATGACCCAAGGTCCGTAGTTGATATTAGGGCTCACTCTAGGTGTTGCACATTTTTTTAAAGAATCATGTACTGCTTTTTAATCAGAAATATTTCACTTGTTTATGGCTATGCTGAGTCTCTGTTGCCATGCAGGCTTTTCTCCAGTTGTGGCCCATGGGCTTCCCACTGCGGCAGCTTCTCTTGTGCAGTGCGTGGGCTCAGCAGTTGCAGCATATGGGTTAAGTTGCCCCAAGGCATGTGGGATCTTCCTGGACCAGAGATCAAACCTGAGTCTCCTGCACTGGCAGGTAGATTCTTAACCACTGGACCACCAGGGAAGTCCCTAGGCTCTGTACATATTAAGGATTTTGACAAATGTATAATGACACATATCCATCATTGTAGAATCATTCAGAATAGTTTCAATGCCCTAAAAATGCCCTGTGTTCTCCCTATTCATCCCTCTTCCCACCAGCTCTTAGCAACAACAGATCTAGTTGTCTCCATGGTTTTGCCTTTTCCAAACTATCATATAGTTGGAATCATACAGTGTGTAGCCTTTTCAAATTGACTTCTTTCACCTAGCAATATGCATTTAAGGTTCCTTTATGTCTTTCCATGGCTTGATACCTTTTTTTTTTTTTTTGTAGCACTGAATAGCATTCCATTGTGTGGATGTACTACAGTTTGTTTATCCATTCACCTTCTAAAGGACACCTTTGTTGCTTCCAAGTTTTGGCAGTTATGACTCACAATGTAGTCTACCTTTAAAAAACAAATGTATTTCTTTGCTCTGTCTACTGAAAATGCCCAGAAACACTGACTAGCCCAGTGGTGCTAAGCATTACTTAAACCTTGGCTGTAGTGTCTAAATGCCATTTCCCACTTAAAGAAACCAGGGTTCCTTGGAGAAATGGTTGATTTCCGGTCTGGGCAGAAAATGTCCAAGGCAAATCCAAGAAACTAGGGTATCTTGCTGTTCCAGAAAGCAAGAAAGTATCAGAGTCTACTAAGGTCAAAAGGCTGCAGAAGCAAACCTGAAGAGCTTCACTCTGGTCGAGGGGGAATCATTTGAGTATCTTAAGAATAATCATTGCATTAATCATTGGATTAAAACACACCAAGTAACATTAAATTTCTATGCTGATAATAATTCTAAAAAAAAAACTCCATTAAAAAATAACTTCAAGGATGTCAGGAAGCCAACTTATTATTTGAGCACTTTTAAAGAGTCAAGTACTTTGTACCATCTGCATTATGTGTATGAAGGATATTGTATTGTACCTCGGGGTAACTAAAGCGTTGAAGAAGAAAGTTTCTCTTTTACAAGCCTTCTAGCTAATAAATGAAGAAGGAAGACAGAATTAGAATATCATCCTTTGGCAATCCCTAATGAAAGAATGATCTTGGGCAGTGGACATCCATGAACTGCTAACTTCACAGAAACAGAGATCACAAGATATTATGGGCCACCTGATGAAAGGATGCAATACCTCCTGTGAAGTATTGTGGCCAAAAATCGAACCTGAATCTCATCAAGACTTAGATCTAATTACAGGAAATACAGAGGACAGAGGAACATGTTAAAGGACCCCACAGGAATACAATCCAGATTGAAGGAAAGTCTACAGGACAAACAACCAGGTTCCTTCAACAAATAAATGACAAGGGCAGAGAGGGAGGGAACGGGGATGCTGGGGGGACTACAGATTAAAAGGGACTCGATCAATTGAAGAAAATGGGGAAACCCGCTAGACCATTCAGGTATGACCTAAATCAAATCCCTTATAATTATACAGTGGAAGTGAGAAATAGATTTAAGGGACTAGATCTGATAGATAGAGTGCCTGATGAACTATGGAATGAGGTTCGCGACATTGTACAGGAGACAGGGATCAAGAAGATCCCCATGGAAAAGAAATGCAAAAAAGCAAAATGGCTGTCTGGGGAGGCCTTACAAATAGCTGTGAAAAGAAGAGAGGCGAAAAGCAAAGGAGAAAAGGAAAGATATAAGCATCTGAATGCACAGTTCCAGAGAATAGCAAGAAGAGATAAGAAAGCCTTCTTCAGCGGTCAATGCAAAGAAATAGAGGCAAACAACAGAATGGGAAAGACTAGAGATCTCCTCAAGAAAATTAGAGATACCAAGGGAACATTTCATGCAAAGATGGGCTCGATAAAGGACAGAAATGGTAGGGACCTAACAGAAGCAGAAGATATTAAGAAGAGGTGGCAAGAATACACGGAAGAACTGTACAAAATAGATCTTCATGACCCAGATATTCATGATGACGTGATCACTCACCTAGAGCCAGACATCTTGGAATGTGAAGTCAAGTGGGCCTTAGAAAGCATCACTACAAACAAAGCTAGTGGAGGTGATGGAATTCCAGTTGAGCTGTTTCAAATCCTGAAAGATGATGCTGTGAAAGTGCTGCACTCAATATGCCAGCAAATTTGGAAAACTCGGCAGTGGCCACAGGACTGGAAAAGGTCAGTTTTCATTCCAATCCCAAAGAAAGGCAATGCCAAAGAATGCTCCAACTACCACACAATTGCACTCATCTCACACGCTAGTAAAGTAATGCTCAAAATTCTCCAAGCCAGGCTTCAGCAATACGTGAACCGTGAACTCCCTGATGTTCAAGCTGGTATTAGAAAAGGCAGAGGAACCAGAGATCAAACTGCCAACATCCGCTGGATCATGGAAAAAGCAAGAGAGTTCCAGAAAAACATCTATTTCTGCTTTCTTGACTATGCCAAAGCCTTTGACTGTGTGGATCACAATATACTGTGGAAAATTCTGAAAGAGATGGGAATACCGGACCCCCTAACCTGCCTCTTGAGAAATCTGGACATGGAACAACAGACTGGTTCCAAATAGGAAAAGGAGTACGTCAAGGCTGTATATTGTCACCCTGCTTATTTAACTTATATGCAGAGTACATCATGAGAAACACTGGACTGAAAGAAACACAAGCTGGAATCAAGATTGCCGGTAGAAATATCTATAACCTCAGATATGCAGATGACACCACCCTTATGGCAGAAAGTGAAGAGGAGCTAAAAAGGCTCCTGATGAAAGTGAAAGAGGAGAGTGAAAAAGTTGGCTTAAAGCTCAACACCCAGAAATGGGAAATAGATGGGGAAACAGTGGAAACAGTGTCAGACTTTATTTTTTGGGGCTCCAAAATCACTGCAGATGGTGACTGCCGCCATGAAATTAAAAGACGCTTACTCCTTGGAAGAAAAGTTATGACCAACCTAGATAGTATATTCAAAGGCAGAGACATTACTTTGCCGACTAAGGTCGGTCTAGTCAAGGCTATGGTTTTTCCTGTGGTCATGTATGGATGTGAGAGTTGGACTGTGAAGAAGGCTGAGCGCCGAAGAATTGATGCTTTTGAACTGTCATGTTGGAGAAGACTCTTGAGGGTCCCTGCAAGGAGATCCAACCAGTCCATTCTGAAGGAGATCAACCCTGGGATTTCTTTGGAAGGAATGATGCTAAAGCTGAAGCTCCAGTACTTTGGCCACCTCATGCGAAGAGTTGACTCATTGGAAAAGACTCTGATGCTGGGAGGGATTGGGGGCAGGAGAAGAAAGGGACAACAGAGGATGAAATGGCTGGATGGCATCACGGACTCGATGGACGTGAGTCTGAGTGAACTCCGGGAGATGGTGATGGACAGGGAGGCCTGGTGTGCTGTGATTCATGGAGTCGCAAAGAGTCGGACACAACTGAGTGACTGAACTGATAAGAGACAGATATGGTCTTTTTTACAAGGTGCAAAAAACATTTATGAGACAGTCAAGGAAATGTAAACAATGGCTAGATATGCGTGATGATGATAATTTCTCTAGCTGTGATAGTGGTATTACGGCTGTAATCTCTTTTTTTAAAAAAGATTTTATTTTTAGACATTTTATCTTATGTTGGAGTATAGCTGATTAACAATGTTGTGATAGCTTCAGATGCACAGTAGAGGGCACAACACACGTGTGTTGCACATGCAAGCATACATGTATCCACTCTCCCCCATACTCCCCTCCCATCCAGGCTGCCACATAATGTGGAGCAGAGTTTCCTGTGCTATATAGTAGGTCCTTGTTGGTTATCCATATTTTTAAACTTTTTATTTTGTCATGGGGTATAGCTGATTAGTGGGCTTCCCTGGTGGCTCAATGGTAAAGAACCCACCTGCAGTGCAGGAGATGCAGGAGACCCGGGTTCGATCCTTGGATCGGGAAGATCCCCTGGAGGAGGGCATGGCAACCCACCCCAGTATTCTTGCCAGGAGACTCCCATGGAGAGAGGAGCCTGGTGGGCTACAGTCCACAGGGTCGCAGAGTCAGGCGTGACTAAGCATGCACGCATGCCTGCGCACATAGCCAATTTGTCCACCCATGGCTGATTCATGTCAATGTATGGCAAAAACCACTACAATATTGTAAAGTAATTAGCCTCCAATTAAAATACATAAAAATTAAATTAAATTTTAAAAAATGCTGTGATGTTGTGATAGTTTCAGGTGAACAGCGAAGAGACTCAGCCATACATATACATGTAACCATTCTCCTCCAAACCCCCCTCCCATCCAGGCTGCCACATAATATGGAGCAGAGTTTCCTGTGCTATACAGTAGGTCCATGTGCTATATGGTAGCTCTTTGATGGTTATCATCTTAAATATAGCAGTGTATACATGCCTATCCCAAACTCCCTATCTCTTCCCACCACCCTTCCCCCACATAACAACTACTTCATTCTCTGAGTCTGTGAGTCTGTTTTGTAAATAAGTTCATTTGTGTCATTTCCTTTTTAGATTCTGCATATAAGGGACATCACAGGATATTTCTCCTTCTCTGTCTGACTCATTTCACTCAGTATGACAGTGTTCTAGGTCTATCCATGTTGCGGTAAATGGTATTATTTCATTCTTTTTAAAGGCTGAGTAATGTTCTGTTGTATGTAAGAACAACATCTTCCTTATCCATTCCTCTGTCAAAGAAACTTTTTCTTATCTTTTAGAAGGATATAGCCAAATTGCTATGGTTGCGATGTTAAAGGGTCTGGAAATTGCTTCAAAACAGCCCACTGGGATAGAGGAACTGGGGTAGAATATAGATAAAACAAGGCTGGGCATGAGTTACAATTGTTGAAGCTGGGTGATAGGTATATTATTCTCTCGACTTTTATGTACACTTGAAATTTTCCATAATAAAAAAACAAGCTTACCAAAAATAAAAATATTAGCTCCTTCTAACAAAACAAGAGGTCACCCAGAGTCTCCTGTGCCTCTGATGTTTTTATGTTGTCACCTCTTTGTGTGAAACTGACCTGAATGGTAACTTTCTTCTCTTTTATCTTCCAGGTGTCTGATGGTGAGTTGGTTCTAACCTGCCTGAGCAGAAATGAGGAGGAACCTCTTGTGATGCCCCCTTCCCATATCAGCCTGCACGCTGGGGGTGGACCACCAACCAGCAGGCAGAGGGAACCAAGCCAAGTGTGGGTCCCAGCCCGGCAGCCAACTCTGCATGAGTGAGATAGGAGGATTTTAACCGCCGCCAGTACCTAAAAGGGCTCCTCTCTGGATCACCTACAGTGCTGGGCACTCACAGCCTGGCACAGGATGGATAAAAGCAGAATCATGTAGAGATTAAGAGCTCAGGTTCTGAAAGACACAGGTTCAAATCCCAGCTCTCCCAGCATGTGTCTTCACCTGCCTGAGCCTCGATTTCTCCATCTGTAGATGGGGAACATTATGAGCCTCTTCCTCGCAAGGCTGGTGTGTGGATTCCATATGAGAATGTGTGTGAAGCAATGAACTCAGCGCCAGGCTGGAGTAACAGATGGTGGTTATTTCTGCTGCTACTATTATTGTCAGTATTTTATATTAATTATTCTATAGCTAGAATATAAAGTAAGGCTCCCCACCCCACCCCAATTCCTAATATTTGCCTCTTTCAAAAGCATTGTGTATTATGGGTCATTCTCTCAAACATTTCATTCGACCAACAGTGTGTTGTTTGGGGAAGACACATTGGCCTGAAATGACCTCACTGGGTGCTCATTTTGGATGTTAATCGCAGTAAGCTGACAAATGGGTTAAAAGAGATAAAGTAATTTCGTGTAGCTTTAGAATTTCTCCCGGGAGTGTGGCCTGGCATACATAGGGGTTGGATACTGTTGCAAACAAGCCTTTTGTGATTCACTTTACGATGCAATATAGCAGCTCTGCAGATTATGAATTTGTACCTACAAGGAGAGTAAGTATAACCTAGGGTCATAATATGTGGCCAATCAGTATTTGTGGCTGGCATAATTACTACACCAAGCATGAATTTGTCTGTCAAGCAACTTAGAGAAGTAAAGAGAGGTGCTCTGGAAAGTGATGCTGGACATTTTGAAAGGTGGCTTTGTAATGACAAAGTTCACAGACTCAAAAATGCAGGTGTAGCACAGGCAACAAAAGCAAAAATAGGTAAACTGAGCTTCAAAATGGAAAATTTCTGTGTATCGGAGGACTTGATCAACAGAGTAAAAATGCAACCTACTGGATGTGAGAAATATTTGCAAATCATATATTTGATAAGGGGTTAATATCCAGAATATATTAGGAGGAGAAGGGGGAGACAGAGGACGAGATGGTTGGATGGCATCACTGACTCAATGGACAGCAAGCTCAAGGATATAGTGAGGGACAGAAGAGCGCGGTGTGCTGCAGTCCATGGGGTCACGAAAACTCAGACACAACTGAGCAACTGAACAACCACCACCAAAATCCCTACCAAACACGAAGAAAAGACTTGATAGACATTTCTCCAAAGCAGATATACAAATGACCAATGAGCACATGAAAAAATGCTTAGCTTTACTATTCATTGTTATCACTGTTCAGTCGCACTATTTATTAGACGTAAATCAAAAGTACCATGATACCACCTCACATCCATTAGGGTGCTACTATCAAAAACGGATGACACTGAGAAAGTGGAGCCCTAGTGCACTGCTGGTAGAAATGTAAAATGGTGCAGCCACTGCGAAAACCAGTATGGTGGGTCCTAAAAATAACAATAATAGAATCACCATATACAGCAATTCCAATTCTGGGTCTATACTCAAAAGAATTGAAAGTGGGAATTTGAAGAAATATTTGTATACTCATGTTCATAGCCACATTATTCATCTTAGAGAAGAGGTGGAAGCAACTCAAGACAGATGAGAAACGGATAAACAAAATGTGGCATATATGCATACAACGGAATATCATTCAGTCTTAGGAAGGGATTTCTGACACATACTATAACACAGATGAACCTCAAGGGCATTATGTTAAGTGGAATAAGCCATTCATAAATGGACAAACATGTGTGATTCCACCTAATGAGATACCTGCTGCTGCGGCTGCTGCTGCTGCTAAGTCGCATCAGCGTGTCCGACTCTGTGCGACCCCATAGATGGCAGCCCACCAGGCTCCACCATCCCTGGGATTCTCCAGGCAAGAACACTGGAGTGGGTTGCCATTTCCTTCTCCAATGCATGAAAGTGAAAACTGAAAGTGAAGTCGCTCAGTAGTGTCCGACTCTTAGCGACCCCATGGACTGCAGCCCACCAGGCTCCTCTGTCCATGGGATTTTCCAGGCAAGAGTACTGGAGTGGGGTGCCATCGCCTTCTCCAAATGAGATACCTAGAGGAGTCAAATTCATAAAAGACAGAACATTGGTGGTTACCAAGGGAGTCAGAGAAGGAGAGAAGAAGAAATTATTGTTTGATGGGGACAGAGTTTCAGTTCTGCAATGAAAAGAGTTCTGGGAAAGGGTGATGGCTGCACAACCAATGTGAATATACTTAAGGCCATTGTACACAAAAATAGTTAAGATGGTAAATTTTCACACAACTAAAAATAATAATAAAAAAGGAAGAAAGTCAAGAGTCTGAAATTACACTATCTCACAAACTGTAAGAAAAAGCAATATTTATACTTACTATTGCTTCTTAACCCATTTACTAGGTTACTGCTATAAACATCCAAAATTATAATAAAATTTTTGATTACAATTTTATAGATAATACCCAACTCATAATATTGATATTTTAAGTAGCCATTTGAAAGTTTCATTGTCTTAAGTTCCTATACTTAAATTGGCCAAAAACATTGGAGGAGAATCTTCTCATCAGGCAAATGTGGAAGAAGTGGAAGCAGTGATTAACTTTATTTTCTTGGGCTCCAAAATCACTGCAGATGGTGACTGCAGTCATGAAATTAAAAGATGCTTGCTCCTTGGAAGAAAATCTATGACAAACATAGACAGTATATTAAAAAGAAGAAACATTACTTTGTCAACAAAAGTCCATATAGTCAAAGCTATGATTTTCCCAGTAGTCATGTATGGATGTGAGAGTTGGACCTTAAAGGAGGTTGAGCGCTAAAGAATTGATGCTTTCGAATTGTGGTACTGGAGAAGACTCTTGAGAGTCCCTTGGACTGCAAGGAGATCCAACCAGTCAATCCTAAAGGAAATCAACCCTGAATATTCATTGGAAGGATTGATGCTGAAGCTGAAGTTTCAATACTTCGGCCATCTGAGGCAAAGGGCTGACTCACTAGAAAAGACTCTGATGCTGGGAAAGATTGAAAGCAAGAGGAGACAGGGTGACAGAGGATGAGATGGTTACATAGCACCACCAACTCAATGGACATAAATCTAAGCAAACTCAAGGAGACAGTGAAGGACAGGAAAGCCTGGTGTGCTGCAACCCATGGGGTTGCAGAGTTGGACATGAACGAGCAACTGGACCATAACAAGGGTGCCCTCCGTCCCTCCTCGCGTGTTCAGGGCACAGTGGGGCCATCTCCTGTCACTGCCATTCCCTCAGCCTGGCTCTCCTGGGGCAGCCTGGACTGTTCTGGGCTCCCACATAGACTAGAACCTGGAGCTCAGGGCCCCAAAACTCCCACAAAGCCTTCTGCCTCCCCCGTGGGGAGCTTCCTAAACACAGAAAACATTTATTGTCTAAAATGCTCTTGTTTGTGTTATGCTTCTTAATGTTCCTTTATTAAAAAGAAATGAGTTTCTGAAAGAAATGGTTGAAAACAGATTTTTTTAAATTGCTCTTGTGCCCTAACACCCTGAAAATACAGTTTTCCTTTTGAGGGGGTCCCCTCTGGGCTGTCACCCTCCAATTGCCCCCACAATAAGCTCCTTCCATGGGAATCTGGCCTCTGCTCAGCAGTGGCAGACAAAGGCCTGAGGCCCCAAGGGTGAAATCCTGATGGTCATCACCATGCACTGGGTGCTTATGAAGGGGACCAGGCTCCTGGCTACCTCTTCTTGTCCCCTTGCACTGTGTGAGACACCACCGCATCCTAGGAGTTGCCTAGGATGGTTGCCTAGGACGCGGTGGTTGCCATCAAGAAGCCTTAGGTAGGGACATTCCTCGACGGTTCAGTGGTTAGGACTCCGTGCTTCCACTGCAGGGGTATTGGATTCGATCTAAGGGTGTGGAATGAAGATCCTGCATGCTATTTGGCCAGAGAACAAAAATAAAACCAATATCTAACCTATGCAACCAAAAGGTCTCATTAAACAAACCCCACTTGGAAAAATAAAAATAAGAGTCCCCAGGTATATCAACTATGTGTGCTAAGTTGCTTCAGTCGTGTCCGAGTCTTTGGGACCCCATGGACTGTATAGCCTGTCAGGCTCCTCTGTTCATGGGATTCTCCAGGCAAGAATACTGGAGTGGGTGGCCAAGCCCTCCTTCAGGTAATCTTCCGCATCCAGGGATTGAACCTGTCTCATGTTTCCGGCAGCAGCAGGCGGGTTCTTTACCACTAGCGCCACCTAGGAAACCCGTATCAACTATGAAGTAAAGTGAAGTCGTTCAGTCGTGTCCGACTCTTTGCGACCCCATGGACTGTAGCCCACCAGGCTCCTCCATCCATGGAATTTTCTAGGCAAGAGTACTGGAGTGGGTTGCCATTTCCTTCTCCAGGGGATCTTCCTGACCCAGGGATCGAACCCGGGTCTCCCGCATTGCGGGCAGACGCTTTACCGTCTGAGCCATCAGGGAATCAACTATAGTGAAGTTAAAATAGCTTAGTCGTGTCCAACTCTTTGCGACCCCATGGACTTAGTCCATGGAATTCTCCAGGCCAGAATACTGGAGTGGGTAGCCTTTCCCTTCTCCAGGGGATCTTCCCAACCCAGGAATAGAACCCAGGTCTCCCACATTGCAGGCAGACTCTTTACCAGCTGAGCCACAAGGGAAGCCCAAGAATGCTGGAGCGGACAGCCTGTCCCTTCTCCAGCGGATCTTCTCGACCCAGGAATCGAATCGGGGTCTCCTGCATCACAGATGGATTCTTTACCAACTGAGCTATGAGGGAAGCCCCGTATCAACTATACCTCAATCTTAAAAAATACTTTTTAATTTAAAAAAGGAAAAAACAGAATTCTAGAAAGAGAGAACAGCCTCTCCTTACCTCACCATCTTCCATCCCCCATCCTCCCGCCTTTAAGCTCCTCCCCACCCGCAGCTCTGCTGCCGCAGTTTCCCCAGACCATTCCACCCTCCCCTGGAGTCCAGCAAGCCCAGGTCTCCATTTGTGTGTTTTCCAGCCTGGGCTTGAGTCCAGGTTTTCTTCTCCCACATCCTTAGGGCTCCCCAGCAGAGGGAAGGGCAGTGAAATGGGATAAAATGGGGCAATTATTCAGTGCAATCAGCCTCATCTTATGCCGTGAGAAGTGATTTCTTGCCTTGAGTCCTCAGCTGGTCTATGTGGGAGACATGTATCTTCAACCACTGAGCGAGCACAATATGGTTTTACATCTCAAGAGCCCTTGTCCCCTCCCCATCTTGCAGATCCCCTTCCACCCCCATCCACTGAGGAAGTCCTCCCCATCGCTCCTTCCTGAGACCGCGGGACTGTTGAAGAGTGGGGAAGACAGATAACCCATCGCCCCATGATGACGAAATACACATTGCTGAAAACACATAAGAGGAAGACCTAAGCTAGTCCAATAAGTGAAGGAAGGCTTCTGGGAGGTGGTGATGTTTACACTGAGTCCAAAAGGATGAATAGGAGTAAGCTAAGAAAACGGAATGGAGAAAGTCTGCCAGGCAAAGGGAACAGCCTGTTCAGAGCCTGCAGGCAGGAGAGAGTAGAGCTGTCTGAGAAGCTGAAATAAGGCCAACAGTTTTGGCGAGTAATGCAGAATGGAGGGGAAGGAGGTAGGGCTGAGGCCAGAGGGTGGACACAAGCCAAGAAGCCTTAGAGCCCATTGGGAGGATTCTAGACTTGGAGGCTTTTCCTAGGTTTGGAAAGCCTGAATCGCCAAGCTCGTCCAGGGAGAATAACTTTGCCGGGCAGATTATGTGGGCTGAAGTGGAGGTGGAGGCCAGGGTGCCAGGTTGCAATTCTCTGCCTTTTCTATGCACTGGGAACAGTCACAGGGCTGTCTGGATGCCACAGACTTCAACAACACACCAGCCTGCCACCCTTCTGGGGCGGCCCAGCACCCACAAGTGGCAGTGGCTACTGCGCTGGTTCTACCACTCAGGAACCATGAGCAAGGCATTTCCCTTCTCTGGGCCTCACTTTCCTCATCTGTATAATGGGTATCAGTGCCAGCTATCTCACAGGCTTGTTTTAGGATGTCATGAGATCACAGGGCCTTCCCAGGTGGCGCTAGTGGTAAAGAACCTGCCTGCTAATGCAGGAGACATAGGAGATATGGGTTTGATCCCAGGGTCAGGAAGATCCCCTGAAGGTGGGCGTGGCAACCCATTTCAGTATTCTTGCCTGGAGAATCCCATGGACAGAGGAGCCTGGTGAGCTATGGTGCATAGGGTTGCAAAGAGTTAGACATGACTGAAGCGACTTGGCACGCACTCAGGCACGTACAAGATCACAGATTTTAGAGACTTCACAAAAGCCTAGAATGGTCATCAATACAGGTTAGTTGTTATCATCATTACTATTATTATTATTGGTGTTTGCAGCCTGTCCCAACTCCTAAAACACTGTTTCATCTGTTGGTTGCTGGATGGTTTCAGGGACAGACACCGCCAAGGCCCAGCACTGCAATGCTCTACTTTTTTGCATAAAAGTGCATTTTGCATTCAGAAGAGCCCCTCCTTCCACAGAGGGTCCAGCGGGGTTGCTCGGGGGACACATTCCAGAAAGAATAACTCTGTGTAACATGAAACCCTGAATCTGGAAACACAACCTCTATGGGAAATTAGAGGATAAGGTCTGCTCTGCGGACCGCCCAACATCATTCCATACAAAAGGGATATTGAAACCCAAAGGCCTCGTCACTTGGCCTCCCGCCTATGGTCTCACCCTTCATCACAGCCAGAAAGATCTTCCTAAAAAACAAACTTGACTGTGGCATGATCTTGTTCAAACCCTCCCATGGCTCCCTGCTGCCCTTGGGTTCAAGTCCACACTCCTCGTCGTGACCTAGGATGTCCTGCGGTCAGACTCCTGTCCACACCTGCAGCCACAGCCTTTCTCTGACCCAGCCATTCGGGCGTCCAATGGATCGAGTTATTTCCCACCTCAGCACCTTTGCATATCCAGTGACACTCTTGCCCCCTGCTCCAACAGGCCACCTACAATTCTTCCAGACTCAAAAGCCCATAGGTCTTGTTGAACCTCCAAATAGTAATGAAAAGTGGTAATACTATCCCCATTTCCTAGATGAAGAAACTGAGGTACAATGAACTATCACATGGCTCCTGAAACTAAGCCTCAGACTAAGTCAGGCAAACTCCAGAAACCTTTGTGCACCCAAGAGGATGTACCTGGGTGCACCTCCATCGTAACAGGAGAGCAGAGGGGGACCAGATAAGAGGGTTGAGCCAGTGCGGTGCAAAGGCATACCACTCACACATTTGTAGTTCAAGGCAAGAAATGTGACCTCGTTGAACCTCAGTTTTCTCATCTGTAAAGTGGGATTAAATAACATTACATACCTCATAGGCACCTTGTGAATCTTCAGGAACAACATACAGGAAGCGCCTGGCGTGTGGTGGATACTTAGTGACTGGCACAATGCCGCCCTCCCTGGCTGCATCTGGGAGGCTGCACCCGTCCCGACCAGCCCTTCCCAGACTAGACTTGCATCCCCTGAGGTTAGGCTGCTGGGGCCTGGGAACCATCCCTGCCCTGTTTTCTGTTTTGGGTTTTGTGTTTCCCAGCGTTTCCTTTGGAAAAAGTCCAGCTTCCTCCCTGCTGGAAGGAGGCAGAGGGGGATTGTTCACGCCTGTGCCGGGATGCCCAGGGGAGCCATGTGGGGAGGCGACAAGAGCCTGAGGTTTGGGGTCTGGCCAATCCAGGTTTGAATCCAAGATCTGACACTTAGAATGCTGTGTGACCCCGGGCAAGTGACCTCACCTCTCTGAGGTGCTGATTTCCTCACCTGTTAAAGGGTCTCATGATTTCCACCTTACAAGATACTGGATATGGATGGAGGGACTAGGATTAGACTCTGGATCCACTTCCCCAGTGTACATACAGTACTTCCTTTGGGGGAAGGGGCTGAAGAGCAGGGGAGAAGCCACAGGTTATAGCAGGAGTCACCAATTCATATACTCCCTGACAAACTGAAGGGGATGGGTGTGTAGGGGTTAATTAGGGGTTGGGAGAGGGCACAATTCAGCTCCAGATTATCAACACCCCACTGGAATAAGGATCCAAGATAAGCAGACCTCTGGATTTTCAGGAGAAAAATCCCTATTTTCATGCAAAACCTCATGATTAAAGTATGGTTAAGATGTACATACTCTATGACTGTGCACATATAAAATTCAAAACCAGACAAAACTCATGTATGGTGATAGAAACCAGATAGCAGTTTCCTTCATGAAGTGGGTGGGCAGTGCCTGGGAGTAGGGCTGCAGAGACATTCTGCGTAGCCAGAACATTTCCTCTCTTGATTAGGGTCTTGGGGGCATAAGTGTGTCCCCTTCATAATTTTATGCATTGCGCACTTCTCTGCATGTTTTTGTTGTTGTTGTTTAGTCACTAAGTCGTGTCTGACTCTTTTGAGACCCCGTGGACTGCAGCCCACCAGGCTCCTCTACCCACGGGATTTCCCAGGCAAGAATACTGGAATGGGTTGTCACTTCCTTCTCCAGTGCATCTTCCTGACCCACGGATCAAACCCAAATCTCCTGCTTGGCTGGCGGATTCTTCACCCCTGAGCCATATCGTACTTCAATAAAAATGCTAAAATAATTTGAGAACAAATAAATCAAGACGACAGTGCTGGGAGGAGAGACAGCCAGCATGAACCAAAGCTGGGTGCACCTGCAGGCATCTCAGGCAACCAGGTGGACACCTGAGACAGGGACACAGATGCTTCTGGCTCCTGACCCCCTGACCTGGCTCCTGGCCTTTAGAGAGCTCCCCTGCTTCCCCGGGCCACACAGGAGGAATGCCCATTCTGCGTCCCCCTGGTCACCTTTTCCGGAGAAGGCTGGGGAGCCACATGTCCATTCAACCTGCCTCTCCACCAGATTCCGCTGAGCTCAAATTCCAGAGAAGAAGGTCTACCCTGCCACTTGGATGATAACATGACATGTGCAAAACTCACCCTTATTTTTTATTCATTTTTCTTCACCAAGAATACCCAGAGGACAGTAATCAAAAGGCAGGCAGAGTTCTGTTTCCAAAGAAAGCCTTCAGAATCTGTGCTTCACACAACCCACCTCCTAGCCCAGGGCAGCTCCATGCAGCAAACCCAAAGGCTGCAAAACTTATTTGGTGGCATCCCCGGTTCCTATGAGCCCTTAGCAGAGGGGTGGTGGTCTGCAGGGGGACGGCCTCGGCTCCGCCCCTCTGCCTGGGCCGGATATCTTGGTTTTATTTTTATTTTCACTCTCGTTCTTTTCTGAGGGCCAACAGAAGACGCACACGCCTCCTATATAAAGCGGCACTAGCCAAAACAAATGCACGTCAAATGCATTTATTTGCACAGACACTCATAAAAACTTTACTAGACACCAAATAATTACAGGAAGAGGCAAACCTCCAGCTCTGCCAATCCCCCGCTTTTGAAGTGGATTTAAGATAAAGATCAAATAGGCTGGGCGCTGGCCCCCGAATCACACCCAGCCCCCTTCGCCAGTCTCGGACCCTCAGGGTGGAGACCAATGAACTTTCTTGCTTTTGTGAATTTGTGTCCAATTCATATAAAATGTCTTTCTGCTAGTTATTCTCAAGTGTCTTAATGGGGGTTTTATGGCTCAAAATATGGTCCTGGGCCTTTTCTTTGTTCTGGCTCAGGTCCTCCGTCAGGGAAGCCCCCGGTTCTATAGGAGTCGCTGAAATACCCCAGCCTGTCCATTTGGCAAGAAATGCAAAGATTCTTGAGGAAAGTGCCTTTTAGGAAATAAATATAAATGGTACCTTGGGAGTCCCACACAGACAGCTTGGATGCTTTGGGCTGAAGCCCCTAATTCTGTTGCCGTCTGAAAAACCCCTCAGCCTGGGCTCCACAGCCAAAGCGGGGAGTGAAGGCTGAGACTGTGCTGGGCTGTCTGGGCACTGCCTGGGTGGGGGACGGGGGGTCTCCTGGGCCCGGCCCACAGCTGCCTGGACCTGAGTTTCACCTGCCCTAAAGGAAGATAGATTGTTGAGCTCGGCATGCGTTTGGGAGGGAAGGAGGCAGCTGCAGTCTCTCCTAAGTCCTGGGGACTCTCTTTCCTCCAGACATCTGAGTGGAGACACACTATGTGCCAGGCACTGTGCTGAGCGTTTGTAGTCCATTCTCGCAACAGCCCTGCGGGAATTCAGGCTATTACGCCCACTTTACAGATGAGGAAGCTGCAGTACGGAGCGAGGGGAGGGCCTTCCGGAGGTCCTGAACCAGATCTGCGGGGACTCCCTGAGACCTGCTCTTCACCCCACTTCTAACCCACTGCTTGGCCAGTGAGAGATCTCAGCCCTGGGCCACCTGACTGGGGCACCGTCCTTCTCCAGCCCTGAGGGCTCAAACCAGCCTTTCGATCTGCAATCCTGAGTCAGGATCTCCTGACCCACCAAGGAGAAATCTCATGACTAATGACCCAGACCTTGTGCTGAAAAGTCATGAGTCCGTGGCCAGAGACCCCCACCATCTGGCTGAGGATGGGGGCTGGGCCGCAGAGAGGGCTGAAGGACTTTGCTGGAGCTGGACGGTCCCCACGTTGCACACGGACACACACCCGCACACAGCCTGGAATCACACACATTGTGCCTCACCAGCAAGTTCTGACTAAAGTCTTGTCCCCCGCCACCTCAGTCTAGAAAACCCCAGATGGGAGAGTGAGGCCTGCTCCCAGTCCTGAGTCAGAGGGACGCCCCCCAACTTGGAAACCGCACCTCCCCCCAGTTATTCCTCTGGGCACCTCCACGGGACTCAGGGTCTCTGAGCTCTCCGCAGACATGGGAAGACCACAGACCCTCTTCCCTGGGCTGTGAGAAGGTGACCAGATTACTTATCACACACATGCATCTCTCTGCTAGCTGAGAAGAGACCTGAGCCTTTGACCCCTGTGTCCCGGGGGTCAAGTACAGCCGGTGATCCAAGGAGTCAAAGGTGATCACATCTGGCTCCAGAGGCCGGTACACTCGACCCCTTCAGTGCCTTCCCACTTCACTTCCTGAGCACCCAGGTCTTCAGAGCCCAGGCTAGGTCCTGGGAGGAGCAGCCCCCAGCCTAGGTGTTGGCTGGGGGCCGCAGCTCTGGTCCAGGCTGGCCTCCCCCACATTCCCGCACCCACGCATCTGAGGATCTCAGGGGCCAGTGGCCAGCAAGCAAGGCAGGACGGGGTCTGTGTGCTCTGGCAGCCCTGACTCTACCCCTTGCTGGCAGGGTGGAATCTCCGATCCGCACAGCTCGGCGCCCTCGCCGCGCGGCACCAGGCTGGGCGGCGCCCTGTCCTCCACCCCTGCCCAGGATTCTGGCTTCCAGCTGGGGCTGTAAACTGGGAGGGGACTCACGGATGGCTCTGGTCAGAAGCACGGCAGGGGGAGAACAGACAGGGCTCCACTGCCGGGAGGGTGGGAGTCCTAGGGCCCTGCTTGTGGGCCGCTGGTAGCGCAGGCAGCCGGCGGGAGCACTAAGCCCTAAGGAAAGGAGCAAGGAGGTAGAAAGAAAGGTACAGTGGAAATGAGGTGTCTGTAGAAATGGGGAGCTAAGACTCCCGCCCTATAGCTTCCATCTCAGTTCTTGCTTCTTCCCAAGTGATTCTGCACAGTCAGCTGGGTCTTCCCTTAGGTGGAGAAAACCCGAAGCTGTTTCTGACACCTTAGTGCGAGCCCAAGAGAATCCCGGATTGCCAGAGGGCCTGGGGTCGCCCTGGGGAAGAATCTGCGGCTTCTGTCGGCCGGTCCAAGCAAGACAGCACTCGCCGGCTATCGGTAGTACCCAACTTCGGGCCGAGGCCCCGTTTCTACCGTGCAGTCTGCTAAGTTTTCAGTAGCGGAAGCCCGTCGGGAGACGCAGAAGCCACAACTGGGCTTATAAAGAGACCTGGGGCCTCTGTGCACAGCGCGAAAGAGCCGGGACGCCGCCAATTCAGCTGAGGGAGAGGGGGGCAGAGACAAAAGGCAAGGACAGGACCGACGGGTTGATCCAGAGGGTGGGGAATTAATGCGCAGCAAACCAGGAGGAGGAGGAGATGGGAAACCAGGTTCGTGGCCTAAGGAACCCCGCTCCCAGATCAGAGACAGCAGACTGCGGCCGGGGTCCAAGCCCGAATCTCAGCAGCTGCGGACAGCTCTGGGCACCCGCCTTGGCCCTGGTGGTGTGGGCTGTGAAGCTGGCAGGAGCACAGGGTGATGGGCCAAGATTCTGTACGTCCTGGGTGCCAGGTGAGCCATGTACCCGAAGGTGGGTCGTCATCTCACCCTTCTGCTTGGAGATGCAGCCTGTGAGCCGCCCTGGGAATGCGACCCTGGGCACAGTCCCGACTCAACTCTGTACACCAGCCAGAGAGTCCCAGAAGCTCAGAGGTCTCCATTCCAACAAAGGGGAGAAGAGAGTTGTGGAGAAGAGGCTCAGCACAGGGAAAGTGGGGAATGGGAAACAGGAAGAAGGGGATGACCTGCTGTTCCCGGAATTTGGAGTCTGGGGTGGGTCTGCAGGACCTGTGATGGAAGAGAATTCCTACTGGAGGGAAGAGAATTCCTAAGTGCGCTCTGACGGAGAAGAGGGTCTGGGCCTGGAACAAGGACCTTCTTGCCTACAAGCAGTCGCCCGACAGAGGGTGCAAGAATGCAGCGCTGCCAGCAGAGGGCAGAATGTGCCCGATCGGTCCGCCAGCCCTAAGCCGGGCTCTTGCGCCCCGGGCTCTGCGCGCCCGAGCCTAGTCCGCCCGGCTTCACCCGCCGCTACCTCGCCCCCAGTCCCAGGCACCCGGCGAGGACGGTCTAGGCCCAGTCCCAGGCCCGGCTTCGGGAGCTCAAGGCCTGGGGTTTCCAGGTTGCCCAAGGACAAGGGACCAAGGGCTTGTGGGAGAAACTCCACACCCACTTATCCGCTGGATACAGACACACAAAGACGCCAAGAAATCAAGAAAAACACGGAGACACAAAGACACACAACTCGGAGACTCGCGAGCACACAGAATCGTTCGGAAACTCGGAGGTACACACAGACACACAAAGGTGACGACACCAAGACAGCAACAGAAAAGGATCCCGTACACAATACGGAGGATTAGAGTCATACAAAGACCTAGGGACCCGCATAGCGTGACAGGCGCAAGGGCGCACACAAAGACCTACAAAAACGCTAACGATATGGAGACATAGAAGGCCCAGCAGACTCACATCCAAGCACACACGGGCACGGGGGAATCAGACACAGATTCAGAATCACATACTCGGAGCCCAGACAGTTGCAGGGACGCAGAGAAATCGTATGTGCACAGAGACACGGGTGCGCAGGCATGGCAGAACCTCAGACACGGGAGCATCGAAACGCACAGACACACACACGCAGATACCCACCGACATACACGCAGGTACTGGGATGGGGGGGAGCTTTCTAATCCTCCACAAAGCCGGGCTCCTCCGCGGGGCCCCGCGGCACAGGGGGCCACTTCTTACCAAGCCTCCCGCAGGCTTCAAATCCGATCCGCCCTCTCGCCTCCAGCGGGGTCAGGGGACCCGCCTCCCTTGCCCTCCGCCCCCGCCCCGCTCCGCGCCGCTGCTCCGCTCCGGGAGGGGCCCGGGCTGCCCCCAGCGGCGCGCAGGGTCAACCTGCGCCTGCCCCCGGCCGCCTCGGCCCCTCTGCTCCCGGGCGAGCCGTGCCTCCGTGGGGACCCCGGGAGCCGAAGACACAGCCGGCCCGGGCGCGGTGCGCCGCAGCCGGACGCAGCGGCCTGCGTGCGGAGTGCGGATGCCAGACCCGATGGGAGCCAGGTCGGGCGGGCGCCCGAGTCGGCCGCTCTTTCTCGCCGGCCTTTCCTTTCCCGGTGCCGAGGCCCACTCTGCCCAGACTGGCCAGGGCCCTGTCCCTGCCGGGCATGGCCTACTGACCCCCGGCAGGGTCCCTCAGCCACCCAAGGTAGCTTATATTCCAGCGATCAATCCGGTTTCCTTCGCGCTCTCCAGCGCACGTCCTCCGCGACCCTGGGGCCACCGCCTTCTACCCCTGCCCCTCATTGCCAATCCTGCGAGGCCGGGAATTGTTCCCACCCCTAGGCACGATCGCTTTCTCACCTCCTAACCATCCTCTAAACTCTATGTCGCCTGCAGCCCGGCCTCACCTTTCTGGCCTGCCCCAGTGTTCCCAATCTTCATCCCGGGGGCCCTTCTCAGATCTTCTCTCACCCGTCCACCCACTCTCTGCCACGTCTGAAGCTTTCCCGGACCCCCACCCCCAAATCTGGAGCCAAATCCCACTCCCCCACCCCGGGCCAGGACTTTGGCAAGTCCTGGGCCAGCAGCCCTTCCCTCTTGCCTGCCGGTCCCCGAGCTTCGATCCCCGCAGCCAGCCCTCTCCACAGAGCACACCGGATCCGGGAAGGCGCCCGCACCGGGGCTGGCTGGGGTGGGGGACGGGGGGACGCCAACTCAGCCCGGTGCGACCTACCTCGGCCGAAGGTCGGGGTCTCCCTCGGGCGGCCACTGCGGGTCGGCGCCGTCCCCTGGTGGAGCCGCTGCTCTCCCCGCCGTCCGTGAAGAGTCTGTCCTCGCTCAGGGCCACTCCTCTTAGCGCTGAAGCTTTACAAAATATTAATAATAAAGAAGGCAAGAAGAGGGAAGAAAAAAAAAGAAAGAAAAGCTTTCATTCCCCAACTCCCAAATCAATTTTTCAAGGGGGTGGGGCAGAAGGATTTGTTTCGAAGGCGACCCAAACTTCTGCGAAGGACCCGCGGGGAGCTCGGCCTGGCGGGGGGCGCCCGGGTCCGCACTCGGGGGACCAGCGCAGCGCAGGGAGCTCAAGCCGGGGGGCCGCGGGGAGCCCTCCGGCCGGGGGGCGGGGAGGGTTGGAGAGGTGGGGGGGTGGGCAGCGACGGCACTATTTGACGTGGAGTCGCCGGCTCATCCCGGCGCAGGGATACGAGGCGCACCAATGAGTTCAAATGTCAGGAAGTTTGAGGAGCGGTGAGGCGGCTCCCGGCAGGGGTATCCCTCCGCCGCCGGCCCCACAGCTCTAAACCGAGCGGCTCCTCGGGCGCACCATGGCACTGGGGTAGCGCGGGGAGCGCGCCTGGAAGCCCGCGGCCCGCTGCGCCCCGCCCGGGACCCCGCTGCGCCGCCCGCGCGCCCCCCCCTCAGCCCGCGGGGCCGCCCCTGCACCCCCACCCCCTCCCCCGCCCGCCGCCGCCGCCGCGGCCGCCGCCGCCACCACCACCACCAGCACCGCCGCCGCCGTCTCCTCCTCCCCGCGCGGCTCCGTCCGCCGCCGCCGCTCGCCGCCGCTGCAGCCCGGCCCCGGGGCTGACAGGCAGGTGACTGACAGAGGAGCCGGCGCGCGTGCCCACGAGTGCCCCCGGAGAGAGCGCGGCGCGGGCTGCAGCCGCCCCGGCCCGCCCGCACGACGCCGGGGCCGGGGGCCAGCGAGTGGCCGCTCCGCACTCGCCGGGGGCAGCCGGCGGCCCCAGCCGCAGCTCCAACCCCGCGGGGGCCGGGCCTCCCCGGCTCCCCGGCTCCCCGGCGGCGGCGGCGGCGGCGGCGGCGGCGGGAGGCGAGCAGGCCGGCAGGCGGGCGGGCAAACACCCTGGCCGGCGGGGCCCGCAGCGCGCCCCGCGTCCCATGGATATAGCAACAGGTCCCGAGTCGCTGGAGAGGTGCTTCCCCCGCGGGCAGACGGACTGCGCGAAGATGTTGGACGGCATCAAGATGGAGGAGCACGCCCTGCGCCCCGGGCCCGCCACTCTGGGGGTGCTGCTGGGTGAGTGCGGGGTCGGGACACGCGCCCGAGTGGTCTACTGGCAGGGGACAGGGGCCTTGGCCCCTGGAGGTGTACACGGGGGGTCCAGACCAACGGATAAAGGCAATGGTGTTGCAAAACGTGGGGGTGTTGGGGACACAGAGAGAAAGACTCCTGGAGTGATCACCAAAGGGACGAGAGGCACGCCTAGACAGGCATCCTGAGGGGACAGAGGTACGCAGGGACACCCCCTAGGAGGAGCGAGGACAGGCACAGCTCCAGCCGCCACCTCCTATCCTCACCGGGCCGCAGTTCTAGAGCTGCCACTCGGGAGGCGAGAGGTAGGAGGCGGTGGCAGGGGTGATGGAGAGGGCAAGAAGTCACCTCGGCAAGCTTGGGAGTGGTGCCGGGTCACTTGGGGAAGGGCCGTGTCTAAGAAATGTTCCCCGGGTCACCCAGATTACAGATGTGGGGGGAGATGTGGGAGAGAAGACAGCGAACGCCACCGTGGGGGCGTGCGCCTAAGCCCTCACCTCTTCTGTCTCGGTCCCTGCCGGCTGCCCTGCGCCGTGCTGGTTCCTCCTCTCTGGTATTACCACCGAGCGCTGGATCTCCGGAGCAGGGGAGCGCGCAGCGCCGAGCCGAGACTCCAGGCCCGCGCGGCCTCTCGGCGCCGGAGTCCGCCGACCGGGATGAACTCACTGAGTCTGCCCGGCCCCTGGCGCGGCGGCCGGGGAGGCGCAGGCATGCGGGCGGCGCTCCCGGGCTGCCCTCGCCTTTGGGGCCGGGGGCCGCGGGCCCAGCGCAATCGGGACGCTGGGCCGGGCTGGTAGGCGCTGACGGCCCGGCTCTCGCCCTGTGCGCTGCAGGCTCCGACTGCCCGCATCCCGCCGTGTGCGAGGGCTGCCAGCGGCCCATCTCCGACCGCTTCCTGATGCGAGTCAACGAGTCGTCCTGGCACGAGGAATGTTTGCAGTGCGCGGCGTGTCAGCAAGCCCTCACCACCAGCTGCTACTTCCGGGATCGGAAACTGTACTGCAAACAAGACTACCAACAGTAAGCGCCTCGCGTCCTCCTCCTTCCCCGCCGCCGCCCGACACTCGAGCCCGGCCGCCCCTCTGCCCGGCCGGGGCCCGCGTACCCCCTGCAGCCGGCCCCGCGCGCAGCTGGGCCCGTCAACTCCAGAGAGAACTCCGCGGGTTGCGCGTCTCCCTCCAGGGCAGAACCATCCCGGCCCGGCTAACCCCGGTGGGGTGGCGGGGACCCTCCAGCAGCCCCTAGTTGCCATCTTTTTTGTTCGGGAAACCTGCGCTGGGCTGCTCCGGTTGGAGTGCGCGGGACAAGGCCCTGAGCGGAGCGAGGGATACGATGCTTCGGTCGTGGGACCAAGGCCTGGCTTCACGGAGGCCTGCACTGGGGACCGAGAATTGCTTTTCAAACGAAAGCAGTGCTTTAGGGAACCGGGCCCTGGCGGTGTGCTTCCCCAGCCCCAAGGCAGGGTTTGTGTCGGTTGGGGATTGCTGAAGCAAGGGGGTGGAGTGCCAGGGTGCTGAAGCGCGGGAGCCCTCGGGCATGCCCCCTTTCTGCCAGGCTCCCTGCTGCCTTTTCAGTCCCCGATGGAGAGAAAAGGGTGTGCGCCCTCCCCAGACCGTTCCATGCGGGAATCCTGCACACATAATTATTGTTGGCTGGAGATGCTGTCTAGGAAGAGGACCTTAAGAGGTGGCAAACCACAATCTGGGCTCCCCATGGGGTGAGGAGCTGACCAAGTCAGCCTTCCCCAGCAGGCCCTCTTTCTTGCAATGTGTGTATGTTGAGGAGGGCTGGCCTGCTTTGGCCGCCTGCAACCCAAGCCTCTCATGGTTGGGGCCAGTGACTGAGCTGAGCCCTACCTGCTTGGCTTTTGTTTTTAGCTGAGACTATGGATTTGTCTGGCAGGGGGCGTGGGGTAGATAAGAGTAGATTCAGGTCTTTGTTTTGTTTCTTTTGACCCTCTGGGTTTTGTGCCTGGTTGTGTGATTAAGACGGAGACGGAGGGGAGCAACAGCAGGAAGAGGGGCGTGGGGATGCCCAGGGCAGCGACTAGTGGGTGCCCGTGAGAACTTTGCAGTGATGCCCAGAAAACCATTTCCGATAGGACTGTGGGGTGGGTAGGCTGCTCAGGTGGTGTGGTGCTCAGAAGGGGCTGTGTGTGCCCAAGCCTCTGAGAAAAGACAGGGAGGCCAGTGCTTGGTATCGATAGCAAGGGCAGCCTACCCGCTCTGCTCGGGGACTGTCCTGAAATCCACACCCTGATGGGAAGGGGCGCAGCTTGACTGAGACCTGGAAATAGGTGGGACTGCAGGCCAGAGCCCTGGAGAGGGCATCGGGTTCTACTTCAAAAGACCCCGGCTGAGCCCTCCACTAGCACCTACTCTGTGCTCCCCTGGTCCAGGGACCCAGTAGGAGCTGCTTTTTGTGCCTCGCTCTTCCTGCCAGCTGGGGGGCTCTGCAGGCAGGAACTGGGGCCCTGTCCTGAGCCGGCTCTTTGTGGTCCCCAAAGACTGCCCTTCTCTCTGGAGCACCCTGGGTTAGGCACACTACCATTCATGGGGTTTGTGCTGTGCCCTGGACTGATAGGTTCTAGTTCCAGAAGCTGAGGCCACCAGTCAGCTTAGCCACAGGCAGGCATAGAGCAGTATAAAGAAAAGGAGGAAAGTAGTTGGAGCTAGGTGCAGTCAGAGGCTTTGGGGTGGCCCCAGGGACTGTCCCCTCAGCGGGGCTCACCAGCCTCCAGTCCACATCCTGCTGTCCTGCACCCCTTGCCTGGCTCTGCCTGCCCAAGCTCGGCTCTGGTGGTGCCACTGCCCAGGGCAGCTCAGCCTGGACAACTCAACATGTGGGGGCCGGAGGCCCAGAAAACTGGAAATAGGCCTCCAAATCATTTGTGCAAGTTTTGAGGAAAATTTTTTTTTTTTTTTTACATTTTGTAAAGACTCTTTCCAGCCTCTTGTACCCATCTGCCCATCCTCTCCTCCCCACACCCCAGTCATTCATAGCAATTTTCTTTAAAACAAGGAGAAGGTGCCCCCCTGGTTCTTCAGAGCAGGAAATTGTAAAGTCACACAATTTGAGCTGGATGATCCTTTAAAGCTGAAAGGCCAATTCCCTCATTTTACAAAACAATTAAGCATTAGACAATTATTGCTTTGCTGAAAGTATATTTGTTTAAAATAGAAAAAAAGGTACCTAAGAGCTTTCTCCCTCAGTGCAGTAGGGGTGTGTTTGCAAGTGAATTTGGGGTCAGGGTGAATCTCCAGCACAGAGTCTAGGTCCTGTGGACAGCAGGCAGGCATTATTCATGCCTCTCTTGGTGTCTTCCTCCCCTCGTCCCCTCTTTCTTCCAATAATGCCAATCAGGTATCTGCACTAGGCTGGCCAGTGGAGGAGGGGGAAAAAGGGGGGTTGTTATCAAGACAATTCTGGCGACAAATCCTCCGGTGGATCTTTTCTGTGGGAGAGCAAGGGCAGAGAGGCAAGCAGGGGCTCACTGGGAAGTGATGTTCTTTGCACAATAAAAATGTATTTCACGATTTATTTTTTTCTTTGAGGATCGCAGATGCATATTTATTGCATCTGTGCGTAAATGCTTTTCAGACGAGAATGCAGGCAAGTGGGCGCAGAAATGTGCCTTCTCGATTTTGTCGAGTCTGTGTCAGCGGTATCGGGAAATTAACACCCCCCCGAAAAAAAAAAAACAAAACTTCGGAAAACTGTTTCTTCGCCTTGAGAGGGGCTGCGGGGCTCGATCCTTGGAAAGAGGTTCCTATTTTTATTAAGCGTCTCTTCCTCCACATTTATTTTAAAGATCCGGGACACTCAGAGACACAGCGTTATTTTACGCACCACGGGGGTGATTAATTGACGTTCGGGCGCACTTAATAACGTTTGATAAAAATCCACCCGCACATCCTGATCCTGCAAAGTGGAGAGCGGGCCACGGACATTTGGGCATTTTCATGCATCACTCGAAGTCTTCTTTTTCTCAGTTACGTGTTTTTTGGGGGGAGTCTCCTTCAGGGGAGAAAAAAAGCATCGGATCGTTCAGCTGTGCCCCAGACTTTGGCCCCTCGGCAGCGCAAGCTCCGTTTTGGGTAGAAAATCGGGTTAGAAACCGGGAAGACCCACAACCTCCAAACACAAACACCCTCTCCTTCCTCCACCCAAGAACACATTTTAAAAATGACATTACCCACCTCCTCGTTTTTGTTTTTTGTTTTTTTTTTCTTTTGCCGCTTAGCCAAATAGAATTATGTAACTCTCTTTTCCTGCCGTCTGTCGCTCGTCTGGAAAGGGTTTCTATCTTTCTATCCCGAGGAGATGGCGAATTCCGGGAGGAGGCTCCGGAAGGGGGGAGGGTCGTTGGCAGAGTCCAAAAATCTGTCACAAAATGGAGCCTAATCGCTTGGAAGACAGCTCCCAGATCTGGCCACCCGAGCCTCGTCGGTGTGCGGCCAGCGGGAGCCTGCGTGCGCTGTGCGCCCACCTCGGCATCCAGGGCTGGCGGCGCCTTTCGGCTGCCGGGCCTGCCCGGGCGGCCTCGCCTCTCCTCCGTGGAGCCCGCACGGTGCCCTGGGCCTCGCCTGCCCAGGTAGGATGCCTCCACAGCGGCGAGTGGGGCAGCGAGGCTTTGCTTGAGTTTCACCAAAAAAGCTGTCCGAATCCTGGGGTGATTTTCTTTCTTTCTTTCTTTCTTTTTTTTAATTTACTCCAGCTGACTGTGGCTCCAGTGGCCCAACCCCAGTCTTCCCCAGTGCATTCCTTTCCTGGGAAATGTTTACACCGGGAAAGGCCTTCCTGGGAGATTCACCTCACCTCCCAGCACCGGGTGTGGCGCATGGGGAGAGCGAAGTCAGGCCCCAGCCTTTGCTGGCGGCCGCTTCTCCCTGCTTGGGAGGCCTCCTTTAGGGGGGCGCCAGTTACACCAGCAGCATCCCCTCCACCAGTGGGTACCCCAGCTGGCATCGCTCCCAGCAGACTAGTTTCAAGCTATGACATCCCTGCCCACAGCCTGGGGTAGAGTAGTGGGCCTGTCCTGGAAACGGATTTCCTTAGAAGGAAGAGCCAGCGCTTTGCCTTATTTAAAAGACTTCTCGAGTGCTCTCCCTGGACATGGAAGGGCTGAGGGGATCCCTGTGCCAGTCCAAATCTAGGGGCCCTCTGGCCCCCGGGGGGGGGCACCAGCAACTTGGCTGCAGGCGGAAGGGTAAGCAAGGGCCTTCCTGAGGCTGCAGTCCTCCGCTGCTGAACGGATGCATTATTCACAGCTGACTCCTGGCTCACCCTGTATTCCCCAGGCTCCGGGCTGGTGTAGCCTAATTTGTTTGCTGGGTTTTTCCCGAGTGGGGGAAGCAGGCTGTGAGAATCTCCTCTGGGGTGCGTGAGGCTCCCTCCTGTGTGTCCTTTGGAACCAGGCTTAGGACCCCTGAGCCCCGACACCTACCTGAGCCTCTTCTGTGAAATGGGGGACATACCCACCTGGGAAGGGAGAAGTATTTTTATGAGGATTGGAGATAATGTGCCCCAAAGGACCTGGCATCTTGCCTGGCACATTGTTAATATTCTGGAAATTATTGTTGTTGCTTTATCACCATCAGCATGGCAAGGAATGCCTTGGCTCCGAGGCCACACACCATACCACCCATGGATTCCATGCCAAAGAGAGGGCAGCTGGCGTGCTAGGCTTGCCATAGGAAGGATGAGGGACACCCCTGGGAAAACCATTCCCTTTACCTGAGTGGGACACTGAGACAGACCCAAGTTCACCTCCCGGCCTCAGCACTCAGCAGCTGTGTGATCTTAGCCAAGCGGCTGCCCGTCTCTGAGTCAGAGGTTCTCCATCCACAGAATGGAGGTAACGATATAATTTTTCAGGGACGTTGTGAGGATTACACCCGGTACCCCAGTGGAGGTGGGGAAGCTTCAGTAAATGTTCCATACTTCATGGGATCCAGTATCCTCTCCTGAACCTCCATAGAGGTAGAAAAGCTTCTGATGACATGAGTGGAAACAAATGCCAACTGTGCATTGTCAAGAAGGGCAGCGGGCAGCAGGGTGGGCCTGGCCTATTCCTTCTTGTGAGGGGGGGTGGGGAGCAGCTTGTGGAGGTTGGGCTGAATCAAAGATCTTTCTATTGGAATCTCCAGGGTCTACATATTACTTAGAAAAGCACACTCAATAATATAATTTAGTATTTGGAGAGCTGTTCATGTTCATTTGCTCTTGTGATTCAAATGACAGAAAATAAAGCTCAACCGACATCTCCCAGGCTGCAGGGGGGATTCCGAAGAGAGGGTATGTGTGGGAGAGATCCAGGGATCTGTGCGTTTTTCAGGTGAGAAACACCAGCCCAGGCAGTCAGAAGGCTCTTCCAGCCCAGGGAGGTTTTTGGTCCATAAAGAGCTGGCAGTGCTTCCCCAGGGAACTTCCTCTATCCTGCAGCTGTGAGGTTTTTAAAACAGAAAAGGGAAAACACACACATACACACACAACCACCCAGTCCTACTTTGGCATTAGTTAGGCGGAGGGATGGAAGATACTCTCAGTGACATGAGTTATAACCTCCAATTTGTTGGACACCACAATCAGGCCTCAGCTTTAGGGGAGGGAAGAAGGAGGGATGGTCCACTCATCCAAGGAGTTCCTGTGAGCTGTCAGTCAATGGAGGGTGCTGGAGGACCCAAGGCCCTTGGCTCTCTGGCTGACCCAGCCCTCTCCAACCTCCAGATTCTGTGCTGATGGCAGCAGAGAGCAAAACCAAAATTATATGTATTTATTGCCACTGCAGTCAGAAGTGGGGAGGTGGTGGTACGGAGGGGAGGGCAAGGCTGAAAACCATATTTGAAAAAGTTGATTCACGAAGGCAGAGGAAGCAAAGTGGCAGACGTTTGCCATTTCATCGGCCGGCTGGTGTTCTCCATTCATGTCATAAATGTCTCCTGTCATTTGAGGCCAAAAGCAACATGATTTGGTTCCCCGGTGGCCTATAGGGTTTTTCTCCATTTTCTTTTTTTTGCAGTAAATGTTTATTTGTTAATGATATGCTTTAAACAGCCTAGCCTTGACCTCAAGTCTCCTGAAGCATCCATCTCCTCTCAGAAAAATCTTTCAAAGTTTGTGTAATTTTGAGGGGAAGGTGTAACTGACAGGGCAGTGAAGGGCCTGTGTTTGCTTTAACTACTGCGGTGTTGGGAGTGGAGGGGTATAAGGGGCCACTGTGCTCCGAATGGCAACTTTCTTGAGTTTCAGGCCTGGCTGACAGCACTTCCTCACTGCCCTTTACCTTTGGGTCCTGATCAGTACAAATAAATTTCTGCAGAGGCCCTTCCTTTGTAATTCCCAGGGCAATATTGTATCCATTTCTGTTCAGCTTTTTGATTGGCAGCCGCTGGATCTGCCTGGTGGACCCTGGGGCCCTGAAAAGAGGTAGGGGAGTCTCAGGGTCCAGGGGACGTGTGTGCGCACATTGGGGAGGGGAGGGGGCTTTGTCTCAATTGGAAGCCAGGCCCAGACCAGGACCAAATGTGCCGGCTGATGGCAGAGCACCTGGCTGGCCTGGCACTTGGTGAACTGGGGGCGGTGGTGGAGGGGGGATGGGGACCCGGTTCCTGGAATCAGGTTCCAGGAGAAACAAAGATATTTGCTTCCTGGCCAGCCTTGCTGTCAGAGGTTTCCTCAGGAACTGTGAGGTGGGTACCAGCCGGGGAGGGTGCCCACCGGGGCCGGGGTGAGGAGACCGCTGAGCAGCGCACTAGGTGCAGGAAGATGAGTGGGCATGCTGGAACACCGAGCTGCCAGGGCGCCTCCCCCAATCCCAAATGCCTCTGCTGATGCTGCCCGCCTCTGATGGCAGAGGCGGGCAGCATCACCACCGGTCTGGATGAGCTGGGTGTGACCGCCCTTCCCCTCTCCCACCTCTGGTTTTCAAGGGGGACTCCGTGACTGTTGTCATGTGACTCCTGGATTGCCATAGTTACTGGGCTGCCAGGATGTGGGCACCCGCCCAGGCCTGGAGTTGCCCAAGCCTATGGAGACAGAGAGGACCAGGGTGCTCTGGGACCACCTCCTCCAAAAGGCGGGCCCTCCGAGGGGGACACAGTTTCTCAAAGAGCAAGACGGCAGTTACAGATCCGGGCTCGAGAATGTCTCTGGCTCCCAGTAACGCAGGCCAAGGCCATTTAGGAAAGCTGATGCCTCTTCCGGAGCTTCAGTTTTCTTTCTCTGTGTAATAGGGGTGATCTTTCCAATCTCACTGGGTTGCTCAAAGGAAAAGTGAAACAAACCCAAAGATGCCAGCCTACCTTCGGCATCCAGTCAATGTATATTTCCTGCCTGCCTGCCTGGGATGGAAGCCTGAGGCGCCCTGCCCGGCAGGAATGCATTGTCTGCCCGAGTGGGAGGCCCAAGGAGCGCAGCCTCCTAAACCGACCTCCTAAAACAGCCCTGCCCACCCTCTTACTTCTCACCCGGGTCTGGACTGGTGTTTTGGGGTTTTCCCCTTGCAGAACCCCAAAGCCAGCACAGGGCTGGCCATCAGAAGCTGGTCCTTGGAGGCAGGCAGTCAGCAGCCTGTGGATGGACCCCCATTACTGTGGATGAGGCACATAAGTTCCCAGTTTTTCCCAGCAGACCCTGGAAGTTGCCAGGGTAGGTGTTACTAACTCCTAATAAGGTAGGTTAGCTGTACTAACGCCGGAGCATCAGGCCACAGAAGTGCATCTGGAAGGAAAACGACGGGTGTTTTTTGAGTGTCTGAATGGACACTCACCTTTTTTGCTGCAGCTCTGTGTACTGGTGAGAAAACCCAGGCTGGGAGAGTTAATAACTTCTCCCAAGTCCAGAGTGACTCTGTAGCAGATTCTTCCCCAGATGGGGCTAACTCCCAAAGCAGTAGGGACCCTGCACCCCTTCACTCCTGACCTTCTGGAAGCTCCACGTTACCACCTTGGGCCGTTGTGACTCTCCCTGGAGCACCCAGAGGGAGGTGGGGGAGCAGTGTCAGCGCCCGAGGTTTGGAAGGGATGGAATTGGGTGGATCACTGCTCTCTTCCACCGGAATGCCCCAGTTAGGCCAGAGAAGGAAAAAGGTTAGAATAACTGCCTTTCTCGGGGCGAAAGAGCTGCCTTCAGCGCCCCCCTTCGGCGCTCAGGCGGGGAGGCTCTCAGTGGTCTCCGCCCGCCTTCTCCTCCAGGCCCCCCTCTCGGAGAGTTCCTGCTCCTCGTTCTCCTTTACCCCCGAATGGGGGCAGCGAGGTGCACGAGCTCCTCGGTTCCCCGGCTCCTCGGTTCCCGGGATCCTTGGCCGAGCCACAGGGCGCCAGCGGCGGTTGATGAATTTCGGTGTCACCAGGGGTTTAGCCCGGATTTGGGAACCGCGAGCTCTAATACGCGCACACGGTCCTGCCCTTTCTAAAGCGCAGCCCTTTCACCCAGCCGCTGATTTATGAAGGAACCCGATCCCGGGACGGGCTGGGCTGGAGCCGGGAGCCCGGGGCCCGCGCGGCAGCCTTCGGGCTCCTCGTTGCGGGGGCCCTTGGCGGCTCCAGGCGTTCTCCTGGGCTGGACTCAAAGAGCCCTGCCAGGCGGGGCCTCCCGCGGCCCAGGACTTCCCTCCGAGCCACTTAAACCCCCTGGAATGGAGCGAGGCGGGTGGAGAGAGTTCGCGTTTTCATTCGGAATTGAGCAAAGCCCTCGCTCCTCCCCAAGCCCTGCGATCGACCCCCTCGGGCAGGCCCTAAAGCAGCGAGATCGGGAGGTTTGTTTATCGAGGGAATAGAAAATTGGGGAAAAAAAAAAAAGCGTCCAAGACATTTTTTCCCGCCGCAGAAAGGTGCAGAGTCCCTCAGCTCCTGGAGGCGGCGTGGCACCCCGATAGCCGAGTTCCCCGCGCGCCCACGCGGGGCCGACCCAGCGCCCTCCCTCCTGCGCCCCCGGCCGAAGCACGGCGGGAGAGCGGATTTTTTTTTTCAGATTTGGTTTGCAGGGGGGAAATGGGGTTGTATCAATCCACAAATATTTACTCTTAACAGACTTGTATCTGTGGAGATTTCGAACAAAGACAGTTTAGGGGGATTACAAAAACCCTAAACCCCGTTTTTCTCCCGGACTTGGTGCTTTAAATGCCAATTACAGGCGAGCCATATCCAACAGCAACGGGGGGGAGGCGAGCAGGGTCCGGGGAGGGAGTGGGGGGCGAGTCCAGCCATTAAATGTAACTTTTCATTATGAAAAGGCTTTCGCCGGTTTTATCTTCTAATAAGATTATGTCACGAACACAAGTACCTAGGATGGTGCTGAGTGACAGGGCTCTGTCGTTTAATCAGAGTCTGCGCCGCTCAAACTGCGGGGCCCTTTGTCCGACGGAGTGAACGACGGAAACTTGCCGTCCTAATCCCCTTATTCATGTCAGGCAGAGAAAAGAAGCCGAGCACCTTACAACCGTGTCCCCTCCACCCCTTCCGAGGGCGGAGAGAGGAGGGGGGCTCCAGCCCTGTGCCCCCCACCCCATCCCCAGGCTCCTTTCGTTTCCCGTTGTGCTTGGGTCTCCGGAGCCCGCCAGGCATTCCACCAAAGGTGGGGGAAGGGGATGCTTTTCGGGAGCCTCAATTGTCAGCTTCTGGAAAATGGGGGCAAAGGCCCCAGGACCAGAGGATACAAGTTGGTGGGAATTTTTTTCTTTTTTTTGCCTCCATTGACAGAGGACACAGGCCCTGTCTGTCCCCTTTCTCCAGGAGAAGTGGCATTGGGCAGTGCACCCCCATCATCCCCTGTAAAGCAAGATTGAGAAGCCGGGAGAGGCCGGAGGGAGATAACCAGGCTGGGGCCCTCCGCGGGGCGGATTTCGTTGGATCCCTGGGACTGATGTCGCCAAGCTGGTACCCCTGGGAGTCTCAGGGTTGACCGTTCGCAAACTACTCGCTGGGCCCCTTTCTTCTGAGGGCGAATTCCTTTGTTCAACCCCTGCGGAAACCTGCTTCTCCGCTGGGCCAGTGGCGCCTTTATCCTCGCCACCGCCGCCTCCACCCCTGTCCCACAGTATGCAGATCTTTTCAGCGGCGCTCGGGCCGCCCAGATCCAGCCAGGTCCACCGACCGACCGGACCCTCGACGTCGCCGCCCTGCCTGAGCTCTGGCCACCAACTAGATCTCCAGCCCAACAGCGGGGGCGCGGCTGCGGACTTTAGCCGCTGGCGTTCGCCTCAGGGCGCAGTGGGAAGCCGCGGGCTTCCTAGAAGTCGCGGCGCAAGGCTCCGGGTCGCTGCACAGGCTGAAAACCACCAAAAGCAAAACCAACACCCAGCAAATGAAACCCCCGCACCCCCGGGGCTCCGCTCAGCGCCCCTCCAGGGGACCGGCCAGGCGACCTCCCGCCTGGCTTCTAGAATCTCAGACCCAAAGCCCCAGAGTCAACGGAACTGGTGTGTGTTGGGGGGGTGGGGTGGGGGTACTTCGAAGGAATTTGTCTCTCGTATACCCGGCTCCTTGGCCTCCTTTTAAAGCTCTTAGGCTGTGCTCCGGGGCAGCCTCCCGGGGATCCCATTGCGCCCTGGGAGCGCTCTGGAGACGCCTGACTGCACGCAGTCTCCTCCCTCTCGAGCCCAGGCTCCGGGAGTGGGGAGGATCGGGCTGAGAGCAGGGTGTCACCTCGTAAAAGCGACAGGCAAGGGCTGTTTTATGGGGAGGGAGAAGGGGCAGGAAGTGATGCTTCCATCTCTGGTCACTCTAGGACAGAGAGCCCCAAGGAGGGAGCCCCATCTGAGCAGGGGACAACCAGGGAACCCGGGCAGGGTCAAAAAAACAGCCAGGGCTGCGGCTGTGAAGAAGGGCATGGAGACCGGCCAGAGCTGGGAAGGGGACCAGCGGACCTGGGAATTCGGAGCTCACCTCCCGCCGGTGCTCTGCCGCAGCCCCCTCTGCAGTGCCTGCTGCAGCCAGCAGCCAGCCCCAGCCCTTCTTCCCAGGCCAGGGGTGGGGGAGAGACTTTCTCCCTCGAAACACTTGATACCAACTTTGTTTTTTTGGCAAGAAAAATAAGCCTTGTTTGGAAAGGGGGGTTGGTGGTCGAGCGAGCGGGGGAAGGAGCGAGCCGCCGGCGGCAGAGCAAACTTTGCGGATTAGGTTTCAGCGCCTCCGCCCCACCCCCAGCCCCGCGGCGGTGATTTGTGCGCGGGGGTCTGTGACCCTGCGAGGCATCAAACGGCCCGCGGGAACCGGCCGAGTTCAGAGGGACAGTGGGCAGAGGGGCGGCCTAAGACAACGCAGATGGTTCATATCAGCCCAGCCGGGCCAGCCTTGGGCTCGCAGCGTCTGCCCGCTGGCCTGGGCTCCTGCGGCAGGGGAGAGGCCTGGGGTCTTCCAGGGAGGCCAAGGCCTCAGCTGGTGATAGGTGGCCAGCAACGCAGCAGTCAGTGACCAGCGGGTCACAGCTGAAAGAAGGCGAGACAGGGTTCTTCCACCAGGCAGTCCTGACCACGTCCAGCTAAGGTGGGGCCTGACCTCCAGGGTAGCCTCTGAGAACTGAGCGATGCCCAAAGGAGACCCTCCCACAGCTGCCAGGAGGCTGGGACTTACCCTCCCGTGCCCTATGGCAGCTGGACTCGTCCAGGTCATAGTGCCCCTTCTCCGGGACCACGAGTGGCCTTTTTCCTCTCCAGGAGGTGCCCTGTCCTCAGCCTGCCTGCTGTGATGGGTTCAGAAAGCCCTCTCTGCTCTCTGACATTCATTCACTCACTCATTCATTCATTCTACCACTAAGGTAGACTGCCCTCCCTCTCTCTGCGGACCCTCACCCTAACCCTTCTGCCTGATCTGGGCAAACTTCTTCCTCCCTCCTAGCTCTTAGGGAAACCTAAGACAGAGGCTGGCTCTCAGGTTAGCCCAGAAACTAGCTTTGGGGGCGGGGCCTTGGGTGGTCAGGGGTGAGAGAGGTCCTTACCCACACCAACCTTGGCTCTGAGCCTGCTGCACCCCCCACCCCAGAACTAGAGTCCTGCGGTAGGCAGTGGCATGCCCAGGCCTCCCTGCCCTGGTCTCCAGGACCTGGCTTTCTCCTTGGCCTCCAAGGACCTCAGAGGACAGACCACACCTGCTAGTGGGACCTTGGGCTGGTTTAGAGTATCCCAGCTGAGGGCCTCTTTAAGATCCTTGTAGAAATGGGAAAATGAGGCCCAGGTGTAGCCAGGTATAGCCCAGCATCTCAGTGGTAGCAAAACAGAGTCAGGAACCTCATTCCACTGCCCAGTTAGGGGTCTGTATGCCAACTCCACAGTTCTTTCTAGAACCCTCTTCTAGGCTCTGGCTTTATCAGTGACCTTGTCTGTTCCCCTGGGCTGAGGCCACTGAGGTAGGGGGAGGGGGGTTGACCTCAGACCACTGAGAAAAGGCCCTACAATTCCAGTTCCTAGAGGTGGGTAACGCCTCTGTGATGAAATGATTTTGCAAGCTTTCTGGATAGCATGGAGTTGTGTGGGTTTGGGAATTTTATCTTCTAAATTGGGACACCAAAGGACAAGAGCCAGGTGGCACCGTGCCACATCCTATTATCTCTCTGTCCCCCAAGTGTCAGACTCCAAGACCCCCTGGGCTTGGCCCTTCCTCTCTACAGCAGGTCACAGGGAGGCCAGCCGCGTGACAGGGCCACAGAGGGCCACTGGGCTGCCAGGACCTCTCGGGGCTCTGTCTCCCAAGGTCCCTGCCTCGGGGGAGCAGCCGGCTGGGTCATCTGTGCACAGAAGACACATCTGTCTTCCACATGTTGGAGGCCTAGCAGAGGACATGTGGTTTGGGACGTGTTATCTTAATCATATTTATTAACCAATCCTGAAATGTTAAAATGTTTGATATTGTTACGATTCGGAAAAGATCCCCGAATCTACATGGCAACAGATCAGGGGAACCCGCCAGCGTCAGCCAGGTTTCTTTCAGCTGGGCTCAGGACATGGCTTTGGAAGTTCTCTGAGTTGTTCTAGTGTGGTGGGATCTCTGTGCTGTGAAGTAACACTTCCCGCTTTCATTTTCCCAAGCAAAGATCTGAAGCAAAATTAATTACCTGCCTTGACTGATAGTTGTTCTGTTGGAGTATGGTTCTAATCCTTATTAACATTCTCTAAAGTCAGGCATGAAATATGACTTTTGCACCACACTCTTTGGCATATGTTTTTCTTTTCCAGGATATTTTTCAGGCTATCTCTGAGCCTCGCTGCTGTTCATTATTTCTGCCATAGGTCTAAAGTTGCCAGTCCCGCACTGAGCCCAGCCAAGGGGGTGGGGAGTGGGAATGACGTATCTCCACTCACAACGCAAATTGCTTCTGATTATTGAGCTTTGAATGTTTTCCTCCGTCATGTTTTTATTAAAAACTCCAGCATATTTACGCTCAATGGTGTCTTCAATTAGGACTTTTTTTTAAAGCCGGGGGTTCCCCTTTCTATAGCAGTATGTAAAGAAAATAGTTGTTATGACCGCAAAATTACCATCCAAACCTGGTTTTAGTAAATCTGGCCCTGCTTTGACAAGCCCAGTGGGCTTGGAGCTTTTTTCCCCTGAGTGTTCCAGCTGCTGGGGAAACAGGGAGGAAGCCCACAGAAGCCTCTGTTCTGCAGGGTACTCGTTGCACCTCTCAGGGGCTAACACTTCCCAAGTTTGGGAGCTGCAGAAGCGGGTGTGGCTGCAGGGGGCTGGCTGATGGGCAGACCCAGGCCAGCAGCACACAACCTCAGCAGCAACAGTACTAACCATAGCCGATGCTTGTTGAGGGGCTAGGGGAGGAAATGGCAGCCCACTCCAGTATTCCTGCCTGGAATCCCATGGACAAGCCCATGGACAGAGGAGCCTGGGGGGCTACAGTCCACGGGGCCACAAAGAGTTGGACACCTGAGCGAATGAGTGTGAACGCATGCTCTAAGGGGTGCTCTTCTTATTTTCACTTTCAGATAAGGCAAGAGGCACCGAGGAGTTGAGTGACTTACCCAAGATCACACAGATAGTAAGTGGAACTGGGATTGGAGCCCAGGCATTCTGTCAGGAGAAAACTTTCAGCGATCCCATAGGAGGCAAATTCCAGCCCCTTGGGTTCAGTACCCTAGTGGTGGCCTGGCTCCAAACTTCACATTATTTGTTGAATGAACACTTTGTAATTAAAGGCCAGTGTTCACCGTGTGCTGCCTTTGGTAAGGGTTTCATGGGGATTAGCTCATCGAATCTTCTCACCACCCTGGGGCAGGTATTGTCATCTCCCGTTTTGCAACTTTGACCTGAGAGGTGCAGTGATTTTCCCATGCAGCTTCAGGTGGCAGTGATAAGAGCTACTATGTATTCTGGGCATCTGTTATGTCCAGGCTCAGGGCTAAGCCCTCGGCACCCCACATCTTAGCAAGAGTTCTGAAAAGCTCAGTTGTTGACCCAGATTTCCAGGTGACAGCACTGGGGCTCAGAGAGGTGAAGACACATCCCCAGAGGCACACAGCCAGCACAGAGCTGTACCAGCATCTGTAGGTGCTGCTCCTCAGCCTCGAGGAGCCCAGGGTTGGGGGAGCACTGGGACCAGCCTTCATGGTGGGTCTCACTTGGGATGAATAACTGTCCTGGCAGGAGGCAGGACATATTTTGGAATTGACGGGAGGAGCATGTTTGTGTCCAGCCTGTGCCGAGTGGTCACGGCATCATCCCATCCTAGCCTGCCCTTGCAGATGGGGAAGGCAGGGCACAGAGAAGTTAAGTGACTCGCCCTGGGTCACACAGCTAGTGAGCAGCTAATGAGATCCCTGTTCGAGTGTTCTGGCTTTGGAGCGGTGTTTCTCGGAGAGACATTCTGACTCATCATTACTCTCATTGACATCATGCGTAACCATCCCTGAGTGCCTTCTGAGTGCTTCGCAAATACACAGTGACAGCAGGGTGGTTCCCAGAGGGAGGGTGCTTTTCCCAGGGTCACCCTGCAAGAGACAGCCGGCCAGGGTGTGCCCGCCTACTCTGGGCCCGGGGACCGGGGCCAGCCGCTCCCTGGGGGATGAGAGAGGCGGATGGGAGCCCTGCCAGCTCTCCCAGGGCCGCCTCGACTCCTGCCCTGCCTTCCGGCTCCGGCTGCCGGTGCGGCAGCTCCGGGCAGGCTCTGTCTGCCCTTTGAAGGGGGACAGCCTCCTGAGCCTGTCACTTTGAACTGCAGAGGGGCCTGCGGTGAGGGCCCGGCCCCCTCCCACATGCCCCCACCCGCCCACCCCTCCAGGTCTGGTTCCAGTCGGCAGGCCTGGAGCCGGAGGGGCGGGCAGGGCGACGGCCCCCCTGTGGGATGTCAGCCTGATAAGTGAGTAGCGGCAGACCCCTGGAGGAAGATGGAGCAGGCCGCCCACTGATCCAACCGTCCCACGTGGTGAGAGTTCAAGCCGGTCACCGAGGTGGCATCCTCCACAGGCAGGCCCTGGTGACTGCAGAGAAACATCTCCCCAAACATCAAAGATTTAAATTAAAATAACAGTAATGATCATAATAATAATGATAACTTATAAAAGGAAACCTCTCACCCTGGGGCACAGGGAGTATCATGGAATCAGCCACGTGCTCTGTTTGGAGACTGCTCGGCAGCAGGAAGTCAGGAGGGCTGGTAGGTACGAGACGCGTGCACCTGGGCAGCTTGTTAACAGGAATGCAACTGGGGGCCTTTTAGTTGTTCAGCCAGGTCCTGGCTAAACTGGGCCAGAATGGGGCAGAACCACCTCAGAGTTCCTGGGTAAATTGGTATGGTAGGGGTGGGACAGAGTTCAGCGGAAACCATGCTAGCACAGTCCTTGTGCCTGGGAATGCTGCCCCAGAACGGATTCCTCGGGAGGCTGAGAACTTCTCCAGATTCTTAGGTAGAGAGAGGAAAGATGCCAGTGCTTTGGAGCTGCAGGGTTCGGAGTTTGACTTGGGCTTTGCCACTTTCTGGCTTTGTGACCTTGGGTTAAGTGCTTTACCTGTCTGTGCCTCGGTTCCCCCAGGGCTTCCCAGGTGGCACTAGTGGTAAAGAATTTGTCTGCTCATGCAGGAGACCTGGGTTCGATCCTTGGGTTGGGAAGATTCCCCTGGAGGAGGAAATGGCAACCCACTCCAGTATTCTTGCCTGGAGACTTCTATGGACAGAGGAGCCTGGAGGGCTACAGTCCACAGGGTTGCAAAGATTCAGACATGACTGAAGTGACTTAGCATGCAGGCACGCATGCTTCAGTTCCCTCAAGGTCTATTGAGACCCAAACACCCGCCTCAGGGTAATGATGAAATTCAAAGGCAAAAGCGGGTGAAAGGGTCAAGGTTATGTGTATGGCTTTTGCTGATATTGTTACTGATGCTCCCATAATCCTTTGCGTTGGGTCTGAACAGGCACCTGGCTCTGGTTATATGTGTCAGGCAGGCTCTTTGCCAGACTTCTTTGTGTGTATCGTGCCTCGGCTAGAACAGGGCATGGTGCATATCGTAGGTGTCCAGTTAGTACTGAAAGAATGTGTGAAGAGATAGTTTATGGCTAGGCTGATTCACCTGGATTCCAGGCTCAGCCTCTTTCTAGCTGTGTGACCTTTGGTGAGTTCCTCAGCTACTCTGAGCCTCTCTTCCCTTGTTGCTAAAACAGGGATAATAAAAAAGCCTAGTTTCTCAGGTTGTTGTGTTAAATGAGATGACGCATGCAGAGAATTGTATTGGTAGATGTGAGCTCTTTTTGTTGTTGAGAATGGGCCATGAGCAGGGGTCTGGTTAATCACTCAAGACAGAGTCTGTGTGCAGGGTTATCCTGGAAGGTTTGTAGAGGGCACTCCAGGTAGGGGCACTAACAGCAGGAACAGTAGGGGTTAAAGTGGTGGGCTGAGAAGAGTGGGCTGAGACAGTGAGTCTGGCTGGAGGGACTGCCTGGGGACTCTGGGACATGGGGCTGCAGAGGGAGGTGGGGGCCAGTAGCTATGCAACGGGGTGTGGATTTATCCTGTGGGAAGGAGGGAGCCATTGAAGGTTATTGGATGGGGGAGTGACAGGGCTGGAGAGGCACTTTATGAAGATGACATTGGCGGCGTGTGCACAGGATTGGAGACTGGAGACAGGTAGGAGGAGGCGAGGGCAGTGGCAGGGACTAGAGACGGGACAGGTTCATGCCAACTTGAGGCAGCGCTGAGGGCCCAGGGGAGGGGGTGGGGCAAAGGGAGACTCAAGGGGGCCTGGGGCTTAGAGCTGAGGTGACTGGAAACCCCAGATTCCGAGCACTCTGGGCTGGACACAGCAAGAATGAGCCCCTTGGCTGGGTGCTGGCCAGATCCAGCTTCATGGGCAGGTTGACTGTTCAGTCACACTGGGCCCTCCCCTTAGAAGAGCTCTTGTACTCAGTTTAATGCTCTGCCATCACCCTTTTGAAATTCTTAATGTGTTTTGAGCACGTGTCCTGTATTTGCATTTTGTGCTGGGCCCTGCAGAATTATGTAGCTAATCCCAGTCCCTGAGTCTCAGGCTCTGGGCTCTTGGAATGGAGGCCTGGGAGAGCTCAAGCTGGAACCAGGCCTGCAGGAATTAAAGAGACCTCCCTCTCTACCACAGAGCCGAGGCTTGTCCTCAGGTGGCTTCTTCCTCCTGGCTTGGCCTTCAGAGCCTTCCTAGGTCAGTTTAATGCTCTGCCGTCACCCTACCTCTTCTTGTATCCTCTGAGCTCAGCCACCAGCTCACCTGCTGTTCCCCACACAGACCCTTGTCCACATCCAGGTCTTACTCAGTCTGTCCTGCGGCTGCAGGCTCTGTCCCCTGGCTTCTATCGTTCTGTCTTCTCCAGGGAAAGTCCTCTGAAGGCCTGGCATAGGAGTCATCGGTGCCACATCATGTCCCTGGCTCTCCACCCCTCCCTCCTCCCTACTGAGGCTTGGGTCAGTCTTGCAGTGCTTCATAAACATGCAGATTCCTGCTCTAACCCTCAGGGTGAAGCCTGTGAATCTGCATTCCCAGCTGGTCCCCAGGGCTGCCTGTACACACTGGGGTGAGAACCTCTGCCCCAGGTATCCCCAAGCCCGGCACAGGGCCTGGTCCTGGCTAGGTGCTCTGTGTACTGAGTGAATGAGCTGTGGTTGTCTTGTCCTCTTGATGTACGCAGCCTCCCTGGGGCCTGCGTGGGTATCTCTAGGTGGTGGTGGGATGGAGCAAGTGTGGGTCTGAGGAGGGTTGAGAGAACACATGACCCATCCTGGGGACTGTGGCTGGGCCAGGGTTCTTCCCCTCTCCCTGAAGCCTTCCGGGTGTCAGGTATGCCCTCTAGGAGACAGAAGGTAGGCAGGACCCTTCCCCTCGCCTTCCTCCTAGAGGGCTGTCTGTTCCCGGTGTGGTTCCCTCTGTGCATAATCACTTTGTTTCTTTATACTGCACAGGCACTGAGTTAAGGACTCATGCTATTTCATTAAACCCATACAAGTGCATGAAGCAGGGTCTGTTATTATTCCCATTTCAGAGATGTGGAGACTGAGGCACAGAAAGGGAACGTCAGCTGTTCAAGGCCATACAGCTTAGCTCAGCCTTTCCACCATTTGGCCTCTGAGACATCTGATCTCCCTGTGGCTCCTGTGTGTGATGTCCCAGGAAAGCAAGTGTTCAGTGAGTATTTGGGGAAGGGAGGGAGAGTAGAAGGAAGCCCCGCCTAGCCTCCCTGCCCCTATCTAACTGGAAGGACTCCTGCTCCAGGCAGGGCTAGAACCCAGGGTGAGCTGAAGTGTCGCAGCCTGGTGCGTCTAGGGACGGAGAGCACGATGCACTCAGAGGAGAAGCAGCTGGCGGGCAGGACAGGCTGTACAGGTGCATTCAGAAAGCTCTGTGCCCGGGAACCAAGGCCAGGCAAGCCTCCTTGCCCAGTGGTGCCAGGGCTCTGCCAAGAGGCCCTGGTGAGTCCTGGGCAAAGATGGCATTCTATGGATAAAGAAGATGCGGTACCTATATACCTTGGACTACTGCTCAGCCATTAGAGGGGAATGAAATGCCATTTGCCACAACATGGATGGACCGAGAGAGTGTCATACGGAGTGAAGTAAGTCAGACAGAGAAGGAGGAATATCGTATGACATCCATTATATATGGAATCTACAAAGAAATGATACAAATGAACTTGCTTACAAAGCAGAAGCAGTCTCACAGACTTAGAGAACGAACTTACGGGTTGCCGGCGGAAGGACAGTCTGAAGAGATAGGGAGTTCAGGATGGATGTGTATACACTGCTGTATTTAAAATGGATCAATGGAGAGGTGGCAGAAAATAAAGCTTTCAAGTCCCTGCTTCCGTTGAGTTCATATTCTGATAGAAAATGCAAATAAATGTGTTAAAAGGAAAAACCAAGGAGAGTAATGGGACAGGAGTCCCCCTTAGTCCCCCAGCAAGGACCTGCTGTGTAGCACATGGAATTTTGCTCAATGTTATGTAGCAGCCTGGATGGGAGGGGAATTTGGGGGAGAATGGATATATGTATACACATGACTGAGTCCCTTTGCTTTCTGCTTAAAACTATCACAACATTGTTAATCAGCTATACCCCAATACGAAAGCAAAAGTTTGGGAAAAAAAAAAATGGCATCCCAGAATCTTGAATGGAGGCCCATTGATGCCAGGACCATGTAGGGTTGGGAAGGTCTGAGGAGCAAGACAGATGTAAGTCTTGCCCTTGGGGGGTGGCGTTCATGATCCAGGAGGCAGACAGCATGAAGGAGACCCAGCTAGACAGGCCCTGAGGAACTAAGTTGGGTGGGTTCCAGCCAAGGGAAGACAGGTGCCAGGAGCAGGTCTGGCGCATAGTAGGTGCTCAGGGACCTTCCCCATGGCATTTCTCAGTTGTCCACCTACTGCAACAGCCCCCTTAATCAGTACCCCAGAGGGCCAGGCTCCAGGCCCTCCCTAAAGACATGACTATGAGCTGCTGTCTTGAATGAGTCCTTTGATCTTTCTGAACCTCAGTTTCCTTAACTGTAAAATGGGTACAACTATTCTTCTTCTCCAGGTCATTGGAAAGATTAACCATAGGAGGATGTGAAACTCTTAGCACAAAGCTCATCACTCAAAAATAGAGGGACTTCCCTGGTGGTCCAGTGGCTAAGATTTTGAGCTCCCCGTGCAGGGGGCCCAGGTTTAATTCCTGATCAGGGAACTAGATCCTACAAGCCACAACTAAGAGTTCACATGCTGCAACTAAAGATCCTGCTGCCGCAGCAGAGATCGAAGGCCCCAGGTGCCACAGCTAAGACCCGGCACGGCCAAATAAGTTAAAAAAAAAAAAAGACCAAGGTATAAATGTTAAAAAAATAGAACAAAGAAATGTTTCTTTTACAACTATTGTGGTCATTGTTATTTTTGTTATTAATAAGAATTCTAATAAAATAAACCACAGGAAGGCCAGTCCACCCCCTCTGAACCCTCCAGGGACTGACTTAGCTCCCTTTCTCCCCTCCCTCACACCTCCTCAGGGACAGCCCCGCCCCCCATTTCTGCCTCCACCTCTCCCCTGCCCTGCACAGGGAGCAGAGGCCACTCAGCAGGCCCCTGCCTTGCTGGTGCTCCAGCCTCTCTGGAACAGTGCGTGGGGGTGGGGGGGGATGGTGGGAGGGGGTGCTGTGATGAGGGAGGGTCCTTAGGGAAAAGGCATCTGGAGGAAGGGGTGGGGAATGCTGCCTGGGGAGGTGGGAAGCTTTACTAAGCGGGGAACGTTTGGACAGAACTGGGAGAGGCAGGAGGGGGTGCTTTCCAGGCTCAGGGAATGGTGAGAGCCAAGGTCTGGATATGTGGAAGACTGTGGCCTGTTAGGAGAAGCAGTGTCCCCTCCTTCCGCTTCCCTTCCCGCTCTGTCCCTGGCTGTGCTTCCCTTAGATCAGTGTGGTCTGGCAGATTCGATTCAAGGTCTAGCACCCACTACATGCCAGGCTCTGGCTGAGCTTGTCACATACACCTGTGAAGCCCTCTGACACACCTGACAGGTTGGTGTGATTATCATGCCCATTTTACAGATAAAGAGACTGAGGCCCCGATGTGGTAGGCAACTTGCCCAAGACCACACAGCTGCATCACAACCAGATCTGACTGCAGCCGCTGCCCCTCCCTCACCCCTCCCACTCCCCTTTTAGTGAACAGCTTGTCATCCACTTGCTCATTGCCCACACCCTCGTGTCACCTGGGGCTCACACACAGAAGGTATGGACTCTAGGGACTGGGGAGATTGGGAGCAGGTATGGCGGAAGTCGACACACAGGAAGTGTGTGTCTGAAAACCCACTTGCAGGCAGAAGAGATGCTGGAGTAAGGGCGCTCCAGGGTGAGGGGACTACTTGGGCAGAGGCAGAGGTCGGCAAGCCCCGGCCATACCAATAATTCTGTGCATGTGGCTGATGACACGACCCAAGCGCCCTGACCTTGGAGGTTCAAAGGAGTGAATGTGTTTCAGAGCCTGGTGCTCCCTATCTTGGTCTCATCCCTTTCTGCCATTTAACTCAAGTTCTTTCGCCTATGAATGGGGCAATCTAAAACCCCAAATCAGGATTTTCAGCAAATGAAGAAATGGTAGCTGCTATTTTTAAAGTAGTAATAATAACAGTAATAACAGTAATGATAATAATAGTAATGAAAGTCTCAGAACATTACAGCTGAGGAAATTGGAGCTCAGAGAGGTTAAGTAGCTGCTCTGAGGTCACCCAGCTAAGGAAGTGGGTGGTTTGGACTCAGGTCTGAGGGCTGTACCTCTTGATGCTGTGGGCTGCTGCTTCCCTAGGGAAGGGAGGGGAGGTGAGCCCAAGGCCTGATTTGAACCCAGGCAGTCTCAGCCAGTACCTGCCCTGTGGGCTGTCTCGGTGGTGGACAAAGGGAGGCATTTCACTCCTATGGCCCAGGAACATGTGCAGGAGGTGAGGAGTTTGGAAAAGACTCTGATGGAAGAAGCGTGGGACATTGTGGACCCTGGGGAAAGGGCTTCTCTCCCAGACTAGGGGGCATGGAGGAGGACTTCCTGGAGGAAGAGCTGTCCACACTGAGAGCTGAGGGATTATCAAGCTAAAGAGAGGAGGGGAGCAGCTTCGGGGCAGCTGGAGGTGGGCAATCGTGGGGGTGCCAGGAAAGGTCAGATCACACAGGGTTTTGAAGGCCATGCTGGGGGTCTGGCCTTTACTCTGGGGGCCACTGGAAGCCTTGGAAGGAGTCAAGGCAGGGCGGTGTCCTGGTCATATTTGAGTGATGAAATTCACTCTGATACTGTGGATTGCAGGGGGAGCAGAGGGAGGGCAGAGAGGAAGTTGTACACATGGAGAGGGGCCCCTGCAAGGCACTGTTCACGTGTGCACACCTGAATGCACATGGCTGTAAGCACAGGTGGGTGCTGGCATCAACGTCCATGTCACGGGACTTGAGCTCCATGAGGGCCTGGCCCATGGTGGGGACTCAGTGAGTACGTCAGTAGGAACCGGACCCATCCACATGTGTGTGCATGTACCTGGCATCCATCTGTGTGAGTCCATCAGTGACGGTGGTGTGTCCCTGTGTGTTTCCAAGGGTGTTTGTGTGTGTGCACACATGGCAGGCTGTGAGGTGGCAGCTCTGTCCAACCATGCTGTCCTGGAGAGGCCCATCCAGCCTTGGGTCGGTCCAGCCTACGGGGATACCACCCAGTCTCGACACCCTGGCCGGAGGCTATCAGCCCCTCCTCCGCTGAGCTTTAGTGCCTTGTCATCTGAGGGGGGTTATCGCTGCTGTAAATCGTCCCCCCAACAGTTTAATCACCACTGAAGTACCTGCCTGGCTCCCTGCAGCTGAGCTGATGGCAGGCGGGTGGTGGGTGGTGGGTGGTGGGCGCAGCACTCTGGAAGAGACAGCATCTGGAGAGACAAGCCCTGAGCCTCCTTGGGGACCCTGGTTGATTCTCCCACATCTGAATGCCAGTGCATGTGAAGGGCGGGCAGCAGGGAGGGACAGTGTCTGTGTTGGCGTGTGTGCACGTGTGTGTCCCTGCATGGGCCACTGTGTGCCTGGGCATGTCGCGCTGCAGGTGTGTGTGCGCCTGACATCAATCCTCTGTGCCCGCAACCGAGCCTGCCTGTCACCGTGTCAGTGAGCGCGGGTGTCAGGATGCACATGCACGTTTGCACCTGTCTGCCTGTGTCTGTGTGTGTCAGCGTGGGAGGGTGTGCTGCTGCGAGTGTGTGTGGACACGAGTACTCCCATGACGGAAGGGTGTGTGCACATGTCGCGTGGGGGGAGGTCGTGTGTGGGTGTGAGTGTTGGCCCCTGTAGGCTGATACAGCAGGGCGTGGGGAGGGTGGACACACATGTCAGTGAGGGCACTGGCGTGTGCACGCCTGTGTGCACGTGTGTCTGGACATAGGGAATGGGTGTGATGGGTGGAGAAGCAGATGGCCCCTCCTGGTCTGTGACGTCCATGGCTGCAGCTCAGAGAGCCCAGCCCAGGTGTGGGCAAGCATTTCCTCTCATCTTCATCATGGTCAGGAGGGTGGAGGGCGGGGTGTGATGAAGGATGAGACTCTGGGGCCGTGGACAGGCAAGCGCCCTCCGACTCCCTTCCCAGGTGGGAACAGTCAGCAGCTCCTCCCCTTCCTCCTCCCCTGCCCCCTCCTCCTCTCATCTCCCTCCTCTCTCTTCTCAGGTGCTGAGCCCAGGCTTAGCTCCAGGCCAAAAGGTGTGGGTACCGGGAGAGGTCAGACCCAGACCCTCCCATGGCCCTGACTAGGGGTCTGCTTTGGGCCTGTGGTCAAGGACTTTCACCAGGGTGCCCAGGCTGGCGCCGCAGGGCCTGGAAGCACAGAGAAGGGGTCACACGGCCCGTGCCCAGGCAGGGGGTAGGCAGGCCTCTGCCGGTGTCCCTGGCAGGCGGGGCACGGCAGGTGTGCACCAGCGGATGTGTCCTGGTGGGTGTGTCCTCACAGGTGTGTCCCTGCCCGTGGTTCCCCAACAGGTGTGCCCTGACAGGTGTGCCCTGCCCCCGGTTTCCCTGGGAGGAGCCAGGGGAGCCGGCTGCTGGGCCTGCAAGGGTGAGTGGCTGAGCCTCCAGCGCTCCCGGTATCACCCCCTCCCTACCCACTCCGGCGGGGAGGCCAGGACCCTCCCGCGGCTGCTGCCCCCCGCCCCTGGCCCCAGGCGGCCCGGCCACCCCAGGGAGCTGACCCCGACCCCACCCGGCCCCCCACATCCCAGCTCGGGGGCTCACAAAGGGAGAGAAGAGAAGAGAAAAATCGCAGAGATTTGTCTTGTCTGGGGCTGACAGCGGAGCGAGTGATTGCCAGGCCCGCTTGGCAGTTTTTAATCATTTTATCTCTGTTCTCGGCTCTCCGGGGAGACAGCCAGTGCTTAGCAGTCTGCTCAGAAAGACCTCGGGGCGCGTGGCGCAGCGGCGGCTCCGAGCTCCCATTATTAGCTGTGCTCTTCGGAGCGCGCTCCGATCTCTCCCGGGGGAGCCGGTGAAAAATTAACACGGGCCGGCGGCGCGGGCGCCCGATGTAACTGTAATTACTCCATTGATATTCCTCACACAATAGCGCTGTCATCAGTCATTTACATAAACTTTCTCTCCGCGAAGACGGGCAGAGGTGCCTAATCCTATTGGGTGCTTCCACTGCATGCATTATACATGGCAGGGGGCCCCTAGGTGCCGAGGGGAGGGGAGAGAGAGGAGGGGAGGGTCGTCGGAGAGGAGAGGAAGGGACTGGGAGGGGCCGGGAGGAAAGGAGGGGAAGGGCGAGAGCCTTGGGAAAGAAGTGGAAGGCAGGGAACTAGCCGGAGAGCCAGGGACCGGCTGGGCGGGGGCCAGAGCCACAAGCCACACCCTGCAGAGGGCGGGGTCCCGGTGGGCTGGAGCCCAGTGGGGCTGGGGTCCCGCTTTGCCTGATGAGGGTCCCACTGAATCCGGAGCCCTTCCGCCAGAGTCCAGCAGGCGAGGCTCCTCTGTTGTGTCGGGATAGGGGGAGGGGGGAAAGGTGGACCGGATCCCCCCCAGAGATGCCCAACAAAGCGTGTCCTCCTATTCGGGGACCATTCCCCACTTCCTTACCCAACCGGAGAGCCAAGCCCTAAACCCCGCTGGGCATCTGGGCTCAAGCTGGAGGCTCTTCAGCTTCGAAGGAGTTAAAAACCTCCCTGGAAATTACCCCTGTAATGACCTAATTAAAGACTTCAGGGCCACCTACTCCAGGGTGAAAGCTAATAACACCCTCCCAACAATAATAATCCTGGTGGAGCCCCCTCCCCCCACCCCGTTATTGCTGTAGCCTCAGCCCCCCTTTCTACCACCCCCACCTGATTGCCCCCCTCCTCTGGTCCTGCCTGCTGCAAGCTGGTGGTGTCTGGGGGCGGGCCAGGGGCTGAGCCCCCAGCTGGGCAGGGAAGGGCTCAGGATGGGACCAAGGGGAGAGGCCTGGGATAGTCAGATTTCCATTGCTGAATATTTAATGAAGCCCAGCGCTTTATTTGGTTGGCCTGTCGATTTTTATTCTTCTGTCAATAGCTTCTCATATGTGGGGCTGTAATGATCTTTAGCAGGGCCTCTCCAGGGACGGCTGCCACTAAATGCAATTATGGATTTTATACCTCAATGTGTTTGATATTTCCACTGATCTAATTTGCAGCCTGGTAGTTTATTGTTTGGCATTTTAATGGCGTTCAAATGCTATGGGAAATTTGATTTCTTTTTATAATTCCTCCTTAACGCAGTTAATGCGGGTGGCGGGTTGGCCCAGATTTTTACAACCCAATGTATAGAAAGAAGAGAGAAAAAAAGATCACACCCTGTATACACTTAAGGATATGTCCATTGAAGGATGTGCTCCCTTTGAGCAGTAAGGCCCAGGTGCCTACCTGCCTTGGGGCAGGGACCTCTGTTGGCTGGTGTAGGGAGCTGGGACTGAGATACGGGGAAGCTGGTGTGACTCCTTGCTCCAGCACGCAGTTCCTTGCTCCCTCTGTCCTGAGCCCCATGGTCTGCTGGCCTTGTCCCGAGACCTCTCCAAGTGGCTTTCAGGTCCTTGCCCTGCTCAGTTCTGAGCAGCTGCAGAGTCAGATAGGCCAGCCCTCCCACTGCCACCAGTTTTTGTGGCCTGCATCTGAGGGCAGGGGCTACACCCAGTCCTGGGCCTTTGAGACCAGGGGTGATTTTGTGACCTGCCTGTCATCGGTGTGACACATCCTCATGGGGCCTCAATCACATTCACCAAATGTGTCCACTTCCAAGTTCCGGGTCAAGGAGGTCCCCACTTCTGCCCCCCATGCACCTCTCCTTCCTGGCCTGCTCGGGAAGGCCAAGTGTAGGGATGTGGCCAGGAGGGTCCCTGGCTGCTCTTTGTCCCGCACCTGTGTTCCTAGAGGCTGTGCTGGTTCTTTCCTAGGCTGGACTGGAACAGAGAGGAAGCCAAGGTCCACAGAGCTGGGTGGAGGACCCCCACCTCCTTGGGGCAGCCTCCTTGAGCGGAGCCACTTTATTTCCTGACAGTGAGTCCATCGGCCAGGCTCTGGCCACGAGGGACCTTCTGCCCTTGATTAGCGGGGTACGCCCGTGGAGGACACTGGGTCACTGTGGCCCTGCCCATGGAGGACAGCTCAGGCCAGTCTACCAGCAATTGCTCTTGATTTTCTAAAACATCTTCTGGGGAAAAGGGTCCAGAAAGGCTCAGGAATTTCTTCCAAGTGGCCTGCCTGGAAGTGAGCGAGGAAATGGTCCACGGCAGGTGAACTGAGTTCCTGTGTCGCGAGCAGCCTGGCCTGGGGAGCAGTGAGGGAACTCAGCCTCAGGCCTTCCAGGAGGATCTGTCTGGTATTCCTGCAGCCTGCAGACCCCATGTTCTGGTTTGGAAGATGCCCTTTCCTGGCACAAGTGGGCCTGGAGTCCAGTTGCCTTTTACCAGACACCCACTGTGTGCCAAGCAGAGTGCTGAGCACTTAGCATACATCGTCTTGTCACAGCCCCAGGAAATGCAGGTACCATTGTTATCCCCATTTCACAGAGACATAGACTGAGGCTCTAGGAGTTTCACAACACCTGCCTGAGGCCATAGTAATGGCAGGGCCAGAACAGAAACCCAAATGTGAGTAGCTTCAGAGGTGCTGCTCTTGACCACATGTCTGATAGTACAGCGGTCCCCAATCATTTGGGCACCAGGGACCAATTTCATGGGAGACAATTTTTTCCATGGACCAGGAGTGGTGGGGGGAGATGATTAGGGATGATTCAAGATCATAATGGGCTTTCCCGGTGGCTTAGCAGTAAAGAATCCTCTTGCAATGCAGGAAACACAGGAGATGCAGATTCAATCCATGGCTCAGAAAGATCCCCTGGAGAAGAGCATGGCAACCCACTCCAGTATTCTTGCCTGGGAAGTCCCAGGGACAGAGGAGCCTGGTGGGCTACAGTCCATAGGCAGGGTCACAAAGAGACACGAGTAAAGCAACTAAGCACACATGTGCACATAAGAGCATCACATTTATTGTGCTGTTTTATTTCTAATCGAACACCACTGCTGATCTGACATGTACCGGTCTGCGCCCAGAGGTTGGGGACCCCTGTAATACATTCTTCCCAGGGCCGGGCTGAGCATGCCTGCATAGGGAGAGATGTCACTCCCTAGCTGGGGTCCAGCTCTTCCTCACCTCCTCCTGCTCGTCCTCCTCAGCAGAGCTGACCCTAGTTTCTGTCCCTGGGCCAGGCTACCCCCATAACCCACAGGGCTGCTGGCTCAGGCACAGTGGGTAGGTTCTGTCTTCGGAAGTTTCGTACCTTCCGGAAAGGAATGGCTGTCCTGCTCTCCTGGGGGATTCTGAGCCCCTGCCTCCCCCAGGTTTCTGCTGTGTCCAGTCCATCTTCTGCACAGCTGCTATTCGCAGTACTAGCCCCGCCAGCCTCTTGGCCTCTTAAATGTAAGCCATCGCAGTAAGAGCTCACACTCATGAACCCCTACTCCGGACCAGGCCCTGCGTGAGCACTTCTCACACATTCTCGCACAACTCCATGAGGCAGGGACCATGGTTATTTCCATTTTACAGATGAGGAAGCTGAGGATTAGAGAGGACACATTCCTGCTAGGGGACTAGTATAACTCAAAGCTTCCCTCCCCAACACCCCCCACAATTAGAACAATTAATTACATTACCCCATTGCTTTCTTGTGTGTCTCATGCCACCTAATGCCATGGCAATTTGTGTTCATGTGGCATCAGTGGTAAAGAACCCCCCTGCCAGTGTAGGAGACAGAAGAGACACGGGTTTAACCCCTAAGTCTGGACAGTCCCCTGGAGGAGGGCATGGCAGCCCACTCCAGTATTCTTGCCTGGGAAATCCCATGGACAGAGGAACCTGGTGGGCTTGGTCTGTGGGGTCTCAAAGAGTTGGACACAACCAAAGTGCCTTAGCATGCATGTGTCTCCAGCCAGCCTAGGAGGCCCAACAGGCCGGGGCAAGGTCAGTCCTATTCATAGGCTGTCTGTTGCTATAACAGGGCCTGGCAGCCCCCAGATACCAGAAAGCTTGTTAAACAGATGGATGAGCGAACAGGTAAAGGCCCAGAGCCCACACTCCTGACCTCCCCTTACAGGCTAAGATCTCCTGGCACCTTCAGGAGAGATTCCAGTCTGGGTTCCAGGTGCCACGGCTTCCCTACCCCTTAGATCCCACTGCCAGCCCCTCAGCCCCACTCCGGTTGCCCAGTTTTCACCTCCAAGCCTCACTTTCCCCAGACACTCATCTCTCCATTGTGCCTCCGTGCCTGGGTCCACACTGTCCTCTCCATCAAAGAGCTTCCCCCCCTTCACCAGGCAGACCACTCATCCTCATCCTGCACCACCCAGCTCCGGGGTCAGCACCCTGCCCCCCACCTGGCGGTCTCTGCAGTGCCCTGCAAGGCTGCCCCGCCTGTGCCCTGCTGCCCCAGCCCTCATCACATGGCTCTGCCACTGTCCCCTGCTGCCCTCGCATTGCTTGGAGAGAGAGTCTCCCATGACTGCACAGGCACGGGGGAGGGTCTGTTGAATGAATGAATAAAAACAGGGAAAACAAGGAGAAGGAGCGCTTCTTCTGTGGGTCATCTCAGGCAACTCCCCTGCCCAGGCTGGAGGCTGACAACACATTGGCCCCCAGCTTGCCCAAAAACTCACACCCTGGGATGGAAGGGAAAATGGATTGAAACTCTGTTGGCCTCAAGTGTGGACAGGGCACCATCAGTCAGTGATGGATAAGCAGCCCCGCTTAGGCCTCACCCTGTCCTTAGAGCTGAGTGTTAAGTGGGCTCCCCCCTTCCCAGCCCCAATCAGTAGTGAAATCAGACCTGCATAATCTGATGTTCCACTTAGGAAAGAAAACAGGATTTCCCAGGTGGGGAGGAGGCTGAGGCCTGGTGGGCAGTGGAGGACAGCCTGCTAGCATCAGCATCAGCCATCAGGGGCCTGATAAGATCTTCACAGCTTGTTATCCTGGGTCAGGCTGCCCTGTGTGCTTGGCTGGGGGGAGCTCTCCAGGTAGCTGGATCTGCTCTCTATACATAACCCACCTGAGGAGGGCTGCAGGGGCTGTGTGTACATGTGGAGACAGCTGCAAGAGAAACTGGGTCCCAAGGCTTCTGTCTGCCCCTAGAAGCACCAGCTTTTGATCCTTTTGAGGCTTCAACTACATCTCCTAACAGAGCCCAGGAGAAGGGGTGAATGCCTGCAGTGCGATTCGGTGGGGTCAGTGTGAGCCTAGCTCAGTCACTCACCAGCAGTATGCCCTTGGGAAAATCACATACCCTTTCTGAACTGCAGTTGCTACTCTGTAACTGGGGAGTACAATTCCTACTCCTGGGTTGTGGGCCAGACTTAGTGACATCTTGTTTAACCCTGACACAGCTAAACGAATCAAAACATAGGTGATCAAGCCACTCACTGGCCAAATCAGGCCACTTTCAGAGTGAAAGGGGAGGTTATTAATAACTGTGTTGGAACCACAGGTATACACCAGGACCCTCCCAGGCATCCCGGGATATATGGTCACCTGTCAGTAAAATGGGCTTTCCTGGTAGCTCAGCTGGTAAAGAATCCACCTGCAATGCAGGAGACCCCAGTTCAATTCCTGGGTTGGAAAGGTCCCCTGGAGAAGGGATAGGCTACCCACTCCAGTATTCTTGCGCTTCCCTCGTAGCTCAGATGGTAAAGAATCCACCTGCAATGCAGGAGATCTGGGTTCGATCCCTGGGTTGGGGATGTCCTCTGGAGGAGGCCATGACAACCCACTCCAGTATTCTTGCCTGGAAAATCCCCATGGACCAAGAAGCCTGGCAACCTGCATACAGTCCCTGGGGTCACCAAGAGTCGGACACAACTGAGCGACTAAGCACGACACAGTACAGCGTCAGTAAAGCGCTTTTCAGGGATCAGGGCCATGGTATCTCAAAGTATGCCATTAGGCTCCCTTATCATTCCCTAGTGCTTGTTGGCAAAGGGCTCCTGGGATTAGCTAAAAACAATACTCTGTAACAATAATGGAGCACTTAATGCCTGCCAGTCACCATGCTTTCTCACAACAACCTGATGAGCTCAGTACCACTTTTATGCCCACTTTACAGATGAGGAAACTGAGGCTCAGAGGGGTCAAGTGACTTGCCAAGGTCTCACGGCCAGAAAGGAGCAAGACCAGGGCCCGCAAGGAGGTCTGGTTGACTCCCAAGGTGAAAATGTGACCAGTGGACTGCACTGCCCAAGGTGAAAATGTGACCAGTGGACTGCACTGCCCGTGATCCCACCAGGTCCGCCTGAGCAGCCGAGGGGAGAGGAGGTGGGGCTGATAAAGGGCCATCTGGAGGCCAGGTGGGAGCCATCTCGCCCTGCCAGGTAACTGAGCTGCCAGCTCTTGGGCCTGCACGGGCCTCCCCAGGCCCTCGGTGTCCTGCCAGCAGGGCATCTGCAGAGCTGGTTTCCCGGCTGGAGGGTCTCCCCTGGCAGCTCAGCAGCTGTCAGGATTAAAGAATGAGATGGGGAGGGAAATCTATAAACTGCAGTTTTGAAAAACCTGTTTGTTGGGCGAGCTATTGATTGACTGGAAGGAAGCCTCCTCCCAAGTCACCATTTAAACTTAACGGGCGACAGAGGATGGTGGGTCAACTGGGTCAGGCGCAGAGAGCGGGGAGGGAGATGGTAATTTCCCCCTGCCCCAGCCTAGTCCCCTCCCCAGAATAACTTGCTTGGGTTCCCTGAGGTAGGGATGCCTCTGCAGCCTTAGGACAGCTATCTTTGGGGATCAGTTGTTCCCTACACAGGAGGCTCCCTGCTTCCACTGCCTACATCACGGGACGGCACTTGACCTGGGCAGGGTAGGGCCCTTGCTGAGACAGGGCAGGAGAGAGAGTGGCTTTGCCCTCCAGCTAAACTGAGTGAGAATCCTACCGTGCCCTTCCCCAGGCCTCCGATTCCCTTTCTGTAAAACGGGACCACGACCCGCCATGCAGGGCGCTGGTGACTTAGATGCGTGCTCAGCTGGGCTCAATGCAGAGGGCGGTTCCAGGCACATCTTCCTGAGTCAGGTGGAGAACGGGTGGGGAGTTTCACTTGGGATTCTCTGGAGCAAGAGAGGCCCTTTCGGCAGTTGAGTTCCTCGGAATCCCTGCCAAGAGCTGACAAGGATGGGGGCCGGAGGCTTCTCCTGCCCCCTCCAGCCCACCTGCTGTCAGTCACCCCCCAAAAGAGGCACTCTGCCCCCCTCTCCCACCTGCTGCCAGCGGCGGCAGGCATCCACCCGCATTGCATTCTTCCGACTCGCTCCTGATTTGTCTTCATGTGGTTGGGTCACCCCCCACCCCGCTGGAGGTCCTGCTGAAAAGCCTTCCTCAGACCAGGGAGCCCACCTGTCAAACAGACCTCCCCCTGCCACAACCAGCGGGCACCTTTCTCCAGAACTAAGCACCTGACCCTGGGCAGACCCCTCCCTGGCACTGCCTCTGGGCCCCGTTGGCCTTGTGGAGGAACACAGGGAGGACCTTGGACCTGGATGCTGTCCTAGGGGATCCCTTGTCTGACTGGGGAGAGAGATGGACACTGGTGACACCAAACCCAGGGTGGTCCTTGCTGCACTTGAGGGGTGTCCTGAAGCCCTGCAGGGAGCAGAACCCCTTCTAACCCAGCCCTCCCACACAGGTATACGCAGACTGAATTTCAACCCACTCACCCCTCTGAGGAGCATCTTGTTCAGTGAACAACCTACACAAGCGTACAGAGCAGCCTGGGCGATCCAGGGAGGCAAAGTCCATGGGCAAGGCCATTACATAGACTCTTTGAGTCAGAGACGGCACTCCCAAGGCTGAAAGGTGGAAGAGTAGCCAGGGCCCTTGAGCCCGCAGAGGGGAAGGCAGGGGATGGTGTTGGTGGAGAATGGCTCCAAGGGGACCTGGAGAGGAAGTGGGCTTGTCCTTGGAATCCTCAGATTTCTGTGGTGAAGCACTGGATTTGGCTCTAGAGTCCAGAGGGGTTTTGAGCAAGGGAGCAGTAGTGCCCAGCTGCTTCAGGGAGGGTGTGCTGATGAGGGAGGAGGGTTAGGGAAACACTAGTCCTGGGATGGGAGTCCCATGAGGGCAGGGTTTGCCCTGGTTTGTTCTGCACATAATACTGTCCTTGAAGCCCAATAGGTACTTGATAAGTATTTCCTGAGAGAATTTTTGACCCAGAAGAGAGCGTTAGAATCTTGGCTCAGTTCTTGTCATTTGAGGCCAAAGACTCCTAGCTTCTTGGAAGTGCTACCAGGGCAAACCATGGGGCTGAATTCTCGTCTCTTCTTGAATAGAAGAAGAGCCCCTCAGTTTGCTCCCCTGTGATGTGGGGTGAGGCCCCAGAGTCAAATGTGGGTGTCGAGAGGAATGTCTGAGTGCCTAGAAAAGCAGAAAGGTATACTGACCCCTCATCTCACTTGTCCATCCTCCCACCCACTCACCCACCTGTCCATCTAACCATCTACCCATCTGCTCATCCATCCATTTATTTATCTATCCATCTGTTCTTCCATCCATCCAATCACTCAACCACCTACCTATCCATCTACCCATCTGTCCATCCGTTTGTCCTCTGTCCATCCTTCCATCCATGCAGCCACTCACCTATCCATCCATATATTATTTACTGAGGGTCCACTCTATACCAGATTCCATGTTAGACAAATAAAGACATGGGAGTGAAATCTACATCCATAGTCTGCCCTCGTGGACTCATAGTCCAGTGGGGGACACAGACAAGTCGTCAGGTGACTAGGTGCAGCAGTCTCATCCCATGAGGCCAGGGCCAGTGTGGACGTCTGTTAGGACAAGTCTCTTGGCTGCTGGGTTCCATTTCTGGGAGATGAGCAGAGTCCAGCCCTTAGAGCTGGCATCCCCAGAATCAAACTCTTGGTCTAGTCCACACATAATTCTTGAGCTCCTCCCCTGTGCCAGACCTTGCCCTAGTGCCAGGACCCTGCAGGCAAGTCCCTGCCTTTGGAGCAGGGGTGGGCGGGGCGCATGCTCACACCTTGTGCTGGTTCTGCAGTTGCTGAGCTGAGCTGAACAAAGTCACGGGCTACGGGGGGACACAGCCAGACTCTCCAAATCAAGGTATGGGGTTTGCGAAGAGGACGAGCACGTTTTACTTTGCTGGATCAGAGAGGGTCTAGGTAAGAGGGAACAAATGAACTTACTCTTTTGAACAAATATCCTTTTAGCTTTATTATTATCATCATCATCAAAGTATTATTATCATTACCAAAGTGATACATGTTAGGAAAAAGTCAAATGTAGAATGTCTAAACAAAGAAGTGTAAGCTCTCTCCCCACCCTCTGCCCCCTCCCCTTGGAGATCACCTCCTTTAGAGGTGGGACCAATTCCTCTGGACACTGCTCCACAGTTACGTTCAGTTCTGCCTGCAAGGCTGGGACAGGGTGGAATCGTGCTACACATACTCTTTGACAACTTGCGTTTGTCACTGGGCGGTTCCTTTCCTGTCAGTGCCCCTCGTCACTGTTCGCTGGCCCAGAGTCCCTTTGCGTGCATTCATGCTTAGTCACTCAGTCGTGTCTGACTCTTGTGACCCCATGGACTGTAGCCCGCCAGGCTCCACTGTCATGGGATTTTTCAGGCAAGAATACTGGAGTGGGTTGCCGTTTCCTCTGGGGGTGGGGATCTTCCTGACTCGGGGATCAAACCTACGTCTCCTGTGTCTCCTGCATTCCAGGTAGATTCTTTACCCACTTAGCCATTGGGAAAGCTCCCAGAGTTTCTTTAACCAGCCCCTAATGATTAACAAGCAGTTTGCATCCAGTTTTCACTATTACAAACACTGCCACAGTGAACATCCCTGCACAACAGCTTTGCACAGTTGCATGAGTGAATTTGGCCATCAGTTGGGAGAGTAGGGGACCACCAGGTGGACTGGAGGGGAAAGGCAAACACCCATAGGTGTGGAGAGGCTTCTGCCTGGTCCAAGGACCGGTCAGTGTCTCCGGGGGATGCCAGGTAGGGGAAGGATCCCTGATCTGACTGATCCACTCAGGAAGCTGCGTTGGGAGGAGGCTCAGAACTTGGGGCACCTGCTCGGGACTCCAGCCTCTGCCCCTGCATGGGGATGCCAGGTTCTCGGGGAAGTCCAGAGATCTCATGCAACCTCAGGCCTAGCCTCTCAAGCCCATGCTCTGTCCTTCAGAGCGGCCAGTCCAGGGCAGTCTTGGGAATAGACTAGCTGAGTTCCTGGGGACACAGACTTCTCTCCCCAGAGAGCCAGTAGCTACCTCCCCCTCCATCCTGCTATCCCCAGGGAGCTGTCATCCCCATCCTCCCCTGCCTGCTCTCCTGACCCTGACAGCTCCTTGGGTGATGGGAAAGGCAGCTTTCCAGCACGTGGCCCTGACGCGATGCTGTATGCATTTCTATTTTTTCAGCATGTTGTGAAATTCATAACACCCGGTAATGACTTCCTCACTGTACTGGGTAAAGAGAAGGAAAGCGGCGGGGGGGGCGGGGAGAAAAAGGCCCCTGAAGAAAAATGAACCGTGGCAGGCATGGACTCCATTTGTAACAATATGGAAATTGATTGTTGAGTCAGAGGAATATTTTGTAGTTTGCTTAGCTGTGCTCAGCACTAATAGCCAGGAACATTAGCGAACCCAGGGAATGAGTTATGGGCACATTAAGGAGGCCTGGAGGCTCCCATGCCTCCCTCAAAGGCAGGTCCCAGCCCCCCTCAGTTCTGCCCACCAGCATGGGCACTAGCTCCTTTCTCCCCTGGGAGGACCGGACAGGTCTGCGACTCCCTCTTGAGGAGGAACGCAGGTGCCATCTGGAGGGGGGGCGGCTGGGCGTGAGTTCAGATCTGAGCGCCTCTCGCTTGTTTGCTGTGTTACCTTGGGCCACTGACTTGACCTCTCTCAGTCTTAGTTTCTTCTCATCTGTAAAATGATCATGCCCATCATCCCTCACTTAGGGAGTGTGGGGAAAATAATGAATTTGAAGCCGGGAGCTCAGGGACGGGCAGGGCGGTGGCTCAGCCAGCCAGGGGCTCAGATGCGGAAGGGGATGACTGTCCAGCTAGAGATGATGCTAGACTCACTCAGTGGAGAGATGCTGAGTGGCCAGTGGAGGCCCTGGGAGGGAGCCACCAGGCTGCATGGGACCATGGGGAGGCCGCGGCCATAGTGATGGGGAGTAATCGGGTGGAGGGGGGCCGTGGCTTCCAGCCCCCTCTACACGTCAGAAACTTCCCGATCTGGAGCTCCCTGCCAAGACAGAGTGTCAGACTTCTTGACTTCCTCACATGAGGGTCTGCAGGGCCCTGAGACACCACTGACCGTGAAGTCGTGGTCCCCGCCCCAACCCATCGACCCCTCTTTACCGCCTCGGCGAGAGGCATCCGTCGTCCTGGTGCTCAGGTCAGGCTCTTTGACACCTCCTTCTCCCTCACCTCCTACATCCTGGCCGTCTGCCCTCCTGACTGTCACTCAGACCTCTGCCCTTCTCCCTGTCCCCTTGGCCACCCCCGGCCCAGGCTTTCCTTCTTTCTTCCCACCCCAGACAGCTGCCTCAGCCCCCTGCCTGCCAGCTGCTCCCTCCGCCCTGAAGCACGCTTTTTATAATGTCATCTGACTTTATCACTCCCTCGCTTAAAACCCAAGACCCTTCCAGGGACTCGAGACCTTCTGGGAACCCCCTACAGGCATTCACCTGCTATACCTCCCTGCGTCCCCCCACCCCCAACTTCCCTCCTGTGTATACTCTGGCACCAGGGTTCTCAAACCAGAGCAGGTGTCAGAACCACCCCTCTACCCCCCACCACCCTGCCCAGGACTTGTTAAAATAACCGCAAACCGTAGTTTGTACAAACTACCAACAAGCTAGTGTGTTAAAACACTTCCCCAGGGTTTCTGATCCAATACATCGGGGGTGGGGCCTGAGGATTTTGCATTTCTAATAAGGTTCCGGGCCTCCAGGCTGTGGTCACTGTTCTGGAAGCTTCACCCCGAGAACCACTGTTCTAGGCACTCTTTTTTTTTTCAGTTGTTCTCAAACATCAGGCTCATTCTTGACTCCAAAGCTCTGCCCCTGCCATGTCTGCCAATGAGACTGTTCTTTCTTCCTCTTCTCAGCCTGGTGAGCCCCAGTCCATCCTCTCTTCGTGTCCCCAGACAGAGGTCCACCAGGAGCCCCTCTTTCACAGCGGCCTTTATCCCTGTTGGTCCGCACAGCGGGATCTCTTGTCTGACTACCTCTGAGTCTCCGGGAGGGCCAGGCCTCAGATAATGGGCTTTCTGCCATGCTCAAGCGTCAGAGCAGCTTGTGCTAGCAGGTCGAGCACAGAACCTGGCTTCCAGAGGGATAGGCTGTGTGTGGGGGACATGGACCCTGGTTAGCCCTTCTGGAACCCAGAGGGCTCAGAGGCCTCTGGGAAGACAAGGCCAGAGCCGCAACGCAGACCGGTCAGCTGAGAGGCAGGCAGGGCTCCGGGGGACAGCCTGGTGTTTTGTTTTAATCACGAATGAGATGCTGACGTGCGCCTCCCCGGGGGACAGTGAGGGGGAGACCAGCCCCGCCAGCCGTGGAGGCGCTTCTGCAAACAGTGAGGAAAACCCAAGTCAGCATCGGCGGGGGAGAGAGGGCCAGCGGTCCTGGAAAGAGAACATTCCTTACGCCAGGAAGGCAGTGGGAAAGCCCCAACACAGCCCTGTGGCGCAGCCTCCTGGCTGACTGCTCGGCTGCCCAGCACTCGGGCCTGGCCTGGCGTGCCTGGGGGGTCCCCAGAACAGTGTGGCCGCCAGCCTCTTGCGGGGCCCCCGTTGGGAGCCACCATGCAGTTGGAAGTTGTGGCTGCAGCAAAACTTCCAGCACATCCTTTTCCGTGGGTGCCCTGGGCGGCCCTCCGCGGGCGGGGAAACTGCTCACCATACCTATTTTAAACACCAGTGTGATGGTTTATGGCCCATCGAGGGATAATTACGGAGTGCAGAACCCGGCTTTTATGGCCCCTCCTCCCCGGGGCGCACTTAGAGAACAGTATGTGTCATGTAGCCAATTTAGATAATGATTCTGATAAAGATAAACGGAATTGTTTATTATAAGTAATTGGGTCTGCTAAGGCCCAGATGAGGCGGGGGTGGGGAGGATGTGGGGACAGGGGCCCGGATAGGGCTCCAGGGCGGAGACAGGCCTGTTCCCCTCTCCGTGTATCTGTGCGTGTCTCTCTGTCTCCCCTTCTCTGCTCTCCTTTCTCTGTCTCCTCCGGGGCCTGAATGGATGGATCCTCCTCCATCTGTATCCTGGGCAGAGGCTGCTCCTGGGTAGAAATAAATCATGGGGTTTTCTGTCGAGTCAGCTGAGTGGGGAGGCACCTGGAGGGAGGGCTGGGAGGATCAGGAGGCTTCGGATCCGCCCTGGGCTCCAGGGCAGCCCCAGCCTGTTGGCCATAGACCCCATGCAGGTCCCTGGACCTCCAAGGGCTACTGTCCTGCCGGCAGCTGGCAGGTGTGAGGAGAGGGTGCAGGGAACTGGGGGCAACCCAGAGCTGAGTGGCAGAGCTGTCTCAAGGGGGACAGTGGCTCCCTGGTGGGGGTCTTTGTGAAAGATAAACAAAACGAAGGCCCTTCCAGCCCAGCCCCGCCCTGCAACACACACACACCTGAGACCTCTAATTATGCCGCAGCCCCAGGCAGGCCGTGGGAACGCTGCCCCTTTAACCTGCCTGCCTGACCCCTCTCCCCCAGGCCCATCCTGGGTCTCAGTGCCTGGCTGTGTGGGGCCGGGCAGGGCGGGAGTGGGGGACGGGATCCTGAAGACCTAGCTTCTGAAAGATGAAGACTCAGAGATTAGAGCCTCAGAGAACAGGACTGAGTTCCCCAGGTCTCTGAGATGAGGACCCACAAAGCCAGGCCCTGAGCTGAGGGTTTTACAAGCCCAGATGCGCACCCACAGGTCTGCCAGACCAGCCTCCTTAGGGGTGGGACAGGTACCTACAAGCCAGGGTCTTAGATGGATCCCACAATGTAGTTTGAAAAGAAAACTGCAGAAGCCAAGGCATGAGCTTAGGGGACCCCACAAAATAGGAGAATCCTATAAACCAGGGCCCTTGAGACAAAAAAACAAAAAACACAAAGCCGCAAGCCAGGGTGCCTGAAGCTTGGGGGTCCCCGAGAGCCAGGACCCTTGAGGCAGGATCCTCACCACAGAGGCCACCCCCCCTAGTGGCCCATCAGACCCAGGTGTAAGGGGCCCCAGCTAGGCTGCCCGAGGCTGCAGCTCCCCCAATTGAAACCCAAACCGGAGGAGCAGCCTGTCACCTGCCTGTGATCCTCGCATGATTGAGAGGGGGGGCAGGGGCTGCAGGCCCGCAGGCAGCTCCTCTGTGGGAGCAGCGGCGCAGCAGGAGTCTGAGGAAAGAGCAGGGGGTTTTCTCTTTCTTCCTCTTGCGCTTATCTGATCACAGCCCAGGGGAGGGCTCCGGTTCAAAGGCAGTGTCCTTATCAGCTGGGATTTGTTTGGGGCGTGATAACTGCACCTGGCAGGGAAGCCGTCCTGCAGGTGGGAGGGGGGTGGGCAGACAGCCTGGGAGGGTCTGGGCTCCAGGGTTGCGCGGGTCCCCATTGCTCCTCCGTGAGTGTGCATGCATCTTTCCGCACCAACTGTCTCTGTGTGCGCAGGTCGGCGTACCTGTGCGTCTCCCTGTCTCTGTGCGCGCGCGCAAGGCTGTGCTGGGTTCTGTGCACATCTCCTGCCTGTGCGTGACTTTGTGCACACAGGAGGGCACGGTGCGGACCTGCTCTGCACAGACCACAAAAGGAAGGGGCTCAAGTCTGTGCCTGGAACCGGGCTTCCCCGCTGATGCTGGTCCTCACCCGTCCGCACCCTCCCATGGGAACCAGGGGGTGGGTAGGTAAGTGGTGTCCCAGGTCACCCGGGTACAACGAGGACCGGGGGAGTGAGGTGCGCGATGCTGAGGTGTGGCCCTGGACACGTTTATGGAGAAGAAAGAACCCCAGCGAGAGGCCATATCAGGTGAGGGAGACTGTCCAGCCCAGGGCCAGGGATGCCAAAGGCAAGGACAGAGCAGGGGGCCCAAGGGTGTCACGGGGCCTGGGTCCTTTTGTGTTAGGAGTTGAGTTAGTTTGAGACCCATCCCCCATCCCAAGCTCCTGATCCCCTAATTTTGGTTTTATTTTTTTAAGTAGATATTTTTAAATTAATTTTTTATTTTGAGATAATCATAGAATCACAGGCAGTTGTAAGAAATAACATAGCGCTATCCCTTGTACCCGTTACTCAGTTTCTCCCAGTGGTGACGTCGTGCACAACTGACGTACAACCTCTCGACTTAGAGATGGACACCACTTACCATTCTGATTTCCCCGGTGTTACCTGCATTCGAGTGAGTTCACTGCAGTCTGATCACTAGTGTGGATTCCGAATCCACCACCTCAGATGAAGTACAGACCGATTCTGTCACAAGGATGCCTCCCACTGTCCTTCTGTAGCCAAATCGGTCTCCCTCCTACCCCCACCCCTAACCCCCAGGGTTCATTGTTTTGTCTTAAAAAAATGCCCCCTCTGTCCACAAGGCTCCCGCACTTAAAAATCAGTGTGTTATCTTGGTACCCCTCATCTCCACTCCTCATCCTGTGCATCCAGTCATCAAAGCCTGGACATTCACCTGACCCCAGTCGTTTCTAGAACTCTCTCTCCCAGGTAGCTCCAATGGTAAAGAATCTGCCTGCAGTGCGGGAGACCTGGGTCCGTTCCCTGGGTCGGGACGATCCCCTGGAGGAGGGCACGGTAACCCACTCCTGTATTCTTGCCTGGAGAATCCCATGGGCAGAGGAGCCCTGTGGGCTACAGTCCATGGGGTCTCAAGGAGTCAGGCACGACTAAGCGATTGACATACACACCGCTTCTCTCCAACCTCCCATCGCTCTCCCATCACTGCCTCATCTCTCCATGGTACCTGGGCTCTCCTGCTCCAGGCTGGGCCCTGCCTACCCACCCCCCCACAGTGGCAGCTGTAACTGGGCCCTCCTTCTCCACCACAGTGTCAGCTCCATCACCACGTACCCCAGAGGTCCTGTAGCTCCACTGTTAGGATGGCTCTGCCCTGCCCACCTCCCGGCTACCACTCTCTTGCATGCTATGTTCATTCTGAGCTACTCGCTGGGCCCCCGAAATGCCACCCTCCCAAACCCTCCCCTCTGCTGGGACCCTGTGCCCACTGCTGCCTCCTTCTCTTGGGTAACCCCGCCCCTCCTGCAGGTTTTGGCTGGAGGGCCACATCCAGGAGGCCTTCCCCAGCACTCTGCCTGGGTTTGCTGCCCCTCGGCTGGGGTCCTGCAGCCCCCGTCCTTCGTATTATCACAGTCTGTTTACTCACTGGTCTTCCCCAGAGACAGCAAATAACTTGAAGGCAGAGCTGGTGTGTATTGGTGCTGAGAGCCTGGTGTCTGCATGGCTGGGAGCAGGCCCCCAAATAGAGCTTGTGTGAATGATCAGTGGACAGGTGGGTGGGTGGTCATAGGTGCCCAGGTGGGGACAGACAGCCGAGGATGGCAGCCAGTGGAGGGAGAGAGTTGCTCTTGCCAAACTGTAGCCACATGTCCCAGAAGCGGGCCTTCCCCCTGTGACCACTCTCACCTGGGACCTGAGTGCCAAGGCCTGAGCAGCTGTCTCTGGAGAAGGAAATAAAGATTAATAAATTATTAAGTGCCTTCCGGATGCAGAGCAGGAAGCATGCCCCAGGAAACAAAGCAGGCCAGTGGAAGAGTATGGTCAGTTGTGACACACAGTCCTGGGTCTGCTTTTGCCTGCTGGGTGACCATGGACGAGTCCCTTCACCCTGTGAAATGGGTTGCAATACCTTGTGAGCAGGGCCCAGGAGGAGCCAGGGAAGCAGTGGGCACGAATGGGATAAAGCTGTGCTTTTGTAGTGGAATAGTTAACTTTTGGGGGGTTCCCAAAGATACCCTGGCCTGGAGTCAGAGCCAGGAGGGTGTCCCCAGCTCAGCCCTGAGGACCTTGCCAGACCTGCCCTCTAGCGCTCGCATGTGGCCCCCATTGATGGGAAGGTCTGGGAGCCCTCCCTGCCCCAGACACCCAGCTGGTTCTCTTGAAGAACAGAATGGAGCACTGATGGGTGGGGCTGAGGGGGCTTCCCAGGGCGCCAGACGTTGTGGGTCCCCTTCCCAGTGCAAGGGAATTCCATCCCAGGAGAGAAGACAGGCAGATGGAAGGGGGGTTCCAGGCAGGGATGACTGGCATCCCAGACAGCAATCCTGGCTTTGCCTCGGACTAGCTGAGAAGCTCTGCGCAGCAGAAGCAGCACAGAAAGAGGGGTTTTGCTATGTGGTGTTTTTTAAAATTATTTGTTTGGGGGGGAAAGATTGAAAGCAGAAGGAGAAGGGGACAGCAGACGATGAGATGGTTGGATGGCATCACCGACTCAATGGACGTGAGTTTGAGCAAACTGGGAGATGGCGACACACGGGGTAGCTGGGCGCGCTGCAGTGGGTTGCAAAGAGTCGGACATGACTTAGAGGCTGAACAACAGCAACAGACATTCATTCATTCATTTCTGGCTGTGCTGAGTCTTCGTTGCTGCGCTGGCGTCTCCCCTAGTTGTGGTGAGTGGGGTGTTTCTCCGGTGGTGGTACGCAGACTTCTCACTGCGGTGGCTTCTCTTGTTGGGGAGCGCGGGCTCTGGGTGAGCATGCGTCAGTAGTTGCAGTACATGGGCTCCCGAACTTGGGCTTAGTGGTCGTGGCGCACGGCCTTAGCTGCCCCGGCAGCATGTGGGATCTTCCTGGACCAGGGATCAAACCTGTGTCTCCTGCATTTGCAGGCAGACGCTTTACCGCTGAGCCACCACGAAAGCCTGGGTTTTGCTGGTTTGTTGAATGACTGAATCAACCTTTGGGCAAATCATGTCACTTCTCTAAGCCTCAGTGGGAAATGGCTTTGCTGCTGTTTTGTCTGACAGATAATTCACATCACATAAAATCCACCATTTCAAAGCATGTGATCCACGGGTTTTTAGCAGAGTCGGAAGATCGGATGCTGCCATTCCAGTCACTGAATGTGATACCAAGGCTAGCGATCCCTAGAGTGACTGGCTTGGCTGCTCAGGGACAGGGCTGTGTGTCTTTGTTTATGATGCTTACGTGCTATTTCCTCAAAGGCGTCCAGCTTCTTAAAAGCAGTGGCTCGGCTCCCTGGAGAATGCAAGGGAAGTCAGTTAAGCACCCAAGCTGATACTTTCCCTAGAAGAGAATTCCACTGAGCTCTGAGCATCCTGGCAGCTGAGACAGAAGGGGAAACAGGATGGAGTAGAGAATCCCTGAGGTCTGACCACAAGAGGCTGATAAGTTCATCGGGAGAGATTTTTTTTCCTCTTCCTGTTAACAAACTCGATTTTTGCAGGTATCTTGTATGAGGAATGAAAAATGGGCAGGTTACAAGCCCTCAGCCCTTGCCTGGTGCCTGTGCATCAGAGGCCCCTTTTGATGAAGTGAAATACTGACCAAGACCTCCAGAGGAAGCTGCCTACCCCGCATCACATAGTGTCAAACAGACAAGGACAAACGGCAAGGAAACTGCTTGGAGAAGGCCTTTCTGAGGGTCATATGCCAGGGAAGAAAGGGACGTGACGCTTCAGGGAACTCGAGGGACCTGGGGCAGTTAGGGCTTCAGTGCCCAATAGGAGGGTGGAGGCCTCCATGCCCTCGGCTGGTCAGGCCACCAGGCTGGGCACTGTTGTTCTGTTTTGCGGGGGATGGTCCTGGAAGTTCAGCAGCATCCTGGCCTCTACCCATGAGATGCCAATATCACCACTCCGCAGCCATGACAATCCAAGACACCTCCAGACATTGCTGAAGTCCCCTGGGGAGGCAAAATCACCCCTGGCTGATGAGGTGGACCACTGAGATGGAGGAACGCCAGACTTTCTGACCTTCCCCTGTGGTGTGGCCACATTTGGAGATGCGGTGTGCTGGTACCCAAAACTGCCCTCCATCCTTGATCCAACTCTTGCCCATCACCTGATGAAGAAGGAGTCACACTCCTGTGAATTGGCATTGGCCACTTCCCAGCCACTCACCTGGCCCCATTGCCAGCTTTTAATCAACTTGTATGCATTTTGGAGGGACTACTTTATTACACTTTGTTCTGAGCTTTCAAAAAAAAAAAAGTGTAAAACAAGCGCTTCCCTGACACCTCAGTGGTAAAGAATCCGCCTGTCAATGCAGGAGACATGGGTTCGATCCCTGATCCGGGAAGATCCCACATGCCGCAGAGCAGCTGAGCCCTTGCCCTACAGCTACTGAGCCCATGCTCCAGAGCGCGTGCTCTGCAACCAGAGAGGCCGCTGCAGTGAGAAGCCCACACACGGCAAGTAGAGAGCAGCCCCCTCACCACAGCTGGAGAAAAGCCCAAAAGCCTGCACAGCAGCGAAGACTCAGCACAGCCAGAAGATAAATAAATAAATACAAAGTAAAACAAGTGGTCAGGATAAAAGCACTACCACTAGCAAGCAGGAACCTTCTTCTCATGAAGGCAGACATGACTAGTGTGACAAAGTGGACCAAAAACTGTCCGATTGTGGGAAGTCCCTGGCAGTCTGGTGGTTAGGACTTGGTGCATTCACTGCCTGGGGCCGAGGTTCAATCCTAGGTCAGCGGTGATCCCTCAAGCCATGTGGTGCAGCCAAAAAAGAGACTGTCTGATTGTGAAGGAAAATAATGATGTTAAAGAACACAGACGCGGTGGGTAGTGCCGAAGAAACACTGGAGGGCATTTTTAAAAGACTGGGCAGGTATTTGATGACACACGAAAGGCCCAGAAGAGGCAAAGCATGCTTGGAAACCTGACCATACTTTCAGTTCTCTGCAAACAGAACTCTGCTCATCTGTGCTGCCTAGCCAGGACCTGTTGCCAGGGGCTGCCTACCTGCAGTGGGCAGGGTTGGGGGCATGGGAGAGGGAGCGAGCCGTGGGCTTTGGATCCCAGAAGCCTCTCGAGGGAGAGCAGCAGGGTGTCCCCCTTGTGGAGCCCTTGTCACTTCACAGGGGCGTGGACACCCTGCAGCCCTGGAGCCAGAACTCTGGAAGTGGGAGGATCTTAATGCATCCATCCATTCAGCAAGCAATCAGTGAGGACACGCTGTGTGCCAGCCTCTGTGTTAGGCATGGAACACACAGAGACGTAAGACAACCCAGGGAGCCCCTGAGGCTGTTTTGTGAGTGCTGTGAGAGCACCCAGGGCTGCTTATGAACTGTTAGTACAGGCTGTTTTCGCTGCAAGGGGGTGAGTAGGAGACGGAAACGTATCTCACACTTTTTCACCTGGTTCAGGTCCAGAAGAAGGGGTGCCACTTTCATTTAGTGTCAAGGTCCAGCGTGGGCCAGCAGTCCAGAGGAGGGATGGACAAGGGGCCTTGGAGCTTCCCTTGGGGGAAGGAACGGTGGGATAGAAGAAGCCTTCTCAGAAGAGGGGGCTACAGGACCTGATATGGACATGATAGCCTTCTTGCAGAGTCCTAGGTGCAGAGGGCACAGAGGGAAAGCTCCCATGAGTGCAAAGGTCAGGGAGGCCCAAATAAGGAGACTGTCTCTATGGAGAGGGTGGCGGGGTTGTAGGAGTTGGGGGAGGGGTGAGGTGAGGCCAATGGGGCAGGAGGCTTGACCCTGCAAAGGGCACCACCTGCCAGGTTTGGAGTCTGGGGAGAGTGGGGAAGGGTCTACAGCCAGGGCGGGACTTGTCAACTCAAGATCCTTTGGGCCAGGGCATGGGTCGGGGTGGGGTGGGGAGAAGGGGATCTGGAAGCAAGCCAGCCTCCAGTTTGGCCTGCCCCCCTCCCACGGGCAGCCAGGCCTCCAGGGGCCTGAGGGCACCCTGCCTGTTGACCCTCTGCCCTCTCTGCCGCCCACCAGCACCCTCCCCCTGGTCCAAGTTCCCACCTCCTGATTAGATTTGGGAAGGACTAATTAGATATAATTCATTATCCCCAGAAATGAGATCAGAAATCAGGAGCTCTCCTCAGAAGAAGGTGGCCTCGCCCCTCATCCATCATGCCTCTAAGTAACCAATTTAAAGCCAGGCGGACGCACGCGGCAGCGTTATTACCTTGTCATAAATAGTTAGGGGGAGGCCCCCCGAACCAGGCAGCTTTATAAATGGTTTTTATCACATTAGTTTGCAGTTATTTGTCATCCACTTTGCTTAAGATAAATGCCGAACAAATAATCAAATTATCAAGCCAAAACCTTGGAAAGTCATTTGCATTAATTTGCAGCAGGAAAGGCCAGGCATCCCAATCCAGAGAGCACCCCTGCCCCTCTCCAGCCTTGTTTGGAGAATAGGGAGCAAGCGCTTCCTGGCGGGGGTGGGAAGCCTCTACTGGGGCTGGAGAAACCTAGAGGTGTGTCGCCATGGACAGGGCAGCCCAACCTGGGGCTAGCAGGAGCCTTTCAGGGGGCCAAGGGGCTGTGCTTCCTGGGGCTGGAGCCAGGGTGTTAGGGCGGGTCTGTTGGGGCCTCCTCTCCCTTATACTCGCAGAACTCACACAAATGTACACAGATATACACACAGATGAGTGCAAACACATGCTGTCTCTCTCACACACACACACACACACATGCTCCTCCCTCTCTGTTGCTGGGAGCTGGTTGGTGCCTTTTGTCTGGTCCCAGAAGGGCCTTGTCACAGGCCTGAATGGACCCCCTGCCCCCGCAGAGCATGACAGCTTCAGGCGACTCGTGCCCCAGGCCTGTCTGGTTCCTGTCCTGGCCACCAGTGCTGGGCAGGTGGTGAGGAGGGACCTGGGCCCGGACGGAACATGTCCAGGGGCGCCGACTGACCCCCTCCCAGCTGGGCCCGGAAGGCTCCCTCCAGCAGCAGCCCCTCAGTGACGAATGGTAATTTCACGCCACCCCCCAACCCCCGGAGGCCCTCCTGCGCCCCAGCTGGGCCAGGGACCGGCCAGGCCTGCAGGCGCCCACCCCTCCTCCCCGCCCAAGCAGGGCGGGCCCTGGCCCATCCAGCCTCCTCCACGTTCAGGTCAGTGCAGGGGCCTGCTCAGTCATCTGGCTGCAGATACTGGCCTGATTTCAGAGATGGTCCAGTGGGTGGGTGTCTACACTGGCCGCAGAGGTCGTCTTATGTGGAGTGGTCTATACTGGCCTCAGAGGCTGTCCTCTCTGTGAACATCTCCACTAACCTTAGAGGTTGTCTTGGTGTGGCCAAGGCAATATGAACTTTCTCTGGTTGGTGTATACCTTCTTGGAGCTGCCCAGGAAGGACTTTCTGAGACCAGTATAATAATAAAGCAATTAGCATGGACTCTGGAGCCACGTAGCCTGGGTCAAACCCAGCTTGACCACTGTGAGACTTTGGCAAGTTACTTAACCTCTCTGTGGCTCAGTTTTCTCATCTACAGTAGCAGTGTTAGTCGCTCAGTCATGTCTGACTCTTTGCGACCCTATGGACTGTAGCCCTCCAGGCTCCTCTGTCCATGGGACTCTCCAGGCAAGAATACTGGAGTGGGTTGCCATGCTCTTCTCCAGAGGATCTTCCCGACCCAGGGATTGAACCCAAGTCTCCTGCATTGCAGGCAGATTCTTTACTGTCTGAGCCATCAGGGAAGCCCTTGACTTCTTATCTATAATCAAGTCTATAATCAAGGTAGTAGCAAGACCCAGCTCCACAAGGCACTATGAGGGTTAACTGGGTTCGTAATTTGTAAAGCGCATGTACCAAAGTCTAGAACACAGTCAGCACCGTAGCAGGGCTTGAAGTCCTAGAGGTCACAGTGATCTCCTGGCTGTGTGAGCATTCAGGTGATCCATCTACCTGTCCCTTCCTTCCTTCATCTAACGCTCATCTTCTCTGAGCATCCCACGTGGGCCGAGGCTGCAACTGTAACCAAGCCAGCCAGCTGTGGTCAGTGCCCGCTGTGGTTCTCAGGTTGGGATAGGGACACAAGCAATGAAACAGGCAGTATCAGGGCCTTCAGTGTGTGTCATCACAAGGGACGCACAGGCAGGTGCTGTGGGGTCAAAGCAGGAATGCTGAACCAGTCAAGGGACCCCACCGATGTCCCTGAAAACCCAAGATCTAAGGTCTAGCCTCGGAAGGAGATAGCCCCGGGAATCAAGAGTGAAAAACTTCTCCATGCAGGACAATCTCTGAGGCCAGTATAGACACCCTGACCCAAAGTGGCTTCTGCAACCAGTGTGGACACCCCACCCAAAGTGAGTTCTGAGGCCAGTGTGGACACCCCAAGCAGGCTGACCTCTGGGGGTGTGGATACCCCAAGCAGGGTGACCTTTGCAGTTCCATTGGCTTCTCGCCAGGAGCTCTTGCAGCATCAGGGCAGGTTCTGAGCAAGGCAGCCCAGGGATGCGGCAGTCGGTCATCTCCTGGGCAGCGGCTCCAGCCAGTGGGCAGAGGGCTGGCGGGTGGGAGGCGCTGAAGCTGAGCCGTAGCACATGGTTGCTGTCTGTTTATTGGGCAACGGAGCAGGTTTAATGGGCCTGCCTGCAGGCTACGGAGAGGCGGCCCTATGACGCCCATCCCTCCGCCCCACCTGCCCCAATTCAGCTGGGCTGCCAGAGCCTGGGGCTCTGTTGGGGTCCCTGCCCACTCCTCCCCGCCCACCAGCCTGCGGTGGGGCTGTGGCCCGGCCCTGAGCAGGTACCTGGAAAAGCCAGGCCCCAGTAAGAGGGGCTGGCCTATCCCTCCTAGTGTCCTAGGAGGGATCCTGCAAGGTGTGGCCGTCCCAGCCGGGAGGACACCTGGCCAGGTGTGACCTTTGCCCTCACCCAGGCAGGCCTGCAGCGCCCCCCAGCCCGGTGGCCCCGCAGACCCCAGCCGCCTCAATCACTCATCTCCCCACCCTCCGAACAGCTGGTGCTTCCAGGGAAATTACCTAATGAATCAACAATGCGGGGATTGTGGAGGCAGAAGGGCTGGAAACAGGCCTCTCCCCACACTAGGCCCACTGGGCGCGGAGGGTACCTGTGGGCTCCCTGCACCCCTCCCCCACCTCCCCCCAGCACCTTGTGGGTTAAAGAAGTCTGGAGTCAGGCAGACCTGGGTACCACCACCGCCAGTCTGTCACTTGCCTGCTGTATGGCCTTACGAGAGTCACTTTATCTCTCTCAGTTTGTGTTTTGGTGAATGGCGTTCATTTAGTATCTTGTGTTGGGAGACTGTGATGGTTGAGAGATATGGCTTAGCGGGGGCCTGGCATGAGTGACTGCTCAGGGCATGGGAGCCTAATAATAATAATTACTCTACCTGGGTTGGGAAGATCTCTGGAAGAGGAAATGGCAACCCACTCCAGTATCCTTGCCCCATGGACAGAGAAGCCTGGAGGGCTACAGTCCATGGGGGTCACAAAGACACAACTGAGCTGCTAAACAGCAACATACCTGCCCAGGAAATGTGCATTTATTTATAGTTACCAGTGACCTCACCAGAGAATTCCCTTCAGCCTCACTTTCCCCAGCTGCAAAGTGGGGCCAGGAGCCTCTTGGCTTGAGCATCGTGGCAGGGACTAAAATGTCCCAGCCTGCACATGGCGTCTGGCCTGGTTCCTGTCCCTGGAGACCTCCTGGCTCCCAGCCTGGGAGCACGGGGCTGGGAATTCTGTAGAACCAGTTCCCTGGTCTCGCTGCCGTGAGACTCCCACGCCCTGCCCTCAGGGGGAAGGGTGCCTGCTCCCAGGGTGGGCACCATGGGGGCCTGGGGAGGTACTGCGGAAGTGTGTGGGGCTGGGCTGGGAGCCGGGGGGCGGCCTGTTAGAGCAGGCCCTGCGCTGGGCACAGAGGGCCCATTGTTGCTAGGCCCAGCCAGGCCAGGCCCTCGAGAGTTTCGAGAAGTGTCTAGACGGGGGCAGCCCCAGGTCCTGGCCTGGCCTGCCTCTGGGCGGGGCTGTGTCACAGGGGACAGGCAGCGAGGCTGGCATCCTCAGCTCAGAGACACGGATGGAGGAGGCTGGGGTGCGGGCAGGGCTGCCCCATGGGAAGAACAAACAGGCACAGTTCACACACTGCTGGCAAAGAGGACGGTGCTGGCTGTGGTGACCCACTTGGGACCTGAAGAAGATTCCTGGACCTGGGAGTCAGAAAGCCCTGGGTCCTAATCCTGGCTTTGCAGCTGTGTGACCTGGGGCCGGTGAATGCCCCTCTCTGAGACGCAGTGACTCAAGGGAACAACCTAAGGTTTAACAGCTCTGAAGTCAGAGAGACCTGGGTTCGAATCCCAGCTTTGTCACTTCCCACAGCTGTGTGCCTTTGGCAAGGGAGCTTTGTGAGACTCAGTTTCCTCATCTGTCCAGTGGGGATAATTTTTTCCTCATTCCTAGAATGGGCTGAAACACATGAGATGTGAGAAGGGTGCCTGGCAGATAATGAGCGTGGAGTAAGCAGCGACGACCGCAGTGTTGCTACCCTCGTCACCCCGGTTTGTTTTGGAAGAAGGCAGGCCTGCAGATCACTTGCCAGGCAGTGCCTGGCTCAGAGCCAGGCCTCACCATTGAGAGAGCCTTCTCTGAGACCACGTGCTAGGGCCCTGATCCTCGCCTTGGCCTCGGTTGTCCTGCCTATAAAATGGGCTCATCCCTGACCAGGCCACCCACATCGCAGGGGCAGCGGGCCAGGCCATCTGTGGGGAATTCCCTTCCCAGCCTCTCCGCCTCCCAGCGTGGGCCTATTTTTAGCCTGGTGGGTAGAAGTTGCTGCTCTTATCTCTCCTGGTATTTTTGGCACGTCCTGACCAACGGGGCTCCTCCGCCCACCTGTGCCAGCAGCGCCCGCAGAACCTGGTCTGAATCCTGTGCCAGGGTCTTGCCTCCCACCCAGCCCAGGAGACACCAGGTGGAAGAGACACCTGTCCAGCCACCTCTCACTGGCCTCCAGCGGCCTCCAGGCCACCCACAGCTGGCCCCAGGTCTGCGGCTGTGGGGGTCTTCCAGCGCCAGGCTCCCCTCCCCCCAACGCTCTGTGTGGTTTCCACGGCAATGAACACAAATCCCCTAGCCCTGCACAGAGGAGCCTTGTTTGTTTTGCCCGCATAACTCTGGAGACCATGTCACAGGCCCCAGCCCCCCCAAGTCCCCCACTCAGCCTAGCATGCTCCTGGACCCAACCAGACGGACCAGCTCGGAGTGGGGGCTAGCACATTGTTCCTCCTGTGGATCGGGAGCTGGGCTGCATCACTTCCCAGTCCCTTCCCCACTTGGAGGCTCAGTTCCCTCGTCTGTAGAATGGGGATGTGTCACAAGAGAGAACATGTGACGTGGCCTATGGTGTTAGCTGCTCAGTCGTGTCCAACTCTCTGTGACCCCATGGACTGTATCCCGCCAGGCTTCTCTGTCCATGGAATTTTCCAGGCAAGACTAGTAGAATGGGTTGCCATTCCCTTCTCCAGGAGATCTATACTAGGTGCTTAATAAATGCACAAGTTGTCCAGAATTGTTCTGGTCCTTGACCAAAGTAATTTGGCTCTCTGAGCCTCAATTTCTCCACCTGTGCAATGGGGATAAAGATCTCTATCTTATTAGGGGGGTGAAGCATAAAATAAAATGCTGCCTCTTCAGTGCTTAGCGTGGTGCTTGTCACCGAGCAAGGGCCCGCTCTGTGAGGATGCTTTCTTGCAGCCGGTGTTGCTCCTATGCCATTATTGTTATCATCCCCAGGTTGGGGGCAGGGCAGGGGGTGTTCCCACCAGGCCCTTCGGCCTCTGGCTTCCTCCAGCTCAGGGGCTGCCTGAGCCCAGCCCACCTACCCACCTACTCACATCCACCACCACCGCCCACCCCCCCCAACCCCCGTCGCCCCTCCCCCCTAACTGATGGGGGAGGGGCAGCACAGCCTGGCACAGCCCATTGTTCAGTGTCCCCCTCAACCTGGGTCGGGGCAGGGCGGGGGGGTTGGCGGGGGCGGGGCTGCCAGCTGTGTGGTGACATTCCGCAGCCCTCCTAACCGCTGCTCCTGACTCTGGTGGCTAAATTGAGTCTCGGTTTCCTTAAAATGTCTATTTATTGCTTTAATGCAGTATTGAGTATTTACTGAGTGTTGGCAAAAAAAGGGCTCACCCAGCTTGGGGCAGTGCGGCAGCCAGCAGTGGGGCTGCTCCAGGAGGGCTGTCTGGAGAAGGGAGGCGGCCCCTCTTTTCCAGGGAAACAAAGGCCCCTTCGGTGCACCCCCCCCCCACCGGACCCCCCCCCACCCCGTGCTGGGCTGCAGGGGAGGGGTCGCCAAATCTCTGATCCCCACCACCCCCTCCCCAGGTGGTGTGTGTTCAGCAGGAGTGGGCCTACCCGACACCCCCCACCACCCATCAGCAGCGTGGAGAATCGCTGGCCTTTGAACAGATCAGGCACCAGCTGCCCCCTACCCGCCCCTGGGCAGCCCGCCTCCTCTTGGGGCCAGCTCATGCCAGCCTGGGGCATCTCAGCTGTGTGCCCGCACAGAGACCCCCACATGCCCAATGAGAGGGACGTGGGCCCTCCCTGAGGGCAGCACCATTGTCTCTAGGGTTAATGCAAGCGTTGACCAAAACCCAGAGGGAGCCGTGCATTGAGAGGCAGCAGTGTGCTGGTGAAACAGAGATGGGAGGAGAGGCAGTGTTTGCATCCGAGCTCACAAACCCTCCTGACAACCTGTGAGGTAGCTACTAGAGTTGTCCTGTTTTACAGATGGGGAAACTGAGGTTTGCGAGACTAGATCTGAACCCATGTCGGGTTGCTCGGCTCCCCACCTCCCAGGGGCCCAGGGTGTTATGACAGCCCACAGGAGGATGCCAGGGACATGGGTGGGCTCCCTAGAGGAAGTGCCCACTGAATAGTCCTGAAGGACAGAAAGCATTCAACTGACAGTCCTGGAGGGGCCCCGGGCAGGCCAAGAGGAGAAATGTGGGGAATACAGGCGGGAGTGAGGTGGACTGGCGGGGATTTCAGAGCATGGAGTAACTGTGAGAGTGAAGCCGATCAAGTGAGCGGGGCCAGATCAGGGAGAGCTTGCCTTTGTGCAGCTGGAGCCTCAGATCCGCTTCGAGAAAGAGAGGAGAGGGAGAGAGAGGGCAGAAGGCTGAGGGCAAAGGAAGAAAGGACAAAAGGACAATTGGAAGTGGGAAAGAGAAGTCGCTGAAGTGGCCGCAATCATGAGGACCTTAGCTCAGGTGTCTGGCCTTTTCTCTGAGCTGGCGCCACTCTGGGTGCTTCACGCATTAAAAACAAGAGCAGCGACTTTCCTGGTGGTGCAGTGGCTAGGACTGTGCAGGCGGTAGGCCTGGCTTTGATCTCCTGTCGGGGAACTAGATCCCACATGCTGCAACGAAAAATCGAGCATGCCACAACTAAGACCCAATGCAGCCAAATGAATAAATAAATATTAAAAAGAAAAACATGGATGGAGAGCTTGGGCTGGCCAAGGAGGACGTCAGCAGCACACTCAAGCTGCGGGCTTCTGAGCATCATGACACCCTTTGACTTTCATTCCCAAAGAGCCAAGAGGAGGCAGAGAGGACCAGGAGGCCAGTGTAAGGCCCGGCAGGGAGGGTATATGGGGACAAGGGCCCCCAGCGGTGCCACAGGGCCAAAATAGGAAGAGGAGTGGACCAAGGGCCTGTGGTTCTGGACCTCAGCCCTGGGAATACAGTAGTCACCTCCAGGAGAGCTGGTCAGATGAACTGAGCTTTGGGGGAAAGACAAATGGAGTTGGGGCATTTCTTTTTCTTTTTTATATTATAAAAGTTTGTCTTGCTTGATCAATAAATCCCAGCCAAGCAGAGGTAAGCCAAGCAAAGTGGGATGGTCCTCACCCCTTCCCCTCCTTCTCAGAGGAGGTCAGTGACCGATGGGAAACACGCCAGACCTTTCCTACACGTGCGTGAGCGTGTCCTGTGCACACGTGGCTGGCTTTCCTTTTCACGGGATCCATATTTTCTCCGCCCTGCTCCGCACTTTGGCGGCTCCACTCGGCAACCCGCTGAGGACATCTGCCCGTGTCGGTGCGTATGGATTTACCCCGTTTTGTAACCACGACTTAACAGTCCAGGGAATGGGCGCGCTTTGATTTATTAACCCATTTCCCCCCCGACAGCCCCTTGGGCTGCAGCCAGTGCTTTGCTGTCACACACGCAATACATCAGCAAACATCCTGGCTCATAGATCTTCGTGCACATGTGCCACGTGACGGGCACCGGGGTGTAAACACATTGGGCAGTGCTGCCCTGGGGCACCCACTCGGAGCAGCCCAGGAAGCAGGTGGATGAAGGGGTCTGGAGCCCAGGGGAGGAGGAGGGGGGCCTGAAGGAGGGGTCAGTGCTACAGAACTGGAGGTGGTGGCTTGAGGGTATTTGGCATCAGTGACAATCGAAGTCAGAAAGGGACAGAGCCCCGGGGCTCCTGGCGTTAGAAAGCAGGTGGAGAACCAGAAACCTGCAGATGTGGGGGTGGGGTGGGGGTGGGGACCAAGACCATGCACCATCATGCTGCTGCTGCTGCTGCTAAGTCGCTTCAGTCATGTCTGACTCTGTGCGACCCCATAGATGGCAACCCACCAGGCTCCCCCATCCCTGGGATTCTCTAGGCGAGAATACTGGAGTGGGCTGCATAGTTACCAGGAAAAAGGGATGGCTAAGCGTAAAAGGCAGAGGAGGGTGTCAAGCTCCTTGCATAGTCCTGGCACATAGAAGCTGCTCACGAAACACTGGCTGGTTAAAGGAATGAATGAATGAGTGAGGCCCTTTAGTCTAGAAGGTGTTGTGTTTTTATCTGAGTGGTAGTTTGGCACAAGTGGAGAAAGCTGAAACCAGGCTATGTGGGGAAAGATGCACTGGGTGTGGACAGTCTCCTTGGAGCCTGGGATGGGGGGAGGTGGGCAGGTTGAGGAGGTGGCAGAGGGGTGTGGCTGAGTGTCCTGGCAGGTTAGGATGGGGAAGGAGAGGAAGAGAGGCTGAGGAAGTTTGGGGCTCAGGGACAAGGCTCTTCTTGGGGCCAGGGACCCACAGGAACCTCAGTATTAGGGGTGCTTGGGTCTTGGACTGGGTGTGGTAGTCCCTTCCTGAGCACTGTGCTGGACTCTCAGCACTCACACTCTCCTTATATCTTCACCAGAACCCTGCAAAGGCAGGTTACAACCTCCCATTCTACAGAGGAGGAAACTGAGTCTCTGAAGGTGAAGTCATGAACCCAGGGTCACAAAGCTAAGATGAATCCACAACCCACAGACTCTGAAGAAGCCCCCACCTCTGTTCCTCCAACTCTCTGGGCTCTGGCCCTCCTGGAGTGATGCTTAGCAAGGAGTGATGCTCCAGTGGGGAGCAAGGAGCCATTGGGGGGCCAGTTCCCTGTACCCACAGAGCGAGTTTGCATTTTTCTCCCTTTCTTAAACCACCATGGATGCTTTGTTGGATAAAAAACCGAGATGTAGTTGGTCTTGTTTGCCATTTAGAAATAGAGTCAGAGATGGTGACAGGCCTGGGGTCCAGTCCAGCCAAGGGGCTCTCTAGACACCTCAAGCACTGGGCAGCCCTGGCCCCGCAGGCTGAGGGCAAGGATGGGGAGGAAGAGTATGGCCCGCGCACAGCAGAGAAGATGGGAGCAGACGGGCAGGAGTGAAGGATGGAGAGATGACCGCGTGTGCAAGGAGCAGCAGAAAAGCACAGCAGCGTCCCTGTGAGGTCTGGGACCTCCTGTGCCTGAGATGGGGCTGGGCAAAGGGGCGACGGATGGAGGGCAGGGAGGCCTAAACAGTGCTGGACCAAGAGGGCAGAAATGGGGATGAGGGCAGAAATTGCAAGGGTGTGAGGATAGGGGAGGTTAGAACCCTGCGCAGAGAGGAGGCAGTCAGCAAGCTGGGGCACTGGCTTGTGGGCCGGCCACGCCCCTCTCTGTCGGGACCCCGTCCCACCCAGCATTAACCCTGTAGCCACTTTCAGGAGAGCCAAAGCTTCCTAGACATTTTCTCCTGAACAAGAGCTTCACTTGGGCCTACAGTGTGTATCTATGTGTGTGTGCGTGTGTGTGTATACCAGTATGTCTAGGTGTGCCGCTGGGCACCTGTGTGGGCCGGTGTGGCTGTTTCATGTGTCTGTTCGTGTCCTTGCTTGTCCAGCATCCCTTGTATTCTTGTGTGTTGGTGTGTGCCTGGGTTTTTGTGTCTCTGTGTGTGTGTCTGTGCGTACTCTGTGTCTTCAGACGCCTGTGCATGCCTTTGTATGTTCATGCAGGGTTCCCTGTGCAAGTAGATGGCATTGCAGTCACCTTAGGTGTGACTATGTGTCCACATGGGTGTATCTGTAGGTATGTATGTGGGTCATGAGTGTGTCTCTCTGTGTGTGTGTCTATGTACTTGTGAAGCCATGTGGCACTGGAGCTGGGGCTCACCTATATGTAGGGCAGGGCAGAAAGGGAGCCCAGAGTCCCTTGGAAACTGCGTAGCCCACTTTCCTGCCCCCAGAATGACCGCCCCCAACCTCCCCAGGGCCTCCTAGACGTTGGCAGAGGTGAGGGAGGCCAGTGGGGGGGGAGGGTGCCAGCAGAGGAGGCTGAGGGCCAGACTCCCGGGCACAAGACTGCTGGTGGCAGCACACAGGACCCGCCCGACTGACCGGGACCCCAGCCTGCGGCTCTGCCTGGCACTGGCCACTGGGAGGCCTCTCAGATCTGAATTCCCAAGAGCACCTCTGGCTTGTGCCTCAGCCTCCCGGAACAGAGGCCAGCAGAACTGGCCCTCGATCTGATGACAGCCTGCTAAGGACAGGCTCCTGGAACAGCCCCTACCGCCTCCCGCAGCTAGACACGCCTACACGATGTCTCCCCCCGGTGGGAATGTACGTGCATCTGCGTCTGTACACAAGAATGGAATGTGTGAACATGCTCAGAGACCAGCCTGTAGATGTAGTGGTGTGCAGGCCCAAAAGGAGGCACGGGTTAGTGTGCATGTGAATTTGTGTGGACAGTATGTGTGTGCACAGGGGTGCAGACACTCACGTGTATGTGTGAAGTCGTGTGTGAAGGGCAGAGTGGGGCGGATACAGATGTTCCTGTGGCTGTGAGTGGCTGTGTGTGCACGTGTACGGATATGTGCCCATGTGGTCCATGTTGTCAGGCTCAGGGAGGTGGATATGGCTGGGCGCTGTGTACATCCTGGGCCCATGTCCCCGCCCAGCTCACCCTCGAATTGGCAGGATTCAGCCCCACCCTGGTAAACCCAGCCCTGCTCCACCACCGCCGCCAAGCCATGAGCTGGGGGAGGGGGCCACGCGCGGAAACCGACCATAAATTTCTCGAGATGCTTTAATTTTTTAAAAGCCCCACGTAGATGCTTTGCATTGCGAAAACCCACAAATATTGGCTAAATGAGGTGCGCCAGCGGAAGGCCTGGCCAGGCCCGCCGCCCTCCCCTCCCAGCAGCTGGGCTGGGGCTCAGCTGGGGCCCCTGGCCAGGCCAGTGGGGCCGAGGGGCCCATCTTTGTTCCGAGCAGGGCTCAGACTGCAGAGTGGCTGGGTAAATAGTCGCCGCAGTAATCGCAGGCTGATTCCAACTAATTAAATCCTGCGCCAAGAGCCCACTCCAGTCAGTATCCCGAGAGGCCACGAAAACACAGACACCCCAGACGGGGCTTTGCTCCAGGTCGGGTCTGCTCCTCTAATCCCGTATCTTTTGAAAGATAGGCGCGTCCCGGGATGAGGGGTCAGCGGGCCTGCCCTGCGCTGAGCGGTGGAATTTTTCAATAACCAGCAGCTGGGTCACCAGGCACACAAAGGCAGTGTAATATCCTGTGGGCTTACGCAAGGAGAGAGCTCAGGCCGCTCAGCGCCAGCTCCCTCCAGGCCCGGGGCAGTGGCCCCCCACAGCCGAAGCCCCCAGCGGGCCAGGCCTCCACTGCCTTCCCACCAGAAGGGCAGCGAGAGCCTCGGTCGCAGCCTCTGCTGCCCCCGCCTTCCAAACCCAGGCTTCCAAGAAAATTCATCTTCCTTATTAAAAACCAGCCTTGATGCTCTCAGGCCCCAGCTGTAGGCTGCAAGGGGACCTGCCCGGGGCAGGGCTGTGGGGACCAGGCCCCTTGCAAGACGGCAGCGGATGCTCTTGGCCTTAGGGGGATGCCACGCTAAGCAGGGCAAAGGTCTCCAGCTCTGGAGTCAGAAGGGTGGCGGTTCAAATCCTAGGGGGGCCTGTTGGCCTGAGGGGGGCCTGGCTCATCCGTGCGCCGGCTGGTGACCTTGAGCGAACTGGCCCCTGGTCCCCTCTGTGAGTGCTGGCCAGGGCCCAGTGGATCTCTGTTGCCTCCCCCAGCCTCAGTCTCTTCCACCGTATAATGGGGATCAGGGCCCTTCCTTCCCAGACTCTGGGAAGAAGCAGGGTTTGTGCCCCCAAGGGGCTCCCACACTGTAGAGGGCTGTCCTCGGCGGGAACACATGTGAGAGTCGTTAGAGCTGCAGAGACCCAGTTGATTTTATTTTATTTTTTTCCTTAGAGAAACAATAGTTGCCCCCTCTCCCGAGTCTGGAATGCTTTACGCCCAGGTCTGGGACCCCTCATTTAAATTGGCTGCGAAGGGACAGGCGCTGTGAGCCCCGGGAGGAGGTTGTTAGAGATGGAAGCCGGGGCCCAGGAATTTACAATCCGTTACTTGAGAGGTGTCCTGCCTTCCCCCCTCACCCCATCCAGGCCTCCGCAGGCCCGGCATGTGCCGTAAAGATGTCACATTGGGTGGGGGTGCCGAGGAGGGATCCGGGGCCTGGCCTCTGGGGCTGGGGTAGGGGGTACACAGCCTAGGACAGAGTCCCCGCGGCACCGTGTTGGGCAAGATGAGCCGGGACAAGAGCGTCCTCTCTGAGCTCTCAGTCAAGCAGGACGCAGAACACACAGCGTAAGCGGGAGTGTGTGCTTTTATCGATCGCCCCTTCACCCCAGTAATGCCAGCTGTGTGTCAAGTGATGACCTGATATGATGAGATCCACAGACCCCTCTCCCAGGGGCACCTCGCAACAGGGACTTGTCAGAGTTGGGCACTTCTTACTGCCCGCCTGTGCCAGGCACAGTGCCAGGAGCTCTGCTCACTTACCAAGCCAGCGGCTTTTCTTGTCCTTTGCCAAGTCACACACAGACCTTCTCTCTTGTTTGGGGCTCTGCAACTTTGTAGTTGTGAGGCTTGCCACAAGGCACATCGCCTCTCTGGGCCTCAGTCTTCTCATCTGTGAAATGGGTCGTCATTTCCCCTGCCTTACAAGATTGAGGGGAAGTGAGAGAATGTGTGGACACGGCCCAGGGCCAGGCATGCACACAGGTGCTTAGCACACAGTACTCTTGGTGCTGAGGCAGGGGGAGAGCCTGGTCCTGCGGGGGCACCTCCCAAGAGAAAGGGCATTTGAGGGGTTCTGAGGGAGTGAGCAGGGCCACCAGCAGAGTAAGGGGAGGGCGTAGCATGCTGGTGGCCAGGCCCCCTGGGGACCTGCGACAGCAAGTCCACTAAACAACTCACCCCCCCCCATCAGGAGAGTTAGCTCAAAAGCCATACGGAGCCTGATGATGACTCAGAAGTGGTGACAGGTGTGAGGGGCGAGCCAGGACCCAGGGGTCGCCGAGGCGGAGGGGCAGGCTGGCTGGGGGCGGCCTCCATGAGCTGGAGATGTCCGTCTGGAGGCCAGTTAGAGAGGTCAGCTTCTCTTGAGACCTCTCAGGAGTCAGGATTGGGACGCTGGGCTGGGACTGCCTGGGAGCTGTGAGGAGCAGGGCGGAGGGTGGGCTGGTGTGGGGCCTGGACGCCTGGAGAGCCCGCCCTGCGGAGCCCACCCCAGGCAGATGTGTCCCCAGGTAGGTGATCTGAGGAGGCGATTCCCCGGACACACCAGCTTCTCCAAGTCTCCGGATCCTGAGAAACACTCTGGGCCAGAAAGTAGGCATTGGGCATCATCGCCAGGAGCCTCCTGGACAGAGAGTGGGTGCCCGGGACTGAGTTCTGTGGGGCCTCGGGTGTCTGTGGGGCCTCGGGCTACCATTTCAGCCACCAACTCCTGGAGCCCCTCCACCCAGATCAAGAGCATCCTTTCCTCCTGGTCAGTTGCATTTAGGAATCTTCTGCAGGGTGGTGGGAGGGGCAGGGGTGGAGGGCTGTCTGTGTGTGTGTGTGTGTGTGTGTGTGTGTGTGTGTGTGAGTGTGACTGTGTTGGGGGAGGGAAGCAGAGTAAACAGCCATTGCCCTGCCCTCTCTGCGACTGTGGCCAGGTACACAGGCCTGTTTGGACAGCTGCCTTGTCTGTCCGTCTGTTTGGGAGATGCTGGCTGATAGATGGGGGTGGGCCGACTGTTAACCCCTAGCTGTCTGCAGTGCTCACTGCCTCCTTCAGTGGGGTTCAAGCGGGGCAGGGGGTGGCTCTGTCTGGGAGCTCCCAGCTCCTCTGGGAGCACGTCTTCTGAGTCATGGAAAAGCTTAGCGGGCTCCAGGACATGGAGTCGACCCCCTCACTCCCACCTGGGAGCCCCAGGCAGAGGAAAAGGGTGTTCCCCCTCCCCAGTGGTGACCAGGGGCAGAAACTATCCAGAACCCTCCACCTCACCCCACACCCATGCTCTAGGGGCCAGCTGCCGGGGTTCTCAGGGCCCTGCCTCTACAAACACAACCTTAGCCTGGTGCAGAACAAGGGGGGTTCGGGGCCAGCAGCAGCAACAGGCCTGTCTAAAGTGAGAGCAGGCAGATGTGGGATACGAGGCTGGCTGCAGGGGTCTCAAAGCCGGCCGTGGAGGGAGATCCCAGTCCCCATGATGAATCAGACACGCTGGCTGTTCCTACTGCGAGACCAGGGTGCCTTCAGACCTGGTGTCTTCATGCTATCCCCCAACCACCACTATGTGTCCCCAACCCCATCTCTTGCATCCACCATCTGGCAGGATCAGGGCAAGGAGGCCACCCCAGGCCCCTCCCACCCAGCCCAGAGCCCAGTCAGTTTCCTGCCCTACATCACTTTCTCAGAATAACCCACTTCCTTCTCACACTCCTGCACCCTCTGGCCGGGACCCCCTGCGCCTCTCACTGGCAGGGAACCCACAGTGATCCTCTTAGCTGGTCTCCCTGCTCCCGCTCCTATGCTCCCCCTGACTCTGGGTCCCTGCTCAGGGGCCAAAATGATCTTTTAAAAATGTAAATCACTCCAGCCACTCCCCACTTAGCACATTTCAATGGCTTCCCGTGGCTCTTGAGATTAAGACAAAAATCCTTTAAATGGCCCACAAGGCCATCAACGGGGCATGGGTTAAATAAATCAGGGTTTGCTCGTACAATAGAGTATCCAGCAGCTGTAAAAGGAGGTACTTCGGGCCAAGACTTGGATGTTCTCTCCAGCAGGTGGGGCGGGGGGGGGGGGTGTGGATATCAGGAGTACAGTGTGTAGTGTTTGCGTAAAAAATATAAACTTGAACCAAACTCCCAACCAGTCCTCCTTTTAAAAAAAAGTGGAGGGAGAGGAATGATGGACCCTACAGGGGCTTGTATATTCCTTGTGTGGGACGTCTTGGGAAGGGAGCTTGACTAGAAGACTGGGCTGGTTGCTGGGGAGGGGACCTACACTGCTAGGGACTAGGGACAGGGGCGGAGACTGCAGTGAACACTTTTTACATTTGAACGTGAAACAGGTGATGCACTACCTATTCAAAAATACATCCAACTATTGAAAAACACCTCCAATTTTAAAAGTCGATGGGCTTCAAGACCCTGCACACTGGTCCTGCTACTCTGCAGCCTCCCGCCCTGTCTCCATCTCCGCAACGTTTATTTCTGGTTGATGCTGGCCTGGCTCTGGGCCCTTGCAGCACTGTTTCCTCTGCTGCCAGGATTGTTCATCACTTCCCATCCTCACCTGGCCGAGTCTCCTTCCTCCCTGGCCCACACCTCTGTCTTCCAGAGAGTGGCCTTCTCTGACGCGCCCCCAGCCTGGGCTGGCTCTTGGACCATCGTGCAGTCTTCCTATTTGCTTGCCTGCCTTCTCGGCTTGTAGGTCCGTATGGGGCAGAACCCACTTCTGGCTTGTCCACAGCTGTCCGCAGCACCCACCACGGCGTCTTGCACACAGTAGGCACCACATCGGTATTTGGGGAAGGGGTGAAATAGCATGGGGAGACGGTGTTCTCAGAATTCCAAGGAGGTAGGTGGATGGGTGGATGAGAGGGAGATTAAGACGGAGAGGATATGTGCATGGGTATAGCTGATTTGGGCTTCCCTGATAGCTCAGACAGTAAAGAATCTGCCTGAAGTGCGGGAGACGCAGGTTCGATCCCTGGATCAGGAAGACCCCCTGAAGGGAGACCCAGTTCAATCCCTGAGCTGGGAAGATTCCCTGGAGAAGGGAATGGCCACCCACTCCAGTGTTCTTGCCTGGAGAATCCCATGGACAGAGGAGCCCTGGCCGTCCGTGGGGTCGCCAAGAGTCGGGCGCGACTGAGCAACTAACACGTAGCTATTTCCTTCCTTGCACAGCGGAAACTAACACAGTATTGCGAAGCAAGCGTACGCCAACAAAAAAATTGCCAAAGCGAGGCCTGTTGCCATGGAGTTGGTAGGTGCCCCACCTGGGCCTGAAAGCAGGAGGATTTCCGCCCAACTGACAAGGTGCCCGTGCACCAAGCAGAGGGCATTCATTGCCGGGCGCAAAGCCCAGACAGCCGAGTTTCTCTCTCCCGCACCCGATTTGCCAGTCCCCAGGCTGAGCAGTGTGTGTTGGCCCAGATAACCTGCCCTCTCTGCGCCTCAGTTTACTAGCCCTTAGCTACATACAGACGTGGGCGGGGGTCCGTCTGCAGTTCTAAGGGCGAGGCCCGCGGACCCCCAAGGGGAAGGCGTGCACACAGTCGGCGCTCGATAAATGCCGAGGGAAAGGCTGAGGGCGCAGGGAAAGGGTTAAAGCCCGGTGCTTTTTAATTGTCAAATGACTGCGGGCGATTAGCGCTGGCAGCTTCCTCAATAATCGCTCTTCTCTGTACCTGCTGGGAGCTTAATTAAAAAACAAAGAGGCTCAATTTAAAGGCGATTACTATGCTAATGCGGCCGGGCGGGCGGTGATTAAGCGGCTGGGGCGGGCGGCGCGCGGCCGGGGCGGGGCGCGGGGCGATCAGTTACCTGCTAAACGGGCGGCCGGGCGGCGGGGACGGAGCGCGGTGCGCGGTGCGCGGCGGAGACCCGGGCCCTGACCAGCCCGCGGCGCCCGATCGAGCGCGGAGCCCCGGGAGCGGAGGCGGCCTCCCGGAGCCTCTTCTTCCTCCCTAGCGAGGGGCCCGGGCTGAGCGGAGGGGATGAACGCCTCTCCTCCGACCTCCCCTCGATGCCCCTTCCCCGGTCCGCTCCTTCCACCCACTTCTCAGGCCGCTCAAGCCCTTCAGCCCCGGACCCGTTCTAACCACGCCCTGTGGCCATGTCCCTGCAGAGTCCAGCCGGGCCGCTGGCTGAGAGCAGGTCTCCGGCTCCCAAACGGTGGGGCCTTAGCTCCCAGGAGGGCAGGGGTGGTTGCTACCAGGCTCACCTGGCATGGAGCCCTGCCTCTACCCAACCAGCTGGATCAACCTAAGGGAGGGACTCCCGCCCCGAGGGGAGTCCAGAGGCACTGGGAGGCCCCTGTGCGAGCAGCTCTGAGCACAGGGTGCCCTGGTTCCTGAAAGTGACGGTGGGAACAGATGCCAGGGTGTGGTTCGGAAAGGACAGCAGGAGCCCACAGGTGTGTGTGTGAGACAGAGAGGAGTAGGAGGGGACTCGGTCCAGACCTCATGAGACTGGGCAGTGAGGCTGTCCGTGATTGGACCAACAGTGTTCTCTCCAGCTGCATCCAGAGGAGTATAGGGTAGGGAAAAAGGGAGGAGATGGCTCTTCTTGCCCCTGGATGCCTGTGCTGAGTAGTGGGCTCCTGGGTACCAGCTTGATTAAGGGCTGTTTTGATAAACTCAGACTTATGTCCAGAGTATAGGGAGACAGCCATCAGAGCCTGGGAGTTTCAGTGGGAGAGGGAGGTGCCAGGGGAGGGGTCATGGTCTTTGAGAGAGAAAGAGAACACTTAGTCTGTGGGATCCCAGCTGAAGCTGGACATTCGAAGCCCCTCCTATGACACCACAAGGCTGTCTTGACCCATGGTTTTGACCCTGAGCGTGTTTTCATTGGCTGCCTGGTAAAATCTGTGGTCATAAACTTTGTAAATTTTGTTGCTAACATTAAAAACCATCCTACCTGAGCCTGGGGGGAAATTTAACTTGGTAAATTAAGGAGTACAAAATACAACTGACAGCAGTGAAACAACCCTGGTAAAAATATGTCACTGGCTACAAATTAACCAAAGACTCAAACCCTGATAATCAGTAGGATATAATACAAGCACAAAGCTGACAATGGAGCAAACCATTATTGAAATTTTTTCATGGGAAATAATTTATCTCAATGAAAATAATTTTAGTAAAATAAAAATGGAAATGGAAAAAGTTGTAAATTATTTAACTGCACTAGAAAGAAAATTGTTCAAAAAATTAAATTGCCTTAATGGAGTTTGTTCCGGAAAACACTTGCTCAAAGGAAGTTTATCAATGTTGTTATAACTCTAATTAAAATGCTGTGGTCTGTGTATAGAGAGTCCAAATCCTTGGGGTCCAAACGATGGGGCCAGACTGTCAGCATGGCTAGCTGTGAGGCTCTCCACTGGTATCCAGGATTTCTCCTTCCGAGACCTCCTTTCCCCTGGAATACCCTGTCCTCCATTACACCAGGAGCTCACTGAGAGGAAGTGAAATCCCCATGGATTTCTCATCCCCTAGCATGGTGCTTGGTCGTGGTGGGTATTTGGTAAATGCTTACAGAATCAACTGGCTTCCCTTGTGGCTCAGCTGGTAAAGAATCTGCCTGCAATGTGGGAGACCTGGGTTCAATCCCTGGGTTGGGAAGATCCCCTGGAGAAGGGAACAGCTACCCACTCCAGTATTCTGGCCTGGAGAATTCCATGGACTATATAGTACATGGGGTTGCAAAGAGTCAGACACAATTGAGCGACTGTCACTACAGAATCAACAAGTCTTACAGTAAAGCCTTAAAAGGCAGTTTCTGCTTTCAAGGGGAGGAATCGTGACATAGGATTTGGCACAGAGTGAGTGCCTGAGTACGTGTGGGTAGATGGATGTGTGTGTATGGTTGGATGGATGGGAGATGGGCGGATAGCCCAGCAGGTGGATGGATGCTTGCATGTACGCATGGGTGCGTGGATGTGTGTGGGTGGACAGACGGATGGGTGGATGGATGGATGGATGGATGGATGGCTGAGAGGGTAGATGGGTGGAGGGGTGGGTGGATAGATGGATAACTGGCTGAGAGGCTATGCGAGTGGGTGGGTGGATGGCTAGATAGAAGGATGAGTAGATGGAAACAAAAGAAACCTGACCTCTCTCTTCTTTAGCCCAACATTTGGGGCCTCTGGTTTGAGCCTTCTCCTTTCTCACCTACGCTGCAACCTTTCTGATGCACTGTCTCCCTAACCCTGAAAATGGTCTCTGTTTTCTTCTTGCCTTTGCTTATATTCAACTGCTCCATCTCGGAATGGCCTCTCTGCTCCTCTGCCACTGCCTACACAGAGCCCAGACTCTGGAATTAGACACAGTCCTGTTGCCATCCCAGCCTGCACTTGCCCCATTCAGTCTTTTGCACTCTTTGTAATCCCCTTCTGACCCAGGAAGACAGCCCTCCTAGTCCTGCCCCCCACCCCGCTGACCTTACACCTCCTCAGGCTCTGTCCTGGATCACTCAGCCCTTCCCAGGCACGCAGCCTTGAGCCTGGCCTGTTCTGGCCACACGGGACCCTGGAGAGAAATCCAAAAGGCCTCTCCATCCCATGGGGTGGGATTTCTCATCTTGCCCCTGTGTTGTCAGCCCCTCACCTCTGGACCTTCGGCTCCCCCAGGCCCAGCCCAGGTCATGGGCCTACAGCTCTGAGCTGATGGAGCAAGTGCAGTGGCGGGCAGGGAGGATGAGGCTGAGGCAAGAGACTGCCTTGAGCACAAGGAGGTCCAGGGAGGTCCAGGCATCAAGCAGGGAGCCCATTGTCCCAGCTTTGAACCCAGTTCTGCCAGTTCTGAGAGGTGATGGTACCCTCTCCAAGCACCACTTTCCTCTCTTGTGAAGAGAGTGCCAGAGCCTGTGTCTAAGGGGTCTTATATGGGAGGAGTCTGCATGCAAATAAGGCGCAGGGCCTAGGACATAGGAAAACATTTAATAAATCTTAGCAAGAAATAATAACAATAATAAGGGCTGCTGGGTTCGACAGCCAGGAGCTGGTGACTCAGTGAGAATGGGGGAAGGCAACATGGGATCAGCTCAGAGGGGTTGATGAGCAGGTGGAGGGTAAGGCACTTGGCCTGGCTCATAGTAGGTGCTCAGTGAATGTTAGGTGGATGAGTAAATAAATGAGCCATCAGATGAATGGGACTTGCCAGTGAAGGGCAGACAAGGGAGGAAAGAGCATCAAGCCAAAGGCCTGGCCTGGAGTGCACAGACCGCTGGTGCACTAGGCGCTGGCTGGAGGGCAAGCACGTGGGGGTGGGGGGGCCGTGGTCAGAAGGACTTGATGCTTCACCTTCCACCTGCCCTGCACCACTGACTGTCTCTCCCTGATGTCACCAAGACAGATCTGGTCCCTAGAGAAGCCCCAGTGTCCCCAAATGGAAAAAAATTCCTGGGGCTTACCCCTAGTCCCCCAGGGGTCAGAGCCCCAGAAGTGAGAAACTAGTTATCAGGTGCTGAGAGAGAGAGAGAGTGTATGTGTGTGTGTGTGTATGTGTGTGTGTGTGTGTGTATGTGTCTATACTGGGAGCTCCCATATGGCATCTCCAGCCTGAATCTCTGTCTGAGCTCTAGAGTTACACCGGCCGCTGCCCTCTGGACACGTCCACATGGCGATCAGAAGGCAGCTCAGGGTTAACAGGTACAGAACCACACTCCTGATGCTGCCCTCCCCGACCCTGCCTCAGTCTCCATTTCATTTAGTGGCAACTCCATCCTTCTGGTTGCTCAGGCCCCCTGATCTTGGACTCACCCACACCTCTATCCTTTCTCTCACGTCCTCTGATGTCCCTGTCTCCCTTCAAAATGCATCCCAGCAAGGGCGACTTCTCAGCACCTTCCCTGAGATGTCTCAGCCGACACCATCTTTTGCCTGGATTATTGCGATGAACTCCCAAAGCATCTCTGGGCCCCCACACAGCTGTCTGAGGAACCTGGTTAAAATGCAAATCAGATCACAACCCCTCTCTGTTCAAGACCCTCTCTCCAAAACACCAGGTGACTTGCCCTTCCTCACTGCCCCCCCCACCATCCTGCCAATGCTTCTGCACCTCCTAGTCCTTGCCCTGTTGATCACCTGTCCAGCCACATCATCTCCTTGCCTTCTCTCCAACACCTCAGGTACACTCTGGCCTCAGGACCTTTGTACTTGCTGTTCCCTCTGCTGGGAACTCTTTCCCCCAGATATGTCAGTAAGGCCTGAGACTGTTCTTGCTAACCCCCCTGGCCGCTGCCCTCGCTTTTCTTTGCTTCATCGTGATTCATTATTGTCACTATTTGTTACACTCTGCTAGAGATGTACCTCCTGTCTGTCCCCTTACTCTTTAAATTGGAAGCTGGGGGCAGGGTGAGGGGGGTGGGTAGTTGGGAGAGACCATCCCTTTCACTCACTGGGCTACCGAAGCCTCCAGACAGTGCCTGGCACATAGTAGGTGCCAAATAAATGTGTGTGTAGTCACCTAATGTGTGCCTGCCCGGCCGGGCTAGCCCCCGGATGGTACCCCGGGCTCCCAGCTAGACCCATCCCTCCCTGCCCCTGGCCCCTGACCTCCAGCCCCGGGCTGCGGGCTCCCAACAGCGCCCCGGGCCGGGATCAAAGGGCCGTGGAGCCGGCGGCCCCGCACAGCTGGGTCTGTGCGCCCGCAGGAAGCGCTGGGGCAGCCCTCGCTGCAGGCCCGGCCCCGGCTCGGCGAGGCTGCGGAGAGACCCGCGCGCCGCCGCCGCCGCGGGTCCCAGCGCCCGGCCCCGCCAAGCATTCCAGCCGCGTGATTGACGCGCGCACCGGGGCCCCCGCCTGCGGCTCCCGCCGCCGCCCGCCTGGCCCGCCGCCGCCGCCGCCGCATCAAAGCAGATGTTTGCAGCTGGTTTGAGTTGGATCCCCATCAACAGGCCCCTTTTTGTCTCAAAATAAAAAACAGCTACGCCCGGAATGATAAGGACGCAGCAGGCACGTGGGGGAGATGTCAACAAGTCGGGGAGGGAGGCGGCCAGGCAACTCCTGCCTGCTCTCAGCCCATCAGCCCCTCTGAGGGCCAGGCAGCCTCCGAGTGTCCAGGGTCTTGTCCCCTCTGCTCGTATGAACACCAGCTCACCCCTGACGGACACCACAGTCCCAGGAGCCATTCTGACAGGAATCACCTACTGAGCTCTCAGCACCTGGGGCCTGTCCTGGTGCTCTGTGGCAGGTCCACCCTGGGGTCCTACACCAGCCTGTAGAGGTGTGGCACAGAGGGGTCAACACGGGGTCATGATCTCCTGTGAGGTAGGGGCTGTGATCCCAGTTTTCAAACTGGAAAACAGGTTGAGACAGGAGAGGTGGCGAGCGCCAAGGTCAGGCAGAGCTGGGACTGAGACTCTTCAGACCGTTCCTTCTGCCTCTAGGACTGGGTTCTTTTAATTGTCATGTCACCTTCTCCAGGAAGTCCCCAGCTCTCCTCCAGATTGGCTAGCATGCCTTTCTATGCCCTGCTCCCAGCCTGCTGAGTGTACCCCATCAAAGCACATGTCACATTCTGCCAGCTCCCACCGGTAGAGATTTGGTCTGACTCTGTTCCCCAAGCGTCTTGCACAAGCCTGGCACAGTCAGCCTGCTTGGGTGTGTGCTGGGTGAATCCGTGAAGGTGGGGACAGAGGGGCTTCAGTTCCAAGCACCAACCTCGTGGTCCCCGGGGAGGGACTGCTTCCAGGGTCTGTAGGCCTTGGGCCTGGAGAGGCCCTAAGGCAGTGGTCCCTGACCTTTTTGGCACCAGGAACCGGTTTCATGGAAGACAGTTCTTCCGCAGATTGAGGCAGGGGTTGGCGGGGGGAGGTTTCAGGATGATTAAAGTGCTTTACATGTATGGTGCCCTTTATTTGTACTAATACTACATCAGCTCCACCTGAGATCATCAGGCATTAGATCCCGGAGGTTGGGGACCCCTGCTCTAGGGGGAACCAGGTTCAAAAGCTGCCTGCTCCCCAGTGTGACCCTGGGTGAGGGTCTCATAGAAGCACATACCTCAGGGAGAACTCAGACCCAGCCATGTGATGGGGGCTTCAGACTGAAGTTGAAGGGCAGAAGAGATTCCAGAGCAGCCTTGGGCACCACATGAGACGTAGACTGGGGAGAGAGAGGGGGCATACACCTCCTGAGACACCCTCTGGGCTTAGCCTTCTCACATCACCAGGTGATGGAGGGATTAACACCCCCATTTTACAGAAGAGGAAACTGAGGCTCAAAGAAGGAATGTAAATGACTCAAGCCCACATAACTGGTGTTGGAGTCATGGAAATGCACACCTCTGAGGACAAGGCTGGGGATTGGGGGTGAGGGGTTAAAAGGACCCTTGAATGAGCAGGAGAAGGATGAGACACAGGACAGAGGGTCCAGTTGGCCCACCTTGAGTCAGGTGTCCAGGCCTGGCCCACTCACTTGAAGGTCAGAGAAGTCATTTTATACTAATAGGGCTTTCCCTGTGTACCACGGATGCAGGTGCCATACAGGGTAGGAGGTGTTACTGCAAGGCTCCAGCCTAAGGCGAGGCATGTAGAGAACTTTGTTAATAAAACATTGGGACACTGGACTCCACAGTGTGTGGTTGGGAAGAGGGCACACGAGGGCAAGTTCACCTTCTCTCGTTAGCTGGTAGTGTTCTCAGACTCCCCCAAAAGCAGAATGCCCAATATTCTCTTGTCCTTCTCTTAGTCCCTTGAAATGACTGCCTATTTCATTTCTCCCAGGGTTATTCATTCACTCGACAAATAGTCACTAACCACCAACTCAATGCCAGAGCAAAGAGTAGGGGATCGAATTAATTCCCTCTTTCTAAGACAGTGGAGAGTTCAGACACACAAATGTCTGGATCTGGAGGCATCAGGGAAGGCTTCAGAGAGAAGGTGACACTTTGAATCGTGTCTTGAAGGCTGAAGATAAGTTCAACAAGGAAAAAAAGGAAGAGTTTGAGAAAACAAGTTATAGAGTCAGATGGAATTTTAGGTGCTAAGGAGGCCAGAAGGGACTCGTTGTGTTCAGGGAGCAATGAGAAGCATGGCAGCTAGAGCAGAGTGCCGAGGGCCAGGTGTGGCAGGGTAGAGTGGGGCCTTGAGCCATGATTAGATCTATGCGCGTCTCCTAAAACGAGCATTGGGAGCTCCTGGACTGAGAACCCAGCGAGGAGCTACATAAACTGTAAAGTGCAGTGACGGGAGTCCGGGAATGGATGTATAGTGAGGAGGCAGAGGACCTTCTCAGCAAGGAGAGTGAACTGGTGCTGGAAAGCCCTGGGTAGATGATGCCAGTGATCGTGATCTGCGCTTATCAAGCCTTTCTCATGTGCCCAGCTGTGACCCCACTGGACAGATGGGGTCACTGAGGCTCAGAGAGGAGAAGGGACTTGTGTGGGATTCCATTGTGAGGAAATGACAGAACCAGCATTCCAAGCCTAGTGCATGCTGTGTGGACTCCAAGATCAGAGGATGAAGACCCAGGAGGAGAGGCCGGAGAGACCCTGGGCCATTAGGAAACCAGTTTGATGAGAGGTACAAGAATCACCTGCCTTGCATGCATGTCTGCAGGTATCAATGGTTTGAAAGTGTTAGTCGCTCAGTTGTGTCTGACTCTTTGTGACTCTAGGGACCATAGCCAGCCAGGCTCCTCTGTCCATGAGATTCTCTAGGCAAGAATGTTGAAGTGGGTTGCCATTCCCTTCTCCAGGGGATCTTCCTGATCCAGGAAGCAAACCCCATTCTCCTGCATTGCAGGCAGATTCTTTACCATCTGAGCCATCAGGAAAGTCCATCAATGGTTTAAGAGAAATGAACCAATCCGATTTGTAACCCATGTTCACACGCTCCTGAAAAAAATGGTTTTTTGAGTTTTGTTTATTAGCTTTATGACTTTACTACATTGAGCATTAAACAAATAAACCAAAGAGAGCTCCGAGGAGATGGAGATGTGTTGTCCTAGCCTGGAACACTTTAAGGGAAGGACATCCTGAAAAGGGGAATTTCTTACTCTGTGATTACAGATGATCCTGGGGGAAGGGGATGTGTTTGCTGCAGGGGGAGATATTCAGTTTGGTTTAAGGAAAACCCACCCAGCCACCTTGCCTGGAGAATCCCATGGACAGAGGAGCCTGGAGGGCTACAGTCTATAGGGTAGCACAGAGTCAGATACAACTGAAGCGACTTAGCATACACACATGCACACACCCAGCCACACCTACTAGGTGCTGGGCTTACGTCAAGTGATAAAAACTCGGAGTGTTCAGAGCCTTGAGGGCAGACAGACGTGGGGGTGGCAAAGGGCCAGGGTAGTTGATGAACGGAAGCATTTGGATACACAGAGCAAAGAGGAAGTATATAGTGACGTTGCCATGTGACTTTGAACCTGCCCTCTGCACCTTCCTGTGCTCATCTGTGAAACAGAGATGGAAACAGGGTCTTCCTTTCAGGGTTCTGTGAGGACTTAATGGGGAGATGCAGCTAGATGTTAATTGAGATCAATGATACTAATGAGACAGCCAGAGAATTGAGCCAGGAGTGCTCTGTCCAGCCTCCAGACAGAAGCTGGAAGGATGGATTCAGAACCCAGGATGGAGATGAGAGGGAACAGGGTTAGCGTCTGTGTCAGGAAGCCTGCTTCCAGGGTAATCCAGGAAAGCATGTTGGACTCACACAGAGCAGGAAAAAGGCAGACACCAGCTGTTGTGAAATGCCTTTTAGTGCCAGCAGAGGGCTGAGAACTTTACATGGGTTTTGCCCTCCCAGCAACCTCATGGGTGGGTACCATCATTCCTATTTTACAGATGAAGAAACTGAGGCTCAGAGAGGTTAAAATGTCTTGACTAACGTCACACAGGGAAAAGTTATGGAGACAGAAGGGAATACCAAGCTGCCCGGTTCAGCTCCCCCACCTCCCCACACAGCTCCCTTCCCAGGGGGCCCTGTCTCCCCAGGGCAGGTGGGTGGGGCTCCCACAGACCAGCTTGCCCTTCCTCACAGGCTAAACGGCACTCTATTGGCTGGTTCAGCAGTCATTCAGCAAACATTCACTGCTTACCTTTAGTGTGTGCGGGAACTTGGGCTCAGTGCTTAAGACACAGAGGTGGCCCTGGGGAAGGTGTACCTGGAAATACATGAAGTGTGTCTGTGACTGGAAGGGAGGAGGGGACTTTGGGAGGAAGGGATGCCTAAGCTAAATCCTCCCAAATTAGCAGGTGTTTGCCAGCCAAAGGTTGGGAGTGGGGGGAATGGCTTTCTAGGTTGTGGGGACAGCGTGTGGAAAGGGTAGGTGGTTTACATGGAAAATGGGGAAGAGGGTTGCATGGGTTGGCAGCAAGTGATGTGGCCACAAGTCTTTCACGAGTCTTTGTCTAGCTTTGGAGCTTCTGGATTGGGGGAGGGGCCAGGGCAGGCAGATTGGCACCAAGAGGGCACGACCGTTAGAGGGAAAGCCACAGATAACTCTGCCTTGGCCAGAGCTTCGGAGCCGCCCTACACGCCCTCCATCCCTGACCCCAGCACCTGCTGCATCCAGGCTTCCCAGCCCCAGTGTGGGAAGGGGAAGCGGAAGCGCGCCCATCTGGAGTCCCTGCCCAGTGCTCTTACAGAGGGGGGAAGTGAGCGAGGTTCAGACTCACCCAAGGTCCCAGAGCTGGGAGGGGGGGAGAGCGGCTCCAGGGGTCCAAACCCAGGGCCCTTGTTGCTTTCCGGCCCCCTCATGCGGGCTTTGGGGCGGGAGGGGAAGAGAGGCGGGGAGGCGCGGAGCTTTTCAGCCCTAGCCATTCTGCGTCTCCGGTCAATATTTGCAGCTTCCAGGCAATGTTCACAGAGAGGCTTCCCCAGCCCCCCCTTCACTCCCTTTGTGCTCACAGCTTTAACCTGACAACTCAGTGCATTTTCACACTGAGAAACCGGCAGCGTTGTTGAGCCCATTGTACAGATAAGCGAGCTTAGAGGGAAAAAATTACTTACAAGCCAGCAAGCGGCAGAAACAGGCATTGAACCTGAGTCCATCTGATTCCATTGCCACCCGCCTCTGCTTGGGGCTGCTTCTCAATGGCTGGTTCCACCGATCTTGTGTGGTGAGAGGGATTTAGGGAGGGAATAGGGGCTCACAGAAAGGAGGGGCTCTCGCTGGCGCCCGAGCCCCTCCCACACACGCTGTTTGTAGCTCTCACCCTGGCGTGGTAGACAAAGGCAGCCCCATAATTGGGAGCAAGTATTTCATGCATCCCCCCCGATGTTTTATTGGGTGGAAAGATGCTTGGAGACCAAACGGATGGCCCATTCCGTTTATAAAGTGTTCACGGTTTGTTTTATTTCCTGAGTTTTTGCAATCTAGATAACAGATGATGCCCCGAGTGGCTGGCGCTGCCTCCGTAATGGCGGCACCGAGCCTTTGGAGAAGTATTAATAATAGATTGTGTTGATGAGTTTGGAGAAAGTAGCAATCGACCCCCTGCTGCCAAGGCATTAGCGCGGCTGTTCTGAGTGAAGCCTGCATGGTGGCAGCGCCTGCAAATGCAGGTCACCCCCCACCGCTGCCGCCACCCCCTCCCCTAGACTCAGAGGGCTTCTTCTCTGGGAACCACCCAAGGTGTGCCAACCTGGCCTGGGGCCCCAGCCCTGCCAGGTGGACCCAGAGATGCCCCAGCACTTATCTGCCCATGGGCCACAGGGACCAGGCTGCAGCCCTTCATGGGGCCACTAGGTCAGGAGGTAGAGCGTGGGGAGGAGGACAGACAGGCAGTGAGAGGGGCAAGGCAGAAGTGACCCCCATGTCAGAGCAGCAGGTTCTGCGAACCTGGCTTCTTCCCTAGCCCCTTGGCAGAACTGGAGGGCCAGCCCGGTTCCTAGAGGCCTCTGCTTAGGGTGCCATGGACAGTTGGGTGGGTTGCACCCTGAACAAAGGTCTCCAGCCAGAGGGCCAAATTGGAGCTGACTTTGGCTCATACTCCCCTGGTGAAACCATGTGCTGTGTGGGCCAGTTGAGGTCCTGCCTGCCTGAGCCAAGCCTTACAGGCTTTGCAGACACTGAGGCCTCCTGGTGGATCAGGTGGGCCTCCGTGGAACTGGGAGCTAACAGGGCCATGTGCCATCACTCTGATGTGGGACTCATTCATTGACTTAAATGATCAGTCCCATTGAGTCCTGACAACAGCAGCCTTTGAGGAAAGTCCTGTTGACATCCCTGTTTCACAGTAGAGGAAACTAAGGCCTGAGGTGAGCATAGAGGAGGCCACCTCCCCCAAACTGGGGCATCAAAGAAGGCTTCCCAGAGGAGGTGGCGTTGGAGCTGGGCATTGCAGGATGAGCAGGAGCCTGCTGGGTAGACTAGAGGTGGCTGGCAGGGGTTGCTGGGATGTCCCCAGTTTGAGTGCCTCAGCTGGTGCCAGGGCAGCAGGCAGGGCTGGGATTGGCCCTGCCCACTGTGCCCCACCCGCTCACTGTGGGTGGTGTGGATGGCAGCCCCGGGAAGGGAGGCAGGCCGAGAGCCTCGCGTTTATGGCCGTTTCTGTTCCAGAACAGATTAGTTGAGAATTGCAGCTGTAATCTGTGCCTGTGATGGCGGGCCATAAAGAGGGATGGGATGCGCGCAGTGCTCCCAAGGTGGCGCCCGCAGACGTGGCCCGGGGACGCAGGGAATGAAAAATGGTTTTAATTCCCTCCCAGCAGCAATAATTTGATTCTTCATAAATTTTTCCATCAAAGTGTTGTTGAGGCTGAGTTCCCACAGAGCAGGGCACGTGACAGGGATGGGGAGCCAGGAGAAGCGGTCAGTAGGTGCAGGCCGGGGCGGGGCCCTGTTCAGACCCTTGTGCTCACTCGCCAGAGTCGCGAAGACCTGCCCCACCCCCACCCCCACCCCCAGCTTTGTCTCCCTAGATGAAAGATGGATCCTCTTTGTCACGGAGGGGCAGGATCAGGCCCCAGACGTTTACTACCCACGTGACCCTGAGCACGTGCCTGCCTCCCAGCACCTCAGTTTTCTTATCTCTAAAATAGGATTAATATTTCCTGCCTCATAGGGTTGTTGCAAGGATGAAATGCACTTCTGTACACAGAGCGCTTAGACGAGCGGCTGATACTGCACACGTGTTCTGTGACTATGTGTTCACGGGGGAGATTCCTAGGCTGAAATGAGAAATAAACAGGTGTGGCTGAGGCAAGGGCCAGAGGAAGAGCATGCCAGAGGGCCATGGTGATGATGCCCTGGAGGTCTTCAGGCTGTTCTGTGGGGCAGCAGCCTCTGGAAGTAGAGGGGTAAGAGGGGAGGCGGGACTGTGAAAGGCCTGAAGGCCAAACTCAGAAACTTGGAGGTACTCCTGAGGGCACGAGGGAGCCGTGGATGAGTCTGGGGCAGGGAGACAGCGTGATCACATGTGTGCTTTGGACAGACCCCTCTGTTTCTCATCCTGGAGGGTGAGTCAAAGGGTTGGAGAGGTGGTGAACCAGCGAGGACACTGGGGCAAGCCCCTCAGGCAGGAGGGGAGGGAGCCAGGCTGAGTAATGGGTTGGGCAAGGCTGGGGATCACTTGGATGTGGGGGAGAGGCAGGGCCAGGGAGGACGAGCAGGATGCTGGAGGGCAGGCAGGACCTGTAGGCTGCCAGTCCTTTTGCTCAGGGTAGGGCCCACTGGGCTCTCAGGGAAGGTGGAGGCTGGCCCTGCACTCTGCCCTCTAGTGGCCTCTGTGCCTCCCAGCAGGCAGACTCTTGAGCTGACATCTCTGGGCAGGATGCCCAGTGCCCATCTTAGGGTCATCAGGGGCCCTGCCAGCCAAGGGGTAGGGCTCCCACTGTCTGGCTCTGTGCCCAGGGAAGGCCTCTCCCATTTGGGTTGGGGTTCCGGGTGGCAGGAGAAAGAGGTGCTCTGTGGGCAGTGCCTCTGGGAGGGACCCCCGAGCCCAGCCAATATGCCCCCTTCTTTCCCCCCCAGGCTCTTCGCAGCCAAGTGCAGTGGCTGCATGGAGAAGATCGCCCCCACCGAGTTCGTGATGCGGGCGCTGGAGTGCGTGTACCACCTGGGCTGCTTCTGCTGCTGCGTGTGTGAGCGGCAGCTACGCAAAGGTGACGAGTTTGTGCTCAAGGAGGGCCAGCTGCTGTGCAAGGGTGACTATGAGAAGGAGAAGGATCTGCTCAGCTCCGTGAGCCCCGATGAGTCTGACTCTGGTGAGCTGGGGCTGGAGCCGGGGTGGAGGGCGGATGGGGGGCTTGGCACACACGCCGCGGAGGGTCACCCTGCAGGAGAAACCCGCTCCTGACCCTGGGACCCGTACCCCACACAGACACTGCACCCACGCCCACAGCCAGTGCACACATGCACGGAGGTGTTCACATGTGGGGTGCACACAGACACGTGTGCACGGCCCCACAGGCCTGCAGACGCACCTGGACACGATTACACACAGGTATAGGTGCATGTGATCATACATGCACACACACAAGCATATAAGATGTGTGTGTGGATACCTCTGCCCAGGAATGTAAAAACACGGACACATGTCCGCGTGTAGACATGTACTTACATGCCCAAGCATGCCAAAGCCCACACCCATGTAAACACACACGTGTGCACATGCCCTAGCACATTCGTGCAGTAAGCATCTGGCTACACATTTATCCGTGTGCTCATATGTACTGTAGTTTGCGCACACACAAACGCATGCCCCCTGCTCTCTGGCCCAGCAGCGCCCCCTTTCCCTTGCTGTGACCCACCACAGCCCCACCTCACAGGGGTCTCTCCCAGCACCGAGTCTGCAGGCATCTGATCCGATGCATCCTGTCTCCATCATGCCCCCCGGGTCTTCAGCAGTGAGGGGACTGGGGTCCTCAGTAGTGGAGGGAAAGCCTCCATTTCCTGGGGTGAAGGCTCCTCTCCACCCTGCTCCAGCCCCTCAAAGACTGCCAGTTTGGAGCTCTCCTGGCAGGAGGGGCAGGGCCAACCAGGGACAAGTTATTAAGGAGGAAAAAGTCAGGAAGCAGGCTGGCACCTGGTCATTCCTGGGGGTGGCTAAGACAGACTGGAGCAGGGGCCGTGAGGAGGAAGTGTCCTGGTCTGCCACGCCCTTGTGGGGAACCTGGAGCCCATGGTCAGAGGACCTGCCCGCTCAAAGGAGCCGTGTCCCTGCCAGAGCCCTTGGAGGGGGGCACGAGCTGCCCGTGCCTCTGTCCTGCTGCCCACCCCTGGGCAGGGCACCGTGGTGGCCAGGCTGCGTGGGCTCCTGAGGGAGAGCGGGGGCCAGCCAGGTGCCATTGGCACATTCCTGCCAGGCCTACGAAGAGGTTCTTGGAGGGAGGCCCCCCTCCGCAGGGACTCATGCTTGGAGGAAGATGGGCTGGGGGCAGCAGGAGGCATGGGGGGTGGGGGAGGCTCTGCTGTCTGTCTGGGGCCGGCATCTCTGAGACCCATAACTTGGGCATGCAAGTGGGTGTGGGGTCGCTGGGTGAAGATGCATGCTTCTGCATGCAGGTGTGTGTGTGTCCAGACGTGTGCATGCCTGTACGTCCCTGCTTCAGAGCATGCACCTGTGTGTATATGGGAGTGCATGCGCACGTCACAGTCACGAACATACCCGAGTGAGAACGTCCAGAGTGTGTGTCTTTGCTTGTCAGTCCTTAGTCCCTGTAAGCTCCTTAGAGCCTCCTCTCTGGGCCCCGAGGCCTGGCCGGTGCTGGGTTAGTGCCATGGGAACTGGTTTTCCTGAAGGCCAGCATGCTGGGCTGGGGTCCCCCAGGGCCCAGAGGCCACAGGCCGAGACGGGGCCCAGGCAGGTTGGGTCAGGGGAAGCCCAGGGCCAGACTGAGCCCAGCTGCCAGCTCCTCTCGTCAGGAGGGCCACGGCCTGATGGCAGATCGGCCGCCTGTGAGCATCAGCGTAGCTGTGCTCCCTTCTGTGTGTCAGCCACACGTGTGCACGCCATACGTGTGCACCAGCGTATTTCTGCAGTGCCCGAACCTGTTCCCGTGTGGGCCTGTCTCTCTGCCCTTCTGAACGCGTGTACATCTGAGTGTGCAGCGTGTGTCTGTACCTGCTCACCAGGGTGCCCTCCTTTGCCTTTCTGGTCAGCAGGGCAGGTCTGGTGGCTTTGGTTCAGGTCTCCCCAGAGGGCTGAGATAAGGACGCAAGGACCGTTTGCTGAGGAAGGGAACACACTGGGCTGGGTGGGGCAGTGGGTGGACAGGAGATGAGAGATGAGATGAAGCGGGGCCTGTGGGCCGAGGGAAGGGGGCGGTCTTTACCCTGAAGGCCCCGGGGGAGTCGTGCCAGGTGTTGGCAGGAGGTGACAGGACCCCAGCACGCAGCGGGTTCCTGAGGATACGGCTGACCCGCTGCATCGTGTCCCCTACAGTGAAGAGCGAGGATGAGGATGGGGACATGAAGCCGGCCAAGGGACAGGGCAGCCAGAGCAAGGGCAGTGGGGACGACGGGAAGGACCCGCGGAGGCCCAAGCGGCCCCGGACCATCCTCACAACGCAGCAGCGAAGAGCTTTCAAGGCCTCCTTCGAGGTCTCCTCCAAGCCCTGCCGGAAGGTGAGGGGCGGCCGGGGTGGGGCGGGGGCTGACACCCCCACACCCGCTGCCTTTCCAGACTCCTGCAGGGACCTGGGCGTCCCTGCACCTCCCCGCCCAACCCCCCGGACCTGCCACCTCCCGGTGCCTGCCCACCCCCAGGCCTGACCCGTCCCCCCTTCTCTGGGCAGGTCCGGGAGACGCTGGCGGCGGAGACGGGCCTCAGCGTGCGCGTGGTCCAGGTCTGGTTCCAGAACCAAAGAGCAAAGGTGAGGACCGGCCACCGGCCACCCTGCTGGGCGAGGGGGAGGGCGGGCCGGCAGGGGGCCGGGGCCTGATGAGGGTGGGGCGGGAGTGTGCGGGGGGCCGAGGCGAGGCTGGCATGCACCGTGTCTCCTGCAGATGAAGAAGTTGGCACGGCGGCATCAGCAGCAGCAGGAGCAGCAGAACTCCCAGCGGCTGGGCCAAGGTGAGCCAAGGGCCCAGTGGGCTCAGGCTGTCGCAAGACTCCCAGGAAATTTCTCCCGCCCCAGGGGTCAGATCTCAGGGAGCCGGTGCCTGGGAAGCTGCTGAGATCAGCAGACAGGCAGTGGGGACCACGGGACACGGGAGGAGGAGAAATGGCGGGGGAGGCGGCCCGGGGCGAGGACAGAATTTCCACGCTCACCCTCTCTGTGTGCCAGGCTTGGTCCTCACCATTCAGCAGCTTCCGTCTCACTTAACTCACAGATCCCTGAGAGGAGGGGCATTGTTATCGCCCATCTCACAGATGAGGAGACTGAGGCTCAGGAGACAGGGACTCGCGGGGATCACTCAGCTAGTAAGGGGCAAAGCTAGGCTTTGGCCCTGAGCGTAGGGCTCCTGAGTACGTGCTCAGTTGCTCAGTCGTGCCTGACTTGGCAAGTGCGTGGACTGTAGCCCTCCAGGCTCCTCTGTCCATGGGATTCTCCAGGCAAGACTACTTGAGTGGGTTGCCATGCCCTCCTCCAGGGGATCTTCCCAACCCAGGGATCGAACCTGAGTCTCTTATTGTCTCCTGCATTGGCAGGCAGGTTCTTTACCACTGGACCCCAGGGAAGTTCCTGTCGGGCTCCTAAACCTGTGCTTTTAACACAACCACATACCCTCCTGCCCACGTAGAATTCAGCAGAAGTCTCCAGAGAAATCTCCAGAGAAAGTCTGCAGGGTGTTGAGGAGTCCAGGGTGGACTGAGCTTGGCCCAAATGCTGTTTCCACATCTTGGACTGGAGCTGGCCTCCGGGACCCCAGTGGGACCCCATTGGAGCCTTCTAGGCCTTGGAGGGGGTCCCAGGTGTTCCCCAAGACTGCTGGACTGGGGTGGGGGCCACCGCTGTCCGCTCCCACTAGAGATGAGTCCCCTGAGGCAGATGCCAAGGCGCTGATGGGCAGTTCAGGACTCTGAGGCCAGTGTCCCAGGCTGGACCCGGGGCTTCAGGGCCGTGCGTGGCCTCAGAGCCCAGCTCTCCCTGCCCTGTCCCTGCCCCCTCTCCTGAGACAGCCCAGCCTTCGGGGGCTGCCGCCATGGCCACGGGCATCTCAGCCTGCCCCTACGCTCTGTCTCGCTCTCCGGTGTTCCCAGCTGCCCCCTGGACGCAGTCTCCCCAAGAACATTCCAGGTCCCCTCGAGCTCATCACAGCCCACACTGCACTTCATGCCATCGTTCCCGGGCCATGCGCACACAACACCCACTGCTGCTCCCCACCCCCGCCCCCCGCCCACCCGGTACCCACACCAGAAACCCGGGCATCACCTCTGACCTGTCCTGTCCCACGAGAATGGCATCTGCTCAGTCACCCATCAGGCGGTGATTTCTCCTCCCAGGTCCCTCGTGCCCCTCTCGGACTTTCCTGCATCTACCTTAATAGGGACCCAAGCCCCTCGCCCCACCTGTCTCCTCTTGATGGGCCCTGCCTCTGTCCTCCACCCTCCCAGCTTTTCTCCACGCTCCCTCCACAGCCAAGACCCTCCACTGGCTTCCTACGGCCTCGGGGGACACTCCGACCCCCACTCAGCTCGGGTCCCCAGGGAACCGTCTCTCTCCCCAGGCATGACCTTCTCCTGCCCTCATGCCCAGCCCTGTGGACTGGGCTCCCTGCTCCCACCAGGCAGTTTCTCCCTTCTCTGCCTTTGCTGCCCTTCAGCCTGGCATTCTGCCCCTGGCTAGGCTGGTCGAACCCTCTGCTGTTTCTTGAAGTTACATGGAGGTGGAAGGCCCCTTCCTCCAGGAAGCCCTCCTTCCCTGAGCCTTGTTGGCCCAAGCGCAGGCTCCCCCTTGCTGCTGCAGGTGCAGGGCACTCAGTGCACCCACGCGTCATGAGTCATTACTGGCTGTTACCGGAAGCCTCTGACTTTGGATAAACTAGTTCCTCTAGAGGCGCTGAAGTGTGTGTGTGTCTCGGGCAGGTTGGTGGGGGCGGGTCAAATATGGAGGCTCAGTTACCCTGGAAGGTCACGGGCAACCTCAGCACGGGGAGGGCCTGGGAAGGAGGAGGTCAAAGGGATGGCAGCGGGCAGCCTGGACCGGGTAGCGGGGTGGGGGTCGTGTGGGATGGGAAGCCATGGGGGACTCCTGGGGTACATCTGTGAGGTGCCCCTAGGCCAGGACAGCCCCGGGCGGTTAGTGAGGGCGTGGTCTCTCCCCAGAGGTCCTGTCCAGCCGCATGGAGGGCATGATGGCCTCCTACACGCCGCTGGCCCCGCCGCAGCAGCAGATCGTGGCCATGGAGCAGAGCCCCTACGGCAGCAGCGACCCCTTCCAGCAGGGCCTCACGCCGCCCCAAATGCCAGGTGACCACATGAACCCCTATGGTAAGCTGCCCCACCCCTCATGACCCAGCACCGCCCCTGCCCCCCCAGCCTGTCCTGGCAGGCCCAACACAGCCCACCTGCCTCCTCCTGTCAGGAAGGGGGCACCCTGGAGACCCCCACCTGCAGCCCCCCAAACCCCCGCCAGCCGGCAGTCATCCTGTCCCTCCCTCCCCTCCAGCCACACGGCCTGTAGGGCCAGCGGCCCCCAGAAGCCCCCCACCTGGACCCCCGGTGCTGACGCCCACTCCCTCTGCCTGCCGCCCCCCCATCTCCAGGCAACGACTCCATCTTCCACGACATCGACAGCGATACCTCCTTAACCAGCCTCAGCGACTGCTTCCTCGGCTCCTCGGACGTGGGCTCCCTGCAGGCCCGCGTGGGGAACCCCATCGACAGGCTCTACTCCATGCAGAGTTCCTACTTCGCCTCCTGAGAGCCAGCCTGGCGGCACGGACGCTTGGGCAAGGGTCCTGGAGGGGGGACCGCTGGCCGCAGACGCTGCCTCACCACCCCCAGCCCCACCGCCCGCACAGACTCTGCAGACAGCCATACGGTGCCCTCCCCTCGGCCAACCGGGCCTGGCTAACATGCCCACCAGGCACAGCCAGACAGGCAGATGGGCGCAGCCTGGGCAGGGACTGTGTCCTGCCCCCAGAGACCGTGTCACCCCCAGGGACCCAGAACTCTCGGACAGCCACTCGCCTCCCAGCCCCACCTGGGCCTCCATCGCCTCCCTCCCCTCCCCCTCTCTTTTATGGGAAGCTTAAATTCTCTCTATTTTTTTAAACCTCCCCTCTGTGTCCAGGCCACCTCCATGGTGCAGGCCTAGGTCGAGGCAGGGCCCCCCCATGCATGCCCCAGACGATGGCGTGTGAAGCCTGTGTACCCTGTGCCCACCTCCCCCCACCTCTGGGGGCAGGCCCACCAGCCTAGGATCACCCCTTCTACCTGGGGCGGGAGGGGGGTGAGCCTGGCAGGTGGGCCAAGCCCACCACAGCTCTCACCTGGGGAAGGGGGCGTCACGGGGGCACCAGGGGCGGGGAGGTTGAGCCCAGGCCGACTCAAAGGGATGGAGACATACAGGCACACGCACCCACTTCAAGGCACACCCATACGGATGTGCACACAGGTCCCCAGACACGCTGAGAGACAGAGAGGCCCCTGCGGGTCAGCCCTGCCATGCCAGGAAGGGGAAGGAAGCCAGACGGGGGCAGGGAGCCCCTCGGACAGCAATAGGAGGGGCGGGAGGAAGGGCAGAGGAGGCGAGTTCAGAGCACAGAGGACATGGATGCAGATATAGCTTTAGCCCTTATGGGGGCTGCCTGGGCAGTCAGAGGCCCCAGAACCAGGCAGAATCAGGCCACATGGCAGAGCCTCCAGGTGGGAAGGTGTCTCAGAAGCACCCCCTTGGCGCTCCATCTGATGCTGGGCTCTCACCCAAACTGCTGCTGCCTCTTCTTGCACACCTCCAGTGACGAGGAGCTCACTACTTCATCGGGCCCCAAGTTCAGCTGCCTTTTCTGCTGATCTCACCTCTGTCCCTTTCAGCCTTTGTCCTCGCTTTTCAAATCCAGGCTTTTCCAGCTTCCTTTTAAAAGCCTTTCCTTTTCCAGCTCTTCCTTTTAAAATTGTACTTCCCCCACCCCCATCCCCACTCCCCCAGCCTGGCTCCAGCTTTCCCTCTAAACGTGTAGAACAGATATAACCCAGTCTCCCCACTGTCATCAGCCAGGCTGGTCCTTCCGGGCTCCTCTTCTTCCACAAACTTCCACAGGGTCTCAATCGATGCCCCGCGTCCTTCTGCAGCCTCAGCCAGCCCAGGTTCTGTGCCATCTCTGGGTCCTGGGTCTCCGCTGGTCCCTTAAAGCAGCCACTCTGTCCTTTTGAAGGTTGGTCCCATTTCTCCTCTTGGGCCCACATAGTCAAATCATGCTGGGGCATTTGGAGCAGGTCTGGGGTAGATGCTCCCTGCCCAGTAGACCTGGCCCGTCTCTCCCAGACTCTATGCTGAAGGAAACCTCAGGAAGGGATCAACTAGTTTGCCCGTTATTCCGCAGCTGGAAAACTGGGCCAGGAGAGGGGAGGGACAGGCCTCTCAGCCAGTCAGGAATAGAGCCAGAGCGGAGAGCAGGGGCGCCACGCCAGCTCCTTGTCCTCTGTGCCTGGTGAACGGCCTCCAGGTTGCGGGACATGACTCCTCTCAGTAGCCTTGCCCCCCCTGGGTCGCATAAACCCCAAGTCCAACCTGGACTCTGCCTCTGCCGTGACACTGCCCCCTGCCAGGAGCTGGTACAGAACACACATCCTGATGACCTGCAGGTTGTCCAGGCCAGAGGGTCCTCAGCTCCCTGTGCCAGAGACACCCCATCAGCCAGTGTAGGTTAACTCCTTCACGCTACTACAGCTTCCCCCAGGCTCTGATGACTGCTCTGCCCGACCCTGGGCTGGGTGTCGGGACACAGATGAGCAAGATGTAGGGCCCCTTTTGAGGACCTCTCTCCTGGGAGGAGAGACATACACATTCTGTCCCAAGCCTTTCCAGACATTGTTGGGGACCCATTTCTCAGATGAGGAACCTGAGGCTCAGAGAAGGCTACCCAGCAGAAGCACACAGGACCAGTCAGGCTTGCTGGGGTTGGGGTTGAGATGACTGGGTTCTGTCCACTTCATGTAGGAAAGCACATCCTTGACCTGGGGTAGGGGGGGTGGGGTGAGTGGCCAGGACCACCCCCACGCCTGCTGTGATGTGGGACCACCATCACGTGGTGCCTGGGTGGGAAGCCAGGGGAAGGGGGACGTGACAGACTGTTCTCTGGAGGAAGAGGAAGAAAGTGAGGGGTGAGGGGAAGAGTGTCAGAGGAAAGCAGAGTTCTGCTTCCCTTTGGGGAAGCTGAGGCTCAGAGGGAGGAAGGGATCTGTCCCTGGTAACACAGGGAGTGTGTTACCGCCGTGGAGTCCTCCAGGGAGGCCACACTGAGGGACACTGGTTCTAAGGATCAGACCATGGGCCCAGTAGAGCCTTTAGAGAAGGGGCCAGTGCCAGTGGGCATCTCGGGAGGCTTCCTGGAGGAGAGGAAGGACATGGTGGGGGGTCCACCATGTCCAGATGAGCAGGCCCTAGCAGTGAGGCTTGGGGGAAGGAGAATTGGCTGACCTCTGCCTGGCCCCAGCCTGAGCTCTGGGCACCACCTGGGGTGAGACTCTCACTTCCCGTCTGGGAGTACCTGCAGCTCTGGGGCTCACTCTGCCTTGCAGGGAAGGGTGAGGGCCACACTCACAGACGTGCACACAGACACACACACACACACACAGCCAGACACGCACGAAGGCTCATAGACCCACATTCACAGACACGCCGCCTGGGGGCTGGGGAAGCAGAAGGGACCCTCGAACCTTTGGCCCTTGGATGGCGCCATTGCCAGTGGGCCTCTCTGCCGTGGCCACCCCACCAGGGTCCCACGAGAGCCCAGCCCAGCCAGGTGTGGGGCCCGGGCCGCCGGCCATTCCTGTTCTCCTTGTACAGACTCTCACTGTCCACCCGCCATCCCCAGACACATTTTATTTAATAACTTGTCATTGTTAAATTATTTATTAGCGTTTACCACATCACCACCCCCACCCTGCCCTCCACTCTCACCTTCTGCCTCTTTCCACGAACGCAGAAAATGGAAACAACAGAAAAAGATGAGACATCAGTATATTTGTAAATAAACCAACCTGTACACGCCTGTGGTGCCTCTCCTTGGAGGGAGGGGCTGTGCGGGGCCCGGGCCAGTCCTGCCTGAGACACCAGCAGATTTCTCAGTGGGCGCCAGGATCAGCAGGTCAGGAAGGGAGAGCCTGGGGTCCCTGGTCTTGCCCAACACATTCCCTTGTTCCATCCTATAATCGTCACTTCCACATCCTTGTCTTGTCCCAACCCCAACCCATCACCATCCTTGAAACAAATGCCTCCCTCCCATTTCAATCATCCCTTTCCCCAACACACTCAACCAACCACTACAGGGGCCCCTTAAGTGCCAGCCACTAGGCTGAGAACTGGGATTGGTCCCTGCCTCATGGAAGCAGACAATGTGATGTGAGCTCAGCCTTGTTACAGGGGTACCCAACCTCATCTGGAACGATGGAGCATCATGGAAGGCTTCCTGGAAGAATCTGCATATTAAGCTGAGATGGGAAGTTAGCTGGTGTAGGGGGACTGGGTGAGGAGGAGGAGGAGTGTCTGCAAGTTCTTCAAGCTTATGCAAACACCTCAGGTGCAGGCAGAATCTTGTGACTCTCCTAAACTGCAAGAATAGCTAAGTTTGGGGCTGGGGGAGAAGCAATGAGGCCAGAGGCAAAGCCAGAACATCCAGGGTCTTGCTGCTGAGTGGAGAATGGATCCAAGTAGGTCAGGTGGACTGGACAAAGATGGGAGTCAATGAGTCACCTAGGCGACAGATGATGACGACTCTGACTAGGGGGGTAACAGGAGAAAGAAGGAAGCAGATCCTGGAGATTCTGTGAGAGAGGGAAGCGAAGGCAACATCGAGGTTACTGGATCGCTGGGACGAGGGTCCCTGAAGCACTCTGATCTGGGGCACGGGGAGCTGATGGTGTCTGGGGTATCCATGAGATGTCAGGGGCAGGGCTGAGCCTCAAAGGGGCCAGATCTGAGCATCCAGGTGTTCAGCAACCAGATAGCTGGTCACTGAGGCACAGGGTGGGTGAGATCACTCGGGAGACTACGACAGGAATAATGAAGCTGAGGCCAAATCCTGAAGAATCACAAGGGCTCGGGGCTGGATTGAGGGGAGATGGTGGCCCTGGGATCCAGGGGAGATGGTGGTTAGGGTGTGGAGATGGCAGAGACTCAAGGAATTTGGTTCTCAAAGTATATTCCTTGAGGTCTCGAGGTTCCCTAGAGTACCTTGGGAAATACCAGTGTGTGTGCGTGTGTCAGCACGTGTTGATGATGGCTCCATGGGCCAGTTTGCCGGGGTAGGTTGTGCAGGAAGCTGGGTGTCTGCAAGTGATCAGTGTCTGGTGTGCAGCTGGCTGTCTAGATCTGCCTATGGAGTCGGGAGTCTCAGACTTGTGTCTGTGTGTAGGTGAAGACGTTTGCGCATCCACTCCTGAGATATCATTGTTTATCTCTGCCTGGCTGTGCATCCAGGAGGCCCCAAGCCCGCAGACCTGAAGTCGTGATGCTCTCCTCCTCCCCCATCGTCTGGCTGCTCCTTCTCGGCCTCCTCCCCATTCCCGCAGCCAGGAGCACCTGGAGCCCCTCTCTCTGCCCATGGGCACCAGCAACCCCTGGGGATGGCCACACCCCACCTTCTCCTGCAGCCTCGGGTGACTCGCAGCCCCAGGGGCTTCTGGGCTTGTCCATTGCCTCCTCCAAGGTTCCACTTTCAGAAGGGAAACCCAAGGCTCAGAAGGAGGACATGACCAGCTTGGTACAACAAAGTAATCAAGGGGAAGCAAAAGCGTGGCTCAAAACCAGGTTTGGCTGCAAACCCATGGCCTGGACATCACCCCGGCTGCCTCCCCAAGCCCACACTCTGGCCCTGCAACCTGGTCCTCCAAGGTCAGGCCCAGGGACCTAGGAAACTCTTCCCTTCCGAATGGCCTCACTGAGGCTCAGAGAAATCGAGGCACTTGGTCCAGACTGCAACAGCATGGAGGCAGGATTAACCTGGGTCTCCCATCCAAGTCCCAGGCCTGGGTTTCTGTGAGAGGCGCCTCCCAGCCCCCCTCCCCGATCCCACCCCGCAGCAGTGAGTTGACAGCTCTCTCGCCGACAGCAATCGTTTAAAATCCTGTCACTAAAACATGTTTGGGTTGGGGGTGGACAGGGGGCTGTGCTAATCCAGTGCTCCCGTCTCTCCTGCCTGTCTTCCCGCCACCCCCAGCCCAGAACGTGAAGTCACGGGAGAGGGAGGAAATGTAGGCCCAATCTGGAGACGAGAGCCTGTGAGACAAGGTCACTCTCCAGGCCCCTCTTTCCAGAGGACTGATTCTAGCCAAGTCCGTGCCACTGCCAGTCATAGACCTCAGCCTACCGCCCCTCACAATCCAGAACAGCCCTTATCCCATTGTCAGTTCAGTTCAGTCGCTCAGTCGTGTCTGACTCTTTGCGACCCCATGAATCGCAGCACGCCAGGCCTCCCTGTCCATCACCAGCTCCCGGAGTTCACTCAAACTCACGTCCATAGAGTCAGTGATGCCATCCAGCCATCTCATCCTCTGTCGTCCCCTTCTCCTCCTGCCCCCAATCCCTCCCAGCATCAGAGTCTTTTCTAATGAGTCAACTCTTCGCATGAGGTGGCCAAAGTACTGGAGCTTCAGCTTTAGCATCATTCCTTCCAAAGAAATCCCAGGGCTGATCTCCTTCAGAATGGACTGGTTGGGTCTCCTTGCAGTCCAAGGGACTCTCAAGAGTATAGATGAGAAAACTGAGGCTTGGAGAGCAGTAACTTGCTCCAGGGTGATTCTTCCCAGGAACCTGGAGTTGGAGAGGGTTTAGAGTCGAGGAGAGGGGTGGTCCCAGGAGAGGAATGTGATTCTGAGCCCACCTTACAAAGCTGGTCCTGAAGGGTGTGAGGCCTGGCTGGGTCCTGCCTCTGGAGCTCACCACTGCCGCCTTCCCTGAGAAAACTTCAGGTGTAAGGCCTGGACTGGAGCGGGTGAGGTCTGGGCAACAGCTAGGTGGAATTCGAATCTACCAGGACAGGTGGGGGTGAGATGTGTGGTCCGACAGGCATTAGGAGGGTGGTCTGAAGGAGAGCAGCTGCAGTCCCCCAGCAGGATGAGAGGGGCGCCCCCCTGGGCTCGGGCAATGCAGTTGGCTGGCCTGCCCATGGCTGACCTGCTAAATGGTTCAACGGGCACTGAAGCAGAGAATTAGGTGACCGAGGGGCTCTGCTCACTGCTCTGGGTGCAGCCATTTGGGGTGTTCGCTGTGCGCCCCACATTGTGCTGAGCCTCACATGTCTTGTTCCACTTTCTCCTCGAAGCCCTGTGGGGCGGGAACAATCGCCACGTCCCCTTGACCGTGAAGTCCCTGCTCTCCGCAGTTCCTCTCACCCTGCCGGGCCAACGCTGCTCTCCTCAGATGCCCTCTTTGGCCTCTGAGTGTCCCAGACCCTGGGCAGACCTTGACCCTGGGCACTGATGGATGGACAGGAGGCTCTATGTATGGCTTTGACTGCAGGGCAGCCCCTGGGGCTTAGAGACAGCCCCGTGATTGCTCATCCCTTTTGGTCTTCATCCTTTGCACAGCAGACCCTCCCAGGACCCATGCCCGTCGGGGAAGAAGATAAGAAGGAGCTCGGAGAGGAGCACCAAGGCCTCAAAGCTGGGGAGGGGGGCTCATGAGCTGTGCCTGGGAGATCAGGGGAAGCCTCCTGGAGGAGGGAACAGCACAAGTGCTCAGAGGTGGGAACTGCAAGAGGGACCAGTGAGATGGGGCATACCCAGGGTCCTAAGGCCAGAGATGGCAGGAGGTGAGATGCCCTCGCTGGGCATGCCAGGGGCAGGCGGGCATCCCACGCTCCTGATTTAGCTGAGAATAAACTTGAATAATAGGGTGTATGTGAAGCACCTGTACGTGGCATGCGTGCTCTGTCACTTCAGTCGTGTCTGACTCTTTTGCGGGACTGTAGCCTGCAAGGCTCCTCTGTCCGTGGGATTTTCCAGGTAAGAATACTGGAGTGGGTTGCCATGCCCTCCTCCAGGGGGTCTTCCTCACTCAGGGATGGAACCCATGTCTCCTGCACTGCAGGCAGGTGCTTTACCACTGAACCACCGGGGTAGCCTATTTGTGGCCTAAAGAGGAATCATAAAAATGAAAAACCTCGGGACCCGTTCCTTCGATAAAGGAGATATAACTTTTAATTCATTGAAGACCATGATGTGCCCCGCCATGGTTCCAGAAACCCCTATCGCTTCATTTGAAAAACTCCCATCCCAATCGAAGCCAAATCAACCATGGAATGAAGCTCAGGCAGTTCCTAGCACAGAATCTATTAACAGCAAGAAAGGGCAGGAGTCCCTCACGCAGATCTCCTGTCTGCACAGAATATCCAGGCGCCTTTCTGTGGGCAGCACCCTGCTTTCATTCCTTACGTCCCCTGGGGGTACTTTGCTATTGAATACTAAATCCCCAAAACATACTGGAAGCTCATTTGAATTTTTCTTCTGAACCTGCAGTCATCCATCAGGCCACGAGGTGGCAACTGGTAGTCAGGCAGGTGAGAGCTGAAACATGGGTTAGGCTCAAGAGATGATGCAGAGATGATGCAGGCTTCAGATCATGGCCAGAGAAGGGAGGAGGGAAGAGACTCTCCTTCTGGGACGTTTCTGCATGCCAAGCCCCATGCGAGAGCTTTACATGGACGATACCACGCATTCTTCAGCATTCCAATTTTATAGAACAAGAAAGTAGGCTCAGAGACGTTAAGGAACACTCCTGAGGCCAGCACAGCTCGGAAATGGCAGAACTGGGATTTGAACCAGAGCTGGGGCAGTGACAGAGACAGAGGAGAAGGAAAATGAGGGGAAAGGGAGGGGGAAAGAGCAGCATCTTCTTGCTTCAGAGATTCCCAGCCTTGTTGGTCTGTCTGACTCCTCACACTCATCTGCGAGGCACCTTCTGGCACTACCCCCATTTTATTGATAAGGAAACTGAGGCTCAGGGAGCAGTGTATGCCCTGGCTCCTGGGGAATCAGCCCTCCCTGAGCCCAGAGGGAGGCGCACAGGGGTGAGGGGAGGACTGCCAAGGCACCCTGCCGCCCCACCGGGCCCCTTCCCCTGCACCCCTCCTTCAGGACCCAGGAAGCCTCGTTTCCAGGCACACAAAGGGGACCCCCTCACCAGGGCAAGATCCAGCTCCACCCTCAGTGTGCAGTGACCCTTGTGGATGCTTCCAGAACATAGGATGCAGGTCAGAGTTGGGGGCCCCGGATGTGAGGGTCAGTATCTCATTCTGATCATTTCAGTCCCTGTGGTCTACCAATGAGGGGGCAACTGTTCTGGTGGGTGCCTGGGGCTCTGGTGTCTGAGGGGACCCCACCCTGTCCAGCTTCAGAGAATGGGAAGTGAGTGTAACGTTGTCAAGTTCCAGTCCCAGCTCTGCCACTCGCTGGCCACGTGACCTTGGGCAAGTCATTTAACCACCCCCCAGCCTTGGTTCCTTTGTGAACTGAAGGATGAGCACAGAGCCATCGTGAGGGTCACATGAGCAAGTGAACCAGGAGCTCAAACAGTGGGCCTGACTATTCATGGATACCCCTCCGTCTGCCTAGCCCGGAAGCTAACTCAGCCCAAAACACTGAACCAAGAGGGGCCTAAGGGCCTTGAAAAGTCAGCGTTCGTCACAGCTGAGCCCAACTCTTTGTGACCCCATGCACTGTCCACCAGGCTCCTCTATCCATGGCATTCTCCAGGCCAGAATACTGGAGTGGGTCACCACGCCCTGCTCCAGGGGATCTTCCCAACCCAGGGATTGAGCTTCAGTCTCCTACATTGCAGGCAGATTCTTTACCATCTGAACCACCAGGGAAGCCGTTGAAAGAGGTGGATGTGGGGTGGTCTTCGGCACTGACAATGGCAAGGCTCCACCTACCCATTAAAGCTACAGTGTAAAGCTCTCCCATGGGGCCTGGCATGACAGGGAAGCTTCCTGGAGCTGGGCTTCCTGGGACACCAGCCTTCCTTCCTCCATGTTCTGAGACTAACAGACACCTGGGCCTCCCATGGCCTCCAGCGCCATTCCAGAAGAGGCACTGGGGCACAGTCAGTGGGAGCTTGTCCCTACCAGTTAGCCAGGCCTGAGCCTCAAGGCACAAGTTACAGGGATGTTGGTAGCTATGTCATCTGAGGTCTTGGCCATGAGTACCTTTCTGGTCCCCTCTGGTCCCATACACACGGAAGGGAATCCTCTCTGGTTCACCCACAGCTGAAACTGGGAGGCTGTGCTGCAGGGCCAGGCAGTGGGGGTACTTCATAAGCAACAGCGTTCAACTGAAAAAGTGAATTACGGGTGCCAAGTTACTAATGAGCAAATAATCAAGTTATACCCATCAGAAAAATGTCCACAAACAGAGTGACTGTGACATGAGCAGAAACCTGCTCTGCAAAGCAAAGTGAAGCTGCAACTCTGGAAGAAAGCAACTTACTGCAACAGGTCTTTTTTGCTTGTAAAAATACTCTGCCAACAATAAGTCATAATGCCAACAGTGATGATAACCAGAATAATGACAGCTGCTGAGTCCTGAGTACTTATCATAGGCCAGTGCCTCTAGATATGATCTCATTGCATTTTCACTCAAAGTATTATCATCCCCATTTTACAGATGAACATGCTGAGGCTATGACAGGTGGAGCCTGTTCAACTTCACAAAGCTTGTGAGTGGCAGATCCTGAGAGCAACTCACCAGTGTAAACAAGCAACTCTGCCTACAAGGAAGACCAGGACAGACAGGAAAAGCCCCAAATATTATGCCACTCTGCCCTTCTGAGGGGGTGGGGCGGACTTCTCCAGACCAGGCTCCAAGCCAAGGAGTGCCTTGGAATGGCCGGAGAGACAGAGGCAGAGGCTGCGTCCTAGGACAACAGGAGAGAGGACTCAACAGCAGGGCCATGAGGTGTGGCCAGTCCTAAGCTGCCTCCCAGGTGCTGGCCAGCAGGTTGGCTCAGACAGGCCAGGACAAGAGAAGCAGGGAGAAAGGGGGACTGCCAGCCAGAATGCACCCTCCCTCTCACGGCTGGCCCCGTCTATCAGACAGGACTTCTGCCTGTGCGTCATTGCCTCATGCTGTCCAGAAGGGAACAGCAGAGCTCAGAGTGGTGCAGCCACTTACTACATTCACACAGCCAGTCTAGACTAGGAACCTAGAAAGCTGATGAACCTCAGGCAGGTCAGAAGAAGAAGCAGGAAGAAGTAGGGTCGTCCACTTGGGAGGCCAGTAGAGAAGCAGATACAGGAGCTCAGCTGGAGGCTGGACCAGGATCCCTGGGAGCCTGGCCATACTCCCTGAACCCTTTCTAAATCCCTCGGAAAGGTGGGCACCTGTGGTTACTGCTCAAAGCCACCTGCTCAGGAGTGGGCCTGGCCGGCAGCACCATGGCAGGGTAGACTCTCCTCCCACTGAGCAGGAAGACCATTAAGATAAACTACTGAGGTTTTTCCCCTGCAGTTTTTACTTTACATTAGTTGGCTGCTGTGTTGCTTGATACAATAAAGTTTATGATTATCTTTCCCATGAAATGTAGCTTTCTTCATTAGCTAATGTTCCTCTTTGTTCTGTTTAATGCTTTTGGTCTTGAATTGTGCATTGATAATAATGTTGGTACCCCTACATTCTACACGTGTGTGTGTGTATGTGTGTGTGTACTTTCAGATCAGTTCAGTTCAGTTCAATCCCTGTCATGTCCGACTCTTTGCGACCCCATGAACTGCAGCACACCAGGCCTCCCTGTCTATCACCAACTGCTGGAGTCTACCCAAATCCATGTCCATGAGTCAGTGATGCCACCCAACGATCTCATCCTCTGTCATCCCCTTCCCCTCCTGCCCTCAATCTTTCCCAGCATCAGGGTCTTTTCCAATGAGTCAACTATTCGCATCAGATGGCCAAAGTATTGGAGTTTCAGCTTCACCATCAGTCTTTCCAGTGAACACCCAGGACTGATCTCCTTTAGGATGGACTGGTTGAATCTCCTTGCAGTCCAAGGGACTCTCAAGAGTCTTCTCCAACACCACAGTTCAAAAGCATCAATTCTTCGGAGCTCAGCTTTCTTTATAGTCCAATTTTCACATCCACACATGACCACTGGAAAAACTATAGCCTCGACTAGACAGACCTTTGTTGGCAAGGTAATATCTCTGCTTTTCAATATGCTGTCTAGGTTGGTCATAACTTTCCTTCCAAGGAGTAAGTGTCTTTTAATTTCATGGCTGCAATATCCATATGCAGTGATTTTGGAGCCCCCCACCAAAAAAGTCAGCCACTGTTTCCACTGTTTCCCCACGTATTTCCCATGAAGTGATGGGACCAGATGCCATGATCTTAGTTTTCTGAATGTTGAGCTTTAAGACAACTTTTCCGCTCTCCTCTTTCACTTTCATCAAGAGGCTCTTTAGTTCTTCTTCACTTTCTGCCATAAGGCTGATGTCATCTGCATATCTGAGGTTATTGATATTTTTCCCAGTAATCTTGATTCCAGCTTCTGCTTCCTCCAGCCCAGCATTTCTCATTATGTACTCTGCGTATAAGTTAAATAAGCAGGGTGACAATATACAGCCTTGACGTACTCCTTTTCCTATTTGGAACCAGTCTGTTGTTCCATGTCCAGTTCTAACTGTTGCTTCCTGACCTGCGTACAGGTTTCTCAAGAGGCAGGTCAGGCGGTCTGGTATTCCCATCTCCTTTAGGATTTTCCACAGTTTATTGTGATCCACACAATCAAAGGCTTTGGCATGGTCAATAAAGCAGAAATAGATGTTTTTCTGGAACTCTCTTGCTTTTTCCATGATCCAGCGGATGTTGGCAATTTGATCTCTGGTTCCTCTGCCTTTTCTAAAACCAGCTTGAACATCTGGAAGCTCACGGTTCATGTATTGCTGAAGCCTGGCTTGGAGAACTTTGAGCATTACTTTACTAGCGTGTGAGATGAGTACAATCATGCGGTAGTTTGAGCATTCTTTGGCATTGCCTTTCTTTGGGGTTGTAATGAATACTGACCTTTTCCAGTCCTGTGGCCACTGCTGAGTTTTCCAAATTTGCTGACATATTGAGTGCAGCACTTTCACAGCATCATCTTTCCGGATTTGAAATAGCTCAACTGGAATTCCATCACCTCCACTAGCTTTGTTTGTAGTGATGCTTTCTAAGGCCCACTTGACTTCACATTCCAGAATGTCTGGCTCTAGGTGACTGTGAATGATCACACCATCATGAATATCTGGGTCATGAAGATCTTTTTCGTACAGTTCTTCTGTGTATTCTTGCCACCTCTTCTTAATATCTTCTGCTTCTGTTAGGTCCAGACCATTTCTTTCCTTTATTGAGCCCATCTTTGCATGAAATATTCCGTTGGTATCTCTAATTTTCTTGAAGAGATCTCTAGTCTTTCTCATTCTATTAATATCTTTGTCTCTGTCCAGCCCTTTATTTTACAATCTTTGGTGGGGTTTTTTTGGTCATTGTTATTCCTTATTTTTATATATATATAACTGGATTTCATTTTTCTTTTTGTTATATTTTATATATACACAAAATCTATAACTATAAGTTGTGAAGTGAGATAAACACCTATGAACCCAACTAGGGCATTACGAAACACAGGAGCTAGGACATACTCAAGACCACTGAGCCTTCCTGTGTATTCCAGCCAACTTGCTCCATACCTCATCCCAAAGATAACCACTATCTTGTATTTTGTGTTTATGATTGCCTTGCTTAAAAAAAAAAACTAATTCCTGATCCCATAAAATTATATTTTTTCAGTTTTCTATGTTTCTGAATTTTATACTAGTAGTATACTACACATAGTCTTCTACTAATTCCATTTTTTATACAATATTGCTGCCAACATTCATCCATATTACTGCATGTGGCCATTATTCATTGCTATACAATATTCCATTTATTAATTCCCCTGTTGCAGATACTTGGGTTTTTCCAACCTTTCATTAAAACAAACAGCGCTACAGTGAGTGTCCGTCTACACGGGTCCTGATGCACATACTAGAGTCTTTCAAGAGCATAACCTGGTGGGGAGTTGCTGGGCTGCCAGGATGTGCACAGGGTCAGCTTCGTCGGACAGTGTTCCCCACAGTGATTTTACTATTTACACTTCCAACAGCGATCAAGAAGAGTTCTCATTGCTCCACATCCTTGACAGTACTTGTCCATTTTGATCTGCCCCAAAGGATCTACTATCAGCGAGGTTGAGCATCTTTTCAGATGTGCATCCTACATCTGAGTGTTTTCTTTTGGGATATGTCTTCCACTCAATTTTCTTTCGGGTTGTTTGTCTTTGGTGTATTTATTTCTAGGGTTGTTTGCAAAAACTCTATTCTAGATACAAATTCTTTGCTAGTTATATGCGCTACAAATAACTTCTTCTAGCTTATGGAATAGAAGGTCTTTAATACATCCATCTGAATGTAGCGTTTCAAAGAATAGCAAGGAGAGATAAGAAAGCCTTCCAAGTGATCAATGCAAAGAAATAGAGGAAAACAATAGAATGGGAAAACAAGAGATCTCTTCAAGAAAATTAGAGATACCAAGGGAACATTTCATGTAAAGATGGGCACACTAAAGGACAGAAACTGTAAGGACCTAACAGAAGCAGAAGATATTAAGAACAGGTGGCAAGAATATACAGAACTATACAAAAAAGATCTTCGTGACCCAGATAACCACAATGGTATGATCATTCACCTAGAGCCAGACACCCTGGAATGCAAAGTCAAAGTGGGCCTTGGGAAGCATCACTATAAACAAAGCTACTGGAGGTGATGGAATTCCAGTTGGGCTATTTCAAATCCTAAAAGATGATGCTGTGAAAGTGTTGCACACAATATGCCAGCAAATTTGGAAAAACTCAGCAGTGGCCACAGGACTGCAAAAGGTCAGTTTCCATTCCAATCCCAAAGAAAGGCAATGCCAAAGAATGTTCAAACTACCACACAATTGCACTCATCTGGTGGCTCAGAGGATAAAGCGTCTGCCTACAATGTGGGAGACCAGGGTTCGATCCCTGGGTTGGGAAGATCCCCTGGAGAAGGAAGAGGCAACCCACTCCAGTACTCTTGCCTGGAAAATTCCATGGACTGAGAAGCCTGGTAGTCTACAGTCCATGGGGTCGCAAAGAGTCAGACACAACTGAGGGACTTCACTTCACTGCGTATTCTAGCAAAGTAATACTCAAAATTATCCAAGCTAGGTTTCAATAGTGTGTGAACCAAGAACTTTCAGATGTTCAACCTGAACTAAATCCAGAAAAGGCAGAGGAACCAGAGATCAAATTGCCAACATCCATTGGATCACAGAAAAAGCAAGCGAATTCCAGAAAAACATCTACTTTTGCTTCATTGGCTATGCTAAAGCCTTTGACTGTGTGGATCACAACAAACTGTGGAAAATTCCTCAAGAGATGGGAATACCAGACCACCTTATCTGCCCCTGAGATATCTGTATTCAGGTCAAGAAGGTAGTTAGAAACAGATATGGAACAAAGGACTGGTTCCAAATTGGGAAAGGAGTACATCAAGGCTATATCTTGTCAGCTTGTTTATTTAACTTATATGCAGAGTACATCATGCGAAATGCCAGACTGGATGAAGCACAAGCTGGAATCAAGACTGCTGGGAGAAATATCAATAACCTCAGATAGGCAGATGACACCATCCTTATGGCAGAAAATGAAGAGGAACTAAAGAGCCTCTCGATGAAAGTGAAAGAGGAGAGTGAAAATGCTGGCTTAAAACTCAACATTCAAAAAACTAAGATCATGGCATCTGGTCCCATCACTTCATGGCAAACAGATGGGGAAACGATGAAAACAGTGACAAGACTTCATTTTCTTGGGCTCCAAAATCACTGCAGATGGTGACTGCAGCCATGAAATTTAAAAATGCATGATCCTTGGATGAAAAGCTATGACAAACCTAGACAATCTATTAAAAAGCAGACATTACTTAACCAACAAAGGTCCATTTAGTTAAAGCTATGGTTTTTCCAGTAGTCATGTATGGATGTGAGAGATTGGACCACAAAGAAAGCTGTGAAAGTCACTCAGTCGTGTCTGACTCTTTGCGACCCCATGAACTATACTGTCCATGGAATTCCCCAGGGCAGAATACTGAAGTGGGTAGCCTTTCCCTTCTCCAAGGAATCTTCCCAACCCAGGGATCAAATCCAGGTTTCCCATATTGCAGGTGGATTCTTTACCAGCTGAGCCACAAGGGAAGCCCAAAAAGAAAGCTGAGTGCCAAAGAATTGATGCTTTTGAAATGTGGTGTTGGAGAAGACTCTTAAGAATCCCTTGGATTGCAAGGAGATCCAACCAGTCAATCCTAAAGGAGATCAGTCCTGGGTGTTCATTGGAAGAACTGATGGTGAAGTTGAAACTCCAATACTTTGGCCACCTGCTGAGAAGAACTGACTCACTGGAAAAGACTCTGATGCTGGGAAAGATTGAAGGCAGAAGAGGGGGACAAATGAGGATGAGATGGTTGGATGGCATCACCAACTTGACGGACATGAGTTTGAGCAAGCTCCAGGAGATGGACAGGGAGGCCTGGCATGCTGCAGGTCCATGGGGTCACAAAGAATCAGACATGGCTAAGTGACTGAACTGACTGAACGTAGCCTGATCCATCATACATTTATGGTTTATGCCTTTGTGTGCATGTGCACCTTATTTACAAAATCCTTCACTACCAGAGTCATAAAGGTATTCTCTTATATTTTTTATTAAATTTTAAAGTTTGGACTTTCACATTTAAAATTTTAATCCATTAAGAATTTATTTGGAGGTACAGATTGAGATAAGGATCCAATTTCATATGTTTCCATAATCAAGAGTCCCGGCACCTTACATCAAATAGTTAATCCTTTCCCAGTCATCTGAAAAGCCGGTTCTATCCCATGTCAGGTTTCTACACATGTGAACCTTTATTACTGTTGTATTGGTCTATGGGTCTAATCTTGTGCCGATACCACACAATCTTAGCTCCTAACACTTGATATGTCTTGGTTGCATTTCAGTTCAGTTCAGTTCAGTCGCTCAGTCGTGTCCAACTCTTTGCGACCCCATGAATCACAGCACGTCAGGCCTCCCTGTCCAGCACCATCTCCCGGAGTTCACTCAGACTCACGTCCATCGAGTCGGTGATGCCATCCAGCCACCTCATCCTCTGTCGTCCCCTTCTCCTCCTGCCCCCAGTCCCTCCCAGCATCAGAGTCTTTTCCAATGAGTCAACTCTTCACATGAGGTGGCGAAAGTACTGGAGCTTCACCTTTAGCATCATTCCTTCCAAAGAAATCCCAGGGCTGATCTCCTTCAGAATGGACTGGTTGGATCTCCTTGCAGTCCAAGGGACTCTCAAGAGTCTTCTCCAACACCACAGTTCAAAAGCATCAATTCTTCAGCACCCAGCCTTCTTCACAGTCCAACTCTCACATCCATACATGACCACAGGAAAAACCATAGCCTTGACTAGATGGACCTTAGTCGGCAAAGTAATGTCTCTGCTTTTGAATATGCTATCTAGGTTGGTCATAACTTTTCTTCCAAGGAGTAAGCGTCTTTTAATTTCATGGCTGCACTCACCATCTGCCATGATTTTGGAGCCCCACAAAATAAAGTCTGCCACTGTTTCCACTGTTTCCCCATCTATTTCCCTTGAAGTGATGGGACTGGATGCCATGATCTTTGTTTTCTGAATGTTGAGCTTTAAGCCAACTTTTTCACTCTCCTCTTTCACTTTCATCAAGAGGCTTTTTAGTTCCTCTTCACTTTCTGCCATAAGGGTGGTGTCATCTACATATCTGAGTTTATTGATATTTCTCCCGGCAATCTTGATTCCAGCTTGTGTTTCTTCCAGTCCAGCGTTTCTCATGATGTACTCTGCATAGAAGTTAAATAAGCAGGGTGACAATATACAGCCTTGCCGTACCCCTTTTCCTATTTGGAACCAGTCTGTTGTTCCATGTCCAGTTCTAACTGTTGCTTCCTGACCTGCATACAGATTTCTCAGGAGGCAGGTTAGGTGGTCTGGTATTCCCATCTCTTTCAGAACTTTCCACAGTTTACTGTGATCCACACAGTCAAAGGCTTTGGCATAGTCAAGAAAGCAGAAATAGATGTTTTTCTGGAACTCTCTTGCTTTTTCCATGATCCAGAGGATGTTGGCAATTTGATCTCTGGTTCCTCTGCCTTTTCTAAAACCAGCTTGAACATCAGGGAGTTCACGGTTCACGTATTGCTGAAGCCTGGCTTGGAGAATTTTGAGCATTACTTTACTAGCATGTGAGATGAGTGCAGTTGTGCAGTAGTTTGAGCATTCTTTGGCATTGCCTTTCTTTGGGATTGGAATGAAAACTGACCTTTTCCAGTCCTGTGGCCACTGCTGAGTTTTCCAAACTTGCTGGTATATTGAGTGCAGCACTTTCACAGCATCATCTTTCAGGATTTGAAATAGCTCCACTGGAATTTCATCACCTCCACTAGCTTTGTTTGTAGTGATGCTTCCTAAGGCCCACTTGACTTCACATTCCAGAATGTCTGGCTCTAGATTAGTGATCACATCATCATGAATATCTGGGTCATGAAGATCTTTTTTGTACAGTTCTTCCATGTATTCTTGCCACCTCTTCTTAATATCTTCTGCTTCTGTTAGGTCCAGACCATTTCTTTCCTTTACTGAGCCCATCTTTGCATGAAATATTTCCTCAGTATCTCTAATTTTCTTGAAAAGATCTCTAGTCTTTTCCATTCTGTTGTTTTCCTCTATATCTTTGCATTGATCGCTGAAGAAAGCTTTCTTATCTCTTCTTGCTATTCTTTGGAACTCTGCCTTCAGACGCTTATATCTTTCCTTTTCTCCATTGCTTTTCACTTCTCTTCTTTTCACAGCTATTTGTAAGGCCTCCCCAGACAGCCATTTTGCTTTTTTGCATTTCTTTTCCATGGGGATGGTCTTGATCCCTGTCTCCTATACAATGTCACGAACCTCATTCCATAGTTCATCAGGCACTCTATCTATCAGATCTAGTCCTTTATATCTATTTCTCACTTCCACTGTATAATCATAAGGGATTTGACTTAGGTCATACCTGAATGGTCTAGCGGTTTTCCCTACTTTCTTCAATTTGAGTCTGAATTTGGTAATAAGGAGTTCATGATCTGAGCCACAGTCAGCTCCTGGTCTTGTTTTTGTTGACTGTATAGAGCTTCTCCATCTTTGGCTGCAAAGAATATAATCAATCTGATTTCACTGTTGACCATCTGGTGATGTCCATGTGTAGAGTCTTCTCTTGTGTTGTTGGAAGAGGGTGTTTGCTATGACCAGTGCATTTTCTTGGCAAAACTCTATTAGTCTTTGCCCTGCTTTATTCCACATTCCAAGGCCAAATTTGCCTGTTACTCCACGTGTTTCTTGACTTCCTACTTTTGCATTCCAGTCCCCTATAATGAAAAGGACATCTTTTTTGGGTGTTACTTCTAAAAGGTCTTGTAGGTCTTCATAAAACCATTCAACTTCAGTTTCTTCAGCCTTACTGGTTGGGGCATAGACTTGGATAACTGTGATATTGAATGGTTTGCCTTGGAGACGAACAGAGATCATTCTGTCGTTTTTGAGACTGCATCCAAGTACTGCATTTTGGACTCTTTTGTTGACCATGATGGCTACTCCATTTCTTCTGAGGGATTCCTGCCCACAGTAGTAGATATAATGGTCATCTAAGTTAAATTCCAGTCCATTTTAGTTCGCTGATTCCTAGAATGTCGACGTTCACCCTTGCCATCTCTTGTTTGACCACTTCCAATTTGCCTTGGTTCATGGACCTGACATTCCAGGTTCCTATGCAATATTGCTCTTTACAGCATCGGACCTTGCTTCTATCACCAGCCACATCCGCAACTGGGTATTGTTTTTGTTTTGGCTCCATCCCTTCATTCTTTCTGGAGTTATTTCTCCACTGATAACTGTCTTTTAATTTCATGGCTGCAATCACCATCTGCAGTTATTTTGGAGCCCCCCAAAATAAAATCTGACACTGTTTCCACTGGTTTCATTTAGGCATGTTTAACCACCATTTTTTCTTCAGGAGTATGCAGCTAGTCTTGGGTTTTTGGTCTTCCGCTTAGATTTTACAGTCAGTTAGTAAAGTATTTTTAAAAATTCTACTGGGAGAATCCTCGGGCAGTCCAGTGGTTAGGACTCTGCACTTCCACTGAAGCAGGCAGAGGTTTGATCCTTGGTTGGGAACTAAGATCTCACATACCTCAAGGTACAGCTTAAAAAATCGAAAAAAAATTTTTTTAAAAATCTTATTAGGGTTTTGATTGGAATGACATTCACTCTGTAGATCGATATGGGAGAATTGATAAAATACGGACGATGAGTCCTTCTCTCCTTAAACAGAATAACTGCTGCTGTTTAGTCGCTAAGTCATGATTCTACCATTCCATGGGCTATAGCCTGCCAGACTCCTCTGTCCATGGGATTTCTCAGGCAAGAATACTGGAGTGGGTTATCATTTCCTTCTCCAGGGGATCTTCCTGACCCAGGGATAGAACCTGCATCTCCCGCATTGGCAGGTGGGTTCTTTACCACTGAGCCACCTGGGAAGTCCCGAACAAGATAAATCTCCCTGATTATTGGTCTCCTTTGATGTTGTTCAGTAAAGTTATATCATTTTCTTCAACAGGTATTGCACATCTTTGATTAGATTTGTTTTCAGATCCCTTACTTTCTGTTGCTATCTTAAATGTCTTTTTCTGAATTGTTTTATAAATAAGTATAGAGGTGAGCAATTTCATTTTGAATATTATCTTTATATTCTGCCACCTTGAAAATTCATTAATCCTAATAATCTCTTGGTATATCATTTTGGATTGTTTTAATGTAGATAATCATCTCACCTATAAGTGATAGTTTTGTTTCTTTCTAATCATTCTTCTTTCCTTCCTTTTCTTCTCTTTCTTGCTCTTTTTAAATATTAAATACATTGGCTAGGACCTTCACTAAAATGTTGATTAGGAGGATATTAAGATCCTTAGCTTGTTTTGTTAAGTATAATGCTTTTTACCTTTTATTAGTAAGTATGATTTTGTTAAATTTTGCAAATTAAGAAAATTCCCTTATATTCCTAGGAAGGTAAGAATTTTAATCATGAAAGAATGTTGATTGTGATTAAATGAACTTTCTCCATAGATTTCCTCCTTTAACCTGTTAATGTCACTGTACATATTTACAATTTTATATACATTAATATCATTACAGACTATATAATACATACTAATATGTAATAAGTATTATATATAACATTATAATATGGTAATAACAATAATACTGTATTAATATATGACATATATTAATGGTAAACCACTGCTTACATTCATTGTATAAACCCAATTTGGTCGTGATTTTTTAAATATTTTGTTGGACTCAGTCTTCTACTCTTTCTTGATTTTTGCATTTAGGTACACGAATGAGGTTGTCCTGGTTTGGGTAATAAAGTTATACTGGTTCCTCAAAGTGAACTGATGAATGTTCCCTCTTTTCTATTCTCTGGAAGAATTTGCATAAAATTGTAATTTCTCTTCTTCAAATGTTTGAAATCACCTGGGCTTAATGCTTTCTATGTGGGACTAGCAACCTATTCAATCATGTTTAGTGATTATAGGACTATTCAGGATTTTTTTTCTTCTTAAGCTGGTTTTGATAAGTCATGTGTTTCAAAGAAGTTGTGCAGTTACCTATTTTTAAATTTATTAATACAAAGCTGTATAGGGCATTCTTTTTTAAATCTCTGCTCTAGCTGTAGCAATATTTCCTTTCTCATCCTTAATATTATTGATCTATGCCTGTTAAAAAATCCTTTTTAAACTTTACCAGATGTTATCTACTTTATTAGTCTTTCGAAGGACTAATTTTGGCCTTGTTGATTCCTTCTACCGTATCTTTATTTTTCTGTTTTATTAACTTCTGATGTTCTTTCCTCTACTTTCATTCTTTTATTTTTTTTCTATTTTTGTTAAGTTGGATGCTTAGCTAATTTTCAGCTCTCTTTTTTAAAACTATAAGCATGTACGGCTCTAAATTTCCCTCAAACTACCACTTACACTGCATTGTAAAAGTTTTGCTATGCAATATCTTCATTCGTAAGGACTTAAAACTTTTCAGTGTGATTTTTTTTCTAATTTAAAAACACATGGAAATATTTTTATGCATGGTTTTATCATTGACTTTTAATCTAGTTGCATTATAGGTTACAGAAACATGATCTGTATGATACCAGATTATTATAATGTATTGAGAACTGTATTATGTTCTAGCATGTAGTCACTTTTTATACGTTTCCCATGTATGGATGAAACCCTTTGTATTCTCTAATTGTTGGATTTAGGATTTTATCTACATCTATTTGTTCAAGTTTGGATATGTCAAGTTGGAGAAGAGATATGTTGAAATCTTCCATAACAGTCATGGATTTATCCATTTTTCTCTGTAGTTTTATTCACTTTTCCCTTGTATATTTTGAGGTTATTTTATGAGTTGAATTGTTTTATCTTTCAAGTCCATTAAAACTTTAATCATTATTAGGAACTCTCTCTATCTCTTATAATAATATTTAACCTGATGACTCTTTTTTGATACTAATGAAGTCACTCCAACTTTCCTTTGGTTGATACTTTTCCTCATGTATCATTTTGGATATTTATTTTCAGCCTTTTATTGTCCTTGTGTTTTTAGGAGTAACTTTTGTAGACAACATACAGCTGGATTTTAAAAAAATATTTAATATTTTTAAATATTTGCAGAAGGGTGTATTATCTCAGCATATTGTTTATTATATTGCTGACTAACACTCATAGTGGCTTGTTTCCTTGTAGTATGGTCATCACTGATTGTTAGCTCATTTTTAATTTAGTCTGTGGGAATCCTGAGGGCCTAAATTGGAGGTGCATTCCTACTGAAGGCATTTGCATTTAGTTGGGGCTGCTATTAACCTGAAATTTCTTTAGCTCCCTTTAAGAGACCCTGGCACAATGCAGGCATTTCAAGTTAAGTTCTTTCACCTTGCCTCTGCCCTAAACTTAATTTGCCTATCACAGTGCTTATCTCAACATTTAGCCTGACTTTCCTGTTTCCGTGTTAGTGACAACGTCATGCTTTAGTTTTAGCTCCCCATTGCCTTGTTCAGTTTTTCTTGGTAGACAATGTTCGGTCCTTAGAGATTTCCCTTACTTTCTAACAAACCCAGCAATGCATTCATTAAAAACAATGGTCCATTTTGCTTTATTTTTGTAATTCATGCAGAATCTAGTTGTATTTCAGTGGGAGGGCCTTTCAGAGTACCAGTTCACCATCTTGCCAAAAGTGGAAATCCCATGATGCTATTATCATCCCCATTTTACAGATGAGGGAACTGAGGCTCAGAAAATCAAATGTCTTGCTCAAGACTACAGAGCCAACCCAACCAGTGGCAGAGTCAAGACTAAGACCCATGCTGTATCAGTCCAGAACCTGAACCTGAGTTTATCTAGGGGGTTGCTGGTCCCCTAGAAACATGTTTATAGGGTTGCAGCCTTGAAGTGCATGGGGCAGGCTCAGGCCAACACTCTGGGATAAACCCACAAACTTCTATTAAAGTGAAGTGAAGTGAAGTCACTCAGTCATGTCCGACTCTTTGCACCCCCATGGACTGTAGCCTACCAGGCTCCTCTGTCCAGGCGAGAGTACTGGAATGGGTTGCCATTTCCTTCTCCAGGGGATCTTCCTGACCCAGGGATCAAACCCAGGTCTCCTGCTTTACCGTCTGAGCCACCAGGGAAGTCCTTAACTTCTACTGAGGAAGGAAAGATGAGGCCCAGTCTGGCCCAGAGTGTGTAGGCTCCAGCCATCTAGCACCAGCTGCCAGTTCGGCAGCAGCTCAGCCAGAGTCTGCATAGGGCACTCAGCCGGCAGCTCCCACCCTGGGAAGGGAGCCAGCAGGAGCTTCCTGCACTCGGGTTTCCATGACAACCAGTGACGGAAAGGGATGAGATGCAAAAGCCACAGGCCGAAAGTGGAACATTTCTGAATCTTGAGTCTTCATTACAGGTAGGTATTCTCCAGCCTTGGGGGCAGTGTGAGAGGGATTTAGAGGAAAGAGAATTTATGTGAAGGAATAATGTTCACGCAAGCCCACAATGCCACTGGCCAGCCCATTTCTCCTCACCCATGGAGAAGAAAATGGCAACCCACTCCAGTATTCTTGCCTGGAGAATCCCATGGATGGAGGAGCTTGGTGGGCTACAGTCCACTGGTCGCAAAGAGTCGGACACGACTGAGCGACTTCACTTTCACTTTCATACCCCAGTTATCATGGACTAAGGGTCCCAGGTCCAAAGAAGTTCAGAAACAGGCTGGGGCAGCCTGGTGCTAGGTCCCAAACAATACTGGTTCCCCTTCTTCGTTCATCAGCGATCCCTTCTTGCCTCCTCCTTCCAGGTTCTCAAGCTCCTGTGCAAAATGAGGGTCCTGCCCTCAGTGAGCAATCTGTCTAGTGCAAGACCCAGACAAATCCGAACAGCTAATTACAATTAGGGGACAAGAAAGCACAGAAGCCATGAGAGCGCAGAAGAGGCATTCCCTCCAGGAAGTCTTCCCAGAGGAGGGGTATTTGCGCTGAGCCTGGGGTGACAAAATTTTAGCCCAGTACAGAAGGGAGAGAAGGGCATTCCAGGCAGAAGGAACCACACACAATAGGCTCAGAAGCACGAAGGAGCAAGGCAAGGTCATTTTAGTAAAACGAGATGAGGGAGGCAAGAAAGGCAGCCTTGAACTGGATGCTGTGAACTTGATCCTGGGAGCAGCGGGCAGCCCTTACAGGGTTTTCCAAGGGTAGGACAGGGCCCTACTGTCATGACAGTATCGAGGATGGATAGGAGCTTGTTGCAATAACACAAGGAGAGACCGCAGTAAGGACAATGACTGAGGCGGCAGGGATAAGAGAGAGGGGACAGATTTGAGAGACATGTAGGACAAATCCAGAGGCCTTGGTGAGACATTGGTTGTGAAGAGTGTGGAAAACAGGAGCGTTAGCCAGGGGCAGGTGTGGGAGCAGGGGAGGGATGGCTGTAACAGACCCTTGCTGGGTCGTGTGGAGGTGACCAATTTTCCCCGTGCTGCTGGTTGAGCTCCCTGGAGTGTGCTAGGCAGGACATGTCCTCTCCAGGTCAATGCAGAAAAAGACTCGTTTCAGAGCCTTCTTCAGCGGCTTCAACCACCAGGTGGGCAGTTGCAGCTGCCCTTCTGCCCCCACTCCTGCTCTGAACCCTGGTGTCCCAGAGGCCTACCCCCCGCCCCCCACGAGGGGCAATCTGGGCAGCTGCAGTCTCTCCCTGCCAGGCCAGACGAGCCAAATGTCTGTTTGGAGCTGTGTTTCCTTCTGGTTATGTGCTAGTTACAAAGTTGTGTCTGGGGCTGCTTGATTGCCTAGCCTGGGCCATATTAATAAGAAGTAGATTGTAGAGAAACCAAGGTAATGATTAATCTTAGAAAGGGGCTCTGGAGTCAGACCTAACTGTGTTCAAACCGTTCCTCTACCCTAATTGGCCGGTGTCTATGGGATCCTCGGATATTCCACGCCTCCCTCGAGCTCCCCTCCCTCGCGCTCCTCTCCTCCACTCACCTCCTTTTCTCCCCCATGCACTCCAGTGCAAGACTCCCGCCCGTCCCCCCGCCCCCACACCCCCACCGGACCTGAACCTGGTGAGGAGTCCTGTCAGGCTCCTGAGAGAAGGGTGGGAGCCCACCTGCCTCCCCAGTCCCTCCTTTCATCCTCAGCCCCCAACCAGATCTCCAGACAGGTGCCAGGCCGTCAGGGACCGGAGCGTGCGTGCGTGCCTGCCTGCCTCATCTGCAGACTGTACCTGACCCAGATCCGGACTTGGGGGCACCAGGGAAGCTGCAGTGACATTTGGCAAGGCCGCTGGGGCCCCAGAGTTGGTATCCATTTCTGCTCCTCTGGCTCCCTCTTCCAGTACCCTCCCTCTGCCCCCACACACTAGGAGCCAGAGGTGGGAGGTGTGGCGGGTGACGGAGCCTGGAAAGGGGGCGGGGCCAGGCCCGAAGCTACAGGCAAGCCCCACCCCTGGGCCCGGACAATCCGGACCCCCCACCTCCTCCGAGAAGGCCCCAGGGAACCAGAGTCGGGGCGGGGGCAGTCTCAGGCTGGCCGCCCCGCAGAGTCCGGCGCCCTGGGCCTGACCCGCGCCCCTCCGGGTGGAGTCACCCCTTGGCCCGGTAGGCTCCCCGACTCCGCACCCGCTTCCTCCCCGGGGCGGGGCCGGCGGCCACAAGCCAAGCGCCGTAAAATTTAAAGAGGTGAGAGAGACACTTCGCAGAAACCTCAGCAGTGCGGGGAAATGAAATAAGGCCTCCCTCCGGGGCGCCCGCCCCCGCCTGCTCCGCCCCGGCCCGAGGTCACCCCGGAGGGTCCAGGTGCGGCCCCACGCTTAACAACCCCCCCAACCCTTCGCAGGGCTGAGGTGGAGACATGCTCCCCTCCTCCCAACCGCCCCCCATCGTGGGAGAGTGAGGCCAGGCACCAGGGATCCCGGGAGCCTTCAGGGAGCAACCTGCAAGGGTTCCAGGCTAGGGCTGTCTGGTCACTGTGCCTCATCCCCACCGAGGCCGAGGGAGCATCCCCTCCCCCACGTGGAAAAGCAAACCCAGTAAAGCCCCACTCCCCCAACTTGTCTTGATGTTGCCTTTCTCGGGTGTCCGATGGCGCTTCTGGTTCCCGCCAGCCCTTCCCTCCCCTCGCCACCCCCCCACCCCCCGTCCAGCCCCCATCTTTCCCCGCCCCTCCCCACCCCATGATGGATGGAGCCTTCAGGGAGCCAGTGCGGGCGGGCTCGGTTCAGGCGGAAATGAAGAGGATAAGATCTGCGAGCCGAGCCGCCGTGACACTGTGATATCCGCCTCGCTCGCTGCGCTCCGGGTGATGGATGGGCGGAGCACCCCCACCCCGGGGCCCGGTACGCTGTGGGACCGAGGGTCCCCGCCCCGCGGCGCCAGAACCCCGCCCCTCACGACGGAGCTCAAGCTAGTGCAAGAGCGCACACACGCGCGCGCGCTGGGGCGCGCAAACACACACACACGTACGCACACTCTCTCTCTATGGCGCACCTCCCAGAAGCACCGCACTGCGGCCACACACGCGGCAGACTAATTCCCCCTTCCCACACACTTGGCCCTCTACACATCTGGCCGTGCCCCAGGCACACATATGGGACTGTCCCCCTTCCCCTAACACACTCTCAGCAGACACTTCCCTGGCACACACACAAACAAGAATGCCCTTAGCGCAAATCACACCTTACCCATTTGCCCATCTGACTTCTCCTTGCCTGTGGACATACATCCCACATCCAGGCAGGCTGGACCTCCTCGCCCCCAACCCCGGTGTTTCTAGAGTCCTGTGGACCACTCAGGAAGAGGGTGTGACTACTGTGAAACTCAGCCCTCTGCGGGGGTTTAGAACAGGGAACAGGACAACAGTTGCTACTTGTACCCATCCTCTGGTTTGGCCACTGAGTGGGTCAGGCTTGGCATGGACAGCAGGCAGTACTAAGCCCTCGGTCTAAACAGGGCTCGCCATCAGTGTTGCCATGGTTACCATCTTCCTAGGACTATCACACAGCAACATCATGGTTACTATGGTTGCAGGCACCTGCATCTCCCCCTTCTCTGCTTTGCTACATTTACTTGCCACCGCCAGTACCATTGATTCATTCACTCATTCGTGTATTCACTCATCCCCTCATTCTGCTCATCAACTAGGGATACAGAGAAGAGTAAATTAGTACCCACATTTGGGAGTACACAGTAGAATGGGGAAGATGAGAGGAAAGCAACTAACAGGATTGTACATTCTGCAGAACCCTGAAGATCCATGAGGACTTGCTGTATAGATGGTTTGGTGGAAAGGATACTCAGGGAATACCATGCAGGGAGGGCAACAATAAGGGCGTGAAGCCACTGACAGCATTGTCACCGCCACCAGCTGGTGCTCACCCCTGTGCTTGGAGAGGAGAATACTCATCAGAGCAGGCAGTAAGGAGGGAAGGCCAGTTGACGCCACACTCTGAAGAAGCGTCAGTGACCCAAGATTCCCTGTGGCTCAGATCTGGGAGTCAGACAGACCCGAGCTTGAATCCTGACTTTGCCAACCCCTAGCTCAGGGACTCTGGACAAATAATTTCTGCACCGTGTCTAGCACTTAGCAAGTCGTTGTTTTCTACTATTGTTATTTTAAACCATGCAAAGAGGCCTTAGAGAATCACCAGCATTAACACTTTTGGCCTCTAGGGGAAGTTCAAGTTCCTCTCCTCACTATCCAACCTCCTAACGCCAAACCCCAGAAGAACCAATGTGAGTGGTTCAGGCCAAGGGTATTACTTACTGAAGGATGAAGCCAGGAAGTGGGACTTTTCCTAGAAACCTGTCCACTTGTCCACGATCTTTCCTTTGTCCACAGGCTGACTCTCAGAGGGAAGAAATCCCTATTTTACCTAGTGGAAAAAGGCCCACTCACTTAGACCAGGGGATTCAACGTGGTAGTTTGAATCCACGGTCTTAGGTGACTTTCTTTATCTAGGGTTTCCCATCAGAACAAATAGGACGGCTTTTTTGAAATGTGCATGCCTGAAAATTCTGACTCAGTAGGTCTTGGTTTGAGCCCTGAAAGAAGCTCATGCTGCTGCTGCTGGCTGCTGCTAAATCGCTTCAGTCGTGTCCGACTCTGTGCGACCCCATAGATGGCAGCCCACCAGGCTCCCCCGTCCCTGGGATTCTCCAGGCAAGAACACTGGAGTGGGTTGCCATTTCCTTCTCCACTGCATAGAAGTGAAAAGTGAAAGTGAAGTCGCTCAGTCATGTCCGACTCTTGGCAACCTCATGGACTACAGCCCATCAGGCTCCTCCATCCATTGGATTTTCCAGGCAAGAGTACTGGAGTGGGGTGCCATTGCCTTCTCCGGAAAGAAGCTCATCAGTTCAGTTCAGTTCAGTCGCTCAGTCGTGTCCGACTCTTTGCAACCCCATGAATCGCAGCACGCCAGGCCTCCCTGTCCATCACCAACTCCCAGAGTTCACTCAGATTCACGTCCGTCGAGTCGGTGATGCCATCCAGCCATCTCATCCTCTGTTGTTCTCTTCTCCTCCTGCCCCCAATCCCTCCCAGCATCAGGGTCTTTTCCAATGAGTCAACTCTTCGCATGAGGTGGCCAAAGTACTGGAGTTTCAGCTTTAGCATCATTCCTTCCAACTATTATTATAAATTGGTGTATAGCCTGCCAGTCACGTTTTTATACTTTTTACTATAGAGGTATCCATTAAAATATAATGTTATATATTTGTAATATTTAAATAAGTTGTCACATACCATTATGTACATATTTACACTAAATGGAAGCATTCTCAACTTGTTTTCATTCAACATTATGTTCTGAGATTTGTTCATGTTGGTGCATGTCGCCCAGGTCCATTCATTTTACCTGAGGAAGAGTAACCCGTTGTAAGGAAACACCATAATTTATTTCCTCCCCTAGTAGACATACGGTGGCATGTATGTACAGTAGCACATATTTCTTATGCAGTGAGCATCCTTGTGAATATCTCTTGTGTACAAGAGCAAAATGTCTCTGAATAATACACCAGGGAGTGGCATTGCTGGGTCCTGAAGTATATAGATTGTCAATTTGTGTTTTCAAATTACTCTACAAAGGCATTGCATTAATTTGCCCTCCCACCAGCAGTGTCCAAGTCTTTCCCCCACATCTTTATTAATACATACTTGATTCTACCAGACTTTTAAATGTTTGCCCATTTGATGGACATGATACAGTGTCTTAATGATCTTTTTGGTGTGTTTCCCCAATTATTAACGAAGTTGAGCATCTTTTTCTTTTCTATGGGGAATTCCATTTTCTCCTTTGTGTATTAGCTGTCTGTGTCTTTTGTCTGCTTTCCTTTTGGTTGTTTATTTTTATCTTATTGAATTGAAGAAGTTATTTTATATAATCTGAATATTAATCCTTTATAGCTTTTTAATTTTGAAAATGTTTTCTCCCACTTTGTGGGGTTTAAACACTTTAAATTTAGGATGTCTTTGTATATGGTGGTTTTGGCACAGGAACAGGCAAAACAATGGAGCAGAAAAGACTAATTAATCCCTCTCTTCCTTCATAGTGGGTTCTTCTCCTCTCTCTCTACCACGTTTAAGAAACCTTTCCTAAACAACACCATTAGATATTCTCTAAGACTTAACAGTTATTTTAGTTTACTTTTTTACATTTACCCTTCAGGTCACCTAGATTTTTACGTATGGCCTTACATCAACCGTGAATATTCACTGGAAGGACTGATGCTGAAGCTGAAGCTCCAGTACTTGGGCCACCTCATGTGAAAAGCCGACTCATTGGAAACGACCCTGATGCTGGGAAAGATTGAGGGCAATAGGAGAAGGGGAAGACAGAGGGTGAGATGGTTAGATGGCATCACTGATCCAATAGACATGAGTTTGAGCAAACTCTGGGAGACAGTGAAAGATAGAGAAGCCTGGGGTGCTGCAGTTCATGGGGTTGCAAAGAGTTGGACAGGACTTAGCAACTGAACAACAATATATTTATTGATATTCATATATTATTTTCCTTTGGCTTCCATACAGATGGCCAGTTGTTCAAGCACCCTATGCTACATGGTTCCCCATTTCCTCACTGGTTTGTGAAGTGAGCACTCTCACATACAGACTTCTTACACACTCGTAGGTCAGTTTCTGGGTTCTGCTTTCTGTTCTATTGATCTATTCATTTATCCCTGTACCACTACAGTTTTGATGATTATATCTGTATAAGAAATCTTTATATATGACAGATGTGACAAAGACTGGCTCACTCTTTGCCACACCTCTTTTTTCTTGTTTCTTGTGACCACAGCTGGGCTCTATTTCACAGTTACCCTTTTACAAGGCCCTCTTGCAAGTAGGTAGGTGAATTCTGGCCAGTGATGTGAGTGGAAACAATATATACCGTTTCTATTACTACTTATTAAACCTCCCATGCATGATCCTTCCTTTGCTGTTTCCCCTTCTGCCAACATATATAGTTTGATGCAAACATATATGATAATCTTGGAAAATGAAAGTCAAATGGAAGATGCCTGGTTTACAAATTGCTGCTTGAAGTAGAGCTGCCCACTGATCAGGAATATCTGATTTGGGTTTCAAACAAGCCAGAAATAAAGTTTTATCACATTTGAGCCTTAGATATGTTGAGATTTGTTTCACCAGCTACTGTCATTCTAATAAATGTGGCTAAGTATCTACTTGTCCCCTTGTTCTTCCTCCTCAGTGTTGTCTTGACTATTTTTGGCCCTTATCCTCATAGGAATTTTAAGATCAGTTTACCAAGTTCCTTTTAAAAACCTTGCTGTGTATTAAATTCCATTTAATTTCTTTTTTTCCCCTTTTTTCTTTAAATTGACATATAGTTGATTTACCATGTTGTGTAGAATTCCATTTAATTTCTATATTAATTTGTAGAGGCTTCCTATCTTTAAAGCGCAGAGTTTTTCCATTCATAAACATAATCTACATGTTTAATTTTTTTTGTTTGTTTAAATATTATTTAGTAGATGTTACCAGATTTTATTCCCTTCTCCAAAAGATCTTCTCGACCCAGGGATCAAACCCAAGTCTCCTGAACTGCAGACAGATTTTTTACCATCTGAGCCACCAGGGAAGCCCCAGATTTTATTATATCAATAAAAATGTACAATGTGCGTTATACATAGGTCTTATATATATTCTATTATTTTTAATCATAGTTATCTTGACGTTTGTTACCGTTGTGAATAAAATCTTTATCCTTTTCACATTCTGTGTCCTAATTGGTTGCTACCACTCTACAGGAACCCCAGTGGTTTTTGTATATTTGTCTTGTATCTGACAACCTTGCTAAATTATCTTATTAGTTCTGATAATGTATCTATTTTAAATATACAATATACAAAAGATGGTTCCACTTGCCGTTTTTTATTCCTTCGGCCTGGAACTCCCTTATCCCACTAAGTTCACTCTTTCACAACCTCAGGTTTTGTTCAAATAACTAATCAGTCAGGCCTTCCCTGATCCCTGCGTAAAGTAGCACATACACAGCCCTCTTCCTCCCCCTTTTTCCTTTTTAGAACTGACATATTATAAATTAGCTTGTTTTTGCCTGCATCCTCCACTAGAATGTAAGCTTTATAAGAACAGAAACTGTTTTGCTTATTTCTGTATCCCCCAGTGGGCTCGATGGAGTTTTCTTACACAAGTGTCAAATTTATTCCCCTTTCCCCCATCCCTATTCCCCATATTTCTTTCCTGATTTTTTAAGAGGCTTTATTTTTTAGAGAAGTTTTAGGTTTACAACAAAACTGGGAGGAAAGTACAGATTTCCCATATACTCCTTGCCCCTACACATTACCAACATCAGTCACCAGAACGACATTATTTTTTAAACAGGGATGAGCCTACATTGACATATCAAAATCACCCCAAGTCTAGAGTGTAGGTTTCACTTTTGGTGTTGGGTTATAGTCTTAGGGTTCATTTTTATAGTCTATGGGTTTGGGCAAAAGTACAATGACCTAAGTCCATAATTATAATATCATGCAGAGTATTTTCCCTGCCTTAAAAAATTTCTGCCCTTCTTTACCCCTGACAACAGCCAATCTTTCTATTGTCTCCATAGTTTTGCCTTTTTCCAGAATATCCTATAGTTAGAATCATACAGTATGTAGCCCTTCAGATTGGCTTCTTGCACCTAGCAAAATATGCATTTAAGGTTCCTCTGTATCTTTTTCTCTTTTCTGGCCATGCTGTGCAGCTCGCAGGATCTTAGTTCCTTCACCAGGGACTGAGCTGGGCCACAGCAGTAAAAGCACCATTAGACCACAAGGGAACTCCCCCCTCTTTGTCTTTTTATAGTTTGATAGCTCATTTCTGTTAGAAACATTCTTTTAATAATAATATTCCATTGTCCGAATGTGCCACAATTTATCTATTCACCCACTGAAGGACATCTTGGTGGCTTCCAGGTCTTGGAAATCATGAATAAAGCGGCTATGAACATCCAGGTTTTTGTGTGGACATAAGTTTTTAACTCCTTTGAGTAAATACCAAGGACTGTGACTGCTGGGTCATATGGCAAGAGTACATTTAGTTGTGTAAGAAACAACCAAACTTCCTTCCAAAGTAGCTGTACCATTTTGCATGCCCACCAGCGATGAATAGAAGTTCCTGTTGCTCTACATCGTTACCAGCTCTGGATTTAGGCTCCTCTCAGTTCAGTTCAGTCGCTCAGTTGTGTCCGACTCCTTGCGACCCCATGAATCATAGCACGCCAGGCCTCCCTGTCCATCACCAACTCCTGGAGTTCACTCAAACTCACGTCCATCGAGTCGGTGATGCCATCCAGCCATCTCATCCTCTGTCGTCCCCTTCTCCTCCTGCCCCCAGTCCCTCCCAGCATCAGGGTCTTTTCCAATGAGTCAACTCTTCGCATCAGGTGGCCAAAGAATTAGAGTTTCAGCTTCAGCATCAGTCCTTCCAATGAACACCCAGGACTGATCTCCTTTAGGATGGACTGGTTGGATTTCCTTGCAGTCCAAGGAACTCTCAAGAGTCTTCTCTAACACCACAGTTCAAAAGCATCAATTCTTCAGTGCTCAGCTTTCTTCAGAGTCCAACTCTCACATCCATACATGACCACTGGAAAAACCATAGCCTTGACTGGACAGACCTTTGTTGGCAACGTAATATCTCTGCTTTTCAATATGCTATCTAGATTGGTCATAACTTTCCTCCCAAGGAGTAAGCGTCTTTTAATTTCATGGCTGCAATCACCAGCTGCAGTGATTTTGGGGCCTCCCAAAATAAAGTCTGACACTGTTTCCACTGTTTCCCCATGTATTTCCCATGAAGTGATGGGACCAGATGCCATGATCTTAGTTTTCTGAATCTCTTATAAATAAGATATATGGCTGAATTTCTAATCCAATCTGAAAAACTCCATCTTTTAATGGATGAATTTAATTTATTTACATTTATTGTGATTATTATTTTGTTTGAAATTATTTATAACATCTATTTTGAGATTGTGTATCTCGTCACTGTTTTTCTTTGTCCCTTCCTTCTTTCCAACCTTCCACTGAGTTATTAATTTTCCCTTTTCCATTTTATTGGCTCACAACTTACATATTCTGTTTATCTTATCTGAGTAGTTGCCCTTACATCTTAACATAAATAACTGATGTGACAAGGTCAAGAATAATTAAATGTCTATCATTTTCCATAATTATATAAGAACTAAGATGTTTAATTTACATCTATTTTTTATTGCCTAGTATTTAGTATTATTTTTAATACTCCCATTAGGTAGGTAGTTGTGTTTTACAGCTGATGCTTAGAATATTTTATCAAATCTAAGATGTCATCAACTGTAAGAAACACTATTATTTTATGTATTTCTAAGAAAAAAGAGAGGTGATATCAGCAAAACTGACAATGTAAGGGCCTCCATAAAAGTAATGAAAACATTGGCAAAAATTGTTAGAAATGACTTTTTCAGAACTCTGGAAGTTAATCAAAGGTTTGTAGAAATCTGGAGAGCATTTACTATTATTTTTAAAAAACTAATAGCTGGATGTCAGTAAGAACAGCAACCTTTATGGCATTTTAACTTTCACTATTCTCATCTCTCCTTCTCTAGCTCTGCGTTTGCCCTACAATAAATTACAATAAAACTCAGCAGCCTGGCAGCTATTGGGAGGGGTAGAAGGGGTTGGTGCCCCTTCAAAGTCCCATTCCCAATGGAAACTCAAATGCTAATATCAGAAAATAAAGAGGAAAGAGTACTACTGGCCTTATAGAAACAAGAAAAGATTATAAGGGGATACTATGAACAATTGATCTAAATGAAATGAACAAATTCCTAAAATGACACAGAATACTGAAATGGGCTTTTTACAAAATGTTGAATATCTGAATAGACCTTGTAGCAAGAGACTGAATTAGTAATCAAATCTCTTGGCAAAGAAAAACCTAAGGCCAGAGGGCCTCATTGGTGAATTCTACCAAATGTTTAAAGAATGAACACAAATCCTTCACAAACTCACCCAAAACATGAAAGATGAGGAAACACTTCCCACTCATTCTATTAAAACCAGTATTACCTTGAGTCCAAAACCAGACAGGAAAATCTATTGACCAGTATCCCTTATGAACACACATGTAAAAATCCCTAATAAAATACTAGGAGATCAAATTCATCAACTTAAAAAGGATAATGGGACTTCCCTAATGGTACAGTGGATAAGAATCTGCCTGCCAATGCAGGGGATACAGGTTCAATTCCTGGTCCAGAATGCTGTGGAGCAGCTAAAGCCCATGTGCCATAACTACAGAGACTGAGCACCCTAGAGCCCGGCACCCTAGGGCCTGTGTACCCTAGGGCCCGAGCACCCTAGAGCCCGAGTACACTAGAGCCTGTGCACCCTAGAGCCTGTGCACCCTAGAGCCTGAGCACCCTAGAGCCTGAGCACCCTAGGGCCCGAGCACCCTAGAGCCCGAGTACCCTAGAGCCTGAGTACCCTAGAGCCAGAGCACCCTAGAGCCCGAGTACACTAGAGCCTGTGCACCCTAGAGCCCGAGCACCCTAGAGCCCGAGCACCCTAGGGCCCGAGCACCCTAGGGCCCGAGCACCCTAGAGCCCGAGTACACTAGAGCCTGTGCACCCTAGAGCCCAAGCACCCTAGAGCCCGAGTACCCTAGAGCCCGAGCACCCTAGAGCCCGAGCACCCTAGAGCCTGAGCACCCTAGAGCCTCTGAGCACCCTAGAGCCCGAGCACCCTAGAGACTGAGTACCCTAGAGACTGAGCACCCTAGAGCCCGAGCACCCTAGAGCCCGAGCACCCTAGGGCCTGTGCACCCTAGGGCCCGAGCACCCTAGAGCCCGAGCACCCTAGAGCCTGAGCACCCTAGAGCCTGAGTACCCTAGAATCTGAGCACCCTAGAGCCCGAGCACCCTAGAGCCCGAGTACCCTAGAGCCCGAGCACTCTAGAGCCCGAGCACCCTAGAGCCCGAGCACCCTAGAGCCCGAGCACCCTAGAGCCCACCTGCCGCAACTACTGAGCCCACGAGCTAAAGCTACTGAAGCCCCTGTGCCTAAAGCCTGTGCTCTGCTGCGCAAGAAGCCACCACAATGAGAAGCCCATGCATCACAACAAAGAGTAGCGCCAGCTCACTGCAACTTGCAGCAACGAAGACCCAGTACAACCAGAAATAAATAAATAAGTACTTTTAAAAAAAAGGGTTAGACACCATGACCATGTCGGATTTACTGCGGAAATGCAAGCTCGGTTCAACATATGAAAATCAATCAATGTAATACAGCATATTAATAGAATAAAAGCCAACGATCATTTCAATGGTTATTGGACTATTTAGATAGTGGTGAGAGAAACCAACCCCATTTCCACTCTTTTATTCCAAGACCTTGAACCCTGGTTATAAATGATACCACACATTGGTCACAATGATTCAGTGCATATACCACAACCTGAAAGATTCTGCCTTGCGTCTACAAGCATTACACTCATCTGGTGTCATAACTGAGTTTTCAAAAGGTCATTGCATTGTTTGATCAAGCCAGCTGCTACAGGGTAGTGGAGAACATGATAAGATCAGTGGATACCATAAGTCATAAGCCTGTTGCCACTTAATTTGCTGTGAAATGAGTTATCTGGTCAGAAGCAACACTGTGGAGTATACCATGACAGTAAATAAGGCACTAATGGCAAAAGAAGCACTGTAAGAGGGAAGGCAAATCCACAGCCGGAGTGCCCGCTCTAGTGAGGATCGAGTGCTGTCCCTTCCTTGTTGGAAGTGGTCCACAGTAAACAACCTATCACCACATAGCTGGCTGGTTGATAGAGGTGTCCCTAGGACTGAAATTAATGGGCAGCCTTCTATATGGTCTTATTTGATTTGTATAAACCAAAAGCTCCATTATTATACTCCTTCCATCATGATCCAACAACATTTGGTTCCATTCTTACAGTGATACAACTTGAAGACATCTTGCAAACCTTTGGTATATAATGTTGGGCTTCCCTGGTGGCTCAGTGCTAAAGAATCTGCCTGCCAATGCAGGAGATTCAGGAATTTCAGTTTCAATCCCTGGGTTGGGAAGATCAGCTGGAGTAGGAAATGGAATCCCATTCCAGCATTCTTGCCTGGAAAATTCCACAGACAACGAACTGGTGTGCTACAGTCCATGGGGTCACAAAGAGTCAGATGCAACTGAGCACGCAAAGTCTCTTCAGGAGTCACGCTTTGTACCTGACCCCTTGAAGCTTGCCATGTTTTGAGTCTGGTAAAAGATCTAGAAGCAATGTGGTTGCGGGGGGGGAGTCTTAAGGAAGATCACCTTTCCCCAGCAAGAATATCACCTCAAGAGAGGCCACTAGAGTTTTTCCAAGTACCAGGAAAGTAACCTCCTCAGAAGGGGAGGATGGGATGCTCCCACTGGCAAAAGGGTGGGTAAGTGTTGGGAAGTCACAATTCTCAGGTTCATCAGATTATGCCCAGTCTCTCCATTTTGGTTTTTAGGGTCCCACGCCATCTCAATCAAAGCCCTCTAATAAAAGAACTTCCAGGGTGTGAATTTAGTTGGCATTATCCTTCAGTCATCCACATGAACAGCCTTTGGGTTTCGTTTTCAGAAATCTCAACCTGCAGCTCTAGGAGATAAAGGATAGACACAAATGCTTTCTGGATCTTGACCCAGATCTTGATTTGGGAATTAAAAGTCCTAAGCACGTCACCCTTTTTCTCCAGTTCTTCCCAACCACAGTCTTATATTCTTATACCCACCCCACAGTCTTTATACCCTTTATTGCCATTGAAATGTTGCATGGGTAGCTATTTGGTCAGTCTTGGGTTCTATAGGCTTTAACTCCAGGGGTCTAAAGGTGATAATTTAGTAACAGCTTTACCAGTATATGCTATGGACCACTGATGTCCCCTTTATTCCTGAAAACAGTGTCTTTAATGCCTCTAAATCTACTCAGAGAACCAATGTCAGATTCCCATCCTTACATTTCTGGTCCCCTGGAAGCATCACCACTCCTAATAATTGTATCGGTCAGGGCTCAGTCAGGGAGGCAAAGCCCACTGTGAGTGTTATAGGATATGAATTTATTATAGGGATTAGGCCTGACACAATTGTGGATGGAGCTAGGGAAGTGCAAGTCCAGAGGGGGAATTAGAAGGTCAGAGGCAAAGTCACTAAACAATATGCCTGAAGCTTTGACTTGGGTGAAATCTAGGAGGCCAAGCATATGGAGCCCCTGAAGTGGGAATGCAAAGTAGGGCTCGTAGGAGATCTATGGGATACTATTGCCTCTGGGTATCTACCTTCCCTATGAGCCCATTGCTAAGTATCTCATGTTGCTATTACTGCTCTTGGTGAACAGGAAGAAACACAGGTTGTGGAACAGAGGAGGACAGATTGAGACCCAGTGGATACCTTAGCATCTGTCTGTCACCATTTTTAACTGCAAAGACCATCAGAGAATAATAGCAGTGACTGCACCTTCACTTCACTTCCCAATTCTTCTGTTAGTCAACTCTACCCTGGAAGGAAATTCTAGGAGAGGTGTTCATAGCTTAACCAAGCAAACAATAGAATTTTCCAATGCAGGGAATATAATGGCTCTACAGCTTATAAATATGCAAGTTATCATTGAGACTGATTTGCTGCCAAATCTCCAAAAGGCATGAAAAGAAAATCTGATTGGCTCAGCTTGGGTCATATATCCATAACTGGTCCAATGGCTATGCCCAAGGCCATAAGTCATGCAATAAAACACAGGCTGGGTGCCCTCCCCTGGGTGTCAAGAGGCAATTCTCAGGGAAAGGGGATAATGCATAGCCTAGGCACAAACTCCCTCAATTGGTACTGTGTAAAATTGAGAACACTGGAGAGTTGTTCTCCAACAACAAATGGCAGGAACCAAAGAGAAAAATGAAAATGCCTATCATCCACTCAGACGATCTTCACTGTGTGCCAGACACTGAATTAGGTTTGGGAACTAGTGCAATATCAGCTCTCCTGGTGCTTACAGATTAGAAGATCTTACATAGTTGGGGTCTGCCAACCCATGGAAGAAAGGATTGGAAAAGAAAGGGAGGCTGGTGATGCAGCCTTTTCCCTCCCTGGGAAAAGTAGTTTTTTTTTTCTTTTTATGGTAAACTAGACTTTATTCAGGGAAATTACTACAATGGGGTGGTAGGGGGACAAAATTTGCCACGCCACAATATGTCTTTGATATGTAGATTATTTCCAGCTGAAAACAATCAAGGCCCAAAAGACTCAGGAAGAAACTGGCCTCCCCCTAAATGCCTAAAAGGATTGAGATAGAGGAGTTCTTCCTGGAACAGAGCTACCACCAGAGATCTCTGCATTCTGTCCTGTATTGCTCTGCTTCCCCAAAATCTAGTATTATATTAACAGAGCATCTGGTTTTTCCAGTAGTCATGTACGGATGTGAGAGCTAGACCATAAAGAAGGCTGAGCACTGAAGAAAGACTCGAGAGTCCCTTGGACTGCAAGAAGATCAAACCAGTCAATCCTAAAGGAAATCAACCCTAAATATTCATTGCAAAGACTGATGCTGAAGCTCCAATATTCTGATCCACCTGATGCAAAGAGCTGCTGCTGCTACTGCTGCTAAGTCACTTCAGTTGTGTCCGACTCTGTGCAACCCTATAGACAGCAGCCCACCAGGCTCCCCCGTCCTTGGGATTCTCCAGGCAAGAACACCGGAGTGGGCTGCCATTTCCTTCTCCAACGACTCATTAGAAAAAACCCTGATTCCGGGAAAGATTGAATGCAGAAGAAGGGGACGACAGAGGACTAGATGGTTGGACGGCATCCCCGACTCAATGGACACGACATAAGTTTGAGCAAACTCCAGGTGGGGGTCAGGCAAGCCTGGCGTGCTGCAGTCCATGGGTCTGACACAACTGAACAACATTACAGTAAATTCTACCTCACAATCAAAGAAGTACTTCTACCTGTGGAAAACATCCTGGCTTACAAACAAAAGGATTGTCAGGCCACTAGTCTCATAAGAACAGCAGGCCCAAATGTGGCCTGACGGTAACCCTCTTTCAAACCTGCTCCTCAACGTGGGGTCCCGCAGACCCAGGAGGGCAGTCTGCTGGGCCAGGGAAGGCCTGACCAGCAGACCAGGAGGGCCCAGGCCTGAGGGCAGGTGCCCCGGCGATAACTAAGCAGTAGGGGCTGCAGGACTCAGCGTTCAAGCTACCCTGGGATGGTCCCCGGATCCAGGCCTCATAGGACCAGACTGGGCCACGACCAGGGACTTCTGGAGGCCACGCTGTGACGCCAAGACCCATCCCGCTTCCAAATAGTTACCCATTTCTGGAGCCACAGCTCCCGCAATGCCTTGGCTTCGCCATCCCCAGCTGGGCCTGTGAGGGGGCTGAGGAGAGTCACCTGGGAAGCTGCGGCCCCCAGAGGTCCTGGGTGTCTTCCGGACTCAGGGGACGGGCTGGCGGGGGCATTGCGGGGGAGAGGAGGGTACAAGGGATCAGACTCCAATGACAGTCCTTGCTGGGCAGCAGGAGCGCCCTGCAGGTGCCAGGGCAGCTCCAAAAAGATTGCCTGTTAGGCTCCGGTGGCACCGGGACAAGCAGCTTTTCAACTCCACAGACCCAGTGATTGCTGGTAGCTTGCTGAGCCTCACTCAGCACCGCACACCCACCATCACCGGATCCCCTCAGAAAAGATCTCCTAGATGTCAGCCACCAGGCTAGGGGATGGTCAGTCAGGCGCCGCCACAAGAGAGGATGTGTGCGCAGCTCAGGAAAACAGTATGCTATGTTTAGTGAGCGCCGGAAAATTGATACTTTTGAACCATGGTGTTGAACTCTTGAGGGTCTCTTGGACTGCAAGGAGATCCAACCAGTCCTAAAGGAAACCAGTCCTGAATATTCATTGGAAGGACTAATGCTGAAACGGAAAACTGAAACTTTGGCCACCTGATGTGAAGAACTGGCTCATTTGAAAAGACCCTGATGCTGGGAAAGATTGAAGGAGTGAGGAGGAGGGGACGACAAAGGATGATGGTTGGACGGCATCACCGACTCAATGGACATGAGTTTGAGCAAGCTCCGGGAGTTGGTGATGGACTCGGAGGCCTGGCATGCTGCAGCCCATGGGCTGGCAAAGAATCGGACAGGACTGAGCAACCGAACTGAACTGAGAGATGAAGTAACTATAGGCCAAGATTATATCACATTAGAGGAGCGCCCAGGGAGATCAGTACCAGTGAGGACTCGGGGCAATTGCCTTTATCGGGGATGTGATGGAGGAGGGGGAGTGTACACAAGAAATAGCACAAGGGGATTTCATTGGTGCGTTTGAATGTTGCGTGCGTTTTCATTGGTGCATTCATTACGTGCATTCCATTGGCTTGTCTGAAGGTCCGCAAGGAACGAGAACTTCTGAGGCCAGCCAAGCTTATCTCACTGGTGTACCTGGTCAATTGTGGTCTCCTGAGCTGGTGCTTACAGCGTGTTTGTGGGGGACGTTGAGGCAGCAGCAAAAAAAAGGGAGGGAAATATAAAGTTTTCAAATTTAGAAGACGGAGCTGGAGATAGTCAGCTGCTGCTGCTAAGTCGCTTCAGTCGTGTCCGACTCTGTGCCACCCCATAGACGGCAGCCCACTAGGCTCCTCTGTCCCTGGGATTCTCCAGGCAAGAATACTGGAGTGGGTTGCCATTTCCTTCTCCAATGCATGAAAGTGAAAAGCGAAAGTGAAGTCGCTCAGGCGTCTGGGAGAATGCAAGAGGGCGATTCGGAGAGGAATGAACCAGTACACTGGTTTGAGCTCAGCGAACCGCCCCTAAGGTCTTTTTTCCCTCCCTCCCTCCTTTCCTTCCACTTTTCCATTTTTCTTTCCTTCCTTCCTCTCTGCTCCTCTTTCCAGGAGAGATGCGACACCCTGGGCAGTCTGTGGCTCAGTGGTTAGCCGTTTATATATTACTGGTCACATATTTTACACTCGGCAGCATGAAAAAAGGGCATAAAACTGCAATTAAATGTCTGAACTGTTGCTATTTTGGAAATTAAAACAGCCTACATTATCCTTAGTGCAACTCCGATTACTGACTCAGAGCTGAGGAGCAGTTATTCCCACCACTTTAACCGACTTCTTTCCCATAAAAATCCGTTGTTAATGGGTCCCCGGGGACCTCTGAAAATAACAAGATCTGTAATAAAGAAATTAATAACATGCAGAGCAGGCCACAGCTAAAAAGCTTTTTAGAATACATTAATGGTTCTGTTTTGAATGAGGAATACTTGCGCCAAATACCTCCGCCTTTGATTTCTAGTGGGTACTGGGGGGGCGGGGTGGGGGGCTGTCCTAGCGGCAGGTTGGGGAGGATCCTTCCTCCCTGAAGACAGCAGAGCATCCTCAATCCCCAAATTTTGCCTCTGCCTTTCTGCTTGCTTCTGTCTCCCCTCTGCCTCTCTCTCTGGTCCCATTCTATCATTTCTCTGTCAGTTTCTGTCTCCATCTGTTGGGCCCTTTCTCATTTTTACTTTCTCCTTCCCCTTTCTTTCTTCCGGACGGTTCTCTCTCTCTCCTCCCTCCCTTCTGGCTCCCTCCTTCTCTTGCTCTCTCTCTCTTTTGCTCACTTTGTATCCTTTTATCATCTCTCTCTGTTGCTATTTCTGAGTTCTGGGCCTCTGTTTCTCCATTGCCTTTCCCTTTCTTTCTTTCTTTCCTCTCTGCATCTCATAATTTATTCCTTCCTCAATTTCTCCAATTAAATGCTCCTCTTCTTTCTACACTTCTGTCTTCCTTCCTTCCTTTCTCTCTCAGTCCCCTTCCTTCCTCGTCTTGGTCTCCCCCTCCTGCTTCTCTCGGTTCCCATTTCTACCTGGTTTGCTGTCTTCTTCCTCCATTCCCCTAGACCTGTACCTCTCAAAACTCCACACATTCTCTGTATGAGTCAGAAGCTTCTTCCCCTTTAGGTCACCTGACTCTGAGCTGGGAATTTCCTAAAGAGAATCCATTAGGAAACTAACCGGCCCTTAAGAAGAGGCAGCCAACAAGGACTTCCCCAGTGGCTCAGTGGTGAAGAATCTGCCTGCCAATACAGGAGACACGGGTCCCATCCCTGATCTGGGAAGATCCCACATGCCGTGGAGCAACTAAGCCTGTGCTCTAGAGCCCGAGAGCCACAACTGCTGAAACCTACGTGCCCTAAAGTCCGTGCTCCACAAGAGACACCAGCGCAGTGGGAAGCCTGCACACGGTGGTTAGTAGCCCTGCTCGCTGCAACTAGAGAAAAGCCTGCGCAGCATCGAAGACCCAGCACAGCCAAAAATAAATGAGTAAAATTATTAAAAAAAAAATTTTTTTTTAGAAAGGAAGATAGAAAAGAAGAAAAGGCAGCTGCCCAGAAAGGTCAAGTTTCCCTGGAATTTTGTATTCCCAGTCCATGTGGGGGCCAGGAAGGCACACATTTAGCCTGGAGAGGCCAGAGGAAGGGGAGTGTGGATTCTCCACATATTGCTTGTCCAAGAGCTTCGGAATCAGACTGTGTTCCAATCCCACGTCCTTCCCCACTTCCCCACTGGCTGTGGGACCTTTCAGGGAGGTAAGTAATTTGTGCCCATTTCTGCAGTCTACCACAGCGTGGCAAATGGAGAACAGAAGATGGCAGAAATCTCTTGCAAGTGACTTTGCTTTTCTTCCGTCATGAGATTTCTATTTCCCATTCCTTGAATCTGAGTTGTCCTTGTGACTTGCTTGACCAGTGAAGCACAGTGGAGTAACAATATGACAGTTCTGAGCCTGGCCCTCCCTCACTCTGGGGACACCTGCAGTTGTTCTGAGAATAAGCCAGGGCTGGCCAGCTGGGGGATGAGAGCCTCCATGGGCAGCCTAGAACTCTTCCACCTGAGCCATACTAGGCCAGCCCATCCCCAGCCAACAAGGCAGCTGATTGCAAATGTATGAGTGGTCCCACCCCAAATCAGCCAGTCTGTCTCACTGAGCCCAACCCAAACTGCTGATCCACAGAATCAGAATCAGAAGCCAAGTAAACTGATGTTTAAGCTTTGGTTTCTGTTTTATCATCTTAACCCTTTTTAAGTGTATGGTTCAGTAGTGCTAACTATAGGCACCTTGTGTATCAGACAGATCTCTAGAACTTTTTCATCTTGTAAAACTAAAACTTGCAAAATCCATAAACAACAACTCCCAACCCCCCCTGCCCCAGCCCCTGGCAACTACCATTCAACTTTCTGTATGAATTTGACGTCTTGATGTGTCTCCTGTAAGTGAAAGTGCTATTTGTCTTTTTGTGTCTGGCTTATTTCACTTTGTGTTACGTCCTCAAGCATAATATTCTGTTTTGATGTTGTCTTAAGCTGCTAAATTTTGAAATAGTTTGTTACTCAGCAAAAGATAACTGATAAACATACCTTCTTCATTATTCATACCCTCACCTTTTTTCTTCTGTTGTTGATCAAAAATATTTTTCTACAAGTTGTCATACATTGTATATCTGTTCTTTCAATGGTTATTTTTTTAAAACTGTTTCATGCTTAAATTGTTGACACCCATTTTTAAAAATTTATTTATTTTTAATTGAAGGATAATTGCTTTACAGTATTGTATTGGTTTCTACCAAACATCAACTTGAATCGGTCATAGGTGACATCCATTATTAAATGTGTTTTCACAAAATACCTAAAGTTAACAGTCTATATGAAAAAAATTGGCATTTTCCTGATTTTCTTCTACACACACACGTATACAGATGCACACACTTTTAGATTTGAATTGTGTTTCCAACTTGTTATTTAAAATAATGCTTCACTATAAGTAGTTAAAAATTATCAGCATGTGTTATGTTGCCTCCCCTCTGCCTCATATTACCCACAACTTCCTTCTGACTTCACTTTTCTCCTTGTTGGAATTCGTCTTTAGTTAGTTCCAGGAGCGTCTGTGAGTAGCATCTTTCTTGCTTTCTTATGTACCTGTTATGTATTTATTTATTTCATCCTGAAATTTGAATAATGGTATAGAATCCTACATTCAAAGTGACTTCTGATTCGTGTATTAAAGCCATTCCTACACTTTTTTTTCCCTCTTGCATCCAGTGGAGCTGATGAGAAGTCTCATGTTCACTTGAGTCGCATCTGTTTTCAGGTAATTTATTTTTGAGGGCAGGAGTGTCACTTTTACAGTTTCTGTAACTGTAGTAGACAGATGTTTGTACTTTTGAACCTAGTCTCCATGTCACTTAACTTTTCTTTCACACGTTCCATCTCTTTTTCTCTCTGTACTGTTTTCTGAAAATTTATTTCTGAAAAATGAAAATTTATCCATTTACATTTATATGTCAGCAAACTTTTAAAAAATTCAACCGTGGTCTGGCTCTTACTTATAAGCTAGTTGATTCCTTTCCCTAAACGCCTGTTTTGGCTTCATAACTTCCTATTATTGTGAATGGAATTTTCTCCTTTATCTCTGACGCTCCTGCTCGTGTCCTTAATTCACAGTCCCTTTCCGTTTGCTCAGTCGTCCGCCTCCTAGGTGACACTCCTGATCTGTTGAGCTGCCTGTCAGTCTTGTGTAATGCTGATGTTCTCAGGTACTGGATGACTCTTGGTGGATGCTCACATCTGAGGCAATCCTTCAGCTACATAATGTGACTGTAACTGGCTCCTTCTTCCTGTGTGACTTTAATTTGTTTTCTTCCTTTAATGATTCCTATCTGTTTCTATTGCTCAGGACATTCTCTTCGTTGCTTTCTGATACACTTCCATTTTAATTAACTTATAAGTCTTTTTTGACCATTTCCAGGGTTTGATGAAAGATGGTGAGGTTTCAGTGCTCGCTTAGTCTCTGCCAGAAAAACACATTTTTTTGGCACACGGCTAATGAGCATTTAGCAAAAGTATGACCCCCCCCCCCACATCAAGACTTGAGATGGTAAGCCCCCTTTGGGAGTCTCTGGTGTGGTCCCAGTTGCCCCTGCACTAGTCAGTCCCCAGAATCCAGGAAGGACCAGCCACACTCTGAATAAGGTCCTGATGACTCCCAAGAGACGACCCATGGGAGAGCAGGGCAGCCCTCAGCAGAGCTCTTCCGGCGCCTCCTCTGTAGCCTCTTGTTTCCTCTTTGTATCCACAACAACCTCTGTTGTGTTTTTTCCTCCTTTTCCTCCATGCCCAGAAAATTCTCCCTGTAATGGCTAAAACTCTGGGTTATAGTAATTTTGTGAAACTACTTGTTTTAGCAAAAGGAGGATTTATTGGCAGAATCTTGGAGAAGAACATGGTGAGCCACCAAGCAGAAAAGGTCAGCGTACAGCTGAGCCTGAACAACTGGCACCAGCAAATGGAGTGCAGTGGGCTCCTCGCTCTGGCTCATCACTTCTCTCTGCACGCCTGCTTCACCCTCGTCTCCCAGGACAAACCGGCTCCCCTGCCCCTCAGGCCATATGTCCACAGGACGGACCACCTGTCACCAAGGGCTTCAGAGTTGACCATGTCACAGCTTCAGCTGTGCAGAGAGCCTCACTCTCCTGTCTCTAGATCTGAAATCCTAAGTCCCAGAGGAGACCTCGCTGGTTTGCCTTGAGTGGACAGCTGTGGAGACATGGAGATGCACAGCTCAGACACCCCTTTAAGGAAGAGCTTGCTGCTTCTGCAAGGAGGGTAGTTAGCTGTCAGCCTCCAGCCGCTAATCCTTGCATGCCAAAGTCATGTTCTTCTTGGGGTGGCCCCAACCAATGACTGTGGCCCCACAAGGCTGTGGTAGAAACATTTCTCCTCCCTTTCCCCTTTACAGCCTTACTCTCCAACAGACCGTTTACCTTCCTAACTCTGTTCCTGCTTCTGTGAGGACCCAATGGCCCAGCCCTTGGCCATTTTCTGAGCTCAAGGGGTCAGACAAATAATAGTTGCGCAAAATAATTGTTCTCATGGAGAGCGCATGCTTGTAGAGGGGGATTGTCCAGAGGATAAGATGCTCAGACTCTGCTTCTCCTACAAACCCCGGGTCTGGATTTTTAATTTTCTTCCAATATTATTGAGATATAATTAATGTACAGTACTGTATAAGTTTAAGGTATATAGCATTATGATTTGACTTGCATACATCAGGAAATAATCACCACAATAAGTTTTGTGAACACCCATCATCTCATATAGATACAAACTATAAGAAGTAGAAAAAAAAATTTCCTGGTGATGAGAACTCTTAGGATTTTGTTCTTTTAGCAACTTTTGTATATAATGTACAGCAATGTTAATTGTGCTTATCATATTGTACATTACATTCCTCATACTTATTTACCTTATAACTGGAAGTTTGTACCTTTTGTTTATCCAGTGTTGTTTATATCTTTTGGCTATTGTAAATAATGCTGCTATGAACATGGGTTCAGATCATCTCTTTGAGTTGTTACTTTCAATTCATTTGGGTATATACCCAGAAGGAGAATTGTTAGATCATATAATTAGTTCTATTTTTAACTTTTTCAGGAGCTGCCAGACTGTTCTCCATAATGACCATACCATTTTACATTCCTACCAACTACAACCCTTTTGCACCATGAACGCACTTCCTGTCACTGAACTGTGCACCTGCCAATGGTTTTGATGATAACTTTTATGCGAATGTTTATTTTACCACAACTTCTTCACATCCTCACCAACGCATGCTATTTTCTGTTTTTATTGATAGTAGAGTATAAGGTGGCTGGCCTGTGTTTTATTGGGATGGGCACCCAACCATCCCACTGACAGGTGGGGCTGTGTCCTGGAGGCTCAGGACCAAGGCCCTCACTCACTCAGCTTCCAGGAGTGTTGCCTGTTGACAGCCCTTGGCCAATGGGACTGCCTCCTTCCCATGGGATGGACCACAGCCAATGAGCACCTGCGGCTGAGGCCAAAGACACGCCTCCTTGCCTGGGTCATCCCAGCTCCGGAGCCCTGTTGAGGGCTCCGCTATAACTAGATTGCAGCTCAACATCACCCTTTGACCAATCTGGCTTCCCTCCCTCCAGTTCTTGAAGCCAAAGGGACTTGATAAAGGACTGCACCAATCTGGTATGGAGCCAAGTTTGAGAACCACTGCTTTGAACGCTGGAGCCCTTTCAATCAGACTATCAGGGCCCTGGCCAAGAGTGAGCCTGACCAGCAGCAGTGAGGCTGCCCAGGCTTACGCCTCTGGGCTTTGGGCTCTGTGTTGAGACCTGCCCAGCCTCAGCGGACACTCCTTCTACAAGTGGCCCCCAGGACCTGGCCAGTTCAGGCTCTGGGAGGCACTGGCTGACTTGTCTACACTTCCATTCTCTGAGGACCTTCACCTCTGCCGTGACCACCAGAAGCTTCACGGGACACAGGTTCCTCCCCGATACTGACCTCAGTCTTGCTTCCTGCAGGTCAGTGCATTCCACACTCCATGCCCTGTTTATGCTCCTCCCTGGGAGGAGTGTTCTTCCAGTTCTGGCAAACCGCTACCTGTCCTTGCTCTAGCTCGAGAGACTCCCCTTAAAGAAACCTTTCCTGGTACTTCCTTGGTGGTCCAGTGGTTAAGACTCTGCACTTCCACTGCAGGGGGCATGCGTTCGATCCCTAGTTGGAGAACTAAGATCCCACATGGAAAAAAACCTTTCCTGACTTCTCTCACCGCCACCCAACAGAATAGAAGTCCCTCCCCTTTTGTACCCCTCCACAGCCCCAATATTCATTGGAAAGACTGATGCCGAAGATGAAGCTCCAATACTTTGGCCACCTAATGTGAAGAGCTGGTTCATTGGAAAAGACCCTGATGCTTGCAAAGACTGAGGGCAGGAGGAGAAGGAGGTGGCAGAGGATGAGATGGTTAGAGAACATCACTGACTCAATGCACATGAATCTGAGCAAACTCTGGGAGATGGTGGAGGACAGGGAAGCCTGGCATGCTGCAGTCCATGGGGTTACAAAGAATCAGACATGATTTAGTAACTGAACAACAGCAATAACAGCCCCTGAGCCCCTTATGCTGGATGTGCCAGTCCCCCCGACTAGACTAGGCACCCCTTGAAGGCAGGGCTTATACGTGCTTCTCTCTGAGTCTATTGAGCCCAGCAAGCACCTGGCACAGAGCAGGCATCAGTAAGTGTCATACAAAAGGGATGCGCCTGGCTTGGCCTTGAAAACACCAAAATTTGTCTGATCTTGTTCCAGTAACGCTTAGACCGCTAGGAGGTGTTGGTTCTATTGAAGAACACTGCTCCCACACCCCCTAATCCAAGAGGCCTAGTTCTGATCGACCATGACTGCCCACCAGCCAAGATGAAAGCAATCTAGGTAGCAGGGCTAGGGCAAGGAAAGGGAGAAGTGTAGGGCCTAAAACATAAGGAGGCTTCGATCCCAGGTGCCCACCTGCACCTGCGCCCTCCGAGAGGGAGGCCCCTTCACATTTTGCTCCCTGGGCACCTCGCCTGCCTCGCCCTAGTCCCAACCCTGCCTGGTAACAATGACAACAGTAACAATGGCCACACCTGACAGATGTGAAGTAGTTACTCCATGCGGGGCACTGAGCTAGTAATTTTGCAGGCATTACTCATTAATCCACACAACACCCCATGTGATGGGAACCTCATGTCTCCATCTTATAAATGAGAATATCAAGGCTGGGTGACATCAATGGCAAGCTGGCACAGACATTTGCTCCCAGCCTGGCCTAGCCCCTTGTGACCCTGCCCTGGAGAGGGAACCCTTTTCTCCACACCTCCCGCCCCTGGGCCTTTGCACATGCTGTGCTGCACAGGGCCCTCCTGTACCAAGGAAGCTCTACTGGTGCCCTGTCTCCCTAAATCACAGCAGCCCTGGGTGCTATGGTTCTCCTCACTTTTTAAAATATATTTATTTTATTTTTGGCTGTGTTTGGTCTTAGTTGCCACAGGCCAGCTTCTCTCTAGTCTTGGCATGCAGGCTCCAGAGTACTCAGGGCTCAGTAGTTGCTCAGTGCCTATGCTAGGTTGCTCCCAGGCATATGGAATCTTAGCTCCTCAACCAGGGATCGAACCCGCGTCCGCTGCATTGGAAGGCAGATTCTTAACCACTGGACCACCGAGGAAGTCCTGGTTCTCCTTGCCTTACAGGTGAAGACACTGAATCTCAGAAGTATGGTGCACCACTCCAACCACCCTAGGTGTCCATGGCAGAACCGGGCAGGGTACCCTCCTCCTGCCTCCTCCCAGGACTCCTCTGTGAGACCTTCCGCCAACATGCACCTCATCGGGTATTTATGGTTTTGCCCGTAAAAGGACAAGCCATCCTGATAAGATAGAAACGTTTTATGGGGCAACAAAAATATAGATAAAATTTTATAGTGCAAATCAGGAGGAGGAAAGTATTAAGTTCCACAAACACCTTTAAATTTTAAACAGCCCCCTTTGCAGGGTCCCTGGAGCCAAACTTAAATAATGGATCAGAAAGGGGATAAATCTTCCCAGTCCCCTGTGTGACAGTGGAAAAGGCCTGATCGACAAACAGACAGGAAGGGGGCGCGGGCAGCCGCCCAGTGCAGGGCTGGGCCCTGGCGGGCCGCAGTGCGGGCAGAGAGCCTTGTCTTTATTGTACTTATAAAATATACATGGCCCTTTATTGAATTGCCTGCTGTCGAAATCTGCAAGAATGTTATTGCCTTTTACTGTCCTGGAGAGAAGCAGAGCAGCAACATCTGTGTAATTTCATAAGATGCAGGAGCCGTAAATCTGATTGTGCCGGATATAAGATCGATCGTAAAAAATCACGCATTGAACAGAGATCAGGGGTGCCAGGAAGCAGTAGGAGCTGGCGTGCAGCTTGCGGGGGTCGCTGCCCTCATCGCCACCATGCGCGGTCCCATGGGAGTCTGCCAAGCAGGTGCTTTGGAGAGGTAAGACCCTCTGTGTGGGGTCAGAGTCTCCCTGGGGTCCTGGGCTTTGGCGGGGAAGAGACCCCACCTGGGGTTCAAATGCTCCAAGGTACAGCTATGGCGTGTTGAACCCATAGGAGAGGAACAAGAGCTGGAAGGTGGGGGCGAGGCAGGATTCACTATCCTTGATCCCTAAGAGGGACACAAGGATGCAGACAGTCACCGTCGACCACAAGGACACAAAGGCACAACCGAGACACACACTCCAACCCCCATCCCAACCCCCCTTGACCATTACCCACCATGACCCAGTTGCCTGGTCCTTCCTTTCTATCACAGCTTGCTTTGTATCTTCATTTAAAAGCATGATTATTGTGAATATATACATTGAAATTTGAGATGGAGACAACGAATAAAACTCCTCTTTCTCCCGCCGAGCTTGGAGCCAATGAGAAATAAGGCACAGAGACGGACCCATCTGATATCAGCTACATCACTCCTCATGTCGCTAAGTGACCCAGAGGGCTTCCTCGTGCCCCTTCTGAACTGAATTGCCCCTTCTGCTTGCAGGCTGCCCCCTGCAGGGGCAGAGCCTTTTGGGGAAGCCTTCGCTACCCCTGTTAGGGGCAACCAGCGCTGCAGTCTCCCTGAAGGTCCAGGGAGTCAAGAGAGCCCAGCAGAGGCTGGGTGGCACCTCCTCAGTTCCTGCCCCAAAATGCATGGATCAAGTCTCACCTCTTTTGTGGGGGAATCAATGAGGGGTGCAGAGAAAGGCCAGGGATGCTCCTCATGGAAATGTGAGTCCACAGAGCAATACAAGTACCTCCATTCCTGGCCTCTCTTCTGAGATAAAATCCCAGGAACTAATGGGAAAATGTGAAAAGATGGGAAAGGTGTGCATGGGGCTCTGGGCTCTCTGAATGCCTGGAAATTACTTTTGCCTGTTAATCACAGTTGCTTTTGCCCTACAATTCATGAGGAGGGGAGAGGTTTTGAAGGGCAGCTGATATAGAGGTAGGAGTTGGTTGCTCCCAAATAGGCAGTCTTCCAACAGCACGCTCTCAGCTATGCATTGTTGCATAACAAATTACCCCAAAATTTAGGGGCTTGAAATAAGAATGTTTGTTATCGCATAGCTTCATGTAGGTCTGGAATCCGGGGTCTTCTGATTCGGGATCTCTCACAGGCTGCAGTCAAGATATTGGTTGCAGATGCAGTCATCTCATGGCTCAACTGGTGAAGAATCTACTTCCAAGCTCACTCGCGTGGTTGCTGGCAGAATTCAGTTTTTCATGGGCTGTTAGCCAGAGGCTGTATCTAGTTTCTTGTCCCATGGGCCTCGCCAGCATGGCAGCTTGCTCTATCAAAGGGTACAAGCTGAGAAGACAATAGAGACCACCAGCAAGGTGAAAGTCACAGTCCTTGTAGTCCGGTCACAGGAGTGACATCTCATCACTCTGCCATATTCTGTTCCTTAGAAGGAAGTCTCACTCAAGGAGAGGGGTCACAAAGGCATGAAGACCACAAGGCAGGTATCACCAGGAGCCAGGTCAGAAGCTGCCAATCACAAACACTCCAGAAGCTCCTTTCCCCCAGACACCACTAGGACTCAGAAGGACCCCTGAGGCTTGGGTTTCAAACCATACTGCAATGACAAAGCAGGCATGCTGAGAGCAAAGGACGAGAGCAGCCAAAGGTAACTACAACCAGGACCAGAAACACGAGGCCCTGAGTTCAAGGGTGGGACTTTCTACATGAAAGCTTGACATCGACCTATAGGGGTGGATGGTTTAGTGGGGCTGTTCTTGGCTAACCCATCAGCCATTGCCAATCCCATTTTCTCTTGCCACCTTCCACAATAAGCCAAAAAAGCTGTTATTCTCTTCTCCAGCCTCCTTTGCATCTGAGATAGCCTTTCAGAATTCTGACCAATGACATGTAAATATTCTGGGTAGCATCTGGATAAGAAGTAGCTCATGCCATCCACCTTCCCCTCCTCCCTGCCTGGGATACAGGTATGTTACCTGGAGTAGTGGCAGCCACCTTGTTGACTATTAGATGGTAACCTTAAGGCAAGAAAAGCCCACCTGCTAAGAATGTTGAATTAGGACTTCCCTGGTGGTCTAGTGGTTAAGAATCCACCTGCTGGGGACACCAGTCTGATTCCTGATCCAGGAAGTTTCCACATACTGCAGCGCTACTAAGCCCATGCGCCGCAACTACTGAAGCCATCACACCCTAAAGCCCGTGCCCCACAACAACAGAAGCCGCTGCAAAGAGAAGCCTGCACACCATGCTACCCCTTTTTGCTGAAACTACAGAAAGCCCACCCACAGCAATGAAGACCCAGCAGGACCAAAATAAATATTTTTAAAAAACAATATTGCATCAGAAAGAACTTTGCAGGCATCACTGATCATTTCAGTTACAGAAGTCTGGCCAACCACTACAAGCAGCCACCTTTCGCCAGACTTCTTTTTACAGGAGAAAATAAACTCCCATTTGTTGGAGCCAGCATTTGCTGGGTTTTCTGTTACCTAGCCAGACAGATGCATCTTCTATCTGGCTGAAAATGGCAGCCAATAAAAAAAAAAAAACTGCAGCTTTGTAACAGATCTGTCCTTGTGTGATGAGATGCAGCACTCATTTGCAGATGCAGAAGGGCAGAGAGAGATGAAAAAAAATGTCTAAAGGAATGCCATCCAATTTGGCAGGAGTGTGAGGAAATGGTCACTCTAATGTACTGTTGGTGGAAGTATAAACTGGTTTAGCCTTATTAGTGGGTAATTTAGCTATATCTATTATACTATAAAATGCATAAACTCTCTGACCTAGAAACCTCACTTCTATAAATCTATCCTACAGAAATAATCACATGCATGGGTGACGTGATAAGCATAAGAATGTTTGCTATAACATTGCTTCTAGTAGCAAAAAGTGGAAGCAATCTCTAGTCCCGTCAGCAAGCACTCAGCTAAATTATGATCAAAGTCTGTGCCATCCAGGATGGTCGCCACTGGTCCTGTGTGGTTACTCAGCATTTGAAATGGGACTAGTCCAAATTGAGATGTGATGTCAGTGTAATATACAGGATGGGTTTCAAAGACTTAGTATTTTAAAATAATGTAAAATATCTCATTAATAATTATGTAGTGTTTTCATGTTGAATTGATATTGTTTTGGACCTACCGGATTAAGTAAAATATATTATCAAAATTAATTTTACTTGCTTAATTTTCTTTTTTTCAGTGTGACTACCAGAAAAATTTAAATTACATGTGTGACTCATATTTCTACTAGATAGCTCTATTTTAAACATAGACAGAATACCATGCAGCTTTTAAAAGAGTGAGATAGAGAGGGATATTCATTTGGGAAAATGCCTACAATGTATAGCTACGTTAATAAAGAATGTATACAACTAGAAAATCGGTGTGATCTCAGTTTAGGAAAAGAAAGCAAGTGAGTGTTATATGTGTAGACAAAATTCCTGAAGGACATACTAACCACTGATGGTGGTTACCTTGGAGTGAGACTGGTGTCTGGCTTCTTAGTTTCTAGACTTCTGTTATTTGATTTTGTCGCACCAAGCATGTATTTCTTCTGTAACTGAAATAATTTTCAGTGAAAAACAGAGAGGGGGAACAGCAGTAGTGCAGCAGCTGCCACAGTTTGGTTACAGAAGCTTGCAGACTAGAAACCAGATTTTTTTTTTCTTTTTAAAAATTTTTAAAATTTTATCTTAAATTAACACGTATTTTAATTGGAGACTAATTACTTTACACTATTGTGGTGGCTTTTGCCATACATCAACATGAATCAGCCATGGGCATGCATGTGTCCCCCCATCCTGAACCCCCCTCCCACCTCCCCTCCCCCACTCCATCCTTCTGGGTTGTCCCAGTTCACCGGCTTTGAGTGCCCTGATTCATGCATCAAACTTGCACTGGTCATCTATTTCACATATGGTAGTGTGCATATTTCAATGCTATTCTCTCAAATCATCCCCCCTCTCACCTTCTGAACAACGCAGAGGGTTTGATCAGGGCAAAGAACTATAGAAAAGCCAAGTGGGAGGAGGGGCGGCCCCAGGGGATGAGAACTCAAAGGACAAAGCCAGCAGGGGTGAGACACCAGTGCAGCAAACTGGTTGCACCTGGCCTATTTGTGAAGTATCTTGGACATCTTCCCTGACCTCTGAGTACCTGGGGCGGGAAGCCATTACCATCATCCCCTCTCAAGGAGACGCAAGATGTGAGTGTTCTGAGCACTGCTTTTTGGTAAAGCTGCATGTGGTGCACCATGTCAGTGGTCTCAATTAAGACCCACTTGTGAATAAGAGAACCCCACTTCCCAGCACCTTAGGAGAAATGGGAGTTGTTGATGTTGTGGGGTCTCTCTTATCTGGTGGTCTCCTGACTGCTTGGTTTATATCTGCTCCTGTTGCTTGTATAGCCACGGATCCTCAGTCGAATTTCTCAACCTCAGTTTTATCATCCATTATATGGGGAGAATAATAGTTCCTACTTCTTACTTTCACTTCAGAGGGCCAAGTTAGACTTCTGGTCAGGGAACTAGACCATGCAAGTCTTGCCTCCCGCCCCAAAAATAGACATGACCAATTATTTCCAATTATTCAATTCTCCTATGAAAAGACAAAGGTTTTCAATTTGAGTTAAAAAGAAAAATCTAGCCCTATTCTTGGCTCAGTTATCTCTTGGTGGTGACAAGCCACCCCCAAATGTAGTGGCTTAAAGCAACAATGACTTGTTATTGGGTTGGCCCAAAAGCTCATTCAGTTTTTTCCCCGTGATAGCTCTAGTAGTGTTTGTGCTCTCTCCTCAGTTCAGTTCAGTCACTCAGTTGTGTCTGACTCTTTGCGACCCCCATGGACTACAGCCCGCCAGGCTTCCCTGTTCATCACCAACTCTAGGAGCTTGCTTTAACTCATGTCCATTGAGTTGGTGATGCCATCCAACCATCTCATCCTCTGTTGTCCCCTTCTACTCCTGCCTTCAATCTTGCCCAGCATCAGGGTCTTTTACAGTAAGTCAGTTCTTTGCAGGTGGCCAAATATTGGAGCTTTAGCTTCAGCATCAGTCCTTCCAGTGAATATTCAGGATTGATTTCCTTTAGAATTGACTGGTTTGATCTCCTTGCAGTCCAAGGGACTCTCAAGAGTCTTCTCCAATGCCACAGTTCAAAAGGATCAATTCTTCAGCACTCAGCTTTCTTTATGGTCCAGTTCTCACATCCATACATGACTACTGGAAAAACCATAGCTTTGATTAGACAGACATATGTCAGCAAAGTAATGCCTCTGCTTTTTAATATGCCATCTAGGTTGGTCATAACATATCTTCCAAGGAGAAAGCATCTTTTAATTTCATGGCTGCAGTCGCCATCTACAGTGATTTTGGAGCCCAAGAAAATAAAGTCTGTCACTGTTTCCATTGTTTCTCCATCTATTTGCCATGAACTCAGTCATGTAAAATTCTTTGCGACCCCATGGACTATGGCCCACCAGGCTCCTCTGTCCATGAGATTCTCCAGGCAAGAATACTAGAATGGGCTGCCATACCCTCCTCCAGGGGATCTTCCCAACCCAGGGATTGAACATGAGTCTCCTGCATCTCCTGCATTGGTAGGTGGATTCTTTACAGCTGAGTCACCTGGGAAGCCCTCTGACATCCTAGACCAGCAGAAATATAGTTGAGTATGAAGTGAAGAGATCATGGGGCAAGTGAAATGAACCACCACCAACCACACCAAAGGTTGGTCTTCATTCAGAGAAGGTGATGTTGTGTAGATGGTGGGATTGGAAGGCAGTCCTCTATTATGAGTTCCTTCCAGAAAACCAAACTATTAATTTCAACAAGTACCACTCCCAATTAGCCCAACTGAAAGTAGCGTTTGACAAAAAGTATCCAGAATTAGTCAACAGAAAATGCACTATCTTCCATCAAGGTAACACAAGACTGCACATTTCTTCAATGACCAGGCAAAAACTGCTGTAGCTTGGCTGGGAAGTCCTGACTCACCAAACCCTGCATCTGCAGATTTTCGTTTATCTTACAAAATTCTCTTAATGGAAAAAAACTGCAATTCCCAGGAAGACTGTAAAAGGCACCTGGAACAATTCTTTGCTCAAAAAAATTAAAATTTTAAGAAGATGGAAATATGAAGCAGCCTGAAAAATGGCAGAAGATAGTGGAACAAAATGTGAATACATTGTTCAATAACGTTCTTGGTGAAACTGACAAATATGTCTTTTATGTTTACTTAAACATCAAAGGAACTTTTGGGACTTTTCTCACAGGTCTGTGGGTCCGGAGTGGGAACAGGGCTTGGCTGAGGTCTTCTGCTCCAGGGAGGCATGGACTGGGGTCACTCACTCAGCTATATTCTGCAGGTGACTGGGCTGGACTGGTCAGTCCAAGAAGACTTTGCGTACAGGTGTGGTTGCTCAGTGCTGTCTCTGTCTTCAAGTGTGCTTTATCACTTAATATTATAGACTGAACTTCTTTCAATATGGCTACTGGCTTCCCCCAAACACAAATGGAAGTTTTCTGACATCTTAAAGGATCGAGTTGGAACTGACACGATATTGCTTCCTCTGCTTTCAACTGGTGAAGGCAAGATACAAGCCATCCATAGGCAGCAAGAGGAGAAACAGATCCCACCATCTGGTGGGTGGAGGGACATTTGCCTATAATGAAAGATAGAACTCATGGTGGCCATCTTTGGCCATCTCTTGGCCAATTGTGCTTTACAAGAAATCCATCAAAAGTTTAAAAATGATGAAAGATTTAAGATAGATAAACATATTTCAGGAAAATTCAAATAGAATGAAGAGAGAGTGGTAATGTTCTTATTTTTAAAGGCATAATTCAAGAGGGAAAAGCATTAAATGGAACTGAGGAACACTTTTCAACTGATGAAATGTACAAGCATCAAGAAAATGTAATAATGGCTATTTATGAACACTCACATGGATCATTTTATTTAATCTCACAACAATTTTGGAAGGTAAATACTATTCTTTGCTTCATTTCACAGATGAGAAATCTTATGCTTAGAAAAATTAAGTAAATCAGCCACACCTACATTTTATGTAAGAAAAAGAAACAAGATTGGAACCCAGGTAATATAACACCAGAGTTTCTGCCCTTAATCACTGAATGATGGATTGATTATAAATCTGAATCTAACATCTGGGCAAATAACCTCAAAAAAACATATAGAGCAAAACCTGAAATATGAGGAGATTTCACAAATCTGCAACCAGATTAGGAGGTTTTAAAACAACCATCCCAGAATTTAACAGATCAAATATTTTAAAGATCATACAGGCAACCTAAGTAATAAAATGAACAAGATTGTCTTAATAAATATAGATCAAATTTGAACAGGGAATACCTTGTTTTCCCAAATGCTCACACAGCATAAAGACAAATTGATTAAGTAATGAGTCACAAGGTGAACCTCAGTAAATTCCAAACAGTAAAGACTACAATCTCTACAAATCAATAATAAAAAGACAAATGACCAAGTAGAAAAATGGGCAAGAGATAAGAAGGGACAATTTACAAATGAGGATATATAAATGGCCTGATAGAGATGCTCAAACCTCACTAGCAAACATGGAAGTTGAAATCAAAGCAACAAGATACCATTTTCTTTCACCCAACAGAATGGGAAAAAATTTTTAAATTGAATATCAGTTGTCAGTAAGACGACAGGGAAGAATTTTATATAGTGTTCAGTTCAGTTCAGTCACTCAGTTGTGTCTGACTCTTTGCGACCACATGAACCGTAGCACGCCAGGCCTCCTTGTCCATCACCAACTCCCGGACTCCACACAAGTCCACTCCCATTGAATCGGTGATGCCATGCAACCATCTCATCCTCTGTCATCCCCTTCTCCTCTTGCTTTCAATCTTTCCCAGCAGCAGGGTCTTTTCCAATGAGTCAGCTCTTTACAAGAGGTGGCCAAAGTACTGGAGTTTCAGCTTCAACATCAGTCTTTCCAGTGAAAACCCAGGAATGATCTCCTTTAGGATGAACTGGTTGGATCTCCTTGCAGTCCAAGGGACTCTCAAGAGTATTCTCCAATATCACAGTTCAAAAGCATCAATTCTTTAGCGCACAGCTTTATTTATAGGTCAACTCTCACATCCATACATGACCACAGGAAAAACCATAGCCTTGACTAGATGGACCTTAGTCGGCAAAGTAATGTCTCTGCTTTTGAATATGCTATCTAGGTTGGTCATAACCTTCCTTCCAAGGAGTAAGCATCTTTTAATTTCATGGCTGCAGGCACCATCTGCAGTGATTTTGGAGCCCAAAAAAATAAAGTCTGACAGTGTTTCCACTGTTTCCCCATCTATTTCCCTTGAAGTGATGGGACCAGATGCCATGATCTTCGTTTTCTGAATGTCGAGCTTTAGGCCAACTTTTTCACTCGCCACTTTCACTTTCATCAAGAGACTTTTTAGTTCCTCTTCACTTTCTGCCATAAGGGTGGTGTCATCTGCATATCTGAAGTTATTGATATTTCTCCCGGCAATCTTGATTCCAGCTTGTGCTTCATCCAGCCCAGCGTTTCTCATGATGTACTCTGTATATAAGTTAAATAAGCAGGGTGACAATATACAGCCTTGGCATACTCCTTTTCCTATTTGGAACCAGTCTGTTGTTCCATGTCTAGTTCTAACTGTTGCTTCCTGACCTGCATATAGGTTTCTCAAGAGGCAGGTCAGGTGGTCTGGTATTCCCATGTCTCTCAGAATTTTCCACAGTTTATTGTGATCCACACAGTCAAAGGCTTTGGCATAGTCAAGAGAGCAGAAATAGATGTTTTTCTGGAACTCTCTTGCTTTTTCCATGATCCAGAGGATGCTGGCAATTTGATCTCTGGTTCCTCTGCCTGTTCTAAAACGAGCTTGAACATCTGGAAGTTCACGGTTCACGTATTGCTGAAGCCTGGCTTGGAGAATTTTGAGCATTGCTTTGCTAGCATGTGAGATGAGTGCAATTGTGTGGTAGTTTGAGCATTCTTTGGCATTGCCTTTCTTAGGGATTGGAATGAAAACTGATCTTTTCCAGTCCTCTGGCCACTGCTGAGCTTTCCAAATGTGCTGGCATATTGAGTGCAGCACTTTCACAGCATCATCTTTCAGGATTTGAAATAGCTCCACTGGGATTCCATCACCTCCACTAGCTTTGTTCATGGTGATGCTTCCTAAGGCCCACTTGACTTCGCATTCCAGGATGTCTGGCTCTAGGTGAGTGATCACACTATCATGATTATCTGGGTCATGAAGATCTTTTTTGTACAGTTCTTCCATGTATTCTTGCCACCTCTTCTTAATATCTTCTGCTTCTGTTAGGTCCCTACCATTTCTGTCCTTTACTGAGCCCATCTTTTCATGAAATGTTCCCTTGGTATCTCTAATTTTCTTGAAGAGATCTCTAGTCTTTTCCATTCTGTTGTTTTCCTCTATTTCTTTGCATTGCTCGCTGAGGAAGGCTTTATCTCTCCTTGCCATTCTTTGGAACTCTGCATTCAAATGGGTATATCTTTCCTTTCCTCCTTTGCTTTTCACTTCCCTTCTTTTCACAGCTATTTGTAAGGCCTCCTCAGACAGCCATTTTGCTTTTTTGCATTTCTTTTTCTTGGGGATGGTCTTGGATGAAAGTAAATGAGTGTGTACTCAGTCACTCAGTCATGTCCAACTCTTTGCAGTCCCATGGACTGTAATCCATCAGGCTCCTCTGCCCATGGAATTCTCCAGGCAAGAATACTGGAGTGGGGCGCCATTTCTTACTTCAGGGGATCTTCCTGAGTCAGGGATTGAACCAATGCCTCTTGGATCTCCTGCATTTGCAGGCAGACTGTTTACCACAAGAGCCACCTGGGAAGCCTGTAAAGGATACAGAACAAATTGAGGGATTTCTCTGGTGGTCCAGCGGTTAAGACTTTGCCTTCCAATGCAGGGGTGCAGGTTCAATCCCTGGTCTGGAAGCTAAGATCCCACATGTCTTGTGGCCACAAAATCAAAAACAAAGCAGAAGCAACATTGTAACAAATTCAATAGAGACTTTAAAAATGGTCCACATTAAAATAAGAAGCTTTAAAAACAGAACAATTTGGAAGTATCAGTTAATAATTTATTGGACTATTTCACCCAGCAACTCAATTTGCAAAACCTTCTCTGGCCTTCTGGTGCTGGTGAAGATCAATTAAGCCATCATAGCCCATCAGTCTTCAGCTAAAAGATCTAGTATATGTGTACTCACTCACGTCAGACTCTTTGCAACCTTTGGATGTAGCCCCCCAGGCTCCTCTTATCCACAGGCTTTTTGAAGGAGGAATACTGGAGTGGGTTGCCATTTCCTCCTTCAGGGGATCTTCCCAACTCAGGGATCGAACCTGCGTCTCTTGTGTCTCCTGCACTGCAGGCAGATTCTTTACCCACTGAGCCATAAGGGAAGCCCCAAATGTCTGGACACAATACAAAAGTCAACAGCCCCAGGACTCTGAGATAGCAAGTGGATTGGCAAGGGGGAACCAAAACTCATAGGCAGCCTCTTCCAGAGTAGGTTTCCAGGGTTCTCGTCCTCTTCTGCATCCAGCTTTCACCTGAGGGTAATCCCAGTACACAACAGTGCAGCAGCTGCAGGCAGCAGAAACGCAAGAGAAACCCGCCTTCCTGGACAGAGAATTGGAGAAAGAGGTCTCTGTGAGCTAGAGTGTGGGGTGTCTTTTTCTCTATTTCCTCTCTTCAACCTGTCCAAAGAGTGAAGCAGTCACAAAGCCCCACTGTGGTGCAGACCTGCTGGCATTGCCTCCTAAAATCCCAAGAGAAAATCCACCTTTCTTGCCAGATGAACCACAAAACGGGCTCTTTTGGTTTAAGGAGTCTGGGGAAATTCCCATTGTTTTTTCTCCCTCTGTTCTCTCTCTGCCTTGCTCTGAAGGTGGCCCAGGTCATATGGAGCAGTGTGATAGCACAGGTAACTAAAATGTTAAGAGAAAGCCCATTAGGAGGAGACAGGTCTAAACATATTAGTTAAAAGAAGGCATTGTCAGATTGGGATTGAACACACATACTCATGCAAGGCACAACTACATGCCGTCAACAAGAAACTCACTTTAATTACATGGGTAGGTTGAAAGTAAAAGGAGAGAAAAAGTTATATCATCAGCAAACACTGATCAAAAGACAACTAGCGTAGCTATATTAATATCAGACAAAGTAGATTTCAGAACAAGAAATATTGCCAGAATAAAGAAGGATATTACATAATAATGAAAAGATTAATCCATCAAAAGGATATAAAAATCTTAAATGTGCATGCACAGAGCAACAGAGCTTCAAGATGCATGAAGTAAAAACTGATAGAACTAAAATGAGAAGTGGAGCAGTTCACTGTTACTATTGGTGAGGTGGCTCAGATGGTAAAGAATCTGCCTGTGATACAGGAGACCTGGGTTTGATCCCTGGGTTGGGAAGATCCCCTGGAGAAGGGCATGGCAACCCACTCCAGTATTCTTGCCTGGAGAATCCCATGGACAGAATCCCTGGTGGGCTGCAGTCCGGGGATCACAAAGAGTCGGTCACAACTAAGCGACTAATACTTTTACTTCTCAGTAAACCATAGAAAAAAAATTAGCAAGGTTATAAAAGATCTATCCCTATCACTCAGTGCTGCTGGACATTTACAGAACTCTGTGCAAAAAGAACATGATATACATTCTTTTAATTGCGCTTGGAACATTCACCAAGATAAAAAATTGGGGGTCATAAATTAACCTTAACAAATTTTAAACATCGATATCCTATAATGTTCTCTGACCATAACATAAACTCAAAGTAATAGAAAAAAAAATCTTTCAAATCCTCAAATATTTTGAAATTAAAAACACAGTTCCAAATAACCTATGGCTGAAGGAGGAAATATCTTTGAATGAAATTTTTATTTAATATTTTGAATATTATTTTTATTGAATTTTAATAAAATGAAATACAACATATAAATATTTGTGGGAGAATGGTGACTGCCAGGGGTTGAGGCGGAGGGGAAAGGAGGAGTTGGGGAAATGGGCAAGTTTCAGTTCTCAGCTGAACACAAAAACTGTTCTAGAAATCTGCAGTGTACCAATGTGCATATAGTTGCCAATATTAAGCCAGCTTTTTCACTCTCCTCTTTCACCTTCATCAAGAGGCTCTTTAGTTCCTCTTCACTTTCAGCCATTAGCGTGGTATCATCTGCATATCTGAGGTTACTGATATTTCTCCTAGCAATCTTGATTCCAGCTTGTGCTTTATCCAGCCTGGCATGTCACATGATATACTCTGCATATAAGTTAAATAAGCAGGGTGACAATATACAGCCTGGATGTACTCCTTTCCCAATTTGGAACCAGTCCGTTTTCCATGTCTAGTTCTGTTGCTTCTTGACCTGCATACAGGTTTCTCAGGAGGCAGGTAAGGTAGTCTGGTATTTCCAACTCTTAAAGAATTTTCTACAGTTTGTTGTGATCCACACAGGCAAAAGCTTTAGCATAGTCAATGAAGCAGAAGTAGGTGTTTTTCTGGAATTCTCTTGCTTTTTCTATGATCCAACGGATGTTGACAATTTAATCTCTGCTTCCTCTGTCTTTTCTAAATCCAGCTTGAACATCTGGAACTTCTCAGTTGAAGACTAACTTGAAGGATTTTGAGTATTACTTTGCTAGCATGTGAAATGAGTGTGATTGTGAAGTAGTTTCAACATTCTTTGGTATTGCCCTTCTTTGGGATTGGAGTGAAAACTGACCTTTTCCAGTCCTGTGGCCACTGCTGAGTTTTCCAAATTTGCTGACATATTGAGGACAGCACTTTAAAGGTATCTTCTTTTAGGATTTGAAATAGCTCAGCTGGACTTCCATCACCTCCACTAGCTTTATTTGCAGTGATGCTTCCTAAGGCCTGCTTGACATCACACTCCAGGATGTCTGGCTTTAGGTGAGTAATCACACCATCATGTTTATCTGGGTCATTAAGAGCTAAAGAGCCTTTTGATGAAAGTGAAAGAGGAGAGTGAAAAAGCTGGCTTAAAACTCAACATTCAGAAAATTAAGATCATGGCATCCAGTCCTATCAGTTTGTGGCAAATAGATGGGGAAACAATAGAAATGGTGACAGATTTTTTTGGGGGGGCTCCAGAATCACTGCAGATAGTGACTGCAGCCATGAAATTAAAAGACACTTGCTCTTAAATCAAATCCCTTATGATTATACAGTGGAAGTGAGAAACAGATTTAAGGGACTAGATCTGATAGACAGAGTGTCTGATGAACTATGGATGGAGGTTCATAACATTGCACAGGAGACAGGGATCAAGACCATCCCCATGGAAAAGAAATGCAAAAAAGCAAAATGGCTGTCTGGGGAGGCCTTACAAATAGCTGTGAAAAGAAGAGAAGTGAAAAGCAAAGGAGAAAAGGAAAGATATAAGCATCTGAATGCAGAGTTCCAAAGAATAGCAAGAAGAGATAAGAAAGCCTTCCTCAGCAATCAATGCAAAGAAATAGAGGAAAACAACAGAATGGAAAAGACTAGAGATCTCTTCAAGAAAATTAGAGATACCAAAGGAACATTTCATGCAAAGATGGGCTCAGTAAAGGACAGAAATGGTAGGGACCTAACAGAAGCAGAAGATATTAAGAAGAGGTGGCAAGAATACACAGAAGAACTGTACAAAAAAGATCTTCATGACCCAGATAATCATGATAGTGTGATCACTAATCTAGAGCCAGATATCCTGGAATGTGAAGTCAAGGGCCTTAGAAAGTATCATTATGAACAAAGCTAGTGGAGGTGATGGAATTCCAGTGGAGCTATTTCAAATCCTGAAAGATGATGCTGTGAAAGTGCTGCACTCAGTATGCCAGCAAGTTTGGAAAACTCAGCAGTGGCCAGAGGACTGGAAAAGATCAGTTTTCATTCCAATCCCAAAGAAAGGCAATGCCAAAGAATGCTCAAACTACTGCACAATCGTACTCATCTCACACGCTAGTAAAGTAATGCTCAAAATTCTCCAAGCCAGGCTTCAGCAATACGTGAACCATGAACTCCCTGATGTTCAAGCTCGTTTTAGAAAAGGCAGAGGAACCAGAGATCAAATTGCCAACATCCTCTGGATCATGGAAAAAGCAAGAGAGTTCCAGAAAAACATCTATTTCTGCTCTCTTGACTATGCCAAAGCCTTTGACTGTGTGGATCACAGTAAACTGTGGAAAATTCTGAAAGAGATGGGAATACCAGACCACCTGACCTGCCTCTTGAGAAATCTGTATGCAGGTCAGGAAGCAACAGTTAGAACTGGACAAGGAACAACAGACTGGTTCAAATAGGAAAAGGAGTATGTCAAGGCTGTATATTGTCACCCTGCTTATTTAACTTCTATGCAGAGTACATCATGAGAAACGCTGGGCTGGATGAAGCACAAACTGGAATCAAGATTGCAGGGAGAAATATCAATAACCTCCGATAGGCCGATGACACCACCCTTGTGGCAGAAAGTGAACAAGAACTAAAAAGTCTCTTGATGAAAGTGAAAGTGGAGAGTGAAAAAGCTGGCTTAAAGCTCGATGTTCAGAAAACGAAGATCATGGCATCTGGTCCCATCACTTCAAGGGAAATAGATGGGGAAACAGTGGAAACAGTGTCAGAATTTATTTTTTGGGGTTCCAAAACCACTGCAGATGGTGCCTGCAGCCATGAAATTAAAAGACGCTTACTTCTTGGAAGAAAAGTTATGACCAACCTAGATAGCATATTCAAAAGCAGAGACATTACTTTGCCAACAATGGTCCATCTAGTCAAGGCTATGGTTTTTCCTGTGGTCATGTATGGATGTGAGAGTTGGACTGTGAAGAAAGCTGAGCACCGAAGAATTGATGCTTTTGAACTGTGGTGTTGGAGAAGACTCTTGAGAGTCCCTTAGACTGCAAGGAGATCCAACCAGTCCATTCTGAAGGAGATCAGCCCTGGGATTTCTTTGGAAGGAATGATGCTAAAGCTGAAACTCCAGTACTTTGGCCACCTCATGGGAAGAGTTGACTCAATGGAAAAGACTCTGTTGCTGGGAGGCATTGGGCGCAGGAGGAGAACGGGATGACAGAGGATGAGATGGCTGGATGGCATCACTAACTCGACAGATGTGAGTCTAAGTGAACTCCAGGAGTTGGTGATGGACAGGGAGGCCTGGCATGCTGCGATTCATGGAGTCTCAAAGAGTCGGACATGACTGAGCAACTGAACTGAACTGCTCCTTGGAAGAATAGCTATGACCAACCCAGACAGCATATTAAAAACCAGAGACATTACTTTGCTGACAAAGGTCCATCTATAAGTCAGAAAGAGAAAAATAAATATCATATACGAATGCATATATATGGAATCTAGAAAAATGGTACTGAAGAATTTATTTGCAGGGCAGCAATTGAGAAATAGACATACAGAATAGACTTATGGACATGGAGAGAGGGAAGGAGATGGTGAGATGTATATTGAGAGTAACATGGAAACTTACATTACCATATGTAAAATAGCCTAATGGGAAAATTGGCTAATGGGAATTTGCTGTATGTCTCAGGAAACTCAAACAGGGGCTCTGTATCAGCCTAGAGGTGTGAAATGGGGAGGGAGGTGGCAGGGAGGTTCAAAAGGGAGGGGATATATGTATACCTATGGCTGATATATGCATACTATGGCTGATACATCTTGAGGTTTGACAGAAAACAACAAAATTCTGTAAAGCAATGATCCTTCAATTAAAAAATAAATTTAAAAAAGACCCATAGCAATTTCCTATTTAATCAAATAAAGTATCTCTTTCAGTCATTTAAAAAAAGGTCCATCTTGTCAAAGCTATGGTTTTTCCAGTAGTCATGTAGGGAAGTGAGAGTTGGACTATAAAGAAATCTGAGCGCCAAGGAATTGATGCTTTTCAACTGTGGTGTTGGAGAAGACTCTTGAGAGTCCCTTGGACTGCAAGGAGATCCAACCAGTCCATCCTAAAGGAAATCAGTCCTGAATATTCATTGGAAGGATTGATGGTGAAGCTGAAACTCCAATACCTTGGTAACCTGATGTGAAGAACTGACTCATTGGAAAAGCCCCAGATGCTGGGAAAGATTGTAGGCAGGAGGAGAAGGGGACGACAGAGGATGAGATGGTTGGATGCTACCACTGACTCGATGAACATGAGTTTAAGCAAGCTCTGGGAGCTGATGATGGACAGGGAAGCCTGGCATACTGCAGTCCTTGGGTTACCAAGAGTCAGACGTGACTGAGACAGAACTGACCTGAAGATCTTTTCTGTATAATTCTTCTGTGTATTCTTGCCACCACTTCTTAATATATTCTGCTTCTATTAGATCCTTGCAGTTTCTGTCCTTTGTTGTGCCCATCCTTGCATGAAATGTTCCCTTAATATCTCCAGTTTCCTTGAAGAGATCTCAAGTCTTTCCCATTCTATTTTTTTCCCCTCTATTTCTTTGCCTTGTTCACGTAAGAAGGCGTTCTTATCTCTCCTTGCTATTCTCTGGAACTCTGCATTCAGGTGGGTATATCTTTCTGCTTCTCCTTTGCCTTTCGCTTCTCTTCTTTTCTCAGCCATTTGTAAGGCCTCCTCAGATAACCATTTTGCCTTCTTGCATTTCTTTTTCTTTGGGATGATTTTGGTCACTGCCTCCTGTACAATGTTATGAACCTCCATCTATAGTTCTTCAAGTACTCTATCAGATCTAATCCCTTGAATTTATTCAGCTCCACTGTATCATCATGGAGGGACTGGCTGTGGGGAAAACTGGGTCTTGCTCTGGTGGGCAAGTACGAGCTCAGTAAATCTTTAATTCAATTGTCTGCTGACTGGTGGGGCTGAGCTCAGTTTAGTTCAATTCAGTCACTCAGTCGTATCCGACTCTTTGTGACCCCATGGACTGCAGCAAGCCAGGCCTCCCTGTCCATCACCAACTCCCGGAGTTTATCCAAACTCACGTCCATTGAGTCGGTGACGCCATCCAACCATCTCATCCTCTGTCGTCCCCTTCTCCTCCTGCTTTCAATCTTTCCCAGCAGCAGGGTCTTTCAAATGAGTCAGCTCTTCACATCAGGTGGCCAAATTATTGCAGTTTCAGCTTCAGCATCAGTCCTTCCAAGGAACACTCAGGACAGATTTCCTTTAGGATGGACTAGTTGGATCTCCTTGCAGTCCAAGGGACTCTCAAGAGTCTTCTCCAACACCACACTTCAAAAGCATCAATTCTTCAGCACTCAGCTTTCTTTATAGTCCAACTCTCACATCCATACATGACCACTGGAAAAACCATAGCCTTGACTAGACCGAACTTTGTTGACAAAGTAATGTCTCTGCTTTTTAATATGCTGTCTAGGTTGGTCATAACTTTCCTTCCAAGGAGAAAGCGTCTTTTAATTTCATGGCTGCACTCACCATCTGCAGTGATTTTGGAGCCAAAATAAATAAATAAATAAATAAATAAATAAAGTCAGCCACTGTTTCCACTGTTTCCCCATATAGTTGCCATGAAGGGCTGGATGCCATGATCTTAGTTTTCTGAATGTCGAGCTTTCAGCCAGCTTTTTAACTCTCCTCTTTCACTTTCATCAAGAGGCTCTTTAGTTCCTCTTTGCCTTCTGCCATAATAAGGGTGGTGTCATCTGCATATCTGAGGTTATTGATATTTCTCCCGGCAATCTTAATTCCAGCTTGTGCTTCATCCAGCCCAGAGTTTCTCATGATGTACTCTGCATATAAGTTAAATAAGCAGGGTGACAATATACAGCCTTGACAGGCTGAGCTACGTCTCTGTTAGTTGTTTGGCTTGAGGCAACCCAGTCCTGAAGTCTGCAGGCACTATGGTAGGACTATTGGAGACCTCCAAAAGAACTTATGCCGATATACGCCTCCCAGAACTGCTGCTGCCAGTACCCCTGTCCCTGAGGCAGGCCACTACCAACCCATACCACCACAGAAAACCCTCAAACACTCACAGGCAGGTGTGGCTCAGTCTCTTGTGGGGTCACTGCTCCTTTCTCCTGGGTCCTGCTGGGCACAGAGTTTTGTTTGTGCCCTCTAAAAGTCTGTGTTTCCCCCAGTCCTGCAGAAGTTCTGTAATCAAATATCTCTGTCCTTCAAAGTCAGATTCCCTGGGGGTTCCCAGTCCATGGGATTCTCCAGGCAAGAATACTGGAGTGGGTAGCCATTCCTTTTTCAGGGGATCTTCCCAACCCAAGTATTGAACCTAGGTCTCCCGCATTGCAGTCAGACTCTTTACCATCTGAGCCACCAGGGAAGCCCCTCCTAGGTAAATATGACAATTGTTTCAGGCAAATACAAATGGTTCAAACTGACTCTATAGGAAGAAACAAGAAAAGACTAATACTGTACCAAATAAGTTTAAGGTAATTGTCAAAGGCTCTAGAACCAAATGGTTTTACAGATGAATCAGCAAACACTTTAGGAATAGCTACTGCCTAAATTCTTTAAAAATTTTTCAAGTCACTGAAATGCACTAAAATATACCAAAAGCAAATAAAGCACAAAGTCTCACCTATATATAAAAATTCTAAATAATATATCAAGAAATAGAATCAAGTAAAAAGTGATATTTCATTCCCAGGTTTATTCTTGGAAAGCAAGTTTGGTTTAATTCAAGAGTGTGGGTTTGGGAGGCAAACTGCCAAATTCTGAGTCTAGCTTCATCACTTTCCAGGGTTTGGTGGGGTGACCTGGGTAAGTGATGTAACCTTTCTGATTCTTTTCTGGTTTGTAAAATGTAAATAATAATATCTAATTCAGAATTTAGCAAAGTATTTGGTACAATGTAAGCACTCAACAATGGCTAGATACTAGTATTAATTTTAAAGTGATTTTTAAGAAAACCCTTGATGATGTAATTGGCAGTTGGCTTGAGCTCTTCACTCAGTTCAAATTCTGAAACAGGGGTCAGACCAAGTGTCTTAATTTCTGAGTGAAAGGAGTGGAGAGGAAGACGGAGAGGGCAGGACCCTCAAGCAGCAGGCTGTCCCTGTGTTCCCAGTACTCTCCTGACCCAATCTCCCTAGATTGGTTTGACAGATTTAATATCAAACCTGGAGCATTCCTAGAATTGCTGCTCCTATCCTAAAAGTCTCAGCCAACCACAGAACTCAGAATGGTCCCCATGGATATTTAAGTATTATGGGGTTCCCCCATGGCTCAGCAGTAAAGAATCCACCTGTGATATAGAAGGTGCGGGAGATCCGGTTCAATCCCTGGGTTGGGAAGATCCCCTGGAGGAGGGCATGGAACCCACTCCAGTACTCTTGCCTGGAGAATCTCATGGACAGAGGAACCTGACAGGCTACAGTCTATGGGGTCACAAAGAGTCAGACACAACTGAAATGACTGAGTATACACATAACAAGTAACCACCAGGAGGCAGCAAACTGCAGGTAAGTTTAGTCACTCAGTCGTGCCTGACTTTGCAGCTCCATGGACTGCAGCACAGCAGGCTTCCCTGTCCATCACCAGCTCCCAGAGCTTGCTCAAATTCACATCCATCGAGTCAGTGATGCCATCCAACCATCTCATCCTCTGTTGTCCCCTTCTACTCCTGCCTTTAATCTTTCCCAGTATCATGGTCTTTTCCAATGAATCAGTTCTTTGCATCAGGCTGCCAAAGTATTGAAGGTTCAGCTTCAGCATCAGTCCTTCCAATGAATATTCAGGACTGATTTCCTTTAGGATGGACTGGTTGGATCTCCTTGCAGTCCAAGGGGCTCTCAAGAGTCTTCTCCAACACCACAGTTCAAAAGCATCAGTTCTTCAACACTCAACTTTCTTTATGGTCCAACTCTCACATCCATACACGACTACTGTAAAAACCATAGCTTTGTCTAGATGAAACGTTGTCAGCAAAGTAATGCCTCTGCTTTTTCATATGCTATCTAGGTTGGTCATAGCTTTTCTTTTGCAGGTAATCAGGGTCATATTGGACACTACAGCCCAACCCTGAGAGGGCCTGACCTGCTGGCTGCTCAGTTTCATGCTGTTTATTAGACAATCATGCAGTCTAGCAGTTTATCCACATAGAATATCTTGAACCACATGTAAGGCATTGTGGCGGAGTTTCACTAGACAAATTCAAAAGCAGAAAATTATATGACCATCTTCATAGATATCTAAACATCACATGCTCAAATTCAACTTCCATTTCTATTTTTTAAGAAAACCCTTAGTAAGCCAGAAATGGAAGAAAATAGTCTTACCAGGATAAAAATTATTTGTTCATTCACCCAACAGTTGTGTTTCCAAAAATCACAGCAAATGTCATCCTGACTGGTGAAACCTTAGAGAAGCAGCTCCAGCATTACCTGTTAGATCCCTGTTCCAAGAGATGTTACACAGTAAGGCATGAGAAGAAAAAAAAAAAAGAGTTGATGACCAATCAGTTGAAGATAGGGCTTCCCAGGTGGCACAGTAGTAAAGAATCCACCTAAGAATGCAGAAGACATAGGAGCCACCAGTTCAATCCCTGGTTCGGGAAGATCCCCTAGAGAAGGCAATGGCAGCCCACACCAGTATTCTTGCCTGGAGAAATCCCATGGACAGAGGATCCTGGCTGGCTACAGTCCATGGGCTCACAAAGAGTTAGACACAGCTGAGCACACACACACACACACACATACACATACACACACACACATACACACAGTTGAAGATATGTTACTTAATGTAGAACACAAGGCATATTAGCAAAGAATTTTCTGATTATTGCTGAATTAAAGAAGCATGTTTGTCTTATTTAACCCAGTATAGTCTAAAGTTATCTGGACCCCAGAGCCTTTTTTTCTCAATAAAAATATTAGCATCCTGCAGAAAAGTATTCTTCAAATGTCAGCTTTGGAAGCTGCATTAGATTCTTCCTATTCGAGGTAGCAACATTTCAAGAGTGTGTCCCATATCTATCAGCAAGGCAGAGACAATGTTTTCATTATCTGCAGGTGATGTCTCTGACCACCCTGAGAAACCAAGAGAATAATCCGAAAAGCTACAAGAACTAATCAGAGCAATGAATAAAGAGACACCATGAGGCGATAAATATAAGGATCGATGCCTGTCCACTACACCAGCAACAGCAAATTAGAAAGCCAGGGGGTGGGGAGCAGCAGGTACTACCCTGGTGACTCAGTGGTAAAGAACTGACCTGCCAATGCAGGAGACACCAGTTTGATCTCTGGTCCAGGAAGGTCCCGCATGCTACAGAACACCTAAGCTGGTTCACCATACTTGCTGAGCCCACACGCTGCAACTGCTAAAGCCCACGCACCCCGGAGCCCATGCTCTGCAACAAGAAAAGCCCCTGCAATGAGAAGTCCTCACACGCAACTAGAGAGTAGCCCCTACTCACTGCAACTAGAGAAAAGCCCCAGGGGCAGTGAAGACCCAGCAGAGCCAAAAATAAATTTAAAAGAATTTCAAAAAGAAAACATGGGTGGGGGAGGAGTACATTTAGCAAAATATGTGCAAAGATATATGCTGAAGTTGGATGAAGGATATTTTAAAAAGACTTGAATCAATGGAGAAATGGATCCCGTTCTTGAACTGTATTGCAAAATTGTCCATCTCCCCTCAGGTAATTTATAAATTTGATGTAATGTCAATAAAATCTCCCCAGGAAAGTTTTATCTTGAGAAATTGACTCTATGGTTCATCTAAAAGCGTAATTGCACAGAATAGTCAAGAAACTTGGGAACTAGAAGACTAGCCATGGGGGTGGAGGCTTGCCTTACAAAGTTAGTTTCAATACCATAAAACTAAGCTAATGAAAATACTGATGGAAAAAGTCGGCAAATAGAGCAACAGACCTGGGGGGAAGGGGTACAGAGATAAAATATCTGTGTATCTGCGGTGGTTTTGGTAAGGCTTTGGGAGTGCAAAATTAGATGATTTTGTCATTGTTTAGTTGTTAAGTTATATCCAACTCTTTGCGGCCGCATGGACTGCAGCATGCCAGGCTTCCCTGTCCTTCACCATCTCCCAGAGCTTGCTCAGACTCATGTCAATTGAGTCAATGATGCCATCCAACCATTTCATCTCCTGTTGCCCTCTTCTCCTCCTGCCCTTGCTCTTTCCCAGCATCAGGGTCTTTTCCAATGAGTTGGCTCTTTGCATCAGGTGGCCAAAGTATTGGAGCTTCAGCTTCAGCATCAGTCCTTCCCATGAATATTGAATTGATTTCCTTTAGAATTGACTGGTTTGATCTCCTTGCAGTCCAAGGGACTCTCAAGAGTCTTCTCCAGCACCACAATTCGAAAGCAGAATCTAAATAAAAGGTGAACAGTCAGATCTCAGGCAGAGCAGGAGGGGTGTTCAGGAGTGTCAGCAACAGAACACGTGGTCCTCCCAGTAAAGCTGGTGCTGTCCTGCCTCTATGTCCTCTCCCTCCGTCTCTTCCTCATTTCAGTCCTGAAGCTGCTGATTTGGCTCTTTGCAGATCAGATGTTTGCCCCTGATTCCACTAGGAACGGCTGGGGTGAAGGAGTTTACACCTGGATGCAGAAGGAAGAGTTTTCTGTGAAACCCAAATATGCGCAAAATATCCTCTACCTTGACATCACTCATGATTGTCACAGGTACTTACAACTCTACTTAAAAAAAATGATGTGGGCTCTTCCCCTACTAACCTGGTCTTTCTCCAGGTGTCCTCTAGTTCAGGAAGATACTCTCATAATCCAAGCCGGCAGATCAGAAGTCAGACGTCCCCAGACTCCTTTGCTTTCTTCCATCCCACATGTCCAACTGACCACAAAGTCCAGCTTATTTTATCTCCTAAATATTTCTACAGTAATCTATCTCTATTGTCTTAGCCATAGTTTAAAGAATTATCATCTGTCACCTGGATTTCAATATCTTCTTTGCAGGCACATTGCCATTTGCTAACATTCACCAACCACACTGCATTTAGCAAATGCAAAGTGAATCAAGTCACTCCCCTCCCAACATCTCACAGGAGACCACTAGCTTCTGCAAAGTCTAGCCACTGCCCACCCACCAGCCCATCATTAGCTACATCTTTCCTTATCTTCTGGACTCCTGGCCCACTGGCCTCCCTCCACCCCTGGAATACATCACGTGCTGTGCAGCCCCGGGGTCTATGCACACATTGCACCATCTTCCCCGGGCTGCTCTGCCAGAGCCACGACATTACACAACCCAGGAATGCAATTATGTCTATGGTAGTGGCTCCCCCTAGGGTTGTGCAGTGGGAGCAGCTCTGACGACCCAGCTTTCTCCAGGTTAATGTTTACTCATCCTTCAGAGCTCGGCTCAACATGGCTTGACCAGAGAAGTGCTCCCTGTGGAGCCGGGTCCACGACCCTCTGCTTGTTCTCACTGCCGCCGATTCTGCATAGCACTCACGATGCTCAACACATCATTTACTGTACAATGTTTTTGCTGGTTGGGGTATAACTGTTTTACAGTGTTGTGTTAGTTTTTGCTGGACAGCGAAGTGAATCAGCTGTGTGTACACATATATCTTCCTCTCTTTTTTGAATTTCCATCTCTCTTAGGTCACCTCAGAGCACTATGTTACTTCCCTGTGCTATATAGCAGGTTCTCATTAGCTACCTATTTTATACATATTCAAACCCCAATCTCCCAATTTATCCCACCCCCTTCTTCCCCCCTTTGTGTCCATACTTTTGTTCTCTGCATCTGTGTTTTTATATCTCCCTTGCAAACATGTTCCATGTTCATCTGTACCACTTTTTAGGTTCCACATATATGCATTAATTTATGATATTTTTCTCTTTCTGACTTACTTCACTCTGTATGACAGTTTCTAGGTCCATCCACATCTCTACAAATGGCCCAATTTTGTTTCTTTTTATGTCTAATACTCCACTGTATATACTGTATGAAGTTTTAAGGCAGTTTATTGAAATATAATTTGTATATAAAAACATTCACCTTTTCCAGGGTACATACCTATGAGTTTTAATAAACACATACAGTCGTGAGACCACCACCTCAATCGGATATAGAACACGTCTACCACTGCAGATGCCTTCAAACTGTGGTGCTGGCGAAGACTCTTGAGAGTCCCTTGGACTGCAAGGAGATCAAACCAGTCCATCCTGAAGGAAATCAACTCTGAATATCCATTGGAAGGATTGATGCTGAAGATGAAACTCCAATACTTTGGCCACCTAATGCGAAGAGCTCACTGGAAAAGACTGGAAAAGACTCTGATGCTGGGAAAGATTAAAGGCGGGAGGAGAAGGGGATGACAGAGGATGAGATGGTTGGCTGGCATCACTGACTCAATGGACATGAGTTTGAACAAACTCCAGGAGATAAACGCAGGGAAGCCTGGCATGCTGCAGTCCATGGGGTCTCAAAGAGTCAGACATGACTTAGCAGCTGAACAAGGAGCAATAACAACCACCCCACAAAGGTCTCTCATGCCCTACCCCCAACCCAAGCCCCCAGAACTATGGACCTGTTTCTGTACCTATAGCTGTGCCCGCCACAAAATGCCACACCCATGGGCTCTATAGCAGGCAGCTTTTTAAGTCTGGCTCCTCACACGCAGCCTTATACATGACTTAATGTGTGTCTTCACCGCCAGAATGGAAGACTCTGCTCAGTGAGGGACCATGACTGATTCAGTACCCACTGTGCCATCATAGCCCACCCCAGTACTTCTCAACCTTTTGTTCATTATGGCTCCTCTAACAAGAAATTTTTGATTTAATTTCAATTCTCCCTAATTAGAGATATTAAATACTAAAGAATAAGCTATAGCTGAGTAAGGTTGAGTTTCAGAGAGCCACAAAACACTGAAATAATTTAATATTTTTTCACTCTGCAAGAATGAATTTTCATCTGTGGGGGTGGAAATCACCCCCACTGAGCATGCGTGGCCCGGCACATAGTAGGTGCCCAAACAAATGTCTGGATTCAGAAGAGAATGCGTTCAGACGTTGCCATGTGGTGGTACCTCCCAAGAGAGCCAGCTCATCTTATTGGAAGGCATTGCTGGGTTTCAAGCTGAGTTGAGAGAGTGACCACCCACACAGATGTGGAAACACCTCACTTCCTCTCTTGAAAACCCCACCAGTAACTGCAAGGCACCAAGCCAATGGATTCAGAAGCGAGATCCTAACATTCATATGTTGTTGTTGTTTACTGGCTAAGTAGTGTCGACTTTTTTGTGACCCTATGGACTATAGCCCACCAAGCTCCTCTGTCCATGGGATTATCCAGGCAAGAATACTGAAGCAAGTTTCCATTTCCTCCTCCAGGATCTTCCTGACCCAGAGATGGAATCTTTGTCTCCTGCATTGGCAGACAAATTCTTTACCATTGAGCTACCTGGGAAACCCAGAATCCAATGTACTCAGGACTTAATCATGTTCGTCCTTTTGGAAGAGGAAATGGGGAAGAAGATGGAAGAGGGCAGAGCAAATAAGAGGCCATTGTAGTTGTGGCAAGAAATGAAAGTGGTTTGACCCGGGCTAGTGGGCAGTGCAGATGGAGAATAACTGAGAAAGGAGAATCAGCAGAACTTGGTGATGAGTTAGCTGTAGAAAAAGGGAAGAAGGGTGGACATATTTCTAGCCTGGATGTTGGGGGGAAAGGTTGGTGCCATCATGGAGACTGGACACCTGTTTGCAGGGGGCTGAAGATGGCATGAAGTTTTATGGACTCTCGAGGTTGAACTGGCTTTGGTTTATTCTAGTATAGTGTCTTCTTGGCTGTTGGATATACAGGTGAGAAGTTCGAAAGAACTCTCTGGGCTAGAAATAAAGATTTGGGGATGGTCAATGTAGATGATAGCCCAGGCTGTGAGTGGAAGACCTCATCAGAGAGCGTGTAGCCAGACAAGAAAAAATGGTGCAGGGTAGCCACCAGGAGAATAGCAACACTGAAGGGTGCCCAGCTGGAAGAAGAGGGATAACAGTGAAATTAACCATTAGCATTAACATTTAGGTAGGATCTAGTTTTGAGGGGGGTGAGGGGCGGTTGTCACTGTTGCTGATTGCTTTGCTTTTTGCTAATATAAACAATTCTGTCAAGAATATTTGTGTGGACAGCTTTTTCTGAGTATAGGACAATTTTCTCAGGATATATGCTTAGAAGAAGAATAACTAGATTAAAAGATCAGAACGTTTGTGATCATTGATGCATTCTGCCACATTGCCTTACGAAAGGTTATCAATATGTCTTCTTATCACCAAAGCTTGAGAGCATGCTCTTATGGACTGTGTAGTCTTCAGTCTTTTTCTTTTTAATCTGCTTAATTTGATAGGAAAAAAGGAAGGAAGGGAGAGAGCGGGTGGGTGAAGTGGGAGACGAGGCAGGTGATGGAGTCCACAAGATTTGGTGACCAATGAGATGTGGAGAAGGCTTCCCCAGTGGTTCAGCGGTAAAGAATCCATCCTCAGTGCAGGAGCCACAGGAGCTGCGGGTTCGATCCCTGGGTTAGGAATATCTCTTGGAGTGGGGCATGGCAACCAACTCCAACATTCTTGCCTGGAGAATCCCATGGACAGAGGAGCCTGGCAGGCTACAGTCCCTAGGGCCACAAAGAGTCAGAAATGACTGAAGTGACTTAGCACTCACACAAGAAATGTGGAGAGGGGAAGCCACGGAAAAGTCAGAGATAAGTCTTAAGCTGTCCCTGGGTGGATGGTGGGATGGACAACTAGTGGGAAAAACAGTCTGGCATAAAGGTGACGAGTTCAGTTTTGGCTTCTCTGAGTTTGAGGTACACGTGAGGCATCCGGGAGGTCAGATGTTAGGGGATCAGCTGTGTTTGCAGAGCTGAAGCTCAGGAGAGAGGCTTGGGCTTCAGAGGGGAAGAGCTGAAATCAGTTCCTGATCCTGACGAGGAGGGAGCACTGCAGTGTGGAGGGTGCGTTTCGGGGAGCCCCCAGCATCCTGCATCCCATGCTCTCAGCTCCCCAGTGATTTCAGCTGCAGCTGTGGTGGACAGTTCCATCCCAGCTAGGACTTCCCTGGCTGGCAGGCTCCTACCTCAAGCACACACCACGTGTCTTGTCTTCTGCTCCACGGCTGTGTGTTCATCCTGTATTCAAGTGAGCCCTGGGAAATGCAGGGAGTTAGCATCTGTTCTTGCCTGGAGAATCCCAGGGATGGGGGAGCCTGGTGGGCTGCCGTCTATGGGGTCGCACAGAGTTGGACACGACTGAAGCGATTTAGCAGCAGCAGCAGCATCCTTGCAGACACCCTCCCCCAGTGGAGGCAGGTGTCCCATGGGTGGGTGAGCAGGAGGACTCTTCCTTTAACAGGCTGAACGAGGATTATCTGCACAGTCCTGGAATCCTTGGCCGCGAATCCTCTCCACAGAGCCTGGATCTTTGCAAAACAGTCTCCTGGAGGCTGTGCAGTCTGGCTCCTCCAAATGGGAAGAGATGAAGGAGGGAAGGTAGGTTTCCAGTCCAAGATGACATTCTGCCCCTCCTCTGCCATCAGTGGCCCTGCCTTCTTCCCTGCTCTGTACTGTCTCCAGGGCTGGTGAACAGGACCTCCTGCAAACCCAGGAGGGCCGTTATCATTCCCGGAACGTTCTCCCATCCCCATCTCAGTCTCACTTTATCTTGCCTCAACTGCAACAGCGCCATCTTCAGGTCATCCTGAAGTATTCAAACCCCATAAAGGGTCTGGATTACAGTCCGGGTTGGGAGGTGGGATGGCAGAGGCGGGGTTTACACGGGAAGCAGATTGTTTGGGGCAACTCCCTACACCTCTGGGAGCCCTGTTGCAAGATGGTCATTGGCAATATCTCAATGGGAGACTCTGAGGACAGAGTGAGATAACCACATAACACACGGAGAACCGGCCTGGTACCCAGTAAGAGCCCAGTGACCAATTCTGTTATAAGGTTGGATGAAAAGCTTGTTGAAGCTTCCCAGGTGACTCAGTGGTGAAGAACCTGCCTGCCAATGGAGAAGATCCCTGGGTCTGGAAGATCCCCTGGAGAAGGGAATGGCAACCCACTGCAGTATTCTTGCCTGGGAATCCCATGGACAGAGGAGCCTGGGCTACAGTCCATAGGGTTGCAAAAAGTTGGACACAACTGAGAGATTGAGCATGCACATATGACGTGCTTGTTGGCCTCATTTGAAAAAAAAAAAAAAACCATAGAAGTCCTTGACTCCTTTTTCTTTGATTCTTTGCTTTCTCTGCTTTGGACCACAAAGGCACAGCATTCAATTGCTCACAACTGTCAGTTCAACTCAGTGATTACCAGTCACGCACAGGTCCTCTTGCATCTTTGTTTGCTTTGCTTTTGTCTCTTCCATCCTCTTTCTTGAACTCCCTGCCTTCCCTCGCTCCTCTCCCCACGGGCAAATATTCTTATGTTGTCGTCTGTGAGCGTGTTAGCCTTGAGAATATATATTGCAGCATATATAAGCCGTACCTGCCAGACACCTTGTTTGGCATTACCTTTTTACCACCTGCCCATGTTAATACACATCATTCTAATTCATTCCATTGAACCCTGCCTGGTGTTCGTCATTTGCATATGCCACCTGTGATTTATCTACTTCTTTTTGAGTAGACATATTGGGTGTTTCCAGCTCTTGGCTATTACCACCAAATACTTAGAGGAATATCACTGGGGAAGTCTCTTTGTCTGCCTGTGTGAGAGATGCTCTGGAAGACGTGATCAGAAGTGGAATTGCTGGGATATATGCCTTCCACACTGGCCCCATAGCTCACCCTTCCACTAGGACAAGGATTCCTAGGTCTCCACGTCTCCACCAACACCTGCCCATCAGACGGTTGTAAAGTGGAGCTCAGGACTTCCCCGGCTGTCCAGTGGTTGGGACTCTGTGCTTCCACTGCAGGGTGCTCACATTCAATCCGATTGTGGAACTAGAATCCTGCATGCCATGAAGATGGCCAAAAAAATAAAATTAATTGGAGCTCATTGTCACCCACCTCTCTCTGTCCAACCTGCCTGTCCCTCCTTCATGTGCTGGAGAAGGAATGGATGAGGTCTCCTAGATGCCACGTATTCTGTTACCTTTGAAGATAAGTGGCTCCAGCTGCTGGATGTCCTCAAACCCCATCACTTGTTATCATCCATGCACAAGGAACCAGTAGAACAAGCAAAGATGCACGAGCCTAAAGATGTACCAAAGTGTGTGGCCAGCCCCAAGATGGCCCCGAAAACTCCATCCATTCCAAGAGTGTCAAATCAGCCCAACAAATGCAGCTTGCCTGCCCACCCCTTCTTTCTCAGAAGTAGACATTCAGGGCAAACAACAGTGGCGTGGGTGGTTTTGTTAGGGCTGCTGCTCTGAGCCCCCATTAGCAATGCTCTTGGTGGTCCCTGAGGTATAAAGGGCCATGCAGCCTAGGATAAGCTAGGGTCTGGGACGAGGTGGCCATGTTCCCTTCAAGCTCAAATTCCTCCAAGTCTCTGCAGTGTGTTTGCTTAGAGGATTTCGGAGGTAACAGAATACGTGGCATCTAGGAGACCTCATCCATTCCTCTGGAGTCAGAATGTCCTGGGTTCCAGCCCCAACTTACGTCACAGGACTACCGCAGATGCCAAAGGTACAGGACATGCGAAGTGCTGGGCTGGCTTCCAGGCGCGCGCTAAGCCTCAGACGGCCATCTGTTGTCCAGAGCAACCCACAATGCACGAAATACGCTCTCCACTTTACAAATTATAAAATTTGTAATTTTATATACCCAGAGAGGCTGAGCTACTTTTTTGGAGAGCAGAATTCAAACTCAGGTCTGTCTGTCTCTGTTTGTTTCCCTCTTCGGAGGAAACTTCACTGATTCCTGTCCTCTGCCAGGACCTTGGGCTGAGGCTGGCATTAGATGCCTCCATGGGACTCCAGGTCCTGGGTTCAGTGGGGACAGGCCTGCTGGGCCATCTTGGCAGGAGTTCCTCAGGGAGTGGGAGGCCCAGGGCAGGCCTGGGCCCCGGATGGGCGACAGGAGGCTTCCAAGTGTTGGGGTAGGCAGCAGCCTGGCCGGTCTCCAAGCACATTCAGAGCCAACCCAAGGGAAACCCCAATTCTGTCCATGCCGGCAAGCCTGGGGCAGAAGCATTGGAGACATTAAATATTAAACGCATCGGCTGGCTTCCAAACTTGGTAATTAAAACTCTTATTTCATATTTTACACAGGATGGACGCGGAGGTCATGGGGCTGCTCTAAGAGGTCTCATAGCTCCCTTGTTCACAGATGAAGTGGCTCTTCTGAGGAAAACCTCGCTGTCATTCGGGACCCACACTGCCCTATTTATAAAGTGATTTCCTGGGAGGTCTTCCAGAGAGGGTAGGGCCCATTCAAGACTCCCAGCTGGGTCTCAGGCTTTCTTTCTGCTTCTCCGAAATAGGCCTGCATTCCCAGGAGCCTGCAGAGGGTCTAGCCTTAAGCCCCTCAAGTCTGATGCAAGGGCAGCCCAGGGAGCTGGAGTTGGCTCTGAAAATGGGGAAGGAGAAGGAATAGCCAAGGGAGGGCTGCAGGGAGGGTCCGAGGGAGGGGGACCCGTCCCTTAGCCTCTAGCGCCATCTGCTGACCATGTGCTGAACTGCAGCACCCTGGATGCCACCTGGAGACCTCGCGGGAGCTCTGGGCTGGGTTGAAAACAGGGAATCAGTGAAAATCAAGGCTGATGCTACAGGGAACAATTTTTAAACACAATTTAGCTTTGTGAATTTTTCACTCGGTCATTCTCTGAGGTCAAGAGCTAAATAAGACTCAGACTTGGATCTCTGGGGACCCAACCCAGCTTGATAACCAGGATATGCATGGAAATCAGCACGTGGTGAGCACAGGCCTCCACGATTTGCATTAGTTATCTCACTATGCATGCCCATTTGACAGATGAAAACACTCAGCGGACAGAAGACCCCAAAGCCAGATTACTCCCCTGCGCCCACCCCCATCGTCAATATTTCTGCAAGGCCTGACCCTTTCCACCTCTAAAACATACCATGAGCTTTCTTCTTTTCCCCATTGTCATTCTTACCTTCTCTGTCCAAGCCATTCTCACCTCTTCCCTTGACAAAGACTTCTCCCCAGGACCTTCGCAGGAGGATTTTAGCAGCTCCAGCCTCGCCCTCTACCAACTATGCTTCACAAACAGCCAGTGGGATCTTAGGACGGGAACCGAATCACACCCATCCCTTGCTCAAAAACTCTGATGGCTCCCATTGCCTTTAATATAAAATCTAGGGCTTCCCCGGTGGTCCAGTGGTTAGGAATCTGCCCGCCAATGCAGGAGACATGAGTGCAGCCCTGGTCCAGGAAGATCCACATGCTGAGGGGGAACTAAGCCCGTGGACCACAACTACTGAAGCCCGCGTGCTCTAGAGCCCACAAGCCACTACAAGAGAAGCCCCCACACCGAGCAGCCCAAGCAGCATGACTAGAGAGTAGACCCGCTCACCACAGCTAGAGAAAGCCCGCATGCAGCAGCAGAGACCCAGCAAGGCCAAAATAAGCACTGAATTAAAAAGTCTCAGCTCCTTGCCAGATTCAGAAATGCCCTGATATGGTGTTCTCACTAGCCTCATTTCATGCCCCTCTCTCCACCCTCCGCTCACTTCACTGCAGTCATGTGCGCTTCCTCAAACATGCCAGATTCTTCCTGAGCTCAGTTCTTTCGCAGATGCTGTTCACTCCACCTGGAATGCTGTTCCCGTCACTTCTCTCTGAATTAAAAGTTCTCCATGTCATGGAACACCCCAGGCCTTTCCTGACCTCCCTCTCTAAAGAACACCTGCCCGATTGCCCAGTTATTTTCTAACCCAGTCTTTTGTATTTTCTTTATCGAACTTCTTGGCACTTGCAACAACTTTTTTATTTGCTCATTAACTTTTAAAAGCTGTTCCCCCAACTGGAATGAAAATTCTGAGCAGGCAGGGAACAGATGAGCTTCGTTCATCATAGCACAAGGCCTACCAAATAGTAGGCACCAAATAAATACCTGGCACCAAATGCAGGTATAGAGCATCAGAGAAGGTTTCTTGAGGAAGGGACGTCTACACTGAGACCTGAAAAATGGACAGGAGTAACTCAGGAGAAAGTGAAGAGGCAGAGGAGCCTGGAGGGCTACAGTCCATAAGGTCACAAGGAGTCAGATATGACTGAAGCACCTTACCACGCACACAGCTAGGCAGAAAGGGGAGTGACAAGGAGGAGCTGAGAAATGGAATATTTCCTGCCACATCAATCGCTTCCCTGGTGACTCAGATGATTAAGAATCTACCTGCAATGCAGGAGACCCCGGTTTGATCCCTGGGTCAGGAAAATCCCCTAGGGAAGGGACTGGCTACCCACTCCAGTATTCTTGTTTGAAAAATCATATGGACAGAGGAGCATGGTGGGTTACAGTCCATGGGGTCACAAAGAGTTGGACACAATTGAGCAACTAACACTTTTCACCTTCAGTAAACAAAGATGTCACAGTCATCAGCAATTGCAGCCACCAGGATGGTGAGCTGGTGAGCCCTGAGGGAACTCCAGAAGGAAAGAACACCTGCCATCCAGCAACCGCCAAACTGCAGCCACATCCTATGATGAGTCCTGAGGAAATTTGGAATGTGAAAACACAGGATACTGGCCTCAGACAGCTGAGGTGCATATCAAAAGAATGATTTCAGAGAGCCCAGACTCCTGCATCTTTCCATACATAGAAAAACACCAAGTTCCTTAACTTGAGATATCTAGTTTCCTTTAATTCACAATAATCTTTTGATTATTAATCCTTGGAAGAAAAGCTATGACCAACCTAGACAGTATATTAAAAAGCAGAGACATTACTTTGCCAACAAAGGCCCATCTATCTAGTCAAAGCTACGGTTTTTCTAGTAGTCATGTATGGAAAAGAGAGTTGGGCTATAAAGAAAGCTTAGCACCGAAGAATTGATGCTTTTGAACTGCGGTGTTGGAGAAGACTCTTGAGAGTCCTTTGGACTGCAAGGAGATCCAACCAGTCCATCCTAAAGGAAATCAGTCCTGAATATTCATTGGAAGGACTGATGCTGAAGCTGAAACTCCAATACTTTGGCCATGTCATGTGAAGAATGGACTCATTGGAAAAGACCCTGATGCTGGGAAAGACTGAAGGTGGAGGAGAAGGGGAAGATAGAGGATGAGATGGTTGTATGGCATCACTGGCTAGATGGACATGAGTTTGAGCAAGCTTTGGGAGTTGGTGGTGGACAGGGAAGCCTGGCGTGCTGCAGTCCATGGAGTCGCAGAGTTGTACACGACTGAGCGACTGAACCGAACCAAACTGAACTGAATCTTCTGATGTTCAGACCACCTGCCCTTTGTTGCAAAACTTCTATATAACTTGGCTCCCCTGCCCCCAACCTCATTACAGCAGTTCTCTCAGAGTTACTTGAGATGCTGCCTCCTGGGCTTGAAGTTCTAAAACTTCCTGCTGAATAAAACATAACTCTCAACTTTTAAGATGTGAATTTTTTTTTTAAGTTTACAAGCACTCCAGGCAGAGGGGAGAACAGGTGAAAGTGTCATAAGGCAAGAAGATTCTTGGCACTTTTCAGAAATTAAAAATAGAAAGAGGGATTTCCCTGGGCATCCAGTGGTTAAAACTCCATGATTCCACTGCAGGGGGCACAGCTTCAATCCCTGGTTGGGGAACTAAGATCCCACGTGCCACGTGGAGAGGCAAGGAAAAAAAAAAAGGAAAAAGAAATGGAAAGAAAGCTGACATCACTGGAGAGGAGTGAGAATAAGGAGAGCCTGACAGTATGTTATAGCAGAAGGATGAGTCTTCCTCCTCAGAGCCTGGAACACCCTTGAGAAATGAGAGGCAAGAGGGGAAGTGAGAAGATTCATGTTTTTTACAAAGCTATGGCAAACCTAGACAGCATATTGAAAAGGAGAGACATTACTTTGCCTACAGAGGTCCACAGAGTCAAAGCTTTGGTTTTTCCTGTAGTCATATATGGATGTGAGCGTTGGACTATAAAGAAGGCTGAGCACTGAAGAACTGATGCTTTCGAACTGTGGTGTTAGAGAAGACTCTTGAGAGTCCCTTGAACTGCGAGGAGATCCAACCAGTCCATCCTAAAGGAAATTAGTCCTGTATATTCACTGGAAAGTCTGATGCTGAAGCTGAAACCCCAATCCTTTGGCCACCTGATGTGAAGAACTGACTCATTGGAAAAACCCCTGATGCTGGAAAGATTTGAAGACAGGAGGAGAAGGGGATGACAGAGGAGGAAATGGTTGGATGGCATCATTGACTCAATGGACATGAGTTTGAGCAAGCTGTGGGAGATGGTGAAGTACAGAGAAGCCCGGCATGCCGCAGTCCGTGGGGTTGCAGCAAAGAGTCAGACGTGACTGGGTGACTGTCCTGCGATGCTTGCAGCGCAGAGGCTGGAGGCAGGAAGATCAGCTGGGAGGCCATTGCGTTAGTCAGGTGGAGCTGGAGGAAGATGTGTCATGGGGAATGGGGGAAGGTGTGTCCCAAACCAGGGCAGAGGAGACAGGAGGAGATGCGTGGATAAGCCCAGAGGCCTTGAGAACATATCAGATAGGGAGTTGTAAAAAAAGAAAAATGTTTACTGACCTACATGTTTCCACAAAACTGGACATAAGGAAGTAGCATTCACTGAGATAAGGCACAGGTTGATGTGTGGGGAGATAAATCAGCTGTGATTCTTTGTGTTACAGGTCATAGAAAGCCCAACTTAAATTGGCTTAAATTGCTGGAAAGTCCAGAGGTAAAGTGAGCTTCAGGGTTTGTTTTGTTTAGAGACCAATGATGTCACTGAGTACCCTATTTCTTTTTTTCTTCTGGTTTTGCCTTCCACAGTGTCAGTGTCCCCTGGCGGCTGCTCCCCTCATGCTGACAGAATGGCTGCAGGAGAGCTCCAGTCTCACATTTGCACCAACCCAGCTGAGAAGGGGAGAAAGGGCCAGCTGCGGCTCCCTTGGGGGACTAGAAATACTCTTTCCCTAAAGTGCCAGTAACTTATCCTCATGTCTCACACCGGTCTAAAGTGGGCTTTATGCCTATTTCTGTACTAATGGCTGTGGCCTGGGGAAGCTTTATTACTTCAGACGTGGCTACTTGAATTAATTAAGGCCAAGGAGAAATGACTTCTTGAGTGGGTTAAACCAGGTTTTTAAACCCAATTGCACATTTGAGTCCCTTGGGCTAAAGCCTAGGCCAGGGCATTTGAAGAGTTCCCCTAGGTGATTGTAATGTGCAGACAGGGTTGAAATCCATCAGGGCCTATTCCTAGATTTCGGAGTGGGGTCAACCCCATCTCCTCCAAATCTATGCAGTGAAAGAAGCCTGGAAGGAAGAATAAAAAGGAGCCCCCACATTCAGCCCATGTTGAATCCAAGTTGCCATGGGTACCCATGGAAAGTGTTATGTTGGGCACAGGATTCTGGGCTGAGATCCTCAGCCCATGATTTGACATCTTGTAAACATAGCATAATCATTAGCTGTTAATACTTTACCTCTTTTTCAAGGGCTATAACCTCATTCTATACTTGAATTAATGCTGTGTTTGTGTGCCCTCACCCACCTGCACTCATAGTGCAGTATTTTGGTTCTGACAGTTGATGTGTGTGAGTGTGCTAAGTCGCTTCAGTCATGTCCGACTCTTTGCGACACTATGGAGTATAGCCTACCAGGCTCCTCTGTCCATAGGATTCTCCAGCAAGAATACTGAATTGGGTTGCCATGCCCTCCTCCAGGGGATCTCCCCAACCCAGGATGGAACCCATGTCTCTTATGTCTCCTGCACTGGCAGGCAAGTTCTTTACCAGTAGCGCCGCCTGGGCAACCCCTGATGGTTGGTAGAAGGAAACAGTTTTGTATAAATGGCTCTTTGGAGATCAAGGCATCACAGAGCCCGGAACGTTAACTTCTCTTGCGGCCCCAGGCTGGTGATGAACTTTCCCATGACGCAGATTGAGCCTGCAACCCCTATGGTGACATCCTCCCATATCCAGTCCATCGAAGATACTGTACCGGTTTGTCATTGCTCCTTAATAGACCGTCCTAAAATCCTGTGGCTTTAACAGCAGCTGTTCATAATCACGCACACCTCCACAGGTTGGCTGGGTTTGGCTGAGCGAGTCTGGGGTCCCCTGGACTGCTCTGCTTGAGGCTGCAGGGGCCTCTGTGATCATTCCACGTGTCTCTCATTCTCCTTGGGCCAGCAGGCTGCCGAGCACAAGAGGGTCAGGCTAAAGCACAAGGCCTCTTTCACCCATGTTTCACAGAGCAAAGACCAAGGAAGGATGGGGAGTAAGTGGGAAGGACCTTGAGTTACGTGGCAAAAGGTATGGATACAGGGGAAGTGCAGGCTTAGGGCCAATGAAGCATGGCTTTATTTATTCTAAGTAATGGACAGTGTCCTGGGATAAAACGATTGATGTTTAAGAAGCCAATCCCTCCCCCCAACACACACATCCCTCTCAAGGAGGGAGTCCTGCTTGCAGGGTTGGCTCCTGGCGGCCCTTTTACTGTGGAGGTTCTAGATAATCAGCAAATCTCACAGAAAGTAGCCAGAGAGGGACGTTGATCTCTATAATAAAGACATGAAAGACAGCCCAAGCTGGAGAGAGTCAAGCTGCTTGGGTCTGGAGAAGGAACGCTGTCTGGGTTCCAGGAGTGCCTCAGGCCCTGTTCCTGTTCCTTCCTGACACCTGGCTCGATCCTCAGCCTCAGTTCCTTTTAAGAAGCCACTGAAGGAGTCGAGGCTACAGAGCGACAAGATTTGACCTGGGTCTTCTGAAAACCAATCTGACCAAGTATAGCTAGGACACTCAAGAACATCAGGCATCAGGAGTTAGGATTTAAGAGAAAGTTTTTATTAATAATTATTATGATTTGTCAAATTATTATTACTATACCATTACTAATTTTATTTAATTATTTTATTAATTAATCAGGACGGCATGGTTTTAGCACAAGGATAGATACAAAAACCAGTGCAGAAGAAGGCAGGCCCAGAAACAGACCTTTCTACACGTGAGCACGTGATAAATGACAAGGTAGCTCTGCAGAGCAGTGGGGAAAGGAGAGAGTTTCCAGTAAGTGAGTGCTGAGATAACTGGATCTCCACAGGGGGAAAAAATGAAATAGGACCTCTAATTCCACCATCTACAACCATACAAATGTGTGCAGGCTTCAGGAGGAGCTGGATTCAGGAACTGGAAGACTTTTGGGGAACCACGGAGGTTCCAGTACTTCAACCCCTGCCCCTCCTCCCCTGTTCTGTCTTGAGCATGTTTTCAGCATCGGGCACTGAGGGTTTTATGGGCACTCTCGTGCCCCTGCAACACTGCTCTGAGGCCAGTGTCAGTATCCCCATTTTATAGGTAAGGAAACTGAGGCTGGGGAATCAAGACCTTCGTTCAAGTTTACAGGATGCACACATGGCAGGACAGGGATTTGACCCCAGTAGGGCAGTTCCAGAGCCCACTGTTCATTCTTCCTCCTAAATAGACCTTGAACCTGCCCCTTCCTCTAAATCTCCACGGTCAACCCTTAAACATCTCTCATGTGGACAACTGCAAGTAAGTAGAGACCTCGAAGGTCTCTCCCTCTTCAGTCTTAAAATACACAATAAGTGTGTCATTCCTGTCTAAAACCCTTCAGTTACTGGCATACAGACAGACATATGGTTCAGTGGAATAGAATTCAGAACCCAGAAATAAATGGATATACTTATGGTCAGCTAATTCTCAAAAAAAAAAAAGGATGTCAAGATATTTTTTTGACTACATCAAATGTCTTATGGGAGCTTGGTTCCCTCCTGGGCCTTGAAAGCACCAAGTCCTAACCACTGGACTGCCAGAGAATTACCTACCTCAATTTTTAAATAAAGCAAACACATCAGTGACCCCAAGACTTTTCACCATCTAACTAATGCCTGCCTACCCTTCCAGCCCTATCTCTTACTAGTCCTTCCATTGATCACTTTGCTCAGAGAAGCAGAGATTCTAGGAATGATTTTATTTTAAGGGATTCAACTTAGAGATTTGACCTTGACTGTAGGAGCTGGGCAAGCTTCCCCAGGGGTTCAAAAGTAAACAATCCGAGCTCAACACGGGAGACCTGGGTTTGATCCCTGGCTTGGGAGGGCATGGCAAAACACTCCAGTATTCTTACCTGGAGAATCCCCATAGACAGAGGAACCTGGTGGGCTATAGCCCAGGGGTTGCAGGACACGACTGAGTGACAAAGCTCAGCACAGCACATAGGAGCCGGGCAATCAGCCTTTCTAAGTCTGTTGCCCCAGGTCTACATATGTGAGCTGCAACAGCTCCTGACTCACCAAGGCTACTGCTTCATCTCTGTCTTCCTAACCTCACCTAAAGTTCCCCTGAAGTCCACCCCATCCCAGAGCACGTGGGGAAAGGCATTCTGGGAAATGTGTTCTAACCTCGCTAGGTGGACACAGCACCAAGCCACCCACAAGAGCTCTTCTCACATGCTCTTCCCTCCGCCTGGAGCATCGTCCCCGCTCTTCACCCACTTATTCCTTCTCCATCTTTGAATCTCAGCCTCCAACAGGAAGTCTCTCTGGCAGTTCCTCCAGAACAAAAGTGTGCACTTCCCCCAACCTCTGGCTCACCACATGCCGCTGTGAAGGTCGTGCACAACTCCAAGAGCACAGATCATGTTCACAGTCATCCTAGATGCGTGTCTTTATTATTTATTTGTTTATTTGGTGGTGCTGGGTCTTATTTGCAGCATGCAGCATCTTTAGTTGCAGCCTGTGGGATATAGTTCCCCAACCAGGGATCGAACCCAGGCCCCCAGCTTTGGGAAAGCTGGCAGAGTCTGAGCCACCAGAGCCCCAGGGAAGTCCCAGATGCTCATCTTTATATGACTGTCCTCCCACAGGTGGCAGTACAGTGACTAGAGCAAGGAGCATCATTTTCTAATCCTGACAATGGTGTTCATGGGCTGTTGCAGGACTGGGTGCACTTCCTTTATCCCAAGGGATACTTGGCTGCCAGGCTGTGCCCCTTTTAACACTGTGCCCCTCACTTGGCAGAGGCCATAATGGGACAACTCACTGCGGGGTCCCCAACACTTAGCACAGGACCTGACACACAGCAGACTCTCAGTATCCTTAAAACAACATAATAGGAAGCAACCTAGATGTCCATCGACAGACAGATGGATAAAGAAGCTGTGGTACATATATACAATGGAATACTACTCAGCCATAGAAAGGAATGCATCTGCGTCAGTTCTAATGAGGTGGATGAACTTAGAGCCTATTATACCGAGTGAAATCTGAAAGAGAAAACAAATATTGTATATTAATACATCTATATATGGAATCTAGAAAGATGGCACTGATGAACGTATTTGCAGGGCAGCACTGCAGATGTAGACTAGGAAACAGACTTGTGGACAAGGGTGGGGGAGGAAGGAGAGGGTGAGATGAATGGAGAGAGTAGCATGGAAGCACACACACTCCCTCGTGTAAAATCGGTAGCCAATGGAAAGTTGTTGGATGACTCGGGGACCTCAACCTGGGGCTCTGTGACAACCTAGAGGGGTGGAAGAGCGTGGAAGGTGGGAGGGAGATTCGAGAGGGAGGGGACATATGTACACCCATGGCTAATATACCTTGATGTATGGCAGAAACCAAACCAACATTGCAAAGCAATTATCCTACAATTAAAAATAAATAAATTTAAAAAGAATAACTGAATGTCTAGGTGATGAGACAGAGGTAACAGGGGAAAGCGGAAAGATGAATGACCTGGGGGCTTTGAGAGCAGGCTGGAAAGAAGAGGTAGCGCAGCTGGGTAGTTCAGAGCATGGACTCAGGAGCCAGGCTCCGCCTTTATCACTCACCAGCTGGGTGACCTCTCTCAGTTACTCCACCTGTCTGTGCCTCAACTTGCTCATCTGTAAAAATCAAGATAAGAACAGCACTTTCTTCAAGAAGTTGGTAGGAGAATGCATCAGGCTGATGTTTGCAAAGCGCTAAGACAGCAATATATAACCATTTGTTTAAAAAAAATAGATAGATGATAGATAAAATGAGGGAAGGATGAATCATTTTGTTTCTCTCTCAAACCAGGTTGAAAGGCAATCCCGATGGAGAAGCTGCTGCCAGGGCTCTCCATTTGAGTGACTGGAAGGTGGTGGAATGCTTCTACTCTGAAAATAGATAGGTTTAAGAGCGTTGAAACAGACACCCTGGCTGGTAAGAACATCTAGACTAGAGGGTATTACATTATCATATGGTTAGTTAAGGAATTATAGCTCTTAGGGTACCAGCTTCTGCACAATAAAATGATTTTTAAAACAACATTTTAAAAACCCGATTAAAACATAATGCCCTGTTTAGTTACTGCCGCAAAATCTTTCATTTGCAGATTACAGCCTAGCAGATTTAATTTACTTTCCACTGACACCCATATTAGACGCGATGAGCCAGGGAGGCACTCAAGGCTATAAGCTGCAGAACTTAGAAGCTCATGGGTGCTACCGCTAGGCCTTTTTGGAGGACATAGCATGGCCAGGCTTCCCTCCCACCTCCAGGGCCCTGAGGGTTTCCTGATGGTCGGCACAGCGCTCCTCCCGGCAGGCTCTTCTGATCAAGTAAGGTTTGGGACTCTGCAGGATGCTATATGCTGAGAGTACAGACTGCAAACTGGTGCTTCAAGGGCCAAGTGCGGCCTATTGACCATCTGCCTCATAGCATGATTTCTAAATAGTCAAGCCAACATTGGAAAAATCAAGAGATCTCACTTTACACCTGGAAGTTTTGCTACTTTTAAAAATGGGAAGAATTGACAACGCTGAACTGTCTCTGTCATGGCAACGACAGGCCGGAGTGGGGGAGGTCATGTGCTCTTCAGTTCGTCACAATCCCTACCATTCCTTACCGTCTCCCTCAGTCCGGAGTCTGAGAGTTCACTCAAATCCAGTTTGCCGTTGCATGTGAGGTGCTCTTTCGTTTCATTTTTCGGTAGAGAAACATTCCTTGATTCCATCTTTTGAGGTACCAGCAGGAAATAGACAACATGCTCAAAGCTGGGGAGGTGAGGAGAGTTTAGTAGTGGGATTATTTACAAAGGTATGGATAGAGTTTAGGAAAAGCAACAAAGAGTGATACAACCCCCAATGCCGTAAACACTGGGGAGTGTTACCATCCTGAGTCTGAAGGGATGCAGGGAGGGGGCCTGGAGAGAAAGCGCTGCTGATGGAGCTGAGTCTGAGTCAAGGGCGGCAGTCAGCCCAGGGTGACTCCATGTGGACAGAGCCTGGAAAAGACTTTTCCAAGTTCCACTCCTTGTGCCTCCAGCCTCCTCTGGTGACCCCCATGGGCCACACCAACGGGAAGCCAGAAGACAAAGGGATCCTCCCAGGCTCCCCATATCGCTCAGATTCCAGGACACAGAACTGGGGAGCATGGGGGCCAAAGAGAGGACCTGGAGAAGGACCAGACAGAAGAGAGCCAGCATGCCACGTGTCCATCAAAAGTGGCAAAACAGAAAGAGGGTGTAGATATCTGTGTGGAAGTTAAGTACTTCCCTGGTGGTGCAGTGGATAAGAACCTGCCTGCCAATGCAAGGGACAAGGGTTCAGTCTCGGCCAGGAAGATTCCACACGCCTTGGAGCAGAGAAGCCTGAGCACCACAACTTCTAAAGCCCGCACTCCTAGAGCCTGTGCTCCACAACCTGAGAAGCCACGACAATGAGAGCAGGCACACCACAGTGAAGAGTACCCTGCTCACCGCAACCAGCGAAAGCCCGTGTAAAGCGGCCAAGACCCAGCGCAGCCACAGATGAAGTAACTTTTTTAAAAAAGAACATATATTCATATATATTTAACGGGCCAATGCTTGGTCCACTTCTCTCGTCTGCGTCGTCTTCGTGGTCCCCTAAGCATCTGCCTGTGCATCACTGCCCTGGGAAAGTTATCTCCACCTCTGCCCCCCACCCCCATCCCACCACACCCTCTTTCGACTTTGTCTCCTCTTGGGGAAGGAGATTCCCATCCATTCCCCAAAGAGGAAACAGCAGTAGAAACAAGACCCTTCCCATCCTCCTCTGCATGTGGTGAGGTGGGGCTCAGGTCAAGTTCAGACACGGCCCTCCCCCTGGACCTGCCCTCAAGAACAGCTCATCCTTGTTTCTCTTCCTGTCGCAGGCAGTAACTCAGCAAGATGAAGCATCACTGCCCTCCGGAGAGGGCTGCCTGGTCTAAAGGCTCCCCCACAACTAGGAGAGAAACTCAATCCCTTTGGGGAAGAAGTCAGAAGCCCCAAGTTCCAGCTACATTCTCTAACTCAGATTTCCACTAACATTGCTGAAGCTATTGTCCCCATTTGATCTCAGTTCCTTTTGCCCTGTAGTGAACATTTGCCCTATTTTTCTGACTGCCTAGCAAGGACTCCCATCCTGTTTTTGAGGAATTCCTCATTTTACGAGGCTTGGAAGGGAGCAGAATTCATTTTCCACCCTGTGTGCTCGGTTGCTCAGTCACATCTGACTCTTTGACGCCCTTTGGACACTTCGGACAGGCTCTTCGGTCCAGGGGATTTTCCAGGCAAGAATACTGGGGTGGGTTGCCATTCCCTCCTCCAGGGGATCTTCCTGACCCGGGGGTTGAAGCTGTATCTCCTGTGTGTCCTGCGTTGCAGGCAGATTCTTTACCCGCACTCCAGAAGGCTTTAAGGCTGGGTGTCATTTTCCCGGCCTCCTTTGCAGCTAGGAAGCAGCCACAGGACCAGGCTCTGAGTTGGTCTCATGGCTCAGGGAGGTGGCAGCAGCTGTTGCAGTAAGACCAGCTTCCAAGGCCATGAGGGCAGCAACAGCGCAGCCTGGGGCATCGGTCAGCAGTGGTCATGGTGGTGGCCCCGGGGGTGGCAGCAGCGTCCTGGCCACTCTAGTTCTGTGACCTGATTGTGGGCACAGCTGTGTAGTCACCAAGCCTGCTTTTCCAGCCTCCTAGGGACTGTGTGAGCCACTCATACCTTTCTGGTGAATTCCTTTACTGCCAAAATCAGCCCAGCTCCATTTCTGTTCCTTGAGTCTTTTTTGTTTTTAATTTGGCCGTGCCAGGGCTTCGTTGTGGCACCAGGATCTTTGGTTGCAACATCTAGGCTCTCAGTGGCAGCATGTGGGATCTAGTTCACTGACCAGGGATCAAACCTGAGCCCCCTGCATTGGGAGCTCGGAGTCCCAGCCACTGGACCAGAGAAGTCCCTGCTCTTTGTGACTTGGAACTCCTACTGATACATGTGGACACAGAATCCTGGAGGGAAGAAAAGATGAATGGCACCCCTAGCTACACCCCCAGCAACTCCCTCCAGATTATGTGTCCATTAAGACTATCTCAATTATTTAAAAAATGCAAATCAAAATAAAAGCAAAGCCTCCAGCTGACAAAGAATAAAGAGAAAGTTTAAGTTCACAGGAGCCTGGTGGGTTAAGGCTAGAAGCAGACTCTCATTGAGAAACTGATCCATCTCTGACTCTCTTGTAAGTCCTTCCGCCTGTCAAGCTCATCTTCAGCCCCCACAATTGCCCCTGCAATTGCAAGTCTTCCTCTCCTTGCAATAAAACAGCTACAATAGTTCTCGACCTCATTTCCTCCCACACCACCCCACAAAAGAGAGTCTCTTCTGGGAGCTCTCCCACAAGTCCAGGCATGTCCAAATAAGGTCACAGGCTTGTCCTTGCACACATCATAGGTGGCAGGAAAATGAGATAAGCTGATTGGCTTAATCAAATCAAGGCTCATCTGAAACTGAATTCTCTCAAACCATCGGATGAGAATGGGGCAGGGTGGTGAAGTCCCCAAGGAAAGTCAGCTTCCTGTTGGTGGGAAGCGGGGGCATGGATGCTGGGGACCTCTGGGGGACTCAGATATTTGGGTCAAGTCTCAGCTCTGCTCCAGCCTACCAGTGTGAACCTGGCCAGCCCCTTTTCCTCTTCATGTCTCAGTGGCCAGGTTTATACCATGGTGGAGAGTGGGTGTACATTCTACAAGTCTATGGGTTTTGGAGGCAAGGTAGCACTACCTTGAGTCAGTGGCTAGATGACCTGAATTGTGTCCCTGACAAATTCACATGTTGAAGCCATAGCCCTCAGGACCTCAGGATGTGACTATATTTGCAGAACAGGGCTTTAGAGGGGTGATAAGGCTAATGGAGACCCTGAGAGTAGGCTTTTCATATAACATCCTTATATGAAGAAGATATTAGGCTATACAGAAACACCAGTTCTCTTGCCCATGAGAACATAGCCAGAAGGTGGCCCTTGGCAAAGGTGAGCAGAGCGGCCTCAGGTAAAACCAAACCTGGTGACACCTTGACCTTGGACTTCCAGCCTCCAGAACTGTGGGAAGATCAGTCTTTGTTGTTTCAGTCACCAGTCTGTGGCACTTTGTTATGACAGCCCAAGCTGACTAATACAGAGCTCATGAATTTGAAAGGGGAGGTGCATCCGGCCCAGTTTCCATACCCTATCCCGTCTCACACCAGCTGTATACCTGGGCAAGGCACTTCACTTCTCCGAGCCTAGCAGCTTAGCTGGGGGAGCACATTCTCCAAAAGTGCCTACTATTTCAATGTTTCTATTGGACACCCACAGACATGGTAACTGTTAAGAACATGATGAAAAGATATTAGAGAGAGCGGAGCGAGGGCTGGGGCCAGTCTGTTCATCAGGCAACTGAAGCATCAGTGATCAGAGCCTGAGCCTCACGAGGAGTCATCAAAGGAGAATGTGCCCCCAACCGACCAGTGCCAGGGATCCCCTCTCAGCCCCCACATTCCCACCTCTAGGCCCTTGCTTCAGCATCTAAGGGCAGAACTTTTGGGGGCTCCCACTCCCAGATGAGGACACCTGGCTTGCTCATCTGCCAGCGCTCCAGATCCCTCGTGTGTAGAGTGGAGACAATAGCATCGCCGGCTGCACGGCGTTGCAGAGGTTTAACAGGGTCATGAATGTGAAGCGCTCAGCACAGCACCTCCTACAGAGTACGTGCCTGAAGGATGTGTGTGAAGAGCACTGCAGGTGCCCTTCAACTTCCCTTGAACCGGATACTGATCCTCCCCCAGTGATAACCCAGATTTCAGCAAGACTCCTGGGTCTAAAAGAAAAAGATGATCATGGGACTTCTCTGGTGGTCCAGGGGTTAAGACTCTGTGCTTCCACTGCAGGAGACACGGGTTCAATCCCTGGTCAGGGAACTAAGATCCTGCATTACATGCAGTGTGGCCAAAAAAAAAAAAAGACAAAGATGATCAGCTAAAACCACCACATCTTCTCCTGTGGAGACTTCAGTGTGTTTCCAAGATGTCTGCAGGTACCCTGGGAGCACCTGTCCTTGTTACTCCTGGATCTAAGTGCCAGCTTATGTTGAATTTGTTCTATTTCTGTCATTGTCTCCAAAGGAACTTGACCCTTCCTTTGATGTACACACACACACACACACACACCACTATTGCAGGGCTTTTTGTGGGTCTAACAGCCTTTACTGAAAGTCTAGGATGACAGAGCGGAGGTTAACATCACAAGCACTCAAGCCAAAAGGAAAAAAACCAGCTTAAATTCACATATGAAATATCTTTTATCATAAATGAACGTTCTTGCTTTCTGCGCCAGAGGTTTCTCACTGGCCACACCATAAAGATCCCTGGACTCTCACCAACTTGCATACCTCTCTGTTCTTTTCATCCTTCCTCTTTATCTACACTTTCCTATTAATAGATGGCCCCCCTGAATTCTCCTCATTCCAATATCAGAGTCATGATGATATATTGAGATATTGGCCCAAATTCCTCACCATCCCCTGTGTCCTTTTCCCATGGGACTTTGCATATCCCTCTCACTAGAAGTGGAGTCCACTTTCTTACCCCTTGCCTGTGGGCTCAGCCATATGACTTGTTATGGCCAGTGTGATGTTAACAGAAATGACAAAAATATGCTTGCGCAGTGAGGCTTCATCTCTTAACATCTCTGCATTCCATGAGAAGAGTTTCCCCTGGGTAGTTACCATCCCTTCAGCTGGATCCCAAAATGGAAACACATGGGCAGACCTGAGCCCAACCTGCCATGAGGAGCCAGGCTCACGTGGACCCACAGCCTGAAGCACAGCTGCTCAGCTGAGTCCAACTTCACTGACCTGTAGACACATACGTGAAAAAATAAATCAGTGTTGTTTTAAGCCACTGAATTTTGGGGTGAACTGTTTTGTAGTAATGGTGGACTGAGGGACTTCCCTGGAAGCCCAGTAGTTAAGACTTTGCCTTTCACTGCAAGGGGTGCAGGTTCCACCCCTGGTCAGGGAGCTAAGATTCCACATGCCCTGGCCACCAAAAAACCAAAACATGCAGTCCCAACCCTGGGTTTTTTTTCTCTGGTCAGCTTAGGGATCTCCCACCTGCCATTTTCACTCTAGGACTCTTGTTGACGGAGCAGGCACTTTCTGGAGCATTGCTGGTCTCCACGGCAGAGAGAAAGTGAGGAGGCGAACTACACACTGACTCCCCATGCTTCCACCTGAACATGGCACAGGTCATTTCAATTCCTTTTTCACGGGTCAAAGAAAGCCACAAGGCCACATCCATGTTCAGGGGCAGGCCTATCCTCTCCAGGAGAAAGAAAGAAAATATTTTGTGGCAACACTCATGAATTCCACAATCTCCACTCTGATGGTGAATCTATGGATTTCTACCAATTTTTACTCTATATCATTATTTGAGGCTATGATATCATATGGTCACAATTTAGAATTATCATGTACTTCTGGTGAGTTGAACCTTTCTCATTATAAAGTAGCCTATATTTATTAGTCATCTTTTGCTAAGTTAGGCATGAATCATGTACTCATTCATAAAGTATCCACTTGGAACTGACATATTTCATATTACATTAGTCAAAGTAAGCCACATGACCACGCCTAACTTCAAAATCTCGGTGGCTTATAAAGATGATGATTAATTTCTCACTCATGTTATACATCCTTTGGGTCATTTGTGGGGTTTCCCAGGTGGTACCATGGTAAAGAATCTGCCTGCCAATGCAGGAGGCACAAGAGACGTGGGTTCAATCCCTGGGTCAGGAAGATCCCCTGGAGAAGGAAATGGCAATCCACTCCAGTATTCCTGCCTGGAAAATTCCACGGACAGAGGAGCCTGGTGGGCTGTATGCAATCCATGGGGTGGCAAAAGTCGGACATGACTGAGCATGCACACTGGGGTCATTTTGGCACTACCCACTCTTCATTCTAACTTATTTTCATTTAAGGACCCAGTGGAAGGAGCAGCCTCACCTTGGATGTGACCTGCCTGTGGCGGAGGGAAAGAATAGATGGTTCATCACTTCTATTCATGTGTCAGTGACCAAGCCTGAAGTCCACAGGTTGGGAAGTACAGGCCTTTTACAGGAGTTGCAAATTATTAAGGACGATGATAAAATTCACCACATTACTTCAAGCAATGCTTTTGCCTCAAAGTCTACCTTGCCCAATGTTGATACAGCTGAAAGAGACCCAGCATGGAATCTCTTACCATTCTTTGACTTTAGAATTTGTCTTTGTGCATTCAGTTCAGTTCAGTTCAGTCGCTCAGTTGTGTCCAACTCTTTTGCGACCCCATGAATCGCAGCACGCCAGGCCCCCCTGTTCATCACCATCTTCTGGAGTTCACTCAGACTCACATCCATCGAGTCCGTGATGCCATCCAGCCATCTCATCCTCTGTCATCCCCTTCTCCTCCTGGCCCCAATCTCTCCCAGCATCAGAGTGTTTTCCAGTGAGTCAACTCTTCTCATGAGGTGGCCAAAGTACTGGAGTTTCAGTTTTAGCATCATTCCTTCCAAAGAAATCCCAGGGTTGATCTCCTTCAGAATGGACTGGTTGGATCTCCTTGCAGTCCAAGGGACTCTCAAGAGTCTTCTCCAACACCACAGTTCAAAAGCATCAATTCTTATAGCTAAATTTTTTCAAAAGTTGGTGTTACAATCTATCTTTTAACTAGATGGTTTAGGTTTTAAAATATATATGCTGTGCTCTGCTTAGTCACTTAGTTACATCCGATTCTTTGGACTGTTGCTGCTAGACTCCTCTGTCCATGGAATTTTCTAGGCAATACTGGAGTGGGTTGTCTTTCCTCCTCCAGGGAATCTTCCCAGCTCAGGGATCAAACTAGCATCTCCTGTGTCTCCTGCATTACAAGTGGATTCTTTACCCACTAAGCCACCAGTGGAGCCTTATTGTGATTACTGAACTATTTAAATTTATTTTTCCACTTTATTTTGTGCTTTGTATTTTTCCACTGTTTATGTTCTTTCATTCCTGCCTTTGTTTCCTTCCTTTCTCCCCCTTTCCTTCTTTTTTTTTGTATTTTTTCAACATAATTTTTAAATTATTTTTTATTTGGCTGTGCCAGGTCTCCGTTGAGGCATGCAGGGTCTTCCATTGCAGCACACAGGGCATGTGGGATCTAGTTACCTGCTCAGGGATCAAACCCAGACCCCCTGCATTGAGAGACACTGGGCCACTAGGGAAGGCCCCTCCTCCTTTTAAAATTTTGTTTATTTACTTTTGGCTGCACTGAGTCTTCATTGCTGTGTGCTGACTTTCTCCAACTGCGGTGAGCCAGGGCTTCCCATTTGCAGTGGCTTCTCTTGTTGCGGAGTACAGGCTCTAGAGCCCGTGGGTTTCAGTAGTTGCAGTGCGCAGATTTAGTTGCACGTGGAATCTTCCCCATATCAGGGGTTGCACCTGTGTCTCCTGCGTGGGCATGTGGATTCTTAACCACTGGACCACCAGGAAAGTACTTTCCTTCTTTTTAAAAATATTCTTCTTCTTCCTCTGGTTTTTATTCTTTAAATAGTAAGCCTTGCAATTTTAACATTCGTATTTCATTAGAAGTCTAACGCTAACCAATACTTTTATAGACAGTGGAATCGGTTCACTCTAACTGGCTGATACAATTAATGGCTCCAATTCTTTGCTTTCTTATGCATACTCTTTGCCATAATCCTTTATAGCTCCCTTCTACTATAGCCTTGGGCTTCCCTAATAGCTCAGTATTCAGAAAACTAAGATCATGGCATCCAGTCCCATCATTTCATGGCAAATAGATGGGGAAACAGTGGAAACAGTGGCTGACTTTATTTGGTGGGGGGGGGCTCCAAAATCACTGGAGATGGTGACTGCAGCCATGAAATTAAAAGATGCTTACTCCTTGGAAGGAAAGTTATGACCAACATAGATAGCATATTCAAAAGCAGAGACATTACTTTGCCAACAATGGTCCATCTAGTCAAGGCTATGGTTTTTCGGGTGGTCGTGTATGGATGCGGGAGTTGAAGTATAAAGAAAGCTGAGTGCCAAAGAATTGATGCTTTTGAACTGTGGTGTTGGAGAAGACTCTTGAGAGTCCCTTGGACTGCAAGGAGATCCAACCAATTCATCCTAAAGGAGATCAGTCCTGGGTGTTTATTGGAAGGACTGATGTTGAAGCTGAAACTCGAATACTTTGGCTACCTGATGCAAAGAGCTGACTTACTGGAAAAGACCCTGATGCTGGGAAAGATTGAGGGCAGGAGGAGAAGAGGATGACAGAGGATGAGACAGTTGGATGGCATCACCGACTCAGTGGGAGTAGACTTGGGTAGACTCTGGGAATTGGTGATGGACAGGGAGGCCTGGCATGCTGCGGTTCATGGGGTCGCAAAGAGTTGGACACGACTGAGCAACTGAACTGAATAGCTCAGTTGGTAAAGAATCCACCTGCAATGCAGAAGACCTCAGTTCTATTCCTGGGTTGGGCAGATCCACTGGAGAAGGGATAGGCTACCCACTCCAGTATTCTTGGGCTTCCCTGGTGGCTCAGCTGGTAGAAAATCTGCCTGCAATGCTGGAGACTTGGCTTCAATCCCTGGGTTGGGAAGATCCCCTGGAGAAGGGAAAAGCTACCCACTCCAGTATTCTGGCCTGGAGAATTCCATGGACTGTATAGTCCATGGGGTCCCAAAGAGTTGGACATGACTAAGCAACTTTCACTACTACTTAGTCATGTAACCTGCTTTAGCCAATAAAATATTTTTTAAAGTCTTGGAAAATGTGCTCATACATTTCCATTGCTCTCTTTTGTGTACCTACCATTGCCATGAGAATTTATCCCCATTGTCTGGCTGGTGAGTAAGAGACACATGGAACAGAGTCAGGGCTCCCAGCCAAAACTACCCTAGATCAGCTGACCCTAGACATGTAGGCAAGTCCAGCCAAGCTGAGCAAAGCTTTCTAACCAACCCCAAGCAGACACTAGACATATGAACCAGAAACAAATAAAGCTGTATCCCTCTGAGGTTTTGAGGCTCTATGTTATGCAATAGTTAACTAACGCACAATTTTATAATGCATTCAGTTCAGTAATTTTTTTATACTATCATTCCATTATTTTGGTTTTACATTTTTTGATCCTACGCTTTGTTTGTTTGTCCCTAATGTTTGTTTATATTTACCTATGTTTGCCATTTTATCTGCTTACTAATCCTTACTGTTCCTCAGTTTTTCCTCTTGGGATCATTTTATTTCTTCCTGAAATAAGAGATTTCTTCTTAGAGATGCTTCTTCTTACAGATGCTTCTTCTTAGAGATGCTTCTTCTTATTTCTTCTAAGAAATGCTTCAGTTAAGTTCTATTGGTAGTAACTCTTAGTTTTTGTTGATCTGAAAAGTATTATGTTTTCATTTTTTGAAAGATTATTTGCTAAGTATACAATTCTAGGTATAAGATTATTTTCTCTCATCTAATAAGGCAATTATTCCATTAATGATATTATTTCATGCTATTATTATTATCATTCCTCCCATTATTGCTGTTGAGTAGCCAGGAGTTGGTATCACTATCATTCTATGGTAGATAATCTGACTTTCTTTATCTGGTTTTAAAATCATCTCATGCTTTGGTGTTCTGCAGTTTAACCAGATCTGGGTTTTCTTTTCCCCAATCCTAGCTGGGATTCCTTGTGTTTCCTGAGGCTGCTTCTCTTTCATCGATTCTGGAAAATTCTCAGCCATCAATATTTGACAACTACTTTGTTCATATTCACTTTATTATTTTCTAACATAAAAGAGAGTCAGACACAACTGATGCGACTTAGCAGCACCAGCAGACCTCACTCTTTCTCATTTCCTTATCTCTCTGGGATGGCTTTTGGATTATTTTCTTCAAATCTATTTTTTAGCTCATGAATTTCTCTCCAGCTGCACCTCATTAGTAATTTAACCCTTCCAATGAGCTAGACACTTACAATGTATCTGACGCTGCTGATTGTCTTCTCTGCCCGTGGGTTTTGTTTTTTTGATTGTGAATTCATATTTTTGATATTTCTCCTAGCAATTTTATCTGTTTTGTTGCTGTTATACTTGGAGATATGTAGTCTATTAACAGAGTTCCCAGCGGCGCAGTGGTAAAGAATCTGCCTGCCAATGCAGGAGATGCAAGAGACTTGGGTTTGATCCCTTGGTCAGGAAGATCACCTGGAGTAGGAAATGGCAACCCACTCCAGTATTCTTGCCTGGAAAATTCCGTGGACCCAGGAGCCTGGCAGGCTACAGTCCATGGGGTTGCAGAGCTGGACACGCCTGAGCAACTGAGCAGTCTATAACACTGCCAGAAATAAACCCCAAGACAAAGCAGTCCTGCAGAGCCGAGAGCTTGGGTCTGGAGCCAGACTGCAGGGCTTAACTGAAGTTGCGCCACTTACTAGTCGTAAAGCTCATACAACAAACATCCAAGGATACACAGTCCAAACCTGAGACTTAGCTTAACCTCATCTGAGAACTAGGCTCTCTCAATCTTTCTGCTTCGTTAGCATTTGTCATATCACAGGGACATGCCAGTAACTGAATTTTCAAACTTAGAGACAGGAAGAAAATAAAACATGCAAAACACTTGAGCATATTCAACTAGATGTCTTGGTGGACTTTGAAAACAAGGACAGAATAAACAGAAACTTTTTCAGAAGCCCCAGTTGATGGCTTCTAGAAGTATTATGGGCCAGAAATTGGTCACATGCCTATGCCTAGTCCAACTATTGGCTAATAAGAATGAGTTTATCACGAATAGTCTGGACCAGTTATGAGTCATTCAATTGGGGTGAGGCTTTTCCTAGAGGAACCCAGCACAATGCTTGAGAGGGCATTGGTCCCTTCACTGAACTCTTACTGAGCATCCACTACAAGCTAAAGGCCCTGTGTAGCCAGTAAAGGATTTGACATAATCTCTATTAGACAAGCTGAGATAGGTCAAAATGTTTAGCACTCAGTTCAGTTCAGTTCCCTGGTGGCTTAGACAGTAAAGAGTCTGTCTACAATGCAGGAGACCTGGGTTCGATCCCTGGGTCAGGAAGATCCCCTGGAAAAGGAAATGGCAATCCACTCCAGTACTATTGCTTGGAAAATCCCATGGAGAGAGGAGCCTGGTAGGCTACAGTCCATGGGGTCGCAAAGAGTCGAACACGACTGAGCGACTTCACTTTCACTTTCACTTTCAGTTCAGTTCAGTCCCTCAGTTGTGTCCGACTCTTTGAGACCCCATGAATCGCAGCATGCCAGGCCTCCCTGTCCATCACCAACTGCCGGAGTTCACTCAGACTCACATCCATCGAGTCAGTGATGCCATCCAGCCATCTCATCCTCTGTCATCTCCTTTTCCTCCTGCCCCCAATCCCTCCCAGCATCAGAGTCTTTTCCAATGAGTTAACTCTTCACATGAGGTGGCCAAAGTACTGCAGTTTCAGCTTCAGCATCATTCCTTCCAAAGAAATCCCAGGGCTGATCTCCTTCAGAATGGACTGGTTGGATCTCCTTGCAGTCCAAGGGACTCTCAAGAGTCTTCTCCAACACCACAGTTCAAAAGCATCAATTCTTCAATGCTCAGCTTTCTTCACAGTCCAATTCTCACATCCATACATGACCACAGGAAAAACCATAGCCTTGACTAGACCTACTTTTATTGGTAAAGTAATGTCTCTGCTTTTGAATATGCTATCTAGGTTGGTCATAACTTTTCTTCCAAGGAGTAAGCGTCTTTTAATTTCATGGCTGCAGTCACCATCTGCAGTGATTTTGGAGCCCTCCAAAATAAATTCTGACACTGTTTCCACTGTTTCCCCATCTATTTCCCATGAAGTGATGGGACCAGATGCCATGACCTTCATTTTCTGAATGTTGAGCTTTAAGCCAACTTTTTCACTCTCCTCTTTCACTTTCATCAAGAGGCTTTTTAGCTCCTCTTCACTTTCTGCCATAAGGCTGGTGTCATCTGCATATCTGAGGTTATTGATATTTCTCCAGGCAAGCTTGATTCCAGCTTGTGATTCTTCCAGCCCAGAGTTTCTCATGATGTACTCTGCATAGAAGTTAAATAAGCAGGGTGACAATATACAGCCTTGACGGACTCCTTTTCCTATTTGGAACCAGTCTGTTGTTCCATGTCCAGTTCTAACTGTTGCTTCCTGACCTGCATATAGGTTTCTCAAGAGGCAGGTCAGGTGGTCTGGTATTCCCATCTCTTTCAGAATTTTCCACAGTTTATTGTGATCCACACAGTCAAAGGCTTTGGCATAGTCAAGAAAGCAGAAATAGATGTTTTTCTGGAACTCTCTTGCTTTTTCCATGATCCAGCGGATGTTGGCAATTTGATCTCTGGTTCCTCTTCCTTTTCTAAAACCAGCTTGAACACCTGGAAGTTCACAGTTCACGTATTGCTGAAGCCTGGCTTGGAGAATTTTGAGCATTACTTTACTAGCATGTGAGATGAGTGCAATTGTGTGGTAGTTCGAGCATTCTTTGGCATTGCCTTTCTTTGGGATTGGAATGAAAACTGACCTTTTCCAGTCCTGTGGCCACTGCTGAGTTTTCCAAATTTGCTGGCATATTGAGTGTAGCACTTTCACAGCATCATCTTTCAGGATTTGAAATAGCTCCACTGGAACTCCATCACCTCCACTAGCTTTGTTCCTAGTGATGCTTTCTAAGGCCCACTTGACTTCACATTCCAGGATGTCTGGCTCTAGGTGAATGCTCACACCATTGTGATTATCTTGGTTGTGAAGATCTTTTTTGTATAGTTCTCCTGTGTATTCTTGCCACCTCTTCTTAATATCTTCTGCTTCTGTTAGGTCCATACCATTTTTGCCCTTTATCGAGCCCATCTTTGGATGAAATGTTCCCTTGGTGTCTCTAATTTTCTTGAAGAGATCTCTAGTCTTTCCCATTCTGTTGTTTTCCTCTATTTCTTTGCATTGATCGTTGAAGAAGGCTTTCTTGTCTCTTCTTGCTATTCTTTGAAATTCTGCATTCAGATGCTTGTATCTTTCCTTTTTTCCTTTGCTTTTCGCTTCTCTTCTTTTCACAGCTATTTGTAAGTCCTCCTCAGACAGCCATTTTGCTTTTTTGCATTTCTTTTCCATGGGTATGGTCTTGATCCCTGTCTCCTGTACAATGTCACGAACCTCAGTCCATAGTTCATCAGGCACTCTATCTATCAGATCTAGGCCCTTAAATCTATTTCTCACTTCCACTGTATAATCATAAGGGATTTGATTTAGGTCATACCTGAATGGTGTAGCGGATTTCCCTAGTTTCTTCAATTTAAGTCTGAATTTGGCAATAAGGAGTTCATGATCTGAGCCACAGTCAGCTCCTGGTCTTGTTTTTGTTGACTGTATAGAGCTTCTCCATCTTTGGCTGCAAAGAATATAATCAATCTGATTTCGGTGTTGACCATCTGGTGATGTCCATGTGTAGAATCTTCTCTTGTGTTGTTGGAAAAAGGTGTTTGCTATGACCAGTGCATTTTCTTGGCAAAACTCCTGTCAGTCTTTGCCCTGCTTCATTCCGCATTCCAAGGCCAAATTTGCCTGTTACTCCAGGTGTTTCTTGACTTCCTACTTTTGCATTCCAGTCCCCTATAATGAAAAGGACATGTTTTTTGGGTGTTAGTTCTAAAAGGTCTTGTAGGTCTTCATAGAGCGGTTCAACTTCAGCTTCTTCAGCGTTACTGGTTGGGGCATAGACTTGGATTATTTAGCACTCCTCTCCGCAAATGTCAGCTTTGGCCCTAGAGTACCTACGGGAGACTGACCTGCTCCGGGTTGTACTGCGCAGCCGCGGGTTCTCTCGGAGCACGCTCCTGACGCCCCGCCCCGAATGCAAGTCCCGCATGCGCACATCGCTTTCTCTCAGACGCACCCCCGGAAGCACTGGCAGTTTTGCGGGGGGGACCGGTAAGCGTTTCCGGAGGCGGGAGGCGCAGGCTGAGGCGGTCGCGGCAGCTACGGCTTGAGCGGGCCCGGCGCCGGCTGCGGCGGAAAGTATCCCACCGGCGGGCTATGTGAGCGCCGAGCCCTTGGCAGGTATGGCAGAGTCAGGACCACGCGTAGCAAGGGGGCAGGAATGGAAACCGGAGAGGTTTGAGGGGTTCTCTCCAGGTTCCGGCGCGCTCACCGCTGACACCGTCAGGCCCATTACGCCGACCGGGATGCCGAAGCCGCACGCGGGACCGTTGGAGTCCCGGCGCTCCGGGTCCCACTTCTGCGGTCTCTGGCCAGCCCGGAGCTCGTGCAGCGACACCGAGGCCCCCGAGGCAGAGTCTCGTCCAAGGTCACCCTCCGGTGACGGACCTCGGCGGGCCAGAGCGCTTAGAGATCCCGCCACCCCCTCTTCCCCCGTCAGACCGCCCCTCCGGCCTTTCAGGGGCGCGGAGTGGGCGCGGCTTGGCGACCTCTCGTTTGAGTCAAAGCCAGGAGAAAGACTGCGCTTGGGACTTCGCTGATCCTGGTCTCTTTACCTCTGCGTTTCACCTCTCTTGCTGTCTGTCACCTGTCATCGCCTGCCCTTTATGCCTGTTAACTCGGCCTCTGTCAGCTTTGTGTTTCTCTCGAGCCCAACTCCGAATATCTGGGTCCTGTCTTCATTTCTGTTTCCACCTTCTGTGTCCCTTGACCCTGTGTTTCCCTCTTAGTCTTTACTCTGGTTGACGGCCTGCCTGTCGGTCCAGCTCTTTACTCATTCTGTGTTTCTCTGCCAGTCGTGTGTCTTTCTCTCTTGTTTCTGCCTCTCCTCAGAGGGTTTCTCTGGGCGGGGCGGCCTGCCCGGACCTCTCAGCCATGGCAGGTGACTCATGACCCTGTGAAGCTTCCTACACTGGTGACATGATCAGAGGCTAGACTGCAGTCTGACCTCAGCTCTGACAGGTGTCGCCGAAACGGTCAGGGTATAGGAGCTTCTGGAGGACAGAGAGAAGGCCATCAGCAAGCTAAATTAGCTTGATGAATCCTTACTTTTTCTTACCCATGGTTTTTCAGAGCTGCCGACTCTTACTTCCCTTTGCTCCATTCACGTGCCTTCCAGGGTTCTAAGGAGCCTGCTCTCTGAGTTACCACTGCCTAACCAAGCCTGTGTACAGGCTGAGGAAGGGTCTGTCAGAGATCCTCTGCCCGTTGGGGCTCGTGGGGCAGTAGCAGGATTTCTGGGAGAGCTGTGTGCTTAGTTTGAAGATCATGTCACTATGTACAGTTAAATTGTGAGAAACCTAGTCGCTTGGGGTTCATTCTTTGCTCTACAAAAGTATTCAGTGAAGAAGTAAGCTGGACCCAAAAGAGCAAATATTGAATGAGTCCGCTTAAATGAGGTATCTGGAATAGGCAAAATCATGGAGACAGAAAGTGGAGTATAGTTTTGCCAGGGGCTGAGGGTGTTGGCAAAATCTTGGCTCTCTGTGCACCAGTGCCCAACAGAAATACAGAGTCATGGAAGAGAAGGAAAGAGTGGCTTTACTGCTTTGCCAGGCAAACGGCTAGCGCCTCAAGAGCTGTGCCCCACTCCCAGGTGAATAGAGAGAGGTTATATAGTCAGACTGGGATGTGTGATTTTTCCAGTAGTCACGTATGGATGTGAGAGTTGGACTGTGAAGAAGGCTGAGCACCGAAGAATTGATGCTTTTGAGCTGTGGTGTTGGAGAAGACTCTTGAGAGTCCCTTGGACTGCAAGGAGATCCAACCAGTCCATTCTGAAGATCAACCCTGAGATTTCTTTGGAAGGAATGGTGCTAAAGCTGAAACTGCAGTACTTTGGCCACCTCATGCGAAGAGTTGACTTTGATGCTGGGAGGGATTGGGGGCAGGAGGAGAAGGGGACGACAGAGGATGAGATGGCTGGATGGCATCACTGACTCGATGGACGTGAGTCTGAGTGAACTCCAGGAGTTGGTGATGGACAGGGAGGCCTGGCATGCTGCGATTCATGGGGTCGCAAAGAGTCGGACATGACTGAGCGACTGAACTGAACTGGGATGTGTGATAGGATTAAGGCAGTAACAGTCTTGCATTCTTATGCAAAGTTTCAAAAGGGCGGGGTTGCTGACAAGATTAGGGTGTGTGCAGGGTCTTAGGTGGGCTTCCCAGGGGGCACAGTGGTAAAAAATCCACCTGCCAATGCAGGAGACTCAAGAGACTTGGGTTCAGTCCCTGGGTTGGGAAGATTCCCTTGGGGTATAAATAGCAACCCTCTCGAGTATTCTTGCCTGGAAAATCCAATGGACACAGGAGCCTAGTGGGATCTATTCTGCAGGGTCACTGAGCACAAACACACAAGCAGGGTCTTGGGTTCATTCTCCTAATCTTGATGAGCCTCTCTGGTCCCTTTAATCTTACCTCAGGTGATTTCTTGGCTGCTCCTCCCTTAATTAGCAACTGTTCTGCCCTTTGGAACTAAGAACGTTGTGGAGGCTGGAGTCTTGCCTATGAGAAATGGAGGACAAAAAGACCTCAGTGTCCTGGAGCCCCACAGGGCCCTGCTCAACATCAAGGGGGAGGAGAGGATGGAATATTATTTAATGGATACAGGGTTTTAGTTTGGGATGATGAAAAAATTCTGCAGACAGATAATGGTGATGGTTGCACAACTGCATGAATGTGCTTAATGCCACTAATTGTAAACTTTAAATGGTCACAGTGGTAAATTTTATGTTAAGTATATTTTACCACAGTACCAAAAAAGTTGTTGAATGCAGATTCCTGAAACTAACAAGCTCTTTGAAAATGTGATTTTTAAAATTCCATTCTGTAGCTTTTAGAAACATTTAATTGAACTGACGTTTCTTAATGCCTGCTCTCCACAGCCGAGGTCCTTAGAAAAGGAGTTTGGTTAAAAGAATTTAGTTAAAAATTTCTACTTTTAGCACCCTGACTCTCCCTCTGTATTCACTGGACTCAGTGCAGGAATCTGCTGCATAAGCAGGAAACTAGAGGATGGTTTTACTTTTCACTTGAAGAAAAATAGTCCTTTTATTATAATAATGAGAAATTATGTGTTATTATGTGTTTTCTGGTGGGAGAGGCCTTTGTTTTATGTTTTCTTATCTGGGTTGTCAGTTTCTAAGCTAGCTTATCAAGCTTTCTTATAAGGTGTAGTCGCCGAATTACTGCCATATTGAATCCCTTGATATCATCGGTTATTTTATGTACCGCCAAAGGAAGAGAAAGCTCTGGCAATTAAGCTACTGCTGTGTGCATGCTAAGTCACTTCAGTAGTGTCTCACTGACTCCATGGACTGTAACCTGCCAGGCTCCTCAGTCCTTGGGATTTCCCAGGCAAGAATACTGGAGTGGGTAGCCTTTTCCTCCTCCAGGGGATCTTCCTCACCCAGGGATCAAACCTCCGATTCCTGAGTCTCCTGCGTTGGCGGGCAGATTCTTTACCAACTGCACCACCTGGGAAGCCCAATTAAGCTATTACATGTGCTTTTTTACATGTTTAAACTTACTTAGATATTTTAAAGTTATATTCTAGTACATTTGTAAAAAGAAGAAAAGTGAAACAAACTGATTAAAATGTTCATTAACCACCTTACTATTCCTTCTCTTCTGAATACTTTTCAGTTCAGAGTTACACCTGTGCTTTTCCACAGTCTGTCCTGTGTGTCGTCAGAAACATTGGTGAGGCTCTCAGGAAAGCTCTAGTACTGTTTAAGGCAGAGACAACTGTTAGAACTTCCACCTGGCCATCACATCTTGATTTCAGAAATTTGAAAATGTGCTGCTTATAATCAGTTGACTGTAGCTCTATATTATTTTCAGGAACTTTTCCATTTTACCTTATTCATGTTTGCAGTTAAAATACAAAGAGATTTTTGTCTCATTTGTAACATATTGAGGGGAAAAAAAACTTTTGTTGTGTATGTTGTAGAACATACAAAACAGCAAGTGCTATTTCTTCTGCTTTCTTGGTTCAGCTTCTTATCCTGAATTCTAGTGAATATGAGAGTGCAGTTAAAAAACATTTCCTTGGCTTTATTGTAATGTTAATGGCAGGGTGAGATGGTGGATGGCATCATCAACTCAATGGACAGGAGTTTGAGCAAACTCCAGGAGATGGTGAAGGACCGGGAATCCTGGCGTGCTGCAGTCCAAGGGTTCAAAAAGAGACACAACTGAGCTGAACGACTGAACAACAACGATAGCAGGGTGACTGATAAGTGGAGAGTTCGTGGTTAGAACAATAACTTCTCTTTTGAATGAATGGCAAAGAATTTTCCACACTGGATCATTTGCCCTGGAGTTTTAAGTAAAACATTCAGCTGTGGCAGGAATCAAACTTCATAAAGCAGGTAGCTTGTTCTTTAAAAATCCTGGAATAGGTTTTACCAAGTGCTCTGGCTGAGTGTGCTCAGTCGCTCAGTTGTGTCTGACTCTGTGACCCTTTGGACTGGAGCCTGCCAGGTTCCTCTGTCTGTGGGATTTTTCAGGCAAGAATACTGGAGTGGGTTGCCATTTCCTTCTCCGGGGGATTTTCCTGACCGGAGGACTGAACCTGGGTCTCCTGCATTGCAGGCAGATTCTTTACCTACTGAGCCATCGGGTTGCAGAGGGGTGGGGATGGGGGGGCGGATGAGGAATGTGTTCCAGTTAGAAAATATAGGTATATTTGATTGATAATGGTCTAGAGGCCAAAAAATACTTTTGTACAGGGTAGTTTAATTCTGCAAAATTACATAGATATTGACTAGTGAGAATTCCAGAAAAACATCTACTTCTGCTCTATTGACAATGCCAAATCTTTTGACTGTGTGGATCACAGCAAACTGGAAAATTCTTCAAGAGATGGGAATACCAAATCACCTGAGCTGCCTCCTGAGAAATCTGTATGCAGGTTAAGAAGCAACAGTTAGACGTGGACGTGGAACAATAGACTGGTTCCAAATTGGGAAAGGAGTATGTCAAGGCTGTATATTGTCATCCTGCTTATTTAACTTATACGCAGAGTACATCATACGAAATGCTGGGCTGGAGGAAGCACGAGCTGAAATCAAGATTGCCGGAAGAAATATCAGTAACCTCAGATGTACAGGTGACACCACTCTTATGGCAGAAAGTGAAGAAGAACTAAAGAGCCTCTTGATGAAAGTAAAAGAGGAGAGTGAAAAAGTTGACTTAAAGCTCGACATTCAGAAAACTAAGATCATGGCATCTGGTCCCATTACTTCGTGGGAAATAGATGGGGAAACAGTAGAAACAGCGACAGACTTTATTTTGAGGGGGCTCTAAAATCACTGCAGATGGTGATTGCAGCCATGAAATTAAAAGACACTTGCTCCTTGCTCCATGACCAACCTAGACAGCTTATTAAAAAGTAGAGATATGACTTTGCCAACAAAAGTCTGTCTTGTCAAAGCTATGGTTTTTCCAGTAGTCATGTATGGATGTGAGATTTGGACTATAAAGCTGAGTGCTGAAGAATTGATGCTCTTGAACTGTGGTGTTGGAGAAGATTCTTGAGAGTCCATTGGACTGCAAGGAGCTCAAACCAGTCTATCCTAAAGGAAATCAGTCCTGAATATTCATCAGATGCTGAAGCTGAAACTCCAATACTTTGGCCTCTTTATGTCCAAAGCTGACTCATTTGAAAAGACCCTGATGCCGGGAAAGGTTGAAGGTGGGAGGAGAAGGAGATGAAAGAGGGTGAGATGGTTGGATATCATCACCAAGTCAATGGACATGGGTTTGGGTAGACTTCGGGAGTTGGTGATGGAGAGGGAGGCCTGGTGTGCTGCAGTCCATGGGGTTGCAAAGAGTCGGACACAACCGAGTAATTGAACTGAACCATGGTGATAGAGGATGTTAACATTTAAAGAAAGCCTAGTGACAGTTATGCAGGAACTCAACACTTTTTGTAACTTTTCTATAAATCTAAACTTATTCCAAAATTAAAACTTTATTTAAAAAATACAAAGGTAGTAGCTCAGAAGGTAGAAAAGCTGATATAACAGAAAATATCAGTCATGATTACTTTTCTTTGGCATTCACCCACAGATACAATATTTATTAGCAAGACACTGGTACGCAGTGAGTGGCACCAGCATCTCTCACATTTTTAATGTGATTTTTCTTTTCAGAAAGCGCTGTGATTTTAGTTTGAAACAAAACTAAGAAATGGGTTCCTCTTTGTCATTTATTCATGCTGTCTTTTGATGGTCATGGCATAAAGAACTTTATCCCAGGAATACAACTTTTCTTTAGGTAAGCTATAAACTTGCTAAAAATACAATTTTTTAAATTATTTACTAAAGTGGTTTCTTTTTCAGTAATTTTTTACTGAAAACTTTTTTACTGAAATAATAATGTAGTTGTATTTACATTAGACCAGAAGGTTCTCTTACTTCTGAGTAGATATTGCACATTTTAAGGCCAATCATTGCCATTCTTTGTATTGTTAGAGAATTTAACTTCCAAGAAACTTTTCTAAGTGACACTTTTTTTTCCACTTAGAAAAATATTAGATTTGGAATTACATTTCTGTTTGAATCCTAACATACCACTTCTGAGATATGTGACCTTGGACAGATCTTTTAACCTTTCTGAGCTTCAGTTTAGCTCATGAGTGTGATGGTATAAAGGCTGTTGCCAGCCCTGAGTTTATATAGTCTGCTTAGTGAACTGTAAAGCATTTGGCTAAAGTATTTGAGTAGGCATGGGGTATTGGTATTTTTGTACATTTGTGCCAGACTAGAGATTCACTAAAGTAACATTTACAGTGTTTAAATGTGCTCTCTACAGTAAGCATGCAAATTACCGTGCACTCTGACTAAGAAATCTCTGGAGGGCTTCAAGAAAAGTCACTGGTGGGTCACCTCCCCTATTATACTGTTGTCATGTGTGTTTTTAGAATATGGAATTGGTATTTAAACAGTATATAAAGCTTGACATACAAGTCCTCAGCTAAATAATAAATGTAGGCTACAATTAAACTCATCAGAGTTGGAAAGGGTCTTGGAGGTCATCTAGTTCATATTTACCCTTTGTCCTCTGCTCTTAAAAAGCCAGATTAGAACTTCCCTAGTGGTCTAGTGGTTAAGACTCTGAGCCTCCACTGCAGAGCCTCAGGTTTGATCCCTGGTCAAACCTCGCATGCCATGGGGTATGGTCAAAAAAAATTTTTTTTAAAGCCAGATTATCTTAGGGAATGATGGAGGGAGTTAGCTAGGATTGGCGTGTTTGTTTTAGAACTGTTGGATTTTAAAAAAAAATCTATACAAGGTGACACAAAATTGCTAGTACTTCATTAAGTCTGAAGATGGCGAATAATTTGCTCTGATTGCATTGCACATTGTAGACTGTTTCGGTTATTTGTGAAAATATTCATCTTTACCTTCCATACTGCCTCATCTCTCAGACTATTGGGTCTGAGCTGGTGTTTTGAATTTAAGTTCCAGCTTCATCACTTACTGGTTATATGACCTTAGGTACATAGTTTAGCCTCTCTTGTCTCTCTTTTATTCTTTATAATAGGAGTAAAAAATATCTTATCAAGTGATTTTTTATGAGGATTAATTTATGAGAATACATAAAGTGCTTTACATAGAATCTGTTACAATACATTCATTAAATAAATGGTCCATGCGATTACCTCTCCTACTGCTTATGACATTTTCCTGCTTACCCAGTGGGATTGGTAACTAGTTTACCTTGCATGCATGCTAAGTCACTTCAGTCGTGTCAGACTCTTTTCCACCCTATGAACTGTAGCCCACCAGGCCCCTCTGTCCATGGGATTCTCCAGGCAAGAATACTGGAGTGGGTTGCCATGCCCTCCTCCAGGGGATCTTCCCAACAAAGGAACTGAACCCATATCTCTATGTCTCCTGCACTGGCAGGTGGGTTCTTTACCACTAGCACCACCTGGGAAGCCCAACTAGTTTATCTTGCATTACTCTGTTTTTAAAAACTGCTCTATCGTGACATAATTCATATGCAATTAAGAGGTTTTTTTAGTATATTCAATGAGTCAAATACCCATCAAAGATTGAGGGCAGTAGGAGAAGAGGGCAACAAAGGATGAGAGGGTTGGATGGCATCACCGACTCAATGGACATGAGTTTGAGCAAACTCAGGGAGATAGTGAAGGACAGGAAAGCCTGGCTTGCTGTAGTCCATGGGGTCTCAAAGAGTCAGTTACAACTTAGTGACTGAACACCACCACAATTTAATTTTAGAATTTTTGTCTTCCCTTTTAAACAAACCAATTAGCAGTCACTCCTCATTTCCTTGCCCTGTGGTTTCTTGCAACTGCTGACTTACTTTTTGCCTCTGAAATTCGCTATTCTGGACATTTCATGTCAGTGGGATCATACAAGATTTAGCCTTTTGTGTCTGACTTCTTTCACTTGGCAAGATGTTTCAAGGTTTGGACTTCTGGTATATATCAATACTTCATTTTTATTGCCAAAAGGATGTTATGATACATGTAGTATGTAATAAAATGGAATAATATTCCTATATAGATGTACCATGTTCTATTCAGTCATCAGTTGAGGACATTTGGGTCATTTCCCATTTTTGGCCATTATGAATAATGCTGTTAGAGATATTCGTTGTGTTTTCTGTGGGCATCATGTTTTCATCTTGGGTAGATAAAGAGTAAAGTTGTTGAGTTATATGATAACCCTGTTGAGGTTATCATATAACTTTTTGAGGAGCTACAGAACTGTTTTCTAAAGTGGATGCGCCATTTTACATTCCCACTAGCAGTATTGTTGTTCAGCAGTCCAGTCGTGTCTGACTCTTGGCGACCCCATGGCCTGCAGCACATCAGTCCTCCCTGTCCCTCACCATCTCCCAGAGTTTGCTCAAGTTCGTGTTCATTGCATTGGTAATGCCGTCCAGCCATCTCATCCTCTGACACCCTCTTTTACTTCTGCCCTCAATCTTTCCCAGCATTAGGGACTTTTCCAATGAGTCATCTGTTTGCATCAGATGACCAAAATACTGTAGCTTCAGCTTCAGCATCAGTCCTTCTGGTGAATATTCAGGGTTGATCTCCCTTAAGATTGACTCGTTTGATCTTGCTTTTCAAGGGACTTTCAGGAGTTTTCTCCAGCACCACAGTTCAAAGGCATCAATTCTTTGGTGTTCTGCCTTTACGGCCCAGCTCTTACAACCATACGTGACCACTGGGAAGACCATGGCCTTGACTATACAGACCTTTGTCAACAGAGTAATGTCTCTGCTTTTCAATACACTGTCTAGGTTTGTCATCGCCTTCCTGCCAAGAAGCAATCATCTTCTGATTTCATGGCTGCAGCACTGTCTGCAGTGATCTTGGAGCCCAAGAAGAGGAACTCTGTCACTACTTTCGCTTTTTCCCTTTCTATTTGCCATGCAGTAATGGGGCTGAATGCCATGGCCTTAGTTTTTTTTAATGTTTAGTCTTAATTTGCCTGTTTCACTCTCCTCCTTCACCCCCATCAAGAGGCTCTTCAGTTCCTCTTTGCTTTCTGCCATTAGAGTGGTGCCATCCACATATCTGAGGTTGTTGATGTTTCTCCCGCCTGTCTTGATTCTGGCTTGTAACTCGTCCAGCCGGGCATTTCTCATGATGGACTCAGCATATAGGTTAAACAAACAGGGTGACAACAGACAGCTGTACTGCAGTGTATAAGGCTCCTGATCCTTCCACATCCTCTCTAACACTCGTTAGTGTCTGTCTTATCACAGCCACCCAAGTGGGTGAGAAGTGATAGCTCATTATAGTTTCAATTTGCATTTCCCTAATGAATAATGATACTGGACATCTTTTGTGTGTCCTACTTGGAGAAATGTCTGTTCAAATCCTTGACCCATTTTTCAGTGGGTAGTCTTTTTATTATTGAATTTTAAGAGTTTTTTATGTATTCTGGAGTAGGAAGTGGCAACCCACTCCAGTATTCTTGCCTGGAAATTTTTGTGGACAGAGAAGCCTGGTGGGCTACAGTCCAGGGGGTTGCCAAGAGTCAGATACCATACCACTACCACCACCGTATGTATTCTGTATACAAGTTACTTATAAGTTACCTGATTTGAGTATATTTTCTCCCGTGTTGTAAATATGTTTTCACTTTCTTGATAGTATTATGTGTACTTTGACCTACTCTTGTTATCTTCCTGCCTACAGATTCAGTAGGTCCCATTGATTCTGTTTTCCATATTCATTGTTACTTTCATTGCCTCAAACCTAGACCATATTCACTGAAATCTTAGAATTGGCCTTTGCTTTAGGCTTCTCCTGCTTTAAGTCCATCCATAAATTATCCTTTGTAAACATTTTTCACAGCATGTCACACAGAAGTTTTCAGTGCTGCCCCCAGTGCCCCGTTTAAAGCTCAGACTCAGCCTTCAGCAGGGTAGTGCCAGTCATTCTTTTCAGATCTACCTCTCACTACCCCATCACTTGTAGACGGAGGCACAGGCAGTGATGCCCATGCTGCCAGAGGTGGTCTGGAATGGAAGAAAGCTTTTAAAAGGGTCTTCTGGTGGTAATTTTACCAGAAAATAAGTTCTTGCCCTCAGTGTGGTGGTACCAATAACTCAGTTTCTTCAGTGTGTCACACTCATAATACACTCAGCCTGCAAGAAATTAAAGCAAAATGCTGTGTAGTTTATAATTTTTCTTTTCTGTGTTAATAAGTGAGAGTTAGGTTTTTTCTTTGTCCATTTTTGATACTGTGGTTTTATAAAAATAGCAAGTTTTCTTATATCTTTGTTCCCTTTCCCCTTTCTTCCTTCTCTGAAACAGTTTATATAACATAGGAATTAGTTTTGAAGAATTTTCCCATAAAATATCCTGGGCCTGGGAGCTTTGGGCAGTCATTTGAATGTGCTTTGTCATTTCTCCACAGTTACTTTTTTTTTTTTTTAATCAGTGTGACATTAAAATTTATTAGGGGAAAATTGTCTTCTGTTTTAAAAAGTTTCTGTTGTGTGATTGCATTTTGTTTCATTTCTTATTCCTAATTTTCTGAATTTGGCATGGCTAGTTTTACATTATTTGTTGTTATTGCTCAGTCGCTAAGCTTTTCTTCTGCATTGTTAATTCTGTTGTTATTCCCAGCCAGTGTTTGTCTTTTTTAATTTATAGTTCAGTTTTGGAGTTCCTGTGTGTTTGTTAGTTTTCCTGTGTACCTACCATGCTTAATTTTTGTGGACATATGAAATGTAGAATTTTCTACCAGTTGTAGAAGTCTGTCATTTCTGGGTCTGTTTCTGTTGATCAGTTTTTTTTCTCTCTCTCCTTATTATGAATTATATTTTCCTTCTTTGCATGCCAGGTGATTTTTTTTATTTTAATAGGATGCCATACACAAATTTTACCTTAGTGGGTTCTGGATTTTTTGTGTTGTATAAATATCCTTAAGCTTTGTTCTGGAACACATTTAAGTTACTAGGAAATATTTTGATCCTTTTGAGGCTTGTTTTTAAACTTTATTTAATGGAACCAGAATTGCATTTTGTCTAAAGCTAATTTGTTCCCACTGTTGAGGTAAGATTCTCCTAAATACTCAAGGTTTTACACTTGGAAGTTTTCTTCCCTTAGATACTTTGATTATTCCTTCTGCTCCATTCATTTTGTTCTTTCTTTCAAGGACTCTTAACTAGCCATACGTTGGAACTATATTCTCTGTTCTCCTGTCCTGTTATCTTCTACCTTGCCGTTATCCTGTTTTTATCCTCCTCCTGCATAAACATTCCTCAGAGTGCTTCCACGTTATTGATTCCATTTTCTACTCCTTACCGCCTGTTTAAATTTCTGCTCTCTTTTAGTTTCCTTATATCTTGTTCTTTTTGCATCATTCTACTGTTTTATCTTCCTTAAATTTCCATTCACAGAAATCATGTTTTCATGCTTGTGGAAAACATCAGTTTAAAAAGGCTATCTAAACTGTACTCTTTGTTACATTTTACTATTTTCTTCTTTTTGGTTATTGTAGAATCTATTTACAGAATAAAACAGTGTTGGGAAACATTTTGTTCAGGTCTGAAAGTTTCCCCCCTTTTGGATAGATCATTTTGGGGTTCTTTATACCTGAATGCTGTTATAATCCACTGTTAGCTCTTTTGCTGGAGGATGGGCTGATGATCTTGACATCAGTGTAATAACTTGAGTAAAAAAAAAAAAAACTGGGGCTGGAGGCTAGGTTGAGACGTTGTTAGGCAAACTTGAGCTCCATGCAATTTGTTCTGTGTTGGTGAAATTGTTTTACCAGGGGCCAACTTGTGTTTCTTTGGTCTAGCTGACAAAGGATGGGCTATGTCTTTGCTTCCTTCCTGGGGCTACTAATGAGCCCCACCTTTTCATATCAAGTCTTTAAAAATTTTCTGCTGAGGCAGTGTGCAACCTTTGGTACCCAGTGCAGCCATCTCTGAGTGTTGCCAGAATGCACGACCTTTCCTGTGGTCTGCCCTCTGTAACTGTGGCCTTTCCTGATGAACAGGTGCCTGCTGGTCGTCTGTCAGGATTACTGCTGCCACAATTGCCTAGTGTAGCAGGGGGAGTTGCCAGGGCAGGGTCTCCTTTTAGCCTGGCCCCATCTCCACTAGATCCTTAATTAAAATCTGTTGCATAAAGACAACTCTGATCCCTGTTTTTCAGGCTAATCTTTTTGTTTCTTATATTTTTTAGTTTGGATGTAGTAGATGGAAAGAATTACATGCTGCTCGCAAGTCTTCCTTTTAGCCTGGTGACCACCAAAATTTATAGTGACCATGTATAACTTTAGAATACACCACAGTTCCCTCCTCTGAATTCCTTTGATTTGTAATCCTCTTATGGTGCTTATATCAGGCTTTGCATTGAATAACAGGATTATATGCATGGGGTTTTGTGTGTGCTTTTTTTTAATCCCCCTACCAGATGATAAACTCTGGATAGTGACATTCCTTCATTGTCTTAGAAATCCCCCTGGTACTTTGCACATAGTGTTTTATGTTGTGGGGCTTTTTAAAATGTTCTTTTGTGGTGAGTTAATTACTTCTGTGAAACTCTTAACAATTGAAATGGCAACTACTATTATATAGACCTCAATTGCCTGTGAGTTTGTAAATATTATTTCCTTCTGTGCTGTGGTGTCCAACTCTTTGCGACCTCATGGACTGTAGCGTTCCAGGCTCCTCTCCATGAAATTGTCTAGCAAGAATCCTGGAGCAGGTTGCTGTTTTGTACTCCAAGGGATCTTCCTTACCTGGGGATCAAACCCATGTCTTTGGCGTATCCTTCATTAGTAGGTGGGTTCTTTACCACTGCATTACCTGGAAAGCCCAATATTGCTTACATAACAGGGAAGCCTGTAGGAGAGATTTAGACTTTGCATGTTACAAGGAAAGAGAATATGTAGAAGTGCCAGAATCATTCAAATTTAAGGGTAGAGGTCAAATACTTATTAAATTACAAAGATTATCACCATCTTGACAGAGTTAAAAATAGAGTTACATGACCTTTTTCCAACTGTTTTTTAGTATGTGGTAAAAAATACATGTCATTCAGTTTGCTACTGTAACCATTTTCAGGTTACTTATATTCCAGTATTGTGCATGACATGACTTATATTCCAGTATTGTACAGTCAGCACCACTTTCTAGTTCCAAAATATTTTCATCACCCCAAATAGAAACTCTGTCCATTAAGCAATAACTCCCCATTCCTTATTCACCCAAACCCATGACAACCTCCAGTCTACTTTCTCTATATTTGTCTCTTCTAGATATTTCACAAAAGTAGAATTATACAACATCTGTACTTTGTTTCTGGCTTACCTTAACGTTCAGCATGTTTCAGTGCAGTGTTTCCAGTATTCTCCCATGTTGTAGCGCATATCCACTGCATTCCTTTCTGTTTGTGTTCTCTGTGTGTCTTCTCAATGTAATCGGCTTATAATGTTGTTGAAGGCCTCTCTTTCCTTACAGAGCTTTGTCCTGCTTTTCTAGATGTGTGGAGTCTCCACCTGTTAGTGTGCATCTGCATGCTTCTCTCTTCAGTTCTGCTCGTTTCTGCTTCATATGTATTTCTTTTGTTAGGTGCGTATATGTTTTTGTCATACACTCTTGAAAGAGTGAAACTTTCGTCAATGTATAATATCCATCTTTGTTCTTGTAACCTTTTTGACTTAAAATCTATTTTGTCTGATAATAATATAGTCACTCCAGCTCTCTTGGTTCCTCTTTGCATGAATCACCTTTTCCATTATTTTACTTTGAACATCTTTGTGCCTTTGTAACTGAAGTGAGTCTCTTATAAACAATGTATAGACCGTGTTTTTTAACCCATTCTCCAAGTCTCTTGCCTTTTAACTGGAGAGCTTAATCTACTTAATTTGAAAAAATCACTAATAAAGAAGGATTTATTTCTACTGTTTATTTCTAGCTATTTTCTGTGTATCTTATGTGTTTTTTGTTCCCCTTATTGCCTTCTAGGTTTTTGGTAAACATTTCTTGCATCTTCTCAACCTTTGCCTCCTCTTTTTCCGAGATCCTAAATCATATTCACTGTCATTATTCTGCATTCTTTTTCTGGAAGGTTGCCTATCTCCACTTCTTTTACTTGTTTTTCTGGGATTTTATCTTGTCCCTTCATCTGGGACATAACTTTCTGCTTTTTCATACTGATTAACTTTCTGTAAAGTGGTTTTATTTTAGTTGTGGGGTTGTGGTTCTTGCTTCTTCTGTCTGCCCTCTGATGGAACAGGCTAAGAGGTTTGTGTAAGCTTCCTGATTGGAGGAACTGGTGGTGGGAAAAACTGGGTCTCCCTCCAGTGGGCAGGGCCTTGCTCAGTAAAGCTTTAATCCAGTTATCTGCTGATGGGTGGGGTTGCGCGCCCTCCCTGGTAGTTTTTGGGCCTAAGGCGACCCAGCTCTCTGGGCTCTGGGCTCTAAGGTCAGGGTAATGGCAACCTCCAAAAGAGTTTACGCCAAAGAAGACCTTCCCAGACAGCTGCTGCCAGTCCCCCATCCCTGTGGTGAGCCCCTGCTGACCCACACCTCCACTGGAGACCTCCAACACTAGCAGATCGTTTTAGATCAGTTTCCTGTGGAGTCACTGCTCCTTTCCTCTGAGGCTTGGTGTACGCAAGGTTTTGTTTGGGCCCTCAAGACGGGAGTCTGTGTTTCTCCCAGTCCCATGGAAGTCTTGTAATCAAATCCTGCTGGCCTTCAAGGTCAGATTCCCTGGGGATTCCCAGTCCCTTTGTCGAGTCCCCAGGCTGGGAAGCCTGACAGTGGGGTTTAGAACCTTCATGACAGTGGGAGAACTCCCTTGGTATTATTGTTCTCCAGTTTGTGGATCACCCACCCAGCAGGTATGGAGTTAGATTTTATTGTGATTGTGCCCCTCCTATGGTTTCGCAGCGGCTTCTTCTTTCTCTTTGGACGTGGAGTAAATCTTTTTGGTAGGTTCCAGCGTCCTCCTGTCAGTGGTTGTTCAACAGCTAGTTGGGATTTTGGTGCTCTCGCACGAGGAGTTGAGTGCATGTCCTTCTACTCCACCATCTTGAACCCCCTTCAGTTCAGTTCACTTCAGTCGCTCAGTCGTGTCCCACTCTTTGCGACCCCACGAATCGCAGAACGCCAGGCCCCCCTGTTCATCACCATCTTCCGGAGTTCACTCGGACTCACATCCATCGAGTCGGTGATGCCATCCAGCCACCTCATCCTGGGTCGTCCCCTTCTCCTCCTGCCCCCAATCTCTCCCATCATCAGAGTCTTTTCCAGTGAGTCAACTCTTTCTCATGAGGTGTCCTAAGTACTGGAGCTTCAGCTTTAGCATCATTCCTTCCAAAGAAATCCCAGGGCTGATCTCCTTCAGAATGGACTGGTTGGATCTCCTTGCAGTCCAAGGGACTCTCAAGAGTCTTCTCCAACACCACACTTCAAAAGCATCAATTCTTCGGTGCTCAGCCTTCTTCACAGTCCAACTCTCACATCCTTACATGACCACTGGAAAACCATAGCCTTGACTAGACGGACCTTAGTCGGCAAAGTAATGTCTCTGCTTTTGAATATACTATCTAGGTTGGTCATAACTTTCCTTCCAAAGAGTAAGCGTCTTTTAATTTCATGGCTGCAGTCACCATCTGCAGTGATTTTGGAGCCGAAAAAATAAAGTCTGACACTGTTTCTACTATTTCCCCATCTATTTCCCATGAAGTGATGGGACCAGATGCCATGATCTTCGTTTTCTGAATGTTGAGCTTTAAGCCAACTTTTTCACTTTCCTCTTTCACTTTCATCAAGAGGCTTTTTAGCTCCTCTTCACTTTCTGCCATAAGGCTGGCATCATCTGCATATCTGAGGTTATTGATATTTCTCCAGGCAAGCTTGATTCCAGCTTGTGATTCTTCCAGCCCAGAGTTTCTCATGATGTACTCTGCATAGAAGTTAAATAAGCAGGGTGACAGTATACAGCCTTGACATACTCCTTTTCCTATTTGGAACCAGTCTGTTGTTCCATGTCCAGTTCTAACTGCTGCTTCCTGACCTGCATACAGATTTCTCAAGAGGCAGGTTAGGTGGTCTGGTATTCCTATCTCCTTCAGAATTTTCCACAGTTTATTGTGATCCACACAGTCGAAGGTTTCGGCCTAGTCAATAAAGCAGAAATAGATATTTTTCTGGAACTCTCTTGCTGTTTCCATGATCCAGAGGATGTTGGCAATTTGATCTCTGGTTCCTCTGCCTTTTCTAAAACCAGCTTGAACATCAGGGAGTTCACGGTTCTCATATTGTTGAAGTCCCCCTTACTGCCTTTTAATTGAGATTTTTGTTTTATATATTGTTTTCATTCCCTTCTTTTCTTTTTATGTATATTTTTAGTTATTAGTAGTTATCTTGAGGTTTACAGTTAACATCTTAAAACTTACAACAAGCTATTATCAGTAAGTAGTATATTAAAAAGCAGAGATATTACTTTGCCGACAAAGGTCTGTCTAGTTAAAGCTATGGCTTTTCCAGTAGTCATGTATGGATGTGACAGTTGGACCATAAAGAAAGCTGAGCGCTGAAGAATTGATTCTTTTGAACTGTGGTATTGGAGAAGACTCGTAAGAGTCCCTTGGACTGCAAGGGACTTGGACTGCAAACCGGTCAATCCTAAAGGAAATCTGTCCTGAATATTCATTGGAAGAACTGATGCTGAAGTGCCAGTACTTGGGCCACCTGATGTGAAGAACTGACTCATTGGAAAAGACCTTGATGCTGTAAAAGATTGAAGACAGGAGAAGGGGATGACAGAGAATAAGTTGGTTGGATGGCATCACCAACTCCATGGACATGAGTTTGAGCAAACTCCGGGAGTTGGTGATGGACAGGGAGGCTTGGCATGCTGCAGTCCATGCGTTTGCAAAGAGTCGGACATGACTGAGCAGCTGAACTGACTGACTGATCGGTAATATGTGAAAACTCAACTCCTATACATCTTCATCCCTCCCTCTTCATATTGTAATTGTCACTGATTACATCTTAATACAGCAGTCCCCAACCTTTTTGGCACCAGGGACCTTTTTCATGGAAGATGGTTTTTCCACGGAGCAGTGCTGGAGGGGATGGTTTCAGGATGATTCAAGTGCATTACATTTATTGTACACTTTATTTCTAATCCAGTGCCACCTCTGATCTGCCTGGAGGTTAGGGACCCCTGTCTTAATACATTGTGTGCCCAATAATGTAGACTTATTGTTTTATTCATTTGCCTTTTAAATCATTCAGGAAAACAGAGAAGTTGTAAACCAAAAGTATAATAATATCGGCTCTTATATATACCTGTGCTGTTACTTTTACTGGTAGCCTATTCATTCGTATGCTTTGAATTACTATCAAGTGTTCTTTTATCTCAGCCTGAAGGACACCTTTATCATTTATAGAGGAAACCTACTAGTAGCAAACACCCTTCGCTTTTGTTTATCTGGGAATGTCTTAATTTCTCTCTTTTTTTAAAAATATTTACTTATTTGGCTGTGTCGGGTCTTAGGTGTGGTGTGCAAACTCTTATTTGCAGTATGTGAACTCTTAGTTGTAGCCTATAAAATCTAGTTTCCTGACCAAGGATCAAACTCTGTGTTGATCCTGTGTTGAGAGTGCGGTTTTAGCCGTTGGGTTCCTTCATTCTTGAATGGATAGTTTTGCAGATATCAAATACCTGGTTGACAGATCTTTCTTATAGCACTTTAAATATGTCATGTGCTGCCTTCTGAACAGTATGGTTTTTGATTAGCAGTTAGCTGTTAGTCTTACTGAAAGTGAAAATGTTAGTCACTCAGTTGTGTGTCTAACTCTGTGACCCCATAGGGTGTAGCCTGCCAGGCTCCTCTGCCCATTCAGTTCTCCAAGGCAAGAACACTGGAGTGGGTTGCCATTCCCTTCTCAGGGGATCTTCCTGACCCCAGGGTTGGAACCCGGGTCTCCTGCATTGCAGGCAGACTCTTTACTGTCTGAGCTACCAGGGAAGTCCAGGTCTTCCTGAGGATCCCTTTGAGGTGATGAGTGGCTTCTTTCTTGCTGCTTTCACGATTCTCCATTGTCACTTACTTTCCACTGAGAAATGGAATATTTCCCGCCATATCAGTAAACAAGGACGTCATAGTCAATAGCAGTTTCAGCCACCAGGATGGTGAACTGGTGAGCAGTGAGGGAACTCAGGATGTGAAAATGCAGGATACTGGCCCCAGATAGATGGCACGCATATCAGAGGAATGATTTCAGTGAGCCCAGACTCTTTCTTCTTCCCATACATAGAAAAATGGGAAATTCCTTAGCCTGACATATTTGGTTTTCTTTAATGATCAATACACTTTTGACTTTCCCAAATACCTGTCGTTTGTTGGAAACCTCCTATATATCCTAGCTCCCTCTCTTGCCTCCTCAGAGCAGTTTCTCAGCGCTGTCTGAAACACTGTCTCCAGGGCTGCAGTCCTCATTTTGCCCCAAATAAAACTTAACTTGCAGCTCTCACATTGTGCACAAAGTTTTTTTTCCAACACCACTATTTGATTTAAAATGTATCTTATGTGGCTGTCTTTATCTACTTGGAGTTTGTTAAACTTCTTGGATGTGTACCGTTTATGTCTTATCAAATTCAGGAAATTATATCATTTCTATTTTTTCTGCTTCTGAGACTGATTTGCATGTTGGTATATTTCGTTTTCCATAGTACCGCAGATTGTGTTTCTTTTTCTTTGTTCCTAATACTCCTCAGACTGGATATTTCAATTGCTTTACATTTGAGTTTATGAAGTTTTTTCCTTTTGCCTGCTTAAATCTGCCTTTGAACTCCTCTTATGAATTTTTAACTTGTATCTGTTTCCTTGGTCTACCATAATAAAATACCACAGGCCAGGTGGCTTAAGCAATGAGAAGTTATTTTTTTCACAGTGTCAGAGGCATGAAGTCTGAGAGCAAAATGCTGGCAGATTTGGTTTCTCCTGAGGCCCTTCTCTTTGGCCTGCAAGTGCCCCCTTTTCGTCGTGTGTTCACATTGCACTCATGCCTGATGTCTCTGTTCAAATTTCATTTCTTTAAGAACACTAGTCATCTTGGATTAGGTCCCACCCAAACAGCCTCCTTTTAACTTTACCTTTTTAAAGGCCCTAAATCCAAATATAGTCACATTCTGGAGTACTGAGGGCTAGGGCTTTAACATAGGGAAATTGGAAGGATGCAATTCAGCCCATAATGCAGCTGTTAAAATTTCCCGCTCCAGAATTTCTATTTGATTACTTTTTATAATTTCGATCTCTTTATTGACATTGTTCTGATTTTCTTGAACTCTTTGTCCATAGTTTTCTTTAACAGTTTGAGCAAGTCCACAGCAGTTGACTTTAACAGATCCAACTAGCACTTAACAATGTCTGGTATTCCTCAAGGATAGTTTCTAATTTTTTTTCCCCTGTGAATGTACCTTATTTTCCTTTTTCTTTGTGTATTTTGTGTATTTCTGTGTAGTTTTTGGTTCAGAACTGGATATTTTTAGTATTCAAATGGGATAGCTCTTAAAATCAGATTCTTCCCTTCCTAGGGGATTTTTTTTTTGTTTGTGTCTTGTTGATGGCTGCTGTTGTCTATATGGCCATTTTTTCCAAACTGTTTTGCAAAGTCTGTATTCCTTGTTGCATGTAGTCCCTGAAGTTTCTGTTGCTTTAGCTCTGTGGTAGGCTGCGTCCTGACAGAGATTTCCTTAAGTGTTTGGGTCCAGGAAATAGTGGGAGAGGTGTGTGTATTTTAAAATCTTATGATGGACGTTACTGGGGAAACCACGCAGCCCAAGACAAAGCTGCATGGATCAACCAGACTGGCCAAGATGCAAAAGCCCCAGTCTTGGGAGAGCACTGTTCCTCCACCCTGGCTTTAGCTAGGTACTCTTGGAAACTGGGCCACTGTTGCAGATTGTAGCAGGAGGAAATGGCAACTCGCTCCAGTATTCTTGCCTGGAAAATTCCATGGACAGAGGGGCCTGGTGGGCTATATACACGGGACCACAAAGTTGGACACGGCTGAAGCGACGAAGCATGGACTCTCGCTCTCTTAACAAGGTTTAACAGCCTCTTCTTTGATCAGGCATTACTGTGGTTGCTGTTGAGTGTCTGATCGGATTCCAGAGTTCTGAAATGGTTGATTTTGATCATCTTAACAGTTTACTGATTGTTTTGGTAGAGGGACTGACAGCTAGAGCTTCCTACTCCATTTTCTCTAACATCACTTGCAGCGTCTTTTTTGTAGAACTGTTTTTAAGTCTTATCTCAGTCACATAAAATTTCACAGCAAATATTTTAAATCTTGAGGAAAAGATGAGTTATTCAGTAAGTAGTGTAGGAAAAACAGGCGTACCATTTTGGAGGGAAAAGGAAAAACTGGATCCTAACCTTCTCCTTATGCCAAAATAAATTCTTTATGTATTAAAGACTTAAATGCCTTTAAAAGAAAAATGGTGCCAGGAATAAAGTCTAAATAATTCTTTTTACTTTATAACCTTGCAGTCAGGAATGCCTTTGTGTGTCTAACACAAAACCCTGGAGCTATAAAAGCAAAGATTGGATAATTTGCACAAATTTCAAAAAGTTAATGTACTGAATTTACAAAAATTACAAATCAATGAGATGAATTGCTTAACTTATTTGAACACAGAGTATGACTGATAATATATAGGAAAAACAAATGACCAGTAAATGTAAGTAGAATATCGGTCTCGTTCATAATTAATTGAATGTTGATCAGAACAGTGAATCATGGATTATTCACTTGAGAAATTTGCAAACTTTTTTTGTGTTGTTTGATCAAGTTGAGGAATAGATACTGTCATTTACAGTTGGTAAGAATGTGACTTGGTGCACCCTTTCTGGAAATTAGTTTTATTGACCCAGGAATTCTACTGGTAGAGATTACCCTATAGATATTTACGAAGATAAACCAAGACAGTCATAATTTCAAAAACCCAAACAATTGAAATTCCATGAGAAGAGAGCTGACTAAATTATCATTAAGTTCATATAGGAGAAAACTATATAGCCATTAAATAGAATGAAAGTGTTAGTCGCTTAGCTATGTCCCACTCTCTGTGACCCCACAGACTGTAGCCAGCCAGGCTCCTCTGTCCATGGAATTCTCCAGGCAAGAATATTGGAGTGGGTAGTCATTCCCTTCTCCAAGGGATCTTCCCAGCTCAGGGATTGAACTGGGTCTCCTGCATTACAGGCAGATTATTTACTGTCTGAGCCATCAGGGAAACCCAGATACAATGAATTTCCTCTTATGCTGTTTTGGCGTCTTAGTCCATTCAGCCTACTATGACAAAGTGCCATAGACTGGGTGACTTACAAACAACAGAAATTTGTTTCTCCGAGTTCTGGAGGCTGAAGACCAGGGTCAAGGTGCCAGCAGGTTTGGCTTCTGGTGAGGGCCTACTCACTAATTCGTAGACAGCTGCCTTTTCACTGTCTCTTCATGTAGCTGAAAGGGACAAGGGAATACTCTGTTGTCTCTTCATAAGGGCACTAATCCCATTCAGGAGGGCTCTGCCCTTGTGGCCTAATCATCCCCCAAAGCAAACAAAATCACACTGGGGGAGGGCTTCAACATGCATTTGGGGGACATAATCAGTTTATAGGATGTCAGATATTCTGCCAGATACATTGAGTGACAGAACTAGGACAGAGTAGAATGTAGGTAATGAGCCCATTTGGGTTGGAGTTTTTAAAGAATATAGATCACTTATTCTGATGCATGCGGAGAGAAGTTTCTAGAAATATATACAGGAGTTTGTAAATCGTGGTTTCTTTTGTGGGGGAGGAGAACTAGGAATAAATGGTGGAGAGATTTTTTTTTTTAACAGCTTTTTGTGTTTTATGCCCTCCCGATTTTTTTCCAAATAGCTAAAACCAAAATTCTGTGGTGATGAGAGTTTACATACCTGTAGTCTGTATGCATTTATGTAGTTAACTTTTCCTTTTGAAATTATAAATAGCTAAATAGTTTATTTTCTGGTCTTTCTGTTGTTGTTTTTAATCATTATTAAATGTTCTGTGTGTGCTCAGTTGCTCAGTCATGGCTCTTCACGACCCCACAGATGGCAGCACACCAGGGTCCTCTGTCCGTGGGACTTCCCAGGCAAAATTAGTGGAGTGGATTGCCGTTTCCCTTTCCAGGGGGTCTTCCCGACCCAGGGATCAAACACATGTCTCCTGCATTGGCAGGCGGATTTTTTTACCGCTGTGCCACCTGGAAAGCCACTGTGAAATGTTCTGAGAGCTCTAAATAATAAATTAATACTTAATTCTAGAAACACTGCCTTACCTCTTAAAATTAGTAATGACTAATCTGGTATTTTCACGTCTCCTTAGCAGATGCAGTGATGTGATAGGAAAAATAGCATAGGCTTTGGAGTAGTAGAAACCTAGATTTCAAATCCCTACATAATAAAAACTAGCTTTAATTTTAGCCTTAGGAAATTTACTTGAAATAGTGAACTTAAGATAACAGCCCTCTACATTTGTAAATTAGGTGAGAAGGTGTATAGTTCCTCAGCTCAGTTCAGTCGCTCAGTCGTGTCCAACTCTTTGCAACCCCATGGACTGCAGAATGCCAGGCCTCCCTGTCCATCACCAACTCCCGGACATGCTCAAACTCATGTCCATCGAGTCGGTGCTGCCATCCAACCATCTCATCTTCTGTCGTCCCCTTTTCCTCTCGCCTTCAATCTTTCACAGCCTCAGGGCCTTTTCCAATGAGTCAGTTCTTCTCATCAGGTAGCCAAAGTATTGGAGTTCCAGCTGTATAGTCCTTGGTATATAGTAATTACTCAAAAAACTTTGGTAGTTTCTTCTCTTGGTATCTCTCCCTGTCTCTGGAAGGTAACTTTCAACCTTTGTTGGGTTATCTGCTTCTTTTTTCTGGTACTTAGAAAATCTGCCATGTAGCAGTGTTTAGATATGGTATCAGACCCAAGTGACAAATAGCACCAATAAATCTGTTGAGAGACTTCCCTGGTGGTCCAGTGGCTAAGACTCCAGGCTCCCAGTGAGGAGGGCCTGAATTTGATCCCCGGTGAGGGAACTAGATCCCACATGCTGCAGCTGAGAGTGTGCAGCCTGCATCTGGATAGCCTGCCTACTGCAACTGAGACCTGGTGCAGCTAAATAAATACAAATTAAACCAATAAATCTGTTGGGTTTTCTGGTTTGTTTTAATGTTCTCTGGAATTGCAGAGCCTGAGCAGCATCTCTAGCAGAGTTCATCTCATTGATCACTCTTGTGAATTGTCTGTAATGTTAGACTCACCCCACAAAGTATATTTACGATAATGTGACAAGCAATCCCTTCTTCTTTGTTATAACTGTTTTCAGATTGAGTTCACTCAGTGACAGGGACAGTGTTTACTGTACTCTTTGTTCTATAGCTTTTAAAACAATTTGGAGATTACCAGAGAGAAAGAGTACCTTGCCTTGCCATTTTGTTCTGTTTCACATTATCAGAAGCTCTTAAAGGGCTAGAATTCTGACAGCAGCTAGAGCAACCCATGTTGTTTGGGAGCTCAGTGAGTTAGTCCCTGTGGTGCTAAGGAACCAAAGGCCTGACTGAACTGATCACAGCTCTTCGGCCCCTTGTCCCCTCCCTGGATTCTAGCACAGTGGTCTTCTTTCAGTTCCTTGCAGTTACTGAGTCCATTTCTGCCTAAGGGACTTTACCTCTGCTTTAAGAGTCTGCCTGCAGTGTGGGAGACCTGGGTTTTGATCCCTGGGTCGGGAAGATCCCTTGGAGAAGGAAATGGCAACCCACTCCAGTATTCTTGCCTGGGAAGTCCCATGGACAGAGGAGCCTGGTGGGCCACAGTCCATGGGATTGTAGAGTCGGAGATGACTAAGCAACTAGCTCCCCTTCTTTCCACAGTTCTTCCTCGTGTGGATTGAATTTGAGGCCTCTTAAAAATTCTGTCAGGAAAAGGTATTGTATTTGTTCTGACTAGAAATATTTATTTTGTTTTACTTGGGATTTATATAGTTTACAAATATCTCTGGATTCTGTTTTCTCACAGACACAGGCATTGTCAAGAGTTAATACCATAAATAAGGGTGGGAGGTTCTTGCTTTTGGCGCACTCAACACCTGCAAGCCTTGCTCTGGGGGATGAAGGGCCCCCCCCGCTGTCCCCACAGGCCAGGGGTTTTTTTGAAACTATGCAACCTTGGTTTTCTTAGTGATCTGTAAATTTCTCTTTGGGCTGGAATTAGTACTAATTTTTCTTTCTCTTTTAGCACCAAACAAGATTTGTGATGAAATGGAGCCTGGAACAAACTCTTTTCGAGTAGAATTTCCTGATTTTTCCAGCACCATTCTGCAGAAACTGAACCAGCAGCGCCAGCAGGGACAGTTATGTGATGTGTCCATTGTTGTCCAAGGCCACATTTTCCGAGCACACAAAGCTGTTCTTGCTGCCAGTTCCCCCTACTTTTGTGACCAGGTACTCCTGAAAAACAGCAGGAGGATTGTTTTGCCTGATGTGATGAATCCCAGAGTGTTTGAGAACATTCTCCTGTCAAGTTATACGGGGCGTCTAGTAATGCCTGCTCCAGAAATTGTCAGTTACTTAACAGCAGCGAGCTTCCTCCAGATGTGGCATGTGGTCGACAAATGCACTGAGGTTTTAGAAGGAAACCCTACAGTCCTTTGTCAGAAGCTAAATCATGGCAGTGACCATCAGTCTCCAAGCAGCAGCAATTACAATGGCCTGGTAGAGAGCTTTGAGCTGGGCTCCGGGAGCCACACTGATTTCCCCAAAGCCCAGGAACTGAGGGATGGAGAGAACGAAGAGGAGAGCACCAAAGACGAGCTGTCATCTCAGCTCACTGAGCACGAATACCTTCCCAGTAACTCGTCCACAGAGCATGACCGGCTGAGCACGGAGATGGCAAGCCAGGACGGGGAGGAGGGGGCCAGCGACAGCGCCGAATTCCACTACACCCGGCCCATGTACAGCAAGCCCAGCATAATGGCTCACAAACGCTGGATCCACGTGAAGCCCGAGCGCTTTGAGCAGGCATGCGAGGGCATGGATGTGCACGCACCCTATGATGAGCACCAGGTCACAGAGTCCGTCAACACAGTGCAGACGGAGTACTCAGTCCAGCCCTCGGGGGTAGAGGAAGACTTTCACATCGGGGAAAAGAAAGTGGAGACAGAGTTTGACGAACAGGCTGATGAAAGCAATTATGATGAGCAGGTGGATTTCTATGGCTCCTCCATGGAAGAGTTTTCTGGAGAGCGGTCAGATGGGAATCTTATTTGGCACAAACAGGAGGCTGCTCTAGCATCGGGCTACAGTGAGAATATTGAGATGGTAACAGGGATTAAAGAGGAAGCTTCCCACCTAGGATTCTCAGCCACTGACAAGCTGTATCTTTGTCAGTGCGGCAAGAGTTTCACTCACAAGAGTCAGAGAGATCGACACATGAGCATGCACCTCGGGCTCCGGCCTTATGGCTGTGGGGTCTGTGGTAAGAAATTCAAAATGAAGCATCATCTCGTGGGTCACATGAAAATTCACACAGGCATAAAGCCATATGAGTGTAATATCTGTGCAAAGAGATTCATGTGGAGGGACAGTTTCCACAGGCATGTGACTTCTTGTACCAAGTCCTACGAAGCTGCAAAGGCTGAGCAGAATATGACTGAGGCTTGTACCAAGTCCTACGAAGCTGCAAAGGCTGAGCAGAATATGACTGAGGCTTGTACCAAGTCCTACGAAGCTGCAAAAGCTGAGCAGAATATGACTGAGGCTTGTACCAAGTCCTACGAAGCTGCAAAGGCTGAGCAGAATACAACTTGAGTGGCAGGCACAAAAATAAACTGTGGTAATTATGCAAATCTGGGCACAGATGATGCGTGCTACTTGCTATTATGAGAGAAGCTTAAAAAAAAGGAAGATATTTCTGCAAGACCAGTTCTAAGTAGGCCAATTAAAAAATCTAATTCTTCAAATGTGTCTGTTCCCGGCCTGGAGTGGCTAAAGGGGATAAGTGCGCCCACCTCACACCTGGTAAGGTGAACCTTCAGGCTTCTTGGGAATGAAGCTGGTGAACTAGAGGGTAGAGACACCTGCACTTGGAATTGGACTCCAACCCCCCAGTTCCGTTTCAGGTGGCAGCGGTGTTTGATCAGTCATTATTACAAGGTCATATTGGAATTTTATTTTGCTCTTACTATAGATACTTAGGTAATGTGGGTTTATTTTGGTAGCTGCTTCACTGAATGAAATGCTACTTATGTAATAGCTACAAATAATGTGATTCCTAGGATACTAAGTTGATTAACAGAGCTCTCTTATCTGGTTTTGTTCTTTCTAAAGAGTATTCTAACCAAAACTATGGAGATTATTAAGAGGGTGACATTCTAAGTAAGAAAAAAAAGTAACTCATGGTACCAGCTCCAATTTCTGTAAGATGCCACCATCACAACGTGTTTCAGACTCTTGATAAGTCAGAGTTTTATATTTTAGTACTAACATTTAGTTTGAACAGTTGTTTCTAATTGTAATTCTCTAGGGTGCCAGAGATAGGTATTTCTAACTGGTTTGCTGTCCCAAATCCTGTTTGTTTAATTGTAGCATCCACACGGTGGGATCTGCTCTGGCTAGTAGACTTCTAGCCTGCTTTGACTCCAACCACGGTACCATTGGCTGCTCCAGCCCATTCACTCTGTCTTAGATTATGGTGCTTCCTGAAGTGGTCAGTCAATGACCAGTTACTGGGAAGGAGCTGGAAGCCACAGCTGAGAGTTACCTGTGAACTTCAGGAGCCTATAGAGTGCTACGGCGACACTCCAGCTGTCAGAACGAGAGCCACCAAGTAGCAGAATTTTGAGTGTCAGGTTACACTTAGGGGGACGAGGGGAACCAATTGCTCAAGAAAAGGGGAGTTTTGAAAATACACTGGTAGAGATACTCACAGAGGGGTACGTTGAGCTGGTCCTCCCAGCTCTTTAGGAGTGCTGGAATGTGTTTTAAAAGAGGGAAAGAAAGATTCCTAATTTTAGGAAGTTGTCTGCAAATTCCTGCTCTCATTTAATAGATAAAGCTGCATACATTTACAAGTCCGTATAGCTATAGTGAAGTATAGTGAAGTCGCTCAGTTGTGTCTGACTCTTTGCAATCCCATGGACTGTAGTCTACCACGCTTCTCTGTCCATGGGATTTTCCAGGCAAGAGTACTGGAGTGGGTTGCCATTTCCTTCTCCAGGAGATCTTCCTGACCCAGGGATCGAACCCAGGTCTCCTGCATTGCAGGCAGACGCTTTACCCTCTGAGCCACAAGAAGCTCTCAGAAGCTCTGTATAGCTATACCTACCAAAAAAAAAAAAAAAAAACAACCCAAGAAAAGTAGCTATTCTGACACCTTTTCTGAGGATTAGTCAGAAGTTTGGGATTAAAAAAGAAGCTTTTAAACTGTTGTTTTAAACTGTAACATACCTGAAGCTGTCACCAGGGTTGGGTCAGGGTGCTACTGTTATGTCAACTTTTCCGTAAACTTAATGGTTTATTATTTCTTAGTGGAAACTTTTTTTTTCCTGAAAACAAAAATAACTTTTCTTGGACTTGGAATGAAGTTTTTGTTTTAAAAGTTGGGCTTTGCTCTGAAATGAGCAACTTTGCTGGCAATGGCCTCTGATCCTCAAACTCCTACCATCAAGGCATTTAGTTATATGGAAAGGGGAAAGATTTACTTACCAGTTAACGCTTGTAATCAAGGTTACAAAACAGGGATCTATTCATTAACACTGTATCATTCTCGATATATAAAAAGCACTTTGTATTTAAAACTTTATTATAAATATATATTGATTTTTTTAACCTAGAAACTAGATATTACCTCTTGGTTGTTTGCCATGTTAATACCCTCTTCTCTTAGTGTTGAAACTTCACCAGTTAACAGTCATTTCTCTGTGTTACCTGACAGAGAATGTGGAGGTGACTTATAGCCAAGCTCAGTTGCTGCTTCTCTTTTTCTCATATTAGAAGCATTGGGTTTTAGGTATGATCCCAGCCATTGTATGTGAGGAATAATTGTTGTATCACTTCTACTACTAATTTCAGTACTAAGGCAGTGTAGCCATTTTGTTCGGCCAAAAGCCAGTCACCCTCATAGTATGAGCAGACCATTTCTGCCTGTTTGGAAGGTTTGATGTGCTGGTTTCTATTAAAGATTGTACTCAAATGAGTGTTGGAACACTTGGGAAGAAGAGTCTTGAGAGGTATAATAAAAATATTCTGGAACAATCTCACGGTCCTTCAGTTATGTTGAGATCAGCATGGCAGCCGTCGTGCGTAATGAGGAGGAGGAGGAGGACAGGACTGGGGGCAGCTCTCTGGTGGTAGTTTTAGAAGCTCTCAGTTGTGCTGGGACTTCACGTGTTATGAAGAGAAGCAGATCTTCTGTTGAAATCCTTACGTGTGCATCTGCTACTAAATGTAGAATATAAAATGTAAGCTCCTCACACCTGCCGTTTGAAGCTTTCTGTGGTAGTGGGCTTTTTATAAAAGTTAGAGGTGCTGATCAGTCCACCAGACCCCGTGAGATGATTGGGCATCTGAAATGCTGGCCATGTCCAGAGAGGCGGGGTAAGGGGGTTGCCTTAGTTTGGATATTGAAAGTGAATCTTTGTAAACTTGGCTTTTAGGCTTAAGAGATCATACTGTGTTACTACTTTTTTTTTTTTCCTCCTGCCCACCCTGGGTTGGACAGATAGTCTCTGTCCTTACCCTCAGTACAGCTTTAGAAAATCTTTCTCCTTCCCGTTGAGTTTGGAGAGCAGTAGGTAACGTTTCCAGTCTTTCAGGGATCTTGTCAGTGGCCCACAGCCAAGGTGTTTGTCCCTTACTTTGAGTCTTAACTGTGGTTTCTCTCCAGTCCCAATGGGAAAGGGCTTGAAGGCACCACCAGTGGTCTTTAATATTCGTACTGATGCTATGCCTTTCATTTTAGATCCACACATTACAATAATCCACCCGATAAAGTAGGTCTGACCGGCTGAGAACAGACTGCCATAACTTTCCTCAGCTGTTGAAGGTTACCCCCCAGTCCCTTCTTTTGGCTGCTGGTCTCAAAGAGTCTGCCTGAAAGGGTCTCCTCGGCTCAAGTGGGCATTTGCTGAACTGAACTGACTCTGAGCTGACTGGGAAAGCTGCTTAGTCTCAGTGGCGTCTTCCTACAGAGGCACACACCTCCTCCTGAGGCTGCTGTGGACATGAAGTTGGGGCTGAGCAGAAGCAGCAATGCTGGCTTTCCCTGGGGAGGGGGGATTTGCTGCACCCCCCGACCCCGGGTGGGTAGGGGAAGGTGGAGAGGATGCCATCACACCAACGTCAGGGGTTTGCTTTTATAAGGTCTCTGGATAATTTAGGAATGCTGAAAACCAAGCAACATAGACCCCCACCCCTCCAGCCCTTCTGTGCCACACTAATTTTGTGGTTTAGGTTGCTTTTCTGTGACTCACTTTGTTCAGTGAAACCAGGGTGTTTGTTTGGATTTTTGTCTTTGCTAACTTATGTGTTCGAAGGTACATGTTTCTTATTTCAAATTTCTACTGATAGTACCCTCTGGGAAGATGCTGGAACACATTTTGCAAATGTGACTTTTTTTTTTTAGTTTTGCTTGAAGCCTGTGTCATAATGTCAATTGCTGCTGCCTTCTTTCCTTTTATGAGGTTCCCAGTGTTTCTTCTAGAAAATTATTTATGCAAGTCAGGTGACTCTTAGACCACAAAACCATTTGACAATAAGCAGAGTATCATTAGGTGCATATCTTATTGATATTTTGTGAAATGTTATGCCTGTGTTGCAAAAGTTGAATAGTTTTGTCTTTATATACTGCTGTCTTAAGTGTACAGCATGGTTTTACTTAATTGAATGTTACTGTTTAATATTTTCTTCTTATAGAAGAGACCATGCCCTTTTGTATGACATGTTTTAATAAATGTTATCTGTCAACTTTGTAAAAGTTTTGTTTTTCACTCTGGATATTTGACCACAAGTCTTTGTTTTCATTCTGACCTTTGCACCTGAGAATAAAAGTTATATTGTGGGCTTTTGATAAGTAAATGCCAACTAGCCTGCTCAGATGGGTAGTGAGTTGATCATTTGCCGTGTCCGGCATTTATGATCTCGTTTAGCCCCCTGCCCCGCTAGCCCCGTCAGGTGTTTGGGTCTCCTGGTTATTCTCCCTTGGCTCCTCCAGATCCCCTCCCCACCCTGGGCTTCGTTTTGGAGGCTCACCCCTGCGGACCTGTCCCGGCTTCTGGTCAGGGTCCACAGGAGACACTCTGGGAGGAGCGTGGTGGGTGGGAGGAGAGAAGTCCGGGCCTTCACTGCCCGCGGCTCCTTTCCGCCAGGCGTGGCTGGACAGGCCGGCCCCCTCTGCACAGCTCCCGTCAGGCAACTCCAGCATCTGGGACTACACCCTCCTCTTGGGCTCTCAAGCCGAGGCTCGGCCCTGACTCCTGGTTTCGCCGGCCCTCAGAGACTGGAGTGTCCCCGTAGGAGTCCCTGGAGCCTGCCCACACCCTTTGTAAATAATCCCTTATGAAACGCCGCTCAGTCTCCCAGCTGAGTTACGCCTGCGTTCTGTGCCCGCACCCAGGTGATGCCTCGCCTCAACATGTGAGCAGCTGTGAGTCACAGGAGGGGAGTCTGTTACCAGAGGTGGCACCGCAGCTTCCCGGGCAGAGCTGAGATTCAGAAGCGCGGCCTGTGGCTACAGCGCTCGAAAGGTGGTTTTTTCCAGTCTCTGTGATGCCGCCTTGCCCTTCAGTCGGGCCTCTGCTTCACCTCACTTTCCCCTCCGCTGCTCCCCAACCCCCACCCCCAAGAAAACCCGCAAGAAGCAGCAACAGGGCTCTTTAAAAGTGCCGCAGGCACTGAGGGCCACACGTATTTCCTAACAACAGCTCATTACCAGAGACACTGCTTGTTTTAGACCAAACTTAACCATCTTCCCACACAAACCTTCTGTTACCACTGTTTGTTGTGAGGTTTCCCCCACCCTCCCTACTGCTGATTTTGAAGCCAGCTACAGATTGCCTCAGCTAGCTTAGCCATTCTCTATATGGGAAGAAGTCCAAAAGAACCATTTCTAGCCTTTTTTTTTGAGGTGAGGCTGTCTATTCTGACCAAGGGCAAACGGTTCAGGCCCTGCAGCATGGTGACCCCGCTGACCTCTACTCTTGCCCTTCCTGGGTACCCTGCCGAGGCCCCTGGTTACCCCCAGTCCAGCCCACCTAGAAAGTAGATTTTCCCACACGGCTCCCACGGGGGCAGAGACCTCTGTAGGGTAAAGAGGCAGGCCCCGTTTCTTATCAGGGGAAAAGGATGAAGTGGCTCATTTGTATTTGGGAACAGAAGTGGGGTGGGATGTGAGGGGTGTTATCCAGACGGAGGGTGTAACACCTGTGCAGTGTATTTAGATTTCCTCATAGTCAGTTCAGGGACTGCTTCCCACCAAACCACCAGAGCACTTCTTGAGAACAGTCTCCACGCCTAGGCGCCCTGGAGGGTGTTCAGCTCTAGGATTTGCCCACAGTCAATGGACCAGTTCGCAGGTCAGCAACAGGAAATGAGGTAAGCTTGTTGAACTTGATTTAACAGTCATTTACTGTTTGGCAAGTAATCTTAAATTTGTTCTTTCTCAGCACAGAACGTGAAAGATAAGAGCTCTATTCCCTTCCGTCTCTGTCTTGTGTTCTTTTTAAGAAAAGAATGAATGGATGGTAAATGAAGATAGGCACAAATGGTATTTTTTTTTTCCCCACTTAAATGAGAAGCCAGAACAGGAGCAGAGGTGGAGAGAAGAGTCTCATGGTCTTTCTGAACTGGTTTGACTAGTTTGAATCAAAACCAAACCATTTGATTTTATAATCTTCTGTCACTTTCTTGTCCCACTGCAAATAGCTTGATGCCATCACAGGAGAGGCACAGCTGTCCTTCAGGGGCGTATGTGGGCACTATAAAAATAAGCAATATTGTAGGTAAGTAGATGTTTAAAAAGAAAATAGTGGCTTTTAAAGTCTAGAAATGGTGAGTTCTATTTTTTTTCTTCCTCATATTCCAAAATAAGAAAACGACTAAAGCCATTAAATGTATTTATAACTTAATAAGATACTTGTTACTCCCCAGAGTATAATGGTCTGTCTAATGTAATAGCTAACTTTTATGGATAGAAGCAAAAGGCTGCCTCTAGAGCTGGCCCTGTCTTGTTAACTTGGGGTCAGCCACACTGCAGTAAAATCTCACTTGTTAGGGTTCTCGGAAAGCTCCTGAGCTGCACAGTGCTCCACTCGTGGTGGACGGACGCCAAATCTGTACCGGCTGCTGGAATTCCTGCAGGGTCTGGCCGAGTAGAGATTGTAGGCTTTAAAATGACAGCAGTGACTTTGAACCAGACTGGAAAGGATTAATTTTTAACCTCATTTATAGAGTGTGTCATAATCTGTGAGGTATCTTTTGTCTACTCCCAATGTGAAGATACAGAGAATCTTTCTTGGAAAGTTTTTTTTTTTTTTAATGCAGTTCTATATCTTTAGGACTCTGAGCACCAACTCAATCCACTGAACACCATACCTACTTTAATAGGTGTTAAGAAGAATTGGGATTGCAGACTATAAATAACAGCCCTAGGAGAAGGTTCATCGCTTAACCATGTGCTAAGTGTCTAACTTGCATTAGCTCACTTATTCCTCAGAAGAATCTGGTGAGGCAGAATTTTCTCCCAGGCTACCTTAGGTAGCAAGAAAGGATGACAGCTTCCTAGTCTGCAGGGGAGATTTTTTTTTTTTTTCTTCCTCAGGGAAACCCCTCCCTGGGCCCTTATTCATGAGCTAGGAAGGATGTCTGCTTCTGAGATTTGCAGTTACCCTCACCACCTGTAGGGCACTGACCAAGGGTTCTAATGCGGGATGGCAAGGACCTGGGACAGATTAACCTTCCAGTGCCTTTAGGGGCTGGGTGACTCACTGGGTGTCCCTTGGGTTCACACACTGCTCTCTTTGGAGAAATAGAGACTCCGTCTAGGGACAATTCCAGGCCTGGCACCAGTAGCTCCCTGCTTAAATGCCTTAGGTTCAGGAAATATATGAAGAAATTAATCCCAGGGGTGGAAAGTCCAGTGATTTTCAAACTGGTAGAAAAGGCGCATCAGGGCCTACTCCAAGAAAAGGGCAGGGAAAAGGAGCATGACCCACCCACCACCACCCTCTTGCCATCAGAGCAGCTTTATTTGCACATAGTACAATCAACCAATTGCTTGCCCCTTGATAGAGTTGACATTTACGTGGGCTTACTGTGTTCTGCACCATTCTAAGCACTTTTCTTGGACTGACCCTTCACCTCACACCCACTGTGAAAGGCAGGTGCTTGTGCCATCACCGTCTAGCAGGAGGACACTGCCAACAGAGCCAGCATTCCAAAGCCCAAGTCCTGGGCTCCGCTAAGCTACACGTGTTCTGTCTGGCTCAGCGTGTCCAGAGTAAACCCCGCCCTGCCTGCTGGTGCCCTGGATATTAAATTTTGAATGTAAATCGTCTAGAGAGGGGTTCCAAAGGCCATAGGCTTATCTCAGCCCCCTGACCACTGCTCTAGTGTCTTATCTCCAGGAGACCGGGTCTTGGCACCAGCAGCACCTGCTTATCTCTGGGTTGGTGGGCCCCAAGCAGGCTCACCCTGTTCCATCAGCCTCTGGGGCAAGGCACTCCCTCCCAGCATCCCCAGCTCCTCACTTGACTGCTCCAAGCCCTGCCCCCTCCCAAGCAGATCTAGTCCTGTCACCTCCCCGATCCCCCGCAGAGGATCTTAACCCCTTAGCTTGCCATCCAGGGTCCCGCTATCACAGTAGCTGGCTGCTGGTCTGGTCTTAACTGCCCATCTCCACTTGGGCCCTGGCTCCCCTCTTCGGACTTTTCTGTCCTTCGACAACGCTTTTCCCTGCCTTGAACACTCTTTTCCATCCCCACTTCCTAACTTTCCTCCTCCTGGAACACTTTGTATCATTCCAGGCTCTGTGAAAATAACTCCTGTGATGCCTTCCCTGAGCACCCCTGAAAATTATTCACACCAACTCTTAGTGATCCCGTTTTCATTTTAAAGGTAACTGCTGTAGCCTTTGTTACTATCTCGGAATTTTACGTATACCAGCCATTCTTCACATAAACCCATGTCCCCTGCTAGACAGTGAGGTCCTCAGAAACAGAAAGTGAAAGTGAAAGTGAAGTCGCTCAGTCGTGTCCGACTCTTTGCGACCCCATGGACTGTAGCCCTCCAGGCTCCTCCATCCATGGGATTCTCCAGGCAAGAATACTGGAGTGGGTTGCCATTTCCTTCTCCAGGGTATCGAATCCAGGTCTCCCGCATTGCAGGCGGACAGACACTTTAACCTCTGGCACGGTCCTGATCCACAGTCAGTAAATACTGCTGAATTTTAAAAATTTTATAATAATTGCCGATCTACTGTTGAATCTTTATCCACCAGATATGGCCATGAACTTTTTGCTTTGTCAGACACCTTTCTTAGGAAGTATGCATACCCAACGATCTTACAAAGGCCCTCTTCCAACTGAATGTCATCTAAGTGATGCTGAAATTGCCTGTTAGCTAAGAATTTTAAGGTAAGTATAGATCCTCTTTCCTAAGTGAAAGGTTTTGTATCTTAGCAAGTACTGAGCTGTAATATTTGATGCTGTTTATTTAAGTAAAGTCAGGCAGAAGGGGGCAATGGGATTTAGCAAAAAAATGATTTCTGGTAGAGAAAAGTCAGTGTCTGGCTCACACCAGAATGTCAGTAGAGTAACTTAAAACAGTTGACAACTTGCTTTGGAAGCAGAATAAACTGAATTGCCAGACTCCTTATTAAATACACCAGCCCTGTAGTGAAGGAAAGTGATGAATATTTTTTGTTGTTAACTTCTGCTAAGAAGCTTGTTCTAGAAGAGGGCATATTTTCAGTGAATTTTGGCACTGTCTAAAACAGATGGTTACATGTTATTTGGTGCTTCATCTAATACTAAAACTTGTGGCAATTGATTAAGGACCAAAAGTTGTTTTTCTACAACACTCAAAACATGCTTGTAGCAATCTGAGCTTTAAGTATTCTTAATAATAGCAGTAGGATGTTGCAGTTGGGAAACACAGGATCTGGACTAGACAACTGGGCAGGTTATAGGCAATAAAGACAGTTTGTTTTGTGTGAATCGACTCTGAGAGAGCATGGCATGAGGCTCTTCTGACCGTCTAAAAGTAGAAAGGGCAGCAGTGAGCTTGTGACTCACACAGGAGTTCTGTCTGAAAGGTGCTAAGCAGTTCTGCCAGAAACTGTTTCAGAAGCATCTCAGGGCAAATCTTCTCAATCTTTTCATGTAGAAGGATTTTTTTTTTTAATTTTAACCTTTACTTTATTCTTTTTTTTGGCTGTGCCATGTGGCATGCTGGATCTTAGTTCCCCAACCAGGGATGGAACCTGTGACCCTTGCAGTGGAAGCGCAGAATCCTAACCACTGGACCACCAGGGAATTCCCAAGGTCATTTTTTTAATATTAGAAAGATTTGCAGAGCCCCCTCCCACCATGACAATCATTTATCAAGAAAAATTCAAAATTGCAAAACACTGTTATGAATTTTATTGTATGTAAATGTATTTACATTTATTCTTTGAAAAGTGTGTAATTGAAAAGTATTAATGCAAACATGTGGGATATCTCAAAAGTAGCTTTATATCCTTCCAGGGTCTATTCTTTGGTTTATTCATTTGCTCATTTATTTACCAAGTATTTATCAACCACCAGCTCTGGCCCTAGACTGAGCCGCCAGATGGTGATTCCCTGCCTTCAGTTCAGTTCAGTTCAGTCAGTCAGTCATGTCCGACTCTTTGCAAACCCATCGACTGCAGCATGCCAGGCCTCCCTGTCCATCACCAACTCCCAGAATTTATCCAAACTCATGTCCATTGAGTCGGTGATGCCATCCAACCATCCTATCCTCTGTCGTCCCCTCTCTTACCTTCCAATCTTTCCCAGCATCAGGGTCTTTTCAAATGAGTCAGTTCTTTACATCAGGTGGCCAAAGAATTGGAGTTTCAGCTTCAGCATCAGTCCTTCCAATGAATGTTCAGGACTGATTTCCCTGTCTTCAGAGGTTGTGAAAAACACTCTGGGAGATGAGGAAATGGACATTTCAGGATAGGTCCTTTGCTGTCTGTGTCATTAGAATTGGTTAAATCTTAATGAATCCAGGCCTGTAAATAAGATTTTACCATCAACTTCAAGAGAATACTTCTCAAACAAACCTAGCTGTGGATGTGGTCAAAGCCACTGACCTTAATTCATCTGTAAGACAAGACCCAAGTTACAGCCATTTCCTGTAATAGCTACCCTCAAAATCAGCTGCTTCTCTGGGTTTTCTGGGTTTTAACTCATCTCTCTCATCCTGAGGGTAAAGAGGGCAAGTCTTCCTCATCAGTGATTCCTATTTCTGCCTCCCAGGATTTTCCCATTCCCCACTTTTGAACAGAATCCTTTTCTCCTAGTTTGTCTGCCACCGTTCAGCACACTGAATTCACAAGGATAACACGGACACTATAGAATAAATCATATCACAGGCTCCCAAAAAGCACACTCTAGTGAGAAGAGTCATGCTTAAAAAAATAAACCAACACTATGTGTTGTCCTGGATGCTGGGGATATAGCAATAAACAAAACAGAAAATTATTGCAGCCCTCCTGGAGTTCGCATTCTAGAGGCAGGTAAGACTAGTACCTCTCCAACACTAATGAGAAGTACCACAAACTCCACACAGGAACAGGATACCGAGGGACACACACGAGGCCTTCCTAGTGCCATCAGCATCTGAGCAGGGCCTGAAAGGTTGGGTGGAATTCTGGCATGCAGATCCATGAATACAAGTGAAGAAGAGGCCAACCTACCCAGAGTGAAAATAAAAAGAAAGGCAGAGGGGGGCAATGAGAAAGGAGCTGTGGCAATACAGCAGGAAAGGTAGGTTTGGGGGGCCAAGTTTTCACTATGGTGATGGATGTCAACCATCCAGCATTTACTGTATGCCAGGCTCTGCGCTACATTCTTGACGTGCGATATCTCTTTAGATCTTTACTACAACCCGGCTTCAAAGGTAAGGGGAAACCAAGGCTCAGAGAGGTTAAATAAGTGGCAGAGCCAGATCTCTGAACTAGGTCATCTGACTCTGGAACCCAAGCTCGCAGCAGTTACACCGTATTGGTACTCAAGGTCATGAAGGATCCTAGGCTGAGGATCTGATTTCATGGGTGATGATCAGAGCTGTTAGGAAAACGAACCCAATGGAATGATATGACCCAGCACGTGGTATTTGTGCTGCATTCCCTATGTGGGTTGAGTGACAAATAATAGGTTTGCCAGTGTGGCCTCCTGGGTGTGGAGCAGGTGTCTGGTGGGAGGAGCCAACATGAGCCCAGGTAGGTCGGGTTCAAAGTCAGTGATAAAATGGGGCAGACTGGACTCCTAGCAGCGTACTGGGGGGCTGTTGTTAACCAAGGTAGGGCCATCTGAGAACAAGAATTGCAGAGGCTCCCTCTACACTTGCTTTCCTTCCATGGGATTTTGGCCCCTGGCACTGAGCATGCACCCTCCTGCCTTGCGTGCCAGTGAAATTCCAGCTAGCAATTCCTTTAATGTAATTCAAGAATTGCTCCACCAACATCCTCAAGAATGGGCAACACCTTCTTCCTTACATGAAGGTCACAAGGGGAAGGATAGTTGGCAGGGAGTCTCAAGAACTCCATCCACACACACACTCAATTAAGTTCAATTCTTTGAAGGGACTTCTGTGGCAGTCCGGTGGTTGGGACACGGTGCTTTCATTGCCATGGCCCTAGGTTCAATGGCTGGTCAGGGAACGAAGATCCTATAAGCCAAGCAGTATAGCAGCAAAAAAAAAAAAAAAAAAGTCCCATTTGTTTAAAGTTTGGAAGGTGACTGTCCCCACCATCGTCCTCCTTGTCTCTTACCTCGATGACTGCGCCAGCCCACTGTCCCCACTCCACTCCCTACACACATCTGTCAACCTCACTGTTCCCTCAGGTCACCACACTGCTCTGAAACACCCCGGGGGTCCCCAGTTCCTACCAAAGTTGGTGATCCTCTCCAGACCATAGACTTTGTCTCCCTTTCTGGTTTGTTTTCACTGTTTCTCCTACCTATTTTACTCTCAGGCCAAATCCCACATTCCCTTGAAATTGCTCTCAGCTTCCCTATGACCATGAGCATTACTGAGATTCCCTCTGCCACCAATGTCCATTATGTCCTCTCCTTTCAACAGAATCCTGCCCATTACTCCTGCCCCAAATAAAGCCCACTTCTGATGCCACCCCCTGGACTTCATTGGTGGTCCAGTGACTAAGACCCTGCGCTCCCAACGCAGGGGGTCTGGGTTAGATCCCTGGTCAGGGAACTAGATCCCACATGACATGACTAAGAGTTTACATGCTGCAATTAAAGATTCCACAGGCTGCAACTAACTAAGACCAGGCACAAACAAATAAAAAATAGAGTAAATATAAATATAATGCCACCTCCTCTAAGAAGCTTTCATTTTTCCCATCTCAGTATCATCTGTTCTTCCTTAGAGCCCCCAAAAATCTTACAAGGTGTCACCCCTGCAGACATCATTTGTATGCACATTGCTAAGCTCTGTGAGGCCCAGAAGGTTGTAGAGACCTGCTTGTTGTTCATTACATGTCTGTGTTGATAGCAGAGGGCCTGGCACCCAACCAGTTCGTTCAGTTGAAGTCAGAGCCGCCTCCTACAGCCTTTAGCAAGTCTTGAGTGTCAGTAGCAAGATGAGAGACTGGAGACTCCAGAATATTCACTTGAGGTAGATACCAAATACCAAATGAGAATGTATGAAACTGCAAATATTGGTTGAATGTCCTCTTGTAAATTCAGTCATCTTACAAGGCAGACTTTTTATTATACAATCAGCCACCCCAAGCCAGGAACTGCCTCAGAAATCACTGGCAATTGAAGGTTGGCTTGGCCACATTCAAGTTGCTCCCTTCTTGGCACCTGTGATGTGCCGATTCACTGAGGGGACCCTGCTGACCTCCAGCACCCGTGAGCAGCTATCACAGCTTAGTGCCCAGGACAGGAACTGAGCAGCCCAGGAACCACGGTCACACCTGCACCTGAGCTGCTTCTGCTCCTTGGGGGGGGGTCTCTCAACCCTCTTTACAAATGGAGGCCGATGATAATTCAGCTGTATTCTCTTTTTGAATTTAGGTAAATGACTAGCTTATCTGACTTTAAGCACAGCTTCTTCCTTGTTGTATGAGTCACAAACTGCTCCTTTCAAAAGTCCAGACCCCAAAGAATCATCCTGCCTTGGGCAAGATGAAAGTCAGCTTATTGTTCTGCAGAATGCCTGAGAGGCAGCTTGTCCTGTGATCAGAGTGGCACTTGGGGGAAATTCTTCAAGATGGCAGGGCAGCCTCAGACTCTGTGGTTGGAAGCCCCTCCCCACAAAGGATCCTTATCTGCTCCAGGGGAAAGTGTTACATGTCTTAAAGATCTTTTCCAGACAACAGCTACACTTTCTAGCAGCTGCTGACCCCGGGCCTCCATCAGAACTCAGGATGACACAGAACTTAACAGAGAGTGATGGAGGAAGACAGCCTGGGTGAGGCGTTCTCCCCTGTTCACTGGGAAAAGAGAATTTCCTCTTGGTAGAGTTTAATGAGCCTAGTGTTCACAAGAAAGCTGGTCGGGGTGTGCTAGTCTTTCCACCGCTCTGTGAGTTAGTTAAAACTTAAATTTACCCCAAGGCTTTGCATTATCATTGTGTGGTTCAGTCCTGGACCTCAGGATTTCCTGCTGGCCATGTGCACTTTTTATTTTTTATTGGTAACTAAAATATGATCAGGGCTTCCCTGGTGGCTCAGAGGGTAAAGCGTCTGTCTACAGTGGAGGAGACGTGGGTTCAATCCCTGGGTCGGGAATATCCTCTGGAGAAGGAAATGGCAACCCACTCCAGTACTCTTGCCTGGAAAATCCCATGGACTGAGAAGTCTGGTAGGCTACAGTCCATGGGATCGCAAAGAGTTGGACACAACTGAGCAACTTCGCTCGAGAGTATGATCAAGCATAGAAAAAAGCACAAATCATAAATATACAACTCAGTGAGTTTTCACAAAATGAATGTACCCATGTCATCAAAAAACATGAGGCTGAAAACTCCCCTCATTCCCTTCCCTGGTGGCCCAGTGGGTCACTCCGAGCTCCCAATACAGGAGGTCTGGGTTCAATTCCTGGTCAGGAAGCTAGATCCCACATGCTGCAACTAAAGATCACATGCTGCAATGAAGACTGAGGATTCCACATGCCACAGCTAAGACCCGGCACAGCCAAAATAAATACATAGACAAATAAATGTGGTGTTTTTTTTAAAAAAAAAAAAACCTCCCTCATTCCTCTTCCCACTTCCTGCCTAGTAGCACTGTAGACTAATTCTGCCCGTCTTTGAACTTTATGTGAATAGGCCGTATATCAGTCACACTCTTGTGACTAGCTTCTTTGGCTCAACATTATGTTTCTGAACTTCATCCACTTGTGTATGATCGTAGTTCCCCATATTCACTTTTTTACTCATCTGTTCTGTAAATGGGATGGTCTCCAAAACGCAACTCAAACTCCACAAAGTACCATACCCTCCAGCATACCATTTCAGCTGTGAGCTAGATTATCATACAGAATCCTCTCCTCCTAGAAACAAGCAAATGATGGGTCTATGGTGGGACTCCTGGGCCAACAGTATAGCTTGAATTTAACTGAGCAAAGAAAGGGCCATGTTTACACTTTTTCCTCCAGTTCTCAGTTCCTGGGTCTCCTGATAGAGGGCTAAAGTCAGGCTGTCTTTGGAATGTGCTTTAGAATTCAAGAGGGCCTTTCTGCTAAGGGCATTTAACTGGGAGAGGGATCTAGAGGCTGAAGTTACCCTTAAAGAAGAAGCGCTGTGCACAATTCATTGAAAGGAATGGCTGTCTAATGGGCGGGTTTCTGGAACACATTGTTGGTGCAAGATTGTCGATGTACTGAAGGAAAAAGGTTTTACGTGACTATGGATTCTCCCACTGGGAGAGGGAACTGCATCAGCTACACACTTCGGTTAGCACTGGAGCTTGCTGTTGCTCACTTCTTAGAGGTAAGCTCTGCCTGTCTCTCAGCTCTGTGGACAGGCAGGGTGAGCAGCACTTTTGAGAGGAGGCTGAAGTGAGGACCAAAGAGGGCTGGCATGGTAGGGGATGATCGCTGGGTGCTGCCAATCTGTATTCCTCATCCTGAACCATCTCATCCTCGTGGGAGCCAGCTAGAGCCTGACCTCTTTTGATCCTTCCTTTGTTCCTGGTTTTAAAACATTTATTGAGCTTGGTGCTAGGCGCAGGGATCACAGTGGGAAACAAGACAGTGTCCTTGCTCTCAAGTCACAGGAAGTCCCTGACAACAGGAAATGCTGGTAACTTCTAAGAATTGTGTGAGAGCCAGACAAGGTCCTTGTCGTTAAGCTGCTTATGACTGACGGGCGAATCAGCAGATGCCCCGGGTTCAGCGTGTGAGAGCTCCCAGGTAGCCAGACAGGATAGAGAAGCCTCAGCAGGAAAATAAGACTTTTTCCTTACAGACTTCACTGTGGACATAGGAGCTTCTGACTCTTGCTTTATCACACATGAGGCACTTTGCAAAGTGCATTACAATCTTTATCTCATTGTACCGCTCCCCACCACCCTTTCAAATCAGAACATTTATCTCCATTTCACAGATGGGGAAACAAGTTCAGAGAGGTTAAGCATCTTAACTTTGTTCAGTGAGCCTTTTTTTTTTCCTTAATGAGCTACTCATCACCCAATAAATTTATCTTTATTCTTAACTTTCTATGTCCCTGGTTTCTGCAGTGAGCTTTCTTTTTTTTTGGCCTTGAGGCATGTGGAATCTTAGTTCCCCAACTAGAGATCAGCTTGAGTCTTAACCACGAGACCACCAGGGAAGTCTTTGTTCAGTGAGTTTTGACCATAGAAACTGTGTTCTTAATTTATCACTTGACCAGAAGTTAAGCCACCCCTAACAAGACTTCAGGCCCCAAATTTCTGCCAAGGAATCCAAACAGATGAGCATGTCCAATTTGGTCAAACTCAGGGAGCTCAAGGAAAAAGAAATGAGAAGCTTATTAAAGGAAGAGGAGAATGGGTAGAGGTTACTCGCTTATCTGAATGTCTTGTGAACGTGAGGAGCAGGTTAAAAAATAGGCATTGTTACGATGTAAACTAACTGTCAGCTGGGCCAGGCTTCCATGCTGGGAGATAACAAAGGGGCTTTGATTCTCATTGGGCAGAGATCCTCTCCCCAGAGGAGGACCCAGGACAAACTAACCCACTGACTAGTTTGGCCATGAGTGCATTCAAAATAAAGAAAGGTCTAAGATAAGCCCCATCTTCTTGAGTCTTGACTGACAAGGAAGGCATCATCCCCTTTGAACAGAGACTGTTCTTCGGGCAATGACAGTGGGAGGGAGGGAGCTGATCAGTGGGAAAGTCTTTCTCATTAAATGGCCAGAGGCAAAGATTCCATGGAGCTAAACTCAGTGATGAAAGGGGAGCCGAGAATGACAGAATGTCAGGGGTTGGGGGAGGACAGGGGAGATGCAGAGGAGGCTGGGAAGGGGTGCAGAAAACGAAGCCAGGGCGCACCCCCATGCTGCGCTGCCCCCTGCCTTGCTGCCATTCGCTCAGTCCCTCCCGCATGAACAACTCCGGCTGATTCGGCACCCACTAAATGCAAGCCTCTGAAAACCACTTTGCATCTACTGTCTCGTGAGATTCCTGTAGCAACCATCTGGGACAGGTGCACTAAGACCATGCCCATCTTACAGATGAGAAAACTGAGGTTCAGAGCTTGATTACCTGGCCCAGGGTCTCATGGTCTTTACTAGGGGACCCACTCTTAGATGGTGAAAAGAGGCAAGTGTCTAGTAACAGTGGATGCTCTGAATCTGAAAGCAAAGCCAGGCCAGGGAGAGTGGGCAGGGCTACAGAGGTGAGACCAGGGGACAGAGGAGTCACAGGAGCTGCTGAGGAGCAGATCCTCAAGGAGCGCAGCAAAAGAGAAATTACCAGAGCAGGGCAGGTACAACAGGGAAACCCCAGCTCAGGGTCAGCAGGGGAGAAAGATTAAGGTCAGGAAGGCAGGTAGAGATGCCATCACCCCTGCTCACCCGACAGCTGTGAGGATCCTCTGGTTTGATACAGAAGTCAGGCAAGAATTTTGAACTTGTATAAAGCTCTGTCATCGAGCCCTTTTTACCACCTAACATGCTATATATTTTGTTAGTTTATACCTCTCTTTTCCTGAAAGCATGTATGTTCCTGAAGGGCAGGGATTTTGTTTTTTCCCCTGTCCAATGCTACATCCCCAGGGCCTAGAGCAATGTTGGCAGTTAAGTAGCACTCAAAAAGTACTTGTTCAATGAATAAATAGATATACAACAGTTGTGTGATGACAGGGTCTCCCAGGCATTGTGTACCTCCACAGCCCAGCTGATCTGGCCTGAGTATGGTGAATTCACCTCTTCCTATTAGGGTTCCATCCCAGTCACTGATTTCTGCAGTGTGAACAAGCAGGGCAAGAATGCATGGGGACTCTAGGCGGCAGGATTAACACCCAGATGCTGAGTCCCTTGTTTGTGCTGAGTAAAAGACAAAAAAACAAAAGCTATGGTGGCAGTTAACAGATGTATTTGTTGTTGTTTAGTTGCTAAGTTATGTCTGATTCTTTGTGACACCCTGGACTGTGGTCCACCAGGCTCCTCTGTCCATGGGATTTCCTAGGCAAGAATATTGGAGTGGGTTGCCATTTCCTTCACCAGGGGATCTTCCTGACCCAGGGATCAAACCCAGATCTCCTGCATTGGCAGGCGGATTCTTTACCACTGAGCCACCAGGGAAGCCTCTTAGCAGATGTATACATTGACTAAAACTCAATTTATCTCATTAACATTGACTAAAAGAAACATGGACTCTCTCCCTCGCTCTGCAGCACCTAGAGTCATCCCAGGGAGTTGATTCCCAAAGGGCTCCCCTCCATTCTGATTCTGTTGTAAGAAGGGAAAAAGAGAGATTAAAGAGATACCCTGTCTCCAAATCCTCGTATTTGAAGTCTTTAGTGAAGCCATCAAACAATCAGATGCCCTGGCTTTTATTTTTAAACAGCTTTCAACTCTAGAAAGTGCCAAACTCATGTCTAAGGTCAGGGGAACTATTTTTTTTCTGGGGAATTTTACTGAGGGGAAAAGGTTCCATCTCCCCGGGCATCCTTTTTTAAAGAGTCTTGGTCATCAAAGTCATCCTGCAAAGCCCTCTGACTTCTGAGGAAAGGGGAGCAAAGCTTCTGGTCTAGAGTTTGATGGACAGGATGTTGGCTTTACATTAAACACATGTGGCCGCAAGAATGCTCTTCACATGCAGCTTGCTCACTTCATTGAAATCCAAGGCATGCCTGGCGGGTTTGAGCCTGGTTTAGAACACTTAGGGCTCAGTCACCTTTTGAAAACAGCATACATCTTTACAGATGTCTTCATTTTACCAAGTTTAATCAGACATCTGCCTGTGAGAAAATGTGATGTGAGTTGCCTCAGTCCACCTCAAGACATAGCTTTCAAGAAATGCCACTGATTCTGAGATATACTCTGGACCTACTGACTGAGTTTGAGACAAGAAACCCTACCAGATTAAATATACTTATTGATTGTAAGGTATCTTCCGATTGATTCCAGGAATGTCTAAATGTGAACAAGAGTGTTTATTAAAAGAGGAAATTCAGAAATGTTAGGCCCCATTGTCCTATGAAAAAGTAAAAAAAAAAAAAAAAAAGGTTAAGTAATTCACCCAAAGCAACTTCTTGACTTCTTTCCTGCTCTTGACCAAAGTCTCCATTCTCTTGACCAGAAGTCAACACTGCCCACCACAGTTTGCATGAGTGTAAGTGTGCATGAGCCATTAATAACTTTGCTATTAATGGCTTTGATGAAAATTGGGAGATAAATGCACTGGGCCAACAAGTGGTGTGGCTCTGTGTAACCTCTCCTGGAGGGTAGCCACCCTTTTTGATGAGGTAGATGTGTTCTCTGCAGGAACTGGGGTGGATTTCCCGAAAACCTTATTTTTCAAATGAGAACTCCCTACAAATGTGGAAGAACTTTCTCTTCTCACCTGTTCTCCCTGTGGATCAAGGGATGCTACAAGATGAGCTGTTCAGCACCATTCACACAGACAGGGGTGTTACGGAGTCCAAGCTTGCTCTGCTCACCACATGACAGGTCAGTGGATCAGAGGGATCAATGAAGAGGTATTGAAGCAAGGAATGCGACTATTCAGAGAGCTGACTGATCAAGATGCCAGACTAATGTCTTAAAATAACCATTGTTGTGGTCTGTGCTTGGGTTGGAAAAGAATTTCCAGACAAGAGGCAGAATGAGAGGAGAATAAAATTTATTAGAGGAGAGGCTATTAGAACAATGGGCCCACTCAAGGGAGAGCTGACCCCTTTAGTGGGCTAACTGCCAATTTTTATAGCCTCAAGACGGAGAAAATTCCTAGTGGAATGGTGGCATTAGGTGATTGGTTAGGATAATACAGGGTGGGTAACAGGGTGGGTATTTTACCTAATATGGATTCAATGAACACGAGTTTGAGCAAACTCCAGGAGACAGTGAAGGACAGGGAAGCCTGGCAGGTTGCAGTACATGGGGCCGCAAAGAGTTGGACACAACTGAGCAACTGAACAACAGAACAATATGGTATCAGGGAACTGGCTGGTTTAGATCTGGAGGCTCATGGCAACAGTTGCTGTGGGGCTTGGTCAGTTCCAGAGATTCTAGTTCTGTGGCCTTGGTATAGGGTTCCACTACCATCTTATGGGGGTCTGGCTGCCAGGTTCTTTTATGGGTCAGAGATGGGGTAATGTGAAGAAACAAAGTCAAAAGGATGTTAATCTTGCAAATAGCTCCTAAAATGGCAAGCCTCAGGCAGGGGATATGGTAATGTCTTCATTCCTGCCACCTACAGATGGACAGGGGTTCCGAACAAAGGTACTTTTCACAGTCAGGTAGAGGAGCAGGATTCTCTGAGGTAGGCCATTATGATTATACTAATAAAACCAATGAAAAACAAGTCAAAGAAACAATTCCAACAGGGAGTCAGAATTGACTTTTCCCTGCGACAGGGGGACTTGGCCATGATACAGGGAAAAGGGGACGAGAAACGGGTTCATTCTCTCAGTTCATCCACTCACTCCTGCTTTGTTCCCCTCAGTAAGTCTTCATTGCTGCTCATTTAGTGCCAGGTTCTCTGCAGGGAGCAGAGGAAATGGATCAACTAAAAACAGCCCATACCCTCAAAGAACACAGATGCAAAAACTGGTAACTGCTTGCTATCTATTAATTCAACAAATAATTATTGAGTACCAAGCACTGGGGAAAAAGCAGGAAAGAAGTCAAACACAGTCTCATCCTCATGGAGTTTATAGGCTAGCGGTGAGGGATACAGATATTACTCATCATTGTATACATCATTAATTAATTGTCATCGTGGCTACTACACAGGAGAAGTAGAGAGTGCCAGGGGAGTCCGTTACAAGGGGTGGTGTTGGGAGAGTCAGCAGGAAAAGGAGAGAGCAGATGAGGAAGAGAGAGACAGGAAGGAAGGACTCCAGAGGCAGCACCCGGACCCAGTGGGTGTCATGACGCACAGCCCACGCAGAGACTGGACAGGGGAGACAGGAGGACAGGAGAGAGCAAGCCCTCTCTCCAGGAAATGAGAAAAGGCTCATGGAAATGGGTGGAGTCTCGAAGTCATCCTTTCTCCCTTGCTTTCTTGCTGACCAAGAATAATAACTGAGGGCGCCATGTTGGAAGCACTCTATGATCATATTTACCACTGAGGTCGCTGTCATCACTCTCTGTACAGATGAACAGGCCAGAGCTCAGCAGGGTGAGTGCCTGGCGCCCCCTCAGACCACGGTGCCCTATGTGGCTGAGTGAGGACCAGGACTGGATCCACCTCACTGCTCAGCCACAGCGCTCTGCTACCCGCTCTTGGCTGTGGGAGGGGAAGACTACAGCCGAATCACCATTTAACAGATGAAGGAGAGAGGCTCCTGTCACACAGGCAGTGAGGACCAGAGGAGTCTCCCAGGAGGAGTGGCCTTCATGGACTGGGTGGAACACCCACTCTACCCTGCAAGGTCCGCTGGGTGCAACCCTGACCCTCCAGAATGCTCTAGAAGTCAGTGGACACCCTGGGACTGTTTGGAGACGCGGACGCCCCCCTGCTGGCCCAGAACGATTCAGGTGGTAAGACAGGTGGAAGGGGCACACCAGTGGGTCCTGCTGAGAAAATTCTAAAGAATTCATCTAATTTTGTTGTTGTTTAAAGGATATTCATGACTTATGTCAGAGAAGGCACTGGCAACCCACTCCAGTACTCTTGCCTGGAAAATCCCATGTGCAGAGGAGCCTGGTAGGTTGTAGTCCATGGGGTCCCGAAGAGTCGGACACGACTGAGCGACTTCACTTTCACTTTTCACTTTCATACACTGGAGAAGGCAATGGCAACCCACTACAGTGTTCTTGCCTGGAAAATCCCATGGACGGGATTGCATGGTGGGCTGCCGTCTATGGGTTTGCACAGAGTTGGACACGACCAAAGCGACCTAGCAGCAGCAGCAGCATGACTTATGTGTGTCCTGGAAAGACTCTGACAGGTAAAAACAGACAATAAGCTTTGCCAAACTCTGGGGATTTCAAAGTGGACCTGAGCTTTGGCAGAAAGGATCCCCTTGTGGAGCCGGAAGGAGGAGAGGCTGGGAGCAGAGAACCTGGCTAACTTGTCCAAGTGCTCAGGAACGGCACAGATGAACAGTGGAGACTTGGGCCCTATTTGTCCAAGAAAGGGAAGAAGAGGAAAAAGGAGGGGGAGCAGAATGAACTTTTACAAACATTTTTACCCGATCTCAATTAACACATGATACGAAAGATGTGTTTGAACTGTGTGCCTTGGAAGAAGAGAAGGCGGAACACCGATATTGCCTGACACCAGGTGCCACTGTTGCATACGTTCCTCACGGCAAAACCTTCCTTGACTGGATGAAATGTGAGTTTCATCATTTCATAAATACTGCTAGGGAGCCTGGGCAACTGTGAGAGAAGGCCCATACATCACCCTCTAGGCTCATTTTGGATTTCAAATAGGCAAAGTTAAGTCATTAAAAAATGCCACAAAGATTATAGGAAAACAGAAAACATGTACCCTAATTGTGAAGTGATGATTTTCAAACTAAAATAAGTTAATAGAGACTATGACACACAATCAGGCAAATGACGAGGAAAAAAGCAGGGCACTGGAAAAATGTATGAGTTGAGTGAACCAATGAGGTGGGGAATAAATATAACTCTATGAGGGAAATAGTGTCCAATGGACAGATGGCTAATAACTTTGACACTTGGCACAAAGGTTAAATACTAGGGAACATGTCAGTCTGTATAATCCTTTCTATATTACAGGTGAGAACACCCCAATTTAGCAAAAATCAGTGAAAATGATAAGCCCACAGCTAGTCTGTGGGGAAACAGGAACTCACTTATGTGGTGTGTGAATCAGCCCAGTGTTCCTGAGGAAACCTGGGCTGACGGGATGATACCTTCCTATGCCTTTGGGCTCACAGACCTCACTTTGGGGGGCAGATCTCAAGGACATAGCTCAAGAAGAAACAGCAACTAGAGAGTGAGATTCTCTGCCCAGGTGCCTGCAGTTAGGAACCAGTTACCTAACATTCCGTTCAGAATAGTCTATTGCTATAAACAGTTCCAGTTTGTGGTCCGAGGGACAAGGGAGATCATCCCAAGTCATTTGGCTGTGTGACTTTAGATTTGACAAGTTAGCTTCTCTGAACTTTACTTAATGTCCCTCCTTGATGAACTGGGGATATCAACAGGTCACCACCTCCCTGGGTTGTGTATTAAAGGAGGTCACGTCTCGAAGTGTCTACACAGCGCCTAGCCGGGTGTTCAACAAGGGGTGGCCGTTGCCATTGGAAGGTGACTCCTGGACGGAGCCTGGAGAGTTCTCGCCCACAGAGGGTGAGGCAGGATGAGGGCGTCTAAGCTTTGAAGAGGAGCTAGTTTCTTTGACTCCTAGCTTTTTTTTTATTACAAAGTCAGAAAAAGGAAAATAAACCTCTGCCACAACTTTGCAGGAGTCCACCAAAATCCAAAGGGAAGGTCTTCAAAGGTGTCAAATTCACCTGAAACAGAGAGCAAAATGTTGAGGGAGGCTCCCACTCCCACCGGAGTATCAAGATTGGGCGTCCTCCAAAGATCTGGAAATGCACGTTTTTTGAAGACTTGGTCTAGGACAGGAGTTTCATATTCCCCAAAGTTCGGAATTTTCATGTCCTCTTTGAGGGAGACGATCAGCCCCAGGTTAAGTGAGCCGGTCTAGCAGGCAGTAGTAACCACCGCACGGGCGACTCATGCGCGGCCCGGGTGAGTGGCGGGCATCTTAAGGGCTGTGGGATCCGGGGTCCCGGAAGCGGAGGGTGGGCGCAAGTCCCCGGTGACGGTGGTGGGTCGAGGGTCCTGGCGGTCTTACCCATTCCGCTCCGGGAGCCCGGGGCGCGCCCCGCGGAGCAACCCTCCTCCAGCCAGCAGGGGGCGCTGAGGAGAAGGCGGGTGGGGAGGTCGCGGTCCGAGGAGCTGCCATCCCCAGGTCCTCTCCCGCAGTCGGGACCGAGGCTGCAGCTCGCCCATTCGTCCGCAGCGAGGCTCCGGAAGCGGCCCAGGCGGGATACGGGACCCAGAGTCCCGGAGAGAGGCCCCGACCGCGTCCCCAGCACCCGACTCCGCGCTTGCCCGGAAGCGCCGGCGCCGAGGGGGCGGGGCCGGGAAGCGCTTCCGGGGGCGGGGGGCGCGGGCTGGGGCGGCAGCCGGAGCGGCGGGGACGGGCCTGGCGCCGGCGGCGGCGGAGGGGGCGCCGCGGGCGGGCGATGTGAGCGCGGCGCTCTCGGCAGGTGAGGCGCGCCGGAGAGGGGGCAGCGGGCAGCAGGCGAGGCGCGGGCATAGCCGGCGGGGTCGGAGGCAGTCCCGGGCCGCTGTCCGGCTCGCTCTGGGCGCGGCGGGGCTGGAGCCTCCGAGCCTGGTCAGTCCGGCGGGTGGGCGGGTGGCGCGGGCTGGAGCCGAGGCCGGGCGGGGTCGGGAGGCCCCGGGCACCTGCTCCGGCCAGGCGCGCGCCCCCGACGGGCCAACCCTGCTTTGGTCCCCGGTGTCGGGACGCTGCTTGCGGTGCTGAGGGTCGCACTCAGCCAGCTGCCCCGGACTCCCCCAGCCTCCGCCCTGGCCGTCTCTGGATCTCCTGCTTCCGGGCTCATCGGACCCGGGGGGCGCTCCCGCTTTGTACCGGGAGGCCGGATGGTTAAGTCCCCTGGAGAGCCGTGCCGGGCCGTGGGGTCGGCCCTGCTGGTGGCTGCAACCGAGCCCCTGCCCCCATGCCACCGCTTTTCTCCAGGTAAACAGGCGACGGCGCGTCGTGCTTGGCCCTGGACGTCTCCATGGTCACTCTTGCCCTCGGAAGGTCCTGCCATTACGGAGGGCTGGGCTGGCCTTGGGGGTGTCTACAGTGTCCTTCTAAGCTAGGCGGCTTGTGCCTTGGGGCGTCAGCAGTCTGCGAGTCTCAGGCTTGAGGTTTTAGCAAGCCTCTTCCATGTTGGACCTCAGATTCCCACTTTGATCAGTGAGGGTATTTAAATGAGCTCTCTAGAGACGCTTCCAGTTCTGTCAGTCTATATATGTCTGAAATTGGAAGGGCTGTCCCTGGTTCAAGATACTGGGCAGTTTCACTGAAGAGTTTGCAGATCTGACTTTATAGCCACTTAATACACTTGGTTTCAGAAGTCTTTAAAATGAATCCAAGAAGCCTTTCTAAACCTTGCCTTATCGTAATTCATCCCTCGCTTTTGTTCCTGGCAGGAGTCAGTCACGTCCTGCAGAGTTTTTGCACGCACAAAATTTTTTGTTGTTTATATCTGCCCATTTTCCCTTTGTTCCCTAGTCAGGCCGTCTTTGCTTGACATCTGGATTATTGCAACAGCTTCTTAGCCCGTCTCAGACTTCAGAAGTACCCCCACCTCCCCCACCCTTCCTTTATGCTAATGCCAAACTTAATGTTGGAAGTCAAAAAAAGAGTTGCGTGCTTGCTTATTAAATGTCAAGACGCTGTTCCATGTGGTGGGGTAAAGTCGTGGAGGCACACTTACAGTCTCCAAGCAGCTTTACATCGGGTGCAAAGACTCTACCTGTGCAAAGGTGACTGATTTGATGAGAAAAGCCTGTGAGCTGTAGATTTAAGAGGGAGGAGGGATGGAGGTCACTGTAGGCCAAATGGTCAGGGAAGGCTTAGTGAGAGGGGTGGCATTTGAGCTGGCTGTTAAAGGATGAGTAGGACTCAAGCAGGAAAAGAAGAGTCAGGTCCAGTGATCCTATGGAGTTAATGAATAGACCAGTCTCCTTGTGGAGAAGGGTGCATATAGGAAGGGATAAGAGGAAAAGATTGTCTGGGCTGGTTCCTGAAAGAACTTGAGCACTAGGCCAAAGTTGAAACCATTCTGAAGTCAGTGGTGAGAGGCCAGAGACTAGAGGTCATGACCATTCGCAGGAGGGGCAGGGGAGGCTCAGGGCCGGGACATCAGCTAAAAGGCTATGGTATTTATACCACTTTCAGAGTCCTCTGCCTGCCACTTTGTGTCCAGTCAGTGCCCACCCCGTCTTTTCAAGGCTCTCCTTGGTTTGGCCCCTGGTCGCCTCCCTGGACCTTATTCACTGCTTCTCCTCCCTGTTTGTCGTCTATCTCCTGCAGAAGAGAGTTTGTGACTGCCTCTAGGCCCTTGCTCCTCTAGTTCCCCCTTCTGAAGTACCGGCCTCCTTTTTCTTCTCTGTGTAAATTCTCCATTTCACTTCCTTCAAGCCCCTGCTGAAGATATACTTCCTCCAGAGGGTGTTCCCTGACCGCCCTACCCCCATCCATGCCTTTGTGGCACTCAGAATCTAAAGCACAGGACTCAGCGCTTGTTCCTTGGTTATTGAGCTTGCTCTTGTCCCAGTTGGAAGGGGCGTTTTTGGAGGGCGTTTTGTCTTAATACTTATCTAATATTGTAGCTGTACTTTTGTAACAGGTATGTAAACACTTAATGGTTTTTGATGGTAAATGACTTATAAACATTTTTTTGAACCCTCTCTTTTTAAAGGAGACTCTTTTATTATCAGTTTTTTCTGTCATATGTCATTGATGTCTAGTACTGTTTAAGGCTGGTGTTTTCAGCTTTCCTTTTTTGAGTGCAGATAACGTGAAACGAATCTTCGCAACATTAGAATATTTGCTCTTGATTATGGAAAAGAAAAAGTCATGTAATTCTTCAGTGGGAGGTTGTGGGGAAAGAACATGAGCTTGGGCATCGGGTCTGGATCTGAATCCCAGCAGGGCTCCTTACTAGCCGTGTGAGCTTGGACCATTTATATAATGTCTTTGACTCTCTTGTTTTCTCATTTGTAGTGTGGGGATAGTAAAAGCCATTTCCTAAGGTTCTGTGGATTTTGAAATGAAGAAGAAAAGTATGTGAAGGAGGTGGCAAAGTTTATAGCACTTGGTAACCTCTTAGTAAGTTTTCATCATCGTCATTATTATTGTGAGGTGTAAATGTGTCAAGGTGGGGACATGCCAGGTTGCTGAACCTCGGTGTGTCTACTGAGCTCTGGGTTTCTGCGTGTCTCTGGATCCTCAGTCCACCTTCCAGCTGAAGCAGTTGTCAGAAATGTCTGTATCACGAGTCTGGAGTGCATCATTATGTTTTATTCCCATTAATTTTCATCTTTCTCAAGTGTGAATTCTGCTTCATGTTTTTCAGACTTCTTGATCGTGTCCATTTAATGTTTTGTAGCTGACAAACTGCTGAATTTAGCTTAGTGAAGCTCACCAACTGAAGTCAGTTTAATTTCTAATGGTTATTTTCTGGTTGTATTGATGGCATGGAAAACCTCATGGAAGAAAGCAATTCAAGGTGAACTTTTCTAATCCTTTCAGCATAAGAGGTTCGGACTTAATCTATTTTCCAGGTCCAGTGCCCCTTGACATGCCAGCAGTGTGCAGATAAGATGCAACTCTTTGACTTGATTGGGCTCTTTGCCCCAAGAAAGCATAGTTATTTGTTTTCCTTTTCTAATTTTATGTATTTGGCTGCATCAGGTCTTAATTGTGGCATGGGGATCTTCGTTGCGGAGCTCGGGCTTCTCTCTAGTTGTGACGAGGTCTGTAGAGCTCAGGTTCGGTATTTGCCGTGCGTGGGCTTAGTTGCCCTGCAGCATGTGGGATTTTCCTGGACCAGGGATCGAACCCACATTTCACAGCATTGCAAGGCGTATTCTTAACCACTGGACCACTTAACCACAGGGAAGTTCCTTATTTATTCCTTGAACTGAAATTTATTCCTTTAGCTTTCTATTTCATGATAGGATTTTAAACATCTAATTGCCCACTTCATAGAAGTAAAAAGAATGGACTTTATGCAGAGAAATGGCTGCAAAGTACAAGAAATTGTAGCCCCTTAATTATTACTGTGTTGGTGTAATGGTGTAATGATACACCCTTAAGTGAGAATTTTTTTTTTCCCCACTCAAAGGTGATCAGTAAGGCTCTAGCACCAATAAAACCCCTAATTCTCACCACTGTGCCTGGATTAAAGTCTTACTCTTATAGGAGGGAAGAATCCTGGTTTTGGAGACTGTCAAATCTAGGTTCAAATCTTGGCTCAGCCATTAGTGAGTTGGGATGAACTGGGAGAGGGTCTTAGTTTCTCTGAGTGTTTTTCCGTCTGTAGAATGGGTGCAGCTGCAGTGTCTGTCTCATGGTGTTGTCATGAAGATTCAGTGAGCAAATAGAGCTCATTTAGCGTAAAGTACACAGGTGGAGCTCAGTAACTGCTATTGCCAGTCAGGTTAAAGAATGCATTCCTACCCTGCTTGGAAAGCTCAGAAGAAGCTTCTGATGTTTTGTACTGACTGAAAGACAATCCCCACTGTCAAACCACACTGCGCTCTCAGAATTAGTGTAGCTGAGCAGACTTGGAGAATGTTAGCGCCTTGGTAGGAAATCTCACAGTTTGGATAAAAATGTTCTTTCAGGCTCACATGAATTAATGCAGTAAGAACTCTAGACTTGTTTTCTTTTAAATTAGGATGAGTGCTTCATGAATATCCATCACGGAATGCCATTTTATTTATTTTTTTTTCTTGCGTTGGGTTTCAGCAGCACCACAATGTTTCAGGCAGGCCTGGTGTTTTTCGGCTGCTACTTTCTGAAGGATTAGATTGTAATTCATGACAGCTCAATTTTAGTTTTGACCTAGACCCAGGCAGAAATACCTAGCAAAGTTATTTTTATAGCGTTGTTACTGCCGTTTCCACGCCTGTTGTCCCCAGTGCTCCCATCTGCAGTCTTTTTAATGACTTTTTGTTTAAGAATGAAAACTAGGGATCTTCAGGGTCTTCAGTGCCTGATGAAGTCTAGCGTGAGTTGTGTCTCCAGTATCAGCAAGTGACTGAAGCCAGCAGGTGCGAATCTGGGTTTGGAATCATGAGCATCTTGATGCAGAATAATGGGTGCCTCCTGGTGCCTTAAACAACTTCCAGATTTGTAACCTTGCTTTCCTTTCTTGGAAGTGTCACCGGGTATTTTTAAACGAAGTGAAGCAAATGAGAGTGTTTATGGGTTAGATGGGAGTGAACTACCTTGCTAGATTTTTCCTGCTGGTGAGATGATCCTACATCTCTTGGGTGTTCAGCAGGAAAAGTTGAAAGCTGAGCCACTAGCTTGGTTGGGGTTGCTGAGGGCCTCTCTCTGCTAGACTCTGGGCACACAGTCGCTGCCCGCAGCGAGCTCACCCGTGGGGGCGTGCACTCAGCAGCACAGCCGGCTCAGGAATCAGCACACCTCAGTTGCTTAGGTTTTACACTCGTACTTTTGCTCAGTTGTCATTATGGGGAAACAGTGCCTGGACTTGACCCAGGGATTTTGTTGAGGGGATTTCAAGACTCCTACGGGTACTTTGCCCAGGTGGTGTGCGAGTGTCTTTTCTCATCTTTAGGCTCTCTTTGGAATGGGTTAGCACTGTGGGAAGAGGGCCCTCGTCTAGGTTCTGGTTTTCATTGCTCAGTTTCCTTGAAGTGAAGTGAAGTCGCTCAGTCGTGTCTGACTCTTCGCAACCCCATGGACTGTAGCCTCCCAGGCTCCTCCCTCCATGAGATTCTCCAGGCAAGAGTACTGGAGTGGGGTGCCAGTTCCTTCTCCAGGGGATCTTCCCGACCCAGGGGTCAAACCCAGGTCTCCCGCATTCCAGGCAGACACTTTAACCTCTGAGCCACTAGGGAAGCCCTTACAGCTTAACAAAAGTCATGGCGCAGAATTGTGCTAGTTCAGTGAAACGGTGTGTTGAAGGGAGGACTAGACGTGGATGTTTCCTGTTTCATGAGATTCCGTGTTACAGTAGGAGCATATCTGTTCTCAGCTGTCTTGTCTGTTTTCTCTCTCTGAGTAACCACATGTTAGCACATGGGTCCTTGGCTACTACAGTTTTTGTTTACTCCCAAATGGTTTATTGGCCAACTCGGTTCAGTTGCCCAGAGGGCAGCCTAAAGGCAGCTTGTCTGAGGTGGAGCTAACTTGCCTTCCGAAGTGGATAGCGTACCTCAGTCTCCAAGTCCTATTGAGTCCTTCTTTGGACTCGTGTTCAAATTGGCAGCCACCAGGATCCAGTTTGAGATTTCCAGTCTGGTATTCAAGGACGTCCACGTTCCCACCGTGGCATTCCTCTTTTCCTGGTCACTCCTTGTACCTGGGGCCTGCCTGGCCACTGCCCTAGACACCGTACATTTTCGCCCCGCTGTTCTTTGATTCTCCCAGACTTCTGCCTGGAGTCTTCTTCCTGTTCCATTTGAAATGCAAAGTCCTGTTCAAATATTGCTTCCGCCATGAAGTTTTTCTTTGTTCTGTTGGATTAAAGATTTGATCAAAAGTAATCAGTCTTGTCATTGCTCTCTCAGTTCTTTGTTTCCGCCTCTGTAATTGTCTGCTTGATACAGTAATTATCCATCTGCAGCCTATCTTTCTCTAGATTCTTTGGTTTTAAAAATTGCATCTTTTTGGGTAGAATCCTATAACATAGCTTAAAAAAACTTTTAGTGAGACTAATACAGCTATATGATAAAAAATTCAAAGAAGTATAAAAGTCTGTTCCCCTTTCTTCTTCCCAGTCTCTAGTCCTCATTCCCAAAAGTCACCAACACCAGTGGTTTCATGCGATTCCTTCCAAAATCGCTACAACAGCACATACTTGTTCTTTTGAGAAAAGTATGTGAAGGAAATCAGATATGTACAGACATATTTTTTTATATCTTGTTGTTCAGTTGCTCAGTCGTGTCTAATTCTTTGCGACCCCCATGGACTGCAGCACGCCAGGCTTCCCTGTCCTTCACCATCTCCCAGAGTTCGCTCAAACTCATGTCCATTGAATCGGTGATGCCATCCAGCGGTCTCATTCTCTGTCATCCCCTTCTCCTCCTGCCTTCAATCTTTCCCAGTGTCAGGGTCTTTTCCGAGGAGTCGGCTCTTTGCATCCGGTAGCCTAAGTATTGGAACTTCAGCTTCAGGATCAGTTCCTCCAAGGAATATTCAGGGTTGATTTCCTTTAGGATTGACTGGTTTGATCTCCTTGCAAAGGGACTCTCGAGAGTCTTCTCCAGCACCACAGTTGGAAAGCATCCATCCTTCGGTGCTCAGCCTTCTTTATGATCCAACTCCCACATCCACTGTTCTGGCTAAATATTAGAACTCCTTTTCAGGTCGAAGGATACAAATCTGTCTCCTCCTTTTTTTTTTCTTCTGGCATGTGGGATCTTCCCCAACCAAGGATCGAACCCATGCTGCCTGTAGTGAGAGCAAGCAGTCTTAACCACTGAACCTCCAGGGAGGTCTTGTCTATTCTTAATATCTGGGTAGTGTTTCATTGTTGATTGGGTTTTTGTTTTTTTGAACCAGTCTTCTCTCCATGAATTTTGAGCTCATTTCCCCTCTCCTTTTTTTTTGCTATAGTGAATAAAAATGCTCAGCAGACATCCTTGTTTCATATATCCTAATATGCTATTGTAAGAACTGTGTATTTGTAGGCTTAATTCTTAGTGGTTAATTGTGGACCCTAGTAAATGCTTCTTACATCTTGATCTATGTTACCAGATTATCCCTAAGGATTACACCTGCACACTTCTTTAAAATTAATTTTTATTGGAGTATAGTTGTCACACATTTAAAAATGTGTGCAGGTCTGATGGGCTAGGAATGGTATGTCATTTTTTCTTTTTGTAATTCACATTTCTTGATCATGAATAAAGCTAAATATCTTTTCATATGTTTTTTGATCACCTTTTCTCTGAACTGTTCATATCTTTTGCCCCTTCTTCTGTAGGATTATCTGTGTGAGCCCAAATCTGTTTGAGTTATAATATAAATTAAGGAATTTGGAAAGTAGCCCTTTGTCAAAGGTGCATGTACTTTCCCTCAAAACGTCATTTATCTTTTGGTTTTGATGGGGAGTGGGGGTTATCATATGTTTCTGTGTTGTCAGATGTATTTGTGCTTGTCTTTGTTGCTTCTGGGATTTATGTCATGCTTGCAAAGGCCCCTATGTCTTTATTATAAATAAACTCACCCATGCTTTTCATTTAGTTATTTTTTGGTGGTAGTCTCATCTTTAAAAAAATAGTGTCATACTGGGGGCGGTGGGGAGGGGAGGGGAAAGGATAGTTACGGCGTTTGGGCTGGACATGTACACACTGCAGTATTTAAAATGGATAACCAACAGGGACCTACTGCATAGCACAGGGAACTCTGCTCAGTGTTATGCGGCAGCCTGGATGGGAGGGGAGTTTGGGGGAGAATGGATACATGCGTATGTATGACTGAGTCCCTTTGCTGTTCACCTGAAACTTACAACATTGAATTGGCTGCACCCCAATACGAAATAAGTTTTAAAAAATGTTGTCATAAGACTGTAATGACATTAAATGGAACTAATAGGGCCCTTCTTACGTGCCCTGCTGCTGCTAAGTCACTTCAGTCGTGTCTGACTCTGTGCAACCCCATAGACGGCAGCCCACCAGGCTCCCCCATCCCTGGGATTCTCCAGGCGAGAACACTGGAGTGGGTTACCATTTCCTTCTCCAGTGCATGAAATTGAAAAGTGAAAGTGAAGTCGCTCAGTGCTAGTGGTTTCTAAGAAATGGGTAAGGATGCAGTACCTTTGAAAACTTGGGGAGCTGTATTTTCCATGAATCAGGCATTTTATGTGAGCCTGTCGTGATCACAGAGAAGCGCGCTCATGGCCCTTTCGCCTCATTCGCTCACACTCAGTGGATGGAGCAGGCTGCGGGGAAGAGCAGAGTGGTGATGAGCGGGTGTCTGTCCACCCTTCCCAGGGTCAGCTGTGTCTATTAGATTATGGTCAGACAGTTTCTCTGTCTTTGCAAAGTGGCTTTTTTTAAAGCTCCTTCAGGTAAAATGTGTGTATTCCTAGTGAGCTTTGGGCTCTTGATTGGGGGTATCATTCCCTTGTTTGTAACATTTCAGAACAGCCTCTTGTCCTGATGCCTGGGTGTGGTCATATGTTCCTTTTTTGGGTGGGAGCTCGAAAAGATTTCAGGCAGCTTTACTCGCTAAGCCTTGTTGTCATATGGTCTTGCATCAGATTTTTGTTTTCTTTTCAAAGCGTGCGTGCACATTTATTTCTAGGATCCCTCTCCTTCACCTTTTACTTCAAGCCGGTCAGTCGGGTCTCCCTGGCTGACGTGTATGGTAATTGATGGGCCAGCACCTCTCCCCTGTGGCTTGTGCCCACACTGCCTCGCCGAGTGAGTGACCTCCCTTCTCTGGCTATCCAGTCTGTGCTAGCTCTCCAGCCTGTGGCCATGCTCTTCCGAGCCTGCTCTCTCTTGGCCCCGCGTGGTTCTGGCCTGCGCTGGCCTTGCTGCTTCCTCAGTGCTTTCAGAGCTGGCTTCCTCGCTACTTGGTCAGTCCTGGGTAGCCCCTCACACTCTGCTTCTGCTTTTCTTTTTTTAAGAATGTTTGTTTATTTGGCTGCCCCAGGTCTTAGTGGCAGCGCACAGGCCTCTCTAGTGGCGGAGAGCAGGCTCCAGAGCTTGTGGGCTCAGTAGCTCGTGGCTCTGGCTTGGCTGCCTGTGGCATGTGAGGTCTTAGCGCTCCAGCCACAATCAGACCTGCGTGCCCTGCATTGGAAGGCGGGTTTCTAACCACTGGACCACCAGGGAGTCCCTGCTCCTGCTTTTTAAACTCCACTCCCGGTGCTGCTTTGGATTCTCTTGAACTTGGGCTGAACTTGAGTCTTCTTGGCAGCATGTGCTGTCTGTGACTTTCACCCTGGAATACCAGAAGGACCGCTTACTTGAGCCCGAGATCCATGGGTTCTAATGAACAGAGGCTTTAGCATATAAAGATAGCTGTTTATTTAAAGCAGGTTAAAACCAGCCAGCGTGCAGGGCTCTGATGGGGAAGAGGGAGTAAACGCTGTGAGTGTGGAGGGCATAATATACCGCAGCTGGAGGGCCACCTGGGACTTGTTTTCTGCTCAGGGCCTTCCTTCTACGCGTGGCTTTGATCCAGAAAAGAGGGAGATTTTGATCTTGAAAGAGGGTGCTGTCGTAAATTCCTGGAACTAAGGCTGCTCACTCACAGGGTGTGTGCGCCTGTAAGTTTGGCGGGTGTTGCTGAAATGCACCCCTTGGGCTTCTCCACCCCCCTCCTCCTCACAGAGGAAGGGCTCAGAGCCCTGGGCAGCAGTGGGAGCATATTTGTCACTTGTCACTGTCCCTTTCTCTGGCCACCACCCTTGGGCAGGAGTGTGAGCTAGGTCAAGCTTTCTTTTCCTCCTGCCTTTTTCTTAACTCCCCTGCCTCCCTGAGTGGTCCTGCTGTTACCTTGGGCAAATCAAACAAGGATAAGGGATTATTGTGTAGGGGCTCTAGATGGCCAGACTTTGCAACAGTCCTGAAAAAGGTAGCCTCTTGGAGCCTCAGTTTCCTCACCTCTCAAGTGAGGGTGATAGTACCTGCCTTCTCACGCAAGGTCAAGGTGATTCAGAAAGGCCTTTAAAACTCACTCAGCTTGTATGGAGCGTTCCGTAAATGTTGGTTTTTGATAATGGTGGTAACGGGCTTTCCCAGGTATCGAGGGGAGGCTCAGAAGTGTGGTGGAAGATGGCAGGGATTCCCTTTTACAGTTGCCGAGGCTGGGGTGGGGGTGGTTGGACGGATGGCAAGGCTGCCCACATCCTTCCCAGAACCCACTGTTTGGACCAGTGATGGCAGAGTCTCCTCAGCTGGCTGTGGCAGGGGCTGTGTGCAGGGTGAGAGCTGCCTCCAGAGGTGTGAAAGGATTCCAGTGAAGGAAACTGGAGAGCAGAAAGGTTTGTGTGTCCATTAGTTGAATGAGAAGAAGAGGGTTATGAAGGAATAGAGGAGCTGACAATTTTGGACTTGCCAGCAGACCATTTTAACTAATATCCTCTTCAGGTATGTTTTAAAAAAGAAGTATTTCACATTCTTATCCAAAGTATAATTTTACAAACAAAAGCAAAATAAGTATTGTTAAAATAAGTGTTAATGGTATTGAAGAAAAATATCCAGTTTATATATACTTGTTTTTTAATTAAAATATAGCAACATAAATATCTAATTGGGGGTGGTTTTGTCATGTATGGATGTGAGAGTTGGACTATGAAGAAAGCTGAGCGCCGAAGAATTGATGCTTTTGAACTGTGTTGTTGAGAGTCTTGAGAGTCCCTTGGACTGCAAGGAGATCCAACTAGTTAATCCTAAAGGAAATCAGTCCTAAATATTCAGGACTGATGGAAAGACTGATGCTGAAGCTGAAATTCCAATACTTTGGCCAACTGATGCAAAGAACCAACTCGTTGGAAAAGACCCTGATCCTGGGAAAGATTGAAGGTGGGAGGAGAAGGGGACCACAGAGGATGAGATGGTTGGATGGCATCACTGACTCAATGGGCATGAGTTTGAGTAGGCTCTGGGAGTTGGTGATGGACCAGGAGGCCTAGTGTGCTGCAGTCCATGGGGTCGCAAAGAGTCAGACACAACTGAGTGACCGAATTGTAATGGGACAGAAAGAGCTGTGATAAATCTGCTGAGTGAAAGAATACTGATTCTGATGTATTTGGTGAGTGAAATAATCAAATTCATTATTGTTTTCTGTAGCAGCTGCCAACTTAGTCTAAATGAAAAAGCAATATAAATCACTTCTCTGCATTATCAAAAATGAATTCCATTCCCCTATCTCTTGGAGTCGGGAGGAATCTGCAGTAAGCCTGTAACAAACTACAAGGCTGGGACTCTTATTTATATTTGAATTCCCTTTGGTTATGTGCATGTAGAAGATTGAAATTGAATATTTCCTATAAATGTAGAAAAATAATTTAAATTCCCAGTCAGTATGCCATTTAGTGATGGCAATTAAATCTAATACTTGCAGCATGTTTGACAGAAGGCTAATTTTCTTAATTTGCAAAGAACTCTGACAATTCAATGAAAGAGTCAGATATGGGCAAAGGAGATGAGTAGGCAGCTGAAAGACAAACAGACAAATTGCCATTGAACACCAGAATAGATGACCTACCTCATTTATAATTAAGTCACAGCACAACGAGATACCACTTGTAACCTGTCAGTGTGGCAAAAGTGAGAAAGTTTGATACTCATTGTTGGCAGTTAGGAGGGGTACAAGCTTTTCATGTGCTGTTGGTGAAAGGACAGTTGCTGCTACCTCTTGGGAGATGAGTTGGCATTATCGATGGATGTGAAACTAACACAGCAGTCCCTCTGCTAGGAGGAAATGCTGTGACCGTTTGAATGGTGTCCTGCTTTTGGCATCACCTGGGGACCGGCTGAGCACGCGGAGACACAGCTCTCCATGGAATCCGAAGGAGTCCGAAGAGAGGATGAAGTAGAACTTGCGCTGCCGTGGAAGGATTTTAAGGAGTATTAGATCCTTTGTTTTCGGCTGCGTTGGGTCTTCGTTGTGGCGCCGTGGCCTTTTTCCTGTTGCTGAGCACGGGCTCCAGGGCACTCGGGCTCAGTAGTTGTGGTGTGTGGGCTTCGGTGATCCTGTAGCACGTAGGACCTCAGTTCCCCAATCGGGGATCGAACCCGCATCCCCTGCATTGGAGGGCAGATTCTTAACCACTGGACCACCAGGGTAGCCCCTTAAACACATTGTTAAAAAGCAGCGTACAGGACAGTTTATGATGACATGTGTTTATAGTTTTCTCTGAAAGAACACCCACAAACGCTGCCCAGTGATTATCTTTGGAAGAAGAGACCTGAGGAGAATGAAGATACCCACTTTATATTTTTCTGTCCTATAGTTTGAAGTTTGACCATATGCGTATATGTTATTTTAAAGATAAAATTAAACGGTGGTCTAACTTAGGTGTGGGCCCGCGGTCATTCCATTCACAGGAGAGGTCCAGACCCGCGAGGAACCAGTGATTAGCCCATGCTGGGAAATGGCTAATACAGAGGATGCAGAGGAGTATGGAGGGTTCTGCTTGAATCTGATGTCTCTCTAAGAGGTTCTGACTTCCTTTACTTCCGGACCGCTGGACCTGATAAGTCAGGCCTGGGTGTAGACTTGTGATCAGTTACGCCTTTGCTCCCTTTAACCTGGTAATGTGACCAGGACTTAAATTCCCGGTAATTTCCTTGTGTGTCAGTCTCTGAGAATCTTCTCCCTCGAGTGTCGGCTTGTTAGCAGCTGGAGGCTAGACTCTCTGAATCTCATTGTCACAGCCGAAAGGAGGTGTCAATGTCAAGGAGAGGAGAGTGGAGCACTTCCTTTCTCATTTTGCAGAAAAATGGAATTCCTCTCTTAGGTGTTAATCGTGGTCTTCTCATTTTTCTCTTCAGTGATTTTCTTTCAAGTGCAGTTCTCTGCTTTCTGAGAAGAAGATAAAAAGCCACATGGAGGAAGAAGCCTCATTGTGGAACTGTTTTCAGTTTTACACTATTTCAGAAATGCTTTTTTGTTTTCCTTTTTCTACTGTTTTTTTGCCCAGGACGCTGTCCCTTTTAAAAACCTGAACCCACCTTCCTTTTGCCCTTTAATTCCAAAAGTCACTGTTTACACACCCTTGTGTGTCCTGAAAACACTGTAATGAATAGGTAACATTTGACCACTTGGCAGGTGCCAGGCAGTGGGTGTGTTTCTAGAAGGCAGTCTGGTGTAGTTATGAGCCTGACCTCTGGCTCCAAACTAAGTTCATCCATTAGCACTGGGACCTTTGGCAAGTGTCTTAACTTCTTTTCTTCAGTTTTTCATCTATAAAATGGCAACGTAGTATTCCCCTCAGATTGATAAGAGAAGTTAACATATGTAAGATGTTTAGCACGAGATAGGCACTTATACCTAAGCTATTATACTCATTCATTGCATGAATTTCCTTCATTCAATTTTACATCAGTTGTGTTGGTTAATAGTTCTTCCACAAGCTTTTCATACAGAGATCAAAGTTAACTGATTTGTCTCCTGCTGCTAAGTCGCTTCAGTCGTGTCCGACTCTGTGCGACCCCATAGATGGCAGCCCACCAGGCTCCCCTGTCCCTGGGATTCTCCAGGCAAGAACACTGGAGTGGATTGCTATTTCCTTTTCCAATGCATGAAAGAGAAAAGTGAAAGTGAAGTCTCTCAGACGTGTTTGACTCTTCACGACCCCATGGACTGCAGCCTACCAGGCTCCTCCGTCCATAGATTTTCCAGGCAAAAACAGATTTTTCTAAGGCCACGTAATTATTTAAACGTTCATTGTTGTTATTCTTATTAGAAAGTAGCACAGCCAGGATTCATAGACAAGTCTAATTTCAAAACCAGTTCTCCTTGTTACACCATCCTGTCCCCTAGATAAAGTCTCAGTAGCTAATAACACTGATTGCCATGTGCCAGGCATCCATTGTACAGATTGCTTCCAACCCATGAGGCAAAGACTATTACCATTAAAAAACAAAACAAAACAAAACTGAGACTTGGAAAAGTTGTAAAGTACCTTGCCCAAGGTTTTATAAATGGAAATCCAGCATCATTTGAATCCACATCTGAATTCAAATTCTTCCAATGAATATATTATGATCTTATTTTTTTAAAACAAGATGAAGTGCCTTAAATTTTTTTTTTAATGTTACCTGTTTTAAATAAGTAATATATCCACATGGCTCAGAAATTTTAAGAGTCTAAAATGAGTCACTGAAAGCTAATGGGTCTTTCAGCTACTCAGTTATTTCCCCCTCCCAATAGGCTGTTTGTTTTTGTGCATCATTCCAGAAATATTGTGCTCGTATCTGTATATGTTGACACAGATATATGTGTTTTCACTTTGCTTTGTACAAATAGAGTATCATATATACTGCTCTGCATCTGATTTTTTCATTCAGCAACATATTATAGTGATTGTTTCATAACAGTATGAAAAGAGCTTCCTTTTTTTTTTTTTTGGTTGTAGAGTAGTCTTTAGTATGGACATATCATAGTTTATTAGTCAGGCTCCTCTTGATTAGAATTTAGTTTGTTTCCAGTCGTTTATCATGAACTATGCTGTAATAAATTCTGAGAGCTAAAATTGCTCAGTCATGGGGTATCATTTGTAATTTTGCTGGATACTATTGAAATGCCCTTCATAGTGTTTGTACCATTTTATATTCCAGTGTCTGTCAAATTATCATCTAGTTGGGATTTTAATGTATATATGTGTATGTATATATATATGTCATTCCAAGAAATGCAAAATGTAAATGTTTTGTATATATTCTTCAATATTATCTATGTTTATTTAATATTTATAAATACATACTTTTAGAAGTATCTTTATATTCTGTGATCACCTGATTTTTCTAACAGCTTTATCAAGGTATAACTTACATATAAAAACGCCCATCTTAAGTATACAGTTCAGTGACTTTTTTAGTAAACTTAAAAAGTTGTCAGACTATCATCATAATTCAGTTTTAGACCATTTCCATCACCCGTAAAAATCCTTCCTGTTCATTTGCAGTTGATCTGATTTTTTGCTGTGTGACTATATTTATTCAGCACGTTTTTACTGGGTACTCACCATGTGCCAGGCAGTTATCTGGCAGATGGTTAATATAACAGATAAAAATTCCTACCCTCATAGTACTTGTATTTTGTGGAACTCTGAATTCTTCTTTAACATCATTTTAGTAGTAACTTGGTATCTGGTATATAGGTGTGTCGCACTTTAATAATCCCCTTATTGTTGAACGTTTATTCAGGTTGTTTCCATTCTTTGCTTTGTAATTGAATGTAGTTATGAGTAAATTTTTATGTCTTTATTCATGACTTTTTTTGATGGTACAGAGTGCTAAGTGGAGAGAAATTCCCATTTTAAGGCATTTGTTTTATTTGCTTACCAGCGTATATGAGAGCATCTCTCTTCCTATAGTCACTGCCTACTGAGTTGTGCTTTTAAAAGCCTGGGCAGTTTGAGAAAGAAGAATTGTGTCTTGTGTTAATTTTTATATTTTGGCTTACTGATGAAGTTGTTAAGCATTTTATCCCCATGTTTAAAGGCTATTTTAAATTTTTTTTAAGCATCTGTTCATATTCTTTGCTCATTTTTCAGTTGTCCTGTTTGGCTGTTACTGATTTGTAAGAGTTTTATAATTCTCTGCCATGGATGTTGTATACTTTTGATAATTTATCTCTTTTTTATGATACAAATATATTTTTTAGATGTAAAGAAGTTTTTATTATACTTAAATAGTTAAATCTTCCTTTCTTGTGATATCTGTCTTTGTGTGCTCAGAAACGCCTTCTCAAAGTTATTTTTGAGTGTGTTGTGAAGAAGGGATCTGACTTTATTATTATTTATTCATATTATCCAAGCAGCTTCTACTTCCAGAAATCTTCCTCTGTCACTGACTGAAAACGGCCCCTGAAGGCCCACCCTGCCCATCTGATTTCTGCCTGCCTTGGCCGCCTCACGTGTTCTCTGCCCTTGCTCCTCGCCCTAGCTGTGCCGCAGTCCTCCAGCATTTCCTTCCTTCCCGACTCAGCCTCTCAGCCTTTGTGCATGTGACTCCCTGTCTGGAAGATTGGAACGTTTCCCTGCAGCACCCCCAATATCTGGCTAACTTTTACTCTTCCTTGAGGTCTCAGCTGAGGTATCACCCTTCTGTCCTCCATTATGAAAGATCTTACAGCTCTTACCACAGTTTACAACAAAAGAATTGAAGCTCACCTGGGTCCCTAGTGCCAAGCGTACTTTTATGCAGTGTATAAATACATACACTCAGTGTATATTTACAAAATGAATGAATTATAGCTTACTCATCCATTTCGACATCTGTGTGTTTGGCTGTAGTTTTCTTTTTCTATAATTTTTTCAGTATTTATTCTTCTAGATCTTTGTTGCCCAATATGGTAGCCACTGCCCACTTATGGCTATTGAGCATTTGAAATGTAGTTATTCCAAACTGAGATGTGCTATAAATATAAAATATACATCATGCTTCAACGACTTAGTATGACAGAAATGAAATTCCAAGAGTGTTGTGGAAATACCCATGTAACCTTGAGTAAGACCCTTCTCTTGTATCTCAGTTCCCTAATCAATAAAGTGGAAAAAAAAAAGACAGTGTAGAAACAAGAATATAAGATATCTCATGAATAACTTTCTAATGTTGATCTTAAAATGGTAATGTATTAGCTATATTGGGTTTTGAAAATGGTTTAAAGTTTATATTTTTACTTTTAAACAATGTTAACTGCTAGAAAACATTACACATGGCTTACAGTATATTTCTGTTGGACAGCAATGTTCTAGATGAATTTTAAAATCATTTTGTCAGATTTCTAATAAAATGCCCCATTAAACTGCATTATATTTATAAACTAACTTACAGGAAATGTGTTCATCTTCACAGTATCAAATCTTCCTGCCAGAAGCGTATGTGTGTCTTCTTGTATGTGTTTTTGTCTTATTTGAGTTAGAGTTTCCTTCTTGTAGATCCTATTTTTTTGTCTATCCCCCAAGTGTTCTCTAGTTTCTGTTACTGTTGTTGGTTGTATCTTGTCGTTAGCTTACCTAACCTGTTTTTTATGAATAATAATTTTTGGAATCCTCCTGTTATTAGATCCTGATTCTAACAGATTTTTTTCAAGCAGTTCTTTTTGTATTTTCTGTGTAAATGATCGTATCTCCCTTGAAAAGTAATTTCACCTCCTCTTTTCTAAAGGCTATATGTCTTAGTTTTCTCTTGTTGCTTTGCCTGGAACGTCAAGAACAATGTTAGGTAAAAGAAGTAGTGGGTAAACAACCTTCTAGCTTTGCAGGCATTAACGGGAATTCTACAAAAGCGTTTACCAGAATGTGTGCCCGGGAACACTGATTCTTTGGAATATTAATATGTGTACCTTGAGAGAAGAGCTTCATGGTTAAATAAGTTTGCAAACTGTTGGGTTGAATAGAATTCTTGTCCGTAGGACTTTGCAGATGGGTTATTATGCTAATATTTTTAAGTCCTAGGAAGTCGTGATGGTGAGCTTGGGGCTTATGTTCTACTAAATACATTTTGGGAAATGCAGATGTGTTTCCTTTTTCAAGGTGATGTTGCCATTGGTTTGCAGTAGACACTGTTTATTATATTAAGAAAATATTGTTCTGGCCTTACTAGCTTATTGAGTATTCTGTTCCCTACTTTGAAAGTAACTTAACTTTCCTTAACTTTCTAAAATGCATATTCAGTATAGAATTGATACGGCCATATGGTTTTTCACCTTTGACTTATTGAGATTGTAAGTTATATTTGTATACTTCATAATATATAGCCATCCTTGGAGAAGGAAATGGCAACTCACTCCAGTATTTTTGCCTGGAGAACTCCATGGACAAGGAGCCTGGCAGGCTGCAGTCCGTGGAGTCGCGAGACTCGGACACGACTTAGCGACTACAGAGAGCCATCCTTACACTTGATCATAATATATTAGTCCTTTAATGAGTTATTTTTGCTACTATTTCCTCTAGCATATTAAAGAAAGTCTGTTTAGTGAAGTCTCTTTACTGAGGTAAAGTTGACAGTCGCCTTTGTGCTGTTTGCCATTTCCTGGTAGCAGATACATGCCATATGAACAGAGATGCTTTACCTGTTTGCACATGCATCTAGTGTGAATGGCCTGAAGGTCATTTGTGCTTTAGCACTTCTGTTTCTTTTTCATTTAATCCTGCCAATTTTTGTTATCCTAAAAATATATTTATGCCACTCAGATTTCAGATTGATTTCAATCATAAATCTAGAATAAATAAGGGCACAGGATTCCTCTCTAAAATGTTTTAACAAATTCTGATGTGATTAAAAAATATTCTAATGTGATTTATCACACTGATGGATCTTTTTCTGAAGGAGTCTTAAATTTAGTTGCACATTGTCTTATCTTAAAATATAAAACTGTCTGTGTGATTAAATACTCTTCTATATTACTTTTTTGTTTTCTTTAGATTTGACTTATTGTTCCTTTTCTAAGCTCTTAAGTGATTTTATTTATTTTTATTCTTCAATGATAAAAGTGTTTTAAGGCATTGATATTGCCTGTTAAAATTTGTTATTTGAGAACCCGAGCATTTCATTGTGAAAAATTTCAAGCATACAGAAAAGTTGAATTTTATTATACAACAAACAACTGTATACTGAATCTAGATGCCACACTTGTTAACATTTTGCTCTGTTTGCTTTATCACATATCTGTCCATTTCTTTTTGGATGCATTGTCAACTAAGTTGGACATATAAATAAATTTCATTCCTAAACCCTTCTTACTGCAGATTTGATGTGAGTTTTCCTATTTTCTAAACAGCTGTATTCCTTATTGATTTTTCTCTTTGATTCAGTACTTATTCAGGAGGTGTTTAAATTTCTATTGATTGGGCTTTAAAAACAGAAATATAAATGTCAGATCTAATTTGGTTGTGGTCAGAGAATGCAGCCTGAGGTCTACACCTTCTGTAGTTTTGAGTAATCAGAGCTGTGGATTCTAGGCAGGGGGGTAGTTCATGTCTTAAGCACCAGCAGAGGATGATACACTCCTGGTATGCCCATCACTCTTGCTCCTACCCTCTAAAACCTCTTCACTGAAAGAGATCGAGCTTTGCTCTATGAATTACCGACCCCAAAGGAGATAAAGGTGTGTAGAGCCGAAGGGGGAAAAATGTACATCAAGACAGCAACTCAAATTCTAAACTAAAAAGGGCTTATGCTCCATTCAGTGTATCCGGTGTGCCATATACTTGAAAAACACCAGTTGAAAGTATGCACATAAAGCAGAACATTTAAAAAAAATGAATTTACTTATCTTTTACAGAGTACTCCAACTCCTCAAAGGTAGGTGAAATGGGAAAATATGTTTCTCAAAAGGATACCAAGTTCTCAATTAGAGCAAAGATGGCCCTACTATGTGTAACATGTTTTACTTCAATCAAGATGAAAGGCAGCTAAGACGGTAGGCTAACATCATTAAGTTATGTAGCTTTAGGTGAATTAAATGAGACATGAAGGACTGAAAAGTAAGAGGAAAATTGCTCAGGCATACCCCAAGATGTACAGTAGCTATAGTGATGGTGGTGGTGGTCTTCTTTGCACGGTTGTGTTTATATGGCTTGTACTTAAGTGAGGAGTCACTGGTGAATTATGAAACTCTCTCTCTCCTCAGATTACGCTTCATGTCAGTAGAAATGGACAGCAGCAGTTTTATTCAGTTTGATGTGCCCGAGTACAGCAGCACCGTCCTGAGCCAGCTAAACGAACTCCGCCTGCAAGGAAAACTATGTGACATCATTGTCCACATTCAGGGTCAACCATTCCGAGCCCACAAAGCCGTCCTCGCGGCCAGCTCCCCCTACTTCCGGGACCATTCAGCACTAAGTACCATGAGTGGCTTGTCAATATCAGTGATTAAAAACCCCAATGTGTTTGAACAGTTGCTTTCATTTTGTTACACTGGAAGAATGTCCTTGCAGCTGAAGGATGTTGTCAGTTTTCTGACAGCAGCTAGCTTTCTTCAGATGCAGTGTGTCATTGACAAGTGCACGCAGATCCTAGAGAGCATCCATTCAAAAATTAGTGTGGGAGGTGTGGACTCGGTGACCGTCGGTGCGGAAGAGACCCCGGAGAGCCGCAACGGAGTGAAAGACAGCAGCTTTTTTGCCAACCCGGTGGAGATCTCCCCGCCATACTGCTCTCAGGTACGGCAGCCCACCACAAGCAGCGATCTGCGGATGGAGACCACACCCAGCAAAGCTCTGCGCAGCAGCCGTTTACAGGAGGAAGGGCACTCGGACCGAGGGAGCAGTGGGAGCGTCTCCGAGTACGAGATCCAAATCGAGGGGGACCATGAGCAAGGGGACCTGCTGGGGAGGGAGAGCCAGATCACCGAGGTGAAAGTGAAGATGGAGAAGTCCGACCGGCCCAGCTGTTCTGACAGCTCGTCCCTGGGAGACGACGGGTACCACACCGAGATGGTTGATGGGGAGCAAGTCGTGGCCGTGAACGTGGGTTCCTATGGTTCTGTGCTCCAGCACGCCTATTCCTACTGCCAGGCAGCCTCGCAGCCGGCCGGTGGTGTATCTGAGGCGTTCGGAAGTTTGAGTAACTCCAGCCCCTCCAGATCCATGCTGAGCTGTTTCCGAGGAGGACGGGCCCGCCAAAAGCGGGCCCTGTCCGTCCACCTGCACAGTGATCTGCAGGGGCTGGTGCAGGGTTCCGACAGCGAGGCCGTGGTGAATAACCCGGGCTTCGAGAGCAGCCCCCGGGAGAGGAGCGCGCGAGGCCACTGGTACCCGTACAACGAGAGGCTGATCTGCATCTACTGCGGCAAGTCCTTCAACCAGAAGGGAAGTCTTGACAGGCACATGCGGCTCCACATGGGAATCACGCCCTTCGTGTGCAAGTTCTGCGGGAAGAAGTACACGCGGAAGGACCAGTTGGAGTACCACATCCGGGGCCATACCGACGACAAGCCGTTCCGCTGTGAGATCTGCGGGAAGTGCTTCCCTTTCCAAGGCACCCTCAACCAGCACCTGCGGAAAAACCACCCCGGCGTGGCGGAAGTCCGCAGTCGCATGGAATCCCCCGAGAGAACAGACGTGTATGCGGAACAGAAACTAGAAAACGATGCCTCGGCCTCAGAGATGGCCCTGGATTCCCGGATGGAAATTCACACGGTGTCCGATGCTCCTGATTAAGATGGTAAAAAAAAAAAAAAATAGTGCACCCACGCAAAGCACATTCATCAATGCCTATTTGTGATTTGCTTTGTTGTCATCTTTGGTTTTCCCAACCATCTGGAAATCTCTTGGTCTCTTGGCAGTTTTTCTAAGATTTCTGGAAGGAACACTCCATGGTGTTTATCCTTTCCCACCCCCATCCCTCCCTCCCCCAAGGAGCTCAAAGCATGAAGGGCAGTGTATCCAGGGAAAACAGGCTGACAGTATTCCTCTTTGGCCGAACTCTTCATCCAAAATCTGCCAGTGATTTAGCTATGCCAACTGGTCGACCCTCCGTCTCTGCCAAGAGGCTTACTCTCTAATTGTGTGCCCTGGCGCCAGTGCATTTCCATGGAGAGAGACTGGGATGCCGTCAGCTGATACAAATGGGTAACCTTTTCTAATTTAAAATTACTTTTAGGGGGTAGTTAGACAATTTATATATATATATAATAAAGCGATTATTATATATATAGTATATATACATTCTCAAATTTGATTTTATTCTGGTTGAGGTGAATGTAAGAGGAATATATAATTTAATACAATGTGAACAGGGCTTTGGACTCTGTCTCGTCCCTACCTAATATGTTAGGGTTTTGCCCCTTTATTTCCCTTATGAAAGAATGTTAATAGGTATTCATACATATGTTAATCATTGTGTCCAAAAGCAAGCAAAGCAAATCACAGTGTTCATAGCTCTGCTTCATAACAAACACAGAAACCAAATGCCATAAAACGTATTCAACTCTAGTTGGAAACCATTTGGAATTTTTGTTAGTTGTCCAGTTAGGTAAGCTGGATGACCCGTGGTGCTGACCTTTTTACATATTGTAGTGTTATATTAGCCAACCCCAAAGGAGCAGTGGTTTTCAATGTTTTTACTGGCCTCTGAATCTACCTTCATTCCGTACTGTAGAAACACACACACCAGGTAACTAAATCGAATCACTCTACCGTGAGTTAGTACTCGCAGTAAAGGAAAGGAATTTGTAGTTCTGTCTACAAAATTCTCCAAGCAGTGTTGTGGTTTTTTGTTTTTGTTTTTTTCTTTAAACCTTCTTTCTCTTTTCAAACAGCCAGTTCAGGTGCACAGCAACTTTTTCTACATGCAGTTCCCAGGGAAACTGCAGAACTTGGAATTTGTACTTTTTGTAAAGATATACTCTATGGGAATTGCAAGCAATATATCTATCTTGGTATTGTGTGTGCTGACAAGAGCCTTGTCGGCTCCCCCACTCTCAGTGTTTCCTGCTTAAAGAAACCAACAGTTAAAAAGCCCTCTGATTTACTCTGCGTGTCACCAAATCTCTGTGTGTCACCATTTTTTTGGTCACGTGGTGCTATTTTTTATGTTATGTATCTTTTAGGTCAGTATAGTTGTAGAAAATGTGAAATGTAATGGTAAAAGTGAATTACAATTTTTTTTTTCCTCTCCTGAGTTTATAGCTTGAAAAAAAGACCTCAAAAGCATGTGCTGGCAAACACATTACTGTATTTTAAAAAAAAAAAAAACAACTGAGTCCTATTTGGATAATGTTTTATTAGTGCTTGAGGAAATGTCTTGAGTTTTATATTTTGTTCACCCGTGTGCTTCTGGTATACAAAACAGGCTCTGTAAGATTGCTCTGGTACTATATACTCTAGCAGAGAGTAATGTGAGCAGTTTAGTGTTGAGTTTGTGCCATGGGCCGCTGGTAAGAGATCAGCACTCCAGACTCTTCTGCTTTGAGAACCTTGGCCCTTAAATTCACAACCAGTGTCTCCCTAGGAGAATAGCACAAACCCCCTAAGAGGAAAAAAAACCAAAAGTGAAACCTCAGAAGCAAGGAGTTAAAAGGAATACAGAAATAGATGTTTGCCGGTTTCCCATGCTTTTTTGGCTCTTAAAATACCAAGAATGGAGTTGGGGTGGGGGAGTGTTTGGGGATTTTTGTTTTGTTTTGTTTTTTGGTTCTGGGGGAAAAAAATCATTCAGGCCCTTGTGTGTGACCGCCCCCCTGGGGTGGTAGCTGTGCAGTAGCATCTCTTCAGCACAGGGGGGTCTGTGCACACGGCGTGAGCCACCACGCTCCACATCAGTGTTAGTACGTCCAGACACACGCGAGTCCTGCTGCTCGAGGAGCGGCTTCTGCTAACCGGGTATACAGTATGCCTTTTCCTGTCAGACTGCCTAAGTCCGGGGCCTGTTCTCTCCCTGAAGCACTTGTTCAACTCCTATCAAAGCCCTGTGCCTCGAGGGGAGGCTGGACCCCCAGTGTTTACCCACTTAAATATGTTCTGGGGTTTCAGGTAAATGTTTGTAATTTTTTTTTTCCTTACAAGTTTGGTTTTGATTTTTTTTTTTCTTCAAAGAATTAAATGCAAAAAATTTGTGTTGTGATACAAATTAAAGTTTGTGACAAGAAACACCCAAATCGAGGACACGAGAGGTCAGGCTCAGGGAAGGAACCTCCTTTTCACTCAGGCTTGGGGCCTTCCTCCTGAGAGGTCTCCAGAGCATTCTGTGATACACGAGACAAGTGAGGAGGGAAGGCACTTGGGGCAAGCGCCTCCAACGTCCTGATTCTTGTCACCGTGTCCGTCTTAACCTTATGTACATGAAGTTCTTCGTGTGTGTAAATTTGTTTAACTGGTTTGAGTTTACCAAAGAGTGACTTATCCAAAATTGTCTTTGACAAAAAAAAAAAAAAATCTACATTGCTTTGATTGTACAGTTCAGGTTCAGACATTGTAATGGGACTGTTAAGGGGCAGAAAAATTGATTGCGTTTCTCTCGAGTAATGATTCCACAGTTTGCAAGTTCCACTTGCTCCCATTCATGTTGCTAACACTTGACCTTCTCCACTGCTAGCAGTGCTCAGAGTGAATTCTCAAGCCATAACCCAGTACTGTAAGGTTCCACAGGGCTTCGCGGGAGGCCGCGCGCAGGCCAGCGCAGAGCTGGGCGCCGTGCTCCTCAGTGTGCACGGCCAGTGAAAGCTTATCTCCGTTCAGATCGGGCAGCAGCAATTAATTGTGCCTTGTCACATGAGGATGTGCCAGGAGGATTAACGTGACCACACAGCAGAAACATTCTCTCCCCGAAGTTCACTTCACGTCTCCACAGACGAAGTCCGCTGTGTAACTCTTTAGAGCGACTCTTTTTTGTTTTTGTCTTTGAAAGCAAAGTCCCTATTTCTGTACAGTTTTAGGTTAGATGTTTCACTTATAACAAATGCAGAAACAGTTAAGACAAAAGTGATATGTGAAGAAGTCTTTTACGGTAAAATATATCCTGAATCCATACAGGTTCGTTCATAATTGAGTCTCTTCTTGAGCTACCTTTTCTAACACACAGACAATGTGAAGACAGTGACAGCGTCCTTTTCTAGAGGTGTTTAACCTGTTCTTACAAACTGTGAAAACAAAGAATTTTCTACTTTTACTAATGTTTGTGGTTTTAAACAGTTATTTTCATTCTAATCAGTTCTCTACCCTCTAGTTTCTACTAAAGCTGTAAATACATTTAGAAATGATATTTGTAAATACAGTATATGAAGTCAAGTTAATTTTGGGGACAGTGGAGAACCTCCCAATTGGCTCTGCCTTCGCAGTTTTGTTTTTTGTTGTTGCTTTTTAAAAAAAAAAAAAACAGCAGAAAGGATACTGTCGGTTCACTGTTAAGCAGAATATACTGTAGAGCTAAATTGACAACTTCTAAATCTTCCAGAGCATGACTAGATGTCTTTTCTAATGCTAGCAGTTTTATAACCAAGTCTTTATTTGTCCCTTAGCCCAGACCATAGGCCTGCATATTTTTGTGTGTGGTTTTGTTTTTACTTTTTGTTTTTATAGCCTCTAGGAAGAGTTTGCAGGAACACAAAACAAGGGCTGGGACGGGGGGGAAATCATCTATGTGAACGAGCTTTACTTTAAAGAAATCAATGTCTTTTATTTTCGCGATGTTTCCATTAGTCACTGTGATTTTCTGTTTCGTTCTGTTTGTTGTTGTCGTCGTCGTCCTTACTGTTAAAATTCTGTAATGGTTTCCTGTGAAGCCTCCACTGAAAGGGACTCAAATATGCAACACCTAAACTATTTTCCAAGGGCGCTTGCCCCTTGAATGGTGCTTCTAGACTGGTCAGGGTTATTTATTGAATTTTATATGTGAAAGTATTGGGGAATTATGTAAATTCTTTATATGAAACTATCTAGTTCATAAATCATAGATTTCATATTACTCAGTGCAACTGAACTGAAAGTTCAGAAGAGTCATTCACATTGTTCGAAATTTGTAATGGTCGTCACACGTCACACACGTCTTTTTAGTAAGTGCCAGAGTCTCTGCACGGTCTCTGCCCAGTGCTTGACTCCTTGGCCCACAAGAGACCCTTTTCTCTCTCGTTCCCTTGGGTCTGGCACGGACAGGGCTGGTGTGGTTCTCGACCAAGTCCTGGAGTAAGCCTTGCAGCAGATTCAGTAAACAGACCTCTTGCTGCCCCCTCAGTGACAAGTATGCTGTGAATTCAACCTTTGGACTTGCTGCCCAAGCCTTTGGTTGCTGCCCTGACTCTAGTAAGAGGTAAGCATATGGTTTGTTCGAGAATGACCATTTTCCTAATGTGAAAACCATCTCTCTCACCACTTTGATTAGTAGGGCTAACATTTTTTTCCGTTATAAATGGTTGAGCAATTTGAATGACTTAACACAGTGTCATTATCTTGCAATATAAACTGGTAACCTCACAACTCCACACTTCATCGCCATATGAAGTAAATGAAGCTAGCTAAGCGGATGCTGTATCAACTCGTAACTTGCCATTAAGGATTATTTTATAGCATGAATTTAAGACTATTTATTCAAATGATATTTTACTCTTGTATTCATTTTGTTTTAGATTTGTGACATTGAATATTTCAGTGCTGCTTAATTTTGTTCTGAACTCTTGTTTCTTGCTTGTAAATGGCTTTTTTATGGTATAAAGTCAATGGAAATTGCTGTTTGTAAATAAAAATGCTGCTAGAGCAAATGTGCTGTGGTCTTTGTCTGTATCTGCCCCTTCTGGCCTCCTGAGTTTCACTGGCCCTAACAAACATCCGCTGGTGTCACAGTTTCTGTAACCACTGTTTTTGAAAGGTTAGAATTTCATAAGAAGCTCTTGTGCCACTGTAGTGCTGGAAAGAGGAGAAAGAAGCAGATATCTCTCTGATCTTTCTCACGTGTGGCAGAGACTGGATTGCCTGGGGGCTGAGGTCTGCACCCGGGATCTCTGGCGAACTCTTGCCCCATCTTCCCACAGAAGTAGGAAATGGCCACTCCCAGCACAGAGCTTGGAGGTGCACACACTCTGTCTGCTGCCTCCAGCTGTTGCAGGAAGGGGGACCCCTTCTAGGCCCCGGGAGTGGGCCCTTGTCTAACACTGGAAATGAGTTGTCTGAGGAGATACACGTGCTGCCAAAGCAAGAGACTTTATTGGGAACGGGCACCCTGGTGGAGAACCGCAGGGTAAGGGAACCAGGAGAACTGTTCTGCCGTGTGGCTTGCTGTCTCAAGTTTTATGGTGATGGGATTAGTTTCCTGGTTGTCTCTGGCCAATCATTCTGACTCAGGGTCCTTCTTGGTGGTGCACACATTGCCCAGCCAAGATGGATTCCAGTGAGAAGGATTCTGAAAGGTGGTAGGGCACATGGCATGTACTTTGGACCTTTCCTCAATTCTTCCTGTTGATGGTGGCTTGTTAGTTCCCCGTTCCTTACCAGGACCTCCTGTCCTTGAATAACACACAAGTGGTTTCTATGGTGCCTGGCCAGGGTGGGCGATTTCAGTCAGTGTTTCTCTTAACACAGCTATCTGAAACCCAATGAGACCCTGTGGGGCCCACAGAAGCCTTTCCGTGTCCCCCCGTTTCTTGTTTGCAGGAAGAAGGTTTCAGCCTCCAAGACTGTCTGCAAACACCAAAGTGCGGATTCAAACATTGCCAGTCACTTAAGGGAAGGATTGCAGTAACAGGAGCAGTCAAGAAACCAGTGCAGCTACTAAGGGTTCTGGTTCCTCTAGGAATACACATAACAATATATACCTTTCAGTTCCGTGGGAGCTAAGATCCCCACCCAGGTGGAGGACTTCAGGCTGAGCACCACCATGTCAGCACCAACCAATCAGAAAGAAATCACACACCCTGCAGCCCCCACCCCCACTCCAATTTTGCCTAAAAATCTTTAGGGAAGTTGAAAGTTTTTGAACACGAGCCACCCATTCTCCCTGCTTGGCCCTAAAATAAATCTTTCTCTGCTCCGCATAGGCTTCTGTGATAGCTCAGTTGGTAAAGAATCCGCCTGCGTTGCAGGAGACCCTGGTTTGATTCCTGGGTTGGGAAGATCCCGCTGGAGACGGGATGGGCTACCCACTTCAGTATTCTTAGGCATCCCTTGCAGCTCAGCTGGTAAAGAATCCACCTGCAATGCCGGAAACCTGGGTTCGATCCCTGGGTTGGGAAGATCCCCTGGAGAAAGGAAAGGCTACCCACTCCAGTATTCTGGCCTGGAGAATTCCATGGACTGTGTAGTCCATGGGGTCGCAGAGAGTCAGACATGACTGAGTGGCCTTCACTTTCGCTGCTCCACACTCCGTCATTTGGCCCACAGACTTGCATTTTGTAACAGGTCTTCTTCCTCAAAGCCAGTTAACTCCTCCTCCGCAGTTTTAGCTCAGCCCTCCCTCCCTGCCCTGCAGCAGCCCTTCTAGGTCAGGCCCCTTTAAGAGAGTCGTTCATTGAGCTGTGTTCTTGCTGCCCTTTAGCATAATTCATTGCTCTGAAAAAATCGGTAATTGTATATTGATTAGTGAGATGATTCAATTAATGTTTCTCCTAGGCTGCAAGCTCCATGACAGCAAGGATCCTGGGCCGTTCCCTTACCTGTATATCCCTCAGCACATGGCCTGGAACCCCAGCAGGTGCAGTTGGGATTGAATGAATGAGCAAACACACATATTCTGGGAGGGTCAAGCAGGACAGTGGGACTGGGAAGCGGGCCAGGATGAAGCTTGGCTTCTGTGCTGATAGAGCTGAGTTCCTTGCTGTAAAACAGGTTCTCACCTTTACAGTCAAGTGGGCAGTGCAACTGCAGTTGGTGTAAGAAGTCACCTAGGAACTGGCTTCCTTGCCAGTTGGGGACCCCGCAAGTATCAAGGGCATGATGGAGAGAGTGCATTGTCTTCTGGGAATCTGGAGGTCTAGCTTTTAGCCATACCTTTGCCAAACAGCCTCTTTTGATGCAGTTTGTCTAAAAACCGATGGAGTTGGACTCATGGCTCAGGTAAGTTGTGAGGCGGTGGCTTCTGCAGGTTTGCTTTTTCCCTTTCGGGCTTCCCCGGTGGCTCAGTAGTTAAGAATCCACCTGCCAAGCAGGAGACGCAGGCTTGACCCCTGGTCTGGGAAGATCCCCTGGAGAAGGAAATGGCAACCCACTTCAGTATTCCTGCCTGGGAAATCCCATGGGCAGAGGAACCTGGCAGGCTACAGTCCATGGGGTTGCAAAGAGTTGGACACAACACAGCCACTAAACAGCAACAGCAACAAGGCTGAAAAAGTTGCCCAACATGAAGAATTGAGCAAGCCTCTCAGCAGAGTCGAAGGAATAATCCCAAGGGAACATGGTCCTGGAAATGGGAACACCACCTGAAGCAGAGCCAGCTTATTGGAAAAGACCCTGATGCCGGGAAAGAGAGCAGGAGGAGAAGGGGGCAACAGAAGATGAGATGGTTGGATGGCATCACCAACTCAATGGACATGAGTTTGAGCAAACTCCAAGAGATGGTGAAGGACAGGGAAGCCTGGTGTGCTGCAGTCCATGGGGTCACAAAAGAGTCGGACGCGTGTGAACAACTGAACAACAACAACCTGAAGCAGATAAACTGAGCTGGAGCAGATGGGATGTAGACAGCATTGAGCTGCCTTGCCAGCAGTGGCCATTGGCAGTCGCTGGCCATTTTTTGTCCTGAAGTCACGATCTGTGCTCACTTAGGTTTCTTCCACTTATAATTCGTAATTCTCCCCGCCTGGCTTCAGGGATGTCTGTGATATCCTTTACCGTGTCAGTACCCACCAATCCCTGGACCGTTTCCTTGAAAACCCATCAAGCCTCGGTGACTCATAAATATTTCTGTGACATTTTCCTTTTGTTCAGCAAGGCAGGCCTAACTAGCATAATTCTGGTCAGCAAACAGGGCTCCAAAGTTCAAAATACAAAGTAAATGGCCGAAGGAGGCCACCTCAGAGGAAACCAGTGTCGCAGAACCTACGCTCTTGGGGTAATGCTGGGGAATGCTCCCTGGGTGACTGCTCTTCTCAATGATAGGTGTACAATAAAGCTTGCTGCTCTAGCTTCCATTGGTCAAGAACATGCTATGATTCTACAGTGGCAGTTGAGGGGGGAGGTATGTGCTTAAATTAACAGTGGATTATAATGCAGTCACGCACGGGGCACCCTGCTCAAGTCTAGAGACAGAATTCCATCTCTTTCCAACTCAGACAGCAAACAGGTGCCCCTCACCTCATCTTTCTAGGAGGTCATTTACTAGGGCTTCTCTGTTCCTGCCTCTGTCCTAAAGGAGCCCTTGAATCTGATCAGACTGGCTGTGAGAGCTGGACCATATAGAAGGCTGAGCACTGAAGAATGGATGCTTTTGAACTGTGGTGTTGGAGAAAACTCTTGAGAGTCCCTTGGACTGCAAGGAGATCATACCAGTCAATCCTAAAGGAAATCAAACCTGAATACTCATTGGAAGGACTGATGCTGAAGCTCCAATACCTTGGCTACTTGATGCAAAGAGGCAACTTATTGGAAAAGACCTTGATGCTGGAAAAGATTGAAGGCAAAAGGAGAAGGGGGCGACAGAGGATAAGATGGTTGGCTGGCATCACTGACTCAATAGACATGAGTTTGAGCAAACTCTGAGAGCTAGTGAAGGACAGGGAAGCCTGGTGCGCTGCAGTCCATGGGGTCGCCAAGAGTCGCACATGACTGAAAGACTGAAAAACAAAGGCCTCTAAGGACTAGTGACATCGCAGTTCGTTCGTTCAGGGCAGCTAGCTGGGTGTCACTGCTGATCAGGCTGCCCCCTGAGGCTATGCAGACAAGCCCACCTGCTTTGTAGTGGAGGCAGCAAGATTGCTGACACTCAAAACATGTCTTCAAAACATCCCATTTGGGGACTTCCTTGGTGATCCAGTGGTTAAGACTCTGTGTTTCCAATGCAAGGGGCACAGGTTCGATCCCTGGTCAGGGGAACTAAGATCCCGCATGCTGTACAGCATGGCCAATAAATAAATAAGTCTTGGTAATTCCCTGGTGGTCCAGTGATTAGGATATGGTGCTTTGCTGTGTGCCTGGGTCAAAACACACACACACACAGAGTTAAAAAAAAAAAACCCTGAATCTAAAAAAAAATAAATCCTGAGTCTAAAAAAAAATAAATGCTGTTCAGTTTCAGCCTTGGCACTGGTGAGCCTTGGGCCTCTTCTTTGTGTCCTGCCACAAGATTTGCCCTGTTGTCTTTCCCTGGACTCCCCTGGACTCCACTAGTGGCTGTGAGTAGCCTGGGCCTTTGAGCTAGGATGGATCCTGCAAGCGTGTGTGTAGCACCGTCAGGTGCCTTGGAGTAGCTGGGCTCAAGCGCCACAACTCTTGAGCTTGTGCTCTAGAGGCTGGGAGCTGCAACTGTGGAAGCTCTTGTGCCCTATAGCCTCTGCTCCCCAACGAGAGAAGCCACAGCAATGAGCAGCTAGAGAGTAGCCCCTACTCACCGCAGCTAGAGAGTAGCCCCCACTCACCACAGCTAGGGAAAAGCCTACCCAGCAATGAAGATCAAGTACAGCCAAAAAGAAATGAATAAAATTATTTTTACAATTCTTAAAATGTGCAAATCAGAGAATAAGTCATTTCAAGTTCCGCCCCCTTCCCCACCCTTGCCCTCTCTTAAGGGTGGGAAAGCCTCCCAGGACGAGGACTCCTATCCCAGTCCTTGTAAGTAATCTCCAGTTTCCACTTGCTTGTGGAAACTGGCTGACTCCCTTTGACAAACAACTTTCTATAATAGAAAGTCCTTCCTTATCCTGAGCCCCAAAACTGCTTTGCTGGAGTTGGCCCTTTGGCTCTCTGTTCCACTCTGCAGATCACAGCCTCCCTGACTCCCTCCAGCCCCCTCTTTGGGCTTCTCTAGGCTGAAAGTGACTCTGAGCTATTTTCTCTAGAGTCCTGGCTGTGGGAACAGTCTTCCTGTTTCTGTCTGCTCACCTCCTTCCACTTCAGGGCTTCAACAAATATTATTAGGAGGCATGTTTCTGACAATTTTGTTGGAACTGAGGAATCCATAACTTGGAAGAACATGTCTTTGGCAAAAGAATTGCTTTTGTGGGACTGTTAGTTTAACTAGCCTGTCTCTGCCAGATGTTCCATTCATCACACATGTGGGTCCCTGGAGCTACTTTCAGCTGTGTTTTTTGTTTTGATTTTTGTTTTACTCCCCAGCTCCTTCACTCTCTCCCTTTACTTCTCTAAATATTAATGGGAGAATCAAAAGCTGCCTTTCATTTCATAGATGTGGGCTCTGAGGCTGGACCTTTGCACCTGAACTTCCCGGGAAGCCTCACATCGCTGCCTCTGACGACCTGCTCTCCCTGGGCCTGCTGACTCTCCCGAGCTGGGTGCTCAGGCTGTCTGAACCTCACAAGGGCTGGTGCTAACACAGCCGGACCAGGGCATTCCTGTCTTGCATGTCTCGTCCTTGGGAGGGGAGGCACCGGTCTGGTTGCTGGCTTCACTCCACTTCCTCTTTGCCCTTTTCAGCACAACTGCATCCTCCCCAAGGGGCCCTCACTCACTCCCTCCTGCCTGCTGGCCCTTGGCCAGGCTCATGGTCGGATGCGGATGCTATCAGTTCAATAACTAAACCGCTAGTCCTCTTCTTTCCCTCTTCTGCATGGTCCCTCTTTCCCCAGAATAGGGCTCCCGGGACCTCCTGCCACCAGCTGCAGTCCATGTAACAACTGGAGACTTCCACCCTGAAGGTAATCCCAGTGCCTTTCTGCTTAAGATTTTTCCTTGTGGAAATGTTTCCCTTTATCAAGTGGCAGTTGCTATCTGGATATACTGTCCTAAGCCCACCTGGAAAGAATTTTGTCGTGTCTTTCCTGGGAGTCTGTGTGGATAGCTAGAGCCTCACTGACTTCCCCCGAGAGAGCCAGCAACAGGGCCTGGTAGCCTTGAAAACTCTTGGAGGGCAGAGGACCCAGGACAGGGTATCCTGCACATTTGCCCTGGGCACTAACATGACCACTCTCTCAGGCTTTGGATGGCAGAACTCAGGTGGCTCGATCTTGATTTCAGGAAACCACTCCTTTCTACTGTCCCTAAAAGGACCACAGTGTCATGAACGTTGCCAGTCCTGGTGTGCTGCAAAAAAGCATCCAAATGCTGCTGCTTCTGCATTGAATATAAATTGCATTCATTGGTTGGAGCCAGTGGATACTTTCTGTAAATAGAGACTTCAGCCTTAAGGCTAAAACTGCCTGTGAGTAATTCTGAGCTTCCTTGAGAACCCATATCCTACTGGAGGGAGTGGGGACCCCGACAGACTTAGTCTGAGTGAGGAGGCCCAGCTAAGTGAAGAGCAGGGAGACCATGAAGCAAAATTCAGGTGAATTAAATAGTTAATTGTAGAAAAATGAACCCATGAGAAAATTAGTTTTAAAACAAGGAGGTGATGATTTATTTGCTTTTGCAGTGGGGAAGATTTTCTTTAGACCAAAAAGAAGAAATCCTAAAGAAAAAAAAAAAGGTTTGACTATATACAGTGTAAAATATGTTCAATAAAAGCAAAACAACAAGACAAGAAAACACACTACAGGTTTAGAAGAAAAAATTTTTGCAACATATTGAACAAGAGCTTTTTGAAATTACTAAGAAAAAGGTGAATGGTCCAGTTTTAAAAAGAGAAAGGACCTAAAGAAAGAACCACAGAAGAAATACTCAGGGCTGATATGTACAGAATAAAGATATTTTACATCTGCAGAAAGCACTCAAAGCAATAACAAGAGACTGTTTTTCTATTATTCTGTTGGCAATACCCAGCATTGATGAGGGTGGCGGAAAATTGGGCATTCACACCCTGATGTTGGTTTTATAAGTCAGCATAACATTCCTGGAAGATAGTAGTTGGTACCACACTTCAAAATTTTAAGTGTATATTCCCTTTGGCACTGTAGTACTATTTCAAAGAATTTAACCTAAGAAGATAGTTTAACAAGTAACAGAAGATGTATAAATATAAATATCATTCATCCCAGTATTAATTATAATACTGAAAAGTTATAAGCCCTTATAATGTCTACCAGTAACTCTGATACATTCCTACAATGCTATTGTAGAGAATCATCTAAAATGATGATATAAATGTATAAATCCTTCAAGGCATGGAGAAATACCCATGACATATTGGTGAGTGTGGGAAAGCAACTTACAAAAGAACATATATTGTGTGAGATGACTTAGGTTAAAGTACACAAATGTATATACAGCATATGATACTACATTACATAATAACATGTACATACTAACCTCTGTATTTTATACCTGTAGATATCTATATTTTTGAATGAGATCACATATTTGATTAGATGAATCATAGTAAATGTTTTGTGAATGCTAACTATTAGGAGATGAGTATAAATAGGGAGCTAGATCTTCAAGTATATTTTATTTCAAGCTAACAAATTTGGATTTTTACCCTGTGGCCATGGGGAGGCAGTAGAACTCAGTTCAATGAACATTTATGGAGTGTCTATTACAGAAATGCCAAAGTTGAAAAAGGATTTTTCATAGAGAATATTGCTGAAGATGTTGAGGTCTGTATCAAGGGAAAGTCAGCCAACTGGGCTTCAGGATAGATAGTACTGGGGACTCCACCAAGGTCTGGAGCAGCCCTCAGCCTGGTCCATCTAGAAACCTGATTTTGGAACACAGGGCAAGTGGGTCTGAATCTAGCACTGACTCACAGTCACTAAAGATCTGATGTCTAGAATTAGGATGCTCCTGAATGAGATCAAACTAGTCAACCCCAAAGGAAATCAATCCTGAATATCCAATGCTGAAGCTGAAGCTACAATACTTAGGCCACCTAATGTGAAGAGCCAACTCATTGGAAAAGATCCTGATGCTAGGAAAGATTGAAGGCAAAAGGAGAAGGTGGTGACAGAGGATGAGATGGTTAGATAGCATCACTGACTCAATGAATTTGAATTTAAGCAAACTCCAAGAGGTAGTGAAAGACAGAGGAGCCTGGTGTGCTGCAGTCCATGGGGTCGCAAAGAGTTGGACATGACTTAGCAACTGAACGACAACAATGAATAGGTGACTACATACCTGTAACAGCCTAATACTGCTGTACAGCCTCCTCTACATCAATCTAAACTTAGGGCCTCAAACTCTGCCTGTGCCGGCACCCACTAGAGATGGACTGCTGAAAAATCTCAGCCATCGCAAGAGATGGTGTAAAGAGAAATCCTCCCAGCGGATGATGCATTTGGTTGCCCATTTTTTTTGTGGACAAGAAGTACAGGTATACATAGATTCATGGGCAATGACTAACAGTTTGGGTAGATGGTCAGGGATTTGAAAGAAAAGGATTGGAAGATGGTCACAAGAGGACTTTGGGAAGAAATATGAAGACTGACCTCTCAGAATGCTCACAGAGTGTGAAGATATTTGTATCAGTTTTCTATTGCCACATAACAAACCATCCCCAAACTTAGTGCCTTAAAACAATAATCAGTTCATTTCCTCATGATTCTGTGGATCAGCTTCATTGGGCTCTTAGGTTCTGATAACTCAGAAACTTTCTGTGATATTGTAATTTATAGGAAATATATATTTGATCCTCATCCATGGTTCCTAGCTCACAGCTCCACAAACTCTAGAATTTCCTAGGCAACTAGAGCAATTGTAGCATCTTTTGTGAAACTATTTGGTATCTTGCCTTCAGTTCCTGGAGGGAAAAAAATGCTTCAGGGCCATACAGATGAAAGATGAAGTGGACATCATGTTATCATAATGATAACATTTGCAACTGGTATATTAATAAGGTGACTTTTGGGAATCTTCAGAGGGAAAAATGACTGGAGGCTGAACCAGTCACCAATGGCCAATGATCTGATCCACGGTGCTGATGTAATGAAGCCTCCGTGAAACTCCAAAAGGGTGGGGTTCAGAGAACTCACAAGTTAGGGAACTAGAATGCTTCCATGTGCTACCATGGCAGGCCCCAAACTTCACGAGGACAGAAGTTCCATTGTTCAGGACCTTGCCCTATGAATCTCTTCAAATGGCTATATCTTTTAAAGTAAACTGGTAATCTCATGAGCAAACTGGTTTCTTGAGTTCTTGTGAGCCACTCTAGAAAATCAATCAAGCCCAAGGAGGGGGTTGTGGGAACCTCTGATTTATAGCCAGTTAGAAAATTAGAGATACCAAGGGAATATTTCATGCAAAGATGGGCTCCATAAAGGACAGAAATGGTCTGGACCTAACAGAAGCAGAAGATATTAAGAAGAGGTGGCAAGAATACACGGAAGAACTATACAAAAAAGATCTTCATGACCCAGATAATCATGATGATGTGATCACTCATCTAGAGCCAGACATCTTGGAATGTGAAGTCAAGTGGGCCTTAGAAAGCATCACTACGAACAAAGCTAGTGGAGGTGATGGAATTCCGGTTGAGCTGTTTCAAATCCTGAAAGATGATGCTGTGAAAGTGCTGCACTCAGTATGCCAGCAAGTTTGGAAAACTCAGCAGTGGCCGCAGGACTGGAAAAGGTCAGTTTTCATTCCAATTCCAAAGAAAGGCAATGCCAAAGAATGCTCAAACTACCACACAATTGCACTCATCTCACACGCTAGTAAAGTAATGCTCAAAATTCTCCAAGCCAGGCTTCAGCAATACATGAACCGTGAACTTAATGATGTTCAAGCTGGTTTTAGAAAAGGCAGAGGAACCAGAGATCAAATTGCCAACATCTGCTGGATCATGGAAAAAGCAAGAGAGTTCCAGAAAAACATCTATTTCTGCTTTCTTGACTATGCCAAAGCCTTTGACTATGTGGATCACAATAAACTGTGGAAAATTCTGAAACAGACGGGAATACCAGATCACTTAACCTGCCTCTTGAGAAATCTGTATGCAGGTCAGGAAGCAACAGTTAGAACTGGACATGGAACAACAGACTAGTTCCAAACAGAGAAAGGGGTATGTCAAGGCTGTATATTGTCACCCTGCTTATTTAACTTCTATGCAGAGTACATCATGAGAAACGCTGGACTGGAAGAAACACAAGCTGGAATCAAGATTGCCAGGAGAAATATCAATCACCTCAGATATGCAGATGACACCACCCTTATGGCAGAAAGTGAAGAGGAACTAAAAAGTCTCTTGATGAAAGTGAAAGAGGAGAGTGAAAAAGTTGGCTTAAAGCTCAGCATTCGGAAAATGAAGATCATGGCATCTGGTCCCATCACTTCATGGGAAATAGATGGGGAAACAGTGTCAAACTTTATTTTTGGGTGCTCCAAAATCACTGCAGATGGTGACTGCAGCCATGAAATTAAAAGACGCTTACTCTTTGGAAGGAAAGTTATGACCAACCTAGATAGCATATTGAAAAGCAGAGACATTACTTTGCCGACTAAGGTCTGCCTAGTCAAGGCTATGGTTTTTCCAGTGGTCACGTATGGATGTGAGAGTTGGACTGTGAAGAAGGCTGAGCGCCAAAGAATTGATGCATTTGAACTGTGGTGTTGGAGAAGACTCTTGAGAGTCCCTTGGACTGCAAGGAGATCCAACCAGTCCATTCTGAAGGAGATCAACCCTGGGATTTCTTTGGAAGGAATGATGCTAAAGCTGAAGCTCCAGTACTTTGGACACCTCATGCGAAGAGTTGACTTATTGGAAAAGACTCTGATGCTGGGAGGGATTGGGGGCAGGAGGAGAAGGAGACGACAGAGGATGAGATGGCTGGATGGCATCACAGACTCGATGGACGTGAGTCTGAGTGAACTCCGGGAGTTGGTGATGGACAGGGAGGCCTGGTGTGTTGCGATTCATGGGGTCGCAAAGAGTCAGACATGACTGAGCGACTGAACTGAACTGAGTCAGAAGCAGGTAACAATCTGGGCTTTTGATGGTGGCTGAAGTTGGGGAACATTCCTGTGAGACTGATCCCTTAACCTGTGGGATTCAATGCTATCTCTGGATAGACAGGATCAGAACTGAGTTGTACTGTAGGACACCTGGATGGTGTTGGAGAAATGCCGGTTGGTATGCAAAAAACCACACCCCTTCCCACACAGTTAATTGGTGATGAGAACCTTTACTTTCCTTTGTCCCTTCAGCTTTGGGAACCAGAACTGCTTCCTTCCATCATTACATGTTTCCTCAGGGTCATTAGGTCCTTACTCTGCCTGAGAAATGATGTAATATTATTTGAAGATAGACTCTGAATAATTATTGTAATACTGGAAACCTTAAGGCAAACATGAGATGGTTAGATAGCATCGCCGACTGAATGGACATGAATCTGAGCAGGCTCCGGGAGACAGGGAAGGGCAGGGGAGCCTGGCGTGCTGCAGTCCACAGGGTTGCAAAGAGTCGGGCATGACTTAGCAGCTGAACAGCAACAACAACAAGGCAACCATTAACATTTTTTAAATGTCTGATGGTTTAACCTACTGTACTGGCTTGTTTGCAGCAACTTAGGACCATTCCCTGTTTCTTCTATACCTTCCCCTCTATCCCAGGGTCTGGATACTTATGAGAACTACATTTCCCAGCATTCCTTGCCAGAAGGGTTAATAGACTTTACTTCTGAGAGGTATAGTTGATCTATTACTCTCAAGGGTTATGCCCTATAAAGTCATTGAGGACATTTAAGTTAGTGAATACTGAACCACTGCTCCTAAGGGAAACAGAGTTAGGTTCTTTTTGAGTCACTGGTCACAATATTTTTGCCAACTAGTCAATACATATCCTTGTTTTATGTGTCTTTCTGTTTAAAGGCAGTTTATATGATAAATACTGGTGATCTGTTCACAGGAAAGACAAGACCAGCAGGACTGTATCTCATGCCTGAGCCAAGTTCATCTAACACATCACTTTCTCAGTAAGGCACATCAAGCCTTCCTGTGCTTAGAACCCTGGACAGCACTTTAGCACTATTCCTGGGGGTTACTTTAGACAGCAAAACCACCACGAAAGAGTACCAAAAATGTGAAAAACGTGGCACTAAATAGACTGTGAAAGGGACAGTTGTTTACAGTGTGAGAGCTAAACAAGAAGGCAGTGTTACCTCGTTTGACCTCTGCCCAGACACATATTGGGTGACTCAGATTTTTGCCCATCTGCAAATGACCTTGACAGTGCTATGAGTGTTGATTCTCGATTGCAAATAAATTTTAGTAATAGTCTAATTCACAAATATGAAGACCATGAATAATGAGGATTGAGTGTATGTTCATTTCAGCACAGCCACTCCTTTTACCATCTTCCAGGGCAACTCAGATATTTCCACTTTGCTGAGAATTGGTCACTTCCGCCCCCCCCCCCCGCCCCCCCAGGCTTCTAAGAGCCTTTCCAGTAGCTTGGGTCCTTGTTAGGGCATTAAATCCCATGTCCTGAGAAAATATCCCGAAGTCAATAAATTCTTGTTTATCTGGTCTTACATTCCAGCTTCCTTGATCAAGCACTCTCAAAATTCAACCCTAGGAGGTATTCTCCTGGCTCCTACCCGTACATGTTGGCTAATTCTTGCATCCTTTAGGCATATCATCTATTTCTTCCCTTATCAGGCCCTGGGCATCAACAGACAGATTATGTTGGAATTTAACTCTGGTTATCAGCCTGGCCACGTGGAGAGGAGGTTGGGACAACACTGCAGGCAGGAGCAGTTGTTGTCTGCAGGGAAGGGCTTCTGTAGAACCAGTAAGCACAGTGGTAGCTCCAGTGCTTACTAAGGAAAAGTGTCCAAGCCCAGAGGGGCCTGAACTGCATGTTGAAGAGGCAATATCCTCAGAAACATCCATCCAAATGTCTACACTCCATTACTCAGAGTCCCAGGTTTTCCCCACCAGGGCTCTGACCTTCACCAAGCAGACTTGCCTAGGCTGAGCAGTCAGACATCTCTGGAGCTCTGGACTAACAATCCAGTTTTCGGCCTACCATTCAATGTGTCTTTCCTTTGTCTTCCTTAGGTGATCAGAGCCTCTTTGTAAGCTACCTCCAGGACACTGGCTCTCACTCTTGCTGTTAACGATTATCTTAACATCTTCTGACAGAAGCAGAAGATATTAAGAAGACATAGCAAGAATACACAGAAGAACTGTACAAAAAAGATCTTCAGGACCCAGAAAATCACGAGGGTGTGATCGCTCACCTAGAGCCAGACATCCTGGAATGTGAAGTCAAGTGGGCCTTAGGAAGCATCACTAGGAACAAAGCTAGTGGAGGTGATGGAATTCCAGTTGAGCTATTTCAAATCCTGAAAGATGATGCTGTGAAAGTGCTGCACTCAGTATGCCAGCAAGTTTGGAAAACTCAGCAGTGGCCACAGGACTGGAAAAGGTCAGTTTTCATTCCAATCCCATAGAAAGGCAATGTCAAAGAATGCTCAAACTACCACACAATTGCACTCATCTCACACGCTAGTAAAGTAATGCTCAAAACTCTCCAAGCCAGGCTTCAGCAATACGTGAACTGTGAACTCCCTGATGTTCAAGCTGGTTTTAGAAAAGGCAGAGGAACCAGAGATCAAATTGCCAACATCCGCTGGATCATGGAAAAAGCAAGAGAGTTCCAGAAAAACATCTATTTCTGCTTTCTTGACTATGCCAAAGCCTTTGACTGTGTGGATCACAGTAAACTGTGGAAAATTCTGAAAGAGATGGGAATACCAGACCACCTGACCTGCCTCTTGAGAAATCTGTATGCAGATCAGGAAGCAACAGTTAGAACTGAACATGGAACAACAGACTAGTTCCAAACAGAGAAAGGAGTATGTCAAGGCTGTATATTGTCACCCTGCTTATTTAACTTATATGCAGAGTACATCAAGAAAAACTCTGGACTGGATGAAGCACAAGCTGGAATCAATATTGCCAGGAGAAATATCAATAATCTCAGATGTGCAGATGACACCACCCTTATGGCAGAAAGTAAAGAATTATAGAGCCTCTTGATGAAAGTGAAAGAGGAGAGCGAAAAAGTTGGCTTAAAGCTCAACATTCAGAAACTAAGATCATGGCATCTGGTCCAATCACTTCATGGCAAACAGAAGGGGAAACAGTGTCAGACTTTATTTTTCTGGGCTCCAAAATCACTGCAGATGGTGACTGCAGCCATGAAATTAAAAGACGCTTACTCTTTGGAAGGAAAGTTATGACCAACCTAGATAGCATATTGAAAAGCAGAGACATTACTTTGCCAATAAAGGTCCGTCTAGTCACGTCTATGGTTTTTCCAGTAGTCATGTATGGATGTGAGAGTTGGACTTTGAAGATAGCTGAGCCAAAGAATTGATGCTTTTGAACTGTGGTGTTGGAGAAGACTCTTGAGAGTCCCTTGGACTGCAAGGAGATCCAACCATTCCATTCTAAAGGAGATCAGTCCTGGGTGTTCTTTGGAAGGAATGATGCTAAAGCTGAAACTCCAGTACTTTGGCCACCTCATGCGAAGAGTTAACTCATTGGAAAAGACTCTGATGCTGGGAGGGACTGGGGGCAAGTGGAGAAGTGGATGACAGAGGATGAGATGGCTGGATGGCATCACGGACTCGATGGACATGAGTCTGAGTGAACTCCGGGAGTTAGTGATGGACAGGGAGGCCTGGCGTGCTGCAATTCATGGGGTCGCAAAGAGTCGGACACGACTGAGCAACTGAACTGAACTGAACATAATCACAAGCACTGAAAAATCTTTGCCTTATTCTACTGATTGCAAGTAAGTCAGGTTCTGCATACATTCAGGGAAGAGGATCTCACAAGCCCATAGACTCGTGAGGTGAGGATTATGGGGGCCACCCTGCTGCTGCTGCTAAGTCACTTCAGTAGTGTCCAACTCTGTGCGACCCCATAGATGGCAGCCCACCAGGTTCCTCCATCCATGGGATCTTCCAGGCAAGAGTACTGGAGTGGGGTGCCATTGCCTTCTCCGGGGGGCCACCCTAGAGTCTGTTTATACAACTTCCTTGTTGATCAGCAGCTCTAATGAAAACATCTGCTTGAGCTGTCCCAAAACTTCACTCTGCATGACATACAAGCCTATGCAGAGGCAGCTGGCCTGGCCTTGGTGATTTTTCCAGCCCTCCTTTCCTCCCCTAGCTCAAAAGTTCCTTCCCCTTCATTGAGAGCCCACTTATTCCACCAGCACATCACACTTTCGCTGTAGGTGATCTGAATCCCAGCAGATGCAGTCAGGATCTTGTCTACATCCTGTTACATGGTGTTAGAGCATGACAGCGACATGACTGACCAGAGTTTCTGATAACTTGTAATAATAGCTTTTCTATTATAGATAAATTCATATACTATATAATTCATGCATATAAAGTATACAATGCAATGGCTTGTAGTATATTCACAGAGTTGTGCAATCACTGATTTTAGTATATTTTCATTATCTCAAAAATAAAGTCCACCTGCCTTAGCCATTACCCTCAATTCTTGCACCACCCCCCACCAAGCCACCAATCTGTTCTCTCACTATATAGATTTGCCTATTCTGAACATTTTATATAAATGGAATCATATGTGATCTGCCTTTTTGACTTTGCATGGCTTCAAGGTTCATCCATGTTAATTAATGTATCAGTATTTCATTTCTTTTTATAGTCTGTTGTATGGATATACCACATTTTATTTATCCATTCATCAGTTAATGGACACTGGGTTATTTCTACTTTTTGGATATTATGAACATTTGTGTACCAGTTTTTTACATGGACATATGCTTTCATTTTTCTTGGGTATATACATAGGAATTGTTGGGTCATATGGCAACCCTACGTTTACCTTTTAAGGTACTGTTTTATAAAGCGGTTGCATCATTTTATAGTTCCACAAGCAGTGTTTGAGGGTTCCAGTTTCTCCACCTCCTCACCAGCCCTTGTTATTGTCCATCTCATTTGTTACAGGCATCCTTATGCGTGTGCATGAGGTTATTGTGGTTTTGATTTACATTTTTCTGATGGCTAGTTATAATGAGCATCTTTCCACATGCTTATTGGCATTTGGATTCAGATCCTTTTCTCATTTTAAAATTGGGTTTACAATAACTTTTTGATATATTACAAAAGAATCTATGTTAATTGAAGAAAACTTAGAAGCTATGTGTAACCATTTTGAAAATAAGAGATGCCATTTAGAAAGCATATATTATGCACACTGTGCTGAACTTCCATGCTTGCCCTGAGTCACACAGGTAGAAATAACAACAGCTAATGTTTACTGAGCTACTGTTAGGTACTAGGGCTTCTTCCACGTGTCATCTCATTTAATCTTCCCAGCAGTCTTTCTGAAGAGGGTGCTATTTTCAGCACACTTATTTTTCAAGAAAGAAACAGAGGCCCATAGACAGTTAAGTAAAGCACTCATCTACACACAGCTTGCTGGTGGCAGAAGCAGAGTTTGGACTCAGGTAGTCAAAAGTTTCCAGCTTTTGCACTCAACCCCCACTCTGTGCATTTCTGAATAGAGAGGTTCTGAGCAGAATGAACCATTGCATTATATTGTCTCTTGCTCTCTTTCAGTAAAATAGCTAAGTAGCTTCTTTGATAATTATTCTTATCTTAATGCAAGATGGCAGAAATTTCCCTCGGAGATCCCTTAAGATTTAGAAATGCATTAATTTCCACTGACCCGGTTTCTCTTGTGTTCATTTGTTTCTCTCTTTTTCTTCTATCAGCTATGGGAAGACAGTAACAAGTCTTCCCATACTCTGATATTACTGCAGAATGAATTCGAAAGTTGTCAAAAATGACTTATACTACTTGCTTGTGCATCCAAGAATCATTGAGTAACGTAGGACATAGATCCTCCATTCTGTGGGAGGCAGAACAGAGATTTTCTGTGGTTCTGACTTGCAGGGCTTCACAGAACTGGCTTCGGCCGCCTTTACAACTTATTATCTCGGGGTCTTTGATCAAATGACTTAACCTTTCTGCTCACCTCATCGTGCTTGGCACAGAGAAAGGTGGGAGCCGAAAGAATTTCCCAGCTTTGTACTTGTCTGGTCTTGGGCAAGTCTTTTTACCTCGAGAGGCCTAATTTTGCCCAGATATAAATGAAATGGGTTGGACCCGAGGCTGTCGAAGGTTTCTTCTGGCTTTGATGTTCTGTGTTCTGTGCCTACCTCCGAGTCGTAAAGAATGGGCATTCAGGTGATGTTTCTCACAAAGCCATTTTTTTGTGTTGTTGAAAAACAAATGAATCTTAGGTAGGGATTTCAAGGGGAAACCGTATGAGGCCTGGAAGGATGTATGGGGAATAAGACGCACTGCTATTTCTAGGAAGAAGATGGGCGTGGCGGGGCGCTGATGGGGGTGTGCGGGCAGCGGAGCCTCCTTGCAGGCAGAGACCGCGTCTGAAGGCTTCCAGCGGAGGCCGAGGCCAGGGAGGACCTGGATTGCAGCGGCTGCGCACTGGCGCGCCCAGCCGGCCGATTTGCGTGTCTCCGCCTCTGCGATGAGCTGATTGGGGAGAGAGGTCCGATTCCGCGCGCCGATTAGCTGAGCGGCCCGCCGCTCAGACTCCCCCCTTCAGGAGCGGACGGTTCTTACTGCGGCTGGGCACCGGCTCTCCTCCCGCGTCGGCCCGCGCTCCAGCTGCGCACGGCCCGGCCCGGCCCTGGCCCGGCTCGGCCCGGCTCCAGCCTCCCAGCGAAGTCGCCGCTGCCGCCTGGGCCGTTCCCAGGGCCATGAGGAGGCGGCGGCAGCCGCTGCGGCCCGCGTCAAGGTGACCGGCCGGGACTGCGGCGGCGGCGGCGGCGGCGGCGAGAGCGGGCGGTGAGAGGAGCGGCCGGCGGGGCGGGGCGGGACCCTGCGGGCCGGGCCGGAGAGAGCTGCAGGTGCGAGGGGCGGGCCCCTGCGGCTGGGGTGCCTGCCGCCGGGCCGGGGTGGGGCCTCGGGGCGGGAGGCGGGGCTGGGGGCTGGTGGTGGTGCGGTTGTTTCAGGAGGTCTGGGGGGCACCGGGGCCTGGTCGGGGGACTTTAGGTGCATGATGGGGATGGGGATTTTGGTCTGGGGGACGGCAGGTGTGTGTGTGAGGGGTGTGGAGGTGGGGCAAGGCCGCAGGTGCGGGGGGCGGGGCTGGAGGAGGCAGTTAGGAAGGGCTGAGGGGCTGCAGGTGCGGGGGGGCGGGGCCAGGTGGGAACCACAGGTTTGCCAGGGGGAGGGTCTGCGAGGTGAGGCCGAAGCGGCCGGACCGGCCGGGCCTTGAGGACACCACAGGTGCAAGGGGGCGGGGCAAGGGGAGACCTGCAGGGGTGGGGGGCGGGGCCCCGAGTGGTTGCAGGTCCGGAAGCGGGGGCCCTAGGTGAGCAGCGGGCAGAGGGTGAGTGAGGGGTCGCGGGGAGAAGGGAATGCTGCCTCCTCCCCTGCCGGGATTTTTTTTTTTTTTTTGAGGGGAAGCAGGAGCTTTGGGCTCTCTGAGGATTCTGGAGGCTTCGAGGGTTGCCGCCGCTGGGCCGGAAGGGCCAGCTCGGCCTTGCCTGTGCTCCTCCTGAGTCGGACTTGGGTCTCAGCTGCCCTGGTTACTAGGCCGGCGGCTTCCCCTATGCCTCGCAGTGGCCTGAAGTGGGGCGCCCTGGTTTTCAATCTCGGGGAGGCTTTTTCGTGTCGCTGTTGCAGGGGGCATGCCTCGATTGGGGCGGGGCGGGGTGGGGGCCGCCCGTTGGCTTTCATTCTATCAGCTGTTGAGAAATGTGTGTGCTTGAAGAGTAGTTAGTGTGAAGCTGGAAGGGTGGAAGGGTTCTTGGCCGACTGGCTCCTGGGATCTGGAGGCTGCTGCAAATCTTCACAGTGGTCGTCTCCAGAAGACTAAAGTGGCAGCCTGGTGAGGGGGCAGAACAGGAATGAGGGTTCATAGGCTTTTTCCTCTTTGTTGCCTGGGAGAGTCTCTCACCTCTGAGCTTTGTTTCTTCCTATGCCCGGTGTGCATCCTGGTACCTGCCTTGTGTGCCCCTCAGGGGGCTTGTGAGGGTGGAACAGACTGAGCACATCTTTGTGTAAAGCTATGAGTCTGCTGCCTCTGTGCTAGTGGGCAGATTGTGTTTGGAAACTGAGGTTGAAAGAGGGGATTTTTTTTTTAATCAATCAATTTAGTTTTGGCTTTGCTGGATCTTCGTTGCTGTGCAGGTTTTTCTCCGGTTGCAGCGAGTGGGGGCTACTCTTTGTTGTGGTTTGAGGGCTTCTCATTGCTGAGGCTTCTGTCGTTGCAGAGCACGGGCTCTAGGGCGTGCGGGCTTCAGCAGTCGTGGCTCTCTAGAGAGTTGTGGGCTCTAGAGTACAGGCTCAGCCATTGGGTTGCATGTGCTTAGCTGCTCCGAGGTATGTAGCATCTTCCCAGATCAGGGATAGCACTTGTGACTCCTGCAATGGCAGGCGGATTCTTTACCACTGAGCCACCAGGGAAACCTGTGGAGGGGATTTCTAATCGGTAGACCGCCTTCTTGTTCGAAGTGGGGCTGAGGTTGGTAGTGGGGATGAGGTTTGTGGTGGGATGGTGACTCCTGCTTCCTGTGAGGCCTGTGAGGGAGCTGTGGCAGATGGAAAGCACCGGAACATTTCATTGTTTGCTGACCTCTAGACCCCAACTCCAGTGAGGACTCTGAATTGGAACACGAAGCCCAGACTTGAGCCTTATGGAATTTCCCTTCCCCATCCAAGTATGAACACTGATTTTTATCACATTCCAGAAGGAAGACACCCAAAAGAGGGGAATGCCAAAACTTGGTTAGGTTTCCATGTGATGGAGAGAGGAAAGCAAGATGATGGGACTCCCTCCTATTTGGAAGAGTATCCCATAGCCAAGTGTGTGACCTCTCCTTGCCTCTGCTCACCAGCAGTGTGATCAGTCCCTCCCACCTGTGTTGCATGGACAGAAGAGCAGCAGGAGGAGGCTTCTCCTGAATGAACGCGCACTTTTCCTTGTTTCAGGCACTGTGGGACTTTGGGGAACCAACTGCCATGGTGCTGGCCTCTCTCACTACCATTTGCTGTGGCGTGACCCAGTGGCATCATGGGGATGTTGTCTCAGATGTGGGTCCTTACGGGGGTCTGTGCTCGTGTGACAGGACCCAGAGGCTCTAAAGGCAGCATGTATGAATCATCCCGTACTGTCCTGGCAGAAACTGTGTAAATGACTCAGAGAGTGCTGTGCTCTGGGTAATGATCGTGCTCTGTGGGTTCAAAGGAAAGCCCAAACTTGGTGGTCCACGAGAGCTAGAAAATGTGTTGCGTAATGAGAGGATTGGCTTTTTGGTTGGTAGTGTTTGAGTGACCACATCCAAGGTTGAGAGAGAAACTTCATTAATGAAAATATCGCATCCAGGGTTCTCTGTGATATGGCTCCAGTCTACCTTTTAAACTTGATTTTCCTTTTCAGCATGGAGGGTAAGAGCTCTGGCTGGAAGTCAGACAGAGCTGCCTTTGAAGCCTCACACACCAGTTTCTTGACTTCTCAGAGCTTTAGTCTCCTTATTTATAACACAGGGATAATCATGCCCACCTTGAGAGGTTGCTGTGAAGAGTAAACGTGGCTAGATACGTGAAGACACCTGATGTCTTAGGCCTTTGCTGTTAGGGTCTGTTTCTGCCCCTCCCTGACCTCCCATCTTTCAACACAACAAAATAGGATGTTCCATGTAAGGAGAGCAGGACTGGTCATTGTGAGGCCTTCGCTTCTCGTGTGACCTCTATCAGGCCTTCCCCTGTCCAGGCCTCAGTTTTCTTAGCTGAGCGAGGATATGTGAACATCAGTCAAGAGTGATCCTAGCTCTGGCATTCTGATAATCATGTTTTCCCGCAGGGCAGGAGGGAGGACACTGATGACCGTTATTTAGTTCTTCTTTTAAAAATACCTGTTGAGTGCTTTGCCTGGCACATAGTGAAAGTGAAAGCTGCTCAGTTGTCCAACTCTTTGTGACCCCATGGACTATACAGGCCATAGAATTCCCCAGGCCAGAATACTGGAGTGAGTAGCCTTTCCCTTCTCCAGGGATCTTCCCAACCCAGGTCTCCCACATTGCAGGCAGTTTCTTTACTAGCTGAGCCATAAGGGAAGCCCAAGAATACTAGAGTGGGTAACCCATCCCTTCTCCAGCGGATCTTCCCAACCCAGGAATCAAACTGGGATCTCCTGCATTGCAGGCAGATTCTTTACCACCCGAGCTGTTTATCAAAAAATACCTGTTGAGTGCTTTGCCTGGCACACAGTAGGTGCTTATTAAATACTTGCTGAAGGGATGAATGAGGGACTTTCAGAAGAAGGTGTGGCATCTTATCCCTGCTGCTTATATGGATGTTATATCTGTATCTTCAAAGTGCATTTTATTGAAGAAAAAAAAAAGTTGCAACAGCTTTATCGTGAAATTGGTGAAGCTCAACATGAAAGATGAAAGTTATTTCACAGTCCTCTTTCACTACAAATTAAGTTCAGTCCTGTTTTCACAAACATAGAATTTTTTTTTCATGGTTGCAGTCTTATGTAAAGGAGCATTTGGAAAAGGCTTGGCAATAAGGAGTTTCTTTAAGTGATGTTTTTATCTTTTTTTTTTTAAGAATTAAAAAGAAAATCACACATAGATTTTTTGTTTTTCTAAAAGATAAGTATTTCAAGGGGGAAAAATTATAAAGTAAGTGTCTTTCTTGTCTCAAGCTACCAGTTCCCAGTCTTCTCTCTAGTGGTAACCACTATTATCATTTTCTTGTTTGTTATATATTCTTTCTCTTCCACAAAGAATAGGATCCTATACATACTTTTGGTCCTGTATTTATTTACTTGATTTCTTTTGGAAATCGTCCCAGCATTGGAAAATGTTCTAATTGGTACATACAGTTCCTTCTTAATAGATGTTTTTTTTCACCGATGCCTTGAGCACAATTTTGTCTCTCCACTCTCCCCCACCCTCCATGGTGTTTACTCAGTAATGGTCAGCAGTCATTGTTTAGAAGACTAACAAGAGACAGTCCTTGTTTTTCTCGAGGGAAGAAAAGGCTCCAGTTCCAGTGAACAGTAGACTGAAGGGCAGTCCATGTATCTGGATGCAAGGCAGACACAGAAAGAGAAAGCAAAAGGGATTTGTTCACTAGTAATTGAAAACTGATTTTCCATTCAGCCCATGATTCAAAGTCCAGCAGCTGTCACTTACCGGCAGTATGACTTGGGGCAATTTACCTAATCTTTCTTCCTTTCAGTTTCCTTATCTGTTAAATGGATGATGATAATAGGATCTGCCTTTTGGGGCTTTTTGTGAAGAAGAAACGAGATCATGTGTGGGAAGTACTTGCAGGAATAGGTCTTGGTAGATGCTCCACAAAGGGTAGCTGCTGGGTTATTAATAATCTTTGTTAGCAGACGCTTACTGGGCGGTGGAGGGTGAGCCACAGGAGATGCCCAAAGTCCTTGCCCTCATGAGGTGCTCACATGCTCTGCAGGGAGACTGGCACACAGGTCACTGAAGCTGGAACAGGGCCCGGGGGTGCGGAGTTGGGCAGTGTGGGGGCCATGGAGGCAGGAAACAATGACTTCTCCCTCTGTGGTTTGGGACTGGCTCGCCACCTCCTCTGTGAAACCCACTCAGTTCTTCTGCAAGTGGCCACTCCTGTCTGCGCTCCCTTGGTATTCTTGTGTGAGTAGCCTGGATTGGAGCATGCACCCCGCTATCACACGCGTGGTTTTATGCCCGTGTCTCCTCTCTGCACAGGGAAAGTTTCCTACTTTCTTTGCTCCTGCGTTTCCAGGGTAGACTCTTGGTGGACCTTGTGATGGACCTCTGCTCAGACAAGTCATGCTACCAAATGCTGGCACACTCTTCTTGATAGGTCTTCAGGTCTCTGATGAAACCAGACTCTGGACTCTGTTGCTTCATTCCCCAGGTACTTGAGTGCTGACCGAGATACACGTGTGCCATCTGCCAGCTGTAGGTTTGGGGTCTGAATGGTGGTACTTGTCCTACCGAGTCTTGGGAGAGGGAAGAATTATTTGCTCCAGATAGTCCAGGACAAGACGGGCAAACAGAAAGAAGGATAAGTCCGAGAATGAACTGCTCACGCTTGCTGAAGCCCACCTCCCCCTTCCTCAGAAGTGTGCCTGCTGACCCTTCGTTTGAGGTTGGCTGGTGGAGGAGCAGGCTGCAGGGAGCCGAGTAGGTGGGCCGTAGTTGCTGATGAGAGATGGGGAGCAGTGGTTGGGTTGGCCTCTGCGAGGGGCATCCTGAGGCATTTCTGGGGCCACTTCCTTCCTGTGGGCATTCATCCACCAGCCTTGCTGTGCTCTTGCTTTGGGCCCAGCTGTTTGCTGAGTGCTGGCCACATGGAGATGGAAGAGTTGTGTCCTACCGGGAGCTGACAGTTAGTGGAGGAGTCAGGCGCAAACAGAATGTGATCAGAAGGGGATTGGTGATGGCAGAGGACCCCAAGTGATGTGGCCAAGCAGATTCCAACTCGGGCTAGACCTGGGTTCCAATTCTTACTCATCCACACACAACCTCTGTAACCATGGGCAAGCGTCTTCCCGATTGTTAGTCTCAGTGAGGTGATGAGAGAATGGGAATGTCAGGGTTACCTGCCTGAGGGCTGTTGTTGAAGATTCAGTGAAATAATGCTGTGGGCTGCTCAGCGCAGTGCCTGACTGATGCTTACAGAGTGCTCATTGTACTTGATTATCCTTAGTGTTGGGGCAGCACCAGGAAGCACTTGTCTGGCTGTTTTCTCTGGGTTCCGTGTAGCGGTGATGATGCCAGTCAGTGGTGAAGGTGATGGCCACGGTGTCTGAGAAACCAGCTCTGAGGTCACAGAGTGCTCGAGGAGTCCTTGGGGCTTTCCTCTTGGGCCCACAAGTGATTCTTCTCCCTTTTCTGCTTGGGGCCTTCTCACAGGTGGTTCCAGCCCAGCACCACCCCAAGCCCCTTCTCTTTGATCACCTGCACTGATCAGTTCCACGGCTTTTCCCCACAGGAGGCATGAGTCTGGCTTGTCTCACCTGCACTTTCTGAGGAGAGAGAGACTGTGCAGACCCGAGGAGGCACATCGCCCCCCCGCCCACCATTATTTTGCAGAGCTTTCAGGTCCATTGTGTTCTTTACAGGAGACTTACCACCTCAGTGTCAGCGAAGCAGACGGGGCAGCACTTACAGCAGACCCTGAAGTCAGGCCTCTGTGGGTTCGTGTCCCTACCCTACTTGCAAGCCCTGTGGCTTCAGGCAGGTAACCGCTGCTCTGTTTCCTAATCAACACGGGAAGCACGATGATACTTACCTCCCCCTGGTCTTACCTGACTTTAAGGAGATGAGAGGAACAGGGCTTAGCATAGTGCTCGCACGTCGTGAGCATCCAGTCGGGGTGAGCTCGAACAGTGTTCTCTTAACCTGTTGACGTCCATGGCTGTCAGGATGCCCGTTTTGGGGGGAATGCTCACTTATTGCCTATGAGTTATGTGAGTTATTGCACATGGAAAGTGTGGAGAGGGTGGTGCAGGCTGCTGGGAGCACCCAGGGTAGCAGGCAGTACTCAGCCTGCCTTGGGACTGTGCACACAAGATTGCTGCTGCTGCTGCCAAGTCGCTTCAGTCGTGTCCGACTCTGTGCAACCCCAGAGATGGCAGCCCACCAGGCTCCCCCGTCCCTGGGATTCTCCAGGCAAGAACACTGGAGTGGGTTGCCATTTCCTTCTCCGATGCATGAAAGTGAAGTCGCTCAGTCGTGTCCGACTCTTAGCGACTCCATGGACTGCAGCCTACTAGGCTCCTCCGTCCATGGGATTTTCCAGGCAAGAGTACTGGAGTGGGGTGCCACTGCCTTCTCCAAGCTGGACTCCCACAAAATCAGAAGATGCTGGTGAGTGGGAGGACGGAGTCAACCTCGTGGGTGGGCCCTGTCTCAGACCCGTCCAGGAACTGAAGGCTGGTTTCCCAAGTTCTTGCTGTCCCACTGTTCTGTGATTCCATGTAAATAATGGGACTTTAGTATAAACTCATATATAATATAAACTCATGCAACATTATACTTTTCCCTCATTAGGATTTAAATGTTTTTATTATCTGATTGTATTTTAAGGTCAAGACAGTTACTTGAGTAATCAGAAGAAAATGTAAATATTTGGCTTCAACTGTCAAAAGTTTCCTTGAAAAAACAAAGTTCCCATGAAAATCATCTTATTAGAGACAAAAGAAAGAATGATGAATAATTAAGTTCGTATTTATTGGATACAGTAATTCTCACCCACTCTTGTATGAGCTTGATAAGTAGGTCAGGGGAAATCTGTGCTTTTGATACATTTCTGAGTTGCTAAATATTTATGGAAAACAAGTTAGTGAATTCTGGAGAACTTGGTGTGTCTCTTTTTGTGGCAGTCAAGTCTGTTATGCGGAATTAGGGACTTTCACTATGTTGATATTTCTTGTTCTGTGCCCTCTCTGGAGCTGTGTTTTGTTTTGTTTTCCTCTGTAGGCACCGTATCTCTAGCACTTTGAGTCCACTGGTATCTAGGGTTGTTCCCACTGGGTTCCCACAGCGCCCTGGTGTAGCGGGTAGTAACACTGTGTGACCGGCGTCAGCTTCCTCTCACCCTGCTCCCAGACTTTGCAGAGTCAGAGTCTGCATTTTTTCTCCCCACCACGTTCAAGGCCTAGCCCAGGGCTAACCGGCAGCCAGAACAATCTGAGTGTGGTATTCCGTCTGCTTAAAACCCCGCAGTAGCTTCTGGTTTCTCTTAGAAAAAAGCCAAATGGTTTACATGGCCCACAGGTGTAACAGCTTGCACTTCAGTGTAACTGTGAGTCACATCTGTCTCCTCTGCCCCGGTACTGGGTATGCATCCTGTCACACCACGGACTACGGCTTCTCTGCCCACCATCCGGTCTTCCGTGCCTGGCGCAGCTTCTGGCACGGAGTAAGTAGTCTACAAGTATTTATTACATGGACACATGGAATAAAGGGTGAGGGCCCAGTGACTGATCTGAACCTGTAAAACGAGAAAGCTGTTGGATCTGAGGTCCCTTCATCATAAAATATTTTAGCACTTTACAAAGTCTCTGACACCTTGTTTTTTAGCCTCATGTTGAGTCTGGCGGGGTAGGTGGGGGTCAACTTTGGTCTTCGGAGGAGAAAATTGAAGCTCAGAGAGGGTGAACAAATTGCCCAAGATGGAGCTATGGGAGACACAGAGGGCTCCTCAAGTGTCTTTTCTCACAGCCCGTGCTGCCTTGAGGTGTGGTTTCTGACACACATTGGAAGAGCCACAGGTGAGATAGGTAAATAGATTCATGGAGAAAAGGTAATTGCAGCAGTTTCTCTTGGTTTTAGTTGTTTTTTCCTGATAATTTGAAAAGTTGAGTTCAATTTGGGACTATGGGTTTAAGGTCTGAGATCAGGAAACACTGATCTTTCTTGTAAACAGCGAAGGTATAGGATTGATGTATGTGCTGATTGGTCGGTGACTAAGATAAGAATTTGTTCTTTTGGGGAAACTTTTTGATAAGAGTAGAAGTTACTCGCTGGCTGATATGTAGCATTGTCATTGTTTAGTCACTGAGTCGTATCCGACTCTTTGCAACCCTATGGACTGCAGCATGCCAGGCTTCCCTGTCTATTACTAACTCCCGGAGCCCACTCAAACTCATGTCCATCACATCAGTGATGCCGTCCAACCATCCTACCCTCTGTTGTCCCCTTCTCCTACCCTCAATCTTTCCCAGCATCAGGGTCTTTTCCAGTGAGGTGGCTCTTTGCCTCCGGTGGCCAAAGTATTGGAGCTTCAGCTTCAGTCCTTCCAATGAATATTCAGGACTGTTTTCCTTTAGGATTGACTGGTTTGATTTCCTTGCAGTCCAAGGGACTCTCAAGAGTCTTCTCCAGCACCGCAATTCAAAAACATCCATTCTTCAGCACCCAGCCTTCTTCATGGCCCAACTCTCACATCCATACATGACTACTGGAAAAACCACAGGTTTGACTATGTGAACCTTTGTCGGCAAGGTGATGGCTCTGCTTCTTGATACACTGTCTAGGTTTATCATAGCTTTCCTTGCAAGGAGCAAGTGTCTTAATTTCATGGCTGCAGTCACCATCCGAGTGATTTTGGAGCCCAGGAAAAGAAAATCTGTCACTGTTTGCACCTTCTGTTTGCCATAAAGTGATGGGATTGGAAGCCAGGATCTTAGTTTTTTGAATGTTGAGTTTTAAGCCAGCTTTTTCACTCTGCTCTTTCGTGATCATCAAGAGGCTCTTTAGTTTCCCTTCGCTTTCTGTGACTTTTTATGACCCTATGGACTGTAGCCTGCCAGGCTTCTTTATCCACAGGATTCTGCAGGCAAGAATATTGGAATGGCCATGCCTCCAGGGGATCTTCCTGACCCAGCAATCAAACTCTCATCTCTTAAATCTCCTGCACTGGTAATCAGTTTCTTTACTGTGAGTGCCACCTGGGAAGCCCTGATATGTAGCATTATTTTGATGCTTTCAAAAGATGCTAATTGCTTCAGTTAGCCTGTTTCTCTAATTTATCTCTGGGTGTACCTGCCATGGGCTCTTTTGCAGTGAGCACTGCTGCAGCCTTTGTGCTTATCAGATACAGTGTCAGTCAGATCTGAAGGTTAGAGGTCATCAAGGCTGCTCTTTCCACTTTCCACATGAGGGAAGATGGACTTTGCCAGGGTTTTCAGACTCAGGCGTCCTGATTCTCCACCTGTAAAACCTGTGGACTTCCATTTGTGTGTTGCAGTTTCTCAGCAGCGGTCTGCCTTTCATGTAGTGTTGCTCATAGAGCACGTCCATTAGAAGACAGTTTCCAGTGAGGCTCTGTGTGGTGGAGGCGTGATGGCTGAGCCAACTGCCCAACCAGGAAAGAGTATTTTCTTTGTGTGTGCGTTAGTCACTCAGTTGTGTCCAACTCTTTGCAACCCCATGGACTGTAGCCTGCCAGGCTCCTCTGTCCATGGCTGGAGTGTGTTGCCATTCCCTTCTCCAGGGGATCTTCCCAACCCAGGAGTCAAACCCAGGTCTCCTGTATTGCAGGTGAGTTCTTTGCTTTCTGAGCCACCAGGTAAGCCTACTTAACGTATAAAATTGGGAAGTACTAGCATTTGAATCGGAGAAGGCAATGGCACCCCACTCCAGTACTCTTGCCTAGAAAATCCCATGGACGGAGGAGCCAGGTAGGCTGCAGTCCATGGAGTTGCAAAGAGTCGGACACGATGGAGTGAATTCCCTTTCACTTATCACTTTCATGCATTGGAAAAGGAAATGGCAACCCACTCCATTGTTCTTACCTGGAGAATCCCAGGGATGGGTGAGCCTGGTGGGCTGCCGTCGATGGGGTTGCAGAGTCGGACATGACTGAAGCGACTGAGCAGCAGTAGTAGCAGCAGCAGCATTTGAATTGGAGAAGGCAATGGCACCCCACTCTAGTACACTTGCCTGGAAAATCCCATGGACAGAGGAGCCTGTTAGGCTGCAGTCCATGGGGTCGCTAAGAGTTGGACACGTCTGAACAACTTCACTTTCACTTTTCACTTTCATACATTGGAAAAGGAAGTGGCAACCCACTCCAGTGTTCTTGCCTGGAGAATCCCAGGGACGGGGGAGCCTGGTGGGCTGCCGTCTATGGGGTCGCACAGAGTCGGACACGACTGAAGCGACTTAGCAGCAGCAGCAGAGGTATATAAGTGGAAAAATCAGTCCAAAATAATAGCAAATAAGTGTAGGAAAGGTTAATTAGAGCGCTGACAGTGGCTACAAAAGAAGAGTACAAGGTGCCCAGAGGCCATAAGCCAGATGGTTTTACCTGGCTGGGTGATCAGAGAGAGCTTCCCAGAGGAAAGAGGAGTTGGGGTTAGCCAGGAGAAGAGGTGGCTGCAGGTGGAAACAGTACACTGTTTGAGTCAGAAAACCTGGGTTCCTGCTCTGAGTCACTTAGTTTTGTGAGCCACGAGAGAGGCTCTTAATTTGTCTTCTTTTAAGGTGGTCATAATACTGACTTTGTGATATCTTACTGATCAGGACCACTAAAATAATAATAATAAATAAGACTATTTCAAGTGCTGGGTTTCCCAGGTGGCACAGTGGTAAAAAATCCACCTGCCAATGGAGGAAATGCAAAAGATGTGGGTTTGATCCCTGGGTCGGGAAGATCCCCAGAGAAGGAAGTGGCAGCTCAGTCCAGTGTTTCTGTTTTATGTTTTGCTTTTTCGGTCGCGATCCCTGGGTCGGGAAGATCCCCTGGAGAAGGGAATGGCAACCCACTCCAGTATTCTTGCCTGGAGAATCCCATGACAGAGGAGCCTGGTGGGCTACTGTCCATGGGGTGGCAAAGAGTTGGACATGACTGAGCGACTTCACTTTCACTTTCACTTTTTTGGCCGCGAAGCATGTGGATCTTACCTTCCCAAGCAGGGATCAAACCTGCACCCCCTGCATTGCAAGGCAAAGTCTTAACCACTGGACCGGCAGGGAAGTCCCTCATTCCAGTGTTTTTGCCTGGAAAATTCCATGGACAGAGGGTCCTGCTGGACTACAGCCCGTGGGGTCGCAAAGAATCAGTTGATTGGCGTGCAACTGAGCATGCCAGCACTTCAAGTGCTAGCAAAGATGTGGAGCAGCCAGGATGCTCACAGCCTGCTGCTGGGTGCGTAGATCGGTTTAGCCAGTTTGGAGACCTGCTTGCCATCATCTAACAAAGCTGAACATTTAGTCAGCTATGACCCGGTAGTTCCACTTTTGGGTATCCACCCAGCATGAAGGCATACGAATGGACCACATGGCGCCACTCAAAAGGGTTACAGCAGCACCTCCTGTGACGGCCTAGGCTGGAAACAGTCCCAGTGTCTGTCGGTACAGAGGGGACAGGAACGGTAAACTCTCACAGAGGGAAAACAGTAAGTGAACAGCCATGAAAAATCAGGATGAATTTCACAAACATAATGTTCATTCAGGCACAAAAGATCATGTCCTGTATGGCTCCATTCATAGAAAGTGTAAATAGACAGACGTAACCTCTGCTGTTGAAAACCAGAGTGGTGGCCACCCGTGGGAGGCTGGTAGAGATGGAAGGAGGTGTGGTGGGTCTTTGGAGGGGATCGTGGTGTGTTCGCCCCATCCGGGTCCTGTGACCTGGGTGTGTTCACTTTGTGAGGCTCCTCTGACCTGTGTGCTTGCATGGTGTTCCTGTATGCATTCTTCTGCACGCATGTTGCATTTCCATGGGAAGTTTATTTAAAACGCTGACGGAAGGAAGCTTATCAGTCATGTTCCACTCAAATTATTATTAATGGTGAGAATGGAAGTTTTTTTTGTATTGATGAATAATCATTTTAACATATTTCATCTTTATCTCTTCCTTTGATCTTTGCATTTGTTTTGTAAAGTAACGAACATATCAGTACCTTAGAACGTATATTTAATTTACAAATAAGCTTATGTATGTAAGAGGTACTTGCTCAATGCATGTTCAGCTGTTAGTAGTGAAGGACTGGAGAGTTTGATGAGCTGTGGCTCAAGGTCATAACAGAAGGGGCAGCCCAAGCAGGGGCCTGGCTGTGAGAAGCAGGTGGGTAAGGAGGAAGCCTCAGTCGGTTTGGGTCAGCAGCCTGTGTTTGGGTTGTTTTCTTGCTTCTGGAACACAAAGTGTGGGCTGGGGTGGGGGTGGCCTGAAGCCAGAGAGGGAAGCAGAGCCTGGCCTTTTGAGCGCCTTGGGCCCCAGGGACCCCAGGGGAAGGGCTGCAAGGAAGCTCTGGAAGTGGGAGGACTAAGGGAAGGGGGCAAGCAGAGGAGACAGGAGGGAGGAGAAGGAGAATGAGGATGTTATTGAGGCTGAGAGATGAGGGGCTGGTGAACCATGTTCAAAGCTCAGCCGTTAGGGCCTGCTGACCTAATGGGTGGTGGGAAGGTGGTGTGGTGTGGGGGTGGATGCAGCCTGGAGCTCAAGGGCCGAAGCTGTTTGGAAGACTGGGGAGAACTTCGGGTGCTCTCAGGCAGAGGGAAGAATCAAGAGAGTGGAGGAGGCTGAGGGTGCAAAGTGGGGTGCCGGTGGGGAGGTGGTGGTGCCCTGGGTGGCCTTGGGTCTCAGGCGGACACCTCTTCCTCAGAGTTGAGAGTCAGGTGCCAGGAGACGATGCGGAACTTCAGGTTAAAGGAGGTACCCAAGGGAGGTGAAGTCAGCTTTCCTCAGTGGAGGAGGTCATGAGGCTGCCCTCCTGGGGATGGTGGGGGGTGTGGAGAGGGGGTGGTCTGGAGGAGGGAAGGCAGACCGGCCCCAGGGCCCTCTGCAGCGGCTGTGCGGGATGCCTGTCCGTGGCCCTGTGCCACGTGGGCTGCCTCCCTGGCCACTTGCTCTGAGGGCAGGGGTGTTTGTGCCGGGTACTCCTGAGTTTTTCCCGCAGGGCCCTTCCTGAGGTCTTGGCCGGGCTTTGCAGTTGCTAGAATGCATCTTCCTGTGGAGTCCCATGGCAGACCCTCCCGTGCTTCCACCAGCATGTATCCAAAGCATGACGGGAAAGGAGAATAGTGACCACAGAGATTTAAGTTAACTTTGGTGATTTTAGGGCAGGCTTTGCTACCCGATTGGCTAAATGGTGTCGCATATTGATCTATGGGGAAGGCTTGTGACATTTCACAGAACAGGCTCAGAATCTGATCTTGTTTTACTATATTTGGTCTGACCTTGCTGAGCGTCAAGAAACAAATCTCACCATCTGGAACATCGTGTAAATCGAATTACCCCCTACTCTTTCAGAGGCTCCTGTTTGGAAAGAGACCTGCTGGGACTGTTTATCCTGTTGGCCTGGGATTATGAAGCCCAACACGTGTTCCTGGTAAGTGGGTTCACTGACCCTGGTGCCCTGTGCCCTCTTGAGCAGAGGGCCAGGGTGTGGCATCCAGAGGTGCGGCTGGTACGGGTGAGCGGGTGCCTTTGAGGTCAGAGGAACCTCCTGCCGGCGAGCCTGTGGGGCTGTGGAGAGCACAGGGGCTTTTGGGACTCAGGTGTCCTCAGTGAGCCACACCCAGAGGGTGTTTCAGGGGCTTTCTCTTGGGATGACTTGGGCTCTGGGGTTTTCACTCCTGATTCTTGGATAAGGGTTTTTTCCTTTCTCTCTCTTCTCCTCGTGCAAAACCTCTTGTTGCCACACTGTTTCAGCGTCATCCTTTTGCTCCTGTTGGTCAGAAGACGAACGTTCTGTGTCACCCTCCCTACAGTTGGGGTGACTTGGGTGATCTCCTTTCTCCCAACCTCAGTCAAGTCTTTGTCTCACCCCACAAACCTCTGCCCACCCCCGCTCCATTCAGCTTCCCTCCTCACTTTGGGCTGTCCTTGCTACAGACCCTTCGTCAGAAAGGGCCAGCCTGTGGTGGGAGTCACGCTTGGCCCTGGGAGGATGGGGGAAGGAATACAAAGGTGAGTAAGACATGCTCGTGGTCTTCCAGAGACTCTGATCTACTCGTCAACCCCTGTCTTCCTGCCTACTTCCTCCCGCCCTCCTCGCTCCCTGAGGTTCTGTCCAGCCTACCCAACACCTCTTCTAAAAATGCTTTTTTGCACTCCTGACTCACTTAAGTTCTCCTTTTAAACTGTATGACACTTGTTTCAGCCCCCTCTCGTGGCCTTGGCCACAGTCTGCATTGCAGTCTGCTTTTTTTTTGACCTCCCCCTTATCTCCCTGACTAGACGTCAAGCGCTTTTAAGGCAGGGGCTGTGTGTTGCTCATTATTGTATTCCATGCAGTGCCTTGCTCCATGCCTTACACACAGTAGGTGCTCAATAAGTGTCACCAGATGGGAACCAACATGGACTTGCTTATGGTTCTCAACACCCATCCCCTCTGTAGCCATGGTCCTCAGGTCTTGAGACAACATATGACCACAGGGGAGTATCTGCCTAGAAGAATCCTAGGAGATCTTATTCAGGTTGGAGTAGTCACAAAAGTGTTAAAAGCTGAAATATTACAATATTTTTCAGATTCTTCCTAGTACCTTACCCTTCTGTCAAGCTACTCTCACAAAGTGGTAGAAGGTAAAATTTCTGATGCTTTCCTGCCAGGGCCCCAGGCTTCCCTGATTACAGTACAAGTAATTCATACGGTGCTTTGAAGAAGCAAGTTCCCTGAAACTTACATATCAGAGGGATTGGTTCCTTTAAGGAGGTTGTTGGAAATAACTTGGTTTAAAGGTAAGAGCACGTGAGAAAGCTGAGACTGGGTGATAACTCATTTTTCCGAGATCACACAGCAAGTAAGTGGCAGAGTTGAGTTTTGACTCTAGGTTAGTCTAGTTCTAGAAGTGGGGTTCCTCTCCTCTGTGCTTTTGAGTCTGATGAGAAATGGATTCCATGGGCAGGGCTGCAGCTACCTACTTGCTGCCTATGCCCTCAGAGGGACTGCTCAATCTCGGATCCTAGGGGGTCTGGCAGAAATGCTCCTAGCCCCTGTCATCACTAGGGGACCACAGGGCAGGGGGTCCTCTCCCCACGTCTCAGCAGGAAAACCACAGTGTGCTCACGAGGGTGCCCTTGAACAGAGGCTAGAAGTTGTCCAGGCTCGCCAGTGCTGCCGTAGCTCGAGCAATCTGCCGTGAACACGGGCTGCGTGAACCTGCACCCTCCAGCAGGCAGAGACACATGACAGCTTTGTGGGGACCTGGCCAGTGACAGAGGGAAGCCAAGCTTCACACTGGGAGCAGTGGGTCCTTTGAGGCAGGATAGAAGGAGAAGATGTTTAAGACCTTTATAAGCAGAGAATTATGAGGATGCAATTAAAGTGTACCAGAGGCTTGCTGGAACTAAAAAACATGGCTTTAATTGGTGGTTTGGAAGGTCCAGTAGAAGAAACGCCTCAAAACCCAGAAAAATAATAAAAAGAAATGGAAATAATGAACTAAAATGTGAGATGCTGTCCGCAGGGAAAGGCCTTGGAGAGCTTATCCGCGGGACCTGGCATGGAGTCTTGGGAGTTCCAGAAGGAGAAAAAGGAGTAGATGGAGGAGTAATAGGAAGACAATAGAAGAAAATGTCATTGAATTGAAGAAAGATTTGATTCTTCAGATTAAACGGATCCTTTCATCCCACACAAAAACCAACACTCAGACCTACTTTCTAGTAAAAGTCCTAAACTCCGAGAAGAAAGAGAAAAACCTTAAATTTTTGTAGGAAGAAAGAACAGATTGTTGTCAAAGTAGAGAGAATTAGGCTGACATTGGGCCTCCTATATGCAGCCCTGGAGGCTGGAAGACAGTGGCCCGGGGTCCCCAGACTGTTCGAGGGAGAGGGCTGCAGCCCTTGCTGTGCCCATTGAGATGACACTCCTGGTCACTGAGAAAGGCATTTCACACGTGTGAGGACATAAAACATGTCATCTGGTAAGTGTGCCCGAGGAAGCGTCCGACGACGTTCTCTAGCCGAAGGACAACTAGAGCAGCGTTCCTGGGGTGGGGGATGTGGAGAGTGATGGGGCAGTGAGTGGTGTGCACCCCTTAGCTCATAGAGACTAATCTCATGGGATATTGCTACTGTGACATGGAATTTTTATTTTGTGTTATTAATAACTTTTAAAATAGAGGAGAACTGTATGAGAAAACATAATAGGTTGAAAATTCTAAACCATCTCTGTAAAACCCAAGCCTTTGGGAGAATGGATAGGAGAGTTGGGAAATGAGTGTTCCACTTTTCAGAGACTTAAGTTAACCATAGGGAAGATAAAAAGCAAGGCACTGTTAGTTGTGTGTGCTACAGAAAGAGAAATAAAGGCTCAGTTTTGACTTTGGGATCAGAAGGTGTATCAGGACTAGATTTTGTCACATGTGATAGATAACCCTGGCATAACAACGACTGAAACATGTAGGAGTTTATACTATTTCATGAAAGAGTAAAGAGGTTGGAGTGATGGAATCAAAGTCACCACAGAGACAGGTTCCTTTAATGTCTCGCTGCTCTTGCAGCCATAGCAGATTGCCTCCTGACTCAAAATGGCTGCTTGAGCTCCAGTCATCACATCTGCACTCTAGAAGCCAGAAGGAGAAAGAGGAGAAGAGGCATGCCCTTTCCCTTTCACATACTTCTCAGAAGTCTCACCCAGCACTAACATTTACATCTCACTGAGTAGAGCTTAGCCACACCGAGCTACAAGGGACCATGGGGTGTGCTTAGCTAATAGGAGTTTTCTTGCTGGAGAAGTAAAGGAGAAAGAAAGAAGTTGGGAGTCTCTGCCTCAAAAGATCATCACTACCAGAATGCAAATAAAAAGTTTTCTGTTGTACCTTTTTAAGTGGCAAAATGTTCACAAAAATTGATAAAACCAATGTTAGCAAGTGACTGAGGGAAATGAGTGCTCCCTTACACTGCTGTCGGGAGTATGAATTGTTCTAACTTTTGGGGAATATAATCTGAAAATATTGAATGAGTATCAAATATCCATATCTGTAAGCCGAGCAGCAAGTCCTGCAGAAGCCCCAATGCAAAAGGCAGTACAAAGCTGCTCTCTGCACCACTGTTTGTAGTGGCAAAAAGTGGAAGGGATGGAAACCCCATCAGCCACATATTAGGCATTTATCAAAAAGCAACCAGATCTCTCTCCCCTTGTTGACGTGAGGGAAGCCCGTGATACATCATCAGGTTTTAAAAAACAAATTGCAGAATAATTTGTCTCCAGCAGTGGTTGCAAACTGGTGACCAGTAGTAGTGTGTCCCAGGCCAGTGCAAAGTGCTTTTTACATAATTTTCTTCTCACAGTGAACTGACAAGGAAGGGACTGTTGGATCGCCTCTTTTCAGAGGAATGAGAAGCACAGAGACTAAGTGACTGTCTTGCAGTCGCCTAGCCAATAGATACAGGGCTCAGGAAGTGACCAGGGCTCCAGAGTCTGAGCTCCTTCCAACTCTGCTACCCTGCCCAGGAGCATTGTCTAGTCTCCTTCTCCGATATTTTTATGGCCAACTTAGTGTTTTCCAAATGTTCAAAATGGAGAGCTTTAAGTGGCTCAGTTAGCCACTGGACCCATCTGTCCTCATTCCAATACACCTGCAGCTTTGCCAGTGATACGATCTGCTGGGCCCCGCAGGCCTTTGTGGTTTGACCTGGGCTTCTGGTCTGAGTCCCACTTAATTACATGTATTTATGTTGCTTGGCACAAAAACTTGGAGGAATACACTCCTGTCTGCCCGATGGGATTACCTTAGTGTGCGGAAGGGGCTCGGCTCTGGGGGAGGGTGATTTCGTGGTTTTTTATTTGTATACCCCTGTTGGGTTTGGCTTATGGCAACAAAGATACATTATTTTTGTAGTTTAAACAAAAGTACAATAAAGTATAATTTAAAATGATGAAATATCAAGAAACAACCCAGATAAATTACTACACTTTGCTTTTTGTTGTTTGTTTCTTTGGAGGTTGTCTTTATAAACGTCTGAAAGCAAGGAGACTGTGGAGTTTTTCTTTTTTATAAGATGAAGGTTCAGGTCATCCGTTGTGTTTGCTTCTAACACCTTCTGTGTTTGAACATCTCATTCTTGAACCAAAGCATTATAACAGGAGCAGCAGTTGTCCTCCCTGAGCAGGAGGACGGCTCTGCCCTGTTGTAACCTCAGAGTCAGATATGGGAAGCCTGTGGAGGGAGGGTGCTCAGGAAAGGACTTGTGAGCCCCAGAAGCCGTGGGTCGCTCCTAATGCTGCTGGCGTGACCCTCTTGCTGGACATCTTGGGGAGGCAGCTGAGCACGGCCGCAGCTGTGATGCATCAGGAAGGACGAACGTAATTCAAGACAAATGGGATGAGTGCTAAGAGGCCTGGGTGCTCTAAAACCCTGTAAGAGGAGGACGCAGCATTGGGGTCCCAGCACGGGTCCCAGAGGAAGTGACATTGAAAATGAGACTGGAAAAGAGAAGAGGGAGAAGGAGGGACGAGGAAGGTCCAGGGAGAGAACCAGCCCCTGAGCACACCTGGCGGTGGGGGATGGGGTGGGGCGGGGTGTGTGGAGTGTGGCCACCGGTCTCCTCCAGCACCCTTTGGCACGTGTTCTAGCCTGCACATCCTTGGCTGGAAGCCACTTCCAAGAGGCCAGGTTGGGGAGGGGTGGCAGAGGGCCTGCAGACTTCCAGCACCGAACATGTCCTCCCCATCCCAGGTAGAGCCTGTGACTCTCAGTAGGTTGGGCACCTGTCGGCCCCCCTCCTTCCCTCATACCAGCTTTCCTCAGCGACCTTGCCTGCTGACCCACTCCTCCCAGGACCACAGCCCTGACCACCTGAGATCAGGGCTGGAGGGATGGTGAAGGCAGGTCTCAGCCACTTTTAACTTGACACCCCTCTGGGTGGTAGCTTCTACCTGAGTCCTCTGTAAGCCAAACCCAAGCCCAGAGTGATGCTGCTTCCCCTGCCCCCGCCCCAGGAGTTGGCATCCCTTCTCCCTGAGTCTCCCACCCTTTTCAGGCTAGCAGGAATCTCTCTTTGAAGTCCACTTGTGAAGTCCAAGTGTCTGTCTGGGCGGCCTAAGCATTGTAGTCTTGCTCGGACCTTGCACCTTCCTGAAGTAGGCTAGGGTGGGAGAGTTGTTTCTTCATTTCCACTGAGAACAAGGCAGACTGCTGGGTACTGTTCTGGGGACTGGGAATGAAGTAACAGTGGTTAAGCTCTTACCCCCCGCTAGGCGCTGTGATCAGCCCTCCACAGAGAGGGCCTGGGTTCAGGAACTTAAAATGTATAAAATGCTTAGACTGCCGCCTGGTACCCACTGCTGCTCCCGAGTGCCAGCTGGTGCTGTTCGCCCTCCTCATCATAGCCACACGGGGGGAGGACAGTCCTGTATCCCCACTTTACAGAGGCAGAAACTGAGGCTTAGAGGGGCGCTTGCTTGCCATCACGTAGGATTCGAACCCAGGACTCTCTGAGGGTGAATGAGTGGGTGTGACTCTCACCTTCCAGGGCTCGTGGTCAAGCAGGGAGGTAACCTGGAGAGAAGACGTCCTTGCCAGAGTGACAGGCGCCACAGCCGGCTGAGCAGAGGGCTCACGGAGGGGCCTGGGGAAGGGGCCTGTGGGAGGGCCTGGGGGTGGGGTGGGGAGAAGCCCAGGAAACCCACTCCAGGCAGCACCCTTGTCGAGATGGGGAGATCGTCACTTCCTCCCACCCGTGGGATGCACCTTAGTTTCCCCGGGGCTTCGGTGAGGAGGCACTGGTTTGGTCTGTGCACGTGCTCAGTTAGTGGTTAATCATCTGAGGGCCCGGGTGTGGCTTCCCCTCCCAGCCAGACTCCTGGGACCTTGTCCCCAAGGTGGTCCCCTTGGGGAAGACCCCTCTGCCTCCAAGCTCAGTGTGACCTGAGGCGCTGTCCCTCTATGAACCCCCAGCCTTCTTGGGGTTCCATATGTGCAGATGGCCTGGGTTATAGCTCTGTGTTGCTTACCTCACCTCTCACTCCATTTCTGTCCCTCGAGTGAGTACATTCTGCCGCCCCGTAGAAAGGCTCCATTGCAGTCAACACAAAGGAATGAAACACCATCATAGAACTGTGATTGCAAATCCCACCATTGAAAATCCCAAGCTAAGTAAATCCCAGCATGACCCTGACACCCCCCCACAAAGCTCCTTCTGTTGCCCATTTCCTTTCCAGTCCTGTCCACAGGGCAGGTGGGCTTTTACACAATTATGCATCTTGTCTCTTTTTTACCTCAGAAGTGAAAGTGAAGTCGCCCAGTCGTGTCCGACTCTTTGCGACCCCGTGGACTGTAGCCCCCCAGGCTCCTCAGTCCATGGAATTTTCCAGGCAAGAGTACTGGAGTGGGTTGCCATTTCCTTTTCCAGAGGATCTTCCCAACCCAGGGGTCGAACCCGGGTCTCTCCCACATTGCAGGCAGACGCTTTACCCTCTGAGCCACCAGAGGGCTCAGGGAATGAAAAATAGCCCCACCTTGTGTCAGAAATTTGTATACCAAGCTGTGCAAAATGTTAGAGGAAAGTATAAAGATCTATATTTGATACATTATATGGATGGTATTTTGGCAGCTCATAAGGACAGAGCCTTGTTACAACAAATTTTATCTGAATTGATTGAGGCCTTGGAAAGCTGGGGTTTAAAGATAGCTCCAGATAAGATACAAATAAATCCTCCTTTTTCTTATTTAGGGAGGGTATTAAATACCCATACCGTGAGTTATGCCCCTTTGAAGCTGCAGAGAGATCGTTTGCTAACTTTGAATGATTTCCAGAAATTATTAGGGGATATTAATTGGATACGCCCACATTTAAAACTGACTACTGCAGATTTAAAGCCTTTGTTTGATTGCTTAAAAAGCGATCCTAATCCCAGTTCTAAGAGAAAGTTGACTAGTGAGGCAGAGTCGGCTCTTGTTAAAGTGGATGAAGCTTTAAATGATCAGTTAATTAGGATTAATATTACCAGAGGATTTTAGGTTGGAAATGAGATCGATCAGTTAGAGAGATGACCACCAGGTGGCACCAGAGCACCAGACATTCGACTCCAATCTCCCATGTCTGATCCGTGTCAGTGGAGCATTCCTGAAGTGCTTGTCTGTGGAGGTTCACTTTCAGTTTTCCCTCCAGATGCTGTGTTACTCACAAATGCTCTGCCTACTTACTTTAGAAGAAGTTGGAAGGTACTGGCGTGTACAGAAAGCAGAAAGTAGCAACGGCATACAGTGACGCCTGCGAGCGTTGGCACTGAGACTCGAGTGCACGAGTGTGTGCTTTGTCGTTCCGTGCGTAGCCGTGTCCGACTCTGGGACCCCACGGACTGCAGCCCGCCAGGCTCCTCTGTCCCTGGGATTTCCCAGGCAAGAATACTGGAGTGGGTTGCCATTCCTTCTCCAAGGGATCTTCCTGACCCAGGGATCGAACCTGCGTCTCCTGCAATGCAGGCAGATTCTTTACCACTGAGCCACCGGGGACGCCAACGACTTGAGTACGTAACCTTCTGTACTTTCGTATGAGTGTTCCGATGTAGACATAAGTATTTCAAAACATGTCCAGATGTCATTTTCTCAGTAATCACTTCTTAGACCACTGCCCCCATTTAAAATTGTAAACCCACCCCTTCCCCACTCTGTCTGTACCCTCTCCTTGCTATACTTCTTTATCACTAGCTCATGTGCCATAAATTTTACCGAATGCTTTTATTGTCAGTCCCCCCCACTAGACTGGACCAGGGGATTTCTGTCTGTTTTTTATTGCTTTATGCTCGATACCTAGAATAGTACCTGACACAGTGTAGACTGTCTACCAAATACTTGCTGAAAGAACAAATGAATAAGAGTGAATGTGTCCTGTATCTGCGGGCATCTTTCTGTGTCTATAAATACTGCTCTGCTTGCCCAAGGCCGCTCTGCAGAGCATGAGCCAGAGCTCCTGCGGGGCTTCTTTCTTTTTTAAAGATTCTTTTTTTTAATGTGGCACATATTTAAAGGTTTTTACTGAATTTGTCACAGTTATTGCTTCCATTTTTTGTTTTAGTTTTTTGACTGAGAATCACGTGGGATCTTAACTCCCCAACCAGGAAGAGTTGGGGGCAAAGTCTTAACGTTGGAAGGCAAAGAGTTGGGGGCAAAGTCTTTGCTTTGGAAGGCAAAGTCTTAACCACTGGACCTCCAGGGAAATCCCATGTGTGGCTTCTTTCTGTATTAACAGGACTTCATCATTTCATGCAGCATTTCAGAACTGTATCCTATTTACTGACTGACTTTCATCCCTTTCTTCATGTCTTTTCCTATACAAGTGTTTTAATTTTAAACATAGTTAAATCTGCCAATAAATTCCTTTATTTTCTAACTTTTTCTCACCCTAGAGAGGACTTCTTCACCCCAGGATAATAATAATAATAAGCATAATGATTTGTGTTTCCTTTGGTATTTTTATGGCAATTAATCTTTATCAAAACTATATGGGCTTCTCAGGGAAGCCTGGTGCACTGCAGTCCCTAGGGTCACACAGAGTGCGTGACACAACAACAGCAACAGCAGGTGGCTCAGTGGTAAAGAATCCTGCCGGCAACGCAGGAGACGTGGGTTCAATCCCTGGACCAGGAAGATCCCCTGGAGGAGGAAATGGCAACCCCCTCCAGTATTCTTGCCTGAAAAATTCCACGGACAGAGGTGGGCTACAGTCCTTGGGGTGACAAAGAGTCAGAAATGGCTGAGCACGCACACACACGTTCTTATAAGTGGCATAGGTCAAATGTTAAGCAAATTCCCTCTCAAGTGAATAGCAAATTGTCTCATCAACATTTATTGAATAATCCATTCTTCCCACTGTTTGAAATGCCATCTTGACCAGATACTAATTCTCATGTATAATTGATCCTATTTTCCAGACTAAGTTCTGTCCTCTGACCATTTATCATCAACGGGGCTTCCTGGAAGGACAGGTCCCTTTTCATTATACTTTTTACTTTTCTTGAAAACTTCTTGGCTGCTTTTAATTATTCTCCAGATGAAGTTTTAAATCAACTTGTTGAATTCCAGAATGAATCCCCTTAGGATTTAGAATGAATTTGGATTTTCTTTATAGGTCAACTGGGGAGAATTGATGTCTTTACAATATCTTCTCCTTATTCGGAAGGAGTGAAATGTCTCTCCTTTAAGTCTTTTCTTTTTTTGTTTAATAGTAAAGTTTCATAATTTGCTTCAAATGCTTTTTGTAGCTTCCTTTTACAGTTTATTTCTATGTATTTTCTTTCTTAGTAGATCCTTATACCATTACATTTTCTAGCCAGTTGTTGTTTGGATAGAGGAGACGGTTGGCTTTGCGGCCATGTGTCTAATGCTCGTAGTTTTCTCTTTGATCTGATTCCATTTGCTTCAAACTTTCTAGGCACTTTTAATTTCTGGTTTGCCGTTGTCATCGTTCCCTGTATTTCAATATTATTAATACGACAGAGTTCACATTCTTTCTTGTTTTCTCGTTTTGGCAAGATTAGGAGAAGGAAAGTCCACCAGTGTGTGGGCCTGGCTCATTGTCTTGAACCCATATAGTTTGATGGGAAGGTGTCATTTTCTCCATGCCCTTTAGCACTTGCCCTCCCACCTGCCTTTGCCCTTCAGTGTTCTCCACGGAATGTGGAAGGCCCTGGAAGATGACTTAAAACTCAGGGGGTGTTTCCCTGAAGCCCTAGTTCACGTCGCGTGGAGGGATGAGCCCTCTGTTCCTTGTAGGCTTCGTCCCACCACTGCTGCTACGCCCGGCCCTCTTCTCCAGCCCGGTCTTGCCCACCCTGGCTTACTCTCCGGAGACAGTGTCCTTCCTAATCTGGTGGGAAGCGCCAGGCTGTCCATGAGGGTCAGGACTCAGTGGTACTTGTCAGGAAGCACCAAGGGGGTGAGTGTCCTGTCCCGCCAACCTCCTCCTCACCTTGAGCTTCTGAGGCACCTGGTCAGAGGGGGAGCAGCAGCAGAGGACAAAAGGTCCTCTCTGTGAGCCCACCTGCGCCTGGTGCCCACTCCAGGGCTCTCTGCTCAATGCTGGCTGAAGCAAGCGATGGGCTCCCACTTGCTCGAGGTCCCACCCGCCCTGCGCTCGCTCCATGTCGTGGATTCTCGCCTTCCTCTGGCGCTGCAGTGCTCAGGGCCTTGCAGGTGGGAGTCAGAGCCAGCTGAGCCCAAGTAGGGGCCCTGTCCCCCCGTGGATCCCAGAGCAGGAGTGAGAGGAGGGGGCCTGAAGAGGCGTGCCACCTGTGGCACCTGGCGATGCTCCTGACAGACGGGGTCCAGTCAGTGACCTGGACAGTCCCCAGCCACACCAGCGCTTCCTCTGCCCTTGGCAGGGACTAGGAGGAAGGTAGGGTTCCGCTGCTCCTTACAGGAAACTGCCCTCCATCCCATCCTCCGTCAACCGCCCACACATAACAGGCATAAAATACCCAAACCTCCATGCCCCAGAGCGTGACCGTCAAATCCTGGTTTGTGTGGGCAATGGTGAGTCCCTGGCATCAGGCCTGGTGGTGTAGCTTATGTGTGTGCGTTGGGGGGTGGCCTATGGGGTGGGAGGTGAGGGTGTAGGATCCCTTTTTAAATTTACCTTTTTATTTTGAAGTAATTTTCTACACAGGAATTTGCAGAACTGGGCAGAGCACTTACACATGCCCTTCACCCGACTTCCCTGTTAACTCACGTAACCACGGTACAGTGATCAGGTTAGCCTGGTGAACTAGTTTAGGTGCCACACTATGAACCAGACTGGCGGCCTTTTCCAGGTTTCCGCATTCGCCCCCACTGCATACTTTTCATTCGCACTCCTCTCGCTGCCTTGCCCTCGGGGTGGTTTCTCCTGTCTCATACTAAGAGCATTATTGCCCTCGCCCAACCCTGCCCCCAGGAGAATGACAGTGGCCGTTGAGGACTGTTGACGCCAGTAATAGTTGTCGTTAAAGGTACAGTGCCACGGCCGCTTCTCACGTGCCCCATTCTGTGCATCCCCTCAACCGTCTGTTCCGTCGGCACCCCAGCTGTCCCTATTTCGCAGATGAGGAAAGTGAGGCTTGGCCAGGTCAAGCAGCTTGTCCAGGGCAAGCAGCTTGTCCAGGGCATAAGGTCAGTGATGGATGAGAACGGAAATCCTGGTTTATCTGTTCTCTAAGCCACAGAGGTGACCTGCTCCTTCTCCTGCCTGAGAGCTTGCTCTGTAGCTATCTTGTTCTTAGCTCCTGCCAGTCCTGCTTCGGCTGTAGCTTGTCAGCCTCTTGGAGGTGGGGCTGTTGAACCTCAGGCTGTGTACACACACACACACACACACACGTGTCTATCCATGTGTGGCTGTGTACACATGTGCTGCCCCATACTGTGTGAACATGTTAACTTTGGGGGACAGGAACTCGGGGTGGGGTTGTGGGGACTTTTCTTGTTTATTTTACCCCTTTTTATCCAGTTTATGTGATTTTAGCATGCACATGTATTACTTTTATGTAGAGAATTCCGGAAGCCCTTCTCCCTGAGGCGAGTGGGCATTCCTCAGCTGGACTTTCTGAGGACAGATGACCCTGGTTGGTTTCTGCCTCCCTGGTCTCAGCACGCAGCATGTGAGGGGTGGGGGTCCTCGGTCTGCGCTGTCGTCTTCCTTTGCAGGGGTGGCCCCACGTCAGCTCCATACATGTAGGTGCTGCCCTTCCCTGGGGGACGCCCTGCCTGGTCCTTTTCTCCAGGTTCGCTCAGTTTCACAAGTTTTCTCTCATTTCCATCTGTCTGCGGACTCTCAGTCTGGAACCCAGCCCTCTTGTCCAGCACGGCTGCTTTCTCTCCCCGCCGGGGGCTCAGCGCAGTGGCCCTTGGACACAGCGGTGCCTCCTCAGCCGTCTGGCTGGCCCAGCCCACTCTCTGCCCTCAGCGAGGAGGAGAGATGTAGGATGTTGAACACGTGGTGGTAGCTGGAAAGGGGTGGTGGGGGTGCGTAGATGGGACACGGGTGAACCTGGCCCAGAGGGATGGCCTGTCGAGCCTCACATGCTCACGTGGCCAGGGCCTCGCTTTGAAAGCCACCAGACGAAGCTGCTGGCCAGGAGGAGTCTGGGCCAGCTCGGAGAGGGTCGGGGCAAGGGAGCCGTAGTGCTGCCAGCCCTCACGGGGCACCCCTCCTGGGCTCCTGGCAGGTGGTCCAGCTCTAGGGGGATGGTTACCCCAGGGGAGATCTTTCGGTAACATGGAACGGACGTGCCCAGGCGTCCGGAGAGGGCAGAGACGGAGAGCACACGCACTCGTTTCTCCTGACGTGGCGTGAACCGTCAGCTGTGGTCACAACCCTCTTTGCTTCCGTCCCCTGCGCCTTCGGTTCAGACACGGAGGATGGGGCAGCTGTGGCCAAGCCTGCAGAGGAGGGCAGGGCGGCCACGTGAGGAAGCGGGCTTGGACACGGGGCTCAGGGTCTGTCTCTGAGCTTGTCCGAAACAGTTGGAAGACAGCACTCTCTTGTTACCGAATGTTCCCGGATGTATGTATTTTCTTTGAAACAGCCTCCACACACTCAGGAAAAAGTGGTTTTTCTGCCTTCTCCCCAGTGGTCTGCAGCAGACTGTCTCCTGTTATTTCCTTGGTTTTCTGAACCTGAGACGTTGAAGCCTGGAAGGAAACCAACCTCCCATATGGGACTTGCCCTCCCCTCTTTGAGAGCCCACACACGCAAGACCGGAGTCTGTCACACAGAAACCAGAGACGCGGCGGTTCTGTGGTTCTGATTCAGCTGCCACGTTCCTGCGAGGTTACATCATGAGAACCGCTTTCCCTGCCTTCAGCGCTTTGTTTCCAGGGAGCTTATTGAGCGAGCGAGCGAGCGTGCGTGTGTGCGTGAGTGTGTGTGTGTGTAAGAGGTGAGGGAGGTACGGGGAGGGTGGGGAGATTGGGCTTGTCTGGCACAGGTCAGCCTGGCCAGACTTAGCAGGGTGGTGCCTTTCCCCTGGAGAAGGCGATGGCTCCCCACTCCAGCACTCTTGCCTAGAAAATCCCATGGACGGAGGAGCCTGGTGGGCTGCAGTCCACGGGGTCGCTAGGAATCGGACACGACTGAGTGACTTCACTTTCACTTTCATGCATTGGAGAAGGAAATGGCAACCCACTCCAGTGTTCTTGCTTGCCTGGAGAATCCCAGGGACAGGGGAGTCTGGTGGGCTGCCGTCTATGGGGTCGCACAGAGTCGGATACCACTGAAGCGACTTAGTAGCAGCAGCAGCGGCCCTTCCCTTGATGCCAGACTGCCTCCGTGTCCAGCAGGGGGCGCAGGCAGGCAGCTGTGTGAGAACGTATCCCCAGGTCACAGCGTAGTTTCTCTGAAACTCTGTTTTCTCATTTATAAGATTTTTTTTTAATGCATATAAACCCTTAGCCAACGCCTGAAACAAAGTAAATCTCTAATAGATTGTCAGGATGACAGCAGTCAGACTGCAGTGAGCTCCTTGGGGGCTGGTCTGACTCCCCTGCACAGGGCTTAGGGAAAGGATCACCAAGTTTATGGAAGGATTGAGGGAGTGACCAGGAGGCAAGATGCTCTTCCTGTGGCTGTAATCTTGGGTCCATCTGTTAAAGCTGACTCCGTGGGGACCCCTGCCTGGCTTATTATCCCCGGGTTAGTCTAGGATGGGCAGGGGCTGGGGTCAGGTGAGGGAGGGGAACCTGCCCCCTGTGCTCCTGGCACTCTGGCGTCTTGGTGTTGTTTCACACCTCTGGGCTTCTGCACATGCACAGAGTGCCCACGGCCCACCCTTGTCTGAAAACACGCCTGCTCATCCATTTAAGACCAGCGCAATTGCTCTTCTCAGTGGTATCTTAAACCCCCAAGGTGAGCCTGTGGTCTGTGACACCAGCTGTGCTGAGAGTAGCTCCCTGCTGGTTTTCTCCCCCCACTACCCTGCAGGACCCTGGAGGGCAGGTGTGCGCCATCTCCAACTCTGACCCCCAGAACTGGTCCTCCAGGTCTCAGTGGTGGGGGTGTTGAGCCAACAAATGGATAGACTTCTGAGCACCAGGTGGTTCTTGGGCCACCGTCTGTCTGTTCATAAGGGCTCCAGAGGTAGAAGTCACTCATCCTTGACTCCTCTTTTCCTCTCCGCTCACGTGCAACCCATCAGCAGGTCTTATCCGTCTCATGTCCAGAACCCCTCCCGGATCCAGCTGTTTTCCCTGGGGCCAGCAGTCCGAGCAGTCCCATCTCTTACCCCCAACTGGGTTTCACTGCCCATATCTCTGGCTTCCCAGCCAGTTATTTTTTTTTTTTTCCCCAGCCAGTTTTCTGCACAGTAGCCACTATGATCTTCCAAAACAGTGAGATCGGATCTTGTCAGTCGCCTGGTCAGAGACCATTCCCAGGCCTCCAGGTAAAACCCAAACCTCCCGCCATGGCCTGCAGGGCCCAGCCTCTCCACTGCCTCCACTGACTGACCCCCAGCTGCGGCTCTTTCTGCATCACAAACCTGCTGAGCTCCTGTGCGTCTCACGGGCTTTGCACTCGCTGTGGCCTCTGTGAAGAACACTCCGACTGGTTTTCATGGCTGATTCTTTCCTAGGACTCCAGCTCAAATGTTGCATCTTCAGAGTCCTTCCTTGACCACCCTGGCAAATACCATCTTCCACCCTATTTTATTCCTTGAAGACTCTCAAGATCTCAGTTACCTTCTAGGTCCACATGTGATCTCTTGACTCCTGCACTGGGATTTGAGTTCTCAGGGAGCAGGACCTGTTCACTTTGTGTTCCCTGCATCTGGAACAGGGTTCTTGACCAGCTTTCCTTGAATTTGGATGGGAAAAAATGACATTTTTATTTTCCCTGACTTTTAACTGAAGGTTAGCATCTCCCTCAGTTATTAACATAGATAATAAATCACAGTAATATTTATAGTACCTGGGACTTTGTCACCAATAAAATCATAGCTACTTCCATGAAGTGAAGTGAAGTCGCCCAGTCATGTCCGACTCTTTGCGACCCCATGAACTGTAGCCTACCAGGCTTCTCCATCCATGGGATTCTCCAGGCAAGAATACTAGAGTGGGTTACCATTTCCTTCTCCAGGGGATCTTCCCAACCCAGGGATCAAACCCGGGTCTCCCACATTGGAGGCAGATGCTTTAACCTCTGAGCCACCAGGGAGCTACTTCCATACCACGTAGTAATTGTGGGCACGCACCTCAGAAGCTCAGGAAACTGGGCTTCCCTGATAGCTCAGTTGGTAAAGAATCCGCCTGCAATGCAGGAAACCCTGGTTTGATCCCTGGGTTGGGAAGATCCCCTGGAGAAGGGAAAGGCTACCCACTCCAGTATTCTGGCCTGGAGAATTCCGTGGACATATAGTCCATGGGTTCACAAAGAATCGGACATGACTGAGCGACTTTCACTTCACTTTCACCTCAGAATATTTATGCTCGTCACTACTTTGAAATTATGGTTGTTATTAGACCCACAATAGATCTTGCTATTTAATACAATGATATATATATATATATATAAAACCTTACCTGAAGAAATACATATATTCCTACATTATAAATTGCTTTGAAAATAATAACTGAATTTTAATATAATTTGCTTCATGCATAGTCATGTGTATAATTGGTTTCCTGTGTAATTTTACTTTATTCATTTAAAAATGTCTCTGTGAGAAGGGGCCCATAGGCTTCACCAGATGGCCAAAGGGGTCCAAGGTACAAAAAATGGTAGGAACTCCTGGCTAGAACAAGGTGAACACAGAGTAGGAGCTCAGTGAATGAATGGATGGACGGGTAAATGGATGGTGCCCATCTTCCCTGGTGAGGATGAGCCCCTGTGTGTTTTCAGGGTTGGGTGTCAGTGGCTTGGCATGAAATTGCCCTAACCCTAACTTTGAGGCCAACAAAGGTCCGTCTAGTCAAAGCTATGGTTTTTCCAGTAGTCATGTATGGATGTGAGAGTTGGATTATAAAGAAAGCTGAGCACTGAAGAATTGATGCTTTTAAACTGTGGTGTTGGAGAAGACTCTTGAGAGTTCCTTAGACAGCCAGAAGATCAAACCAGTCCATCCTAAAGGAGATCAGTCCTGAGTGTTCATTGGAAGGACTGATGCTGAAGCTGAAACTCCAATACTTTGGCTACCTGATGCGAAGAACTGACTCATTTAAAAAGACCCTGATGCTGGGAAAGATTGAAGGCTAGAGGAGAAGGGGACAGCAGAGGATGAGATGGTTTGATGGCATCACTGACTCAATGGACATGAGTTTGAGTAAACTTCAGGAGTTGGTGATGGACAGAGAACCCTGGCATGCTGCAGTCCATGGGGTCGCAGAGTTGACACAACTGAGTAACTGAACCGAACTGAACTTTGAGGAACAACTTACCTGATCAATCTTTTCTTTCTTTTTTCTTTTTTAGTATGAAAATTATCAAGCGTTCAGGAAAATTGAGAGACTGATACAAAGAACTGTTGGTGAATGGCAGTTGTTAACATTAACATGTATTTTACAGATACATTTGAAAGTATATTGCAAATTCACTTCGCCTCTAAATTGTGAGGTGCATCACTTAAGGATAAAGCCCTTCTGCTCCTTACCCTCCATATTGTTATCGCTCCAAACAAAGTGAGTAGCAGTTCAGTGTCATCCATTGTCCGTACTCAACTTGCCCCAGTTGAGCCTCAGGTGTCATTTATAGCTCAGCTTAGTTCTTTTGAGTGTTTTGGGATAAAGGAGGGCAGGGAGGAGGCCCATTGACTGTGGTTGAGGAGATGGTTGAAGAAGATGGAGTGGTTTGGGGACGTATCGGGACAGAGCCCAGGTTGCACTGACCTCCTTTTTTGATTGTTGACTTGTTTCCTGGTGGCACAGGGCTCTGTGATGGGCTGAGGGCTCTGGGAGGATAACAGGCAGTCCAGATTGGGCTGGTACTTTCTTCTTTCTGATCTTCCCCCAGCCCATCTTTCCCAGAGACTTCTGGGTTTGACCGTGCTCCCCAGAATGGGTTTTCTCATGGGCAGCACAGATTCAGCATGTCCTAAATCAGATTCACCATCTTTCCCCACAAACCTGCCACACCGCCTCTGTTCCTTTTCTCGATGAGGCGCACAGCATCCCCTGGTACCTCAAGCCAGAAGTCGTGCATCCTCAGCCGGTTCGCTCCTCCCCCCATCAGTGTCTGTTGTGTTTCTGTCCTTACTGCCTCTCAGCCTGTGTGCTTGTCTTGGACATCACTGCTGCCACCTCAGCGCAGAGGCCCCTTGTCGCCTGCCTGACAATTGCAGTTGGCTTCCAGGCGGCCCCTTTGCCTTCTCCTTTCTGGCCTCCATTATGTCCTGGGCTCTCACCTGCTAAAAAAGCTGGTGGTGGCTACAGTGCTCTGATGTTTGGTGGTGTGATAACTGCCCTACTCGGGGCATGCGCTTATTGGCAGATGAACAGTGGTTCTGGTTTGAGTGGCTCAGGTGTGATAACCAGGGGAAATGATGCTGGACATTTGAGCCGGGTCCTGAATGACGATGGTTTGGTGGGACGGCAGGGCACAGGTTACTTAACCTCTCTGGGTTTCAGATTCCCCACATGGAACGTGGAGGTAGCAGCAAGACCCACCCGAGGATGTCGTGAGGGTTAGAGGAGGCACTGGAGGTAAAGCGTGTGGCCCGTGGTGAGGCTTCTGCAAGTCGTAGCCAGTATTTGTGTTGTTATTGATGAAACACTCTGCTACATAGGGAGCCTGGTGGATTCAGTTTGTCTTCGTCTCCTGTCTTGTTGTATAAGCATTTTATTTTAATAACAGTCTTTATCACTTCAGTTTACACCATTCCATTATAAAAATGTTTAATTGAAGAGAGGCTGTTTCTTCAAAAGTCTAAATAAGTAGAACATTATCAATTAAATGTACAGCGATACAGCCTTTAGGACTACATAATTCTTCCATTTTACAGTAATGCTTCCCCTTTAAAAATTTGTCACGGTTTGTCACAGATTTAAAGTACGAGGCACCTAATGCTAAGAAAGGATAAAACAGTGTATGTAATGTAAGTGAACCAGATCTTTTCTCAAATAGCGATACTTTCTAGAGCCCTCCCAAATTTATGTGAACATATTTGTTTCATAAATTAAACATTTTTTGTGTTGTTAATTTTTAATATTCCAAAAACCTTAAAAATATATTCCCTAGCTATTATAGGCAGCTTATTTTAGCATTTCACCTGTAAGAAACACTGATCTGTATACTTAAAATGATTTGTTGAAAACATTTTCATGATATAGTCCAACGTTTAATAAAAAGTATGAAAATAAAGTCTCCAGTGTATTAAGATTTTATCCCTTGATCAGTTCGTTATTTCATCAGTTGAATTCCTTGAGGTGTGTAAGGCGGGTTGGTCCTTTAGAAGACGGTAGGCTGAAACAGAGGTCACAAACCCTGGCACCTAGGAGGGCCAGGCAGGCTCCCAAGTGGCCGCCCAGGCCAAGTGGAGTCTGGAACGCCCCTAGGAAGCCCTTCAGTACGAGGAGCAGCACTGCTCAGTCCAGCTGATGGCCATCATGCAAGAAAGTGGACCCAGTGCCACCAGGAAAGTCAGAAACCCAGAATTCTATGTGAAACCTTTCAGTTTTAAATATTGGTGATTAATTTGAAAAAAATTCCTAAAACCTGCACAAGCCTAACAGACCACATTTGTGGGCCGTATTTAGCCCAAAGGCCACAGCTTGTAATCTTTCTTTGAGGGTATCCTCTGGGGTCACCTGCTCGAGTCCAGCACAGCTCTCTCCCAGGGTGGGATTAGGTTGGGTTTGAAGGCTGGTTTTTATGAGCGCCTTTGCCTTGCAGGACTTCTCCAGACAGGTCATGTCACCGACAGAGGCTGCCCTGAAGCTCCCTGTGGCCCGGAGACTATGTACAAGAGGAATGGTCTGATGGCTAGCGTGTTGGTCACCTCCGCCACTCCACAGGTACAGCGCTGGGAGGACGGGGTCGGCGGGGAGCGAGCTGTGGGGAGGGGCCCTTGCATCTGACCCAGGCCCCCTGAGTCGAGGCCCGGGGGCTGCAGGGCTCCGTGAATGCCACCATTCTTAGCCTTCCCGAGGCCCCGGCCACGCCAGACGTGAGATTTGGGAGGCAGTCAGCCTTGAGGAGCAGGGTGTTTTCTGAAGTCGTTCTCTTCAAAGAAAAGCAAATACCTGCCCCGTCCAGTCGTAGCAAGTGCCACATTCCATTTTGATGGCAAGAAGGGATCAGACCTTCCCCAGCCAAGCTGCGGCTGATTATAAGTAAGTTGCACATTCCGGGATGAAGTCAGACAGAAGGGTTTCCAGCTGGCCCTGCGCTCCTGTTTACCTTGCTCGGGAGGAAACGGCCGTAAGGGCTGGTGGTCGAGAGTGGCCTGGGCTCCGGCCCCTGCCATGGGGGTTTGGGAGTTTGGTTTTCAAGTTCCATAATGGACCGGAGGCGGGCAGAGGGCTGGGTGTCATCTGAGGCTCAGGGAGTCCGCCATGTCAGATGTGTAACGCCGGGCTCTTGTGACAGATGGGCAAGAGGGGAGCTCTAAGTTCCGCGCTCATTAGGCCCTCCCAGTCGAGTTGGGCTTTTGAAATGAGCCTGTGCAATCAGCTAGAAATCACAGGGGTTAATCCATTGCTTATCACCCTTTAAAAAAATTCCTTAGTTTGATCTGTGGTTCTGAAAGCAGACTCATGGGTCCCTGTTAAAATTCCCAGATGGCGCCAATAAAGTTATTGCATCACCACCACCACCACCAGCACCAGCACCACTGAATGAACCTGGGGCAGCTTGTGATTAATAAGGCCCCTTGTGTGAGTGTGTGTGTTTGGGGCAGGTGCAGTGGGGTGTTACAGGAAAGTTATAAAACCTGAAATTCCAGGAATGGACTCTGTTTGGTAACTGGAGGAATCAGACTTCCATTTCCATTTACAGTTTACATTCCGTCTAGAGTAAAACTTCTTTCTTTTCTAGTCTTTGTTTATACATATGAATCCATACACATATAAGTGCAACCACGCACATATATGCTATATATGTGTACGTATATATGTATCTATACGAATATGCACGTACATGTGTATCCAGAAAGTGGTGAGTGCTCAATAATATGTGTCAAATGAACCTATGAATGAATACATATCTTATTGAAGTGCTCAATACATTTTGGTGACAGTGACATATTTATGCAGATACACACCCACAATTTAGTGCTTACTATATACCGGGCACTTTTTTGGTGCATTCCACAGGCACGATCTCGTTTAATCCTCACAATAACCCCAGCAGGCACGGGCTGTTGTTTCACCCCCTGTCAGTAGGTGAGGAAACTGAGGCAAGGAGTGGTGAATGAACTGACTTCAGATCACACAGCTGGCGGGGATTGACAGCCAGGCCCCTGTGACTCTGGAGCCGCTGGTCCCAACCACGATGACACGACACTCCCTGGAAGAAAGTCAGCTGCACCAGCTGCTCCAGGCTGCTCCGTGGGAGGGGATCGTGAGCGTGCAAAGAGATTTATCGGTAGCGGCCAGCTCGGAGTTCATGAGACTGAGTGATCGAATAGACGGCCAGTTCCAGAAGCATTCAGAATTAGTCTTGATTACTTTTCAGAAGTTCAGGACACATTCTTTTCAGGGGAGAATGTCCCATCGCAATAGCCATCCCCTCGCCCTCCACTCCCAGGTCCCTTGAAACACAGTCACCCAGGGAGGGGATCCTGCCAGCTGCTTTGTCAGCTGCATTTTATACAAGTGCCAAAGCCCTGGGGAGTAGGTACCCTGTTATGGATGGTCGCTGAGGCACAGCGAACTGAAGAGGTCAGACGGCAGCTTGCTTGGAGCTGGCATTCTAAACAGGCCTGTCTGATTTCAGAGCTCAGAGCATCTTAAGATCATCTCAGAGATTTTGGTATAGTAGACTCGTTTGTAAGCCTTTAAATGACACAGGACTATTGAAGTCTACAGGTTTAAGTTTCAGCTCCTCCTTTTAACCTCACATTTTCAGTTGTTGACTATTGGTTTCCCTCCCTGGCCTAAAAACCCTCTGTTTCCAGTAAGGTTGCAAAGTTTTTCCAGATATAGCCATTTTGGAAAGAGTGAAATAAAGGGGAATTAATAAAAGCATATTCTCTAAATCTCAGTCCAAGATGTTGAGGTTAATGGAAACCACAAAATCCCTCTTCACGGGTTAAGACGAATAAAACCGTTTATGAACCGGGCACAATTTTGGGGTGGTAAGCTCGACTGGTTCCCCAAAGTAGAATTTGATGAAATTAAGTAAGATTGAACGGAAGGTACGTTCAACGTTCTGGGATCCCCGCAGTGTTGGGTTTCATGAAACTGGCCACATCTGGGGAGTTTAACTTGCTCTTTAACGGAAGACCATTCCTTTACATGCTGGCCTCACAGTGTTCTTCTTAACAAGGGGCTCTACTAAATATAACTTTCACGCCATCTCCAAAGCCAGCCAGTTACCTCTCACCTCATCAGCTAACAGGCTTTGAATTCCAAGTGGCCCCTATGTGAAACAAGCCTTGAGAGCCAATTTGACATTTTGTATAATTTCCTGCAATGAACTTCAAGTAGAAAAAAAAAAAAGGTGAAACCAGGTGATGTTTAAAAACACGTAACAAAACAGATGATTCCTCAGGCCTCCTAAGGTGTGAAGGGTGGGCTGTATCTTTTCAGCCGTCACCCCACAGGCAGCCAGAAGCAGCTGGGGTATAGAGACTGAGGGAGACACACAACTGGGCTTGCATTCTGGCCCTTCCGTTTCCTGGCTGAGATATGTTGGGCAAGTGGCATGCCCTCTACTTCCTTATCTGTAGAAGGGGACTAATAATAGTGCATCATCAGAGAGTTGTTATGAGAATTAAGTTAGATTATGCCCATGAAGTGCCTGAAACAGAGTAAAGCGCTAAACAACAGAAGCTCTTATCACTGTACGGTCCTGCCAGTCTCACTTCTGAGGTTTGGGCGTCAGTGATGGGGTCAGCCAGACTGCTCAGGTGGCCCCGTCTTCCCCTGTCCTCCGCAGGGCAGCAGCAGCTCAGACTCTCTGGAGGGCCAGAGCTGCGACTATGCCAGCAAGAGCTACGACGCCGTTGTCTTCGATGTCCTGAAAGTGACTCCCGAGGAGTTTGCTGTAAGTGTCAGAACAGATGTGGGGGGCTGGGCACCACCACAGGAAGCTTGGGGGGTGGCGGGTGGGGGTGGTGATTGCCGCTCACAGTTGTTTGCTCAAATTGGAAACAACCCATATATTCACCAATAGGGGATTGCTGAATAAAGTATTCTTTATGAATACTTTATGAACCCCATGGAGCATTAAAAAAGGATGCTATCTGGGAGGAGGGAGAAATTAAGGAAAATTCCATAGACAGAGGAGCCTGGCTGGCTGCAGTCCACGGGGTCGCAAAGAGTCGGACACAGCTGAGCATATGCTAGATATAAAATAGGCAATCCGAAAGGACACACAGAGAACTATGCTCAGTATCTCAGATTAACCTGTAATGGAAGAGCATGTAAAAAATGAATGTGTGTGTGTGTGTGTGTGTGTGTGTAACTGAGTCACTTCATTGGACATCTGAAACTAGCACAGCATTGTAAACTATTTCAGTAAAAATTTTTGAAAATGAAAAAAACCTATAAATATTTTCAGAAGATATATTTTAATACCCGATTTGGAAAAATTGTTTGAGCAGAAAAACCTTTGTTTTTCTGTCTGTAGAAAAACCTATATATATACCTATCTATATACACCTATCTATCTATACCTATCTATCTATATCTATCTGTATAGAGAATTAATTTGAATACTTGTTGCCTTGGTGTGAAGATCAAAATTAGAAAAAGAAATAAGGAAGAAATGTATGATACATATTTTATACAATTATATAAAAGCAAAATAATAAATGGCTTTGAAAGAGTAAAAACACTGTCAAAATTTAACCCACCTTGGAAGGCTTATACAATACATATGAATAGTAAGTGAAAGGAGCCAGTCAAACCCTGGCTAGCCAGTCAAATCTTTCCTAAAGGAAATCAACCCTGAATATTCGTGGGAAGGACTGATGCTGAAGCTGAAGCTCCCATGCTTTGGCCACCTGATGCGAAGAGCTGACTCATTGGAAAAGATCCTGTTGCTGGGCAAGATTGAAGGCAGGAGGAGAAGGGGATGACAGGGGATGAGATGGTTGGATGGCATCACCACCTCAATGGACATGAGTTTGAGCAAATTCTGGGAGATAGTGAAGGACAAGGAAGCCTGACGTGCTGCAGTCCATGGGGTCGCGAAGAGTCGGACATGACTGAATGACTGAACAACAAGAGTGAAAGGAGCAGGTTACTGCACAATTTAGAGAATAGTACTGTTTTTAAAAAAGCATGCACCACACATAAATATTTATATTTGCATAAGAAAATATTTGATGTTTACATAGTTACAAGTATCTGAATATCTATATAGCCAAGCATATTACTGACTGTGGTTTCTGGTTGTAAGAGTCTAGAAGATTGGAATTTAATTTCTTTTTATTTGTACTTTCTATATTTTCACAATGACTGTTCTCTACAATGATAGACAATATCATTTGAATGGATTTTGTAATTACACACGTTTCAGAATCGCTTTCCCACTAGCCATTGTGTTGCTGCGGGTGTGGCCGTGGGGCTTCGTGTTGGAGGAGCAGACCAGGCTCCTCGTTGAGCTGTGACCTGCTGTCTGCCTTTTGCACTGTGAGGGTCGACGGAGGACACTGGCTCTGGGGTGACCCGATTGCACAGTGCTGACTCGGGGTGCAGTTCTCTGGGGAACCCCAGTGTTTCTGACCATGCCCGCTTATCCCAGGGCCCCTTGTCCTAACAGGTGTTGTGCCGTCCGGGGGCCTGTGGAGCCAAGTGTGCCCCATCTCTTTGCTCTGCCATCACTTGCTCCTATGTTTACCTTGGTGCAACAAGGTAAGCCCCACGCTGAGCCCCACACATGGGTCACCTCTCTCAGTGTGTCTGAGGGATCCTTTTAAAACCTGTGTGAAACTCTCTAGAGGTCCCCTTGTACTAGGAGACCTCGCCTTCCTCTCAAGGCCCCCAGTGCCCAGGGTCTGGCCGAACCTCCTCTCGTGCCCCTCCTTGCTATCCAGCTGCACACCGGCTGCCTCTTTCTTCCCCAGGCTCACCCGACATCCCCCTGCCCCGGGGCCCGGTGCTGCTTCTTCCTTCTGTCCTAATGGCGCTTTCCCACATGTCTCACCATCTCTCTTAAGATGTCAGCCCTGGAAGAGGCATTTACCCACTAAGGTAGCATCTCTACAGCCCTGCCCTGACCCTGCTCTGTTTCCTTCATATCTCTCCAGACATTACATTCCGTAACAGTGTTTCACTGGCCCTTCTCCGCTAGAATGCCACCTCCCGAAGGACAGGAACTTGATCTGACTTCTTCACTGCTCTCTCCCCATTGCCCAGAACGGTGCCTCGCTCATAGTAGGTGCTCAGTAAATACATGTTGATGAGATGAATTCAGTCCTTAGAACAACTCAGTAAGGCAGATTATTAGCTCCTGACTTTCTAAGAAAGAAATAGAGGATCTAAGAGATTTTATTTTTTAAACCTGTATCAAAGAACCAGATGTGGGCAGAGCCAGGTCTGAAACCTTCATCTTCTGGTTTTTCACCTGATGCTAGGTGATGATAACAAGGGCAGCTTCCACTTTGGAACACTTCCTTTGTCTAGGTCTTGTACTAAATGTTTACATGCATTAATCTAACTTACTTTTCGCAAAAGGCTTGCAAATTAGGTCTATTTATTATTCCCTGAATATTGGTGAGCAGGTGAATATGCAGAGAGGAAAGTCACCCCTTCACATGAACAGTAAGTGGCACTGTCCGTCTGGGCTTTAAAATCAGGACTTCTGGCATCCTGGGTGTGCGCTCAGTAGCTCAGTTGTGTTAGACTCTTTGTAGCCCCATGGACTGTAGCCGGCCAGGCTCCTCTGTCCATGGAATTTTCCAGACAAGAATACTAGAGTGGGTTACCATTTCCGCCTCCTGGGGATCTTCCTGACCCAGGGATTGAACCCGAGACTCTTGCATCTCCTGCATTGGCAGGCAGATTCTTTACCACTGGCATCACCTAGGAAGGCCTTTGATTTCTTAGAGCAGCAGAAATATAGTCTGAGTCACATATGCAATTAAAAAAATTTTAATAGCCACATTAAAAAAGTGAAATTGTTTAAAAAATATTTCTTATTTAACTTCAGTTCAGTTCAGTTCAGTTGCTCAGTCGTGTCCGACTATTTGCGACCCCATGAATTGCAGCACGCCAGGCCTCCCTGTCCATCACCATCTCCTGGAGTTCAATCAGACTCACGTCCATCAAGTCCGTGATGCCATCCAGCCATCTCATCCTCGGTCGTCCCCTTCTCCTCCTGCCCCAAATCCCTCCCAGCATCAGAGTCTTTTCCAGTGAGTCAAACTCTTCCCATCAGGTGGCCAAAGTACTGGAGCTTCACCTTCAGCAACATTCCTTCCAAAGAAATCCCAGGGTTGATCTCCTTCAGAATGGACTGGTTGGATCTCCTTGCAGTCCAAGGGACCCTCAAGAGTCTTCTCCAACACCACAGTTCAAAAGCATCAATTCTTCGGCGCTCAGCCTTCTTCATAGTCCAACTCTCACATCCATACATGACCACAAGAAAAACCATAGCCTTGACTAGGCAGACCTTAGTCGGCAAAGTAATGTCTCTGCTTTTGAATATACTATCTAGGTTGGTCATAACTTTTCTTCCAAGGAGTAAGCATCTTTTAATTTCATGGCTGTAATCACCATCTGCAGTGATTTTGGAGCCCCAAAAAATAAAGTCTGACACTGTTTCTACTGTTTCCCCATCTATTTCCCATGAAGTGATGGGACCAGATGCCATGATCTTCGTTTTCTGAATGTTGAGCTTTAAGCCAACTTTTTCACTCTCCTTTTTCACTTTCATCAAGAGGCTTTTTAGCTCCTCTTCACTTTCTGCCATAAGGCTGGTGTCATCTGCATATCTGAGGTTATTGATATTTCTCCCGGCAATCTTGATTCCAGCTTGTGTTTCATCCAGTCCAGCATTTCTCATGATGTACTCTGCATAGAAGTTAAATAAGCAGGGTGACAATATACAGCCTTGACGGACTCCTTTTCCTATTTGGAACTAGTCTGTTGTTCCATGTCCAGTTCTAACTGTTGCTTCCTGATCTGCATACAGATTTCTCAAGAGGCAGGTCAGATGGTCTGGTATTCCCATCTCTTGAAGAATTTTCCACAGTTTATTGTGATCCACACAGTCAAAGGCTTTGGCATAGTCAATAAAGCAGAAATAGATATTTTTCTGGAACTCTCTTGCTTTTTCCATGATCCAGCAGATGTTGGCAATTTGATCTCTGGCTCCTCTGCCTTTTCTAAAACCAGCTTGAACATCAGGGAGTTCACAGTTCACGTATTGCTGAAGCCTGGCTTGGAGAATTTTGAGCATTACTTTACTAGCATGTGAGATGAGTGCAATTGTGCGGTAGTTTGAGCATTCTTTGGCATTGCCTTTCTTTGGAATTGGAATGAAAATTGACCTTTTCCAGTCCTGCGGCCACTGCTGAGTTTTCCAAATTTGCTGGCATATTGAGTGCAGGACTTTCACAGCATCATCTTTCAGGATTTGAAACACTTGACTGGAATTCCATCACCTCCACTAGCTTTGTTCGTAGTGATACTTTCTAAGGCCCACTTGACGTCACATTCCAAGATGTCTGGCTCTAGATGAGTGATCACATCATCATGATTATCTGGGTCGTGAAGATCTTTTTTGTACAGTTCTTCCATGTATTCTTGCCACCTCTTCTTAATATCTTCTGCTTCTGTTAGGTCCAGACCATTTCTGTCCTTTATCGAGCCCATCTTTGCATGAAATGTTCCCTTGGTATCTCTGATTTTCTTGAAGAGATCTCTAGTCTTTCCCATTCTGTTGTTTTCCTAATGTCAGTTCCCCAACTTGGAGACTGAACCTGGGCCACAGCAGTGATGGCCCAGAAGCCTAACCACTAGGCACCAGGCAACTCCTTTAACTTATGTTATGTATGTCTAAAAATGTCACTTCAGTCTGTAAGCAACATGAAATTATTGAGGTACTTTACATAATTTTTTCACATAAAATCCTCCAAGCTCAATGTGTCTTCTGAGGTTGGAGTGCTGGCGACACTTCAGATGCTCAGGAGCCACGTGTGGCCAGTGACCACTGTATTGGGCAGCGCAGTGCTAGTCTGTCCTCTCAGGCCTCAAGCTGTGGTGCCTCCGTCTCCTCTAGAAGACGTCATGGAGCTTGCTGGCTGATGGCATAGCTTCTGTAATCTCGTTACTTTAATTTGCTTGTTACAGTTTTGACTTTTTTTTCCCTTGCTTCGTGAAAAGGATGAAGTAACCATGAGGTTTAAAAATCCCTTTGCTTGGGAGTTGCCTGGGGCCTAGTGGTTAGGCTTCTGGGCTGTCACTGCTGCGGCCCAGGATCATTTTCCCAGTTGGGGAACTGACATTAGGCAAGTTGTGCAGCATAGCCAAACAACAGCAAAAAATCCCTTTGCAGTTCTTTGCCACATGGAATAGCAGAGAATTAGGCTGTACCTGGGGCTTCACAGGTGGTGCTAGTGGTAAAGAATCTGCCTGTGAATGCAAGAGACTCAGGAGACTCAGGTTCGATCCCTGGGTTGAAAGGATCTCCTGGAGGAGGAAGTGGCAACCACTCCAGTATTCTTGCCTGGAAAATTCCACAGACAAGAGGAGCCTGGTGGATGCATGGGGCCGTGGGGCTGCAAAGAGTTGAACACAGCTGAGCGACTGGGCACAGGCCATGCCTAGAACAGCATTGTCCAGCAGGACCCCTCGGCAAGACCGCGGCCCGGTTTTCTAGTCTCAGCCCTAGAGTGTTGCTGCGCCTGCCCCAAGCTGGGAGGACTGAAGGGAAGGGCAGCGAGTGCTCTGAGAGCTCAGTGTTAAAAACTGGCTGCTCCTGCCAGAGCCAGTACGTCCTCAGCTTAGATGTGAAGCCAGGTCCCCTGGAGTCTTTGGTCTTTGGGGAAGCATGGGAGTTGCCAGGTGTTGGAACTGAACCAGACCACCTGGTATTTTAGTTTCCTGTCTAATAATATGAAAGAAAGAAAAAAACCAGACCCAAGAGTCCAGTAAAAGAAATCACTTGAGTGATTCTGGGAAGATGGCAGTGGCAGCAACGTAGTTGTTTATTCTCCCTGAATCACCACATAAAAATATCCGTAACAGCTAGATAGCAAACCCTGAAACCCGTGAGCAGTATTTACAATAAAACTGGGTGTTAAGTTATCCCTATCAAATCTCAAATACCAGTAGCTTGGGGATATGCCGCTGGTGTCAACAAGCCCTGCAGAGCATCAGCTTCAGTCTAAAAGAAAGCAGAAGTACGTGCTGGGGCGTTTGACAGACTAGGGGATAGAACCCCAAAATTTCCAATGGGAATTCACTGGAAAGTTTAGCAGGTCAATGTGAGAATAGCAACTGAAATTGAAAGGAGTTTTGACCACTCAGATAATGGATGGGTAGAAGAGATCTGTGAACTAACCCTTAAGAGCTCTTGAAACCAATCAACCAGGGCTTACTTCCAGAACAAGTGTCTGTACCAAAGAGGAATTCAGCTTGGGAGTAGACCGAAGGTGATCAGGATGGGGAAAGTTACAGTTAAGGAAAAGGGAGGTTTAAATAAATTTGTGTTTGTGTGTGTGTGGAATCTCAAAAAGCAGCTGCCTGTTGTTGAAGACGACATGAAAGTAAAAGGAAAGCTATATGAAGTTTGGAAAGCTACCGAAAATTACTGATGTCAAGTTTTTCAGTTGTTACAAGAAAAAAAAGAGTAAGGAGAGAATCCTGTAGATGATGAAACCTTGCCAGAGAGACATACCACAAAACAGATGAAAACTGTAACTTTCTATTTCAAAATTAGAGAAGAAGTTAAGGTCACACTGTGAGTTCATGAACAACATAAATCTGACATATATACATCTCAGAAATGAGGTGGCAGAGTTAGGAAAACACTGGAAATAAAACTTATTTTGGAAATGAAAGTTGAGCACAAGAATAGATAAACATAACAGAAAATGCCTTAAGGGAGGAAAAAGTTTAATATCAAAATAAATGAAGAGATAAGAAGACCTTGAAAAATAGCGATAAATATTAATGATAGGCAAAGAAGACCCAACATACAGATAATATAAATCCCCGAAAGAGGAGAATACCAGGAAACTGAACAGATAGTTAAACTATAATTTAAGAAGATGGTCACAAAATAAAAGATTCAAGCCTACGTATTGAAAGAATATACTTTGAGGCAACCTAGAATGGTCAATACCAAGACATAGTCTTGGTAGACTACTTGGGTGATGAAATTATAGAGGAACTTGAGGAAAGTCAAGATAGTGGTTACTTTTCACGGGAGGGAGGGGCTTGTGATTGGGACAGGGCACATGGAGGAACTCTGGGGCGACTCCTCTTTTCTTTCTTAATCATGGAGAACTCTATGTAACACAAACTTGACCATCTTCACCACCGTAAGTGTGCAGTTCATCTGTGTTAAGAACATCCACATTACTATGCAGCCCATCTTCAGAGCTGTTTTCATCATGACGGCCCCAAACTCTGTACCCCTTAAACAACTCTTCATCCCCACAACCTCCACCACTTCCTTTCTGTGTCTGTGAATGTGACTGCTGCAGGGCTCTCACACACGTGGAAGCATACAGTGTCTTTCTGTGGCTTCTTTCACTTAGCATGATGTCTTTGAGGTTCATCTGTGTCGTTGCACGTGTCAGAATTTCCTTTCTCTTTTAAGTCGAATAATACTCTGTTGTGTGTATATAACACGTGTTTGGGCCCATGCATCTGTCTATTGGAGTGGCTGTTTCTTAATGTGGGTGGTGGTCATCAAATCATGCATTTGTTTAGCATGGTTTTCTGTTAATGTGTCATTTTACAGTAAAAAGGGTTAAACTCCTTTCGGAGGTTGTTATTGTTCTAGTGGGGGTGCTCTGTAGCTAGATCTCAGGCTTTCTCCCCAGTGGCTGAAAGCTGAACAAAAAGCAGTGCTGGAACTTGTCTTTATATCAATAGATCGTGGATAGTTATCCGGATCCGTATGTATAATTTTAATCCTCTGTTCTTAAGGCTGCATAGTATCTCAGAGTCTGGATGTACCATAATTTTTTCCAAAAAAGTTCCTTTTTTGATGGTCTTTTAGATTACTGGCATATTTTTACTACTATAAATAATTGTTCAGTAAACATCTATATTCATCTCTGTGTCTAAATGTAGATCTTTCTCCATATGTCTTCTTATAAACCAGTGCTTTTCTTTCTGTAGGTGTTGGAATTGCTGAGTCAATAGTATGCTCATTTCACCTTATAGGAGATAATATTTAAACATATTACTTGATCCTGGATAAAGAAAAAATTGCTATAAAAGACAGTATTGGGATAATTTGAAAATTCTGAATGTGGACTGTATATTAGATAATACTGATGTAACAACAATAAATTTCTTGAGTGTAATAATCTTATCATTATGTGAGAGGGTCATCTTTTTCTTGGATTAAAAGGTGAAGAGTCATAATATCTGCATTTTACTCTCAAATGGTTCAGAAAAAAAAATTACATACTCATATAATTATGTACATAAAAATAAAGTAAATGAGGCCAAATGTTAATAAATATCAGTAGTGAAACTAGGTGAAAGGTTGTAGAGTTTATCATATTATTCTTGTAGATTTTTTCTAAGTTTGACATTAAAAATGAAATTAAATGTTAATGTTTTTAATGGGTTACTATCAGATTACTTTGAAAAAAGAACAGAGCAACTCGTAGCCCGATTAGTTGTGATGGTGCTGTTGGACCACAAATGGTGTCTTCCTCTTTAATTTGCATTTCCTTGACACAAGATTCTAAAATTGGCAGACACAGCAGCTCTAGGAGGAGAGGCGGGAATGCGTCTTTGCAGCCGATTGCTTTTTGTTCCCTGAGCCATCCTAGGGCTCATTCGGAGTGATCTCAATGCAAATTTATAGATATTTTTTATTATCAGATGGCCCGCTGTTTCTGCCAACAACTTTTTTGTTTATTTGGACCCAGTGTGGGTGGAACAGGGAGCCTTCCTTGTACTAAGCTTGTGGCTGGAAAGAGGGGATTTAGTCAGCCACCATTAGAGGGAAAACATACGTTCAGCATATGTAGAAACCAGTTTGTTTTCTTTTTGGCTGATTTGCTATCACTTATCCATAGAAAACCACCTTGCTCTCTTTCTTTAGGGCGGTACTGTGATGTGCTCTGCTAGGTCTCTTTGTTCTGAAGGCCGCATCTCTAGATAATTTTCCTGTAGTATGTGGAGATTGGCTATTTCTTTAAAAAGCCTGGATTTCTAGGGGGCCCTGGGCTGGGAGGAAGGAGATGGGAGAAGGGGTTAGGGTGAAGGAAGCTGTTGCAGGTGACCAGTGTAACTGGACAGCCTGTTGCTGTTGTTCAGTCTGTCAGTCATGTCTGACTCTTTGCGACCCCATGAACTGCAGCATGCCTCTGTCCTTCATCTCCTGGAGCTTGCTCACGTTTGTGCCAGTGATGCTATCTAACCTTCTCATCCTCTGCTGCCCTCCTTCTCCTTTTGCCCTCAGTGATTCCCAGCATCAGGGTCTTTTCCAGTGACCTGGCTCTTCTCATTAGGTGGCCAGAATGATGGACCTCCTGTACTCTGGACATCCTGTTCAGTTCAGTTGCTCAGTCATGTCCGACTCTTTGTGACCCCATGGACTGCAGCACAACAGGCCTCCCTGTCCATCACCAACTCCTGGAGTTTACTCAAGCTCATGTCCATCGAGTCGGTGATGCCATCCAGCCATCTCATTCTCTGTGATCCCCTTCTCCTCCTGCCTTCAATCTTTCCCAGCATCAGGGTCTTTTCAAATGAGTCAGCTCTTTGCATCAGGTGGCCAAAGTATTGGAGTTTCAGCTTCAGCATCAGTCCTTCCAGTGAACATTCAGGACTGATTTCCTTTAGGATGGACTGGTTGGATCTCCTTGTAGTCCAAGGGACTCTCAAGAGTCTTCTCCAACACCACAGTTCAAAAGCATCAATTCTTCAGTGCTGCATGAAGTAGACATCCTGTATGAAGGCTTTATTTTCAAAAACAAGGAGAGGCCATTAAGAAACTTGTCATGAGACCTGTGAGACGGTTATGCGTGTCCTCATCACAGGCACGTGCTCCCATGACAGTAGGAACCAGAGGGCCTCATCGTCTCCTGTTCCTGTCGAGGCTGTGCCACACTCCTCGGAGCCTGGGAACCGGCTGTGAAAAGGAACAGGACCCTGATCTTGCCCTGCAAGTCCCCACTCCTACACACGCCCTTCCTTTCGGTAAAACTGCCTACCTTGCAGTGCTCCAGCTTCAAAGGGAGGATTACTCAAAACCTTACTCAACCTTGCTACATGTGTTCAGCTTTGTAGTAAAATGACATGTAATTTATACCCCAATGATTTTACCTATTTATTGATGTATTCTTGCTTTGGACACTGCATCCTTTTGGGCCAGAACTGAGAAGATAGAAATGGGAGAGCTTCTTCTGAATAGTTTCTGATGGTGTGTTTGGGACCAACCAGTCTATTTTCAGCCTGGTGACCTCTGTTCTGGTTTTTCTGGTTTATCTTGAATAAAATACCTGAGCACAATTTTGACTGATGGTCTGAGCAGGGACAATAATATCTGAAACTTGAACCATCTGAAAAATTATGAAATGCAAAGTCACTGTCTTAATACATGATTTGGAAAATCACGTAGCAAACCCTAGAACTGATGGCAGGATGGAAAGGAAGTTTTCTCATTTTCACGTTAGCAGACTTTTGGTTCTTTCCCTAAATGACACTGCAAACATCCTGCCAGTTCTTCCGGATTGGGAGTGAACTTGAATTGCGGGAGAGATTTCCAAGGCCCTCTGAGATCTCAGCTCAAATCTTCTGTTTTCACGAGATCTTTCTGCTCCCCAGGATGGCAGAATTAATCCACATGTCAGGAGCACTTGGCCAACAATCTCCTTGAGTCTGGCAGGAGAAATGCCAGTCTGTTTGCACCTGGGATGGAGCTCTGGGCCCTGTATCTCTGGGCCAGACACACAGGCCTGCAGGCTTCAGCGAGCAGTAGTCACTCACTTTATGCTGACGTCCAGGGCTGGCTTGCTGTCGGTGGATAGACCCAGAGGTGGAACTGCTCAGACTCTGCAGTGCCATCCATGTCGCTACTGAGCTTCCAGTAGCGGCAGCATTTCACCTCAGTGCTCGTGACAAGCCCCAGCCCCTTGGAGAGGCAAAGCCACCTGTTTACTTTCATCTCCTTCTCAGCCCTGGGGATGGTATGCTTTGGGATGCATCCCATGCTTCCCAGAAATCCACTGATCTCAGGTCACCTTTCAGTTGTGCCAAGAGGTGATCAGAATTCTACCTAAGCCCTGGATTGTGGTTACAGTTGACATACCATGTGTGTTGCTATTTTTCTCCAATGTATTCTTGACATCAGGGCTTCCCTGATAGTTCAGTTGGTAAAGAATCCATCTGCAATGCAGGAGACCCTGGTTCGATTCCTGGGTTGGGAAGATCCACCGGAGAAGGGATAGGCTATCCACTCCAAAATCCTTGGGCTTTCCTTGTGGCTGAGCTGGTAAAGAATCTGCCTGCGATGCAGGAGACCTGGGTTCAATCCCTGGGTTGGGAAGATCCCCTGGAGAAGGAAACGTCTACCCACTCCAGCATTCTGGCTTAGAGAATTCCATGGATTGTATAGTCCAAGGGGTTGCAAAGAGTCAGACACAACTAAGCGACTTTCAAAAAAAAAAGAAATTCTTGATATGAGGCTTTTTTCTCATGACAATATAACAGCCTCCCTTAAGTATTTTTTAGAGCAGCTTTGAAACATAGATGTTCAAACATGTTAATAGTCCATTATTTCCTATCTGGTGTTTTGGGCAGGAACCATATACCAGAACATGAACCCATGTATGTGACTCCCCTTTGGCCAAAATATTCTGATACATAAACATATAAATATATAATCTTTGTGAATATGCAAGACAAGAGGTACAGAATGCCTGGTACCTGTGTACACACACACACAGTCATATATGTACACATATATACGTATAGAGAGAGAGTACCTATTAGGTACCAGGTGTTCTGCTCCTCTTGTCTGGAATTCTCACAGTGATCCTATAAGACAGGGATGGTTGTCACCATATTCTAGATGTGTCAGCTGAAACCGGGAGTAGTTAAAAGTCACGTGTCAAAGAGAATGTGCTGTTAAGTGATGGTGTCCAGATACACGCCGAGCCCTGTGAATTCCAGAGCCCACGTCTGTTCACTGCATCGTGTCTTCCGAGATGCCCTGTGGACAGTGGACAGGCGTCTTTTCTCATTCATGGGCATCCAGAGCTCTCAGCGCTCCTTGCCCTGGCCTGTCACAGAGGCATCTGTTGACTGTGTCCTGGCTCCCCACGTGGCATCTGGAGAGAAGTATAGGCCATGGGAAGTCAGCCCAGGCCACGCCTTGGCCTGCAAAATGGTCAGCAGTGACACCTGGTCTTACTGCCACCTGATGAGCTTATAGCCACAGGAACAGCGTTTCAACTAGATGTGTGTTTTCTGTGTGGACAAAATTAGTGAAGGAAAGTTATGACCAGCCTAGATAGCATATTCAAAAGCAGAGACATTACTTTGCCAACAAAGGTCCGTCCAGTCAAGGCTATGGTTTTTCCAGTGGTCACATATGGATGTGAGAGTTGGACTGAAGAAAGCTGAGCACCGAAGAATTGATGCTTTTGAACTGTGGGGTTGAAGAAGACTCTTGGGAGTCCCTTGGACTGCAAGGAGATCCAACCAGTCATTCTAAGGAGAGATCAGTGCTGGGTGTTCTTTGGAAAGGCTGATGCTAAAGCTGAAACTCCAGTACTTTGGCCACCTCATGCAAAGAGTTGACCCATTGGAAAAGATTCTGATGCTGGGAGGGATTAGGGGCAGGAGGAGAAGGGGATGACAGAGAATGAGATGGCTGGATGGCATCACCGACTCGATGGACATGAGTTTGGGTGAACTCTGGGAGTTGGTGATGGACAGGGAGGCCTGGCGTGCTGCGATTCATGGGGTCACAAAGAGTCAGACACAACTGAGCAACTGAACTGAACTGAAGCTAGGTTTGATAAAAGACCAGTTTCTTTCCTTTCCAGTCAGTAGTCATGAAGGGACGTGAGAGTTGGACCATAAAGAAGGCTGAGTACTGAAGAACTGATGCTTTCGAACTGTGGTGCTGGAGAAGGCTCTTTAAGAGTCCTTTGGACAACAAGGAGTCAGACTAGTCAATCCTAAAGGAAATCAAATCTGAATGATCAGTGGAAGAACTGATGCTGAAGCTGAAGCTCCAGTGCTTTGGCCATCTTACGTAAAAAGCCAACTCATTGGAAAAGACCCTGAAGCTGGGAAAGATTGAGGGCAGGAGGAAAAGGGGATGACAAAGGATGAGATAGTTGGATGAAATCACTGAATCGATGAACATAGGTTTGAGCAAACTCTGGGAGATAGTGAAGGACAGGGAAGCCTGGTGTGCTCCAATCCATGGGGTCGCAGAATTGGACATGACTTAGCCACTAAACAGTGAACAACAGCAAAGGACTAATGCTTTAAAAAGTATGTAATAAAAATGTCATGGGGATCGCTATAAAAGTTTCCAAATGCTTGCTCTCAGATTCTGTAGTTCTCTCATTGTGGGCTGGTGGAATAAACAGTTCATGGTCCAACACTGGTCTGTGGGGCCATCTCAAATGGGACTCCACCATATAATTTAGAGGTGGCTTAGGCTTCAGAAGAAATGTATACTTTCTATAAGCCACAATTTAAAAAAAAACAACTTTAGAGTAATAGAGAGTGTCTCTGTTTAACATTCTAACTTATAATATTGTGTCTGCAACTTTTTTTAAATTGTAGAAGTAACTTAGACTTGAAACAAAAGCTCAAATAGAATGAAAATATCCAAACTAAAAAATGTACCCTCCAAGCTACTATTATCAATCCCTAAATTGGGAGTTCATCTCACATTCAAGAAGGAAGGGTGTGGATCAAGATTTATAATGAATGAAGGGATGGGAGAGGCGTTTTCAAAGTCTACCCAATTTTTTACTCTATCTGCATTTTTATTTCAAGGGGGAAAGTGTGACTTCTCAGAATGTGTTATTATTCTGTAGAGTTTCAAAGTCACATGGCAGCTGTTTTTGGTTCCTAGTGTCTTCTAACCCCAGTTCTCTTTTGTTGCAGAGCCAGATCACGCTAATGGACATACCCGTGTTTAAAGCCATCCAGCCGGAGGTCTGTACTTATCCTGTTCTCTGTACTAGCAGCGCTTGGGCGGGGAGGGAGGATTTTGTCCTGTTAGAGGGACTAAGTTTCCCCGTTTCGCTCTTGAAGTCTCTATAAACGCATGTTATCGATTTAAGCCCCCATCAAAGAGAGCATCTGGAGAAGGCAATGACACCCCACTCCAGTACTCTTGCCTGGAAAATCCCATGGACGGAGGAGCCTGGTAGGCTGCAGTCCACAGGGTCACACAGAGTCGGACACGACTAAAGCGACTTAGTAGCAGCAGCAGTAGCAAAGAGAGCATCCAGGAATCCCATTCTCAAAGGGGCTCATCCTCTGAGCCTGCTGTTTGGATTTTTCCAGAGGATGGGACCGCATCTGGCCCTCTCTGTCAGGGCTGGGGGCAGTCAGTGCCCATGGCTGGCCTCCACACCTGAGTCTAAGGCCTGGCCTTCTCCCGGGTCACCCCTGAGACGCTCACTGTTCAAGATGGAGATGGGAGAGAACATTTCCTAGGAGCTTTTTTTCTGTTGATCCCAAATTCTGATGGTTGCCTTGTTTCTGATTTTGAAGCCAGTTGCTGCAGCAAAAATGTATACGTATTTACGTTAAAAGCGTACATATATTTTTAGAAACAGCATATTCAATGAAGAGAAAAAAAGTTGAATTTAGTCTTTGGAAAAAATTCTGGAAATGTCTAGCCGTTGATAACGTGGCTTTACAGTTATTTTAGTCCCGGTTCTGGTTTTGTTATCAAGTGATAGAAATTCATTTCAAGTAGCTGAATAGGCAGAGGAAGAATTTACGAGCGTAAAGGGGGCACTTTCCATACCTGTGGGCCTGGAGTTCAGGCAGCCTACATTGCCGAGCAGGACGCACGCTCTCTCCCTGCTTTCTGCCTCGCCTCTGCCTTCCCCTCTCCCCTTTCTCCTGCCCTGTTCTGTCTGCCCCCGCGGTCCAACCTGGCCTGCCCAAAGGGCCCGCATTTGCGTGATGTCTGTGGAAGCCACCTTCCAGATCGGGACCAGCCCATCTCAGTCCAGCCCAGCTGAGTCCTGTGTCCAGAACTGGTTCAGTGACTCAGCTCAGGAGTTTGTGGCCAGGACAAGCGTGTACAGCTGAGCGGACCCAGCTTTGTGAGTGGGGTGCAGATTTCAGAGAAGAGGAATGTGGATCGGGGGACGTGTCAAAACCACGGTATTGATTAAATATTGATTTGTTGGTCCACTTGTTTATTTTTGGCCGGGTCAGGTCTCTGTTGCGGCCCGCGGGCCCTTCGCTGTGGTGCACAGGCTTCTCCTTAGTGCTGGTGTGCAGGCTCAGGCATTGTGGCGCTTGGGCTCAGTTGACGCGTGGCATGTGGGGGTCTTAGTTCCCTGACGAGGTATCGAACCTGAGTCCCCTGCATTGGAAGGCAAAGTCTTATCTACTAGGCCACCAGGGAAGTCCCCAGAACACTCTTAACAGGATGCCCTTCTTCTGACAGTGTGCTGTTGTTAAGACTTTGAGAAAAACAGCGTATTTTAATACAAAGCCAGACAAAGGATCCAGGCCTTCCTAGAGCTGGCATCTAATGCACTATAAATCAAGGGGAAAGTAGTATTGCTAGCTGCGCTCAGCGCTTGTGTGAGGACGTGGCAGTGATTTGTATTTGTGTGTGTGTGTGTGTTATTCATTAAGTTGGGGGGGGGGCAGAATTATGTTTGATTTTTTGAACTGGCTGACTTAAGTCTTTCTCTATTTTCTTCTAATGTGGGGATTACACATTCTTTCTAATTAAAACAAAAACCAACAGCCACTCAGCGCACTACACCCTGGAGCCTGTTGGGGGAGTAGTTGCGTGACAGTTGCCTCAGCTGAATTATTAGCTCTCTGCTCACGTTCTCCGCTTTGGCTTGACCTGGAGCTTTATTCTCTGCCCTGAACATCGGGGAGGGCCGCCCAGTCTGTGGTGAGCCCGGGGACGCAGGCATGGCTGCTAGGGCCGATTGTAGGAGGGGAGGGGTGGGGGGCTCTCAAGAGTCATGGCCAGGAGCGTATCTCGTATCAAGTTGTGACAAGACATTAAGTTTTGCGGTCAAGTTTTGCTTTAAAGATGCGCTTGGAGCTGTGGTTCTCAAGCACAGCCTCACATCAGAATCACCTGGGCAGCCTTGGAAACACTGGGTGCCTGGACTGCACCCTAGACCGTGGACTCTGAGCCTCTGGGTTAGAGTCCAGAACACGGTCAGCCCTGTTTTGTAGAAGCTCACCAGTTGATTCTGCTGCCAAGTGAGGATTAAGAATGATCTGCTGCGAGGTATCTGGAGAAACCCCAAACTTCTCCATTTTAGATCTGTGATATGTTAGCTAAAAACGGAAGAATTTGTTCCTCATTGTCATTGTCAAAACCGTGGTTAAAAGGAGCACCCTGGGAGCTGTCCCAGCTTCTCTGCTCTTGTTATTGTTGTCAGCAGACTGAAAACTGGAACCTTTCCCCTTGATGATGTCTGCCACGTTACGGCTGGACCACCCCAGAGTCGGAAGCATGTGAGTAAGGGACACGTGTCAGTTTGATGTAGACAAGACTTTGCAGGAAGCAGAGGCTGGCACCTGATAGTGAGAGGGGCACCCTGAGTGATCTGGATTCCCAGAAGATCAGGAAACTTGTGCCTTGCAATCTTGGCTGTGCTTCAGAATCAGTTGAGAGCTCCATAAAAAATAAAAAAATAAAAAATAAAAATAAAAAATCCAGATCCCTAGGCTTTGTGCCTGGAGATTCTGATTCCATAGGCTTCGAGTAGGGCTGGGAATCCCTTTCAGTCAGTTGTAGTCACTGTTCTTTTTGATGCATAAATTGTTATTCCATCACTAAGTTGTGTCCGACTCTTTGTGACCCCATGAACTGCCACTCACCAGGCTCCCCTGTTCTCCACAATCTCCCAGAGTTTGCTCAAATTCATGTCCACTGAGTTGGTGATGCTATCTAACCATCTTGTCCTCGGCTTTCCCTTCTCCTCTTGTCTTCAGTCTTTCCCAGCATCAGGGTCTTTTCCAATGAGTCAGGTGGCCAAAGTATAACTGTATAAAGTATAATGCATAAATTATCCTGTCTTTAACCAATGGGAGCCCTTTCATGTCATCTGTATCCTTTTAACATGATCCCATTATTTTTTGAGAAATTCCTTGCTCTTTGATACAAGATAAACCGGTTTCTTGCTGAAGACCTGGAGTCAGGCAGTCCCTCAGGGGTCCTGGTTTCTTTTAGTGGAGAACAGTGTTTAGAAACACAGCCTTGGGGAGAGCATTTTCATTGCTATTGGACTGCTGATGCTTTTAGGCCTTTTTGGTGGGTGAGGCTAGGAGATATTTATTTTTTAAAACTAAAAGTCATGAGTTTATGACTGGATGATTGGACGGGCGATGTTATTCCCTCCTCATCCTTATCATGGCTTCCCAGCCGGTGGCGTATATTTCCCCACCCCTGGACTTTGGGCCATGCTGGTGACTTGGGCCCAAGTGATGGGATGCGAGTGGTGAGCTGAGCCGCTGAAAGTCAGGAAGCTTCACTAGCCCTCTCAGAACTTCCACTCTCTCTGAGGGACCCATTGCTCTTGTGCTTTTAGCCTGAGTCCCCAAATGAGGACGCGGAAGGTGACATGACCCCGACCCAAAGCCTGAATTCCAGCATAACTTGGTACAGCCTGGTGGTTCCAGCAGAGATCAGCTGAACTGCAGTCACTCTAATGACCTGCTTGTCACCGTGAGCCTCTGAGATTTTAGGATCGTTCCTTATGCCACTTTATCAGGTGGAAGCCCAACCAGTACAGTGTTGGTCTTTCCAGTTCAAATCTAGCATTCCCGGATTGTTAACTTAATTCCTTTGATTTTTTGGCATGTTTTCTTTTACCCTGCCAATTTTGGTTCCTAACAACATTAAATAATTATTTTTTTTGTACTATTCATCTCTCTCTCTCACACACGCACATATATATACATACACATATGATAGTTTTAAAATAATAATATCAGTATTACTGTTATTATTTAGCAGACTGCTACAGTTGAACATTTAATTGCAGTTATATTTGCCTTTAGTTCCTTTTCTTCTTATCTTCTCTCCCTCCTACTACTTACACACCCAAGTGGGTCTCCTTCCTTGGCCTCCCCGCAAAGGTCTTTGAACACACCAGGGCAGAGAAAGAGTTTATGCTCACTTGGTTCTGGAGGGTTGCATCCTGAGAGACACCCTGTTGTAATCCCCACACCTGGAACATACTATCTACACGATAAATATGTGCTGAATGAGCGGAGCATGAATGAATGAAGGAGCGAGGCACCGTAGCAGAACAGTCTCTGGCCAAATGCAGGCACGATGCCAGGGAGGGCCTACCAAGGAGGGGAGGTGATTACCAGGGTGCCTGTTCTGCGGTGTAACCACTTCCCCCAAAGCTGGGGTTTTGCCTGGTGAGCACAGTCTTTGAAGATTCACATTTCCAAATGCTTTTGATAACAGAGGGTAGAACTGTGGCTTTGCTTGTTTCTGCCAATGGGGCCGCAAGAGCATCGGCCCAGGGCTCAGAGGAGGCCAGGCAGACAGTGAGTTAAGGATTGGCAGAGAGCAAGGAAAATGGAGGTTAGCAAATATGGAGTCATAACTATTCCCTGGTGACTCTGGCAAGTGACCGATTTTATCAAAACCTGGTGGGTTAATGCAGATACAACTTTGCAGCATAATGGCTCTCAGCCATGTTTACCTGGCTAGCTGTGGCCTAGAACCCCCTCCATGCCATGATGGATTGGTTTGCAGGGATGGGTGATTCCTGCTGCCCAGGAAAAGGGCTGCATGGTGAAGGGGGTCTTTCTGTGGGAGTCCCGGTGGCAGCTGCCTTGGGAGAGGGTACATTTGCAGCGTGGCATTTTTGTCTCTGCCAGCCTTCCCTACAGAATCTGCCTGTCCTTATGCCCACCTCCTGGCCTGTGGAATCGAAGGCCTACCAGTTTCTCAGAGACCAGTTTGAAGGTCGGAACTGTTTCTGTTGTTAGTTTTAACATGAAGCATCAGTGGGTGAACCACTGTTCTTAGAATGTGCACGCTCTGCTCTGTGCTCGACTCACCAGGTTCTGCCCGAGTCCAGCTTCTGGGCCCGCTGATCCTGCTTGGGGTGCTAGACGGCACACGCTCAGCCTGGCAAGGCTGGGGTGCTGTGCCAGCTTCACCATTCCCAGCTTGGAGTGTGAACAAATTACTCATTCTCTTTATGCTTGGGTTTTCTCGTGTGTAAAGTGAGGGAAACCATAGTGTTCATCTCACGCGAAAGAACTCGGTGCAGTGCCCGCGTGTGGGAAGTTCCCAGTCACTCGAGGCTGTGATTCCTCACCAGCGCATGCTCTGAATAGGTTCTGTGCATTTTGAATGTGAGCTCATGCTCAAAAGAACATTCAGGGATGCCCGGGTGGGAGCCAGTGGCCCAGAGGAGGCGATGGTCTGAGTAGCAGAGCAGTGAAGAGCACTGTGTTTGGAATCCTTCAGACCTGAGTTCATACTCTAGCTTCTCAAGTGGTGGGGAGGCTGAGGTCTGGATGGAGACACATCTCACGGTGTCCTGGGGCCACAGAGAGACTCGCTCTGCTGTTGTGTCGGGACACTGGCTTCTTGGAAAGAAAGCTGTGATAAACTTAGACAGAGTATTAAAAAGCAGAGACATTGCTTTGCTGACAAAGGTCCATAAAGTCAAAGCCATGGTTTTTCTAGTAGTCACGTATGGATGTAAGAGTTGGACCACAGAGAAGGCTGATCACTGAAGAACTGATGCTTTTGAACTGTGGTGTTGGAGAAGACTCTTGAGAGTCCCTTGGACAGCAAGGAGATCAAACCAGTCAATCCTAAAGGAAATCAGTCCTGAATATTCATTGGAAGGACTGATGCTGAAGCTGAAGTTCCAATACTTTGGCCACCTGAGACTCATTGGAAAAAAACCCTGATGTTGGAAAAGATTGAGGGCAAAAGGAAAAGGGGGAACGCAGAAGATGAGATGGTTGGGTGTCATCATCAACTCAATGGACCTGAGTTTGATCAAACTCCAGGAGATAGTGAAGGACAGGGAAGCCTGGCATGCTACAGTCTATGGGGTCTCAAAGAATTGGACACGAATGAGTGACTGAACAGCAACTGGCACTGAGCCTGGAAGGCTGAAAGGGATCCTGTCTGATGGGTGATTCGGGGAATGGGATAGGGGTTGGGAACAACATTTCAGGCAGCGTGAATAACACTGCAAAGGCAGATGGTATATTTCCCCAAGTTTAACACTGTTCTTGGTACCTAGTGTCTGGGGAGAAAAAAAGGTGAGCTGTTGTTCTCTGGGTCCTGTGCTCCTAAGGGACGCCCTTGCGGGAGATGTGGGTGTGCTGGAAGCTCCCCAGAGATGTGTGTGTCATTCTCTTCCCGTCTGGCAGGCAGGGGAGCACAGGGTCACAGAGGCACATGGATGGGTGTCCAGAGACCCGAATGTGATGGAAACGAACTGCAGTGGGTACCAGACTCAGTGGGGTGGGAAGCTTCTCCACGCGCCTGTTTCTTCCAGTCCCACTGCCCCTGCCGACGTTGCTCCATCCCCACTGCCAGATTTCTCACTCATTGACTTCTTCATGAGTTGGTGAGCCATGTGCTGGAGAGACAGAGGTGGAGGGGCCGTGGGCACACTTCTGTGAGAGTGAGGGGCAGACATGGAAACAGACAGTGGACTGGAAGCATTTGGGCTCTCGGGGCCTCGAGCAGAGAGTGGCTGGTGGAGAGGAGCAGGCGGCAGAGCTTTAGCTGGCTAGCCTGGGGATCACGGGGGAGCTTCATGAAGGGAGTGATGGGCACAGATTTGTAGGGGAGATGTGGGAGATATCTAGGGACTTTGTTCTAAGTGGGGAGACAGAGCCGACTGCACTCAGGGAGACTGGTCTGGGAGCTGTGCTGCAGTTGCGGGGAGGCAAGGGTGGTCTCAATGGTGGGGAGGTGCCTGGCCCCGGACTGGGTAGGGGCCTGCCCTGAGGGCTGAGGCAAGAAGACACAGGTGACAGAGGGGGGTGCTCTGCGTTTGGGGAGCAGAGGGCAGAGGAAGTGGCCTGGATGCAGGTAGGGGCCCAGGGAGCCCAGCGTCCTGATGCTGAGCAGGGTAGCGGGCAGCATCTTGTCCAGGTGAGGGAGGCCAGGAGGTCCGGAAGGAGGATTTCAGAGTTCAGGGTCAGAGCTGGGGTCGCTCTGATGACTGTGCTGGATGGGGTGCTGACTGCGCCTTTGGGTAGCTGAGGTGGAGGGGGATAAGGTCTTTTGGGGGGTGGTTGAGGTACAGTGTGACCCAGAAGCGCAAGGGTGCCGCCCAGTGGACTGATGTCCTCAGTGATGATGGTGGGAGACTGGAAGGAGACTGTGAGCCCCGCTGACGGTGAGAGCATCCTGGGGCGAGGAGGGCAGGATGTGGAGGGGAGACGGAGGACAGGAGGGTCCCTCCCTGAAATGGCTCAGAGGAGAGCTGTGGGCACAGCCTGGGAGCCTTGTGAGGGATGGGGGCAGAGTGTCGCCAGCAGCTGCCACTTGGGTTCGAGGCACAGGCCAGCTGGAAGGCAGGCGCGGGGGTGTTCCGGGTGGGCATGCGGCCTGGATCCTTGCTCTCTTCCTCCCTGCGGCCCTGGGGTAGGGCAGATCCGGTGAGGAGGAGGAACAGGTGGGCCTCATTTACAAGTGTTTGGGGACAGCGGAGGCGGTATCCAGATAGAGCTCTGGTCCCTGGGGGTGCCTACTCTAGAGAGACTTGGTTTCACCCTCCCCGAATAAGGGCTGAGCGCTCAGGCCTGGCTGGTCCCCCTGTCTGCTGCTCTGCTGAGGGGCGGGCCTGCAGGCCTGGGAGACTCCCCGCTGAAGCACACGCTTTGCTCGGGGCCACATGACACGTTGCAGTTCAGGAAAACACTGCCTGTGGGTTCAGGAACCTGACCCTCTGGCCTTTTGTCTGGATGCCGTTTGCTTGCTCTGAAGAAGCGGGCATTCCTGAAAGCAGAGGTCAGTGTTGGATGGCGGACAAGCCCTGTGTGTCTTTGCTGCTCCTGGAATCAGAGCATTTGGCCCTGGGAGAAGGGAAGAGCGCCGCCAGCAAGGCAGTTATTTGTAAAAAGGAGATCGGTTTCGCTGACATCATTAAAACCCCTCTTTCAGGTCACATGCTGGGCCATTTTCTCAGACCGTTTCCTTTACTGCCCCAGCCTAGCCTGAGTCACTGCCACCCATCCTCCGATCACATCTCCGCATGGTTGGTTCCCTCCCCCCTCCCCCCGACAACCTCCTCTCTGTATTCGGAGACATCTTTCTAAAGCCAAAATCCCACTGTGTCCCTGTCCTGCCCAGAACCCCCTGAGGCTCCCCACTGCTCCGAGGATACAGACCCGCCCCCTTTCCCAGCCTGACTCTGCATGAAGAGCCGGCAGCAAGCCCACTGCTCTGTGCTGCCCCACAGCCTTCCCTGGTTTCCCTGCCATCTCAGCAACCTTCCTGCAGACTGTGCCCTCCACCGGGGTGCCCTTCGTGTCCCCATCACAGGCGACTCCTCCTTCCGTCTCAGGAGGTGGTGTGAGCAGCTTAGAGCTCGGGCTACAGCAGGCTCCCCTCTGCTCCCTCTCAACCTCATCGTCTGCCACTGCCCACGTACAGGCCTTTTCACCACTGTGCTGAACCGTCATGACTTTGGAAAGCCTGAATAATTAGTGTTTCAAGTCTGCCTCCCTCCTAGATTATAAACTGCATGGACACAGGGGTTGCGCCAGAATGATTCACCCCATATCCTATGACCCAACACAGTGCCTGATGTTACTTGTTGAATATATTTAGGATGTGGTAGTAAAAATAATAACAGTAAAGCCCCATTGAGTCCTCTTGACGTCTACACTGTCCTGTTCCTTCTCTGTTAAAAAAAAAAAAAACTGAATTGGGTAGTAGGGGGTGGGCCAGGTGCCTCCAGTGGCCCAGGCATGGGGGAGGGTGGCTCCACATCTCGGTGCTGATGCTATTTAGCACCGGAAGCCCAAGCAGCTGTCTCTCTCATCTGTTACTGCATTTGTTATTTGCTTCTTATTTCCTACTAATTGCTCTGTCCTTTGCAAGAGTTTGTTGTCACAGTGGAAACAGAGTGGGAATGGGCTTTCCCCCCATAGCTCCCTTCGTGATGGAAACAGAGGTTGGAGAACTTCTCTGAGCCCCAGAAAAAGACCTGCCTGGACAGTGGGGAGAGCTGGCTGGGTCAGGAGTCCGATCTGGCTACAGACACAGGCCAGCAGCACATTTGATCCAGTAAAACCAACACTTTGCAATTTCTAGACTCATTTTTTTTTCCCCTCTAACTTCTTGAGTGTGGCTATGACATTTGTGCTGGTTAGAAACCAAATTTCCTTTTAAGTGAATTAATAGCGCAAAACAGAATGTTTGGTGAACAGCTGTTCTGGTCCACAGGGACTTGGAGCCTGGTTGTGATTTTTGTCTGTGAGGAAAACAGGGTTCGTTTGGACTCTTGCTGCTGGAGCAACTGCCTGACTTGCTGGGATGGGAGACAGGAAGATCTGGCTCTGTGGCCCTCCAGCTGTGTGATCATGGCAGGTTCCTTCACCTCCCTGGGCAGTTTCCTTAGCTGTAAAGTGGCAGTGATACCCATCTCATAGTGTTGCGATGCTTAACAGCGATTGCACGGGCAGCCAGGAGGGAGGGAGAAACTCAACAAGGTATTTCTCTTTTTTCGAGAGATGTATATGAAATAAGGAGAAAAGCAATGACAGACTAATAAATCAGCTTAGAAAGGCCCTGGGCCCAGCAGTGCGTCAAATTCTCTGAGGAAGGACCTTTTGTCACTGCTATGTCTCTTTACTCCAACCACAGTGGCCTGTTACAGGATCACTGCTTATCATTAGTTGAATAAATGAGAAGCAGGGAGAAGAGCCTTTTTTCCTTGCTCAGGAGTGAAAGGGATAGGTTGATATCTGTGTGACCACGCTGCTGCTGCTGCTAAGTCACTTCAGTTGTGTCCGACTCTGTGCGACCCCGTAGACGGCAGCCCACCAGGCTCCCCCGTCCCTGGGATTCTCCAGGCAAGAACACTGGAGTGGGTTGCCATTTCCTTCTCCAGTGCATGAAAGTGAAAAGTGAAAGTGAAGTTGCTCAGTTGTGTCCGACCCTCAGCGATCCCATGGACTGCAGCCTTCCAGGCTCCTCCATCCATGGGATTTTCCAGGCAAGAGTGCTGGAGTGGGGATCACGCTGAGTCGCTTTATTACTCTAAGGTTCACTTTACACATTTGCACAATGGAGCCGATGATATGATGGCCTCAGAAAACTGGACATGAGGACTGAGGGAGATTTTTTTCAGCTTTATTGAGGCATAACTGACATATAATAAGCCATGCATAAATAAAGTCAATGATTTGATGAGTTTGGATGTATGCATATACATGCAAAACCATCAGCAGATAAAGATAATAAATATACTGTCCACCCAGAAAGTTTCCTCATGCTCTTTGCAGTCCTTCCCTCTCTCTACTCACCCCTCCACTGTCTTCTTAAAATCAGGTAATATAAGTCCCTAAAATGTGTTCTTCTGTTTCAAAATTGTTTTGGCTGTTGTCCTCTACATTTCTATAGAAAATTGAAAATCAGTTTGTTAGCTTTTATAGAATCCCCCAGGCTATGACTGTGACTGGGTTGAATCTTTGGATTGAATCTGTCCATCATTTTGGGGAAAACTGATATCTTAACAATATTGAGTCACTGGAACCATGAGCATAGTATGCAGTTCTGTGTACTTAGGTCTTTTATAATTTATTTCAGTATATGTTGTATACTTTTCAACGTATAGGTCTTACATATCTTTTGTCAGACTAATTCCTAAAATTTAGTTTTCTGTGCTGCTGTAAATGTTATCTTGTTTAAATTAAATTCCAGTTGTTCATTACTAATTTATAGAGATATGACTGATTTTTATAAATTGATCTGTATCCCACAGCTTTGTTTAACTTTCACTTATTCTAGTAGCTGTTTCTGTAGATTCTTTAGGATTTCTACACAGATGATGATATCTCTGTGAATGTACTAAGTCACTTCAGTAGTGTCTGACTCTTTGTGATCCTGTGGACTGTAGCCCACCAGGCTCCTCTGTCCGTGGGACTCTGTAGGCAGGAGTACTGGGTTCGGTTGCCATGCCCTCCTCCAGGGGATCTTCCTGACCCAGGACTTGAACCTGCATCTCTCAGATCCTCGGCAGTGGCAGCTGGGTTCTTTACCATTAGCGCCACTCGGGAAGCCCATCTCTGTGAACAACAGCAGTTTAAGTTCTTTTTTTCTAGACTAGACGTTTTTGTTTCTTTTCCTTGTCTTACTAACTGGCTATAATCTCTAGTACCCTGTTGAGCAAAAGTGGTTAGAGCAGATATCCTTGGCTTGTTTCTAGTCTTAGAAGAAAACCGCTCTTCCATTTTTCAGTATGATGTAGCTATTCAGTTCAGTTCAGTCGCTCAGTCGTGTCTGACTCTTTATGACCCCATGGACTGCAGCACACCAGGCTTCCCTGTCCTTCACTAACTCCCAGAGCTCGCTCAAACTCATGTCCATTGAGTGGGTGATGCCATCCAACCATCTCATCCTCTGTCGTTCCCTTCTTCTCCTGCCTTCAATCTTCCCCAGCATCAGGGTCTTTTCCAATGAGTCAGTTCTTCACATCAGATAGCCAAAGTATTGGAGCTTCAGCGTCAGTCCTTCCAATGAATATTCAGGACTGATTTCCTTTAGGATTGACTGATTTGATCTCCTTGCAGTCCTAAGGACTCTCAAGAGTCTTCTCCAACACCACAGTTCAGAAACATCAGTTCTTTGGCACTCAGCATTTTTTACGGTCCAACTCTCACATCCGTGCGTGACTACTGGAAAAACCATAGCTTTGACTAGATAGGCCTTTGTCAGCAAAGTAATGTCTCTGCTTTTTAATATGCAGTATAGGTTTGTCATAGCTTTTCTTCCAAGGAGCAGGTGGCTTCTAATTTCATGGCTGCAGTCACCATCTGCAGTGATTTTAGAGCCCAAGAAAATAAAGTCTGTCACTGTTTCCATTGTTTCCCCATCTATTTTCCACGAAGTAATGGGACCAGATGCCATGATCTTCATTTTTTGAATGCTGAGTTTTAAGCCAGCTTTTGCACTCTCCTCTTTCACTTTCATTAAGAGGCTCTTTAGTTCTTCACTTTCTGTCAAAGGGTGGTGTCATCTGTGTATCTGAGGTTATTGATATTTCTCCTGGCAGTCGATTCCAGCTTGTGCTTCATCCAGCCCAGCATTTCACATGATGTACTCTGCATATAAGTCAAATAAGCAGGGTGACAATATACAGCCTTGACATACTGCCTTCCCAATTTGGAACCAGTCCGTTATTCCATGTCTGGTTCTAGTTATTTCATCTTGACCTGGATACAGATTTCTCAGGAGGCAGGTAAGGTGCTCTGATGGTCCCATCCCTTGAAGAATTTTCCACAGTTTGTTGTGATCCACACAGTCAAAGGCTCTGGCATAGTCAATAAAGCAGAAGTAGATGTTTTTCTGGTATTCTCTTGCTTTTTCTATGATCCATCAGATGTTGGCAATTTGATCTCTGGTTCCTCTGCCTTTCCTAAATCCAACTTGAACATCTGGAAGTTCTTGGTTCACCTATTGCTGAAGCCTAGCTTGGAAAATTTTCAGCATTACTTTGCCAGCATGTGAGATGAGTGCAGTTGTGGACACTCTCTGGCTTTGCCTTTCTTTGGGATTGGAATGAAAACTGACCTTTTCCAATCCTGTGGCCACTGGTGAGTTTTCCAAATTTGCTGACATATTGAGTGCAGCACTTTCGCAGCATCATCTTTTATTATTTGAAATAGCTCAACTGGAATTCTGTCACCTCCACTAGCTTTGTTTGTAGTGATGCTTCCTAAGACCCATTTGACTTCACATTCTGGGATGTCTGGCCTAGACACATACCAGGATGTCTGGTACCATGTCATACCGTTGTGGTTATCTGGGTCATGAAAATCTTTTTTGTGCAGTTCTCCTGTGTATCCTTGCCACCTCTTCTTAATCTCTTCTGCTTCTGTTAGGTCCATATTGTTTCTGTCCTCTATTGTGTGCATCTTTGCATGAAACGTTCCCTTGGTAGCTCTAATTTTCTTGAAGAGATCTCTGGTCTTTCCCATTCTATTGTTTCATCTATTTCTTTGCATTGGTCACTTAGGAAAGCTTTCTTATCTCTCCTTGCTACTCTTTGGAACTCAGCATTCAGATAGATATATCTTTCCTTTTCTCTTTTGCCTTTAGCATCTCTTTTTTTCTCAGCTATTTTTAAGGTCTCCTAAGACAACCATTTTGCCTTTTTGTACTTCTTTTTCTTGGGGATGGCCTTGATCACAGCCTCCTGTACACTGTTATGAACCTCAGTCCATAGTTCTTCAGGCACTCTATCACATCTAATCCCTTGAATCTATTTGTCACTTCCACTGTATAATTGTAGAGATTTAAGTCATACCTTAATGGTCTAGTGGTTTTCCCTTCTTTCTTCAATTTAAGTCTGAATTTGGCAATAAGGAATTCATAATCTGAGCCATAGTCAGCTCCTGGTCTTGTTTTGCTGACTGTTTAGAGCTTCTCTATTTTTGGCTGCAAAGAATATAATCAATCTGATTTCAGTATTGACCATCTGGCGATGTCCATGTATAGAGTCATCTCTCGTATTGTTGGAAGAGGGTGTTTGTTACGACCAATGGGTTCTCTTGGCAAAACTCTGTTAGCCTTTACCCTGCTTTATTTTGTACTCCAAGGCCAAACTTGCCTGTTACTCCAGTTATATCTTGACTTCCTGGTTTTGCATTCCAGTCCCCATGATGAAGAGGACATCTTTTTATGGCATTAGTTCTAGAAGGTCTTGTAGGTGTCATAGAATCGTTCAGCTTCTTTGGCATTTGTTGTTGGGGTACAGACTTGGATTACCGTGATACTGAATGATTTGCCTTGGAAACGACCAGAGGTAATTTTGTCATTTTTGTGATTGCACCCAAGTACTCATTTTGGACTCTTTTGTTGACTATGAGAGTTACTCCATTTCTTCTAAGAGGTTCTTGCCCACAGTAGTAGATGTAATGGTCATCTGAATTAAATTCGCCCATTCTGGTCCATTTTAGTTCACTGACTCCTAAAATGTCGATGTTCACTCTTGCCATCTCCTATTTGACCATTTCCAATTTACCTTGATTCATGGACCTAATATTCCAGGTTCCTATGCAATATTGTTCTTTATAGCATCGGACTTTACTTCCATCACCTGTCACATCCACAACTGGCTGTTATTTTTGCTTTGGCTCAGCCTCTTCAGTTCAGTTTAGTCACTCAGTCACGTCAGACGGTTGGACGTGACTGAGCGACTGAACTGAACTGAACTGAGCCTCTTCATTCTTTGCTGAGCTATTTGTCCACTCTTCTCCAATAGCATATTTGAGTACCTACCGATCTGGGGAGTTCATTTTTCAGTGTCATATCTTTTTGTCTATTCATACCCTCCATGGGTTCTCAAGGCAAGGATGCTAAAGAGGTTTGCCATTCCCTTCTCCAGTGGATCATGTTTTGTCAGCACTCTCCACCATTTTTTAAAATTTATTTATTTAATTGGAGGACAGTCAGTTCACAACACTATGGTGGCCCCTGCCACAAATCAGTCACTGGCGTCCCTCCCCCCTTTTCAGGAATCCTCCCCCCACCTCCCTCCCCACCCTATCCCTCTGGGTTGTCCCCGAGCACCAGCTTTGAGTGCCCTGCTTCATGCATCAAACTTACACTGGTCGTCTGTTTTACATATGGTAATACACATGTTTCAATGCCATTCTCTCATATCATCCCACACTCGCCTTCTTCCATACAGTCCAAAAGTATGTTCTCTACATCTGTATCTTTTTTGCTGCCTTGCATATAGGATCGTCATTAGTATCTTTCTAAATTCCATATGTATGTGCTAATATACTGTATTGGTGTTTCTCTTTCTGACTTACTTCACTCTGTATAATAGGCTGCAGTTTCACCCACCTCATTCAGTTCAGTTCAGTCACTCAGTTATGCCCGAGTCTTTGCGGCCCCATGGACTCCAGCACGCCAGGCTTCCCTGTCCATCGCCAACTCCCAGAGCTTGCTCAAACTCATGTCCATCAAGTCGGTGATGCCATCCAACCATCTCATCCTCTGTCGTCCCCTTCTTCTCCTGCCCTCAGTCTTTTCCAGCATCAGGGTCTTTTCCAGTGCATCAGTTCTTCACATCAGGTGGCCAAAGTATTGGAGTTTCAGCTTCAGCTCATTAGAACTGACTCAAATGCATTCTTTATTTTATAGCTGAGTAATATTCCATTGTGTATATGTACAACTTCCTTATCCATTCATCTGCTGATGGACATCTAGGTTGCTTCCATGAGCACTGCTGGAATGATCATTGGTTTACACATGTCTCTTTCAGTTCTGGTTTCCTAGGTGTATATGCCCAGCAGTGGGATTGCTGCATCATATGGCAGTTCTATTTCCAGTTTTTTAAGGAATCTGCAAACAGTTCTCCATAGTGGTTGTATCAGTTTGCATTCCCACCAACAGTGTAAGAGGGTTCCCTTTTCTCTATACCTTCTCCAGCATTGTTTGTAGACTTTTTGATGGCAGTCATTCTGACTGGCGTGAGATGATGCCTCATTGTGGTTTTTTATTTGCATTTCTCTAATAATGCATGACAAATTGGTGACAAAGGCCCATCTACTCAAAGCTATGGTTTTTCCAATAGTCATGGATGTGAGAGTTGGACCATAAAGATAGCTGAGTGCCGAAGAATTGATGCTTTTGAACTGTGGTGTTGGAGAAGACTCTTGAGAGTCCCTTGGACTGCAAGGAAATCCAGCCAGTCCATCCTAAAGGAAATCAGTCCTGAATACTCATTGGAAGGACCAATGCTGGAGCTGAAGCCCGAATACTTTGGATACCTGATGCGAAAAACTGACTCACTGGAAAAGACTGTAATGCTGGGAAAGATTGAAGGCAGGAGGAGAAGGGGACAACAGAGGATGAGGTGGTTGGATTGCATCACTGACTCGATGGACATGAGTTTGAGCAAGCTCCAGGAATTGGTGATGGACAGGGAAGCCTGGTGTGCTTCAGTCCATGGGGTCACAAAGAGTCAGATACAACTGAGCAACTGAACTAAACTGAATAATGAGTGATGTTCAGCATCTTTTCATTTGTTTACTAGCCATCTGTGTGTCTTCTTTGGGGGAAATGTCTGTTTAGTTTTTTGGCTCACTTTTTGATTGGGTTGTTTGTTTTTCTAGTATTGAGCTGCATGAGCTACTTGTATATTTTGGAGATTAATTCTTTGTCAGTTGTTTCATTTGCTATTATGTTCTCCCATTCTGAAGGTTGCCTTTTCATCTTGCTTATAGTTTCCTTTGTTGTGCAAAAGGTTTTAAGTTTAATTAGGTCCCATTTGTTTATTTTTGTTTTTATTTCCATTATTCTGGGAGGTGGGTCAGAAGATCTTGCTGTGATTTATGTCAGACAGTGTTCTGCCTGTGTTTTCCTCTAAGAGTTTTATAGTTCCTGGTCTTACATTTAGATCTTCAATCCATTTTGAGTTTATTTTTGTGTATGGTGCTAGAAAGTTCTAATTTCATTCTTTTACACGTGGTTGACCAGTTGTCCCATTACCACTTGTTAAAGAGATGTTAGCTATAAGATGTAGGTTTTTCATAAATGGCTTTTATCAAGATTGAGGATTTTCCCTCCTAATCCCAATTTGCTGAGAATTTTGATCTGCAGTAGATATTGTATGCATGTGACCAGTTGCTCTGCGGCGTCCAACTCTTTGAGACCCTGTGGACTGTAGCCTACCAGGCTCCTCTTTCCATGGGATTTTCCAGGCAAGAATACTGGTTGGGTTGCCATTTCTTCCTCCAGGGTTTTGTCAGGTATTTTTTCCTGCATTTATAGAGAGAATCATATGATTTTTCTTTTTCTGTCTGTTGCTATGGAGAATTCACAAGATTGATTTTTGAATGTTAAGCCAACCTTGCATTCCTATGATAAACCCCACTTGGTCATGATGCAGAATCCCTTTTGTATATTGTTGGAGTTGATTTGTTAAAATTTTGCTAAGAATTTTTTGCACCTGTGTTCATGATGAGACATACCGGTCTGTGTTTTTCTTTCCTTGAAATGTCTTTTTCTGGTTTTGATATCAGTGTAACGCTGACCTCATAAAACAAGTTAGGAAGCATTCTTTCCTTTTCAGTTTTCCAGACGAGTTTATGTAGAATTGGTATGATTTCTTTTGTAAATATTTGATATGTTTCACCAGTAGAGCCACCTGGACTTGGAGTTTTCTTTGTGGAAAGGTTTTTGTTCTTTCCTTTTAAATAGACTACTTTTAAGAGCAGTTTTAGCTCACAACAAAATTGAGCAGAAAGTAGAGAGTGTTCTCATGTACTCCTTTCCCCCTTGCTGCCCACAGCAGTTCCCCACTCTCAGTGTCCACATCAGAGTGGATTACATTTGCTTTAACTGATGAACCTACATTGATACCTCATTATTACCCAGCACCCATAGTTTAATTTAGGGTTCAGTCTTGGTGTTATACATTTCATGGGTTTTGACAAATGCATAATGACATGTATTCACCATTATAGTATCATAAAGAATAATTTCACTGCGCTGAAAAATCCTATTCATCCCTCTCTCCTAGCCTTCAGCAACCAGTGATCTTTTTTAGTGTTTCCAAGCTTTGTCTTTTCCAGCCTGTCATAGAGTTGGAATCATACAGTTTTATGGCCTTCTTTCACTTAGTAATATGCATTTAAAGCTCTTCCGTGTCTTTTTATAGCTTGATTAGCATTTCTTTTTTTTTTTTTAGCATTGAATAATATTCAATTATCTGGATATACAACAGTTTATCCATATACCTGTCTTACTGAGAGAAATCTTGGTTGCTTCTAAGTTGGGGTGACTATGAATAAAGCTGCTCAGACATCCAAATGCAGTATTTTTTATGAGGCTATAGGTTTTCATCTCTTCTGGGTAAATATCATGGAGTGCAATTACTAGGTTATTGTGGAACATTTTTAAACTATGAATATAATTTCTCTAATAGATGTGGAGTATTCAAGTAGTCTGTTATTTTTTTAGGGAGCTTTGGTTGTATTTTTCAGCGAGTTTGTCTATTTTATCTAGGTTGTTAAATTTATTCCCATGAAGTTGTTCATAATATTCTCTTATCCTGTTAGTGTCTATGGGATCTATAATGATTTCTAGTCTCTCATTCCTGATATAATTTGTGTCTCCTTTCTCCCCCCACTCCCACCCCCACTGATGAGTTTGGCTAAGTTTATCAATTTGATTGATAGCAAGAAAGAGCGCTTGGTTCCATTAATTTTTTTCTATTGGTTTTTTGTTTTCTAATTCATTGATTTATGTTCATATATTCTTTTAATTGGAGGATAATTGCTTTACAATGTTCTGTTGGTTTCTGCCATACAACAGCATGAATCAGTCATAAGTATACATATGTCTCCTCCCTCTTGGACCTCCCTCCCACCCTGTTCACATTTTCATTTGCTTTCTTCCACTTACTTTGGGTTTAATTTGCTCTTCTAGCTTCTTAAAGTGGAAGCCGAGGTCAGTGATTTGAGACTTCCCTTTGTTTCTGATGTAAGCATCTGGTGCTGTAAGTTTCCTTTCAAGTGTTGCTTTAGCTTCATTCCACACATTTCAATATTTTGGGCTTTCATTTTCATTCAGTTCAAAATGTTTTCTAATTTTCCTTTTGATTTCTTTTTGATCCATAAATTATTTACAAATGTGTGATTTCATTTCTGAATATTTGGGGATTCACTAGATATTTTATACTATTGACTTCTGCTTCTGTTGTGGTTAGAGAACATACTTTGTATGGTCTGAAATTATTTTAAATTGACTGAGATTTATGTTATGGCATAGAATATGGTCAGTCTTGGTAAAGTTTTGAGTGAATTTGAAAAAAAAGTATATTCTAGAGTTTCTGCCTAAAGCATTCTATTGACGTAAGTGGGTTAATAGTATTATTGAAGTCATCTGTATTCTAACAAATTTTCTACTTATTTGTTCTCTTGATTATTGAGAGAAGAGTATTGAAATCTCCCATTATATAATGATTTCTCTCTTAATTCTATCAATTTTGCTTTAATGCATTTTGAAATTCTAGTATTAGCTGCATAAGCCTTTACAACTGTTACGTCTTCTTGTTGAATTTATCCTTCATCATTATGAAATGACCTACCTTCGTCTGGAACTCTTCTTTGCTCTGAAATCCACTTTGTTTGATAATATAGCCATCTTTCTCTTGACCAGTGTTAGCATGTGCCATGGGTCTGACTGAACCTCCCAAATTCACACGTTGAAGTTCACACGCCCATGATGATGGAATTAGAACCTGGGGCCTTTGGGCGGATCCCTGACGACTGGCATTAGTGCCCTACTAAAAGAGACCCCAGAGAGCTAGCTTATCCTCGCCAGCATGTGAGGACACAGTGGAAAGGCGCTGTCTGTGAGCCAGGAAGTGAGTGGGCCCTTACCAGACACCAGGTCTACCAGCATATCCTCTCCTTTCTGTCAATAATCAAGAGAACAAACAAGTAGAAAATCAGTTAGAAATAGATGACTTCAATAATGCTATTAACCCACTTACCTCAGTTATATTCATAGGCTGCTCTATGCAGAAGCTGCAGAATACACCTTTTTTCCCCCCATTCACTCAGAACTTTATCAAGACTAACTATATTTTATGCCATAACATAAATCTCAATCAACTTAAAATTGGACTTCCCGGCCTTCGGAACTGTGAGAAATAAATTTCTTATTTATAAGCCATTCTATTTGTGGTATTTTTGTTATAACACCCTGAACAGACTAAGAGAGCATGATGTATACTTTTAATCTTGTTATTTTCAACCTATTGTGCCTTTATATTTCAAGTGCATTTGTTGTGAGAAGTGTATAATTGAGTACTGCTTTTTTATCCAGTCGGACCAAGCCTGCCTTTTATATAGATACTTAGACTATATTAAATGTGATTATTGATATGCTTGGATTTAAATCTATTCTTCCTTTTCTTCTGATTTCTTTTTAAGTAATTGAACATATTCCATGATTTCATTTACTCTCTTTTATTCAGTTCAGTTCAGTTGCTCAGTCATGTCAGACTCTTTGCAACCCCATGGACTACAATCTCTTTTATTGGCTAACTATAATTTATTTTAGTGGTTGGTTTAGGGTGTATAATATACATCTTTAACATAAAACTGTTCACTTTCAAGCGATAATATATCATTTCATATATAAGAACTTCAGGCTTTCCTGGTGGCTCAGACTGTAAAGAATCTGCCTGCAATGGAAGAGATCCAGGTTTGATCCCTGGTCAGGAAGATTCCCTGAAAAAGGGAATGGCTACCCACTCCAGTACTCTTGCCTAGAGAATCCCATGGACAGAGGAGCCTGGTGGGCTACAATCCATGGGGTCATAAAGAGCCGGACTCTCGCATAAGAATTTTACAATAGTGTACTTCTATTTACTTCTCTCCCGTTCTTTGTGGTATTGTCACGCATTTTACTTCTACATATGTAATAGTCTCAAGACATTGTTCTTGTATTTGCATTGAATAATTACCTGTTCAGTTCAGTTCAGTCGCTCAGTCGTGTCCAACTCTTTGCGACCCCATGAATCACAGCATGCCAGGCCTCCCTGTCTATCACCAACTCCCAGAGTTCACCCAGACCCATGTGCATCGAGTCAGTGATGCCATCCAGCCATCTCATCCTCTGTCGTCCCCTTCTCCTCCTGCCCCCAATCCCTCCCAGCATCACGATCTTTTCCAATGAGTCAACTCTTCCCATGAGGTGGCCAAAGTACTGGAGTTTCAGCTTCAGCATTATTCCTTCCAAAGAAATCCCAGGGCTGATCTTCTTCAGAATGGACTGGTTGGATCTCCTTGCATTCCAAGGGACTCTCAAGAGTCTTCTCCAACACCACAGTTCAAAAGCATCAATTTTTGGCATGACTACTGGAAAAACCATAGCCTTGACTAGACAGACCTTAGTCGGCAAAGTAATGTCTCTGCTTTTGAATATGCTATCTAGGTTGATCATAACTTGTCTTCCAAGGAGTAAGCATCTTTTAATTTCATGGCTGCAATCACCATCTGCAGTGATTTTGGAGCCCCCCAAAATAAAGTCTGACACTGTTTCCAGTGTTTCCCCATCTATTTGCCATGAAGTGATGGGACCAGATGCCATGATCTTCGTTTTCTGAATGTTGAGCTTTAAGGCAACTTTTTCACTCTCCTCTTTCACTTTCATCAAGAGGCTTTTTAGTTCCTCTTCACTTTGAAGTCCATTATATTTAAAAATTTTTTATTTATGTTTCGCTTGCTGGGTCTACATTGCTGTTAGGGGGCTTTCTCTAGTTGCATGCAGGGACTACTCCTGGTTGCAGTGTGTAGGCTTCTTACTGCTGTGGCATCTCTTGTTTCAGAGCACAGGCTCTAGAGCACTTGGGTTTCGGTAGTCGCAGAGCTCGGGCTTAGTTGATCCACGCAAGTGGGATTTTCTCAGACCAGGGACTGAATCCATGTGCCCTGCATTGGCAAGCAGATTCTTTACCACTGCACTACCAGGGAAGTCCAGTCAGTTATCTTTTAAAGAGATTTTTTAGAAGTACATAAAATGCACAAGTCTGAAAGGTGCCGCTCAGTGCATTTTTACAAAGTAGCAAACTATGTAGCTGCCGCTGGATTAAGATACAAAACATGAAAGCACCCCAGAAGTCTACCTCCAGACCCAAGTTATGGTCACTATTCTAACTTCTGTCTCTACCAGTAGTTTGCCTGTTTTGGTTTTTCTAAAAAATTTGTTTATTTATTTGGCCACACCATGCAGCATGTGGGATCTTAGTTCCCTGACTAGGCATCAAACCTGTGCCCCCCTGCATTGGGAACATGGAGTCTTAACCCCCGGACCGCCGGGGAAGCCCTCCGTCTATTTTTGAATTTTATATAAATGGAAGCATATTGTGTATTTGTTGTCCTTTAGTCGCTCAGTCGTGTCTGACTGTGACCCCATGGACCGCAGCAGGCCAGGCCTCCCTGTCCTTCACCATCTCCTGGAGTTTGCTCCAACTCATGTCCATCGAGTCAGTGATGCCATCCAGTCATCTCATCCTCTGTCGTCCCCTTCTCCTCCTGCCTTCAGTCTTTCACCGCATCAAGGTCTTTCTCCGCATCAAGGTCTTTCTCCAGTGAGTTGGCTCTTCACAGCAGGTGGCCAGAGAACTGGATCTTCAGCTTCAGAATCAGTCCTTCCAGTGAATATTCAGGGTTGATTTCCTTAAAGATTGACGTGTTGTGTGTACTTTCTGTCTGTTTTTACTTAACGTTACATGCGTGAGATTTATCATGCTGTGTGTAACAAGAGCTTTATCCTTTTTCATTCTTGTATCATATTCCACCCATTTATGTATAGATTTACTTTTATTTGTCCTTTCCAGTGTTGATAGATCTTTATTTGTCCTTTCCTGGTTGTTTCCAGGTTGGGGCTTTTATGAATAGTGCTACCACAAAAGATCCTTGAACTTGTCTTTCGCTGGAAATAAACACCCTCTCTCTTGAATATAATTTCCAGAACTGGAATTGCTTGGTCATAAGGAATGTATATGTTCACTTACTAGGTACTGTCCAACTGTTTTCAAAAGTGTTGCACATTCCCATCAGTGGGAGGAGGCTAGTTGTTCCGCACCTTTGCTGATACTTGGTATCACCAGAGGATGCAATAACAGTTAATGCAGAGCTCCCCTCAGGGCACTTCCCTTCCTTCTGGGATCTTGGGTCCGCAAATCCTAGCTGCTTTGGTTGTTCTCTGAGATGGTTACATAGCCATGATTTTGTTGCTATTATTTTATCCAATTTTTATGCTTAATCTTGGAGAAGGAAATGGCAATCCACTCCAGTACTATTGCCTCGAAAATCCCATGGACAGAGGAGCCTGGTTAATCTGATATTAGTTACTTTGTCATGAAAAGAAGAAATAAAAGTGCTTCTGTGCTCAGCCTGTTTGACTTTGCAACCCCGTGGACTACAGCCCACCAGGCACCTCTGTCTATGGGATTTTTTTAGTCAGGAATACTGGAATGGCTTGCCATTTCACACTCCAGGGGATCTTTTCAATCCAGGAGTCGAACCTGCATCTCCTGCCTTGACAAACAGATTCTTTACCACTGAGCCACATGGGAAGCCCTTACTTTGTCACAAACAGAATCAAAACTCTCTTTATTTTGAAATTTATTTTTTATTTTAAAAATTGTCTTCTACAGAAAACAGATATTTTTCTCAAATCATATTAAGGTATCATTCTACTCCAAAAGTGTGTAGGTTGGCGTGGGATGTGTGCGTCTGGGTAATGACAGTTTTCATTGTCACTATGTTCAGTTCAGTTCAGTCGCTCAGTGGTGTCTGACTCTTTGTGACCCCATGAATCAGCACGCCGGGCCTCCCTGTCCATCACCAACTCCCGGAGTTCACTCAGACTCCCATCCATCGAGTCAGTGATGCCATCCAGCCATCTCATCCTCTGTCATCCCCTTCTCCTCCTGCCCCCAATCCCTCCCAGCATCAGAGTCTTTTCCAATGAATCAACTCTTTGCATGAGGTGGCCAAAGTACTGTAGTTTCAGCTTTAGCATCATTCCTTCCAAAGAAATCCCAGGGCTCATCTCCTTCAGAATGGACTGGTTGGATCTCCTTGCAGTCCAAGGGACTCTCAAGAGTGTTCTCCAACACCACACTTCAAAAGTATCAATTCTTCAGTGCTCAGCTTTCTTCACAGTCCAACTCTCACATCCATACATGATCACTGGAAAAACCATAGCCTTGACTAGACAGACCTTTGTTGGCAAAGTAATGTCTCTGCTTTTGAATATGCTATCTAGGTTGGTCATAACTTGTCTTCCAAGGAGTAAGTGTCTTTTAATTTCATGGCTGCAGTCACCATCTGCAGTGATTTTGGAGCCCCCCAAAATAAAGTCTGACACTGTTTCCAGTGTTTCCCCATCTATTTGCCATGAAGTGATGGGACCAGATGCCATGATCTTCGTTTTCTGAATGTTGAGCTTTAAGCCAACTATGTTATGTTACCTAATATTTTTCCTTTGAAAGGAATTTATGAAAGTGTACTTTAACTTTTGATTACTGTACTGTATGTCTGTTTGTGTTAGCAATGATCCTAGCTTAAGTGAAAAAAAAAAATGTCAAACCAAAAGAGAGCAGTGAAGCTTAGATTCTTTGGTCTTCCTTTCATAACCAGAGGTGGAGGCTGCAGGGATGGGACCCTTGTCAGTGATTACGTGACACTTCAAAAGGGATGGAGCACCCACCTCCAATGGTGCCTGGGGGAGGGGAGACCTTCTAGGGGAGAAGAAGTCTTACCTTGGAAATGCTGGACATTCTCCAAAACTCAGACTTACTGCAACACAAAAGCCTTGTTTTGAAATACCCTTCAGGACTGCTTTTTGCATTGCCATGCAAGAGAAGTCAGGGTGACAGGAGAGAGCCGGGTGGAGCTGCATAACCTGGACCTGGCTGATCTGAGCTGTGGCTCAGGGCAGAGGAAGGAGATTAAAGCAGTTCTTGTGTCAGATGATATCATTTCTAGAATAGCTGACCCATCTTCTGGTATTTTTAAGTAGGTCACGGAAGAAATCCATAACTTTGCCGTGTTTTGTTTTTGTTTTCTTTGAAATTCATCACACAAACTGCTGATGATAGTCTCAGAGCAGCCAGCTCCTGTTGCAGCCTGTTACCTGCGTGTGGTCAGCATCCAAGAAGAATTCTTATATTGCAGACCTCTTTGAGAAACTTCCAAGTCTTCACAAATGGCAAACAGTTCCCTTGCCAAGCTAAATTTTGACTGAAAGGAATGTCAAGGCTATCTGTGTATGGATGAAGCATCTGCTTTGTCTGGCAACACATCTGGTTTTGTAGCTTTGATGAAGCAAGAAGGCCCACCTGCCCCTGTGGCTGGGCTGTTCAGTGCCAGTGTGTGTTGATGTCAAAGGCTGCGATGGTTCTGAAAGCCTGCTTTGAAAGCCTGCCGTTTCATCGGCGCTGGGGCCTTGGGTTACTGCCTCCTCAGGAGGTTTCGCTATGAAATGGAGCAGAACGCAGAGCGACTTCTACTGCCCAGGAGTTTGCTGGCTCTGCGAACGGCAGGTCTTGGAGTACTTGAAGTTCTACTATTTTTTTCCTTTGAAAGTAAAGGAAAACACACACAACAGAGAAAGAGGAATTTATTCATGACTTGGCTTACTTGCTAGATATTTTTGGCCTTGTGAATGAGGTAGACCTGTTTAATTCTCCATTAGAGATGTTTCTGGAAAGTGGGGCCGTGTTGGCCATGCTGCCCTCTAGAAAAGGAGACTGGGCTGGATGAGTCTGTGGCCTTCCTACAGCCGGGGTAGGGGGGAGTGTTCGTGTAGCCCGGGAGTGGCAGAGTCCACTAAGCCCTCAGCAGCAGAAATCTGGAGCAGCCTAGAGCTCTGCACTTCTCCCTGGAAAGAAAGGGAAGTCTGGCCTCAAAAGTGCTTCCTTGGGGGCCACCCGTCGGTGAAGGAGACAGCGACATTGCTTTACTCAGTGGGTTGAGAGAGAAGAAAGCGATGCAGCGTTGATTCAGTCGGCCAGCTCTTGGAGAACAGTGCTGGTCCTTGACATCGAACACTGGTTGACTCTCATCTGTGGGCCTCGAGAGTGACTGTCTGGTGCCACTGCCTTCCCCTGGGAGTCAGGGTTCAGCATCTGTTGGTAAACCAAGACCTCAAGAGCCTCAAGAGCATCAGGGTGTCATGTCTCAAGGAGCATCGTGTGTGTTGGGCGTGTATTTCTTGTGTTCAGTGATGATATCTATAACTCTAGTTACCGAGAGCTGGCCTTGTGTCGCTCACTAACAGTCACCAGAGGTAGGCACTTTTATGACCTTTATTTTCAAATGAGAGGCCAGAGAGATTGATTGGTCTGCCCAGAGTCCCAGGTCTGTCCAGTGATAGAGTCAGATTTGAATGCAGGTTGTCTGGTTCAAGGGGCTGCACGCTGACTCCGGGAGATTGCCTCACTGAAACCGGACTGCAGCAGGATCCATGGGGCAGTCTTATTGGCACAGTTTGGGTTTCTTTTAATTCTTTTCAGGAAGTTGGTGTTAATTTTTATGTTTTTTTTTTTGGCTTGGAAAAAATAAGAGAAATGATCCCTGAAAATCAGATTTTTCTTTCATTTAAATTTAATTAAAAAATAGTGTATAAAATTTCACATAATTTTGTGACTCTCATTTCACTGAGGAGGGGGCCTGTAGTTTTCATTAGATTCCACAGGACCCTGAAACACAAGCCTCATGTATCTTGGTCCCTCAGATGCTTGGCGTGGTGCTGGTCACGTAGTTCCTGTTGAGTACATTGTCATCGACTCATTGACTGAGACCTGCTGTGCTGAGAGTTGAGCCGCCACTCAGAAATGGAACACTTGTTGTTTTTTTTTTTTTTTGGTCAAATCACTTTACTTCCCGTGGGTTGCTCCTGGATGCCACTCACTCAGTCAAAGTTAGTTATTCGGCACCTCCTGTGGCCGGACTCCCCCTCAGGATCCAGACACACAGAGGTGAACAAGTTAGGTTCTTAGGCGCTATTCCCATGCAGTGCCGATGGTCTAGGGAGGGAAGACGGAGAAGTCACCAAGCACCTGCACACAGAGCAGTCTGGGCTCCTGTTAGGGGCATGACTTCCTCCATAGGAGGCTTAGAAGGAGCATCCAGCTTGGCTTAGGGTGGTGTGGGGGCTCAGGGAAACTGGTCTGAGCAAATGGTGTATAAATGGTGCGTAAACCTGGGGCACGAAGTGGCGGTGTCAGGTGCTAGGGAGAAGGAGGAATGTTCCTGACAGAGGGGGCAGCTTGCACCAAGGCCCAAGGTGAGAGACCAGGCCAGGGGGGACAGGGCACTGAAAGAAATCTCCCACATGGCTGGCTCACGCAGCCTCTGGGCACCTGAGTGGCTGGCAGAGGACATGGATAACAGGGTAGGGTGGGCACTTGGGGAATTTGGTTTTGTGGGTGTTGCATTTGGGGAGCTTATGAGACATCCACAGGAGATGTCTGGCGCCAGGAGCATGACAAGGCAAAATTAGATCACTTCTTTCTCAGAAGGTCTAAGTTGGGCTCTTCTGTGGACTAATCTGCATGCCCTCTGGCAGATTCTAGATTCCAGGAGCTGCTGGTCGTGGTCCTGCCTCGAGGAGGACCCCTAGGCTTGTGGAGGGATGTTGAAGGCTGACTTGCCCTTGGAGACTCATTAGGAGTCAAAGTGTCCCTGGAAGTTGGGACAGTTGGTGGGAGCTGGGAAAAGAAAACACCCGAAGGGGCAGCCTTGAGAGACGTGGCCCTAGTGTCAGCCAGAACGCCAGAGGAGGGTGCAGCTCAGATAGGATCCCTGGTTGCCTAGAACCTTCCAGAAAGGAAGCACAAGAGTCAGGGCTCAAGCACCTAACTCTGGGGCGACCGTGTGGCCTACTGGTTAATAGCGTGAGTTATGGTTCAGACAGCTGAGGTGAGATCCCGCTCCATCACAAACCAGCTGTGTGGATTTGGGCAGGTTCCTCAACACCTTTAGACTTTTGTTTTTGCACCTGTAAACTGGCGATGATAGTCAAAGCCCCTTCCTAGGGCTATTGGGAGGATTTGTGTGATAATGCATTTGAGTCCTTACTTAGCACTCTGACTGCAACAACAGCTATGCCCAGCAGGTGGCTGCTGCTGGTGTTCCTCCTCTTCCTCTTTTTTTTTTTTTTGGTTTAATTAACTGATGACTTTCTGGTTGCACCAGGTCTCCTTTGCTGCTTGCGGGCTTTCTCTAGTTGCAGCACGCGGGGGCTGCTCTTCATTGCAGTGCGCGGGCTGCTCATCGCGGTGGTCCTCCTGTTGCAAAGCACGGGCTTTAAGTGCACGGGCTTCAGTAGTGTGGATCCTGGACCCTAGGACGTAGGCTCAGTAGCTGTGGCACATGGGCTTTGTTGCCTCGAGGCATGTGGGCTCTTCCTGGACGGGGATCGAACCCATGTCCTCTGCGTTGGCAGGCAGATTCTTAACCACTGGACCACCAGGGAAGTCCCTCTTTTTGTTTAAATAGTTGTCATTATCACAGTCACCCAGATGTCTCTCTGAGATGGATGCAAACCTGTCTTGAATCTTGAATCCCAGCCCTGTAGATTTAGGAAGGCCAGGTCTTTCTCTTCAGATCTGTGTAAGTCCCTGGAGGCTTATTCCCAACATATACATCAGTTCTGCCCTGAGCCAGTGATGGGGCAACAGTTCTGCAGATTCCCCCTGCCTGAAGAATCTGCGCTCAGAATGCTAGGGAGCCATAGAGCCTTCCTGGAAAGGGAACCTTGGGAGCCACACTAACAACTTTAACAGGTGCTGTAGTCATCACACTCTCTAAAATACCCATCGGCTGCCCCATCGCTGTGGGCCCTCAGCTGATCCCAGCCACTTTCCAGCTCTTTGTTCCCCTCCCAGGACCATCCATGTCCCTTCACTGCACAGAACAGTTCAGATCCCCAGTGCCTGAAACCCAGTGTGCAACCTCAGGTCCACGGAGGTTCTCAGTCAGACAGGGTACCTCCATCCCGTAGGCCCACCCTTCTTTGAGGACCGAGACTGTAAGTAGCCCCTCTAGTGGGAATGGGAGAAGAGGTACAATTTCCTTCTTCTTTTTATTGAGAGTCACAAATGCTGCTTTGCTCTTGGCCCCAGGAAAGGAGGGCTGGCAGGTGAAATCTCCTGAAGGGGTGGAGCTGATACCATGGAGGTTGGTGTATGGCCCGCCTGGTTTGAACTGGCCTCATGCTTGCTGCTGTGTGGCCTCAGGAAATTTCACTTCACTACTCTGAGTCCCTGAACTTCTGAGCCCAGGCTAGCTTTCCCTTCCTGAAAACTCCACACCCTGGGACACAAATCACCCTGGAGGCCTGTGCGATGGGATGCTCTCTTCACCTCCACCCTCCCCACTTCTGGGGTATTAGCTCACAGCCCTGACTCCATTGACCTTAGTTCTGTGACCCTTCTGGAGGGAAGCAGGAAGCAAAGCCACACATCGGGAAGGTCAGCAGAGTCCAGACTCCCTGGGAACCAGAAACTAGGTCCCTGGCCTCTGGTTCCTGGCTCCTGACTCTCCCAAGGAGGTCCCTGGCCTCCTGTTTGATCGGTTTCCATGAGAAAGGGGCTTTCTGAGACTTGCCCCTGTCAGGTCATACAACCCCCACCTCTGCCCCACCCCACCCTGCCCGCTTCCTCACCTTTTCTTCATTGAGGCCACCCAGGCTGCTGGGCTGTGAGAACAGAACAGTGGGAGACCAGGTGATGTTTTTAGTTTCAAGTATCAGAAAACAGCACAAGCCAGCTTGACAAAGGTGAGTTTGCCAGTAAAAAGGGGAATTTGCCATAAGCCTTAGGGGGTATCTCCTGGAACCCGGAAGCGGAGAAGAGCTGGAATCCAGGCTTGGAAGCCTGACCAGACTCCGGTCTGTCCTGTCTCCTCCATCCTCCCTCAGATCCCTCTCTCCGTGACTCCTTGGTTGGTCGGGGAGCGGTGGAAGAGGTCGGGATGCACAGGATGACTGCAGGCTGCAGGCTGTCTCTTTTCCCTCTCCCTCCACCTAGAGCCCAAATTCATACACAGAGAATTATTAATGGCTCAATGGAGGTCAGGTTCATGTCATTCAACGTGACTGCCCCTGTGATGAGGTTGCAGGCACGATGCAGTTCCCAGAGAGGTGGGGATGGTCAAGAGCAGGGCAGACACCCCAACGTGTGAGTAACAGGGAACCGGTGTCCTCAGTGTCCCCTTGTCCTAATACATCGCCTGCCTCTTGGGGACCTTCTGGCTCTGAGACCCTGTCTGCTCCAGTCAGCGCCTTTGCTGTTTGTACTGTGCAGGCTTCTGAATGGAGCCTGGGGTTGAGGGGGTTGGTGGGGGGGTAGTGAGGGCCTATGGGGGGGGGGTGCGGTTAAATGAGCAATGGCTTCTGCACATTGATGCCCTCAGACAGCCCATGTTCAGACAACCTTTATTTGCACATGGCTTAGGTCAGATGTGGGACACTTGGCCATTAAGAAGTGAACGCTGCATAGCTATTTGAGGTTAAGAAAGATCTCCTTATGTAGGAGCTCACTCTGCATGTTAGTAACTCTTCCTGTGGTTGGTGATGTGTGTCTCCTTCGGGGATGAAAGCCGGCCTCTGGAGGACTCAGACAGCCAGGGGCCAGTCTGGGCCATCTGGGTTATGTGGCGACTCCCCGAGACCTCCTCAGGGTGGAAGGAGTCCCAGAGCCTCTGCGGTCCCTTCCCCCTGGGTGGTCACTGTGGTGTTGCCAGGAAAGGGGCTCTGCCGTAGATGGGCACTGAGGGGTCTGCCCTGGGGGCTGGGAATACACGTGGTGCCCCCAGACCAACTGCCTATTTTTTATGGAAGTAATTTTCCTCCAGACACTTAGAATTCAGTAGTGTGTATTAGACAAATTATATACCTGACTGGAAAAATCTTAACTGCATTTTAAATCCTTGATTTATATCTGGCTGATATTAAAAGAAAAGCCATTTTGGTCACTTCTGACTAAGTTGTTACCTGTATGCAATTGAGACAGTTAGACTAATGTTTAAAAAAAACATAGTGTTTAATAGTACATAGTGTTTAATAGGATTTTGCATGCCAAGATTGAGGCTGAGTGTCAGAGCATGAATATAGGTTTATATGTAATGAGGAGGTTAGAGGCAGTCCCCTGTACCCTGGGCCCCCTCTCACAGAGTGGTCCTGGCAGCCCCTTCCTGCCTGTAAATATTTGGGGTTGCCTCATTGGCATGTCAGCATGGGTGAGAAGAAGCCAGATGATTTTATGGACTATAAACGCAGGCACCAGACATGCTCCAAAATTCATTAGTGTTTGCTTGTCATTACAAATAGCCTGGGTTGCTTGCCTTCCGACTAGACGGGCGGACAGTCAGGGCCCGCCTGCAGGGCGTGAAGAGCTCTGAAGCGCTGGCTCTCTGGGGAAGTGAGAGTTTAAAGCCGGCCTTTAATTTACAGCTGGAGAGCATTTCTTTCTCTTGAGTGTAGGTCTTGAAAAGCTTGACTCTAGATGTAGGCTGGCTTTTCCTTCAGTGGAAAATATGAGATTCTTGGATGAAAACGGCTCGTAAAATGAGTTGTGATCTCTTGTTTTTTCCCCTTTTCCTCTTCTGCATTGTGGATAAACTTTTTGGAGAGGGAAAGCCTCTCAAAATGTAATGCCCAGACACTTCTGTGTGCGGCTGGATTTGGTCATCTGTCTCTAACCCTGTGCCCCTCTACAGAGCACAGCACCCCTCCTCAGCTGCTGTCCCCTCCTCGTGGACCTGGGGCACTCGGGGCTCTGACTGTGGCCCGCCCCTCCCTACCGCCACCTCCCCCCAACACAGGCCACTTTAGGCCCCAGGGGAATCACCCTTGAGGTGATTGTGAAGCTGTGAGAGGCTCTGAGCCGCGGCCCTCTGACGTGCAGGCAATCAGAGCAACACCTAGCTGGCTTGGCTGTGTATTTGAAGTCACGCTACAGGCGGCTCCTGGAGTCTGAGTGGCATCTGGAGGAAGGTGGATGCACGAGGGGGCCACTGTGAGGTCTCCGAGTGGAGCTGTGGATTTGAATGTAGTTACCGGAGATGTTCTTCCAGGCGATCTTCTTGTGGCTTGAGCAGGCATTCCTGGGCCTGCTGGGGATGGCGGTTCCCTGCTTACCATTCAGTTGTCCGGCACGTACTGACTGGCATGTACCATGTATGAGGCTCCCTGCCTGGTGTTCAGGGGACTCGAGGTGAGTGAGGAGATCTAGAGGGGAAAGGAAGGAATCTGTGTACATAGTGGCAGTTCCATTCAGTTCAGTTCAGTTCAGCCGCTCGGTTGTGTCCGACTCTTTTCAACCGCATGGACTGGAGCACACCAGGCCTCCCTGTCCGTCACCACCTCCTGGAGTTTACCCAAACTCATGTCCATCGGAGTCGGTGATGCCATCCAACCATTTCATCCTCTGACGTCCCCTTTTCCTCCCGCCTTCAATCTTTCCCAGCATCAGGGTCTTTTCCAATAAGTCAGTTCTTTGCATCAGGTGGCCAAAGTATTGGAGTGTCAGCTTCAACATCAGTCCTTCCAAAGAATATTCAGAACTGATTTCCTTTAGGATTGACTGGTTGGATCTTCTTGCAGTCAAAGGGACTCAAGGGCCACACTAACGAGAACAGACTGAGCACCATCTGGGCGGGGGGCTGATGCGTGTAGCCGGGGCACAGACACGGCACCCCCAGAGGGTCTTGCTTGCTCACGGCCTGGAGAGATGGCTGTGGTCTGGACAGAGGACCAGAAGAGAGGGCGTTTCAGGTGGAGGGAGCAGCTTGGACCTGGTAAGATGGTTGGGAAGAACATGGCCATGTACAGGGGCCAGTGAGCAGATTTGGTCGGCCAGAGCAGAGGAGAGGGGAAGGGCGCCATGCAAAATTAGACTAGAGAATGGGGTGGTCCCATCGTGGAGCCTCAGACACCATGCCCAGGGCTCTTAGGACTTGGTTCTGTAGGCAGAGCTGTGCTTCTTTCAAGAAGTCATCGGTGACTCCTCTCTCTCATGTTCTCTGCTCCTAGGCAGTCCCTGAGCCCTGTCCCCCCTCCTTCCACCTCTCTCAGTCCCCAGAGTCACCTCCTAGGTAGGCTGCCCTCTCGCCTCCTTCTCACCTACTCCTCGGGGACATCTCCATACCCCCTTCTGCCCCATCCTGCTCTGTCACCCACCCTGCAGTTTTTAAATCTCTAACCACCTCCCCGAGTGTCTTCAAGATGTCCACTGGTTTCCCAAGTCTACAGGCCCCATGAGACCTGGTTTATCCCTTCCTGTCCAGCCCACCCCACCCACTGTCTGCTCCCCCTGCCCCCGCTGCCTTGCAGGCCCTTGGATCCACCACCAGGCCCGGACACTGACTGTTCACTGCCCGACAGGCTGCCCTCCATGCCCTCCTGTCCCAGTGCCCTGGCTCAGTGCCAGGCCCCCTCTCCTTGTCTGTGAAGCCCCCCGTTACTTCCTTGGCTCACCCTGCACTTGTCCTCAGGCACTTAGCAGCATGTTCTGAATGAATACCAGTCTGCTCCATTGGCAAGTGCAGGAGGTAAGTGCCGCGTCCACCCTCCGAGCCCCCAAGCCTCGCACAGAGCCTGGCACAGACAGGGGAGGCCCTGGTGGAGACTACCAGGTTAGTGTTCCTGGTGAGATGGGGCTGCAGACAAGAGTTGAGGGGTGGCCAGGCCCGAGGCGGGGATCAAAGGAAGCCATGGCCTTACTCCCCGTCCTACAAAAGGTGGTTTCACACCTCAGAGGCTGTTGGCTCCAGAGTGCGAAAGGCTTCCTCACACTTCTAATTCCAGCAAGTATCCTCGTATAGATCAAACGTGTGAAAGGCGGTTCTTGTTTCAGCTTCTCAGGAGAGGAAACAGCTTCTCTGAAAGCCGTTCCTCCCGGTCCCCACTCACTGGCCGTCGCTGGTCGCCGTCAGACCGTTCCCACGTCAAACCCGCCTCACTCCTGTGGTGAGTCCAGCTGCGGAACCACCACTGGGGTCCATCGGGAGTCTCTCGTTGTTTCCAGAAATCCTGCTCTGTGCGGGGACTTCACGGTGCTATCAAAAAGCGAGTTCCTGGGAGGTGGCAGAGGAGACTCAGTGTGCTACACTGAATGAAACGGTGACTTTGATGACTGGAGACACCGTGTGGCCCCCTCCTGCAGCTCCAGCAGAAGTCAGGCCTGATGCACGGTGCTGGAGTCAGGGGATGTCCTTAGGGTGGGACAGCCTGGAGCCCCTGTGCAACCTCTCGCCTTGCGTTCTCTACAGCTGCTTCTCCACCCCCACCCCCTGGCGAGGTCAGCCTTTTCTGAGTGAAGTCGTCCACTCCTAGGCCCCTTGTCTGGTTCAGTTCAGTTCAGTTCAGTTCAGTCGCTCAGTCGTGTACGACTCTTTGCGACCCCATGGACTGCAGCACGCCAGGCCTCCCTGTCCAGCACCATCTCCCACAGTTCACTCAGACTCACGTCCATCGAGTCCGTGATGCCATCCAGCCATCTCATCCTCGGTCGTCCCCTTCTCCTCCTGCCCCCAATCCCTCCCAGCATCAGAGTCTTTTCCAATGAGTCAACTCTTCGCATGAGGTGGCCAAAGTACTGGAGTTTCAGCTTCAGCATCATTCCCTCCAAAGAAATCCCAGGGCTGATCTCCTTCAGAATGGACTGGTTGGATCTCCTTGCAGTCCAAGGGATTCTCAAGAGTCTTCTCCAACAGCACAGTTCAAAAGCATCAATTCTTCGGCGCTCAGCTTTCTTCAGCTTACCTCATACCTCAAACCCACCTCTGAGGCCTTTCTGTATTAAAAGCCCAGGCTGTGGTGTCTGCCATTTATCACCTGGATAAACTTGCATGCCTGACTTCATATCTGTGAGCCTCAGTTTTGTCATCCGTAAAACTGGAATAGTGAAACCTACTTCATGGTCTGGCTTTGAGACTCGCACAATAAAGTAGCCGCAGGCACACTGTTTAGCGCCTGAGGTGCGGGAAACACGCAGTGCCTTGTGGCTCTCTTCCTTCACCCTTTTGTTCACTCTTAACCCCTACAGTGCCATCCACCTGGCAGGCACAGTGTTATTCAAGATGTTGGTGAAAAACCTTGGCAATAATGCTTGACCGGGCTGAAAGAATAGTGGTTAAGAGATTAGGTTTTAGAGTCACACAAACCTGAGTTTGAATCCCATTTTTGTCATTTGTTTGCTGTGGGACCTTAAGCAAGTGAACTATTCTTCCTGAATCTCAATTTTACTTGTGTGTAAACTGGGGGCAAAATCATAGCCCTTCCTGGTAGATGCCATTGTTAACAGATTCAGTTCAGTTCAGTAGTGTTTAGCCTTGCCTGGCCTGCAGTAAGCTGTTAGCTGCTGCTGCTATCATTTTAGTCTCATCGTATTGTTATTCTCAGCGCGGGGACAGGACTGGTTTGTCTGCTTGCCTCGCAGAAGGAGCAGGAGCCGTGGGGCTGGTGGTCGGCTGTCTCCCTGTCCTCCTACTGTGCCCTCCTCCTGGCTGGTGTGCTGAGGGGCACACGGTGTGGGTCTCAGCCTCCCCGAACGGGTCCCTGGTGTAGGGTGGCCAGTGCTGCTTCTTTGGCATCTGACCAGCCGGTCGTGTCTGCTCCTGATGTGCGGACCTTCAGAGGCCTCTGTTGTTGGGGACACCGAGAGCCGGTGGGACGCGCCACGTGAGCGGCCGCCGCTTCTCTCCCCGAGCTCCTCTCCCACGCCCTGGACAGCAGGCTGCCCCTTCGGGGCTCCCCACACCCCTCCCTCCCTGCCCTGCTCCACCAGGGCGCCCTCTCCCCTCCCTGACCCCAGTCCACTGGATTCAACCTCGAGCACCTTTGGATGCATTTCTTTCTTCTCTCTTTTCTCCCCTTTTCTTTCCTTCTTCCTCCCCTCTCCTCCATTCCTCTCCTCTCCTCTGTCCTCCTCCGTTCTCCCCTCCGCTCTTTTCCCTTCCTGGCCCTCTTTCAGGAACCTCAGTTGTGTTTTCTCTGTTCGTCTGCCCCCACCTTCCTCCGCCTCCCTGGGCTGTCGAGTCTACCCCATCCCTTAGGAGCAGCGCGTGCCCCAGAGCCCCCGCCCCTTCCTGACTGTGTCTCAGGCTCAGCCTCTCCGCGCCTCTCAAAACACTGGGGAAGAAAACTGCTGCCGTCACGTGGGCTCCAGGGCCAGCTATTACTTAATCGTGTTTTTGTATTAAGCTACACGTGTGACCTCTGCTTCTCGCAGGCTCGTAGAATGGGAGAGCTGGGAGGACCTTAAGGACCATGGAGGGCCACTGTGTTTTATAGACGGGACGCTGGGCCCCCTTACTGGGAAGGACTGGCCCAAAGTCTCAGAGGGCGCTCAGGGCACAGCTGATATCAGAACCCAGGATTCCTGGCTTAGGAAGTCCCCGTGAAAACGTGAAATCACAATGTGAATGGCACATGTCTTTCTCCATCTTTTTTGAACGTATTTCTTTCCATCTGCTTGATTGCCCTCATCTGTTAGTGCAGTGACAAGCTCACCTCCCTTTGCGGGGGCAGGGGAGTGGAGGTGGGGACAGAGCTTCAGCAGCAGGGTCACGAGGAACCCGCTACTTCAGATCAGTCATGAGTGGGTGCCTCTCCTGGTCTGTCTTCCTGCTCTCCCCAGGCTAACCTTCCTCCCTGATCCTCGACTGACTGCCTTGGCTCCCCGCCGGCCCCAGCCCTGCTGATGGGGCTTCTGGGTTTATCTTCGGCTCTCCTGCCTGACCTCTCCAGTTCGGTAATTCTTTCTCGTATTTCAGGGTCTTGCCTTTGTATCTTGGTTAGAGCTCTGTTGTCCGAGATGCTGGCCACATGTGGCTATTGGACACTTGACACGTGGCTGGTCCAAACTGAGGTGTTCTGTAAGTGTGGAAAGCAGACCAGATTTCAGAGACTTAGTACAAAAGAATGTAAACTATCTCATGCACAATTTTATATATTTTACATTGATTACAGGTTGAAAAGATAATATTTTGATATGTTGAGTTAAATAAAACAGTTGAAAGTAATTTCACCTTTCTTCTTCTTCTTTAAACACGGCTATTAAAAAATTTAAAACACATGGCTTGCATTATATTGCTGTTGGCCAGCACTGGGGTATAGGCTTTTTTTCAACCAGGGGTCCATGAGAGAATTAAGCCTTGTTCCTGAAGGTCCACTGTGTATGCAAGTGTGCTAGCTTAGGAGAATTAAGAAAGTCACTCACATCGTTTTCTGTGTTGTGCAGTTCAGATGCGGAACCTTGTTGAGAAAGGCTGCACCCACCTGTCGTTTGTACCTGTAATTCAGATTCCTGAGTGTAGGGGTCCCCAGCCTCTGTGATCTCATGCCCGTTGATCCGAGGTGGAGCTGATGTAATAATAGTAGAAATAAAGCGCACAATGAATGTCATGTGCTTGAATTGTCCCCAAATCCTCTCTCCACTGAGGCTGTGGAAAAGCCATCTTCCAGTTCCGAAGAGGCTGGGGACCGCTGCTGCAGTTCTCCTCTTGTTATGTTACATATTGACGGCTCTTGGTTTGAGATCGATATTACTGAGCTTCTCAGTTCTATTTTTCTTTTTAAAAACCCCAAACAAATGTTGCATTTTGCTAGTTACTTTTCAGTACCTGAGAGGAAAGTGACCCTTTTCCTTCTCTGATTTATTTATATGCTATTATTATGTTAATAGTTTTCATAATATATAGCTTATCATTACATTTAAAAATTGTGTATTTATTTGGCTGCTCCGGGTCTTCGTTGCTGCACATGGGCTTTCTCTAGTTGTGGCGAGTGGGGGCTTCTCGTACTGGAGCACAGGCTCTAGGGCACGGGCTTCAGGAGTTGTGGCTGGCTCATGGGCTTATTTGTTCCGAGGCACGTGGAATCTTCCCCGACCAGAGTTGGAACCTGTGTCCCCTGCATTGGCAGGCGGATTCCTGTTCACTCTACCACCAGGCAAGTGCCTTACATTTTTTCAGACAAACCCACCAGGCCATGTTGCGTGATTTTTTTTTCCCCGCTTATTCTGATTGGTGTTTGGGTTTGGTGCCTCTTTTCATCACCTTTTGTGCTCTGGAATAAATTATTTAGCATAAGAATTAGGTGTTACTTAAACATCTAATGATGAAGTCTGATCAGACCCACTGGTAAAATCACATGGCCCTGGAACTTCTGAGTTCACTTTTCCAGTTTCCGACGTGGTGTTTAGCATACTCACCAGACATAGAAAAGTTTGGGTTGGCCAAAAAATAGAAGGCAGTGCGAGAGCTAGGTCAGAGCCTGCCCTCCCCGTGAAGCAGGTACTCCCAGAAATTTCATCTTGTGTTCCTGGTAGTGTCGTGGACAACTGCAGTTTGCAGAGATCCAGATGAAGAAGGGTTGAATTGTGTGGGGGCAGCGGGGGCGTGGGGGCGGCAGGGGCGTGGGGGCGGGGGCAGTGGTGAACGTGATTACCAGATTTAAATTGCAGTGGAAACAGTGAGCAGCAGACCAGCTCTTGCAGAAAACCGAAGGAGAATTAAATGACAGACTGAAATGTCCTCCTGGAGCTGGGAAAACAAAAGGACACAGATGTGATGAATTGCTTTTAGGAGATGTCATGTGTGTATGAGGAATCCTATGAAAGGAGAGTGGGCAGACATGAGAACATGTCTGTAATGGTGCGGTAGGAAGGACGGAACCACACCTACAGTGTGAATGTCATTGAGAGGGTGAGTGTGTGTGCCTGTGTGCAGCCCTCCTCCTCCTCCTGCCCTGGGAGTGGGCAGGGTCCCTGTTCTGGAGACAGATGCCCTCTGATGCCAGGAAGGTCAGGCTCCTGAGACCTGCAGACTCGGGTTTGAATCTTGGCGCTCACATCGACCACATAAGTGGATCTCAGCAAACTGCTTAACTCCTCTGACTAAACTTTCGTTTCTTCCATCTGTAAAATGGGGCAGTCATAGTATCCATCTGCAGGGTTGTTGTGAGAATTCAGTAACAATGGACACGTGTATGTAAAACACTTGGCGTGGTGCCTGACCCTTAGTAAGCGTTCAGTGAAGCTGGCTCTTGTTTCTGCCATTACTATTAACCGAATGTAAATTCTGGGTTCTCTGGGTGTTAGGCTGATGGGTGATGGGTGACTTAAGGTCTCTTCTCTGGGCTTTCTGTGTTGTTTAAGTTTTCTGTAGTGAACACGTGCTAGGTCCCTGATCAAAAAAAAAAAAACAAAAAAACCACCAAAGTGTATTCTTTTTAAAAAGAGAACATCTGAATGATGTTATTTGGAAAAAATATTTCCCAAGACTATGGAGAAAAGGGGTTGAGCGCAGTCCCCAGGGTGAGAGTGGGAAGTGAACGTGTGGCCCTGTGGGCCTCGTGACTGGCCCGGGATCCGGGCGGCTGCGCTGCGGGCGGCTCTCCGCGCCCTGCTCACGGGGCCCTTTCCCCGTCACATGGACTGGAGGCGGTCCACAGGGCTGCACTTGGCTGCTGCCCTGCCTGGACAGCTGGTTCCGATTGTGCCGAGCCGCAGAGCCCTGGGGCTGGAAAGCTTTGCATCATCTTCCCGACCCTCAGTCTACATGTTTGCTCAGCAGACGGTAGTCTGAGGACTTGACGAAACAGTAGCGACTGTGAACGCGTGGCTCTATCGAAATGCATAGAAGCTGAAAAAGCGGATTCCTTCTATTCAGTCAGTGACCCCTACCCTGAACACGCACCCCGGTTCCGCAGAAGGCACCCGTTTGTCCCCGGCAACTCTTTCCCTCTCTGTGGTCTGTCTGGCCAGGGCTTCTGGGCCCTGCAGAGGCCCTCGAGTGCCTTCCTCCCCGGCCAGCCTCCTCCTTTTCTCCACACACAGCCCTCTAGCAGGTGTAAGTGGCTTGCTCTCACACGAGAAAAGGACGTTGCCTGTGTATGAGGCTAGACTGTAGCACAGCAGAGGGGGCCCTGACGGGGAGGCTGGGTTCACTGCGTCGCCACCTCGTGGGTAAAACCCACCCTGCGCGCCACGTGAGGCTTGGGGCTGCTCTGCTTGGGCCCTTCCGTCCCCCTCAGAGTCAACGCCAGTCTCTACGGCCCTCTAAGCCTCCACCCCCTTCCTTCACAGCCCGTCTCCTCCCATCTCCCCAGGCTCCAGCAGTTCCAGCCTCAGTGCCCACCGTGCTCGGAGCTTCCAGGGTCTTCCCACGCGCGCTTCCTTCCTGGAACTCTCAGCCCGGAAGCCTCTCCCGGCTCCTCCGGAGCTTGCTGCCCACCTCGTTCACGGTCTCCACTCCGGCTGGTTTACCGGCCAGGCGTCCCGAGGCATCTGCTCCAGTATCCCATTCCTTCACCCTGGTTAACATTTTTTTCAAAGGATTTATCATCATCTGACTTACCGCAGATTTCTCGTCTCTCCTCCCTCCCGTGGAACGTAGAGAGCGAGAGCGTGTTTGTTCAGTCCTTCGCTAGTCCTGTAGCTCTGATATCAGATGAACGCAGATGCGTCTCATAGACCGTCAGTCACTGCTGTCTTTCCCTCTCTCTTCCCTCTTCACCCTTTCTTGTCACCCTCCTTCCCCTTCTTTCTCCCTCTTCTCCCGCTCCTTCTCCCAAGAAAGAGCTAAAGATGCCTCTCTCTGTCTGCTGACATCACTCAGAAGACTCCATTCTAGGAAAGGCTTTTAGGGCTTCAGCCTTCAGAAACAAAGCAGGAAAGTGCCGTCGCCCTTAGTTGTCTTGAGTTGCGGCGATTTGGGTCCATGTCTGTCTCCCCCACCGGCCGCACGCTAAGCTCCTTGAGGCCTCAGCTTTGGTCCTAGAGCTGCTTCCAGCGCAGGGCCTGCTGCTCAGCTGGCTCCCCCGCCCCCCTGCTTCCCTCCCCTCTTCCCTCATCCCTCCCTTTCTCTTCTCCTTTCCTTCCCCTCTTCCGTCCTTGCCTCCTTTGGCCTTTCCTCCTCCCCTTTTCTCTTCCTTCCATTTTTCATCGCAGCTGATTTTGTCCCAGTGAGGATTTAAGGCAGCAAGGCAGGAGGCCCATTGGTGGAACTTTCCCGCTGCCCCAGTTAGCAGCTCTTTTCCTCTTACTCCTTTGGGTAAAGCTCTACCGTTTCCTGTAGGACAGACATGCTTCCTGAAGGTCCAGATTGGTTGTGATTTGATAGGCGCACTCCTTCAGAAGGTACAGGTCATGTGAAAACTATCTGTTGTTTATGTTGACACATTTATGTCATAGATGTTGACCCCGACAGGTTATCAGCAGGTTATGAGTTTATAAAATTTTTGTAATTTGAGTGTTTACTCAACTGTTAAAATTTTATTTTAGAAAGTTTACAGTGTGTAATATTGTAACATGTCACCTATTAAAGTTTGTTTCAAAGTCATCATTTCTTGATAGTCGAGCTTATAAAGCAAGGCTTTGATCTTTTACCCGGGTCCTCTCCCCAGAGGATTCTCTTTCCCTGGTTATTTTTGGAACTTTACTTGGTGCGCTGAAACCTCTGTCTTGTTTCATCAGCTTTACACAGTGTCCGTTCCCTGCCCACTTCCTGTGCTTCTCCTTGTCGCCTCCACTGACCACTTCTGTCAGCTATATGTTTACGTCGTCAAGTGAATTAAATTAACATTCTGACATCTTGCAGCTGCACCAAGTCCTTCAGTCCTTCCTTAGGCTGACTTTAAAAGTTGCAAACCAACAGGCAGCATCCTTTTTTATGGCTATGTAAGTGTGGACGTGCAGATGTCATCTGGGCCCAAGCCAGGTGGCATGCCAGTGTTGCGATTCATTTTCTAACGACCCAGCGCCAATTCAGGAGAGAATATGCCTCACATCAAGGACCCATAGATTCTCTTTTCTTTTTATCCATCCATTGTCTAACATTGGAGAAAAAAATAAAGTATTTAAATGTGTGCAACTATTAAAATATATAATATGTAAACATTTTAAATCCATACAATTTAAATGTACATATACTAGTTAAGAGCTTTCCAGGTGGCTCAGTGGTAAAGAATCTGCCTGCCAATGCAGGAGACTCAGGTTTGATCCCTGAGTCGGGATGATCCCCTGGAGAAGGAAATGGCTACCCACTCCAGTATTCTTGCCTGGAAAATTCCATGGGCCGAGGAGCCTGGCAGACTACAGTCCATGGGGTTGCAAAGAGTTGAATGCGACTGAGCAACTGAGCACCTAGTACCTAGTTCCTCCATATCCAAGATTCTGAATCTGAAAAGATTCAGCCAACTGCAGATCATGTGCTACTCTATGATTTATTGAAAAAATCTGTGTAAAAGTAAACCTGTGCAGTTCAAACTTGTGTTGTTCAAAGGTCGCATGGACTATGTTTTTTTCCTATGCTACATATGTACTATGATAAAGGTTAATTTATAAATTAGGCGCAGTAGGAGATTAACAGCAATAACCAATGATAAATAGAACAATTATAGCAAGATGCTGCACGAAAAGTGAGGTGAATGTGGCGTCTCTCAAAATCGTGTATATAGATTTAATGTCTTTTCCGTCTTAGCTGAGCACTCGCCGTGCACTGCGGCTCTATCTTTTGTAGTTTGAAGGGCGTCAGCAAAACTAGCATGAATTTCTTCTTTCTCCTTCACAATTCCACAGCTAGAAGATGTGTTCTTACTGTAGATCTTAGCAACCTTGGTGGTTTTTTTTTTCTGTCTTTATTAAGTCAAGAACTTTCACCTTTTCATTTAAAGAAGAAAAGCACTTTACAGCTTCTTTTTTCGTGTATCCCAATTGCCAGCATCACTCCTCCTGTGCTTTGGGGCCATTATTATTATTATTATTATTTTCTTTTCCTTTTTTTGGTTGCACCGCGTGGCATGCATCTAAGTTCCCTGGCTAGGGATCAAAGTGCAAGCTCAGAGTCTTAACCACTGGACCAACAGGAAGATCCCTGGGCCGTTATTAAGTATAAGGGTTACTTGAACACAAACCCTGCAACACCATGACAATCAGTCTAATAACTGAGCCTGCTACTCAGTGACTAATGAACGGGCAGGACACGGTGGACCAAAGGATGATTCATGTCCTGAACCGAGCAGAGCTGGAGGGCATGAGATGTCATCACCCTTCAGAACGGTGCATGATTTAAAACGCGTGAATTGTTTATCTCTGGGATTTTCCGTTTAATATGTTCGGATCTGCAGGTAACTGAAACTGCAGAAAGTGAAATTGTGGATGCAGTAGGCAGGACGACCGTTGTCTCACGGAACCACCAGGATCCAGGGTGAGAACTCGCCTCGCCCCTCAAAGCTTCTCTGCGCCCCGTTCCCCGTGCCCCCGGCAGTCGGTGATCTAGTTTCTGGCCCTGTAGTCACCACCTTTCTCAGAATGCCGTAAAAGAGGACTCCTGTAACACTTTTCTGTTCAGCTCCTTTCACTCAGCATAGTCTTTGACATCCTTCTGTGCTGATGTCCGTGTCAGTGGGTGATACATTTTATTGCTGAGTAGTGGCTGATTATAACAGTGGATCACAATTTGTTTCCCCCTTCACCAACTGATGGAAATCTGGGTTGTTTTCAGTTTGAGGAAATTGAGATAAACATGAACATGTTTCTTTTGTGTGTGGACAGATGTTTGCTTTAGTGAGATTGCTGGGTCACTTGCTAAATGTATGCTTAAAATGAAAAAGAAACTTCCAGGAACTTCCCTGATGGATCAGTGAGTAAGACTCTGTGCCCCTAATGCAGGGGGCCTGGGTTCCATCTCTGGTCAGGGAACCAGATCTCACATCTTGCAATGAAGAGTTTGCATGCTGAAACTCAAGATCTTGCATGCTCTAACTAAGACTTGGCACAGCCAAAAAAAAAAAAAAAAAAGAGATGATTTTTTTTTTTTTTAAAGAAACTGCCAAATGGCCCTCCCAAATGGCTCTACCATTTTGCATTCCCAGCAGTGAGGTATGAGAGCTCTGAAATGCCTTGCTCCTTAGACCCCCACTACCAAGGCTATGGTTTTTCCTGTGGTCATGTATGGATGTGACAGTTGGACTGTGAAGAAGGCTGAGCGCCGAAGAATTGATGCTTTTGAACTGTGGTGTTGGAGAAGACTCTTGAGAGTCCCTTGGACTGCAAGGAGATCCAACCAGTCCATTCTGAAGGAGATCTGCCCTGGGATTTCTTTGGAAGGAATGATGCTAAAACTGAAACTCCAGTACTTTGGCCACCTCATGCGAAGAGTTGACTCATTGGAAAAGACTCTGATGCTGGGAGGGATTGGGGGCAGGAGGAGAAGGGGACGACCGAGGATGAGATGGCTGGATGGCATCACCGACTCGATGGATGTGAGTCTGAGTGAACTCCGGGAGTTGGTGATGAACAGGGAGGCCTGGCGTGCTGCGATTCATGGGGTCGCAAAGAGTTGGACACGACTGAGTGACTGAACTGAACTGAACTGAACTGAACTGAACCAACCCACAAACTGGTGCTGTCTCCCCCCAGTTACCTCAGTGGCTCACCCACTCCCTGTGATGTTTCTAAAACTCCTTTGACTAGTGCGTGACTGTCCCGCCGGCTCTTCTGAAGATTGTTCCAGAGGGCAGGATGGGAAGGATGGGGAGAAATATGGGGAGAGGAAGAAGGGGAAAAGATTGCCATTGAGCAAGATGGTAATGTGGTGTCACTGGCTGCTGCCGCCTGGTGGTGGTCCCTGAGGTCAGATTTAGTGACCTTCCCTTGAGGTGGTACATTTTCCATGTGGGCATGCTTTAGGAATGTAATTTGGAGAAGACTGTAGATAGAATTAGCTCATGCGTGGAAGGGCCTTGTGTGGCTGCCTGTGGCTCAGTGGCTTAGATCCTGTGGGGGTCTTCTGGAAGAATTTTGTCCCCTTCCCCAGATCGCCTCTTCCAGGGCCTTACCTCACTGACCCCAGACACAGTCTGGTCAGGCCTTTCTCAGGCCACCTCAGGGCATCTGACTCCTAAAACCCTAAGCACAAAGCTGGCGGCCAGAGAAGCTTCCAGGGTGAGCGGAGACCAGTGTTGACTCTTGTTCTCACCCGGGAATGCTTACAGATGGGGATATTAAGACAAAATTGTTTTTACACTGGCTAGGGATTTTTTTCCATGGACAGTTTGTTATAAACATTGTCCTTTGTTTGACTGAACGTCTAAATGATTCTCATGTCTTTAGGTGTTCTTTATTTAAGGCAGCTGATCAGACACTCTTTTGGTTCTGGGCCTTCTGATTTTAGGGTGTCTGTGGGAAGCCAAGGAAGGTGTGGCCAGGAGGTGGCTGACTCTACTGGTCTGGAGTCAGAAGAGAAACTTGGGCTGGACACTGGAGTGTGCTGGAAGCCATGGGGAAGTGTGATCTTCCTGGAAGGGATGCAGACACCTTCCTGGAAGGTGCCCTTGGACAGGTTTAGGTGGGGCTTGGGAAACATGGGAAGCCCTGGTGACTCAGATGGTAAAGAATCTGCCTGCAATACAGGAAGCCTGGGTTCAATCCCCGAGTTGGGAAGATCCCCTGGAGAAGGAAATGGCAACTCACTCCAGTATTCTTGCCTGGAGAATTCCATGGACAGAGGAGTCTGCTGTGCTACAGTTCATGGGATCACAGAGTCAACCCCATGACTGAGTAACTAACACTTTCACCACTTGGGGGACATGTGTCAGAAAAGAATAAAGCAACTGAAAAACCACTCGGAATTGGGGGGGGGGCTGGCACAAGAGGTGAGAAGACAACCAGAAGAATGCAGAGCTAGGGGGCGAGGACAGAGAGTGGAAAACAGAGGGGTTCCCCCGCCAGGGGACCAAGAAAGAGGTGGCCAGGAACGCTTTCAAGAGATGGGCCTGAAAAGGGAAGAAAGAGAGTGAGTGGGAGCTGGAGGAACCGGAGGTCTGGAAAAGATGGCCTTGGTTATTACTGCCAAGGTGATATGTCATCACCATTATTATTATTTGCCAGAGAGGCTTATGTTTAAGCTTCTTAAATTGCTAGCAGGAAAGAAACTGGAGAGGAAGAGGTTTAAAGATACAGGTACCAGAAAAGGCATCAGAGCAAGAGCTCCAAGCAGGGAGGGCAAGGGAGCCAGAGCCCAGAAGATGGGACCTGCCTTCCACTGAAGCCCGAGGAAGGGAGAGGAGGCAGCTTATTTAGTGGCAGAAAGTTTCTCCCTGATAGACCCAGGGAAACAGCCGCATGGTGGAGGAGAGGTGCTACAGGAAGCTGGCGAGGACTGACCGGGTTCTTCCTGTCCTTTCATGTCCAGTGGACCTCGGCAGAGAGCTCAGAACCAGTGGCAGCCTGGGCAAGATCAGGCCCCATGCAGCCCGGGTGCAGCTGCCTGGCTCTCCAGCATGCAGGCTACAAGGGCCTTACCAGCTTCAGCCCAGCCCCTCGTCTCCCTTCCAGAACCAGCCCCGTCTCCTCTGGTCAATTTTAACTTAATTATGCTCAAATTGGTTCCGTAGCGTAGACCTTTTTAAGGCATTAGTGACTGGAGGAGTGTTGCTCTATTACTTCACATTTTCCAAACCCGCTTCACACAGATGGAATCTCTTGTTTTCCAATAAGGCCAAACACAGAAGAGGAATAGTGCCAAAGAGGCTGGGCCCAGGACTTGTTTTAGTGCAGTTAGAATGGTCTTATTTCATTTGACATCTTGATAAATCTCTCTGTACCGGTTTTGGGAGGTTTCAGCAGTGAGGAAGGCTCATGCCCTGTGCATCCCCCAGATGAATCCGCTGTGAGCCAGGCCTGCGCCCTGCGTGTCCCCTCCTTTGTCGGGCTTTGTCTCTCTTGGTCTCCACCACAGTTCTGTAGAGTTAGCTTCAGCATCCCTCTCTTCTTCCTCCGTCTCGATGAAACTGGTGCCAGGAAAGCGGTCCCCAAGGAAAAGAGTGACAGGGTTTGGATTCCGAACAAAGAAAGGACTCTCTTTTACCAAGGGATCTCTCAAACATAGTGTTTTGCTGTGTTGAGCTTTTAATTTTGAATATGACTTGTCTTGTAGCATGAAAGGGTTTAAGAACTGCACATAGTTTTTATTTATTTTTTTTATTTTTAAAATTATTTATTTATTTGGCCACACTGGATCTTAGTTGTGGCATGTGGGATCTAGTTCCCTAACCAGGGAGGGATTGAACTCAGGCCCCCTGCATTGGGAGTGCAGCGTCTTAGCCACAGGACCACCAGGGAAGTCCCTGCATTCAGGTTTTAAATCAAGTTCTTAAGGAAGTGAAGGAAGTGAAGTCACCCAGTCGTGTCCGACTCTTTGCGACCCCATGGACTGTAGCCTACCAGGCTCCATGAGATTTTCCAGGCAAGAGTACTGGGATGGGTTGCCATTTCCTTCTCCAGAGGATCTTCCCGATCCAGGGATGGAACCCAGGTCTCCCGCATTGCAGGCAGACGATTTACCATCTGAGCCACCAGGGAAGCCCAGGAATGTTCAAATCAAGCAAATTTGGGGCAGATGTATTAAGTTCCTGCTTTGGTTCCTGCCTGCATGACATCAGCAAAATGAAAGAGAAATAATGATAGATTTGTGTTAGTAATTCAAGACAGCAGTGAGAGCACATGTGGAATAAAGAAGGGAGTGTTTGGAGTTAAAGTCATGTCTGACAGCACGTGGCTGACCCTGGGAAGAGGAGGGTGACCTTTATCAAGTAATTGCTACATACCAGGTGCCCCGTGTATGCTTTAATCTCACTTACCTGTTCTGAAGACCTTCGTGGGTAAATATAGCATCATACCCATTTCAAGATGAGAAAATTTAGGTTCTTCTCAGAATGCAGCTGATATGTGGAGGGCAGACTCTGACCTCGGTCTGTCTGCTAGGTCCACACTGCTCCCTTCGAGAATGCCTTCCTATGTTACTTACGGTGCAAAAATAAAACCCAAGCACTGAATTAAATGAGCACTTACAAACATGCGATGTGCAGCCCCCCTCCTATGGAAATGTATATAACTTCCGCTGTTTATTAAAGAATTCAGGAAAAAACAAAGGGGGGAACTGTCACCAGCAATTGGGCAACAATCAGTCCTTGAATATCAGTTTTACAAATTCTCTTTTCTATCAGATTATAGTCCATACATTTCAGAGCTGGCTTTAGGGTCCACCTGGGAAAGAAGCCCTTGCCTTCACAATTATACTTCAAAAGGGCAGTGATGCACATCTGCAGACTGATGGAAACATGTGTTCTAAAGTGGGGTCGTGGGAGGGCTCAGTAGTATACATTTGGAAAGAAACCCAGATAGACATTTCAGAACAAGGAGAATCATGGTAAACAGAGGTAAACTCTGCAGCTCAGACTCATGTCTACCTGAGAAAAGAAGGGGGGCAGAAGGGGAGCCAAGGCTTCCCTAGTCGCTCAGCTGGCAAAGAATCCGCCTGCAATGCAGGAGAGTCCGGTTAGATTCCTGGGTCGGGAAGATCCGCTGGAGAAGGGATAGGCTACTCCAGTATTCTTGGGTTTCCCTGGTTGCTCAACTGGTAAAGAATCTGCCTGCCATGCGGGAGACCTGGGTTCGATCCCTGGGTTGGGAACATTCCCTGGAGAAGGGGATGGCTACCAAATTAATGGACTTCTCTGGTAGCTCAGCTGGTAAAGAATCCTCCTGTAATGCAGGAGACCTGGGTTTGATCTCTGGGTTGGGAAGAGCTGTTGGAGAAGGGATAGGTTACCCACTGCAGTGTTCTTAGGCTTCCCTGGTGGCTCAGCTGACAAAGAATCCACCTGCAATGCAAGAGATTCCGGTTAGATTCCTGGGTTGGAAAGATCCCCTGCAGAAGAGAATGGTGAATGGCTACCCACTCCAGTATTCTGGCCTGGAGAATTCCATGGACTGTATAGTCCATGGGGTTGCAGAGTTGGACACGACTGAGTGATTTTCAGAGCATTCATTCAGGAGGATGAGTAGTGCTGAGCCCTCTTCTTCTTTATTAAAACTGATATGGTGAAAATTCTGTGAGGTAAAAAGTGAGGCTTCCTGTCCCCTGCCCACACATAGGGGGGGTTCTTGGTACCAACCTCACTGATAGGTAATATTTAGGTCATTTGATTCTTCAAATTATAATGCTAAACCTGCTAGGAAAAAAGAGACAAGGCTCCTGAAAAAGATATTAAGGGCACCTCTCCTCCTGCCCCCCTTTGCTTGTGTGAGAGAGAGGAGAGGCCAGCTTCAGGAAAGAATCCAAGGTCATCCAAAAGCTTCTCTGATAGCAATGGGCTTGGCCTGGAATGTTCCCTAATTCCAGGAATGGAGGATGTCCCTGGGCCAATGAGAATCTTCAGCCAGATTTTAAGTTAGCCCTGGGAGGGGATGGTGAATCCTGCTTATTATAACATTATACCCTCTATCAGACAGTCTGCATTAAGAAGGGACTTCTAGTCCCAGGGAGCTGGCAGAGTGGCCTTGTGGGGTTGAGAATAATTTGGGCACAGAAGTCCCGAGAGATGTGGCTGAGGTTGTAGAGATAAGTAACCTGCTTCTCACCCTCGCCTCTGGGGGGGTCCCAGGATGCCCCTCTACCTGTGGACCCAGCCCCTTTCTCTAGAGGAGGAGGAGATTCTTCCCCACCCTGGGAGGGCACAGATGGCCAAGGTTCAGCCCTTCCCCACCTCTGGGCCCACCTTCCAGGTAGATGCCCGTCTGTATTTGCATCCTCATTGGAATCACTGTTTGAAATTGACTCTGTGCTTCCTAGGAACTAGCCAGCTGTGGATGGAGTAAGAAGGAGAAACATAGTCTCGCCCCCAACGTCGTGGCCTTTACCCGGAGGTTTAACCAGGTAAGAACACCCCATGCACGTGCGTGTGCAGATAGTAATCTGTTGTCCCCCGTAGGCTGGGAGCCCCTCCAGGCTTCGCTCCCAGGCACTGGCCCCAGTCCAAACCCCTCTTCCTGAACCCCCCACCTTCATCCATGCTTGTGCCATCACAGTCCTTTTTCACACAACAGATGGAATTGAACACATCTTTTCTGTATCTAAATCATTTCGGTGGCTTTCAGTTCCACTGAAGCTAAGGTTCTCCAGGCATCCTTAATGTGCCCTGCAAGGTCCTGCATGGTGGGTCTGGCTTCTGGCCTCCCCTCTACTCTGTGGGCTTTGGCCTTCCTGGCCTCCCTCCTCTTTCCTGCTTCATCACGTCTCAGTCCCATGAGGCCCCCATCCGTGCTGTTCTCCCTGTTCAGCTCCTAACCTGATCTCAGCCAGAATGTCACCCTCTCCAGGAGTCTTCCGTGAATCCCAGCCGGTGTCAGGGCTGCCTGTCATGTGTCCCCTCATTGCGCCTCTGCGTCTCCGTGTAGCCCTTTCCCCGTCTGGCCGCACTTTGTGTAGCTCTTTAGACTCCATCTTCCTGGCCAGTCTGCGGGCTCCATGAGGGCAGGAACTGTGTTTGTCTTGTTCATCTCTGTTTCCCCTACCACCTTACTGAGTGTCAGCTGTATTCAGTAAGTATGTGTAGCGTGAAAGAATGAGGTGCTCAATAAATGCTCCTTGAATTCAATTTCTTTGAATTCCTGATGACCTGGTCACTGGCCCCACCCATGCTACTACTACAGACCAGAGAGGCTTACTCAGAACCTTTGCTCCAGGTATGAAGCTGCATCCCCACCTAAAGGAATGTTATCAAGGACTTGGACCAACTGAGCCGGGGGGTTGGGAGGGTGGCGGGCTTCTGATTGCTCAGACAGACCTGCCAGAACATGATCTTTGGTAGAAAGTACCCTGCAAGACCTCCTTGAATAGACCAAACCTCCAAATGGGGCTGTTGACAGCCTTTTCTCTTTGTTCTGTTTCTCTGGTTTCAAATGAGGACAGTGGCCTAGAGGTTGCACAGCATATGTGACTGGAGCCCGGAGTGTTGGGCCTGGGTTCCCTTTGGGCCTTCCCTCCAGCTGGGCCATCCCTCTCGGAAATGCCGGGTGCTATGCATCACCATTATTCAGCCTCTCCAGCCTCAGCTGGCTACCTCCCCAAGCACAGCGGGAGCCCTCAAAGAGGCACCAGCTTGTAGTCAGCTGATCAGGGCTGGAGTTCGCGTTACCATTGTTTTATGAGATACAGTAGGAACTACGGAAGGCCTAGCTACATCTGCGGTAGGGACTGTACATCGTTTGTTTTGAAAAGAGAAATTCTGAAGCCTTTTGTGTTTTGTTTTTTTTTTACTCTTTATTTTCAAAATCTTTTCCTTTTCAACTGAGCTTAGTCTTTTAAAAACAACCAGATGTGTACACACTATCAGGGGATTCATAGTTTCCTTAGCAAAACTATTTGGGAGCCAGCCGAGTCCCACCTCTGATCAGCCACAGCGCTCCGGGAGGAGGGCCACTGGGGGCTCTGATGTAATCTGCTTTGCACGCGGAGGCCAGGTCAGCTTGGCAAAGAGCAGCGCGGCTTGTTCTGCGAACAGTTGTTTCGTGTCCAGCTCGGACCAAGCGGGTGAAGCAAGCCAGAAGTAAAGCTGCCTTTTCCCAAACAGGATGCTCTGAGAGATGGTCTTCCTGCCGGCCTGTGAGCCACTTAGAGAGCAGTTCCTAGACGAAGCCCTGGTACCAGCTCTGGCTTGAAAACTGGCCCACGGCCTGGCTGTCAGCCACCAGAGCTGCTTTTCCTGAGATGAACTGATTGGTATCCATCCCCTCCTGGCCGACTTTCATATGTGTCAACCAGGCTGCTCATCAGACTCCAGCTAAAGGCAAGCAGGTCACGTACCTCTCTGAGCCTGTTTCCTTATCTGCGAATGAAAATCATGGTAGTACTCACTTTGCACAGTTGTTTCAAACATTAAATGAGATGATCTAGGTAGAGCTCTTAGCGCAGTGTCTGTGTCTAGTAGGCATCCAAGCATTTTTTGGCCAGGGTGGGAAAGAAGAAAGATTAGCTGAGTGGAAGGAGGTTGCTGGGGAATCTGAGGCTCCCTGTGGCCAAACCAGAGCCAGTGCTCTGGTCAGTCCTGGAGGACGTGGCTACTCCTCCATGGGGCCTGCGTCCCTTAGCATTTGTTTATGGAATGGCTGGGACGGAAGGGCTGGGCTGAGTTCCCCAGGGGTCTGTTATGGGCCAGGCCTGTGCCTTGGCCCCAGGGAGTTCATCGTAAAGCCAGAAGTTCTCAACCCTTTTTGAATCATGGGTTTTTTTGTTGTTGTTGAGAATCTGATGTATCACCTATGAACCTGCCCTTAGACAAATAGACACATGTATACATTTGCATTTAAGTGAGTGCATTTAAGTTAAGTGACTGGATTTTCTGCTGGCCCTTCAAAGCCCCCGAGTTTTTGCATGAATACTTTAGAGGACAGCAGTCTGAGAAGCTGTGGTTGCATGGAATCCAGCAGACCTGAGTGTGCATCTTAGCTGTGCGACCTGTTACCGGTATGATCTTGGCTTGTCTTTCAGCCTCTGACCTTCCTCATCGTATATGAAATAGGAAGAATCATTTCAAGTGGTTTTTGAAGATCAGATGAGAATCATGGATGTAAAAGGTTTAGCTCAGCACCTGACACACAGTAAACTAATAGAATTAGCTCTAAAACAGGTGGTAGCGTCATGAGCGGAGAAGGCAGTGGCACCCCACTCCAGCACTCTTGCCTGGAAAATCCCACCAACAGAGGAGCCTGGTGGGCTGCAGTCCATAGGGTCACGAAGAGTCGAACACGACTGAGTGACTTCGCTTTGACTTTTCACTTTCACGCATCGGAGAAGGAAATGGCGACCCACTCCAGTATTCTTGCCTGGAGAATCCCAGGGACAGGGGAGCCTGGTGGGCTGCCGTCTATGGGGTCGCACAGAGTCAGACATGACTGAAGTGACTTAGCAGCAGCAGTAGCAGCAGTAGTGTCATGGGAACTACAGGCTGAAAGGAAGGTTAGCTTTGGGCCCAAGTGCTGGCGGTAGGGTGGGAATTGTGTCCTGAAGATGAAGAATGTGGAAGAGATGGACAGGGAATTGGGAGAACTTGGTTCCAGTCCGGTCTCTGCTGCTAACCTGTTCTGAGGCCTGGACAAGTCCACGTGTGGGTCATAAGATGCTTACATATTAGCGGGGGCTGGACAGGGCAGAGGGTCTCAATGCTTTGCCCAGGAGGGTGGCTTTCACTCTGCTCAGGATATATACACATAGCTCCTCATGACGGAAGCCCCTGCTGGCTCATGGAACAAACCCAGGGAGAGGCTAGACTCCATGTGTTTTTGGGGGACCTCAGGCAATACTTCTGTCTTCCACCTGGAGGTCCCGCTTTCCTCTGCACTGGCCCCCGACAAGCAGCCTCCTCCTTTCTGGTTCTGAGACGGCGTTCGGCAGCTCCCTGTGAGGGCAACTCCCGCAGAAAAGACCTGCCTCTTTTCCATTCCATGTCCTGGACTTGAGACTCTGGGGACGATGGCCCGGGTTTGGATCCTCTGCTGTGCACCCTGACCTCATGGCCCCAACAGGAAACACGAGGCTCTGTCTGGCCAAGTCTCAGAAGCAGGCCTTCCGGTGGAGGCGGGTAGGGGTCTGGGTGGCAGGGAGTGAGACTGGAGGACTGGCAGTTCCTCCAGGAAAGTCGGTGCTCGGGCAGGAAGTGGCTGAGAGTGATGGCAGGGCCCCCGCAGACCTTCTTGCCTCTGGCACTCTTCCTGCTCGGAGCTTTCGTGCTGATACCCCAGCACTCTTGTAACTGCCCCCTTCCCCCCTGCCCCCAACTCCCGTCATCAGCCTAACCCCTGAATGTTCCCACTCCTTCTTGGCTTTAATCAAGACTCTTTAAAAAAAAAAAAAGTTTATTGAGCACTTAGGCTGAACTCACCTGAGTTAGACACTGTACTGAGCATTTAACCTGCATTTGATTCTGTTTTCACAAAGCCCAGTGAGGCTGATATTTTAAACCCATTTTATGAATGAGAAAGCTGAGATTCTAGAAAATGAAATAACTTGCTCAAAGTCACATAACTGATGAGTTTCTCTGTTGAAAAGCCTCCCCCATTTTTATGAACATGACTCCAGTGGATCCCCCTGGTTCTTCCAGACCTCATTTATCACAGAGCTGGGAGGCAGTGTTAGTATTTTCCCTTCCAAAAGCTACCTCCAAACAACTGTTCTTTCCTCATTGTATAAATCCGCTTTCATCTGAGGCTCATTGCTTCTAGTTACATTCATTTATTTATTTAATAGACATTGACTGAGCACGCCCCAGGCTCTGTCTTTGGTCCAGGGTTGTCAATAGTAAACTAGATTTAGCCCTTGCTCACAGTCTAAATGGGGAGACAGAAGTAATGGAGGGGCTGACAGTCCAGGGGAATCAGCATTAGGATGGGAAAACCAGAGGAGAGGTGTGGGCAGTTGGAAGGGAGGCCAGGAGACTGGATCGGAGTCTGTCCCATTCATCCAGGTGAAGAATAGAGATGTGAAGTGGCCGGACTCAACAGAATATTGAGACCAAATGGTAGCTCTCGGTGATTGATGAGACGTGGAGGGAGATGACAGGGAGGTGCAAGGAGGGGCCCTTTGGTCCTTGGCAGCATCTCTCTTTGAGATAGTGAGCACAGAGGAGGAGCAGCTGTGAGGGAGGAGATGAAAAGGGTTTGGACGTATGAGTTCAGCTGTGCAGCAGGTATCAGATGTTTGCGTCTGGGAGTCAGGGGAAAGATCCAGCATGGAGATGCAGATATTGAATCAGCTGCAAACGAAGCACAGGAGTGGATGAGATCACCCTGGGAGCAAGAGAAGCCCCTGTGAGAGCTGAGAACGAGCAGCCGGGGACGAGAAGATCCTCCAGAAAAGGTGCTGTTTAGAAATCAGGGTCTCAAGGATATGGGGATGCTACAGAATGGGTCAGTTAAAAAGACTGGAAAGAAAGTCTTAGCAGCACAGCGGTGGTGAGCTCAGCAGGAGCTGTTTTGTGGGGATGTGAAATAGAAGCTGGGCTGTAGCAGGCTGAGCCGTAGGAGGTGTGAGGGAATGGAGAGAGCAGATGTAGGCGATGCTCCCATTGAGAAAGATGAGGAGTGGCTGGAGGGGCTGGACGTTCAGGGAGGTGGTAATAGTCCTTTTTTCTTTTCAGCGGAAAGAGCCTTGGGGATGTTCTTATTTTGAATGGAAGGAGCCAGTAGACCAGGAAAGATTAAAGATAAGAAGAGAGCAGGTATACATAATGAAGTGAAGTTCCAGCAAAGGTGGGAGAGGCCGGGACCTGGGCACTCTGCGTTATAAAAGGCGAGTCTGCAGAAAGGAAAGATACAGACACAGGTCTGCTTGTAGGTGTGGTGTGAGGAGGTTCTGTGGCTCCTCTTTCCTCCATGGAATTGGAGATGAAGCTGGGACACAGCAGGGAATCTTGAGGGGGTTGGGGAAAGCTTGAAAAAACCATTCCAGGGAAAAGAGAAAACTGACCCTGGAAATATAAAAGACTCATGAGTAGAGCCAGTGGACCAGATGAAATAGAGATTGTAGCTTTTAAAGTGGCCCCAGGGCATGAGGGTAGATGATTTTATTCTAGTTGCACTTTGCAGCCAAAAGAAAGGGGCACAGGAAGGTAAGTGGTTAGATCCATCCACAGTTAGCAAAGCAGATTCTTTTTGAAGGACCACAGGGCAAGGGACTGAAGTGACAAATGATAGAGGATCTGTCTGCTTTTAAGGAGGGAGGGGTTGCCAGGGACTCCAGAGTCTGGCAAGAGGGAAGAGTGGGCACAGGGGTGGGGGTGGACTCAAGGAGAAAGTAAGGACTAGAAGGTTTAAAGGTTATGGCCTGAGACCGGAACTTCAGGTCTCTGATGCAGGGCAGTCCTTGGTAATTAGGAGAAGAATGTGACTGGAGTGGTGGGTGCTAATAGCTGCCAAAACGATAACGTGACCTTGAGGCCATGGTCTCAAGGTGATGGTCTCAGGTGATGCTGAAGTTGCCCAAAGAATAAGGCAGGATTTGCTGTGGAGAGGAAGGCGGTGGTCCAGATGCTGATCTACCTGCTAGCATTAAAGGTTCACTTCTCCAGATTCTGAAAAAAAGGGGACGCATATGTATGTAGCCTTTTCAGACTATCTTTTCACTCAGCCACATGCATTTAAGATCCATTCATGCATTTTTATGGCTTGATGGCTTTTCTTTTTAAGTGAGTCCTATTCAGTGTTTGAATTTACCAGTTTGTCTATCCATTCATCTATCAAAGGACTTCCACTTTTTGATAATTATGAATAAAAATGCTATAAACATTTGCATGTTGGTTTTTTTTTTTTGGTGTGTGGACATAAGACTTTAAATAAACTGGGTAAATACCTAGGAGTACAGTTACTGGATCATGTCTGTACCATTTTGCATTCTCACCAGCAATGAAGGAAAGCTCGTGTTGCGTCATATTCTTACCAGTAATTGGTGTTGTCGTTTTTTAAAAAATTTGAATTAAAAGTTTAAACTAGAATGGCTCAGTTCTAATAACTGTGTGATAATCCCACTTTCCTATGCTTTATCCAGCCACTCCTAGACCGTTATGTCTGGACCTTGGCACCCCATGTGAAGACTGGGGTGTCACAGTGATCAGAGGGTCGGAGGGTGAGGGGAAAGAAAGCATGTTATACAAGGATCAGAGGAAGGATCTAGGAATGTGAAGGCTTGGAGAGGACGTAATTAAGGGGTTCTTATGGGGAAATGGACTGAATAGAACCTGTGGGGCCTAATCAGTAAGTGCAGGGAGCAAGGGATAGAAGTGGGTAGGTGGTTGCTTTCTCCTGATACAGGGTGGTTCCCTGCCCATGGAGGCTCAGGCAGAGACCAGACAGTGTTTTATTGCAGTACCAGGAATCCAGTGGTGGGGGCAGGGAGAGGCTGGGACCTCTGCTTTCCCATCTTACTCCAGGTTTCTAAGGAAACCATGAGTGGGCTTATTGAGAAATTTGTAGCAAAAGTCACTTTCTTGTAAGAAAGGATAGCATTCTAAAACCTGGATTTTTTTTTACTTTATGCTTTGATTGTTTTCATTTGTGGTTGATTAGCTAAAGCTCTCTGTGTTCATAACTGTTCTGCTTTATTCACTTCTAATACTGTTGTGAAAATTCCCCGGGGATATCTTAGTCCCCAGTGCCTTAACTCCAGTGCTAGCTCTACCACCAAAACAGTGATCCTGATCGTAATAGCTTATGTGTTTTACAAGCTTGCTAGCACCATGACCAAGAGGCATTTATTCCATGTGTGCATGGACTGATTCAGCAGTTGAAAATGAGTTAATGTAATCCACTGTTTTAACAGGCTAAAGAAGAAAAAGCATAACATCTTATCAGTCGACCCAAAAAAAGCATTTAACGAAATTCAGCATGTATTCATAATACAAAAAAACTCTCAGCAAATCAGGAATAGAGGGGCAACTTCCTCAATTTGATAAAAGACATCTACAGAAAATCCTGCAGCTGACATCATACTTAACATTAAGACACTCGATGCTTTCCCTTTAAGATTGGACGTGCTCTCTCACCACTTCCATTTAACATTGAACTGGAAGTCCTTGCTAGTGCAGTAAGACAAGGGAATAAAAAGATACTTAGACTGAAAAGGAAGAACTAAAACTGTCTTTATTCAAAGATGACATGATTAGGACTTCCCTGGAGGTCCAGTGGTAAAGAACTCACCTCGCAACGCAGGGTACCCTGGTCAGGGAACTAAAATCCCACGTGCCTTGGAGCACCTAAGCCCACATGCTGCAGCTGCTGAGCCATTTTGACGACGATCTGTGCTGCAGCTAAGACCCCACGCAACCAAAATGAGTAAATAAGGATGACATGATTATCTGTGCAGAAAATCCCAAAGGCGTCTATTTTTAAAACTTCTGGAACCACAGTGAGTATACCAAGGATTCAGGGCACAAGATCAATATAAAAGCTTTTCTGTATACCAGCAATGAGGAATTGGAATTTGAAATTGAAAAATAACACCACCATTTACAGTAGTGTGTGCACACACACGCACAAGGAATACTTAGGTATAACTCTAACAAAGTATGTACAGGTTCTATATGCGAAAAACTGAAAAATCCTAATGAAGTCAAAGTAGACTGAAATAGATATTCTGTCTTCATATATTAGAAGACACATTACCAAGATGTCGGTTTGTTCCAGCTTGATCTGTAGACTCAATTCAACTCCAGTCAAAATCCCAGTAAGACGGGCTTCCCTGGTGACTCAGTGCTGAAGAATCCACCTGCCGACACCAGAGACACAGGTTTGATCCTTGACCTGGGAAGATCCCACAGGCCATGGAGCAGCTAAGCCTGTATGCTGCAACTATGGAGCCCGTGCTCTGAAGCCCAGGAGCCACTACTGAGCCTGCACGCCTTAGAGATGGTGCTCTGCAATGAGAGAGGCCCCCACAAAAAGAGAGTAGCCCCTGCTCTCCACAGCTAGAGAAAAGCCTGAGCGGCACCAAAGACCCAGCACAGCCAGCAGTGGATAAATAAGTAAACTTATCTTTTAAAAATCCCAGCAAGCTATTTCATGTGCTGTGTGCCGTGCTCAGCTGCTCAGTCGTGTCCAACTCTTTGTGACCCCACGGACCGTAGCCCGCCAGGCTTCTCTGTCCACAGCATTCTCCAGGCAAGAATCCTGGAGTGGATTGCCATGCCCTCCTCCAGGGCATCTTCCCAACCCAGGGATTGAACCCCAGTCTCCTGAGACTATTTCATAAATATCAACAAGCTGATTCTAAAGTTTATATGGAAAGGCTAAAGCCTTAGAATAACCAGAAAAAGAACAAAGTTGGAGGACTCACTCTGCTTAATTTCAGGACTGCTTGTAAAGTTATAGTAATTGAGACAGTATGGTACTGGCAAAAGAATAGACACCTAGGTTGATAGAATAGAGAGCCCAGAACTAGACCCAGACAAATATAGGCAACTGACCTTTGACAAATGCATGAGGGCAGTTAATGGAGAAAGGGTAATTTCTTGAACAAATACTACTGAAATAGTTGGAAGTATTTTTTTGTGTTTGAAAAAATGAACCTGCAAGACTTTAGGCCTTCCATAAAAATTAAATAAAAATTGACCGTAAACCTAAATGTAAAACATAGAACTATAAAACTTAAACATAGAAGAAAATCTACATGACTGTTGGTGATGAATTATTAGATATAACATCAAAGCACAGTCCATAAAAGAAAAGAATTGGCAAGCTGGGCTTTATTAAAATTAAAATCTTATATTTCGCAAAAGACACAGTTAGGAGAATTAAAAGACAAAGCACAGCCTGGGGAAAATATTCGTGAAACACATATATAATAAGACTTGAATCCAAAATATATTCTTAAAACTCAACAATAAGAAAGTAACCCAATTAAAAAATGGGTCAAAGATCTGAATAAATACTTCACCAAAGAAGATATACCGAAGGCAAATAAGCATATGAAAAGATGCTCAGCATTATTTGCCATTGGGAAAATGGCAAACACTACAACCTTTTAGAATGCCTGAAATACAAAAAGAAAAAAATCCTCCAAACCAAAACAAAACAAACTCACCAAACCTGACAATACCAATTCTTGGCAAGTGTTTGGAGCAATATAAACTCGCATTTGCTGCTGGTGGGAATGAAAAAATGGTACACTCCAGCAATTGCATTCTTCGATATTTATCCAGTTTATTTGGAATCTTAAGTCTACCTATACACATACATGCAGATACACACAGTTGGTTATAGCAGCTTTATTTGTAAAGGTCTTATACTGAAAGTAAGGTGTCCCTCAGTAGGTTAAAGGATAGACAGATTGGTAAATTCATACAATGGAATAAATAGTATTCATTCCAAAAAAAAAGGAAAGAATACACTCTCAAGCCATAGAAAGACAGGGAAGAACCTTAAATACATATTACAAGCCGAAAGAAGCCAGTCTGGGGAATGCCCTGGAGGCCTAGTGGTTAGGACTTTGTGCTTTCACTGCCTAGGGCACAGGAACTAACATCTTGCAAGTAGCCCGATGTGGCCAAAAGAAGAAAGAAAAATAGTCTGAGGAGGTAACATACATGTGATTACCTGCCCCATTTTTTAAAAAAAGTTTGGGAAAATGTTGAAAAAAATTCTGCAAAAGGTAAAACCGTAGAGATGGTAAGCAGATCAGTGTTTGCCAGAGGCGTGAGCAGAGGAGAGGGTTGAGTAAGTGAAGAACAGGAAAGTTTTTTAGGATGGTGAAACTGCTCTGTATGATGCTGTATGCTGGATACACGCCGCTGTGCGTCCGTGGAGACCCATAGAGCTTGACAGCACTAAGAGTAAACCTTAGTGTACGCAGATATTAGAAAATTCATTGTGGAGATTGCCGGGTCCTAGGATGGAGTGGAGAACATGGCGCATGAGCCTGACTGGATTATAAATGTTTGAAACAACCACGCTGAGAAGGGTGAGGGGAAAGGTGCGCGCCTGAGAAACTCTGGAATTGAAGGGAGCCTGAGAGACTAAAGGTGAAAGGACCTGTATGTGGTCTTAACTCTAGTGAAGATGTTTCCCAAGTGGGGATGGGCAACCATTCTGAAACCATTATGCATGGACCCTGGAACTGAGCAGTTAAGAAGCTGGGTGGCAGATGGCAGGAACCAGGTTTCTCCCACCTGCTGGAGTGGGAAGGTACAGGCAAACAGGTGGGGAAGGCTAGAATGATCCATATGGAGATGGATTAGAGTTGGAGACATTAGTGTATACTCATTTAGTTTAGTATAGATACAGATGGTTAGATATAGAAATGTTTATAGGTATGCGTATATACAAGAGTTAGTGCGTGCACAGGCACGCACGCACACACATGCACACACACACACACACATCTCCTTGCTCTGCCATCTGAGAGGACCTAGAAACAGTGATATCTCAGTAGCTCAAGCATATATGCTCCCAGATCTTGGTTTCTAATTCCATTATCTAATAAAAGGAGCCAAGGCTTCTTGGAGAAATGGCTGGTTTCAGACTGGGGCAAGAAATGTACAGGATGAACCTGTAGCATTTTTTAAAGTTAATTATTTAGTTAATTCATTTTTGGCTGGTTGGGTCTTTGTGGCTGCGCTCTGGCTTTCTTTAGTTGCTGTGAGCGGGGACTATTTTCCAGTTGTGGTGCACAGGCTTTGTTGCCCGACAGCACATGGGATCTTCCCAGACCAGGAATCAAACCCATGTCCCCTGCATTGGCAGGCAGATTCCTCACCACTGCACCACCAGGGAAGTCCCGTTATATCTTGTAGTTGCTGAGAGTGAAAAAGTGCTCAAACAAACCAACCAACCACTGCTGAGGGCATGGCGAAGCCAGCTGTCAGTAGCTGAAGCTGAAATGGCTTTGAGTATGAAATAAATAACAAAGCATCATAACCCAAAAGTATAAAATAAATATTCATGAGCCCCTTTAAACAAATGATGGAATAAATAAATGGAGGTGACTAGACAAACCTCCTATGCAGAAGAATTCCAAATAATCCTTGTAGATAAACTGTCTCCTTCCTTCCATAACAACTTCCTTCCAAAGTATAAGGTGACGGTGTTATTTATGCAACCTACTCCCTATTGATGGGCCTGTTCCTTTGCTTTATAAACAGTACTTCGGCGAACCGGCATGCACATATCCCTTTACATTTCTATATGTTTGTAAGATAAATATTCTAGGGAGAATATAACTTTAACGGCTTGAGAGACGTGTTCAAGTTGTTCTTCAAAATGGCCCTTTAAGTTTTATAACCTCTCTCCTAAACAATGTATGAGAGCACCAGTTTCTCCACACTCTTGGCACACTGTATGACTCACAAAGGGGTAATGCATTCACTTTGATATAAGAGACCTTTTACTAACCAAGAGTTAGAGGACAAGTGTCCCGATAGAAAGGTGGCTGAAGGACCAGAGCACGTAGCTCACAGGCAGAGAGTACAAATGGCTGAAAAATGTTTGCAACAAAAAGCTGAGGAAAAAAGTGCAAGAAAAAAAAGTTAACTGAGGAGTCATGAAAGAAATGTAGAATTCGGGCAGTAAGATGTTAGTTTGTCCACTACATTAGTAAAGAAAAAAAAGAACCATAATAACTGGTATTGGCTTGTATAAGGGAACACAACTCTGCTCCAACTTTGATGGATCAACAAAATAAACCTTGTGGAGGCCAATACATACTTCTGGGAAAATGTACACATATTTTAATTCACCCCACCTTGAAAGAATTTATCCTCAGATCTTCATTAAAAATGTATAAAGATATATGTATAATTATACGTGTGTGTGTGTGTATCTATCACAGCAAAAGAATTCGAAATAAGCTACCCAGCAGTATGAGGTTCCTTAGTGATGAGACATCCCTGAGATGAGTCACTTGGCAGCTACTAAAATAAAAATGTCAATATTTTTTTTCTTCATTTATTTTGCATTTTTAAAAATTTCATGTATTTATTTATCTTTGGCTGTGCTGGGTCTTCATTGCTGCACCCAGGCTCTCTCAGGTTACAGGGAGCAGGCTTCTCATTGTGGTGGCCTCTCTTACTGTGGAGCACGGGCCGTAGGGCATGCTGTCTTGGCAGTTGTGGTGCCCGGGCTTAGTTGCCCATGGCATGTGGTATCTTCCCAGACCAGGGATCGAACCTGTGTCCTCTGCACTGGCAGGTGAATTCTTAACCACTGGACCACCAGGGAAGTCCTTGGTATTCTTATTTGCTTATAAAAATCCTTGAGATAGTATGATTAATATATACCAGTTTAATTGAAAAAGAGAAACAGGTTCTATGACTAGAAGGACATATGTTCTAAGACTAGACAAACATATGTTCTGAGACGTGACATACACGTGTTCCAAGAAGGACACATATCACAGTGTTTATAACAGGGGGTCTGTGTGTGAGAACGATCTTGCGAATGACTTCTGTCTTTTGTGCTTATCTCTGTCCCTTTGTTTTCTGTATTAAGCTTCTCTTAAATTTTGTAGTTAGAAAACAGAATTATAACAGTTTAAAACTATGCTGATTCTCCCTTTGAAATGCCCTTCTCTTTCGCCTCTTCCCTCCATCTCCTGCAGCATGGCCCTAGCTCAAACCTGCCATCTCTCGCTTAGACCCTCGTATCAGTTTACTGATGGGTGTCCCTGCCCCCACAAAAGGGTCTCGGCTGTCATCCCTGTGCCCAGAAGCCTCTGGAACTCTCCCCATGCAGCACAGTGTCCCCTTGTTGCTCCTGACCCCAGCAGTCTGGCCCTCACTTCCCTTCTAGCTTCAGCTTCCCTCCTACCCCCACCCCGTGGGGCACCTGCAACACCAGTCCTATCGGCCCACTCAGCTCTCCCTGGTCTCCTTACATGCCGAAGGTCTGCCCATCTCTCAAGGTGACCTCCTGTAGGAAGGTGACCTCCTGTAGGAAGCCGCCCTCTGTCATTGCCTTCCCCACACTCCAGTTCGCTTGGTCTGAACTTCTTGATGGCCACAGCCACCAGCTACCTTTTAACACAGTGACTTCTGGAGGATCCTGCCTCCTCCGGTCTCCTCTGTGTCAGGCAAGGGCAGACAGGTCTGGGACTCACAGTCCCTGTGCCTGGAGCACATAGTAAGGGCTTTGTGAAAGTCTGCTGAACTGAACTGATCCACAGTTGCCCCTGCACACCATGTGCTGCAGATCAGAGCCAGCTCTGCCATATTCTGTAATTAAATATGTGTGATTTTTTGGCACATAAGCATCTATTAAATTGTACATATAAACTATCACACTCGAGATTTATGTGGCATAAAAGTATGCATGTATTAAAATATAAGGTTTATGGGCATATCATTTAGTATCAAGAAAATCTTTCTTCTGTAACCGGCTAGTAAACATTTGAGTCTGAACTTAATTTTAGGCAGTTCCTTGGAAAAAATGATTCTATGGAAACCCAGGCATGTCCTGGAGGCAACCACAGATAATTACGCAGAGAAAACTTTTCTATAATATTCCTGCTTAATATAAGAAACCAAATTTTGATTCTTGGTTAATCCTTTCTTGTTTTCTCGCTGAAAAGTTAACAGTATTTCAGTAAAGAGAAGGCATGTGGTCACAGCAGTAAACATGCTTTGTTAACTCTGGAGTATTCTTAACTATTTGATTCTTTGTACAGTATGGAAGTTTTAGATGCCTAGCGTTCCTTTTCGTTCCACGCATCCCCCGCACTCTGTCCATCTCTCCTTTCTTTGTGGTGCTGTCGTTGCTCTCTTGGGCATCCGAGTTTCACAAAAAACCTGTTTTTATAGTCGTGAAACGTAAACAGGAAAACAAACCACTGCCCAGTGTTTCTTGGCATGAAAGGCCTCCTGTTTCATTGAGTCAACTAGACACTGGTGGATGACTTTCTTTTTCCCACCAGAGGATTCAGGGGCTCGGGTATGGTCAAGTGTGAATGCTATTCTGAAGCAAAAGTACCAGTATATCCTTTTGGCATATGCTGTCTGCAGAAAAATGTGTCCTTTAAACTGCATTGCTTTACGGAACTTTGAGAGACACTTTTGTATCACATAAATAATTGGGCAGACCGCTCCTGGAAAATTAAATTGGTTACAATTGTTCGTATACAGCTGAGTCCTTCTTGCCTTGGGTCTGGCTGGGGATGTGGATCTCATGGATGGTACTGCCAGCATGCATATCCCTTTGTCTGCCATTTGTCCATTCATCCATCCAACCATCCATCCATCCAACCATCCATCCATCCACCCATCCATTGTCTCCTCAGGAATCCTGTCTGTTTCATCTCAAAATTCCCTGCACCCCCTTCAGGGAGACCCATGTGTCATGGAGGCCCAGGAGGTCCCCTGGACGAGGATGGACATACTTTCTGCTCTCAGCATCGCTGTGTGTGTTGGAGATCTGGTGCTGACAACAGGGACCCCCCTACTGCAGGGTTGGGTGTCAGAGAAACCCTGAACCTCCTCAGCCCTAGGGTGTGTTCTCCCCACCTCCTGGAAGTCCCACGGAAGTGGTAGGCAGGGCAACTTGGGTGGCCTGGCATTTAACAACGTTTTGGTGTGTGTGTGTGTGTGTCTGTGTTTGACTCTCCAGGTCAGTTTTTGGGTTGTACGAGAAATTCTAACAGCACAGACGTTAAAAATAAGGGCAGAAATCCTGAGCCATTTTGTGAAAATAGCCAAGGTAAGCTGTTTTATTATTACTTCTTTCCTTCCTGTCCTGTCTTTTTTGTTTCAGAAATGTGTTTCCTTGGTACTTCGGGAGCTAGTTTGCTCTGGACCTGCGGGGCAGGGTTCAGACCAGCAGCAGTGACCTGACTTCCCCAGGCAGAGACAGCTGCAGGACCAGCCTGACCCCCTGCGTGGCCTCCCAGCCCCTGTGTGCGCACAGGCAGGTGCCCTCTGCCCTGTGATTTTGGCAGCCAACTGCCCTTTATAAGCTGGCCTTTCACAGACTCTCCCCGGGACCCCAGGGCTACCCCTGGGATCTGTTCCTCCTCCTATTCAGATCCAGGCAGTGCTGGTGGCTCTCAGCATCAGTGGTTGCGATACCATCACATCCTGCACAACTTGTCCCCAGTCAGCAGAACTCACCGCACCCCATCCTGCACTCGAGGCCTGGCCTGATGACCCCTCTGCCCCACTCCTACCTCCCGACCCTGCTCGGATGGGATCAGTCCTGGCCAATGTCTGGGCACCATGCTCACGTCTCCACCCCACCTTTCCCCTCCTCTTCCTTCATCTCTGCCAGCCCAGGATGCAATCCCATGGGCCTTCCTGGACCACTCTCATTGCTTAACACGGTCTGCCAGCTCCTCCCAGTCCACCATCCCTGACCACAGGGCTTGCCTGCCTCAGCAGAGCATCGTTCTGTGTGGCTTACTGCCTGCTTGCTGTGTGTGCCCGTTGTCTTCCCAGGCAGGTCCTAGGCCAGCTCACCTATAGTGCAGCCCCTCTCTGGCCAGGCCCCATAGCGGCTGCTGTACAGAAATAATTGCATTTGACACTCACATTATTATCATCCCATTTCCAGAGGAGGAAGGGGAGGCTTAGAGAGGTGGGTGTCCATGCCCAGGCCCTACAGTGAGTCAGTCGGAGCATGTCTCTGGTCCCTCACAGCAAGGTTAAGTGCATCCGGCTGTAAGTATGCAGGGGCATGGACACTTTTATGTCCTGAAGTACCTGGAACTGTTCTGGCCTTAGTGGAACTTTTTTCCTGCTGATGAGTTCTTGCTGGGCCACGAGAGAAAGTGGGACGGAGTTCCAGCCCACCTGGTGCTTTCAGTTTGGAAGTTTACAGTCCCCACCTGAGGGGCCTGCAACGATTCCTCCTTAAGCTCTGCCATTTCCCGATGGCGGACCATCATGCTGATGCTGTGTGCCCCGGGTGTGTCTTGTGTGAGCCCCTCCTTTCTCTGGGCCTCGGTTTTCCATCTATAAAATGAAAGGAGCGGATTAGATAATCTCCCAGAGGACCTTCAGCTCTAAAAGGAATCCTGTGACAAGCACAGCAATTCAGATACAAAGGATGAAATTCGGCTCCCTCAGAGAATCTATTATTGCCCACAGGAAGCAGTTAGGGAGTGTTACAGATGTGTGAAATGCAGCAGTCACTAGTGTGGCAAGGGAGAAATCCCCGGGTAGGAACAGCTGTGAGGACTAGGCATAGTCCTCCTCACGTATTTGCTCATTTACTAGGTCCTGCTCTGTGCTGCTAGGCCCGAGGGCTGTGATGGGAGATCCCACTTCACCCCTGCTCTCAGGGAACACTCGGTCCCGGGTGAGAGAGGGGCAGATGAGAGTGGAATCTAGTCCCGGGTGCTGAGGAGATGCACAGGCTGCTGTGGGAACGCACAGGTGGCGGGTTTCTACCTCCTAGACTTGGGAGCATGGTCAGGAAAGACATACTAGAGGGAGCGGCACCTACTTGGAAGCACCCGCGACAGTGATGAGGAAGGGGTTGGGCTGGGGCCAAGTCTTCCTGACGGAGAACGGGCGGCCCACACTGCGCTGCGTGCTGTTCCTGATGCCAGGTTCTGGTCAAGCAGGTTACGTGCACGGCCCATGCAGCAGAGGCTCCTTGTTTTAAGTCTGAAGACATGGAGGCTCAGAAGGCTTAGGTAACTTGCCAGAGGACACACCTGTAGTGGGAACCGGAGTTGGCACCAGACCTCTCAGTCCCATGGAGCCAGCCGGCTACACAGCCTTCACTGACTCCCGAGAGTGAGAAGGGGAACCTGCGTCCTGATAGCAGGTTTTTCCCCAGCGTAAAACCGAGAGCAGAGGAATTACATTTTTCTGCACTTAACCTCGCTCTTGTGGTGAGGAACTTGTCTGAGATGGAATTAAATCCAAATATTCTCACTCATTTGGGGTCTGATTCAGGGGAGCATGGTCCAGTGTCTGGGAAGCTGGAGCTCCGTGTTCCCAGCAGATTGATAACATCTTTCCTCAGCCTCCCTTGTGCTGGGTATGAAGGTGATCACAGAAGACCCACATTGACCCAGTTTACAGAAGCCTGCTGGGACAGTTGAGATTCATCTAAAAACGGAGCAGAAAGGACACTATCAAACCTCATCCCGGGCCACGTTTCTGTCCAGCAGCCAGGCTGGTCAGCTTATGCAATTTGGCACATGTTTCAGATGCACACTCACCTTTTAACAATTCGAAAGAAAAAGAGCATATGGTTTCTATGAACTTCCTAGAACTATATTTTCTACATGAGATATTTTTAAGTGTAATTGAATTTCATAAATATGACAGCATTTGGTATGTTTTTGTTCTGTTGTTTATAGCACAAAATAATCAATTCCATATCTTTTTTCCCCCCCCAGAAACTTCTAGAACTCAACAACCTTCATTCTCTCATGTCTGTGGTGTCAGCATTGCAGAGCGCGCCCATCTTCAGGCTGACGAAAACCTGGGCTGTAAGTTAATCTCCCTAAGACTGCTCCTTCCGTCTGGGCTGTCACTTCTTGGGTGAGGTTCTCCGTTCCTGAGGCCCAGAAGCCTTTCTCGGTCTGCCGTTTTCCACCAACACAAGATGACTGTGGGTTAATTGTGTCCCCTGGCCACACTCTCCCCTTCAGTGACCTCGACCCTGTTTTGGGACAGGGAAGCTGTGAGGATGCTGGTGTGGCTGGGGTCAGAAGGGCCCCTGGAGAGGCGCCTCCTGGACCCGACAGCATCACGTATGACGGTGGGGTCAGTGGCGTGATGTTTGCTCCTCTGGCCCCAAACTGCCCTGGGGAAGTCCTCCGGGCTGATGGTTTGCAGTTGCCCCAGGGCTGCTGACCGTACATCCCAAGAGTTTCTTTGGAGAAACCTGTGACCCTCATGTAGGGAAAAATGATTTTTTTTTTTTCCTGAAGGCCATGGATAATTTCAGCTCAGAGGTGGAGTCTGATCGTTATATAATTGAGTCTGTAGGAAAGTTTTTCTGCTGTAAAAATACTTTAAAAATATCTCAGGCCTCTTTATCCTCCCGAGCTTGGCACTGTGCCTGACAAGGGGAAGCCATGGCTCTCCACCTCTCATTAGTATTCACTTCCTGGCCCACCTGGTCTGGGGTCTCACCTCCTAGTCTGGGGTCTCACCTCCTGGTCCAGGGCCTCACCTCCTCGTCCGGGGTCTCTCACGGCCACACAGCCCCAGCCTTTCAAAATCTATTTATGTCCCACAGAACTGAAGGAAAGTGTACGGAACCATCAGCTGCGCCTCTGCAGCTCATTTCCGAACTTCTCTCTGCCAGGCTGCGGGGCTGGGCTCTGTTTCAGACTTGGCTGGTTCAGGGGCCTGTAAAATACTTAGGGATTATGTTGTAGGTGATCAGAAGCGAGCCTTGTTTCTTTAAATTGCAATTTTCCATAGATGAAGCCACAGCAAAGTGGAGCAAGAGGTGTTAGCCCGGAATCGGAAAACCAGGTCTGTGTTCAGGCACCATCTGTGCAGAGTGATTCTGTGGGACTCGTCTCCTCGTGTCTACTCAGAGAGCTTGGCCTGAATCTGTGGTGTTCCATCAGTGCTTCGGGGAGCCCAGGGGCTCCTTGGAGCTGCCTCAAGGCCAGCAGGGCCTGGGGCAGAGGCGGGAGGGCGTCCAGCAGGCCGCCTGGGCACGATTCCTGCCAGAGCGACTCGGCTGTATCAGTTTTACATCCTGGGCTTCTGGGTGAACTTGAGTTGAGCCATGGCTTTGGAGGTCAGAAGCAAGTTTGGAAGCCACTGGTCTCTGTGGCTGCTGCCAGCCCTGTGATTTCCCCGAGTGCATCTGAACCCTGAGACTTTTTTCGAAAGTTGCTTGGAGATTCTTTCTCAAATGAATTTTCCATCATTTAGATGCTGCTATTGTTTCTTGGACTGCTGGGAGCTATGTGTGGGCCCGGAAGAAGGAATGATGATTCTCACGGTGCACAGAGCTTACTGTCAGTAACACAGGGACTCTCGGTGACCCCTGTAAGTGGCACAGTCAGTGAGAGCTGCAGGGGGTCAGCGCACAAGGCAACAGGGTGGCTCAGGGTCCGGCACAGAGATGCCACCCAGTCATGAATGAGCAGGGCCCATCCATGGAGCTTTGGCCAGCGTTCTCCCCAGGGTGCCATGCCCTGCCCTGGACGGTGGCAGCGTCAGGCCAGAGCAGCACCCAGGACCGCCCCCTGTGGCTCGACAGAGCCCTGTGCTACGGTGACCAGTCATCATGGCTTTGTATGAAAACAAATCTCCCACTGCTCCCCGGGGAGCCGGGAATGAAATATCCACCCAGGACCCATTTGAAAACCTGAGCTTCCTCACCTAACTCCCTTCCAGGCCACAGGGGTCAGCTGTTCTTCCTTACAGATCTGCCCAGTGCTGCCCTAAAAGCTTTCCCTGTATTAACTCATTTCCTCTTGACAGCTCCCCATTGAGGCTACCGCTGTTGTCAGTGTTCTCAATTACAGATGAGGAGATGGAGGCTCAGGGCAGTGGGAGGACATGCAGGGTTCCCTGGCCCGGAGGCAGAGCAGAAACCAAACTCAACAGTCTGTTCCAGAGTCTCCGTGCTTCCCCACCACACCCCACGGAGCTCAGCAGGAAAGACAGCACCCACGGCCTCTTGGCACTCAGAACAAGAGAGGGGTCCTGTTGTCTCTTTCGTCTGCAGCGCTCCGATAGGAACCTTGAAGATGAGATAAGCAGACTCTCGGTGCTGCCCCGGGCCGTGGAGTCTCTGTTCTGGCTGCGGCTGCTACTGGCTGGGCCGCTGGCCCCTGGGGTTCATCCTTCTTTTGCCATTCATTTCTGGTAATGAGATTAGCTCAGGAAATGTTGCCAGGAAAGAGCTGTTTTCCTTCTCCCTGCTTGTCCCTTGATCTGGGGAAGGGAAGTCGGAGGGCCCCAGGGAGGAGACACACGCCAGTGAGGCAGGGAGCTGCAGCCAGGCCTTGAAGGCCACCTTTTGGTCACTTACTCCTTGGTTAGGCCATGGCTTCTGCTGCCCACCCCCCGCCCCCACCACAGTCGCCTGGAATTGGCCCTGACTTTGACCTCTCAGTGGGCATCTAGCTGGTAGGAGCTAGAGATAGGCCAGGAAGCTGAGTTTGTGTGTCACCAGAGGGCAGGGACCCAGGGCAACAACAGCTGTTATTTTTCTGAGGAATCTCCCCGTGGCTTCCTAAGGACTGAGGACCAAGACTGTTTTCTTGGTTACGGAGGGCTGCTTACCAGGGTAAAAGAAGGGGAGATGCAGTTTCCTAGGAGATAAATATAGCAGCCGCCAGCAGTTGTGTTGGGGAGAGAGGAGCTGATACACTTGGTGGGGATCACAGCACGACATCTCCAAGGCCTCGTGTGGGGAGCTGTTTGCTTTGGGCAAACCCGCCATTCAGCCTTTGTTTCAGACCATTCTTTCCCCTTTCGCCCACCTGTCTTGTTAGTCCAAGGACAGTGGTTGGTGCAGGGCATTTGGGAAATGGGCCAAACAGGCCATCTTTCTCCTTTATCCATATCCACCTCCAGCCCAGTGGAGTTGGCAATGCCACAGTATTCCTGACGCTCTCTCCACCTATCAGGATGGAGAACATGGGGCGTCTGTTCTGCAGTGCTGCCCACAGGCTGGCCTCCCTCTTTGACTGCCTTCCTTCTTGATGAAGTTGGATATTTGCTCTGTATCCCTACTGCCCAGCTGAGTTTACAGTGGGTCATTTGACTTCTATGCATTTGTTGTGTTCGATTGCATCCTTTTGCTACTTCTTTTCCTGCTAATGAGATTAGCCATTGAAATGCTGCCCCGAAACTGCTGTTTCGCTTCCCCGCACCTGTCCCTTGATATGGGACTGGTGAGAACTCATGGGCCCACAGGGCAAGGGGAGCAGGCACACCAGCTGTAGGAGCCCCAAGGTCAGCGCTTTAATAGGCTTCATTGTGCAGAGACGGAAGCTGAGGCTTCCTGTGACCTGCCCAAGATCACAGAGCTGGTGAGTGCCAGAGCCAACACAGCTCAGCTCTGCCTTGCTGGACTCGTCCGCATTCTTATCCATTCGCTGGATGGCCTGTCTGCGATAGAACTTGATGTTGGAATCAGGCCGGGCATAGGGCAAGGAAGAGTGGGCACCCACGCTGCCTGGGAAGTGGGGCTGGAGATGTGAGGTTGGCACACGGGCCCCTGGGGACAGGGAGTGACCAGCTCCCTGAGTGCTGTCCCTGGGTTGCCCTGAAACCCTGGCTATCTGGGAAACCTGGGTGAAGGGGGGGTCACAGGTTTAAGAAGAGGCCTGCCACTTGATTTCCCCACAGACGGCCTTCAGTGAGGGCCAGCTGGTCATTACTGGGTGGGCAGGGCAGCCCGTCGGCCTGGCTGCTGACTACAAGTGGCTTGGTGATCTGTGACAAGACGGAAGCTGACCTTGCTCACAGGCCCACACATAGTAGGCCCTTCATAAATGCTGGTCGGTTGTGCCAACAGGGAGGGAGTCACCTTCTGCTGGCCTGGGAAAGTGCAGACAGGGTTTGATTTATCCCAGTGCCAGGCCCACTTTGGAATATCAGGAGCCTCAAAGCCACGAGACCTAAGTAAGAAGTCCTACCAGCCAGCTCTGATTTCCTGAGCACACGTACCATATGGCTCTTATTCATTTCTGCAAATCAGGTATTTATCAAACTCCCCTTGCCCGCTCCATGCCAGGCCCTGAGGCTATGGTCAAAGCCCCTGTTTCATGGGCTTTTATGTTATCCAAGGGAGACACTGCATTTTTGAGGGAGATTAAACACATGCCTATTCTAGCTGGTGCGGGAAGTGACCAATAAATGTGTGTTGAATGCATGAAGTAATGAACCAAGAGCTGACAGATAGCAGTAAAAGTGATGCTGAAGACCCAAAGAGGAGGATTGGTAGGAATCAACTGCGTGTTCAGGGAATGCCTCTCTCAGACCTGAGTGACAAGAGGGAGCCAGCCGCACCAAGAAGTGGGCACAGCCAGTGCAGAGATCATCGTGGAAGAAACTCTACAACCGGTGTGGCCGGAGCACAGTGGGCCTGGGGGACACTGTGAGGGTACTGTGGGTGGGCTGCGGGGCCGCTGGGGAGGGGCTCAGCCTGAAGAGAAGATCAAACAGGAGACAGACACGATCTGGTTCACAGTTGCTTTTTGTGTTTTTTAAAATTAATGTTTCAACTCTGTGGCTTCCCATGTAACACTAGTGGTAAAGAACCCACTTGTCAATGTAGGAGATGGTTAAAAGACTCGGGTTCTATCCCTGGGTCAGGAAGATCCCCTGGAGGAAGGCATGGCAACACACTCCAGTGTTCTTGCCCGGAGAATCCCATGGACAGAGGACCCTGGTGGGCTGTGGTCCATAGTGTTGCAAAGAGCTGGACACGACTGAGCATGCATGCACTCTGTGAAAAGCAGATTGCCGAGGAGGTGCAGGGGGGCAAGAGTGGAAATGAGGCTGGGTTAGGGCGTTAGGGCAGAATCCACGAGTGAGTCAGTGCTGGCTAAACTGGGGCAGTGGCAGTGCACAGGAGAGAAGGGAACTGAGGGGAGGCATTCTGAAGACAGAAGCAGTGGGATTTGTGAAGGATGGGATATCAGAGATAAAGCAAAGAGGGGCCTGGAGGGCAGTTCCTAGGTTTGAGGCCTGAGCAGCTGGGAACTCAGGTCTAGGGCTAGAGAGAGATTGGGATGAGCTCAAGGAGGCGGCTACCACTGGGGCATGAAGGAGAAGATAGATGGGGCTCTCCAAGCCAGGAAGACCCCACGGGACAGGGAAGCCTGGCGTGCTGCAGTCCATGGGGTCACAAAGAGTCGGACACGACTGAGTGACTGAACAATGGCAACAACAGCTGGGACGAGGGTGAGACCTTTTCTCAGATCAGAGCAGTCCTGAGAGGAGCTGGACTTAGACAGGAGAGACCCGAGGGTATGGAATTCCCGAAGTATGGGTGAGTCACTCTTTAGTTACAGTCATGAGCTAAACACACACACACTCTGCTTGCTGCGTACATGTTCCTATCGGGATTCGCCCTTTCCTACTGAATTGATCCAGAGAGTCTGACCCATCTGCAGCAGCAAAATGAAAACTGAAGAACTTGGCTGGGAGGAATTCACAGCCGATGGGTCAGGAGGCCTGGTCTGCAGGGCAGTGGCCTGGAGGGGACCTGCCTGGGAGCCGGACTCTCACTTCAGGCATCTGGGGCCACAGGGTCGTTGAGCGGGTATCCCAGGAAGGCAGATGGGTGGTGGCGTTCATGTATTTCAGATTTTCAGCTTTCGTGTGGGAGGTGCCTCTCCCCTCTGTGTCCAATGGAGTGCCCCCTCGGATGCTGTGGAGGATGTCATGATGGGCAAGGCTGTCCCACGCTTCCCTGAGCCATGGCTCAGATGGGAGGCGAGGTGGGGAGGAGAGGACATCCCCTGATGACTCATCGCCTGTCCCTCCCCGCCTCTCCGTTCTCAGGAGTTCTGCTGATGTCTGCACCCTTGTCTGCCTTCACTTTGCCACAACATCTGTCACCCCCTTCCTGAAACATCTCTCTTCACGCAGCTTATTCCCTTCCCCACCCCCACCCCCACTGCGTTCTGACAGCTGGCTCCTCCCTGACCACTTTTGTCCCTCTCGCCTATGGGCTGTAAGTGTCTGGCGGGGCTCTGGCCCAGCTCTCACCTTTCCTGATCCGAGTCCTCTCCCATGGGGTCTTCCCGGCTTGGAAAGCCCCATCTGTCTTCTCCTCCTTGCCCCCGTGGAGGCTGCCTCCTTGCACTCATCCCTCTCTCTAGCCCTACACCTGCATTCCCACGCCAGCTCCATGAGCCCTCTTCTCGCGTGTTTGTCTGACAGCTCACCCTTGGGGTGTCTAAAATCAAAGTCTGTTTCCAGAAAGTGCTGGTTAGTTCCAGGCTTTCTGAGTGGACCTATTTGGACTTTGAGGCAATATGGTAGATTGCGCAGATGAGCAGTAAGCCCTTTCTTCCCTCCCAATCACCTGCTGCAAACACACATACAAATAAACCAAATTATAAACCAAGAAGCAATGCTGAGCCGGAAGCCAAGAGAGACAAGTCACCATGTGCTAGAAATAGAGAATGATCTCAGAGTCAGCCCAGGGAGCAGAGTGCAGAGAACTTGCTGTATGGAGACCTTACCAACTGTCAGGGGGCAAGGGTTCTCATGCCTGCTTATGAGCTGGAACTCAGCTGTTCCCAGGAATCAGAGAGCCAGCAAGTGTCCCCCGCTGGAAAATCTCTGGCCAACCTGGGGCAGCCCCAAGGGAACACAGGTAGGAAAAGTCCCTATGAGAAAATGTCACCTTAGCCTATACTTCAGGTAGGTAGCTCTTGGCTTTCAGCCCACATGACCAAGAAATGAGGGGTAGTGTCCTATGAAGGTTAGGAGCGCAGACTCTTGAATCAGACTCCCAGGGTCAGCCAGCCTTGGACCTGCCTCTTACAGTGAGGGTTAAATGAGTAAATGTGTGAACAAAATGTTTCGCACTATGCCTGGCACACAGCAAGGGCTAGATACGTATTAGCGGCTGCTGCTGCTGCTTTTATGATTATTTTCAACTTTTGTTGACTGTTCTCAAATGGACTGGCAGAGACCACCATCCCCATAAGCCAGGTCCCCTGATTTATAACCAGATAATATCATCATCCTCTAGTGGTTCCCTTGCTCCTGGTCTCACTCTCTTTCTCACGCTGTTTGTTCATGGAGTGATAGTCCTATGACACAGCTCTGGTGTTTTCACTTGCCTGATTCAAGACAGTTTTTAGCAACCCCCCATCCTTTGGGTGGGGGATGGTCTCTACCCACCACTCCTCCAGAGCAGGATGCTCTGATGTAACCGTGTTTGTTTTTTTTTTTTCTTAAGAAAGTATTCCAGCAATTTTATTGTATAATTAGTGAACAAGTTAACATGAACTTGCATGAGACTTCTTTTCTTTTTCTTTTTTTCTCCCCCTCTCCCCACTGCCTCTATCCCCTTTGGTAACCATGAATTTGTTTTCTGTGTCTGTGAGTCTCTTTCTGTTTTGGAACTAAATTCATTTGTATCAACATTTTAGGTTCCAAATATGAGGGCTATCATATGATAATTGTCTTTCTCTGGCTGACTTGCTTCACTTAATGTGATAATCTCTAGGTTCATCCATGTTGCCGCAAAATGGCATGATTTCATTCTTTTCACGGCTGAGTAGTATTCCATTGTACATATGTACCACATATTCTTTGTCCATTCATCTGCCGATGGATTCTTAGGTTGCTTCCATGTCTTGGCAATTGTAGATAGTGCTGCTGTGAACATGGTGGTGTGTGTATCTTTTCAAATTAGAGTTTTTTCTGGGTATATGCCCAGGAGTGGGACTGATGGATCAGATGACAACTCTAATTTTATTTTTTAAAGGAGTGTCTCTATACTGTTCTCCATAGTGGCTGTACCAATGTGCATTCCCACTGACAGTGTAAGAGGGTTCCCTTCTTGCCATACCCTCTCCAGCAAATTTATTATTTCTCTACAAATCCAGTATTTGTAGACTTTTTGATGATGACCATCCTGACTGTTTTGAGGTGATACCTCGTTGTAGTTTGGTTTGCATTTCTCCAATAATTAGTGCTGTTGAGCATCTTTTCATGTGCTTGTTGGCCATCCGTATGTCCTCTTTGGAGAAATGTCTATTTAGGTTTCCTGTCCGTTTTTTGATTGGGTTGCCCTTTTTTTTTTTTGGTATTAAGCTGTATGAGCTGTTTTTGTATTTTGGAAATTAATCCCTCGTTGGTCACATTGTTTGCAAACATTCTCTCCGAGATCATAGGTTGTCTTTTTATGGTTTCCTGTGCTGTGCAGAAGCTTCAAGTTCAATTAAGTCCCATTTGTTTATTTTTGTTTTCATCACTCTAGGAGATGGATCTAAAAATATATTGCTATGATTTATGTCAATGTGTGTTCTGCCTATGTTTTCCTCTAGGAGTTTTATAGTATCTGGTCTTACATTTAGGTCTTTAATCCATTTTGAATTTATTTTTGTATATGGTGTTAGAGAATGTTCTGATTTCATTCTCTTACATGTAGCTGACCAGCTTTCCCAGTACCGCTTATTAAAGAGACTGTCTTTTCTCTTTTGTGTAGTCTTGCCTCATTTGTTGTAGATTAATTAATTGACCATAAGTGTGTGGATTTATTTCTGGGCTTTCTACCCTTTTCCGTTGATATACATGTCTGTTTTGTGCCAGTACCACACTGTTTTGATAACTGTAGCCTTATAGTATAGTCAACAGTCAGGGAGCATAATTCCTCCAGCTTGGGTCTTCTTTCTCAAAATTGTTTTGCCTATTTAGGATCTTCTTTGCTTCCATACAAATTAAAAAAATTTTTGCTCTGATTCTGTGACAAATACCACTGGCAATTTGATAGATGTTGCATTGAATCTTTAGATGTCCTTCAGTAGTATGGTCATTTTAACAGTGTTGATTCTTCCAGTCTAAGAACATGGTATACCTTTCCATCTATTTGTATTATCTTCAATTTCTTTAATCAGTGTCTTACAGTTTTCAGACCACAGGTATTTTGCCTCCTTAGATGTGTTTACTCCTGGGTATTCTTTTTGATGTATGTTGTAACCATTTTGATGTTGCTATTTTTAATCCATCATTTTAACTTTCATTATACTACTTCTCCAATGAATATTCAGGACTGATTTCCTTTAGGATGGGCTGGTTGGATCTCCTTGCAGTCAAAGGGACTCTCAAGAGTCTTCTCCAACACCACAGTTCAAAAGTGTCAATTCTTTGGTGCTCAGCTTTCTTTATAGTCCAATTGTCACATCCATACATGACTGCAGCCTTGACTAGACAGACTTTGGTGGCAAAGTAATGTCTCTGCTTTTGAATATGCTGTCTAGGTTGGTCATAACTTTGCTTCTAAGGAATAAGCATCTTTTAATTTCATGGCTGCACTCACCATCTGCAGTGATTTTGGAGCTCAAGAAAATAAAGTCTGTCACTGTTTCCACTGTTTCCCCTTCTATTTGCCATGAAGTGATGGGACCAGATGCCATGACCTTAGTTTTCTGAATGTTGAGCTTTAAGCCAACTTTTTCACTCTCCTCTTTTACTTCCATCAAGAGGCTCTTTAGTTCTTCTTCAGTTTCTGCCATAAGGGTGGTGTCATCTGCATATTCATTGGAAGGACTGATGCTGAAGCTGAAACTCCAATACTTCGGCCACCTAATGTGAAGAACTGACTCATCTGAAAAGACCCTGATGCTGGGAAAGATTGAAGGCAGGAGGAGAAGGCGATGACAGAGGATGAGATGGTTGGATGGCATCACCGACTTAATGGACATGAGTTTGAGTAAATTCTGGGAGTTGGTGATGGACAGGGAGGCCTGGCATGCTGCAGTCCATGGGGTCGCAAAGAGTTAGACACGACTGAGCAACTGAACTGAACTGAGCACTACTTCTCAGGTGGCGCCAGTGGTAAAGAATCTGCCTGCGAGTGCAGGAGATAGAAAAGATGCAGGTTTGATCCTAGGGTTGGATAGTTCCCCTGGAGGAGGAACTGGCCACTCACTCCAGTATTCTTGCCTGGAAAGTCCCATGGACACAGGAGCCTAGTAGACTCCAGCCCATGGGGTGGCAAAGAGCTGGACATGACAGAGCATGCACACTACTACACTGCTTCTAGTTTTATAATAATATTTTGTCAGTTAAGTTTTAGCTGTCATTTGGATTTTTAACTCTAGGTTTCAGTGATCCCTTCAAGTTAGGGAAGATACTGAGCTTAGGTGATAGAGGGGTTTTGGTGTGTTCCAGTGGGTGTTTCTCAGGACAACTTGCATTTGGGAATGAGGCATTTGAGGAGAACCTTTGGGTAGGGAGATTCTTGCAGGGTGTAGAGGACATAATAGAAGCATTTTGGCAATGGCAGCAAATATCGAAAGTTTTCATACCTACTTCACACCTACTTCCTTGCCCTGAAAAACAAACCATAAACCTTTCAGCTGTGGCCAATGGAGCATCTATTGCCACCAGCAACATAGCAACCCAGAGCCCCAGGTCACGTGCGGAAGAGACGCAAGAGCTGGCTAGAGGAATTTCCTGTTCAAACACAGCCACAATCAACTCATTCTTTCCCCTTTGATTAGTATTCAACTGTTCATGCTTAGCTGCTTGTGATTTGCATCCTCTTGGCAAGTTGAGTTGAAAGATCCGGAAAAGGAGAATAAGCTGTCAAATTGGCCATCACATGTCCACAGTATCCAAAATGACCTAGTCAAAAGCATACTTTGCCAAATGGCGAGTTTCCATCTCTCTCTTACCTTCCCAGTCGTGTCCAAGGAACACCTGCCTACAGTTCTGCCAAACTGCTGCTCCCTTGAGCATCGCTGTGTGTTCCCACTGTCAGCCCACTGCTCATACTTTCTTTGGCCTCTGGGGCCTTGCCGGCCTCATCTCTGCTAGTTGAAGCCCAGCAAGACTAGTTTCCAGGATCACCTTTTCCTGGTTCCTCCTTCCCATAATGGAGTTTATTCTCTTCTTCCAGAGCCCTCTCATAGTGCTTCTGACTCTTCCATGCCTTAGCCAGCCCTTTCCATGGCTCAGCCACACAGACCAGCTCTGGACCCAGGATGGACCCTTGGCAAACTTCCATTCAAGGACCAAGCTCATCCTCCTGGCTCTACTCTTGGGCTTTGTGGGAATGTCTCTTGGGGTTGCCATGAGCATAATTCATTTAAAACTTAGCAAAATTACTGGAAACATATGATTAAAGTTGATCTATAAGATCATACATTGTGTATTTATGTTTGCATGTATTTATTTGTATGTGCATATAAACTGTCAAAGAATTGTTTTTTAAAAAGATAAAATAATGACTCATACAAGTATAAAATGATTATTTGTCAAATATTTTATTTTAACTCATTAATTAGTGAGAGAATCAGTAAGATATTCAGTTCAGTTCAGTTCAGTCACTCAGTCATGTCCAGCTCTTTGCGACCCCAGGGACTGCAGGATGCCAGGGCTCCCTGTCCATCACCAACTCCCGGAGTTTACTCAAACTTGTGTCCATTGAGTCGGTGATGCCACCCAACCGTCTCTTCCTCGGTCTTCCCCTTCTCCTCCCACGTTCAATCTTTCCCAGCATGAGGGTCTTTTCAAATGAGTCACTTCTTCTCATCAGGTGGCCAAAGTATTGGAGTTTCAGCATCAGTCCTTCCAATGAATGCTCAGGCCTGATTTCCTTTAGGATGGACTGGTTGGACCTCCTTGCAGTCCAAGGAATTCTCAAGAGTCTTCTCCAACACCATAGTTCAATTCTTCAGCACTCAGCTTTCCTTGTAGTCCCAACTCTTACATCCATACAAGACTACTGGAAAAACCATAGCTTTGACTAAATGGATCTTCGTTGGCAAAGTAACGTCTCTGTTTTTTAATATGCTGTCTGGTTGGTCATAACTTTTCTTCCAAGGAGCAAAGTGAAAGTGAAAGTCGTTCAGTCGTGTCTGACTTTTTGTGACCCCATGGACCATATAGTCCATGGACCTCTCTAGACCAGAATACTGGAGTGGGTAGCCTTTTCCTTCTCCAGGGTATCTTCCCAACCCAGGGATCAAACCCAGGTCTTCCTCATTGCAGGTGGATTCTTTACCAGCTGAGCCACAAAACAAGTGTCTTTTAATTTCATGACTGCAGTCACCATCCGCAGTGATTTTGGGTCCCCCCCAAAATAAAGTCTGTCACTGTTTCCACTGTTTCCCCATCTATTTGCTGTGAAGTGATGGGACCAGATGCCATGATCTTAGTTTTCTGAATGCTGAGTTTTAAGCCAAATTTATTTCAAGAGAACTGAGAATACTTTACTTTATGGTCAGGTGAAGAATGCTGAAATAATCTTTAAAATGGATAGAAAATTAGTATTCCCAGAGTGATGATCAGTGGGATACTATGAGACATCAGTTGCCTTTTATATGGACTGGAATTATTTGCATTACCACATTTTCTACAGGTTAACATCTATTTTTACAGAATTTAAAATAGCCTTAGTCAGAGACAGATATGGATAGCTTGCTAGAACACTTATTAAATTTCAGAGTCACAGTTTTCCCTCACGTTACTTATAACAGTCTCCATTGCATCTAATATTTTACATTAGTTATATGGCTTTGTAGTTTGTTTTTCAGAAGCCAATAGTTCATATCTAAAGAATTTAAGAATTACTTTTCTGAAGTGCCCTTGTTTCATTCCTTTCTCATTGCATCTTCAGTCTGTTGAATCCATTGATCCATAGATTATCCACAGCACTAAAAATTCTTTCCATACCAACAGTAGACACTGGAATTGAAATAGGATTTTGAGCCAGTTTTAACATATTTGAAGCAACACGTTCTTTGTTGAAAAACATTTCCACGTATCAAGAACTGTTTCTCTCAAGGCAGGGGAACAGCTACCAACGTCCTCATAAAGAGGATTTGGAGGACTTTTTTTTATTCCATGGAGCCTACTTACCAGAAGAGGGGAATTTTTCATCATTAGTCAAATATAAGTGCCACATACAGGCTCTCTAGCAGCATGATAAGGAGCATTTCCAAAAGCAACACGTTTCTTCAGGTATCTGACCAAGATGTGTGATCATCCTGGCTTTTAACCTGTGGTTGAGGAGTCCCATTTATCCCTTGCAGCAGACATTTGTCACCATGTAAATTATTTAAAATCAAAAGGCTGGGATTTATTTTTACCTTGTAATTTTAATTCAGTTTCTATACATAGTTATGCCCGTTTCTCGATCTTAATGTTGTATATTTCTTCATTTTACTTTACTTCATAGAGGTGTTACCTGTTTTATTGCTATTAATAAGATTTAGCTCTTGGGTTTAGTTATCATGTCTATAGCTTTGGTGTTTAGTTTTATATTGTATGTTTTAAACATGGTTTCTGACTTTATCTATATTAATCAGTTTCTCCTACTTCACCCCTCCCTCGAATTTCCATAGCTTTTTGAGTGTTAAGCTCATTTACATTCATACTGTTTAGTTATATGAGCTAAAAACCATTCATTTTTTCCCTCTCAGCACACTTTTGACATCATCGCATAGTTTAACATATCATGATCTGTATGTTCTTTATGTTTCTGGTTTATAAATAGTTCATTACCCTCGCTTTTAGTTCTTCTTTTACTCGAGAATTATTGGAGTATTCAGAAATTTCCAAAGAATTGAATTTTTAAGTTGTCGTTAGTTTTCTTATTCTTTTTTTTAATTCAGTAGATTTTCAGGCAGCATTTTCTCTGTGTCAGGAACCGTAACAGACTCAGGGTGTTGTGGAATGAGTATAACCAGCATGGTCACAGCCTTCATGGGAGTCATCCTTTGCTGAGTGAAACACAGATGTAATCACGTAATTGATCACAATTGTAGTAAATGTTATGGAAGGAAAAAAATCTCAGGGTGGCCCAGCACTTCTAAACTTTACCAGAAGCGAAGTTGCCTGTTGTATTTAGTGAGCTTTTCCTTTATGTTGTTTAATCTTGTTTCTCTTTTCCTGAATGTGAATGCTTTTAGTATCTGTTTCACTCAGGTAAGCAGATAAGTTGTTTTCTTGCAAGTAGTTCTGATGGTTTCTTCCTGAGGCTTCCTGTAAACTCTAAAATCTAAAGGACTCTCAATCCATATGAGGTTTTCAGTTTATGGCACTACTTGTAATAAAAGTTTAAAACAAGTAAATGCTGTTCTTTTTGAATAAACAAACCCTATATTAAAAAATTAAATCCTGAAAGAATTTTTCAGCATAATACGTGCACATGAATTTTAAAAATCACTAAATACTGAAAGGCTTAGTGAAGCAGCTAACACTCATTGCTCCATCTCTGCATAACCCAATCACTCCCTAGGGGCAAACACTCAGCTATTTAGCAGCTTCTTTGGTAGTTTCTGCCATATTTCCATCAATGTGTTTTTGCTGCAATTTCTCGGTACTTTGGACAGTATATGGTGACTTCTTTGTAAGATGGATGTTGGTTTAGTTTTCCTAAACCGTCTTCCCTCATTCTTCACAAACACTCATGTTACCATAATTACATCACTTGAGTTAAATGAGTATTCTTGTTTTAATTATTAGGAATGTGTAAGTATGGTTTTCCATAAATGGCTCCTCCATACTTAAGTGGTTAAGTGTGAATAACACATTCTTTCCGGAGTATCCCTTTGTTTCCCTGGCATTTCTAATCCCCTTTTAAGGAAAAATCCTTACTCTAGCTACTGCTTATCTACCAGATATTTTATATGTATACGTAAAATACACGTATAAACATATATAATATTATATAATATCTTACCAGGCCTTATGTATATTATACATAAAATCTTTGAATTATTTTAATTTTATTTTTATTATACATAATAAAGTATGTCCGTTCCCTTCCTCCTCCCACCAACGTGCTATCCCATCGGGTTTTCTGTCGAGTCTTCTCTCTCTCTGGAGACCTCTTCTGGGGTGGAAGGATGTAGACCAGTCTTTCTTAAGCCTTGCTGTTCATCTGTCCTCTGCCTTTACCACTGCTAGTGTGGATCCACCATTTCCTGCATCCCGTACCCTCCAGTCCTTGGTTTATTCTTTCGTTTTGCTAAGGGAAGTTCTCAAGTAGTATGCAAATGCTTGCTTGGGAGATAGATGTTCTTTTCCATGCCTTCTAACATCCTGTGCATTCCTGCTGAGAAATCTGATGCCATCCTGAATCTCATTTGTGGCCACAGAATGGAACAGATGCGTGAAGTTAACTAGACCCTGCCCTTCCGAATGTGTGTGTGTAGGTGGGGTGGAGGGTGGGTAGGAAGTATGTGTGCAAACGCAAGGTTAACAGAGGGAGGTGTGGTCTGGAGAAGCCTGGTTTTAGATTTGGGAAGTGTGCAAATGCGGCTGCCTTTGGTTGGCCCACTCCACTAAAGAACTCCAGTTGTTGGTTGGAGGTCAGTCTTCAGGGGATCTTTAGGGACATCCTCCAGGACTGTGATCATGTTGGCCTCGTGTCCATGTCAGGACACAGATGACTCCCTCATCAGCTCTGTGGTGCCGTGCATCGAGGTACTTGACAGTCTAGGCAGATCAGCCAGACATGCCAGGGGACATGGGCAACCCCTCAGCTGGGTCCAGAGAGCCAGTGGAGGCAGCTTTGGACACCAGTCTGGCTCAGCAGCAGTGTGTACGAGGACGACATAGGGATTTGTTGAGCTGCTGGAGGAACATCGGCGACTGCCAAAGCATTCAGTGGGCTTCTAGGTTGCATTAATAAAGACATGACCTCCCAGCCGAGAGGGTGAGGGGCCTGCTCAACTTCACAATGGGGCCATTTACAACCAGAGGATCTGGTTCTGTTCTGGGTATATGTTGTTTATTTAGTGACTTTCTTATCCTTAAACGTTCATTTCAAATGCTTCCCTCTTTAAATCTTCCCTTGATGCTTCCCTTGCCCATAATTTACCTACTGTTGGTCTGAGTTCTTATCTCTACTTACTTACTTACCATGTTGCTGTAATATACATGTCTCTCCTCTACTGAATCAAGTTCCCCAAGGGTACTCTGAAAAGTTACTTAATCCTTGTGATTATGAACCTGAAATAGCGGCAGTCATCCTGGCTCCATCTTTGTCCCTGGGCTTTGTAAAGATCAGATGAGTTGTATGTTTTGGTGCTTTACAAATAGCAAATGGGAGATGATGGTGTTATTTCCTGTCCATTTGCTAATATGATGAATAACAGCCTTAAATTAACAGGCTGGTTAAGCAGCCGTTGTTCCTAGCATCTGTGTAGCATCCTCTGATGTGTCCTGAATTTCTCAATGGAAAAAAAAAACACAAAACTCGCTGTTTATTCTCCAACTTCTTTACTGGGGACGTCCTTTCAGCTTTTTCCTTTGCCTTTCCTCTCTGAAGTCCTTAAGCTGTTACTTCTCAGCTGGGCTGTTGCACAGCTGCATCCTCTGTGACTCCAGAGGCTGAGGATCAAGGAATTAGCCAGGGCAGCCTGAATTCCCCAACGCACCAGACATGGCCTCAGCCTGGGATTTGCATACCTGGGTCCTGGGAACCCCAAGGGCCGCTTCAGTTCGAAAGGCTGGCTTCCCCTGATGCTGGGCAGTACTGCTCTCCTTTCTGCTGTGTGATGGAGCTGTTGGCCACTGGCCTACGTTAGTCTAATGGATGTGGCAGGGTGGCTGGTTCCGGTCCTTGCACAGACCATGGGGTCTCAAAACCACACTTGACCAAGGATGCTCCTGGCCTAGGGTCCCTCTCCACTTATGCTCCTGGGCTCAGCCATGGATCTCAGATCCCAGAGGCGCTGGCCCTGGAAGCTAAACTTGGGGGTTTCCAACGTCAACCATGTGCTGTGCCAGAGCTAACCCTCTCCACTGACCCTTTCCCGTATCTTCTTTTCAACCTGCTCTCGGCCTAGATTCCTTTCCTCAAAGCCATTTTATTCAAGGAGCCTCATTGCCATTTCCTGGCACTGGGCCTTGATGTAGGACTTGCAGGGTGACCACAGCATCAGGTCTGGAGAACCAGGACTCAGTGTCTGTTCCTTTCTTCCAGACAGCCTCCTTATGAATACAGAGCCATCCTTTCTCTGGTGACCAGCTTTACATACCAGAGATCTCAGTCATAAAAGATCTTACTTCTCTAATCTCTGGGCTGTGGGTATCTGCTTATCCTGTAGTTGCGTAACTAAATCACCCCTTAGATGACAGCATGTGGAAAAAAGGTTTAGCTTATTTTGACTAAAACACCATAGCCAGTGTAAATAAGACACAGCTGTGGACCACAGGGGATCTGGAGGAGATAGCCCTGATTGGAGAGATGGCCTGGCTAGGTGCACAGAATGGGCAGGCGAAGTGGGTGACATTTTGGGGGGCCTTCAGTAATGGCAAGGCTTCCCTGGTGGCTCAGAGGTTAAAGCATCTGCCTGGAATGCTGGAGGCCCGGGTTCGATCCCTGGGTCGGGAAGATCCCCTGGAGAAGGAAATGGCAACCCACTCCAGTACTCTTGCCTGGAGAATCCCATGGAGGGAGGAGCCTGGTAGGCTACAGTCCATGGGGTCGCAAAGAGTCAGACACGACTGAGTGACTTCACTCACTCACTCAGTAATGGCAGAGATGTTGAGGAGGAGTAAGAATTTGTGGACCCAGGGAGAGAGACCTAATGGGGCTGTGAAATTGCTCTGGGTGACCTTGAGGAATTTGCTTTACTCTCTGAGCTCCTCATTTTTGTGGGGTCTGTGCACCACGGTGGTGGTCATTATGCAGGGGATTCTGGTGTCAGACAGAACAATGGACTCGATAGCGCTGGAGGGTTCCTTCTAAGTGTAAGGTTTTATGAAAAATGACCAGGTTGAGCTGTGAAACGTTCCATCTCCACAAGACACAGCTTCTCACAATGCTTAGTTGCACCCAGGATTCTGCAGACCACAGACATACCATTTAGCACGTTTCCTTTTAGTTTTGGTTCACAGCTATCCTTTCTCTTTAGCTTCTTCTAGTTTTTTTGTCTTCTCTCTCATACTCTTTTTCTCCCACCAGCTTTTGAATCGAAAAGACAAGACCACGTTTGAGAAACTGGACTACCTGATGTCCAAAGAAGATAATTACAAGCGGACTCGGGAATATATCCGAAGCCTGAAGATGGTTCCCAGTATTCCCTATCTAGGTAGGAGTCTGAATAGGATTATTGTTTTTTTAAGAAACCTACTCAGCACCAGATGAGATGTTTTTACAGTTTCTAGTTGAGAAAGTTCCACGAAGCAGCATGGGTCGTGGATAAAGAGGGGATTGGTTGGCTCTTCAGGTTAGAACAGGCTGTTGGTACTCCCTGAGAATGGGGACTTCCTGATGAGGGCCCTGGAACAAGGGATATTCTGCTGCTGATACAGATGCCCAGTGAATCCCAAGCCTCCCCAGCCTGTAGCTCAGAAGGATCATGAGACTCTTACTGGTCTATCCACGTCCTTCTGAACTGGGGGAGTGTGTCAGCTGCTCAGTCGTGTCCGACTCTGCGACCCCGTGGATGGGGGCCCGCCAGGCTCCTCCATCCATGGGGTTTTCCAGGCAAGAATAGTGGAGTGGATTGCTATTCCCTTTTGCAGGGGATCTTCCTGACCCAGGGGTCGAACCTGGGTCTCCCACATTGTCAGCAGACTCTTTAGTGTTCTGAGCCTCTAGGGAAGACTGGACTGGGAGAACTCAGGCCCAAATCCCTGTGTTTTGGTTCTCTGGGCATTAATAATATATTATGTAAGATTTGTCTCAATGAAATTGTTATAATGATTATTGATTTTACTGATTCAAAAATAATATGTGTTTATTGCAAGGAATTAGGAAGATAAGAAGATTAGTATCATTTGTTATCTTATCCAGAGATAAACATTATTTTGCTTCAAATCTTTTCATTCGTTTGGGTGCATATAAAATCTGTATGTTTACTCTATTGTGAACATTTAATGTTATTACCTGCATTTCTATACTGTGACTCAGTCCCACTTGGATTTGTCCAACTGAAATCTGCTCTCTAATAATGACACATAAATTGTCTCTACATTTTTGCTATTAAAATTCTGCAGTGGCCATCCCTGTTGCATAAATTTCCTATGTGTAATTATGATTATTATCTTCTAAGAGATTCCTGGAAGTGTGATTATTGGGTCAAAACTTGATGTGAAATTGTATGCCTTTTCATATATATTTTCAAAACGTTCTCCATGGAGGTTGTAGCAATTTATGTTCACATTAGAGGGCAAAGAAATTGCCTATTTTCCCCATGTGCACAAATGCTTTGTGTTTTCATGTGCTTTTTTTCCTTTATCATTCCTTTTTTTCCTTTGCCAGTTTGACAGGTGAAAAATACTTCTTATAGTTTGGTTTTCACAGTTATGCTAATTTTATGATATAAAATAATACTGAGAACAAGGGAAATTAGGATTTTATGGATATGGCTCCTAATATTTTCAGAAATCTAGTGCAAGTGTTTTGAGATACATTTTTGACAACTTTTAAATGTTCTCTATGAGCATTGCGTATTCAGTTTTTTAATTCCTTTAAAACTAATTTGGAAAATTAAACTTTGGTAGAAAATTGTTCATTTGATCCAAGTTTTCAAAATGATTAGCATAAAGTTTTTCCTCACTTAATTTGTTTTGACTGAAAAGTTTTGTGTAATTGCTTATACATTTTAACCTCCTGTATATATGGGCTTATATTTGCTTTGCATTCCTAATAGTGTGCATTTTCATTTTCTCTTTCTTTTTTTTTTTTAAATTTGCTTTGCCAGAGGTATGTCTGTTGGTCTTTCCTAAGGATTAGACTCTGTATTTGTGTATCAGTCACACTGTCTTCCTGCTTTCTAATCTATATTCCATCAGTCTAGGACGTGCCTTTTCTCTCCGCATTTTTAAACCTCTCAAATTGGGGTGCATCTTTCAATTGGTGGTAACAAAGCATTGTGACGCTGGTTAATTGGCAGCAGTGTTCCTTATGATACATAAAATAAAGGTGCATCCTAAATTTATAATAGAGGACATCCTAAATTTGATGAAATATGGAATTTATTCTTTTGTCTCTTACGATTCATTTCTTCTGCTTTCCTTAAGTTGTTTTGTTCTTGTAAACAAATTATTGGCTTATTTGTGTATATGTTATTCTTTCTACTTTCATTGGAAAATAGTTACTGGTATACATTTCCCTCTGCTAATTGATGCTTTTGTTGTATCCTACGTGTTTAAATGTATAGTATGCTCACGATAGTCTTTAAAGTGTTCAATAATTATAGTTTCAATTTTTCTTTTATGCAAGTGTTATTTAAGGTAGTGGTGTTTTAAATTTCCAAGGGCTTGAGTTTTTTGCTTTTGTTTTTTTTCAAATGGCTTTATTGAGTTTTAATTCATGTATCACCCATTTAAAGTGTACAACCAGTGGTTTTAGAACATTCACAAAACTCTGCAACCATCTGCAAACTCAATTTTGGAATGTCTTTGTCACCCCAAAGAGAAACCCCGAGCCTGTTTGTAGTCACTCCTTTTCCTCTAGCCACCCCCCTTCCACCCCGTCACCTTCAGCCCTAGACAACTGCCAACGTACCTTCTGGCCTCATAGATTTGCTTATTTGGGACTTTTCATATGAATTGAATTGTGCAGTGTGGTCTTTTATGACTGGCTTCTTTCCCTGAGTGTTATGTTTTCAAGGTTCATCCATGTTAGAGCGTGATCAGTGTTTCATTCCTTCTTACTGCCAAATTGCATTCCATTGAATGGATGCACCACATTTTATTCTTCTAAAAATCCATTGATCTTATCTCTGGCTGTGCTGGGTCTTTATTGCCGCGCGGGTTTTTCTCTGGTGGCGGTGCATGGGCTTCTCACTGCAGCAGCTCTTCTTGTCGCAGAGCACGGGCCCTGGAGCGCCTGCTCGGTAGTTATGGCACACGTGCTTAGTTGCTCCGCAGCAGGTGGGATCTTCCTGGACCAGGGAGCGAACCCGTGTCGCCTGCATTGTCAGGTGGATCTTTACCGCTGAATCACCAGGGGAGCCCCACCACATTTTATTTATCTGTTCATCATTTGAGGGACATATGAGCTGTTTCACTTTTGCGTTACTGTGGATAACACCACTATAAATGGCTTTGGTTTTTAAGAACAGTCGTCTCTCTAATTTTTTCCATGTTGGTTTTAGGATATATGACCCATATGCTTTTGAGGTTTTTAAAAAAAAAATGTTGATATTTATCTTGTGGTTTAATATAAGATCAATTTGTGTAAATGTTTCATGGGTGCTGGAGAAGATGTAATCTCACAAGTTACTCTTATAATTACATTATAACATTCAGATTTTTCATTTTTGACAACCTGGTCAATCAAGAACAGAAATATATGTTAGAGTCATTTTGCATTTCTAATAGTTTCTGCCTTACATTATTTCATATACAGTTGGCCCTCCATACCCCTGGGTTCTGCATTCATGGATTCAGCCAACCCTGGGCTGAAAATATTTGAAAAAAGAAATCCACAAAGTTCCAAAAAGCAAAGTTTGAATTTGCCATATGCTGGCAACTATTTACATAGCATTTACATCGTATTAAGTATTATAAGTAACCCAGAGATGATTTAAAGTATAGGGGAGGGTGTGCGTAGGTTGTATGCAAATTCTTTGGCATTTTACATAAGGGACTTGAGCATCCCTGGATTTGAGTATCTGCAGAGGTCCTGGAGCCAATCCCATGTGGATATCAATGACCGAATAGATGTTTTTAACAGTTGCAGATTTGTTATGAAGGGTCCCATACAAAATGATCTTGATTCCATTTATCATTTGCTTTTATTTCATTGATGTTGATTCTGTGAAATCTGATTTATTTTTCTTTTGCATTCATTTTATAAATCTTTGACTGTATTTTGTATTTTGATATTTTAAGTTGTTTTGTCTTAAGTGTGATCCTTGGAAATCATATTTGTGCGTGCTTGTGTGTGCTTAGGCGCTCAGTTGTGTCCAACTCTGCGACTCCATAGACTGCAGCCTGCCAGGCTCTTCTGTCCATGGGATTCTCCAGGCAAGAACACTGGAGTGGGTTGCCATGCCCTCCTCCAGAAATCATATTTAGTTGGGCCCAATATGAGAGACCTTGCCTTTTAGTAGGGGAGTAAAAGTTTTTCCCATGTGTTTAGACTTAAGCAATGTTATTGATTATCATCTTTTTTTTGTTTTTCTGTTACACTTTCTTATCCTTTCCTGTTCTCATCTTATAGCTTGCTGTGAACTTAGTGTCCTTCCACCTGGGTGACCACGGCAGTGAATTGCCATCTCAGATATGTAGATGGTTGGGCGTGCCCAGCTGCCAAGCCCATTCCCACCTTGCCTGAGGCTGATGGATCGGAAAATGGGTTGGTGGCATTAGGGTGGGGGCAACCCCTGGTTTAACTAGTGCAGGTTCTCCAGGGTTAAGGATGACCTCTTCTCGCTCATAAAATGATCACTAGAATTGCTGTTGATCCTCTGCTTCCTCTGCGCCTGGCACTTGGCTAGGTGCTTTAATGCATCAACTCAGTGAATGCTCACCATGGCCCAGTGAGTAAGCAGGTGCTGAGAGGTTGCCTCGGGTCACATAACAGGAGCACGGCAGAGCCAGGCCTCGGCCCAGATGGCCTGGCTGTCAGCCCTCAGCTCTGACGCTGCCCTCTCCCGACTCGCCACCTCCACCCTCAGGTCATTATCCCCCCTTTCAATTGTCACCTGCATGTCCTCTGCTACTGATGACTTGTGGGTGGTCTCCATCGGGCACTAGTATAGTGGGATAATAAAACACTTGTGATTAATAATACAGTGGGATTAATACACTTTATACAAGTAGGATAAATCGTCTTGGCACTTTGCTGTGACACTGCTCGTGGACCACAAAGCAGTGTGGTCTTGGGCTTCTGAGGGATCGGTCACTGGGCCTCAGCCAAGGGCAGACTGGACCAATACTGTCTCCCCTTGCTAACCTATGTCCCTTCTCATCAGACTAAGCGTATGCTTCCAGATCCCTCCCCTTCAGATGAGTCCCGTTCAGACAACTGGCCAGATGCCCCTCATGAGTGACCACGTCAGGCCGAAGGACAGGTCCGCTCTTCCAGCAGATACGTAGCCTGTGCCCCAGTCCAACGCCGCTGAGTTTCTGGACAGACCCCCTCTGCTTGTCCTTGGTCATCTCATCGCAGCTGCCTCCCTGGCAGGTCCTCCCTGAGAGGTTCCGTGCGGGCCTCTGTTCTCCCGGAAGACCCTCCTGCTGGCCCCCGAGTGAGCCCCGCTCCCTGGCCTGCTCCTGCCCTTTCAGCCCCACGAGGCTCTCCCTCCCCTCTTAAGCCAGCTGGGCTGCACTTCTCATCCTCGCACCAGAACGACTCCTGACACGTACACGTCAGATGGAAAGAACAGGAGGCGGATCCACCGTGCTTCCTGTCCTCAGGATGCTGTGTGAGGGTTTACGATGGGGTGTGGGGGTGCACGATTTCATGAAAAAGAATGAAACAAGACCCCATCCTGAGGGCAGCTGGGGCCTCCCTGCCCTCTGTGGCTGTGGAGAGACCCTGCCCAAATGGAGGTTGTGGTTTTAGTACTAGATTCCTCTTGAAAACCCAGCTTGTCCTAGGGATGGATTTGTTTATCAAAAGAGGAAAAGTTACATAATTCCTGGAAAGTACAATATAGGAAAAAATGTCTGAAACCATTTCTTTTTCCCCTGGCAACGTCCTCACTGTAGGTCTTTCCCTGGGGGAGAGGGGGTTACGCTCTGGGAGGGACTTGAGGTCAGTCCTTGCTATTTTTAGCTGCTGTGTTCGTTTAGTTCCTGCTTGAGACCTTGAACGCTGCTTCAGTGGTTATTTGCCTCTGATAGCAAGTGTGGGTTTCCTTTTGGTAACGATTCTTTTAAACCGCTGTGGGAGCTTCGACACCGCCTGGTTTCCTGGGACCAACTGTTCCCACCCGTGTCCCTTACTCCATGTGAAGATCTCCTCATGCAGTGCTAGCAGTTATTAACCGTGTGGGTGTGTGTTCCAGCTCCTTTCGATGCAAATTTTAGAGCCAGTTGGCTGCACTTTGGTGCACTGTTTCTCGTGAAACATAATTTAAAAAACACCGAGGGAAAAATTTACCGCATTTTAAAAATAAGACTCTCTTTGTCTCAAAAAGTTTATTCCCATTTACTTCAGAGTGCAAAAACAGTGGTGGGAAATAGTCGAGTCAGTTATTTGTAGCTTAATTTTATCTGATAGCAACTCCTTGTAAATACCCAGTTTGGGTCAAAATGGTAACAGAAGCAGGCTGAGCTGTGAAGAGTAGCTACAGCATTTGTTTCTAAGTAGCTTTATTGACTTACAGGGTGTTTGGTTTTTAGTACATATAATTCCCTCCAGGAAATAGCTAAATCAAATTAGGAATGTAATGGATTTTAAAAGGGTTAGAGCCTGATTCTAAAAGTAACTATAGGCAATAAGGAAAATGGTGATCTCTCTCAAGGAACAAAAAGTAGGCATCCTGACAGTTCTGAATAGTAAAGAGAACATTTAGATTCTTAGTAAATTTACCCAGACTTCTAATGTGTGAAGTACATTTCTGGAATCTAAGCTGTTCCTTCAAACAAACAAACCCTTCCTTTTTTTAAAAAAAAAAAAAGTAAGGCTTTATTTTCAGACAGAAACTGAAGTTTAAAATAAAGGCAAGTTGTTTCCAGATTCAGAGTATAAAGTTAACCGACCTAAACTGAGGGATATCTGAAGGACTTTGGAAAAGAAGTAGTTATCAGCCAAAAAGAAGGGTTTAATTGGGATGCCCCCAAACCCCCAGAACAGGTGGCAAGGGAGGGGCTCCCACTCTGGGCCTGAGAGCAGCACACACCAGGCCCTTTGCAGGATGGGTGTTGGACTCCGGTTCTGCTCCTGTGGGGCTCACGGCCCAGATCTGGTCACCGGCAGCGCACTAGAAACCAAATGAGCTGAGCACTGTGGCGGGAAAGGCAGAGGAGCAAATAAAGGGGGCCCGTCCCAAGCTGGGGGCCAGAGGCCCTAAAAGATGAGTAAGCTGGGTGAGGAGGTGGGATGCAAGCGTCCCAGACGAAGAAAGCAGCTTGCGCAAGAGCCCCGAAGTGGGGAAAAATGACGTTTGTTGGAAAAACTGGCTGGAGAGTAGAGAATGCTGGGGGCGCACGGCAGGAGGGTCGTGAGAAGCAGCTGGAGTGAGAGGAAGGTGAAGTCTCTTAGGGCCTAGACACTGGGAGTGGGAGGCTCAGGGTCCAACCCCCACGAGCAGTGGAGGATCAGGAGGGTTTAAGAGTACAGGTGAGCCTGGCTTGGGCTTGCCTGGAACATGGGTCTCCTGGCCGATAGCAGATGCCTGGCTTAGAGAAAATCAGGCTGTAAGGGGGAAGGCCAGGCCGGTGGCCATGCAGAAGCCTGTGGCACATCACTGTATTTCAGAAATTGCTGGGGGTGGGAGAGGGAAAGCCCTTCTGAAAGCAATTCATTTTTGAGCAAAACCTGGGAAAGACCTAAAAGAGACTTCGGTGAGCATGTCTGCCTGATGGAGATGCCTCTTCAGAACGAGCTAGATGGCGTCTCCCTGAACCTGGGCTTTGGGGATGAAGATGTGTGTGCATTCGAGCAGAGATGAAAGCACGGACATACGCTCTCTTGATGGTCCTCCACAAGGCAGGAGGGCTTGAGCTGAAGGATGCCGGCAGAGCTTCTGCTTCCCCCTTGGTGGGGGCCTCCGCCACCCCAGGACCAAAGTTGGGTGGTTCCCAAGTCAGGGTGACCACAGTGTTATCCAGCTGTCCCCAGGCTTGTCCGCATTAAGGGCAATCCTTTCCTTTAATGCCCAATTGAAAAAATTCCGTTCTACATGCAGGAAATCCAGTCTTTTTTCCCTTCAGTTTCCCCACCCCACGTGTTTGCAAGAATCCCCAAGGAATACTCATTTGTTCCACAGATCCATCCTGGTTGTTCCTGGAGCCTCAGCCTGCTGTCTGGCCGCACACCTCTGATCCCTCCCTCCAGTTGTCTCCTGCTTTCTACCCTGTCTCTCCAGCTGGACCCGTGTGGAGCCAGGCTCCTCCTTCCTTAGCTGGGGAAGCACAGCTTGGGGCTGGCTAAGGGATGTTGAGGCAACAGAGAAAAGCCTGTGTTCCAGAATGCCTGCCCCTGGAGCCCAGGGCCATGTTCCTTGCCTTCTCTACCCCAGAGCCGCAAGCTGTAGGCCCTGACCTGCCGCCCTCCCTCCTCCTGAGCCTGGAGAGCCTTAGATCAGGCCTCTCCTTCCCCCATATCAAGGCATCCACCCCCACAGTGGCCCAGCAGGCAGGGGTAAGCTGTGTGCTTCTCAGTCAGCGGAGTAACACAAAGACACAACGCATCTGCACAGAAGGAATCCTTTCCCGTTATTTTGTCTAGTTTTCAGCTGCATATGATCTCAAACCTCTCCCTTCCAGAGAGGATTTTGCCTTTACTTTGGCAATCTCAGGATTTGTTACCTGAAAATCCACCATTTTTCTGGGACTTCAGAGTCCTGCTCAGTTTTTACAAAAAGCTAGTGGATGCGGCTTCCTTGGTGGCTCAGTGATTAAAAAAAAAAAAAAAAAAAATCCACCTGCCGATGCAGGAGACATGGGTTCAGTCCCTGATCCAGGAAGATCCCACATGTGGAGGGGCAGCTTAGCCCTCGTACCACGATGACTGAAGCCCGCGCACCTAGAGCCTGTGCCCAACAACGAGAAGCCACCTCAATGAGAAGTCCATGTACGGCAACTAGAGAGTAGCCCCCGGCTCGCCACAGCTAGAGAAAAGCCTGAGCTCAGCAACAAAGACCCAGTGCAGCCAAAAATAAAGAAATTAATGAAAACTTTTTAAAAAGCCAGTGGATGTTGTTAAAACCCCCATTTTGCAAATGAAGAAATCCCTACAATTTCACTTATGACCTACCAAAGTCGTATGCCAGCTGGATACCAAGTTTAACTCAAGACTTCTTGTTCACGGCTGGAGTTCCACCCACCTTAACTTATGCATCCTCTGTTTATCATCTCTGTCTCCATGGAGAGAAACAGTGTGGGAGGAAAACACGCTGGAGGGGAGGTTTGTTTCTTCCGTGCTCTGTGGCCCAGAGCTGCGCACCTTGTCACACTGGTCCCTCCTGGGGCACAGGAAGGGCTTGCAGTCAGGTTTTCTCTGGGTCAAGCAGTCTTGTGTGATCCCCAGGAGGACCTGAGAGCATGAGGCCATTTCTCTGCCAGCGAAGGTGTGTTTTCCTAGCAGGAATCGGTTAGAGTCATCAGGATGACTGGTCGTCTTTGACCTTTAGTCTTTGAGTTTCTAATTAGAAGCCAACAGTAATAATAATGACTATTAGAGCACACGTGTGCACCAAACATTTCATACACATTGTTTCATTTAATCCTCCCAACTAGCCTTTCAGGGAGGCATTTTTGTTTGTTTGTTGTTTTTAACTTATTTTACAGCTGCAAAAGCTGAGAAAAACTCACTAAAAGTTTCTCTATTTACTAGTGCCACTTTTTGATCGTGAGACCACTTCTCAAACCCCAGTCTGACCCCAGTGCCTGCTAACCTCAGAAAACACCAAATGTTCCCGCTAACAGCTCTTTACCCTCTGGGGAAACCAGAGAGTGGGTGGAAAAGAGGAATGTCACCAGGACCCTCCTGTGTGGTACGGGGGCTTAAGATGGGAGATGGAGGGCCCTGCCAGGGTCAGCCAGCCCTGAAGAAGTGAAGGGTTAGGGATGCAGGAAAGGCTAGAGTTTCTCCAGCCTCAGGACTCACCTAGGGCCATTGGGATGTCTCTTTTGGAGAGAAAGTAGCCCTGAGAATCTGAGAGATTTCACGTGGTGCACAGCTTCTAAGACGGCCCCCAGTGATTCCTTCTGTAGCCCCTCCCCTGGAGCATGGTGGGACACACTGACTTGCTACCAGCAAGTTCAGTGTGATGGAAGTAATGGGACATCTCTCCGGGCTTTGGTTATTAAAGGACTATTTCCCTGGGGGGGTGTTGCTGTCTTCTTCCTCCCTCTTGGCGCACACATCCATGGAGAATCCAGCTGCTGAGTATTTGGCAATCCTGTGGAGAGGCCGGTGGCGAGGGTTTGAGGCCTGCCAGGAGGCACATAAGTGAGTTCAGAAGCAGATGACGCCCAAGCGGAGATCCCGCCCAAGCGGACACTGCAGCCCCGGCCGACAGCTTTACTGCAGTCCCACGGGACACGTGAGCCCGACACACCCAAACACCTGACCCACAGAACTGCAAGATGGCAAATGTTCATTATTGTAGCTGCTAACTGGAGGGGGTGGTGATTTGTTGCACAGCGATGGATAACCAGCCACGGCACCATGTGTCACTGCCTCCCGTTTGTTGCTTTGTTGTTTCCTCATCTGTGCTGGACCAAAACCAGCTATAAAACTCAACACATAAATGACTCTCAGGGTCTCAGTGTTTAAACAAAAAAAAAGACTTGAACTGCCTGAAGTGTACTCATTCATCCGTTGCACACATATTTTGTATGGACCCGCCATGGGAATTCAAGAGACGCTGCAGAAACAGAGGGCAAAACAGTGTCCTCAAGGTGCCCACGGACTTGCCGCAGGAGACACAGCAGGCCCCAGGACTGCGTTAGGAGCAGGTTACAGTCAGGGCCAGAGAGAGACAGAGAGGCAAGTTCTAATTGTAGGAATCAGGAAATGCTGAGCTACCCCCACAAGGCGGCCTACACAGTGGTGGAACAAGCCAGCAATTCCTGTATGTATTTTGGGTCTGCTGTATCAGTGGAAGTCCAGAGCTGAGACCTGCTCCCTTGTGGAGGTAGGGCCGCCCCAGAAGAAGGACGTGATTGCTATTGACAATCTCCCAAACAGAGCAGATGCCTCAGGCTGAGCTCCAGACTATGGAAAGCAGGCTTTAGGGAGGGAAAGACTCCTTTTCTCCCCCTCTGGTCTTTAGTCTCTGGAGTCTGGGCTTCTAGTGGTGAAGATGGAGGTGTGTACCCTTGGGCTGTGGGTGCTGAGCTGACGTCTGCAATGAGGGACCAGTGCAGGAGCAAAGAGGAAGGAATTACTTCCTACCTGCTCTTGACTGTTTATGTAGAGGACTCTGTGAACCCATAAATTCAGGACAAGCCATTGATCCTCAGATTCCTTCAGTTCAGTTCAGTCACTCAGTCGTGTCCGACTCTTTGCGACCCCATGAATCACAGCACGCCAGGCCTCCCTGTCCATCACCAACTCCCGGAGTTCACTCAGACTCACGTCCATCGATAGTCAGTGATGCCATCCAGCCATCTTATCCTTTGTCGTCCCCTTCTCCTCCTGCCCCCAATCCCTCCCAGCATCAGAGTCTTTTCCAATGAATCAACTCTTCGCATGAGGTGGCCAAAGTACTGGAGTTTCAGCTTTAGCATCATTCCTTCCAAAGAAATCCCAGGGCTGATCTCCTTCAGAATGGACTGGTTGGATCTTCTTGCAGTCCAAGGGACTCTTAAGAGTCTTCTCCAACACCACAGTTCAAAAGCATCAGTTCTTCGGTGCTCAGCCTTCTTCACAGTCCAACTCTCACATCCATACATGACCACAGGAAAAACCATAGCCTTGACTAGACGGACGTATGCTATTTTCTGTTTACTTTTTGGAGACAGTATATTGGAGTAGTTAAGAGCCAGGGGCCTGCTGGCCAGCCGCTTTCCTTTAGGTCCTGACTCCACCGCTAATTAGCTGAGTAATCTTGGAAATGTTACTTGCTTCCCCTCTGCCTCCCTCCATGGTCTTTAAAATGTTAATAATCACAGGATTTACCTCATGGGGTTGTTGGAAAGAGAAAATTGTTGCATGCCATGAACCCCAGATAATCTTCTACATGGAGTAAACAATAATTGTTTGCTGTAAAATATTTATCATTAAAAAAAAAAAACTTGATAAGAAAAAAGACTGTCAGATGGCTCTCTGGGACAAGCAGGAAGTTCTGGGTCCCTCTTAGAAGCTATTTTTGAGAGGAGGAAATCCTCTAGGGCAGAGGTGGTGAATTTCAGCTGTTCTGTGAGCAAGAAGGGTGCCTGAGGACAAAGCTGACGAGGTCCGAAAGGTCCCAGGAAGTTATCCTCAGAAAGGCCTAGAGTAAGGCATCCAGGTCTTCAGCGTCCACGAGTGCCTGCTCAGGGCTGGGGTGCTGGGGGGCAGTGGGGCGAGAGCTGCATGTCGTGGGGCCAGGAAGGCTGTACCCAGTGGTGCCATTCTGCTCACACTGATCGTGTCCATTTGTTGCTGTTTGTTCAGTCGCTAGGTCGTGTCTGACTCTTCTGAGAACCCCCTGGACTGTAGCCCGCCAGGCTCCTCTGTCCATGGGATTTCCCAGTCAAGAATACTGGAGTAGGTTGCCATTTCTTTCTCCAGGGGATCTTCCTGACCCAGGGATCGAACTCTCGTCTCTTGCATCTCCTGCATTGGCAGGTGGATTCTTTACCACTGAGCCACCCGGGAAGCCCAGCGATCCTTTTACAAACTCTTAAAATGACAGAAGTAACACATTGTTTGTTGTAAAACTTATTTACCTTAGAAAGTCTCTGCTTTGCAGAGGTGGCCAGTGCTGACAGGTGGGTGTGTCCTCCCAGGCACTTGAATCCACACATACAAGTATCTGGGCACATGGGCATGTGCAAAGAGTCTTGCCCTTTTTAACCAAACTGGGAACATTGGGGTGAGCAATCCGTTCTGCACCTTACTTTTTGCTCCCCTTGCAGTGTGGTGGGTATTGTTCAGTGGCACCAAGTGCCCGACTCCTGCATTCTTCCCTGTGGCTCTGTGGTGCCCATGGCCACGTGGTGGTCTGTCAGACTGGGGCCTGGACACAAGTCGATTTGTTTGGCCCCAATTGATAAGCGCTTAGGTCATTTGTACTTTTCCCCTTTGACGGATGCTGCAGTGGAGAACACCTTTGTGCGTGTGTCTTTGCTCACCTGCCAGGGTATTTCTGAAACACTGTGGCCGGAGGTGGAATTGCTGGGTGAAGACGACGGGTGGTGCTGGTGAGGACCACTCCGGGCTGCACTGCGCTCCCGCCAGCTGTGCCTGCCTGCCCGCCTCCCCCACTCCCAGCAGCGCTGGCCTTTCCGGGCTGCACTGCGCTCCTGCCAGCTGTGCCTGCCCGCCCGCCTCCCCCACTCCCAGCAGCCCTGGCCTTTGCCTACCAGTGACTTATGATGAAATGACGGGGGAAGGAGGACCTGTAGTTTTCATACACATTTCTCCACCCACGAGTTCTTTGTGCAGATAAGCTCTGCTTCCTGCTTCAAGGCTGTGCTCCCTGGGCCTGGGCTAGGCAGCTAGGCCGTGCAGCCTCCCACCCAGCTGTCCCTGCTTCCTGCCTCTCGCCCTGAATGTCCATCCTCAGTCCCCCTCCCCGCGTCCCTAGCACAGCTCTGCGCTGCCCTGTGGAGAGGCGCTGACAGAAGTCCACGCCCAGCACACTTGCCTCGGGCTGGGTCGGCTTCCCCAGCTCCAAGGAAGCTTCGTGCTTTTTCTAATTCGCCCCGCTCTCTGAGGTGATTGGGGTGTGGGCCTGTGTCTAAACACGCCTCCAGAGGCAATTCTAATTCCATTCCCTCGTAGTTACTCCCTCTGGACTCCTTAGCCACTCGGGAGGGGCTCTGCTACAGGTCAGGGCCGGTGTGGCCGGTCCACCCTTGCCCAGGGAGCCGTCTTCCTCATGTGAGACGTCCCTCAGCTCCAGGAGGGCACACGTACCGCCTCAGGGGGAAGGGGTCACCCCTGACCAGCCCGTGGAGACAGATGTATCGTGACCATTGGCAAGCGGGGGATGTGCCGCATGTGGAAGTGCTTGGGGAAGGCTGCACAGATGGGAGGGATTATCTGTGTCTGGGCTCCCATGTGTGGGTGAGCTGTTCTGGGATGCCCCAGGTCAGGAGAGACGGGAGCACCAGAGTGCGCCAGGGACAGTAGATACCAAGACATGTGTCCACAAGTGGCAGAATCCCAGACTGGGGCTGGTTCTGGCCTCACTGTGAGATCTGAGAGAGACTAGCCAAGCAAGCCTGGGTCCTCAAGCTGTGGAGATGGGAGACAAGCCGGCACAGCGGGGACCCAGTTCCAGAGGATGCAGACCAAGGCTTGGATGGCATGGAATTGGTGCACGAGGTGATGGCCAGACCAGCCACAAGCGGGACACTCCCCATGCCAAAGGGCGAGGCTTAGTTCATAGACTGTCTGACAAGAAAAAAGGAGAAAGGCAGGGCCAGCCCCGTGAGTCCTGGCAAAGGACTGGAAGCCCCAGGAAGCTGAGCAATGTCCTCCATCACTGCCCTTACTCTTCTCTGCCATCAGCATGGGGCTAAATTGGGCAAACAGCCCTGGCCTGACTTCCTGACGTCTGGGGCCCTACCATCCATCCGGCTGCTTCTGCACAGGCAGGCTGGCTGGCCACCTCACACATCTGCTTCTGTGGGCAGCAGACTCCATGCCTCGTGATCCTCAGACATATAGGGATGCGATGATGGAGTGAGGGAGGAGCCTTAGTGGTTTCATTTCATCTTTGGGGACTGAGATCTAACCCTCCCAGAAGCAGGAGCTCAAGAGTCAGACAAGCTCAAGCTCAAACCCTGAGTGTCCCCGGCTACATGTTCTCAGGCCAGTCACCTGGGGCACATGAGCCTCAAGTTCTGTTATGTCGAAGGGAGGCTAATTGTAGAACCCACCTCACAGGGTAGTTGTGAAGGTTTAGAGAGACACACATGGTGCCTGGCGCATGGAAAGCACCCGCCCACAGGTGGTGGGTGGCATGAGTGTTATCTAGAGGAAATACTGCCTGGAAGAGCCCAGCAGCAGGGGACTCGTGGCCTCCTGTATCCATGGAGGCTGTTGAGAAACTCCGCGTATCCAGGAAGGGCAGGAAGAGCCCCATCTGGGCACAGCTGTGTGTCATGTTTAGTGACACAGCTGAGCCTGGGAGGGCAAGTGTCCGCAGGGGAGGAGCTGGGAACGGGACACGATGTAACGAGTAATGGACAGAATCCATCTAGCTGGCGAAGTTTGGTCTCCAACCACAGCTGGAGTATCGCCTAGACACCCTCTCGGGAACAGCGCCAGCTTTGACCTCTCCTCCCGTGGGACCCTGGGAACTTCCCCTACTCCTTCCACTGCTTTGAGCACCAGCAGCCGCGTGCCTTTCGCACAGCTCTGCTTGGAGCCCAGTCCACAGAAGTGAGGTGGATGACCAGCCGGAACAGGCCAGTTGGGTCCCCTGGCTGGGAGCTAGCCGGGGAGGAGAGAGCCTTCAGGTCTTTGCTGGCACTCAGTCGGGGAAGACACGCGAGCTCAGAAATTCCGTGCTGGGAAAAGCAGATCCTCTCAATGAGAAACAGAGACCCTGCAGGCAAGGGGAAGGGGAAGTGAAGGGAGAGAGGCCGAGAGGCAGCCGCCTGACCTCTTAGAAGGACTTCCAGGCAGTTTCTGGTTCCTGGCCCTCGTGAGGCCCAGCTGCGTCCCTGCTCATGGACTCCGGGAGATACCTCGTGTCCTTATGTAACCAGCTTATTAAAGGAGCTGGACTCAATCAGGTGTAAGAAGAAACCGACTTTATTTTTCCCCAGTGTCCTTTCCAGCCTGCTCTGTGGATTAGCTCTTTTCTCAGTCAACCCAGGGAACTCAGCAGGCCCCAAAGTCTCTCTGCTGTTAACAGTCACGTCCCTGCAGACCGTCCAGGGGAGGGCTCAGAAGCCTGGGCTCCCACAGCCTGGCTGGGCAGGAGGCCTGGGTTGGGGGAGGCACACGCTCAGTCCACCAGAGCCCACCTCCCCGCTGGGCCACGAGCTTTGGGGCCCTCGGGGTGGGGACAGACGTGACAGGTCTGTCTGATGTGGCCCCTGAGGTTGGAGCCAGAGCTGGCGGCCTGCGCGCGTGCCCATTGCCAGCACACACGCTCTGTCTTTTCCTCGCTTTGCTCTCCTTTCTCCTTCTTTGCTGCTGCTGCTTCAGAATTTCCATCCTGGGCACCTCTGACTCAGCTCCCTTCGTGGGAGCAGTGCCCTTCCTTGGCCCCTTGGCCTCCAGCACTGCCCCCTCCCCTCCATGCAGGCAGCCCCCTGGTTCCTAGGACCCGTGTCCGGGCCTCCCTGCCCCCCACTGTGGTCTTGCCCTTGGCTCGCAGTGCAGTACCGCTCCTCACTGCTTCCCGCCCCAGCCTGCAGACTTGAGGCAAGAGTCAGATGATAGTGCTGACACTCACCCACGCCAGGCTCCTGGAACGGTCCCTGGAAGCTCTTCTCGCCAGACTTGAGTAGCGCGGGTGGGGAGCACCTACCCTCCCTGTGGTGGTGGGGAGCATAGCATGGGGACAACTCATCCTCTCCCCCTCGCTCACTCCCACTCCTTGGGATGCACTTTCTGAGCCTCCTACATAGGCCCCAGGTGGGCAGTCAGCTGATGCTGCAGAACCATTGTGGAGCCACCCCCTCACAGGGATGGTCCTGCACCTTGCTCCAGAATGTGGGAACCTTTGGCAGCTATTATTTTGTCCTTAGCCTTTCGAGCCTCAGGTAAAACAGGCAGAAAGAGTGGCTGTTTAACATTTTGTTACACTTAAAAAATGTTCCCTTTTTCTGTTTAATCCAGCTCTCTAGCTTTCCCTTACTGCAACTGAGAGTCTTTCCTGGACTGATACATGGATGAGGTGCTCCTGGGAGATCAGGGGACCCTTGAGTTCCCACAAAGCACCTGTGGATTATGAGCGTCGTGGATTCCCGCCCCATGTTTGCAGTAGTTCAAAGGTTTCTGTTTTCAGTCTTGGCTCAGATCCGCTTGGTTCGGGGGAGGGGTGCCATTCAGCGTCACTCTCTGTCTTCCCGCCATGTTCCCTGCAGGAGTCCAGCAGGTGGGTGCCCTCTATCCACCAGGGTTTCACTGACTTCCTCCGGGGTTTGTCTGTGGATGCGCTCACCATGAAGACCTTAGTAGCAGGAGGAGCCCAGTGACTGTCCCCTTAGAAGTCCCTGGGTGGGATAGGGGAGGAGGAGGGGTGTGGATGTGGGTTTGGTCGGGCTGATTGCTGATGGGCTGCAAGCTGGCCGGGAGCGACTCCCGGGGCACCAGGAGCTGTGCTCTGAGCACCACCCTTTCCTCTCCCTGTTCTCTTCTTTGACGCTGTTGGTTTGGTGAACTGCTCCCCTTCCGCCGTTTTACCCCAGGGAGAGTGGATTTCCTAGTCTCTGATGCGCTTATTCCTTCCTCTCCTTCCACATAGCTGGGGTATGATTTGACCAAGACCCAGTTTTAGGTATCAGGGTGGGTGGGGCTTGGTGAGATGGTTGGATGGCATCGTGGATTCAATGGACAGGAACTTGGGTGAATTCTGAGAGATGGTGAGGGTCAGGGAGGCCCGGCGTGCTGCAGTCCATGGGGTTGCAGAGAGTCGGACATGACTTAGCGACTGAACGACAACAACAACAGTTTTGGGTATGGGGGTGAGTGGGGCTTGGAGAACGGTGGTGTCATGCCCTGCTTTTATTGGATTCCCAACCAGTTGAGAAAAAATGTTTCTGCCCCTCATCCCCCTCTCCCAAGCTCGCAGCTCTGAGGTTTGTACAGATGACCAATGACAGGTTAGGTTAGGCTCTGTCTTCCTCTGCCTTCTATCCTTGCATGCCACGCACTCCACTCCAGGTATCCACGGGTGGGGTGGGCATGGTCTGGGCCAAAGTTGAGGACCCTTGGTAGTGTCCAGATTCCACTGTGACCCCCACCACTGACTGGGGGTTTGGGAGAAGGAAGTTGAGAACTCTTTCCTTAGAGCCTGACACCCAGAACCTTCTGGAATAATCCTGCAGGCACATTTTTACCAGCACTTTGGCTGCAAGCCCCACTTTCTCCCCTTCTGTGGAGTGAGAACAATAGTTCCTCCTTCACAGGCTGCTGTGAGGTCACATACGTGGACACGAGTCCAGTTCCCAGCACTCAGTAAGCTTCAGTAAGCATCAGTCTCTCCACACGACAGCTCTGCCAGAAAAGGCTCTCGTATGGCACCATTGCTTGGTTATCACAAAGAGAGATTGGTGAGTCCAAAGGTTTAAGTGCATTTCAAATTTTGATACATGCATTGCCGGACTGCTCTTCAAAAGTATTGAATCAGTTTATACTTCCATCCAGAGTACACGGAGTACGTGTTTCTTCTCTATTCCCTTGTCAGCGTGGAGATTGACCTTTTCTCATCTTTGCCAGTCCGCCAGGCACCGTGTGATGGGCGGTGCTTGATTTAATGTGCCTCTCTGCTGCCTCTTTGCTCGTCTGCTGGCCCTTTGTGAGTCTTCCACCGTGTGTGCTTCACCAAGTTTTCTATAACAATGTTTATATCTTTCTTCATAATTCGAAAGAGTTCTTGGTAGAGCATGAATGTCAATCCTAAATTTCTCTCTCATTTAGTATTTGCTTTTCAGTCTTGGCCGTGTTTTATTTTGCTTTGTTTGTCAGAGGGCAAAAACGTGGTATTTTCTTTAGTCCTATTCCTTGTCTTTCCGTTTACGGTTTTGGGGTTTCCCGTCACGCCCAGAAACGCCTTCCCTGTCCACTGAAGGTGGCTCTAGCAGCTTGTGTGGAAGTCGTATTGGAACGAGGAAGGTGAAGGCACAGGGCTCCTGGTCTGGTGGGGAGCCTCAGTCAAGGGGAGCGAGGAGGAAGGCCTATACCAAGGCGGAGAAGAGGCCCTGCACAGAGGGGTGGTGGACCATGGCCAGGGAGAGGGAGGAGTCCTTGCTTCTGGCCCGAGCAGTTGAGTAGGCGTGCCTGCTCAGTTGTGCTGACTGTTTGCAATCCCATGGACTGTAGCCCCCCAGGCCCCTCCATACATGGAATTCTCCAGACAAGAATACTGGAGTGGGTAGCCATTCCCTTCTCCAGGGGATCTTCCCGACCCAGGGATCAAACCCGGGTCTCCCACCTTGCAGGCACATTCTTTACCATCTGAGCCACTAGAGAAGCCCAGAGCAGTTGAGTAGATGGTGCCATTTGATGAAATGGGACCAGACCTGGGGAAGGGTGTTTTAGGGGTTGACTGCACTGCCTATATCCAGCAGAGACATCCAGAATACAACTGGACTTAAGGAGGCGGGACTCCAGAGGGCCTTCGTGGCCTGAGGTTCTGTCATGGGACTCCTGAGGACGCGGGTGGCAACCAGGGATAGGTAGAGTGGAGTGTCATTTAATAGATTTTAGTGGACGAATCTCTTCCTGGTGTTACTCAAAGAGGCTGTGGTGTCAGAGGCCCCAGGAAGGCTTTCTAAAACAATAACACACGGTGTAGATACATCCAAATAGCGCAGACGGCTTTTATTGCAGATGTGTTATTACAAGGATAATCTGAGAATATATTAAAAAAAAAAACCCTCCCTTTTATATACACAAAACGTGCTACATGGTACACTTGTGAGACTGCTGAGGTAATAGGCACATAGCCGGACGCAAACAGTACCAAACGTTCCACCGTCTCACCCGCCCGCCCTGACCCATGCGCCCTCCAGGAGGGTCTCACCTTCTTGTTTGTCCCTTACTCCCTGCTTGGCAAGAGTCCCAGCAGTACCGAGCCTGATGCTTCAGGGCCAGCAATGTGCTGACCGAGGGCTCCGTGGCCCCTGGTTATTCATTAACTCACAGCAAGTGGCCAGTTCTCGTTTTTGAGGCGCCTGGTCCCTGGGGAAGTGTAGTCTGGAGACGAGATGTGGACGCCAGTCAGCCTGAGAGCATGGCACCTTTGGTCTGTAGCCGTTTGGGGCCCCCAACAATTGGATGGTGGTTTCTCTTCAGCTGAATATCTTCTGGCAAGGTAGGCTATTATTTCTGCAGAGGTTAAAATGGCAGGTAGGCTAGCGTGTGGCTGGAAAGTACGAGACTGAAATTAACCATTGTCCGTGCGGCCGAGAGCGAGCTTTGGGGCCTGACTTTCCCTTTCCTGACCACGTGGAGTCCAGACTGTTTCCTACTAAGAAGCTAGGGAATCTTGCCCGGGAAGAAAGCACAGGGGTACAGAAAAGGTGAGGAGTAAGTCGGCCAGGAGAGGAGAACAGGAAAGGTGCCTGGAACTCGAGTGCCTGGGACTGGAGCGCAGAAGGGACTTAGTGAATGGGGCGGAGTAAATGCGCAGGCGGGTGGGCGGCTGGCTGGCTGGGGAGGTGGTGAACTGTCCTGAGAACAAGGAGAAGGCTAGAAATAGAGAGGCGAGGGTATTCTGAAACTGGGTTAGGTGCCAAAGAGGATCTTGAGCAAGGAGGTTGGGAAGCCCGGTGTGAGAGGGCAGCACTGTGGCCGGCCCTAGGAGCAGCCAGGCTCGGGGAACACCAAGCACTGCTGTCGGAACTGGAGCGACGCGGTCTGCAATGCGCCCTCAGACTCAAGTAACACAACACGAATGAAGTGCTCTTCTCCTAAGAGCAGAGCTGTCGTGAGCAGCCCTCAACGTCTGAGAGTTGAATATACGCGTGTTTCAGTATATACGGCAAACCTATATATATGTATCTAGATATATGGCACGGGTATATATCTAAACGCATATATATGCGGCATACATACAGGTGCACGAGGTCGGCTCACACACGTGTATATTACGAAGGTACTTTGCAGGTGTGTTTTATTGTGGGGACTTAATTTACTTAAAGAAAGACTTGTGTGCAGTCCTGTCCTGTCTGGAAACACGAAGGGCTGTCTGAGGTGCAGAGGAGTATTAGGGACAGAGATCGGTCGCATTTATCTGCTGCGGTGACTTGGGGAACCAGAGTCCAGCGTCCCGGTCCTCACGGCCCTGAGGGGGGCCAGCCTAGTGGAAGGTGTTGGGGTTGGGCCGGATCATCATCACCACCTTCTTGAGCGAGTAGGAACCTCCGCGGAACTCAGCCCAGTAGACCCCGTCTTGGTAGCGGCTCCGGTAGTGGCCCCCGCGGTACCAGACCCCATTGAGGTTGGAGTGGGCGCAGGCGTTATACCACCAGCCCCCCTTCTGGTAGTGGGCACAGTTGCCTGCAGGAGAGAAAGAGTAAGAAGTTCAGGGAGGAGGTTTGACCTGTGTCCGCTGTTTGCTCTCGAGGGGCTTCAGAGGGACCCCTGCCCACTGGGGGGCATTTGGAACAAAGATGCCAGAGAGGGCATGGGGCCTCAGACCTGCTCAGACCTTCCCTCCGACTGGGGCTCTGTGATCTTGGGCGAGCAACCTAACCTTGGTGAGCCCCTGAACACTCCTTGTAAAACAAGGATGAAGCGATGCCCCCTCACAAGGTAGGTAGGACCCACCTGGGAGCTGAAGGAGGCTGAGTACTAGCCCAGGGCTAGCTGTGGAGCAAGCACCGGGGAGGGCTCCACACCCCGGGTTTGTGCAGAAAACGGAAGTGACCCGAGGTGGGCGGGTTGAGAGCCAAAGGTTTTTTCTTAGGAATTTCTTTTTCGTTGAAACTATTAGATAAAGAGTCTTCCGAGAGTGACAAAGGAAGTGTTTAGGATGAAATGTTCCTTTATTCCCCCCTAGCCTGTCATCCAGGCATTTTTTTTTTTTTTTCACGAAAGCAAGATATTTTCATAAAGTTTCTGGCACCCTCATATCATGCTCAATTGTGCTGCCAAGGACAAGCAGTTCGGAACACCAGTAAAAGTGTGGGCAAGGCACAAGCAGGCATGCAGGGGCATCGCCCTTCCCAGGAGTGGGGAAGACACGGTCAGGCCCAGGGGGGCACCCCACTCAGTGGACGGGCTGCCTTATCAGATCTGTGGGTTTGGCGACCCAGCGGGGCTGGCGGCTCCACTCCAGAAGCTGCCATGGTGGGAGGTGAGAAGGGAGCAGGCCGGCTGAGGCAGAACGCCGAGAGGAGGCCCAGCGCCGGGCGCCCAGAGCCCCAGTAGCCCAGGTCTTCCCAGAGTTCTTCTCTGGCTCCTTTGGGCTACGACCCGAGGTCACGGACTCCTAGTGGTTGTGTTGGATTCAGAGGGCAGGGCGCTGGGCATGCCACAGCCAAGCCTTCCCTCAGCCAGCGGATGCCCCTCCTAAGCTTGCCCCACACGCCTCCAGGGACAGGGAGCTCACTGCCTCACGTCCAGTGACCCTGCTGCCGGATGGGCCTGACGGTTGGGGTTGCAGAGCAGCCTTCTGCTGCTCCCCATAATGGCTATAAGCCAGCCTTCTGTCCCCAGTGTCCGACCAGCTCAGAGGGTTATATCTTCCTGAAGCCTCGGCAGCCCTGGTCTCAGCAGACACGCCGCCTCCTGGGGGCCCCTGCGGCAGGGTCAGCTCTGTGCCAGGGAGTAGGTGGAGGTGTGGGCATGTCCCCGTCTGCCGCCTGGGTACCTGGGGTAGGGACCCCTCTGGGAGGTGGGGAGGCAGCCAGGCTTTTCTGAAGAGCAGGGAGTTCCTGGGGCTCAGTCGCTCAGTCGTGTCTGACTCTTTGCAAACCCCTGGATTGTAGCCCACCAGGATCCTCTGTCCGTGGGATTTTCCCAGGCAAGAAAACTGGAGTGGGTTGCCATTTCCTCCTCCAGGGGATCTTCCCGACCCAGGGGTCAAACCCGCATCTCTTGAGTCTCCTGCATTGGCAGGCAGATTCTTTACCACTAGCATCATCAAAGTGGGGGATAGCCTGTAGCCTGGGACTAGGGGGCCAGGTTCGCCTGCGAGAATAGATAGCCTTGGCCTGAAGTGGGGCTCAGCCCCTTGCAGAAGAGCCCTGAATTCTGCCACCTGACAAGGGCGCAGGGCCCCTCGTCCCCAGGAGCTGAGGTGGAGCCTTGAGATGCACGCGGGGGATTTGATGTCTAGCCCCGGGGCCGGGCTGTGTGTGCTCCTCAGGGGTTTCTGTTTTTACTCTAGCTTTTTATTTACTAAAGATCCGGCCCTGAGGCCTGCAGTCTTGGGCAGGTGGATTCGTCCCTCCTGCCCGATTTCCTCTCAGTAGCTCCCCCCAGCGCTGCACGAACACATCACCTGAGAGACTGTCCCCGCCTAGAGCCCAAGTCTCCCGAGTCCCAGGCAGAGCACTGCAGGCGCACTCTCAACTTCTCACCCTCTTCTCACCCACCGCCCGCTAGGCGTGTCCTCATTCCCAGATGTGGAAACAGGCCCAGAGGAACTGGGAGGCACTGGGGCGTGGAGGCGGGGCGGCCTTGCTCCGAAGGCTGTGTGGCCCCAACTCCGGGGCTCAGGCAGGGAGTGACGCCGTGCACAGCCCAGCGCAATGTCCAGCTTGGCCCAGAGTGGCCCTCCAGTGTGTCATTCGGGGACCTCTGTACCTTCCCCTTTCCGTAAATGCCACGCTGACCCAGCCTTGCGAAGGGGATCTGTGGGCAGAGGGCGGAGGAGTAGACCTTCAGGGGATGGGAACAGAGTTGGGCAGCTGGGCCCTGGGATGGTCCTGTTCTCAGGCCTGGGAGTCAGAGGCTGGGCTTTGATCCCTTTCCCCGGCCCTTCACCTGCCAGTGACCCCACTGCTCCTACCTGTGTAGACGTCGTGGTCTCTGTCCAGGGTGGTGAACTGCTTGCCGTTGTGCCAGGTGAAGGAGTCGCCAGCGTTGCCATGGTAGCGCCCCAGCCGCAGCTTGTAATACTCGCTCTCAGGCTCCAGGCGGAAGCTGGCATACTCTGCAAAGACCTTGCGGCCAGACCAGTCCTCCATGGTCACCAGCAGCTTGTAGTTGCCTTGGTTCGTCAGCCAGTAAATGTTCTCCAGGCCCAGCCAGTACTCGCCGTCAATGTTCCCAAACCCTTGCTGGGGAAAATGCGGAGAGCATCAGTGAGGAATACGCAGTGTGCTCAGCCAGCTGGGCCCAGCTGTCGGCAGCTCAGTGCCGGACGCGGGGTCTTGGAAGCAGGCAGAGCAGAAGGCAGGCCTGCATATAATCCCTTGTTTTCCCCACCTGGCTGGCACTTGATCAGTCACTTCGCATGTTCTCAGCCTTAGTCAGGCATCACTCAAGACCACTGAGAGAGCACCTGTCCCGTGCTGGGCAGCATGTGAACATGGGTTCCTCTACGTTACCCATCCTGCAGGGTTGCTCTAGGGACACACGTAACCTGGTAAATTGAGAGCCTAGCACACAGTAGGCTTGCAACATAAGTTCCTTAGGCAATTCTCTTACCTTCTCTGAGTTTCCGTTCCTTTCTCTGGGGAGGGGCTGTGTGTAAGAGTCTCTTATAAACTAAGGCACAGATGTGACCTCTGACAAAGGCATGATCCCTCCTAGGTCTAGAATCCAGTGGATATATTACCATTTTTCCATATAGTTTTGAGAGTCATCAGCCAGGTGGTGGCCACTTGAAGTCTTGGAAATAGCTGAATTTGTTAATGATAATAATAGCTAGTGTTCAGTAAGCACTTAACGATGTGCTGGCACTCTTATCAGAACTTTTCATAGGTTATTTTCTTAATCCTCACACCAGCTCTGTGAGCGGGGCACTCTCAGTGTCCTCCCTAGAGTGGGTGGACTGAGGCCCAGAGAGGCCCAGAGTCGCAGAGCACGTGAGCCAGGATTTGAGCCAAGAAGCCCAGATGTAACCCCTGTGCCAACTGCTCTGAGGAAGGGAACGTGGAAAGGAGATGGAAGGAGTTAGGGAAGTGAGTCTTTAAGAACCTCTCAGCTAGGAGGCAGTGGAGAAAGAGGAGGAAGCAAAGGGCACAGGCTGGTCAGGAGGTGGGTTGGAGGACAAGCAGGGCAGGAGTGGGGCCCGCGGAGCCTCGTGTGGGTGCTGCGATCCTGGTGCTGGTCAGCGTGCGGGCATCAAGCCTGTGCCTCAGCTGTGTTCACTGCTCTGCCTGCTCCTGTCTGTGCAGACGTTTCATCCCTAAACTGGGTCCAGGCCAGCCTCTCCCCACCAGGGCTGGCCTGAGAGTAAGGAGGTGATGAACAGAAGCACCTGCTTGCGGGGGTGTCCTCAGTACGGCCTCTTTGTTCAGAAGAGGAAGCCAGGAGTGGGCGGAAGGAGGAGGAGCGCTCAGCTCCCTGGGAATTGGGAGCCCTGAGGCTGAACCCTGGGGCTAGGACCCAGTATCTCCACAGTTCCCTACAGCGGGCCGTGTGGGAGATGCTCAAAGGCCCCTGGAGCCTCAGGCCCTGCCCTTTCTGGGCTCCGAGGGCAGGTCTTCTCCTGGGAGCCCCAGCTGGGACCACAGTGCTCCCCACATCCAGCCCTGTCCGTGGGGCTTTCGTGGTCTGGACCCCTCACTCTGTACCCCGCCACAGTTGTTGGTGGGGCAGGGGAGGAGCAGCCAGTCCTCTCCACCTGCTGGCTCTGTCAGGGTCCACCTCCCTCGGGGCCACACAGGCCTCCCTCCGAGGACCCTGGCGCTCTGTGTGTGTGTGTGTGGGTGTCCTCACCTTGTACGTCTCCCAGTTCCGGAAGAAGTTGACCGAGCCGTCCAGGCGCCTCTGGATGACCGTCCAGCCCCCGGGGTCGTGCCTCTGGTCGCACCACACCTGCATGAGGCGGTTGGTGTTCTCTGGCTTCACCAGGTAGATGGAGCTGGTGTCATGGCCGTCTTCCAGGGCCTGCAGGCAGTCTCTCCATGGGCCTGGGGACACAGGTGTGCATGCATCACGGACCGCCCTGTCACCTGGCCCCCGAGTTGCATCCTCCCCTCTCCACCCCCACCCCTCCACCGCCGGCTGCACCCGGAGCAGCACAGCCCCAGGCCGGGCTCTGGCTGGAAGCCACAGGCCTGCAGGGCACTGCTTTGGGTTTGTGAGTTTGAGAAGTAACGTGATGTAAAGACAAGAACCCAGGACTTGGGGGCCCAGACACTTGGGTTCCGCGTACACTTTCACCCCTGACTGCCACATGGTGTGGTTGGCCGAGCTTCCTTACTTGCCAAGCCCTCTGTTTCCCCCTTCTGTAGAGGCAGCTTATGTTTACCTCGTGGAACTGTATGGATGGCTGGGATATTTGTGTGCAATTCCGGGAGTGATTTTTCTAAGTTGTTTTATTGGCAGAAGGATATGTGAGCCTGCTGAGGGGCAGCAGCGTCTGTCAGCACCTGGTGGGGCTCCGCCTGGCCAGTGAGCCTGGCTCGCTGCCCTTCCTGGCCTGGCTGACTCCACACCAGCCTTCCCAGCGACGGTGCTTGGGGACAGTTGCTGCAGGCTTTAGTAAGTGAACTTCTACTGGGTCACAGGGGCCCCAGTGGTGCCCAGAACCTGTAGCCAGAAATTTTGGGACATTTCTGGGATTCAGACACTGGCCTCCAGATATCTTTTGGGGGGACTTAAGTTTTTGTTCATTGCTCAGTTGTGTCTGACTCTTTGCAACCCCATGGACTATAGCCCCTCAGGCTCCTCTCTCCATAGATTTCCCAGGCAAGAATACTGGCGTGGGTTGTCATTCCTTCTCCAGGAGATCTTCCCAATCCAGGGACTGAACCCAGGTCTCCTACATTGAAGGCAGATTCTTTACCATCTGAGCCACCAGGGAAACATTGGAAGGACTGATGCTGAAGCTCCAATACTGATGCTGAAGCCATCTGATGAGAAGAGCCAACTCATTGGAAAAGACCCTGATTCTGAGAAAGAGTGGGCTTCCCTGATAGCTCAGTTGGTAGAGAATCTGCCTGCAGTGTAGGAGACCCCAGTTTGATTCCTGGGTGGGGAAGATCTCCTGGAGAAGGGATAGGCTACCCACTCCAGTATTCTTGGGCTTCCCTTGTGGCTCAGCTGGTAAAGAATCAGCCTGCAATGCAGGAGACCTGGGTTCGATCCCTGGGTTGGAAAGATCTCCTGGAGAAGGGAAGGGCTACCCATTCCAGTATTCTGGCTTGGATAAGTCCAAGAACTGTATAGTCCATGGGGTTGCAAAGAGTCAGACACTACTGAGCGACTTTCACTTTCACTTTCTTTCTGGGAAAGATTGAGGGCAGGAGGAGAAGGGGGTGGCAGAGGATGAAATGTTTGGATAGTATCACCAACTCAATGGACCAAACTCCAGGAGATAGTGAAGGACAGGGGAAGCCTGCTGTGCTACAGTCCATCGGGTCACTAAGAGTCCGACATGACTTAGCAACTGAACAACAAAAACATTTCTGTTTAGCTCTATCAGTATATTCTAGAGCAAGCTCACCAAGGCGGACAGAGACCACACCCAACCTCATCCTGCTTAACCATCACAGAGGACTAATCCAGCCCCATCACTGCCAGGAGGCACTCAGAGCTCACATTTTAAGGTCCATGAGCTTAAAGGATGGTATCCAGCCCATCCCAATACATGGCTTTCTGAAACTGAGACCAGAGGGGTTCTGTGACCTGTGACTTCCCTGAGCTTGGGCAGCCGGGTCAGAGTAGGTGGGGTCACTGTGAGAGGTCTTTCACGCCTCCCCAACTTCCCTTGGCAGTGGTTTCCCATGTTTGAACGTTAGTCATGTCCGCAAAAGGGCACAAACCCGAGTCACTAGGAGCCAAGTAAACTGGATTCATCCTAATTGATCTGAGGAAACTTCAGATATTTTTCAGGACCTAGCCACTGAGCTGTGTATTTTTAAATAATATCACCACACACAGCTTCAACTTCTCTTCAAAGCAGTCCTAAACAGAGAATGGATCAGACCTAAGATAACTCTGTCTTGTTCCATTTGTGCGTTTGTTTGTTCAACAACTGTTAATATTGAGTCCTGGGCCCGGCAGGTCCTGTGCTGGGCGGTGGAAGCCTTCTCTCGACCTGTATTCCCGTGGGTCCAGTCCTTTCTGCTTGTGGACAAGCACAAGTGGCAGGTGTATGTAGCTTTTCCTGTGTTGATCAGACTTCTCATACGCCCTCCTGGCAGTGATGGGGCTGGATTAGTCCTCTGTGATGGTTAAGCAGGATGAGGTTGGGTGTGGTCTCTGTCAGACCCTCAGGTGGGCCTTTCCTGAGGCCTCATGCCAGTGCGTGAGCATCCCCACCTGGAACCTGATGGCAGGGCACAGGGCACGGACTGCCTTTTTCACCCTCTGTGCCGAGAAGCAGCACCGAGAAGAAAGGTGGGCACTCACCACTGACCGCTGACCCCCTCCCTGCATCCTCCAGGGAGCAGCTGCTTACCCATTTACCCGTCGGCCAGCCCTCTTGGTTCCAAGCACCCGCCCTGTAGCAGATACAACACAAACAGCTACCTCCTTCTTTGCCTTGTGCCTCTTCCATCCCGAGAAGGGGAGCCCACACCTCCAGAAAGAACATTCATGACGGAGAAAAAGAAAAAATGGGTTGTGTTCAGCCCCCAGCCCTGGGGACCCAGGCAGAGAATGGGAGTCTGTCCCCGGCAGCTGGAGCGGAGCGCGGAGCAGGGGTGGGAGGCCTCCCAGCTCAACACCGAGTCAGATGCGCAAGAGAGCCTGTTGGGCGTGGAAGCGGGTGACAGAAGGTCCAGCAGCCTGCAGAACAGCACCCACGGCAGACGAGCAGCCGGGCCTCTTCCTCTCCCTGAAGAGCTGCAGCGGGTCCCACGGATCCTCAGGCTGAAAGGCCAGCTTGGAAGGCGGGGGTGCCACACGGGGAGAGTCTTTGAGGCCCAGGGGGTGGGGGCAGTCAGCCTCGTGGCTCCCACCTGCACTACCTGTCTGGGTTCCAGGAGCAGTTCCAGCTTTGCCTTTGACATTTCTCCAAAAGGCCATTTTTTTCTTAAGAGGCACATGTTTTTAAATGTTTTGGGTCCACCAGTCCTTTTAAACGTTTGGAGGATGCTTCAGATCCTCTATCCAGAAAGACACACAATTCTGCTGATAATTAGAAGGTAAATGAACCTCCAAACCCCAGATTGGAAAACCTTGGAGCTAAGAGAGGCTTGACTGGAGTGAAAGTAATACTAAAATATTTCTACTAGCCACCACTGCGGGTATTTACTACGTGCCCCATCCATGCATTCATACCTGAGATCTTCCTGACACACCTGCCAGGTAGGTTCCCCCGCCTCCACAGATGAAGACAGTAGAGCATGGGGACCTTGGGTGACACTCCCGAGGTCACGTGGCCGGTAGGGGGAAGGTGCTGTACCTGCACCCGGGTGGTGTCCAGAGCCCACATCCGGAAGTCCTCTTTCTGCTCCTTGAGCAGGTTGGACTGCAGGGCAGGGGCCTGGCTGAGTTCTCTCTGTGTTCCTGCTGCTGCTGCTGCTGCTGCTGCTGCTGCTGCTGCTGCTGCTAAGTCGCTTCAGTCGTGTCCTACACTCGTCTTAATCGTTGCCCCACAGCCAGGCTAAGAAAATAAGGACTTGCAGTTCTTCTTTGTCAAAGTGTTGTGCCTTTTAAAATCTTTCTTGATTTTCTTCTATGCTTACGTTTTAGTGTCCGTTGCCTGTTTTATAACTATTTTAACTGTTTCAGTGTTTCTTATGACATATCAGCCTCCCTTTTCTTTTTTAAAATGTTTTTTGTTGATTTATTTTTACCATTGCTGCTGCTGCTGTTGCTAAGTCGCTTCAGTCGTGTCCGACTCTGTGCGACCCCAAAGACTAGGCAGCCCACCAGGCTCCCCCATCCCTGGGATTCTCCAGGCAAGAACACTGGAGTGGGTTGCCATTTCCATCTCCAACGCATGAAAGTGAAAAGTGAAAGTGAAGACGCTCAGTCGTGTCCGACCCTTAGCGACCCCATGGACTGTAGCACACCAGGCTCCTGCGTCCATGGGATTCTCCAGGCAAGAGTACTGGGGTGGGTGCCATTGCCTAGATGTGCGTTTATTTATTAACTTATGGCCACACTGGGTCTCCCTTGCTGTACTCGGGCTCTTCTCTGGTTGCAGCGAGCAGGCGCAGCTCTCTAGTTGCAGTGCTCCATCTTCTCATTGCGGTGGCTTCTCTTGATTCCGAGCACAGGCTGTAGGGTGCAAGGGCTTAATGGTTGCGGTGCATGGGCTTAGTTGCTCCATGGCATGTGGAGTCTTCCCGGACAAGGGATCGAACCTGTGTCCCCTGCCTTGGCAGGTGGATTCTTGACCACTGGACCACCTCCTCTTTTTTTTAAAAAAAGGCACACCTAGCAATTCTTTCCTTTAAGTCTTGTAGGTATGGCATGCTTTCTAAAGTCATGGGGTAACTGTGAAATAGTGTAGACATGTTTAGTATTTTCTGCAGTTACTGAAATAGATCTCCATGTGTCTCCTGCGTGCTGCACTTCACATGACCCTGCGGACCTCCCATCCAGAGTGTGACTTCCCATTCCAGACAGTGATTCCTCAGACACCCCTGCAGAGCTCTAGAAGAGCTCCTGCATTCAAACACATGCCCTTTTCTTCTTAAAGGCGCCAGGGCAAGGGTCAGTAAATTAAATGGTGGACGAAAATTAGTCGGGAAAATACTTGGCATTGAAATGTTGGCAGCAATAAAATGATAAAGGAGCAGAAAAACAGCAGCAGGGAGATTGTCATGCAGCTGCATTAAAATGACAGAGTCAAGACACCGCCTCTGATGAGAAACCTATAACTGGTATGTGTGCGTGGTGTCTGGAGGAGGACGTGGCTCCCACTCCAGTGTTCTTGCCGGGAGAACCCCAGGGACAGAGGAGCCTGGTGGGCTACAGTCCATGGGGTCGCACAGAGTCGGGCACGACTGAGCACCTGGCATCGTCGTGAAGGACTCAGCAAGGTGTCAGACTTTGACTCAGATATCTATGTGCCTGGGACTGGAGCCCTTGGCTCAAAGCTTGGTGGCCGCATCTCCTCACTGTGTGACTTTGAGCAGGTCCTCACTGGGCCTCCGCCTCCTCTTCTGTAATCAGAAAGGACCTTACTATTCTGAGGGTCTCTGGAAGACAGCACCCAGCTCAAGGCCGACCAGGGCAGCTGCCAGAGAGGGTGCGAGTTTCCTTTCCTTTGACAGTTGAAAGCTGGTAGTTTTAGAGCTGTCCACCCCAAACAAGCGATTGGATTTGCTTTTTTGATTCCCAAGACTAAGTGTAAGCTTATTTACTGATAGACGTTTTCCATAAAGGCGTATTGTAAAAGCCAGAATTTCAGTGGCGAGGGCCACAAAGAAGCATTGGGATGAAGAATGGAAACATTTTTTTGTCAATGAAGCTGCATCTTTGGCGTGCGGCGGGTGGGGCTCTCCTTAGAGAGCGCAGAGTGCCCAGCGGTGTTTCACTTGGCTCTCCTTCTGAAAGGGCAGCCCTGCCTGGAGTGCCAGGCCAACACTAACTCGGCGGCCCTGAGGCTCTGAGTGCAGGGAGCGCCCCAGCCTTCTCTCTATAAAGACCATATTTACACTCTCAGCGGAGCTGCGACCAGCACATTCCACGTGAAGAGAAGTGCCGTGGCTGAACGGAGTCTGCGTGGTTCCCTGGAAGGGTAGGACAGGGAGTGGAGGGCACACGGGCCCTGGAGTCAGGAGGCCTCGGGGAGACAGGATGTTGGCCGTGGGAGTGTAGAACAGACAAATCTTGGGCCCCCAAGTCCCAGGGTCTGGTGAGCATTGGAGGTCTTCAGGTTTGGGGCCCTAAGTGCCCTCCCACTCCCTTCCTCCTCACTGGGGTTTCCTCGCCTCCCAGGAAGCCAGGAGCCACATATCGCTGGCCCATCTGGGGCTCAGCACCCCCAACAGCAGGGCCTCTCTGTGAAGCTGGATTTTGGCCTGCAGTCAGCCGAGACCCCCAGGTGACTTCTTAGTCCCAGTGTCCTCCCTGTGGGTCTGAGGCAGACCAGCTTCAGCCTGACTCGCCCACCTAGGCCCCAGTGGAGAAGTGGGCTCACCACCTGCATCAGTTTTCAACACAGTCATCCCTCCACCAGGGGACCGTGGCCCATGAAGATCTGACCAGGCCGACCGGCCGAGGCCAGGAGCTGAGAAGTGGGTGGACATCGGACCTCTATGGCTCTTCTCTGTGGTGCCCTGAGGCTTGGGGAGAGGGCAGAGCCCTTCCCGGCCATGAGCTGGCCTAGACCACGCTGCCAGCCCACAGCCTGCCAGGCGTCTCTACCCCATGTCTCCAGACTAGGCCACCTGAGCCCACGCAGAGGAGCCTGTGGCCTAAGGGGAAAGTTCTGGGGTGTCTTAGTCCATGCGTGGGCCCTGGGAGGGGCTTCTGTGGCGTCCCCAGGAAGCACTGCTTTTACGTGAGAACCGTGTGGTGGTCCCTATTATTCTCACAGATGGTCTGCCTCCAGGTCTTTTGGCCACTCTCTGAAAATGGTTTTCTAACAGGAGAAATGACTAGTTGTTGAAATTGGATCTGGAATATTCCACTCAAATCTGAGCGCCAGGACACATGGACTGCTTAGGTGTGAGTCCAGCCCCCGCCCGGTGTCAGGACCTGTCTGGCGTCCCAGGTGAGGCAGGAGAGCTGACACCCAGATGTGGAGAGCGGGTGCTGCCCAAGTCACACGCATACAGACAGCTGGGGAAACCATACTTCGGTTGTGAACACCTATATTCTCCATCAGTCGCCACTTTTCAGTGAACCAGAGCACAAAACAATGACCTAACACAGAACAGCTGGTACATTCCCAAAGCCATCCTGGCCAAGCTCCTGTAGCACCTGCCCCAGCGGTGACCCTCTGAGGACCATTTCTGGTTCTTTTGGGCAAAGAGTCTAGACGCTTGTGCCTGCTGTTCAGGCCCTGTAAGTCCTCGGACACAGAGCCCGCTGCCTGGGGCTGACATGCTTTTCAGGAGCTTATGAAAAGTGTTTCAGGCCTAAAAAAAATGTGTTAACTCTAAAATATGGGGGAAAAAAAGGGGGGCTAAGTCCAAATTTATAAGCATACAATTAAATTTCTACAATGTGTAACATCTTGTCAAGTCCATTAAATTTAGTCTTCAAAAATGTTATTACTTTTGAAAACAATTTGTAGGTTAGCTTTTTCTCACTTCCCCAAGAATTCCTCAACATGCCTGATGTTTCCTGAGAACTCAGAGCCAACTATAAATTAATTGTGCTGCTCTTGGCCAAATACTTTCAAATGCTAAATTATTAAAAAATTTCCTTTCAAAATTTTTACAGTAAAAGTTACATTGGTAGTGCAAGGTGGGTATATTTCAGTGCACTTGGTACATTCTGAGACCTCCCCAAACAAGAGCCCCTGGGGCCCAGGAAGAGCCTGAAGGGATTCCATTTCGCCTGTTTGACCTCAGGATAGACAGATAAGCAGCACTGCTTCCCAGAGAACACTTTGAAAAGCACAGCGTCCACTCTTGGGTGTCCACCAGTACCCTTGGGCAGGGGACAGATGGGGACTTCAAATCGATTTCAAAAAGAAAAGAAGTCAGATTAGGAGGGGCTGTGGGGGGTTCTCTGGGTTCAGAGCAGCTCCTTGAGGCTCCCCAGACTGGTGGGGTGAAGCTCTGGACCCCCTGGCTGCAGCGATGAGAGCCTTCCCAGGGCACCTTGTGGAGGAGCTCTGTAGACCCCTGACTACGACCCCGCAGGTCCTGGATAGGCGCCTTTTCCTATGTTGGCCACCCTGTTCACCCTTCCCAAGAGAGGGAATTAGTTTACAGGCTTGTTCCTAGAGAACCTTGTTCGCTTTCATTGATCACCTTTCACTTTTCCCAATGCCACACACCCCTCTTCATCAACTTTTCTGTATATAATTTCACTGGGGTTTGACCACATACCACCAACTGGTAGGCACGCAATTCTTGTACTTCATCCTTTTTCCTCTTTCTGAGCACAGGACATCTGCTCAGCACCAAGCCTGATCTTCCTGGTTTCTTGACGATGGGGGCAGTGGTTCTGAGAGCTATCTGCCTGGTCCTCAGCCCTCCTCCAGGAAGCCTGCCCCCACCTCTGGAAGAGCTACGCAGTCCTCGGGGTTCCCACAGAGCCTTAAGTGTCTGTCTTTACTGGAATATAGTCAGAAGGATGGCTGCCATGGATGTGGAGCCTTTCACTTGCTGGGTGCTTTACACACTCTATTTTAGACTCATGAGGCCCGGTTTGGAGCAGTCCCACGACTGGGAACTGGAGGATGCGGGGATTCCACATCTGCTTTCCATGCCCTGGCTCTTCCTACTGCCTTCTCAGGGCAGTGATCATGTGCTGACCCAGTTTAGCGCCTAGAGTCACCTCTTGCCCCCTCACCTTTCCCTGCCTCCCGTCTTCTCGCCACGGTGAGCTGGGCTCCCTTTGCCATCTTCATTCTGGTTTTTTTCCAGTTTGAGAATCAGTAGTAATAAATCCACCCAGTAGCAGGGACCGCTCCACAGCAGAGGATAATTAGCATCCAGATCAAACCTTGAGAAATGAAACCTGTTTTCTGGGGAAGCCTAGACAGCCCGAAGTAGGATGCCTGCACTTCATGCTCAGGATGGTGGTGGTATTCGGTCGCCAGGTCGTGTCTGACTCTTTGCGACTCCATGCGCTGCAGCACACCAGGCTTCCCTATCCTTCACTATCTCCCAGAGTTTGCTCAGATTCACGCCCATTGAATCAGTGATGCTATCTAACCATTTCCTTCTCTGTCCCCATCTTCTCCTTTTGCCTTCAATTTTTACCAGCATCAGGGTCTCATCCAGTGAGTGGGCTCCTGGCAGCAGGTGGCCAAAGCATTGGAGCTTCAGCTTCAGCATCAGTCCTTCCAATGAATATTCAGGGTTGATTCCCTTTAGGATGGACTGGTTCAATCTCCTTGCAGTCCAAGAGACTCAAGAGTTTTCTCCAGCACAATTCAAGACGCTCAGGTTTCTTCATGGCCCGTTTCTCACATATGTACACGACTAGGGCCAGGTGACTGGATTTTCTGTTCTTTTGGATGTTACTCTAGCATGCCACCTAAAATTGCTTGGTTTCAACATTTAGAAATTTAAAAAAAAAACACTATTTTATCTATCACTTAAATGTTCCTAGCAAAATTTCTCTCTGTGTGTACAGTAATTTTAACATAAATTATTAGAAAAATCTATTCTGGGAAAATCACTTATTCATTTGAAAAAAATGACATAAAAGCATTCCAGGCCTTGCAGCTCATTGGCTCATCTTGTGATGAGAGACCAGGATCCAATGTTTTTTTTTCCTCCAGGGTCATCGCAGGGGCATCTGAAGTGCTATAGGGGAGGTGGGGTGGTAGTCTCATTGTCCCTGGGGCAGTCTCAACGTCTGCCTTCCTTCCTTGATGCTGACCAAGACCACTGGGACTTTTATAACAGTGCTCGACCCACTAGATACTGAAGTATGATGCTAACTTAATTCTGCCTCCTTTATCGTTTTTTTTTCTTGGGGAGCATCCCAGGTTTACAATGCAGTCCACTGCATAAATCCATCAGAGCAATCCTTTCCTGTGACTGGTGAGCTGGCCAGAGAGTTCTGAGCCCCAGGATTTTCTAGATTACATTCATTCTGCCAAGTGCCAAACTGTTGGGATTTCCAGGCCGAAGGATGCCAACTCACCACTTGTAACAATAACAAGTTGATGGTTTATCTCCCAGGGCTGTAAACAGCCTGAGGATTTAGCCGAACGTCCTCCCTGGAACGTGCCTGAGTAACAGAGGAGAGCTTGCCGTGGTGCTCTTCTCCAAGGTATCCCAGGAGGAGAGCACACGTGCTCAATTGCTCCGTTGTGTCTGACTCTCTGTGACCCCGTGGACTGTGATCTGCCAGGCTTGACTCTCCATGGGATTTCCCAGGCAACGGGAGCAGGTTGTCAGTTCCTTCGCCAAGTGATCTTCCCAACCCAGGGATGGAACCTGTGTCTCCTGCATTGGCAAGCAGATTCTTTACCACTGAGCCACCGGGGAACCCCCAGGAGGAGAGCAGAGAAAGCAAAGCTGGGAGGAAGATGACCCCACTCGAACTCAAGTGGCATCTGTTTATGAAGAAGCTAGCAAAGAATGCTCTTTGAAATATCACTGGATGACGTCGTTACTAATGAATTAGGGAGTCTTATGTTGTTATTACAATAACATTCTAGAAACAAAACAGCGCAGGCTCTGGAGGCAAGAGAGCCGAGCTGGGTTTTCCCGTGGCCTCTGTGACTCCAAAGGCCACGTGCCGGGTGGCCACACCCTCACCATCCTCACAGTGCCTCGCTCCAGCCCTCCACCGGGCCTCTGACACGTGTGGGACCAGCAGCCCTCACCGGAGCGACCGTTGCTTGACCTCCAGAAGGAATGGAAGACACGAGTGACCAATCTCGTTCTCTGTTTTAGACCACAACTGAATGTACATATTTCCTGCCTCGTAGGGGGAAATAAAATATAAAGGGAGGGGACTTGCCTGGCGGTTCAGTGGTTAAGAGTCCATGCCTCCAGTGCAGGACGCCCAGGTTCGATCCCTGGTTGGGGAACAAAGATCCCACATGCTGCAGGGTGATGTTAAAATCGCCTTTATCTCTCTGTCTCTCTCTATATATAAGAAATCCATCTAGGAAAACAGTCTTGTTAGGGCTGTCTGTGGCTCCATGGCCGGGGAACATCCGTCGTGAGGGATGGGTGATTTCTGTGTGTTCTCTGTGAAGCAGAGTGATTGCCACCTGTTGTGGCCCCAAATCATAGCTACTGAGTTTTATATATTTAGGGTTAACATATTTAAAGAAGTCAGGACTTCAGACTAGGCATTAAAATGCTGAGTAGAAGTAACCCTGGAGAACTGGCCCAGGCTTGGTATCGACGGCTCCAGCTGGGTCCACTGATGGGGAGTCAGGTGCATATTGTGTTTTCTGTGGGAGAACTCCATTGTTTTAGGAACTCTGTATTATGAGGCTAGCTTAGGTCTACTTCCTTTATCCTATATTCACAGTGATGATGTCTCTGTTATCAGAACCATGCGAGTTCTAATAACAGACTTCACAAATCTAGCTGATCTTTTATCGGGAGCTGTCTGGAACCCGGTACATGAAGTTGCGATGGAGCGTCAGGTCCCAGGCAGCTGGCACTGGAGGTCAAGTCAAGCATCTATATAATGATATCCACATCAGTTTCCCCCAGGCTTTCCATGGCAATTTCCAGTATCCCAGAGTCATTAAGATGCGACCTGGGTCTGAACTGTGGTTGAGCCAAGGCTGTGTAGTCTTCCCTAAGTTGCTTAACCTCTCTGAACCTTAATATCCTAGAAGTGACAAGTCCTGGGACCAGTGTTGGCTCTGTCACCGACAGACTCTGGAACAAGCAGGCTATGCCAGGGGACCCGAGAGGCTCCTAACAAGCTCCAAAATTTAATGATTTTAAGGTCCCTTCTCTATCCACTGAGAAAACAAACCGAGCTGATTATGTTTTTCTCCGGAGAGAAGACAGCTGGAAATGCCTACTCCTTTTGATTTTTAAAGTTGCATTTTAGAAACGGTTTCCCTGTGGCAGCTGGAGGCCACACTCTCTTTCCTTCTCTGGTCAGTCCCTAGGATGGCACTGTGGCAGGAGGGCTGGCATGTGCATGGCGGTGCCCAGGCTGGGCTGAGGGGTCGTGTCCCAGGCCTCGCAGGACCACCTTGAGAGCAGGCCAGAGCCGAGGCTCCATGCTGTCCTTTCCTGAGACCTTTAGAGAGTGACCCCTGCAGCCTTGTTCCTCTTTAACAGATCTGGCTGACATGCGTGCACAGGGCATGCAGGTGAGGAAGAGGTCAGGGACTCGTGAGTGTGAGGAAGAGTGGAGGGGGAGGGAGGGCGGCAGCCGCCCCTGGACCCCCCTGGCAGAGGGCCACAGGGCACACACACACACCCTGCCCGGGGAAAAGGGCCACAGGCAGGGCCATTTGGCCCAGGTCTCGTCACAAACATCACCCTCATGGAAATGCCCTTAGGTCTGGCCAGACGGAGAGAGACAGGACAAAACCCAAGTGAGGCGCCAGGGAAGCCAGGAGCTTGCCTGGGCCTCATCACTCAGGCTCTCAGCGGCCTGGGTTTGGCCTGGGGCCAGCCTGTTACCGTCTGGCCGGGAACAAGCTGGTGAGTGCAGCGTCAGATAAGTGGCCACGGCCGCCTCAGCCCCCCGGGAGGGGCGTGCTGCCGACCGAGCTGCTGGGACAATGGGAAGAGGTGGTGGCTCAGGCTGTGGAATGGGAGACTTAGAAGCTGCCAGGGCGCGAGTGCCGAGGTGCTCAATTGCAGAGGTGTCTGTGACTGTGTGATGTCCATGGGCCTACGGAACTGTCGGGCCAGAGCAAAGAAGGAAGTTTCGTCTGCACCAGACCCTGCTCCAAGCTCTCAGCACAGGCTGGCTTGGAGCTCTCTGCTGATTGGCTGGAGAGACCTTCTGCCTTTTCCTCCTGCCCGGTCCAGCACCAGGAAAGGGGAGGGCCTGCAGCCTCTGCCCGCCCCTTTCAGCTTCCGCAGCCAGGTGTTTAGTCTGGGGAGGATGGGGGATGTGCCTCACGTGGAAAGCTCAGTAGTCAGATGAGTCACGAGAAAGCAGTTACCAACAATCAGTACCAACATTTGGGAGGGCTTTGCTTAAAAAAAAAAAAAAAAGTTAATTATAGTGCATTCCGATGATCTCCATGATAAAATCACTGCTGTTCCCTCCATGCTGGTGGGCTTCCTTCAGTGGGAGGGAAAGGGGTTGGTCGCACCCAGGAGCCTTGGAAAGCACACAGTCTGGACTGAATCATGCATGTGAAGAAGCAGTGGAGCTGGGCCACTTGAGGGGCCTAGGATAGGGCCAGGCCCCTGGGTCTTTGCACGGACTTATCTCCACGGGGGACCCCCCTCGTAACTCAGTTGCCCAACTCCTGAGTCCACTTGGTAAACTCTTACAGATCCTTCAGGAGGCAACACCGCCGTCCCCAACTCTGTGCAGCTTGTCCCTTCTACTCCAGGCAGACTCAGTCATGCCCCACTGTAGACCTAGTGCGCAGGCCCTCATACACCCCGCTGTGGTCGGCCAGCGCCCCGTAGCGCTACCGTGGTGACTGCACGGCCCCTGGTTTTCACTGCATTCTGATGTCAGGTACTTTGCTATGTTGGTCCCAGAAGTTTTCACAACATTCTGGAAATGTTGGCTTTGCAGGTGCTCCCTCTCAGCGAAATCCCTTGTAAGATCTGAGGTGCTGATTTTGGAGCTGAGAACTGGTAGGCAGCAGACGTGAGGTCGCGAAGAGTCGGACGCGACTGAGTGACTAAGCACAGCACACAGCACAGATGGGTTCCATGCATTCATGAATCTGCCACCTCCCTCCAGACTAAATTCCTAAAGGTTAGGACTGTCATTTTCACACAGTCCAGCACTGTGATTGGCAAAGAGGAGGGACTCAGCTATTGTTGGCTGCCCCTACATGATGTATATCATATGCCTGATTGCATTGAGTTTCCACAGCAACCCTGTGATGTTATGACTCTTGTCCCCATTTTACAGAGGAGAAAAATGAGGCTCAGAAGAGTTAAGTAACTTTCTCACAAGTGAACAGTTAGCAAAAGGTAGACCCTGGATGCAGACTTAGGTCTTTGTTCCTCCACTATGTATCTGCCAGCTTAGTTCAAGCTCAGGAATGTCTTGGGATTGTTGAGTCAGAAACCAGAGATGCTTAAGCTAGAGGAGATCTATTGCATAAACATTGAGGTCAGCTTGCCTCATGTCAGAATCACAGTATTCAGCTGAGCCTTCATTTGGTGCCCATGGCCATGTTTTACCCTCTGCGTGCTCTATCAGGTGTGTTAGCATACTCTGCCCTCTGTGGTGGAACTTCCTGGTAGCTCAGTGGTAAAGGATTCCCCTGCAATGTGGGAGATGTGGGTTCGATCCCTGGGTCGGGAAGATCCCCTGGAAAAGGAAATGGCAACCCACTCCAGTATTCTTGCCTGGGAAATCCCATGGGCAGAGGAGCCTGGCGGGCTGCAATCTGTGGGGTCACGGGAAAGTCAGACTTAGCAACTGAACAACAACAAACAATAAATGAACCAGTCATCAGCTGTAGAATGCAGAGCTAAATATGGACTGTCTTTTATTAATAAATTTCAATCTCCTGTTTCAAGATAAAAAGACCAAGATCAGAGGAAACTCATAGCTGCCATGTAATGAAACTTACCATGGGCCCAGAACTCTGCTAACCATGTTTTGCAGTATTTCATTTAATCCTCAGGTAGGCACTAATTAAACCCATCACCAATTAACAGATGGGGAAACTGAGGTTCTGGGGGGGCAAAGTGACTTGCCTAATGTCCCGGAGCTGATCAGTGGTAAAACCAGAATTTGAACCCAGGTCAGTCTGCTCCAGAACACAAGTCCTCAAGCTGCACACCCAGGAGAGGGCTTTGCTGTGAGTAAGATGCCTTGCTCCTACATCCCCGCCCCGCCACTCCACCGCCCCGGACCTGCAGACAGTGCCACCCTTGTCTTTCCCATGGGCCACCCTCCTGCACTCAGGTTCAGTCCCTCTCTGGAATTAGCAAGAAGCTGCTCTTCCCAGTACTGGTGGCTATTTTCAGAAGTGTGAAATAAGTGTAAAACAGGATATTTTCAGTAAAAATATCTCCCTGCTTATATAACGAAGTGGTACAAATGTCACTGACTGAAGCAGATACGTGGTTACTTTCTGCAAAGTATAGTCCTCACCCACCAGCCCGTTTGGAAGACTCACAGGTCCTGGATGAGTAACCCCAGGGGCTGGACTCATGGTCCCCCGGCCCGGGGTGCAGATGCCCAGGGTCCTAGTGCACAGAGGGGTCAGCCCCAGCTTTAACGTGAAAAGCCTGAATTCAGACCCAGCGTGAGCAAGTCATTCATCCTCTCAGTTAACCTTCCATAAGGAGCCGCAGGGGTTAAAGAGGTAGCATACACCGAAAGTGCCCGGCGCCAGTGTCTGGGTCAAGCTTCAGAACCTACCAACAACCCCATTCCTCCCCCATCATGATATTCTGAGAATTACCATGTTTTAAGATGAAATACGTATTTAAGAGTGTGTGGAATCATCACTGAAAATTCTAGACTGCAGCAGACTCTAGGAAATGTGTGGGCTTTAGAAAGTGCTTCTTCCTAGGGAGGGTAGTCGGCCTCTCCCTACCACGTGTTCATCCTATGTCTGCTGTGATAACACTTTCTCTTCCTCTAGTCTGTTGTTTCTTCCATGAACATTCACTGAATGTCAGTTCTGTGCCAGGCACATTACGAACACTCATAGGAGCACTCATCCTATCTAGTAGCACAGAGCACCTCACACAGAGCCCAGAGAACTCACGCCTGGGGATTTTCCTAGCAGAAACCAGAAAGTATTTGCTGTCTTCCAACACTTCCGTTTCCTGGTTCTACCTTGGGGCTTCCATCTGAGGATCGTGGCCACCCTCTCACCCTGCTGGCTCCAGCAGCTTGGCCCCAGGGACTGCTGGGGGATTGCACAAACCTTTGGCCCGGCTTCAGCTTGCCGCTATTCCTCCCCCGCTTGCGGTCACAGCCAAGAGAGGCCCGGTGCCCAGGTCTGAGGCCCAGATGTTGCGGGTCTCCGCAACGTCGGGAAGGACTTACCCGACGGCTTGTCTGTGGAGGACGGGAGGCTGGTGAGGGTGGGCATGGTGGGCAGAGGGGGTGGCAGCACCTTCAGGTTCTGGTCGCTCTGGATCTCGTTGGTGGAGATCTGGTTGATGATGCGGTTGTAGGGGGGTGGCTGGTAGACGCGGGGCGGGGTGGCGGGGGGCGGCTGGGGCACGGGCCGGGCGGCGGGCACCCGCTGGCAGTGCTCCTCCAGCTGGGCAATGATCTCGGACTGGTTGTGGGCCAGCGTGGCCAGGTGCTGGTACTTGTGCTCCAGATCCTTGTACTTACTGGCCAGCTGCAGCATGTCAGCTGTCTGGTTGAGGATGCGGTTCTCCAGCTGCGAGAGCTCGAGCGCGTTGTCCCGCTTGCGGATGATCTCGTGCAGGAGCTGCATGTAGAGCTGGGTGACCCGCGAGTTCATGTTGCGGCTCTCCTTGCGCAGCAGCTTCACCTCGCTCACGATGCCGCCGTCCACCTCCACCAGCTGCTGCAGCGTCTCGATCTGCCGCTTCTGCTTGAGCAGCTCGTTGTTGAGCAGCTCCAGCTCCTGCTTGTGCACCCTGTTCTCCAGGAGCACCTCGGGCTCCTTGGAGTTGACGCAGATGGCGCCCGTGACCCGCTGCTGGGGCACAATGAAGGTGTAGGTGCACTTGTCCGGGGACTCGCCGGCCCGCTTGTACCTGTTCAGGTAGACGAACTCGCCGGGTGAGCCCTCCTCGGTGCCCTCCAAGCCGTCCTTCTGGCTCGCCGCTGCTCCCAGGGCAGCCAGCAGTCCCAGCCACCAGCATGTCACGCACAGCGGCCTCATGGTCCTTGCACACCAGGGGTTCGTCTTTGCAAGCAGAGCCTACGAAACTCTGAAAGTAAACAGAGGAGCAGACTCAGTAATGGTTATGTCACGGCCGGCGGCCAGTGCCACAGATGAGCTCAGCCTTCTCGCTGGGCAGCTGTTTCCAAAAACGCTGCTTCAGGAGGCAGCCCTTCTGGGAGCTGCGGGAGGGGACAGGAGGCCTGGCAGAGGCGGAAAAGATTCGGGAAGGGACCAGGGCATGTGCAAGGCAGCAGGCCCAGGCCCCGCCACTCCTGGGGCCAGCCAGTGCCCGCGGCCCTCTCATCGAGCACCTGGCCTGGAGCCCAAGAACCATAGGAGGGCAGCTAGAAGCTGGGAGGGGAGGCAGAGGAAGGCTTGGCCTGTCTCTCTGCTCCTCTGCCTCAGACTGTTAAGTCTCCTGCTGGACGTGCCCTCTGTAACACCCATCACGCATGAGATGAATCTGAACTCCATGTGATCTCTTCATGGATCCGTGCTCCCCGAGGGCCAGCACTGTATCTGTTTCCATCCTGTATCCTCAGGACGCTGCACTCAGGAAGCTGTCTGCAAATGTTTGTTAAGTGAATGATCCGCTAGATGTGGTATGGGACATGTTCGGTTTGTAGTGGACAACGTCAGTGGAAAGATGTGTCCAGTCACGTGGCTTCAGTCTGTGTGTTAGTCAGGCTGCAGAGCAGACAACTGAGCTCTGCTAAACGCACCTGTTTTCAACAGGCAGTACCCACACTGTCCCCATCATTGCAACATGGTTTAGCCAGGTGGGAGCAGGAAAGAGACACGTGTCACCAGATTGGTTTCAATTCTGTTCTTAGACCACTTGTTCCTTCCCCAAATGTCCGTGGAACACCTGGGGTGTGCCAAGCGGTGTGCTGGCTACTGGAGGTGCAGCTGCGAACAGGACAGAGCCAGCCCTGCCCTCAGCGGGCTTACCCATCATCTCAGAGCCCCTGAGTGCCAGGAGGCAGACGTGGTGAATGTGATGGGAGGGTAGAACGGGGAACTGACCTAGCCAGAGGGGTCAGGAAAGCTTCCCTGAGAAAATGACCTTCGTGCTGACCCCAGAGGGATGAGGAGGAGCAAGCCAGGCCAAGAGGGAGGGGACAGACGTGCGCAGCTCACTCCTCTGCCCACTCAAGGACGTGGCTCCGGCCGCTCTTCCCCAGCTCCCAGGCATGATCACTCTTTCCCTGTGATCATGATTTCTTTCAGCTTAAAGAAAATCCTCTCTTGACCTCATGTCTCTTCTCCAGCTACTGTTCCATTTCTCTGCTCCCCCTTTTAGCAAAATCCTCTGAAGAGTTGCCCACACCCTCCCCCACCATTTCCAGAAAGTTCTCTCTTGAGCTCATTCCCATCAGGCCTGCCCCCTCCCCTCAGTTCCAAGTGTCCTGGACAGGATCACCAGGGGCCTCTCTTCCCAGACCAAAGGCTCAGTTCTTGGTCCTCGCGGATGTTTCGCCTCTCAGCACTGCCGGATGTGGCAGATCACTCCCTCCTGGGACTTCCTTCCCCAAACTCCACCCTTTCCTCTCATCTCACTGGCTACTCCTCAGCCTCCTTTGCTGGTTCACCACCCCCACCAACCCCCAGCCCAGTCCTATCCTGGGTGGGGAGGGGGTGGCAGGGGTCAGTCCTCAGACATCTGCTGTGATCATCTTGGGTGATCTCATTCAGTCTAGTCTGAGGACTTCCCCCTGCCCCTCTTGAGTCCAGACTCATATGTCTATAACTGCCTCTTTGACATACGGGCATCTCAGCCATAACTTAGCCAGAAATGAATTCCTGGGGTTCCTCAAGTCTCCATCCCAAACTGTTCATCCCAGTTTTCCCTAGGTTAGCAAATGGCGACTCTGTTCTTCTCAGCCAACAAACTTGGAGTCGTCCTTGACTCCTTTCTTCCCATCATACCCCACATCTAAGTCACCACCAGATTATCGCAGCAATATCCTGGGACTATTCTCAGGATCCTACTGCTTCTCCCCGCCTCCCCTGGTACAGCCCACCTTCACCTCTCGCCTGGACCAGACTGGTCTCACTGCTCCTGTCCTCGTCTTTACAGGCTGTCCTCAACCCAGCAGCCAGAGTGAGTCTTTTAAAAGAGTCAAATCAGGTCAGTCTGGTGCTTAAAGTGCTCTGGTGGCTCCTCGTCTTAGAGAAGCAGCTGACAGGTCTCTAAGGCCCCCCGCTCTGGCCCTGTTTCCTCCCTGACCTCATCTCCAACTCCTCTCATCCTCACTCACATGCTCCAGCCACGCTGGCCTCCTGGGTGTCCTTCAGGCTCGCTGATGGCGAGGGCCCTTTACACTTGCCCCAGTCCAGAACTCTCAGCCGCTTCCTGGATGCGTGCCCCCTCACTGCTCTCAGGGCTTTGCTGAAATAATCACCTTCCCAGTGACACATTCCCGGCTTACTTAAAATTGTGACCTTGCCACCTTCCCCCTCCAGAGTCCATGTCACCATCAGACATGTGGTGTCTGTCTACCCATGCCTGTGAACGAAAGCTCTCTGAGGGCAGGGGGCTTGCCTGTTTTCATCACTGCTCCCCCACCCCCTGCCCCCACAGTGCCTAACACAGGAGCTCAGTGAATATTTGTACGCTGAATGAAAAGCCGCATCTACCAACAGTTGCCATGCAGTAGGGAGTGCTAGGAAGAGGGGCACGCAGGGCCAGAGGAGCCCAGGGCAAGTGACTGCCTGAGGGCGTGGGGGCGTGCACAGGAGACCATGAATCACATTTATTACTACCGTCCCTAACATCCATTTCCTGAGTGCCTGTTGTGTACCTCACCCTGCACTCAACGTTTTGCAAGGGTTTTCTGCTTCACTGAATTCTCACAATGTCCTTTTGGTAGATACCATTGTTATTTCCATTTTATAGATGAGGAAACCGAGACTCTGCAAGGCTAAGTGACTTGCTTAAGCTCATGCAGCTGGAAGGTAGCAGAACCAGGACTTAGCCCTAGCCTTATATACTCAAACCTTCAACTCTTAATGACTATGTAGAAATTTTCTTAATCTGGTTTCTAGTAGTAAAGTCACGACTTTCTGATTTCGTGATAGTTTACACTAAAATAACAACCACAACCCAGAACCAGAAGGTTTTGTCTTCCCCAGACCCCTTTGGGGGTTTCTCTGGTGGGCAGCCTGGACAGCGGGAGGTTGCAAAACAGATCCTGTGCTCCCCAGGGCCACAATGAGCTGTTTTCCACTTGACTGGGAAAGCCCCAGCTTGGTTCCGAAGGCCAGTCCAGGCCTTTTGGGCCAGGCAGAGAAAGGTGTTAGGAGCCTCTGGCTTGGGTTGGACTGTGAGGTTAGGGCTGCAGTGACGTTGGTGGAAACCGGGCTGAGTTTGTGAGTGTTTGCCTAGTTTCCAAGCTCTTTAGCTGCTCCTGTGCCTGGGCCACACCCGACCCACAACAATGAGGAGGAGCCGCCCTCTCAGCCTGGGCGGCTCACCTGCCTCTCTCTGCTCTGTGATGCTGATTGCGGATGCCAGCGAGGGCTCCCCTTGGCCAAAAAACTGCCACAGTCCCAGGAGACAACTTGGCTCCAGGCCTCGAAACCTGGCGGGTGGCAGTGTTTACCATTGAGTCCTGTCCCCTCCCGAGTGTGGGCTCGCACGGCTTCCCTGGGCAAAGCTCTGTGCCCCTGGACTTAAGATCCTGAAGGCAGAGCCTCTTCTATGAGATGGGGTGATCCAACCCCTCTCCCACACTTGGTGAGGGCCACAGAAGTGCTTCTAAAACTAGAGGTGAAGATGTCATGATAGCCGTGTGAGAGCTCCAGCTGAGCCGAGCGACAGCGTGTGTCATGTGCCAACACACACTCACGGGCTGTGTGTCCAACACGTGCACCATCTCCTTGGATGCTACTATTCCCCACCCGCCGCCCAGGAGATCCCACGACCAGCTGTCTCATTTCACAGAGGAGGGCCTTGTTCTATGTTGCAGAGCTGGGCCTGCCCAAGAGGTCTGTCTGGCCTCACCTCCCAGCCCAGTGGTTAGAGTGGTCCTGGTTGTCACAGTGTCCCTAGCATCTCACACGGTGCTGGGCGCAGAGCGAGGAGCCTCCAGACGAGCAGACGCAGTCAGAGACTATGCAGTCTTTAAGGAGCATTTCTTACAGTTGTTCGATTAAAAAGAGAACCAAACTTGATGGTTAACACTCGTTCAGTTTTTAGGTTCACAAGGCCCCTCACATAACATGTTATCTCATGGAATCACCACGACATTTGGAGCTGCCCATTTTGAGAGTGAGGAAACTGAAGCCCAAGAGGGTGTCAGGTAGCTTGCTCCCTGTTGCATTGCTGCTGTTGGGAACTGTCGCAAAGCTGTACAATTTGGGGTCTTACTGTCACATTTCCATGAGGCGTGGGCTTGGCAGGAGTGATGCGGAGCCAGGCGGGTTACAAGAAGGATGGGAAGGAACCAGGGCACTGTTTCAGGGAATCCAGTGAGACTGGTTCCCTCCATGTTTATAAAGGGGGCCACCAGCACCCAGAAGGCTAAATGATTTGCTGGGAGCACATGGCAGACAAGAGCCAGCGCTGACTCTGTCAAGAGCTGGGGTCAGCCTGACACCAAGGGCTGTGCCCCCTCTGGCTTAGAGTAATTGACTTTCCTTCAAGGTTCCAGCCCCCTTCCTTAGGTTTTTGCAAGTTTGGCAGGTCTTAATGGGCAGTAATGAGTTTGCTTACTTTTGCTCTCTTGGTATTTATTCAACTAATTGCATCCCAAGAGAAGGAACTCCCCACTACCCCAACCCCCAGCATTCCAACTGTCTTAGGACCAGAGAAGGACTCGACTCTAATCAAAGAGATGCTCCTCAGTTTCTTCCTATGACCAACAGAGGAAAGCAAATCCAACTGTTTTCCTTGGCTTCAAAAGGAAAATAAAAGCCGTTCTTGAAATTGCTTTTCCACATTGTATTGTGAGGAGTTTCCATTATGCATGGGTTTCCCTCCCCACAAGCGGGGCCGGTGTGACCGAGCCACGTGACGGGCTCTGCGCGCAGGGAGGCCACCTCCCCAAGGGCTTGGGTCCCACCCAGCCTCTGGTGGGCAGCTCTGAGCATCCCTGCTTGGCCTGCTGTGGTGGGGCCACACACCGTGGTCCACGTCCCCTTTAGCACCGCAGCTCAGGTGGGGGGCCACTGTGTGGGAAGAACTGTTTTCATAAGACAGAGTTGTGGGTCCTACCCTGCGGCAAAAGCTACTTTCCTGAGGTCATCTTGTGAGTTCTCACCGCAAAGGGTAGGAATAAGACAATTTCAAAAATAATAGTGACAGCCAATTACCACTGTGACCCAAACACTTTATAAGCACTGCCTCACTTCATCCTCCCAACAGGCCTGGGAGGGAAGCCGTTATTTCGGGGTGGCCATGCGTGGTGACCCAGGTTGTGTACTATGCAACTCTAGGGAGCACAACTCACATTCATAATCTTTGTAGTTTTGTATATTTAGATCACAGCAGTGTTCTAATTCTCACAAAGATGCTTTTAAGACTAATGGCAGAGCTGACAGTTGTTCCCCTTGCAGGCAAGGAAGCTATTAAGATTCAAAGTCCATGAGTCATTTTGTCCTAAGTCATCAGCTTAGCCAAGTAGCAGTTGGTAACAGAATCCCAATATACATCTGTGTTGAATGTATAAAAGTGACAGGGAAACTCAAGAGAGATTGTTCCCTGACAGCCACACTCCCTCTAAGGCAAGGAGGAGAACAGGAGAGCTCTTGGAACCCCCAGGACTGCTGACCCCGAATTGAATCAGCTCTCAGGATGGTGTTTCATCATTAGTCCATGTTGAATTCCTGGCTGGGGGCTCACAGAGCCTGTCCCTCCGTCCCCCTGCCCTGCCCCATCACTCTGTGATCACAGATGGAAGCCAGGTAGGAGTCCAGGCCAGAGGCCCTGAAGGAGGCCTGGGCAGGGGGCCTCTGCCAAGGCAGCAAGGGCATCTGGAACTGCCCCCTGGCCCAGTGCCCAGCTGGCCCCTGACAGGCAGCCGGGAACTTGAGCTGTGCTTGAGTGAGCTTGGTGGACCCGAGCATGAATCATGATGTTAAACCAGCATCAGGACAGAAAACAAAACAAAAAAAAATCAAAACTTCAAAGTTGACAAATGGTTTTTCCTGCTAAAGCTGGTTATGGGATATATGATGTGTCAGTCAGGTAGTACCAAACCAATTGGTAATCTGGGATGACAGAGGGACCCAGGTAAAGGAATATTCCAGAATATACTGCCCTAGAGGGCTCAGCTGACCACATTACCAATGGGATAGATAATAACAGCTGTCATTTGTTTGTTATAGACTTTCGGTGTGCTCAGCCGTGCTCTACCCCATTGACAACCTTATGAATAGGGGACTGGGCATGCTGGTTGGCCCCCCTTGAGGCCTGTTGTCTTATTAATTATTAATAGCACCCCATTTTATTCTCACAAGTGTCCTCATTGGGTAATAAACTATTTGGTCCCTTACCTAGGAGACAGGCGTTATTATCTGCATTTGTAGAAGAAACCCAGGTCCAGAAACGTTAGGTCACTTGCCTAAGGTCCCTCGAAGGAAACATCGGGACTGGGAAGCCCATGTCAACTGCAAGGTCTGTGCCTTCACTTCGATCAGGAGCATCTCTCCAACCCATGTGAATAATAGGTGCCTGTCTGTTTGCTTAACGGCCAGGATGCAGATTCCCGCCTAGTCATTCTTGACTGACAAAGTAGAAATGGCTTTCAAATCAGCACAAGGGTGAGTCTTGTTGGATGGTAGAAACAGCTGCTTGATCATCCAAGTGGTGAGAGCCCAAAGTGGACATCTAGAATGCACAGCGGTGTCCTCACCTTAGAAACCCGGGGGAAGGGACTGTGCATCGCTTGTCCTGGTGATTCACCGCCAGCCTGGAGGCCAGGGAGGGAATAACCACATCTCCAACTGCCGTCCCCTCCCAGCCCGGGAGCCTGTGAGTCATCCCCGCCAGAAGGCAGTGTGGGCACCCAGGGGGTCTGGAGCTGATTGCCAGACCCTGCCAGTCCAGCTCTCATAAGACCTTCGAATGAGCCGTCTGTCTGGCCAGCCAGCCCTCCATCCATTTAGCCTTCTGAGCCAACCAGCCATCGTGTGTTGCTACAGTCAGGGTCCAGCCCTGTCCTGGGTGCTGGGAACACGGTCAAGCCAGAGAAGCAGGAAGTGTAGGACTGTACAGATTTGCCGGGAAGAGCGGCAGTGGAGGGTCGAACCTGCCTGACACGGTTGCCCCTGGTGCGTTGCTGGCTCCGGGGCAGGGCTGAGCTCATGCAGGAGGTGGGTTGTGGTCATCCTGTGAGGTCATCGTGTTAGGAGAGGATGTGGTTCAGGATCGGGGAGCTGGTTGCCTTTGCCGGGAGACAAGGATGCTGCTGTTCCTTTTCCATAGTACATTATTTTGGAGCCATCTTGAAAGATCCCAAAGCCTGCACACTGATCCCTCGGGTGCCAAGAGCCCCGGCCAGCAGAGCAGGGGCGGAGAGCTGCAGAAGCCATTTCAGAGCCCAGCTCCTGAGTTGGCTGCTGCATTTCCGGCCGTGCCTCGTGTGCTCTGGGACCTTGGATCTGGGGGGACAGATCCAAGAGAGCCAGGGAGCAGCCAGGGACTGGGTGGACAGCGGTGCCCTGGGGCGGCTTCCTGGGAAATCCAAACCTTGCCTGGGGCTGCTCTTCCAGCCAGGCTGAGTGGCCGGCCCCACGACCACCTCGGCCCTGTTGCAGGGCCCATCCCCAGCACAGGGACAATGAGCATGTTGTGCCTCCGTCCCCGATCCCAGCAACTCTATAAGGCAGGGGCTGTGATAATCCCCGTTTCACAGATGAGGAAACAGAGAGAAGGGTGGAGCCTTGCCCAGACCTCAGAGCTCCCAAGTAGTGGAGCTGGGCTTCGAAGAGATGTGTTGACTCCAGAGCCAGCTTCCTTACCCACACGGGCCTTGCTGGCCTGCCTACTGCTCCAGGCCTATCTTTCTAAGCCTCACAGCCTCACAGGCCTCGTCAGTGTCCTGCTGGAAGGCAGAGCCTGTGTTGTCCTGCCTCCCTGCCCCTGCGCGTGCTATTCTTTCTGCCTTGGCACCTTCCCCATGTCCTGCCTTCCTTGCTTGTTGACCTTCTCGGTGAAGCCGGCCATTCTTGGGGAGGGGCCCCCTCTCTCCTCCAGCTTCCAGGAGCAGCCCTGGCTGCTTCTGTCATAGCACCAGAGACCCAGCTTGTCATCTGGTTCTCTGCCCAGACTATGGGCTTCTTAAAAGTGAGGTCAGGGTGGTTTCCCCCTCTGAATACCCAGTAGCCAGGATGGCACCTGGGTTACTAAACAGAAAATTCAAGGCATTCCCTCAATGAACAAACTTTCTGAGCATTTCTCTGGTGCCAGCCACTGTGTTGGGGACCAGATAGAGCAGGAGCAAGGGAGATGCCTGCCTTCAATGGGCCACAGGAGTAGGTGAGACAGAGAGCAGGTGCTGGTGACACTGGGTACCAGGCCCCCACAGGGCGGCTCAGGGGGCTGGGAGCACAGCCGGGCTGGAGCACTGTGGCAGCTGGAGGCGAGAGGCTCGTTTGTCTCGGTCTGCGGCTCCCTCCTTCCTTCCCTCCCTCTTTCATTCATCCAGATCCCTTCCCTGCCTGTCCCTGAGTGGGTCCTGGAGGTGAGTGATGACTGAGAGATTCCACCGTCTGCTCGCAGAGGCTGGAGGTGGACCATCTCCGGCAGGACTTCGGTCGTTCCTGGAGCCGGGCGGGTCCTTAGGCGTCTCTCAGAGACAAGAACCAAGTTCCTTCGGGGCTTTCCTGAGGTGGTCTTGGGCTTGCCTTTCTGGGGGAAGTTGGGGGGCTCTGGGGCTGCTGGCCTCTAGAAAGTCTGGTTTCTCCAGAGCGTTGACCCGACACAATAGCTTGATTGTGAGAGGCCTGGCTCCCCCCACCCAGCACGTTAACACATCTGTGATCAGAGTGTGTGCTTACGGTTGATGTGTACGTGTAACAGGACATTGTAGCATTTTAGCGTGCCCCCCACCCCGCAAGGCTGTTATTAAGGCAGTCATATGGCTTGGAGTTGTGTGGGAATGTGGTTTTTGTCACAGAAACTACCCTTAGAACGAGGTTCTGCTGTGACCCTTCTACCACCGCAAACTGCTTGCTGCCAGGATCTGAATGACCCCTCTATTTGGGGTGTTTTATATAAATTCACAAAAAAAGAAATGCTATTCAATGAATTGATTCATTCTTGAGATTGCCGCAGTGTGTTTGTCCAGGCTGGCAGTGGGCTGGGGCGGGATGGGCCCAGATCTGGGTTTGAATCCTCGCTTTTTTGGCTCGCTGGTGGAGAGACCGTGGCAGAAGCGCTGCACCCCCTGACCCTCAGTTTCCTCTTCTGTAAAATGGGACAGTACCGCTCATCTCACAGGTCTCTCTCAGCACCACACGCCTCCTCCGTACGAGTCTCCCACGGCTATGAATTAGATTCACCTTCTGCCTCTTCCCACTGGGCTGTAGGCTCAGGCAAGTAGAGCCCCTCCTCCCCCGTCTGACTGCTCTCGATCGAGATGGGTTTGGGTGAAGTGGGCTGTGACTCAGAGAGAGGCTAGAAGCTGAATGTGCTTGCCTTGGGCGGGGCTGCTGCCTGCTCTGTTTGTTCTGCTGGAGCTGCCAGTTGCAGCTCCCGGGTCTTTTCTCGGGAATTGCTCAAGTGTGGCCAGTGCAGGCCCTGAAGACCCGAGCTCGGGTTCTGCAGCCCTTGGAGTCTCTAAGCAGGGACTCGGGGAACAGTCCCTGGATGACTGGGGGCCCAAGGCTCTGCCCTGAGCTGGTGCAGTTCCATGGTGCTGCCGTGAAAGGTGGTGGGGGTGGGGGTGAGGGGCAGCCACAGAGATCACCAGGTGTGCAGGGTTCAGAGCTAAGACAGCCTGGCTTGGAATCTGGTCCCACCTCTCGTTAACTGTACCACCACAAGCACGCTATGTAGCCATGATGAGGCTCAGTTGCAAGAGGGGTGGTGATGAGGCCTGTACTGTCTCAGAGGTAGACTTCTAGGACAGATGGCACACCCGAATCGGGTGAGCACATGGCTTTCAGATGTAGTGGTACAGCGTCTCTAGGACACCAGCCAAACCAAAAGCCGTGAGACACTTTGAACAGGCCAGTGAAGTGAGACGGGGAAAGGCATGGCCTGTGGAGCCGCACCAACCAGTTCAAGTCCCACAGAATCATCAACTGTATGCCCTTGGTGCTCAGGTTGCTCACCGTCTCTGAGCCTTTGTTTTGTCCTCTGTCAAACGGGCCGCTAAAACTGAAACCTACCTCCTGAGGTTGTAGCAAGGATGAAATGAGATATGTGTGTGCCTTACTTAGCCCAATGGTACTTAGTAAATCACTGTGGGATGAGGAGTGGAGGAAGAGATGGCTTAGTTGCTCTTCCCAGTAGGTTCTAGCGAAAACCCCTCCTGGACCATGTGCTTCACACACCTTTGCCTGCCTTTACTGAGTAATGAATAGCTCACTCATGTTAGGCTTGTGAGGTCAATCAGAGCCTCTGCTTGGCCCAAGCTGTCCAGGTGGCACTAGTGATAAAGAACCTGCCTGCCAATGCAGGAGACATAAGGGACTCGGGTTCAGTCCGTGGGTTGGGAAGATCCCCTGGAGGAGGGCATAGCAACCCACGCCGGTATTCTTGCCTGGAGAATTCCGTCGACAGAGGAGCCTGGCCGGCCATAGTCCAAAGGGTCACAAAGAGTCAGACATGACAGAAGTGACTTGGCACACACGCACGCCCAGAGAGCAGAGTGAGCCGCTATGGATCCAGGCTTAAGCCAGGAAACCTGTAGCTTCCACAGCCCCAGAGGCTGTGTGCTGGAGAAGTGTCTGTTCAATGCCAGCTTTTCCAAATGCTTCCAAGAGTTCAGGGACCACTGAGAGCTCTGGGGCCACAGGAGCGAAGCCACTGTCCTGGGCTAAGATGCACCATTGTTGGCCGGTATGAAGTCCACCGGACTTGGCCATCTTGTGGACAGATTTGGTGATTGGGGTGGAGACTGGGGGAGGGGTCGCTGCCTCTCCTTTGCAACCCCAGGACAGGCCTGGCATTGGTCCTCCTGCTGTGGACCCTGGAGCAATGCGGCGGTAGCTCACTTGCTTCGCCAGCTGGTTCAGGCGAGAGGACCAGCGGGCAGGGGAACAGTGCCCTGCGAGGGGTAGGATGCTCTTCCTGTAGGGGTGGGATCAGAAGCACCCGTGGTCCTTTTGTTGGTACGTCTGCACTCTTCCTCCCTATGAACTTCCAGGACTTGGACATGTGGCCCCAACATGAAGCCCCCCTCCACAGGCTCCTGGGTGGCCCCCCAGTGTGGTTGGAGGTAGTGGTCATAGCCTTGGCTGGGCCTTTCGGAACTTCCTGACAACCCCAGCAGGACGTGTCCAGAGTCCGGCTCTCTGCTTTCCCCTGTGTGATTCTAATAGTTATGGCTCGTAATACTCAGAGGTTTTCTGAGGCTTTGCCACACACCAGGCACTGTGCTAAGGCGTTCCGGGTCATGCTCCTGTGCTCCTCCTGGAGAGTAATGGTGTGTGGCTCAGAGTGCTGGCTCAGACACTGGTGCCGACACGAAGCGTGTGGCTTTGGACACAACACTTAACCTCTGTGCCTTAGTCTCCTCACCTGTGAAATGGTGATGACTAACAAGTACCTGCGTTACAGGGTAGTTGTGGAGGACTCTACCAGTTGGTGAGCGCCATGTAAGTGCCCTGAGAGAAGGGCACTACTGTTATCCCATTTTACAGATAAGGAAACTGAGGCTTAGAGAGGCTAAATGATCAGCAAGCGCCACTTGGCTCTAGGTAGAAGAGCTAGGGTCTCAGCCTAGCTTGTGAGCCCTACCTCCCTCTGTCTCAATTTAGAAAAATACATGTGGGGAGCATTTGGCCAGCTTCGGAAGTGGCATTCTCAACTTTCCGCAGAGCCCTGGTGAAAGGAGATCCTTCTCTAAGTAACCGAACTGGCCTCTGGGAGCTCTCCTAATCCACAGCAGAGGCAATTGCTGACCCGTGACACACATATCACAGAGGAGAAGGGAGGGATCAGCGAAGAATTTCTGTTTGGAAATGTTATCTAACGAGTGCTTTCAAGGGACTCGGAATGCAGAGCCTGCGCTGTCCCGCTGGCTGGTGCCGGGAAAGCCTCATCCTCCCGGGTCCTGGCCAGCCCACGGACAGCCCGCTGGAGACCCGGGGCCCTGCCCCGTCCTGTCCCCTGCGAGGAGGGTCCAGGTGTCCTGGGACGCGCCCGGAGACCGGGGCAGTGTGGAGGCACAGCCAGAGTGCCTCCGGACTCTGGATCCCTCAGCTCCTCTCCTCCCGGGCAGGGGCGGGAGCGGAGTTTGCTCAGCCCCCGGGGACCTTTCTGAACAAGGGCTCTTGGCACTCGCAGGACAGCTTTTGCTTTTGCTGTTGCCGCGGTAGAGTCGCCAGCCAGGGTGCACGGGAACCCGAAACAGAAAAACAGCTTCGCGAGTCCTCGGGCCAGCCCGGCTGGCCGCGACGCCTGGGCCCGCTGGCCCGTCAAGGGAACCGCTCCACACAAGCTCACAGCCGCGCACACACCCCGCACCCGGCAGGCTGAACCCTGCCGGGAGCCGCCTGCTTTCACCCTAAAGGCTCTTTGTCTGAAGGAGAGTGAGGCTTACTGATGAAGTCCTCACAAGCCCAGCCATGACCTCACGGCCCCCCAGCCCCACCCGCCGAACACCCCGCTCTGCCCAGGTGTCCACAGGTCCTGTGCCGGCAGCTGCCGTGTTGGGCTCCCAAGTGAAAGCAGGAGGGCCCAGCTGCAAACACCCCCCTCCCCAGCTGGAGGGGGTCAGAGTTCTTGAACCTAGAGACCCAGGGCCAGCTGCTGCCTCTCACCCCGTGTCCCTCAGGGTGCCATAGAGCCTACCCCTTACCTCGTCCCTCCTGCCTGGCTCCGGGGCCGCTCCTCACATGCTTCACTCGGCCGTCAGCGGGGCAGCCTGGCCATGGCCTCCAGGAGGGGTCCCCAAGTCACAGACCGGACCCAGTCGGCAGCCGAGTAGTCCTGCCTCACTGGCCTCTGCTTGCTCCAAAGCGGGGCTCCAGCCAGGGAGTGGGGCTGGCTGGGGGTCCTGCCGTGTGGCTCACAACCTGCCTTCTCTCTCGGGGGCAGGCTGCTGCCCCACTGCCATGCTCTGCAGGTCCGGGGCTCAGGCAGCACCACTCAGGGCTCAGGGTCCATTCTCGGCTGTGGGCAGCAGCCTCACTTGAACTCCCAACTCCTTTGTGGAGCCTTTACATGCTGCCGGAGGAAACTGTGAGCACAGCCTGACCCTGGTTGGCTGCAGGCACTTCTCTCCACCCACCAGTGCAAGAGGATCCCCCAGGCCCCAGAAAGGCTCCGGGCCTCCCCTCAGCCCCAGACAGAGGCGGGCCGCCCGGTGATGTCACACTAGCTCCGGCCCCAGCTGGCCCAGCCCCTCCCGCCCCAGCCTGCTTTGGAGGCTTCTCCGGGCCCTCTCCTTCCTTGGCATGAGCAGCCTGGCCAGCTCTGCTCCCTGGCCCAGCCGCTCCCAAAAGCCCGGGCAGCCCCGGGTGCGCTCTGCCGAGGCAGAGAGCGTCCCCTCTGACTCAGGTAATGGATTTAGGTCCGCCCCAGCTGTGCAGGCAGCCGGGAGCCGGGTCCTCCCCTGGGTCGCTTCCCGTCCCCTACTCTGCCCTGCAAAGCCCCGGGTGTGTGTGGGGGGGGCTGCGTGTAGGCAGGGCAGTCCCGCACAGACAGCCTCTCCCCATAAGCCTCCCTCCTTGGAGACTTCCCTCACCTCTGAACCCTGGGGGAGGAGCCCCAGGCTGTCTTCACAGAAGTCAGCAGGATCCACGCTGTGAAGTTAGAGAGAAGCAGTGGCTCAGGACAGGCTGGAGGTAGGGAGGCGCCAGAGAGACGCTCCATCTATTCCCACCTGAGTGGCCTTGATTAAGTCACTTCGTCTCTCTGGACATCCCTCTCGTGCATCAGTAAGTGAGCCGAGATGAGTAATCTACCTCCAAGGGCAGCGGAGATGAGCTCGTGAATGTTGGTAGAGTCAGAGCAGGAGAGGAGACAGCCCTGGACTCCGCGAAGTGAGCGATGCTACAGATTCGTGGGCGTGGGCAGACCTGCTGGGGGCCACCAAGGCGAGTCCTGCATAGGGGCGTCCAGGGGCTGGTTTGTCCTCTGCCTGGACAACAGCCACGTGCAATGTTGATGGTAACTCTTCTTTCCTTTTTTAAAAAATTGATTGATGGTGGTGGTGGTGGTGGTGATGATATTTGGCTACCAGTTGGGAGAGAAACTTTAATGGGGTTCTCCACACCCCTAGGCACAGGGTGTCATGTTCCTGGTCCAGGGAAAATGGGTCCTCCGAGGTCCTCACCTCCATGGGATCGCCACTCCGGTCTTTGCAGGGAACAGACTTTCCTTCTTGCCTCGGTTTCTCCCGTCCTGCTCAGACCTTCTCCCTTTTCCATCTCTCAGTTCCATCCCTTTTTAGAAAATGAGTCTTTGCCAGAAGACCCCAGCATCTTACAGGCTACCTACCGCATTAGCCAGACAGCTGGGTGGCACAGAGACCCTGCGCACAGGGACTATGGGGGTGAAGGTGCCACTGACTCTGTGGGTATTCTGAAGGGCCTGGAGGGTCCTGGTGGAACCATGGCAGTGGGGCCAAGGCAGGCTGGGATGCACCTGAGTTCTCCTGAGTGGCACCCTTGACAGCCTGTGTGCAGGCATGTTCCCCTCTCTCTCTCCCTCCTCCTCTCTCTCTCTGACTCTCTTCTCCAGAAAGTTTTTTGTTTTTTTTTTTTCTTTTCAGAATCTGCTCTGGCTTCTCTGTTGGCTCAGATGGTAAAGAATCTGCCTGCAATGCAGGAGACCCGAGTTCAAGCCCCAGGTCAGGAAGATCCCCTGGAGAAGGGAATGGCTGCCCACTCCAGTATTCTTGCCTGGAGAATTCCATGACGGAGGAGCCTGGTGGGCTACAGTCCGTGGTGTTGCAAAGAGTCGGACATTACTGAGCGACTAATTCTTTCACTGAGCCAACACCAGAAAGGCAAAATTCCTGTCTTCACAGAGCTCACAGGCAGGAGGGGAGGCAGACAGCAGACTGAGGCACACGAGAAGCACTGGGCACACGGAGTGTCTGAGCAGGAGGCCTGAACAAACAGTCAGGGCACGTAGCGCAAAGTGGTGCTGAAACCTGAAGGGTGAGTCAGCAGGTGGTGAGTTTGGAAGGACAACAGCCTGTCAGTCAGAGAGAATAGTGCGTCAGGTTCAGAGACGGTCCGGGCAATATCTCCCTTCTGCAGCGAGACCCTGACACTCCTCCCACTGAGAGGCAGGGTCTCTGCTCCTTCCCCTCATATCCAGGTGTCTCTTACTTGCTTGAAGAAGCAGTGGAAGTGGCACCGCCTGACTGCCAAGGCTGGGTGAAAAAAGGCAGCCTGCCTCGTTTGCTGGCACACTCTGTGTTGGAGCCGTGGGCCAAGCTGGACCCAGAGAAGTCCAACTACCCGGAAGCTGCCACGCGAAGACCACGTGTGTTGTAGGTCCCAGCTGGTAGCCAGCACCAACCCCCAGACATGGGAGGAAGAGTCACCTCGCCATTGAGTCATTCCCCAGCTAGAGAGTCTTCCTGCTGAGACCCCAGGCCACTGGAAGCAGAGAGAAACCATCCTGGTGTCCCGCGTCTGACTTCCTGACACACAGAACCCATGGGGGAAGGAAATGGTTATTTTAGGCCGCAGAATTTTGGTGGTGATTTGTTACACAGTAGCAGCAGGAGCAGAGCCTGAGGCAAGAGCAACTGTGAGGGACTGAAAGGGGTGCGGTTTGGAGGAGAGAAGGGGAACATGGCGGAGGACAAGGCCTTGTCAGAGGGGGACTTCTTCCCAGGGACAGTCAGGAGCTACTGAAAGGTTCTGAGCAGGGCAGAGTTCCTGCCTGCAGTTATTTTTAAGGCCACGCTGGCATTGAGCAGACTGGACTGACAGGCCCTGCAGCCGAGGCCCCAGAGCCGCTGGGCGATGGTGGAGACACTCTGGAGAGAGAGGTGACTGGGAGGCCACGGGACCCCTGCGGCTGCTGCTGTTGCTGCTGCTAAGTCGCTTCAGTCATGTCCGACTCTGTGCGACCCCATAGACGGCAGCCCACCAGGCTCCCCTGTCCCTCCAGGCAAGAACACTGGAGTGGGTTGCCATTTCCTTCTCCAATGTATGAAAGTGAAAAGTGAAAGTGAAGTCGCTCAGTCGTGTCCGACTCTTCATGATCCCATGGACTGCAGCCTACCAGGCTCCTCCGTCCATGGGATTTTCCAGGCAAGAGTACTGGAGTGGGGTGCCATTGCCTTCTCCACCACGGGACCCCCTGGGACAGGGGGATTCCTAGGTTTTCCCGCCCCTGGGAATAGGTGTAGCTTAAGTCCCTTGGTTGCTAAACACATTTGCTTTCCCAGTTCCAAGTTGCTAGGGTCCCATGCAGTGGGGGAGGAGCACCAGGTTGGCCGTGCCCTGTCTTTCTTTGCTCAACTCCTGGCCTGTTGGTGGCAAACACCCCGGTAGTCAGGCATGGTGCTGGGGAGCGTGAGCTGGGGAGTCAGATCCTGGTTCCCCCACCAGTAGCTCTGAGCCTCACTTACCTCAAGTGGAAAATGAAGGTGGTGTAAGAATTGACCTCAAAGGGCTGTTGCAAAAATGAGCTACGATGTGACATGTTAATTGTAAGTCACAATAGCTAGGACTCTGCTGCAAATGTTGGCTCTGCTTGTCTTAGCTGTCTGGGAGCCCCCTGAGCACTGGGGTGTGGGTGGCGTGGGCTGTGTGGCGCTCTCCTCTCATCCAGCCCAGCACAGAGGTGTGAATAGCGAATGGCTGATGGGGGAGGGTGAACTGTGCTCAAATCCCAGCTCTGTCACTAACCTGGGCAACCTGATTCTCTCTCAGACTTTGTTTCCTCACATTCAAAATGGCAGCGATGATACTGACTCCTAGGGCTTCAGTGTGAGGATTAAGATAACATGTCTGAAGCACTTAGCACAATGCCTGGCCCTCAGCCTCCAGCATCGCTCAGGGAATTGTGCGGCTTCTCCCTCCCTTCTCTTACCCAGAACATCCTCACCGAGCTGCTACCTTGATGGCTCCCCCATCTCAGAATCCTCCTGACCCCTCAGTGAGCGCCATCCCTGCATTTCCACCTGTGTGCTGGACCAGTGACTGATGCGTTTAAGGAGCAGAGAATCTTTCTTTTCCTTTTTTATAGTTTTTATCAGAATGAAAGAAAAGTGTGACATTTACATGGTGGCAGAACACCAGCAATCTTAATTGTGTCCCGCAACTTGTATAAATGATTTCATGTTTTTTCTATCTTGTCACATTCCTGACAGTTTTGTTTTGTTTTGTTTTTTCCTGTTGGGAATGTTGGGATGGTCTACTGAGATAACCATGTGTTGGGGGTGGGAGGGGGGTGGGAGTGCATGAATGATGTGGGTGCTTATATAAACAGGGGTGCTTGGGAGGGGGCTATGCTGTATCTTGCAGCCCCAGAGTCTTAACCTTTCAGCAGGATTTCAGGCTTCATGTATCCCAAATTGATTTTATCCTTTCAGCAAGCACTTTTGAAATCCCTTTCCATTGTCTCCTGGCTTACATTGTTTCTAAGGAGCAGTCAGCTGTCTTCCTGTGTACATGGAAAGCGAAGTTGCTCAGTCGTGTCCAACTCTTTGCAACCCCATGGACTGTAGCCTATCAGGCTCCTCCCTCCATGGGATTTTCCAGGCAAGAGTTCTGGAGTGGAATGCCATTTTCACTATGCATGGAAAGGGGGGTCTTTTCTCCTCTAACTTCTTGTAAGATTTCTCTTTATCTTTGATTTTCAGCAATATGATGATGATGTGATTTTTTTTTTAGTATTTTTTCTGCATGGGATTCACTGAGCTTTTTAGATCTGTGGGTTGGTATTTTTCACTGAATTTGGGAATGTGTTATGGGGGTGGGGAGGTTGGGGGCCATTATTCTTTCAAATATTTCTTCTATACAATTCTCTCTCCCTTCTCCTTCTGGAACTCCGCTTACACACCTGAGTTGTTCCACAGGTCACTGAAGCTCCATTTATTTATCTTTTCCCAAAAAATCTCTGTGCTTCAGTTTTGGATCATTTCTATTACCTGGCTTCAAGTTTGCTGATCCATTATTCTACAGTGTTTAATCTGTGTTAATGTTGTCCAAATTATGTTTTCCATCAGGTGCTGTATTCTTTTGGTTTTAGAATTGCCACTTGGTTTATCTTTATGGGTCCCATTTCTCTTGTGAGATTTTCTATCCACTGGTTCATTCTGTCCTCCATTTCCTGAAAATCCTATACATATTCATGATATGTACACATTTTAAGGGGCTTCCTTCTCAGGTGCTGATAGTGGTAAAGAAGCTGCCTTCCAGGAGATGTAAGAGAGGCAGGAGGCCTAAGAGACGCGAGTTCGATCCCTGGGTTGGGAAGATCCCCTGGAGGAGGGCATGGCAACCCATTGCAGTATCCTTGCCTGGAGAATCCTATGGACAGGGGAGCCTGGTGGGCTACAGGCCGTAGGGCTGCAAACAGTCAGACATGTCTGAAGCAACTTAGCATGCATGTGTGTCTATGGGCTTATCCAGGCAGGAATACTGGAATGAGTTGCTGTGCCCTCCTCCAGGGGATCTTCCCAACTCGGGGACTGAACCTGCATCTCTTAGGTCTCCTGCATTGGCAGGGGAGTTTTGTTACTACTAGCACCACCTGGGAATCCCAGCATACACACACTCATGCGTGCACGCACACACACGCACATACAGACATGCACACAGACACATTTTAAAATCCCAGTACACTAATTCCAACATCTGGGTCATCAGTGGGTCTAATTTTATTGTTTCTTTTGATCATGGATCATATTTTCTTGCTTCTTCGCATGGCTGTAATTTTAAAATCATATGCTGGACATTTTGGATCCTATGTTGAAAAGACTCAGCGTCTTACTGTCTTTCTCTCCAGAATGGTGTGTTTTGTTCTGACAGGCAGTTAAATTACTGGCGTATTACCTTGCTTTTGGGCAGGCTAAGTTTTTAGGTTTTGTTCAGGTAGGTTTATTTTGATTTTGCCCGTAATCCTAGAGTATAACCCTTAATCCTGGTTTTAATAATAAGGCATGGCCTTTCTAGGATTAAATTGTGAGCCGTAACTGTTGGCTAAGCCCTTTTAACTTGGCAGTGCTTGAACTCCAGACTCCATCTTTCAGGCAGCTGCTGAACTTTCTGCCTCTCAGTCACTGCTTTGTTTTAGGCTCTATGAACTCTCTCTCTGTCCATGTGTACAATTTAGGAGTCAAATAAGGATTCAAGGGAACCTGTATGGTAATTTTGGAGCTCCTCATTCTGTGGCTATCTCCTTTCTAGCATTTTCCCCTTCAGTTTCCATCCTCAGGGTCCAATGTCTTCCTCTTCTTCCCAGCTGGTAACACTGCTGCATTCTGTTTCATCATTCAGTGTATCACCATGAACAGGGAAATACCCTAGTGTGCTTCATGTCTTTCAAGGACCGTATCCCCTCCAGCTTCTATTGGTTGCTTCTTTGGATTGCTGTCAAGTGCTTTCAAGAGCAGTTGTCTTTTGTATATTGTCCAGCTTTCATCATTGTTACCGACAAGAGGGTTAATTCAATACAATCTACTCCTGCTTTTCAGGAACTGGACCTCTCCATATCCCGGTGGAATTTGCCTTCTCACCCAAACCTTCTGTACGCCTGCTTTTGTTGGCATCCTACCATACACTAACCAGCTGGTGGGTGTCCTTAATTCAGTTGCCTGCCCTCCCTGTTCTTGGTCAGAGTCTTTTGGGAAATATCAGCCCCAGTAATTTGCAGGTTGGTTCAACTCAGTGTACCCACCAGGACACTAGAGAATAAAAGAACTGTGTGTCCTCGAACGCCTTGTTAGAGCACCTGTGAACACCAAAGATGATGTTCGTTTCATCGTAGGGGACTGGAAAGCAAAAGTAGGAAGCCAAGAGATACCTGGAGTAACAGGCAAATTTGGCCTTGGAGTACAAAATGAAGCAGGGCAAAGGCTAACAGAGTTTTACCAAGAGAACACACTGGTCACAGCAAACACCCAATTCCAACAGCACAAGAGACAGCTCTGTACGTGGACATCACCAAATGGCCAACACTGAAATCAGATTGCTTATATCCTTTGCAGCCAAAGATGGAGAAAGCCTATGCTGTCAGCAAAAACAAGACTGGGAACTGACTGTGGCTCAGATCATGAACTGCTTATTGCAAAATTCAGACTTAAATTGAAGAAAGGGTGGAAAACCACTAGACTGCTCAGTTCAGTTTAGTTCAATCTCTCAGTCCTGTCTGACTCTTTGCTACCCCATGGACTGCAGCACTCCAGGCTTCCCTGTCCATCACCAAATCCTGGAGCTTGTTCAAACCCATGTCCATTGAGTTGGTGATGCCATCCAACCATCTCATCCTTTGTCATCCCCTTTTCCTCCTGCCTTCAATCATTCCCAGCATCAGGATATTTTCAAATGAGTCAGTTCTTTGCATCAGGTGGCCACAGTATTGGAAGTTTCAGCTTCAGCATCAGTCCTTCCAATGAATATTCAGGACTGATTTCCCTTAGGATTGACTGGTTGGATCTCCTTACAGTCTAAGACGAGAGGATTAATTCAATACAATCTACTCCTGCTTTTCAGGAACTGGACCTCTCCACATCCCGGTGGAATTTGCCTTCTCACCCAAACCTTCTGTATGCCTGCTTTTGTTGGCAACCTACCATACACTAACCAGCTGGTGGGTGTCCTTAATTCAGTTAACTCTCAAGGGTCTTAACTCTTAACTCTCAAGAGTCATCTCCAACACCACAGTTCAAAAGTATCAATTCTTCGGTGCTCAGCTTTCTTTATAGTCCAACTCTCACATTCATACATGACTACTGGAAAAACCATAGCTTTGACTAGATGGAACTTTATCGGTACCTTTACCAATAAAGACCATTCAGGTATGACCTAAATCAAATCTGTTATGATTTTATACAGTGGAAGTGACAAATAGATTCAAGAGATTAGATCTGATAGACAGAGTGCCTGAAGAACTATGGACGGAGGTTGGTAACATTGAACAGGAGGCTGTGGTCAAGACCATCCCCAAGAAAAAGAAATGCAAAAAGGTTGTCTGAGGAGGCCTTACAAATAGCTGAGAAAAGAAGGGAAGCTAAAAGCAAAGGAGAAAAGGAAAGATACATCCATCTGAATGCAGAGTTCCAAAGAGTAACAAGGAGAGATAAGAAAGCCTTCATAAGTGACCAATGCAAAGAAACAGATGAAGACAATAGAATGAGAAAGACTAGAGAGCTCTTCAAGAAAATTAGAGATACCAAGGGAACATTTCATGCAAAGATGGGCTCAATAAAGGACAGAAATGGTAGGGACCTAACAGAAGCAGAAGATATTAAAAAGAGGTGGCAAGAATACACAAAAGAACTATACAAAAAAGATCTGCATGACCCAGATAACCACAATAGTGTGATCACTCACCTAGAGCCGGACGGACATCCTGGAATGCGAAGTCAAGTGGGTCTTAGGAAGCATCACTGCAAACAAAGCTAGTGGAGGTGATGGAATTCCAGTTGAGCTATTTCAAGTCCTAAAAGAAGATGCTGTGAAAGTGCTGCACTCAATATGCCAGCAAATTTGGAAAACTCAGCAGCGGCTATAGGACCAGAAAAGTCAGTTCTCATTCCAATCCCAAAGAAAGGCAATGCCAAAGAATGTTCAAACCATTGCACAGTTGCTCTCATCTCACACACTAGCAAAGTAATGCTCAAAATTCTCCAAGTGAGACTTAAACAGTACATGAACCAAGTAATTCCAGATGTTCAAGCTGGATTTAGAAAAGGCAGAAGGCACCAGAGATCAAATTGCCAACATCCATTGGATCATAGAAAAAGCAAGACAGTTCCAGAAAAACATCTACTTCTGCTTCACTGACTATGCCAAAGCCTTTGACTGTGTGGATCACAACAAACTGTGGAAGATTCTTAAAGAGATGAGGATACCAGACCATGTTACCAGCTTCCTATAAAACCTGTATGCAGGTCAAGAAGCAACAGTTTGAACTGGACATGGAAAAACAGACTGGTTCCAAATTGGGAAAGGAGTATGTCAAGGCTGAGTATTGTCACCCTGCTTATTTACCTTATATGCAGAGTACATCATGTGAACGGTCAGGCTGGAAGAAGCACAAGTTGGAATCAAGATTTCCAGGAGAAATATAAATAATCTCAGGTATGCTAATGATACCACCCTTATGGCAGAAAGTGAAGAGGAGCTAAATAGCCTCTTGATGAAAGTGAAAGAGGAGAGTGAAAAAGCTGGCTTAAAACTCAACTTTCCTGGTCCCATCACAAATAGATGGGGAGACAATGGAAACAGTGACAGACTTTATTTTCTTGGGCTCCAAAATCACTGCAGATGGTGATTGCAGCCATGAAATTAAAAGACGTTTGCTCCTTGGAAGAAAAGCTGTGACCAACCTAGACAGCATATTAAAAAGCAGAGACATTACTTTGCCAACAAAGGTCTGTCTAGTCAAAGCTATGGTTTTTCCAGTGGTCATGTATGGATGTGAGAGTTGGACTATAAAGAAAGCTGAGTGCAGAAGAATTGATGTGTTTGAACTGTGGTGTTAGAGAAGACTCTTAAGAGTCCCTTGGACTGCAAGGAGATCCAACCAGTCCATCCTAAAGGAAATCAGTCCCGAATATTCATTGGAAGGACTGATGCTGAAGCTGAAGCTCCAATACTTTGGCCACCTGATGTGAAGAACTGACTCACTGTAAAAGGCCCTGATGCCGGGAAGGCTTTGAAGTCAGGAGGAGAAGGGGATGACAGAGGATGAGATGGTTGGATGGCATCACCGACACAATGGACATGAGTTTGAGCAAGCTCTGGGAGATAGTGAAGGACAGGGAAGCCTGGCGTGCTGCAGTCCATGGGGTCGCAAAGAGTCAGACATGACAGAGCAACTGAACTGAACTGACTGTAGGTACCTGTGATGTGCTGGGTATCAAGCTTAGTATTTTACAGGTATCTTTTTTTCTTCTCCTGAAACCCTATGAGGGAAGTATTACTGTTTTGTTGTACTAACAAGAAGAGTGAGGCTTGGCAAAGTGAGGTTCCTCACAGCAGACCACGCTGCTAGGCAGAAATGGGACCAAGATGAAGACTTACGTCAGGAGCACTACAGCAGCAGGCACGCTATGGTGTTGTCCTGGAAACAAATTGCGTTTCTTTGATTCTAGCCTTTTAATGCTTTTTTCTTGTTTTTGAGATCTCTGAAATCAGGGGGCATCTTAAAGTTAATAGCATGTCAGGGTTTAATTGGCAGCACTGTTTCTTTTTTGTTAGAACACGACCCATTTAATGGTTGACGACTTCTCAGATTCGAGGAAAGGTGGCAGTTTTTAGTGATCATGGCTGCAGTGAGGTTGACCCATAGATGAGGGATTGAAAGGCAGGGCCCCTCGTCTCCCGGTCAGCTGGTCTTCAGAAGGCCTAGGGGAGTGTCTGAGCATCGGCAAGGCTGTGAAATTGCCAGAAGCCTCCATCCATCTGATTTAATGAAACAGCTGCCTCTGAGCTGAGAGTGAGCCATCTGGTCCCCTCCTCTCCTGGTAGTGTTGGGGTCGGGTCCTATGACTTGCTGCCTCGTGCTTGGCAGGGTAGCTATGTGTTTCCTGCTGAGAAGTTAGGGGGCTTCATTTACGGGAAGATTCTAAGGCAGTGTTCCTGTACTGCCCAGTGTCACAGAGGCTGTCCTGGCACACCGAAAGCCCTTTGAGGTCACTGTTTCTGTTAAGTGCTTGCCAGGCCAGTGTATCCAAATGTCAGCACAGGGCACATGCTCAGTTACAAAAGCAGTTTGAAGAGCCTGTTTTCAGCTTGCGTAAGTCCCATCTCATTCCCCACTTGTCAGCCCGCCTGCCTGAGGACAGAGTCAGGGCAGCACCTCTCCTCAGGCCTGGACGTCACCTGCCACATCCGCTACCTTGGCAACAAATACTTATTAAGCCCCATCTGAGCACCAACTGTGGGCTCCAGCTCAGTTTGCCCAGAGAAAATTTGCTGAGACTTTAGTTGACGAGTTTTCATTTTGTCTTTATAACGATATTTTAGGGAATGTTTGTTCGTTTGGTTCATCGCTGCCCTCTCACCCTGTTGCTTGACATGGGGGCTCATCCCCAGGAGGGGAGACCGAGGAGCAGAGAGAGTAGAGATTTAATTTTAGCATTCATTGATTTTCTTTTGTAGCTTCATAACAGAACCTTCACAGAAAATTTCCAAAGCTGTTTAAAATCATCCCCATCTTACATAAAAAATTTAAAAACAGTTGCCTCTGGAGCATCGTGGTCTGTGTCAGTAGGACCTTTGTGCTCTCAGGAAATGAGGGGCTGGAGGCAGCCTTCCAGTCTGTGGGGGAGGACCCCAACCCCCTTACAGACAGACACCTGCTGAAATTCTCGTCCCCAGGAGCCGCTGAGCTGATGCTGACCTGGCTGATTGGTCCTGGGACCCAACAGGGCAGCAGAGCAGATAAATGAGGGCTTCTGGCAAGAGACAGATGGAGTGAGCTTTCCCAGGCATGAAGTCAGGTGGGGCCACTAAACAGAGATGCTGGTGCTGGCAGGGAGATGGGCTGGTGTCGTCAGAGAGATCCAGGGGCCGGGCCTAGGGCTGCCTCGGTCTGGGCTCTGGCCTGAGCATCTCACTCAAGGCCTGGTGCGTGGAAGCACGTGACTGATGTCCGTTGAATGACTGCAGGGGAACACTAGCCTTTTAAAGCTCATCCCGGGTTCCTGACTCTTAGGGGTGGGGGCAGCATGGACCCCCTCATGGGAGTCTGTCTAGGAGGAAGGGGGTGGGCTTCCCAGATGGCTCAGTGGTAAAGAATCCTGCTGATATAGAAGCCTCAGGAGACAGGAGTTCGGTCCCTGGGTCAGGAAGAGGTCCTGGAAGAGGAAGTGGCAAGCCACCGCAGTATTCGTGCCAGGTTAATCCCATGGACAGAGAAGCCTGGCAGGCTACCGTTCACGGGGTTGCCAAGAATGGGATACAACTAAGAGACTGCGCACGCTAGGAGGAGAGAAAGACAGCTGCCCTGACATGGCAAGGTTGTGTCTAAACCATTGATGGGCTGCCCCGGGTCTGCCCCAAGCTGGCTCTGGGGGTCCTGAGTAACTCCCGCCTCCACTGATGTGGCTCCTGGGTGCCCCCCCAGCCACGCCCTCCCCACGTCACTGCTCTGTCTGCCAGGCAGGTACAGGAAGGAAGGCAGGGCCTGCAATGGGCCTTTCGGGGCTGTCCTGCCAGGTGCAGGTGGGCAGCAGAGGGACATCCCCTCACTCGAGTTCCTGGTGCAAGTGGGTGATGGTGGTGTCCCCAGTCCTGGCTCCTCTCCTCTGCATGGCACGGCCTGTCCCCAAGCACTTTGGCGTTTTTTATCACCCTTGAGACTCACGGCAGGCCTGGGGCTGGAGAGGGCAGCAGATACTCCATTTGATAGATGAAGGAGCAGAGACTGGGAAAACATGATCGCTATTACCGTCATCATTTATTGTTCACTACGTACCGGGCATCGTGCCGGTCTGTTCACTGGCCTCGTCTCACTCAGTCCTCCCGGGGTCTGTGTGGGTGTTGCTCTAGGTGGGACCCAACTCCTCCCCTGACCCCCGGCCCTGGGCACTCTGTGAGCGCCTCCCCCACTAGAAATACTAAAAACCATCTTCTGTGACTGTGCTGGTGTAAGGAGAAATACATTACCATTATATATTGAAGCATTTTCTGCCCTAAAACTTCACTGTTTAATTCTCATTTTGAAAGAAGCTAGAACATTTTAGGGGGCCCCTGATAGTGTCCCGAGCCCCCAGCCCTGTGCCTGGTGCACCCGATGGATAACTCAGCCCCGGCTGAGGGGCCGCACTCCCTGCTCCGCAAAGTCAGAATCCCAAATCACTCAGACAGACAAACAAGCAAACAAAACACCCAGCAAGCCTTTCATTTATTTTTTTAAAAGAAGTTTGGCAGACGTTCATTTGGCAGTAAAAATCCGTCTTGACTCGACATGAGGTTCTGTGTAGTATTTGGGCAGCGTGTTTACAGCCCCCAGGCCCACCGCTCAGCGCTGACCACCACCCCCTCCCTCACTCCCCACCCCCCGCCCCCTCTGTGGTCATGTTCACTGTAGATCTGCCCTCCTGAACAGCAAGTTCCTCAGGGATAGGGCATCTCTGTGGATACAGATGTGAACTATTTCTCTGTAGATCCATGATTCCCTCTTTCTCAGTGAACCCTAAGGTTATCAGACTGGAGTCCAAAGCAATGAGCCAGCACTGGTGGTGTAGTGGAGGGGGATGGTGGTATCTCTGAATTATGGGAAAACATAATGTTTTCTCATCTGCTCTAGCAGGTATGAGGACAGTTGCTCTTGGGTCCTGGGAGGAACACGTGGGGGCAACATCGTGGGAACTCGTAATGGAGACGACACACTGACACTGCGTGAGCACTGGCCCAGTGCCAAGCACGGTGCGAAGAGCTGCTGTGAATTACCTCGTTCATATTCACAGCAGCTCTGGGCCGAGGAAAAAACAAGGTGGAGGCAGGTTCGGTGGCCTGCCTGAGGGCATACCAGGTGAAGTGATGGAGCAGGGATGCAGACCCAGGCACAGGGACTTCTGATGCTGCCAGGAAGGGCTGGAGTCTGGCCTGGACTCCAGAGAGCAGCCTGAGCTCCGGGCAGCGAGGGCTGTCAGCAGAGGCAGGAGGGGCTCTTTTCACTACAGTGGTGGTGAGGCTGGGGCTCAGGCAGTGCTGAACTGTGAGACTCGAGGCCACAGATCTCAGCACGAGCCACGGAGCAAAGCGAAGGGCCAGGCCGCCGCCCTCGTAGGGGACATCCTCTGTTATTCCACATGGCTCTGCAGTGCCAGGTGCTGGGGACGCAGCAGTGAACAAGACAGACATAGCCCCTGGCCCTTTGGAGCACGCGTCTCTTTGAGGAGGCAGACAATGAAGAGATGAGATAATTTCCAGACTGATAAAACCAGTTACTGGAATAGGAAAGATGGGGTGGGAAGGAGGCTGTTTTAAACAGGGTGCTCAGGGAAGGCTTCCAGGAGGGAGGGTCATGTGAACCAAGGCCCAAAGACCGGAAGGAGGCAGCCACGCAAAGGAATAGCACATGCAAAAGCAATGGGATGGGAGTGAACTTGGCCTTCTGAGAAATGAAAGATCAGTGTGGCCCAGCAGAGGGGCTGAGTAGGAGAGGGGAGGGAGGCAGGCAGGCAGATCCTGTGGGCCAGGAGAGGTCTCGGGGTTGGATTCAGGGTGCAGTGGAGGCCTCTGGGGGGTTGCACGCAGAAAAATGAGGGGCACTGTTCCATATTTTCTCATTGTCCCTCCTGGGGCTGGGTGGCGAGTGGTCCAAAGGGAATAAGAATGGAGCTGAGAGCATGGTTGCATTAGGAGACTGAGAAGCAAGGGGCCTGGCACCAGGGCAGAGTCAAGGAGATAGTGACCAGTGGTTGGAGGCTAGGTTGGAGGAAGAGCTGACAGAAACCCGCATGACTCTGATATGGTGAAGATCCAGCTGCACTGTTTAGCACCCAGAGATTTACCACGTAAGAACCATAGAAATAGAGTTCCGGGAATTGAGGTAGTGACCCACACTCATGACCGCCCTATCTAGTTGGGCAGCGCACACCCTGTGCAGCTGTCCCTGGCAGCCCTGACCACAGCCAGCTCTGACAGCTGAGTTGTGCTGGGCACCAGCCTCTAGGAGGGTGGAGAAACTGATGCCAACAAGGAGCAGGAGTGAAGAGACCCCAACCTAGACACTGCAGAAATAACTGGGGGAACTTGGGAATGAGGGTGAGGTGCTGCGGATATGCTCCTGGGGTCTAGAAAATACGTTTGAATTGCTGTTGATGTGATCCTGTGTCCCTTCAGACTGACGTGGACTGGAAAAGTCCATTTAGTTACCCCACTCCTTGAACTGGTTTGTTTTCATCCTGAGATAGATGCTCATGAGGTTACTGTCTAGAGAGACGTGGGCAGCTCAGGGTCCGCTTGGGCTTCCTGAAAATTGTTTTCAGCAAAGATTCATGGCTCTGCTGCCCCAAAACCGGAAGGGGAGCTTCGTAGCAGGTCCTGTCAGGAAGAGGCAAGAACTTGTGGCTGTGGCCCTTCAAAATCAGGGTGGACTGTTTCTGCCTCTTCCTGGGCTTAAGGCTCCCAGACCTACCCTGATTTCTGTGGCAAATAGGTTTGGGGTGGGTATCCCAGGGGCCCCCATACAGGCCCTGCAGGGAGTAGGGGCAGCTGGCGCAGAAGGCTTGCTTCAGCCCCACTAAGTGTGCAGACCACCTCCCTGCCCTCCCTCCCACCCACCCTGGGCCAGTTCTGAGGCTGAAACCTTGGAAGGCAAGGGGCAGGCTTCACCTGTGCTGGGTATTCTCCAGTTGCTGTCTGGATCTGCCCTTCAGCACCCTGCCCTGTGCCCCGAGGCTGACCTGTCTGGATGGCCTCCGTGGGCTCCCTTGCCTTCTCGTTTCCAGTTGGGTTTGGCCAATGGCAGGGACCAGCAGTTGATGAGAGGGTGGGAAGAAGGTGAGGATGGTGTGTATGGCCAGCTCCCTCCCTCTGGACCGTGACTGTCGTGATGGTGTGAGGGCAGTCGGCCACGCCTGGTTTGAATTCTACATCCACCTCTTAGTAACCATGTGCCTTCTGGAAGTTACCTGTCCCCTCTGCGTCTCAGTGTCCTTATTTAAAAACTGTGGATGGCAACACCACCTTCCCAAGATGGCTGGAGTATGTGGATCCGTGGGAGTGCAGATAGCCTGTGCAACGCCTGCCACACTGTGGGCACTCAGTAAATGCTGGCTCTCCTTCAGTAACTGGGAGCCCTGTCACCCTGGGTTTCTAACATACTGGGACTTCAGGAGGGCACTGGTCATTTGGTGTCTCTCCAGATGGCCTCTTTTAGTCTTCCCTCTTTGCTTTGCGCATCCTTCAGTCTCGAACCACTCCCGCAGGGCGTCGCAACCAGCAGTCCTTTTGTCAAAGAAGTGCCTCCCTGCCCCTGCCTTGACCTGCAGCCTGCATGTGAAGCCTGCTTAACCAAAGAAGATAATCCTCTTCACCTGGTGAGAAGCAGGTTCGTGGGCAGTGCACATGTGCACACGCAGACGTGACTTGTAACATTTACTGAGGGCTTGTCGATCCCCATGAGATTGGTTCCTTTATTAGTACTCCATTTTCAGTTGAGAAATAAGTCAAGAAACTGAGGCGTAAGGGGTTCCTTGACTTGTCCAGGGTCAGAGTGGTTACATGGCGGACTGGTCTTGAACTTGGGCAGTCTGGTGGCAGGAGCCTGGCCTTTCAGACTCCGGTGACCTGCCTCTGTCACAGGGAAGCCTCTGCTCTCCAGGCTCCAAGGACCTAGCCATTTTAGATCATCAGGGTGACCGAAAGCTACCAGGTTATCTGTCGAAACATCCAATGCTTTGAAATTTTTATCCATTCTCAATTAAGCTTTTCACACAGACTTCCCTCAACAGACATACACACACACCGCCCACGAGCCTCTGAAAACCTTGGCTAATCACACTCTGCTTGGTGACTCAGCCATCTTGAATAGCCTGACTTTACCGCCTGTAAGCTCCAGGCAGCTGTGTTTGTTGTTACTTTTCTAGCTCTCCTTTCCATGGCAGCAGTCACCTTCCCTTCCCACCTCCCAGCCTTCTCCGAATCTGTTGCTTCTCGCCAGCCGAGGCCCCAGAAATCCAACAGGATTATTCCTAAATAAGAGTAGCAGGGCAGTGCCCTGGTCTAAAGAGCTCTCTTGCGAGTGAAGTACATGAGAGTCAGTGCCTGTACTTGATCACAGCAATTGTGGGGGCTCAAAGGCCTTCAGGGCTTACGGGGTCTGTGCGCTCATGAAACATCTGCATCTGCCATGCCCGCACAGTGTGCCTGGCGTGGTGGGAAGCCTTTCACGTGGAGCATTTCACTGAATCCTCAGAAAGAGAACCTCCCAGGAGAGCTTCTATTTACTGTCTTCTGTTTTCAGTGATAAACATAGGTCAAGTACAGAGGGGTTAGGGAGTCGACCCACTGCCACGCTAGATCTGGGCCTGTCTGCCTCCCAAGTCTACAACCGTAACAGGCTTTATGCTCTCAGCCACCCAGCAGCACGAGGATGGGCAAGTTAGGGAAGCTCCAACCCTCGTTGCTTCCCTTGTAGGATAGCGCTGTTTGTGCCCATAGTCCCTGGGATGGTTGACATGTTATATCCTCGACACACACTTGGCAGTCAGTGAGCACTGGGTCTGTGGTGCATATCATTTCAGCCCCTCCCAGCTCAGAGAGTCGCGAGCTTTGGCAACTTTGGAATCACCTGCGAGCTTGTTAGAACAGTTTGCCAGGCCTCATCCCCCACCCCACTCCGAGTTTCTGATTCTGTAGGTCTGGGGTAGGGCCTGAGAGTTTGCATTTCTAAGAAGTTCCCATGTGGACCGCACTGTGGGGACCACTGCTCAGGGTCGACGAGCTTGCCAAGAAGGTGAGTCTGGGCGCCCAGCCGAGACCATCCCCACCTCTGATGGCCATTGCACACGTGCAGGTCCTGGTTACGTGCCACACCGGGAGAGTGTGGTCTGGCTTTTTGCAGCCGTTCCTGGGAGCCAGCTCGTGGCTTTGTCACCCTTCCCTTCTCCTCCACCAAAATCACCTGGGAAAACGTAGTGTTTAAGCAGAAAAGTGGTGTCTGAACTGTGAAACAGGGTTCATTCGACCAATTTTATTAACATTTCTCTGACTTCCAGCTGCTTTGTGGGTACAGAATAGGAAATAAAGGTGCATGAAAAAAATAATAAATCATCTTGTAGAAAGTACTCTTCCGTAATAATGTTTATTTGTTTATTTTTGGCTGTGCTGGGTCTTCATTGCTGCATGGTCTTCTCGCGAGTCGGGGCGAGCGAGGGCTACTCTCTAGATGTGGTGTGTGGGCTTCTTATTGCAGTGCCTTCTCTTGGTGTGGAGCACAGGCTCTAGGGTGTGGGGGCTTTAGTAGTTGGGTACATGGGCTCAGTAGTTGCGGCTCCCAAACTCTAGAGCGCGGGCTTAATAGTTGTCCTGCACGGGCTTCGTTGCTCCGGGGCATGTGGGATCTTCCTGGACCAGGGATAGAACCCATGTCTCCTGCATTGGCAGGTGGATTCTTTACCACTGAACCACCAGGGAAGCCCCCAGAATTAACTTTTATAAATTATCAAACACCCCTCCCCCCTCATAAAAAAAAAAACAAAAAAAACAAAAACAGCCTTCTGAAGTGTTACTCAGGGCAGATACACTTTGCTTCACACTTGGAACTTTGGGTGTATTTGTTCCCTGTTATGATTGGTGTTCTCACTTCCCCCAGCAGGCTCTAAGGGTGGGCGGTCACCTCGTCACCCCTGGGTCCCCAGTGCTCAGCACATAGCAGTGGGTGCTCAGTTGGCGTCGCTGTTGGGTGGATAAGTGAAGGGCTTGGTGGCACAATCGTGGGTGCTGGGGTGAGGGGGACCTGGGTTTGCGCCCAAGGCCTTTCCTTCCTGGTCAGTGGCCTGGTGCGAGCACCTTACCTTCTGCGCCTTCACTTTCCCCTTTGTAAACTGGGGATAGTAAAAGCGATACCTAGGTTTCGTTGGGTTGTCGTGAGAACCAGATGACAAGAGGCATCCGAAGTGCCTGCCGTGTAATAAGTGCTTTGTTTTTTCACCATCATCCTACCCGTGTACTAGTACAAAGTGTGGGCTCTGAAACCAGACTTCCCACCGCCTCCTAGCGGCGTGGCCTTGAGCACTTCATGTCGCCTCTCTGTGCCTCTGTGTCCCTGTCTGCAAAGCGGGCATTCCCAGGCACCCATGTCGCAGAGTTCTTGTCACCAGCGAGGACACACATGTAAGGTGCTTCCACGTCTGCAAGGCCTGTGGAGCGGGCAGCCTGGCCACACGAGGAGGACAGGGGGCGGCGAGGGTTGGGGGAGACACAGCACCCCGAGGGGGAGGCCCGCCCCGCAACACCCGCAGCCCAGGAGAGAGATTAGTAGTGGAGCAGGGGAGCGCGCCTGGGTGGAGAAACTCCCTGGGCTCCTGCCACTGGAAACCCCTCTTCCTGGCAGCCCGGGGCAGCGCGGCTCCGCCTCAGCTGGTTCTGATTACCCTCACAGGCTCCAGAACGTGCTGCGGTGGCGCCCCCTCCCCTCCACAGAGCCAGCCCTGCCGGCAGAAGCAGACGTCACCCCGCTTCCCGCTACCTGCCAGGCTGGGCTGTGCACGGGACGGGTGCGCCGACAGGGACAGCACCCCCCAGCCCGCCCACTCGCCAGCCTGCCGTGGCCTTTCTTCCTCTGCCAGACTCCTTATGGGCACCCCCAGGCCCAGCCCTCCTCCCTGGCATTGTCAGAGCAGCTTTCAACACCTCGAAACCCACTCTCCCTGTCCCCTCTACCATGGAACCCAGACCAGCCGGTTTCTATGTGTGCAGAGCGTTTGGTAAACAGAATGCTTGAGCCCTGACTTGCTGGAAGGGGCGATTCCCAGCTGACGCCCCAGACACACGCAGCCTATTTTGGGCCCCCTCTCTCCTTTTCTCTCCCCCGCCAAGGTCTGTGGTCACTGTGTTCACGTGGGCTCCCTGCCTCCTCCACGCCAGTACCCACCATTGCGTCCACCATTGCGGGGGGTGGATGTAGGAGCCAGTTTCAGGTTCCTTTCCTAGCCTGGGCCCCGCCAGGTCTCCAGCCCCCTGCCGCGCCCCCCTCACCCACCCACCAGGCTGCACCCGCGGATGCCTGGTATCCGCTTAGCAAATGCTCTTGTCCCTGCTCCCCCCCGTGAATGCCGTGATTCAGCACACACAGAGAGGAGCTTCACTTAAGAAAGAAAGCATTCACGGCCGCCATCCAGCTCCAGCAGGCGCCGGGAGTCAGCTGCCGGCTCCGCCTGCCACCCTCCACACACAGAGAGGTCTCTCCTCCTCCTCTTTTTTTTTTAATGACCCACAGTCTCTTTTGGTTGCTGGACCAAATGCAGTATAAATCTGTGTTCAGAGCACCTCATTAATAAGTAGCAGATTAATAGTCTCCTGGAATCAGGAGAACACCACTCAGTCCATAAAATGCATGCTACAGGCCCGCGTGCGCCCAGCGCTGGGCTGGGCTCCTGAGGACACCGAGCCGGCCGCCTTAGCATCCCGTCCGCACCCAGGACCCCATCCTTGTCTCTCCTTCACTCTGCATTTTGAGAACTCCTGTAAATGATCATTGCTGCTGTGTGTCCTGTGACGTTCGGGCCCCGGGTGAAGCTCTTTATCACCTCAGGGAACCCATGACTCCATGTCATGAACACAATGACTCTGATCTCCACCGTGTAGATGAGGAAACCGAGCCTCAGAGAGTCAGAAGTCTCACCCAGGGTCACCGGGGGCCAGGTCTTGTCCCCCCAGAACTGACACAGAGCTCCGTTTCTTTACTGTTGCAACACAGACTGTCTCTGTGAAACATGCTGCTAGTGTTTGGTGAAAAGAAATGCCTCACCGTCTTGTTAACAAGCTCTACCAGCCCTTCCAACCTTGCCGGCCGGGAGTAACTATGTTTGTCGAACAGAACTGAGGTGGTGGTTTCCAGTCCCACCTCCAGTCTCAGCTGCCTCCCCACACCCACCCCGGTGACTCTGGGGGGTGTCCCAGAGGAGGGAGGGCCCTGGATGGGCCCTTCACAGCAAGGGTGATTTAAGATGAAACGGGTGCTTCTGTTCCCCAGAGCCAAACCAGGAGGCTCTGGGTGAGTCCTCTGTGAAAATCGTGCCTCCTACAGAGGAGGGACCAGGCACGTGAGAACCCTCAGCCTACCATGGAGCGTAGTAATGCCCCCAGCAGCTGAGAGCAGGGAGCTGCGTCCTTTTCAGCCCCCTTCCCTCTTTGGGGAAGAAGAGAAAGAGGGTGATTGACATACAGCCCCTGAAATCCGGGTCACACTGAACGTGGAAGCTGGTGCCTGTTTCTGGCGTGATGGTGGTCGTGGTGGTTTAGTTGCCCAGTTGTGTCGAACTCTGCGCCTCCATAGATCGTAGCCCTCCAGGCTTCTCTGTCCATGGGACTTCCCAAGCAGGAATACTGGAGTGGGTTGCCGTCCCCGCCTCCAGGGGATCTTCCCGACCAAGGGATTGAACCCGGGTCTCCTGCACTGCAGGTGGACTCTCTATCGCAGAGCCACCAGGGAAGCCACTATTTCTGGGGGAGAGGTTTCTGGTGGGGGCATGTGTGGGATCACCAGGCTCAGAGAACATGGGTGTCTGGGAAGAGGTGGCTTCACTACCCAGTCGCATTGGCTCTGGCCCTCCCAGGATGCCAGCAGCCGCCCCAGACGTTACTGTGTCTCCAGGTGAAGGGGGCAGAGGCTGGCAGTTGGGCAGGAGCTGCGGCCACCCAGATGACCACTGCACTAAGCCAGAGGGACACTCAGCCTAGAGAAGGGTCGGGACACATGCCCCTTGTGGCAGGGTAAGGATGTCTGGCTTCCTTTTAGCCATGGAGGCGTCAGGCTGGAGATCCAGATCACCTGCATCAGAGGGACCCAGACCAGACCAGGTGTTCCTGACAGTGACAGGTGGACCCCTGTGAGTGTATCTCACTATCCCCTGGGAGAGAAGGGGCCAAGGGAGGTCTGTTGGAGTCTGAAAGGTGTTGGGGAAGGAGGTTCAAACAAAGAAGATGGTCTTGGGGAAGAGCTGAACCTTCCATTCCGTCCCCTCCAGGCCCCCAGGAAGGAGGAGAGAGTGAACAAAGATGAGCTTTGAATTGAGTTTGAATCAAGTCTTCAGATAAACAGAACTGACTCTTAAATCTTGAAATGCGACTATGCTAATAATGGGAAGTGGCTGCAAAGCTATAGAATCTGGCCCAGATTTCACTGAGGGACCAGGTGCCCAGAATTGGAAAGGGCAGTCAACACAGCACAGCTGGGGGGTGGGTGTTGAAGAGAATAATGCATTTCATGTCTGGAGCCCAGTGGACTCCAGTTCCGCAATAACCTAGTAATGATAACCTCAGTCATCCAAGGACCCCAGGTTTGGAGTCACCAGTCTGGCCGCCTGAACTTCCCACAGATGCGCAGAAGGGTGGGGGAGGTGCGGTGTCTACGCGGGATGAGACCCGCTAGGACTGCCAGCCAGGGGCACCCTGGCAGCGGAGGTGAGGGGTGAAGAGGGAGGAGAGCGATGCAAACAGGAGGAGGGTCTCCGGAGCGTTACTGAGCTCTGTCCTCTGCCCGGGGCTCTCACAGGCCTCCTCCTCACCCACACCCGAATCTGGCCCAAGCACAGCACGTCAGCCCCCAGCCAGGCGGGGTGGAGGCTCTCACGGGCCGGCCAGAGTTTCTGCCTGTTTGTCTTGTTATGTCTCTCTGAAGCCAGGGACGAGGGATCTCTCTGCCCTGGTTGCAGCGTGGTCAGATCCTGACACCACTGCTACTGGTGGCCTGACCTCTGCCCCATGGAGTGTCTGAATGACCGAGGCCAGGGCCTGAGGCTCAGCAGCACAAGGGGCGGAGAGCGGGTTGTGTGCAGGCTGCAGGCGCCCACTTGGGCCACCCCCCATCAGCCTCCCTGGGATCTGTCCTGGGCTGCCCCCATTCTGGGGTGCAGCTCCCCGGTCCTGTGAGTCATTCTGGGATTCTTAAAGTCCTTCCCCCTTTAAAAGTTGGTTCCAGGCAAGTTTTTGTCACTTGCAACTAAAAGGGTCTTGACTTACACATCTCCCCCTTCCTCCGCCCCCATCACCTTTTTTCATTTAAGAACTAGTTCCTGAGTGCCTGTGGTGGAGCAGAGCGGCCGTGGTCCCCGGCCCCAGGGGCTCGGAGCCTGGAGGGGCAGGCGTCCAGTAATCAGCAGGTCGGGCAGACGAGGCGTTAGACTCTACTCTGTCCCTTGCTCTCCAGGTGACCTTCGATGGGTTGTTCAAGTTCTCTGAGTCCAGGCTGCTCACGTGTTCAGGAAGATGTGATGTAGGGCTGGCCACAGGCCTCGGGAATATGAAGTCACTCAACTCTTTGCAACCCCATAGACTGTAGCCTGCCAGGCTCCTCTGTCCATGGGATTCTCCAGGCAAGAATACTGGAGTGGGTTGCCATTTCCTTCTCCAGGGGATCTTCCCAACCCAGGGATCAAATCCAGGTCTCCTTTACTGCAGGCAGACTCTTTACCATCTGAGCCACCAGGGAAGCCCACGGGAATCCGCCTCCTTTAATCACAAGGGACTGATTGTTTACAGAGGAGTGGCCCGAGGTGGGCGGAGGGCTCTGCAGGGAGTGCAGTGTGAGCCTCAAGCTGCAGAGTGAGTGGACTGTGTCCAGGTGGTGGGGACAGTGCTCATGTCCTCAGCCTTATACTCCATGATACGGTGTATGTAGCACACTGGTCTCTACAGAGTCAAAACCTTCTTAAGTGTCAGAGCCAGGAGTTCCAGCCCCTTGGCTCATAGCTGAGGTTGCGGGGCCACAGGGATGGGGCTGGGAAGGGGCAGGGCTGAGACAGGACCCCAGAACCCAAGGCCAGCAGCTGGGCCAGTGCTCGTGGAGCACCCCGGTCATCCAGCTGCTAGGAGAACCGGGAGCACGTCCCGGGAGCCGGGAGTCCTGATGAGAGAGGGCGGACCAGCACCTGCCATACCAGGCTGGTGCTAGAGGGGAAGCCAGGACCACCCCGGGTGCAGGCTCTCCCCGCACAGTAGTTGTCTGACAAGCTCACTAATTGCCGCCATCCTCAAGCTGTCAAAGAGGCCCGGGCATACAGAGCCCTTTGTGCCAGCCATCAGCCCACAGAGCGGCATGTCCCACAGAGCCCAGAGTTCGGCCACTGAGGGGTGGAGTCTGGATCCCTCTCAGCTGTGTGACCTCGGGCACCCCTGTCACTCAGTGTCCACACCTCTAAAGGGGGCATAGTGCTGGTAGCCCCCTCAGGGAAGCCCAGTGCTGGACACCCACCAGGCGCTCAGCCAGGAGGACTTGCCAGCTTATTATTAGTGCAGTAGGGTCACAGTGAGTGGTAGGTAGACAGTACCTTTATCAGCTGTTGAGTTGTAGCTCAAACCTACTCTGAAGTCTTCGTGTCTGTTCTGGTGCTGGCAGAGCTGAGCTGCCTGAGTTTGGGCCCCACATGATGGCTCTGCCCGCCCCGGCCTCACCCTGCACCTCAGCTGTCTGTCCTTCCAAGGGATGGAAGGTGATGCTTCCCGGGATGTGTGTTCAGGCCACAGGGCCGGTAGGGCCTTGTCTGGACTCGTCCTGCCTCAGAGGAAGGTCTGGTCAGAAGCGGGGTCACGCTGCCCTGCGCTGACACGGGGCAGGACCTGTTGAGGCAAGTCCACAAGCTGCCCTGTGCCCCCAGGCTCCAGGAGGCTGCTGGTGCAGCCTGGGGCTGGGAGAACTTTACAGACCTGCCCTTCCTGGGTCACTCCGCCGAGGGAGGAAGAAGCTGCGCCTTCTGGGCGGTGGCAGACTTCGCCCGTCCATGCCACCGGGTCTTCTCGGAAGGGGTCCCTACTCGGCGCCATACAAACACTCCTGAACCCAGCCTGACGTGTGCCCAGCTGTGCTGGCCACAGAGGCTCCTCCGGTGGAGGAGGACAGGGCTGGGGTAGACCTGTGGGGAGATAGATGCCGAACAGCCATCTGGGTTGTGTGACCCCTCCGGGACCAGAGTTAGAAAATGTGCTTTGTGAGTAGCGGTTGGGTCGGCAGAGCAAGGGCGAAGGGGCGGAGGAGCTGAGGCATCCTCAGCGGGAGACCGGGGCCAGGCAGGCTCAGACCCTAACCCCAGGTCACCACTCCGTGGGTGCCTGGACCCTCCCCCGACCTTGTCGTCCATGGAACAGCTGCTGTGATGATCCGAGACAATGCAGTGTGTCCCCATGACCGTCTTCACTAATCCTACTAATACCCTGGCTCAGTTTTCTCTTTGAATCTGCTTTTTTCTGCTCTGTGATATTGAGGGTCTGCTGTGCTACAGCATGCTAAAATAGACACAGATGTCCACGCCTGGACCACTGGTCCTCTCGGTGGAGTGTGTCCTCACGTTGGTGAATACCGGTGACACGTGTTGATTCCTGGTCTTGAGGCTCGGCAGGTGGTGAGCTCTGAACACAGGTCAGCTTGTAGGCTGTTTCCACTGTGATTGTTGTTCCCATCGTCATGGCAACAAGCCTGTAGGAGGGAAGGGGGAGGGAGCTTGGGCCCTCTGGTTACTGCAGCCCCTCTTCTCCACCCCAGGAGGTCTGTCCTCTTCCTCCTCCTCCCACTTAAGTGTTAGCCTTGGAGCATTGGAGAAGGTGGTGAGGCAGAGAGGGCCTGACTGATAGGGTCAGATGTGCGCATGTCCACGCCCAGACCCTGGAGCGGGCTGGCACCTGTGTAAAGCCCTAGCTCTGATGACTGGGCTGGACAGGGCGTGCCACGGGCTGGCAGCGGGGCTTGGGGCCTTCCCAGAAGGCATCTGGGGCGTCCAGCACTTAACGCAACACCTTGGAGCCTATCGGGGTGGGGACCTTCCCACTTCCACTGCAGAATGAGTGCCCTGGGCCTTCTACCAACGGAACCATCCACCAGAACCTCTGGGCAGCCTGCGGTCGGCTTGTACAGAGGAGTGTGTTTATGTGAAGGACACACCTAAGTCCCAAGAGAGCTTATTTCACAACAGTGGGGTTACAGGCAGTTATTTTTCTCATCAGGCTTTTCTGTTTTCCAGGATGAACCTAAATTCCCTTTAATCAGAAAAGAAATATTCTTTTTTTTTAAACCTTAAAAAAAAAAAAAGAGTATAAATAGGGAGCATTAAAGATACCTAGACAAGCGTGGGGTCAGTCTGGGAATCCCTGCTGGCAGAGGTGGAGAGTAGGAGGCTGGAGAAGGCATGCTGGGCAAAGGAGGACAGAGCAGGAAGCCAGGCCTTCACTTAGGAGGCTGGGTGCCCCCAGGGAGGGACAGTGGCCCTGGGGGAAGGCAGCCACTGGGGAAGGCCAGCCACCAAAGGAAACAAGAGAAGCACCAGGGAGGGACAGGACTGTGGGGTACTGTCCGGGGGGGCCTGAGGTCCCGCTGAGGTTGGAAATCGGGTGTCTGGACTGGCTGGGGGCCTCCCGCAGCATCGGGCAACCTGCACTCACCTGGCCGAGGAGGGGTGCGGGGCTGAGGCCCCGAGTAAGATGGGTTTAGGTGCCTAACCCTACAACAGTGCATAAACTCTGACAGGAAAAAAAGAGGTGAGCTCAATCGCTTGAGACATCTGTGCCAAGTTGAAATTCCTTCTTACTCAACCTTCAAATATTTTCTAAGTTTGCGAGATCCTGCAAGATACGAGCTGCCTCCCTACTGGCTGCCTTGGTGGCCTGAATCACCAGCCACCCTCCAGGGTTTCCAGCATGGGCACCCTCCGAGCCAGCCACTGGGCTGCGTGCTGCTGCTGCTGCCAGAGACACACATGTGCGCTCATGCCAGTGGGTCCAGGCTTCAGGTTTCATGGGCACAAAGAAAAGTTTAGAGACTCTCACAAGGCTGCGAACTTTTTTTTTTTTTTGATGGTGAGTAAATTAGCCAAGGCTATGGTTTTTCCAATGGTCATGTATGGATGTGATAGTTGGACTGTGAAGAAAGCTAAGTGCTGAAGAATTGATACTTTTGAACTGTGGTGTTGGAGAAGACTCTTGAGAGTCCCTTGGACTGCAAGGAGATCCAACCAGTCCATTCTAAAGGAGATCAGTCCTGGGATTTCTTTGGAAGGAATGATGCTAAAGCTGAAACTTCAGTACTTTGGCCACGTCATGCGAAGAGTTGACTCATTGGAAAAGACTCTGATGCTGGTAGAGATTTGGGGCAGGAGGAAAAGGGGACGACAGAGGATGAGATGGCTGGATGACATCACCGACTCAATGGACGTGAGTTTGAGTGAACTCCGGGAGATGGTGATGGACAGGGAGGCCTGGCGTGCTGTGATTCATGGGGTCGCAAAGAGTCAGACACGACTGAGCGACTGAACTGAACTGAACTGAAAGAGAATATTAACTATCATCGTTGTTTCCCCGAGGAAGAACATTCTAATACCAACAATGTAAGCAGGCCATAATCTCAGAATAAAGGATTATTTTTTTTCTCAAATAAGAATAATTTCCAGCCTTTTGCTGACATGGTTTTTTAAAGTTTTTTTTTTTTTAAAGAATTCTTTAGTTAAAATGTTTTGAATATGGAAAATTACAACATAAATTTTACTGCATGCTTCTGCCTTATATGTAAATGTATCTTTGGTAAGGATTTGTCATTTTGGAGTCTGTGTTCAACAGCCCATTCCAGGACTTGGTGTTTTTCACAGCTGTTTGCAAAAACCCAGCCTCACAGAGGTCTATTGCTGAAAACGGGAATAGCCCTCTGAAATGCTCGTTGATCCATCTGGAACATTCTGGGAGAACATGGGCCTCATGCCTTTTCTCCTGCCTTCTCCCCAGGTGCTGGGAAGTAAATCGTGGTGGCAGGGTGGGTTTTGGGCTAGCCAAGGTGGTGGCCGTCCTACCTAGCAGTGACAAAAGCCCAGGCTGAGCATCAGAGGCCTGGTCACCTTCCACAGAGCAGGTGGAAGAGGGGCTCTAAGAGGGACTCAGGGGCCAGTAAGGACACGGTCCTCACAGACAGGCCCAACGTGCAGGTGTGTGGGAGCCTCTGTCTCAGGCACCCAGAGTAGAGTGTCTGATTAACGGCGGTTTGGCAAGTTCACGAGTGAGTGCCAGCCTCCGTTGCAAGTGTGGGCCTGAGATGCCGGGCAGAGTGGTCCCACCTAACTGCGTGGGTGAAGGCCGGTGGGGCAGCAGGAAGGGCAGGCACTGCTTGGGGGAGGCAGGAGCCGTCCTGGAGGGTGGAGTGAGGTCAGCAGGCCCGTCTGCGAGGAGAAGCTCCCAGTTCTGTGCCCCTCGCTGCAAATATGCTCCCAGAGTCACTGCAGGCTTACGAGCCTTTCATGTGCCCCACAGGATGGTTGACCAATTAAATAAGTGAGAAGAGGGGAAGGCATGAAGTCTCCTGGTATTTGGGGAGGAAACCCCAAAGTAAGGAACTTGCTGACTATTCATATTTACATGTGTGTATAACAAATACGTGTGTTTGTTGTTGCTTTGGTGAGAAGCAAACCTGACAGTAAATAATGGTGATTTGAATAAAGTTTTATCTTACTTAAAGATGAATGCCTTCCTTTTAAAAATGCACTAACCACCAGGTGACCCTTGGTTTTTTAAAAGCACTGAAAACCCTACCAGTTCGAGCACTTACGTTTCCATATTTTTGTCCTGTCGTTCATTTTAATTTTCTTAGGTGTTTCCCTAGTTTGATATCAGAAAGCTTCTTATTTTTGCTGTTTTGTTTTGCTTTTAACCAGTGTAGATGTCCCTGCAGTGGACACCTTTGTGTGTGTGCAAGGTTTCCTCTTTCTTTTAAAACTGTTTCCTAAAGAATATGTTCCTACAAGTGGGATTACTTAGTCAAAAGGTATCAGAATTCTTCTGACTTTCTAATCCCTAATGTTTTGCAGAAAGGCTGTACCGTCGTACCCTACTGCCAGCCATGTATGGGTTTTCCCGTCTCACCACAGCCTTGCTAGCTGGCAGCGTCAGTCTTATTTTAAATGTGATGATGTAATGAATTTTAAATGGCAGCTTTTATTTGTTAATTTACATTTCTGTGTCCACTCTGTCTCTCTGCCCAGAGCCCCTGTGCTCTTTCTGCACGTTCCCCTGCCACGATCTGATCGCTGGCGACCCCCAGGCATGAATCCCCAGTGAATGAATGACTGTTGGTTCTGGACTTTCTTCCTGTTTGTACGGGAACTACCTCAATCGATTTTAAGGGGGAAAGACAGTGGAAAGATGTTTAAGCTATAAATAGATTTGGTGACACCTCTTATTTGGTCAAGGTGGTCCCAGTAATGAATGCAGACTCTGTGCTTCTGGGAGTATGTTTATGTCTCATCTGAATTCCAGAAGACATCAGAGTTAAAATGTTAGTGCATGATGTGTAATTTAAGTCCAAGATGAAAGAGCCCCCATCAAAAACAACCTCTTTTTTCTAAGGGTCCCGTAATTACCAAAGTGGAGTCTCCAAGAGGGGCAGGACTCCGGGAAGGAGCCTGTCTGAAGGGAGCTCCAAGGCCAGCCCCTGCACTTGGCCTCACCCTGTCCTCTTGGCCCCCAGAGAATTGGCCTTAAGAGCAACCAATGGAGGACGGGACAGCCTGTGACCAGCCCCAGACCCCTCCTGGGGCTTCAGCTCTGCAGCCATCTTTGTTGCTGCTGAAATCCCAGGCCACCCTCACCTGCCCCCCGCCCCAGACCACCTCCTTCTCTCCTCTGGGCCCCGTACTCCCATGACCCCAGGGGCTCGAGGCTTATCTCTCAGCTCTGATGCTGCCTCTCTGGCTCTGATGCCTGACTGGTGCCCCCCACCCCCATAGTGCTTTAGACCCATCATGTAACCACTGCATCCAACCTGGCTTCACGTCCCAGGATCCCACCCCACCGTGACCAGGGCTGTCAGCCTCATGGACGGTAGGTGAGGGGGTTCATGAGCTCTGAGCTCCCGAGAGTGTGGATGTGCACTGCTTGTGGCCTCCTCATTTTATTTAAGAACTTTTAAAAGATGTATTTATTTGGCTGTGCCAGGTCTTAATTGAGGCGCACAGGCTATTTGATCTTCATTGTGGCATGCGAACTCTTAGTTGTGGCATACGGGATCTAGTTCCCCGACCAGGGTTGAACCCAGGCCCCCTGATTTTAGATGGCTCATAGATAACCCCTCTTACTTTGCAGGGCTTCCCTGGTGGCTCAGATAGTAAAGTATCTGCCTACAGTGCAGGAGACCCAGGGTTGGGAAGATCCCCTGAAGGGAATGGCAACTCGCTCCAGTATTCTTGCCTGGATAGTTCCATGGACAGAGGAGCCTGGCAGACCATAATCCAGGGGATTGAAAAGTGTTGGACACGACTGAGCAACTTTCACTCACTTTGATAGCTAAGTGTCATTATTAGTGTGGTTAGCAAATTAAATTCGAGATTTCACACACCAAAAAAATAGGTTAAAAATATATAGTAACCCAGCAAATCCAGACCTTCTTATATACCCAAAAGGACTGGAAACAAGTATTCACACAAAAACTTACATGTGAGTGTCCACTGCAGCACTATCACGGCAGGGAAAGGGTGGAAACAACCCCGAGGCCCAGCAGCTAATAAATAGATGAGAAAGTATGGCGCATGCACACAGGAGGAGAGGGGGCGACAGAGGAGGAGATGGTCGGATGGCATCACCAGCTCAACGGACATGATCTTGAGCAAACTCCGGGAGACAGTGAAGGACAGGGAAGCCTGGCATGCTGTAGTCATGGGCTCGCAGAGTCAGACACGGCTGGGTGACTGAACGACAGCAATACAGTGGAATGTTACTCAGCCGTAAGAAGGAGTGAAGAACTGACGCACAGGGGCTCCTTGAGCACAGGATGCTAAGGGAGAGAAGCCAGATACAGAAGGCCGAAGGTTGTATGATCCCACTTGCATGAAATGTCCAGAGCCGGCAAATCCATAGAGACGGAGAGTAGATGAGTGCTTGCCTAGGACGGGGGATGGGGAGTAAAATTGGTCTAGGAGTTCCTTCTGGAGTGATGGAATGTTCTGGAAACAAGCCAGCGGTGGTGGGTTATGGTATCGTCACTCATGGCGAATTTTGTCTTTATTTACACCAATAAAGGGAAAGGCTACCCACTCCAGTATTCTGGCCTGGAGAATTCCATGGACTGTGTCATCCATCGGGTCACAAAGAGTCCGACACGACTGAGTGACTTTCACTTTCACCCCAATTTAAAAAAATTATACTGTAGATGTGCTTTGCTGGCAAAAATCATGAAGGTGATATGTAAATAAATGAAGTTAAAATAATGTTGTGGTAAATAAAGCACACCAAGAACCAGAGCTCCAACCCTCCACCTTCCAGAGAGGTCTGTTTCATCACTGAAACCTGCTTGCTGGGTGGGGGGCAGGGGGCAGGGTCCAGCTTCACCCTCAGTGTCTGCATACCTTGGTCTCACTGCAGCCTCACGGGGCTTTCCAAGGAAGTGCCCTCATTCCCCTCATCTTACAGAGCTGGCCAATGGCAGAGCCAGGCAGGCACGCCTCCCCTGCCACTCCAGACCCTGCGGCAGCCCGCATCTTCTCACCGGGGGTTCCTTGGGAGCCTCCCAGTTGGGGTGTCACCTGCTGCTGACACCCGCTACTGTTAGTTGTCAACAGTGGGGCAATTTCTTTCCTAAACTCATTTGTCAACTATAGAGTTCCTCCCTCCAATGCCTTCCCAGGAAAGCGTGACCACCCCACCCCCAACCCTGGACAAGCCCTCCCTTTCTGACTGGGGGCGGAAAGGGCCAAAGGTCACAGTGGAGAGTCAGCTAAGTCACTTTGCTCTCGGCCTCTGGTTCCACCTTTGCTGTGAGCAGTGGCTCTTAGATGAGAGGAGGAGCCCTGGGTTCCAGGGGGCTCTCTGTAGGTGATCTCAACCCACTGCTTCCGTTCCAGGCGTAATAACTCACTGAATGAGATGTGGGGCCCGGCTCTGCCTCTCGCCAAGTGTGTGACCTCAGACCAGTTGCCTCAGCTCTCTGATCACTAGTTTTCTCGTCTAGAAAATGTATGAATGGGCATTTACTCTGAGGACTGTATGTCTCCTTTTTTGTTCTTATCATCACAGTTTCACTTGAACAGTTTATTGGTTCAGTTCCTTGTTGACTGTCTGACCCTCCTCCAGGCGGTCAACCCTACAGAAGCAGAGGCTGTCTCGGGTGTGTTCCTTGCATTTCCCTAGCATCTAATCTAGCATTTTGATAAACATTTGTTGACTAAAAGGATAAATGAATGCCTGGGAGCACTGAACACAACCCTTGGTACATAATAAATGCTAACAGAGGTTAGCTGAAATTCAGTTCAGTTCAGTTCAGTCGCTCAGTCCTGTCCGACTCTACGGCCCCATGAATCGCAGCACTCCAGGCCTCCCTGTCCATCACCATCCCCCGGAGTTCACTCAGACTCACGTCCATCGAGTCTGTGATGCCATCCAGCCATCTCATCCTTGGTCGTCCCCTTCTCCTCCTGCCCCCAAACTCTCCCAGCATCAGAGTCTTTTCCAATGAGTCAACTCTTCGCATGAGGTATCCAAAGTACTGGAGTTTCAGCTTTAGCATCATTCCTTCCAAAGAAATCCCAGGGTTGATCTCCTTCAGAATGGACTGGTTGGATCTCCTTGCAGTCCAAGGGACTCGCAAGAGTCTTCTCCAACACCACAGTTCAAAAGCATCAATTCTTTGGCCCTCAGCCTTCTTCACAGTCCAACTCTCACATCCATACATGACCATAGGAAAAACCATAGCCTTGACTAGACGGACCTTAGTCAGCAAAGTAATGTCTCTGCTTTTGAATATACCATCTAGGTTGGTCATAGCTTTTCTTCCAAGGAGTAAGCGTCTTTTAATTTCATGGCTGCAATCACCATCTGCAGTGATTTTGGAGCCCCCCAAAATAAAGTCTGACACTGTCTCTACTGTTTCCCCATCTATTTCCCATGAAGTGATGGGACCAGATGCCATGATCTTCATTTTCTGAATGTTGAGCTTTAAGCCAACTTTTTCACTCTCCTCTTTCACTTTCATCAAGAGGCTTTTTAGTTCCTGTTCACTTTCTGCCATAAGGGTGGTGTCATCTGCATATCTGAGGTTATTGATATTTCTCCTGGCAATCTTGATTCCAGCTTGTGTTTCTTCCAGTCCAGAGTTTCTCATGATGTACTCTGCATAGAAGTTAAATAAGCAGGGTAACAATATACAGCCTTGACGTACTCCTTTTCCTATTTGGAACCAGTCTGTTGTTCCATGTCCAGTACTAACTGTTGCTTCCTGACATGCATACAGATTTCTCAAGAGGCAGGTCAGGTGGTCTGGTATTCCCATCTCTTGAAGAATTTTCCACAGTTTATTGTGATCCACACAGTCAAAGGCTTTGGCATAGTCAATAAAGCAGAAATAGATGTTTTTCTGGAACTCTCTTGCTTTTTCCATGATCCAGTGGATGTTGGCAATTTGATCTCTGGTTCCTCTGCCTTTTCTAAAACCAGCTTGAACATCAGGAAGTTCACGGTTCATGTATTGCTGAAGCCTGGCTTGGAGAATTTTGAGCATTACCTTACTAGCATGTGAGATGAGTGCAATTGTGCAGTAGTTTGAGCATTCTTTGCCATTATCTTTCTTTGGGATTGGAATGAAAACTGACCTTTTCCAGTCCTGTGGCCACTGCTGAGTTTTCCAAACTTGCTGGCGTATTGAGTGCAGCACTTTCATAGCATCATCTTTCAGGATTTGAAACAGCTCCACTGGAATTCCATCACCTCCACGAGCTTTGTTCATAGTGATGCTTTCTAAGGCCCACTTGACTTCACATTCCAAGATGTCTGGCTCTAGATGAGTGATCACATCATCGTGATTATCTGGGTTGTGAAGATCTTTTTTGTACAGTTCTTCTATGTATTCTTGCCACCTCTTCTTAATATCTTCTGCTTCTGTTAGGTCCATACCATTTCTGTCCTTTATGGAGCCCATCTTTGCATGAAATGTTCCCTTGGTATCTCTAATTTTCTTGAAGACATCTCTAGTCTTTCCCATTCTGTTGTTTTCCTCTATTTCTTTGCATTGATTGCTGAAGAAGGCTTTCTTATCTCTTCTTGCTATTCTCTGGAACTCTGCATTCAGATGCTTATATCTTTCCTTTTGTCCTTTGCTTTTCGCCTCTCTTCTTTTCACAGCTATTTGTAAGACCTCCCCAGACAGCCATTTTGCTTTTTGCATTTCTTTTCCATGGGGATCGTCTTGATCCCTGTCTCCTGTACAATGTCACAAACCTCATTCCATAGTTCATCAGGCACTCTATCTGTCAGATTAGGCCCTTAAATCTATTCTCACTTCCACTGTATAATCATAAGGGATTTGATTTAGGTCATACCTGAATGGTCTAGCAGTTTTCCCTACTTTCTTCAATTTGAGTCTGAATTTGGCAATAAGGAGTTCATGATCTGAGCCACAGTCAGCTCCTGGTCTTGTTTTTGTTGACTGTATAGAACTTCTCCATCTTTGGCTGCAAAGAATATAATCAATCTGATTTCTGTGTTGACCCTCTGGTAATGTCCATGTGTAGAGTCTTCTCCTGTGTTGTTGGAAGAGGGTGTTTGCTATGACCAGTGCATTTTCTTGGCAAAACTCTATTAGTCTTTGCCCTGCTTCATTCCGCATTCCAAGGCCAAATTTGCCTGGTACTCTAGGTGTTTCTTGACTTCCTACTTTTGCATTCCAGTCCCCTATAATGAAAAGGACATCTTTTTTGGGTGTTAGTTCTAAGAGGTCTTGTAGGTCTTCATAAAACCGTTCAACTTCAGTTTCTTCAGCATTACTGGTTGGGGCATAGACTTGGATTACTGTGATATTGAATGGTTTGCCTTGGAGACAAACAGAGATCATTCTGTCATTTTTGAGACTGCATCCAAGTACTGCATTTTGGACTCTTTTGTTGATCATGATGGCTACTCCATTTCTTCTGAGGGATTCCTGCCCACAGTAGTAGATGTAATGGTCATCTGAGTTAAATTCACCCATTCCAGTCCATTTTAGTTCGCTGATTCCTAGAATGTCGACATTCACCCTTGCCATCTCTTGTTTGACCACTTCCAATTTACCTTGATTCGTGGACCTGACATTCCAGGTTCCTATGCAATGTTGCTCTTTATAGCATCAGATCTTGCTTCTCTCACCAGTCACATCCACAGTTGGGTATTGTTTTTGCTTTGGCTCCATCCCTTCATTCTTTCTGGGGTTATTTCTCCACTGATCTCCAGTAGCATATTGGGCACCTAATGACCTGGGGAGTTCCTCTTTCAGTATCCTATCATTTTGCCTTTTCCTACTGTTCATGGGGTTCTCAAGGCAGGAATACTTGTCATTAGTGTTGTAATTATCATTACTGTGGGCTTCCCTGGTGGCTCAGATGGTAAAGCGTCTGCATGCAATGCAGGAGACCTGGGTTCGATCCCTGGGTTGGGAAGATCCCCTGGAGACGCAAACGGCAACCCACTCCAGTACTCTTGCCTAGAAAATTCTATGGAGGGAGGAGCCTGGTAGGCTACAGTCCATGGGGTCGCAGAGAGTCGGACATGACTGAACAACCTCACTTTCACTTTCACTTTTTATCAATGTTGTTCTGGCTGACATAGTAAATGCTTTCATACTCTGATCCTCAAAACAAGATTGGAATATGCTCCTCTTGCATAAGGAGGAATCAAGACTGAATCAAGACTCAGATAAAGTAAATCATTTGCCCAAGTCCCGTAGAACAGTTGACCCGACCACAAAGCCCACAGCCTGCCGCTTCCCTGTATTCCTTGTCAGTAGCTACAAAATGCCGAGTTGTTTTGTACAAGCTGGGAACAGTGTCTGTGATGCACAGTTAGTTATACCTGTTTGAGCACACGTGTCAGAAATAAAGCCGACATGAAGTAAAGAAATGAAGTTCTATGGAAAGCAGGGAAGTCCTCAGAAGGTACAGTTATTCAGCCGTCCTAGGGTCCTGTCCCTGAGTACAGAAGAGCTCTCCCACTGTGGACCACCGACCCGGGGCTCTCTCTGCCGGTCCAGTAGTGGCCAGCTCCCTGCTGGATCCAGGGTCTCGGTGAACGAGAGGGAGCCCCAGCATCCACTCAGCGCTTGGTCATCAGGCCCAGGAGGGCAGGCAGGCGGCATGTCTGGTTTTTCTCACTATAGTTACCCTGGAGCCTGGTGCAGAGGTTGGTGGAAACAGTGCTCAGCAGCTTTCCAGCGAATGAAAAAACGAATACATGCCTGACTGAATGAATGATGGAACAAGTGAACAGACAGATGCACTGCCCACTGTGTGTTGGGCGCTGTGTCGGCTTGCTTACGTTCTTTCCTGCGATGCTCGGGTGGACCTGTGAGGTCAGGGCAATTGAGATGAGAGATCCAGGGGCCGGGCTGTTCACCTGGAGTCATCCGATGGGCTGGGTGTTCAGACCTGGATCTCCCTATTCCATGTGCCACTCTGAAGGGTAGACAGGGTTCCCTTTCCCTAAACAAGAGCACCCCTCGCAGCCCTGTGGTGGAGGTGGAGGCTAGAGAGGAGGCAGAAGCCAGGAATGAGATGTTCTCAAGGTGGCCCCATCCTTGTTCAGCCCTTGCCGTGGAGGTGACAGGATGTGGGGGGGTGGAGGGGGGGGTTGGGCGGGGGGCTGGCAGACAATGTGAAAGGGTGGAAGGTGCAACCTGGGTCCTCCTCTCTCTGTAGACTGGATCTGCCTGAGAGTCATTTCTGCTGATGTCATCACATCACCCCAGCCTTGATTGGGCAGTGACCTTCTTCAGGGGGATAAACATCCCTCACCTGATTCATCCCACCTCCACTTGAGAAAAGTTAGTCTCTCAGTCATGTCCAATTCTTTGCAACCCCATGAACTGTAGCCCACCAGGCTCCTCTGTCTGTGGCATTCTCCAGGCAAGAATACTGGAGTGGATAGCCATTCCCTTCTCCAGAGGATTTTCCCCAAGCCAGGAATCAAACCTGGGTCTCCTGCATTGAAGGCAGAATCTTAACTGTCTGAGCCACCAGGGAAGCCCTCCGCTTGAGGAGGGGACCATTAGAGCCCCGTCCCCTGCTACAGAGGCTGGAACTCAGCGCCTGAAAGGCCAAGGAGCTTTTCTGAGACAACCGGGAGCAAGTCAGTGGCAGAGTTGGCCCTCCCCACAGACTGCCTGGCTCCAGAGCCCCCACCCTGCGTGGCACCCCAGGCTACCTTCCCAGGCTGGCCTCCAGGGGACCACTAATCCCCAGAGCCCAGGTCCAGGCACCATTTGGAGTGTGTTGGTGGGCCACAAATCAAACTCTCCTGCCTGAGCCCTTGCTAATCCACTTGGAACTAAGTCCTGTTCTGGCCTGGAGATGTTTCCATTCCCCAGAAGGACCGCTGCCCCCTCTGAGGACAGGGCCTATGACTCAGCCCTCCAGTCCTGGGCTAAGAATCTCAGAGTGCAGTGACCATAGGGCTCAGCTCCTGACATGAAACAAAACAGGAGGATCCCCCCATCCTCCTGCTGAACACAGACTGGGACCAGCCAAACCTGGATCCCAATCATGGCTTCTCCATCTACTATCCAAGAGACCTCTGGACAGTCTCCCTACCATCCTGCGTCTGTTTCCCCATCCGGGTGACGGGGGTGATGATGCTTTCCTGGGAGCCCTGTTGGTTGATGAGCTGAGATGTCTAAGCCCCAGAGCACAGGCCTGGCTCAGGATCACCCCACAAATGCCAGTGTCCCCACCCCACCTTGGCAAGCTTCACACATTCACGTGTTGTCCTTTGGGGCCAGGATGAGGAAGGGTGAGTGTCAGAGCCAGACTCCAAAGTGAGGCCTGGGGTGCGTCCTTGGCTCCGCCATGCCTGTGCTGTGCGATCTTGGACAAACGCCTTGGCCTCTCTGAGCCTCACTTCCTCTTCTGTTAAATAAGGACTCCTTGAGATTCCACAGATGCAGCAGCTCTTAGCCCAGAGCCTGGTGCACAGTAGGAGCTCATGACCGTGGTCTTCGTTCCCAGCTCTCACTTGCCTGAGGTTCCCGTCTCCACCCCCGTGCCCTGAGGCAGCCTCCTGTCCCAGGAGCCTCTTTGAGCTCCCCACTCCTGGGCCCCGTGCGTCAGCAGGTCACCTGAGGGTCTTGCTGAGAGAGCCAGGCCAGATTGCTGTCAGGAAACCCTGATGGAGGGAGAAGAGTGGGCCTTCATCCAGAGCCATGCCCACTGCCCCCCAGGAAATAGGACTTTTGCAATATATTCTGCCTTCACTGTTGCCGTGAGGCAGGCTTTCTGCTTTAGCTGAGATGAGCTTTTTTCAGCCTACTTCTTGTTGGTGTCCCCAGGGACCCTCACCTCGCACCCAGCCCACCTCCAGTGAGCGCAGACTCCTGCTTCCTGGGTGCCAGGCGCTCCAGGAGTCGTCGGCAGGAAGCACCCTCCCCACACCCACTCTGGACTTGACAGAGGCGCCTCTGTGTGTGCTGTTACAGTCCCTGCCTGGGTGACCTCTCCCCTGGGGCCCCACAGAAAGGCTATCCTCCGTGGAGCTCGCCTGCACCCTCCACATCCAACACAACCGTACAAGTCGCCAAGCGGGCGCCTGCTCTCTGTCCCAGCTCCTGGGCGGCGTCTGCAGGAGGGGTTTCTGGGCTTCACAGACTGCTGACGAGGGAGTGTGGTCAGAGCACATGTGATCTGCTAATAACACTTCATCCAAAAGTCTTCGTCTTCTCCTCCTACCCTCAGTCTGCGATGGTGAAACATTCACCATCAGCAACTTATGGAAAAAGTGTACATTGACCAAAATGTCATGGCATCCAAAATCATATATCCTCTTTTTGGGTCTTTATACTTAAGTACCATAATTAACTAGGAGAAAATATTTTTCTTCTTAAAAAAGTGAAAGCAATTGACAGAACACCAGATGTTCTGACATTTCATGAATAAACAGTCCCTTCTGCTTTGCGAAGCTCCTCCTCCACCAGGGAAGCAGTTGGGCAGGCAGTTACCATACGTCATTGTTAGTCATTGTGGTGGAAGGTCGGGTTCAACTAGACCCAAGCTAGAGGGGCCCCTACGACTCACTTAAAGGGTCAGGGTCACTTCTGTGGTTTTTTTTCTTCCTTTGGGGCAGTTCTGTTTTTGCTTTTTGCAGGAATTTGTTTGTTTGTTTGTTCAAATATTTATCCAGGGTATGTCTAGGGAGGGATCTCTTTCCTGGGACCTGGGACACACTCCTTGGGAAGATGCCCTTCCCTAGGTCAGCTCTGTTCTCAGGCCCCCCACATCTGTATGTCCTTTCTATCCTTTAGAACTGAAGAGAGTGGCTAAGGCAGGGACTTTCCCGTTTCTATCTCATATACCACTGGCTCCTCTGGGGTCTCCCATGGGAACCCAAAGATAATTGATAATTACAAAGTAAGCCTGTACTAGAGTATTATTTTTTTAAAGCAGTTTTTTGCCCTTAATTATTTGTATGACTAATGCCTCTGTTGAATGTTTCTGCCGACTTGTATACATCATGATATCGGGGACCATGCCTGACTATATGCCTGTGTCTAGAATGTGGGATGTGTGAAAGTCACTCAGTCATGTCCGACTCTTTGCTACCCCATGGACTATACCATCCATGGAATTCTCCAGGCCAGAATACTGGAGTGGGTAGCCTTTCCCTTCTCCAGGGGATCTTCCCAACCCAGGGATTGACCCCAGGTCTCCCACATTGCAGGCGGATTCTTTACCAATTGCAGCATTCTTTACCAACTGAGCTATCAGGGAAACCCAGAATGTGGGAAGCGCTCAGTAAATATTTGTAGCACGAATGCCCTTTCATGCTGGACATCACTGAGTGGGCTGATCTCTAAAGCGCCCTCTGTTGATGTAGCCAGGAATGAATGTCTCAGTAAGGGTAGTGTTCCCAGGTGGCTCGGTGGTAAAAGAACCCCGCTGCCAATGCATGAGGTGCAGGAGATGCCAGTTTGACTCCTGGGTTGAGAAGAACCCCTTGAGGAGAAAATGGCAACCCACTCCAGTATTCTTGCCTGGAGAATCCCATGAACAGAGGAGCCTGGCAGACTCTAGTCCATGGGGTCACAGAGTCAGGCACGACTGAGCAATTGAGTATGCAAGGGCAGCGTTGGCCCCAAACCCTGGTAGAACGGCAGTGCCCTGTAGAGAGGAGAAGGCAAGACTGAGAAAAGCTGGTGCTGCAGAACCAACCAGAGTAGAAGTCTGGGTCTCATGGAGGTGACCAAGAGCCCAGAGTCATGGGGGTCAGGTTTTTTGAATCATTTCCCAAGGGTGTTGAGTCCAGCAGGCAGGGGAGAGGCAGCACAGAGAGAGTAGGTGTGGGTGGGCCTTCCAGCCTGATGCCTGACCCCAGCCAGTGGCAGCTGAGTTCCCCTCCAACCTCCCTTCCCACCCAGCATGCAATCCCAGAACTAGCAAGGGCATGGCTACTTCTGGCGCAGGTGCATTGCCTGCCCGGGTAGGATTGGCTCCCAGGCTCCATTGGGGTAGCGTCCCCTACAGACACATAACGTGGCCCAGGACTGGGAAAGGCCTGGCTGGCCCTGGACCTGGCTGGGCCAAGGTGGACCTTATACACAGCGTGACCTGGAGAAAGGCACCATAGAGAGCCCCCAAGGTGGAGCCGTAGGAACCCCTGCTCCCTGAATGCTGTTTCCTGGGACAGGCCTACAAGACTCATCCTCACGTCTCCATCATGAAAGGCAGGGAGAGATCCAAACACCTGAGCTTGAAAACCCCAAATCAGTTCTTAGATGTCTCCTTTCTTCCCAAGGGGCCCAAGGAGAGTCTTTTGGTATTTCATTTCAGCAGAATCAGAAAAGAATTTGCTTTCAGAGAGCGAAAATCAGTTTGAATCTAGCCAGCCCTCCACAAATCTGTTGCTCCTTTCCCAGAGAATGCAGGGATTGGTGATTGAGGTTTAGAATGTCGTATTTTGTTACACAGTTTCCATTGAGTAATGACTGAATCTGACAGCTTTGCCTCTGCCTCCATGATTTTTTTGTTTTGTTTTGTTATACTTAAAGACTAGGTGAAGTGTGGTCACAGATGCTGTGAGCGCATTTGGGGAAGTGGAAAATACTTTGGTGATTGAAGCAGCCGTCCGTGAGCTCACTCTCTGGCTGGGATCCTGGCGGCCTCGGACGTCCAGGGAGCTTTTCCGTGCACAGTAGCGCAAGTCCCTGAGCCAGGGTTGGAAAGACAAGCTGGAGAGTGTTTTGCTTGGCACGTGGGCAGCCTCGGTTCTACCCAACATGAGGCAGGTTTCCGAGGCTTTCACTGGGGGGAATCATCTTGCATTTCCTTTTGGTGACGTTAGCTACTCTGGAAACCCTTTCCAGCCCTGAGAAATATGGGTATTTAGCTTGGAGACACCAGAACTACAGGGCTGACCTTAACGGGGTGGCTGTGGAGTGGGTGCTTGGCAGCCACGGCCACTCCTGTCCACCGAGCAGTGGGATAGCGGTGGCTGGAATGAAGAGCCACGTGTGTGCAGATAAAGACTTGGCGTCCTGTTTGGTCATCCCCTACCCTGTGCTGCACCCTGAGAAGGCAGAGATGGGAAAGACAGGACCCTGGCCCTTGAAGAGTGTGTGATAGATGCCGTAATGGCAGGAAGGGTGCCGAGTCTGAGAGTCCAAGGGGAGCCCGCGAACAGCCAGGAAAGGAGGCCGAGTGGGCCAGGGGAGTCCAGGGCTCTGCCAAACTCAGAGGCACGAGGCAGAGGGCTGGTCCCGGGAATTGCAAGGGGCCGGTGCCCAGCTGGAGGATCCCGTGAGCAGAGGGTGGAAGGGGAGGCCAGAGACACAGGCGAGGGATGCACCCCAGAAGCCATGAACACCCACCCACTGTAGCAGGAGAGTCCTTGGGTAATTTTAACTTGGAGAAGGGCATGGTTTGATGGGGTTTTAGGAAATCACAGGGCAGAATGGATTGGAGGTGGAGACCAGTGGTGATAACAAAGTGTGAGCGATGGCCTGGAGACAGATCTCCGGCAGTCAGTAAAGGTTTGTGGCCTTTACATCAAAAACTGAAGACCAGGTCTTCAACAGGAGCCTAGAATGCTCGAGAAACCTTTGGGTCTGCTATTACATCCCTTCTCCTGGCCAAAAATGTGTGTGCTTTTTTGAGGAAAGAAAGAGACATTGATCTTGCTCTTTTCTACTTCCAAAAGCAGTACATTTTCATAGCTAAAGACCAAAAAAATATACAATTGTATAAAACAGAAAATAACCCTAAAGTTCGATCCCTGAAGATGGTTGCCATTAACAGATAGGACAAAATATTCTCTCTTTCATATGTGTGTGTATGTATAGTCACTCATACCATATTTTTTTTCACTTAAAAACACATTATGGATATCATTACATGTCAGTGCTTAGAAATAGATATTTAATCTTTTTAATAGCTGCATAATATTCCCCTGTTTGGATATGTAGTTATACATGTACATATATATTCATTCATTCATCTAAACCATGACATCTTTTATAATCATAAATAACAAACAATGGTGCAGTGACTATTCCTTGTTTATATTTGCCAACTTGTAGGAGTATTAGTATAGAATAAATTTCCAGAAGTGGAATTACTATATCCTGGAAAATACATATTTAAAATTTTTGATAAATACTGCCAAATTCTCCTCCCCAAAGTTTCTATCACTTTACATTACAACCTTATTGAAGAGTGACTATTTCCATGCACTCTGGCCAGCATTAAGTATTACCAATCTTTCACCCGGATAAATGGAGGGAAAAAATTCTTGTTTTAATGTATACTTCCTCAATCACTAATGAGGCCTGAGTATCTCTCATGTCCTTATTAACCATCTTCTATAATGTTGTTTTCCTTTATGGTGAGAGCTCTTTATATTTTGACTATTGACTATCTTATACATTGAAAATATTTTGCCTACTTTCAGCTTTGCATATGATCTGATTTTTTGATCATCCCAAGTGTGTGTTTAATGTAGTACAATATGTCAGTCTTTTAAGGCTTTGGGGTTGCATGTCACACTTAAGCCTTTGTATACCCCAAGATTATTAAAAAAATTCTCTTTTGTTTTAGCACTCTTCTTAACTATTTAGATTTCAATCCTAATTCATCTGGAATTTATTATATTTTAAGAAATGAAGTAGACATCCAGCTTTATATTCTCCTAAATGGATAACCAGTTGTCCTAGTACCATTTATCAAAGGACCCATCCCTTCCCTATTTACTTAATATGTTTGTTGTTCAGTCACTTGTGTCTGAATCTTTGTGACCTTGTGGACTGCAATGCGCCAGGCTTCCCTTTCCTCACTATTTCCCTAATTTTGCTCAAACTCATGTCCATTGAGTTGGTAATGCCATCTGATCATCTTATCCTCTGTTGTCCCCTTGTCCTCTTGCCTTCAATCTTTCCCAGCATGAGACTTTTTTCTAATGAGTCAGTTCTTCAAATCAGGTGGCCAAAGTATTGCAGCTTCAACTTCAGCATCAGTCCTTCCAACAAATATTCTAAAGGGTTGATTTCCTTTAGAATTACTGGTTTGATCTCCTTGCTGTCCAAGGGACTCTCAAGAATCTTCTCCCTCACCACAACTTGAAAGCATCCATTCTTCAGTGCTCAGCCTTCTTTATGGTCCAACTCTCAGACTGATACATGGTTACTGGAAAAACCATAGCTTTGACTATATGAACCTTTGTTGGAAAAGTGATGTCTCTGCTTTTTAATTCATTGTCTAGGTTGGTCATAACTTTCCTTCCAAGGAGCAGCATCTTTTAAATTCATGGCTGCAGTCACTGTCTGCAGTGATTTTAGAGCCCAAGAAAAGAAAATCTGTTACTGTTTCTACTTTTTCTCCTCTATTTGCCATGAAGTGATGGGACCAGATGCCATGATCTTAGTTTTTTGAACGTTGAGTTTTATGCTAGCTTTTTCACTCACCCCTTTCACCTTCATCATGAGGCTCTTTAATTCCTCTTCACTTTCTGCCATTAGAGTGGTTTCATCTGCACATCTAAGGTTGTTGGTATTTCTCCCGACAATCTTGATTCCAGCTTGTGATTCAGCCAGCCTGGCTTTTTGCATGATGTATGCTGCATATAAGTTAAATAAGCAGGGTGACAATATACAGCCTTGACATACTTCTTTCCCAATTTGGAACCAGTTTGTTATTCCATGTTCAGTTTTAACTGTTGCTTCTTGACCTGCAGAGAGGTTTCTCAGGAGGCAGGTAGGGTGGTCTGGTATTCCCATCTCTTGAAGAATTTTCCAGTTTGCTGTGAGCCATACAGTCAAAGGTTTAGTGTAGTCATTGAAGCAGAAGTAGATGTTTTTCTGTAATTCCCGTGCTTTTTCTATGAACCAGTGTATGTTGGCAATTTCATCTCTGGTTCTTCTGCCTTTTCTAAACCCAGCTTATATGTCTGGAAGTTCTCGGTTCATGTACTGCTGAAGCTTGGCTTGAAGGATTTTGAGCATTACTTTGCTAGCATGTGAAATAAGTGCAATGGTACAGTAATTTGAACATTCTTTGGCCTTATTCTTCTTTGGGATTGGAATGAAAACTGACCTTGTCCAATCCTATGACCACTGCTGAGCTTTCCAAATTTGCTGGCATATTGAGTGAAGCATTTTAACAGCATCATCTTCTAGGATTTGAAATAGCTCAGCTGGAATTCTGTCGCCTCCACTAGCTTTGTTTGTAATAATGCTTCCTAAGGCCCACTTGACTTCACACTCCAGATGTCCAGGTCTAGGTGACTGATCACACCATTGAGGTTATCTGAGTCATTAGGACCTTTTTCATACAGTTCTTCTGTGTATTCGTGCCACCTCTTCTTAATCTCTTCTGCTTCTATTAGGTCCTTACCATTTCTGTCCTTAAATGTTACATAGTTTTTCTACCAAATAAGTTTTATTCATATTGGTCTTACATATGTCTCTTTAAATTTACTCCCAGGAGTTTTATAGTATTGTTTTTATGCTAAATCACTTTCTTTTTTTTTTTTTTTACCATTTTCTAGTTGATGATTGCTGATACAAGAATATTAGTGACATATGTATATCCACTTTGAACTTAACTGTTATTTAGTTGTAATATATTTTAGTTGATTTTCCTGGATTACTTAATTATGTAACTGATATGATTAATTATATAGCCTAAAAGTAATGACAGTGTTTTGTGCGTCTTTAATATTTACACCACATTTCTTCTTTATCTTATCTCATTGATTTGTTCATCCAAAATAGTGTTAAATGATAGCAGTCAGTTCAGTTCGGTCGCTGAGTCGTGTCCGACTCTTTGCGACCCCATGAATCGCAGCACACCAGGCCTCTCTGTCCATTACCAACACCCGGAGTTCATTCAGACTCACGTCCATCAAGTCCATGATGCAGTCCAGCCATCTCATCCTCTGTCGTCCCCTTCTCCTCCTGCCCCCAATCCCTACCAGCATCAGAGTCTTTTCCAATGAGTCAACTCTTCTCATGAGGTGGCCAAAGTACTGGAGTTTCAGCTTTAGCATCATTTCTTCCAAAGAAATCCCAGGACCGATCTCCTTCAGAATGGACTGGTTAGATCTCCTTGCAGTCCAAGGGACTCGCAAGAGTCTTCTCCAACACCACAGTTCAAAAGCATCAATTCTCCGGTGCTCAGCTTTCTTTACAGTCCAACTCTCACATCCACACATGACCACAGGAAAAACCACAGCCTTGACTAGATGGACCTTAGTCAGCAAAGTAATGTCTCTGCTTTTGAATATGCTATCTAGGTTGGTCATAACTTTTCTTCCAAGGAGTAAGCGTCTTTTAATTTCATGGCTGCAATCACCATCTGCAGTGATTTTGGAGCCCCCCAAAATAAAGTCTGACACTGTTTCCACTGTTTCCCCATCTATTTTCCATGAAGTGATGGGACCAGATGCCATGATCTTCATTTTCTGAATGTTGAGCTTTAGGCCAACTTTTTCACTCTCCACTTTCACTTTCATCAAGAGGCTTTTTAGTTCCTGTTCACTTTCTGCCATAAGGGTGGTATCATCTGCATATCTGAGGTTATTGATATTTCTCCTGGCAATCTTGATTCCAGCTTGTGTTTCTTCCAGTCCAGCGTTTCTCATGATGTACTCTGCATAGAAGTTAAATAAGCAGGGTGACAATATACAGCCTTGACGGACTCCTTTTCCTATTTGAAACCAAGAATGCAAAGAAATAGAGGAAACATTTTGTTCCATGTCCAGTACTAACTGTTGCTTCCTGACGTGCATACAGATTTCTCAAGAGGCAGGTCAGGTGGTCTGGTATTCCCATCTCTTTCAGAATTGTCCACAGTGTATTGTGATCCACACAGTCAAAGGCTTTGGCATAGTCAATAAAGCAGAAATAGATGTTTTTCTGGAACTCTCACTTTTTCCATGATCCAGCGGATGTTGGCAATTTGATCTCTGGTTCCTCTGCCTTTTCTAAAACCAGCTTGAACATCAGGGAGTTCACGGTTCACGTATTTGCTGAAGCCTGGCTTGGAGAATTTTGAGCATTATTTTACTAGCATGTGAGATGAGTGCAATTGTGCAGTAGTTTGAGCATTCTTTGCCATTATCTTTCTTTGGGATTGGAATGAAAACTGACCTTTTCCAGTCCTGTGGCCACTGCCGAGTTTTCCAAACTTGCTGGCATATTGAGTGCAGCACTTTCACAGCATCATCTTTCAGGATTTGAAATAGCTCTACTGGAATTCCATCACCTCCACGAGCTTTGTTCATAGTGATGCTTTCTAAGGCCCACTTGACTTCACATTCTAAGATGTCTGGCTCTAGATGAGTGATCACACCATCGTGATTATCTGGGTTGTGAAGATCTTTTTTGTACAGTTCTTCTATGTATTCTTGCCACCTCTTCTTAATATCTTCTGCTTCTGTTAGGTCCATACCATTTCTGTCCTTTATGGAGCCCATCTTTGCATGAAATGTTCCCTTGGTATCTCTAATTTTCTTGAAGACATCTCTAGTCTTTCCCATTCTGTTGTTTTCCTCTATTTCTTTGCATTGATCACTGAAGAAGGCTTTCTTATCTCTTCTTGCTATTCTCTGGAACTCTGCATTCAGATGCTTATATCTTTCCTTTTGTCCTTTGCTTTTCGCCTCTCTTCTTTTCACAGCTATTTGTAAGGCCTCCCCAGACAGCCATTGTGCTTTTTTGCATTTCTTTTCCATGGGGATGGTCTTGATCCCTGTCTCCTGTACAAGGTCACGAACCTCAGTCCATAGTTCATCAGGCACTCTATCTATCAGATCTAGGCCCTTAAATCTATTTCTCCCTTCCACTGTATAATCATAAGGGATTTGATTTAGGTCATACCTGAATGGTCTAGCAGTTTTCCCTACTTTCTTCAATTTGAGTCTGAATTTGGCAATAAGGAGTTCATGATCTGAGCCACAGTCAGCTCCTGGTCTTGTTTTTGTTGACTGTATAGAGCTTCTCCATCTTTGGCTGCAGAGAATATAATCAGTCTGATTTCTGTGTTGACCATCTGGTGATGTCCATGTGTAGAGTCTTCTTTTGTGTTGTTGGAAGAGGGTGTTTGCTATGACCAGTGCATTTTCTTGGCAAAACTCTATTAGTCTTTGCCCTGCTTCATTCCGCATTCCAAGGCCAAATTTGCCTGGTACTCTAGGTGTTTCTTGACTTCCTACTTTTGCATTCCAGACCCCTATAATGAAAAGGACATCTTTTTTGGGTGTTAGTTCTAAGAGGTCTTTAGGTCTTCATAAAACCGTTCAACTTCAGTTTCTTCAGCGTTACTGGTTGGGGCATAGACTTGGATTACTGTGATATTGAATGGTTTGCCTTGGAAATGAACAGAGATCATTCTGTCATTTTTGAGATTGCATCCAAGTACTGCATTTCAGACTCTTCTATTGACCATGATGACTACTCCATTTCTTCTGAGAGATTCCTGCTGCAGTAGTAGATATAATGGTCATCTGAGTTAAATTCACCCATTCCAGTCCATTTTAGTTCGCTGATTCCTAGAATGTCGACGTTCACTCTTCCCATCTCCTGTTTGACCACTTCCAATTTGCCTTGATTCATGGACCTGACATTCCTTGTTCCTATGCAATGTTGCTCTTTACATACAGCATTGGACCTTGCTTCTATCACCAGTCACATCCACAACTGAGTATTGTTTTTGCTTTGGCTCCATCCCTTCATTCTTTCTGGAGTTATTTCTCCACTGATCTCCAGTAGCGTGTTGGGCACCTACTGACCTGAGGAGTTCCTCTTTCAGTATCCTATCATTTTGCCTTTTCATACTGTTCGTGGGGTTCTCAAGGCAAGAATACTGAAGTGGTTTGCCATTCCCTTCTCCAGTGGACCACGTTCTGTCAGACCTCTCCACCATGACCTGCCCGTCTTGGGTGGCCCCATGGGCATGGCTTAGTTTCATTGAGTTAGACAAGGCTGTGGTCCTAGTGTGATTAGATTGACTAATTTTCTGTGAGTATGGTTTCAGTGTGTCTACCCTCTGATGCCCTCTTGCAACACCTACCATCTTACATGGGTTTCTCTTACCTTGGGCGTGGGTATCTCTTCACGGCTGCTCCAGCAAAGCCGCTGCTCCTTACCTTGGACAAAGGGTATCTCCTCACCGCCGCCCTTCCTGACCTTCAACGTGCGATGGCTCCTTTAGGTCCTCCTCCCCCCTGCAGCCACCGCTCCTTAGACGTGGGGTTGCTCCTCCCTTTGTGTTTCTACCATGTATCTTTATCATATTAAGGAAGTCTGTTGCTAGCTCAGTGCTTTATCAGTAATAGGTATTGAAATTATCAGCGACTTTTCAGCATCTCTCAAGATTACTTGTTGAAATATCATTGCAATCCTGTAGTAAACCTATTTGCTTTATTGTTCTTCGATATACTGCTAATTTGACTTGCTACTATTATTATTTAAAACACTGGTAAGTTGTACTTGCCAGTGTTTTATTTGGATCTTTATTAATGATATTGGCCTCTTTTTTATTCCATCTCTGCCAGGTTTTGGTATCATGGTCATAGTCAAGCCATAAAAAGAACTGAAAATATTTCTGACTTTTCCTGTGCTCTGGAAATGTTTAAATAACTTTCAATTTTTCTTTCAAGGTTTAATGGATGGGTTCCATGAAGCCATTTGGATGCTGTACTTTTAAATCATGGTCTCTTTCTTAATCTTGTCTTTCTCTTTGGTTAGTTGAGGGGGTTTGCCTCTTCTTGAGGCAATTTTGCGAAAACAGATTTTCCTAATAAGCACACATTTCAACTACGTGTTCAAATACATTGGCATGAAAGTCACGCATACACTATTTTAGCATCTCCCCCATATTTGAAATTATATCCCTTCTCACATCCCTGTCATTGCACATCCGTTTTTTTCCTTTCTTTTTTTCCTCCATCATGCATACCAAATGATTATCGACTTTATTAACTTTTTCACAGAACCAACTTGCAGTTTTATTTATCACTCTACAGGACTTTTTTAAAAATTCATTATTTCTGGTTTTATATTTTTAATTGCTTTCTTCTACTTTCTTTTGCTGTGTCTTGTTCTTCCTAGTTCTCTATAATGAACACTAAATTCATTTTTTAATATTTCTTCGTTATTAATAGAAGCATTTGAGACTATGAATTTTTATCTGAATTAGGTGATTTGACTGCATCCTGTCTGTAGAGAGTTTGTGATTATAATTTCTTATGAATTATTTGGAGTGTTTCTTTTCCTTTCCCAAATGGTTCACTTTTAAATTTTGCTTCTACCCGCCCCACCCCGCCCGGGGCAGGGGATGGAATGAAATTGCCTCAGGCTTACCATGTAAGTCACAAGTATGGAAGATATGGTTTCCACAAAGGAAAGGTGAAGGCTGTTCCCCAAAGAACTGGGGACAGGTGTTAGGCAGACAGACATGCCAGTTTCTTCTCTACTGCCGATAGAGTTGCTGGAGGATTAAATTAGATAGTACATGTAGTTTACTTAGCACTCTGTCCAGTACAGAACCAACGGAATAATAACCACCAGGATAATGCCCTCTGTCCTGCCCTCCTTTACTACTGGTCAGAATCCCAGCACATGGCAAGCAATCACGCAGCTCTCCAGGAGAACCTTTGCAAACAGTAGGTCATCCCATTGTCCCTGTAGGTAACCAGGTAGTCCCCAGGGCAGGGGGAGGCTGTGGTTGTGCCCTCATTGGACCTCGAGCCACAGGTAATTCTGCATGGGCTACAAGGCTGCGCTCACATGCCTTTGTGATTCATAAGCCCCAACACCAAGAAAAGCACACCAGGCCACACACTCCTCTAAGAAAAATGGTCACTGACCACCTGACACGAATTGCTGGCCCTACCCACTTTCTGCAGACCTGGGAAACATCTGTCTTCATGTCAGCCAGCTTCCAACACCTTTCACTTGAGGAATATTCTTTCCATGAGGATTTGTTCTGAAGTCCATGTTTTACAGGGTTGATACTAATTAGTGGGCCCCAATTAACACTCAGAGCCTTCTCCATCAGACAGGGATCCTGAGCCGCCCGCGGAGATCTCCTTTTGCAGTTGATGGCATCGCTTTGGGCTCTCTTTAAAAAAAAAAAATAACCCAAAAACCCTAATGAGCTGCTGCTCTGTTATTTCATTTGAAATTTATCAGGACAGTTTATGTGATCAAACCACGTAAGTATAGTTCCGGGTGCCAGCACTCTTCATTTCTGAAGTTTGAAAGTGTGCTTTTCAAAGCAGAACAGGAGAACATGGAAAAAAGTCTTTCATCTGAAACTTTGAAAGAGAGAGAGAGAAAATGGAAAGCATAAGATGGAAATGTGGCATATTTTTATGCTGCGGAGGGTTTTTTTTTCCCCTCAACACAGCAGAATTTTCCTCATTAAATAGATAGCTGTGTGAGAAAAACCAAAACCAGACTTGGGATGGAAGTGAGACGGGTGGCGATGGAAGGAACAAGAGAGCAGTGACTTTCTGGGCTGGTGGTGAAGCCCGGTGCCAGCCGCGGGCTTTGGCTCTGGGAGGCTGGGAGCGCCCAGCTCCGAGCAGGCTCCACGCCACCAAGCCTGGTGTCCGTCAGCCTGAGAGAAGGGTCTGTTTAGGAGAGCACCTCCTTTGTCCACATGACACCCCTGCTTCAGGGCCGGGGCGTCTTGTGGACACCCCTGGTGGGAGAGCCTGGATTCACCGTCAGGAAGAAGGTTTGGCCACACGCCCCTGGGACTGGGACCAGTCCAGCTGGGGAGATGTCCGCAGGAGAGCCAGCTGAGGGCTGTTCACCCCCGGCCCCCAGGGCCGTCTGCCTCACCACGGCAGGCTGGTTGGCACCCCTGTTGCAGCCACCGCAGTGTCACCAGGCCCTGGGTGGGGCATGGCAGAGGGAACAGAACATGTTCTGGGTAGCTGTGCATCTCCCAGGAGGTCGAATCTGCAGACAGGCAAGCCACAGGGTGGATACTGGCTGCCAGCGGCGTCCTTGGGTGGGCGGCAGGCCACAGGAGGGGTCTTCACAGTGCCAGCTCTGACTCTGGGACCCTCATCCCTGTGCCAGCCAGTGCCTCCCAGCTTTCAGCATCCATGTCCCAAAGCTTTATGGGGTCAGGAGGGCCTGAATTCAGATCCCGATTCCTACCATTTGTAAGCTGTGTGGTCTTGGACAAGTCACTTTTACTCTCAAAGCTTCCGTTCCCTTATCTGTAAAATAAAGAAATGAGAACACCTATTGTGCCCTGCCAGCTGCTGTGAGGTTGCAGTGGAACAAGCAAAGCCAGCCCTTTCCTCTCACAGATGGTGGCTGTTACCCTTGCGGTTGTCCCTCCAGCACGTCTGCACCTTCCAGGGGCGGCTAGCCTCCCCCGCCTCGGCACCGTTCAGCCTCATGGCCGCCAGGGCCAGTGGCTGACCCAGTAACTGTCCATCTTAACAAGGTCAACAACACAGTGTCCTCTGCCGCCGTAATGCTGTGTAAATAGGAAAGGAGCTGAGATGGTCCAGCTGTGCTGTCCCAGTCGAGACAAAAGCTCCCAGAGCTGGCCGTCTGAGGTGGGTGGCCACATGTGGTCAGCATCTGGGCGCCATCCATGGCTTACGGCAAATCCGGCTGGGCGCATCTCACCCACTCCAAGTGGGGCCTTGTTGTGGAGACAGGCTCAGCTTCAAGGGCACCTCAGTGGTCCAACCCTGAGCTGAGAGGCTCTGACAGCCACTGTCATTGCCCCCAGTCACCATCAGGGAGGTGGAAAGGCTTCCCTGAGGCCACCCAGCTGGTTGGTGGCAGGGCCAGGCTTCCCAGTCTCCTGGCTCCGAGCCTCACACTCTCCTAGTTCCACCACAGCTGCGTGTCACGTGGCAGAGCTGGCTGGGCCCTCAGCCCATGGGGGGGCCACTGGCAACGGGACCTGGGACAGACATGCCACCACGGGAGGAGGTGGACAGCACGGCCACCTTGTAACGGTCAGTCCTCCTGGAGAATGTTGACCCCAAAGGGGGATACCGGGCAGGGAGAGCCATGGCCGGGTTGCCTCTGGGTTCAGCTGTGCCCCGTCCTGCCTCGCCTGCTGCCAGGCTCCAGAGAACCTGGGCTGGGGTCAGAGAAGGACTGACGGTATAGCCACCTGCACCGACTGGTATGTGTTCGAATCCTGCCTCTGCCCCTTCCCAGCTGTGTGGCCTCAGACAAGCAGTGCCGCGCTCTCAGCTCGTCTCTTCCTCCGTAGAAATAAAGTGAGTGAAGCAAAGTTGCTCAGTCGTGTCCAACTCTTTGCGACCTCTGGACTGTAGCCTACCAGCCTCCTCCATCCATGGGATCTTCCAGGCAAGAGTACTGGAGTGGGTTGCCATTTCCTTCTCCAGGGGATCTTCCGACCCAGGGATCGAACCCAGGTCTCCCACTTTGCAGGCAGATGCTTTATCATCTAAGCCACCAGGGAAAGATATAAATAAAGCCTCCCTGAAAACAGAATGGTTATTACAAATCAACCAACAGGGCTAAGCTCTTAGTTTAGGAGCTGGCACATAGTGAGTGCTCAGACTCAGATTATAATCATCACTTGACTCCCAGTGTCTCTTTCTTAGCTCCCAAATGAGGATAAGAATGTACTTCATAAAGTTATCTTGTGGACTGAAGTAGGCCTGCATCCAGCTGATGTTCACCAGGCAGCTCCTGTGTGCTCTGTTCCAGCTCCTGGGACTTGAGCTCGTGGAGCAAGACATTTCCTCTTCGGAAAGGTTTACATAAAGTCTGAAGCGGGCATCAGACAGCAGATACAGGAACAGTCCCAATAAGTATCTAATTGCAGTGAGCACTGGCCCAGTCCAAGTGGGAGGGACTATTCTGATGATTTCATCACAGTTTAGGCTTTTAAATATCGCCAGTTATGGACTGATGACAATACTGAGAATTTTCCTGGACTTACGCAGTATTAACTGTAGATTTCCTGCTTTGGAAGCAGTTTCTTTTGTGGGAGTGATGAGCCGTTTAGATGCAGACTCTGTCAGGTGGTGCCGAGGTTTGGGGTCTGGCCAGGGGGCCTCCTTTGGGAGGCCCTCTCCATCCTCACATGTGGTGGCCTCGGCCTGGACTCTCAGGTTGGGGGAACGGATATGTTTCATGGAGTGGGGTGATGAACGACTGTACAGTGGGGTTTGCTCTTATGAAGTAATGGGCTCTCCATGCCCCCAGGGAACAGGCAGGGGCTGCGGGGGAGATGCTGTTCAGCTTCTCCTCGCCTCTGTTTGGAGAGCCAGGACCTGAGAGGACGCAGAGAAGCCAGCCGTGGTCCTCACAGGGCGGCAGAGGGCAAGCCTTCCGCGTGAGGGTGTTATTTAAGAAAAGATGACTAATTCCATGACCAGTGAGTGAGTTCGAACAGGCGCTGGAGCCAGAGAGACCTGGGTTCGAATCCAACACACTCCTGAGGCCTTAGGCCAGTTTCTTAATCTCCCTGAACTTTACTTTGCTACTCAACCCTCATCATGGGGTCGTTGGGAGGATCACAGGAGATGAGGAGGTTCCCGTCTTGTAGCAGATTCCTAAGAAGCATCGTTCCTCTCCTGTCTCCCATATCCTGCTCCTCGAGGCCCCTGCTCCTGAGCCGAGGTTCACTCTGTGGCTCAGAGCCAGTGGGTTTGGTCTGCACAGCATGTCCCTTATCCCCTCATCTCCTGCTCAGCACTAGGGGACGCTCTCTGCTGAATTTTCAGGATCGCCATTGCTGAATCCTTGGGGAGGTGACCAAGTTAGATTTTCAAATGGGAAGAGAAAAAAAACAATCAAGAGAAATCATGAACCTGTGGAGTTAAACCTTCCGAACTCGGAGCTTCGATACAAGGGAGATGATTTCTACTTTTTTAAAATTTTGGAAACATGGTGCCACTAGAAAGAAAGGAAGTGGAAAGACTCCTAGGAGAAGTACTAGCATATGTTTCTGTGATTTAACAGTTTCCCGTAAAAAACGTGTAGCTATTTTAAAAGCAGACGAGTGACTCATGGTATCCAGCAGTCCACTGTGATGGCAGGAAGCACGTTCTCTGGGGAGGCAGGCTTGGGTTCAGCTCCCACCCCTATTGCTTACCAGCTGTGTGACCTGGAGCAAGTTACACATGCTCTCTGCACTTCCTTTTCCTCCTCTGTGAAATGGGTTTTATAAAGACAAATGACAGAGTGAGTGTGAAAATCAGCACAGTGCTGTCCAGCCATGCAGGAAACCCATGCCTTGCCTATTAATTGCCTGGCTAGTTACATTTGTTGTAACTCTTAGTAGTTTAATAGGAAACTTCTAAGGCTATAAATTTTCCTCTGGTTACCACTTTGGTCTAATCTCATAAATTTTGTTACCTAGTGTTCTTACTGTCGTTGCACAGTCTTTGTGTAGACTTTTAATTTCACATTTCTCATTTTTTCTGTGAGACTTCCTTACAAGCGTGTGTTTAACAAATGGTTAGAATTTTTCCATATTTATTATTAAATTCTAGATGTAAGGTCAAAGAGAATATAATATGACATTTATTTTTTGGAACTTATTGAGCTTTTTTTTTTAATAGACTAGCATATAATCAGTGTTTGTAAGCATTCCATGAGTATTTTAAAATAATTGTCTTTTTATTTATATAACACCAAGCTTTTAATTGTTACTTAGATACATTCATATAGAACACATCCATACATATATCTATAGATACATGTATATGTATTTTTTTGTATGTATATACATATGTGCACACACACACACACACATTCTAGAAAAGACACACCAAAAGCCACCTCCACAGTTGTGGCTTTGTTGAATCCATTTCTGATTTTTGGCGCTTTTTTGCTTTGTATTTTTTGGTGCAGTATTGCTTTGTGCATAGAAGATAGTAATCATTAGATCTTCTCAATCGCCCATGCCTTTAATTAATATCAGCCATTCCTCTTTGCCTCGTTCAGTGTTTTCTGCCTTCAGTTCTGCTTTGCATCACTACTCGGGCTTTTCACCAGTGTTATGGGTTTAGGGGCAGTACTCTGGAGGGGGGCTGCTGGAAGGCCATGCCACCCGTTGTCCACGCACACCTCGAGATTCTGAGGTGTGGCCCTCAGCAAGCCAGTCAGCTGCACCACGCTGCACAGCCAGTCCTCTTCCCCCATCTCTGGTTAGTGAGCTTGTCCCGAATTCCCCTTGGGGTGATGCCGTGAGGCTGTGCTGAGGCTCCCTACTGGCCTATCACAGCAATGTTTTTACATCACGCGTTATTTTCTTATTAAGCACCCTTCGCAGGAGAATTCTCTGTCTAGCCTTACTTCTTTGTACCAAGGACTATTGCTTTTTTGATTTCTTCTTTTGTTCCTTTATTTCTGATTTGGGGTGTGTGTGTGTGTGTGTGTGTGTGTGTGCATATAAGGAAAGATAGATAAACAAATAGACAAACAGTTAAGTGAATAAATGAAAACCTGAATTCAAGCAGTGTTCTCATGGGTATGACACCTTAGACCTATTAAACTGCAGTGGTTGATAAAACACAAGTATTCATTCATCCCTTTCATGTCCTGTTATTTTCCAGCTGGGTTACAGGGAATAACCCTTGTTGCTGGAAGAGTGTACGAACCCAAAATGCTAAAATCTTGCCAGCATTCATTTTGGTTGTTGCTCAGATGTTTGATTTACAGTTGAGTAGTTTATGTGAACAGTTAGTAGTCGGGATTGGAATTGAAGTCCAAATCATATTGCAGTTTTCCGTAAGTCACCGTGTACCTTCTAGCAGAGCAGTTCTGTTTTGTGCCGGTCTGATTAATGAACACCTTCCATCATTAAATATCTTCTTTGATTTTAGGCATCTATCTTCTGGATTTAATCTACATAGATTCTGCGTATCCTGCCTCAGGCAGCATCATGGAAAACGAGCAAAGATCCAATCAGATGAACAATATTCTCCGAATAATTGCTGACTTACAAGTTTCCTGCAGCTATGGTTAGTCCCCCTGGTTGGTGGGATTGTGAAATCTTTTGGGTGCAGCACATTTTCAGTGAGAAAGTTCTGGAGACCAGGTAGTCCCCGCCCAAGGCTCCTCATTTTGATATCCTAAGCATCAAATGCGTGCTGGACCCATTGCCAGCATGTTGATCTTCAAAGACTGTGCAGACTAGACGCCACCATCCCTGTATCACAGGTGGGGAAACCGGGGCTGCACACACTGCGGTCTCCTCTCTAACGGCACACGCCTAGTCAGTGGCAGAGCCAGGTCTTCCATCCATGAAGAGCTCTGTGGGCAGCTCCTGAGTGGCTCTCCTCCAAGTAGACTCTGGCACTCAGGCTCCTCTGTCACGTGGCTCCACCGCGTCCCACGGCGCCGAGTCCTCCACGGAACTCTGCATCCAGCTGGCAGATGCAGAAGAAGAGAGAATCGTATAAGAACGGGACTTCTGGGTCAGACTTGCACATGGCACTCTTTGCGTCTGTCCAGGGGAAGGTAGGAATGCAACGTAGCTGTGGGCCTAGAGGGAAAAGAGTGTTGACTCGGTCAACAACTAGCCAGGCTCTGCCACAGGTGACCAGATCCAAAGGGTGACCCTGATGATGTGCATCTGAGATGGATGGAGGAGATATTGTTGAAGACGCCGATGGGGCAGCCACGTGGACACTGGGGGATGGGCTCAGCCGGAAGTCAGGTACCCAGGTCCTCCAGGAATGGGCCTGAGTGACCTGGGCGCCTCATGGCAGAAGTCACAGGGAAGAGGGGAAGGGTGGTACAGCTGTGGTAATTTGTCTCCGTGGAACAGAGCTTCACAGGAAGGGGAGGAGTCGAAGTCAGGAAGCAGCAAAATAGGAGGAGAAGAGACCAACCCTTCCTCCATCACACGGGGTGGGAGAAGCCAGCTGCCTTCACATGGGAAGGCCACTGTGGGGGTGGGGCACAAAACCCAAAGGTCCGCTCAGGAGTACCCCTTCAACAAACACTGCGGGGCGGGGGAGTGGCAGGCCCGCACTGGAAGACCAGCTCTCCTGCGCAGAGAGCAGGAAGGGGCCTGAGTTCCCTGGGCCCTTTCCGCTCCCTGGGGCCTCAGCACTGGTCATGCTGGCCAGCAGAGCAATTATAGGCTCGGCTCCAGGGTCAGAAAGATGCGGCTTCATGTCTCAGCCCTGCTTCTTGAAAAGTCTATCTCCTCTGAGGCTTTCTCATCAGTGACAACAGGGAGGTGTGTGTGTGCCAGGCCCTTGCCCCAGCGTTTGATCAGAGCTCAGGAAACGCTCACTCTTACCGCTGTTCTGTGTACCTGTATCTTCCCCCTCATCAGCATTGTGAAGCAGGGGTTCTTATCCCCATTTCAGAGACCAGAACACTGAGGCCCTAGAGAAACTGAATGACCCGCTGAGGATCTCACGGTTACTGGGCAGAGTCATCAGAGGCTCATCTTGGCACCCAGATGCACTGCCAACCCCCCACCCCCGCCCCAGGAAAGCAGCGGCCCTTCCCACCCGCTTTTACGCTCCTCCTCAGGGCCTCCTCCACTGCCTCCACCTCCCTCCTCAACCAGTTCTGTCCCAACCGGTGGAGAATGGCAGAGAGGATCGGGGAGCGTGTGGGGACCCCTCAGAAAGAGTGCAGTAACCATGATGGTCTGAGGATCAGCCCAGGACAGAGTCAGACAGCGCAGTGCGGCCGAGGCCACAGGTGACTCGGGTCAAAACTTCTCAGTGGAGTGACCTTGCAAGTTATTGTGGCTTCCTCCTCCGCGCATCTTATTCCTGGAAATGAGGCAGGTGCAAAGGTTGAGGCCAGATGGCTTCTAGAAATCACCCGGGGCAGAGCCTGGCACAGAGCAGGTGCTCAAGCATCGAGGCCCCTCCCCATCTTCTCAGGGTGCAGCAGCCAGGCTCTCAGGCTGTGCCCGAGTCTGGGTTTGGGTTGCTCACCAGGCTGAACAGGATCCATTCATTCTTGTCACACGGAGCCGGTGGGGTGGGTGAGGGAGACTAGTCCAATTATTCCAATGGAAACCTGTTTGAGGGCATGCATCTGGCTCTGGTCTTTTCTGGAGGCCATCTTTCCTCACCACACCCCGCACCAAGACCCATCTTTGCTCAGCCAAGGAACCATGGTGACCTTGGGGTGTGGGGTCTGTGGCCCAGCCATCTAGGGGGCATGCCTCGAGGGTCCACTCTGTGCCCAGTGCCCAGGCCAGGCCCGGCCCAAGGGCTCGTCACCAACTATTGAAAGACTGCCTAGATGTCTCAGTCCCTCTCGTGTGGGGCCCAGAGACAGGGAGAGGCAAAGACGGGGAGAGACTGAAGCCTCTGGCTCTTCTCCTCCTGCAGACCACCTCACCACCCTGCCCCACGTGCAGAAGTACCTGAAGTCCGTGCGCTACATCGAAGAGCTGCAGAAGTTCGTGGAGGACGACAACTACAAGTGAGTGCCCGCCCTGCCCGGCCTCCTGGGCAGCAGTGCCCGCGCCCCGCCCCAGCACGTGAGTGCTCAGCCTCGGGCCCCGCAGAGCCCACAGCGGGGCTGCCGAGCGTCTCCTCCCACCCCAGTCGCCCCTCATCGGCCCCTCTGGACAGAGGACGGTGTTCCGTCAGCTTCGCGGCGTGACTTTTTCCAGTGGGGAGGGTAAAATTGGGGCTCCACAGTATGTGGTGCAGGCTTCATGCTCCAGGTTCTCAAGATGGACTCCCCACTCAGAGCACTGAGCGGAAGGGCAGCTTTCTAGACTCATCTCCGGGCTGCCAAACAGAGTTCTCAAGAGCCTGTTCACGGACAAGGCAGCTCCCTGGGGCCCCCACTTGCTGCTGGACTCTCGCCACCTGGCGCTAGTGGAGGCTCCATCTCCATCCCACGCAGCACGTATAGAATACACCCAGTTCCCATAAAGACCCCGGTGGGCCCTCTGGCCTCATCTCCCCCTCACTTGCTCTGGCTTTCAGTTCTCTCTTCATCTGTGGCAGCTGGAAATTTATCCAGCATTTCTATGTGATTAGGGGGAGAAGGAGGACTTTTCATGTTGAGTCTGTCCACCATACTTTCTTTTTTTTCCTGCTGAGTTGTTATTGGAGTATAGTACCTTTACATGTCCCCCCATATGGATTGGACATCTTCTTGACTCATTTTGAGCTTGAGGTCAACTCAGAACCTCAGGGCTTCTCACACAGCCTATTATCAAGGCTAGTCTTGGACATCATGTAATTGATCTATTTCCCCCCCAGACGCCAGCTTTGCATGTGTTCTTTTAAATCTTTTCTTATTGGTTGCTTCCAGTAAAGCATGCATAATCTCTCTGAATCCTGCTCTCCAATATATTGTGTAATCTTTTCCAGTTTTACATTTTAGAATGTGGTCAGCTTGATGATTTGCTCTTCATCTAAGTTGTTGGAAACTGTGACCTCTAGGGACACCTTCAGGTTACCCATTTTTATTCACCAAGACCTTGGGAATGGCTGTTGAAGTAACACCACCCTCACCAGCTCTGCGGTAGTGGATTTCAGCCCTGACGATGGGCCAGAGATACCTAGGAAGCCTTCTAGCCACCCACATGTCTGGGATGGGGCCTGGAAATCTGTATTTGTTTCCAAAGCTCCCCACATGGTCCTCCTAATGCTTGACTGTCTTTAGAAATATAGAGGTGATATCTTTAGTTGTTATTGTACAATATTTTGTTAAAATAGAATATAATACATTTTGATCTGTTACGTAATCGTAACAACAGTAGATCAGGGCCAGAGATGACCATTCAAATTATGTTTGCCACAAATTGCTCATTGTCACTTACAAAGCATTTGCTGTTCCTGAAAAGAGTACCCTGGAGTGGGAAATTATTCCCAGTTAGGTTCTGGGATAACATTTTCCATTCGTGTGCCAATAATTTTATTAAAAAGACAGTAGTTTTTCATTAACACTAATATACTTTAAGGAGAAAAATGGTCCATAAATACTTCTGACTGTGAGCTAATCCTTGGACAAGCTGCAAATTGTGAGTAATTACGCCTTCCATTCTGAAGGACAGTGAACACCCCTAGCACTTAATGCCTGGATTTCATAAAGGCCTTTTGTTGTGGTCCAAATGGGCACACCCAGGGAGAAAGGCTGTGTTCTTGTCCCAGGCCCAGACCACTGAGGGGGTCCCTTCCTAGGAGGGCCCTGGATCGGAGTGACAAAGGATGCCCAGGGCTTGTGACTCTGCTGGAGGGACCCACACCCCATGGCCCAGTGCACACCCAGCGGCTCGATCCCCACCTCCGAGGACTCAGGCTTCCTCTTACCTTGAAGACCCTGTGCCAAGGAGCCCAACCAGTGTTTTGTTTTCCTCAGTCTAACGTCTATTTTACTTTATTTAAGAAAAATTACCCAAATTCCTGCCACTTAAAAAGCATGACTGTTGGCATGAAATGAGCATTATTCTGGGCCTCCTTCTGTGCATAGAAAGTGCATATATACACATGGAGAAGGATGGATAGACAGATGGATGCAAGAATAGAATTTATTGAAATTGGATTATACTGCACTTGCTATTTTTTAATTAAAACAACTTCAATTTTATTTTAACCAGAAAAAGGAACTGAAATAAAACATAAGGAATTGCTGCTCTTCAGATAAACATTTCTCCACAATAGATATTATTCCCTAAAAGAGCCTTCTAAGATTAACAGAAGAGGTCAGCAAGAACATGACGAGGTTGAAGTCCCTAAGTTCTGTTTTAACTGGATTTCCATGGTGAGCAGGGCCCATTGACTCGGGTCATAAAAGATGAGCTCGTTAGCAAGCTCTACCCGCCTCCTTCACCTCCCCTGCGCCACCTTCCAACTCCTCCTTGGTTATCTTCTTGTTTCTCCAAGTTTGTAACACACACATCATGTTCAGGAATCATGATTCCTACTCTTTAGGAATCGTTTTAGTTAAACATTTTCAGTTCTTACCACCTGTCACTTCTCCATTCCTGGAGTCTTTATTTTAACTCAGTCCCTTATTTAGCTGGGTTTCATCGTGAAGCAGGTTTGCTCAAGTCCCGCACACCCTGATGCACGTCTTTCGTGCACATCTTTCGTGGAAACATCTGCCTCTAACTTGCTGGGCTCCTTGGTTTCCCTCCCGCAGGACACAGAGAACCTGCTCCACTGCCGTCTGGTGCTGGGTGCTGCTATAGACAAGTCTCAAGCCAGTCTAGATTTTTCCTCTTGTAAGTGACTTGTTTTCTCTACCTCGTGGGAAGAATTCCTTAAAGTTCAAAAGTCTCGCAAGGGGACTGCCTCCTAGTGGAGCTTTCCCTGGAACGGCACATGCTCTTTCTTCATCACAGAGGAATTCTTTTGGTTTCTATCTTCGACCACTTCTTCTGCACCATTTTCTGGCTTTTCTCTCTCCGGCATTCCAGGAATCCATACACTGGATGCTATCTGCCTTTCATGTCCATCAACTTCTTTATAATGGCTGTAATCTCCATCTCTTTCATCCTCAGTCACTGGGGTTGATCTGTTTCTCCTCTGGTATCCTTCAGTCCTCTCGTTTCTACCCTTGGTTTGTTCCCTGGGGTCTCCAGTCTCCCCTTTCATCTTTTGTGTTCCCATCTCATTTTTCAGGTTTGGTTCTATACAACCCATAGTCTCAAGCACCTGGGGGGATTTCCCCGTGTCCCCTGGGGCTGCCCTCTGGGCCTAGCAATCTGGACAGTGCTCTCTTCCTCCCTCTGTCTCCTTTTTCTGTGAGGATGTTTGAGTTGGCTCCACTGTTTCTTTCCGTCTTGCTCCCATGTGAGAGGCTTCCTCTGGCTAGTCCACAGCTCTGATGGAAGGAGGCGCCGTCTGGTTCTGCTGCGCTGTGTGGGATGGGCTGGTTTTCCTTCCGCTGTGCTGAGAGGCACAGGGGTTCTCAGTCTCTGCCCTCTGTGCGGCCTGGGGGCACGCAAGGCTCCGGCTCCTTGGAGGCAGGGAGCAAGCCATCTGTTCTAGAGAAGGGGACTCTGTTAAAAGGCCTTCATCAGTGTTTCCTCCATCTAATAGGGGGCTGAATCCCATTCCAGAAAGGGATATCCTCAGGTTTCAGATGATGCACCCCCACCCCCACCGCACCATGGAGCCTTCATTTCCATCAGAGCATCCCCCACGCCGTCCACCCACCACCCCATCCGTGTCTATCTCGAATCTGAAGCCGCTCAGACCCCCGAGAAGTCCGAGGTCAGGATGGGAGCTGGGCCACGTGATGGCTCTTGTTCAGCTGCACAATCCACTTTTTTTTCCCCTGGCTACAAGTTCTTGAAGTTCGTGCCCCCTCCCTTGTTAAGTAGCAGCTGGGGAGCTCTTTTACTCCTGAGTGTTTGTAATTGTTTATTGGTCTTGCTGGGTGAGGGAAACTCTGACATCCAGCTTCACTCTGTCATTTTCAGCCAGAAGTTTCTCAATCGATGCTTTAAAGAAAAACAGTAATAACTACTATGTCATGCCTCTCTGGAGGCATCTGAGAATGTAGTGTAATGATTAAACCCCCTGGCTTGGGGTCAGACAGTCCCGATCTCCTGCTTGGCCAATTGTTAGCCCCGCACATCTGGGGGGAGCTGTGTAACCTCGCTGCTCCTCACTTTTTGCATCTACAGGATGGGGATGGTGTTCCTAGTTCACAGTGTTGTCTTGAGCAGGAACACATCTGTGCCCGGCAATGAGGGGCCACGATTACACTATTTACTGTGCCGTCCCTAGCCATCATTTCTTGGTCATGGAAATCCCCTGGGGACTTTGGAAAGCTGTGTCTGTGATCTGGAGCAGACCTCAGGGCACTGCTGGCTCCGTGCCGAATAGCCCTTAGCAGCAGTCCAGTTTCCCAGTTCCCAGCTTGCACACACCCGGTTCCCCCTCTGACAGCCTGGAGCCCATCTAATTCTTTGAAAATCTTTGTTTTCAGACTGTCACTCCGAATTGAACCAGGAAGCAGCTCCCCGAGACTAGTCTCTTCCAAGGAAGATCTTGCAGGTATCGTAGCCCCTCGGGTGGGGGCAGACTCGCCAATGGCCCAGACATGGCTGCCAGGGTTGGCCTTGCCTGTGGAGCCAAAGACCAGAGTCCAGTTTGCTGGCTGGCAGCCTCAGTGTCCCTGCTCACAGCTGCCTACCCACCCCCCCCGGCAGCCTGCCCAGGCTTCTGATCACACTGGGTTCCTGTAGGGCACCTCTGGGCTGGGGCTCCCTGGGAGAGTCTGAGACCCAACAGAGGCAAGATCAGAGCCCAAGCTGGGGGCCTGCACTCAGTGGAGAAACCTAGGACACTCTCCAGGTCAGCTGGATGCTTGTCATCAGGCCTCCCACCCAGGCTCGGGGTAACAAGCCCCAGAGGGGTGCACAGGATGCCTGAGGTCCCACCACACACAGAGGGCTCACCTTCCTGGGGCATCGGTTTTATTCCCATATTTGGAATGCACATGGCGTCCTGTAGAGATAAGAGGCCCAGGCTTTGAAGTCAGACTCGAGCTGTGCTGCTTCCAGCTCCGTCACCGTACCTCTCCGATCCTCAGGGACCTCATCCACAAAGTGGAGGTGGAACCAGCTCTCACCTGGAGGGCTGGGCCACCCACGCTTTTAAAGCACTCTGCCCACGTGTACGTGGTATCAGCCGCTTCAGAGTTGTCTCTGTGACAGTTTCCTTTTGGTTGTTGTTCAGTCGCTCAGTCGTGTCCGACTCTTGCTAGGGCTGCTCTCTGCTGCTGTTCCGGGCAGGATCAGATTGCAGGCTGAGGTCCAATTGCACTTCCTCCTCCTGCTTTGAGCTTATGTGACACTCACCTGGGTGCCAGGCCACTGCAGTCTTGGTCAAGCAACTTTACACCCTCTGGGCCTCGGTTTCCTTACCCATAAGAGGGGGATAATAAGCCTCCCATCCCAGAGTCGCTGGAATATAAATGATACATGCAGGGCATGCAGTGTAGAGTCTGACAGGTGGTGAGTGTTTGGTGAGGAGGTGGCTGTCTCAGGCTGCTGCCTGGTGTCATGACCCCTGCCCCTGACCTGTTGACCTGCTAACCAACCACTCACTCCCCTTTCTGGAGCCAGGCTGGTGCAGCGGTGCTGCTGTGTCAGAACCCTGGGGCCGTAGGAGGCTATGTCACAGCCTCTCACTGGCCCCGCCAGGCAAGGCCTCTGCCCTGACTCCGGGGTTTCCTCCAGGGGCCTTACCTTTCCTAGCCTCTTCCAGCTCCAGTGTGTAGGCTAGACCCTGCCCCTAGCCCACCCCCAGGGTCCCACGGTAACTTACCAGAGAGATGGAGACGCTGGTTGATCCACACAGCTTGGGGATGCTGCTGTCTACACCTCAAGAGACAGAGTCCTGGCCTAAACTTGATCCTCACAGGGTTCCATGAGCCCAATAGGAAACTGTCTCCCATGGTCTCCTCTCAGTGCCTTCCACACACGGCAGATGACCCACCAGCAGTGACCAGAGAGAAGTTTCTAGCGCTGGTCTCATCTCTGCCTTCTTGTTTTAGAACCTTCTCCCACTTAGTCAGCCGTGTTCCTTCCCGATGCTCACGTTTACCCGACCGTGGGTAGGGGTGGATGGGGTCCATCAGAGTGGTGTAGGAATGCTAACCACTCAAGGCTCTTTGTTCCGGAGGGAATCCCAGGGTTCTGGAGCAGAGAGTGGGCTTGGATACAGAGGGTTCTGCCCTTCCGTCTCCTGATCATTCTGAATAAGAGGTGCCTGCACCCTGTCTGGTTAGCACACCTGAACAGGATGACTGCATCTCAGGCCTTCCCCAGGTGCCATCAGGTCCCCATGGCCCGACGAGCTGGAGGATTTATCTGTCTCCCAGTGCCCCGGGTGGAGACAGGAGCCAGGTACAGAAAACTTAACACTGCTTCTGGGGGCCTCCAGAAGCAGACCACTCCCCGAGCCCTGGGTCAGGAAAGGAGGGGCTCCGTTCACTTTTTAAAAATACGATCTTATGTCTTTGGCTGCACTGGGTCTTAGTTGTAGTACATGGGATCTTTAGTTGCAGCATGTGGGATCTAGTTCCCTGACCAGAGATCAAACCCGGGCCCCCTGCACCGGGCACGTGGAGACTTAGTCACGGGACCACTGGGGAAGGGCCTGCATTCACTTTTGAGCCCTGCCTAGGATGGAAACCGCTACCAGGGCTGGGATCCGGCCCCAGGTCCAGCCTCCTCAAGGTTCAGCCCTACCCTCCTTCCATCCCATCCCCCCTCATCCCCACCTGGCTCTGGGGTTTATTGGCCTTATTGGCCATGTGAAACCAGAAGCCAGCCAGTTAACTAACCCCCAGCATCAGTCAGAGTCCTGGCAGGAAACAGAATTGCCCCCAGATGACTCACCGGAAGAAGGTTAATGAAGGTGAAATGGGAATAGGAATAAATACTTTACACAAGGACGGCGGAGTCCCCAGCACCTCTAGGCTGAAGGACTTGGGGAAGAAAAACTGTTACCAACTCCAACAAGTGCTGAGTCGCAGAGGACAGGGTCAGCTCTGCAGGAATTGTGGTAGCCAAGGGTAAAGGAGGAGGAAAGGCGAAGCCCAATTGCCCTGCCCTCTCTCCTCCGCCCTCCCACCGTATCTGCAGCTGGAGCCTCCCGTCAGCCAAACCCAGCTGGAAGCCTGGGGTGAGGGAGCCAAGAGATGCCTCTTGGGTCCAGACTCCCAAGGGCACCAAGCAGGGTGAAGGACTCATCTGAAGGGTCAGACAGAACACCCCGTGTACCCACCGAGCCTTGATTTCCCCATCTGTAAAGTGGGCATAGTAATACCTCCCTCAGAGAGTGGTTGTGAGAATTTATTAAGATCACGTGTGCCTGACACAGCACACCTTCTTCAACTGTAACTTTATTAGGATGATGTTATTACTGGCAGTGTTATGATTCTGCCTCTGTCGGTGAATCATCACTCGGGTTTGGGGAAATCTTTCTTCCTCTCTCTCCTCCCGCTCCCCGACCCTGTCAGGCCCCCTGTTACACTGGGGAATGGCACACGTGGCTCTGATGCAGGCCACTCTGGTTTGTATCTGAGCACAGCCACACAGCCGTGGACACATTGGCTACTTGCTCGCTATGGCGGCAGAGTTGGGGTTGAGACAGAGACCCTGAGGTCTGCAAACCTAATCCACTACCTGCTGGTTTCCAGAGCCTGCTGAGACCTTGCATTACACCCTCTTGCAGCTCTCTGTGCTTCAGGGCACTTCTCTTGTGGAAGCTAGACAGCTTTTTGTGCTTCTCTGTCCCGTGTCTGCCTTTCCCAGGCCTGGAATTCCTGGAGCCCCGCATGTGGGGTGCTTGGTTTCTGGGCTCCCAGCTGGGTCTGTGGGCACCTGGTTCTCCGGCTGCTTGCTGACTCCACACTCCTCCCAGCAAAGTGCTGAGGCCAGCAGACCTTGGTACCCACGCGCGTCTGCCACTGACTTTCCACAGCTCCAGCCTGGAAGCAGGGTATTAAGGTTTTCATGGACCATCAGAGGGCCCAGAAGTGTCTGGAAGGCTTTAGATGCATCAGGGGTCCTGGCTTCCCAGCCTCGGCTTCCAGACAGCAGAGGGGACCTGCGGGGTCCCTTGCAAGCGGGACGAAGGGTAGCTCCAGGGAGGTCTTCCACATCTGGCAGTTAGATGGGGCTGCGTGGCAAGAGCCCGACCAGACCAGGGATAGGAATGTGCCTCTTGCAGTCCCAGGAATGGGAGGAACGCAGCCTCCCTCGGCTCCTCAGGAGGGAGCTGGGGCTACAGTCCCGGCCTCTTTCCAGCCAGCAGGCACCCCACACCTGCCGAGGAAAGGCCCCAGGAGAGTCTGTTCACTGGAGGCTTCACATGCCAGGGGCCGGCTGTGAGCCAGTCCCCCTGAGGAGCCTGGAGAAGACCTGCCCTCGTGGGCTTCATTCTTGCCTTAGCTGGGGAGGCGGGCAGCAGACAGTGTGAGGAACTGATTGGGGCAGTGAGGGGAACAGCAGCCCCAGGAGGCCAGTATGAGCTGCCTGACCCCGCTCTGTGGCTACACTCGCTCCCCCTCTCAGCTCACCGGCCCTGCCTGGGAGACACAGGCTCTGTGTCGGATGCAGCCCTCCTGTGAGGTCTCTGGGGCCTCGGTTGGTGTCAAGGTGGTCCCCTGAGCTGCAGCTGCACCCTGCGTCCCTCCGATGCCCCCACACCCCCCTCTCCACCGCCCGGGGAAGAGCCGTGCCAGCAGCTCCACACCAGCAGATGGACAGACTGTGAGAAAGGAAGTGGAGAAACCTTCCCAGTTTCTGGTCTGGGGAGAAAAAAGGCCAGGAATGCCACGTTTTCCATTTCCCCCCATATGTAATGTTTAGCTTATATAAATGAACTAATATTTTCCTGGAGAGCAAAAATCGTAAAGAACATTGACCCCGAGAGAGGGCAGTTGGTGCTGTGTGTGCCTTGGAACCGGTGAAGACATTTCCAGATCTCGTGAGCCCCGCCTCCGTGTGGCTGAACCAGCTGACAGGTTTTCTCTGAGATTCCTTGGCAGCAAAGCAAGTCCATGGAGAAGTTCAGGCTGGCTGCAGGTTCCTATACCTTCAGGACTGCTCGCCAACACACCTTTCTGTCTTCCTTCTGTTGCCCGGTGGTTAAAAGCCAGGCAGATCTTGGAGTCGGGCCGACCTGAGTGCAAGGCCAGCTCCAGCGCTTCCTAGCTCTGGGACTTTGGGTGATCGGCGTGGTCCCTCTGATCCTCGGTGTTCTTATTGGTGAAATGGGAAGAGGAATAACTAAATACTTTGGAGAAGGAAGTGGCAACCCACTGCAGTATTCTCGCCTGGAGAATCCCATGGACAGAGGAGTCTGGCCGGCTACAGTCCATGGGGTCGCAAAAGTCGGACGCAACTTAGCGACTAAAGCACCATAAATACTTCATGTAGGCTTACTTCATGGACTGTGGCTGGGCCAGAGAAACCCTTAGACGGTGCCTGGCACACGCTTACCACTCAGGAAGGTTCGCTCCTGGCCCTCACAGATGGGCTCTGATGCTGACCAGATGGAGGGGCAGCATGGCATGGCCAGTGGAGCACTGGACGGGGGTGCCAGAGGGCCCTCACCTCAGCTCCAGCTCACACTCAGCAGCTGTACCAGGCACTCTGGCCACATAACCCGCCACCCCAGGACCCAGTGGCACAAAGCGGCCATGTTACTACAGGCACAGACTTTCGGGCCAGGAGGCTGGACAGGGCACAGCCAGGGTGGCTTGTCTCTGCTCCATGACAACTAGGGTCTCAGTGGGAAAGACAGGAAGGCTGAGAGGGACTGGATGTTGGGGCTGGAACCGTCGGGATGTGCGTGGTGCTGGCTGTCAGCTGGGGTGGAACCCAAAGGTTGCATGGTATTGCCCTCCAAGAGCAGAGGTCCTCAAAGCATCATGCCGTCTGCACGACCGACCTCGGAAATCACTTAAACTCACTTCTGCCATGCTCTGTAGGTCAGTTCAGTTCAGTCGCTCAGTCGTGTCCAACTCTAACCCCATGGACTGCAGCACGCCAGGCCTCCCTGTCCATCACCAACTCCCGGAGTTCACTCAAACTCATGTCCATCGGGTCGATGATGCCATCCAGCCATCTCATCCTCTGTCATCCTCTTCTCTCACCTTCAATTTCCCAGCATCAGGGTCTTTTCCAGTGAGTCAGCAAAGGTAGCCCAAGTCTTGGAGTTTCAGCTTCAGCATCAGTTCTTCAAATGAATATTCAGGACTGATCTCCTTTAGGATGGACTGGTTGGATCTCCTTGCACAGTCCAAGGGACTCTCAAGAGTCTTCTCCAACACCACAGTTCAGAAGCCTCAATTCTTCAGCGCTCAGCTTTCTTTCTGTCGGTCAAGGCAGTCTCAAAGGCCTGCCAGGCTCAAGGAGAGGGCAGGGAGACTGAGCCCTCAAAGAGAGTGTCAGGATTTGTGGACCTGTGTTAAAACCAACCACACCAGCTGGTTCACAGGTAGGGAAACAGGTTAAGGGTAGTCATAGCTGACACACATTGAGCGAGTACTCTCTGCCGGGCACACTCTAACCCGCCCCATGTGCTTGCCTGGTGAATCTCCACCCGCCTTGGGAGGTAGGTGTACCTGCCCTATAGGCGAAGGCACTGGGCTGCTTGCTCCCCCTATCTCGCGCCTGGAGGAAGGGGCAGAGCCAGTTGCTAAGCCCAGGGGTCTGGACTGGTTGTCGCCTGTACCCAGCACAGAGAAGAAGCAGGATGCACCAGAGGGCCCCGGAGTTCCCTGGGCTCCCCATCATCGGTGCAGTGCAGGAAGCGCCCTGCCCTGGGTGACCACCTTGGCGCACCCATGACGTTGCCACACTGTGAGTGGCGTGCTGTCCCAGCGTGGTCCTCAGAAGGCTGAGTCTGTGTAAGAGTAGATTCTAAACATGCTTTGGCATTGCCTCTCCTCCCCTTGCCCTTCAGGGACCTCCCGCTGTGGCTGCGGAGTGGGGGTGTTGCCATCCCCTATTCTGGACTTCTCTCTACCTGCCTTGTCGGGCTAACCTCAGGCTCTGGTTGCCAAGAATGGCGTGCGCTCAGTGCCGACTCCAGGTGCAGTTTCCTCTCACAGGCACTTTCCTGGGTTTTCCGGCGACCCCACAACCCCTTGACCTGAGCAGATGGAGATCTTTTCCAGGGCACGGAGTGGGGGCACTGCATGGGCCCTCAGCCGGGGCCCACTGCGTTTCTTACTGCTTGAAGTCCTCTCCAGCCCTCAGCTCCACTCACAGGGACCACCTTGGCCCATGAGAGGCCACACCTGTCCTGGTCCGGGTGAATCTGTGAGTGTAGCTAACCCTGGTGTGGCCACAGCCGCGTGGACTCTAGGCCTGAGGGAGGCGCTCAGAGTCCCCAGGTCTCCCAGCTGCTGGAGACATGTAGCAAGTTCCTTGAGGGGGCTGGAGACCCCTCACTGTGGTTGAGAAGAGTGAGAGAGCACCCCCATGGGTGAGGGCAGTGACCCCCCTCTTTCTGCCCTCATATTCTCAGAGTGGGTAGAGGACCCTAGGTGAGGGACTCCAGGGACAGGGAACCAGTTTTTGCTGGCTCCCTCTGGAGTTCACGTTTGCTCTGTCCTTGCAGTCTCCCATCCTAGTAGCCCCTTAAGGACAAGGCCAAGCAGAGAAACCAAGACTCAAAGCTGCTGCCCTGCTGCAGCTGGGACCTTGGGCCTCTGGCTGCGAGAAGAAAGCGTCCAGGCCTCACTGCAGTTGAAAGGTGATCGGATGTCATATTTCAGAAGGAAATGAACCGGGGCAAACCGAGTGACATGTGAGATAGAGCCTGGCTTGCAGTAAGGACCCATAAGAGTTGCATGTATGAGAAACAAAGAACACGTGTGAACGTGAAAGTCACCGGCTCCCAGGCTCCACCAGGAACCCTGGCCAGAGAAAGCTTTCAACACAAACAGGCTTTCCTCTGCAGAGGGGTCCCCAGGGCCCAGAGCGCTCTGGCAGACCTGATGAGCCCCAGTGTGGGAACAAAATGAAATGGAGAATGAATGAATTGATACGGGGAGACATGGAACCCCTTGCAGTTGGGAGGGATGTGGGCCCTGTGCCCCAGACACTCAGGCTGGTGCTCTCAAAGCTCCAGATCGCGGCAGTGGTGATCCTGGCCTCCAGGGATGATGCGCAGGCTCAGAGCCCGAGGAGAATGGACCCCGGCTCCCCGCTCAGCCCGGGGCCATGGCTGGATGGAACGCGAGTCTTATGACTCCAGATTGAGTCGTTTCCCTCCGACACAGCTGCCTCCCATTAATCTCCGATGTGCGAGACTTGGAGCGTAGCCCTTGAGCGGCGGCCGGGCTGCCAGGTTGCTTGAATCGGGCAGCGCTAACCCGGGGCAGGACTGCTCCGATGCCGCCGGGACCCGTGGGAACGAGGCTCCCCGATCCGGGTGCGTGTCCTCCTCAGCAGAGCTGTGGGCTCCATGCCAGTGCTTTCGGCCCACGCTGCTGGTGCTCCAGCTGCCCACCCAGCCCTGTGCTGGGCACGGGGACACGGTCCCTGCCTCCTGTGGTGGGGGGTGGGGAAGGACAGTCAGCAGGAAATCACACACAGCTACTTAGCTTCAGATGAATAGGTGCCATGAAGGCCGGGCGTGGGTCACGTGCACCCAGAACGATGGGGTGTCACCCCCTTTGTGAGAACTCCCACCCTCGGGGCCGTGAATTCTGCACCACACCGGGCCCTGTATCTCAGTGAGGGTCTAATTTAACCCCTGAGGATGGGAGGGGCCTCCAGTTCTTTCCCTCCATTTCTTTCTCTTCCAAGAGAAACATACAGAAGGAACAGGAGGCACTGGGGACGTTTCAGACCTGTCTCCTGTGACCCCCGTGGGTGGGCAGAAGAGGCCCGTGGCCCCTGCAGTGTCCTGGTGCTGGCTGCCCAGCCAAGGCCACCTCTGAGAAGAGAAAGTGACGGCTGAGACGGAGGCTGCCGAGGTCAGAGTAGAGTGTGGCTTCTGAGCCGTTTCCTTTAGAATTACAAACGGAGCACAGGGCCACTGTTGCCCACCGCTCACCAGCCCCTCGCCCCAGCAAGCTCCTTAACCCTTCTGACTGCAGGTGCCATATCGTAACATTGAGATGCCGCCATCAGGGCCAGCGAGGCAGTGTTACTTTGACGCTGACATCAGTTCCTCTGTCCAAAAGATTTAGCACAGTCTCTGGCCCCTGGTAGATGCTCAGTGAGTGTCACCCATTACCATCGCCAGCCCTGGCACAGTTGTGATAGTTATCCAATTGATGTAGTTCCTGCCATTACCGTATTTCTTTATTTTTTCTTATCAAAGGAGGTGTCTTTCCTGGGTGTAATTATCCGGATGCTTGTCTCTGTCCCCACTTGACTGTGACTCTGCGAAGGCAGAGCGTCAGCTCTCTAATTCAGAGTCCCTGGGCCGCACCCCCCGGCTGTTGTTAGGAAGGAGAGAGGCTAGCGCTCTCTCCTTTCCTCCTCACCAGGGTACTGCCAGGCCGGCTTAGTGCCCCTGTCTTGCAGACGTAAAATTCATGCTCAGAGGCACAAGGTAACTCGCCCAAAGTCGCTCAGCCAGGAGGTGGCAGGTACCAGTGGGAGTGCAGGCCTGTCTGCCTTTGGGTCCCACGTTCTTTGCTGTCACCATTCATCATCCTTCCTGCCCACTCCAGAGCCATCGTTAGAAGGCTCTGTGCTCTTTTCTCTTCCAATCAGTGAGTGGCCTGCTGGGCAGCATGTTGGTTTCTTGAGAGAAGTGTAATGAAAACCAGATTTTGTTCATGATATCTTGCTCCCCAATGACTGTCAGTTCTCATATGTTCCAATAAAACTGCTAAAGAAACAGCCACTTAAAGATTATTCATGGAAAAATTATGCTGAGGAAAAATAGAGCAATCCTCTGAGATAGTCAAGCCGCGTGGTCAGTTTTTCCAGCTGCTTGTGCCATATCGGGCCGGGCAGTGGGGACCACACTCTGCTAGGGCAGGCCAGAGCCCCAGCCCATTATCACCGCCCCCGCCCCTGCCCCAAGGACACGGAGGAACAAACTTGTCAGCACCCAGCTCCGAACCGGTCCCAGAAGACACGTGTCCCGGGTGCTGTCACATGGCATGCCCCGCCTTCCCCCCCGCCCAGGCCTGGTGGGGCTGGCACGTGAGGCCTTTCAGTAGCACTTACTGGAAGAGAGGCCACCCCCCCACCCATCCCAGGTCCCAGCTGAATGGAAATTCTTCTGCTTCAGCGTCAAAGTCCTGCTATTGGTCCGCGGTGCAGGGATGGGAGCGACAGAGACCCGGGGCACTGAGAGCAGCATCAGCTTTGACCCTGGGCCCAGGGGGATCACAGCCCCCCACTTTACCCCAGCAGAGTTCAGGGGCATCTGAGGCCAGGCCTGCCTCCCATCCAAAGCAGCCAGGAGAAGGGGGTGGATCCGCGCCTGGGCCTGGAGGGAGAGTCAGGAGCTGAGTGGAAGCGTCCAGAGGCTCGGGAGAGCCTGACTGGGGTCGGAGCCAGGGCGCAGGAACCTCTGGGAAACAAGTGGGGAAGGGAGTGGGTGAGGAGAGAGCCGAGGCCAGGGAGGTTCCCAGAAGAGCCTCGGAGTGTCCACTTCTCACTGCACACGCGGCTGGTTCAAGGAGCAAACCCAGCTCCCCTCGGCCACGTGAGCTGGAGGCGGGGAGGTCTCCACAGGACGGCTGTAGGAGTACTAATGGCTCAGGAGTCACTGGACTCAGCAATGGAGGTGTTAGTCTCTCTCACCTTCCCTTCCTCCGGAACAGCAGTTGGACATTTATCTATCACACGTTTCCTTCAAGGAGTGCCTTCTGCTTAGATCAGATCACCTCGAATGTGTTGCCATGTTCCTCCTTCCTCAGGTTTCCCCTAGCGCCTGACTTCTGAACTAACTGCTTGAGCTCCTTCCCCACCATGGGCCACCCGCCCCCCCCCCCCCACTTCCCCTGGTTCCCAGAGAGTGGCGCAGGGCCCAGGTCCTGCTCACGGGCTCTCTCACCTGCAAAGCGGGCCGCCTCCGAGTACCCACCTTCTGGGTGGCAGCACCACACACAGCCAGAGACCAGGCCCGCAGAGCTCAATTATCACTGTTATTAATGCTAGGAGACCACTGGTTCCAACCACGGGGAGGAGCCAGGCGAGATGACCTTTACAAAATACTTACTGAGCCCGGGGTGGGAGCCAGAGTGACTCAGGCATCGAGACTGTGATCCTGCGTACAGGCAGCTGATAAACAAGCCGCATTCCACCCTCCGCACGGATTCACTTATTGAGCAATACGTACAAAACAGAAACAAAGCCGGGTGCTTCCACGCTGCCCTTCCTCCCCGCGGCAGCTACACGGGACAGAACTTGCTTTCATCCCTGTGCTTTGAGCAGAAGTTCTTCACGGGGTGCCCATCAGAATCACCCAAAGAGCAGCACCCCTGACCCATCTGAGATCAGCAGAACTAGACCCTCCTGGGTTGGGCCCAGGAAACTCCGTTTCTCACACACCCTCCAGATGCTTCTGATACAAACATGGCCTGGTTAAGAATGACAGTCTCAGAGAGGCTGACAGCAACGTGGAACCCCTCACAGGAAAGTGCAGGCGTACACAAAGCTTAGCCGCAGTCCTTGCTGGCTCCCATGGACCCTCCCAGGGTTGGCGAAGTCCAGGACACGACTCTCTGACGTCAGCGTCATGGGTTGGTCTGTCGGAGCCCCAGTTCTTGAGATGATGCCACATGCAGGCTGGAATTGGGACCTCAGACAGCGCCCCCTCTTCTTATCAAATTAGGTCTTCTGGATCCCCCTGTTCAGCCCGAGCCTGAGCTCTCTGTCTCAGTGGAGGAGGGTTTTACTCCCATTCAGGTCTGAGTGGGCAAATGACAGAACAGAAGCTGAAATCAACACATGAGAAGCTTTATTCAGTGGCCGAAGAATGGAGAAAAGGCAACTAAATTAACAGAGTAAAGACACAAGGATGAGCAGTGGGGCTGATAATGGGGAGGCAGATGCCTTAGTCTACCGGGGGGAGGGATGGGGCTTTTTCAAGGGAGTAGAGTGCCACCCCCTTTCTATTCTTTGGTCCTTAATGTCCAGCCTTGGCCACCAGTGGATGTGTCATTTAATATGCTAATGTAGTCAGATGGAGGTACAAGGAGACTCAGAGTCTGTTGGAAATCACATTCATCGCCATCTTGGGCCCAGCTGGTTCCACCTGGTTTTTTCTTTGTGTGTGTGTGCGGTTTCCTTTCCTATCTCTGGACCCTTTAACTTAAAGATTTATATCCAATCCTGCTAGAGGTGGGAGAGTTGAGAAATTTTAAGCAAGGACACTTCTGCTAACAGTGGAGGTTGATGGGTTTTGTTTTCTTAATTTTATTTATTTGACTTTGCTAGGTATCTTCTTTGGGGCATGTGGGATCTAGTTCCCCAGCCAGGGATAGAACTCAGACCCTCTGCATTGGGAGCATGGAGTTTTAGCTCTCAGGAAGTCCTGGTTGATGGGTTTTGAGCAAAGACCTGGAGCATCTCTGACAGCACTATCTCCTGCCACCTAGCCAGGTGGCCTAGGCAACCAGGCAGAAGGGAGCCCACTGACCAAGACCCCATCGTACAGCCCCCAGTTCCTGGCACAGGGTGGGGAAGGATAGTCCTGGATTCTAGCACAGCCCCTAGCACAGCACCTGGTACAGAGAAAGTGTCCACTCGGTTTTCAAATTTCATTTCAAATCATGAAACCTTTCTACAAAGAGAATATCTATGGTACCTCCCACCCATATTTAACAGAAGTGAACATTTTGCCATATTTGCTTTATATCTCCTAAAATGTTTACAGATAGATTACACCCCATCCTTTCCCTTTCTTCCGTATGGAGGTATCTACTGTCCCCATACCATTTTGTGTTTTTCCTGTGTGGATTTTTGTATTTTACTACGTGTATACCTATATATGGGCTTCCCAGATAGCGCTAGTGGTAAAGAACCCGCCTGCCAATGCAGGAGACATAAGAGGCGCGAGTTCATTCCCTGGGTTGGGAAGACCCCCTAGAGGATGGCATGGCAACCCACTCCAGTAGTCTTGCCTGGAGAATCCCCGTGGACAGAGGAGTCTGGGGGTCTATAGCCCATAGGGTCCCACAGAGTTGGACATGACTGAAGCAACTTAGCATGCGCACATACATACAAAAATGTATACTAGTTTTTAAAAATATTACACAAGTGGCATCGTGCCATTCACCTAGACATTCGTCTGCAACTCGCTCTGCCTGCTGACCCTATGTTTCTGGCATATGCGTTGTATCCATGTGGATACCTGCAGATCCAATTTCTTCCTTTCTTCCTGCTCTGCAGAATTTGTTGAATGAATGCACTGCAGCTCCCTTATCCATTTCTCTAACCGAGGGGCATGCAGGTTGTTTCCACTTGGAACGTCCTTGGAAAGGAAATGTGTCCCCCTTGTGCAAGGATGCACGTTTCCTGAAGGCAGACATCCAGAACTGGAATCCTGGGTCATGGTGATTCCGTGAAGGCATCTTTACTCAGCATTGCTAATTGCTTTCAAGTATTTGACACGAAAATGAGCCCTTAATTAGCATTCACATTTGATATTGTCAGGCTAATCTTTTTTTTTTTTTTTTTACAATCTAGTGAGTTGAAAGTGTATCTCAGTTTTACTATAATTTGCATTCCCATGATTACCAGTGAGGTTAAGACATCTTTCCATATAGTTATTGGTCATTGAGGCCATTTCCTCTTTTGTGAATTTCCGATTTGTTTCCTTTGCCCATTTTCTTGGGGTGTAGTTTGTCTCTTTCTTACTGGTATTTGAAGTTCTCTGTAAATCGGAACTTTGATGGTGATGTGGATGACACATTCCTTCTCTCAGACTACACCTTGCCATCTAATGTTGCTTTTCCTGTCTTTTGTTTATTGGCTTGATTTGGTACAGAAATGTTTAACCAAATTTTTTCATTTTTAAAATTTATTTTTTAATTGGAGGAAAATTGCTTTACAATGTTGTGTTGCTGCCAAACAACAGCACAAATCAGCCATGATTATACATATATCCCCTTCCTTTTGAGCCTCTCTCCCCTCATTTTTTTTTCCTTGAAGTTTTATGCCTTTTGTTTCTTTCCTTTCCCCAAGGTCATAAGGATTGTCTCCTTTTTCTTTCCAGTAGTTTTGCATTTTCATATATATATATATCATTAATCTACTTGCATAGTGTAAGGTAGGAGGACTCAATAATTTCATCTTTCTCCACATGGAACCTAATGGTTCTAGACCCATGTACTGAAAAGACCCTGTCTTCCCTTTAGCTTGTAATGCCACCGCCACCATGAAGAAGTCTAGACTCTCACTTGTGATTCACTGAACGGTTTCTCTGTCCATGCACCGACACTAGACTGTTTGAGTTACTTTTGTCTTACGTTTTGGTCTGATAACTGGTAGGACAAGTCCTGCGCTGTTCTTCTCAAAATTTGTTGTGACTACTTTGTCACAGAATTTGTCTTCAGAATTTTAAGATCAGCCGAAATGACCAAGTATAATAGGATTTGAGCACCATGCCCCTGACAGTTTCAGGCTTTTCACTCATCAGACTTTCATGAATCTGTATGATGGTTGGATCTGAGAAGTTCAGACTGGCTGCAGTGGCAGCCCACTCCAGTACTCTTGCCTGGAGAATCCCACGGACGGAGGAGCCTGGTAGGCTGCAGTCCATGGTGTCGCAAAGAGTCGGGCACGACTGAGCGACTTCACTTTCGCTTTTCACTTTCATGCACTGGAGAAGGAAATGGCAACCCACTCCAGTGTTCTTGCCTGGAGAATCCCAGGAACAGGGGAGCCTGGTGGGCTGCCGTCTATGGGGTCGCACAGAGTCGGACACGACTGAAGCGACTTAGCAGCAGCAGCGGACTGGCTGCAGGAAGAAGAGAAAGTGTGGTAGCTCAGACCAGTCAGGGACAAGAGAGAGGGACAGGGAGGGGGTGTACAAAACCTAGGGGTCTTGGCGATTGTGTGTGCCGAGTAAGAAGAGATGGTGAAACAGTGAGAGACTTTATTTTGGGGGTCTCCAAAATCACTGCAGATGGTAACTACAGCCATGAAATTAAAAGATGCTTGCTCCTTGGAAGAAAAGTTATGACTAACCTAGACAGCATATCAAAGAGCAGAGACATTACTTTACCAACAAAGGTCCCTCTAGTCAAAGCTATGGTTTTTCCAGTAGTCATGTATGGATGTGAGAGTTGAACTATAAAGAAAGCTGAGCACTGAAGAATTGATGCTTTTGAACTGTGGTGTTGGAGAAGACTCTTGAGAGTCCCTTGGACTGCAAGGAGATCCTACCAGTCTGTCCTAAAGGAGGTCAGTCCTGAATATTCATTGGAAGGACTGGTGCTGAAGCTGAAATTCCAGTACTTTGGCCACTTGATGTGAAGAACCAACTCATTTGAAAGGACCCTGATGCTGGGAAAGATTGAAGTCGGGAGGAGAAGGGGGTGACAGAGGATAAGATGTTTGGATGGCATCGCCAAAGCGATGGACAAGAGTTGGAGTAAGCGCCAGGAGTTGGTGATGGACAGGGAAGCCTGGCGTGGCGCATTCCATGGAATTGCAGAGTCAGACACAACTGAGTGACTGAACTGAACTGAACTGAGTAAGAAGAGAAAAGGCAAGTCACAGTCTTGGGGAAGCAAGATGACTGCTCCTTCCAGGCCAGGTGACTGAGTGGCCAGCAGGGCCTCCAGCCAAGGCTGGAAATACAGAAAGAGGGTTCAAGTTCAACCTTGGCTGAACTTAAGATATCTTGGAGAAGATTCTTGAGAGTCCCTTGGATTGCAAGGAGATCCAACCAGTCCATTCTAAAGGAGATCAGTCCTGGGTGTTCTTTGGAAGGAATGATGCTAAAGCTGAAACTCCAATACTTTGGCCACCTCATGCGAAGAGTTGACTCATTGGAAAAGACCCTGATGCTAGGAGGGATTGGGGGCAGGAGGAGAAGGGGACGACAGAGGATGAGATGGCTTGATGGCATCACCCACTCGATGGACATGAGTTTGAGTAAACTCCAGGAGTTGGTGATGGACAGGGAGGCCTGGCGTGCTGCGATTCGTGGGGTCGCAAAGAGTCAGACATGACTGAGCGACTGAACTGAACTGAACCGAACTGAGGAAAGTTCAGATGAAGGGATCAAGCCGACAGAAGAAAATGCAGGTCTCAGGCTCAAAAAAAAAAAAAAAAAAAAAAAAGAGGTTGGCTGGAGACTTCCCTGATGGTCCAGTGGCTAAGACTCCTCAGGCTCACCATTCAGGGTTTGACCCCTGGTCAGGGAACTAACTTCCACATGCCTGCAACTAAAGATCCTACATGCCACAATGAAAACCCAGTGCAGCCAAGTAACTAAATAAATATTTAAAAAATAAGTAACTGTTGTGCATATCCATAAGCTCCCTTGCTCTTTAATACAAACAACAACAACAAAAAAGGATGGCAGTAAAGGTTTAAGAGTCATCAGCCAACCTGCTGAATTAAATCAGAACCAGGAGCCAAAGAGGGAGGCTTGTGTAGACAATACCAGCCACTGGGGAATAAGGAACCCATGGAGGAGGCTTAGTGACAGCAATCGAAGAGGCTCAGGGAGAAGCAGACGTGAGTGACATCACAGGCACCCAGGAAGCAGAGGCTTACGAGGAGCGATCACCTGTATCAGCTGCCAAGGGCACTGGTGAGGAAGCCAATGAATGCGCGACGATTTGGCCTAAAGGAGGTCAATGGAAATGTCATTAGGAAATAGAAACCAGATTTAGTGACTTGAGGAGTGAGTGAGGGAGCGGCAGCGGAGTAGGGGGCAGGCTGGTTTTTGAGGAAGTGTGGCGCCTGGGAGGAGAGCCGGGCCAGGGAACCTTCTTTGGCAGAAGGTGAGAAATTAAGAGTGTAAGCATAAACTGGGGAATGGACCAGGCAGGAGAAGGGGAAGCAGTGCAGTGGACTCTCGGAGGGAACAGAAGGTTGGGGCAGAGGTCCCTGTTCCCTGGGGGCCTGGCAGGAAGCCTGGTATCACCGGAGGTGCAACCAAACCCAACAGGCACAGTGTTCTCATGGCAGGAGAGTGGCAGCATTTTGGAGAGGGTCTGATAGTTGTGCAGGGCGCTGAAGGAGGGGTTGACACCTGGAAATAGTTGTTGAAGGGAACAGCGGAGACCTAGTGCAGGGCTTGGTGGTGGGGCCTCAGGGAAGTGACGGAGAGGATGTGGGGGTCAGGGAGTGGGATGTGGAGGAGGCACAGAGGGGTGGGACGGTCTCTGGGAGTGGGAGTTCAGAGCCCGAGATTTTCGTGAGTTCTTTGCCTCGGGAACCCTCCGAAGTGCCAGAAGCTGGACTTCCCATAGTGGACAGGCTGGGGACAAGGGTCGTTGGTGTGGATGCCAAAATAAGAATGAGCCAAGCATGCTGGAGGACCCAGGGACCCTCAGGTCACTAGTGGGTCTGCAGCATCTTGTGGTGGAGGATCGGGAGCCCTGGGTGGACCTCTGGCCTCACAGGCCCTCCAGGATGTTCCCCAGCACAGCCAGGCAGTAACCCCCTGGTTTGCCCCACATTCACTGTGCTCCGCAGGAAGTAACCGAGCCCCTTTGCGGAAACCCTGGCTCTCAGCTATCATCTGGGGTCACCTCCCTTTGACATAGGTTGGGACCTGGGGCTCTTTACTTCAGTGTTTGCACCTGGACAAACATCTCCTGAGAAGCAGATACAAAGAAACTATGAGGAACTAAAAATAACTGCAGGCATATGCAATTGGAGCAAATTTCAAACAAAATCCAGCGGCCACTTCTGAGGTGCCTGGAGCAGGGTACTGCGCGTGATCCCTCTGTGCAGCACCACCAGGGGGCGGGCAGACCACCTAGGCTGCCCCTCTGGCCTGACCCACTGATCTGCACCTGCCCTTACCCCATTTAAGGAACCAGATCGCCTCGCCACGGGGAGCAAGCAAGGGAACCTGTTATTTGTTTTCGCTCCCTTGTGAGTCTGATTAAAGCCTTGCCTGAATTCCTCGTCTAACCTCTTATCCGTTTCTGTTGATTCGAGTCCAAGAACCCAGCTTGGTAACACCTGAAGACCTCCCTTCCCAAATCACAACCGCAGAAACTGAAGAGACAACAGTGGTCTAGACCGCGCCCCACAGAAAATAGCTGTGAATGTGGCTCAGTGGGGTTTGTGACCCCAACCCCCTGGCTTTCATGACCTTGCATTGGCCCCATGACTGGGGCTGAGGAGGACAGGGTAACATAATCATAATAAAACCAGAGTGAGCTCTAACTGAAACTCTGCATATGTTACCCCAAGACCTCTCCCAGCCACCTGCAGGGTGAGTGCGTTGTTCCCAACTTTCAGATGAGGAAACTGAGACTCAGAGAGGAAGCACCTCATCCAAGGTCACCCAGGCAATAACGGACGGGCCTGGATGTCTGACACCCTGCCTGCGTGGCTATGCTCTCTCGCCCAGTTAATCCACCGTCCCCACTGAGCCCTGCACACATCCCTTTTGGCTGGACATGTGCTTCAGAAGAGAGTCTGGCCTTGGAAGGGCACAGAGGTATGGGCCCTGGACCTGGACTCAGAAGTCACACTATTGAGGCTCAACTCTGTCCCCCAGCGGGGTGGCCGTGGAGAAGTACCGCCCCAGGGGAAACAGGCCAGACTGCCGACCCCCGCCTCCACCCCTGCCCTGTCCATCCATGGCACTCTCCTCCACGTGAACAGAGGGGCTGTCAGGCCAGGGACGCTGTGCACAGCAGGATGCTGGCCATCCTGATGGCCTGTTGTCAGGCTTATTATGTGTATCACAGTGTGCCTGGCAGCTGGGGGTGAGGGGTCAGGGTCTCGTGAGTAGACAGCTACAGGGCTTGAGGAGCCTTGCCCGCTCCTGTCAGCCAAGCCAGGGGTCTCCCCGCAAACCCAGCCCACCTCCCCTGAGCCTCCCCAGGCCCTCACCTCACTCTCTGTGCTCTGTTCACAGGCCCGTCCAGTGGCTCCAGTTCCGCAAGGTTCAGCCGGCGGCCCACCTGTCCGGACGCCTCTGTGGCCGGCAGCCTCCCCACACCCCCGGTCCCAAGACACAGGAAGAGCCACAGCCTGGGCAACAAGTGGGTAACCGCAAGAACCCCTGACATCGGGGTCGGGGTGGGACTGAGCATGGGGCGGGGCCGAAGAGCTGCTAGGGATGCCAGCCCATCCGGGCCTCCCCTGCCCGTCTGGGAGCTGCTGATGGGCGCTCTTGGTCTCCCGGGCTGGTGCTCCCTCCTCAGGCTGGCATGGGCTCAGGAAGGGCAGGGGTGGCCGTGGCTGCATGGCCCGTGTACTGATGACAGGTCTCCGGGGCTCAGCAGCTGATGGAGGAGGTGTGCAGGGAAGGGCGGGGAGGCAGTGGTGGGCTTCTAGCTGGTTTGCCCAAACTTGGATAGTGCCTCCACGTAGAAAGAAAACCCCAGAGTCCAGGAAACACCGTGACAGTCCTCCAGGGAGCATGTAATATCTCATGGCACCTGTGTGTCATGGCTCAGCATCTCCACTTGCTGAAAGTTGCAGAAAGCCTGCAGTGCCCAGAGCCTGCTGCAGGTTCCCCCGGCTCCACGGGGCTGGCCAGCTGGGGGACATGTGTGGTCCTTAGCGTGGGTGGGCAGCTGTGCGCTTGTCCCCAGGGGGTTGGGCACAGATCCCTGAGCAGTTGGGTCCCTTCTGCCCTGTCCCTCCCTCTCTCCTTCTCTCTGTTCCTTCCTTCCTTTCGTCCTCCTACCGTTAAGGACACAAGCCTCAGCCAGCCCAGGCTAGCCCTGGAGGAGAAAAGGCTTGCTTCTCTGAGAGTTCGGGGCTTGCTCGGTGCTGGATACACTGGCACGTGCCCGCCCAGCATCCTCTCACTGGGCCCCTTCAGGCCTCCGGAGTAGCTGCGTGATCCGTGTTGTAAGAATGAGGCCCGGAGGTCTGACAGGGGAAGCACCTGGCGGTGGTGGGTAAGGCTGGAGCAAGGACTTGGACCAGGTGTACGACTCCAGATGCAGACGTGCTGACCACAGAGTCAGCCATCTTTTGGCTTGTTCGGCTCCATCACTCAAAAGCACCATCTGCTCACCTGAGCCTCACAGTCATCCTGGGAGTCAGGCAGGGCGAGGGCATGAGTCTCCGTTTGCCAGAGAAACTGAGGCTCAGAAGAATGATGTGACTTGCCCAAGGTCACGCATGGGGAGATAGGACCACGGTTCTGGGTGAAGGTCTTTGTCCTGCAGCGGCGCCGTTCTGCTCAGGCCCCTGGGGCAGGTGGAACCACGGTTGCTCTGTAGATAAGGAGCTGTGCCTTCTTTCTTCCTTTCCATTTTCCAGTATGATGTGTCAGTTGAGTGTAGTTGAGAGTAAAAGCGCGACATTCCCGTCGGAAAAAGCGAGGCACCTGCTGGACGACAGTGTCCTAGAGCCCCGCAGCCCCCGCAGGGGCCTCGCCCTCGCCTCCTCCTCCGCCGTCACCAACGGACTCTCCCTCGGTAAGCGTCCCCGGCCTGCACACGACAGCGGGTGGGCCATGGCCCGGCGTGTCTGTGTCTGTCTCCGTCATTGCAGTGCCTGGGGGCCCCGCACCCCCCCGCAGAGAGGGCTCCCCGCAGGCGTCGCCAGAGCCAAAGAGGCCTTTGCTTCCCGGTCTCAAAGGCTTCACAAAGGGCCTTGGGTCCTCATCCTGCCAGTGGCCCTGAGAGGGGCAAGAAACGGGGGACGGACACGTACCTGAGACCCACCGTCCTTGGCAGGCGACTGCCAAAGCCTGCTGGCTGCTGCCCCCGTGGGGCTCCATCCCTGGGGAGCTACAAACCCTGGCCCGCAGGGCAAAGGAGGAGACGCTGCCTGGGGACGGCAGCAAGGCGGCCCCGGGGTGCTCGCCATGCGCTTGTCTTCATACCAAGAAGCCAAAGTAAGGGAGGATGAGAAATTGACCTTCTGGGATGAAAATGTATGTCTGAACTCCATCCAGAGATGGTGCTTATATCAATAGAAAGACAGAGGCTGAGCTGCTGGGGCCGGGGGGGGCGGTGTCGGACCTCCGGGTGGCAGTGAGCTCTGGTCACAGGCCCGCTGCCTGTGGAGTCCAGGCCGCCATCAGACAGGTGTACTCTCCACCGGCTGTCCTTCCAGTGTGCCGTGCTTCTGTAGTCTGTGTGTCTGTGTGTCTGTCTTAACAGGGAGCCCTCCCGGAGCTGGCAGCAGGCTAGACAGAGGCCAGTAGGGCGGAGGGCCCCCAGCGCGTGGGAGGGAAGAGGAGGTATGGGCAGGAAAATCGTGCAGGAATCTCGCGTCCCGTGAAATGGGGCCAATCTCTGAGGCAGTGTCGCCGCGAGGGGGCACCTGGCTCCCACTTCCTAGAAAGTGTGTGACAAGCAAGGCCCGTGTCTGCTGTCCGTCCAGGGAGGAGATCCTTCTCCTTGGACCCGGTCAGGGGTTTCCGCCAGCTGGGGACTGTGTAGCCCGAGGTTCCTAGGTGGGCCTGGGGAGAAGAGTTCAGGGTCTGTGAGTTGGGGAAAGGCTGGATTAAACCAGGGTGGCAGGTCTCATCCCAGAGACTGGACCATGCTGATGGGCATCGTGGGTCTCCCAGGAGGCAGCTGAGCCCAAAGGTTCCCACACTGTCTGGGCCGGAACCCTCCTCCTTGGAGAATCCCATGGGATGGGGTTCTGAACCTCCCTGGGAAATGCTGGCCCGAGAACATTGGGCTGGGCAGCAGAACAGCTCTTTTACATCCAGGAAACTTTCTGAGCTGTGCCTGAGCCCAAGCTTGCTATTCCTGAGACAGAAAACCAAGTCAGATGCTGTGCTGTCCCGCGTCCAGGCGGGAGATCCCCAGATGCTGCGGCTCTCGGCTCCTCCACTCCGAACACTCAGAGGTTTTTCTGTTTGGAGCTGGGGCCTGGGAGCTCGCTGCCTGTGTGCCTGTGCCCTGCTTGAGGCTGAACTAGTCCTTGTGTCCTGGAACTGCCAGGGGGCCTGGGACCCCCCTCTTTCTCCCCACTCCCACTGCCTGGCCGTGGTGCCAGCGAGACAGCCCAGGCAGAGAGGGCAGAACCCAGGCGCCTCCAAGGAAAGTCTCTCTGCTTCCTTGTGGCCGAAGCTGGGCCTTGGTGAGTCCCAGTCAGCCCTGGGGGGGCAGGCCATGGGAAAGCTGAGCCCTCTGCGTGCACACTGCCCCAGGCTCTGAAAGGGCGCTCCGTGGGGGCCTCTGTCCAGTGCTAGGTAGCTGCTCCGTGGCCCGTGTTTAGTCCAGTCCTGACCTTTGGAGGGAGGAGTGGTCATCTGGCCCCTAGAGGGCAGTGGTGGAGCCTGTGGAAGACAGAGACCTAAGGTCCTGACCCCAGGGGACTGGTGTGCTGGCAGCCGCAGCGTTAGGAGGGCAGGGAGGGGAGAGGAGGGCCCACCTGGGAGCCGTGGGATGGGGTGGGCTGAGTGTGAGACAGAGCAGCAGCAGAGCAGAGCCCGAGCCACACTGACACCCCTGGGCTCAGGCGGTGTCCCTCTGGCACGTCTGTGCAGCTCAGGGCCTGGGCCCGGTGGAGAAGAGGCCGCTCTGGTGGCCCCGCTCCTGTGAGGCCGCCCCGCTCACTGATCTGTGTTCCTTTTCCAGGCAGTAGTGAGAGCTCAGAGTTTAGTGAAGAGATGTCTTCAGGGCTGGAAAGGTGAGTGTGGCCTGGGCTGGGCCTCCCTCCCCAGGGAGTCGCTCGGGGTTGCCCAGGGAGCTGGAGACCAGCCCCACCCTCCTCACCCAGCCTGTCGGGGGCTTCCCCGTGGCTCCACAGGTCAGCGCAGCCCAGGGGCAGGGAGGCCGCCTGTACAGGATGGGCGTGGGGTGGGGGTCCCGCCCCCTGCTCTGGCAGGGCCCCCTCATCCTCGGGTCCAGAGTCGTCCCAGGAGCCTCTCCCTCAGGCCGAGCTGCCAAGGAGACCTCTAAGCACAGATTCGGTCTGAGATGCAGGTTCTCGAAAGCAGAAGCCTGAGAAATGGGTCTGGAGATGGACACGTGGCTCCGCCTGGTGGGGTCTGAGGGCATTGCACCCCTGTGGCCTCTGGCTGACACCCACCGTCCTGGGCGCTGGGGAGCCAAGGGGTCTCTGCCCAAGGTTCCCTGCAGCCAGTCCGTCCGCCCCAGGAAGTCCTCCCCGTGCCTCCCTCCTCCACGTGCTGGCACTTTCTCTGTGCCAGGCACCAGGTGGGCTCTGGGAAGACAGGGACCCTGTGAACAGGGAGCTCCCGCAACCTCGGTGCCGCCGACAGTGAAGGGCATCATGGGGACTCAAGTTCTTGCGGGAGCAGGGGGCATCCAGTGACACAGAGGTAGGCTTGCATCGTCCTGGAAAGTAGCCCCTCCTCTAGCCTGTGTACACAGGGGCCTGCATGCACAGACAGGCACAAACAGGCACACCCTCACAGTTATCCACACCCACACCCACGCCCCTCCCGTGGTGCTCAGCCCCACAATCGTAAATGGTCAGAGAGGAGGTGCAGCTCCCTGGCTGGGGGGCACAGGGCAGAGGGACGGGGTACCGGGGCCGTGAGCTTTGCTGAGTGCTCCCCATGTGCAGTCCCTAAGCCCTCCGCACGGGGGTTAGCTGTAAGATGTCCCCGTTTCATATCTGTGGACAGCAAGGTGCAGACAGGTGGCGTGGTCCTGCCTCACCCGCCCCTGCGGGGGAGAGCTGACCCACGTCCACCTCCTCCAACTGCAGGACCCACCTGGTCATCACCATGCCTCATCCAGAGCCTCTGTGACACTGCAGGGACTGGCCCCACGTCCGTCAGCCTGTCTGTCTGTCTTGGTGATACCCTAGGTGGGTGGCTGGGTGGGGGGAGATGACATCCTGAGCCCTCGGAGCTCCTCTTTCTGTCCCGCCCCAGGCCTCCTGGAGGGACATTTGCTGGGCTCTGATTTGGGGAGCATAGGCCCCCTCTCTGTGGGCCTGCTGCCCTCTCTCTGCCCACCCCAGTAGGGGGGCAAGAGCCAGACAGATAGCAGGCAGACATCAGATCTGACTGGCGGAAGTTTGACTCTTCTCAGCGCCAGTCAGGGGATTCCTGGGGCAACCCAGCGTCTGTCTCCCCAACCGCACATGGCCAACGAGGCGACAGTGATCCTGAATAGCACCCAGACCTGGACCGCTCATGGCTCATTCATCCCTTCGGTCGTTCACCCGTTCACGCATTCATTCCTTTGTTTACTCATCCATTCAATCATTCACTCATTCACTCCTCCATTCATTCATTCATCCGCTCATCCATTCACTCGTTCACTCACTCCTCCATTCCTCCATCCATTCACTCACTCATTCACTCCTCCACTCATTCATTCATCCACTCATCCATTCACTCATTCACTCATTCACTCCTCCATTCCTCCACTCATTCATTCATCCACTCATCCATTCACTCATTCACTCATTCACTCCTCCATTCCTCCATTCACTCATTCATTCGCTCATCCATTCGCTCACTCATTCACTCCTCTATTCCTTCCTTCATTCATTCAAAGCTGTTTGGTCTCTGAGGGTGGCAGACACGGTTCCTGCTGAGCCCCCACGACTGAGATGGGAGCTGCCAGGGAGGAAGGAGGTGAGAGAATGCCCGCCTCAGGGGCACAGTGCTGTGTTCCACTCAGAGGGGAACTCCGCACGCTTTGGTGTTTCGCTTCTTTCCCTTCCACTTGGGATTTAGCGGTAGGTTCAACTCAGAGCAGTGGATTGACTCTGCGCCTGAGTGTCTCTAATGGGTCATTTTGGAGCGCTCCCTGGCAAGCACTGTCACCCCCGCGGCCCCCTGGGCAGATGCTCAGCCTGGCTCCGGGGCCCTCAGAACAGCACCCCACCCCTGTTTCTCATCTCCTTGGGACAGTCCGGCCCCTCCTTCCGAGGGGAACAGGAGACCACCTGCTCTGGAGACTCAAGGCAGCCCTGACAATCCCGACACCAGATGCCCCCCACCCCCGTGGCCCAGCCTCCGGCCTCCACTGCTGTCCTGCACTGGCCTCTTTTCATGTCCCCCAGAAAGAGTCCACTCCCTCAAAAGCATGTGAGCATTCGAGACTTTCTTGAAGACCCCACAGGAGAGCTGGAGAGGCTTTACCTCACCTTCGAAATCTTTGCAAAACATTGCTCTTTCTCTCACAGTGCAGTGACCACATGTTCCCCTGGGCTCTGCCTACCTGGAGCCCAACCCACCAGACCCCTCTCCACCCTGGCCTCCCCCATGCCACTTTGCTCCTGTTCATTGAAGGGGAGCGGATTCCCTCTTCCCCAGGAGCCAGGTCTCACTCTTCCTTGGCCCAGAGGCCAGCAGGTGCATCCACAGAGCCTCCCCTCCTGACCCCCACCTGCTGTTCCCCACAGATGCTGTAAGAATGCACTCTCCCTGCATCCTTATATCTGCATGAGAAGATGGTGACCTTGGAACCAGAGATGAGGGTGCAGGAGAAGGCTGGGCCGCAGGGGAAGAGGTCCTAATACTCCAGTCCCCAGAGGCAAGGCAGGGGCCGGGGGGGAAGCACCTTGCCCCACAGCCCTGAAACTTATAGGGTACAACCTTCAATTCACTTGCCCAACAGTCCCCCAACCCTAGTGACAAACTTGGCCTTGGCCAGGGAGACACATGGAAGCAGATGCAAGGATGCGTGGCAGGGAGGCCCAGGCCAGTGATCCCCACCACCACCAGTACATACCCCTCCATTGGTCTGAGGCCACATCAGTCAGCCTGGAGGCCATGTGAACAGACAGGCAGGATGGTTCTTGTTGTCTGGCTAAGGGGGCGGTCATGTGGCCCATCTTGTGAGTTTGTCTCCCCGGGTTGGGTCACACTCCTGGATATTTCAGCCTCAGGGCCCCAAGGTGCCTTTGGGTGATCCTCTGCAGTCCAGAGCTTGAACTGAAGTGGCCAGTCTTAAAGAGCAGGCCCGTGGAGCCTCCAATATCCTGGGGACCCTCCGGGCTGCTCTCTGTGGGAGTGGGCCAGGTGTGGCCACTGGGTCCTGTTCCTGCTGGGCCTGTGGAGTGGAGGTTCAAGGGTCACTTCCGAGCTCCGCTCACCTCCTGTCCCTCATCCAGCTCAGCCTCAGCGAGTCACAGGCTTGGGGAGAGACTGGAAGAAATGGGAGCCTGCAAGTGGCCAGACCCTGGGCGGTGTGGGTCATTTCTTAGCTCTCAGAGACCCCCAAAGACCCTCCCCTATCGTCAGGGCCCAGAATGAGGACAGAGTGGTGGTCCTGGCTCAGGGACCTCCGGGGAACCAGAGGCCAGAGAGTCATTGGGGAGGGGGCAAGCGTGGGACCCCCCTCACGTCCCCGACCTGCTGTCCTCTCACCTTGGGCATCCTGGGAGTGGCACAAAGGCGAGAGAGCCCCGCATCACCTCTGCCTTCCCAGGGAGGGAGGGGGCGGCCCTGGAAGGCATTTTCAGTGCTGCGAGTCCTTGATGAATTTGAAACATAGGGGCTGTGGACATTGCCCCAGGCTGGCCTCGAGCCAACCTCAGCCTCCTCACAAAGGGGAAAGGGAGTGGGATTGTTAGGCAGGCCTGTCTGGGAAGGGGTAACAGCTGCTTCTTTGTGCCTGATAGAACAAGAGTATCAGCCCAGGAGTTAAACATTTTAAGTGAGGCTTTTAGAGAAAGCAGAGTGGATGACAGGGATGAACACGTGTGTGTGTGTGTGCATGTGTGTGTGCGTGTGCGTGTGTGTGTGTATGAAGTGCATGGGATCATTCATCTTGGTTATCTCTGCTTATAGTTATTGAGTGTGTGTGTGTGTGTGAGTGTGCGTGCGTGTGTGTGTGTGTGTGAAGTGCATGGGATCATTCATCTTGGTTATCTCTGTAGAGTTATTGAGTGTGTATGTGTGTGTGAGAGTGTGTGTGTGTGCATGTGTGTGTGTGTGTGTGTGAAGTGCATGGGATCATTCATCTTGGTTATCTCTGCTTGTAGAGTTATTGAGTGAGTGTGTGTGTGTGAGTGTGTGTGCGTGTGTGTGTGTGTGTGTGTGTGTGTGTGTGTGTGTGTGTGAAGTGCATGGGGTCATTCATCTTGGCTATCCCTGCTTGTAGAGTTATTGAGTGAGTTTCTTTATTTTCTTTTCCTGTAGTCTCCAAATTTTCTACAAGTGGTAAATGTTTCTCTTTCACCCAGGAAAAAATAACATTTAGCTTTTTAAAAACAGGACATAATCAGAAAGGCTTACGGGTCACCTTGTAAGGGGTAAAATAGGAAAGCAGGTCACAAAGTTCATTACAAAATACTCAGCCTCCTGTCTCCTCTAGCCTGTGAGGAAGAGCCTTCTCATGGGACGAACTGGCCAAAATACGGGTGGTGGAAAGCCTGGGAGGCAGAGGGACCCGTGGAGGAAGCCCCCTCTGGTGGGAGAGGGAAAGGGAGCAGGAGGGGAAAGTGCACCGCCCTGTGCCCCCTGCCCTGCCCCGCCCCCGCCCCGCCCTCCCAAACCCCGCCTTCTGGGGGAGAGGGAGGCTGCAGCAGGGGGATGGTCACAGCTCACAGCCAGGGTGGGAGATAGATTTGGTTGACTCGCCAGGTGCACAGAGGGTCGGGAAGAGGACATGATGGCAAAGTCTAGTAGGGGGAATCAAGTCAGACGGCAGGTTCAGGGGTGACTTCTGTAGAGATGATGGCTCAGTAGAAGTCCAAAGACACCGAGTGAAAAGAACTACAGTGGGCCCTCAAAGGCGGGGGTCGAGGGACCTGAGGAGGTTGCAAGGCCTGAGCCATGTCCTGGAAGGAGAGGTGGCCCAGCGATGCTGAGCATCCCTGAGTCTCTGCAGGAGTGGTAGGGTCCGCGATGAACCTGGTCTCTGGAGTTCTGGGTGTGCCTCTGCAGGGGGAGGTCATGGTGGCTTCTGGATGTTGTCAGCCGTGTTGGGGAGGGGGGACGCTGAGGTCAGGGCTGCTTGCGCTTGTGGTGACCTTGGGCACGTCTCTCAACCTCTCTGAGCCTTGGATTCCCCCAACTCTACAGGGAGGATGCTCACAGGAAGATCTGGGTATGTAGGTGCAGTTGCTCCGTTCAGGGAACTTACTTTGAGATGTGTATGAACTTAACTCGGTAGGAACCTCTTGCCAGAAAGCAAGCGATACTGGAGTCTAAGACTGGGTAGGGGGAAGAGAGAGTCCCCCATGTGGCAGTTCAGTCATCCTGGGATGGATGGACTGCAGTGAAGGTAGGTGTCCACATGCCTGCCGGACTCCAGGGTGAGCGAACTGTGGGGAAGGCACTTGTAAGAGGGGGCTGTCGACACTTGGGCCCACAGGTGCTCTGGGGTGTAGACGAGATTCGATAATGCAGATTCTGCCCTGTACTCTCTTTCGCCTCTGAAATCTCCCGGCATCCTCTGGGAGGCCCCAGGAAAATGGAATCATGGCAGCAGAGCCCCAGGCCTGCCACTCCCAAGGCAGAGCCTTTGAAAACAGTCCTCTCCCTCCTGGAGAAGGTTAGGAGGCTCTGGCAGATGCCCTGGGATGGGCCAGGGTTCAGGGGTGCCTCTTGGGCCCCAAACTCTGCCACGTGTTGGGAGAGGGAGGCAAGGTTCTGGGGGGTGATCCTGGAGGCGAGGGGTTCACTTCAACTGAAGTGCAAGCGTGAGAGTGATGTTTTCAGGATGACTCTCACCAAGGGCCTCGCTGCCCCACCCCCACCCCACCCCATCCCCCTGTGGCTGAGGCCCAGGAGCCCCCACCCCGGGCTCGTGTCCCTCACTTGCCCACCCCTCAGTCTGGTTTCCCAGGCCCATCCCGCTCTGTGCCTCCATCCTGCTGCTCTGCCTTGGGTGGCAGCCCAGCTGGGTGATGGGCCAAGCTTCTGATTTTGGTTCCCCCCGAAGGCGCCATCGCTTGCCTTGCTCTCAGTGTCAGGCACTGAAGTCTGGCAAGTGAGACTCCACCCAGGAGCTTAGGCTCCTCTGGGAGAGAAGAGTGGCAGAGTCCTTGACCTTTTGATTGACCCTGTCCTTGGGCCCTGCCAGCTAGCTGCCACGGCTTCCCAGGTAGCTGAGAAATCTCTGCCCATGACCTCTGTGTCCAGCACCTACAGCCCCTCAGGGTCGGGACCTGCAAGGTGGGCAGGCCCCTTCCTCCATCTCATGTTACTCTTCTCTGTGCATATCTACTGTGCTCTCCGCTGTGTCTGCAGCCCAGATTTCTAGACCTCTCAGCTCGCATTGGGGATGCCTCTTAGCATCCAAGTTTACATGTTAGAGCTTCACCGAGCTGCAGAGCCTGACTGTCAGCCTCTCCTATCTGATTCCTCATTGCCAGAGATAAAACCTGATTGACCTGGCTTGGATCAGGGGTTGTTCTGTCCCCTTACTTAAGCATCCAGTACAAATACAGCTCCTAGGGACCCACTCAGTGGATCAGGGACACTACCCAGAGAAGAATGTGACTCCTAGGCAGCAAAAGTCCTTTAATAAAAGCTGCTGGAAGGGATGTCCTAGGGCCCAGAGGACTAAGCCTGGGCAACAAGTGGGTGACCGTGTGAGCCCCCGACACCGGGGTCAGAGCTGGACCGAGCATGGGGAGGGGGCTGAAGAGCGCTGGGGATGTCAGCCCACCCAGGCCTCCCCTGCCCATCTGGGAGCTGCTGATGGGCGTTCTTGGTCTCCCAAGCTGGTGCCCCCTCCTCAGGCAGGCACGGGCTCAGGAAGGGCGGGGGTGGCCATGGCTGCGTGGCCCGTGTACTGGTGATGGGTCTCTGGGGCTCAGCAGCTGATGGAGGAGGCATGCAGGGAAGGGCAGGGAGGCAGTTGTGGGCTTTAGCTGGTTTGCCCAAGCTCGGTTAGTGCCTCCTTGTGGAAAGAAAATCCCAGGGGCCGCGGGACACTGTGATCATCATCAAGGGAGCATGAGGTATCTCATGGTGCCTGTGTGTCGGGGCTCAGCATCTCTGCTTGGTGAGAGTTGCAGAAAGCCTGCAGAGCAGAGAGCCTGCTGCAGGTTCCCGCCAGGGGGCTGACAGCTGGGGGACATGTGTGGTCCTTAGCATGGCTGAGCACTCAGGAAGGCAGCTTCCTGCCTGCAGATGAGGATGAGTCATTAGGAAGTGGCCAGGGCCAAGCTCCGGCCCAGTGGGCAAGGGTTTGCTGGTGCAGGTCGACACTGCTGATGAACAGCATCATCTGGACCCTTCCACGGGAACCCTTGACCAGGGTCTCTGTGTTTGTAAGACAGAATTAGGGAGGTGGTGTGCTACTTCTGCTAAGACAAGATTACTGAGGCCTCAGTGTGATTATTACCCAAGGCTCCTCCCTGCTCCCCATTCCTGGACCAGCAACAGGGACTCAGAGCTTTATGAAATTTAACCCCTGAGATACCTACCACCTAATATGTGTTGAGGGAAAGCTGCCTTTCAGACCTGTCTCGGCCGCTCTGAACTCTCAGAATACTCTTGGTCCAGGCAGGCCCCTGGCTGCTTCCACCTCATTGGCACCTCCCATCTTTCTCTTCCCAGTGTTGTGATCTTGGGCAAGTTACTCCACCTCTCTAAGCTTCAGAATCCTTATCTATAAGGCAGGGAGAAGAACAGTGCTGTGATAAAACAGGATAACGACCCAGGACTGCTTAGCACCTGGTACTCACCATCCCATCATCACCATCATCCCATCATCTTTATCCTCCTTCTCTTCATCATCATCTTCTTGAACACCTTTGGGACTGAGGTTCTGCTTGATTGCGAGCCCACATCTTCCCCCAACCAAACTTCTCATGAGGAAGGTGGTCAACTGCAGGCCTCCACCCCACCAAGATCTGTCCCCAGGAGGGGCCTGTAGAATGGCCTTCCTAGGATGCATTCTGTTCAGCCACTTGTTCCCAGCGTGCTGCTGGAAAAGGTGTCTGTAATTCTAGAGTTGGGAGCTCCCCGTGTCAGTTGGAGAAGTCCCATGATTTCTGGAGTTCACCAGATACCACTGCCCTCTTGTTTTGCATTTTCTGGTCCTGAACATTCAAATAACATTCTCAGAGCAGGGATGTGATCAGATGGTCTGGTTCCAGTGGCTGAAGATCCTGGCTCTTCTGTACTAGGCCTAGCCAGAGCCAACCCACCTGCCACAGCCCTCCTCCAGCCTGGCGAGGCTTGCCTTGGGCGGAAAGGTCAGCCACCACCCTGCCTCTAGTCTCCTAAAAGCTGGCCTTGGCAAAAAGTCATCATTCCACTGCCCTTCAAGGCCAGGGTCATTCCCCAGGCTCCAGGCGGAGTGGGCTCTGACTCCCACCCCCACCCCAGCCCCCTGACTTGGAGCAGCTCTACTGACAGGGGCACTCGGCTTCCTGTGGGAAAGACATCCTCCCTTTGTAAGCACATGTGTCCCCATCCCTAATGACAGGCCAGGAGGTGGCTTCCCCTCCTGGAGCCCCAGTTTCCTCATCTAAGACAGGGTGAGAACAGTGCCCCCTCCCCCCACGGAACTGGGAGGAGCAGCATATGAGAGCACTCAGCCATCTCATGGTAAGCAGGCGCTCGGTGGCAGCTGCTCTTAAGTGCCAGGCAGCCCAGACCACCAGGGGAAGACTCTGTCGGGGGGTCCAATGGACCTGGGAGGTGGCCCCAACCCCAGGAGACCCGGGGTCTAAGAATCTGTGCTCATCCCGCCTCACAGACACTGACCGAGCCCGTTGACTGTGCGCTGTGGCAGAAACCTGTAAGAAGGCCAGGGAGCCACCCACAGGCTGCTGGCTCCAAACACGGGCCCAGTCCTCCTGGCACACTCCCCCAAATGTGACAACTCAGCCTGGCTCCCACCCTAAGCAGTGTGGAAGGAGCCTGGAGAGTTGGTCACACCTGAGTTCAAACCCTGGCTTTGAATGTGCCTCGGTTCAGTGTCTTCACATAACAGCCTCAGGTCCCCGTTCAGCGATGCTAAAACAAAGCTCCCATGAGATAATCAATGGCCTGATGCGCCGGAGCGGTCACTCACTAGTGACTCTCCCATGAGCCACCCCAGTGACCCCTGGCATCCCTGCACATCCTGCCAGTCCACTGCACTCTGGGTCACTCACTCCTTCAGGAAGAAAAGGAGAAAAGACTGCTTAGAAGGCTAGACTGGTTGGAAGATGCAGGTCTTAAAGTGGAAAGAAAAGTGAAGTCGCTCAGTCATGTCCAACTCTTTGTGACTCCATGGACTGCAGCCTTGGGCTCCTCCATCCATGGGAGGACAGAAGTCTTAAAGCTCTCTATCAATGGTCAGTCCTGCCAGCCACGGATTGTCTCACAAAAGGGGAGAGAAGGCGGCAGCGCCCACCACCACGTGGCCCTGTCTTGGAACAGTCCACTGTTATACATTTTCCTGGGATGCCGGGAGCAAAGATTCATAAGAAGAAATGTGGAGAAGGGGACAGAGGATCCAGCTCTGCAAGGGGAGGCTCCATTCTTAACTCCAGAGAGATCAGAGCTCAGAGCAGGAATGCACATCAAACCAGGAGGCATCCTCTGGGCCCAGGAATATCGCTGCAGAAAAGTTCACTGTCAGACCCTGCCCTGCCTCATAAGGGATCCTGGCCATGGCTGGGAAAGAGGCAAGCCCGGAGGCAGTCTCTAAGCCCCTGTGCAGCCTGCTCAAGCACAGGGCTGTGTCACACCCAGTTGTGAAGAAAGAGAGAAGGCACTCTGGCCTGTGGGCCGGGGGTTGAAGGTGCCAGGGCCTCTGAGTGCACGGTGGGGGCGGGGTGGGCCTGCAACCATCATATCACAAGGGTTGGCTGGGGAAAGGGCTGAGACTCGTTACACTTGAGGACTTGGGGGACCGAGAACATGCTGCAGCTCTTTGTCACCTACAGAGGAGTGGCTGACGGATGAGAAGGACAGGGTCCCAGGGCAGTCGACCTGGATGACCATCAGGCTCCCACCAACCTTGAACTTGGGCCTCTGGACAACAAACCCAAGATTGTCATCAAGAACGGTTCCTTCTTGAGCAGAGGATGGGGGGGCAGGAAGCAACGCAGCCACCCCTCAGAGGAACCTGAGCTCAGAGATGGCGTGATGCGCCTGCTGTGATGAATGAGGACATCCCCGCACCACCAGGTGTCCAGTGCCACAGGGCAACGTGCAGGAACCTGGGACTGGCAGTGGACAGTAGAGGGAACAGCTGAAAAGAGAGTGCGGACCTTGTCTGGCTTTATAAGTTGAGTTGCATCATTGTTTGGCCAATGGAGGGCTATAGCCCAGGGACAGACTATGATGCTGTGGGCTTCCCTGGTGGCTCAGTGGTAAAGAACCTACCTGCCAAGCAGGAAATGGGGGATCAATCTCTGGGTCGGGAAGATCCCCTGGAGAAGGGAATGGCAACCACTCCAATATTCTTGCCTGGAAAATCCCACAGACAGAGGACCTGGGTGGGCTGCAGTCCACAGGGTCACAGAGTCAGGCACAACTTAGCAACTAAACAGGAGCGGCAGCAGACCATACTGCAGAGGTCAGGAGAAGACTGAGAACCAAGTAGACACAGGAAGCCATTCTGCTAAGGGAGGAAAGGGCAAAGAGAGAGAGAGATGGAAGCCTGACCCCCAAATAGGTTCAGCTCCCTACCTGCCCTGGACGCTACACCTTCCCCTGGAAAGGCTCACTGCAGGGGAACTACGGGTGAGAAAGAGGCCCGATAGGAGCCCACGGAGGGTTCTGGAGCACCAAATCTTAGACCCTGAAACGGATCAGAGCAGGTTTGCTGGGGACCATCTGGGGCCAGCAAGGAGCCTGTCCGATGGAAAAGATGCAGCAAATGGAGGAATTCAGTAGCACCTGGTGGATACTGATGCTACACGTGCCCCGCCCCCTCCGCCCTGGGCCAACATGCAGGACAACCCGCAGTTCTGTGTCCATGAGTGTACACTTTTAATTGGATTGACCATGGAATATTGGGACTTTACAGGCACGACTGAGCGACTTTCACACTCACTCACAGTGTTTTCTCTTCTCCTCACACTGGGATGAGGGGTGTGCCCAGATTTTAGTCATCCCCTTGTCACTGGAAGAAAGCTGAACACTGAAGGCTGCGGAAGCACTTACCCAGAGGCTTGGGGACCCGCGCTGACGGAGGCTCCAGGGATGTTGTGCTCCAGGTGACCCCGGATGTGCTGCAGTGTGAACGAGGAGGCCAGGGGAGGCGTTGGGGCTGAGGTTTCTGGAGCGCCTTATCACACGGCCTGAGATGCCCTCACCTCTTCCACGAGGGGCTCGTCTTCCCAGGCTGTTGCTAAAACTCGGCTCTTTTCCTCTGAAGCAGGGGACGTCTCTATGCCACGCTGGGGCCCAACTGGCGCGTTCCAGTCCGGAATTCTCCCAGAACCCGGAGCTGCGTCTACAGGTACTCATTTACTCATCTGAGCATTTACTCGACAAGTAGTTCCAGGGCGCTTGCTGGGCGCCAGGCACTGTGTTCGAGGCTGCCGACGAGAGGGATACAGCCTCTGCCTCGGTCCATGGGGCTAAGACAGAAATGGAATAGAAAATCATGGGTGCCACTAGTCCAGAGAGGAGGCCAACCTGGAGAAAAGCCTGGAAGAGTGATAGGAACTAGCCAGATAAAGGGAAAGGAGGCATCGGGGTAAGAAGACCCACAGCCTAAGGACAGTCCATGGGGCCAGGAGGCAGGAGGAGCAGGGTGATTCCAGGAGTGAAGGAGAGTCCAAGTTGTAAGAAGTGAGAGACGGGAGAGGGCGCCGGGTGAGGCCAGAGAGGTGGACCAGAGCCAGGTCCAGAAGGCGGTGAGGAGGGTGGTCTCAGAGGCTCTGGGGGGGTTGCATGGGGGAGGGGGGTGGAAGGGGTGAGGGATGGAGAGGGAAGGGAGTGGCAGGACCCAGGTCATCCTGGCTGCGGTGTGCAGAGCATGTGGAAGGCAAGAGTGCACGCAGGGAGGCCAGAGTAGAGTGTCGGGCAGTTGCTCAATGGATGACCAAGTTATGCCGTAAGGTGGGGGGTGGGGTGGCTGAGCTGGGCAGTCCTGCATATTTAGGGCATGGGATCAGTGATTCTGGGATGCCGAGGGATAGCAGCTTGGCTTAGGTGCTGCGTTGAAGGAGGTGCCATCCAGGGAGCCGAGGCCAGGGCTTTGGAAGGAGGCCTGGGCCGGCGCTGCATTGGGCCTCCTCACCTGCAGGTGGCGCCCTAATTCCCGTGGCAGAGGGGAGAGAGGCGCCCTGAGGCAAAGGTGCGGGGTCTGGGGTTTGGGGGCCTGGGGTTTAGGGTCCCCCCACCCGCCCCCTTTCCTCCTACTTCCTCACTGCTCCTCCCAAGCTCCTGCCAACACAAGGAGGGGCGGGTGCTGCACGGTCCCAAGATCCGCAGGGGGAGAGGAAGCAGGATACGGTGTGGGTGACGCTAGGAGCTGGGTTACAGGGAGCGAGCGTGGTCCCCAAGTCTAGAGCTGCTCAGCGCTCAGAAGGACAAGGGCGAGGCATGTTCCGAGCTGTGGGCGAGCCCAGAGCCGCCCTCCTTCAGGCTCTCTGTGGCCGCAGAGCCCTCCCTTCCCGGCCTGGCCCAGCCCTGTTGAGTTCTCGGTCTGTGGTGGCATCCTGGACCTGGCAGTGGGGGGCCTCTTGGCCCCATGGGTGAGAGGGTGCCTGACCCCAGCTCCTCTGGGTGATGTCTGACCCATGTTCTCCCCCTCTGCCCAGCCCCACTGGTCCATGCATCTGTACGCTGGGGAGCTCTGCGGCGGCCCCCACCATGGAGGGGCCTCTGAGAAGGAAAACTCTGCTGAAGGAGGGACGAAAGCCCGCGGTGAGTGCAGAGGGCAGGGAGGGCAAGGGTTCCAGAGACAGGCCAACCAGGGTCCCAGCCCTGGCCACGCCACAGGGTGGGCAGGGCCTCAGTTTCCACATCTGTAAATTGGGAGAAAATAGTCCCTGCCTCCTGGAGGACTGGGCAGGAAGGTCATGTGTGTGGCCCTGCACAGAGTGAGCAGGCGGTGGACGTCGCCGTGTGATCATCTTGAGGGCAGGTGGAAGCCTGGAGGCCCCGGGAGTCAGGGTGGATGCTGTGCCTGAGATGGTCAGCACGGCCTGGGAAGTATCACCAGTGCAGGTAGTAGCCTCCCTGCTCAGCACCATCATGAAACGTGAGGTGGAAAAGACAGAGACCAGGGATCGAGAGGCCTCTCAGGCTCCAGCACTAGCCGCCAGGTCACCCTGTGCCGAACCCAGAGGCCCCTGGCTCTGTGACCCCTCAGCCCCTTGCAAAGGCCTCTTTGTTCGTTCTTTGGGACACCCATGACTGGCTGCCCGCAAACCCGCCTGTGAGCTGAGTCTCCAGGCAGCATCTGCCAGTGTCTGCTCTGGCCTCCCTCTGCGTCTCTGGTTGCTGTTTGACCCCGTCCACTGCCCATGAGGCCACTTGGAGACACCCCTTCCCACTGACACTCAGCATGATGATGCCAGGCCCCTAGTCTGGGAGCCAATCTAAAAGCTCCCCATCTTCGGATCCCAGGAGGTTCTCGGGTGAGAAGCATCTTCGCCCCAGCCCTGGGCCACACTCTGCCCCCTGGACTCAGTGTCACGCAGCATCTTGCAACGTGAGGCCCTGTATCTGGTCTGCTGTACAGACCTGCTTGCCACCCTCTGTACCTGCATCCAGGCCCCAGTCATCCTGAAGCCAGAGTGAGACATGTCCTAAAAGCACTGCTGTCCCAAATGCTGGTTGGCCCACTGGTAAAGCGATGAGGGCAGTCCAGGGGGTCCTGACCCATAGTTTTGAATAGAATAGACTGGAAAATGTTGGGGTTTCTTACACATAATGAAGATGAGTATGGTTTCATGAAGCTTCTTTTGGTTCAACACACAACACCGTGCTTGTGTGTTGTACACACTTGGTGGGGGTGTCGTCAAAAAGGTCTGAAAGCCACTACTTTCATCATCTGAGACAACGCAGTACCCTTGCCCCTACCAGTGTGAAGAGGAGCCCCCCAGGCTGTGATGCAGGGCGATCTGCTGAACCCCTGTCCTTCCACGATGGGATATTTGCTTTGCTTTTGCAGAACTGGCTTTTCCAAACCAATGAGTGGAGCCCCAAACCGGGGATTCCAGGCCTTATGCCTAGAGAAACAAAAGCTACACCAGCAGTTTGGCCCTGCTGGGCATCAGCCCTTCTAGCCATAAATGCTCTCAAGGTGCTGCCATTCACTCTCAGCCAAGAGTGCCCATCACAGACAATCCAATTCTTCCAAGCTGTGGTTTCCACTTGTCCATTTTTCCCTGGGACATTCCTGGGTTCAGGTCACCCGAACTCATAGAAGTTATGCCTTGGCACTAAATGTGGTGGGAAAAGGAAAGGCTCTGGGAGGAAAGGAGCCAAGGATGGGAGGGAGGGCTGGGGCTGATGATCTGCTGAGGAGTCTCGCTGGCTGCTCTGGGCCCTGGTGGAGTGGCACCAAGGGGTGGAGGGCAGGGAAGAGAGGAGGCCTACGCTGGCCCCGCTCAGAAGAAGGGGCCGCCCTTCCGCCCATGTGCCTGGGTCTCTAATCAGGCAGCCTGGGGACTCCACCCCTGCCACTTGCGACATTGTCACTCTGCCTCCCCTTCCTCCCTAGCTGTCTTCATGGACCAGGTACTGGGTCATACTCTCAGGATCCACCCTCCTGTACTACGGAGCCAAGTCCTTGAGGGGCACAGACAGAAAACACGTATGTTCCATGAAAGAACTCCCTGTGCTGGGCCTTCATGTAGTGTGAACTGCTAGGGGTGTGAGGGGAAGGTGGGGAAAGGTGGTGGGGATGGGAGGGAAGCTTGCCTGGCCCAGGTGGGCCTTCCTATGGGAGTGGAGGGCACAGGCCTCCCAGCTATGCTGTTGTTCCCCTGCAGTATAAATCCACACCTGGTAAGAAGGTCTCCGTCGTGGGCTGGATGGTGCAGCTGCCCGACGACCCTGAGCACCCGGACATATTCCAGCTGAATAACCCCGACAAAGGTAGGCGGCAGGCCAGAGCTGGTGCCTGCAGCCTCTCTCTGCCCTGTTCCTTCTGCGGCTAAATGTGCGTTTTGAAACACACAAAAGTAGGGACTTTTGAGGCTGCTGCTTTCCCTTCACGTTAGGTTCTGATGTTCACAGGGTCCCCTTAGTCCCTAAAAGCTGCTTAGACCGTGGTGGGCGTGTCCACTGCGCAGTGCGCATGGCACGTGGCTGTCGGAATCCTTTTCAGCTATGGCTGCTGGGGCCCATCTCCCCTGGAGCTGTGGCTTTGGGGTCTTGGAATAAATAGCATCGTGCTGGATGAGGCAGTGACTTTGAAGCTGGAGGAGTCTGTTTTATCTTATGCATTTGACACATTATTCTGAGAAGGACCCACGGGCTTCACCAGAGCCCAAGACACCATGGTGGGGAAAATGGTTGAGAGAGAAGGGGGCGGAGGGGCACAGAAGGCTTCTGCTCCACACGCCCCGACTTTGGCTGCTCCTGACCGTCCCCAGAGCAGTCACCCAGGTTCATGCTTACCTTCACACCATGGGCAGACCCTCCCATGTGACCTTCCTCTCAACCAGTGGCCTTTCCACCACCAGGCAATGTTTACAAGTTCCAGACTGGCTCCCGATTCCATGCAATCCTGTGGCACAAGCATTTGGATGATGCCTGTAAAAGCAACAGGCCTCAGGTAAAGTCACCAAAGTCCTGCTCATCCCCTGAAATACCCTCTCCCACCCTCGGGGCCATGGGGCCACAGAAAACACGCCTTCCTCCTTCCTGCAGAGACTATTAGCGAGGCTCCCAGGGACTCTCTTTTGATCAGCTTTTCCCCATGAGACAGGGCACCCCCCACCTGGCTTACAACTAAGCCCAGCTTCAGACTAGAACTTTGAACCTGTCTCCTGTATCTTTCCTACTAAAGGAAACACCACAGAAACATCCCATCAGAGACAGGTGGCAGGTGGGCTACTGCCCCATGGCTCAGGCTACAGCATCTATTGAGGTCGTCCCCCTGAAAGTTGATGTTTGGGCATCCTCCAACCTGACCAAAGGGTCTCCCTGACTCCACAACCCTTAGGAATAAGGATAATAGCTAACTTGTTGAGGGCTAACCATGGCTGTTGGTGAGTGGGGCTCCCCACTCCTTGGCATGTTTGAACCAATGGGACTGCTGGTTTGCCAGGCCCTGGCTTGAGGCTTGCTCCCACCCCCATGCCACCCCTCCTAGGACCAGGCTTGAGGCGAGATGCTTTACGTGCAGGAATTGGCCAAATCCTCCCAGCATCCCTGTGGGGTAGGTTCCCAAATTGTCCCCGTTTTATGCTGAGGTCACTGAGGCTCACAAAGTGGTGGACCCTGGTTTAAAGCCCCCTGGTGAGTGAGGTCTCACCCCCTCTTGCCAGACACCAGAGTCTAGACCCGCCTCCGCTGAGCTCTTCCACCGCAGGCATCCCCAGGGTCCCTGACTTCCTCAGCCTCCTGCCATTGAGCCAGAGGCCTGGAAGCAGAGACTCCGCTGTCCAGGCTTGTGAGAGAGGTGGCCGCCCAGCCCTCACACCAGCCCAGGCAGTGTGTGGGCCTCTGGGACCAGAACCAATGCTCTCGGCCCTGAACTTCCCTGACCTGTTCCCCGGATGAGCTGGAAGAGGGTGGGGGCGGGGGAGCTGGGTCCCTCTCTTCTGTCTAGAGAGCCAGCATCGGGGCTGGACTAGAGGGAGGCAGCTTTGAGGAGGAGGATGGTGGTGTGGAGGCCACATCAGACGTGTGGGGCCGGGAGGGCCAGGGCTTCCGTGGTGCTGGTTGCAGCTCAGTCACAGACTTCTCAGCCCCCAGGCTGGTTGTCACGAAGCAGAGGGAGGTCTCTAGTGGCATGTCCCGTGATTCTGGGCTCAGTGTGGGCCCATTCAGGATTTTCCTCTGTAACATAGATGTGGACATGTATTCAAGCTGATCAAATTAGACATGATAAGAAGCTCGAAGGGCAGAATCAGCAGAAAGTCCTCGACAAACTGAAGCAGGAGGGCAAGACCAACACAGGGATAGCCTTGAGGCCCCACAGGGAAACTCAAGATAAATTGCATTTGAGTCCCTCCACTCACTTGCTGGGAATTTGTCCCCAGGCACATGCTCACACATACACACACAGGCTTGTGGTGAGAGTGTTCACTGCAGCATTGTCCTTAGAAAGAGAGAAAGAAAAGCCACGGGAAACCTTGCTGACCCTCAGTATGTCCCTACTGTGCAGCCCCTGATGTGGGTGCTGCAAGTCACAAGTGAGAAAGCCTAAGTGTGAAAATGCATGTCAGGACGATCTCATTTGTATTCAGACACACATGCGTATTGATCGTATGCATGGTGGTGTGTGTAGCATTAGTGAAAAAGCACACAGGAGACTATAGTTCTGAGGTTCCTAGAGCATGTTTTTCATATTAAGCAAATGTAACTGCCCATCCCCGTGATGAGGAGACCAGGGTCCTGGGTTGACAGTCACCTCAAGGTGATGAACAAGGTGCCACCTCAGATCACCTTAGGAGAGGAAGAGCCTCCTGCCCTCTGCTCTGCTCAGGTGGTGACTGCGGGGCCCCTCCTTGGCTCTGAGGGCACAGCCCTGAAGCTCACCTGTACCCAGGGGGCCCCGAGGAGTGACAAAAACTGAAGCCCTGAAGTGGGCCACACAGACGGTGGGGCGGAGAGGGAGGCGGGCCCTTCCTCGGTGTCTGCCCCACGAAGACAGTCGTGGCTCTGAGGGGATGGGCAGGCAGGAGCGGGATGGTTGCCCTGAACAAGAGCCTATGTCCTGATCTGGGGGGCTGTGGGGGGGGCGGCCTGAGGGAGGCAGCAGCCCCGCAGCGGTAGCAGGGACCTGGGTCAAACCCACTTAGCAGGGGAAGTGTTTGGTGTGGACGAATGGATTGCATACCATGTCTGGCAAATGCGGTCTTCCCGCAGCAAGGTTTTGCAACATTGAAGTATTTTTGTCCAGTTTTTAGACCTAAGGGAGAAGGTCTTCTATTTTTTAATACTTTTTATCTCTAATTTACTTTCAACCAAATATTCCTGCTGTCTGCTGTATGTAATAAAAATGGCAACAGCTAAATATTCCACAGGAGGGGATTACTGAAATAAGCCACAATACCTGCCTGCGATGGCATACAAGGGGGCTGCAGAGAAGGATGATACAGAAATGCATCTTCTCCCATTGAAACTCTCAGTGCCTGAGATGACTTTTTTGTGGAATTGCATTTCTTAAAATCGTCTGTGGTAATAGGAAATAGGTGCGCGCGTCTGTGTTCTAAGTCACTTAAGTCGTGTCCAACTCTTTGTAACCCTATGGACTGTAGCCGGCCAGGCTCCTCTGTCCACGGGATTCTGTAGGCAAGAATACTGGAATGGGCTACCATGCCCTCTTCCGGGGGAATCTTCCTGACCCAGGGATCGAACCCTCATCCACGTCTCCTGCATTGCAGGTGGATTCTTTATCGCTGAGCCACTGGGGAAGCCCAATAGCGAGTACGCTTAAACTTACTGATAGCATGTATATAAGGTGTAAACCACAGCAATAAAGCAAATAACCATGTGCCCCCGACCCAGCCTAATGGCAAGACTTCCCCAGGCCTTAGAACACCTCCCTCCCAGGGGTGTCTTCCTAATTCTATCTCCCTCCCACCTACTTATACCCCATAACTGCATTCCTGATTTGTTTGTTTACTGTTCCTTTAAAGCATTACCACACGTATTTGATTTCTTAATGTGTTATCTGGGGTACACTTTTGATTTTTTTTCGTGTTCACCATTCATTCATTCATTCATTCATGTATTTATTTGGTTGTGTCAGCTCTTAGTTGCAGCACGCGGATCTTTCGTTGGCTGCGCGCAGACTTTGGTTGTGGTGCATGGGCTCAGTAGTGGCAGCACACAGGCTTAGCTGCCCTGCAGCCTGTGAGATCTTAGTTCCCCGACCAGGGGTTGAACCCATGTCCCCTGCATTGCAAGGCAGATTCTTAACCACCGGACCACCAGGGAAGTCCCTGGGGTACATTTTTTAAAATTTTCTTTTAAAACCACAGAGCCATTACTGCATAGCTTCTTCTGTGACTTGCTTTTCTCCTACAGTATGATCCTAGGATTCCTCTGCGTCAGTGTATGTAGCTGTGATCCATTTGTCTGTAATTTCTTATCACTTCTCCTGTCCGTGACGCCGAGAATGATTTCCTGCTTCTCACTATTTTGAACAGTGCTGCCGTGACCATCCTTGTAACTGTCTCCTGGTGCGAGGAGATGCATTTTTTCCAGTTCATCCTTTTGACCAAATTGACACCAAGATGGATTTGTTTTTGATGAAATTGCTTCTCATCGGATTTTCTGGAACCCCACAGCCATGCTGGGGAGGAGGCCTGGGGCTGGGGGCATGTCAGCAGCTTTGAAGGGAAGGAGAAGCACTGTGATCTTGGGGCTGGGGGTCCCCCAGTAAAGGGAGCTGGGAGCTGGTCCTGGGGACACAGCATGGGAAGGTCTAGGGGTTCCTGACATCCCCAGACTTCCTCCTTCTCCTTGTGCTTCTACTTGCCAACTCCTACCATCCGCTAACCACCCCTCTTCTCTCCAGGGGCATGGGCTTACCCTACAGGCTCAGTCACCTCTTCCTGCAAATGCATTTGTGCTTTGATCCAGGGATAGTGGTTGAGAGCATGGGTGGTGATGTCACAGCCTTGTCACTCAACCGCTGTGTCCTTCACCTCCCTAAGCCTCTGTTTCCTCATCTTTATAATGGGAATAATTCCAGTACTTGCCTCCTGGGGTTGTTGTGAGGACTCAGGGCACAATACTAGTGGGGTTCTCAGAGCCCTTCCTGGCACATGGTGGCCCCTTAACACATGGCGGCTGTTACTATTGCTGTGTCCTCTCCCCATCCCCACCCACTCATTCACAAACTGACTGAGAGAGGCCTGAACCCTTCCCTTAGGGACCCCTCCACCACCACCCCCAGCCCTGTCCCCTTCCGAAAGGTCGGAACTTTGACAAGAGATTGAGCTTTCTCTTCTAGGTACCTGCAAACCTTATGTCATTTGAATAAGTCTCTGCAGGACTTGGCGTGACTTCGGAGGCCTCTGGGAGCCCAGCCTGGGACTGGTGGCCAAGCGCACATTGGGGCACAGGCCGCTGGCGGGGTGCTGGGAGACTCAGACCTGGACTTGAGGGGACACGGCCTCACAGTCCGGAGAGCTCTGCTGGTGTGGGGTCCACCTGCCGATCCCCAGCCATCCTCATGCCCCCCATTCTGCAGCACCACCTCGCGGGGCCTCGATCGGTCGTCCGCAGACTGTACACCCTGCCTGCCCGCCCACCCAGCCTGGACCCGCGTCTGTCCACCAGCTGCTGCTGCGATCAGGAGCACCCGGCCCATGTTGGGTCCCCAGGGCTTTCTCCTGCACAAAGAGTGGACGGCGACCCCCATGTTGAGGGCCAGAGGGACGAGACAGGCTAGGGACTGGCTCTTTTCACCCCAGCGCATGGGGTCGCTCGCCCACAGGGCTGCCTCAGATTTTGTACACCCGAAGCGTCCTCTGCGTGTGCGTGCCGTGTCTGTGTGCGTGCAAACGAGCGAGTGTGGACTATCCGAGAAACATGCATTTTGGCACAAGACTCGTGACATCACACACTTCATCCTCTTTGAGGCCCTGCTTTCACCTTAAGCGATAGACGCATCCACCGAGGAAGGTCAGAGTGAGAGCCCAGATTCCTCCTGTGTTAAGGGTCCCTCGCATTCTTTTACTGTAAACAAACAATGCCTTAAATTGTGTCTTGTTTTCTGTTCCTATGGGTGCTATTCATCTGGAAGGCCTGCTCCCTGGGCCCCTGGGCCCTCCCAGGCCTTGTTGCGGTCGGCTCTTCTGAGATAGGACCCAGCTTCGGAACCATGGACTGGGCCGGCCGCTGGCCTGCTTGCTTCCTCCCAGCCCCTTCCCGCAGGGTCTGAAGGCGCACCCCCACCCCCATTGCTCCTCCCCCTCCCCCCACCCTGCCCTGTGCCAGCATGGGAGCCGCTTTCTGCCAGCTTCTCGAGGCCAGCTGTACGCGGTGACCTGACCTGCTGCACGGAAGCTACTCTGCACCAACCTCTCCCCGCAGGGCCAGGCTTTCGCTCCCCTCCTCATCTCTCTGCCTCCACTGCCAGGGCGGGGCCTCTGGGATTCCTGATTACACTGGGGAGCCTGGGAGTGACACTGAGGCCTTAAGCTCCCCCATTCTTGTCCCCAGACACAGTCACCAGCAAATTCTCCATCGTCCAAGTCCAAGGGCACAATAGTTGATGACCATGGTGACGAGAGAATAAAGCCCTGCGAAGCAGACAGAGCTCTGGTTTCGGCTGAGAGCTCTTCAGGTGAACAACGTCCTTCACCTGTCACTCCTTGTCATGTTTTTAAGTGACTTACTTTGCACAAATACATTTTTATTTAAAGTCATGAACAAAGATTAGCTTTATTTCTGGTAGCTTTATCACTGTAGCTTCTCCCCCCCAGCCCTTTCCTGCCCTCTCCCCTCCCCTCTTCCTCCTTCTCTTTCCTTCTCTCTTTTTTCTAATCTGGGTGTCCTGATTCTGAGAAGGAAACCTGAATGATTTTTTGAAAGAGACTGGATTTTTGGGTCCTTGTCACTCTTGTGGTTTCAGAGCTCACACTGATCAGACAGCAAACTACTCTTAAAAGAGTTTCTGGGCAAGATGCTTCAAGACAACACCTTAACCACTAAATGGTAATAGTTCAATTTAAAAACTGCCAAAGAACCCACCCCTGTATTTTGATCAAAAGGTGACCACTTTTCCGAAAATTCAGATAAATTAGTGAGGAAAGTGATTGTCATCGGGATCTTATTTTGTGATGGCACCTTACTGTGCTCAGTTTCTAACTTCCTTTGGAACAAGGTCTAGACTACTTTGGTGGTGGGAGAAACGCCCAATGGGGAAGTTGAGGCCATCAAACCTTATCCATCATCGGTGCTTCGCACACTCTCCCGCAGCTGGGGTCAGATGCACACACCTAATTCATACCAACAACTGCTCAAACTAGTATCTGGAGTCTGAATGAACGCAACAGACACCCCAACACCTCTCACCAGAACCATGCAGTGTTAATGCTTTAACTGATACTGTCTCTGGTAATTTTTTTTAAAGTCCAAAGTTTGAACTACTTTCCTTGAGTTTCTCTACTCTTCAAACTGTCCTGGTTTTTCCACCATGAGATATTATAGAAGCCAATCCAAAAACCTCTAAATTTCAGGCTCCACTAAATCAGATCATTCCCTGCCCTTTACAGATTTTCCTTATCTTTCACAAATGTTTTCTTCTGAGCTCAATTTTGAAATAGCACAATCGCAGTTCCTGTCAAAGTGTTTAGTCTTCTCTCTAGTTGAAATTGATCCCATGTCCCCTCCTGGAAACATTCTTAGCTTGGACTCTCCATAGAACTGGTAACGAACCTTGAACTTATCAGAAGAGCCCTGCAGATGAAGCTATAAGGCTCCTGGCTTTCCCAGCAGGGGCTCAGGGCCATGCTTGCTGTCTTCCTAACATTGGTTTGTCCTTCATGCTGCCAGTCATAGCAAGCCAGGGGCAGAGGGAGGGCTAGGCACAAACCCCAAAGGGGAAAGTCCCCAGGTGGGTTCTTACCCTGGAAGGAAGCATTCCTGGGTCTTGCTCTCTGACTCGCCATTGTACACAAATGTCTGTGAAAACATTGAAGGTGATGTCTCTTGCATGTGTATGTTGTATCTTTTTTTTTAAGCAAAGAAATCATGGCACCCCTGAATGAAAGAACGTTCTAGAGTGCTATCTACAGACTATGGAGTAGATAGCTTGTGTCCTCATGATGCCATGCAAACAGCTCACTCACCTCTCCCCGGGAGTAATTTTCACTCTTCTCCGTCAAACGTGTTCTGTAACTCAAGGTCAACCAAGTGCATTCTGACAACTGAAAGTTTGTGGAGGACCGATTTGGTGGGAAGCTGTAGAAATACTGATCTGAGTGTGCCCAGTGGGACAGTGTGGCCTGCCTCCCCTCCCTGGAGAAGCCAGTTCATCACCCAGTCCCCTGTGGACCTTGAAGAGAAGACACTGAAGGGGTTCTGCTTATGAAAGAACCCTCTCTTTCTAGCCAACTGAATTTATATTTTTTTCCTTACCAATGTGGCCAGTATTTCTTTCATCGTCTTCCTCCCACCTTCCAAGCCCAAGAAGTGTGTCTTTTAGGATGCCTTTGACAGGTGGAAGATGGTTCACGAAACAGGAAGCCCTTACAAGCAAGGTCTGCTCTGGTTCTATAGGTGGAGAGTCTAGAGTTCTGGACTCACATTACTGATGCTGAGAATCAGGTGAACAGTGCTGAAAACACAGCCTGACTTACCTATTGTGACTTGGTAAATCACTTTAATCAGTCCCACATCATTCTGACATGTTGGGTGATTTCACGTTTTTTAAAAAAAAAAAAAAAAAACTACAAGAGTCCTTTTGAAATAACAGACCCTCTGTGTAAAGCCACCCATTTGTCCATCAATTATCATTTCTAGTGAGTGCTTCCTGTGTGCCAGACTCTTCCCTGGGATTGAAGTGGCCGAGAACAAGATGAACCTAAGCCCTGCCCTCATGGAGCTGACCTCTCAATGAACAAATAGTCCTCACCACTCCATTTTCTCTCTCCCAGCAAGACCCTGGCTCCCCACCCCCGACAACCCCTACCCAGCACTGGGTAGAAACCCTATGTGGATTCCTCCAGAAAGGCTTCGAAAGGCTCAACAGACTGAATAGTCTTCAATTTGCAAGTCCAGTTACTGTCCGAGTCGCCGGTTGGCACGGGACAGACAGGTACAGAGCTATGGCTGGACACAGTGAGGATTCCAAGGTGGAACGAGAAAGTCACATCAGAACGCTTACAGTATTTACTTCAGAAGTTCTTTGGTTTTAATTTCAATGTTAGATACAAGTACAGCTTGAGCGAGAGCTGCTTTCCCTTGGGTGTCGAGAACTTGTCCCATGGACCACCTCACCACTGGTGCTGCACAAACGTGTGTGCGCCACGGGCAGCCCCCAACTCCCTGCTCGCAGCAGCAACGATGAGCATCTGTGAGTTCTGCAATCACTCATCTCTTTATCTGTTTCTGAACAACTGTGACCATTCAGTAACAGTAGTGATTAATTTAGTGTGGTAAAATCTTCAATAAATTTTGTGCCAAAATGCATGGTTTTTCACTTAGCATTCAAAATGTTGCATAGAGAGTAGTTTTCAATTTCTTACGTATTCCTCCAAGTAAGTTGAAAATCAATTTTTACATTTCAATTTGTTTCTTGTTCAATCCGTTGCACTCTCCCGGGCTGTCTTTTTTTTTTTTTTTTTCAGCAGACCCCCCTGCATGCGGTTGTGTAAGAACTTTCCCTAATTCTTGTGAATTGTCTCATCCACAGTAACCACTGAACATCAGCCCTCTGTGGGATTCTTTAGATTTTTGGTGAAGTATTTTGTTACCTCAGTCTTGTATCAAGTCGCTGTATTTTTCAGCTTGTTACGCGGATAATAATTGTTTCACTAATTAAATACTTTAGTGTATAAACATTTTTGTTTACTTTGAAATTAAATGTGTTTTCCAATGAATATTGCTCAGTTTTTTAAAGTCACGTGCATTCCTTTAGCCAACAGCTGCTGTGCCAGACACAGACGTGAAGGAGTTGAGGGCACTCAGATAAGAGATTACTAGAACATGAATGACATACAGGAGCAGTGCCCTCGGGGAGGGGCAGAGTTAGTGCTGTGGGCACTCGGGGGCGGAACACGGAGAATTGGGGGAAGCCTTAGAGAGAGGGCAGTGCTATTTGCAGATTCACTTCAGATGGCTGAACACGTGGTGGGCAGGAAAGGTGGGAAGATGTAAGAGGAGAAAAGAACAGGACAAGGTTGGGGAGGGAGGCAACCCAGTATTGCTGAGTCAAGGATTTGGGGGTGTAATGGGCTCCAAGACTGAAAAGGTGTGTTGGGGGAAGTTCATGATGCTGTGCAAAACCCAGAAACCCACTCTCACTTTGCTTAAAAGTGGGGTGGGGGAGACTGTCTTACAACGATTGTCTCATGGAAACCTGAAGGGAGGACCAAGTTGGAGTCTCAAGGGGCAGGAAAGAGAAATGGGAAGTCCCCTACATTTTGTCCTCTCCCCTGCATTCTCCAGACTGACTTGTCAGCTGGAGTATGCGGCAGTGAAGGAGTCCAGACCTGGGAAAGCACTTTGAAGTTGTTGAGGGAGTGTGCACCAGAGGGTAACATGATCCAAGCTGATCGTGGGGACCCCTGGCCCCACCTGCTGCAGTTTCCCAGCTAGTGTCTTCCAAGTTCACGCTTCCCACACACACACTCCTCAGCGTCTGCTCCACCAGTTCCTGGCCAGCATGACCACACCTCCCTCACTATGACAAGCCCCCCCTGACTGAGGGTCCCTAGCTCACCTCCTCCTCACGACTTATGTGGTACAATGACCGCCAGCTTTACCCGGATAGGGTCTCTGCCCTCAGATGCAGGACATTGTTCGAGGGCTCTGAGAGGGATGCATCTGACAGTACAGGAAACTAAGTCGAGACTTGAGCCCACCACAACTGGTAGCCTGCAAAACTCCAGCCCCTCGGCTTCACTGCGACAGGCAGGCAGGCAGGCAGGCATCACAAACGCCACCTGGAGACAGCAGTACTCGTTTTTTGATGGATGGCGAGATCCGCGAGCTAACGCAGACGGTAAGGTAGAATTACTATTTAGCTTCGATTTGGTACTCAGAAATGTAGCCCGCTAGCCAGGACCTGGGTACCCGCGGAGGTGAGGGGGAGTAGGCGAGGGTGTGGGCGGGGCCTTAGGGCTGGGTTGAGGCGGGCCCAGAGCTTGATTTGGGAGATCTCAGTCCCGGGCTGGGGAGGTGGGGTTGGAGGTGGGGGGTGCTGGAAGAGAAAAGGCAAGGCCTTGCCTATGGGTGGGACACGGGGAAAGGCGGCCCGCAGCGGGGACGGCGCTATATTAGAAAGAGCTGAGAGGGTCTTAGACGTAGAGGGAAGACTCTAAGGAGCCGATCCTTGGGGGTGAGGGCAGAGGCCGCGACCAAGAGCTCAGTAGTGGGAAGGGAGGTGTGTAGGGCCTGGGTCTGTGCTGAGGGCCACCTAGCGGGAGCAGCGGGGGCCACGGACCATACGGAGCTGGGGATCGGGGTGGCATCTTGGGCTGGTGGGCCTAGAGGAGTTCCTGACAGCCTGCCTCGCGAACCCCGCGGGATTCTGTGCGAGAGGGGCGTGGCTGGAGAGCGGGGCGGAGCAGGGGTGGGCCTGGACCCTGCAGACAGGCGCTGAGTGGGCGGGGGCTGCAGCTCGGGGCGGGGTTGGGCGGGGTCTGAAGCCAGCTGAGGGGCAGGGAATGGGAGGGACTCAATCTCGGGGCGGGGCCGGGGCGGGGCCTAGACCCCCCCCATCGAGGGGCGCGGAGCCGGCTGGACTGAAGTTTGGGGCGGGGCCTAGGCCGGGCTGAGGCGCGCGGGGCGGGGCGTGGGCTGCGGCGCGCTAGCCGAGCGGCCCGCCGAGCCCCGCCGAGGCCCGAGCCCACCCGAGTGCGTCCGAGCCCGCGGCCCCCGCCCGGGGCGATGGAGCTGGAGCCCGGCGGGGCGGCCGCTGCGCTCCTGCGGCAGAAGAGGGCGGCGCTGCGGCGCAGGGGGTGCAGCTTCGAGAGCCCCAGGTACAGCGGTCCGGGAGGGGTGCGGCCGGGAGGGGCGGAAGTGGGGAGCCAGCCACGTGGGGGGTGGCGGTCTGAGGGGACTGAGGGCCGCGAGGCCGCGGCTCGAGGAGGGGTCTCGGCGGGGACTGGGTGAGTCGGAGGGGAATCCGGCAAGGAGCTGAGCCCAGCGGCTGGGAATCGAGGGGGGGCTGGGCCTCCCGAGCGGCAGGTGCGGGAGGGAGTCGCCTCAGAGAAGCGCCTGACGAGAATCCCATCCCGTCGAGACGCCCCCAAAAGCGTCGGTCCCTTGGCAGGCCCCGAGCAAAGCCGTTGGCTCTAGGCAGATTTCGGGCTGTGGAGAATTGCCCTGTCCGCCTCTTGTAAATGCTCAAGGACAAGGTCGGGAAATAGCCCCCCTAACGTCTACGGGAGGAAGGTCTCCCTCCACCGGGGGAGTTCCTCTGAGCAGCCCCAGGACCCGGGCCAGCTCCAGCCTCCCCGCCTGACCCCTCAGGTAAGCACACCTGCTGCCTCAGGGCCCCGCCCATCCTGGCCGTTGGCCCCCCGACGTGCCCGACCCTTCTGACCCGCCGAAGCCTGTCCTCTGCCAGGGCTGCCCTGCCCTTTTCGCCCGCGTCCCTGGGGAACTCGTTTGAGCTGTTCGGGTCCTTCTCCCTGGAACCTTGCCCCGCTGACACGCGCTCCCCCGCCGGCCTCTGTGGCGCTCCGTCTGCCTGGCTAGATTCCTTCCCTCGGAGGGCATCTTCTTAACTTGGAGTGCCTTCTCTCCCGCTCCGACGTCGCTGAAGTGGTCTCTCCCGTTTTTCAGTCCCTGGTCTCTTCTAGAATACTCTAGCAGCCCCCCAACTACACTTTTCTGTCTTTATTCTTCCATCTCTCTCTTTATATTTTAAACAAAAAAATTTTCCCCCGTGGCTGCACCTGGTATTAATTGCGACAAGCAGGATCTTCTATCTTTAGTTGAAGTATGTTGGAATCTAGTCCCCCGACCAGGGATCGAACCCCCAGCGCCCTTGGATTGGCACCTCCAGCGAAGTCCCTCTTCCACCTCTTAAATCCACATCCTCGCTGTCCGCTGGAAGAGCCTTACCACACTGTCCACTGCCCTTCCCATGCCTTACCCCTGCTCCCCACTCCTGAGAGTTCTCCATCCCCCAGGGCCTCCACTGGGGCTGGGGCAGAGGAACGGGAGAAAGAAAGGAAATGGGACTCTGGCCCTCCTGTGGCAGCAAAGCTAGGATAAAGAAACAAACAGGACCCTGAATATGAGATGCCAGGCTCTTGGGCACCTCACGTCACCCTTGGTGCTCCCACAATACCGGATAAAAGTGTCACCCTCCTGAGAACAGGGACTGTAGCTGTTCACTCCTCTGTCATCAGAGCTTGGCTCAAGCCTAGCCCATCACAGACGTTTACTATCTGTTGAATAAATAAATGCCTGACCAGCTGGTGATTCTTCCCTTATGCTGTGCTGTCTCTCATCTGAGCCTTGACTGATACCATGCTCTTAGAATAAATAGTCTTTTCTTTAGTCTTTGGGTAATGCCTTCCCCTCCTCCTCTGGGAAGTCTTCCCTGAAGCCCAGGCTGAGCTCTGTGCTGTCTCAGCAGTCTACACATTGATCTGCTATTCCACACATCACTGTGGATAATTACTGGGATATTACCTTTCCCTGAGCACGAGGCAGGTATGGTTTTTGCTCTTCTGATGCTTACACTCTTGCTGGAGCACGAAGGATGGGAAGTGTACCAAGAAATGAAGCTGAAGAGATGAGTCAAAAGCTGGATCCAGGCCTGCGGTAGAATGTTTAGAGCAGCTCTGTCCAATAGAACTTTCTGTGATGATGGAGGCATTCTGTAATCTGTGCTGTCTGATTCTGTGGCCACTGGCCACCTGTGGCTATTGAGCACTTGAAATATGGCTAATCCAACTAAGGAAATGAATTTAAAATTTTATTTCACTTTAAATCTCCTTTGTCCATGGGATTTCCCAGGCAAGAATACTGGAGTGGGTTGCCATTTCCTTCTCCAGGGGATCTTCCCGACCCAGGGATTGAACCTGGGTCTCCCACATTGCAGGCAGATTCTTTACCATCTGAACCACCAGGGAGTCCATTTAAATAGCCACCTATGACTAATGTTTCTAATAGTGGACAGCACTGGCTTAGAAAATTTCTCTCTTCCTTTGGAATCTCACTTTTACTCCTCCTTTGTCTTCATGACCTTATGCCTGAAAGACTAAATGACTTCACAGCCTCCAGAGGTTTTTCCCTTTATTTAACACTCCATGATATTATCCTTATAATAGGATTATCCATATAGACCTTAGAAATAACAATTACCATTTTTCTGATTATAAAAATAATTTGTTTATTCGACGACAATGTATTTAAGCCACACTTTATTATTATACATGCAGTTTATTATCACTTTTTCACTTGTACTAAAGATGCATTGAATGCACATGCATTTGTCTGTGTGTAAGTCTGTAAGAGGTTATCATCTTCAGAGAAATTCATAGCAGTGATGGAGATTATTGGACCCAAGAAAATGAACATTTTAAAGGCTTTGAAGCATAAGGCCAAAATGCTGGAAAGTTGTGGCAGTTTACAATTCTCCCAAGAGCATATAAACATGCCTGTTTGTTTTTTTTTCATCTTCAAATGCTAGGCATTATTTATAAGGCATTATTATTTATAAATATTTCCCAAAGTGGTACCTTATTTTAACTTGAATTCCCACATTTAGTAGTGAGGTGAAACTTTTTTCTCACATTGACTCAATCTGTATTTGTTTTTCAAATGAAATACGTATCATGCACATTGTCCATTTTTCCTTGGGACTATTTATCCTTTCCTTATTGAAATACTTTTTATTTATTAAGGGAATTAATTTTATGGTCAAATATGTAGCAAGTATTTTTACAGTTCATTATTTGCCTTCTAACATTCTTGACAAGCTTTAGACAGACTATTACTTTTTTAAGTTTAGTCAAATCTATTAATTTATTCATCTTGTTTATTCTTAGTTACCAAAGGCTTCCCTGCCTTAAAACAGTTAAAGGTTCATCTACAATTTCTCCAGTTGCTTTTGTTCCTTTAGGAAAAAATTACCTCTCTAATGAGAAAAACAAATATAGTATATTAACACATATATATGGAATGTAGAAAAATGGTATTGATAAAACCTATTTGCAGGGAAGGAATGGGGAAATGGCAACCCACTCCAGTATTCTTGCCTGGCGATTCTGCATGGACAGAGGAGCCTGGCAGGCTACAGTCCATGGGGTTGCAAGAGTTGGACATGACTTAGTGACTAAACCACCACCAGTGGGGATGCAGATGTAGAGAATGGACTTTTGAACACAGTAGGGGAGGGTGAGAGGAGGACGAGTGGAGAAAGTAGCATAAGTACACTCTCACGTGTAAGATGGCTAGCTGGTGGGAAGTTGCTGTGTAGCAGAGGGAGCCCAGCCTGGTGCTCTGTGGTGACCTGGAGGCACGCGATGACGGGTGGGTGGGGGGAGGCTAGGGAGGGAGGGGTATGCCGTATAATTATGGCTGATTGGCATGATTGTACGGCAGAAACCAATACAACACTAAAAAGTTTAAAAACAAACAAAAAATTACCTCTTTAATGCAGTAATCCAAATCATCTCACTTCTAAGTGAGACTATGAAGAGCAGTCTTGTACTGGACAGACATCATGGACTTTTAGGGCCAACAGAAGAATCACCTGTGAAACATCTTAACCAAACAGGTGTGTGGGTCCCTCACCCCCCCGCCTGTTGTTCCCAAAAGTCCAGGATGGTGATGGGGCGTGGGATGCAGGTGACTGTGATGGAAAGCCAGGGGAGAGAGCCTCCATCCCTACTCCAAAGTCCTCTACCGCTTCTCATTTCCTGTTGTGTCGAGTTTAAAAGCCAATGCCTCATGTTTAGGGCCTTTTAGAATCTGGTTTAACCATATTTACTCATTCATCTTGATGATATCATGTCAAAGAAGGCATTACTTTCAAGATGTCAGCTATCTTTGCTGACTCTCCCATATCAGCACCAAGAACTGGCGGGCAGACACAGCTCATAATGGATATAAAGGAGCAAGGAGGGGCCCAGGTGTGAGGGTTCGAGCAGGTGGCAGTAAGAAGGCCTAGCTGAGAACCCGGTGCTGCGAAGCCGCTTGCCCTAGATGTGTTTGTCCTTGTTTGGTAGGAAGGCTTATCAGGCAGTGTTCAAGAACAAGGACTTGGGAGCCACACAGACCCAAGTTCAGGTTTCTAACATCTCACTTATTTTGTGTGTGCCCTTGGACAAGTTGCTTAACCCCTCTGAGCCTTGGTTAACTCATTTGTAAAATGACAGTTAACACCACTCTCACAATATTGATGTGAGCTTTAAGTGAACTGATTTATGCAAAGTGCTAAAAACAGTGTCTGGCACAAAGCGTGACTAAATCATAACTGTTATGGACAAAAATGATTAATGTCTACGTGAAAGTTCGCAACCTTTTCCTTCCCATGTCTCATTAAAATTCTAGCTTTGCCTGTTCAGTTTTTCCTCCTCCCCTGCCCTCAGAGCAAAGTCCTGCCCAGCATTTTTGCAGTTTTTGAAGCAGTAAATTTAGGAAGAGAGGGACTGAGGCAAAGGACAGTAGGTCCACAGGGCACTGGTTAGGACTGCCCAAATAAAAACCTTTAGGAAGTGTTGACCAGTCAGAGGTACAGAAACACCTACTTTGTCTGAGGGTAGCTGATAGGTTTCCCTATGGTTTTGGTTGCTCTAAGTTATATTTTAAGAAATACATCTGTCATCTTTTGTGACTTAGTGAGGAACCTGAGTTATTTTAAAGCACTCTTCTACTGCTGAGCTGGGTCATTTTGGCGGCAACACCGCATGGAGCCTAGCAGGGTTGTGCAGTAGGACTGGATCTGCAGCATCAATCCTCAAGATCAGAGAATCTCAACACTGAACGGAACTTCAGACATCTCTTAGGTCACCCTCTCAAATAGTGGTTCTCAAAAGTGTGGTCCCTGGACCAGCAGCATCAGCATTATCTGGGAATTTGTTAGAAATGGAAGTCCCCAAGCCCTGCCCCGAATTTACTCAATCAGAATCTCTGGGGATGGAGGCTTAGGAAACTGAGAATCAGTGCTCTCAAGTCTAATAATGTTGTTCTCAAACCTGACATATATGAGAATCACCAAGAAGGATTCCTTTCTTTGTTAAAAGAAAAATCATTTATTTATTGGCTTTGCTGGCTCTTTGTTGCGGTGCACTGACTTTCTCTAGTTGTGCCGGGTAGGGGCTACTCTCTAGTTGAGGTGCACAAGCGTGTCATTCCAGGGCTTCTCTTGTGGAGCTCACACTCTGGATCATGGGCTCAGTAGCTGTGATGCACGGGCTTAGCTGCTCTGTAGCATGTGGAATCTTCAGCTTGAACCAGTGTCACCTGCATTGCAAGGTGGATACTTAACCCCTGGATGATCAGGGAAGCCCAGGTTCAGTTCAGTTCAGTCACTCAGTCATGTCTGACTCTTTGCGACCCCATGCACTGCAGCACCCCAGGACTCCCTGTCCATCACCAACTCCCAGAGTTTATCCAAACTCATGTCCATCGAGTCAGTGATGCCATCCAACCATCTCATCCTCTGTCGTCCCCTTCTCCTTCGGCCTTTAATCTTTCCCACCATCAGGTTCTTTTCCAGTGAGTCAATTCTTTGCATCAGGTGGCCAAAGTACTAGAGTTTCAGTTTCAACATCTGTCCTTCAATGAACACCCAGGACTGATCTCCTTTAGGATGGACTGGTTGGATCTCTTTGTAGTCCAAGGAACTCTCAAGAGTCTTTTCCAACACCACAGTTCAAAAGCATCAATTCTTCTGCACTCAGCTTTCTTTATAGTCCAACTGTCACATCCATACATGACTACTGGAAAAACCATGGCCTTGACTAGACGGACCTTTGTTGGCAAAGTAATGTCTCTGTTTGTTAATATGTTGTCTAGGTTGGTAATAACTTTCCTCCAAAGGAGTAAGCATCTTTTAATTTCATGGCTGCAGTCACCATCTGCAGTGATTTTGGAGTCCAAAAAATGAAGTCTGTCACTGTTTCCTCTGTTTCCCCATCTATTTGCTATGAAGTGATGGGGCCGAATGGCATTATCTTCGTTTTCTGAATGTTGAGCTTTAAGCCAACTTTTTCACTCTCACTTTCATCAAGAAGTTCTTTAGTTCTTCTTCACTTTCTGCCATAAGGGTGGTGTCATCTGCATATCTGAGGTTATTGATATGTCTCCTGGCAATCTTGATTCCAGCGTGTGCTTCCTCCAGCCCAGCATTTCTCTTGATGTACTCTGCATAGAAGTTAAGTAAGCAGAGTGACAATATACAGCTTTGACGTACTCCTTTTCCTATCTGGAACCAGTCTGTTGTTCTATGTCCAGTTCTAACTGTTGCTTCCTGACCTGCATACAGATTTCTCAAGAGGCAGGTCAGATGGTCTGGTATTCCCATCTCTTTCAGAATTTTCCACAGTTTATTGTGATCCACACAGTCAAAGGATTTGGCATAGTCAGTGAAGCAGAAATACATGTTTTTCTGGAACTCTCTTGCTTTTTTGATGATCTAGCAGATGTTGGCAATTTGATCTCTGGTTCCTTCCTTTTCTAAAACCAGCTTGAACATCAGGAAGTTCCTTGTTCACGTATTGTTGAAGCTTGGCTTGGAAAATTTTGAGCATTACTTTGCTAACGTGTGAGATGAGTGCAGTTGTGTGGTAATTTGAGCATTCTTTGGCATTGCCTTTCTTTGGGATTGGAATGAAAACTGACTTTTTCCAGTCCTGCGGCCACTGCTGAGTTTTCCAAATTTGCTGGCATATTGAGTGCAGCACTTTCACAGCATCATCTTTCAGGATTTGAAATAGCTCAACTGGAATTCCATCACCTCCACTAGCTTTGTTCGTAGTGATGCTTCCTAAGGCCCACTTGACTTCACATTCCAAGATGTCTGGCTCTAGGTGAGTGATCACACCATCGTGATCATATGGGTACCAAAGATCATTTTTGTATAGTTCTTCCGTATATTCTTGCCACCTCTTCTTAATATCTTCTGCATCTGTTAGGTCCATACCATTTCTGTCCATTATTGTGCTCATCTTTACATGAAATATTCCCTTGATATTTCTAATCTTCTTGAAGAAATCTCTAGACTTTCCCATTCTATTGTTTTCCTCTATTTCTTTGCATTGATCACTAAGGAAGGCTTTCTTATCTCTCCTTGCTATTCTTTGGAACTCTGCATTCGAATGGGTATATCTTTCCTTTTCTCCTTTGCTTTTCACTTCTCTTCTTTTCACAGCTATTTGTAAGGCTTCCTCAGGCAGCCATTTTGCTTTTTTGCATTTCTTTTCCTTGGGGATGGTCTTGCTCCCTGTCTCCTGTACAATGTCACGAACTTCTGTTCATAGTTCATCAGGCACTCTGTCTATCAGATCTAGTCCCTTAAATCTATTTCTCACTTCCACTGTATAATCGTAAAGGGTTTGATTTAGGTCATACCTGAATGGTCTAGTGGTTTTCCCTACTTTCTTCAGTTTAAGTCTGAATTTGGCAATAAGGAGTTCATGATCTGAACCACAGTCAGCTCCCGGTCTTGTTTTTGCCGACTGTATACAGAGGGCTTCTTAAAACAGTTTCCTGTCCCTCCCCCATCCCCCCTTGAGATTCTGATTCTCTGGTTGTGGATGGATCTGTGGATGCATTTGTAACAAGCTCACAAGTAACATCCTAATTGCTGGTCCAAGGACATATTTAAAAACCACTCCTCTAGGATAATACAGGAATCTCTTCTACAGAAACCCTTGCCAACTTCTGCTTATGACATCTAAGCTCAGGGAGCCCACAACTACATTTGTTATTGGGGCAGCTTTATTATCTTTCCCTAATACTGAAGTCAAAGCTTGCCTCCCTATGCTTACCACCCATCATTTGTATTAATAATTCTGCTTTCACTGCCACTTGCAGTAGCAATGCCTGTGGCTCTGATACCAGGTGAAAACTGGTGGCTGGATTGTGGTCAAGTAATTCATACTCCTGTCCTCTTGATTATAATCACCACTGAACAGTTGTTCTTCAGCTACAGGCTGGACTAGTAACACATCACACTTTTTCTGATTAGTACCTTAGCACTTTTTCAAATTTTTTTGAGATTATCAAAGGCTGTGAATGGCAAGCAGAGGAGAATCATCAGCTCATGGTGAAAGTGTTAGTTGCTCAGTAGGGTCTGACTCTTTGTGATCCCATAGACTGTAGCCTGCAAGACTCCTCTGTCCATCGGATTTTACATACAAGAATAATGGAATGGGTTGTCATTCCGTTCTCCAGAGGATCTTCCCAACCCAGGGACTGAACCCATGTCTCTCGCATCTCCTGCATTGGCAGGGATATTTACCACTGGCAGTGCTTGGGAAGCCCAGACCAGGCTTTAGGAAAGAATAGAACCGGGTGCTCAAATAATGTCCTCAAGAGTCTTTTTTCATTTTCTGGATTGACTTGATTCTCAAAGTCTTTCCACTTGGAGACAAAGAAAATGAACGATTCCAGGCTTTCTTTCTATCAGTGAACAATCCTAGCAGAAAGATATTATAAGACCTCCTTCTCAATGGTTCTAGAACACACCCCAGGCTTGACATTCATTGGATTTCTTGGGTTCTATGCTCATCTGTGAATCAATCATTTTGATCAGAGGGGATAAAACATGCTAATTGGCTGGGCTTGGCTCATGTACCCAAGCCAGAACTGGGCAGGATGAGGGTATGTATGTGTGCGAATGGGGCGGGGGGGTGGGGGTGGTTAGATCACTTCACAGAGACCACAAAGAAATGATTCCCCAAAGGAAGAATCACAGTGCTATCATCAGAAGAAGGGGAATGGATACTGGATGGGCGCCCTATCCAAAAAAAAAAAAAAAGTGCAATTAAATTTGGAAAGCTTTCCAAATTACAGATTCCCAGATGTCACCCTAGAGTCACCGAATGGGGATTTCTGCATTTTTTAAATACTCATTGTAAAAGACTACCTTAGTTGAGTGGTTAAATTATGCTTACTAAGTTTAGCCACAGTGAGAGAAAAGCCCTACATAGACAGAAGATTCTGAATTACAAATAGAAAACATATTTTTCACTTTCCCAAATACTGCTTCCTACAGAGTGACTTCCTTATTAGTAATGCATAGAGCCCATGCCTTGTGAGAACAAATTTGATGCCAAGACAAATGCTTTCTTATTCCTGAAGATGGCTTTCTAGGCCAAGACAGAATCAAAAAAGAACAATTATCCATTATGCATTTGCTTGCCTCCTTTTCTTCTTCCTTATGTTTCTCCTGACTCTTAGATTTTTTTTTTTCCAGGAGAACTTTTTTTCCAGGTAGTATAAACAAGCATTTTAATGTGGGTTGTTTTCACAGCCTTTGTTTCTCTATATTATGTCATTTTTCTTTTTGTTTATGTCAGCCCCTTAAGTATTTAATCACAAATAAATCTGCCACTGTCAATTTTCTTTTGGAAAAACAGCAGTCTTCCTGGGAAAGGCTATTAAGAGCTGTCTTGTATCGGGTTGACATAATGAGCTCTTAGGGCCAACAGACGAAAATTAATTTTCATATTATGTCTCTTCCCCTAAGAGAAGGGAAAAAACAACTTTTATTATTCACTAAAGGGTTTAAGTTAATATAAACCAGCTTCCTTTCTTGGAGGAAAACAATAGTCAAATTAGTTTTGCTTTGGAGGGTTAATATGAGAAATTATATTTGGTTGTCTGGTTTCCAGAGCTGAAGATCTGAACAGAGATGAAGTCTGACAAACAACGCTATAGGAAAATTAGGAGATTTGGCCTGTACAGTGAGGCCCGCTGCTGGTTTTCCTAGGCAAAAAAATTCTAAAGCAGCACGCAAGTTTAGAGATGTTGTAAAGCATAAACCACACATCTGGTTGTCTCTAGAGCCAGGATCTGAGAGGACAGGAAGCAAATATGAGTTAGCAATGAGGTGTGACTGCCCAAGGAGGCGTATGTAGAAGGCTGTTTGCTGTAGGATTGCTTGTAAAAGTAGAAGAAAAAAAAAAAAGTCCATCAGGAATGTGTCAGTACAATACTAATCATCTGTTAAAAAGATTGATACCTATCTGTATTCTGACTTGGAAAGATAACTAGGATGTTTGTGGTTATTTAGTGAAAAGGACCCCAGAGATCAAATTGCCAACATCCCCTGGATCATTGAAAAAGCAAGGGAGTTCCAGAAAAACATCTACTTCTGCTTTATTGACTATGCCAAAGCCTTTGACTGTGTGGATCACAATAAACTGTGGAAAATTCTGAAAGAGATGGGAATACCAGACCACCTGACCTGCCTCTTGAGAAATCTGTATGCAGGTCAGGAAGCAACAGTTAGAACTGGACATGGAACAACAGACTGGTTCCAAGTCAAGGCTGTATATTGTCACTCTGCTTATTTAACTTCTATGCAGAGTACATCATGAGAAACGCTGGGCTAGAGGAAGCACAAGCTGGAATCAAGATTGCTGGGAGAAATATCAATAACCCCAGATATGCAGATGACACCACCCTTATGGCAGAAAGTGAAGAGGAACTAAAAAGCCTCTTGATGAAAGTGAAAGAGGAGAGTGAAAAAGTTGGCTTAAAGCTCAACATTCAGAAAACGAAGATCATGGCATCTGGTCCCATCACTTCATGGGAAATAGATGGAGAAACAGTGGAAACAGTGGCAGACTTAATTTTTTGGGGCTCTAAAATCACTGCAGATGGTGACTGCAGCCATGAAATTAAAAGACGCTTACTCCTTAGAAGAAAAGTTATGACCAACCTACATAGCATATTGAAAAGCAGAGATATTACTTTGCCAACAAAGGTCCATCTAGTCAAGGCTATGGCCATGTATGGATGTGAGAGCTGGACTGTGAAGAAAGCTGAGTGCCAAAGAATTGATGCTTTTGAACTGTGGTATTAGAAAAGACTCTTGAGAGTCCCTTGGACTGCAAGGAAATCCAGCCAGTCCATTCTGAAGGAGATGAGCCCTGGGATTTCTTTGGAAGGAATGATGCTAAAACTGAAGCTCCAGTACTTTGGCCACCTCATGTGAAGAGTTGACTCATTGGAAAAGACTGATGCTGGGAGGGATTGGGGGCAGGAGGAGAAGGGGACAACAGAGGATGAGATGGCTGGATGGCATCACTGACTTAATGGATGAGAGTCTGAGTGAACTCCGGGAGTTGATGATGGACAGGGAGGCCTGGTGTGCTGTGATTCATGGGGTCGCAAAGAGTTAGACACGACTGAGTGACTGAACTGAACTGAACTGAGTGAAAAGGAATAAATGGCTTCCAGTAATAGCAAGTATGTAAAATTACATATGGAATTTCAGATTTTCTAGTAGCCAGATTTTACTTATGTTTTTATTTATGGCTGCACTGGGTTTTCTGTTGCTGTGCAAGGACTTTCTCTGGTTATGGCAAGCAGGGGCTCCTCTTCGTTGTGGTGCGTGCTCTTCTCATTGTGGTGTCTTCTCTTGTTGCGGAGCATGGGCTCTAGGTGCACAGGCTTCAGTAGTTGTGGCTCGAGGGCTTCATTGCTCCTCGGTATGCGGAATCTTCAGAGAAGGCAGTGGCACTCCACTCCAGTACTCTTGCCTGGAAAATCCCATGGACGGAGGAGCCTGGTAGGCTGCAGTCCATGGGGTTGCTAAAAGTTGGACACGACTGAGCGACTAAATTTTCACTTTTCACTCTCATGCATTGGAGAAGGAAATGGCAGCCCACTCCAGTGTTCTTGCCTGGAGAATCCCAGGGACGGGGGAGCCTGGTGGGCTGCCGTCTATGGGGTCGCACAGAGTCAGACACGACTGAAGCAATTTAACAGCAGCAGTATGCAGAATCTTCCTGGACCAGCAATTGAATTTGTGTCCCCTGCCTTAGCAGGCAGATTCTTATCCACTGTACCACCAGAGAAATTCAGTGGCAGCCATATTTTAAAAGGTAAAAAAATAATAATAGTAAAATTTTATTTCAGTAACTTATTTAACTCAATATACCCCAGATATTACCATTTTAACATATACTCATTACTAAAAATAATTAAGGTAATTTCCTTTTCTTTTCAGTACTGTGTTTGAAATCTGGCGTGTATTTTATGCTTCAGCATTTTAGTTCAGAGCGGCCACATTTTAAGTACTCAAGAGCCATGTGTGGTTTGTGCATGCCTTATTGGACAGTGTAGATGTGGACCCTCAGGTAGGAAAGATTTGAAAGAATGCATCAAGGTTTTTGTTTTGTTCTTTAATGTGACTATGAATCACAGTGAAATAGGGAAAGGTAAAAACATTGTGAGAAAAATGTGTGGAATACCAGGAGATTTTAGGAAAAGGCAATCAATAGACAAACTTTATTAGTGAGAAGGATGGCTCTGATTTGATAGACTTAGCTTAACTGTTCACATAAGTCCCAAATAAAAGTTAGATTTTGAGACTTAATATGTGAAACCACTGTGTAGCATGGCTACACAATCTAATTTAATTTGGAGGAGGGAGGAAATTAGTATAAATAAATAGTTTTAAAAAACAGAAAGAGGTTATGATATTTCTGTGTCAAATGTTACTGCTGGGTCATCCAGTGAAGAGCCAAGAATTGACCATTGACTTAGCATCATGTGGGTCACAGGTGGCCTTTGACAAAACTGCTTCTTTAGAACAGTGAGGATGAAAGTCGCACTGGACTGGCTTCAAGAGACAATGAAAGGATAGAACTGGAAACAGTGACCCCAGTCAGCTCTTTGCAGGGCCGGAGGGGGTCTGAATTGAAAACTGTTTTTTTGTTGTTGTTGTTTTGGTGTGCTCTGCTTTTGTTTAATAAAGATACTTATGTCTGGTGGGAATGATCCAGTAAAGAAAAAAAAATTTCAGGGCGGGGGGTGTGTTTTACTTGAAAAAGAGAAAATTCACAGAGGACTTAATAGCTGCCCTCTCACATTTGAAAGGATGTAATATGTGTGGATGTAAGAGGTGGACTGTAAAGAAAGCTGAGCGCCGAAGAATTGATGCTTTTGAACTGTGGTGTTGGAGAAGACTCTTGAGAGTCCCTTGGACTGCAAGGAAGTCCAACCAGTCCATCCTAAAGGAGATCAGTCCTGAGTGTTCATTGGAAGGACTGATGTTGAAGCTGAAACTCTAATACTTTGGCCACTTGATGCGAAGAGCTGACTCATTTGAAAAGACCCTGATGCTGGGAAAGATTGAGGGCAGGAGGAGAAGGGGACGACAGAGGATGAGATGGTTGGATGGCATCACCCACTCGATGGACATGAGTTTGGGTAAACTCCGGGAGTTGGTGATGGACAGGGAGGCCTGGTATGCTATGGTTCATGGGGTCGCAGAGAGTTGAACATGACTGAGTGACTAAACTGACTGAACTGAATATGAACAAGGAATTAGGCCCTCTCTCTGCATGACACTGGGCTAGACCTAAAATCACAGTGGGTGCAAGGGATGATAAAACAGACTGGATTCAGTACACGAGTCTAGCGGCCAGTGCACCCTAAACTAACAGGACCTTGAGATGCAGTAAAGTTTTTATTGTGGAGACATTAAACCATCTATACGTTAGCCTATGTGTGTGCTCAGTTGCTTCAGTCATTTCCAACTCTTTGTGACCCCATGGACTGTAGCCCACCAGGCTCCTTTGTCCATGGGATTCTCCAGGCAAGAGTAATGGAATGGGTTGCCATTACCTTCTCCAGGGGATCTTCCTGACCCAGGGATGGAACTTTCCTCTTATGTCTCCTGCATTGGCAGGCGAGTTCTTTACCACTAGTGCCACCTGGGGAGCCTGGGAAGCAAGCCCATAGGATAGACTGGTATTTCTCAGCTCTTCTGTGATTTTGGTACACTTTTGGATACAACAGTTTTTGGTGACACACCTGGAAAAGGCTGAAGACAACATGAAGCAAGTTAGGGGTAGTGGTCACAGAGTCATTGCTCCAGCATAGCGGTGACATTAGAAGTGTCCACAATTAGTGTATGTTCTTTTGGTTGCCCTTTAGCACCTCTTTGCTGATTGGAGCAGAAAGGCCTAGTGCTGTGAGCAAGCTCTCTTTTAAACTCTCAAGGCCAAATGCCTATGTTTTCCCTTCAAAGTACACAGTCTCTTTTTCTTCCCCACTGGAGATTGCGCCACTGCTCCCACCTGAAGACTGTGCATACTCTGCCCTCTGCACAGGATCACGCAGACTGTTAAGCTCAAAACCCAGTGAGACAGACATCACTATATAAGGCCTATCGGTCAGTAATCTGTTGCAGACAACAGAACCCACTCCACCTGGTAGAAGCAGAATGAGATTTAATAGCAATACAGGAAATTAAGTGTTTACAGACTTCTTGGCAGGGCTGGAGAGCAGACTGTAGCCTGAGCTCCTAGGCACAACTCCTGTCCCTAGAACCACTGTGCTCTGCGATGATCAGGGAGGCTGCCACTGCATAACAAGAAGCTGATCCATCAAGAAGCAGCTGCCACCGAAGCCAGCAGCAGAACCAACTCGGCTTTGATCCCCAAAGCTGCCCCTGCTCCCTCAGAAAGCCAGAGAGCCAAGACGCTGCTGACTCCACGACCACAACAGCTCTGTCATGATCTCCTAAAGCAAGCTGGTGCCCTGTGTCCTCTCCCTTCATCTGCCCAGCTCCGATCAGTCTCTCATGAGTGCCTCTGATTTAGAGTGTGGACTCTAAATCACATCCAGAACCCTCAACTGCTAAGCAGGTTAGGAAATTACGTCTCAGCCTTCCAACTTTTGGGAGTTGTTCCAAAGTATCTGCCACTGACAGCATCTTTCTTCAATCACAGCAAACATAAATAAGACACACTGATCCAAAGTTGGTTGTACACACTAGTGGGCTGCTGCGTAGCTGGCACGCCAATCTTGGAGCCGTCTTAGTGGGTGAGGAGGTCAAACTGGGAAATCAAGCCTCAGATGACTTTCCAACCGTTAAATGTCAGTGATTCCATAGTTTTAATACAAATGAAAGCTAGGACATAAATTCCTGTCTCACATTTTATGACCAGAGAGAAAAGTGCCTTTAGAAGCGCTGCCAGCCATTAAGCCTTTCCTAGCATCAGTGCCATACATCAGGCCTGGTTGATGCCTGGCAGATGGATTCCTTTTGCTCCCTGCACTTGTCACAGTCCTCACAGACCAGCTGCCTGTCAGAGATGGATAAAGAAATAGAGCAGGTCCCACAGCGCTCTGACCAGGGCCACCAGTGACCTCATTCAAAAAGAGCCGTTAAAACAGCCCCACGAAGTCTCTCTATTCTGAATGAACTTGTTCCACATGTTTTTACATTTTCACATAGCCACGTAGGCATTCAACATGTATTTTTCGAGCCCTTCTCTGTGCTAGGCACTCGGGGTACACCATGAACAAGGCAGATGGGGCCCTGTTCTCTTGGAGCTAACATTTAGTAGGGGGAGGGGTGGGAGGCAGACAGGGTACCAGTAGCTGGGATGACTCCCAGGGCACTGAGTGCTGCAGAGGAAGAAAGGGGCAGGATGGGGAGTGACTGTGTGGGAGGAGACAGTTTCCTTCAGGATAGAAGTCTCCTCGCTGCCCCCAGCTCTGTGGGGATTACTGCTCCTTCGGCTGCTGAGCCAGTTCAGACCCCAAAAGCTGATCATGGTTTTCCGATAAGCAAGAATGAAGACTTGTGCTTGGCTTAAGGTTGTTTTCAGCCAACAATCTGAACGGGAAATAAGATACAAGATCAAGATCGTAAGGGAAGGACTCCCCTGGCAGTCCAGTGGGTAAGACTTCGCCTTCCACTGTGGGTGAGGCAGTTTCAATCTCTGGTCCAATCCCTGGTCAGGAAGCTAAGATCCCATATGCTTCCTAGCCAAACCCCAAAACATGAAACAGAAACAATATTGTAACAAATTCAATAAAGACTTTTAAAATGGCCCAGGTCAAAAAAAGAAAAAATAAATAAAATAGCACACAAAGGAGTGTGTGTGTCTTCCAGAAGTTTCCCATGTTCCTTGTGGAATTATGAGTGCAGCTCAGGGATCCATGCAGCCTGCACCAAGGGAGCTGTCAGCCCTGTGGAAGGAGTCAGAACTGAGACGCTGTTACCTTGTGTGCCATGTTGCTGCCTTCAGGGGTCCACCTCCCAGCGTATGAAACAGCACTCGTGCCACAGTTGTGTTGGATGGCAGCACCGACTCAATGGACATGAGTTTGAGCAAGCTCTGGGAGATGGTGAAGGGAAGCCTGACAGGCTGCAGTCCATGGGGTTGCAAAGAGTCAGACACAGCCGAGCGACTGAACAACAACAGCAATCCCTTTAGACTCATGATACGGATGCTTGAGTCGTCCTGAGGGCTTGGGGGTCACAGAGGAGAAGACTGTAAGCTGTGTGCACTGGGGACCATCTCCAGTCCAGGAAGAAAGCACACACACACACAGCGCCCATGAAGGAGATTCACTCTCAGGCACCCTCATTTCCTCCCCTTCAGGCCTACTCCCCTCCCAGAAAGCACCTCCACACTGTGAATCAACCCTTTTCCTGCCAAAGTCTGGGATTTTTATCCTAGAACCTTGAAAAGTCTGTCTATGGTATTATCTGATCTTTTCTTTTGAGTTCTTACTGTCTCTCTCTCTCTCTTTTTTTTTTTTTTGAGAAAACCAAGCTATTGTTATGTTTCCTTTGATTTCTATTTTTTAAAAAACTTCCCATCTATACTCTCATCTGTCTTTTATAAACCTCTTTTCACAGGTCCTGGGCTAGTTTTTTCCTGCATGATCATCTTGGGTAGAAGCACCTCTGTCTGGGTCTGCATTTACCCAACTGATAATATGGGTAGATTAACCTTGACCCCTGCTTCCCTGAGCAATGGTGAATCTTCTCTTTCAGAGCTGGCGCTGGAGGTCTGGCCTTGATGTTTCTTGGGAAGTGAGAAGGGGACAGAGGCAATGGGGACATGCTATCTGGTTTTACTCTCTCCCCACCCTGTCCTCCTGTCTGCAGAGTCCCCTGTGCCTGTGGTATACATGACCCCATGGCAGGTCTCCCCTTGAATGTTCAGCTCTCCATCCCCTACTCACTTCAGGGCAAACAGGCTTCTCCAAAGAGGGCCTAGGTCAGTGGGGTTCCCCATGATTCACGGGCTCAAATGTACTTGGGTAATATCTTTTGAGAGGTTCAAATGGCTCTTAAGATATACTCTTCCTTCTCTCCTTCAGCCTTTCCTCAGATTAGGCCACCACTTCTTGTTAGAAAGCTGGGGCCGTGAAAAAGGAAAAAGAACAAACACCTTCTGGTGAGTGCTGCTCATGCTTCTGGGCCTCATGCCTCAGATCGGGCACTGTTGGCCTTTAGAACGATCTTGCCCATACAGCAGATATTCAGGATTATAGCATGGAGTTTCTCCCTTCTCTTTTTCCAGTAGGTTTTCTTCTGTGTATTGGGCTATTTTTGCTTATTTCCATGGGAAGGAGTTGTGCAGATGCATGCTTCCTCTGCCATCTTTCCAAGTTCTTCCTCTGCTGAATATTTTAAACCGTGAGACAAGAAAGATAAAATAAGTCAGATGATTAAGAGGAACGTACATTTTTTTAAATTAGAAAATTAAGACTAGAAAAGATAACAGAAATGAGGGAAAGGATTAAAATTAACAGTGGTGAGACAGCATCTGAACAGTTAAACAATGAAGCTAAAAAATTAGATAAGAGTATAAAAAAAGAACTCAAAAACTCAAAGAGTAAAGTTAGGCAAAAAGACAGTGGGAAAGGTTTAAAAGAACTAGCATTTAAGTGTTTCTAAACATAATTTTAAAGATGACAGGGATAGAGATGCTAAAACAATGAAAAAATCTTAGTATTTAAAGATTAAAAGAATATAATCAACATAGGTATTTACTCTGTAATGTTCCATGTTAAAGATGTATCTGTATTTACTGATTTACAAAGATATCCAAGACTGGATTAGAGAGAAGAGCAAATTACAGCGCGGGCTCAGTACATATGTCACGTAAAAGTTGCAAATATATCGACAGAGGAGTGATGGAAATCATACCAAAGTGAACTGGGAGAGGTAAGGAATCGGAAGTGGGGGTGTCATGCATACCATCAGATCCCGTCACCATTTCTGGAATCTTCTCCCCTCCCCTCTTCAGTGCGCCTTTGGCCTAACACCCACACCTGGGTGGCCACTCTTCCTAGGTGGGCTACCCTCGAGCTTACTGCAGCTGCTCTGCCCACCTGTGCAGAGGGCCTGGAGTTTACAGTCCCCACCCCTCGACCCAGGGCCCTCAGCTCCTCATCGCAGGTGGGACAACTCTGATGCATAACCAACGTCAAGCAGATTGTAAAGCCAGCTCTGTATATGTTTTTACATTTTCTAGTAGCCACATTAAAATCCATACACTTTATCTTCAACATGTAGTCAACATAAAAATTATTGAGACATTCTGCATCCTTTTTCATTCGTACTCGGTCTTCAAAGTCCGGTGTGTGTCTTACATGCACATGTCTTGCTTTCCCTGCCTGCGTTTCCTTGCTCGGTGGTCACGTGTGGCACGATGCTGCTGCATGGGACAGCCTGCCTCCACTTGAGTGGAAGCTGTTCCTTCACGCCTGACAATGAAACCTCATCTCCCCATCCGGCTTCCTTCATTCCCTTATCAGTTTCTTATAGGAGCACTCTCTTTCCTTTTTTTTTTTTTTAAAAAAAAAACAAACCTTCCATAATTGAGAAAGGAACATTTTTAAAATAAATCTTTTGCATACAACTGTTATTTTTGTAATTTAGAAGAATCTATAGAGGGTTCAAAGAAAAACTGTGCCTCTCACCCAGATCCCTGCTTCATTATTTGTTTGTTTGATTATTGCTAAGGCAGCCATAACCCCTAGGACTCTGGGTTTTGGAAGACTTGAGGTACCAGTGAATAAAGAATAACTGACAACAAACATACCAGAACCTTCCCTCCTTGCCATTTGTCATATGTGGAAGGCTTGAGCCTTTCATGTCTGTCGAGTTGCTTCCAAGATAAGTGGTAAGATTATCCAGCAGTCTGGGTGAGATTATCCAGCAGCCTGGGTCAGGTATGCAGCTTGCATTCTCAAACCCAGGCAGGGTGATAGGGGGAGCTGGGTCATCACTTATAAACCTGGCAAGAGTGACCTTTTTTTCTTTTGCAACATGCCTCAGCCTATAATTGGTACCACTGTAGCAGCTTGGGAGTGGGTAGTGCCCATCTGGCTCCAAACACCCAGGCTGTGTGGAGTCACTTCTCTTGGCATCTAAACCCTGCAGCAGGATGGGGGCTCCCTGTCAGAGGCCTTTTCCTCACTAATAAGACCGCCAAGGCTCTTGTCTTTTGCCTCATCATAGCGTTTATTGAGAAGACAGTATAAAGAGTCCCTTTTTACATAAGTGCTAGCTAAGATTGATTTTTATTTTTCCATTTCCAAATAGATGGATTTTCTTTGCTTTGGATTTGTGTTTCACTTGAAGTAGAGATGAGGGAAGAATGTTGTTGATTGGCTCAGAAAATAATTCTAATCAGAAAAAGCGGGATGTTTACATTTGCTAACAAAGCTGCCCTCTTTTGTCCCAGTATCACCTTCCCACCTTCCTCAGGAGAAAGAAACAGGCTTGTTTCAGCAATGCATTTCTCAGTTTCTTCCCATAAACCATCCACTTGTTAATTCAACAAGTGGTTACTGCTTACTTCCTCTCTGCCATTACTCTTGAAATGTGACTTTGGTCCTTTTGTCTACAGCATTGTTGCCAGCATAGGCTCTTTTTATGGCTCTTCTTGGCTGTTTTAATGGGAAGCTGGGAGATAAACCAGGCACTCCTTTTACAATGGCTATGAGGTCCTCCCTCTTCAGGTACTCCAGACCGAGCTTTCCCTTCCTCAGCGGATGCTGCCTTTTTCTAAAGAAGTCTGTGATGGTTCACATACTCACTGTCCTCCTTGTACCTTCGACTCCACTGCCTGGGAGTGTGGAGGCCTCCACTCATTGCTAAGGGATGTGATAGGATTTGGATGGTTCTACGGCCGTGATGTCACAGTGTGCAGTAAGGGTATGGCACAGTCTTGGTGGGGCACCTGGATCTTGGGAATGTCTTGTCTTCACCCATTATTACTGGCGGGCTGGCCCCCAAGGGAGGAAACAGGCCAGCACTGGGCCGTGTTCTTCTCTGTCCTCAGTGCCTTTCCCAACCCCTCTGCTTCAGTACAGCACTGCAGCCTCCAGGCCCTCTGATGGACCCTCTGACGAAAGGGCCCTGCGGGAATCAGATGACACAGACCCTCATGTGGAAAGCCAAGTCCTCTCTGTCCTTTGGCATCCAGCCCCTGCAGACGTGGCCAACTAAAGACCCTGAAGTAGAGGCCCAGGTCAACCTGTAAGTAAGTAAGAGAAGCATCATCTCAGTTGGGGCTCATGCTCACTCTAGCTTGAAACCCCCTAATGCTCAGGAAGAAAATTATCTTTGGGGGGAAGAGTATGGAGGGAGAGGGGAGTGGATACTTGATTGGGAAATTTCATTTCCATTTCTTAATGATGCCTTATATGTATTTATGTATTTACTTAGCCATGATCATTGAGCACCTACTCTGGCCAGGCCTTGTGTCAGAACTTAGCTCCTGTTCTCAGGGGATTTATAGCTCATAGAACAGTTAGTCATTAATCAAATAATCACACAAATAAATTGTGACAAGTGCAATGAAATGTGGTATCTTGATTCAATAAACATTTACAGGATGTCCTCAGTGTGCCAGCAACATACTCAGGATATAAGGAAATAAGATATCTCCTCACCTGTGGCTATCAAATAGTATCTAGAAGGGGAAAATTCCAATTACTATTCAGAAGAAATGATAATAATAACTATGTTATAACTAATATATTAATAGATTCTAGGTCCCAGAGGGTGGTGACTATGTTTTCTTATGAAATTTCTCCTGAGTCCCCAGGGCTTTGTTAGGGTGTACAGTATTTGCTGGATGAATGAATAAGTAATGAATGAAGAAGAGGATACTACAACACAGGGGTGCTTAGCTTTCCAGGGGAATCAAAGGCAACTAGCTGCAACAATATGATTGCCTTAAGAACAAGAGATACTTCATCGATTCCATGCAACAAAAATGATCAGTGCTTACTGTACCTGGTGCTTTTGCGAGCCTAAATTCCATCGAGGGCCATGAATCAGAATCACCTATCGGGCTTAAGAAACAGCTGATGCCTGAGGCCCACCCCAGAGATTCTGACCCAGGGACAGCCTTTCCAGGAAGGCAGACAAGTAACCAAATATTAATAACTCTGATGCCACTAGAAAAGGAGCATGTAGAAAGTGCTACAGGAGGAAGGAATCTGCTGGAGGACAGGGAGGAAAACGAGAAGCAGTTGCACTTAGCCAGTCAGGATGAGCGGCAGCCAGGCAGGAAAAGGAAAGAAAGCCACCTGAAGCAGAGGAAACTGAAGAGCAAAGGCTCGGATCCGTGGAAATGGGTCCCAGCAGTGTTGACAGGCATTAAACTAGTGGTTCTCAAACCAGTGGTTCTGCAACCCTGGCTGCACAAAATCAGCCCGGGAGCTATGAAACAGAAAGCCAGCACATTCTACCCAAGATTCGCAAGTCAGGGTGGGACACAGATACCAATATTTTATACAGCTCCCAAGGGAATTCTTATATGCAGCAAATGTTGAGAAATGTTAAATGTAACCACACATCAGTTCAGTTCAGTCGCTCAGTTGTGTCCGACTCTTTGCAACCCCATGAATTGCAGCACACCAGGCCTCCCTGTCCATCACAACTCCCAGAGTTCACCCAAACCCATGTCCACTGAGTCGGTGATGCCATCCAACCGTCTCATCCTCTGTCATCCCCTTCTCCTGCCCCCAATCTTTCCTAGCATAAGTAAATACAAAATAGCTATGAAGCACCTTATATGCCTAGCTAAAGTGAAAGTGAAAGTCCGTTAGTCATGTCTGACTCTTTGCAGCTCTGTGGACTATACAATCCATGGAACTCTCCAGGCAAGAATACTGGAGTGGGTAGCCTTTCCCTTCTCCAGGGGATCTTCCCAACCCAGGTCTCCCACATTGCAGGTGGATTCTTTCCCAGCAGAGCTGCAAGGGAAGACCAAGAAGACTGGAGTGGGTAGCCTATCCCTTCTCCAGGGGATCTTCCTGACCCAGGAATGGAACGGGGGTCTCCCGCATTGCAGGTGGATTCTTTACCAACTGAGCTATCAGGGAAGCCCTGAAGGGTATAAATTTTTATATCTCAGGCAATGGGGAGCCACTGATAGCTTGCATGATTTTAAGCGACAATACAGTTTGAAATAGACAAAGTTCACAGGGTTTGGATAAATTCAGGATTGCTAGTTCTGCAGTGGGCTCTTCCAGGAAATCAGAGAAATCTGGAGTCACTGCTGGCGTTTCAGAGATGTCGCCATTCTTCCCACAGTGGCCCCGTAGGTCCATTTATGAATGTGGGAAATGAATGTCACCTTGACTGTAAACTGAAATCTAAAGTTTCAGTGAACGCTGAATTATTTGACCGAAATGCTCCTGTTTCTTGGGAGGTGGCTGGTAACTAGCGTCCAGGCAGGCCTAGCGCTCTACTCTGGAGAGCAGGGAAACCTGGGCTTCATCAGCCAAAGGTGAAATGAGGGGAATGGTGTTCCTCCTTCCTCCCAAGCTCCAGGCCAGAGTAACAGCCCTCAAAGCGAACCCTGCAGGGGGCGCTGCTTCTGTCTCTACTACAAGCCCCACAGTACACCGCGCGGATGACGTAGTCAAAGGGGCGAGCAGCGCTGCTGGGCAGCCTATGAGATGCAGCGGCCGCAGCCTGAGGAGGGACCTTCCAGGATCTATTGGAGAATATGTTTAGGGGTGGGACCAGGTCTTGGTGATTGGCGGCCGCAGGGCTGGCGAAACTGCGGCGGGAACGGGGAAGGCGGGGTTTGGGAAAGCGGGGTTTGGCTGCACCCCAGATTCAGGGGCGTCAGGGCTGGACTCACTGGAGCCAGATGTTGGGTTTTCTGGAAAACGGACTAGAGAGATGTGTCTTTATTGCTGCCATTCTACAGGCCGCTCATTCACTAACTCATTCATTCAACAGATTTACTGGCTACCTCTGCCAGGCACTTGTGCAGACATACCAAATGCGTTTTCTCTTTTTAGTCTTCACCAAAAAATCCGACGAGGTAACTACTGCTGGCTCCATCTTACAGATGAGGAAGCCGAGGTCCAAAAGAGTTAGAAACACGTGCTCAGAACACACTGCTCTGTAAGTGATGGGGCAGAGATTTGCACCTGTCTAGTCCCAGTCCATTCTGAAGGAGATCAGCCCTGAGATTTCTTTGGAAGGAATGATGCTGAAGCTGAAACTCCAGTACTTTGGCCACCTCATGCGAAGAGTTGACTCATTGGAAAAGACTCTGATGCTGGGAGGGATTGGGGGCAGGAGAGGAGAAGGGGACGATAGAGGATGAGATGGCTGGATGGCATCACTGACTCGATGGACGAGAGTCTGAGTGAACTCCGGGAGTTGATGATGGACAGGGAGGCTTGGCGTGCTGCGATTCATGGGGTCGCAAAGAGTCAGACACGACTGAGTGACTGAACTGAACTGAACTGAGTCCCAGTGCCACTCTCCTAACCTCAGCTGTGCAAGTAAGAGCAAAGTGTTTATGGCATGTCAGTGTCCACAGGGTGTCTTGCTTCTGTGGAGTGAATAATACAGCAGGACCTGACTGCACATCAATAAAGCTGACCAAGCACAAAGTTGGGCCTTATGTGAGGTACCATGGTTATACAAGGCCTGCTTTCTGCCAGAAAGTATTCTTATATCTTTGTTGTTGTTCACTCTCTTCAGTTGTATTGAACTCTTTCCAAACCCATGGACAGTAGCACACCAGGCTTTCCTGTCCTTCACTATCTCCTGGAGTTGGCTCAAACTCATCTCCATTGAGTCAATGATGCCATCCAACCATCTCATTCTCTGTCGTCCCCTTCTCTTGCCCCCAGTCTTTCCAATGAGGGAAAGCATCAGGGTCTTTTACAATGAGTTGGCACTTCACATCAGGTGGCCAAAGCATTGGAGCTTCAGCTTCAGCATCAGTCCTTCCAATGAATATTCAGGACTGATTTCCTTGAAGATTAACTAGTTTGATCTCCTTGCAGTCCAAGGGACTCTCAAGAGTCTTCTCCAACACCACAATTCGAAAGCATCAATTCTTTGGCATTCAGCATTCTTTATGGTCCAACTTTCACATCTGTACATGACTACCGGAAAAACCATAGCTTTGACTATATGGACCTTTGTCAGCAATGTGATGTCTCAGCTTTGTAATATACTCTCTAGGTTTGTCATAGCTTTTCTTCCAAGGAGCAAGTATCTTTTAATTTCATGACTGCAACACCGTCCACAGTGATCTTGAAGTCCAAGAAAAAAGTCTGTCATTGTTTCTACTTTTCCTCCATCTATTTGCCATGAAGTGATGGGACTGGATGCCATGATCTTAATTTTTTGAATGTTGAGTTTTAAGCCAGCTTTTTCACTCTTTCTTTCACTTTCATCAAAAGGCTCTTTAGTTCCTCTTTGCTTTCTGCCATTAGGGTAGTATCATCTGGATATCTGAGGTTATTGATATTTCTCCCTGCAGTCTGATTTCCAACTTGTGCTTCATCCAGCCTGGCACTTCACATGATGTACTCTACATATAAGTTAAATAAGCAGGGTGGCAATATATAGCCTTGACAAACTCCTTTCCCAATTTGGAACCAGTTCATTGTCTGGTTGTAACTGTTGCTTCTTGACCTGCATAGAGGTTTCTCAGGAGATAGGTAAGGTGGTCTGGTATTCCCATCTCTTGAAGAATTTTCCACAGTTTGTTGTGATCCACACAGTCAAAGGCTTTAGCATAGTCAATGAAGCAGAAGTAGATGTTTTTCTAGAATTCTCTTGCTTTTTCTGTGATCCAGTGGATGTTGGCAATTTGATCTCTGGTTCCTCTGCCTTATCTAAATCTAGCTTGTACATCTAGAAGTTCTCGGTTCATGTATTATTGAAGCCTGGCTTGAAGGATTTTGAACATTACCCTGCTAGCATGTGAAATGAGTGCAGTTGTAGAGTACATTCTTCAGCATTGCAACAAAAACTTGACCTTTTCTAGTCCCGTGGCTACTGCTGAGTTTCCCAAATTTTCTGGCATATTGAGTGCAGCACTTTCACAGCATCATCTTTTAGGATTTGAAATAGCTCAGCTGGAATTCCATCACCTCCACTAGCTTTGTTCATAGTAATGCTTCCTAAGGCCCACTTGACTTCACACTCCAGGATGTCTTGACTTCACACATCCTGGATGTCACCAGGATGTCTAGGTGAGTGGTCACAAATCAGCTTACTGAGCACTTGTGTGCTGCGCTGGGCCTTGTTATAGGCACTGAGCATGCAGAGGGAGCATCTCCTTCCAGATTAAGCTGGGGCTTGTGGAAGTGCTGTTACCTAGGGAAGTCCAGGGAGATTTCTCAGTGGAGGGACTACCTAAAGGATGAGACCTTTACCAGGCAGAGGCGAGGGAGGCGTTCCCAGACAGAGGGGACCATCTGTGCAAAGGCCAGCAGCATTAAAGCATTCTAGATTTGAGGGGAGCCACAAATAGTCTGGTCTGACTGGTGCTTCTTGGGGAGTGGTGAGCAATGAGCCTGGGATAAGCAGTGGGGGGCTTAACCTCCTTGCTAGGAAGTTTGGTCTTGACTCTCTTAGCTAGGGCAGAGCATGGTCAGATTTGCATACTGGAATGATTACTGGTATCAATGGGCAGCTAGATTGCAGAAGAAAAAAGCTAGCAGCCGGGAGACCTATCAGAGTGGCCAGGTAAGAGATATTAAGTGTTCTGATGAGTGGCAGGAACAATGGGATTGGGTTAAGGAATAATTAAGAGGAAAGTTAGAGTGGACCTGGTAAATGCATGGGTGGTGAGGTGAGGAAGTGACCCTCAGAGTTTTGACTCTGGCAACTGAGTGATGGTCTTGCCCTTAAAGAGAGGGTCTTGAGATGAGGCAGCACAAAATCTGAGACAGAATGAGACAGAGATTGTTAGATACTGCTGTTGGGGGCAGGCTTCAATAATATGTGAACTGAGAACTTCTAGTTCTGAGGAGGGATATAATTACATCTTTGGAGGCAGGAAGTTCTTAGTAAAAAGAGTCTTCTTAGAGTAAAGTGAAGTGGATCTTGAAAAAGGAGGAGAACCTTCCTTCTTTCCTTTTTCTTGAATAGATTTTAATCAGCAGAGGTAGGAGAAGGGTGTTCTAGATGGCCAGATCCTGATTTGCCACTTGTATGGCGAAGTAGTAGGAAGTCTGGAAAGTCAGATGGGGGGACATATTGTGAAAGGTGTTGTACTTAATCCCAGGACAGTGGGACACTGAGTGGTTTTTGAGACAGACAAGTGATGGTTTGGGCTCTGATTTTGAAAAGTTAATTTCACTGATGTGTGCAGTGAGGAGGCCAAAAAACCAACTAAGAGATGAACTACAGAGGGGCTTGTTGGTTGTGACAGAAACCCATCTCAAAATAGTTTAGGTGTAAAAGGAGAATGTGTAGGTTCATGTGACCAAACTAAGGAAAGGGACAGATCGTGCCTCAGGGTCAACTGGATCCAGGAACAGTCAGTCCACACCCTCAAGCTCCCACTCCTTAGCCTGCTTTCTTTCTGCCTGTTGACCTCCGTGTCTCCTACCATCCACGAGTTTTCACCACTGCAGTGAGTACGATCTTGGGCGGCATGGGGTATGTTCTCAGACTTGCTACTTGAGAGGACAAATCTTCCCCATTGACATATGTATGAAAGTGAAAGCGTTAGTCACTCAGTCATGTCCAACTCTTTGTGACCCCATGGACTAACCTCCCAGGCTCCTCAGTCAATGGAATTCTCCAGGCAAGGATACTAGAGTGGGTTCCCACTGCCTTCTCCAGGCAATCTTCCCAACCCAGGGATAGAAGCCAGGTCTCCTGCATTGTAGGCAGATTCTTTACCATCTCAGCCACCAGGAAAGCCCTGGTGTATACCTATGGCTGATTCATGTTGCTATATGGCATGTTGTATGTATGCTGATTCATGTTGATGTATACATGTTGATGTATGGCAGAAACCAATACAATATTGTAAAGCAATTATCCTTCAATTAAAAATAAATTAATTAAAAAATATATTTTCCCATCAGTTAGAGGAACCCTGGGAAAGGACTTGAGTTTCCCAGCCTGGGACACATTTCCATTCCTAGTTCTGGGGGGAATGTCTGTTACCAGGGCAGAGGAGGCAGTTCTTGCTTCCCTGGTGAGCAGTGAGAGGGCTCAGGAAGTAGACAACATAATTTGAAGGAGTCAGAAAAGCCAGAGGGGCAGTTTCAGAAAGGAGAGTGCTCTCTGACCAATCACAAAAATAACTTAGGAAGTTTTTTTAAAAATATGGATCGTGGAACTGATTAAATTAGAATCCTTAGTGGTGGGACCCAGACCTGGGGCTGAAGGTGTTGAATGTAACAGAAAGTTTGAAGATCAAAACAATATCTTCTGTTGAGTTTGATGATTCGGGAAGCTATGGGGCTCCTCTGAGAAAGCAGGTTCAGCTGGGAAGGGAGGGCAGAAGGCACACAACGAGTCTCTTTGCATCCTCATGTCTCCTCATTCATAACCTCATTTCAGGGCTGTGTCCGACCCTACAAGAAGCAAAGTCAGTCGGTTTAGTCGCAGTTGGTCAGTTTCATGTCTGACTCTTTGCGACCCATGGACTGCAGCATGCCAGGCTTCCCTGTCCATCACCAACTCCCAAAGCTTGCTCAAATTTATGTTCATTGAGTCGGTGATGCCATCCAACCATCTCATCCTCCATCGTTCCCTTCTCCTCCTTTCTTCAATCTTTCCCAGCATCATGTTCTTTTTCAGTGAGTTCTTCTCATCAGGCGGCCAGAGTATTAGAGCTTCAGCTTCAGCATCAGTCCTTCAATGAATATTCAGGACTGATTTCCTTTAGGATTGACCTGTTTGATCTCCTTGGAGTCCAAGAGACTCTTAAGAGTCTTCTCCAACACCACAGTTCAAAAGCATCAATTCTGGGGTCCCATCTGAATTATCTGCCCACTCTTTTTAAAAAATGTGTATTTCTTTCTTTATGTGGTTGCCTTGGGTCTTGGTTGCAGCATGTAGAATCTAGTTCACTGACCAGGCACAGAACCTGGGCCCCCTGAACTGATTGGGAGCTGGGTAATCTCAGCCACTGGACCACCAGGGAAGTCCCTGCCTATTTTTTTAAAAACCATCAGTCCTTCCTATGATTAGTTACAATATCCTAGCAACAAGTGGATTTTTTTAAAACTACAATTCAGATTCATTTCCATCACTAGGCTGAATTAGCAGTGGTTTACTTGTTGATCTTTTGGAGAAAGTTTTCATATGTTTGAAAGAGTTTATAATCAAGGCATTATACAAACTTAGGCAATTTCATATTTAAACATGGGAAGGTCCCCTGGAGGAGGGTGTGGCAGCCCACTCCTGTATTCTTGCCTGGAGAATCCCCATGGATGGAGGAGCCTGGCGGGCTACAGTCCATGCGGTCACAAAGAGTCAGAGACAACTGAGCAGCTAACCACAGTACATATTTAACATTCTAAAATAGCTCTCAGAAGCTATCTAAAACCTAGTTTGCTCCTGAATAAAAGTCTCCTTGGTTAAAAAACACAGAGCTGGAGAGAAAGCCTCTGGGTTTAAATGAGGGGAAGTAGTAGGAAGCCCAGGTGGCTGTTGGTCTTGGCCACATTTGCCAATGAAACTCCAACAATAAGGAAATTGATGTTTCAATTTCCATTTGCCTGACTCCTGTCACTAATTCTCAACTGATTCCAAATACAGAGAAGAGAGCAGTTTGATTTATTAAAAGCCTCCTAAAGCTCAGACAGTTGTGAGGCAGGCTAGGATTTGTATGGGTCTGGCTAGAAGGAGGTTTTATTTATTTACTTTTTAATTCTCTTGTTCTTCCTGGTCTTTACAAAGTGTCTGGCACATAGAAAGTGCTCACTAAATATTTGTTGGATAAGTTAAAGGTCATACTTTGGCCACCTGATGTGAAAAACTGACTCATTTGAAAAGACCCTGATGCTGGGAAAGATTGAAGGCGGGAGGAGAAGGGGACGACAGAGGATGAGACGGCTGGATGGCATCACTGACTCAATGGACATGAGTTTGAGCAAACTCTGGGAGTTGGTGATGGACAGGGAGGCCTGGCGTGCTGTAGTCCATGGAGTCGCAAAGAGTCAGGCGTGACTGAGCGACTGAACTGAACTGAACTGAAGTTAAAGGTAATAGAACAAAGGTGCCAACTAGGAGCCTTCTGCAATAATGAAAGTCTAAGCTAAAGCAGAGAAAGTGGAAATGAAAAGGAGAAGGAGGGACAAAGGACTACGAGACATGGTATAGTTCTGGAAATATCCTCAAGTGCAAAATGGCATGTACCAGGTTATATATTGCAGTTTATTATTAGTAGCAAAAGGTTTAAAACCATTTACCTAGGAAACTGGTTAAATAAAATATGGTGTGTCTACTCAATGGAATAGTATGTAGCCAAAAGAAAAAATTACAGGAGCTCTTTTGGTACTGATTTGGAAAGATTGCCAAGGTACATTAAGTGAAAAAAATAACAAAAAGAATGGAATTGTGAATGGTTTACTACTAATGTATTTACCAAAGGCAAAAGGGAATATATGTTTGTCTTTCTTTGTAAATGCACACAGCATCTCTGGCAGACACACACTAAACAGTAGAGGCTACTGGTGGGGAGAGGAAATGGGAGAGGGGGCGTGGGGCCAAGAGGGAGGAGAGGAGAGACTTTCTCTTGTATGGCCCTTTGGACTCTGTGAATTTTGAAGGAAGTGAGCTTTATTTCTTCAAAGAATGACATATAGAGTTAGGTTAAGCTCCCGGTGACAACCTAGATGGGTGGGATGGAGTGAGGAATGGCAGGGAGAATTAAGAGGAAGGGATATATGTATACTTATATATGTATACTTATGGCTGATTGACATTGTAGTATGACAGAAACCAACACAACATTGTAAAGCAATTATCCTCCAAATAAAAATAAATTTTAAAAAGGACACCAAAAATATACATGACCAAAAATTTTTAAAAATAATGAAATACAAGTACTCACATACAAACATGCACCAATCAAAAGCAACACTGTGCAGGCCTGTACCAGGGCTTGGAGGCTGATTAGATGTTGGATATGGAGAAAATCTGGGTGATGACCCTGAGCTTGAACCTCAAGTGACTAAGAAGAACATGGCAGTGCTGCTGACCAAGATGTGAGTGAGGAGTGGGAGTGAGGGTGCCTGGGGGGCGTGTTATGTTTTAGGGGTCCCAGGGGGTTCACAGAACCACGTCCAGCAGTTGGAAGTCAGAACTTGCAGTTGGAGAAAAAGTTTTGAGTTGGAGATTTGGTTTGGGTTAGCAGAGAGGCAGTATTTGAAGGTGCAGGAGTAGTGAGGTCCCCAGGGAGGTGAGTGACCCAAATGGAAGGGAAAGGAATGTGGGTCTTCACCTTTCAAGGGTGGCTTAAGGTTCAGCACTGCCTTGCTGCTCTGTGTGATGTAAGTCAGGGAGAAGTATGGTGTCACTCTGCCAGGATGTCCTGGTCCTTTTCTGGGAACAGAAGCTACACCACTGAGCTCCACATCCCCTGGAGGAACAATCACTAACAGCAGTCATTTTTCCTCAAGGAGGTTATGCCATTACTAAAAATTTTATTCCTTTGACTATTCACATTTTCTATTCTTTCAAATTTTACAGTCCTCAAGGGCCAGCAACCCATTTTTGGTGCTCACCTCATCTCGAAGTACAGTACAGCACCCCATGAGGGCACACTATAAATAGTGTTAGATAGTCTTTTTAATCATTGCTTATAAGAAGCAGAAGGAAATAGTTCAGGCTGCCGTGCCCTAAATTCACCTAAACTAACCCTCATCTTTATAAATCCCATTTGGCTTTGGATGGAGGCTGGTTGTTTTCCTGTCATCTCCTATATTAACAAATGTTCTTGGTTAAAATCCTTTTGCCTTCTATATTTCTGTGAATTTGGTCTATCTATTATTTTGCTTTCTTTGAAAAACATCCCCCCACCCCTCCACTCTCTCATCCTTGGTCTCAAAGTCTCATTTTTGTAGACCATCTCAGGATCAGAGTACCTTGGTGAAGTTAACATTTTAGAAACTCTTTCACAAGTATAGTTTGACCTTAAAAGCACAGAGTAAGCTGCTTTTCTTCTAGTACATGGTCTGAATGTATCTGGAGAAAACCAGAGCACAAGTAAGTATGGAGTAGCCACCTGATGCGAAGAGTCAGCTTGTTGGAAAATACCCTGATGCTGGGAAGGATTAAAAGCAAAAGAAGAAGGGGACGGCAAACAATGAGATGGTTTGATAGCATCAGCGACTCAATGGACATGAATGTGAGCAAATTTCAGGGATAATGGAGAACAGAAGAGCCTGATGTGCTACCGTCCGTGGGGTCACAAAGAATCAGACATGACTTACTAAGTAACAAGGGATCTAAATTGGTCCTAAAAATTAGAATAAAATATACAGGTCATTTAAAAAGCAGTGGGAGGAGCCTTCCCCCTCTCCTAGGTTATTTCCAGGGAAAATTCAGTCAGTTCCACAAGCATTTACCTTTACATTTGAGACTAAGAATTTTTCACATATTGATATGGGCTATAAAGCAGATCAAGATACACCACCCCAAAAATGCCACTTTGGCATAAAGATTATTTTGAGCTGAAGGCAGCTGAGAAAAGGCAGATATAGGAAGAACATCTGCCCGCCCCCATCTGCCTAAAAGCAGGGCATTAATTTCTCTATGTGAAGGTACCCCCTCCCCTCTCTTTACCAAGGAGGAGAACAGCCCTTGCTACCAGAGACAGAGACTGCACCAAGGTGAGTTTACATGAAAAAGCCTTTCTAAGTAACCCAGTCTATCACTGCTTTCCCCCACGTGGCTCCCTCCCCATGACTGACCCTCCCAGAATCCCCAAATCTGGCCCCCTTTTTTAAGTCTAGTCACTTCTCCACAATTTATTGCCCTTTGTTTAAATGGTACATGAGTCTCTAACTGCTCTTTGGGGTTTTCTTTTCTGTGCAGCCCTTCTGCATGTAAAATTAGAAATAAAATTTGTATGCCTTTTCTTCTGTTCATCTGTCTTTCGTCAGCTTAATTCCCAGGCATCAGCTACAGAACATGAAGAGTAGAGGGAAAGTTTCTCCTCCCTGACTGATATTTCTTAAAGTTAGAGCATTTTAGATCACAGGAGAGCCTAGCTTAGCTCTGGATTTCCACAAAGAGACTTTCTTTTTCTTCTTTGTGTTGTTCAAATGCACATACCTTATTGCTAATGAAGCACATGGATGCACAATCTCTGTTTCTTCAAGTAGTTGTTGAGCTCCAAACTATTCACCATGCTAGTGTGTGTTTTCTGTTTAAATCCAACAGCCCCATGAGAACTGTCCCATGTTTATCAGTATTTGTTGAATTAATTTGTAAATCAAGCCCCATTTTACAGCTGTAGAACTGAGGCCCCATGAAAGGCTGTTTCTTGTCGAAAATCAGACAGTAAATTAGTGGTGGGTTATTACAGGGCTGAGTAAATATCAGGCAACCCTTACGCACATGGAATTTCTCTATACATACAGATGTTAACTTATTTAAATTTAGCATCAGAGTTTCTTTTTTACTCTGTATAACATTTTAAAGTAATTTCTTATTGTACTATAATTTACATGCAATAAAATGCAAGAATCTTAAGTTCACAGTTGGATAAGTTTGACACTTGCAGCTGATCCACTTTGTAATGTTACAGTGTGATCTGTTGCACTTAATTATATTACCTGTTTATTGAAAGATGCCAACCACTAGACATAGGAAATGCCAGCCTCATCGTTAGCTAATGGCTAGTGAATGATGTCACAATGTATTCATTGTGATGGCCCCCACAGCATTTTCTTTGTTTGCTCCTATTACTGGCATTGGATTCACTTCTGAAGCGAAGTTACTGAGATTAACCTGAGACAACATTTACAGTATTTTCAGGTCTGACTCAGAAACGAAATTTCACAAATATGCTGTATAACGCTGCTCACTTCCAGCAGCAGCCGACAGTGGACTTGTGAGCAGCTGGTAGTGTCTCTCCAGGCCTGATCCTTGAGAAAGCTCTGAAGCGGCCCCTGTGCTTACCCCGCCTCTTCTCTGGGTACCTATGTGTATGGCTGGCCTCACCCTCCTGTGTCTCTCCCAGCCCCCTGCAAAGAAGGAAAATCCTAGAGGACCCAGTGGCTTTCTTCAGACATTGGAAGGGCTTTCCTGTAGAAGTGATCTTGTTTTATGTGGCCCCAAAGGATTGGCTGGCTGACTATTATTCACTCATTCATTCATTCATTCATAATTCAATAAAACCCCACTAAAAGCTAATATCACAGTTATCCAAGTCTATGCCCCAACCAGTAATGCTGAAAAAACTGAAGTTGAATGGTTTTATGAAGACCTACAAGACCTTTTAGAACTAACACCCAAAAAAGATGTCCTTTTCATTATAGGGGACTGGAATGCAAAAGTAGGAAGTCAAGAAACACCTGGAGTAACAGGCAAATTTGGCCTTGGAATGTAGAATGAAGCAGGGCAACGACTAATAGAGTTTTGCCAAGAAAATGCACTGGTCATAGCAAACACCCTCTTCCACCAACACAAGAGAAGACTCTACACATGGACATCACCAGGTGGTCAACACCAAAATCAGATTGATTACATTCTTTGCAGCCAAAGATGGAGAAGCTCTATACAGTCAACAAAAACAAGACCAGGAGCTGACTGTGGCTCAGATCATGAACTCCTTATTACCAAATTCAGACTCAAATTGAAGAAAGTAGGGAAAACTGCTAGACCATTCAGGTATGACCTAAATCAAATCCCTTATGATTATACAGTGGAAGTGAGAAATAGATTTAAGGGCCTAGATCTGATAGACAGAGTGCCTGATGAACTATGGAATGAGCTTCGTGACATTGTATAGGAGACAGGGATCAAGACCATCCCCATGGAAAAGAAATGCAAAAAAGCAAAATGGCTGTCTGACGAGGCCTTACAAATAGCTGTGAAAAGAAGAGAGGCGAAAAGCAAAGGAGAAAAGGAAAGATATAAGCATCTGAATGCAGAGTTCCAAAGAATAGCAAGGAGAGATAAGAAAGCCTTCTTCAGTGATCAATGCAAAGAAATCGAGGAAAACAACAGACTGGGAAAGACTAGAGATCTCTTTAAGAAAATTAGAGATACCAAGGGAACATTTCATGCAAAGATGGGCTTGATAAAGGACAGAAATGGTCTGGACCTAACAGAAGCAGAAGATATTAAGAAGAGGTGGCAAGAATACATGGAAGAACTGTACAAAAAAGATCTTCATGACCCAGATATTCATGATGATGTGATCACTAATCTAGAGCCAGACATCTTGGAATGTGAAGTCAAGTGGGCCTTAGAAAGCATCACTACGAACAAAGCTAGTGGAGGTGATGGAATTCTGGTTGAGCTGTTTCAAATCCTGAAAGATGATGCTGTGAAAGTGCTGCACTCAATATGCCAGCAAATTTGGAAAACTCAGCAGTGGCCACAGGACTGGAAAAGGTCAGTTTTCATTCCAATCCCAAAGAAAGATAATGGCAAAGAATGCTGAAACTACCGCACAATTGCACTCATCTCACATGCTAGTAAAGTAATGCTCAAAATTCTCCAGGCCAGGCTTCAGCAATACGTGAACCGTGAACTTCCTGATGTTCAAGCTGGTTTTAGAAAAGGCAGAGGAACCAGAGATCAAATTGCCAACATCCGCTGGATCATGGAAAAAGTGAGAGAGTTCCAGAAAAACATCTATTTCTGCTTTCTTGACTATGCCAAAGCCTTTGACTGTGTGGATCACAATAAACTGTGGAAAATTCTGAAAGAGATGGGAATACCAGACCACCTGACCTGCCTCTTGAGAAATCTGTATGCACATCAGGAAGCAACAGTTAGAACTGGACATGGAACAACAGACTGGTTCCAGATAGGAAAAGGAGTACGTCAAGGCTGTATATTGTCACCCTGCTTATTTAACTTCTATGCAGAGTACATCATGAGAAACGCTGGACTGGAAGAAACACAAGCTGGAATCAAGATTGCCAGGAGAAATATCAATAACCTCAGATATGCAGATGACACCACCCTTATGGCAGAAAGTGAAGAGGAACTAAAAAGCCTCTTGATGAAAGTGAAAGAGGAGAGCAACAAAGTTGGCTTAAAGCTCAACATTCAGAAAACGAAGATCATGGCATCTGGTCCCATCACTTCATGGGAAATAGATGGGGAAACAGTGGAAACAGTGTCAGACTTTATTTTTTTGGGCTCCAAAATCACTGCAGATGGTGATTACAGCCATGAAATTAAAAGATGCTTACTCCTTGGAAGAAAAGTTATGACCAACCTAGATAGTATATTCAAAAGCAGAGACATTACTTTGCTGACTAAGGTCCGTCTAGTCAAGGCTACGGTTTTTCCTGTGGTCATGTATGGATGTGAGAGTTGGACTGTGAAGAAGGCTGAGCGCCGAAGAATTGATGCTTTTGAACTGTGGTGTTGGAGAAGACTCTTGCGAGTCCCTTGGACTGCAAGGAGATCCAACCAGTGCATTCTGAAGGAGATGAGCCCTGGGATTTCTTTGGAAGGAATGATGCTAAAGCTGAAGCTCCAGTGCTTTGGCCACCTCATGCGAAGCGTTGACTCATTGGAAAAGACTCTGATGCTGGGAGGGATTAGGGGCAGGAGGAGAAGGGGATGACCGAGGATGAGATGGCTGGATGGCATCACAGACTCGATGGACGTGAGTCTGAGTGAACTCCGGGAGATGGTGATGGACAGGGAGGCCTGGCGTGCTGCGATTCATGGGGTTGCAAAGGGTAGACACGACTGAGCAACTGAACTGAACTGAACTGAAGAGCTAATATCTGTGCCAGGTATTATGTAACATGTAAGGGTTTTGCACTGAACAAGACCAACAGAGAACCTGTCATTGTGGATGCTTATATTCTAGTAAGGGTGGCAGATGTTAATCCAGTATCCTCTTTGTATTAATAATTTCTTGTCTGGGGAGTAGGGATGAAGTCCAGAAGAAGAATCAGAAGAAGAGGCAGTTTGTAGAGAGCTTTCCAGGTCCTGAGATGAGAACGATGCTCAGCAGGCTAAAGGAAAGGAAGAAGGGCAGTGTGGCTGGATTGCTGAGATAGGGAGAGAGTGGGCCAGACAGGACCACTGACCCAGGTGTGATCATAAGGAAATTAAGAAGTGAAAGGTTGAAGACGTAGGACCAACTAATAGTGTGTAATAGGCTTCCCTGGTGGCTCAGTGACAAAGAATCCTCCTGCAATGCAGGAGACACAGGTTTGATCCCTGGCTTGGAAAGATCCCCTGGAGAAGGAAATGGCATTCCACTTCGGTATTCTTGCCTGGGAAATCCCATGGACAGAGGAGCTTTGTGGGTTCCAGTCCATGGGGTTGCAAAAGAGTCAGACACAACTTAAGAAACTAAACAATAACAAAAACGATAGCGTGTAATTGAGACTTGTTAGCTATATTTAAAGTATCTGGTAGAGAATGCATTACCATAGGTGGCAGGTTGGACACCAAGTGATCCTTGAGTCTCTGGACTGGAAGTCTCTGCACATTTCTGGAAGTCTCTTCCACCCTAAAATTGTATGTTGAGGTGGCCAGAAGACTGACGAGGCTATTATAGGGATCTGGACATCAAATAGTGAGGACCCATAAGATGGAAGGACTTGGCTGGCTGAGTATGGGAGATGATCACTGATGAAATGTCCAGTTGTAGGAGAATGGGGGATCAGTGGGATATTGACACAGCAGGAGGCTACACAGCACTGTGAGTCAATGACTAGAGTTACGGCTATCAACGTTTACAAACCTCAAAAGCAAAGTGTTCAAAGAAGCTGGAGATAGTCATGGTTTGATATACAAGTGTGTAAAATTTAAAGTCATGCTAAACAATACTGCATATGGTTTATGACTACATGGTACAGATGTCAAAGATAAGTAGGAAGTATAAACCAAATTGTTTAGTCGAATTGTGTCAAAGGAGAGAGATGAAAATGAGATCAAGGAGAGGTACACAGGGGTTTTCATTGTATCTATAATGTTCATGATATTCATTTTTCTGCATCTTAAACTATTTCATAATAAAACAAATTGGAGAAGAAATCCAGATGAGTGTGATATACAGCTAGGTTTGAGAGCCAAAATCAAGTGCTTCTCAAAGTTCAACATGCATTTGAATCCTCAGGGGATCTTGTTAAAATGCTGATTTTGTCTCATTAGGTCTGGGGTGGGGCCTAAGAGTCTGAATTTCTAACCAAATCAGGGAAAACTATCACTCTGAGTAGCGAGGATGGGAGATTCCCATTCTCTAGGATTCCCGCTAGCCGGGGTACTGCTCAGAAATGCTGCTCTGGACAGCATGCCTGCCTTCAGAGTCTGGGTACAGCTGGACGCACAGTTTGGCAATCTCAGAAGAGAAGCTTGGAGAACCTAGGGAGACAGACTTTGGAGGGATTTCCCCAAAGAAGTTAAATCTGCAGGTGATCAAGGCAGGTCTGCAGCAACATATGTTGTCTGCTGATTTTTTCTTCTTAAACAAGTTTCTGTTTAACGCTTTGTGGTCATGCACGTATAGGTGTCTTGTGGAGCAGTGTTTCCCAAACCAAATTATACTCAGCTGGAAATCCCTTCAGCCTTGACCTTATAAGAAAGAAGCCAAGGTCACTAGAGAGTGGAGAGGGAGGGAGCAGACGTGTGGACATTACACTTTGTAGGAATCATTTGTAGGTAGCAGCTCCCAGGTTTCTGGATGGTGGGTCTTTTAAAAAATTAATTAATTTTTGGTTGTGCTTAGGTCTTCATTGCTGTGCAGGCTTTCTCTAGTTGCAGTGAGCCGGGGCTACTCTATAGTTGTGGTATGTGGGCGTAGTTGCTCTGGGGTATGTGGAATCTTTGGGGATCAAACTCATGTCTCCTGCATTGGCAGGCAACTTCTTATCCACTGTGTCACCAGGGAAATCCTGGATGGTGGGGCTTGAGCTGAGCAGAATGACAGGCCTTCAGGCTTCTGCTCTGCACACCCACATCCCAAAGGGGACTGTTGTACAGTTACCAGCTTTGCTACACACAGGTGTGATGTGCTTGCACACTTTTTGTTCTGTGAAGTCCAATGTCCTTTATATTTTCCCACTGAACCGTAAGTGCTATGACTGTGGGGACCACACATCTTAGGTTTAGCACCTAGCTCAGTATACCTGGTACGTCTTAGGTGCTCAGGAACTGTTTATGGGATGAGTGAAAGAATTTCAGCTCAGATACAGGTGTTTTTAAACTTAACCTTTTTATTTTGAGAGCATCATAGATTCTTATAACGTAGTTATCAGAAAAACACAGAGAGATTCCAGGTATCCTTTCCCCAGTTTCCCCCAGTGGTAACATCTGGCATAATAACATTAGTGCAGGATCAGTCACAACCAGAAAATTGTCACTGATGCAATCCGCTGGCCTTAGGTTTCCCTGGTGTCACATGCAATCTTATCATGTGTAGGTTCATTTATTTATCATCACAGATGACACAGAATGGCTCCATCACCACAGAATCTCTTATGCTACCTTTTCATAACCCACCTCCCTCCTCTATAATTTTAAAGAATGTCACCTCAGGAATGTTGTGTGATGGAATCACAGCAGTATGTCACCTTTTAGCACTGGTCCTTTCTACTCCGCGCGACTCCCTGGACATTGCCCAAGTTGCTGCGTCTGTCAGTGTTGTGCTCCTTTTCTGGGCTGAGGGACATTCCAACGTGTGTGTGCACCACAGGTTCTTTATCCATTGGCCCTTCCAAGGATTTCTAAGCTTTTTCCAGTTTGGGGCTATCATGAATAAAGCTGCTGTGAACATTTGTGTATAGATATTTTTGAATATATATTTTCATTTCTCTGGGATAAATGCCCAGGAGTGCAAATGCTGGGTCATATGGTAAGTGCGTGTTTAATCTTATAAGAAACTGCTAACTGGTTTTCAGAGAGGCTTGGCTTACCTTGCGCATTCCCACCCAGAGTTTATGAGTGGTGTGGTTGCTCTGTGTCTTCACCAGTGTTTGGTGTGGTTGCTGTCTTTTAGTTAGAACTCCAAGGGCACTGGTAGAGGTCATTATTGAAAGGAAACTTGCAGTGAATTACCACAAGACTTTAGTAATAGCAGAGAATCCAGTAAGTTCTAGGGACACCTGTCTATGTCCAGAAACTTAATTGGGCACAGAAATAGTGTAGGAGGAATGCATTTCAGAATATTACAGAAATGAAGATTAAAGTGAGAAAGATGGCTGAATAATGGTGGAAGTAACATCAAATATACCGAAAGAAATGTCAGAATATCCAATGGCAGATGGATGGTGGAAGAGGGAAAGGGGGAAGGGGGCAGGAACCCATCTGCATTCAGCAAGGGCAAAGGCCACCAGAGGTGAAGTGAAAGTCACTCAGTCCGAGTCTTTGTCACCCTGTGGATGGTAGCCCGCCAGGCTCTTCTGTTCGTGGAATTCTCTAGGCCAGAATACTGGAATGGGTAGCCGTTCTCTTCTCCAAGGGATCTTCCCAACCCAGGGATCAAACCCAGGTTTCCCATGTTGCAGGCGGATTCTTTACCATCTGAGCCACCGGGGAAGCCCTAAGAGCTATCATCAATTCATAACTATTCATGGAGCAGCCTGCTCTGAACCGGGCGCATGGGGCATGGTCATGACCAAGGTAGGCAAGGTCTCTGAATAGAATAGCCGGCTTTCATTTATGTGTCAGGTGTGCTAAGTGCCTTATGATATTTTTTAATCCTCCCACAGAAACAGATTATTTTAAGCCCATATTACAGATGAGGAAACAGGCTCAGAGAGGATAACTAACTTGCCAGGGGCCACAGAGCTGTTGTACCATGGAGCTGACATTCAGATCCAGGCATATCTGACCACTTTATGATTGGTGGAGTTCACTAATGGATGTTAAACTTAAGATCAGGAGCACATAATGCTGGGAACCCAGATGCTCAGTGCGGGGACAGGATGCTGTCTGGAGCAAGAATCCAGAGACTTAGATTTTTCTGAGACCCTAACACTCCAGAAATCCTCTTGCTTACTTCCTACTTCCTGGTGTCTGAAATCTTTTCAAAAGAGGACAAGATTCTTCCATTTCATCATTAGAAGTTAATGTATAATTGCAGCTCTGCTTTTTTTGTCATTATCTCCAGAAGGAGAGACAACTGCTCCCTTATGTGCAGTAAGCTATTCTAGTACCTGTTGTTAGGAGGCCCTGCTTTCCCTCCAAGCCTCAGTCTGTCAGCTGGCACATTTTTCAGCTCCTCTGTCCCTCAAATAGGGGGATCCCTTCCATCTGTCTATTACTATCTGTTTATCAAGGGGGTGGAGGTGGTGCCCTGGCACTCCTGACATTGAGCTCTGCTGTTGGTAAGCCTGTTGCTTTTCACTATTTCTTTCAGCTGATCCAGGAAGAATCTCATTCTTCTGTTGGTTTTAACCCTGCCGACAGGGCTGGAGATGACTGAGGCCTGGATTAGTGGGGTCTGGCCAGTTGTTAGAGTCAGTCACTAATCTCTGGGCCACTTGAGTAAGGAACTGTATCGCCGAGTTTCAGCTTTCTTTTCCCCCCCTTTTTCAGTTTCCATAACATCTACTCTTCACAGGGGATTGTCCTGCTTTCCGGGATCCTGATTTACATAATGGTCATTTCTCTAGCCTCTGTGTGGGTCTGGAAATCTTTGCTCTCATCCCAGGCCTTCTTTAGAGATGTAACATGATGGTCCTCAGCTCTGTTCATGCTTGCAAAGCGTGATCCAGCATCCTCACACGTTAATTTGCTAAAACAGAATTTCTATTTAGAGCCAGACCACCTTGTCTGTGAGGAACTTGAACCTACTGGTTCTTTTTTGCACCTGCCTGTTCTAGTGACCTGCTCTCAGGCCCAAGGATTTTCTAGGTGAGGTCGCACTGCTAGGCGAACACTTTCAGGTAGGTGATGGTCTGCTGAGCTGTGGTGCTGCCCTCAGCCCTGCCCTAGGGGGCTGCTTGGCCCTAGATCGCCCGTTTCACCACAGGGGGGAAAAAACAGGCATCTTGTTTTAAGTTCTTTAAAAGTTATTAATAATAATCATGTAGGCTGCAGCCGCTTTCCAGGACTCTCTAACAACCAGAGAAGAATTCATACTAATAAAAAGAGCAATAATAATAGCTAACATTTATTGAGTAGTTTTCATGTAATAGATATTATGCCTAGAATAAACTTTTATCTGCTCTTTTTAGTTTATTCTGTATAACCCTGTTAAATAAGTGATATGATCAGCCACATTTTATACACGAGAACTAATGCCCAGGGGGCTTAAGAACCCCTGTCTGTGACTGAGGCCCTTGCCCTGAGGCACTATGTGACACCTCCTCCCATTCAGGGAAAACTTGATCAAGGCCTTGTCCTTCCTTATAAAAATGCCACAGAATGGCTAACAGGTTTCCCAGGGATTCCAGAGTCATCTGGAAAAGCAGTATTTTTCAAAACACTGTCTGTGAACCACCTGCATCAGAGTTCCCACCACGGCTTATTAAAATCTCAGTCAGGTTGAATCACAGCCTCTGGGAAAAGGGCCAGGGAATCTGCATTTCTAGAAAGCTCCCCCAGGGATTCTGATGGACTCTAATAAACACTGCTATTTTCATTGGCATCCTAATCACAGTTTATGGGTAGAGCTGACACCAGCAAAAGGGATTCTTGCGTCTGTGGGCAGGGGTTGGGCAAACTTTCTGGGAAGGGCCAGAGCGTAAATGATTTGGGCTTTGCAGGCCCTGCAGGTCTCTGTTGCACGTCCTCAGCTCTGCCATTGAAACATGGAAACAACCACAGACAGCCTGTCACCAGAGGGTGTGACTGCATCCCAATAAAGCTTAGTGTTCAAAAACAGGCAGGGGAGGCCACAGTGTACTGACCTCAATAGTTGTTGGCCCACCAGCCCTCTGATGACCCCTTTTTTGTGGGACTTCTTTTTTTTTTAATTGGAGGAAAATTGCTTTAAAATGTTGTGTTGGTTTCTGCCATATAACGGTGCGAATCAGCCATAATTATACATATATCCCCTCTCTCTTAAGCCTCCCTCCCCTCCCCTATCCCACTCCTTTAGGTCATCACAGAGTGCCAGGCTGGGCTCCCTGCATTACATTGCAACTTCTTACCAGCGATCTATTTTACACAGGATAGTGTATACATGTTGATGCTACTTTCTCCATTCGTCCCACTTTCTCCTTCCCCCACTTGTCCACAAGTCCATTCCCTACATCTGCGTCTCTGTATCACCATCTCTTCCCCGCAAAAAGGTTCATCAGTACCATTTTTCTAGGTTCCATATATATGCATTAATATATGATATTTATTTTTCTCTTTCTGACTTACTTCACTCTGTATAACATGTTCTAGGTTCATTCACTTCACTAGAACTGACTCAAATTCATTCTTTTTCATGGCTGAGTAATATTCCATTGTATATATGTACATACCTTCTTTAAGCATTCATTTGTAGATGGACATCTAGGTTGCTTCCATGTCCTGGCTATTGTAAATAGTGCTACAGTGAACAATGGGGTAAATGTGTCATGTAGTATTGTAGCTTTCTCAGGATATATGTCCATTAGAGAGATTTCTGGGCCATATGATAGATTTATTCCTAATTTTTTAAGGAATCTCCCTACTGTTCTCCATAATGGCTCTATCAGTTTACATTCTGTGGGACTTATTCTTACAGTACTTTCTGTTACCTGTGGAGAGCTATATCCATGAAGATAAAATCACCTGTTCTACCAGATAAACCTTGAACCTTCGTGACTTAAAGCAGTACAAGTTCTGTCCTCTCATCTCACAGCCCAGTTAGAGTGTGCCTACTTGGGTTCTTCTGTGTTCTTCATTTAGGGATCTGGCACCTTCATAGTGTAGCTTCATCCTTCTTGGTTCTCACAGCCATTCTCAGAGCCAGTGGACGAGGAAAGAGAGCCAGGATTATTCATGGGAAACCTGTATGGGCCTGGTCTGGAAGAGGTGCCCTGCATTTCTACCCATATTTTACTGGCCAGAATTCTCATTGCGTGGGGTCCTGAAACAGCAATTTCTCAAGGCTGTGAGGCCCTTGGTCTCAAGACTTTCTCTAGTCCCTTCTATCTTTGCTTGAAATCTATCCACTTCTAACCTGGGCTCATCTCTTCCTTGTAAAAAGCCTTATTAAGGTCAGTCAGTAGGAGCCAGCCCATGGCCTCACTCTGACCTGTCCAGCCACATTCCTTAGGGCTACAGGCTCAGAAAGCACAGATCCACCTCCTCAGTTATTGTAGGTGCGAGTTTTATCACCTAGTTTGCTACTGTATAACGGAGATCTCCATCTCTCTAGGCTCTGAGACCATTTCCTCCCTGGCTGCTGCCTGCCTATGAAGCACCACATATTTTAGGTTGTTGCCATGGTAGCACCCCCAGTGCAAGATACCGACTTCTGTAATAGTCCAGGTAGCACAGAGGCTTCACCAGGTAAACCCCAAACTGTGCGTAATGAACACAACTAAATGTTTATTTCTTGCTCACATCACATTCTAATACAGATGTTCTTGGAGGCATGACCTTCCATTTGGTCATTCAGAGACCTGGCTTTTTTCCATCTTGGACCTCTGCCTTCCTCTGGGTCCTTGTGGTCCTCTCTTGCTGGCCACGGGGAAGGCAGGCAGGCTTCCCATGGGAGCCCATAGGCACATCACTTGGGTCTGTATTCTCTTGGCCAGAAATCAGTCACATGGTCACACTCCCTGAAAGAGGGGCTAGGAGATGAAGTCCAGCGACAAGTCCCAGAGGAAAGGAAGGAGGTTTGGGCATGCATGTGGCCCTATCTGCCTCTTGGGTCAGGCCTGTCTGGACTGATGGAGTGACGTCCAGGGGCTTATCAGGGAGAAGGTCAATAGGTGGCCTGCCTCAGTGATCACTGAGGGCACTGTCAGGCAACAGCTAGTGAGATCCAAAAGATGAGTGAAGTAAACAGCAAACGTTTACTGCGTGTCCATTCTGTGCCTAGCAGTGGGCCAGACTCTGGGGACTTGGGGGAGAACCAAGCTCCTCTTAGAGCTCTGGGTGGTCCCCCTAAACACAGCCCTTGTGCTGGATGCCAAGGGGCCAGGGAGTTGGGGAAGAGGGTGGGTTTTCTACTACGGCTGGTTTGAGTGCCTCCTGTAGCCCTAGAAATGCCTCCCTTACAGTTGTGCGTGGCCCTGTCATCAGCAAGCACCCTCTCTGCAGTGTACTGGATGAAATGTAATTAGAAGGGGAAAAGGGCAGCCCACAGCAGATATTCTGTTTATGTCTGTCAGTTGTTTCCCTAGGACATCATCTGCCCTCTCTGAGGCTTCTAAGGAGATGGTTGCTCCAGATGTAGGGTCATCACACTGTTTTGTGTTTGTTTCTGGGTGTTGGCATTGGCAAAGTTAGGGAGCTGGCGCTGTCTCGGAACCCCCTCTGTGGTGCTGAGGGCAGCACAGGGAGGGGCCCAGATCCCCACATCCTTGCTCTTTTTCATGTTTTTGGCCATTTGGGTGAGAAACCACTGCTGCTGCTTCTGTTGATGAGTGAGTCGTGGGCCAAACTTAACTGAAGATGTTGGCTGAGGTCCAGGCAGACAGCTCTCAGTCAGCCACCATTGAGCATCAGCTCTGTGCCCAACCCCTGTTCAAGAGCGTGGATGCACCCCGCACAGGAGCCCACTTGCTTTTGGTAACTCAGGGCCGCTGGAGAAGGATCTTGAAACTGTTATGTAAGGCAACAGCAATATTCTCCAGGAGGGTTTTCAAAAAGGGCTAAGAAAATGGGCATAGAGGACATAGCTAACCTTGGAGCTGGCCACAGAGGGAAGCTTTTACACCTCTTTCAGAGATTTTTCGGTGGAAAGTCATGTCACTAGCAGCAGGAAGGTAGCCTAGGTAAGTATCCAGCATACCCTTCCAAGCTGCCTTCATTAATGTGTTGCACGGTTTCTTCTAAGGCAGTGAGGACTACAAAAGGTTAAATCTCTCCTATACGATGAACTCAGCCATCCCTGTGAAATGGAGGAAGCGGAATACCATTAGACTCTCTAATCTCATTTCTCTCATGCTGTCCTTCTTGGAGCCTATCAAACAGTGTCCTGGCAGAGAGTCAGTTCTGTGGCCGTGAAGCATCAGAGTCAGTCTCTTTCTGAACATGCCAGAAGGGCTGTAATTTAGAAAATGTAGCCTACCTTTTAAGGAAGGATGAAAAGGTACTAAATGCACCTTTCTTTGCATGTTAACTCCCAAATATTTGGGATATATTAAATGTGTCATTCCTGGGAAATTTTATTTTCTGTTTTATTAGAGTTATTTGCATGACATATTAGAACAGAACTTATTAAAACTGTTTGTATTTGTGGATCTCTGGTGGTTTCATGAGTACTGCTCAGGGCCCTCTCTGTACCAACTATTCAATAAGATATGTGTCTTTTGAGTGTGTAACTGTGCATTCAAGATGCAAATGCAGTAACAATTTTCCCCTGGTTTTAATTGTTTTTCCTCAAAGACGCATGTGATTTTTCTTATCTGATTTAAGCATTTCTTAAGGGAAGGGAGTAGGAAAGTATTAGCTACTGCCACATCCAAAAAGCTAAATATAATTGGAAGTTAGATTTTGAGATTTTTCTGTTAGTCCTAGTCTTTTTTCCATATTGTGATGTTGTCATAAATAAAAGGGGAGGGGGTGGGGCCTACCAGGATTTTGAAGTTTTTTTTTTCCTCCTATTTAAAGTTTATGTCTCCTAGATAGCATCCCATAATGCTGGTTATTTTTATGCAGAATATTTGGGACAAAGAGGCTCTCTTTAAATGAAAGATAATTGCAAGCTTTGTCCCTTGCCTCAAGTTTACTGCAGGGTTTCTCTCCCCTCTGGTTATACAGAAATGAAATTATAAACCACCAGTAGCCTGGGAAATGTCAATCGATTCCAAATGACTAAATATTTAATTCAGTCATTGCCTATACCTCCAAGGATGACTCGGGTGTTTTTCTTCTTACTGAGGGCTCCATGAGAGCCGGGCTCTGCAATGGCTGCTGAGGACTGTGTCTGTTGCAAGGAGGCTCCCCTGCAGTGAGGAGCTGGGCAAGCCTGTTCCATAGCAGCCCTTTTTGCAAATGGTAGTGGATTTTTGCAGAAGGTTTGTGGCCAGATCGCTATGTATAATACTGATGAAGCATTTTTGTTCCAGCTCTGTCTCGGAAGACCTAGGCTGTAGACGTGGGGATTTCAGTAGGAAACATTATGGATCTGTGGAGCTGGTAAGTTTACACTGTCTGTTCAGTGGTAGTACATTGATTTCGATTTAGAGAGGATCGCCAAGCTCTTCAGATCTTTTGTTGTATATTTACTGTTAGACCATGTGGGTACAGTATAAGGACTGGATGGGAATGAATGACTATTGAAAGGCTGTAATAATAATTTGATCATCTTTATCTGTTGTGTTTTTACTGTTACGTACTTTTAATCTGTGCCTTTCAGTGTGTTAAAAATATGTTGTGGCTTGGTATTTTTCTCTGTTCATGGTGTTATGTAATTAAATAAAATGATTTATGTATTAGGAAAAGTAGCGTTTAGCTTTTATGTTATCTTGTTCCTAAAAGTTTCTAAATCTAGTTTTTGAGGTTTATATATTATTATAATACATATTCCAATTTTTCTGTACCCTTCATCTCTGGATATGTGATAGGAGTTAGAATATCTGTGAGCTCTTTTTCTCCCCCCTGTTACAAGTATATGTGGTGGACTAGATAAATGACTGTGATAGGTAATAGATATCTGGGTTGAAAATATTCATATTTTTCTTAATGAGAGAGATTGGGGTTTGTGTTTTGATTTTTTTAAAGGGTATGCTTTCATTTTAAAAGAGGAATAGTGAAGATATATCATAGCCTCGTTTTTTTCTTTTTATCATAGCCTCAGTTTTTTAAAAGACAGAATTGTGAGTTTTTTCCCCAGTTGCATGGAAATTTGAACTAATTTTCAGGAAAATATGCTCATAAAATTTTCTTGGTTAATATTTAACTATTAAAAACATTAAATTTATTATTTCTATTTACAAAAACTCAGTTAATGGGATCCATTTGTAAAGTATTAATATAGGCTGCATTAATTGCAGGGTTTAAAAAGTAGAAAAATTTATGTACTGGAATCATGTACAAGTAGCATTCTACTTGAATTCAAGTATATATTACAGGTTTGACTGTGTACCTGGCCCAGGTATATTCTTGGAAATATGCATTAAGTAAAAGATTAAGTCCTTGTTTTTAAGGCTCCTGCTGTCCTCCTACTGGGCAGATAAGATACATAATATACCTAAAGAATGCATTTAGTCACATAAAAGACACCCTGGTTGACTTGGTTAGTGTGTGTTCTATGTCAGTCACTGGTGATACCATGCCAGCTCAGACCACCACCTCTACTGAAGAAGCGTGTGCATGGCTAATTCAGAACTGGTAAATATTGTGAGAAGCGCACAGACAGGCGCTGGTGGGGGTTGGGAGAAGGAGGGAGCAACCCCTTCTGGCTAGGCATCTCAGGGAAGCAGCCTGGAAGGCCTTCTGGAGGCTGTGGGATATGAGTTGGCGACAAGGAAGATAGACAGAGGATATTTGCAAACAGCATGATTCTTGGCAACGATGATTTGAAGGGCAATGAGCACATGGTCCTGCCCAGCAGAGAGTACAGGGCTAAAGAGCTCAGTGGTTACACAGTGGGTAGGCTTTGAAATCAGACAGGCCTGGCTTCATATACCAGTTCCCTTACTTATTATCTCTGTAAACATCGCTGAACCTCAGTGGTGCCTAAGAGTTTGTGCTTGGAAGTCATTCTTGTTCCAGCATTTACTAGTTGTATGATTGGCCTCAGTTTTCTTATCTATGAAATGGGGTTTATTAGTATTATCTATTTTATAGGGTTGTCAGGAGGACTGTATGAGATGATGCACAGAAGCACAGTCCCTGTTAACTAACCATAGTGGAAAAGATGAAATTTGATAGCACAAGTAGGATGTTGACTCTCAGGTGAAGACTTTGAACCTGATCTAGTAAGTAGTATGGAGCTCTTATAAATAGAGTGTTGTTTAGGGGAGACAACATAGGTGTGTAGGATGGACCCTTTATAGACTTGTGGAAATCACAGAATATCAGACTGGGAACATACATGAGAGAAGTGCTTTCTAGCTTGAACAGGCATCAGAATCACCTGGTGAACTTACTAAAACAAATTGCTGGATGCCATCCCCAGAGTTTCAAATTCAGTAAGTCGGGATTAACTCAGAGTTTGCATTTCTAACAAGTTCCCAGGTAAGGTTGATGCCACTGTTGCCAGAACCACCCTTGGAAAAACCCTGCTTTACAGAATCCCTGACTGGTCATCAGTTATCCCCAGCTTGATAAGGCAGCTCACTGACCAGCTCAGTTTGTGTGTGTGTGTGTGTGTGTGTGTGTGTGTGTTTATAACTGACTTTGTAAATATTTTAAAGTAAATTTTAAATACAGTTTAAAATTCTATGTATAATTTCACCACCTTGCAGCAAGTATTTTCATCTGCTTTTGATACCTTCCAACTTGTATAGCTATAAGTGCCATTTCTACATGGTTGTAATCAAATTATGTATTTACTTTCGCATGCCTCCTTTTTCATTTAACTGCATTTTATAAGTATCTTCTTGTTATGTTGTTAACATTTTAATCCATGTGTGATAGATAGACCAGTAAGGTGATCAACAATGATCTGTGGAACAGTTTTCCTCCTTATGTAAAATCAGGTCATTTCTAGTTTTCCCAAGTTGGAAATGACATGTGCTAGAGGTTGCAAAACTTCAGGAGATGAGGGACAGGGAGGCCTGGCGTGCTGCAGTCCATGGGGTCGCAAAGAGTCGGACACTACTGAGAGACTGAACACCACCACCAGAGGTTACAAGGGTTGGGAATGATGCAGTGAGCAAGTTCCAGTTTTGCGTGTGAGGATCTCTTGAGATTCTGACTCCAGCATTTTAAGGAAGGAGATGTTTTCTCCCATCTATGAACACGGATTATTATCAAATTAAAAACCATATAATGTGTCCTATGTTCGTGAGAAAGCCAGTTCAATTTTTCTTACACTTGATTTGATGAATATTGTTGGGAACCCAGTCGATCTTGGGTGTTTGTAGAGGGGTCCTTGGGATTCTGTAAAATCAAAATTTTAGCATAAACTTCTTCTGATGTTCAGTGAATTAGGTAGAAGTCCTTGTGAAGGGTGAAACTGACCATTCAGATCAGCAATGAGGGGGATGCAGGGGCTTGGTTCCCTAGGCTTCAGTTGAGTATACATTTGGTGAGAGACTATGGCACTCAGACGCCTACTCTACAGACGCACAGGTGAGTTTCTCAGCCCTAATTCAACAGCTGTGGGTCGAAGGCTCCCACCATGGGGCAGGCACGGTGCCCGACACTGAGCGGGGAGGAAAAAGCCAACTGCTCTGCTCTCCTGGAGCTGGATGTAGTCTGGCTTTAGAATCCAGCGGCCTCAAACTTTGAGTCTCCAGGCTGCATCTTAGCTGTGTTCCCTACCTGAATCAGGGATGGTTTCCTTGCAAGGGATGGAGATCCACTCAGTCCAGCTCCAATATAACGTAATTCACAGAAAGGGTGTGGGAGGATTTCGCTGGAATGCACTGCAGGAATCACAGCTGGGCTGCATGTGACTGGGAAGCCATCAGGCAGCTCTTCTTGTTTCTCTCGGCCCCTGTGGTTTCTCTGCTTCACTTTGCTCTGCATGTCAGTACCAGTCTCCTCTCTGCACTCCAGCTTCTGCGACAGTACAGTTGCCTCTCTCCAGTCCATTTTCTCCCAGCAGCGGTGTTTGTTTGTTTTTATTAATACTTCTTTTTATCATGGTGAAATATTCACAAAATAAAATTTACCATTTTTAAGTGTACAATTCAGGCCCATTATATATATTCGCTGGGTTATGCAACCATCAGCACTATCTACTTTCAGAACATTTCTCATCATTCCAGATAGACATTGTACCCATTAAACAATGACTCCCCATCCCCCCTGCTCCCTTGCAACCTCTGTTTTATCTTCTGTCTCAATGAATTTACCTATTCTATGTGGAATTATACACCTTTTGCCCTTTTTTGTCTGATTTATTTCAATATTTTTGGGGTTTATCCATGTTGTCACATATATCGGAATTCCATTCCTTTTTCTAGCTGAATAATATTCCATCATGTGTATATACCACATTTTGTTTTTCCATTCCCCTATTGATTAGCTCTTATGAATAATGTTACTGTCAACATTGGTATACAGATATGTGCTTAAGTGATGTTTTAAAATGTTGGCAATATAGTATCTTTTCTTTTATAAATCTCTTCTGTGGCCCATTGCAGTGCAAGCCCAGACCCTTTACAAAGCCCAAAGAGATCCTTCATGGTCCCTGTTCTGCCTTCCTCTCCCACCTTCCCACAAGCTGCTCACTCACTGTGCTTCGGTGGCCTAATTTTCCCCTCTAGAACAATTTGAGTTCCTACCTGTCCTTTGCATGTGCTCTTCCCTCTTCCTGGAATGGGCTTTCCCAGCGTTGCTCACCGCTGATCTCAGCTTAAATGCCATCTTCTCAGGGAGGCCTCCCCAATCACCCTCGCTGAAATCATCCTCCTCATTATGGAGGTCTCTAACTCAGCATCCTCTTTATTTACTTAATGGTGTTTATCACAATCAATATTTGTTTACTAACTATCCTCTCATCCACTAGAGGGGAGGGTGGAAACTGTGTCTTTCTTGAGATTTCTAGGCCCTGGCATATACTAAATTCTCATTCAGTTTTTTTTAAATTACTAAATTGACTTCTAGTCCCCCACCCCACCCCTAGTGTTACAGTCCCTGTGTCCACTGTAGTCCATTCATCGGACCCTAATTTCAAATTCCAAAACGAATGTTATGTATTGATTCCGCAGGTCCAGTTATCTATCCTTGATTCAAACAGTTGAGTTCAAGGTAGGGTGGTGGGGGGGGGGAGTGTCATGTGGTATAAATGTGGCCTCCTAGACCCCCTCAGCAAAGTTTGTGGGCAGATTCTCTTTGGAAAGGATATGGGAAGAGTCAGTTTCAAAGAGCATGAGCTGAGAAGGAAGCCTCCAATATGTCTATAATATTTCCTCATAGAGTAGATGATTTAAAAGCTCCATCTAAAAGCACCTGGTTAAAATGTCATCTTCTGCAGGTAGACTGTTATCCCTGGCACTTTTTTAAATTCCATAAAAAATGTTATGAATTATAAACCCTCTAAAAACAGGAATCAAGGCTCTTGATTTACCACTGTGTCCCTCATACCAACCACAGTGCTTAGCTTTAGTTACTTAGTAAAAATTAATTGAATGAATGAATGGTTCAGTTTGGTTGGAATTAGAGAATAGTCTAACCCATCAAAAATAAAGAAAGAAAAGGAAAAACAAGCTTCTATGATTTCCCCCCTCCCCAATATAGTTAGACTCATCAGTTTGCAGTGCATTCCGTCTGAAATGTTTGCCGTTTTTCTTCTTGATGAATTGAAAGTCTGGTCTCTCGTGGCAGCATTCTAAGCAAGGCACAGCTATTACCCCATTGACCATTCTTCATCGCTTCATATCAAAATCTGTCAGGAAAAGCATAAGATTATTTGTAGCTTTTATTGATCTTTTCTTGGCCTTTGACCCAATGGGTAAGAAACTGATGTGTTACAAATGATGCATGGTATGGGCACCGTATGGGCCTCTCCTTTCCAAGCCCAGCTGCTGATCCTCACATAAGCCTACATCTGGGTAATTCTAGGGAAGCCACAATCTGCAGGTAATTTCAAATCCAGGATAAAACAGGAGGGTATATTGTCCATTGGCCTTCCCAGGTGGCACTAGTGGTAAAGAACCGGCCTGCCAGTGCAGGAGACGTAAGAGACTCGGGTTTGATCCTTGGGTCAGAAAGACCCCTTGGAGGAGGGCATGACAACCCACTCCAGTATTCTAGCCTGGAGAATCCCATGGTCAGAGGAGACTGGTGGGTTACAGCCCATGGGGTCACAAAGAGTCAGACATGACTGAGGCAACTTAGCACACATGCATATTGTCCATTCCTTTTTAAAGTTGCACTCAAATGAGTCAAGCCTGCATTTGGACCAGCTGCCTGCTCCCCTGGTATATCAGAAAGAAATGTATAAATGTCTCTCGATGAGGATAGCATGGTTTTGTTGTTTTGAACTCAGAGTGGCCTCAAAGGATACCTGGCTATACTGAGTGCAGCCAGAAGAAAGGTTTGTCATGAACTTGATTGGCATCTGCAGATTTTAATATCTGAGGTTTTGACTGTGTGACAGCTTTTGAAGTCTGATATATAGTCATTTATATTTTTGCTCAGGCACGAACTTGAATTACGCCTGTGGGACTGTTGTGCTTTAGATGATTCTTGGCTAATGAGTGATTTAGCTGCCTGCCCAGCATCCCTAATACAGCAGAGTTTTGTTCTCTATTCAGGGTTGAGTAGGCTTTTTGTTTTCAGAGGCATTTTATGGGAGAATTATATTCTATGTAGTATCACCGAATTGAGAAATGAGTGAAGGTACCAGAATATCTCCCCTAGGAACATCAAAACATCATGACTTCTATCTTCTACAACTAGAATCATAATTTTGGCAGATGTTCTCTATTATTTAACTGGCTTATATCTAAGGCTTTGATAACAGGTTGACTCATGTAGGTACCACAAGACATAACATTTATCTTGGAATTATCAATGAATTGGGGCTTCCCAGGTGGTGCTAGTGTAAAGAACCTGCCTGCCAGTGTAGGAGACATAAGGGACTCAGGTTCGATCCCTGAGTCAGGAAGATCCCCTGGAGGAGGGTGTGGCACCCACTCCAGTATTCTTGCCTCAAGAATACCATGGACAAAGGAGCCTGGTGAGCTGCAGTTCATGGGGTTGCAAAGAGTGAGAAGCAACTTTGCACACATGTGTGCATCAGCGAGTTAACATGGTTAGAAACTGTGGTGCTCTTTTTGATATTTTGATGCCTTTGTGGCTGGTTGGTAATGCTTACATTGAACATTTTCCAGACTAAAATTATTGCAACCATTTTTAGTAATGCAGAACTTTGAGACCTTAGTCATGTTTATGTGTTAGAATGGAACTAGAAATTTTATGATGTTTATTAGTTTTGCTGTTTATTGAATGTTTACTATGTACCAGTCAATGAGCTAAATATTTTAGATGCATTTACCTATTCTCCCAAACAACCATCGACAGTTTTTTATTTCATCACACACTGTGGCTGCTCAGAAAATGTTGGTGGACGTGAATGGACTCCCATTTATCAGATGATCGCAGAGAGATACCACAGCTAGTAGAGGTAACATTTAAGCCCAGATCTGTCTGACTCTAAGAGCCCCTGTACTTAATCTCTCAGCCTATGAGCCTAGGCTGTTTTCTAAGGAAATTGGGTTGATTGTTAGAGCAAACGTCTCTGCCCTTGGATGCGTGTGTGCTAAGTCGCTTCAGTCGTGTCCGACTCTGTACGACCCTGTGAACTTCAGCCCCCCAGGCTCCTCTGTCCATGGGATTCTCCAGTCGAGAATACCAGAGTAGGTTGCCATGCCCTCCTAAAGGGGATCTTCCTGCCTCAGGGATCAAACCCATGTCTCTTACGTCTCCTGCATTGGCAGGGAGGTTCTTTACCACGAGCACCACCTGGGGAACCCATCTCTGTCCTTAATCAACAGCATAGAGTAGCTCTGCTTTAAGTCTTAGCTGAAATATATAATTTCAAACTCTCTTAGGTCCAAATCTTAACAAAAGTTTGATTTTAGGAAGAATGTTCAAAAAAAATTACCCAAGAAATGTCCGTGTGAAATGTTTTAAATTTAATTCCTGGTTTAGGCCCAACTATAATGTAGGTGCAAACACTTGGCCTGCACTTTAGAGGGACCACTTTTCTTGGCCTCTCTTAGAAAAGCAAGAGTTTTTCTTGATCTGTGCCTGTGTGTTATGCCTTTAGCTTGCACTGATGGGCAGATCAGAAAAGAGCCATGTGACTCTGGATGGTATGTCGCTTGCAAGGAAGCTCTTGAGGATTTCTCAGTCTGTTGCAGTGTCTCCTTTAAGACAGCCTGTGAGAAAAATTTTCCCAGGACCAAAAAGCAGCTTCGTTGTTAACCTTATATGCAGTGGAAATCCTCTAAATGGGCTTTTTCCTCTTTGCTCTGGCCTCTAGGACGCTCAGGACCCTATTTATGGCTTGCCTTGAACAGCCTTAAAGGACTCTATAACAGGCAGCCTAATCTTGTTCTCTTGTTTTCAGTTTATTTACCCACACCTAATTTTCCCTTGTTCTAAATTTGTTTTGTATCTAATTTTCTCCTTTGAGTGAGATATATCTCAGTAAGATGCTTTAAATCTTTTCTAAAAAGTAAGGTAGAGCATAAAAATATATTTTTTGTGTTCAGCTTCTAGCTCTTAGCAGCACATCCTCTGTCCCCCATTGAGGGTAACCTAGTTCACAGAATGGTTTTGACCCTTGTCTCCTCCCTCCCCTACTTTTTGATCAGGGCTTCTGTGACCTATTTTCCTAGGATCAACTACACCTGGGGAGAATTAGCATCTCCTGCCTAGCTATTTGGTGACTGCCTTAAGCACTGAGCCCTGTGTTAATTGGGGTCCAAAAGTCTTCCAAATCAACTAGCTAAACACACACTATGATAAGAATATCAGACAAGTCCTCCAAGTTTTTCCAGACAAAATCAACCCTGGAAACAGCCACTCCAGGGATTTTTGGCACCAGTGTGCTCTCTAGTTTCAAAACTAGAACTGCAAACGTTCCACTCCCTCCCCCACAGGCCTGGGCAGCTCATGCCAGGTTGCTGGTGGCCACACAAGTCTCCCGTTCCTGTGTGCCCCCACGTCCTCCTTGAGGGTGACCCTCCCTCCTGCCACTGCACTGTCAAATCAGCTCACAATCTCTGGCTCCTGCACCTTCTTCTGGAACCCTGGGGTCTTTGTTCTGTGACTCCAGTGGTCTTCAGCTGGTGGGATATAGGTCCCTGGTGCACTATAAAAATACTTTCAGGACTTGCCTGGTGGTCCAGTGGCTGAGACTCTTTGCTCTCAATGCAGGGGGTCCGGGTTTGATCCCTGGTCAGGGAACTAGACCCCACATGCCACAACTAAGACCTGGAACAGCCAAATAAATAAATATTTAAACACAAATAAATACTTTCAAATTTTGCTCAGTGTTTAATACAACAGTTTATATTTTTTGTAACCAGATATACAAACTGTTGGCATACTGATTATTGGTTAATTCTTCACAGCAAATTGAGTTTTCTACCTGTGATCTCTTGTATACTATGGAGGAAAACTCTCATGTGTGTCTCAGACACCCAGTCTTTCTTGGTGCCTGCTTGATAATATCTATTGCCTCTCACTTCTCACTCGTGCCAAAGTGACCTCTGCCTTACACCAGTCCTGTCATGTGACCCCCTCAACTTTTAGTACAACAAGGCTTGGCGGTATATATCATCAGTTGTAGCAAAATAAATCTGAAGCTTGAGCAAAACTATGACATCACCATCTCAATGGACATGAGTTTGAGCAAACTCTAGAAAATAGTGATGGACAGGGAAGCCTGGTGTTTTACAGGCCATGGGTCGCGAAAAGTCGGACACAACTGAGCGACTGAACAACAAACACTGTTTTTATGAATACAAAGTATTTTCTTTTCTGGAAGGTATTTTTAAGAACCAGTATTTACTTATTTATTTAGGCAGGTCTATGATCAAAGACTGAAGAAGGGAATGGCAACCCACTCCAGGATTCTTGCCGGGAGAATCCCATGGACAGAGGAGCCTAGCAGGTTACAGTCCATAAGGTCACAAAGAGTCAGACACGACTGAAGCGACTTAGCATGCTTGCATGCATGATCAAAGATGTAGTACTCGGAATTCATCTGGTGATCCAGCAGTTAAGACTTCAAGCTTCCAATGCAGGGGGCCCGGGTTCAATCCCTGGTCAAGGAACTAGATCCTGCATGCTGCAACTAAGACCCAGTGCAGCCAAATAACTTTTTCTTGATGTAGTACTTGGCAGCCATGAACACACACCCAAGGATTTGAAAGCCATCCTTTTACTTCTTTTAGTGGTATTACCTTGAAAAGGAATCTTACCTTTTTGCCAACCTTTCACCATATGGTCTCTGAACATTTATAGCTCTTTGTTAGACCCTCAGAACTAAGTCTAACAGTTTTAACTTATTAGCAGCCTCCTGGCAGACAACTTGGGACAGATTTCCCCCAGGGCTGCAGGACCCAGAGTATCTGAGGCTTCATCTGGGTCTCTCTCAGCCGCCCCAAGCTGAGACCCTTGTCTTCAGCTTTCTTCTGTCTCAGGGCAAGTCCTGTTTCCTTGGGGGATACCTCTATCTCCAGGTGGCAGCTTCACTCTCTTGGTAGAAAGAGAGAAGATCTGTGAGGTCTAAAATTTGCTCCCCAATTCCCCCCACTGGGTGAATTTAGGGAAAAATCATGCCCAAACCTGGTGTCACCTGCTGTGACCAACTTACCAAAAAGGGCCCCCAGTTTCACGCCACAACTAATATTCTAACTTTTTATATTGAAGTATTTTACATAGTTAATTAAAGCCATTACTTTGGGCTCCTTTATGTGTAAGAAAAGGATTGTACATTTTTTGGCCTCAGTCTTTTAATTGGTCTTTTGCAGTTATCTTTATGTTGCAGTGTTTTAAAATATAGTTTCAAGCTGTGTTTGCTGAATAGATGTGAAGACTTTATCATTACTTTAGGAATACATTTCAGCCACTCTAAATTCTCTTTTCGATCCCTGCGATAGTTCCACTAATTCTCTTTTGAATTCGCCTTTGAACTCTCTCCTTTCTTGTTCCCACTAAGCCTGCACTTGCCAAGGTCACTAAAGACCTTCGTGCTACCAAGTCTAGATGACGCATCTAGGCTTTAGCTCACGGACCTTTCTGCGCATGCGCCCTCTTAACACGTTCCCCTCCCCCAGTGCCTCTGCGCTCTCGTGTTTTTCCCCTGCATCTCTGCTATACCTCCTCTGCTTCTTTTAGGGAGTCCTTCTTTCCCATCTGATCCTCCCATTTGGATGCTTCTCAGGGTACTGTTTCAAGACAACTTTCTCACCTGATCTGCTATTCCTCGTGATCTTTCCTACCCTCATGGCTTCAGGTACCAGTCTTCAGGCTGGTGACTCACAGATCCCTATATGCTTTCCAGGTCTCTATCCATAGCATCTAAGGCCATCTGTTCATATGCCTACAGGACATCCCTGTGGGCAACTGAACCTTAAAAGGGCCGCTACTGAACTCAGTCGTCCCTCTTTACCCTACCACACTGCTAGGGAATGGCTTTACCTTCTTAACCATTGCTAATTTCAGAAACCAGGAAATCACCCAAAGCCCACATCCAGTCTCTTACCAAATCCTGTTGGTTTTATATTCTCAATAGATTTCCTGGCTAAGTTTCTCTTATTCACATGGATGTGCATGTACAATGCCAGACAGTCTTTTGAGAAGAGAGAGAGATAGACATAGATTTGTATATATGTATGAATGAAAATATGTATTATGTATTCATGGGACTTCCCTGGTAGCTCAGATGGTAAAGAATCTGCCTGCAACACAGGAGACCTGGGTTGGATCCCTGGGTCAGGAGGATCCCCTAGAGAAAGGAATGGCTACCCATTCCAGTATTCTTGCCTGGAGAGTTCCATGGACAGAGGAGCCTGGCAGGCTACAGTCACAGGGTCACAAAGAGTGGACACGACTGAGCAGCTAACACTTTCACTTTTCGTATGTACTCATATGAATTTCACAACTACCTGATAGTTTTATGGATACTTTTGTTACCCCCATTATATAGATGAGGTTACTGAAGTTCAAAGAGATCAATTAACTTGTCCAAAGTCACACAGCTTGTAAGTTGCTGAGCCTGTCCCTCTCCCATCTTCTGCACAGTAGGTTACATTTATTTAAAAGTTCTGTGATCTCCCCATTGTTATAAGCTGTGCTCCAATGCCCCCTTGTTGTCGTCATCATGTGCGCATGCTCAGTTGTATCCAACTCTGTGACCCCGTAGGCTGTAGCCCACCAGCCTCCTCTGTCCATGCGATTCTCCAGACAAGAATATTAGAGTGGGTTGCCATTTTCTCCCCCAGGGGATTTTTCTGACCTAGGAATAAAACCCACACCATCTCTTGTGTCTCCTTCATTGACAGATAGATTCTTTACCACTGCGCCACCTGGGATGCCCTCTAGTACCCCTTACTGTGCATAAAAATCACTTGTGGAATTTATTTAAGGTTCAGGCTCTGATTTGGCATATCTGGAATGAGCCAAATAGTGTGCTTTTTTCCCCCCACAATCTTCCATTGTGAAAATGACTGAACTTCTTATAGGTTTATCATTTGATATCCAGGGAAGTCCAGAGACTACTTTGTTTTTAAGTAAAGAAGAACAATAAAGGGCCTACCTGGTGGTCCAGTGGTTAAGACTTCTCACTCCCAATGCAGAGGACCCAGGTTCGATCCCTGGTCAGGGCACTAGATCCTACACGCTTCAACTAAGAGTTTTCTTGCTGCAACAAAGATCAAAGATCCTTAGTTAGACATGACTGAAGCGACTTAGCATGAACACAGAAATGACTTAAAACAACGGAGATTTATTCTCTCATAGTTCTGGAGGCTAGAAGTCTGAAGTCAGATGTTGGCAGGGCTACACTCCCTCTGAAGGTTCGAGGGAAAACCGTCCCTCGCCTCCTCCAGCTTCAGGGGTTGCCAGTAATCCCTGACATCCTTGCCTTGTAGCTGCGCCACTCAGTTTCTGCTTCTGCATCACATGGCCTCCTAGCCTGCATTTCTGTATCTGCATCACCCTCTTTTCTCTTATAAAGACACCAGCTGGGGCTTCCTTGGTGATCCAGTGGTTAAGACTCCGAGCTCCCAATGCAGGGGGTATGGGTTCAGTCTCTGGTCAAGGAACTAGATCTCACATGCTACAGCTAAGACCTGGAGCAACCAAATTAATTAATTAAAAAACAGAGAGAGAGACACCAGCCATTGGACTTCAGTCCCACCCTAATCCAGTGAACTCATCTTAACTTATCTAACTACATCTGCAAAGACCCTCTTTGCAAATAAGGGCACATTTTGAGATTCCGGGTGGATGCAAAGGTGTTTGGGGTGGGGGATGGGGATTGGGGTGGGAGCACAGGGAACACCATTCAAGCCAGAACAGTTCCTTTCTGCCTTTTAGTGTTCAGAAAGAAGCCTGTGACAGTTTAGTTTATTTTCTTTCTTAGTAACTTTTCCTATCTTGATCTTTCTCAGACTTTCTTCTTTTATTTTTAAAATGTTTCCCATAGTTTCTCTATGTCTTTCTCTTCTCAGCAATTTTGCCTAAAATCTTGCATCTTTGTGATTCTTCAACCTAGGTCTTATGTCATGGATGAATAGTTTCTTCAGATGTATATTTGATTATTGCTCATTTTCCCTCTTGAAAGAGTAAGGAAGGTCTTTTTCCTCTGTCCTCTGTCACTGCCTTTTCGTTCTCATTATTTTATATTTTGTTCCTCTTCATTCTGGGAAGGCATCTCAAATGATAAACATATTACTGTCTCTGTTTTGTACAATAAACATTTCATTTTCCTCCTCTGATGAGGATTTTTAATTTTAATCCTACATTTTTTAATCCTATATTTGCATTTTTTGGTCCTCATTTATCTTGCCCACTTCCACAAGCTTTACCCACTTATTGTAAAAATTGTCCTCTGTCTTATTGAGGACAACAGCTGCTTTTTAAATCTTTTATTTTGGTTTCATAGTAAAAAATGATGTGCTTCTTTTTTTCAGTTTTCAGGATCATATGTAGCATTATTTTAAATAACTCCCATGTTTGTGATTTTTTTTTCCTTTTTATAATACAGAATCTTGAGACAAACACAAAGAGTTATTCAGACCTTTTATTGTCAACATACAAAATGTACAACTGACCCTGAGCTCTCGTTGTCCTTTTGGGTACCGCAGCTTCTCTGAACCAAACATCTGGATGGCTGGTGGTTATGCAAAGCTCCCTGATCACTATCCAGGGTCTGGTTGGTGTTTCTCTAGTAAAGCTCTGCTGGAAAGGGAGAAGATGTCCTCCATGCTTGGCTTTTTTGCTTCTCTGAACTGGTGGCTCTAGAATTTATACATATCAGTTCAGTTCAGTTCAGTTCAGTCGCTCAGTCGTGTCTGACCCTTTGCAACCCCATGAATCGCAGCATGCCAGGCCTCCCTGTCCATCACCAACTCCCAGAGTTCACTCAGACTCACATCTATCAAGTCAGTGATGCCATCCAGCCATCTCATCCTTTGTCGTCCCCTTCTCCTCCTGCCCCCAATCCCTCCCAGCATCAGAGTCTTTTCCAATGAGTCAACTCTTCTCATGAGGTGGCCAAAGTACTAGAGATTCAGCTTCAGCGTCATTCCTTCCAAAGAAATCCCAGGGTTGATCTCCTTCAGAATGCACTCGTTGGATCTCCTTGCAGTCCAAGGGACTCTCAAGAGTCTTCTCCAACACCACAGTTCAAAAGCATCAATTCTTCGGCGCTCAGCCTTCTTCACAGTCCAACTCTCACATCCATACATGACCACAGGAAAAACCGTAACCTTGACTAGATGGACCTTAGTCGGCAAAGTAATGTCTCTGCTTTTGAATATACTATCTAGGTTGGTCATAACTTTTCTTCCAAGGAGTAAGCGTCTTTTAATTTCATGGCTGCAGTCACCATCTGCAGTGATTTTGGAGCCCCCCAAAATAAAGTCTGACACTGTTTCCACTGTTTCCTCATCTGTTTTCCATGAAGTGATGGGACCAGATGCATGATCTTCGTTTTCTGAATGTTGAGCTTTAAGCCAACTTTTTCACTCTCCTCTTTCACTTTCATCAAGAGGCTTTTTAGTTCCTCTTCACCTTCCGCCATAAGGGTGGTGTCATCTGCATATCTGAGGTTATTGATATTTCTCCCGGCAATCTTGATTCCAGCTTGTGTTTCTTCCAGTCCAGCGTTTCTCATGATGTACTCTGCATAGAAGTTAAATAAGCAGGGTGACAATATACAGCCTTGACGTACTCCTTTTCCTATTTGGAACCAGTCTGTTGTTTCATGTCCAGTTCTAACTGCTGCTTCCTGACCTGCCTACAGATTTCTCAAGAGGCAGGTTAGGTGGTCTGGTATTCCCATCTCTTTCAGAATTTTCCACAGCTTATTGTGATCCACACAATCAAAGGCTTTGGCATAGTCAATAAAGCAGAAATAGATCTTTTTCTGGAACTCTCTTGCTTTTTCCATGATCCAGTGGATGTTGGCAATTTGATCTCTGGTTCCTCTGCCTTTTCTAAAACCAGCTTGAACATCAGGAAGTTCACGGTTCACATATTGCTGAAGCCAGGCTTGGAGAATTTTGAGCATTGGTGGCTCAGAGGTTAAAGCATCTGCCTCCAATGTGGGAGACCTAGGTTCGATCCCTGGGTTGGGAAGATCCCCTGGAGAAGGAAATGGCAATCCACTCCAGTATTCTTGCCTGGAGAATCCCATGGCTGGAGAAGCCTAGTAGGTTACAGTCCACAGGGTCGCAAAGAGTCGGACATGACTGAGCGACTTCACCTTACTAGCATGTGAGATGAGTGCAATTGTGCGGTAGTTTGAGTATTCTTTGGCATTGCCTTTCTTTGGGATTGGAATGAAAACTGACCTTTTCCAGTCCTGTGGCCACTGCTGAGTTTTCCAAATTTGCTGGCATATTGAGTGCAGCACTTTCACAGCATCATCTTTCAGGATTTGAAACAGCTCAACTGGAGTTCCATCACCTCCACTAGCTTTGTTTGTAGCGATGCTTTCCAAGGCCCACTTGACTTCACATTCCAGAATGTCTGGCTCTAGATTAGTGATCACACCATCATGATTATCTGGGTCATGAAGATCTTTTTTGTACAGTTCTTTTGTGTATTCTTGCCACCTCTTCTTAATATCTTCTCCTTCTGTTAGATCCATAGCATTTCTGTCCTTTATCGAGCCCATCTTTGCATGAAATGTTCCCTTGGTATCTCTCATTTTCTTGAAGAGATCTCTAGTCATTCCCATTCTGTTGTTTTCCTCTATTTCTTTGCATTGATCACTGAAGAAGGCTTTCTTATCTCTTCTTGCTATTCTTTGGAACACTGCATTCAGATGCTTATATCTTTCCTTTTCTCCTTTGCTTTTCACCTCTCTTCTTTTCACAGCTATTTGTAAGGGAAGTCCTACTATAATGCAACTTATTCTAGAAGATGTATAGGACCTTTAAGAAATGATTTCCAACATAAGCAGATTTTAAAAACTACCAATACTGGTCCAGCAGACCATCTGCATATGCAAATCAGACATGTACACACACACACACACACACACACACACATCTGACTTAGAAATACTCAGAAGGGAAGAAAGAGATTCAAAATGTCTGCCTCAAAAAAAAGGCGGGGAGATGATGCCTGAACATGGGTGGAAGGAGCCATCCCCTGACTGGATCCCTTCTCCTGGTGACTCTTGGTCACTTCCACTGCCTGCAGGGACAGGTCAGAGGGGATGTTCTCTTCCTCCCACTTTTTCCTTCATCCTATTATGCCTGCGCAAAGGGGCAGGAAAAAGACTTGGGAGGTTGGGTAGCTAGAGTGCTGAGTACCAGGGTGCATGTCAGAGTACCTACATCGGTTAGAAGAGTCTCCAACAAGGATGATAAACGTTGGCTGGGTCCAGCAGGGTCCTGGATTTGGGCTCAGACTTATCATCCACATCTCTGGCCACCATCCTCAGCAAACTCTACATCCATCACAGTGATCTCTCTGATGTCTTGAGCTCACACCCTTCTGCTTTCTCAAATCTAACGACCTCACTTGATTTCATGACTGCCATCCATCCCCAAGACCCCAAACCCATTCTCACCCACACTAGTAGAGTGTTGTCATCATAATACCTGATGTAGAACCCACTCTGGCTCTTTCTGGTACACATGCTAGCTGGGGATCTGTGGTTAATCATGTCAACACTGCATTTACAAACCCCTGAGTCAAATCCCAGCTCTCAATCACCCCCTACTAAGTAAACTCACTCTCTCCTTCTGTGTCCAAAGAATCAAGTTTCCATGTGGCTAGGACTACGACAAGCTCATGCTCCCTGACCATGGCTAGATCCTCACGACCACTCTCCAGTTCTTTTACCCATTTCTTTTTTACTTCCCTTTATATCTCCCATCTTGGTCCTGACTTATCAATCACCAAGTCATCACTCTGGAAACACATTTTCTTCCAAGCAGTGACTTTTCCACCTATTCTATTGAGAAATCTGAGGTAAGTCAGCACGAGTATTCTACTCTAACCTTTGATCTCGAAGTATATCTATCCATCTTGGCTTCTTCATTAAAATAATATCTGACTAGCAGTCTCTGATACTCAAATTCCCAGTAAAATATCTGGGAAGATTCAGCACAAAAGATGACAATTCATGAATCTGAGACTGATTTCCCAACCTATGGCCAGAATATCACGACATTTTCTACCTATTCTATGGCCAATGGAGAAGAACAGGGAAACCTATTTGGACACTGACTGTTGGCTGAAACAGAACAAATCTGTGGTCATCACAGAAAGCTGGATGGCAATTTATTTTCTCTCCCCCATTTCCTTTGGGCTAAGAAACCCTGGGTCTATATAAAGAGTAACAATAAAACACTGGGAATCATCTTTTTACTGCATGAGCACTGCATTTTAAGGTAGCCCTAGCCACTCCAGCACCTCTTTTTTCTCTCCAAGAAAACATTGAGTAAGATGGGGACAGGGAGAGAGACAAAGTCTATGTTAGAAAATGCAGCCTTGGGACATCCCTGGTGGTCCAGTGGGTAAGAATCTGCACTCCAAATGCAGGGGGCCAAGTTCCATCCCTGGTCAGGGAACTAGATCCCACATGCCACAGCTAAAGGTCCCGTGTGCTGCAGCTGATGATCAAAGATCTTAAGTACTGCAACTAAGACACAGTGCAAACAAGTAAAAAGATAAAAAGATAGAAAATGCAGTCTTCATAAGTGAAGGGCCATAGGCAGGGAGAGAGACAGGAAGGGTCCTGGTAGCAGAGCACCCTGGGGGACACAGTTTCGTCAATATGCCAAGCAAGTGGTCAGACCAAAGTGTGGTTGGGTATGGGGGGATTCCACCTTTGTAATCTTCAACCGATTCTTTACACAGAGGGTGTCTTCTCAAGGTTATGTAAAGAGCTAGGCAAACATTAATATTCCTCTTCCAACCAGACTGCTACCCATAGCCCTCTAAGTCCTGGCTATATTTATAAAAGAATTGATGCTTTTGAACTGTGGTGTTGGAGAAGACTCTTGAGAGTCCCTTGGACTGCAAGGAGATCCAACCAGTCCATTCTGAAGGAGATCAACCCTGGGATTTCTTTGGAAGGAATGATGCTAAACCTGAAGCTCCAGTACTTTGGCCATCTCATGCGAAGAGTTGACTCATTGGAAAAGACTCTGATGCTGGGAGGGACTGGGGACAGGAGGAGAAGGGGACGACAGAGGATGAGATGGCTTTATGGTATCACTGACTCGATGGATGTGAGTCTGAGTGAACTCCGGGAGTTGGTGATGGACAGGGAGGCCTGGCGTGCTGCGATTCATGGGGTCGCAAAGAGTCGAACACAACTGAGCGACTGAACTGAACTGAGGACTTCCCTGGTTGTCCAGTGGTTAAGACTGTGCTCCCAATGCAAGGGGACCAGTTCTATCCCTGATCAGGGAACTAGATGCCATATGCCACAGCTAGGAGTTTGCATGCCAAAACTGAAAAGATTCTGAGTGCCACAACTAAAACCCGTCATAGCCTAGCAAATAAATAAGTAAATATTTTAAAAATAAATAAATAAATTGCATAATAACAACAAGACCTTCAGCTCCCTCAGGCAGAGTTATCTCTGCAGCATCTGACCTCCCCCTGTGCCCCGTACTTTCTTCTGTACTGTGGCATTTAACCAGGTTGTGTGTGATTTATCTGTTTATTTGTGTGTGTCTGTCTCTCCCATTAGGCTCTATGTTCCTCTAGGGCACAGATCATGTTGCATTTGTCTTTATAAATCCAGCAGTTAGTACAGGCCTGGGGAAATAGGTTCTCAATAATGTTGGAAGAGCGACAAACATTTAAACAGACTTTCCAAGAGTTTAAATGCCTCATTGAAATGTTTTAATCATACTAGCAATAATTAGGGCCTTTTATATTAATCATTACCATACTGTTATTAAAATACATGTTGTTATAACATGATTGAACACATTCTATGTCCAGACACTATTCTAGGATCATTCCATGTTTTATATTATTGAATTCTCTCCCCAAACCTAGAAGTGGCTACAGTCATTGTCTTCATTTTATTTTATTTTTTGTCCTCATTTTAGAAATAAGGAAAATGAAACTTAGAGAGGAAAAATCAAGTGATTTGCCCAAGGTCACACAGCTAGTAAATGTGGAACTGAACCTGATAAGTTGGATGCTAAAACCTACACTTGTAACCACTCGTGTCAAAGAAAGGAGTTGGCAATGGGGGATAGAAATCTGAAATCTTATTTTTAAAGATGTAACTTACATAACGGTTAAAAGATCTTTCCGTAGATTAAAATACTGTTTCTGCGACTTATATATACCTGAATGTCAAGTACGCAGGGCGTGATAAGCAGAAATCACAGGGAATCCTAGCACTTCTGTAGGTGTAGAAACAGACATCAGCCCAAATAAACAAAGCAATTCAGTGGAGAGGAGAAGAGCCTTATGTTTCTGAAAATTCATGTATTTGTATTAATTTAGGAAATATTCTCATCTAACTGCCTCTAATATTAAGCTAATAATACTTTTATTTATAGTACTTTATGAATACCACTTTATTCTTCCTGTTTTTTTTTTTACGTTAATTAGTTGAATCATACAGATGGTTATAAGCGCTTGGAGATTACTTTTTTCCAGAAATAAAACATGTAAGACATTAAACACTGTTCAGTGTTCAATGAATCAATTTAGCTGAGATTGGAACAAAGCCTCTACTGCAGATACTAAATTACATGAATTTCCACCATTTTTTAGTGTACTCAAGTAGCTGGAGGTGATTCAGCCTGAGAAACTGAATTGATCTTGGTCACCCAGAGTTGCATCAAGGTCCAGCATGTCACACAGTCCTGTCCATTAGAACTTTCCATGACTGTGGAAATTTGTCATTTGCTCTGTCCAGTGTGGCCATCACCTGGGGCTACTGAGCACTTGAAATTTGGACAGTGCCACAGAGGAACTGGGTGGTTTTTACTTTATCTCAATTCATTTAAAATTAGATCTAAATGGGGCTAGTGGCCCAGTACTGGCCAGTGCAGGATCTCTAAAGGAATCCCTTGCAGGGCTGGGCAGAGCCTAACTGATGATTTGATTTGCTTTTTCCCCTTTCTCTCTCAGGCTCAGTGCTCCCCAGCACTGAGCCTTTGGTGTATGTGGTGTATGACCAGATTAGAGATGTTAGACAAAATAAAGTAAATAACGTAAAGAGCTTGTCTTTTCTTCTTAACATTACTGATGTTGAATATTTGTTAGGGGACTTCCCTGACCGTCTAGTGGTTAAGACTTCATCTTCCAACACAGGGGGTGAGGGTTCAATCCCTGGTCAGAGAGCCATGACTTCACATCTTGTGGCCAAAAAAAAAAAAAAAATCAACAAACAAACCAAAACAGAAACAGTATTGTAAAACGCTCAAAAAAAATAGTCCACATTAAAAAAAATACGTATATATGTATGTTAATACATTTCCCTGAACTTGTGTACCAAAACAAATAGAAAAGAACTCGACTATTTGCTTCTTCTCTAGGGAAACTGCATTACTGTGAGTGAGGGTATGGCTGGTAGGTAAGGACAAGACCCTTCCCCTCCTCAAAGACTCTCTGAGCCAGGGCTGCCTCTTTGGGGCAGTGGTCTGACAACCTCTTCAGTTCTACAGTTATTAGTATATTCAAGTTTCTTTCTCTTTTTAAAATAATCTTCATTATGTATATTTTCCTAGAAATTTTCCATTTCACTGAAGTTTTTGGTAATATTTGCATAGTCTCATATGATATTCTCTCACATCTTTAAAAAAATCTCTTTTCTTTTTAGCAATTTTATTTATTATCAATCCATATATTTGTGTTTTTCTTTGCTTTTTACTTTATTGAAATATGGTTGATTTACATATTGTGTTAGTTTCAGGTGTACAGCAGAGTGATTCAGTTATGTGTATTCAGTTCAGTCGATCAGTCATATCCAACTATTTATGACCCCATGGACTGCAGCACACCAGGCTTCCCTGTCCATCACCAACTCCTGGAGCCTACTCAAACTCATGTCCATCGAGTTGGTGATGCCATCCAACCACCTCATCCTCTGTTGTCCCCTTCTCCTCCTGCCTTCAATCATTCCCAGCATCAGGGTCTTTTCCAGTGAGCTGGTTCTTTGCATCAGGTGGCTAAAGTATTGGAATTTCAGGTTCAACATTAGTCCTTCCAATGAATATTCAGGATTGATTTCCTTTAGGATTGACTAGTTGTATCCCCTACAGTCTAAGGGACTCTCAAGAGTCTTCTCTAACACCACAGTTCAAAAACATCAATTCTTTGGCACTCAGCTTTCTTTATAGTCCAACTCTCACATCTGTACATGACCACTGGAAAAACCATAGCTTTGACTAGATGGACCTTTGTTGGTAAAGTAATGTCTTTGCTTTTTAATATTCTGTCTAAGTTGATCATAGCTTTTCTTCCAAGGAGCAAGCATCTTTTAATTTCATGGCTGCAGTCACCATCTGCAGTGATTTTGGAGCCAAAAATAAATAAATAAATAAAAGTCTCTCACTGTTTCCCCATCTATTTACCATGAAGTGATGGACTGGATGCTATGATCTTACTTTTCTGAATGTTGAGTTTTAAGCCAAATTTTCACTCTTCTCTTTCACTTTCATCAAGAAGTCCTTTAGTTCTTCTTCGCTTTCTGCCATAAGGGTGGTGTCATCTGCATATCTGAGGTTTTTTATATTTCTCCCAGCAATCTTGATTCCAGGTTGTGATTCATCCAGCCTGGCATTTTGCCTGATGTACTCTGCATGTAAGTTAATAAGCAGGGTGACAATATACAGCCTTGACGTACTCTTTTCCCCATTTGGAGTCAGTTTGTTGTTCCATGTCCAGTCCTAACTGTTGCTTCCTGACCTGCATACAGATTTTTCAAGAGGCAGGTCAGATGGTCTGGTATTCCCATCTCTTTCAGAATTTTCCACAGTTTGTTATGATCCACACAGTCAAAGGCTTTGGCAAAGTCAATAAAGCAGTAAATGTTTTTCCAGAACTCTCTTGCTTTTTCCATGATCCAGCGGATGTTGGCAATTTGATCTCTGGTTCCTCTGCCTTTTCCAAATCCAGCCTGAACATCTGGAAGTTCACAGTTCATGTACTGTTGAAGCCTGGCTTAAAGAATTCTGAGCATTACTTTGCTAGTGTGTGAGATGAGTTCAAATGTGTGGTATTTTGAGCATTCTTTGGTATTGCCTTTCTTTGGGATTGGAATGAAAACTGACCTTTTCTAGTCCTGTGGCCACTGCTGAGTTTTGCAGATTTGCTGGCATAATGAGTGCAGCACTTTCACAGCATCACCTTTCAGGATTTGAAATAGCTCAACTGGAATTCCATCACCTCCATTAGCTTTGTTCATAGTGATGCTTCCTAAGGCCCACTGAACTTCACATTCTAGGATGTCTGGCTCTAGAATGGTGAGTGGTCATCTGGGTACTGAAGATCATTTTTGTACTGTTCTTCTGTGTATTCTTGCCACCTCTTCTTGATTTCTGCTTCTGTTAGGTCCATACCATTTCTGTCCTTTATTGTGCTCATCTTTACATGAAATATTCCCTTGACATTTCTAATTTTCTTGAAGAGATCTCTAATCTTTCCCATTCTGTTGTTTTCCTCTATTTTTTTTGCATTGATCACTAAGGAAGGCTTTCTTATCTCTCCTTGCTATTCTTTGGAACTCTGCATTCAAATGGGTATATCTTCCTTTTCTCCTTTGCCTTTACCTTCTCTTCTTTTCTCAGCTATTTGTAAGGCCTCGTCAGACAACCATCTTGCCTTTTTTGCATTTCTTTTTCTTGGTGATGGAATTGATCACTGCCTCCTGTACAGTGTCATGAACCTCCATCCATAGTTCTTCAGGCACTCTGTCTATCAGATCTAGGCCCTTAAATCTATTTCTCACTTCCACTGTATAATCATAAGGGATTTGATTTAGGTCATACCTGAATGGTCTAGTGATTTTCTCTACTTTCTTCAATTTAAGTCTGAATTTGGCAATAAGGAGTTCATGATCTGAGCCACAGTCAGCTTCTGGTCTTGTTTTTGCTGACTATATAGAGCTTCTCCATCTTTGGCTGCAAAGAATATAATCAGTCTGATTTCTATATTGACCATATATTGATGTCCATGTGTAGAGTCATCTCTTATGTTGTTGGAAGAGGATGTTTGCTATGACCAGTTTGTTCTCTTGGCAAAACTCTGTTAGCCTTTGACCTGCTTTGTTTTGTACTCTGAGGCCAAATTTGCCTGTTACTCCAGATATCTCTTGACTTCCTACTTTTGCTTTCCAGTCCCCTATAATGAAGAGAACATCTTTTTTGGGTGTTAGTTCTAGATCTTGTAGGTCTTCATAGAAACGTTCAACTTCAGCTTCTCCAGGATTACTGGTCGGGGCACAGACTTGGATAACTGTGATATTGAATGGTTTGCCTTGAAAACAAGCAGAGATCATTCTGTCATTTTTGAGATTACATCCAAGTACTGCATTTTGGACTCTTTTGTTGACTATGATGACCATGATTCTTGCCCATAGTAGTAGACCTTATGGTCATCTGAGTTAAATTCACACATTGCAGTCCATTTTAGTTCACTGATTCCTAAAATGTTGATGTTCACTCTTGCCATCTTCTGTTTCACCGCTTCCAATTTGCTTTGATTCATAGACCTAACATTTTATGTATATACATATTTATGTATATATATTTTTTCATATTATTTTCCATTATAGATTATTATAAGATTCTGAATATAGTTCCCTGTGCCATACAGTAAACGTTTGTTGTTTCTCTGTTTTATGTACAGTAGTGTGTATCTGTTAATCACAAAGTCTTAATTTATAAAGATATGGAATGCTTCACAAATTTTCATGTCATCCTTACTCAGGGGCCATGCTCATCTTCTCTGTACTGTTCCAGTTTTAGTATATGTGCTCCCAAAGTGAGCACTCTTTGCTTTTCAGGATCAGGCTTCCTGGCCTGATGTATTTATTGCTTCTACTGTCTTTCTAAATCTATAATTTCTGCTCTGATCTTTTATTGATTCCTTGCCCTTGTTTTCCCTGGGTGTATCTCATTGTTCTTTTTGTATCTTCTAGAAGTTAATGCTTTAGTTTATTGTTTTTATTCTTTCTTGTTTAATAATGAAATCATTTAGAAATACGAATTTTCCTGTAAATACAACATCTCTCCCATTATCTGTTTTGATAGGTTCTGTTCTTATCGTTGATGTCTGCATAGTGTCCAATCTTAGTTTTCCTACTTGACCCAAGAGTTTTTTCAGATGTATGCTTTAAAATTTCCTTTCCGTATCCTTTTGACATTAATTTCTCATTTAGTTGCACTGTACTAAAAAATCATCTGTGCAGTTTCTTTTGTAGAATTTATTCATGCTTGTTTTCTATCCAGTATTTGGTCAGTTTTTACAGCTTTAATAGATGGCCTTAAAAGGTATGTATTTTCTGTTTGTACCTTGATAAATTCTGTATATGTCTACTAAATCATGCTTATTGATTTTATTGTTTGATTTCTCTGTAATTTCTTGCTAGTTTTGCTTTGACCTATCAGAGAAAAATATACTAAATCCCCTATTATAATTTTAGAAACTCCATCTATTTATAATAGTTTTATCTTAGAATAAAGGTCTATAATTATTATATTTTGGGAGTGAGTAGATCTCTTTACCCATGTACCATTACTTTTAAATTTTGATACTTTTCTCCTAAGTTCTACCTTCTGATTTTATTATTCTCTCACCATTTTCCTCCCAACTGACCATGAATACTTATTACTTTGCCTTTCTTTTTCACGATTTATTGTCTTATTGTATTTATTGTGTTGTTCCATTTTGTTACTTCTCCCAGCGAATTGGGTTTCATTTGTATTCCCAACCCTTGAGTCTTTTTCCCTTTACCAGGGGAGAGTAACCCACTGATATTTATTGTAGTGTCTGTGCTGTTCTCTCTAATGACCTCTAGAAGGAGTTTCTTTCTCCTTGTTATCCACGTCCTTATTTTACCCCTCTACCTCATTCCATCCTTCAGGAGTGCAGGTCTGGATTGATCCAATAAAAAACATCTTACTGGTCACTGAACTGGTCAACAGAGCACTTGCAAAGGTCAGAGAATGCTTGGGAATGTCCTTTTTGGACCTTTCTCCCAAAGAATAACAAAGAGCCAAATATATTCCTGTGTGAGGAGACTGGCCAGCTCCCTCCTCTCTGCTGGCCTCGGAGGGGCGAGACCTCAGACTGCCTGCCCTCTGCTTTGTTTCTGAACCTCTCAGGCTGTTCTGCAGCAAATAAAGGCATTCTCTAGTTGTGGTCTAGCTCACTAGTAAGGGACCACCAGAGAGTAGTTGGTCTAGGGAATGATTTAGTTAGTCTTGCATTGTCTACCCAAAAGACCATCTTAATAACACCTGAGTCCGTTATTCCTTGCATTTTCCTCCCAGGTATGTTCTCTGTGCTTTTGCTAATCATTTTTCTCTGTTTATCTCAAACTGATATTCTAATTTACTTTTGGGAGGGCATTTTCTTCTCAGTGTCTAATTTTGAATTCACTGTAGTCCCTGTGAGATGTGGTTTCCATTTCCATATTCAGAAACTGTGCTTTATATCTGAAAGCTGATCACAGATCGTTTCGTATTCATAGATCAAGTATCTTCCCAAATTATTACAATTAGCTATGGCCTCAAATTTCCTTTGCTTTTTGTAGTAAATATATTTTCTAGAACATGTGCTCATATACCTCAGATCAGTTTCCACATTTTAAATTATGGACTTGTCATAGGTTTAATTATTTTTTTCTTTGTTGTTCCTTGCTGGTTTAGAATGTCAAAATGCAGTTTAAAACAAGCATATTTATCTGTCACATCCAGCCAGGCATTTTAAGTTGTCAGATGCCTCTGCCCCACATAGTCAGGCTTGGAATGAACCCTCTGTCTTCAGTGTGGTTGGAGGTCTCTCTGGTTTCAGCATTGAGGTTTAACCATGGAGAGGGAAAGAGCACATGGCAGGGAGCACTCCCTCTCTAAGGGGCTGGGATTCCTGCATGCCTCTGAGACTTTGACCCTCCTGCAAGTGGGGAGATGAAGTCAAATGGCCACCTTGAGGGAAATGTAGTCTAGCTGTGTGTCTGGCTACAATTCCGATACTGTGGAAGATGGTGAGAATGGATTTTGGTGGTAGCCAGGACTCTGTGCCTCATGGAGAGACTAGGGGGAGGCGCCATGGTGGTGCAGTATTGGACATTTAGATGGGTTCCGGTAGATGTTGTGTCACTCCCAAGTCCAATCTCCTTCCAACAAAAGGAAGAGTTTACAGATTTTTAAGTTTTAATTGTCTGGATCAGAGGCTTATGAAGAGTAATAGAAGGATAACTACTGAGGGAAACAGTTTCTCTGTCATATTAAATGGATTTATTTTTCCCCTGCAGTGTTATTTTTTTCAACCTCTCATTCACTAGAGCACTGTTCCCTTTCATGTCAGCTGCTGGACCAGTCCCCATCCGCACCAGCCTCCGCGGCACCCTCGGCTTTTTTTAGCCAACTGCCTGAGCCTGATGTGAGGTCGGGGGTGGGTGGCAGGGCAGGGGAGCTCTGGGGCTGCCATTCCATGTGCCAGCGAGAGTCACTTTCCCAGTGGGACTGGTAGGTCCCCTTCCCACCTGCTGCCCGGACACCTGCCCTCAGGGCAGATAAGCCTTGGCAGTGTGAGCTCAGCAGCAGCAGTCTGACCTGCCGAGCTGGACTGTTGCTACTCAGGCTGCCTTTCCCTTGCACACGGTGATTTGGTCTGTCCTTCCCTTTGGTCTTTCTTTCATGACAGACTGGGTAGAATCTCTTTGAAATCGCTTATGTGAGTAACGAACTTTCTTTGGTTTCCGGGATTGGAGGTAATCTTGCCACCAGTCTTCTATCCCTTTGGTCATTTCCATAGGATCTGGCATTCATCTATTGATGGGTTTCCTGTGTAATAAATATTTAGTATCAGTACTGTGCCAGGCAATGAGCATAGCTCTGGGTATACAGTGGTGAGAAAATAGTCTTCCTGAGTTTCTCAGAGGGAGTGAGGAGAGAATCTGGCATGAATCTGGTAATGGCACAAAAGAACGTCAACCAGGACCCTGAGCACCCCTCTGAGCCTTACTGGGGGCATTTTCGCAGGCATTGAGGTCAGGGAAGGGGTCTGAGAAGTGGGGACTGTGGTGGAATTGAATGATGAGGAGTTCACGAGGGGAAGGTGGGAGAGGAAGACCTTCTAAGTGAGGGGTTCCCATGTATGTTCATCCTCTGGTGAGAAGGAAGGGGCTGCCAGGATGGAGCTGGGATCACGGGGCAATCAGATTTATAGATGCCAAAATCCCTGCTCTTTGGTGTGAAGTTTGGTTGGAGAAAAGTGATGCTAAGGGCTATTCAGGCAAGTCAGGAGGTGGTTGCAGTCACCCAAGGGAGAGATGACAGCAAGCTTATGGAGATGGTTGGTGGTAGGGAGAGTGACGGTGATAGCGTTAAACATGTTAGATGGAGGCGGAAGTTCAGGGTCTTCGAGAATTTTGTGATGATTGTTCAGAGAGAGCTGAATTCTTTCTAACCATCAAATCATTAAATATTTCCTCCCTTTCTTCTTCTTGAACCTTTCGGTCAAGATGAGCAATAAGCTTCTTGTTCTAATCTCAGCCAAGGAAAAGGTCATCATAGCCTGTGCCTGGCAGTGTCTGGAATATAGTCCACCACTCTTTACATGTGTTATGTGAATGAATGAGTGAATCAGTGAATGACCATCAGCCCTTCTCCCAAGCCTCTGAGTCCCTGATGAGACTCGCTGCTAGAGTGAGGAGTATGTCTACCAACTTCTAATGCAAGGATGTGTTTGTCACCCTCTCTCTTCATACACCAATGGCAGATGTTAGTAATTGATTGCGGCTCTCTTCTCTTGCCAGGGCTTCCCTTGTGGCTCAGCTGGTAAAAAATCTGCCCACAATGCAGGAGACCTGGGTTCGAGAAGATCCCCTGGAGAAGGGAAAGGCTACCCACTCCAGTATTCTGCCCTGGAGAATTCCATGGACTGTATAGTCCATGGGGTTGCAAAGAGTCGGACATGACTGAGCGACTTTCACTTTCTCTTGCCAAATCCAGATGTGACCTCAGAGTGTACAGAAAGCTGTTAAGCTCACTTACTGTTTATTACAGCAAAAGATTAAAATCAGCCAAGGAAACAAACACATGGGACAGAGCCTGGAGAGTTCCAAATGCAGGTCTTCCAGCTGTCCTCTCCCATGGTGTCACGGGCAGCATCACCACCTCCTGGCAGCAGGGTGTGATGCACACGTGGAGTAGTGACAGCCAGGGAAGCCCACCTCAGTCTTGGTATCCAGAGGTGGATCTGACACCGAGAGACCCAAAGCCCCCACCGTACTTTCCCATGTGGCTCAGTAGTTGCCAGGGAAACAGACACTCATGTAGGACATTACCAGGGCTTAGAGATCACCTCCCAGGAGCCGAGAATAAAGGTCAGAACAAAGGTGTCGCTCTCTTTTTTAAAAAAAAAAAAAGTATTTATTTATCTGGCTATGTTGGGCCTTAGCTGCAGCACATGGGATCTTCATTGCAGCATGCGGAATCTTTCTTTGTGGCATATGGGCTTCTCTGTCTAGTTTTGGCCCTTGGATTCCTGGGTGCGCAGATCTGTACTTTGCAGCACCTGGGCTTAGTTGCCTCGCAGCATGTGGGATCTTAGTTCCCCAAGCAGGGATCAGACCTGAGTCTTCTGCATTGGAAGGTAGATTCTTAACCACTGGACCACCAGGGAAACCCCCAGACCTCTCTCTGGGCAAATTAAATTCTTTACTACAAAGCCTCTATTGCCCATTTTCAGTTTATCAACAGTGTAATGATCAGATGACATCAAAGCTAAACATTTACATAAATCTTCATGTTTGTTTTTAAAGTTATTTTGCAGGATATAGGTTAGGTATAAAAACTGTACCTTATTATGGACATTCCATGGAGGATGGTTAAGCAGGGTAGAGGTCAGGGGAGAACAGACTTCTGGAATCTGACTGCCTGTGTTCACATTGCCTGCCTGCTGCTGCTGCTAAGTCACTTCAGTCGTGTCCGACTCTGTGCGACCCCGGAGATGGCAGCCCACCAGGCTCCCCCGTCCCTGGGATTCTCCAGGCAAGAATACTGGAGTGGGTTGCCATTTCCTTCTCCAATGCATGAAAGTGAAAAGCGAAAGTGAAGTCGTTCAGTCATGTCCGACTCCTAGCAACCCCATGGACTGCAGCCCACCAGGCTCCTCTGTCCATGGGATTTGCCAGGCAAGAGTACTGGAGTACCACAGACTAAATGTAATCTTGCCTAGTTATTTTAACCTTCCTCTGCCTCAGCTTCCTCACTCACAAATGAGAATAATGACAGAATCTACTTTGTATTGTTTTATGAGACTCAAATATTAAGGCCAGAGGAATATATGGTACATAGAAGCTCTCAGTAAATAGTATATTCTATTATTTTTGTATTTATCATGGGGAAAGTTTATCAGTCATTTTCAAACAGGTTTCCTTGAAGATAAGTGAAAATTTTCCACGTATTTTCACATCTTCATGTCTCTTAAATACAAGTTAGAATATGAGATAATCATTCTTAAGAAACCTTGTATCTTTTCACTGAGTGAGTCTTGCATTAGAGTGGTGAGAAGTGCCCCTCTGGGCAAGCATGTTCTAATGGGTCTGGGATATGGAAATCGTTGGCAGATCTTTGTTGCAAAGTTGTGGGCAGATTTTAAAAGTTGAAAAAAAGACATGTCATTCTCCCAAGTTGCTACTGAGAAATTCAGACAATTTAGGAGAAAGTAAGTTAAATCTTGAGTCAGTGATTTGTGGACTGATGCCCAAGGCCTGATTTCCTCTTAACTCCTGGGCTTCCCCTATGACTCAGTGGTAAAGAATCTGCCTGCAATGCAGGAGACACAGGAGACGCAGGTTCTAGCCTTAGTTGGGGAAAATCCCCTGGAGGAGGGCATGGCAACCCACTCCAGTATCCTTGCCTGGAGAAAATCCCATGGACCGAGAAGTCTGATGGGATACAGTCCATGGGGTCACAAAGAATAGGACAGGACTGAAGCGACTGAACACAAGCACGTCTCTTTCTGGCTTCGAGCTCCTTGAATGAAGACTAATAGCTAGAATCATGTTCAGTTCAGTTCAGTTGCTCAGTCATGTCCGATTCTTTGCGACCCCATGAATCGCAGCACGCCAGGCCTCCCTGTCCATCACCATCTACCGGAGTTCACTCAGACTCATGTCCATTGAGTCCATGATGCCATCCAGCCATCTCATCCTCGGTCATCCCCTTCTTCTCCTGCCCCCAATCCCTCCCAGCATCAGAGTCTTTTCCAATGAGTCAACTCTTTACGTGAGGTGGCCAAAGTACTGGAGCTTCAGCTTTAGCATCATTCCTTCCAAAGAAATCCCAGGGCTGATCAGAATGCACTGGTTGGATCTCCTTGCAGTCCAAGGGACTCTCAAGAGTCTTCTCCAACACCACAGTTCAAAAGCATCAATTCTTTGGTGCTCAGCCTTCTTCACAGTCCAACTCTCACATCCATACATGACCACAGGAAAACCCATAGCCTTGACTAGACTGACCTTAGTCGGCAAAGTAATGTCTCTGCTTTTGAATATACTATCCAGGTTGGTCATAACTTTTCTTCCAAGGAGTAAGCGTCTTTTAATTTCATGGCTGCAGTCACCATCTGCAGTGATGGTGAAGTCTGACACTGTTTCCGCTGTTTCCTCATCTATTTCCCATGAAGTAATGGGACCAGATGCCATGATCTTCATTTTCTGAATCACGTTTCTGGAGCTAAAATACAGTCTGCCTGCCTTGGAAAGGGCTAATTGGCCTTTTGGAAACTGTTTGAAACTGAATGAAGCATAAGAGCTGTCTGTGATGTTAGTAGAGCCTTGAGTTTCTGCCAGCCATTAATTGTTTTTTAGGCTTTCCTGTGAAGGCAGATGAACTTGAGACTTGGCTTTCGGTTTTGCCATCTGTGAGCTGCACTTGTCTGCCTATGATGCTTATTAAGGTTGATTTTCAGGGAGCGTCCTTTCAGTGCTTTTCCATGTTGGAATATGTTCAAACTTAGATTTGATGCTCTTACTGTCCACTCTCGTGGGCTAGGTGTTCCTCACTCTTCAGCTTCCTAAAGACTATGGGGCCACCTGTGTGAGAACGTGACTGACAGTTTCCAAGAGACCGTCAGTTACCAGATTGGGCCCTCCAGCTCTCGCTGGATCTGACTTACTTCTAGGCAGATACAGACAGATGGAAGGGGCGTTGCAAGCAGCTTCCTAACTGAGTCCTCTTTTGTTCCCCAGCTTATTTCCAGTGATGCCGATGGAGCCATCCAAAGGGCCGGAAGGTTTCGAGTGGAAAACGGCTCTTCAGATGAGGTAAGGAGGCCTGTACATCACTGAGCACCTGATCATGGCACCTGAGATATGGCCGTGAGCAGCCTGTGATCCTCATTTCCACAGAAGACCTGCCTGAGGGGAGCCCGGGAAGGGTCAGTAGGGCTCTCCAGAGCTTTGCTGGAAGGGAAAGTACCATCATTCTTTATATGGAAGGTGTTATTAATAGGGTGAGGGTACCCTTTGAAAGATCAGTAATAAAGCCAGGGAGACACAGGAAGATGGTCTGCCAGAATGGGGCCAAAGACAAATTCACATAATCCTTTGTGAATGGTCCCCAGAACCCCAGCTCTTCCCCTTTCCTGGACTGGTCCGCTTGGCACTGCCACGTGAGCAATGTCGAGGTCCAGGAGAGAGGCAAAAATGACTGTGATTACAAAGTGTCATCTTTATTCAGAGGACAGCAGGAAAGGAGACCATCCCTGTCTGCCACTGCCTGGGCCCTAGCCCTCTTCCTGGGCTCTGCTGGTCATCCGTGCCATAGGCCACAGGGCCTTGCCTCACTGGCCTTTCTCTGTTAAAACTTCCATTGCCGAACTCCCCTGGTGGTCCAGTAAAGAATCCACCCGCCAATACTAGAGACCCGGGTTCCATCCCTGGCCTGGGAAGATCCCACATGCCTAGGAGCAACTAAGTCCATGTGCCACAACTACTTGAGACCACCTGTGCTCTGCAACAAGAGAAGCCACTTCAATGAGAAGCCTGTGCAGAGCCATGAAGAGTGGCCCCTGCTTGCCGCAGCTAGAGAAAGCCCGCGTTCAGCAACAAAGACCCAACGCAGCCGAAAACAATTAAATCTTCCACTGTCTGCTCCGTCCCTAAGTGCCTACCCCCAGAACTGCAGAGTGCTAAGCCCCCCAGCTTTTTATTCTTTGCTACCTTTCTGAGAGGTAGCCCACTGCAGTGTTTCGGCAGCCCCAGCTTTGGCATCAGGCAGGCCTGGGTTCACATGCCAGCTCCCCCATCTCCTAGTTGTGTGACCCTAGGCGAGTAACCAGCCTTTCTGAGCCCAGATTCTTCATGTGGGGGAAGGAAACAGTCTTGGGATTGTTGAGAGGATTCGGCGAGCTGAGCTTGTAAAGCCATTAGCACTCTGCCCAAGAGTTCGGTGAGTGAGAGCTATAGTAGTAATCATGGTTGTTGTCGATCCCATAAATAGTGCTGGGTGGCCAGCCTTGCCCTCCTGACTGCCTCCTTAATCATGTTTTTGGTGATGGGCTGTGAATTTAACTTGAAAGTCACAGCATTCAGGAAGTTGTTGCTCATCTTCACTTTTGCCTTATCTTAGCAAAGCCCTTCACCCAGATGTGGTACCTTGCCTTTGCTGGGAGGCAGAAGGGGTAGTCCCCACTTGGACTGAACCTCCAAGTAGCTGCCCACATACTTCTTGTCCAGAATGATGTCAGTTGACCTGCAGAGAAGAAAGAACTCCCAGGGAAATTTGCTTCTGAAGCTTGGAAACAGCCATCGCCTGGTGGTCCTGCTCATGAGACAAGACAAGCCACCAAGGGTGTCCCAGGAGCTAAGTCGGGAGAAGAAGCATCAAGTGCTCTTTATCCAGTGCTCAGAAATCTAGTGGCCACCACACCGAGTATCTACTTGGAGAACTTAAGTCCCAGAAACCCCACAGCACATCTTTCTGCTTCCAACATTTTACAGAACTTCAGCCCAGCCTGAAATGAACAAACTGCACTGGCTTGCCCCGTCAGACATACACACATCTTTGGCCTCTGCCGAGACCAGTGTCTAGAGGAAATCCATACCTCCCCAGACGTGTGGTCCTAAGATCGCCACATACTTTGGTTATCAAACACTCCTCACTTGGCCCTGTCTCTTGGCCATGCCTCACACTAGAGGACAAGGTCAGGGACTGGAACTCACCTATGGTGGATCATGGGCAGCAGTAGTTCTAGAGTCAGGCTGCTTGGGTTCAAATCCTGCCGCACAATTCACCAGTAGTACAGCCTTGGGTGGTTCACTTAACATCCTTGAAACCGTTTGGTGGAGTTACTGATTTAATAAATCCTTGTCGTCTGTTGTGTTTAAAACATAGTCCCGTCTCGGATTGCTTCTGTGGGAAGTACGATACCAAGGCTTAGCTATCGTCTTACGTTTTGTTTCCATCAAAGCCATGAGCATGAGTGCTCTGTTGGAGCCCCTTGGCTGGTTTTATATGACCGCAGGCCAGCCTTCCTGTAATTTGCAGCTCCATCCTGTATCACCTGGGTGGTTTAAAAAGTCTCAAGCTGGTCTTCAGTTAAAAGCACTGGACAGTGCTAGCACCCTGCCTGATAAAATATCATGGAGGAACCTGAGACTCAGGTTCTGAGTTTGTTAAAGCAGTTAGTGCTTTAAAAGCCTCAGTACAGCTGTCTGAAGTTTTTCAATCTGGTGAACAAATTACAAGCAATTTCACTATTGAGTCATTTTCCTCTTATTATTACAATTTAAGAGTTCTCGATACAGTATGGATACTAGGCCTTTATCATATATAAGATTTGCCAAAATTTCCTCTCATTCTGTAGGTTGTCTTTTCACTCTCTTGATTGTGTCCTTTGAAACATAAAAGTGTCTTAATTTGATAACATCTAGTTCATCTATTTTTTGTATTGTTGCTTGTGCTTTTCGTGTTGTATCTAAGAAACCATTGCCTATTCTAAGGTTTTTGTGGTCACTTTTTATAGTTTGCTCTTCCCTTCAGTTAATGTCAAATTTGTTTTTTATTTCTTTAAACATAGTATAATGGTTTTATTATCTATGGCTGATAATTCCCATATGAGGTTTTTGATGACCCTCTGTCTGTTAGATTTTTCTCCTGGCATACGCTCATGGTGTACTATTTCTCTTTGTGCTTGGCTGCCTAATTGTGTGCTGTTTGTTGTTCTTGAAGATGACTTTTTAGGAATAATGGAAGGCATAGGATGAGTTGCTCCTTGGTAGGGCGTGTGATACTGCAATTCATTAATAAGAAATATATCATTTGGTCCTTGAACTTCTTCCTGGCACAGAGCTCCTGAAACCCTTGGGATTTTCTAGTGAGGATGATCATGATGTCTTTAGGAAACCCCCTAAGTTTCCTAAGGATAGGGGCTGGTCACTAGAGGAATAAGCCACGTGATTAGAGGGCTAGAACTTTCAGTTCAACCCCAACCTTCTAGGAGGGGAGAGGGGCTAGAGATTGAGCTGAATCACCAATGGCTAATAATTTAATCAGTTGTGCCTATGTGACACAGCCTCCATAAAACCCCAAAAGGACAGGATTTGGAGAGCTTGTGGATGCATGAACACATGGAGATTCCAGAAGAGGTGCAAGCTCAGAGAGCATGGACGCTCCACACCTGCCGCCACATCCACATACCTTGTCCTATGCATCTCTTCCATCTGGCGGCTCCTGAGTTATATTCTTTTATAATAAACCAGCAATCTAGGTAGTAAAGTGTTTCCCTGAGGTCTGTGCTCTAGCAAATTAATCAAACCCAAGGGGAGAGTCACCTTCAACCTACAGCCAGTTAATCCGAAGCACAGGTGACAACCGGGATCTGCAGTTTGCATCTGAAGTTCCAGATAAGAAGCAGTCTTGTGGGACTGATCCCTTAACCTGCGGGATCCAACCCCATCTCTAGGCAGACAGTGTCAGAATTGAGTTGAATTACAACTGGTAAAGAATCCGCCTGCAATGCGGGAGACTTGGGTTCGATCCCTGGGTTGAGAAGATCCCCTGGAAAAGGGAAAGGCTACCCACTCCAGTTTTCTGGTCTGGAGAATTCCATGGACTTATGTATAGCCCATGGGTTTGCAAAGAGTCAGACACAACTGAGCAACTTTCACTTTCACAAAGAACCCAGGCCATGTGGGGAAAAACCGCATATTAGAATCGCTCTCAGAATCAGAGGAAGCGTTTGGTTTTGCTTTTGCCAGACACCTTGAAACTAAATTCCCAGCTCGAGACTTTTAAGCCACTCAAGTAATACAGAATGGAGCTGCGGGTTTACATGAAGCCTGGCTTGTGGTCTCAGCACCCCAGAGACACTCCACTCAGCACAGTGGCAGCCTTGCTTGAAGTCTTTGGGAAAGAGGTGGTCCTTTCTGGTTCACTCTTTTTTAAAAAATGGTTCTTTTTAAAAATATGTATTTGTTTATTTGGCTGCATCCCCCAAGACTTGCTCTCCACTGCTGTCGACTCCATCACAGACTCTTGGCAGATCAGCACAGTCTATGGACCATACCTTCCTGCTCCAGAGTTCATCTAAGCCCATCCCCAACCCAAGGCATGAATCCCTGTGACAGCTTTGTGAACAGTCAACTCATCTGTCCCTGCCTGAATATATACTATCTCCAGGAATGGAAACTTGATCTCTCCTTGATAGGTTTTTGTTCTCTTTGGATACCAACCAGTTCTGACACCAACTAAGTTGAGCCTCCTACAGTTCAATTCAATTCTAACTCTGACAACCCAGAGCTAGCATCAGACTTCATGGGTTTCAGGCTCAGTTCCACCGGCTGCCCTCACTTCAGACACCGGTGTCAAGTATTGGGTCCCCACACATCCATCTGACTTGGCTACTAAGTCAGAGGTTCCCATAACGCCCCTCCTCATGTTCAATAATTCACTGAAGTGACTCTCAGAACTCAGGGAAGCACTTTACTTACCATGCCCATTCATTAGAAAGGATACAACTTGGGAACAGCCAAACAGGAGAGATTCAGAGGGCAGGGGATGGGGGTTGGGGCATAGAGCTCCTGTCCCTCTTTGGGTCCACCATCGTCCCAGCGCCTTGATGTCACACCAGCCCAGAAACTCACTTAGGTGGGGTTGATTAAATCATTAGCCATTGTCGATTAACTCGATCTCCAGCCCCTCTCCCCTCCCCAAAGGTTGTGGTTCAGACGGTAAAGCGTCTGTCTACAATGCAGGAGACCTGGGTTCGAGCCCTGGGTTGGGAAGATCCCCTGGAGAAGGAAATGGCAATCCACTCCAGTACTGTTGCCTGGAAAATCCCATGGACAGAGGAGCCTGGTTCGCTACAGTTAATGGGGTCGCAAAGAGTTGGACGTGACTGAGCAACTTCACTTCACTTCACTTCCAGCCCCTCTCCCCTCCCCAAAGGTTGCAGGGTAGGGCTGGAAGTTCCAAGCTTCTGATCAAGCTTGGTCTTTCGAGCCGCCAGCCCCTCCTGAAGCTGCTGAGGGCCCACCAAAAGTTGCCTCATCTGGACAAAAGATGCCGCTGTCACGTTTATTACTCAGGAAGTTCCAAGGGCTTTGGGAGCTCTGTGCCAGGAACCAAAGACCAAATATATATTTCCCATTGCACCACAACTCTAAATTCATTCTGTTTTTCGGCATCTCTCATTGCTAGAAAGTTCTTTCTATTGAACAGCGTCCATCCGTCTATATTTTCCACTCTGAGTTTCTATTTATGGTTTCTGGAGCCTGTAGTGTAAGGCTGAGCCTTCCTCCACATGACAGGCTTTCCAGCATTCCAGGACATCTGCTGTTTTCTCCTAAGATGTGGACTCAGTTCCACTTATCATCACCCTTGCCGCTGCTCCTTGACGCATGAGAGGAGCATGTTAATAGATCTTTTAGGTGGAAGTGCTCAGGAATGAACAGCTAGCTCCGGGCTCGCCCCACACCGCCACGGAGGCCAACTCCTCCTCTTCCTTGCTATGCACACGCTCCTCTTTTCACAAAGCCTGAGGACTCATTGGACACCTACACTATACTAACCCCACCCCCACCCCTACCCCAGTCTTTTCCATGTGTGCTGTTATTTCTCTGTGAGACAACTTCATGGTGCAGTGGAGACATATTGGAGTCAAACAAACCTGGGTTCAGACCTCAGCTCCACCACTTACCAGATAAGGATTCAAGGTTGCTGAGCCTCCATCTCCTGCTGGATAAAAAAAAAGAGAGAGAGAATTGCTACTTTAGAGCACCTGGCCTTCTCCACCATGTACTTGTGCAATTTGTGTTTGTACCTAAGTGCAGGATTTTACAGTTGTCCAGGCTGAATTTAATCTTATTCATGTGTCCCATAATTGCTAATTGTCAAATTTGTTTTTTTGACATCTTGATCTGTCATCTGTTAGCCAATAGGCTAACCTCCCTGAGAATCTTGTGTTACCTTCAGATGTGCTTATCCTGCCATCTGCGTACTCATTCAGGTTATTAATTAAAATGAATTTGACCCTCAGGTAGATCACTGGAGACCTCCCTTACAGCTCACTTGTGTGTAGCAATTAGTATATGATGAATCAGGGGGACAGCCTTTCAGCTTTTTACAGCTATCTTCCTTAGCACAGGAATGGTTCTCTTACGTACTGCTGTTGTTTTAGTCACTAAGTCGTGTCAGACTCTTTTGGGACCCTGTGGACTTCAGCTTACCAGGCTCCTCTGTCCATGGGATTACATACTGTTGGGGGACATGTAAATGAGTACAATCCTTTGGGAAGGCAATTAGTAATTATTAAAGATACATATACTGAAACTTCCCTGGTGGTCCAGTGATTAAAACTCTGCACTGCCAATGCAGTGGGTGTGAACTGGATCCCTGGTTGGGGAATTGGGATCCCACATGCCATGCAGCATGGCCAAAATATAAAAGAAAAGAAAAAGAAAAAATTCATATGCCATCTGGTCAGCAGTTCTGCTGCTAGGATGTGCATTGAAGCATTGTTTTAAAATGGGAAAGAAATAACCAGGAAACAACCTCAGTAGAGGAGTGATTTTGAAAATCATGATACATTTATACAATGGAATGCTTAGTAGCTGTTAGAATGAGGTAGTGGTAAATGTAATACCATAGGAAAATGTTTACCATACAGTGCTAGACTTAAAGGCAAACTCCAGAATGGTTTGTTTGATATCATCCGATTTCCTTAAAAACAAACAAAAAAGGTAAACATGCTTGCTAATATGCAAGAAAATTTCCAAAGGGACACCTTAGAATTTAATAGTAATTGCTTCTGGAGTGGAAATGGGAGGTCAGGGAAGAAGTTAGAGGACCTTAACTTTTTACTTTAGGCCCTTTTATGTTTACATAGGTTTTACATCTATACTCAACTGAAGTGTTTAATTTTTTTTAAAAAGCTATGTAGTTGTTAAAAAGAACAAGGTAGATCTGTAGGTACTGACAGGAATCTAAGATTTTTTCTTAGGGAAAAAAGTTTCAGTGTAGTATCTATAATACTGCCCCATTTATGAAAGCAGATTATGTGTGTCTGTGTACATATGTATGTATGTGAGTGTATGCGCATATGTATAAACACATTTTTGTAAATGCATAAAAAGACCTGAAACTATCCAAACCAATCTGATGACACAGTTATTATAGGGAAAGAAAGTAGATTAGGACATGGGGGTTGGGAGAAAGAAAGGATTTTAATTTCATGTGATTTCACTTTCTTCAACCAACTTATATTTATATTTGCAGGTCGACATTTTTAAATTTATTATTTTAAAGATCCACCTTTTTATTGCCAGTGTTCTTTTGCAATTTAGTCTAGAAAGTGAGGGAAAGTCAGTTTTAAAACATTCGCTCATTAATTAAACTCACTCTAGAAAGGACTCTGAAAAATGACGGGCATCATATGAAACTATGGCTCTCATTTGTAGTTGGAGTGCTTGTGTTATGTGGACTCCCTGCTTAAAGTCAAATATTAGAGAGCATTCAGATAAAACGGGGTATTACACATGGATTTTGATTAAGTTCTCCTCACAGTATCTTGGCCATATACAGTCATCGTCCTTCACATCCCACAAGTATATGTGGTTAAAGAAAACAAAACAAGGAACACAACAAGGAGCTTTTGTGAGCTTTGGAATCTAATGCAGAAATGATTCAGTCTCAAGACTCATTCAACCCTGTGGAGGTGTTCAGGCAAGTCTGCAGTATAGAAGAATTTGAGTTAATTACTCCACAATACCTTCTAGCAAATGATTATCTAAAAAGGGATACAATTAGTATGGGTATTTGCAATGTTAAAGTTTAGCTGTCTGATAAATGTATTCATCAGAATATTTCCTCCTAACTTTCTTTTTGATTGATATCAAGTAAATAATGTTTCATTGTCACCTTGAAGTGCTGTAGGATTTTCTGTATCTTTGGAATCTTCTCTAAAATTTAGGTCATACTTAAAATAGTTAAAATTTATTGTAAAACTAAAACAACAGTTGGATACTACTACACCCATTCGAGGCGGTAATGGCAAAGAATATGCCTGCCAGTGCAGGAGACATAAGAGACGTGGGTTTGATCCCTGGGTTGGGAACATCCCCTGGAGGAAAGCATGGCAACCCGCTCCAGTATTCTTGCCTGGGGAATCCATGGACAGAGGAGCCTGGCAAGCTACAGTTCGTAGAGTCACAAAGAGTCAGACATGACTGAAGCAACGTAGCAGGCACACATGCACACCCACTCTAAAACCACTAAAATTTAAAGCACTGAACTGCTCAGAGTTGATCAGAGAATGTGGAACAACTGGAACTCTTCTATTTATTGCTAATTGTGTAAATTGGTGCCTTCCTCTTGGAGACTGTTGATAATACCTACTCAAACTGAATGTCTGTATCCTCTGGGTCCCAGGATGTACACCCAACAGAAAAGAGAGTCCACTGTGGCTTTATTCTTTTCTGTGTGTGACTTTTATTTATTTTTTAATTTGGCCACACCATGTGGCATGTAGGATCTTTAGTTCCCTGACCAGGGATCAAACCTGTGGCCCCTGTACTGGAAGCACAGAGTCCTAACCACTAGACCACCAGGGAAGTCCCTATCATGACTTTATTCTTAATTACCAAAAACTGGAAAACATTCATATGTCCATCAACTGGAAAGTGAATACATGAATTTTGGAGTTCATACGTGGACTGCTGTGTAGCAGTGAGGTAAGAATGAGCTACTGCTTCACGGATAAAGTGAATGTCACATACATAAGGTCTCAGAACAAAGGACCTGACTCAAATGAATACAGATGATATGATTTCATTTCCATGAAGTTCAAGAGTAAGTAAAACAAGTCTATGGTGATAAAAGTCACAATAGTGCTTACCTTTCAGAGTGTGATTGAGTGTTGACTGGGAAAATGCATGAAGGAACCTTCTAGGATACTGAAAAGGTTCTCTGTCTTGATCAGGTAGTTACAAAAGGTATATGTGCATGCGTGCTCATTTGCTTCTGTCCTGTCCAACTCTTTGAGACCCCATGTACTGTAGCCCACCAGACTCCCCTGTCCATGAGATTTTCCAGGCAAGGATACTGGAGTGGGTTGCCATGCCCTCCTCCAGGGGATCTTCCTGACCCAGAAATTAGATCCACATCTCTTGCATCTCCTGCATTGGCAGGCAATTTCTTTACCACTAATGCCAACTTCAAAGCCCACAAGGATATGTGTGTGTGTGTGTATATATATATACATATATATATACGTACACACACATATATAGACTGCTGTTGCTAAGTCACTTCAGTCGTGTCCGACTCTGTGCGACCCCATAGACGGACGCCCACCAGGCTCCCCCATCCCTGGGATTCTCCAGGCAAGAGTACTGGAGTGGGGTGCCATTGCCTTCTGCGAGATATATATATATATATATATATGTGTGTGTATATATATATATATATATATTTGAAAATCGTTTCACTCTACACTAAAGAGTTGTGCACTTTCCTGTCTATTGCTGCTGCTTATCAGGTATTGGAACTGGTTTTCAGAGTCTTTTTTCTGGGATCCTGAGCAGAGGGATTTTTTGGTTTTCTGCTTAGCCTCCATTTCTTTTGTCAGTTCCTGCATGTTTTCTTGTCTTTACACCTCATAATATGTGCTTTTAACAAGGGACAGGAAGTGTCTTGCTCTGTGAGACTCACAACTTTTTGGGTGTTGGGTTTTTCCCCAGTTTAGTTTAGTATTCTGTGAAGATGAAAGTTAAATAGGTATCTTTTTGATCATTAAAAAAAGAACACATGATTGACAGTTTGTACTCAATAGAGGTTTGGGGTATGACACCGGCCAGAGTCCCATCTCTCACTCCCAGGAGCATGCTGCCTCTTGCCTCACCTGCATTATTCCACTCCGCTGGTGCCAACACTCAGAGCGCTAGGAGGCAAGTCTGCAGATTCAGGGCTGCAGAAGGTCTAGAGTTGGAGGACATTTTCTACCTTCTGCCTTTGAACCCCCTTCTCAGAATAATATTTGTTTTATGCTTGAAACAAGATACATGGAATTACAAAGGAAAACAGTTGTATTGAAATAGTTATCAAAATTACTTTTAAACCTAATTTATAATACTGTAATATACATGCTTTTCAATGAATACATTAACAAATTCAGCAGCAGATCTCATAACTGTTGTAATTTTGAGCAGGGAATGGCATCAACAGTATTTTGAGATATCTGCACTCACTGGGATGAGTTCTGAAAGTATCTGTGATTTTTCCTTTTTTTTTTGTTTTTTGGTGACATGGTTATCAAGCAGAAGGTTATCCTTCTACTTTTATTTTTTGCATATGTTCATTATTGAATGAAATGCTGAATTTTAGTTGAAAGCTAGGGAAAAGAAAGATTTTTTTTTTTCCCCAACCAAGTTCATGCTCCCTCTGGGTTCTGTTAGAACCCTTGGTATAGAGCATTGATTCTCAATGCCCATAAGAAATCACTGGGGGTGCTGAAGAAGCTCTCTGAGCCATGCAAGTGTTGGAGGTTCCAGAGGCTTAAGTGTCCTGGTGACTGAAGAGTCTCCTATCCAGGGCCTTGGAACCATGACACCATACACTGTGGGTCTGACGGTGTAAGGCCAGTTGCCTTAGCTGGACCCCACCGATGTCTGGTCAGATGATGCCTGAGGCTGGCTGCTAGACTCAGGTGATGTCATAGCTGCCTGCTACATGGTGGCGCAGTGAAGAGAGCTGTGGACCAGGAGCACTGCCTGTGGTTTAGGGTTATAAAACGAATAACTGTTGACAATGAATCAGCCAGAGATTCTATGAGGAACAAAATCCAATTATATGCTCTTCTCGAATCACACCAGAAGGTCAAAACTGAGAGGCAACATTTTGGGCAGGTGATCAACATTACTGTCACCAATGAGAAACAGATGGACATCCTGAAATCTGATCCGCTGAGAAGGACAATCCTTGCTTATGTTGTAGTCCAACCAAGCACGCATCACCTGAATCTAATCATAGAGAAACATCATACAAACCCCAAATGAGGAGTGCTTTATTTAAAAAAAAAAGAAAAATAAGAGGTATGTGTATGCTGCATTCTTCAGAAATGTCAGTGTCATAAATGACAAAGAAAACCTATGGAAAAGTTCCAGATTAAAGGAGTCTAAAGAGACGTGACCATCAAATGAAAGTGCTTCAAGCAACATTGTTGAGTCAATTGACAAAACTGGAGTACAGATGGTAGATTAAAGGATTATATCAAGGCTACATTTACAATTGTTGATAAAGCCGTATCGTGGGTTATGTAAAAAGATATTCTTCTTGGGAAATACACATTGCGGTATTTAAGAATAAAGGGCTATTATTTATGCAACTGTCTTAAATGATTCAGAAGAAGTATGTGTGTGTGTGTGTGTGTGTGTAGAGGGAGAGAAAGTAGTGAACAAGTGGGTAATTGGGTAAAATGTTAGCAGTAGGTAAATCTGGTAAAGGGCAGACAGATGCTTTTTGCACTCTTCTTATTCTTGCAGTTTTTATGTAAGTTTAAAATTATTGCCAAATAGAAAGTTATATACATGGGTGTGGATGTGTGTGTGTGCTCAGTTATGCCTGATTTTTTGCAACCCCATGAAATATAGCCTACTAGGCTCCCCTGTCTATGGAATTTTCCAGGCAAGAATACTGGAGTAGGTTGCCATTTCCTACTCCAGGGGATATTTCCTACCCAGAGATCAAACCCACATCTCTTGTGTCTCCTACATTAGCAAGTGTATTCTTTGCCAACTGGCACACCTCGGTGTAAAGATATATATATATGTATATATGTATATATATATATATGTGAAATTTTAGCCTACTTTTTACCCCTTGATAGATTAAAAAGGCAAAACATTAAATAAAGCATGCAGAAGATTATGTAATGGTTAAGATTTTTAAAAAGAAAAATTCTGACATTGGATTTGATTTCTGTTTCAGCTCCACTGCTTATTATCTCTGCCACCTTAGGCAACATACTTAGCCTCTCTAAGCCTCAATTTCCTTGTCTGAAAGTAGGGGGCTAAAATCAACTCTGTTTCATGAGTTGGTGGAGACACTATGGAGGTGATGTACGTAAAGTGATGTACGTGGGCTAGGACCTGGCATGTAGAGCTCTTTTCCGTGAATATCAGTATTTCCAGAACAGTGAGCAAGATAGAAAGCATCCTGACTTACATTATAAAGTAATGTAACCCTGAAGGCATGCCAGAAATACATACAGAAAAGAAAACTATAGATTCATCTAATAATATGATGCATAGCCATTTAAAAAAATGTAGCAGTAACTGTATCAGAAGAATACCTAGAAGGGTGTATTCCAGAAATCTAAGAATGATTCAGTATCAGAAGAGCCATTAGGGTAATTCATTACATTACTGTGATTTTCCCATTTAACCTATTTGCTCAATCATTGCCCCAAAAAAGCTTTTAATAAAATTCAATATCCATTTCTCAGAAAAGACTCTTTATAAACTTGGAATTGAAGGGAACTTCTTCTGCATGATAAAGAACGTACCACTGACCACAAATGTCTAGTAAATCTCTAGAGACATGTCAGAATGAGAAAAGAATCTGCCAGTAGTCTGGCACATGGTGCAACAGAGATGTCAGTGGAGTTTCAAACTGTACATTCAGTATGATTCCATTTTGGTAAGAAAATGTTGGGAAAAAATTAGAAGGAACTATATCAAGTCAATCATAATGATTATTTTTGGACAAATTATTCAGATTATTCACTATGTTTATCCACATTTTACATATCAATTGAGTTACTTGTGATAATTTTTTAAAATGTTACAAAAAATATGAACACAGATAAGATGCCAGGATGTTTTCCAGGTGAAATGTGCCTGTTTCAGGGATAACAATCAGAAGGGCCTGCCTCTAGGGGGCACCAGCTTCCAGATATCCTGGAAGCTTCGTACCAGAAAGGAAAAAAACTTTCAATTCAAGTTATATTTAAGTTAGAAGTCGCCTAGCTCACTGGTTCACCTGGTGTTTTTTCCTCCACCCCAAGGACTTCCAGAAAATTTATATGATGTGGGTTTAGACTGGGTGTCTTTTCTAATAAGAACATGTGGTTACAGCCCTGTTTGTAAGCTTTTAACAGTGACTTTTCTGCTTCTTTGGCATCTGGTTCATTGCTACCTTGCCTACTTTCTAAGTCTCTTAATGACATAACTTTGTTCCATTACAGAACGCAACTGCTCTGCCAGGTACTTGGCGAAGGACAGACGTGCACTTAGAGAACCCAGAATACCACACCAGATGGTATTTCAAGTATTTTTTAGGACAAGGTAATTATGCCATTCCAGTGGTTGGGAAGAAAGGATATTCAGAATGAAAATTAGTGTCAGTGTAATTTCTGGTACCCTGTATATGTGAAACTTATTGGATTAGAGGATACTGAGGTTAGGGCACTTCATTTCAAGGTCAGTTGTAACCTCTATAGATTTGAAGATTCGATTCAGAGTCTCAGCCCTAGCAGATTTTCTCAGTTTTAAATTTGTTACTTATATTTTTAATTTTTTAATTTAAGTTTTTGCCAGTTGTTTTTGTCCCTGGGGAGTTACAGAGGATTAAGTAGTCTGAATAAGTGATTTGCAAGATGAGAAAAATTTGCAGGGCACAAGCAACTTCAGACTTAACAAGGCCTGTCCTCAGTTTGCAGTGGGTCTTGAACACTTGATTCAAGGTAATGAGGAGAGAAACGATTTGCTGAGCTCCAGGGCCAGTACAGAACAGAGAGGCATTATGCTATAGGTTCTGGGGACCAGGGTTTCTTTGTTACCTGCCATGTGCCAGGCACTGTGCTCTGGCAAAGGTAGTTATAATCCCTGCCCTCAGGACTACAGACTGATTCCTGGGGCTGGTATTATCCATATAGAACCCTATACCAGTTACTCCCACTTCTCTGAGTCTTAATTTCCTTATCTTTAAAGCAAGGATGTTACTAGTATATATATATGCCTAGGAGATTTGAACAGAAGTGTCAGTGAGGCACAGTAAGCCTGGTGCCTGGCACATACCAAGAACTCTGTCATGAATAGTGGTGTACATTTTGACATGAAGGACTCATGTGATCATACATGGAAAGATGAAAACAGGAGCATGGTTAGCAACAGATGGTAGTGAGAATGGAAGAGTCATCACTATGGCAGGATTAGAAATGAGTTGAAGAAATTGCTTATCAGGCTAACTCATTAATTTATTTTTATTGATTTGTTTGTAGAAGGTGTGATACTTGAGCTATTTAATTGGACCTAAATGATATCTTTTTAAAAATCAGACACTGTATTATTCTAAGTTCATTTATTTGGCAAAACATATTTCTTTATAAAGAAAGAAATGGAGGGAAAGTTGCTATCTTCCCAATTACTTGAAAGCCTTTGCCTGGAGTGGTGAGAACTTCTGAGAAAAGTGGTGCCATCAGTTTGGGTGCCTTCAGTTGCCTCAGCTGGCTTAAATTTCAAGGGAGAGAACAGAGACCAGGGGTAGGGCAGGCTCTGGGGTTGCTGGAGTCAGAGGCTCAGTGATGTCTTCTGTGCTGGCCCTCCTCAGAGCGACAAGATGGTTGCAGTACTTCCAGGCATCACTTCTAGACACCACCATCTCCAAGGGAAAAAGGAAGGCCATCTTCAGCAGTGAGGAAGCCTTTTCAGAAACCCCTTGACACACTTCTTCCTTTGTCTCACTGGCCAGAAGGGGTCACATGTTCATTCCTGAGCCCATCCCTGGCAGGGGGACCTGGAAAGCATGATTAGGATATAGTCACCAGGTTCCGTCCTGAGCTGGGCTGGAGATTACCATTCTCTGATCCTGTGGGAAGGGCTGGCTTCCATCTGCAGCGCCCACTGCTCCCAGCACCCAGAGGAGCCAGCTGCATTTTCACATTCTGAATCTGCCTCTTTTCCAGTCCATCAGAACTACATTGGAAACGATGCCGAGAAGAGCCCCTTCTTCCTGTCCGTGACCCTCTCTGACCAAAACAATCAGCGTGTCCCTCAATACCGTGCGATCCTTTGGAGGAAAACAGTGAGTATCTGACCTGCCCCTGGAGTTTCAGCACCGCTCCAGAGTTTAATCAGTGTCGTTGTTGGCTTTTTTCCTACAAGGATTTTTGAGGGGGCCTATTGAGGATTATTCTCAGGAGAAACCTTGCTCTGAGTTTCACAGGAGAGACCTTCATGCTCTGAGTTGAACATCAGCTTTTCCCACGTAAGCCACTAAGCAGACATTACCTCCCCCTCAGTCTCTGCCCTCTGGGAATACAGGACTGTGTTAACCTTTGCTGTTACTGGTACTGAAAGTGATAAGCTGACTCACCTTCAACTAAAATAAATACAATTTAATGGAGTATAATACTCTAACACAGGCCCAGTCCCTGGGGGACCCCTGTTTCCACCAGCCAGTCTCAACCGCTGAATCAGCTGTGCTCCTAGGATTTCTTAGAGGCTTAGCTCCTTTCATCAGTATCACGAGGTAGAAAAGCAACCTGAGATTTAACAAATACCTGCTGCCCACGGTGGGCTCTGGACTGAGCTGAAAACAGACCCTTTCAACTCAAGGACACAGGTCTTTCTTTAGCACAGAAAGTTTTTCTATGTTCATTAGTGTTGCTTCTTTTCCTGTTCTGATTTTTTTTCTAGTAATTCTTATATTTGACCTCTGTCTTTCATCTTTTACCTTTTCTGCTTCTCTTGGTCTTTTTTTCTTTGCTTCTCAGAGAAATTTTTAAAGATAATATGGACCCTGGAAAGAGCAAAGCATTGGAGTTAAGCAAAGTAGGGTTAAAAAAAAAACCTCAGTAACAAGTTCATTGGGTTGGATTTGAGAAGATTTCTCATGCCCTCTGAGCCTCCACTTTCTTCTTTGTAAAGTAGGGAAAGTTCTGGGTTGTAGCTGACAGAATGATGAGTACTAACAAGACTACATTAAGTGAGATCTTAAAAATTTACCCAGTGTCCCAAGTCATCAAATCTTAAACTGGTTAGATGCCTGAAGGTTAAAACATTTTATTCTTAGATTGGTAAGTACAGCATATAATTTTACAAGCAATAAAACAAACCACACTTAGAAAATGTTAGTTCTCTTATTTGGTATTCCCACTTGATGGGTACCTTTGTTGAAATCCAGTATTTAAATAATCACATGCTGATTTTTGTCTCAGCTACATAGGATATCAAAATTGCTATGTAGATCTTTTTAGAAAAGACATAACAGAAACTTAAAAGAACAGCAACTTTTATACACATGTACACACTTTTGCACACATGCATACATATAGAGCAATAAAGTAGCAACTTCAAAAAGCCCAAAAAGAATTTCCAGTAACCACTACAAACTGTGGCTAGGAACTTCTTGTGATGATTAAAAATAGTAATAACAGTGAAATCTAACACTTACTGAGCACTTACTATATGCTAGCTAAGTCCTCCGAATACATAGGTGTTATTACAGTTTAGGGAGCTTAACCAACATGGCCAAGGCTACATGCCAGTAGGTGGCAGACCAGGCAGAACCCAGGGCCCATGCTGAGCCGTCATCACTGCCCCCAGTGAATCCTCATGTCATTCTTTGACTCGTGGGGTCACTCTCCCTAGACTGTGAGCTCCATGAAAGGAGGGGACTTAACTGCTTTGTCCTCAGTATCCCTAGCAGCAAGCCCAGTGCCTGGTACATAGGAGGAGCTCAAAAAATATCTGTTGAATATGTTAATGAGATGATTAATGACTAACGAAGTCCAGCTTAACCAGTGTACTCTATTGCTGCTATTTATATAAACATCTATGTTTCAGAAAATTTTAAGCAGGTTTAAGGTAAAAATCTGGTATAAAATAAAGTTAGATCTTATGAATTATTTCCTGCAGTTTTGGCCTTACCACTCCCCCCATGCCAGTGCAATTGGGGTCAGTTTCACCATCAGCATGGCTGCTCTTGAACCAAGTTTGAATGACAGTTTTAGAAGAAAATGCTGGGGAACATGAGCCAGTTTTCCCCAAGAGTGTACATGATCATCTCTTCTCCTTAGCTCCCTGCTGAGAAGTGAGGGTGCCTTCGTCCAAAGCCTCTTATCTTCTGCAGAAAAAGGCTGTTTTCTGTCCTCCTCCACTTATTTTATGCTTGCCTACTACAGTATTCCAGTCTCTTCTGGCTTAAACGTTTTCCTTGGATGACTGCCTCTTCTGGACAAATAATCAGCCTTTCGGATTTCTGTCCACTAACCCTGTTCCTCTTGAAAGTGATATTTGGGTACGAGAAGAGAGGGTTTCTGAGACCTCACAGTGGCCGGAGGTCCACCCAGGACCCTCTGGGTTCTTTCTGGTTTCTGTTGTAGAGGAGCAACCTCTGAGATGTAACTAATCTCTTGACTTTTAGGGGGGTCATTGGAGAGCGCCTGTCCGTGAAGTCCTTGTCCTGGCCACTTGCTCCTTGTAGTGAAGTCACCAAATGCATGAACCCTCTGACCTGATCCCAGGTCTCTGCGCCTTCTGGAAGTACTCCAGCCTCTCCACCTGGGGCCAGAAGGGGAGGGGCCAGAGCCTTCATCTCCAATATCTAATCTTGTTGATCAGCCATGCCTGAAGCTACTGAGTTACTGCCCCTCAGGGTGTTCAAACAGGTTATACATGAACATCCTCTGGAAGGCCATGCCTGGGAAGTGAGCACTAGTCCAGGTGCCTCCAGGCCTTACCTTGATGTCCTTTCGGCCTCTCCACCCCACCCCCATCCAGGTCTGTCCCCAGGAGGCAGGCACCCAGGGCCCCAGGGCCTAACCCCTCCGCTTGCCTGTCTTCCTTCTTCCTTCCTTCCATCTCCCTTTCAGGAGCCAGGGGTCGTGCCACACTGGTGCTGCCTCCGCCTGGAATAAGACTTTCTCAATCCCGTCTTCTTCCCTCAGGAAGTAACTGTCCCTTCACCTTCTCGCTGGGAAGGTTGCCAGGTTCTGGGGAGGAAGAGTAGGGCACATGCAAGGGAAAGTTTTGCTGATTTTAATTTCCAAAGATAGTGTCTAGATTACCTTATAAGTTGTGTAAGCGCTTGAAGGAAATTAAGACAGAGAATGATATGGGAGGCTGCCAAAGCAAGCTCCTCCAGGGAGGTCTCCTGAGGAGCTGATGTTCAAGAGACCCAGAAGATGCAAGGGAACTGGCCACGTAGAGAGTTGGGGGAGGGGCGGGGGACAGTCAGAAGGAACAGGAGCCTTCTGGGACGACTCTTGGATGGTGAGAGAAGTCAGGGAGGTGGGATTGAGACCTGGGACCACCGTGGAATTAGATAGGATGGGCAGAAGGAGCATTCGACCCCCTCTGAGTAGTGCCAGCACCCAAATCCAGAACTCTTCTCTCAGCCCTGAATCTTGCAGGGCTGGGTAGGTGTTCGCTGCCCACTGCAGAGCAGTGAGGAGCTGAACACTTCAAAGCAGGATGTCAGCATGGGGATGAGTTACTGAGCCCGTGCTGGCCCAGGGCCAGTGCTGGAGGCTGTGGGGAATCCAAAGATGCAGGTGACTCAGTGCTCCCTCCCTCTTCCCTTGAGCTCACATTCTCCAGTTTAACAGAAACACAGCTAAATGGATAAACCCTGCTCGAAACTGTCTCACGCATCTCTGGATGTGTTCCTTCCAAACGCAAAGGAAAAAAATGATTCACCCTTGTAAAAATTCCATCCAGACAATACAGCAAGTAAAACAGGAGAGGATCAAAATTGAAGTACTCAGAGATAATCACTGCAGTGTCCTTCCTGACATCACACACATACATACACACACATACACACACACACACACACACACACACCCCCAGGCTAGGTAAATGGGTTGATGTTGACACGCATGCACGTATCCTCCTGTGCTCACTTAGTATAGCCGGATATGCACTTGTACTTGACTTTCCCTGTGCGTTTGTTCCACTGAAAACATAGACTGGAAGGTGTTTTTTCTTGGAGAGTGACCCTGGAAAGCCACAAAACAAAGCTGATGGAGAAGAGCTTTACTTCTTTGTCGTGAAGAAAAATACAGTCACAATCCCATGGGCTTCACATCTGTGTTGGCAGCTCATGGTGATGTTACCAGCATCCAGACTGGGCTGAATCCTCCCTCCCTATTCCATGGTGCTGTACTTGGTCACTTCAATCATGCCTGACTCTGTGACCCCCCGTGGACTGTAGCCCACCAGGCTCCTCTGTCCATGGGATTCTCCAGGCAAGAATATTGGAGTGGGTTGCCATTTCCTCCCCCAGGATATCTTCTTGACCCACGGATAGAAGCCGTGTCTCCTGCATCTCCTGCACGGGCAGGCGGACTCTTCTACAGTTAAAAAGGGAATTTTACATGTGGACCATGTCATAATCTCTTTCACTAAATAAACATGTAGTATAAATCCTTTGCAAATTATTAATCTGTTCAGTTCAGTTCAGTTTAGTCACTCAGTTATGTCTGACTCTTTGCGACCGCATGGACTACAGCACACCAGGCCTCCCTGTCCATCATCAACTCCCGGAGTTTACCCAAACTCATGTCTATTGAGTTGGCAATGCCATCTAACCATCTCATCCTCTGTCATCCCCTTCTCCTCCTGCCCTCAATCTTTCCCAGCATCAGTGTCCTTTCAAATGAGTCAGCTCTTTGCATCAGGTAGCCAAAGTTGAAGTTGAAGTTTCAGCTTCAACATCAGTCCTTCCAATGAACACCCAGGACTGATCTCCTTTAGGATGGACTGGTTAGATCTCCTTGCAGTCCAAGGGACTCTCAAGAGTCTTCTCCAACACCACAGTTCAAAAGCATCAATTCTTCGGCACTCAGCTTTCTTCACAGTCCAACTCTCACATCCATACATGACTACTGAAAAATCATAACCTTGACTAGACAGACCTTTGTTGGCAAAGTAATATCTCTGCTTTTGAATATGCTGTCTAGGTTGGTCATAACTTTCCTTTCAAGGGGTAAGCGTCTTTTAATTGCATGGCTGCAATCACCACCTGCAGTGATTTTGGAGCCCCCAAAAATAAAGTCTGACACTGTTTCCACTGTTTCCCCATCTATTTCCCATGAAATGATGGGACCAGATGTCATGATCCTTGTTTTCTGAATGTTGAGCTTTAAGCCAACTTTTTCCTCTCTCTTTCACTTTCATCAAGAGGCTCTTTAGTCCTTCACTTTCTGCCGTAAGTGTGGTGTCATCTGCATATCTGAGGTTATTGATATTTCTCCCGGCAATCTTGATTCCAGCTTGTGCTTCTTCCAGCCCAGCGTTTCTCATGATGTACTCTGCATATAAGTTAAATAAGCAGGGTGACAGTATACAGCCTTGACGTACACCTTTTCCTATTTGGAACCAGTCTGTTAGTTCCATGTCCAGTTCTAACTGTTGCTTCCTGACCTGCATACAGATTTCTCAAGAGGCAAGTCAGGTGGTCTGGTATTCCCATCTCCTTCAGAATTTTCCACAGTTTATTGTGATCCACACAGTCAAAGACTTTGGCATAGTCAGTAAAGCAGAAATAGATGTTTTTCTGGAACTCTCTTGCTTTTTCCATGATCCAGTGGATGTTGGCAATTTGATCTCTAGTTCCTCTGCCTCTTCTAAAACCAGCTTGAACATCTGGAAGTTCACGGTTCATGTATTTTGAAGCCTGGCTTGGAGAATTTTGAGCATTACTTTGCTAGCGTGTGAGATGAGTGCAATTGTATGGTAGTTTGAGTATTCTTTGGCATTGCCTTTCTTTGGGGTTGGAATGAAAACTGACCTTTTCCAGTCCTGTGGCCACTGCTGAGTTTTCCAAGTTTGCTGGCATATTGAGTGCAGCACTTTAAAGCATCATCTTTCAGGATTTGAAATAGCTCAAATCCTCTACTAGCTCTATCACCTCCACTAGCTTTGTTCGTAGTGATGCTTCCTAAGGCCCTTGACTTCACAGTCCAGGATGTCTGGCTCTAGGTGAGTGATCACGCCATCATGATCATCTGGGTCATGAAGATCTTTTTTGTACAGTTCTTCTGTGTATTCTTGCCACCTCTTCTTAATATCTTCTGCTTCTGTTAGGTCCATGCCATTTCTGTCCTTTACTGAGCCCATCTTTGCATGAAATGTTCCCTTGGTATCTCTAATTTTCTTGAAGAGATCGCTAGTCTTTCCCATTCTATTATTTTCCTCTATTTCTTTGCACTGACCACTGAGGAAGGCTTTCTTATCTCTCTTTGCTATTCTTTGGAACGCTGCATTCAAACGGGTATTTCTTTCCTTTTCTCCTTTGCTTTTCACTTCTCTTCTTTTCATAGCTATTTGTAAGGCTTCCTCAGATAGCCATTTTGCTTTTTTGCATTTTTTTTTCTTGGGGATGATCTTGATCCCTGTCTCCTGTACAATGTCACGAACCTCCATCCATAGTTCATCAGGCACTCTGTCTATCAGATCTAGTCCCTTAAATCTATTTCTCACTTCTACTGTATAATCGTCTGTAGCTATTCCCTGGTGGCTCAGACAGTAAAGTGTCTGCCTGCAATGCGGGATACCTGGGTTCGATCCCTGGGTTGGGAAGATTCCCTGGAGAAGGAAATGGCAACCCACTCCAGTTCTCTTGCCTAGAAAATTCCATGGATGGAGGAGCCTGGTGGGCTATAGTCCATGGGGTCACAAAGAGTCGGACATGACTGAGCAACTTCACGATGACTGTATAATCATAAGGAATTTGATTTAGGTCATACCTGAATGGTCTAGTGGTTCTCCCTGCTTTCTTCAATTTAAGTCTGAATTTGGCAATAAGGAGTTCATGATCTTAGCCACAGTCAGCTCCCGGTCTTGTTTTTGTTGACTATATAGAGCTTCTCCATCTTTGGCTGCAAAGAATATAATCAATCTAATTTCAGTGTTGGCCATCTGTTGATGTCCATGTGTAGTGTCTTCTCTTGTGTTGTTGGAAGGGGGTGTTTTCTATGACCAGTGTGTTCTCTTGGCAAAACTCTATTAGCCTTTGCCCTGCTTCATTCTGTACTCCAAGGCCAAATTTGCCTGTTACTCCAGGTATTTCTTGACTTCGTACTTTTGCGTTCCAGTCCCCTATAATGAAAAGGACATCTTTTTTGGGTGTTAGTTCTAAAAGATCTTGTAGGTCTTCATAGAACCATTCAACTTCAGCTTCTTCAGCATTACTGGTTGGGGCATAAACTTGGATTACCGTGATATTGAATGGTTTGCCTTGGAAACAAAGAGAGATCATTCTGTCATTTTTGAGATTGCATCCAAGTACTGCATTTCAGACTCTTTTGTTGACCAGGATGGCTACTCCATTTCTTCTAAGGGATTCCTGCCTGCAGTAGTAGATATAATGGTCATCTGAGTTAAATTCACCCATTCCAGTCCATTTTAGTTTGTTGATTCCTAGAATGTCAATGTTCACTCTTGCCATCTCCTATTTGACTACTTCCAATTTGCCTTGATTCATGGGCCTAACATTCCAGGTTCCTATGCATTATTGCTGTTTACAGCATTGGACCTTGCTTCTATCACCAGCCACATCCACAACTGGGTGTTGTTTTTGCTTTGGCTCCGTCCCTTCATTCTTTCTGGAGTTATTTCTATTTCTCCACTGATCTCCAGTAGCATATTGGGCACCTACTGACCTGGGGAGTTCCTCTTTCAGTGGCCTATCTTTTTGCTTTTTCATACTGTTCATGGGATTCTCAAGGCAAGAATACTGAAGTGGTTTGCCATTCCCTTCTCCAGTGGACCACATTTTGTCAGAACTCTCCACAATGACCCGTCCGTCTTGGGTGGCCCTACACGGCATGGCTTAGTTTCATTGAGTTAGACAAGGCTGTGGTCCATGTGATCAGATTAACTAGTTTTCTGTGATTGTGGTTTCAGTCTGTCTTCCCTCTGATACCCTCTCTCAGCACGTACTGTCTTACTGGGGTTTCTCTTACCTTGGATGTGGGGTATCTCCTCATGGCCTTCGCTCCTGACCTTGGACGTTGCGTATCTCCTCTCAGTCACTTACTGCTCCAGCGCCACGGAGCCACCACTTTTGAGAGATTATAAAGAGGCTAGCCTCATCTGTCCTGGGTGCTTAGATGTGGGACTGAGCCATTCAGGCAAGCCCTCCTTCAGTCCCTTTCCTTCAGCCAGTATTGACTGAGTACTTTCTATGAGATAGTCACAGTGGGTACTCATTCAGAGAGGAGGAAACAGACTTTAAATAAGTAAACACAGAAAAATATCAAAGTATACATTATGAAAACTCAGAAAGAGCCAGGTGATTTATAGTTCGAAAAGTTTTTGACCTGGAGGAATCATATTTGCGTCCTATTGAACACATAGAGACTGTCTTCTTATTCTGATCTTTGAGGCTGATCCAGTCCTTGGCTCAGAGGCCAAACCCCTTCTCTGGTTTAGGCAGCTTATCTGCTCATTACAATGCCAGAGACACCTGAGACCAGCAGTCCAGATGCTTAAAGCGTAAGTGCCTAGGGGTTGGAAGGATGGGGGTGTTGTTGAGCCAGTGCTGTTGAGCCTAATTAAGAATTTTTCCAATGTAGGATACATTTATTCATATACGTGCTGCTTGAAGAAACATGAACAAGACTAGACATGGGTTTCTTTTATGTGACGAGGTAAGACTCTTCCAGGGATGGAGATTGCCAAGCTTCTCATTGGTTTGCTGTTTTGACTTTCTAGGGTACTCAGAAAATATGCCTTCCCTACAGCCCCACGAAAACACTTTCTGTGAAGTCCATCTTAAGGTGAGTACGTGTGTGCAGAAACCCAATAGCAGGCTCTCATAAATGGGTTTTATCCTATGAGCATTCTGATGTCAGCTTACTATTTCCCTGGGCCTTGGCTATATACTAGACATTTTGCTAAGCACTTGGCACACAGTACCTAATTCAGTAGTCACAGTAACCCTGTAGGGCAGGTAGTATACTATTATCCCATTTTATAGATGAGGAAATGGAGGCCTAAGAGGACAAAGCCACAGCTGGTATGTAGTGGAACTGAGGCTCAAGTCCAGGTCTGGCTGGTTCTGAAATTTGCTGTCAAGCATTTCTGTCCTGCATATGTTGCCCGTTTCTTTCCTGCACGTGTGCAAATACTTTGATTTTGTGAAGAAAATCAAGAAATATTTTTTCCTTTCATTTTTCTTGTTGGAAATAGAAACTCAGATGTCAGCAAATGCTTCTCAGAGAAGAACGTGCTTCACCAAACAGAAAGCTAAATGAATGGAAGGAACTGCTCACTGCTCAGCACTCAACTGCTTCTCATGCCCCCACCTTTCCACCTCCCTCTGTTCTTTCCCCCATGTCGGGTGTTAGCCTCCCCTTGGCAATGCGGCCACTCAGATCAGCCTGGTGCTTTGTCACCAGCTAAGATGTTACAGTAACAGTAGCTTCTGTTTGTCAGGCACTGTGCTGAATGTTTTATAAGCATTGTTTTAGGAAATCTGTAAGTTGACTCTATAAAGTGGATCTATTATTACCACCTATTACCACTACTCTACATAGGAGGAATTGGAGCTTCAGAGAGGTGAAGGGATTTGACAGATATCTCACAGCTGGTAAACTACAGTGCTTGGATTTAAACCTAGATCCATGTGACTCCAGGGCTTGGGCTATCAACCACTAATGTCACACACTAGTCCTGTGTGACTCTGAGAGCTTATCCTGGTGGCCTGGTAGTTTAGTTTCTATTCATCTGCAGCCAGGTGGTGGTCGGAAATGGTATTTTCCATGTTCCCATCTATTACTGTTACTTGGCAGCATGTCTGTTACAGTGATGAACCTGACTGTCCATTAGTGATTGCAACTGGCTGATGAAAGGGTCCTAAGATTAACAAGTAAAACATTTGTACCTTGTTTTCAAGCTTGATTTTTGTCTTTGAATTGTAGACCTTCTTCCCTCTGCTATAGGCCCCCTGGTTTTTCTCCTGGCCAGTCTGAAGCCCTAGCTAAGAATGAATCCATGGAGAGGTTAACCTTTTTGTTGAGCACTGAAGTATCTTGCTGCTTCTAAATCTGAACTTCAAGAGTCATACTTTGAATTATATTGGCCTAAATTTCTGAAAATCCTTTTATTTTCTTCTTCTAAAATGGTGCTTCTCCAGCTCCTTTCTTCTGTATATTTAAAGACTGGGGATTTCAATGAATTTTAATTTCATTTAGTTATCTGAGGAGACCTTCACTTTTCGGCCCACCACTCAGCCAGAGCAAGCTGCAGCAAGAAAGTATTTTAAAGTTGCAAAGATTAAAATTTCTACAGTTGCTGCCAATGGAAAAAAAGATTTTCTCTGTTACAATCATCAACTTGAAAACTTAAAAATTAAAATATACATACTATTGGGTCAGATAAGCTGAGTTCAAATCTTGGCTTCATGACTTAACAGCTTTGTTATCCTTAACTAGTTCTTTAACTACTGAGCCTCAATTTCCCCATCCTTAATGTGAGGATAAAATAGTACTTGCCTCATAGAGATTGAATGAGATAATCCACATGAAATATTTAGCAGGGTGCCTGGCATATAGTAAATGCTCTGTAAATATAGCTATTATCTTTACCTTTTATTTACAGATATGAGGATTCTTGCTGAAGAAGTCAGGGATCATTTTGTTCAATTACCTTGTTTTGCCCTAGAGGAACTTAGCTCAAGAAAATTCAAGTTGCTTGGTTAAAGCAAAATGTGAAAGAATAATCTTGTTAAGAACAACCTTTTGCCCTTAGTGAGAGAGGAATTACCAAAGGAAGAAAAACATGTCAGGTCATCTTAATTACATTTCATCTTATCATTCATTACTGTGTAAATGTCAGTGAATCTCTTTTTTGGTAAATAAAAGTAAGAATCATGGAGATTAGCTAGGGTTGCCTATAGCAGGTGCTCCCCACTTCTCCCTTCTCTCTGTGAGAGTGCTCCGGGGCAGCCTCCGAGGTTGGTTACTCAGGTATGTTCCTTCATTGATCGCTCCTTGTTGACTTCTACCTCCTTTGGCCCCTCTAGGAATCCAGCTATGATCTTCTAGGGTATAATACTTAGCTCTGCTGAGGATCTAAGACTGGCTCCACATTATTTAAGTTTCTACCACACTGCGGCTCACTCTGTCCATTCTATTTCAGTGCCATGAATCTGGACAAATTCGAGAAAGGCCCCAGGGAAATTTTTCACCCTGAGATACAAAAGGTAACCCAGAACTTTGTGCTTCATAATTGTATAATGTGGTCACAGTGTTAGAAGTGACAAATTATCAGTGATTCTTAGCCTAGGATCCCAACCAGAATCACCAGTGGTTCTCATCATGAAGAACTTCCCACCTGAGAGTCCAATGGGAACTGAGATGGAGGCTAGGAGTCTGTCGTTTTCAGAAATTCAGAGGATAGCAGGTGTCCAGAAAGCTGTCCTGTTTTCTTAGGACTTACTGGTAAAGGAAATCAGTCTGCCTTGGGAGAAAAATGTTTAGTCATAATCAAAATAATGGTCCATCAGAAAAATGGCAACTAGACTTTTGTCTCACAGTTGCAATCAATTTCGCTTCTAAATTCTCCCCTTGAAACTCATAAATGCAGCCATCACTAGCAGTGTGACAGTTCTGTGTCAGAGCTGAGCTTCAAGGAGCTGGCATGCCAGGCAGGGTGACATGGGAAGAGGCTGGAGAGGCAGCCTGGCTGGGTTCTGTCCAGGAGGCAGCAGGCAGCCAGTAGAATCATCCTGCAGAGGAAAATCTGAAAACGAGATATAGCAACCTTCTGCCTATTTAGGTCATACCTCTATGCCTGTTTTCACCAAAGACACTGTCACACTCTCCCTTTCACTCATGAGCTTCCCTTCCATCCTCTGTGTGTGTGTGTGTGTGCATGTGTGTGTGTAAAACTTACCTGCAGTAGTTGCCCTGTTGTGATCAGGTGTCTGTAGGCTTCCCTTAGGAAGCTTGAGCAACCAGCTTCCAGCATAGGGGAAAGAGTTCTGACAAATCACTGGATCCAAAAAGTACCCAGTAAAAGTAAACATTAGCTTAAAAATGGAATATTTTGACGTGGAGAAAAGTGGTGTCAGTGACAGTAGATGAAGCTTGGCTTTCACAGAAAGTCAACATAAAATGATCACCATTCATCCTGACTTAACCTTTTGAACTTCATTTGACAGGACTTGCTGGTCCTTGAAGAACAAGAGGTAAGTAGTGTTGCGAGATGCCGGGTCCTGCTACCCCACCTTGATGTTTGTCAGTGAGCTTCCCCTTCACCAGGAACACAGCCTTTCCCCCTGGACACACCTCTCCGTGGATTTGCACAGCGAGTCTCTTATCACTGAAAGACTTGACTGACATATTTTCTCCGGTGTATTTCAGAATTTTCTGTGCAGCTAGCCATAAAGATAGAGAAACAATCAAGCTGCTTAAATCTGCTTGGAATCATTCAAATGTTAATCCCATGGTCAGGGTGAGGAATGAGGTTTTCATTTTCGTTCAATTAAAGCTAAGGTACTCTGTTAGCACATTCAGAATGCCGTATCATGTGCATGTTTCCATTCCCTGTTGTCCCACTTAAAAAAGAATATGTTAGGTTTTACAACTGCATGATTAACATAGAGAAATATCTGAAATACTATCACTCAACTGTTGAGTAGTTACTCGATGACTGTGTGTACACTGTTCCTGTTGGTAAACGGCGGTATCACCTGTCCAGTCGCTGAGGCCAGACTTGGAAACATCCTTAATACCTCCTGTCTCTCACACCCCATCTAATCCATCAGCACATTCCGATGACACTGTTTCAAAACATAGCCCTGACTCACATGCTTCTCAGTGCTTCCACCACCACTCTAGTCCACCAGCCCCACCATCTCCCACCTGGATTCTGCAGAGCCTCTTGCTCTTCTGCCTGCTTCCTCTCTTGTCCTCTCTTCTAGTTTTCATAGAGCATCCAAACATGGTAAGCCATCTGCTCCCTTTGTTCAGAACTCACTGGCTTCCGATTCCCCTCAGATGAAGCCCAAGGTCCTCCCTGCAGCCTGCTAGGGCCTGTGTAATAAGGCCATCCCCTGCTCCACCCTCAGCTCCACACTAGCCCCGGGCCTCCTGCTTCCACGTCTGCAGGAAGCCTGCTGCTCCCACTGCAGGGATGCTCGTCCCAGACGTTGCCTGGGTCACACCCTCTCTTGATTGGCATCTCTGCTCAGGGAGGACGTCCCGGCCCCTTAACTAAAATATCTCTTACCCACTGCCCTTCTAACTGGTTTGTTGATCTTCTTGACACATGGATTCCATTTATTCAGTTTTTATCTGTTGCCCCCACTAGAACAGGGACTCTTCCATTGTTCTTCCCTGCTGCATCCTCAGAGCCTAGAATAGCACATACAGAGGACACAGTAGATATTTGGTTGGATATGTGAATCATTCATGGACTGAGTGAATAATGAAATCGTATGATGCCACTGAAAGAAATGAGGTAGATCTTTATTTACTGGCAGGGAAAGATTTCCACAACACAGTACTTACCGAAGAAAAACAACTTGTGGGGCAATACAGTATAAGCCTAGTTGTTTCTATAGGCAAAGATTTCTATGTATATTCATTCATTCCTTGATTCAACAAATGTTTACTGACCTCTGACTATGGGTGTACCGTGTACTATTTGAGGCGCTGGGGATACATTGATGAAGAACGCAAGGTCCCTTCTTCATGGAGCTAGAGTCTGCTGGGCTAAGACAAACTAAGCAAGAAAATAAACAAACATAAGCACAGTCCTACTGACAATTCCAAGAGCTTTGGGGAAAGTAAGCAAGGTAGTAACACAGCATAAGGAGTAGCTTTTACCCACTGGCCAAACAGAGGTTTCTCTGAGGCAGCGACACCTCATGATTCCTGAACATGGCAATGTAAAGTCAAAGAAGGAGGCCGAGCGGCTGCCCCCACATTGTTGGCAGGAGTCGCCGTGGGCAGGTTAGTGGAAGTGTCGGGCAGGATGTGGCAGAGAATGGGCAAAAGGAGACATGCACATTGTAATCTACCTGTTATCCATGTACAATCATGCTTGTTGCTGAAGAATCCATGAACTCCATGTGCAACTTGTAAAAGGCAAAAGATAAAAGTCATACGCATTTCTGGTGAACATTTGAAAAATGCAGAAATGAACAAAAAATATAAGGAAAATATCACCTAAAATCACAGAGAAAACTAGTATTGGTAGAATATCACATTTTGATATATATTTGCTGTATTTTATCTAAGATTAGGGTTATACCATGTATAGTTTTTAGGCTTCCCTCATGTCTCAGCAGTAAAGAATCTGCCTGCAGTACAGGAGCCATTGGAGATGTGAGTTTGATCCCTGGGTCAGGAAGATCCCCTGGAGGAGAGCATGGCAACGCACTCCAGTCTTCTTATCTGGAGAGTCCCATGGACAGAGGAGCCTGGAGGGCTACAGTCCATAGAGTCACAAAGAATTGGACATGACTGAAGCAACTTAGCACGCATGCATGTATAGTTTCTATGTCTCAGAATTACTAATTCATAAATATTTATTGCACACCCACATAGTACATGCCCCTGCCCTTTGTGACAAACAATACAGAAATGTATCCGTGGAAAACAGGAAGGAGCTTCTCTGGTGGCTCAGATGGTAAAGAATCTGCCTGCAATGCAGGAGAACTGGGTTCAGTCTTGGGTTGGGAAGATCCCCCGGAGAAGGGAATGGTTACCGACTCCAGTGTTCTTGCCAGGAGAATTCCATGAACAGAGGAGCTTGGCAGGCTGCAGTCCATAGGATCACAAAGCGTCAGATATGACTAAGCAACTAAGAACACATGCACATCAGCGGGAAACACGAATGCTCCCCCACTTCACCACTTCCACCCTCTCTTGAAGAACCCCTGTTTGCTGTTTGGTTTATTCTCTCATACTTGTCTTTGGACCTGCCAAATTTTGAAAAAGGAGTAACTCATCTCTTTATTTCTCATTTTTATTTCCTGACTAAGGGCATATTTGCTAGCAGCAACAAGGGTACTCATTATAATGTACTTGAAGAGGTGTGACTAGTGATCAGCATCCTTCACAGCCTCCCTGTGAGCTGTGTGGCCAAGGCACTCTTCTTTAATCCCACCCACTTCTTGAATTTATCCCAGTTCCTCCCAATTATAGTGATAATCAGCTGCAAAGATGAGCAGGGAAAAAATGAACAATACTAGTGATGTTTCTGAAAGGTTAGCTATTTGGTAGAGTGTTGTTGGTGTCCTGAAATCCATTGTATAGAGAGCCTCCTCTCCCCCTGGCAAGAGAAAACATGGTGTCCCAGGCAAACAGGCATGGAGGGGCTGACAGACGTGTAGGAACATGTGAAACACAGAAATATGGAGGCATAGCCCAGACAAGAGTAACGAGGAGCTGAGGGTATGCAGTTCTGATTTAAGACATCATATCTTGATTCCAAAATATTCTTTTGGAATCAGTAGGGCTTGTTGTTCAGTCGCTTAGTCATGTCCGACTCTTTGTGACCCCATGGAATGCAGCACAGCAGGCTTCCCTGTCCTTCACCAGCTCCCAGAGCTTGCTCAAACTCATGTCCTTTGAGTTGGTGATGCCATCCAACCATCTCGTCTCTGTCATCCCCATTTCCTCCTTTATTCTTTCCTCTCACACTTCACTTTCCTCAGAAGAAATATAATTCCTAGCATACTATTAATTCCCCAAAACATGACTATACGTTGGTTTATAATCATGTTGAGTTTTGTCTCATAAAATTTGGAACTTAAAAACGTAAAGTCCCATACAAGTAGGAATTACAAATATGACCTTATTTCTATGGTGAGTATCTGAGCAGGACCGAAGTCCTGAGAAAACCAGTTCCCACGATTCCCTCCACCAGTCACCTCCCTCCAGGAGCCCAGGTATGGTCTTGAGACTTTGCACTCCCAGCCATCCCTCAAGGCCCCCTGCTCCAAGTAGCAGCCAGCCTCATGAAGCACTGATGACAGCAAGTTCAACGCTGCTAAAATGTGACCTGTGATGGGCAGGTAGTCCCGAGTCAAGTGATGCCCTCCTCAAATAGCCCCTCATAAAAGCTATCTCCTCCAGAAATACAGTGCATTCTGTTCAGTGATACCTTGATTTCTGGAGATAGGAGACAACCCTGTTAGTCATTGACGTCATTTGGGAAGCCCTGGAAACAAAATTACCTAAATGAGACTCTGTAATTTCAAGTACTTACCAAGACCTTGCAATACCAGTCTTTTGGGAGCCTCCACCTGAAGTGGAGGCTGAAGTGATGCTGAAGCTGAAACTCCAATATTTTGGCCATCTGATACAAAGAACTGACTCACTGGAAAATACCCTGATGCTGGGAAAGTGAAGGCAGGAGGAAAAGGGGATGACAGAGGATGAGATGGTTGGATGGCATCACCAACTCAATGGACATGAGTTTCAACTCCAGGAGTTGGTGATGACCAGGGAGGCCTGGCGTGCAGCAGTCCATGGGGTTGCAAAGAGTCAGACACGACTGAGTGACTGAACTGAACTGAAGTAAACTGAACTTGAAGTGGGTGGGGTCCTCTCAGCAAGGATGCTGGTGCCAATGACAGAGCAGCCCCAGAAAAACTTTCCAAAGCTTCAGCCAGTGATCAGGCAGCAATGGGCCCTATTTCTGCTTGTAACTCTCAGCTTCACTCAACTCAAAACCATCCTGAGAAGACTGTGGCCCTGTGTTGAAAAGAGCACTGCATCGCAAGTCAGGACTCCCAACCTCCAGCTCCAGTCCTGCCCTCACTTAGTCTCAGGCTTGGGCACATCTCGTCTTCCCTGGGCTTCAGTTGTCCTGTCTGTAAAGTGAAAGCGTGGATTCAGTGGAGCACAGGGCTGTTAGTTCATGGCTCATTGTTTCAGTCATTGACCCAATACTTCTTCCCTTGGCTTACTAGCTGTCAGCCCAGCTGGACATGACCCTGAGCTGGTTGCTTCTGCAGGTTGGTTCCTCCAGTCCAGTGATTCTCAGACAGGGGTCCCTGGGCCAGCAGCATCAGCATCACCTGTGGACTTGTCACAAATACAGATTCTTGGACCTTACCCCAGACCTGTGGGATTGGAGGCCCTGGGGATGGGGCCAGCAATCTTTATTTTAACAAGCCACCCAGCTGATACTGATACCTGTTCAAGTTTGAGAACCACTGCTTTAATCTCTGTGCTGTTATTCTAAGAAGATTATCTGTCAGACCCCAAACCACTGTAGGTGCTTGTTAAGGGACCACTGAGAGTGGAAAAGGTGCCAGAGTCATAGAGACATATGATTGCTATCATCATTCCCAAAAACAGAGAGAAGAGCTACAAAAAAGATAGAACCCCAAAGTGACAGAGATCCTTGACAAAATCCCAAGAAATTTACCAAAAATAGGTTTATATGGAAGAGGTGGAGGCAACTTGTGGAAAATAAGTTGTATCTGACCACTTGTGTTTCTTTTCTCATTTATTACACACACAGTTGTTCATGAATATTTATTAACCCTCTCCAAAATATCCAGCACGGTAGTGGGCCCTGGAGATTCCACAGAGAGCAAGATATGTACCATCCCTCTTTCATGGGACTTAAGTTCTAGTGGTGCATGCGTGCTCAGTTGCTTCAGTCACATCCTACTCTTCACAACTGCCAGGCTTAGACTGCCAGGCTTCTCTGTCCATGGGATTCTCCAGGCAAGAATACTGGAGTGGGTTGCCATGCCCCACTCCAGGGGATCTTCCTGACCAAGGGATCGAACCCAGGTCTTTTTCATCTCTAGCACTGCAGGCAGATTCTTTACCACTGAGCCTCCAGAGAAGCCCAAGTTCTAGTGGTAGAAACAGACAAATATGCAAGTTCAATAAAAAGAATTACAGAGTGTGAATAGATGTATTAAGAAGATAAACAAAGTACCATGAAGGAGAATAACAGTGCTGGGAGGGTGACCATGTTGGAGGTCAGGAAGTCCTCTCTGGATTGACGTGTGAGCTGAGGCCACATGGTGGGCAAGAGCCCTGGGTGAGGCACCATCCTGAAAGCTACCTCCCTCTTCCTCACTCTACAGAAAAAACCACTAGATAGAAAATTATTACTACTGATGGGTATGCATCTGTCCTTCAGATGTACTGGGGACAGAAGAATGTTTAGAAGTACAGCCTTAGCCCCTTAGCTTTTCAGAGTTTGAATGCTCCCAGACCAGCCATCCTGAATTCTGTGCTCTGCCTTGACCCATCCACCTCTGACCCATTGGCAATACTCTGTTGTTGTTTAGTCACTAAGTTGTGTCGACTCTTTGCAGTCCCATGAACTTTAGCCCACCTGGCTCCTCTGTCCATGAGACTTTCCAGGCAAGAATACTGGAGTGGGTTGCTATTTCCTTTTCCAGGGGAACACCCTGATGGAGAAATGGGCTAAACCTCTCTAAATTTGGTCTTTCCCTAGATGACTTGAGAGATCCCCTGCAAAGGCTTGGGAAGGAGAAAAGTAGGTTAGGTTCTGCCAAAGGCCAGGTTCACCCTGATTGCTTCCCAGGCCTCAGGAGTGAAGTGGCTTGCATTAAAAATCCAAGTGGGGTATAGTTTCGTTTTTGGAGACTAGGGTTATTAGTTTTTTGATATTAATTTTCTTTTAATACCAAATCACTATAATATTGTGTCATTTTTAAACATTTTAATCTTATTGTATTCCATTCCCTAGCTGTTTCCAACGGAAACAATCTACAAGGCTAGTTTTTCTACAATCTCAAGGCCAAGTCTACTTCCCAAGGCCAAGTCTACCCATGGGCTTAGGCCTTTAAGGCCATGACAGGTTGGAGAAGAGGAATCAAAAATAGCCTTTCCTCTTCCGCCTAAGAATTGTGCTCTTTCTCTAGGGCCTATTTTCCAGAAGCAGACCCCTGAGTTCAGAAACGATCTCTGTAAGGTCAAATGGCAGAGGCATCAAAGGATTGCCTTTTTCCCAATATGGTCAGCAATATTTTACTCACCTTTGTTCTTTGTTGGCTGCTTATCTGGCAACTGAGAATCCCCTCATCAGACAGCCTTGCAAAAGTTGATCTTTTCCAACCTCAGATTTTTGTTTTAATTATGCAATACTTCAGGCACACAAAAAAAGCATAGACTATAATATGATGACCTACGAACCTATTACTCAGTTTAAGAAAAAATTATATGAAAAACACAGTTGCAGTACTTCCGTGGTGGCCTAGTGGTTAGGATTCTGGGCTTTCACTGTGGTGACCCAGGTTCAGTTCTGGGTCAGGAAAAATTCTGCAAGGCAAGTGGTGCAGCCAAAAAATAAATAAATACAATTGAGCTCCCTGATCCTATTCTCTCTTCCCTGTAGAAGCTGCCATCTTGCATTTGGTTTTTATCACTCCCACAGGATCTGATTTTAATCCTACATTTAATGTTGAGGATAGTAGACTGAACATTTGTACTGGCTACTTCTTGATTGCCTTTTTCTCCCCACATCTGTTTTGTGACTTCTTGAGATTAAATAGCTTTAGGAATCGGGGCAAATGAGCTTTTAGACTACATTGTCTTCAGTTTCCATTTCTATTTCTAAAAGAGCCCACGAGTTTTTAGCCTCAGATTGTGGGGTTAAATTTTGAATCAGCCTGAGCTCTCTGCTAGCTGGGTTCCAGACTGCCACTGCTGGGCTAATCAGAGCGTGGTGCCAGTCCTGTGAGCTCCTGGGGTCTGTTTACTTTGAGCACTGTTTTGCTGCAGAATGGACCTGACATCCTGCAGGCTCCCTTGGTAATGAAATTTCCAGTGAACTCACAGAAGAATACAGGATTTCCTCATAAGCTATAAAAATCTATAAAAATCAACAAATAATTGTTGTTAATCTGGGTCAAAATTGAGGTGGAGGGGAGGAAGTAATCTAGCAAGTAGCCACTGAGGTCACTGTAGGGTCCCTAAATAATGACCAGCACATCTCGTAACTGTGTCTGCTTTGATGAGAAAATTAAATCCAGTGCCTTTTGTTGTCTCATTGTAAGGGCTCTGTGAATTTCAAGTTTGGGGTTCTTTTTGCCAAAGATGGCCAGCTCACAGATGATGACATGTTCAGCAATGGTGAGTGTCTCCCCCTTTTTCTAACAGAAACCCTGCCCCGCCTCATTGCAATTTAGATGATTGCAACTCATCTTACCTGCTCAGTCTTTAATGCAAAGAAACAGCCAGTAGTTTTTATGAAGTTGGAGGGTAAATTTTCAGAGTAAATTCGGTAGGACACGTTTGCTCAGTTTCGTTCATTTGACAAATATTCATTGGTCACTGAATCTGTGCCAGGCACTGGCATGGGGGATTCAGTGTAACTGAAAATTACATGGGGATTTGTTATCTCAGGAGCAACGAGGAAATTTTTCTCTGGGATTTTTATGCTTAAGAGAATTAGAAAATGGCCCTCTTTTCCTGTTATTTAGCACTTTTCGTATTCAAGACCTGTTCTTTATTAATAGGAATAGTAATGATGTTTTCCTTCTGCATTACTAGATCCTTGTGACCCCAGCCTGGCAGCATTCAGGTTGCTTAGACTGACTCTAGTTTTTCCTTCCCTCAGATTCTGGGAACTGTGGGCCCCTTGCACAGTCTCCAGAAGAGGGAATGTCCGTGGAGCCTAGTTAATCTTCAAAGGATTTCAGTACATAGCTAGAAACTAGGACCTTGTGGACACTGCACTTTGTTCACACTTGACCTCTTCTTACAGAAATCGGAAGTGACGCTTTTCAAAAATTTTTAAATCTGCTGGGTGACACCATCACTCTCAAGGGCTGGACAGGCTACCGTGGTGGTCTGGACACCAAAAGTAAGCTTGCCTCCTCCTCCATTCTGCTGTGTTTTGTAGAAGTTTCGTTTGCCAGCCTCATCTGAATTTGAATTTATAGCCAGGGTGGAGTATGCTGTCTTCTAACTGTACAGCATTTCTGGGTTTTTTCTTGTGCTTGCACTTCTGTCATTTTATCTGCTCTTCACAGCCAGTCCTGGAGGTAAGCCAGGCAGGTGATGTGAAGCTGACTGGCCTAAATTTGATAAACTTCAAATCAGGTATCCTGAGCCTCTGGGGGCTTCATCTCTCCACCAGCCCATGCTGAAGTCACTTCACAGATTCTGAATACGGGAAGGTCAGGCAGTTTGTGAGGGCTGTCCTGAGAGTACCTTAACTGGTGGATGCTGGGACAAAGTATTCAGGCCCAGTGGTCAGGCCCAGCTTCCCATCCCCATGACTCCCCCAACAAGCTCTGTGTGCCCATGGTCACTCCTGGAGTCCATCAGCCTCATTTCCCTTTCCTGGGATAATCTGATAGACACCCTTAGAAGTTAGATACTACTTTTATCTCTATTTGCAAATTTTAAGAAACTGAGGCTCAGAGAAAGGTGAGGTAATGTGTCAGAAGGAACATAGCTAATGAGAACTCGAATCTGAGTCTGCCCAACTCCAAACCCCGTGCTATTAGTCACTATACAATGCTGCCAGGGATATAGCTCCTTTTGTTTTATGGACATGATAATTACTTGTATGTCATCTTGTGTTCACTTTGGCCTAGACACCAGCAGTAACTAGAAGGCAAGGAGTTGTAACATGCTGTCCTTTGGGGCTCAGACTTCTCGTGATCTCTTCTGCGCTAAGCAAGGCATGAATGAGACAGCAAGAGAGCTTAGAGGGGGATGAAGAGGCCCCCATGTGGGCAGTAGCCTTGCCTCAGCTGGAGAGGGATCCGTACTGTTGCCTCCACTCAGGTGGATGATCATAGGATCTTTGGAATGTGCTAACTGTGCTGTATTCCTCTAGCCTGCAAATAAAGACTGTTTCCTTATGGCCTCAGAATTCCCTGTGCCCACTAAATGCGTATTGTATTTTACAGATGACACCACAGGGATTCATTCTGTTTATACCATCTACCAAGGGCATGAGATCATGTTTCATGTTTCTACCATGTTGCCGTATTCCAAAGAAAACAAACAGCAGGTACGTGTGAACACGCAGAACACGCAGCGGTGACCTCAGTGTGGAGAGCACATTGCTGACTTTATAGAACCAGAGACTGTGGATGTTCATACACGAGCCGAATTTCAGGACCAGTTTGGGGATGTTGTTTCCAGGCTGTTTGCTTGCAGTTTCATCAAGGCTTAGGAAGAACTACCCTCACTGGTGCTGGCCCCTTCAGGAGATAAAGGCTCAGACAGTCATGTACCTGTGTGTCTGTGTGACCATGTGTGTGTGTGCCTGTGTGTGAGTGTGGCTTTCTAGACCCCTGACAGACGGTTTTGCATATACACATCCTGTGACTTCTCTCCACGTGCCTGTGTCTTGTCAAAATGATTGCAAGGATTTTTTCAGGTTAATGCAGGAGGTTAACACTGACCATTTCCCCAATGGCCTGTGCCCCATTGCGGAAAAAACTACTTAAGAACACCCTGCCCACTGCAGAGATTAGCCGTTTCCAAGAGAAAACTTGCCCATTTGATGAAATCTAGATATAACAAAGATACATGGTGCTGGTTTATTAAGGATTTGGGGGGTTCCATTTACCTTTGTATGAGATTCTTATCCCTTTTTTACACATTGAAGGCATCTGTGTAAGTAAATATCACAAACATAAATCAACAGTTGTTCAGCAAAGATTTGTGAGAAATGTGAACCTAGAGCCAGTATGTGAGGGCTAAAAGGGCTTTTTTCTAAACACTTATAATCCTTATTTCAATGAGACTCCAGTAGGAGAAAGACACAAAGCAGATCGTTGGGCTAAAAAGTGATGTTATGATGATGAGACATAGCGATGCTTTGGGGACATGCAGGTGGTGGGCTCAGGAAGAGCTAGTTCTGTTTGATGGTTTGGGGCCTGGAATAAGGAGCTGGTGGATTGTCTTACAGGCAGTAGAGACCCTCTGGAGAATTTAAGCTTGCTCTGATTTTAGAAGGCTAGCTGGTAAGGGACAGGCATAGCAGGAAGTGCCTCGGCCCAGTAAGCTTGCTTAAGTGTCTAAGAGTTCCTTTCTTCCCTTGTGTGGCTGAGGTGACCTATATTATCACTACTAGGCTCCACCTCTCAGGAGCTGAAGCTCTTAGGATCCTGGGTTCACATGGAGAAGAGAGATCAAGCTGACCCTCCCACTCACCGTGAATTATGTTGACCTCTTACATCTCAACAATGATAGGGAAACAATTCCACTGAAATATTTCATAACCCTCCTCCTCCCCCAACCCTGACCTTTTCAGCCCCGTACATTCACCAAAATAGCCTCTGTCCTGTGACAAATGATGGCATTAGCCGGAGACAGGAGGAATGAATGCGACAGTTCAACCTTTGCCCAACTCCAGACTTTAACCTTATCTTTTTGAAAGGGGCTGTTAGCATATTAAGAGAAAACAGGCTCACCAGGAGCACTGAAATGTTCCCAGATGAACTGATGTGTTCAACATCTTGGCTGGATCTGTGGGTAGTGCTTGGGCCTTCCACTTGCCCAGCATCAGTAGATGTGAAGAAAATCACAACTATGAAACTTGTCTCTATTACCAGAAAGATAAAGCAGTGAGGAAGAGAGCCAAAGAAGTGCAGAATGACAGTGAACCTTCTCGGTGCAGAGAAGGACCAGTAACCACAAGCCTCTCTCTGTACCTGCCATGGTCTCTTTGGGGCCTAAGGTAACAGTCAGAAAATCTTGGTGATTCATAAGATCGGTGGCTCTTTGATCTCCTAACATCTAAAACACTAGTGGAACAGTCTGAGCCACATCCCAAATCTGATGTAAAGAAACAAACTTTCACAAAGATTTTGTAGATTTTGGCTTTACAATAACTCCTTCATCTCTATCTTCTATCACCGAAGTAAACCACAGTGGGGGCAAGGAAAGGGGTATTGATATTTGTCTTTCTGGGGCTTATCTTCTCCCTAACATCTGTGGTGTCCTTGCCCCTAACACCCAGTCTCCCAGTGCTCCAGAACCTGACTGTAGCTTTCAGGACCAGATAAAAGCACAGGCTTTGTGTCAGCCCTGGGCCCAGCCCAGCTCTGCCTCAAGGTGGCTCTGAGATCCTGGACTCATTGTGTGTGATGACAGCCCCAGGGCTCAGTTCTTAGCTCCTTTCTCTTCTCTTTCTACACTCACAAACCCATTTATATCCCAGCCCATGCCACAGACACCCAAACTTACATCTCCAGCCAGCCTAGGGGGAACTCCAGACCAAATATGCAGCCTTCTTGACACCTCCCCTGGGCTCAGCGTCTCACACCCAGTCTGTCCAAAGCTGAATTCCCTACTCTCCTCCAGACCTCTTCCTCCCAAAGTCTTTCTTATCTCTGATGATGGCTCTTCTGCTGTTCCAGTGTCTGGGGCAAAATGACCTTAGAATCATTCTTGATTCCTGTCTTTCCTTCTCATCCCATATTCAGTTTGTCAGGAAATCCCGTGGGCTCGACCTTCAGGTGACACCTGAGCTTTTGTCACACTTCAGTTACCATGCTGAATAAATTCCTCTCCAGCCTCCCTGGTGCCCTGACAGTGTTTCTCAATCCACTGGCCAGAGTGATCCTTAAAAATGCATGTCCGCCTCTTCCCAAACCCCTAGTGCCTTCCTCTTCACTCAGAGTCAAAGCCAGATCCTTAGAGTGGCTGAAGGCCCCTAGTGACCTCCATACCTCTCTGGTCCCCTCACCCACTGCTCTTCTGGTTTCCTCCCTTCCAGTCACATCGTCTTCTTTTCCTGTCCCAAGTCACCAGATACTGCTCCACGTCATGGCTTTAAGTTGCCCTTCCTTCTGCCCAGAACTCTCTCCTACCTGGTATCCTCTGGCTGACTCACTCACCACTCTCAGATCCACCCAAGTGCCAGCTGCTAAAATGACCCCATGACTGAATTAAAGCCACAACCCACCCAACCCCAGCGCCCCCAGGCCCCTGCACGGCTCCTGTTCCTCCATGGCACACATTGTCACCTAACATTACGCATATTATTTAGAACACTTGTTTACGTTTACTATGTAATTTCTGTGCCTACTGCTAGAGTATATGTCCCATGAAGGCAGGAATTTTGTCTGTTTTGTTCCTGGTATAGAGTAGAAGCTAAATAATTACTTTTAAATATATATATAAAAGCTTTTTTGAGACATATTTCATATTCCATTCACTTTACCCACTTAAGTATGTTCACATGGTTATTCAACTATTCAACCACAGTCAATTTTAGAGTATTTCATTACCCGGAAGAGAAATCTCTCATGGCTTTGCCATCATTTCCCACTCCCCCCTGCATAGCCTCTGGTAACTAGCAACCTGCTTTTTCTTTCAATTTGCCTATTCTGGACACTTTGTATAAATGGAATCAGGTCGTATGTGGTCTTTTGTAACTAGCTTCTTGCACTTGGCATGTTTTCAAGGTTTGTCCATGTTGTAGCCTGTAGCTGTATTTCATCCCTTTTTATTGCAGAATAATTTCCTATTTTATAGATACATTTTGTTTATCCATTCATCAATTGATGGATCAGCACTTATTTATTTTCATTTTAACATAAAATTTACAATTTTAACCACTTCTGAATTGATAGTTCAGTGGCATTAATTCCATTAAGTGCATTGTTGTGCAGTCCTCACCATGGTCCATCTTCAGAACTTCATCATCTTCTCAAACCGAAAGCCGGTACCCATTAATCAGTAAATCCACATTCCTCCCTCCCCCAGCCCCTGGCAACCACCGCACTCCTCTCTGTCTTTATGAATTTGATCATTCTAGGAATCTCATGTAAGTGGAATCATACATCTTTCCTATTTGTCTGGCTTATTTCACTATCACAGTGTCCTCAGGGGTCGTCCATATTGTACCGTGTGTCAGAATTTCTTTCGTGTTTAAGGCTGAGTGGTATTCCACATTTTTATACCACATTTTCTTTATCCATTCATCATTGGTAGATGCTTGAGTCATTTCCACCTTTCAGCTATTATCAATACAGCTGCTAAGAGCATTGGTGTACGAATATTTGCTTGAGTTTCTGCTTTCAATTTTGGGAGAATATACCCAAAACTGGAATTGCTGGATCATGTGGTAGTTCTGTGTTTAATTTTTTGAATATTTTTCCCAGCAGTGGCTCTGTTTTACATTCCCACCACCCAGCAATGCATGAGCTCCAATTTCTCCACATTTGTAACAACGCTTATTGTTTGAGTTGTTTTAAAATAGCTATTCTGATGGGTGTGAGGTGATATCTCATTGTGCTTTTTACTTGCATTTCTCTAATCATTAGTGATATTGAGCATCTTTTGTGTTTATTATCCATCTGTATATTTTCTTTAAAGCATTGTGTATTCAAGTCCTGTACTTATATTTTAATCACATTATTTGGGGTTTTTGTTGTTGAGTTGTAGGAATTCTTTATATATGACTGAATATATGACTTGTAAATATTTCTCCCATTCTTTGGGCTGCCTTTTTACTTTGTTGATAGTATCCTTTAATGTAAACAGAAGTTTTAAATTTTAACGTAGTCAAATTTATGTATTTTTCTTTCATTGGCTATGCCTTTAGTGTCATATCTAAGAAGTAATTGCCAAAAATCTTCTTGAATTGAACTGAAGTAAAATTATCAGAGCATCTCTAATCCTTAGTTTTGTCACTTGCAAAATGAGAGTAATATCTAATATGAGTCAGGTAGAAATCCTGTTCTCAGGAGCTTACAGTGTAAAATAGGGGACACATGAGGGACCCATGGAGAAAAGTGAATCATTCTCCTTGGCCAGTTATGCAAAGGTCTTGGACAGGGCTTGGCAAACTATGGCCCATGGACCAGATCCAGTAGACTGCGTGGTTTGTTAAATAAAATGTTATTGGAAAACAGTCTTGCCCATTGATTTATGAATTGTCTACAGCTGCTTTTGTGCCACAACAGCAAAGCTGCATGGTTGTAAAGAGTATGATCTGCAAACCCCAAAATACTTACTGTCTGGAACTTCATTGTTATCATTCAGTTGCTCAGTTCAGTTCAGTTCAGTCGCTCAGTCGTGTCCAGCTCTTCCCGACCCCATGGACTGCAGCATGCCGGCTTCCCTGTCTATCGCCAACTCCCAGAGTTTACTCAGACTCATGTCCATCGAGTCAGTGATGCCATCCAACCATCTCTTCCTCTGTCACCCCTTATCCTCCTGTCCTCAATCTTTCCCAGCATCAAGGTCTTTTCCAATGAGTCGGCTCTTTGCATCAGGTGGCCAAAGTATTGGAACTTCAGCATCAGTCCTTCCAATGAATATTCAGGGTTGATTTCCTTTAGGATTGAGTGGTTGGATCTCCTTGCCATACAAGGGACTGTCAAGAGTCTGGGCCTTCACAGAAAAGATTTACTGACATATATGCAATGGAATATTACTCAGCCATAATAAGGAATGCGTTTGAGACAGTTCTAATGAGGTGGATGAACCTAGAACCTATTATACAGAGTGAAGTAAGTCAGAAAGAGAAAGATAAATACCGTAGTCTAACGTATGGATACAGAATCTAGAAAAATGGTACTGAAGAATTTATTTACAGGGCAGCAATGGAGAAACAGACATAAAGAATAGACTTATGGGCATGGGGAGAGAGGAGGAGAGAGTAACATGTATGGAAAGAGTAACATGGAAACTTACATTACCATATGTAAAATAGATAGCCATGGGAATTTGCTGTATATCTCAGGAAACTCAAACAGGGGCTCTGTATCAACCTAGAGGGGTAGGATGGGGAGGGAGATGGGAGAGAGGTTCAAAAGGGAGGGTATATATGTATACCTATGGCTGCTTCATGTTGAGGTTTGACAGAAAACAGCAAAATTCTGTAAAGCAATTATCCTTCAATTAAAAAATAAATTAATTTTTTAAAAAAGATTTATTGGCCCTAGGTCTAGAAGATCATTTTGGAAAGGTCAGCTGGGGTCAGATTAGATAGGGCCACTACTCTCATCAAGTATATGCTTCAGAACGAGTGAAGGCATTCGTTTATATTTTAAAATATGCATATTTGAGCCAGTCCCCAGGGAATTCTGGGGCAATGCCTCTGGTCCAGGGACCTTGAACTCCAGGCTAAGGAGATGAAGCAGGAGTGAAAGTGAACCTGATCAGAGCAGTAAAGTGGGAGAGAATAGAGGCAAGGAGACTGCTTGGAGGCTCCTGGGGGAGGACAGTGAAGATTAAATGCAGGCCTGAGTTGGAAGAGGAGTGAAGGAGACTGCCAGATGAGCCAGGAGATGGGCTGGAGAAGTTGGGAGGCAAGGAGTCAAAGATACTGACGCTCAGGGCTCTGTGAGCATTGGAGTTTGTTTTGCTGCATTAGTGCATTAACCCTGGGAACGTGCCGTGTGTGAGCGGCCTTCTCAGTGATGCTGTTCATTTACATCCAGGTGGAAAGGAAGCGCCACATTGGAAACGACATCGTCACCATAGTGTTCCAGGAAGGGGAGGAACCTTCTCCTGCCTTCAAGCCTTCCATGATCCGCTCCCACTTTACACGTATCCTGGGCCTGTGTGAACCCTCCCAAGGGTTAGCCTCGCTGGACCTAAAATGACCCTCAAGCCTGATGTTACGATGGACTGGCACGTGCTGATTGTTTTGGTTGCTAGACCCTAAGAGCCACTCTCTCTGTCCACTGCAGTGATGAATGGACTTATTTATTCTCAGAGAATTCTTCACTTCAGAACTGTCTTCCCTTTCCTCAAGTGTCTATGAAATGAGGGGAACTTCCTACCCTCCGCTGATAATAAGGGAATTAGAAGAATTATAGGTAGTGAATCCTCTGAGAAATTTGCTTTAGGTATAAAAAACTTGCAAGCTGAGATAAAAAGCCAAAATAATGTGTCTTTGTTGATTCTAAGTCCTGGGAATGGCTGCTGCATTACCATCTCTTGACATCTGAGAAGTGCACTCAGACAGGCCTGGGGCATGAGCGTGGCCAGCCCGACACATCCCCAATCATGGCCCCATTGTCCTGGGCCACTGGCCACGACAGTGAGGCCCAGCTGTCATGCCACCCATAATAAGTCAAAGGCAAGCAGCAGTACCTACAGGTTTCCCATAATAAGTAAAAGACAACTAACAGGCATTTTTCACAATAAATTCTGGTCTAGTTATTCATGTTCCCTGGAGACCCCAGTAAGGATGCTGGGAGCTAGGACCACTGTGACTCACGGCACCTACAAGTAGATTGCTCTGTATCCTCTAGCTCGTTTGCTTATGTCCTAACATTACAGAATGTAAGTTTTTCTTTAAATTATTTATCTGGGGGCTTCCCAGGTGGCTCAGAGAGATAAAGAATCCACCTGCCAATACAGGAGCTGAAAGAGACACAGATTTGATCCCTGGGTCAGGAAGATCCCTTGGAGGAGAAACTGGCAACCCACTCCAGTATTCTTGCCAAGATAATCCCATTGACAGAGGTACCTGGCGGGCTACAATCCATGAGATCGCAGAGTCAGACATGACAGAAGCAACTGAGCACATTTATTTATTTGGCTGCACTGGGTCTTAGTTGTGGAACTCGAGATCTTTGATCCTTGTTGCGGCATGCGGGACCTAGTTCCCTGACCAAGGTTTGAACCCAAACCGCTTGCACTGCAAGCACAGAGTCTTAGCCACTGGACCACCAGGGAAGTCCCAGTATGTAAGTTTTTAAAAGCTGAAAATTGCCATGAGGACAGGGAATCAAGCAGGTATGCACATACACATTAATAATAAGTGATATCTTATCCTGGTCACTGGGATGGAGGACTAATACTTCTCCCTTCCTGCAGCGGTTCTTCTTACAGAACAGAAAGAAAATTCCAGGAGGGAGAGGGAGGTGACTCAGAGTAACAGAGAGATCATCATTATTTTTAGAATTTCCTTTCATTATAAGTTTAAGATTTGGCACTGGGCTCGTTTGTTTCTCCAAAGGGACAAATCTAAGAGTGGGAGCACTCTGAGGAATTGAAGAGGATGGTATTTCAACCCTAGCTAAGAGAAGCTAGGGCTGGGAGATGCTGGGGGAGGAGAAGGAATGGGAGAAGAAAAAAAAAAGCTGGTGGAGGTGGTACTATTTTAGACTCAACGTGCCCAACACGAGCAGAGTAGATTCTGCCTAGAGACTGCCACCAGCTACACTGGTTTGTTTGGGTTTGTTTTGTCTACTAAAAGCCGGAAGGAGAGAGAGGGAAAGTATACAGTGGACACATTTAAACTGCTTTTCCTTTCAAAATGTATGAGATGACATATCTGGTTAATTTCATTGGGGATCTTGTATATATTTCCAGGCAAGGGAACTGATCTTTTTGTTCTGGTTTTGCTTTGTTGTAGTGGTTTCATAGCATTATTTATATTGCTTTTCTGACAGATTTGGAGGTGAAGCCCTTTCCCAAAAGGACGAGCACGCAGAGGTCAGACCTGTCTCCCCTGGCTGTCTCTTTTACAGAAGACAAAGTTCCATCTCAACCTAAGGGTGACAGGTGTCCTGACCCCAGGAGAGCAGGTCCAAGATGATCCTGTACCCAGAGTTTACCAAACACAAGCTTTTGACTGTGCACATCAGGTCCTTAATTTATTTCCTTAACCATCACCACAGATATTTTTGCCTTAGTGAGGTATGATCAGCAAAAGGACAATTACAGGTTGGTAACAACTTTATCTTGATGGCTTGTTCTAATCCTCATGTTTACATGTTAATTTGGCATTCATTTTATGAGACTCTTGATTCATTACCTATTTCTTGATTGACTTGAAAGACTGTGTCTTCAGGAAAAGCTTGTCTTGTATACCGTTTTGTTTTGATTTGGGTTTTTTTATTTGGCTGTGCTGGCTGTTAGTTGCAGCACTCAGGATCTTTAGTTGCAGCATGTGGGATCTAGCACCCTGACCAACCTGGACCCCCTGCACTGGGAGCCTTAAGTCTTAGCCGCTGGATCACCAGGGAAGTCCCCTGTTTCATATAGTGTTGCTCTGTGCAGTAGACCCGAGGGTCAGGGATAGTTTGGAATGTGGTTGTGCTCCACAGAGGGCACAAATGTGATATGTTTGATCTTGCCCAGAGCACCCTCCTTCCTAGGCTACATCCTTGCCTGTTTATCCTTTTGTTCTCAAAAATTAATCTGTTAAAAGCTATCATGATGTTGTGAAAAGAGGATGGACTGTGAGGCAAATAGACCTGGGTTGGAATCCCAGCTCTTGTCGCTCACTAAATTTGAAACTTTAGGGGAAAAGTGTTTATCTTCTTCGAGCCTCAGGCTTGTCTGTGGAAGGAAGGTAACGGCTCTACTTTGTCAGGCTGCTGAGAATCAGCTGATACTCTGTCTTAAAATGCCAGGTATGCTCCCTATTGTGCAGTGGGTGCAAGTGGTGGTCTTTGCTGTCATTACTGCGGTGGGTGACCTTGCCCGCCGCTTGGTGGGTTGGACCATGAAGGATCCAGGAAGACCTGATCTTTGCCCTAAAGCAGATAGGATTGCTGCATGGTGGCTGAGGTTCTGGAAGGACAGAGAACGCTTTCTTCCTGTGGAAGTATTCCTAAGACATCACATAGGCAACTGGAGAAATTTAAGATCTAGATGTTGATGATCTTTTAAGAAAAACCAACTAACTCTACAATGTTCTCTACACAGGCTGAAAATATTTTCAGAGGAAAGCGTACCACTCTTTGGCCCACCCTTGCCATCCCCACCAGTGTTTACAGACCACCAGGAATTCAGGGACTTTTTGCTAGTGAAATGTAAGTTTCTATTTTGAAATGTTTTTGTACCTCGTTCTACATCAAAATACATTTCTTCTAATTCTTGCAAGATACCATAAAGAAGATATCATTGTTTAAGCACTGATTGCATTCCATGTTCTGTTAATTTTTCAGGAGAAACGTATTTAGTTTTCTGATGGTGTTTTGGAGGTCTCTCCTGGGTTCTCATCGATACCTAGCATCCTAGCCAACAAATAACTAATATTTGTTCAGTTCAATAGGCCTAGCTGTGTGCTCTTTTATGTGTTGTACCACGTTCTTACAACCCCATAAGGAAATGTGGTTATATTCACTTTACATAATAGAAAATTGAGGCCCAAGGATCTAAATAATTTGCTTAAGATTGCCCAGATAGCAGCACAGCTTGGATTCAAACCCATAACTGCCTCAGCCACAAGCTCCTAACTACTGCACACTTTCTATTCTGTGCTCTAATGTGTTACTGGACACTCCACTTCATTGACTCTCAGTGTCTGTAGTCCACTAAACCACCAGCTTTTTCTTCCAGAAGAAACTTTCACTGGGCTAAGAATTCCAGTACTCTGCTTGGGCAATGGTGGTGTTATTTTTTCTAACAAAATCCAGCAAATATATATTTAATCCCATTGAATGGCATCCTATGGTTTGGCCTATGTGTTGGATGGATGGGTGGATGGGTGGGTAGCTGGATTAATGGATGGATATATTAGTGGATGGGTGAGTAGGTGGGTGGAATGGTGGATGAGGGCAGGTTTGGGTGCGTGTTAGGTCTTCAAATAATTAGTTATACCCTCTGCTCAGGAATCTTGTAATCCAACAGGAAAGGCAAGATAGATATACCTATGAAGTATAGCTTTGTACAGATAAATTTAGCAAGTTTTTAAGGATTCTTCCATGAAAGGGTAATAACAGCATTAGGAAATGGGTGGGATTTACTGTGAGAAGTTTCCTTGAGAAGGACATTCTTCAATAACCTAACATTTGTAATTCCCTTTGAAACTTGATTTATTTTAGTAATTAACGGTGAAAAAGCCACTTTGGAAACCCCAACATTTGCCCAGAAACGTCGACGAACTCTGGATATGTTGATTCGATCTTTATACCAGGATTTGATGCCAGATGTGCACAAGGTAACCCTGGGTCCGTTGTCTTCTTTCTTTCCCACGGGGTCTGAATTGAGAACACAAGTCCTTGTGATGAGTCCTGGTTAGAAGAGTGTAAAGTCTCCTGATCCTTGCTGTCAACACTGGACCGTGGCCACCAGGGGCTGGGGTTCTCTCATGGATACCGCGGGAAGAGGGAATGTTTAATGTCCATATACAAGACTGCGATTTTCATAAACAAGCTTGTGGAAGTCGCCATGCAGGCTGGGGCATGAGTGGCAGTCAACAGTCCTTGGAGCAGTGGAGTGCTTTGGGGTGGCTGACACCAGGGGTACCGCTCAGCGTTACCTGTGCTGTGGAACTGATGGACAGGCCCAATAGGGATTTGGGAGAGAGACTACGCTCTCTTAAGGTTTTCTGGAGATTTATTGGTGAGTACCATATTTAGGCACTGAAATATTCCTGTGCATTTACTGAAAATCCACTTTGCGCCAGACACTTCCTAGGCTGAAGGTGTAACCACACTAATGAGACCCAGCACCTCCCTTGAGGAGCCCAGCACCTCCCTTGAGGAGCCCAGCACCTCGAGGGCCCCACATTCTTTGGAGGTCTCCATATTCTACAAGATCGCCGTGTGTCAAGGTGGCTAACAAGTGTTAATGCAGAATGAAATCATCGTTGTTTAGAAGCATTTCTCACATCTAACAAAGAACACAAAACAAGTGGGAACACTCCCCTAGAATCAGTGCGGCCACAAACTCTAGCAACAGAAGTTGCTGCTGAATGTGAACATAACTGCAGTGTCTGCTCTCAAGTGCCCCCCACCCCCACCCTGGGGAGACGAAGAACATCAGAACAAACTGGTGCCTGTATGACCCTTTCCCTTCAGCACAGTAACCACCGCCATCTTATAGGTGCCCTTGATTTCCAGCTGGTCTCCGCACCCAGCTACTTGCAGGGCTTGGGTCAGACCAACCCCAGGGCCCTAAATAGCCAGCCATAATTGGCAATCTGCCCATTTCCTTATTTCCTTAAAGTCAAGGAAGGATGAAGAGAGAGTTATTGTTGTTCAGTCACTAAGTCATCTCCCACTCTCTGCAACCCTATAGACTGCAGCATGCCAGGCTCTCCTGTCCTTCATTATCTCCCGGAGTTTGCTCAAACTCATGTCCATTGAGTCGGTGATGCCATCCAACCATCTCATCCTCTGTCGCCCCCTTCTCCTCCTGCCCTCAGCCTTTCCCAGCATCAGGGTCTTTTTCAATGAGTTGGTTTTTCAAATCAGGTGGCCAAAGTATTAGAGTTTCAGCATCAGTCCTTCCAATGAAGAAAGGGTACCAAGAGGAGTATGTGATGTCTTTGCAGGTCTCAGCTGAAGCATCACTGCCTTATCAGGCCTTCCTCAGCCCCCAGCTGAAGCCTAGTGCCCCCGTTTAATGCCTCCAGATGCTTTATGTATCTCCCCTTCATGGAAATTATCCATGTGCCAGTCATGTAGTCAGTTACTTAATCTATCTTTCCTATAGACTCTGCTGCATGAGGACTGAGATTGTGTCCACCACATTGCCCAGATCCAGCAGAGCATAGGTGCTCAGCCACTACGTGCTAACTGCAAGCATGTACCCAGCTCTCTGACTGCTGTCTGGAGGAAAACTGACATTTACTGAGTGTGTGCTCAAGCACCTCCCATGCATTTCCTCCCTTAGTCTTTGTAACACACCTCAGAGACAGGTATTAGCCGCACAAAGACACTGAGACTCAGAAATTAACATCCTTGCCCAGAATTACCCAGAAGGCCACAGAGTTGACAAGTCCGGGGGCCCTGTTTACACGGAATTGAGTATGTCATGTTCCGGGGGTGCCCTCTCTGAGAACGGCATCCTTGGAGCTGTGCAGCATAGTGGCTGATCACTCTGGGAGGCGGTTAGTAAGTGGAGCTGCTGGTTTGCTTGCTTTCTGAGCCCCTGCTCTCAGCTCTTCCCGGGGCAAGCTCTCCCCCTGTTGTCTCCTTAATCCCTCACGGCTCACACAGACCTGGGCAGACACTTGAGCAATGCTCCACAGATGCTTATTGAGTGAATGAATAGAGGCAGCAGAAGTAGGACTATTTGGACAAATAGGTTTGTGGAGTAAGAGAAGGCAAAAATGAGATTTGATAACTGTCTTTGGAATTCATAACTTGTCTTTCTTTTTCAGAACATGCTTAATAGACGATCTTTCAGTGATGTCTTACCGGAATCGCCCAAGTCAGCGAGGAAGAAAGAGGAGGCCCGCCAGGCAGAGTTTGTTAGAATAGGACAGGTGGGTTTTCTTCTGACACCTGTTGTGCAAGACACAGAGTTGTGAGTCCATCCAAATCAGCTGGCCCTTCTGCGAAGAACATTATGTTTGCCCACTCCTGGAGGAGTTCTGTCACTTCTCTTAGGATCATTGTGGAACCATAAGGAAGATTTTTTTTTTAATTTTATTGAAGTATAATTGATTTTCAATGTGTTAATTTCTGCTGTACAGCAAAGTGATTCAGTTATACATATTTATATTCTTGTTCATATTCTTTTCCATTCTGGTTCAACACAAGCTATTGAATATAGTTCCCTGTGCTGTGCAGTAGGACCTTGTTGTTTATATGAGGAGGGGTGATGCTGGCTGGGAGCAAGAGGCCACAGGGCTCAGTCCCTGCTCCCTCTTGTCAAGGGAGCACATACCATTTGCTTGACTCCTGGGGATCTTCTAAAGAGTAGAGAGCCAATTTAGGGAAAGCACCTTGAACTGCCCCCTGGCAGGAGTCAGCACGGAGGGAGCTGTCCTCACAGGAGACCCCGATTTCCCCTCTACCGCTTGAAAGCAGTCATCACAGGGAGGTGGCTCCCGGGCATCACCCTATTCCAGGTTTTGGAGGAAGCCATACCCTCTCTGCCTGGCTTCTCCGTGACATTAGTGTTTCTTGGTTCTGGAGGTGACACAGCCTTCTGCATTGGTCCCATGTCACAAGAGGGAGGAGAAGAGCTGTCTGCTGCAGACAAGATTCTGACCTGAAAGTGGAAGCTAATCAGCAAGGCAGTCACGAAAGCTTAGCAGCAAAGATAACCTTTTCCTAAAGCAGGAGCCCTGTCACCAGGGCCTCCAACTTCGGTCCATGTTCAAAGATAGCACCCCGACTCTACTTTCAGAAATCTGATTTATCAAGTTTGAGGAAGGACCTGGGGATTTTTTTCAGCACTGGTGGTTTGGAAATCCCTGTACTGATATATTGATCAGTTGAAATGACAGAATGCATTTGACGTCATTAGATCCAGCTGACTCCTTTCCTTATCTTCAGTGATAGGGCAGCGTGGGAACCTGAAACAAGCCTGAAATTACTCCTGTTTCATTTTTAAAAGTTTTTTTCAAGTCATAACTGTTGATTCTTATGCTTTTACTGCCTGATAAACTGAAAAAGATCTCTGTTCTGTAAGGCACTAAAGCTGAAATCCATCGTGAGAGGGGACGCTCCATCAAGCTTGGTGGCATCGGGGATCTGTAAAAAAGAGGTGAGTTGTTGATGCTTTCATGTTCAACTGTGAATGTCCTGTGTCTTTAGGGAAGTTATTGAGATTCTTAGAAAGAGCTTTGTGGGGCAAGAGGAAGAAGAGCTTGTCTGTGGCAGAGTCTGCAGACGAAGCCCCAGGTAAGGTTGGGCAGCATTTAGTGAGAGCCTCCTGGCTTCCATGGTGTGCCTGCACCTTTGCTTAAAGAGGCAGAGCTGCTGGACCGGGCCTGGACAGGCAGACTGAGCTCAGCAGTGCGCCTCAAGCCTTGTGTGTATACAGACGGCTGGGACATCCTGACCAAATGCAGGTTCTCATCAACAGCTCTGTAGCCGGGCCATGATCCTATATTTACAACAAGCTCTCACGTGGTGCCTGTGCTGCTGACCATGGACACACTCAACAGCAAGGCTCTAGGGCAGTATTTCTGAAGCTTCAGTGTGGGTTGGAATCACCCCCTAGAACCTCTGAATCTGTAGGTCTGAGTGGGCCTGAGAATTTGCATTTCTCCCAAGTTGATGCTGATGCTGTTGGTCAGAGGACCACAGCTGAGCAATCACTGCCTCCTCTACAACTCATTCATGGCCTGAGTATCTACTCATTTCTACTTCCCATGGAAAAAGAACTAGGTGGTCATCAAGCATAGAAGAGAAAACATAAAAACAAATCACAGTATGAGCTTATTGTTTGCATTATTTTGTATTGTAAAGTCTTACCCTACATGCTTCATTATATCTATGTTCAGAATATGTAAAAGATAATAAAATGGAACAACCCCACAGACAGTGTATCACTGGAGAAGTGGCCATTGTAAAAGCAAAAGAATTATGAATATATCTACTTTCGCCCTAAAGGTATAGATGATCTATATCTGAACTGTAGAACCTACACTGTTCAAAGTCTGGTTTCAAGAAAATGATGCACTCAAAATACAACCGGTGCTGAAAACCCACAGCCAATTTAAGACAAGACCGACGGCAAAGTATCTTTTCCAAAGGTTGCCAAAATTCCCAATATCTGCTTATTCATTTGAATAGTAGAATTTGTAGTGTTGTCAAGGACTTCATAGACAGCACATTCCAATAAGATTTAGTTACTTTATTAACAGAGAAGGCAATGGCAACCCACTCCAGTACTCTTGCCTGGAAGATCCCATGGATGGAGGAGCCTGGTGGGCTGCAGTCCATGGGGTCACTAGGAGTCAGACACAACTGAGCAACTTCACTTTCACTTTTCACTTTCATGCATTGGAAAAGAAAATGGCAACCCACTCCAGTATTCTTGCCTGGAAAATCCTAGGGACGGGGGAGACTGGTGGGCTGCCGTCTATGGGGTCGCACAGAGTTGGACACGACTGAAGCAACTCAGCAGCAGCACCAACTTTCTTAAAAAGTTCTTAGGGAAATGCCATTCCAAGTAATGACCTGCACTTGGGCAGCCCTCTTTCAGTTTATAAAATATCTTCACGTCCTTTGTGTGATCCTTTCACAACAGCCCGAGCCTTATCTCAGCAATGAGGTCACTCATTTTGAGGCTGGTGGGTTTCATAAAGGTATAGCATGATTTTCCAAGACAGGAATAATTCACACAGCGTTTACCCTCATCCCAAACAGCACCCTGGCAGGTGACCTCAGAGCCATCACTCCTACTTTGAGTGTGCCAGCATGTGCTCACTTAGAACTTACAAACACACCTATGTACACACCTTACATGTGCACACAGGCTCTTGTACAGCATCAGGTAAAAGTGAAGATGTTGGACTTCAACTCATCCCTGAGAATCTCTACAGACGTCCTTGTCCTTTGAGGCCAAGCCACATGCTTTGGAGGGAGTTAATGGTTCCAGGCATCAGCCACAGCTCCAAGGGAGCAGTAAGGCAGTGCCGACTATTTATTCTTGCTCGATCAACATGGAATGAAACCAAGGCTCTATGATGTGAACATATCAAGTGGGGGAACACTAGTAGGTTTCGTCGGAGCCCTCGACATATTCCTATGAACAGACATTATTTTTTTCTTGAAGATTTCATAGCCATAAGTGGGTCAATAAGCCTTTTCATGTTAAGATGATAGCAACCTCTTGCATTGTGTATGGTTTAATAGTTTTGCCGAATCAGCAGCACAGGAATCTGACTTCTTTTTTAGAGAGTTGGGTGGGACTTCCTTTTATAAAGAACTATTGTGAAATCTCCAAAAAAGAATAGGCACCATTTGGTCCAACTTCTAAGTGTTAAAAAGAAACGTTTGCTTAGAAAACATTACTGATGCTTCCCTAGCCCTTGAGGGCATCATTATAATACAAGTGCCAGAAACACGTGACTCAGCCTTCTCCTGATGCATACATTTCTGGAAGAAGACTTTTTTTTCTTAAGAAAGGTGACTGAGTGAGAGCCCATCTAACTCCCGGGGTCTGGGGCATCTGTGCTGCCGTTTCGGGTGGTATGTGTGCATTTCCCCCTGATGGGCCGGTGTGCTCTCTCTGTGCTCTTAACCTTCCTGTGCTTGTGTTGCCCCGCAGCCTTGGGAGCCACAGTGTTTCTGCAGTAACTTCCCTCATGAGGCCGTGTGTGCGGATCCCTGGGGCCAGGCCTTGCTGGTTTCCACTGATGCCGGCGTCTTGCTAGTGGATGGTTAGTGAGTAGCTGCTCCTTTAGCTGTCTCTCTGTATAACTTGTCGTACTTCTAAGATGGGTGACCACTGGTCAGCTCCCTTTGGATACATGTGTCCTCAGCGGTGAGGTTAGCGGAGTTTCATCCCCTTGCAAAACTACTCTGTTGTTTTCAACACGCAAGCCAGAGGGGGAGGCACCCATGACAATTTCATCCCTTCCCCAAATCTCTGATTAATCTGTGGATATCAAATGATGCAAGAGACACGAGTTCAATCCCTGGGTCAGGAAGATCCTCTGGAGAAGGAAATGAGAATCCACTCCAGTATTCTTGCCTGAGAAATCTCATGGACAGGAGGAGCCTGGCAGGCTACAGTCCATGGGATTGCAAGTTTCGCATATGACTGAGCACTGAGCACATCAAATGACCCGCAAGGAGAATCTCCTTTGCAGGAATACTTGTCATGATTCCAATGTTTGACTTTAAATCTACAAGAGCACATGGTTCTTTAGAACCTCTGTCTCAGGGATATACTCTCTCTCAAAGCGCATTTTTTTTTAAGGTTTCTAATTCAGAACATACTCAGTATCTAAAACAAACAATAAGGATCTTAGATAACCTGTTTGATGGATAGAGAAAGAAAAAGATTTTGACAGGAAGACAGATCTCAACTCAATATTAAATCAAACTTCTCACAGTCAGGTGGGTCAGCTGCCCCAGGAAGGCAGACAACTCCCTGTCGCCAGTAGGACATGACCTTGGCGAGCATGCCCTAGAGGGAATTCAACTTTGGGTGGGGATTTCATTTAGATTCAAGGACTGTGCAGCAGGTCTCTTGGATTCTTCCAGACTCCTAATGAGTGATAAAGGATCTAAAGGATCAGTTTAGTTCAGTTCAGTCGCTCAGTCGTGTCCAACTCTTTGCAACCCCATGAATCGCAGCACATCAGGCCTCCCTGTCCATCACCAACTCCCGGAGTTCACCCAAACTCATGTCCATCGAGTCAATGATGCCATCCAGCCATCTCATCCTTTGTCGTCCCCTTCTCCTCCTGCCCCCAATCGCTCCCAGCATCAGAGTCTTTTCCAATGAGTCAACTCTTTGCATGAGGTGGCCAAAGTATTGGAGTTTCAGCTTCAACATCAGTCCTGCTGATGAATACCCAGGACTGATCTCCTTTAGGATGGACTGGTTGGATCTCCTTGCAGTCCATGGGACTCTCAAGAGTCTTCTCCAACACCACAGTTCAAAAGCATCAATTCTTCGGCACTCAGCTTTCTTCACAATCCAACTCTCATGTCCATACATGACCACTGAAAAAACCATAGCCTTGACTAGATAGACCTTTGTTGGCAAAGTAATGTCTCTGCTTTTGAATATGCTATCTAGGTGGTCATAACTTTCCTTCCAAGGAGTAAGCGTCTTTTAGTTTCATGGCTGCAGTCACCATCTGCAGTGATTTTGGAGCCCCCAAAAATAAAGTCTGACACTGTTTACAATGTTTCCCCATCTATTTGCCATGAAGTGATGGGACCAGATGACATGATCTTAGTTTTCTGAATGTTCAGCTTTAAGCCAACTTTTTCATTCTCCTCTTGCACTTTCATCAAGAGGCTTTTTAGTTCCTCTTCACTTTCTGCCATTAGGGTGGTGTCATCTGCATATCTGAGGTTATTGATATTTCTCCAGGCAATCTTGATTCCAGCTTGTGCTTCTTCCAGCCTAGCATTTCTCATGAAGTACTCTGCATATAAGTTAAATAAGCAGGGTGACAATATACAGCCTTGACGCACTCCTTTTCCTATTTGGAGCCAGTCTGTTGTTCCATGTCCAGTTCTAACTGTTGCTTCCTGACCTGCATATAGGTTTCTCAAGAGGCAAGTTAGGTGGTCTGGTATTCCCATCTCCTTCAGAATTTTCCACAGTTTATTGTGATCCACACAGTCAAAGGATTTGGCATGGTCAAGAAAGCAGAAATAGATGTTTTTCTAGAACTCTCTTGGTTTTTCCATAATCCAGCGGATGTTGGCAATTTGATCTCTGGTTTCTCTGCCTTTTCTAAAACCAGCTTGAACATCTGGAAATTCACGGTTCACGTATTGCTGAAGCCTGGCTTGGAGAATTTTGAGCATTACTTTACTAGCATGTGAGATGAGTGCAAAATCATTGTGCGGTAGTTTGAGCATTCTTTGGCATTGCCTTTCTTTGGGATTGGAATGAAAACTGACCTTTTCCAGTCCTGTGGCCGCTGCTGAGGTTTCCAAATTTGCTGGCATATTGAGTGTAGCACTTTCACAGCATCATCTTTTAGGATTTGAAATAGCTCAACTGGAATTCCATCACCTCCACTAGCTTTGTTTGTAGTGATGCTTTCTAAGGCCCACTTGACTTCACATTCCAGGATGTCTGGCTCTAGGTGAGTGATCACACCATCATGATTATCTGGGTCATGAAGATCTCTTTTGTACAGTTCTCCTGTGTATTCTTGCCACCTCTTCTTAATATCTTCTGCTTCTGTTAGGTCCAGACCATTTCTGTCCTTTATCGAGCCCATCTTTGCATGAAATGTTCCCTTGGTATCTCTCATTTTCTTGAAGAGATCTCTAGTCTTTTCCATTCTGTTGTTTTCCTCTATTTCTTTGCACTGATCACTGAGGAAGGCTTTCTTATCTCTCTTTGCTATTCTTTGGAATTCTGCATTCAGATGCTTATATCTTTCCTTTTCTCCTTTGCTTTTCGCCTCTCTTCTTTTCACAGCTATTTGTAAGGCCTCGTCAGACAGCCATTTTGCTTTTTTGCATTTCTTTTCCATGGGGATGGTCTTGATCCCTGTCTCCTGTACAATGTCATGAACTTCCGTCCATAGTTCATCAGGCACTCTATCAGATCTAGTCTCTTAAATCTATTTCTCATTTCCACTATATAATCATAAGGGATTTGATTTAGGTCATACCTGAATGGTCTAGTGGTCTTCCCTACTTTCTTCAATTTAAGTCTGAATTTGGCAATAAGGAGTTCATGATCTTAGCCACAGTCAGCTCCCGGTCTTGTTTTTGTTGACTATATAGAGCTTCTCCATCTTTGGTTGCAAGGAATATAATCAATCTGATTTCGGTGTTGACCATCTGTTGATGTCCATGTGTAGAGTCTTCTCTTGTGTTGTCGAAAGAGGGTGTTTGCTATGACCAGTGCATTCTCTTGGCAAAACTCTATTAGCCTTTGCCCTGCTTCATTCCGTATTCCAAGGCCAAATTTGCCTGTTACCCCAGGTGTTTCTTGACTTCCTACTTTTGCATTCCAGACCCCTATAATGAAAAGGACATCTTTTTTGGGTGTTAGTTCTAAAAGGTCTTGTAGGTCTTCATAGAACCGTTCAACCTCAGCTTCTTCAGTGTTACTGGTTGGGGCATAGGCTTGGATTACTGTGATATTGAATGGTTTGTCTTGGAAACGAACAGAGATCATTCTGTCATTTTTGAGATTGCATCCAAGTACTGCATTTCAGACTCTTTTGTTGACCAGGATGGCTACTCCATTTCTTCTAAGGGATTCCTGCCCACAGTAGTAGATATAATGGTCATCTGAGTTAAATTCACCCATTCCAGTCCATTTTAGTTTGTTGATTCCTAGAATGTCAACGTTCACTCTTACCATCTCCTGTTTGACCACTTCCAATTTGCCTTGATTCATGGACCTGACATTCCAGGCTTCCTATGCAATATTGCTATTTACAACATCGGACCTTGCTTCTATCACCAGCCACGTCCACAATTGGGTATTGTTTTTGCTTTGGCTCCATCCCTTCATTCTTTCTGGAGTTATTTCTCCAGTGATCTCCAGTAGCATACTGGACACCTACCGACCTGGGGAGTTCCTCTTTCAGTATCCTGTCAGTCATTTTGCCTTTTCATACTGTTCATGGGGTTCTCAAGGCAAGAATACTGAAGTGGTTTGCCATTCCCTTCTCCAGTGGACTACAGTCTGTCAGACCTCTCCACCATCACCCGCCCATCTTGGGTGACCCCACACAGCATGGCTTAGTTTCATTGAGTTAGACAAGGCTGTGGTCCATGTGATCAGATTGACTAGTTTTCTGTAATTATGGTTTTAGTGTGTCTGCCCTCTGATGCCCTCTCACAACACCTGCCATCTTACTTGGGTTTCTCTTACCTTGGATGTGAGGTATCACTTCACAGCCGCCCCAGCAAAGTGCACCCTCTGCTTCTTACCTTGGACAAGGGGTATCTTCTCACTGCTGCCTCTCCTGACCTTGAACGTGGAGTAGCTCCTCTTGGCCCTCCTGTGCCTCCGCAGCCGCTGCTCCTTGGACAACTAAAGGATAGTAGCAAATTACCAAACAAAAGAATTTATTTAAAAACAAAACAAAAACAGACATTGGAGGCTTAGTCTAATCTCTTAGTTTTGCAGATAAAGAAAAAGAGGCCTAAAGAAATAAGGACTTCCCTGGTTGCTCTGTGTATAATGTGGAAGACCCAGGTTCAATCCCTGGGTTGGAAAGATCCTCTGGAGAAGGAAATGGCAACCCACTCCAGTACTCTTGCCTGGAAAATCCCATGGGCAGAGGAGTGTGGTAGGCTACAGTCCATAGGGGCATAAGGAGTCGGACACGACTGAGAGACTTCACTTTCACTTTTCTTTCAAAGAAATTATGTGACTTGCCCAAGACCACACAGCTAATTAGTGGCATTTCTGGGACCAGAACCCAGAGGTGATTCCTCGTCTGGTGCTCTCTCCTCTTAGCCAACTACATTTTATTAAAGTTAAGTTAAACTCTACCAATGTTACCATCTTTAGCTTGATGCAGATTTCCAAAACCATAGTCCTGGACAAATAATTATGAAAATGTTTACAATGAAAAGAATGTCAAATTCTACCTGTTTGCCTTTTTAGGAAAGAGAAAGTAATTTCATGATTATTTGTAAGACCTGTCTAAAAACAGAAAAAAATTCTATTTGAGTTGCTTCTTTGTAAATATAAAATCCAAACCAAGATTACCCAAGTCCCTTTATGAAATTTTCATCTTTATGGATACAAAATCTAATGGAAGTGTCGATATAAGGATTATTGTGATTGCCAGGAAATCCTTTCCTTTCAAACTTGAGGGACATTGTCTAGGCAGGTGGTAGCCGTATATATCCACCACCAGCTCACATGTATTACTCAGATTACTTTCATGTCCTGATTATGCAGAATTCGCTTATGCTGAGAAGAGCATAACCCTTTAGGCTTTCTTTGTATTCTTTGTTGTGCTTTTAAGCCATAATTATCTTGTTATTTCTTTGTTTACTTCTGTCTTGTCTGCACTTAATTCTATTACAAATTGTTTCCATTAGTGAATCTCCCCATTTCGTTTCAGGGCAAGTTCCACTCTATCCGATTAGCCTCTGCTTAATTTCATTAGACTCATCCCCTTGAGAACCTGCTCCTTTCAAGGTCACTATTAAAAATTCTTTGCCTTCTAAGTGTAGCAAAACCTGCTCTGAAGGGAGACCAAATACTGAATAAATATGCTATCACCATTTGTTTTGTTTTGGTAATAGAAAAGCCAGATCATCTAAAAGATGGTTTCTTCACAAAGAGATTACAAGAAGGAATCCATAGTTTTGAAACAGTCATTGAACCCACATCACTTTCTCATATCCTTGCCTCCTCTTCCTTCCTGTGCCATATATAAACCTATCTAGCCACAGGAGTACGTGAACACTGTATATTGTCACCTTGTTTATTTAACTTACATGCAGAGTACATCATGAGAAGTGCTGGTCTGGATGAAGCACAGCTGGAATCAAGATTGCTGAGAGAAATATCAATAACTTTAGATACACAGATGACACCACCCTTATGGCAGAAAGCAAAGAGGAGCTAAAGAGCCTCTTGATAATGGTGAAAGAGGAGAGTGAAAAAGCTGCCTTAAAACTCAACATTCAAAACACTAAGATCCTGACATCCAGTCCCATCACTTCATGGCAAATAGATGGGGAAACAATGGAAACAGTGAGAGACTTTATTTTCCTGGGCTCCAAAAATCATTGCAGATAGTGACTGCAGCCATGAAATTAACAGATGTTTGCTCCTTAGAAGAAAAGCTATGACCAACCTAGACAGCATATCAAAACGCAGAGACTTTACTTTGCTAACAAATGTCTGTATAGTCAAAGCTATGGTGTTTCTGGAGAAGGCAATGGCACCCCACTCCCGTACTCTTGCCTGGAAAATGCCATGGATGGAGGAGCCTGGAAGGCTGCAGTCCATGGGGTCACTGAGGGTCGGACACGACTGAGCAACTTCACTTTCACTTTTCACTTTAATGCATTGGAGAAGGGAATGGCAACCCACTCCAGTGTTCTTGCCTGGAGAATCCCAGGGACTGGGGAGCCTGGTGGGCTGCCATCTATGGGGTTGCACAGAGTTGGACACGACTGAAGTGACTTAGCACCAGCATCATGGTGTTTCCAGTAGTCAGGTATGAATGTGAGAGTTGGACTATAAAGAAAGCTGAGCACCGAAGAATTGATGCTTTTGAACTGTGGTGTTGGAGAAGACTCTTGAGAATCCCTTGGACTTCAAGGAGATCCAACCAGTCCATCCTAAAGGAAATCAGTCTTGAATATTCATTGGAAGGACTGATGCTGAAGCTGAAACTTCAATAATTTGGCCACCTGATGCGAAGAACTAACTCCTTAGAAAAGATCCTGAGGCTGGGAAAGATTGAAGGCAGGAGGAGAAGGGGATGACAGAGGGAGAGATGGTTGGATGGCATCGCTGATGCAATGGACATGAGTTTGAGCAAGCTGTTGGAGATGGTGAAGGACAGGAAAGCCTGGTGTGCTACAGTCCATGGGGTTGCAAAGAGTCAGACATGACTAAGCTACTGAGCAACAACAAAGCCACCTGAACATCAGGATTGTTCCCTTGCTCACCCCATCAGTCCATGGGTATGCAGTGCTGTTTTTAGGTTACAACACCGGCTAAGAGCTCAGACTTTGTCCTTGCATGGACTTCAGTTCCACAAGTTCAGGACACGTGCTTCGACAATTTCCCAGCACCTCTGAGCCTCGGATTTCTCATTTGTTAAATGGGAATATTAGAAATTCCTACCTAATAGGGTCATTGTGGGACATTTACATTAAATGACACCTACAACACAGCATTAAGGCCTGATATGTAGGAAGCCCAGGGCATAAATGCCTGGCCTTAATGAAACAATCATAGTTATTTAGTCAAATGCTGGGATGGGCACTGAAATGAATGATCATCTCCTGGTTTGAAAAAAGGAGTCTTGCCCCGACAGAACCACAAAGAGCCTCAGAATGAATCTGCTTGGGAAAGCCTGAGGTATTGGAGGAAGGAGAGTGTTTGATGGGCTACCCCCATCATGAAGGACAACTAGAGACAAGCCATCTGTTTCATAAGAGCTTAGCAGGCTTTGTGCTCTGACAAATCCAGTGTTCTCACTGGGCTGCAGGAGCAGGAGACTCCTCCCCAGGGTGGGGGTGAGGGGTAGGTGTTGTTACTAATCCTAATGACGCAAGTTCTGCCCCCTCCTGGGCACCATCCAGGGAGGGATAAACTCCCAAACAGACAGGTTTCTGGAAGAGTCAAGATCGTTAGGGCCTCCTGCACTTAAATTATAATTAAGGAAACACCCAAACCCACAGCAGAACACTTGAAGACCTAAGTGTCTTCAAAGAATCGGGTGAAGAATCACCTAGACACTTATGCCTAAAATGTCTATACGTCCTGGGACATCTTTGCCTTGCCCTGATTCTGTGTCAAGTTCAGAACAGACCCTTTGCTTAAAGTAAAAGTGAAAGTGTTAGTCCCTCACTCATGTCTGACTCTTTGTGCCCCTGTGGACTGTAGCCCACCAGGCTTCTCTGTCCATGGGATTCTCCAGGCAAGAATACTGGTGTGGATTGCCATTCCCTTCTTCAGGGGATCTTCCTGACCCAGGGACTGAACCCAGGTCTCCCACATTGCAGGCTGATTCTTTACCACCTGAGCCACCAGGGAAGCTCTTTGCTTATGGAACTGGCTAAATTCGTTAAGTCCTCTTTGCTCAAGGGACTCCCAAGAGCAAAGTTCAGTTCAGTCATTCAGTCGGGTCCGACTCTTTGCAGCCCCATGGACTACAGCACACCAGACTTCCCTGTCCATTGCCAGCTTCTGGAACTTGCTCATACTCATGTCCATCGAGTCGGTGATGCCATCCAAAGCAGCAAAGTAATTGCTAGCAATTAAAGATACCAGTAAGTAAGCTTAAAAACAAACCCAGGACTTCCCTGGTGGTCCAGTGGTTAGGAACCCGCTTTCCAATGCAGAGGACATGGGTTTGAGGGAACTAAGATCCCATATGCTGTGGGGCAACTAAGCCTGTGTGCCACAACTAAGACCCAATGCAGCCAAATAAATATTTTTTTAAAATCCTACACGTACTTGCTGTGTCTTTAAATCATCCATTTCCCTGAGATCTTCCCAGATGTTTCCACTGAAATTAGTTTTTTCGTGTTATTTTGGAAATGTAATTGATATTTCTCTTATTTTTGTCTAAAACTATTTCATATTCCTATATGGAGAAATACTGAAAAATGATAGGTAAACTACTATTGATTCAGACATAGGCCATGTTGGAATAGGATGTTTGTTAAATACAAAAGGAAATTCTAATTTTACTTTCTTGAGAAGTATGCAAAATAACCTAAGATGTGACGTGGTTTCAAATATGACACACACAAAAAATCAGAAAATATTTAAGAGAAATGACTAAGTGTATTAGCACTTTTTAAAACTTAGTATTTGGTTGTTTGGAATAATCCCAGCCAAAATTGGGACTGAGAGATGCTGCCTTTTCTTGGATGAACACTGAGGAGAAGACTCTAGCTTCGGGGCCCTGCTGTTGCGCTCCCTGTATGGAGGTGTGAATGCCTTTGGGAAAGAAATGCCAGTTCTCCTTGAGTTGAGAGGGGACTAGTGCTTGAACTTTCTGTGTTGCCCTTCGGAAGGATCTAGAAGCTGACCTCCTTCCTCACGTAGGGAGAAACGGGGTCCAAAACTACCCACAGGCACATTTCATAGGTTCTAGAGAGTGTGGGCTGGGTGCACCATTGGGTAACCAGGCTTCTTTTCCAGACGACCTCCCATCAGTGCCCGTGTTTGACAAGACTCTGCCCGTGAAGCAGATGCATGTGCTGGAGGCGCTGGACCTTCTGATCCTCAGAGCAGACAAAGGTGCTACTCCTCCCCGAGGGATGTTCTCTGGGAGGAAGGGGAGCGTGTAGCCTACGGCCAACACAAGGGTCTCGGGGTTGTGGCTGAATCACCGCTGCCAGCTTTTTCTTCTGGTGCCCAGGGCTTAGGTCCTTGGTAGCCCATTTGTTCTCTGAGGCAGGGATGGTGAGGGAGAGAAGGGGTGGGCGTCCTTGATCACATTGTTAGGTGTGTCCCAGTTGTTGTCCCAGTTCTGGAACATCTCAAATCCTGATTTCTTGAGTAGTAGTTTTCTACACAGTCCGCCCCTTCAGTTCTTCCAGGTCATCTTACTTTTCTATCCATCTCCTCCATCTGCTTCATCCCACCAGGGAAAGATGCCCGCCTCTTTGTCTTCAGACTGAGCGCTGTGCAGAGGGGCATCGAGGGCAAGCAGGCCGTGAAGGGCAAGTGTGACTGTAGAGAAAACAAGCTCGAGAAAACAAAAGGTGACTCAATTCTTCATATTTTGCTGGTTTCATCCAATTAATCGTTTTCTCAGACTGCCCAGATTTTACTGAAAAAAAAAAATCTGAGGAGGAATTTTATTTGTTTTTTCACTTGGAAACATCACAAAAGTAGTGTCACTTGTTCCCTAAGAGAAGCTTAAGTTATAGAGAAACATGTTGAGGGCTAGAGGAAGTTTTAGGTCTTATTTGACAAGTTTGGGAGGTGAGTTAACCTCTGTGAGCAAACTTATGAAAAGAAACTTTTAGAATTTTGTTCCTGGAACTCTGCTCACCTTTTAGTTTAATTCATGTCATGCAGTGGATGTAAATCTAAGTCCACAAACTCTAGAATAGGGGGAATATGACTTCCTTAATTTTTCTGTAACTCAACCTAATTTTTATTTCAAGTCCCCACTTTGCCTCATGGCAAAAACGTCCTTAGTCATTTCACTGTCTTAGGTTTAATTTCCAGGATTCTTAAATATCACCAGATTGTCAAAGCTGAGGGCTCCCGCCTCTTGTACGTTCAGCATCATTTCTTTCTCTTCCTAGGCTGCCACCTGTATGCTATCAACACTCACCATAGCAGAGAGCTGAGGATTGTTGTTGCCATTCGGAATAAACTGCTTCTGATCACAAGGAAACACAACAAGCCAAGTGGCGTGACTGGCATGTCACTGTTATCTCCTCTGTCAGAGTCACCTGTTGAAGAATTCCAGTACATCAGGGTAGGTTTTTTCCTTCAAATTGTTTCACTCCTGGCCAAGGTGTCCCGAGGCAGACTCCCTCCTTCCATCCAGGGTCTGTCATCCACTGGGGCTGCCCTGTGGTTCAGTAACTAACTGGGGAAGCCCTCACCTGTGGCCCTGGTTTCCCTGGGAGACTAAAGCGAACAGAGTTTTTCCGACTCCATCCAGCTCATTCACATAGTAAACACCTAAAGATGCTGCTCTAGGGGGGATCATTTTGAAATATATAGAAACATGGAATCATGCTGGGCACCAGAAACTAACATAGCCATAAAGTCAATTATACTTCAAAAACAAACTCATGGAAAAAGAGACCAGATTCATGGTTACCAGAGGCAGGGGTTGGGGGGAGGGTGAAATGGAAGAAGGTGGTCAGAAGGTAAAAATTTCCCATCATAAGATAAATTAGTACCAGGGATATAATATACAACATGATAAATATAATCAACACTGATGAATGTTATATATGAAAGTTAGAGTAAATTCTAAGAGTGCTCATCACAAGGGAAAAAAATGTCTTTTTCTTTTATCTTGTATCTGCATGAGATGATGAATATTCACTAAATTTATTGTGGTGATCATTTCATGATGTATATATTAGGTTGGCCAAAATGTTCATTATTATTATTAAATCTCAAGACAAGGACCGGACATTCTGAGGGCTAACACAGACTACACTGTTGAATCCCTTTTGTAAAATTGTCTCCTGGCCTCTCCCCTTTGCAGTGAACAGAGGTCTGAGCCTTGAGGACAGATTGCAGAAAGGAGCAGTCTAACCTATCCCTGCTCCAGTCTGGCACAGGACTCTGCAGAAGCAGCGGGCCTGGGGGGTGGCGGCGTGGGAAAATGAGGGTGTTGTAGCCACGTGTTCCAGGAAACAAACTCACTCAGAAGGACGATGCAGATAGTGGAGTGCAGTTTATTACACCGGCGGGCCCAAGGCAGAGTCTCCTCTTAGCCAAGGACCCCGACCAGCATTTATGAAAATCTTTTATACCCCATGTGTACGTGTCTGAACCGACCACTCCAAATTCCTTGAGAGTTACATAAACCAAGGAAAATACAATCCCAATAACCCCATCATTCACGTGCTATATGCTTATGTGCTCAAACAGTCAAACAATTAGCCAATAATCAATAAACCCAAGGTTACACTCCGATAGATACAGAAAAATTTATGGCCTGTCTGGAGGAAGGGGTGATTAGTGTATGTTTTCTCTTAGGTGATAAGTAACCTAGATACAATCTTCAAGGTTCCCCTGTCTGGAGGGGGTCTTATCTTTCTGTTGTTTTCATAGGCACTAAACACAGAGTTCAGAGTCCATTGGAAAGGTGGCCGAGCATGATCAGCATGAACAGGCCTAGATGGAGTCCAGGCCCTATGAATTCCTTCTTCAAGGGGGCCTTTCCTGGATGGGGGCAGGCAGTGGGGTGGCTGCTCTGTCCTTACCCCTTTCTCCTCCATCCTTGTCCACCACATAGGAGATCTGTCTGTCCGACTCTCCCGCGGTGATGACCTTGGTAGATGGGCCAACGGAGGAGAGCGATAACCTCATCTGTGTGGCTTACCGGCACCAGTTCGATGTGGTGAACGAGAGCACGGGGGAGGCCTTCAGGCTGCACCACGTGGAGGCCAGCAGGGTGAGTCGACAGACGTGGGGGTGAGCAGGAACCAAAAGGACTGGAGCTGCACCTTCTAACTTTGTGACACCATAATAAGGGTTTCTTTAAAACTGTGTGCTCTTTATCATATCAGTAACCTGTGATACATATTTAGGCTGTACCATGTGAAGCTGCCATCTTTGTAGGTCAAATGGGTTCAATATCATATAACTGCCTACTGCCCTCTTTAGCTTTTCCACACCTCCTCCTGCCATTCCATCCTTCCCAACAGAAGAGGAATGAAGTGTCAAAACTCACTGTAAATAACTCAGTAATGAGAACATTTGTTTGGTAATTCGTGCTAGAAGGGCCTCTGGAGAGTCAGGTTACCCTCAGAGGCACTGCAGACCCACAGCACAGGGCTGGAAGGTGGGGGAGAGCATAGCCCGAGTCTCCATTCCCTTAGAGGTGCATTAGGAAAGGAAGATGGGATGAAACACCATTGGGAGAGAGAGGAAAAGCAGATCAGCACTGGGGGGTCTACACCTCCTGGCCTGAGCTGCACAGAGGGCAGCCATGTGCTGGATCTGGACAAAACCTGACAAGCAACTCACAGAGTTCTTCAGCCCACTTATCGCTGGGAACCAGGGCAAGGCCTGATGACAGTTGAGCCCCTGGAGGTTTGCATGGTGCAGGGCCAGCACTCCAGCTCAGGTACAAGAACAGGGCAGAACAAGGATGTCACCCAGGGAGAGTGTCATTCCTGATGAGAGCTTCCCCCAGTCCTGTTCAGATGTGTCAGAGAGTGAGGAATTTAATTATGTTTTACAAGAACTAAAAAAATACAATTTAAATTTGGACCAGCCCTACATAAATATTCACTAAAGTTGCTAATTACTCTAAAGAAAACACCTGAGAGCAAAATTTTAAGAAATAGAAAAATCAGAAAAAGAAACATCTAGATATAATTAAGAGGCCTACTTATCTTCAGCTGTTATCAATCACAGCTCAGTCTGCCCTTTCATGTGTGTATACTGGTAGCACCCAAATTCATCTGGCGTTGAAGTCATCGAGGAACTTCAAAGCTACCGATGCCCTGTGTCCCACCCCCCAGCAATTTCACCAGCCTTGGGTGTGACATGAGCTTTAGAATTTTTAGATGGTCCCCTGGTGATGTGGGCAAATTTGGGAACCACTGGTACACACTGCTTCTCAACTGTGGCTCTAATTGCCCAGAAAGCTTTAAACACATTGGTGCTCTGATACACCCAGATCAGTTAAACCAGGAGTCTTGGGTTGTATGGGATGGGAATCAGTAGACTGTAAGTCTCCCCCAGGTGATGTTACTATATACCCAGGAGATGGAAGCTCTCCTGACACTCTTCCTAGCAAGGCCAGGAGGGTCCCCTCCATCCCAGCAACTGGGAACCTGTCATCTCTTCCCAAGGCTGTCTTCTAAGGACTCAGAGCCCAATCTGGCCTTTAAAAGTTCTAGCCCCTTCTTGCTTTTCAAAACTCTGGACAGGGACTTCCCTGGCTGCCCAGTGGCTAAGAGGCCACCCTTCCAATAAAGGGGGTCCTGGGTTTGATCCCTGGTCGGGGAACTAGAGCCCACAGGCCGCAACTCAGAGTTCACATACTGCAATGAAAGATCCCGCATGCCACCAAAAAGACTGAAGATCTTGAGTGCCAAAACCAAGACCCAGTGCAGCCAAGTGAATAATTAAATTCTTTTAAATTAAAAAATACAATCTGTACAACCAATCATAGGAGTCAGAAAAAGCATGGCTTAAAAGATCTTTGTTGAGTCGGTCCTTCCCTGGCAACCAGTTTCCTAAGACTGAACCCACTTTTCCTGGAAATTATTGTTATTTACCTATATTTAATACCTTGATAATTTATGAGTGTGTCTGTGGATTTTTTTCTGTTAAGATTCATGAAGATCCAGGGAAAAAAGAGTTAAAAGCAGTTTTCTTTGATGACTTCTGTGCTTTGTTTTGCTGGAAGGTATGAGAAACCTCCAAAATTTTCTGTCTTTTCTTCAACATGCTTTGTAAAACAAAAATGCAAAGCTTTTCTCTAAGAAAAAACACTTAAAAACATCTTTGTGTTGTTAAGCACTACCCTGGGGATTTGAGTGGGTCAGTGTGTATATTCCCACTGAGTTAATCCTCAGTGGCTATGTTTGCTGAGCAGGCAGAGGTGCTGAGACAGTGGCTTGTCTTTGGGTGGAATTTACTGTTTAGTTGGAAAGATAAGCCCTAGAGAAATGAGCAAACTAATGAGCGGGTAGAAGCGGCCTGCAGAAACAGGGTTACTTCTCACCAAGACATTCCTGCAGGACAAGCCCTGAGTTCAGTGGAGCAGGAGAGAGGCCAACCCTCCTGGACTCGCTGGTGATTAGTGCCTCAAGCAGCCTTCAACACCTACCTCCTCCATGCGCCACCATGCTGGCCAGGCTGGTCTGGTTTCCTGCCCCCGCCCCTCCTCTTGTCTCAGCCAAGACCCCTCGATTCCCGTTGCAGGTTTCAAATCCACCTCAGGGTCCAAGACAATCCTAGCTTGAGAGAGGAGCTGTTTAGGAAGCACCAGAGCAGCCTTCTGAAAGTCAACACCAAGTTTGTTCTACCAACAGGCCAACTCCGACGTACTGCCCCGGATCCAACAGCCAGCTCCGGCCTCCTTCCCCAACAGAGGCCCCCTCCGGAGGGAGGTAACAGGATCCGGGTCTCTGGCTTATTCACTGGGCCCAGGTCCCCATCCTGACTGTCTGCCCAGACCCCAGCTGGTCTTCACTGAGAGCTCACCCTGGAATCACGCGGGAAGGTTGGACATTGACCTCACAGTGCCAACCTCTTTCACTTGTTACAAGTCTGTGTTTCGAATTTTCACCACCACCATATATTACTTTTATTATTTTAAAATGCAATAAGATAAAATATTTTTAATCAAGTAAAAAATAAAAGGCGAATGTCTTTATCCTACCCTGACCTACTATATATCAAGATGTCCAGGAGCAAGAACCCAGAATATCTTTTAAAAGCTCTCCCAGTGAATTCTTAGGTCCTCACCTGGTCAAGAATGTCTCCTGCATGAATGTCTCCTCTGAGGTCCCTCGCCCGGGAGCTAACATCTATACCAACATCTGTATCAACATCTGTACATATAACATGTACACGTGAACCGGGCCTCACCATGCTCGGTATTAATGAAGGTCTGATGAAATGTGATTGAGGGCCTGAGGAGGGAGTGATTAAGTCCACGCTATGGTCACTGACCCCAAATTTTGGCCCCTTAGCCCTGACAGGCAGGTGCTATTCTTTCCCCGGTTTCTGCAGAAAAAGAGGCTGAGGCTCAGAAAGAAGTCACTTATTTACCCCAAACCACACAGCCAGTAAGTAGCAGAGGCAGGACTTGAGCCCAGACTGCCTGCCTCCCAGGACTGTGCCCTCAAACCCAGCACGTGGCAGCCACAGCCCTGTAACAGCCCGAAGAGGAGAACAGGTCCAGGTTACACAGCTGGTGGTGCTCGGCCGCTCCCTCAGAAAGTGCAGAGCAGACACAGCAGCACCCACGAGAGCTGGAAGCCACTGGTTGACATCAGTGTCATCTAACTGACAAGTCTGGGGACACGAAGGAGGCAGTGATTCAAGTCAGAGTGCTGGGGACGGACAGAGGGTTCCCTCTAGGGGCCTGAGGGCTGTTCCCTCCCATGATACGCCCCAGTGGTGCAGGTTCCAGAGCCAAGTCATGCCAGCAGCTGATATTTATAGAGCATTTACCGGGCCCTGTGTGACCTCCTGGAATCCTCAGCCCCCTTAGAGGCAGATGTTCCAGCCTCTCCCATTTTACAGATGAAGACCCTGAGGTTCCGTGAGGTTAAACCTCTGACCACGTGCCCACTGCTCTTGGGTGGCAGGGCTGGCATTTCATTTACATGGTCGTGCCTCTAGGTAGCATGCCCTCTGCTCCTGGTACTTGACAGGTCCTGATCCAGGGATTGAGGGGGTCACATAGCGGAGCAAGGCCACTGCTTCATAGAGCTGAGAGCCCAGCACGGAGGAGAGTGCCAGCAAGCAATCAAACCTGAGACGGCAGTGCACGCCCTGTAGATAATTAAAACAGAGGCTGTGACACATAGCAGCAGAGGAAGTATTTGGCATTTGACTCCCAGGTCCTTCTGACCCTAGAATCAACACCCTTGACCTCTAGGACTCACTGTTTTGCACCCCTACAGAGCCTCCGCAACTCATGGTTATGGTATGGGCTCTACTATAACTTATTTTATGTACTTGTAAGCTTTTCTGACATTTTGTTGAGGGGTGAGACCCTGTCCTTTCATTTCTGTGTGTTTAATGATGACTCGTACAATGCCAGACTGTTCAGAGGAGAAGGCTGTGTTTAGGTGAGAGCAGTGAGGGCCAGCTGGGCAGAGGGCCTGGGTTGGGAAATGGGGAAGCCCAGAGGCTGGAAGGGGCTGGAGAGAGCCGAGCTAGAGGGAGACAATGGCCGCGCCTGGAGGTGGGGCCGAGTCCAGAGGTGGGGCCGAGCCCAGGAGGCGGGGTCGAGCCCCGGGTGCAGCAGGGGTGAGATGAGGAAGAGGATACTCTGGACTTGGGTGAGAAAGGAACCCCTCCGAGACTTTGAGGGTAGCTCTGCTAAAAGAAAGGAGGAGGCTTGAAAGGAAATTGGTCATGGGAGACCTCCATGGGATGCTGATTGTGTCAGGTCCTGTGCAACAATGTTTGCCTTGTTTCATGGAATTTTCATGAAAATCCAGCAGTGTCAGGATTACTGTTACACCAGTTTACAGATGGAGACCTGGGGCCAGAGGGCCATTTACCACAAACCACAAGAGGCAGCAAGTGGTACTGGCAACTGGGGGCTGTCTGACCTGCTCCTGTCTGCTTCCCCACCCAGCCCCTTGAGTTCTTCTCAACCTACTGCATTTGAGAGAACAAAAGACTTAGGAACCTGGGCTGGAGCTCAGAATGTGTGCCTGAGGTTGTAGATTTAGAGATTTTGAGCAGAGTAAAATCCAAAGCTATCAAGCTGGGGCTTTTTCTAAATGAGAGAAGAGCCAATAAATGGAAGAAGAATCTGAAATGGGAGAGAAGCCAGAGGGAGGAGCTGTCCCCTGTCAGAGGTTGTGCAGATATGGATGGAGAGATGAGCCATGGTCAGAGGCCTTCAGTCTGGAGAGAAGGAAACCTTCTTGGAGCTTAAGAGAGGGCAGCGTCCCTGATGGTACTGAAGGCCAGACTACAGGGCTGAGAAGACAAGTGAGGCAGCGAAAGAAGAGGAGATTTTTAGAGGCTTGGAGTTTTGATTGAAACTTGAGAACCATCTTCTCAAAAGCAGAAACAGAGGCTCACCAAAGCCACAGAGCTGGGGCTTCCAACACCCTCTGCATCTTGTCAAGCCGCCTCCCAGGAAGTGAAAGAAGTAAAAAAGGGAGAAAAGAAGTGCAGACATGGTGATCTGGAGATACAGAGACTGTGTTTGAGGCAGGAGGCAGTGTGGCTGAAGGGCAAGGGTGTTGAGGTTGGAAAAGAACCAGGGACCTGGTGGAGATCCTGGCTGGGGCACCTCCTCACTGAGGGATTAGAGTGACTCCACCTCTCTAAGCCTCGCTTTCCTCATCTGTAAAATGGATGCAATCCCATCTACTTTCCAGGGTTGATGTGGAAATGAAAGGAATAACCGGCCAGAAAAGCTTGGTGGACTGGAGCCTGCTGTATAAATGGGAGGCCTGCCAATAGAGAGAGCTCTCCCCTATAGAGCTTCTTAAAGGGTTTGAAAAGACGATGAGAAAGTCCACGCCATGGGCTGCGGTCTTGCCTGAGTTTACAGAAACTTGAGAACATCTTTTCCTAGTGTCAGTGTCCAGCCTGCCCACTACCATTGCCCATTCTCATTGCAGGTTAATTTCGTTGCAGCTATTGATGTGTACGAAGACGGGGAAGCTGGTCTGCTCCTGTGTTACAACTGTAAGTAAGGGATGTGTTTTGATCGCCACTTGCTAAAATCCACTGTTGTTTTTTCTTTCTGGACAATGTACAGGGACTTAGCTTTAGGTTTATCTGGTGCATTGTTCCTGGATCCTTAACTGCGCTCCAGGGTGCAGCTAAAAATTGCCTTCCCACCTGTATCTCCCAATACCCAGACCTCTCAGTGAGATGGTACAACAGTCGCCTTGGGGTATCTCTGGGACGTGGAAGTGATGGCAGGGGCTTCCATCTAGGGAACCCCTACCATGTGTCCCGCGCTGGGCTCCATCAGCCCCAGCCACTGCTCACTGACTTCTCAGTTTCTGATCAGTTCATTTCAGTCGCTCAGTCACATCCGACTCTTTTCAACTCCATGGACTACAGCACACCAGGCCTCCCTTCCATCACCAACTCCCGGAGCTTACTCAGACTCATGTCTATCGAGTCAGTGATGCCATCCAACCATCTCATCCTCTGTCGTCCCCTTCTCCTGCCTTCAGTCTTTCCCAGCATCAGGGTCTTTTCTAGTGAGTCAGTTCTTTGGATTAGGTGGCCAAAGGATTGGAGCTTCAGCTTCAGCATCAGCCCTTCCAATGAATATTCAGGACTGATTTCCTTTTAGAACTGACTGGTTGGATCTCCTTGCTGTCCAAGGGACTCTCAAGAGTCTTCTCCAACACCACAGTTCAAAAGCATCAATTCTTCAGCCCTCAGCTTTCTTTATAGTCCAACTCTCACATCCATATGTGACTACTGGAAAAACCATAGCTTTGACTAGATGGACCTTTGTTGGCAAAGTAATGTCTCTGCTTTTTAATATGCTGTCTAAGTTAATCATAGCTTTTCCTCCAAGGAGCAAGTGTCTTTTAATTTCATGCTGCAGTCACCATCTGCAGTGATTTCGGAGTGAAAAAAAAAACCCAGTTTCTGTTACTCTCTGTCATCTGGAGATAAGGCACCTGAGTGGTGAACAGACTTTCTCAAACGGCAGAGCCCAGGTTCTCTTGACATTTGGGGCCCTCTTGACTCCAGTGCCCTGACAATTGCTCTTCCCCTTTTTGCTATTTCTCAGATGTTAATGAAATCAGCCTCAGCCTGGCATGCCTGGCCTCAGCTGGATTAGTTTGGGTCAGGTGGCAGATGGGTTTCAGGCAGACCAAAGATATCAAATAGGACTTAAGGATTTGCAGCTTTTCAAAAGCTAATGTGATACCACAATAAAAAAGGATCTTTTTAAAGCTAAAGATAGTGAGATATTTTCTTGGACCCAGGCTATGCAGTCTAACTAAATAAAACCTTTTTTTCAGCCTAGAATTGTATCAGTTTTGAGTGGTGATGCTGGTTATAGCACATGGGGCAGATACATTGATTAATTAATGTATTAATAATTAATTAATATAGATACAATGATTAATTAATCTTACTAACCTTTGATTAGTAAGAATGGTAATTTTCCATAGAGAAATTTATTGGGTAAACTTCCTCTTTCAAAATTTGAGATTTATGGGGAATCAGCAAAGAACTTCACCAATAAATCACTCTTTTAGGATATTTCATCCACAGATCTGTCAAAACCCTCCTCAAAACAGCAGATCTTTCTGGCCCATCTGATGAGAAGGGCCACACCTAGGGTGACAGCAAGAGGCCATGTGCTCTGGCGTGGATCCTCGCTGCCCAGCTGCCGGCGCCCAGAGGGCTGGGCTGCTGCAGCTGCTGCCACCCTCTGCCCCAGGTCTCCAGGGACACACAGAGTAGGCGCGCACCTGTGTGCGGCCACTTCTGTAAGATGTTCATCTCTTTAAAGTGTGGTCTTTTTAGTTTATTGAAAAACCTATTTGAAAAACTTATGGCTTTAAAAACTGATATAGATATTAATACTTCTTTCTTCCAGCTGCTCACCTGGGGGTGATTTTAGGTGGTAAAGAAAAACAGAAAGAGAGCAAGTTTTAGACCATGAACGTGAGTCCCAAAATGAAAGAGGGGCATGGAAACAATGTGGATGGCAAGCTCTCTACACAAAATTAGAAGCCGAGTTAGCAGGCAGTGCTGAGGTGGGGGTGGGATTTGAGGGGGTGGTCCCACACTAGGCCTCTGGCTCCTGGAGCCCCTTAAAAGTTCCACCTCCTTGGGCTTTGATCACCTCCTGGCTACAGGCCCTGGTTTCATCTCAGGATTTAATCAGCATGTATCTGTTCTCACAGACCCACCGGCCATCAGAAGATGATCTTTGACCTCACTTGGGTCAGACCTTGGCAATCCCAGGGGTGTCCCCAGACCTGACTCAGTCTCCCCAGACCTCGCCACTTCCTCCTGTTGCTTTGGGTCAGGTATCTGGCTTTCAGTTTCCATCTCCCTCTTTCTCTCGGCAGGTTGGCAGGTACCTGGGGATCCAGGGAATGAGCTGGTTTCCCCCAGTGGCCAGCTGACTTCTATAACTTGTCCCCCACACAGTGCACATCCATCTGCTTATCTCAGTCCACGTTCTTGTCTTGGTCACTGACACCCACAGGAAAGGCCCTTTCCAGCCAGGAGCTGTGGAAGGAGATTGTTTTCCCCAAGTTTGAAGCTGATTTTTAAAGTTTGCTGCTTTCTAAAATATAACTTCCAGAAACCCAGAGTTTTCTATACATAAATTTTTCTCTCAGATAAGTTAAAAATGTTTGCACGTGCCAAAAGGGACTTTTCTTCACAGAAATTTGTTTTAAAACTAAAATCTACATACTGTTCTTCACCAGCTGGATGGGGAAGGTCAAAGGAGGGAAGGTCATAGACTGAGCTGCTTCCAAGGCAGTGACTTTCTTAGACTCCTGTCCCCCTCATCCCCATTCAGGGCCCATTTAACTACAAGGGACGGCCCTCTCTGTGCCAGGCTGTGTCAGGCTCTGGAGATACAACAGTGGAAGGCACTGCCAGGGATGCAGTGAGCTCACCCTTCTGGGGCCAGCCACGCATGGGTGCCCGTGCACGGGTGTGAATGGGCTGCAAGCTCTGGAGTTCAGGAAACACTCTTGGCTTCTTTTTTGAATTAGAGACCTGCTGGTCTGAGACCACCAGCTCTCGTCACTGGGAGGGAGACCCCTCTACTTCCCTGGGGCGGATCCCGTTGGAAAAGGGGGAGACAGGACCTCTGGACTGCAGTCCAGTCACCCGCTCCAGGCCTGCGTGACTGCCTGTGAGGCAGGCAGGGGCTGGGACAAAAGCCTGATTGCACAGGTCAGGAGAGCTTGGGAAAGAGGAAGTGGAGCTGGGGAGTCCAGACAAGCCTTTCAATGAATTTTGCATTAAGGGAAAAGAATAAGGAAGGTTGCAGCAGCTAGAGGAGGAAGAGAGGGCAAAGGGTTTTGTTTTCTAAAACGTAGAATAAGCAGCATGCATAAGGCTGTTGGGAAAGAATAAGGCTGTTGGGAAAGATACGTTGGAGAAAGGAAAATAAGACAGAGGGGAGAGGCGTAAGCCAACCTCAGGTGAGCCCAGCAGGTCCAGGGCACTGCTGGGAGACCTGGGTGTCCTTCGTGGGCACTTGCTTCCTCAGGAGCAAGGTCTTTGAGAGTGAGGTTTGTTTTCCTCCCCTAGTGAGTCCACTGTTGCAAAAGCAATAACTGACCCTGATAAGAATTTCTGTCCTAATCACTCACTCTGTTAGAAGAACTATGATAAAACAGCATAAGGAAACTGCTTTACAAGGCACAGGGGTCTCATCAAAGGAGCCCCTGAGCCCTGCTGCTGCTGCTGCTGCTAAGTTGCTTCAGTCGTGTCTGACCCCATAGACGGCAGCCCACCAGGCTCCCCAGTCCCTGGGATTCTCCAGGTAAGAACACTGGAGTGGGTTGCCATTTCCTTTCATGTGCATGAAAGTGAAAAGTGAAAGTGAAGTTGCTCAGTCATGTCCGACTCTTAGCGACCCCATGGACTGCAGCCTTCCAGGCTCCTCCTCCCATGGGATTTTCCAGGCAAGAGTACTGGAGTGGGGTGCCATTGCCTTCTCCGCCTGAGCCCTGCAGGACTCTCGAAGGGATAGACAGGCAGGGCTTCAGATGGCCTCGGCCACCGCCCCAGCCTGGCCCCACATTGCAGGCCTCCGCAGCAGCTCTGCTCTGTGACCTCTCCCCTCTCACAGAGGGGCCACAGCTGTCAATTCTGACGCTAGGAACAGGGAGAGACTGCTTCATGGGCCCAAGGTTTCTCATTAGGGTGATGAAAATGTTATCAAATCAGATTGCGGTGATGTTATTCAACTCTATAAACAGACTACAGTTCATTGACTTGAATGCTTAAAATGGATGAGTTTATGGTATATAAATTATATCTCAGTAAAGCTGTTTTAAAAAATAATTGAAAAACTACTTTGCATGGCTAAAACGTGGCAGACTTTTGCAATAAAAGGGGTCTTTGTTTTTCCGTTTGTGTGGATGTGAGCGTTGGACCTTAAAAAAAGCTGAGAGCTGAAGAATTGATGCTTTTGAACTGTGGTGTTGGAGAAGACTCTTGAGAGTCCCTCAAACTGCAGGGAGATCCACCCAGTCTATCCTAAACGAAATCAGTCCTGAATATTCATTGCAAGGACTGATGCTGAAGCTGAAACTCCAATCCTTTGGCCGCCTGGTGCGACAAACTGACTCATTTGAAAAGACTCTGATGCTGGGAAAGATTGAAGGCGGGAGAAGGGTACGGCAGAGGATGAGATGGTTGGATGGCATCACTGACTGGACGGACGTGAGTTTGAGCAAGCTCCGGGAGTTGGTGATGGACAGGGAGGCCTGGCATGCTGCAGTCCATGGGATCACAAAGAGTTGGACATGACTGAGTGGCTGAACTGAACTGGTTTCTTGGTAAACTTTTTCACTCTACGAGGGTCTGAACCACCTGGACTTGTGTTTAGAGCTCAGAGCAGGCCAAGAACCAGATAATTGAGTTAACCTGGCCTTACTTTAATGCTGGCTCAGGCTCACGAAGGTGATACAGGCATATGGCTTCAAGTTTTCATTATAAAATGTTGCAGGGAGTGTATGAGTCCCACCTCACATGTCCTGCTGAGTGAGGTTTAGGGAATGATCCCCTGTAGGAGAGCTTCCTCCATCCAGGGGTGCCATCAAGTGCCCCTTCTTGTCTGCAAACCAACCAATACTGTCCCCCATGCAGGACTTGTGCGGCCGTGAACAAGCTACTTCACCGCCCCTTGCCTTGATTCTCTAATCTGCAAAATGAGCGTAATAACAGCATCTACTTCATAAGTTTGTACAGGTTAAAGGGGAAAATGTTTTAAAGCTTGGCATCTGGCACATAGTAAATTCTCCAAAAAATGGCAGCTATGACGACATGTGGCAGAAATATTACTCTGGCTCTGCCTGCCTTCTGCCCCTGAGAATCTGGCAGCGTGGCAGTGGTTGTGCTGGCTTTCAGAACAGATAGATAGGATGCTCTTCTTGTGGCCTGTGTCTCATTTATCTGATTACAGTTGCCTGAGTGTTGTCTCCAACAAAAATAAGCCGCTGTTGTTTTGTTGCAGACAGTTGCATCTACAAAAAGGTTTGCCCGTTTAATGGTGGCTCCTTTTTGGTTCAACCCTCTGCGTCAGATTTCCAGTTCTGTTGGAACCAGGCTCCCTGTGCGATTGGTAAGGAAACCTTTTGTCATCATGGTCTTCCCCCAGAAAGACACATCTGAACTGTTCCATCCTATGTAAGCGCTGGCTTACCGCTAAATTTTCCATGAATTCTCTGAGTATGATGAATATAAACAGTCTTCTTCTTTAACTGTTTTTCATTTTGCTCCCCTTCAGGGACTATTGTCTCCCATTGTTCCTCCCAGGTCTCCTCAGTGCCTGAGGATGTGAGCCTTTGCGAGCAATTAAATATCTATTTTCAGTACTTGGGTATCTTGCAGTACCCTTTCATTTCTGGGCCTCACTTTCTGACTTCTAATATATGAGAATTTAGAAAGATTCCATCCTTGAACCTCTGACTGACTTGGGAGAGAAGCATAATGCACTCAGCAGCCTTCTTACACATTCTGAAGCTTGAAAGTCTAGAGTCACAGAAACTCTGGTACTTGACCTGCCACTGAAACGTCAGGACGTGCTTTGGTGGTGCTTCGGTTCTGTGGTTCAGGATCCACAGCTGGGCAATCTGCCTGGCAAGAGTCAGATCAGAGCCACATATATTGACATTATTGTCCTCAAAAGCATTCGTTGATAGGTAAACATGATAGAGTTTTAACTGAAGAGCAGAGGGATGGAGGCAGGTACTGGGAGGACCGGATGGCTTGGGTGCAGATTAGTTATGGTAAGACAGAGAGGGGAGGGTTAGAAATGGGTCTCAGGTCTGAGCCAGGGCACTAAGGACCCTGTTCTAGTTCAAGGCTAGAGATGTGGGAGCGGTAGGAAGAGTCACAGGTGAAACCAAGAGAGCAGGAACAGGACGCAGCCCCTGCCCAGACACACAGACAGGAGGAGCGTAGGGGAGGGTGACTCAGGGACAGGGAATGAAGGAGTAAAGGCCAGGTTCCTGGACAGAAGGCACGTGGGCAGGAGAGGGCGTGTCTGGACCACAGGGGGAAGGTCTTGGGGACCCGGATGGGCAGTGTGCCCGGAAGATGAGGTGGGGAACTGCAGTGGGAGAGGAACGCGGGAGAAGCCGGGACAGTGCGGGCAGGTGCTCGGCGGCTGAGGGAGGCTCTCCTAGAACTAAGGGCCATGCGCCCCCGAAGGAAGAGACGCAGCGGAGGAAGGGGAGAGAAGCGAGGTGGGTGTGAGAGGGCCCCAGCAGCGCCCCAGCCGCAGCCCGGGCTGGGCGCTGACGCCCCGCTGCCTTGCAGTCTGTGCGTTCCCCTACCTGCTGGCCTTCACCACCGACTCCATGGAGATCCGCCTGGTGGTGAACGGGAACCTGGTCCACACGGCCGTCGTGCCTCAGCTACAGCTCGTGGCCTCCAGGGTGAGTAGAGCTGGGGTTTATTTCTGTCTGAGGGGCTTCGGGTGCCCCAGCACCACAAGGTCTCAGGCGGGCGAGGACACCTTCGTGGCGAGACTGATGCTGACACCACCACACGTGTGTGGAGATGAGAAAGCTGGAAACAGTCCTAGGTTGAGTTTTCCTGTGTGGGTTCAAAACACCCTGGGCTGCAAAACACCCCTCCTTAGCACCCAGAGTCACCCCTACTGGTGGCGGCAGGGGAGCAGCCCGCAGCCGGAAACGGAAGTCCTCCATGTGAGCCTGGGCCGCTGGTCACAGGAGGACAGTCCGAGGCTAGAACAGTTAAGAGCTTGAGGTAGTGCTTTCTTCCTTTGCTGCTGTCTGTCTTCAGTTTGAACTTGTGTCCCGCATACTATGACTGATGGACAGATTCATGCCCAGTGACAATGTGCGCAAAACCAAGGGATGCAGGAACAAAGATCTTCCCAGGTGTCTTCTACCGCAGGCGCATAACCCACCGGGTCTTGTTCTGGTTCCCTCCTCCGGGTCAGCCCCACACCCTCTCCATGGCCTTGCCAGGCCAGCCGGTGCTCCATCCTAACGGGCATCACATTTGGTGGTGGGAGGCTGCGTACTCCCCACCCCCACACTGACAGTTCTGTAAGGACAGACCCTAGCATCTTATGCACTAACGTAGTGCCAGTAGAGTGCTGGTAAGTGTGTAACCAATAATCTTTGGAAAATGGGTATGCGTGTATACACACATTCATATATATATGGACATCAGTTGATTATAAATTTTACTAATAGTATCGTATATTAACACCTATATATGGGATCTAGAAAAATGGTACTAATGAACCTATTTGCAGGGCAGGAATAGGGAACAGCGTAGGGCAGACATAGAGAACAGTTTTGTGTACACAGGGGAGGAAGGGGAGGGCAGGATGAAGTGAGAGAGTAGCGCTGAGATGTATACGGTACCATGTGAAACACAGCTGGCCAGTGGGAAGGTGCTGTATGGCACAGGGAGCTCAGCCTGGCGCTCTGTGACGACCTAGAAGGTGGGATGGGGAAGGGTGGGAGGAAGGCTCCGGAAGGAGGGGCCGGTGTATGCCTATGGCCGATTCACATTGTTGTAGAGCAGAAACCAACAGAACATTGTAGAGCAAGCCTCTGATGAAAAATGTTTTAAAATTTAAAAATAGATTTTACTGATTATAAAAATATAGATAGCTTATGATTTATAACTAATAATAAAATATACAATGCTTTTTATCTCAAAGTCCATTTAGCCAACTGGCTCTCATAAAACACTTTTGTTTTCACTAAGAAGCAGCAAGAATTAGTCACTCAGTCGTGTCCTACTCTTTTAATTTTCACTGATTTTCCTTTATCCATAGCCAACCCCTGGCTGCAGTTCAACCACAATTTTACAGTTGGAATTATATCTCAACCCGTTCATTCTTTTTCCAAGTTTGTTGTCATTAAATCTGACATGTGATCTATTAAACTATTTTTCACCCTCATACAAATTATTAAACTAAAACTTCTTTCAATTTCAGCACTGGACAGTATTCTTTTAATTTTAATCTTCATTATTCATGTTTTCTCCATCACTTTAAGTCCAGACCATCAACAAAATAACAAATCAACCTCTGATTTATAGCATTTGCCGATTTCCACAGTATAAATAGTCCCACCATGACTGATCTCAAGCTTCCCGTGTGACACCTCAGCACACAGCATTAGGAGCCACTATTACACAATCTCCCCCTCCCACACACAGACACTGTATAAACTACCTCAAGAGTATGGAGAATTGTCAATGTAGTAAAATAATGAGGAATGGTTGAATTTTGATATTTAGTTCCTTTGTTCTTTTAACACAATTTAAGTTGAATAATGGCCGTGTTTAGCAGCCAGCTTGCAAGACCCCTGAAACTCAGCGCCCTGAGTCCGCAGGAGCTGCCCACCACCAGCCACACACCAGCGCCATTGCCCCAAAGCCGGCCCATCGTGGGTGGGCTTGAGTATTTGCTGATTCGTGAGTGAGGACCCACGACCCCACCCGGGACCTAGACCTGACTAGATTCCAAACCTTCCCCAGTTCTAACCTCTGGTGCTGAAGCTCCCTTTCAAGGAAGTGTATTGTGTCTGTATTTGTGGAAGGCGTGTGGGAAATTGGCTCTTTTCTATTGTGTGTCAACCAGTAGATAAGAAGTAGGAGGACTGAGCTCTCAGGAGCCTTCTGAGCCCAGAGCTGGCAGCCGCCTCCCTGGCTTCTTCCTGCACTGCAGACCCCATGGGACAGCTGGGGGTCTGTGCAGTGATGACAGGAGGGCTGGTGGGTGCAGGGCCCTTAAAACTACACAGCTCAGTAACGCCTTCTCTTTCTCTCCAGTCGGATATCTACTTCACAGCAACCGCATCAGCGAACGAGGTCTCGTCCGGAGGCAGCTCCAAGGGGGCCAGTGCCCACAATTCTCCTCAGACACCCCCAGGCCGAGATACTCCAGTGTTTCCTTCTTCCCTGGGGGAAGGTGAAGTCCAGTTTTTACTGTCTTATGATAGACGTTTTGATCCATTCTGATTTCGCTGAAAGGTGAAAGTGTTAGTAGCTTAGCCATGTCTGACTCTTTGCAACCCCATAGACCATAGCCTGCCAGGCTTCTCTGTCCATGGAATTCTCCAGGCAAGAATACTGCAGTGGGTTGCCATTCCTGTCTCCAGGGAATCTTCCCGACCCAGGGATTGAACCCAAGTCTCCTACATTGCAGGCAGATTCTTTGCTGTCTGAGCCACCAGGGAAGCCCCTGTAGTTCATTGTCAAATACTGACATGTGATTACTGCTGAAGGAACCCACTATTTGAAGCCACAAAAAAACTTGCAGTGTGGTTGCATTCTTAAGAAACCTTGTGATAATCCCCACCCCCAAACAATTCCCATTATGAAAACACTTGTTTCAAAGGGGAGAAGGAAGTTGAGGGTTAGCGAGACTGCAGTTGGCCCCAGCAAGTTATCTTCCCTTCAGGAATGTTAAGAATATAATAGAATTTCATAGCTAAAAGGATATCATCATGAAACCCACACATTACTCAGCACCCAGCTTTCACTCTGTCTGGCTTCGCCCTTGAACCCTGCAGACCTTTGCTATGGTTACTGCCTCAGGCTTTTCCTAACTTCTCACCATATGAGTCGTCTTTATGGCTCGCTGCCAGGAGAGCTCGGAGCTCCCCAGCAGGACAGCTGTGCCTTTCTTGCCGCCTCCTTCCTCCTGCCCACGCATAACCAGGAGTGGGTGTTTTGTCCCATTCACCCATGAACAGGATGCCGTTAGAAGACAGAGCTGGCAGGTGCCACCACTTTATTGCCCCTAATGAAATGCGGGAGGTCAGCCTGTGACATAAATTCTTCTTTCGTGCTAATTATGTTGAGGAACCAGGAAATATTCTCTCATGAATAACATGAGCTCTTCTTAAAGTTCTAACGTTCTTTTTGAACCCTTATTTCAGGTGAAATTCAATCCAAAAATCTGTACAAGATTCCACTCAGAAACCTGGTGGGCAGAAGCATCGAGCGGCCTCTGAAATCGCCCTTAGTCTCCAAGGTCATCACCCCACCCACCTCCATCGGCATTGGCATCGCAGCCATTCCTGTCACTCACTCCTTGTCCCTGTCCCGCATGGAGATCAAAGAAATAGCGAGCAGGACCCGCAGGGAGCTGCTGGGTAATGGCTGTCCATTCTCGTGTTTGTGATGTTTGTAAAGATACCTGCTGATTTTATCTGCGCGTATTGGTTGTGCTTAGTCATGTCTGACTTTTTGTGACCCCATGGACTATAGCCCACCAGGCTCTTGTGTCCATGGAATTCTCCAGGTAAAAGTACTGGAGCGGGCTGCCGTTTCCTCCCCAAGGGGATCATCCCAACCCAGGGATTAAACCTGCATCTCCTGCGTTGGCAGAGGGAATTCTTTACCACCGTGCCACTTGGGAAGCCCATTTGTGGATATTATCCTCAAATGCAAAGAGCCCTATCATAAGGGATTTATAAAGAAATTATAAACTTGCACCCACACCAAGGAATACTGTACAGTCTACCCAACAACAATGATGTGTCAGTCTAGATTTATTGGTATAGAAAGTGCGCAAACCATATGAAGGGCAGGTGGGGAGGCAGTTTGTAAAATAGTCTGTCTAGTCTGATAACAATTTTTTAAATATAAGTAATCTAAATAGGTATGATCCTAGAAAAGTGTCTAGAAGGGCTTATAGCTGCCAGCTCTCAGGTAACATTTCATACTTGTATATCCAAAATGTAAATCTGTCTGGGATTTTCTGCATATTTTTGTTCCCTTTTTTGCATGTTTGTGGTGCAGTTCCGTCATCCCTTCCTGAAGCCCCTGGGCCAGGGGGCAGGTCTGTGGGGATGGGAGCAATGTCAGGTCCCTGCTATGCCCTCCTCCCAGTTCACAGGTGAGAGACCAGACCAGAGACACAAAGAGCACCATGATAATCGTGAAGAGGCTAGACTGTTGTAAAGGTTTTTGTTCAGAGTTGTGAAAACAAAATGAGGAAAACTGGAGGCGTGATGGCAAACCAATAAGAACTGGTTTAAAGCTTGAGTTGGCAACTGCATGGTGTAAAACTACAAGGACACACGCCTGTGCTCCGGTCACGCTTCCTGACCAGCTGGAGAAGGGGATTCAGACCCCCTGACAGGGCAACCTTGACATTGGCAAAATCGGTTGGCTCTTGAAGTTGGTCCCTCTCACTGAGCTTTTCAAATGTATGTATTGCTATTTTTAACCCATTATTCCCTAAGAAAGCTTGATCTTGCCAACTATTGTTGTATAAACCACTGTGCTTTTCAGAAATTGGATCTCTGAGTTGACGAATTACAATTTCCAGTGGTAGGACTGTAGATTTTCTTTCCTTCATTAAACTCTTCTGAGTCATTTTTTCCCAATACATATATTCGTTCTAATCAGAAACAAAAGACCTTCTACCAACAAGACAACGAGAAAATCAATTATTTACAAATACAGACTTTTATCATTGTTCTTCCTGCCTCCATCCCCTTAATGTACCAATACCCAACCAGGAGAAAAAGGGCATTTCCTGTCTCTTGGCAGTCCGATGGTAATGACCCTCTGACCTGTGATTCTCCCCTGCTATCCAGGCCTCTCTGATGACGGTGGATCCAGGTCAGAAGGAGCACCAAAGCCCAAGTCAAAGGCCCGGAAGCGGCTAGAAGAAAACCAAGGAGGTCCCAAGCCAGGGACAGTGCGGTCCACTAGCAGTGACAGGTAAAGAGGGACGTAGCCCGTGCTCAGGGTGGTGGCCCCTCAAGTCACAGGACAGCCACAAGGCCCCTTCTGCTGAGTGACGGTGCGTGGGCCAGCCCCTTGGGCAAGCCGCAGCAGAGGGTCAGCGGCCGGCTCCTCTCTGAGGACCCCCAGAGAGTACAGCCTGCCAGGAAGGGGCCCAGGCAAAGGGGCAGTCTCACTAGCAACTCAACAAATGCACACTGAAATACAGAGACTTCTTTTGCTCACCAAATTGACAGAGACTTTTTTAAAACAAAAGTGCTCTCCAGTACTTCTGGTGGATCCTTTCTGGATGGCCGTTCAGTATCACACATCTATGAATATTTGTTGAATCCCACTGATTTGTCCCCTGAGGTTCTCTGTGTCCCTCATAAAACACCTTGCCTGCTTCTCTGTGGAGGCCAAGGGGGCATGTGTCCAGGTTCTGTTGCAGGAAGGAGGACCCCCTTCCAGGGCCCGAAACTGGGCTCTTGTCTAACACTCAGAAATGAATTGTCTGAGGAGACACATGTGCTGACAAAGCAAGAGATTTTATTGGGAAAGGGCACCCGGGTGGAGAGCATAGGGTAAGGGAACCCAGGAGTACTGCTCTGCTGCGTGGCTCGCAGTCTCGGGTTTTATGGTGATGGGATTAGTTTCCGGGTGGTCTCTGGCCAATCATTGTAATTCAGAGTCTTTCCTGATGGTGCACACATCGCTCAGCCAAGATGGATGCTAGCAAGAGGGATTCTGGGAAGTAGACGGTCATGTGGTGTCTCCTTTAGACCTTTCCCGAACTCTTCCGGTTGGTGGTGGCTTATTAGTTCCGTATTCCTTATCAGGATCTCCTGTCATAAAACAACTCATGCAGATGGTTATTATGGTGCCTGGCCAGGGTGGGCGGTTTCAGTCAGTGTGCTTCCCCGAACAGTTCCATTCATTCATGCAACGCACATTCTTAGAGCACCTGGTACTGAGCTGGGGACATGGAGCTGAACTTCAGGGGCTCACAGGCTGCTGGGGAAGGCCAACCTTCCCCGGAATTATAGAGAATTACAGCATTCCAGGGCAGCAGGTGATACCGAAGAATGAGGTGTGCCATCCATTCCATGCTTGGGGTAGGGGGGTTCCCAAAAATCAGGAAAGGCTGAGCCAAGTCTCATAAATCAAGCAGCCATTAGCCTGGCCCAGAGAGGAAGGCACTCACTCAGGCTTTAATCCAACACTTTCACTGAGCTCCTGCCATGTGACCAGGCCCCTACCCTCATGGACTTTACATTTTAGTGTGGAGAAACACACAATAAACCTGTGAACAAGTAAGCAATTGCTATCACTTCCATTAGTGACCAGCACTGCAAGGAAGTTTAAAACAAAGTGATGGGGGTGGGGTGGATAAAAGGTCTACTTAAGGTGGGAGCTGGGAGTCAAGGAAGGCTTCTTGGAGGAAGTGGCATGGAGCTGAGCTCTGAATGAGAAGGAGCTGGGGGAACAGCCCTTCTGGCAGCGTAACGGGCAGGGGGAAAAAGTCCTGAAGAGAGAGAGAAGGAAGTGAGTGGGTCAGCTTGAACACAGACAAGGAGGTGAGGTCAAGAACAACCAGAGGCTGGACCGTGGGCTTTTACAGGCTACAGTGAGTCCTTGGTGAACAGAGGAACTCCCTGAATTTGGTCAAACTGGTTTTGCAGGTGTCTGAGAGTAGAGAGAAAATAGAGGGCAATGAAGGGCTGGGAGGAGGCCAGAGGGGTCAGCAGGGTGGGGCCTGTGGGCCTGTGGCCAGGTGTTTCAGCCTTGTCCTCAGGCCATGGGGAACCAGGGGAGGGTTTATCCCAGTTTGCCTCACAAACACATATGTGTCACTACTGACCTTTCTTTTTTCCCTTTTTCTCCCTTTTTTTAATGGTGGTAAAAGTCGGATAATATAAAACATACTATTTTAACCACATTTAACTGTACAGTTCAGCAGCACCAAGTACATTCACACTGTTGTACAACGTCCACCACCGTCCGTCTCCTGAATGTTTCACATTCCTAAACTGCAGCTCTGTCCCCGTTAACCACTAATTCCCCATCTGCCCAACCCATACCCCTACCCCAGCCCCTGGCATCTACCAGTGTACTTTCTGACTCCATGAATTTGACTATTCTGGGTATCTCATGTAAGTGGCCTTTAAAACCCATAACAACCCAGGAGACTGGACAGTCTGCCTGCAGAACACAAGCTCTGTTGGGGTGGGCATCACTCCTGCACATGCCCACCTCTCCCTCACAATGGTGGGGGTGGGAAAGACAGGTTCTCGCATTTAGGGGAGCAGGAAGCAGAGTAGCCAGCTCAGTGGTACACCCCAGGATCTGTTCACAGTGACTTCTCTCCTCTAGGATCACATCGAGCTCCCTAGAAAGTCCTTCCACTTCTGAAGCCAATCCCAATGGCCGTTACCAGTCGACCAGCTCCGACCCAGACCCTGTGGCCGAGCAAGAAGGCAGCCCTGTCTGGGGCAGCTGCCCCTTTCAGCTCACTGCTTTCTCGGATGAAGACATTATTGATTTGAAGTAAACAGAGTCCCAATCAAGTTTGCCATGTTTAATTTTCTTACAGAGGTTTATACTCTTTAGCCAGTTCTGACATCATTTCTCAACAAAATGTGGCTTTTAGCCTGTGTGTGATCTATTGGACCAAACCTTCTGCACCCTCGGCCTGTTTGGGTCACTCTCCAATGTCCGGTGCCATCTTTCTTGACCTTTCTTTCTTTCTGTTCAGGAACCATCAGTCCCCTTGTAATAAAGGCGGTAGATTTCACTGAGGTTTTAGATTGAAACTTTGAATAAATCAAAAATATTCATTCTTATTTATTGCAACCTTCTCTTATATTTTATATACTTAGATGGAAAAGTTATTTTTTCATTACAGTTTTGTTTTGTCACATAAATGTGTTTCTTTTATTGAGATAAAGAAAAGCCATTGCTTTAAAAATTTATTATAAATAAGTTTTCTTTCTGCACCTCTAGCCCCTGTTGCTGTTTCAGTTCACTGTGACTGGAACCAGCTGCATTCCTGCTTATAGACTTTTGAGAAAAGCTAAATTTTTAGATCTTAGAAACTCCTGCTTCTTTCTCCTTGTGTCTCACAAAAAAAAAAATAATAAGGTATAGGAGCCTGTTAAGAGTCTCAAGATTTTCTTTTGTTTTATTGTTACTGTGAAATCATACAACCTAGAAACAGTTAAACTTCCTCCTCAAAATTATCATTCTCAAATTCCCTCCTCCTGTTCAGCTCTGCTTTGGTCTCTCACATGAATCAAATGAGTAGCCTTCCTCTTATCATGTATCCACCTTCTGTTGCTCCATCCTCAAAGTGAGAAGAAAATGTGAGTTTGGCCAAGTTCGAAGGAAATAGTGAGATATCTAGCCAGGGGAGATCAAAGGAGGAAAATTGAGTTTCACTGACATTGTAAACTTTTTAATCTGTGTAAAGAAGATAACTTACTTCTGGCTTTAGTCTAACATTCTGTTTTATTATATCTCGTCTTGCCAATATCACCCATCAAAAGAAACTTGAGACCGTTTCCCCTGTTGAAGTGGCTCTGAGTTCTTCTGCAGGTCTTCTCACTTACTGCGGAGGTCTGTGCGGGACATGACTCGATCTGATAGATCTCACGGAAGTTTGGACCCTACCTCCTTGTGGGCCTTGCACCCTGTGGGGAGAGCTCTCCTCTCCGCCTGTGGCTCAGAGAGTCCCACATGATACATCTGAGCTGAGGGCTGCCTGGTCCCCTTCAGCAGAAGGCAGGAGGTCAGAGTGCTAAAGACAGTGCTTCTTTAGTGTACCCGGGGGGTGGTCCATAACCAAAGGAGTCTCCTCACAGTCTTTGCAGCATTCAGCGCTCCTGTTCTTCTGTGTTTTGTTATGCTCTTTTCATATAAAAGGGGAAAACACAAGATCAACTACATGCTGTGTCTTGACCTCACCCAAAGCTTTGTGGATTGGGCTTTACTATTTTTATTTTTCAAATAAGGAAACTGAGGTTCAAAAGGAGGCAGTGATTTGAACCTGTGATTTCTCTGACCCCAGAACTGTGCCCTGTCCCCTGTCTACCCTATAGAGCCAGGCTGAATACCTTGTGTCAGCTGGATCTGGCTGGTGTTTTTCATGTTAAAATAATTTGTAAGCCTCATGAGCTTGTATGTGTGTTTTTCCTGTCATCTTTTTCTTTCCCCTGAAGTTTCTTGCTTCTCATCCTGGAATTGAAAAACCAAGGGCTATTTAGACCATTCTTCCAAAGAGACTGGCAGCATCAGAACCACCCCATGATTTGACAAGAGTCACAGATCTGAGGAGTGGATGTAGAATGGGCAAGGGGTGGGCACCACTAAACAGTTTGATGGACTTGGCTTATAAAAGGAAGGCGAGAGCCTGCTCTGGCAGCAGTGTCTGCTTACAAAGGCCAAGTGAATGCTGCACACTCATGGGGAGGGAGATGACCAGCCAGAGGGCAGGAGCAGGTTTGAACGGTTCATGGCTTGGCAGCCACTCCAGTATTCTTGCCTGAAGAATCCCATGGACAGAGGAGCCTGGCGGGCTACAGTCCATGGGGTTGGAAAGAGTTGGACACAACTGAAGCGACTTAGTGCACACGCATAGCTTGGAGGGCTGGCTGGCCTTAGCTAGGCTCACTGGATCACCCTGTCTACAGAAGCCTCTCTGCATACCCCTCAGGCTGAACTGCAAAGTAAAATGTCTAGCAGCAGCAGTTTGCCCTTGGAATCTGAAGCATCCATCCCCTCTGCAAACATCCAGTACCCACTGTCTGGAGCAGAAGATCATGTCCATTGGGGAAGGGAGAGAAGTAGACAGGTGAATCACAAGCAATGATTAGCGCTGTAATAAGAATTTACGATTGGAGCACAAGACACCGAGGAAGAACCGAGGGGTGATTGCCTATGTCTTGAAAGATAATACAATCTGGTGACTGCGCTAATTATACTGCCTAATATTTGAGTTATCTGGAATGTACTTGGTCTTTTCACTTTGCCCCTACAACTAACCCTCCTGCAAGACAGATACTATTATTTCCACTTGGAGATGAAGAGAAAGAGGCCCAGAGAGGGATTAGAAACTAAGCCTGTTACTCTCTTAGTCCTGGTTCTTGCCAGAATTACACAGCACTCCACCGCAGCTGCCTGCACCCAGGGAATGTGGCATACAAATCGCCACATTCTACAGCACCCTGACTTCTTCATACTCACCTCCACCAGTGACCAGGGTGCACACACGTAGAGAGACGCTATTAACATCCGCAGGGGACTCAAAATTGGGAGGTGAAGTATTAAGATGAAGATTCCAAAGTCAGGATTACCTGTGAAGTGAGGGGAATTTAGCAGAGACCATGGGGCTCACAGAGTCGGACACGACTGAAGCGACTTAGCAGACTTAGCAGCATGGGGCTCAACATTTAGGCCCAGATCAGTCACAGCTATGCGGCATGGGGGACCCCGCCTAAAACGGGTTCTCAGTACCCGAAGGTCGTGGTCATCATCAGTCTGCGACTCCGTAGCAGTCAGCAACCTGGGCTCTCCCGCCCTCACTCCAAGTCTTCACAAGCACAAGAATTGGACTGCGGCGCTCAGGACCACGCCTCCAGCAACAGCTGATCCGAGAACAGACCAGCCCATAACCGGTGTTTAGAGACCTTCCGCCCTGCGGCTCTCGGTGGGCAGAGCTGCCCACGCCTCAGAGCAGAGGTTAACGCTGAGCAATTACTGCAGACCCTACCCAGGGAGGTCAGCGGCTCTTCACAAAGACAGGGAGGGCAGTCCCGGACGCGACCCACGTGCTCCGCCTTCATTCGGCTTCCTAGCCTCACTGGCGGAAGCTAGATTAAGAGGCGGTTCCCGGCGCAAATGCAGTCCCCACCCTCCATTCTCACTGGTCGGTTTCAGTTCGGTTCAGTCGCTCAGTCGTGTCCAACTCTTTGCGACCCCATGAATTGCAGTACGCCAGGCCTCCCTGTCCATCACCATCTCCCGGAGTTCATTCAGACCCACGTCCATCGAGTCCGTGATGCCATCCAGCCATTTCATCCTGGGTCGTCCCCTTCTCCTCCTGCCCCCAATCCCTCCCAGCATCAGAGTCTTTTCCAATGAGTCAACTCTTCGCATGAGGTGGCCAAAGTACTGGAGCTTCAGCTTTAGCATCATTCCTTCCAAAGGAATCCCAGGGTTGATCTCCTTCAGAATGGACTGGTTGGATCTCCTTGCAGTCCAAGGGACTCTCAAGAGTCTTCTCCAACACCACAGTTCAAAAGCATCAATTCTTTGGCGCTCAGCCTTCTTCACAGTCCAACTCTCACATCCATACATGACCACAGGAAAAACCATAGCCTTGACTAGACGGACCTTAGTCGGCAAAGTAATGTCTGCTTTTGAATATACTATCTAGGTTGGTCACAACTTTTCTTCCAAGGAGTAAGCGTCTTTTAATTTCATGGCTTGCAGTCACCATCTTCAGTGATTTTGGAGCCCAAAAAAATAAAGTCTGACACTGTTTCTAAGTGATGGGACCAGATGCCATGATCTTCGTTTTCTGAATCGTTTTCTGGTCGGTTTGGGTCGCGGTTTCTTAGATGACCCCGCCTTCGAGCTCGCATCACCCTCCTATTGGGTGGCTGTGTGAGCCCCCGCCACATACAAGCTCCTCCCCTGCCTATACATTGGATGGCAGTCCTGGAGGCGGTGCCAGTGAGAGACGCCCTCCGGCTCTTTACTTCCATTGGTCCGCTTTCACTTGAAGGGCGGCTCCTAGAGCAGCCGCTAACCCCGCCTTGCGTTCCCATTGGCTGCTCCCTTACCCCGCCTAGAGCCGTTCCTCACTGTCTGTTGGTTGCCCTGGCCTGAGAGGCCGGTGCTGGCAGCACTCGCGGGACGTGTCGCGGGAACCCGCAAAGCAAGCGTTGATCGCGGACATGACGCCTGAGGACCAAGAGGAGACCCAGCCGCTCCTGCGGCCGCCCGGCGGCAGGTGAGCAGTAGGGGGAACCCAGGTCCGCTGGCGCGGCCTCATTCCATCCTCTGCGCCCAGGCCTTGCCCCTCACCTACAGCCCCTGTCTCCGCAGCGCTCCCCGCGGCCGCCTCGTCTTCCTCGCTGCCTTCGCCGCTGCCCTGGGACCGCTCAGCTTCGGCTTCGCTCTCGGCTACAGCTCCCCCGCCATCCCGAGCCTGAGGCGCGCCGCGCCCCCGGCCCCGCACCTCGACGAAGATGCAGCCTCCTGGTTTGGGGTGAGGCCTTGGGCTCACCCTCCTGCCCTCAGGGGCCTTCCACCGCCCACCCCTAAGACGGGTGCCGGGACCCTCCCCGCGCTGCCTGGCTTTGGGCGGGCATGGAGACCCTCCGCCGAGTATGTCCTGGCTCCCCTGAGAGGGGTCGCCCATCTCCCCTGCCCCCTCAGCGGCTGAGGGTGGGGTGGAGGGCGAGGTTGGGCCGCGGGCCCCCGGTGCCCCCTCCCTCAGCCGGCGGTCGCCCCGCCCCCAGGCCATCGTGACCCTGGGCGCCGCGGCCGGGGGCGTGCTGGGCGGCTGGCTCCTGGACCGCGCGGGGCGCAAGCTGAGCCTCCTCCTCTGCGCCTTGCCCTTCGTGACCGGCTTCGCCGTCATCACCGCGGCTCAGAACCTGTGGATGCTGCTTGGAGGCCGCCTACTTACTGGCCTGGCCTGCGGCATTGCCTCGCTCGTGGCCCCGGTGAGTGTGTTTCCTCCCAGTCAGGCGCCCTGGGACCCGGGAAAAGGGGCAGAACTCTGGGCCTGATTCTCTCCTTGGCTGCGGCCTCTTGAGTGCCTGACACCATGCCCCTCCCCTGCTCCATGTTCCTTACACTCCCATGGGGCCTTGGAAAGAGCTGTTGTTATCCGTCCCTGGTTACAGATGAAGCTTAAAGGAACGTGAAGTGGAAGTCGCTCAGTCGTGTCGAACTCTTTGCGACCCCATGGACTGTAGTCCATGGAATTCTTCAGGCCAGAATGCTGGAGTGGATAGCCTTTCCCCTCTCCAAGGGAATCTTCCCAACCCAGGGATGGAACCCAAATCTCCCGCATTGTGGGCAGATTCTTTACCGCCTGAGCCACAAGTCCTTGGTTTAAGTACAAAGTCAGTGGTGATTGCTATTTCTTGAACCCCGAGTGATGGCACTTAACAGGGCCTCTCTTTGGCTCTACAAATGAGGTGCCCTCTGTGGATGGTCAACAGAAGCCTCACACGATGGCTTAGGTCCCCCTTGGCCTTCAGACCACTGGCTACAGTTCAGCAGGAAAATCCCACTGTGGTTTGTCCCCAGGGGCAGAGGCTGTTGGGACCTGGCACGCCCCTTCACTGCTCAGGAAGCGGCCCTCCAGGCGTTCCCCCTGCTCCTCTCTCACCACCTCCTGACCCAGCACTGCCCAGGCTACCTTTGGAGGTGGACACGTCTGGGTGAAACCACAGCCCTGGGCAGAGCACCTCTGTGAGCCCATAAGGTGGGAATGATGGTGTTAGCTCGGGCTGTGGCTGTGCAGCTTCACGAGAGCCTATATACACGGCCCTGGCCCTGGCATGGCCGGTGGAAGGACTTGGACCCTGGCAGCTGGGATTGCTGGGTGTCCTGTGACCTGCTGCTCGTCGTGGGCTTGAGTGATCCACCACCACCCACACCCTAAGCAATCAAGACTAAAAGCAGTAGCTCAGAATCCCTCCCTTTGCACCTACCACTCATTTCAACTGCATCTGCTGGGTAATACACAGCAGCTAGATTGGATTTTATATCTGGATTTTTTTGGTGTTTTTTTTTACTGGGCAAAAACACACCTGCCTTAGTCATGGACATAAGACATGGAATAACACAGAAGCATGGGCAAGCGCTTTCTGGCTCCTGAGCCCAGAGGAAGCTGCGGCAGTCACTGGTAGCAAGTGAGGTGGAGAGTTCCTGCTTTCACTCCAAGGGAACTACTCAAAGTGTGGTCCTTGGGTCAGCAGCTGTGTGTCTCCTGGAGGTGGTTAGAAAGGCGGAATTGTGGGCCCACCACACATCTGTTGTTGTTGTTTAGTTGCCAAGTCTCATATCTGACCCTCTGTGACCCCACAGACTATACTCCGCCAGGCTCCTCTGTCCATGGTATTTCTCAGGCGGGAATACTGGAGTGGGTTGCCATTTTCTTCTCCAGGGGTGCTTCCCCACCCAGGGATGGAGCCTGTATCTCCTGCTTGGCAGGTAGATTCTCTACCACTGGGCCACCAGGGAAGTTCTACACACCTACTATGTTAGAATTTGCTTTTTGTCAAGGGTATACAATTACATGAAAGTTTAAAAAGCTCTGCACCCCCCCCACCCCCCGCACACACACACACACACACACAGTGTCCACATATATACCCTTTAAACATGTGCTGTGGATTACATGGTGGGGATCTCTGATGGCCAGGGACCTGCAGTTAGGGGTCCCCTGGGCCTGCAAGTACCCCAGTCGAGGCTCTCCTCAGCTCTGAATGGCTGAGAGTTTTCAGTTTTAAGAACCCCTGGACCCCAAGTACACTCTCGTCTTAATTACCAACAGGTCTATATCTCTGAAATTGCCTACCCTGAGGTGCGAGGGCTGCTTGGCTCCTGTGTGCAGCTGATGGTGGTCACAGGCATCCTCCTAGCCTACCTGGCAGGTATGGTTTTCTTATTATCTCTTGTGGTGACTGTTCATGGATGTCTGATTATCTTACAGATGTAGAAACTGAAGTTCAGAGAGGTCAGGAGACTTGCCCAAGGTCACACAGCCACTGCCCAGGATGCCACGTTCCCATACCACTTCCCTGAGAACCCTGGGTCATGTGGGTCTCGTGACAGTATTCTGAGAAGAGCTGGAGAAGGTGATGTCCTCATCTCCCCAGAGCAGAAGCCCATTCCAGGAGTGTAGGGAAGGCTGACGAGTTAGAGCAGTACCTCCCTGTATGGTGACCAACGAGGATTCTGGGGCTGCAGGGAAAGTCTTTAGCCTAAGAGCTTGGAGGGCGCAAATGTGTCTCCCTGAGAATCAGTACTGGGTTTGCAGCCTGAAGGAGGCAGGTTCCAGAGAACCCAAGGGTCAGAGCTGGAGCCAGCATGAGGAAGCTTCCAGAAGCAAGAGGAAGCTTCCAGAGGCACCCTGGAATGAACTGGGGTAGAGGAAAGGCAGGCTTCATATCTGACAGCCCCGGATTAGGGGAATATGCCCCTTACTAGCTGTGTGTCCTTGGCCTAGTCAACTGCCCCTGGGAGCCTCAAGTTCCCTGTCTTCACGTGGAGATTAACCTTACCTAGTCCAAGGCTGCTGAGGGATTAAATTAACTGACGCTGTAAAAAGTGCCTGGCAGCAGGCCCCAGTAAGAATTGTCAAGGGATGGCCTGAGAACCATGAGGGAATGGGGGTTTGGGGCCAGATGGGCAGTGGCAGGGTCCGGGGCACGTGCCCTCTGGTTCCTCGGAGTGGACAACATGCAGGTCTGTGGTCTTTCCTTTCTACCCACTTAGCATCCTGACTCTCATTCAGAGTCCTGGCCGCAGTCTAGCTGCCTTGTGGGGCCAGCAGTGTCCCAAAGCCACTGTGTAGACACTGATACTCAGGGTCACTTGGGTGTAGTCACACCTATAGGATTTCTTCCAGGTCATCATAAGCCACACTTTCACTGATCAGCTTCTGTGAGTTCTGACTGACGTTTTTCAGCGAAAAGCCCCCGCTTCCTCTCTGTCCCCCTTCCTCCCGGAGGAGCCAGCCTTGCCTGCTTCTCAGTCAGTCTACCGGCTGAGGCCTGTGCACACTCTTGCCCCCACTCCCTTTCAGACCGATGGTGCTGTATATCACGTATATCACAGCAATACAGAGTGAGCACCTTTGTTTAGTGGCTGCATAAACCTTCACTGATACACCCCCCTGCCTTGTTTCCACACTTAACAATAAAAATGACAACATCAATGACAAACCCTGGGGGGTCCTGCAAAGACACTGGGGTCCCCACCCTTTAAGCAGAGTCCCTGGGTTGGCAGGGGCCAGGTGCTCCCCGAGAAGATCCGGGCTGGCTCACGCCGCTCTAACGTCTCTCCCCCCCACCCCCAGGCTGGGTACTCGAGTGGCGCTGGCTGGCCGTGCTGGGCTGCGTGCCCCCCTCCTTCATGCTGCTGCTCATGTGTTTCATGCCCGAGACCCCTCGCTTCCTGCTGTCTCAGCACAAGCGCCAGGAGGCCATGGCCGCCATGCAGTTCCTGTGGGGCTCTGCCCCGGGCTGGGAGGAGCCTCCCACTGGGGCTGAGCACCAGGTGAGGGGCTGGGAGCCAGCACCAGGGAGGGGGACCTGGAAGTATCACCCCAGAGGTCAACACAGCACAGCACCACAGCTACACACGTGTGTGCTCACACACACACAAGGGCCCGTGAGCTTGGGACTGATGTCCTGTGGGCCACTACTTGGCTGGATCCAAGTCTTAGCCATCCCTGGGGAAGCCTGAGCCCTGATCTCCCTGTCCCTGCAAGAGAAGGGCCAGGCCATATCAAAGGAGAATGCAGGGGACTTGAGGACTCGGAATTTTGAAACAGGAAGCTGTAGGACCAGGGAGAATGTTGAGTCTCTGCCCCTTACCTGCTGTATGACCATCCCATCTTTAACCTGAGTTTCTTCCCCTGTAAAGTGGGGTCATAGCACATGCCTGGCGGTGGTGGTAAGGATCAGTGGGGCTGGTGAAGGTGCTCGGCCCAGACCCAGACCCAAGGCTGGTGGGACTCGGGAACCCTGGGTTCTCTGCTCATAGAGCATCTCCGTGGATCCCCCAGAAAATCAGGAAGGGCCATGAGGAAGGGAGGCTAAAGTGATGTGGGGACCTGAAGCAGAGGCTACAGGTGGGGCTGGGACAAAACACAGAGGCTCCCTCACTCCACCAGGCCCCAGAATGGTGGGGAGCTCAGAGCCGAGGTGCCCTCAGGAGAGGTATAGAGAAGCCCTGATGCCTGGTGTCCGTCTGAGCAGGGCTTCCACGTGGCCCAGCTGCAGTGTCCTGGCATCTACAAGCCCTTCATCATCGGCATTTCCCTGATGGCCTTCCAGCAGCTGTCGGGCGTCAATGCCGTCATGTTCTATGCGGAGACCATCTTTGAGGAGGCCAAGTTCAAGGTAAAGAGGCCTCTGACCTCTGCCCCGGCCTGCCTCACCCGTGTGGGAGGCTGTGTGGGTGGGGCCCGGTCCCGGGGTGTCCGCCTGACCCTCCTGGCCCGTCTCCCCAGGACAGCAGCCTGGCCTCAGTCGTCGTGGGTGTCATCCAGGTGCTGTTCACCGCCACAGCGGCCCTGATCATGGACAGAGCCGGGCGGAGGCTGCTCTTGACCTTGTCAGGTGAGGCCCCAGGGGGATGGCTCTGCCCTCTGCACGACGGGGGGCCTCCCACTGCAGGCTGGAGGGCCTTTGCTGAGGTCAGCACGTTGTGGGAGGAGAACAAGGGCTGAGTGTCCCCAAGAGCACGGGCAGGACTTCAGGGGAGCATTGGCTCCAGGCCAGGCCTGCGCTCACTGCTCTGCTGAGGCATGCCTTAACCAGGGCAGAGAACCTTGGAGAAGGCCCCTCCAGGGCCCGGTTTACAGTGAGGAAACCGACGGCCTGAGGGTGAAGAGGCCTTGAAGCCTGGGTCCTCTCTGGGCAAGTGACTACCTGAGCCAACTTCCCCTCTGAAACAGAGATGGAGGTGGTGGCAGGCCAAGGCAAGGATCAGCACGCAATGCAAGGGAAGCTCCTCGCGGGCAGCCGGGCCCTCGGTGCTGCTGGGGAAGTGGGCCTGGCTGCTGGTGGTTGCTCCTGCTTCCTCAAAGCCAGGGAGGGTCTGCTTCCAGAAGCTTCTAGGGGTCGGCTGAGGTGTGAGGGCCAAGCCAGGGCTGGGAGGGCCAGGCTGGAGCGAGGGTACCCCGGCAGGTCTCCACTCACTGCCCCTCGCGGAGGAGCCCAGGCCGCCTGCCGGGGACACCATGCACTGACCGCCAGCCCCCCAACTGCCCCGTGCCCGGGCTGCAGGCCGCCGCCTCATGCCCTCCCACGGCCCTGCCCACCGCCGCCCTCCACCCACAGGTGTGGTCATGGTGTTCAGCACCAGCGCCTTTGGTGCCTACTTCAAGCTGACTGAGGGCGGCCCCAGCAACTCCTCGCACGTGGACCTCCCAGCGCCTGTCTCCATGGAGCCTGCCGATACCAACGTGGGGCTGGCCTGGCTGGCAGTGGGCAGCATGTGCCTCTTCATCGCCGGTGAGTGGGGGGCTGAGGGGAGGTTGAGGGGGCCGCCCTGTCGCTGCCAGATTCCCGTGGCTCCCTGGAGTCCCGGCCTGCTCTGCCTCAGCCCTGGGTTTACAGCTCTGACCATGTGCCGGGCACCGGCTCAGCCCCGCTCTGCTCCTTTGACGTCACCCCACAAGCACCCTCCGAGCCGCCCCGTCCCCGTGCTGTTCTGTAGAGCAAGGCCTGACGCTTCCGAAGTGAGGGGAGTGACCTGAGCCCCCAGGCTGAATCCGGGCCCCACTTCAGCCCAGGGGCGGTCTTCGGCGAGCCGAGGGCCGCCCAGCCCTGCGGACCTGAGGCCTTTCTTGCCCTTGCAGGCTTCGCTGTGGGCTGGGGGCCCATCCCGTGGCTCCTCATGTCTGAGATCTTCCCTCTGCATGTCAAGGGCGTGGCCACCGGCGTCTGCGTCCTCACCAACTGGTTCATGGCCTTTCTGGTGACCAAAGAGTTCAGCAGCCTCATGGTAAGTGCAGGCCCTGACAGGCTTCCCCCGCCACAGCTGGCAGAAAAGTACTTTTCAGAATTACTCTTGTGACAGACTCGGGGTTGGCAGCCTTGCCTACAGGCTGAAGCCCCACCAGCCTGCGAGCCCATCCTAGTCGGGGGTGTGGGGAAGCAGACGGGCTGGAGCAGGCACAGAACCCAGGCTGTGGCCACTGGGGACCCTCCAGGCTGTTGAGCTGGAAGGACAGCAGGACTGACCTCCTCCCCCACTGGACTTTGGGGACTTCGGGAAGCAAGGCTGCGTGAGAAGCTCCAGCTCTGGAGTGCAGGCTGGGCCCCGCCCCCACCTTGGCCGCTTCCCACTGTGCGACTTGGGTACGCTGCTTCCCTTTCTCTGAACCAGCTTCTTTGCCTCAGAGCGGAGAAGGGGCACAGTGCCTCCCTCTTAGAGCTGATGGGCGCATCAGTTCGGTTCCACATTTTGCCGCTAGCTGGCGGATGGGCTGATGCAGACGTGGTCCCAGCCTCAAGGCCTCCGGTCCAGTGCGGGCACCGCTCTGGTGCAGACAGTCAAGCCATCTGTTCAGTCGTTCTCCCCCCGCTCCCCCCCAGGGCTCCTGGTACCTGCCACATCCAGGCCTGTTTAGGGTGCCAGAGCAGCAGTGAATGAGATGGACAGGGTCCCCTTTATGACAAGGGCTGGTACTACAGTGGCCAGTGGTGGGAGGATGAACCACCAGGAGGCTGGGCTGGGGCAAGGGGAGGCCGGTCATGATTGGCGTGAATGCTTGGGGCTGGCCTGGACCCCGCAGGGCCTGCGCTGCTCCAGGGAGCTCATCACGAAGACCAGAGCAAAGCCCTGGAGGGGACGGGAATTCCAGGAGCTTGGAGGGGGCAGGGGAGGAGGGGATGGTGGCAAGGGACCTAAGAGTGGTCTGGCTGTCACTGAGAGGCCAGGAGAAAGGCTTCAAGGAGGGCGGGGTGGGGTGGCCAGGTGCCCGAGGCAGAGGGGCTGGAAGCGGGTAGCCTTTGCTTCTGGCAGCTGGGATGACACTGGGGCTGGGCGGGGAGGGTGCACCGCCTGTGCCCAGGGCCGCTGCTCCCTCTCCCCTCCGCTCATGGGCCCTGAGTGTTCCCATGTGCACACACGACCCCATCACCACCCACTGAGAGCTCACCCATTTCCTCTGGCACCAAGGAGAGAGACTCCTAAGGCGTCAGGAACCACAGAGGGCAGGGCCAGATCAAGCAGAGAGGAGAGTCTCTGGGCCCTGGAGTCGGATCCTGGGGACTGGAGGCCAGCTGTCACTTGATGGTGGGCCTCTGACCTGGGGGCAGTCACTTCGTTACAGTGAGCTCAGTGTCCCCACCGCACACCATCCACAGCTTGCACAGTGCTCAGCTCGGGCTTCTGGACGGCCCACCAGGCCCTCCTGCACATCCCCGAGCCTGGGCACGGCGGGGCGGGACCTCGGCTTCTGGGCCCAGGAGGGTTCCTGGCCCAAGTGGGCTCCCACATCATATCACAGCCTTGCCTCTATCTTCGCAGGAGGTGCTCAGGCCCTATGGTGCCTTCTGGCTGGCCTCTGCCTTCTGCATCTTCGGTGTCCTTTTCACTCTGGCCTGTGTCCCTGAGACCAAAGGGAAGACTTTGGAGCAAATCACAGCCCACTTTGAAGGGCGATGACAGCTTCTTCTTGTGAGCGGCTGCCCAACTTGCTGCACCTGCTTTGAGCCTCAGAGGGGATGGGGCCTACCTGTGACTCCAAACTGAGCCTCTGCTGGGAGCCCAGATCCCTGGCTGTCCCCAGGGAGTCAGGAGCCAGGACGGCAGCCCCTGGGAGCCTTGTCCTCTGGGGTCCCTCCTTCCTGCCCAGTGAAGCACGGGAACAAGGTTCCCAGCTGCTGGGTCCAGTTTCTACTGCTGCCCTGTGATCCGGGAGAAGGAACATCTCGGAGACGCTTCACTGTCCCGTGGTCAGTCCTCCACACGCCGACTCCATCATGACACAAAAGTGACAGCGGAGGAGGGGGGCTCTTGGTTCCTGGTTTTCTGGAGATGCTTTGGAGGATGGGTGATGGCCTGTGGTATCTCCTCTCACGTGGCTGCATTATCAGGGAGGAACTTTGCCAAATAAATATTTGACTCAGAAAATCAGGTCATGAGCTCTTTGTGTGGGCTGCAGTCAAGAAGAGCATTTTCTTGTCCCTCCCATAAAAGCAGGCCTCCCATGAACTGACTCTTGCCAGGAACATCTGTGGATCAGCTTCCTCGTGGTCAGCCAGGCTTGCCTTTGGCACTTGGAGGTCATTTCTGACTCCTTCCTCAGGTTCAGCCCCCTGAACCATTAGTCAGCAAATTTGATTGAGTTCCTCCTGCAAAAAAATGTTCCTCTCCAAAAAAAAAAAACAGTTCCTCTCTTCATATTAACTTTAATGGAGCCAGAAGTCTTTTTTCAAATTACTTTTATTGTCTGTTGTATAACACACATTTACTATAGGAAAATTAGAAAACACTGATTTCTTCAATGTAATTGTTTTTAGAGCAGTTAACCATCTGCTATGCACTATTCTACATTAACTCCTTTATTCAGATAAATAAAAAAAATTCACACCTGCACCTTTCCAAGCAGAACCGCTGTTTAGAATTTGGCTCTGTCTTTAAAGATCTCTCCCCTGACATACACACTTCCCAGCCTCACTACACAGAAGGGGGGACTTTTTGTTCCAGAACCTGTTTTATTCACTTTGTTCAGGTTGTGCAACCTCCATCATATGCCCATCTTGACACATTAAGCTTTGTAATGAGACCAAATGAGACTGGAAAGAAGGGCAGCGGAAGCGTGGAGTGGTCCAGGGCAGAGCAGTGGAGAGACCTGGACAAGTCACTTAACCTCCCTAAACCTCAGTTTATCCACCTGTAAAATGGGCACAATGATGCTACCTCCCTTGTGGGGTTGTTACGAGGATGAAAGGAGATGATCATGTAAAGCGCTTAGATGCGAGGATAGCACTGAATAAGTGCTCAAATCAGTTTCGTGTGGTGGTGGTGAGACCGTGCGGGTGAGGGTAGGAGGCTGTGGTGGAGATGAGAAAAAGGTAGCATGTGAGGCTCAAGGGGGTACTTCATAGGAGAATATTTGAAATCTTTATAAGTTTTTATTTTCTACCCTATTCCCTCAGCAACCTCTGATTGCTACTAGCACCTACTTATAGTACCAAGGACTATGGACACATGCACTCTTCAGAGGTTCCCTTACATTCCTTGAGGCCTTCCCATGACAGCATAAGACGGTTCAGGGACTAAGGCAGCCCCAGCTGACAGTCCTGTATCTACCACAGGAACCCAGTCCAGGACCGTCCAGCACACACCCATGAAGTGGGGCAGGATGAAATGTCCCCAGAGGACAGGTGCAGAAGCTGTGCTTTACCTAGCCTGGGATAGAAAAGTGTGCTGCCAACCAACATCCATCCCATCACCCACTAGCACCCCCAGAACAATTTCCAGGAGGATCTTGGGTTTTAAGAACCTATGGCAAGAAATTCCCTAACACAACACAGTGGACGGAGCAGAATAGACATCACTGCCAATAAAGGTCCATGTAGTCAAAACTATGATGTGAGAGTTGGACTATAAAGAAAGCTGAGTACCGATGAACTGATGCTTTTGAACTGTGCTGTTGGAGAAGACTCTTGCGAGTCCCTTGGACTGCAAGGAGATCCAACCAGTCCATCCTAAAGGAAATCAATCCTGAATGTTCACTGGAAGGACTGTGGTTGACGCTGAAACTCCAATTCTTTGGCCACCTGATGTGAAGAGCTGACTCATTTGAAAAGACCCTGATGCTGGGATAAAGTGAAGGCAAGAGGAGAGGGGACGACAGAAAATGAGATGGTTGGATGGCATCACTGACTCTATGGACATGAGTTTGAGTAAACTCTGGAAGTTGGTGATGGTTAGGGAGCCTTGGAATGCTGCAGTCCATGGGGTTGCAAAGATTCAGACACGACTGAGCAACTGTACTGACTGACTGATGATTTTTCCAGTAGTTATGAACGGATGTGAGAGTTGGACCATTAAGAAAGCTGAGCGGCAAAGAACTGATGCTTTCAAACTGTGATGTTGGAGGAGACTCTTGAGAGTCCCTTGGGCAGCAAGGAGACCAAACCAGTTAATCCTAAAGGAAATCAACCCTGAGTATTCTTTAGGACTGATGCTGAAGCTGAAGACCTAATACTGTGGCTGGCTACCTGATGTGAAGAGCGGACTCACTGGAAAAGACCCTGATGCTGGGACAGATTTGAGGGCAGGAGAAGGGGGGCAACAGGATGAGATGGCTGGATGGCATCACCGACTCAATGGACTTGACCCTGAGCCAACTCCAGGAGATAGTGAAGAACAAGGAAGCCTGGCGTGCTGCAGTCCATGGGATCCCAAAGGGGCAGGCAGGACTGAGCCACTGAACCAACTGAGACGTGAAGCACTCTGCTACCTCCCGGTGGCCACAGGTGGGTTTGCAAGAGTAAGGCAGGAAACCCTCTTCTACCTCCTAGTGGCTATTAGGGGTTTAGCACCTGCTTAGCCTGTGGCAGAACACATCAGCTAGAAGAGCCCACTAGCCCACTAGCCCACTAGCCCAGAAATGCAGGCAGCCTCTGGAAGCTGGAAAAAGGAACGAAAGAGACTCTTTGCCTAGAGTTTCCAGAAGGAACAGAGCCCGGAAAACACCTTGATTTTAGCCCAGGGAGATCCATCTCAGCCTTCTGATCTCCAAAGTTGTAAGCCTAAAAATCACACAAGCCTAAGGTTCAGTTCAGTTTAGTTGCTCAGTAGTGTCCAGCTGTTTGCGACGCCATGGACTGGTCACATGAATCACAGCCTTGTCTAACTCAAAAAAACTATAAGCCATGCCGTGTAGGGCCATCCAAGATGGACGGGTCATGGAGCAGAGTTCTAACAAAACATGGTCCACTGGAGAAGGGAACGGCAAACCACTTCAGTAGTCTTCTCATAAGAATGCCATCAACAGTAGGAAAAGCCAGAAAGATATGACACTGAAAGCCTAAGGTAGAGAAGGTTTTATCTCAAAGAGGTCTGTGGGTGTGAGTTGTCTCTTGGAGTGAATCCCAGTAAGTTCATAGAAGACCCCACAAAGTTAGAATTATATTGGGAAAGACACTACCACCAGTGATTAAGAGGGACAGAGACAAAATGGAAAGAGGTTCAGGACCCCCAAACTCATTTCTGCTGCCCAAGTAATACATTCTTCTCTCCTTAACGTCAAAAAATATCTCTGAAACTAAATTGATCATTAGAAAATTGCTTGATTAGTGAAGATCAACAGGCTTGTGGGAAATTTTCATCAATGTTCTGAGGAAGCCCACTTTGATTGGCAGCACAGAAGCCTCCAAGGGCCGACTACTCAGGAAACTCCTTCCTCCATAATTCTGATCGAACTCTATGAAGCGTGCTCCTGCCCCTGAAATTACTGAAAGACGTTCCCTCTTGGGAACGTCCGATGGATACTTTGAGCGTTCCAACCCAACCTGTGACTGCTCTGTTCACAGAGGGGGCCCTCACTTCCTTTAATCCCCCGCCCTAAACTCTACGTTGGACTCACGAAGACCAGTGAAGGTGGCTGGGGTTGGGCCCTGAGCTGAAGGACTAGCTGAGCCGCAGTCCTGGGCAAGTCAAATCATTGAGGAGAAACCAGGCGCTCCGCGACGATGCGTATCAGCGCCTGCGCTAAAAGCACCGCTCCCGGAGCCTTAGCGGCCAAGTCGCTTCCTACCGAAGACGCCCGGGTTATTCGATTCGGTGGATGGACCTCTGCGTGGCACGTACAACAAAGCGTGACGGGAAACACATTCTCGGAGCAGAAACAGCCGGAAGCCTGGCTAGGAAATACGGTCCACGAAGGTGTGTGGGTCACAGCCTCCTACCGAGAGCGACAAAAAGCCATCGGTCTGCAACAGAGCGCAGCGATTTCTGGGAGATGGAGTCCCGTGCGCAAGGAGGCATGTGCGCGTGTCCGGAAGTGACGCTTTTAAGGCGCGCCCCTCTTTCGCGCACAGGCGGGCCTGCGACCGCATTTTCTGAGCTTCGGGCGGTAGCCGTGTCCTGGCGCCTTTTCACGTAGAGGGCAGCGGGCTTTTTCAAGTGGTGTTCCACTAGAGACCGAGTCGGCAATTGTGTCACGGGCTCCCCAGCCGGGGCCCGGCTGTGGCTGTGGAGACAATGAAAGACCCACCGGACAGGACGGACCCGGCTCAGCCCCGCAGTCTCAGATTCGGCCGTTGAGGGGAGAGGCCTGCGAGAAGAGTCCAAAGCGGGGCTGGGGCCGCAGTGAAGCGACGCCGACGCTCAGAGAACTGCTGGGAGGCGGTGGCGCGAGGTGCGACCCAGATGCTGGAGGAAGAAGGTGAGAAGGAGTGTTGGAGCGGTTCGTGGCTTCCAGCCTGCGCGCCAGTACTGTTGTGTGACCCGGTTCCGAACTCAGCGGTTATCCTTTCCACAAGTAGTTGGGGACGGTCCTTTTTTGAATAATTATGGTGTCAAAAAAAATTGAAGAGCTCAGTCCTGAATCATCTCTGAGTATCCTGTTCCTGACTCTGATTTGTTGACGTACCTATGGCATTAAAAAGTAGAAGTGGGCCCTGGAAAGGAAAATGAGACGTACTCAGGGCCTGCTCTATTGCTTCTGATCTTCCAGCCTTCTTAAAGCAACCAGGGATACTCAGAATGGGAGCCTGTTGGCTTCCTGTGATACTGAGGGTGGGTTCAGCCCAGTTGGATTGTGAAATCTTGGCGAATCCTGGGAGTTTAGAATCAGAAGGCTAGGATTCCTGTTTAAGCCGGGGGGTACCAGCCAGGTCTCTTGACCTGTGTTTCTTCATTGAGGAAAAGGTAAAATGACGTTAACTACCTCGTTCACCTCTAAGAACTGTAAGCATCAAATAAGATGATGCTTTTGAAAGCACCTTGAATGCTTTACAGAACAGAACAAATGTGTATGTAATAGTAACCACTGAGGCATTGCCGTCCTCCTCTAGACCAGGAATTGGTCTGTCACTCCTCAAATGCAATTTCACATCCAACATTTCACGTCGTCTTCCCTCAGAGACCCGGGAACACAAGCAGGATGATTATCCTCCTCCCCATAGTACCAAAGGTGAAAATACGTACAATGGGTAGGTACAGCTCAGTAACATGAAGTCTGTACTAAGACCAGTGTTCAGACCTGTTTACTTTTTTTAGAGTTGTTCCCGAAGACTACACTACCACTCTTGTTTTTTTTTTTTAATTGAGATATAATTTGCATGCTATAATACTAAATTTGAAAGATTACAGTTCAGTGGCTTTTATTATATTCACAAAGTTAGGCAACCATCGCGACTATTTAATTCCAGAACATTTTCATCATCTCACACTACTCCACAGTCTCCTTTCCTCCTAGTCCCTGGCCAGCTATTCATCGTTCCATCCCTATGGATTTGCCTGTTCTGGACGTTTCAAGAAAGGAGAGTCATACAGTATATGTGTCTGGGGTCTTTCCCTTAGTATGTTTCAAGGTTCATCCATGTTGTAACATGAAGTGTACTTCCTTTTTATGGCCAAATAATATTCCATTACATGGATTATACCATGTTTTGTTTATCTGTGCCTCAGGTGATGAACATCTGAGTGGTTTCCAGTTTGCGCTATTATGAATAATGTTATAAACATGCATGCAAACCTTTTCTTTTGGTCATATTGTCATTTTGCTAGGGTTTATGCTTAAAGGAGGAATTACTGTGTAACTGTGGTAACTCTGTTTAACTTTCTGAGGAACTATGAGGCTGTCTTCCACAGTGGCAGCAGCATTTTACATTTCCAGTGGCAGTGTATGAGAATTTCAGTTTCTGTACATCTTCACCAGGCTTTCCTGGTGGCTCAGTGGTAAAGAATCCCCTGCCAATGCAGGAGACACAGATTTGAGCCCTAGTTCAGAAGATCCCTTGGAGAAGGAAAGAGCAACCCACTGCTGGGAAATCCCACGGACAGAGGAGCCTGGCGGGCTATAGTCTCAGAGTTAGACACGACTTAGCGACTGAGCACATAGGCATTCACACATCCTCATCAGGACTTTATTTTAATGCGTCTGTTTTATTTTAGCTATCTTCGTGTTAGTCGCTCAGTCGTTCCCGACTCTTTGCGACCCCATGGACTGCAGCCCTCTGTCCATGAGATTTTCCAGGCGAGGATGCTGGAGTGGGTTGCTATTTCCTTCTCCAGGGGATCTTCCCAACCCAGGAATCGAATGTGAAGTATCTTACAGTGGTTTGATATGTATTTCTCCAGTAACTAAAGATGTTGAGCATCTTTTCATATACTTACTAGCTTTTTGTATCTTATTTAAATATCTACTCAAATCCATTGCTCATTTTTAAGTTGGGTTATTTGTTCTTCTTTGTTGAGTTTTTAATATGGAGAATTCTGTATATATTTTGGATATTAGACCCTTAGAAGTTGTATGATTTGCAGGTCTTTTCATTTTGATAGTGTCCTTTAAAGCACAGAGTTTTTTATTTTTATGAACTCCCACTTAATTTTTTTTCCTTGTACTTTTGACATCATGCCTAATAAACCTATTGCCTAATCAAAGGTTATAAAGATTTATATTTTCTTCTAAAAGTTTTAGCTCTTACATTTAAGTCTAATCCATTTTGGGTTCGTTTTTATAGATGATGTGAGGTAGGAGTCCAGCTTCATTCTTTTGCATGTAGATATCTAGGTGTCCCAGCTCTATTTTGTTAAAAAGAAATTTAATTTCTTGGCCCTCTTGTTGAAAATAAGTTGTCCAGAAATGTATGGATTTATTTCTGAACTCTCAGTTCTTCTCCACTGATCTGTCTCTCCATTACCAGTACCACCCTACTTTAATTACTGTTGCTTTGTAGAAAGTTTTGATATTGTGAATATGAGTCTTCCACCTTTTGTTCTTTTTCCAGATTGATGGTTCTATGTCCCATGCATTTCCATATGAATTTTAGGAGCAGCTCCTAAATTTTTATTTAACAAAACAGCTGGGATTTTGATAGGACTGCATTGACTCCAAATTAATTTAGTGAATATTTTTGCAATCTCAGGATTATTGTCTTTCAGTCCATGAACCTGGATGGCTTTTCATTTATTTAGATCTTCTATAGTTTCCTGTAAGAATATTTGGTAGTTTTCACAACTGACAAAGGATTAATTTCCAAAATATACAAGCAGCTAATATAACTCAATACCAGAAAAACAAACAACCCAATCAAAAAGTGGGAAAAAGACCTAAACAGACGTTTCTCCAAAAAAGATGTACAAATGGCTAACAAACACATGAAAAGATGCTCAACATCGCTCATTATTAGAGAAATGCAAATCAAACCTACAATGAGATATCACCTTACACCAGTCAGAATGGCTGTCATCAAAGTCTACAAATAATAAATGCTGGAAATGGTGTGGAAAAAAGGGAATCCTCTTGCACTGTTTGTGGGAATGTAAATTGATACAGCCACTATGGAAGACGGTATGGAGATTCCTTTAAAAATTAGGAATAAAACCCCCATATGACCCAGCCATCCCACTCCTAGGTGTATACCCTGAGGGAAAAAAAATTGAAAAAAACACATATATCCCATTGTTCATTGCTGCACAGTTTACAATAGCTAGAACATGGAAGCAACCGAGATGTCCATCAACAGATGAATGGATAAAGAAGTTCTGTTACTTATACACAGTGGAATATTACTCAGCCATAAAAAGGAATGTATTTGAGTCAGTTCTAATGAGATGGATGAACCTAGAACCTGTATACAGAGTGAAGTACGTCAGAAAGAGAAAGATAAACATCATACTAACGCATATTTACAGAGTCTAGAAAAATTATACTGAAGAATGTATTTACAGAGCAGCAGTGGAGAAACAGACAGAGAATAGACCTATGGACATGGGGCGAGGGGGGATGTATGGAGAGAGTAACATAAAACTTACATGATCATCTTTAAGATAGCTGTTTTTAAAAATGGAAACTTTGCTGTGTGGCTTAGGAAACTCATAGGGTCTCTGTATCAACTTAGAGGGGTGGGATGGGAGGGAGACGGGAGGGAAGTTCAAAAGGGAGGGGATATATGTATACTTACAGCTGATTGTGTTGCAGTTTGACAGAAAACAACAAAATTCTGTAAAGCAGTTATCCTTCAATAAATAAATTAATTTTAAAAGAATTAGACAAAAGATTTTTAAAAATTTGGTAGTCTTCAGTGTAATGTCTTGCACTTCTTATATTCAGTTTATTCCTAGGTGTTTTGTTGTTTTAATGCTCTTTTAAGTTTCATTTCTAGATTGTTCATCGCTAGTTATAGAAATATAGTTGGAGAACTATTTACTCAATCCTTTGCCCATTTTTAATTGAGTTCTCTTTTTATTGTTTGTTCACATTGTATCCTGCAAGCTTGCTGAACTTGTTTAGCTATGCTAGTTTTTCCTGTTGATTCTTAGGATTTTCTGTGTACAAAATCATGCCATTCACAAATAGAGTTTAAATTTTTCCTTTCCAATCTGGCTGCGGTTGATTTGTTTGTTTGCTTGACTTTGCCTAATTGCTCTGGCTAGAACTTCCAGTGTAATACTGACTAGAACTGACAAGAGCTGACATCTTTGTCTTGTTCCTCATCTTAGAGGAAAAGCATCAGTCTTTAGCTCTGGGCTTTTTGGAAGTGGCTCTTAGCAAGTTAAGGAAGTCCGCTTCTGTTCCTGGTTTACTGGAGGTGTTTTATAGCGAAAGGTGTCAGATTCTCTTAAATAGCCTTTTGGCGTTCACTGAGATGATCACATGGGTTCCCCCCTCCTTTGTATTAATACAGTGTATTATAGATAGCTTTTCATGTGTTGAAGCAACCTTGCATTCCTGGGGTGAATCCCACCTGGTCACTACCTCTTCTTTTGATTAAGCAAATGTCTTTAATTTGTAGAGCCGCTTTTTCCAAAGAACTTAATTGATAATAGTTGTAAGCTGTATATTTACACGCCAGGCATTGTGTCAGCTGCTCTGTCTGCGTTTAAATCTTCACAGGAACTTAACAAGGGATCACATAGAAAAGTTGCTGGGAAGTGGTGGGTCTGGAATGCTTGTGAGTATGACAGTTTAATGCCTCTCTGTGTCTGAGTGGATTGATGGAACTTCTGAGCTGGAAAAGGAAATGCGAAAATTTATACCCCATTGCAGTTCTACAAATTCAGCCCCACTGAGCCCTGGGACCTATAATATCATCTGAACACGCTCTTCAGAGTGAGAATGTGAGGCTTTCTAGTTTGGTGAGCTGTGAACTTTTTTGCCTCATTGGTTTCTTTCTCTTCCTCCAGAACCACCTTCTCCAGACCCTGCCCTTCCCCAAGAGGAGGACACAGAGGAGGAAGGAATGGCAGCTGGTCTCACAGCAGGGCCCCAAGTAAGTTGGAAATTTACTCCAAGAAGCAGTCTTTAAAAAAAAAAAAAAAACTAAGGGTGCTTTTGGTTGTTAATTACAAAAGGCACTCATGTTCTTTGTAGAAACCATGGAAAATGTAGACAACATACTACCCATCCCCCCCGAGTCCCCCTTACTCCTACAAAGAAATAACACTTAACATTTCGATTTGTGTCCTTTTAGATACTTTTGTTGTTGTTGTTTTCCCAGAGATGATTTGTCCTGCTTTGAAACCTCTTTATTTCTACTTAGTAGAATTGGATTAATATTCCCCCATTTCATTAAGAGTATTCTACAGAATTATTTCCAATAAACTCCATTTCATAGTCCTTCTGTGAAGGTAAGCACTGTCTTCTCCCTTTCTTTTTCTTGACTAGACTAGGAATTGCTCTGTTTTCATTTTTAGAAAGTCTGTTCTTGGATTTCCTCATCAATTTTAATCTTTATTAAAAAACTTTTAGTAGTTTTTTTTTTTGCTTCCGCTTTCCTTAGATTTATTTTAAAATTAATATTTTTAACCTCTTGAGTTGAATCCATAATTTATTTTCTTCCTTTTTTGTTCAGATATATTGAATGTTTTTGGCTGTGGTCTTAATGTTTTTAGATATGCCAAAATTGTGGCTTTGGCTTCTTGTCTGCACATGTGGCTGGTCTGGGCCCCATGGAGGATAAAGTTTGTGTCTCTTCTCCACACAAATTATGCAGGTATAGTGTAATTGCAGGGTGTAGCACTTTGCAGCTCTGTAAGCTCAACCTTATTAAATTACTCATTTCTTCCATACCGTTATTTTTTGGTTTATTTTGTATTTACTCTGTCAGTAACTGAGCTATTTAACATCTCTCACGGCTATCATATTTTAAATTTCTCCTTGTATTTCCTGCAGTTTTTCCCTTATGAGTTATGTATTTGTTATTTGGTTCATAACCCTTATATCTTCATAGTAGATTTTACTCTCTTGATTTCTGTAAAAAGACCCCCATGTTTTTAAATATTTCATTGTTTTTAAAAATGACCCTCTGTCCCATTTAAAGCATTTCTCAGTGTGAAGATGTATTGGAAGGACAGGTAAAATTAGAAATCAGGAGATTAGTTAAGATTTGGGAAATGCTACTGGCTTAAAACCAGGCAGTGGCAGGGGCATGGACAGAAATGCGTGAACCCTCATGCTATTGCGGAGGGAGAGCAAACGTGCATCTGACTTGTGGGGAACTGCAGGGAGCGGGGAGATAACACCCAGGTGCCTGGCATGGCCAACAAGGTACGTGAAGGCACCATTTCCTAGGCTGACAATAGATAAAGATGTCCTCGCCGCCACGCCTGTGCTCACGATGCCTCCCCTGCCTTGGATAGCCTTTTCTTTCTCCATCTGAAGAACCTGCTCCTTCAAGGCCAACTTGGTGGTTGCCTTCTCTCTCTGCGGTCTTCCCTGAGTGTCCTCCTCCTACCCTCCAACTAGGATTCCTCTTCCATTATCCTAGGAACTAGAATATCCCTCTCTTTTCACACATTGTTGCAGGTGGTTGCAAGCGTGCCTGGTGCTCCTGCTTACTGTAAGATGTCTGAGTTCATGGGAATATTTATTCAACGTTCTGCAGACATTCATCATTCACATTCTTTGCTGATTTGCAGCTGATTCCTTGCCGCATAAACTCACGCATTCTAATTTTGTTTTCTCTGTGTTGGTACCTTTAATTCCCGAGCACCTGTTAGTTTCTGCCCAATTACTGCTCATGGATATACATATATTTCTTACTATTTATATATAAAGTCTACAAGAATTATACACATGTGAAGACAGAGAGACTGTTATTTATTTTCATGCATCAGTGTCCAGTATAGCGTTAGGCATATAGGAAGTGATCAGTGGTGCTTTTCTGGATCTACCCCAAGTCCTTTCAGAGACCTTTAGTAGGTTTGCTAACCACCACACCCAGAGCCGCCAGCCTCCCTCCCTCACATTCTAAGGGCTCTGGGCAAGAAGGACTGTGCTTGTTGTTTCAGGGATCCACACCTTTCAGCAGTGTGACTGTAGATTTTACCCACGGGGGATGGAGGCAGTTGGCCCCTGCTCCAAGGGACAGGTTCGAGGAAGGAATGCCAGAAAAGTCCAGAAACCTGGTCTTACTGGGTAAGGAAACCATTCAAAATTCAGGATCTGTTCAGTTCTGAAAATCTGTGGTACTTCGCAGCCTTGAGTGAGCCTGAGTGGCTCTAATGCACCAGAGGGACAGTGTTTATTCCTCCTCGTTCACTAATGAACGGTCTCTGCATTCTGGGTTGGGAAAGAGGCAGTTTCATTTTGCTCCCCCTCGAGGCCATACCTCCACATTTTCCTACTTCCCAGGAGGGGTCCTCCATAGTCAGTAAGTTCCCATCTTCCTAAGTAACTTGTTTTATGGGCTTGCTTAGCTCTCTGACTTGACCCCTCCATGAGGCTGTTTCTTTATCTCTTTTTCAGAAATGCTGTAAAGACTTCAGCACCATCATCTGTCTTATTTACTGCTGTGTCCCCTAGTGCCCAGCACCAAGTCAGTGCTCAGCATATTTATTGAGTGAATGAAATGAATGACCTGCTCCCCCTCCCCCAGTTCTGGGTAGCTATTTATCCTTAGGGCAGATCTCTTAAGTCCACTCCTTTTCCCCTTTAAATAGGACTTCCAGTTTCCCAACCCGGTATGAACTCCCAGTTGGAACAAAGGGAAGGTTCATGGATGCTCGAGGGAGACGGCCTAAGGAACGCCTGTCCAGGTGAGTGAGCAAGGCAGAGTCTCAGGAGCAAAAGCCCCTTTGAAAACATTTGAATATTTTAACAACAAGGGAGGTAGGTATTGCTATCTCACTTGTATAGATGAGGAAAATAAAGCTGAGAGAGGCTGACTCACTGGTTCAGAGCCTCCCAGCTAGAAAGTGGCCAGGCTGGGTTTGAAGCAACACCAGTCAGGCTCCAGAGGCCTCTGTTCCATACCGTCGCCTCAGTCTCCCCAAGCTGGGAGGTATGTGGAAGCACAGGTGGTGGTGCTGCCCCCAGGAAATGAGAGTCGTCTTCGCTGGCCCCGCTCATTCCCTGCTTCAGGGTCACCTCACTGAGGATCTCGGGTGCCCACCTTTACCCATCCTTCACCTGTGACACCTGCTGCTGCTCCCCTATCTGACTGACTCTTTATTGAATTCTGCACCCCATCTTCATGGCCATGCTGGAATTTTCTAAAGAACTGACGCTAAGAAACTCAGGAAAAACAAAAGCACAGGAAGCCATAGTTACTATGTATGTTTAGGTCTTACTGCTCATCTAAGGCTGCTTACTCCACCCTCACCTTCATATTTCAGTCCTTGCAGGTAAATGACCTCTGGCAGGGCCTGTGGTCAGGCCCAGCTGTGGCAGGGCAGCTACTTTTGATATTTTGAAACTTAAAGCATCAGAGGTACAAATGAACTTAACAGCTTTAAGGTGACAAAATTTTAACTTTTTCTAAAAATGCAGCCTAATGCTTTCATATCTGATTATGGTTGCTCTTAGTCAATGAAAACAAAACAAAGCCTCTGGCTTATTTTCCACAGGGTTTATCTGCACTCTCTTCTTCCCATTTTAGCCTCTCTCTAAGCAGCCTGTCACATGTCACCTCAGTCCTTGTTGTAACTGCAGGCGCCATTCACACTTGCTGAAATACTTCCCTTCACAGGGAGCCTGACTCCCCTGCTGCTTCCTTCCCCCTCGCCACACCCCTTCCCAGCTCACCATCCTTGTTAGGCAGGACCTTTTCCCTTGAGTCCCAAGACCCTGTATAGAACTTCAGAGATGGAATGCAGGGTTTTGTGGCAATAACTGCATTTTCCTGGGAAAAGGTTTCTTCAGTCTCAGAGGGGTTTAAGAGCCTAAAAAGGTTACTGAAGAAGATTCAGATCACCAAATTATGAGAAACAAAAGTTGGGAAAAGATGTTACTATGAAAAATCTGTGCCCTAAGGTATTAGTGTAGAGTATTAGTGTGGAAGCAACTTTGGATATGGACCCATAAAAGATACACCAGGAGCTGGCTTGCTGCGTATCAAGTACCTGGATTCAGAGTAAATCACTAAATTTTGATCATCTGTTTCTGTATCTCAAAAATGAGGATAACAAAACCTGTCATACTTGACAACACTAATACATATGAAAAAGGTGTTGACAGTGTAGGACTGTATTAATTCTGTGATAAGTGAGGTAATTGGAGGAGTTTTAAATCCGGCTGTTAGAGTAACTAAAACACTGCCCCGGGGTGTTCTGCCTCTGCTCTGAGGCCCCACAGAGCACTTGGGCATCACTGAGCCTCACGGGCGGGTTCAGGGTTCCCTGTTATTCCATCCCACCCTTCCACAGTAACAGACAGACCCAGGGCTTGGATGTGCCTTTGCGTCACTCCTTGGTCCATGCCTGGGGTTGTTTTATTAATAGCTACTGGAGGTGCAACAGAGGAGAAGATTGAGTCCCTGCTTATAGAGTTGCAAGGAACGTAAATAAAATGAGTAAACAAAGTAACTGGTAGAATATTGAATAGTGGTGAGTACTGTAAGAATGGGAATACCAGTGAAGGCTATTCTGCTGCTGCTGCTGCCAAGTTGCTTCAGTCGTGTCCGACTCTGTGCGACCCCGTAGACAGCAGCCCACCAGGCTCTCCCATCCCTGGGATTCTCCAGGCAAGAACACTGGAGTGGATTGCCATTTCCTTCTCCAAGAAGGCTATTCTAGATTAGATGAATAGAAAAGACCACTTTGAGGAGGTGACATTGGAGCTGAGATCTGAAGGAAGAGAATGAGCCAGCTGTTTGAGTGTCTGGATAAGGAACATCCTGGGCCACACCATGTGTTGAAGCTTTGAGTGGAAATTAGTTTAACTTGTGTTAGGATCAGAAGACCCTAGGACTCAGTGAACAAGAGAGAGTGCTGGGCAGGGCAGCAGATCATATAAGACTCAGAGGCCATGGAAGACGTTCAGGTTTTATCCAGGCAGGAAGATAGGAAGCCACTGAAGGTGTTGAGCACAAAAAGGATAATATTTGATTTGTGTTTGAGAAGATAACCTGTGGAGACTAGACTTTCAGGGTTAAAGACCAGAAGCAGGGAAATTGGTTAGGACATAACAGTAAGAGGGTGGTGGTGGGTCAGGACAAAGATTCAGGGCATACTTGGTGTTACAGCCAACAAGACTCACCAGGAATTGGATATGAGAGACAGGCATTAACGGTGACCCTGGTCGGAGCAGCTGGGTGAATGGAAAGGCTGACTAAGTCACCGACTAGAAAGGGAAAATCACCACTTCTATTTTTGGGTAAATTCGGTTTGAGATATTATTAGAGTGTCTTGTACAGGAGTCCGGAGAAGGCAATGGCACTCCACTCCAGTATTCTTGCCTAGAAAATCCCATGGATGGAGGAGCCTGGTAGGCTGCAGTCCATGCTAAGGGTCAGACATGACCGAGCGACTTCTCTTTCACTTTTCACGTTCATGCATTGGAGAAGGAAATGGCAACCCACTCCAGTGTTCTTGCCTGGAGAATCCCAGGGACGGGGGAGCCTGGTGGGCTGCCGTCTGTGGGGTCACAGAGTTGGATACGACTGAAATGACTTAGCAGCAGCATGCAGGAGCCAGCACTCAGGAGGGAGGTGAGCTGAGGCAAGACAGTTTATGAACATCACATGGTCTTTTCTTTTTTTGTCTCTGTGGCCGAGCATGAGTATCTTAGTTCCCCAACCAGGGATCAATCTTGTGCCCCCTGCAATGGAAACACGGAGTCCTAACCTGTCCTAACCTTAATTGCTCCTTTCTCCTGCTGTTTCTTCTATTACCATTTTTCTTCTTTCCATCTTTGACTCAGATAAGACAGTCAGTTTTTGAGAGCTGTCAGAGTCATCTAAGGCCTAATACCAAGTGACATAGAGATACCTTCAACCCGAAACAGGGACTTCTGTGCTCTTGGTAGACTGGGCTTCAAATGCACATGCAACTTACAGGGAAAACTACTTAATGGGAAACATTTACAAGACAAAGGTTCAAGATAATAACAAGCAGTCATAGAACACTTGCTGTTCTGGGTCATTTGTGTTTTAGCTCATTTAGTTCTCATAATTCTGTAAGAGAGCTACATTCACAGATAATAAATCCAGGGTATACTAATTTGCCCAAAGTCGTATCAATAGTAGGAGGTAGGGCCAAGATTTGAACCCAGGCAGCCTGGGTCAAGGTTCTCTATAGAAATCCAAATAAAGGGCACCTGAAACTAACCCGTTTTCCTAAATAAGGCAGAAACAGGAAGAACCATTTCAGGAAAATTGACCCTTGAGAAAAGAAGCTCCGTTGCCCTCCCTAAAACTCCACTCTCCTTAGCTATGAGCCTCTATGGAGACAGACAGAGATGTCTGGGACCAGAGGGTTCAATTAGTTTTAACACTTGCCAAATATTATGTTAACTCACACTTTAAAGTTTTCTCTTAAAATGAATGTGGTCCCAAAGAGGAATAATCAATAACTTATTATAAAAATAATACTGTCATTGGAGGACATTAGAAATATACATAAGCATTGAAGAAGATAAAAATTACCCCTGCCTAACCCCACAACCCAAAGACAACACAGCTTACCTTCACATTATATAGTTTGTCAGGGTTTTTTCAATAAATACCTTTCTGCAAAAGCAATTACAGTGCACAGATTACACACATGACTTAACTGCTAAATAGTGTCTCTTGATTGGCTATACTATGGTCATTCCTTGTTATTAAACATTTAGGTATTTGCTTTTCATTTGACAAATAATGTAGTGTTGAGAACAAATGATGTCAGTGCAGCTCTACATAATTTCTCATTAGTTCCTCAGGATAGATTCTTAGAAGTGGAATTCTGATGTCAGCATTTTAGACTCTGGACAGGTGCAGCCAGATTGCTCTCCAGAAAGCTCATCCCTGTTTATGCAGCCTCTCAGTATGTGACATCCCACCTGCTACACCCTTACCAGCCCTCTAGGATTAACCATTTTTTTGAAATCTTGCTGATTTGATAAGGTGAAAATGTTCATCCTGCTGGCATCAGTCATAAGCTTTTTAAAGTGAAAAGCTTCCAAACCTGCTAAGTAGGCTGCCCAAAACCATACTGAGAATTGTGAGAGTAAGAAGACAGCTCAGGACAACCCCAGGACTTGGCAGAAGCACAGGAGAGGTGTGTGTCTGCGGCAGGCTCCGGATCCACTGCTGCTGTTTAGAAAAGGGAGCAGAGGGTGCTCATGTCTCTGAAAAGTTTTCTGGTCACACAGTTTAGAACAGAAGCATCCTGGAGCTTCCCTGGTGACTCAGATGGTAGAGAATCTGCCTGGAAAACAGGCAGCCCAAGTGCAATCCCTGGGTCGGGAACATTCCTTGAAGGAAATGGCAACCCACTCCAGTATTCTTTCCTGGAGAATCCCATGGACAGAGGAGCCTGGCGGGCTACAGTCCATGGGGTCACAAAGAGTCGGACTAAGCAACTAACACTTACATACACATCCTGGGTGAAGCAGGGAACCAGTCCGCAAACAGGCTTAGCCCAGCTCCTTCAGCCTTCATATTGCAGTATCTTCTACCGCCCAAAGAATTTTAAAAATTACTTTTCTAAATTTTCTTCAGATTGGAAGATTATATCTGACTCACCACCTGAGCAAGACATTTCTGAAGAATCATTCCAAGATCCAAGTGCAGAGATGCCTTCTGGGGTGTCAGAGCACAGGAACAGTGAACTGGGGAAAAGCCTCAATCTGAGACCAGTCCTTTCTCCACAACAGAGAGTTCCTACAGAAGTGAGATCCCATAAATGTGACACACACACACAGAGCTTTGGGAATAATGCAGGTACAGTTAAACCTCACAGAGCGAAGCCGTACACGTGTAACGAATGTGGCAAGGCCTTCAGTTATTGTTCTTCCCTTTCTCAGCATCAGAAGAGCCATACTGGGGAGAAGCCATACGAGTGCAATGAATGCGGGAAGGCCTTCAGCCAGAGTTCATCTCTTATTCAGCACCAGAGGATTCACACCGGAGAGAAACCTTATAAATGCAGTGAATGTGGGAGAGCCTTCAGCCAAAACGCAAACCTCACAAAACACCAGCGAACTCATACTGGAGAAAAGCCCTACAAATGTACCGAGTGTGAGAAAGCCTTCAGTGACTGTTCAGCCCTTGTTCAGCACCAGAGAATCCACACTGGAGAGAAGCCTTATGAGTGTAGCGACTGTGGGAAGGCATTCCGCCACAGTGCAAATCTTACCAACCACCAGCGGACTCACACAGGGGAGAAGCCCTACAAGTGCAAAGAATGTGGGAAGGCCTTCAGCTACTGTGCGGCATTTATTCAGCACCAGAGAATCCATACAGGGGAGAAGCCCTACAAATGTAACGCATGTGGGAAGGCCTTCAGCCAGAGTGCAAACCTCACAAACCACCAGAGGACTCACACTGGAGAGAAACCCTACACGTGTAGTGAGTGCGGGAAAGCATTCAGCCAAAGTACAAACCTTATAATCCACCAGAAGACTCACACTGGAGAGAAACCTTATAAATGTAATGACTGCGGGAAATTCTTCAGTGAGAGCTCCGCCCTCATTCGGCATCATATAATTCACACAGGAGAAAAGCCCTACGAGTGCAGTGAGTGTGGGAAGGCATTTAACCAGAGCTCATCCCTTAGTCAGCATCAGCGAATTCACACTGGTGTGAAACCCTATGAATGTAGAGCGTGTGGGAAGGCCTTCAGGTGTAGTTCAGCTTTTATTAGACATCAGAGACTCCATGCTGGAGAGTAACTGGGAACATAACTGAAGTGCATGGGGACCTGACCAGTAATTTGAAGGCATCTGGGGACATCTCACGTAAAGGCTTAGCCCAGAGCCACATGCAAAAGCACCTTTTAATAGTCACTATTTTACACCTTGCGTGTGGTGCTCCTTTATCAACACTTGGTAAGCATAGACTGCCCAGCTCCAATTACACTGGTTTCAAGATTTACCTTTAACTTAGAAACACTGGTTTATAAAGAATGAGTCAAGGACTTGGTTTGTACTTAAAAGGGCAGGTGTCTTGCAGTGGTCTGTCATCTCTGCTTGAACCAAGAACAGTGGCTGGGAACAAGTACTCCCCATAATAGGGCCATTAAGGTATCAGATATGGGGGAGTGGAGTCAAGTGAGGATGAAGATCCCAGGGCCAGTTGTTGCTGGAATGGGGATGGAAGAGACTCCCTGATGCTGCACACAGCCTGCACTTTCTGAGCTGTTCAAGGGAACTGGCAAGTATTTACTGTCAAGAAAAGCACAATTGAGGGTGCACCCTCAGCAAGGTGCCTGCCTTTAAATGGAATCCCTGTGGAGGGAGGGCTTCCCTGGTGGCTCAGCTGGCAAAGAATCCCCTACAATGCAGACCAGGGTTCCATCCCTGGGTTGGGAAGACCCCTTGGAGAACAAATGGCTACCCAGTACAGAACAAAATAAGTTATCTTTTTCCACCTGGGTAAGGTATCTTCTTCCACCTGGAATGAGATAGCCACAGCATGTTACAGACCTAAGGCTATTAACTATAATATATATTGTTATAATATGTATAGTTAACAATGGTCGTGTTCTATGACTTTCACTTTAGAGGGAGGGCTAACAAGACTGGGGCCAACTGACAGCAGCCATACTTTCCTGGTTCAAAGCAAAGTGGGTCATTTTTCCTTTTCCCGCCTTCCTGACAGCCCAGTTATCTTGGATCAAGCTCTTTAGCCTGTTGGCCTGCTTCTTTGTCCTTTACACCAGCAGTGTAGATCCTAGCTGCTATAAGCTGCTTCCCTGGTGTTTTTTGATAAGGATGCTTGATTAGTAGTGGTCTACTGTGAGATGGTTGTCACCCCAGGCCTCCAGCTTTGATTCCTTGATGACTTTGCCCCATGTCCTGGAACCTTTCATCACTTCAGAGATCTGAGATGGTCCTTTCCAGTAAACAAAGTTTTCCACACCCTCTTGGAAACCTAAGCTTCCCTGGTGGCTCAGACAGTAAAGCATCTGCCTGCAATGCTGGAGACCCAGGTTCAAACCCTGGGTCAGGAAGATCCCCTGGGGAAGGAAATGGCAACCCGCTCCAGTATTCTTGCATGGGGAGATCCTATGGACAGAGGAGCCTGGCAGGCTACAGTCCATGGGGCTGCAGCGAGTCTGAGCGCACACAGTGCAAAAATGGGAGAGGAAAGCAACTAGAAATGAAGATCTTAGGGCTGTCATTCCTCCCCAGAAAGCCCCTTCCAGGTTGGTATTTCAAGCTTTTGTCTCAGCACCTACGTGTTTGATGTTCATTTGTTGCATATCAAATCAAGTGAGTGAGGAGCTCTAGATAGAAAATCAGATAGTAGCCTGCACCAAGCTCCTCTGCCCATGGAATTTTCAAGGCAAGAGTACTGGAGTGGGTTGCCATTTCCTTCTGCAGGGAATCTTCCCAACCCAGGGATGGGAGACTTTAACCTCGCTTTTACATCAACTTGAGATCAATCAAGGACCATAAACATCAGGTTCTTTGGTTGTCCCATCAGTAATTCTGAGCCCCAGCTGTGTGCTGGGATGGACAGCAAAGCCCTGGGCCTGCAACCCACCGAGTAAAGTGGTTTGGGAAGAGCTCCTTCTACACATATTCTCTAGTACGTTCAGCTCCCAAGTTTCCTTTCTGCCCAACAGTGTTTTCTTGAGGTCAGAATGCTGTTGTCCAGACTGTGGCTTCATCTGTCACCTTGGGCCCAATGACCGCAATTTGACCACAAAGACTAGGCTACCCCTCAAGGAAGAAGCTACATCAGAAAGTCCACTGGTTGTCAAATGATCCTTTATTTTCCTTTTTCCTTTGCAGTTCTTAACTCTGTGGGGGGAAAAAAGAAACTTCTCAGTAACAGGACAAAAAACTTTATCCCCCACTATTGAGCATTTCTAGAACTTTACAGTATCTCAAAGGATACATTAGCTCCGCCCCCAGTCTTCACCTTAATTTTAACCATATCAGTGCAGAAGTGACTTACAGCAGGGCACTCCACTGCGCCACTGTTGATATCATCTATGATGTCATGAGGATGGCGGCCATCAACATTGCAGCCCACAGACTGGGCGGTCCCCAGGATCTCTTTAATGGTTCCTGTCATTAAGAAAAGGTGGAGTCAGAGGGGAAGTCAGTCCCTCGCAATTCTCAGATACCAGAGGGAATACAGGTGAGGAGAGGAATAAGGAGTAACTATTTTATGGATTACGGGAATAATATGCTCCCCTAATCCAAAACTCAGCACTCAGTATTATTTAAAATCTCCAAGTGCAAAACTGGCCACAGATCCCATTATACCCAGACTCAAACCAAAAGACACTCCTAATTCCAGGTCTTACAGAGTTAAGAAAGCCCCTTCTAATTGGGAAAAGGCCACTAAAGGAACACATCTCAAGTTACAGCTAAGGTGCCCCAAACTGTTCTGCTCTTACCAGAAAGCTCTCTAGCTAGAGACCGATGCCGCATCTGCCGGGCAATGTTGACGATCTCATCAAAAGTGATGTTTCCACTGTGCTTAACTGCAGAAAACAGAAAAGAGCAAAAGCTTTGTTACCACCTGAGGCCAGGGCAGACCACAGTCCATCTTCTCTCATCCATTTCTAGCCTGTTCCCATGCTTTCGGCACAGAGTCATCCACATGAAGAACAACCCTGTTTCCTAAGCTGGGGTTATTTTTAGCTCACCACTGGATTGCACCAGCCAACAGAAAACTGGTCAGGTGCAGTGGCGGGTGGCTAGACACAAAATCAAGTTTTGCTAACCTTACATGGAAGGGACTGTTCTGAAGAGAAAAAAGTGACAGGTTGGTTAAAGCTGTCCATACGTCATCTAGCTAGGAAGCTGCCCTTCCCAATTACTGGTTATCTGTTTCTTCACCCTGTTTGACAGTTCCCTCCTCTATGTTCTGAGGGGATCTGTTCCACAGCAGTGATTGGGCAGAGCCACAGGGCACTTGTTGGCAGTGCCTGGCTCTGTAACAGCTTAACACACCTGTGCCATCCCTGTTTCCTTAAAGGGAGCAAGTACAGCTGTCTATTACATTGGACACACCACCACCCACAAATTACCAGGGGAAAAAACCACTCACTGTTTTTCTGCTTCTTTCTGTCCCTTGGTGGTTCCTTGAGGGCTTTGATGATCAGGGCAGAAGCAGAAGGTACCACCTCAATCTGCAGAAGAGATGCTCCATGTGAATAAGCCCTATGCTACCCTCTAGCAAGAACCGATAATACCGTGCACTTCGGCTCTCAGGACCAGGGGCCGGACACTGTTGACCAAATATACATTCAAGCTAATCTTCACAACCAGAAACACAGCCTACCCTTCCCCAGCAAATGCTGATTTGCTCAGTGTCTCCACAGTGAGAAGAGTTAATATTTACATCATGCTCTTAAAACAACCCTCCCCACAAATAAAACTGCTTTTAGCACCTGCCACCCAGGTATCCCCACCTCTGCCTGCCCTCAAACCAAGTACCTGGGCTTGTCTGTTCTGAATGGTCAGTTTCACTGTAATCCGCAGACCCTTCCAATCACCAGTTGCCTTGGCAATGTCATCACCGACCTTTTTTGGAGACTGTAGAAATACAAGGTATATAATCACACTGTGCCCTAACCGAAACCGATCTGAAAATCTGCCCAGTCCCTCTCACTTGGCAGCACACAAGAAAGCTTTCTGAAACACGTTTAACTGTGCCTACCTAATCAAGGTATGGCTATCACCATAATTAAATTGGAAAAATGAGGCTACGGGTTTAGTTTATCCAAGGCTGTAACCTTGAGGTTTAAGGCCACAATGGGGCCATGTCGCTTACCTACCCTTTCCTAGAGATCTATGTGGTATCTTTTATATTTGGACCACCAGGGGATCTTTAAAGATACCATGTTCCTGGTGTCTGACCAATCCTAGTCAACCTATGGGGATGCGGTCTGGGCATCTGCACTTTATAATTCCCTGAAGAGAATTATATAAAGGAGATTAAACAATGAAAAATGGAAGCTTTTGAACTGTGCTGTTGGAGAAGACTCTTATTAAAAGAGTCCCTTGGGACTGCAAGGAGCTCCAACCAGTCCATCCTAAAGGAAATCAGTCCTAATATTCATTGGAAGGACTGATGCTGAAGCCAAAACCCCAATCCTCTGGCCACCTGATGCAAAGAACTGACTCATTTGAAAAGACCCTGATTCTGGGAATGATTGAAGGCAGGAGAAGGGGACGACAGAGGATGAGATGGGTGGATGGCATCACCGACTCAACGGACATGTTTGAGTAAGCTCCAGGAGTTGGTGATGGACAGGGAGGCCTGGAGTACTGCAGTCCTGGGGTCGCAAAGAGTTAGACATGACTGAGCAACTGAACTGAACAGGAGAGGTGTCCAGTGAGCACTAGCTGAGCTAAGGGACAACAAAGAGTAAGGCGGCCACTGCTTAAGCAAAACCATGATGGGATAACTTTTCAGACAGGAGACCACTGCCCAGAAAATAAAGACCTAATTATATTCAAGAAAAAAAGACGAATTAAGTCCAACCCTTCGTGTGTTAGTCACTCAGTCATGTCAGACTCTCTGCAACCCCATAGACTGTAGTCCACCTGGGATTTTCCAGGCAAGAATACTGGAGTGGGTTGCCATTTCCTTCTCCAGGACAGCAGGTAAAGCCAACCGTATGAATCAGTACACTGAAAGCAGAGTTAATACTAGTTACTGTAAAGCGGCTGCCCACAATACAGGAGACCCGGGTTCGATCCCTTGGTGGGGAAGATCCTCTATAGAAATGGCAACCCACTCCAGTATTCTTGCCTGTAAAGTCCCATGAACAGAGAAGCCTGGTAGGCTACAGTCCATGGGGTCACAAAGAGTCAGACAGGACTGAGCGACTTCACTGTAACATTCACAAAGGTCTTCATTTCACACCCCATTCAATCCTCCAGCAGCCATATGGCTATTTCCCTAAGAAGTAGACCAAGCAGACAACAGTTTTCACTCTTGACTTCAAAAACCTCCTCTATCCCATCCCTCATGGACCCTCAGAGCAGCAACTAAGACACACGAAAACTCCAAGTTCAAGTAGCAGAAACCACCTTTATATACAACCATTCTGCGGCAGCTGGTGCCAGTTCAATGGCTCGGAGGCCTAGTAGGGGATGACAATCTGTCCCTGTCAACGGCACCTCAGAGGCAATCGTGTCTGCGCAGGCTGGAGTCTTACTTAGTAAGTGGCCCCCTCCCCCGGGGATGACTTACCAGACCCAGAGGGCCGATCTTGGGGGCCAGGGCAGACGTGGCACCGACTTCCCCACCGGTACACCTCAAGTACACTGGAAGAAAGAAAGAATTAGTGCCTCCGTAGAAGGGGTTGCCCAAATCACAGCCTCCCCTCCGCAGTCCTCCTGGCGGGCCTGGCCGCACCACCGATTGCCTCTTCTGGGAAAAATGCCAAAAGCGGGGAGCAAAGTAAGACACCCCTCCAGCCAAGGCGAGAGCCGCTCCAAGCGCCACGTGGGACGGCGGCCTTGGGTTCGGCCACCGCTGCCGAGGCCCACACCGCATCGGTTTGGGGGCAGTTCCGCCGCCGGCCAACCCAGTCTAGGGAGAAGCGCCCGGAGACAAACCTTACCCTAAGGCGTGCGGGCTGCGAAGCCCCCACAGGTCCGAGGCCCATTAAGAATAAGAGAGTCGGCCACGACCGCACAGCGCCCTGAACGCAGCAACAGAGGGCAGGCCCCTAGGAGGCAGCGGCCTTGAGGCCCGACGTGGGAAAGGCCATCGGGGCAGGGGCCGCGGGCCGGACGGAATACGGGGAGGGATGCCGCATCCCGAAGCCCCGGCCACATCTAAAGCACGCACCGACTTTGATCTCGTTGGGGTCGAACTTAGGCGGCATGGTGGAGGCGGCTGGTGTCGGATGAACCCGGATTCGGGACGACCGAAGAAAGTTGCACCTTTGCCTCCTCCGAGCCGAAAGCCGAAAGACCGGAAGGTGGGACTTTTGCGCCGGATATAGACCCGAAAGCGCGACTGTCGCGAGAACTGCCGTCTCCGCCCAACCTTCCAGCGACGCCCTTGCCGCCATATTGCTTGTGGGCAGGCACCTGAGGCTAGCGGCTGGAGAACCCGGCACCGCGGTGAGCTGTGGCTAGGGGGTCTGAAGGGGGGTTCGGGGCAGTTGTCCCTGAGAAGGCAGACAACAGAGGACTGCTCCCGAGATCCTTGGCCCCGCTGTTCCCCATTCTCCCTTAACCTGAGGGTCACCCCATAGTCCCAGTCACCCAATCCCAGAGCCCCGCCCCTCTCCTAAGGTCCGCGTCGCATTCCGAGACCTCTCGGCCACAGCGATCTCGGACCACCTTCTAACTCCTTCGTGATGTATGCATTTTAGCTATTAGAACAGTTTTGTTAAGAGTCTAAATCCGGTCCAACTCTTAACTCTTTTAAGATTCTGCGGTCTTCAGTCTCAGACTTCGTCATCCTGGTCTGCATGACTTTCTGAGATTCTGAATTTCGATCCCCAGTTCCTTCGTTTGGAGGAGACCAGACTCTGCTCCGCAGGGGACGTGCAGTGCCCAGTGGCCTGCCACCCCACGTCCATGACCAAGCCCTGCGAGTGATCGGCCTGCCTTCAGGTCCACCCGAGGGAACAACCATCGGGGACCTGTTTATCTGCACAGAAAGGTTGGGCACTGCCCACTCCAGGCTGGGGAGGATGGGTGTGGCTCTTCCTATCTAGGCTGGACGTCAGGGAGGAGATAGATGAGGAATGGACATCAGGGAGCAGATAGGGAAGAGCTGATCTAGGAGGGATGGAAGAGAGGTGGCCATTGGGGAGCAGAAGGATAAGAGCTGGTCATTAAGGAGAGATGGCGGAGGGCTGGTCTTAAATTATTCCCCATCCCTGCAGACAGGTGGGGCGACAAGAGGGGCCCGAGCCAGCTCTGCAGGCTAGGCCAGCTCCCCAGACAGCCCACACCTCTGTCGGCAGAGACCTGTGATCTCTGCCCCTCCCCTGAGGAGGAGGCATATGTCTTCTTCAACTGCATCTCCACCCTGGCCCCTCTCTGCCTGGCTCTTTCTACTGTCCTAGGCCCTGAATAAATGTTTGTTAGATGTGTGGTGGTATGTGATTAACACTGTGCCAGGTACTGTGTTATGGGCTTTACAAATATGGAAATCACTGGCTCCAAATAGAACCAGGTGTTGGGAACATTATATTACTCACACTTTACAGAAGAGAAAACTGAGGCTCAGAGAGGTGAGCCAAGGGGACATGGCTGGTGGGTGGCCGAGCTGGGATTCAAAAACAGTTAAACGAGCAAAATCATCCCAGTGTCCATGCTATTAACCATAAGCTTCTGTGTATGAGTGCATCCTGACCCACTGATGTTCCATATCAAGTGCTGACATTTTCTGATACCGGGCAGGCAGTGAGTTCAGGACAGTGTGTACTGGGTGTGTGCTAAGTTACTGAAGCACCAAGGAGTTGGGCAAACACCACGGGATCAGGACTTGAAAGAGCAGAGGTTCCAGACTACAGGTTTGGACTACAGTCTAGCTGTATAACCAGATAGCTGAACTTGATGAGCATCAATTTTGTTACTATAAAGAGGGCAGTGGTGAGAATCAAATGGGATTGTAATAACTGGGAGAGTGGCAAATTACCTGAGAATTGCTTTTGAATTTTTATTTATTGATAATTCAGAAACGCCTTTGGTTACGATGTAGTTGAGTTCCCCAGGACCAAGGAGAGCGCTGGCTAAACCCATGTGGCGTTTGGTGGTTTCCTGAGGCCACTCTGATAGTGTTTCAGGGGTTAGAAGTGATTCAACAGCCAAGGCTGTTAGAGTCCTCAAAAAGCCTCCTTGAAGAGGACCTGAGGAAACGTCTCCAGATCAACCCCCTTGTCTAACGTGGAGGAGAGATGGGGGCCCTGAACGGGGAATGGGTATGTCAGGGGCTCACAGTGGGTCAGGGGCAAATGTGGGCTCAAAGCCAGGTCACCTGGCTTGCTGTTGTGCTTTTCCACATCCTGCTGCTGCTTGTTTAGTCAACAAAGAACAAATGGTATTGAGCACCTGCTGTGCCAGGCTCGGGGCACAGATGGATGGTCACGATGGACATGGCCCTGCCCTCAAGGAGCATATAATCCAGCAGATGAGCTCCGTGCTCTTGTTACTGTACTTTGTCCAGGGTGTTGGGGGGCTGTGACAGATGCCCCAGGGCCTCACCCCTCTCCTCCACCCTAGTGTGGTGAAGATCGCTCTAGGAAAAAGGAAGGATGCCACTCTTCTTCCGGAAGCGGAAACCCAGCGAGGAGGCTCGGAAACGCCTGGAGTACCAGATGTGTCTGGTGAGGGAAATGGGTTTCCTCCAAGTCTATGCCCATCTCCACCTCCGCCCCAGGCAGCAGGGCTCCACGCTGCACTTCCCCTCTGCAGACTGACCACGCTTGGTGTGACTTGTTCACACTCTTCCCTGCCGGACCTCAAGCCCAGTTAAAGCCAGGATCATTGGTGCACCTTCAGAATGGACTAGTTGAACCAGGAGGGTGTCTGCGATTCTTTGAAGCCATTAATCCTATGTTTCTTTGCCTGATTTGTCCACCCTGGAAGGATGTTTTGCTCGAACCCTTTTCTTTTTCTTTCTTCTTCTTTTTAAAACGATTTATTTGCCTGCACTGGGTCTCAGTTGTGGCACGCTGCCTCTTTTAGTTGTGGCATGTGGGATTTGGTTCCCTGACCAGGGATTGAACCCTGGCCCCCTGAATTGGGAGTGCGGTGTCTTAACCACTGGACTACCAGTAAAGTCCTGGAAACTGCCCCCACCCCTGGCTTTTTTTTAAAATTCTTTTTTTCCCTAGGCAAAAGAAGCTGGAGCAGATGACATTCTTGACATCTCTAAATGTGAACTCTCCGAGGTAAAGTGGGGGTGGTTGGTGTTCTGCTTGTGAAGTTTTATCTGCTCTCTTTCTTGGCTCTGCTGTCCCTGGGATAGATGTGGACTGAGACTTTTAAGAGGCCAGAAGCTCTAGTCAAGAGATGTTTCCTTAGCTTTTGTTCTTGTGAGAGAAAACTGAGATGATCTTTTGGCCTCAGCATGGTCTTCAAGAGTCACAGAGTCCAGAAAATGAGCCCACAGATTCCTGAGGCCTTGGGAGAGCCTGGGATTCTCTGTAGGACATCAGAGATCTGTCTTTTGCCCCTTGGAGTTCATGATGGGGATGGGGTGGGTAGTTGGGGAAGTCACTGACAGCTGATTGGAAGGGCTGACCACCCAGTGCGGCTTCCTCCCAGCCTTCCCAAGGCTTAGACTTACTCACTTCCTGCCCCTTCTTCCTGCCATTCGACAGGTTAAACACTGGCAGGAGGGGAGGCACTGATTCTTCTTTATCTTATCTTAGATTCCATTTGGGGCTTTTGCAACATGTAAAGTTCTGCAGAAGAAGGTGAGACGGATCTACATTTTCAGAAAAGTATTCATGGCATGTTTGCTTGTTTGAAATCAGGTGGGGATCCTGGCCTAGACATCCCTCTTCTCTCTGAATGGCACACTTTCCACCTGCAGCAGGCGTCCTCACAGGGGAGCAGGCCCTGGCATCAGGCAGCTCTGGCTGGGCCCCTCCTGAATTGGGCAACTTCCTTACACTCTTACATCTCAGTTTCTCCATCTGTGAAAGGAAGACATCCATCGTTCTCCACTCGCAGAGCTACTGTGAGAATTAAATGAGTGACAGGAAGGTAGAGATAAAGATGTAAATGGCCTGAGTAGAGTGCCTGCCACATAGTGGACACTGAATAACCACATTGTTATTAATAGTAAAAATCACACTCATTTCATTCTGGTCAATTAGGGAAGGTTAAGAGTGGAATGAATGATTTTTCAGAAAGGCATTGCAGCTTTGTATGCAGGTAGGTAATAGTATTCTAAATGAAGTGTCTAAGAGCAAGTAGGTAAAATGTGTTCTATGCCAACAGAGGAGTGAGCTTGACATTGAAAGTATCCATGTAAGGGCCAACGCCTAACAAAAATAGTAGCATGTGACTCTGATTGAGCGTCTGATCATGTCCCAGCCCTGGACTGAGTGCTTTCTGTCTCTTAGCGTTAGCAGCCCTCAGAGGCAGGAATTTATCATTCTGTTTTCCACCAGGGGCTTCCCTGGTAGCTCAGTGCTAGAGAATCCACCTGCTAATGCGGGGTTCGATCCATGGGTCAAGAAAGTCCCCTGGAGAAGGAAATGGCAACCCACCCCAATATTTTTTCCCGGAGAATCCTGTGGACAGAAGAGCCTAGTGGGCTACAATCCATGGGGTCACAAAGAGTCAGACACAACTGAGAGACTAGACAACAACGACATTTTCCACAGATGCTGTTGAAGCTGAGGGACGTTAAGGTCGGGACAGCTGCATGGGGATCGCTTCTCGGGATGGAAGGAAGAATTAGACCTCTGAGGTCCCTTTCAGTCTTGAGATTCCAGAGTTTACGGTCATCTGGTTTTCCTGTGTTTGGAGACGTCGCTTGTGATGTCTACAGGAGAGAGCGCTGGGCCAGGCTGACCACTGGTGCCCAGTGCCGTGCCAGCTGCCCCACCTCCAACCTCCCTCCCTGCAGCTCTCCTTCAGCCTAACATGCCGAAACTCTTTCCCACGCAGGTGTTGATCGTCCACACGAATCTGCTCACCTCCCTGCTCCCTAAATCCTGCAGCCTCCTGAGTCTCGCCACCATCAAGGTACTGGGGCCCTGCTCCCAGGGGGCAGCCAGCATGCCCCTCCCGTCACGTCTCAGCTGTCAGAGTTTATGCCAGACGTGCCTCATGTCATCGGGACTCTGGGCGTGATCAGCATGGTTTATCAGGTGCCTCCTCTGGGCCTGTGTGCGGTGAGGTTGCAGAGAACCAGCCGCAAGCCCCGCCCTCAGGGAGCTTACCCGCTAGGTGGAAAGGCAAACCGTAAACTCGTGGAAAGGCAAAGTGGCAGAGAACAGGGAGACCAATGGGCCCAGACAGGAAGCAAGAGGAAGCAAGTCAGTGCGTGGAAGCGCGGTGAGCTGAGTGACTCCCTCCTGACAGCTCCCCCAGGACAGAGGCTGGGACATGGTCACAGTGGACGGGAGGCAGGACCCCCGGGCTGTTCCCCATAAACTTGAGCTGTGACCGAGGGTATGCACGCGGCAGTGTAGAGACTGGCAGTGGAGGCATCAAAGTGATTTTTATAGCCAATGCTGGTGTGTGGGGACTAGGGGTAGTTCTTACTTCTCTTTATTGTTCTGGTCTAACACGCTTTATTTTTATAAGCGGGAGAAAGATAACATTAAAAAGCTTTCATATTCGTGTGTATTTATATTTCATCTATATGTATTTTATATGTATACATATATGTATCTCCTACCCCATTTTGCTCATTTTCGTTGTTAAAAATATTAGCAAATACAGTTAAAACATAATTTCACACTCTAGAGAACTGCTATCAATATTTTATTGCATATTTCGTAGTCTTTTACTATGCAAATATATATCTAGACCATGAGGAGTTTTCAACATGAATATGTACACATACTGGATAGATAAGAATGAAATGGTATAATACTTACAAAAACAAAAGATGGAGTGGTCCTTTAGTTGGGGAGGAAGGGGTTGGTACTCTTGAACACCAGAGGCCCGGGGGCACCCCCACCACACCGTCTCCCTGGAGCCTGAAATCGCTGGGCCTTTCTCAGTCGGGACTTCGGGTGTTCCACTTGTCTCCCTTCCACAGGTTCTGGATCTTCATGATAACCAGCTGACAGCCCTTCCTGACGACATAGGGCAGCTGACAGCCCTGCAGGTATGGCTGCAGGAGACACAACCCACCTTTGACCCCCTAAGTAAGAAACTGCAGCCGCACAGACCCAGAATGTTCTGGTCATGCTCCAGCCAGGGCTTGGGTGCCGCTGGCTCCTCTGCCTTTACTATTGAGGTGCCCAGGGGTGGTGCCAGCCTTGCAGTCTGGGCTGTGGGCATCTCTCCACCGAATTTTTGGCATGCACGTTGGGATTGCATCATTAGCTCCCACAACTTTACAGAAAAAGAGCGCCCAGCGAGTCCACCATTTCCAAGTGGTGAATCCAGCTCTCCGGCTCAGTGTCTCGCTTCTGCTTCTTGTCAGTGGCAGCCCCTGCATTTATTGAGCGCCCGCTGCATGCCAGCACCGAGCTAAGCATTTCACTTGCGTCGTCAACTAATTGCTCACAGCCCCTCTGAACACATGTCAGCATCATCCCCAGTTCACAGAGGAGGACAGCCCGTCCTTTTTCACACACGTGTTTTGTATAACTGGTGCCGTCACTCTTCTGTAACTTTGGGATGCCTGATGAGAATAACTTACAGCCATCCTTGGGTTCATCGAACACTCATCTGCCACATTGTTTTTAACGTGCGTGCCTTCCCATCGTATCTGTTTATTCTTAATGGTTACTTTATGTGTCATCCTGTCGGCCTCGCTCACCTCACGGTGCCACCAGTCAGCCCAGGTTTCAATCCTGGCTCCACCAGCTGCTGGCTCCACAGCTTTGGGCAGGTCCCATTGCCTGGATGCAGCTCAGCTTCCTTCTGTTCACTCTGGGATAACAAAGCTTCATCACGTGCCCCCTCACCTGATCCCCTTATTATCAGGTGTTTGTGGTCAGTATAAATGGTACAGCCTCAGCAAGAACCAGGTTCAAAGTCTAGCATTGCCTTTGGACACCGGACCTCACCACTCCGAGCCTCAGTCTTCTCATCTCTCGGATGGGATCGTGACAGTTGGTGTCTTCCTCACAGGGCTGTCGGGAGATAAAGATGTGGGTGTGGTGCCCGGGTGACGCCTGGCCAGAAGCAGGGTAGGCATTACTGTCTGCGTGTGTGCCTTCTCTTGCCATTCTCCCTCTCTCTTAGGTCTTGAACGTGGAAAGGAATCAACTGACCTGTCTCCCACGTTCCATTGGGAACCTGATCCAGCTCCAGACCCTCAATGTGAAAGGTAGGGGGCCAGGAAGCCCTGTCCACATGACCCTCGGTCTACTCTGAGCTGACCCAGCTAGTGTCCCCAGGGTGCCTGTCCTGGGACCCATTGAGCAGGAGAGCAGCCAGCCCCCAGGCGTCACTCAAACTGTCGGACCTCCTCTGCGGTCAGTGTGACTCCATGGTAACCAGACAGAGCTTCTGGAGGGTTCCTGCAGCTCCTCCCGGGTGGGACCTTACAGGGAGGAGAGGTCTTACAGGGAGGTTGGTGCTTAGAACCATGGGCGATGGACGGTGAGAGTGTGGACTGACTGGGTGAGAGCCATTCTTAGTATCCCTTCCCACCCAGTGAGGAGCGAGCGCTTCCACACTCGGGGGTGCCACAAGTGTGTGTGAGAGAGGAAAGAGGTCTTAGCCCCAATTTACAGATGAGGAAAACGAGGCTCAGGGAGCCGTGACTTGCTCAAGACCAGCCAGTGCAGTAGTGACCGAGCCGGGATTCTAACACGTGCCTCCCTGCACCCCCAGCTCGCTCCTTTCTGCTTTTCCTTCAGTTCTGTCTGCACAGGGTGCCATAGTTTACCCATTTGTAACATGTAAATAATGATGAACATAAGAGCACCCAGTTTACTAATCGCTTTCTGTGATTAGTAATTAGTGATTACAGTTTACTAATCACTAACCACTCACATGGGTACATCATGTGATAGGCCCTATGCTGAGTACCTTTTCATATGCATCATCTCTTTGAATCCCTCAGTATTCCTATAAGGCCAAATAGTGTGGGCACCCCCATTTTACTTATGTGGAAACTGGTCCAGAGAGGTCAAGTCAGTTTTCCAGAGTCTCTCAGCTCATAAGTGGTGGAGCAGGGACTTGAACCTGTGTCGTTGAAACTCCACCGCTTTTCCTCATGGAGCCGGGGTATACCCCAGGCTCCGAGGGAGGCACCCACCTCCACCTAGTCCTGGCAGGTGTCAGGCCGGAAGCTCGTGAAGGGGCTGTGGGGTGCTGAGCTGTGCCACTGGGACCCCTCCAGACAACAGGCTGAAGGAGCTGCCAGACACGCTGGGGGAGCTTCGGAGCCTGCGCACTCTGGACATCAGTGAGAATGAGATTCAGAGGCTGCCTCGGATGCTGGCGCACATCCGAACCCTAGAGGTAGGTGGGCCATGCTCTCACCTGGGGGCCTGCCTGGCCTGCCCTCCGCTCCCCTCCCACGTTCCTGGAGGCCTGCCCTGGTCACAGGATATGGGGGTCATGGAGATCTCAAGGTCCTTGGGCTCACAGAGAACAGTGTGAATGACGAATTAGGTGACTTGCTGTCATAATAGGGGCAGCAAAGCATATTCCTAGTAGAGTGAAAAGCTCATGCTGAATCCTGATGGGTTCATTAAGAAAGACACGGTGTCTGAGCCAGACCTTGAAAGAGGAGAAAGCCCTGGAGAAGTCGATAGGGGTCATGGGAGCGTTCCAGGTGGAGGCACAGTCGGGGAAAGGCAGGAGGCGGGAAAGCCCAGGACGTGTTAAGGGAGGAGCAGGGGAGCCGATGTGGTTGGAAGCCGCAGTGGCTGGAGGGCACTGGCGGGGAGGGAGCAGCCTCAGCTCAGAGCTGCAGAAACCATGATCGTCAGAGCTGGGGGTGGAGGGCAGGGCGGTCCAGGGACACTGTGCTGTCCTAATAAAGCGCCCCAGGCTGGGGCCTTAAGACTTCTGCAGGCCGGAAGTCCAAGATCGAGGTCTTGGTGGGGTTGGTTCTTCTAAGGCCTTCCTCTCCTTGGCTTCTGGATGGCTGTCTTCTCCCTGTGTCCTCCCATCCTCCTCCTTGGAATGTGTCTGAGTCCTGATTGCCTCATCTTTTAAGGACACCAGTTCATGCTGGACTAGAGCCCAGACTGGTGACTTTGTTTTGAACTTGATTACCTCTTTAAAGATCTTATGTCTTGATTGTGTTGAGCGGTGAAGTGAACGACAGATAAAGAGGGGTCTCCTTGTGTCTGCAGACCCTGAGCCTCGATGCATTGTCCATGGTCTACCCCCCGCAGGAGGTGTGTGGCGCTGGCACTGAGGCCATTCAGCAGTTCCTCTGCAAAGGTAAAGCCAGGCAGCCCACCTCCTTCACTGAGCGAGCACAGACCATGGCCCCTGGGGCTGCTCTGTGCCAGCGAGGCAGCTGAGGGTCCCTGCCTGCCCAGAGCTCTGCAGATCTGGCAGGAGAAGCAGGGAAAGATGACTGTCACGTGAGGAAGTATGATGGCTCACATGGTAAAGAATCCTCCTGCAGTGCGGGAGACCTGGATTGGATCCCTGGGTTGGGAAGATCCCCTGGAGGAGGGCATGGCAACCCACTCCAGTATTCTTGCCTGGAGAACCCCATGGGCAAAGGAGCCTGGCGGGCTACACTCCATGGGGTCGCAAAGAGTCAGACACGACTGAGCGATTAAGCACAGCACAGCATAGCAGGTATAAACGTGTATGTAAAATTTTTGGTTTTGCTGTCTTAGAAACATTTAAAAACACCCACAGAAGATGTTGCACCAGGTGATTCTGTGCCCTACCTTTCTCACTTAAGAACAGGTCCCGGGCCTTTCCTGTCCCATGACATGTGGCTCTGTTGTAAACTGCTGCAGAGTATTCCTAGTGGAACCACTGGAAGTTATTTCCCATTTGCTCCTGGAACAAACGCTTTAGCCCACACTTGTCTGGCTTGTTGGGAGCATCCCCTGTAGGGAAGCAGGGTTGGCTCTGTATGGCCTCTGAAGAGGCTCCGTCGGTTTGCATTCCATGAGGAGTATCTGAGAGGATTCTTCTTCCCCACAGCCTCGCTAACAATTGGTGAGATCTTTAAAAGTCTTCTAATCTGATGGATTATTAAAAAGCAAAGACATTACTTTGCTGACAAAGGTCCGTCTAGTCATAGCTGTGGTTTTTCCAGTGGTCATGTATGGATGTGAGAGTTGGACTATAAAGAAAGCTTGAGCACCGAAGAACTGATGCTTTTGAACGGTGGTGTTGGAGAAGATTCTTGAGAGTCCAACCAGTCCATCCTAAAGGAAACATCAGTCCTGAATGTTCATTGGAAGGACTGATGCTGAAGCTGAAGCTCCAATACTTTGGCCACCTGATGTGAAGAACTGACTCATTGGAAAAGACCCTGATGCTGGGGAAGACTGAAGGCGGGAGGAGAAGGGGACGACAGAGGATGAGATGGTTGGATGGCATCACTGACTCAATGGATGTGAGTTTGAACAAGCTCCAGGAGTTGGTGATGGACAGGGAAGCCTGACGTGCTACAGTCCACGGGGTCGCAAAAAGTCAGACACAACTAAGCGATTGAACTGAACTGACCTGAACCTGATGGGTAAACAAGAGGAAGAGGGTGACAGAGGATGAGACGGTTGGATGGCATCAGTGACTCAGTGGACGTGAGTTTGAGCAAGCTCCGGGCAACGGTGAAGGAGAGGGAAGCCTGGTGTGCTGTAGTCCATGGGGTCACAAAGAGCTGGACACGACTTAGTGACTGAACAACAACATTATTATTTTAATGTCATTTCCTTGAATATTAGAATACTTTTTCACATGTTTACTGTCCACTTTTAGTATTTCTTGTGAATTGCCTATTTATATCCTTTGGTAGGGGAAAAAGGATGATGTTGACTACATTAAAATCTAACCTTTACCTCAAAAGGATACTATCATCAAAGTTAAAAAAGACAGGCTCCCTGGGTGGTGCTAATGGTAAAGAATCTGCCTGCCAATGCAGGAGACGCAAGAGACCCTGGTTTGATCCTTGACTTGAGAAGATGCCCCAGAGGAGTAAATGGCAACCGCCTCCAGTATTCTTGCCTGGGAAAATCCCATGGACAGAGGAGTCTGGCAGCCTACAGTCCATGGGGTTGCAAAGAGGCAGACATGACTGAGCACACACACAACAAAATGAAAAAGTTGAAAAGATAAGTTACCGCCTGGAAGAAGACAGCTGCAACATATGTTATAGACCCAAGGTTATTAACCATCATATGTAAAGAGCACTTATAAATCAGCAAGAATAAGGCCAAATGGGGAAAGTGTATGAATCTTTTCAAATATACAGGAGGCAGCTACCCAGGAAATTGTGGATAAAGCTGAGTCTTAAACCCAGGCTTCTCTATGAAGCTCAGGCATTTTTCATCTCATTCTCACGTGGATGGTAAAGAGGCAAGGGGCGGGAAGATTTATTCACTCAGCTGATGCTTATTGAGTGCTTGCCACATTTAAGGCCCAGGCGTTAGGCCTCTGAGCAGTGGCAGGAGGGCCAGCATCGGAGGGGAGCAGTGGACTGCTCTGGGTTGCAAGGCGGTCTCCTTCCCTCCTGGTCAGCCTGTGTCCATCTCTCGCAGAGTCGGGGCTGGAGTACTACCCCCCTTCTCAATACCTGCTGCCGGTCCTGGAGCAGGATGGGGCTGAGAACTCCCTGGACAGCCCCGACGGGCCCACGGACAGACTCTGCAGGGAGGAGGAGGAGTGGCAGGTAAGGCGCACCACCTGCTGGCGTGTGGGGTGGGCAGCAGGAAGGGCGAGGGTCGGGGTGTGTGTGCGAGGGCTGTGCACACGCAGGGGCATTCAGAGCTTTGGCCCCCAGATTGCTCCATCAAACTAGGATTTACCTCCCTTCAAACAGACATGCAGGGGGTTCCCTGGTGGTATTGTTGTTTAGTCGCTAAGTCATGTCCAACTCTTTGCAACTCCATGGACTGTGTAGCCCACCAGGCTCCTCTGCCCATGGGATTTTTCAGGCAAGAATACTGGAGTGGGTTGCCATTTCCTTCTCCAAGGGATCTTCTCGACCCAGGGATCAAACCCTTGTCTCCTGCTTTGGCAGGCAGATTCTTTCTTTTCTCTGGTGGCCTCGTGGGTAGGATTTCGGGCTTTCAGTACCGAGACCCAGGTTCCATCCCTGGTTGGGGAGCTGAGATCCCAGAAGCTGAGTGACTCAGCCAAGCAGATACATGTAGAAGTTTTCACAAGGCCTCCTAGGCGCACTAGCTCATTTGCCACTAGCTAGCTTTGCCACATTTAAGGCCCAGGCGTTAGGCCTCTGAGCAGTGGCAGGAGGGCCACCATCAGAGGGGGGCAGTGGACTGCTCTGGGTCCTCGCCACACTAGCTCGCCAGCACCAGCTTCATCCTACTCCTCTCTGTCCCTGAATGTCTAGGGTGTTTGAATAGGGGGTTCCCTCTGCTGGATTCTCCACTCCCGTTTGCTCCAGTCTCATCCTTCAGTTCCCAGCTGAAACATCACATTTTCTGAGAAGCTTTCCACAACGCAGCAGCCTAGGTCAGATCTATGGAAGTTCTCAGAGCGCCCTGTGCATTTCCTGGGAGAACTGAACTTGTTCTTTCCTGTGTTGCTGAACTTGGGTTCAGCTGCTCATGACTCAAGAATCCAACACTGAAAGACAAGTGTTGGGTGAAAGGAAGGATAGCTTTACTGGGGAAGCTAGTTATCCTGGGGGAGAAGCTGGATGCATGTCCCCAGGAACCAACTTCCGACTATGGGTCAGGGGCAAAGGGTTCTTAAAGCAGGGGTGTCAGGGGTGTGGAGGCAGAGGAGGGGGCCGCGTGTGGAGCATCATCTTGAAGTCGGTCATCCGGCTGCCTGATCAGCAGCATCCTGATCGTTTTGGGTACAGTTCATCTGTAACTCCAGAGTCGGTTTGTTCCCGTTTCTTTGAGGCCGGTTCTGGGAATTGCGTGAGATGGAGCAGTTTATGTCATGGCTGCAGACTGGGCATCGTATAGCTCATTTTTTCCACCTGGTGGGGGTTTCAGTATCTGCAAAACAGCTGAGGAATACAACTCAGAACATTATCTGTAGCCTTTGAGGAGGAGCTAAGGGTTCTTGCCTTTGTTTAATGGCTAAACAGTTATTTTTGTCTTGCTTGACTATTTTGCTTCTGTGTTTTCTCATTTCTCTTAAGTTACTTCTTTGGCTAAAATCTCTACAGACAAGAGGCAGGTGGAGGACACTGAAGGAGGAGGGGATTTGTCCTGGGAAGGCCCCACAGAGCTCTGCTCTGTTACAACCACAGCTCTAATTACATGAAGAATTACTCAAGAAAGAGTTTGCTTCCTGTCTGTCTCCCTGCTTGATGGAGCTTGAGGAGAGTGGACCCCTGGGTCCCTGGGGGAGGCCTAGAGTAGGTCAGGGCTGCAGGAGGAAGCTCAGCAAGGGTTGCCCACAGTAACCAGGGTGCCTCTGATGGTGAGGCCAGACAGAAACCGCCTCTGTGCCCCACCCACCTACCCATATGCTCCTCCATACTGCTGCTGCTGCTAAGTCACTTCAGTCGTGTCCGACTCTGTGCGACCCCATAGATGGCAGCCCACCAGGTTCCCCCGTCCCTGGGATTCTCCAGGCAAGAACACTGGAGTGGGTTGCCATTTCCTTCTCCAATGCATGAAAGTGAAAAGTGAAAGTGAAGTTGCTCAGTCGTGTCCGACTCTTAGCGATCCCATGGACTGCAGCCTACCAGGCTCCTCCATCCATGGGATTTTCCAGGCAAGAGTATGGAGTGGGGTGCCATTGCCTTCTCTGATGCTCCTCCATGGGAGCCCACAAATTGAGGTTGGGAGGGGGCACCAACTGTAGCCAGCTAGGCTTCACATCTGAGTGTGGTGATGGTCACGTGACTATATGCAGTTGTCAAAACTCAGACCTGTACACTTCTTTAAAAAGATACATTTTACAGTACATAAATTATACCTCCGTTAAAAACTATGTTTATATATGGAAACACATACAAACGTATGTATTTTTTCTAAAGGCACAAACTGTAGGTAGGTAGATGCATGGACTTAGGTCTGATAATGATATTTACATGGGAGCAGGGCTGGGGAAGAAACCCAAGTAAGATGGTAGGTGTTGCAAGAGGGCATCAGAGGGCAGACACACTGAAACCATGATCACAGAAAACTAGTTAATCTGATCACACTAGGACCACAGCCTTGTCTAACTCAGTGAAACTAAGCCATGCCCTGTGGGGCCACCCAAGACGGGCAGGTCATGGTGGAGAGGTCTGACAGAATGTGGTCCGCTGGAGAAGGGAACGGCAAACCACTTCAGTATTCTTGCCTTGAGAACCCTATGAACAGTATGAAAAGGCAAAATGATAGGATAGGTGCCCAGTATGCTACTGGAGACTCACTGGAAAAGACTCTGATGCTGGGAGGGATTGGGGGCAGGAGGAAAAGGGGACGACCGAGGATGAGATGGCTGGATGGCATCACTGACTCAATGGATGTGAGTTTGAGTGAACTCCAGGAGATGGTGATGAACAGGGAGGCCTGTCTTGCTGCGATTCATGGGGTCGCAAAGAGGCGGACATGACTGAGCAACTGAACTGAGGGCTAGGGACGGTGGGAGGGAACAAGGATTAGGCCTGGGAGTGGTCAATGGATACTTTTATATGCCTTGCTTAGTTTTTTACAAGGAGAATATAATCAGGTATTATCTGTATAACTAAAGATAAGCTTAAATTTTACTCCTACCTCAGCATAGAGAAAATCTTATTTCTTTATAGGATGCTGCTTTTACAGCTCCAACACTTGATCCTGATCTCAGAACCAGATAACTAAATAGAAAGGCTGGTTGGTTTAAAAAAAAAAAAGTGTGTGTGTGTGTGTGTGTGTGCATGCATGTGCTGATGTTGGACTACAAAAGTAATTCCTGCTCCTTGTTATAAATCTAAACAATACAGAAATATATGGAGTGAGCATCTCCCCTCCTACCCTGCAGTCCCAGCCCCTGGAGGCGGTCACCATGAACCGATGAATGACTCTTCTTCGTGGCTTTTGTCTCAGCCACCCCAGAGCTGGGAGCTGAGTTTTGGTGGTGGTGCTTTTACAAGAGAGGAATCGTGCTGTGCAGACAGTGAAAGATGGCAGACATCCTTCAGTAGCTGCGCCCACATGCCCCATCGTTCGACAGCTGTGTAATAATCCACTGTGTGGATGAACCGCGACTTAGCAATTGCATCCTGATGGGCATTTGAGTTATTTCCAGTGTTTTCACTCTTTTGAACAATTCTGCAGGGAACTTGCACACACACCTTGGTGCATTTGTAGTTGTTTTGGAGGCTGGAGCTGGTAGCTTGCAGGTGTGCTGTGCCGACATACCAGGGGTCAGACACCCATTTCTTGGTCTCTTTTTTTGAACACCCACACCTTCTCTGAGCTGCATCACCAGAACTTAAGACTTCAAGCTCTTAAGCCAAGCCCCGTGGTTCTCAACCCTAGTGTCCATCAGAACCATCCAGAACCCTTTATCAAACAGCCAGCCCCTTCATCCCCCACCCTCTACCCAGCCCTCCAAGGCAGTCCCTCTGGATGGACCTGCAAATCTGAGGGCTGTCAGGCTGCCTGGGGATTCTGGGCCAGTGAGAACCCCTGCTGCCCACCTTCTCTTAACCACTATCTTTTTTTTGCTTCCCAGAATAGGTTCTCAGACTATGAGAGGAGGAAGGTAAGAAAATGTCTTTAGTCCTCTGCCACTTTTCTTCTCATTAAACATCTCAACTGTTATATTTGAGGAGACAAGCTCTTCCAACCTCTTAAGTCAGAGGGGGAAGCAACGGTTGCCCCTTACGTATATCACCTCCCCACAGTCTACCCAGCCTTGGTGGTTGGGAGGATGTCCCCACTTTACAGATGAGAAGACTGAGGCTTGGAGAGATTGAGCCCATCCCCTGCAGCTGTCACATCCTAACCCCCTAAAGCCTGTGCCAGCATCACCAGAGTCTCCGTTCTTGCAGGAACAGAAGATGCTGGAGAAACTCGAGTTCGAACGGCGCCTGGAGCTCGGGCAGCGAGAACACGCCCAGCTCCTCCAGCAGAGCAGCAGCCAGAAGGATGAGATCCTTCAGACGGTCAAGGAGGTTCGTGAGTGGCTAGGTGGGGTCAGGCCTGTCTGCTCCCTCTGCCGGGGGCCTCCTGACTCAGGCTGTGGTTCCTCTGGTGTGGGAAGGCAGTGGGGGTGACCTCTCTCAGGCCCACCCGACAGGACGCAGGGTTGGGGAGGAGTCGTCCATACAGGTCACCTAGCCCGGGCTCTTCCCGTGCGTGGATACCCCGAGGCCTAGCAAGGGGAAGACTTGGCCCAAAGTCAACACAGATGGCAAGACAGAGGAAACCTGGTCTCCTCATCTCGGGCCTGGGCCCCTGGCTGCTCTGCGGTTCCTGAACGGGTCCCAGCAGACCCCAGACCCCTGCTTGTCCTGCCGCAGGAGCAGTCCCGGCTGGAGCAGGGCCTGAGTGAGCACCAGCGCTTCCTGGATGCAGAGCGTCGGCGGCTGCAGGAGCAGCTGAAGCAGACAGAGCAGAACATCTCCACCCGGATCCAGAAGCTCCTGCGGGAGAACCAGAGGTCAGGCTCCCATCTCCCCGGTCCCCAGACCCAGAGACCTCCCTCAGCGTGATGCCCACATGGGGCTCAGTCTCTCCCTCACCGTCTCTGATTCTACCCAAGGTCTCGGTGCTGCGTTTGGCACTGACTTTAAGAGAATCTGGTTTCCCTGATGACTCAGCGGGTAAAAAATCCACCTGCAGTGCAGGAGACACGGGAGACGCGCTTTGATCCCTGGGTTGGGAAGATCCCCTGGAGGAGGAGATGGTAACCCACTCCAGTATTCTTGCCTGGAGAATCCCATAGACAGTGGAGCCTGATGGGCTACAGTCCATGGGTCGCAAAAAGTCGGACAGGACTGAGCAAGTAACACGCTTAAAAGAATCTGATCCAGGGATGACCAGGTTTGCCTCTTGGGGATGCTACTGATTGGATCTTTGCCTCCCAAGTTTCCCATCTGTAAAGTTAGTGGGTTTAACAAGTTAAAATCACATCCTGCTCTAATATTTTGGCTTTCCAGTCACCTGTCACTCTGAGGTCAGCCATTCGCCTTAACAGATCTTGTCCAAGGCCAGAGCCGCAGGGAGCAAGTTCCGATGGGAGAGAGCAGGTTGGATAGAAGTCTCAAGAAGCCTGAGAAAGTTTAACTGGGGGTCTCTTGGGGAAAGATTCCAGAAACAGGCTTTGCCACACCCTCTGCTGCTTCCAGCCTTCTGTTCACTGTCCTCCGGGTCCTCCTCCCTCACCTGCAGTTGAGTGCCAGCGGGAGCCGGCTGGCCTGCCATGCGCAGTGTGCCCACTCCCGGGGGCACCCAGGAAACTGCCCTCTGCTGGCTGCTTTTTACATGTGAAGCACTTTATGTCTGTTTTCTTGTTCACACTTTACCAATACTCCATAAAGCTTTAAAAAAATTATTCTTCCCATTTCACAGATGAGGAGCTGGGATTTGGAGTGGTTGAGGAATTGGCCTGAGAACACAGCCCTAAATGCCCAGTTCCTAAGCCCCCTTCAGCCGTTCTGTTGGAAACGGACCCAACAATGACTGCTGGCTTTTCATGGTTTCCTTCACAGGCAAAAGAAAAGTTCCGAGATTCTGAAGTCTCTGGAAAACGAAAGGTCAGTGTCCTGCTCTAGCACGTTCTCTATGACTGCCTGTCTTCCTGTGGGTGAGCAGACCTGGGGGAGAAGGTCTTGTGATTCTCGAGGATTATGTCAGAAAGATCTCCTCGAGTTTTGAGGGGATTCAGGCTTCCCTGGTGGCCCAGATGGTAAAGACTCTGCCTGCAATGCAGGAGACCCACAAGTTTGATCCCTGGATCAGGAAGATTCCCTGGAGAAGGGAATAGCAACTTCCTTCAGTATTCTTGCTTGGAAAATCCCATGAACAGAGGAGCCTGAGGGGCTACAGTCCATGGGGTCACAAAGAGTCGGCCCAGCTGGCAGCTAACACTTTTACTCTATCATGAGGAGACTCACCCCCTTACAGAGTTTTTAATTAAAAAGAATCGCTGCCTTCAAGTTTGTTAAAACATACCGTCCTGAGAAAAGTTCAGACATGAATAAGAATGTACGTATATTAATGTCCAATTGTATTTCTAGTGTAAATAGTTAGAAAAGAAATTTCTGGAAAGAAAAATTTGTTCACTCCTCTGTACATAATTCATGTAATCTGTAAGCGTTAAACGTCTTATAGAAGAATATTCCTTGTTAAGGAAAGCACTATATTGCTAGGTGGAAAAGTGGCATCTACAGTGTATCACTTCTTAAAGACAACTTACTTGTATCTCTGCTCAGAAAGTAGAAGGACCCACCCCAGATGTTTCCACTGAACCTCTTTGAGTGGTGGGAATTGGAGGTGGTGATCTTTGTCTCATTCCCTTTGGGTTTTCTGCACTTTGCAAATTGGCTGTGTTAAGGTGCCCACTTTAGTCATCAGAAAAGGTGATAGGTGGGGTGGCCTCACTCCCTACTCCCTGGGGTGTTCGGGTGAGTCCTTCCTGGTCCTCAGGGACCCCAGAGTGTCAGTGTGAACCTGGCTGCTGTGCTTGGGGAGCTTCCCCTCCCACAGGCCCAGCCTTCCTGGCTCCTGGCTGCCTGGGCAGGCCTCCTGCAGGGGGGCTTGTGTGGAGTTGCGGCCCCACCACCCTGCCCGCTTCAGCTGGGGGCTGTGGCAGCTGGGGGCGGTCAAGGCCGAGCTGAGCTGTGGCTGGCGGCATTGACTATTCAGCACACTGAGCCGGTGCCCTCTGGGCTGGGCCTGGGCTCCAGGGGTGCAGCGGGGGTGGTCTTCCCTTGAGCAGCCTGTGGGCCTGGGCTGAGTGCTCAGGTGATTCGTGTTGCTTCTGGTGAAGTCAGACCCTGCAAGAAACGTAAAGGAGGTTGTCCGCCTCCCAACCACTGTGCCAGTTTGGTGTGCGTGGGCGAGGTGGGGAATAGTGTGCACACAAGCAACGTGCGTGCGCGCACACACACACGTGCAGCTACTTTTTAATTTTCACTTCACTGATGTATTTCCATGCCAAAAACCTCATTATTTGTAATAACTATAGCTTTATAATTATATCGTAATTTATTGTAATTAGCCCTCTGAACATTTAAGTGGCTTCCAGTGTTTTGTAACTACAAACAATATGACCGTAAACGTCTTCTAGATATACCCTTAGGCACTTGGGTGAACGTTTTAGAAGGAAATATTGGAAGAACACTTAGCTAGGTATTGCCAGACTGCCTTCCAAAACACGTTTGACTGTTCACGTCCCTCAGCAGCATGAAGTACCCATTTCTCCACCTTCATTGTCATTGCCAGCGGTTATCTCGTTTTCTTAAGCTCAACCAACCCAACATGTGAAAAGAAAGTTTTACTTTTTTCGTCACTAGCAGTATTAAGAATCTTTCCATTTTTCCTTTTTTTTTTTTTTTAAGGTCACTTTTATTTAAGCATCAGTGAATTGGCTGCATCCTTGGCCTGTTTTCCTAAGGGAATCTTCATCTTTTTATGTCACAAGCTCTTAACTGTAAAAGTTAACAGGGCCCCAGGGGAGGTGCATAATGCCACGGGCATATCAGAGGGCACGTCCAGCTTGATACATAAGGGAGGACTTCTTGAAGGAGGTGGTGGTCATCTGGCGAGATTTCCTATTGGAAATGTTACGTTTGCTCAACACGTGGATCGCTTTCTCTCTAGAATAAGAATGGAACAGTTGATGTCCATAACGCAGGAGGAGACGGAGAACCTGCGGCGCCGTGAGATCGCCTGTGAGTCCTTGGGGTAGGGCGGGGTCCTGGGAGCAGAGGGGACAGCCGTCCCATCCCCCTGTTGGTCACCTTTAGGGGGCGCTGAGGGGTTGCCTCTCAAGACGGTCCTTCAAATCCTGTCGTGGCATGGGCTCTAGGGTCAGGCTAGACTTGGATTAAAAAATCCCAGCTCAGGCACATAGCCATATGACCTAAGGGACATTACTGATCCCTGACTTTTCCGAGCCTCAGTTTTCATATCTGTAAAATGGGGAAGAAGGTAATAATCTTCCTTGTCAGGTCATTACGAGGGTCCAATAAGATCATGCTGGCGCAGAGCGAGCATTTCGTAAACAATGGCTGTCAGGGCTGCTCCCCTTGAGAGCTGCGGCAGCCCCTCTCGTGGTCCTAGGAGCTCGCCTTCCTGCTGCTCCCTGAGGGGTCCCAGGGTGTTTCACTGTCCACACAAACAAGGGCAGTGGGTGCCACGCAGTTCTTCAGAGCCTGAGTGATAAGATGGGATGTTCTATGCACCCTCAGCCCAGGTTCATCGTGTGCCCAGTGGTGGACTGGCAAGTCCCGTACACCATCTCATCCCACTCTTGCCCCGTGAGGTGTCAGATCATTAATTTCCCAATTTGAAGGTCACAGTCATCCACCATTTATAGAGAAGCGTTGTGTTTGTATTGCCAGATGGATGTTTATCAAATAGCTGGTTGGAAATAGGCTTAGTGTTAGGGGGCTTTTGTTTTCACCTTTTCAAATTTCCCTATTGCTTAGCTTAAAAAAAAAAAAGCGTGTGTTATTTTTATAACTGAAAAAGGTCAACAAAAGTAATGGAGAGGCAATAACCTAGAGCGGTGGAGGGCATATGGTGTCAGGCTGTCCTGTGTGCTGCCAGAGGGAGTGTGAATCGGCTGGATCTTTCTGGCGGGCAGAAAGGGCAACTCCTGTATATATTATTCATGACCTTGAACCCCTGTGCACTTCTAAGAGTTATTCTAGGAAGTGATCAAATAGTGAGATGTGCACAAAGATGTCTGAGCAGGGATATTTGTAGAAGTACCATTTGATAATCACAAGAAGACTTTGGATGCGCTGAAACAGAGGATTATCTTAAAACTTCAGTCATCCATGGTCTTTCCTTGTGGCTCAGCTGGTAAAGAATTCACCCTGCTATGTGGGAGACCTGGGTTTGATCCCTAGGTTCAGAAGACCCCCTGGAGAAGGGAAAGGCTACCCACGCCAGTATTCTGGCCTGGAGAATTCCAGGGACTGTATAGTCCATGGGGTCACAAAATGTTGCACACGCCTGCGACTTTCACTTTCACTTTTTCACCGTCCACGCACCATAGTGCTCCGTTGGTGCTATTAACATGGCTGTGTTGATATAGGGATCCATTCATGAAAGGTGAGAAAGGAGGTATATTTAATGTGATAAGCGTTTTAATTTTCTTGTGTTATGGTGAAATATACAAAGCATAAAACTTACCCTTGTAACCACTCGTAAATGAATAGTTCTGTGGCATTAATAGCTCTGATGGTGCATTATTCACCATCACCCCCATCAGAACCTTTTCAGCATCCCAAAGGGAAACTGTACATCTGCTAAATAGGAGCTCCCCCTCCCCTTCCCCAGACCCCGTAGAGCCACCGCTCTACTTTCAGTCTGCCTTCTGTCTCTGAGTTTGACTGCTCTCGGGACCACGTGCAAGTGGAATCATACCGTGTGTGTCCTTCCCTGATTAGTTTCTTTCAGATAACGCCCTCAGAGTTCATCCGTGTTGTAGCTTATGTCAGAATTCCCTTCCTTTTTAAGACTGAAATATTACAATGTATGGATAGACCACATTTTAACAAATGTTATTTATGGCCGTGCTGGGTCTTCGTTGCTGCGAGGGCGTCTTTCTGGTTGTGGCGAGTGAGGGCCGCTCTCGAGGAGCGCCGCGCAGGCCTCTCACTGCGGTGGCCTCTCTCGTTGCCGAGCACGGGCCCTAGGTGTTGCAGGCTCAGTAACTGTGGCGCACGGGCTTAGTTGCTTATGGCGTGTGGCCTCCTCCTGGATCGAGCCTGTGTCCCCCGCGCTGGCAGGTGCTTTCCTTCCCGCTGGACCATCAGGGAAGTCCTTAGACCGCGTTTTGTTTATTCATTCGTCCATCAGTGGGCACTTGGGCTGTTTCCACCTGTTTTTTGCCTGTTGTGATCCATGTTGCTATGAACATGGGTATACAAATATTCAGGTTCCTGCTTTTAATTCTTTCATTTAAATTTTTGTAAATCCATCAATATACATTAAAAATTCTTCAGTAGAAGATACATCAAAATAATATTTCTGGGTGACAAGACTGTAGGAGATTGTGTGTGTGTGTGTTCAGTCTCTTGTAACTCATCAGCCTTTTAAGCTGGAGTTACTTCTATAATTTAAAAAAAAAAGATTTTTTTCCCAAGGGTGATTGTCAGGTGGGTGGCCAGGTGACCCCACAGGCCACCAGGAGCGGCTGCTCAGCCCTGCACCGCCCCCCTCCCCCACTGTGCTCTCCGCCCCCAACATGTTTCTTCAGCCGCCATGCAGCAGATGCTGACCGAAAGCTGTAAGAGCCGGCTCATCCAGATGGCCTACGAGTCTCAGAGGCAGAACTTGGTCCAGCAGGCCTGCTCCAGGTAAGATAAGGAAGGGGCTTCCTGAGTGAGGAGGTTGGGGGAGCTGGCTCAGAGCTGTGGAGTGAGCATTGGCACAGGAATCCCCTGCCATGCGTGGGCCACCCCTCCCCGGGCCAGGTCCTCAGGAGTAAGTGACTGCTGGTCTTTGTGGCTTTTCTCACTGGGCCCTAAGGAAGCACCACCAGCCAGTGGCAGAGCTTAGGGTTTGACCCAAACAGTGTGCTCTAAATTGTGGCGACTCAGTCTCCCAGGTCACAGGTCAGGAGTGGGGTGCACTCAAGGGTGTGGTGAGGGGGTCGTCTCACGCTGACAGCCACTCTGGGCCTGGCCCTCCAAGTTCACCCCAGCACTGTTTTTGTGTCTGGAGGAGCTGCAGTGCCCAGCAGGTGAGCAAAGTGCCTTTGAGGCTCAGGAGACCCAGACAGGGACAGGCCAGCAGCTCTGACCGCTCTTGTGTCTCTCCTCCCCCCGGGCACCTGGAGCATGCCAGCCTACCCTGCGTTCCTGCAGAGACGGGGTTCTTCTGCCTTCTAGGTGATGTGACTTTGTTTTTAGGAGCGTGGGCACTTGGGACAGACAGATGTGGATTCACATCCCGCTTCTATTTCTTAACTGTGATGTCTTGGGCAAGTTATTTTCCCTCTCTCAGTCTTGGTTTTCTTATCACTAAAATGGGGATAAATGACAGTAGCTATTACTAGAGTTACTGGAGGACTTGATGGACCTTAGTGATCATGTCAGCACATGAGGATGCAATAGATAGCAGCTGTTATCATGACGCAAACTCAAAACCAAGCTTGTACCTAAATAATGGGCATGTTAGTGGTAGGGTTTGGGTTTTTGTGCCACTGGACTTGTTCTAGGGGGATGAGGGCAGGTCCACGGCCAGGCTGAGAAACACTGGGGTGGAGGGTGAGATGTTAGTGCCAGGAAGGACAGCTTTCTCTCAGCTTGTGAGGTTAACCTGAGAGGTCGTGAGCTCCCTGTCGGTGGAGGATGGGTGGGCAGAGCCAGGCCACCACTCCAGGGGGGTGTCGTAGAGAGGATTCCCAGAGATCACCTCCCCAGCCCCAGAGACACAGACTCTGCCACCACCCTGCTAGGGCTGTGGGATTCAGACAAAACTCCCATGTCCACCCAGCCCAGGACGTGGCCCCCAGCGGGTGCTCCATAAGTCTTGCTGAGTGAATAAATGGTTTATCTCCCATCTCCTCCAAGGTGCCTGGCACACAGTACGTGCTCAGGAAATGTTCAGAGAGTGAGTGAATTTGCTGTCTTTCCGGCAGCATGGCTGATATGGATGAGCGGTTCCAGCAGATTCTGTCGTGGCAACAGATGGATCAGAACAAAGCCATCAGCCAGATCCTGCAGGAGGTGAGCCCTTGCCCAGGGCTTGGGGCGGGGGCACAGGGAGGGTGCAGGGAGCCGAGAGCAGGGCAGCTCAACTCCATGTGGAGGTGCTGTTCTGGAGAACATAAGAACCAAGATGCTCAGAGAGTTTAGAAATGCACAGACCATCAGGATGAGGGGCAGGGAGAGGGCTCTCTGGGTGGTGGTTTCCACTTACTGAAGTCAGGAGAGCTGTCCTTCCCGGGCACCCCCTCCCCGTGCTGTGTGGGGCTCCCTCATGAGGATCTGGTGGCAGTGCTCGCCCCCACCCCCCCTGCAGAGTCGGAACAAGCCCCTGACTTCTCCCTTCCAGTCCCGCCACCCTTTATCTGCTCTCCCTTGGGCTTAGGGGTCGCACAGCAGGTGCTACTGTGTGGACCAGCCCAGGAAGGCCCCCTCTTGACTTCCTCCCTCCTCTGTCCAAATTGTTCAGGCCCCAGGTTTCCCCATGCGCCCTATCAGGGTTCCCCCACCCTCTCGTCTCTTCTCTCCTTTCTCCCTCTGTGACGTCATCCTCCCATCACAGGCCCATCGCTCCCTTTCCTTCCTCCCCAACTCCGATCTCTCTCTTCTTCCCCCCACAACGCTGTGGGCTTAGTCCTTGCACGACTGTCTGAGGAAAAGGCTGTATTTCTCAGAGAGGATGTCCGGCCTTGGGGTTAAGATGAGGCTCTGAGCTAGACAGACTTGCGTCCCAGTGCCAGCCAGCTCACTTTCCCAAACCTCACTCTCCTCATCTGTGAAATGGGGCAGTGAGGGCGCCTCCCCCCACCCCCTTCATTGGTCGTTCCACGTGCACCACAGGGAGAGCCCTGAGCACGTGGCCGGCAGGTAATACGTGCTTAATAAGTATTATTTGTTAAAAAATTAAGCAAGTGAGCTGAAAAGTTGTTGTCTAAGAAGGAAATAGGCATAGGTTAGGGTGTCTTTGAGGCAGGCTGTGTTTGGGCCCCCTGAGCAGCCATGCTGTCTGTCACAGAGCGCCATGCAGAAGGCAGCCTTCGAGGCTCTCCAGGTGAAGAAGGACCTGATGCATCGGCAGATCCGGAAGCAGGTGAGCGCGGCCCTGCCCCCCAGACTGCCCTGTGGGCTTTCAGAGGCCACAGTTCAGGTCTGAGTCCTGGCTCCTCCAGGCCAGGCCCGCAGGAAGTCTCGCCAGCACCTCCCTCCCCTCACAGAGCCTCACAGGGCATCACCTACTCGGGGCGTCACCTACTTGGGGTGTCTGGAGGTGCCTGGGACAGCACTGTGGGTGCTGGCTGGTGGGACCTGTGCCTGCTGCTTGTCACGACGCCCAGGGCTGAGGGAGGGAGGCCCTGACCCCTGGGCAGCCCCACGCTGACCAACCCCAGGCAGGACCCTTCAGCCGGCTCGAACTGCAGCGTCCTGTGGCCCAGATGGAGGAGCTGGGACAGGTGACGCCCCACCTGGGTGGGTGGAGCCCGGGGCGTGCTCCCGTGTGGCCTCCGCTGCTGACCCCCAGGTGACCTTGGGCGAGCCCTCACCCAGCGGGGCTGTGTCTGGCTCACTGTGCTCCCTGGGCAGGTGGTAGGGTGGCTGGAGACAAGCGAGCTTTTAGGCTACAGGACGCATATCACGTTGTATTCAGCACACTTTCAATTTCACATTTTGCATGGTTTTTTTTTTTTTTCCTTCTTTTTCTTCTTTTCTATTTTGGCCAAAACCAACTTACCTTTTTATTTCCCCTTTAATTTCAACCCCACATTGCCGGACATGAATCTCATTCCTCTGACCAGGGGTTGGTGGGGTCATAGGGGCAAAGGTCGCAGGTCATAGGCTCAGAGTAGAGAAGTCACTGGCTGTGGGGGTCTGACCCCCAGGACTAAAAGACCCCACTCACACCCTGGAGGTATGTGGTGATCCCCTAGACATTCTCACTATGGGTGGTTCTGACCTACCAGGCCAGCTGTTCCCCTGGAGACCACAGGCAGGGACAACCTCGAGGAAAAGGCACACTCACTTACCCGCTGTGAGTCCTTGGGCAAGTTATTTAATATCTCTGAGCCTTGGTTTCCTTGTCTGTGAAATGGAGGCAATAATACCTCCAACGGCAGAGGAGAAGCGATGGAAAAGATGCGTAGAAAGTGCGCAACACAGTCCTAGCGTGTGCCGTCTCAATGAATGTCAGCGACTATATTATTGTTACTGTAATCCAGTTCCTTCCGCTCCCCTCCGCTCTCCTCTGTGGACAGCTGTCTAGAGGAAGCAAGAGAACTGGATCGCAAGAGGCTCTGAGAATTCCAGGTCTGTTCTTCACTCTGGCCCGCACCTTGAAGGAAGCCCCTTCGTCCCACGCACCTTGATGGGCACCCCCTCTGGGCTGGCCCTGTGCCCGGCTTTTGATCAGCAGTTCTGGCCAGGACAAGCACTCAGCCCCGTGAGCTAACAAATTCTGTTTAAAGCCCTGCTGATAAGGTTTACCAGGTTCTCAGCCCCCTTCATTCCGGAGCCTCCCCCTGCCCCCCCAGAAAGGATTCTTAGGCCGCTTGGCCATCCAGGAGCAGCGGCGCAGGACTGAGCCGTGGTTAATGTGAATTAAAAAAAACCCTGTCTCGTCTTCTGTTTAGATTAAGTTAATAGAAACTGAGTTATTGCAGCTGACACAGCTGGAGTTAAAGAGGAAATCCCTGGACACAGAGGCGCTGCAGGTATGTTTAGGGCTCCCCGGCCTGCCTGTCCCCCCACTCCACCCCCACTGATGAGACCTCCCGCTGGCGCCCCCACCCCTCTCAGCTGCCCTCCCGCAGACAAGGCGGTGATGCTGGAGGATGCCACGACCCCAGAAGGCTCATGCGGGCCCAGCGCAGGCCCAGGTTAGGGGTGGGTCAACCTGTTGCTAGGCAGGAAGGTCAGAGGAAGGAGGGTTTCATTGCCAAGGCTCACCAGGCTGCATCTCCATCTCCGTGTTGTCTTTGTTTTGGAGCTGGGTCGCTACTGAGCTCCCTGCCTCTCTCAAGCCATGCTTCTGGGGCACTGGTTCTCACAGCTAACACCCCGGAGGGGACAGCATTCTTGGTATCCCCAGGATGTTTGGAGGAAAGGAACCATGTCACTCCTGCAGGCAGCTCCCCTGATCTCTGGCCCTTGCTGTGTGCCCTGGGCCGGGAGGGGAAGAGGGGCGGAGGGATGGCCCTTTGCCTGTTCTGTGCCTCAGTCTTCCCAGGCGTTCACAGAGGGGCTGGGTCCATGGTGTGAGAGGGCGTGTGCCCTGTGCCCGGCTTTCGAGCAGAGCCTTCTGTCTGCCCCTGTCCCTGTGTCTGTCCTCAGCGGACAAGTTTTTGTTTATCCCATGGGTTTCTCACTGCGGAAGAGAGCTAGGGTCTGGAGTCCTGGTCACAGGTCTGCCGCTGTGTGACCTTAGGTAGGTTGCCTCCCCTCCCCAGGCCTTCAGGTTGCCCCTGCATAAAATAGAAGGAGTCTCCTAGACCCAGCCTGTGTCATGGAGCCATCAGAGATCAGTGGGAGAGGCCTCAGCCTTGCCGAGGTTAGGGGCACTCAACCCCCAGCATAACCTCTGTGCTTGGTGGGTGCCCATCTCCTGCCTGGTGGAGCTGTGGAGCTCCCCTTCTTGGGGTCTCCATGGGATATTCCAAGAGGAAGAGAGGAGTGGAGCGTGGACACAGATGGGGCTCTCTGGGGTATGCCCGTTCCACCATGCTGGCTGGCGTGGGCTCCTCACCCCTCTTGCCCTTTGCTTCTGCCCAGGTGCTCTGTGGTCAGTGAGCCCGAAGTCAGGGTCCCTGCCGCTTGTCATTTCCTTTGTTTGGCGTTTCTCATCACCGCACTGTCATTGGGCACTAGATCCCATGCCTGGCCTTGCCCGCCCTCCAGGGAAGGGAGGTGCAGGCTGGGGAGAAGGGCACCTCCACTCTCTCCCCCGGTCCTCAGCCTGAGATCAAGGACAGAGCCTTGATGGGAGTCAGGCCTACCGCAGCCCCCAGCTGAGAACCAGTTGGAGGGGTGTCCTGCCACTGCGCCACGGGTGCCTTGGGGCCGGGGAGCCGTGAGCTCCCAGCACTGGCCACGGCCTTCTGTCGCAGGAGATGATCTCGGAGCAGCGCTGGGCCCTGAGCTCACTGCTCCAGCAGCTGCTCAAGGAGAAGACGCAGCGAGAAGAGGAGCTCCGGGAGATCCTGGTACATGTGGCATCCATGTCGTGCGCGGGGTGGCTTTCCCTCCAAGCCCACTGTTCTTAGAAACGCGTCGTTATCCTAGACATCCCCTGAGCTCCACCGTGGGCCAGGCCCTGTGCCGGGAACAGATGACAGCAAGGCCAGTCTCTTCCCGAGCCCTGCACGAGCCTGGGTGGTATGTTTGTGCCGCTGGGCACAGACCACGTTAACATGTGCTATGCACGGCCAGCCTTGTCATGGCCAGGCTCCCGCCCACAGGGACCTTGGTGACTCGCTGTCCACTGCAGCAGGACGTGACCATCAGGGTCACAGGCTCCCGAAGAGAGGTGTGTCCACAGTCCAGAGAGGGCCAGGCCAGAAAAGGGGAGTCACTTAGCTAGGTCCAAGAGGGCCTGCCCAGGGAGCTGGGGGATGCCCAAGTTGCAGTCCCACGGCGCAGCGTGCAGCCGTGGCCCCGGCTTGGTGGCTCGGCACAGGCTCCAAGCTGGGCCTGAACCTGGCTCTGACTCGGGGCGGCCCTTGGCTCTTGGGCCGGCTGCTAATCTCTCTGCCAGTCGCTCAGTCTCCTCACCTGTGACGTCGAGACTGCTTCACAGAGTTGTGAGAACTGAGTAAAACGGCATCTCCCAGCACACAGCAGGCTGGCACCAAGCGCCCTGATGCTCTTGCTGTTGCTGCGCTTACTCCTCCGTCCCCAGCACCTAGAATCGTGCCTGAGTGACGGGGTGGAGGAATCCGTGTGAATAGCCAACTTCCTTGTGCATCTGTCTCTGTGCCCATGTCCTGTGTGGACACCCCTCTCTCCTGTTCTCAATGCTCCGGCTTTGTGGGTGAAGGTGGACAAGGTGCCCTCCAGAAGCTGAGTTACCCCTAGCATCCCAGCTCTCCCCCTGCTGGCACCCAGAGGACACGCAGAGCCTCCCGGGGGGAGGGGACGTCTGCCTACTGCTTTGTTTTTCCCACAGGGAGATGAGAAGGTGTCTCCCCTCCAAGTCATGATGCCCAGGGTGGCGGGGGGCAGGGGCGCCAGATGTCAGCTGCCCAGGTTCCTACAGATGAAACAGTGAGACTTAGTGGAGAGGGATGTTCTTGGTAAAACACCAAGTCCATCCATATGCCGTTCACAGCCGCCCATGCCATCAGCGTTTCTGTTCACTGACTCGTAACTAACAGTGTCTGCTTCCTTCTTGGCAGACAGAGTTAGAAGCCCAAAGTGAAACCAAACAGGAGAATTACTGGCTGATTCAGTATCAGCGGCTCTTGAACCAGAAACCCTTGTCCTTGAAGCTGCAGGTGAGAGTTGCGGGCGTGCCTACCCCACAGGAGCCCTGGGCCCCGGTAGTGCCAGCTTGCTGATCTGTCTGGTGGAATTCCCTTCCCATCTCTGGTGACCGGTGCACCGGGGCCTGTCCTCGGCCTGGGCAGGCACAGGAATGGTGGGGGCGGCATTGGTTCTGGTGGTGGGAAGACAGTTCCTGCCGGGTGGAGCCCGCTGTGTGCTCACCACTGCAGGGGCTCGGACAGGACAGGGGTGGTCCCTTCCCCCTCCTCACATGCCCTTTTTTTTTTTTTTTTTTTAAATAAAAATGGAGCCTCAACAGTAGTGTTCTCCAGCCCCGGGTGTGTAGATCTCCTTGTGTGTCTGGATCTGATGATGTAAGATCTGGGTGATTTCATTTGCTTCAACAGTCCCCCTCCTCGATGGGCACTTACGTTGCTGGCTTTGTCAGGTTTACTGAGTGGCAGTGAACCAACTGCTTCACGCGTCTGTCTCTGTGCCCTTCCATAGCCGTCTCGGTAGGAAAAGTCCCAAGAATACATTTTTCCTGTCGCGTTACACATATCTGAACTCTGTGTGTGCTGTGGTAAGTCACGGCCTTGTGGTTTTTCCCGGTCTGTGGTGCACTGGGCATCCCCCACGGGTGTGTCTTGCAGGAAGAAGGCTTGGAGCGCCCGCTGGTGGCCCTCCTGGTGGAGCTGTCGGCTGAGCACTACCTGCCTGTCTTCGCCCACCACCGCCTCTCACTGGCCATGCTGAGCCGGATGGGCCCTGCGGACCTGGCCAAGGTGGACCGCGGCGGCCCCTTGGGGGAGGCTAGGGAGGCGGGCAGGGCCCTGGCCCGACGGCCAAGGGGGGACTTGATCTTCACGCAGTTCTTGGCAAGGCTTGCCGCCTGCAGGTGACTTGGGGCCGCCTTGCTCCCAGCAGGCCAGGACGCCTGCCCCGTCTGCCCCCAGTCACCTGGCTACAAAAGCCAGAGCCGCAGGTGCTGCGGACCCCAGATTGTCCCCTCCGCCAGCCCCTGTCAGATGGGATCTTCACATCATAGGCTGGGCAGGTCCTTGGAGGCCATCTGGACCGTCCTTGCCCCACACTCTGGGCTGACAGTTCTATCGGCAGCACTGCCTGCGCCTGCCTGGTACACTCTGCATGAATTCATTTACTCTTCAGAAGAGACAAATACTGACTCTGGCGAGTACTTAACAGTGTTTGACACTGTTAAGCGCATTTTACATATAAGCATGTTTTAGATAAACATCTAAGCGTGTTTTACATATAAATTCATCGGATCCTCATAATAACCTGGGCTTCCCAGGTAGCACAGTGGTAAAGAGTCTGCCTGCCAATGCAGGAGACACAAGAATGTGGGTTCAATCCCTGGGTCAGGAAGCTCCCTTGGAGAAGGAAACAGCAACCCACTTCAGCATTCTTGCCTGGAGAATCCATGGACGGAGGAGCCCAGCCGGCTGTGGTCCATGGACTCACAAAGAGCACATACACAATAACCTGGGCAGGCAGGTACGGTCATCGTCATTTTTCAGGTGAGGACATGGAGACACAGCAAGGTAGTAGCTTGCCTGAGGTCACATGGCAGAGCCACGTCCAGCCCAGGGGCCGTGCTGTCGGCCACTCTGCTGAACTGCCTGGTCCCTTGACAGAGGCAGACACAGACACCAGGGCTCAGAAGGACTACGTGGGCCACGTTGCCCAAGTTCAGGAGCGCTTGCTCTGGAGGCTGAGGGACTGAGCGTCTGGTGCGGCCACTTTGCAGCAGTCCGGCCTCGGTGTGAACCACCCGACTGCGTGAACTGACAGCCCACCGCTGTCGGCCTAGCCCCTGCACTTGCTGGACCGGGGCTGTCACCAGTGCTGGTTTCCCTGTCTTTCCGCCGCAATGATGGCCGGGCCGGTCAGCCTCCACATGTCTAGTCGAAGGTGCCAGAAGTCAGGGAGGAGGCGGTCCTGGCGGCTCTGTGCTGCGCCGCAGGCCCCCTGCCCAGCCGTGCCCAGGCCCTGACCTGCCCCCTCGGTCCTCGCAGGTGGGTGTCTCGGAGGCCGGCCTGCAGCACGAGATCCTGCGCAGAGCCCAGGAGCTGCTGGACGCGGCCAGGACCCAGCCAGGTACCGACGCCCGGCCTCTCCTAGCAGAGCCCTGACGCGGGGGCGTGGCTGGAGCATCACCTCTTTCCCTTTCAGGACGAGTAGGACCACTTCCAACCCCTGCCAGTCCTTAAGCTCATCTCCTAAAGAAGCCATTTATAAATGGGAAAAATAGGCCCCAAAATGGAAAACATGAGCTTTTCCTATGGTGGTGGAGGGACCCTCCTGGCTTCCCTAAACCCACCCTACTGACATCAGGAACCACACACTCAGGGGCCCTGGAGTAGCGGGAGAAACCCGCCGGGCCCAGTGCCCACAGGTGCCCAGCACTGCGCCCGGGGCAGGTGTGTGTGGACAGAGATGTGTGTGGTGCGGACTGGGAGGCGGGAGGAGCTGTGGCTGAGTGGGGGCAGGAGGGATTGTGGGTGGGGTTAGGGGTGTGGGGAGGAGTCAGGGTCTCCTGCCTGCCGAGCAGGACAGGTGTCAGGCATTTGACACGATGACTGTCAGGCCTCCTTTGTGCAGCCCCACGGGGTGGGCGCCGCTGCTGCCCTCCTTTGAGGGATGAGGAAACTGAGGCAGAGAGGTTAACCCTAACCCTGAGGGCTTCTCCCTGACCGTGGCCGCCCTCCAGGGAGGGGCCGGGGCGGGACATCTCCTTCTTAGCTCGGGGCAGCAGATCCTCAGGCATCTTCCTGACAGTTCTCCAAATCCCAGGACTCGACATATGTTCCATGAAATAGAGATGTGCCTCCCCCCACGCCTACAGCGGTTGTTTGGGGGGCACCATGAGGCCCTTAGAAGGTCTAGGGTGGTTGTGACAGGCTTTAAAAAAAAAGAAATCGTAAGGTTTTTTTCCCTGATTATCAGAAATTAGTAATTTAAACCACAGACTACTTGAACAACATGTGCTCTGAGGGGAGGGGGCTCAGGGATGAAGAGACTCGGGTGTCACTGGCGCAGGTGGTGTGATGAGAGATGGATTCTCACGTCCTGCTTTGGGCGCTTGGGACCTGGGCAGAGGAAGCTGGCTTAGGGCGGAGCAGCAGGTGTGCTGGGGGCTCTCCCAGGGCAGGGGCGCAGCCTTGAGAGCTGTCTAGTCCTTTCCCTGCTCCTCTGGGCCCCCTGTGCCCGGGCCCCTGGTGGGGAATCTGTGCTCAAGGTCGGGCGCCCCCCAGAGCCCCTCACCCAGGGTTCCTGGCCCTGCGGCCCCACCACCAGGTGGCCCTCTGGCCGTCAGCAAGCAGCTTTCCCTCCCTGATTTCTCATCTGTGACAGTGGCAGGGTAGCCCAGAGGGGTTCAGGGTGTGTGAGGGGTAAGAGGACTCAGTTGCCCAGGGTCCCGGCCCTCCCACTCTATAGATGGGGAATGAGGCTCAGCAAAGAGAAACAAGAGGGTGTGTGGGAGCACCCCCCCCCACCTCCAGCTCTCTGTCCACTTAAGGCAGGCTGGGCCGGGGAGGGACGGGGTTAGATAGTCAGAACCCTGGCTCAGCCTCTGTCTTTCCCCACAGAGCTGCTGAAGCCACCCGAGGGCGGGGTCCTGCCCACAGCCCCCGAGGAGCTGCCTGAAGCAGTGAGACCCTCGGCTCCCCCCGCAGAGCTGCTGGAGGTACAGACCTCAGAGTGTGTGGTGTGCCTGGAACGGGAGGTAAGTCTAGGGGTGATGGGCCCAACCCCCGGGGCCACCATCCACCCCCACACCCGCCTGTCCAGCACCTGCCACCCTCTCGGGCATGGGTGATTCATTCTGCAGAGAGTTTAAAAATATGTTGTGTTCATTAGAAATTTTGGAAAATACAGGAAATTAAAATGACCCATGATCCCAAGACTCAAAACATGAGCAATACTGACAGCATTTGCTGGGCCTTTTTTCTTTTTTTTTACAGAAGAGTTTTTTAAATTCATGCAGGGAAATTTCCCAAGTCATTAAATATCAACAAAATTTTCTCTGGAGAGGTTTTTTTCAAAACTCTTAGTTTTAAAAACAAAATTAACAGCTGTTATAAAAAAACAACATAGCATATAAAATAAACCCCTGTTCCCTCCACCATGATCCTACTTGGAAAAGGCCACATGTTAACAGTTTGATCACCCCATGGTCTTTGATGGCCCCGGAGAATGCCATGATACGGGGGTTGGGGAGGACTTGGTTATGAATTTAACCGAACCCCTGCTCTGGGCCCCAGAGGTGGCTTCCTGTCTCTCCTAAAAAGAGGAAATGCTGAGGCAAAGCATGGACACATCCACGGCTTGTGATCCATAAGGTTGGGGTCATTTTGAGGCAAAGTGCATAAAAATCCCTAAATTGGAAGCAACCTGCACATCCTCTTAACAGCAGGGCTGGTGAGACAGGCAATGGACCACCCTCCCCCCACCCCAAATGGCTGCTACAGAGGGCGGGGGCATGGAGCACGTCCTGGGAGGGCGGTGGGATCCTGTGTTGGACGGGGAATGGAGTCTGACGACCGTGCGGTCAGATCTTCAGGCGGAAGGACAAGGGGCCGGGGCACCGGCCGGGGTGGGGCTCTGACATCCCCACTCCCCCAACCCCTAGGCCCAGATGATCTTCCTCAACTGCGGCCATGTCTGCTGCTGCCAGCTGTGCTCCCAGCCCCTGCGCACCTGCCCGCTGTGCCGCCAGGACATCGCCCAGCGCCTCCGCATCTACCACAGCAGCTGAGCGCCGGCCTCTGCCACCCTCGGGCCCGGGGCTCCACTCCTTCCTGTTCCCCACAGGCTGGTCTGGCCTCCCTACCCCGTCCTGGGCCAGGCTGAGACAGGAGCGTTCCTGCCCAAGGACGGAGCAGTTTAAATCCTGTAGAGGGGGTGGGGGGACCCCTCGCAGCAGGACCACAGGGTCTGGGATGGGACCAGCAACAGCTGCACCTCCATCTGAGCCAGCACCGAGGGTCCCAGCTGCCCGCGGCGGTCACAGCCCCTCCTGGAGCCTTGGTTTCCTCCTCAGGGGAACCCGGGCAGTGCCGTCCCACTCGGCAGCGGTGGTGGGAGCCCTGGCCCAGGTAGGGGCGGCCGCTGTGGCCTGTCCTGGGATCAGCTGGCCAGGAGGCGTTCAGCGCAGGTCTAGTGCCCCAGGCAACATCAGCCCCTCCTGGCCTCCCTCCCTGCTTACCCCCACCCCGCCCTGCCCTGAGCTCTGGGCCCCTCTGCTCCATAGACCTGCACCTCCTCTCCCCACGCAGCTCAGGAGCAGACCCTGAGCTTCAGAGACCTGAAGCAGGAACGTCAATAAACCCATCTCTAGCCTGCTCCTCCTGAGTCATCACTGGGCCCTGGTGGAGCCCAGGGAGGGGGGAAGTGGGGGTGAGGTGTGTGAATTTACCCACACCTCCCTTTTGCAGGTGGAGAGACCGGGCTCAGGAGGAGACGGGCTTGGAAAGTCCTCGGAGGAGATGGGGCCATGTGGGCCACCTTGTGTGCTGTGTAACCATTACCCCAGACCAGGGGGCCCGGGGCCCTGCAACCAGGACAGAAGCATCTTGACTCCGAACCCGTGCAGTTGCGCAGGTCGCTCGCTGCACAAGTCTAGAGGGAGCCGTGCTCCTCGTGCTTGCGGCAGAGCTGAACTTGGTCGTGCATTTTGGGGGCAGATCATTTTGAGCCAAGGGCAGCTTTCTCTCTGGGCTAGAGGCAGGCCTGCTGGGGTGCCTGCTCTGCCTCCAGATAACTCGGACCCCGGCCAGCCTTCCAGACCCTATGTCCCTACCTATTCAGTGAGGGACAGTAGGGGGCCCGGACCCAGGCCGGTGGCCACCAGGGGGCTCTGCGGGCTCATCCCGGGCCCCGCGTGAGAACCGGTGGGACGCAGGCCAGGCCCTCTCCCTGCCTTGCTGGGCTGGGCAGTCCTGTGGCTGAAACAGGTAACAGCCCCTTGTGGACCGAGTCCTGCTTTCCAAGTTCCACCCCCACCCACCCACACACCCACCCACCCACACACCCACCCACCCACCCACACACACACCCACACCCCCCCCACACACACACACCCCACACCCCCCCCCTCCTGAGCTCCACTCAGCTAAGAGGGGAGATGGCGGCCTGAGATGGGCAGGGCCACGTTGCAGAGCAGGGCATTTGGCGGGTCTCCTTGAAGCCCACGAGGCCCCTTTTATAGGTGAGCAGTCTGAGGCTGGGTTTGATGACCTGCCAAAGTCAACAGCAAAAAACCCTGCTGAGCCCCCGTTTTCTCATCTCCACCCTTGTTGACAGAACTTCGGGCACTGGCCACCATCCCCCAAGGTGCCTACCCAACAGGGGTAGCCTGTCCCCACCAGCTGGCAGGGGGGAGGTGTCCCCATGACCCAGAACTTCTGCCCAGGCTCCCCGTGCCCCTGGGCCTCAGTTTACACACTAGTGTGATGATGGTGCCCATCCCCGGGAGGCTACCTCGTCCTGCAGGTAATGCGCACAGCCCACGGTAAGTACTCAGGAGTGCTTGCCTTGTGAGCAGGAGCCTTAAACACTGGCATCACTGTTTGGATCCAGTGTGAGCCCGCCCACCATGGCCATAAAGGAGCTGCCCTCCCCATTGCCCGAAGCTGCCAGAGGCCCACCCCGCACAGAACCCCCAGCAGAGGAAGCTGTCTGAGCTGCCATCAGGCTAGTCACCTACCTGCTGTGCCCCTCCTCACCGAGTCTCAGTTTTCTCCTCTGGAAAATGGGTTCATAGGAGAACTCTGATCACGTGCACCTGTAAGCAATGAGCCCCGAAAGTCAAGGTGCAGAGGCCCGTCTCCAGCCCAGGTCTCCCACCCAGCCAGCATCACACATGGGCCACTGGCTTTAAATAAAGCACTTTATTGATTAGTAGAAGCTTAAACAGTTTGCATAATATCTTCAATACAATATCTGGGAAGGATGATCAGAAAGTCCCAAGAGAAGGCACCAGAGGAGAGCATCTTCAGACGGAATGTATTGGTCAGAGGTTAGTTCGGCGTTGAGACTGGGGCTGCAGGGGACTCGAAGGGGGTCCCTGAGCACCAGCCAGCGCCGCACGTCCCATGGGTCCCAGGCCCTGGCCCAGTTAGCAGATCCAGGGGATGGGAGATGCAGGGCTGCGGTGGGGGGCTGGTGAGGACCCTGAAGGAGTAGGTTTCTGTCCTGTCTGCCTTCCCTTCAAAGCAGAAGAGAGGGCCTGGGAAAACCAGGTGGCCCCAGCCCCTGGGGATGACTGCGACTTAACGCTCACCCTCAGGAACAAGGAGCTGAGGGGCGGGGAACAGCAGGGCCACATGAACAGTCCTGGCGTTGTCAGGGTGCGGGGCATTAGAGCCCCAGCCTGCCCCAAATGCTCGTGATGTCCTGGGGCACCATGGCCCCTCTCGAGCCCCGCCAGCTCCTTCGAGGGACAGCGTGTACCTTGGAAGTGGCCCACAGAAGAGAGCGTCCACACCCGCCCAGCCCTGCCACTGAGCAGTGTCCCCATCCCCAGCCCAGCCGGACAGAGGGACTCCTAGAGATCAGACGCCAACAAGTAGAGGCGAGCAGAATCTCAGCTTCCGGCAACCCCTCAAGTGTACCCCGCCCACCCCGCCAGCAGTACCTCTGCAGAGGTCACCCCTCCTTCCCTCAGACACGTCCTTGCCCCAGACCAGCACATTCCAGGCTGTTCCTGTTCCCACCCCACCTCGAGAGGCAGCCCTCCCCCAGCACCGCCCCCCCCCCCCAGCCTCAAGACCCCCTCCTTGCACGTCCCTTCACCTGGGGTGGGAGAGCCAGGCCTGAGTCCACTCCAAAACTGGCCTCAGGGGCTCAGAGATGGGCCTCAACGCTCAGGCCTCCTGGTTCTAACAGGCCCCCTCAGTGATGGGAGAAGCCAGGCGGTGGACGCAGCTCTCACCGCCCTCCTTCCATGGATGGCAAGACCCACGAGGGGAACAGGCCGCAGAGGCAGGCAGGCGGGGAGGGCGGACTCAGAGTGCTCCCAGCCCCCCTCCCCCCCCGGAGCAGGAAAGCCACGATCATCCCACAGAAGAGAAAACAGAGCAACCAAGTGTGACCAAACCCATAAAGTGACTCAAGTGGGCCCATCCTCGCCCAGCCCCCTTGGTGCCACACCAGCCCTGCCCCCGCCCCGCCCCGCCAGGAAGGCACAGATCCTGTGCTCCCCGCCCAGAGCCAAGCCAGGGCCCCGGAGGGAGTGGCCCACGTGCTGTGTCCAACAGAGGCTCCAGGGGCGACCTGCCTAGAACTCGGTCTGCACCCCGGCACTGTCCTCGGTGGTGGTGTGGATGGGGGGGCGGCCACCCGGGCCAGACACCTGCTCGCCGGTCTCCTGGTCGCTGGGCTTGGGAGGCTCGGGGCCTACGAGCTTTTCGGACGGGAGCTGCCGGAGGGGTGAGGCGGGCGGTGAGGTGGCCTCGGGGGCCAGCCCGGGCTGGGGGCTCTCCTGCACGGGGGCCCCGTTGAGCAGGGGGCCAGCCAGCGGGGGGCTCTCGGCCCGCAGATCCCCAGCCAGCAGGCCACGGAGCTCAGTGACGCTGTCCGGGGACGAGGGTGATGGCGGCCCAGGGGCGGCCTCAAAGGGCAGCCCCGCGTCCTCGTCCTGGACCACGGACACCACCTGCTTGGCACGCCGGCGCTTTTCCGAGACGGGGGCTGCTTCCTGGACGCCGGGGTCCCCGCCGCCACCGCCGCTGTCCCCATACTCCTCGCCCCAGTCGATGGGCGCGCCCTCAGCCAGCAGGTGCAGGTTGGGGTCGCTGTTGTGCATGACTACGCTGTCCCGGTACAGGTTGTGTTTCCTCTGCACGGCGGCCTCCTTCACGGCTGCGGGGCAGAAAGGGGTGACGGGACACTGAGCGGGGGTGCTGACGGCCACCAGTACACCCCGCACCGTGTGCCCCACGTCACAAGCCCTCGGCCTGAGTGGGCACTGCGACCGGACCAGGCTTCTTCGAGGCCTCAGTGTGGGAAGCAGGGGGTGGGACCCTAACCCCCATCACTCACCTGACACTCCCCAAAGTACCAAGGACCCTCAACGTACCTAAGGCACTGGGCCGGACACCGCCCCAGACCCATACCACGAACAGTGGGCCCACCGCCTGAGTCTCCCCTTTGTAGCTTAGCTGACCCCACCAGGAAGCCTCTGGGCGCCCGCCTCCGCCACCCTCCAGCAGTGAGAGTCCTAACTGGGGCCACACGGCAGGGCAGCCCCACCCGGCTCTGCAGCCGGCGGCACTGACCCTGGAGGATGTCCTTCATGACCGTCTGCAGCACCACCTCCTCATACGTGTTCTCCACCAGGATGAACCTGGCAAAGTCCTCGAAGATCAGTTCCTGGAACCGGGACAGCTCCTGCCGGCCGGGGTGGGCGTGGGGGCAGAGAGAGGGGCAGTCAGGGCTGCGGGTCAGGCTCTGGGCGGCGGGCGGCGGGCGGCGGGCGGGAGTGGAGGGCTGCTCACCGACTTGCAGGTGGGCGCCAGCTTCTTGAGCAGGAATGGGATGGTGATCTGCAGCAGCGCCTCCCGGAAGAAGCGCTTCCGCACCGTGCTGCTGTCGTAGTCGTACTTCTGCCGGGAAAGGGGCCGGGGCGAGGGGAGCTCTGGGTCAGGGGCCTCCATCAGCACCCCCGTCTCACCCAGGCCCCTGTCTCCTTCCCGGGGCAGAGGGGCAGGGCCCGGCCGGGCAGCTCACCTTCAGCACCCGCTCCAGGATGCGCTGGATGGACTTGCACAGCTCCTCCTTGGTGGGCCCCTTCCCCAGCTCCTGGTGCAGGAGGGTCTCGAAGGTGTACACGGCGTTGTCCATTTGCTGGAGGTGGAGCGTACCATAGGGCATGTGAAGGTGTGCCCCCCTGGGGAGAAGGGGTGACCCCAGGGAGGTGGGGTGCTCCCTGGGAGGAGGGGTGTCCCCCTGGGAGGAAGGGGTGTCCAGGCACTCAGACACCCTTTCACTTGCTCACTCCTATGCTGTGTCTAGAGCACTGGCTCACTGCCAGGCACCAGCGCCACCCCTCTTTGCCCCAGGGGAACAGAGCATCTGGGCCCTGTGGGAAGGAGTTTAGGGAATAGGGAGGGCTTCCTGGAGGAAGGGGTCTCTGAGACCCAAGAGGTGAGTCTGACTTAACCAGGTGGACAGAGGGACAGGCATCCAAACAGATCCGAGAGCATGGCCAAGAGATCGGAGCAGGAGAGGACATGCAGGATTGCGGGGATAGTCAGGGCCCTGGCAAGCCCTGTGCCCACCTCACGCATGTGGATCTGGGCTCGCTGCTTGAACACAGACATGCTGGACACGTCAAAACGCTGCTGCAGCCCGTCGAGCCGCAGCGGCTCCATCTTCTCGTAGCAGCTGTGCATCTTGAGGGGGTGGTACGCCAGCTGGGACAGCTTCTCCATGTACTGCAAGGAGGCAGGAACACACGAGGGACCTGAGCTGGGGCCGCCGGAGGGGCCGGGCAGCCCCCGCAGCCCCTGGGCCCTCTGAGTACAGGCTCCGGGGCTGGCACTGGCGCCAGGGAAGACCATCCGGCAGTGGTGATCGCCAGGGAACGCGCTGGAGGACCCGGGACGGGAAAGCCGAGGCTCTGCAGGCAGGAGCGGGGTGCAGCAGCGCAGCGAGTGGAGACAGGCCGGCCTGAGTGCTGGGCGGCCCTGGGCAAGTCGCTCACCATCTCTGAGCCTTGGTTTCCTCCGCCTCCAAATCTGGAGATGGGTTTTTGTGATCCCCAGGGTCCTCTATGGTTCTCAAAGTCTATGATTATTATTGTCAATGCAACTCCTCAGTTTGGGGTGGAGAAGCAGCTAAGGTCACAGGGCCGATTCTGTCTCCCAGACCTGACAACCATGTGGGGCTCCCGGCAGTAGACCACCCCGATATGGGGCCTGTGGAAGGCCGCTCAACCCGAGAACCAGCTAACTCAGAAGCGAGAGGGGCCGGCTCCATCTGTGAGGGGCACAAAAATGGCATCTGTGGACATGGCCGGCTCCATGCCTCCTGCAGACCCTCTGTTCACAAGTTATGCCCAGGAGAGAAAGGGCCTGCCCTCATCACAGTGAGGGCCTGACGGGGGCCAGACCAGACCCAAAACCAAACCCAGGGCCCATCTCACCTCGCCCAGCTTGTCGATGCCACCCTCATTGATGACATTCAGGTTCATGTCGGTGACTTCCTTGAAGAAGACATCCCGCACTTCTGTGAAGCCCTGGCTGGTGGGAACCATGAGGGCGTCCAGGATGGACGGGATGTAGGGCTGGACGTGGTTCCGGACACAAACCTCCGCCTTGGGGAGGATGGAGGCTGCGCCGAGGGAGCAGGTTAGTGGACGGCACCCCCAGGAGCAACCCCCACCGTCCCAGGTCCCTAGGCTAGAGGCAAGCGGCTGTGTCATTCTCTAGAGAAGACCACTGGTGACCACATGAGCAAAGGGAAGGGTTCTTGAGGAATGGTTAACAATGGAGCACAGATAACAGGCATTCTCAGGTCGAATCCTCAAATTCCTGAAACTATGACGTCAAGAAATGAAGAAAATGGCCATGTAAAGGTCTCAAGGTCAACAGTTTCTCCATTTAGATGGAGGAAGAGAAAACTCACCTTTGGGGGCTTGAGTGGGATCTTGCTCCTTTGTTTTTTGAAAAAATGAAAAACACTCCAGTGGATTCAAGGAGTCTCTGGGTTGTGCAAACCCTGAGCCCAAATTCTGCTCTGGCTCAGCCTAAACTGTGGAAAAGGCAACCTCCCCCAGGCAGGGACAATCTCCAAGAGGTCCCACCAAGGCATTTTCACCCAAGGGTGTTCTGACGTCCCTCCTCCTCCTCTGTCCGGCTAATGCTGTTTGTTCCATACAATAAATGCCAACTCAGTGTCCTCGCCAGCTCATGGTGAGTACAACCGGTAGAGAGCAACCCTCGGGGAACTGATGACCGCCACAGCCATGGCCAGGGGGTGTGGGGGGAGGCGGCAGCGAGCAAAAGGATCCCACCAGGCTCAGGACAGGAAGGAGCACCAGCTGACCCGGGAAAGGACAGGCAGGCTCAGCGTGGGTCACCCGAAGTCCAGATGATGTTGCTAAAATGGCCCGTGATAAATCTGACTGCCCGAAGATGAACAGAAGGCTGGGACCTCCCAAGATCTGGGTCTATAGAGACAGAAGCCACCTGGGACTTCCCCAGTGACCCAGTGGTTAAGGCTTCCTGCAGTGGAAGTACATGTTCGATCCCTGATCAGGGAACTAAGATCCCACTGGCTGCACCATGAGGCCGAAGAAAAGAAATAACAGCCACCAAATGACTCACAGGGGTTGGAAGAACAAGGGCTCAGATTTAATTCTGGCTTTTAAAAAATAATCAGTGAATCAAGTCACCGCTGTGACATGTACACGGGTCCCTGAAAGAGGCAGGAGGGAGGCCCTGACCCCCAAGGGTGGTGGTCCCAGCCTGCCCGCCCCGTGATGACAGCCGGAGCAGGCGGCCTGCCTACCTCGGATCTTGCTGGCCAGGTGCTCCTTGGAGGTGATGATCTGGTCCATGTCGGTCCGGATGACTGCCTCCATGGCCGGCCGGGCCAGCTGCAGCTTGGACAGCACCGCCTCAAAGCGTGCCTTGGCCTGTTCGTACACCATGCGGTACACGGCATCCGAGATCTGTGGGCAGGGTGTTGGCGTCGGGGTCAGCGTCAGGCTGGGGGTGCCGGGCACCCATGGGCCCCCCACCCCCACTCCTGCGCCCAGACCACCCACCTGGATCCACTGCCTCTGTCGCTCCTGCGGTTTCCCCTTCAGCCGGGGGACCAGCTCTGCCTTCAGCTCAGGGCCCAGCTCCTCCATCACCAGGTTACTCAGGATCTGGGACCGGGAGGCAGGGGCAGGGTTTGGAGCGTGCCCAGCCCCTCTCCACATTCCGGCAAACCCAGCCACTCAAGCCCCCCTCAAAGCTGCCCTTTGCTCCACGTCCCCACTGCCCTGTCTCCCAAGCATCCTTCCCAGAGGCCCTGGATGATCTGCTTGGCTGTCCTGCAGGATCCAGCAGGGGCCCCAGCTCAGGACCTCTGCACACGCAGCCTCCCCATCTAGAATGCTCCCCCAGCCCCCCTCGCCGGCACGTGGAAGTCGAATGTGTTTCTCCTGCTAGACAGAGAGCTCCCTAGGGGTCAGGACTGTGCCCTCCTGTTCTCAGTGCACCCAGCCCCTGGTCCAGGGTCGGTGCTTGGGAAACAGCTGAACAAAAATAATCACCTACGTGGCCCACCTCAGCCTCCACCCGCCCAAACCTAAGCTTGTCATCTGGGTCCAAACCTGCAGCCAGTGCCCCGGGGCCCTGCCAGCGTGCTCAGTCCACCCTCTGGGCACCGGGTGGACTTCCACAGCCTCCCCGGCCTCACCTGAACCTCATTCCCACAGAGCATCTCCCAGGTGCCGTACAGCTCCTTGGACTGGCGGTACATGCGGATGGCATCCGTGAACGCAGGGCCCTCCACCTTGGAGTCTTCGGGAATCCCTGCCCGGGGAGAGGGACGGAGGGAGCAGGTTGGCAGGATGGCCCCCGCCCGAGGCCCCCACCGCTCTTGCAGTAACAGCGACAGGAGAGGTTGCAGTGACAGTTAAGAGCAGTAACAATCCGCCAGCAGCAGCAAGACAACCCTCCTTCGTACCCTCCTCATCTCCTTAAGCCCTCCCACCAGCCCAAGACGTGGGCCCCGTCGTTGCTTCTGCTTTCCCAGATGAAGAAACAGGTTCCAAGGTCAGGCCACTGCCAAGGGGCCAAGGCCACTGAGTGGCAGAGCCAGGACCACTGGGGGAGCCCACCCTCCCCCCAACCAGGAGAGGCCTCAAAACACAGCAGAGGGGGTGCCAGAGGCGCCCAGAGACCCTTCCTCCATCAGGGGCCTGCACACTCCCCCCAAAGAGGGCCAGATGGTAAATGCGCACAGCTCTGCAGGCTGGTGACCTCTGTCCCAGCCATTCCACCCACTGCTGTAGCAGGAAAGTTAGCGCGGACAGGGTGTGAACGAACGGGCCAATAAAGCTGGATTTGCTCAGACAGGCGATGGGCCCAGTTTGGCTCCCTGGCTATCATTCGCCAAGCCTTGCGGAAGATCATCGAACCCTAAAGGGCCTCAGTGTTCCCTTCTGAACAGTGGGAGCTATGACCAGCCTGGCCTCACACACCCATGGAGGGGCTGCAGGGACCACACCGTGGGCCCGGTTGCAGGCCTGGGGGGCACTCCCTGCATCAGAAACTGAAGCCCCGACTGGCTCCTGGGGCCCTGGGTCCGCTGTGACCACCGCTGTGCACCTGGGAGGCTGGGAATACCAATCCACGGCTTTTGTTAGAGGAGGTGGTGGGGGGCCAGAGGAGTTTGCCCACCTCCCCCATGCTGACCAGGGGGTTGCTGAACAAGATGTGGACCTCTTCCTGGGTGCTGGGGAGACAGGCTGCAGGAAGTTGCAACATCCGACTTTGGGAAGACGTGGTTAAACACCTCAGAGCCTGACAGGAGGAGGCCCCCTGCCTGGCCTTGTGCCTCTGACCGCTGTGTCCCCGGAGCCAAACAGCAGCCGGGGCCTCTAAAATCCCAGCTCCCACTGTGATGACTATGGAATGAGTCACCCCCACAGAGAAAAAGCCCCTCTCTGGCATGGAGAGGGCCTCTCCTCCCACCATCCGGGTGACCCAGGAATCACTGCCGTTCAGGGCTGAAGGGGGGCTCAGCAGTGGACAAACAGGCCCAGAACCCAGCCTGGCGGTGGCAGCTCCCAGGACTGGGATGGGGCCCTGAGCATTTCAGAACCTGCATCCAGGAGGGAGCGACGGGGGGAGCAGAGCAGGAGGGTCCCACAGAGCCCTGGGGTGGGTGCTGCCCAGCTGGGCTGGGGGAGGAGGCAGGCTTAATTAAGGAGGGAGGCACTGTCTCCCTGAGACCAGGTTTTGCCTAGAAAATCCGGCTGTGTATTATACATGCAGCCTCTCTCATGCACGGGCATTTGCATTCTGCAGACAGCAAGCTGGGCGTGCTGGGCAGGGGCCGCTTTCCAGGTGGCAGGACAGGCTGGGCAGCAGCAAGGAGGTGGCTGACATCCCAGGCTCTGGTCAGACGTGAAGCCTCAGAACCTCAGGACACCCCTACTCTGCACGCTGAGGGGCTGACTCAAAAGTGAGGGTGGCCCCTCCTGAGCCCTCCCCCTGAGCCTGGCTGTTGGGGACTGACTTGTGTCCCGACAAAGTGCCGCACTGAAGTCCTGACCCCCAGCTGCTCAGAAAGGGGCCGTGTCTGGATGCGGAAACTTAGGTGCGTGCGTGTGCGTGCTGTTACTTCAGTCGTGTCCGACTCTGCGTGACCCCCTGGTCTATAAACCCACCAGGCTCCTCTGCCCATGGGCTTCTCCAAGCAAGAATACTGGAGTGGGTTGCCATTTCCTCCTCCAGGGGACCTTCCCGACCCAGGGACTGAACCCGCGTCTCTTGCATCTTCTGCACTGGCAGGAGGGTTCTTAACCACTAGCACCCCCTGAGAAGCCCAGGACTTGGGTAATTGAGTTGAAAGGAGGGGACAAGGCCGGGCCGTGGTCCGACATGACTGGTGTCCTTATAAGAAGAAATCTGGACAAAGAGACAGGGCACACCCGGAGCGAGGACTACACGGTGACCCCAGGGAGACGCTGGCTGCCTCCTAGTCAAGGAGACTCAGAAGAAAACAAGCCTGCTGACACCTGGATGTGGGGCGTCCAGAACTGAGCAAAAGCTAACTTCTGCTGTTGAAGCCACCCAGGCTGTGGCCCTTTGTTACAGCAGCCCCCGGTAGGCTGAGGCTGAGACCCCACGCGCGTTCCTGCACGCAGCTCTCAGAGGGGCCGGTGGCTCTCAAAGTTCAGGGAAGCAAAGTCACACAGTCACGAGAGGGTGGCTGCCCCAGGCTGGAACCCGGGCCCAGTGGCTCCAGCGAGACCTGGAGGCTTCCCGCCCGCCCGTGGGGTTCTCGGGGTCAGGCTGAGAAAGGAAGCGGCACTCTTCAGTCCCACAGAGGAGGGGGGGACGGCAGGCAGACAGGAAGAGGCCTTGACCTCAGCACCCCCGGCCCACCCCGAAGCCCAGCTCAGTGCCCCTGCTGCCCCCAGCTGCTCCAGGAATGCAGGATGTGAGGGGGACCCTGGACAAGCTGGCGTCCACCCAGCTTGGCCTCCTCCAGCCACCCCCCCCCACTTCCTGGCAGCCCCCGGAATGAGCAATTCCAGGCCCCACAAATTCCAGACCCAGCCTCTGAGGAAGCTGAGAACTTTCCCACAGTTCTGGGGCGGGTGGGGGGTGGGGGAGGCTCCTCTGAAACCACCCCATCAGCTCCTGACACCGAGTTGCAGGACGCCCCTGCTCCCCACCCGGCCCCAGCAGCTCTCCCCTGGCCTTCCCGCCTGCCCACAGACCCATACCCACCCACTCAGCCTCCCAGCTGAGCGCTCGCTATGTGCCAGGCACAGGGCCAAGAGCTCTACCCAGGACCCGCCCATTGATTCCTCCCCATAATCTAGCAATCTAGTTGATCACAACTGCCATTGTGCAGTGGGGAAATGAATGGCAGCTCTTCTCCCCACTGGGTGGTCCCCACCCAGCCTGGCCTGGGGTCACCTGGCCAGGTCTGCCATTAGCCTTGGAAACCTGGAGATGGAGGGGCCTGGGCCAGGGATGGAGGGGAGGGAGGGAGCGGGGAGGAGGAATGGAGGAGAAAAGGTACCCCGGGCCAGGTGGTCAGAACCCAGATTGCTCTGCCCAGTCCTGGCCCCTCGGCCCCCAGGGACCTGGAAACAGGAGGCCTTTTGTGGGCGGCAGGGGTTGGCCTGACCGAAGACCTGGTTCCTGCCGCCCAGCAGATTTCAGCTGGGGCAGAGGCGGCCCTGGAGAGTGGAAAGGACAGAGGACGGGTGAGGTGAGCCAAGTCACCACACAATCCGCCTCTAGGCGTGGGTGCCCATGGTCTGGCCTCCAAGTGGACCTGTGCCCGAGGTGTGCCTGCAGCCAGAGGGTGGAGCAGGCATGGGGTGGGGGATGGGGGCGGCTGGTCACCAGGAGAGAAGTTCAGGGTCTGGGACAGGGTTGTTCCTCCCCCAGGGGCAGAAAGCCCCTCGTCCCCCACACCCTGCCACCAAGAGACAATCAAGCCTTTCTGATCAAACTCCTGTGAGCTTCATGAGGCCCTCCGGATCTGACCCCAGTGCCCCGCCAGTCCCATTTCCGGGCACCCCCTCCCAAGTTCAGGCCCTCATTCGTCCTCCTCTGAAGCACCCCCACACCAGGCCTCCCTTCATGCTCGCTGGGACCTCTGTCTAGAACATGCCTCCCTCTGTTCTAGAATTATGCATCCTTCAGGTCTCAGCTGAACCATTGCCTCCTCAAGGATGCCGCCCTCATCAACCCCTCCTCCCATACAAGCTCAGCAACCCCCCAGTATATACATACCCTCCAAGCTCCCTGGGTGGCTCCCACCCAGCACCGAGCACAGTCCTGACTCACCACCCCCTGGTATACTCATCTGTTTAACATCTGTCGCCCCTACCCCTAGGCTGCCGGCAGTGAGGGACCAGGGGAGGGGAGGGACCAGGCCTTGCTTCCCCGTTGCATTCTCAGCATCCAGCCCTGGGTCTGGTTCAGAGAAACACTGAAAGGTCTGTTGAATGAATAAGTGAGCTGGAAGAGACCTTGTAACTTTACAGACGAGGAAGAGGCCCTGAGGGGGAAAGCGAAGTTCCTACACTACCAGGCAGGTCAGTGATAAGAAAGAAATGACACCATAAAAAAATCTTTAACAAGGACTGTGAATCCTCCTAGAGCCTCTCAGACAGGAGAAAATATTATCCCCATTTTACAGAGGCTCCAAGAGGCAAGTTGCTCTCCTAAGATCATGTTGCTGGGAAGTGGCAGAATCAGGGTTTTTCCTCTGTGATTCAGGAGCTCAACAACCGCATCCCTCTGGAAACAATTTCCTATATTTTTTTCTCAGCGTCACAGAACAGTCTTCATCAGGGGAGAGGGTTAAGGGCAGCATGACAATGGTTTCCAAAAACCAGAAGGAAAAGTGGCGGTTGGTGGTTCAGTTGCTAAGTCACGTCTGACTCTGTAACTCTACAGACTCTAGCCCTTCTGGCTCCTCTGTCCACGGGATTCTCCAGGCAAGAATACTGGAGTGGGTTGTCATTTCCTTCTCCAGGGGATCTTCCCCACCCAGGGTTTGAACCTGGGTCTTTTGCGTTGCAGGCAGATTCCTTACCAACTGAGCCACCAGGGACGTTAAGGGCAAAAGGTCCATCTAGTCAAGGCTATTGTCTTTCCAGTGGTCATGTATGGATGTGACAGCTGGACTATAAAGAAAGCTGAGCACCAAAGAATTGATGCTTTTGAACTGTGGTGTTGAAGACTCTTGAGAGTTCCTTGGACTGCAAGGAGATCCAACCAGTCCATCCTAAAGGAGGTCAGTCCTGGGTGTTCACTGGAAGCACTGATGCTGGAGCTTAAACTCCAATACTTTGGCCACCTGATGCAAAGAGCTGACTCACTGGAAAAGACCCTGATGCTGGGAAAGATTAAAGGCAGGAGGAGAAGGGGACGACAGAAGATGAGATGGTAGGATGGCCTCACTGACTCAATGGACACTGAGTCTGAGTAAACTCCGAGAGTTGGTGATGGACAGGGAGGCCTGGCGTGCTGCAGTCCATGGGGTCGCAAAGAGTCGGACACGACTGAGCGACTGGACTGAACTGAACTGAACATGGTTTCTAAAACCCCAGGAGAAAAAGGAGAACGGCTCATAGAGCAGGGGTGCCACTCCACAGTCGCCCACTAGGTGTCACCACTCGGCAACGCACCGGGTAACCCCCTCCCAGCTCGCGGGGCCTCAGGGGCGGCTCACCGTTGTTGCAGTGTCGGACGCAGTCCTGCAGGACGGCCTGCCACTTGTCCTGCTCGGCTTCTGTCATCATGCAGAAGTAGTAGTGACGCGCCGAAGGGTGCCAGAGGATGAGCGGGAACTGCGTGGGGCACTTGAGGATGGGGGCAGAGCCCGATTTCGGTGTGGTCGCTGTGGAGACAGCACCCACTAAGCGGCCCCCCTCTGTGGCTTCCCTCAGCCAGAGGACAGCCAGCAGCTGACCCCTCGCCCTGCCCCTCCAGGTCCAGAGGGGGCTGGCCTGTCCCAGAATGACCGTAGTCAGCGGGGAGGCCGCTTCTCTCAGGCTCCACAGCTTGGCTAAGAGAAGGCCTGCCCCCTCCCCGGCCCCCCAGCACCAGTTCTTAGAGTTGGTAATGCATACACCTCCCTGGGGTCAGGTTCTAAACGCTATGCAGGAGGCACAAATAACACAGGGTTGGAACTCTCAGGGTCAAGGGCCAAGCATTACTGTCTTGGGTTTCCCTTCAAATTTCAGCTGCAGAAGCCAAAGGGTGGCTTAAATGTCCAAAGTAGGAGGGAGGCATGGGGGCAGGGGATACAGAATAAATAAAAGGGGATTTTTTCTCTCTGTTTTGTCCACATGGATATTTGAGATCCAGAGAGATAAGTGGTCCTGGGCTGTGACCTGGTCACTCCTGTTAATAACAGGACAATGGCAGCTCTTTGGGTCCTGGCTCTGGGTCCCTGTGCTAGGCTCACCACACACACAGCACCTCGTGGGGTCTCCACAACACCCCAAGGTCAGCCCTCCCAGTGCAGGGGCTGGAATTCAGGAAAACCAGACTCCAGCTGAGTCCTCAATCACCAAGTCCCACACAGGGGGGTCTGACTACCCCTTGGTCTCCTTGGGATCAGCTAAGAGGCAGACGTGATCCCACAAAGCTTTTGGGTGTCTCTGATGGGGTGGGGTCACCTAGGATGGCTCCCCACAAATGTAGCATTGACTTGGCAGCTTACAAAGTGGGGCACCTGGATCGTCTTCTCCTGGAACCCCTCAGGGACCCAGGGAAGGGGCAGAGTACAGAGTAAGCCCCCTGCACAGCTGTGATCACCAGGCTCAGGAAGTGGGGGCTAGGTGGGACTCACACTGGTGTGGCCCCAATTCTCTGGGTGACTTCAGGAAAACCCCTCTCAGGCCTCCCCTTGGAGGTTCAGGCTGTGCTGAGCACTTGCCACAGCTCTAGCCCAGCTGCTCTTCCTGTAAACATGGAGCTTGGCGTTCCAGAACCAGGAATGACCCCCACACTCTCCGGCCAAATCCCTGGGCACTTGGCCTGGGATGGGTGGTCCCTTTACCTGGTAAAGAGTTGCCAACGAGTTCCAGGTACTGGTCCAAGGAGGTGAGGATTTTGTAGCCCGCACTGTTGATAACAGCTCGGGGTGGGATCTGCCGCTCATAAGCCTGAGGAGGGGGCAAGAGAGATGGTGGAGGCAGCTACAGGTATGGCCAACCCTAAACCCCATGTCTCTACCTGGCCCCAGAGCCCCACTCAGTGTTCCCTGCCCAAGACAGGGAGGAGGAGGAGGAGAGGAAAAGAAGAGAAAGAAAGGAGTTTGATCATTACTGTGACTAGAGGCAACATGGTGTCCTGAGCAGGACCCAGGCTCAGGGCTCAAATCCTAGCTTCACTAAGTACTATGTGTGTCAAGGATAACATCTCCTGTGCTTTAGTCTGGACGTCCCTGGTGGCTCAGCGGTAAAAGAATCCACCTGCCAATGCAGGAGACACCAGTTCAGGAAGATTTCCCTGGAGAAGGAAATGGCAACCCACTCCAGTATTCTTGCCTGGAGAACCCCATGGACAGAGAAGCCTGGCAGGCTATGCACCACTTAGCAACTAAGTAACAACAACATGCTTTAGTTTCCTCATCTACAAAACCAGGGTGATAATAGTGCCTACCTCACAGGGCTCCCTAAGGACCCAGGGAGATAACTGGGTAAGGTTTAGCACAGTGCCTGCTACAGCAAGCGTCAGTAAGCACTGCTGATGTGATTACGGCTGGGTTCGCCAAAAAATTCGTTTGAGGTGTTCCGTTAACATCTTACAGAAAAAAAACCTGAAAAAAACTTTTTGGCCAACCTAATGTTATCACCACTGCTACTACTGGCTCTACAAGGAGCAGCTAACACCAGCCTAGTGTTCATTACCTAGCAGGTACTGTGCTATGGGCCCCGAATGCTGTATTTCACAGAATTCTCACAATCCAGAGGTGAGCACCATTACGAGCCCCAACATCACATAACTGGTATGTAAGGTAGCCAACCTAAGACATGAACCTGGCCTGTCAGCCTCTAGAGCCCAGGGTCTTTGATTACCCTGAACTGTCCACTAACTTTCTAGGTCCTGAGCACACAAGGCCCCTTGGGAGGAGAATATATTCATTGGAAGGACTGATGCTGAAGCTCCAATACTTTGGCCAGCTGATGCAAAGGGCCAACTCACTGGAAAAGACCCTGATGCTGGGAAAGATTGAAGGCAGGAGAAGGGGGTGACGGAGAATGAGACAGTTGGATGGCACCATTGATTCAATGGACATGAACTTGGGCAAACTCCAGGAGATAGTAGAGGACAGGGAGGCCTGGCACGCTGCAGTCCATGGGGTCACAAAGAATCGGACACAACTGAGCGACTGAACAACAACTGCTTTCTTACACCAGTGGGAAGGAAAAATAGTTCTGATGTAGGCGCTCATACAGCAGGGCTGCCATGCTGCACCTTGCCACTAGGTGTCACCACTCAACATATTTCTTGAGAGCGGCTGAGACCAATGAGATTTTCAAACTGGTCCCTGATGAGCAGCATCAAAGTCACATGAGAACTCGTCAGAAATGCATATTCTTGGCCCCATTGCAGACGTGAATCAAATTGAGGGTAGGCCCAGCAACATGGTGTTTTTTTTTTTTTTTGAATTTATTTTTTAATTGAAGGATAATTGCTTTACAGAATTTTGTTGTTTTCTGTCAAACATCAACATGAATCAGTCACAGGCAGCAACCTGTTTCTACACCAGCCTTCCAGGTGATTCTGTGCACTGAGAACTGCTGCCCTGAGGCATTGGTTGCTCCTGACTCTGCTTATGTTCAGTTCAGTTCAGTTCAGTCGCACAGTTGTGTCTGACTCTTTGCGACCCCATGAACTGCAGCACACCAGACCTCCCTGTCCATCACCAACACCCGGAGTTCACTCAAACTCACGTCCATTGAGTCGGTGATGCCATCCAGCCATCTCATCCTCTGTCGTCCCCTTCTCCTCCTGCCCCTGATCCCTCCCAGCATCAGGGTCTTTTCAAATGAGTCAACTCTTCGCATGAGGTGGCCAAAGTATTACTCTACTGCAAAGAGATCAAACCAGTCAAACCTAAAGGGAATCAACCCTGAATATTCACTGGAAGGACTGATGCCGAAACTGAAGCTCCAATATTTTGGCCACCTGATGCAAAGAGCCAACCCACTGGAAAAACCCCGATGTTAGGAAAGACTGACGACAAGAGCAGAAGGGGATGGCAGATGATGAAATGGTTAGATAGCATTACCGACTCAGTGGACATGAATTGGAGCAAACTCCAGGAGATAGTGGACGACAGAGGAGCCTGGCACGCTGCAGTCCCATGAGGTCGCAAAGAGTCGGACACGACTGAGTGACTGAATAACACTGATTTGCCTCAAAACAGGGCGCTCAAGCCTGTCTTTTGGCTCTTCTAGAGGAATGTGCGGCAGAAGTTGGGTCTGTGGTTCAACCAGGTGGGACTTCCCCGAGGGCCCAAGGCAAAGGACACTCATCCCCAGACCGGTGGTCAAGAATCCGCCTGAGGGTGCAGGGGGCACGGGTTCGATTCCTGGTCCAGGAAGATTCCACCTGCTGCTGGGCAACTAAGCCTGAGCACCCTAGAGCCTGTGTTCTGCAAGAAGAGAAGCCTCTATAACGAGCAGCCCGCGGACCACAACTAGAGAGCAGGCCCCGTTCGCCACAGCTAGATAAAAGCTCACACACAGCAACAAAGACCTAATGGAACCAAAACTAAATAAACTTTAAAAAAAGGACAGTCCTCCCCCAGCTTCCCCGCTTCAGGGCAGGGAGTTGCGAGCAGAGGCATCAGGAAGGAAAAAAGACAGGACCAGCACCCAGGAGTGCTCTGAGGCAGGGGAATGGCCAGTTTGCTGTGGCTGTGGAAGCCCAAGGCAGGAAGGGGGCTGAGGGGGGAGGAGGGCCCTGGTGGTGGAGAGATTGGGAGGGCCATGGGGGTGGGCCAGGGCCAGTGATGGGCTGCTTCTGGAGGAGAGGCACAGCGAAAGGGGACCCCCAGCGAGCTGGGTGCCTGGATGGGTGAGACGCCATGCAGAGAGGGGGCGCCCAGCTTTGGGCAGGCAGGAAAGGGCTGGGGGAAAGATGCTGAGGCTCAGCTTTGCGCCTGGTGACAGCGAGACGGGTGCGATGGCTGGCTGAGGGTGGAGGTATGGGGTCTCACGTTCAGGAGTCGGGGGGCGTGCAGCATTAACGATCGCAGAGTAGGGGGCTGTGGGGACACGGAAGACGCGCTGGGCCGGGCCTGGAAGGCCTGCGGGGCGCCTCACCACTTTGTTCTCGTAGAGCACCAGCCCGTAGTTGTGCGGCACGAGGCTGAAGCGGTTCCTCCACTTCTTGTTCTCCTCCTGGTACTGGAAGAGGTTCCCCGAGAAGATGATGCGCTCCTCCAGGGGCACCTGTGGGCGGCGAGGGGCGAGGACTGAGGCTGTCCACCCTGACCTCACTCCTCACTGAGGTCTCTGAGGCAGCACGGCGCAACGCCCGTTTGGCAGATGGGGAAATGAGGCTGGGGAGCAGCGAAGGCCCCCTCCCCACTCCAGGTCCAGCCAGAGGCCCGGTGATGCCGGACTAGAGCCCAGGCCAGGCACTGTGACAGGGGAGCCAGACAGGACCCCGCCCCGTCCTGGCCCCAGCAGACACGGCGGCCTCCTCGGGAAGGTCTCCGGAGCCCGAGGCAGGCTGCTTCCCCGTCCACTCCCCCTGCAGTGTGACTGTGCCACGGCCACTCCGGCCGGAGGGGACAGGCCCGCCTGCCGGCACCTGAGCACATCTCTCTTCCTGCTCTGGGTCTGTTTCCCCTCAGGGCAACACAGACTTGACATAGAGCCTCCCCGGCCCTGACAGGTGACAAGATCGTCTCCATGAACCCAGATGGGGGAGGAGGGGACTTCATCCCGGAGGGTTCCCGTCTGACCAACACCCTGGCAGACTCGTGGCCAGCGTGGGTAGCAGTAACGCCGAGACCTCCCTGCAAAGCCCTAGCTTTGACTCTACCACAGGCTCGGTGTGACTTCAGGCCTGCCCCATCACCTCTTTGAGCCTCAGTTTCCTCATCTGTAAAATGGGACAGGGACAGCTGCGACAACATGTGCAGGGATCACGCAGGCAGTTGGCACCGGGCAGGTAGTACAATACACAGGAGCTGCCCATGACCACTACTGGGGTTCTGTCTGCATCAGTCTCCCAGCTCCTCAGACTGACATTTGGGGAGGGGGAAGGGAGAGTAAACAGACTGAGCACCGGGGAAGCTTCCGGAAAGGAGATAACAGGAGGCCAAGAGGGAACAGCCCTGCTCCTGGGTGGGAGGAGCACAGCAGTCAAAGGTTCCTGTCTCTCAGAAGCCTCTGTCTGCTCTACAACAAATATGGGGCCTTCTGCAAAAAGCAACATGTATCCTGTGTAATAAAGGGAGAAGGTATAATTTGACTGGGGCCTAACCCCTCCTAGCTTCGAGCTCTGCAGCTGCAGTCAGAGGTGAGCAGCCCTTCCCGAGGCATCCCCCACCCCCAGGCCTGTCTCCTCACCGGGCCTCTTCTCCCCAGCAACCTGCCTGCCACTCTTCGAGGGGAAATGCCGAAACATTCCTGGAAAATGAGGGCCCATTGTACTCAAACAATAGGACCCCGAAGACTGCTTCCTACCCAGGGACAAAAATATTTACAGGAAAAGAAAATGGTCCCCCCCTCTCCACCAGGCACCCCCTCCCCACCACCGACAGTGGGCTTTCCCCTGGGCTGTGTGGTCTATATTTAGACTGGGGCCTACTCTCACCCCAGCTCCTGAGCTCCCATCTCTGTGAGAAAGAAAGAGCACAAAGAGCTCTCCAGACACCCGGGTCTGCAGCCTCCGCTCTGGCTTAGAGCCAGAACTCCCTCAGGCCTCCCCGGGTGAGTGGGGCTCGGCACCCTGCCCCCTAAAGTCCACCCTCAGATCCTGGACAGCCCGTAATGGCTGGTTGGTTGGTTTACAGCTGTGGGTTTGGGTTTTATTTTTAAGACTTTCAAATGGCAGAGTCGTGTTTCCACTGGAAGGTCTGCAGGAAGCGGAACCCAGGAAACAGCCCAGGCCAAATATTTTGTACTCTGCAAAGCTCTCTGATGCTGCTGACGGGCACCTCTGGGGGATGGCGAGAGCACAGGCCCCCAGGCTCCTACAGCCGACGCCTCGGGAGCCTGGACAAGCAACTCTACCTTCCTGAGCCCTGGTGTCCACCTCTGGGAGGGGCACCGGGTCATAATCACAGTCCCACTGAGCCATGTCATGCCAGCTGGATGAGCAGCGCCCGCACAAAAGAACTGTTGTTTTTATCACTACTATTACTATATTAATTGCAGTATTATTTCTAACAAAAACAATTTAAGTGATGACGAGAATGATTTCTATTGTTACCATGACTTAGCCTCATGATGGTCAGTTTCCTGAGTGGCAAATGGGACCCAAAACCCCTCCTCTTCTGAAACTGTGGGTGATTTCATATTAGTCTTCCTGCTGACACATTGCGTCTGTTTTCTGACCATGAACACTCAACCTGATGAGTGTGAAAGGCGTTTCTCGTGCAGAGTAAATGCTGAGCACATCAGGTGACCCTGCTCCTGTCTTGGGTTATCGGAATTCAGGCTGCCTGTGATATTTCCTTCCAAACAGGGGAGCAAGCAGCCAGCAGGAAGCAGCTCCCTGAGGTGGGTCCAAAGCCCTCTCTACTATCACATAGGTATGCCCCTGCCAGACACCCAGGCCACAGCTGCCCTCTGCTGTCCCAGGTCGGGAGGTGGCCATGATATCAGGAGGCCAGACAGAATTTCCTGGGCCCCAAATCAAAGTGACAGGTGATGCTCTGACACACAGCCCTGACATTCTCTCCACCCAGGCTGGGGGTCAAGGCAGAAAGAGGAATCAAGTCAGGAATCTGGAACCTGGCTTGAGTCCTGCCCTCCACCATCCCAAGCAAGCCATGGGCTCACCTCTGGGCCTCTGCACATGCCACTGCCTGGGTCTGATATTCCTTCTCCCATCAGGTCTTTAGCTGAGATGGCCCTTCTTCCAGGAAGCCCTCCCAGACCACCCAGACAAGGGCCCACTGCAGCACCCCCAGAAACGGCAAGGCCTGGCTTCTCACCCCAAGCGCTCAGCCCCACCAGTGCCGCCAGCCCCTCACTTCCTCAGTGCCATTCCCACCCCGATGCCAGGGGTGAGCACAGGATCCCCACCCTGGGAGGCTCTACTAGCCTCCTCTGGCCCATTCTGACCCCTCAATGGGGAGCAGGCAGCTTCCTGGACAAACCTTTACTATGCAAACATGACCCTACCACTGATAAGAGGATCATGACAAGGCCAGAGATGATGACACGTCAGTCAAGCATCTGTCCAGCCCCAGGCACCCAGCACACAGATCTTTAATCCTTGCGGCCACCTGGCGCAGGAAGTATGCCCATCCCCATTCACAGGTGAGTAAACTGAGGCCCCACGAGGTGAGGTCATTAGCTCAAGGGCACATAGACGCTAAGAGGAGGAGCTGGGCTTGGACCAGCCCTGTCAAGATGACTCAGAGCCCTAGCCCGGCAGGAGGAGGGGCTGGCCCCAGGAGGAAGTGCCCATGGAGGCCATGATGCCACAACCAGGTCACCTCCCTATTCAGAAGCCAGGGTGGGGCCCTCAGAGACCATCCAGCAACACGGGAAACCGAGGCCCAGAGAGGGAAGGATCCTTGCCCATGCCCTTGGAGGCTGCCCTACCCCTGCCCAGAGCCTCTCACCTTGCGCCAGAGCAGCTGGGCCTGCGGTAACCCAGTGCCCTCGATCTCATGTCGCATGCTGTTGAAGAGGGCCACGCCATACTGGTCTTCGTAGAATCGGAGGAACTCCGTCAGGATCTTCCCGGTCTTCTCTGAAAGGGAAGGACAAACGGGCTATGAGATTGGCATGACTGCTTCCGGCCAGTGACTCTACGCCAGGGAGGGGCATCCGCCTTGCCCCAAATCCCAGCTCATAAAACCGTCCACACGGGCTCCGCACTTGCATCTGCGTTGCATTTCTGGCCGGGGTGGGGCCTTTCCCACACACGGCTGGGTGAGCCTCTGGGCGGGAAAAGGCGATGACCGTGACGGTGAAACCAACAGAGACACAGAAGCCAGCATACAAGTGAAAAGACGCTCGGTCTCACCAGCCGGCAAATGAACACAAACGGGAGGTTTCCTTTTCCCCATCAGGCCAGCGGGAATGCAGAGAATAGGCACTCTAACCGGGGCTGGGGGAGTGGCAAGAGGGGACTGCGTGTTTGGAGGGGGAGGGTGGTCGTGTGCACAGTTCTAAGTGTGCATGGGGGCCCTTGCTCCTGTAGGAATCCAGCCCACAGAATGCACCAGAAATTGCCAGAAACAAGCCAATTGTGCATGGGGGGTGGGAATGATTCAATACCCAACAGTTCACTCAGGCTGGACAGAAGATGAAGGGGACCTGGGTACACGTAACAAAAGGAAGGTGTCTGCACTCTGCCGCGTCAGGAGCTCTACAGACTCCCACGTTGAACAGCATCGCATTTAAGATTATTCCTGTAGGTGCATGTGAGTTATTTATGCTTGGGGACCTCAAAGAAGAGGTCCAGGAGGCAGCACTCCAGGCTGTTAAGGGCGGCACATCTGAGTGTGGGAATGAGAAGCAGAGGGCGAGTTTCGGGTTCTGTTTTATTCATTTGTTTAGCATTTGAATTATTTTATGAGCATGACTCTTTTTGCAATTAAAAAAAAAATTCTAAAATGAACTCATCTACCGGATTAACTACCACTTTGCAGTCACTGGCTGTTGGCCTCTCTCTTCTGCTAAAGCAGGTTTTAAACAGAGAAGGGGATGACCCAGGGTGCAAGAGCAGGCCCAGCACTCGCTGCCCAGGCCTCCCTATTGACAGATGAAGAAACTGAGGTCCAGAGAGGGTCATGACCCACACCAAGGGGCCTCCTCCTTGGGCAAGACTTCCCTGTCCTGAGAAGCTGGACTTGGGGTCCATGCTGGCCCACTGTGCAGATCCCCTCACCGGGCCTCAGTTTCCCCCTGTACTCTGGGAGGACCAGCTCAATCATGGACAGGCCCTACCACCTCTAACAGTCTTGGACTCAAGGTTCCAAAGAACTGGTCCTTTCGCAAATAAAAAGGGGCTGACACGACGCCATCCCTCCCACGGCTGGCCCCTAGATAGCAAGAGTACCCAGCAAGAACAGCACTTCATTTGATCCTCTCAATAGCTCTATGGGGCTTCCCTGGTAGCTCAGCAGTAAAGAATCTGCCTGCAATGCAGGAGTCACAGGGGACACAGGTTCAATCCCTGGGTCAGGAAGATCCCCTGGAGGAGGGCATGGCAATCCACTCCAGCATTCTTACCTGGAGAATCCCACGGACAGAGGAGCCTGGCAGACCATAGTCCAAAGGGGTTGCAAAGAGTCAGACACGACTGAAGTGACTTAGCATGCATACAATCGCTCTGCGGGGTGTGGTTGGTGTCATCCACATTTACAGAGAACACTGAGACTCAAAGAGGTTAAGACACTGACACAAGGTCACCCAGCTAGTGAGTGAGAGATGCTGGAATGCAGTCCTGGGGCCCAGGCAGGAGGTGGTGGCTGGGGAAGAAGGCTGAGAGGAGGTGCCACACCCCACACCAAGGGTCTGTGGCAGACCCACTCCCTCCACCCCTTCCAGAGGCAGCTCAGCCCATGGGTCCCTCTTCACAGGCCTGCGCTTCCCTTCCTGGAACAAGCTCATGTCTGTTCAGATTCTGTTTTCAGGGGAGGAAGGGGAGAACAAATGAGGAATTTGCTTTGAATGCCTATTTTTTAAAGACCATAAACAACCAGAACTCTCTCAAAGGCCATGAGAATTGTTCTGAAAAACGATGAGGTGGGAGGGGGTGGTGGGGGAAGAGATGGGGCGATGAACTGGGGCCAAATAGAGAAAATAGGATCACAGACAAAGGTCCACGAAGTCAGAGCTACGGCTTTTCCAGTAGTCATGTACAGATGTGAGTGAAAATGAAGTTGCTCAGTTGTGTCCGACTCTTTGCGACCCCATGGACTGCAGCCTACCAGGCTCCTCCGTCCATGGGATTTTCCAAGCAAGAATTCTGGAGTGGGTTGCCGTTTCCTTCTCCAGGAGATCTTCCCAACCCAGGGATCGAACCCAGGTCTCCTGCATTGTAGGCAGACGCTTTACCATCTGAGCCACCAGGGAAGTCTCCCATGGATGTGAGAGGTGGACCATAAAGAAGGCTGAGCACCGAAAAATTGATGCTTTTGAAGTGTGGTGCTGGAGAAGACTCTTCAGAGTCCCTTGGACTGCAAGGAGATCAAACCAGTCAACTCTAAAGGAAATCAGTCCTGAATATCCATTGGAAGGACAGATGCTGAAACTGAAGTTCCAATAATTTGGCCATCTGATGCAAAGAGCTGACTCATTAGAAAAGATCCTGACCCTGGGAAAGATTGAGGGCAGGAGGAGAAGGGGACAACAGAGGATGAGATGGTTGGGTGGCATCATCGACTCAATGGACATGAGTTTGAGCAAACTCTGGGAGATAGTGAAGGACAGGGAAGCCTGGCGTGTTGCAGTCCATGGGCTCGCAAAGAGTTGGACATGACTGAGCGACTGAACGACAAAGGAGAGCAGACAATAATAATATTGATAAAACATGTAGTCATCATCACAGTCACTCCATTTTATTAAGTGTTAACCCCAGTCGATGGGGTGGGAAGGTTTACATGCATGACCCCAAAGAATCTTCATGAAAACCCTAGGGAGTTGGTGCTATGGTTTGCCCATTTTAGGGATCAGGAGGGTGGCAGACCCAGGACAGGAGAACCAGGTTCTCAGCCTCCAGCCCAGGCTTTGGTCCCAACCCTTCCTCAACAGACACCCAGCGGGCACTCTCCCAACAGGCAAGATGGGTAGGTTTGGCCCTTGGATCTCAAAGGTCCTCTAGCCACAGCTCCAGGATGCCTGCCTCGGCCATGGTGCACCCAGCCTGATACAGCATCATATCCAGAGGGGCCAGCAACTGCCCTGATCCTCGGGGAGACACCCCCCCGGAGGAAGCTCCCACCCTGTGCCAGGAACTCAAACCCAGATCTGCCTGACTCATAGCATGCACCTAGCTGCCAGGTCAACAAAGCCCAGACATCACATCCAGGCAGGGAGTGGTTGGGTGCAGAAGGCCCCAGGCTGGACTGGGGAGGACTGGAAGGGGAGGGCCCAGCCAGGAAAAGGCCCAGGAATCACCCTTTCAAGGGGCATCGAGGCCCATGTCGAGTGGGACTGTGGGTTGGAGAGGAAGCCAAGAAGTGAAAACAGAACAAGGTGACCCAGATGGAGCCAAAAGGCAAAGGTGAGGCCTGGAGCACTGGAGCTAGGGGGAAGAAGGAAATTGATCTCTCGCGCTGGGATGCAGATGGGTCCAAGTAAGGCTGTGGGACCAGAGTCCAGGAGGGGAGGGCACGAGCAGCGGGGGCGGAGAAGTCACCTGGCAGAGGGTGGAGAGGGGAGAGGCAGAAACGTGGGGTGCCTCACTCAGAGGGAAGGAGAAGACGACCCCATGGGCCCTGGGCCCATCTCACCCAGCTGCAATGACAGATGTGCCTTGCCACTGGAACTCGAGAACCATACACACCTGGGCCTGTTTTCAGATAAATTCCTTGCCACCTGAGATTCCAGAAGCAAACAGACCAGAGAACATGGGATCTCTCAGTGATCCAAATCTGCTCCCCAACTTGGGAGCCTAATGTATGGGGAGATGGAGCGAGGCTGGTCTCTAAGGACTAAGTACAAACCCCAGGAGCGGGGCGCCTGGCACAGGCAGGGGCTGAGCCAAGAAGTTACTGAGTGCCCACTTCTGGGCCACACCCCAGGGGGCTGTGGACCAGGCTGGGAGAGAGGTCAGGGACTAGGAGGGTCCCGACACAGCGCCAGGGAACTGGGGGGCTCAGCTGAGGTCTGGCAGCAGAGGGGGCGCTGGAAAGGGAAGACCGAGGGGGAAGAGGGCCATGGGAGGGCTTCTTGGCAGCCCTGAAGCCCATTCCTGAGAGACACCCTAAGACAACTTGGAGGAACCGCCACGTGCTGATGCAGAAGATGAGGAGTTGGGGGCGAGGTGTCGGGGCTGGAAAGACCTTGGGGAGGAAGGTGCGGTAGGGGCGTCCAGTCCCCTCCAGGGACAAACAGCTCCCAAGGAGGAGTCCTGAAAAGTGTCCCTAGTGGCCCCTCCAGCCAGATGCTGCTGAAGGAGGATGTAGGTGGGCATCCCGGCCCTGGAGAAGGCTCCTCCGGCCTGCTGAGCTCCAGTGGGGGTGGGGGGGGGTCACAGCCTGGGCAGCCCTCTCCCTGTAAGACCCACTCAGCACCCCACTCTCTCTCCCTCCTTGCCCCCCTGCAGCGGTGACCTCCCTGGAGTTGCCAGAGGGCTTTTATGACTCGGTGTCCCTTCCTGGTGTCTGTGAGTGGTCCCCAAGACCTGAGGCATCCCTCTCTCCTCCACACCTGCCTGTACGAGCTCTTCCTGCTCCCCTCACACCTTCTGGAGACACCACAGCCCAGGGATTCAGGGCCTCATCATCCCAAAGGGCTTTTCCAATTACTCAGTGATAAAGAATCCACCTCCATGCAGGAGACCCGGCTTTGATCCCTGGGTTGGGAAGATCCCCTGGAGAAGGGAATGGCAACCCACTCCAGTATTCTTGCCTGGAGGATTCCATGGACAGAGGAGCCTGGTGGGCTACAGTCCATAGAGTCGCAAAGAGTCAAACATGACTAAGCGCCTGAGCACCAACACCCCGAAGGGGGCTGAGAGCCAGAGAGGGTGAGGGGCTCACCTGAGATCACATACCCAGACCGAAGCAGTTAGGGTTCTAGTCCACAGCCCGCTGACCCCCTCCCGATGCCGGACTCTGACCACTGCCCACAGGGCATCCCTCCCCCAGAGGACGGGGCGGGAGGGGTTGCCCAGCAACCGGGTTGCTGCTGGGAGAGGCTGGAGGGGACAGAGTGCAGGCCTCACCCACCTTCCACACTTTCCCACACATCTCCTCCTTCCTTTCCTGCACTGACTCAGGCCTAGGTGCTGTCAGATGAAGAGATACGAGGGTAATGACAGAGCCCGCCTTCCCGCCTCAGGCCCCGTGAGGTGGCCAGAATCCCAGTCCTGAAGACCTCGGCCCTGTAAGCTACCCAGCTCTCTCAGAGGCTCAAGTTGCCCGTGTGTAAAATGAGCACACCCAGAATCCAGTTCCAGACCTCCACAAACGTGACTGCTATAATCGCAATCAACCTTGAATATTCATTAGAAGGACTGATGCTGAAGCTTCAATACTTTGGCCACCTGACTCAAAGAGCCGACTCATGGAGGAGACCCTGATGCTGGGGGAAGATTAAGGGCAGAAGGAGAAGGGAGTGGCAGAGAATGAGATGCTTGGATGGCATCACCGACTCAATGGACATGAGTCTGAGCAAGCTCCGGGAGATGGTGAAGGACAGGAGAGCCTGGCGTGCTGCAGTCCACGGGGTTGCAAAGAGCCAGACAGGACTGAGCGATCAAACAACCACAATCATGGTGCTCAGAGACTGCTTGGAAGTTTTGGGGTTTTTTTTCAATTATTTATTTTAATTGGAGGCTAATTACTTTACAATATTGTGGTGGTTTTTGCCATACATTGACATGAATCAGCCATGGGTGTACATGTGTTCCCCATCCCGAACCCCCCTCCCACCTCCCTCCCCACCCCATCCCTCGGAGTCATCCCAGTGCACCAGCCCTGAGCACCCTGTCTCATGCATGGAACCTGGACTGACGACTGTTTCACATATGATAATATACATGTTTCAATGCTATTCTCTCAAATCATCCCACCCTCACCTTTGCTTGGAAGTATTATTAGCAGGTATAGCTTTCACAGTTTGAAAAAATCCAATAGCGACATTTAAAAAAAAAAAAAAAAAGGACCCGGAAGAGAATCACAAAATGATAAGGATCAGCAGCTCTTCAATAAACAGAAACCTGATACAGGGAGGGCTCCCAAGGAAGGAGCTGCACAGACAGAGGTGAGGGGTGAGGACACTGGCCTTGTGCAAGGCACACGCGGGAACCCGGGCTCCCACCTGACCCTGGGGGGACTCCCGGGGCCAATCGCTGGGCCCTCCTGGGGCCCCCTCCCAGCACCTCCTGCCGAATAAGGAGGCAAGCTCTCCCCACTCAGACACAGGGCCCCACGCACACCCCCTCAGTCTTCAAATGGCCTGGAGGTGCATATAGGTAAATAAACCCTCTATTTACAGGGTAATAAACCAAGGCCCAGAAAGGTTAATGGTTCACGAAAGGTCATGCCCCTCATCAGTCCACAAAAGCTCCTGAGCACCTTCCTGGGACCTCCTGCAGGGCTCGTGGTTTCCTCAGAGCCCAGGAGGGCAGCCCCTGAAGGCTGGGGCTCTGTGCCCAGCCACCACTGTGTCCTGTGACCCCAGGGAGGCACTGCCCACCCACGACCTCTACCTCCAGGCAATGTCCGCAGCAGGAAGGCGCTGGGCTCCGCTGGGATCTGAAGAGGCCACTGCCCAGGACGTCGGGGCCAGGGCGAAATACACACAACTCTCTCCCCCGACCCGGAGGCTGTTTTGGAGTCAAGCCTTGAAGCAAGTTGGTTGCATCCTTATCTCTGATTCTTAGCAGGACTGGAACGGTGGATTAATGTCTCTCGAAAGGCCATCTCACTCATAGTCAACAAAAGCTCCTTGAGCACCTCTGGGACCATTGAGGGTGATCCGGGGGACCCTCCTTACCATCTAGTCTTCCTGACTTGGACCCTCAGCACTAACTCCCAGAAGGGACCAGGGTGCCTCGCCACGTAGGACTTTGGCACGTTCAACAGCTCAGGTAATGCTGAGAGATCCTGTCACCTCCAGTTTATAGATAAGATAACTGAGGTGCAGGGAGACTTGGAGACCTTCTGAAAGACACTCAGCTTAGAAGGTGAAAGAGGTGGATTCTAAACCTAGTCTCACACCAAAGCCCGCACAAAACCCCACCTCGTAAAGCCTCTTTATTCCCAACACAATTTCCAAAGCCCTGTCTTACACTTTCCTGCTGGGTCTCCACCTGCTCCCAGAGGTGAGCAAGGCAGGTTTTATAGTCCCATTCTACAGATAAGGAAACCAAGGTTCAGAAAGACAAGGTGACTTTTCCAAGGTCACGCAGCTGGCAACAATCAGAGCCAAGAGTGGTCTGGGGGTCTCCAGCCCCTGTCTGGTGGAGCCAGCAGGGAACCTTCACACCTCCTGGGAAACTCGCTTGTCCATCTTCTCTGGACCTCAACCTTCCTACTGGCAAAATGGGTGGGTGGGTTCCTATCAGCTCGGCTGATCTAAAATCTCAACGACGATCTCATCAGTGCTGTGCTGGCCCCAGAAGCTGACTGGGGTGCTGGTCTCAGCACCGTTATCTGAGCTGCTGGTGAGTCAGCTTGGAATGGGAGCTGACCACAGTCCCCTCAGGCTGGACTGGAGAACTGGGGTGCGGGTAGCAAGACTCAGCATCACCCCTTACTTGCCAACTCAGCACCATCTCCACTGGGCATGCAGCTCTAGGCTTAAACTCTGCTCCCAACACGATGTGTGGCTTAATCAAGGCACTTCCCTTCTCTGAGCCTTTGTTTCTCCCTCTGCAAACAGCACACCAGTATCTGCCTAGTCAGTTTATAAGATCACTGGGTTAAAGAGTGCTTCCCAGGTGGCTCAGCTACGGTATAGAATCTGCCTGCAGATGCAGGAGACACAGAGATTTAATCCATGAGTTGGGGAGATTCCCCTGGAGGAGGAAATGGCAACCCACTCCAGTATTCTTGTCTGGAGAATTCCGTGGAGAGAGGAGACTAGCCGGCTACAGTCCGTGGGGTCACAAAGAGTCAGACACAACTCAACACGCACTCATGGGCTAACGAGCAGAATACACTTCATCTTGGCGAGGGGGAGGCGTGTCGCTAACGGGGCCCCTTTTAAGCACCTCCTGTCCAAGCTTCCTCTAAGCCAGGGAGAGGCCCCTGAAACAGGGGCTGGGCAACCCTGGCCTGGCCCAACTTCAGGGCCAGCACCACCAGCAGGCAAGGCAGCCGGAAGCATGTTAATCTCTGATTTTCCAAACTGACAACATTAAGGATCACGCTACTTCCTGCACTCAGATAGCGGGGGCTGGGCAAGAAGTTGGGGAGGCCCTGAGGTGGCCTGAAGTCCCCTGGAAACTCTGGGGGCCATTGTGCTCAGAGAGAAGGGGCTTGCTGAGCTGACGATGGGAGGAAAGGCTACAGGGGTCCACAGAGAACGGGCCCAGAAAGGTGAACCCGAGAGCCTCCATGCCAAGCTTAGGAGATGCTTTGCCTTCTCGTAGACCTGCCAAGCCCAGCACACGCCACACCTGTGTCGTGTGGCCCATCCCCCAGACCTTCAGCTCAGCCCTGGAGAGGTGGTGTCTGAACTGGAGGAATGTTTCAGACGAGGAGGCCCAGCCCCAGAGAACTGAGCCCTGCCCAGTCCCTCAACTGGGGAGCGGCAGCGGCCAGATCTGGCCCAGGTCTAGGACCCACCTCCACTCTGACAAGGTGCTGGGAGGAAGGGGACAATCACCAGCCAAGATCGCATCAGCCCCGGCCCAACCCCAGGGGCCTCACGCTGGTCCCAGCCCTGGACTGGCCCGAGCTGAGGGCACCGTGCCAGACTTGACCCTGGCCCGTCCGGTCCCTCCAGTGGGTTCGGGGGCCACACCTCACCCATGAAGCCGGCCAGGTTTCAGGGCTGAGAGATTTGCGGACTGAAACCAGCACCCTGCAGGGCGGGGCAGGCCCACAACCTGCCTGCCTGGTTCCCAGAGCACTGGGGCGGGGGGGGGGGGCTGGAGGGGGTGGGGGGAGCAGACCCAGGGTGGGGAGGTGGGCAGGCAGCCAGGGATACCAACCCCACCCGCCCCAGAGCCAGGAGAGGCGGAGTGGGGGCAGGGACCGAGCTTGCCTGCGTCAGAGCACTCCAGAGTGCCTCCATCTCCATCACTGGGGAGAGCAGGGAAAGCGAGAGGTCCAGAGCACTGGGGACACCCTCCAAAGGCCACACAGCAGGTCCCGGCAGAGCTGGGTCAGCATGCCAGCCCCCAGTGCCTGGCCCAGGGCTTCTCTGCTCCATCACCCCTCTTATCATTATTAACACATAGCCGCAGAGGCCACGTGCTCGGCAGCCCCGCTGCACCCAGGTTCGCATGAGTCATTTCATGTGTTGTCCTCACTCTATATAGGAGAAAACTGCAATTCAGAGAGGTGAGGTGACTCCTCTGGGGACACACAGCTGGTCAGTTATATGGACCCCAGAACAGTCTGAGTGTTAACAGGGAACCAAAGTTTTGGCAAATGCATCTCACCTCCACCTTGCAGACTGCCAGCCACTGGGGCTTCTCACCACACTGGCCGGGTGGGTGGCCACGGTCAGAAAGGCTGACAAGGCTCCCACTCAGGACCTGTAATCAGGGGCAAAGCCAGGAAGCAGGGGGTAATGACAGGCTCCATCGGCCAGCAGGGGAGGGGGTTTGGCAGCCCGCCTGTGAGAAGAGCCTGAAACAGTAGCTAGAATCCTGCAGAGCCAAAGGCAAGAAGACAGCAGGACAACTGGGCGGCGCCCAAGGGGGACAGCCGAACCCCCAATGGGGATAGCGCCCAGAGAGGGCGAGGGGCCGACCCAGGGTCGTCCCACTTCTGGGTGCCTGTGCCCCCCAGCACACGGCCATCAGGGTGGTGGGCTTCCTAACTGACTCGGGGCTGGTCAAGAGGCCAGAAGAGCTCAACCCAGACTACACCACTAGTTACTGCCTACCCTCGCCCCCAGCCCAGGCCCCTCCCAGCTTATTCCTGCCACAGCCTCCAAATGTCCCCCACCTCCACTCCTGGCTTGCTCCCTGTCCTTCCCACACACAGGAGCCACAGGGATCTTTTTGTTAGAACTCTCACCCTGAACTTCCCCTGCTCAAACGCGTCCGTGGCTTCCACTGCCTTGAAGACAAAGATCCAGCTCCTCAGTGCACCCACAGACCCCTGAATGCCCTTCCTCACCATGGGGTTCCCCCAGGTCAGGGACACCCCTCCCTCCTCACTCTCCAATGCCCCTTCCTCCCGGGAGGTCCCTAGGCTGGATGGGACCTCCACCCACTCCTGTAGCCTCCCCCATCCCCAGTGATCTCACGGTGGGTAAGGCCTGTTCCCTCTCTGATGCCCCAGACAGCACCCATCTAGAACTGACCTGGCACAAAGGAGGAACCAACAAGGAGGAAACCCAGAGGGAGAGGCCAGAGGCAGCGATCGTGAGCCAGGTAGGGAGCCGCCACCCCATTGAGCAACACAGCTCCCCACACACACCCCAGAGATTTCTCACCGCAGAAAGGAATGCCCAACCCGGGAGCCACAGCGGGGGTCCCAGGACTACGAGAGTGCCCAACGCCCTCCTTCTCCCCGGGGAAGGGGGCTGCCACCCTCGAAGCTTCCTCCTGACTGGCCTCAGGCGCCCCGAAGGGACCTTCTGCTGGGTACCCCTTCCCTGGGGCCAGGCATCTCCCCATAACCTGGCAGCCCGTGGCCCACTGTGGCCTGGGAATGACCGACCCCTGACCATGAGCCAGCTCCATCCACGCCTCACGTGGAGATGAAGACAGCCCTGGGAGGGAAGGTCCCCACCACCCCACCACCCTGCCCCGTGTTCAGAGAGGGAAATGGAAGCGTGGGGGCAGTTAGGGAGCTCACCTGGCGTCACACGCCTGGTGAGGCACGATGCCGACTGGAGATACCCAGCACCCTGCAGGAGAACTTTTCACAGAGCCCTGGCCAAGCCCTGGGAGGTGGGGACATCTGTCACCCTCCCCCGCAGAGGAAACAGAGGCTGTGAGACCTGCTGGTTTGTCCCAGGTCAGCCAGCTGTCAAGTGCTGGAGCCCAACTCCAAGCTAGGACCTGAACCCAGGCTCTCGGGCTGTGGCAACACTCGGGAGACAGTCACACCAAGCCCTTCTTAAAGGATCTCACTGGACCCCGGAGACCAAAGTTCATCTATTGCTGAACTCTCAGCACCTGCCACAGGGCCTGGAACACTGCCCTCAGCAAACACACCATGCCAAACTGGATCCAGGCTCTCAGTCCTGCCTCCCTCCCCAATGCCTTGTGCTGTGTCCTCTGCCTGAAGCTCCCTTGCCCCTCGTTAATACAGTTCAAACTCTTAGCCAGACATCATTTCCTCCATCACAATGCTCTGCAGTTTCACATTTGCATGCAATTATAATAATAAGCAGGCCATGAGGTAATACACGCAGCACTTAGCCCAGTGCCAGGCACAGAGGCAGCTGCCATATGTGTTAACAATTACCATCTACGTTATTTCCTTTAACCCTCACCCAGAGCTTCCCTGGTGGCTCAAATAGTCAAGATTCTGCCGGCAATGCAGGAGACTTGGGTTCCACCCCTGGGTCGGGAAGACCTCCTGAAGAAGGAAATGGCAACCCACTCCACTCCAGTATTCTTACCTGGAGAATCCCATGGACAGAGGGGCCCGGCGGGCTACAGTACATGTGGTCGCAAAGAGTTGGGCACGACTGAGCGACTAACACTTTCACTTTCAGAGTTAACTGTTAAACCCATTTATAGAGGAGGAAAGGGAGGCTCAGAGAGATGAAGTGATTTCCCCAGCATCTCAGACGTACGAGCAAAACCAGGACGCGAAGCCCAGCCAGGCTCTGCTCACTGCTCTACCCCAGTATCGAGAGCTGTGCGGGCCATGGAGAAGGCACTCAGGAGTCCTCAGTGACTCTTCTGGCACATTCCCCACTCGCCCAGCAGCCCCGCAGGTCAGGCTGGCACCTTGGTCACGTCTGTAAGCCAGGTGCCCAGCATAGCACCAGTTTTAGGAGAAGAGAGTGGGTTTCTTACAGAGACAGGTGTGTTCGGGGCAGAGCTCGAAGCAAGAAGCAAATCTGAGCTCCCAATGGCCTCTCTGGGCCTTAGTTTCCTCATCTATAAACCCCATGGATGGAGGAGCCTGGTGGGCTACAGTCCACAGCATCGCAGAGTCAGACACGATTTAGCGACTAAACAACAACAATAACAAAATGGGCATAAGATGAGTCTCGCCCTCAGCTCACTGGGGCCCTCAGGAGATGACAGTTTTTGTTCGCAGTCAAAGCGCAAGGTTTGTGGCTATGACCATAACCTTCAGCAACTACGAAAGCCCTGCAGGAGATACTGGGTTTTGCTGCTAACAAAGGGCCACGTGAGCCTTATGAAGGTTCGTGGCTGTTATCATAACCTTCAGCACCTGTGAAAGTCCTGCCCTGGACTTGTTCCCTCACTAACGGGCCAGGCACATACGCTGATCAGGCCACTGGACTTGGGAAAGGCTCTGTGAAATCCAAGTTCAAGCTCTCCACTGGGCAGATGGGGAGACTGAGGCTGCAGGAGCAGAGAAGAGGCAGCCAAGGCCCAGCTTCCCGGGAGGGCAGTGAGGGAGTCAAATCCAGGGGCTTCAGTGTCCAGCAAGGAAGCCTGCCTCTGGTCTTGGGGGCCTCTGGCCTGGAATGCTCTCCCAGAGCCCACCCTCTCCGCCTGGCCCTCAGGACCCCCCCCCCAGACGAGCCTAGTCCCCTGAAGACTCCACCACCGCAGCCCCTGCTTCTCCTGGGGGCTTTTTGCAAGTGTCATGACGGTTACACCACCCCCTACAGACAGAGACCCAGCACCAGGCTTCTATCTGGGCCAGGTGGGTGCTCAACAAACAGGTGCGGAAGGAACAGCCCCTGGTGGGTGGTCACCCGGTTTCAGATGCCGAAACAGTGGCCCTGGAGGCCTGAGGAGGAGGCTAGCTGGGTCCCCCATCGTGAAGGCGGCTTTGGGGCAAGGAAGCGGCGGGCGCGGGCCAGGAGGAGCCAGCCAGGAGCGCTCACAAAGCTGCCTTTACAGCTCTTCTCACTTAGCAAATATTTAACCACAGCTCAGCGATGCAGGTCTTCTGGTGGGAGAGTGTGTGTGCTGGGAGACCAGAGCTGAGAGCAGGGAGGGGGCTGAAGTGAAGGCCCAGAGAAGTGCCCCCCACCCCAGAAAGGTAGAACACAGACCCGGCCACCGGGGACTGCCCTGACACCTCGAGGAGGAGGAGGCGGCCGCCTCAGTGGGAGGCAGTCGATTCCCATCTTGACACAAACAGAGGGAAACAAAAGCTCTCTCATCCCCTCCGGCCCCTCCCTTGCCGCCTGGCAGAGCCCCGAGTCGGCTGCGGGCACCACCCGACAGTTGGTGGCTTGTTCTGGGAGCCTAGACCCAGGAGTCCCTGCTCTCTGGGAACACAGACGCAAGCCGGGCGGGTGAAGAAGGGGTGCCCAGGGCCCCCGCAGCACCCTCCACCCAGGGCAGAACCGGGAGGGGAGGCCCTTCCACTCCGGGGAGCACGTCTGGGATTGGGCTGCCCAGTCTGGTGTCCTGCACCAGACCTGCCACGGCCAAGGCCACATCCCAGGCCAACAGAGCCACGCAGGGAGGAAAGGAAGGTCAGAGGCCACCTGGAGGACCAACCTCCCCACTCTGCCCACCCGGCTCTATGTCCCCCATCCTCCTGGCCCAGAGAGAGCCCTGGCTTGAGAGCCGGACAGAAGTGGGACAAGTCCTATCCCAATGGTCCGGGGCCTCTCCTGAGCCTCAATATTCTCCTCTGTGGACTGGGGATAATTAGCTGCAGTCATCAGGCCAGGCACAGAGGCTGCTCATCTATTACGGTGATTCTGTAAACACTAACCTCCACCCGCCCAGTCCCTGTTCCTACTGGCTTCTCAGCGGCATCCCTCACCTCCATGCTCTTCTTTTCTTCCTCACCATGCCCCCTGGTGCCTGAACCCTTGTAACCTGGGGCCTGCCCATTGGTCACGACTACCCCGAGGCCGTGGTGCCCCTCGACACACGCCTGCTCTCAGCCCAAAGTGCAGAGCGCTGAGGCTGGACCGGGCACCCAGGGCCCTCTGCCACAGCACCCTCACACTGGCAGGTGCCCACCACAGGCCCACTGTCCCCTTAGTGCCCACACTGGAGTTAAGACCCTGAGGTGCCCAGGCAGAGCTCCCTGCCTGAGCCCTTCCTCCACGACCAGCCTGGCATCCAGCATCACCACCGAGCCCCTCCCTGCAGCCACCAAGCAGCAGTCCACATTCTCTGTCGACCAGCTCAGGGTCAATGAAAAGGGTGGCGGGGGGCAAAGCCAAGGACAGGTGAGGGTGTCAGGGTTCCATCGTGCTGGCTGAGAAAGGTTTCATGTCCTCATTCATTCATTCATTCAGCAACCACAGGGCACTGAGCTTTCAGGAGTGAGTCAGACACACCCAGTCCCTGTTGTCCAAAGGAGACAGACTGTCAACAAAACCTACAACGGGACACGGTAAGTCCCCGGCTGGGGTTAGCAAAAGAAGCCAGAGGAGGGACGGCTAACCCAGTCTGCAGGATCAGAGAAGACTTCCAGGAGGAGGTGGCCCCCGAGACATGAAGGGGTGCTGGTGAGGCGAAGGAGGACGGCTGGGCAGGGGGAGCGTGCCAAGCAGAAGACACACGGAATGCACAGATTCAGACACGCATTCAGCGAAACATTCATCTGTTCCACACATCTGTGAGTACCTTCCTAGGTCAAGAAGGGCACTTTCACAGCAGAGCGTAGTGTCAAGGTTCTGGAATTCAATCTTGGTTCCAATACTAGCCTCACTGGCTCACTAACTGTAGGACTTGGGACATGGGGCTTAATTCTCTCTCAATTGCAGTTTTCTGGGCTGTGAAGTGGGAGGAAGAGTAGTACCCACCTGGTCGGGGTTTCATAAGGATCAGGGAAATGAGGGAAGCCCCAGAGCCTCAGCAGATGGGGGCCAGTGCAATCAATGATGACGCCTGAGCGACTGACAGGAGGACGCACTCCGGCGGGTGGCCACCGGAGGGGTGGTCAGGCGGGCAGGGAGGTCTTTCACAAGCTCAGGGGCCCCACAGTGTGTCCGCCTGTGCTCCCAGTCGTTTTCTGCGATGTGTTTCATGCCATGAAATGGGGGCCAGAAAAGAAGAACCAAAATAGCAGCTATCTGGTCCCTCAGTGGGCTGCTCAGAGGATGGGAAGGTGACATACTTGGGGTCCACTCGTTCTGGGTCCTGGGCCCTCAGAGGTTAACCACTCAGTTCAGTTCAGTTCAGTTCAGTCACTCAGTCGTGTCCGACTCTTTGCGACCCCATGAATCGCAGCACGCCAGGCCTCCCTGTCCATCACCATCCCCCAGAGTTCACTCAGACTTACGTCCATCGAGTCCGTGATGCCATCCAGCCATCTCATCCTTGGTCGTCCCCTTCTCCTCCTGCCCCCAATCCCTCCCAGCATCAGAGTCTTTTCCAGTGATTCAACTCTTCGCATGAGGTGGCCAAAGTATTAGAGCTTCAGCTTTAGCATCATTCCTTCCAAAGAAATCCCAGGGTTGATCTCCTTCAGAATGGACTGGTTGGATCTCCTTGCAGTCCAAGGGACTCTCAAGAGTCTTCTCCAACACCACAGTTCAAACACATCAATTCTTTGGCGCTCAGCCTTCTTCACAGTCCAACTCCCACATCCATACATGACCATAGAAAAAACCATAGCCTTGACTAGATGGACCTTAGTCGGCAAAGTAATGTCTCTGCTTTTGAATATACTATCTAGGTTGGTCATAACTTTTCTTCCAAGGAGTAAGCGTCTTTTAATTTCATGCCTGCAGTCGCCATCTGCAGTGATTTTGGAGCCCCCCCAAAAAAAGTCTGACTCTGTTTCCACTGTTTCCCCATCTATTTGCCATAAAGTGATGGGACCGGATGCCATGATCTTTGTTTTCTGAATGTTGAGCTTTGAGCCAACTTTTTCGCTCTCCTCTTTTACTTTCATCAAGAGGCTTTTTAGCACTTCTTCACTTTCTGCCATAAGGGTGGTGTCATCTGCATATCTGAGGTTATTGATATTTCTCCCGGCAAGCTTGATTCCAGCTTGTGTTTCTTCCAGTCCAGCATTTCTCATGATGTACTCTGCATAGAAGTTAAATAAGCAGGGTGACGATATACAGCCTTGACGCACTCCTTTTCCTATTTGGAACCAGTCTGTTGTTCCATGTCCAGTTCTAACTATTGCTTCCTAACCTGCATACAGATTTCTCAAGAGGCAGGTCAGGTGGTCTGGTATTCCCATCTCTTTCAGAATTTTCCACAGTTTATTGTGATCCACACAGTCAAAGGCTTTAGCATAGTCAATAAAGCAGAAATAGATGTTTTTCTGGAACTCTCTTGCTTTTTCCATGATCCAGTGGATGTTGGAAATTTGATCTCTGGTTCCTCTGCCTTTTCTAAAACCAGCTTGAACATCATGGAGTTCATGGTTCATGTATTGCTGAAGACTGGCTTGGAGAATTTTGAGCATTACTTTACTAGCATGTGAGATGAGTGCAATTGTGCGGTAGTTTGAGCATTCTTTGGCATTGCCTTTCTTCGGAATTGGAATGAAAACTGACCTTTTCCAGTCCTGTGGCCACTGCTGAGTTTTCCAAATTTGTTGGCATATTGAGTGCAGCACTTTCACAGCATCATCTTTCAGGATTTGAAACAGCTCAACTGGAATTCCATCACCTCCACTAGCTTTGTTCGTAGTGATGCTTTCTAAGGCCCACTTGACTTCACATTCCAAGATGTCTGGCTCTAGATGAGTGATCACATCATCATGAATATCTGGGTCGTGAAGATCTTTTTTGTACAGTTCTTCCATGTATTCTTGCCACCTCTTCTTAATATCTTCTGCTTCTGTTAGGTCCATACCATTTCTGTCCTTTGTCGAGCCCATCTTTGCATGAAATGTTCCCTTGGTAGCTCTCATTTTCTTAAAGAGATCTCTAGTCTTTCCCACTCTGTTGTTTTCCTCTATTTCTTCACACACACACACACACACACACACACACACACACACACGTGCGCGCCTGCAGGGCTGGCTCCCTGGGTCCAGGGGGGAGGGGTGGGGGCAGGAGGGAAATCAAAGGCACGGAGAAAGGGGAAGTGCACGGAGAAACATCAATGAAGATTCAGAAAGCAAACACCGACAAACCTCAAGCTACCAGACCGTGGGGGACCACAGTGTGTCTGCTCCTCACCACGCAGTTTCTCGTGCTCCCTGCCTCTCTGAGCCTCTGCTTCCTGCAGGTGGACTCACAGGTGGACAAGGCTAAGGGCGAGGCTAGCTGGGAAAGTGCTTTGAGCTCTCCCAGGGAGGAACCACGGTGTCTTGCTTTCCTGGTGTCTCCTATTCATACCACTGGCTTTGTTTTTCCTTTTTTGTCTTACTGAATTGGCTAAGACATCCCGCTCAACGCTAATGAAAATACCTCTATGGTGTCAGCATCAAGTTTGCTCAGGCTTGTTCGGTATGTGACGAATGACACTGTAAAGGGCTGAGTACCAGGTAAGGACTGCTACAGGCAAGGAGGGAGAACTTAGCTCATCTCTCACAACAAAAGGACTGGAAAATTCCAGGGAAAAGCGATGCTATGGGAAGTCAGCCACAGCCATGCCCCAGCCATAATGGAGCCTGTTTTGAGTGACCCACCATGGCAGACAGGATCCACAAGGGCTTTTGTATCTCAGGTGCCCAGGGGTGGGACAGGTGACCTTATTAGAGTAGGGAGCTCCCTGTCCCTGGAGGCATACAAGCAGGAGCCTGATGGCCAATTGGCAAGGAGGCTGCAGAGAAGATCCTGTCCCAGGAGGCAGGTTGGCAGTGAAAACACAGACAGACCTAGCTCTGCAACTGCCGATGACCTCCCCAAACCTCAGTTTCTTTATCCATAAAATGGGGGTAAGAACCGCATGCACAAGAGCAGCTCTTGTGAGGACTACCTCAGAGAATGTGTGCGTGTCTAGCACTCTGCCTGACCGTTGGAAGAGCCCAGTGAATGCCAGCTGCCGTTCTAATAACAAGCAATCGCTAGCAAGTGCCAGTTACTGTGTCCAAAGCCTAAAGGAAAAACCAAGCCAAGCTGCTTCCCAAGCTGCCTCAGGACCCAGACCTCTCCTCTGTTCCACCTATCTTCCATCCATCCATCCATCCTCCTATCCATCACTCTACCCCTCGCTTACACACACACACACACACACACACACACACACAGCTGCCTGCAGTGCTGGCTGCCTGGGTCCAGAGGGAAGTGGGGTGGGGGCCCACAAAGGGAGACAAGCCCAGGGAAAGAGGGAGGGAGAAGGAAGACGATCAACTCTGAAAATTCACTCATGAGCTTTGCTGCTGAGCCAGAAGGAAACCCAATCCTGGGCTGGAATGCCAGCGACCCTCAGCATGGAGAGGTTTTATGCAGATGGAAAATGGAAAGTTTATTCAAATAACAAGACTCCCGTAGCCAGCAGAGGACACGGGTCCCACCCCACCCTGGGGTCAGCAGCTGCAGGTTTCCTTGAGCGCCAGAGGACCCCACCTAATATGCCTCGTTCCAGGTGCCAGCGTGTCCCCCGCCTGTGGAAACTCTGCTCTCGGCCAACAGGCCCACGTTTCTGTGTCTGCTTCTCCAGGGGTCCCTTGAAGATGAGTGGGGAGGGGGTGCCCATCTCTCCCTGGACGGTAATGATAGATTCTAAGCATGAGTTCCAGGCAACGATGCAGGCTTTAGATCACTGGGGCCTGAGTCCAGGCACCTGACGGCCACCGGGTGACCCTGGCTCTCCAGCTCCTCGTCTGTCCAGCGAAGGAACTGGATTTCATCTCCCTGGACCCTCAAAGCTTTCCTCTAACTGTGACTGGCAGCCACACCCCTCATTCATGGCAGAACCCCTTGAGTCAACAGCACAACTCAGGCTTGGCAATTAACTGGTGTCTGTTACTCCCATGAGGACAGGGACCCTGTCTGTCTCATTCATGACTGATCTCCAGCACCAAGCAGGGCAACCGAGCACAGGAAATCTTGTCCCTGACTGTGAGATGACACCAGAGCGCTCGACTCAGTCTCCCGGGCATCTTCAGGCACAGAGAGAGGTTGGGGTTTTCCAGAAATGTCAGCTCAGGCCTGGGGACAGACCCTTCCCAGCCCTGGGAGGAGTGTTTGCCAGCGGCTCTCCCATCCCAATGGGATGCTTCCTACAAAGGTGAGGCTGCATCTGGAGCCAGCCAGGCCAGTCCAAGGTCACACATCAGCGGCAGACGCGGTCACCACCCCGGCACGCAAACCAAGCCGTCACCTAAGCTCGGATCCTCAGTTTCCTCTTCTGGCAGATTCTGTCAAATGATACAGCACCTGCACAGGGCCTGGGAAACTGGAGCTGAGCAGGCTCCACCCTTGAGCCTGGGCAGTGAGGGGGCTGGGGCGAAAGGGGGAGTGTCTGCAGGACTGTCATCTGGGGCAGGCACGTCACCCTGCTCCTGTGTCCCTCACGAGAACATCCCAGCCCTACAGAGGGACAGAGGCCCCAGCACTGTGAGGAACGACCACCAGCGTGCAGTGCCCATGGAGGTGCTGCTGCCATGGGCAGCAGGAACCATGGCAATAATCCCCAGTTTCTGGGAAATTCCGGTTCCCTCAAATGCTTGCACTCTCTCAGCTCTGGGTCTCTGCAGAGATGACCCTCTGCCTATGACTCTTCTGCCTTCATCCCTTGGGTCTCAGCTAGACACCCCCCTCTCCTAACAAGCCTTCCATGATCCTTCAAGTCTGGGTCACTTCTCCCTGGGGTCCCAGAAAGGTCTCTACCCCACCCCTAATCTTGGCTAGGGTTCCATGCTGAGTCCTTCCTCCCAGAAAAGGCTCTACGTGAGGATGGGAAGCTGCCTCCCCAGCTCGAGCACCCCAAGACCCGCACACGACCTGGCACTGAGAACAATGATGGGATCGATGGATTAATCCCATGGAAATGATTAAGGCTGTTCAACAGAGCACTGTTTGCAACAGTGGAAAACAGAAACAACCCGTGTTCAGCAATAGGGGTTTGGCTGAGCAAGTTAAAAGGCAGGCTATTGGGTCCATGATGGAATATTCTGGAGCCTTTCTACATGCTGCAGGGGGATAGCCTGGTGCAGAAAGACTCTGTGCTGGGGAATCAATCCACCACCACTGGCTGAACCCCTCCCCCACCCCAACTCCTCCATCCCCGGCCACAGGCATCTCCCGGCTAGACACAGAGTTAACACTTTCTACTGAAATGGCAACCCACTCCAGTACTCTTGCCTGGAAAATCCTATGGACGGAGGAGCCTGGTAGGCTACAGTCCATGGAGCCGCAAAGAGTCGGACACGACTGAGCAACTTCACTTTCACTTTCTTTCACTATTCTTCCCCACAGTAGCAGAAATAAAACCCTCTTGTTAAAGTCCAGCTAAGAAGTGTTGATGAGAAAGGGCTCCTTTCCCCGATTCCCCTGCTGGGCTCTCAAGGACGCAACAGGCGGTCTCCTGCCTACCCCCCTCCAGCCACAGTCCGGCTGTTCCCCTCCACAGATGGGCACCTGTCTGTACCCCAACTCTGGTGGCCAAAATCCAGCCTGACCTTCGAGACCCAGCTTAACAACTCCCTACCCCTAGCACTTCCAGAACCTTCTCTACCCCCCTACCCCCCGAGAACTTCCAGAACCTTCTCTGTCCTCTCCCTTTCTCCAGGACCACCTTGTGCTTTGCAACCACCCCGTGGAGGCTCTCATTAGGCCAAGATGGCTCTGATTCTGGAGTTAAAATACTAAAATTTTCCCCCAAAATACAGGCTATTCTTTTTTATTTGACATATTAACCATGCAAAAGACAATGAGAGAGAAGGAAGAAAAAAATTAAATAATCCATTATCCTACCACCACCACCACCCCAAATCTCTATTAACACACTGATGGATTTCCTTTCATTTTTTTTTCCTATACCTACACAGACCTAGTATTCACTTGCAGACACCCAGCTCATCTTTACTTTCAATGGCCACACGTTACACTATTGAACATTACTTACTGATAGACATTGTTTTGAGTTTCCTCGGTGGCTCAGACAGTAAAGAATCTGCCTGCAATGCCGAAGACCTGGTTTGATTGCTACATTGGGAAAATCCCCTGCAGAAGGGAATGGCAACCCACTCCAGTATTCTTGCCTGGAGAATCCCAATGGACAGGAGCCTGGTGGGCTATATAGTCCACGGGGTTGCAAAGAGTCGGACATGACGGAGTGACGAACACTTTCACTTTCTTTCAGAGATTGTTGCTCTCCTTTTTTTTTTCTGTTGTAACCCAGCTATAATGTAACCATCTGGTTGCATTCAGGTAAATTCAGGGTGTGGACTGGCCAGGCGGATTCACCAGGGGCTTCTGCCACCTTTCTGCCATCACTCCCACTGGTGGGGGCGGGTGGTGAGGACCACCTGCCCTGGGCAGCCCTTCCCCACCCAGCCTATAGAGGCACCCAATGCCGATGGTCATTGTCCTAAAATCCAGATGACCACCCAAGCCCTGGGTGGGGTCAGCGGCAGGACCCCAGCCTGTCACAGTACCCATCCTGGAAGGGTCCATTTTTCTGACCAGGAACTGAGACACCAAAAGGGGAAGGGACTTGAGTCACTTGACGGACCCTGGGTGAGTCCCTGGACCTCTGCCCCTCTGCCCACGGGGCAGGCCCCCAGAAGCAGTTCCTCCCAAATGCTGCCACCAGCTCAACAGGAAAACAGGAAAGCTGAGCTGGGCAGCCAAAGACAGTTATTGTCAAGAGAGCCCTCAGACAAGCACCTCCAGGGCCCACGCAGGTGAGTTCTCTAGGAGCGTGGCCATCTCATCATGATGTGCCCTCTGATAATTATTTAATTAATGACTGGCTGGTAAGCACTTGTATACTGCATCTCTCCAGCTGAGCCTTGAGCTCTAGGTGGGCAGGGCCAGGGGTAAAGGTGTGCTCCAGTGCCGGCCACACAGTGAGTCAGCAGGGGCACCAGGACCCGGGGTCGCATTCCCCACCTGTCACACCAGGGCTCAGTCCTGGAGGCCCAGGGCACAGAGCGGTCAGGAGCTGGGGGAGGGTCAGCCCATCCTAGAGTGAGTCCCTGGGCCCTGCCTCTCCAGGCCTCACCCCTGGGGCTCAAGGACAAGAACAAAAGACTCAAAGCCAGTGAGTCAGACAGAGAGGAATACACGCCGGGAGGAAGGAAGCTGTGTGCTTGGCCGCACGCGCTCCAGGCCTGCGGTCTCAGACACGAGGTGGAAGGCAAACCCTCCTTCCAGCCTGGCCGAGGGGAAGTCAGAACCAGCCAGGGCCCTGACCCTGCCCACATCTGCCCCACCCTCCGAGCCCACTCTCAGCACCCACCAGATCCTTCTTCCAAATAACTTCAGGTCCAAATAACATCTTGTGCTTTGAGATGGAAACCTTGCGGGACATTTACTCATTCACTCACTGCTAAGCAATTAATTTAAACTAACAAATGTCAATAATAGCTATTCATTATTGAGCATTAACTATGCCCAGCACTGTGTTAAATATGCATAAACATAACTGATCAATGCACATAATGCAAATTATCCTTTATATTATTAAATCATAGCTAATGTAAGTGAAATGGTATCATCATTCCCATTTTACAGCTGGTGAAACCAAGGCATCAAGAGCTACAATAACTGTTCTAGCAGCTAGTGGAGCCAGCTCTGTCCTGTGAGGCCCCACCTCGTGGTGCTCATGTCACCGGCAAGAACCCCGGGGAGGCGCCCAGAGGAGGCCCCAACGCAGCTATTGAGAGTGGCCCCAGGGAACAGAGCTCCTGGCTGTGGGCTTACTCTGTGGGTCCTCCAGGGCCTCTCCAGGTCTAGAACTGGGCCCAGTGGGCCCTCCAGAGACTCTCATCCATCTCCTTCACTGAACCACAGGGTAAACCGAGGCCCAAGGCGGAGGCCATGGCTGCCGAACTCCCGTCCACAGCGCTGGACTCTCAGAAGCCACAGTGGGGGTACTCAAGAAGAGGGGAGGGCAGCGGAGGGGCTCTGCCCCCTCCTCATACGGGAAGTCTCCTGGGCCCCCACCCGGGGAGGCAGGGTGTCCAGGCCCGACTGTAGCCCAGCCCCTTTGCCCACAGGGCAGGCCCCCAGAAGCAGTTCCTCCCAAATTCTGCCACCACCTCAACAGGAAAACAGGAAAGCTAAGCTGGTCAGCCAGCGACAGCCTAACCCAGAGTGGAGGTTTGTCTCCCAGGAGGAGCAGGCCGGCCTGAGAAAGTCACCCTGCCGCCCCAAGAGGGGCCTCGCCTCCAGCCACAAAGACTCAGGTCAGGGCGAGAGGAAGGGCTCGCTGTGTTCAGTCACTCAGCACAAATCACTTTGCGGCCCTCCCTCTCCTTGAGAGAGGGATCACCCCCATTTTAGAGAGGGGATAACTGAGGCCCAGAGAGGGGAAGTGTCCTGCCAAAAGCCACACAGGGAGCCGACACTGCAGAGCGTGCCCTCGGCCGGAGCAGTGGTCGTCCCAGGGGGTCCGGTCTCTCCTCCTTCCTCTTCCTGGCAGCTTAAAATATGGCAGCAGGGGTGGAGGGGAAGGGAGCTTGGCTTTTTTTAATCCTCCACAACACCTCGCTGTCTGCGTGTGGACAGGCCTATCTGTGAGGCCAGCACAGGGCCGCTTCTCTCACGGAGGGCCGGAGGGCTTGTTTGTTTACTCTGTGTTCAAAATTATAACCTTCGCGGCCCCACCCAGGCCTGGCGCTCCTTCCTGACTTGTCTTTGCTGTCTGGGGCGTCCAGGAATGGAATGGGCCCCGGTTCCCGTCCTCTGAGACCCTGGGAATGTCTCTCTCCTCCTTCCGGGCCTCAGTTTACTCAGTTACGAAAACAGAGGAGGGAACTGGTCGGATGACCACAAAGGAGCCTTCCCGGCTACGAGGGAGGAGGGATTGGGCCAGAGAAAGGAGAGCGGCCACGGCCGGTCGGCAAGCTCCGAACGTGGGCAAGTGGGGCGCTGTGGCCAGAGCAGCCCAGACCACAAGCAAACCGCAAGCACCCCTTCCACGCTAACCATGGCTCCGCAGCCCAGCGGAGCCCGGACTCCCCCAAGCTCCAGTCCTGTTTGTCTTTTCTCCCCCTTTCCACCCGCACCTCCAGGGAATACTTCCAAAAACACAAACTAAAAAGAAAAAGCTAAAATGGAAACAGAAGTGCGGCTGTCAGCCCACTCCCCTCTAGAAGTCCCATCACTCCTGAATTCCCAGGCAGGCCAAGGACACCGCTCCTCCCCCAGGACTCAGCCAAAAGGGGGCTGCCATGTACCCAGCAGGTTCCACATGCCAGGAACAACTGCCTCCCAGAATCGTCACAGGGATCACCTTCCCATTTTATGAAGGGAACCTGCCCAAGGCCACAGGGCTTTCTGGGGCAGAAGCCAGTTGCCTCCTTGTCAAGGCTGGACGTGTTGCCTCTTGAGTTGGGCTGACCAAAGTTTAAAACCAACATGCACTTTGGAAACATAAAGACCCACTGTCTTTGTAACACAAACCACACTGCCTTCAGCTTGATGGAAGCTTCTTGGATGGCATGAGGCCCATGAGATCAGGGCTCGTGTCCCTGCTTCATCCCTTCTACCCAGCACAGGGCAGTTCTCAGAGAAGGCACGTCCCTCCACAGCAAGATGGCATTATGCAATAAATAATTGCTAGGCACCTGCCTTCAACACAGCCCAAGGCCCACAGGCTCCCGTAAGGTCAGAGCCAGGAAGCCACTAGAGACTGTGCTTGCGCCCCGCTGCACAGATTGGCAAAGGGAGGCCAGACAGGGCTTGCCAAAGGTCGCCTGGCACCAGCCCTCAGGCTCTCGCCTCCCAGCCTGCCCCTGTAAATGGCTCCTGGCAGGTGGGAAGGAATAGAGGCGGGTTAAGCACAAGAGGGTGAGTAGCTTCTGGCCCAAGGGACTCCTGTTCTAGAAGGTTCTGGCTTAACAAACTTGGCTGGACACAAATCAGCTCCATTCGGCATGGGGCATGGGAAGGAGGGAGAGCAGCTGTGGCCGGCGTGGCCACAGATATGTGGATGTGGAAGTGGGGTTCACACTTTCTGAACCACAATTCATTGTTTTTTAAAAAAAATCTTTTAAAAAATACATATTTATGTATATCTATGCACCGGGTCTTAGTTACAGGACATGGGAGCTTCAACCCTCACTGCAGCAGCATGTGGCCTCTTTAGCTGTGGCATGTGGGGTCCAGTTCCCTGACCTGGGATCAAACCTGGACCCCTCTGCGTTGCTAGTGCAGAGTCTTAGTCACTGGAAGTCCAGGGAAGTCCCCAAACTACAATTCACTCTTCCTCTGCTCCTCCTGGGTGCCCAGTTACCCACTGGAGTCCCTGGCCCTGCATGTGGACCCTGACCCCAGCGCCCTGGCCCACGCCCTGCACTTTTGATTCCTGAGAGGAGGGACTCCCTCAGCCAACATCCTGTCACAGACGATACCCAACAGGAAGGACTGACGACAAGGGGACATCATCCCATTGATGCCTCACAACCATCTAGCACGTCCAGGCTACTGCAGACCCACTTGACAGATAAGGACCCTGAGGCCCGGAGAAGGGACGCCATCTGCCAAATGACAGGGGCACTGAGACAAGATCTCAGAGTCAGGTCCTCGGAATCCAGGCCCAGACCTCTTCCCATTCTGCCCCTGGAAGAAAAGGTTCTCATACACAGAGTTGCTGACGAAGGGAGTCTCCCATAATCAGGGGAATGATAAGCAGGGTTGCAGGACCACTGATTACCTCAATAAAACCTATGTGCTCAGTCCCTTCAGTCGTGTCCAACTCTTTATGACGCTATGGACTATAGCCCGCACGGCTCCTCTGTCCATGGGATTCTCCAGGCAAGAATACTGGAGTGGGTTGCCATGCCCTCCTCCAGGGGATCTTTCCGACCAAGGGATCAAACCTGAGTCTATTGCGTCTTCTGCACTGTAGACAGATTCTTTACTGCTGAGCCACGGGGGAAGCCCAAAACAAATTGATGGGGTCCATCAATCCCACGGGATCAAGAACTGGCACCAGGTCTTCCCAACCTCACACATCACCATCACCAAGGCTTGTTGCCCCATCACCCCATATACACATACACACAGAGTCAAATACACACACACATACACACACACACACACACACACATACCCTGACTATACCCCATCCATACTGGTTCGGACCCCTCTCACCACTGGGCTCTCCTCCTCCTCTTACCCACCCTCCTAGGCCTCCCCAGGACACTCAGGACAAGGTCCCCTCTTCTTTAAGGCCAGCCCCTGTGGCTCCCTCCTCTTCACCCCATCCCTCCTCACCCACTGGACCAGTTACCCCTCACACTTTCCCACTGAAGGTCTGCCCCCTGAGGATACCCCTCAGCCTGCAGAGGGGCAGCCAGCCAGGCAGTGCTACATGGGCAGGGGCTGTGGAAGAGCTTGGGACACGGTATGCCCCTGGTATCCAGCACAGTGCCTGGCACACAGTAGGAGATCAATAACTATTGAGTTAATGAAAAAGAATGACCAAGTGTGTCTGGGGCCAGAGCCCATTGCAGAACCTGCGGGGTCTCACAGACACACAAATGGGGACCCTCCCCTTCAACTTCTAACATCCAAACCCACCCAGCCCTGCCTTTAGGAGGCATCTCAAGACCACAAGGAAAGGATTTTCAGAGCAGAGAATGCCTGTAAGTAGATCCTGGTCTTGGGGTCACAGATGGAGAGAAAAGGCACAGAGCTAAGCAGAGCCATCGGTCAGAGTCGTAAGAGCCATCAGTGAACAGAAACCCAGATCAAGCAAGTAAATCTGGACACACGGCCAGGCGAGGGGGGCACGTTCCCATCTGTCTTTTGCCTGTTTATTCTCTGGGCCCTGCCCAACAATGGGCACAGCGCAGGCAACGCTGTTGACTATGAGCCACCGAGCCACTCGGTGCATCAGCACAGCCTGTCTCAGCCCTCCACCCCCAGATGTCTACTGACCGCTGCAGCTGTCCAGGGCCAGAGTCTGGGGGCTCCTCAACTTGGGACGTGCCAGCTTCCTGGAGCACATGGCAGGGGCCTGGGGGACGGAGGCTGCAGGACAGGCCTGACCCATGCCTGTCCGGGAAGCGTCAGTCATCAGAGCTACCACGTGCTATGTTCTCATCGCTCACCAGCCCCGGGCTGCACCGGGCAGGGGCTGTCACTCTTGATTCTATACCCTGAGAACTGTCAACCTCTTTTACAGAAGGGAGACACAGAGGCTCAGAGAGGGTGGCCAATCTGCCATCCAGTGCCAAAGCTCAGGCTCGAACCCAAGCAGTCTGCTACGCAGCCTTGCCCAGGACTCCCTGCTTCTTCTGTCTTACCATCCGCTGTGTCACCAGGTAGGTCCCTCCACCCAAGCACATCTACACTATATACTGAGATGGTTCCCGGGCTGGGGGTGGAACCAGGGGCCCTGGAGAGATGGGCACTTCCTGTTCTTCCAGTTTGAAAAATCGGTGTGATCAGAAAGATTGCAGCGTTTCTGTGACTCAGGCCCCAAGATCCGACCGGGAAGCGGGGGCATGGCTCGGCTCCACCCTCGAGGGTGTGAAACCTCTATCTTTGCTTCCAACGCTGCCCTGCCGGCACCGTCTTCAGAAAACCCTTCTTCCCCAGGCAGGGAAGTGGGTGGGGGCGGGGTAGGGGAAGGAAAAGCAGCTGAGGAATTTCTGCGACCGCAGAAGGATGCTGCGAGGAGGGGACCCGGGCTGGAGTGAGTCATGAGCTTGGTCTGCGGAGGAGGAGGAGGAGGGGGCGCCGGCAGGAGGGCAGGACTGGCCAAAGACAGACTTGAGTCGGGGCTGAGTAATGACCGGAGGGGGGACTCTGACACATGCCGCTCTTCCCACTCGGCTCCTCCCTTCCCAGCCCCCTTCTCCTCAGCGTCTGCCTCTCTCTGGGCCCTTTTCCATGCTGTCTCCCTGGCCACTGACTTGCTCCGTCCCTGTGCTCCCAACCATGGCCAGTAAGATGCTGGGAAGGGAAGTGGAGGGTATAGATTCAAAGAGACAAAGGAAGGCTTGGCACAGAATAAGTGCTCAGTTAAACAAGGGCTAAGCGGACAGGTTAGGAGCGGCCCCTCCTTCCTCTATCTTCTCATCCTCTGGCAGGAGACAAATCAGTGGACTGCTCTCAGAGAAGCAGCAGGAGATATACGGTTGGTCACACCCAGATGCCATGGACATCAGTCCGTGGTCCCCCCCACCCCCAGTTCACCAGCAGCCTCTTTGAGCCCACTCTCAAGGAAAGATGCTTAGAGGCGTCAGGGGGCTCCCAGGAATGGACCTCCCTCAAAATGCCCAGGCTGGTGGGAGCAGGCTGTGGGCTGGGGGAGGGGAGGGCAAGTGGATGAGTCTCTCTTCAGCAGGGAAGCTGACCAGAGCGGGAAAGGAGACAAACACAGCGACTCAGTGTGCCCCTGAAAACCACCTATTTAGTCACAGGGGAGCCTGGCGATGTCCTGCCTTAGGGGAAAAGGCTAAGAAAAACGTCTGCACAGATGGCCTTGGGCGGAACAAGATGGAGTTTGGGGGAATGCTTCCAGGGAGGTTCTGATGACCGGGGAGAGATGTTTATTATACATCGCTTAATCCATCAAGGAGCAAGGCACGAATTGAGTCACGGTCTCAGCAGTGTGTAACAATAAGCACAGAAGGGAAATACCACTAAAGAATGAATTCTTGCAGGATGGTGGTGACTGATTCTCCTAGTTTTGTCTCTAAACCTCATTCCTCAGGCGGCAGGGAGGGAGGCCCACAGCCCAGTTTGGGTCCAGAAAGGCTCTTTGGCAGCGTGTGTGGGAAGGATGGAGGGGTGAGGTGGGAGGCAGCTCTGAGCAGGCGAGGCGGAGCTCGGGCCCCAGCGGTGGGAAAGGAACAGAGTGGAGGCTGAGGGGAGGGGGGAGGGCAGGGTCAACGCCAACAATAGCACATTATGTAAGAAGACACAGGGGCAGGGCCGAATCTCCCCAGACGCCTCACCTCCAGGGGCTGACCCAGACCTAAGCTAAGGGCAGCAGCTGAGGCACAGAAGGGGAGGGGGGTGGCGCACTGCTTCCGGTGGCCTGGTGGTCTCCCTGCAAAGCCCAAGGCAGCATCAGGATACCACACACCTGGACAGGCGCAGCCTCCACCGCTAAACTCCTGGGAGGCACAACCACGGCCCAAGGAGGAAAGGCAGGCTTTTAAAATCAGTTCATAAAACAAACAAAAAAATATATTCATTACTTTGTTCAATAAATTAAAAAGATACCCCCTTTTCTCATATCTGATGGTCCAACGTGCTGTCAGGAGGGAGCCTTTTCAGAGGCTCTGCATCAATCCATCAAAACGTGACTCAGGTGTTTTCGTTTTGAGACCGCTCTGATAGGGGAACCTGGCTCAGGATGCGTGTAAGGCAGTTCGGGCAGCACCATGGTTACTAGCAAAACACTGGAAACAACCCCTTGTTGGTTGACAGGGGTCTGGATAAGCAAACCGCGCCGTGCACAAAAGGAAACCCACCATCAGAAGGAGGGGGCAGGCTCGTGTTCTGACATGGAAAGATGCTCACAATATACTGACGGGGGGATAAAAGTCAAACCACAGAAATATACCATGGGACCTCTTTTTGTAAACAGAGCTAAATGTGTATATACACAGCCACGGGCGTTTGGAGACCCGGACACACCAATCTGGAGGGGTTTCTTCTGGGGAGAGTGACTGAACGTGGAGGAGCTCTCATTTTTTTTTCACTTCGCCACTCCCAAATTGTCTGTGTGTTCCTTACTTTTGCAATCACGCAACACGAGCAGTGGCTGCCTAGAATTGGGAAGGATTGGAGGAGAAGCAAGGGAGGGGGGAGGGGTGATGACTTATGGGCAGACAGTTTCTTTCATGGGTGACCTAAGGTTCTGAATTGATCATGGGGATGGTTGCCCGACCCTGAATATACAGAAAACCATTGACTGGTCCACTTTCAATGGGCAAACTGGCTGGCAGGTGAATTGCGTTTCAATAAAGCTGCTATTTAATAAAAGAATTAGCAACGGGAAAGGTGAGGCCAGCAGAAGGGAAGTGGGCAGGCACTGGCAAACTTCAGCAGGAGCGCTCTCAGGTAATAAACCTCAGGGCACTGTGTGTATGTAGGCAGTGAGGGGGAGGTAGTTCCTTGACCACCACAATTTCATCCTGGTCAACAGAATTTCCAGAGCATCAGTCGAGTCCTTTAAGGCCATCCTTGAGGCAGAAGCCCCCCTCCCATCCCCCACTATTCTATGCCAGGCAGGGCCAGGTTTCCTGCCATGAATGCAGCACCCAACCCCCTACTTGTATACCTTGAGCAACAGTGAGCTCACTCCCTCACCTGTCCCATCTTGGTTTATGTGGCTCAGACCATATGCAAAGAACCCCTCTCACAGTGCTGACAGGAGTCACCAGAACGCCCACACTTGTCCTGGCCTCTGCACCAGGAAGAAGCTATGAGCTGGCCTAACCTCCCATCTCTTCACGTCCTAGTTCCTTCCTTGTCACATGGGTCCCCCATCACTCACTGCCGTCCGGACCCACTCCAGAGAACCCATGTTCATCTCACACATATGCCAATGCAGAAGGCAATCACAGGTTCCCAAAACCCAGGTGGACTCTTACATCCAGGAAACCAGCATCAACCTTGACCCCAGACCCTGGACAGACCCTGGACAAGCCCTTAACCACAGCTATAACTGCTCCGTTTAAACTCAAACACTGGACCCCTTTCGGGAACAGAGAATAAAGAACCATCTCGATAACAAAGGCAGATGTTTGCTAAGCACTTACTGTGTCCCAAGCACTGGGCTAAGTTTCAGACTTGCATGATGTCATTATTCCCATTTTACAGATAAGAAAATTGAGATTTAGACACCTAAGCTGGAGATTTAGGAGACCTTGAGCTGGCTCAAGTCTGAGGTGTGTGGGAAACATTCCAGGTGGTTCGGAGGAGAAGGGGGCAGCAGAGGATGAGATGGTTGGATGGTATCACCAACTCAGTGGACATGGGTTTGAGCAAACTCCAGGAGACAGTGAAGGACAGGGAAGCCTGCAGTCCATGGGATAGCAAAGAGTCAAACACGACTTAGCAACTGAACAACAAGGCCCTCAGAGCCGGAAGCGAATTTGGCCGTCAGGGAGCACACTGGTTCGGTCACAGCGGGAAACTGAGACCCCGAGAAAGCAGAGTAAGAGCGAGTGGCTGCCCGAGATTACACAGGCCTCCTGGCTCCCTGGCCAGGGTTCTTCCTCCATGCAAACTCCCCTGTGAACGAAGGAGTCTCATCCTGCCACCAGCCACATGGGGCCCGCCGGTGTGAGAACAAGCCCCTGCTTGCCAGGAGCTTTGAAATTCCAAGATGAAAGGTGCCGTGACAGCAAGAAAAAAAAAATGGCACCATGGGCAGGAGCGCGCCTGACCCCTGCCAGGACTTGCAGGCTGGCACTCACCTGCTCGGGGTGCGCAAGGAGCCCTGAGAGCCACCGGCCAAGCCACAGAACCTGAACAGGAATGGAGCCTCAGAAATCAGAGCACAGCTGACTTCTTTACAGGGCAGCCCTGGGCTGGAGGGGGAGGGCTCTGGAATTTTAATTGTCCTGCAGGAAAATGCCCCGCTGCCCTGGCTGCTCCGTGGGAGGGGCAAGGAGGATGCGACAGTATCCCCAGAGGTTTATTTCTCAGGCAGCCTCCTCCCATGGGAGGGGGGCTGGAGGCTTGCGGGCTGCCTCCCCTCCCACCCCTGGTACTGCAGGAGCCCCTTCAGGTGAGCCTGGACCAGGAATTTGAGGCATTTGAAGAGGGCTATTAATAGCACTGAAGTTTTGAGAAGAAAGAGGCCAGCAGGCTCTGAGTGGGCCCAGCCCTCTTCCACACAGCCTGGTATCCACAAAGCAAACCCAAGCCTGCCCAGGAGAGGACACTTCACCTTTTGCGGCCTCCGTCTCCTCCCCTTCAAGGTGGCAGTTCTCAGCCCAGGAGGCAGGAAGGGGGGAGAGCCAGAGCTGGGTGTGTGTGTGGGGGTGGGGGGGTAAACGCCCCCCTTAAGAAGGCGCAGCACACCCCACCCAGGCGGGGGTGAGAGGGCCCCAGGAGGAGGTCATGAATGGATGGACTGTTACAGAACCCTAGGAGGCTGCCACCGACAGGGAGGGGACAGGAAGACTCCGCCCCAGCCTTCCTCCTCCCAGAGTCCAGGCCTGTCCTACAAACAAGTGTTCCAGGACTTAACCCCCTGCTGGTCTGATGCTGGAGAGGGTCTGACTCACTTCTACATCACCCCCACCGTTGGGCCAGCCCCAGGCCTGCCTGGCACAAAAGGGGATCTCCGTCATGGGCCCAGGACCCCAGTCACAGGACAAATCTTTGTGTCCAGCTAGGGTGGGAGCACAGCATTGGGAGACCCCTGGTTCCTATTCTCCAGAGGTCTGAGTGGGCAGAACACAGCTGCAGAAACTCTACAGGATGGCAGGACACATCGTAAGTGTAGGCAGGCACAGCGTGCTAGATCTACCAGACAGAGGCAAGTTCAGCCAAGAGCAACAGGCTCCCTTCTCACAGACTGGCCCCCACCATTGCACATGGACCAGCACCCCACACACTGGGGTCTCCCCCACACCAGAGCTGTGTTAAGTAAGCCATATGAATTAGCTCACTTAAACCGATTAAGAAGAAAGTATTCACCCCATTTCGAAGAGGGGGAAACTAAGGGGCCAGGACGTTAGGAGACTTGTCCAAGAGATCCCAGATGGGAAACAGACGCTGGGATTCCCCCTGGCAGCCTCCCCCAGAACTGAGTTTCCCAGGCAGCTTGGGGGTCTTACCCTGTCTCTCCATTCCTGGAGTTTGGGGAAGGAGGAGCCAGGACCCTACAGCACTCCCTGTGCTTTCCCAGGGAGGAAGAGGGCAGCTGCCCCTCTGAGAAGCGGCCACTGTGCAGGGCTGGGAGCTGGCACGGTTGAAGGAGGGGGCTGAGGAGACTGGGCTCTTGCCTTAACCAGCCCCCTAAACAAGCCTCCGCGGAAGCACCCAGCTGTGCCGGAGGCCAGGGACACGGGTTCTGACCCACCCCTCCTGTGCACTCCATCTCTCCTAGGCCCACTCCCCAGGCTCAGGCTCAGACCCTGATGGGCCAGTCCCTTGGAAGCCTTGGCCACGTGTACTGGGTCTGGAGCCAGAGCAAGCCGGGACCTGGGACAGTCAGGGAAGGTCAGGACACGCTGGCCGAGTGGGCCCGGATCGCTTCCGGGCAAAGATACCCAAGGTGAAGTGGGGAGGCTGCGACCCTCTTCCACAGCTCAGGCTGCAGGAGTGTGCCCAGGAATCCAGAGACCCGGCGGCTCCCAGGGGTGGGTGGAAGTTCGAGTCCCCTCGGGAGGGGGAAGGGCGGACTCAGAAGGAGCCAGGAAGGGGCACCCAGACGTAGGAGAAACAAGCTTGTACAACAGTTCTTGGCCCTGGGCCACTCCCGCCCTGCCCGGGGCCTGACTCTCCGCAGACCCCAGCAGGCAGGCAGCGATGGGGGCGTGGCCGGGGCTCCCCGCCGGACCCCCAGAGCGCGCTGCGTGGCGCCGGACTCACCTGCGATGTGCTGACGCCGGGCGTCGTCCAGGTGCGTGGACAGCACGTCCCCCATGGTGAGGAGGAGCCGCGCGGCCCGATCCGGCCGCCGCCTGCCGCTGCCTGCGCTGCTCAGACAGGCGCCGCTGGCGCCATGGAGCCGGCCCGCCCTGCTCCCGCCGCCCCTGGCTGCGGCCTCTGCCCGGCTCGCGCTCCGGCTCCAGTAGCGTCCGTCCACTAGCTGGCCGCCTCCGCCTCGCGCCCCAGCCCGCGGCCCCGCCCAACCCAGCCCAGCCCCGCCAGGCCACGCCCCCAGACGCGAGCCCCGCCCCCTCCTCGGTGGCTGTCGAGCGGGCGGGGCAGGGGCCGGGGTATGCAAGGACCGCCCGCAAGACAGAAACAAAGAGGAGGTCGGAGAAAGCGAGGCCGGGAAGGGAGACGCGGAGCGGGGCGCACCGGACAGTGACCGAACCGGAGAAAGAGATGGCGCTGGGGGGGGGGGGGGGCGTCTGAAAGGACGGGGGTGCCTGCGGGGTTCCAGCCTGGGTGTCAACGCCCCCCACCTTCCCCGACCCTCTTGGGAAGAGAGCCACACCGAGAAGGACGTGCGGGGCCGGTAGGCGACGCCCAGGAGCACTCCTCCCGCCCCTGCTCCCCTGCCCCCAGCCCCGCCCGCGGCTGCCAGCTCTCAGGAAGTTCCTTGGCCTTGATCCGACCTGCCCCAGAAGGTGTACCCGCCCGTCTTGCACAACAGTGCAAGGAAAAGGGAGGTGGCAAGGAGAGCTCCGACTCAAAGGCCAGGCGCTCATTCCTCGGGCTCCGCATATGGGTATTTCACTTCGGAGGTGGCTTGTGGGACAGGACAAGTCAGGAATAGGAAAAAAAAAAAAAAGTACGGTTTGTAAAAGATGCAGATTCAAAACCCATGGACCAGCATGGAGTTTGGGGGCTGGGCATGGTTGGGTCACAGGTACCAGGAGAATGTGTTTCAATTCTACCCCACTATCCCCCAAGCTGGTAGGGGAGCTGGGTTAACCCCTGGGACCCCCAGATAATGGACTGGGGTAGCAGAAGCCATACTTGGCTGCTGATGATCAGACCTCCTGTACTGCATCCTAGGGGTCATCCCGTTTTTTCTTGCTTACCCCAATGACTGTGTGCTTACCCCAGTGACTGTGTGCTTACCCCAGTGACTGCGTAATTACCCACTTCTCTGTGTGCCCCACCCTGTAACTGGACAGCTCTCACTGCAACTGTGACATCAGCAGAAAGCGATGATAATAAAAGCTGACATTGCTGAGCATGGTGCTTCAGGCCTGCCAACGCCAACAGAAGGTAGGTTTGAAGTTGACTAATGGGACACAGGCACTCTTCATGCGTTCGGTGATAAACACCTGCTGGCTCGGCTCTCTACAAGATGCTGGGGATGAAAAGAGAGGATGCAAGCTGTCCTACTTGCTCTGGGCCCCCAGGACATGTGGCATTATTGAGAACCTCAGTTTCCTCATCCGTCCACTGAGAATAATGATGCTTTGTTGTGAGGATTAAATGAGATAACAGAGTGACTACACAGCACCTGGCACAGGTTGGGTCATCGCAGTAAACAGAACCTACCATTCTGTCATTCGTCACAGTCCCTGCCCTTGAGAGCATAGAGAAGCTTGAGGAAGGAACACAGCATTCTGTCTTGAGGAAAATCACAGAAGGAGTAGTACCAGAACTACGAGCTAGAAGAACGAGAATTTTGACAGCAGATCCTAAGGAAGAGCATTCCAGGGAGTGGGGATAGCATGGGCAGAAGCGCAGTCTTTGAAGAGCAGGATGTATTCATGCAGCAGAGAACTATGAGGTGAAGCTGAAGTCAGGCTGGCAGAGATGATTAGTGTCCTTCTACAGAGATGGAAACTGAGGCCCAGGGAGGGAAAGTGACTTGCCAAGGTCACACAGTAAGGCGGAGCCAGAACCCAGCCAGAGGCCAAGTCTGCAGACACGCTGGCTTCTCTTTGAGCCACCAGAAGCAAATGATACTACTAGCCTCATTTCCTTTTTCCCATGACCCAAACTGTAGACACTGGAAAGGCCTGCTCTAACCTGAGAGGTGGGTAGATTGAGGCATCTGACATCTGAACACCCAGGAGGCTTGGACCAGTTGGGGTAAAGGTGGGGCCACAAGCCAGCCTTTTGCCAGCCTCTGTGGTGCAAACAGGCCTGTGAGCCCAAAACACCCACAAACTTGCCAGTGTCAGGCCCCTAGCCCAGGAGCTCCCCCTCTTGGCTTTGGATACCTTCTGTCACGTGTCATCACCTAGACCTTCTGAGCACCCATGACCTCCCATGTGAGACAAACGAGCTTGTGAAAGAGGAAAGACGCTGTAAACATGTGAATAACTCCCCTCACAGCATAGGGCCCGTCCCCTTGAATTAAAGATTCATTCGGTCCACACAAAATTGTAGCAGGGTGGAGGGGAATCGACTGCAGAAAAAATCAGGGAGGAGATTTGGGGGTGAATGGAAACAGTCTATGTCTTGGCAGTTACACAAGAGTACTTATTTGTCAAAATTCATCAGACTATGTGACTTATAAGGGGGTACATTTGATTGCATGTAAATTCTACTTCAATAAAGTTGATTTTAAAATGAAAAACAGGAAGTTCCCTGGTGGTCTAGTGGTTAGAATTCCAGGGTTTCACTACTGTGGGATTCCAGGGTTCAATCCCAAGATGGGGAACTGAGATCCCACAAGCCACACAGCATAGCAAAAATAAATGGGCTTCCCTTGTGGCTCAGCTGGTAAAGAATCCGCCTGCAATGTGGGAGACCTGGGGTCGATCCCTGGGTTGGGAAGATCCCCTGGAGAAGGGAAAGGCGACCTACTCCAGTATTCTGGCCTGGAGAATTCCATGGACTGTATAGTCCATGGGGTCGCAAAGAGTCAGACACAACTGAGCAACCTTCACTTCACTGACACCACATCTACGCATCACACCAGACTTTCCCTGCCTTGTCTCACAGAATCCTCACAATGACTTTGTTGGAAGAATCATCAATTACAAGGATTTTTTCCCCCTCCTTATGTGGCATGCAGGACCTTAGTTTCCCAACCAGGGATTGAACCAGTGCCCCCAATATTGGGAGTCTTAACCACCGGGCCACCAAGTGAAAGTGAAGTCGCTCAGTCGTGTCCGACTCTTTGCGACCCGTGGAATGTAGCCCACCAAGCTCCTCTGTCCATGGGATTCTCCAGGCAAGAATACTGGAGTGGGTTGCCATTTCCTTCTCCAGGGGATCTTCCCGACTCAGGGATCTAACCCAGATCTCCCACATTGCAGGCAGACGCTTTAACCTCTGCACCACCAGGGAAGCCCTTAAATACAAGAATACAGTCTCTCAGAAAACCTCCTATAGAGACACAGAACTTCAGATCCAAATACTAACATCAAAGATTTCAAGGGAGGAAAGGATGCCAGGTTGAAAGAAGAAGGAGGAGGAGGCGGGAGAGGGGGTGAAAGGGGTGGCCTTACAGACGTCTCCTGCCACCTACAGATACCCAGGCATTATGGGACTTGACCCTGGGCCTCCAGAGAAGGAAGGACTGGAACTCGGCCCTACCAGAAATCAGACCAGACCAGAACCAGAATTTGAGTTCTCTAACAAGAGGAGGTGATCACTCTCCAATCCTCAACTCAGGCTGAGGGCCCTTCGACCAGATTCCTGCATCCAGGACCAGGGGACTAGAAAAACAGGGAAGGATAGGAAGGGTTAAGGAGAGGAAAGACAAAGGGAAGGGGAGAGAGGTCAATAAATTCTCTTGTTTCTTACCAGTCGGGGCATTCTGGCCCGTTGTCTGCGTCAGGAGGAGACCAGGGACAAAAGGGTTCCAGTTGCGACTGCTGGGTCTGGTCCATTGGCAGGCAAGCTGGCCCCTGGACCCCCAAGGAAGTTTCATAAGGATTCTTTTTTTGGGGGTGGGGGGCGGGGTGGATCTTCACTGCTGCATCAACTTTTCTCTAGTTGCAGTACGCGGGGGCTATTCTTGTTGCAGGACACAAGCTTCTCATTGTTGTGGCTTCTCTTGTTGCAGAGCACAAGATTTAGGAGCATGGGCTTCAGTAGTTGTGGTACAAGGGGCTTAGTTTCTCTGCAGCATGTGGGATCTTCCCAGAGTAGGGCTCGAACCCATGTCCCCTGCATTGACAGGCGGATTCTTTACCACTGAGCCACGAGGGAAGCCCCAAGTGGATTTTTAAAAGATGATACTTCATGGTGTGCACTTAGCAATTTAAACACTGGATAGGTGGGCAAGGAGAGAGAGTACCAAGTAAAGACGTCAGTGTGTGCAAAGGCAAGGAGCATGAGTCCCTGTGAGCCCCAGGGCTTGATGGCTATTCCCAAGCTTCTGCAGGGACAAGGAAAGAGGAGCCCTTCCCTGGCTGGGTGGGACCAGATAGGAGACTCCCCGAACATCCAGAACATGGAGTTTTTAGCTTTATTCTGGGAAGATTGTAAAATTCTTTAAAAGTTCTCAACTCTCCACTACTTTAAGGTAATAAATCAGGCCAGTGATGATCTTTGGGTGGGGGAAGAATGATTTATTTTTGAAAGGAAAGACAAAAGATTGTAGTCATCAGCCCTGTAGGAGGAAGGGGAAGGGATCCCAGGAAGTTAGCCATCAGGAGAATTTCTCAACTATAAAGGTTGGGAACCCTTGCCTTCCTACTTGATGAGGTTTTGGTGTTCAGTTTTTAGTTTGAACTAAAAAATCTTTTCATACATCTTTTGGCTATCTGTGGGTGGTTATTCTCCTTATTCAGGTCCTCTGCTTTTCTGTTGGAATGTCTATCTTTCTTCTTTTTTACTTTAAAGATCTTTTTTTTCTACAGGAAGGATCTTTCAACTTGGCAAGGCAGAGGCAGGTACAGGGGTATTCTCCAGGGCTCTGGGTGCCATCTCGATCCACCAGGCTCGCCCACACCCTTTCCTTGGCCCTGGGCCCCAGAGCCTGGTGGAAGATAACAGGCATGTGGACAAAGGATAGGAATGGTCCAGACCTGGAGCCAAGAGGGGAGGATCCTTCCTACCCACCTGCTGGGCCTGCCTACCCCCCACCCCCTCTCTACACTGCTGTACCCCCCTTCCCCCCCCCCCCCCCCCCCCGCCCAGCCTGTCCCAGGATGCCACCTACAGCCCTTGATTCATCAGTCCTTCAGGAAGTGGCTTCTGCCAAGCTGCCTCCCTTAGGGCTACCCCACCCCACCCTAAAGCACATTTAGAAACAAGAACCCAAAGGTGAAGAAGAAGACTGTTTTGAGAGGGAGGGCCCAGAAGGTCAGAGCCAGAGCTTGGACAAAGGCCTGAAGAAGGGAAGGGATTTGCCCCTGAACATACAGGCTCCTTCCTGGTCTTATAAGAAGGAGGAGGTCCCTTCCTTCCCCTGTTGGTCCCTCTCCCTCCCAGTTGGCTGAGAGCCCCAGCTCTGCCCTCCCCACAAACCTGTCAGACCTGAAATAGCCCAGGAGAAAAAAAAAACAAACACCTCGGGTAAACAGCAGGGAGTGTGAATGAATCAGGATCTTGTTTTTAAGGCGTATCATGTGTCCAGCACTGTGTCTCCAGTTGGCATGGCCCGTTGCTCGGAAGGGACCCTGGCACCCTGCCCAGACCTCCCCTCTTTATTAACTGTTGGGTGATGGAAGGAGATGCAGCTCAAAGTCCATTCCACTGTTACCTGGCCTCCTGCAGCTAAAGTCCTTTCTTGCTCCTCCGGTGGCCAGCTGCCCAGCCACACTCAAGTCCAGGCCCCGTGACTACCAGCCTGGTAGAATGCCCAGCAGCCTCTTTGGCCTCCCTGCCTCCAGCCTCCCATTTGTTCCTCACTGGGCAGCCAGCCGGATTCTAAAACACAAAGATGACCATGCTCTTCCCCTGATTCAAACCTTCTGTGGCTGAGACTTGCCTGGCAGTTTGGTGGTTAAGACTTCACACTTCTAATGCAGGGGTTAAGGGTTTGATCCCTGGTCAGGAAACTCAGAACCCACTCCTGTGTTCTGCCCAGCCAAAATCAATCAATCAATAACAATAACAACAACAACAAAAAATAACCTCTGTGGCTCCCACTGTCCTGGTGATAAAGTCAGATCCCGACCATGGCATTTAGGGCCCTTGCCAGCATCTCTTCGTCTCGCCCTTCACAGGTCACACTGACTTTTCACATCCTTGAACTAGCCAGGCCCTATCCTACGTCACAGCTTCCACACACACTGATTCCCTTTCCCTGTCTTGCCACATCCAGCACAATTCACCCCCCAGACCTCAGCTAAAACGACCTCCAGCTCCCTACCTCACCCACTGGCCTTTAACTCCTTCCTTCACAGTCAGTACAGTCATAATTATTTTGTGTATGATTGCTTGTTTAAATAGACCTTCCTCTCCGAGGATAAGGATGTTCTCATTCAAAACGACATCCCTAGTGCCAGACGTAATGGGAGCTTGGGTGAATCGTGGGCTCTGGAGGGGAATGTGGCAGTGGACACCCACCTGGTCCCTGGGGCTCAGCAGGCTTGTTTACTGACCTGCCTGCGCACGTGCCTGCCCTGGCCACTCCCACTTCACTCCCCATTTGATAGCATAGTTGGTTCTACGGAGTCTTTGCTTGCATACCTCCAAGAACCGAGTGCTCACCACTCCCACAGGTCATGACTCCCAGTTGGACCCAACAACCCCAAAGTCAGAAGAGGGGGTGTTGAAGTACCAGCAAATAGGTGGGGAGTGAGAAATAATAACAACGAGATGATGAAGACCACAAAAGTTCCCATTCACTGCAGGCTTCTGCTATATATACCCAGCTCTGGGCGTTACACCCTCTGCCTCACTGAGTCATGGCTACCACTCTGTGAAGGAGGCCCTTTGCAGGGACACTCATCTTCAAGGAGAGAGAATTCGGTGTCAGTGAGGTGAAATGACAACGCGTAAGAGGTGAAGAAAAGCCCCACACACAGCTCGGCCAGCGTCAGAGCAGTCATACACTGTGCTACACACAGAAGTGCTGAATGGGGTCAGATGGCCCAGTCCCGAAAGTTCTCAGACACAAAAGGGATCCTCTACTATGCCTACTATTTACTCACCCACTGGTTTATCACTTAACAATGTAATATGTAAAATTAACATCTTCCTATGCTAATAAATGGTTAATTCTACAAGTTTTAATGGTTGTATAAGCAGATGGTGAAGAATCTGCCTGCAATTATGGAGACCCAGGTTTGATCCCTGGGTTGGGAAGATTCCCTGGAAAAGGGAATGGCAACCCACTCCAGTACTCTTGCCTGGAGAATTCCATGGACCAAGGAGCCTGGTGGCCTACAGTCCATGGGGTCGCAAATAGTGGGCGCGGCTGAGTGACTAACACTTTCACTGCTTTCAGTATAGCATCGTATGACCCATTAAACTATTTGCCTATGACTGGACACTTGTCTTCTGAATTATCTTCTGAGGCTGTATTTCTAGAAGTGAGATGATTGGTATAAGCCTCCTTTTGAGACTCGTGGTGACGAACGGCCCTGATGAGATAACTGTAGCAGCCGGCATCCCCTGACACTCGCCATGTGCCTGCCCTAAGTCCCTTGCCAAGAACCCTCTGTTGTCACAGTGACTGGTGCACAAGTCTAAACTCCCACCTCCCCCGACCCTGAAGAGGGAGACTCCCCCCTAGAGCAGGGACCCTGAGGCTGGCCCAGTTCCTGACTTCCTGGCACGTCCCAGAGAGAGCTTGGCTGCTGAGCCAGCGTTGATAGCCACCCAGTTCCTCCAGGACCAGCCAGAAGGGGTTTTCGGCTCTGCCAACCTCCGCCCAACCCCTTCCAAGTCAAGCTTGGTTTCCTGCTGGGCTGAGGCGGCCCCTCACCAGCTGGTGACTCAGAGCCTGGCCAGGATGGCAGCGCTGGCTGTGCCTCCCCACCGCGGCGAGTGACTAAACTTGCGGTGAGGCTGGGCGGGGCTTCTTGGGTGGGGCCTTCCTCTATCCCTTCAGTCTTACTGATTTTTGTCCTCTGGGTCTTCCAGACAAGATGAGAATAATCCTGGCTTCTGTGTGCCTGAGTACTTGAGGGGTGACTGAGATGTCCCCTTGGGGGCACCTCCTTGCATGGGGAGGAACAGAGGAGGCCCAAGAAGAAGGTGGGGGTGAGGGAGAGATTTAGTGAGGAGAGCGTAGAGCCGGGTTTGGGTGTGCCCCACTGCTGCGTGAGAAAGGGCTGGTCAGGGGCCCAGGGGCAGGGGGCTTTCAGGACCGGGCCACCTTACCCCATTCAGCACTTCTGTGAGAATTGGGACAGTCCAGTGACAACAACAGACCGGGATGGCCTCGTGGCACCGCTCTAGCTGGCTTGGCAAGGGCAGCATGGGCTGGATTCAGCCTCTGTTACTCCGTCCACCAGACACACCTATTTACTTATTTTTAAAAGTGTTTGTTTATTTGGCTCCACTGGGTCTTAGTTGCAGCATGTGGGATCTAGTTCCCTGACCAGGGATCAAGCCTGGGTCCCTTTCATTGGGAATGTGGAGTCTTAGCCATTGGTCCACCAGGGAAGTCCCAGACACCTTTGAAAAGGGTTTGACCTGCACACTCATGCAGAGGTGAAGAGGCAGTGCCAGGAGTCGGGTATTTGGAAACGTGTGTATGAGGGCATTTTTAATCACTGCTGCGTCTAGTGTCCACGGAGGTGCAGGAGGAGGTCTACTGACTTTCAGTGCCTCAAGGTCAGTGATGCCAAGCATTCTGGTGAGATGGCCAGTCCTGCAAAGGAACAACCCCACCTGCCTCGTCCCCTCATCCAGAGCTGACCCCGCTGCTGCCCAGTCGCTTCTGGAGAGAATGGTGCTGGCTGTAGAAATGCCTCCCAGTGTGCCAGGTGGGTTTAAGATGCACTGTCTCACTAACTAGGCTTGAAGCTTCCCTGGCCAGGGAGTGAAGCTGATGCTGGCATCCTCGCTAGTAGCAATCATGGTAAGAACACGGGCGTGACCCCGAGTGGCCCCTACACGCCGGGCATGGGCAAGGACTTCTGATATTTTATCTTCGTGACAGTCCCACGAGGGCTGCGCTAATAGTATCCCCGTTTCACAAGTGAGGGAACTTAGGCTAAAGCAGTCACAGGAGTGGGTCTCCTTCATTTCAAAGCCCTACTCCCTGCCAGTAGGACAAAACTGGGTCCATTTGACAGACGGGGAAAACTGACACACAGACATTTTTACGGCTCCTCAGCTAGCTACTGGCAAAGCCAGGCAGACTCAGGATGTCTGGGCTGTTTAATCAGGAACCTGCCCACTCTACCCCTATGCCAAAGGCCCACGTCTGTAAGTGAGGGGCAGTTTAATAAGAAGAAAAAGCTCCGAGGAAAGGCCTTCCTGTGTCTGCTCTCAACCCATACTGCCTTCTTTTCCCAAGGATACCCTGCTCTGGAAAACTTGAAGGTAATTCCTTTTACCCAAAGTAATCTGCAGGAAAATTAATTAATTCATTAAAAATAAAGCCAAGCTAAAAAAAAATTTTTTTTCATGTAAAGTAACAAACAGAAAATAAGCCCATCCACACACATATGGACACCTTATCTTTGACAAAGGAGGCAAGAATATACAATGGAGTAAAGACAATCTCTTTAACAAGTGGTGCTGGGAAAACTGGTTAACCACTTGTAAAAGAATGAAATTAGATCACTTTCTAACACCGCACACAAAAATAAACTCAAAATGGATTAAAGATCTAAATGTAAGACCAGAAACTATAAAACTCCTAGAGGAGAACATAGGCAAAACACTCTCAGACATAAATCACAGCAGGATCCTCTATGATCCACCTCCCAGAATTCTGGAAATAAAAGCAAAAATAAACAAATGGGATCTAATTAAAATTAAAAGCTTCTGCACAACAAAGGAAAATATAAGCAAGGTGAAAAGACAGCCTTCTGAATGGGAGAAAATAATAGCAAATGAAGCAACTGACAAACAACTAATCTCAAAAATATACACACAACTTATGCAGCTCAATTCCAGAAAAATAAACGACCCAATCAAAAAATGGGCCAAAGAACTAAATAGACATTTTTCCAAAGAAGACATACGGATGGCTAACAAACACATGAAAAGATGCTCAACATCACTCATTATTAGAGAAATGCAAATCAAAACCACAATGAGGTGCCATTTCACACCAGTCAGAATGGCTGCGATCCAAAAATCTGCAAGCAATAAATGCTGGAGAGGGTGTGGAGAAAAGGGAACCCTCCTACACTGTTGGTGGGAATGCAAACTAGCACAGCCACTATGGAGAACAGTGTGGAGATTCCTTAAAAAATTGCAAATAGAACTACCTTATGACCCAGCAATCCCACTGCTGGGCATACACACCGAGGAAACCAGAATTGAAAGAGACACATGTACCCCAATGTTCATCGCAGCACTGTTAATAACAGCCAGGACATGGAAACAACCTAGATGTCCATCAGCAGATGAATGGATAAGAAAGCTGTGGTACATTTACACAATGGAGTATTACTCAGCCGTTAAAAAGAATTCATTTGAATCAGTTCTGATGAGATGGATGAAACTGGAGCCGATTATACAGAGTGAAGTAAGCCAGAAAGAAAAACACCAATACAGTATACTAACACATATATATGGAATTTAGAAAGATGGCAATGACGACCCTGTATGCAAGACAGCAAAAAAGACACAGATGTGTATAACGGACTTTTGGACTCAGAGGGAGAGGGAGAGGGTGGGATGATTTGGGAGAATGGCATTCTAACATGTATACTATCATGTAAGAATTGAATCGCCAGTCTATGTCTGATGCAGGATGCAGCATGCTTGGGGCTGGTGCATGAGGATGACCCAGAGAGATGTTATGGGGAGGGAGGTGGGAGGGGGGGTTCATGTTTGGGAACGCATGTAAGAATTAAAGATTTTAAAATTAAAAAAATAAAAAATTTTTTAAAAAAGAAAATAAGCCCAGTCTCTCTTTCCTACTGCGATAGTCATAACCCCTATTGCAATAGTCTCTTTTGTAAAGCCACTTATTCTTTTATTTATTTAGTTAGTTAGCTGCACCAAGTCTTGGTTGCACCATGTGGGACCTAGTCCCTGGACCAGAGATTGAACCTGGGGCCCCTGCATTGGGAGCTTGCAGCCTTGGCCACTGGACCATCTGGGAAGTCTGTGCAATAATTTAAATAAAGTCTTCTTTTTAAAAAGTAAATAAATAAAAATAAAGTACAGGGAGACTTTACCCCTTTAAGGTGTCTTCCTGTCACTTTGAAGAGTTTCAAAGATGCCATATCCTGGGAAATGTTCTCTGCCCACTGGAAAAGCCCAGGGCTGCCCTCAAGGTGAACAGCAGTCTGCATATCCTTCAACTTTCTGTGAGGACTGACTCACCATCCTGGGCCTCAGTTTTTGTAAAATGAAGCTAATAATCCCTATCATTGTAGGGACTGCTGTAGGGAGGCAATGGGATTAACCATGTACACACAGGCTTGGCCCAGAGCGGGGCACACCCATCAGATGCTGGCTGCTCTGGTGATGATTGTCAGCCTCTAGAGTGGAAACCAGACAGTCTACACTGGATTCTAATTCTGATGATACGAGGTGGACAATGGCATGATAAAGCTTAGAGCCAAGAGTGCTGGGAGGGTGTGGCACAAGGCAGGAGAGCTTCCTGGTGGAGGAGGCACTGTCTGATCTGGGCTGTGATGGATGGAACAGGATTTACTGTAAAGAAGTCGTGCATCCCAGGTGCACCAGCTGAGTTGCAGAGCACTGATCTGTAGAAATTCTCTGGGACGTCCTCCAGGTGAGAAAGAAGGACCCTGTGGAACCTGGGAGAGGCTGGAAGTGCCAGTTTGGGTTTTCTTTAGTCACTCAGTCATGTCTGACTCTTTGCGACCCCACAGACTATAGCACACCAGGCTCCTCTGTCCATGGGATTTTCTGGGCAGGAATATAGGAGTGGGGTTGCCATTTCCTTCTCCAGCCAATTTGGGTAACAGGGCCAGAAGTACAGCTTCTTTTTTCCTATTTTATTTCTTGATGCATGATTTACGTACATCAGCTGCAAAACTCTCACTGAATTTTTTAAAATATTTTTGCAGCTTTATTGAAGTATTGATAAACTGCACATACTTAAAGCATACCGTTTAATGATCTTTGGTGTACGCACACAACCACAGAACCATCACCACAATAGAGAAAAGAAACATACTCATCACCCCGAAAAGTTTCCTTCTGCACCTTTGTGATTTCCCCTCCCTCTCCCACCTGCCACTGATCTGATTTCCATCACTTCAGCTTAGTCTGCATCTTCTAGAATTTTTTAAAAATGGAACTATACAGTATACTCTTTTTTTGTCTGACTTTCAAACTCAGTATCATTGAGATTCATCCAGGGTGTTTGGTACATTAATAGTTCAGTCTTTTTTATTGCTGGCTTGTATTACACTCTGTGTATGTACTATGGTTTTTTAATCAATTCACCTATTGATGGCCATTTGAGTTTTCTCCAGTTTTGAGCTATTACAAATAAACCTACTGTGAACATCTATGCATAGCTCGATTAATTTTTATCCATGTAGATACTTGGGTATAGGGCTTCCCTGGTGGCTCAGTGGTAAAGAATCCGTCTGCCAGTGCAGAAGATGAGGGTTTGATCCCTGGGTCAGGAAGAAATGGCAACCCACCTGGGATATTCCATGGAGAGAGGAACCTGCCGGGCTACAGTCCGTGGGGTCGCAAAAGAGCAGGACACGACTCAGCACCTAGGCAACAGCAACAAATATGTGGGCTTAACCATCACCCAGATCAAGATATGAGATACTTCCAGCACCCCAGAATGTTCTCTTGGGCCAGTCCACATTCTTCCATAAATCAGCTTGTTTATCCTAGAACTTCACATCAGTGGAATTAAACAAGGCAACACGTGTTCCTTTGTGTGGTGGCTTCTTTTGTTCTACATTATCTTTCCAAGATTAATCTATGTTGTTACTTCTATAGGTAGCTCATTCTTTTTATGGTTGTTTGGTACTCCACTGTATGGATATGCTACAAAGTGTTTACCCATCCTCCTGTTGATGGTCATCTGGGTTGCTTCCAGGTTTCGGCTATTATAAACAAAGATGCTGTGAACATTTGTGTATAAGGCTTTTTGTAGACATATGTTTTTCTCTTGCTGACTGGGTCACAGCGAGGAGTGGAATTTCTGGTTCATAGGTAAGAATGCCTCTTACTAGAAGCTGTCAAGCATTTTTCAAGATGGTGGTACCATTTACACCCCTACCAACAATGCATGAGAGTTCCAGTTGCTCCACATTCTTGCCAACATTTGGTATGGTGAAGCCTTTTAATTTAGCCTTTCTGGGGGTGAGCCGGGTTATCTCGTGGTGGTTTTATTTGCATCTCCTGTATGACTAATAATAATGATATGCTGTCATATGCTGTTGGATTTCATTTTTCATTTAAATTTTGTGTTATTACAAAAGTAAAACAAGCTTAATGTACATTCAACTACAGAAGCATCCTATAAAGTACAAAATGAAAAAAATTTTCACTTTCCCTCCCATTTTCCCCTCTGGCATTCAGTTCAGTTCAGTTGCTCACTCGTGTCTGATTCTTTGCAGCCTCATGGGCTGCAGCACACCGGGCTCCCCGTCCATCACCAACTCCCAGAGCTTGCTCAAACTCATGCCCATCGATTCTGTGCTGCCATCCAACCATCTCATCCTCTGTTGTCCCCTTCTCCTCCTGCCAGCATCAGGGTCTTTTCCAAGAAGTCAATTCTTCACATTGGTGGCCAAAGGATTGGAGTTTCAGCTTCAGCATCATTCCTTCCAGTGAATATGGCTAATACCCTTGGCATTAGCTAACAATTTATTGTGTAGCCTACATAAACAGATACAATTGCGTACACACACGCACATCTACTTACATTTTTTTCTAACCACACATACAAAACAAATTGTCTTTTTTTTTTCTGAGTGTATACTATGTGCCAACTTGAAGCTAAGGGACTGACATACATCCTATCATTGAATCTTTACAATAACTGTGATATCTGGGTAAAGAGACTAGGACCCAGAGAGGTTAAGATGGTTGCTAAGGTCATACAGCTTTTTGAAGTGTCAGTGCCCATACTTGAACCAACATTCAAAACACCAGATGGATGAACTGAGATGCTATCCTCTTACCTATAAGAGGTTGCTTACTCACTCAGATTCATCTGTCCCTTCATTTATTCAGCAAAGAATCCTGAAGCCCATTCCAGGTCCTGCGCTGCCTTTCAGAGCCACAGACAAGCTGAGGGATCAGACAGGTAGACTGACTAATTTAATTTAGAGAGAAAGCGGTGGTACGATGGGAAAATTAGATGGGGCAACTCAGATCCAGATTTGGGGTCAGGAAAGGGTCCTTCACAGGAGGACTGAGGCTCTGACTCAGGCCACTGGATGCCGACTCACCCGGTCCTTCCTGAGTTGAGCTCAGATTTTGAAGGCTTCCGGAGGAATTGAAGGGTATCCCAGGGGGCGCTAGTGCTAAAGAACCCACTTGCCACTCCAGGAGAAGTAAGAGACACGGGTTCAATTCCTGGGTCGGGAAGATCCCCTGGAGAATGCCATGGCGACCCACTCCAGTATTCTTGCCTGGAGAATCCCATGGACAGAGGAGCCTTGCAGGCTGCAGTCCACGGCGTCGCACAGAATCGGATACAACTGACGCGACTGAGCGCACACCAGCATACGGAGGAAGCGAGGCAGCCCCAGAAGGAGGTCGGGGAAGGGAGGTCTCTGGGGTTCCGGTGGTGGTTTGACTAGACCCTGAGCTCCCCAGCCCCAGCTAGTATGTGCCTGTGGTTGTGCTTTAAACATACAACCCATTCTTAGCCCTGTCTCTGTCTGTCTGTGCTGGTCTTACTGACTTATGATCATCAGGATATATTTTCATGGTAAAAAAAGGAAAGGGTCCTGGAAGAAGTGACCCCTGAGGGATGTGTAGGATACCCAGAGAAGAGAGGGCACAGCAACAGCACGTGTGGGAGAGGAAGGCAGGAAGCCTCTTTCTTCCCCGAGGTTGAGGCTGGGGTTGAGTGGAGGCAGACGAGGTGGAGGCGCAGGGTCAGCAGCAAGACCTTGTGACCGCCTTACAGAGCCTGGCTCCCTTGGGAGCGAACACGGGGGCCGCAGAAGGACTAGAGTCACAACTTTCAGATTCCAGGGTTTTAGGACTTAATTTCCTTCCCTCCCCATCCCGCAAGATTCTTTTGCAAGGAGTACATGGTGTCCTGGCCCCAGGGGGTTTGGCGGCCACCCAGACGCCGCGCTCCACAGCTGCTCCCAGGCCAGACAATGCGGCGGCAGGATTCAGGCTGCTTTGGGGGGCACGAAGGAACCCATTGCCCCCTGGTGGTGACCTGGATGCAGCCGTGAAGGGAAATCTGACTTCTGCAGCACCCCAGGAAATGCGGACTGGGCAGGTGTCCAGAGGTCCCACTCTTCTCCCAGACCTCCCATCTCGGTCACTGGTGCCACTGACCAGCTGTTCCACTGGGGCTCACCCTGAAGACCCCTCTTGCTCTCAATTCAACCCACTGTGGTTCCACCAGGCTGGTCCCCCCACCTCCCCTCCGTTTTGCCATAGCTGCCCAGATGGTGTCTCTGTTGTCTGGACACAGGCACAAGCTGTGTGCTCAGTCACTAAGTCACGTCTGACCCTTTGCCACTCCATGGAACCCACCTCTCCCACATTGGCAGGTGGATTCTTTTACCACTGAGCCCGTTGCTACCAAGGTGCCTGCTAATGCAGGAGACACAGGAGATGTTGGTTTGATCCCTGGGTGGGGAAGATGCCAGTTTCATCCCAGGGTGGGGAAGATCCACTGGAGGATGAAAGGGCAACCCACTTCACTATTCTTGCCTGGGAAATCCCACGGACAGAGGAGCCTGGAGAGCTATAGTCCATGGGGTTGCAAAGAGACCCACACCACTGAGCAAGCACAAAGGAAGCCACGCAGAAACTAGGGTGATCTTTTTTTCTTATTATACAGTAAATTGCAAATCTGAAATGTACAGCTTGATACCTTTTTATATATGTAATCACCTGTGTAACACCCACCCAGATCAATATACTGAAAATGTCCAGCCCTGGAAACCCACCTAGTTCCCTCTTTCCACAAAGGTGAGCAGTATTCTAATCTCTATCTCCAAAGATCCTTGTGGTCTGTTGCTAAACTGTAAGGAAATGGCAACAGTGAGAGACTTTATTTTGGGGCTCCAAAATCACTGTAGATGGTAACTGCAGCCATGAAGTTAAAAGATGCTTGCTCCTTGGAAGAAAAGCTGTGACCAACCTAGACAGCATATTAAAAGCAGAGACATTACTTTGCCAAAAAAGGTCCATCTAGTCAAAGCTATGGTTTTTCCAGCGGTCATGCATGGATGTGAGAGTTGGACTGTAAAGAAAACTGAGCACCAAAGAACTGATGTTTTTGAACTGTGGTGTTGGAGAAGACTCTTGAGAGTCCCTTGGACTGCAAGGAGATCCAACCAGATCTCCTTTCCATTCTGAAGGAGATCAGCCCTGGGATTTCTTTGGAGGGAATGATATTGAAGCTGAAACTCCAGTACTTTGGCCACCTCATGTGAAGAGTTGACTCTTTGGAAAAGACTCTGATGCTGGGAGGGATTAGGGGCAGGAGGAGAAGGGGACGACAGAGGATGAGATGGCTGGATGGCATCACTGACTCGATGGATTTCAGTCTGAGTGAACTCCGAGAGTTAGTGATGGACAGGGAGGCCTGGCGTGCTGCGATTCATGGGGTTGCAAAGAGTCGGACACGACTGAGCAACTGAACTGAACTGAACTGAACTGAAAGGCCTCAGGCTCTGTTATAGCTGGCATGTGATTGTCACTGAGCTGCTAACTTGCCTTGCTGGTTTTGGGGCAGCACCTGGACTTAAAGTTGCCCTGGTTCCAGCTAGGCCACCTCCTTTTGCTTCTCTGAGTCCTGGGCCAGGTATGTGTACAGCTCTGAGGTAAGGACACAAGTTCTCCCTAAGGTCACCTGCATCACTGAGGTTGGAAACGGAGGAAGACAGATGTGAGCTCCAGTTTGTTCTTATTCTCTCCCACTTCATGTCCTTTTCTCCTTTCCAACTACTGGCAGGTATAGAGGCCTTGCACAATCTGTTCTACCAGCATCTGCAATTGCATAAGATCTAGTCCCTATTACCAATCCTGTATTCTATGTCATTCACAGTGGCCCTGATTCTCTGGACCAAACACACACACACACACACACACACACACACACACTTAAAAACTTTTTGCTCAGCTACTTGAAAGGTGAAATACAAACATCAAACACTTCATTCCTAACTATATTTTTTTAAAACATGCTTTTTTGAAAAAGCTGTTTATTTATGGCTGTGCTGCATGTGAAAAAGCAGAGACGTAACTTTGCCAACAAAGGTCTGTCTAGTCAAAGCTATGGTTTTTCCAGTAGTATGGATGTGAGAGTTGGACTATAAAGAAAGCTGAGTGCCCAATAATTGATGCTTTTGAAGTGTGGTGTTGGAGAAGACTCTTGAGAGTCTCTTGGCAGGAGAGTTTCCCTTGGACAGGAGATCCAACCTGTCCATCCTAAAGGAAATCAGTCCAGAATACTCATTGGAAAGACTGATGCCAAAGCTGAAACTTCAATCCTTTGGCCACCTGATGTGAAGAACAGATTCATTGGAAAAGATCCTGATGCTGGGAAAGACTGAGGACAGGAGGAGAAGGGGACAACAGAGGGTGAGATGGTTGGATGGCATCACCGACTCAATGGACATGAGCTTGAGTAAACGCCAGGAGTTGGTGATGGACAGGGAGGACTGGTGTGCTGCAGTCCATGGGGTCGTAAAGAGTCGGACAAGATTGAGCTGAACTGAACTGAACCGGTCTTTGCTTTGCAGGCTTTCTCTGGTTGCGGAGCGTGGGAGCTACTCTTCACTGCAGTGCTCGGGCTTCTCATTGCGGAGCCTTCTCCGGCTGTGGAGGTTTCTCTTATTGTGGAGCACAGGCTCCAGAGCACAGGTTTCAGTAGGTGCGACACATGGGCTTAGTTGCTCCACACCGCATGGGATCTTCCCAGACCATGGATCAAACTGGTGTCCCCTGCATTGCAAGGCGGACTCTTAACCACTGAACCATCAGGTAAGCCCCTAACTACATTTTTAATTCACTTTTTAATCTTCTAGTTTTATTGAGATATAACTGATATATAGCACCGTATGTTTAATGTGTACATTGTAATGATTTGACTTACATACATCATTAAATGACCTAACCACATTTTTTTTAAAAGTTATCTCTTAAGGTCTAGGACATTCCCCTACACAAACAAAATTCCATTATCTCAACAGGAAAATTCCGTTATCCTACCCAGCAGGAACTAGATATAACAATATTATCTAGTATACTGTCTATATCCAGATGTCTAGAACTGTCCCCAGAATGACCTTTTCTGGACATTGTGAAAAGCCAGGTATGGCTTTTTAACTCCAGAATCTAATCAAAGACTCTCCAGTGCCTTTGGTTGTCATATCTCTTTAATCTTCAACCTAGAACAGTTTTGCCTTTTATTTTCCCCTTTCATGACTTTGATTTTTTTTAAAGAGTCCAGGTCAGTTGTCTTGCACAATATCCCACCATCTTGATTTGTCTGTCTGTTTAACATGATTGGACTTAGGTTGAATACTTTGGGCTATAATACTACATGGCTGATGTTGTATTTTTACCATTGCATCATCTTAGAAGGTACTTTTGTTAGTCTGACCTCTACTGACTTGGAGTCTTTTGGACTTGTCAGTGGAAATAAACAATAATTGATCTGTAATAAAGAATAGGAAAGAGTCTGGGTCCAATCAATTTGAGGACAAATAACCCAGGAAATGGCAACCCACTCCACTATTCTTGCCTAGAGAATCCCATGGACAGAGAGGCTTGGTGGGCTACAGTCCACGGGTCGCAAAGAGTTGATCACGACTGAACGACTTCACTTTCACTTTCAACCCAGGAGGAGCCTCTCAGGAGCTCTGAGGGTCGCTCCACTGAAGCATGGTTTTCAGCACAGTCCCCTACCTTACCAGAAAATAGAACATACACCAAATTGACAGGACCACATTCCTTCGAGATTTCAAAAAAGACAGATTTGATATATAAATAGGCAGTAGGGCCCTGGAGTCTGGGAAGGGAACCTTATCTTTGACGGAATGTTAACATGGACGCCATAGGAAGGGTGTTATTTATCCTTATCTTCAAAAGGGACATTCTTCGCCTTAATTGTTGACGTAGACATGCTGTTTGCTTTTGAAAGGCTGTGGGTCAAGCTGTTTTACTTCCCACAAAGTTCAGAGTGAGCCACGTATAGGCCAAAATAACTTCCCTATATATCAAGATGTGAAAAATTTTATTTCTTTATGAGTCACAGTAAAGATAGGTATCGTGGTGAAACTGGTGATGACCACAGCTAGGGAGTCATCATTTCTCACAAAGGATCCCGTAAGGGAAGAGCACTTGGGAAAATATCCAGAGGCAGCAAGAGGCTGAGACACTTGTACAATAGCTTTGCCTTCCTAAGGACAAGAGGGAACCGAACAGATGCAAAGCAGCAAAGAAATCAGGAGAGGCTGTAAGATTAAAGAGAACATGGGAAAGGGCTTGCTGGTTGTTATTATAAAGGGGTCAAGAGTATAGGTACGGTAAATACAAATTTTTTTAAAAACAGTCCCAAAGTACTGACAAGATTGAGGGTTATAGGCCTGGTCTGGACTCTTGGGTTAGCTGTCTGCTGCTGCTATTGTTTTCTTCTCATCTTTGTTTGGTGGTACTTGCCTTAATCGATTGAAACTGGGTGTCTGAAACAAGGGTCAAAGTCCAATCAAGGGGGGAGGGTTTTTTCAATGTGAAATGTGAATCCATGTGTCTACGCTTTTTCGTTTGGCAGTGCACAGATTAGCTAATGATACCAGGTAAGGTCCTTTCCAACATGGCTGCAAAGAATCTTTTATCTGATGTCTTTTTAAAATATATATATTTATTTATGTATTTGGCTGTACCAGGTCCTAGTTGCAACACACAGGATCTTTAGTTGTGACATGTGGGTCTAGTCCCCTGACCAGGGATTGAACCCCAGGCCCCTTCCATTAGGAACACACAGGATTGGCCACTAGACCACCAGGGAAGTCCCTATCTGATGTCTTTTCCAATAGACAAAATCTCCAGGTTATAATCCATGATCTTTAAGATCTTTGTTTCCAGAAAACTCACTGTGAAAGAAGTTACCTATCAACTTTTCATGTAAGTACCTTAATAAGACTTTGACAGTAATGTAATACATCTCCCTTGAGTAAGATTGGTCATGTGTGCGTATGTGTTCATCACTTGGTCGTGTCCGACTCTTTGTGACCCCATACAGCCTGCCAGGCTCCTCTGTCCATGGAATTCTCCAAGCAAGAATACTGGAGTGGGTAGCCATTCCCTTCTCCAGGGGATCTTCCTAACGCAGGGATTGAACCTACATCTCCTGCATTGCAGCCAGATTCTTTACCATCTGACTCACCAGGGAAGCCTGAGGTTGGTTCGTAATATCCCTTCATCCAGGCACTTAAGCCATTGTGCTGTCATTTCAGAAGGAGACAGCTGGTGTTTACCAAAAGATGAAGATCTAAGGTTGAGAAGCACTAACAGAAGAGTTTTTGGCCATGGGAGATTAAAAGCTCCTGAATGTTTTGCCAGTTGAGTTTTCTTTTTTTAAAGATACTTTTAAATTTATTTATTTATTCATTTTTGGCTGTGCTGGGTATTGCTGTGCGAGGGCTTTCCCTAGTTGTGGTGAGCAGGGGCTACTCTCTAGTTGTGGTGCTTGGGCTCCTCATTGCAGTGGCTTCTCTTATTGGTGAGCACAGGCTCTAGGGAGGGCTTCAGTAGTTGCAGCACACACGCTTAGCTGCCCCTGCAGCATGTGAGATTTTCCCAGACAAGGAATCAAACCCGTGTCCCCTGCGTTGGCAGGCAGACTCTTAACCACCAGACCACCGGGGAAGCCTGCCAATTGAGTTCTGATAGTGCTGCTCGTTCCTTTTACCCTGAAGATTGTGGGTGAGGACTGCAGTGAAAATGCTGCATTGTTGGCTACATGTTACAAATAGATTTAATTACGTGTGTGGCAGTGTGAGTTTCCCTGCTGCTGCTAAGTCGCTTCAGTCGTGTCCGAGTCTGTGCGACCCTATAGACGGGGGCCCACTGTCTCTGGGATTCTCCAGGCAGGAGCACTGGAGTGGGTTGCCATTTCCTTCTCCAATGCATGAAAGTGAAAAGTGAAAAGTGAAGTGGCTCAGTCGTGCCCGACTCTTAGCGACCCCATGGACTGAAGCCCACCAGGCTCCTCCGTCCATGGGATTTTCCAGGCAAGAGTACTGAAGTGGGGTGCCATTGCCTTCTGAGTTTCCCTAGTCACTATCTAACTTGGAAGGAATTTCCCAGAGAGGAATTATCCTCTCCAGTAACAATTTACCTATTGTTAAAGCTGTTGGTCTCTTGCATGGAAAAACTTCAACCTCGTGTAAAAACACACAGATCACTACTAAGACATATATATATCTTTGAGATGGTGACATTTATATGTCAAAGGGTCCCTTAGGAAGGGGCAAGTGGCCTTGTGACCCATAAAGTGGCTTTTCAAGAGGGTATTTAGGGCATATAGTACAATGAGCATATACTTTATCAGCCACCATGGGAGAAAGCTTCCAAAAATACTGTTTTCTCCATAAGACAATTTTCTCAGGTGCCCTATGTTAAATAATATACATGCTGGGGACTTCCCTGGTGGTCCAATAATTAATATTCCATGCTCCCAATGCAGGGGGCCCAGGTTCAATCCCTGGCCAGGGAACTAGATCCCACATGCTACAACTAAGACCAAATAAATATATATACATTTTTAAAGTACATACTGGAGTAATGACAATTGTGCTCCAACAGACACTATAATGGAGAAGGAAATGGCAACCCACTCCAGTGTTCTTGCCTGGGAAATCCCATGAACAGAGTGGCCTAGCAGGTTATAGTCCATGGGGTTGAAAGAGCTGGACACGACTTGGCAGCTAAACCACCACCACCAGGCACCATAAGGTCTGTTGTTGTTGTTTCAGTTTCCTTTGATTTTTAACATTTATTTATTTGTGGTGGCTGTTCTGCTCTGGGTCTTCGTTGTTGTGTGCGGGCTTTCTCTAGTTGGAGCTCGTGGGTTCTGGAGCAAAGCCTTTATAGCTGTGGCTCATGGGCTTAATTGCTCAGTGGCCTGTGGGATCTTCCCAGACCAGATGGAACCTCTGTGTCCCCTGCATTGGCAGGCAGATTCTTTTCTACTGTACCACCAGGGGAAAAAAAATTTTTTAATAAATCAAGTCCAACCCATATTTGTGTGACAAGGTCAAAAATTCCCCTCTTTTGTTGCAGTATCTATTTCTCTACTTTAGGGACAATTTCTTGAGCCTGTAGAAGGAAGTCTGTTACTGGATTAGCAGGATTAACAGAGAACAGTGGACATTCTCAAGGATGAACAAGATGAGTTTTTAAAGCTGTTTGGCTGTGGCATCAGCAAGCTGATTCCCTTTAGCTTCCACAGTGTCAGATTTTGAATGCTCTGATGTTTTAATAATTGCCAACTGTGTTGGTGGGGCTTCCCCAATGGACACAGGAACCCAGCGGGCTATAGTCCCTGAGGTTGCAAAAGAGCCAAACATGACTTATCGACTAAACAACGGTAACAAAGTAGGACTTTCAGCATAGCCTTGTGGCATAACTGTCCAGGTACACCAAGGAGCTTCCCAAGTGAAGGCAAAAAGATATCAGCTATCTTTTCCCACAGGGATACTTAAGAAGGTGCTGCATAAATCAATTACTAAAAAATAGCTATCAGTTGGAGTGGCTGAGAGCCGTGTGTGTGAGTCTGGGACCACAGGATGTCAGGGAATCACACTATTTTCTTTTTTCAATCACATGGCCTAAAAAATATCTATTTATTTTTGGCTGTGCTTGGTCTTTGCTGCTGCTCGAGGGCTTCCTCTAGTTACGGCGAGTGGGGGTACTCTTCGTTGCAGTGTGCTGGCTTCTCATTGCGGTGGCTTCTCGTTTCTTTCCGAACACAGGCTCCAGAGCGTGGGCTTAGTAGCTATGACGCACGGGCTTAGTTGCTCTGCAGCATGTGGGATCTTCCCGGACTGGGGATCAAATCCATGTCCTCTGAATTGGCAGGCGGATTCTTAACCACTGGGCCACCAGGGAAGTTCCATAAATATTGTTTATAGCTCTCAGATCTTGAGAATAAATCTCCAGCCTTTCCCATTTGGGTCTCTCACTGCTAAGATGGGGCTTCCCCAATGATTCAATGGTAAAGAATCTGCCTATAAGGCAGGAGACACAGGATATGCAGATTCAATCCCTGAGGTCAGAAAGATCCTCCAGAAGAGAAAATGGAAACCTACTCCAGTATTCTTGCCTGGAAAATTCCATGGGCAGAGGAGCCAGGTGGGCTACAGTCCAAAGGGTTGCAAAGAGTCAGACACGACTGAACACACACACACAGACTGCTAAGGTAAGTGCATTATAAGGGCTGGTACAAGGATTTACAAGTCTCCTCTTAAGAAATTCGTAAATAATAGGCCTTATTTCATTTGATGGGCTTCCCTTGTGGCTCAGCTGGTAAAGAATCCACCTGCAATGCAGGAGACCTGGGTTCAATCCCTGGATTGGGAAGATCACCTGGAGAAGGAAAAGGCTACCCACTCCAGTATTCTGGCCTGGAGAATTCCACAGACGGTAGCCCATGGGGTCACAAAGAGTCAAACACGACTGAGCGACTTTCACTACCACTATATATCATTTGATGCCCATGATTAAAGTGGCTACTGTTGAATGTTAGGTAGAGGTTTAGAGTTATTAACAGTCATCTTACCAGGAGTTGTTGTTCAGTTGCTGAGTCATGTCCAACTCTATGCGACCCCATGGACTGCAGCACACCAGGCTTCCCTGTCCTTCACTATCTCCCAGAGTTTGCTCAGACTCATGTCCATTGAATCAGTGATGCCATCCAACCATCTCATGCTCTGTCGCCCCCTCATCTTCCTGGAGTAGCTGGTTTAATTTTTCTAATATCCGAGGAAGAAGATTATAATTCTTTAGGCACTTGTGACAACAGGTCATCAACTTTTTTCTTGGTCTGTTTGAGCCATTGATTTTATAATCATCAACGTTTCAGTAACAGATTTGGATCAGCATCTAAACTTTCAGAGTCTAGAAACATTTCACCTTCCAGTGAAAAGGCTATAGGCGCACTGTAGGCTTTAAAAAGTTCTCATCCTATTAAATGAATTGTGGCACATTTTGCTAGAAGAAACACATTTCCCTGTGATAGTTTCTAACTGAAAGATCATAGATTCTGATTTTTAAACTTGCATAGATAAATGAGAAACCTCTACTATTTGAACTGATTGTTTACTCAGAGGGAGAGGATAGGGAATAAGGGTAGGGCTTCCCTGATAATTCAGTTGGTAAAGACTCCACCTGCAATGCAGGAGACCCCAGTTCGATTCCTAGGTAGGGAAGATCCCCTGGAGAAGGGATAGGCTACCCACTCCAGTATTCTTGGGCTTCCCTGGTGGCTCAGCTGGTAAAGAATCCACCTGCAATGCAGGAGACCTGGGTTTGATCCCTGGGTTGGGAAGATCCCCTGCAGAAGGGAAAGGCTACCCATTCCAGTATTTCTGGCCTGGAGAATTCCATGGACTGTATAGTCCATGGGGTTGCAAAGAGTTGGACACGACTGAGCAACTTTCACTTTCAAGAATCGATAACGGAGCCCCAGCATCTACAAGGGCTTTTGAAGTTTTCCCTCCAGTTGTTATTTTGATTTCCCCTAATGCACTGAGAAAGAGGAGGAGGAGGAGGAGGAGGAAGGCCCTCTGATGATCCTCAGAGCACACCTATTCCTTTTCAGTTTTGCCATGTTCCAAATCCCACTGAAATTTATGGCAATCTTGTTTGAAATAACCAGATCTCTTGCAATAAAAACAAGTATGGTTATTTCATTTTTGGCCAGAATTAGCCCCTAAGCTGTTGCAGTTGTACATTCTTGACGTTAGTGACTCTTTTCCTTTCTTTCTTTCTTTCGGAAGATTTTAGACAGCTTGTCTGTAATAGTGACAAGCGTATCGGTGTGTACTGTGGCCCAGTCTGGTTCATGCCTTTTAACTAGCTTTGCCAATTCTTCATCTAATCCTTCTAAAAAGATTATTTATTTTTTAAATGTGGGCCATGTTAAGGTATCTATTGAATTTGTTATAATGCTATTTCTGTTTTATGTTTCGGTTTTTTGGCCACAAGGCACGTGGAATCCTAGCTCCCCAACCAGGGATGGAACCCACACCCCCTGCATTGGAAGACTTAGTCTTAACCACTGCGATAGGGATGGAGTAAGGGGACAAATAGGTGATTAAATAGTTAATCCCACTAGGGGATTGTAAGTAGAAAACTATGAGAGACCCCTGTACGTTAAGGATTACTCAAGAAAGCAGGTTTGCTTAACCACAAAACCAAACAGGCTGGCTTAGCAACAAAACCACGCAACAGAAGCACAAGATATGCCCCCAAAGAATAAAACAATGGTGGTGTGAGCCCTACTTCCTGCCCAGTGAGCTCAGTTAAGTTAATGATCCCTCAGACATGCTCTCCGCACATGTGATAAACAATGACCTGCGGACCTAGCTTGACCATGTAGGGACAAGAAAACGCCCTTGCTCAACTTGGAGGTAGAACTGATGATAGAAGCATGACGTCTGCTCAAGAAAGACACAGAAGTTCTTCTCCCCCTCCCCGCTTTTCCTTTGATTACAAAACTGTAGCCCAGTAAGCTCTCAGGGTGCAGCACCCCCTCGCCCACCCACTCGGAAGCCTTCACAAGCATCCTATTCTACTGAGTCACTTCTTATCTATCACTTGGCCTCTCGCTGAATTCTTTTCTGCACCCAGTCATAAAGGTCTATATATGGTACCGGAGCTCTTCAGAGCCTCCCAAAATGACGCCTAACCGCTTCAACTCGCCTGCCAGGGAAGTCCCTAAAAAGATGAAATTCAGAACTGGATCATTCTGATGATTTTTAAAATAATTTTTTAAATTTACGTATTTTTGGCTGCTCTGGGTCTTCACTGCCATGAGGGCTTTTCTCTAGTTGCAGAGAGTAGGGCTGCTCTCTAGTTGCCGTGGTGTGCTGGCTTCTCATCGCGGTGGCTTCTTTTATTGAGGAGCACTGGCTCTAGGGCACGCAGGCTTCAGCAGATGTGGTGTGTAGGCTCAGTAGTTTGGGCTCCCAGGCTCCAGACCACAGCCTCAGTAGCTGTGGCTCGCCAGCTTAGTTGCTCCTCGGCATATGAGATCTTCCCAGGCCAGGGATCGAATCTGTGCCTCCTGCATTGGCAAGTGATTCTTTTCCACTGAGCCACCAGGGAAGCACCATTCTGATGGTTTTGAAAACTCTTCGGGGCCATTCTGGAGTGCTCATTGAAAGTTTTCTCAAACCACTCCGAGCAAAGTAGCTTCTCCAGGCTTTTGTTTACATTGGTGGATCTTTGCCCAATCTGTTCTCCTAGGAAAAATTTTGGGGCTGTCTTGGCACAAGATATGAGTAAGTTCTCTACATCTGTGAAACTCTGCAGGCTCATGCTTGCGAAAATCTTCCATAGGCAGCTTCCATTCTGCCTCTTGTGGCCATTCTTCAGCTTCATTCTCAAATACTAGCAAATGTACAAGCTGAGATAAATCTGAATATCCTAGCTCACATGTCCTAAATGTCAGATCAAATTCCCCAGCAAATCCTAAAGGATCTTGTAAAGGGTCTGAGAAATCCTTACATTTTTAGGTTCAGTTCTAGTCCAAGGAATATACATAAAGGCATGCTCACCTCTTCCAGTCAGCTTCTCCCTTGGAGGTGCAGGAGCAGGTGGAGAAGACAAGTCAGGATATGGAAGTTCACAAAGGAGAGACTATGAAGGCAATGAAGGAGAGGAAGGAGGAGGAGAGTGGGAGAGGGTAGGTTCTGAGCTTTTCTCCAGTTTAATAGCAGTTTCTAACAACTTCTGGGTAGTTTCCTGCAAAGATGCCAGCATCATTACCATGCTTGGAAGCTTCTAACTACCAACAGAAGTACACTCCCCATCCTATCAGTGTGATTTTAATAGAGGACTTCTTTTCTATTGTGCATGCCAGTTACCTAATTTTGGTGAGTCAAATGTTCCAGATTTTGACCACTTCAGACTAGGCTTCCCTGGTGGCTCAGCATTAAAGAATCTGCCTGCAATGCAGGAGATGGAGTTTGATCCCTGGATTGGGAAGATTCTCTGGAGGAGGGCATGGCAACCCACTCCAGTATTCTCGCCTAGAAAATTCCATGAACAGAAGAGCCTGATGGGCTACAGTCCATAGTCCATAGGGTCGCAAAGAGTCAGAAATGGCTGAAGTGACTGAGCACCCGAGACATAATTTATCTTCTTTTAGATCTTCCCATTTGACCAACTATTTGCATCGTATGGACTTTGCAGGTGTTGTACAGGAAGCCAGCTGGAGTTCTAGTGGGTGGCTGCCTGTCCAGAAGCTGCCCAGCTTTGCTGCTGCCGCTGCTAAGTCACTTCAGTCGTGTCCTTCTCTGTGCGACCCCATAGATGGCAGCCCACGAGGCTCCACCGTCCCTGGGATTCTCCAGGCAAGAACACTGAAGTGGGTTGCCATTTCCTTCTCCAATGCATGAAAGTGAAAAGTGAAAGTAAAGTCGCTCAGTCGTGTCTGACTCTTTGCACCCCCATGGACTGCAGCCCACCAGGCTCCTCCATCCATGGGATTTTCCAGGCAAGAGTACCGGAGTGGGTTGCCATTGCCTTCTCCTGCCCAGCTTTAGAGGCGAGATTTCCCATTTTCTTTTAGTTTCATCTTTTTATAAGGTCTGAACAATTTCCAAGGTTATCCATGTGCTGCTTGTGAGCTTAGCTCCTCAAGGTGTCACCCTTGAGTTGGTTCTGCTCTTTGCGTCCTCGGTTTCTTCAGCCTGCAGCCGAAATCCACAGCAGGAACTTCGAGCACTGAATATTCAGTGCTTGTGTGTATATCCTTGAGAAAGCTGTAAATAACTTCAAGTGTAATAACAGGTACCCTCTGGAACCGCTGCTCATCACCAGGGTTAATCCTCAGACACTGACAGAGGTTCTTATTGTCCGAGGACACCCTTTTCGGAACCAAATTCAGTCTCTTCTTCAGTTGTCAAATAGTTTCTTCGAGGGTTTCCCACTAGGTGGCGCTAGTGGTAAAGACGCCCCGCCTGCCAACGCAGAAGATGTGAGCGACGTGGGTTCGATCCCTGGGCTGGGAAGATTCCCTGGAGAAGGAAATGGCAACCCACTCCAATATTCTTGCCTGGAGAATCCCGTGGACAGAGGAGCCTGGCGGGCTGCAGTCCATGGGATCACAAGAGTTGGACACAACTTGGCAACTAAACCACCCCCACCACCACCGCAGTTTGTCCAGACCACCACAGCAGTTTATTCAGACCATATATACACAGTCTTTCCAATTTAAGCCAAATTAAATAAGGTCACCCAACCCAGTTCATTCCAAAGTTCCTTCTAGGCTTCCTCTGTCTAGGAACATCTCCCCAGGTCCCTGCCTAGGAAATTCTCCCCAAGTCCTTTGTTGTTGTTCAGACGCTTCAGTTGTTTTCAACTATTTTCAACCCCTTGGACTGTAGCACACCAGGCTTCTCTGTCTTTCACCATCTCCCAGAGCTTGCTCCAACTCATGTCCATTGAGTCGGTGATGCCAGCCAACCAGCTTATCGTCTGTCGCCCCCTTCTCCTCCTGCCTTCAGTCTTTCCCAGGATCAGGATCTTTTCTAATGAGCTGGCTCTTCACATTAGGTGGCCAAAGTACTGGAGTTTCAGCTTCAGTCCTTTCAGGTCCCTACCATCCAGGAAAGGTACTGATACCTCTTAAGAATCCAAGTCTTAAAATTTTAATAGCTCAGATTAAACTCAGGACTGTCCGGTGGAATTAACAGATGTAAGTTAACATATATAAAGTAAACAACAAGGATCTACTATATAGCACAGGGACCTATATTCAATATCTTACAATAAACTATAATAAAAAATTTTTTCAAAAAGAATATAGATATATACATATATACGTATAACTGAATCACTTTGCTATACACCTGTAACTGCAACAATATTTACACAATATTGTAAATCAATTATACTTCAATTAAAAAGAACGACTCAGGGCTGTCCAGAATGAGGTTCAGATAATGAGACAGAACTCGCCCAAGCATCTGAAGGGCGCTGTGAAGCCCGGAGCTCAAGGGGCTCACTTCCACTGTGCTGAGGGGGCAGGTGCAGGTCTGATCCCTGGTCAGGGAACTAAGATCCCAAGTGCTGAGCAACCTGGCCAAAAAAAAAAAATTCTTAAGTAGGTTCTATGTGACTGCAGGTGGTATCTCTGATACCCTGAAGCCCACTCCAAGCAACGTCGACAGAAATAATCAATAATCAATCTATAATAAAGAAAAGGAAAGAGTTTGATTGGAGTCAAGCTGAGGATGACAGCACAGGAGGAGCCTCTCAATAGCTCTGAGGACTGCTCTGTTGAAGTGGGTTTCCAGTACAGTTTTCTAACTTACAGAACAAAGAACATACATCAACTTGACAGGACTACATTCCTTCAAGGTTGCAGTAGACAGATTTAGTACTTACACAGCAAGACAGCAGGACCCTGGTATCAGGGAAGGGAAGCTTATTTCCAAGGGAGTGTTAGCATGAATGCTATATTCTTATCTTCCAAATAAACATTCTTTTTTAAAAATTATTTTTATCGGCGTATGTTTGCTTTACAATGTTGTACCAGTCTCCAGTGTACAGCAAAGTGAGTCATCCATGTGTAAACATATATCCCCTCTGTTTTGGATTTCCTTCCCATTTAGGTCGCCACAGAGCATTGGATTCTGGGTGGCCTCAAGTTCTCGGTGACCTCAAGCAAGGAGATCAAACAAGTCAATCCTAAGGGAAATCAACCCTGAATATTCATTGGAAGGACTGACGCTGAAGCTGAAGCTCCAGTACTTTGGCCACCTGATTCGAAGAACTGACTCCTTAAAAAAGACCCTGATAGTGGGAAAGATTGAAGGCAAAAAGAGAAGAGGGCAGCAGAGGATGAGGTGGTTGGGTAGCATCGCTGAGTTAACGGACATGAACTTGGGCAAACTCTGGAAGGTAGTGAGGGACAAGGAGACCTGCAGTGTTGTAGTCCATGGGGTTGCAAAGAGTTGGATACAACTTAGCCACTGAACAGCGACGGAGCATTGAGTGAAGTTCGCTGAGCTATTAGGTAGCAAACAGACATTCTTTACCGTAATGATTAAAGTAGATGTGCTTTGTTGTGCAGAAGCTTTTAATTTTAATTAGATCCCATTTGTTTATTTTTGCTTTTATTTCCAGAATTCTGGGAGGTGGATCATAGAGGATCCTGCTGTGATTTATGTCTGAGAGTGTTTTGCCTATGTTCTCCTCTAGGAGTTTTATAGTTTCTGATCTTACATTTAGATCTTTAATCCATTTTGAGTTTATTTTTGTGTGCGGTGTTAGAAAGTGATCTAGTTTCATTCTTTTACAAGTGGTTGACCAGTTTTCCCAGCACCACTTGTTAAAGAGATTGTCTTTACTCCATTGTATATTCTTGCCTCCTTTGTCAAAGATAAGGTGTCCATATGTGTGTGGATTTATCTCTGGGCTTTCTATTTTGTTCCATTGATCTATATGTCTGTCTTTGTGCCAGTACCATACTGTCTTGATGACTGTGGCTTTGTAGTAGAGCCTGAAGTCAGGCAAGTTGATTCCTCCAGTTCCATTCTTCTTTCTCAAGATTGCTTTGGCTATTCGAGGTTTTTTGTATTTCCATACAAATCTTGAAATGATTTGTTCTAGTTCTGTGAAAAATGTGGCTGGTAGCTTGATAGGGATTGCATTGAATTTGTAAATTGCTTTGGGTAGTATACTCATTTTCACTATATTGATTCTTCCAATCCATGAACATGGTATATTTCTCCATCTATTAGTGTCCTCTTTGATTTCTTTCATCAGTGTTTTATAGTTTTCTATATATAGGTCTTTAGTTTCTTTAGGTGTGTGGAGATTCCTTAAAAAATTGCAAATAGAACTACCTTATGACCCAGCAATCCCACTTCTGGGCATACACACCGAGGAAACCAGAATTGAAAGAGACACATGTACCCCAATGTTCATCGCAGCACTGTTTATAATAGCCAGGACATGGAAACAACCTAGATGTCCATCAGCAGATGAATGGATAAGAAAGCTGTGGTACATATACACAATGGAGTATTACTCAGCCGTTAAAAAGAATTCATTTGAATCAGTTCTGATGAGATGGATGAAACTGGAGCCGATTATACAGAGTGAAGTAAGCCAGAAAGAAAAACACCAATACAGTATACTAACACATATATATGGAATTTAGGAAGATGGCAATGACGACCCTGTATGCAAGACAGGGAAAGAGACACAGATGTGTATAACGGACTTTTGGACTCAGAGGGAGAGGGAGAGGGTGGGATGATTTGGGAGAATGACATTCTAACATGTATACTATCATGTGAATTGAATCGCCAGTCTATGTCTGACGCAGGATGCAGCATGCTTGGGGCTGGTGCATGGGGATGACCCAGAAAGATGTTCTGGGGAGGGAGGTGGGAGGGGGGTTCATGTTTGGGAACGCATGTAAGAATTAAAGATTTTAAAATTTAAAAAATAAAAAACTAAAAATTAAAAAAAAATAAAAATAAAAATAAAATAAAATAAACTTATAAATTAACCTTTAAAAAAAAATAAATAAAATAAAGTAGATGTGCTGTGTGTGTTTGATAGGCCTTGAGTCAATCTGATTGAATTCACACCAAGTTCAGGGTGAACCATATATAAGCTAAAATGATGTCCCCATACCTCAACATGTGAATTTCTCCACCAGAATGTAATCACCTTACTTATCTTTCTAATCTCTTCCATAGTTCTGTCTGTTAAAATTTTCTACTTCTTAGGTCAATTTTGATCATTTATATTTTGCTGAAAAACATTTCCTTTCGATATTTCATGTTACCATAATATTTTAAGTGATTAATAGCATTCATATCTGTTTTTATACTGCCTTTCTCACTCCTAATGTTGCAGATTTTTGCTTTCTCTTTTGTTTTGATTTGTCTTTAATAAAGATTTTTCTCATTTTATTTGTATTTTCAAACAAATTTTATTTATCTTTTTAGTATCGGTCCTACTTCATTTCTGTCAACTTTCATCTCATTCTCTCCTCTTCTCTTTTACATTAAAAGAGAATGTTTTAATTTTTAAATTATTTGTTTGGCTGCTCTGGGTCTTAGCCGTGGCATGTGAACTCTCAGTTCTCTGACCAGGAATTGAACCCAGGGCCCCTGCATTGGGAGCATGGAGTCTTAGCCACTGGACTACCAGAAAAGCCCCTTCTTTCTTTTATTTGATTGCTATTTTTCTAATTTCTTAGAGTGAATATTTGATTCACTTATCTTTGGTCTTTTATTAATAATAAAAAATATTTAAGGATGTCAATTTTTATCTGGTTACAACTTCATGTCTCAGGCAGGTTTAGCATGAAGAATTCATTTCCCTATTGAGACACTTTTAACAATAAAAGTATACTGTGCAACTTGGGTGATGAAAAGTGAAGGAAAAAATATACAAAGCCCAACCCCACTATAGTTCAGTTACATCATTCCAGGATTTTCCTGCAGCAGTCAGAGGGGAAATCACAGGAATCAGGAACGATGCTGGGCATGGCAAAGGATTTGACCTTGCTTCTCAAGGAAGGAGATGGGCACTCTTTTAGCAGGAATGAGGTTCAAAAGTTGGGTCAGCAATAAGGATGGTGAGGTGGTGAGAAGTGGATTTCAGAGAAAGAGTCCTATGGCAAGAGATTTCATCTTCAGAGTAAAGGCGGTTTTTGGTGGTGCTTTTTTTTTTTTTTTTTTTTTTTTAGCATCGAAGAAAATTCCAAGAAGAAAAAAAGCAAGCTGTAACCCAGGATGCAGAATGCAAAGTTCTGCCTCCTGTCTCCTGTGAGGCCCCATCAGCAGGAGGACTGGGGGCGTAGGGGGTGTTTGCAGCCTTTCAGCGAAACAGGGCAGAGAACTGCTTATAAATATGCTCCAACTGCTCTTGGGCTGTTGTGCTCTTGCCAAGGAAGGCGGCAGGCATTTTTAGGCCCCAGGGTGGGATGCCCCAAACAGGTGGCTTCAAATTGTTGGGGATCCATTCACCAAAATAACTGCTATTTTGGTTTTGTATATGAAACATCTGCTCAAAGCAGGGCACGGCTGTGGTGCATATAAGGAGGGGTTTCTCAACAGCTGAGGGAGGGTCACAGTCTGGAAGGGAAGGAGGAAAGAAGTAGGGGTTAAGAGGACCTCACAAAGGGACTCCACTTGGGGATGCCCTACAGGTCTGGGTAGTCAACCTTGAGCCTCTGGACAATGAGACCCAGGACCAAAGCCTGTCTCCCCTCCTGACCCAGGGATAAGCACCTAAGATACCTTCAGGGTGGGCAGGTAGTGAAGTCAGATCCCCAAGGGGAACCCCCTTGACTCAGAGAGAGGGAGAGGCAGCTGGTGCGATTCAGGGCAAGGAGCCTGAGGACCAGATTATGCATATGGGAAATGGGGAAACTGCTGTCCAGGAAAGAGGAAAGAAATGACTGGCTGAGGATCCAGGAAGGCGGGACCCTGAGCACTGGACTCCTGGCTCCACCAAGGCTCAGAGTCCAGCTCCGTCTGTACCAGGGTGGGGAAGTCTCTTGGCCCTGATTCTGTGGAGTAAGGTGGGAAGGCAGCTGCTGTCAGGGAGAGGAGTGAGTGGGGAAAAGTGAGGTGGGAAGACAGTAGACAGAAGGAAAGGAGGGAGGGAGGAGGGGAGGGGAGAGGAGGCCAGAAGCCAGAGTGACCAGAAAGACAGCTTGTGTTTAATTTGAATTGGGCGGGGGTGGGGGGTGGGGGGAGCAAGCATCCCTGCTTTTCTCAGGCCGTGTGTGCTAAGTCGCTTCAGTCATGTCCAGCTGTTTGTGACCCCATGGACTGTAGTCCGCCAGACTCCTCTGTCTATGGGGATTCTCCAGGCAAGAATACTGGAGTCGGTTGCCATGCCCTCCTCCAGGGGATCTTCCTGACCCAGGGGTTGAACCCTCGTCTCTTATGTCTCCTGTGTCGGCAGGTGGGTTCTTTACCACTAGTGCCACCGGGGATACTGAGAGCTTATCAGGGTCTGCTCTACCAAATACTAATTCTGGAGGGGTGCATCTGTTAAAGAAGAGCTCAGGGCACCTTGTCATGAGCTGGGATGGGGGTTAAGGTGACACTGCAATCCAGCGACGGGGCAATGGTTCTCCCAGACACCCTCAGAGCCAGAGCTTAAAGCTTCAACAAATATGGGGGGCTCTCTTTAAGAATAATAAAACAGAGACTTCCCTGGTGGTTCAGTAACACCCTGTGCTTCCACTGCAGGGCTCTTGGGTTTGATCTCCAGTTGGAGAACTAGGATCCCGAATGCCACACGGCAGGGCTAAAAAAAGAAGAAGAAGAAAATTATAAAACCAGAATTAATTACAGAGTTTTGCAAGGGGCCATGTACCCTCCATCTCTGCTCAGAGCCATCTCTGGTTTCTCCTCCCTCAACCTCTGCAACCCAAGTCCCACCTCTTCCAAGGAGCTGGGGAGGTGGGAGCAGGCGGTCCCAAGAGCTTGGACTTGGGGGTCAGACTGATGAAAGAGAATTTACATTTTAAGGCAGGACAAGAAAATTTGTTTAAATAATTTTATTTATTTAGTTATGACTGTGCTGGGTCTTCGCTGCCGCCAGGGCTTTTCTCTAGTTGTGGCGGGTGGGGGTTGCTCTCATTATTGCAGAGAACGGAGGACTCTGGAGCCCAGGATCAGGAGTTGTAGCACAGGGCCTTCACTGCTTCAGAGCATGTGGGATCTTCCCGGATCAGGGATCGAACATGTGTCTCCTGCATTGGCAGGTGGATCCTTTCTTTACTGCTGAGCCACCAGGGAAGCCCCAGGACAAGAAAATTTAAACACAAAATTCTCTCTGTGTCTGTGTGGGCCTCCTCCCTTTCCTTCAGGGTGCAGTGTCTCTGCATTATCCATTAACCAGACCTCCTCAAAGATGGGAGTGCCTACTTTATTATAGAAATCATTTATTTTTCTTTTCTTCTGATGCCAGCAGTGTAACCTCTTAGAAGACTAGCATTATTTCCCAGTTCTGTAAGGGGTCATGGTGACTTACTGCTCACTTTGTTTGGGCTTACCTGGCCTACATGCATTTGGTGAACTTGATGTGAAACATTAGTGTGTCATTTTGATGTATGACGCACGTGTATGTGCCAAGTGGCTTCAGTCGTGTCTGACTCTGCAACTCCATGGACTATAGCCCACCAACTCCTCTGTCCATGGAATTCTCCAGGCATGAATACTGGAGTGGGTTGCCATGCACTCCCCCAGGGGATCCTCCCACCCCAGGGAATGAACCCTCGTCTCTTATGTCTCCTGCATTGGCAGGTGGCTTCTTCACCACGATCGCCACTCGGGAAGCCCTGTGATGTAGGATCAGTTCAATTCAGTTCAGTCACTCAGTCGTGTCCGACTCTTTGCGACTCCATGAATCGTACACCAGGCCTCCCTGTCCATCACCAACTCCCGGAGTTCACTCAGACTCGCATCCATCAAGTCCGTGATGCCATCCAGCCATCTCATCCTCTGTCGTCCCCTTCTCCTCCTGCCCCAATCCCTCCCAGCATCAGGGTCTTTTCCAATGAGTCAACTCTCCACATGAGGTGGCCAAAGGATTGGAGTTTCAGCCTCAGCATCAGTCCTTCCAGTAAACACCCAGGACTGATCTCCTTTAGGATGGACTGGTTGGATCTCCTTGCAGCCCAAGGGACTCTCAAGAGTCTTCTCCAACACCACAGTTCAAAAGCATCAATTCTTCGGCACTCAGCTTTCTTCACAGTCCAACTCTCACATCCATACATGACCACTGGAAAAACCATAGCCTTGACTAGGTGGACCTTGGTTGGCAAAGTAATATCTCTTCTTTTTAATATGCTGTCTAGGTTGGTCATAACTTTCATTCCAAGGAGTAAGCGTCTTTTAATTTCATGGCTGCAATCACCATCGGCAGAGATTTTGGAGCCCAAAAAGATAAAGTCTGACACTGTTTCCACAGTTTCCCCATCTATTTGCCATGAAGTGATGGGACCGGATGCCATGATCTTCGTTTTCTGAATGTTGAGCTTGAAGCTAACTTTTTCACTCTCTGCTTTCACTTTCATCAGGAGGCTTTTTAGTTCCTCTTCACTTTCTGCCATAAGGGTGGTGTCATCTGAGGTTATTGATATTTCTTCTGGCAATCTTGATTCCAGCTTGTGCTTCTTCCAGCCCAGCATTTCTCATGATGTACTCTGCATAGAAGTTAAATAAGCAGGGTGACAATATACAGCCTTGATGTACTCCTTTTCATCTTAAAAAATGTACATGACTGTACCTTTGACTTCTAACAGGTGGAATGGTTCTCCAAGCTTCTGAGTCTGTCTCTTGCATTACAACCCTCAGTTTGGCTTGAATAAAATTCTATTTTTCCTTTTTGACTATTAATTGAATTTTCATCCACAAGGCAAACCTGGGCTGACTGTGTAATCCAGGCAAGTCAACTGCGTTCTTGAAACCTCAGTTTTCTCATCCATAAAATGGAAGGGGTATTTACCTCCTCTAGGACCACTGTAAAGATTAAATAAAATAATACATATAATACACAATGTCTCACGTATCATAAGCACTCAATAAATGGCATGCCTGATAGATATATGGTAAGCATTCTATACATGATTATAATAATCATCCAAACTGGTTTCAAGTTGCACTTCAACACATCTTCCAGGAAGCCCTTTTTAAAAAATGACATGTAATATACATCCAATAAAGTGCATAATTAAGTGAGAAGCTCAGTCAGTTTTTACATAAATATGCACCTACGTTGCTACCACCCAGATCAAGACACAGAACATTTCCAGAGCCCCAGGGGCTCCCACTTTTCTCTTCCCAGTCAATGCTTCTTGCTCTCCACCTCCAAGAGATAGTTATTATCCTGATTTCTATTGCCACAGATTAGACTGCTTCTGAAACTTATGCATGGACTCATAGTGTATTCTTTCATTTTATTATAATTCTAAACTAACCGCCACTCCTTACTAAAAAGATCTGTAGCTTCTCAGACTTTGGACTCCATCACATCTGATTGGACTCCTCAGATGTGGACTTTGGACTCCTCTTCCATAAAGATCATCGTGAGTTATTTGTTTCTTAACCATATCAATTGTCGAAAACTCGGGTTTCCAAACATACTGTCATAGAAACAACTGTAGCAGAGTCTAATGGTTAAACTGTGAACTGCTTCCAGCCAGTAGTTTCCAGTGTCCAACACATGCTAAGTATCATTGTGTTTCTCTCCGGTATTTAAAACATTCCACTGTGCTCCCCAGGCTGCCTCACAGTTTGGGAACCATGGGCCCAGGCTCTTTTCTTCGATTGGATTTAATGTTCTCTCTCAGCCTCCAGGCTCAACGCAAATGCCACCTTTTCCGTGAAGCTTTCTGTCCCCACCAGTCAAAAGCAAACCATATCTACACCAAATTATTTCTCCAGCTGGAATGAACATTTCTTCCTCTGGGATCCCTGGCAATTTAATGGGTAAAAAGCAAGAACTGTTCTCTGATACACAAGATGTAAACAATGTCACATTTCTTTATATCTCAGAATTGAATACAATTTGGTTGAAGCCCCCCGCTGTTTGCGGTTGCTGAGACTTCATTTGAAGGGTACTTCCGTGTGGCTCTCCCCTTGTTCAAACTGGGCTGTATCAGGGCTATGGGACTTTCACAGTCCAGGCAAAACTGACCTGTTCACACCCGCTGTGTTCAGAGGCTGCCACCACAGTGCTCACCAGTCCATTCAAAAGTGGTTGGCCCTAATCTGCTGCCCCAGAGCAGGCTGAGCAGAGGGATTCATTCCTGGCTCTCAAGGTCATGGAGGAAGGTCCTGATGCTCAGTGCCCAGGCTCTCACACCCTGCTCCCTAAAAGCCCTAACCACTCAGAGACTCTATGTGCATGTGGGCTAAGTCAGTGCCCCTTAGAACCTGCTGTTTGGGGGAATCCAACCTCCCCCTTGGGAAGAGGTATTAGCTCCCCAGAGTTTGCATGCAGGTAACCTGGGGGCTTAATGTGGCCCTTAGATGTGTTTTGTTTAGCCAGTGTGATTTATTTAAAAAAAAATTAATCCATTACAACAGTTCAACTTACTGGGAGATGCTGAAATTTTTACAGTCATGATCCTTGGTCACTGGATGTACAGCCGTGGTTGGAGCTTGAGTTAGGACCTCTTCCTTCCCACCCCCACTAAGCGTGTGTTTCCCTTTTAGCCACATCTATGGTTACATCTGCCTGGCCCCTATAGGCCTTTGAGTTTGATACTCTGGCCTAAGCTTTGAAAAACAAAGCCTTTTTGGTACTGTGTTCCGACCTCAAACAAACACTATTAACTGTTAACATTCTTTCGAGCAAGGTTGTACCAAACAGAAGCACTCCAGGCTCTACGGCTCTTTGTAGGTGTGTGCGGGGGGGGGGGGGGGGGGCAGCGCGGGGTGGGGGGTGGCTGCGCTAGAAACAATTACTTTTTCATTCTCTGCCAGTGGAACTACAGCAACTAAAAAGGCAGGACACCGGAACGCTCCAAAACTATATTCAGCACTGATTTACGCAGACTCCTTTTGTCATTTTTAACGATATAAGTTGCTTAAGGGTATTGGGTCTTGATAGTTTCCCGCTACTAGATAAAGAACCTTATAAACATTATCTTGTTGAATTCTTTAGAAAATGCTTTTAAAAGAATGCAGCAGAATCTATAAAGGCCCAGACACCAGGAGGAGGGAGTGGGGGTGAACGCGGGATGGAGGGGCGGGTGCAACATAAAAGCAGAAGGGAGGCAGGTGCAAGCCTGAGACTGTCGCGGATTCTCGGACTCAGGACCCAGGGTACTCCAATGGGCCCCTTGTATGTGGGGGGCCCAAATCAGCAGGTTTGGCAGAGGCAGCTGCACTCAGTTGCTTTTGTCTCTCCCTGGTCCGCCCCATGCCTACTCTTCGGTCCCTCTTTCACCGCCCCCGCCCCTCTCTCCTCCCTCCCTCATTCTCAGTCCCTCCATGCAGCTCCCTGTCGCCATTCCCTGACTGCCAGCTTCTCCCATCTCCGTTCTACATCTGTCTCCCCACCTGCCCGGCTCCTGGCGCAGTGGCCAAGCCGCAAGCAGGCTCTACGCCGTCACGTGACTCGAGAGTAAATCACAGGACTCTTCCCACCCCCAGCAGCTGGCCGGCGCTCGGCTCTGCAGAGGCTGCAGGCCGCGCATGCGCAGCTGCCAGCGCACCTGCCCGCTGTGCGGGCGGGACCTCGGACCAGCCCAGGGCATCAAGGGTCCGCAGCCTCGCCCCGCCCTCAGGTTGGCCGGGGGCGCGGGGTAGTGGACCCACGTGGGTCCAGATTTCCAAGAGGTTGCGGTCCACGCATCCAAACCTGTCCTTAAGTCAGGACACTGGGGCTGCGCCTGGGCGCTGGACGTTCTCCCCTGGGCATTAGAAAGTCAGATCGCAAGTCCCGCTTTTGCGTTTAGAGCCGTGTGACCTTGGGCAAGTGACTTGACCTCCCTGTGCCCCAGAAAAACGGAATAATGATAGCTCAGAGATGTCAAGAGGTCTTGAGCCAGGTTTCACAGAGAGATTCCAATCTGACACTCCTGAGTCAGGGGTTCCTGAGTGAGTCCACAGTCTGTCACCCTACTCCCTTTTCCAACCATCCTATTTAAAGCAACATCCGTTCTGATTTTTGCCATCCCTAGTAAACATCTCAGGCACACATCGGCAGGAAATAATTTAGTTCTTTGCCCTTTCTTTTACAGGAAATAGGAGCTGCTATGTTTTATTTTCTGCGGCCTTTGCAGAGGTCTCCAGGCAGATTCCAGGCTACCAGAAAGTCCTGGAGCTCTGCAGCAAGGTCTACCCCAGGTGTTTTCCTTCCACACTGTCCCTAACAGTCACATTAGCCCCTCTCTGCTCCTGGAAAAGTCAAACTCATTTCTGACACCTTCTGTATATCTTCCTAGGACACTCTCCCAGTTCCCTCTTGCCACCCTTTGCTCATCTCAGGAAGCCTGCTCTGACTGCACCCTACCTTGTCCACTGAGTCAGGTGCTCTGTTATTCGCCCTCAGAACCTCTGTCCTTCAGCTTCAGCACTTACTAGAACAGTAACTCCTTGATTCCTGTCTGTCTCCTAAGCTAGATTACTGGCTCTTTGAGGGCAATATCTGTTGACACGTCAAGGAGGGACTACGTGGCATCTCTGGTGTGTCCTAGGTCCCTGCAATTTACAAACTATCTCCTACTTTTCCAAAGGCAGCCCAAGGCTATCAGTACCTTCCCTGGGTAAAAAGCAGAGACCAGATATTAAGAGACGACACATAAACATTGTCCCTCTCTAGAAACCCACAGGAAGGTTCTGTTAGGGTAGACTGGGATGAGAATGAGAAGATGGTCAGATCTTCCTGCCCTGGGGCTGGTGGCTGAACTAGGACGTGTGGCCCCTTGTCCTGGCTTCTGCAGTGTTCACCATGTGACCTTAGGAATGTCCTCCTCTAGGCCTCAACTTCTTTAGTAGTCAGTAGAAAATAATGGTTCAGAATTCAGATTGTAAAATTAGATCTTTCATTTGTCACCTATTCAGTTCAGTTCAGTCGCTCAGTCGTGTCCGACTCTTTGCGACCCCATGAATCGCAGCACGCCAGGCCTCCCTGTCCATCACCAACTCCCAGAGTTCACTCAGACTCATGTCCATCAAGTCAGTGATGCCATCCAGCCATCTCATCCTCTGTCGTCCCCTTCTCCTCCTGCCCCCAATCCCTCCCAGCATCAGAGTCTTTTCCAATGAGTCAACTCTTCTCATGAGGTGGCCAAAGTACTGGAGTTTCAGCTTTAGCATCATTCCTTCCAAAGAAATCCCAGGGCTGATCTCTTTCAGAATGGACTGGTTGGATCTCCTTGCAGTCCAAGGGACTCTCAAGAGTCTTCTCCAACACCACACTTCAAAAGCATCAATTCTTCGGCACTCAGCCTTCTTCACAGTCCAACTCTCACATCCATACATGATCACAGGAAAAACCATAGCCTTGACTAGACGGATTTTAGCAAGGCACTTATCTTCCCTGAATCTCAATTTCTTCATCTCTAAAATGTTATATTTCTTAACAATATTAAGCAAAGGACCTAGCTCACAGAGCTATTCCAAGAATGTAATAAGCATTCATTGATTTTTAAGACTAGTTCTCTTGTCCTTTTTGACTTTTGATTGGCTTAACTCATTTTTCTTTGAAGTCAGAGGGGAGCCCTATCTCATATTTCAGAAGCGATCTCCCCCATAAGTTAAATCTAGCAAAAACTGACATGGGACCACTTTGGTAAACTTGGACTCTAGGAAAGATATACTGACCAGAGTTGTTCCACAGCATAGCCCTATTCGATTTGGGACCTAGGTATTTCTAGATTTTGGTTGCCCAAAGACTAGGATTATGTCTGTCTGCCGTGTACATGGTTGGAGATCCAACGCCTAGAACAGTGGTTTACATACAGTAGTGAGAGAAAAATAAATATTTGCGAATGAATGATGCACAGCCTAAGACAAAGTCTAGTGCTCAGTTTCTGAGCCTATTTTTTTTTTCACCTGAAAATGGGGATTAAAAACAATGCCCAATTATTGTGATTTAATAAGCTGATGCATCTAAGACTCAGTGGATGGTGGATTTATGGATATGGGAACCCAAAGAAATAGAGATGGTAAATAAAGCTCACGTTACGTTGTCTTGGGGAGTGGGTACTACTAATAAGAGATCTAGCTTCCGAGTTCCTTTTGTGGGCGAGGGGGAGTGAAGGAGGGGGTGATGGAAAGCTCCCAGGAGCCCGGGGATTCTGGTGCGGAGGCTGCGGAGAGGACCTTAGGACTCAGCGCGCCGGGAGCGCGCGACGGCCAGGCCGCGCGCGCGGCGCGTGAGGTGAGGGGGAGGGCGCGGCTTTCTCGCCAGCCAGGGACCGCCTCGCGTCCAGCCGCATCTCGGGGGGCGGGGCCGAGCCTCCGGGCCGCAGTGCGATTGGCGGAGGTGCGCGGGTGACGCCGACGGCTGGCGCGAGACCCCGCCCCTCCCGCCGGGCCGGCCCCCGAGCGCGCGCCGGCGGGTCGCCAGCCTCGCTCTGGCTTGGATCGCGCCGCACCCCCGCGCCGCGCCCGCGCGTCAGTCGTTCTCGAGCCGCGGCTGCAGGGGCGGCGGGCGGCATCCAGCCGAGCGCGCCGACGACCCGGGGAGGCGGCGGTGTCTGCGGGCGTCGCGTGAGGAGGCCAGGAGCCCAGAGACTCGCGCGGCGCGATGGCCCCCATCGGCCTCAAGGCGGTGGTCGGAGAGAGTAAGTGGAGTCGGGTTTCCTCCCCGCAGGCGGCGGCTACGGCTCGGTACCTGCCCGCAGCGCGCCCCCCTCGCCGCCTCCGCGCTGGCCTCTCGCTCCCCGCTCGGCCTGAGGCTCCCGGGTTGGGAGGGTCCCGTTATCCCGGCGCCGCCTTCTCCGGAGGGAAGTCCCTCCCGGCCTCCTGCGGCCCTCGTCCCTTCTTCCCCCGCTCTGCTCTTCCCGCATTCCTCCTCCTTCCCCCGCGCCTTCGCCGCATCCCTGACCCCTCGTCGCACCCCTCCCCTCTTCTCCCCATCCCTCTCTTGGGTCTTCACCTGCATCTCCCTCCACTCCCATCGCTCCACGTCTCCCCCTTCACCTCGCCTTTACCCCCCTGCGGCCTGTTACCCTCTCCTCTATCCCCCTCCTTCACCCCGAGTGCCTTCTCCCCATTTCCCCCTCTCTTCCTCTCGCCTTCTTTATTCCCCCAAGCTCCTCTATTCCACTCCTCTTTCCATCCCCAGTCCCTCCCTCTTTCCCACCCTCCTCCGTGGAGTCGTGACGTGCCAGATCTCGGCCTGCGTCCTCCTGCCCGCTTCCCCCTAGATCCCTCCCCTGGAGCCGGAGCCGCGGTCCCCGGCCGCAGAGACCCACCTGGGAGCGCCGGCTCCGCGCGCCGCGGCGCTCAGGCGCGCCGCTCGCCCGCCCAGGGGCCAACTCCTTGCAGCGGGAGAGAAGCCTGTTTGTTTCCAAAGGCTTGGCTCTGCCGGGGCCGAGGCCACCCGGCTCCTCCTCCCGAGCCGGGGTCTTGGCTTCGAGGGCGGGATCTTCTCAGGGTCCTGTACCGTCTTCAATCACCCGGGAGACTGGGAGAGCGCTAGGGTGCGCGGGAGAAGTTGCCCTGCCCAGCACCGCAGTCTACGGACTCCCTGTTCGCAGGACTCAGCCGGGGCTTGATTTCGGGCCGCGCAAACCCCTGTTACAGGGAGGAAATAGTTGTTCGTGGTTTGGATGAAAGGCTTGACGTAAATGGATTTTTAAAAAATGGATGATGGAGATTGTGGGGCTGCAGCGGAGTGAGGGCTGACGGTGGTCATATTTGGAAAACGGCGTCTCTGGTGCTAAGTAAGCTTGGCGATCTTGTGCAGGCAAATAGTGCCTCTTCAATATTTTGGCCGTTATCTTTAACAGAAAACGGGAGAGGATTGCTGTGGGTTTTGCCGTCTTTTTTGGAATCGAGAGAGAATTAAAAGTGGACTTTTCTCTGCGGGAGAGGATAAGAAAGGAAATAGAAGGAAAATGGTGGAAATGACAGTTTCCTTTCCAACGATTCTCTCCAATTAGAGCAATTCCTCTGTCTCTTTCTGGCTGTCAGATGGGATTTTTGACTGTGATGGTCCTTTTGGGCGTCACTGTTTCTTCTTATTCACTCTCTTCGTTGGTATATACAAAATATTCCCGGTTATACAACCTTCTCTGACCTATTACTCCAGGAGAAAAGTGTTATAAACACTGAAACCCAAATGAGCAAGTTTTAAAAAAAAGTGTTCATGACAACACCTGCCTACCCCATGCGGTAAATGTTCCAAATCACGTACTTTCTATTTTAAAGGCCAATCAAAGCGCTTAGGACTGGAAGGACCCCTAGGGATCTTCTAATGTCAATACCCTCGTTTTACCCGTGGGAAAGAAATGGAGGCTCAGAGCAGTTAAATGACTTGCCAAAATCAGCGTTAATTAATTTCCTAAAACCTGGTGTCCATTTCCTTGCAACATTAGTTAAAAATAATAATAATAACTTTCTTCATTTTTCTGGGTATACCATTTCCTTCCAATACGCTCTCTAAAGGGTTGTGAAATATGGAATGTTATGTTGAATGTTACATTCCTTCAAATGTTATATTCGAATAAGGTGCTTTAAAACAAAGTCCTGGAAGCAAGTGTTCTGGACATCACATTTTTGTAGCCTTTTACTGTGACGCTTCTTCATGCAGGTAGACCTACCCCGCCCCCATCCTGCAATGGCCTTTTTTAGAAACAAGTATCAGGAAAAAAAAAAAAAAACACCAATATGTCATATGGTCAGAATTTATTTTCTGAAATAAAGCCACTGTTTACCAAAAAAAAAAAGGCTAATTTTACATGAAATTGGTGAATGTGTAAACAGCATTTCTATAACAATTGAGTTAGGTAAAAATTTTGGAAGAAATATTTTTGCAATTCTTTGTCAGTGACATAAAGAATTCTGTTAACTTTGACTCCTAATTTTGGAAGGGGTTTCTAGCTTTGCTTTTTTCCTCTAAAAAAATAAAGCAAAGATTTTTTTTTAACCAATTTCCCAGTTTAAACGTCACCCTCACAACCTGGTCTTCCCAGTCTAAAAATTAACACCTCATAGTCACTGTTTATCATACTCTCTAATTTTATCTTTTTCATTACACTTAAAATTAGTTTTTTGGGTTGTTTTTTGCTTTTGGTACTTGTTTGATTGTTTCATCCCCTTGAATGTTGCTTCTGGGAGAGCATGGGTCTTTATCTAATATGTTCATCCCTGTTCAGTTCAGTTCAGTCACTCAGTCGTGTCTGACTCTTTGCGACCCCATGAATCACAGCACGCCAGGCCTCCCTGTCCATCACCAGCTCCGGGAGTTTACTCAAACTCATGCCCATTGAGTTGGTGATGCCATCCAATCATCTCATGCTCTGTTGTCCCCTTCTCCTGCCTTCAATCTTGCCCAGCATCAGGGTTTTTTCAAATGAGTCAGTTCTTCACATCAGGTGACCAAAGTATTGGAGCTTCAGCTTCATCATCACTCCTTCCAATGAATATTCAGGACTGATTTCCTTTAGGATGGACTGGTTGGATCTCCTTGCAGTCCAAAGGACTCTTTTTTTTTTTTTTAATTTTAAAATCTTTAATTCTTACATGTGTTCCCAAACATGAACCCCCCTCCCACCTCCCTCCCCATAACATCTCTGTGGGTCTTCTCCACAGTTCAAAAGCGTCAATTCTTGGGCACTCAGCTTTCTTTATAGTCCAGCTCTCACATCCATACATGACTACATGATTCATCCTTGTATCCCATACCAAAAACTGTCGGTGGCTGGTCATAGTTGGCTGTCAATAGATATTCATGGAATGAATCAGTGTTTTTAAGGATATGTTCGAGAGCAAGATAAATGTAGTTTGTGGCTTCCTGTCCTATCTTTCTTGTCATATCTTTCAATGTACATGAGTTTGAGTAAGCTCCAGGAGTTGGTGATGGACAGGGAGGCCTGGCGTACTGCAGTCCATGGGGTCGCACAGAGCTGGACAGGACTGAGCGACTGAACTGAACTGAGCTGAACAGGGATGAATATATTAGATAAAGACCCATGCTCAGTGGGTGACAATAGGTACAGGTACAACAGAAGTAGAGGATATGGGTCAGTGTTAGCTGTTCATTCAACAGAGATCTGTTCAGAGCCTGGTAGCAATTATGAGGGAATACAGGGACACTCAAATATGGGACCATTTCACACTGTTGTGACAGACACAGACAATCCTGTGCCCCCTTTCATGTCACTCTGCTGACACACTTAGGGTATAACCAGTTATCGTGCTTCTTTGTGGTCTCACCCAACTAGACCAGAAGCTCTTTGAGGGAAGAATAGGATCTCCTCTTATTCTTAAATCTGTCTTTAGTATGACAATTAGTACTTCATCCTTATAAATGTTGGATGAATCTTTGTGTATAATAATTCAGAGAAAAAACTCTGGATTTGGACCACCTGGAATAAAATTCTGGTCTACTACTGTTAGCTGTGTGGTTTTGGCAAATAATGGAATCTTTTTGTGCCTCAGTTTCTCCATCTATAAAATGGGTAATAGTAGCACCTACCTCCTGTGGTTTTATGAGTTTTAAAAGAAATAGTGCTGGCATAGCATCTAATACAGTTTTTGATGCTTTTGAACTGCGGTGCTGGAGAATACTCTTGAGAGTCCCTTGGACAGCAAGGAGACCAAACCAGCCAATCCTAAAGGAAATCATCCATGAAACTTCATTGGAAGGGCTGATGCTGAAGCTCCAATACTTTGGCCACCTGATGTGAACAGCTGACTCGTTGGAAAAGACCCTGATGCTGGGAAAATTTGAGGGCAGGAGGAGAAGGGGATGACAGAGGATGAGATGGTAGGATGGCATCATCGACTCAATGTACATGAGTTTGAGCAAACTTGGGGAGATTGTGGAGGACAGAGGAGCCTGGTGTGCTGTATGCAGTCCATGGGGGTCGCAAAGAGTCGGACACAGCTTAGCGACTGAACAATGAAACAGTTCTTTTAGTCAATCTTATCATTATGACAAGATCCACAAGAGTGTCAGTACAAATGTTAGAGGATTTCAAGAAGAGATAGGCTGCCTGTATCCTGTGGGGCCACAGTTTTGGGGGAGAAAGTGAAGTCTTGGGTAAACTTCCTGAGTGAAGTGCAGATGAGCTGGAAAATGGAAGAATAGACCTGAAGAACATATGGATGATTAGTAACCACATGCAACTTCTGTTTCCCATTCTGCTCATTTCTTTACTTTTTCCCCTTTAATTTCTGTCTATAAACGTAGGGTTTTGTTTTTTCTGCTCTCTGCTTTGTAAAGAGATTGCAAGAGAAAGGAGAATTTCATTCTCTACCCACCCGCCCGCCACCCACTGCCCCGCCAGGCATTCTCTGTCTACTTCATGTTAATGGATGATGTTTCAGTTATGTCAATCCATGCTGTAATTTACAAATCCAAATTTTACTCTTGTTCCCTGAAGTTTTGTCAGAGTGTTTCAAAGATTCAAGGATTACAAAATGTATTGCTTTTCTTGTTTCCTAACTATTAGCAGTTTGTCCCCAGGTAGTTTATAAGAATCACATTCTTTGGGAAGAGAATGTAGTTTCAGTTTTGGAGGAGACTGTGGGTATGTAAAATGCTGCCTTTTTCAGATGGGGCCATGAGTCATAGGATGTGTCAGAAGTTGAGAAAACACCTAGATTGAAGCAATTTTCATTCATTCTTATACTTTTTTTTTTAAAAAGAAACCTTAGATCACATACTTGAAATATATTAAATATATGTCATATTTTTTCCATTTTAAGGTATAATTTGCATAGGTCTTCCCTGGTGGCTCAGTAGTAAAAGAACCCACCTGCCAAGCAGGAGATATGGGTTCCAGCCCTGATACCCTGGAGAAGGAAATGGCAACCTACCCCAGTATTTTTGCCTGGGAAATCCCATGGACAGAGGAACCTGGCAGGCTACAGTTCATGGGGTTGTAAAAGAGCTGGGCATGACTTAACAGCTAAACAACAACAAAAAATAATTGGCCCAGGTAAAATTTACCCTTCTTAGTGAACAGTTCTTCAAATTTCAGATTTACCTGCCATCATATGACCACCACAGTAATCAAAATACAGAACAGGTCATCACTCCCTGAATTCCCTTGTGCTACCACCCCCAGCCCCTGGTGAGCACTGAATGTCGTTAACAGTGAAGTCATACCCTGCAAAGCTTTTTGAATGTGCCTTCTTTAACTTACCATAGCGCATTTGAGAATCATCCATATTGCATGTATCCGTAGTTTGCCCCTTCTCATTGCTGGCTGCTTGTCTGTTGTGTGAATATGCAACAATTTGTTTCTCCATTCTTCAGCTTAAGGACATTTGAATTATTCCAGCTCTGGGCAATTGCAAATACTTCTATAATGTTTCTAGAAGCATTCACAGGTGTTGTGTGAACATATCACTTGGATATATATATACACACACACACGCACGCACTTAGGAGTAGGATTAATAGGTTGTGTGGTAAGTGTGTATTTAACCTTACAAGAAACTGTCAAATTATTTTCCAGAGTGGCATAACCACTTTACAGTTTTTACCAGCATCCTTGTTAGTCCTTGGTATTGTCAGTTTAAAAAATTCTAGCCCTTTTCCTAGTTAGTTGTATCGCATGATTTTAGTTGTCATTTTTCTAATGACTAATGGTGTTAAGCATTTTTTCTTGTATTTATTTGCCATCTGTATCTTCTTTGGTGGAACATCTAAATCTTTTGCATATTTTTTACTGGGTTATCTGTTTTCTTATTATTGATTTTTTGAGAGGTTTTCTATGTATTCTGGGTATATGTCTTTGTTAGATACATGAATTACAAATATTTCCTCACAGTTTGTGACATGTCTTTTCATTCTATTAACAGTATTTTTCAAATAGAAGAAATTCTAAATTTTTATGAAGTCCAGTTTATCCATTTTTTCTTTTATGAATTGTACTTTTGGTATCCTATCTAAGAAATCTTTACATAATCCATATTCACAAAAATTTCCTGTTTTTTTTTTTCTGTTTTCCTGTGGATGTTTTATAGTTGTAGGCTTTATATTTAGTCTTTGATCTATTTTGAGTTAATCTTATATATTGTGAATCATGATGAAAGTTCATTTTTGTGTATATGTAAATGTTTTTGGTTTTCATTTTTGTGTACATGTAAATATTTTTGTCTGTGAGTGTCCAGTTGTTCCAGCACCATTTGTTGAAAAGACTATCCTTTTTCTTTATTGAATTGTCTTTGTTCTTTGTTGAGAATCAATTGACCATCTTTGGGTGGGTTTATTTTTGGACTTCTTGTTCTGTTTCCTTGATCTTTATGTATGTTTTCACTAACCCACTATGACTCAATTACTGTAGCTTTAAAGTAAGACTGGAAACCAGAGATTGTGAGTCCTCCAGCTTTGTTTTTCTTTTTGAAAATTGGTTTTGTTCTTTTAGTTCATTTGCTTTTCCATATAAATTTTAGAATGAGCTTGTTGATTTCTATTTAAAAAATTCTTCTGCCATTCTGTTTGGAATTGTCTTGAATCTGTAGATCACTTTGAGAGTTGACATTTTTAATTTACTTTTAGTATCTTAGTTTCTTTTCTATATTTCAGAGTGAAAATAAAAATTATTAGCTTCACAAATAAGGGAGCAACAGTATGGTAAGCAGAATTGCAGATAGTTTAGCACAGTTGCAGAATACAAAGTCAATTTACAAAAATATATTGTATGTCTATATACTAGCAGTGAACAATTAGGAATTGAAATCTAAATTAGTATCATTTAGAGTAGAACAAAAAACATGAAATACTTGGGTGTAAATCGAAAAGAATGTGTTCCAGATCTGCATGCTGAAAGCTACAAATACTGATGAAAGATATCAAAGCTTAAATAGATGAAAAGATATACTATATTCATGGATTTTAAAAATTTATGCTATATTTATTATTTTTGAAATATGTTTTCAGTTCTCTTGGGCAGATACCTAGGAACAGAATTGCTGGGAAATGTAACTAACTTTTTGAGGCCCTGCTAAACCGTTTTCCAAAGTGACTGCACCACTACCAGTGTATGAGGGTTCCTATTTCATAATATCTTAGCACATGTTATTATCTGTCTTTTTTATTATAGTCATCCTAGTTGTCTTGAAGTGGTGTCCCATTGTGGTTTTGATTTGCATTTCGAAAGGCAATGCCAAAAAATGCTCAAACTACCCCACAGTTGCACTCATCTCACATGCTAGTCAAGTAATGCTCAAAATTCTCCAAGCCAGGCTTCAGCAATACATGAACCGTGAACTTCCAGATGTTCAAGCTGGTTTTAGAAAAGGCAGAGGAACCAGAGATCAAGTTGCCGACATCCACTGGATCATCGAAAAAGCAAGAGAGTTCCAGAAAAACATCTATTTCTGCTTTCTTGACTATGCCAAAGCCTTTGACTGTGTGGATCACAATAAACTGTGGACAATTCTTCAAGAGATGGGAATACCAGACCACCTGACCTGCTGCTTGAGAAACCTATATACAGGTCAAGAAGCAACAGTTAGAACTGGACATGGAACAACAGACTGGTTCCAAATAGGAAAAGGAGTGCGTCAAGGCTGTATATTGTCACCCTGCTTATTTAACTTATATGCAGAGTACATCATGAGAAATGCTGGGCTAGAGGAAGCACAAGCTGGAGTCAAGATTGCTGGGAGAAATATCAGTAACCTCAGATATGCAGATGACACCACCCTTATGGCAGAAAGTGAAGAGGAACTAAAAAGCCTCTTGATGAAAGTGAAAGAAGAGAGTGAAAAAGTTGGCTTAAAGCTCAACATTCAGAAAACGAAGATCATGGCATCTGGTCCCATCACTTCAGTGGAAATAGATGGGGAAACTGTGGAAACAGTGTCAGACTTTCTCTTTTGGGGCTCCCAAATCACTGCAGATAGTGATTGCAGCCATGAAATTAAAAGACGTTTACTCCTTGGAAGGAAAGTTATGACCAACCTAGATAGCATATTAAAAAGCAGAGATATTACTTTGCCAACCAAGGTCCGGCTAGTCAAAGCTATGGTTTTTCCAGTGGTCATGTATGGATGTGGGAGTTGGACTGTGAAGAAAGCTGAGCGGTGAAGAATTGATGCTTTTGAACTGTGGTGTTGGAGAAGACTCTTGAGAGTCTGCAGTCTTGGACTGCAAGGAGATCCAACCAGTCCATCCTAAAGGAGACCAGTCCTGGGTGTTCATTGGAAGGACTGATGCTGAGGCTGAAACTCCAATACTTTGGCCACCTCATGCGAAGAGTTGACTCGTTGGAAAAGACCCTGATGCTGGGAGGGATTGGGGGCAGGAGGAGAAGGGGACGACCGAGGATGAGATGGCTGGATGGCATCACTGACTCGATGGACATGAGTTTGGGTGAATTCCGGGAGTTGGTGATGGACAGGGAGGCCTGGCATGCTGCGATTCATGGGGTCACAAAGAGTCGGACACGACTGAGCGACTGAACTGAACTGAATGGCTAGTGATTCTGAACATTTTTTCACATACTTGTTGACAATTTAGGGCTTCCCTGGTGGCTCAGATGGTAAAGAATCCGCCTGCAATGCGGGAGACCTAAGTTCCATCCCTGGATTGGGAAGATCCCCTGCAGAAGGGAATGGCTACCCACTCCAGTATTCTTGCCTGGAGAATTCCGTGGAAAGAGGAGCCTGGTAGGCTACAGTCCTTGGTATCCAAAAGAGTCAGACACAACTCAGTGACTAACACTTTCACTTTCATTGACCTTGTATATCTTCTTTGGAGAGGTGTCTACACAAACAGTTGGCCCATTTTTAAATTAGATTGTTCAATTTGCATTTTAATCCACATGTTATTTTCATTTGAAATTACTGTTTTTACTTTACCTTTTAAATGTAAGGGTGGAAAGCCTCGATGATTAAGTATACACTTCAATCTGACCAGTTTGCCTGTTTCTTTAATCTTCTACCTTCTTTATTTTTCTGTTTAGTTTTAGTAGAAATGACTTATTCTTGTTACAACTGTCATCCTGTGCCCTTTCAGACAGTTCATTTAAATTTTAAAAACTGTTGAATGCTCCAATTGAATCTTCATTCCGAGTTTTATTAATTAAAAGTGTCAAAAAAAAGTGTCATATTTTTGAAATACCTCACTTTTAAAAAGGATTCTAATATGGTAGTCTTACAGTTAATACAAGTAATTTGTTAGTTAACAATTGTCATAAGAATTACAACGATACAAGACATTAGTCTGATGTAAGCGTAGGGAGGTTAGAGAAAGCTTCCGTAAGGAAGTGATGTCCAACTTACTTCCTTTCAGTTCCAGCTTATTTTGAGTTTTTGTTTCTATTTGTTTGTTTTTTAAAATTTATTTTTAATTGAAGTATAATTGCTTTACAATGTTGTGCTGGTTTCTGCTACACAACATTGTGAATCAGCCATAAGTATACATATATTCCCCTCCTTCTCTCCTACCCATCCCCGAATTTGTTTTGTTTGTAAAATTAGGATTAACTACTGGTTTAGTTTCTTTTGAAATTTCCATATAGTTTTTCTCATTTAATCTAGCAATTAATATAATTAATTATAATGTTGAGCAATCCTTATATTCTGAAATAAACTTTCTTGATAGACAATGCACTATTTTTCAGGAGTGAGAAATTCTGATGCAGAATTTATTCTGCTTATTATTTTGCTTATTAAATTCTGCTTAATATTTTTGCATTTATATTCATTAGTATTGGAGCCTTCTTGCTGCTCTTTGATCATTCCAAGTATGTTCCCATCTCAGGGCTTTGCATTTGTTGTTATCTGTGTCTAAAATGTTCTTTCACATATCTGTGTGCTTGTTCCCTTAATTAGGTCCCTGGTCAAAGGCTACCTCACCAGTGAGCTCTCCTCTGATTATGTAAAACTGAAATTTATATAATTTTCATCCCCCTCACCATGCTGAATTGTCAAATCTGACATTTCACACTTACTGTTTTGTCTGCTTATCCTGGCCTCCACCAGCCCAATGTAAGTTCTATGAGAGCATAGACTTGTTTTGTTCATTACTATAGCCCCAGCATCTAAAACAGTGCTGGCCCATAATGGACACTCAATAAATGGAATGAACAACTAAATACTATGTATTTTATATGTATATTATATATATATATATAATGTATAGTATATATATAATGTATAGTATATATATAATGTATAGTATATAATGTATATTATATAATGTATATTATATATAATGTATGTGTATATATATATAATGTATATTATATATATATGATTCCTCTCTCTCTCCATCTCTGTGTCTCTTTCTCTGTCTTTCATCTTTTTCAGATCTTCTGCATCAGAATTTCTCACTCCTTCAATGTATTGAATTGGGAAGTTTCTTATCTTTTTTGTGTGTTCCAGAATAGATCAAATAATATGGACATTCCTTTCCCTGAATGTTAGGAATGATTTATCCATAAAAATTTTTGAATTTGCTGCTTTTTAGAGGAAAGAGGATAAATATTTGCCAGTCTTTTAAATGTATTTGATTACTGTTTATTTATTCAGTATCAATTGAATCAATTTTGGCAATTTCTATTTTCTTATAAAAATAGGCCTTTCAGCCTAAAATTCTCAAACTTATTAACATTGAACTAGATTTGTATAATTTAAATAATATCTTCTGCATCAGTAGTTGTGATCTTTTCTCATTCTACCCTGTTAGTAGTAGTATTTTCATGGAAGGAGATTTGTCTGTTTTGTCTTTTTGAAAAATCTGTTTCTTCCTTCTGTGGTGTGTGTCTGTGTGTATGTGTTCTTATTCTAATTTCTTGAATCAAACACTTGGTTATTTTTTCTAATAAAAGCATCTAAGGATATTAGTCTTCATTTGAGTACAGCTTTGACTGAATCCCATAGGCTCCCTCCCTATAACCCCTCCCAAGTCTCTTAACATGCAGTATTCTTAGTTGTGGACTAGCTGTTACTCTTGTGATAGGGTGATAAGTAGTTTAATCTGGAGTAAAATTCCCATAAGAAGTGGTTTGGGACTCAGGGATCATCCATGTGTTACCCATCAGATATAAGAGAGCATATCTGCCACAAAAGCCAAAAAGGGCTTTTTGAATGTGCACTAAAAGATTTTCCCTCTGGCGTTCTTGGCACACAGCACCTCTTAGACAAACAGGTATTTGGCTGCTAATGAAGAATCTTTTCTTTAGTGGAGTAGTCAGGCCAAATCTTACAGTTATCACTGGCAACTCAACAGCCATAAATCGTGAACCTTAGTCCTGTGGCTCGCCTCTATGAGAAGTGCTCATACAACCCCCAGGGCCATCCTCTGATTTGATTGCTCCAGTCAATTGCTTCTGAGCAGGGCTGTTGCTGGAACTAAAGTTAGGGTGAGATAGCCAAGCCTTCTTTTTTTTTTTTTATCTTTTTTTTTTTTGGCTGTGCTGGGTCTTCCTTGCAGCACACAGGCTGTCCTTGCAGCGCACAGGCTGTCCTTGCCGCATGTGGGTGTCTGTAGTTGTAGCTTGTGGCTTAGTTGCCCCTTGGCATATGGGATCTTAGTTCCCCAACCAGGGATCAAACCCACATTCCCTGCATTGGAAGGCAGATTCTTAACCACTGGACCACCAAGGAAGTCATCAAGACTTCATTTGAATTTCAGCAAGTATGAGTTTTACTTGCTTATTGTCACCAGGCTTTTTTTTTTAATTAAAAAAAAATTTTTTTAATCAATGAGAAGTGGTGTCGTGGAGTGGAAAGAGTTCTAGTCAGACAGAACATCTAGCTGACAGCCCCAGTTCCAACCCCTAGTGACTGGGTAACCTGGACATGTTATTTAACCTCTTTTTCAATTGGAAATTCTAATCCCAGCATCACAGAATTCTTTTAAGCCTGCATTAAATAATAATACAAACAACTGCTCAGAAAACAATGAGTCTCTGTAGGGGGTTGTTATTATTTTACAGTTATAATTACTGAGATAAGCTTGTCTGCTCAAGGTTATGAATAAAACCTTAGCAGAGTCAAGGAGGCGCATCTCTTATAGTTTTGATAGGCACAGGGTCTGATAATTGCCAGGTAACAGCCAGTCGTTGCCCACTCAGTGCTCTTTGGGAAAGTTTGTGTTGGTTAAAACAATTGCTTCTGAGATACACTGATCTGATCTTAATATATGTCTCTGGGGCAGAGTAAGAACTACTAATGGCTCAAATTACATGCTGTCACAGAGCAGATCTCCAGAATTCCTTTCCTTCTGTTTCTCACAGGCCATTGACATTTCACTTTAAATGTCTGCTAATGATTTGGCCTAAGAGGTGAACTGGTAGGAAGTAAATGAGATACTAAGTAATTACCATACTGGGAAAGCTTATTTTCTTCTTAGGAACAAAAAAGTTTATAGAGATAGGAAAACAAACAAAATTTTAAAAAATCATTGGAGGACTTCTCTGGTGGTACAGTGGGTAAGAGTCCACCTGCCAATGTTGGGGACACAGGTTCGATCCCTGATCTGAGAATATCCTACAGGCTGCAGAGCAGCTAAGCCTGTAACACCACAGCTGCTGAGCCTGTGCTCTGGAGCACATGAGCCACAAACACCGAGGCGTTCTGCTGCAGCTGCTGCAGTCTGCTGGCGCTAGAGCCTGTGCTCCACAAGAGAAGCCTCCGCAATGAGAAGTCCGTGTAGCAATGAAGACCCAGTGCAACCAAATATCCAAAAAAAAAAAAGTCTTTAGAAAAAAAATTGGTTTGAATCAGAGTCTCCAGCAGTCAGTCCTTGTTCGGAGGACTGCTGTTCGGAGGACTGCTGAGATGTCACAGAAACCCAGGACCATATGGCATGGCTTGTTTCCATTTCATCATGTTTCTGAGGCCTCTGGGACCAAATGTTTTTGTTCATTTAACCAATATTTCTGCACTCTCTCCTATGTGCCAGAAGCTGTGTTGAGGGCAGCAGAGGTGATGGTATATGAGGAGACCTGGTCCTAGTGAGATTCACACAGGCTGTGGCAATACATCGGGTAAATGCCTTAAGAGGGGGTACTGTGGTGTGATGATGTACAGCACATGACGGAGCCCCCAGAGAGGCCAGGGGAGGGAGGGAGGCCGAGGGAGACCTGGAGGAGGTGAGGGGAGCTGGCCAGGAGGAGGGTGATATTGATGGGGTCTGGGAGAGAGTAAAGTCGCATAGAGAAGTGTCCAGGTTTGGCAAGAATATGAGAAAGGTTCAGCCTGGCTGGAGCTGAGGGAGTATGCAGACAGGAGTTGGAGAGGTGCTCAGGGCTTTCTGTCCTTACAAAGGACCTATATCCCTATTCCAGGAGCACTGGGAAGCCGCTGAAGGCTTTCGGCTGGGGAGAAACCTCGAGTCGCTGTGTGGAGACTGGACAGAGGGTTGGGTTAGGAGCTATGGTGGTGATGGTGGGAGTGGGGATCGCTGCCAGGGCTGGAGCAGTAGTGGCAGGTGGAGAGAAGTAAAGGGACCTGAAGGTGTCTTCGGAGGTAGAAACGTCAGGTTATGGTGATCGATCGGATGCAGAGGGTGAGGAGATGGCGTTGGGGAAGATTCCCAATTTTCTGGCTTCTGCAGCCCATGGTAGACCGTGCGGTTCACTGAGATGAATGAAGGAGAAGAAACGGGTTTGCTGGGAAAGGTTCCCTTTTGTAGGTGTTGTGTTTCTGGACCCTATGGACTGTCATTAAGGGCAGGGGTGTAGGAGGTCTGGGCCAGACACTGGGGCTGGGGCGTCCTCAGCTGTTGGAAGCTATAGGGGTGGGTCAGATCACAGAGGAAAGGGTGCCGGGTGACAAGGGGGCCTGGGTTCCCCCACTCCGCATCCCAGGGGATTCCGACATTTACACCCAGGCACAAGAAGAGTAGCCAGCGGGGCATGAGAGTCAGGTGGGAAGGGAGGCTAGCCAAACCGTGTCTCCGATTTGGTGGCTTCCCGGGCCCACACTCAGATCATCCCAGAGCAAGCCTGAGGCTTCATTCAGTGATGAGTCTCCACTCTCCAGGCTGAGGGGCTTGGCAGCTGGAAACTTTTCAGAGCTTCTTCTCACTGTGGTGTTTCCCCTGTGTCTTAAAGTCATTCCCTGGCTGTCTGAACCTCATTATTCAGGATTGTTTTGTGGAGGAAAGAGGAAATGATTGTAGCCAGTTGTAAGGCAAGGCTCTGAGGATTTGTGTGCTATGCTGTGTCAAGATGCCATCAAATCATGGAGTGTTGGCTCTGGGAAGAAATCGTAGGAGCATCTGGTCCAGACTCATCTAGAGCAGGAAGTCGAGTTGTCCTAGTCTGCTTGATGAATGACATTGGCAGGTCTTCCTTATCTGTGGCTGTTGAGGAAAGACAGTATTATTTTCATGTTCTGTGCCAGCATAGATTCACAATGACAGGGATAAGCTACTAGGAGTGTTACAATAGTGAGGGCAGGAAGGTTGCTTATACCGTGCTTAGAGGGAGCTCAGGACTTTCCAGCTGGTTCTATTCTAGTCTCAGATGATCCTCATGAACTTCCTTAATGGCAGTAGGAACAAAGCCACTTCTGTTTGTCAGCTGATGGCGGAAGGGAGACCCTTTAAGCTTAGATGGTCTTCAGAGCGCCTACTCTGGGAGTGACAGGGTGAAGAAAGCTTATTGACCCTCTTCTGTCATGGATTTTTTTACCCATCTTCCTGAGCATTGGTGTAGCCAGGAGGCAAAGGAGAGAGGCCTTTCCCTGGTCCCTGGACACATGGGTATTGCTGGTACTAGCTGCTAGGGATTTGCAGAAAAGGAAACAGTGCTGAACAAGAGACTCCCTCTGCTCCGTGTGAGCTTCACACTATGGGCTTTCAACAACAGACTGCTGTGAGACAGACCGCTTAAAATTACTCAGTCGACAGACCTCACCATGTTTTGGATAAAAGTGCTTCAGGATTTTAAGATGAGGCAATCAGGTGGTCACTGAGAGTTTTCAAATTTGGTTTACCTCACATAATCTTGCCGGGGGGATCACATTGAACGTAAATGTTTTGAGTGCATCATGGGGTTGTCTCTGTCTCTTTTTCCTACTTACCTTTTAAGGAACTTTGAAACTCTCAGTTCAGTTCAGTCGCTCAGTCGTGTCCGACTCTTTGCGACCCCGTGAATCTAGTTAGAGTAATAAGCTTCGTCAAGCTTTCACTGAGACTTAAAGATCTGGTCAGTTTCTCATAGAGAGGAATCCTCATTTTTCCTCTACCCCAATCCCTTATTAAGAAAAATTTCCAACGTAGTGGAAATTTGAAAGAATAGTATGATGATTACCCATCTACCTTCTACCTAGATTTCACAGCTGTTAACCTCTTTCCATCTTTGTTCTTATCTCTCTACACAAATGCTTTTTGTTAAAAGTTAAGGTTACAGGTTAGACATTGCAGAAGAAAATGTGAGTGTACTTGAAGTCAAAGCAATGGAAACATTCAATGGAAATATTCAAAGGCAAACAGAAGAGATCAAGGGAATTAAAGCAAGAGAGTATCAGCAAGATGGGAGATGGTGTGAAGGAGTCTAATACATATAAAGATGAAAAGAATGGGAGGATCAGAGATAATCTTTGAAGAAGTGTTAGCTGAACATTTTCCAAATTTGATGAGAGCTATGAACTTTCAGATGTAAGAGGTTCAGTGAATGTCAGGCATAAGCAATATGAAGAAATCTACACCACAGCACACCACACACCAAATTGCTTAAAAGCAGTAGTAATAATAATGAAATGATTAGCCAGAGAGCAAAGACACGTTGTGTACAGAAGCGCGACAAAGATGGCAGCGCATTTCTCGTCAGAATCAACGTAAGCTAGAAGACAGCAGGGGAGCATTTTTGAAGGACTGAAAAATACAAAATATTAATCTAGAATTTTATACCCGGAGAATATATCTCTCAGCAACAAATCAAGGTAAACATTTGTAAAAAAGTTGAAAGAATTCATCACCTTGCATGTCTGGAAATACCTATTTTAATCTGATATGTGAAAATACTTATTTTATCTGATGGTTCAGAGGAGCATAGAATTCTGCGTTGGAAATTGTTTGCCTGTAGACTTTTAAAAACTTGGCTCCACTGTCATCTTAGTTTTCATTGTTGCCTTTAAGGTGCCTTTGAATCATTGACTTCCTGATCTTTCGTACATGTCCCGTATTGTCGCCTCTGAATCTTTCACTGTGTCCTGGTATTCTGGGCTTTCATAGAAATTTGCCTTGATACTTGTCTGTTCTTATCCATTGTGCAAGACCAGGGTCAGGAAGCTTTTTCCACAAAGGGCTGTGTGTTTAAATATTTCAGTTTTTGTGACCCATCTATGATCTCTGCTGCTGCTGCTTTTCCCTCCACCCCTTTAAAATTGTAAAGGCCGTTATTAGCTTAAGGTCTAAGCTAAGAAGCAGCAGGCTGAATTTGGCCCACGTGCCCCAGTGGGGGAAGGAGAGGGTGGGATGAGTTGAGAGAGTAGCACTGAAACATCTAAACTGCTACCCTGTGTTAACCAGCTAGTGGGAGGTAGCTTTATAACACGGAGAACTCATCCCAGTGCTCTGTGAGGACCTTGAGGGGTGGGCTGGGGGAGGGGATGGGAAGGATGTTCAGGGGGGAGGGATATATGTATACTTATGGCTGATTCACGTTGTTATACAGCAGGAACCAGCAAAACATTGTAAAGCAGTTATCCTCCAATTAAAAATGAATTTTTAAAAATTTGGGACATTCCAAATCCAGGAATTTCATGCTGAATTAACTCATTAGTTCACTGTGAAGCAGGAAATCAAGTGAAGTGTAAAGTCTTTGTTTCTGATACTGGGTATCCGCTCCTGGACCCCAATATACACCCTCAATGGAGTGGTCTTTGGCTCAGAATATTTTGCTGAATTACAGTTTGGAGAGACAAATTTCACAAGTCATCTCTCCCCTACTGATCCCCTAGTGGAAGACTGGGCAAAGGGCATTGGCCCAGTGTGGAAACAACTTGTATTCTGAAGGCAGTCTTCAAATCATGCCTCGGTAAATGAGGAGGGGGCAAAAATAGCCCACCTGTGCATTTTGGTACAAGTAGACAGCGAGAGAGAATTACCTCTGATCTAGGCAATTTGAGCAAAAAAAGAAAAAAAAAAACTCTACACAGGAACTTTGTAAACATTTGATATGGAAAAATGACATAATTGTGGCATAAACACTCAGGTAAAGAATTTATTCTGGAAGAAGACAGGTATAAAGAAAATAATTTAAATCACCCTCAAACATAAAAATAACGAACCAAGAGTTCAAATGGGAGGTAATGTGAAACAGCAGAGTGAAATGGAAAGCGGGCCAAGGAAACATAAAACAAAAAATAGTGGGATTGGAGGTGCTTTGGTGGCTTGGTGGTAAAGAATCCACCTGCCAGTGAAGGAGACGCAGGGTCGATCCCTGATCTGGGAACATCCCGCATGCCTTGGAGCAGCTGGGCCTGAGCGCCGCAACTATTGTCTGTCGTCTAGAGCCCGGGCTCTGCAACAAGAGAAGCCGGCGCACCACAACTGGAGAGCCGCCCCAGATGACCGCAACTAGAGAAAGGCCCACACGCAGTAGCAAAGACCCAACACAGCCAAAAGCAAATGAATTTTCAAAACTGCTTTAAAAAAATGGGATTGCAGAACTAATAAACAGTTGAAAACGTAAGAAGCAGATTCTGTTTTCTATAGAGTGTGGAAGACTGACTGGAGAAGATCACCCAGTCTGCTTGTTTGGTGAAGATTTTGCACAAACCCAGCCATCTCCTCTGGATTTTCAGTGTTTCTTCTCTTCCGGGCTCCACCCTCTTCCTGTGCGTGACCCCGAGCCCGGGTCCAGCAGGATGTTTTCTTCTCCTGGCATCGTACTGTAAGCAGCTCCCTGAATTTGGGAGAAGGTAGCAGCCCTCCTGAAACTAGACCTTTGTGTGTGTGGGGTGGTGTGGGTGGGGGGAGCACTTCCTGCCTTCCGGAAACTTCCCCCCAAGGTTTTTGTCTTCTGTCCGTTGGACACCTATCCACTGGCAGCACTGCACTTGTGGCCTTGTCATGCTCTGTGAGATTACACATTTTTAAATATCTGAGACCTGAAGATCTGTGACACGCTAAATCCTAGAGCCGGTCAGAATCTCAGACTTTGGAAGTGAGATGATTTCTACCACCGCTGCCATGGAGAAGTCACTTGATTGCTCTCTGGTTCTGTGTCTTTATAAAATGGACTAGATCAGGGCTTCTCAGCCTCGGTACTATTGATATCTTGGGCTGTATGAGCGTGTGCGTGTGGGATGTTTAGCAGCATTCCTGGTCCCTCCCCACTCAATGCCCATAGGTGTGCGTGCTCAGCCATTTGGTCGTGTCTGACTCTGTGTGACCTCATGGACTGTAGCCCGCCAGGCTCCTCTGTCCATGGGACCCTCCAGGCAAGAATACTGGAGCGGTTTCCATTTCCTTCTCTAGGGAATCTTCCCAAACCAGGGATCGAACCCATGCCTCCTGCATTGGCAAGCAAATTCTTTGCCACAGCACCACCTGGGAAGCCCCGCTAGTACCCCAGCACCCTCCAATCATGACGATCAAAAGCACCTCCAGATGTTGCTGGGTGTCCCCTGGGGGGCAAATCACTCCACATTGAGAACCACTAGACTGTTGTCTGCTCTGAGTTTCTGGGATGACATGAAACACTCTTCTCCCCTTTTTTCCAAAGTATATTTTTCCTAACCCTTGAGTCCTTAGGGTAACTCCCATTTAAGTCAAGAAGTGTGATTCGGAGCCATTAAATGCTATATCTACCAATTTAAGATACTAGCCGCATCTTGGGTTCCTGCCAGGATCAAGGTAAATATCTATTATTCTCTATCCCTGCAGTTCAAGGAAGAATTCTTGCAGTCTGTAAAGATAGCGGACAAGGTGTTTTACAGAGGAACAGATACAGGCTGGCAGATGAAATGGAATATTAATCTTTGAGGTCTGCTGCTGTTGGTAACACATGAAGGCAATGTGCATTCTCTCTCTTTCTTAAATATAGAATCCTTCCCAAATAATTTCATGCTTATCACCATCTTGTACAAAAATTGGCCCTCATTCTTGAATCTTTTCTTTTAAAACAGCCTTATTCTGTGCTACTTATGAGACTTCCCTGGTGGTCCAGCAGCTAAGACTCCGAGCTCCCAATGCAGGGGGCCCAGGTTCCATCCCTGGTCAGGAAACTAGATCCCCAGCGCCACAACCAAGAGCCGGTACAGTCAGAATAAAAATACTTTAAAAATAAAACAGGAAACAATACTTCACGAGAAAACAGTAGTGCTTTCTGTCCTGGAAGATTAATTGCCCTTTCACCATTTTTCTTTCTGTTTTTGTTCTTTTTGTTTCAACATATTAATATAAACAAATAGTATTTACTATCTTAAGCTATTGATTTGAAGATGAGATGAATTGTTTGGAATCCCACTTTGATTTTTCTGAGTATATCTGGTAACTTCACAGCTCCTTTTATCCATAGTGCAGGCAACCTTAGGAAGAAACTAGCTCTGGTTGGAGCTAAGGGGAAGTGACCATGGTATCTACAGTGTGGCTGGAAACTCCTATTCTCTGCCTCTTTTGTCCCCAGTTTGAGATTTTCTTTCTACCAATCAAAATTCTAAGGTCCATGAAGCTGTGTGTTAGAAACCTTCTAGCCCCTTGACCGTTTGACTCTAAACCTTATGAAAGGAGGGTAGGGAGGGAGATAGAAAATGAGGATTTCCTATGAAAGAGAAAGCAGTCATTCCTCTAACACTGTCCAGCATCTTTACTGGTGTGAGGTTAGGATTTGGTTTCTCGGAAAGCAGGCATTTATCATCACACGCTCCCCTCAGATACTGGCAGCGGCCCAAGTTTTGAACATGTGCGTCTTTTGTAACATCTGGCCTAGTGCTCACCAGAGCAATGCAACCACACCCTCGTCCACCCATCTCCACCCCCTCTAATGCTTAGGGCCTCCTCCCTTCTCTCCCCTTCCTGCCACCCAGAAAGCAGACTTCAGCAGGAATATTCTCAGATCAAGCAGGTGTCATTCAGCAGTTAATAGGGGGGCTTCCCAGGGGGCTCCGTGGTAAAGAACCCGCCTGCCAGTGCACGAGACAAAAAAAGAGCCATGGGTTCGATCCCTGGGTTGGGAAGATCTCCTGGAGAAGGGCATGGCTATCCACTCAAGTATTCTTGCCTGAAGAATCCCATGGGCAGAGGAGCCTGGCAGGCTGCAGTCCATAGGGTCATAAAGAGCTGGACACGACTGAAGCGACTTAGCACGCATGCCCTGAGTTAATAGGGAGCAGGACCCAGTTCTTGCCCCATGCCTGACAATTTGAGGTCTCTGTTTTGGTCTCTCTCGCTTCTGCAAAGTACAATTCAGATACAAATTATAATAGGCTATAATTTTAGATAACATGCCTTACAGAAGCATGCCAGGGTACCTGTCTTCAGGTGAAGACGCTATGGAACAGTTCCATATTAAGCAAACCTGCGTTTGTTATTTGAGTTTAAAGTTTTCCTCTAAAATTCGCTGATGACTTTTTAAGAAATATGTATTTATTTGGCTGTGTTAGGTCTTAGTTGCACTTTTGGGATCTTTCTTTTCAGCTCTCAGGCTCAGTAGCTGTGGCAAGCAGGCTTAGTTGCCTCACAGCATGTGGGATCTTAGTTCTCCAGCCTGGGATCAAACCTGCATCGTTCCCTGCATCGGAAGGCGGATTCTTAACCACTGGACCACCAGGGAAGTCCCTCTGATGATTTTTTTAAAAATAGCTTTCTTGAGATACAATTCACATACTATACCATTCACCCACTTAAAAGGAACAGTTCAATGGCTTTTAGCAAATTTGCACCATTGTGCATCCATCATCACAAGCCATTTTCAAACACTTTCTTTACCCCGGAAAGAACGTCTGTTGGGGAGCTGTCAGGAGAGTGGCGGCCCTGGCGCTCACCTTCCTCAGCCTTGAACAGAGCTGCTCTTTCACTCCCAGCAAGCACTGCTCTGCTGTGCCATTTGGAGGGGTTCATTCATCCTGCAGGCATATGCTAAATCATTATTTTATGCCAGATACCAGAGACAGGCAGAGGAAGGGTGCAGGGAGAGAGAGGGCGGCGTCATGTTTGAAAGGGAGTAAGTGAAGCCTAGAGTAAGAAGCCAGATACAGTGAGTGACTTGTGGAATCGTTGGCGAGCACTTGCTGCCTTCTCAACCACCTTGGGCTACTGTCTCCCCTACCGAGCTTGCTAGTCCCTCTGTTCCTAGTCCATCCCATCCTTGACCCGGACTTGAGGACATCTCACCTGCTCTTCCTGTGCCTGGAGAACTCTCCCCCTGACATCTTCACTTGTGATGATCCCTCCTCTCCTCGTCACCCCCTCAGAGGACCTTCTCTCCCCAACCCTCATCACGCTCTAGTTCTTTAACCTTTAACATGTCCTCTGTGGATTTCCCTCCTGGTGAAGTGGATAAGAACCTGCCTGCCAATGCAGGGGAAGGTGGGTTCGATCCTTGGTTTGGGAAGATTCCGCACGCTGCAGAGCAACCAAGGCCCACGAGCTGAGCCCACGAGCTGCAGCTCCTGAAGCCTGCGAGCCTAGGGCCTCTCCGCAGCAAGAGAAGCCCCCGCAAGGAGTAGCCCACACACCGCAACGAAGAGTCACCCCCACTCACCACAACTAGAGCAAGGCCAAGCAAAGCGACGAAGACCCGGCACAGCCAAATAAGTAAATAAAACTATAAGAAGATAGAATTTCCCCTGAGCACTCACCACTCTCTAGAACGATCCTGTCTCCTGTGTGAATTGGCTGTCTCTCCTCTCCACACCAGATGGAAGCACCTTACGGGAAGGAATCTTGTTTAGCTTGTTCATCATGGTTTTTTCCAATGCCTGGAATGATGTCTGGCACATCGGAAATGTTCAATAAGCCATCGTCATTGAATGGAGAGAAGCAAACTGGAGAACGGAAGACGTGTCACAAACTGCACGGGGAAGCAATAAGAAACCAATTAGAAATCACTGGATTCTCCCTGATTAGGAGAATCAGATACCTCTAAAAGATGCTGATGGTGCTGGCGGTAGCTGACAGTGCTGAGGACCATTTTAAGACTGAACTAAGTGCCTCACACACATCAAATCATTGACTCCTCACAGTAGCTCTGTGAGGCATGTGTGGTCATCCCCATTTTATAGATGTGGAAACTGACACAGATTCAGTCACTTGTCCCAAGTCTAGGAAGTGGAGGAGCAGCAGGGATGTGAACCTTAACCATCTGGCTCCAAAACCCATCTGCATCGGTTTGCTTTACTTTGTCAGGGTGATCACTGCAGTATAACAAAGAAAAGCACGCCGGGTTCCAGTGCGGAGTCCAGTCCATGCTGGCCCCTGAGAGACAGTATGTGGAGTGGGAAGAGCATTTGGATGGGGATCCAGAGACCTGCTTCCCGTGTGCGCTAGGACCAGTTGGTGGCCTTGGCCACTCCCTATGGCTGTGTTTCATAGGAGCATCTCAATCCCAAAATGAGGACCTAGACTCTGTCCTTAGATGGTCTCTAAAATTCTTTCCAGTAGAAGTGTTCTTACCCACCAAAGAAGTAGAATCGTTGAAAGTTGTTTTACCTTCTAGGCCTGTGCCAAGGAGTCATGGGTTTATGTGTTAGAGTCCCGTGCTTGCCTGGATGTGCCTGGCAAAGGATCTGAAAGAGCATTCCCTAAACCATGAATGTTTCCCGTCAGGAGTAGGGATGGGGAGGAGAATGTCACTTTGTTGCTATTCATCTCTCTGTTGTTAATTTTTCATCAAGAATGTGCTGCTTCTATGTTATTTAAAACATCATAAAGACAAAAAAAATTAGATTTGGGGAGTTCCCTGATGGTCCAGTGGTTAAGACTTCATGAACCCAGGGGGCCTGGGTTCAATCTTTGGTCCAGAAACTAGATCCCACATGCTGTAACTAAAGAACCTGCATGCTGCAAATAAGACCTGGCGCAGCCAAGCAAATATATATATATTTTTTTAATGAAAGAGGTTTGTGGTTAGTTGCCAACAGTTTCTGTGTGCATGTGTCTTCCTAAGAGAAGGAGCTTGAGAGTACCAGGAAGGCTTGTTTTCAAGTATTTGAACCATTTCTTTCTGTTTTGTGGAGGCTTAACTTAGTCTCCCTGGGAAGATACACTTGTTTAGCTGGGAGGATCTTCAGCCCAGAGCAAGACCGTTGGAGAGTCTTGGTTGCCGTCCTCAGATGTCTGAAGTGCCGTCGGGGAAAGAGGGACAGACTTGCTGTTGCTTCAGAGCAGAATTGCCGGCAGCAGGTGGAACAGAACTGACGGGGCGCGGAGTCCCAGCCCGTGTGCGCTAGGAAGCAGTGGGGCTGCCTTCCTAGCGTCTGCCTGTTGTTGCCGTGTGAAAGTCCTCTTGGTTTTTATGTGTTTATTTTGTATCTGTGACCTCTCTGGTGGCTCTGTGGTAAAGAATCCGCCTGCCAGTGCAGGACACCTGGTTTCAGTCCCTGAGTCAGGAACATCCCCTGGAGAAGGAAATGGCAACCAGTATTCTTGCCTGGGAAATCCCATGGACAGAGGAGCATGGTGGACTACAGTTCATAGGGTTGCAAAAAGTCGGACATGACTTAGCAACTAAACAACAACAACCTTGCTAAAGGTTTTAATGTTTCTACTAGTTTTTTAGTTGATTCCCATGATTTCTGTAGGCAGATAACTCTGTGTTCTTCTTACCTTGTTTTGTTTTCTTGTCTAAGGCAATTCTTAGAACAGTGTTAAGTAATGGCAACTTCGAAATACAGCCCAGTGTCCCTGTTGTGACATGAAATATCTTACTGTCTGGGGCCTCTGCCTTGTGCTTCAGCATTAATGCATCTCTTCCTGGATAAGCAGAGGTCCCTGTCTCTTTCTTTAGAAGTGGTATAAGGCTTTTTCTGTTCAATTCTATATTAATATTTGAGTTCAGTGCAGTTCAGTCTCTCAGTCGTGTCCGACTCTTTGCGACCCCATGAATCGCAGCACGCCAGGCCTCCCTGTCCATCACCATCTCCCAGAGTTCACTCAGACTCACGTCCATCGAGTCGGTGATGCCATCCAGCCATCTCATCCTCTGTCGTTCCCTTCTCCTCCTGCCCCCAATCCCTCCCAGCATCAGAGTCTTTTCCAATGAGTCAACTCTTCTCATGAGGTGGCCAAAGTACTGGAGCTTCAGCTTTTGCATCATTCCTTCCAAAGAACACCCAGGGCTGATCTCCTTCAGAATGGACTGGTTGGATCTCCTTGCAGTCCATGGGACTCTCAAGAGTCTTCTCCAACACCACACTTCAAAAGCATCAATTCTTCGGCACTCAGCCTTCTTCACAGTCCAACTCTCACATCCATACATGACCACAGGAAAAACCATAGCCTTGACTAGATGGACCTTAGTCGGCAAAGTAATGTCTCTGCTTTTGAATATACTATCTAGGTTGGTCATAACTTTTCTTCCAAGGAGTAAACGTCTTTTAATTTCATGGCTACAGTCACCATCTGCAGTGATTTTGGAGCCCCAAAACATAAAGTCTGATGCTGTTTCCACTGTTTCCCCATCTATTTCCCATGAAGTGATGGGACCGGATGCCATGATCTTCGTTTTCTGAATGTTGAGCTTTAAGCCAACTTTTTCACTCTCCTCTTTCACTTTCATCAAGAGGCTTTTTAGTTCCTCTTCACTTTCTGCCATAAGGGTGGTGTCATCTGCATATCTGAGGTTGTTGATATTTCTCCAGCAATCTTGATTCCAGCTTGTGTTTCTTCCAGCCCAGCGTTTCTCATGATGTACTCTGCATAGAAGTTAAATAAGCAGGGTGACAATATACAGCCTTGACGTACTCCTTTTCCTATTTGGAACCAGTCTGTTGTTCCATGTCCAGTTCTAACTGTTGCTTCCTGACCTGCATACAGATTTCTCAAGAGGCAGGTTAGGTGGTCTGGTATTCCCATCTCTTGAAGAATTGTCCACAGTTTATTGTGATCCACACAGTCAAAGGCTTTGGTATAGTCAATAAAGCAGAAATAGGTGTTTTTCTGGAACTCTCTTGCTTTTTCCATGATCCAACGGATGTTGGCAATTTGATCTTATACATTGGTGCCATTATTCCACAGCATATTCACATGTTTATTGTGGGTCAGGGAAGTTTAGAAGTTTCTGCTGAAATACATGTAGAGTTTGGTACCTAAATATTTTGGTGATTATTTTAAACTGTATTTTAAATATGTATTTTTATAGGATTTTTATATTATATTAAAAATCTCAATTGGTGGAAGTGAAGTGTTACAATTTTTTTATTTCATTGTCTGTATGAATCACATATTTTTTATGGTGACATCACAGTGATGCCTTTTGTTCTGTGCCTCGGACCTGCCAGATACCTTCCCAGGCATATTGTCTCGTTAACCCTCACAACAGGTCATTAGAGTATTATAATTTTGTAGATGAGAAGGCTGAAACCTAAAAAATTTTACACTTGCTCAATGTCTACAGCTAACAAATGGCTGAACCTGGAGTTTCCCTGGTCTGTCTAATTTTAGTGCTTCCCTTGGCATTTTCTCTTTCTTTTTTTAAAATTAATTTTCACTGGAGTATGGCTTCTTTGGGCTTGCCTGATAGCTCAGCTGGTAAAGAATCCACCTGGAATGCAGGGGACCCCAGTTTGATTCCTGGGTCAGGAAGATCCACTGGAGAAGGATAAAGCTACCCACTCCAGTATTCTTGGGCTTCCCTGGTGGCTCAGCTGGTAAAGAATCCACCCACAATGAGGGAGACCTGGGTTGGAGAGATCCCCTGGAGGAGAGCATGGCAACCCACTCCAGTATTCTTGCCTGGAGAATCCTTATAGAGGAGCCTGGCAGGCTGCAGTCCATGGGGTCACAGAGAGTCGGACATGGCTGAGTGACTAAGCACAGCACAGCACATGGCTGCTTTAGGCATTTTTTCTCTTGGTCATGAGGGTGGGAGTGACGTCTGCCTGAGTAACTAGCCTTGTTGTTCAGTCAGTCAGTCGTGTCTGACTCTTTGTGACCCCGTGGACTGCAGAACAACAGGCTTCCCTGTCCTTCACCATCTCCTGGAGCTTGCTCAAACCCATGTCCATTGCATCAGTGATGCCATCCAACCATCTCATCCTCTGTCGTCCCCTTCTCCTCCTGCCTTCCATCTTTCCCAGCATCAGGGTCTTTTCTAATGGACTGGCTCTTCGAATCAGGTGGCCAAAGTATTGGAGCTTCAGCTTCAGCATCAGTCCTTCCAATGAGTATTCAGTATTGATTTCCTTTAGGATGGACTGGTTGGATCTCCTTGCAGTCCAAAGGATTCTCAAGTCTTCCCCAATACTACAATTCAAAGGCATCAGTTCTTCGGTGCTCAGACTTCTTTATGGTCCAACTCTCACATCCATACATGACTACTGAAAAACTATAGCTTTGACTATATGGACCTTTGTTGGCAAAGTGATGTCACTGCTTTTTAATATGTCTCGGTTTGCCATAGCTTTTCTTCCAAGGAGTAAGCGTGTTTTAATTTTATGGCTGCAGTCACCATCTGCAGTGATTTTGGAGCCCAAGAAAATAAAGTCTGTCACTGTTTCCATTGTTTCCCCATCTATTTGCCATGACGTGATGGGACTTGAAGCCATGATCTTAGTTTTTTGAATGTTGAGTTTTAGGCCAACTTTTTCACTCTCCTCTTTCACTTTCATCAAGACTTTCTGCCATAAGGGTGGTGTCATCTGCATATCTGATGGAGAAGGCAATGGCACCCCACTCCAGTACTCTTGCCTGGAAAATCCCAAAGGCAGAGGAGACTGGTGGGCTGCAGTCCATGGGGTCGCAAAGAGTCGGACACAACTGACCGACTTCCCTTTCACTTTTCACTGTAATGCATTGGAGAAGGAAATGGCAACCCACTCCAGTGTTCTTGCCTGGAGAATCCCAGGGATGGGGGAGCCTGGTGGGCTGCCGTCTGTGGGGTTGCACAGAGCCGGACACGACTGAAGCAACTTAGCAGCAGCAGCAGCATCTGCATATCTGAGATTATTGATATTTCTCCCTGCAATCTTGATTCCAGCTTGTGCTTCATCCAGCCTGGTATTTGGTATGATGTACTTTGCATATAAGTTAAATGAGCAAGGTGACAATATACAGCCTTGAGGTACTCCTTTCCCAATTTGGAACCAGTCCTTGTTCCATGTCCGATTCTAACCGTTGCTTCTTAACCTGCATACAGGTTTCGCAGGAGGCAGATAAGGTGGTCTGATATTCCCATCTCTTTAAAACTTTTCCACAGTTTGTTGTGATCCACACAAAGCCTTTAGCATAGTCAATGAAGTCCAAGTAGAACTAGCCTTATACCGTCACACAACTAAGGTTTATTTAAGAGGGTGAGTTTCAGAAGAACCACCACTACTGAGCTGAAATAACTAACGAAATTCCCTGTCTCTGTGTTGGTCAAAGTGGAGGGCACTTGTGGCCTGAGTTTACATTTCTTTAAATCCCTCCACAGAGGGGAGGCGCTCCTCCTTCCAGTCAGGCACCAAACTTCCAGTGGCTGAGTGCAGGGCAGCGTGGACCTCTGTGGGCACAGAGCATAGACTGTTTGAATCCCCCATAGTTCTGAGGGTTTTGGTGACACCTCCACTTCTCCCAAGCTTCCAGCCCGTCTAGTATGAGTCATGCTATTTCCGACGTCTTGGTGTGCCATGGGCTTAGGTGCCCTGACGTGTCACTGCCAAGGGCAGTCGTGGGTGCCTGGGGTGGTAAGGACAGGGCTCTCCAGGGGGTGGGGGCTTGGGAGGGGTGTGCAGCTCTCCCTAGAGCCTGCACTTTGGGGCTCCAGTTGGTATACTGGGTGAGTCTGAACAGGTCCCAGGTAATCTAGACCACCTGCTCTTTTTCTCAGGACTGGGGAGGAATTTGTTGAGTTTGGGAGTCACCCGGCACCTGCAGGATATGGTTGAAAAGGAATCTACATTCTTTCCCTTTGGCTGTGAGGGACACAGCATGCCAGGCCTCCCTGTCCATCACCAACACCTGGAGTTCACTCCAGACTCATGTCCATTGAGTTGGTGATGCCATCCAACCATCTCATCCTCTGTCATCCCCTTCTCCTCCTGCCTTCAGTCTTTCCCAGCATCAGGGTCTTTTCAAATGAGTCAACTCTTCAAATCAGGTGGCCAAAGTATTGGAGCTTCAGGTTTAGCATCAGTCCTTCCAATGAGTATTCAGGACTGATCTCCTTTAGGATGGACTGGTTGGATCTCCTTGTAGTCCAAGGGACTCTCAAGAGTCTTCTCCAACACCACACTTCAAAAGTATCAATTCTTTGGCACTCAGCTTTCTTTATAGTCCAACTCTCACGTCCATACATGACTGCTGGAAAAACCATAGCTTTGACTAGACGGACTTTTGTTGGCAAGTAATGTCTCTGCTTTTTAATATGCTGTCTAGGTTGGTCATAACTTTTCTTCCAAGGAGTAACCAAGGCCATGGTTCTCATAATTTTGCAGAAGTTAAAGCTGCCCTAGCGTTGTTATTTAATCACTAAGTCATGTCTGACTCTTTGCTGCCACATGAACTATAGCCTGTCCAGCTCCTCTGTCCATGGGATTTCCCAGGCAAGAATACTGCCCTGGTGTCTTCTGTGCCAAATACTCAGGCCAGGTGGTGGTGGAGCGGATGGTTTACCTGGAAATCACGTGGTTTGGAATGCAGAAATAAGACCCTCTGGCTGGACCAGCCTCGGAAGGCTTTATTGTTTCTCTCCACACAAAGAGGACTTCTAAGGGAGTTGAAATGTGATTGCCAGGGATTATTTGTGAGGAAGTAGCCCAACCTACTTGATTCTTAATGCTAAAATTGGCTCTAATCCTTGTTTCCTTTTCGGTATTGGATTAGAAAAATGTAGGGCAGGATTAGAACTGGCTGACAACAATACAACAAATACAGGCCCTGAGAATTTCAGAACAGGAATCACCAGGCAAGAAGGCTTGAACCCAGAGTGTATTCTCAGTCTTTAGGACTTGTGATCCTTGTTCTGATTTTCTGATTATATCTCTGCCTTCACCTATCAAAAGGTGACTTGAATTTAAATTAATTTTGTGTAGCAGGAAAAAAAAAACCCTCAGCAATACAAAAAAGATAGTGTAATAATACCCTCTTCCACTGTCACGTTTGCAAACAAAACTCAAGATATGTTTTATCAGCTATTAATAGTACATTATTTTGGAGAGCCAGTCAGAGCACTGATGAGGGCATAAATTGTGCTTTTGGGAAAAAATTCAGTAGAATTTATCAAAAGCTCAGCATATTTATTGTTGGTGGTGTTTAGTTGCAAAGTTATGTCCGACTTTGCAACCCCTGACAAGAGTATGGGAATGGGTTGCCATTTCCTTCTCCTGACCCAGGGATCGAACCCAAATCTCCTGCATTGGCAGGTAGATTCTTTACCACTGAGCTCCCAGGGAAGGCCAAGAGTTTGGGACTTTCTCCAAACTTACCTCCTACCTTTATTTGATAATAACACGCAGATTTTAAACTGTGGCTAAAGGTCAATCTTTCAAGCTTCCCCTATCCTGTATCTCCGCCTCAGACATCTTAGTCATCTCAATCTTTAGTCAAAAAAAGACTCTGGGTATTCTCCAACAGATCAGTTCTCTTCTCCCTCTAAATATTTTGTGTCTACATCAATTTCTTTATTTAAATGAAAAAGCTAGGAGTTTTGTGTTTCTTTTCTTTATTTTCCCATACACACAATTCAGCAGCTAGCCCTATTGGCTTTACCTCCAAATAAAAGGAAATTCACCCACTTCTTGGGAGTTGCCTGGTGGCCCAGTGGTTAAGACTTCACCTCCCATTGCAGGGGTTGCGGGTTCGATCCCTGGTCTGGGAGCTAAGATCCCACATGCCTCGCAGCCAAAAAACCAAAGACATAAAACGGAAGCAATGTTGTAACGGATTCAATAAAGGCTTTAAAAATGGTCTGCATCAATCCTTATCTCCACTGCCACCAGCCATGGATGGGCCCTCGGGAAGGCGTCCTGACTGTACTCTTGCTTCAGTTCTCACCGCGCCCCCGCTTCAGTCTCATCTCTGCAATACAGCAGATGACGTCCCTGCCCTTCGTGGCTTTCCAGTGCCCTTCAGATAAGATCAGACTCCCGTCAAGGTCCGCCTGATCTGGCCTCCAGCTTTAGTTCCAAGAAGCTGTCAACTTCTTTTCCCTTTTTCCACCTCCAGCCTTTGTGCCTCCCCCTGCTTCCTTCCCAGCTTCTGAGGGGCTGGGGTCTTCCTCAGAGCGGCTGAGCAGGATCCCACCGTCCCATTTTTTTTCTGCCTTGTCATGCAGGATCTTCATTCCCCAACCAGGATCAAACCTGCACCGCCGCAGTGGGAGCATGGAACCCTCCCACTAGACAGCCAGGGAAGTGCCGCACACACCCCCCTGGCCCCCCGCCTTTTTTTTTTCCTGTTTTTTTTTTTTTTTTAAATCCTGATCCCTCCCGTATCTCTCTCTTTTTTTTAGGTTCTCAATGGTTATCTTTTTTATACATAGTGTCAATAGTATATATATGTGGATTCCAATCTCCCAATTCATCCCATCCCCAACTTTCCCCCTTGGTATCCATACATTTGCTGCTGCTGCTGCTAAGTCACTTCAGTCGTGTCTGACTCTGCAACCCCATAGACAGCAGCCCACCAGACTCCCCCGTCCCTGGGATTCTCCAGGCAAGAACACTGGAGTGGGTTGCCATTTCCTTCTCCAATGCATGAAAGTGAAAAGTGGAAGTGAAGTCGCTCAGTCGTGTCCAACTCTTAGCGACCCCATGGACTGCAGCCCACCAGGCTCCTCCATCCATGGGATCTTCCAGGCAAGAGTACTGGAGTGGGGTGCCATCGCCTTCTCCAGACCCCCTCTTAGAGGTTGCTCCCCGCACTAGGGTTTTTCTTTTCTACTGCTGCCCTTACCTGTCTGCCTCAGCACTGGTGAGGAGAAGCTGCTATTGCCCTTCTGTCCTGTCTGCTTCTGTCACTGGCATGTGAGCTCTGAGGAGACGTGTCTGCTGCTGTTCATCCCTGGTGCTGGGTCCAGTGACCAGTAAACAGTGATGCTGAGTAAAGGAGTGTGTATTTTCCAGATCATTATTTCTAGTAGGTACATAGTATCCATTGCACAAATGTAACCTAATTAACTTAACCACTGGCTTATTGGATATATTTGTTCCCAGTTTTTCACCACACCAAGCCATGGGAAATAATCTGAATGACTGTTGAGAAACTGCTAACTAGATTAGGGAGTACTATGCAGGCATCACTTCATGGGAAATAGGTGTGGAAACAGCATCAGACTTTATTTTTTGGGGCTCCAAAATCACTGCAGATGGTGATTGCAGCCATGAAATTAAAAGACGCTTACTCCTTGGAAGAAAAGTTATGACCAACCTAGATAGCATATTGAAAAGCAGAGACATTACTTTGCTGACTAAGATCCGTCTAGTCAAGGCTATGGTTTTTCCTGTGGTCATGTATGGGTGTGAGAGTTGGACTGTGAAGAAGGCTGAGTGCCGAAGAATTGATGCTTTTGAACTGTGGTGTTGGAGAAGACTCTTGAGAGTCCCTTGGACTGCAAGGAGATCCAACCAGTCCGTTCTGAAGATCAACCCTGGGATTTCTTTCGAAGGAATGATGCTAAGGCTGAAACTCCAGTACTTTGGCCACCTCATGAGAAGAGTTGAATCACTGGAAAAGACTCTGATGCTGGGAGGGATTGGGGGCAGGAGGAGAAGGGGACGACCGAGGATGAGATGGCTGGATGGCATCATGGACTCGATGGACGTGAGTCTGAGTGAACTCCAGGAGTTGGTGATGGACAGGGAGGCCTGGCATGCTGCTATACATGAGGTCGCAAAGAGTTCGACATGACTGAGCGACTGAACTGAACTGATGTAGGCATTTAAGATCCTAGGAAGCATTTTTATTAACATGGAGAAATGAGTTTTTGTAATGAGAAAAAAAGCATGATATGAGATTATATATACAGCATGTTATCAGCTGTGTAAAAGTTCATGGGAAAAGAGAGTAGGAAACGGTCAATTATGCCTCTCAGGTTGGCAAGATTACAAATGATTTATCTCTTTGATTTTTTTATAGCATGCAAGGAACACATGGTGTTCCTCTTTATACTTTTCTGTGTTTTCCAAGTTTACTGCAATAATTGTGTGGGTTTTTATAATCAAGTAAAAAGCTCTTAAAATTTTTGGAATACTTTTATGACATATCAGATTACTGGAGATAGAAGCAGAGTTAGGGGACTGTTGTGCTTTGGAGAATAAGCTAAATGTTTGAAGCACACTTGCTAAAGACAGTTCTTAGCCTCTGACTCCTTCTAGGCCTGTGAGTGATCTGGGTTTGAAGAGTAGCAAAGCGCTGTTTCCTGTGACTTTCCGTGGCCAGGTAGACTTGGGTGTGGTATGGCATTACAGAAACTGTGGCTTACAAAAATGTTGTTTGGGGGTTTGAGAGCATCCCACAGATGTGCTTAGAACTGGAAGGATATCACAACTGCTCTTCACATCTGTTTTTGGAGCTTAGGGGGGTAGTTTATGTGGCCTGGGCATTGTCACAGAATTTTACTCACTCATCTTAAAGCAGTGATTCTGAAACACTAGGCCCTTTGGGAATTTGAGGTCAAAACTACCTTCATAATAATGCTAAAATGTTATCTGCCTCTTTGCTCTTATTCTCTTGCAAACACACAGTGTTTTCCAAATGCTCTATAATTCATAAATTGCAGAAGCAGCTAGGAGAACCCAGCTGTCTTCTATGAAAACAGACATTGGGGAGTGTTGCAAAAATGTACTACAATGCCAGTATCCTCAGTAAAATTGTTTTATTGTGGAAAATATATATAGCATTTTAATGGCATGCAACTGTGTTACCATAGAATGGGTTTGTTATTGTAACTGAATTAATACATATTTTAAAAATTTTTCAGTTTAACTTCTGATATAGCAAATGACAATAGCTATTTATGCATATACACAAACACTCTTTGGGGTCCTCGATTTTTAAGAATGTAAAGGGGTCCTGAGACCAGAAAGTCTGAGAACCAGTGAATCAAGGACGCAGGAAGAGAACTGTCCTTATGGTGGATTGATTAGGGCCCAGTAGACAGATTGGTTGACTTGCACGACCCAGGATAACAAGGTCTGTGGAGGGAAGATGACCTCGTCTCATAGGCAGGGGTTGGAAGTCCTTGAAATTACATTAAATCTTTTCTCCTCCTTCCTTCCCTCCCTCCCTCCTGTCTTCCCTCCCTCCTTCCTTCCTTCCTTTTTTTCTCCTTTTTAGAGATCATGCATGATGTGATAAAGAAGGTGAAAAAGAAGGGAGAATGGAAGGTAAGTGGAAGAGCACAATAAGTGACCTTGAAGGTGAGTTCATGGGGAAGAATACGAATGGGGTGGCATTGGGGAGAGGCATGCAGGGGAGAAATGAGGACCTTTGCTGTGTCCAGAGAATACAAAAAGCTTCTGAACTCGCAAAAGGTAATCTGCTGTACCTCCCGTGTATATGATCCTGGTTAGGAAATCTCTGGGTCAGGAAGCTTATCTTTAGGATCACCTGGTGGGGCATTCTAGCACCTGGTGGAACCCTTTAATTCAAACAGGATCTTACCTGGAACCCATTGATTAAAGCAGAAGGTGGAATTATTCTGCTTGCTATGGGAGACAAGAGGGGACCCTTCTTGCCCCTCCAGTGGTCCTAAAGCCTCTCATGGAGCCCATGCAATAGTCTGAAAAGCCCTCATCTGGCATATTCCTGTCTGTCTGTAGCTACACAAGACAAACCAAGTCAGCTTGTTTGTTCATTTAACATTGAGAGCAATGCTGGAAACTGTTGTGTACCTGAAACAAATATTTAAGTCAATCTAACTGCTTATGACCTCAGTCCTGGAAGTGGATGATACAAGTCAGAATCATGCTGTCATCCATCCAGGAAGTCAGAGTTTGAAGGACCCTCTGATCGTCTGGGACTAGGCATTGGAGTGACCAGGAGGGCACACTCGACTTCTGCGTGTTGTTGTCGAAGGGCTTATGCTAACTATTCTTGCCCCCAAGTTTTTCTGCCGTCTGGAGCCTCAAGTTCATTGGGCCTTGGAACAGCTTGGCACCAGGAAGCTTTTAAAGTCTCACCCTTACCTCATAAACCTGAGATCACATTTTAACTAGAGCATCCATCTTCATACCCAGGGTGGGAGGCCAGCAGGTGGGAGCTCTTTCTGCCTGCCTTTCTCTCTCACCCTTCCCGTCAGTAATGGACTTGTGGACATGAGAATTTTAAACTAGCCTTGGGGAAGCTGCCTCATGAAATGAAACCTGATTGGTCCTCGTGCTACAGCAAAATGCTTTGGGGCCCGCATTTTTCTAGCTCCTGTGGCCTGGGTTTATATCTTTGAAGAAGGAGAAGAGAAATAACCTTATTTTAGCTTCCTCTCCCCACTGTCAGATGGAGATGGGAAAGGTTTGCTGAAGAACTGCAGGTATGATGCTTTTCAACCAGGATGGCATGTTCTTGTCCTTCTCTTCTAGATTGAGGTAGAGTTTACTCCTGGGCAACACATGTGCTGGTTCATGCTGATGATGTCTGCAACAGAGTCCTCGCCTTCCATCCTGTCAGTGTGGCACTAGTGTTCATTCTCCCTTAAAGAGAAAGTTTATGCACTGAAAAAATATGGATTGCCCTGAGTGTGGGTGCTGTGTATGAAATTTCTTTTTCTTTTGCATTTTTATGAGTAATTATTTTCTTTGTCATCAAAAAAACTTCAATTTTTTTAAGTTTAAAAAATCAAGTCATGTTAGTGAGAGCAGACTCTCCTCGAAGCCTAGGTTTGGTAGGGAAATAAAGGCTAGCGTGTATCTTGGCAAACTTCTGGCCCCTAGGAAACCTTGATTACTCAGATTTCTGTGTTTCTGGGCTCTTCCTGAAGTCTGACGTGGTCAGCGGAGGCGAGCGTCACAGCAGGTGCCCCCCAGGTTGTGAACTATTCCCTTTGCTTCCAGGTGCTGGTGGTAGACCAGCTGAGCATGAGGATGCTCTCTTCCTGCTGTAAGATGACGGACATCATGACCGAGGGGATAACAAGTGAGTGTGGTGGGGTGTTCTTTCTCCTCCCTGTTTGTTATTGTCTTGCTTGACTTTAGACCCCAGGCTTTCTTGTTCATCACCAAATCCCTAGGTTCCAATCCAATGTTAGGTGCCCGTTAGGTATCTGTGAAAGGATGCCAAAAGGAAGGCTCAGTTAAGAAAAAAGGCAGGCCAGCCAATGGGAAAAAAGTGGCACCTAACAAAGGAAGAAATCCAACTGGCCAGTAAATACATGAAAACTTGCTCACCCTCATTAGTGGTCAGGGGAATGCAATTAAAACCAGAGTGGGATACTGCTCTGTGCTCAGATTGGAGTGTTTACACTACAAGAATGCCAAGTGATAGGATATAGGAGAAAGGGAACTCTGATATGATGAGTTGGTACAGCTACTTTCAGAAACCTTGGAGGTGTCTAGGAGAGTTCAGGCATGCAGGCCCTATAAGCCAGCATGTCTGCGGTTAGATGTGTGTTCTAGACAACTCAGGCATGTGTGCTCAGGAGGCTCACAGATTATGGCTCATAGTAGCCCCACAGTGGGAACAACCAAAAGGTCCATCAGGAGTAGAATGGTACAATAAGTTGTGGGACAGTCACACAACAGAATATTACATAGTGAAGACAAGGAATGAATATTAACTACTCTCTCATTCCAAAATGTGAATAAATCTGATAAACAATGTTGAGCAAAAGAAACAAGATGCGAAAGAGTCCTTAACAATGTGCTTTAATTCACATAATATCCTAAAACAGGCAGAGCTAAGCCATACTGCTTTGAAATATAGGGATAAGTGAGTCAAACAGCCATAAGGGAAGTGCTCACCATTCGTGTCGCCGTGGTGGTTCTATTTTTGGGGAAAGGGGAGGTGTGGATGATGAGGGAAGGGGGAAGGGGGGGCACTTCTGCAGTGCTGATGTGTTCTGCTTCCTGATGGGGTGGTGCTTGTGCAATTACGTGTATATTTATGTTTAATTCACCCCTTGAAGTGTGTGTTAGAATTTCACAATAATGGGTTTTTGAAATAAGATAAATCCCCTGCTCAAGGTCCCTGGGCAGCACCATACCTGAGACTAGGACACAGCCCTCCTGGCTTCTGTCCCAAGCTCTTTTTCACATTTGTGAACAGCTCAAGTTTTACCTAGGGGCTCCTTTCAGGAGAGATCATGTATTTTAATCTGTGAAACAGCACTGATAGAAAAGCAGTCTATTTTGAGGTATTATTTCAAACCAGGAAGTTAACCTTTTTTGTTTTACTCCTAAAAAACGTTGAGTGAAACATATGTCTTACAATGCAGCTCCCATCGAGATATATATATATATATAAAACAATATGTGAGCTACAAACCACACTTGGGATGTGACTCCTTTATTTTTAAAAACACATTTCTACAAAAAAAAAGTTAAAAAAAAAAAGAAAACAAAAAAATAAACACACATTTCCAAATCTAGTTTATCTGTCACCAAAAGCCGTAGTCCTGTAAATGGGAGTATGGAATTTTTGGTGTGACTTTTGTCATTCAGTGATCCAAGGCCTGGCTTGCCCCTGTTTTGAGCTTGCAAAGTTATTTTCTTCATTGAACTTCTAAAACTTTTTTTTTCTTTATCAAAGGAAAAAATGCAAATATAGGAAAAAAGCCAAATGTAGCTTATGAGCTTCTAGCAAGGAAGAAAGCACCGCCCTGCTCTCCCTCCTCCTCCACTATCCCCCAGTGTGCATCACCCCAGAGGCAGCCCCTCTGCCTTTCTTCCGGTTATCTTTTTGATATTTCTAAATAAATGCTTATACGATCATCTCTGGATTCATCATGCTAGACATTATCCTGTGGTAGATGAGGGTTCACCTCTCCCCTCCTACACACAGACTCTTCCCTATCACAGAAGTTTTGTGTTTTTTTTTTAAATGTCCTTACTTGGCAAAATTTTAAATTTTGCTGTTGACCACCCCCCTAAAATATTTGGGGGGAGGTATTACCGGCATATGAAATTCAAAAATCTATGAGCCTTGTACAGCAGAAACAAACACACATTTTGAAGTAATTTTCTTCCAATTAAAAATTTTTTTTTAAATCTATAACCCCTGATAACACAGATGGTTGAGAAATTTTGGTATTTAATTTGAATATTATTCAGGGTAAAAAATCTTTGCAAGTGTTACAGGGATGCTTCTAAAGGGATGCTTTTATTTGCTGACATCACCTTCATAGGAAGAAGAGCACCATTAGATTTCCTGCTGGCTCTGTACCAGAGGACAGTGTAGCATAGAGGATGCGTCCTAGGCTTTATCAGGTGACTAGTGAGATGATGCCTTTCCCAGAAAGTTGTCTTTCCCCTCGCTGACATTCTGTAAAAGAAACCAGCAAATCAGACACCCATGGTTTGCTTCAAGCAGAATTTGCTGTTTAGTTTTTGAACTATTGAGAGGAACCGTCTTAATCCAGAGAGTATGTTTGGAATGTCTTCATATGATAGACAGAGGAAAATGATAAAACGATCCAATTGTTGAAAAACAAACCCAACATGGAAATTCTAAAGGAACTTGGATTATCCAGGACAGATGAAAAAAGAAAAAAAACTGAAGGAAGAGGCAAAAGTCTGTTCCTGACAGAATGAGATAGCAGTTTCCGTTTTTAATCAGAGCAGATCGGGGAATTCCTTGAACTGAAATGGGAAGTGTGCGGGATTTCATGTGATGAGGTTTGGGGTTTTCTACCACCTTGAGCATGGCGAGACACAGAAATGTGGTCACTGGGGAAGCGACATCGAGTCTCCTCCTCACTCTGCCAATTTTTGTCGCGCCAGCCGGAAGGTGGCCTCTCTATGGCTTCTAGTTTCATGATCACCAGTTCTGTTCTCTTATTCACCGTGGGCTGCTGTTTTGTTGTCTAGTTGTGGAAGACATCAACAAGCGCAGAGAGCCGCTCCCCAGCCTGGAGGCTGTGTATCTCATCACTCCCTCTGAGAAGGTAAACCCTCCTAGAAGAGCTGAGGTCAAACACGTGCTGGCTTGGTGTCTGTGTGGCACCGTGTCTGACATTTCTGGGTTAAGCAGGCATTTAACACATTGCTCTGTTTAAGCGTGCAATCCACAAGCAGGGAAGGAGGGGGCTGGTGAATAATGAAGAGTGCATTAGGCTTGCTGCAGAAAGCCAGGCCAGGCCAATGTCATTTACTCCTTTCTAGGTAGGAGATCACGTTATCTAGTGATCCACCTCCAGAACTTGGGTATTTCACACTGTCAGATTTCTTTTCTCCTTTCTTTCTTTCTTTTTTTTGTGGGGCTGCACCCTCATGGCTTGCAGGATTTTGGTTCCCTAATCTGGGCCCCCTGTGGTTGAAGCACTGAGTCCTAACCACTGGACTGCCAGGAAGTTCCCAGATTTATTTGCTCAATATCCAGTAGAGTTTAGATTTACTTGTCTTACCATTTTGGGTGGTTGGTTCAAATCAGCATCTAAACAATGCCCACCTCCTTGCTCTTGCTTGCTAGCTGTCTTAGGTGTCTTGATCTCTGTAAATTCCCCACAGTTTTCATTTCATTAAAAAATAAAATGCCTTATGTGTGAGTTTCTGGAGATGCAACTAAATTGCCAGGACTCCATCACAATGAGTCTCCTAGCAGATTTCTGAGCACTTTGCTCTTTTGTGGGTCAGTTCTTAGGAACCCAAGTTATGGTAGCTGCAGAGAACGGCTGCTGTCATTCTGGAATGAACTAGAGAGGCTTTTGTTAGTGCAAACTCTGAAATAATCCTCATGTCCTCAGAACTCAGTTATGGCCTAACATGAGTTAGAATTATAATCAGAAATCCCTTGCTATCTTATGCATGTAGCTCGAAACCAGCGTGGATTTGACCCTGTTCAGATGTGGGTCCCATTTGCTCCTAGAATCGGATTCAGTTCCCTTTTTTGCCTCTTCACAGTCCGTCCACTCTCTCATCAGTGACTTTAAGGACCCGCCGACCGCCAAGTACCGGGCTGCACACGTCTTCTTCACTGACTGTGAGTATGGCTGTCACCTGCCGCCCCGGCTCTTTAGGCTAGCATTCCTGCACAGCCAGACTGACCCCAAACCAAGTCAGGCCAATAGTGAAGAAATGAATTGTTCCCACATTTGTCCTTATCTTTCATTTTCTCTTCAAAAGACAAATTGTGTAAGAGAGAAAAACAAACGCCTACAAATACAAAACCTAGGTCATGCAGTCCTTCCTGATTAAAAAAAAAAGCCCCTCTTGTAAGGGCTAGCGTGTTTAACGCCAAGAAGAATTTCCCAGTGCCAGCCTTGGTGCTCCCAGGATAGCCTTCCAGACATCACTATAAACTGCGCCGCATTTCCACCTACTTTTCAGCTGTAGATTCAAAGACAGTCTGACCTGGTGGTGTTGTATTAGAATTTATCATTGTCCTAGGATCCATTTTCTTGCTTTTTGAAGGTTTTGTGCATGGAACCTAGAGCAGGAGCATCTTGGTGAGTCTTTGTTAACGGCAAAGAGAGATGAATAGGGCTGGATAGGTTGAGTGTGTGAAAATAACAGTTCACCCCATATTCTCTGGTGAAAACCCCACAAAACTCACCATTGAGAAAATGGGAAAAGGGTCTTGGCAAAGAACAGTTTTATATGCTCTGAAGATGGGTGGCAAAGGAGGCAGGTAGATGGCATTAGTAATAATAAAACAGTAACACATTTCTAGGGACCTGAAGCTGTTTGTTTGGCCCAGGAGGGTCATGAGAAATTGTGGTTCCCCCACCAAGTGGGTCTCCTGTGCAGCTGAGTTCCTTAGAAGGCCTGCGAAAGTGTCTGCATCACATTGCCCAATGATTTTCTTATTTTATTTTTCATAAATATCTCAGGTGTGGGGTGTTCGTTTATGTTACAGACCTTTTCCTGATCCCTTCTTGACCTCTCCTGGTTCATTTTCTCCTCTCCTAAATATCAGAAAGTGGTTTTTTAAATCAGCTCTCAATATCTCAGCCTTTATTGCCAGTTGTTTCTTTGTTCTACATGGAGGGCCTCCTAGGTGGTTTTGCATTCCTTTTATACCCTAGAGGCAGTAGGTTGTAGGATGGGATGAACTTCCTATTTGCCTTTTAAAAATCCTAATGATAAAGAATTCACCAGACGTGTGCAAACGTTGACATGAACCAGCAAGTGGACAGGAAACCCTACCGTCTTTGTCATCCTGGCAGCTTGTCCAGATGCCCTGTTTAACGAGCTGGTAAAATCTCGAGCAGCCAAAGTCATCAAGACTCTGACGGAAATCAACATTGCATTTCTCCCATATGAATCCCAGGTGAGCCTGCGAGGAGACGGGCAGAGAAAGCCTGCGTCCTGGTTATTCTCTCAGGAACTCCAGCCAGGTCGGAGAGGGTGGGGCAGGGGTGCAGTAAAGAGAGTGGGGGAAGGGATTACTCAATGATGTCTTGTGAGTGGATGTTTATGTAATGGAAACAGTCGTCCTTAGAGGGTCTGCCCAAAGTGCCTCACTCTTACTCTCCAGTTATTTCTGACTTTTTGCAGCCATCATGTCCTTCTTGGTGTTCATTTCATCCTCGCTCAGTGTTCACGCCTATTGGCTGACTCTTTGAATAAGTAAAAAGTAGCCAATCCAGAAAGAGCTGGGAGGAGAGGAGGGGAACGGATCAGACAACACCCATCTGCTGCAAAGGAGGCTGTTTTTATGTAGAGATAACCTCAGTTGTCACGTGTCGTGGAACAGATGGTAGCCTTCGTCATGAGCCATTAACGCTTCACGTGCCGAAACTGCTCCCCTTGGGGAAAAAAAAAAGTCGTTAAACCAGTAAAAGTGAAGCTGATTGTGAGAGAATGTACAAAATTTATGCCATAGTATTTCAAGATTTGTTAAAATGCCTCCTCCTCGTCAAGAAGCAAAAAAATAGCACAACTTCTGTGCATTTTGTGGAGGTAAGAGATGGTTGTGGCATATCCTGGTTTTATGGATCAGCTTCTAATAATAGATGCCAGAGAGTGACGAATTCTTAGGTAAGAAGACATGGAAAAAATAGAGTGTGAATGTTTTCAAAAGACAGTCTCTTTCCCTTCTCACTTGGCCTAAAGCCTATTCTCAGCCAAGGGCAGGAATTATTTTTTCCTCTCCGTGAGCCCTGTCACCACCTGGATTGAACAAAATGCAACTTGAGCATATTCAACCATATTGTATTTCATCTATTTTTGTTTTTTTATGTTTGGTTTATTGTATGTCACATGTGCACGTATTTTTTTGTTTACTTGCTAAGTTGTGCCCTACTCTTAATGACCCCGTGGACTGTAGCCCACCAGGCTCCTCTGTCCATGGAATTTCCCAGACAAAAATACTGGAGTGGGTAGCCATACCCTTCTCCACCATATGTTTTTGAAAAGTGATAATTATTTTTTTTAAACCTCAGGTTTTCAAGATGAGGGTAGTTCACATCAAGAGATTCTTCTGAGAGAATACTGATGGCTGGTAGCCTGCTGGTTTAAGAGGAAATTTTAAGCCTCCAAAACCTTCCAAAAAAGGATAAAAGAGAAAAATACTAAGAACATACTTTGAGGATAGGAAATTATTAAATCCATACAAAGCTCCTTTGTTTGCCACAGTCACAGCACAATTTCTAGCTTGTCCCTCTTTTATTTAAACTTAAATGAATGGCCTGTGTGGTCCGACAAGACCCCTCCCCTGCTCTCTCTGGGGCTCCTCATCAGTCATCAGACACAGGCATGCCTGCCTCAGGGCCTTGGCTTGACCAGCCCCTCCTCAGGGAGCCCCCTGGGAAGAAACTGCACCTCCTTCAAGCCCTCACTCAAATGTCCCCTCCTCAAGGAGGCCTCCTGTCCTCCCTGTCCAGCCCTTGGGCATTCTTTCTCTGCTTCTTCTATTCTCATACACTTACCCATTCCCCACATACCATAAAATTTACTTTTCATTTTTTTCATTGTTTATTCATCCGCTTTTTCCTGCAAGACTGCATGCTCCTGGAGGACAGTAATGGTTTGGCCACTGGCAGTTCCCAGTGCACAAGGCCTGGCACGCAGCAGATGCCCAGCTGTATTTGTAGAATAAATGAAAACTTGTTCTGTAGCCTCACTACGAGGCTTGGCAGGAACACCATTCTGGAAATATATATATATATATTTGTTATTATTGTTGGTCAGTTGCGTCATATCCAACTCTGCGACCCCATGGACTGCAGCACGCCAGGCTCCTCTGTCGTGTATATACATATATATATTTCCCCTTTCTCAGGTGTATTCCTTGGACTCTGCTGACTCTTTCCAAAGCTTCTACAGTCCCCACAAGGCTCAGATGAAGAATCCGATCCTGGAGCGCCTGGCAGAGCAGATCGCAACTCTGTGTGCCACCCTGAAGGAGTACCCAGCTGTGCGATACCGGGGGTAAGGCTGCACCCCAGGCTGCCTTCGGTGACCCCACCCCCCCCAAGCAAGGAACTTGTCCCCAAGCGAGGAACTTCCTCTGGCCTTCCCATTTTCTGGCAGTTGTCTCCAGAGGGTCAAGATCTGAGTATCTCACATTGATGATTATTTTCCAATGTTTTTGTTATTTTCTAAATTTTTAATGTGAATACTAATACATGCAGAAAAGGGCATGGAATACATATATTCAGTTATAACCAAGCACAACCCTCCACGTAACTGTAACCCAGATTTCCTTCAGTTTTTTATCTCTTTCTAACCTTAAAAAGGGGCTTCCCTGGTGGCTCAGATGGTAAAGAATCTGTCTGAAAACAAATACACTCTTTGAAAAAGACATTTCAGGGTAAGATAAAATACAAGGAGAATAATTCTCCAAAGGACACAGTCCTCAGATTTGATCGAGTCATTCACTCATCATTTACCTGCTAGGTTGAGGGGCTTAACCTGAAGACACAGCCTCTGGCCCTTAGAAGCCCCTGACCCAGGCGGGCAGGTAAGATGTGTACTGGCATAATGTACAGCCGAGCTGTACACACCTGCAACATAGGCCTGCGGGACCAGTGCCTTGGGGCAGTGCAGGCCACGGGCCTGGACATCCAGACAGGAGCAAGCCCAGCTTCGGAGCAGAGGCAGCATCTGAGCCAAGGACAGGTCGGGATTTCAGTAGACCGATGAGGAGCTGGGGGCATTTTGTGTGGATGGTTGGGATGAGCGGAAGCATGACCCTGGAAAATAAAGGGGAGGTTTGAGAAGGGCTGGTAGTCTCACCCTGCATACGTGCAAGCAGCGGGGCAAGGTGAAACCATTTCTGGAGGCCTTGGGTGCCACGTTTGGGGTCATGCCCTTCAGTGGTTATCACTGGGCAGCCTATGAGGGAGTGAACACAGTGGTGTGGGAGTGCAGGGGTCACAGTCATGCAAGGAGAAGCGACCAGAAGGGGGGGCACTGCCAGAGGAGCGGAGGGCCTGATCGGGAAGTGCCAAGGCGCCTCATCACCTCTTTGTCCCTGGGGATGGGCACCCGTAGGACAGCCCTCCTCCCACCAGGGTCCTCACTGACAGACACCCGGCAGAGGTTAAGAAATGAGGGCTGGGAGCTCACTTGTTGAGAGGATGGGACTGGGGGTGGAGCTGCTTCTGCACTAAGGGTGGCCAGGTGGTGGGCAGCAGCTACATGATAAACGTCACCCAGAGGAACTTAGGAGGCACTGGAGGCTCAGCCAAGAGGGAGGGTCCAGAGGTTCTCAACTTGTATCTTTCTAGCTCTGCCGGCGGAAATGTCACTTCCAACAAAACAAAACAGGGTCCAAGGGAATTTGAACTGAGGGAAGTGAAGATCAAGTAGGTCAGGCTGAGATAGCCTGATGGTGGGGAAAGGACATGTGGTTAGGACCCTCTGCTGAAGTGTGGCTATTTTATCTGGAGCTGCTTGGAAAGACCCCCTCTGTTTCCACTTGGATTTTTTTTTTTTTTTTAAAGAAACTAGAAAATCATGTACATTCCAGGCACTGAGCTAAGTATTTTGTTTTTTCCTTTTTAACCGTACATGTAATCTGAATTATATTCTCATGTAAAAGAATAATACCGATGAAGCTCATCTCTCCCTTGACACTCCCGTACTGTCCTGCCTTCCTCCCTGAGGGCAGATAGTGCCATCCGTTGGGACAGGGTGGCTCACCCTCCATCCCCCCTCCCTTGTCAGGGAATACAAGGACAACGCTTTGCTGGCTCAGCTAATCCAGGACAAGCTCGACGCCTACAAAGCTGATGACCCGACGATGGGGGAGGTAAGTCTGACCTGGCCCGCGTGGTTCTCTTGCCGAGGGACCACAGTGTCTGTGGGGCAGCCTGGGCACAGCTGGCTTCCTTTGCTCACTGGGTGTGCATGAGTTCCCCTGTTTGTGCATACTGAGCTCCAGTAAAGCGAACACCCAAGCCCTCGGGCAGGTGGTACAGGTTCTATTCAGTGGAGCCGAGCTCCAGTGTTAGCACTGAAAGCCCTGTGTCTTGGGAATCTCCTCAGTGGAATGGAGTTGAAACCAGAAAAATGATGTTGCTATGTCTCCAGACCTTACTCAGATTTCACTAGTTTTTACATGTGCTTGTGTGTGTGTTTGTGCAGTTCTGTGAAATTTTATCACATGCATCACAGAACTAGCCCATCACTATCGTGACTTACACACTGATAGCCCCAGGTTCTGGGAACCCGCTCTGTCCCAGGCTGGCTGGGTTGGGTGATGGGTCCCCCTTCTGATAGCCGAACCCGGTCGATGCTCTCCTTCGTAAACTCACTTTGCACCCTGCATTTTGGATCTGCGTCAAAGGACCCTCTTCCTGGGAAACAGACACACTGGATTCTCACATGGTGTGTGCTGGCCTCCTTGTCCAGCAGTAAGTGGACTGAGTGCTATCCGGGTCAGAGTTCACATCCGGCTGCCACGTTTCACGGGAGGGCTAGTCAGAGAAGTGGGAGTTGTATGGGGCGGCTCATGAAACCCGCCTGGCTGTCCTTCCTTCCAGGGCCCAGACAAGGCACGCTCCCAGCTTCTGATCCTGGACCGTGGTTTTGACCCCAGCTCTCCTGTCCTGCATGAGCTGACTTTTCAGGCTATGAGTTACGACTTGCTGCCTATTGAAAATGACGTATACAAGTAAGTACACGTGACTGCAGCTTTGCAAATGAACCAGACACACCTCTAACTTAAGGAAACAGATGTCGTTAACCCTAGGAAAAGCAGGCACATTCATATAGCCTTTTTTTTTTTTTAACTTGGTTTTGGCTGCATTGGGTCTTAGTTGTGGCTGGCAGGCTTTCGCGAGTTGTGGTGAATGGGCTTTCAGGCCTAGTTGCCTTGGGGCATGTGAAATGTTAGTACCCTGACCAGGATCTAACCCACATCTCCTGCACTGGAAGGCAGACCCTTAACCACTAGACCACCAGGGACGTCCCCATACAGTCTCTCTAATAAGTCTGCATGCTTTTCTGTGAGTTCCCAAAGTGCAACTGCACCATCAGCTAGAAACTTCTGCCTGTTTGGGGGGAACAAGAACTTGAGATGTTTAGTTCACAGCTAATGTCACTTCAATTCACAGCTGGTTTAAAGTGAAGTCGCTCCGTCGTGTCCAACTCTTTGCAACCCCATAGACTGTAGCGTACCAGGCTCCTCTGTCCATGGGATTTTCCAGGCAGCAGTACTGGAGTGGATTGCCATTTCCTTCTCCAGGGGATCTTCCCAACCCAGGGCTCAAACCCAGGTCTCCCGCATTGTAGACAGACGCTTTACCGTCTGAGCCACCAGGGGAGCCACCACAGCTCGTTTGGATGTGTTAATATGTTGACTTGTGTAAGAGCGTATCTTACTCAGAGTTAAAACTTCTTAACTGCAGACCATGAAATATGATGATAAAATATACCGGTAGGAGTTACTTACCAAATTTTTTTAAATTAATTTATTAATTAATTTATTTTTGGCCACACCATGCGGCATGTGGGATCTTAGTTCCCCAACCAGGAATTGAACCCACATCCCTGGCATCGGAAGCACAGCATCTTAACCGTTGGACTGCCAGGGAAGTCCCGTATTACTGAGTTTTATTTGTACTTCACTTCATTGTGAACAGTTTTCTTGGTAGCAATCATCAGAAACTCAGTCTCTAAAAACATATTTTTCTTTTTATGGGAACAGACTATATTGTTCTCGTGTCATTGATTTTATAACCTCGGCCATAAAGATAGTGGTTTCAAAATGAAGATTCTAAAAATATGACTGAATCTCAGCTTTCCCCCTTTGGTATCTATAATTCTCTATTTCCCTTATATGTTCACGGTTGTACTTGTGACAGTTTGCTGAGGGCCTGTTGCAGGCAGCTGCCAAAGGCTATATCAATCCCACACATTAAGGATGGTGTCCCAGGCCTTTCCAGGGAGGAACAAGTGTGATCCTCACCTTTCCAAGTACCTCCAAAACCACCTATAACCTGACTTCGCACCTGAGCCAGGTGGCTCCAGTGGAGCACATATCAACTGACCCCGAGGGTTTTAGAACAGAACTTCAAGTCAGTTTACTCTGATCAGACTTTTAGGTCTCTTCCTGCCCTAGAAATTGGTCGCCCCTGGTTGTCCAGTGGTTAGGACTTCATGCCTCTCACTGATGAGGGCCTAGGTTCAGCCCTGGTCAGGGAACTAAGATCCCACCAGATGTGTGGTGTGGCCAAAAAAAAAAAAAAGACAGGAAACCATTAGCTTCATTAGATGGAGCAGACAGTGACGCCTCCGGTGATCAGAGTGCTTGCTGTTCAGTCATTCGTTACAGACCAGGGCACTGGGTGAACTGTGTGGGACGTCTCCTTCCAGGTACGAGACGAGCGGCATCGGGGAGGCGCGGGTGAAGGAGGTGCTCCTGGACGAGGACGACGACCTCTGGATAGCACTGCGCCACAAGCACATTGCGGAGGTGTCCCAGTAAGAGCCTGCCCTGCACCTGTCCCGGGCCCCAGGGCTCCCCCCCAACACGGGGGATCGCGGGTGCTGGGTGCCAGTGTGCGTTCTCTGGGCACCTTGGGCAGAGCTCACCAGTGCAGGCAGGAGTCCCTTGCTTCTGCTAAGTCACCTACCTTCTAACCAGTGATGATGAATCCCTTCTGATATCTGAGCTCAGGCTATACCGATCTCATGAAGTTAGAAAACCCTTTCTGTGTTAGGGTTACTTTTAGGGTTTTTAGAAAGCGTTTGTAGCTTTTCTCATTTCAAGATGCTTTATAAACACTAAACACTTGAAGCCAGTTTGTTCTATTGAAAGATCTACTACATACAGTTCAGGGTTTTTGTTTTTAAATGTATAGCTGGTATGTCCCCTTCCTCCCTGTTGTTATACCTAAACTTTTCTCAGCAAGAGTCAATGCATATACTAATCTCTATACCGGAGGGAGAAACTTGCTCTGAAAATGTTTCAAAATGTTTCTAACTCTGGAAAGTTTTTAATAGGCTGTTAAACTGTAGATAACAAGTTTGCTTTTGCAGAAGGACACATTCTGCTACATTGAGTTGATAATATCCACAGGAAATTCACAAGGAACAGTGAGAAAATACTATAGCCTGGGATAGTTGTTTAGGAAAGTATTCTCCAAACCTTGGGGGAGTCATTCAACTTCAGAAAAATGTTACTTCACAGTTCCAGTTACCTTCTTTATGCATTCCATATATGCTTTATCATACTAATGTGTATATTTGATAGCATATACAAAAACATAAATTTGAAAAGGATGAAGTAAAATTATATATATAGATGTCCTAACATTTTCTTTTCTGCTCACAAATTGTCTTGTACACCCAACTCTGGAGACCCCTGGTTTAGAGTATTAGGAAAATGGCATATCTCTCTCTCCTCTTAGAAAATCACTTTAAATCTATACCTTAGGGTAGGAAAAGTCACCACATACTCCTAAAGGAAGGATGTTGCATGACCGTTCTGGCATCAGAAACCAGTTTTGTGGAAAACAATCTTTCCACGGACTGCAGGGTCAGGAGATGGTTTCGGGATGATCCAAGTGCCTTACATTTACTGTGCACTTAATTTCTATTATTGCTGCATCAGCTCCTGCTCAGATCATCAGGCATTAGATCCCGGAGGTTGGGGACCCCGATATAGAGGCACTTGGTGCCGCATTGAAGCCTAGCTGCCTCCTTCTCTCTTCCAGGGAAGTCACCCGTTCTCTGAAGGATTTTTCTTCCAGCAAGAGAATGAATACTGGTGAGAAGGTAAACCCATACCCATACTCCAGTGCTCTTTGGGTTCATCCCTGCTGTCTCTCTAGGGGCAAGGAGGACACCTCAGTATAGGACTGGTGAGTTGGGGGCTCGGAGGGGTTCCTGGTCCTTTCTTCATCTCTTACCATTTTGTCTTATTTTTGTATTCAAGATTGAGACCTGGAACCCGCATCTTTTAATATTTATAAACAGCTTCTTTATAAACCCTGAGGATTAACATTTACTGCTCTGGATCACAATACACATTGCCAGAAGAACTCGCTAAAACCTTTTTTAGCTTGTGGTAGCAACAGAATTCATATCCCAATTCACCTGGGCCTCTCCTCCCAGCTGGTTATCAGAGGTGTTTATTCCTCTTAGAAACGCCACTCTGGTTGTGCTGCTCCCTGGCCTAGGATCGTTTAGTGATTTCCCGATCCCAGTAGAATCAAGCCCCACCGTGGACGTGCCTTAACAGCACCCAGGTCATCAGGCCTCATGGACTCTCATCTCTGCCGCCCTCCTCCTTGCCACCCACCACGGCTGAAGCCATGCCTGAGCTCCTTCCCCAGCCTCGCCTTATGCGGTCCCTGTCCTTTGGCTCAGGCGTTGTCTTCTCTGACAATGGGAGGCGCCCCTGCTCTGTGCACCCACACTTGTGAGTCCCTCCAAAGTGCTAATCCACTCAGTTATAATGACTCCTCTGCTATGCGTTAGCTCCATGAAAGCAAAAATTCTTTTCTGTTTGTTTCTGTCCTTGTATCTCCAGGATCTAAAAGTGCCTGGTATGTAGCAGTCATTCAATAATTTTTTACTGAATACATGAATGGGATTAGGTCAGTCACCCAGTTAGAAAGTCAGCAGACCCCTTCCACCTGCCAGGGTGAGATTCCAGCCTTCTCTCACCTCACTGCTTCCTACCTGTCTGCACAACTCCGGCCCTTCTACAGAGATGAAATGTGAATTGATGCCACGACTGCTTGAGCCGAGTATGCAGAAAAGCAGTGTAGAGATGAAAAATTGCTCTCTCCTGGCAAGAACTGTTACTTTGAAGCTTAGTTACTTTATGGTCCAATAAATAAAACATAATTGCTAGACTTGGAAGTCAGTTCCCCACCCATAAGACAGTCACAGTATTTGGATCAGTAATTTTTTGAGCCAGAGACATGGAAATCTAAACACATGATCTTGTGTTTAACAGATGCATGGGGGGTGGGGGGGTGGTTACAGAACATGTGCTCAGGAGTCGGTGCTGCTGCTGTCCTGTCCTGGGCCCACCCCCCGCCCACCCTTCTAGCTCAGGGCCATCAGAGTGAGACCACATGCTTCCCTCTCCCCACAGACCACCATGCGGGACCTGTCCCAGATGCTGAAGAAGATGCCCCAGTACCAGAAGGAGCTCAGCAAGGTATGTCGTTACTGCTGTTCAGTCACTCAGTCGCGCCAGACTCTTTGTGGCCGGAGAGCAAGGGTGATGATCCAAAACAGTCCATTCGATTATGAATATAAACAGCTGCCAAGACTCCTCGAAGCCCCATGACACTCATGGATTGATGGAAATCCACAAGTTTTTAGTCATCTGCAATCTTTTAAATTTAATTGACTTATTTTTGACTTATTTTGGGCTTCCCTTGTGGCTCAGTTGGTAAAGCATCTGCCTACAGTGCGGGAGACCCGGGTTCAATCCCTGGGTCGGGAAGATCCTCTGGAGAAGGAAATGGCAACCCACTCCAGTACTCTTACCTGGAAAATCCCACGGATGGAGGAGCCTGGTAGGCTACAGTCTATGGGGTCGCAAAGAGTTGGACACGACTGAGTGACTTCACTCACTCATTTTTGGCTGTGCTGGGTCTTTGTTGCTGTGCGGGCTATTCTCTAGTTGCAGTGAGCAGGAGCGGCTCTCTAGTTGCGGTGTGTCGACCTCTCATTGTGGTGGCTTCTCTTGTTGCAGAGGACGGGCTCCAGGGTGTGTGGGCTTCAGTAGTTGCCGCACGCAGGCTCGGTAGTTGTGACTCACAGGCTTAGTTGCTCCCCGGCATGTGGAATCTTCCCGGACCATGGAGTGAACCTGAGTCTCCTACATTGGCAGTCACCAGGGAAGCCCCTATCTTCAATTTTTATTAGGAAAAAAAAAAGAAAGTTGGGGATAGAGAGTTTATTTTCTAAGACTTTCTCCTCATCTTTTTCTCTCTGTATCCTTCCAATTCCTTACCCCATGGGCCTGCAAGATTGAGCTCAGAGGAGGTCAGGTGATCTGGGAGTCTCGCAGCGCTCTTCTGCCTGTGTGTTAGTCACTCACTGCCTGAGTGGTCACTAAATCCAGCCCTAAGGAGAGGGGCATTGAGCGCCACCTGCTGGAGGGAGGAGTATCAAAGGATTTGTGGATACATGTGAAACTGTCACACCAGCCTGCCCCCTTAAAGGACTTCTTCCTCTTGACTCTTGTCGAAGGTGTTTCTGTCCCTCTGCCCGACACACAGTTCTCTACTTGAACGCATATTTCATCTCCTTTATGAGGCTGGGGACTCCTAGGCACCTAGCACCGTGTTCATACTCAGCAGCTACTCAGCAAACGCTGCACGAGTCAGCGAGAGATTCCCTGACCACACACTCTCTATTTCGTCCTAGTATTCGACCCACCTGCACCTCGCCGAGGACTGCATGAAGCATTACCAAGGCACTGTGGATAAACTCTGCCGGGTGGAACAGGTAGGGCCCTTTCCTTCTCCTTCTGCCAGGCTGGTTTACTTGCCCAGCTGAATGTTAACGTCCTACCTTGAACACCCCGCAGAATCATAGGAAACAGAAATGGGAAAGCCTGCTAGATCCTGCTGTCTCAGCTCTCTGGAGCCAGTGCAGTTCCTCTCAATGGTAGGGACTAGAGTGGTCCGGAATGCCGTGCCGCTTGGGGTTTGCATGTCTGACTTTCCAGATGCTCCCTGGAATAGCAGAAGAGACTCCTGCACCGACAGAGCTGGCTGGATGTTAACTCCTGAGTGTCCTTTCCTCCTGCTGTGGCCGCACCAGCTTGGAGACCTAGAGGCCGAAAGGGGGCAGTGCAGCCGAAGGACAGAAATCCGCCCACAGCCTCCCTGATCACAGTTACGATCAGAGTTCTGTCCCTGTCACTGATTCATTTGATGTGCTTGTTTTTTTTTTTCCTCTGTGAAGGGATATAACAAAACTGCCACATTTTCCAGGAGTGTTGTGTGGAATCACTAATCCTGGCACTGCATTCCTCGTGTGTGATAATTCTCATCCAGGGTCTGTGTCCAAGGGAAGGGGGGAATCCCATGACGTGAAACCTCAGCCAAAGGGTCTCTTTTCACAGAAAAAACAACTCATGTTCTCAGTGTGAGGCTAAGATCTAAATCCCCTGGTTTGATGTGACAGGCTGGGCTTAGGTTTCTGAGATGAGCCGTGATTCATGGACTCTCTCAGTAGTCCTGCTGAAATCCATCAGTTTCACAGGGATCTCTGCAAACACAAGGCGTCCTCACCATCAGAACATGACTCTCCAGAAGACAGGTTATCCCTAGACCAGTACAAATGCAGTTGAGATTCACCCTGGGAAGTCTACATTTTTTCATAAGTACCCAGAGGTATTTGTTGAACTAGTCACATTCAATTTGACTTTGAGGGAGTATTAGGGTCAGTCGTGCTGAGCAGATGTCTGTTGAGGCTTCACTGAGGGCTGAAGGGGCCTCAGAGAGGGGGGGCCCCTGCCTTCCTCTGATCCAGACTGGGCAGAGATCCCCCAACTCGAGATCATACTTGTTGCGGACTCCTGGGATTTTGAGAGAAAAAAGGCAGCCTTCCGGCAACTTCTGTAAGAGCTACAGAGAAAGCTGCAGAACAAGACCAGATGGCTCTTGATGTGCCGAGACCTGTGTGCTGCTTTCTCAGGCCTGTTGAGAACAGATCTGCCTCTTGCCTGAGTCATGGGCGATGGGGGGGTGGCAGAGACTGTGCTTGCTCCACTCTTTATCTTCATCTGTTGTCAGCTCCCCCTTCCTTCATCTCCCTCAGTGAGATGTGCAGGTTTGGGAGCCCATGTTTTTTCTCCTCCCCCTAAAAGTGTTGGAAGATTAAAAACAGAGTTTTCAAAAAACCCAGAATAGTTTTTAAAAAAGCTCCCCCTTCTGTGCCAGGGGAAGCAGAGCAGGAGGAGTCTAGCCAGGCAGAGGCACCTCACAATACTGACGCTTTTCATCCCCTGAAGCCCCGAGGCCTCTGCAGGGCTGTGTCCCTCCTGGAGACCTACCGGGATTGAGGCTTTCCCTGAGGAATCAGCTCAGGCTCACTGGCACTCACCTGGAGGGAAGAGCCTGCCTTTCAACAACATGGCAAATCTGTGTGGTCTCTGGTTTTGGAAAGTGAAACCTTGGGCTTTCCTCAGCTCTTACCAATGCCGTGGAGACCCATGCTGATCAACTGCAGCATGTGGGGGAGCTCAAGCACCTGTCACTGACCTTCCCCAACCAAGCCACACATCCCAGACATTCACGGACAGCCTGTTTTCTAATAATTACCATCTATCCAGACTGTTGCCATGGGGCCAACATGGTGTGTTTTCTGCAGGACCTGGCCATGGGCACGGATGCTGAAGGGGAGAAGATCAAGGACCCCATGAGAGCCATTGTCCCCATTCTGCTGGATGCAAATGTCAGCACTTACGACAAAATCCGCATCATCCTTCTCTACATCTTTTTGAAGAATGGTAGGAACGGTGGGATATGACAGAGGAGACAGGCCCTTTCTTGGGGAAAATGAGGCAGCTGGGAGGGAGAGAACAAAGTGGAAAACAGCTTAAAAGACAAGGAAAAGGGTGTCTAATAGGAAGGTCCAAGGGGCTCTTTACCACCGGAGAAATGTAGGCAGATCAGCTGCAGCTAGAGGCTGTGTATCCCCCAGTGATTCTAGAGTTAGTCAGAGGGACAGGATAATGAGAAGAGGGCTGGGTGAGGACAGCAGGGAGAGTCTATCAGCTGTGTAGCCACTTTATTGGAGCGTTTCCGCCAGAGACTTTTAACTTACCCCACATTTGTAATCTGTGCCTTTATTTTTTTTTATTTGGCTGCACCGGGTCTTGCTGTGGGATGCGGGATCTTTAGTTCACCAACCAGGGATCAAACCCAGGCCCCCTGCACTGGGAGCCTGGAGTCTTCGCCACTTGACCACCAGGGAAGCCCCCAATCTGTGCCCATAAATAAGTGATCTTTACCCACATATAGTTGCCCGTAAGTGTCCACTGTGCAAAAAGATGGACGCCGATACACTCTTGTCCAAGCTGACTGTGACGTGGGCCCGGGATGGCTGCGAAGCAGGAGACAGATAGAAAAACAGATCAGGAGGAGCAGTTGCTGGTGGTCATAGCCCAGGACATAGTGGCTAGAGTTGAACAGGAGTCCTGGCCCTGCCTTGTCTTACAGTTAAGTAGATACAATGAGCAGATTAGTTCCCACTGATGCCAAGGAGGAGAGGGGGCGCCATCCCCCACCCCAGGCACTTGGCTCTGCTTCTGAATGTGCGATGCACAGTGGCTGGTATGGTGATCAGGGTTTTGTTCTCGCAGGCATCACTGAGGAAAACCTGAACAAGCTGATCCAGCACGCTCAGATCCCGCCGGAGGACAGCGAGATCATCACGAACATGGCACACCTCGGGGTGCCCATCGTCACAGACGTGAGCGCCAGCCTCTTGTTGTGGGGGAAGCCTGGGGGAGGCAGCGGCTCTCATCTCTTCTCCCCTAACTTCCTTGACGCAGCTTATGATACACACACTCAACACTGAGAAAGAGAAAACATAAAATCAGAGGAAGGCAGGTGTAGAGGTATAAACAGAATCAAGGTGTAGTGTCAGGAAGCCAGGCGGGCACATCAAAGAGGCACCGCATGGTCTCAAAGCTGAGCTGTGCCCGTGAACCAGCCCAAGACACACTAGCTCCATCCCGCGTGTCTTGAGTCAGCCTGGCTCAGCCGTTGGGACATTTAGACTCGGCATCTTCTGTGAGGTTGCTGTCAGGCCGTCTTGAGACCTTTGAGTCTGCTACTCTGGCAATGACTCGGGACCCAGTTGGGGCAGGTTTTAGGGGCCCAGGCAGTAAGCTATAGAAGAGGCTGAGGTGGGAGCCCCCCCCCCCACCAGGAACCTCGCTTGTAGGAACCCTGCTTCCTGCAGGGAGTCAGTGCTGATAAAACCAGGCTGTAGGCTGGCTCCTTCTGGAATCTAATTATTAGAGTCAGAAGCTTTGTTCCAGAGCCACCAGACCAGAGACCTGTGACTGGCAGTCATTTGGTGTTTTCAGACCCTTGTTCACAAAGGGGCCAAACGAGAATGGAGGTGATTCTCTCAGTGCACCCTGTGCTGCTGAAGCAAAATCAAAGGACAGGTCTCACCAGAGCAGGATTTTCTTCTGCTGTTGTTCAGTGGCCAAGTCGTGTCTGACTCTTTGCGACCCCATGGACTGCAGCACACCAGGTCTCTCTGTCCATTGAGTCCATTGAGTCAGTGATGCGATCCAACCATCTCATCCTCTGTTGTCCCCTTTTCCTCCTGCCTTCAGTCTGTCCCAGCATCAGGGTCTTTTCCAGTGAGTCAGCTCTTCATATCAGATGGCTGAAGTTTTAGAGTGCCAGCTTTAGCATCAGTCTTTCCAATGAGTATTCAGGGTTGATTTTCTTTAAGATTGACTGATTTGATCTCCTTGCTGTCCAAGGGACTCTCAAGAAAGAGTCTTCGCCAGCAATTGACAACAAACTATTTTTTTTAACTTCTTGCCTTTGTAAAAAACGGTACTTATATGTTTGACCCACATTGGCTGTTTTTTAAGGCTTTAAAGAACCAAGTTTGCTGCGGATTCTTGGGCTGCAGCCCACAGGCGTAGTCTGGGCTTTTCCAGGAAAACTTCTCCACGTGTTAGCCTTTTTCCAAGGCTGATTCCCCTGGGAGCCCTGGGACCAGCGGGGCCATGTGGCCCCAGGTGCTGACTCAGAGCCGCCTCTCATGTGTTTGCCTTCAGTCCACCCTGCGTCGCAGGAGCAAGCCGGAGCGGAAGGAGCGTATCAGCGAGCAGACCTACCAGCTCTCACGATGGACCCCAATCATCAAAGACATCATGGAGGTCAGCACAGGCTGGGACGAGCATGCGAGGCCTGCAGGGCCCAGGGGCTTCAGCCTCCCCTGCCCTCAGGTGGCAGTGACACTTGGGACTTTGCGTCTGGGCCTCGGAGGGTTTGTGCAGAGCGGCCCCAGGAGACAGTCAGCCAGATGCAGATTCCCCAGATCCACGTGATTCAGCCCCAGAGTAGGGCCCCCTCAATGGTATCGCAGTGCTTGAAGGTCATATGAGTAGCGAGCTCCACGCCGAGGGCACAGCAGCAGGGCGGGCATTCAGAAAGTGACCCCAGGCCCCCCACTGCTCCCGTCACGTCAGCCAGAGACCCTGGCAAGCACCTTTCTGTTCAGACTCATCCCCTGCCTGCACGTTCTCGCTCTGCGCCTCCTGAATCCTGCCTTTCTGCAAAGTCCCCATCCGGTCTCACTGTCCCTGCACACTGAGCGCCACGTAGCTGAGTGCCCAGCACCACAGAGGCCTCCCCGGCCTCCTGCAGCGGTTGTCAGAGCTGCTCTGTGCATGTTGGCGTGCCGCTCGCTGGGTTGGGTTCTCGTTTTAGGCCTTGGCCCTGCGTCCTCTCCTGCTGTGTCCTCTGGCACCGTGCCTTGAGCATAGCAGGTGTTTTGTGTCTGTGAAGTGAAGGTAGCCCAGGTGTCCCTCCCTCCCCTCCCCTCCCCCTTGTAGTTCAAGGTCAAGAAAGCTGTGTGGAACCCTGCCCCACGGGAGCTCTGGAGTGGGGCCTGGAGATGGTCTGTCCAGCTGCTGCCCTTGGACAGGACTGAGGTCCTGAGAATGAAGAGACTTGCCCAGGATCCCTTTGTGAATTCATAGCAGTCCAGGTGTTCCCACTGAATTGTATGCGAAAATAGCTATATTTTAAATATATAGAGTGCGTCAGCTTCCTATTTTTAAATCCCACAAACGGAAAGGATGGGTGAACATGAGACTTCTAGAAACCAGTGACATCTTTTTGCCTGGCAGAGTAGGCCAACCCCCCGTCTCATTCCCTCCTTCGCTCTCTGCTCCTTCCTCTCCCCGGAGAGGGGTGTGTGGGCGCCACACGGTAGCTGTCAGGAGTGGAGACTTCTCGGCAGCAGAGGGTGGGGAGCCGAATCCACCCACCAGACAAGAGGCCCTTGGAAACCTGTGCGTAGTGGCTACTAGATGGGTGCCAGGGTCAGGAGCCTACTGGAGGAATGGGACATTTATAACCTCACATGGAATATAAAAGGGGGAAAAGAGAATAAACTGAAATAGAAGCAAGAAAAATTAAGTCAGGGTTTTAAAAAAATAACTTCTCAAAATCAGACCTATAAACTCATCTCCTTGTATCCGCCGGTCCCAGGGTATCTGCTCCACGCCCAGCAGGGCAGGAGTCACCCCCCAGCAGGCAGAGGAGCTCCAGTTCCTGCAAAGCTGGGCATGATTTTGGCTAAGTGACTGGTCCTTGGAATTGTCTTACCTTGGTTCCATCAGCTCTTTTCAAAGCCGTCTCTTCTTTCCAGGACACTATTGAAGACAAACTTGACACCAAGCACTACCCGTACATCTCCACCCGCTCCTCTGCCTCCTTCAGCACCACCGCCGTGAGGTGAGTGAGGATCTGAGTAAGGGCAGAGGGCCGAGCAGGACCATGTCTGGCTGGATGGCCGCTACACGGCAATCCTGCCGTGATCCCGCGTGACCTGCGAGAACCCTCCCGCAGCTTCTCGTCACAGCCAGGGTGTAGGCCACGTCCTTGCAGTGGCCCGGGAGGCCCTCCGCCTCGTGGCTTCCTGTTCCATTGTGACTCACTCCTTACTCCTCTCTCATTCCTCCTCCACTTCAGCCACATCAGCCTCCTTGCCCTCCCCGGAACATGCCAGGCTCAATTCTGCCTCAGGAGCCTCTGCATTTGCTTTCCCCCACTGCCTGAAATGATCTGTCCCCAGATGCTTCCACATGGCTGCTATCTCCTCCGGGTCCTTAATCAGTTATTACTTTCTCCCATCTTCCCTAACCACCCCATTCAAAATGACAGTACACCGACCTTCTGAGCAGTATTATTCATAATAGCTCAAAAGTGGGAATGACCCTGCTGTCCATCAGCTGATGAATGGATAAACACCATGTGGTACATTCATACAATGGGGTATCATTCAGCCAAAGATAGGAATGAAATACTGATCCACGCTACAACATGGATGAACCTTGAAAATGCTAAGTGAAAGAAGCCAGTCACTAAAGCCCACTTGTTCCATCATTCTGTTTATACGAGATGTCTAGAATGGGCAAGTCTCAAGAGAGAAGTAGATAAGTGGTTGCTGGGAACAGGGGTGAGGGTTGGGAGATAGGGGTTACTGCTGCTAGGTACAGGGTTTCTTGTGGGGGGGGTGGTGATGAAATGGTCTAAAAATGGTCTAAAATTGATTGTGGTGATGGCTCACAATTCTGTGACTATACTGAACACCAGAGAATTCTACAACTTAAGTGAATTGTATGATACATGAATTACCTGTCCATAAAGGTGTTACAGAAAATAATGGAAAATCAGCCCCTGCCCCTTCTTGTCCATGTACCTGCTGATGCTCAGACATGTCTCAGGTTGCAGATGTGAGCAGAAAGCAGCCCATGCTTCTGTCTCCCAGTCTTCCAGCCCTCTGTGTTTCCTCGGCTGCCCAGGATGCCTCGTGTGTGTTTTGAAAGCTCCTCCTCTCATTCACCACCTTGCTGTCTTCATCCAGAAGTCTTTTCTGCTGCGCTCTGTGGGCCATGTGTCCACGGCCAGTCCCTGGGACTCACACTATGAACACAGGTCCCCTTGACTCTCTGTTGCCCTCTTCTGTGTGGCCCAGGTTCCCAGGTCAGACTTTCTAAACATGCATCTCCATCCCTCTACGCATACTTTCCCTGCCTGTCTTCTCTCTTCACCCCTCTTGCGTCGGGACTCTCAGGCCTGCATGGCACATTCCCCCACCCCGACGCCAGTGGAGGCCAAATGTTTATTGCCAACACTGGAGTAGAATACAAAATCCCACATGGTGTCACAGCCAGACTGTTGACTAAGGCAGACAAATGATCTCACAGGCAAAAAAAATGACTGTGACCCTCGGGGCTGGTCCAGATGGGCTCCCAGGGCCTTTAAGATTTGGGAAGTAACTTCAGTGCTGTTGTAAGTCAGGAAGAAGGGTGAAGGTTCCACTGTCCAGAGGAGCCTTGCTCTCCTCGTTGTGTTTTTTGTTTTCCTCATTTTTCTTAACCTGGAAGCAGCCCATTTCTCACTGTTTCCAAGGCCAAGGTGAAGGCCCACTGAAAGCCAGGGCAGAGGAGGAGGCACTGGGGAACTGTCTGGCCGCTGAGATGCCGGTCTTTCAGGAGGCAGCTCGGCACCACCTCCTCCAGGAAGCCTTCCCCGGTGACACCCGGGTGGTGCTAGAAGGCCCTTCCCTGTGCCTGTCCCCACAGCACTGAGTTCCTCTCCGTGTAGTTCGAGGCAGACCCTCCTCCTCCCTGCACTGTCCTCGACCCGCCACTTCAGTTAAGCCACGAGCTCTTGGGATCTCACTCAGGTTAGCTCCTCAGCGCTGGGGTGGCCCTGTGAGGCCTGCGGTGTATATCTGCCTGGTGAATCAATGTGCCAGCTGCAGACAGGCCTGGGACTCTACGGTCGCTGCTCCTTCCAGCAGAGTGTCCCAGAACTCTACAACTTGGGAGAGACGCCAGGACCGTCATCCAGTGGGTGGAGCCACTGAGCCTGGCTTTAAAGCCAACCTGAACCTGTCTGTTGCCTGCGTGTTCCTAAGAGAATGACAGGGTCACAGCACGGGCGCTCTTGAGGATTCTTCTCCCAGCAGCCAAAGCACTTGATAATTTTGCACTGTAGTCCAGTTCAGACAGCACTGCTAAGCATCTGCTCCGTTTTAGTCACTGGTGTATAGAATGAGTCCTACGTCATGGAATGAAAGCGTTAGTTGCTCAGTCGTGTCCAACTCTTTGCAACCCTGTGGGACTGTAGCATGCCAGGCTCCTCTGTCCATGGAATTCTTCAGGCAAGAATGCTGGAATGGGTTGCCATGCCCTTCTCCAGAGGATCTTCCCGACCCAGGGATCAAACCCGGGTCTCCTGCATTGCAGGCCGATTCTTTACTGGAATTTAAGCCACCAGGGAAATTATGTCATGGAATAATGAAGTATAAATGCTGTATATGCAGATACACAATTAACATCCTTCTCTCTCCCTTCCCCTCCCTCCCTCTCCAGCGCCCGCTATGGGCACTGGCATAAGAACAAGGCCCCCGGGGAGTACCGCAGTGGTCCACGCCTTATTATCTTCATTCTGGGGGGCGTGAGCCTGAACGAGATGCGCTGTGCTTACGAGGTGACCCAAGCCAACGGCAAGTGGGAAGTGCTCATAGGTGAGTGGGGCATGTGTTCTAGAGGGAAGGGCTGCTTCACTGCACTGTGACTCCATTCCACGCTTTGGTGTTTCATCTTATCTCTAGTTCTCCGCTGCCCCCGCAACACTTTGCCTCTAGACACGTCTGTGGACGGCAGCCACGGAGGGGTGAAGGGGCCCTTCCTCAGGTCTGCTCTGCTTCCTGACGAGCGGCAGCCCCACATGGTGGGAAGTGCCTGGTCCCAGGCCCCGACAGACTCAATGTTCCTGCTCTGCCACTGCCACTTGGGTCCCCTCAAAAGTGCCGCCCTCTCCATGCTGTGAATTCCTCACCCACCAAAATTGGGTTAAGGGCACCCACTTACACCCTGGGGTGGAGGGGCACATCAGTTTCCTGGCCTTGAGCCTCACGTCCAGAAGATGCTCAGTGAACAGGTCAATGAGCACTGGCCCCTGTACCTGTCAGTTAGAGATACACAGACCAGGCGTGCAAGCAGATACTGCTCAAAACGTATCCGCCTGGCTTCCAGGCTCTGCTGAGGGCTGCCCCAGCCAGTTCCTACCACTTCAGGGTCTATCATATCCCTGCTGGTTTTCCAGAAGCAGCTGCAGCTCCTAAGAGCTGACTTAAGGCAGCAGGAGAAGATTTTGCCCTTTTTCATGTCTACAGGAGCCTCCCCAGTTTCTCCGCTCGGAAGAGGAAACGTTGAGAAAAATCTTTGCTTTTTCCAGATGCCTTCTTTCTTGTGCCCTTAACAAACTGCAGTTGCCTCTGCCCAGGGTGCCTCTTGACATTGACTGACCAGAGATGACCCACACCTCCTCTCCTGGCTGGGCCCTGTCCTTGCCCCTTAGCTCAGTAAGAGGTGTCACTTTTATACCTCCACTTTGGGGGGAATCAGTCCACGTGGTGCTTCCTGTGTGTATTAAGATGGACCTGGCACTGTCTTCCCAACTCTCAGCTTCCAGATCCCACCATTCAGGGGGCAGATCGCACATCCCCACCCCACCCCTGCCCCTCCCCACTCCCAGAAGCCTCTCTGGCCACCATTTCTCCCTGGGTTCTCTCCTTTTTTGGTTACATAGGCCCCCCGTGGCGGAGCTCTCTGTGTTCTTGGCTTGCATACGTGTTGCATGAACGTGTTGGCTAATTATCTCTGCTCAAACAGCTCTCCTGGGCCGACGCGTCCCAGCCAGGCTTCGTTGTAACCCCCTCTTCCACGCTGGCCTGACCTGAGGGTCCCTGTCGGGAGGTGGAGACCCAGGGAGACACGGTCGCCCGTGCAGATGGGTGGAGAGGCCTGGTGCAGACCGCTGACGCCCGCTATGCGGCCCCGCCCGCTATGTGCATGCATGCCCGCCCGCCGTCCTCGCGGCCCGTGTGCACGTGCGCCGCGTGTGCACCTCGCGTGTGCGCATGCGGCTCGCTCTCTCGCACCTCATTGGCTGTATAAACGTAGGCCTAAGTTGGCATGCTCCTGTAACGTACCTGTGTTCAAGCAGTCAGCCGGCCTCTGTTCTCCCGCAGGTTCTACTCATATTCTCACTCCCACCAAATTTCTCATGGACCTGAGACACCCCGACTTCCGGGAGTCCTCTAGGGTATCTTTTGAGGATCAGGCTCCAACAATGGAGTGAGAGCCAAAGAAACAAAGTAAAAGCAGCTTATTACAGAAAAGAAACTCTTCCACTCTGAAGGGTTTTCTTTGATTTATTCCGTCACTCTTTTTCTTTTCTTTTCTTTTTCTTTCCCTTTTCAGTTTATTATTTGATTTTCTTTTAACGAGAAAATGCTTGCAGTTCTTCACACCGATTGAAAATGTGTCCTGACGCTGCCCTTCACCAACCCTGCCCGAGCGCCGCTGGGCTCTGGCTTGCCAGCTCGCTCATGCCACAGGTCACCTGCTGCTCAGACAGCTGCAGCCCCCTGAGCTTTAAATGATCACAACCGCTATGCACAGCCCTCTGGAGGGGGCTGGACTTGGAGGGATGCTGCAGGCACGGCACCTAAGCCTGCTGGCCGTGGGGTGAATTCCTGATGATGAGGAAGGCTTGGCACAGGGCACCAGAAGAGACCCCCAGTCTGTGGTAGCTAAATGTGTCAATACATTTTGCCCAGGACAGGCACTTATCCCAAGGAACAATTTCTAAAGGGGTGATGGGGTCGTAAGCCACCTGGTTCGTGGTGAACTCCAGCCACCAGTGGAAAGAGCTGGTGTCTCCTGTTCGTCTAGGGAAAGCGGCACTTATTAGTCATTTGCTCTTTCAGTAATTGCTTTTAATTCTCCTGTGGATCCTTCCAAGAGTTGAGAAGCATTACCCTCTCTCCAGTTGGAGTCTCCTAGTCAGATTGAGAGCCTTTGGGTAGAAATCTGTTCTCAACACTATGTGCTGTTTGGAAGAGCGTCTCCTCTCCCACAAGCTCATGCCTTTATCTCAGTTACCTGGGAACCTGTTGTGGGTTTGGTAGGTTATCAAGGTTTTATTTTTGCCCTTGAGAGAGTAAGCGTTCCTTGCTGTCTCTTTTTCACTCTTCCATCGTGCTGGGAACCTCCCTGACCTCTTCAGACAGCAGACTAGCCCCAAAGACCTCACTGCAGTATGAGTCGTTTCTCAGCTTCAGTACACACTCTGTGATGAGGCCACATCTTGTGTGCATGCCCTTTTCTACTCCATTGACCGTGGACCCTGGAAATGTCCCCTCCCCCAACCCCATCCCCAGGCTGAGATGTGGCCCTGTGAGCCACCTGTGAGTGAATAGCAGACAGACCAGGACTAGCCCCAGCTTGTCCACAAGCACCTGTGTGAGTGGGGGAGGTGATGCCCACTGGGCTGCAGAACGCAGGGAGGCTGGATCGCAGGGCCCCTCGGACTCTGACCTTCTGTGATGTGGTCATTCAGTTGGAGACTCAAACCAGGCAGCCCTGCCCCACTCTCTGGCAAGCCCTCCCTCCATTCTCTGGGGAGTGGACATCAGAACCCTGGCTGGGTAATGTCAGAAGTGTGGTTGTTTATTTTAAAAAGAATGAGCTCCATCTATGAAGGACCTGCTCTAAAGGTTGGCCCTCGAGGCGGGATTGTTCATCTCCTCTTTCTTTCCCTTGGCTGCCCCGGGGCAGTACGGAGGTGAGGAGCAGCAAGGGCCTGTGAGCCAGGACAGTGAAGCTGGCCGTGGTGCTGGGCTACCTGCCATCCTGCCCAGGCTGCCTTTGCCTAGAAAACGAGACCAGTGGGTGATGAATAAAACCAAGTGTTAAAAAAAGTCATCCTTAAGAAGCACCTTGATAGGATGGTAATCAGAGAGGTCTGGTTCTCATGCAGATGGCAGGTAGGTGGACACCATTTGCTGTATTTCGAGACTTCTCAAAGGACATGCGGAGAAGGCAGTGGCACCCCACTCCAGTGCTCTTGCCTGGAAAATCCCACTGATGGAGGAGCCTGGTAGCCTGCCATTCATGGGGTCACTAAGAGTCAGACACGACTGAGTAACTTCACTTTCACTTTTCATTTTCATGCACTGGAGAAGGAAATGGCAACCCACTCCAGTGTTCTTACCTGGAGAATACCAGGGATAGGGGAGCCTGGTGGGCTTCCGTCTATGGGGTTGCACAGAGTCGGACATGACGGAAGTGACTTAGCAGCAGCAAAGGACATGGCCGCAGCCCCGGCAGACCCCTTGCAGAGTCAGAAAGAATCACAAACCCAGACCCCAAGGGCTCCTGCTCGGATTCGTCCTGGGATTCCTTGCAATCGGAGACACCTCTCCTTTGCGTTCTGTTTTACATTCAGTCAGCAGAGTGCCTTGGCTGCCATTAGAGCAGAGAGAGCACTCCAGACTGTGTGTTCTTGGCTTCTGAGATGCTTTGTTGGGCAGCGTTGTATTTTAGAGCTCAGTTAAGAAAAAGCAAGGCGCGGAGTCCTCATCCCAGGGAAGTGAAAAAGCAGATGAATGTCCAACATGCCCACTTCTGTTGTAATTGTCCAGGTGACTAAAGCCTAGAACAGTACAGGGTGTTGGTGTTGGTGAGGCAGGGTGGTGTCCCACACATCAGTGTGAGCAGAAACTTAGCTTTTAGAAATGGGTTTTCCCTGCTTGGCAGTGAACATGGGCCCACGAGTGTTCTCATGGGCACTGTGTGTGGATGCCAGTGTTGTGCTCCACCCTCCTAGCTCCTCCCTCTCCTCCTGGCTCCTCTTCCTTCTGGCCCTTCCCTCTCCTCCTGGACCCTCCTCCTCCTGGCCCCCCGCTCTTTTCTGACCTCTTTCTGTCCTGTAGCTGAGGCCTGCTCCCCCTGGCCCTGGCCGAAGGGGGCAGGCGTGGATAACTAAGCATACAGATGCCACCAAGTCTCGGCTCAGTCCCCACTAATCAGTCCATCATTCCTCCCAAATAAGAAATGAAATATTTTGATCAGCTCTGCACCTTGGTGCTGTGGATGGTTTATGTTAAAAGGATTAACTATTAGCGAATGTCCAGAAGATGGTCAGAAGCTAATGAAAGGGGCTGCAAGGCCTACTTAGACCTATTACACAGCACTTACAGGGGGAAGAAGTGTTTTTGTTTTGCTTTTATGTTGAATACCTTGCTTTATTTTAGATCAGGGTCAGATAAGTTCCATTTTTTCAGTGGGACTCAGATTTGAATCTGAGTTCAGAGCTGACCCAGTGCCCAGCTGCTGTTTCAGCATTCCCTTCCACAGCCCCTCCCGGGGCAGGAGGCCACAGGGCCCCCAGAATCGAAAGCAGAGGCATGCCTTCTAGGCCTGGCTGTGCCACCAACATGCCCCACCGCCGTGAGCATCTTTTTCCCATCTGTAGGATGCCGGTGGGCAAGGCCAGTGTCTTCCCACACCTGGCGGATCATCTCACTCACCTGGGCTGCTCTTAAATGTGCAGTTTAAACCTGCTACTCCCTGACACTGCCCTCGATAATCTGAGTCTGCAGGATTGATTCGGGCAGTTCCAGAACCAGCTGGATCGGCTGATCTGTCAGAATTCTTCTGGTTTTCAGATGCTGTCAGTGAGGAGGAAGGATATTGTCCTGGCAGAGCTCACTGTGTCTGGCCGCAAGCTTTGGCAGTCTTTGGATGACTTTGTTTTGAAGATCACCGTTCACATTTCAGATTTGCAGTTATGTAGAATAAGGGGGACCCTCGGAGTGGTTCTAGAGAGCCTGCATGGTCGGCCACCTTTGGGTTCAAGTGAGAAGGTTTGCAGTGTTTGTGGTGCTGAGAAGTTTGACCAGGGTATTAAAGCGATATCGCTGATTGCGTGGCAGGAATTGGGTCTCAGGTGATTTCAGATTAACACCAGCTGGTCTGCATCGTTTAAAGGGACCAGGTAGTTAGGGACCTTACAGGGACCAGGAGCCTGCCTGTGTGAGGAGCCCTAGAGGCCTCACTGGTTACCTGATACTCTTGGTCCTGGCTCAGATGGTAAAGAATCTGCCTGTTAATGCAGGAGACCCAGGTTTGATCCCTGGGTCAAGAAAATCCCCTTGGAGACAGGAGTGGCAGCCCACTCCAGTACTCTTGCCTGGAGAATCCCATGGACAGAGGAGCCTGGAGGGCTGCAGTCCATGGGGTTGCAGAGAGTAGGACATGACAGAACAACTGACAGTTTCCCTTGGTCCTGGATGTTTTCTGCTTTCAGTGACAGATGGGGAGCACCAGACGATCAGATAATATCCAGTTCTAAAGAATGAATTCCTTCACCTCTTTTTGGCCTCCACCCAGCCCTGAATCTGCACAGAAGCAAGGTTAGGAAGCAAAATGGTCTAGACATCTGATCAGAGGCCTTTTGATTCCCTTCGAAATCAAGTCTTTCCTCTTGTTTCCTGGAATCCAGCAGATGGCTGTGGGGGAGGACATTAAGGATGGTTTTTCTGGCATGTGCATAGCCTAGGAAGCCCCCAAGGTAATCCCAGCCCAGAGTTCCCAGCAGCCATCTTTCAGCTGTAGACACCTAAACTGCATCGAGCTGAGACTTGGAGACTTTCATTCTGCCAGTGGTCCTGGTCAGAATTTGGTAACATTTATTCCTGTTTCCTCATTGGGGGAGTAGCCTTTGACCTTTAGGACTAGCAGGAACATTCATAAGGTCACAAAAATGAGTGTCTTCGAGGGAGACGGGGATACCCTGCTGAAACTGGTGTCGCCTCTGCCAAAGGAGCCTTGAGTCTGCAGAAAGAGTCAGCTTTGGGCACAGGGCTGGCACAGGCTGCACACTCTCTCGGGACATCACGCTCGGCCCCTCGGGGAAGCAGCCAGGGAGGGACTGGTTCCTCACTCAGAGCAGTGGCTGGGGCTTGAGCTGCAGAGAAGCCTCTCACACCAGAGATGGCTTCTCCAGTGTTCTCCTGGTCTGCAGTGCCAGCCATCAGGGGTCAGCTGCGCAAGTAGCGGTCAAAGGCGTACGGACCCTGCTATTTGGAATCACTCCCAAGGAGCCTGCCCAAGCCTTCTTCTGCCCACTCTCAGGGTGGAAATCTGGCCTCCTGTGGTTTCTGGGCCCCTCTTCCCAGGAAGGCCTGCGCCCTTGCCCGCGTCTCCAGGGAGGCACATTTTCAAGGATGGGTCTCTTTTGTTCAGTTCTCTCCCACCAGGATCTCTTTCTTTGAAGCCTTCTGCTGCATGCGTGCAGGCCTCATGCTCACACACCAGTCACTTCTGTTGCTTTTTTGAGTAAGTCCATGTCCAAACCACACGATCCATGCATCTTTTTTTACTGCACTTATTAGATCTCTCTCTTTACGAAAAAGGACTTCATTTATTTTTATTTTTATTTTTGCAGTAGAATTATATCTAATTCCATTAGCTTAAGTTTTTGCAAGCATTTCTAACCTCTTACAATGTGCGGGTCTCTGCAAGGTAAGGCCTCAGGTTCCCCGGCCCTCCCCCTTTCACACCTGAGGTCCCTCCCACCGCGAAGCCCCAGACAGCTGGCTCCCAGAGCGCAGTGGTTTCCCCTGGGTGCTCTGTCCACCCCCTTCCTCCCGACCTGGACCTCTCTTTCCACACACAGCCCCCCTGCAAACCCCTGCCTCATTCAGCCCCCTCTCCCCCACCATGTGGTTTGGCACTTCTCTCCCTGGCTTCACCTTGAGTTCAGGAGAGAATTAGAAGGATGGCTGCCCTGTCCCCTGGCAGACAGCACTGAGCCCGGATGGAGAGACAGCGCCTTCATCGGTACAGCCCGGGGGACCCTGCCCGAGCCAGAAGAGATGTTTTGTTCACCTACGGCCCCCAAATGTCTCCTGGGCCAGCTGTGACGTGGCCCCAAACCCCAGCCCCCACCCCCCTCTCTGTCCACTCACCAAGGCCAGGGGAGGGGAAGGGGCGGCTGCCGCTGTGGGAATGGACAAGGGCAGGGGAGGGGAAAAGTGTTTGAAACCAGAGGCAGCAAGCTCACAGGTCTTTTCTGCCTCCCCAGGATCCACGCACATTCTCACCCCACAGAAACTGCTGGACACGCTGAAGAAACTGAATAAAACAGATGAAGAAATAAGCAGTTAAAAAATAAGCCACCCCTCCAAACAAAAACGAACCCTCTCCCCGAAGTGCTCGCAGCCCCGACCGCCTCGGTCCCTTCGCTGACCCCTTCCTCCCTCCATCGCCTCCCCCAGCTCTGCACGCCCGGCCGGCACTGTCGCCGCTGCGTTCTCGTGTTTGGTGATGCCCTCTTCTTGTCTGAAACAAAAGAATGCATTGTTTTTTTATTTTATTTTTTTTAAAGAGTCCCTTCTATGTGTATCCTGGAGGAGACGTTTGGGGTGTGGGCCATGCTGCCACCGGGTTTCTGGAACCGTTTAGGGTGAATGGACACTTCCTCCCCATTAGTCATGATTTAAGACCTTGTACATAGCCCAGCGTGACGTGTGCACATTTGCTTGCGTATGGGAAGGTAGACGTTTGGGTGTTTTTAAGACCCCGTTTGGGGTCGCTCCTGTTCGTGTTGGGAATCACTGAGCTTTCCATTCTTGGAGTATGTCAAACTGAGGGTGTCTCTTCTCTTCACTCCAGTTCCTCCCCCTTGGTGCCAGCTCTCGTTCACATGAGCTTGGAAGTGAAGCTCAGGTGACATCTCGAGAGGTTTGCCCTGGTGCCGACCTCTGCTCTCTCTCCCCAAGGGGCTCGCTCCCCCCATCCCCCGGTGTTGAGGGTGGGGGCTGGGGGTTGGGCCACGGGAAGTCGGGCTGGGTGCCCTGTCTCAGCGCCCTCCTTGGCCACGGCCACAGCGCTGTGGTCCTGTCTGCAGTCTATCACCATGCCTGCATGAGAGAGGAGCAGGCTTCCACTGGGGACCTGGGTCTCCAGTTAGACCTGGTCCTTCAGACCCCATCTTTCCCCAGGCACCACCCGCCAACACCACCAGAGCTCCTCTTTCTCAGTGAGGTCAGCCTGGATAGAGCTTATGGCTCAGCAACGGACTAGGACTGGGAGGGTCCCGCGGGCTCCTGGTTCAGAGGTCCCTTTCCTGTCCGCGCCCCTGAGGCTTCAAACTACACGAAGAGTAGCCTGCTGGGTTTACACAGACCCCAGTCCCACCCCAGATCATCCTCTGTTTAAGATACTCCCTAATACTTTATTTTGTGTAGTGTGGGGTCATATGTCGTCATGCTTGTAAGAAGAAAACAATCATTTTACTCTCTGTATAAAGACGTAGCTGTATGAAACTTAGCTGTTGATGCAGAAATCAAAGATGCCATCGCAGGAAGGATGTCTCCTCATCCTCAGGACTCAGCGGCTCGTTCTCCGGAAGGGAGCGCACTCTGTTCTGCTGCTGCTGTGAACTATAACGACAGTGGAAGTCACAAAAAATGTCCCGCACCCACCCCCCACGCCCTTGAACCGCCCCAGCCCGTGTGTGTATATTACTGTCTTGCGGCATCGTCGTTGCAAACGTGTGTGTGCTAGTTCTCCGCCACCCCCTCTTCCCTTTCAGAATATATCCTCCGCCCGCCCCGTTAGATGCATCGTGGCGTTCTCTTCTCAAGGCTTTGAAATCTTCCCCCTTTGCACTCAGATTAGTTTTCAGGTCTGTCTCCCTGCCCCCCCTTCCTTACGAGATCTTATTTCCTTAGGACAGACTGTAAGGACCTGCCTTGGTTTCTTCCTGTTACAACTGCTTGTTTTGTCCCCTGCCCTTGACCAAACGACGCTCATGCTTCAGGACCTTGTTTGTTCAACACGTTGGTTTTCCTTTCTCTGTTATTTATATAAAAAATAATTTATCAAAAGGATATTTTAAAAAAAGCTAGTCTGTCTTGAAACTTGTTTACCTTGAAATTATCAGAATCTCAGTGTTTGAAAGTATTGAAGCACAAACGTGTATCATCTCTGTACCGTTCTGTACTAAAGCACTCAAGTCTAATAAAGAAATAAATCAGCGCCCATTCATGGTGTCCAGGGTGACTTGCCGCCCGGTTTCTCTCTGGGGAGCAGGAGGAGAAAGGCTTCATCGATGGTCCAGTGGGGAGGAGCCCAGCTGCCCCCTGACATGGCTTGGAGCCTTCTGGATCCAGGTCACTGCGACTTACACTAGGATCTGGAGCCGTCTGGAGTCTGCAGACAATCCACGGAGTGTGCACCGCGCTGCCTGAGAACGGGCAGTTCTTCCCTCGTCCTGGGTCTCTATATGTAAGTTGTCTCTCAGCCTCGGAGACGGCAGGCTGCGTCTCGGCAGGTGGCGCCCTCCGTGAGCCTGTGGTGCCTGTGGTGCCGGTGTGTTCAGGGCATGTGATGAGGTCACTGCATCAGTCTTAAGAGTTCTCTCTTCCTGCTGCCACACCACCAAGCCTTCCAGTGAACTTTCAGATCTGGAAGGCATGAAGCCTGTTGGTGACTTGGGGAGACTGTGATGAGTTTGGCCCAGCGTGAAGAGGGGGACCCTTACGTTAGACTCGTGGTAACACTGGAAATATTTCAATTTCAAATGAAGCATGGTGACCTCATCCATAAGCCAAGTGAATTCCCCCAATACCAATCACAAAAGAATACATTTTAGAATTAAACCAATTAAGTCCATCCCTAAAGGTGGCGGAGAAACCCAAACAACAGACAGCAGAATTACGCTCCTTGGAGGAAAAAGTGGCACCAAAGATAATGCTGCTAAAGTGAAAGGAAAGGAAAGTGAAGTCGCTCAGTCATGTCCAACTCTGCGACCCCATGGACTGTAGCCCACCAGGCTCCTCTGTCCATGGGATTTTCCAGGCAATAGTACTGGAATGGGTTGCCATTTCCTTCTCCAGGGGATCTTCCTCACCCAGGGATTGAACCCAGGTCTCCCATATTGTAGACAGATGCTTCACTGTCTGAGCCACCAGAACCCTGTAAAAACCAGGTGCTGGGGACTTCCCTGGTGGTCCAGTGGCTAAAACTCTAAGCTCCCAATACAGGGGGCCCCAGGGTCAATCTTTGGTCAGGGAACTAGACCCCACATGCCCCAACTAAAGAGTTCGCATGCCGCAACTGAAGAACTCACATCCTGAAATTAAGACCAAGGATCCTGTGTGCTGCACTAGGACCTCCCATGGCCAGATAAATAAACGTTTTTTTTAAAGCAAACCAGACTGCATCACAGGGCTACCAGCCTTCTCTTAACCCCTCTCCACCAAGATCTCCGATGGTTTTGATAACACCTTTAGACAAGGAGTTTTCAAAGCTCTGATCCAAATAAAATCAGCTCCCTCGGACAGAGCTGTGGAGCACCCTGTCCTTACAGACTGCCTTTCCCCAGAGCAGAAGCCATGTGCTACTGCACCCAGACTAGGGACAGACCTACTTTTCCTGGAGTGACACCTACTGTACAAGTGGGCTCCGGCGTACAGTCCCTGCTCTTCTCAGCTTGCCCCTCCCGGTGTGGCACCTCCATCCTAGGAGCTGGCTGAGGTGAGAGCCATCAGGGTACAGGTATTCCTAACCTGCCACACCTGGAGTGGGACTTCTATCCTCTGGGCTGGTATGAGGACACCCTCTGCCCTACCTATAGGCAACAGACATCCTGCAACATGGGCGAGGGGGAAGGTGAGATAGGGTGGCCGTCTGCCCCTTCCAGGGAGAAATGAACCCCAGACTAGGAGCTGAGAGAAGAGGGAGCCCCCATCTTCCTGGCCATGCCTGCCCAGAGGAGTACACGCAGGTACTTGCATTACACAGAACTGGTGAGGGGAGTGAGCTTTTTTTTTCCTGACACCAAATACGCTTTTCACACCATTTCTCCAAGTCTCTGGCTCCAACTAGGTGTCTGACAGTTTCGTCAGTTCTGACACTATTCAGGGAGTGCAGGTCCCACGGATCAGGGGCTCAGTCCCGCAAAACTGCCTCCATTTCAGACATCAAAGGGGTGCCCACGCTACCCTGCCCAGCTGATTACAATTCGAGGGGTCTCACAACCCCCTCCTTGGGTTCAATAGTTCATTAGAACAACTTACAGAATGAAGGAAAGCTCTTTCTTTGCTGTGACTGGTTTATTACAAAGGATACCCCCAGAGAACAGCCAAATGGAAGGGACGTACAGGGCAAGGTATGGACTTGGCGGGGGTGGGGTGGGGTGGTTAGCCCAGAACTTCCATGCCCTTTCCAGGCACACCACCCTCCCAGTACCTCCCTTTGCCCACTAACCCAGAAGTTCCCCCCAAACTCTGTTATTTAAAAGGTTTTATGCAGGTGTCATTACATAGAGTTGATTAAATCATCGGCCACTAGTAATTGAAACTTAGTCTGCAGCCCCTCTGCCCTCTCCACAGGTTAAGGGTTGGGGGTGGGAGGTGCAGGAAGTTCTAACCTTCTAATCCTCTACCCCGTGTTTCTGATGAGCAGCCCTCACCCTGAAGCTCTTGCCCCTCCCATCTTAACCTCAGCAGCAAAAACTTGGGTATGTGGGAAGGGGCTTGTTATGAAGAGCAGAAAATATGCCTCTCAGGAAATTTCAAGGGTTTTAGGAGACCTGTGCCAGAAATCCAGTGAAGTGAAAGTGAAAAGTTGCTCAGTCGTGTCTGACTCTCTCTGACCCCATGGGATTCTCCAGGCAAGAATACTGGAGTGGGTTGCCATTTCCTCCTCCAAGGGATCTTCCCAACCCAGGGGTAGAACCCAGGTCTCCCACACTGCAGGCGTATTCTTCACCATCTGAGCCACCAGAGAAGCCCAAAACCATTAAAAAAAGTTAGTTAAAATGAGGCCAATAAGGTGGGCCATAATCCAACCTGACTGGTACCCTTATAAGAGGAGAAGATTAGGACACAGAGAGACAAGGGTGCGCATGCCCAGGGTTGGCCGACCACGTGCAGAGACAGGACGAGAGCAGCTGTCTGCAAGCCAAGGGGTGGCCTCAGGAAACTAAGCCTGCCGACACCTTGGCCTTCGACTTCCAGACAGAACTTGACAAATTAGATTTCTGTTGTTGAAGTCATCTGGTGTATGGCATTCTGTTATGGCGGCCTAAGTGGGTTAATATAGTTGCCCAAGGCAAGGAAAGCTTCATAGCGTTGCTGAAATCAGGAGGACTGCTGACAGATACGCCCAGAAACTTGACAAGGCTCAACACTGACCACTCCCCAAGCACTTGGTGTCATTCAAGAACTACCTGCCCTGAGCACTGTTCTCAGGCACCTTCCCTTAACCAAAGACAGGCTTCGATCCTGCTTCCAAGCTTTCCTAATCCTTTGATGAGAAAGCACAAGGCCAGGGGCTTCCCTGGTGGTCCAGTGGCTAAGACTCAAGCTCCCATACAGGGGGTCCTGGCTTCAATCCCTGGTCAGGGAACTAGATTTCACACGCAACTAAGAGTTCACATGCCACAGTGAAAAGATCCTGTGTGCTGCAACGAAGACCCCGTAAACCCAAATAAATAAGTATTTTATTTTTTTAAAGAGAGAAGGCGCAATACCAGGCACTTAATGATAACTCAGGAAATGGAGGTGATGTCTACTCACTGTTCAGCCACATTTGGGTCAAGAGAATCAGTCCCAGTAGGTGTTTCAGGCAAGGAGGGGCCGGACTCCTGTCTCTGGCACAACCCCTCCTCTGTGATGATGTCAAACACGGTGTCATCTTGTGGCGTCTGTGTTTGCACCTTGGCCTCAGGCAAAATGCAAATATGCATGTGTGTGTGTATGTGTATACATATAATATGTAATGATATATATCACAGCTGAGAAGGAAGTGCATCGTTGCTCAAATACTAGACTCTTACTTGCAGAGAGTCTATAGATTTTTCTTAAATGTTTCTGCATTTACTGCATGCCTTAGAACAATTTCTACTTTATTATTTGTATTGGAGTATAGTTGATTTACAGTGTTGCTGTTAGCAGTTTGAAGTGTACAGCAGAGGGAATCAGTCTTACATACACTTCTGTCATTCTTTTTTAGATTCTTTTCTAATATAAATTATTTCAGAGTATTGAGTAGAGTTCCTTGTGCCATGCAGTAGGTCCTTGTTGGTTATCTGTCTTATATATGGGGCTTCCCAGGTGGCCATAGTTGTAAAGAACATGCCTGCCAATGCAGGAGGCATAAGAGATGTGAGTTCGATCCCTGGGTTGGAAAGATGTCTGGGTTGGAGGAGGGCATGGTAACCCACTCCAGTATTCTTACCTGGAGAGTGAGTGTATATTAATCCCAATCTCCGAATGCATCCCAGGGAATTCATCCCCCTGCCCTTTGCCTACATCTGTGATTCTGTTTCTGTTTTGTTCAGTTCAGTTCAGTTTAGTTTTTCTTCAGTGAACTTCGGTTCAGTTCAGTCGCTCAGTCATGTCCAACTCTTTGTGACCCCATGGACTGCAGCATGCCAGGCTTCCCTGTCCATCACCAACTCCCAGAGTTTACTCAAACTCATGTCCATCTAGTCGGTGATGCCATCCAACCATCTCATCCTCTATCGTCCCCTTCTCCTCCCGCCTTCAATCTTTCCCAGCATCAGGGTCTTTTCTAGTGAGTTAGTTCTTCACATCAGGTGACCAAAGTACTGAAGCTTCAGCTTCAGCATCAGTCCTTCCAATGAATAGGACTGATTTTCTTTAGGATGGACTGGTTTGATCTCTTTAGTAGGTGCTCAGTAAATATCTATTAGCTGAATAAGATAGCCTGGGTGGGAGTCTGGAATGGCACAGGAAAGGAACCCAATGCAACCTCCCTCCGGCAAAACAACAATTGGTAAAGATGTTTTCTTAAGAAAGAAACAATCATTTAAAGTGTCTGGAGGTACAAATTAACTTATTTATAAAACAGAAACCACAGTCCAGGCTATGTTTTTTTCAGTCGTCGTGTATGGATGTGAGAGTTGGACTATAAAGAAAGCTGGCTTCCTTGTCTCCCTTGGGGCTGGGCTTCCTCCCTCCAGAGCCTCCTAGAGATGGCAGTGCTGTGAGTCCACAGGTCACTGACCTGGGCCAACACTGCAGTCTGCTGGGCTGTATGTACTGCACCCACTCCCCTCCGGAGACCCGGCTGCCAGAGGGGCTGCTGGACTTTGTGGTCTGGTTCACTCGCTAAGTCGTGTCTGACTCTTGGCAACCGCACGGACTGTAGCCCTCCACGCTTCTCTGTCCATGGAATTCTCAGGCAAGAATACTGGAGTGGGTTGCCATTTCCTTCTCCAGGGGATCTTCCCAGCCCAGGGGTTGAACCCAGGTCTCCTGCATTGCAGGCGGATTCTTTACCATCTGAGCCACAAGGGAAGCCCTTCTAGGGCTCTGACCCACTGTAATATTCCCATGTCACCAATTTCCTCTTGAGGGAAGGAAGGGTCTCCCAGAGCCCGAAAGAGTGCCCAGTGAGCCTGGCATCCTGGTCTCTGAGACGCCATGGTCTAAGACACCCAGGCCTATGGCCTCTGTGGCGCTGTTGGCCTTGGAGCAGGAGGCTGGTCCCTGAAGCCCATCTTCGCCAGGAAGAGGGAAGGTCCCTTTAAGCCTGGCTTCACAACTTAAGCTTGTTGCTATGTATGTGAGGAACTTCCTTAGCAACCACCTGGCCTCTTAAAGAGGCCCTGGAGTAGTGGTTGCCGCCAGCCATGGCTCCTAAAAAGAAGGGGGCCAAAGAGCCCGAGCTCAAGAAGAAGAAAGGTAGCAAGAAGGATCCCAACCTGGCCAACAAGCCCATGGAAATGCCTATAAACGAGGAGATCCGAGAGTTCTACCACGCCCAGATCCGCAACCTGGAGGACAGGCTGGCCCGGTGGGTGGGCGGGCAGGGTGGTCCTGCCAGGTCAGGGAGTGACTCACAGCTGGCCACTGTGCAGGTTCAGTCGGTGGGGACCCCTGTGTTCTGGCCTCCCAGGGGATGTCCAGACCCACCCCCCCATCCCTGCCTCAGTTTCCTCAAAGATAACATTGGGAGGCTTCATGATTTTGAAGAAAAATGGATTTCTTGGCCCCATCTTAGCTCCCAGAGTTTCCAGGGGCCCAGTGCCTAGTTAAGAGCCTAATCCCTCCCCAGGCAAGGACTACATTCCTCCTGCCTCACAGTTGACCCCTGGAACCAGGCGTTTTACGTAAGAGGGCAGAGTTCAATTGGAGGGACGAATTGGAGATGGCAGCCCCCTGGCAGGCGGGTGACCACATGCCCCTCCTCCCACCTGCCCCCCATTACCCCCACAATGCCTGTGCTGTGATCACCTGAGCTATGGGCCCCACTGGCTCTTCCAGTTGCCAAGCCCACTTGTGCACTAGCCCAGTCTCAGGGTGATCCTCAAAAGACACACCCCTTTGGTGGTGGCTCAGATGGTAAAGAATCCGCCTGCAGTGCAGGAGACCCAGGTTCGATCCTTGGGTCAGGAAGATCCCCTGGAGAAGGGAATGGAAACCCACTCCAGTATTCTTGCCTGGAGAATCCCATGGACAGAGAAGCCTGGCAGGCTATAGTCCATGGGGTTGCAAAGAGTCGGGCACGAATGAGCAACTAGCACTATCAGACAGGTCTCCTCACATGTTGCTACAAATACTCACAGCTGATGTTGAGACCTTCCTGGACTGGCGCTCATTGTGTCCCTAAAGCGGTCCCACGAGAGAGGCCCTCCAATCATCTCCATGACAAGTGGTGGAGAGACTGAGGCTCAGGGAGAGAGGGAGGCACCCCAAGGAAGAGGCTCTGGGCCAGCCCTGGGCCCTGACTTCCCTAAGCCAGTCCGCCTCCTTGCTCCACAGATCGGGTCAGCCAGCTTTGCACCCTGTACCATGCTTCCGTTCAGAAGATGTTGGTTGAGTTAGTCGTGAAGTTAAACATCTTTCCAAACAGCTTCTACCCATTATTCCACTGGAAACTAGAAAATCACTTACACAACAACTCTTAAAAATTCACATGCTTCCCTCAAGCTGGAAACACCAGATGGAATGTATTTGGGAAAAATGCATTCGAGAGATGGTTATTGGGCACTTATTATTTGCCAACTTCCCCTGCCAGGCCCCTCAAAACACAGAGATGTGAGGAGTTAGGTCTTGACTTCCCAGTGGGACAAGGGTCAGTCTACAGGAGGGCCCCAAAGAGAGAACCACAAATGCTGCCTCAGGGCCAGGAAGGCTCCACGGAGGTGGCAACACAGGGGTTCACTCAGTGAAGGGAAGATCACAGGTGCAGAAGTTGGGGTTATGAAGTGTGAAAGTATTAAGCAGGGCACAGAGCTGGCAGCAAGCATTATGCTTAAGACCCTTAACTTCAGGGTATCAGACGGACTTGGGTTCAAGTTCTGGTTTTGCCATTTACTAACTCAGAGATGCTTCATCCCTCTGCACCTCAGTTTCTTCACCTGTAAAATGGGTATAATCATCATAGTCCCTACTTCCTTGGTTGTTGTGGATTCAACAAACACACTGAGTACCTACTACATAGTAGGCGCTAGGTGTTGGGGACACAACTGTGAACACTAACAAAGGCTCCACCCTCACAGAGCTTACACCCTAGTGATGTTATGCAGGTAAGGCGCTGAGCACAGGCAACAGCTGCGGTCACAAGCACTGACCAGGGGAGATGAGGCTGGAACCTCCAATGCCCCACTATGGGAAGGTCCCGGGAGCAGCCTGACTGCCTGGAGGGCCCCTGGACCTCTGCCCCACATTTACCTCAGGTACCAGCGGAAGTGGGATGAGTTGGCTATGCAGGAGAAGCTGTTTCGCCAGGAGTTTGAGCAGCTGGCCAACAACAAGAAGGAGATCGTGGCCTTCCTCAAGCGCACGCTCAACCAGCGGGTGGATGAGATCACCGACCTCAATGAGCAGCTCCAGAGCCTGCAGCTGGCCAAGGAGATAGAGAAGGATGCCTTTGAGGCACAGCTAGCCCAGGTGCGCCACGAATTCCAGGAGACCAAGGACCAGCTCACCACCGAGAACATCATCCTTGGTGAGGGGCACTGGCCGGTGAGCCTACGGGCACACACCACAGCGGGTGGGAAACCCAAGGCTCTGTCTCTCTGGGCTCTCCCACTGTCTTTGTGACCTTGGGCCAGCCGTTCCCTCTGACCCTGTTTTCCCACCCGGGAAATGGGGATGATACATATTCCTTGAGCAACAACAGCTACATGCAGCTTCCCACACTATCTTCGATGGTAACGGTCCCAGCAATCCTGAGGCAGGAAACACCATCACCACCTGCCATTGGGTAGGTGAGGAAGCACTTCGAGAAGGTGGGGTGTCTTGCCCAAGGTCACCCAGCTGGCAAGGGGGGCTGTGCCTTCCAGTTGACAGCAGAAGTACCTGGTCCAGAGAAGGTGTCTGGAGTCAGAGGCTGTCATCACTGCCACCTTCATGAGAGTAGAGAGTGTCAAAGAGGACTTCCTGGAGGAGGTGGAGCCTGAGCCAGGCTTAGGAAGACTTGGGGAGGAGAGGAAGGGCATTCCAGACTGAACCATAAAGGCGGGCAGGATTATGTGTGGGGACGGGGGACTGGCCCTAGTGGATGGGGAAGGGTGGGGGGCCTCATCACGCAAAGCCTTGCTGCCCCCACCCCCGGGACCCTGCCCTCCCGAGGCGGCCTCTCACCAGGCCCGTGCCCTGTGGCGGGGCAGGGGGAAAGCTGGCAGCCCTGGAGGAGTTCCGGCTACAGAAAGAGGAGCTCACGCAAAAGTTCATGTCGCTGGAGGAGCAGCTGCGGAAGCAGGAGAACGAACACAAGGACTATGTGCACAACCTGGAGAAGAAGTCGGTGCTGGACAAGGACAGGTGGGCCGGCTGCTGCCGGGCACGGGACCCTCTCACTGAGGCCAAGTACAGCCAGGTCTTCAGGTCTCCGACACCTTTGCCTTCTATCTGGGCAGGGGGGAACCATGCTAGCTCCCTGATGCCCTGGCTTGCTGTTCCTCGAAACTGTGGCTGATTTGCGGAGAGAAAAGAAATAGGTTCCCAGTTCTCACACAGGCACTGGAGAATCCCTGGACTTCCTTGTGCCACTTTTTGCGACTTAAATTATATTTAATGGTTCATCAATACATGGACATGGTTCAAAATAGTACAAAGAGTCTATAATAAAGAGCTCCTGCTGGTGGCCCTGGCCCCTCCTGTGGGGGACGGGGCAGAGAGGTCTAGGTGCTCTGGGGACCCCCTTCTGCCCAAACCCCGCCTCACCCCCACCCATCCTGCCTAGACTGAGAAAGGAGATCATCCAGCGTGTGAACATGGTGGCCACGGAGTTCCGCAAGGTGGCCACGAGCCAGATGTGGGACACAACCAAGCGGGCCATCACAGAGAACAACGCAGTGACCCTGCAGCTGGCCAAGACTACACGACAGGGCACACAGCTGCTGGCGGAGAATGAGCAGCTCCGGGGCCACCAGGACGACCTGTGCAAACAGCTGGAGCTGCTGGAGAACTCCCAGAAGCTCATGGCCAGGAAAAACCGGGGACACCAGAAGGTGTGTACTCCCGGCCCTCACCCCAGGAGGCTTGGCACGGAGAGCAGGAAGGAAACCTAGGGCCCTGTACTCGGGGCAAATACGGCCCCTGCAAGGGTGGACCTGGGGTCAGGGCATGGGGGAGGCAGCCATGAGGTGATGGGGCTCTCCTTGGGAGGGCTCTGGCCCCCATCGCTGGTTTGTATTTGACTTGGAGCCCCCATCACTGGTTGAAAGGGAACCCATCCCCAGGGCCCCCACCCACATGGATGACTTAACAGGTGCGCAGCATCCCTGAGGTGAGTCCAGCGGGTGCCGGGCTCCCAGGGCCCCAGCCGGCCTCTCTGGGGGATGCAAGGCTGGCTGAGGGCCTGCGGTGAGGCCCAGAGCATGGCCACATGCCCACACTGCAGGTCATCCTCATGCTGACGGAGAAGTGCCACGAGCTGCAGCAGGGCATGGCCGAGGCCGAGAGGCTGCACGTCCTGCTGGGCCAGCTGGAGCAGGACCTCCTGAAGCAGCAGCAGGACAATCAGGCACTGAGGTGCAGAGCCGCGCGAACCTCCCCTCAGTGGTCATGGGCCAGCGACTCCCCCTCTGTACAGGGGCCTGGAGGCTTTGTCTGTCACACAAGCTGAGGCCCAGGGCTGGCTGGAGAGAAAAGGCAGGGCCCCTTGTCCTAGGACAGGGAGGAGGCTGACCTGTCCTGTCCTGGGCACAGGAATGAAAGAGACCAGCTGAACCTGCAGCTGGAGCGGCAGCAGGCCGAGGGGCAGCGGCTCCAGCAGCAACTGAGCAAAGAGCAGAAGGTCCGGGCAAGCCTGGAGACGGCCCTGGCCCAGGCCACCTCCTTCCTACAGGACATCGTGCAGGTGAACTGGAAGTGGGTGAAAGTGGTGGTGATGGGGAGGGGGCGAATCAAGGACTAGAGAGATAAGCAGACTACCAGAGATGGCCAAGCCAGGCCCAGGGCCCCTCTCTCCCCTGAGAGTTTCCTGGAAGATCTGTCTTTTTCTGATTCTCCATGCTGAAGAGCCATTTGAGGTCTCAAAGGAGCTGGACGAAGGCTTCTGAGGCCCTGGAAGTTGTCAGTCTTCCCATCTGGAGAATGGGTATTCCACCACAGCCAGGGAATACTGAGATTAATAGGCACTGGGGTTGGAGTTTCCCAGTGGTGGATGCTGGGGCCACAAAGGGCCTGACCTGGTAGGCCCACCCATCCCCTTCTCAGCAGATGCAGCCTAACAAGGAGGACAGAGACTTCGACGTCGTGTTCCAGCTGCAGCGCAAGGAGATGCTGCAGCAGTTGCTGCTTATGCTCGGCTCGGCCGTGGTCTCGAGCCCCCAGATGGCCGAGGCCCTGCATCGGGAGAGCCAGCCCTGTGGCCTGCCCAGGGAGGGGTGAGTGCATGACCCCGCGTGACCCCAGAGGAAGCAGCTACGGGACTCGTCCAAGGGCTGTCCTCGGCTGAGCCGGGGCCAGAAGCCTGGCTCCCCGGAGCTGCTCTGAATCTCAGCTTCCTCGTCTAAGACTTGGAGGGGGTGACACCAGTCCCCTCCCCACAGCCAGGGCAGCAGCACTCAGCTACTCAGGACAGGGTCTCTGCTGCAGCAGCTGTCCGGCATCGTACCCTACCGGCCTGGGGACCTGGGTCTGGTACCTCGACGGATCCACATCCCACCCAACCCTGAGGACCTCAGGCTGCTCTCACATACCACCCGTATGGGCAACTTACAGGCGTACAGCAGCCCTGAGGTGAGGGGGCCAGGGGGCCCCAGGGACAGCCGAATGAGGGCCACCCTTGGGTGCATATCACAGCTCTTCCACACTGAAGCTGTGTGGCTCTGTGGATGTGGCTGGACCTCTCTTAAGCCTCCACTTCCCCATCTGTAAAATGGGCTGAAGAAAGGTGTGTCAAGGCCTCAGTGGACCCAGACGCACCCACACATCCCCTGGGAGGGGAGCCTGCTGGACCCAACCCCCCCCATGGAGGCTTCAGCTTCTAAGCTGGCACCTTTATTCTTACAGATCCACACCTCTGCTCCTCAGAAAAGGTTCAAAAAGCTTAGTCTTCCCGAAGTTTCCCTACTTTCGAAGTAGGACACGGAAAGAAGATCAACCTCCTATCCTAGAGAAGGACTGTTCTGGTCACAGTCCCCGCGTTAGTCCACAGGCAGCCTGGGGCAGCCCAGAGAAGAGTGATATTAAAAAAAAAATAAAAGACTCCACAGGCCGGCGTGGCATGTCTGTGGATGGGTGGATGGGTGCAGACATGACAGTTGAGCAAACAGCCAAGTCCACTGGCCTCAGGGGCCCGACGAAGACCCCTGGCTCCGCTGGCGGATGTGGTCCAGGAGCAGGTCCACAGCACGCTCCAGCACTGGAGGCAGCAGCTCCTGCTCAGCCGGGGAGAAGCGGCCTAGCACGTAGGCCTGCACTGCGTCCCGGTGGGTCGGCCTCCCGATGCCCACCCGCAGTCGTGGCATTGCCTGTGGGGGAGCCAGAGGGGCCCAGGGAGCCCTGGTAAGAAGGAGTCGGGGGAGCCCTGTGCCAGCCCACCCAACTCAGTGCAGGATGGAGGGGCAGACTCACACTGGAGTTGAGGCAGCTCATACAGGAACGGACTCCATTGTGGCCCCTTCAAGGGATAGGAGGGGGCAGTTAGTGCTTCCTTGGGTCAGCACCCTTCACCCCATCCACCGCGGAGCCTGGGGTCGGCACCTCTACCCCCACTTGGAGGTCAGCTTCTGTATCCCACCCTGACCAGCTCAGGGCCTCACCTGGCGCTTCCTCCCAACTTCAGAGCCACTTTCCCCAGCGGCTTGTCCAGCTCATCGTGTACCAGGTAAACTTCCTCAGCAGTCAGTCCAAACAGCTCCGCTTGGCCCAGGGAAACAGTGGCCCCGGTTACTACTGATCTGCCCAGGAAGGCTGTCCTGACTCTGGGCTCCCATGAGGAGGGGCCACAATTAACCCCACTTAGTGGTAAACAACCCGCCTGCCAATGCAGGAGACATGAGATGCGGGTTCAGTCCCTGGGTTGGGAAAAATGCCCTGGAGAAGAGCATAGCAACCCACTCCAGTATTCCTGCCTGGAGAATCCCATGGACAGAGGAGCCTGGGGGGCTACAGTTCATAGGGTGGCAAAGAGATGGATATGACCGAGCGACTAAACCACCACTACATATAAAGAAATTGAGGTTCTCAACTTCTCAGTCACCCAAGGTCAGGCAGCAATTGGAGCTCAACAGGTACCTGGAGCTCTAGGTGAACCGATTTGCTGCCGTCCAGAAATGCCCCCTCCGGGCCCCTGCGCCCTCCTGGGCGGCACACACATGGGGCCCTCAACTTACCCGCCCGGGCCACACTGTGCCCGTTGAGGTTCATGAGCCTCCGTGGCTGGAGCAGGACCAGCTGGGCATCTCCGAGTGAGGCCAGGGCGAGGTCCGCGGCACAGCGCCGGTCGCGTGCCCAGCTCTCCGCCACCCCCAGCCGCCGCGCCAGATGCCCCAGCACTGCCATGCCCACGCTGTGCCGCGTGCCAGGCAGTCCAGGGTTTCCCAGGCCTGCCACCTGCGGGGGACGTCAGGGAAACTGAGGCCCGACAACTCTCCCCATAATCTATCTCACAGCGCGCCCCCGCCAGGGGCCCCAGAGTAGAGGAAGGTAAATGGAAAACGGCCGGAGTGGGTTAGGGCCACGAGGAGGAGTCCAAGAAACTCCAAGACTCCAGAAGGCCAAGTGGAAGAGCCCCCTGGTATGGGTGGGCAGGGCCCCCCAGTGCAGGAGCAGAGTTCCTGGAAGTCTGGAGCCCATCGGAGCGTCTGACCCATTTTTAGATAAGAAAACTCAAGACAAGGAAGGGGGAGAACTTTGCCCAGGAGACTGTGGCAGAACTGGAGCTAAGGCCCGGGAGTCCCTATGGGGCTTTCCCCCACTCCACTCACCAGCCACCGCTTCCCCGCCGGCCGGGGTTCCAAAACGCAGCGGCTCATGGCTCGACTCAGCCACAGCCCTGCGTGCGAGAGGCCAGGCAGCCCCATGCTGCCCGCTTTCAGGACGCGGACCCCGCCCCCTGACGTCAGCCAGCCCCTAGCCTCTAACGCCCAATCCGGGGCGGGCCACGTGGCCGCCACCCTTCTGAGGGGCGGAAGTGGCGGGGCGGTGGCCTAGTCCGGGCATCCCCGCGCATTCCGCTGTGCCGCGTCACCGCCTCCTGCGGGGTTTGTCGTGGGGCTCGCGGAGCCCTTGTTTGACCACTGGATTGGGAAGCAATGTGCCTTGTTTTGACCCACCCCTGGGACCCTGCCTCGCTGCGGAAAGCCGGCAAGCCTTTTCCTTGCCTTCCCCAGCTAATAAAAACTTGCTAAAGCCATTGCAAGGTGTCAACTCTTAGAGCGTTGTGGGTCGGGAAGATCCGCTGGAGAAGAGATAGGCTACTCACTCCAGTATTCTTGGGCTTCTCTGGTGGCTCAGACGGTGAGGAATCCGCCTACAATGTGGGAGACCTGGATTCCATCCCTGGGTCGGGAAGATCTCCGCGAGGAGGACATGGCAACCCACTCCAGTATTCTCGCCTGGAGAATCCCATGGACAGAGGAGCCTGGCGGGCTACAGTCCATGGGGTCGCAAAGAGTCGGACACGACTGAGCAACTAAGCGCGCAGCCTCTTTCCGTCTCGGTTTGAAACTGGATTTCAGTGATTGGACTCCTCGGGATTCTGGGGGCGTGGCTAAGGGGGGCGGAGCCTGTGGGCGTCCTGGAGATGATGCCTAGCAACGTCGGGAGGAGGGGGCCAAGAGGAAAGTGAAGATCGCGAGTAAGCTGGTCCAGGCCCAGGGGTCCTCCCCGAAGGGGCCTCATGACAGACTCCGGAGAGGTGCGGGAGAAGACTAAGGCAAAGGCAAAGGGTGCGGGAGAAGTGACCACGTATGCTTTCGCAGGGAAGGTTTTCGTTCTGGAGAGGCCAGATCAGTTGTGCGATTCTGTAAAGTCTCTAGCTGCTGTGCAGAGAACAGAGGTCTTAGGACCTGCGGCTGGAGGGGAGGTCGGAGGGGTGGCCGGAGCTGGCATAGACACAGAGATGGCAGTGACTCAGACGAGAGAAGAGGAGGTGTCTGAGAGATCTGTAGGAAGTGGGATAGACAGGACTTATGGACTAATGGAACACAGATCTTCTCACAAGAGGTTGCTGGACCCCCAGGGCCTTTGGCTTGGGGCAGGGCCTGAGCTGCAGAGAAGAGTTTTGGGTGTCGGTAGCTGGTAGAAGCTGAGGGGAACCAGGAGGAGAGCAGAGAGCAGTGTGAACGTGAGATCTTGACCACAGGAAAGAGAGGCAGGACCGGAGAGAGGTTAAGGGGAATGGGGCTGGGAGGGCCACCAGACCCCAGACTGTGTCTCCTCCCGGGCCGCCTTTCCACCCCCTCCCCCATCCTGTAAAACACCCGAGGAGAGTGTGTCAGTGGAGTGGGGATTGTCTTTGAGGCTTGCTCCAGCTTGCTGTTCCTTGGTTCCAGGATGGTCTGGAGCGTGACAAAGCTCCCTCACAACACATCCCAAAGCCATGGGTGATTCCTGTGCCAAAGGGGACCCTCCAGCGCATCTTTGGGACCAGCCAAATCTTCCAGAACTTTGATGATGTAAAACCAAAGGCTACAGGGCTAACTGTGCCCCTCAAAGTCAGGGAATAGTGAGTGACTCCCTTGCCCAGGGGTCCCAGGTACCTTCCCTGCAGAGCCATTGACATGCTGTCCAGCCTTGGGCGAGTTACTCTCCCTCTCTGAGCTTCAGCGAGCTCAACTGTATAATAGGGCTCTTCCATCTCAGCAGCGAAAAAACAAGGCTGGATGAGCTCCAAGAATGGCCATCCTCCTCTCCCTGGGTCTCTGTCTACCCCTATTGTCTTCCTACCCAAGTCCCCCATTCTTGCAACCCATTTGCAAAGCCCCAGCTCTATGTCTTGGGCTGGTCCCAAGTCAGGGCCAGCCACCCCCCTGCCTGTGGCCCCCTGTCCCCCACAGCTACCATCGAGCTCATCAGTGCTTGGAGCAAGAGGACTGGGAGATGGCCGTGCTCTTCTTCTCCCGCGCCCTCCACCTGGACCCCCAGCTGGTGAGAGGGAGGGTTTGGGTGGGCACGGGCAGTTGCTGTCCCACGCTTACATTCTCACCTCTCAGGGCCACAGAGTCCCTGTGGTAGCCGAGTGGCAAACCTCAGGGCGGATCGTGGGGAGGGGAACAGCAGTCTGGGTCCCCTCTCCCTCAGGTAGAATTCTATGCCTTAAGAGCCGAGGCTTATATCCAGCTCTGCGACTTCTCCTCGGCTGCCCAGAACCTTCGAAAGGCCTACCACTCCCAGCCAGAGAACAACAACTACCTGGAGCGGCTCGCCCTGGTGCTTTACCTGAAGGTGCCCGGCGCTGCCCTAGGCCCATACAAGGCACCCACCTCCCACCCCGGCTTGCTGGTTCTCCCTCCAACTCTGGGGGTTTTCCTTGCTCCCAGAGCCAGCCCTGACTTCCTGGCGACCTTCTTGTCCCTGCGTCTGTGTCCCCTTCTGCCACTCCTTCTCATGACCTCTCCTACCTTCCAGGTTCATCCACCACCAGGGCTGGGTACATCCAATAGAACTCTCTGCAGAAGTGACAATGATCACTTAGCACGATGATTACTGTCCATTCCGATGGCCACCAGCCACGTAGAACTGTTGAGCCCTTGAAATGTGGCGAGTGTGACTGAGGAACTCATTTTTTAATTGTACTGATATTTAATTAGAATCGATTTGAATTTGTATGGCCGTGGGCAGCAGGTGGCTATTGTACTGGACAGCACAGGCCTGGAGCCCACAGGCTCCCAGCACTAAAAAGACAAGAGGGTGACTGAGGAACTAATTTTTGAATTGTACTGATATTTAGTTTGAATCAATTTGAATTTGTATGGCTATGGCTATTGTACTGGACAGCACAGCCCTAGAGTCCACGGGCTCCCAGCACTAAAAAGACAAGAGTATCCCCCATTTATAATGCATAATAAAGATGATATTAAGCCATAAAATCCCAAAAAAGTCCTGATTTTTCCCCCATGTTCACAACTTTGATGTCTTGGTTTTTAATGTCAATAATTCAATTCTGGAAATTCCGTGGTAGTCCAGTGGTTAGGATGCTGCATTTCCACTGCAGGGTGGGGTGGGGCCTGGATAAGATCCCTAGTCAGGAACTAAGATCCCACTGCCATGCTGTGCAGCCAAAATAATAGGAATAATTATTATTATTATTCAACTCTGAAAAAAGAAACATTCTTAAAACCAGACCACATGCTTAAACTGTCTATGGGGGTCCTGAGGCCGATCTTGTTCTTTCTGTGTGCCCTTGGAAAGGTCACTCCGCTTCTCTGAGCCTCAGTTCCTTCATCTAAAAGGGGAATGTTACCTAGTCCCAATGAGATAAATTTAGGGTTTTTTGTTTTTTTGCTGCACCTGGGCAGCTTGCAGGATCTTAGTTCCCCAACACACATCCTTGCAGTCAAAGCACTGAGTCCTACCTACTGGACAGCCAGGGAACTCCCTTAGTTATATGTACCCCTAAGAATACAGAAATTTCCTGTATTCTTAATACAGGGCTTGGCACCTGGAGCCCTGGTCCAGGAAGGAGCCTGTTACCGTTAGACCTGCTGTTCTGATCCACCTCTCGGGTTTTCTCTTTTCTCCCTGTTCCTACGTCTGTATTGCTATCTCTCTGTCACTAACTGTATATTTCTGTGTCTTGCTGTCTACCCAGCTCTGTATCTCTCTGTGTCTGTATCTCTCTCTCTTAAAATCTCTCTCTGATCTGAAGGACTCTGTCCCCATCCCTTGTCATTCCACCCCAGTGATGGCCATCCCTCAGTTCATGGAGGCTGCTGGGCTGGGGTCACAAGCAGGATTGACAGTCCCCTGTGTCACCAGGGCCAGTGCCTTTTTGAGCAATGTGCCTTTCTGGATGCCTTGACCGTCTTCTCCCAAGCCTCTGAGCTCCAGCCTGAGAAATTCTGCTTCCGGTATCGATGGTGAGCACCCTGATCAAGAGCTTGCTAGCCTTTGTTCCCCTCAGCATCCCCTTCCTGCTCCTCTCACTGGGCAGACCAAGCACCTTTGTCCTCCACCCACAGCATCGCCTGTCTCCTGGCCCTCAAAAAGCATCGTGAATGCCTCTCATTCGTCACAAAGGAGGTGAAGCAAGGCACCACCAATGCGGATGTCTACATCCTCCGGGCCAGGCTCTACAACTTCTTCCAGAAGGTAGAGCAGGGCGGGCAGGGCCGATGGGTGGACTTCCTCCCTGTTTGGGTGCTGAGATTACAGGAGGAGGCTAGGCTATCCACCAGCCCAGAGGCCACAGCCCCCAGTGTGGTGGGAGCCCTGTCCTTCCTGAACCCTGACCAGAGCTGACCACTCCTGCCCAATCAGGTAGTTGTTCCAGCATCATTCAGCCCTGGCTCTCTGCCAGGCCTGCACCAATCCCTGAAGACCACAAGGTGAGAAGCCTCAGCCTGTTCTGCCCTCACGGAACTCACAGGCCAGGGGAAATGGCCCCCAGCAAATAATTACACAAGGACTGACTTCCTAATTATGTGAAGCACCATCAGAGGCCACCAGGCATCCCTTAGATGTGAGACTTGGGGTCACAAGGAAGGATGGGCTTCAGGGATGAGTGAGTGATGGGCAGGATCTCGTGAACCCCAGGGCACCCTGACTTCTTCCTGGGGAGCAGCAGGAACCTCAGAAGGGTGCTCCCTGGGGCAGCGGGCCTTAGAAAAGTCCTTTTGGCTGCCAGGGAGCATATAGGCTGGGGGGGTGGTTGCAGAGGGGCAAATCCGGAGACTGGAAGCCTGGGTACCATCCATCTGGATAGGAGTGGGGCTTAGGGAGGATGGCAGGATGGTGGCAAGGAGGGGGGCAAGTTCTTCAGACCTTTGGAAGCAGGACTGGAGACTGACTAGGGGGCTGGAGAGGTGAGAGTGTGGAAAACAGAGGCATCCAGAACAAGGCCTGTTGTTCCAGTTTGGCCAGGGTGCTTGGGGGGTGGGGGAGGGAGACTCGGGAAGGGGAGGAACGTGATGGGCTAAAGTGAGCAGGGCGTCCTCAGGGTGCTGGAACCAAGAGCCTCCCTCTGCTGGGGGCTGGGCTCTTGTGTCCCACAGGTGACTCAATGGGAGAGTCTCCTTCAAAGGTAGTAGACTAGTAATTATTGACAATTATTGTTGAGTGTTGGGATTGCAGCTGCTCCCTACAATGCATAGACACATTCTAAGCACTTTACTCACATTTGTCTCTAAGGCTGACAGTAACCCTCTGAGATTAGATACAACCCACTGTCCTCTTCTCACAGATGAGGAAGCAGGTTCAGATGGTCTGGCTAACTTGCTCCCCTTGAGCCCAAGTCCACCTATTCCAAAGCCCTGTCTCAACTTCTGCCATCTTTCACCTCCCACCCAGTGTCTACACTGCCTCTCTTGCCCTCAACCAATTACCCCACAGGACATGGGGTGCTTGCTAAAACTGTTGACTGACTAACTGACCTGCTCACCCAGTGGAAGGTTTTGGCCTAGGGATGTTTTCTGCTCATGCCCAGGCCTGACTCTGTTCTTGGTTAGAATTGTCTTGGGCTTAAAGGTCAGAGGTGTCGGGGAGGGTGTACCGGGGAGGACAGGGAGGACATGACAGTCATGGTCTGGAGACCATGGCCTCCCCCTACCTCAAGTGAGCCTCGCAGAAGTCCTGCAAGGAGGAGGCATCTGTAGCCCCATTTTACAGCAAAAACCACTGAGGCAGACCTGGCTCATCTGAGGTCACATCTGGAAAGGGGCCAGTAGGGATGGGCCCTTGGATAGGATTTTCCCACAATGCTCCCTTCCTCCTTCAAGAGACAAAAAAGGCAAAACAGCAACGGAGGGGTGGGGCAGGGCACTGAAGATGGGTGGCATGATGCTGGCCTGCCCAGAGGTCTGCCTCCCCACAGTGAACACGGAAGAGTTCAGCTTGGGTGCAGCCCTGACGCCATCTCTGCCTTGCACCCCCACAGCCCAACCTCTGCTATCGAGACCTACACAGTGCCTTGCTATTGGATCCCAAGCACTCACAGGCCAAGGTGCTGCTCCAGGTGATGGTGGGCCAGGCCGAGCAGGCACGCCAAGATGCCGGGGTCCTGGCAGTGCAGGGCAAGTTGCAACATGCGCTGCAGTGCATCAACTGTGCCATTGAGAACAACCCTCTGGACCCCAGCTTCTTCCTCTTCCGGTATTGGGTGGGGAAATGCTGTCTTGGGTCCCAGGCCCTGCCTTGCCTCAGATGTGCTGTGTGATCTCAGGAGAGCCCATGACACTCCCCAGGTCTCAGTCTCCCCGTCTAGTCTCTAAGGGTCTTTCCCTGCTCGCCATCAGAACTGAGGGATCGTGGGAGGTGGTTTCTGCTACGCTTTTGGAGAAGGGGCAGGCAGCAGCCTGTTAACCTGGGAATCCTGGACCCCCAACCCTGCTGAGCAGTTTATACTGGGAGGCTCAGCCCAACTCAGCCCAGGAGAGGAGGCTTAGGTTTGAATTTTCACCCCCTACCTCCCCAGCAAGGGCTCAACACCTCATTCTGGGCCATTTAACTTCCCTGACCCTGGGTTTTCTCAAACAAACAGTGGAGGTAAAACATTCATCCTGTGTACAAAAAGCCTTAGCAGAGAGGCTGGCAGGCACGTTGCTCCCAAAAAGAAAGAGAGAAGTTATTTGTAAAGGAAAGTAGAATCACCAAGCTAGCTCAGTAGCAATCGGGGAGCCGCACAGACCAAATCTAATGCATGAGCAGGGAGGCCGCCCTGCCACCTCCAGAGGTCAGAGGACCCAGAGCTGCATCCACTCTCTGGGACACCCCAAGCCGGTGGGGGTGCTCTGGCTCTCATATGCCTCTCCCGCAGGGGCACCATGTACCGACGGCTCCAGGATTTTGACTTGGCAGTGGAGGACTTCCTGAAGGCGCTGGACATGATGAGCGAGCACCAAGAGGAGCTGGTTCAGCAGGCCCAGCGCCAACTGCTGCTGGCCTACAACGACTTCGCGGTGCACTGCTACATGCAGGGCGCCTACCAGGAGAGCGTGCTGCTGCTCAACAAGGCGCTCAAGGACGAGCAGCAGGAGAAAGGACTCTACATCAACCGCGGCGGTGAGTGGGGTCCCGGGGAGCCCTGCGTGAGCCCCTTGCCTCTCTAAGGCCTGGACTGGGCGCTCGAGAGCCCCGAGGGAGGGAGGGAGGGAGAAGGGGCCGAAGAGGAGTCTCAGTGTCCCACGGACACACTACGGGGTTGGGGGGGCGGGGAAACGTCTGAGAGACCATCTCGCTACATAGTCCTTCAAAATGCTCAGATCAGGTATCTAGAAAGAGGTGCCCAGCTGCGCCGAAAAGCGGCTGCAGGGGCTGGCTACCGCCCACGGGTATTATCAGTTGCAGGCCCCGCCTCCTAGGGGGTGGAGCCAACTGGGCCGCTGCTCCTGCGCCCTGGGTTTTTGCGATCCCCATTCAGTCCCCGCGCTCCAGATTGCTTCTTCCAGCTGGGCAACCTGACCTTTGCTGAGGCGGACTACCAGCAGGCGCTGGCACTGAGTCCGAGGGACGAGGGCGCCCACCTGCGCATGGGCCTGTTGCAGGAGAAGTTGGGCTTCTGCGAGCACCAGAGCAGGTGTGAGCCGATGGTGGGTGGGGCGGCCCCGTGGGCGGGGCATACTGGGCTATGGGCGGGGCCGGGGAAGTCTGGGATGAAGCCGCCTGCTTGGGCTCCCTGGGTCAAAACGTCTCTGCTCTCCCAGTTAAGTCTCCTAAATATCAATTTTATTTTCCAAGTTTTCGCTAAAAATCCTTCACTTTTCTCTGAATATTGTTATGGTAATTGGGCTTTTATTATTATTATTTTTTAAAGTAAGTATTCAGTAGCATAAGACTCAGAAAATGGAAGTTCCTTCTAATACCTGTCTCCCAACGCCTCCCCTATCTGGGTGAGTTTGGTAAAGAGTCCTCAAGATTGATTTCTACGCATATATTAACAATTGCTATCATTTTACAAAAGTCAGATCGTGCTAAGCTAATATTTGATAGGCTTTTTTACTTCCCATGGCTGTTACATATAGAATGACTTCGTTCTCTTTTATTGTTTGCAAAGTATTCCATTCAGCGGAAGTACCACAATTAACTTCTCTAGACAATAGTCTGCTGATGAATGTGAGCTGTTTTCCTTTTCTTTTAATTATAAATAATGCAGGAATGAGACCAAAGACATACGTTTCCATCCGTTCATACTAGTAATTCTGTAGTTAGATTGCTGGAAGTTAAATTGTTGAGTGTGAAATTTTAACATTTTAAAGATGATACCCAATTGTTCTCAAAAAAAACAACGAACCAATATAAACTTCCCCCAGTAAAAGAAAGTCTTCATTTCCCCAAACCTCCCTAGCACAGAGTATTAACACTATTTTTTAACTTTGCTAATCTGTAGGCAAAAAAAAAAAAAAAAAATGGTTCTCTTGCATTGGATTGACTTTGCATATTTAAATTGTGGGTACAGGACAGCATTTTTTCATGTGTTTATTGGCCATTATGGTCTGCCTAAATTGTTCTCCCATTTGGTTTTCAATTACCCAATAAAAACTTTTTGGGTTATAAGAGTTCTTTGTAGGCTAGAAAGTTTGCTTATTATCTGCCTTATGTGGCAAAATATTCTTCCCTGTTTGCTGCTTTCTTTTGTGGTGCCTTTTCTACTAAATAATGGGATTTAATTGTGGTCAAATTAGTTTTTTTTTTTTTTCATATTTAGCTGCTGGGTTTATGACATTCAGAAAGTCCTTCCTATTCCAAGATCATAAAAATGTTCACTTATTTTGGGACTTTACACTAGCATTTAAGTGTTGGGTCCATCAAGAGGGGTGTTGGTGGCAGGGAGCAGAAACTAGCCTGGTTTTCCCCAGACTCCCCAGGGAGGTCCAGCAGCCCCTATTCCTCCCAGGTGGCCCAGCTCAGAGCACCCTGTGGCCCACTGTGTCCTGCAGGCAGTTCCAGAAGGCAGAGAACCACTTCTCAATGGCCATCCAGCACAATCCCCAGAAGCCCCAGTACTACCTGTACCGCGCCAGGAGCCGGCAGCTCCTGCAGAACATTTTTGGAGCCCGCCAGGATGTTGCCACTGTTCTGCTCCTTGACCCCAAGCAACCCAAGGTGTGTTCTTGCTGGGCCAGGAGGGTAGGCTCCAGAGTCAATACCTCTGACCACCTAAAGATACACCCTGTCCCTAAAAGAAACCTGGATTCTTAGCAGTGATAAGCACTGCTAATGCCAGAGCATACATAGTATATGTACCTTCTCTGGTGGTTCAGCGGTAAAGAATCTGCCTGCCACTGCAGGAGACACAAGTTCAATTGCTGCGTTCAGAAGATCCCCTGGAGAAGGCAATGGCAACCCACCCCAGTATTCCTGCCTGGGAAATCCCATGGACAGAGGAGCCTGATGGGCTACAGTACATGGGGTCACAAGAGTCAGGCACGACTGAGTGGCTAAGACAGTAATGATGCCAGAGCATTTACTATGTGCCAGGCACTGTTCTTGGAGAAGGAAATGGCAACCCACGCCAGTATTCTTGCCTGGAGAGTTCCATGGATAGAGGAGCCTGGAAGGCTACAGTCCATGGGGTCACAAAGAGTTGGACGCAACTGAGCAGGTAACCCAGAGCCAGGCACCGTTCTAACCACTTCAGCTTATATCCCCCCGTTTAACCCTCTTTAACACCTACGAGACAGGTAACATTATCGTCACCCCATAATCTACAGAGGGAAGAGGGTAGGGCTCAGAGAAGTCAGTTCCCTTGCCCCAGGTCATAGAGCTTGGAGGTCACACCCTCCTCTGGCTGACTCTAGAACCCATGATAAGACTCAGAACTCCCTCACGTAGTTCCTTTCTCAAGATCTCCCAATAGTTCGGGCCCAAAGGGTCTGGCCCTTTAGAAACAACAGTTTATAAAAGGGCTTCCCTGATGGCTCAGATAGTAGAGTCTGCCTGCAATGCAGGAGACCCAGGTTCAATCCCTGGGTTGGGAAGATCCCATGGAGAAGGAAATGACAGTCCACTCCTGTATTCTTACCTGGAAAAATCCCATGGACGGAGGAGCCTGACGGGTTGCTGCAGTTCATGGGGTCACAAAGAGTCGGACACGACTGAGCGACTGATGCTGAATTTGTAAACTCTTCCCTTCTTCGGCCCTGAGAAGGGACTCTGCCAGTCAGGGCAGTGCCACACCATCTCCTCCTGTCCTGGCCCACACCTGACTCTGGTCACCTTCCTTCCTGGCAGCTACTTCCACTGATGACCAACCTTTTCCCCGGCATGTCAGTGGAAGAGGTGCTAAGCAGCCAGGTGGCGAACCTGGCTAGGTTGCAGCTGGAGCGAATGGTGGAGCACAGGGTGTACACCAGCACCCCTCAGGACATCCTGGGGTAAGTTTCTACAGGAGGGCCCACAGGCCCAGAGTTGGGGGACAGCTGGGGCTCAAGGCACCTACTTGCCTTTTCAGGCCACCATCCAGTCCTAGGAAGGGCGGGGTGAGTCAGAGAGGCTTACCCAGCGCCCTGACAACTCGCTTTGGCAGGCGGCTCAAGGATCGGGAACAGAGGGCCCGGGCCCTGATCCTCTCTTGGAAGCAGGAGCCACCTTTACTGGAGACCCCCAAGGAGATGGAGGCCCCTCTCCAGTTTCCGCAGGCAAAGCCAGAAGGCCCAGAGGAAGAGGTGCAGGTTCCTGGGAAGAAGGTACGTGTACCCCACGCCAGGGCCGGGTTTCCTGGAGGTGCAGGGAGGACTGTACCCCAAGCCAGGGCTGAGGGCTGCAGGCTGGCTAGAGGCTGGCTCTGCCACCACTCAGCTATGTGACTTGGGCTGGGGACATGTTGCTGTGAGGTGGAGAATGTGCAAGTAAAGGGGTACACCTGAAGGAGTGCAGGTGAGAATGGGGGCCCCTCATAGAGGGAGGCTTCCTACACTTTGTCCACACTCACCTTCCCTGGTGGCTCAGACTGTAAAGATCTGCCCGCAATGCGGGAGATCTGGGTTTGATCTTTGGGTCAGGAATATCCCCTGGAGAAGGGAATGGCAACCCACTCCAGTACTCTTGCCTAGAAAATTCCATGGATGGAGGAGCCTACAGTCCGTGGGGTCGCAGAGAGTCAGACACAACTGAGCAACTTCCCTTTCTTTCACCTCTAGTTGCAGTGAGGGGGGCTCCTCTTTGCTGCGGTATGCAGGCTTCTCATCGCAGGGGCTTCCCTTGACCCGGGGCATGGGCTCGAGGCCAATGGGCTCAATAGTTGCAGGTCATGGCTCTAGAGCTCAGGCTCAGGGGTTGTGGTGCACCGGCTTAGTTGCCCTGTGGCATGTGGGCTCTCCCCGGGCCAGGGATTGAACCTGTGTCCCCTGCATGAGCAGGCAGATTCCTAACCACTGGACTACCAGGGAAGCCCCCAGAATTTTAACACTTGGATTCATTTCTAAAAACTTTTCACTGAGTGGAACATAAAGTACATGAATCCTCAGCTAACTGTTTGATGAATTTTCACAAACTGAATACCCACCATGACTCCATTCTCCAGCTCAAGAAAGAACACATTCCCAGTTTTCCAGAAGCCCCTCTCACCTGGCTCTGGGCCCCTCCTCCGTCAGGGCTGTTCTGATTCCTAAACTGCTGACAAGTGCACTGGTCCTTCTCAGTGGAGGATGGTACCTGCCTGTTTGCCTCTGGCTCTGTTCATTAAGCTTCCAAGTTAGTAAGAAGCATCCAAGTTGATTGGTCCTTCTCATTCCTGTGGACATTTCCATCCTGTGGCTATCCTACCATTTTATTGATCCACTGCTGATGGACAGCAAGTAAATTATGTCCAAGGGAGACTTTAACCATTGAAGTCCTTGGAGTGCCAGCATCCCTTGTCAGACATGGAAAAGGCGAACTCTATATTTTTCCAGCTCATGTTAGGAGACAGAGCTACAGACCTTGGGTCTGTGTATGCCCTGAAGTTATCGTGGGCTCCCTGCTTAGTGCTCCAGAGCCCTGACCATTCCATCTCACTACCACATGTTCCCCGCCATAGCCTGCAGCTGTGACCAGCTGCCAAGGGCCTGGCCATGGACTCTCCTCCTGCCCTCCCCAACCTGGATTCCAGCTCTGCTTGTGTGCCTCTTAGCCAAGTGCCAGGCTGCTTAGGCGTTTCCTGGTCCAGGCAATTATAACAATGGGCATTCCCTCCCAGACGTGCCGGGAGATGAAGTGGGATGAGGCAGGGAAGGTGTGGAGAAGCTCCTCGGCCCCTCTCTAGCCATTTCGCAGGGCGCAGCACTTCACAGCGTACAGAAGCCTTTCCCACACTGGAATTTGCATTTTGCAGATAGAGAGATGAGGACCAAGCAGCCTCTTGACACTGCTTTTCTCACGTCGCCACACCTGTCTAACCTGTCCACCCTCACTCCTGTCCAGTCGACTGCTCCATGTCCCCATCCAGCCCTAAACTGCAGCCCCCAAGGAGCTCTAAGTGGCTGGCCTTCTAGAGCTGTGGCCTCCCACGGCCTGCCAACTGCCCAGCCTGTCTCTGACCCTAGGAGAAGCTGAAGCCAGCCCCCAGCAAGGAGTCATCCTTGACCGACAGCTACATCAGCCAGACCTCTTTAGGCTCCACCTTGGGCTGTAAGTCCCCCTGCGTGGGCCAATGCAGCAGGGAGGGCAAAGGTCAGGGGTCAGAGGCTCCCAGGCCTGGGTGTGAATCTGGCCTCTTCTGCTTACTGCTGTATATATATGGAGCAGGAGGGCTCATCCCAGCTTTGCTGGGGGTCCGGGTCGGGGGTGGCAGGTGCAGGGAGGGGGAGCGAGGGAACCCTCGGGGATGCCCAGCACACAGCTTGCGCAGCCAGCTCTCACTTGAGGCACTTCATCGTTGCTGCCTGCTCCACCTTCATTCCCCGCTCAACTCTGTCCCTCTCCTCTCTGTCCCCTTGGCCTCTCCCTGAAACTACCCCACAGAGCCTATGCATGTCTAGGGGGCTTCTATCCTCAGTTCCGCCAGGTGCCAGCACGGAAGGGACAAAATGAAAAATCCGGGAATGCAGCTCTGAGTCCCAGGAGCAGCTGTGGGCGGTCTGGGAGGGATGGACATAGGGGCGTCTAGTCCCCTTCCTGCCATTCAGCAAATGTGTTGAGCGCCCAGGGCTAAGCCTGTGCAGGGCACCGGTGCAGGCATGAATGGCAGAGTCCTTGCCCCAGGGAGCACTTGGTCCTGAAGGGAAGAAGGGGCACAGGGACACAGAGAGCTAGGACAGTGGAGCCATACCGTGGAGGGGAGTCCTGAGAACTGGGGGTGCATTTAGCCCCCCTTGGAGTGGGGTCAGGAAGGGTTTTTAGGACCCAGGGGAAGTGTGGGCGGAGTAGAGCAGAGAATTGCTGCAGGCAGAGGGCCAGGCCCCTGCAGGTGCTGGTGGTGGCTGGACACAGAGGACGAGAGGCGGCCAGCAGAGCAGAGGCCAGCGCTGGACAGTGGGGACCTCCATCTCTGCCCTTTATCTTCTGGCCATGACTCCCCTGCAGGCCTCAGGTTGCTAGGAGGGCTGGGCTTGGAGAGATCTGGGAGGCCTTCCCTCTTGGCCATACGAGGCCTTTGGGTCATAGGCAAAGGTGAGGCCTAGAAGCCTCCCTTTCCTGGGACTGTCTGGGGAAGGCGGCCTGACAGCTTCTCTGGACACATCCTTCCCAGTCAGAACCAGGTCCACCTCGGAGACGGAGACGTCCAGTATGGGTCAGGAGTACAGGAGCACTTCCACCACTGTTGTGACAGTCTCTGACTCCTCACTGCTAAGGACACAGTCCTCAGACTCGGGGGACAGCAGGAAAGACCTAAGCCTGAACCACAGCCCCAGAGAAACGAAGTCCACCCCAGGCCACCACCAGAGGCCCAGCAAGACGGAGGTCGCCCTCATCCAAAGCCAGAGGCCCAGCAAGACGGACGCCACCCAGATTCAAAGCCAGAGGCCCAGCAAGACAGACGCCACCCAGATTCAAAGCCAGAGGCCCAGCAAGACGGACGCCACCCAGATTCAAAGCCAGAGGCCCAGCAAGACGGATGCTGCCCAGATTCAAAGCCAGAGGCCCAGCAAGATGGAGGCTGCCCTCATCCACAGCCAGAGGTCCAGCAAGACGGATGCCACCCAGATTCAAAGCCAGAGGCCCAGCAAGACGGATGCCACCCAGATTCAAAGCCAGAGGCCCAGCAAGACAGACACCACCCAGATTCAAAGCCAGAAGCCCAGGAAGATGGAGGCTGCCCTCATCCACAGCCAGAGGCCCAGCAGGACAGAGGCTGCCCTCATCCACAGCCAGAGGCCTAGCAAGACGGACACCACCCAGATTCAAAACCAGAGGCCCAGCAAGACAGAGGCCACCTTCATCCACAGCCAGAGGCCCAGCAAGACGGAGGCCGTCCAGATTCAAAACCAGAGGCCCAGCAGGACAGAGGCTGCCTGGAGCCCAAGGCAAAAGCTCAACAAGACCCAGGCCACCCAGGGCTCAAGGCAGAGGCTCAGAAAGTCCAAGGGTGCCGATGGTCAGAGCTGGAGACTCAGAAAGGCAGCTGCCACCCAGGACCAAAGCTGGAGAATGATCCAAAGCCCCAGCAAGATCAACACTTCCTATGACTCAAGTTGGAGCCCCTCCAACACTGAGGCCACCAAGGGCCAGGCTCAGAGTCAGAGGCCCAGCCAGTCCAAGGCAGCCCAGAGCCAGAGCACAAGCCCAGGTTCCAGCAAGACCGAGGTTCCCTGGGGACTGAACCCAAGTCTCAGCAACATGCAGACCGCCCAGGGCCCAAGACGGAAGCCCAGCCCCGGCAGTAAGGCTGCTCTCTGAAAGGGATGCTCAGCCCTTCACTTCTTGCTGCAGTGTAGGGCAATTCTCCCCACTCTGCTCCGCGCTGCAGCCTCCCTCAGAAGCAATCAAACCTGGGCAAACATCCTCTGGTCCCGTGACCAAATTTATTGTATTTGTTTTCTTCATGTACAAAATTAAAAACTTGAAAAGCTCAGCTCCAGTGTGAACTTGAGTCCCTCTGTTCACGGAGACAGAAGTCTCAGCCTGGTTTTGCCATATGGGGACACGGAGGGGTTGGGGGGGGGGTGTGGGGCATGGGGTTATGGTACTGGGGCAAGGGCCAGAGGAACAGAGCGAGAAAGGAGGGAGCAGCCACGAGCCACTGTCCCTGAGTTACAATTCACACTTTAAGAAGGCTCAGGCTGCAGTCAAGGCTCCTTGAAATTCTGGGGTGACCGGTGATTTCCCTGAGGAAGGAGGCAAAGGCCAAGTTGCCCTCAGACCAGTGAAGAGCCAGGGCCTGCCCCGGCCTTCTGTCTCATGGCCCAGCCAACAGCCCTCCTCATCTTCACAGTATGCTCTGGGTCCCACTCTGCAGGACCAGAGACCCTCCGGCAGAGGGTCCAGGGCTTTCCTTCACGGCCTGGCCAGGTAGAGGAGGACAGGGATGCCCCCTGGGAGAGTCAGAGGAAGAAGGCAATTCGGGAAGCCACCGTCTTGCAGCCATTGGAGGAAAAGAGCTGCTCGTCCTCGGGGAAGAAGGTGGTGCTGTCCAGCACGGCCTGGACCACCTCATCCCTGGGCTCCAAGCCCAGCTGGGCCAGCTCGTTGAGCACACAGTGCCGCACATGGTGCCGCTGGAGTGGCAGGAAGGGCACCAGGACGTCCAGGAGATGCTCTTCCATGATGCCCGAGCGCCAGAAGCCATCTGCAGGGCGGAGCCATGGGAAGAGGCTGTGCTTCACAGGGGTCAGCCAGGCCCCCGCCCACCCCTCAAGGGAAGGAAATGCAGGAAGGCTGCTGACCTGAATCCTCCCAGCCCTGCTTGGGTGCTGGGCTCGGGGGAGGCTGTCCCTCATCCCCAAGCGCCAAAGCCTGGGCTGGAAAATACTGGGTCGGTGGGTTGACCATCTGACCTGGGAGAGCCTGGCCCACCCCCAGGGAGTCCAGCCCAGCCCTGGGTGTGATCTGAGAGTGAGACCCCAGTCTGGAAGCCCCTCTGGCATGGGGTCCTCAGCTGAACTCACGGTGCGGGTTGTCCAGCACAGCCTGGGAGATGACCGGCCCCAGCTCCTGCAGGCCGATCTCTTCACGTTCCTGGCGGCTGCGCCACGCCTCCAGCACCACCTGGTTGATCTGCTCGCCACCGGTGTTACTAAAACCATGGGGGACGCAGACAGTGAGGGCAAGATGTAGCTCTGGCTTCCCACATGCCTCCTAAGGGGACCTGAACCAGGGGCCCAGCTCAGTGCCAGCAGGAGCCAAACTCATTCAAAACGCCCCAGGAACCGCTTTCCCTCTCTTGAGCTCATCCATAACCACGACCCCGGAATTTTGCCTATCTGTGCCATGCACTTTACAGTTTCTATTAATAGGATACTTTTAAGTCCCTTACCTACTTTCCCTCACTCAGCCACGAGGAGGACAGTAGGGCATTAAGATTGGCCCTGCTGTTCAGAAAAGGAGATGGGAGCTCAGAGAAGTGAAGTGATTTGCCTGAAGAAACACAGCTAGGACTCTCAGAGATGGGACTGGTTTCTAGTCCTGTTTTTCCCAGGCCTGTGTCCTCTTGGCCACAAAAGAGGGAAAACTCTTAACCCAGCAGGAGTGCCACAAAAAAAATTAGGATTAAGAGACTGAACCCAGGCTTTAAGAATGTCAAAGGGGAGTTAAACACCTTGAATGACGGTGTTACCAGTGAGGGTACAGGGGACTTTGGGGGGGAACCCAAATGGGCCCTGGGGGGGAACAGTATTCTGCTATGGGACCATGGGATCAGACTGGATAGCTGAGACCTCTGACAAGTGTTCCTGCACCAATGCCCACTGCAAAGTTGGCCCCACCTGATGAAGATGAAGATGGCTTTGCGATAGTTGGTCCCATAGACAACCCAGGAGGAGCCCAGGAAAGGTCGCAGGACTTCTATCAGGCCTGGGGCCAGCTTGTCCATCTCATCGAAGAGAAAGAGGGAGCGGCTGCAGACAGTGAGGTTCCCCTGCACCCAGCTCTTAAGATCCTTCTGTGGGAGAGAGGCAAGAGTATGAGGGGGCCTGGAGCTGCTTCCCCAACCCCAGATTCCTTCCCAAAACAAGAATTAACGGGGCTTCCCTGGTGGTCCAGTGGCTTAAGACTCAGTGTTCCCAATGCAGGGGGCCAGGTTCGATCCCTGGTCAGGGAACTAGATCCCACATTCCACAACTAAAGATCTCATGTGCTGCAACAAAGATCAAAGCTCATGCATGCTGCAGCTAAGACAGATGCAGCCAAATAACTAAAAATAAATATTAAAAAGCATTCATCTTTTCGGGAAGATATGGTCTCCCAAAGAGCACTGATCCCTTAATGAGGCTGATGGTGAAACTGTGACCCAGAGAGGGGCAGAGAGTAAATCCAAGCTCACACAGCAAGTCAACAAGAGAACAGGGACACAGACCCAGGCCTCACACCTGCCTTGTGGGGGGGGGGGGGGTGGGGGCGGGGCGGCTCCTTCCCTGACACCTCTTGCTTTCTAGAAAAGGGGAAGGCACCTTCCTGCTCCCTGACCTTCAAAACAGAGTGTGACAGCTGAGACAGATCATCCTGGAATGTGCCTTGCAATCAACAACAATAGTCGAAAGAGCTAATATTTCCTGAGTGCTTACTCTGAGCCTCAAAAGCCCCTACTCTAAGGGCTTTACAGAGAGAAGACAGTGCAGGTTGTCTGGCAAAGGTAAGTGCTCGATAAATAACACCTGTGATTCTATAATCCCACGTCCCTCACAACAACCCTGGCACGAAGGTACTTTACTGGCCCCCAGGTATTAAATCAAGAACTCCCTGCCAGGTGATAGCACCCTCAGCTTTGTTTAGGATGGGTCCTGAAGGCTGAGGCTGTTAACTGGCTGTGTTGCCTGGAGCCAAGGGATTCCCCTCTCTGGGCTCAGGACTCACTCCCACCCTAGTGGAGTCACCCTACAGTGCCGGCAGAGGGTGGGCCAGGACACCACCCGCCTACCTTGTAGCGCTCCATGTGGCTGGGGTGGGGGAAGTGGATGACTGGGGAAAAGTGGTGCACGTGGGGGCTACGGAGGCCATCCCGGAAGAGGTACTGTGCCAGCAGGGAGCTGACATAGGACTTGCCAGTGCCGGTCCAGCCATGCAGAGAGAGGACCAGCGGCTTGGTGGGGGCTGGATCCTGCAGGAAAGCCTTCAGCGCCTTCACCACCAGCGACCTGGCCAAGTGCTGGCCCGCCAGGTGCTGGGCCAGGTCACACTCCAGACCTAGGGCCACAAGAATAACTGTCGGAGATGAGGACACACGTCCGCAGCGGAACAGTTTCAGGCGGAAAGTCATGTCTGGGAATCTGGGTTCTGGGACCAAGGGAGTGAGGTCCTTGGCGGGGCGGGGGTGGCGGTGGGGAGGGGGGGGTGGCGGGGGTCCTCTGCCTCAGGCTGACTCAGCTCTGCAGCCCCCCCAACAGGTGGCCCTCTGGATCGCAGCTCAGCCCTAAATGGTTGCCAGCTGTCAAGAGGGTCGGCCCCAGACTCCTACCCACCTTCAAGGCAGGCTTCTCCCCTGATGGGCCAGTCCAGTGCGGAGGTCTAAACTACCTACCCTCGACCACCACCCAGGGTTCTGCTGTCAAAGGCATCTCTCCATCCTGACTTCCAAACAGGCATCCCTAAACCCTCGCCCCAAGTCCTGTGCCCCAGGCTCTCAGGGTCCCTCAACGCCGGGCCCACTTCCAGCCCGGGCCGTCTGGAAGTCTCGTGGGGTCTGCCCTTGGGTCTACTCTCCACGTCTGGACCCGGCACAACCCCGGGATCTAAGGTCTCCCCTAGTCCGCCCGGCTCTCCGGTCTAGGCTCCTTACCCTGCAAGTCGGGCCGGAAGTCACATTCGCAGAATGAGCCGAAGTTGCAGCGCAGCGAAGTCAGATCCCAGGAGGCGGCCGCGGCCGAGACTAGCCAGATCAGCCCGAGGAGCGAGCCCCAGGGCCGGCAGCTGCGCGTCGCAGCCGCCATCCGGGTGAGGCCGAAGCTGGGTCTGGAGCCGCCAACCGCTTCTGCCGAGAACTACGACTCCCGACGTGCATCGTTCCGCGGCGGCCACCTCCTGCGGCCTACAACTCCCAGCTCCCCTCGCTCCCGTCTCCAAAGCCCTCCCCGTGGTCCCCCCGTAGGCTTTGCAAGGCGGCCTCCAGGGGGAGCCCGCGAACCGTCCAATCCGGGACTGCGCACTGCGTTTCCATGGCCACGGTTACTGGGGGACCATCACAGCCCCGAAAGAATAATAAATGACGGATTATGATCACCAAGGGTGACGTAACAACTGTAGCAAAAACTTGTGCGGTACCTTGTAAAGCGCCTTTTCTGTGCTCTCCCCACTCCCGCCTTTTTATATGAGAAAAGAGCGCTAATAGCTTTTGGTGAGTACCTATTATGTGCCTTTAACATATGGTGCCTTGTATATCTTGGGCTTCCCAGGTGGGGCCAGTGGTAAAGAATCCGCCTGCCAATGCAGGAGAGGTAAGAAAAGCGAGTTCGATCTCTGGGTCGGGAAGATCCCCTGGAGGAGGGCATGGCAACCCACTCCAGTATTCTTGCCTGGAGAATCCCATAGAAGGAGGTGCCTGGTGGGCTACAGTCCATGGTGTCGCAAAGAGTTGGACACGACTGAGAGACTTAGCACAAATGCATGCCCCTTGTATATCTTATGATAACAGTACCTCTCATCAGAGGGATGGTGATACTTCCATGAAGTACAGGCACATGAAGTGTTTTGGCTCACAGAGTAATCAATAAATGATTATTGAAAATCCATTATGGAACTTCCCTGATAGTCCAGTGGTTAAGACTCCGTGCTTCCACTGCACGGGGCACAGTTTTGATCCCTAGTAGGGGAAATAGGATCTCACGAAACCCTCGGGCACGGCCAAAAATATATATATTTATCCATTACATATGAAACATGACGGCCCCTTACCTAGCAGCTACTATGCGCCAAGTGCTTTAACAATAGCCCAAAGGGATCAGTTCTGTTATTGACCCAATTTTATTGAAGAGGAAATCTGGGCCCAGGAGGTTAAGCCCCTTATTCAAGGCCAGTCAACTAGTGAACTGAACCCAAGTCTGGCTGCTGCGTAAGTTCTGATGCAGTATGTTATTCAGCCTCTCTTGGTTTCATTCCACTCCCAGAGAAAGGCAATGCCAAAGAATGCTCAAACTACCGCCCAATTGCACTCATCTCACACACTAGTAAAGTAATGCTCAAAATTCTCCAAGCCAGGCTTCAGCAATACGTGAACCGTGAACTTCCAGATGTTCAAGCTGGTTTTAGAAAAGGCAGAGGAACCAGAGATCAATTGCCAACACCCACTGGATCATCAAAAAAGCAAGAGAGTTCCAGAAGAACAGCTATTTCTGCTTTATTGACTATGCCAAAGCCTTTGACTGTGTGGATCACAATAAACTGTGAAAAATTCTAAAAGAGATGGGAATACCAGACCACCTGACCTGCCTTTTGAGACACCTGTATGCAGGTCAGGAAGCAACAGTTAGAACTGGACATGGAACAACACACTGGTTCTAAATAGGAAAAGGAGTATGTCAAGGTTGTATATTGTCACCCTGCTTATTTAACTTATATGCAGAGTACATCATGAGAAACGCTGGGCTGGAAGAAGCACAAGCTGGAATCAAGATTGCTGGGAGAAATATCAATAACCTCAGATATGCAGATGACACCACCCTTATGGCAGAAAGTGATGAGGAACTAAAAAGCCTCTTGATGAAAGTGAAAGAGGAGAGTGAAAAAGTTGGCTTAAAGCTCAACATTCAGAAAACTAAGATCATGGCATCTGGTCCCATCACTTCATGGCAAATAGATGGGGAAACAGTAGCTGACTGAATTTTTCTAGGCTCCAATATCATTGCCTATGGTGAATGCAGCCATGAAATTAAAAGACACTTACTCCTTGGAAGGAAACTTATGACTAACCTAGATAGCATATTCAAAAGCAGAGACATTACTTTGCCAACAAAGGTCCATCTAGTCAAGGCTATGGTTTTTCCAGTGGTCATGTATGGATGTGAGAATTGGACTGTGAAGAAAGCTGAGTGCCGAAGAATTGATGCTTTTGAACTGTGGTGTTGGAGAAGACTCTTGAGAGTCCCTTGGACTGCAAGGAGATCCAACCAGTCCATCCTAAAGGAGATCAGTCCTGGGTGTTCATTGGAGGGACTGATGCTGAAGCTGAAACTCCAATACTTTGGCCACCTGATGCGGAGAGCTGACTCATTTGAGAAGACCTTGATGCTGGGAAAGATTGAGGGCAGGAGGAGAAGGGGACGACAGAGGATGAGACAGTTGGATGGCATCACCAACACAATGGACATGGGTTTGGGTAGACTCCAGGAGTTGGTGATGGATGGGGAGGCCTGGCGTGCTGCAGTTCATGGTGTCTCAAAGAGTCGGACACAACTGAGTGACTGAACTGAACTGAACTGAACTTGGTAAAAGTTTCATGAAGCAAAGGGCCCCAGACATTTCAAATTCAGTGACCAGGCTCCCCAGGCCTCAACCTACTGTGGGGTAGTGATGCACACTGCCCTCCTCCTCTGCCCATGGAATCAAGACAACTGCCTTCTAGGCCCTCCTCAAAGATTCCTGCCCCACCCACCTCACACACACACACACACACACACACACACACACACACACTTTTGGGGCCATATTCCCAAACTTGAAAAGAAGTGAGTAGTTCCCACTGTTGAGAAAAAGCAAGAACTCCCAGTCAGGATGCCCCCATTCCAGCCTTCCTCATTCTGCTGCCACGACTCAGGGAAAGCCCCTTCTCCCTCCAGTTCTGTTTTCCTCAAGGAAGCTGGAATCTTAGATTTCATAAAGCCCTTCCACCCCCAAACATCTGGGATGCTGGACTGTACATTCGGGTTCTGGAGGCAGGGAATGGGGAAGGAATGGGCGCAGGTCAGCAGTTCTCCTCCGGATGGGAATTAGCTATTTATCCCCCTTCTGGCCTGTGAGGAATGGTGATACTGCCGTGACGTACAGGCACGTGGAGTGTTTCGGCTCACAAAGTAATCAATAAATGATCACTGAAAACCCATTATGGAACTTCCCTGGTGGTCCAGGTGGTTAAGACTCTAGGACAGGGATTGGGTTTTGGTATTGGCTGTAACTCTGGCTCCTGGTACAACCTAGAAACGTGTCAAGTGCAAAATGAGTATTTGTTGAATGAATTGTTTCCACCTTTCACCTGAGAAAAGACACTTCCACCCCAAAGCCCCGAGAGACAGAAAGAAAAAAAGAGTCATAAAAGTTTATTATATGAAAGAAAGAACATGGTTTCTATACATATATTTACAGAACAGACAGATGTATTTACAGCCAGAGGGAGGCCTTGGTGTCAGCCTTGGATTGTGGGCAGGGGGCGGGGCGGGGTGGGGGTGAGGGGAACAGATGCCCAGAGAAGAGTGAGGAGGTATAAGAAGCCTCCTGTGGCTCAAGCACAGGGCACCCTCAGCAGGAAGGGGAGAAGCAGAAACTGGAGGGAGAAACAGGGGTTCCAGTTCTTCCTGAAGGGAAGCCTGGTGAGTGTGGAGCAGGTAGGACGGAGCCCAGAGTCTGTGTAGACCCTGGAGGTGCACAGGAGATCCTGGAGTTGAACCTGGAATATTCTCAGGCTGGTCACAGTGTCCCTGGGGTGCTCTGGGGCAAGGTCTGTGCCCTTCTGTTCCCATTGCTGCCCGTAGCTGCAGAGGGGAAGGGTCCGTGGGGGTCACAGCTCGCTGGAGCGGATGGCAGGCTCCAGTTTGTGGGAGAGGGCAGTGAGGACCTTGTCGAACTTCTCATAGCGTCGGGCCTGGCTGCTGCTGGCGCCCTGGCTGCCCCATAGGAGGCGCATCTGGAACTCGGTGCTGAATACCTCGAGGAGCTCTGGCCGGGCCTGGAAACCTGTAGGGAGAGGCACGGGGTCAGGTGACCACCATCCAGCTAGGGAAGCTGGGGCTCCTACTTGGAGCCACCACATCCCTCAGGGCCCCATTCCAAGGGACCTCCCCCCATCTCTGCCAGGGATCCCACAAGGTTTGTGGATGAACATAACCAAGCAGTTTAACACCTGGTCTTTGTCCTGTTCCTTGATAGTTCAGTTGGTAAAGAATCCACCTGCAATGCAGGAGACCTGGGTTTGATCCCTGAGTTGGGAAGATCCGCTGGAGAAGGGACAGGCTACCTACTCCAGAATTCTGGCCTAGAGAATTCCATGGACTAGTCCATGGGGTCGCAAAGAGTCGGACACAACTGAGCGACTTTCACTTTTCACTTTCAATAATTAAAAAAAAATATATTTCTTAATTGTGGCAAGTGGGTTCTTTCCCTGCAGCACGCGGGCTCAGTAGTTGCGGTTTGTGGGTTTAGTTGCCCTGAGGGATGTGGGATCTTAGTTCCCCGACCAGGGAACTAAGTCCCTGCAATATATAATTTTTAATGATTAAAGGGACTTCCCTGGTAATCCAGTGGCTAAGACTCCACACTCCCAATGCAGGGGGCCTGGGTTCAACCCTTGGTCAGGGAACTAGATCCCACATGGCACAACTAGAAGATTCCAAATGCTGCAACTAAACATCCCACAACCTACAGTGCAGATGGAAGATCCTGTGTGCCTTGACTAAGACCTGGTGTGGCCAAATAAATAAATGTATATAAATAAATATTAAAAAACAATAAAATAACCAGAAGATAAAATATCACTGCTAACTTGGGGTAAGATACTGGGTGATTCTTTTCTTTTTTGTATTTTTCTGTAAGCTCCAAAACTTGTCATAAGAAATATATACACATTCTGTAAGTAAATGTAAACAAATTTTTGTTTTGTTTTGTTCTTTCTGAAGAAAGACAGGAAAGACGTATACCAAAACGACATTTACCAATCATCAGCTAATTGTTGGGGATTTGTTTTATCTGGGTTTTGTTCAGCTGTTATTTCCAGTTTGTCTACAGTGAACTTTTGTGACTTAAATATTGCTTAAAGAGGTAAAAGGTAGCTTGTCTGAAGCCATTATCTCTGTTTCTTCCATGAGAAGGCATTCTGTTTTCTGATTAAACTGAGAGCTCCTTGAAGACAGGGTGAGTCTGCCTCAGACCCAGGGTCCCAGGCCAAGTGCTTTGTAAACAACCTTGTAAAGTGGGCTTGTCAGGATGCCCACTTCACAGATGAGAAAGCTGAGGCTCAGAGAAGCGAAGATACACAGCTACTGTGCTCTTTGAATCATCTCTGTGTCCCCCAAGCTGACCTGGTGCCTGCCACTAACAATTACTTGTCAATTGCTGAATTGTGAAGAAAAGGGGTGAGAAAAAGAAGTCAGGGAGGGGTGGGACGAATTGAGAAAGTAACTGACACACGTACATGATCATATGTGAAATAGAGAGCTAGTGGGAAGTTGTACAGCTCAGGGAGCTCAACCAGTGCTCCGCGACAACCTGGAGAGGCGGGATGGGATGGGGAGGGAGGTGCGAGAGGGAGGGGACGTATGTATACTTATGGCTGATTCATGTTGTTGTAAGGCAGAAACCAATACAACACTGTAAAGCAATTATCCTACAAATTAAACAAAGAAGAAGAAGTCAAGGAGATGGGGCAGCAAAGAAGGATGGGCAAATCTGAAGGGATGTTTGGAGGAGAAGGGAGAGCCAGTTATGCGGAGGGAGGCCCAGGCTGCACCATCAGCGGTGGCTTGCCCCCCAGATGCAACCAGTGACTCACCCTGCAGCTTGACTTCGGCATTGGTGTGATACAGGCCGCCATGGTGTGCCACTGTGCGGGCGGCCTCCAGGTGGGCCAGCACCACCTCTACGCCATGCTCCGTGCTGCCCCAGGGCTCAGGGCCCTCGGCGGGGGCCGTGTCACATTCCAGCAGAGTGATGAGCGGCAGGATGTGAGGAAACGTGGTGTTGCTCAGCGGGGGGCCTTCTGCAGGGAGAGAGGCATGGCGTTTAGAGGTCTCAGAGGAACCCACCGTCCACCAAGGTCCGGAAACCAAGGATTTGTTAGGGGAAGGGCCCTGCCTGAGGTCCCAAAGAGAGCCCCCAGGATTCTGACTCATGAGACAAACGCTCCCCTTTGGATTCCTCCAGCTGAACCCACTGCACCTTGGCCTAGCCCCGGGGTTGAGGCTGGACCTGGACATGGCACACACATTTGCCAGGTGCAGAAAGTGAGCGTAAGAATGGCCTGCACAGAGCTCAGTCAAGCCCTCAACATCCTCCCTACTGGGAGAGTCTGGGCAGCCCAGAGAGGGCTGGAACCCATCCGAGGTCACACAGCAAGATGGGGGAGGTACCTTTGCCCTCATTGAGGCTCTTGAGGAATGGCTTGAGCGTCTTCTCATAAAGGATGGCACCCTCTGTGTGTCGCTGCCGCAGGGTCACCCATGTCTGTTCCAGCCGGGCAATCTAGGGAGATCAGACTATGAGAGAATAGCCAGGGAAGGGGCCTGCTGGGGCCACAGGCCAGTATGCTGAGCCAACACCCAGATGTGGGATAATAATTATTAGTATAATCACCATTCAGGTCTCAGGGACAGGGCTGATGGCTTTTCACAGGTCTCCCATGAAGTCCTTGCAACAACCCATTTTACATATGAGGGAACTAAGGCTCAGAGAGGACAATAAAGGCACTCCCCTCATGAGACTGCTTTAAGGAATCAGTGTTTGTAAGTACTCAACGTATTTTGTGCATAGTCAGTGCTTGCTAAACGCTAGCCACTTTATATTTATTCTTTCAACTCATATAATGTTCCTCAATCATTTTACAGGTGGAGAAACGGAGAGCAGGGAAAGGGAAAGACTTTATTTGGAAGCAGGTCAGCACCTAGAGGACTCAGTTCTTCCAGTTACTGTCACCAATGCTGCCTAAAAGGTCCTCAAGTTCTTCCTGATTCAATAGACAGCCGTCCCAAAGGGACAAATATCAGGGCTCCTCGCAACAGAGACTAGCTTATGTCCAGTGCTACGTGGGCCCCTCAGTACCTGGGCCATATCCAGGGCACCCATGACCGCAGCAAAGCTGAACATGTTGCCCATGGTCCCTCGAAGCTCGGCTGCCAGCTGGATGGTCTTGTGCAGGAGCGCTGCCCGCTCCTCAGCAGAGCCCGTGCAGCCCAGGATGTCCACGGCCAGCATGATAGACATGGTGTGGAACCTGTTAGAGCGGCCGGGTCAGAAGGGCGGGGCCAGGGATTTAGGGTTGGGGTCCCTGTGGTTGGGCACCGAGGGGCGGAGGATAGAGCCAAAAGTGAGAGGTTGTAACCGGTCAATGAGATTAGGGGGCGCGGCCAGAGTGTGGGCGGGGATAAAGCAAAGTTAAGGGGTTCTGATTGGTCAGTATAAGTCAGGGGCGGGGACAGAGACCCTTGAGCGCCAGGCTGAGGACCGTGTGACCGATCAGCGGAAATCATCGGAAATCATTCGACAGAGCTGTTCTAAGAAAAGAAAGAAGAGAAGCAGGAGCTGATGAGCGGGCCAAGGCTCACAGATTGTGGTCGGTCAAGAGGATACAGAAAGTGAATTCAGAGATAAAGGACTCAGTCTTTGGGAAACCAGGATTACTTGGAACTGGATAAAGAAAGCTGAGCACTCAAGAATTGATGCTTTTGAACTGTGGTGTTGGAGAAGACTCTTGAGAGTCCCTTGGACTACAAGGAGATCCAACCAGTCCATCCTCAAGGAGATCAGTCCTGAATTTTCATTGGAAGAACTGACGCTGAAGCTGAAACTCCAATACTTTAGCCACCTGATGCGAAGAACTGACTCATTTGAAAAGACCCTGATGCTGGGAAAGACTGAAGGCGGGAGGAGAGGGGGACGACAGAGGATGAGATGGTTGGATGGCATCACCGACTCAATGGGTATGAGTTTGAGTACACTCCAGGAGTTGGTGATGGACAGGGAGGCCTGGCGTGCTGCAGTCCACGGGGGGTTGCAAAGCGTCGGATACGACTGAACGACTGAATGACTGAACTGACTGAATGAACTGGATATCAGAAACGATTGGTCACTGGGATAGGGGGCGTGGCTATGATCTGGGGTGAGAGACTGTGATTGGCCAATCGGCCACAGTAAAGAGCAGCGAGGTAGTCCAGGGGGTTGGTTCCCGGTGAGTCCCATGTGCACGCGCTTACCTTTCCAGCAGGTCTAGTCGTAGCTGCCGGCCATGGGGGAGAGTGAGCAGCTCCATGCCCCAGCGGACTCCCATTAGGGTCTGCATCTCCTTGGTAACGCCCAGTATCCTAGCAACCTACAAGGACGCCCAGAGGGCTGATTAATTTCCTGTCAGGGCTGGCCCAAGCCATCTGGGAGTCAGAGAGCTTTATCTAGCAGGGCAGCCTGGCTGGGAAGCCGGCTTTGAATTCCAGGTTTATGACTAACCCTCTGACATGGAGCAAATGAGTTTCACTCTCCCCATCTATGAAACGCAAGATAAATGGGAAAATGCCCAGTGGGGTCTGACATGTGCCAGAGGTGCCCAGGACACTCTTATTCCAGAAGAAATAAGGTCCAGGGAGGGAAAGGGCTTGTCCTACATCACACACTGTACCTAGAACCCAGGGCTTCTTCCTTCATGCCTAGCACTCTTCACAGCGCCACATCTCAGCACTGTTTCTTTTCTTTCTTCTTGAGCTCAGAGACAAGTGTGACCAAATAATCAGTGTTCCCCTCCCCAATACGCACACACACACACACACCAAACTTCAGAGGGAGAAACTGAGGCGTAGATCAAGTTAGGGTCCTTAGATGGGCAGGATTCATTCAAAGCAAAGGCTCAGGCATTAACAATTTATGGACCTAGACAATGAGTTTTGTCCACTAGGTGGGTGGGGGTGGGGAGTCCAGCCTCTTATAGTCCCTGGACCGGCCAAACTGACTCTCACCGAGCTCAAAAAGTGTCCTAGGGAGCCAGACACCACTAGTTTTCAGGACTCCTCAGTTCCAGTGCCAAACTGACATCTGGAGGAAGCAAGAATATCTCCGCTTTTGCTTTTTTTTTTTTTTTTTCAAGGGGAAAATGGGAGCCCAGAGAGGTAAAGTGCTTAGTCAGAGGCACACAGCGAGTAAAGGGCAGCCGTGAAGTTAGGATCCAGGACCAGTCGCTCTACTTAGGGATGTGGGGGTCAGCTCCTCACCACCCTGACCCCTGTCCCAAAGCCAAAGAACAGAGGTATACCCCTGCCCCAGTGCGCACCCAGCACCTACCAGGCAGTCAACCTTGGTGACGTGCCGGGCCAGTGTCCGGGCATCGACCTCTGCCAGCAGCTCCTTGACCTTACGCAGGAGGCCCACCTCCAGTGGCCGGTTATCCTTGGGGATCAACAGTGACTGGAAGGTAGCCGGGTTAAAGGAAGAGGTGGCTTCCACAACAGGGACTGTGAAGGTTCTGCCCCAGTCCCCTTCGGGGGCCCCATTTTCTGACAGTTCCTTAAGCTTTTCCCCATAGCTTCTGGCCTGGCGGCCAGAGGCTTCAGCTGCCACCCACTCTCGGCTGCCACGGACAGGAGGCTGGAGCTGGCAGTAATGGCCAGAGTCCGGGTCACTGTAGCTGCTGAGCGACGGTGATGGGGAGGCCTTGCAGAGGGTGTGGGAGGGGCTGGAGTAAGGGCCCTTGTCTGACTCCCCTTGGGGCTTTGGGGCACTTCCGGGACACAGCTGGGGTTCGCTGGAGCGGCGCGTGACAGGGGAGGCGGGCAGCGCTGTGGCGGAGGGGGCGGCAGGGGCGGCGTGGACACGGGTCACTGCAGGGAAATAAAGACAGACAACTAGTTACCATGACTCCCTAGCCAGTGTGGTTCCCCCACCGCTTTCCCAGAGGACAAGCTCCACCCACCCTACAGGGCTAATATCCCACCTCCCTGCACCCAGGCCAGGCCCAGCTGACGCTGGCACATTGACCAGCCCTCAGTGATATTCTCAAATTCCCTGGACCCCGGGGGGTCAGACTTTCTTACCCTAAGGCTGCTGCAGCCTTGGGGAACCACTGAGCTACTTGAAGGAGCTTTCTGTGATTCAGAGAAGCTAAGCACTTGCTGGAGTTCACTGTGTGGAATCATTTCTCAATGAATTAATAATAAGGATTTATTGAGGACATGTGTTCTGGGAGCTGGTGACATGCTGGAGCTACACCGGTCAAAACAGTAAAACCATCATCCAAAATTAGAGGTGATGTTTATTGAGTTCTAACTGCCTGCGAGATCCTTCTCCGCCCCTTAATCTGTTTAACCCTCTCAACATCCTGTGCATGAGTACTTTTATGATCCTCATTCTACAGATGAGAAAAGTGAGACTCAGAGAAGCCAGCTGACCTGCCTAAGGTCACCCAACCGGCAAAGGGTAGAGCTGGGATTCAAAACCAGGTGTCGAATCCTCACTCCTGGGTACTTCCCTGTGCCACATTGCTTAGAAGTTGTCCAATAAATAATTTGTGGCACAGCGTCTTAACATTTACACTCAGCGGTGTTGTTTGGAAGGCAAGTTGGCAGTTACGACAAGCTGGCGAGCCCATGGTTAGAGAAGAATTTGTGACAACCCATATGGACAGCTATATGGCAACAGGGCATTTCCCAGCAAAGGTTCCCCTGGGCTGACCCTCTGCACGCTTTGCCTGCCATGTGGACAATATGTGGTATGGCCTGTTGAAAACATTATTTTTTTTTTCTTCCAGAAATGAACATGTTTCATTCAGTAGTGGCATGTTTCTACAGTAGAAATAATCTTTGTATTTTAAAAAAAGTGTACAGTGCTCTCTGCTTTCTGCTCAGTTTTGCTGTGAATGTAGAACTTCTCTGAAAAGATCTATTTAAAAGAAAAAATAAATAAATAAAGCAAGCTTGACCAGTCCAGTTGAATCCCACCATTTGGAATCAGGGATACATTAAATCCCAGGCAATACAGGGCCTGGTCAAGTGGCTCCTCACTTGTTACCAGACTCAGTAACATTCAAGAGAATGCATGGAAACCACATCCACGGTGCCTGGTATCCAACAGGGACTCAATGAATTGTTGCAGAATGAACCAGCCATGGCTATGTTTTGCATGTCAACATGGATCGTTTTAGTATCCACTGTTGCAGGGCATGTCTCTCAGATAAGAGGAAGAAGCACACAGGATCAAACACTGTAATGGAAATCGTCAGACAGTGCACATGTGGGCACACGAGGCCACTCCCACCAGACCCCCCATGTGCCCCCCTCCACTGGCCATACCGGTACTATAGGCAGGGGAGCTGGGGCTCTCGGAGATGGGAGACATGGGAGAGTGCAGGTCTTGGATCTGGTCCATGCTGAGTGCACAGTTGCGGATGGATTCCCGAGGGTGGGGCAGTGATGTGCTGTGGAGCAGACACCTTCATGAGCAAGGAGCCCAGAGGTCAGGGTCCTCAGCTAGCATTAGGACCCCCACCTCTGCCTCCATCCTAGATCTGCTGAACTTCAGAGGCAGAAAAGGCTTAGAAATGATCACATCCAACCTCCCACCTGGCAGGTACAAAAATTGAAGCCCAGAGGAGGAAGGACTTGTTCAGTCTACAACCTGTACAACTGTTCTCTTCCCTGGGAACCTTGCCCCCAACTTGGAGAATGGCCTGGGGAGAGAGGTTAGCAAGAAAGATGGCCAGGCCAAGGGAGCCAAACCCACCATCCTGGTCTCTCCTCACTGATCCCACACTATTACTCAGGATGCCTTGGGCACACATGGCTTATAGATCCTGGCACTGTTTTATCACTGGTTCCAAACCACAGGCCAAGTGGTTACTCCCCACAGGGTATCCAACCAGCAGTTCCTTGGCTGACAGCACGCAGTCCAGGCCCAGGGAAATGGGACCTATCGAAGTGCTGAAGCAAGCACGTGAGTGCTAAGTTGCTTCATTCATAACTGACTCTTTGTGACCCTATGGAATGTAGCCCGCCAGGTTTCTCTGTCCATGGGATTCTCCAGGCAAGAATACTGGAGTGGGTTGCCATTTCCCATTCCAGGGGATCTTCCTGACCCAGGGATCGAACCTGCATCTCTTATGTCTGCCTGCATTGGCAGGCAGGTTCTTTACCACTAGCACCACCTGGGAAGCCCCAAAAGATGGCACGTCTTGCTGCAAACAGCAAGGGAAGCCATAGAAACTAGGGGCACAAACTTTAGAGTTGTGGACCTGGGTCTGAATCTTGGTCCTATGACTCTCTAGCAAGCAGTTACCCCTCTTCAAGCCTAGTTCTCATCTACAAAGTGGACAGGAGCCACCTCCCAGGGGGAAGTGGGAATCAGGATGAGAATAGCATCAGGAGAGGGCCGGGTGCACAGTAGGGCTTCAGGAATGATTTGCAGCTGTGGCTTGTCCTCGGATCAGGGCCCAGTGTCACCAAGCCCCAGACATCTGGGTGTCATCAAAAATGTCGCTGAAAACATTCCACTTCCTGTGCGGTGGTTTGCAAAGTGCTCTGTTCTGATGCCCACCTGGGCCAAGTTAGGCGGGGTGAGGTGGCGTAGCATTAGCAATAGGGATCAGGCCCTTGCCTGGGACAGGACAGCACTCAGGGCTCCTTCAGACCCGAGGGAGCTTTCTGAGTTAGGGCTCTTTATAGGTCAGCACGTGGAGGCAAGAGAGGAGGAAGGTCAGGGCCAAGGGCGCACAGCTAGTTGTAGCAGAGCTGAGACAGCGACTGGGCTCCACACCCCACTCAGCACGGCGGGAGCTTCCTCTTCTTGTTCTGCACACACTGAGGCTCCAGGGCAGTCATTTTACCCCAGACCAGTGTGACTGGGCCTCTCCTTTTCCCACCAGCACTCACATTACTGACACCCCCACTTGACAGATGGGAAGACTGAGGCTGAATGCGGGTTCTCACTCACCTGGTGGGGCAGCCATCGCTGCGGGTGACCTTGTCGGCAGTGAGCCCATCGGTCATAGTGACGCTGCGCCGCTTCATGTGGCTGCCCTTGGGGCCTGAGGGGCTGGCAGGGCTGGCAGCCTTGCCCCCGCCCTGGCCCAGGCCATAGCAGGCCTCCAGGTAGCGCAGCGGGAAGGTGCGGTTGACCGGGCAGTAGATGATGGCACCGCTCTGCTCCGACACAGCCTTGCGGCTGCCCACATGGTACCGCACCAGGGCCGGCACATGGTCGAAGCTCTCCTGCTCGAACAGGTACTGGATGTGGGTATAGCTCTCACCCGCCTTCACCACCACCTTGTTGATCTTGAAGTGCAAGGCCTGGTTGCGCCAGCGGCACGTGAGCACATAGTCACCCAGGCTGGTGAGTGAGTCCCGGATGAGGAAGTCACCGTTGCGCTGCACCAGGGTCTCCGAGACCTGCAAGAGGCAAGGGTCAGGCTGGAGCAGGGTAGAAGAGGGCCAGACCTGGGGTCTGGGGCACGCAGTCAACAGAGACAGCTGAAGCTTTGGAGAGGGACCCAACGACTCAGATCCAGAGGGTGCATCTCAGCCAGAAGCCATGGGTCAGGGCACAGAGGCTCGGACATGGAGCAACATAGCACTCTGGAAAGGGAGTCCCCAAGATCTGAAACTCAGGTCTCAGACCTACTCCTTCTCAGGGATCTCACTGGGCAGAGTGAATTCCCCATCCTTCTTCCTCCAAACAGCCAGGGCTCTGGCATGTCTCTGGGCTGAATATCCTCCCATTCCTGCTCACCTGGTGAACTCCTATCCATTCCACAATGGCCTGTCTCCTCAGCACTCCTTCATTGGGGCAGCCCACACCCCCTGCCGGGCAATCCATTCTTGAGCTTCTCCCACTGGGTTCTGACTGCCTGCCTGTCGACCCCCACCCTGGACTACCAGCTGTCGAGGGAAGTCACCGCCTATTTTATCTCTGCATCCTTGGTGCCCAGCACAGGAGCTGGCAGAGCTTTTACTTGACAAAGATTTATAGCAAGCATGAAAAATGGAAGAACAGGTGACTGTTAGCCCAAGCCTATGCCTTAGCCCAGAAAGTCGGCCTTATCAAAACTGAATCATTGAAGTGCTGATATTTACTAACCAAACAAATAAGAGGCTGATGTATAGACCTATAACAGTACCTAAAAATAATAGTGTTAATAATAATAACAACCACCACCACCATAAAGGACAATGTTCATTGAGCTCACTGCATACCAGACATCATGTTAAGCACCTCACATGCATTAACTCATTTAATTCTCACGTGCTAAGTTACTTTAGTTGTGTCTGCCTCTTTGCGACCCTATGGACCATAGCCCACTAGGCTCCTCTGTGTTTGGGATTCTCCAGGCAAGAAAACTAGAGTGGGTTACCATGCCCTCCTCCAGGGGATCTTCCTGACTCGGGAATCAAACCTGCATCTCTTATGCCTCCTGCACTGGCAGGAGAGTTCTTTACCAACAGAGCCACCTGGGAATCCTCACAACCAACCTTTACAGTAGGTACTATTACTAGCCTCCATTTAATTAATTAATTTATTTAGCCACACCTTGCAGCACCAGGGATCAAACCTGTGGCCCCTGCAGTGGAAACAGAGTCTAAACCACTGGATCACCAGGGAAACCCCATACCCTCCATGTTATAGGTGAGGAAACTGGGGCTCAGAGAGGTGAAGTGACTTGTTCAAGGTCACACAGTCAGTTAAATGGCAGAGCTAGACCTCATCCCAGTCTACTCTGATTGAACCCACCGAACAATAGTCAGAGCTTTTCTGGTCTGGGATTGGCCAAGGCAGTGGGGGGAAGGGTCTAGGGCCGGGGTCCCAGCTCAGGGCCCACTCACCTCACGTGGGATGCGGCCGTGATACCAGGCATGGCTGCGGAGATCTGTGCTGCTGAGTTTGAGTTCTTCCTCCAACTCCTTGTGCAGTTTCTCAGGCGATGAGTCCAAGATGTACTTCTCCTTGGAGAACTAGGCGGGAGACAGCAAAAGTTGGCATCCAGTCTGAAGCCCCTTCCTCCTTCCTTCCCAACCTCCCCCACTCCAGGTGAACTCACTCCATCCTGGGACCCTGGGAACACTTAGGCACAGATGCCAGAAAGGTTCTCACCCATGAGTCCCTATCCCAGTAGGTGTAGAGGAATCAATTAAATCCACCAAAAAGTGCCTACTGTGTGCTGGGCACTGCATTATTGCCAGGGTAGACAGGGAAATAAACAAGCCTGTCCTCAAAGAAGCTCCTTGTCTAAGACAGGAGGCAAAAGCAACACAAGTATTACAGCAGACTGCAGTCAGCACCACAGTACTGGACAGCGGCAAAGAGCTGGGTAGCTTTCAAAAGGGAGATGCAGTCTAGGCCAGGTAGAGTGGTCTAGGAAGGCTTCTTGGAGGAGATGGCACTCACGAAATTCATTTTGTACCAAGGACACCAAACTGATCTTGAAGTAGGGGGAGGGAGGATTTCTACAAGTGGATAAGACAGCAAGTACTCAGGTAAAATCGTGGACAAAAACAGGGCTGTGTGGATGAGGATACATTCTGGGACAGTGAATTATACAGGGGTGGAGGAGGCAGCTACAAAGAGGGATGCAGAGGCCCATGCCAAAGGCATCTGTGATGATGTCCTTTACCGTTCACAAAGCCCTTTCTTCCTTGCTATCCCAACCAATCCCTGCTAGATGGGGCAACCAGCCCAGCAGGGAAGCCCGAGGTCACTCATTGGGGATAATGCCCAGGATCCCCCTTTCCACCTGCCCAAGAGGGAGATTCCTGGTTTCCTGGTTGCTGTGGCCTGGGGTTGGACGACTAAGAACAGGGAGATGGGAGTCCCTGCTGCCAAGTACATTCCCACCACAGAGCCCAGCCCAATTCTCGCTATGTTGTGTGAATTCCTGGGGCCTCAGTTTCTTCCTCTATAAAATGGGTACAATTGCAGAACCTGCCTCCCCAGGTTGCAAGGATGAAAGGAGACAATACAATACTCCAAAGCACTGCAACCAGCCCATAGACGTGCTTGTCACTGAGAATATGTAACATTGCTCCCTTCCCCAACTCCAGGCCCCAAAGATGGCTGGTCCAGGATGGATAGATCTGGCCCAGAACTGACCAGGCAGCAAGACAGATGAAGGGGGTCACCAAAGGGCAATCTCTCCCCAGGAGCCACTCCTCACCAGGGTCCAGCAGCCTCCAGTCCACTCCCTGCCTCCTCTGACCTTTCACAGTTCTCAGAGCCTAACCCTTCCACTTCATTTGTTACCCCTCTGCTTCTACTGCCTCAGTTTACCTTAATCTACACTGCTGCCAAGACACCCCATTTCCCAGCTTCAGAGAGATCTAGAATTTCTGACTCCATTATTTCCACACTGGTGGAACCCCAACTCTAGGACAAGTCTTATGCCAGGGGCTGAATCCAAGGTCATCAGTACAGGCAGCCTCAGCCCTGGAGGAGCTATGCAGATACTGACAAGCAATCCTAGGGTTTCTGGATGCTCAGAGACACACAGGGAGCTCCAGGAGGAGATGAGCATGTCCCTCCTCATCTGGTCAGGGAGTCCCTGAAGAGGTGATGTCTCCACCGAGGCCTGAATGAGCCAAGCAAAAGGATCACAGTGGGGACAGACAGGCAACCAGGTGGGCAAGAAAGAGCTCTGGGGAGACAGTGGCAAAGTCGGGGCCCTGTAGAAAGAGCTAAGGCCCTGGGGGTGGAGGAAGAAGCTTCAAAAGGGCTGGGGGGTGGCAGGGGCAGGCGTGGCAGGGCTGTGAATCTGTCTTGGAAAGCTGAGATTAACCCAGAGGCCACAGCAGAGCTGCAAAGGGTTTTGAAAGCATTGGGGTAGGTTCGATCAGCTGTGTGGAAAGGGCCTGGAGTGTGTTCCAGGCAACGGCAGGGCAGGGTGGGGTGTTGGGGTGGGGACTGGGGGAAGGGTGTTTAGACAACCATTGATGGGGTGCAGGGAAGAGGGTGGAGGGGGTCAGAGAGGATTCCAGGCAGATAGCTTGGGAAGACAAAGAAATACTCTCCAAGGTGGGCAAGATTGGTGGCAGGAGCAGCTTGGCCATGGGCTCATAAAATTCTGAGCTTTGAGGAGCCTGTAAGGCTCTGGGGACAGATGGTGGGAGTGGGTGACATAGATGAGTGCTCAGGGAAAGGCAGGGCCTGGAGACGGGGATTCTGAACATCCCCTGCCCAGGGTAGAAATTGATCCCCCAGAAAGGCAGGGAGTTCCAGAGTGAGCTGACATTTGGGCCTTCTCAGGTTCCTACACTTCTCCATGGCATTCCCTAGTCTTCAGGGTCCTGGCCCCTCTCCTAAACCACACCACACCCTGGGGAGGGAAAAGTGCAAGTCATGGGGGAGATTCCTCCTTGATAAAGAGCATGCAGTTGAGAAGTTGCCCCAGGACCACAGCTGCAGCAAGAGGGACGGGGGGAGGGGGGGAGGCCCGGGCGGGCAAAGAAGGGGAGGGGGCTGCGTGGGAAAGAAACGGGTCCCAAGACTCTGCCTGACACTGTGTGGCCTTGAGCCAGTCAGTTTCCCTCTCTGGGCCATAAATAGGGGGTGGGAGACTGGGCTCCGCTTTTCCAACCATAGTCAACCGTTAGGGAGAATCTGGCCGACGAACTGGGTCGTCCCTCACACCTGAAGTTAGAGAACCCTAGGGTCCCTGTGCCCTCTTCCTCACCTTCGACCCGGGGGTCCCTAGCTCCCAAGAGGAGTGGGTGCTGGGGCGCAAATGCAGCATCCCCGCGCCCGGGAGCATTGCTATTGGCCAGAGATGATCTCACCGCCTCCCGGCCCGCGAGCGCCTGATTGGCGGGTGCGGGGATGCTGTGCTCAGCCGCCGGCAGGGCAGTCATTCAGGCGGGCTCGAAGTGTGCGTGCGTGTGTGCGTGTGCGTGTGTGTGTGTGTGTGTGTGTGTGTGTGTGTGTGTGTGAGCCTGGGGGAGCGCAGAAGTGATGCACCCAGCGTCCCCCAGGAGGCTTGGGAGGCGAAAGCGTGGAGACCCCGGGTCAAGGTCTTAACCCCTTCGCACCAGCCAGACCCCTCTAGCTCCCTTCAGTCTGGCAACCCTAAGCAAAGCCATCCCCAGATGATGCTCCGCAGAGAGGCGGGGTCCGAGTCCTCCCCTCCACCCCCTTCCGTTTAACCCTTTCACCGCCACGGCGCCGTCCCGCACTGCCCGGCCAGCTGGGCTAGGAGCCCCGCGCCCCAAGCATGCCCGAGCCCACCTAGAGGGCAGGAGAGTCGCGGGCGCTCCGGCCGCAGCCGCAGCAGCATCCCCTCAGCTTCCCGCCCCTCTCTCAGCCTTTGGAGCCCGGCCCAGCGCCCCTCGGTACAATGGGGGAGTCAGTCTGCCCGGGTCAGATGCAGGGGCCGGAGTGCTCGCGGGAGAACCGGCAGAACGCCGGAGACCCCATCTCCTGGTACCCAGTGCCCCAGCTCAGCTCCTCCCTGCGGAGGAGGCAGAAACGACCGGAACGGCAGCCTCCGCAGCCCCGAGTCTCGGGAGGGGCGGCTGGACCTTCACCCTGCGGAGCGTCTGGGCGCCCAGAGGTGAGGCTGGGGCGACCCCGCCCCCTCCCGCAGCCCGCTGCCCGCAGCCCCTGCCCCGCCGGACCCTGCACGGCGCCGTAGGCTGAGGTTCCCCCAGCTACCCCGGCGAGCGCCCGGGGTCCCAGCTCAGAGCGCCTAGCGGGGGCCGAGCCGCCCCCTCACCTGCACCTGCACGAAGGAGCCGCGGTAGAAGCAGCAGGCGGCGGCCGACAGGGCGCTCCACAGGCTGCACCGCTCGGTCATGGTGGGGCCGGGCGACCGGTGCTGGGACGGTGCAGGGGGCGGCGGCCGGCGGGGCAGGGGCGCGGGACCGACCGGGCTGGGCACCGGCTGCGCGTGCCTCTCGGCGGCGCGATTACCTCATCGCCTTGTCGGGGGAGGAGCAGGGAGGCGGGGCGGGGAGACCCCACCCTCCAGCCAGCCCCGGGAGGGGAGGGGGCCATTGTTCCTCCCTCCTCCCGCCCCCGACTCCCCGCCCCCTCGCCCCCCAGTCCCCCGCCCTCCAGCCCCACTCGCCCCGGCAGCCCGGAGTTGAGGACCTACCAAGGGGGACGTCAAGAGGACAGCAGGATGGGGCGGGCCGGCAAAAGGCTTGGGGGAGGGGGGCGGGGGGTCCTGCCTCCCCCACTCACCTCTCCCCTTACTGACCCGGAGAGGGCAGGGATTTTGAATTAAACCATGTCTAAAGCTGGAAAAATCCCTGTAGACATTTGACCAAATCCTTTGTGGCCTAAGGAAATCTCCCAGAGTCCAGGATTTCTCATCTCTGACTTGGAATCAGACACTCTTCTGGGAAATGCGGGATGTCATTGACAGACTGGGGGTGGGGAAGAAAACTCAGTAAGGCTCTGGGGTTTGGGAATCAGCCTGGCTTCAACTAGCGGTGCCCCACCTCCACCCAACCAGTCCCTTCTCTTGCAGCCCAGACTTACTCATCTGGAAAACATACCTGTGCCGATCTCACAGAACTCTGGTAAGCACTGGCTGAGCTGATGCATATAAGCTGCCAGACATTAAGCAAGTACTCAAGAAATGCCTGCTATTGTTTTCAAGCTTAGTGTCTTAGAATCCGGACCTTTGGCCATAGGCTCTTCAGTGCAAAGAGTCATTGCTGACTGCATCAGTCAGGCCTGGAGTTCAAATCTTGTGGCAGGCTGTGTGACCTTAGGTAGATGAGTTCACCTCTCTGTTCACCTCTCAGATGTTTGATTATTTTCTGTAAATACATCTGAAGCTCTGAGCATGGACATGAAATTTTATGGTCTTGGAACTTCAGAATCCTTGCCTTAGAATCAAAGTACTTGGATTATGGTCTGAGAACCCTGGAGTTCTGGCAGCTGAGCATGTAAGATGAGGAATGGACTTTGGGTAACTGACTATTGATTCCATTCTCTTCTGAGGCTTAAAGCTAAAACTAACATTCCTTTAAGTTCATCCTTTAGGGGACTGTTCAATCAGTTCTGGTGTGTGGGTATTCTTTCTTTTATAGCATTTTTAATTACATTTTTCAGCCCCATAAACTAAAGGAAAAATACAAAGCTAATAATCCTCACAGGGGTCTCACTACCATCAGTGATGGGGATCTCATTACCTTGCCACTGGGATTTGTGAGGTGCTGAAATACATGCCTCTGTGGTCTACCACTGGCTTTGGGGCTGGTTCTCCCTGAGGCCTCTGTCCCACTGTGAGCCAGAGCTCTGGATGAGAAGCCAGGGCCCAAATCCTGGCAGCAGCTCCAGCTCAACTTGCTATAGCCCTGGGCTGCATTTCCTGGGCTCACTCAGCTCACTTTCTGACCTCACCCACACTCTTACCTTTGCCTGGATCATCCCACCACCCGTCTCTGCTTATCTTTATCTCCTTCCCAGCTTTCTGTTTGGAGAGAGGCTGTTGGTGCATATTCCTGGTCAATTGCAATGGCTTGGCTTCAATGCCTCCTCCTCCAGAAAGCCTTCCTTGATCTCCTCATTCCCAGCTCCTGAGCTGAAAGTCATCTCCTACCTCCACAGCCCCAATGGCTTCTTAATCAAACCTTCTGCTGATGGTAAGGGGCAGCAATCTGAGCACTTCCCACAGTGCTCATTACTGATCACTTACACAGGGCTTTCCAGGCAGTATTGTGGGTGATGGAAAGTCCCTGGGGTCAGGAACCAGACAAGATGCCCCCCTGAATGGGCATGGATTCATTGAGCCCATAGCAACCCTGGGTTGGAGGTACCACTGTTATCCCATTTCACATAGGTGAACACCGAGGCTCAGAGAGGTGACACACACACCTAAAGTCATGTGGCAAATAAGTAGCAGGTCTGACTCTAAAATTTGGGTCCGCTGGATGACAAAACACAAGCCCAAACCATTGAGTGGTTCTTTGATCCCACATGGGCCAGGTGCCCTTGAAACACAGGGTCTGGTGCTCCTTGCCCCGTGCTCCGTACTCAGAGAGAGGGCCTGGCTCAGGGTGGTGCTCCCGGATGAGGAAGGCCAAGAGCTCTGTCCATGGTCTTGGCAGCAAATAAACTTCAACAGCAATCCCAGTTCAGCCCTGCAGTAGCTGTGCAGCTGTGGGCAAGTCACTGCACTTCTCTAGGCCTCAAGTTTCCCATCCATACATGTGCACAAGAAGGCCCAGTGATGAGGGGAGAAATCAAAGACCTCATTCGTATAAACAGCTCAGAACTGACTCCCTTCCAGGGCCAACAGCCAGCACAGGACTCTGCACATAGTAGGCACTCAGAATGTTCCGTCATATTGTGGTGGTTATCATTATTATTTCAAAACTGCATTTTCAACATTTCCTGTGCTCAGGACAAGTTAAGTTTCTGATCAAGGCGACTGTGTTATCTGTGATGAAGAACTGAGTCATCCTTTCCTGCTCCCACTTCCCAGTTCCAGCTCAGAGACCAAGCAGGATTAGAGCCCGTCTTCCCCTGGGGGCACCCCTGGGGCCCTGTCCAGCTGGCAGCTGGATGGAGTCTGGTGGGAAAAAACACTGGGAAGTCCTGAGGTTGGGCCAGGAAAGAATGATGGCAGTCCTGGGAAGAAGATGCTTGGAGTGAAAGCAGACCCCTTAGGCTGCCCTGACCCCTAACCTTCTCCTTCTGAGAACACTGGGTGAGGTCTGACTTCTAATGAGGCCAGAAAAGGACTCTGCCCTTCCTGGAACTGGCTCTGGGCCCCCTCAGTGTCCCCTGCCCAGCCCCTCTTACCTTCACATAGTCCCCGCCAGCCTCCGGCTCTGCAGTGGCCCTGGAAGGAGAGAGAAAGGTGAGTGGTTCCCAGCCCTGCTGGCTCCTCAGCCGCTAGCCTCTGCCCACCTGCCTGGTGCCAGCACTGAGCACCTGCAAGACTGAGCACTGTGGATGACAGCACTTGCTGGAATTGGCAGGCTGGGTACTTCTCCACTCTCCAGCTGTGTGACCCTGGCCAGGTCCCTTCGCCTCTCTGAGCCTGTGTTTCATTGGGTTGTCTCGGGGCCTCTGGGAGCTGATGAATGTCACATGCTTAACATAGCGCCTGCTTGCTGTCTTGACTCACCTTTAGGACACTGTGCTCTCCCAGTGTTCACTCTCCACCTCTTCCCTGACTCCGCGCATTGGTGGCCCCAGGCTGAGCCTCAACCTCCTCCCCTGCAGCTCTACTACCCTCATCACCTCATCAGAGGGACCCACCCAGCGGCACATCACCATGTCATTGCTGGTGACAACTGGCTATGAACGTGATTCCCCTCCCCTCAAGGGTGGCCTGGATGGAGCCTGGAGAGGTCAGAGGCCAGGGGTGGCTGTTGTTCCCAAATAAACACATATTTATTCCTCCCAAATAAATATCATCCTTCCTGGTGAGGACCTCCATGAGCCACATCCCCAATCCTCAGCCTTAAATGCCCTCCCTTCTCTGATGCAGCCTGGACTTCCCCTTCAAAACGAGACTCAGAAACCCAACTGCTTCCTAGCATCTCTTCTCAGATGTCTGAACTTGACTTTTGCATCCAAAGCAGGACTACAGATCTCCCACCCCACCCAATCCCCCATGCCCTTGCTCTCCACATCCGCTTCCCATCTCAGGAGATGTCAGCTTCATCCTTCGTGTTGCTTTGTTTGGCCAAAAACCCTGTGGTCCTCTGTTCTCCCTCTCTCACTCATAGTCCACGCCCAATCCATCAGGAAATCCTGTGGGTCTCTTTCCAAAATAGGTCCTGACCACTTCTCTCTGTGTGTCAACCTGCCCCATCTGGGGCACCTTCTCTATCCTCCTGAAGCACATAGCAGACCTCGTGCCACCCGCCGTGTCTGCCCTCACAGCCCTCGGTCAGCCTCCCCTCCGCTGCCCTGGTGGTGCTCATGTAAAAAGCTAGGCAGGCCACTGTGCACAAACACCTCCCACCCTGGGACTTCCCTTATGATCCAGTGGGTAAGACTCCAGACTCCATTTGATTCCTGGCCAGGGAACTAGATCTCACATGCCATAACTAAAGATCCCACATGATCCTGCATGCTGCAATGAAAAAAGACCTACCAAGATGGTGCTGCAACCAGCAACTAAGACCTGGTACAGCCAATTAAATAAGCATAAATTTATTTTTTTAATCCAATCTCATCTAATTTAAAATGAAGCAAAACAAAAACAACCCCCCAACCCTTCCATCTCTCAAGAACAAAATCTAAACCCTACTCCATGGCTTGCAAACAGCCAGCCACGTAACTTATCATCTAAACAAAGACTTCCCTTGTGAGAGTAAAGAGGAGCCATTTTTATGCCAGAAAAAAAAGCATAAACAGGCTTATATTTGCCCCAGCCTACAAGGCCCCATGGTGACCCAACTGCCCACCTCATGAATTCCCACCCCCAAAATATGCCTGCTTCCCTCATTCTGCTCCAGGCCACTGGGCCTTTGCACTTGCTGTTTTTTTGCCTGGAAAGCTCTTCTTCCAGATTATCACATAATCTTGCTCCTCCCCCTACTTTATTTAGGGCTTTGCTTAATGTCCCCAAGCCTTCCCTGACCACAGTGCCTAGAACTGTCCCTTGTCCTTCGCTCTCTGTCCTCAACCCCATTTTATTTTCCTCAGTCTCTGCCTGAAACAATCACTTTCCATTTATTTGTTGAGTCCAGGTACCTGCCATCTCCACCAGGGCACTGACTTTGTCTCATTCACTGCTGAGCCGCCAACACACAGCAGGAGCTTGAGAGCTGTTTACTGCTGCTAATGAGGACCCACAGTGGCTCAGTGGGTAAAAAATCTGCCTACAACGCAGAAGACCTGGGTTCAATTCCTGGGTCGGGAAGATCTCCTGAAGGAGGGTGCAGCAACCCACTCCAGTATTCTTGCTTCGAGAATCCCAAGGACAGAAGAGCCTGGTGGGTTACAGTCCATATGGCGGCAAAGAGTTGCATACGACTGAGCTCGCATGCACTAGTGAGGACCTGCTGCATAACACGGGGAGCTCAGCTCAGTGCTCTGTGATGATCTAGATGGGATGGGGGGGATGGAGGTGAGGGTGAGGGTGGGGGTGGGAGGGAGGGGATATATACACACATAGCTGACTGACTTCATCACAGCAGAAACGAATACAAAAACAGTGTAAAGCAACTATGCGTGCACGTGCGCCCAGTCGCTTCAGTCGTGACCCCATGACCCATAGCCCACTAGACTCCTTCTGCCCATGGGATTTTCCAAACAAGAATACTGCAGTGTGTTGCCATGCCCTCCTCCAGAGGATCTTCCCAACCCTGGAACTGAACCTGTATCTCCGGTGTCTCTTGCATTGCAGCCAGATTCTTTACTGCTGAGCCATCGGAGAAGCTCACATTTATTGCCTAAGAGATGTATGAAGAGTGTACCCTCAACCAATATTCATCACTATTATTATTATTAATTCCGTCAGGCTGGACCCTGGTTCTCTGGTTGACACAAGCCTCAGTATTCCCATCTGCAAACTAGGGAGGGAGGTCAAACTTCCCCAAATAGAGAAGCCCCAAATTTAAACTGAAATGTGATAAATCTAACAAAATAAGTTGCAAACCAAAAAAAGCTGAGCTACAAACAAGACAAAATAAAAACTGTGGGTGAGGTGTGTTTCTAGGGTGCGATTTCATGTAGGGTTCCCCCTAGCTCCTGAGGCCAGGGGCTCCTCTTTGGGATGCTGGCTAACAGTCCCCCCTGTTTTGACATTCTGGAGTCCCTGGGGCTGTTCCTCCCTCCTGCAAAGTCCTTCTTGATCTCTAACCACCATCCCTCAAACTGCAACCCGGCCCCTGCAGGCTCCGAAAGCCAAGTGAGTTCTCTCTGTCCAGCCAAGGTGGGGTGGGGTAAAGTAGGGACCCCTCCCCTTGCTCACCTCCCTGCTCTTCCTGGGTGAGGTGTCCTGTCCAAGCATTTCCGGCCATTCAGGCCCGGAAATCCTCCCACTGTTGGGAACAGACTGGCCAGGACACTGGGATTGCCCCAGCATTTCTTCCTGCTTCCTGTCCACTTCCCCTCAGGCACTGGGCAGGAGGAGAGTCTTGGGGAGGGGGTGCCCGCTCCAGGGATATCAGGTGGCCAGAACCAGTGGGGTGCTCAGGTCGAGGCCCAGGCCCGGGAACTCACCATGGCCCCTTCCTGCCCCTCTGCAACATTCCAGGATTTCTAAGACCTAAGGTGGCCATATCTGCTTACCACCGTGGCCATCACCTGCCCAGACTACAGCCACCACCTCGCCACTGCCTCCCTACCTGCATCTGTGCGCCTGTGACTTGTTCTCACCCCAGCAGCCAGAGTAGTCCTGTTAAAATGAATCAGATCACACCTTTCCTCAGCTCCAACCCACTGGAGTGGCCCCTGGTTTCACTCAGAGTAAGAGCTGAAGTCCTCATAATAGCCTCTGCACACTGGCTCCTCACCACCTCTCCCGCCACTCTCCAACAACACTCCCCTCATTCATGCTACCCCAGCCAAGCTGAGCTTCTCACTGCCTTTTGTCCCGACCTCAGGGCCTTTGCACTTCCTGTTCCCTCTGCTAGAATACTTTCCCTCCAGATATCCACTGAGCTCCTGCCCTTCCCTCCTTCAGGTCTTTACTAAAGTGTCCCCTTCTCAGTGAGGACTTCCCTGGCCGCCCACCTGGAAGTGAAGGGAGCCCACTCAAGGCTCCCCACCTCCCCGCCCTGCTTCATTGTTCTCTGTAAGGGTTCATCTGACTTGCCCTGTGCTGTCTCCTCTCATCAGAACATCAGCTCCACAGGGTAGGGGTTGGGTTCTGCCTGGAATGGTGCCAGGCACCCCATGAAGATGTTTTTTAATGAACGAATGTCATAGCAGTCCCTGCAATCCTGAGGACAAGCTCTAGTTCTGGTTGGTGGGCCCTCTGTGACCAGGCCCCTGTCAGCCACCCCTCCACTCTTCCTCAGGGTCCTCCAGGCACTCCGGCCTCAGCCTTCCTCCAAAGAGCACTACTGCCTCCAGCCTCAGGACCTTTGCACATGATATACTTTCTGCCCAGAGGAATTCTCTCCCTTAGAGTCAGAGGAATTTCTACTCAGGCTGCAGATCTCAGTTTGCTTGGAGATTTCTAGAATTTTCTCCCTCCTTTTGTAATGACTAAATCCAGGAATCGAAGCTTCCATGTTTAAAAAGTCAGCTCTGTTAATTAATTCATTTATTAATCCCTTATTTTATGGATTTCAAAGGCATTTCCCCTCTAATATTAGTGGTAAAATCAATTAATAAATAATAGTGACAATTGAGCTAAATCAGTTCCATTAATCAGCTGCATCAATTATTTAAATAACCAACCTCTTTAATTGCCTGTATTAGCTGATTTGTTCTAATAACTGATACCACTTATTGCATACATTAGCTTAATTAATTGAATTAATGACCAGCGATTACAGTCCATTACCCTTTATTTCCTCAACGCAGGTTTCAGTCCGAGCTTTACCTTTAGGGTCTCCATCCTGGCCTGAGAGAAAGGGTGAGGCTCCCGCAGGGACCCTGGAGAAGAGGCTGCTGTCCTCTTCCACTTTGGCCCTTCCTCGCCATGGGCAGCCTTGCCCTGCAGAGCTGTGGGGTCTTCCTGCCCTCTATCTGTCCCCCAGTTTGCTCCTGAGGCGTGGTCATATGGCCTTAAGGTGGACACTTCCCAGCCTCTGCCTCCTGCTTCTCAACTTGCCCCCGCCCTTCCCTCTGTGAGCTTCAACTTCCCCATCTGTGAAATGGGGATATTTTAACTGTCTTCATAGAAGGGCTGTAAGGATCCTATGAGAAGAAAAGGTACAAGGTTCCTTAACCCCTGGGGCTCCTCCCTCTGCCACCCCACACTGACCCCAGAGAGCTCCCATCCTGCCCTTCCTCGGGGCTAGAGAGATTCTCTCCCTTCTTCACTCACCCGAGCAGAGCAACAGCCCTGCTCTGTGCTCCTTAGTCTTTCAAGGCTCTGAGCAGACAGAGCCAGGGGTGGAAAGCCCTATCTCTGTGGGGACACCCAGCCGTGGGCCTTTGGGATTCCCTGCCAGGAAGGCCCTTGACGTTAGCCCCTGCCCCACCCCCTCTCCCGAACCAGGAGCCACCACTGTCCTGGAGACAGCCTTGCTCCCCTCCCCCATCCTATGCCCTCTGTCTTCTGGACAGGGGTGAGCTTCCCAGCAGAGCTCAGGGAGGGCGCCAGACCTGTGGGGAGAGGCCAGAGCAGCAGCCACTCTTCCCAGGGCAGAGCTGAGGGGTCTGGGTCCCGGAAGTTGCTGAGACTCAACAGCTGCTGGCCAAGGGCAAAGGGGGAAAGCAAGTGCTGAGCACTGACTGAGGGCCTGTGTGGAAGCCCAGCTTCACAGAAGGGCACGCGGCTACTCAGAGGAGACTCACGTTGGTTCTGCTTTTCTCCTTGCGCTAGGCAGGCTCTCCCAGAGATGGGGATGCCCCCAGATAGAGACAGGGAGACACTAGGGAGGGGACAGCGACGAAAACCAATATTTCAACCAGACCAGGAGCCCCGAATTGACATCAGGAAGAGGACATGGAGTGGGCATGAACAGAAAGAGGACACGGGGGGCCCTGGAGAGGGCTCCGAGCTGGGGTGGAAGAGGCTGCGTGGCGCCGGGTGAGTCGCCCTCGCTGGGCCCCAGGCTCCTCTCCTCTACACGGCTGTGCTGCGAGCCCGTGCATCCTGTGTGCTGGCACTTCTCGGGCATGTCTAGGAAAAATGCTCTATTCTGTCTACTCTTCACAATGACCCTGTGAAACAGGTGCTGTTTTTGGAGAAGCAGATGGGGAAACTGAGGGTCAGAGAGGGGAGGGGGTCTCTCAACGTTATAAAGACAGTCAGCAGGCCTCTGAGCAGCTGGTGTATCCCACCCCCCCACCGCTCCCCGTCATCCCCAGCTCTCACGCCCTGAGCGTCCAGCATTCTGTAAACAGGGTCCCCTGAGGGTTTGAGGGGATGTGGCTCCAGCTGGGTATGGGGGAACCTTCCTCTATCCCGAGCCAGCGCAATTCCCACAGCCTGAGGCGTCTGGGGGTCTCGAGGGCTGTGAGAAAGTCTCCACAGGAAATGAGAGCCAGGAGCAGCTGGGCCCCTTTGGAAGACAAGGACCAGCCGCCCAGAGCCTGAGGAGACGGAACGGGCTGGGCCCACCACAGCCCCCTCCCCTGGTGGGTAATCACTACCAGATGCCCAGCAACTGACGTCACTTTGCAGGGCCGAGAGGGTCGTGGGACTCGGGGGAGTGTTGGGAATTCTTGGACCAGAATCAACATTCCAAAAGGAAATGGGGGTGGGGGGGGGGCGTCTTGGCCTATCCTCAGTGCCCGGCACCAGGGCTGGGAGCAGGCAGCTCAGGGTGCCCCGGCTCTCCTATGGGGCGCTACCTTCTCCAAGTCTCAGGTTTCCTGCTGAACGGCCCTGAGTGAGAGCGGAGGGGCCCGGGTCTCTGGAAGGAAGGGAAGGATGCTCTGGTGAGACACCTCAGAAAAGAGTTAGACTCGGGAATCTTCCTCAAAGGAGAGGTGCTTGTCAAACATAAGTCAGAGCGGGGCCGTCCTCTGCTCAAGGCCAGCGACGGCTGCCATCTCGTTCACAGTCAAAGCCAGGTCCTTGCCGGGCCTTCCAGGCCCTGCTTATCTGAACCCATTTCCTCTCTGGCCTTATTTCCACCCCTCCTCTCCCCAGCCCCCATCTTGCTTTCTGGCTGCTCCGCCAATACGCCAAGTATGCTCCCACCTCAGGGCCTTTGTAGTTACTGTTCCTTTGACCTAGTATACCCTTCCCCAGCCATCAAGAGGGTCTGTTCCCAGGATGCCTGAGACTAACATAATATTGTACATCGACTATATTTCAAGTAAAAAAAAGTGGGGGGGGGGGAGGGGGGATCTGTTCCCTCATCTCCTTTGCTCAAATATCGGTTTCTCACTGAGAATTTTTCCCTGGATAACTTTCAGCCACTACCCCAAGACCAGTTTCCCTACTTGATTTAAATCTTTCTCTCTAGTGCTTTTCTCTTCTAGCCGACCAGGTAATTCATCTGGTTTCTCATCTGTCTCCCCTACACTGGAATGGCTCCATGAGAGTAGGGTTTTGTCTGCTATGCTCACTGCTCTCTCCCCAGAATCTAGAGGGGTGTCTAGGGCATAGCTGCATGCCAGTAACTATTAAAATGAAGTTCCAGCTCCACTGTCTCATCTCGAGCAAGTTGTTAGCCTCACAAAACCTTGATGTCTTCATCTGTAAAATGGGCTCCTGTTACCGCCTTTCCAGGGTTATGGGAAGCCATTTGAAGTAATGAGAGAGACAGCTCTGAGATTTTTATTTACAACAGGTGATACGTGGCCTTTAAGAGTTTGGGCTTGGGAGCTGGTCAGGTCAAAATCAAACCTTGGTTCTGACAATTAATCTCTCCGTGACCCCAGGAAAGTCCCATTTTCTCTCTGAATCTCAGTCTCCTCCTGGTAGAATGCCACAAATAGAGGCTCCCACCTCACAGGGCCCATGTGGTGAGGGGACTGAGTATTCCAGGCAGGGCCGGCCAGTTGTCCTCGGGTGGGACCCTGGCCTGACCATTCCTGTGTGTGGGTGTGGCTATGGTATGGGGCTTTGGGGGACCTCCCTTCCCTCTCTAAGCAGCCACTTCCTCCTCTACAGTATGAACTGAAGGGTTGAGTGTCAGGACTCTCTAGAGCCACTGTTTCTCTGCAGGCAACTGAGGGGCTGGGGACTGGGGGGAGGCTGGGCGGCGCTCTCCTTTTTGGGAGCCAAAGGCCCTTCATTGCCTGTGTCGTCGGCCCCTCCTCCCTCCTTCCTCTCATCCCCCATGATCTCAGCAGAGTACAGGGCACCAGGAAACTCCTGCAGCCTCACCTCTTCCCCTTCCTTCCTTCTGCTCCAGGTGCACCCTGCTTCCTAGGGGGCAGGGGAGGGACACATCTCCCCAAGCTTAGGCTGAACAGCCACTGGGATGACCCCGTTGGGACACTCAGGAACGAGGCCCCTGGTCTTACTCAGTGGCAGTTCTCAAATGCCCTCGGCCCCAAGCTGGATGGATCCTCAGAGACCATCCCAGACCCATCTTGGCTGCTGGAGAGATGGATGCCCAGAGCAGGGCAGGACAAGCCTGAGATCACACCTGCAAAGCAGCTCTCCTGTCTCTGGCATAGAGCTGAACTTCACAGGCTCTTAGAAGAAATGTTCAACAGTTCCTCGCCTTCTACTTGGCCTAAGGCAGGTGGGACACTGGGTCCCAGGGCACCAGGAAGGGGCTCAATCCGATCTGCTAATCCACCCTCCTCAGGACCCCGGGACATCCCAGGTGATCAGGGGCAGGAAGGAAGAGTCTACCTATTTCCTCTGTCAGCTCTAAGCCAGGCCTGATACCCCAAGGCACTGCCAGGACTATCTCTGCCCACAGCGGAGGATGGCTGGCTCCTAGACCTGGCATTCTAAAGGGGTCTCAAGACCTGCTGAGGGGTCTGATCCAGGAAGGTGGAGTTAAACCCTAGTTCTGACTTTCACTAGCTGTGTCAAACGGGGCAAGTAAACCTCTTTCCTTATCTGTAAACTAGAGGCAGTGATAGTGCTTCTCTCCTGGGACTGTTGTGACCAGCAGATGCTCAGCCTGAAGCGGGGTCGTAGTTGCACCAAAAGAAAGTTTAAAAGTGCCAGATGCTAAACTCGCACCCAGGTTTGTCAGCTGTCCCAAGGGCACAGATTTCCCCCACAGACAACTCCCGGTCCCCGGCAGCGGCCCTCCTTGGTCCCAGCTCAGTCACTTACCCTCTGGATCCCAGTGCGGGGCACCTCCGGCCCACTGCAGTCATGGTTCCCTGCCGTCGCCGCCTGCAACCCGGGGACCTCCTGTTTCCAAGGCTCCCGCCTTTCTCAGGCTACGGAGCTGGGGAGCTCACAGCAGGACTCCAGGGGCGGAGCCTGGCCTGTAGGCCACGCCTCCGACACGCCCCTCCGCCCTCTGGGCGTTCTCCACCGTCTACTCCGCCCTCTGGGAAGGACGTGCCCCGCCCCCGGACACGCCCTTCGCCTCCTGTCTTGCTCCGCCCCCTCCACGTCCGTCAGGGTCCGGGAGGGTTGGAAGGCCACGCCCCCAGCACGCGCCTCCGCCTCGCCCCGCCCCTCTCCAACGCCAGCTTCCCCAACAGTCCGCAAGCAGCATGGAAAGGCCACGCCTCCCAGACACGCCCCTTCGCCCAGCCCGCCCCGCTTCCGCAAACATCTCAGGCTTTGGGTTACTGCACAACGCTCCCCAACCCTCGCCAGACCCCTACATACAATCCTTGTTGCACGCCCGAATGAGGCCGAATTTAAGAGGATGGCAAGAGAAGGCAGCCTGGAATAGGTAAAGATGGTGGAAAAGCATTCGTTCTTTAAATCATAAATGTAGGCACTTCCCATTTATTGCGTTGTTTGTTGTGTGCCAGGCACTGTGCTAAGATTTTTACAAGTACTTTATTCTTGAATTCTCACCACAGCCCTACAAGGTTGGTGGTATCGTTGTGCCCATTTGTCAGATGAGAAAAGCTAGGCTCCGAGAAGGGAACAGACTTGTCCAAGGCCAGTAAGAGGCAGTCTGGTCTGGATTCGCTCTGCACCTCTACAAGGTCCTCCTCCTCCCCACTGAAGGACCAATGATCCCAGCACACAGAACCTATGCTTGGTGTCTCAGGGCAAAATCACTCAAGAGAGGTTCCAAAACAAACCCTAGAGTTTACTTTTGCTCAGATTTTCTTTTTCCCTCTTTATTTCAGTAAGTATATCTATTATAACCAGTGTGGTTTAGACAAACTCTCTGAGAGTTGAAAAGGCTTTGGTTGGGGCTGAGGGGTCTCCCAAGGGCTGTAGGGCTTAGAACGTGGTGGGTACCATGTGATGGATGAGTGTGCAGCCATTGGAGACGGGCAGATTCCTGCTCAAATCCCACCCCTGCAACCTTGGCTGAGTCTCAGTTTCCCCAGCTGTAAAATGGGGGGGGGGGACAGGTTATAGTACTGATATAATCTTTTACAGAATTTTCAGTGAGTAACATTTGTTTTGACACCTAGTAAAACAGGTACTTACTAATTGAGAGCTACGGTCATATATCACTATTTGTATTTTTGCATCAATTCAGCACACCCTGGATCCAAGTTAGGTAACAAATGCTTTACCAGACCAAGGGGAGCAATGTTGTCCAGCAGAATTAAAGGCAGAGATTCAGAGGTGAGGGCCCAGGGCAGGGATCCAGTGGTTGGGCTGGGCCCAGTGCTGAGGGCTCATGCTGAAGGCTGCCTCGGGCGTTGGAGTCAGGTGGGTCTTAGGTCAAGTCCTAACTTCGTCACTTGCTAATGTGTAATCTGACTGGGGCAGATGGCATTTCTTCTCTGAGTCTGTTTCCTCATCTGTGGTATGGAAATAACAGTATCCTCTCCCTGGATTTTTTTTTTTTCTGAGAATTAATTACACATGAAGGGCTAAGTACAGTGCCTGGTCTATAGTAGTGAAAAGTGAAGTGAAAGTGTTAGTTGCGAGTTGTGTCTGACTCTTTGTGACTCCATGGACTATAGCCCACCAGGCTCCTCTGTCCATGAGATTCTCCAGTCAAGAATACTGGAGTGGGTTGCCATTCCCTTCTCCAGAGGATCTTCCCGACCCAGAGATCGAACCTGAGTCTCCTGCATTGCAGGCAGATTCTTTACCATCTGAGCCACTAGGGAAGCCTGGTTTATAGTAAGCACTTAATGTGTAGGTGTGTGTGTGCGCATGCGTGCGTGTGTGTTTTGTTTTCTTTCTACAGATGTGTGTGTTGGGCGGTCCTCTCCAGGCTCTGTTGGCAGGAGGCTGGAGATGCCATCCCCGCAGGTTCTGCCCTCACCCTCCCCTGGTGGGCACCTACCTTTCTGAGGGCACATTCTTGGGGTCTCGCTCCTCTTCTGCATCTGGCCTGGCATCCTCAGGTTTTCTCGTGGGGTCCACTTCCACTGCTGAAGGGCTGGGTCCCACTGTTGGGGTGTCCTCCCTGGAGGCAGTGGTTTCTAGCACCACCTTCTCAGCTGCTGGAGGGTCAGGCAGGCTTCGGGGTACCACTTGGGGCTCAGGGCCAACTTCCTGGGCCTTCTGGGTGGCCCGTTTGCCCTGAGCCTTCTTGATGCTGGGGCGAGGCATGGTGCCCATGTGGCTGTACATGTCGCTGGAGCGGGCATAGGCTGCGGGGCTCTTGGGGACTGTCACCATGTCATCCTGTGTGGCATCAAAGGTGTCAGCCTCCACCTGGGGCCGGATACTGTTGGGGGCCAAAGATCGTTTCAGAGTAAAGGACCGAGGAAGGTTGGAGAGACTCCCAAACCCCTTGAACTTGAAGAACTCTAGAAGGGGGGAGGGGAGGGAAAGGAGTTAATGACATTGCCAGCAGTAATAATAAAAACAATGAAACATTTGTGCAGTTCCACTTACTGAGGGTTCAAGGAGGGTTGGGAGCTTCACTGACACCCCCTCTAGGAGTTACGGTATAATATGGCACCACTGGGATCCCATAGCCTTTGAATTCCACATCCTAGCTTTGTGACCTTAGACAAGTCACTTGACCTCTCTGAGTCCCATTCATCCACATCAGTAAGATAGAGATTATAGTATTCATCCCCCATGGCAGGGGCAGGGGCAACCTCTGGGCTGTGGACCAGTACATCCTGGCAGATCAGCAATGGTATTAGACTAGAAATAAAGTGCACAATTAAGTCTAATGCACCTGAATCATCCCCAAACCATCCCCCCCACCATCCCCAGATGGTGGAAACACTGTCTTCCACGAAATTGGTCCCTGGTGCCAAAAAGGTTGGGGACCACTGTCCTCTGGCAGTGGAAGAACTGAAGAAAGGCATGAACTCAGCATGTAAATAACATGCTTCATAGCCGTCAGAAGTAATGAAGAAAGATGGTGATGACGATCACATAAAGGCCTTTGCATTTGTCAAACATGCCACCTTCATTAATTACTTCCCTGAATTCTCAGCACAACTCCATGACACAAGTTTAATCCCCCATTTTCCAGATGAAGAAACTGAGGTTCAGATCGGTGACATGAGAGCACATGTGTGTGTGCGTGTGTGCGTGTGTGTGTGCGTGTGTGTGTGATGTGCGTGTCAGGGTCGGGAGGGGGGGTGTGTGGAGTGGGTGTTTGAACGAGGCTCTGAGGTGCCCCTGAGGTGCGGATGAAATGAAAAGGGGGCTGTCGGGTCCCTGAGGGTCCCACTCCCTGCGGTTCTCTCCTTCCTGTCAGCTGAGCCCTAGTGGGGACTCAGGCGGCAGTGCTCGGGTGATACCATCTCCGCGTTTCCGCAGGGGTGCGCCTGAGCGCCCGCCCTCCTGCCTGCTCTCAGCTGTGGGACTGCCCCTCCTCCTAGCCACCACTGTCTGCCGGACTTCACCACGGCCCCTCCATAAGCAAAAACGAAAACACCCTGGCATTTCCCACTTCCTTGGCATCCTCCACCTCGTCAGATCCTCACGACCATAGTGGAACATAGGTGGGATGGCCCCATTTGACGGAGAGGAAACTGAGGCCCAGAGAGGGGCAGGAATTTGCCCAGGGTCAGAAAGCCAAGCAGAGCCTGGCCGAGGGCCCGGGGCTCTGGAGTGCTGGGGTCAGGGCTCTGGGGCTTTCCTCCCGGGCCTGCCCACCCCCACCCCACCCTCAGTTATAGCCTCTGCCTCCTGACAAGCGCTGTCAGCAGATGCTGAGGCTCTGCTCTTAGAAAGCTACGCCAACGAGCAAATCGCCTCCTTTCTCCAGACCTCTTGTTTTGTCTCCCGGGCACCGGGGGTCTGGAGGAAGCAGTAGTGGGCAGGGAGGGAAACTGAAGTCCAGGGTCCAGGGACGTGAGACTGAGCCCTGCTCCGTAGCCCTATATGACTTCAGGCAAGTCTCTGGGTCTTTCGTCTGTGGAATACAGTCATAATCTTTGCCCTGTACACTCCCCTCATGTGCTGTCAGATCCAAAGCATCATAGGGGGCCCTCCCTGTGGTCCGGTGGCTAAGACTCTGTGCTCTCAATACAGGGGGCCTGGGATTCGATCCCTGGTCAACGAACTAAATCCCACATTCTGTAACTAAAAAGATCTTGCATGCCACAATGAAGATTGAAGATCCCGAGTGCGATAATTAAGACCCAACACAGCTAAATCCATATCTAAATCTTAAAAAAAAAAAAAAAAAGAATCAGAGGGAGCCAAAGTTTGCTGGGACCAGGAAGGAATCAGCAACCTGGGGAAGAAAGTGAAGGGTGAGTGTGGCCCCTCATTTAGTTGCTCTAGGTCCCAGCATCACTGCTGGTGGGGTCATGGGGCATTACCCATGGCACACACCCCTCCCCCCACCCCAGCCCCAGCAACTCCCAACCTGAGACCCCTATGTGAACCAGTACAGAGGCAGGCAATGGAATGCGTGGAGGTCTTCCCTGGCCCAGCCTGGAGGTCAAAGGGAGCCAGAGGACACACAGACGAATGGAGAGACTGACAGTTGGGTGGGGAGAGACGGAGGAATAGCGACAGACAGAGACAGACAAGAGAGAAACAGAGATGGAGAGCCAAATCAGCTGGAGAGAGAGATTAGGCCAGAGGGATGGAGAGACAGCACCATGGAAACTCAGAATCAGAGTCCTCCAGAGAGAGCCAGAGATGGGCAGAAAGAGAAACAGGAACAAGATAGAATGGGGAGAAGCGGATGCAGAGAGGCTGAGACGGACAAACGGCACCCCACACTCACTGAACTTCTTGCTGGGCTTCTTGGTCCCCTCCGTCATCTTGGCAAGTCGTGCAGAGCCCCTGACCGAAAGGCAAGTGGCCACTTGAAGCTCTGGACATCAATGCTGGGATGCCTCTCTCACCTCCCCTTCCCCTTTCTCGCGCCCTCTCACTAGCTTCCTCTGTGTATTTTTAAACCAGTGAAACTCTCACAGCCCCACCCTCCCCATCCTCTCCATAGGGGGCGGAGGCAGGGCGCCCCCCCTCAAGTCCCAGCCCCTGTGGGCCTCCTCCTTGGCTTCGGCAGCGGGGGGAGGCAGGGGGCAGACCACAAGCGCGTGAGATCTAGAAGGTCTGGGAAAGAAACCGCAGGCTCTGGGAACAGAGCCTACTGGGCTGGGGGCCTCCAGGGACCTGACAACCGCTGTCGGGGGGTCTGGCCAGCGGGCTGGGAGGGTGCAGGGAGTCAGGCCTGTGGGCAGAGGGGTTTATTCTAAGCCTCAGTGCTGCAGGATGTGCTGGCGGTGGTGGCGAGGGGAGTGCCATGGTTTGGCCCGCGAGCCCTGAGGCCAGCCAAATTCAAGTCTTAGCTGCCCCCCTCTGTCACCGTGTGATCCTGGACAAGTCCCTCCCTGAGCCTTAGTTTTGTCTCTGTGAGTGAGCGGTATTTGCAATGTCCACCTCACGGTGAAAAGCCTGGCACAGAATCAGTGCCCTCAAGGCATGGTCAGTCCTTTTCAAGCTGGCAGGGACATGGCGATAATTTAGTCCACCACCCCGCTGTACAAGGACAGGATAGGAAAACCGAGACACAGGCAGGCAGAAGGCCCCCAGGTCACACAGCAAGTCGATAGCACAGACTGAGCAACAACCTGCCCTTTCAGGCCCCTAACCCTCAGCCTGGTGTTTTTCTACCATGCATCCCCGTGTGTGTGTGTGTGTGTGTGTGTGTGTGTGTGTGTGTGTGTGTGTACAGGACAGAGATGAGGAAATGAAACCTCCCCTACACAGGTTGTCCCTGACACCTGCGGAAGATTCCAGCAACTGCTGGGGGGCACCTGAAAGACCAGGGGCTTCAGATCCTGTCTCTGAGTGCAGAATTACTTCTGCCTCTGACTTGGACACCTAATTTCTAGAATAGGCACGAGCGTAAGGTACACAGTCAACCCACGGGGGCTCTCTCATGATCGGACATTATCATCCTGGCCCCAGGGCTGGCCCACTGGGGTGTGAAAGGAGAAGTTCAAGGTCAGGTGGGGCCCCTTGTACATCCTCCATAAAAATAATGACTACTAATGACTAACGTTTTCTGATCACCTAGTACGGGCCAGCCAAAGGGCTCAGTTCTTCTGCCCTAAGGAGGCAAATACTGTTTTTCTTGTCCTCATTGTACAGATGTGGAAACTGAGGCCCTGCCCCGAAATCAAGTGACCTGGAATTGGGACCTGCCTGTCCAGCCATGGAGTCTGAGGTCCTAGCGTGCACACTTAGAGCGCCTGCCACCCTCTGGCAGCTGGATGATAGACCTTGGTGGGAGAAAGTCCTGCCAAACTTTCTCGATGGGACAGGGGGGAACATGAGGCCCTGGAAGGGAAAGGGATACAGCCCATGAGATGGAGGCAGCAGACAGGGCTGGATGGAACAAAGTTCAAATGAAAGGATGGGGCTTCTGGACCATGGACTTGGGAGGAAAAGGGGTTACAACTCCAGCTCCCTCTCCGGAGTGTCGACCATGATCTAGACATGGATCTGGAAGCCCCCCCCCCCCCCCAGATCATTACAGAGCTGTGAGGTGATCCTGGCACCGTCCCATTTCACAGATGAGGGAACTGAGGCTAAGGAGGAGCAGAGGCTGGACAGATACCCAGGTGTTTTAACTCCTTCCCATCTCTGGTTGTTGTCAGAAGAGGGAGAGGGGCTGGTGGCCTGGTGGTAGCTAGAGGGGTCTTCCTGGTGAGAGCTGGAGGGTGGATCCCCCAGCTTCTCTCTTAGGAGACAGTTGAAGGGATTTGGGCTCACTGCTGAAGTGGTGGCATCAGCCAGTACTGGCTTCCTGGCCAGGCCCATTCCGGACTTGCTGTGTGACCCTCCATGAGAGACTTTACCTCTCTGAGTCTCAGTTTCCTCATCTGTGAAATGGGGTCACAGTAATCCCCCTTCTCGCCCTCTTCCTGGAGTTGTTGGGAAGACAAAAAGAGCAAATGATGGCCTGGGCCAGTACACCCTGGCACTTCTTGCTGAAGGATGGAGGTGGTTCAGGCCAGGGGCAGACTGGCTCAGGTCAGGAATACCCTGGGGCAGGCACACTGGGTGAAACTCGGGAGTCCCAGCCACGGCCAGGGCGAGGCTGTGCTGCTGTGGTGGAGGGGCCTTGCCTGCGCCAGGCTAGCCCTGCCGTTGGCCCAGGCGCCAGGGTAGTTGCCGCATCCCTGGGAGAATGAATGGGGCTCAGTGTGACTGCTCAGTGTGGCGGCTCCACTGAGCTCAGAGCCCTCTTTGTGCCGCCTCGAGTGGCTGTTGGGAGTGCGGCTGGGGACCTGCTGGCCGGTGGCTGTCCCCGGGCCCTCCTCAGCCGGCGCTGGAGGCCAGCCCAACCCCACTCCACAGCCCTGAACACACGAGCGCTTTCCAGCCTCAGGCCTCTGCTTGGGCTAGACCCACACTCGGAACGCATGCACCCCTCCACCAGCTCGTCTTTCTCTCCACTGAGTCCCTGTGATCTAGACTGGGCCACAGTGCCCCAGGAACCCTGCTCAGATTTCTAGCCCCTCCGTCCTCCCCTCCCCAGTCTATGACAGAGGTGTCAGCAATCTGGCCAAGGACAATTAGAGACTGGAGCCTTTCAATGTCATAGTCACTGTACTGAGGCACACCTGAGTCCAGATGGCCACCTGCCTGAACTTAAGCAAGTCATGTCACCTCTCTGAGCTTCATTGTTCCCATCAATCAAATGGGACAAACTCAACATCTCTCACACTATCCTGTGGCCATGAAAACAGACGTCTACACTGAGAATACTATCTGTATTACATTCACTTGTGTCGTCATTTTAAAAAATATTTTTATTTACTTGGCTACCCTGGGTCTTGGTTGCAGCACATGGGATCTTTAGTTCCTGTAGAAGGAATCTTTTAAGTTGTGGCATTCAGAATCTTCTAGTTGAGGCATATGGGATCTAGTTCCCTGATCAGGGATCGAACCCAGGCCCCCTGCATTAGGAGCTGCGTCTTAGCCACTGGACCACCAGAGAAGTCCCTCACTTGTGTCTTTATATGCATGTTCTGAACAGACCTCATGCATCGTCAGAGGCACTGGCCTCAAGCTTCCACATTGGCCGCAGGCCTGCTCCAACTGTAGGACTCAGTAGATATCTTTTCATGGCTTGCCTCAGTTGTCTTCTATGGGGGGGCCAAAGAGACCTGGCTTTGAATCCCAGCTCCATAGCTCCTGGCTGCGTGGCCTTGGGCAGGCCACTTTTACCACTCTGAAACTGTTTCCTCTTCTGTAACTTGAGTCCCCTAACAGCAGCTTTCTAAGACGGGTGCTGTAAAGTTCCAGAGGTCTGACATACATCATGGGGCCAGGCATGCAGTCAGTACCTACCTGGTGTGGGCAGAAGGTCCATGGAATTGCTGCGGACATCACCCAGCCATTCTCTATTCTATGTCCCCCTATCCGGTGACCCCTTGTCTCCCCAGGTAGATCAGCAACAAGAGTGCACCCCCCCAGGAGCCCTTCTTCTTCCCTCCAAATGCCCTGCACCCTGCTCCTGGTCAGGGGAAGAGAGCAAAGGTCCAGGTCAAACAGCTGGCCAGGGGCTCCCTTTCTTACTCTGTGCCTCAGTTTCCATAACTGCTAAATGGCAGCAGGACCAGAGGCTCTCTCAGAGCCTGGTCAGTCAGTCAGCAAATATTTCCGGAGTACTGGCCACAGGCCTGGTCTTGCCAGCCTAACCGATCCATGGAAACAGGAAACGTTTCCCTCCAGCCAGTGAAGAAGTCAGAGTTGGTGAGAAGTTGTTTCTGGCTAGGATCTAATTTCTTCTCACTTTCACTGGGCAGCCTTCTGAAGGGCTCTGACTGTTCCTGCCTGCCATCATCCCGCAGGGAGGGATGAGGGCCCGACGCCCTGAGGGGAAGTGACTGGCAATGTCAGGGTTCAGGCCAGGGATCGGGGAGGGTGGAGGTGATGACACCACCGGAACTTCTGCTGAGGCCTCTGCCCACAGGATGTAACTTAGAGAGGGCTTGTGAGAAACAAGCAGGGGCCCCAGCCTGAGAATCTGATGGTGGAAGCCACCCAAACCCACGCAGACCTCCCCCCTCCCACCCAATGCGATTATCTCCTCCCACACCTCCCACTGGCATCCGCCACCCAGCTGGCGATGCTGTGCCATGACTGTGCCCTTGCTCCACCCTCAGCCCAGGTGGGCAGAGTCCTGACATGGGTAACCGCTTGGGGTTGGCACCAGACTTTGGCTGCTGTTGGCTTTACATATCAGTGTGGCAACTGGCCAGGTATTTGACCCTGGCCAATGATGTCACCGTCCATGGGATTCTCCAGGCAAGAATACTGAAGAATACTGGGTTTGCCATTTCCTTCTCCAGGAGATAAGCTGGTTAGATAGTATCACGGACTCAGTGGACATGAATTTGAGCAAACTCCAGGAGATACTGGAGGACAGAGGAGCCTGGTGGGCTTCAGTCCATGGGGTCACAAAGAGTCAGACATGACTTAGCAACTGAACAACAACAATAAGTGACGTCACCTCTGAGTTCCAGTGTTCTTCTAAGTACAACAGAGGTAATAATAGCATAATATTGCTGAGTGAGAATTGAGATAATTCCCATAAAGTGCTAAGTGTACAGCTTGGACCATTTATTTTCACTCCATAAACTATAATTACTACAGTTATTATTATTTTCTCACTCTCTGCTCTCCCCACCCCCAATTTAGCCAATGGTCACCCTGCTTCTAATATTGTACCCAAGAAACTGACCCCAGATCACTCCCTGACCTGCCCCAAACCCTCGCTGGTCCACACTGCCTTCAGGAGAGGGCTCTCTGCTCCTCACCTGATCCTGAAGACCTTCCCGGGCAGTCCCCCTGCTTCCCAGCAGAACAGGGTCTCTTGGGACACCAGGATTACCAGACCCATTCCTGACTCCTAATGTGAGCTAAGAGCTGGAGAGCAACCCAGGAACCTTCCTGGCAGAAGAGAAGGCAGTGGTGCAACCAGAGAGCATAGCCCTGAAGGCAAGGGGCCCTGGCGTGTAGGAAGCAGTGTGGCCACAGCCTAGGTTCGGTTCAGTTCAGTTCAGCTCAATCGTCAGTCAGGTCCAACTCTGCGACCCCATGAATCGCAGCACGCCAGGCCTCCCTGTCCATCACCATCTCCCGGAGTTCATTCAGACTCACGTCCATCGAGTCAGTGATGCCATCCAGCCATCTCATCCTCTGTCATCCCCTTCTCCTCCTGCCCCCAATCCCTCCCAGCATCAGTCTTTTCCAATGAGTCAACTCTTCCATGAGGTGGCCAAAGTACTGGAGTTTCAGCTTTAGCATCATTCCTTCCAAAGAAATCCCAGGGCTGATCTCCTTCGAGCCTCAAATGTCACAGTTTGGTTTTTCCTGATGACAGTGGAGAGAAAGACATACAGACATCACTTCAGAATGATCTGATAGGTGCTGGCAGGGGGACAGATGGAGGGGACAGACTGGGGAGGACAGGTCTTAAGATCCATTGGTGGAGGACTGGGGTGGGGGGTGCAGATTGAAGAGGGGTGGAGAGGAGGTCTGAAGGCAGCCTTGTTGAGGGCTGGGTGTCAAAGGCTGGAAGGAGATACAGGAGGCTCCTGGAGCCAGAATGTATCAGAAAGCTGCTGGGGAAGAAGCGCCAGGGTAGGAGAAGCAGGCATAGGATCAAAGGAGATGGTGGACGGTGGTGGGCTTGGTACCCTGGCATAACAACAGCAGGCCTCAAACAGCACCACTTGCTATACTGCTGGACAGACTGTAAATAGCCGGAGTCAAGAGAATCCTCTTCGGATTCAGACAGACAAGGTTCAAGTCCCAGCTTTATTACTGTGAGACCTTGAGCAAATGACCTCACCTCTCCGAGCCTCAATGTGCTCTTCTGTAAAATTGGTTAGTGATCCTGACTATGGGCGGTGGATTCAGGATTCAGTAGGAATGCCCAGCACTTCCAGAGCACACAAGAGGGGCCGACGAAATGCCGGCTACCTTTGTGACTACTAACCCGGGGCGCGACCAGTTAGGGAGCAGCTCGGCAGGAACCAAAGTCCTGTGGGTCTCATCTCTTGTCTCCCAGAGAACTGGGTGGGGATCCAGGAGTGGAAGGCCCAGGCGTTGCTGGCTCACCACCTTCAATGTCGCCGCGCCCCCTGGCGGCTATCGGTTGCCATATCAACGGCGGGTCGGCGGGGGCCCGGGGAGGCGGCGGTCGGGGCCCGTTCTCCCTTCCCCGGACCCGAGGCCGCTCTCTCGGCACCTCTAGTCCTCGCCTGCGTAGAGTGGGGTGTGAGAGCGGGTGGGGAAATCCCGAGCCGGGGAGGAAGGGACTCCCCGCTGCGGCTGGCATGTGCGGGTAAACTGAGGCACGCGGTAAGTCGCGCCCCGAAGCCAGGTGTTGAGCGCGGGGCCCCACCTCCGAAGGCGGAGGAGGGGCCGCGGGCGGTGACGCGCCGAGGGCGGCTGGCGGGCGGGAGGCAGGCGGCGGCGGCGGCAGGTGCGGCCGCTGAGGGTGGAAGGGAGGAGGCAGGGGGCGGGCGGAGGGGGAGGGGAGGGCGAGGCCTGGGCACCTCCCCCTTTATAACGCGCCCCCTCCCGGGCTCTCGGGCCGCCTCCTCATCGGCTGTTTCCGTCTGGCCCCCTCGCCCGGCCGCCCCGGGCCCGGGCCCGGCCAGGGAGCCCCCAGGCCGCGGCTCGGGGGGCCGCCCCCCCACCCCCCCTGCGCCCGGCGCCCAGCGCAGCCCGGCGGAGGCGGCGCCGTCGGAGGAGGAGGAGGAGCAGGGCACTGCGGCTGGCCCCGGATCGGGCGCCAGAGCGGCAGCGGCTTCGGCAGCGGCGGCGGCGGCGGCCCGAGCCGATGCAGCGGGACGCACCACCTCGAGCCCCAGCCCCGGCGCCCCGGCTCCCCGCGCCCCCGATCGGGGCCACCGCCGGCGCCGGCGGCGGCGGAGGCGGGGGCAGCGGCGGTGGCGGAGGCGCCTCTGCAGCTTCGGCTCCTCCTGGCCTCCCGGGAACTACAAGTCCCAGGGGGCCTGGCGGCGGGAGGCGGGCGGAAGAGGCGGGGTCGGCGCCTCGAGGCCGGAAGTGGCCGTGGAGGCGGAAGTGGCGCGGCCGCGGAGGGGCCTGGAGCACGGCGGCGGGACCCGGAGCGGGAGCGGCGGCGGCAGCAGCGGCGGCGGCGGTGGTGGCTGGAGGCGGCGGCGGCGGCGCACTGGAGTCAGCCATGGCAAAGCAGTACGACTCGGTGGAGTGCCCTTTTTGTGATGAGGTGACCAAATATGAGAAGCTCGCTAAAATCGGCCAAGGCACCTTCGGGTAAGGCTGGGCCCCCCCTCAACCCCCAGGGACCGGGAGCCTCCTGAACCTGCACCCCTCCGGGCCGACGTCGGGACGCCCAGACCCGGGCCCGGTTGGTCGGGAAGCCACTTAGACGCAAACTTATCCCCTGGTCTCGCTAGGCCGCACCGCAACCCCGCCGGGGCCTGAAGGAGTCGGCCGGCTGGGAGGAGCCTGAGGCCCTTAATGGGGGGGCAGGGAGGGGTTGCAGAGAGGAGCCTGTGAGTGGTGCGGGATCTCTCTGCGAGACGCCCGAGTGAGGCGCAAGGAGCAGAGGGAAGAAGGCTGAGACTCGAGAAGGGACCAGAGTCACCGCGTGGTGGGGTAGCCGAGTGCCGTGAGGGACCCGGCCCAGCCCCGCCCGGGATTCCCTTTCCGGGCCTCCTCTGGTGGGGGAGGGGCGGGCTCTGCGGAAACGTCCTCTAAGAGCCCTCTTGGGTCTCCCCTCTCCGCCTGCAGGGAGGTGTTTAAGGCAAAGCACCGCAAGACCGGCCAAAAGGTGGCCCTGAAGAAGGTACTGATGGAGAACGAGAAAGAGGGGGTGAGTATGGGGTGGGGTGGGCAGGTCTCCCAGCTCCTTTGGGCGTGAGGTTGCGTTTCCACCTTTCTGGTTTGGGGACTCTCAACGTAATAGATTCAGATTAGGTGTTTGGAAATTTCCATATTCCAGGAAGTTTGACTTCCCAGTTCAGTCTTTGAATTCAGATGTCTTAGAGCTTTTGATACTTCATTCTTGGGTGAATATGGTTGGTGCCAGGCGGGGGAGCCCATGCTTGTACCCAGTGCCCCTAGGTTTTTGAAGTTAGGAAGTCGTTAAAGACTTTTTCTTTAGGGTTTAATTTTGTTGAACGCAAAAAATATATATATATGATAATGATAATTACATGCAATGGCTTTGAAAAGGTGATTGGTATTCAGCTGAAAAGCAACAGTCTCTCCTGCCACACACGTGTGTTAGTTCTGGTTCAGCTTTCCAGAGACCAGCTTCTTTAATTATATATTTGTTAACTGCCAAGCAGGTTAAATGCAGGCATAGGGCTAAAATTTATAAGGGTGAAGAAACTGCGGAGCGTCTGATGACTGGTAACAGAACCTTTGTGTGAAGTGTCACTGTTTCGGATCATTCATTGAATTATTTTGATTCATTCATTCAGTTCTTTATGAGGCGTACATAGTTACTCCCGTTTTACATATGTGACATCTGAGACAGCTAATTCCAGAGCCTGTGCATTTACTGTCTCCCAGCCTATGACCCTTCGCGTGGACCCCATGGTCAGTTCCTGGGTCTGTAGTGTGCTCACCCACTTTTGACTTCCTCCTGTCTTTTCTCCCACCCAGTTCCCCATTACAGCATTGCGGGAGATCAAGATCCTCCAGCTTCTAAAACACGAGAATGTGGTCAACTTGATTGAGATCTGTCGAACCAAAGGTAAGTTGTTTGGATCATGTCCCCATTTTCAGATGGAAAAACTGAGGCTTTGTTTGCGGAGTTGACACTGGACACATTTACACTGCCTCTTCTTAACCCAGACATTCCAACTGTGACTGCTTTCTCTGGTCTTTTCATCGGAGCAGGTGCTTCCCCAGGGCCTGCCACAGCACCCAGCCCAGAGAAGGCACTCAGAAAATGTTTTACCTGTGAAGGAATTTGTACCCGGATATTCGGGGTGGCCATGGGTTGGAGGGGTTGGGAGCTAGTTTGGAGGAAATGAGTTACATGTAAGGTTTCTGATTTTTTTTTAATGCCTCCCCCTCTCTCCTCCTCATTCTTCCTGCCTCAGCTTCCCCCTATAACCGCTGCAAAGGCAGTATATACCTGGTGTTTGACTTCTGCGAGCATGATCTTGCTGGGCTACTGAGCAACGTCTTAGTCAAGTTCACACTATCTGAGATCAAGAGGGTCATGCAGATGTTGCTTAACGGCCTCTACTACATCCACAGGAACAAGGTGGGGGCCCTAGTTGGGGAGGAGAGAGCAGGGCTTGGGCTGGCCTTTGCGCTCACAGCGGGGTGGGCATGGCTAAGGGATCCCTGGGAACCCTCCGCCTTGTGCTTCCTGCAGATCCTGCACCGGGACATGAAGGCGGCTAACGTGCTCATCACCCGCGATGGGGTTCTGAAGCTGGCGGACTTTGGGTTGGCCCGGGCCTTCAGCCTGGCCAAGAACAGCCAGCCCAACCGCTACACCAACCGTGTGGTGACCCTCTGGTACCGGCCCCCAGAGCTGTTGCTCGGTGAGGACTCTCCCGAGCTGGCAGAGGGGAGCAGGGGCTGGGCACTCAGCTCAGTCTCAGCACCCCAACTGCCAGGGCTTCTTGAGCCATCGGCCCCAGGGGCGTGGCCTTTCAGGAGGCCATGGGGCTCAGGGGGCCCTCCCTGGTGTGCTCTTGTTCCCAGGGGAGCGGGACTACGGCCCCCCCATTGATCTGTGGGGTGCTGGGTGCATCATGGCGGAGATGTGGACCCGCAGCCCCATCATGCAGGGCAACACGGAGCAGCACCAGCTCGCCCTCATCAGCCAGCTCTGCGGCTCCATCACCCCCGAGGTGCGTCGCAGCCTGCCTCCTGGGGGCCCCCCCAAGGCCACACACCTTCGAGAGGGGTGGGGGAGGCTCCCTGGCAGGGGAGGAGGGGCACACGGAACAGAGGCAAAACCCTGACCTGGACAGGCGGCTGGTGGAGGCTTACAGTCTGCTGTTAGCCATGGCGACGTCAGGTCTGGGCTGCGTCCCTGGTTCCTGGGGTTTTCCGGCAAGGTGTCTTGAGCACCTCACCTCAGGGCTGATCTCTGCCGTGAGACATCTGTGGTTCTGTCACACTTGGCACACATCTCCCAGGCGATTCACACCAAAGGGCCTGGTATTCAGTGCCTGTGTCCCATCTGTGGTTACTGCTGCTTTGGCCGCAGAGGGCTCTGGGGTGGTCTGGAAGCATCTGAGCAAGTTGTACGTGTTTACTTAGTTATTTTTGGCTGCTCTGGATCTTCACTGCTGCGCCTGGGCTTTCCCTAGTTGCAGTGCGGGGGGCTTACCTTGCTCCAGAGCACTGGCGTTAGACCCGGGCTTCAGTCGTTGTGGCACACGGGCTTAGTTGCTTCATGGCATGTGGAATCTTGCCAGACCAAGGATCGAACCCGTGTCCCCTGCATTGGTAGGCAGTTCTTAACCATCGGATCACCAGGGATGTCCTGAACAGAGACGTATCCAGTCACTACATACTTGACCAGTGGATCAGTCACATACCCTGCTGAACTAGTCTTCCCCTCTTTCCATGCCTCCCCCCTACCCCAGGTGTGGCCAAATGTGGACAAGTACGAGCTGTTTGAGAAAGTGGAGCTGGTCAAGGGCCAGAAGCGGAAGGTGAAGGACAGGCTGAAGGCCTACGTGCGAGACCCCTACGCGCTGGACCTCATCGACAAGCTGCTGGTGCTGGACCCCGCCCAGCGCATCGACAGTGACGACGCCCTCAACCACGACTTCTTCTGGTCCGACCCCATGCCCTCGGACCTCAAGGGCATGCTCTCCACCCACCTGACATCCATGTTCGAGTACCTGGCACCTCCACGCCGGAAGGGCAGCCAGATCACCCAGCAGTCAACCAACCAGAGCCGGAATCCTGCCACCACCAACCAGACGGAGTTTGAGCGCGTCTTCTGAGGGCTGGCTGCTATTGCTTCTCGTTAGGGCCGTGGTTTTGGTTTTTTTTCTTCTGCTCTGTGACTTGCAGCGTGGAGATTATGGGGCATGTGAGTTTTTCCTCTAGCGCATATCTTATTTAATCCGCACCCTGGGCGTCGGGCATCAACCGAGCAGACTGGAGTAAAACTTTGGTGGAGAGTCCAGGAAGGCACCTGAGCTGCCCACCTTGTTCCTTGGCTTTGGCAGTGACGCTCAGAGGGCCTCCCTTTACCTTAGGGCAGGACTGGGGTGGGGGGAGAGGCATGCCCCCCCGGTGACTCTGAGAGACCCCAGCATGCTGGGAGGAGGGGACTGGTCCCTCACCCACCCTGGCCCTCCCTGTGGGATGAGAAACTTCTGTGGGGCACAGAACCAGCCTCAGGAATGGGAACGGGCTGCTCTCAGCCTAGCCCTCAGAATCTCTGGGGCCGACGGAAGCTATTGGTTTCTTCGATAGGACAGTTTTATCGTGTTGATTTTGTTTGATTGTTCAGAGACATTCCTGGGTACAGGCTGGTCAGTTACAATTAAAGTTGACTCTTTTTCAGTAAACGGCTGTGTGCTTTGTTCTGTGTTCAGACCGCCAGCTCTTAACCCTGTAGCTGACCACTGAGGCTTGATTTGTCAGGACATGGTACTTCCCTTTGTCCCAGTTCATGTCCCCTGACATACCTTCAGGGGACTTCTGTCTCTTGTTTATTTCTCTTTTGACTACCCAAGCGGCAGGTACCACGATGCTCCCTTATTCTTCTCTCCACTCAGTGTCAGAGAAAGCAGGGAGACAGATGAGAAACGGGACTCAGTCTGCTGAGGAGGAAACTGGGGGGACCTTCTGTGAGCCGCACCTACAGTGGTGACCCAGCGGGGCAGAGTCTGCCTTGGCTGACAGATGTGTTCAGACTTGACTTCCAACCACAGAAGGCTGGAGAGGCTTCTAGCCAATGGAATAACAACAGATCTGTAACCTGCAAGAGTCCTCAGGCTGCTGGCCAGAGAGTGGCAAGAGGAAATGAGCAGGCGAGCTGAAGGGTCTCCAGGGCCTTGCGGAGGTGGCGGTAGCTTGAGTTGGGGTGGCAGGCGGGCAGGAGGACAGGGAACAGTTAGCAGAAGCTTGGACCATGTGGGCTCTGAGCTGGGACACTCAGGAACAGCACACTCTGGGGAATACCTCTCCTGTGAGTCTGAAATCTGACATGGGCACATGTGAAGCACTTTCTACATTCTGTCCAGTGGAGGCCTCTTAAAGGGGACCTGGGAAAAAAAGGTTGGCAAAACCTTTTACTTGAACTGTCCTTTCCTAGTAGGTATTAACCTGGGTCACAGCTTCACAAAGGGCAAGTGAAAGGAAGAAAAAAATCATGACTAGCCTATTTGATTCTTGGGGCTGCCAAACACAGCAGCTTAGAATAACCAACTTACTCTCTCTGTTCTGAGGAGAAAAGTCTGAAATCTGGAGTTGTCATCAGCAAGGTTGGTTCTTTCTGGAGGCTTAGGGAGAATCTATTCTAGCCCCAAGCCTAGGAAGCCTTCAGAGAGCGCTGTACAAAGAGGAACACAATCTGGTGATTTTAAAAAAAATCCCAAGTTTGTTTTTATTTTTTGATGGTACCGCATGGTAGTCAGGATCTTAGGTCCCTGACCAGGGATAGAACTCGTGCCCCACTGCAGTGGGAACACAGAGCCTTAACCGCTGGACCACCAGGGAATTCCCACAATCTGATTTAAAAAGAAAACAGTGGAAAACATTATGGGGCTTCCCTGGTGGCTCAATGGTAATGAATCTGCCTGCCAGTGCAGGAGACAGGTTCAATCCCTGATCCACATGCCGCGGAGCAACTCAGCCTCTGCGCCACAACTATGGTGCCTGTGCTCTCGAGCATGGGAGCCACGGCCGCTAAGCCCATGTGCCCTAGAGCCTGCGCTCCGCAACAAGAGAAGCCATTGCGGCGAGGAGCCCTTGCTCTGCAGCTAGAAGTTACGGTGCAGCTAGAGAGGAGCCCCCACTCAGCACAGCTAGAGAAAAGCCCAGTAGCGACAGAGACCCAGCACAGCCAAAAATAAAATTATTAAAAAAACACCCAACAGTATGGAATTTCATCAGAAAACTGAAAATAGAATGACCGTATAAACCAGCAATCATTCCTGGGCATATATCCAGATGAAATTAAAATTCAAAAAGACATGCACTCCTGTGTTCAATAGCCAGGACATGGAGCAACCTAATGTCCATCAACAGATACTGAATAAAGAAGATGTGGCGCACATGCACAGCGAAACGCCAGCCATAAGGAGACCCAGCCAGGCCATCCTAAAGGGAATCGGTCCTGAATGTTCACTGGAAGGACTGACGCTGAAGCTCCAGTGCTTTGGCCACCTGATGTTAAGAACTGACTCATTGGAAAAGACCCTGATGCTGGGGAAGATTGAAGGCAGAAGGAGAAGGGGACAACAGAGGATGAGATGGTTGGATGGCATCACCAACTCGACGGACATGAGTTTGAGCAAGCTCTGGGAGTTGGTGATAGGGAAGCCGGGCGTGCTACAGTCCGTGGGGTCGCAAAGAGCTACAACTGAGCAACTGAACGGATAAAGCAGAAAATAATGCCAGTTGCTGCAACAGGGATGCAACTAGAGAATATCATACTAAGAAAAGTCGGACAAATACCAGATGATACCACTTACATGTGGAACCTAAAAGATGACGCTAATGAACTCACCTATGGAATAGAAATGGAATCTGGGCCGTAGAGAATTGACTAGTGGTTGCCAAGATGGAGAGTGGTTGGAGAGTGTTGGATTGGGAGTTTGGGATTAACAGATGCAAACTAGTATATGAGGAATGGATAAACAAAAAGAGCCTACTGTATAGCACAGGGAACTATCTTCAATTTCCTCCGATAAACCATAACAGAAAAGAATATGAAAAAGAATGTATATACATATATAACTGAGTCACTTTCCTGTATAGCAGTAATTAATACAACACTGTAACTCAACTATGGGTTTCCCAGGTGGCACTAGTGGTAAAAAACCAGCCTGCCAATGCAGGAGACTCGGATTCAATCCCTGGATCAGGACGTAAGATACTTGGGTTAAATCCGTGGGTCAGGAAGATCCCCTGGAGGAGGGCTTGGCAGCCCATTCTAGTATTCTTGCCTGGAGAATCCCACGAACAGACAAGCCTGAATGAAACCTCTCAAGAGTTAGTACAGAACCGGACCTATAAACTTTCTGCCACTCCCAAGACGGAGAGGGCTGCAGCATCCAGGCTGAGATGGCAGGTATACATCGGGTGTCTAGTTCAGGGACCCCCAAAGTCTAGACACACACAAAATTTGGGAGCTGTCAGAACTCGCAGTTGGCTTTTAAACTCCCATCACAGGAAGAGGGGAGAAGAGACGAGGCCCACTGAGACACTCCAAGGTTCAGTGTTATCAGGGAGTTGAGGACAGCCACAGATGAAATAAGAGACCCAAGGGGGCTTCCCTGATGGCTCAACAGTAAAGAACCCACCTGCAGGAGACACTGGCCCAATCCCTGATCCAGGAAGATCCCACATGCCTTGGAGCAACTTAGCCCGTGTGACACAACTGTTAACCTGTGCTCTAGAGCCTGAGGGCCGCAAGTACTGAACCCACGTGCTGTGACTAGTGAAGTCCTCACACCCTACAGCCAGTCTTCCCCAACAAGAGAAGTCACCCCTCAATGAGACGCCCTAGCACTGCAGCTAGAAAGTAGCTCCTGATCACCGCAACTAGAGGGAAGCCCACCCAGCAAGGAAGACCCAGTACAGCCAAAAATAAATAACTGTATAAAAGAGTTACTCTTTAAAAAAAAATCGGAGACCATAGGGGACTTGCCTGACAGTCAAGTGACTGAGACCACTTTCCAATGCAGAGGATGCAGGTTGAGGATCTAAGATCCCACATGCCTTGTGGCCAAAAAAACACAAAACATAAAAACAGAAGACAGGAGCAGGACTTCCTTGGTGGTGCAGTGGATAAGAATCCACCTGCCAATGTAGGGGACAAGGGTTTGACCCCTGGTTCTCGAAGATTCTGCATGGAGCACAGCAACGAAGCCCATGTGCCACAGCTACTGAAACAGTGCCGCAATCACTGAGCCCACGTGCTGCCACTGCCCAAGCCTGAGCACCTAGAGCCTGTGCTTGTCAACAAGAGAAGACTTTGCAATGAGAAGCCCGTACGCCACAGTGAAGAGGAGCCCCACTTGCTGCAACTAGAAAAAGCCCAGACAAAGCAAGGAAGGCCCGGTGCAACCAAAAAAAAAAAAAAAAAAAAAGGAGAAGCAATACTGTTATAAATTCAATAAAGACTTAAAAAAAAAAAGTCATACTCTTTAAAAAAGAAGAAGAGATCATAGAGGGAATTCCACGGTAGTCCAGTGGTTAGGACTTGGCGCTTTCACTGCCAGGCTGAGGGTTCGATCCCTGTTTGGAGAACTAAGATCCTACAAACCAGGCAGCAAGGCCAAAAAAAAGAGAGAGAGGGAGCCTGTAAGAGTGGGATCCAGGAGCTAAAGAGACAGAGGGTGTTTTTGAGACATAGGATCGGTCACTTAGACAAGTGCTGCTGATAGGCCCAGGAAATGAGGGTGAGGACTGACCATCAGGTTTAGCCATGCTGACCTCAGTGGTGACCTTGGCAAGAGCCGCTGGGTGGATTGTTTCAGATGAAACCCCTCTGGGAGCAGTAGGATCCCTGGAGAAAAGGAGGAGAGGATCCGAAACAAGAAGTAGAACAATCTACTGTAGGAGGGTCAGGAAAGGAGCTGGTCTTGCATATTCTAAGATGGGAGCCAGCGCATCATAGAATGCCCAGCAGAAGAGGATGCCTGTTAATTCTTGTCCTGAACACAGAAGAGCCACGTGGCTCAGGGCACTGTGGCCACACCAGGGCTGTAACCTCAAAGATCGTGCCCCACCCTCTTCTATGTCACCTCTGCCTGATTTGTCCATGAGGTTCAGGGCAACTTTGCTTGTAGAAAAGCATGAGCCCCCATCAGCTTCAGTAAGTTAGAGCAGCACTCCCGCAAGGTCAGCACATAGCCGATCCCTGACTCACAGGTCTGTGTGGGGCACCTCTAACAAGCTGATGGCCAAGGCTACGCTGTTGCCCAGGATCTGGGTGGCACAGGTAGAGCAGGGCCCTGTGACAGGATGCTGGGCGGCCTTGCAAAAGGACAAGAAGTATATGCACTGTGACAGGAAGCCATTTCAAAGACAACAGGTAGAAAGAGCAGGTCACAAAATACTGGGTTGGCCAGAAAGTTCATTCAGGTTTTACCGTGAGACCGTACGGAAAAACTCGAACGAACTTCTTGGCCAACCCAGTATCTCCTGCTTCCGCTCTTTGGTAAGAAAAATGGAAGCAATCACACTAAAACATTGTTATGGTTATTCGAGGTGTTTCTGTCCTTTCAGTTCAGTTCAGGTCAGTTCAGTCGCTCAGTCGTGTCCGACTCTTTGCGACCCCATGAATCGCAGCACGCCAGGCCTCCCTGTCCATCACCAACTCCCAGAGTTCACTCAGACTCACATCCATTGAGTCGGTGATGCCATCCAGCCATCTCATCCTCTGTCCTCCCCTTCTCCTCCTGCCCTCAATCCCTCCCAGCATCAGAGTCTTTTCCAATGAGTCAACTCTTCTCATGAGGTGGCCAAAGAACTGGAGCTTCAGCTTTAGCATCATTCCTTCCAAAGAACACCCAGGACTGATCTTTAAAATGGACTGGTTGGATCTCCTTGCAGTCCAAGGGACTCTCAAGAGTCTTCTCCAACACCACACTTCAAAAGCATCAATTCTTCGGCGCTCAGTTGCTTCACAGTCCAATTCTCACATCCATACATGACTACTGGAAAAATAATAGCCTTGACTAGACGGACCTTTGTTGGCAAAGTAATGTCTCTGCTTTTCAATATTCTATCTAGGTTGGTCATAAATTTCCTTCCAAGGAGTAAGCGTCCTTTAATTTCATGGCTGCAATCAACCATCTGCAGTGATTTTGGAGCCCCCCAAAATAAAGTCTGACACTGTTTCCATTGTTTCCCCATCTATTTGCCATGAAGTGATGGGACCAGATATCATGATCTTAGTTTTCTGAATGTTGAGCTTGAAGCCAACTTTTTCACTCTCCTCTTTCACTTTTATCAAGAGGCTTCACTTTCTGCTATAAGGATGGTGTCATCCGCATATGTGAGGTCATTGATATTTCTCCCGGCAATCTTGATTCCAGCTTGTGCTTCTTCCAGCCCAGCGTTTCTCATGATGTACTCTGCATATAAGTTAAATAAGCAGGGTGACAATATACAGCCTTGATGTACTCCTTTTCCTATTTGGAGCCAGTCTGTTGTTCCATATCCAGTTCTAACTATTGCTTCCTGACCTGCATATAGATTTCTCAAGAGGCAGGTCAGGTGGTCTGGTATTCCCATCTCTTTCAGAATTTTCCAAAATTTATTGTGATCCACACAGTCAAAGGCTTTGGCATAGTCAAGAAAGCAGAAATAGATGTTTTTCTGGAACTTTCTTGCTTTTTCCATGATCCAGCGGATGTTGGCAATTTGATCTCTGGTTCCTCTGCCTTTTCTAAAAGCAGTTTGAACATCTGGAAGTTCACGGTTCACATATTGCTGAAGCCTGGCTTGGAGAACTTTGAGCATTACTTTACTAGCATGTGAGATGAGTGCAATTGTGCAGTAGTTTGAGCATTCTTTGGCATTGCCTTTCTTCGGAATTGGAATGAAAACTGACCTTTTCCAGTCCTGTGGCCACTGCTGAGTTTTCCAAATTTGCTGGCATATTGAGTGCAGCACTTTCACAGCATCATCTTTCAGGATTTGAAATAGCTCCACTGGATTTCCACCACCTCCACTAGCTTTGTTCGTAGTGATGCTTTCCAAGGCCCACTTGACTTCACATTCCAGGATGTCTGGCTCTAGGTGAGTGATCACACCATCGTGATTCTGGCCTTTAGGTGGCGCTAATGGTAAAGAACCAGCCTGCCAATGCAGGAGACGTAAGAGATGCAGGTTCAGTCCCTGGGTGAGGAAGATCTCCTGGGAGGGCATGGCAACCCACTTCAATATTATTGCCTGGAGAATCCCGGACAGAGGAGCCTGGCAGGCTACAGTCCATGGGGTCGCCAAGAGTCAGACATGACTGAGGGACTGAGCTCCCAGCACTGTCCTTTGTGCTTCTCTGTGTTTTTTCATATTTCCTGAAATAATATTTTTACTCATGCAATTAAACCATATTTTAAAAACAACCAGGGCTTCCCTGTGGTCCAGCGGTTAAGAATCAGGCTTGCAATGCAAGGGACACGGGTTCCATCCCTGGTCCAGGAAGATTCCGTATGCCTTGGAGCAACCAAGCCCAAGCACCATAACCACTGAGCCTGCACGCACCTAGAGCCCAGGCTGTTCTCAACAAGAGGAGCCAGCATGATGAGAAGCCCGCATACTGCAACGAAGAGTAGCCCCCACTTGCCGCAACCAGAGTGCAACAATGAAGACCCACCACAGCTAAAAAAAAAATCTAAACTTGAAATAAAAACAACCAAGTGAAAGTCACTCAGTCGTGTCCAACTCTTTGTGACCCCATGGACTATACAGTCCATGGCATTCTCCAGGCCAGAATACTAGAGTGGGTAGCCTTTCCCTTCTCCAGGGGATCTTCCTAACCTAGGGACCAAACCCAGGTCTCCCGCATTGCGGGTGGATTCTAAACAACCAAAAACAACCAAAACAGGTTCTAAACCCTGGAGCTTCTGGCTCCTGTCTCTCCCCACCCTTCATCTCCCCATAGAACACCCCAGAAAGGAGGCTGAGATGAAGTCGGCTGGTGTGAGTCTAATCCCCTTTATCCTTGAACCCTGGGGTGATGTAAGTGTCATCCCCACCTGTGAAGGGAGGTGTGTTGCCAGGAATAAATGCTCTCAGAGGGCAGGACCTCATGGGGGCATCACCTGAGGCAGCCTTGCACCTGGGAGTCTCCTAAACACTAGAGCGAGTCAGCCAGTGGTCTGGCGGATGACTGGAGAGGCCGGGGAAACGGGAACGGCCTGTACCAGCTCATTTGGCTGGGCCCTCGATGTCACCCCATAGGCCGAGAATTGGGTCTGTGTCCTGGCGTCTTTCTGATCAAATGATTTGGAGACTCAGCCCTCCCCCCAGCAGGCCTGGATGCCTTAGGTCAAGGGCAGCCCTGGGGCCTCTCCCTCCTCGCCAGGGATCCCAGCCGGGCAGGGCCAGGGCAAACAGCCTTAACGGTAAGGGGAGGTAGGCTGTGATAAGAGAAGGCAGATAAAACCAGCCCCACTGGGCACGAAGCCCAGCCTCAAGGCCCGGAAGTCTCCAAATGCCCCCTCCCTAGTACTCCCTTCTGCCTGCTCACCTTTAACCTTCACCGGGTTGTTATTTAACTCACAGGAAGATTCTGACTTAGTCCTGCGATCAGAAATCCGGCAGGGAGGCTGAGAGATCCCTGGGCTGATCCCAGGATGAAAGCAGAGGCCTATCAGGTGAGATCTTCTCCCAGCCCCCTGCCCACCCACCCAGGCATGCTCCCTCAAGGCCGGCATGGGAGAAGGCCAGGTCTTGGGAATCCCTCCAGCTCCCCCGCCCCTCTGTGGCCCAGCCCAGGGCAGGCTTGGCAAAGATACCCATACCCGTGGGTCACTCCGTGCCCCATCCGGTGGGGGGAGCGGGAAGCCCAGGGATGAGAGGTGCCAGGCCTCTGGCTACTTGCTGGCCAGTGGCTGAGAAGCTCTGGTGGGAAGCAGCCATGGAGGAGCCAGGCCTATCCGGGTGTCCTCTCTCGGCTAAAACTGCCTCCTTCCAGGTAGGAGAACACAGTGACCTTGGACAGGCAGCCTTCTTCCCTAAGGCTACCTTCTGTGCAATGAGTGTAGATAGACCTCAGGGATCCAAGCCATTAGTGATGATCATAACCTCATACTTTGTGGAGACCTAAGGAAAAAGCCTTGTCATCCTACACCTTGTTCTGAAGGCCTGGGGTGGTCCAGGGCCCCCAACCCCATGGGCCTCACAGCTCCCTTTTCACCAACGGGAGGCTCCACAGAACCCCCCACCCAGTGTGGGGATGGGAAGCTCTGAAGGAGGACTGGGCAGCAGGCGTGGGAGGCGGCCGAGGCGGCCTTCAGGGTCCTCCTGTGAGCCATGCCCCGTTTACAGACCGGGTTTCGTCTGACTTAACTCTCTGGACTGATCTATGAGAAAGAGCGGTCAGCTCTATTTTAATGATGATAATAACAGTGGCACTACTGATCAAAGTGCTCTCTACCTGCTGGGCCCTATGCCCACTGTTGTCTGTGTTTGATGATGAGACCATTATTGTCTTCATTTTAAAGATCTGGAAGGTGTGGGTAGGAGCTTGTAAGGACTCAGCCTGTTGAAGGTTTCTGCTGCTGCTTCTAAGTCACTTCAGTCGTGTCCAACTCTGTGCGACCCCATAGAGTGCAGCCCACCAGGCTCCCCCATCCCTGGGATTCTCCAGGCAAGAACACTGGAGTGGGTTGCCATTGCCTTCTCCAGTGCATGAAAGTGAAAAGTGGAAGTGAAGTTGCCCAGTCGTGTGCTAACCTCATCCGTGTGTGGAGCCCTTGCTCTATGCTCTGGGCCTAGCACCCCTCTTCCTACTCACCTCCAGACCTCTGAGGCCGGCAGGACTGTGACCCCCACCTTACAGATGAGGAGACAGGGCTTCAGGGGGCAAGGAGACCACCAGCTCAGAAGCGGCAGAATCATCCTTGGAGGGGACCAGCTAGAGCCAGGGGTGGGAACCCCAGGCTGTACTATGTGAGTCTATAGACGCTAGACAAGTTGCTTAGCCTCTTTGAGCCTCAGTTTCCTCCTCTGTAGAATGGGCACCACAATATTGCCTCCCGCCCTCTCGGGATGGCTGTGCGAGGTCCTGTGAGGATCGCACAGCTGTTGTGGCTCAGCCAGCTCAGCCACTGGGGCTGCACACCAGGCTGGCCGCTTCCCCCTGACCCCTGACAGAGAGGACCTTCCGCCCAGCAACAGAGGAGCAGCCCCAGAAGCCAGGGGGTGGGGGTTATGGCTTCTTCAAGGTCAGCCAGGCCCCCTGGCTCTTGAGGCCAGGACCCTAGAGAGGGGAGGTGACCTGACACACAGGGTGGTCCCCTCACCAGGGGCGGCTTCCTGGGCTGGGGAGTATTGGCATTTCGCAGAGCTTCTCATCTCCCTCTGAACTGAGAGCCAGCTCAAGGCCAGAGCCCAGTTAGTTGGCCAGAAGACCAGGCACCCCAAGGGCACAGGGCAGCTGTGGGCAGGGTCCAGGGATGCCTGGGGTGCACGATGGTTGCTGTTCAGTAACTAAGTTGTGCCCAACTTTTTGTCACCCCCACGAACTGCAGAACGCCAGGCTTCCCTGTCCTTCACTATCTCCCAGAGCTTGCGCAAACTCATGTCCATTGGGAGGCCTGGTATTACAGACCCCTGAGAATGACTACACCACTTCCCCTGTTAGGCCTTTGTTGTCTTCCCTGAGAAATGGGTCCCAGAACACACCTTCCCTCACAGGGTGTGTAAAAGTCCTTGCACAGTGCTGATATCTAGGAAGAACTTGTATTGTTATTTAAGAAAACCCATGTTACCAAAAAAAAAAAAAAAAACTAGCCAGGGTTTCCCTAGCTTGATCAGAGGGGCTAAATTTGGAATCAAAAAGAGCTGGAACTGAGCTGAATCCTTGAACCAACTTGCTAGTTGGTGACCTTCCCAGGTGATTCCTTGCCTCCTGTCCTCTATTTCCTCACCTGTAAAATGGGCTCAGTACAGCACCAGGCAAGGAGGAGGCTCTGTAAATCTTATCTCCAGGGAGAAGGTGCCAAGGACAATCATGGTTGCAGAGTGTCATAAACTGAGAAAACATGTTCCACACTTTATTTTCCCTCTATGAAAATTGGCAATCTGCTCTCAGGTTTGAGCAAAGAAAGGATCGGCCAGCTCAGAGACCACTCAGGCCCTTCGGGGAGGTGGCGGAACTGAAGCCAGCCTTTCAGTGGCATGTCCCATGTCAAGGCTCCACATCACACACCAGGTGCCCTTTGAAAGGCCTTCTTGGCTATGAGTGGGGACCCCAGAAACTTCCCAGGAGCATCTGGGAGCCACACCTGCTTCCGGGTCAGTTCTGGCCCCTTGCTGGGCCTCAGCGTTCCCAGCTGCTGACCAGGAATGTTGATCAAGAAGAGCTCTGAGGGATTTCCTTGGCAGTCCAGTGGTTAAGACTTTGCCTTCCAATGCAGGGGTGAGGGTTCGATCCCTGGTAGGGGAACTAAGATCCCACGTGCCTCTCGGCAAAAAAAAAAAAAACCCAAAATATAAAACAGAAGCAGTATTGTAACAAATTCAATAAAGACTTTAAAAATGGCCACATCAAAAAATCTTAAAAACAAAAAAACAGTAGAGCTCTGAAGTGCCAGTCACCTAACATGGAAGGAATCATTCATTCTTTTTCCCACTTAGGCATGTTACCAGGGGAAAAATTATAAAATACATACAAGCGAAAGGAAGGTAACAGTCACCTCTAAATAAAATTTTTTTAAGAGAAAAAAATATATATATATATACTTATAAAAAAGTCACTTCTAGCCTTACCTCTCAGAGCTAATCATGGTTACCTTTTAGGAGAAAAATGCCCAGGCTAGTTTCTAAATTGTAATTATTTGAACAAAAATGGGATCCCAGTGTCCATACTGAGTCATCAAAAGGTTTGTTCCCTTAACAAGCTTCTTATATCAAAATTTACAATGCTCTGTTAGAAAACATTTATTTTGAAATGCTGATACAGTCACATGGTTTAAAATCTAAAAGGTACAAAAGGGTAGATGGCAAGAATGTGGCAAGGGGACATTTGATCAGAGATCTGAAATGATCATGAGTTAGTCACATGAACTTTAGGGGGAAGATCATTCTGGACAGAGGGAATCCCAGTGCAAAGGCCCTGAGGCTCTGTCGTGCTCACTCTGTATGACCTCGGGCTGGCTGAGCAACCCCTCTGCCTCAATTTCCCATCTTCTTAAGAAGGATAATCACAGTATTCCTCAAGCTGCTGTGAGGATTAAATGAATACCTTTCATGCTAAGTGCTCAGTAGGTGTGGACTTTCACAAAGATGGGCATGAGCTTGGTATGTTTGAGAATCAGAGGAGACCAGCAGGGCTGGGGGCAATGGTAAGATCAAAAGTTTGGACTTCATCCCAAGTGCAGTGAGAATCCATGGGGAGATTTGAAGCAGGAGAGAGGAGATCTGTTTTTTGTTTTTTGTTTTTTTTTTAATGATTTAAACAGGGATTTCCTTGGTGGTCCAGTGGTTAAGATTCCACACTTGCAATGCAGGGGGTGTGGGTTTGATCCTTTGTTGCGGAACTAAGATCCTCCATGTCATGTGGCATGGCCAAAAAAAGACAAAAAAGTTAAAAAAGGGGGGAAACAATTGCGGTTGTAGGGGTCAAGAGGAACAACAGCAAGGAGGCAATAGGTTAGACCAGCAGTGATGGCCTGGGCCTGGAGGGATGGCAGTGAGGCTTAGCTTTGTTTGTTTATTTACTTTTATAATTGTATTTGTTTATGGTTGAGCTGGGTCTTCGCTGCTTTTCTCCAGTTGCGGTGAAAGCAGGGGCTGCTCACTAGCTGCCGTGCGTGGGCTTCTTATTGGGGCAGACGCTCTTGTTGCAGAGCATGGGCTCTAGGGCATGGGGGCTACAGTAGCTGTGACGCGTGGGCTCAGTAGCTGCAGCTCCCAGGCTCTAGGGCATGGGGTCAGTAGTTGCTCCACGGCATGTGGGATCTTCCTGGGTTAGGGATCAAGCCGTGTCTCTAGCATTGGCAGGTGGATTCTTTACCCCTGAGTCACCAGGGAGGCCCGAGGCCTAGCTTTAGACTTGAGCCCCCTGGGTGGAGCTGTTCTCCAAACTGAAAAGCCCTGGGGAGCCGCTGAGATGCCTGCAGATGCTGAGAGGTCACCAGGCGCTCATGTCGGGAGCCAGAGAAGAGGGACATTTGAAAGTCAAACATGGTCACATGTTTGACATGTGACCAGCGACAGCAGGGACCACCTCAGGGAGAGGGGCGTGAGTCCCTGGCCGCCAATGGGAGGAGGTTGGAAGGGAGAACTCAGAGCCAGCAGGGCTCACCCAGCCAGGAAAGAGGAGGACCAGGAGGGGAGGTGTCCGGGAAGCTGAGAACAAAGGGGTTCAGGAAGAAGGGCGTCATCAGGTCATCAACCGTGTCACCTGCCGCCTGAGATGGAGGGTGATAAACAGCATGTGGGGCCCGGAGCACAGTTCCAGTTGTTTGTTTCCTCGGGGCCAACATTAGAAGCAGTAGAACCGCAGGGTCAGAGGGAGGCCCATTTTAAAGGTCCGCTGCCCTCCTAATACACTAAATCCATTCACACGTCTGGAGCCAGAATCAGGGTGAGGATAAGGAGAGGCTGTCCCACTGAGGATATGGAATTCTGTTTAAGGCAAGTTTCTTCTCACCCAGAGACAGAAAAGAATTTCCATGTAGGTCCCTGGATATAAGCTGACATTCAGAGGTGAGGGGAGTCCTCATGTATCAGAGGGTCTGAATCTGGATGTGGCCACTGGAAATGTACCCTCCCTTCTGAATGCTAGTCTTCTATATAAACCTGCCAAAGAGCTTGAACCTCCTCTGGTCTTCACAGAACCCTGGGTGGGGGTGGGGAATGGGCAGCGGAACCCCTCTAGTCCTGGCTCTTTGGAGTGCCTTTGGAGACTCTTGGCATCATTAAGATCCACCCTCCCCTATAAATTATGAGATGGGACAGAACTCATTTCAGCCTTGTCCTATTAAGAAGACTGCAAGTCAAGACAAAATCAGAAATAGGAAGCAAATTGCCAAAGGTCACACAGCGCATCGACAGCAGAGATTAACCACCAGACTAGTGGTGGCGAGTTGGGGCAGGTTTTAAAGCCAGCAAATCTGGCTTTGTGTCTTAGCTCTGCCACACACTAGCTCACTCTGAATGAGCTGCTTACCCTCTGTGAGCCTCCATTTTGCAGCCTGTCAAATGGAGATAATCTTTCATTCCTATAATTCTTGGGAGGATTAAAAAGAGATTGCAATGCAAGTCCCAGGGATAAATGCTAAAGGAACCCACCCAAAAGACCAAAGAGGAAAAGTTTAGGGGAAAGGTGTTTCAGGCAGAGGTAAAAGTTGTGAGCATGAGCTTGGCCAAGACCAGGTCCTGAAGTCTTTTCCAGCTGTCCCGATGAGGCAGGAGAGAGAGCAGCAACTCAGGCAGATCTGAGTCTAGATAGCCCAGCATGATGCCTTTGCTGACCTGCTGTGTGGCCCCAAGCTGTCTCTCTCCCTCTGTGGTCCCCAGCCTCCTGTCCCTACAGGCTTTAAACAGAGATCGCAAATCTTTGTTCTTTGCAAGTTTCATTCTTCACTCTTCTCTTGCTCCCTGGGCAGGGTGCTCCAAGAGCAGAGCCTTGTCATCTGTCCCCACAAGCCAGTGTCTCCAGTGCCGAGCCCAGGTCTGGCAGAGACAATTTCTCACCAAATGAATGCATGGATGGATGGATCGATCACACCTATTCCCTTTGGGAGGGTGGGGAGTTGAAGCATGACCCCCTGGCCCCTCATTACCCTCCGTGCATGCCTGCAGACCTGCCTCCCATGGGTGGACACTGGCCTGCTTGCCAGTTTCCCTGAGTCCTTGTTTTCTCTGCTCTCCACACAATGGATTTGTTTCTATTGTTCTTTGTGGAGAATGAGAACCCCTTCACAGTATCGCCAAAAGACCAACAGTGGTTCTTCGGGCGCACTATGAAAGTGCTTTTGATTTTCTCCTTTATATTTTTGCTACTTTCTTGCACAAATATCTGTGGCTTTTCAAATAAAAAGCAATGATGAGACTTCCCTGGTGGTCCAGCAGTTAAGACTCCAGGCTCCCAGCGCAGGGGGCCCTGGTTTGATCCCTGGTCAGGGAACTAGATCCCGCATGCCACAACTAAGACCTTGTTAGTTTTCAGTCACTCAGTTGCGTCAGACTCTTTGTGGCCCCATGGACTGCAGCATGCCAGGCCTCCCTGTCCTTCACTGTCTCCCGGAGTTTGCTCAGATTTGTGTCCATTGAGTCGGTGATGCCAGCCAACCATCTCATCCTCTATCATGCCCTTCTCCTTCTGCCCTCAATCTTTCCCAGCATTCGGGTCTTTTCCAATGAGACAGCTCTTTGCATCAGATGGCCAAAATATTGAAGCTTCAGCTACGACCTGGTGCAGCTTCGCCTAAGACCTAGTGCAGTCAAATAAAAAAATAATTTTTAAGCCATAATGCAAAGGAGATGAGGGGAATGCTAAAGAAATACAAATGACCTTTTAAAAAAATTAATTCTTTTTATTTTGGCTATGCTGGGTCTTTGTTGCTAAGCAGGCTTTTCTCTAGTTGTGCAGAGCAGGGCCTGCCCTCTAGTTGCAGGGCACATGCTTCTCATTGCGGTGGCTTCTTTTGTTGCTGAGCACAGGCTTGAGGCGTGGGCACTTCAGTGGCTGTGGCTCCCGGGCCCTGGAGCACAGGCTCAATAGTTGTGGTCCAAGGGCTTAGTTGCTCTGCAGCATGTGAGATCTTCCTGGACCAGGGATCGAACCCATGTCTCCTGCATTGGCAGGCAGATTCTTTACCACTGAGCCACTAGGGAAGCCCCTGACTTTTAAAGATAAAAAATGCTCACCCTCCTTCATCATAAAATAAATGCAAACGATAGCTACCCTGAGAATACATGTTTCCCCCAATGGGATTGGCAAGATCAGAGTTGGCTAATGGTGGGCGCTGGTGAGGAAGTAGCTGGCTCATGCCCCTCAGGGCCATGGGGGTGGAAACTGGCCTTGTCCCTATGGAGGACAACGTGGCAATCTGTATGAAAGTGTCAAATGCACATCACCTTTGATCCAGCCATTGCACTTCCTGGGATTTATCCATCAGATGTGCTCACACGTGGAAGGAGTGATGTTACCCACCATAGCATTGCTTGTGATGGCTAAATATTGAAAACCTAAACATCAATCAGTAAGAGGCTGGCCAAATACATCACAGTACTTCCACACCAAGGAGTACTGTGCAGCTTAAAAAAAGCAAATTTGCCAATACAGCCTCTCTTATGTGGCAACACAGTCCAGAATAAGGTCTAGGATATAAAGTTATATGGAAAAAGCTCAATGCAGACTCATGTATATAGTCTGCTGCTATCTTTGAGTATAAAGAAGTGTGTGTGTTAGTCGCTCAGTCATGTCCGATTCTTGGTGACCCCATGGACTGTAGCCCACTAGGCTTCTCTGTCCATGGAATTCTCCAGGCAAGAATACTTGAGTATAAACAAGAAATCAACATATATTCATATTTCCTTGTAATTGCATAAAATGTCTCTAGAAAAATCACAAGAAGCATAACTTTGCTTTTGGGCGGAGGAGTTAGGTTGCTAGGACCTGGGGTGGGAGGGAAGCTTTTCCCAGTGTACCTTTTCATACCTCTCACTATTTAAATGATATGATGTATTATCCATCCAAAAAAAAAAAAAAGTGAGAATTTAAAAACAAAATAAAAAGAAACAGTTTGAATATGACAAAGAAGATAAATCTATTGTATTCCTTCCCCTCTTAAATTTCCAGGTGTCGTTGGGTATAAAAATTGTCCTTGGAGGGAATTCCCTGATGGTCCAGTGGTTAGGATATGGTGCTTTGATGGCTGGGATCCCGCAGCAGTCACGGGATCAGCCAAAAAAAGAAGTGGTCCTTAGAGACTATGGAGGAAAGGCCACTGGGTGACTTTGCCAAGGCTTCTTGTTTTTGTTGTTCAGTCGCTAGGTCACGTCCGACTCCTTGTGATCCCATGGACTGCAGCGTGCCAGGCTCCTCTGTCCTCCATTATCTCCCGGAGTTTGCTCAAATTCAGGTCCATTGAGTCGGTGATGCTCTCTAATCATCTTATCCTCTGCCGTCCCCATCGCCTCCTGCCCTCAATCTTTCCCAAAAGCAAGATCTTTTCCAGCGAGTCAACTCTTCGCAAAGTGACCAAAGTGCTGAAGTTTTAGCAGTTTACTGAAATAGAAGCCTGGAAAGAAGCTCAACTTCACTGCAGCCAGGGAAATACATAGTAAGCATGACAGGGTACTCTACACCCAGCCATCTGGGGGACATTCTGGAATAGGGGTGCTGTCTCTGCACAAACAACTGATGGGCTGCAACGTTTCCCATGCTGGGGGGAAGGAATGCAAATACCCTTGGACCCAACTGTTCCTCATCCCATGCAATCTCACCCTCAGAAATTTCAGCCCCTGGTGTAGATGCTATCCATGGCAGCAGAGCACTGCAGGCAAGTAGGGAATGCACCATGGGATAGCCACTGCTTCTGAGCTAGCAGTGCCCCCACCTCCAGTGGGGGTGGGGCAGGAGGAAGGTATAGAGGCTAGGAATAAGCACTCTGGGGTAGAGCTCAAATGCTGACGTTGTGACTTGGGCATGTGCCTTTATTTCTCTGGGCCTCAGTTTCCTCACTTGTGAAACAGGGCACAATACTGGTACCTGTTTCACAGGGTTTTGATGATTAAATGAGTAACTATGTAGAATGGATTTAAAACAGTACCTGGCCCAGAAAGGTTCTACTTAACTGTTTGCTATGTAATGGTCTTAAAGGGATCCCTCCTTATTTTTTAGGTTTTTTTTTGAGGGGGTTGGTTTTATTTTATTATTTGACCCTGGAGCATTCAGGAGCTTAGTTCCCTGACCAGGGATTGAACCCATGCCCCCTGCAATGAAAGCACGGAGTCTTAACCACTAGACCACCAGGGAAGTCTATGGAATCCCGATAGGCTTATTGTTGAGTATGAATGTTAAGATACAGAAAGTATTATCATTTGCATCAGTTCAGTTCACTTCATTTCAGTTGTTCAGTCGTGTCCGACTCTTTGCAACCCCATGAATCGCAGCACGCCAGACCTCCCTGTCCATCACCAACTCCCAGAGTTCACTGAGACTCACGTCCATAGAGTCGGTGATGCCATCCAGCCATCTCATCCTCTGTCCTCCCCTTCTCCTCCTGTCCCCAATCCCTCCCAGAATAAGAGTCTTTTCTAATGAGTCAACTCTTCACATGAGGTGGCCAAAGTACTGGAGCTCCAGCTTTAGCATCAGTCCTTCCAAAGAAATCCCAGGGTTGATCTCCTTCAGAATGGACTGGTTGGATCTCCTTGCAGTCCAAGGGACCCTCAAGAGTCTTCTCCAACACCACAGTTCAAAAGCATCAATTCTTTGGCGCTCAGCTTTCTTCACAGTCCAACTCTCACATCCATACATGACCACAGGAAAAACCATAGCCTTGACTAGATGGACCTTTGTTGGCAAAGTAATGTCTCTGCTTTCCAATATGCTATCCAGGTTGGTCATAACTGTTCTTCCAAGGAGTAAGCGTCTTTTAATTTCATGGCTGCAGTCACCATCTGCAGTGATTTTGGAGCCCAAAAAAATAAAGTCTGACACTGTTTCCACTGTTTCCCCATCTATTTGCCATGAAATAATGGGACCAGATGCCATGATCTTAGTTTTCTGAATGTTCAGCTTTAAGCCACTTTTTCACTCTCCACTCTCACTTTCATCAAGAGGCTTTTTAGTTCCTCTTCACTTTCTGCCATAAGGGTGGTATCATCTGCATATCTGAGGTTATTGATATTTCTCCTGGCAATCTTGATTCCAGCTTGTGCTTCTTCCAGCCCAGCATTTCTCATGATGTACTCTGCATATAAGTCAAATAAACAGGGTGACAATATATGGCCTTGACGCACTCCTTTTCCTGTTTGGAACCAGTCTGTTGTTCCACGTCCAGTTCTAACTGTTGCTTCCTGACCTGTATACAAATTTCTCAAGAGGCAGGTCAGGTGGTCGGGTATTCCCATCTCTTTCAGAATTTTCCACAGTTTATTGTGATCCACACAGTCAAAGGTTTTGGCATAGTCAATAAAGCAGAAATAGCTGTTTTTCTGGAACTCTCTTGCTTTTTCCATGATCCAGCGGATGTTGGATCCAGTTGACCTCTGGTTCCCCTTCCTTTTCTAAAACCAACTTGAACATCTGGAAGTTCATGGTTCACGTATTGCTGAAGCCTGGCTTGGAGAATTTTGAGCATTACTTTACTAGCATGTGAGATGAGTGCAATTGTGCGGTAGTTTGAGCATTCTTTGGCATTGCCTTTCTTTGGAATTGGAATGAAAACTGACCTTTTCCAGTCCTGTGGCCACTGCTGAGTCTTCCAAATTTGCTGGCACATTGAGTGCAGCACTTTCACAGCATCATCTTTTAGGATTTGAAATAGCTCAATTGGAATTCCATCACCTTCACTAGCTTTGTTTGTAGTGATGCTTTCTAAAGCCCACTTGACTTCACATTCCAGGATGTCTGGCTCTAGGTGAGTGATCACACCATCGTGATTATCTGGGTCATGAAGATATTTTTTGTACAGTTCTTCTGTGTATTCTTGCCATCTCTTCTTAATATCTTCTGCTTCTGTTAGGTCCATACCATTTTTGTCCTTTATCGAGCCCATCTTTGCATGAAATGTTACCTTGGGATCTCTAATTTTCTTGAAAAGATCTCTAGTCTTTCCCATTCTGTTGTTTTTCTCTATTTCTTTGCATTGATCGCTGTGGAAGGCTTTCTTATCTCTTCTTGCTATTCTTTGGAACTCTGCATTCCAGTGGGTATATCTTTCCTTTTCTCCTTTGCTTTTTGCTTCTCTTCTTTTCACCGCTATCTTTTTATTTGCATCAGCAAGGTTCTATAGGGAGTTCTCTGGTAGTCTAGTGGTTAGGATTCGGGGCTTTCACTGTGGCCTGGGTTCAATACCTGGTGGGGGATTGAGATCCCGCAAGCTGGGCTGCGTGGCCCAGAAAAACCAGAAATAAAAAAGCGCAAGGCCCTAGTTGAGTCTGATTTCATGAGCAGACACGCACTGTGGGACACACACTTGGTCGTCAGTGTTCTTGATGTTCAGTCGCTAAGTCGCATCCAGCTCTTTGCGACTCCATGGACAGTAGCATACCAGGCATCTTTGTCCTCCACTGTCTCCCAGAGTTTGTTCAAATCCACGTCCACTGAGTAGTGATGCTGTCTAATTGCCGCATCCTCTGCCGCCCCCTCCTCCTTTTGCCTTCTGTCTTTCCCAGCATCAAGTTTTTCCAGGGAGTCAGCTCTTCATATCAAGTGGCCAAAGTGTTGGAGCTTTAGGTTCAGCATCAGTCCTTCCCATGGATATTCAGGATTGATTTATTTTAGGATTTCCTGGTTTGATCTCCTTGGCTGTCAATAAGAATTACCAAAGGTGGGGGGAGAGAGAGGGTTAAGCAAAGGAAAAAAACACATTTAATGCCATTTTATCATAATTTTTATGCAGTTATTAAGTTATAATGTATAAAGAAAGTTTCAATGATTTTTAGAAAAGAAGAAAACTAAGCGAGACAATGACCTGTCCATCTCCCATGCGGCAGGGGTGGGGGCACCCAGCAGTGATATGAAGAGCGGAAGTCTAGCCAGTGACAGAATCTTCCAACACATGTGTTTATTTCAAAATAAAACAGTCTCTGGTAAATATTTAGACCCAGTGTCTGCAGGAAAGAGGAAGAGACTACTACCATCAGTTGTTAAGCGACTGCCTTTTATCTGAGCAAACTTCTCTAGAAGCTTCTTGCAGCAACTCCCCACCCCCACCCAAACACACACACCTTTCCAGGTCTCAACTGTAGAAAGGGAATCTCCATTCTACTTTTTTGCCATGCTAGCAGTTGGGACCAAGAAGGTCATATACAGGGACTTCCCTGGTGGTCTGTGGTTAAAACTCTGCATTACAAATGCAGAGGGCCCAGGTTCAACCCTTGGTCAGGGATGTAATGGAGGGGCCAAAAAATAAAGTAAAAAAAGATTAAGAAAAGTAAAACAAAATATTTTAAAATAAAGAGCCAAAGTATTAATTAAAAAAATTAAGTCATAGACAAAAAAAGTTCTGAAAACTCCAGGACAAACCTGGATCCTCCACCCACAGGTAGGACAGATTACTGCCCTCTCTGAGGGCAGCTCTCTCTAAACAGCACATCTTCAAAGGTGCAAATCTGATCTTGTTACCCTTTCTTAGAACCATTTTATTGTAATCCAAATTTAAATGCAACTCAATTTCTTATACGGCCACAAGATCCTGCTGGATCTGGCATCCTGTCACCCTGGGGCTCACTAACTGTGCTCAGTCTCCACAGCTCATGAGGTCAGGATGTCACCTCTTCCAGGAAGCCTTCCCAGGCTGCCCAGGAATAGTTAGGGGGCCCAGTAGCTGTAGGTGCCTGGTTTTTGGTCTGTTATCCCGCAGTCGAGCTGTCAGATTCGTGAGGGCAGAGGCCTCATCCCCGCAGTTTGTTGTCTCTGTGTTGGGTCAGGATGTTTTGGGAGCTGCAATTCAGTGACCTCCCTGAGGGGTCCACAAGTTCTGTCATTGTATCCTGGCTCGTTGAGTCCTAAAATGTCAATGTTCACTCTTGCCATCTCCTCTTTGACCACTTCCAATTTGCCTTGATTCATGGACCTAACATTCCAAGCAACTGAACTGGACATGGAACAATAGACTGGCTCCAAATAGGAAAAGGAGTAGGTCAAGGCCATATATTGTCACCCTGCTTATTTAACTTATATGCAGGGTACATCATGAGAAACGCTGGGCTGGAAGAAGCGCAAGCTGGAATCAAGATTGCCGGGAGAAATATCAATACCCTCAGATATGCAGATGACACCACCCTTATGGCAGAAAGTGAAGAAGAACTAAAGAGCCTCTTGATGAAAGTGAAAGAGGAGAGTGAAAAAGTTGGCTTAAAGCTCAACATTCAGAAAACGAAGATCATGGCATCCAGTTCCATCACTTCATTGCAAATAGATGGGAAACAGTGGAAAGTGTGGCTGACTTTATTTTTCTGGGCTCTAAAATCACTGCAGATGGTGACTGCAGCCATGAAATTAAAAGACGCTTACTCCTTGGAAGGAAAGTTATGACCAACCTAGACAGCATATTGAAAAGCAGAGATATTACTTTGCCAACAAAGGTCCATCTAGTCAAGGCTATGGTCTTTCCAGTGGTCATGTTTGGATGTGAGAGTTGGACTGTGAAGAAAAGCTGAGTGCTGAAGAATTGATGCTTTTGAACTGTGGTGTTGGAGAAGACTCTTGAGAGTTCCTTGGACTGCAAGGAGATCCAACCAGTCCATCCTAAAGGAGATCAGTCTTGAATATATATTGGAAGGACTGATGCTGAAGCTGAAACTCCAATACTTTGGTCACCTGATGTGAAGAACTGACTCATTGGAAAAGACCCTGATGCTAGGAAAGATTGAAGGCAGCAGGATAAGGGGATGACAGAGGATGAGATGGTTGGATGGCATCACTGACTGAATGGACATGAGTTTGAGTAAACTCCGGGAGCTGGTGATGGACTAGGGGGCCTGGCATGCTGCAGTCCATGGGGTCGCAAAGAGTGGGACACGACTGAGCGACTGAACTGAACTGAACTGGTCCCGGCTCGCAGCTGGTTCTGGCCTGGAGCAGGGCTGCTGACTGGCACTGGCTATTTGGGGGGGGTGGGGGTAGGGGGAGTGCGGCCAGATCCTGGAGAAGACGACGAAAAGAGTGTGTAGTTTTCTAAGGCAGAGGACTCCCGCGGGACCTTACCCCTCACAAACATGAACGAACTCCCCGGCTCGCGCTGGGTCCTGCCCCTCACAAAGATGGCGTCCCGCAGATTCTTATTGGTCTCAGTGGGCTCAATGGGCAGCGCTGATTGGCGAAGAGAGGAGGCGTGTCGGGGGCGGGCGCAGGAGCTTAATTTTTTTCAGTCCGGGCCTAGCGTGCAGCTGCCTGCCCCTCTACTATGTCTCGGGCACGCTGCCACGCTCTCTTCCTGGCAGCAGTTTCTCCGCGTGGTGCAACAACCAGGGTCGCAGCGCGGCGAGGGTTGAGCGCGTGGCCTGTGCTGCAGGAGCCGGACATGGAGTATCAGGTATCTTTGCCCGCCTGCGGGAGGTCACGCAATGACTCGTGAGCCAGCCTGAGGTCACTTAGCATCTGGTCTGCGCCAAGCTGAGAGGGTGGCCAGGAGCCTGGGACCGAGAGACTCGCAGGGGTCGAGGGGCGGGTCGGGTGGGGACCTTCTGGAGTCTGGAGGTGGGGACAGGCACCAGGAAGTTGGGCCCGGCTCTACCGGATTTGGAAATTCTGAGGCTGAAGTGAACCGCGGTTGGAAGAGAGGAAAGGGACGCCTGGTGGTAGGACTAGCGGCTCAGCTGAGATGCTGGAGTTATTACAGTGTCTCCGGACTCCGAAGCAGCAGTTGCGGGTGGAGGAGAGTAGAGGGATTCGGGAGTTCAGACTTGGGAGATCCAGGAGTCTAGATGTGGGTTGGAGTCTCCAGGATTCAGGAAGAAGGAGATCCAAGTGCTTAGAATTGGGGGGAAGGCAGAACTCAGGAGCAGAGGTGGTGGTGAAAGAACACGGAAAACAAAAAGCTTCCTCCTGGTTCTGTGCCAAAGGCCAGTTGCCAGAGACCAGCACAGGATGCTGGCCAGGTAGGTGGCCCCAGTTTGACGAGTGGGGCCTGCAACCAGCCATTGAGGCCCTGAAGGATTATAAATATCACTCCCACTTCCACCACCCAGTGTGAACTGTCCTGAGGCTATACCTACCTGCCTTCTTGTCTGGGCAACGCTGGCACACCCTTCCTCCCTCTGAGACTCCTCTTTACCAACTGGTTGCTTCAGGCAACTCTTCTCTGGGTCAGAATGTGGGATCCCAATCCTCAGGGTTAGGCATGGAAGCCTCCAGGAATTCCTAGTTCTGATTCCTTCAGTTCTAAGATCCTAGCCTTCTGTGGTTCTGGCCCTACTTTAGGAGGAGCCTGATACAGTGGTGAACTATGGAGGGAATTGGGCTTCCCCCGTGGCTCAGTGGTAAAGGATCTACCTGCCAGTGCAGGAGATGCAGGGGACGTGGGTTCAATCCCTGGCTCAGGAAGATCCCCTGGAGGAGGAAATGGCAACCCACTCCAGTATTCTTGCCTGGGAAATCCCATGGACAGAGGAACCTGGTGGGCTACAGTCCATGGGGTTGCAAACAGCTGGGCATGACTGAGCATGCACACACGCACACACGCATGCACACATGGAGGGAATTAGGGCAAAGGCCTGAGAGTGAAGCCTAGTCCTGCTAGTCATTTTACCTGTTTTTGCCTGGCACTCCCTAGGTGAAGCTGAACTGCCCCAGGCTCCCATTTCTGCCAGAGCTTGAAAGATGCCACTTCTTTCTCAGTGGTGCCTAACCTCTGGGCTGGGACACCAGGGCTGGCATGGCAGTCCTGGTACCCTGGCCTAGCCACTGGCATGCTGTGTGCCTCTGTCCCTATGGGCCCCTAATGCGCCTTAACTTGCTACATGGGGTTCACCGCCAGGATGCCGTGCGCACACTCAACACCCTGCAGACCAATGCTAACTACTTGGAGATGGTGAAGCGTGAGCGGGGTGACCCCCAGACACAGCTGGAAGCCATGAAGCTGTACTTGGCACGGAGTGGGCTGCAGGTAAGGTGGGAAGGGCCTGTAACCACCTCCACTGCCCACTTCTGTCTGTGCGTCCTGTGCCTGAGGCAGGGACTTTGTCTGTCTGTCTTAGGTGGAGGACTTGGACCAACTGAACATTATCCACATCACTGGGACCAAGGGGAAGGTGAGTCACAGGACCCAGGGGTAGGGCGTCCGCGGGCTGGGGTCGGGGGTTGGGACCTGCCCAGACAAGACCTTTTCTTTACAGGGCTCCACGTGTGCCTTCACTGAACGTATCCTCCGAAGCTATGGCCTGAAGACGGGGTTCTTTAGGTACTGAGGTACAGAGGGATGTGGTGTCTCCTAGCTGTCTGGGGGGCTCTGGATCCCACCTGCACCTCAGGGCCAGGGTCACCCACAGGAACTCAGCTATATGTCTTTCTGCCCAGTGTTTATTTATTCAACATACATTCAGTTAGCATTTAGCGTATTAGCCCAAGTTTATGGCAATCTCTAATTTTCATAATGCAAAGAACTTGGGGAGGGGGGCAGCAACTTGAATGGATAAATGAAATACACAGCTGGAAAAGTCAGATATCTTTTTATTTCTTTTTTGGCCGCATCATGCGGTATGAGGGAATCTTAGTTCCCTAACCAGGGATCAAACCCATGCCCCCTGCAGTGGAAGCGCAAAGACTTAACCACTGGACTGCCAGGGAAGTCCCTCAGATGTCTTTTTATTTTTTCAGTTCAGTTCAGTTCAGTCGCTCAGTCGTGTCCAACTCTTTGTGACCCCATGAACTGCAGCACGTCAGGCCTCCCTGTCTATCACCGACTCCTGGAGCCTACCCAAACTCATATCCATTGAGTCAGTGATGCCATCCAGCCATCTGTCATCCCCTTCTCCTCCTGCCCTCAATCTTTCCCAGCATCAGGGTCTTTTCAAATGAGTCAGCTCTTTGCATGAGGTGGCCAAAGTATTGGAGTTTCAACTTCAGCATCAGTCCTTCCAATGAATATTCAGGACTGATCTCCTTTAGGATGGACTGGTTGGATCTCCTTGCAGTCCAAGGGACTCTCAAGAGTCTTCTCCAACCCCACAGTTCAAAAGCATCAATTCTTCAGTGCTCAGCTTTCTTTATAGCCCAACTCTCACATCCATACATGACCACTGGAAAGACCATAGCCTTGACTAGATAGACCTTTGTTGGCAAAGTAATGTCTCTGCTTTTTAATATTCTATCTAGGTTGGTCATAACTTTCCTTCCAAGGAGTGAGCGTCTTTTAATTTCATGGCTGCAGTCACCATCTGCAGTGATTTTGGAGCCCAAAAATATTGTCTGACACTGTTTCCCCATCTATTTGCCATGAAGTGATGGGACCAGATGCCATGATCTTCGTTTTCTGAATGTTGAGCTTTAAGCCAACTTTTTCACTCTCCTCTTTCACTTTCATCAAGAGGCTTTTTAGTTCCTCTTCACTTTCTGCCATAAAGGTGGTGTCATCTGCATGTCTGAGGTTATTGTTATTTCTCCCAGCAATCTGGATTCCAGTTTATGCTTCCTCCAGCCCAGCGTTTCTCATGATGTACTCTGCATATAAGTCAAATAAGCAGGGTGATAATATACAGCTTGACGTACTCCTTTTCCTATTTGGAACCAGTCTCTTGTTCCATGTCCAGTTCTAACTGTTGCTTCCTGACCTGTATACAGATTTCTCAAAAGGCAGGTCAGATGGTCGGGTATTCCCATCTCTTTCAGAATTTTCCACAGTTTATTGTGATCCACACAGTCAAAGGCTTTGGCATAGTCAATAAAGCAGAAATAGCTGTTTTTCTGGAACTTTCTTGCTTTTTCCATGATCCAGCAGATGTTGGATCCAGTTGACCTCTGGTTCCCCTTCGTTTTCTAAAACCAACTTGAACATCTGGAAGTTCATGGTTCACGTATTGCTGAAGCCTGGCTCGGAGAATTTTGAGCATTACTTTACTAGCGTGTGAGATGAGTGCAATTGTGCAGTAGTCTGAGCATTCTTTGGCATTGCCTTTCTTTGGAATTGGAATGAAAACTGACCTTTTCCAGTCCTGTGGCCACTGCTGAGTCTTCCAAATTTGCTGGCATATTGAGTGCAGCACTTTCACATCATCATCTTTTAGGATTTGAAATAGCTCAAGTGGAATACCATCACCTCCACTAGCTTTGTTTGTAGTGATGCTTTCTAAAGCCCACTTCACTTCACATTCCAGGATGTCTGGCTCTAGGTGAGTGATCACACCATCGTGATTATCTGGGTCATGAAGATATTTTTTGTACAGTTCTTCTGTGTATTCTTGCCATCTCTTCTTAATATCTTCTGCTTCTGTTAGGTCCATACCATTTTTGTCCTTTATCGAGCCCATCTTTGCATGAAATGTTCCCTTGATACTCTGATTTTCTTGAAGAGATCTCTAGTTTTTCCCATTCTATTGTGTTCCTCTATTTCTTTGCCCTGATCACTGAGGAAAGCTTTCTTAGCTCTCCTTGCTATTCTTTGGAACTCTGCATTCCAGTGGGTATATCTTTCCTTTTCTCCTTTGCTTTTTGCTTCTCTTCTTTTCACAGCTATTTGTAAGGCCTCCCCAGACAGCCATTTTGCTTTTTTGCATTTCTTTTCCATGGGGATGGTCTTGATCCCTGTCTCCTGTACAATGTCATGAACCTCTGTCCATATTTCATCAGGCACTGTCTATCAGATGTAGTCCCTTAAATCTATTTCTCAATTCCACTGTATAATCAAGGGATTTGATTTAGGTCATACCTGAATGGTCTAGTGGTTTTCCCCACTTTCTTCAATTTCAGTCTGAATTTGGCAATAAGGAGTTCATGATCTGAGCCATAGTCCACTCCCAGTCTTGTTTTTGCTGACTGTATAGCGCTTCTCCATCTTTGGCTGCAAAGAATATAATCAATCTGATTTCGGTGTTGGCCATCTGGTGATGTCCATGTATAGAGTATTCTCTTGTGCTGTTGGAAGAGGGTGTTTGCTATGACCAGAGTGTTCTCTTGGCAAAACTCTATTAGCCTTTGCCCTGCTTCATTCTGTACTTCAAGGCCGAATTTGCCTGTTACTCCAGGTGTTTCTTGACTTCCTACTTTTGCATTCCAGACCCCTATAATGAAAAGGACATCTTTTTGGGGTGTTAGTTCTAAAAGGTCTTGTAGGTCTTCATAGAACCGTTCAGCTTCTTCGGCATTACTGGTTGGGACATAGACTTGGATTACTGTGATACTGAAGAGTTTGCCTTGGAAACGAACAGAGATCACTCTGTCATTTTTGAGACTGCATCCAAGTGCTACATTTGGGACTCTTTTGTGAACTGATGGCTACTCCATTTCTTCTAAGGGATTATTATATATATATTTTTAAGATTTATTTATTATTTATTGGCTGTGGTGGGTCTTCATCACTGCTGTGCGGGCTTGCTCTAGTTACGGCAAGCAGGGGCTACGCTTCATTGTGGTGTGGGGGCTTCTCATTGCAGTTGCTTCTCTTGTGGAACACTGGCTTTAGGGCACGCGGGCTTCAGCAGTGGCCGCACTCAGGCTCAATAGTTGGTGCATGGGCTTGGTAGTTCTGCAGCATGTGGGATCTTCCCAGACCAGCAATCGAACCAGTGTCCCATGCATTGCAAGGCAGATTCTTAACCACTGGACCATCAGGAAAGCCCCCTCAGATATCTTTTTGTTAACTTAAATTCCTTACACAGTTTTAAAATCACACAGAAATATTTATCAGTTAGGGTATCTTTGCCATAAGGAGCAAAAAGCCTGGCTAGTAAGGGCTTAGACAGTAAGCATAGGGTATGATGCCCCTGTCAAGCTCTCCCTAGTGGGCAGCAGAAGGGAACCCTATCGCTGTGCCAGCCTCAGCCGCTGCTTTGCCCGCTGGGCAGCGCCCTGTCTTGGCCACATTCAAGCATCTAAAATCTAAAAGAGGATTGGAGTGAGCTGGTGGGGATAGATGGGGTCCCTCTTCCTGAAGCTATATGTGCCTTTCTTAAACCCATCGCTGGCAAAGCAGTGAATCGCTAACATGCGATTCACATGCCAGTGAATCGCTCAGGTTTCACTCCCTTGTCTTGGGGCATTCAAGATGCGTGCCTCCTTTTATTTTACCAGTTCTATCAAGTGACCTCTGTAAACAACTGAAACCAGCTGACTGAGGTCCTTTCAGATCAGTGTGTTTTCCCTCCACAGTTCTTTGTTCAAAATAGAGAAATGGAGAGGATTCATAATATGAGAGGGTCTTTGAGGATTCAAATAGAAGCCCCAAATTGCTCATCTAAAATAATTTGAGGGGTTAAAAACCCAGCCTTCAACTTGGGCCCATGTGGCCTCATGGGCCAGTCTGGGGCTGCAACTTGAACACAGCTGATGAGGCCTTGTCCTCAAGGGCAGGAAGACAGACAGACATTATGGGGACAGATGTTGGCAGAGTAGCTGATGGGTGTGGGCTGCTGGGGGCGGTGCTGTAGGAGCCCAGAGAGCATTCCTGACCAGCCAGGTGGGGAGGATCCTTTCTGTCTGCTGGAGGAGTGGTCTTACTTGAGATCTGTGTAGTGGGCAGGCCCACAGGTAGGCCTGGAGATAGAAAGTATGTGGGCAGGGGTGGGAGGAAGCAGGGCTGGAGGAGCTAAAAAATAGTCCAGAGGGTGGGGGGCACAGGGACCTTCCAAGGGATGCAGGAGAGGTGAGGCACGGAGGCCAGTGGAACCAGCCCCACTGGGGCCTAGAAGGCCGAGATGAGGAGTGAGAAGGGTTTTCAGCAGGACAGTGACATAGCCTGATTTGTTTTTCCAAAAGACAGGTCTGACTATGGGGCGGGAGGCGGGGGCAGCCTGAGGGTCTTGGGAAGGGAGTTGCCTGATGACCCTGGGTCTTTCGACAGCTCTCCCCACCTGGTGCAGGTGCGTGAGCGGATCCGCATCAATGGGCAGCCCATAAGCTCCGAGCTCTTCACCAAGCACTTTTGGCGCCTCTACCACCGGCTGGAGGAGACCAAGGTGCCTGTGCCAGAGGGCTGGTGGATGGCCAGGGTAGGGGACCTCAAGTGGGTGGGTAGACCCAGAGGGCGCTGCGCATCCCAGGACACCATCTCCCCCAGCACAGAGGCTGCAGTGGCCCCGAGCTCTGACGTGATCCTGTCCACAGGACGACAGTAGCTGTGTCTCCATGCCTGGCTACTTCCGCTTCCTCACGCTCATGGCTTTCCATGTCTTCCTCCAAGAGAAGGTGTGTGTGGCCCCCTCCCCAAAACCCTGTGTTCCAGACCTTGGGGAGGGGAATCTCAGCAGGCTAAGGGCTCCCATGCGGCGTCCAGGAGTCCCTGTGCCCCCTGCCATGCCTTCTGATCCTCTGTAGGTGGACCTGGCAGTGGTGGAAGTAGGCATCGGCGGGGCTTACGACTGCACCAACATCATCAGGTGAGGCCGATGGCTTGGGGAGAGGGATGGTGGCCAGGAGCCCAGGGGCATCCTGGCCCTTTCGTTTCCTGCAGGAAGCCTGTGGTGTGCGGGATCACCTCTCTTGGCATTGACCACACTGGCCTTCTGGGGGACACGATGGAGAAGATCGCATGGCAGAAAGGGGGCATTTTTAAGGTGACCTGGGGAGGGGAGGTAAATGGATGGCCTGACCCTGGCCCTCAAGATTCAGGGAAGGGGGGGGGGTGCTCATTTGTGTCTTGACTCAGAATTAGGTCCTGGAATCAGTGGGGTCTGGATTCTCATGGGAGCTCTATGTGGGACTGGAACAAGTTGAGCCCCATCTCTGGCCTCAGTCTCCCCATCGAGGGGTTCCCAAAGGTCCACTGGGGGAAGGCTAAATGGGCTGCCCAGAACCAGGGATGTGGGGGCCAGAGATGGGCGGTGGAGCACCCTGGGCAGCCCCTGGCTCACTGTTTGTGTCCTGCACAGAGTGGCGTCCCTGCCTTCACCGTGCTCCAGCCTGACGAGCCGCTGGCAGTGCTAAGGGACAGGGCTCAGCAGATCTCAGTGAGTCTGATGGAACTGCCGGGGGGCAGAGGAGGACTGACTGGGGAGGCACTTTATCCTCTGGGCCCTCGGTTTGCTCATCTGTGTTCATCCAGCTAGGATGCATCTCGATTCTAGGAACAGGGTTTGGTGGGTTCTGGTCAGTGTGTTCTGGTAGATGGAAGGGCTGATGACATCAGGAAGGGCCATCCCCTGAGCAGCTGCTTCCCACCTCCCCTGCAGTGTCCCCTCTACCTGTGCCCACCACTACAAGCCCTGGAGGAAGGGGGGCCACCGCTGACCCTGGGCCTGGAGGGAGAGCACCAGCGGTCCAATGCTGCCCTGGCCTTGCAGCTGGCCCGCTGCTGGCTGCAGCAGAAAGGTTACCAGGGTAAGTGGGCAGGTCAGTGGGTGGGCAGGGGACAGGTGGACCTGCCTCTGAGGGCCCTTAGAGGTGAGGACCAAGCCCACTAAAGCCCTCCCTCTCCCTTCCCTTCCCTGCCAGATGCTGGGGAGCTGAAGGCATCCAGGCCCAGCCTCCCGGGGCAGCTGCCCCCAGCACCTGTGTTCCAGCCCACGCCCCACATGCAGCAGGGTGAGTTGGACCTTCCTGCCCAGCTGGGCCCCTTTCAGGTGTTTTCTTTTGGTCTCCTATTAGAGAGGTGGGGCCAATGGTGCCTTAAGAGAAAGGACTCTGCTGAAGGCAGCAAGCTTCCCGCACTTTGAGTCCGTGAAGTCTCTCTGAACCCATTTGCCCATCTGCCAAGTGAGACTATGATAGGATCCACAGAGAGGTGCTGTCACTAAAGGACTGAGTCCAGAGCCTGGTGGATATGGGATAAAGTGCCTGGCTGGCCCCGTGGTAGCTGCCAGAACTATTATGCTTGTCATCATCAGGAGACCATGAGGGTCTTGAGGACAATGATACTCTTCAGGTTTCTTGCTTCCCCTCAAAGCTTTCAGCACATAGTAGGACCTCGTGGCTGTTAAAGCCCTTCAGCAGATGGTACCAGGGAGACCACTGTGTGCCAGGCCCTGTGTCAGGGCTGTGAGACAGTCCTGGAGCCAGGGAGTTACATCCCAGCCCCAGGACTTGGGGCTTCCCTGGGGTCTCAGCGGTGCCGAATATGCCTGCAATGCAGGAGACGTGGCAAACACAGGTTTAATCCCGGGGTCTGGAAGCTCCCCTTGGAGAAGGAAGCGGCAGCCCACTCCAGTACTCTTGCCTGGGAAATCCCATGGACAGAGGAGCCTGGCAGACTACAAGTCCAGGGGGTCACAAAGCGTCCGATGCAACTGAAGCAGCTGAGCACACAAGCCCAGGACTCACTCGCTCTGTGACCTAATCTCTCTGAGTCAGGGTTCTCTGCCTGCATTTTGGGACTAATATATGACAGCAGCCCCTCTCTCAGGGCCTCCTGGAAGATTCTACCCGATAAGGCAGCCAAACAGTTAATCCCAGCGACTTGGGCCCAACCAGAGGCTTCTGTGCCGATCAGAGTGGCGAGTAATGAGGGTTCTGCGTGCGGGCAAGCAGTTAGTTGAGGACCGGAGTGGGAGATTACGGGAGGGCTGCCTCGGGGCTGCTCCTGGAGGACTGCCTTGCTCCCCAACCCCAGGGCTTCGGCACACGGAGTGGCCAGGTCGGACGCAGTTGCTGCGGCGTGGGCCCCTTACCTGGTACCTGGACGGCGCGCACACCACCAGCAGCATGCAGGCCTGCGTGCGCTGGTTCCGCCAGGCGCTACACCGCTGCGAGCGGCCGGACAGGTGAGCAGCGGGCAGGGGCAGTGTGGGGACACGGGGTCCGGGGGAGGGGGCGGGACCTCGGGAAGGATGGGGCGGGGCTTGGTCTGTGGAGAGGGGCGGGACCTTGAGGAGGGGTGGAGCATGGGCAGGGCCGAGGCTGGGTCAGTGGGGAGGGGAGGAACCTTGGGGACGAATGGGGCGGGACGAGGGGACAGGGTCGGATGGGGACAGTAGGGGAGGAGAGGCAGTTTCTGGAAGAAGGATGGGGCGGGGCCCGCGGAGAAGTGGTGGGAGGTGTCACCGCTCTGGCCTCCCCTCCCCCGCCTCTAACTCTTCCCTCTCCCAGTGGGTCCGAGGTGCGCGTCTTGCTCTTCAACTCCACTGGGGACCGGGATTCCGCGGCCCTGCTGAAAGTGCTGCAGGTGAGGAACTGGCTGGGGTATGGGCAGCAGGGAGGCCAGCTCGGGTGCTGGCTCTGACCCCCAGCAGCCGTGCCTTCATCCCTGAGCCTGTTTCCTCAGCTGGAGAATGGCACTGATTGCTCATTCCCCTCCTGAACTGTGTTATAAAAGCACTGGGCACAGGGAAGTCAAGTCAGAGGTCACTGCCCGCATTCTCCTCCGTGGTCACACTCAAGACCAGGATTATAGGCAGGACCAGGTAAGTGGTGTGAGGTGCAGGCTCTGGATTCACTTGTCAGGTTCCCTTCAGCCACTGGCATGTGACCCTGGATAAGAGATGGCATTTCTCTGAGCCTCAGTTTGCCTTGCCATAAAACAGAGATGTTACTATGATACCTGCTTCTAAACTTTGGTTTATCCAAGAAGACACATAGAGCATAATGGCCCATAAGTATATGAGAGTGTACTCAACATGCCAGATCATCAGTACAATGCAAATCAAAACCACAAGGAGATATTATTATCTCACACCTGTTAGAATGGCAGTCATCAAAAAGACAAGAGAAAGTAAGCATTGGAGAGGATGGAGACAAAAGGGAATACCTATGAACTGTTAGTGGGATATCATTTCACAGCAGCTATGGATAATAATAGGATAATAATAGAAAGGTTTCTCAAAAAAGTTAAAAACTGGTATGTTATATGATCTGGCAATTCCACTTCTGGGGATTTATCCCAAGATAATAAAAGCACTAACTTGAAAAGATTAAAAAAATAATAAAGTTTGGTTTAAGTGGTCACTGGACTATTAAGCATAGAGGGAGGGGCCCCACTGTGCCCAGGGAAACTGAGTCTGCCCTGGCTATCAAGGCTGAAAGGGTTCCTAGGGATCGTTTCCCATTTCATAGACCTGGATGCTAAATCTGTCCTTCATATCCACGACCTCGCTCCTTTGTGCTCAGTAGATGGGTCACCTTAAGCCAATGTGCACGCCCCCTCCAGTCTGTCTCGCTGTCTGTGTTGGGCCGTGCTGCCCAGGCCGCAGGCCATATGGGGTACACTGAGGCAGATGGGGTGGCAGGGGTCATGGAAGTGCTGTGGGTGGGTTTATGCAGCAGCGTTCCAGTTCAGCTGGGTGTGGAGGGGGGTGCATCTCTAGAGATGGGGACATGGATGTGGACTCTGGGGGTGCTGTGTGGAAGTCAAGGTAGGGGGCCTCCTCTCAGGCCCTGACACTGAGCTTCTCCCTTTGGCCTTCTAGCCCTGCCAGTTTGACTATGCCATTTTCTGCCCTAACCTGGTAGAGATGGCATCAACAGACAATGCAGGTGAGTTGACAGGCATGGTCCCTGGGGTGGGAAGGCAGCAGAGGGCCCTGAGGTGGATTGCTGTGTTGGTGACAGTGGGGGCTTTTAAACTGGAGGTCTTGGGTAGGAACTAGATTTGTTTTATCGTATAAATCAATACCCTTTGGTACATTTTGAATGTTGCATGTGACTACAATACTAAAAAGGAATTATTGGGGAAACTAGTTTTCAAAATGCAGGTTACAGCCCAGTGATGGTTCTTGAAATCAGCCTAGTGGGTCTCAACCAGCATTTTAAATAGAACAGAGAGTGTCAGTGTGTCTTGCACAAAATTAAGGGTAGGTACTGTCTGATGACATTCTCTTCTAGACGTATACGTGTACACGTGAGTCCTGGGTTACTATTATAAAATGTATTCTTTTTTACTGTGGGTTATGTAAAAAGTTTTTTTTTAATAATCTAAAAAATACAGATCTCCAGGCCCCACATCAGAGGGCATGGGGGATAGTCTGGGAAAGGCAGTGAGTTAGGGCAGAAAGAGGTGCTCCGTGGGCAGAAGCCCTGGCATTGAAGCTAAACTGCCTGGGCCTTTTCTCACCATCTTTGTGACAAAGAGCAGTCACCGAACTTTCCCAGCCTCTGTTTCCTCAGCGCTAAGGACGGACGGTGCTTGTATAGAGCCTGGCATTGAGCAGGGGCTCACAGCATGCTTCCCCTCCCCCACCCCGGGCTGCCTCACTGATGTGTCCGTCCCTGTGCCCCGCAGACCAACAGAACTTCACAGTGACACTGGACCAGGTGCTGCTCCGCTGCCTCACCCACCAACAGCACTGGAGTCGCCTGCATGAGGAGCAGGCCAGCCCGGACCCCTGGAGCACGCCGGGCCAGGAGCAGGGTGGGCCCGCATCTCTGCTGCTGGCGCCTCACCCACCCCACACCCACGGTGCCAGCTCCCTCGTCTTCAGCTGCATCTCCCACGCCTTGCAGTGGATCACCCAAGGCCGGGACCCTGTCTTTCAGCCGCCCAATCCCCCACGGGGCCTCCTTGCCCACCCTGTGGCATACAGTGGGGCCATGGTACTCCAAGAGGCTGCCGCCGTCCACGTGCTGGTCACAGGCAGCCTGCACCTGGTGGGCGGTGTCCTGAAGCTGCTGGAGCCCTCCCTGTCCCAGTAGCCCAGGCAGTGAGGTGGAGGGGATGGGCGTTTGCCCTGCATCTCCCATGAACTCCTAAACTATTTGCCTTCTGTGCCTTCCTGATTCTGTCTAGACTGACCCAGGGTCTTGGGCTCTAGGCAGTGAAATAGAGAGCTGGAGGCAGGATGCTGAGCTCTGTCTCTGAGCCCCGGATGCCCCTAGCCTCTTCTTCCTGGTTCTCCAGCTGTTGGAGCACCCCTGACCGTCCAGCCCTTCTCTACTCCTACCCTGCCTGCTTCCTGTCTTGGGCCCGCCTGGGTCCCTGCCAGCTGTTGGCTGCTGGTTGATCGATTTCCTCCTCCCAGTGACCTTCTGGGAAAGGAGAGGGTCCCTGCCTGGGCCCCCCAGGGCGCAGAGGGTGGCTGAAATGATTTAAAGCTTTGAACTTTTTGTTATTGTCTGGGACTTCCATGATAGTCCAGTGGTTTTAAGACTCTGCACTTCCAATGTAGAGGACGTGGGTTCGATCCCTGGCTAACTAAGATCCCACATGCTGCATGATGCGGCCAAAAAAATTTTTTTAAAGCACTGGCTAAACATTTGATGGGCTTCCCGGGTGGCTCAGATGGTAAAGAATTTGCCAGTAATGCAGGAGACCTGGGTTCAATCCCTAGGTTGGGAAGATCCTCTGGAGAAAGGAATGGTTACCCACTCCAGTATTCTTGCCTGGAGAATCCCATGGACAGAGGAGCCTGGCAGACTACAGTCCATGGGGTTGCTTGGAGTCAGACACAACCAAGCAACTAACACACAAACATTTGACTGACTCTTGACCTCTAGCTCCCTCAGCAGATAATAGGGGGATGAGGACTATGGCTGGTCCAAGAGCTGGCCTGCATAGGAGCCCAGGTTGTGTGGCCTGGACAAGTCCTTCCCTCTGAGCCTCAGGTGGCCTGTCTGTGAAATGAAAAGGATGGATTGGTGTCCCTTGACCATATGGTAAACACAGGGACCTTGTGATCACAAATTCCCACACCCGTTTCACAGATAAGAGAATGGTGGCTGGCTTACAGAAGCCATGGGACCTGTCCACAGTCACACAGCCCAGAAGTGGGATTTGAACCCAGAATTTGAACCCAGAACAGTCACCCCTCTCCCTGGTATAGGTGCCTCCCCCTTTCCAGCCCAGCCCAGCTCTGGTTTCATGGTCTGATTTATTGGTGGTGAGTATATAGTGGAGGACCCAGGACAGAGTGCCTGGGGGGTGGGGGGGACATGGGGGGAGTGTCTCTGTGTGACAGTTGCAGGGAGGAGCTAGGCTCCCCCACTCCACTCCCAGGCTGGGTGCCCCTAGGCTTCTGTTTCTGCCAGAGTCGTGCCAGTTCTGATGCGGAGACTGCTGGAAGCAGGTGCCGGTGGCTCTGTGCTGGCTTGGTTTCCACAGAGGAGGCGCCATCAGCCTGGGTGGGCTGGACTGAGTCCTGGAGTTCTCAACTCCTGCCCGGCCTGGGTCATCGAGTGCTGGATCCAGGTTACAATGACAGGGACTTTCTTGGGTGTTTACAGCAATGTGGACGTACAGGGCAGTGGACTCTCACTCTGCAGTCCCGGGCAGCTGCACCCCAGGCCCTCTGGGTTTGAAGGTTCATTGGGGTGGGGTGGGGGGACCCCAAGGCATTCCGAGCTGGTGCTCCCACTGGTGGTAGGCCTCTGGGAGGGAGGCAGCAGGGGCGGGTGCAGAGGGCAGGGTTCATCCTTGGTCAAGTGGAGGGGCTGGGGTTCCGGGGTAAGTCCACGGCCAGTGGTTCCCAGCTGGTGGCTGCTCAGTCTCTCCCGCTGGGCGAGGGCTGGCTGGGCGCTACGCCATGCTGCTGGTGGAGCAGGGGGTGCTCTGGGTGCTCCCGATGCTGTGGTTGGTGCTACTGCTCTCCGAGGAGGCCGGGGCAGCCACCGCCACCACGGGCTCCCGCTTGCCGGGGTGACCTGGGGGCAGGGGTGGAGGTCAGGGCCCCGGCCAGGGGTCCCCACTGCCCCAGAGACTGCGCTGGGCTCCCCCAGGTGGTGATGGAGGGGACCTGAGCACTCACTGTGGGGGCCTGGGATACTCACGCGTGTGCGAGTAGATGTACCAGAGCGCGGCGGTGAGCAGGGCCCCGATGAGGAAGGCGCCAAAGGTGATGCCCAGCACAGCAGGCAGGACGAGGCCTTTGTCTGCACCACCAAGGACAGGATGGCTGCGGTCAGCACCGCCGTCTCCTCCCTGCAACTTCCACCCCCACTCCCCACCCTGTTGTGCAGCCAGGAGTGCAGGTTTTGGTGCCAGCCTCAGCTCAGCCACTGACCCTGACTTCTCTGAACCCATTTCCTCATCTAGCCAATGGGATCATCACACCCACACGTGGCATGAAGTTGTGTTGCTATGAGCATCCCCCTAAAAGGGCCCAGCCAGGCCTTTGGGGCCATGCCTCTGACTCCTGAGGCTGGTAGAGACACATTTTTAGGGAGGCTGGATGGTATAATCTGAGCAAAGTGTGAGTGGGGCCTGAGAGTCCAGAGTCCCGCTGTGTGACCTTAGGTCAGTCCCTACTCCTCTCTGAGCCTGCTACCAAAGTAGAAGCCAGAGCGCCCCTGAAGGCCCTTCAGCTCTCTTGGGTTTTCCCAAGCTTCACTCTTTCTGCACTCCTGATGGCTGTCTGACTATGGGCCAGGCAGCCTGCCTGTAGGCCCCTGAGTTCCCATCCCCTCAGTGGGGTCATTAGCCTGCCTTCTTGATTGTAGGCTGGGCGTAGGGGCTCCATCCGGGCCCAGGTGGGATGGCCAAGGGGCTGATGCTTCTCCCACCTGCATTCAGTGTCAGGGACTCTTCTGCCCAGGGGGCACCTGGGCCCAGGGGGAACTAAGACAGGCTGGGGGAGCTGGGCTGAGGGGCACCCTCCACACTAGGGGTCTTAGGGAAAGAGAGGCCAGCACTGCCCCCAAGTCCTGTCTAGTCCTGATTCCCGAAGGCTCCATCCCCCAGCAAGGTCAGCCAGCCACTCTGGGGATCAAGAAGAGCCAAAGGCCTGGCATATGGTCCCGTGGGGTGGTCACAAGCAAATGCTGTCCATGCGGAAGATGTAGCTGTGGACCCTGCTCTCTGGGGTCCTCTGAGCATCCATTATACCCCACTCTGACCTCAGCCCCTGGAACCCCGGGGAGACTTAGAACTCACCATGCAGGCCGGTGCTGATGATGTTCAGGCGTGTGGAGACAGTCTTGTGGACTTCCTGGAGGAGGAAGAGAGCCCGGGGTATGGCACAGTCTTTGAGAGGCAGCTCCAGGCTTCCTCCCTGTCTCTGTGATCCTGGCCTGCCACAGCCCACCCTGGGGCCTTGACTCTGAGCCCCATCTGCACCACCTTCTGGCTGGGGGCCTCTGGGCAAATGCTGGCAGATCTGTGCTGTGGAAGGGTGGCAGCCAGACAGTTCTGAGCTGCTCCTGGTGTGTTTCCTGTGAGTTCCTGAAAGGCTCCCGACTCCCATGAGGATTATGGGGGCACTCCATCCATTATCCTTGTGAATGCCCAGAAGCCCAGGCTCACTGTGGCCTAGGGAGAGCCCACTCAGTGGTCCCCGAGGCTTCTCCAGCTTCATACAACCACAGAAGCTTCTTATCCTGAAGACCCTTTTGTGTGCAAGTGCTTGGGGATGACTATGTGTGTGTATGTGTGTGTGTCCAGGGCCCAGTGTTTAAGAACTGGTATAAGTGTTGTGACCAGTAACTGCAGAAAATCAGAATTTTGTGTCCTTTGTACTAACCCTCTTCCCTGATGTCTCTTGTTGAGATTACCATGGCGATCATACTATATGGATAAGATGGGAGGGTGGATGGATTGATGGATGATGACTGGGTGTGACTGTAGAAGGATAGATGGATGACTGAGCTGATGGACAGACTCTGGATGAATGACTGGGTGGGATGGTGAGAAGCATCAACTAATAAATGATGACTGAATGGGATGGTGGGAAGACAGATGGGTGAAATAATAGATGGATGGACAGATGGATAGTGGTTGCAGCTGCATATCCGACCAATGTCCCAAGACATAGCACAGCCATCCAAATGCTGTCAGGTGGCAGAAAGAGTCCCCTTGGTACCCAGAGGCCACGTGTCTGCCTGTGGCTGTCTTCTTCCGACTGGTTCCACATCCTCCTGGTCTATCACATCCCTTCCTGGAAACTCCAGACCCAGAAGCCACCTTTGAAGCTGGGCTGGGCCTGGCCCCCACTCACCAGGGACCGAATCCTGGGATGCATGGTCACAGAGCAGCTGAGGATGCCAGTCGTGGGCATGGGCACCAAGTAGCCACGGAGGAGGAAGCTGAAGCGTATGTCACCACTAGGGCTCGGGGACAGCAGGCTCACACAGCTGCTCTTGGCTTCCTGGCCCTGGATGAGTTCCACGATTTCCATGTCGGGCCCCAGGTTCAGTTGGCAGCTCTCCAGCTGGATCATGAGCTCAGGGATGGATGGGGACACGCTCACCTGCATGGGTAGGTAAGGGGACCGAGGCCCGGTCAGTAACTCGTAACTCTCCACCTTACCTGTTCTCGCGAAATAAGCTAGAGTTCTAGAGTTCCTGCTCAGGAACTTTGATGGTGGAAGGACAGTTACTGGCCTGCGTGGAGCAAAGGAGGAGGAAGAAGTGACATTCCAACCAGTGTCTGAGCCCCACCTCAGCTCTCCCCACCCCTACAAACCTGCATCAGGCTGGCCCCCTCCTCCCCCTAGGAAGTCAAGTTCCACTGGGGAGAAAGAAAGGCTCTGAGAAATCCCAGGGGGCGGCAGGCCTGAGCGGTCAAGTCCAAGTCCAGTACCTGCACAAAGCCCTGCTGGCCCAGCTCGATGGTGTTGGAGGCTTGGAGGAAGTGCGGGCTGAGGTAGAGGCCCAGCTGGAGGGAGAGGCTGTCCATGTTGATGCACTGCACCTTTCTCTGTGGGGATGGGAGGGAGGCTTGGTGGGTCTGGGAGGCACCCAGGGAGAAAGCTAAGGGGTGGGAGCAGGAGTCATGGTCCAGAGTTGTTGCGTGACACTCCTCCTCACCTTAAACCTCCCCCTTCCCCACCACAACTGATATTTATCAAGAACTGGCCCTCAGGAATTCCCTGGCAGTCCAGCAGTTAGGATTCTGTGCTTTTGCTGTTGAAGGCCCAGTGTCTGATCTGAGTCCCTGGTTGGGGGACTAAGATCCCACAAGCCACACAGCCAGAAAAAGAACTTGCTCCTCACAAGACCTGTGTGCTTTCCATGTCTCCTGTTGGTGACAGCTCATCCCATAGGGGGTTCCTTTCTTATCCTCCTATTAACAGGACCTTTGGGCCCTGAAATCTTATGTGATTTGCCCAAGGCCATGCAGCCAATTCATGCTTGAACCCTCTGACTTGAGAGACTGAGAACATGACTCTGAACAGTACTGCCCCCATTGCACAGAAGGGGAGATGGGGGCACACTGGAGACACGTTGGCTTGCCAGGATCAGGGCATGAGTCTCCTGAGGCCTGCTCCCCCCAGACCACATGGGTTAGCACGTTGACCGTCCATCTCACCCGCTGCGGTGATGAGCTTGACAGGAGTCTGATGACCACCTGCAGGAAGAGAGCCAAGGAGCTTGTCAGAACCCAAGAGGAGGCCAGAGGGTATCCCACCCAACGCACCCATTTTTTTGGATGGGGAAACTGAGTCAACCAATGGCGAAGCTTGTCTTGTCTTCCTACTGAGCACCACACCCGCTTTCCCCAAAGCCTCTCTGCCTGGAAGATCCAGGAGGCGCCTGGAGGGGGCACCATCCCTTTTACCCACCCCAGGTCTTACCTCGTTACTGACCACATTTTCCATCACTTCCATGCCACAGCTGGAGTAGCCACTGCTCAAGACAAACTCATCTTCTGTTTCCTCAGCTTGGCAGCTGGAGTCCCAGAAGGTCAGGCTTATGATGGTGCAGAGCAGAGTCTGGGCCAGGGTTGCGGGGGGTGTGGGGGAGGCACCGTCAGGAGGCACAGGGCTCCCCAGGGCCTGTCCATCTCACCCCAGCACCAAGGACTGACCACACCCCAGGGGTCTCGAATCACAGCCATGCCTCTGCTCTCATCCCCATTTTTATTAGGTCTCATCATCCTACAGCGTTTAAGAGTTACTACTTTTCCTGAACTTGACACACTTCTGTATCTAGCAATAATATCTGTGATATCATGAGTGTGTTCTAGACATATGCATTCAGAGAAATTGTGTGGGTTTGGTTTTTTCCCCCCTCATTTTAAACAAATGGCATCATACTGTCTTTCAGGCTTTAGCCTAGTTTTCTCACTGAATAATAAATCACAGACATCTATCTGTGCATATATTTATAGACCTAGAATATTCTTTTTAACTTGAGTGTAATGTTCCAAAGATCAGTGGATCACAGTGTATGGCATCCAGGCCCCTTGGGACTGCATGGCGGTAATGCCAGCCATTGCTGATCCCTGCACCACCTCTGCCACCTCCCAGACATCTGCTGGGCCAGGTAGAGGCAGATAAGAAGGGGGAGATGGGCTGCAGACAGATGGAGCTTCACCTTGGCCCTGATACCACACACCCCAAAACACTTCCACATGGACATAGAGTTAAATGTCATTCTAAAAATCCCTGAGAACATGCATGACTCATCAAGACTCTGGCAGAGAGATTTCCTGCCTCAGAAAGACTAGAAAAAAAAATCACAAAGGAGAAGATGGCCAGCTAGGATGGCCCAATGTTTTCAAACATCCCCCAAATTAAGAAACACTCTGGTGAAAATTTAAAGAATGATAACAAACCAGGAGAGATTAGTTCAATAAGAATGATAGACAAAGGGCCACAAATGTCTTTCTTCATGTAAAAAGCTTATAGAAATAATCAAGGGGAAAAAAAGAAATTAGAAAAATACCAAAGGAGGGAGGCTCAAGAGGGAGGGAACATATGTATACTTATGGTTGATTCATGTTGTTGTACGGCAGAAATCAACACAAGGCTGTAAAGCAATTATCCTCCAATTGAAAAAAAAATTTTTTTAAGAAAAATACCAAGCCACAAAGTTACAGAGACTTTGATTATTATTCAGTCACACGGTATCAAGTCCACACTTACTAATCAAAGTAGAAACTCAAACAAGAATGGAAGACAAGTTCTACCTCCCACATCAGCAAAGTTTTTTAGACAAAAAAACAATAATTTGGAGATAGAGTCAAAGTGTTCTTATTAATCAGCAGTGAAAATTGGAATCAACTTTTGGAAAGCTAGTTGGCAACAAGTTTCAAAATTTCCAGAATGTTCCCTCATTTTTGACCCAGCAATCTCACTGATGTGGAAACCTATCTTAAGAAAACAATTCTATTTATAGAAGAATTTCATGCACAATGACACTTCCTGCATATTTATAATACTACAGAATTGAAAACACCCAAATGTCTAATGAAGGAGGAGGAGCTAATTATGGCATCTCAATATGATGGGAGCAAATGTGTTTTTAAAGTGATATTATTAAGTACGTATGAACTTGGGCTTTCCTAGTGGCTCAGAGGGTGAAGAATATGCTTGCAATGCAGGAGTCCCTAGGTCAGGAAGATCCCCTAGAGAATGGAATCGCTACCCACAACAGCATTCTTGCCTGGAGAATTTCATGGACACAGGAGCCTGGAGGGCTACAGTCCATGGGGTCGTAAAGAGTCAGACATGACTGAGCAACTAACACTGTCACTTTCAGTATTAAGTACATAAGGCTTCCCCAGTGGTTCAGCAGTAAAGAATCCGCCTGCAATGTAGGAGACACAGGAGATGGGGGCTCAGTCTCTGGGTCAGGCAGATCTCCTGGAGAAGGGAATGGCTACCCACTCCAGTATTCTTGCCTGCAGAATTCCATGGACAGAGGAGCCTGGCGGGTAACAGTCCATGGGATCACAAAGAGTCAAACACGACTGAGCATCTAACACATTGCTCCACGCCAGGTGAGGTCGTGAGACCTCCTGTAATCCTCACCACCTGGTAGGGACCATTATCAAGCCCATTCTACAGGTGGAAAAACTAAGGCTTTGTAGAGGAATGTGATTGGTCCTCCTTCCTGGATTAGGACGGAAGAAGGACCAGTTACCCGTGTCAGCTGGACTGGAGGCCAGGAGCTCCCTTACCGAGATGAGATCTTTCTTGAGTACCAGAGTCATGCCATCGCTGGAGCACTTGGGCTGGATCAGGGTCAGAAGTAGCTCCTGGTTGCAACCCTTATTGGGAGTGGTGATCTCCACTGGTGTGGGTGAGGGCTGCAGCCCACTGCCTGCGGGGTAGCAGAGGGGGCCCCCGCAGACAGTCACTGTGGGGCTCACTGTGCTCTGAGGTGCTAAGCGCCTCTCTAGCTAGGTACTCTCAGCATTCCTGAGATGCACATGAGGAATATGGGGCTCCCACCAGCTGCTGCAACTTTCCCAGTTCACACAGCATCTGGACGTAGCAATAGATCCCAGGAGAGGGCCAGGAAAGGGAGGTTGGCGGGGGCGGGGGCGGCGGGGGCGGGGGCGGTGGGCAAGGGAAGGGAGCCAGGTGCTCACCACAGCTGTGGGTCTGCAGAGAGACATCACTGGCCAGAGGGAGCTCCACGAAGGATGCTACTACACTGGCGTTGAGCCTCCGGGCCTCTCCCAGCAGGCCTTGGGTTGTGTTTGGGAGTTGGAAGCCAGGGTTGATCCTATCTGGAAAGATCTTCAAGGAGTATTCACCAGTGGCCTAATGACAGGGAGAGAGGCAGAGCAGGCAGCTATGGACACAGTCAGGGGCCACACAGCCTGGCAAGGTGTGCTTGCAGGCTGGCCAGGGTCTGCCAGGCCTCAGTCAGGCTCTCTTTTGCTCCTGCTGTTTCCCCTGCCTGGACCACCTCCCCTCATCTACTGGTTCCTGTCTGTCTTTCAACTCAGCTTGGAGTTCACCTTTCCAGGAAACTTCCCTGATGCGGTGGGCTGGGTTAGGGGGCCTCTCTAAGGGATCATGGAAGGCTTCCTGGAGGAGGTGCCATCTAGGTGAAGGTCTGAAGGAAGAATAGGTAGAGCACAGAGGGCAGAAGGATCATCGTATATAAAGGCCCAGGGCTGGGGTGATGGTGCAGGAAGTTTGTTTTTTTTTTCTTTGAGGAGCCTCGGGAAGATCTGAACGGGGCTGTGTGGGTCTCAAAGCGACTCACCCAGATCTGCATGTTGTGGTTGGCGTCAATTAACCAGGACACGTAGGGTGGACCCTGAAGGATGAGCACGGCAGCGTCAGTATCTCTCCAAGCACAGGTCAGCTCCAACTTCACGGTCACTGTCCGGGGCCTGGATGTGGGGGGAGATGTACCCCCCCGCATCAGCGAGGGCAGTAGTGCGGGGTGTGGGGCAGTGTTGGGGAACTTGACCAGGAATTGCCGGGCCAGAGCAAGACCTGGGGTCGGTTGAGCAGCAGCTGCACTCCTAACCTGGTTGGTCCTGGGTCTGTCGGGTGAGCGTGGAAATGGGCGGGGCCCAGATATAGGCGGGGGTGACAGTTCTCTAACCAGGCCGGGGCGCTAAGGCTTGGCCAGAAGCGAGGGTTTATAGAGGGTGGGTTTGGCGGGGCTGGCGGGGCTGGTACCCTTACCCGGTCTCTGGGCCCGGTAGGATCCTCAGGATGTGCGCCTCCTTGTGGCCAGCCACACCTTCCAAGCGGCAGCCCCGGATCGAGGCTTTCGGGCTCCATTCGAGCGTGTGGCCCATGTCCTTCTGGGGTTCCAGATTGCAGGAGAACGGTGAGCTCGAGGCTGCGGAGATAAGCGCACCTCTGTCTCCTCTTGGAGCAGCCTAGCATCTAGTACACAGGCCCACCCTCTCCCACAGTAATGGTGGGGCAGGCAGGATGGCTTCCAGGTGGTGCTAGGGTTTAAAAGAAAGAACTCTCCAGCCAATGCAGGAGACCTAAGAGACAGAGGTTCAATCCCTGGGTCAGGAAGATCCCCCTGGAGAAGGAAATGGCAATCCACTCCAGTATTCTTGCCTGGAGAACCCCATGGACAGAGGAGCCTGGTGGGGTACAGTCCATGGGGTCATAAAGAGACACAACAGAAGCGACTTAGCACGCACGCAGGCAGGATGGAGCAGCAAAGAGTGGGGGCTTGGGAGGACCCGGGTTCAAATCCACTTACAGCAGAGTGACCCAGGGCAAGTCCCTGGCCTCTGTTTCCTCATCTGTCAGCACACATTTTATTTAAGGTATAAAACCATGGCGTACGTTAGGGATGCAACCCAGCAACTGCCTGTACATCATCCCCCTTTTATCCTTCTTAGAGTATTTACCATGACCTGAAATTACAGAATTTGTATACCTGTCTTTTATCATCTTCCTACCATAGTGCCAGCTCCAGGAGGGCAGGATCTGGGTTCGTCCCCACAGGGTCCCCAGATGCCTGGCATAGGGCTTGGCACATACTAGGGACACAATAAATAATATGAAAGTGCTGTTTTTGTAGGTCAAGAGACTGACAAATGGCAGCAGTTTCACAGGGTTCAATCTAACATTTGATGAAAGGGTAACCACTGTCCTAAGTGACCTGGGGCAAATCACATCCTGTCTTGGTGCCTTAGTGTCCACATCCGAGGAATGAGACAGAGAAATTCAGATTCCTCAAGAGCAGAGTCCTGAACCCAGAGAGGCTACTGGGGAGGCAGACCTTGGTCCAGACGAAGGAGGATGCTTTGCGGGTTGTTCAGCTCAGCAACAGAGGCGATTGGACCCTTTGTATTCGCCCAGTTGAGGAGCTGGTCCTTGGTGGTGAAGGATGGCAGCTGTGTGGTGTTGGCATCTAGGGCATCGTGAAAGACCAGTTTGGAGTCCTGGGGAGACATGTGGCAGCTCAGGACGCTGTCCCTGGGCCTGAATGCCTTCTGTTCCACGCCAGAGGTCAGGAGATAACTTGGGGAGGCAGCTAGTTGGCTGAGCAGAGAAGGCCAGGGCTGAGGAGGCTGAGGCTGGCGGAGCCGAAGCCAGCCCACAGGCCGGTAACTAGGGCCCCTCAGAGCCAGATCTGCCCCATCTTTCTTCCACACCTCGGGGGCTGGGTGGACACACATCCATGTTCATCCATCACCCTCCCACCCCTCCATAAGCATCCTCATTCAGTCCGCACTTATCGTGAGGCTCATGTCGGTTTCCCCCACGCTCTTGTGAGGGACAGTGGCTGGCTTGGCCACCCCTGCATGGGGCTTGACACACAGTAGTCACTAAGAAATATTGGTCTGACTGTGTGCTGGGTCTTGAGACCAGCAATGAAGATCCTGACATGGCAGCTTCATCCTGATACCTGGCACACGGCAGGTGCTCCCCGCACATGGAAATGGAGAAGGGGAGATAGAAGACATGATGAATAAATAAGCGCATGAAAGACACACAACTGGGCCCTGCCCTGGGAGATCTTACTATCCAGAAACCAGTCATGCCTCAAGTTATTTGAAACAACAGAAGACAGGATATTATTCTATAAGAAACAAAAGGAGCAAGACAGGTCCCTTGAATGAACAGAGATGAGAATCTGGGTGGCTCCAGCACCTCACTGCCTCCACTGCCCATTTCTAGTGGGCTACAGAAGGAAATAGGAAAGACTTCCTGGGGTAGAAGTCAAAGGATTCATAGGAAGCTGCTGGGGCCATGGACTCAGAGTTCCTCTTCCACCCATCTCCAAAGGCGGGGGCATTAAGCTGAAGCAGCAGAAGCATGAGAGCTTCAGGCTAGATACTAAGGGGGGACTGCCTGACAGTGGAAACAGGCAAGACATCATAGAAAGGTCCACTTGCAATGGAGCAGGACTTTAACAAGGGGGCAAAGTGATGAGGACCTGGGTGAGGAGCCCAGTGCCCACCCCCACCCCATGGAAGGGCTGGGGGAGTCGTTTGGAGCTAGAGAGTTGGGTTGGGTGGTGAGGGGGAGGACTTTTACCATCTGACCCTCAGGGTCAGCTCTGTAAAATGGGAATGTAATAGGGATTAAAGGGCATTTGTCAAGCTCTTGGCGCCGGGTCTGATACAGAGTTCTGCGCCCTCCCCCGCTGAGACTCTTGGCCTCTCCAGAGGCGTCCAGGCTCCGGCTCTTTGGGGCCGGCTCCGGAAGCTGCGGGCCGAGGTCGCGCGCCGCTCGGGCGGTCCATCCGCCCCCTCTCTCGGGCCCGTGTATTCTTAGCCCCGGGGATGAAGGCGTGGCCGAGGCCGGAGCCGGCGGCCGCCGCGACCTTCCGGCCCGGCGGGCGGGCGCTTTTCATGTACCCTGCGTCAGCCAGAGCCCCGCCGGGCCTCGAGGCCGGGGCTGGGCCGCCAGAGGGTCCGGGAATGGGGAGGGGGAGAAACGCTGCCCGCTCTGGGAGCCGCGGGGTGGGTCCCGCTCCGTCCTCCCGGTTGGCTGCGCTCGGCCTGCCCTGCCGTGGGGTGGGGGGCTTCCATGCCGGCCCGCTCCGCCTGACTCTGCGCTTCCTGCCGCCAGTCGCGCGCCCCCTCAGCCTCTCTCGCTGTCTAGGCCCGCGTCCCAGGCAGCCCGGGACCGGGGCCTGCCTTCAGGCCCCCTCCTCCTCTGCCCCTCCTCGAACTCTTAGTCTCTCAGAGTCGTTCCTCCCACAACAGGCCGGCCCTCTTTCCGTTTCCATATTTCTTTCTGTGTCTCGCTCCCACTTGTTTTCGTTGCTCTCCCCCGAGCTCCGGCTCTCTCCCCTCTGCTTTTTCTGGCTGTAAACAACAGCTGCTGCATCTGGGGGTCCCACCTCCCAGGGCCTTAAACGTGACCGAGGCCGTGCACCCGGCCCACCCGACCTCCTCCAGCCCTGAGGCCCCCTGGCTGTAGTTCCAGCCAGTGGACCTTCTCTCTCTCTGGTGGATGTGTCTGACATTTAAAATTTGAATTTTTTAAAAAATAATTTTTCTCCAATTTAGGCCATGTAAATTATAGCAAATCTTGCAAATTCAATACAGTGGAAAGAACAAAGCAGATCTCTGGTCCTCATCCCTCTCCCCAGCCAGAACTACTGTTAACACATTGTTAGGTTTCTTTCTGGCCTTTATTTGTCTGTGCTTGAATATTTTTACATTTACATCTTGTAAACTTTTTCAAAGACAGTGACAAGGTTATTTTATGGAGGAATATCAGTGAGTCCAGTTCTCTCACTGGACAGATGGGAAAACTGAGGCTATGAGAGAGGGTTGGACTTGGCCAATTTGTGCATCAACCTGAGCGCTTCCCAGGTGGCTCAGTGGTAAGGAATCTGCCTGCCAGTGCAGGAGACGCAGGTTTGATCCCTGAGTCAGGAGGGTCCCCTGGAGGAGGAAATAGCAACCCACTACAGCATTATTGCCTGGAAAATTCCATGGACAAAGGAGCCTGGCTGGCTATAGTTCATGGGGTCACAAAGAGTTGGACTCGGCTACGACTGAGCATGTACGCACGCACATATATCACCTCCTGCGTTTGATTCCCACCTCCGGGTTTGTGTTCTTTTCCCCAGGTTCTGTTGCCCTTTGTGTTCTCTCTGGCAGGGCCCCATGGGGTTCACCAGGAAGGGCCCTGGTAAGTAATGTCAGAATGAAAAAGAGAAGCAGGGGACCCTGGCCCACAGAGGTGGACAGCAGGGGCCTCCCAAAGCCCATGCCTGAGTCTGCGGTTGGAGGTAACACACTCACGTAGGCCAGTTGGAGTGGGATTCCTGGTGCCTGCAATTTCAGGAAGATGGATTTGTTCACACTGAGAATCAGCAGCACCTCTCGGGGCCGGATGCCACCTTGCTTGGATGTCTGGAGAGTCAGCTCCAGCATTGACATGTCCTGGGATGGGGGCAAGGGGAGAGACACATACACAGATCAGTCAGGCTGCAAAGGCTGTGTGCCACCCAGGTCAGCAGCATTGACTCATTTACTGTCAGCTTCCATTTCATTCTCCCTGCCCAGCTTGTCCACTCCTGTCTTCCAGAGCCCGACACAATGCCTAGTCCTCAAGCAGGTACCTAGAAAATATTTGCTAAACAAATGAAAGATGAGTCTCAGCAAATCCAAGGAGACTTTTTTTTTTAATGATCAGAGGAAGGGATAGATTGGGAGTTTGAAATTGACATGTACACACTGCTATATTTAAAATAAAATGCCTGGGACTTCCCTAGTGGTCCAGTGGCTAAGACTCCATGCCTCCAATGCAGGAAGCCTGGGTTCAATCCCTGGTCAGGGCACTATATCCCACAGGCCGAAACTAAGAGTTCACATGATACAGCTAAGACCTGGGGCAGCCAAATAAATAAATATTTTAAAATGAATAAATGCAATGAGCCTGAACTTTATTTGGTAGTCAGTTGAGGTTTATTATTTCCATTAAACACCTGCTGTGAACCAGCCTGTGTGACTTTAGAGCGCACTGTGTGCCCTTTCTCTGTTCCAGTGCAGCAGTGTTGAGGCATCAAACTCTGCTCCCCAGTTGCAGTATTCCTATTTGCCTTACTATTTTAAAGTACTAAATACTCATGTTTTGTCGAGTAATATCATTATTTTGAGTGAAGTTGAAATCATTTCTGTCTCAAGAGGTACTGACTGCATTAAAAAATTTAATTGATCATGGTGTATGTATTTAGAATGCTTTCGTAACAACAATAATAACAACTAATACCTAACATTTATACAGTGCTTCCTAAGTGCTTGGACTGTTCTAAGTGCTTTACACATTGACTCATTTAATCTTACAACAACCCTACCATTGTTATTCTCCCTTACAGATGAAGAAACAGGGCACAGAGAGGTGAAGCCATTTGTCCATGACCACACACAGCATGTAAGTATGGAACTAAGATCTAGACCTAGGCAGGCCTCTACTCTCAACTACTATCCTGCCCCATCATGTTTTTCTATACCTCTTTATTCCCAGAAAGAAAAAGAACACAGCAATCCACAAGGCAAAGTTTCTATTGCAAGAATAGACTTCTTTGGGCCTTCCCTGGTGGTCCAGTGGTTAAGAATCCACCTTCCAATGCAGAGGACATAGGTTCGATCTCTTGTTGGAGAAACTAAGATCCCACGTGCTTTGGGGCAACTAAGCCCACTAGCCACAACTAGACAAGTCCACGCACCGCAACAAGAAGAAGCCTGCATGCCACAGTGAAGACCCAGCACAGCCAGAAAGAAAGAAAGAAGAACCCCCGCTGTGCTCAAAGACTTTCTGAACCAATGGAGCATGAACAGATGACTCCTGAAACTGAGACAGGTGCAAGTGTCAGAAGCCCTGCCTTGGACTTATAAGGACAAAGACAGATGGAAACATTTGACTGACACACAAACTCCAGCTGTTCACAAAAGCTGGCCATCTCTCTCCAAAGAGACAAAAAGCTGAACACCCCCACCCCCGCCCCGCCATATCTCCTTAAACTTAACAAAAAGGAGATGGATATTTCAAGATGAAGCCATCAGTGGAATGTTTTTGGATTTAACTTCTAATTATCTCCTGGCCATTTGCCCAGCTAATGTCAGACAGCCAGAGTGTTTCAGCTGGAAAAATCTGCACAGAAATATTTCCACTACCTAATAATGACACCGTGATCATGCTCTGTAAGTTTGCTCTTTGAAACAAAATAAAAGCAAATAATATTTCATTTTCAATGTTTCATAAATATTTTTTTCATTTTAGTGAGCTATTAGGTTGCTTATTTTTGAATGATCACTTTTACGCTAGTTTATAGTAGAGTGATGTATCTTGAATTTATGTTTGTGTAAGTTCACATTTTTTGTTAATTTCTGTTTTCCAGTGGGTTTATAACCTTGGGGTTTTGAAATATCTTGTGTCATCAATTTTAAAAACTAGTGTACATTCTAGACACTTTATGGATTAAATATTGGATTTAATATCATATTTTGGCAAAATAAGAAATACCACTCCAAATGTCAGAGCTGACATTTTGTTCCAGGATTGTGATCAGTTCTTGAAATTAACTGAAGTGAAGGGAGACCCACCTTGGTGTTGTCAGGAAAGGCCCAGGCATTGCTGCCTTGTCTGAATCTTCAAGAATGGACCCACCCCAGCTTCATTACCTAATTGCCTATGTATTATTAGCTTGAACCATCAAATATGATTTCACAGCTCTGTGTATATGATCAAAACACCTCAACCGTACACTGTAAGTGGGCAGATGTTTTCACAATAAAGTTATTAAAATGCGACAACCAAATGTCAGTGCTTTCACAGGGTTCAGTCTAACGGGTGCCCAGCCCTATGCTGTGTGTGTGTTGCACACGCTCTTATCGAAGCGGGGTCAGGTATTCTCCCCTTCCACAGATGTAGCAGCTGGGCACAGGGAGGGCCCCTGCCAAAGTGAGTGCTGAAGTCAGACACCCAGTACCTGTCAGCATGGTGCCAGAGTGGGTGCCTGGACCCCTGGGCAGCTCGCCTGGACCGTGTCCTCCCTCTCAACCCTGCCACTCCCCAGACTGCCCCACAGTTCATCACTGTCCAGCCCCACCTGTCTGTCCTCCCCCAGAGGAGTGAACCTCACGGCCCATGCATGGCGAATAGATGGGTCCTATGGTTATGAGGTGCCACGGCTGCTGCGGACAAGGAGAATAATCCCACCTCTGCCCTTCGGTGGACGCCCACAGGCTGAGAGCACAGCCCCCGAGGTGGGAGGAAAGAGCGCTGTGACCATCCATGCCTGTTGCCACCCCACAGTAGCTGTCCCTGATTGTGCCTTAGTTTCCCCATCTGAGAAACAGGGATAGGACAGAGTGGAAACCGAAACCAAGTGAGGCTCTGGATAAAGGAAGTTAAAGAAGAGAAGCAGAGGTCAGCGTCGGGTCACGCTGAGGGTGAGGGGGTTAGGAGACTGGAACTTCGTGACATCTGTCATGACACTCAGCTCTGCTCCCAGGGCTCACATACCAATCCCTCCACTCCCTTGTCACCAAGTTCCCCCCTTAGAGTTAGGGGTGGGGAGGGAGGATGAGTGTGGGCTGAGGCCCAAAGAGAGGCAGGCAGGGGCCAGGGCCACACAGCAAATGAGCCCTGTCGAACGTCAGGGAGGCTGGAGAGCTGGGTTTCCAGGGGTCTCGGAGCTCCCGGCTTGAGCTCAAAGGCCAGCTGGTTACCAGAAAAACCCAGCCAGGGTTTCCATAGCAAACACTTCCATCCCGTGGCCCTGACTCATCAACACAGTCACTCACACGCAGACTTCCCTCTTTCCTCCCAGCCCCGAGTCCAAAGGTAAAGAAAGGGGCCTGCCTTGTCCCCTATCCCAAGCTCCCAGCCTTCCCCATGGCATCCTGGGAATTCTGGGAGCCCAGCTGAGGTGGGCAGGCCAGTCACGCCCTTGCCCCCAGCTCTACAACCTGGGCCGGCCGGGGCCTGCCCGGCCCCTTCCCTGAGCCAGTGGGCGGGAGACCACGTTTCTATTTTTGTGCCTCTGGCCCACAGCGGCCATTGTCGGCCCAGCAGTCAGTGGCGGGAAGGGGGATTTCAGTGGGGAGGCCCTGAGCGCTAGTAGCCACTTATAGAAAGTCGCTTCCAGCAATTCTTCTAGGAGTGGAGCCTCAGGCCTGCCTGCAGCCCCCACCCTCCTAGGGCCAGACTGGAGCCGGCCAGATTGGAGCCGGCCGTCCCTTTGCTCACCCCAGTGGAGTCAGACTTACAGGCAGCGTAGCAGGCAAAGGGCGTCAAAGCCAGACGGACCTGAAGTCAAACCTGGGCTCAGTCATTAGCCTGTGACCCTGGGCAGTTACTTCCTGTCTCTGGGCCTCAGCTTCCTGATCTGGAAAATGGACTGAATGATATGCCTACTTCATAGATTTGTGAGGATTCAGTGACATTCTGCCTGCAAAGCGGGTGGTCCAACATCCAGCCAAACACATGGCAGTGATTGGCTTTCTCGACCTGCCATTCCCTCCCTGCTCACTCATCCAGAGAAGGGCCACAGTTTAGGGGCTGAGGAGGTGGGTATGTGGGCTGGGCAGCTGTTGGCTGAATTGGGACCAGTCAGGCCTCCCTGCAACAGCCCCTCTCTGGGCCTCAGTCTCCCCATCTGTTTAGGCTCAGTATTATATGGCTCTTTGATTCCGTCTGCCTCCTTGGGGCTCCCAGTGTTTGGCATCTGGGAGTCAGTCTCCAGCCAGGTGGCTACAGAGTGGGCTTCCAGAACCCCCACGAGAGGCACGCCACTCTCCCCAGCTGAGGGTTCCTGATCAGCCCATGTCATTTCTACTTCCCCAGTTTCTTTGTCTGTCGGGGAGAATAGCACTGGGCCTGGCCCGGGGCTGCTATGCTCTTAATGGGAGACAGGAAAGAAGGCACAACTCTGTCCTCCAGGAGCTTGGCTGAGAACAAGACTAACACCCCCAAACAACCAGTAACACTGCTAACCTCATGGAGGTGGCCAATCAGCAAATGCTTATACACAGTTACATTTCCCCTTCCTTCCAATATTGACCCACCAATCCAACCATCCACTACATGCACCAATCCAACCAAACATCCATCCATCCATCCATCCATCCACCCATCCAACCATCCATCCACCCATCCAACCATCCATCCATCTATCCATCTATTTACTCATCCTTCCAATTCTGGGACTGCCCCTGAGTTGAAAACTGGGGATATAGCACTGAGATGCAGACGCAGTCCCTGCCCAGTCTGTCTGGCCCCGAGTCCATGCCCTTCCCACCAAGCCTGTCCCTAATATCTGCAAGGCCTGGGACAAGAACACATATGACAGCCCCTGGCCCCAACCCACCCCTCTTCTCTTCACATGGACACATGTGGACAACCATCCTGGAGGGTCAAGCTCTGCCATGCTCACCCCGCAGCCCCCAATAACCTCCCTGCCATTGCTGAGTGCATCACTCAGTGCCAGGACTGCTGACACCCACTCTGCCTCCTCCAGGAGTGGCTCCAGCACAGGCCAGGTCTGCTTGCTCTCTGCACCATAGATGCCACTCTAGTAAGCGCATGCAGCCCTCAGATCTGGGGGAGCTAACCCCAGCCATACAGTGTCCCCTCTAGAGGGAAGGACAAGAAGGAGCCCCATCCAGCCCTGGGAGGAGGCTCAGTGCATTTGGGCAGGGAGTTCTGGAGTCCTGGGTACACAGGGCAGGGGCTGGGGAGGGATGGCAGAGGGGTGCAACTGGAAAAGGGCCGGAGAGGGGCTACACATTGTAGGTCCCAGGCAGGGGCCCCCTTGCCTAAGTCTGAGGGCTGCACTGCCTTCCACAGCCCTGCACAGGGTGGCCTAGAGGAACCCGGGGCCCCCTGCCCTCCCTCTGCCTGAGCAACCTCGTCTGCCCCTCTGGCAGGACGCAATCAACACCAGAGCCCTGTGAGTTCCGCCTGCTTGGGGGTGGTGAGGCGGTGTCAGCTCTCTGAGTTTGCCCAGAAGTGGGGTGAATCAGCAGCTGTCTTGGCTGTGCCCTGGCTGCCTGAGGTTTGTTAGGAGGATAGCAGATCAGTGCAGTCGGCCTGACGGGAACCGCTGAGACACCAGGCCGGTTTCCTGTCTCCACGGGTCAGGATGTGACCCCGGGCCCCCTCCCGGAATCCAGGCTCCGGCCTGCCCTTTGGGGACCCAGCGAGACAGAGCCCCTGCCCAGCGGCCCCCTCATCTGTCTGCAAATGTCCCGAACACACACACACACCATACACACACACCCTGAATCTCTCTTTCCCGAGGCTCTTGGCCGCCACAGCTCATGTGCCGCCCACCCACAGGAAATCTGAGGATTCAGAGGCCACGCGGGGATGGACAGGAAACTGTTTCTCTGTGCCAGGGTTTGCAGAAGGCAGCCATAGGTCGGGAGGGATTGGGCTGGTTGCTGAGACAGCCGCCACCCACGCCACCACTGCCAGCTCGTGTTTCTTGCCTCTAGGCCTTTGCTCAGGCAATGCCCTTTGCCTGGAATGCCCTTGACGCCCCTCTGTCTGGCTCGACGCTGGGAGTCATTTCCCTACTGCCCCTTCCTTACACATTCAGTGATCATCCTCCTGGGGCCCACAGCCCCTGGCACCCCCTTCCCTCCACTGCCAAGTCCATGACTCAGCACCAGGGCTTGCCGAGGCCCACCTCTGCCTCTCCTGCGAGTGCCTCCAGGGCCATGGCCAGAGCTGCGTTGCCTCTGTACCATCAGTGCCCAACACAGGCTGGACACAGAGCAGGCACCTGGCGAGGACTGGTTGTGGGAAACTGTTGGACTGGAGATCCCCTTCTTGGCGCCTGCCTGGCGAGGAAGGTGCCCCCCAGGGAAACCACAGTTCTTTCCGTGTTACTGCAGTAGGTCCGATGGGACTGTGGGCTCTCTTGGGGCAAGAGAGCCACGAGCATCCAGCTCCAGGAGGCTAGACCTCAGCTGTCCCTCTGCAAGTGCGTTCATAGTCCCTGCTTCAGCCACCTGGTAGCAGTTGCCTGTGCGGATCCAATTAGTTGAGTGACGTGAAGATGCTCGGTACATTGTAGCATGTCGGGCCAAATGAGAGTATTGACATGAGAGACGTAGGCCCCGCGGAGGAGATGCTATAATGGCAGGCACAGCTACTGTACGTTAAGTAGCGGCTTTGGGCAGAACCATGCTCAATATGATGCCTACATTGCCCCCCTGGATTCTCACAGCCTCCTTGTGAGGTAGTTATGGTCATCAGCCCCATATTTCCCATGGAAAACCAAGGCTTGGAGATGTAGCCCAAGGTCATGCCCCTATAAGGGATGAGGTTCAGTGCAAAGACAGTCTTGCTTCAGAGCCCATGTTCTTGACCTTCCAGGTCACATAGCAATACATTCATTCATTCATTCATTTGTATACACAGTCACTGGTGCACATCAGGCCCTGGGCCAGATTCGACTACTCCGTGATTCTTTGGTGAGTCCCTGAGCCCAAGAAATGTGTGTCTATCGGAGCCTGGAGAGAAGGAGCCCCCTGCCTGCCCAGTGCGATATGAGATGCTGACCAGTGATGGATGCAGAACTGGGGCCCCCATCTCCCAAACCCCAGCTCTTTCCATCACCCCCTCAAACAAACAGGCTCAGCAGTCCTAGAGCCTACAGCCTGGCTCCTTGAATTAAAAGCTGCACATTCCATGGACTGAGTTCTCTGGTAGAGGCAGAAGGTGACAAGGAGATTCTGTTGTCATGAGTTTAGGGTGACAGGTTACAGCAGCATCTTGTCATGCACCTAAAAATCCTCCAACAACTGTCACTGTTCACAAGATAAAGACCAGGCCACTTGCTGTGGCAATGGGGCCTTGTCAACCTCCCCAGCTGTGCCCCGAGGAGAAATGCATGCTCACGCTACAGCAAGCCATGTGATGCTGACCCCAAACGAGGCCCGCCTCCCTGCCTATGCATTCGCTCTGCGCACTCACTGTGTCCTCTGTTCAGCCCCACGGCCTCCTTCACTCTGTGAGCTCTGGCCACCCTTAGCGTTCTTGCAATCTCCAGGAAGCCCTGCCTAACCCCAGAGCAGCCCTGTTCTCCCTGAGAAAGCTCCAGTCATCTGGGTCCTGGCTGTCTGTCTGCACATGTCTCCCATGGGCCTGGGTGCTTGGCTAGGAGCCTTCTCTGACTCTGGCCCGCTGCTGAGTGATTGGGGCTGGGGGCGTCCCAGCCACCCAGGTGAGGGGCCAAGACCTGAACATCCAAACAAACAAAATGAACTCGCAGAGGGCAACTCATTTTCCCTATCATTACCAAATTTGAAAAAAAAAATTACAATGGCTATCGAAACCACATAACATGTGTTTGGCTCTATCTGGAGCTTGGGGATTATCAAGGCCCACAGTCCTCATGGCAAGCAGGGTGGTAGGGAGCAGGGCCCCCCGATATTGGTGGTCTGGGCATCATCTTATCACTGCACAAATGCAGGGTAGCCTAACAGTTTCAGGGACCACAAGTTCACCCCGAGCTGATACCACTAAATCGCTATCAAGACCTGAGGCTGCATGGGCCAGGTGTGGATACCAGCCCAGGAGGGCCAGGTGCCCCCTGAACACTGAGATCCACTGAGGAATCCAGGGGACAGCCTGGTTTGGAGTCTCCGGGGATCTAGTGAACTCTGATCTCAGACATATTGCTTCACCTTTCTCGGCCTGCCACAGGTCCCTCCTCTGAAAAATGGGGAGACAGAGCCCTGACAGACGGGCCCTCGAGAGGCTTAATACATGTAAGGAGCTTAATTCTGTTCCCGGCACTTAGTAGGCCTAGCACAGTACCTAGCACACAGTAAGTGCTCAATAAATGTGTTATTAGTATCAGGAGGGACCTAGACAAACTCATGGCGGGTCTTCTTGGTAAGGGGAGGAGAGTCTTGGAGGTGAAATCATCGGTTTCCAGACCCTAACCCGGTCACAGGGGTTTGATGAGCGACATTCCAGGGAGAGAAGCACTTTTTCAAGGTCAAGGCTGCCTGGAGCAAAGCCGTATCCATTAAGAAGAAGTGAGCTCCCCATCACCAGCGGTGCACGAACAACCACTCGCCTGGATTTTCCGCTCCTCTGCTGGCCAAACCCAGCCCTTCCCACCTGGGTCTTGTGCAGTTTGGGGATTATCAAGGCCCACAGTCCTTGTGGCAGGCAGCGTGGTGGGGAGCAGGCCACACACCCCCGATATTGGTGGTCTGGGCACCGTCTTATCACTGCACAAGTGCAGGGCGACCTAACGGTTTCAGAGGCCACAAGAAGATTACCCCCAGAAATGGCTCTGCTGACAGGCCCTGTGAGATGCCCATGTCACTATCCTGGCAGAAGTCCTGGTGAGGACTCAGCCCACTACCCCAGGGACTGAGTCCTCATCTCATTGACCCTGGACCATCCTCTGGGTCCCCACCCAACCCTGCCATTGGGCACTCACCCCTAGGAATGTCAAGAAGAGCACGTGGACTTCTAGGGTGGCATCGGGGATCTGAGCCACACAGCCCTCAGAAACCTGGCTCATTGTGTATGTCACCTTGGAGTCCACAGGCTGTAGGTCACAGTAGACTGTTTCTGCAAGACCTGTGGGAAATCACAGGGCGAGAGAGGGACAAGTTAAGAACCAGTTAAGAACAAGGTAGTGACAGCTGCTCCCACTTTCTGAATGCCTACTGGATGCTTGGCCCTGTTTAAGGTCTTCATTACATCCTCACAGCTACTTTACAAGGGGTGTGTGTGTGTGTGTGGGTGTGTGTGTGTGCGCGCGTGCTTTGTTTACTCCGTCGTGTCTGACTCATTGTGACCCCATGTAGCCCGCCAGGCTCCTCTGCCCATGGAATTTTCTGGGCAAGAATACTGGAGAGGGGTGTCATTTCCTCCGCCAGGGGATTTTCCCAATGCAAGGTAGATATCATAATATTCATTCCACAGATGAAGAAACTGAGCCTCAGAAATGAAAAATCTCTTACCTGAGGTCACAATGCTAGTAGGTATAGGGTCAACAGATAAAATGCAGGACGTCCAAATTTGAATAAATAAATACGTATTTAAAGTATAAGCATATCCCAAACATTGCACGGGATTTACTTAGACTAAAAAGTTTCAGTGTTTATCTGGAATTAAAATTTCACTGGGCATCCTCTATTTTTATTTGCTACATGTAGCAACGCTAACATGTGAAGCAGGGCCCACGTGTACACGCACCCAAACCTCTGGGCTGGTTCGCTCCAAAGGATCAGGAGGAAAAACTTCCCCTCATGAGCCTCAAGGAGGCTTGAGAGTCTCCTGGCCTCAGCGGAGAGAGCCCAGGTTCAGAGGGCAGGGCCGGAGTAGGCCGCAGAGCCTGCTGCCCGGAAACGCAGGTCCTGAGGGAAGGGAATGGAATTTCACCCCGGCCCAGCAGAGGAGGAAGAGGAAATGAGGCCCCTACACCTCGTCCGAAGGAATGTGCCGGGGAAGGGGGGGCGCTCCGGAGGAGGGAAGGAGGACAGAGAAGGGGAGACTGTTTGGAAGTTTGTGTCTCCATCTTGTCGCGCTCACTTCCTGTTTTCTTGGAGATCAAAGATGGGCGCGGAGGGCCTGGCCGCACGTCCAGCCGACGCCAGCCCAGAGGATCGGGGGGAGGGAGGCTTCTTCCGAATCCCAGGCTATTGGTCTGGCTTTGGCTTAACCCGGTCTCCTTGCCCAACTTTCCACTGGTTGGCTCAGGACCCCCAGAGGTCAGAGAAGGACATAAGATGGCCACCCCCCACCCCAACACACCACCCGCCAGCAACCACTTGGGAAGGATAAGTTCAGGACAAGAACATTTGGCTTAGAAGTCCTCGCCCTGGCCCTGTCCTGTGTGCCAGGGACCCCAGAGTGCCTGTGGAATAGGGCATTTGAAAGCCAAGGTCCCTGGAACCAGGCTGACCTGGGTTTGTGTCTGAGAAGGCCCAACACTTACTAGCCTATGTGTCTTTGGTGAACTACTTCACTTTGGGCTTCGGTGTCCTCATTGGTAAAAGGACACAAGAATAGAATCCACAAAACCATAGAGGTGACTGAGAGGACTCCGTTGAGACAAGGCATATGGCTGTTTGTTGCTGTTTTTACTTTTTGGCCCCACCGCACAGCCTGTAGGATCTTAGCTCCCCAGCCAGGGATCGAACCTGCACTCCCTACGGTGGAAGCACAGAGTCTTAACCGCTGGACTGCAGAGGTTGTTCTTTTGATTTTAATTGTTTGATCGACTTTGGCCATTGAAGAACAGTTGGTCCCAGGTGGGCGATGAAGTGGTGGGACAGGACAGCTTACAGGCGTGGGGCTTCAGAGAGGGAGGTCACTGGTGTTTCAGGCTCAACTAGACTCAAGGGCTGGTACCTTTTGCTGCTGTCCCCCCTACCTGGGGACCCACCGAGCCCCTCAGTGCTCCCCACCTTCCCCCTGACCCTGACAGTGAGCACACAGGCTTCCTGGCTGTTGCTTTTCCTCCTGTACAGATGGGAGACTATAGTCCAGAGATGCAGGATGTCCAGAGTCACACAGCACACACAGCTGACTGGGCCAGGCTGGATCTACCTCTCCGCTCTCAGTCTGGGGTCTGGTCCGCAGATTAGCCCAGCGCCTTCCTCCTTCCTTCAGACTTTCCCTGCCCCCTCCCCAGACTTCCAGGAACCCCAGTTCCTCCCGGATCGCTGGGGCCGCCTGGGGCCACCTCCTCCATGCCGTCAGCGGGAGAGGCCACAGGCCTGGCCATTATGTAATGATCAGATAACGGGCCAGGCTGGGAGATCAGATAAGAGGTCCATTTATTTTGGGGCCTTTTCGAGTCCTGGCCGCCCCCACCTCGCAGACGAGAATGGGGAGACAGGAGGGAGTGTGACGCCCGGGGCCTGTCTCCTGGAGCCGGAGGCGGGCCCAGACAAAGCTGAAAACAATCCCCTGGCACCAAGGGAAACTCCTGGGACCTGGGTTGGAGGAGGCGCCGCTGGGGGCCTGGGTGACCGGGTGAGTGAGAGACCCAGCACTGGGGAGCCACCTCTCCAGCCCTGTCTGCTCCCTCTCCTGCCCCACCCACAAGCACAGAGCCACCTTGGGGGCTTTCCAAATGGCCACCCCCAGCACCTAGGGAGGCCGAGAGGATAACAGTCAAGCAAAACCAGCCCTGGGGCCAGAGGGTATGAGCAAAATCCCAGCTCTGCCTCTTGGACAGCTGGTCACCGTGAACAAGAGCCTAACTTCTCTGATCCTCAGCTTCCCCCTTTGCAAGACAGCCGCCATCATGTTTCCTGGGCATCAGGGACTATTTAGAGGCTTTGCTTGAGTTCATTCATTTGATGCGTGCAGCAGTCCTACAAGATGGGGACTATTATTATGACCATTTGACACATGGGGAGACCAAAGATTAGGGAGAGTCAAGAATTTGGAAAAGATCCTGATGCTGGAAAGATTGAGGGCAAACAGAAGAGGGTGACAGAGGACGAGATGGTTGGATGGCATCACCAACTCAATGAACATGAATTTGAGCAAACTCCAGGAGACAGTGAAGGACAGGGAAACCTGGCGTGCTGCAGTCCTTGGGGTTGCAAAGAGTTGGACATGACCGAGCAGCTGAACAACCACAGCAAGAATTTGCCTGAGGGCACCCAGCTGTTAAGTGGCAGGGTTCATACTGGAGCCCAGACCATCCAGCTGTAGCACCCAGCACCTGCTGCACAGGCTGTGTTAGCTGCATGAGGTAACCCGCGTACAGATCCTGGTATGCAGTAAGTGTTCTGGACACAGAGGCTGTGGTCATTCTATGAAATCAGGGCAGGTCCTCTTTGACAGAGGTTTTTTCTGCTTTTTCTCTTCTTCAGTCACCCAGTCACCCTTTGCTCCTTTCAGGATCCAACCATGGCCTCAAAGATTTCTCTGCGTCCAGCCCAACCACTGCTCCCTGGGCCTGGCCACCAGCAAGACCTCAGCACTCCTTTCCCCAATCTGTCCTGGGCTGCTGATGTCTCTGGGTTAAGGCCACCCTCCACAACCTGGAGTGGAGTTAAAAAGTGCCAGGATCCAGGACTTCCCTGGTGGTCCAGCGGCTAAGACTCTGAAACCCCAGTGCAGGGGCCCAGGTTTGATCCCTGGTCAGGGAACTAGATCTCACCTGCTGCAATTAAGAGTTCTCATGCCACAATTAAAGATCCCACATGTTGCAACTAAAAAAAAATTAATACATAAAGTGTAGAGATTGAGAGATGTTGAAGTTTCAGATCCTGATTCTGCTCCTTTCCAGCTTCCTTTCCATGCCTCAGTGCTATTACTTGTAAAATGGAGTGGTCATAGTTAAAATACCTTCCTTGGTGAGTTGGTGGAAACATTGGTAAATTGACACAAGCATGGTGCTAAATAGGATTCCTGCTCAGGAACTAGAAACCGCTGTCAGTTATTTATGTCCACTGGGGGGAGATGTGAACGTTTCCATCAAACATACCTTATTCCTTGCCCTTTCTGTGCCCTCTCCCTGAACACTTCTTTTCAACTCCTATTCATCCTTCAAAACCCTGTTGGGAAAATCTCATCAGAACCCATCCCGTTGTTCTCTAGGTAGGAGACCCATTAAGGTGCAGGAAAGAAACCTAATGTGTGGGGTAAGACGATTTGGCAACAGAGAGAGCCTCATTGTCTTCCCCAAGGCACTATGGTGTATGGTTAGGTCCCGGGCTCGAGCCCCTGATACTCATTTCTGAGCTATGTTACTCAGGCAAATTCCTTCACCTGCCAGTGCCCCAGTCTTCTCAGCTGTGAAATGGGGCTAATAGGAGAGCCTGCTTCATCGGGCTTTTGTGCAGGTTAAGTCTGATAGTACACATAACAGGCCTAGAGCAGTGGTCTGGCCTTCATCTCCACCTTTGTCACAGGTATTAAAGTCAGTTTGGCCCTGGATGAGAGTCCTCTTTAGCCTCCAGAGCTGATGCCCCAAAGCTGGGGCTGGAGCTAGAAGAAGGGGCTCCAGAACCAGGGCGATCAGTGTTCCAAGCCTCCCACAGCCACCCAGGCCACCCATGGTACAAGGAAAAGAAGCTGAGTTCAGTAGACAGCTTGGATCTGTCACTAGTCCTGAGCCTTGATTTCCTCATCCGTAATCTGGGTATAGAGACAAAAGGCAGCCTGACACACTGGAGACGCAGAAGAGGTGGTCCCTCCTGCTCACCCTGATTCCTCACTAGGCCCTTGAGCAAATAAATAGACCAGGCTTGTCCTCCGAGGGCCCAGCACTGACCTAGTGGTGCCCATGAGAAATTGAGATCGATTCTTTCTCTCTCTCTGGGGCTTAGTGTTACCAACTATCTGGCCAAAGTGAGAACCTCAATTAATGGTCCTGCCCTCACTGTCCCAGGGAACCCCTGTCTCCTGGTTCACACAGCTCCTGCTCCAACCTACCTTTCCTCCCGGCAAACGAGAGGCTGCCCCGAATGCACTCTAGGGATGGATATATGTAGGCTGTGTCCTGCATCCCTAGCCCCTTCTCAGGGGTCAGGGCTAGGGAGACTCTCACACAGGTGGCCAGCAGCACAGGGGACTCCAAGTCACACCTCTACCCTGTCTTTCAGTAAGCACTTACCCACACTTAGGAAACACTCTTTGATTCCAGCCACCCAGCACGGGCCACGAACCCCAGCACCTCCACTTCTGGGACTCTATCCAAGTGAAATACTCCAAAATACAGGAAAAGATGCATGTACCAAAAACGTGCTTGGAAGTGGTATTTATAACTGGTCCCCAAGGGGAAACCACCTAAGTATTCAACAACAAAGGATTCATTAGGGAAATGATGGGATGGCACGTTTAAGGGAGAGAATATTCTAGAACCACAGTGGAATGATCATGGAGTCCACACGACAACATAGAAAACTTCTGGGACATAAAAAGGGTGCATAAGATTTCCAGATTTGATCCACTTGCATTGAAATTACCTTAAAAAGCTAGACAATAGCCAGTAAGAAAGACACCAGCATGCTAACAAGGCCCAAATTAATAGAAGGAGCTGGGAGGTCATTTCCCCCACTCTCATCTATTTTCTTTGAGGAGCGGACTCGAGTGAATATATGGTTAAATTGCTTTAAAAAAATCTATACGTATTTGCTCTTAGAAGAAATTCCAGCATGACAGGAAAGTGTGTTTTAGAAAGTGAAGATCGTCTAGAGGAGCCTGGTGCTAAAGAGCAGTGACGTTGGGGTTTTCTTCGTGCATACGGTACGTCACATATGTGCTTGGTCACGTCTGACTCTCGGACCCCACAGACTGCAGCCCGCCAGGCTCCTCTGTCCTTGGGATTTCCCAGGCAAGAGTACTGGAGTGGGTTGGCATTGCCTTCTCCAGGGGATCTTTCGACCCAGGAACCAAACCTGAGTCAGCTGTGTCTCCTGCATTGGCTGGCAGTATTTTTTACTGGCTGAGCCACTTGGGAAGCTCACAGTATGTGTTTCTGCTATTTTATAGAACTGGAGTCAGTACTGTAGGAGCATCTGACAGTGTGTCCCAGACGGATGTCCACAACAGTGTAGATCTGGGAATATCTTTTTCTTGGTAACTGCTATGTGAGATTCCAGTGCGTAGTCAGCCATGTCATGGAGTCCAGGCTGGTGGACACTGCCTGGCTTTTGTTACAGGCACCCATGGACCATACATCCTTACTGAGTCGGGCAAGTAAGCCCTTGGGGCTGACTTCTGAAGGCAAGGATGTTACACAAGTTCGGGTTTTGAAAGATTCTGCCAGGTTGTGTTCCCAGAAGGCTAGATTCATCTGGGGACCTGTTTTGGTCTTATTTTGACCGCTGGGGTGCCAGCACCTGCCAGCAGGAGCAGATTAATATGTTATCAGGAGTTTTTCCAACTGGCTCTTAAACATAGCCATAATTAAAAATTAAATTTTATAAGCTTATCATTAAATAAATCACATATTTTATGTGTAATATATTTCAAATGTATACTATTGTATTGAAAGTCATAAACCCTAATTATTTTATTCCCCTTATATTATCTGTGTTCTTAAGGTTATCTACGTCTGTCATATCTGGGTGGTGGAAATAGTAGATAAAGCTTTATTATGGCGCAGCCGCCCCAACTCCAAGTCTGCTGAGCTGATAGCTTGAAATCAGCTGGGTGGGAACATTGACACCATGGATATTAACAAACATTAACAACCCCCCTCCCCCACCCACCTCTCCCAAACCACTGTTGACTATTTGCCAGCATACCACTGCCTTCCATCCTATAAAACCCGACCCTAAAGAGCTGCGAGGGTCTTTCTCTGATGACCTAGAGGAAGAGAGTGTTATCAAACTAGAAAGTGGGGGAGGCTGGAGAAAGGCAAGATGGCTGGGGGCCTATTGTGGAGTTCAGGTACAGCTTCTGTCAGAACTGTGTGGAACTCAGCAGGTCAGAGCCTCCACTTCCCCTCCTGTAAAATGGGGTGATAGAAGCAGCCGTCTTGGAAGATAACTGGGAGCTTATGGAGAGTGGCTGCCATATCACTGCCTGATCAGGAGCAAGTGCTCAAAGGAGCCACAGGCCTGGGGCGAAACCCTGCTGGTTCACTTAATGTCTGAGACTCGGTTTCCTGTATTGTCAGTGAAGCAGTGGGAAGAGCTTAGAGACCCAGGACTAGAGACCTTAACATGCCTTGGCTGGAGTTAGGGGCTTCCCTGATGGCTCAGTGATAAAGAACCTGCCTGCAAAGCAAGAGACAGAAAGAGACTCGGGTTCGATCCCTGACTGGGGAAGATCCCCTGGAGAAGGAAATGGCAATCCACTCCAGTACTCTTGCCTGGAGAAATCCCGTGGACAGAGGAGCCTAGTGGGCTATAGTCCATGTGGTCGCAAAGAGTTGGATACGACTGAGCGACTAAATAACAGTAATGACAGGGTAGGGTAGGGAGGGGGTGATCATCATTGCTTCTGTTCCCATTCTCACCCCTCCATCCCTATCCCTTAAGGAGGTCCTGGATGTGCCCGAGGTGAGGGGGTGTCCACAGGGCTATCTGGGGGCTTCAAATAAATGAGGGGCAGGGCACAGAGAGGCCCAAGGAGAGTGGCATGAGGGGCCAGGGTCCCTGACTCCTTGCTAACTCTCATCTAGTCATTTCAGAAGGTCGCAGAGGCCATGACCACCTGGAGAAGCCCCCAGGCTGAACCCCTAGTCTGGGCTGAGCCCCCATTCCGCACACTTCTTGGGTGTAAGCGGAGGGAGCACCCAGTCGGAAGGATTCCAGGAGCCGCTCACAGGCCCCAGGGAAGGTGAAGGAGGAGGAACGTAATCATAAAACCACAACAAACAGAAACCAGCTTGCCACTGACTTTCCCCGAGGGGGCTTCTCTTATCATCCTCTGCTCGGCTCACCGGCCCGAAGGCAGTCCCCCAAGATCACACCACGAGGAAACACAACGTGAGATCTGAACCCAGAGCCCAGGTTCTGACTCTGAGACCGCGCACCCTCCCGTCCCACCCATGCCTCAGATGAGGAACTTAAGGCCCAGAGAGGGCAGGGGACTCGCCAAGGGCTGAACAGCACTCTAGGACCTGGGCTTCCTGGGGAGAAACTGGACGTAGCTGGAGGCCAGTTAAGGTAAATAACTCATCCCTGTTTGCCCGAGTCGTTTAGGATGGAAAGTTCATCCTGCCAAACCGGGATGTTTGGTCACCCTGTGACATCTGTCTCGGGTGGTCCAGAACCCCCCTGACCCCAGGACAGCTCCACTGGGCAGGAGTCGGGACAGAGGGAGGAGGCCGGGAACACTCGGGGCCTGGTCTGTGCCCTGGGGGCCCAGTCACCCCCTACCCGGGTCCCTGGACACCTACTTGTGGGGCCGAGGCTGCACACGACCAGCAGCAGGGCAACGGCCTGGCAGAGCACGCCGCGGTCCATGCTGTCCTTCCGGGGGTCTGCGTGCGGGGCCTTATCCGGTGTCCAGGGGCAGGGCTGCGGACGGGTGCGGGGGCCGGCGTGGGCTCTCGCGGGGACCCAAGGGCAGCAGGCAGCTGGAGCGACGGCGTCCCTGCTCCAGCCTTCTGAGGTGGCGGCTGAGGGGTCAGGAGAAGCGGGCACGGGAGCGTGGGGCCAGGCCGGGGGGTTGCTGGCCCAGCCTTAAGCGGGGAGAGGCTGCAGGGCTTTTGTGGATGGTGGTAGCGGCAGCAGCGGTCCCGGCCTGTGGATACAGATGGAGGCTGGGGTCTGACCGTCAGCTATGGGAGCTCCGGCTCATCCAGCCTGGCCCGGGGAGGCAGGAAATGCGCTTCCTTAGAGAAGGGGCCGGGCCAGGCGGCCTGCCAGGCAGAGAGAGGAAGTGCCACAGGCTTTGTCGCTGGGTGGGGGGCCCTGGGGCGGGGGTGTTTGTTGGGGGGGAGGCAGTGGGGTGGGAGGACCCAGGCTCCAGGTTCGTCTCCCCACATACCCCACCCTTCCATCCCACCCTCTCCAACGGCTGGCTGGTGGGGTACATCTGGCAGCCCCAGGGGGGCAGATGAAAAGAACCATCCTAACAGCCCACCAAGGGGCACCATCAGGGGCCAGGCCTGGCCAAGGCCTGGAACTTCACGGGGAATTCAGCTCTGTGAACTCGCTGTCCCCGTTTTGTAGATGAGGGCACAGAGGCTTGATGAGGTGCGATCACTGACCCAAGAAGATGGTGGAGCTGGAGTTTGAACAGGTCTCCTCGGGCACCAACACTGGTTTCCCTAAGTGCGACACTGGGCTGGCGTTCCCTTGTTTTGTAAGCAGGGAGCCTGAGGCCCAGGATAGGGGAGCAATGCTCCAAAATTGGCACAGTGCGGCAGCTGGGGCTGAGATCTCAGGGCCCAGAGAGCGCAGAGGACAAGCCCACTGCCACACAGTCGCCCTGGAAATAAAGCAGGTACAACAATGCTTTCCTCGCCAGGCGGTTGCGAGATTTCCGTAGGTCCAGGTGCCATAGCACAGAGCTCTGGGCCCGGCACTCAGAAAGGGCTTGCCCATCACGCTCCCTGAGCCTGGGAGACAGTCCCAGAACTGTCCCTTGCTCATTTGCAAACAGTTAGCACCAACTACATGTCCGCCTTGGTGCTAGTCACGGGTAGCACTTTAGGATCAGCCCCAGGAGGTTCAGAGGAGGAAGCCGCTGCCTGGAGGAGGGACCATTTAGGTCTGGCCTGTGGAGTCTGGGCGAGTTGCGGTGAGGGGGTGGAAAAAGGGGTGCGGAGGGCGAGTCAGGCTGGGCACCAGCCTGAGCAAAGACACAGAGGCAAGAAGTGGCCTGACAGCCGCAGGTCAGGCAGGGGTGTGGCGGGGAAAAGAGACCTAGAGAGGCAGACTCTGGCCTTGCTCTGGGAGAGGGGGCAGTTTTTACTTGAATTTAGCCGCACCGGCTCTCAGCTGCAGTATGCCAAACTCCAGTCTTTGTTACAGCAAGGATCTTCAAGTTACAGCTTGAGAGACTTTTAGTTGCAGCATGTGGGAATCTAGTTCTCTGGCCAGGGATCGAACCCGGGACTCCTGCATCGAGAGCACAGTCTTAACCGCTGGACCACTAGGGAAGTCCCAGGGAGTGGGGGGCCTTCAGGACTGTATCCTGAAGGCCTCGGGAGTCACAGAGGGTTCTGGAGAGGGGGTGCTGGCAGAGTGGGCTTGGAGAGGACGAATTTCCGTCCCACAGTGGGGACAGAGCCAGGGGCTTTCCCCTTTACACTTGTCCTGGTCACAGATGGAGAAACCGAGGCCCAAGGAAGAAGGAGAAGGTGGGAGCCCTGGCTGCCTCCGGATAAACCGGGGGCGAGTGGAACGTGTTTGTGTCTGTAGGAGCTGACCCCCAGGGCAGGAAGGGCGGGTGTGGCTCCTTGGGTGGAGGTGGGGAAAGGTTTGCTCGCCCAGCCCTGCGGCTGCGCGTTCCATGCCCGGCCAGGCTCGGGTCTTGGGTCACTGGAGACCCATCCCAGTCCAGCAAGGCCAGGAAGGCTGTGACAGAGCAGAGGGAGACCCCCGAGAGTGACTGTTCCTCGGCCTTTTCCTGCAGCCTCGGGGATGGGGAGGTGGGCATCACCAGGCACAGGGTGGCTCCAGTGGGGGAAGGTTGGGTGCCTGTGAAGTTCCCCAGGCACCCTCCCAACCAGAGTCCATGCCCCAGGGACAGTTAGTTACTCCAGTCCCCCCGGAGCTGAACTCTCCCTCTCTCAGGCCCCACCCTAGGCCTTCCTCTGTCAGCTCTGGATCCCCTCAATCACTCCAGAGACACAGGAGGAACCTGAGGCTCCCTGAGGTTTGAGTGACCCCAGTTGGAGACCCCAGGGCTGCCTGGCTCCAAGCTCTGCTCCTTCCCATCTGCTCCCATCTGAACTTGGAGAGGACAGATGGCCCTAGGTGAGGGGGATTGTTATCCAGAATGGGTGTTGGGGCATCTGAGGCCATAACGGGGACCCCACAGGAGGCTCCTCTCAAACCTCCCTCCCGGGAACTTTCCTGGTGGACCAGCGGCTAAGACTCCAAGTTCCCGATGCAGAGGGCCTGGGTTCTATCCATGGTCAGGATCCTACGTGCTGCAACTAAGACCCCATGCAATGAAATAAATAAATATTTTTAAAAAAAAAAATAGAAAACACTGCCCTCCCATCCACCCTCATGCTGCTAATCCATCCCCTCTCACACGGTAAGCAAGACCCACTGGGTTTCTCTAGAAAGTGGGAGAGGCCTAGATGGACCCAGGCCATGCTTGTTTGTGACTTCCAGGGAGAGAAAAACCTAAGGAGGGCCTAGAGTCCTGAGCCCAGGGGCCCGGTGGAGGGAGGAAGATGGGGCACCCAGGGCTGGAGAAGGGACTCACCCCAAAGCTCCCATGGCACCCTGACGCCGCCACCCCTCAGCCAGCCTCATGCTGTGTGAGTCTGCTCGACTAGCAGCCCCTCGAGGGCAGGGACTTAGATGTCTCTGCTCCACTGCTTCCCCAGCACAGAGCCCAGGAGGACCTTCTGGTCCTTAAGACTCACTGATTAAAAGCATGAAGTTCTGCAGAAGGTAAGGCAGGAGCGGAGCCGGGGACGCATAGGGCAACTGAGACACAGAGAGATAGGCCTTTGCTCCTGTCCCCAGGGGCAGAGGCCAGTCTCCGGGCCGGGTTGCCTGTCCCCAAGGAGTCTCACAGTCACTGTGACACCGTCCTGCAGGTGGGGAGCAGCCTTGGGTTAGTGGTCTCCTTTTTGCCCCCCAGATGCACGCCCCATTCCAGGGGACACATGTACCTCCTCCAGCCCCCCCGCCAGCCCCAAGCCAGCCCTGCACAGCTCAGAGAGGAAGGAGCCAGAACCTGCAGGGTCACTGCAGATTGGTGGCCTGTCTGCTCCGGAGGCCACAGCCCTGACCTGGCCCTCTCCACCCAGCCCTTCAGGCTGTGGGTAGTCAGGTCATGGCTACTGCCAGCCCCGGGCTTCGGCACTGTCCCTCGTGACTCTCCTACACCCTGCCCACACCTGTGTCAACAGACCCTTCGCTCCGCTCTCCTCCAATTGTCCCACTGGAGCGTGCCGTCTGCTTCCTGCTGGGGCCCCGACTGATACAGACGTTTTTCAGGTGCCGCCTAGCCACACGCCAAAGAGACAGGCGGCCAATGGCCAGGCGTCTGGGCCAGGCCCCCGCCACGGGCAGGTGCCCCTTCCTCTCCCCCGCTGGCCGGGAAGACCGGGGCTGCAGGAGCGGATGGAGCACGTCTACCCTGGCCGCAGGCCACCAGAGGAATTTCAGGCGGCCCCCAGGGACTCCCCCACCAGGCGGCGGGCTGTCTCCAGCACCGGCCTGGAGCCAGGAACTATTGAAAACAGTAGGACCAGACCCACACAGGCAAGGGAGAGTGTGGGTGCGGGGAAAGACAGCTCTGGCCTGGGAGTCAGGGTGTCCAGGCTTCAGGCAAGACCTCCACGTCTTGTGATAACTGAGGAGAATCTACGTATAACTAGGGGGACTCTGCTTGGTGCTCCTGTTGACCTAAATGGGGAGGAAATTCAAAAAAGAGGGGCTATATGTAGATGCATAGCTGATTCACTCTGCTGTACGGTGGAAACTAACACAACACTGTAAAGCGACTGTTCTCCAATGAGAATTAATTTTAAAAAATGTTCTGTGTCTCAGTTTTTACCTCTGTGCAGTGGGAGGGCAGTCTGCTGGCCAGGAGGAACCTAAAGCCCAGGAGAACAATCGGAATCACCCCACCACCATTCACACGCTTGCCCTGTGCCAAGTGCCACCTCCTGGCCACTTTAACGGGCTGAGACAGTCGCACCCCCATTTTACAGTGGAGGAAACTGAGGCTCAAGTGCACAGGACAACAGGGCTGAGGAGGAGGGGCAGAGGCTAATTCTAATCTGGGCCTGTCCTTCCTCCTTTGACTTCCAGAACATTCCATCCTGGTTTTCCTCCCACCTCCCTGGTTGCCTTATCTGCCTTTTCTCTGGTACCTCCCCATCCTTCCTTACTTGGACCCTTCTTCCCTTCTCTGTTTATTCTCACCCTCAAGTCCGATTTTCTCAGATCTTTGTGACCATGATGTCATGTCCCAGCACAAACCGAGGGACTCAGACTCCAATAATTAAAACAAACATTTTGTGAACCTATATATATATATATATATACCCTTAGGATGGGCATTCATCCTGTTCCATTTTCTTTCAAATACTGATCACTAGACACCCTATTGATTTCATTGCCCACTGTGGGTCTGGGGCATAGAATATAACGCCCTAGATGCTCGCTACTCAAAGTGTCATCTTAGCGTCTCCTGGGAGCTTCTCTCAGGCCCTACCCCAGACCTGCTGAATCAGAAGCTGCGTTTAATCAATATCCTCAGGACATTCACGTGTACATTACAGTTTGGGAAGGACTGTTCTGGGTGCCCTCATCCAGATAGCTTTAAAGACCATTCATACATTGGCAGCTCCCAGCTTTGTGTCTCCAGCCGGAACTCTTCCCTCAGGCTCCAGGCCCCTGATAAGCACCTCAGACTTCACGAGTCCAAAACTGGGCTCTATTCATCCTCTGCCAACTGTTCCTGCCTCGTCTCCCCATCTCAGACCATGACAGCTCCCTCCTCTCGTTGCTCAAGACTTAAGGATGACCTTGACTCTGCTATATCATTCATCCAATCTATAAGCACATCCTTCGGCTCCTCCTCCCCAGACAAATTCCCATTGTGTGTGGGGCTCCCACCACCCCACAGCTACCACCCTGGCCACCACAAGCACCTCATGGAATATAACAGTCACTGGCCCTCCTTACTCCCACCCTTGCTCCCAGCCCACTCTGCGCACTATAAAGAGAATCTGTTAAAACCAAGTCAGGTTCCAGCCCTCCTCTGCTCAGCACCCTCTGCAGATAACCATCTGACTCAGTGTGAAAGGCAGCACCCCTCAAATGGCCCCTGAGACTCCCCTGTCCCCTCTCTGGCCTCTGCTCTTCCGCCACTCACTCAGTCCACCCCAGCTGGCCCCCTTGCTGTTCCTGGAATGCACCAAGCGCATGCCCACCTCAGGGCCTTTGCACCTGCTGTGCTCTCTCCCTGAAACTCTGTCCCCCGAGATAACCACTGGGCTTGCTCCTCGCGCTTTAAGTTGCTGATCAAATATCACATGGTCAATGAAGACTTTCCATCGCATTTTTAAAAATCGTTTTATTTATTTGTTTGTTTTTGGTTGTGCTGGGTCTTCGTTGCTGCATCTAGCTGCGGAGAGAGAGGGCTACACTGTAGTTGCGGTGTGCGGGCTTCTCATTGCAGTGGTTTCTCTTATTGTGGAACATGGGCTCTAGGGCTTGTCCCATTACATTTTAAGCAGCCCTCTCTCTCTCCACACCAGCAATTGGCCCCCTGGGCACATATCAACCTCTGACAATATTGTGTGTGTGCTAAGTTGCTTCAGTCGTGTCTGACTCTTTGCAGCTCTATGGACTGTAGCCTGACAGGCTCCTCTGTCCATAGGATTCTCCAGACAAGAATGCTGGAGTGGGTTTCCATGCCCTCCTCCAAGGGATCAAACCCACATCTCTTATGTCTCCCGCATTGGCCGGCGGCTTCTTTACCACTACTGCCACCTGGGAAACCCTCTGACAGATCATATACTGTTTATTTGGTCTGTTTCCCTCTTTAGAACAAGAGTTTCATAAGGGTAAGGGCCTAAGCTTTGCTGCTGAATCCCCATCGCTTAGAATAGCGCCTCGCCCATGACAGGTGTTCATTAAGTGTTCGTGTAATAAATGGACGAACTTAACCCCTGGGCTACACAACTTGGGGTCTCTTGGGCTGTCATTCTGGGTTTCCAGGGTGTGTGTGTTGGGGGCATTCTGAACCCAGGGATGGGGGAGTCTCTGAAGAGGGCAAATGACTCCCAAGGGTAGAGGGAGGTGACCAGGTTCGGAGGTCATGCTGGACTCTATTCTAGAAGAGTGGGATCTCTATCTCCCTCTCTTTCCCCGGGAAATGGTCCTGGTACATGCTGCCTCCTGGGTGGTGCTGACCTTCTTGATAAAACCTGACCATGCCCAAGGTCTAGATGACCACGCCCGTGACGACCATCTAAGAGGCAGAAGGATTCTGCTGGGCTGGGATTCTAGCACCTCTGTGTTGTAGGGACTCCGAGTTCATAGAAAGGGAAACTGAGGTCCAAGAAGAGATGAGACTCTCCAACACCCCATGGACCACAGTGGGCAACAGAGGTGGGAGACCCTGTACCACAACCCCCAGAAGGGGCAGAAGCTGGAGAGGCAGGTGGGGGTGCCCCTGCCTTGCTGTGTGATCTGGGGCAAGTCACACAACCTCTCTGGGTCGGCTTGCCAAAGAGGAAGCCCTGTGTTGGCCAGCTGCGCGTGTCCAGTGGGTCTCTGCACCCCTCCTCTGAAGCCCCCCCACCGTGGAGCCGCCAGGCCTTCCTGTTTACTCGAGGCCCCTCTCGCGGCTGGGAGGCGACAGCCTTGGCCTCCTCCGCTCCCCGCTTCCTTCCTCTCCCACTTCAGTGCCTCCGGCCAGGCCTCAGGGCCCCCGAGGCCAAGACTTAGGGGTGCAATCCACGGGGGCGAGGGCATCTGAGGATACCTCCCTACCTGAGAGCACCTCCTCTCTGAGACCCTGAGGTTACATAGGGGCTGCATTCGTCCTCCAGATGGTTAAAATGTTCCTGCATCTTGGGAGGGTCCCCAGAGACCTGAAGAGTGCCCATTTCTACAGTCTCGGATTGGCCATCACGCTGCCCTCTCAGCCCGCCACTAGGTGCCGAGCACACACGGACCCTAGAGATGCCCCTTCCTCCCACGCCTTCCCTGGGCTCCCGCCTCCACAGGGCAGCTCCTTTCTGAGCTCCCCAAAGTAGGGGGCTGTGGACCCGCAGCTGGGGCCTCCTGCCCAAAGCAGACCTGCTGAATCAGAGTCAGCTTTTCTAAGAGCCCAGGGAGATGTGTGTGAAGGTTACAGCTGGAAGCGCTGCAGGTCTCACTGTCCTGCCTGGTTTAAAAACTCTTCCTGGGACTTCCCCCAGCGAACCAGTGGTTAAGACTCCATGCTCTCAAAGCAGGGGGCACGGGTTCAATTCCCGGTTGAGGAACTAACATCCCACATGCTTCACAGTGTGGCCAAACAAACAAACAAACCTTCGTGAGCTTAGTCTGTTCGGTATTTCTGCCCCCAAAGACTTCTCTTGAATCTATGAAGCCTCTATAGCTAACTTCCAGTTTACAAGAAATTCAAGGGGTGGGGTAGCTGGTTAAACGCCACCATGAGGAAGTAACAGAAGAATCTGGAAAAAGGAATTTTCTGTAGGACAACTGGTCCCTTCACAGTCAGCGCCACCTTCGAGGTTAAAAGAGGTTTCATGGAATCACAACCAAATGCAGTGTGTGGTCCTGGGTTGCATTCTGGTTTGACACAGACGTATTTTGGGGACCACTGGGGAAAATTGCATGTGGTCTGATTATTACCTATCACAATGCTACTATTAACCTAGTGTTCTTGGACCTCTGAGTTGTGGTTACATAGGAAAGGGTCCTTACTTATTGTAAAGTCATACTGAAGTCAGACTTTATGGGTGAAGTGTTTTCATATCTGTAATTTACTTAAAAGTGGTTTGGCAAAAGTAAAACAATGAGGTATGGAAAAATAGTGCCAACTAAATGTTGGTGATTGGTGTACGGAGGTTCATTATATTATTTCCTTCAGTTTTCAGTTTGCTTGAAAATGTTCATTGAAAAATAAAGCTCTGGGACTTCCCTGGTGGTCCAGTGGTTAAGAATCTGCCTTGTAATGCAGGGGACCCAAGTTCAATCCCTGGTCAGAGAACTAAGGTTCCGTATGCTGCAATGGAGATCCTGCGTGCCACATCTAAGACCCAACGCAGCAATACATAAATATTAAAATATATTAATTAAGTAGAATATATATGAATCAAATTATCTGCTTCTGTCCCTCTAAGGCTTCAGCCCTCCCCACACTCAATGGGTTGTCTCCACCTCTGAGGCTCTGCAGAGCTGTCCCCTCTGCCCTTCCAGGCCCTCTCATTCCTAATCAAACATACTCCTAGTTTCCTTCAAGGCCCCACTTCAGAGTTCCAGCTCAAGGAAACTCCCGCCACCCAGACCCCCTCTGAGTTCTGTATTCAGAGCTGGTCTGGGTGGAGTAGCTAGGGTGGAATTTTGTGAATATGGCCGCCCTTGTTCCGAGAGCCACTGCACATGGACCAGGGGGTTTGTGACCTCGTCTTGTGAGCATAGCAGTTGCTCTGGAAAGTAGAATGAACAAACGTGAACGAAGGAAACCCTCACAGGGAGGTTTGTGGTGGCAAGGATGGGGTGGAGCTGTTAAAAAGTTTGTGTTTTTTCCCCCAAATTCTCAAGGGTTTGGTTTTTTTTAATTAATAAAGTGATTCCATGGTGAATAGTTGGGGTCAGCTTAGGTTTTCATAAACTAAAGACATACTTGAATTAATGAAGCTGTACTTGAAAAATAAAGGTAATGAAGATGATTTTGTCAGGTAGATTTCTCTTAGCTTTGTATCATTTGGGGTGTGTTTTTCCACTTGCCCTCACACTGATCCTAACAACCTCGACAGAGGAGATGCATGCACGCCTGTGTGTGTTTTAGCCCAGTTTGATAGATGCTCAGACAGTAAAGAATCTGCCTGCAATGAGGGAGACCTGGGTTCGATCCCTGGGTCAGGAAGATCCCCTGGAGAAGGGAATGGCAACCCACTCCAGTATTCTTACCTGGAGAATTCCATGGACAGAGAAGTCTGGCAGGCTACAGTCCATGGTGTCTCAGAGAGTTGGACCTGACTGAATGACTACACTTTCACTTTCCTTTTGACAGATGCAACAAGGAGACCCCGAGGTGAGAGGTCACAGAAAGAGTAGGGACTCCCTTGCGTGCCCGGGTTGGCGTGGCTCACAGACTAACCAGCCGCAGAAGACCAATCTGTACCCCACCCAGGGCCTCATGGTGCGGGCCTTCTAGAACCTATCTCCCCTATACTATTATCTACTGATTTCATGTTCTTCTTTCAATAGACTCACTTTTTATAACTTAAATATGTTTATTTTAAAGGAAAGTTTAAATAATGACTGTAAACGGAAAACCAGCCTCATGTGCCATAAATAGAAGGGGACACACACACGGGTTGCCCTCACCCCACCCAGGATTCCGTCCCAGCTGAGGGTGCCCTGCTGGAGGCTCTCTTGGCTTTAAAGGGAGTCGCTGGGCTTGGGACAGGTGTTAGGGGCACGTGAACACCAAGGGAGACGCTCTCCGTGATGAGGTCAAGGCATGAAAGAGAACAGAAGAGGGAAGATAGTTCTCCCGGGGGACTCTGGGGTATTCCGAGGCATTCCCAATGCATTCTGCCAAGGCTGCTCAGGTCTGTGTTTCCACAGGCCGTGGTACTGACCACTCACATCCCTGGCTCAGTGTGTTCTCATCCTAACCTTGGTGGGGGGCAGAGGGAGGAGCACTGAGCCTAATTCAGATTTGGAAATGGGCTCGGGGAGGGTAGGTTGTGACCTGGCCAGGGCTGCATGGTGGGACATCCTGCAGGTCTCACCTCCAGGGAGGCACCCTTGACCATGACCCCCCTTCATTCCCAGTGCCCTGTCCAGACCCTCAGAGCGTCTTGCACCAAGGAGGCCAGTTCACTGCCCACCCAGCCAGCTGATGTGTGCTGTCCTCCCTGCCCGGGGAGCCCCTACCCCCACCCCCAGCCCATGACCATGCTGCCTGCTCCAGCCCTGTCCCCAGCGACGGTTTGGGACAGAAAACATGCTCAGAGAGCTAAGGGGCTCAGGGCCAAGGTCACACAGCAAGGACAGAGGGGAAGCCAGGCCAGGGCCCAGCTCTGCCTGACCATGAGCCCCTGAGAACCAGGACCCCACCTCCATCACCCAGCGTCCCCTGGCCTGGCACAGCCTGGGCCCAGCACACCCCTGTGTAAGGGGGATTTTCCACTGGAACAAGGAGAGGGGCGCCAGCTGAAGTGGGTTTAGAGGGGCCCCTGACGAAGAACCAGAGCGGGAGGGGCTGGGGGCTCAAGGCTGGGGCGTCCACGCCCTGTGAATCAACCCTGATGGAAGAAAAGAAAAAGGAATAAAACTGAATGTCCTTGGAAACTCCTTTAGTGCTCGGCTGTCCATGAAAACAGGATAAAGTGGCTTCCTCTGCCTGTGCTCAGCCGGGCAGGGTGGAGGCGCTGAGCTCAGGCCAGGAAGGCCTCGAGTCAGGACGAGGGTGGGGCGGGGCTCTCGCTGGGGAGGGGGCTCCAGCTTGGCTACTTGAGGGCGTCCAGGTGGGTGCAGACCTGGGAGAAGACATTGTCCACAGAGCCTTCGGCGTTGACCTGCAGGGAGACGGGCCATGATTGCAGAATGACTACGGGGCTTGGTGAGGGGGCCGGGTGGACCCCACCAAGGCAGGGCGCTGACAATCCCACCCAGAAGCCAAGCCAGGCTCCCCAAGCTCAGCCACAGTGGGCAGCAGCCTCTTGTCCAACCAGTGAGGGAAACCAAGGCCCAATCAGGAGGGCTGTCCCAAGGTGAGAGCAATTGGAGGCCATCCCAGGCAAAGACTCGGGTTTTCTCTCAGGCCCGCACCTTGCGAACAATGCCGCGTTTCTCGTAGAAGGCGATGACGGGCTCTGTGGCCTTGTAGTAGGTTTCCAGACGCTTCTTGATGGTCTCTTCGTTGTCGTCCACCCGTCCGCTGGTCTCTCCGCGCTTCAGGAGCCGCTTGGTCATGGTCTCAGGGCCGGCGTCCACATACAGCAGTAGCGTGGGCTGTCCGATCTGCGGGCAGGGTGCTGTTTACAGAGGGTCCATTCCTGCCCCCTGGGGCCACCTTCTCCTCCACTTTCCACTTCTTAGGCCCACCCGAAACCTACCCATACCTTCCAGCCCTTCCCCAAGGCAGCCTGAGGAAGCTTGCTCAAACCGATCTGCCCTGCCCCTCCCCTGATCACGCCTCTTCCACGGCTCCCCAGTGCCCTCGGGAGAAAGGCCTAACTCCTCACCTGACCTGCCCTCCTCATCTCGTGCTCCTCATGACTTTGCTCTCCTGGCTTCAGCCACATGACTGGGTGTGGTCGGGCTCTCATCCCCTCCTCGCCAGGCCTCTGCTCATTCTGGGAACCTCAGTCAGAAACCCTTTCCCTCAACACCAAGGGCTCGCCTTCTGATTTGAGCTAAAATCTCATTCCTCTAGGGCAGTCTTCTCAGATGCCCCCTCCCCTGCCCCAACCACAGCCCTAGCTCTCTGAGATTGCTCTCCCTGGTGGCTCAGACAGTAAAGAATCTGCCTGCAATGCAGGAGACTTGGGTTCGATCCCTGGGTAGGGAAGATCCCCTGGAGAAGGAAATGGCAACCCACTCCAGTATTCTTGCCTGGAGAATCCCATGGACAGAGGAGCTTGGCGAGCTATATAGTCCATGGGGTCTCAAAGAGTCAAACAAGACTGAGCGACTAACACGCTCTTTCACTTTCTTGCAATCAGTCCCCATTACTTCTGCCTTGAGCTTGTCTCAGGAGTGTGTGTGTGTGTGCTCAGTTGCTTCAGACTGTGCAACCACATGGACTGTAGCCTACCAGGCTCCTCTGTCCATGGGATAATCCCAGCAAGAATACTGGAGTGGGTTGGGTTGCCATTGCCTCCTTCAAGGGATCTTCCCAACCCAGGGATTGAACCCTCCCTCTTGCAGCTCCTACATTGGAAGGCAGAGCCATGGAGCCACCTGGGAAGCCTTGCCTCAAGAGGGCCTCTGGTTATTTACTTAACATCCCTCTCCCAGGCAGGCCTGGAGCCCCTGAGGGCCGGTAGATGCATCTTATACCTGCAGGGCTGATGGGAACCTGACAAAGGAACAAGGGCTGAGTGAAGGGGCGAGGGGCTGCTGAGCTCTGGGGGTTTTCAACAAGGTCACTGTCATTGGAACAAACATTTCGTCTGCAGAGAAGGTTTGGAAGGACCAGGTCGACCGTTCCTCCTTCAGTGAAGCCCAGGCGCCCCCTGGTGACCAGAGCCAAGCAGACCAGGTGTCCAGAGGCTGGCCGACACAATGGAGCCGGGCCTTGTGCCAAGTCCAGCACCCACAACATCACCCACAACAGTCCTAGGAAGGATGGGGTCTTTCATTGACCACATTTTCTAGACATGATTGTCACGGCCTGAAGTGACGTCACAAAGCTGGTACATCGGGACATGCTTAGGGCTGCCTGGCATCGGACTTCAGGACACATGGCCTCCTAGCTCGAAGGAAGCCCAGCCAATCTCCATCTCACAGACAGGGAAACTGAGTCCCAGGCCAGGATAGACACTTTCTTGAGGTCCTGCAGCCTCTTAGAGGTCGAGAAATACAGTGTTGGGACTCTCCTGGTGGTCCAATGGCTAAGACTCCTTACTCCTGATGAAGGGGGCTCAGGTTTGATTCCTGATCAGGGAACTAGAACCCATAAGCTGCAAATAAAAGCCCAAATGCTGCAATTAAAGATCCCGTGTGTTGCAACTAAGACCTAAGTGAACGTCGACATTCTAGGAATCAGCGAACTAAAATGGACTAGAATGGGTGAATTTAACTCAGATGACCATTATATCTACTACTGCAGGCAGGAATCCCTCAGAAGAAATGGAGTAGCCATCATGGTCAACAGAGAGTCCGAAATGCAGTACTTGGATGCAATCTCAAAAATGAAAGAATGATCTCTGTTTGTTTCCAAGGCAAACCATTCAATATCACAGTTATCCAAGTCTATGCCCCAATCAGTAATGCTGAAGAAGCTGAAGTTGAAAGGTTCTATGAAGATCTGCAAGATCTTTTAGAACTAACACCCAAAATAGATGTCCTTTTCATTATAGGAGACTGGAATGCAAAAGTAGGAAGTCAAGAAACACCTGGAGTAACAGGCAAATTTGGCCTTGGAATGCAGAATGAAGCAGGGCAAAGACTAATAGAGTTTTGCCAAGAAAATGCATTGGTCATAGCAAACACCCTCTTCCAAAAACACAAGAGAAGACTCTACACATGGACATCAGCAGATGGTCAATACCAAAATCAGATTGATTATATTCTTTGCAGCCAAAGATGGAGAGGCTCTATAGAGTCAACAAAAACAAGACCAGGAGCTGACTGTGGCTCAGATCATGAACTCCTTATTACCAAATTCAGACTGAAATTGAAGAAAGTGGGGAAAACCACTAGACCATTCAGGTATGACCTAAATCAAATCCCTTATAATTATACAGTGGAAGTGAGAAATAGATTTAAGGGCCTAGATCTGATAGATAGAGTGCCTGATGAACTACTGAATGAGGTTCGTGGCATTGTACAGGAGACAGGGATCAAGACCATCCCCATGGAAAAGAAATGCAAAAAAGCAAAATGGCTGTCTGGGGAGGACTTACAAATAGCTGTGAAAAGAAGAAAAGTGAAAAGCAAAGGAGAAAAGGAAAGATATAAGCATCTGAATGCAGAGTTCCAAAGAATAGCAAGAAGAGATAAGAAAGCCTTCTTCAGCGATCAATGCAAAGAAATAGAAGAAAACCACAGAATGGGAAAGACTAGAGATCTCTTCAAGAAAATTAGAGATACCAAGGGAATATTTCATGCAAAGATGGGCTCGGGGGGACGCCGGGGGAGGGGCGGAGAAAAAAAAAAAAAAAAAAAAACAAAGATGGGCTCGATAAAGGACAGAAATGGTATGGACCTAACAGAAGCAGAAGATATTAAGAAGAGGTGGCAAGAATACACAGAAGAACTGTACAAAAAAGATCTTCACGACCCGGATAATCACGATGGTGTGATCACTCATCTAGAGCCAGACATCCTGGAATGTGAAGTCAAGTGGGCCTTGGAAAGCATCACTATGAACAAAGCTAGTGGAGGTGATGGAATTCCAGTGGAGCTATTTCAAATCCTGAAAGATGATGCTGTGAAAGTGCTGCACTCAATATGCCAGCAAATTTGGAAAACTCAGCAGTGGCCACAGGACTGGAAAAGGTCAGTTTTCATTCCAATTCCAAAGAAAGGCAATGCCAAAGAATGCTCAAATTACCGCACAATTGCACTCATCTCACATGCTAGTAAAGTAATGCTCAAAAATCTCCAAGCCAGGCTTCAGCAATACGTGAACCATGAACTTCCTGATGTTCAAGCTGGTTTAGAAAAGGCAGAGGAACAAGAGATCAAATTGCCAACATCTGCTGGATCATGGAAAAAACAAGAGAGTTCCAGAAAAACATCTACTTCTGCTTTATAGACTATGCCAAAGCCTTTGACTGTATGGATCACAATAAACTGTGGAAATTCTTCAAGAGATGAGAATACCAGACCACCTGACCTGCCTTTTGAGAAATTTGTATACAGGTCAGGAAGCAACAGTTAGAACTGGACATGGAACAACAGACTGGTTTCAAATAGGAAAAGGAGTACATCAAGGCTGTACCTTGCTTATTTAACTTCTATGCAGAGTACATCATGAGAAACGCTGGGCTGGAGGAAGCATAAACTGGAATCAAGATTGCCGGGAGAAATATCAGTAACCTCAGATATGCAGATGACACCACCCTTATGGCAGAAAGTGAAGAGGAACTAAAAAGCCTCCTGATGAAAGTGAAAGTGGAGAGTGAAAAAGTTGGCTTCAAGCTCAACATTCAGAAAACTAAGATCATGGCATCCGGTCCCATCACTTCATGGGAAATAGATGGGGAAACAGTGGAAACAGTGGCAGACTTTATTTTGTGGGGCTCCAAAATCACTGCAGATGGTGACTGCAGCCATGAAATTAAAAGACGCTTACTCCTTGGAAGAAAAGTTATGACCAACCTAGATAGCATATTCAAAAGCAGAGACATTACTTTGCCGACTAAGGTCTGTCTAGTCAAGGCTATGGTTTTTCCTGTGGTCATGTATGGATGTGAGAGTTGGACTGTGAAGAAGGCTGAGCGCCGAAGAATTGATGCTTTTGAACTGTGGTGTTGGAGAAGACTTTTGAGAGTCCCTTGGAATGCAAGAAGATCCAACCAATCCATTCTGAAGGAGATCAGCCCTGGGATTTCTTTGGAAGGAATGATGCTAAAGCTGAAACTCCAGTACTTTGGCCACCTCATGAGAAGAGTTGACTCATTGGAAAAGACTCTGATGCTGGGAGGGATTGGGGGCAGGAGGAGAAGGGAACAACAGAGGATGAGATGGCTGGATGGCATCACGGACTCGATAGATGTGAGTCTGAGTGAACTCCGGGAGTTAGTGATGGACAGGGAGGCCTGGCATGCTGTGATTCATGGGGTCGCAAAGAGTCGGACATGACTGAGTGACTGAACTGAACTGAAAGATCCTGTGTGTTGCAACTAAGACCTGCTGCTGCTGCTGCTAAGTCGCTTCAGTCGTGTTTAGCTCTGTGCGACCCCATAGACAGCAGCCCACCAGGCTCCCCCATCCCTGGGATTCTCTAGGCAAGAATACTGGAGTGGGTTGCCATTTCCTTCTCCAATGCATGAAAGTGAAAAGTCAAAGTGAAGTCTCTCAGTCGTGTCCGACTCTTCGCGACCCCATGGACTGTAGCCTACCAGGCTCCTCTGTCCATGGGATTTTCCAGGCAAGAGTACTGGAGTGGGGTACCACTGCCTTCTCCAACTAAGACCTAGAGCAGCCAAAAAAATTTTTTAAAGAAATATGGTATATTCCTACTGAGTGAGGCTCAAAGCTGTGGAAGCCCAAAGATGGCCCAGTCTCACAGAGACAGGCAGTGGAGATGGAAGTCTGTCCTACCCCAGCCCCCTAAGATGTCAGGTCCTCCCCATATATGGCCCTGCTGCTGAGAATTGCCCCTGAGTCCCCATCCATCCTTGCTGACCTCTCCCTCTTCCTAGGAACTCGCAGTTTCCTCCGTTTCCCCATATGGCCTGTGACATCAGAGATACTGGCATATATCAGAGGTGTGTTTATGTGTGCACACTTGTGTGTGTGTGTACATTTGTATGTGTGTGTACATGTGTACAATCTCTGTATATACCTGCATACATCTCTGTGCATGTGTACATGTGTACATATGCCTCTGGCCTTGTGCACGTGTGTCTGCCGGTACGTGTGTGTGCATGTACCGGTGCTTGTCTGTACCTGTGGTCACCTGCCTGTACATGTGCGTGTTTGGGTGAGGTGTTCCCACCCTGGAGAAGATCCTCCTGGAGGGCACTCGTGCCAGGCAGCCCAGAGTCCTCCTCCTCGAGGCTGTCTCTGTCCAGCCAGACTTCCTGTGGTGCCTGGAAGGAGACTAGAGTCCCGCCATGGCATTCAAGACCTCAGCCAGGCCTGAACCTCCCTCCCCACGGTACTCCGAGTTGCCCTGCCCCACAGATTCTGTTCTCCCCACATCCTCTGACCTTCCATGCTGCTCCCTGCCCTTCTGACTGTGTGTTCACGGGATGCCAAGCCCCACTTTTGAAGGGTGCATTCTCTCTAACCCCCATGGTACCTTTCAAGGATAACGTCTGTCCCCATTTTGCAGTTGGAGACACGGAGGTTCAGAGAGGCAGAATGATTGGCCCAAGGCCTCAGACAGCTGAACGGGAACCCGTGGCCAGGTTTGTGAACTCCTCAGCCTGCTGCCTCCTCTTCTTCTACTCATTTCCTCTAGACTTCAGAAAGGCCTCCGGAGAGTAATCCTGGGCTTCCTCCTTGCCCACCCTGCCACCGTCCGATGGTCAGTCTATCTCTCTGTCGTCTCAGAACTGCCCATCACAGCAGCTCCTGCCTGTCGGCTTGGCGTAACAGCTCCCCCAGGTTGCACTTACCCTCCGCTCAAACTCCTCCCCCTGCTGCACCTCCCGGGGGTAGCCGTCGATCAGGAAGCCTTTGGAAGTATCCACCTTGGCTACCATGGCGTCTCGGAGCATGTCCAGCACTGTCTCCTGGGGGCGCAGCAAAAGAAGGGGAGGGTCATGAGCCCCTCTTCTCCAGGCCCCGCTCGAGCCTCTGCACATGCTGCCCCACAGTCAGAAACGCTCTCTGCCCTAACACAGATTCCCCAAACAAGCCGCCCTCTCCAGGAAGCCTCTGAATTGCGAAGACTTAACTGATTGATCGGCCCATTCATTCATTCATCCATTCATTTCTTCATTCACTCAGTAATATGACTGGGCCCCTCCTTCCAGCCTCCTGTCTGAGCCCTGAGGACACAGGTCTGAACAAAGCAGACCTTCCCTGTCCGCAGCACACTCACAGTCTGCTGAGGGGACAGACCATCACACAGCTCGTTTATAGTTTCCAAGAATGACATGGGCTATATGCTGGCAGAGCAGCAGGGGCGACTGGAGTCTAAAGTGGGGGGCGGGTCTTGGCCCAAGTCTGAGGGAGTCAGGAAGGTCTGAAAGCTGAGGAAGAAGGAACATTCCAGGCAGGAAGGAGTGTGATGAATGTGAGGGGATAGAAAGGCCAGGGTGCAGGGAGGGTGGAGAGTTGGCCCCGGGGGTGAAGATGCGGGGATGTGGGGAGGGGCGCTGAGAGGGTCGGCAGGCAGGTCCCAGAGGCTCTTGGGAGCTTCTGGAAGGAATTTTCTGCCAACAGCAATGAGGACTCTCAGGGGGGTTCAGAGCCAGGGAAGGTCACGGCCGTCCCTGCCTGTGTGCCGTGGGCTTTGCTGGCTGGTGTCCACACAGGGCCACCACCGCCCCCCAACCCTCACCCCGCTGGGGCCCACTCACCAGTGGCACCAGCTGCCCCTTCTCCATGATTTCTGACAGCATCTTGCCCCTCGCCGAGCCCGAGCTGACCTCGGCCCGCAGGAGGTCTCCGGTGGAGAGGTGGGTGTAGCCGTACTTCTGCACAATCTTCTCACACTGGGTGCCCTTCCCCGAGCCGGGCCCGCCTGCAAGCGCCCACCCATTCAGAAGCCCTGAGAAGCAGGACCCCTGCAGGGACGGGGGTGTCTGCCCGGGCCACCCAGCGAGGAGGAGGGCAGAGCCCAGGGTGCCCCCCAGGCCCAGGCTCCCACCGGGAGGTGTTTGAAGCCGCGCCCTTCTCGCTGCCTCACCCGCCTGCCTTGGACTCACCCACCACAAAGATGATCTTGGTTTTCTTCAGCTTCTCTGTGGGAGAGAAGAGGGAAGCGGAGCTCGGTGAGTCACTGGACAAGGAGCCAGAGGCACCTCTGAGGTCCCAGGCCTGTGCTGAGTCCCAGGCAGAGGGACGGATACCGCTCATGTTCGCGTCAGAGAGGCAAATGAGTCAGCCCGGAGCGAGGGATACGGGCCGAGGGAAACGCAGAGACTGGGACAGGCCGGGGCGGTGAGGCTGATCCAGGCGGAAAGACCCGCAGGGACCAAGGCCTGGAAGTCACAGGCTCCGCACAGGCCATGAGGGTGACGCTCAGGGCCTCGGACGCCCACCCTCACGGCCCCTCCCTGTGGCGGCTGGACCAAGGCGCCAGGTCACCTCTGGCTCTAGAGTCTTCCATGATGCGGGGGTCTGTCACCGAGCAGCAGGCCCCCATGGTCCTGGTCTGCTGTGTCCCCCAGCCTTCCCCCCTCAGGCCCTGGGCCTGCCCATCGCCTGCCTCCCCTAGGCGGTACCAGTGTGGAGTTGGCAACCACAACATGCGTTGCCCTGGAGACAGTTGCTGGGGAAGAGGGCTGTGGTGGGCACATGGAACCCTTGCTTAGAGAGGGCGGGAGGGAGCTTGCGTTTCAACCTCCACCTCAGAACTCTGCCGGACCGCAGCCCCACCATACAGAAGGGACTGAGTCCTGGAGGCAGGCGCCTGCTGGGACTGGGGCGGGGGCCTCTTTCCAAGCTGCCCGGGCTTCCCCGCCTCTCAGGGAAGTAGGAGCTTGCTGTGTGCCAATGGGGAGGTGAGCTTGGCAAGCTCCCGGGGGTCTTGAGGAGCTGCTAGAATGACTTCCGTGGGCTTCCATCGTCTGCGGCCATGTGAAAGGGTACAAGCCTGGGAGTGGGGTGGGGGTGCCCACACAGCCCAGCGACACCTATGTTCAGAGACCCGGGGGTGGAAGGATGACTATTAGCCTCAGGTGGCAGCAGCAGCCAGGCCCACTGGGCTCCTTTAAGAGCCGCCTGGGCCAGGACCCAGCGCCAGGGATGGGATGGGTGGTGTCGCCAGGAGGCGGGCCAGCCGGGCGCTCTGCCCACATCTCCCTGCAGGACCCAGCCCGCAGGAGCCAGGAGGGCCCAAGACACCCTGAAGACTCAACCCCACTGCTCCGGGAGAGCGGCAGGAGCGTGTCCTTGTTTGCCTTGGCATTTGCAGGCCTGGGGCCTCTCCACAGGGCAGGCCTTCCCTTACCAGCGCTGCGCCCCCCTCCAGAAAGAGCCAGAGATTCAGCTCTATAAATACCAGTGTAGGAGGTGAGCTATGGGGCCCTGAGAAGCCTCAAGGAAGCCTCATTCCTTCTAAAATTAATCTTGGAGCTCGTACATCGTGCGAGAGGCCCGAGAGGCCCGAGAAAGATGCCGGAGGCCCCCAGACACGTCCTTCTGGCAGCTCCAGAGCCACCTCCAAACCGTCCCCGCATGTCTCCCAAAAGCACAGCCCTTTAACAGATGGGCACACTGAGGCCCAGGCTGTGAGCAGGCAAGGAGAGGCGTTTCCATACCTTCCATCCTGCTGTGATCCAGGCAGCCACGTCAGCGCTCTGTAAGACAAGGGCACAGGCAGACAAGTGACGGGGATTTCTCGGATGTCCAGCCTCTGACCCCAGCCAGCCCCCCAAGGTGAGGGCCAGGCCCTGGCCTGGTCTTCTGAGGATGGAGGGGCCGCTGAGGGCAAGGGAGGCCCAGGAGGCTGGGAGATCTTAGGGAAGTCACCCTTCGTTGGGGTGCCTCCACTGCCTCACCTGTCTCACGCAGGGCAGGCAGCAGCCCCTCCCGCCCACCCAACAGCGAGGGCGACAGCCGGAGGCATAAACAGCGGTTCCTGCAAGTGCTGAACTCTTTCCCTCCCAAGTCCCGGAAAACAGGCCCTGGGTCTTGCGTCTGCCCGACACCTTGACAACGCTCCCCAGAGCAGGAGGAAAGCCCGGGAGGCAGGAAGGTGTCCTCATCTAGGAGTGGTTTGGACCAGGATGCTCAAAGGGACACAGAGGCCCAAGGGGAGAGAGCTGTGAGTCTGTACTTGGTCCACAGCCTGCACGGTTCTCAACTGAGTGGGTCCCCCGGCTCCCACCCCTGTAACGTTGCACCCAACACCTGAATGCCCTTCCCCAAGGAGCTATTGTTGAGCACTCAGTTCAGGTCCCACCTCCTTCAGGAAGCCTTCCTGGACTCTGCCCTCCACTCCCACACTGGCAGGTGACCGGCCTCCAGCATCGCACACACCACGCTGTACTGGGTCTCTCTGCTGTACTGGAGCAGAGTTGGGTGGAAGGCCCAACTTCCACCCTGACATGGCCCCTGCTCCCTCCCTGCCTGAGGACCTTGCACCCCACTTTCCCCTCAGCTTGTCAATCAAGCCCAGTGCCTCTTGGGACCCCACCCCTCTGCATCCACAGCTCAGAGGTCTCCCTCCCTCTCCCCTTCCCATCAGTCTCTCTGGAGTTGCCACGACACATCTTTGGCTCCCACTTCTTCACTCCTCACCGCCAGCCCTCCCCAAGGCTCCCAGCAACCACCACAGAACCTTTTTGCCTTAACCTTTGACCCCAAAGCCTGGGCCAGTATTCCTTCTGCCTGGGACCCCTGCCCAGTGCCCCTACTCTGCCCTCTCACTGCTGGCCTCAGGTGCCCTGGACCCTCATCTCTGCCCAGCCAGCGCAGGCCTCTCTCCCCAGCCTCCCACAAACACAGCCCCTGGACAGGCCCAAAGACCCCAGAGAGCCCCAGCCTCTAAACAGCCCTTACATCATCCGAAGCCACATGCTCTATCGCCCAGCCAGAGGCGCCGGTCAGCATGAACGCCCTTCTCCCCACCCACCTCCACCCCACACAAGCACGTCCCAGCCCTCTCGCTCCAGAACTTCCCTCCGGTCTGTATCCTCACCGCCACTTCCTTGTTCCAAGCAGGGAAACTGGCCACTTCCCGGCCTCCCATGGGCCTCCCCACCTCCACACCCCACCAGGCAACCTGCAGGATTGTCTCTGACAAGCATCAAACCACATCCTTGCCTGCTTGAAACACTTCCACCTGAGGCCCCCTCCATCCCCCAAATAAACCATAACGTAGCTGACCGAGCCCAGCAATCTGGCCCCTTGGGAACCCTCCCCTGGGGTCTGCTGCTTGAACTGCCTGAAGCTCCCTCACTTACCACAATCGTGTCCCACCTGCAGGTCCCAGCTAATGTTGCACCCAACACCTGAATGCCCTTCCCCAAGGAGCTATTGTTGAGCACTCAGTTCAGGTCCCACCTCCTTCAAGAAGCCTTCCTGGACTCTGCCCTCCACTCCCACACTGGCAGGTGACCGGCCTCCAGCATCACACACACCACACTGTACTGAGCCTCTCTGCTGTACTGCAGGCCTGTGTCCCACCCCTCCGGGCCTGGCCCTGGCTGAGCATGGGGCTGGGGCCTCACTCCATCCTCACAGCCATCTTGGGAGGGGAGTGAGGCTTGGGGAGGAGGAGAGACCTGCTCCAGGGCCCGGCTGGGGTCACACTGGGGGCAGTGTTCGCTGCTGCCCTGGGCCTGGCATCTGCTAGGTCCTTCAGCAGCTTGCTGACCATCCTTCCTCCTGTGGGGTGTGAGCTATAGCCTCTTTCCTGCTGAGTGTGCTGAAGGAACACTAAGAGCTGCCAGTGGCCCTCCGCTGCTGGTGGGGGAGGGAGAGGGTCCCCCTGGACAGGGACAGCCTGCGGTGACGCCCTGAGGAGTGGCCTGGACCCCGACCCCACCCCTCCCCGCCCCCTTCTGGTAACCTAAGCCCCTCTGCCCTGCTGGCACCTGCCGCTTCTTGGTCCAAAATAACTTGTGTTGTGAGGAGTCCTCACAGAGGCCAAGGGTCCAGGGCAGAGTTGGGTTACGGCCTCAGCACCCAGGCCTTATAAGGCCCCCAGTTCAGGACCACGGCAACTCCTCACATGACTGGGTGGCCTGCTGAGGGGCCCAGAAGGCCGAGGCCCAAAGGGACCGAGACTTCACCTCAATCACAAGGCAAGGCCAGGGCAAGAGCCAGGCCTCCCAGCTCCTGACCTGAAGCAGCCTTCTCAGTGGTTGGCAACTGGTTAGGGTTCAAGTCCCAACTCTTATCACTCAGCTGTGTGACCTTGGGCAGCTGGGGTGCCCTCTCTGGGCACGAGCCCCCAAGCCCAGTCCAGCTGCTGGAGGATCCCAGGTAGGTAGCTGAATGGCACTCAGGAAAGGCCCCACGCGCTGGCTCAGGGCTCCCTCTGAGCCCCTGACCTTTCAGGAGGCTGGGGCAGGGGGCCAAACATCCAGGGGGCTTCCCGTCCCCCCAGCACTCAAAATGACATGCCAGGATAGCTCCTCCCAACACCTAGGCTGACCCTTCCCAGGTCCTGGGGCAGGGAGCCCAGCCACAGCTCTCCTCCCAGGTCCCCAGCTGAGACGGGCCAAGGGCAGGGACCTGGAGCCCCAGGACTGCCAGCGGGACAAAGGGGTAACTGTCACGGAGGCCAGGAGGGATAGCAACACACACACACACACACACACCCATCCACAGGACATACACAAGTGTGGCACAGACATCTAGTGCAGAGCCTGGGGAATACCGCCAGGCAGATACTTACAGATCACAAGCCACACTTACGAACACAGCCACACGAAGCCTGAGGAGACCCCGACACGCACACACACACAATCCCCCCAGGTGAAGCTTCCCCACTCCCGGCAGGGGCGCCGCCCCCACCAACACACGTGCACAAGCACACACACGGGCACACACTGACCTGGGGGAAGGGTGAGTGTGGGCACAGGGGCCAGTGCGTGCCCTGCCTGTCCTCGCCAGCCGCCTGCCCGCAAAGACGACTATTTATAAGGCTGTCAGCAGCGCGCGGCATGCCGGGAGCCAGCACTCCGTGATGGCAGGGAGGGAGGGAGGGAGGGAGGCAGGGAGGGAGAGCGGACCGGGAAGGGAGGGGGCACTGGACTGGAGCGGAGCCCTGACGGGAAGCCAGGCCATGCACCCCTAGGTGGCCGTGCCTGCACACGCTTACTGCACTGTACGGCTTCCCGAGGGTTTTTCATTCCTCTGTTACTTCCACTGTACTCGCATCACTCCAGGGAGACCGGACCGGGCTTCTTCTATGAACGCTGGGGAAGCTGATGCCCAGAGAGGAGAGGCTCTTTGCATAAAATCCCACAGCAAATCGATGGCAGAGAGAGAGGCCAGAACCGGGTGGAGGGGACCAAGGCATGTGTTCTGGGGGCTTTGCTGTCCAGACAAGCCCCCAGCCTCTCCTCAGATCCTGCCCCTAAGTCTCTGGGCCAACAGCCACCAAGAATTCCTGCTCCTCTGTTGGAAGGGGCCTCAAGAGCTTCTCTGGGACTGTAACTCCCCAGAACTCCAAAGATCACCCACATATCCATCTCCCAGCCAGTGGTGGTGTGCATGTGTGCATGCTCAATCGTGTCCAACTCTTTCTAACCCCAGGGACTGTAGCCCGCCAGCCTCCTCTGTCCATGGGATTTTCCAGGTAAGAACACTGGAGTGGGCTGCCATTCCCCTTTCCAGGGGATCTTCCTGACCCAGGGATCGAACCTGCGTCTCCTGCTTGGCGGGCAGATTCTTTACCATCTGAGCCAGTGGTAGTGTAGAGATTATTTAAAACACAAAAACAGCCCTGCCCCCATGCAGCTGCCAGGCAGTTCCCAGTGAGGCCAGCTTGAGGATGTGGGACATTAAGAATGCTGTGGGCACAAATGGGGACTGATAGTCCTGATGCAAAGAACAGCTCCCATTAATGAGGCTCACTGGGCACCAGGTGCTGGGCAGAGCACTGGACTCAGACCACATCTGCAATCCTTAAACACAAAGAAGGAAAATGAGGGTCACAGCTGTAAAAGAGCTTGCCTGGGGTTCCCAGGTAGAGAGCAAAGTATTTACCCAGCATTCTTCATGAGACAGGGACACAGCAATGGTTGCTCAGTGAAATAGCAAAGCAGAGAGCCTAGGGCCACGTAGCTGCAAAACTCATGCACTTGACTGCTAGGCCATATCACGACCTTGAAGGCCGCAGCCCCAGATGGTAGAGTGGGCTGAATCTGGAACTTGTCTTGCAGGCACTAGGGAGCCATGGAAGGTGTTTAAGCGAGAGGGTAAGACTCTCAGGAGAGTGAGGTCACCTTAGATGGTGGCTTCTTTTTAGCAACAGCAGCAGCCTGGATACCAGGAGGCTTGGATCTAATCCCAACACTGCCACCTGTGACATCAGACAAGGCTCTTACTCGTTGGGATTTTAGTTTCCCCATCTGTGGGAGGGGTGTCATGGGTCAGACAATCTACCCTAGAAATTGTTTGAAAGGCCCTCTCGAAAGCTGTAGGTGGTTGTGTGCATGGGCGCAACCTTTGGGGAAAGCAAATTGATGATGTCAACCATCCGTGTGACTCTCTGCTCTTGGGAATCCCGCAAGTGGCCACAGAACATGTACTAGTGCAGACCGACAGGTAGGAGGGGCAGTGGTACAGACAGTCAGGGTGGGGAGCTGGCAACCGGCCTAGAGCCAGCGAAAGAAGGGAAGCCGGAGGTCTATGTAGCTAGTGGGCAAGAGGAAGAGGCTAAGGGCCCAACTGCATTGATCTTATCCCACCCGAGTGAAAATAATTCTAAACGTGTGTATGTGGTGTAAAATCTAGCCCTATAATTTTTTTCTCCATTTTACCATCTCTGAAACGGGTTTTGCTTGTTTAATATTTATTTATTAGGCTGTGCCGGGTCTTAGTTGCTGCACCTGGGGTCTTCGATCTTTGCTGCTGCACACAGGGTCTTTAGCTGCTGCGTGTGAACTCTGAATTGTGGCAGGAGAGATTTAGTTCCCTGACCAGGGATCGACCCTGGATGCCCTGCACTGGAAGTGTGGAGTCTTAGCCACTGGGCCACCAGGGAAGTCTTTGAAATAGTTTTGTCTTACAATTGAATCAATGGTATCTGTTTTTTCAACTTTTTTCTTTATTTATTTGGCTTTTCTGGGTCTTATTTTCAGTCCATGGGATCTTTGCTCTTTAGCTGTGGCATGCATACTATTAGTTGCAACAGGTAGGATCTAGTTCCCCAACCAGGGATTGAACCTGGGCCCTCTGCACTGGGAGCGCAGTCTCAGACACAGAACCACCAGGGAAGTCCCTGAAGTAGCTCTGTCTTATAATCAAATCAATGGTATCTTAAAGTTGATGAACTAAAGCAAAACAAAGAGAGCAAGCGTGGGCACAGGATCCTCTGAGTGAAGGCGAGACTTTCACTTCTGCCTTAAAGGCTTCGAAACCCGTTTCTTAAATACAACAAGTATCTATAGATGTACCTTGAGAACATTAGGCTAAGTGAAATAAGCCAGTCACAAAAAGACAAATATTGTATGATTCTATTTATACAAAGGATCTCAAGCAGTCAAATTTGTAGAAACAGAAAGTAAGAGTGATGGTTACCAGGGGTGGAGGGGAAGGGGAAATTCAGAGCAGTTGTTTAATAGGTTTAGAGTTTCAGATATGCAAGATGAAATAGTTTTGGGGTCTGTTTCACAATGGAAAAAAAAGCAATGTAAATATACTTAATACTACTAAACCGTGCACTTAAAAAAGGGTAAGCGGTAAATCTTATGCGTTTTGTGTGTTTTTTTTACCACAATAAAAAAAGTTTTGAAATCTTACAGACTGAACAAAAAATATATTAGGCACCTGTTTTCATTATTTCCTTTGCATATGATCTACGGGTTTTCCACCAGTGCTGAGATATTAAAGTTTCAGGATTTTTTTTCCCAGCTACAATCTAAAGAAAGAAAAAAAAGAGAGAGAGAGAAGACAGGAGGAAGGGAGGGAAGCAGGAGGGAAGTAGGGAAGGAGAAAAAGGAAGGGAGGGAGGGAGGGAAATGAGAAAGGCACATGGAAGAAAAATCTGGAAGATTAAACTGTCACCAGGGAGTAGAACTGGGTGACCCCCTTGCTTTCTATCTGAAAGTGTCTGTATGTTAAGTTAGTCGCTCAGTTGTGTCCAACTCTGCAACGTCATGGACCATAGTCTGCCAGGCTCCTGTGTCTGTGGGTTTCTCCAGGCAACAATATTGAAGTGGGTTGCCATTCCCTCCTCCAGAGTATCTTCCTGACCCAGAGATCAAACCTGGGCCTCCTGCATTGCAGGCAGATTCTTTACCATCTGAGACACCAGGGAAGCTCATCATGTTTGTATAGTTCAAGTTATTTTAAAACATTAAAAAAAAATACCTAAAATATAACCATACAGAATGAAACCAATTAAAAAAAAAACACACACATTTGAAAATACTCTAGCTAAAAAAGAATTCCAATGAGCCGGCATCAGGGGACACACCTGAGGCGGCCACTCTTTGAGGGGCACAGCTGGATCCACACATCCAGCACATGGGGCTGGGGTGTGGAGCTGCCCCGAGCAGGCCTGGCCAGACAGCAGAGCATCCGCAGGAAACAGCTGGAGTGGCTGCTTCAAGCAGCGCATGTGAGGTTGGCAGCGGGTGGGAGATGCCCCCTCCCCCAAGGAGGGGTGAGGGGTATGGGCACCTCACAGGGGTACCCGGGTAGAAGGGTTCACAGGAGGGCCCTGAATCCCCAACTTGGGGGTGGACTTGGTCCTGACCACAGCGGGAAGCCAATGAAGGTTTCAGAGCAAAGCCGGCCATAATGAGGTGGCTTCAGGAAGCTAAGTTTGGCCAAGAGTGGCCCTGTCTCGGTTGGGTCTGTTCTGAGGAGGTAAGAGCACTGGGCGGTTGAGGACTAGACCCCAGGCCTCTTGCTCTCAACATCTTCCATCAAAGTCCTACTTGCTGATTCTGAACTGGGCTATCCCAGGGTCCCCCCCTAGCAACCAACCCCTCTTGACTCCCTCCTGCTGGCATCCCTTTTGTGCCACTGGTAGGGAGACAGGAGACCCACAGCATTCCGGAAGAAGTCCTGTCCCCAGCACCCCCCGAAACCTCTGCCTGGACCCTGATTCCCAGCAGCCTTTACGTGGGGCTGGAAGTGTGTCACGTCCCCATACCCCCTTCCCAGGCAGATCCCTAGGCTCCCCCCACGTAATGACTTTGCCAGGAGTCCCGTCCCTCGGATATACCCGCCACCACCATCATTACTGTCTGGTCACCCCGGGCCCGGACTCCAGGCCTCCCAGCCGCCTCCTCATCCTGCTGCTGTCTAAGCAAGGACGGCCTCTCCAAGCAGGAAGGATGGAGGCTTTGCCCATCGGATTGGCACTTGGCCTTCTGCCACCGTCCCTAGTGGTCTCATCTTCCACTGCTCCCTTCTTTGGCCGCCTCACTGCCTACCGAGCCGGGCTGTGGGTTCCCCTGCTAGGCTTCTATTTGGGCCCTTCTTCCCTCCTGACACCCCCTCCCTCATCAATTACACCTAACATAGCACATGGCCCGTGGCTACCGACTGAGTGAATATATATGTGAACCGAGCCAGAGGCGGGGGCCATTCTCACCGCCCGCCAGCTCTGTGGTCTCCATTCCGCTGGCGTGGTGCCCAGGAGAACTCTCTTCCACCCCCGGCAGGCCACCTGCCCTTGTCTCACAGTCACCCTTTGTTAGGCCTCCGCTCCCAAGGGCATCTTATCTGACTAAACAGGTTGTAATCTCCCAGAGTCACAGACCCCCTACCTCCTGCCAACCTGGAGTAAACAAGCCCTTTTGCTGAGGTTGGAGGGATCCACAGCTCACACACCTGGCCAGGGCTACAGCCCTGCCTGACTCCCTCCTGTTCAGGCTTACAGGATACTCCTGCTCCCTACCCTGGGCAACCCCCACAGCCTCCCCACCCTGCTTACAGCCAACCTCTGACCTCACTGCCTGCCTCTCCCCTTCAACCTCCTCCATCCCATTCCCCCTGCTTCTGGGACAGAAATGTCATCCTCTCCCACCCCCTTCTCTTCCTGTGGGACTCTCTTCCCCTCCAAACCTCTGCAGGAACCATCCTCAGGAAGAGCGTCACCTCCACAGCTGCAGCGCCGTGCAGCCCTCACTGCCCTGAACCTGCTGCGGGCCTCTGACTGCCCTGAACCTGCCACGGCCCCCTCGCCTCCCTTGATCCTGACCTCCTTGAGAGTAGCGTCTGGTTTCAGCCCAGAGGGAGCTGGGGTTCTGAGAGGGGGAGTGACTTGCTCTAAGTCACACAGGCAGGGGAGGTCAGACTGGAAGAGCCAGGTGAGCTTGGCTCTGGAGCCGTGTACCCCCAGCCCCCAGGGCCACCAGGTCTCCACCCAGGCTGTAAAATGCATGACTCACAAAGAAGCTGGCCATTCTGCTGGAGTGTGGGCTCCCAGCCTGGGAGGTGAGGGCCCCAAGTACTAGGCCAGAGGGAGAGCTAGAACTTAGACACGGGAAACGGGGCTGGAGCTTAGGTGCGTTTATTTCTGTACAAATCATTACAAAATCAAGTCTAGGGTAGTCGCCGGCCCCCACCCCTTGCCCCAAAGTGCAATGACTCACTGCTGGCCTCCTTCCCCACCTGACCCTGCTCAATCCACAGCCTCCTCCAGGAAGCCCTCCCATCTCTTCCCTTCAAGACTCCAGAAGAGCTGGGGGGTAAATCCAGCCCACCAAGGCCCAGCAATAAAGTGCCTGATGTAGAGGGAGATGACAGAACTTAGGCGACAGCTCCCAGGCCTCTAGAGCCTTCCCAGGCCCAGGTGGGGGAAGGCCCTTGGACTACTCCAGCAGCTGCCAAAGAAGGGGCTTCGGGAAACCTCAGGTGGGCTGGGATCCCCCCTCCTCTCAGCCCCAAAGGCTCCTCCGACAGGTGGAAAACCTCATGGCTGGATGGCAGAAACGGGCCTGGCTCTTTAAGAGCCAGGCTAATGGCAGCTGGGCAGAGGGGCTAAGAAAACAGCTGAAGGTTTGTCCATTCTTTTCAGAGTTCCCTAAAGCCTGAGGAAGTTGCACAAAAATACCCTCAAGTTTCCAGGAGGAGGTGAGGAAGGGAACCCCAGACCCTCAGGAAGCTGAGCCCCCCAGCAAGGGGCGGTGGCTGGAGGTGCCCAGTCTTAACGGAGGACAGACTCAAGGTGGTTGGTGGGGGGAAGTGGGAGGGTTCTCAGACTCTACAATTAGCCCCAGCCTGGCCCCCTACCCCCACTCAACCTCTCTCTAGCTCTGGAAAGGGAGGAGGTGGCTTCCTGGGACAGGACCCCACCATCCCCATCAATAGGAAGTGATTTGTGGTCCATCCTGGGGTTCTGAACCAAGGCCTCACAGGAAAGGACATGACCTTAGCCTCAGATTACTCAGAAATACCCTGATTGACTATGCTCAGACCCTGACTGGACAAAAAATACCCTCAACACCTGATTAACCACATAGAAGCCCAAATCCTTGATTGGCCAAGAGATTCCTCCAGACCCTGGATGGCTGGAGGCTGCGCCCGCTTCAAGGCCTGACCGGCCAGAAGACACCCTGACCAGCCTTGATTGGCCAGGGACGGCCCCGGGTCGAGCAGCTGGGTGGAGAGCCACTTCTCCCGTGTCCCTCGTGAGAGCCCCACAGGCGTGGTGGCCTAGGTCCAGGAGGGGTGGGAGAAGGTGATTCCGTACAGCTGGGCCCAGGACGAGAAGACCCTCTTCTCCGTGATGAAGCGGTGGTGGTTGCCCTTGCGGCTGTTCTCGTTCTGGATGTAGGTGACACACTCGTCTGGCCCCTTGGGCTCATAGTAGTGGTAGGGCATACGCTGCAGGTGGGGCCGCAGGCTGCGGCAGAACAGAGGGGGCCGTAAGGGCAAGGTGGGCACTGGTGAGAGCCTGCCCTTCCCAGCCTCTGACCGAGAATCCCCGCCCCCTCCCTGGGCCTCAGTTTCCCATCTGTGAAATGGGTATAGTAGAGACTAGGTGTGTGACTCTCAAACTTTTTTTTTTTTTTTTTAATCTATTTGGTCGCATCAGGTCTTACTGTGGCAAAAGAGCTTATGTGGACTCTTCCCGGACCAGGGAGTGAACCCCATGTGCCTTGCATTGCAAGGCTGATTCTTTACCACTGAGCCACCAGAAGTCCTCAAATTTTTATTTTTTTTTTAATGCAGTGGAAACTTTTCCTTTTCCCCAGAGGGTGGCAATGTGGGATAGTGGTAAGGACCATGGGCTCTGAAGTCTGGCCCCCACCCCTTACTGTTCCTGGAAACTGAGGCCGTTCACAAAACATCCTCCTCTTATCCCTTACAGTCACTATAAGGAGTAAATGAGATAATAAAAAGCCATGTTTGGCACACGGTCAGCACTTAGTAAAAAAAACAGCTGTCACCTACTGGGCTTTTCATATAGTAATAATAAAAATAATTATTAATATATAAACTCTGGACTCCGGCTGAGCCTGGGATGGAAGCCCCTGAGGTAGCTCTGAAGAGCCTAGATCTCTGCAGAGCAATTTGAATACTGCAAAATCGAGACCCTCAAAGGCACCCCAGCCAAGGTCTCCAGGACCGCCGCTCCACCCTGAGGCTAACAGCTGCACATCGCCCTGGGAGTGCTCACCTGCAGTAGTCAGGGGGCACCATGCCGTAGACGTGCACGTGGTCACACAACTCCACCGCAATCACCATGGTGAACCAGCCTGTGCTCAACCACGAGTGGGACTTTTCCCTGAGGGCAGAGAGGTGTCATGATGAGGGGGGGCGTGTGGGTGGGGGTGGGACGGGCAGGGAGGAAGGGCCCACCCACCCGGAGTTTCCCAGAACTCCTCCCACTCTGCCCCCTCCTGGGGCTCTCCTTCCGTGTCAGTCACCCCCTGTCCAGCCCTGCTGCGGGAGCGCGGACAAGTCTGAACGGAGATGAGGGGTGGAGGGAGGGCTCCTTTGAGGGGAAGAACAGGAACATGACATGCTGGGAATTAACTCCTGGGGAGCCTGGTCACCTTCGGGCAGGCTGGGAGTGACCCTGACCACAAAGCATGGTAGGCGGAAGCAGTTGCACACACGCTCGGAGCAAACTCCAAAGGGGAGACTAATCAGTGGAGGTCCTGCCAGGAGTGACAAGCAACAAGTTCAGAGCAAGGCATGGGGTGAGCAACCAAGAACCTCAGGCTGTGCTGCCCACCAGAACAGCCACCAGCCACACGCACGCACACGTGAGCACTTGACATGTGGTCAAGATGTGCTGTTGGTGTAAAATACACACTTTATTCCTTAGCATGAAAAAAAGAGTGTAGAATATGTCACTGATAATTTCTGACACTGTTTACTTGTTGAACTGAAAATATTTAGGGTATATTTGATTGGGGGGGGGTTCTTTGAAGAGTTGAAGAAAAAATAAACTTCTACAAGATTGACAGAGAGAAAAGACACAAATTAACCAATATCAAGAATAAAAAAGGAGGATTCGTCATAGGCCTTGTAGACATTAAAAGAATAATACGAAAACTGTAAAAAGCAACGTACATGAATTTAATAATTTAGATGAAATGGGCCAATGCCTTGAAACCACAAACTGCCAAAACTCAAGTATCCTATAACTGTTAAAGAAATTAAAAATCTTCTGAAAAAGAACACTCCAGGCCAAGAGTTTCTACCAAACATTGGCTAATTCTACCAAACATTTAAAGAAGAAATAAAACCAATTCTATATAATCTTTTCCGGAAAATAGAAGGAAAATGTTTCCCAATTCACTTTCTGAGACCAGCATTGCTCTGAGACCAAAATGAGGCAAAGACAGTACCAAATAAACTACAGACCAATATCTCTCATGAACACAGATACAAAAATCTCAACAAAATATTACAAATCATATCCAGCAATATATAAAAAGAATGACATCCACAACCAAGCAGAGTTTATTCCAGAAATGCAAGACTAATTCAATATATAAAAATCAATCAATATAATCCATCATATTAATAGTCTTAAGAAAAACCATGTGATATCAATTGATGCATAAAAACATTTGATAAATCCAATACCCAGTAATGACTAAAAAAAAATGCTTTTAGCAGGACTTCCCTGGCGGTCTAGTTGTTAAGACTCCGTTCTCCCAAAACAGGGGGCACAGATTTCATCCCTTGTTGGGGAACTAAGATCTCGCATGCCGCATCAGTTCAATTCAGTTCAGTCACTCAGTCATGTCCGATTCTTTGCGACCCCATGAATCGCAGCACACCAGGCCTCCCTGTCCATTACCAACTCCCGGAGTTCACTCAAACTCACGTCCATCGAGTCAGTGATGCCATCCACCCATCTCATCCTCTGTCGTCCCCTTTTCCTCCTGCCCCCAATCCCTCCCAGCATCAGAGTCTTTTCCAATGAGCACAGGATGGCTTAAAAAAAAAATCACCAAGAACCAAAACAAACAAACAAAAAAATCTCAGCAAACCAGTAAGAGAAGCAAACTTCCTCAACCTGTTAACTTCTTCAACCCATAGCTTCAAAAACCTACAACTAACACCATATTCAATGATGAAAGGCTGAGCAGTTTTCCCCTAAGACTGAGACCAAGGCAAGGACGTCCACTCTCACCACTCCTAAAACAACTCAGTGTTATATTGAAAGCACTAGGCAGTGCAGTAATGCACAAAAAAGAAATAAGAGGCATACAGATTGGAAACAAACAAAACTGTCCTTATATGCATGTTGTTACATCATGATCATTTGCACAGAAAACCTAAAGAGTCTACAAAAGTCTCCTTGAACCAATAAGTAAGTTTAGGAAGATTACTGGATATAAGGTCAACACACAAAAATCAATCATATTTCTATAAGCTAGCAATGAATAACGGGAAACCCATCAAAATTCTAATACTATGTACAATAGTTCTAAAAATTTTTAATATTTAGGTATAAATCAAACAAGATATGTATAGGACCTATATGTTGGACATATCAAGTTGAATAAAAGTGAATTTAATTTCGCCCATTTCTTTTTACTTTTTAAACGTGGCTACTCTAAAATTTTAAATGACCTATGTGGCTCGCATGATATTTTTATTGGATGGCACTGGCCTAGCTTTTCTAGAGACATCAGTCAGAGCAGCACATAACAAGGGTGATGTATCCTCAGAAGAGACATGCTGGGAATGGTCAACACGCTCCATGAGGCATGCTACGGGAGGGCTGTCCTAGAAAGACGCTAGGAGTGACAACACTACCTTAGAGCAGAGCATGCTGGGAGCCCTTGTCCTCTGGGAGCACGGCAAGCCCTCCCAGGGAGATGAGGCCAGGCAGAGCATGTTGGAAATGACACAAGCTAAGAGCTGGACATGAAGCGAACTCCCCTAGGAAACCTGACCAAGAAAAGGTGGCAGGAAGTGACCACACCCTCAGAGCAGTGCATGCTGGGAGCAAGAGGCCCTCCAGGTGGAGCACGCTGAGAGGGAGCACAGGGCTGGCCAGAGGGAGCGGGCAGGAGGTTGGTACCTGTCCTTGCCTGTCTCACTCCGGAAGAGGTCGTCAAACTGGCGCATGCGGCTGAGGGAGATGGCATAGGCCTCCATGTTGGGGAAGACCAGGCCTGCCCGCTGGATGACGCGCACCAGGCTGCCCTGGGGCTTCTGCATCTTGTTTGGGGGGCCCCAGAAGATGAACACAGTTTCAGGGGTCCGGTTGACAAACTCCTGAGGCCTCCGCAGCACATGGAATACACTGGAATGGGCCACCACGCGGAAGGTGGTCTTGTTGCCCACATCGGCCGAGTAGCCCGTAGTGGGTGCGTCGTTCATGCGGATTGTGCACTCGGCCCGCTCGATCTCAGGACCCAGCTTGGTGCCCAGCAGGTGGCTGGAGCTGGTGACAATCACACACTGGCCGCACCTGGAGGGCAGCGTCTGGAGGGTTAAGGAAAGCCAACACTGTTATGACCACTCGGTGCCAGATGCTGTGCTCCATACACCCAGGCCTCCAGGAGGCAGGAATTATGATGCCCATTTTAAAGACAGGGAAATTGAGCTGTATTCATTCAACATTCAACAGATATTTACAGCAAGCTTGCTAATGGCCAAGTGCAAGAGACAGAGCAATAAACAAGAGACCCCACTCCTGCCTTTAAGAAATTCACAGTTGGGGAGATAGATGGTGAACAAGTAAATGATAAACTAATGCCAGGTGGTAAGGTATACGTGCTGGGAAGGAAATAAAATAGGGGCAGAGGATCAAGACTGGCAGGAGTGAGGGCTATGCCTGAAAAGTCATCTGAGGGGGCCTCTCTCAGCTAACACCTGAAGGATGAAAAGAAACCATGCAGGACAGCCATGCTGGGATGTTCCCAAGGGCACAGAGCAGAGGCGTGCAGGGCCAGGATCCGAACCCAGGTCTACATGGCCATAGAGCCCCAGCTTCACCCTCAGGCCAGCTCTTCAAAGAAGACACCCTCCCCAGTGTATCCATGACATTTCCACATCACCCACAAACCGGCCATCAACTTGTCAGTAGGAAATGGTGTGGAAGCTGCTTTGAGCCTCTGTTTTCCCATTGGTGAAATAAACAGATTGGAACCACAAGCTATCTGAAGCCTATTTTCTGCCCATGGATTTCCTGTGCACCCTTCAAGGCTAAGTTCAGGTGCCACCTCCTCCAGGCAGCCTTCCTTGAGGCCTTACTCCAAGATCCAGCAACATGTCTCATGTTTAATACCTCAACTGGTGCCTTTGCCAGCTTTCCTGAGCTCTACCATCCTGGCCTCCCCTATCAGGCTGGAAACAGCTGCTGGCCAAGCTCTGTCTCATTCTCTTCCACATCACCCACCCTCAAGCAGGTCCATGTTCTCCCAGGGATTCTACCATTTTAGTTTCTCTTTCAAGGATCCTTAGGGCAGAGAAAGTCTCAGTTAGGTGTTCATCTGTCTCTTGTGTTGTGTGTGCGTGCTCAGTAGCTCAGCTGTGTCTAACTCTTTGCTGCCCTGTGGACTGCAGCCCGCTAGGCTCCTCTGTTCACAGAATTCTCCAGGCAAGAATACTAGAGCAGGTTGCCATACCCTCCCCCAGGGGAATCTTCCCAACCCAAGGATTGAACTCACGTCTCCTGCATTGCAGATTTTTTTTACCACTGAGCAATTGGGGAAGCCCTTAATTTGTCTCTTGTGCTTAGTCACTCAGTCGTGTCTGACTCTTTTCAACCCCATGAACTGTAGCCCACCAGGCTCCTCTGTCCATGGGATTCTCCAGGCAAGAAAACTGGTGTGAGTTGCCACGCCCTCCTCCAGGGAATCTTCCCAACCCAGGGATCGAACCCAGGCCTCCCACATTGCAGGCAGATTCTTTACTGTCTGAGCTACCAGGGAAGCCCAAGAATACTAGAGTGGGTAACCTATCCCTTCTCCAGGGGATCTTCCTGATCCAAGAATGGAACTGGGGTCTCCTGCATTGCAGGTGGATTCTTATCAGCTGAGCTACCAGGGAAGCCTCTGTCTCTAAACACATGCTAATAGGCCTTTTTCCAGTGAGGATGAGCTCATGGTCCCAGGCTCTATATGCAAAGACCTCTAGAGATTTAGGAGGGTTAGTGAGGGAAGAGAGAGAGGTAGGCAGGGGCTGGGGGACCTCCTTCTGGAAGGTGGCATCCATGCTGGAGGCCAATAATTTTCTCCCTGACCCCAAAGAAAATACTGGGGCTCAGAGGACTACAAGGTGAGCTCCGGAAATACAACCTGAGTTTCATGGCTATCCAAGACAAACAGAAGCCCCAGGAAAGACTCTGGGCCTCTCCACACAGCTGTATCTCATCAGATGTTGGGGCAATACCTGGGCTCCTCCTCTCCCTTGCTGTGTTGCCTTGGGCAAGTAACTTTGCCTCTCTGAGCCTCAATTTTCCCATCTCACCAAGGGAGATAATGCTAAACTCATAGCGCTGGTATGAGGATTACTGCTGATCACAGTGCCCAGCACACAGCGGGCAATTGACCACTGGCAGACGTTCTTACTATTGCTTTTGTGTTGTCAAGTACCCTAGAGTCCTACTCCCAAATCCTATGTAGACTCCCCTGCAGAGACCAAGATCTGAAAACCAGACAGACCTTTCCAAAGGGATTCTGATTCAGGATATTACAGGCTATTGAAGGAGCCTGGTAGGCTACAGTCCATGGGGTCGCCAAGAGTCGGACACGACTGAGTGACTTCACTTTCACTTTTCACTTTCATGCATTGGAGAAGGAAATGGCAACCCACTCTGGTGTTCTTGCCTGGAGAATCCCAGGGATGGGGGAGCCTGGTGGGCTGCTGTCTACGGGGTCACACAGAGTCGGACACTACTGAAGTGACTTAGCAGCAGCAGCAGCAGCACTGAGGGTGGAACCCTGGAGAAAACTGAGGTCCAGAGGACAGGCTGCTTGTCAGAGGTCACATCACAAACAAGGGGCTGAAGGCACCAGACTCCTGGGGTCCAGCCTTTTCTTTGGAGGGATGGAGGAAGTAGAGAGAAGAGGAGGAGGAGGAGAAGGTAGGAGCAGTGATGGTGGGCAGTGGGGAAGGGCAGTCTCCAGGCAGCTCCCAGGGAGTTTCCCAGAGCGGCTGCCCTACCTTGTTGCCAAGAATGGGGATGTATCCGTCAGTGATGCTCCACTTCCTGAGGTTGACAGGCCGGCGTGTCCGGCCCCGCAGGGAGCCATAGTGAAAGACCTCATTGGCACTGTTGGAGCTGTAGAGGATGAGGATGGTGATGAGGGCAAAGAGGATCACGAACACTGCCGACCGCTGCTCCTGGAGAGGGGAGAGGCCAGTGAGGGCCCAGCCGTCCGGCACAGTCCTCACCACCTACCATGCCTGCTAATTCCTGTTCTTTATTCCACCAGTTCAGGTACCACCTCCCCCAGGAAGGCCTCCTCCAGCTCCCTGAGCACCAGCTATCACAGGACCAATCCCACTGCATTCAGATCCCCCTCGATGAAACCGTAAGTTCTGAAGGCTGGGACTGAGTCAGCCTTGATCCCCACCATATCTCAGTTCCCAGGGTGGAGGCCAGAGCACAGAAGGGTGGCTGGATCAGATTGGATATGGGGGTTGCAAGGATCCCTCCAGCTGCAGCGGGAAGGATGCTTGGAGACAGGTGGGACTTTCAAATGAGAGGGTCCAGGTTGTCCCCAAACAGTCTCCATAAATGTTCATCATTCATTTAAACCTGAAGGGAAAGGTTGTGGTCAGGAATCAGGATGCGTGGGTAGTCAGTACACCAACTTGTGGCAGAAGGCAGGAAAGTGATCTCTGAAGCATCCACTGGGACTTATCGGCCCAGGGTCTGCAAGGCTAGGTGAGGCCCCGGAGTCCTGACTCTTTGTGCTAAGCCCCCTAGGCGGTTATTGAAGTATCGCTTCTCAGTACCAGGTTTTACTCTTTTTTCCCTGCTCTGTGAAAATGGATCTGGGCCCCTTACAAGCTTTTCTTGCTAGCAAACTTTGTTAGTAGAGGGTGCTAGAGATAGATTTCAGGAGGAAGGAAGTTTGCTGCCAGGTTCTGGGGGCTTTAAGCCTGGTTCTGGGCACTTGCTCCTCCAGGGCACATGGCTTCTCCCAGGGGTCAGCAGCTTCCTCCAGCATCCACCCTCCAGTTTTGGAGCAGCGTGCCCCTGACTCCTACTGTGACCACAGCTTCTCGGAGCTGAACTCATGTGGCACACTCAACCACTGGCAACACCCACAAAAATGAAGCTTCTCCTTCCTGGAACAGTTCTGCCTGATGCTTGAAGTGCCTCTTGGGAGTTACCTCCTGTGACCAGCCTTCTCTGTAGCCTAGCAGGTGGATTTATGACAACTTCCATGGCACAGCGTCACCGTGAGCTCTTTGCCACCCACTGAGCCGTAGCTCTTGCCGTCTCCAGGCCAGTAAGGCCTGAGTCTCAGCTCTGACTGTGGGGGCAGCTCCTTTTTATTTTTTTGGCCACATCACAAGGCTTGCAGGCTCTTAGTTCCCTGATCAGGGATCAAACCTTGTCCCCAACAGTAAAAGTACCAATTCCTAACCACTGGACCATTAGAAAATTCCCGGTGACTGCTCCTTACACCTGCTATTCTTGTATTTGTAGAGTTTGAATCCTTTGTTACTCCAATGCCCAATTATAGTTAACAATTCTTTACATTAAATTTGCTCTGTTCAAATCAGTATGGTTTTTCTTTCCGGATTGCACCCAGACACACCCACATCACCTCAATCCCAACCCCCAGGCTCTGCTAAAGCTGCAGCTCAGTGGATCCTAGGAAAGGGGTGTACAGGGCCAGGCACACAATAGGCACTCAGGAAACCATAAATGAATGGATGATGGGGAACCCTGGCACCCTTGGAGTGATGCTCACATTATGTCACTTTTGACTCTGACCGCTGTCCCCTCTCCCAGACTCCCATTCACCTTCTCTCCCCACCCCTACCCCCTACACAGAACTCCAGTCACCTTCTCAGCTAATCCTTGACCACAGATGGACCAGTCAGGCCTAGGAGGACAGAAGTGGACCTGGGCCCAGAGAGAGGCAGGAACTTGCCGAGCCCACACAGGTCAGTGGCTACAGCAAGGCTTGCACCAGGGTCTCCCACGCATCAGGAGCTTTTCAGCAGGGAAGAGAGACTGGGTATGAGGCAGATCCGAAGGCGACCATTTCACGAAGGGAAATAAGAAGCTGAGATGGGGACAAGAAATAAAGAGATGGGGATAAATAACAAAAGGTAACTTACTTTGTTGCTCTTCATCTCTCTCCGGTGTCTGCTGAGGGGCAGGGGCCAGTGTCCTGCAGGTGGCCCAGGTAGGGGTGTATGGTCACACCTGCAAGCCACAGAAAGGATTATGGTCCAGCTGGTCCTAAGAGACACTCTCCCCACTCCCACCAGCTCTCCTATCCACCCATGACGCCAAGGCTCAGGGCTGTACCCATTTTCCAGATGGAGACACCGAGGCCGAGAAAGGGCAGGAACTGGTCAGAAGTCATACAGCCAGGTGGTGGCAGAGCCCTGCCTCTCTCCCTGCCGTTCTCTCTCCCACTCTGGGCCAAAGGCAGCTTGCAGGCCAAAGGCTGGCTTCCCTGCTGGGGTGGGGGAGTGCTGCTCCTCACCTAGCAGGAGCCCATTCATACCTCTACTCTAAACCTTGCCTTATGGTCCCGAAGCTGGGAATAAAGCAACATTCCTCGTAGGTCCCCAAACTCCTCAACACTCACACCCTTCCAGGTCTTGCATAAACTGGCCCCTCCAACTGGAACACTCTGCACAACCCTGTTCATGCCCACTCATCCTCCCACCTGGGGTGGGCCAGGAATGTCCCCCTGCAGGCCACCTTCCAGCTGAGAGCTCTGATGGCACAGCTGGCCCGGGGCCTCACTCCCATTCTCGGCTGTGCCTCCAGGGCCCTGGAGATGTGCAGGAGGTCCACTAGGTGATTCCATTCTGAACTTGTTTTCCCTTGGTTTTGACTTTGTTCCTTATTACATAAGATCTTGGGGGTTAAGGGTTCAGACTCATCTATCCAATGGCCATAATCACAGCTCCACCCTGATGAGAGGGGAGAGGGTCTCAGGGAACCGTACACACTCTGCTCCTCACTCTCCAACAGACGCCCCCTACCCCGCCCCCATCTTCGCAGGACGCAGCTTCTCTGCAGTTTTCAATTTCCCCACCTTTCAAAAGAGAGTCAGTACTTGTGTCCAGCCACCTCCAGCAGATTAGGCCAGAAGACACGGAAAGTGAGTGCGCAAAGAAAGAAACTGGGGCCCAGGGGCTCCCCAGCTCGGTCGAAGCTTCCCTCCAGGGGCCTCCCGGCTCCCGCCACTATCTCCGCCCCCTGACCTAGCAGCTGTTTACTCCTACACCACCACCAGGCAGAGCCAGGCCAAAGGAGGTGTCCCCACTCAGCTCTTGACTGGTTGGGTCCTAACTCCGCCCACCACCCAACCCCGCCTTCTCTCTGCAGGCGCCCCCTCCTCCCAAGCCTTGTTTCAGGTTTCACCGCACCCGGCCTTCAAAGCCACCAGTTAGGACTCTCATGGGGACTCTCACCGGGTCCAGTCCCGCCGGATGCACAGATCAGGAGACTGAGGTTCAACGGAAGGGAAGAGCGGCTTGTTGTTAGACTCGCAGCCCACTAATGCAAAAGTTATCCAGGAGGCCTCTAGCATTCCAGCTGCTTCTTTGAGCTGAGCCTCCCCTCTCACTACGCTTTCCTTCGGATGCCCCAAGCTCCAGACACCCTAGAACACTCCTGTTCCCAGACCCGCCCCCCGACTTTCCCACCTTTGCCTGAGCAGTGCCCTCAGCCAGGACAACTGTCCCCTTGGTCAGCCCCCGTCACAGTCCTGCTCTGAGAAGGCCATGGTCAGTACAGCATCTCAGGTTCAACTGCAAATCCAGGTTCCTCCACTTACTGGCTGAGTGGCCTCGGGCAAGCCATGTGACCTCTCTGAGCCTCAGTTTCCTCATCTGTGAAATGGAATGATAAGAGTAGGTAACTCACAAGATTGTTAGAAGGATTCAAGCAGATGTGGCAAGGGAAGCACAGGGATTTGAAAGTGCTTGGTCGGGGCCAGCAGCTGTTAGTTTTGTGGTTATTCATTGTTCAAGGCCTGCCTCTTCAGGAGCTTGCCAAACAATTCTCCCCAAGGCCTCCTCTGACGCCTGGCCCAGCAACTTCCCTCTAATATCAATAAATGCTGAGTCCTTGCTAAGCACCACCCACTCACTGAATCTTCCTGGCAATTGTACACGGTAGGGGCTCTCATCCCCATTTCACAGATGAGGAGACTGAGGTTCACAGAGGCAAGTGCCTTGCAGAGCTGTTCAGAATTTGCTGGGAAGTCTTATTTCCAGGCTTGTTTCCAGGCAGCAACCTGGGGCTGAGCCTGACGGAATCTCTCTCAAGGATCCCCCAGGGCTGGTACTGACCAGAGGCCACCGGGCGCATTCCCAGCACCTGATTCAGCAGGGATAGCAGGCCTGCTGGGGAGCCACTTCCTCAGCCAGGGAGGTGGCTGTCCACAGCCCTAAGCCAGGAGCGTGGACTCAGCCCTGAGGAGGCCCGGTCAGAAGGCGGAAACCGTGGGCTAAGGCTGGGGGCCACACCCTGCCCTCTGTTTGGGGGTTTCGCCTTGCCCAGCTCGAGGATTCCTCCTACACGGTCGGGACGCCCCCACGAGTCGCGTGGGAGGAGAGCTCCGGGGAGAAGGGGGAGGGGGCTCCTAATTCCAAATAGGGGACTCCGAAACGGTGGGTGCATCTGGTAGGGGGCGACGAGTTCTCTGCATCCCGCTTGCGCTGATCCCCCCACCCCACGAACTCCAGCACTCCGGCGGGTAAGGAGCTCTAGCCTCAGCTGGGAAGAAGGGAGGCAGGTAGGACGGCGGCAGGGTCCCCGAGCTCGAATGGGGTGTCAGCAGCGGGAGGCCCCGCGAACCCTGCGACAGCCCTTGGGCGCGAGGACCGGGATCTTCAGGCGCGATTGCCAAGAGAGAGTGGGTCTAGGGGAGCCCCGGGTGGCCCCCGCATCAATCTCCATCACCAGTGGCTCCCACCCCCACCCCCACCCCCACCAGGGGTGCAGGCGGCGCCCCCTCCCGCAGCCCGCCCCCGCGCGGGGCCTGCTCACCTCCCCCGGGGAGCGCTGGCTCCCCGCGGCCCCCGAGCCCCCTCACATGGCGCCGGGAGCCGAGAGCCGGGGTCCGCGATGCTCTGGCCGCCCAGGCCCCGCCGCAGCCCCGGCCCGCCGGGTCCTAGCGCCGCCGCTCCCCGAACTCCGGCCCAGGCCTGGGAGGCGGGCGGAGCCTCGAGGGGCCGCGGGTGGCTCCGCCCCGGGGCGGTGCAGATGGGGATGGGTGAGGGGCAGGCGACCCCCGCACAGGGCACCCGGGCTCCTTGCTCACGCCTCTAGGCAGCCTGTAGCGACAAGGATAGTAACAGCCTTCCGAAGAACCTCTTCTGTGGGTCAGACCCACACCCGCTTCACTTTACTGTCCCCACGGCCGGGATGGGGCAACTGAGTCACAGACCACCCTGCCCTTGGAATCAATTGAGTTTCTCCCTGGGCATCCCTACCTCGGGCCTCCAGAGCCCTGCACCCAGTAATCACCCTGGGTGAACGCAGGGGTCCACTGTGCAAGTTCAGCTCTGCCAGCTGCTAGCTGTGTGGCCTTGGCACTCGACTTGCCGCTTCCCCTGCTTTCGAAAAATGGGGCGAACAACCTCCGGCGGTGTTGTAAGGATTAAAAAACGTTACATTACTTCTTATAATTATCATGGTATTCATTACATCATTTTCTGTGATAGTGAAAAATAAGAAGGCTGGACGCCTGGTTAAATGAACAAAGGCACAGCCCTGCTAAATGAATGATTCAGATCAATATACACCGACAGGAAGAGATGTCCAGGATGTTCACAGGAATATGTCATAAGTGAAGAAAGCAAGTGTTAAAAATGCATCTCTATACTACTTTGGAAAACGAAGTTGGAAATTTTTGCATCCTGCTCCTAGATATATTGGAGAAGGAAATGGCAACCCACTCCAGTCTTCTTGCCTGGAGAATCCCATGGACAGAGGAACCTGACAGGCTACAGTCCATGGGGTCGCAAGAGTTGGACATGACTGAGCGACTAAACTACCACCACCTAGATATATATCCTGGAGAAAGTCTTGCAAATGCAGGTAATGAAGTTCAGAGCAGCAATGCCTGAAACCAAACTGGAAATAATTCATATAGCTATCAAGGAGAATGGAATCTTTTTACATTATGATACATTCACATGGTGAAATACTGTATAGCAGGAGGAAATGACATGGATGGATCTTACAGACAGGAGTGAAAAAGCCAAGTTCTGGAAGACAAATGGAACTGCACAATATACTGTTTAAGCGCACAGCAGGCAGTAGGCCACCTCTCATAGGACAGGCGATAGCTTTGCCTATCAGAGTGATTAAAGTTTTAAAAGCAAAAATCAAGAACACAGCAGTCTTGTGTGTTGGGAGATGGGTGTGGGAGAAGGGAAAAAAGGCAGGGGTGTGCAAGTTATAGTATCAAAGTTCTGGTCTTTAAGTGGGATATGAATTCAAGAAGTTCATTATATTTTTTTATTATTCACAAGTATAACTCATGCCGTCATTCAGGTGTATTTTAAAAGGTGAAAAAAAAGAATATAAATGAAAATAAATGTTTTTGTCTATCACAGTGATTGAAGGGTCAATAGTGGTTATTTCTGGAATGATAAAATTATGGGCTGCTGTCTTCTTTTGGCTTCGCTGTATTTTCAACATTTTTTTCAGATAACGGTCACATAGTGTTTTTTTATTTTATTTTTAATATAAAAAATGAACTGCATATATAGTATAATTCCTTTTTTTATCAACTGTATATGCACGTGGGTTTGTAAGCGCACACAAACTGCTTCGGGAAGAATCCATAAAGGGACTACAGGCAGTAGTTTCCCCTGGAGAGTGGATGTGGGGAGAGTGGATGTGGGGAGAATGGACTGGGTGCTATTTTCATCTTTTGCTTTATAAACTTCCAAGTGGTATGCATTGGACTAATTTAGGACATTAATACCACTTTTAACTTGTTTTTAATTAAAACAAGCTAGTGGGGCCCCAAGGTCCAGCCTCCAGGTTGTAGAGACACTGCCCTCCAGGCACTGGGGGCAGTACAAATGGCTGTGGGCACAGGCAAGGCTTCCTGCTCCTCTGGTGTCCTGCTCCATCCGCTTCCTGAGCCTCGGCCCCACCCTCACCCCAGCCCTCCTCAGGCGCCTGACCTGCCCTGCTGGCCAGAAAACCACGGAGCAGGGGGCAGGGCACCTGATGACCAGGACTGCTGGGAGCTCACAGAAGGGAATCTCTTGCTTGAGGTCACGGGCAGGTTAGAGGCCGGGATGGAGACATCTGGTCCCCAGCCCTTCTCCCAGCCCTGGCCAATGACCCGGACTCTGGAAATACAAGGGTGCTGCAGCCCAGCTCCAGGACCAAATCTGGGGCTGGAGCTCCCCCGTCAGGCCTGCTGTGTCCCTGGGGCCAGGCTTAGTCCAAGAGGCTCTGCTCTAGGGCTAGCTTCCCTTTCCAGAGCCCCCAAGAGTAACAACCACTTCAATAATAACAAGAAGGACACGGAAGCCTACACAGTTCCCTGTGGGTCAGAGGTTTCTCCTGTGCTATTAATAACAAGGACTATGAGAACATACCTCGCTGAATCCTTAGCACAATCTATAACGTGGACACTGCTGTTACTCCCGCTTCCCGAGTGAGAAAGTGAGGCTCCGAGAGTACACAGGTGTTCCAGCTGGGATTGCCCCAGGCCTGGACGCTACACGGTCACAAGCCTTTCCGCCCACAAGGGTTTCCCCAGTGGCTCAGCTGTAAGGAATTTGCTGGCAACGCAGGAGATGCAGGTTTGATCCCTGGGTCAGGAAGATCCCTTGGAGAAGGAAATAGCAACCCACTGCAGTATTCTTGCCTGGGAAATCCCACGGACAGAGGAGTTTGGCGGGCTGCAGTCCATGGGTTGCAAAGAGTTGAACATGACTGACAGCATTTCTGCCGCCAAAGCCCCAAGCCTGCTCCACACACGTGCCAGGACCTTCATGTCTGAGAAGCTGTGGCCAGTCCTGGTGCTACTCCCTGACCCTGCCCACAGCTGGGCAGCCCATGCCCTCTGGAATCATCCCCCCGCCCCTACCAGTCTGATGGCAGTAGCTTCTGCTTCAGCCCTTCCTGCCCCAGGGTGGGGGTCCTGGTTGCACGTCACCGTCAGGCCCTTCTCACCCCTTAGCAATCTTTGCACTGTTAGGATTTTTTTCCCCACCATGGGATACTGGAAAAAGCCTTCACAGGCCTCTGGGCAGTGGGTCTGGAACTAAGAAGTCCCTGGTCATTTGCAGACAGAGGCTGGAGCCATCAGACTAGCCAAGATGACACTGGACCCGGGTGCCCACCAGCACCTAGAAGAACCCAGGCTCCTTTCCTCACCTGGGCTAAATGTGTGCGTTTCTGCCTGGCCCCAAGTTCCTTCCGAGAAGAGGCTACGTGAGATACCTCCAGGCTATGAGACTCACCCAGCTTCCCTTGGTTTCTAGGAGGAAGCAGTGGGTCCCCAACAGGCCCACAGAGGAGACCAAAGAGCCTGGGTGTGACGTAAAAACAGGGGCCCAGAGTGGCTGCCCACCAAGGTGACCCCACCACATCCCCCAGGCTCCCACTCCCCCCGACTCACCTCCGGGAAGCTGCAGGAACTGCAGTGGCAGAGAAGGGGGTCCAGAGAACGTCAGCAGGCCCCCATCCAACCTCCAGTCATCTTCGTGTGCCTGGAGGAAGTGGCTGGTGGATTGCGGCTGCCAGGTTACCACTCCAGAAAGACATCTGGGTCAACAAAGCAATAAACCTCCAACCCACCCAAGGGCAGGGCCAAGACAGAGGTGCCTCTGTACACTGGACACCAAGGGTTGGGCCTGCCTTTCCCAAGTAATGGAACAGGATGGGGAGGCAACCTCCTGGGACGGGCTGGAGTTGTAATCCAATCAAACCCAGCAGACCCTGGGCCTGGGAGACCAAGGGTGATGCTATGAGCAGACACAGCTGATGGCGGTGGGAGGTCTTCCTGCCCATCCCTTACCACCAGGACAGGCAGGGCTGGGTGAACAGAGACCCCACTGAAAGTGATGGCACCCCACTTCATGGGTGCCATCTCTCTCCTGTGCGTTGTATGACTACTCCCTGCGCCTACCCCTGTGCCTTTTACAAATGAGGAAACTGAGGCCAGGAGGGAGGCACTAACTTATCAGGGTCCTGCAGCAGAAGTAGAGCCAGAATGAAGCCAAGTCTGACTCGAGTCCTCTCTCTGAGCCTGTAAGTTCCCCCACCAACCTCCCCCCAACCTCCCCGCAGCCCTGCCACCAGCTGCGAGGTCACATTGCCCCTTACCTCTGCCCAACACCAGCTTAGAAACACTCGCCACTGCCAGGCCAGCAGTTGTGGCTTGGCCGCCAGCCTGCTGCCTCCCACAGAGTGGCTCCCTGCCTCCCCATCTCAGGGTTCTCCTCCCACGCCTGCAGAGACTTCTGGGGCCGCCGGAAACTGGGTAAGAGGAGGCAGGGTACAGGGGGCTGTGGGCCAAATGCCAGGTCTCCAGCCTCTCCTGACAAGGATGGGCGTGGGAGGGGAACATTCCAGCTACACGTGATTGGTAGGTCCAGTGCCAAATGAAAAGGTGTAGCCCCTTGTTAATTAAAAAAAAAAAAAGAGTGTCACGTGGAAACTGCAGAACATGAAGCTGAGCCTGGTGCCCGAGGTAACTGCACAGGTCACCCGTCAATCAACTGGCTGAGCCCTGGAGCTGCAAGCTGGAACCCAAGGGCTCGATCCCAGCTGAGACCTTGGGGTCCTGGCCCACCATTAGTCTCCTGGTCTCCAGAAATGGGGAAAAGGGAGGAAGTTAGGAAGAAGGGAGGGGGAGTGAAGCCCTTTTTCCAACCACCGGGTGCAAGGGGCCCAGACACTCAGCTGCTGCTCTCAGACCTGGGATTGCATCCTGGCTCAACCTGGTGGCTTCGTGTCATCTGTGCACTGGGTTAACTCTAACCCCACCCCAGGGTGGCTGCACACCGTCCATCCCCTGTTCCATGGTGGGTCTGCTTTTCCACTTTACCGGTGACCAAACTGCTACTCAGAGAAGGAAAGCGCCTGGCCTGCCCCCCCCCCCCCCCCTTCCCTTTCTGGCAGTGTAACGAACTCCAGAGTTAACTGGGAACTGAACTGGCCAGGCCCTTGGAATCTGACCCTGAACCAGGAAGGGAACGTGATGTGGGGGAATTTCCTCCCACCCTGACTCCTCTCCCAGTGAAGGGTGGGAATCCCGTGGAAGCCTCTGATCTGGGGCATTTCCTGGGCTGTGTGCTGCCATGGGGCCACACACTCTGAGCTGGTGGGGAAGCAGATAGGCTCTCGAGGAAGAAACAGGCAGGCCGATTAGACGGCCAGAAGGCCAGCTGGTTGGAGGTCTCCCCTCAAGGCAATAGGTCATGGGATTGTGGTGAGCAGAGAAGCTCCAGTCCCCACCCTCAGACACATGAAAATAGCCAGGACAAGCTTCCAGAAAACACATTTACCCGTAAACTCCAGAGGTGGCCCTGGCAGTCACAGTTCAAAGGCCCCCCCGTCACCCAACGAACCCCAAGCTCTAGGCTGCCCCGCTGAGGGCAACCAGCCTGGGAAGTGTGGCACCAAAGGCAGGTGGAGAGGGAGTGCAGAGAGGAAGGACCAGGGCTGGTGCTCGGTTGAAATTCATAGTGTTGGTGACTGGGGGCAACCAGCCCCCAGGGCAAAGGCCACTGGACAGAATCAGAGGTGGGAAGAACTTGAAAACGAAGACTCAGATTACTCAGGGAGCAGGCGTGGGGAGGAGGCTGCAAAGGTCACCAGAGGCCTCCTCCTCTCTCCCCAAGTCTAGAAGCCCGAGATGGCTCCCAAGCGTCCCCAAGGGTATGGCTGGAAGGGAACTCAGGTCCGCTCGGCACATGGCAGAAGGCAGGATCCATAAATTAAGTGTTTTTGGCGGAGTGTGGCTGCAACAGAGGCCTGGTGATGGCGCTGTGGCGATGGGGCCACTGCGTCCTCCAGGATGGGTGGGCAAAGATGATGGGCCTCTTCTTGGCCCAGCGAGAGAACACGGCCTTCTCGGTGATGAAGCGGTGGGCGCTGCGGGGCGCCCGCTCATGCGCCAGGTACATTTGACACTCGTCCAGCCGGCCCTTCTCGAAGTAGTGGTAAGGCACCGAGGGGTGATGCTCCTCCCTGCGGGTGGGGAAGAGAGACAGGTGTGAGGCACCCCAACTGGCCCGCCTCCCGCCAGACCCTGCCACCTGCCAGGACCAACCCTCACCCAGCCCTACGGACCAAAGAGTCCCACAGGCCTGGTCCCAAGGGAGGCCAAGACAGATATAGGAGGAACAGGGCAGCCCCCGAGGATTCTAAAGGCCGAGGGTTCAAGCTCTGGCTGTACCTCTTGCGAGTGAGCTGGGTGATTCAAGGCCAAGACAAACACCCTGAGCCTCAATAACCCATCTGTAAAACGGGGATGGTGATTTACCTTCTTGGCTGAAAGTGAAAGTGAAGTGGCTCAGTCGTGTCTGACTCTTTGTGACCCCATGGACTGTAGCCTACCAGGTTCCTCCATCCATGGAATTTTCCAGGCAAGAGTACTAGAGTGGGTTGCCATTTCCTTCTCCAGAGGATCTTCCTGACCCAGTGATCAAACCTGGGTCATCCCACATTGCAGGCAGATGCTTTACAGTCTGAGCCACCAGGGAAGCTAAAACCACAGGTCAAAAAATGCAAAGTGCCTGGCGCCAGGCTCATGGTTGAGGGACCCCTGGTTCCCCGCAGCATGTAACTGCCAGGCCTGCACACCCACCTACCCACAGGCAGTCTAGCCAGGCGTCCTGGTAGAGAGCAGCTACTTTCATCTTGCCCACGTGCTCAGCAAAGAAGTTCCCCCAAAAAACAGAGGGTGAAAACGTGGGGCCCCTTCAGTTCAGTGATGGGAGCTATGACAGTGTTGAACTAGAACATCACAGGTTAAAGCTTAGGCATAACAGCTGATCACGGACACGCACGGCAGACCTGAGGCTGGGGTGAGGACTTCAGTAGATCATTCTCTTGCTAAACCTTTCCACAAGCTTCGGAGGACAGTGCGGTCATTTGCTCTCTTTGACCTGACAAAATGGTTGCCCCGGCAGATGGCGGCCGGGCCCAAGGCCACCTGGGCAGAGCAGAGGTTGGGACCCAGCCTGTTTTACAGGTTGGGCTCCTTCCCACCGGGTACCAGGCCCAAGGGCTGCCTGTGCCTTGGCTACTCATGCAGAAGCCCACACACCCTCAGCGTAGGGCCCGAACATGGTGTCCCTCCCCACCGCCTGGCTCCTGGCTGGCCTGACCTGCAGTAGCTGTCGCTGACCATCCCGTAGACCACGATCTCCTCACACAGCTCCAGGGCGAGAATCATAGTGAACCAGCCGGTGCTGAGGAAGGACCCGGACTGCCTCCTGGCCAGGGGAGGGACGCACAGTCAGCTGGCCATGTCCCCCACCTCAACTTGGAAGGAAGGTGGCCCCAGCCTCAGCACTGGTTCCCCGCACAGCACTGGTTCCCCTCCCAGTCAAGGGCTTCTCACTTCGACCCCCACAGAGAGGCTCTGGGGGACACTGGGGAGCCGGAAGGTCCGGCCCAAGGCCAGCAGTGGGCAAGAGGTAGGCGTGGGTGCCAACCCAGATCTGTTCATCTTCTGCCCGTCCACACAGGACTTGAGCAAACCACGCCCCCAACAATGATGATCCATCAGCCGTGGTCAGACCCTCTCCGCATCTCAGGGACCAAGCTTGCAGAGACAGCAGAAAGCAGCAGAAACACAGCCATTGAAAGCAGGAAAGAGGATTGTCTAGAGTCAAGCAGTTTTCAACCTGAACCCTGAATCTGCTCTGGGGAATCCAATTTGCTTATGAACCTCTCTGAGCCTCAGTGACCCATGGGTGACATGGGGTAACTATAGGTGGTGATGGAAAGGGAATACTGTCAGCTCAGCTCCTCCCTCAAGGCCCAACCCCCAACTCAGAGCACGGGACCGTGGAGCTGGACCTGGCCTTGCCTCTCTCAAAAGCACCAGTAGTGATTACTTTCCCAGCCGATGGCCATTCATCTCGGGCTCTACTGAAGGGCTGTGGGGTGGTTCAGCCATTCAAACCTAACACCTCCCAATCCCTGAGCTGGCGGTGAAGCGGCCCCACCCAGCACTAACATTCTCAAGGAAGGGGGCAGCTGGAAGAGACATGCTGGGAAGACAAGGAAACAAAAGAATGGGATGAAGGATGTCAAGTAGGAGGTGTTCCTTCAGACGGGGCCAAGGAGAAACTCCATCCGTATTGAACACAAGGGAGGATCTGGGGGGAGGAACGGCATGTGCAAAGGCCTGCAGGTGAGAGCAGTGTGGATGTCCACGGCCAGTGCGGCTGGAGCAGGTAAGCGACGGACGATGAGGCCACAGAAGCAGGCAGGGGCAGACCATGCAAGGGCACAAAGGCCCGGGGAGGGGAGGAGGTGGGAGTCTGGACTTTATTTTCCATGTGATGCGAAGCTGCTGTAGGGTGAGGCCAGGTGACTAGCGGGATGAACTCACTGGGGCAGTCAGAGATCAGACTGCAGGGGCTGCTGCAAGTGCAGGGGAGTGTGGGGACTTCCCTGTGGTCCAGTGGCTAAGACTCTGTGCTCTCAGTGCAGAGGGCCCGGGTTCGATCCCTGGTCAGGAAACTAGATCCCACATTCTGCAGCTAAGAGTTTGTATGCCACAACTAAAGATCTGGCATGCCACAACAAAGATCCCGTGTGCTGCAACTAAGATCAGGCACAGTCAAATAAATAAAAAAAATAAAAATATTACCAAAAAAAACAGAGAAGGATGGTGGCTTAGGTCAAGGAGGTACCCGTGGGCAAGGAAGGAGATTCGAGAGCCCATCCTATGTGGCAGGTGATGAAACAAGGGGAGTCGAGGGCAAAGTCAAGTGTTTGACTAAAAAACTGGAGGCTGGTGGGTGTATTTTCTGAGCTGGGGAGGTGGGGGAGTAGCCAGTGTAGAGGAGGAAGCCACAGGAGTTCAAGTGCTCTTTGGGGCGTTGGATAAAATGAGATCTTGAAGGCAAGAGTACTTAGCTCAGAACCTGGTGCACAAAAAGGGCTGTTAGAACTGGCACTGTTACTTTCATTTTCTGGAAGGGACATCAGAAACCAATTCAGGTCTCAGAGCATCCCCTCCAAAGAGAAGAGCTCCCTGCCATGGCCCCACACTGCTCACCAACACCACCACCAACCCCCACCCTGCCCCGCCACAGTGTATACTGGTGAGGCCAAACGCCCTTCACCGCCATGTGGAACATCTATACGGTCATTCAATGATGACAGTTTCTCTGATTCCTGTCCCCATAGATAGAGGGCAGGATGATGCCTGCCTCTATCACAGCTGAGCCCCAGTGCCAGACAGAGCAGACCCTCAATGGACCAGAGGCTCCTGGAGAAGGCAGGCCCCCACCTGCCAGGGAGATCCCCAGCAGGCCAGCCCCCCAGCTCACGCTCACCGGTTCTTGCCAGTCTCATCCTGGAAGACCTGGTCGCAGTAGGCCATCATGCGCTCAGTGAATGTGTACACCTGCAGGCCAGGGTACATCCTGGTGAGCTGCAGCAGTGCACGGTAGGTGCGGCCACCCAGTGCCCGGTCCATGTGCTTCCCCTGGCCCCACACCACATAGAGCGTGTCCCGGGCCTGCTGGAAATAGTGGGAGTAGTTTCGCAGCAGCAGAGGCACGCTTGTGTGAGAGATGACCCGCAGGGTGCTCCGCTGGCCCACGTCTGCCTCAAAGCCCATGGTGGGCGCCTGGTTCATGCGCAGTACGCACTCAGCACTATCAATCTCGGCACCCAGGCCCGAGCCCAGCATTTGGCCTGAGCTGGACACCACGGCGCAGCTGCGGCACGGCTCTCGGACCAGAGGCTGCAGGGGGAGGTAGAGAGAAAGAAGGGAAGTCCTGGGCACGTAGCTTCCACCCTGCCTTCTCCACCCAGGAATACCCCTGACCACCTGTATCAGATCCAAGGACTTCATCAACCCCTTTTGCAGATGAGGAAACAGAGGCTAGGCAGTTGGAATGACTTTCTAAAGGTCATACCAGTGACAAGCGGCAGAGCTGAGATTCTATGCTCAAGGACCCTGCTGCCCCATCAGCCACATTTTTGGCCCTGGTTTCTGTTGCTAAGGCCCTGTGAGGCCCTACATTGCATTTTCTTGTTAGGGTTATATAAGTCAATATTTATAAAGCATTTAGAGCAGTTCCTGGCACAGACTAGGAGTCAGTTATATGTTTGTTAGGTAAATATGAACCTCAGCTCTTCCGAATTACTTTTAAGTCACTTCCTCCTCTGCCCAAGTCCCATTTTCCGTGTCCCAGTTTATAAATAAAAGCCCATGACAACATTGGGAACCTCTGGTTCTGAGCCTGAACCCTGGCTCTGCCCCATCCTAGTTATGTGTGCTTAACACAAGTTACTTTGTCTCTCTGAGCCTCAATTTCCTCATCTATAAATAGGGGATGAAAATAGCATCTACTTGATCAAGTTTTAAGGATTCAATTAAAAATGCCTAGAGAGTGATCAGCACAGACTGAGGGCACTACCCCACCTCATCATCTCGTAAGAGGCAGGAGCCGATCCAACAAGTCTGCAAACTGTCACTGGAGGTCAGGGCTCCCAGAGAGAAGACTTGCTGCCTACCCCAGACCTCCATGCCCTCTTTGGGAACACGGGTTTATGGAGGCCTGTAAAGTATATGGGAACATTCAATCTAGTCGATAAAAGACACACAGTTGTAGCCCACTCAGGGACAGTTTACATCTGACACAGTGTTGATTTAAGGACTGTAGCCCCATTTTCCATGCCCTGGCAATAAAGAACAAAACTTCCTTATTCTGCCCTCAGTTTGAGCCTGAGCTGACAACTGTGGTCTGTTCAGATCCAAGGTCACCATCAGCCCCAGAAGGTGTTCTGCTTGTCCTGTTCTGCAGGATCTTTAAGACAGTGAATCCTTTACAGAAATCAGCCCTTTTGACACTCTAAGATTTTCTGCTCTGTTAACAGACTCAGGAGATCTGGCCATCCTGGCGCCACGTCCTCATGAGCCCTGAGCATCTGAAATGAACACTGAGACCACGGAAGCTGGGACAGCGTCTACCCAGCCCACCTCGCCGCTTGTCCCTCTTGGCCAAACCTGGTGGCACTTGAGTTTGTCCCTCTCAACTCAGCTGTTTTTGCATCTTGATCAAAGATTTATACAGCACCCATTCGAAACACTGTCCATGAATCACGCAGTTGGACCTGCAGAGCAACCCTACCGAGGTGGGAACCACAATGATTGCCTTTTACAGATGAGGCAACTGCGACTCAGAGGGATGAAGACCTGAAACAGATCTCCAACGCAAGGTCCCTGAGCCCTCCTCCCTCTGACCAACACTCGGAGAGCTGGCAGACTCCGGGCTCGGACCTTCCTGCACCGGGTGTCGTTGGGAGATGCCTTTGAGAAACCTACCAGCTGGGGCTGCTGAAATCAGGGTGAGCGGTGTAAAGCGTTCTGAACCTCGCCTGGCAAAGCATGCCACGGGGCAGGGGCCTCAGCTGTCTTGTCACCCCTGGGCTCCACTGTCCCTGTCTCCTTTAGAGGGACAGCTCTGGGGCAGATCTGTATCCCCAGCAGGTATCAGCACAAGGCAGAGCACATCTAAGGCACCAAATACACACTTGCTAAACAGATGGGTTGTGCATGGACAGTTATTAATAACTCTAAAGCTGCATGTACCACCATGACGTGATGCTGTCTGGTTCCCAGGCTGGACCAGGAGTTCCAGGTGGCCACCCTGCCTAACTCATCTTTTTTATCCCCAGTACCCAGCTGAGAGCAGTCAGGCAATGTTCATTGAATTTAAAAAAAAAAAAAAAGACATTTAGGAATACCCTGGTGGTCCAGTAGTTAGGACTCAGCGCTTTCACTGCTGTGGCCTGGATTCAAGCCCTAATCGGGGAATTAAGATCCGGCAAGCCATGCAGTGCAGCTACAATTGGGAAAAAAAAAAAAAATTTCCTCCTAGAATTTGAAGCTCAGAGAGGTAAAGGGACTGGTCAGCTTGAGCAGAGGAGCCAAGTCCAGGATCCAGGCTGGCCTGACATGAGCCCAGTTCTCACAGTCCTTGGAGAGCCAGGGTGAACCCTGGCAACCTGGGCTGGGCCTACCCCCCACCCCCCGACACGCTGCCCAGCAAACTCACCTTCCCATCTGGCACGCTACTGTAGCCACTGAAGTGCAGAGGCCCCGGCACGGTGGGCCTGGACTTGATAGAGAGGTGGGGGTCCAGGCAGAAGGCTGAGCAGAAGGGCAGGCAGGCCCAGCAGCACAGCAGGATGTAGACAGCCGAGAAGCCGACAGAGCAGAGGACGATGAGCAGGAGCCGACGCTGGGGGAGACAGCGGTCACGGGGTGTGAGTTGGCGGGGGGCGGTGTTGCTGGAGCTCCTAGAAGCTGCCGCTGGGATCCCCAGCCTCATGGGTCCAGATCCCAGCTCAGTAGTTCCCAGAACATCAGCAGAGGCCACAGTCTCTGTTAGCCAGGCCTGCCTCTGGGCTGTCAGGTTCAGAACCCATGCATGACTGAGATAAGCCCTATTATCCCAATATTCTAGATAACGAAACCAATTGGGGATGAAAATGGGTAGGTAACTCAAGGCCACACAGTAAGAAAGCAGCAGGGTGGGGTCTCCAAATCAAAAACCGTCCTCTTAACCAGAAAGCTGAGGTGCCCTGTGCAGCCTTGGGCATACCTGTCTATGTCTCTGGGCCTGCTTCCTCTATGAAACTGATACTACCCACAGTGGGAACTCACTCTGAGGACAGCAGCCGAAGGACTACCATAAAGTGCTGTGCACATGAGGACAGGCATGGCCCAGCAGGAGGGCCACCAGTTCCCTTCAGACCCCGGCTTCAGGCTGTCCCGCACACCCAGAGCCGTCCCCTCCCCCAGCTGATGACCATGACCTGGGTCAGCAGACCTGTGAGTAAAGAGACAGTAGAAGGGGATATAGGGAAGCGTCACTCAGCAAACGGTTTCAAGAACTGAGAGCTGCAGCCTTGAGGCTCCCTCCTGCAGAAACCAAGTCCCCAGAGGCCACGTGAACCAGGAAGCCCTCCTGGCCCCTTGCCCGGCTGGCGGATGTAGTAAATACCTCCACCGAGCCTTCAAGGAGGGGCTGCCTGATGGGGGAACGCAACCCTGGCCTGCCATTGTGTGCTGGGCCACCTTGGTCACCACCTGTGTCTCTCTGGGCTCTAACCGGTCCCCAGCCTGCCTAAGACACAGGTCCCTTGGCCTCAGGAACCAGCTGGCAGCTGGCTGGGGCTCTCTGAAAATCAGAGGTGAAAAAGTAGCCCCCACCAGTCCCCTCCTTGGGCATATCCTGTCAGAGGCCCTCCCTTTTCTGCCCACAAGCCACTTCAGCTCCTAAAAATAAATCTCTGTGAGACCAGCTGTGCGGAGGAGGGGGTTCAGCCCCTGAGGCCTCAAGCTGTGCTTGGCACCTGGTTCCCTGCCTGCAGGGACCCAGAGACCTTGATTCAGGCAGCCACGGCTGACTTCCCACAACATTCAAGGCTCTCGCCAGGGGCTCCTGAATAAACTCAAGACTCTGCTAAACTGAACTTTCACAACATACCCTGCTCCCAGGGAGATGCCTCACCTGGGTGACCCCTGGATGCTCATAGGAGGCAGTACTATTATCTCCATTATACATAGAAGAGGAGCAAAATACTGAAACCAGAGAGGGAATGCCACTTGCCTGGGGCCACATAGCCTGCCAGATCAGGGCTGGACTTTGAGGCTGGTCTGCCGGTCTCCTTCAGCTCAGGAGCAGTGGAATCAGAAGTGACAGTCAGCCCTGGGGTGGGGAGTTGGGGGGTGGGGGGGAGAAGCCACTGGGCCGGAAGCCACCTCCCCTGTGAGCCTTCCTCCTTCTGCCACTTACCGGAGCCTTCATGCTGTCACTGCCGCTCAGTAGTCAGTGGCTGCTGCCTCCCGGGATCAGGCTGGGAAGGGATGGGAGCCAGGGACCTGCCAAGACCCAGATACTCAGAGCTGGGTCCCAGGCCTCCGAGGAAACTGCCCAGGGATACTGAGGCAGGGGAGGATACAGGCCTGGGTCAGGGCAGACGGCTTCTGGGAATCACTCGCCCTCAAGTCCCCAAACACGAGGCAAGCACCGTCCCCATCCTAAAGGAGCTGTAATCTCTTCCTAAAGGAGCTGAAACCTCCCGCCAACCCAGTCCCCATTGCACAGATGGGGAAGGAGAGGTAGACAAGAGAAGCCCAGGGCTCAAGGCCACCGCATCCATTCTGGGTCAGATAAGCAGCAGGAGCCTGGAGCCTAGACTCCCATCAACGCCTAACTCACTAACAGAGAGGCCTGGGGCTGGACGGGACAAGGGCTCTCCACCCCACTGCCAGATCCCACCGACCCCTCACCGCTCGGGCGCTAACCTGGAGGGCAGGCGGGGATGCGCCGGCTGCTCCCCCTCTGTTGCTCGGAGCTCCATGGCCCGCGGGCGGGACGGACGGGGCAGGAAGCCGGAGCCCCGGGGCTGAGGCGTCGCCGTCCCCGTTGCCTCAGCTTCTGGAGGCTGGAAACTCATTGTGCGCCGCCGCCGGCGGGGGCGGGGTTTGCTAGGACGGGGAAGAGGAGAAGGCTCCGGGGGCGGGGCTGGGGGCGGGGCTGGGCGGGACCTACGAGCGCGCCTCGGGTGGGGCGTGCACGGTGGGCGTGGGAGTGGGCGGGGGCGGAGAGGCCGCAGGATCTGGGCCCGGCCTCAGCAGCTAAGGGCGGAGTCTCAGCTCCGGCATCTCTTCTCTTCCGCCTTTCAACGCATCTCCCAAGCTCCTGCGGGTGGGGGGGTTGGGGGGGTGCGGGGGTGGACGGCCCCCCAGAGGAAAGACCTAGAGGGTGCCTTGTGTGCCTTGTCGCTCTGTTGTGGTCCGGACTGGAATTTCTCCATTTCTGAAGTTTGCGGGTGGGGAGCTTCAGGGATTATCAAGTGGGGTTTTAGGCTCAGGCAGCTCCAGATTTCAAGCTTGATAGGGTTGCCGGATGTAGCCGAGTAAAATACCGGATGCGCACTTATATTGGAATTTCAGAAAAGAAAGAAAGATAGCGCTAAGTCGCGTCCGACTCTTGCAACCCTGTGGACTGTAGCCCGCCAGGCTCCTCTGTTCATGGGATTCTCCAGGCAAGAATACTGGAATGGGTTGCCAATTCTTTCTCCAGGGGATCTTCCCTACCCAGGTATCGAACCCAGGTCTCCAGCAGTGCACGCAGATTCTTTACCGGTTGAACTACGCAGGAAAGCAGCCACTAATTATGTTAGAAATCTGAAAGTCCAGTGTAACTGTGTGTGTTAGTTGCTCAGTCATGTCCGACTCTTTCTGGCATCCTTACCTGGACTACCTCAGATGAGCCTCAGTTTTTCTCCTCTGTTGATGATAGAACCTACCTCAAAGTGGGGGCATCTTGTGGCAGAAGCAAGATTTGAACTGGGCAGTCACTGCAAAGCCAGGGCTCTGACCACCTACTTTCAACTCCCAAATGCCCCTATTTTGTTGCAGGGTCCAGCGGTAAGACCAGGCTAGAATCACAGGACTGGGGATAAACAAAACATAACCAATATTCAATTCATGAGTCACTTGGTTTATTGTACACAATTAGCAGGCAAAGAGTTGGACTATAAAGAGGGCTGACCACTGAAGAATTGATGCTTTCCAACTGTGGTACTAGAGAAGGCTCTTAAGAGTCTGCAGGACTGCAAGAAGATCAAACCAGTCAATCTTAAAGGAAATCAACCCTGAATATTCATTGGAAGGACTGATGCAGAAGCTAAAGCTCCAGTACTTTGGCCACCTGATGTGAAGAGCTGACTCATTGGAAAAGCCCATAATGCTGGTATCAAATTGCCAACATCTGCTGGATCATCGAAAAAGCAAGAGAGTTCCAGAAAAACATCTATCTCTGCTTTATTGACTATGCCAAAGCCTTTGATTGTGTGGATCACAATAAACTGTGGAAAATTCTGAAAGAGATGGGAATACCAGACCACCTGACCTGCCTCTTGAGAAATCTGTAGGCAGGCCAGGAAGCAACAGTTATAACTGGACATGGAACAATAGACTGGTTCCAAATAGGAAAAGGAGTATGTCAAGGCTGTATATTGTCACCCTGCTTATTTAACTTCTATGCAGAGTACATCATGAGAAACACTGGGCTGGAAGAAGCACAAGCTGGAATCAAGATTGCCGGGAAAAATATCAACAACCTCAGATATGCAGATGACACCACCCTTATGGCAGAAAGTGAAGAGGAACTAAAAAGCCTCTTGATGAAAGTGAAAGAGGAGAGTGAAAAAGTTGGCTTAAAGCTCAACATTCAGAAAATGAAGATCATGGCATCTGGTCCCATCACTTCATGGCAAATAGATGGGGAAACAGTGGAAATAGTGGCAGACTTTATTTTGGGGGGGCTCCAAAATCACTGCAGATGGGGATTGCAGGCATGAAATTAAAAGATGCTTACTCCTTGGAACGAAATTTATGACCAACCTAGATAGCGTATTCAAAAGCAGACACATTACTTTGCCAACAATGGTCCATCTAGTCAAAGCTATGGTTTTTCCAGTGGTCATGCATGGATGTGAGAGTTGGACTGTGAAGAAAGCTGAGCGCCAAAGAATTAATGCTTCTGAACTGTGGTGTTGGAGAAGACTCTTGAGAGTCCCTTGGACTGCAAGGAGATCCAACCAGTCCATCCTAAAGGAGATCAGTCCTGAATGTTCTTTGGAAGGAATGATGCTAAAGCTGAAACTCCAGTACTTTGGCCACCTCATGCAAAGAGTTGACTCATTGGAAAAGACCTTGATGCTGGGAGGGATTGAGGGCAGGAGGAGAAGGGGACGACAGAGGATGAGATGGCTGGATGGCATCACCGACTCGATGGACGTGAATTTGAGTGAACTCTGGGAGTTGGTCATGGACAGGGAGGCCTGCGATGGACAGGTGCTGCGATTCATGGGGTCGCAAAGAGTTGGACACGACTGAGCAACTGAAATGAACTGAACTGAATGATGAAAGACTGAAGGCAGGAGGAGAAGGGGAATGACAGAGGAGATGGTTGGATGGCATCACCAGCTCAATGGAAATGAGTTTGAGCAAACTCCGGGAGATGGTGAAGGGCAGGGAAGCCTGGTGTGCTGCAGTCCATGGGGTCACAAAGAGTAGGAAATGACTTACTGATTGAACAACAACAAAAGCAGGCAACACAGGTTAGTCAACGCAGGGAAAATAGAAAGGGGGGTAACAGACTAGTCCAAGGAGAAGACTGGGAAGATCCCATCTCAGCACTAGTGAGCAGCAGGTTTTGGTCCAGCTGAACCAGTCTCATAACAGACATGATAGGAAGTCACCTTCTGCTCCAACAGAGCATCCATCTAGAACAGCAGCGGGGAGTCCTCCAGCAAAGAGCCTTCAAGTCGCTTAGTACTATGGTCTCATTTTAAGGGATCTGCCTATAGGGGGTAACAGTTATGCCCCCAAGAAGTCTTATTCTCTATCAGTCTCGGTGCCAGTAGAGTCTTTCTGAGGAACCAAACAAATCCCTTATCTAAAGCAACACTATTTTTTTTTTTTGACCACACTATATGGTATGCAGGATCTTAGTTCCCCCACCAGGGATCAAACCTTCACCCTCTGCAGGGAAAGCATGGAATCTTAACTGCTGGACATCCGAGGAAGTCCCTAAAGCAACAGTGTTAATTTATCACACTCAGACACTCACAGTCCTGTAATGGACAGTTCACAACAACTAATATGGAAGTTCACATTGGCCACTGTGACTCCATCTTGAATTACTAAGTTTAAATCCTATGAGTTTCACACAATATGAGGAGGAAACATAGTAACAAAAGAAGTCACACTGTAAAAGCCTGGGCTCCTGCTCTGGTCCTATTTCAAACTCTATTTTCCTCTTTTCTAAGAGGTTCTGTACCGGGGACCAGCCCTGGTTGGATCCAGGGTATCCGAAGCGTGGAAAGCGAGGCGAGAGAGATATATAGATATATAGAGAGATAAGGAAATAATTTGCAGTTAAGAGAATAGAGGAGAGAAAAGAGGCTGATATTCCTTGGTTTACGCCAAAAGCCAATAAAGCCTCAGACAAGAGACTTGCTCTGTTCATGTAGGCTGCACGCGCCCTCTCGAATAGCGGAAGGTGCCCCACTTTGGGCACCTTCTCGAGTGGGTCTGAGAAGCCCAGGCAGGAAAGTGAACTCAGAGGGCCCCTGCATTCCAGGGAATTAGCCTGAAAAAGAGAGAAAGAGAGAGAGAAAGTACGACATGGGGAGGCCAAGCTTGTGCAAGACCCGTAACTTTATTTTAAAAAGGAGCTTATATACCCTAAGTTTTACATAAGGGAAGATGCAGAGTCATGCAGGGGCAGCAGGCTGACCCTTATCGATACCAGGCTTTCTTTCTGCATACCTTTCCATATGCAAAAGGTCTCAGGTGATTTACATTATTTCCTGGACAAGAGGCCTGTTAACATTTTATGGCTCTTTTCCTTGATAAATGTTAATCAACCAGAAAACTAATTTTCCCTTGAAGTGTTTTTTCTTTAATCTGCATCACCCGCAAAGTACTAAATAAAGTTACATTCCTATAGAACTCAGGTGCAGTGGGTTATAACAAAGAAAGTACTTAACTCAAAGATCTAATGTTGCTAATGCCAGGGCTACTACCTGTTTTTTCTATATACCAACTATATCAACAAATAAAAGATATGAAAACTTGGCAGCAAGTATTGGCTCAACAATGAAACCCTTAACCAATTCTATTCTAATGATTTTTAACTCCTTGAAAGGCTCTACATTCCTAGAATGTTTTAAGCTTCCTGTGCCTCTCACGGTTGGGAGGCTGTAAACATTTGTAGTTGAAAAAATCCGGATAAACCTGTCAGCAAGTTATAAAGCTATCAGAGGGGTTTGAATTGAAACACTCCAATTACGCCCAGGAGACTTAATAACTAGAGCTCTAAATTAATTTTCTTCAGAAAAAGGTGGTCGGGGACAGCCCCCTGTTAATGTCAGAGGAGTTGGTGAAAGTCATAAAATAGTATGACAGACAGATTCTGATTTTTGGGGTAGATGCTCGAGCAGTTCCAGGGGATCCCTCGAGTCCTGATCCACCTTGCCCATCAGGTCTCTCCACATGGCCTTGTCATGGGTGGGATCTCCTGTGCTGGCTCCCAGCAGTTCTGATGTGGATTCAATAGCAAGGTATCTGTGTTGGGTACCTCCACCCAGTTCAGCAACTTTCCAGGGCTATCCACTCCATGTGGGTACGTGCTAAGTCACTTCAGTCATGTCTGATTCTTTGCGACCCCAGTAACTGTAGCCCACCAGGCTCCTCTGTCCATGAGAGATTCTCCAGGCAAGGATATGGAATGGGTTGCCATGCTCTCCTCCAGGGGATCTTCCCAACCCAGGGATTGAACCTGCATCTTCTGCATTGGCAGGCGGGTTTTTTACCATTAGCACTCCCTGGGAAGCCCACATGCAAAGCCAAATTCCCCGAAGCCGGTGATTAGACCTCCGTGCTGCTCCTCGTCCTATTGGAAGGGCTGATGTTGAAGGGACCCTGCTCCCAGAGCATCCTTTGAGCACAAGCCTTCCTTGTGTTGCCTCACCCTAACCTGGGCACACCTAAGTTCAGTCTCTCTACGTGGCCCCAACTCCAAGGGGAAGAAAATGGTGAGATGTTCCCTATGGATTCACTGATGGCCCACAATAGCTGGTGAAGTGACGATTCCTTCCGCAGAGAGGCATATCCTGCCTTGCTAAGACTGCCTGGGGACAGGGACACACACAACGGTCCTGGGCTCCCAGAGCAGAGGAGGATCGCACATCCACAGGGGAACTGACACTGAGTCCTGCAGCCTCAGATGAAGCTCTTCAATTCGAGCCTGCCAAAGTCCTCTCTCCTCACCCTGATCTGTTAGGCTCTGCATACTCTGAATCCTGCCTCCTTCCTAATCACTGTCCACCCACCCTGACTGCCGTTTCAATTTCCAATTGCATTGAACTTGTTCCTACCTCAGGACCTTTGCACTGGCTGTATCCTCAACCTGGACTTCTGTATTCACACGGCCAGCTCTTTCTAGTAATTCAGCTCAAATATCACCTCCTTAGAAGGCCCTTGTCAACCCCTCTATCTGATACCAAACCCCCATCCCTCTTGTCCCAAGTTGATTTCTGTTTTTCAGAGCACTTGTCACACTCTGAAATCACACTGTGTATTAATTCATTGTCTTGTTTCTGGCCCACCTGCCCACTAGCCTCTAATCTCTGTGTGGGCAGTCAAGCCAGTCATGTTCTTAGAGCATGTCCAACACTGGCACGGTGTCCAGCACACACACAGTGCTAGATAATGTGTTGCTTGAGCCAGTTAGAAGAGCCAGGAGTCCTGTGCCTCGTGAGACCTTAGACGGGCCACTTCCTTTCAAGCCCTGCCTCAGCCCATTGTCAGAGACCCAAAGTGGGTAGAGACTGACCCATTCCTCTCCATGAACGTAGGTCTTGGGCCCTGACTCAGCCCGGTTAGATCCAGACCCCAGGGGAAGGTAGGGCCAAACCCCGGATTCCTGCCGTGCTGCCCTTCCACCAGAGTTTCCACAGCCCACCCACCTTCTTAGTGATGACCTTAACGCAGTCTGTCTCAACTTCCTGCTGAGCCAGAATAAGTGCTCCCTGGTTTGTGCCAGCTCAGAAAAGTTGAGTAATCACCTAGGGTCACCCAAACAGCAAGGGATGACGTCAATTATGTATATATTCCAGGAGCCCACGCTCCAGCCCTGCAGCCTAAGATTTCCTTTTCCTCTCCCTTCCCCCACCAGCCGCCTTTCCTTGTTTTCTCTTATGGCCAATGCAATGGCAGCATTGAGTCACTGAGTGACTTTCCCAGTGTCTGGAATCATCCAGCCTCAGGGACCAGCAATTGGCCCACAAAGCTCCCCCCACCACCACACTGTCACCCCACCCTCAAACTCCGACCGCAGTGAAATAGTTCTTTCTCTCAAATGCCAAGCTCTCTCTTACCCCAGATCTTTGCTGTGTCCTTGGATTGGGACACACCCTCCTCCCTGCATCTGATTCTTCTGGTCTCTGTTTAGAGGTTAGAGCCCCCCTTCCCATCAAATAACTAGATAGGGGCTCCTTCCCTAAGCACCATGGCCCAATGTTGCTTCACGAGGCTTTGTCACACATGTGGCTTTTGTCACTGTCCCCCCCACACACACACACACTGTGAGTTCTTCGGAGGAAGAATCTCTGCATTTTGTTCCATCCCAGGTCCCCATTCCCCCGGCAGAGGGCCTGTCACATAGAAGGTGCTCAATAAATATTTAATGAGTTAAATATTTCCATTTGCAAAATTAGACCACTGAGACACAGAGAGGTTTAGCACCTTTTCCTGGTCACACAGCCAGGCCACAGAGAAGCTCTAGAGGAAGGGATTCCTTGGGCATGGTCGAATTGGACTGGGGGCAGAGGTAGGGCTGAAGTTTCCTGGAGGAGGGAGAAGGAATGATCAGGGGCTATGCAGGCAATTTCCTTCTCTGCTCCAGTCATGTCTGTGTATCCAGGTCCCTCAGACTGACCACCAACCCCTGCTCCCATTTCACAGGTGATTAAAGTGACTCCCAGAGGAGGGCAGAACTTACTCAAGATCAGTAGTGGCCCCCAGTCTAATATTTCCTAGAGCTGAAGCCCCCACCAATGGCCCGCGTCCTCCCACCTGTGCAGGATATAGAGGGGCCACCCCAGAGGGAGGCCAGTGGGTCCTGCTTGAGCCTGGGTTGGGGGCGGGGCGGGTGTTGGGAGGCCTGGGTTCTTGGGCTGGCCTTGCCACTTACCCGTGCATGAGTCCCTTAAAGTCTTTGGGCCTCAGTTTCCCCATCTGGATGACGAAGAGGCTGGACTTGGAGGTTTCAGCTACCCCCTTCCCCAGTGAGGACAGGACTGTGGGAGCTGGTCAACAAGAATACAGCTCCTGAGCTCAAAGGGCATAGTTGAGTCCTGGTTCTCGCATTTATTGCTGAATGATTTTGCTCAGTCCCATCACCCCCTGAGCCTTCATTTCATGGTGTGTAAAAAAGAATAAGCCTTTTTTTCTTTTTTTTTTTGAGGATTAAATAAACTCACGTTAGGGGAGTCCCTGGCACAATCAGGCACAGCATTCCCCAGCAAATGAGTTCATAACATTAGTTAGGGGATGCCGCCCTCTGGAGGCCAACCGCAGGAATGGCAGGCGAGGGTAGCCCGACAAGCTGCCCGGGGCCAGGCTGGAACCCGCGTTCCCGACGTGGTCCCATTTGTCCAGACTGGGAGAGAGAGGCTGGGCGCCGGTCACTCGGTGTGCGCCTCCACCCACTGGCAGAGGCGACGGGCGTAGCAAGCCGGGCTGACGGTTGAGAAGGTCCGGCCTGGGTAGCGCAGCGTCTTCCACAGTTGCTCCAGCCGCTTGCGGAGCCCATAGACCGTGGTGAGGTCCACCAGGCCTAGGAAATAGCGATGCTCCGGCCCGTCCACGATGTGTAGGGCGTTGGGGGAGTCCGGCAGCAGCCGGCGGTTCTGGGCTCCCGACTCCTCAGTGCTCTGCGCCCCTCGTATAGACCTGGGGGCCGACAGAGGGGTAAGGTAACTGTCTCCTCCAAGGACCCCCAGTCAATGGACCCTGTCAGCCCGGGCCAGGCTGCCCCTGGGTCATCCCCACCCCTCCTGTGTGCCCTGGCCTGTGATGTCAGATAAACTGCGAGGCTGAGTGAATTGCAATTGACAGGCTAAAAGCTGAGCTGTACGCTATGCAGCCACCAGTTAGCCGCGTACGGCCCCTGACCGCTTCAATGTGGCCAGTCCCAACTGAGAGGCATGGTTAGCGTAAAATACATACTGAAAAAAAAAGGTAAAAAAATACTGAATTTCCAAGACAGTATGAAAAAAAGAATGTGAGATACAAATGTTTACATTGATTAGATGATGACAGGATCAAAGTTTGGATGTATGAAGTAAGGGTAATATGCTATTAAAATTATTTTTACTTATTTCTCTTTACTTTTTATTAATTTATTAAGATTTTTTTAAGTCTTTATTGAATTTGTTACACTTACTGCTTTTTGTTTTGTTTTTTTGGCCCCAAGGCATGTGGAATCTTAGTTTCCCCACCAGGTATCGAACCTGCACTCCCTAAATTAGAAGGCAAAGTCTTAACCACTGGACTGCCAAGGAAGTCCCTCTTTTTACTCTTTAAAATGAGGCTACTAGAAAATCTAAAACTACCTGTATAGCTAGTATTAACTTTCTACTGGATAGTGCTGATATCTAGCACTTGGGTCACACAGACTCCAGCTCTGCATTAAGTACCACATCACTTTGGGTAAGTCCCATATTTGCGTGGGCTTCCCTGAGGGCCCAAACAGTAAAGAATCTGCCTGCAGTGCAGGAGATACGGGTTCAGTTTCTGGGTCGGGAAGATCCCTTGGAGAAGGAAATGGTAACCCACGCCAGTATCCTTGCCTGGAAAACTTTACGGACAGAGGAGCCAGGCGGGCTGCAGTCCATGGGGTTGCAAAGAGTCAGACACGACTGAGCATGCACACACCACACTGAATTTAGGTATTTCCAGAACTGCTGTTTGGGGTCACCAACCCTGAGAGTTTCAGACTGGCAGAGTTGAAACCTTGCAGGAAAAGGTCCAACCCAAGTTTGCAGATGTGTGTCTTTTTGCCTCAAATTGTATTTCAAATCAGAAGATGCCTTTGGCGGGTCCCCCAGTCCAAGCCAGAGAAGGCTCAATTCCCTAACTTTGTCCTCTTGTGATGGTGCAACTTGGAGAATAGGGGGTCAGGGGGCCGCTAGGGGCTTTATTCCTGCCCTGCCCAGGTCTTGGGGGAAATAAGCCAATCAAAGAACGCGCCCTTCTACCCTAAGCACCAACCAATCCGAACAGAGTGGTCTGGGAGCCTGGACAGAATACTGGAACTTTCTGCAGTGGCAGGGTTAACCTGGGGATGGTAGGTTCTGAATGAGGGGCTGGGAACTGGGTGGAAGCGGGCCTATGGCCATTTACCAGCCAGCTTGGAAAACTTAAATAGAATAACAAAGGTATGCAAAAGTGGGTTTACTCTAGCTTGGATGGGCAGACTTGGGGGAATCTGTATCCCATGGTGGGCATCCCACTACCTGGTCAGGATGTCACAGGTTTTATGGGGAGGCATTACCTTGGGTTGTGCCCAAGACTCACCCATTGGAAGGTCTTCCTCCAAAGGGTGGGGCTGGGGGCTGGGTGAGTGGACATCACTTTACATTTGTCCACCCACCAAATCAATGAACTTATTTCCTTTCTTATTTTCCAAGAAGGGCCTATCTTAATGCCTAAATATTTCTGAAAAGCAAAAGTGAAAGTGTTAGTAGCTCAGTCGTGTCTGACTCTTTGAGACCCCATGGACTGCATGGGGCTACTAGGTTCCTTTGTCCATGGGATTCTCCAAGCAAGAATAGTGGAGTGGGGTGCCACGCCCTTTTCCAGGGGATCTTCCCAGTCCAGGGATTGAATCCAGGTCTCCTGTACTGCAAGCAGATTCTTTACCACCGAATCAGGGCAGCCCTGAGTAATTCTGTTCAACTACAAAAGTGGACGTTGGAGGACTGAAATCCAAGTAACTAACCAAGTACTAACATGAATCCTCAAAAGTCATTCTACAACTTCATTTCCTCCCTCTGAGGCTCAGTCTTCGCATCTCTAAAATGGGAATGAACCCATCCTCTCAAAACCAAAACCTCGTTGTCAGCATGCAAGATTGACTGCACTCAAGAGGAAGGATGGTGCCAGAGGCAATGACTTCAGGGTCCTTGAAGTGGAGTGACCGGGTCAAGGGACAAGGGCTCTTTCTAAGGCAAAAATGAAGTAGGTCTGAAATCTTCAATGACTCCACATTCCCTTCTGGAAAACGGGCAGGTTCTTCAACACCGAAGCCCTCATCCAATTGGATCTCACCTGGTCTTTCCCCTGCTGTGATCCACCTGTGCCCACTAACCCTGCTGGCCAGGCTTTTCCAGCTCTCCACTCCCCTCCTCCGCAACCCCCCCCACACACATGTACACACACAGACTGCACTTTCCAGTCTTTGAACCTTTGCCTGTGTTGTTTCTCCCAACACACCATCCATCTTTTCCATGCTCTCATCACCTCATTCTTGCTGTTGCCTCTGGGGGGCCCACCTGGCTGTGCGGAAGATAAGGCTACTGCCTGGGCCCCTCTCATCCTCATGAAGACGCTGGAAGGCCATCAGGAGGCTGTAATCCAGTACGTTGAGCTCCCGGAGGAAGGCAGTGTCCAATTCCATCTGGCGGAGGAACCAGCTCCGCTGGGGCCCTGCCGGAGCATCAGTGCCCCCACCTGAGTGCTCGTCCAGTGCCGGGCAAGGTGCTGCGGGCTCCACACGCACCTGCCCCGGGAGGGCAGGAGACGTTACTGTCCCAGTTCACAGATGGGCAAGCTCATCTGTAATTTGCCTTGGTCACCTAGCTAGAGAGTCACGGAGCTAGGACTCTCCACTTGAGTCCAGAATCTAGGCTGTTAATGACTCGGGCAGAGGATAGTGCCAAGGACACCCTTCTAACTTCACCCTAAACAGAGGAAGAGCAGGCAGTGACCACCCTATGGCTCACCCAAATTGATGGTCTTGCCCTGAAAGTTGAGGTCTTTCAGCACCAGAACAAGGAGGCTGCCCTCAGGGGCGGGCTCCACCCAACGGCTCACCTCGCAGCCCTTGATGTCATACCTGGAGGTGAGGGGTGGGGGAGACAGAAAGTGAAAGTGAAAGTCGCTCAGTCGTGCCTGAGTCTGTGACCACATGGGCTGTCCATGGAATTCTCCAGGCCAGAATACTGGAGTGGGTAGCCTTTCCCTTCTCCAGGGGACCTTCCCAACCCAGGGATTGAACCCAGGTCTCCCGAATTGCAGGCAGATTCTTTACCAGAATTCCACTTTATACAGACTTGAGACACATGGGAAAGCTCACAAGGTGATACAAGAGCAGCCACTGGGTGACTGTTCAGACTCTCAGCACAACCCCAGTCCATTATCATTCCCTTGTTAGAGACGAAGAAAAAAACCTCAGAGAGGTTTTTAAATTTGCCCAAGACCACACAGTGACTAAAGAGCAGAGCAGGGATTCCAGCTCAGGCCGAACACAAGTCCAGCCTTTCCCCCTACCTGTGCCTGCCTCTTGGCATCTTGTCATCCTTGGGGTATCTGACAGAGTGGGCCCACACTACTCCCAGAACCACAAGGGCCTGTGGGAGGTCTACAGCCCCTGGGGAGCACCGATGTGGAGCTCTGGTGGCAGAGGAGGGGGGACTAGGAGGCTCAGAGGGCCGTGCCCAATCAGAGGCTGTGTTTGAATCCCAGCTTCTAGCGCGGTAGTTATGCAGATTTCCCTTCCTCAATTTCTCATCCACAAAATGGGGATGATAAGGACACCTACCCTTCAGAGATACTCTGGGAAAGAAGATGATGAATGCAAATGACTCAACACAGCACCCACTGCCTCCTGAGCGCTCAAGAGACAGCGGTCATGGGGATCACGGTCTCGGACCCGTCAAGAAATCTTGGGATCCATCTTTCGCTGTCTATCCCATGAGTGTGGGCGCTTCAGGTGGTACATTCTGGGCGGGGCTGGGAGGCCGACTCACCTCTCAGAGATGCGGCCGGCGGGGTAGAAGACGCTCTGCATGACGATGAAGTATTTCTGGGGACGGGAGTAGGGAGTGAGAAGAGACAGGGTCTCACCCTCCCACCGCCCCCTCCGGCCCGGTCCACTCGGCTCGGCCTCACCTACCTTCTTTCCCCGAGCCACCCGCAGACTGTGCACTCCTGGAAGGGGAGAGCGCGTCAGGTGAGGGGCGCAAACTCGGATACGCCCCCCCGGGTCCGTCCTGTCCGGTGCCAGTTTCAGGCCACGCGTCCTCTTCGAGGTCTGCCGCATCCCAAGCCTCCAGGCCGCGCCCCCTGACCCCTCCCTTCCCCAACTTGAGGGTGGTGTCCCGACTTGACCTGTTTCTAGATTTAGCCCCAAATGGGCGGCTCAGACGGTTAAGAATCTGCCTACAATGCAGGAGACTTGGGTTCGAGCCGTGGGTTAGGAAGATCCCCTGGAGAAGGGAACGGCTACACACTCCAGTATTCTTGCCTGGAGAATCCATCCCATGGACAGAGGAGACTGACAGGCTACCCTCCATGGGGTCGCAGAGGGACACTACTGAGCGACTAACAGGCCCGCAAATCTTCCTCCGGTCACTGTCCAATCCCAATCCCGCCCCCTTTGGGCCCCAGCCAGGTCTTGGCCCCGCCCATCGACCCCGCCCCGCTGTACATTGCTGTCTAGGACCCGCCTCCCCACTGGACTTGGCCCCCGCCTCTCTGTTGCCTAGTGCCTTCCATCCTGCTCGGACTCAGGTCCCCCCAGCACCCCCGATCCTAGAACCTTCCCACTCTCCGACCCCTCCCCTTCTCGCCCTCTCTCCTCCCACCTCCCTGTCCCCTGCAGTCCCGGACAGGTCGGACAGGCCGTACCCAGCAACCGTGCGAGCAGTGAGTGCGGGTGTCGCTGCAGGTGATGCACGTAGCGGGGCAGATGGGCGAGCAGCGCCTGCACCTCCCGGCTCCGCAGGGTCTTCAGGAAGAAGCGTTGGTCGTGGCTGAGGGGCGGGAGGGAGAGGTCACTGTCGAGGCCGGTCAGAAGCCGCCTCCTCACCGCCCGTCTGGCCTCCTGTCCCCGCCCCTCTCCATCCGACCGCTATCTGGACCTGACCCAACCTAACCTGGCCATTCTCTCTCTCCTCAATCGCACCCCTCCCCCGAGCCCCCTCCCCCAACACCACTCCCCCTGCCATTCCCCACCCCTGCCACCAGCTCACGACAGAAAGAAGCTGGCCTTGCTCTTGGAGGTGCTGAGGAACTGCAGGTAGGGGCGGCCGGGACCCAGAGCGGCCTGGTAGTCCTCCTCGGCCAGCCCCAGGGAATGCCGCAGTCGGGCGAAGGCGGGGCCAGCCAAGGTGCCCAGCTCGAAGCCCTGCGAGGAGAAAGAACAGCCCCCAAGAGTGTCCCCCGGTGTCCAGGGGTGTGCAGTTGGGCCTCCCGCGGGAGGGTCAGGGTTAAGCACACCCTTTCTGCAAGACCCCGGGGTCAAGCCATCACTCCCACTGCAACTGATGGGGCAACAGAGGAGGAGAGCTGAACACATTCCCTTCCATGCAGCAGTCTTGGGCTTCCTACCTCATGAACCTGGGTCAGGACTTCGGAAAAATCCTCCTCTGTGGGCAGCCCCTGCAGCAAGGAGCAGAGCGGCCCAGGGCAAGTCTCAGCCGGCGCTGCCAGCCCAGGGTCTGGCACCCCGCCTCACCACCCCCACCCCCCCCACCCCTGCCATGTGGTTCCTCCAGCTGCTGGGGACTAATCTGGGTGTGCCTGAGTTGAGCAGGGAGATGGCCAGCCTTCCCAGAGCTAGAGGGAAGAGTGAGCGAGGGCAGGTCCCAGGTGTGTCTTATTCCTGCTGAGTCCCCCACAGCAGTCTCTGAGCTAGAGCCTGGCACATGTGCCCAGACACACGCTGGCCAAAGTGTCCCCAGATGCCCTCCCGGTAAAAGGGGGTGGCCTTGAAGTCTAGGGACCTGCCTGACTGAGCCTGGGAGGAGAAGGATCAGGGAAAACTCCCTGGAGGAGGTGCCCCTAAGGTGGAATGTGAGGGTAGTGAAGACGGGGAGCAAGGTGCTTACAGCAGGGGGAACAGCAGTGATGGCCACTGGGAAGAGGAGAGGCCGAGACTGAAGAGAATAAGGGAGGGGTGGACTAAGAATGAGGCTGGACAGATGGCCCTTGAGCTTGAGCCAGCAGGATGCTGAGGCCATGCTGAGAATTGGGGAACCCTGCAAGATTTTCAGCAGGTGATGAGATTTAGAGGACTCCTGCATCTCCTTGGACCTCCAGGTCCCTGTGCTAGGACGGGGTCACACTGCACATGTGTGCACACACACAAACGACACACATGCTCACCCGGGGCTGTCCAGCTGCTGAGCTTGCAGTGGGCGACCCTTTCTGCTGAGCCAGCCTGGCCCTAGCCAGAGCTCTGGGGAGGATGGGCAGAGCTGGTAGGGTGGGGGTGGGGTCCCTTCTCAACCGCACACCCTGGTGGAAAGGGAGGACCTCAGAGACCAAGGTGTACAATCCGTCCCACCCATTATACAGATGGAGACACTGAGGCCTAAAGAGAGGCAGATACCCACCTAGATCACACATCCACCACATGGGTTCAAGGGCTTCCTCACACCCTCAACACACCTTGGGCTTTCTGGCTTCCTGGCCTCAGCCCAGAAATGTCCCTCCTTCCCTGCACCGAGTCCCGGCCTTCCTGCCCTTCTATCTGGCCTGCTCTGATCTCCAGCCCTACATTATTAGCAGGACGGGGCGTCAGCCTGGTCTCGCTGTTAGTGGAGGTGCACAGAACCAGCCACTCACCGCGGGTGGGTGGTCCCTGGACACTTGAGTGGCAGCCCACAGTCCCGCCTGCATCAGGCACATCAGCTGGTGCAGCTCGTGCCCCGGGCCAATTTCAAACAGCCCCAGACGACACTGCTTGTCTCGGAGACGCCAGAGGAGGCCACGGTGGCCAGAGCTTGAAGCAGCTGCTCTGCGTCCAGCCTCTGGGGAGGGGGCCAGGATCTGGGGTGGGAGGCACCAGAAGCAGTCAGCACGGGGCAGCCAGCACCCCACGGGAGAAAGACCCTGGTCTGAGTCCCACATCATTGTTTGTCAGCTCTCTCATCTCTCTCTGCCTCAGTTCCCTTAGTTGTAAAATGCAGGAAAGGCTGGTACCCACCTCACGGCGTGTTGTGAGAAGACCGTGCCTGGCATTCAGTCAGCACTCATAGTGATGGTTCTTACTATCAGCGGGTAGAGCATTCGTCCCGCAGCCTCTCACTAGCTGTGTAACCTTAGGTAAATCACCTAACCTTTCTGCACCTCGCTTTCTAGTCTGTAAACTGAGAACTACAGTAACTCCTTCGTGGCTGGTATTAACTGTGGTTACTGTTGAGTCTGAGCACCGTGCACAGGATCTCCTTATAGTAGGAGCTGTGATGTCAGTGATTGAGTCATCTATTCTACTCGTCTAAGCCGAATTCCTCCAGTCCGGCGCGGCAGGTCTCCACGAAGCTGAGGTCACAGCTTCTGACCCATCCTCAGTCGGCACCCACCATGAGCCCAGCCCTAGCTGAGAGCTTGACCTAACCGCCCTATGAAGGAAACGCTTTTATTATTGTCCCCACTTTACAATGAAGAAACCAAGCAAGTTCTCGTGGAAAACCCGCTGGACTCCCCACTTCAGACCAGCAGCCCCATGTGGGGCGTGTCCCAGTCCCGCCCAAGCGCAGGACCCCTTCTGGGTTTGGATAGGGATGCGTCCGCCCCTTACAGGGCGGGGAGACCCGGCCCCTGCTCTCCAACCCTTTCCTTTCCTGTCCTCTCTCGGGTCTGCACCTACCTCGCGGGGCCCCGGGCTCGGCGCGGCCATCGCCCCCGCAGCAGCTTCCCGGGCTCCGGCCGCGTTCCCAGCTGCTGGGTAGCCCCGCAGCAGGAGCCGGGCCCCGCCCCTGCCTCTGGATCGACCAATCGAGCGGTGCCGGTCACGGCTGCACCCAATCCGAAAGGGGGCCCCGGGGCTCGCCTGCGGGTCCCGCCTCCGGGGCTGCAGCACCCTTCGGACAGCGGTCCAGGCGGGGCGGGGCCGTCGCGTGTTGGTTAGGGTCTCTGCGGCGTGAAGACCCCCACCCCCCGTTCCCTTCCGAGTGTGGGAGACTCAGATCTCCGGGAGTTCGGGAGGCCGGTAACCTAAATCCAGTCCCGCCCACCCACTCTGGCATGAAAATCCCACAGACCGTATTTCGGGTAAGGAAACAGGTTCAGTAAGAGAAGTGACTACGTCCAGGTCACACAGGAAGTCAGGGGTATGTATTCATTCAACACTTATTTTGAACACTCACTATGGGCCAGGAGCAGTGTAGGCCGGGGTGTGTGGTGGGGGGGAGGGGGCGGGGGCGCTGGGGAGGGCGGATTTTAGGGTGAGAGGAACACAGCTGCCTGCGTGAGCTTTAAAAGCATAAATCGGATGATGTCACTGTCGGGCCCAAAGCCTCCAGTGGCTTCCCAAGGCACTGAAACAGTCCAAACCTCCCAGTACGGCCCAGGCCCATCTGCCTACTCTTAAGACTCCTCTCAACTCACTCTCCCTGCACCCTGCACAGGGACTCTGGACCCTCTTTCAAATCTCCAGGCTTTTGCAGGTGCTGCTCCTTCTGCCTGAAGTAGGCCCCCCCACTCCACACACACACCTGATTTGCTTTATTCCTTATCACCTTGCCTTACTCTTAGTGTCCCCTCCCCTCAGTCATGATCACATCACTTTTATTCTTCATCATGCTTAACACTGTCAGAGACTGTCTTGTTCATTTATTTATTACATCCCCCTCTCCCCCACCCAGAGTGCAAGGAGGGCAACCTCCTTTCCTGGCTCAGTTGCTGGCACAAACTGGTGTTTGAGAAACTGGTATATGCTGAACCAGTGCAAGTAGGATGTACACAGAACCTCAGTGACTCCCAGGAAATGAAAGGCCAGTATGGCTGGAGGAGAGTTCAGAAGGGAGCATGGAGGCTCTTGTCAGCCATGGGAGGAGAGGGATGGGAACCCAGAGAAGCAATGTGTGAGAAAGATGCTCAGGAAAAGTAAAAAAGAAACTCAGATGTTTTCCAAAGGTCACTGGTTGTCATGCAGCTGGATTGTGGGGGAGTGGGGAGAGAAGTGAGGACACTTTTGGTGATTTAGGGCAGAGGATGGTGGCTTTGCATCAGGAAGGTGCCTGGGGTGGGGGAAGAAATGGCAAGAATTGATAGGATTTGGGTCTGGTGGATGTGGGGTGGAAGAGGAAAGCCACTGTCTGTGACATCGATGGGGATGTCAGGTGGGCAGCTGGCACACATGCAACACCTTTAGGCTCAGGAGAAAGCTGGGCTGGAAGCAAACCCGGTTGAGGATAAGGTCACCCCTAAGAGTGTGGGGTGAAAAGGCCTGTGACTGAGTCCTGAGAAACCTACCCCCTCACAGCAGGAGAGAAGCATGAATGTGAGAGAGGAGAATTCACCCAGGGGTGGGGGGGTGCAGAATGTCACTGGCCAAATGTGGCAGATAAGGAACATGCCTCTGATGTAAAGACTGGACATCACTGGTGGTCTGAGTGCAGCCCTCCTGAAAAGCTGCCAAGCACAGTGGGAGGAGAGGAAAAGCAGGGGGCAGAGGTGGATACCCTTTGGGGAAATTTGGTTGTGAAGAGACAGGGAGAGACCTAGAGGGAGTTAAGGGGTTGATGGAGGGTCCCTTATATGGAGCCTGCAACACATTAACACTGGAGGACCATGTTGAGAGGCAGAGGCTGTTCCCCTGAGAGAGATCATCAGATAGCAGGCTCTTGCCACAGAGGTGGGAGAGGACAGGACCCAGAGTCCAGGAGGGCAGCTCCGCCTGGACTGGAGGATGGAGAGGGGAACAGGTTAAGGACAGGGCAGGTGTGCCTGCAGTTGGGCTCTTTCCTCTGATGAGGCAGGCGGGACACCTCTGCTAACTGGAGGGAGAATGAGTGCCCAAGGAAGTGAGGGGTGGAGGCTCACACTGTGAATGGAAGAGCTGGCTGCCCAGAGGGGCATGGTGGGATTGCCAGGGGCTCGAGCTGAGGCCTGGACCAGTCAACCGGAACACAGTGGAAACAGCCCTGCTGTGGCTCACAGCGGCCCTCTGCTCAGAGCCACACTAAGTTGGGCTGCTGGGTACCAGACAGATGATGGGCTTGGACTTTTAGGGGTCTGAGGGTCCTTAATATACCAGTGCCCACTGGCTGGGCTGGCACAGGAGAGGCGAGGTAGAGGCTGATGTGACGTCTGGCAGACCGCCATGCCTCCAGACTCCCCCGCTGTGAGCTGCACCAGGCCAGATCCACATCGGTCCTGGCCCCTGCACTGTCCTGTGTCCAGCACAGGGATAATCCAGGAGGTACCCCACAGACCAGTGTCTCCTGATCTGAGACCAATGCAAAGGCCAGCTCCCAGCCCCTGAGCTCCTCAGGTCAGGGACGGCACTGAGACAAAGACAACGATGTTTATTGTTCAGCTCTCCCATCAGGCCAGCCCTGAGGCTGGGGGGCTGGGCCTCCCTCTAGGCTCTCCAGGTCCAGAGATCCTTGTGGGGTCTGGGGCTATGTCAGACCTGGGAAGGCTGCCTCTGTGGAGGAGCAGGACATGCGGGAAGAGGTCACATGACGCCCCAGAACCTGCCAAGTCCAACCATCATGTGACAAGAAGGAAACTGAGGCAAGTGTAGAACCCAGCGGGAAAAATGATAGGGAGTCTCAAGGTGAGGTGTGTGTGTATGTGGAGAGGGACCAGCACCTTGCAGGTCCTGAGCCAGAAGGGGGGTGAGATGGAGACTTCCAGGTACTTCTCCTCCCTGGCTTCTGGAAGGAGCAGGGGCCCTGGTCAGCCAGGGGTGAGTCCTGAACAGCTTCTATCCCACAGGGGTGTCTGCAGGGCAATCAAGCTTGAGGGGGTCTCAGTGCCTGGATGGGTCCTGTGGGCACCCCCACTGGGTCTGCCCTGGAGAAGAAGCAGAGATGGAGCCAGCAGCCTCATTCCTGCTGGGCCTTCACTGAGCCTTTTTGGTATCCTTCTGGTTCCTCAGCATCACGTAGGTGATGAATATACCTGGAATACACAGACCAAAAAAGGCAGCTAAGATCCTGGCTCAGGACTGCTTGGGGGTCAGAAAGTGAAGTGGAAGTCGCTCGGTTGTGTCCAACTCTTTGTGACCCCATGGGCTACACAGTCCATGGAATTCTCCAGGCCAGAATACTGGAGTGCTTCTCCAGGGGATCTTCTGAACCCAGGGATCGAACCCAGGTCTCCCACACTGCAGGTGGATTCTTTACCAGCTGAGTCACAAGGGGAGACCGGGGAGGCCAGAGCAGGACCCAAGCATGGCAGTGACCTACACAGGGGGCCAACCAGCTACCTAACCACCCTCCAGGCCACGCCCTGGAGGCCATTCCCCTAATCATTCATCAAGCTACACTTCTGCCTGCACTCATTCAACAAACATCAGCTGAGTGACTACCAAAGGCAATCTGCTGAGTTTAGTGTTTCTGATTCTACAGGGAATAAGATCCACCCAACTATCTATCTACTCACCCGACCACCTGTCCATCTACCTAACCACCTACCCACTCAGCATCCATCATCCACCCACCCCATCATCCAGACAGCTAATTGTTGATTTATCCAAACCACTTTCTTGAGCACCAACTCAGTGCCACAGCTTGTGCTTGAGGTGAGGGCATAGTAATGATAAAGCCATAGTCCCTGCCCCTGTAAGGCCCACACGCTAGACCCTGGGAGACAGAGAGATGCAGGAATCATGAACCAGGGTGACAAGGGGGTGAGAGGTGATGGAGGTGTGAGCAGAGTGGTGGTGGTGGTGGTGGTGGAGGGAGCAAGAAAGAGGGAGACATCCCATTAGACTCCAGTGAGCCTGAGGCATTGGGAAGACTGACTTAAGCCCTGAAGGATGAACAGGGAAACCCCAGGACGTGAGCTGAGGGTAAGGAGCCTCAAGCAGATGTACAGTGAGTGATGAAGTGTAGCAGCATGTCTGGGGTTGGGAGGGGGTCATGGGGTCCCCAAGACACCCTGTCCAGGGTTGGGGGAACTTACCCACAAACAGGAGCAGCAGGAGGCCAGCAGCCAGTGGGATAGCAATGGCATAGGCTCGGGGCAGGAAATACTTGTGGATGACATGCTGACTGTCGATGAATGGCTGGCATCAAAGGCAGAGCTCTAGTGAGTGTTCCTCGCTCTGCTCAGCTCCCCTGGTCCAAACAGCCCTCCTCCTCCATCTCAGGGGTTGACCCCATCAAAGCACTGCATTCGCTTTTCTCTAAGAGGATAGCACTCCGGGTGCCTTGGTTTGTTCCCTTCCTTCAGTTATCTAATGGTTGTGTACTGGGCACCTGACTGGTGCTCGCCCGAAGTTGGGGCTAGGGAGCTGGCAGGGAACAGAAGACAAAGGACTTGCCCTAAGGCCCTCACAGCTTAGCAGGGACAAAGAGGACATGAAGAATCCACGAGTGATTCCCAACCAGGACTCCAAGGTTTTCTTTACTAACATTTTTCTCCAAAGGATACCGACTTCTGCAAGATTTTGTCCTCCAAACAAACACTGCACTTTTAAAGCAGTAACCAAAAAAAATTTCCCACGGGGAAAAAAAAAATGCTAAACACTCTTACAAAATCCACTGGGACTGTCATGCCCAAGCGCCCGCAGGATAACCAGAAGGACTAGAACTCCCATCAAAAGCAAACAAATCAAGGAAAGGACTTCGCAGTGGAGTGGTTAAGGATTCCACCCTGAGCCTTCCCCTTGAGCTTCTGCTTCCTCGTCTATAACATAGGGACACCTGTTACCATCTTTCTCATAGTGCTGTCCTGGAGCTTTCATGAGATATGCAGTGACAACACCTAGCACAGTGCCTGCTAAAATGATGTGAGGAGTTAGCTTCAAGATCCAGGGATGGGAGCTAAGAGAGGGCGGGAAAGCACACATACCAAGAGAATTACCCAGGCGGTGTAATAAGTGAAGATGATCAGGCTAAGGGCGACGAGGCCGAGTCCCACCACCTGGTCTGTTCCCGTGGCCTGCAGAAAAGGGAGGATTCAACTGAGGAAAAGATCCTCCATTTAGGAAGGAGGCGGGAGTCGCTGCGGCCCGATCACGTCCATTTACTCAGCTGACATATGTGACGTGGCTGACTGGGTATCTTTTCTAGGTCGGGAGAGAGAGTACCGGGCCAAAGTCTATCACTCGTACGGTGAGACGGCGGGAGAACGATACCGGCTCCGAGTGCTCAAGCCCCAGCTCCCGAGCAGACCCAGGACCCCACCCTCCGGACGCCCCCATTGCCGACTTTTGGCCTCACGCTCACCATTTCCCCAGCGCTTCAGGCACCGGAGACGCAAGCCCCATCCGGTTCCGGATCGGGCCCTTCCGGCCTTGGGCCGCGGGGCACGCCGGGAGTCGCAGTCCTCAAGCTGGCCCAGGACCACGTCGCCGGAGACGGGCGGGCACCGCCTCCTCTTTGCATGTCGGGAAATGTAGTTTCTCGAGGACATTCTGTGACGCGTTCCCGAATCTCTCGGCAGTGAGACCGAATTGAGGAACTGAGACTGGCTTGGCACTTGTGGGCTCGGTCCTGTCGAACTCGCCCGAGAGAAAAAAAAAAAAAGCCCATCTCTCAATATCCCAGGGTCCTAAAGCCAGAACAGGATGGGGGTGAGTGGTCAGAAGTCCCGTGTTTCAGGTGGGGAAAAGGAGGCTCAAGAGAGAGGCGAGAACTTTTCAGATCACAGTCTGAGTCAGTGGTGTATAGCAGACTCCAGCAACCGAGGGCGCTACTTCCTGGTCCCGAGGCCCGAACGTGTCTGTTGAGGGTAAGGTAAAGAAAAAGTTCAAGGACCGGCCTAGGGTGGGAGGAGAGGGAGAAGCCGGAATCCCTTCCCCAACTGCATCACCAAGAAGACGCTTGTCATTGCGTTTCTGTTTTTTAAATTTTATTAATTTTTGGCTGCGCTGGGTCTTCGTTACTGCGAGGGCTTTTCTCTAGTCGCCGTACAGAGCCTTTTATTGCCGTAGCTTCTTCGTTGCAGAGCACGGGCTCGGGCACGCGGGCTTCAGTCGCTGCGGCTTGCAGGTCCTATGAGCACAGACTCTACTTGTGGTGCACAGGACTTAGCTGCTCCGCAGCATGTGGGGGCTTCCTGGATCGGGGATCCAACCGTGTCTCCTGCACTGGCAGGTGGACTCTTTACCAGTGAGCCACCAGGGAAGCCCCATCATTGCGTTTTAATTACCTTATTTACTAGTTGACCTGGCCCACTTGACTGTGAGCCCCCTGAGGAAAGGGTCTGTATCCCGTGTCCAGAATGAAGCCTGACACAACTGGGAGCTTTGAATCAGTCAACCAGCTTTAAGATTTTGGTGACTTCTGCAGTGCTACAGACCCCACTCCAGTACTCTTGCCCAGAAAATCTCATGGACAGAGGAGCCTGGTAGGCTGCAGTCCATGGGGTCTCGAAGAGTCGGGCACGACTGAGCAACTTCGCTTTCACTTTTCGCTTTCATGCATTGGAGAAGGAAATGGCAACCCACTTCAGTGTTCTTGCCTGGAGAATCCCAGGGATGGGGGAGCCTGGTCGGCTGCCATCTATGGGGTCGCACAGAGTCGACACAACTGAAGCGACTTAGCAGCAGCAGCAGCAGCAGTGCTGTGGAGAATAGCCTCTGGCGATTCCCCTCCCTGTGCTGTCTTCACCTGGAGGGGAGGGGGGCAGGGGCATGCAAAGATGGGGTCTGAACCAGGCATGGCTTGCTCCTGCTGGCAGCATCTGTTTCCTTGGGTTGTCTGAGCCCATTGCAAAGCTGAGAGGAACATTTCCCCCCCATCATTTATTTTATATACTGATTTTTCACTTCGCATGGAAAAAAAAAAAAGTAAAAGTTGTGCTTAGTCGTGTCTGACTCCGCAACCTCATGGACTGGTTCCAGAGAGTGAAAGGAGTCGGTCAAGGCTGTATATTGTCACCCTGCTTATTTAACTTATATGCAGAGTACATCATGAGAAAGGCTGGGCTGGATGAAGCACAGGCTGGAATCAAGATTCCTGGGAAAAACCTCAGATATGCAGATGACACCACCCTTACTGCAGAAAGCAAAGAACTAAGGAGCCTCTTGATGAAAGAGGAGAGTGAAAAAGTTGGCTTAAAACTCAACATTCAGAAAACGAAGATCATGGCATCTGTTCCCATCACTTCATGGGAAATAGATGGGGAAACAGTGGAAACAGTGACAGACTTTTTTGGGGCTCCAGAATCACTGCAGATGGTGACTGCAGCCATGAAATTAAAAGACACTTACTCCTTGGAAAGAAAGTTATGACCAACCTAGACAGCATATTAAAAAGCAGAGACATTACTTTGCCAACAAAGGTCCGTCTGGTCAAAGCTACAGTTTTTCCAGTAGTCATGTATGCATGTGAGAGTTGGACTATGAAGAAAGCTGAGCGCCAAAGAATTGATGCTTTTGAAGTGTGGCGTTGGAGAAGACTCTTGAGAGTCCCTTGGACTGCAAGGAGATCCAACCAGTCCATCCTAAAGGAATTCAGTCCTGAATATTCAGTGAAAGGACTGATGCTGAAGCTGAAACTCCAATACTTTGGCCACCTGATGCGAAGAACTGATTCATTAGAAAAGACCTTGATGCTGGGAATGATTGAAGGCAGAAGGGGACGACAGAGGATGAGACGGTTGGATGGCATCAACGACTCAATGGACATGAGTTTGAGTAACTCCGGGAGTTGGCAATGGACAGGGAGGTGTCTGGTGTGCTGCAGTCCGTGGGGTCGCAGAGTCGGACACGACTGAGCGACTGAACTAAACTGGACTGTAGCCCACCAGGCTCCTCTGTCAATGGAATTCTCCAGGCAAGAATACTGGAGTGGCTAGCCATTCGCTTCTCCAGAGGATCTTCCTGACCCAGGGATTGAACAGCTTCTTACCGTCTGAGCCACCAGGAAAGCCCACTGAGCATTACTGTGCTCCAAAGGAGCAAACTGTTTTGGACCTTACAGCCCAGTTCCTTCCGTCTCAGAATTGGGGCTCAGCCAGGAGCCAACTCATCCCTCCCCACGTGTGCACAGAACCAAGGGGCTGAGAATCAGCCTCCAGGGTTTTCTGGGGTGTGAGCAGGCATCAGCACTGAAAATGGGCAAGGATAATGCAGTGCTGGGGCCAGGATGAGGCCTGGTAGTCTGGTCCCTTCTGGCTTGTCCAGAGCCCTGAGGATTCCTGCCATTTCTGAGCTCATGAAAGGCCCAGGGTGACTTGCCTTTCCCAAGAGCTTGGCGGCCATGACAACTCTTCAGGAACTTGAGTCAAGGGCAGGGAGTGAGGTGGTCCAAGCCTGGAGAGAGTGCTGGCCTGTGGCTTTGGGGAGGCTGGGGAAACTCTTAGCATCTTTCAGGGGCGGGGTCAGGCTCCCTAGGGAGGGCTGTATACCCACCTCCTAATTTGATCCACAACCCCATTTGCAGCTGAGAAAGCTGAGGCACAGGCAGTCATCGATCCTCAGGCGTACTTGTTAGAGGCCACCCGACTCTGGGGAGGTTAGAACTTGGGCTCTGAGGTCAGAGCTGCCACCTTGTGTGAGGTTGGCAAGAAACTGTCCTTTCTGGGCCTATGTTTCCTCCCAATGAATGTGTAGTAGTAACAGTGATAATAATTATAATGACTGCAGCCAGGACAACCAAGAACCCTGGCCACCGACGTCTCTCCCACCCCGTGTCATCTCTCTCCCTTCTGGTGCCATCTGTGACCTGGGATTCAACTCAGTAAAACAAGCAAGAACCAACATGCCATAACAAAATCTGCAACATTTAATCCCCACCCCCCCCCAACCAAGACACTGACACTAGGCTGATTTCCCCTTACAATGTTATTTTCTACAATAGAAGCTGGGACGGAGATACAAACACAGCCCACTGAATCAGGGGGTGGTGGCGGTAACATTCTGTTGGAAACGAGGGGTGCTAAAAAAAAAAGGCCTCCCCTCCCCCCATCTCCCTGCTCACCTCCCCAAAGAGAGGAGACCACGGCATTCTGCATCTTGGCGGATCATGCCATGTGGTCGGTTTGTGGGGTGACCAGAAAAAAAAAAAAACCTAAAAATATTGTAGACCTTTCTTTAAATCTCCTAGTAAAAACGTTAAACTGTCTTTCAAGAAGATTCCAAACTGGCATTGCATAGACCACTTCCTTTCCAAAAATATCTCTAATATATTCTGTCTCTTTCTAAATATAGGATTTTTAGTTCAGAGCTGTGGGCACCTAATGGGAATTCACTGAGCTTGAGGGGACCAGAGGGTCGAAGAAAGGGCTCCCACGTGGGAATGAGGCTGGGGCTCCGGGGCTCCAGGCCTCCAGCTCCAGCCAGCATTGATTTGGTTGTGGCTGAATTCTGTTAGTCCAGTTACCCTGGCCCAGGGCCTGGCATGGGAAGGTATGGCAGGCTCTGTCTCCTTCTGGGGTGACTGTCAAATTCAGACCTCGCCTACGGTGGGGCTGGGTTCCTGGTATGGGGAATTCTCCCCAACAGCACCAAAACCAGCTATCTTATGCCTGAAGCCCCCAGAATGTTGACTCAGACCTAAAAACACCCTGAATACATTGCCTCACTGGGCTGAGGTCGTGCACATACAGAAGGGAAGGACAGCGTTCCCCATCTTCTAGGGATCACTTCAACTGTAGACAGTGCGACCAGCTCCCTTTTAAAGTGCCAGGTGTCTGTGGGGCAGGAAGGGACCTGCAGAGCTGACCAGAGCCTTCCCCAGCCAGGGCAAACGCTCCATCCTGCCTCAGCAGGCACCTTCTCACATTCATTTTCTAAAAGGGTTAGGGCATTAAAAACAACAACAGAAATCCTAGAAATGCTCTGGTCCCAATGCCAGGAGGTTCCAAGACCAAGTCCAATTCTTGCCAATGGGGCAGAAGGCAAGGACCCCTCCCAGCCTGGGGAGGGCACCCCCACCCCCCACCCCAGATCCCCAGCCCTGCTGGGACCCAGCCAGCGGGTACGGGGAGAACAGAAGCACCTCCCCTCGCCTGGGGGAGGAGAAAATACCAAACCGTGAACTCTTAAAAAAAGAAAATGAAAGGAAGGAAAGAAAAAAGAAAAAGAAAAAAAACAATCAGGAAAGAAAAGGAAAAAGGTATGGGGCTACGTAAACACCAGCCTGCTGGGTTTATACAAAATGAGTGGAAGTTAGAGTGTCGGGGAGTCTGTCCAGGGACCGGCGGGCAGCCAGAACCCACCTTCAAGCAAGTAACAGGACAAGGCCAGGGGAAAGTGCTGAGAGCAGAGGGTATAGCAAGGGGTAGGGGCAGGGGCAGGGCCAGACTGCTCCCCACTGGGAAACCCCCTTAATGGATGCCCCCCACCCCCGCCACCCTCTCCTTTGCCCAGAGAGGGCATGTTTTCAGAGGTTGGCTGAGGCTATTCTGGCCAGGAAGCCAGCTCCGGGCCAGTCCAGCTATAGCCCATCTGCCTCTCCAGCATCGGCCCCGGCCTGGGCCAGCTGAGCCTGAGGGGAGAGAAAGGGCGCTTGGCTTGGCAAACCCAGCCCAGCCGGGCTGCTGACCTCCAGGGCCTTGGGAGGCACCTTTCCTGGCTTCCTTAACGGACGCCAGCTGCCCAGGACCCAGCCCCGGGCAGAGGGGAACCGAAGCTCAGGCTCAGACCTTTCTCAGCAGGGGGCTCAGGCCTGAGCTGGAGCCAACCGGAGAGAGCAGGGAGGGGCAGGGGCGGTGCCACGTTCCAGCCGGGCTGCAAGGGCAGGGCTGCTGACTGCACAGCAGGCAGGGCCCAGGGATCCTTGGGAAGGGCTCAGTGGACGGGCAGGCGAGGGCCAGCGTGCTGTGCTGGAGACAAGCGTGTGCAAAGTGCAGGCTGCCGGGGCAGCAGAACATTCGCTGCGGGGGAGGGGGGTCTCAATCCAGAGCGCGGGTGGGGTTTGAGGTCTTGGTTTCCCGGAGGAGGCCGCCAGCAGGTCCCCCGGGACGCAGAGGAGTGACAGCTGAAGCACTAAGCAGTCAGAGGGCTGTGGTGGCAGGATTCGGGGGGTGAAGTGCCCCGCCAAGGACAAGGGGGCAATGGAGCGAGGCCCTGCCAGGGCTGAGCCAGCGCTCCTGGAGTGAACGGGGACACAGGACAAGAGGCCCCTCGGCCACCAGCCTCCCTGCATGTGCAGGAACTACTGAATGTCCTCGCCGAGGGCCCAGGTGGGTCTCAGAGGGGCAGTGCCCACCATGGGTCTCTGCCCACCTGTTTCACGGGCCCATGTGTCCTGCTCCCTAGTGGTTCAGAGGAGAATATTCACAGTGGTGCCCGGGGCCCTTGCGGGCCATGAGCGTCCCAGCATAAATGGGAGGTCAGTGGAATGATGCTTTGGGGCTGGAGTGCATGGAGGAGGCACAGATGAGAGGCAGCACGGATGGTGATCCCAAGGGGAAGGTCCCTTGTGGAATGACGCGGGTCTGGACGTCCGTGAAGGCAGGGCCCTTCTCCAGCCGGGGCACCTGCTCCTCAATGGCTTTCAATCACGACTGGCTCGTAGACCCCAGAGGAGACCCTGTGGGGAGAAACAGGTCAGCCTGTCCTCCCTGATGGTCCTCTGGGCCAGCCCTGGGAGGTACTTCGCAAGCACTGTTAACTGGCCCCATTTTGCAGAGAGAAACTGAGTCTCAGAGAAGTTGAGTCACCTGCCCAGGGTAACACAGATGTTATGTACCTGAGCCTGTGGGATCACAGAGCTTGCACAGACCATGCCCAAGCCCCCCTGGGTACCAGCAGCTCACATGCTGGGGTGTGCTGTGCCCATCCTCACAGCAATTCAGGCAGAGAGGATCTGCAGCCAGCCCCACTTGACAGATAAAGAAACTGAAGTTCAGAGAGAGTACAGGGCTTGCCAAAAGTGCAGCAGAAGGTCGGGAAGCTTGATCAGCTCTTCTCCCAACCAAGGCCAGGCCCACCGGAAGGGCTGTAGTCATTCGGGGCGCAGTATACAGCTCTGCAGTAACCTTGCTCAATCTCAGTTTCCTCATCCTCAGAGGGGGCTGGAGAGGGGTGTCACAAAGCCCCAAGAAGTGCCCTCTGTTTTCTTTTTGCCCACCCCACTAAGGGCAGCCTAGGCCACACAAAGATGGCAGTTGCAATTTTGAGCCTCCGCCAGCAGAGGTCAGCAGAGCAACACCAGAGGGCAGGTCTGAGGCCCCAGTGTGGCCCAGCTAAGCCTCCTACTGCTCTGGCCCTAGATGTTAAATGGGCACTTTCCCATCTGGCCCACAAGAACCAGGAGTAGAGGCTTCAGCACAGCCCTGCAGGTGATAAGCTCCTCCACTCATTCATTCAGTGAGCCAGGCACACACAGACCAGCATGCTGTAAATGAATGATTTAGAGGATACTCTATATACTGGCAGAGTTCAAGCCACAAGTTTGATCCTCACATCTGCTTACCTCTGAACATCATGAAGCAAAAATCTATGTTGCTCACTGCCGTATCCCCAGCACCTAGCTCAGAATCATGGAACGTAGCTGGTGCACAGTAACTATTCATTTAATAGATACATGAGTCATCATCATCATTTTTTAGGAGCTCCCAGGCCCAGGAGGAAGGGAAAGAAAAGTAGAATCCAAAATAAAGATGTATGAAGCCCCTGCTGTGTGGCAAGCCCTGTGTCAGGCATTTTCCAAGGTTCCTCGGAACCCTCCCAAACCAAACCTGGGGCGTTTGTCCCAGGTTTCTGGGTGAGGTGGTGTGATCCACAGCACTTGACAGATGGAGCAACTGCGGCTCAGACAGACATGACTGGCCTGAAGTCACATGGACAAGAGCTGGCATTCAAAGCTAGGTCAATGGGCTGCAGAAGCCACACGCTCTCACCACAGGGGCCCAGAGCCATACTCGTCACCTGCCCAGAACCTTCCCCCACCTACCTGTTGGCCAGCTGGATACCACTCAGGGTGGTGGTGCCATCACGGCTCACGAACAGCCGGAGGTTGCTGTCTGTGGGGACACAGGGGAAGATAGAAGCTGAATGGGGCAGCGAAGCCAGAGAGCCCCCAGGCACTGTCCCCGTCAGTGCTGGCTGCTCACCCTGGGCACCAACCCCCGCACCCCTCCTGCGCTGGCGGCTCACCCTCGGTATTGCTCCCTTCCGTGAAGTCCTGGCTCTGCATGATCTTCTCTACGATGTCATCAGCATCAATGCGCGTGTCATCCACCCAGGTCGGGTGGCTCTCCACCGAGTCCTTCTTCCTCCTGGGGTGGGGCAAGAGTCAGAACAGTCACACGACCACAGGACCCAGTCCCCGTCTACTGCACTCAGGACCCTCCGAGTGCACGTGGAAGACGGTCTAGAGTGTGTTCACTGAACCGTCACATCAACCCTACAGTACGGATGCTGCTGCAACCTGATTTTAGAGAGGAGGCCGCGGAGGCCCTGGGGAGTTAAGTGCCAGCTTCCAAGAGGCCACAGAGCATGGAAGCAGGCCGGCCCCAGGGTATGCCAGACCACCCGCAGCATCCGCCCACTGGGCACGCGCGCCAGGCCGGGTGCAGCCAGCGTGGAGCATCAGCTGGTTTGACGGCCATGCACCCCACGATGACAGGGCCCACTTGTCCCTGTGTTACAAGTGGAGGAGCAGAGGTTCCGGGAGCCACCGGAGGGCTCTGCTCTCTAGCAGCACTTGCGGTGAGACCTACCGGAATGAGCGGTCTGACAGATGCGGAGGCCGAGGCGGCCGCGGTGGTTTCTCAGGGGGCCGGTGCTCGCGCTCGCTGCCTTCAGGCCCCTCCACGGCCATGCTGAGGCCGCCCGAGGTGCTGCTGCTGGTGGACGTGTTCCGGCGGTGTGTCAGGTCTGAGAGGCTCGAGGAGCGCGACTGCTCTGTGCTGTAGCCTGCTGGGTGGTGGGGGTGCAGGTCATGATGGGGGCGGCCGGGGAGGCTGGGAGGCCAAGGGCTTGGGGGGGGCAGGCAGGTGCTCACCCGAGATCTTGGACTGCTGGCTGGCATAGCTGGAGTTGCGGGAGTGGCCAGAGTGGAACACCTCCTCGGGGCTGGACAGGTTCTGGTCTGGCTCCTCCGGCACCCCTGGAAGCAGGGAGGGGCAGAGGTGACCAGCATGCTCGCTTCTCACAAGTCCTCTCACTGAATGTGGCGGGGTGGGCGGGGGGGGCACACTATGTATTTCCACTTAAGAGATGGAAAAACTCTTAAGAGATGATTCAGGGGGCAGCAACCTGTCCTGAGCTACAGGCCAGCACTCGAGCCCAGGGTCATTCCTTCACTCCACAAATATCTGGGGGGTGCTCTACTGGGTTGCTAGGAGACAGGGTGTCACAGACACCCAGTGGTGGGAAGGAAGAACACAGGACAAAAAGGACTCACAATTAACCATAACTGGCAAATGGCCCACAGCAGGGAGCGTATGGGGGGTGGTTGGGTCTGAAATCAGGGAAGGCTTCTCTGAGGAGGTGGCCTTAATGAGAGACCATCAGGATGTTTGGCAGGGAGCAGGCTAGGTAAGGCATCAGAGAAAAGGCCTTCTAGACCCAGGGACCAGCATCAGCAAAGGCCCTGAGGCTTCAGTGAGCTGGGGTCTATGTAGCTGGAGTGGAGTAAATAAGGGTGGGGAACACACTTTTAGGCACTGGCAGCAAGGAACCAAGCAGGGTCTGCCTAGGGCTCAGAGAGCACCCACCCACCCACCAGTCCTTCTGGTCCATGTAGGAAGCAATGACTCTTCCATCTTCTTCAGATGTGAGCACACCCACCCAGGTCACAGCCTGGACCCTAGGCCTGCCTGCGTCCCCACCCAAAGCCACAAGGCTTTTCAAGTCCTGACAGGTTCTTTGCCTCTGAGGGGCTGCAGGAAGAGAGAGGCTTGTGGGGCTCAAATTCCCACCCCACGCAGAAGAAGCATCTCTTTTCTTACACAAAAGGCACCACATGTGCTGGGGTGCCCTGGTTCCCAGATCGCTCCTCTGGGGATCCCTACCCTGAAGCTAGAGAGCAGGGGAGCTGGGGAGCCCCCATTCCTGCATGCAGCCCCCAGGCTGAGGCAGGGGAGAAGCCCAGCTTTCTGCTCTGGGTCCCACCTGGCTGGTGTGCAGGAAAAACAGGAGGGCAGGAAAGCTGGCCCTCAGGGTCAGAGGGTCCCTTTCGGCTCCCAGCCCCAGGGGCAGAATCACCCAGAAAACAGGGTCTGAGGCCCCGTGCCCTCACTGCTCTCGTGGCACAGGTTAGGGCCACCACGTGCCACCCTGCTTACTGATCAGCTTGGGGGTTGTCCACCTCCCAGCTCTGAGCTCACCCCCAAGGACAGGGTGCAGGGGCCAAGGCTCATGCTTTGTCGGGGGAGGGCCTACTTCATCCCTTACAGCACTGGGCTCCTTTCCCTCTTAATTGCCACACCTACTCCTCTGGGGATTCAGGCTCATTTGCATTTTTCGTAACATTGGTAATAATGATAATTTAATGGAAACATGCTGGGAAATAGAGAGGATGACCCAGGTGCCAGGAAAGGCACACACATTTTCTCAGTTCATCCCCGGAGCAACCAGGATGTGGTTACTACTGCTGATCCCACTTTGCAGAGGACAATGCTAAGGCCTGAGAGGTAAAACAGCCAGTCAGGGTCACAGAGCAAGGAGCAGAACAAGAGCTCCTAGCAGTTCCCTCTGCCAGGAACACGGCACAATACACCCCAGATTCAGCTCAAATGACATCCCTTCGGGGAGCTCTCCCTGGTTGTCCCCAGGCAGACACCTTCTATATCTCTCTCCCAGCTCACGTCACAGTTCTAGGCGGACAAGCGTTTGATGTATTTTTTGTTCACTGACCCCTGTCTCTCCTGCTCGACCCGGAGAGCCAGGAGGCCAGCCACCTGATCCGTCTTGGTCCAGGGTGCTGCTGTGATTCTGGGGCCAGGCAGAGCCTAGATCATGGGAGGGGTGCAGATGCCTACCCGACGGAAGCAAGGTGGGTGAACACCACCCCACTGGCTTTCTCTTCTCAGCAAGTGTCCCCCCTTGGGACCTAGGGACTGGGGGAGGTGAAAGCCTTCGTCTCAGGAGGAGTGCAGAGGGCAGGTGGGGAACGGTACCTGAGCCGAGGATGGTGGGCCGGGCCTTGGGGGGCCGGGACCCCGTCAGGGAGTTGCTGCTGCCACCGCGGCTGGTTCCGCCACCCTTGCACGTCAGCTGCAGGGAGGAGTCCTGGCCTGGAATGGAGATGGACTTGGCAGTGGACGGCGGCCTTGGGAAAACAGAGAGGGGTATGACTGGGGTGCCCCAGCTTGGGGTCAGAAGAAGACAGGGGACCCCACGAGCCTGGACAAGGGAAGAGTCCCTGGCCCTCCCCCGACAATGTTCAGGACAGAGCCCCCACCCCTCAGGTGGCCCGCACCAGTACTCACGTCTTGAAGCAGGGGTCTCCCGAGAGCAGGAACATTCCAATGGTGACCTGTGCAAAAGCCGGTGAGATCAGCCACGCCCTGTTCAACCCTCCCAGATCCTCCACAGGTGCCCGGACCCCCTGTTCTGGCTTCAGATGAGCTTGGACTCTGATCCCATCTCGGTCCCTTGCTGGGCCTGGTGACACCACCAAACTTCACTGAAACCCAGTTTTCTCGTGCAGAAGACAAAACTGATCCTAACAGCTGCCTCGTGGGATGGTAGAGGATGCCTAGGGCGCCTGGCATGGAATGAGTGAGGAGTGAGTCGGCGACTGTCATTTCAGAACGGCGACTAGACTGTGGGACCCTCAAGGGTGAGGCCACAGACATTCTCTATCCTCACAGCCCCCAGAGCGGGCAAGGCAGGTGGGAGGGGGGATCTTAAAGCCTACCCGGTGGGGAAGGGCCCACCCAGCCTGACTCGGCGTAGGAGTTCACAGAGTCCAACACAGATGGCAGGGGTGTGTGAAAGTTTGTTGAATAAAACAAAGCAAGAAGTCATTAGAAACGTTTAACATCCACTTGGGCAAAGAGTTCGGCAATGGTTTAATCAAGGCAAGATTTGGATCCCCGAATTGGGGCTAGAATGAAGTGACAGGTGATGGGCTGAGAAAGAATCCCAGGGATACCTCCGACAAAAACGGTGCCCGCTGGGCTGAGGCTGAGATTTTTAATGGGTTATTTCATTTGGCTGTGATAGCAACCTGCCACGTACGTGGTGGCCTCAGGCTATAGACACAAGAACTGAGACTCAGACTCAGGGGAAATAAATGACTATCCAAGGTCCGGCAGACAGGACATGGGGGAGCTGGCCTTGGACCCTAGGCCCCCTTGTTCTGGTCTGAGGATGCACTGAGGCCCTGGCTCTCACAAGGGCTAGCCTGGACCTTTCCAGTGGCCTTTGGCTTCTTCTGCAAAAGGTCCAGCAGGCCCTAGCGCCCTTGCCTACCACCTCCTACTCAGCTCTGCCAGACACAGCACTCTCCCACTGGGTCAGCTCACAGGGCTGTGGTTAACACAAGACTGTTTCCTCAGCCAGGTGGAAGGGTGTGGAGATGAGGAAGAAAGGTGAGCTGGCAGCAGATGCCCAGATATCTCTGTCCACAGGGGTTCAGGAGGCAGCTGCCCGGGGGGAGGGTGCTGCCCCGGTCCCGGAAACCTTCACGTGGCTGGGCCCTCGGGGCGGCTGCCCAGGTCTGCTGGGTGCAGGGACAGCAGGTCTGTCCACACCCCGGTGCCCTGGAGCTCAGGTGGCCTCGCATCATGTGCGGCCGTGGTTAGGAGCTGGGCTGCAGGGTCAGGTGCCAGCTTTGCTGTGCCTTTGGGTGGATGACCACCCAAAGGTGGAGCCCCTCCTGTGCAAAACTGGGGCCAGGAAGAGACACCATTCCCTGCCAGACTGTGGTTGGGCACCACGAGATAAGGGCTGCTGGTCTCACCACAAGAGACTGTTGGGGTCCACTCCCTGAGCCCCGATTATGGAGGGCAAAACTGAGGCCAGTGGCTAAGTCAGGCCTCCAAGGGGGGTTTCCTGACCCCAGGGCCCACGTCTTCCCAGCGTCTCTCGCTGTCCATCTGGGGTGAGAACCTGTGTTCTTTGCAACTCCCCACGGGACTCTGACAGGGAGGCGGCCAGCCCTTGCCCCTGCCCCTGGTGGGAGGGGCAGATGAGGCCCGGAGCCCCTGGTACCTTGAGGATGGAGTTGTCCTGTCGAGTGTTCTTCGTGTCGTAGCCCTCCAGCAGGCAGCAGCGCACCGTGGAGCCCGAGCCCGCAAACTCTGCCAGGTTCAAGTCGGCGAAGCCCAGCTGAGCGGGGGACAGAGGAGAGGGCGGGAGGCTGAGGGGAGTGTGGGCGCAGCGCTGGTGGCCCAAGGGTGAGCGGGGCCGGGGGCAGGGGGGCCGGAGCCTGGGCCCGCCCCGCAGCCCCGACAGACTGTTGCATAACCGGCACCCAAGGACACGGGCCCCGGCTGGTGGCTCTGCGTGGCAAAGCCAGGAGCTCACATCCCCGGGCTGCACAAAGCACCCTTTGTGCCGCGTCCCGGCGTGCACCAGGACAGCGCCCGAGATGAAAGGACATTGTTGTCTGCGACACAGACGCACTGTTCCCGGGGAAACAAGGCCGTGCTGTGGGAGCCGTCGAGCCAGCGGGCAGGAGGGGAGGCCAGGCCCGTGGGAACTTGGCGCTGGGGTGGTTGGATGGATGGGTGGGGGGCATTCTGCTGGGCGGGCGGGAGACCCTGGTAGGGGTGGGAGCCAGGGGCTGGTGGGAACCCCAAGCTGTCACGGGATGCAGAGGGGAGCCCAGGGTGGGGAGGGAAGTGAGAAAGTGGAAGAACAGGGTGGATGAGCTGAGAAGGCCTCCTGGGCGGAAGCCACATCTGCCAGATCTGGAGGTTGGGGCGTGGGGGGTGGGTGCTGGGCTTAGGGACCTGGAGGACAAATCAAGCTAAGCAGGGACATTCATTTGAGCACCTGCTGCACACAAGTCTCTACTGTAGAGTGCAGAGCGCATGCTTCAGACCCAGAAACTAAGGCTCAGAGCAGGCAAGTGACCTGCTCAGGGGCTCACACACCTCATCCGGCAGAGCCAGGACTGAAACGAGGCCTGATCAGTGTCAGATCTCACCACCTTTCTGGGCCTCAGTTTCTTCCTCTGAATAACGGGATCTGAGCCTGTGGTGGGACTTCCCAGGTGGTCCAGTGGTAAAGAACCTGCCTTTCAATGCAGGAGACCTAAGAGACACAAGTTCAGTCCCTGGGTGGGGAGGATCCCCTGGAGGAGGGCATGGCAATCCACTCCAGTATTCTTGGCCTGGAGAAACCCATGGCCAGAGGACCCTGATGGGCTACAGTCCGTGGGGCTGCAAAGAGTCGGACACGACTGAAATGACTTAGCACGCACACACGAGCCTGTGACAGAAGGGAAGGGCCTGGGAGGCCTGACAGGTGACACAGCAGGTTTGTGGGGGTGAGGGGGGAAGGTGGGTGCTCCCGCTGTTAGCTGGCCTTTTCTTCCCTGGCCGTCCTTCACCCATGTGCGTCACCAGGAGGAAAAACCTCCACTCTAAGAACACCTTCCGCAGCCCGGTTCTAGCCACCCTGCCCTCTGCTACTGGGCAGGGTGTTGGCACCTGGAACAGGGCGCAGGGCACGGCCGTGTCCACTGAACTTCCTGAGCTCTGGTCGGTGGGAAGGGACTCACTCCGCTTATTGCCTGCCTCAGGCTCTCCACACAGGGTGAGGCGAGACAAAGGCATGTCCCCTCTGGACTGACTGAGCCCACCTCCCTGCTACTGGGTGCCTCCCCGGGCCCCAGAGGGTGGGCGAGAGGCCCCACAAGAAGGGGGGCTCAGGGCAGAGCAGGCTGACTCAAAGCCAGAGGTAACCCTTTCAGACCCATCTTCCCCCACTTTCCCCAGTGGAAAAGGCTTTAAACGGGAAGGCCTGACGTATCTGTGGGCGAGGGGAACCCTGCCCACCACACAGACGTGCAGCCGCGGGGGTGAATGAGCCCCCCTCACCCAGCCAGACGAGGGACCCTCCACTGTTAGAAAGCAAAAGGAAACTTGTGATGACACAAAAACATGCCCGCGCTGTACTGGGTAGCTAAAAAAAAGGTTTCAGAATCTGTAGGACGAGTCCCTCTTGTGAATTTAAAAATCCTATCACCTGCGTGTGCTTAGGTACACCCATGGGGGCTCCTCGTATGATCCTCTAAACCACAGGCACGTGTTTTATTCACTGCTCTGTATGAGATAGTTCATGCATTTTTCTTCTGCTGCTTGTTTTTTACAGTATTTATTGACTGATTTGGCTTTACTGGGCCTTAGCTGAGGCATGTGGGATCTAGTTCCCTGACCAGGGATCGAACCTGGGCCCCTTGCACTGGGAGTGTGGAATCTTAGCCACTGGACCACCAGGGAAGTCCCCCGCTTCAGGCATTTTTGTTTTCTTAAGAGGTCTGGAAGGCTGTGAGGAGGAGGCCGAGGGAGGCACGCGGTGGGAAGCCCTCTACCATCTGTGCTGCAATGAGCGTCCGCTGCCTTTACGTTAAACGCAGAGGCTGTCAATAAAGATACCTCCAAAAACTAACACATCTCATAGAGGGCAGGGCGTCTTCTGTTTGGGGCAAGAGAGGTGGCTGGAAGTGGTTCTTAGAGCTTCTCTCATGCCTGTCCCATCCTGTCCCACCCCACTGCCCCTTCACCTCGCCCCGCTTACCTTAGAATAAGCCTTCCCACCTTTCAGCTCCTGCAAGGGAAACAGACACGGAGATCAGGATGGCTAGGGAATCCCAGCGACCTCACGGGTCTTCCCAATCTTCTCTGCCCCCCTCCCCACCTGACCCCCAGGGGAGGAGGACAGGAAATGAGGTAGCCTGACTCAGGGGATGGGCCCAGAGGCACCAGCCCGGTGGTCCTGGCAGCCCTTGACCGGCCTCACCTTGCGCACAGACACACGGAAGATGCAGGGGTCGAGCAGGCCAGTGGCCGGGTTGGCGCTCATCTTACACACGAAGGTGAACCTCTTCCGCCACCGCACGCAGTTCTCCTGCACCTCCTCCCTGCGGGCACAAGGGGTGGGGGCCCACGTTCAGGGAGGTGAGCGCCCTGCCCCCTTTGGGGGTGGGCAGGGAGCGCTCACTTTTCACTTTGTATCACAAAGTGACTGCATTTTCGTAACAAGAATCTGCTTGTGGAAGTGTGATGAAAACAACAACAAAAACAAGATAAAAAGAGGGAAAAAACCACAAGGCCAGCGAGGGTGAGAGCAGGCTGGGCCGCTGGCGGGGGCAGGGAGGGGCAGCTGTGTGTTTCCAGCACTGCCTGCCCCCAGCCCTCACCTTGTTCTGGGGCCTCAGACAGCTCCTTTGGCTGCCTCGTCCCCCCTCCTGCTGGACTGCCGCTGGCTATCTCGAGTGAGCCTCACAAAGGTGTTCCCGGGATGGACTGCCAGCCCTTTTCACAGATGAAGAAACTGAGGCTAGATAAACTGCCCATATCACCCAGCCAGGAAACAGGTGTGCCCTCAGTCCAGTGCTGCCTGGCTCCAGAGCCCCCTTCTTCACCAGTAGTAACACCGATGATAAGAGTAATAACAGCAACAACAGCAAACACTCACAGCACACTTCCTATGGGCCAGGCACCATCCAAAGCCACTGGAGCCTGCTCCAAGCGCTGGCGAGCCACGGTCACACTAACCCTCCCAGCAACTGTCTGCAGCAGCTACCGTCAGTAGTCCAAGCCCACATTCAAAGAAAAGGGGACCTCTGGGGCTAAGACTTCAGCCCAAGGCCCACCACGAGCAGAGCAGAACAGGGACTCGAACCCAAGCCGCCTGGCTCTGTGCCACAGGCGTGTCCTCCCCACTGGGTCGGGGGTAGGGGGCGACAAGCTGGCTTTCCAGCTCCTGGAGCTCCTCCTGGGCCTGGGAAGCATGACCAAGCACCCCCCCCCAGTTCAGCAGCCCCTGCCACTGGGGAGGTGCCTTGTGCCAGGGGGGTGAGTGGGGGCCGGCAGGAGCAGTTCCCCCAGCCTCTCCAGCTGCGGTGGCCCTGGAGGTTCAAGTCGGGGGGGGGGTGCAAGTAGTTGTGACTTCTCACATGAAGGAGATGAGGTACCACCCCCCACCCCCGCAGGGCAGGATGTGCTCAGGAAGGGAGGGGCCCACGTGAGAGACATTATCTCCAGCCTCATCCCATCTAACAGGAACGGCCAAGCGGACAGCTGAGGAAGTGACCACTCCACCCCCTGGAGACTGGAGGGGCTCAGGTTAGTGGCCAGATTGGGGCCTGAGGGCAGAGGGTCAGCACAGGTTGAGCATCTCCTGAACATTTGCTTCCCTCGGCAACTCCAGAAGGGGACAGACTCTGTGCCGCCCCTTCTATACAGTTGAGGACACTGAGGCTCCTGGAGACCACCCAAGGTCACACCCCCCAGAGATCCGAGATTAGGGCTAGCCAATTACAGGGTCAGAATGCCCAGCCATCGTCTTGGTTCACTGGTCAGCGGCTCGGGAGAAGCTGGCACGTGGAACCCACGAAGGTCGTGGGGCCAGCTGCAACATGCTTGGCCCCTAAGGCATCTATCTGGGTCTCTGAGTCCCAAGTATGTGCCGGGTGCTGGACACTGCAGTGGACTGGATTCACAGACTTGACATTTGACAGTCACCCCAGTGATGACTCAGTGTCACCAGGACAGGGTGGGGGAAGGGATGAGTCAGCTAGGAAGGCTACTAGCTGCAGAGATGGCATCCAGGCGCAGATCCGAATGCAGGGAAGGGGAGTAGCCAGTCGGGGAGACAGTTCCCAGCAGAGGGAACTGCATGAGTGGGAAACGAACATACTCTTGGGTTCTCGGCCGATGAAGGCCCCCGAGCCAAGCCTCTATGAGGAGCTCCCTTCTGGCCCCACGAGGCTTTGAGGATGGGACCAAGGCTTCCCCACGTCCTGCCAGGGCTGTGATGGAAGCAACACGAGTCGCCCAGGCAGACCCGGGCTGGCTCACAACCTCACACTGTGCAGCTCAGGCTGGAGCCCAACCTCTGCATCAGCATCAGTGAAACAGGCACAGGAGCCACTCATTGCGGGCACCTGAGAGCATTCAGGGAGGTTCGCCTGGCAAGGGCCAGGCCTAGGGAGGCCCCCTGAGACATGTCTTCTCTGATGAAGATGCTGGAGTCTAGGGGCGCTCAATCACCAAGATGCTCTGACCTTGTTAGGAAGGTGAGCTCCAGCAACCCCAGCAGACTGGGGACAGACAGAAAAGGTCAGGGCTCGAGAGGAGGAGGAGAGGAAGGGAGAGTTCCCAACCCGCTGGTGGACAACGGGCAGGAAGCAGGTGCCCCAGGAGATGTGGGGGCCCCAGGCCAGAGCATCATCTAGACCCAGCCGTGGCGGCCCTCCTCCTTCATTCATCAAATAATTGAGCACCAACTGTGTGCCAGTCCCTGTTCTGCCGCAGCAGTGACTAGCTTACATTCTGCCGGAAGGAAGAACTAAAACTACCTCTACTGGCAGGTGACTTGATCTGCTATGCAGAAAATCCGAAGGAAGCCACCACCTACTAGCATACATGAGTTCAGCCAGGTTGCAGAATACAAGGTCAATATACAAAAATCAAGGACCTCCTGTATACTAGTGGACGTCCACAAGGAAATGAAAGCCTTTCACTTACAAAAGTATCAAAAAGAATAAATTTAACCAAAGAAGTATAAAACATATGCTCTGCAAAACTACAAACTATCAATACCTTACTGAAAGAAATTCAAGAATATCTAACTAAGCGGAAAGACATCCCATAGTCGTGGACAGAAAGATTTAATCTTGTTAAGATGACAGTACTCCCAAATTGGTCTAAAAATTCAATACAATCCCTACCAAAATCTCAGCTGACTTCGCCACTGAAAATTGAAAAGTTGATCCTAAACCTTAGAAATGCAAGGGATCAGAATAATCAAAACAATCTAGAGCATAAGTAAAGGATTCACATGTCTTGACTGCAAAAATTCCACAGAGCTACAATAATTAAGGAAGTGGGGTTCTGGCATAAGGATAGATACAGATTCAAGGAATAGAATTGCGAGTCCAGAAATAAATCTGCACATTTATGGTAAATTAATTTTAACAAAGGTACAAATGGGGGAGAGAATAGCCTTTTTAACAAAAGTTGCTGGGACAACTGATATTCACATTCAAAATAATGAAGTAGGACCCATTTTTTTCACCCCATGTACAATAATTAACTCAAAATGAATCAAAGGCCTAAGCTGATGAGCAAAAAACTATAAAACTCTTAGAAGAAAACATAGGGGTAATGCTTCATGATCTGTGAGGCAAGTTTCTTAGCTATGACACCAAAATTGCAAGCAGTAAGATAAAAATATATATATACTGAACTTCATAAAAATTTTAAAACTCTGTGATTCAAAGAACACCATCAAAAAAGTGGAAAGACACCCACAGAACAAGAGAAAATATTTGCAAATCATATATATAAGGGACTTGTAGCTAGAGTATATAAAGAGCTCTTACCACTCAAAAATAAAGACAGATAACCCAATTTAAAAATAGGCAGAGAGACATTTCTCCAAAGAAGATATACAAATGGCCAATAAACACACGAGAAGATGCTCAACATCAGTAACTATCAGAGAAACACAAATCAAAACTGTAACAAGCGACCACTTCACACCAAGTAGAACGGCTATAATCAAGGTGGATAATAACCACCCTTGATGAGGATATGGAGAAACTGGAATACTCGTGCACTGCCGGCAGGAATGTAAAATGGTGCAGCTGCTTTGGAAAACAGTCTGGCAGTTCCTCAAGTGGTTAAACTACAGTTACCATATGACTCAGCAATTCTACTCCTAGGTACAAAGCCAAGAAAAATGAAACATACGTCCATATGAAAATCTGTACACAGATGTGCACAGCAGCATTATTCGCAACAGCCAAAAAGGTGAGAGCAAACCTGATGTCCACCAGCTGGTGAGTGGACACAGCAAGCGTGATACATCCGACCAGCGGCTCGCTATTCAGCCGCCCAAAGAGCGCCTAGACGTGCTGCACTGTGAACTAACCCTGAAAGCATTCTGCTTATGAGAGAAGCCAGTCACAAAGGGCATACACTGCGTGATTCCGTTTCTAAGAGATGTCCAGAAGAGGCAGACCCGTAAGAGACAGAAAGACTGACGCCTGCCGGGAGATGGGGGAGCTGGGGAGAAATGGGAATAACTGCTAATGGGTACGGAGTTTCTTTTTAGGGTGATGAAAATGTTCTAAACTAGACTGTGGTGACAGTCACAACTCTGTGAATATACAGAAAACTTTAAATGGGTGAACTGTGTGGTTTGTGAATTGCAGCTCAAAGAACAAGTTACCGAAACCAAAACAAAAGCATGGTAGTTCAAATAGAGAGGAAAATGGAGCGCAGGGAACAGGGAAGGTGGGTGGGAGTACCGGATGGAGATGAGAAGCAGGGAGCTGCTCCTCTGGGCAGGTGGGGAGGGAAAGCCCTGTGGCAGTGATGTCTGATCAAGGTCTGCAGTGAAGTGAGTGTGTGGGCTGAGCAAAGACTGGGGGGAAGAGCCGTCCTGATGCATGAACAGCAAGTGCAAAGGCCATGAGGTAGAAACAAACTTGGAGAAGCAGTGTGGGGGTTCAGGGACTGAATGGGACTGGGGAGGGGAGCAGAGGGGATGAGGCAGTGGAGGGAGCCGGGTTAGGTCATGCTGGACCGTGCTGAGAAAGCTTGAGCCTTCCCCCTGACAGTCCCTTGGTTTTGCCACGATGGATTCCGGGCTGAAGGCAGCCCGGAGGAGGTGGGTGGAGGGGCACAAAAACTAGACCACTTCCCATAGGGCAGAAGTCCCAAGCCTGAAAGCAGGGAAAGCTAGGGGGCAGCTGGGGCGCCAGAGCAGACCCTCAACCTCTGCCCACCCCTCCACTGGCCTGAGCCAGCCCAGGAATGGCAGCAGCTGCTGCAGTCTGAAGAGGAAGCTCACAGTGCCGGGCGTGTTGAAACACCCAGAGGAATCAGGATTAGTGTCTGGGAACGAAAGCCAGTATCGAATTGTGCGTTTTCTCCCTTCCCCTTTGTGAGTCTGCCATGGGAACGCCGGGCCAGGAAGCCTCCCTGACTGTGGTTCTTGCAGGCCTGGCCAGAGAAAGCCTCGGGGACCCCTCCCAGGCTCGGGTGACAGGCGGCTTCCTCTCCCTCTGTGGGAAGGTGGGAGGGGCAGGGCTCACGGGATCAGTCCCGCGCCCCCCTCGTGTTTCCACAGGGCTCTAAACACACTATTAAGTTCTGCCACTCCCAAGGGAAGAAGCGCAGAGCCTCGCCCTGGCGCACCCCAGGAGGTCATGGCAAGGATAAAACAAGCACCCAGCAGCGGCCATTCCCTGAGGGCCTACTGTGTGCTACCCAGAACTCTTCAGCACCGGCTGTTACGGTGGCCCACTTCACAGATGAGGAAAATGAGGCTCAGAAAGGCTGAGAAACCCAGTCACAGAGCAGTGAGGAGCAGAGCTCGGTCCTGACTCGGGGCCCATCTGTGTCCAGAGCCAGGGACGGCACAGCCAGGACCCAGCCCTGTAGACGCTTCCAGGGCCCTCTGGAGAGAGGGAGCCAGGACCCCAGCCAGGTGGTCAGGGGTCCCAGGCACAGGCAGGGATAACGGGGGGAGATGAATATAGACTCAGGGTGGGGACAGGGGCATTCATTAAGGAAAAAAAAAAAGCAGGCATTAAGATGCCAAGCAGAGGACCAGGAGCCCTAGGTGGGAGCTGAGTTTAGCCAGGTTTAAGGAAATCTCAGGGCTTGATTCACTGAAGAAGCAGCTCTCATGAAGCACTTACTAGGTGTCAGGTACCCCTGAAGGACCTAAGAACATAAACAGTGAACAAAACGAAAAAATTCTGCCTTCAACGGGCTTATGGTCTGGCAGTAGGAAGGAGGCAGACGAAATGAGGCAGAAACACAGATGGTGGCAAGTGCTGTGGAGGACGGAGCCTGAGGGCAAGACGGCCAGAACGGTGCTGACGGGAAGGGGATGCCTAAGCACAATGCTGAGGGAGCTGAGAGTGACGACGACGCAGACACCTGCGGGAAGAAAAAGCTAGGAGTGAGGAACAGTCAGGGCAAAGGCCCTGAGGCGGGAATCTGCCTGGCGTGTTTAGGGAGGCCAAGAAGGCACCATGGGGAATGGCTCCCAGGAATAGCAAGGGCCCCCGCTTCGGGGCTGCCAAGGGCCCTGAAGGTGACCAGGATGCTGAAAAATGAGCACCGCCCGACACCAGCCATGAGTCGATGGACTGTGGCCCAAAGGGTGGGGGCAGGGATGGGGTCTGTGCGGGCAATGTGGATCTCTGCCCACATTCCTGACTCCCCAGGTGCGGTGAGCAGGACTGGGGGAACCGGGAGAGCAGAAAAAATTACAAGTGAGCCTCTATGACGAAAAATCATCCAGAAGATGCTCATTAAGAACACACAGGGCTGGGAGGCTTCCCTGGTGGTCCAGCGGCTAAGACCCAACACTCTCAGTGCAAGGGCCTGGGTTCGATCCCTGGTCAGAGAACTAGGTTCCATGCGCCGCAACTAAGAGTTCGAGGGCTGCGACTGAGACCCAGGGGAGTCAGACAAAGTTTAAAAAGGAAACAACAGCACACACACAGGGCTGTGCATCCACTCGCCCACCCCGCTTCCCCTGCTAACGTGGCTTAGCGCCAAACCCAAGCAGGACACCACTGAGAGCCCTAGGCTGCGGGTTCCCAAACTGAGCGGCCGCTCCACCTGCAAAGGGGCAGGAAGGGATGGAGGCTGAGGGAAAGAGGGAGCTCGGGCGGGTCTGGCTAGTGTGGAGTGAGGGACTGCAGGGCCACTGTCTTCATGCCTCTCCGAGAACTGTTTCTGTAACTGAACTTGAAATTGAAAAATGAGAAAAGCGTCTGAGGTTAGAAAAACAGTGAAGGGTCAGTCGTTCAGTTGTGTCCACCTCTGTGACCCCATGGACTACAGCCTGCCAGGTTCCTCTGTCCATGGGATTTTCCAGGCAAGAATACTGGAGTGGGTAGCCATTCCCTTCTCCAGGGGATCTTCCCAATCCAGGGATCGAACGTGGGTCTCTTACATTGCAGGCAGATACCTTACCGTGTCTGAGCCACCAGGGAAGCCCTGTGAGGTCAGGAGGGCTGGTCAAAAGCCTAAAGGATTCAAATGCCCACCTACCTGATTCAAGGCCTGGGCCAACACTCGTCCTCCTGGCAGGACTGGGCAGCCCCTTGTAAGAGACAAAGATGGCCCCGAACCTCCCTCGCCTGGGGTTTTAGGGTTTGAGTCCACGCTGCCAGGGACAGGTAATTACAGACACTGGGTTTACAGGGGAGTTTCGTTTTTAGCTTTAAGATATACAATTAGACGTCCAAACCCCAGAGAGGCAGGGCGAGGCCTCTCCACCCACCACAGCCTGCCAGTGGCCCTCGCAGTGACAGAATTCAGCTATTTCTGGGCTGTCCTGAAATAGAGCAGGGCACCCTACCAGGCTGGTGTCTCCCTCAGAGCTCCCTTGGCCCCAGATCCTGACCAGGGCCTCTCTTATGCACCCACAAAGCCTCCCTGTGGGCACCGGCTCAGTGCCAGGCCTGCGTGCGCAGGGGGTACACAACCAGAGCAGACATCCTCAGGAGCCCCCGGCTCAGTGAGGAGACACACTTACACAAAAGTCAAGTGAAAGTCACTCAGTCGTGTCTGACTCTTTGTGACTCCATGGATTACAGAGTCCATGGAACTCTCCAGGCCGGAATACTAGAGTGGGTAGCCTTTCCCTTCTCCAGGGGATCTTCCCAACCCACCCAGGTCTCCTGCACTGCAGATTCTTCACCAGTTGAGCGACATGGAAAGCCCAATTACACAAAAAGTGACTTGACAACTGTTGCCAGCATCCTAGGAAGGGAAGGGGCTGCAAGTGAGCTAAAGAGACCGGGGCCTGACTGGGTCAGGGGCAGTGACCCCACACCTGGGACTTCAACGCTGTGCTGGCTGGACAAAGACGCAAGGAGACAGGCCAGATGGTGGGAAGAGCCCAGGACCACCTGGAAGGAAAGAGGCCGGGGTTGGGGGGGTGGCGGGAACAGGCAGGTGAGGGTGAGGTGCATGAGTGACCCAGAGGCCTGTCACCAGGAGCCAGGACTGCATCTATGAAAGGGTGATCCCGCCCACCACGTGGGGCTGTCTGGCGACCCACTGGGCCGTGTCCAGCTCCTTTCTCCTCTGCTCAGCCCAAGGGGGAATACAAAGAGTTCTGCCAATCTGGGGTGCGGGGGTGTGTGACTACGTCATCCTAGCATCTGTCCCACCATGTATCAGGGACCGAGAGAAAGGCAGCCAACCACCTTTGCGGCCCCACACAGATGGGGGCACAGGGCATCTCTCGGCCAGCACTGCCTCCCCGGAACTCACGACAAGAGCTGTACAGAGCAGGACTCTTGTTGAGGACGTCTTCCTGCCTCCAGGCTCATCTTTAATCAGCAGTAAAACTCAGCCCTCTCATTGAGCCTGTTCTACAGGACACATGTTTTGTATACACAGGCATCGTCTTCTACCACAGTCCTAGGAGGTATGTGCCAGCACTGGTCCCATTTTACAGATGAAGAAACTGAGGTCCAGGGAGGGGCAGAACAAGCCCAACCAAGGCGGGACAGAATAGGGTCAGAGGCTGACCCATGGCCATCCCTTCACTTCTTCCCCGTGTTGTTGCCCCTCAAAAGCAGGAAGGAAAGTGGACACCTGGGTGGAGCAAATGCTTCTTCCCAGGCTCCCAGCAACTGAAAGGCCGGAAGCAAGCCACTATCCTTAGCCTTTCATATGGAGAAATCTGGGGCTCCCAGCAAGAGCCCCCTCCCCCCAGAGTCGGGGTTCCGTGGTTCCCCAAGGGCGGCTCATTGGCACATCCCTAGCTCCTGGCCCAAACCAGCCTCACTGCCCAGAAAAATGTTAAGATCTCAGAGCTTTAGCACCGCCCCCAGACTCCATCAAGCAGCTGACAAGGGGTCAGGTACCATGGGGGCTACCTCCTGGCCTCAGGCTGGCTACAGCCCACAGGCTGTCGCATCTACAGGGTCCTTGCAGATAGGGACCAAGCAGGGCCATCTGGGCTGAAGGCACAGCACAGACCGCAGTAGTCTCAGAGCAGGAAAGTTGAGAGGGTCTCAGTCGGGGGGCCGGGGGCCATAGAAGGGCTCCAGCCTGACCCAACCTCAGTCCCTCACCTTCCCAGGCTGGCTGCAAGCATTCGTCTGTCTTGTGCCCAGCAGAGAGCCAAGCAGCTCAACCATGGTCACGGTCTAGGAGTGGGGGCGCCGGGGCCTGGGAGGACAAAGCTTCTTAGACTTGAATCAACACTGAAAAACCTTTGGTTTGTCACAAACCAAGATTCCTGGGCCCTGCCAGAACTAGACTCTGTCACGGCAGGTCTCCACTTCAGCACTCCAGACATTTGAAACCATTCTGGGCTTTTCTTTGTGGGGGGGGGGGGTGTCCTGTGCATCACAGGACATTTTGTGGCATCCTACCATGAGCACAAGTCCAGCTGTGACAACCGAATATGTCCCCAGATACTGTCAACTGTCTGGGGGCAAAGACATCCCTGGTTGAGAACCGCTGCTGCAGACCCTGGACTGGGCTTTGTGAAAAGCTCCCAGGTTAATTCCGAGGCAGGAGTTGGGCACCCGGCTAAGAGTGAGCACAGAGTGGGACCCCAGGGACTCCCAGCCCCTTCCTTTCTGCCCCTAGGACAAGAGATAAGCAGAGCAAGGCTCCATCACGTGAATCCCTCCCCCCCACCTCCAGTCACCGCATCCCGCCCGCACCTCCCAGCCACTCAGGCTCTGCAATCTCCCATCCTTGGGTGGTTTCGAGTGGTCGTGCTGATGCAATCAGGGTTCCCAGCTGATGAAGCCCAGCCCGGGGCCAGGAGAGGCGAGAGTCTCATAAGGAAACGATTTAAATAGACGACATCTGCCTGTGCTTCCCTGAAGAGCATAGAGTCCAGCCGCCTGGGGAGGGGCCCACCCCAGGGAGCAAACGAGGCGGCCGTCCAGGGGCTGCAGGGCGGTGGAGCCTCCATTCCAGTGACGTGGCCCACGCGGCGGCCAGGCAGCATCTGGCTCCTGCCAGGAATTCAGGGCCTCGTGCGGGGGAAGCAGCTGGTTGTGGTTCTGACACGGCCAGCCCCTCCTCCTGGGATGCAACGAGGCAGCAACAAGTTCCTAGAAGTCGGGCCACTCTGGCGCGGTGAGAAAGCATTAGGGTCAGGAGGAAGGATTCTGCAGGCAGACGCCCCTGGCCTCGAATCCTGCCGCTCACCAGCCCGGAAACCTTGAGCTGGATCAAAAAAACCCAAAGTGGAGACTTCCCTGGTGGTCCTGTGGTCAAGAATCCGCCTTGCAAAGCAGGGGATGTGGGTTCGATCCCTGATCTGGGAACTAAGATCTCACATGCTGTGAAGCAACTAAACCCAAACACCTCAACAAAAGATCCCACATGACCCAGTGTGCATGCGTGTGTGTGTGTGCGTGCTCAGTCATGTCTGATTCTTTGCCAGCCCTGGACTGGAGTTCGCCAGGCTCCTCAGTTCATGGGATTTTCCAGGCAAGAATACTGGAGTTGGGTTGCCATTTCCTACTCCCGGAGGATCTTCCTGACCCAGGGATCAAATCCATGTCTCCTGTGTCTTCTGCATTGGCAGGAGGATTCTATACCACCCATATGACCTGACGCAACCAAATAATTAAAACAACTTATAAAACAAAGTGGGCAGGTGCTGGCTTCTCCATTTTACAGACACAGGCACGCTGCCTCCCAGCTTTGCCCTCCAGACTTGCCCGTACCCAGAGGCAGGCTCTGCAGGCAGCTCGGCAGCTCCCAGGTGAACGTGTGGGGATTCGATTCTCAGCAGACGCAACAGGCCACTCCCTCTTGCTCTTAGAGCCCAAGAGGACAGCAGGCTGTTGGAAGGGATCCAAAGTAAACTTGCTGGCTTTGACCCAGGAATGGTCCAAACCCAGGCACCTGGGTGAAGGTGCCCCCCAACTAAGTGTAGCCCAGCCCAGCTCATTTCCAGGGTACTCTGCCCTGTGCCAGGGGCTGCTCAAGCATGAACCCTCTGCAGGCACAACCACCACCCACTTCACAGATAAGCAAACGTACACTCAGGAGTCCAGAGCTCACTCAAGAGGTGAGGGATGAACTGCACCCCTAAGCCCTATCTCAGGAGCCCACCCCTATCCCCTGCCATGCAGGATGGCTGGGAAAATGCTCCCAGACAGAAGAGCTGCTCTCAGGAGCATCGTCAATGTTCTTGTGCTTTGTGGGCTGACCCTTCACAAGTCTCAATACTAGAGAAGAGGCAGTCTTGAGACCAGTCTTAGCCTAAAAGAGGCATGGTCACACGAGGTCAGAGTGCATGACCAGTGGGGCATGACCCTGGGCCAAACCTATCAAGCAAGACCTGCTGGTGTTGGGGACCAAAGCTCGTCAACCTAGGGTGGAAGGGAGAGTGGGGAAGTGTTCCTGGAGGAGTTCATGTCAGCTTCCTGCCTACTTATCGGGCGCGGAACTGACAGCTCTCCCTGCCTGACCTCCTGGAGTCCACACCCCAAGCCCGGGAGGTAGGAACCATTGTCCCCACATCACAGGCAGGGAAACTGAGATTCAAGGCACAGAAGCCACCTACCCCAGGTGTGGTTGGGAGATCTGGTCTGAACCCACAGCTGTCTGATCTCGGAATCTCAAATCAGGCCCAGGCCCTAGAAATTCAAAGCAAGAATCCACAGCTGGGCTAGAGTAGCAACTTTCCCTCCCCTCAGAACCCTCAACTATAAAAAAAAAACCAGAGCTAAAGGGTCAGCTTATTTAACTTATATGCAGAGTACATCATGAGAAACGCTGGGCTGGAAGAAGCACAAGCTGGAATCAAGATTGCCGGGAGAAATATCAATGACCTCACATATGCAGATGACACCACCCTTATGGCAGAAAGTGAAGAGGAACAAAAAAGCCTCTTGATGAAAGTGAAAGTAGAGAGTGAAAAAGTTGGCTTAAAGCTCAACATTCAGAAAACGAAGATCATGGCATCCAGTCCCATCACTTCATGGCAAATAGATGGGGAAACAGTGGAAACAGTGGCAGACTTTATTTTGGGAGGCTCCAAAATCACTGCAGATGGTGATTGCAGCCATGAAATTAAAAGACGCTTACTCCTTGGAAGGAAAGTGATGACCAACCTAGATAGCATATTAAAAAGTAGAGACATTACTTTGCCAACAAAGGTCCGTCTAGTCAAGGCTATGATTTTTCCAGTGGTCATGTATGGATGTGAGAGTTGGACTGTGAAGAAAGCTGAGTGTCGAAGAATTGATGCTTTTGAACTGTGGTGTTGGAGAAGACTCTTGAGAGTCCCCTGGACTGCAAGGAGATCCAACCAGTCCATCCTAAAGGAGATCAGTCCTGGGTGTTCATTGAAGGACTGATGCTAAAGCTGAAACTCCAATACTTTGGCCACCTCATGTGAAAAGTTGACTCATTGGAAAAGACCCTGATGCTGGGAGGGATTGGGGACAAGAGGAGAAGGGGACGACAGAGGATGAGATGGCTGGATGGCATTACCAACTCAGAGATGAGTTTGACTGAACTCTGGGAGTTGGTGATGGACAGGGAGGCCTGGTGTGCTGTGATTCATGGGGTCGAAAAGAGTTGGACATGACTGAGGGACTGAACTGACTGAAAGGGTCAGCTATGTGTGGGCGGGGGGTGGGGGTTCCCTTCCTGAGCCCCTGAGATCCCCAGCAGGACCATTCACAAGACAAGCGTGAAGGAGGCAGACAGACTGGGGCCCAAGGCCAGGATCTGCCCCCCGACTGGACACGTGACCCTCTCTGGACCTCAGTCACTGCCCTGTCTCATGGGTTTGCTAAGAGGCTGAATGAGAGAGCAGGGCCTGGCGCACACCAGAGTTCACACACACACAAAGGGGGACATGTCTGTTACCGTCAGAAGCAACTGAGACAGACGGCCCAGCAGGAAGAGCAGGCGCGCAGGGCCCCTAATGGAGGCCCCGCTTCCCCACCCCAGGATATGTATGGACCAGGACATTTCCCCAGACCTTGAACCTGGCTCAGACATCCCAGGAGGTGGGCTGGCAGGTAGCCCAGGCATGCTCAGGCCGCTCCTGGCTGACTCACACCTGGGTGGAGGCTGAGTCACCCACGGAAGGGAAGAAACAGGAGGCAGGAATCCCTAACTCTGGAGTCCAGTTCCATGAAGAGCTAGACTCGAGTGAGTCACAGGGATGTCCCTGTCCTCTGAGCCTCTACCCAGCCCCAGAGCCTTTCCTGAAAGCACCCTCCTCACAACTACTACAGACACATTACTTCCCCTTCTGGGTCTACGTATGGTGAAAATGAAGGACTTCCCTGGTAGTCCCAGTGGTCAAGACCCTACATTTCCGACGCAGGGGACACAGGTTCAATCCCTGCTCGGGGAGCTAAGATCCCACATGCTGCACACTGTGACCAAAAAACAAAGAAGAGAACGGAAGGAAGCTTCTACATCCCAGAGTGCAGGTGTCTTGGAGGCAGGGCCTCTGTTTCACTCACTGATGCTTCTCACGTCCTAAGGACGGCACCTGGCACAGGGAGGCACTCAGTAGGTCTCTGATGACTACATCAGTGACGTCCACAGTCTGGCTCCCAGTAAGCAGCCCTAGACCCTTCCTGCACTGAGATTTCCACCTCCAGGAAAGCAGCCTCCAGCTGTGGTCAGGACATGCCCTGTAGCTTTCGGTGGTCATCAAGGGGTGAGAGGTCATCACCACCTCTGGATCTGCCCCCAGGTGGCCCCACTGCTCCTGGTCCCTGGGTCAGGCCTCCTCTTGCATTCAGGGGCAATACCCAGTCAAAGGGCCACCCCCAGAGAAGACAGGGGTCAGGGCCAGAGCGGGCAGGAGTGGCTGATGCAGCCCCTCCCGCCCCGGGCTCAGCTCTTCCTGGAGAGCTGATGTATCCAATGGTCCTCCCCTGACTCAGGGGCACCAGGTCAGGGGCCATGGCTGTCTCTGCCACTGCTGGGCCCAGTGCCCAGCGCAGCAGCCTGGCTCTAATCGCAAATGTTTGCTGAAGGGGGTGAAGCACAGGAAGAGAGAAAGGGAAACAATTAAGGGGAGAGAGGGAGCAAGGTGAACCCTTCCTTCCTGCTCCCACCCCTGGATCCCCTCCAATAACGGCCCTGGACTGACATCCACCACTGCCAGCCTTCCCAGGGCCCTGACTCGGTGCCGGGGTTTCTGCTGGGTACCTAATGGGGACAGGGGAGGGTGGGTGACCCACTTAATCCAAGCGCCAGGAAGGAGCTCATCACCCCATTTCACAGAAGAGGAAAGCAAGGCTCAGAGAGATCCGGTGGTCTGGCAGGCTTGGGAGCCCACCCTCCATCTGAACTGCCAAGGCCCACACCCAGCCGACCCTGCCAGGGTTTGCAAGAGGCGGAAGGAAAAATCCCCAGCCAGAGAAGGCTGTTGGCAGCTGCCAGGAGGAGTTATGGCTCATAACTGATGCTTATCGGGCTCGGGCAGGAATGGTTCAGGCTGCTCAGCCAGAAAGAGCCTGGAAAGACCAGAGGATCCCCCCCTTCCCCCTGCCCCGCAAGGCTCACAGGTGCCCGGCCTGATCAAAAGGGTGGGTGTGTCCAGGCAGTTTCTCAACACAGACACATGCACACACTGGGGCACGGCTGGCAGGCTCTCACAGCAATCCTGCGTAACCAGCCACCTAAGAAGCAGGACCTCACAGGTCCCAGAAGTCCCCTCCAGACATGATCCCCCCTACACAACCCAAGCCAGCATCATCCTGATTCCTATCAGGATGGGTGGTTTTAATCAGAATGCTTTTGAACTTTATATAACCGGCCCGGCACGGCACGCTCTTGGGTCTGGCTTCCTTCCCTCAGTGTTGTTTGCCACACTATGCTTGTTGTGAGTGGCAATGGCTGCTGCATGGCCGGCTGGGAGTTTGGTGTTTAATCATTCCATGATGACAGAGGTGGGAAACTGCTCCTATCAGCTGATGGCCGCCTCCCCTCCTGCAACCTGGAGTCCCAAGCGGTCAAGCCCATGGCTGCCCCTGGGGGTTCTAAAATACAGCTCTGATTTATGTCTTTCCATGGCCCCTTGCCCATGGTTCCCCAAACTCCCAAGCCCAGCATCCTGCCTGGGGCGGGGCACAGCTGGGGGCAGGGCAGTAACCCCAGGAGGCAGCACAGGGCCCCCCCCACACCCAGAAGGTGCTCAGGAACTCATCCTAGGGGACTGGGGGTGGGGGCACTCTCGCAGAGGAAGTGGTGGGAGGTAAGGGCGCCGTTGCATGTGAGAAGGATCCAGACTTCTGCCTTCCCCAGCGGCCTTCCAGGCGCCAGGCGTGCACCGCCATCCCTCTTGGCAGGTTTAGTCTGGTTTCAGCTGCCCCGTGCCTGGCCCTGTGCTGGGCAGGTAAGCCCTGATCTAGGAAGCCCTCCTCCCCCCTTCCTGCTGGATGGAGGAGGAAGCCCAGACCGAGCAGACAAGGCTGTCGGCTGTGGTTACAGAGTCAGGGAGTAGTTGCCAAGGTCCAAGGGCAGATGCCGGGGCAGGGACCAGCCTCCACCTCCTCCCCACCCCGCTAGGAGCAGCCCCCGTCTCCACACCCAACACAACCCACCGGTGCCCCCAGCTGCCTCTCAATCGCAGCCTCTGGGCCCCAAGGCGGTGCCCAGCTGCCCAGCAGGCAGTGAGGGCTGCTCCTGACACATGCTGATACCCCTGGCACCAGGGTGGGGAGGGCCTGGGCTCAGGCAGCTGGCGGTGACTGGCACTTGGTCCATCACCATCAGCACCCACGCTGGTTCAGGGCCAAGGGAGAAATGTCCCAGGCCCACGCCAGTGCCTGCCCTTGGCACGAGGCCCCAGGACTAGGATGCAACAGAGGCCACGCCAAGTCTGGGGCTGGAGCTAAGAGGCATGGCCCTCCGGGGTGCACAAGGCCAAAAGCGGGGCCAGGGAAGGCCTCGCAGGGGAGGGGGCTCTTGGGCTGAGCAGGAGTTCGCCACGTAAAGCGGGGAAACGGAGTCTGAGGACAGGGCAGCTGCAGAAGCAAACGGCTAGAGGAGTCAGGCGGGGTGAGGCCAGGCCCCCCGGGGGCCTCCCACCCTCCCAGGGACCTTGGCCCCGCCCCCCGCTGCCCTGGCCCTGGCAGAGTCTGCCCTCTACCTCAGGCGGGGAGCAATCTTCTGTCTCCCAGCGAGGGTCCCACAGCTGACTGTGCGGAAGGATCCCTCCCTCCTTCTGTACTTCCTGTGTAGAAGCCCCCACACCCCGCTAGCCCAGCCCAACCCAAGGGAGCACTCCAGCTCTCCCCGGCTTGGAGCCAAGCCCCCCAAGACAGAGCAGGTTCAAGCCAGCAAAGGCAAGAAAGTGCATAGACCCCACAATGGGGACCCTGAGTTCCAGCATGAGGCCCAGCTTCTTAGACACTCGGGAGCTCACCTGCTCCCAGCCCTCCGGAAGGAACTTCGCCCCACACCACCCCTAGAATCCTGAGACAGAGACAGCACCCCAGTCAGTCCTGGCCCCTAGGGCAGTTCCCCCGCCAGGGGGACAACTGAAGGTGGCTCCATCCAGCCCACTGCCTTGACTCAGCTGGGGACGAGCTGGGCCTCTGATGGGCATTATCTCACTGCGTCCTCCCAAGAACACTGTGGGCAGGCCCCAGCATCTCCTGAGGCCGGGGGCTGAGGCCCGTGCCCAAGGTCGAACGGGCGACAAGAAGCAGAGGAGGACGGGTATGTCCTCCCCAGGCCTGTGTCGGGGGGACAAGCCTCCAGCCCGACCAAACAGGCAGTGTGTCCGCCAGCAGGGCTCCTTCCTCCCCACTGTGGGCTGGCCACTCCCCACTGACATCTGGGCAGATGAGGGGGCAGATGGTTCCAGGCCTGCATCTGAGAGCTCTCTGTTCCAAGCCTGGGCACCAAAAGCAGCTCAGAGCAGAGGCTGAGGGTTTGCAACGACCGCCCCAAGCAGACACCAAGGCCAGGCCACGGGCTGGGTGACTTTAGGCCTCGCCAAGGCCACCAACGGCACAGTGTGCGACCTCATGGAGAGCCGGAAGGCTGGGGGCGGGGGGGACAGCCCTGGGGTCACAGAGCACACTGAGGCCCTGGGGGCAGGTCTTGTCCCCAGAACCCCCAGCACTTGACAGGCCAGGTGGATAATGAAGAGTGAAAGCCCTTGTCCACGGCCCACATCACTTCCAGGTCTCGTTCTAAGTGAATCTGACGTCTCTCCCCTGCTCAGACCTTCCGGGGCTGTGGGATGAGATGAGGATAAATCTATATTGGTTGCCATGGGTGATATACTGCTCATTTCAGCAGCAGGCTAGCAGGGTCACCAGCCTGCACACACCGAGTCCCCAAGCTCCCAGGATCCATGGGCAGATATGCCAGCAGCCCAGGCAGGGCTTCCAGAACGCAAGTCAGAACTTCCAAGTACTGAGCAAGCAGAGTTTAAAGCCTCTCCAGGCCCTCAGATGCACGGTGTGGATGCTGCTGCAAATCCCGAGCCAGAGAGGTTCCCAGAACTGAGCTCAACATGAGGAAAGGGCCTCGGGGAACAGCCCTGGCTCCACGGGGCCCGATCACCTCAGGTCAGGCCTCTGCCACTGCCAGGCTGGCAGGCAGGCATGTGGCCGGGGTTGCCAGGGTGGCACCTGCCAATGGTGCGGCCAGCTGGCAGCAGGGGCCAGGCCCCGGGAGCAGACACCAAGGCCAGGCAACAGGCTGGCCGGCTTCAGGCCTCACCAAGCACATCAGCCGCAGTCTGACCCCAAGGGAGCCCACAACTGGCCTGATGCCACGACCTGGCTGCCAGCAAGACATCTCGCCACCAGTGCCTGCCTCCTCAGGCCCCAGCTTGCCCAAGGAAGGCCTCCCACAGGGGCCCTGGGGACCAGGCAGATCACCACCAGGGACCCAGGGGTGCGAGGAGGGGTCAGGAGGAGCCCAGAGCAGGCAGCCCACGGAAGAGGCAGCCTGGGCCAGATGCTGCCATGTGACACTGTCACCAGATGCACTGATTCAAAAGACTTTTTCTTTCCTTTTCTGCTGCCAAAATCTGTTAGACCCCTGTACAGGGCAACAAAACTCCAGAATAAGCTCCACGAGGACAAAGACCATGTCCAGCCTGGGGTGGGTGCCCAGGCGACATCTGTCAAGGAGACAGATGACTGAACAGAAAGGCTTCCCAAGTTGGTCCTGGGAGGACCCTTCCCAGGTGTGCCTGGCTGTGAAGTCTCCGTGAGGCCCCCAGACGCACTGCCCCTGACTCCCCTGCCGTGAGGAGCCCCCTGGGAGCCAGGCTCTCTGCTCCTGGTCACCTCTGGAAGCCCAGGTCCAAGAGGGTGCTCAGTAAATGCGGAGTAGGGACCTGGGCCTGCCGGCCTCCTCCTCTGCCCTCCCCACCCGGTCTGTGAAAGGAAGTGGTGGCCCCACCTACCTCGGGGTCCCATTGCACCCCCACATCCCTGTCCCCTTGGGCCCAAGAGACAGAACCGTGAGTCCATCTCCAGACCAAGATGTGTGGGAGAGCCGGCTGTGTGGGCCAGCAGGTTTGAGAGGCGTCTATGGCCTTTTCCAAGGAGGGAGGGCAAGGCCCCTCCAAGCCTGAGGTGTTTGTGTAAAAGACCTGGCTTCCCCAGGCCCACAGCCTCCAGCTGCAGAGCTGATCTTTCCGAGGCTCTTCTTCAGACCCCTCCAAATCCCAAGCAACCCTCAGAGGGCTCCCATCCCGGCCTGCTCACGGCCAGGTCCATGGAAGGAAGGCAGTGTCCGTCTTGTGAGCAGACGTGCCCCCTTTCAAAAGGTTGCCCCAGTGAAAATCCCACTGAAGAAATCATTGAAAACTGAAAGCAGTCACAAAAGAAAGCACAGGGTGAGAGCCCGCCCAAGTCACATGTCTGTTTCTAGACAGCCTGGCACGAGGTCCAGAGCAGGAAGAGCCCCTGGTCTCTCCCTGGCCCAGCCTGCCCCTTCATGCAAGAGGGGCTCTGAGGCACCTGGGGCAGAGGTCAGGGCCAACCAGAGCTGTGCCGTGAGCTCCTCCTACAAGTTGACTCTGAACGGGTGACTTCTCTGCCCCCAGCCTCAGTTTCCCCATCCACTGGCCCAGGAGGCTCGCTTTGCCTGTCCCCTCTGCAGAGGCCTTGCTGTCCGGTAGATCCACGCCTCACTCTCGTTCCCTCCCACCACCAGCCACGTGCATGGGGCAGGCTGCAGGCCCAGTGCCAGCCGGGCGCACAGACCTCTCAGGATGTTTGGGATTCCTCTGGCCTGAAAGACAGATTGGCTCAAGGCTGGAAGCCTGTGCCTGGCCTGCCCTGGGGAGACCACGACCTGGCCCACGGCCTCCCAGCTCACAAGACTTGGCTGAGACGCGTCCCTCCTGGGACCCCTGGGAAAGCCTCCCAGATGCCATTCGGATGCATCTGCTTAGAAGACCTCTGGGCAGAGACTTTGGCAAATGCCCATTGTGCCCCAGTGCCAGCCCGCGCCTGGCACTGAGTTCACAGCAACGACGTTGGCCCCAGCCCCACCTGTGGCCCCAAGGCCCCTTTTCCTCAGATCTCACCAGGTTGAGCCCAGTGCCTCGAAGTGATCCCAATCTGGACTTCCCTGTTGCACCCAGCCCACGGGAAAGAACCTCCTTCCAAGGTCTGGGGACATCACACGGGCCTGCAGCTGCTTCTGGCCCTCAGCCACCAAGTCTAAATCACAGCTCTGCCAGTCCCCAGCTAGGTGATGCGGGTCTACCACTTTAGGTCTCCTGACCCCAATTTCCTCATCAGCTCAGGGGTGGGGTTTAAGGACTCAGCAGATCACACATTCTAGGTGTTTAGCGGGTCCCTGACGTCTCACAGTGCGCAATCGAAGGCAGCTTAAACCCTAATGATAAAATGGTTATTTTTGCAATTGCATTTCTAGCCAGGTGACCCCTCCGGATGGCCGAGAGGATTAACAGACACTCTGTGTGCAGAAACACTCGGCGTGGCACCCAGCACGCAGCACGGAACCTGGTAATCGTGAGGATCACGGTTCGTAAGGAGGCCTCAGAGAGGTGAGGCTGGCGAAACTGTGGGACGAGCCACCTGTTCTACCTGCTCAAACTGGGTCAGGCTGGAGCTGTGTACCCAGCTGTTGCCATGGCACTCAACACACAGGGAAACACGCTAAGCTAGGGGGCTGGTTGCTGCAGGAGTGGGGCCTCGGGCCTGCTTCGCTCAGACACCTCCCATGCTGCCACTACCCCCGCTGTCTGGACCACATCGGGGATTCCCGAGGTTGGGGCAGTACGCCGATCACCTAAGCAGGTCTCATACCCCTGATCCCACCCCAACTTCAAAACAACGGGGCTTTGGCCCTCTGGGTGGGGTGGGGGGGCCCTGTGAGGAGGGGCTCCCAGGCTGCAGACCAACTGGAAGGGGAGTGGATGGGGTAAGAACCTAGGAACCCTCATCTCCTGGAAAAACACCAAAGCACCTCTAAGCAGCCTCGGGTCCCAACATGTCTGTTCCCTCCAGCCACGCTTGCCCAGCAGCGAACAGGTACCCAGAGCCCACTTCGTGCCTAGCTGTGTGGGGTTCAGTGCCAGCTCTTCCCTCCTCATCCCACTCAGCTTTCATCTAGGGTGAGGGTTGGCAATGGCTGTCGAGGCTCAGCCAAGTTTAGGGAATCCATGGCCTGTGGCCAAGAAGGAAGAAGGGGAGAGAGGGGAGAAATCCAGATGCTGCGGCCTGAGATCTGGAACTTTTCAGACTTTCCTGCATGAGGGGGCAGATTTAGGGCAATGGAAAGGCTGACAGGTAGGGTGGCAGGGGCCCCAGGGCCTGGGAAGCCCAGCTGAGACTTTAGCCTGGGGCTGAATACTGGCTCCTCAGTAGAATCCAAGACCCTGCCCCCAACCCTCAGCTCAGATGATAGCCCCCCCACTGCTGACTCCAGCTGGTACCCCCAAGATCTAGGAGGGGCCTGAGGCCTGAACCCCTGTACCATAGTAACCACAGCGGCTGCAACGATTTGCCTGGCCAGACATGGTACATACATTATCCTTTCCCCATCACAACTGTAGTAGTGGGTATGACCTCCCATTTCACGGAAAAAGAAACTTAAGGCGCAAAGGTAGAACACGGTAGTGGCTAAAAGCACATCCTGAGTTTGAATCTGGCCCCTGCTGCCATAATGCAGGCAAATTACTCCCTCTCTGAGCCTCGGTTTCCACCTCTGCAAAATGGGAATACTCTTACAGGGCACCGCCCCCCCCCCACCAACCTCCACTCTGCTCCACGGCATAATCAAGGGGTTAAGTGAGAGGTCCTAGTAAAACAGGGTGCAAAGGACCAATAACTTAACTTGCTGGTTCCTGGAATCAGAGAGGTTAGGTAACTTGCCCTAGGTCACCCAGCCAGTGAGGGGCCGACACCCCACGCCCTAGCTCTGAGCATAGCCCTTTACCAGGAAGGTTGGGCTACTCTGTGTGTGGCCGGCGGGATCACAGGCTCCCACCCCCACAGCAAAGGGCAGCCCTTGTCTGAATTCCTCAGATAAGCAGCTCCCAGCCCAAGCGAGCGAGCCCAAGTATACAGAGAAGGCACGCTCCACCCTGTTCCACACCGGAGATTCCTAAATCTGGGTTAGGCTATAGGCCTCCTCTCTCTCCTCCCAGCGGAACATTGGACCACCAGATTGATCCAATAGGTCTCCAAACAGGCCGAGTTTAGTCGACAACTGCCTCCTGTGGGGTCCCTGGCAGACAACTTACTTCCTCTTTTTGGGGCCTCAGTTTCTCCACCTCAAACAGGCAACCCCATCTCACAACTATGGGGCAGCCCCAGCTAACTGGGCTCACAAGGAGGCCTGAGGAGCCAAGGGGCACTCCAGCAAGGGGGCAGCCCAGCCAATGAATCACAGGCCCTGGGTCAGGCCCTGGACCGCGTTCTCTCTCTCTCTGCTGAAACTTCTCCACAACTGGGACTGAGAGACCAGTACTGGGCCCAGAAAGTGGCCGAGCTGAGACTCCAACTCCCATCTGTCACACTCCAGGATGATGTGACCCAGGGAGGGGGGCGGTGCTGGGCAGTGGGCACAGCTTGGGAACTCCGGCCGCTCTCAGCAATGAGCTGGGCGGCTGGGACTGCAGGATGGGGAAGAACACAAAACTAAACTTGACCGAGCCTCTTTCTTTCAGCGAGGGCAGCAGCCTCCGTGACAAGGGCATTTGCAATGCAAAGCAGTCCAGCTCCAGCCAGAAGAGGACGGTCACTCGGAGGGGGCTGGGCGGGTCAAAATCCAGCCCCCACCCTCCAGCCAGACCCGGAGTGCCCAGGGGCTGGACCTTCCCGGGCGTCAGGGAGTGCCAGGGAACCTGTGGCTGGCAAGGGCTCTAAATCATATGACAGCCTGAGCGGCCAGCTGGGTGCAAGATGCCCTGAAATACTCTCCCCTTCTCAGCCCTTCAAGGCCAAACTCTGCTGGGCTCTGCCTGCAAGTCTGCAGAATGGGCCTACTGTGGGCTGTGTGTGTTCAAGGCCTCGAGAAGGGGCTGAAAGAACAGACACCCGCCCCAGGTATCCATCTGGTCACCAGCAGGTGGGTGCCCCGCACCCTGCCAGCTTCCCTCAGGCCCAGACCTCCCAGATCACTCAGTCCTGCCTTGTGCAAACCTGCCCCAGACACGCATAATCTCCAGGACTCCTCTGGGACCCAAGGGGCACTTCCACACCTGCCAAGTGGCTAGAATTCGCTCCTCAAACCCCGCTCTGCACACATCTTTGCGCCCACCCCGCACCCAAGCAAGACTGCTCGAGCTCCTACCTTGACGACAAGCTGACAAAGTCCCCACCATCCAGCAGCCGGACCTTGCAGAAGAGAACCCCATTCACGAAGGGGACTGCAGTCAGCTCCTCCAGGGTGAAAGTGGTTTGGAATTTGAATTTCTTCTTCTTCATCAAGAAAGCCATGAGCGAGTTCCCTGAGTCTGAAGCCCCGAAGGCCAAAAAAAAAAAAAAAGCGGGGGGAGCCAGAAATCCCCAGGATTCTTTTTCCTACCACCACACCCCCTCCTCAAAACACCAGAGCCGGATCCCGCCCAGATGGTGGCTGAGGCAGCAGAGCGGATGGGGAGCTGAGTCCGGAAGCCCCAGGTCCGAACGACCAGTCCAGTTCGCAGGCCGGTAGCCTTCACCCTCAGGGAGCTGGGGCTTGGACGGGTTCCGAGTGGCCGGGGGCTTCACCGGCCATGTAAATATTGGGGCATGGTCCAGGAGTCAAGGGCAGGGGTGGCGGGCGGCGCGCGAGCGGCCGTGCCGGCGGACAGCATCCCGAGAGCCGCGGTCCCCGGAGAGCTCACGCCGCGCGACCAGGCGCGGCGGGCGGACCGGTGAGACTGAAGGCGACGGACGGCCCGGTTGAGGGCCGAGGGCGGCTCCGCCCCCGCCCCGCTGGCGGCCGGGGGTGGCGCCCACGCCGCGCCCACGCCCCCGCACCTGGGTGCCAGGCAGCGGCGCAGGTGAGTCCGGGGAGGCCGAGGGCACCCCCAGGGGGCGGTCGAGAGCGCTGCCTGGGGCGGGGGGGCCCCCCTCTCTCCGGGAGGTGCTTTGGGGAGGTCCGGGCCGGGAACGTCCGGCCACGGCCCCCTCCCGGCGGGCAGCCGGCCGGGCTCCAGGCAGCAGGGGCGCCGCCTCCCCTTTGGTCCTGGGTCCCGCGCCGCGGTCCCTGGCGGAGCTGAAGCGCCCTTCCGGCCGGCCGGTGGCGCCCGCCTCACCCGCCGCCTCTGGCCCGCACCCCGCGAACAGCAACGCTGCCGCCCGCGCTCCCGACGCCGCCTCCAGAGCCCGACGCTGCGCGGGGCCGCTGGGAGAACGCCGAGACCCCCGCGCGGCCGCCCGCGGAGCCTCCGCCGAGCGCGGGAGGGGCGGGGCGCCGGCGGCTCAGCCCGCCCTCGATTGGGCCGCCCGGTGGGGCGGCTGCGGGGCGTGATTGGCGGATGGCGGCGTAGGGCGGGACTCGCGGGAGGCCGAGGCACATCGTGGCGCTCGGATTGGTCCGTCGGCCATCTGGGCCCGCCTCCTCGATCAGGGCGGAGCGGAGGGACTAGGAGAGGGGCCCTGAGAAGGCGGTGGGAGGTCGCGGGGCGGGAAGCTGGGACAGGCATGCAAGCTAGGAGGAGGGCGTGAGCAAATAAAAAAGGAGAAACAATGAAGAGAAATAAAATGAGCCCCAGGACTGAAGTGGCCCTCCAGTGTCCTCCCAGACTTGAATTCGTTGACCACTAGATTAGGCCCGGAAGGTAGAGTCTCATTTTTCAGAAAACACACCCAGAGAGGTGGCCGGAACTAGACCATGAGCAGCTCTTTGGCTTCACATCCCTGGTTCTCAGCACCGAGGAGGGAAGTGCCTGCAAAGCCTTCGCCAAGGGGGTGAATTGAAGCAGTTCATCACGCAACCGGTGATAGAACCAGCTTCTCCCGTCCCAAGCTACTATCTAAGCATTTTGTTGTTGCTTAGCATCTTACCCAGTATAGCTGATCTCCCAGACTGCATTAACTGCCCTGGACGCAGAGACCACTTCGGGAGCTTTTTAGGTTCCAGGCCTTCCACACTGCAGTTCATTGATTCAGTCCCCAAATGTTCAGGGGCAATCTGCTGTGTGCCAGGCTGGCATTTAGGAGTGAGCCTGGTGGACCCGCCATCTCCAACCTTCCCAAGCTCAAGATCAGATGGAGAAGCAGACAGGGACCCAGGCAGAGACAAATCTGGTGAATAAGGACAGTGATCGGGTACATAGAGGGAACTGGGGAAGCTCAGTGCTGGCAGGAATGGAGAGGAAGGGGACTCAGAGAGAAGGCCTCACAAAGTTATCCTAGCCACTGGCAGGATGCATTCCCTGAGCCAGGCAGGGCCCGGGCAGATGGAGCTTCAAGAGGCCTGGCAGCCAGAGAGTGCAGTGCCTGCAGAAAGCTGTGGGTACCTGCATGCTGCTCCACTGTGGCTCTTTGAGGGAGGCAGGGGACAAGAGGTGGGGCGGGAAGGCCTGTAGAGGCTGGATCTAGCAGAGTCTTGTAGACCAGAGTAAGGAGGGGAGCCACACACACGTTTTAAGTGACCCAGACAGATTTGCTTTTTGTTGCAAGACGTTTGCTCTGATTATAGAGAGTGTGGAAAAGAGATGATGGGAAACAGGGATGAGGGGCTTGTTGTGGCGATCCAGGCAAGAGGTGATGACAATGAACCACAGTACTGAGGGAAAACCGGGGTCTGAGAGGCATTCAAGAGACAGAGTCAAGTGGACTTGGGGATGAGTTAGGTTGGGAAATGTATCTCAGGACTCAGGTTTCTGATTTCTTCCTGATCCCCAGGCATAGCATGGTGAGCAGCCTCTACTTTTTTCCAGTTTGTCCTGTAATTTCAAAAACACTGCTAGCCAGATAGGAGAAAAATGATAACAGCAGCTCCCAGTACTATTATGTGCTCCCATTTACAGCCAGGGAAGTTGAGATCTGGAGAGTTTAAATTACTTGACTTGGGTCTTGACCCCAGAGCACAGGCTCTAGAGTGCTAAACTGTGCTGCCTGTGATGAGGTGGGAATTTCTTCACTAATCCTGGTTGGGCCCCTTTCACAGGGGAAGGCCCTGTGGCTACCTGATCCCAGGAGGAGATTTCAGAGAGAGCTAGTGAAGGATGTCCCTGGCTGACTTCTCAGCTGTGACCGCGAGTAACCTCAGACTTCAACAGGAAGCGGGGTGGGTCTGGCTGCCAGACTTAGCTCCGGTAGGGTATTTATCTCTCTGCCGCATCGAGGCTGGGAACCCAGGAAGTTTCCTTTCCCTCATTTCCCAGATGGGTCCTGGGACAGAGCTAGGTGCCAGGGCAGGATGCCGCATTTGGGGTGAGACAAACCTGAATTAGTGTCCTGGCCCTGATGCATGTTAGTACTATGGCTTTGGTTTCAGACATCAGAGCTCAGGGGCTCTGAATAGAGAGGGGATTCAGTATGGGCTGGCTAGGACCGCTTGCCCTGCTGCCAGCAGAGCAGGGGCTGAAATCTGGCAGGCACAACATTGACCACCAGTGTCACATACACTTTGGGTGTAGTTTTCTGTGCACAGGAAGGAACCCTGAAGGAGACACTTCAAACTTTCCCAACTCTGAGCCACAGTTTCTTTACCTGTAAACTGGGAATAAGAATACCAACCTTTCCAGAATGTTGTGAGGACTTCAAGAGGCTGTGCCTACAAAAGGCTCAGGCCTGGCAGGATGTGGGGCTCTGAGTGAGCAGTCAACAGGGAGCTCCAGGCTGGCACTTCCTCGCTTCTCCAGCCCCCCAAATTCCCAGGTAGAACCTGTACTTCCTCCCTGAGGCCCTGACCGGATATGTAAGGAAACCAGTACCTAACAAGATAATTCAGACACGTAAGTGGTCTGGAGGACTTCCCTGGTGGTACAGTGGATAGGAACCCACAACTACTGAGACCACGTGCCTACAGCCTGTGCTCTGCAAGAGGAGAAACCACCGCAATGAAAAGTAGCCCCCGCTGGCCGCAACTAGAGAGAGCCCACACGGCAACGAAGACCCAGAGCAGCCAAAAGCAATAAACAAATAAATAAACATTAAAACAAACAGAAGTGGTTTGGAGAAGGGCTCTCAGGGCACTGTGAGAGAGGATACACGGATTGGGAGTTGTCCTGATTTAGATGCAGTGGTCAAGGAAAGCCTCTGTGAGGCGTTATCTCAGCCCAGACCCCAAGCACAGGACGTTCTGGAAGCAGAGGCGGAGCTGGCATGCCTCCAGGACTCTGTGCCTGGAGGCCTTCCCTGGTGGCTCAGACGGTAGAGAATCTGCCTGGAATGTGGAAGACCCAGGTTCAATTCTTGGGTTAGGAAGATGCCCTGGAGAAGAAAATGGCTACCAGCTCCAGGATTCTTACCTGGAGAATCCCATGGACAGAGGAGCCTGGAGGGGAGCGCATAGAGGGAGGAGAGAAGGGTATGGAGTCAGGCAGGAATCAGCTCACTTGAGAGCCATGGGCCTGGAAGGAGTTTAGACTCCATTCTAAGCCCAAAAGGATACCACTGGAGGATATAAGCAGGTGGGTGACAAGATCCAAATACCTTTTTGAAAGTTCTTGCCAGTTTTTTCCATTTTTTGGAGAACAGATTGAACGTCAGCAGGCAAGAATAGAGGCAGGCAGGCAGGCAGGCAGGCAGGCATGTGAGGAGGCTGTTACAGCTATTCCAACGGAAAACTGGTGGCTCAGACCAGGGTGAAGCCAGAACGACGGGAAGAGAGAGGGAACTCCTGTGAAGCAGAGATAAAAGTTACTCGCTAGAACTTTTTAATATTCCCAGGATTTTGAATTTGACTGAATGCCACCAGGTTCTTTAAGGCAGGAGTTACGTGAGCGTATGGGCTTCCCTGGTGGCTGAGCAGTAAAGAATCCGCCTGCCGGTGCAGGAGACGCAAGAGATGCAGGTTTGATCCCTGGGTCGGAAGGATCCCGGGGAGTAGGAAATGACAACCCACCCCAGTACTCTTGCCTGGAAATTTCCATGGACACAACAGCCTAGAGGGCTACAGTCCAGCGTTGGGGGGGGGGGGGGGGGGGCGGGGGGGCGGTCACAAACAGTCAGACATGACTGAACATGCATCTTTTTTTTATGTGTGCATAGAAAAGAACGGGGCTTCCCCAGTGGCTCAGCAAGTAAAGAATCTGCTGGCAACACAGGTAACACAGGAGATGCGGGTTTGATCTCTGGGTCAGGAAGATCCCCTGGAGTAGGAAATGGCAACCCACTCCAGTACTGTTGCCTGCAAAATCCCACAGACAGAGGAGCCTGGTGGGCTACAGCATGGGGTTGCAAAAGAATCAGACATGACTGATAGACTAAACAACAGCAAGTGAGCAGAAACACTGGGATAGGAGTGAAGAAGGAATACAGGGGAATGGGAGGAATTGCCCGGGGCATCGGCCTGTAGAACAGAAGCACAGCTGGAGTAAGAGGTGTACCCTTAGAGAACCCCTACCTTTATCTGATGCTGGACAAACTCTTGTGATGATATTTTTCTTCTCTCTCATTACAGCATGAGCCTCACAGGGTCAGACACCTCACTCATGGTGTCCCCACATCCAGTTCATGGCCTGTCACGTCATAGACTCTCAGTAAATGGTTGCCTAAGGATGGGTTGCCATTTCCTTCTCCAAGGGATCTTCCCAACCCAGGGATCAAACCTGAGTCTCCTGCACTGCAGGCAGATTCTTTACCAACTGAGCTACAAGGGAAGCCCCAAGGAATTGATGCATAGACAGATGCATGTATATATGATGTACGTGTGTATATTTGAATGCATGTGCATGTTCAGTTGCTTAGCTGTGTCTGACTCTTTTTCGACCCCACGGACTGCAGCCCACCAGGCTCCTCTGTCCATGGGATTTTCCAGGCAAGAGTACTGAAGTGAGTACAATCAAAAATGATTTCCTATTCCAGGGAATCTTCCCGACCCAGGGATCAAACCCATGTCTCTTGAGTCTCCTACACTGGCGGGTGGATTCTTTACCACCCAGCCACCTAGGAAGCCCCATATATGAATGGATAGCTACATGGATAGATGAGTAGATGGATGACTGAAGATTTAACCTTGTCACCTCATAGTTTAAACTCCTCAGTGTCATCAATAACTATCAAAATTCAATGTGCACAAGTCCATTTTCAGTAAGTTGCCCAGGTATTTCCTTGGTGGTCCAGTGGCTAAGACTCCAAGCTCCTATTACAGGGTGCCTGGGTTCTATCCCTGGTCAGGAAATAAGATACCACATGCTGCAACTAAAGATCCCAAGTGCCATGACTAAGACCCAGCACAGTAAAATAAATAAATAAAAATAAATATTTAAAAAAATGAAGTTACCCAAAGCAATACTCACACATGCATTCAATTAGATGTGCAAGATGGGCTTGCACCCTTATATATTACACAAAAATATTGGAAGCAACCTGATGTCTGGCAGTAGGAAGAGGGAGGCCTTGAGGGAAGGTAATGTATTTTGTGCTTTGCTCCATCCTCAGCTTCTGGGACAATGCCTGGTACCCAGTAGGGTTAAATACGTACATATTTGTGGAATGAAGGGAAGCCTCATCAATGAAATGCTCTCAGCTGTTGAGAAGGAGATGCCAGAGGGGGAGATACCCACTCTATTGTGGCAAAGCAAACACAGAGGATGTGTTTGTAAAGCTATGTAAAGGATCAGTTTACTTTTGTCAGGAAAAATGGACATATTTATGGGGCTTTCCAGGTGGTGCAGTGGTAAAGAATCCACCTGCCAATGCAGGAGATGCAAGAGAATGGATTCGATCCCTGGGTCAGGAAGATCCCCTGGGATAGGAAATGACAACCAACTTAAATACTCTTGCCTGGAAAATTCCACAGACAGAGGAGCCTGGTGGGCTATAGTCCATGGGGTCGAAAAGAGTTGGACATGACTAAGCACGCACCTTGTTTCTTATGTGCGCTAGAAAAGAATGGGGCTTCCCCGATGAGTCAGCAGGTAAAGGATCTGCCTACAACACAGGTGACCCAGGAGACAAGGGTTCAGTCTCTGGGTCGGGAAGATGCCCTGGAGGAGGGCATGGCAACCCACTCCAGTATCCTTGCCTGGAGGATCCCACAGACAGAGGGGCCTGGTGGGCTATAGTCCACGGTGTCGCATAGAGTCGGACGCAGCTGAGCGACTGACCACAGCACAGAAAAGAATCTCGAAGGATACACTGAATTGTTATCAGAAGCTTCCACCTAAGGCAAGTGTTTGGAAAATGTTTATTTTAATGAATATTCTGGGATATTGTGTTTTTTGGTAATAGGATAGATTTATTTTATAATTTAATACTATATAATTAAAAGGATATTAGTTTTTATAAGGGTATTAACAGAAAGCCTTCCGTGCTTCTCCATCATGGTCTGGATAAAGTCAAAGTTTCTTAGAAAAAAATAAAGTTTCTTAGCCAGGCATTCAGGTCCCTCTGGAATCAACTGTTCAGCCTTTCCCTGCCTGCCCCTCTCAGGCCCCTTGTAGCTCTGCCCAAAGTTCCTGACCTTGTCCTCTTCCCCAACTGGTGACAGCTACTATTAGTGTCAGGTTTCAGCTCAAGCCTCCTCCCCCACTCCATTCCCCCACATCAGGCACAGTACTCTCTCCCTGCTCTGTGCCCCCAAGTTACCAACCTGTACACAGAGAAAATGAGGGCTGTCTTCTGTTTTCCATCACAACAACTGGTGCCTACTTGGCACTCATTGAAAGGGAGGTAGGAGGGCAGAAGGAAAAAAGTAAGGAGCAAAAAAAAAGAAGAGAAGATGAAAGGAAGAAAGAAAGGGGAAACTGAGGTCGGGGTGGAAAATGTCACTTGCCCAAATCACCCCGAGGGCATCTGCCCAGCTGGCTTGCTCTCTCGGTCACCTGACAGCCAGCGTGGAGTGCCACGCCAAGCCATTTTCCCAGTGCTGCTTGCCAAGGGCAGTCAGTGCTGATTCACCGGTGACTGGGCTCCAATTATTTGCAGAACTGGAATGGCAGCTGAGCCACCCCAGCAGCTGACCAGGGGTGTATCGATTCATGTTACGCTCCTTGCTAATATCTGAGCCAGTCACAGAAAAAGATAAAGGCCACAGAGAAGTCACCCATGGTGATCTGTCCTACTTAAACCTCCCACGTCCAAGTCCACAAGTCCCCCCTGTTGATCAGCCAACTCTGTCCTTCCCAAACCAAGCCTGACCATCAGTCACGGAGAGTAGTCATGGTTCAGAACATGAGATCTGGAGTCAGGCGGCCCTGGGTTCCACCCCAAGGATTACTGAGTCAAAGGGTATTTGCATATTTGCTGTTGAGACATGCTGTCAAACTGCCAAAAAGGCTGGGCCCATTTGTACTCTCATCGGTAGTATAAGACAGTGCCCATTCCACACTTTCTCCATCTTTACCAATCTGTTTGGAAAACAAAACAAAAAGCCCTCTACTATTGTGCTTGCCTTTCTTTCACTAGCATCTTTTCCTTTTTTTTTTTTTTCCACTTTGAATTTCTGTAAATTGCCTGACTATGTCCTCTGTTCATTTTAAAAAATTTGAGTCATCTTTTCATTATTTATTTGTAGTAGCTTATTACATATTATGGATATCAACCTCTATTATATATGTTAAAGTATTACTTCCACTTCATCAGTGGTCGTTGAACTTTATGGTGTCTGTCTCACAGCAGCTCTTACCAAATCCCAGTTAAGAGATAAGAATCAACCTACTTCAGTGGAGAGAGCACTGAATTAGGAGCCGGGAGCCCAGGTTTTGAGTTCCACGTCGGTCACTGATTCACTGTATGACTTTGAACGAGTGCCTGACCCCTCTTTCACTGTCTGCTAAATAAGAGCCTTGATTTAAGTGGTCTCTGTAGATCCATCCACCTCCACAGTCTGTGCTGTGTGTGCTCAGTGGCTCAGTAATGTCTAACCCCATGGACTGTACCCTGCCAGGATCCTCTGTCCATGAAACTTTCCAGGCAAGCATACCAGAACAGATTGCCATTTCCTACCCCAGGGGATCTTCCCCACCCAGAGATCTAACCCATATCTCTTGCATCTCCAGCATTACAGATGGATTCTTTACTACTGTGCCACCTAGGAAGCCCCTCCATGGTCTAGACAAGCCCTATTAATAGAACTTTCTGCAATGATGAAAATGTTCTGTCTCTATTCAGTGTGCTAACCACTAGGCGCATGTGGCCACTGAGCACTTAAAAATGTGGCTAATGTGACTGAGAAATTGAATTTTAAACTCTATTTAAGTTAAACATTTAAATAGCCACAGGTGGCTAGTGACTACCATATTACACGGTACAATTCTGGATGGTTTAGGTCCCCCACTTCTGAGTAAGCTCTGTGTGTGTGTGTGTGTGTGTGTGTGTGTGTGTGTATTAGTCACTTAGTGGTGTCCAACTCTTTGTGACTTCATGGACTGTAGCCCGCCAGGCTCCTCTGTCCATTGAATTCTCCAGGCAAGAATTTTGGAGCGGGCTGCCATTCCCTCCTCCAGGGGATCTTCCCGACCCAGGGACTGAACCTGGGTCTCCTGCATTGCGGGCACATTCTTTACCATCTGAGCCATGGGGGAAGCCCCTGAGTAAGCTGTAATACTGTGGTGTTGGAGAAGACTCTTGAGAGCCCCTTGGACTGCAAGGAGATCCAACCAGTCCATCCTAAAGAAAGGAAATCAGTCCCGAATATTCATTGGAAGGACTAATGCTGAAGCTGAAACTTCAATACTTTGGCACCTGATGCGAAGAACTGACTCCTTGGAAAAGACTCTGATGCTGGGAAAGATTGAAGGCGGGAGGAGAAGGGGACGACAGAGGATGATATGGCTAGATGGCATCACCGACTCGACGGACATGAGTTTTAGCAAGCTTTGGGAGTTGGTGATGAACAGAGAGGCCTGGCATGCTACAGTCCATGGGGTCACAAAGAGTTGGACATGGCTGAGTGACTGAACTGAACTGAAGCTGTAATATAGCAGCTTAATTAAGGCAGCAGTGACGAGTCCTTGTGTGACTTGGGGCAGGTCACTCAACATCTCTAAGTCTCGGTTTTCCCATCTGTCCAGTGGGGCCAGAGCAGTCCCTGACTCCTGGGGTTTTGGGGCAGATTTGATTAGTGAGTATGTGAAGGCCAAGGCCCAATGACTGACCCGACACTGTGGAAAGTCAGGCCACATTCCCAGGTTGAAACATGAGAGCCTTCCCAGCAGCTGGGCCTCATTTCCACTGTGTTCAGAGACCCATGAGTGGTCTTCCCCAGAGCTGCCCATCTTCCCCCACAGCTTCAAGACCAGGCTTATATTCTTAAACCAGGACTTTGGCTCCCATCAGCCCTCAGCCCAGGATTCTAGATCGCTGATGGGACAGTCCAAACTTCAGCCTGTGTTCCCAGCTCTGGGCACTGGCCCTGCCCTTGCAGTAATGTCATTAATACAACCTGCAGGTGAAGCCAGCAGCCTTGCCACCTTCGCCCTCTGTCTGCCCCCGGCCCCAGTCTTCCAAGGTCTGCCAAGCACTTCATTGATTCATTTTTCATTCACAGACATTTATCACGCCATCTGCTCTGTGACTGTGGCCCAGGCGATGAGAGCTGTGGTACACCTGGGGTCAGAAGGAGTCGAGGGAGCAGTGAGAACCTAGAGGGGCCCAACCTGGTGCGTGTGATCAGGGCAGACTTTCGTAAGGAAGTGGCATGTAAGCCTGAGTCCAAGCAATGGATAGAAGTCAGCCAGAGCAGAGGAGAGTTGGTGGAGAGGAAATTGTAAACTGAGATAGGCATCCAGGATCTATGAGAGGCCGGGGAGGGCTAGAAAGGTATGCAGGAGGACCTTGCAGGCCATGTTGATGATGTTGTATTGTGCTTTATGCTAAAGGTAATGGGGAGCCTAGAAGATTTTAGAGAAAGGATGATGTGATTATTTCAGGCCAGTTCCCCACATGGACAGTAAGAGTCAGGAATTTGGGGAGTTTCTTGGTGGTCCAGTGTTAGGACTCCATGCTTTCACTGCCAAAGGCCTGAATTCAGTCCCTGGTTGGGGAACTAAGATCCTACAAGGGGCACAGCTGGAAAAAAAAAAAAGAAAGAAAGAAAGGAATTTAGCCTCTTTAACTTTTCCTTCTCTGCCTCCCACATGTATCTCAAGATGAACACACAGTTCCTGGGGCCTTCCTTTTGTTTTAAGTGACCTGGGTTCAAATCCCAGCCCTATTGTTTCCAGTAAGTTATTAACCTCTTTCAGTGTCCTCACCCATAAAACAAAGATAATGACACCTTTGCGCAGTTACACAAACCATGAGGGGAAAGTGTATGGCACAGAGCCACCCTGGAAATGGAGTCCAGTTGAATTCCTTCTGTGCAAAGTCAAATCGAAGCCACAGACGGGGCCTCTGGGGGTTTCCTGAAGGGCAGGCAGAAGTCCCATTTCTGGGATGTGTTGCCAAGGCCTTTCTCAGGAAGCCTGACCATGTGGAGGTGACCTCAAAGGGGAACTCTGGAGCTAGATTTTGTCTTCTGAGCCTTTTCAGACCCCCACCCAGCAGGCCAGGCATCAGCAGGTGGCTCCTGAGCTTACATAACCGGTCAAGAGTCCAACACCTCTCACCCGGTGATCGGGGCTGTGTTTACTGAGAAGAGGTGTTCCCAGGTCACTTCCCTGTCCTCCTAGGTGCCTCTTAGGTATGTGCACAGCCCTTTAGCCCTTGCTGAGCTCTGCTTCTTTTCTGATTTCTTAGTCACAGTGCTTGGTGCTACTGTCAACAACAACTATTTTTTACTTTCACGTAATTTTATTTATTATTTGTTTTTGGCTGGGCTGGGTCTTCATTTGCCATGTGGGGTTTTCTCTAGTTGTGGCAAGTAGAATCTACTCTCTGGTTGCAGTGCTCGGTGCTCTGGGCTGCTCCTTGTGGTGGCTTCTCTTTGGGGGAGCACGGGCTCTAGGGCACGCAGCCTTCACTAGTTGCAGTTCTCGGGCTTACTGGCTCCAGGGCATGCGGGATCTTCCCTGACCAAGGATCAAACCCATGTCTCCTACATTGGCAGGTAGATTCTTTACCACTGAGCCACCAGAGAAGCCCAACAACTATTTTTAAAAATGAAAATATAGTTGATTTACAATGTTTTGTTAATTTCTGCTATACAGCAAATTGATTCAGTTATATATATATATATATATATTCTTTTCTATATAATAATATCTAGAGATCTCTTCAAGAAAATTAGAGATACCGAGAAAACATTTCATGCAAAGATGGGCCCAATAAAGGACAGAAATGATATGGACCTAACAGAAGCAGAAGATATTAAGAAGAAGTGGCAAGACTATACAGAAGAACTCTATGAAAAAGATCTTCATGACCCAGATAACCACAATGGTGTGATCACTCACCTAGAGCCAGACATCCTGGAAAGTGAAGTCAAGTGGACCTTAGGGAGCATCACTACAAACAAAGCTAGTGGAGGTGATGGAATTCCAGTTAAGTTGTTTCAAATCCTAAAAGATGATGCTGTGAAAGTGCTGCACTCAATATGCCAGCAAATTTGGAAAACTCAGCAGTGGCCACAGGACTGGAAAAGGTCAGTTTTCATTCCAATCCCAAAGAAAGGCAATGCCAAAGAATGTTCAGACTACCACACAATTGCACTCATCTCACATGCTAGCAAAGTAATGCTCAAAATTCTTGAAGCCAGGCTTCAACAGCAAGTGAACTGTGAACTTCCAGATGTTCAAGTTGGATTTAGAAAAGGCAGAGGAACCAGAGATCAAATTGCCAACATTTGCTGGATCATAGAAAAGGCAGGAAAATACCAGAAAAGCATCTACTTCTGTTTCATTGATTACACTGAAGCCTTTGACTGTGCAGATCAGAACAAACTGTGGAAAATTCTTCAAGAGATGGGAATACCAGACCACCTTACCTACCTCCTGAGAAATCTGTACGCAGGTCAAGAAGCAGCAGTTAGAAGCGGACATGGAACAACAGACTGGTTCCAAATTGGGAAAGGAGTACATCAAGCCTGTATATTGTCACCCTGCTTATTTAACTTCTATGCAGAGTACATCATGTGAAATGCCAGGCTGGATGAAGCACAAGCTGGAATTTAGATTGCCAGGGGAAATATCAATAAACTCAGATACTCAGGTGACACCACCCTTATGGCAAGAAAGTGAAGAAGAACTAAAGAGCCTCTTGGTGAAAGTGAAAGAGGAGAGTGAAAAAGTTGGCTTAAAGCTCAACATTCAAAAAACTATGATTATGGCATCCAATCCCATCACTTCATGACAAATAGATGGGGGAAACAATGGAAAGAGTGACAGAGTTTATTTCTTTGGGCTCCAAAATCACTGCAGATGGTGACTGTGGCCATGAAATTAAAAGACGTTTGCTCCTTGGAAGAAAACCTATGACAAACCTAGACAACATATTAAAAAGCAGAGACATCACTTTGCCAACAAAGGTCCATCTAGTCAAAGCTATGGTATGGATGTGAGAGTTGGACTATAAAGAAAGCTGAGTGCCAAAGAATTGATGGTTTTGAACTGTGTTGTTGGAGAAAACTCTTGAGAGTCCCTTGGACTGCAAGGCAATTCAACCAGTCAACCCTCAAGGAAATCAGTCCCGAATATTCATTGGAAGGACTGATGTTGAAGATGAAACTCCAAAACGTTGGCCACCAGACGCAAAGAATTGACTCCTTGGAAAAGACCCTGATGCTGGGAAAGACTGAAGGCAGTGGGAGAAGGGGATGACAGAGGATGAGATGGTTGGATGGCATTACCGACTTGATGAACATGAGTTTGAGCAAGCTCCGGGAGTTGCTGATGGACAGGGAAGCCTGGCATGCTGCAGTCCATGGGGTCGCAAAGAATCGGACATGACTGAGTGATTGAACTGAACTGATTCTTTTCTATATATTCTTTTCCATTATGGTTTATCATAGGAAACTGAATATAGTTCCCTGTGCTATACAGTGGGACTTTGTTAGTTATCCATTCAATACATAATGATAGCTATTATTTTTTTATTGGAGTATAATTTCTTTACAAGGTCCTGTTAGTTTCTGCTGTACAAGAAAGTAAATCAGCTATATGTATATATATATATATATATATATATATATATATATACCCTCCCTCTGGGACCTCCCTTCCACCCCACCTCTGTCCCACCCCTCTAGGTCATGACAGAGCACCAAACTGAGCTCCCTGTGCCACAGAGCAGGTCCCAACTAGCTATCTGTTCCTTTTAAATGTGAAGATCATCAGTCCTATCATTTAATGATGAGGCACTGGGGGATCAGAGAGGGACAGGGGCTGCAGTAGGGACCATGGTGTGAGTTCCAGACTCCTTCAGTCAATAGCTCTGTGACCTGGAGCCAGTTGCTTGAAAACTCTGAACCTCAGTTTTTACAGCTGTAAAATGGGTTCAGCGACCATACTTACCTCAGGAAATTCTTTTAAGGATTCTACAAGATAGTAATGTACACAAATTACCTGGCAGAAGGGACACACTAGTCAAATATTAGCTATTGGACTGGCCAAAAAGTTCTTGAATTTCATAAGATGTTATGAAATATCACCAAATATTAACATCACACCATTTTGTAACCTGTCCCTTCTACTCAACTTACTGTGAAAGTCTTTCCAGGGATAGTGAGGAATTCAGTGCTTAGAATTTTCTAATGCATCCCAAACTTCTAACTGAGAACTGGGAATGCTGAATTTTTTCTCCTGGTTGGATGTAGGGCCCCACCCTCCCAGACCTTGGTCCCCACTTCCCACTTGTAGAACAACAGGGGAGTGGGCTAGACCCTGTTCTCTGATTCTGCGTTTGAGAACTACAGCCCCCAGGCCCCACCCCTCACCTTTCCCTTCCTTCCTTCAATAAATACCTCCCAGGGTCCAAATTCCAACTCTGTCACTAGTTGGCTATGTAACCTTAGACAAGTTATGTAACCATCTGTTTCCTGACCTCTAAAATGGACGTAAATTACCTATTTATTTACCAGGGATGTTATTAGTAATGAATGAGTAGATTTTTGCAAAGTGCTTAGAATAGTGCCTATTCAACCCGATCAAAAACCGAGTGTCCTGTGCCATTCACCGACGTAAGCACAAGTGCGAACAATCAGAAAAGAGTCATGATCTCAGTGTGGTTTTGTTGGCAGAGAGGATTGAAATCAAAGTGGTGATGTATCCCCAGTGACACAGCCCCAAGGCAGGGCAGTGTTGACCCATCTCTGGCAAGGGGGTTGGCTTTCAAGGAGGCCCTGATACTCTGATGCTGTCATTTCTCTTTGTCTAGATAACAGCTTCTAGGTATTGACCTCACCCTGGGGGAACATGCCTGGGGCTAAGCCCTGTGCTCCTAAGCCAATTTAGGAGCACCTAATTTAGGTGCACACCTAAATTAATGTGTTGAAACCCTACCCCCCAGCATGATGGTATTTGACAGTGGGGCTTTGGAAGTAATTGGGTCATGAGGGTGGAGTCCCCATAAAAAGGATTCGTGCCCCTATACAAGAGACCCTAGAGAGCTCCCCTACCCCATGCACGCTATGTGAGGGCACAACGAGAAGACAGGCCCTCAACAGACACAGAATCTGCCAGTACCTTGATCTTGGACTTTCCTGCTTTCAGAACTGTGAGAAATACATTTCTGTTGCTTGTAAAACACCCAGTCTGTGGTATTTTGTTAGAACAAGAACAAACAGTCATTATTCCCATTTCAGGAAAGAGTGTCCGTCCATTCTCCCTCCTGGGCCAAGCACATAACAGGAGGCCAGTGAATCAGTGTCGAGGGAAAGAAAGGGCCTTCCCGGGTGGTCCAATGGCTAAGACTCTGCACTCCCAACTCAGGGGGCCTGGGTTCCGTCCCTGGTCAGGGAACTAGATCCCACATGCTGCAGCTAAGAATTCGAGCACTGCAACTAAGGATCACACGTGCTGCAACTAAGACCTGGTGCAGTCAGAGAAGTAAATAAATAAAGAGAGATATGAAAAAAAGGCCACTACTGACAGTAATCCTTTCAGGGGCAAGCATCACAACAGGGCTCAGGGGCCCTTTTGCGGGGAACTCCATCATATGTGCTTGTGGTCACCATACAGGGCTCAGCAGGAACACCCTTTAGATGGTGCCTCTGACACTGGCCTGTCCTCCTCCGCATCATCACAGCTGAAACTTCCCCAAACCTTAGTACGTGCCCCAAGCACTAATCTAAGATCTTCAGCATATGAACTCTCTCAATCTTCACAGTCCCACGAGATATGTCCCATTTCACAGGTGAAGAAACTGAGGCACAGATAGGTAATGTTATGCCCAGGGTCACATGGATAATCAATGATGGGGCTGACTTCAAATCCAGGCAGTCTGGACCCTGGGCCTCAGCTCTTCACCACTGTGCTATCCAAACTTTCTCTTTCTCTTTCAATCACTGTTCTGCTGATTTCAAATATATCACATGCTCTGCAACAGGCTGAAACTAGAAATCAATGGCAGAAGAAAAACTAGAAAATTCACAAATACGTGGAAATTAAACAACACACTCTTAAGCACTCAATGAGTCAAAGAAGAAACCTCAAGGGAAATGAGAAAATATCTCGAGAACAAATGAAAACAAAAACAACATACCAAAATTTATGGGATGGCATGCAAGGAAAGCAGTGCTAAGAGAGAAAGTTACAGTAGCCAATTCTTACATTAAAAAAGAAAGATCTAGGACTTCCCTGGTGGCCCAGGGGGTTAGGAATCCACCTACTAGTGCAGAGAGCATGGGTTCCGTCCCTGGTTCAGAAAGTTTCCACACACTGCAGGCTTCCACAACTACTGAAGCCTGTGTACCCTAGAGACTGTTTTCTGCAACAAGAGAAGCTACCGCAATGAGTAGCCTTTGCACCACAAGCAGAGAAAGTCCGTGTGCAGCAACGAAGACCCAACACAGCCAAAAGTAAATACATAAATGAATAAATTAAAAAGAAAGAAACAAAGAAAGAAAGATCTCAGGGAGTTCCAGTGGTTAGGACTTGGTGTTTTTACTGCAGGGGCCCAGGTTCGATCCCTGATCGGGGAACTAGGATCCCGCAGACCACATGGACAAAACCATGAAAAAGATCTCAAAACAAAAGTAGCACACTCATCTTTGAAAAATTCAAGCATTGCATAATTTTATGCTTTAGAAAGCGAAAGTTTAAAGAATGACAGTCCCCCTTCCCAGAGGTGACCTCTGTTCAGACACTCCCTGACTCTGTTCAGGGAGCTTCACTGCAGTTTGTCATTCGGGCATCTTAAATAAAAGGGGGGGAATAATTCAATACACATTGTTTTGTCATTTACAAGTTGTTTTGTTTTGTTTTACCTAAAAGCGACTCTTAGAGGCTGCCTCTTGCTGAAATATTCTCTTCAGGGGCTACAGCTGTCCCTAGTGAGGACATCCACAGCGGATTTAGCCAGTTCCATCCAAGCTTCTCTGTCTGTGGGATTCTCCAGGCAAGAACACTAGCTGCTGCTGCTGCTGCTAAGTCGCTTCAGTCGTGTCCAGCTCTGTGCAACCCCATAGACGGTAGCCCACCAGGCTCCCCTGTCCCTGGGATTCTCCAGGCAAGAACACTGGAGTGAGTTGCCATTTCCTTCTCCAGTGCATGAAAGTGAAGAGTGAACGTGAAGTTGCTCAGTTGTGTCCGACTCTTAGCGACCGCATGGACTGCAGCCTACCACTAGAGTGGGTGTCATTTCCTTCTCCAGGGGATCTTCTGGACCCAGGGGTTGAACCCACATCTCCTGCATTGCAGGTGGATTCTTTACTGTCTGAGTCACCAGGGAAGCCCACATGAGGACATGCCTGCAGTGCTTGCAGTTTTTAACTACTTCAAGCCACTGCAGTGAGCACCCTTGTAAATGCTCCTTGTGTGCTGGTAGAAGATCTCAGGGGGATAAGTTCCAGAAGCGGACTCTCTGGGCCAAAGGTCAAGAGCATTTTATTTTATATTTATTTATTTAGCTGTGTTGGGTCTTAGTTGTGGCATCCATGATCTTTCTGTTGTTGCTCTTGTTGTGGCCTGTGGGATCTAGTTCCCTAACCAGAGCTCAAACCCGGCCCCCTGCACTGGGAGCTCAGAGTCTTAGCCATTCCACCATGAGGGAAGTCCCTCAAGAGCATTTTAAACATTCCCTTCAGGAAGGCAAAACCAGCTCTGCCTGGAGGCCAGGAGATGGTGAGTTCTCTGCCCTCACCTCTTTGCTGCCACCTCTGCCCAGCTGGTCAGTATGAGCCCAAACCATTGTCTTGCCCTGCTGAGCAGTGCCTGACCCTCAAGGGTGACCCAGCCTGTCATGATGGCATTCCCTCTGTTGCTGCCAGGGTCCAGAAATTGACAGTTCTCTTTGAGAATATCATCAGATGCTCAGGCTGAAGCACTTCTCAAAAACCCCACTGCTTGCTCTTGAACTGATACAGCAAAGCTAGCAGTGCCTACAGCAAGCCCTTGGAAAAAGGCCAAGGGCTGCTCCATAGACTGCCAGGGCCCCACTCTTGAGGTGACTGGTGCCCAGGCTGGCCTCTGAATAGCATCTCTCTGCTTGGATAGCTGGATTGGCTGAATTCCCTTCCAGAAGCCAGCGAGTGGCTTTTTCCCTCAATCATCATGACTCCCCGCAAAAGGGGCACTAAAGTGATTAGCGTCCTTCCGGGGCATTTGGTAGCAAACAGTGATCGAACATATCCACAGATTGGTCCTGCTGTCACCTCAGACAGCTACAGGCATTTCCGCGTGACTGTGACTGCCAGTGGGGAAGTGGTGCAGGGTCACAGAGGAGCAGGCCAGCCACCTGGAGTCCAGGGCGGGGTCTTTCTCACCTTCGTCCGGGGTGACCTGCAGCACCCACCTGGTCGAGGGTGTGCTGCACGCAGTTCCCTCTCGCCTGGCCTCTTCCTGCCATAGGCTCTGTCCTCCCTGCCTCGCCTGCCTGCTCCTTGTAACTCTGTAGTCCTCAGCATCAGTGCTGCAGGGCAGCCCTCCCTGACTCCTCTGGGCCGCGGTGGTCCCTTGTCAGATTCTCTTAGGGCACCAAACTTTTGGGCTTCCCGGGTGGCTCAGTGGTAAAGAGTCTGCCTGTCAATGCAGGAGATGCAGGTTCAATCCCTGAGTTGGGACGATCTCCTGGAGGGGGAAATGGCAACCCACTCCAGTATCCTGGCTTGGGAAATCCCATGGACAGAGGAGCCTGGTGGGCTACAGTCCATGGGAGTCAAAAAATGTTGGACATGACTTAATGACTAAACAACAACAACAACCACGCTTATAGCTCTTAAAACAACAGTGACAGCTCCTGATGTGGGTCACTGTTAATATCTGGGTCATTTTCCCCAGGCCCACAAGTAGGATGTGTGTCTTGGTCTGTATCTCAGTGTCAGGCACCTGCCAGTGACTGAGGAGGAGGCAGTGGCTACCAGCAGGGCACCAAAGCCAGGTTCTCCAGGTTGGAATCCTACTCCTGTGAACCACCTCAAGTTACTGAACCTCTTTGTGCCTTAGTTTTCCCATCTGTAAAATGGGGGTAACAGTACCAACCTCTTCAAGTTGTTAGGAGGGTTGCATGAAGGGCTGTATGTGAGGTGCTTAGAAACGGTGCCTCTGCTGTAGAAGGTGCTGGATCAGTGTGAATGTTAGCATTCAACACTAGTGCTGGTGACTTCCCTGGTGGTCTAGGTCAGGGAACTAGATCCCACACGTCACAGCTGAAGAGCCCGAATGCTGCAGTGAAGATCAAAGATCCCGAGTGCTGAAACCGAAGGACGTCCCAAGTGGCAGTGCTGGTAAAGGGTATGCCTGCCAATGCAGGAGGCACAGGAGACATGGGTTCAACCCCTGGGTGGGGAAGAGCCCCTGGAGAAGGAAGTGGCAATCCTCTCCAGTATTCTCGCCTGGCAAACTCTATGGACAGAGGAGCCTGGAGGGCTACAGTCCACGAAGTCGCAAAGAGACACGACTGAACGACTGAGCTCACACGCATGCCACAACTAAGACCAAGCGCAGCCGTATTTTAAAAAAAGAGCTGAAAACAGCAACAGAAAACCCTGCCGGTGGTTAGACAAGGGCCTCTGAGCGTCTGTGTGTCTTCCTATTCAGGGTTCTCCTGCATGCGAACTGCTGCGCCTGTCAGAAATGTGATTTCCCGTGGCTTGTTGTGGCGGTTGTGGTACTGCTGCTCTGGTCAAAAGCTGTCACCATCACTCCTCTGCCTGCTCCGTGCCTGTCTCTTCATCCCTGTTCCTAGCGACACAGCTGACCTTTCCCCGCACAGCCCCGTTCAGATTCCTCAGAGGACTTTGCCATTGCTGCCCTGGGGCAGGCGACTTGGCAGCTGTCACCAGGGTCGTGCTATGGCACAGACCTGGGTGGGGATCCATTCCATGGGAGGGGGCTTGGCCCCGGCTGTCTTTCTAATACTTGGGCCCCTCAGGACAGCTGTCGCACAGGGAGGCACCATGCTGGCCGGAGGCTAAACCACCCCGTCAGATTTTTCTCTGCTTGTGGAGCCCTAGTGGGGCAGCCTTTGGGGAGCGACCCAGCCCATGACTGCCCCTTCCCTCAGATCCCCTTAGCAGGCATTTTGGTATTATTGGCCGGATCAATAGGTACCACGTGACCAAGGTAGGCCAATCAGATTCTATCTTGGGAAATTGGCTCTCAACTAGTCTTGGCTGGCAGCTGAAAACTACCCACCAGGGGTAACCACGTGCTCAGGGAGGCAGAGACTGAAGCGGGAGCCCCTGGCGCTGAGAATTCAGGAAGGTCCTGCTGGTTTTGCAGGGCCCTGTTTTGGTTCTGTGCGAGCTTGGCTGCACTGCCTCTTCTTTTAATCCCTCACCCTAGCATAAATGGGGGCTCTTTACTCATCCAAAATTTGCACGCATTTCCCCGCTGGCCCCCCCTCAGCAGAGGAAATGCTCAGGCCCCTTCCTGGGGTGATTTACTGGTCTAGTCCAGCTGACCCTCGGGCTTTCCGGGAAGCATCTGCAGGGCGGCTCTCGTCACTGCCCCGAGGGCCGCTACGCAAGGGAACCAGTTCTCAGGAAGCCTTTGAGACTGGGTCAGCTCCCGCCCCTAGCTGGACCGGACGAGCAGGGGGTGGAGCCTCCGATGGGTGAGCGGGGCTAGACTCTGCTTGGTTTTTCCTTTTGCAAAATTCAAGTTGCTTTATTTGTTGTAAAATAAAAAGGCAAACGTGTGGTTGTTAAAAAGAGTTACAGCAGAAGAGTTTAGAGAAAAAAGTACTTCACCTCCGATCCCATTACCCAGGAAATATACACACACGCGAACACCTTTCCCCCCCCCCCCCCCAGAAAGAACATCAGACCATGCGTATGTTTGGAACTAGCCTTAAAAAAAAAAAAAAGCAGTGTATCAAGAACACAGCTTTAGGACTTCCCTGGTGGTGCTGTGGATAGGAATCTGCCTGCCAATGCAGGGGTCACGGGTTTGATCCCTGGGTTGATCCTGTGGCCACAGGCAACTAAAGCTAGTGGGCCACAACTACGGAGCCCGTGTGCCTAAAGCCTGTGTTCTGCAACAGAAGAAGCCACTGCCGCGAGAAGCCTGGGCACCGGCAGCAAAGAGTAGGCTCCACTCATCCCAACCAGAGAACGCCGGCTGGGAGCAGCCAAGACCCAGCGCAACCAAAAATAAACTATATTCAAAAAAGAAGAACGTGCCTTTTTTCCCCCTCCACTTGACATACAGAATTGTATAAATTTATGTGCAGCATAGTGATATGACTTACATACATCATGAAAGAATTATCACAATAAATTTAGTGAACATCCAGCATCTCATATGGTTACAAAATTAAATTTTTTTTTCTCTTAGGATTTCCTTTCTTAACAACTTTTATATATAACATACAGCAGAATTAATTATGTTTATCATGTATGTTATATTCCTAGTGATTATTTAAAACTGTACTGAGACTTCCCTGGCAGCCCAGTGGTTAAGACTTCAGACTTCCACTGCAGGGGGCATGGATTTGATCTCTGGTTGGGTAACTGACATCCCACAAGCCCCACAGCGTGGTCAAAGCAAAACGATGTGCATCCCTTTTACTCACTGATGTCAGATGAAGGAAATGGACAAATATGCAGAAAAGCACATACATCACAGCGTTAAGGAGAACAGCAAAAAGTCAAAGCCAACCTAGATGTCCATCAACAGGGTCTGGAAGAAGCAAAAGGATGGATCTGGTGTTGTAGTCCCAGACAGTGACTAATCACACGGTGATTCAAAATGACAATCAAGGCCAGGTGACCTTTCTGTTTCATTAAACCTTATTGTAATAAAGTTTAATAATAAAAGAGGGGAATGACAACATAGGCATGCAAAGATGGCCTCACATAAGCACATGAAAAGATGCTCTACTCCACAGTCAGCAAGGAAACACAAATTAAAGCCATGATTAGATACTACTACACACTATACTACTATACTACTACACACCTATTCAGTTCAGTTCAGTCACTCAGTCGTGTCCGACTCTTTGAGACTCCATGAATCGCAGCACGCCAGGCCTCCATGTCCATCACCAACTCCCGGAGTTCACTCAAACTTACGTCCATCGAGTCGGTGATGCCATCCAGCCATCTCATCCTCTGTCGTCCCCTTCTCCTCCTGCCCCGCATCCCTCCCAGCAGCAGAGTCTTTTCCAATGAGTCAGCTCTTCCCATGAGGTGGCCAAAGTACTGGAGTTTCAGCTTTAGCATCATTCCTTCCAAAGAACACCAGGACTGATCTCCTTCAAAATGGACTGGTTGGATCTCCTTGTAGTCCAGGGGACTCTCAAGAGTCTTCTCCAACACCACACTTCAAAAGCATCAATTCTTTGGCGTTCAGCTTTCTTCACAGTCCAACTCTCACATCCATACATGACCACTGGAAAAATCATAGCCTTGACTAGACAGACCTTTGTTGGCAAAGTAATGTCTCTGGTTTTGAATATGCTATCTAGGTTGGCCATAACTTTCCTTCCAAGGAGTAAGCGTCTTTTAATTTCATGCCTGCAGTCGCCATCTGCAGTGATTTTGGAGTCCCCCAAAATAAAGTCTGACACTGTTTCCACTGTTTCCCCATCTATTTCCCATGGAGTGATGGGACCAGATGCCATGATCTTCATTTTCTGAATGTTGAGCTTTAAGCCAACTTTTTCACTCTCCACTTTCATTTTCATCAAGAGGCTTTTTAGTTCCTCTTCACTTTCTGCCATAAGGGTGGTGTCATCTGCATATCTGAGGTTATTGATATTTCTCCCGGCACACCTATTACAATAGCTAAAATTAAAAAGATTGGCTATATCAACGCGCTTCCCTGGTGGCTCAGTGCTAAAGAATCTGCCTGCCAATGCAGGAAACATGGGTTTGATCCCTCATCTGATCCCTCATCCAACATGCCACGGAGCAACCAAGTTTGTGCGCCACAACTATGAGCTTGTGCTCTAGAGTCCGGGAGCCACAACTACTGAAGCCAGCTCACCCTAGGGCTTGTGTTCCACAACAGGAGAAGCCACCACAATGAGAAGCTTGCACATCGCAACCAGAGAGTAGCCCCTGGTTAGCCCAATTAGGGAAAGCCCATGGATAGCAACAAAAACCCAGCACAGTCAAAAATAAATAAATAAATACAATTATAAAAGTAATGTCTAAAGAAGCCATAGTTTTTTAAAAAAGACTGACCCTATCAAAGATTGGCAGAGATGTAGAGTCACTGGAAATCATATAAATTGCACATTTTTAACACTTTCGAAACACAGCGACAGACAGCTCCCCTGGAAACCTGCCCTGGTTAAAGTCCGCGTGGCAGGGTATAGGAAATAGGCCTGCTTCCAATTCAGGCAGAAATCTCCAGAGCCAGGGCTTGCAAGGTTTGAGGAAGTCTTTCAAGTATGACCCCATGACTTTTGGGCAGCAGCCAGAAATAAGGGCAAATTGGCCACAGAAATCCCTTGGAGTGGCCTTGGAAAATCATTAAGATGATCTGGGGAAGGGGAGACCATTTGTGGCGGGGGAGGCAGTTAGTGGAGAAAGGGAGAGCTGGGGTCAGGCCTGCGGGTGAGCCCAGCAATGTTCATCTCTGACCTGTGACCTTGGGCCAGCCACTTAAACCTTCTAACCACAAACTTCTCAGATGTGGAGCAGAGCGAATATTACTAGCCCCCAAGTATGTGAAAGCGCATTACAAACTCAAATACACGCCACAAAGAACACCCACTCCCTCCCAGGTTATTCCCTGGGGACAACTGCCTGGTGAGGACAGCTAACAAGGGCAGGACCAGGAGCCTGGGAAGGGAGCGGTAGCTGGCAGAATAGTGTCCCCCAAAGATGTTCATATTCCTTTTTTTGTAGTTATTTTTTAAACAGATAATTTGATGTGGATAACATCATTAAAAAATATTTATTTATTATTGGCTGTGCTGGGTCTTCCTTGCTGCACAGGCTTTGCTCTAGTGGTGGCGAGCGGGGGCTCCTGTCTAGTTGTGGTGCACGGCCTTCTCACTGCAGGGGCTTCGCCCGTTGTGGAGTGTGGGCTCTAGGGCCTGTGGGCTTCAGCAGTTGCGGCACATGGGCTCAGTAATTGTGGCTTCCAGGCTCTCGAGCACAGGCTCAGTAGTGGTGGTGCTCAGGCTTAGTCGCTCTGTGGCTTGTGGGATCTTCACGGATCAGGGATCGAACCCGTGTTTCCTGTATCGGCAGGTAGATTCTTTACCACTGAGCCACCAGAGAAGGCCTTTATCTTTTTTTTTTTTTTTAATTTGGCTGTACCATGTGGCTTACGGGCTCTTCCTTTCCAAACCAGAAGTCAAGCTGGGGCCACAGCAATGAAAGCCCTGAGTCTTAACCACTGGACCACCGAGGAATTCCCAAGATATCCCCATTCTAATCCTGGGATTAGTATGAGTACATGAGGCTACCTGGCAAAGTGGAGTTCAGGTTGCAGACGGAATTGAAGTTGCTAATCAGCTAACCTTAAAATAGGGAGATTATTCTGGATTATCTGAGTGTGACTACATCCAATGTAATTACAAGTATCCTTCAGTGTGAAAGAGAGAGACTGAAGGAAAACAGAGAGATGGCTTTGTGAGAAGGACTCAGCCCTACAGGGCTGACTTGGAAGATGGATGGAAGGGGCTATGAACCAAGAAATGCAGGGAACATCTAGAAGCTGGAATTCTCTCCTAGAGTCTCCAGAAGGGATTCAGTGAGGCTGCCACCTTCATTTTAGCCCATTTCGGACTTCTAGGATCTATAACTGTAAGGTAATACTTGTGAGTTGTTTTAAGCTTTCTGTTGTTGTTTAGTCGCCAAGTCATGTCTGACTCTTTGGGACCCCAAGGGCCGTAGCCTGCCAGCTTCCTCTGTCCATGAGATTCTCCAGGCAAGAATACTGGAGCTGGTCGCCCTTCCTTCTCCAGGGGATTTTCCCAACCCAGGGATCGAACCTGCATTTCCTGCATTGGCAGGCGGATTTTTTACTGCTGAGCCACTAGGGAGGCCTATTTTAAGCTACTAAGTGGTCATTTATTACAACAGTCATAGAAAATTAATATAGGAGGACAGCTGGGCCCCATGAGCTGCAAGAATAACCGTGGAAGAGACTGGAGTGCCCCCATTCCCCGATTTCCTGGTTGGGGGACAGCACCTGTGAACGTGGGGTGGCAGGCTCTCTGGCAGCCTCTGGGCGACACTGAACAGTGCCCTTCACTTTGCTGTGGACTCATGCCAGAGAGAGACAACCTCGAGCAGAGGATCAAGTGCCAGACTGTGCCTTCTGGAGACAGTGGGGAACCCTTGGGGGTTTCAAGCGGGGTGGGGAGATGATGAGAATAGGCAAGACCAAGGGCCTGGAGTCAGAGAACTGGGTTCCCAGGCTTGTCTCCCTTGGTGACCTTGGGGGCTAGTTACTGAAGCTCCCTGGCTTTGAACTCTAATTTATCAAAACAAGAGGGCCATTTCTGGGGTCGTTGCCAGTCAAGGGTCACAGCTGACCCAGGATAGTCAGGGCCTTTTGGGATCAAAGAGAATTCTCTGGCCTTATACCCCAGAGGGTGAGGAAATTTAAAATTAATAATAATAACAACATTTATTAACCCTAACTACAGATAAAGAAATGTACAAGATCAATGGCTCCTTCGGGTTCTTAGTTCAATGGTCAACCCTGGTTGATAAGGCCAGTGTGATGCTATTAAGCCCTCCAGTTTATCTCAGTCCTCTCTCCCCTTCCCTCTCTGTACTCAGATTCTTTCAAACAAAAAAAAGATTCTTTCAGTATCAGAAGTGACTGTGACATGGCCCTCCCACCTCAGGGCCTTTATACAAGCCATTCCACCCACCAGGAATGCAGTTCCTCTGCTTTTCACCCTATTAACATCTTCATTCTATGGCCTCAGCTCAATGCCTGTCCAGTTGCCCACCTTCCAGCTAAATCAGATTCCTGTGGACTTGCTCTCGATTTCAGATGACACTTCCCCCACATGTCAGTACACAGAAGTAGATAATTCTACAGTTACCTGCCATCTCTGCCTCCCACTAGACAGACCATGGGAGCCAAGAGGCCAGGATGCTTCTTTAGGAAGCTTGCAGAAGCAATAGATAGATAGATACAGAGAGATGTTTACTGGAGAAATACACAACAGCATCCAAAGGTTAATATGGTTATCATCCAACAGTTTTTCAAATCAGTTATGGGCTCTGAGAAGTTCAGAGGTTCATCTAGAGTCACAGGTAAATCTTGAGAGCGCCTGTCTTTGCAGGAGGTGGGGGCTGGGGCCGGGGCCTGTCCGAGCTAGAGGGTCACTGTGAGCAGGGGTTGAGGCTAGAGGAACTTGAGCCTCCCCTCGAGGCAGGTCTGCTGGGGAAGCGCCTTCAAGGGTTGCACTAAAAGAGGATGTGCTGAGCACAGCTGCTCTGGCAGAAGAGGAAGGAACCAGGCGGGGTCGAGCTGGGGCCCCAGACCCTGCTCCCTGCAGCTGCAGCAGAGTCTTCCCCACGGTCCCGGCCCTCACCCCACCACAGTCACTTCTGTAACACTTTCACGCACTCACGCTGCCTCCTATTGCTGTTTAAGTGTTTTTTCAAGCTTAGATAAGGCTTAGGGGTCTGGCCTGCTTACCCACTGCGGGCAGGGACACCAATTGCCACAAGCATTCTGGAGAAGTAATTGGACCACATCCATGAAAAGTTTTCAAGTGCATACCATTTGACTCAGCAATTCTGCTTCTGGGAATTTATCCTAAAGACACTCTAGTGTCAGTTGGCAATGATATCCACACAAGGTGAAAGAGGAGAGTGAAAAATCTCACTTAAAACTCAGCATTCAAAAAACTAAGGTCATGGCATCCAGTCCCATCACTTCATGGCAAATATTAATAGAAAGGGAAAACGTGGAAACAGTGACAGATTTTATTTTCTTGGGCTCCAAAATCACTGCAGATGGTGACTGCAGCCAGGAAATTAAGACACTTGCTCCTTGGAAGGAAAGCTATGACACACCTAGACAGCATATTAAAAGGCGGAGACATCACTTTACCAACAAAGGTCTGTATAGTCAAAGCTATGGTTTTTCCAGTAGTCATGGACGGATGTGAGAGTTGGACCATGAAGAAGGCTGAGTGCTGAAGAACTGATGCTTTCAAATTGTGCTTCTGGAAAAGGCTCTTGAGAGTCCCTTGGACTGCAAGGAGATCAAGCCAGTCAATCCTAAAGGAAATCAACCCTGAATATTCATTGGAAGGAATAATGCTGAAGCTGCAATACTTTGGCCACCTGATGCAAAGAGCTGACTTATTGGAAAAGACCTTGATGCTGGGAAAGATTGAAGGCAAATGGAGAAAGGGGTGGCAGAGGATGAGCTGGTTGGTTAGCATTACTGACTCAATGGACATGAATTTGAGCAAACTCTGGGAGATAGTGGTGGACAGGGAAGCCTGGCATGTTGCCATCCATGGGGTCACAGAGTCAGACACAACCTAGCAACTGAACAACAGCAACAGTCCACACAAGCAGGTAGTGTTGTTTGTCATGGCAAAGAATCAGAAGCCACCTAATGCCCATCAGTATGAAGCAGGTAAGTAAATTATGCTTCATTGATCCCATGGAAAACTATGCAGCCATTAAAAAGAATGAGCTGATTTATATGAACTGACCTAGGAGGATATTCATAATATATGTATGTATTGTTAAGATTTTTCAAACCATTGCAGAACAATCCATGTTTCTATCATCTATTGCTCAGTAACAAACCACTCCAAAATAGGCATTTGCAGGGCTCACTCATGTGGTTGCCTTCAACTGGGCGCTTAGCTAGGATGGAACTTCCAAGGTGGCTTCTCTTCCTCTAGGGCCTGTCTCCACATGGCGGCTAATCCTTCTGCAATCTAACCTGAGCTTCCTTGTAGCGTGGTGGCTGGATCCCAAGAGTGAGTATTTCAAAAGAACACACGTCAGTGTGCAGGCTCTTATTAAGCCCTTCCTTGTATCTGGCTTATTAAAACCCCCTTGTCCAAGGCAAGTGACATGATCAGGTCCAAATTCAACATGAGAAGGGTCCACCCCAGGGTACAGATGGAGGGAGGCAAGATGCTTTGGGGGCCATTTCAATAATGATCTAACACAGTATATGCAATTAAATAATATTTTATTAGGAAACTATGCATGTCCTTGGGACTTTCCTGGTGGTCCAATGGTTGGGACTCTGTCCTTCCACTGCAAGAGGTCATGGGTTCAATCCCTGGCAAGGGAATTAAGATCTTTTATTAGGCTCAGAAAAGAAAAAAAAAAACAAAGAAAAACTGTGCATGTTCTTAAAAAGAAATACCATCTTACATATGTGATATTTAACACACATAGGTATGTATATATGTTTATATGTTTGCATACCTGTTGATCTAAGTCTGGAAGACAATTTAAAAAACTATTAATAATGGTTAACTTTCAGGAGTAGAAATTGGTCGGTAGAAGTGGAATCTTTAAGTTTTACTATATAATTTTCTTTAGGATCTGACTGTTTTAAAAGTGAGATGTGTTATTTTGCAGTAAAATTTTTTGTAATGTACAATGGAAACCTTTGCATGTCGTTAGATGAAAATTTTCAGTACAACTTTTGATAGTGTCACGCCCACTTCCTTAATGCTGGACATTTGGGCCATTTCTAATTTTTCTGCCATCGCAGGCAACATTCTAATGAACATCCTTTGAGCCAAATATTTTCACAAGTCCTAAATTATTATCTCAGGATAAGTTTTGAGAAAAGGAACTGCTGAGTTGAAGGTTAGGAACAGTGTTAAGGATGTAATACATTATGCCAGATTGTCCTGTCAACCAGCAGACAGATTCTCCCAGCCCATCAGTGAGCTAGGGGAGTGTGCGCTGTGATACAGTCTGGTATCCACCCTCATAAGAACCCAGGGCCCATTTCACAGATGGAAGAACTGAGACCCAGAAAGAGGAAGCAACCTGCCCAAAGTCAACACAGCAATATGCAGCCTGGGGGCAGGGGGGTACCAGCTCAGCTGGGAGTCCTTTGCTCCCTCTCTAGTCTCTGATGCCTCATCCCAGGCCCTGTCTCCCCTCCTGCTCAGGGCAAAGTCTATCCCCTCCTGACAGTGAGTGATCTGGGCCCTGCTCAACTGCCTGACCCCTTCTCCTTCATGACATCCCACCCTCACCCTCTGACCTCCACCCGGATTACTTTCAGTTTCCAAAGGAATAAATTGCTGCCTGATCTCTGAACCTTTTTCCAGGCTAACCCCCTGCCTAAACACCCTCCCCTTTGCCACACACCTGCTTCACACTTCCTCCTGGAAGCCTTCCCTGATCACCTGAGAGGAAGTTCAGCAACAAGGTCACATGCACACTGCCGGATTTTCTATTCATTCATTCCTGCTTGCATTCACCCAACGTTAACTGGGTGCTAATCTGTGCCAGCCACCAGGCTAGACAGCGGAGATGTGGGGTGAACAGACCCTCCCTGCCCTGGGGTTGGAGGCTGGGAAGGAATTGAGAAGGAGACAGACCATGCCAGTCCAAAGGTAAACAGTGCTAGACTGTACATGGGCCATGCACACGTGGCAGTCCCACATTCCTCCAACTCAAATAATAAAAGCATTCATTTAAACAGGGAAAACCTGGGACTTCCCTGGCAGTCCAGTGGTTAAGACTGCATGCTTCCAATGCATGCTTCCTGATCAGGGAACTAAGATCCCACATGCCACATGGCCTAAAAATAAAAAAAATTAATTAATTAAATAAAATTTTGATTAAAAAAATAAAAGGAGAAAACCTTAAAAAGTCCCAGAGGTGATATAGATTATTTCAATTATCCTGTTCCCTAAATATCTATAAACTTGATAACCATACTAGCTTACATTTGTTCCAGCCTGCTCTGTGCCCCTGACATGTATTAACTCACCAAATCCTTGTCATCACCTGCAAGATAGGGACCATTATTGTCCCCATTATACAGAAGAGGAAACCGAGGCTCAGAGACTTCCATCATTTGCCCATAATCACCGAGCTGGACACTCCAGACTTTGGACACACAAAGTCAGGGTCCTGCGTCCTGTATTCTTAGCCACTATACCACACAGCTACAAATTAAGCACAAACCAAACTGCAAGAACAGCAGCATTTAGAGCTACTGCACAAACCGAGTGTGACAGACCGTGATGTTTTGCAGAAGTGAGGTTGGCCCACCACCGTGTTGAGTTCAGCCTGTGTGTTCCCCAGGGTCCCTGGCCTGCCCGCTATAGTTCTCTTTCCAAACCACAGGGAAGTCATCGGCTTTTTGTCCTCCACTTGGCATAACAGCAACTTCTTTTGTTTTTAATTTAATTTGGAATCGACAATGCTTTCACATGGTTCCAAAATTTTTAAAAACTATGTGTACAGGGCTTTCCTAATGGCTCAGTGGTGAAGAATCTGCCTGCCAATGCAGGAGATATGGGTTCGATCCCTGATTCGGGACGATCCCACATGCCTCAGAACAACTAAGCCTGAGCACCGCAACTACTGAGCCTGTGCTCTAGAGCCCGGGAGCCACAACTACTGAAGCCCAGGAGCCCACGAGCCTGTGCTCTGAAGCAAGAGAAGCAACTGCAATGAGAAGCCCGAGAATCGCAACTAGACAGCAGCCCCCGCTCTCTGAAACTAAAGAAAACCCTCGCATTGATGAAGACAGAGCAGAGTCAAAAATAAATAAATAGTTTTTTAAAATTATGTGTACATAGATTGATCTAGATACAATATCCACCTGTCTCCAGGAGAAGGCAGTGTTCTGGGCTTCTTGGGTGTCTTTCAGAGATAGTTTCTGCAAACACAAATACATATTCTGTTTTTTTTTTTCTCTCATTAACAGAAGGAAAGTCCTACATCACATCTGCAGCTCTGTTCCACGCTCTTTTGCTTAACAGAGGATCTTAGAGATCGTTGTATATTGGTAGAGACAGGGCTTCCTTTTTCCTGTTCACAGCTGTGTCGTGTTCCTGCCTGTCCTCTGACCACGCACATGGGGCTGGTCCTGACCATCACAACTGCCTCGTTTTGGTGTAAGGCATAGTGGCAAACAGTCTTTAAGATGACCTCCAGTGATGCCCATCTACTGGTATGCCTGCCTCCATGTGTAATCCTTGCCTCCTGAAAGCAGGCTGGTCTAGAGGTTGGCTTTTAATGAGTAGATATAGCGAAAGTCATGGGATGGCTCACAAGGCTTAGAAGCTGTGACATGCTTGTAGCAACAAGCTACTAAAACCAAACGTCCAGATCTTGGTTTCTAAATACCATTCTCCAATAAAACTAATCAGGGTACCTTCAAGAAAAAGCAGAGTCCAAGGCCAAAACAGGGAAAGTATAAAAATAAGCCTGAAGCATCTTGTAGTGCAGGAAAGCTAAGAAAGCCTCAAAAACCAAAAGGACAGGGGAGTGTCAGAGGGACATAGGAGCCAACCCGAAAGAGGGCCCAACGGCCAAAGCTGGAACCATATGAGCAGCAAAATAAATAATGTCGTATTGGATTTTACAACTCAAAGTATAAAATAACTATGTGAGTCCATACTGATATAAGAAAATGAATAAACAATAAATGGGAGGGGACTTCTGTGGTGGTACAGTGGATAGGAATCCACTTGCCAATGTAGGGAACAGGGGGTTCGAGCCCTGATCCGGGAGTATTCCTCACGCCAAAGAGCAGCTAAGCTGGTAAGCCCATGCACCACAACTACTGAGTCTGCGTACTGCAGCTACTAAGTCTCAGTACCCTACAGCCCAGGCACTGCAACAAGGGAAGCCCTCACGAGAAGCCTTTGCACCATAACGAGGAGTAGCTACCACTTGCCACAACTAGAGAAAGCCCTCACAGAGCAACGAAGACTCATCACAACCAAAAATAAACAAACAGGAGAGGCTTCCCTAGTGGTCCAGTGTTAAGACTCCGTGTTCCCAACATGGGGGGCACAGGTCTGATCTCTGGCCAGAGAACTAATATCCCATATGCCGCACGGCTTGAACAAAAAATAAAATAATAACATTTTGTTTTGAAACTGGGAGAGAAGGAACAATTCATCTCTACAGAAGAATTCCGACTAATTTACTATACTCTTCCAGGAGATGAAGTTTAATTCCCTGGTCCTTGAGCATAGGCTCCCTTTGGTGACTCGCTTCTGAAGAATACAGAGGAGGAAATGGCAACCTTACAGTGGAGAAATCTATCAGGCTCCACCTTAACCACGACACTCAAGAGGTGAAAGTTTATTTCCTAGGTGATGTCATATGGGCATCATGCACCCGCTAATATGACGTAATGAGGAGGGCGCTGGATCCACTTCTGTAGTTTCCTACTCCCAAATCCAAAACCCCAACATAATCAAAGGGGAAGACACCAAACTCAAATTGAGAGACATTCTACGAAATACTTGGCCAGATCTCCTCAAAACTCCAGGTCGTGAAAAGCAAGGAAAGACACAAGAGAGAGAGCAGGAGAAGTCAAGCTGACACGCCAAAATGCAGCGTGGCATTCTGGATGGGTTCCTGGAGCAGGACATCAGTGTGAACTGCAGCGAAACGTGAGTAAAGGCTGGAATTTCCTTCATAGTAACGCGCCAACGTTGTTTCCTCTTGACAAACGCTACATGGTAAATTTAGGATGCTAACATTAGGGGAATCCGGGTCAGGGGTTTACAGAAACTCTCTGTATTATCTTGGCAATTTTTCTGTAAATCTAATATTATTCCCCAAAATTATTTATTTATTTATTTAGCTGTGCCAGGTCTTAGGTCTTATGGTTTATGGGATCTTTAGTTGCCATGTATGGGATCTAGTTCCCCAGGACCACAGGTCAAACCCAGGCCCCCTGCATTGGGAGCTAGGAGTCTTAGCCACTGGACCACCAGGGAAGTCCCTATTCCAAAAAATTTTAAGGGTATTAACAAAATGGGAATTCTCCGGCAGTTCAGTGATTAGGACGCTGTGCTCTTACTGCTGAGCCTGGGTTCAATCCTTGGTCAGGGAACATGCCACAGTTAAGAGCTCGAGTGCCACAACAAAGGCCCCAGAGCAGCCAAATAGATGAATAGATATTAGGGAAAAAAAATACACACACAAAGCCTGCCACACAGTAGAGGGATGTGTGAATGAATGAATGAATGAAGGGGAGTAAGGATGAGGAACACTGGGTTTGGAGTCGGAAGACCTGCTTGCACTCTCTTCTCAGCCTTACCCTTCAGGAGCTGTGTGACCTTGGGTGAGTGACGTCCCCTCTCTGAGCCTCAGTTTGCCCACCAGGGTCTCTCAGAGAGCTGCTGGGAGAGTCCTGCACACAGGGGCAGGCCTGGTGTGCGGGAGGGCATGAAGAGCAGCCTCCACGTGCTTCTTGACCTTGGCGAGTCTGGTGCTGCTGTTCAGATACACACGGATGCACATGGCAGTTTGCCAGAAATTCCTGGGGCTCTGTGACCCCGAGTTCTTCCTCGAACAGCCCCACCCTAGAAGATGGGCCCTGACCCTGGAAGGAGGAGGCGGTGGGGGGGTTGCGGGGGCACCAGGTCAGAAGACTCTCCCTGATGGACGGACCGGACCACACCAGACAGGCTGGGCCTCCCTCAGTGGAGAGTTCAAGTTCTAGAATGTGCAGCATCAGCGCTTCCTTCCTCCGGGTGGCCGGTAGCATCTGGGGGCAGCAGGAGGGCCTTGCCCTGATATCCCTGTGGCCGAGGTGCTCGGATGGGACACTGCGAGAAACGTGGACAGTCACCTTGGGGAGCTGAAGGGGTAGATGGTCCTGAGGTCATGCACTCGGAGCCATAGCCAGAGGAGGACCGAGTCCTGGCTAAGAGGGACGTGGGCAGAAGTGGCCTAGCATCATTTCCTGATCTGACCCATGAAAAAATCTCTCACTTCATCCTCTGCCCTCTCTTTCCCCATCTGCCATCTGGGTGTCTGTGCCCAGGGCCACCTGAGAAGCCACGTGTGAACTCGCAGAGCCCCCTCATACAGCCGGATCCCAGGAGAGCTCTGTGAGCCCTTCTGACCCACCCCTCCCTGCTGGGGACTGAACTTCACAAGACGAAGAAATTAACTCCCAATCTGTTCAACACTGAGATTTCAAGTGTCATTGGCCATTGTAACCTGTGTACTTTGTTTTTTCTACCAGGCTCATTTTAGGCAAACCTGTTTAAAATTTTTATCTTTTTTTCCCCCACCAGTTTACCAAACTAAGACAGTTATGTCGTAAAATGTTCAAACAGGACAGAAATAATGAGTGATGGTCTTCTGTGCACCCTCCCTGCTTTTGCAATGAAAGAGAAAACCACTATTAATAGTTTGGATAAATTCCCCTAGATTTTTTGGCTAGGCCACGACAGCATATTTTTAGACAAAAAGGATCACACCATACACATTGTTCTGCAAGATTTCTTTTCACTTAGCAGCATACCGTGGATATCTTCCCATGTTTGGACACAGGAATCCATTTCATTTTTTAAACATTGGTCTAGTATTTCGTGGTAGCTTCCCTGGTGGCTCAGATAGTAAAGCGTCTGCCTGCAGTGCAGGAGACCTGGGTTCAATCCCTGGGTTGGGAAGATCCCCTGGAGAAGGAAATGGAAACCCACTCCAGTACTCTTGCCTGGAAAATTCCACGGACTGAGGAGCCTGGTAGGCTACAGTCCATGGGGTGGCGAAGAGTCGGACACGACTGAATAACTTCACTTTCTAGTATTTCATAGTGGTGGAGTGATAAAGAATCTGCCTGCCAATGCAGGAGGTGCAGGAGACTCTGATTCAATCCTTGGGTCGGGAAGATCCCCTGGAGTAAGAAATGGCAACCCTCTCTGGTATTCCTGCCTGGAAAAGTCCTCGGACAGAGGAACCTGGCAACCTGCACAGTCCACGGGGTCACAAAGAGTCAGATACTACTATAGGCTTCCCTGGTGGCTCAGTAGCAAAGAATCCACCTGGAAATAGGAGACTCAGGTTGGATCCCTGGGTCCAGAAGATCCCCTGGAGAAGGAAATAGCAACCCCTTCCATCATTCTTGCTTGGAGAATCCCATGGACAGAGCAGCCTGGCGGGCTGCAGGCTACGGGGTCGTAAAAGAGTTGGACACGACTTAACAACTAAACAACAGCAGCATTTCATAACAAGTGTACATGAAAATAGATTTAATAGTACCAGTTATTTACTGCTGTATAACAGTAACTGCTGCTGTAAAACAAGCTCCCCCAAAACTCAGCAGCTTAGAGAAATAAACATTTAGCGACTTCCTTGGCAGTCCAGGGGTTAAGAGTCTGCGCTTTGACTGCAGGAGGTGCGAGTTCCATCCCTGGTCAGGGAAACTAGGATCTTATATGCATTGCGTGCAGCCAAAGAAAAGACAAACACTGACTATCTTAGAGGTCCTGGGGGTCAGGAATCCGGGAGTGGCTCAGCTGAATTGTTCTGGCTCTGGGTCTCTCAGCAGTCAGGCTGCAGCGGCTGGAGAATCGGCTTCCAGGTTCACCTCTGTGATTGCTGCTGGCGTCCGTTCCTTGCTGGCTTTGACCGGACATTTCAGTTCCTTGACCTCCCCATAGGCCGTCTGAGTGTCCCCAGGATGTGACAGTTCCCTGTCCTGGAGACAGCCCCGGGTGGAGGCCACAGTCTTTCACAACCTCACCTCAGAAGTGGTTATATGGGGACTTCACTGGTGGTCTAGCGGTTTAGACTTTGCTTCCCAATGGAAGGGGTGAGAGTCTGATCCCTGATCAGGGAACTGAGACCCCACAGGCCTCACGACCAAAAAAGAAAACAAAACAACACATAAAACAGAAGCAATATTGTAACAAATTCAATAAATGCTTTACAATGGTACACACACACCAAAAAAAAAACTTCAAAAAAATAAAGAAGTGGTTATCATACTGCAAGGGTGGGCCTGTCACTGTCACGCAGAGCATCTCTCGTACATGTGGGAGGGGCTTCCCAAGGAGGAATCCCAGGGATCCAGGCACTCTGGGGCTACGTGGAAGATAGATTGTGGAGATTTGCCCTTCTCTTCATCTCAAATCCTGCTGCTGTGAGCCTCCTTGCTTGTTTCCCTCCATCAGAGAAGCTCCCCTGGGCAATTTACGTGCATCAACTCACGTGGTTCTCCCCACGCTGCAGTGAGGCAGACATAGTCCTTGTGCCCGCTTCACAGATGAAGGATTCGATGATCCTCGCAGTCCCTTGGTTCAGTCCTGTGAGGATTCCCAGCACCCTAGGGAACTGAGGAGTCTTGGGATAAGGTTCCTGGTGGGCTTTTTTTTTTGTTGTTTGTGCTGGATCGTAGTTGTGGCATTAGGGATGTTTGATCTTTGCTGTGGCTTACAAACTCTTAGTTGCGGCATATAGGATTTAGTTCCCTGACTGGGGATCAAACCCAGGCCCCCTGCATTGGGAGCAAAGAGTCTTAGCCATTGGACTACCAGGGAAGTCCCTAGATGGGCTCTTCTGATGGGAAAAGAGTGTCAAGGGAGCGGAGCAGTGAAGATGACCGAGAACCACAGTAACATCAGTCTCATCTCTTGACCTGCTGTAGGTAAGTGACAGGTGGGGCAAGGCTGCGACTCCATCATACAGATGAGGAAACAGAGGCTCAGAGAGGCAGAGACTTGCCTCCGGCTGCCCAGCTGGTCAGTACAGGCCCAGGGGTCACACCCGTGTCCCCTGACTCCTCGACCCTCCTCCCAGATCCCCAACCAGGTGGAGCGCACCGCACAGAACATGCATTAACTCCTGCAGTCTCCAAAGGAGACCCACGAGGTCAGTTTTACCCTCCCTCCCATTTGGCAGAAGAGGAGAACGTGGCTCTGAGACAGAAGGTGTGAAAATGCTGCAAAGGCCGCAGGCAGGCCATAGTCACGGGCAGACTGGGGGCTGCTGGGAGCTCTGCAGAGGACCAGAGGAGAGAGGAAGGAAAGAGGAGGCAGGGCTTCACCTGAGCGATTAGCTCCCGAGTCACTGCTATTGACAATTCATATCTTTGAGGTGGAACCGGAAACAGGATGTAGGTTTCCCTTTAGGGGGCAGGTGCCCCAAATGGCCACGTACCATCAGATACACAGAAACACCATCCGCAAGCAGTGCTGCTGAGGGTTAGAGTGCAGGCTCTAGAGGCAGACGGGCTCCTTGCTGGCTGTGTGACTGCAGACGCCTGGCTTGACCTCTCCGGGCCATTGTTCGGAGGACCAGTGAGACACTCAGTAAATAGTGACAAGGGCTCTTTTCAGTGTTGGGAGGTGGGAGCAATTTTTTGCCAAAAGAGGAAGCAAAGCTGAAGGACTGCTTGGCCGTTGTTATCCCCCTCCCCATTGTGCTAACCACTGGCAGCCCAGTGCCCCAGGGACCTTGAACAAGCCCATGTGTGCGTGCTAAGTCGCTTCAGTCGCGTCCGACACTTTGCGACCCATGGACTGTAAAGCACCGGGCTCCTCTGTCCATGGACACCTTTGCCCAAAAACAGTGAGCTCGCTGCACAAGGACAGCTTCCAGACAAGCCCCTGGGCCCCGCCACACTGGTGCCCCCAGGCTCCTCCGGCGGGGTTGCCCAGTCCTGAGGTCGCCCTGCTGCTGACCCAGAACTCCCTGCTGTGTTCCTGTGACAAGTTTGTTGAGCCCCTCCAGGTACCAGGCCTGGCCCTGCCTTCCCAGAGTCCACCTCCCAGGGCCCCACCTGGGCCCCAGAAATGTTGCCTGCACTTGGGAACTGCGATCCAAGCTCTCAGTGGTGTCCTGAGTTTCGGGGTGACAGTAAGGGAGAGACAAGTTTCTGGAAAAGGACACTGGACTGGCAGCTAAAGGCCCAGGTCTAGGCCCAACTTGACCTTTGTCAGGCTGCGTGACTTTGAGTAGTCTCTGTTTCTCTCTGGGCCTTACAACTGAAGGGACTACTAGATGGTCCCTCTCTCTTTCAAATTAATCAAAACAGAGGTAATACTCGGGAGTCAGTCACCCCCTAGTTTTTTTTTTAAATTGATGTATAGTTGATTTACAATGTTGTGTTAGTTTCAGATGTAAAGTGATTCAGTTTTATAATATACATATATATATACTTTTTCAGATTCTTTTCCATTATAGGTTATTACAAGATATTGAATATAATTCCCTGTGCTATACAATAGGTCCTCGCTGTTTGTCTATTTTAGTGTGTATGTATTAATCCCAAACTCCTAATTTATCCCCCTCCACACCTTTCCCCTTTGGTAAATTTGTTTTCTATGTCTGTGAGTCTCTTTCTGTTTTGGAAATAAGTTCATTTGTATCTCTTTATTTTTTTTCAGATTCCACATATAAGTGATATCATATTTATCTTTCTCTGGCTGGCTGGCTTACTTCACGCAACATGATCGTCGCCAGGCATTGATTCACATTTTAACATCTTTAAAATCAAGATGCATTTTTTTACAGTCAGCCGTGCACCTGACATGTATAATTGGCAGTGCTTATTTCTCCATGGTGCATAAGTAATGGTGCGTGTTATAGTTGGTGATGTCTTAGATTCACTGAAGTGTGGCATTATTTTGACAAAATAACAATGATTTTAAATTTAAAAAGAGCTAATTGGAACAGCTGCTGTTTATTGCACTTCTACTGTAGATCAAGCGCTGGGCTTCCTGCCCATGTGCTTACTTAATATTACAATTCTAGAGTATTATCAAATTCGTTAGATGAAGAATTCGGGGCTCAGAGAAGCTAAGCGACTTCCTTAATGTCACCCAGCCAGGAAGTGATCGATACAAAATATATATAGTTGTTCAACCACTAAGTCGTTCGACTCGTTGCAATCCCATGGATAGCAGCACGCCAGATTTCTCTCCCCTTCACTATTTCCTGGAGCTTGCTCAAACTCATGTCCATTAAGTCGGTGGTGCCATCCAACCATCTCATCCTCTGTCGTCCCCTTCTCCTCCTGTCCTCAGTCTTTCCCGGTATCATATGAATCATTGTGCTGTACACCTGAAACGAACATAATATTGAAAATCAGCTATACTTCAGTTTTTAAGCATGTGAATAAATGGGCGTCTTAGAATTGATGCAATACAGTCCAGGTATGGGAAACAAAACCAACTTAATGTGAAAAGGAAGATAACAACACGCATTGGTTTCCTGTCTGTCCCTCCCCGTCTCCCCACGCCACCCCCCTCCCCCAGAAGCAACCACTTTTGAGTCTTCGGGTTTATTTTTTTTCTAGCACTTACGCATTTCATGCTTCTAAGCAATCAGCACATACTGCTATCTTTTGATACATACCTTCTAGCCAATTTTTCCTCCCTGCTCTGTTTACCTGTCTTCCATACGCTCTCTGCCCACTACCTGTTTTGAGAAGGAAGGATTTTGCTTTCCTGCGTCATCCCCACCCCCATTTCCTGTACTCTATCTTCTATTGCGGAAGTACCGTCGAGGTTTGGTGTTAAATCACTAGTCGCACTTAAGATTTACACACTTTTTTGTGCAACTCACTGAATATACTTAATATCTCAATTTAAAAATCACTGTTCAGTGTTTACGTGATTTTTCTTCTGCAAATATTATATAGCTAAGCATTGTTTTTTTTCTGTTTTCCTGAAGCTAATTACTTTTTATTGAGCTATAATTGATGAACAGTAAAATGCACATATTTAAAAGGTACAAGTACCAGACTTCCCTGGGGATCCAATGGCTAAGACTCCACATTTCCAGTGCAGAGAGTGTGGGTTCGATCCCTGGTCAGGGAACTGAGATTCCACATGCCCTGTGGCCACACACACATACACAAAAGGCATAAGAAGTACACGTTTCAGTATGTGACCACCAGTGATTTCATCACCACAATCCAGACAGTGACCGGATCCGTTACCTCCATGAGCCCCTCACATCCCTTTGTAAGCCTGTTCTTCCCACCCTCCCTGACACCCCACCCCTCTTCTGTCACTGTAGTTTCTGTCATTGCGTTTTCTGGGACTTAAACAGATTCACACAGTGTGAATGCTTTTTGTCTGGCTTCTGTCACTCAGCATCGTTATTTTGAGATTCATCCATATTGTTGCTATGAATGTCAGTGAGTCACTCTTTTTTTATTTGGCTGAGCAGACTCTTCATTCATGGGTTCAGTTGCCCCATGGTATGTGGGATCTTAGTTCTCTGACCAGGGAGCCAACTTGTGACTCCTGCATTGGAAGGAAGATTCTTAACCCCTGGACCACCAGGGAAGTCTCTGATTCAGTCCTTTTTATTGCCAAGTATTGTGGTATGGATGACCACACGGTCATTTGAGCCATTTTTGCCTATTGTGAGTAAGGCTGCTGTGAACATCCTGGAAAAGACTTTGCTTGCTAAGTCACTTCGGTCGTGTCCGACTCTTTGAGACCCCATGGTCTGTAGCCTGCCAGGCTCCTCTGCCCATGAGATTCTCCAGGCAAGAATACTGGAGTGGGTTATCATCTCCTTCTCCAGGGGATCTTCTCAACCCAGGGATCAAACCCGGGTCTCTTACGTCTCTTATGTCTCTTGCATCAGCAGGCAGGTTCTTTACCACTAGTGTCACCTGGGAAGCCCAAGACTTTAGGAGGACATGAGTTTGATGCTTTTGAACTGTGGTGTTGGAGAAGACTCTTGAGAGTCCCTTGGACTGCAAGGAAATCCAACCAGTCCATCCTAAAGGAAATCAGTCCTAAATATTCACTGGAAGGACTGATGCTGAAGCTGAAGCTCCAATACTATGGCCACCTGATGTGAAGAACAGACTCACTGGAAAAGACTCTGATTCTGGGAAAGATTGAAGGCGGGAGGAGAAGGGGACGACAGAGGATGAGATGGTTGGATGGCATCACCGACTCAATGGACATGCTGCTGCTGCTGCTGCTGCTGCTGCTAAGTAAACTCCGGGAGTTGGTGATGGACAGGGAGACTTGGCATGTGCAATCCATAGTGTTGGAAAGAGTCGGACACAACTGAGTGACTGAACTGAACTGAAGTTTTCATTCCTTTGGGGTAAATACCTGAGAGTGGATTTGCGGGTTCTGCTGTCTATGGGGTCGCACAGAGTCTGACACAACTGAACCGATTTAGCAGCAGCAGCAGCAGTAAATATAGGTTTAATTTTATAAGAGCTGAAAAATTGTTTTCTAAAGTGGTTTTTCCATTTTACAATCTACCAGCAGGATAGGAGAGTTCCAGTCATTCCCTCACCAACCCTTGGGATTATTGGCCTTTTTAAAATTTAGCCATTTCAGTGGGCAGGCAGGGGTATCTCACTGTGACTTTAATTTGTACTTCCCTTACAAATAGGGCTTCCCTGGTGGCTCAGAGGTTAAGGAGTCTGCCTTCAATGCAGGTAGACCTGGGTTCGATCCCTAGGTCGGGAAGATCCCCTGGAGAAGAAAATGGCAACCCACTCCAGTACTCTTGCCTGGAGAATCCCATGGACAGAGGAGCCTGGAGGGCTACAGTCCACGGGATCACAAAGAGTCGGACTGGACTGAGCGACTTCACTTTCACTTTCCCTTACAAATAATGATGTTGAGTATCTTTTTATATGTTTATTGGCTATGCACATATCTTCTTTAGTGAAGTAATTTTTCAAATATTTTGCCCACTTTTAAGTTGAGCTGATTGTCTTATTATTGAGTCGTAGACATTGTTTTTGGAGAAGGCAATGGCACCCCACTCCAGTACTCCTGCCTGGGAAATCCCATGGGCGGAGGAGCCTGGTGGGCTGCAGTCCATGGGGTCTCAAAGAGTTGGACACGACTGAGCGACTTCACTTTCACTTTTCTCTTTCATGCATTGGAGAAGGAAATGGCAACCCACTCCAGTGTTCTTACCTGGAGAATCCCAGGGATGGGGGAGCCTGGTGGGCTGCTATCTATGGGGTCACAGAGTCGGACACGACTGAAGTGACTTAGCAGCAGCAGCAGACATTGTTTGTGCATTCTGGATACAAGTCCTTTTCAGGGGTATGTATTACGAATATTTTTATCCTAATCTGTGGCCTGCTTCTTGATTCTCTTAGCGACAACTTTTGAGGGCAAAGATTTAAACATCTGAGTCTAATTCATCAAGTTTTTCTTATATAATTTGTGCCTTTTGTGTCTTTTCCAAAAAAAAAAACCAAAAAACAATGGCTTAAAAAGTTTCTTTAGTTTTGGGAGGGAGATAAATTAGGCTTTTTTCTTCTCCTTCTTCTCCTTCTTCTCCTTCTTCTCCTTCTTCTCCTTCTTCTCCTTCTTCTCCTTCTTCTCCTTCTTCTCCTTCTTCTCCTTCTTCTCCTTCTTCTCCTTCTTCTCCTTCTTCTTCAGTGTGTGGCATGTGGGATCTTAGTTCCCCAATCAGGGACAGAACACACACCCCCTGCACTGGAAGGCAGAATCTTAACCACCAGACTGCGAGGGAAATCCCAGGCATGCATGACTAATCCATCTTCTTACCAAGGATGGATTAGCTCCTTTTCTTCAATGGGAAATTCCCTCCCACCCTGCTCTGCATCCCCTTCCGCCACAAGAGGTCAGACAGGTATGGTGGATGGGGCAAACAGAGTTCCTTTTCACACACACCTGGCTCCAACCACTCACAGATCTGCAGCCTTGGGCCCCTCTTTCCCAACAGGGGAAGTCAGGGCAACACCTTGACCTCAGGAACAGGGGGCAAGGTCAGACAAGCAGAGGGCTGTCACCGGGCTTGGGGCTCTGCAGGTGAGCCCGTGAGTGGCCCACTGGGCAGCTGGTGGCAGACTTTTGGCCACCTCTGGCCTTTTGTCAGGGGTCAGATGAGGCTCTCACACCCTCACTGCAGTGGGAAGATTGGGGCCAGAAAAGGAAGGGGAGCCAGAATCACACAGCCAGCCCAGGTAGGTAGCGAAGCCAGCTTTGGTTCCTAAGCTCGGTCCACACCCCGAGCTGCCTCTAGGATAGCCACCCTGGTAGAACTGGCCACGGCTTCTCCCTGGGGTGGTGGAAGAGACTGCTCCCCTCCAGGACAGGACACTCCTGAGGCCTCGCTCCTATCTCACCATCCCCACCCCTCCAGCCTGGGACTCCCAGGGCTACGCCTGACTGTGGCTTTATAGCGCCACCTACAGGACACACAGAGAACGACATGCCACAAGCCTCCCAGCCCCGATTCCCGAAACTCTGGGCTGGGAAGGCGCAGGTGGACAGCGCGCCCCCCTGTGGCCTCCTAGAGCTCTGCCCCCTACACGGGTCTCCAGCACTATCAAGTGAAACAGGACACACACACTTCCTTAACACTTAGAAATTTTATTATCTTTATGCTTATTGAACGCACTATTTTAAACAGACATTTTAATCATATACCACTATGTGCACACATAAAAAGGAAACTATGATCAGAATAATTCATGAAGATATTCCTGAAACGTTTGCACATGCAGAATCTTTTTTTTTCTTTTTTTTTACTTCATGTTATTTCTTTCTTTTTCTTTGAAGTATGGGCTTCCCAGGTGGCACTAGTGAGAATCCGCCTGCTGATGCAGGACGCATGAGACACGGGTTCAATCCCTGGGTCAGAAAGACCCCCTGGAGGAGTATAGTTGATTAAGACTCTGATTCTTGTTTTTTTTTAATTTTTTTAAAATATATTTGGCTCTGGTAGGTCTTAGTTGCAGCACGTGGGATCTTTAGTTGCAGTATGTGGGACTGAGTTCCCTGACCAGGGATAGAACCCCAGTGCCCTGCATCAGGAGTGCAAAGTTCTAACCACTGGATCCCTAGGAAAGTCTTGGAATCTGACTTTTCTAGGTCACTTTTTCACTGGGAGTCACTGAAGTCTGTGCTGTCCCAGGAAATATTGTCCTATATCATCAAGAGCTTGGATAAAGCGGCTTTTCTTCAGAGTATCCCACTCTTGAGGCTTCTCTGCTGGCTCAGTGTTAAAGAATCCGCCTGCCAATGCAGAAGGCATGGGTTCAGTCCCTGGGTCAGGCGGATCTCCTGGAGAAGGAAAGGGCATTCCACTCCAATATTCTTGCCTGGGGAATCCCATGGACACAGGAGCCTGGCGGGCTGCAGTCCATTAGGTTGCAAAGAGCCGGACACCACATAGTGACTAGACAACAACAACGCCACTGTTGTCTTGGGGGTGTCCTTCCAAGCTGCAAGTTTTCACACAAACCGGCAGGTACTGGAGAATATGTCACAGCTGCTATCCAGTCACTGTAGTTAAAATATATGTCCTGACTTCAGAGATGTTAAAATGTGAGGTGAAAACACATCTTAGAATGGATGGCATAGGGTGTTAACACTACTTGTTCAACAAAGCTGCTGGGGTGCCTACTCTCTGCCAAGCCTGTGTAAAGGGCAGGAGACACAGTCCCCAACAAGACTGTCTTGTCCCTGCTCTCAGGGAGAGACACCAAACAAGTGGAGACAGACATCAAACAAATAATCACAGATAGCATTGTTTAGTGACCACCGCTGTGTGACGACAGGGGTCAGTAGCAGGAGTGATTGTGTCTGGGATCAGGTCAGGCTGACCCTGAAAAAATGGCATCTGAGCCCTGATGAATGAGTAGGACTGAGCTGGGGAGACAGGCACAGACTTACAAGGTAAGAGCATCTGTAAAGGCCCTGGGCTGGGGCGGAAGAGTGCAGGGGCTACAGAGTAACTGCAGTGTGATGACGAGGAGGAAGAGGCAGGACATGGAGCTGGAGAGGAGGGAAGGGGCAGATCCTGAGGGCCCTTTTCCAAAGCAAACTGAGGAGCCACTGCAGGGTTCTACTTGGAAACAGAGTCAACCTAGAGATGATCATTCCAAGTGAAGGAAGCCAGACAAAGGCAAACACCATAGGGTTTCCCTGATATGCGGGACCTTAAGAAATGTTACAGGTGAACTCATTTCCAAATAGAAGGAGACTCACAGATGCAGAAAACAAACTTATGGAACCAAAGGAGAAGAGGGGAAATTAGGGAGTTTGGAATCAAAATATACACACTGCTATATACAAAATATATAACCAACAAAGACCGACTATATAGCACAGGGAAGTCTACTCAATATCTTGTAATGACCTACATGGGAAAATAATAATAATTATTATAATATATATAGATATGTGTGAGTGTGTGTATGTGTGTGTGAATCACTTTGCTATACACCTGAAACACAACACTGTAAATCAACTATATGTCAATAGAAATTTTAAAAAAGGAATTGAGGTACAGAGAGGCTAAATAACATGCCAAGTCACAGAAAGTGATGGAGACAGATGGAACTCAAGTTTGGAAGATTCCAGTACCCATGCTTTCAGTCCTCTCTGGTGGGGCCAGAAGGGAACTGAGTACCTGAGCCATGCGTTCACTGCCCAACTCAGGAGACTGGGGCCTCAGTAGGGGAACAGGCTTGGGCCAAGTGACACAGAACAACAGGGGCTGATCTACCGCCCAGGTCTTCAGACTCCCATCTCCCTTCTTCTGCCCGGCTCCAGCAGTGCCGGCTGGCCGTGGCCAAGGCCCCACCTCACTGTATCCCGGGGAAACTACTGGTATTTGGAGCAAAGGGTTGCCCTTTCCTAGGTCCCAGGTAGCTGTGTCAGCCAAGTGTCCCTTGTTCCCGGTCGGAACTGGTGGTGGCTTGTTCAAACCTGGCCAGGCCAGACTCCTGACGCAGTCGGGTGAGACCTGCATAGGACTTTCCTCCAGCCTCCCTGCTGGGGGGCGGTCAAATCAGCCTCACTGACCTCCCAGCCCCTCTGAGCCTTTCACTTGGGGCTCTGAGCACACAGCAGAGTACCAAGATCCCAGGTCAGCCAGCCAGGCATGTCTGCAACTCACTCCTGTCAGCACAACCCCAGGACCAAAGATCCCAGGACAGACAACTTACTGCTTCTGCTGCTAAGTCACTTCAGTTGTGTCCGACTCTGTGTAACCCCATAGACGGCAGCCCACCAGGCTCCCCCGTCCCTGGGATTCTCCAGGCAAGAACACTGGAGTGGGTTGCCATTTCCTTCTCCAATGCATGAAAGTGAAAAGTGAAAGTGAAGTTGCTCAGTCATGTCCGACTATTCGAGACCCTATGGACTGCAGCCTACCAGTCTCCCCCGTCCATGGGATTTTCCAGGCAAGAGTACTGGAGTGGGGTGCCATCGCCTTCTCCGAGACAACTTACTGCTATTGCTTATTCCTTTTTCAGGAAAAAAAAATCCTAGAAGAGAACTTACTGAATCAAAGGAATCCGCCTTTAAAGATTTTGATGAACGATCAGCAAAATCGTCCTCCTAGGATTTTGCCCCATTTTCCCCTCCATCTAAGAGTATCTGGAATGTCCCCCTGACTCCCCATCACCAATGACACCCAAGGACCCTCTTTTTTATTTTTGTCGGTCAGATGGGCCAGCATTGCTTGCTGCTGTTTGAATTTGCACTGTTGGTCATTAAGGAGAGGTTCTCAGACTCCAAGTGCATGAAAGTCATCCAAGGCATTTGTTACAAAAGTGAAATGGCATGCACAGACTTGGAGAAAATAATTACAAAAATACAGCTGAGGGCTTCCCTGATGGCTCGGTGGTAAAGAATCTGCCTGCCGATGCAGGAAACACAGGTTTGATCCCTGGTCCAGGAAGATCCTACATGCCTCAGAGCAACTAAACCCATGTACCACAGCTATTGAGCCTGTGCTCCAGGGTCTGGGAACCACAACTACTGAAGCCTGTGCACCCTAGAGAACTGTGCTCTGCAAGAAGAGAAGCCACTGCAATGAGAAGCCCATGCTTGCCACAGCCAGAGATAAAACCACACAGCAACAAAGACCCAGCACAGCCAAAAATAAGTGAATAAATTTATTCTTTAAAAATATAGCTGACAAAGGACTTGTATTTAGATATATGTAGCATTTATTGATGAGAAGACAATTTAAATAGAATAGACACCTCATCAAAGAAAATCTACAGATGACAAATAACCACACCATTAGTCTTAGGGAAATGCAAATTAAAACCACAGTGAGGTCCTACTTCCCACCTATTAGAATGGTTACAATGAAAACCCCACCAAATATTGACAAGACTGTGGAGCCACCAGAGATCTCATGCACCGTTGGTGGTCATGTAAAATGGTACAATCACTTTGAAAAACAGTTTGGCAGGTTCTTAAAATGTTGAGCATACACCAGCCGTATAATCCAGTCATCCACTCCTAGGTATTTATTGAATGTAAGCTTCCCTGGTAGCTCAGCTGGTAAAGAATCCTCCTGTAATGCAGGAGACCCTGGTTCAATTCCTGGGTCAGGAAGATCCCCTGGAGAAGGGATAGGCAACCCATTCCAGTATTCTTGGGCTTCCCCTGTAGCTCAGATGGTAAGGAATCCACCCTCAGTGAGGGAGACCTGAGTTCGATCCCTGGTTTGGGAAGATCCCCTGGAGCAGGGCATTGCAATCCACTCCAATATTATTGCCTGGAGAATCCCCAAGGACAGAGGTGCCTGGCGGGCTACAGTCCACAAGGTCGCAAAGAGTCAGACATGACTGAGCGACAAAGCACAGCACAAACTTTGATAACCACCAAGACTGGGACACCAGGACAACACAAGGTTCACAGCAGCTAGACCTGTCAAAGCTGGATATTGAAACAACAGAAGTATCCATCATCCTATGATTAAATAAACAGGGACTTCCCTGGTGGTCCAGTGGTTAAGATTCTGCACTTCCAGTGTAGCGGGCTCAGACTCGATCCCTGATCGGGAAACTAAGATCCTGCATGCTGCACGGCATGGCCGAAAAAGAACAAATAGATAAACAAATTAGAATGTATCCTACTTAGCAATAAAAAGTGAACCCATTGATAAACACATCAACATGGGCGTCTCAAAATAATTGGGCTGAGTGAAAAAAAAAAAAAGCCAGACCAAGGAAGCATACACGCTGTATGATTTCATTCCGATTAAATTCTGGAAAATGCAAACTCATCTATAGTGAGAAAAAAGAGACCTGTGATTGCCTGGGGAGAGGGAGGGAGGGATGATTATAAAGAGGCACCAAGAAACTAAGTGGAGATTTTCAAGACAATCTTCCGCATCTTAATTGTGGTGATGGTTTCACAGATATACATGCGTACTCATCAAATTGTTAAATATATGGAGATATTATAGTTGACTATACATCAATAAAGCTGTAATACAGGTAGCTATATAGACAATTGGGCCCCCCGACACCCACCTAATGATCATAGCTTTACCGTGTAGGGTCCAGGAACCTGCATTTTAAACAGATCTCAGGCAATTTCAGGGCTTCCTGGGTACCTCAGCTGGTAAAGAATCTGCCTGCAACACAGGAGACCGTGGTTCGATTTCTGGGTCTGGAAGTTTCCCTGGAGAAAGGATAGGCTACCCACTCCAATATTCTTGGGCTTCCCTGGTGGCTCAGATGGTAAAGAATGCACCTGGAATGTGGAAGACCTGGGTTTGATCCCTGGGTTGGGAAGTTCTTTTGGAGGAGAGCGTGGCAACCAACTCCAGTATTCTTGCCTGGAGGATCCCCAAAGACAGAGGAGCCAGTCCATGGGGTTGCAAAGAGTTGGACACAACTGATCAACTAAGCACAGCACAGGCAATTTCGATGCCCATCAGACTTTGAGAAGCACTGTTGCAGTAAAATCCTTCAGCCCCCGATACCCCATGTCACCAAGACCTCTCCTGATAGGAGTGGTTTAAGCAGGGGCTCCTATCTGAGGACTTGTGGCATACTGGGGAGGGCGTCACGAATCGCTGCACTGGCCATTTTACAGATAAGGAGACTGAGACCTTGAGAAATAAATGACATCTTAGATAAAGGCCTCCTGGTTACAAGCAGCAGAAATCACCCAAGTTAGTCATGTCAGAAAGTGGAGGGGCTGTGAAACTACAGGGTTCTATAGGTAGCGGGGAAGGGGAACTGCGCTGGGTTGTCAGGCTGGGAAACTTACGGAAATGTGGTCATTTCCACTGGACTCTCTCAGCCCTGCCTCCTCTCCCGTGTTCCCTCCTTCCTCTTTTGAGCTATCTTTTTTCATTTGCTTGTTTGTTTTTCCTTCAATTTTTATGGCTATACCATGCAGCATGCTGGATCTTACTTCCCTGCCCAGGAATTAAACCCATGGCCCCTGCAACGGAAGCTTGGAGCCCTAACCCCTGGCCAGCCAGGGAAGTCTCTGAACAAACTTTCCTACTTCCTGGAGTGTGAGGTGGAAGAAGGTTCACACAGCCACAAAGACAGAGCAGGTCCCTGGATCCCAATTCCATATTTCAGGGAAAGAGAACCAATGACTCAGTTTGGACCAGGTTTCCCCTCCTGGCCAATCAGCTGTGGCCAGATGGGCAGACTCACGTGGTTGAAACGTACAGGGAGGAGGGTGGGAAGTGGCGAGGGGCAGAGGCCACCAGTGTTCTCTGCCTTGAGGTTTAGTCAGAATCACGTGGGAGCTTATAGAAAACCCACACCCACAACCCAACATCGCCAGTATCTGTTTCAGTTGCTCTGAGGCAGGGCTCAAAAATGTACATTAACCGCTAAAGCTAAATCTTCTCAGAGTACAGCATGAGAAACAGCTAGTCTAGGCCAGCACACTGAAGATATTTTGACGTGGAATCTGAACTGTAGACCCTTAGGGTTGGTTGGAAACAGTATTTGGACTCTTCCAGCTGCTAATGGAGAAAGCGATGGCACCCCACTCCAGTACTCTTGCCTGGAAAATCCCATGGACGGAGGAGCCTGGTGGGCTGCAGTCCATGGGGTCGTTGTGTCGGGCCCGACTGAGCAACTTCACTTTCGCTTTTCACTTTCATGCATTGGAGAAGGAAATGGCAACCCACTCCAGTGTTCTTGCCTGGAGAATCCCAGAGACAGTGGGCCCCGTCTATGGGGTCGCACAGAGTCGGACATGACTGAGCGACTTCACTTTCGCTTTTCTCTTTCATGCACTGGAGAAGGAAATGGCAATCCACTTCAGTGTTCTTACCTGGAGAATCCCAGGGACGGGGGAGCCTGGTGGGCTGCCGTCTCTGGGGTCGCACAGAGTCGGACACGACTGAAGCGACTTAGCAGCAGCAGCAGCTAATGGAAAAGTGAAAGTGGAAGTATTAGTCGCTCAGTCGTGTCTGACTCTGTGACCCCATGGACTGTAGCCCACCAGGCTTCTCTGTCCATGGGATTCTCCAGGCAAGAATACTTTGAGTGGGTTGCCAGTCCCTTCTCCAGGGGACCTTCCCGACCCAGGGATTGAACCTGGGTCTCCCACCTTGCAGGCAGATTCTTTACCAACTGAGCCACCGGGAAAGTCACACTGATGGCAAGCACCTGCTTAAAATGACAGACACAGAACTGCAGGTTTGGGATTTCCCTGGTGGTCCAGTGGCTAAGACTCTGAGCTCCCAGTGCAGGGGCCCGGGTTCAATTCCTGGTCAGGGAACTAGATCCCACATGCCACAGTGAAGACTGAAGATCCTGTGTGCCATAACCGAGAAGAAGCTAAATAAATAAATAAATAAAAATTTAAAAAAAAAAAAAAAAGAACTGCAGGTTTGCAGATGTTGCCGCTGGTGCATCCAGGAGGGTGGATCTAGCTTCAGAAATTGCTGGATTTAACTTCCCTGTTGGTTCAGAAGTTAAGAATCTGCTCTGTAAAGCAGGGGATGCAGTTCATTCAATCCCTGCTCAGCCCACCTACCGCAACTAAGACCCGATGCAGCCAAATGAATAAATAAATAGTTTTTAAAAAACCATTCAAAAGAAGGAAATTGCTGGATTCAAGTACTCAAAGTGTTAGTCACCCAGTCGTGTCCAACTCTTTGGGACCCCACGCATTGTAGCCTGCCGGGCTCCTCTGTCCAGGGATTCTCCAGGAAAGAAAACTGGAGCGGGTAGCCATTCCCTTCTCCAGGGGATCTTCCCAACCCAGGGATCGAACCCAAGTCTCTTCCACTGCAGGTAGATTCTTTACTGTCTGAGCCACCAGGGGAGCCCAGACCATGGCTGAAATCTTTCTCCACCCTCTGCTTAGACTTTCCTGCATTGGTTTCATTATTAGGAAGACTTAGGTGACCTTCTCAGAGCCTCAGGTAAGTTTTCATCCCTCCAGCTTAGACATATCAATGGCAAGAGCAAAAGTCCTAGGGCAGACTCTCATTGGTCCAGTTGAGTCACGTGCTCCCACTTAACCAGTCACTGCGGAGAGAGGAATGTTGCACCTCTCATGGACCAGCCCTGGGCCACATCCTTCCCACTACAGCCAGAATTGGGATCTCTGCCTCAAACTGCAAGGACTGAGAGTGGAGGAGGAATGGTTCCTCAAAGGAAAACCAGAGTGCCACAGCCAGGAGGAGCCCTGGGTGCTGAGCAGACCCTGAAAACAGCCAGAGGTGGGACTTCCCTGGTGATCCAGGGGTTAAGAATCCGCCCTGCTATACAGGGGATGTGAGTTCGATCCCTGGTTGGGGAACTAAGACCTCACGTGTCATGGAGCAACTAAGTCTGCATGCAGGAACTACTGATAGCCCACAACTAGATAGCCCACATGCCACAACTAGACAGTCGATGCCCCGCAACCAAAGATGCTGCGTGCTGCAACTGTGGCCCAACGCAGCCAAGTAAATAAATAACCATCCAGAGGAGATCATGGAGGGCTTTTGGCCCAACTTCCCACCTGGACAGGACTGTGTTGGAGGGTTGCCTGGAAACCATGGCGTTGCCAGCCTCAGCCCCAGTGGGTGTCCGCTTAGGTGGCCAGTCCCTGTTTGTGCTAGGTTCCTAACAGGCAGGGGGCATGTGAGTACCATTTACCACATATGTCCAGACTGACTCATCTTGAAGCCAAACGAAGAGCCCAGCCCAGATCCTCCCAGTGAGTCAGGCCCAGCCTGGGCAAAGGAAGGGTGTCCAGGAGGGGCCCCTTCCTAGGAACCATTCCAGTTAGGCTGGCCAACACCCATCATATGGATGTCGAGACTGAGGCACAAGAGAATGAGGGATCTGGGGCCCAGGTCTCCTACCTACCAACCTCTGCCTTCCTCTGGCTCCTCCTGAGGGGTACAGACTGGCCCCCAGAGGGTGACATACAACTTGCAAGCTGACTTCCATGACTGTAGGCAATGGGTGCGTTTGGTTTGCCTTGCACAGAGTTTACAAATATTTAGTACTCGAAATATTTCAACTAGGAAATTTTTCATAAAAGCCCCAGATTTCTGGCTGCTTTTGTGAAAAAAAGGACTATTGGGCAGGTGGGCCCACATTCCTGCCTGTCAGGATTGCCTGAAGCCTACAGTTAAACCTCTATCTGACCTCCTGCAGATGCAGGCAGGAACTTGTTATCTGACCCAAGGGCTTCTTAGCTGAGTGGTTGTAGACCTCAGCATCAGCAGAATCCTTGGAGAATGTGCTGTCAGGGGGTAGGGGTGGGGGTCTCAGGTGGGCCCCCTCCTCTCTTCATACCCCTTACCTTTTACAGGCCAGGTCCTGTGCAGAGCCCCCTCGCCCAGACAGCCCTCCCATCACTCACCTACTCTACGTATCTTTCATCAGCTCTCAGCAAGAGGGGTGGCATAGCAGGGGAAACCCTGCAGCCCAGTGGGGAGTGTGACCTGCCCTGAGGTCACAGCACTCAGGTGGGGCAGGGCCACTCCAGGTGGGATTCCTGACACATCTGTCACAGGTCCAGGGTCCAGGCCACAGGTCCAGAAGGTGACTCATGCTCAGCCTCTCATGGGAGGCTGACTCATAAGGAGGAGACTGTGTAGCCAGACACGCCTGAGATGGACTCCAGCTCCGCCACTTACAAACGATGTGCCACCAGGAGAGTCCTGGCGTTAATGCTTTCATCTACTGATGGGGGAAACGCCAAACATCTGACAGGAATGCTGTTGACGGTCAGGCAACCAAGACCGCAATGAAAAGTGGATTAAATAGACCTCCAGGCATTGTGCTATGCTCTGGATAAGGAAGTGTAAGACAGATGGCATTGCTGGAGGTCCGTTGTTCTTTATTTTTATTCTTTGACCACGCCCAGTAGCTTGCGGGATCTTAGTTCCCAGAACAGGGAGTGAACTCGGGCCACAGCAGTGAAAGTGTCAAGTCCTGACTGTTGCAGAAAGGGGAACCCCTTGAGGGCCCAAGAGGGGGCTCTTGTCTAACACTCGAAAATGAATTATCTGAGGAGACACGCATGCTGACAAAGCAGGAGACTGTTGGGAGAGCGCCTGGGCGGAGAGCAGCAGGGTAGGGGACCCAGGAGAACTGCTCTGCCACGTGGCTTACAGTCTGGGGTTTCGTGGTGATGGGATTAGTTTCTGGGTTGTCTTTGGCCCATCATTCTGACTCGGAGTCCTTCCTAGGGGTGCACACATTGCTCAGCCAAGATGGATGCCAGCGAGAAGGATTCTGGGAGGTGGTCGGACATGTGGTGTCTCCTTTTGACCTTTCCTGAATTCTTCAGGTTGGTGGTGGCTTATTAGTTCCATGTTCCTTACTAGGACCTCATGTCATAAAATAACTCACACCAGTGGTTACTATGGTGCGGGGTCAGGTTCGGTGGTTTCAGTCAGTGTGCTTCCCCTAACATGATCACTGAACCACCAGGGAATTTCCAGGACAGTGGTCCTTAGCCAGACGTTTTAAGAACACCTCCTGCCCCAGGGGCACTGGTGATATCTGGATACATTTCTGATTGTCACAACTGGAGGCGGATATGCTGCTGGTATCCAGTGTTCAGAGATGAAGATGCTACTAAACATCTTACAGGGCATGGGACAGCCCTCCACAACACAGAAAGATCCAGTCCAAAATGACAATTGTGTTGAGATTGAGAAACTCTTCTATAGCTGGACCCAAACCTTTATTTATTTTGTTAATTTTTACTGGGGTACAGTTGCTTTACAATGTTGTTAGTTTCTGCTATTCAGCAAAGTGAATCACACACACACATATATATGTATCTCCCCTTTAGATTTCCTTCCCGTGTAGGTCACCACAGAGCATTGAATAGAGGTCCCTGAACTATACCGTAGTTTCTCCTTAGTTGTCTATTTTTATTTATTTATTTGGCCACAACGGGTCCTAGTTTTGGCATCTGGGATCTAGTTCCCTAACCAGGAAACTAACCCAGGCCCCCTGCATTGGGAACGCAGAGTCTTAGCTACTGGACCACCAGGAAAGTTCCAGTTGTCTATTTCATACATAGTAGAGTATATACTGGAGAAGGCAATGGCACCCCACTCCCGTACCCTTGCCTGGAAAGTCCCATGGACAGGGAAGCCTGGTGGGCTGCAGTCCATGGGGTCACTAAGAGTCGGACATGACTGAGGATCTTCACTTTCACTTTTCACTTTCATGCATTGGAGAAGGAAATGGCAACCCACTCCAGTGCTCTTGCCTGGAGAATCCCAGGGATGGGGGAGCCTGGTGGGCTGCCGTCTATGGGGTTGCACAGAGTCGGACACGACTGAAGCGACTTAGCAGCAGTAGCAGAGTATATATATGGGCTTCCTAGGTGCCTCAGTAGTAAAGAATTCGCCTGCCAATGCAAGAGATGTGGGCTTGACCCCTGGGTTGGGAAGATTCCCTTGGAGGAGGAAATGGCACCCCACTCCAGTATTCTTGCCTGGAAAATTCCATGGAGAGAGGAGCCTGGAGGGCTATAGTCCACGGGGTCACAAAGACTGAGCACACTGTATATACGTCAATCCCAACCTCCTAATTCATCTTACCCTCCTTCCCCACCTCAGGATCCATAAGTTTCTTCTTTACATCTGTGTCTCTATTTCTAGCAGGACCCAAACTATGAAAACTGAAATTTTCATATGAAACTTTCAAATGAAAAATTGAAAAAAAAAATTTTTTTTTTCAAAAGAGGGGAGGAATGAATTAGGAGATTAGGACTGACATACAGACACTACTATGTATAAAATAGATTACTAAGAAGAGCCTATTGTATAACACAGGGAACTCTACCCAGTACTCTGTAATGACCTACATGGGGAAAGAATCTAAAGAAGAGTGGTGGTGGTGTAGTCTCTAAATCATGTCTGACTCCTGCGACCCAATGGACTGTAGCCATTGGGTTACAGGCTCCTCTGTCCATAGGATTTTCCAGGCAAGAATACTGGAGTGGGTTGCCATTTCCTTCTCCACGGGATCTTCCCAACCCAGGAATCGAACCCAGGTCTTCTGCACTACAGGCAGATTCTTTATCAACTGAGCTACCAGTAATGACCTACCTGGAGAAAGAATCTCAAGACTGGTTATATGTACACGTATAACTGATCCATTTTGTTGTACAGCAGAAACTAACATAACATTGTAAATCAACTATCAGTTCAGTTCAGTTGCTCAGTCGTGTCCGACTCTTTGCCACCCCATGAATCACAGCACGCCAGGCCTCCCTGTCCATCACCAACTCCCGGAGTTCACTCAAACTCATGTCCATCGAGTCGGTGATGCCATCCAGCCATCTCATCCTCTGTTGTCCCCTTTTCCTCCTGCCCCCAATCCTTCCCAGCATCAGAGTCTTTTCTAATGAGTCAACTCTTTGCATGAGGTGGCCAAAGTACTGGAGTTTTTCAGCTTTAGCTGAACACCCAGGACTGATCTCCTTCAGAATGGACTATACCACAATAAAAATTCATTTTAAAAATAAAATTTAAAAACAAGTGCAATTATAGCACAGTTCGAGGGAGGAAACACAGGGTGTGATCAAAGAAGGCTCCCTGGAGGGAGTGACACCCAAGCTGAATGTGAAGGATGAGTAGGAACTGGGTAAGGGATGAGCAAGAAAGTTGTTCTGAGCAAAAGGAACAGCGAAGATAAAGGTTTGGAGGGCTGAAAGAGCCTGACATTTTTAAGGAAGTAAACTTTCTCTCCCTGACCCCTGGTTTTATTGAGATATAAATGACCAGGAAGTAAACGTTCAGTGTGGCTGGAACGGAGTACAGGGTTGGAACCAGCATCAGCTCAGGTCTGTAGGTTACGTTCAGGAGCTTAAACTTCATTTCAAGAGTTAAGGAAAGTCATTGAAGGGGTGGAACAGGGAAGAGCCTGGCTAGATTTACTGCAAAATACCATCCCTTAAAGGGTCTGGAGGCAGGGAGGCCAGTGAAGAGGCTGCTTTGGGTAATCCAGGTGAGAGAGAAGGTGGGGTTGGTTGAGAGGAGAGAGAGATGTTGCTGTTCAGTTGCTCAGTCGTGTCGACTCTTTGTGACCCCATGGACTGTAGCATGCCAGACTTCCCTGTCCATCAACTCCCAGAGCTTGCTCAAACTCATGTCCATCGAGTCAGTGATGCTATCCAACCATCTCACCCTCTGTCGTCCCCTTCTCCTCCTGCCTTCAATCTTTCCCAGCATCAGGGTCTTTTCTAAAGAGTCAGTTCTTCCATCAGGTGGTCAAAGTATTGGAGTTTCAGCTTCAGCATCAATCCTTCCAATGAATATTCAAGGTTGATTTCCTTTAAGATGGACTGGTTGGATCTCTTTGCAGTCCAAGGGACTCTCAAGAGTCTTCTCTATCACCACAGTTCAAAAGCATCAGTTCTTTGGTGCTCAGCTTTCTTGATAGTCCAACTCTCACATCCATACATGACTACTGGAAAAACCATAGCTTTAACTAGATGCACCTTTGTCAGCAAAGTACTGTCTCTGCTTTTTAGTATGCTGTCTAGGTTGGTCATAGTTTTTCTTCCAATGAGCAAGTGTCTTTTAATTTCATGGCTGCAATCACCATCTGCAGTGATTTTGGAGCCCAAGAAAATAAAGTCTGTCACTGTTTCTATTGTTTCCCCATCTATTTGCCATGAAGTAATGGGACCAGATGCCATGATCTTAGTTTTCTGAACACGGAATTTTAAGCCAATTTTTTCACTCTCCTCCTTCACTTTCATCAAGAGACTCTTTAGTCTTTCGCTTTCTGCCATAAGGGTGGTATCATCTGTGTACCTGAGGTTATTGATATTTCTCCCAGCATCTTGATTCCAGCTTGTGCTTCATCCAGCCTGGCATTTTACATGATGTACTCTGCATATAAGTTAAATATGAGCATTAGCTTGTTAACTTTTGATACCAATCTCATTAGAGAAAGATTTTTTTTTAATTTGGCTGCACCATGAGGCATGTGGGATCTTTTAATTTGATAGCTTACATTTATTAATTTGATATAATACCCAAATATACCTTTATATAATTGTCATTGATACAAAATTTCATTCCACAGATCCAAATACACAAGAATGAGAACTTTTTTCTAAGTTTTTGGAAACTCAGTTTTTTTTCTTTTACCTGGGAACTTTTGTATTTTTTTATTAGAGTATAATTGCTTTACAATGTTGTGTTAGTTTCTGCTGTACAACAAAGTGAATCAGCTATATGTATACATATATCCCCTCCCTCTTGAACCTCCCTGCCACCCCCAGTGTGTGGGATCTCAGTTCCCCACCCAGGGATGGAACCCTGAGCCCCTGCATTGGAAGCATGGAGTCCTAACCACTCTATCACCAGGGAAGTCCCGAGGATTTTTAGATGAGGAAGCCAAGGCTTGGAGAAAGTAAATGATCTCATGCCAGGGCACACAGCCAGTAAGAGGCAGGCTGACTCCAAAGACCTGAGACAAACTTATGAGGAGTCCAGCTCCTGGCCACAAACCAACGTGTGATCTTCCAGGCACAACTATAGGCCATTTCGAAAGCTTTATATGGCAGGCCTTACATGCTCTTAGGCAAAGTTGCATTCCTAGCCTAGGTGCTTCCATTCGGAGGCCTCAGACGCTTCTGCCAAGACTCTCCTTCTTATCAGGAAGAGTGGGGAGACCTTTTGCTCTGACTCAGCACTTTCGCACTCCTGGCCTTCCTGTTCTCGTTCCCCCAACACACACACAAGTCCATGAAGCAGGGGCTTCTCTCAACAGTGAAATGATTCCCACCTGAAACCCATCTGACCCTGCCCAGCCCTGTGCTTTGGCAAAAATGTGACGCTGGGAGAGCTGTCACTTTCCCTTCTTGCTTACATCATCACGGCCAGTGATCAAAGCCTTGTCTGTTCCTCCCATTTGGGCGGGTTGTCTACTGTGACTCATGGCATTTTAGCTCTTTTTTGTGTGTGTTTTGGGTTTGTGGTTTTTTTTTTGGCTGCACTGTATGGCTTGTGGGATCTTAGTTCTCCAACCAGGGATTGAACCTGGGTCCTTGGCTGTGAAAGCACAGAGTCCCAACCAATAGACTGCCAGGGGATTCCCACATCCCGGTGCTTGACACCTCGATTGAACCACCGTGCGCAGATCTTCCCCATCCTGGCCTTGGTTCCCATCCCCCACTCTCCCTTCAATCCTTCCTACTCTTCGCTCCTTGTACATCTTTTCTGATCTTACTCAAGCCACTTTTTTAACTTTTTTGATGTAGATAATTTTTTTTTCATGTTTACTGAATATGTTAAACAGTATTGCGTTTAGGTTTTGGTGTTCTGGCTGTGAAGCACATGGGATCTTAGCTCCCCAACCAGACCTCAGTTCAGTCGCTAAGTCATCTCAGACTCTTTGCAATCCCATGGACTACAGCATGCCAGGCTTCCCTGTCCTTCACCATCTCCCAGAGCTTGCTCAAACTCAGGTCCATTGAGTCGGTGATGCCATTCAACCATCTCATCCTCTGTTGCCCGCTCTCCTACCTTCAATCTTTCCGAGCATCAGGGTCTGCTGAAGGCGCAGTCTTGACCACTGGATCATCTGGGAAGTCCTTGAGTTGTTGTGCTCAGTTACTCAGTAGTGTCTGACTCTTTGTGACTCTATGGACTGTAGCTCACCAGGCTCCTCTGTCCATGGGATTTTACAGGCAAGAATACTGGAGTGGGGTGCCATGCCCTCCTCTAGGGGATCTTCCTGACCCAGAGATGGAACCCACATCTCCTGCATTGGCAGGTGGACTCTTTACCACTGAGCCACCTGGGAAGGCCCAGAAGTCCATCAAGCCATCAAGCTCCCATTGTGATCTCAAGAAAAGATGCACGAGTTAGCTTTCTGGAATATCAGACTTGTGATACTGACAATGGCAGCCGTCAGTGTTCACTGGCACATGCTACGTCCGTCCCAGGCACACGCCAGGTGTTTTACATACATGGTCTCATGAAATGAGTTAATACGCACAGGGCTTAGAAAAGGGTCTAGATACGGTCAGTGTTCAATAAATGAACAATATTTGGTAACACCCTGGTCAAGTAGGGATTATTATTCATCATAATCATTTTAGAACTGAGAAGACTGAGGCTCAGAAAACTTCAGAGACCCAGTGAATAAGGGGTGGAGTTGATCTCAAGCCCAAACCTGCCTAGTCCCAGGGACTTTACACGTGGAAGCACTGCCTCTCCGGATCTGGTGTGCGATTTCTGTTGAACAGGAAACATCTGGGTAAAATATAGCTCACAAAGAGAATCTTTATGAGAAACTTCTATCAGAATGATTTAAAATGTAAAAGGTTTTGGGACTTCCTTGTGCTTCAGTGGTTAAGACTTCCAGCTTGCATGGCAGGGAGTGTGGGTTCAATCCCTGGTTGGGGAACTAAGATCCGGCATGTGGCAGGTCTTGAAGTAGTAAGCTTCAGTAGCTCAGAAGATGTCACTTTCACAAAACTCCACATTTCAGGGAAGGTTTCCGAATGAATCACCCTCATATACGTGACCATTCTTCACCAGCACCATCAAGGTGCATTGGGTTTATTTTTTTATTTCATTTTTAGGCCACGCCATGTAACATGCAGGATCTTAGTTCCCCAGCCAGGGAGCAAACCCCGGGCCCCCTGCACTGGGAGCGTGGAGTCTTAAACGACTGGACCACCAGGGGCGTCCCAAGGTGCAGTGGATTTAATTCTGTTAAAACCACCCTTTTTCCTATTACAAGAATAAGTTCAAAGCCTACAAAGAATAGAAGTCACTGTGTTCCCTCTTAAGTGCCAGGAAGAACAACATAAGTTGCCTCCTGGGCCTCTCACCTGACCTAAAAACTCAAGATCGGGCTCAAATCATTTCTAAGTGATTTCACATCTCACCAGCCGCCAGATCAGAGCAGTAAAAGTTAAGGAACAGCAGTTAAAGATTATAGGCTACCCCAGTGTATAAGGCAGCTGTGTGGCTTTAGGCAAATTGTTTAACCTCTCTGATACTCAGTGGCCTCATCTGTAAACTGAAAACAGCATTACTACCTAGTTCATGGGGCTGTTGCAAGAAGTCTATAAAGTAATGCTTACAAGACCTGGGCTCGGTAACTTGTCAATTTTTATTCTCCCTAAATACTGGAGAGACTGTTAACTGTGCTCAGAAAGGCTGGGCTCCCTCCGGAATGAGGGCCACTCTCAAGTGAGAAGGACTGCTTAGCAGGACTTCTCAACTGTTCAGCAGAAACTCCTGAGAACCAGTCCTTCCTGGGACATTATCTTGATTCCAGCTAAATTTAGAATTCATAGACTGAATTCTTCCAGTCTATGTATGAGCCACGGTTCTTCCGAAAAGATGAGGATACCCAAAGAACTTATTTATAATGCATATTCTTAGAGGTCTCCCTCCAGGAGTCTCATCTAGGTTTGACGTGGGGCCAGGGATTGGTTATATTTAACAAACACTCCCAAGTAATTCTCATCTAGAGTCTGAGACACTGCTGTAAACCAGGGATAGGCAGGCAGGCTTTTCTGGAAAGAGCGAGAGAGTAAATATCTTTGGCTTGTGGGCCAGATATCTGTCACAACCACTCAACTCTGCTGTTGTAGCAGCAAAACAGCCAGACATTAAGGAAATGAAGGGATGTGGCTGTGTTCCAGTAAAACCTGATTTACAAAGGCACGTGGGGGGCCAGATTTGACCCGTGAGGCCCTGCTCTCTGCCAGCCCCTATCTCCTCTACATATAACCAATGAAGACACAGATATGTCTCTTTTTTTAAGTGATATTTCTTTAATTTAAAATTATGACCTGGAAAGACCCAGGCACTCAAAGCGATCCAAACTTCCTCTTTATACCCAATTGGAACAGACACAATATTGGCTCAGATTGCCAACCCCAGAGAAAAACCAAACCAAGCTGCAAACCCCTCAGGAATTTTCCGAACTTCCTAAGTTCAGGGGCCATCAGGCTCCATGAAGGGAGGACGCCCAAGTGGCCGGAGGCTGCTGCTTTCCAGTCACTGAGAAGAGTTTTCCTTTGCTCTGTAGCTGGCACCGCCCTCGTCCCCCATAATAAGGATGATGCTAAAAGAGTCATCTCCCAACCGTCCTCGGGGCATCTTCCCATAACTGCCACAGTGGAGCTGGGCGATTCTAGACGTATGCCAGAAGGGCAGCACCTTCTTTGTTTAGCTGAGAGCTGGAGCCTTGAGTTGTAACCAGCGGTCAACGTGTGGCCAAGACCTCCTCGGCAGCAAAATGGCAAACTTGGGAGAGAACGGGGGAAGCTGCAAGGGTCTCAGTAACTGATGGCGATTCTGTAAATGAAACAAGACAGATGCCAGCTGGGTAAAGTCCTTACAAATGGGGAGAAAGCGTCAAAACAGAACAGGGAATACCACCTCCTCCAGCACTCCGAGGTTGGTTGGCTCTCCTTCGAGCACAGATGTAAGAGGTCCCACTTCTTGGGTCAGTTTCAGTTCTCCCACCGCAGACGTTCAGGGCCAACTAGGCCTTCGGATTCACCCAACCAGTCAGTGAGGCTCTCGCGAGAACACGTGGCGCCGAGAACTGTGAGAAGGCAGTCCAGGGCATGATGCGATGGAGGCTGTTTTCTGCACCGAGTTTTTGAACTGCGCGATCAGTAGAGGGGAAAGGAAGAAGGGCATGGCCAGAGCTGCCCTCGGAGGCCCCGGAGGCCTTCCCAGAGGGGTTTGTGTACCATAAATACCACTGGCTCGCAGCAAAGCCTTCTGGAAGAAGCCGTGGCCTCAGAGCCACTGCAAGTGGGGGCAACGAGTAACACGTACAGCACCCAAAGCCTGATGCTTGACCTGAGTCAAAAGCTGTCGGGACAGACCACCAAAGGGCTGCCCGGGGAACGCAGTGGAAGACCAGATGGAAGTCAGGCTGGTCCCCACCACACACAGCATTCCTGAGCCTGGCCGGTTGCAGCCTGGGTATACTGCAGGGGCAGTCCAGAGCACTAACACGGTGTGCCCGGGTGCGGTGGGGGTAGGGGGTAAGTGCACGGCCCTAACTAGAGTCCCCTGAGAACTGAGACACAGTGAAAAGAAGAAAAGGGCGGGGCTTCCTCCTCAAGCCCACCGGGTCACTCCGCCTCCCAAGGGAGGAAGAAGACATTATTGTGCTCCTGCCAGCACCGCTGCCTTTACTTTACTCCAAAGGGTGGCACCTGGGTGGGGGGCGGGTATTTCAGCGCCGGCCCCCGGCTGTGAAATGCACCCTCCACCCCACCGCAGTGAGAGCCCTCCTTATGGTGGTCCTAGTCCAAGTGTGGGTCATGTCACAAGCCCTGGCTCATGACAACATGGGTCCCGTCACCAGCGCCTGACCCCCACCCATCCAGTCTTCAGGTTCTTAGCAGGACAGCTCAAGGGGTGGGGTGGGTAACAAGAGTTTTGGGTCCCAGGAACCCAATAAATTATTTTTCCCAGTCTCCTTCACCTCCCAGAAACAGTGGACCCCTAAATGTCTGTCAAACTGGGAGCTGTTCACGTGGCCGGGCCTAGCCCAAGGCCAACCACACAAGCCACTTACAAGACCTCCGCAGTGTCATCCATTCACAGCAGAAGGCTGGCCTGCCCCCTGCTCTCATTGGATGATGCTGTCTGGCTGCCCGTTCTGGGCCACCTGTCCAGGCTCTGAGGCGGTGGCGGAGTTGGGCATGTTGCTCTGAAGGTAGCGGCGGAAATCTTTGATCATGGGCCGGAGGACCTGGATGAGCACACTCAGGGCTGCCTGGGTGCCCTCCATGGCCTGAGCCTGGCGCTCCTGGGCACAGGCCTGCACCTCCTGGGAGCGACGGATCATCTGTAGCAGGTCGTTCTGCTGCTCCAGGTGCTGGGCGATCTCCTTCACGTGCAGGTTGGTCACCCGCTGCTCCTGGATCAGCTTGGCTGAGTTGAGGGCTATGCGGCTCTTGAGCGCCTGCGGCTTGACCGAGGTGTCAGCATGCTGGGCCATCATCTCCACGGGCGCCTCGGCCGGCAGGGGTGGGGGCGCCTCAGCTGTGCAGTACTCTACCACTCCCTCCTCCAGCGTGTGGTAGGTGGTCTCTGTGGGGACTGTGGGGAAGAAAGAGCAAATCAGTGGCAGGTCACTTTCTAGAAAGAGCGAGGCTGGCCGTATGGGGTAGGGGGGAGGCCATTAAGCCTTGTTCTGGAGAATTCAGCCTCCCTGGCTTTATAGCCTTTTATTTATAAATCTGGGGCTTCCCAGGTGGCACTAGTGGTAAAGAACCTGCCCACCAATGCAGGAGGTGTAAGAGACGCGGGCTCGATCCCTGGGTCAGGAAGATCCCTGGAGAAGGGCATAGCAACCCACTGCAGTATTCTTGCCTGGAGAATCCCATGGACAGAGAAGCCTGGTGGGCTACAGTCTATGGGTTGCACAGAGTCAGCCATGACTGAAGCGACTTAGCACACATGTATAAATCTAGACTGTAAAGGATTTAGAATCTTAATTTACTTAATAACCAAAGGGTCAGCCCCTGATCAGGCAAAAGCAAAGATGCTAATAGTTAAGACCAGCACCTACTATGTGCTAGGCACGGATGGTGCTAACCCTTTGCCCTCCTTAGCTCCATGAACCCTCATAATGACACCAAGAGGCAGATACTGTCACTTTCATTTTCAGAGATGATAAGACAGATTCAGACACCATGGTATGACTTGCCTAAGGTCACACAGCTTATTCAGCAGATATAGGAAGCTAGGTCTCCCCCAAAACTAGTGTCCAAGGTGTTCACAGTCACCCCACTGGGTTGCTTCTGGCCAATAAAAGCAGGGGTACATGCTCCTGGAAGTACCAGCACACAGCAGGCATCCTGGGTGAGGGTTTGCTACCCCACTGGTCCTGTCTCCTTCAGTGCTTTCTTGATTTCCATGTCTTTCATGGCCAAGCAGAAAAGGAGGCAGGAGTGGGAAGGCAGCAGTTAAAGTCCCCAGTAAGCCTCCCTGTCTCCTTGATCACCTTAATCAATGGAATGCCTAAAGGTCCTTCCTCTTACAGAACAGCAGCTGATTTAGACCAGTGTTTCCCACCTCCATATCCTTGAGAAATACGACACTGCTGGGGTATGGCACGCACGCGCACGCGCACGCGCACACACACATACACACAGTTCTCTGAAACACACACACACACACACACACACAGTTCTCTGAAACACACACACACACACCCAGTTCTCTGAAACACACACACACACACACACACACACACACCCAGTTCTCTGAAGCCCAGTTGAGAAACCACTGATCGATTCAGTTCCCAGCCCATCACAAAGACCACTTAACAGTCATTGGTGCAAACCTTATCTGAACTAAAAAATCCAAGCAACTAGTTTCATTGTCATTCCTAGCTTGAGAACCTTTGAAGGCACTCTGGTGGGGCTATTTGCGCGTCCAAGCATGTCGGAAAGATCAGTTCTTCCCCACCCTTTAATGCCCAAATCAACTGTGTGTTCCACCCCTGCCCGAAGTCCCCTTTCTCTTCTGAGTCCTTAAGTGATCCCTACTGACAGTGGAGTTATTCATATATGTGTCCCTCTATCTGTCCTCGGAGAATATAACCGGCCTGTCTCTTAAGACACCTTGGGAATCCCAGCGCCGAGCCCAGGGTTTGGCACAGAATTGCACTAATGGTTGATGAGTGAATGGAGGGGTAGATTAACACCAGAAACTGGGAGGTTCCTCAGCAGTGCCTGATGATGTTCACACTGAAAACCACAATGTCTTTGTCCAGAGTCAATGTCCATCTGCCTATTCATTCAATAAATATCTCCTGACTGCCTACTGGGCGCCAGGATCTGGGATAAGTCCTGTGGGAATATAAACATGGTCTCTGTCTTCAAGGACCAAACAGTTCAGTCACAGACGCAAATGGTGGCAAAACAGTGGAGGGCAAGCCAGCCTCTCAGAAGTCCAGACTGCGTGCTGAGGAAGTCTCAGAGAGAAAACAAGATCACTTCTGTCTGGGGAGCCCTTGGAAGGCCTCCTGGTTGTCCAAGACTCCCATCTGACCTTTGACCCTTGGCAGCCAACCTTCCCTGGGCTGCCCTAGCTCTTGCTGGCCCTTCCCATTTAGGAACGCCGGACTGGGTGGGAGAGGTCACTCACTCTGTGTCAGGGTGACCGTGGCGGCGGCTGCAGTGGCTGTGGGTCCAAGGGCCACGGGGTGGATCTCTGCGGTACTGGGCAAGCTGATAATGGTGGCCTCGCCCAGCAGGTTGCAGATGCGCTGTTGCATGGGGGTGAGCAGTACAGGGGCTACAGCGGGGCCACCAGCGCCACTGCCACCGCCTGTCCCGGGCCCACCTGTTCCATCTTCCTCAGTGGGCCCTGGGGCCTCGCCACCCTCCACGGCCGCCCGGACCTGGGCAACCTTGCGACGGACCTCGGTCTTGAGGTCGGACCACTTCTTCTTGACCTCGGGCAGCTCCCGGCGGCAGGTGGCCACGGCATTGACCCTTCTCAGAATGCCGTGCCACGCCGCACTCTTGGCAGCCAGAGGGACGCCGGCGTTGAAGTGGTTCACCAGCAGGTGCTTCTTCAGTTCCAGCTCCTCCACGATGATCTCCACCTCACGCTCAGAGAAGTTCATCTTCCTTTTCTTGGCGGGAACGGCCATGGCCTCTCCCAATCCGGCTTTTTAAAGAAACTATAATCCCCTAAACTGCCCCAATTCGCCTTCTGTCTTCCTTAGCCTCGCTACTCACCCACTCCCCCTACAGGGGATAGGCTGGGCTGGTCCAAGGCCAAGTACCAGGCCTTTGGTAACCCCCCTCGCTACGCAAAGTGCGTAGGGCCCAACCCCGACCTGCCCAGCCGCTGCCAGCCAGCTGCGTAATGGCTTCCTGAATCTGCCTCTTCCGCCGGGGTGTGCGGAGATCCGCCCACTTCCCCTCTTCCCGCCTCCCAGAGCTTCTCTAGGGAGACCCGCCCTCCCGGTTGGTCGCGGTTCAGACATCACATCGATCACTGGTTCTTTTGACCTGTCGCTCAGCTAAAGGGCACGCCTACTTACTGGAATTTGCCTGATCATTGGTCTAAAGGTGTGTCTGTCGCTACAGAGCGCCCCACCCAATCTAGTCTTTACTCACCCCCATTGGAAAGTCGTCCTGTCGTTCAATCACATGACTACGACTTTTACGCCGTTAAATTCAACTATTTTATTGGTGGTTTAGGGAGTTAGATTACCAAAATCCGGAGGTTTCCTTGAGGATCCCTAGTGCTTTCGGCCTTGAGCCGTTGACCAGTTAACTTTTTCTTTATTCTGCCCAGGGCGAAAATTTTGCCTTGGCAACCGCAGATCACAATCGCTCCTCAAGCAAATCCTATTTGAGATGACGATCTCTCCGTACACGACGGCTCCTCGCGTCTTTAGGATTCCGCTGGATAAACAGCGTTGCTAAATGGAAGTAGGACACGGGGCTTTCCGCCTGCCAATCACAGGACTCCTGCCTATCGCAGCGTGATTTCTTCTCGCCGGCCCGACTCAGCCAATCCCCGCCTCCCTCCGTTTCAATCGGCCCCAGGTTGAGCCGGGATTGCCCCTCCCTCCCCATTGATCCGGGTAGCCTAGGGCTGCGTGGGCAGTCCTCGGGGTGGCTCCGCCCCCCCGGTGGCCGTTCTCGCCTGTGTTTGGCCTACATCGTACCCTGGGGCGTGGCCATCCAGGCGGCGCGCAGCGAGGCGTGGCTCCCGGAAGCTGCCCATCCCGCCTGCTTGCCGGCATCGCAGAGCCCGCGCTAGTCGACCGAGAACTCGGGCGTGTCGTCCGCGCTCTCCCCGCCGGCCCGTCGCCCCAGCCTCGCGCCCGATGGTGAGCAGTGTGTTGTGCCGCTGCGTGGCTTCCCCGCCGCCAGACCCTGCCGCCTCCGCCTCGTCGTCCGCCTCATCGCCGGCGTCCGTGGACCCGTGCGGCGGCGCCGTCTGCGGGGGGCCGGACCACCGGCTGCGCCTCTGGAGCCTTTTCCAGACTCTTGACGTCAACCGCGACGGCGGGCTGTGTGTCAACGACCTGGCCGTGGGACTTCGGCGCCTGGGACTACACCGCACTGAGGGCGAGCTCCGGGTAGGCAACGCGGACCGCTCCGCGTGGGCGGGGAAAGGACCCCCTTTCGCGCCCCAGCACCTCCGGGAGGTTCAGGTGACAGGTCTGGTCTGTGCGACCGGCTTCTCTGGCAGCCCTTTGGAGCTTGGCAGGCTTGGTGGAGGCCTCTCGGGCTGGCTGAGACCCCTGGATGACAGACTTGGACACCCCCATTGATGCCCTAGTGGGAGTAGAGCTCCTTCTTGGCCTCTGTGGGCGCTTGGGCTGGGGACGAGGGTGCGGGGATAGGCTCTCGCTGGGTACAGGTGGGTACCCTTTGGATATTCTGATGGCCGAAAATCCCCTTTCTGCCGGGACTTTCCCCAAAGTAGAAGGCTAGGTCTCCAGAGTCTGCTGTATGTCACCTTCTGACCTCAAGACTTAAGCTTTGATGCTCCCCTCTACCCATCATTAATGGTTTCATCCATCCTCTTCCAGTGGCCCCACGTTTCCATGCCAGCGGTGGGCCCTGATCGGGTTCCTCTCAGAAACATGTGGGAGTTGGAAAAAATGGGAACTGGAGTTTCAGGCAGATCGTGCCATGTGGGTGGTAAGAACTGACAGTTCTTCTGGATGATGCTCAATTCCCTTTGACATGGTTATCCAGAAAATGGGATCAAGATCTCTTACAAGCTTGCAGATTAGAGTGAAAGAATCCAGGGGAAATTTTTTCCTAAAAGTGAAAGCCTGGCCCTCCTAGGAGGAGACTTTGCTACTCTTGTTCTGGAGTGGCCTCCTGGCCAAGGGGGAAGGAGGGACAGAGATGTGCTGTCCTTTCTGTATGAAACCCTCAAGCAGAGGCTTTTCTTCCTCTTCTGTCTCTTGTGGTATGTTTTCCTATCTGACTTTGTAGCTGTAGCTGCCCTTTTCCAAGTATTTTGTTTATTGTGGCTTAGCCTGATGTATAACCTGGAGGAAGACTACTTTACCTAGCAACCTGTTTCTCTTGTAAGTTAGTTCCTTTGGTCCATTTTTATATACCGCAATTAGAGAATCTCATAGCTAAGTGTGAAAAAAGTTATTGGTAAAATGCCAGTGAATTTCAGCAATTTATTTTTCAGGTAGGTGTACCTTAAGTTTTAAGCTCATGTTCAGAGTATCTTGGCTCAACATCCAAGCTATTTCACCTACTTAGGATCAGCCTAGGGAGACCAAGGGTAACACTATGCAAGGTAGAATCATTGGGTTAAGTCCAACAGGCTTAGAAGCAAGATTTTTTTTTAAGTCTTTTCAAGTGAGTGTTACACAGAACTGAGCTGAATACTTTCTAGTCCGTAACTGATGAATAAATCACTTGGAAAGATGAAATGGCTGAACTCAGAGGGTCTGTGACTTATGGGCTCAGGGAGGTGTGGGCCTAGGTGAGCCTTTCTGCTTCTGTGAACCTAGCCACCAGGTTACATGGAGGGTCTTGGGCTGCAGGAGTGTATTCAATGTTTACACCTCCACTGGAGTCAGTGTTTTTATGATTCATGGATTTCTGCCGTGGATCCAAATCTTTTTTTTTTTTTTTTTGTAGTAAATGTACATTTTAAGGGCAAATAAGGTGAAAGTGATCATTTTCTTTCCAGTGTTGAAACTTTTTTGATTAACCAAAAGGAGTGTAGCCCATTGGAGTCACACTGGCTCCACGATTTCTAACTCAGGGAGTAAGTTTCCTTTCAGTGTGTGGTTTTCGTACGGACTCTGCCTACTTCTACCAACTCTTTCAGCTGATGAATGTGAAATTATACAGCTTTGCGAGATTGGGGATGATTCATTTTATTCGTTTATTACCTGTGGAGGAATACAGGCTAGTCCTGCAAGCGCATAGTTTTAAGTATGAGAGAGAGAACCTGCCTTCTTGTGAATAGCTGGGCCACAGGAAGACACCCTGCCTCACGAATCCCCTTACCACTTCCTGCTGCAGTAGTTATCAGTATTAGCTACACACGGAAAAACTAGTGCTGCAGTTTTGCAGAAGTAGCAAAGGCAAGAGAGAATTGGTGGGGGGGGGGGGGGGCGGTGCCCTTCAGTTCAAAATGGGTTACCTGCCACGGGAATAGGCACTGAAAAACACAACGTCCAACTCTGGCAGCTGCCCCATATAACCCACAGGACCAGTCTGAGGTGCTCGGGTTTGCAAAGGAATCAGCTGTGAGGGTTTATCAGTGGGCGGCCGGTAAACCCAGGCCTTGTGACTACACAGAGCCTCCCACTAGCTTACCACCACTGGATTGAGCTTTCTTTAGAAGTGAGCCAGCAGTTTTTGGCATCTCCCTTGGTTTCAGAAGAAATTGGAACAGTCGAGGAAAATTTACTTAAAATGGCAATGGGCCAGAGACACCAATGACAGCCAGCCAGAGAAATTTTCTTTGTAAAGGGCATGTGAGCAGGAAGCCTGTCCCGGGACAAAAGAAGGGAAGAGTTTATTAAAGACAGAAAGAAGATGACGACCACAGTAGCAGCTTTGGGAGATGAGACTCCAGTGAGAGCTAATTATAGCATTGCCTATTTAAGGCATTTTCATGTGACCAAACAAAATCTCTGTCTGAAAACAAATTTAAAACATAGGCTGGAACTCAGGCAGCCAATTAAGAAAAGAACCCAAGCTGGGTGACGTGTCAGCTGTTGTTCCTCTAGCTGAGGCTTGAGAGACTCTCCTCAGTGGCTGGTGTTTGATACAAGTGAGGATTCTAGATGATGGTACTGTCAAGTTTGCTGACTCAAGATACTTGCGTGTGCTCCATCTAGTTTAAGCCTCACAAGCTGGGCTTTGGGGAGAACTTGAAGAATGATCCTTTTATTTGGCTTACGGGATCTTTATTTGGCATGTGGGATCTTAGTTCCCCCACCAGGAATCGAACCCTCATCCCCTGCATTGCAAGGCAGATTCTTAACCACTGGATCACCAGGGAAGTCCCCATCTGTTTAGAACCACATCTTTTATTCCCAAAATAGGTTTCAGGATTATTCAGAGATTATCCTATCAAACATGAGAGCCTGCCCTCTCCTAACTCTTTCCTTGACCTGAGCAGTGTATAGGAAGCAATCTCTGTTGACCTGGAATAATGTCAAGTTGGCATTGCTGGATCATATGCTACTGCTGGACTGTATACCTTTTCAGTGTCTGGCCATTTGTGGGACAGGTATTTGCCTAAATAGTCATACTTAGGTAAGAGACTCTACAGAACAAAGACCCTTTTCCCTGGAAAGGGCGGAGACATAACTCAGTATAATAGAATGGCACAATAGAAATGGAAAAATGCCATTCGCAGGCTAGATTGACTTTACATAATTAACTGATTATGTTATGTTGTAAAATTGGTTCCTGGGTTGGAGGAATTATCATCAACTCGGCTAGAAGATGTTTGTTTTTAATTAGTTGATATCTGGAAAGGTGGAGCCCGGTACCCTGATCCTTAGACCAAGTATTAAATAACATACCAGAGTGGGCCTGACCTGGAGCTTCAGTGGGTGAATTCCTTTGATGTTCAAAGAGCCATCAATTGTTGAAGCCTCACAGAAACCACAGGGGAATGAGGGAAACAAATATTTTGCTAGTATTCATTTCTGGTCCAGCTGAGTACATAGCCGCGGGATGAATTCAGTGAATAAAACTGCACTCCAAGGGGACTAGTCTCATTAAATCTGAGCTGACTTTTCATTTTTAACCGTTTCTTCTTTCACTGATGTGAATTTGGCAGAGCCAAAGAATTTAGTCTTGGACGGTCACTGGTCATCGTAGGCCAGCCTCCCACCCAGCATTCCTCCAGTGATATCCTCCTTTGCAGAGGACCATCCAGCCCTTTCCTTTGTGGACTGAGTTGGGGTCCGTCTGAATTCTTTCTCAGATCAGACTGAAGTCTGTCTCCTTGCGTCTGTTACCCATTTGCCCCAGGTATACCTTCAGGAACAACCTAGAAACGGGATCTAAGGGTGCTTGGAAACAGCTGTCTTACCGGAAGGCAGCTGTCTTCCTGTAATCCCTGCTGCTGCTCACTAGTTTTGCCCTTCTCACGTGTCCACACTTCCCTGCACCCTTCTCTGAGGCAGTGTGCCCTGGAGTTAAGACTACAGATTTTCCTTGCAAGTCCAAAACAGGGAAAGCAGTGGAGACGGAAAATAGACTAGTGGTTGCCTGGGCCAGGGAGTGGAGGGCAATGGAGAGCTAAAACTCCAGACTTATTATTAGTTATCACCGTCTTAGCTCTCCATTGCCTTCCGGTTGGAATGGCTTCCTCAGTTTACAAATTATATCTCAATCAAACTTTTGAATAATAACCCAGCACAGGTTTTGCAGTATAAACCTGGTTTTGGGTATTGTCCTAGCTGCTTGCGAGCTCTGTGACCTTGAGCAAGTTACTCAACCTCTCCAGGCTGTGTAGGAGGTTCAGTCTCCTTATCCTGGTGGGAGGAATACCTAGTTCAGTGGGCTTGTTGTGGGGCTGAATTAAAAGAAGTTCATAAAGAACCTGCGACAGGGTTCAACCCAAAATGACCTTTTCCCAGGGAGTCTTTGAAAATAAGATGCCCAGAGTTGGGGGTAATCAGCTACATTTTTTTCTTAGGTTACTGAGGTGAAAAGTGGACTCGAAAGAAGGGATGTGGTTGTAAAGGGTGTGTCGGTAATAAAGGGTGTGCATCACAGTCTCCTGCCAGCTGATGGGGCTGCGGAAAACCTGGGCCCTACAGCCTTTAGAAAGATCAAAACAGAAGAAAGAGAGAAAGAAACCCTGTTGGCAGGAGATTTCCAAAAAGCGGTTGTGTTACTCTACACACGATGATGTCTTTGGCCCAGATGTTTCCCAGGGTGGACCTGGGCCCCCGTGAGCACCGCTCTTGTCAGCCTGTTGTGCTTTCACGAGCCACGGATGATCTGAAAGCTTCAAGTAGAGCTTAACACCTTTGGAGATGGTCTCACTAACCTCATTAGTTTGTAGAAGTGGGACTGAGGTTCCAAGGTCTGGTTGGTTGAAGGCAGAGTCAGTGGCAGAACCCAGGATAATTGTTCTTGGCCCAATTTAGCTCAGCTTATGCGGCCTCTGTCCTTCCATGGCTGGCGGTACTTAAGTAGCCCTTAACACTTTGCAGCCTTTATTTTCACAGTTTGTGACAGGTGTGTATCTGTGCCTTGACATCAGCTGAGTGTTTTAAGACCTCCCCCCATGGTGTTCAGGAAGCAATAGGTCCATTCTAGACTCTGAAAGACTCAACACAGCATCTAAAAAAAGAAGGGGTTCACTTAAGATGCACCTTCCTTTAAAGTAAAAGAATAACAAAGGTAGGACGGAAGGCTGCTTCTTATCTGCTTTAAACTCCTGGCTGGGAAGCTTGAAAAGAAGGTGACTCATGGCTTATGTTCTCAGAGTCGGGGGGCGAGGGGGGGAGTGGGGGGAAGTGGCGGGGGTGGGTGGGGGGCCGGTTGCCGCGTGGCTCTCTCTGTTCCTGCTGCTGGTCTGTGAAGCTTCCCACATTCCAGCCACCCCTGGCCTCCTGCCTTCTTTCTTGCAGCCCTCCCTCCTCCTGGGCTGGAGTCTTCTTACCAAACACAAGGAAAAACCACCTCCATTGTGTGTGAAAACTTGCAAAAAAAAGAATTTTGAAATGCCAGTGGGAAAATAAAGAGCAGGGCATGGTTTGGATCACCCAGAATGAGCACAGAGTGTTGCCTCCTTGTCTTTGGTCCGATGCAGTTGAAGAGTCCTGCTGGTTAAACCCAGCCCACTACCATGCCCGCCTTCACCATCCTCACCTGGCCTTTTTACCATCCCTCCTGTTGCTTCTAGTTGATGGCCTTGGATTGAGTTTGAACCCCTGAGATGTTAGAAATGGAAAGGCCTTTGAGGTTTGTCCAGGTCAGAGACGTTAAATAACTTGTCCAGGGTCTTACTGAAACATCTTATGCGGTCACGTAGGGCCTCTTCCAAGGGAGAGATTACATCCCCATAGAAGCCTTTAGTGATACATTAATGGACATGGTTAACTTTTTTCCTTTCTTCCTTTACATCTTGGGTGGTTTTTTTCTTTGGCTAGAGGCTTTTATTTGAGCCTATAAAAGCAATATAAAAAAGGATCTGGTAAATGATTCTGTAGCTAAAAACTTCCTTTTCTGAATTGTTTCTAAAGTGCTGACTTGGTATAAACCAGTCATTCTTACATGGAGGTCTCCCATCTGCCCTTCACACCCTGAGCAGCTCTGATGTGTATTTGCTGAAGAAAGCAGCCGTCCATCTGGTGGGTTTCACACCCCTTGTGTGAGCTCCTCTCTCTGAGGTCCTCCCCTAGGACAGAGGAGGAGACTGGTGACAGCTACATTCACACTCAGGGCTTCCCAGGTGGCGCTAATGGTGAAGAACCCACCTACCAGTGCAGGAGACGTAAGAGATGCTGGCTCGATCCCTGTGTCCGGAAGATCCCCTGGAGGAGGGCATGGCAACCCACTCCAGTATTCTTGGCTGGAGAATCCCATGGACAGAGGAGCCTGGTGGGCTCCAAAGAGCCCAAAGGGTCGCAAAGAGTTGGATACAACTGAAGCGATTTAGCACAAATGCACGTGTATTCACACTCATTCAGATGATCTTGGTTTTAGAGGGCAATTCTGAAATCAGCTTTAAGAAACTGCAGACATCTACTGTTGTTTTAATAATCTGCTGGCTTGCCATTTCACGTGGGAGCAAAGAAGGACTAGGAAAGTGTGGCTTCCACGAGTAAGCTGAACATGTGCCCGTGGTTTGGCTCCCGCTGGTCAATTTGGGTTGGTTGAGAAATTTCTGATCACTTTAGGTGACTTAGGGTGTTCATATGGCCAGGCTTAATACCATATTCTCCCCCCCACCACCACCCCATCCCTCCCCCACTTTATACTTGACATCTATGGAATCTGAAAGGAGAATCAGGCTCCTATAAGAGCAGAAAAAGATGAAAAATTATGCTGTGTTTCTATTCTGTCTGTTTCTCCAGCTCTTTAATTTACATTCTATATCTCAAAACCCTACACTTAAAATCAGGTTAGTTTTGCACACCCCTGACTTTCTTTTAGAGAAAAGAAAAAGACATATTTGTTCACAGGCATTGACCTTGAACTTGGGACCTCAATGGAGACTGGCTTTTCACCAGGAGTAAATAAGCGTCCAGAAAACTATTTCCTCTGTGGGCACTTCTCTTTCCCATAGTCACAGGAGTCCCCTTCAGGGAGTTTCGGCCAAAGCTAGATTTTCTGGTTTTACTTCCTAAAATGGAAATAGATTAGGGGATTTCACCTTTTTCATTACTGTAGTTTTGTTGTCTTCAGTGCCAAAGGAGGCCAGTGCCTGGCTCCTCTTCGTCATCTAATTGGGGGCTGAGTTGAGGGCAGGAAGCTGTTTAACAGTCCTGCCTGACGTCCTAAGACCCCCTCTGCCATGGGACGGCATGGGACAACACCCTCGATCTAAGCATTTAAAGTCTCCAGTTAACTCATTTCAGAGAAAGGTAAGTCACCTGCCACAGTGGTGCCTTTGAAACAGCAAATCAATACTACTAGTGTATAAAGAGATCCTTCACAGTCTTGTTCCTGCACCATTCAAAAGGATATGTAAAAAATATGTACCCCATTGCATATTAAGTTGGCACCTAAAAATTTTTGTCCTAAGTTTGGTAGCTGCAGAGGATATAATTTCTGGCGTACTGTATATCTGGTTTCAGTGTTTTAGTTTGTGGGTTTCAGTTTTGGTCAAAACCTTAGAGTTTTTTGTAGATTCGACCCATTCATGTGTTACCCTCCACATAACTCATTAGCCAAGGCAGTTCTCATTTTCAAATCAAATCATTTTGGCTTTCAGTCAAATAAAATCTGGCTTCATTTTTTTTGGTTAAAAGTGTTAGTAGTCACCCCTTTGACTACATCTCTTCCTAATGCTAATCATAATTCTAAGATAGATGGTTTGTAGGTAGCGAAACTGGTAAACAGCAGACAGGGGGCATTACCCTGGAGTCAGTCATGGGAGAGCGCTCTGCACTGTTATAAGACTCCCTCAGGAACCTCCAATTGTCCTTCTCTGTGATGTCCCAGGGGCCTCTATACCTAGGGCAATTCATCAGGATACTTTAGAGTAGGTTCCCATTGGGAATCCATTCCATTAGAATTTGTTGTTTTCTCTGAAAAGTATAGGAGATCCTGAGACACACTTTTATCCCTAAGTCTGTTTTCTAGATTCTTGGAAGAGTGGGTTCCTTCTGCAGGTGATTACCCTCAGCTTAACCAGGCTCTGTTGATGTTTATAAATCTACAGTTGCAGGAGGGTTATACTCTCCAGTCCTGTCTCTGGATATCGGGGGTCCCCCAAGAAAGTTAAGTGAGGTGGAGTTGTGTTATAGTGACTGAAAGAAATTAATGATCGACCATATATTGGTGATGCTGTCATGGAAGGAAAGAGAGGAACTGCATTAACCCACAAGGAAATCAAAGGTACTAGAAAGGTTGCTTTAAAGTCAAAATATTGGCAAAGAATGCAAATTGAATATGTTTTCATTGATTGCTGTCTCAGGTGCTGGTCAAAGGAAATTTTAGGATAAATAGGCCTGGTCTCTTCCTTGCCTAGTTATTATTTCTTTTCTTTTACTGACTTTGGGTGTAATTTGTTTTCTGGTAAGCAGAAACAGCTCATGGATTTAAGACCTCTCTTTTTGGGATGTAGGCATTCTCTTCTGAGTCCTGCTCTGGCTACATCCCACAAGTTTTGCTGTGTGGTGGTTTCATACCATTCAAAATACTTTTTCATTTCTCCTTTGGTTTCTTCTTTGACACATACGATTATTTCATTTCTAAAACACATAAGTTGCATTTCATTTCTGTTGCCCTGGTGGCTCTGTGGTAAAGAATCCACCTGCCAGTGCAGGAAACACAGGCTCAATCCCCGGGTCAGGAAGATCCCCTGGAGAAGGAAAGGGCAACCAACTCCAGTATTCTTGTCTGGGAAATCCCATGGACAGAGGAGCCTGGCGGGCTACAGTCCATGGGGTCACAAAAGAGTCAGACATGGCGACTAAACAACAACAAATTTCATTTCTAAATATTTAAATATTTCCCAGTTATCTTTCTATCATTGATTTCTAACTTAATTCCACTGTGGTCAAAAATACATTTTGTACAGGTTGAATCCACTTGTATTTAATTTAATGAGCCTTGTTTTATGAGCCAGCATATGCTCTGTGTGTGCTTGAGAGGAATGTGCATTCTGGTCTTGTCCAGTGGAGCGTTTTATGAAGGCCAGTTAGGTTAGGTCGGTAGATAAGCTGTGGTGGTGTTCAGGTCTTCTGAGTGCTCACTGATTTTCTGTCTACTTGCTCCACCGTTTACTGAGACGAGGGTTTTAACACCTGACTGTAATCGTGGATTTGACTCTCTTTTCCTTGCAGTTCTGTTGGGTTTTTACTTTCTGTCTTTTGAAGCTCTGTAATGTGGTCCTAAAACATTTAGGATTGTTATGTCTATTCTTTTACTTTTAACCTATGTGTATCTTTATATTTAAAGTGTGTTTCTTATAGGCAACATCTAGCTAGATCTGGCTCTTTTGACCAGCCTGACGATCTCTACCTTGGCACTGAGATGTTTAGACCGTTTACGTCTACTATCGTTACTGATACGGTTGAGTATAAATCGGCCATCTTGCTGTTTGTTTTCTATTTGCACCACCTGTTCTATGTTCCTTTCTCTTTCTGCCTTCTTTTGGGTCGAAGAGTATTTATAATTTCACTTTATCTCTTTTGTTAGCTTACTAGTTATAACTTTCTGTATCTCTCCCCACACCACCCCCCCACCTCTCTCTCTTCAGTGGTAGCTTTTGGAATTATAGTATACATCTTTAACTTATCACAACCTACCTCAACTGATATTATACCCCTTCATAAGCAGTTTAAGATTCTTTTTTACATTTTATTTATTTGTTTGGCTGTCTTGGATCTTTGTTACTGGGCGAGGGCTTCCTCTGGTTGAGGTCCACTGGGGGCTGCCCTCTAGTGGTGCACGGGCCTCTCGCCACCGCGGCTTCTCGTTGCTGAGCACAGGCTCCAGGAGCGCGGGCTTCGGTGGCTGCAGTGTGTGGGCTCAGCCGTTGTGGCTCTCGGGCTCTAGGGCACAGGCTCAGTCGTTGCAACAGCACCCGGGCTTAGTTGCTTCTCTGCACGTGGGGCTTCCCACCTAGCTGGGTCGGTAAAGAATCCGCCTGCAATGCTGGAGACCTGGGTGCGATTCCTGGGTCAGGAAGATCCCCTGGAGAAGGAAATGGCAACCCACTCCAGTATTCTTGCTTGGAAAATCCCATGGACAGTCCATAGGTCGCAAGAGTCGGACACGACTTAGCGCTATCTTTGTTTCTTTCAGCATGTGGAATCTTCCCAGGCCAGGGAGCAAACCTGTGTCCCCTGCATTGGCAGGAGGATTCTTATCCACTGTACCACCACCAGGGAAGTCCTAGTTTAAGAATATTAAAAATTATGCTTTCGTTTCTTTCTTCCCAGCCTTTGTGCAATGGTTCTCATACATTTTTACTCCTACGTATGTTATAAGCCACGCAGGCTGCCTCTGTGGCTTGTCTTTTTATGGGCTTCCCAGGTGACACTAGTGGTAAAGAACCTGCCTACCAGTGCGGGAGACACAGGGACGTGGATTTGATCCCTGGGTCTGAAAGGTCCCCTGAAGGAGGGCATGGCAACCCGCTCCAGTATTCATGCCTAGAGAATCCCATGGACAGAGGAGCCTGGTGGGCTACAGTCCAAAGAGTCACAAATAGTTGGACACGACTAAAACGAAGGATGCGTGTTATAAACCCACAATACATTGTTTTATTTTTGCTTTAAATTGTCACTTATATTTGAAAGAGATTTAAACAATAAGAATTTCTTTCTACCCACACAATTACCATTTCTAGTCCTTTTCATTCTTTTCATTCCATCCTTCATCTGGTATCGTTTTCCTTCTATCTGAAGGACTTCTTTAACATTTCTTGTAATACAGTTCTGCTGTCAGTAAATTCTTCAAGTTTTCGTATGTCTGGGAAAGTGTTTTGCCTTCCTTTTGGATGGTATTTTGCTAGGTATAAAATTCTGGGTTAACAGTTTCTGATGGAAATCCCCTGTCATTCTTGTTTTTGTTCTGTAAGTAATGGGTGTTTTTCTCAAGGTGCTTTTTAGATTTTCCTCTTTATCACAGGTTTTTAGAAATAATTGTGATGTGCCTGACTGTAATTTTGTTTTGTTTTGACATTCCTTATGCTTGAGGTTTATTGAGCTCTTGGGTCTGTAGGTTTTAATAAATTGGATAAAACCTGGCCATTATTTATTTAAATATCTTTTCTATTCCCACCTCCATGAATTTCAGATGGGTGGATAGTAGTCTATTAGCAGTTCTCCCACAGGTCACTAATGCATTTCTCTCTCTCTCTTTTTATTTATGGCTGTATTTTTTCTATGTGTGTTTCCTTTTGGAAAGTTTCTACTGCTGTGTCTTAAAGTTCCTTAATCTTTTCTTCTGCATTGGCCCATCTGCTGTTAAAACCATCCAGGTGTGTTTTTCATCTCAGACATTGTAATTTTCATCTAGAGCATCTGTATTGTCTCTGTTTAATGTGCTGTATCTTTCTTGAGCATGTGGAATACAGTTATGACTTGTAGTATCCTTCTGTCCTTATTCTATCATACCTGTCCCTTCCGGGTCAGTTTCAATGGATTGATTTCTCATTGTGGGACATCTTCTCTTGCTTCTTTGCATTGCTGTTAATTTTTTTAATTGGATTTTTATCTTGGATATTTTTGTATTCCTGTTAATATTCTTAAGCTTTATTCCGGAGTGCAGTTATTTAGAAACAGTTCGACTCTCTTGGGCCAGCTTTTTATAGCTTTGTTAGATCAACAAGAACAGCATTTAGTCTAGGGCCAGTTTTGCCCCTGCTATGGAGGCAAACCCTTCTGAGTACCCTTCCTGAACTTAGCTATGCTATGAGGTTTTCCACTCCAGCTGGTGGGAACAGGAACTGTTCCTAGCTCTGTGATGCCTGTGGCCAGTTCTTTCCCCACTCACAGGCAGTTTCCTCATACTCACATGCTCTGACTCTCAGGGGCCCTCAGCAGAGCTCCAGACCCCACTCTGTCTGCAGCTCTGTCTTCTCTGGTTCTCTGCGCTGCAAACTCCAGCTGTCCTGGCCTCCCAGCTCCTGCTCTTCAGTGTGGGGAGACTGCTGGGCTCTGCTGGGTGTCCACTCTCTGCATGATAGCCTGGAAACTCTAGGCAGGAAACCTGGGCAATTGCAGGTCTCATTTGTTTAGAAATCTAAGGCATCCTGTCCTTTGTTGCCCAATGTCTTGAAAACCATCGTCTCACATTTTGTCTGTACATTTAGTTGTTATAGTCAGGAATGTGAATTGGTTCCTGTTACTCCATTTTGGCTGGAACCTGCCCTGAGTTCATAGCTTAGTTCTGTGGTACAGAGGAGTCCATTAAAGGAAAAACCAGTTACTTACTCAATAAGGGATTTCTCTTTTATTTGTAGATGAGGGCCCAAAAGATCACTAGCTGCCCCAATTCACCAGATTTTCAGTGCCTTAAAAAAAAAAGGATTACTTTTAGTAGTGGATCTTTATTTAGGGATTTTTACCCTAGCCTGGCCCTTCTTTTGTAGTAAAACTATTTAGTTCTATGAACTCAAAGTCATTTTCTAGATTAAAATAGCTAATTATATACTGTTCTAAGAGCTTTCGTGTATTATTTAATTTAGTCTTCAACCAACTCCATGAAGTACAGTCCTGTTACTGTCCCCATTTTGCTCATGAGGCTGTTAAAACACAGAGGGGTAAAGTAACTTGACCCAGATCACATAGCCAATCAGTGATAGCCAGGATTGAACCTGGGGTCTGGCTCCAAAGACTAGACATTTAATCAACACACAAAACTCCTTCTAGGTAAAACTGTTCTGTGTATCCAGCGAGAGGGCAACTGACATGGGCTCCTTAGCTCTCAAACAAGCATGGCAGTCTTGCTTTCGCTTCTCGTGTTTTCTTTTTCAATAATGGCTGTATGTATGCACACATGCGTGCCTGGTCATACATGCTCATGATCTGGTTTCACAAGATACAAGAGGATACTCAGTGAAAATAAATCTCCCGTCTACCTTTCTCCCCTCAAACTCCCAAGTCCCCTCCCTCCCCACCCCAGACCATCTCTTTGGTTTTAGTATGTCCTTCCAGGGAGATTCCTCATGTAAAGAAGCATAGAAACAAACAGCGGCACACTATCCCCTTCCTCTGCACATTGCTTTTTTCATCTAACAAGATATTTTCAAGTCGTTCCATAATCGTAGATGTAGTACTGCCTTACTCTTTTTTTTTTTTTGGTGAGGGGGGTGGTTTGATGTAGACCATTTTTAAAGTCTTTATTGAATCTGTTACAGTATTGCTTCTGTTTTATGTTTTGGTTTTTTGGCTGCGAGGCATGTGAGATCCTAGCCCAGGGATCGAACTCACACCCCCTGCACTGGAAGGTGACGTCTTAACCACTGGACCACCAGGGAAGTCCCTGCCGTACTCTTTTTGACAGCTGCCTAGGGCTCCATTGTGTGGAGGTGCATTAATTTAGACCTGCTCCCCTTTTAAAGAACTTTAAAATGTTTCCATTTGTGCTCAGTCATTCAGTTATGTAGGACTCTTTGTGACCCCATGGACCATAGGCTGCCAGGCTCCTCTGTCCATGGCATTATCCAGGCAAAAATACTGGAGTGGATTGCCATTTCCTTCTCCAGGGGACCTTTCCGACCCAGGGATTGAACCTGCATTCTCCTGTGTCTAACCTGTGCTATTGTAAATCAGGTTGCAAAAAATATCCTTATATTTTATCACATGTATGCATCCCATATATGTTAACATATGTATATGTGATTTCCCACATGTGCAAACATATCTGCAGGTTAATTCACTGAAAGTAGAGTTGCTGTCAGAGGGTTTGTGCTTTTGATATGCTGGTGAAGTGAAGCGAAGTCGCTCAGTCGTGTCCGACTCTTTACGACCCCATGGACTGTAGCCTGCCAGGCTCTTCTGTCCGTGGGATTTTCCAGGCAATAGTACTGGAGTGGATTGCCATTTCCTTCTCCAGGGGATCTTCCCAACCCAGGGATCGAACCCAGGTCTCCCACATTGTAGAGAGACGCTTAACCGTCTGAGCCACCAGGGAAGTTTGATATGCTGGTCAGTCAGTTAGTTCAGTCGCTCAGTTGTGTCCAACTCTTTGTGACCCCATGAATCGCAGCACGCCAGGCCTCCCTGTCCATCACCAACTCCCAGAGTTCACTCAGACTCATGTCCATTGAGTCAGTAATGCCATCCAGCCATCTCATCCTCTGTTGTCCCCTTCTCCTCCTGCCCCCAATCCCTCCCAGCATCAGAGTCTTTTCCAATGAGTCAACTCTTCACATGAGGTGGCCAAAGTATTGGAGTTTCAGCTTTAGCATCAGTCCTTCCAGTGAATGTTCAGGATTGATTTCCTTTAGGATTGACTAGTTGGATTCCCTGCAGTCCAAGGGACTCTCAAGAGTCTTCTCCAACACCACAGTTCAAAAGCATCAATTCTTTGGCGCTCAGCCTTCACAGTCCAACTCTTACATCCATACATGACCACTGGAAAAACCATAGCCTTGACTAGACGGACCTTAGTCGGCAAAGTAATGTCTCTGCTTTTGAATATGCTGTCTAGGTTGGTCATAACTTTTCTTCCAAGGAGTAAGCGTCTTTTAATTTCATGGCTGCAGTCACCATCTGCAGTGACTAAATTGTCCTCCAGCGAGACTGCACTGGTTCACACTCTTATAACAGCACATCAGGATATATGTTTTCCCAACACAGTCTATTAAACTTTTTCCATGCTGTTTATTTTTAAAATAATGGTTATGAACACCCTATCAGAGAGTTGCCTTTTCAAGAGATGGCGTGACACTGCAGTTTGTCTTAGTAAATGAAGAAACAAATGACCAAAGATTAATTCCCTTTTATTCATGATCGTTTACTCAGTTGAGTCCACAGTCTTCACCTATGCCTGGTCCTGGGTACGAGGGCTAGAAAGATCTGTGACTTGATCCCTGTAGAGGGAGCCGCAGAGGAGAAACGACCATGATAGGGGGCGCGCCGTTTGTGTTCTGCACAATTGCAGAGAATGGGATAACTGAACAGGGGAAGGGTTGCCGGATGTCTTAGGAAGCGTTGCCAGGATCTCTTGATCGTGTTAAACCTGAGGGGGAGTGTCATCCCGGAAGCAGCCAGTTGGAGAGGAGGAAGCCGGGCTCCTCCATGTGGATTCCGGGACGCTGGAAGCCCCTCTGGAGGTTGCCGCGGGCACCTCCCTGCAGAACTGCCGGCCGCATGCGGGAAATCGGCGGGCTGTGATTGGAGGGACGTTGCTGGTGCGGATAATGAACCCGGTAGTGTCGGCAGAGGCGATTGGCCGCGCCCTGCTGCAGTGAGAATGCAGGCTTGGATGCCCGGGTGCTCACCGCCGGTGTGATGCTGCTCCTTAGTTCAGAGAGGACAAGCTGAATGATCCGGAGCTAGAAGAAGTTGGTTTCTGCCTCGGGAGAGGTCTGTCGGGCCATCCGCCTTTTCTTTCTTTCTTTATTTTTTTTGCCAAAAAACCAAACCTTTGATCACAATCCACCTGCAAAAGTGAATTTTTATTGGAAGAAGCTCCAGCGGCTCTCTCGTGGCCAGCAACCCCCCGACGGGGCTCTCAGAGTGAGCTGCTTCGCAGGCAAGGCACGACAGCAGTGAGAAGGCAGGAAGCAGCCACGGCAGGCAGAGCTGCCAGCCCTCCCAACTTCTCAGGCTAGTCATCCAAGTTGCTGTGTAGCCAGAGACCTTCGGTGTTGTGGTCACAGCCCTCAAAAGTGAGCGGTCACTGGCGGCAGCTTGGGGAGCAAGTCGGAATGTTTCAGATGCTGTGGCATTTTCTGTCTAGCTTTTTCCCCAGGGCCGGGTGCCAAGGCTCCAGAGAGGGCAGCGGGAATGAAGCCAGAGGCACCCCGGCCTCGGCTCGGAGAGACCAGATGCCAAGCTTTTTGGGGAAGCAGGACGGAAGGGCTGAGGCCACGGAAAAGAGACCCACCATCTTGCTGGTGGTCGGACCTGCAGAGCAATTTCCTAAGGTAATGGCAATGTCGAGAGGACCTCATAGGTGAGGGGCTGGCCTGGAGAAAGCTGGAAAGTGGGGGAGGAAGAGAAAACTTATGAATGAATTCATTTGATACCAGGGACCTGGGGAGAAGTGTTAGACAATAAAGAAGCCCAAGTTTAGTCCAGTTTCCCTGTGGCTGTTGCACCGGCTTGATTACCTTACGTGGCCGCTTCAGAGGCCACTTGAAGAAGGAAGGTGGAATGCAGTGGGAGATATGCCCTAGGATGTGTCACTGTGGCCCCAGAAAGCCATTTGAAAGGAAGAGACAGCTACAGTGTGTCTTAGGTATTAGCATTTTAAACAGCTCAGGGAGGATGAACCTCAAGCGGGCCACAGAGCAAACGTTCAAAGGTGAACCCAGGTGCTGGGGACTAGGGAGGACCAGCCTGTCCTGCATCCCGAAGGTCAGACCCTCTGCCTTGGTGGGCAGAGGACCCGTCTTACCTTTCCATTGGGGAGGAGGGGAGCAGGGGGGCAGAATTGAGGCTGGAGGCTCAAGGCACAGAGGCCGGTAGTTCTCTGGAGTCCTAAGGTCTGCTGAGTGCGGGGGTCTTCCATCCATCTCACGCCGTGAGTATGGGTTATATCATCTGATCCCCTCAAAAGCCAGAGTAAGTGGTAGCATCCCCATTTCACAGATGAGGAAACTGAGGTGGAGAAAGGTTAAGTAACTTGCCCAGGATTAAACAATAAAGGAAGGGCAGAGGTGAGATTTCACTCTAGTCTACTTGGAACTTTGCCCTCTACTGCCTCGCCTTCCCTTAAGAAAGCCACGGGGACTACTCCTGTTCTGTTCAGGATTAGAACCAAAAGGCTGCTTGGCTGTGATTTCTCCCGCCTGAGGTAGCAATGCCGGGTCCACCTCCTGAGCCTTGGTTACTTTGAATTTTTTCTCCTTTCTCAAGGTGAAAATCAACTAGAGAAAGGAAGGAGAGTCTGCCCTATGCGTGGCACACTGTAGAGTCCAGAAAAGGTTCTACGGGGTTGAATTGCTGCATTTATGAAACAGATGTTCACGTTTTCTTTGCTCAGTGGGAGGGACCTTTTTTTTTTTTTTTTAATTTATTTCTTTGCCTGCCCTGGAGCTTAGTTGCGGCATGCAGGATCTTCAATTGAGGTATGTGGGGTCTAGCTCCCTGACCAGGGATCGAACCCAGGCCTCCTACATTGGGAATACGAAGTCTTAGCCACTGGACCACCAGGGAAGTCCCGGGAGGGACTTTTGATGACGCGACTTTTGCCGTAGTTGCAGGTTAAGCAATGAGAAAAATCTTTAGTCTGTGCTCAACCACTGGCAGCAGGGGTCTGAGTGTCTGTACTGTGCCTGAGGCATGACAGGTGTCGCTCTCTACCTTTCAGTCATTTTAGAGGCACTTGGAAATGGCTGCAGGGTTATCTGTTGGAAGGAACTTTTATCTCCAGACCTGCTTGCCTACAGTCAAGGGATTATGGGATTGACTGGCTCCCTTTTAAATTCACCCACTTTCTACTTTAATAATTAACTGTTCCATTTCCCAGACTCATACTGACTGGCACCCCTTGCCAGCTCTCCCCCCTCCGCCTGGGCTGGCTGGCATTAGAACTCTGTTCTGAACAGCTTCTTTCCTGACCTACAGAATTGGGAGCAAGGCTGGCTGGAATGTAAGACCCATCCCTCTCACTGGCACTTCTCCCCAAAAGCGACATGAGTCAGCTGGCTGGGGCTCGGGGGAGCCCCAAGAGGGAGGTGGATCAGCCGGTTTGGTTTGAAGCAAGCAGGAAAGCACACCTGGGCAGTGTGGACCCTTTAAAGGCAGATAACTAAGAACTGGAGTAGCAGTTCAGCAGTGTGTCCTTTTCCAGCACAGCTGCTCTTGTAGAGGGTTGAGGGTTGTGATCTTTGGCTGATGGGGCCTGGCTCGCTGTTTCTCTGTCATTCTCTCAGGCAGAGGCTGCTACAACTGCATGGAAACTGGTGGAGACATTCACTTTGGTTCTCAGGCTTCTCAGTTTCCCAGCATTGCTACTCTGTTTAATTCTCACTTCCCTCTTTTAAATATGTCTGCTAGTGAGTCAGGTTCCTGCAAGTTTTTATTCTAGGAACTGTTCCAGTTTCCACCGTTTATCTTTGTCTTCCAGTTGATCTGCAGTTTGGGAAGAAAGCCTTTAGTCTGGAGTGGGAGGTACCCCAAGCTGCATTCAAGCTTTCAGATCCTGAGGGGCTGTCTCCTCAGAAGCTCAGAGAATTTTTGCTCATTGTGTGTCTAATTGCCAAGTGCAGACAGGTTTCATTGGAAACCCGCTCCATGGGCTGTCATGGCAACCCGATCGTCAATCGACACTGCAACCGCAGCAGCAAATGAGGCTCTGAGAGCCTTACGGGTGGGCGGGGCTAGAGTAGCCGGATGCTGGCAAGGCTCCTTCGCATATTAATATTTGGGGCTTGGTCTGAGTCATCAGAGGGGGGCGGCGGAAATGCTTTATGAGCTAATGCCACACTCCCAAAGGTACTCTACTTGCCCTGTTCTTACTCATGGTATTCCAGCTCTTGTGGGAAGCACCTGTTTCTCTGGTATGAAACAGTAGTAGAACAAGGAAAGCCTGTGGGGTCGGCGCATTGGCAGGTCTGAAGGTGAGAAGATGCTCGTGAGAGGAAGTGCAGATTAAGGGAAATGAAATAGCACTGAATTCTCAGGGGGCGGGAGTGACTGTTGTCATTTCCCAGGACCAGTTGTTAGAGGAATGGACTTTGGAAGAAAGGAGACAAACATGGATCTGGGTCACAAAATTAGAGCAGGTAAAGAGAGCATAGAAGGCAGGAGGGGGAGAGTGCATTACACTCATGGGTTCAGAAACGCTTGGGGCCGGTGTCAAACATCCTGCTTTATGAACCCCTTTTTTTGGCCATGCCACCTGACATGTGGGTTTCCATGGTGGCTCAGATGGTAAAGAATCTGCCTGAAATGCGGGAGACCCGTGTTCAATCCCTGGGCTGGGAAGATTCCCCTGGAGAACTGAATGGCAACCCACTCCAGGGTTCTTGCCTGGAGAATCCCAGGGACAAAGGACAAAACTGCAGGCTGCAGTCCATGGGGTTACAAAGAATCGGACACAACTGAGTGACTACACTTTCACTCTCGCGTGACGTGTGGGATCTTAGCACCCCAACCAGGGATTGAACCCGTGCCCCCCGCAGTGGAAGCAGAGTCCTAACCACCAAACCGCCAGGCAGATCCCGAGCCCTGCTTTATTCTTCTTCCTTATTTGTATTTCCCACGTGTGTGTTTAGCACTGTAACAGGTAGAGTTTCTTGTGGCTTTTTTTTTCTTAGCTAAGGCTAAAATTGCTCCCCCATACCTGCCACCTCCCTTGTGAGGTCCTGCTCATTGTAATGCTCAGGGTCAGGCTGAGGAAGTGTTCTTTCGAAACTGAATTCTAAAATCTCTTAATGGCAGTGTCAGGCTTGGGTGCTGATTTACGTGGCTGTTGTAACAAGAGCCGGGCCCCGGGTGAGCCTCAGCCCCGCTGCCAGCTGACTCTGGGGCCTGAGCAAAGCAGGTGGCCTCTCCTGGTCTGATTCTTCTTCTCAGAGATTAAGAGGTCACCCCAGGGCCCCTCTGGAGCCCAGTGTCTGTCATTCCAGGGAAAGAATATTTGCCTTGGAACTCCAGGTGCCTGGAGGTCTCAACTAGGAAGTTGCCATTTCTGTGTGACAGAAGAACTCTGCATGACCTGTGCAACTCAGGGGGGTGGATGGTTTAAATAAATAAGCAAACACCAGTGTACGTTTGTCCAGTGAAGACATTCTGTTGGACATGAACACGGTTGCAAAACAGAAATACATTGCAGCTCTTTTTTAAGAATAACATTGGAATAGAATTAATATAAGCGTTGTTAAGATCACATCTTGACAAGCACAGGTAGAACTTTTCAGAGAACATTTCTGACCCAGCTGGTACCATTGGTCTGTAGAATGATGAGCTCTGTTATGATCAGGAAGATTCCATTCTGTTTATTGTAGAAGATAGTTGCCCTTGTTTGATAATGCTTTTTAAATTTATTTTTTAAATTATGAAAATATGATAACACATTTACAGGAGATTTGGAAAATATACAACAAGTTACATATAGATCATTTCTTTTATGTTAAATATTGATTTCATTTTCATATGACTTTGTTTTCAAATCTCTTTTCAGGTGTGTAAATATGTCATAAAACTCAGTGGTAACAAACAAACAAAAAAAAGCCCTCAATGGTACAGTTATGTTTACCACCATTATTTGAAAAACATAGTTTAGTAGAAAATGAACATCTCCAATTTAACAACTTATTCGTTCAGTCAAAATATTTGCCATTTTGTATTGGAAGGATTATAGTCATCATTGAAATGAGACACTTCAACAGATCTGTGTAATTTGTTTTCATTTCAGAAGCACACATGAATAGTTTTAAAAAGGAAGATCAGCAGTTAAAGTTCAGCTCTTTTTTTTAATAAATGTGAACTTCCTTTAAAATAAAAGTAATAATACAGTATCTTGTTGAGGTAGACAAAATGCCCTGAGGACTCTTTATTTGCAGACACTTGGGAAACCAAACCTAAGGTCTTCATTGAGAATGGTCATGTTTGTTCCTTGGGGTCTTAGAGCCCTGCCAAGTATGATTCATTCATTCAGAAACTGCTTCTATCAGGCACCTTCCGTGATCAAGGCAAGGGCTCATTCCAGACAAGGAGGTATAATAGCCCTGCCTTCAGGGACCCCAACAGTAGAGATAAGATATATGTTAAAATAGCTCTAAAGCAGAACATTCTGGGTTGGGTGGGTTAACAGACAACTGAGTGACTTGGATTTAGGTGGAGGCTGAGGCGGCATTTGCCCAAATAATCCTGAGCTGCCTCTGAGTACATCATTGGATCCACCCAAGTGAATGGATAAAACAGTCCAAGGCCTGTTTTTACAGACTAACCCTGAGATCTCTTTAGAAGGGCTGAAACATGGGGTCAGCCAAAAAGTTCTTTCGGGTTTTTCTGTAGCCTCTCACGGGAAAGCCAAATGAACTTTTTGGCCAATCCAGTAATATAAGTTACTAAAATCTGTTATATACTGATGTATATAAGCATCAGCATCTTGTTTTCAGAACCTTTTTCAAGTTCTTAACAAAAAGATTTTTAGTGAATTTAAGAAGTTCCTTTCACTTCTGTGGATCAACAAATGATAAAAATCCATTTTTAACCCATCCTGGTAGTGAGGGTTTGTCTGTATTAGGAAGTAGCACGCTGTAGATGGAACAAGGCGAGACAGATTCCTTTTTCATCTCTGTGACGTGGGCTCTTCCTCTGCAGCACGAATCTGACAACTTCAGTGCGAAAGGACGAGGTGGAGGTGGTGGGGTGGCCCTTAAATAAAAATCAGATCTTGACTCTCCAGGACCTGAGATTTTTTTTTTTTTCCCCTCATCCTCACCTCATTGTTCTAGGGCAGTGTTGTTCAGAAGAACTTTCTGTGGTGATGGAAATGCTCGGTGAATCCATGTGACTGTCAAGCCATGCGACCCATGCAGAAGGAAGTGAATTTTTCATTTCATTTTGATTTATTTAAAATTGAGGATTTCCTTGGTGGTCCAGTGGTTAAGACTCCCTGCATTGGAGACAAGGGTTCCATCCCTGATTGGGGAACTTAAGATCCCCACATGTTGTGGTGCAACCAGAAATAAATTAATGAAAATAAATAAAATTGAAAAACTTCTGTGTTGAGCAGCACGGTTCTAAGCTGAAAAGCTCCAATCCACTGAACTTTGGAGCGTTCTGAGTGAACGTGGACTCTGAAGACTACTTCCATGGGTCCTGAGTGAGGCTCAGGCTGACCCTAGATTGGTGCTGCTAAGGAGTCCCCCCCAGCACAATGACCTTAGCCCAGGGTGTCCTCTTCCTGCCCCCTCCCCCCCAACGTCAGCCTCTCCACACTTGGCGGGGTCTCCAGGCAAAACCCACAGAAGGGGTGCTCATGTGCAAGGTGGCCTGGGAAAGAAAGGTCCCTGGAGCCAGCCAGGTCAGGAGCAGCTCCGGGACAGATGAATGAGCCCCCCTACAATCCCATGGGACCCCTCCCAGCATCTCCCCACCACCCCTGACTTTCTGCCCTCACAGCTAAACTGGACCCATTCAGTGAGCCCTGATTTAATCTCTGCCTCCACTAATTTTTCTGCTGGAAATGATTTACTAAAGGGAGAAAAATACGGTATTGTGTGACGCGTTTGGGGACCTTGTGGAAAAAAACAGGCCAAAGGCAGTTTGTTTGTTTGGAGGGGTTGGCAGCTGGTGGGTGAAGGTTTGTTTGGGGGGCAGGGCCGAATGCGCTGCCTGACTCAGAAGGGTTAATCAGGGAGCTGGTGACGTCAGTCCTGATCTTTATCCCCTGGCACTGGGGCAGTGCCCGCCTCCTCACGGGGCTGTGTGCTCATTGGCTGTTGGCTGGAAGTACAGTGAGCAGACTCTTTTTTTCAATTAAGCCAAAGGGCAGGGCCGAGGCAGCCAATGACAGCTGCGCCCCAGCATATCTTGTGCGAGTGTGCCGGGGCCAGGCAGCATTCCCGGCGTCCACGCCGCCTGAAGCAGCTCCCGCCAGCATGCTCTGCCTGTGCTTGTATGTGCCCCTCATCGGGGAGGCCCAGACCGAGTTCCAGTACTTCGAGTCCAAGGGGCTTCCCGCCGAGCTGAAGTCCATCTTCAAACTCAGCGTCTTTATCCCCTCCCAGGAGTTCTCCACCTACCGCCAGTGGAAGCGGGTCTGTACCGGGACGCAGGAGGCAGGCAGGCGGGCACTTCCTCACCGTTGACTCAGCGAAGGCCCGAGCTGGTAGAGGGTCCCATGCCTCCAGCTCGCTTGATTTCCAGCCACGCCAGTTTCTCCCCAGCAGGCGCATGACTGTAGCCGGCTGCAGGGCTGCGTCACTGGAGAGACTGGCTCTCATGTGACTTCCAAGGGAGGCTGGAATTATAGGGGAGGCACTCGTGGAAGAGGGAAAGGAATTTTCTTGCGGAGAGTGGGTGCGGGGCAGTGCAGGGCCAGAAAGTGGGGGCGTGGTCTGGCTGCTGCGGGGGTCTTTCTCTGAGCTGGGGGGAGGGGAGAGGTCCCTCATTGGAGGTACAGGAGTTGGAACTGTGGCTGCAGAGGCTAGAAGTGACAGGACTGTGCTCTGGGTGAAACAGACCAATGGGCAGGGGTGAGGGGACCTTCCTAGGGGGTCTCTTTGGAGCCGGAGGCAGCAGAGATCATTACCATTTTAAATACGGGGAAACAGCTACAGCGTCTGAGAGGGTCGCCTCCTCCTACAGGGACACCCCAGCTTCGCCAGTCAGCAGACCCCTCGCTGTCCCCTGGTTCTCGAGGTGGCAGTGGCGGTCAGAGTGTGCGCAGGGGGTGATGACGTACTTATCCTAGGAAGGAGACCGGACTAGGGTAGAAGCGAGGGTTTAGACTGTTTTGAAACCAGCTGCATGAGCATGTTCTTGGGTTGTCGGTACCCCGGCACCCACCCCAACAAGTCACATGGATCACACTGGTGCCCGAGCAACGCAGATCCCAGCGAGCTTCGTTCCTCGCGTTCGCCTCCTCCCTAAATGACTTGCAGGTTCTACTTCCACTCCTCTCGTAAAGCTAGGGTGATTACCTGTATGTCATCTGTGTCATTCTTGGTGGAGAGCAGAAATGCCTGCAGGAAGTTAACCCGAGTCCACGGAGTTGATAGAACATGTACCAGCGTCTGTCTCACATTCCAGTCACACCCCCGAGCTGGTCTTTGGATCATGTTAAGTGACACAGTATCTGGAGAGAACCAGCTAGCCAATGATCCATCAATTTCCAAATCCACCGGCTCAGAAGACTTGGAAACCCACAATGGTTTGTGGATAGAGGATGTTATTTCCCGCTGAGAGAATTGGGCAACGCAAGGAGACTCTGCCCATTTTCTTTAGATTTTTCGGCCCTAGTTTTGGGGTGTTGCTGGGTTGGAGTGACTCATGTGTATTCCCCACCTTCTTGAGATTAACCTTTACAATGGCAGCAGGCTCTCTCAATAGGGAGGTGACTGGAATCCAACAGGCCTGGCTTGAATGCCGCCTACCACTTCCCTACCTGCATGACCTTGGATAAATTCCTTGGCCTCTCAGAACTTCTGTTTCAGACTCTGAAAAGTGAGGGAAATGCCAGCCCCCCACCTCTTAGAGATATTTGCAAGGATTCATCGGGTTACTCAAGGTAAAGCATTTAGCAGAACCTGGGGTGCAAGCCAAGTGCTTGTGCTTTTGTGGGAAACTTCCAGTTGCTGAGCATCCAAAATGGGCTACAGCTGCTTGAACCAAGCTCATCTCTAAGCACAGGTGGACCCTCACTGCCAAGGAAAGGGTCTCTTAAAGCCCCCTTGGCTTACCGAACTATTCCTGAGTCAAGCTGCCCTGCTTTCCAGGGCCTGGTTAATAAGGAAGCTGAGGTTGGTTACAGCATCTGGCTCCCCCGAGATCTGAGACAGTCAGCGCCTTCAAGCACAGGCCCAAAAATAGTTCCTGTGGGTCGTAGCACTTCCCCAGCCTCCAGAGTTCTCTCTGACGGTGTCTCCACCAAGCAGGCCTTGGCAGGGGCCAGCTCTGCCCTGTACCTTTACCCGGGTCACCCCCGACTGTTCTTTGGCCAGTGCCACTGTTAAGAATAAAAGCGCAAGGTGCAGAGTTTCTGCTGAAATCTGGGGCTCCGGGGCCACCCCACATGTGGGCAGAGGGCACGTGGGTCTGAGGCCTGGCTCCAGGGACTAACCTGGTGAAACCAGAAAGGCTCAAGCCCGCCATTGTCGGCCCCTGTCTGAAGGGCTTCTCTCAGGGACTGATTTTTTCCCTTGTCAATCGCGAGGGAAGCACGGCGGGCTCTCGGCTGGGTTCTGGCCGGCCCTCGGCTGGGTTCTGGCCGGCTTTCGGGCATCCAGGCGGTGACCCTGGGAATGGAGGAGGGGCAGTGTCTCGGGTCACCGGGCCAGCTCGTGGATGAGCAGTTGTTTTCCTGAGGACGGGGCACCACAGGCGGGAGAAGCTGGTGTTTGAGCCCAGGGACAAAACCTTTCTTTTCTTTTCTAGAAAATTGTACAAGCTGGCGACAAAGACCTCGATGGGCAGCTAGACTTCGAAGAGTTCGTCCACTATCTCCAAGATCACGAGAAGAAACTGAGGCTGGTGTTCAAGAGTTTGGACAAAAAGAATGATGGTGAGCATTGTCCCCAGGGCCAGCAGCTGCCCGGCAGTCCTGGGCCTCTGCGCCAGGCTGGCCCCAGCTTCACGGCCTTTGTTGTTCCAGGGCGGATCGATGCCCAGGAGATCATGCAGTCCCTGCGGGACTTGGGGGTCAAGATATCTGAGCAGCAGGCAGAAAAAATCCTCAAGAGGTGAGTGCATGCGTAACCAGCCCCTGGGTTTGCTTTAACAAAAGTGTGACGAAAGAAAGATTCTTGGACTCGCTCCGCAGTGCCATTCATTGTATTAACCCTTTTTCCATGAACTTTGGCTCCTGGTGGTTGGAAGGGATGAATAAGTAACCCCTCCCAGAGACCAGCCGCTCCCCAGGGTCCAGGTCAGCTCCCAGTGGAAGAATTGCAAATCCCCTGGCAGGGTGCCCAACGCCAGCCACTCTCAGAGACTAGTGGGGAGATTTCAGTAGGTGAAAGGCGAGCAAGGAACACTCTTCTCTGGCTGGTCGTGCAGGGAGGGGCAGGGCTCACAGGGCCGCCCTCCAGTGAGGGGAACCTCCTCTTAACTTCACACTCAGATGCACTGCCCCAGGCAAATGGCGATCCTAGGCGCTGGGAACTCCCACCAGAGCAGCCCTGCAGTCGCCTCCTGTCCTCCCCAGCCTCCTTAAGTCCCGGGGGGTCCAAAACCAGCTGGCAGGCTGGTAGGAATGCAGCCCCTGGCCCTCGCTCCCCTCACCTGCAGAGCGCGTCCTCACGCCATGCTGTGCCGTGTGCTCACCTCACTAACCTCCGCTCAGAGCACTTACTTGTGTTGTTTCTCCTCTCTCCTCTGCATCCTCCTTTTGTCTGTCTGTCAGAATACGAACGGGCCACTTCTGGGGCCCTGTCACCTAGTAAGTATCTATGTCACCCTGGGGACCTCTTCCTGCCTCCTTAACTTCTGTGCCTGATCAGATCGGGGTGCTCATGGGCCATTACATCCCTGTGTCTGTGCCAAGTGGGGTGTGGAGCCACCTGGCCCCTTCTCCTCCGGGGCAGGGGCACCTTCCGTGGTTTCCCGGTGGCCACGCGCCTGCCCTCGGCTCCCCAGGAGGTCGGGGCGGGGTGGGGGTTGCGGCTGACAGGTGGGGCCTGCGTCCACTTGGGTGACCGTGCGTGTGTCTCACAGCATGGACAAAAACGGCACGATGACCATCGACTGGAACGAGTGGCGAGACTACCACCTCCTGCACCCCGTGGAGAACATCCCCGAGATCATCCTCTACTGGAAGCACTCCACGGTGAGCCCCGCCTCCCAGGGCCGGAAGGCGGTCTCTTCTTCCCCCGTCCAGAGGGTCCCGTCCGCCCAGCATCAGCCCCCATCCTGCTGGGGGTTCCTGGCCTGCCCCCTCTTCCGCAGCAGGGCTGTTCACTCCTCTGCCAGCCCTCCAGGTGCTCCCTCCGTCTCCCACGTGCCAGCCAACCTAAACGGCCCCGCCCATTCCCCAAACACGGATTCCCTCTGCCAGAAAGGGTACCCTCCTGTCGCCCCCATTGCTGCCCAATCTTCAGGGTCCACCCCTCTTGCTGAGCCCTCTGGTTTTCTCAAAGCCTCCTGGGGGGCCGTGGGAGCTACCCGGTAAAGAGCAAATAGCCGAGCTGTTAAGTGTCTTCCCCCTCCCCCACCCCAGTTTTTGTGTCATTTCCCTCTGTGGCAAAAGAATGCCTCCCCACTGCCACACACATACAGCTCTTTCACCTCTGATCAGAGGCACACAGCACCCTCACTGGTGGTGGCCCTGTTGACCCCCCTGCCTGCGTGCCCCCTCCGTGCACAAGCATCCCTTTCTGCTCCTCCTTGCTGAGTGCCCCCTGGTCACAGTCCTAGCACCATCCCATGCCACCAGCTCTAAGAGGGGAGGCCACAGGCGCCCCTTCTCCTCCGTCTCCCTCAGTGCCCTCAGGGGATGCCTGGCATCTTTGTGGGGTGAAATTAAGTGGGCACGTCATAGGTAGGAGCCGGCTGCCCCCCAGGCTGGGCCTGTGCCCCCCGGGCTTGGAGCAGAGCTGACTCTGCCAGCCACCCCAGGAGAGAGGGCGCCTCTCAGGCAGCACAGCCCTCTCGTGTTTGCAGAAGCCTTGCATAACGCTCTGCCGGCGCGATCCGGTTACTCTTCGGGTTTCAGAAGAATTTTTACCCCGGTTACACATCGTGTTTCAGAAGAATTTTTACCCCCGACTTGATCCTTTGAGCACAGCCAGCCTGGCAATCCTCAGCTGAAATGCCTTTGTAAGCTGTTCTTGCAGGAGCCCCTGGTGGCATCTGGACGGGCTGTCCTCCTGGTTTTGTACCCGCATTTTTCCAGCTCTGCTTTCAGACCCTAACCTCGGCCTCTCTCTCCAAGGCCACAGACGGCTCAGAGCTTTGCCACCTCCACAGGGTGGGGGTGGGGGGTGTGCAGAATGGTGGTGGTTCCATTTTAGACAGTGGAAGGCAGTAGACCTAGCTGGCGGCGGTCGTTCAGCCAGAAGCTTTGGGAGCCTGCTTGATTTATTGGTGTTGGCGTTCCTCACAGATCTTTGATGTGGGTGAGAATCTGACAGTCCCCGATGAGTTCACGGTGGAGGAGAGGCAGACGGGGATGTGGTGGAGGCACCTGGTGGCCGGCGGTGGGGCGGGGGCCGTATCGAGAACCTGCACGGCCCCCCTGGACAGACTCAAGGTGCTCATGCAGGTATGTACGCAGGAAGACGGGCCCTGAGCCGCCTGTTTCCTCCTTGGGGTTCTTTGGTCGGTTGGCTTCCCTGCCCTTGTCTGGGGCCCTGCTCTGGGCCCATACCTTTCTTAAATCAGATTGGAGTTATTGCTCCAACCAGGGTGACATTAGATCCTGGCCCAGGTGACCTTTTGCGCATTGCTGATCTAATTTTATCTGAGGCTCTTAAGCCAGGAGTCACATTACAGGGCTGTAATGTGGGCAGCTGACCCCAGTGAGAACTGGGGTGTGGCAGGAACCTGTCACCTTATGTACATCTTATGTAGACCACTGCATGGGGGGCTGTGCAAGCTGATCCTCACCTGGCCCAGATACTAGTTCCCTGGCTGAGTGCCCGATTCCAAGTCCACAGGGCAGAGATAAGCTGAACGCACGTCAGGGGCAGGGTTGTGAAATCGACCTGCCTGAGGACACACCACTGGACTTCAGTGTCATCTGAACAGTGGCCAGTCACCCTCTTGTTCCCTGGCTGGTGTTCTGGCATTTTTTAATGCCAGGAACCCTGCTCAGAAAAGGTGTCAGCCTCTCCCTGCCTCCTTTCTCTGCCTCGGTTCAAGGTCTATGGACAGAAGAAGGTGCCAAGTTAGGGAGATGGAGTGGTTTGGGCAGAGGAGCTCTGGGCCTGGGACCTGATCTGGGGTCCCTCCCTCCCATCTGGGTGACCATGAGCTCTTCCCTTCACTCCCAGGACTTCTATTCCTCTGGAAACTAAGAGGCTCAAACCAATTGCCTCGTCAGTTTGTTTTTCTTCCCCAAATCCCCGAGAATGCTGTAGAGATGAAAAGCTGTCCTTGGGTGAAATGACTAGGCTGGGAATGCATTCAGTTAATGGGAGTAGGAGAGGGGTCGTGGGTAGGGGGCACATGGATTGGCTGGTCTGATGATGGTTGAACCTTATTATGGGTTCATGGAAGCTCCTCTGTACTTTTATATACGCTTGAAAGTTTTTCCATAATAAAAAGTTCAATGTTTTTTAAGTGGTCCTCATGGAGGTGTAAGAGGTGTTTAGCACGGTGTTGGGATATAAACATTGGGTGCACAGCAAAAAGTCTGGTTGGACCCACAGCCAGTGCTGAGTCGGTCTCAGGCACAAGACGGCAGAGCCTTGCCTGCCGACCTCCCATCTTAGTTCTTGGTCAGACGACGGTGGCTCCCTGTGGCTCCTCCTGACCTCTTGTCCTTCCCTCCCCAGGTCCACGCCTCCCGCAGCAACAACATGTGCATCGTGGGTGGGTTCACCCAGATGATACGAGAAGGAGGAGCCCGATCACTCTGGCGGGGCAACGGCATCAACGTCCTCAAAATCGCCCCCGAGTCAGCCATCAAATTCATGGCCTATGAGCAGGTGAGGACCCGGCTCTCCAGGGAGAGTCGCCCATTAGCACCTGCATCCTGAACGCCCCCTGGGACAAGCTCCCTGCCCTGCTGATCCCTGGAACCCGGAGCCAGGCCTTGAACCTGAGGGACAGCCGGGCCAGGTGGGGGATGGAGGGGCCTGGGTCTGAGCCCCGCCTGCCCCACTAGCCTGTTCCACTGGGGGCCAGTGCCTGCCTTCTCTGGGCTGCTTCGAAAGCCCAGGGGACACCAGGTCTCAGTTAAACCTGATCGGCTCCGGGAGGACGGGCGGGGCAGCAACAGGTGTGCTGGTCTCCAGCAGAGGGGTTTCAGTTTGTTGGCTCCTTATTTCAGATCAAACGTCTCATTGGGAGTGACCAGGAGACTCTGAGGATTCACGAGAGGCTTGTGGCAGGGTCCTTGGCAGGGGCCATCGCCCAGAGTAGTATCTACCCGATGGAGGTGAGGGCCACGTCAGTGCTGGGGCGGGCAGCCCGTGTGGAGGTGGGTGGGCGGACTGGGCCCTACTCAGGCTTCCATCACCCGCCCTGGGCTCTGCAGGTCCTGAAGACTCGGATGGCCCTGCGCAAGACAGGCCAGTACTCGGGCATGCTGGACTGTGCCAGGAAGATCCTGGCCCGAGAGGGCGTGGCCGCCTTCTACAAAGGCTATGTCCCCAACATGCTGGGCATCATCCCTTATGCTGGCATAGACCTGGCCGTCTATGAGGTGAGGCCCCCTGGAGGATTCAGGCCCCTTGAGCAGCAGGAGAGATTCAGAACCCCCCCTCCTGGCCATGTGTCATCCCTCCCCAGTACCCCCTCCCCGCGTTGTCTCCTTCCAAATTCCTTTGTCCCTTGCAAGGGGTTTCCTGCCACACCGCCTGCCCATGGCAGCCCCCAGGGTCTGTACCCCAGGGGCTTGGCTGACAGATCTGGAGAGCGCGGTGCCCGGAGGGCTCCCTGGCCCCCTGCAAGCTCCAGAGCACAGGGGTCCAGCCCTCCGAGGAGAAGGGGTTGCTGCGCCTGCTTCCTCCCCCCCTACCATCCTATCTGGGAATCCCCAGTGACAGCAGAAATAAAGGGCAGGCCAGTCAGGAGCTCAGCCAGCCCCCAGGGCGAGCCCAGGCCAAGCGAGTTGGGTTACTGTGGCCTTGCGGATCCCATCCATGTGACTGGGCAGCGCCTCCTATGTGGATCCGATATCTACCCCCAGCCGCCAACCCCCCCAGTCTCTCCCTGCCTCTCAGGCTTTTCCCTCCTGGGGCCTGCAGGCACTTCAGCTCATCCCCGCCCCGCTGTACCCTTGCAGACGCTCAAGAATGCCTGGCTGCAGCGCTATGCAGTGAACAGTGCAGACCCTGGTGTGTTTGTGCTCCTGGCCTGTGGCACCATGTCCAGCACCTGTGGCCAGCTGGCCAGCTACCCACTGGCCCTGGTCAGGACCCGGATGCAGGCCCAAGGTAAGGCTAGTCGGCCCCCAGGGCCCCATCTCCCCTGGGGCAGGTTGGGATGTAGCGAGGAGCCACCAAAAGGCCCCTGACGGGTGGCCTCTCTCACTACAGCCTCCATGGAGGGCGCTCCTGAGGTGACCATGAGCAGCCTCTTCAAACAGATTCTGCGGACCGAGGGGGCCTTTGGCCTGTACCGGGGGCTGGCCCCCAACTTCATGAAGGTGATCCCAGCCGTGAGCATCAGCTATGTGGTGTATGAGAACCTGAAGATCACCCTGGGCGTGCAGTCGCGGTGACAGGCGTGGGGCCAGCTGCCTGCGCAGACTCGCTGATCCCAGGCTCCCAGCCCTGGGATGTGTAGCCATCTCATTCTGTGAATGTACCAACACTACGCTGACTGAAGCCAAGCTGTGAAAACCCTGGGGTGCACCCGCAAGTTGGGGGGGACAGAGCTGGCAGGCCCACCGGGTGCGTCCTGCTGACCCCGGCCCACCCGCGTGTCCATTCCAGGGAGGACCTGTGAGTGTTCCTCAGGGCCCAGGGCTCAGCAGGACATGGGCCCGAGCGCGTGGGGGCTGAACGCTGCCCAGGGTTGCCTGCAGAAGAGCAGGGCTGGGAGGCTGGCTTCATCCTCCCGTCGCATCCTCGCAGCCGGGCCATTGGCGCGGGCCGTCTTCTGGCCTGCTGAGCGTCTTCCCCAGGGGGCCCACTTCGCTTCCTTCCTCGCTGCTGTTGTCAATGGTAGGAAGAGGGCCCCCTGCCCTCTCCCCACGCTGCTCCTCTCCCCTCAGTCCATGGGGAAGGGTAGTTGTATCTGAAACCTGAGCCCAGCTTCCCAACCAGCCACTCTGCCGCTGGCTGGCTGGTGCAGGGAAGAGGGCTTCCAAGCTGCCCAGCAGGCAGTCACCTGGATGCACGTGTGCATGACGGGGGGCCAGGCTGCCTGGCATCCTGGCGCATGGCTTCACAGGTCCTGGAACCCAGAGGGCCTCTGCTCCCTGCTGCTGAGGGGGGCTCATGAGGCTCTGAGCTGGGCCCGGACTCTGTCAGGACTGGCACCAGCTCAGAACCAAGTCCCTCTGCCCCACTGGCATGAGGGCAGTGGGCATCGTGTCAGAGCAGGAAGGGCCATGTCTGCCCTGCGTCTGCATGCTCTGGCAAGAGAAGGAAGAGGTGTTCAAGGCCTTAATAATTACGTATCGTTGGAAGAAGGGTTTTGTTCAGAAAGAGAAGCTGAACAAACATGCAGGTTCTGGTCTTCCAGAAGGAAGACAGAGAGCCAATGGCTTGGCTGACCGCATTTAAGTCTGTTTCTGACGCCCCTGGGGACTTGCATCTGATCCCCACGGGGGCCAAGTGGGACCACTTCACATTCCGCTGATGCAATGTGTCACACTGCTTGGAGCCTATTTATTTTGTATTTATTTGAACAGAGTTATGTCCTAACTATTTTTATAGATTCGTTTAATTAATAGCCTGTCATTTTCAAGTTCATTTTTTATTCATATTTATGTTCCTGGTGGATTGTACCTTCCCGGCCCCCATGAGGTGAGGTGGGGAGAGGAAGCAGGGGGCCGTGGGCGTGACCCTCGTGCCTGTCCAAAGAAAGGCAAAGAAGGCAGAAGGGCCCTGACCGCAGAGAGACAGGCCCTTGGCAGGTTAGGGGGAGAGGGGGCCAGCACCCAGGAAGCCTTAGGAGCTGAAGGTTTGATCAGGGGGCGGGAAGAGGGAGGGAAACTCCCACTCCGTTGAAGATGGAAGTCCAAATCATTTCTTGGACTGGGGAGGGATTTCTTTATTTTCCCCCCTTTTTGAAGGATAGGGCAGTGAGGTACCTATCACTGTGAGTTTGGGGGTGAGGGCCAGAGGAGAAGGCCACTAGCTCCCCCCACCATCCCCTGTGAAGCGGGCTCCCTCTGTCCCGGCCACCACCCCCCCAGCCCACTCCCCCCCTGCTCAATAATGCTGGTCTCCGTGCACGTGCACGGCCACACTCACCGGAATGGCCCGATGAGGACAATTCAAATATGATGCAAAGATCAATGCAAAAATTACTGTTATATATAAGTAGAGTTGTAACTGGAATTGGTGACAAAGCAAATTAAGAAAGAATTGGGAGTTGTCATCAAAAACAGCCTTCTAATAAAGTTGTTTAAGAGCTGATGACAGAGTCATGGTTTTGCTGACCTGGGCTTGGGTGGCACAGGGCTGTTTCCTCGTTAGAATGTTGTGTCACTCAAGTCCCTTCAGTCGTGTCCGACTCTCTGTGACCCCGTGGGCTGTAGCCCACCAGGCTCCTTTGTCCATGGGATTCTCCAGGCAAGAATACTGGAATGGGTTCGCATTTCCTTCAGGGGATCTTCCTGGACCGGGGATCGAACCCGCATCTCCTGCCCTGGCAGGTGGATTCTTTACCGCTGAGCCACCAGGGAAGCCCACGTGTTAAGAGTACAAATCCATTTGTCTCTTCAGAGGACATGAGAAAACTTTGCCCTCCCCTCACTCAGAGCAGCTCCCCCTTCCAGGCTTCTCAAGGCACCCTCTCCTTAGAATGGGTGTTTGTTGGCTTTGGGGTGCTCTGACCGGTCGCCAGTGCCCCGGGAGTTCCTGCATCCGGGGGTCCTTCCTCGGCCCTCACCTGGTCCAGACTATCCAGGGCAGAGCTGATCCCTCAATGCTGCTAGAAGCCCCTCCTGACTCCTCTTCCTCTCAAACTTGCAGGCTGGCCCTCTCCAGCTGCAGAGTTGGTCCCTCTCCGTCCCTCTGGAGGGCCCCCCAACACTCTTTTTTGCTTTGTGGAAATGGAATGTTGGTAGCCGTACCTCCAGCATCTAAGACCGTGCCCAGTGCAAAGAAGTGTTCATTAAATAACTCCACACCCCAGTCCCCTAACAAGCCCTGGGTGCCACTGGTAGGGGTGGGGTGGGGCAGTGTACTATGAAGCAACTTAGAGAACGTGCCAGGGAGCTCTGGCTTTCAGAGGCTGTAAGGGGACACAAGAGTATGTGAAATGCGTATGCCACTTGTGCTGGGTTCAACAGGGACCACTCCACACCCCCCAAATTTATGTCCTTTGGGAACTTAAGACGTCGCTTAATTTGGAGACAGGGTTTTTACAGAAGTGATCAACTCACGATGGGGTGGGCCCTAAGTCCAAGGACTGAAGAAGAGGGAAATCGACGCGGAAGAGAGCGCCACGTGAGTGAAGGGCGTGATGAATGCACACTCAGACCCCAAGGGTTGCGGGCAGCCGCCTGAGGCGAGGGGAGAGGCGGCCACGCTTTCCGCCTCAGACCCTCCGGAAGGAGCCAAACCTGCCGCCGGGGGTTTCTGGCTTCTGGCCTCCTGCACTGAGAGAATTCCATTCCATTGTTTTCTGCCATCCAAGCTCTGGGTGGTTTGTTACAGCTAGGAAAGTAACACGCCACTGTCACCTTGTTACCAGGGCAACGGGGATAAACCATTTCCCAACCGCTGGGCGCCCCCACCTGGCCGCCCCATCCAGGCTTCTCCTTGGGATGGTAGACGGGTCCCAGTTCCCAGGTGCTCCATCCCACTCACTGGGAGAGCGGCTCCTCCAGCACAGAAGTTCGTTTTGGGAGGCAGGTGACAATGTTGGTCACCAAGCCAACCTTCCTGAGGTTGCCTCCTTGTTCCTTCCTCCCTCCTTCCAATCTTAATTATTTAGTTGGCTGCCCCAGGTCTTAGTTGCGGCATGTGAGAGCTAGTTCCCTGACCAGGAATCGAACCCAGTGCCCTTGCTTTGAGAGCACAGTCTGGACCAGGGGAGTCTCCTCCATCCAGTCTTTAATCACATGTCACCTTCTTACAGAGGCTTTCCTTGGCCACCTTACAGGGGCAGCCCTGTTCCCTCCACAGCACAGTTCATTCCCCTCCCCATTTGTTTCTCTCCCTCGTACTCACCACCAACTAGAGGATCAACTTTCTCATATGCTGGTCCCAGTAGGTGTCCAGCACCCACTACAGGCCTAACAAGTAGTTCGTCATTGGATAAAATCCATGCACATGTGCTGTCGTGTGGGAGGCAGAATTACATCCCCTCCCAAAGACATGCACGTCCTAATCCCCAGAACCAGTGCATTAGGTGGCAAGGCAAACAAAGGCTAATTAAGGTAACAGATGGAATTAGGTTTGCCAATCAGCTGACTTTCAAACAGGGAGAGAGAGTAGCCTGGATTATCCAAGTGGACCCAAGATCACAAGATGCTTCCTTGTGGGAGGGGAAGGCAGGGAGAGAGCCAGGGAGATTGGACAAAGGACTCAGCCCGGGGCTGCTTGCTTTGAAGATGGAGGAAGGAGCCCTGAGTCAAAGATTCCTGTGGCCTCTAGAAACTGGAAAAGGCAAGGTCAAGCCTCCCAGAAAACCTCCAGAAGGAACGCTGCCTTGAGGATGACCTTGACTTTAGCCCAGTGAGACACACTCCAGAACTCTGACCTCCACACGCGCCTTGGGAGGGCTGTTGGGACGTTGAAACGAGACAGGAAACGGAAAAGGCCGGTCCTTAAACACTTGCAGTGCCCCAGCCCTATCCTGGATTCCAAACACGGAGTAATTTCCCCTAAATGCTTTTTCATTCCACTCCTCCCCTGCCTCCCCCCCACCACCCCCACCCCGGCCCCCGCTGAGGAGGTCTGGGATCTCTGGCTTTGGGGGCTGGGGTGGGAGGGTGGGGGGACCTGGCCCATGTTCTGGGCACTTCCTTCCTGGAGCGAGACCCTTTCATCTCAGTCCCGGGAGTGCCATAGCTGAGCTGCAGCTCTGTGCACACAGGGGACAAGGGCTGCTGCCGCCATGTCCCCATTTTACAAAGGTGGAAACTAAGACCCTGGAAGGGGCAGGGGCTTGCCCAGGGCCTCCCTGGGAACAGGTGACAAGACCTTGAAGCAGATCAGAGTGACCCACTCTGGCTGTGTGCTTGGGGGTGAAGATACGGCTGGCCCTGCCCCCACACGAGGCCTGGCAGCCTTGGACCCACTCCACGACTCACCTGAGGGGAGCTTCACTGAGGGGCAGGGGCTCCTTGCCTGACCTCAGGTAGGTGACACCTGGTCCCTGGCCACTCTCCCTGCCAGGAGGCCCCAGAGAGCTGGGGGAAAGTGAGGCAGGGCTGTGCTTGAATCCTGGTACCTGGCAGTGTGATCTCAGGCAAGTTTCATGCCTCTCTGAGCCTCAGTTTCCTCATGAGGAAGATGGGCAAGGTATTTGCCTTTCAGCTCAGGGCCAGGTGGAACGCCAGATTCATCCAAAGGGCAAATGTTGGGAATTCCCTGGAGGTCCAGGGGTTAGGGCCCTGCGCTCTCAATGTGGAGGGCCCAGGGTTCAATCCCTGGTCGGGAAACAAAGATCCTGCAAACCACGACTCAGCTAAAACATACATATTCTTTTTCTTTTTAAAGGGCATAGGTTGAACCAAGATTCAAAACAGCTTTGCTGACTGAAGCCCCAAGCCCAGTTCTCCTCCTTGGTTCACGGCCAGGCTGCCCCCAGGCCCCATCTCATCAGTCCCAGTGGACTGGAATGTAGGGGAAGGGTGAGAGGAGGGGCAGCCTGCATGCCAGGCCCCACTGCCCAAGCATGGACCTTGGTCTCTGCTGCCCAGGGCCAGCGAGGAAGCAGGAGCAGACCAGCGAGGCCCGGCCAGAGGGGCTGGAGAGGCTGCCAGTGCTGGGTGGGAAGAAGGCCAGTGGGAGGGCAGCGATGCAGGAGGGCAGGGAGGAACCAGGAATGAGGAGACTGAGGCCAGAGGTGGGCCAGAGGGCTGCCCTAGGCCCCCAGGCCTCTCCAACTCTGAGTTTCCATAACACAAAGGTTGGCACTGGAGAAGGGGGAAGGGAGGTGCCAAGGAATGGTCTCTCTGGGCCTTTTGCCATCACCATTAAGCATGGTCCCTGTGGCCCCGGAGGAATGACTATCTCCACAGAAGCTGTGAAGGCCCTGAGCTGGCTCCACCCACACCCGCCAGTTTGGTGGGGGCCCCTGACTGCACCAAAGAGCCCAACCCCTACCCTGCATTTCTTTTTTTTTTAATGTGTGTCCATTTATTGATTGCTGGGAATACAGTTCATTGAGAATACACTGACACAGAGCCAGGGACTTGCCTCTGGCACTTGGCTCCCTGTAACCAGTTCTCTTCCCTGACTATACTGTAGTAAGGTTTAGTCTTCCTTGACTGTACTGTTCGTATTAGTGTCCTAATGACAGATTTTATTTTCCTAGGCTCCGAAATCACTGCAAACAGTGAGTACAACCAGGAAATTAATAAGACACCTCCTCCTTGGAAGAAAAGCTAGTCAAATCTAGACAGCGTATTCAAAAGCAGAGACATCACTTTGCTGACAAAAGTCCAAATAGTCAATACTATGGTTTTTCCAGAAGTCATGTACCAATGTGGGAGTTAGACCTTAAAGAAGGCTGAGTGTCAAAAAATTAATACTTTCCAATTGTGGTGCTGGAGAAGACTCTTGAGAGTCCCCTGGACTGCAAGGAGATCAAACCACTCAATCCTAGCGGGAATCAACCCTGAATATTTACTGGAAGGACTGATGCTGAGGCTCCAATATTTGGGCCACCTGATGCAAACAGCCAACTCACTGGAAAAGACCCTGATGCTGGGAAAGATTGAAGGCAAAAGGAGAAGGGGGAGGCAGAGGATGAGATGGTTAGATGGCATCACCAACTCAATGGATGTGAATTTAAGCAAACTCTGGAAGATATTAAAGGACAGAGGAGCTTGGTGTGCTACAGTCTGTAGGGTGCAGAGTGTTGGACACAGCAACTGAGCAACAAAAGGCCGCTGTTACAGATCGCCATAAACGTGGCGCCCCAAGACAGCACATATTCATTCCCGATAGATCTAGAGGCCGGAAGTCCAAAATCAACCTCAATGGGCTGAAATCTAGGTGTCCCACAGGGCTGCTTCCTTCCGGAGGCTCTCAAGGAGAATTCATTTCTTGCCTCTTCCGGCCTCTGGAGACCGGCTGCTCTCCTTGGCTTGTGACCTCTTCCTGGCGTCATTCCAGCCTCTCACTTCTGTTCTCACATCTCTTTAGTCAAAGCTCCCTCTGCCTCCATCTTATAAGCAGACTGTGATTACATTTAGGGCGCAGCTGGATAATCCAGGAAAATCTCTCCATCTCAAAATCATTAATTTAATCACATCAACAGAGTCTCTTTGCCACATAAGGTAATGCTCCCAGCTTTCAGGGATTAGGTCCTGGATATATTTGGGGGTCATTATTTAGCCCACCGCACCATCCCCACCCCCCGCCCGACTATCAGCCCTGTTCTCTGTTAGATGCTTCTGTCAGTCCAAATCCTTCCAATCCAACTGGTTAAATAAGTTAGGCAGCAGTGGCATACAGTGGAGCCGTCATTAGAAACAGTGAGGGAGAACGGTTGCTGATCTGGAATACATTGTGATCTGAATTTTTATTTAAAAAAAATATTTCTAGAGAGAGGAATATTATAATATACTGATTAAGGTCACTGTTTCTGGGCCCAGGAAATCTAGGTTCAAATCCTTCCTGTGCTATTTACTGTGTGACACTAAGCAATTCACTTAATCTGATGCCTCAGTTTCTTTATCTCTAAAATGGGAATACTTGTACTTACCTCAGAGAGATATCGAAAGGCTATGTAAAGTGCTTAAAACAGTGCTTTACACAGTTGTGGGGCCCACAAAATAGGCCCCATTTAACTGTTGGAGGGTTTTCCTTTGTAGCTCAGTCAGTAAAGAAATCCTGCAAGGCAGGAGACCCAGGTTTGATTCCTGGGTTGGGAAGATCCCCTGGAGAAGGAAATGGCAACCCACTCTAGTATTCTTGCCTGGAGAATCCCATGGACAGAGGAGCCTGGCGGGCTGCAGTCTATGGGGTCACAAGAGTCAGACACGACTGAGCAACCAAACCACCACTAACTGTGGGGTACATCTGTTGTTGTTCAGTTGCTCAGTTGTGTCCAATCTGCGACCCTATTGATTGACTGCAACATGCCAGGCTTTCCTGTCCTTCACCATCTCCCGGAGCTTATGCACTCATGTCCATCGAGTCGATGATGCCATCCAACCATCTCATCCTCTATCATCCCCTTCTCTTCCTGACTTCAATCTTTCCCAGCATCAGGGTATTTTCTAATGAGTTGACCCTGCACATCATGTGGTCAAAATATTGGAGCTTCACCGTCAGCATCAGTCCTTCCAATGAATATACAGGCTTGATTTCCTTTAGGATTGACTGGTTTGATCTCCTTGCAGTCAAAGGGATTCTCAAGAATCTTCTCCAACATTTACATATAAATACTTATGTGTAAAATATAAATTATATGTAAAAATGTAAGATATTTTATATCTCTATATATACACATAGTAAATGCAGCCTACAAAAATATAACTAGAAGGCTATTCTCCAAAAAGAATGTTTTTAAGTTTTTCTTATTGTATTTATTTTTAAAATATTTATTTATTTGGCTTTGCTGTGTCTTAGTTACAGCACACAGGATCTTCACTGTGGCATGCAGGATCTTTGAACTCTTAGTTGCAGCATGTGGGATCTAGTTCCCTGACCAGGGATTGAACCTGGGCCTCCCTAATTGGGAGTGAGGAGTCTTAGCCACTGGACCACCAAGGAAGCCCCCAGAATTTTTTAAATTGTTTTTTAAAATTTTAAATCTCAGTGATGGGTCTATAAATAATTGGTATCGTATTTTTGCTTCTCTGCAAGATCTGTTTATGCACAATACACGGTTATTTGTATAATAAAAATGAAATTTTAAAATTTAACAATCTAACAAAAAAAAGCAACCCAGAATCCTAATGTTTAAAGCCTCTGCTGTGGCTCTCTCTCCCTGGGGAGCCCTCCTGATCTGCACAGTCTCACGATCTGCACAGTCTCACGACTCTCCCCTTCTTACTTCCTGGAGCTCTTGTCTGGAAACAGTAGCTCTCAGCTGTGAACTGCAGCCCAGATGGAAACATAGCTGGAGTGTGCTCTGAGAAGAAACAGCAAACCTCACCGGCTGCAGAAAAATATCCCTCACCCATCAACAGGGCACATCAACTTTGTGCAACCTTCCCATCCACGATTACAACAACCTCATGAAGGGTAATTGACCTCCAAGGGCTTGCCCAAGGCCACAGAGTTCCCACCTCAAACCTGCTGCTGCCACCACCGCTACAGGGCACTCGCCATGACCTGAGCTAGACCAAAATGGGGCAAGGGTTCCTGGCTTGCAGTTCTTACCCGAGACGCGTGATTCTCCCTACCCATTCATCTTCAGACCCTTGCATATTAACTCCACTTTTGTTGTGTTGTGTTAGTCGCTCAGTCCTGTCCGACTCTTTGTGACCCCGCGGACCGCAGCCCACCAGGCTCCTCTGTCCATGGAATTCTCCCAGCATGAATACTGGAGTGAGTTGCCATGCCCTTCTCCAGGGAATCTTCCCTACCCAGGGGTCAAACCCAGGTCTCCTGCATTGCAGGCAGATTCTTTACCGTCTGAGCTACCCAGGAAGCCCGTTTTACAGTTGGGCAAGTAAGAGTCCTTGCAGAAGGAAGATGGCCCAAAGATGCAACCCCAGAATTGGCCACAAGGTGGCAGCACCAGGCCTTGTGACCTGCTCCTCTAGACTGCATCCTCTCACGGCCCTCTGGTGATTATGGGAAAAGGTGACTGAGGCAAGGTTGGCACCTCTGGGGGGAATACTCTGACAGAAGCAGGACTCGGGGCCTCTTGCATTGGTGGCCTTGCGTTGACTGGCCATTATCCAGCCCCCGTCACAGCGAAGTCCCGGTTACAGGGAAGTCCCTGTCACAGGGAACTTCTAATCAGTGGTTCTAAAAGTCCAAGGACTTTTCAACAAGGTGACCATTTAGTGGAGGTGGGTGAGGATAGGAGGGTATGGACAGGCTCTCTGCCTGCAGCAACCTCAGAGATGAACCCCAGTGAGGAGTCAGGCTTGTATCCGAAGGATGGCTGCTTTGTCATTAACCGTATCTTCCCTCTGAGAAACGCAAGATCAGAAAAAAACATCTCTGTGAACACGAGGAGAGGGGTGGCGATGAGCAGCTGGGGTCTGGCCTGCACCACGGGGTCTCCTTAACTAGGCCAGGCCTCCCGAGGACGCCAAGGCTGGGAGACTCAATCACTGGATACAGAAGGAGGAGCAGAAAAGGTAGGGAGCACAGGGTGGGGCTGTAAGACTTGAGACCCTCCTTGGGCCACAGCATCATGGACTGAAGGTGGCCGTCTTATCCCAAGCAGGTCACATCCAACGCTTCCTTTGGTGATTCTGCGATTGAGACAGAGAAAGGCCAGCCAGCCTCCTTGAACAGCTGGGAAAGTACCAAGTAACTCCGGGCGGGTGACGTGGAAAAGGCCATCTGTGAAGAGGACTCTTTTGTTGACCATGATGGCTACTCCATTTCTTCTGAGGGATTCCTGCCCGCAGTAGTACATATAATGGTCATCTGAGTTAAATTCACCCATTCCAGTCCATTTTAGTTCGCTGATTGCTAGAATGTCGACGTTCACCCTTGCCATCTCTTGTTTGACCACTTCCAATTTGCCCTGATTCATGGACCTGACATTCCAAGTTCCTATGCAATATTGCTCTTTACAGCATCGGATCTTGCTTCTATCACCAGTCACATCCACATCTGGGTATTGTTTTTGCTTTGGCTCCATCCCTTCATTCTTTCTGGAGTTATTTCTCCACTGATCTCCAGTAGCATGTTGGGCACCTAATGACCTGGGGAGTTCCTCTTTTGGTATCCTATCATTTTGCCTTTTCCTGTTCATGGGGTTCTCAAGGCAAGAATACTGAAGTGGCTCGCCATTCCCTTCTCCAGTGGACCACATTCTGTCAGACCTCTTACCATGACCAACATTCAGAAAACAAAGATCATGGCATCTGGTCCCATCACTTCACAGGAAATAGATGGGGAAACAGTAGAAACAGTGTCAGACTTTATTTTGGGGGGCTCCAAAATCACTGTAGATGGTGACTGCAGCCATGAAATTAAAAGACGCTTACTCCTTGGAAGAAAAGTTATGACCAATCTAGATAGTATATTCAAAAGCAGAGACATTACTTTGCCAACTAAGGTCCATCTAGTCAAGGCTATGGTTTTTCCTGTGGTCATATATGGACCGTGAGAGTTGGACTGTGAAGAAGGCTGAGCGCCAAAGAATTGATGCTTTTGAACTGTGGTGTTGAAGACTCTTGAGAGTCCCTTGGACTGCAAGGAGATCCAACCAGTCCATTCTGAAGGAGATCAACCCTGGGATTTCTTGGGAAGGAATGATGCTAAAGCTGAAGCTCCAGTACTTTGGCCACCTCATGTGAAGAGCTGACTCATTGGAAAAGACTCTGATGCTGGGAGGGATTGGGGCCAGGAGGAGAAGGGGACGACAGAGGATGAGAGGGCTGGATGGCATCACTGACTCGATGGACGTGAGTCTGAGTGAACTCCGGGAGATGGTGATGGACAGGGAGGCCTGGCGTGCTGAGATTCATGGGGTCGCAAAGAGTCGGACACGACTGAGCAACTGAACTGAACTGAACTGAAGAGAAGGAAAGCGGGGAGGGGAAGGGATATATGAAGGCCTCCCCCAGCGCATCATGGCGCCCCTGGCCTAGTTCCTGCCCTGCTGCGGGAGGCTCTAGGGCCATCACAGGCCCCTTGGGGACTTAAAAGCCGATCAGTGACGGGGGAGCAGCATCCCGGCCAGCGGTGACTCTGGAGACCCGAACAGCTGTTGGCCCCTCAGAGGCGGCTCCCGTGGCTCCTCATCCCTCAGGGGTGTGACCTCAGGCCTCAGCTTCCCTCCTTCCTCCCACAGGAGCACTCCGCAGACTCGAAGACCCAGCCAGTGTTACAAGGGCAGATGCTCACAACGGGAACCAAACCAAGCAGGTAGCAGGCAGCGCTGCAGAAGCTGGGGCCGCTACCTCCCCACGTGGCGCGGTCTGCCTCTGGAGGGCTTAAGGTTGGTGCCGCCTCATCTGTTCAGTTCAGTCGCTCAGTCATGCCTGACTTTGCCACCCCATGGACTGCAGCATGCCAGGCCTCCCTGTCCATCACCAACCTTATTTGAACGTGTGCTAATATAAAGACCATGAATTATTTCTATGTTTTTAAAAAAATTAGAAAATTAAACTCTCCTGGGGGGTCTGAGGCAGTTGGCCCATCACTCCCTGACAGGGAGGCCCCAGCACATAGTGATCAGCTCACTGGCTGGCTGTCCAGCCTCTGGAGGGCAACCTCGGTGGACCAGCGTGCCCATCATCTGCTGAAACCAGGAGAGCAGGGACCCCACAGCCCCTCCTTGTTCCCAGAGTCGTTTCTCTCTATAGACTCCTGTCCTACCGTCCATCCCGTCAAGTCCCAGGCCTGAGACTGAAGCCCTGGGTGGCCATCCACAGCCAGAGGGCCTCGAAGGGCCCCGCGTCCTCTGATCCCTGGTCTCCTGGTCTGTAGAGCAGGACTGGAACAACTCCAGCCCTCGCTGAGCCGGGCATCCTTCCACACACTGACCTGGGTCTTGTGGTTGAGCCCTCACAACTGTCCCTGGAGGTGGGGGCCATCCCTGAGGCCCCTTGACAGAGGAGGAGACTCGGGATCAGAGAGGGGTGCCACTGCCCTGCCCAGAGTCCCACAGTCAGTGGGGAGCAAAACCGGACCCGTGCCCCAGGCCATCTCTGCACCTCCCTGCTGAGCATTCATGGCCACGAACACAGGATTCCAGGACACAAAGCACGCTGAGCCTTTCACCCAGGCCTGACCCTCACTAAGCCCTGGACAAACAGCATTAACTGCCAGGGCGGCCTTCCCTAACCTGCACTGACCTCCACTACAGTGCCACCATGTGGGGAGCTGCAAACCTTTTCTTTATTGCAAATATGATATACAGTCCCAGTGTGTGTGTGGCGGGGGCACCTGGGAACAGGACCCAGAGGGAGCCAAGGACAGGGTCTCCCAAAACCAAAGGGTCCCTGCTTCCTTCGCTCAGGGCAGGAGCCCGACCTGACTCCCACCACGCGGCACAGACAGGGCAGCCTCAAGAGCCCCAGGGAAGGCTGAGAGTAGGGAGGCCGAGGAGGGAGTCGGGGAGGGTCAGCCCCTGGGGCTGGTGTGGAGGGAGGTAGCCTTCCATGCCCTGTGGATGGAAACCAAGTCTGGGCTTTGTCCCCCAGGGCCGCAACAGACGTCCAGTGTTAGAAGCGAGGGGGCTGCCAGGGTGGGATGCACAAGAGGCCGAATGATCCTGCCCTCGCTGCACAGTGTCTCAGCATCGCCAAGTGCTGGCCCAGCGGCCCTGGTCCTTCACAGCCGGCATCTTCTGCTGTTTCCGCCCCCGCCCCCCGGCAGGGATCACGAGGCTCAGCTCACTGGGGGGCCTCGGCGATGGCCTTCTCCACCCGCAGGTACCAGGGCTGGATGTGAGTGTGACGCATGAGGTCGTCGAAGGCCTCCAAACCCTCCATCACACGCAGCACGCCGTAGACTGCCTGGGGGTAGATACAGAGAGGTGTCCACACTGGCCCATCACCTCCCCTCTCTGAGAGCCCCATGACCCACTCTAGGGAAACAGCAAATTCGCCAAGATGGGTGGTCAGGCTCTCTCGCCCCACACCCTCTCGCCTTTGCCTCATGTTTTGTGAATAATCCATATGTAATGGCCAAGATCACTTACAGCACTGCGCGTGAGCCTCACGAGGTGCTCGCTGGGCCACGGGCTACTTGTGCTCTGTAAGCATATACAAGCTCCACCTGGAACGCCCCTGAGGTTGTGTTGTGTTATGTGAGCTTATATTATGTCTGCTGCTACGGCTGCCGCGCCAGCCAGGAGAGAATAACCGCGTCTGCAGTTCCTACGGCTCCCTGAGCTTCCTTCCAGCCTCTCAGCTCGTGCCTTGTCTCCCCTGGGTTCAGCAAACTGTGCAGTGTGAACAGCAAGACAACCGGCGTCACGAACAGGATCAGCGATAGAACTGGCGTGGTCAGCAGGATTAGCGAGACACCCTCTAATGGGCCAGCTTTGCACGTGGGGCTTTGAATGAAGTGTGTGGGCTGGTTGTGGGTTTTGCCTGTCCTGCACCTACATCCCTTTTCTGGGCAACAAACCACCCCTCTCCCCCGACTCAGAGTTTCCTTTGAGAAAATGCCCTTCCCCCACCCTCAGTTCCTGAGATTTTAGAAGAGGGGACCCACCCCATCACTTACTCCAAGACCTGAACCTTGCAAGCCACATATTCTACCCTGGCAGAACTACTTCAAGGATTGGCACTGAGGTCAGGCTCACAAGACCCTGTTGCAGTACTTTTTGCTAGGTAGAAGCCTGGAGCGCTCGTTTTCCTTAGGCCCTTGACAATCAGTGAAGCCAGGTGCCCCTGGGATGGAGGAGCTGTGAGATGCAGGTATTGCTCACGCCTGGGTTTTCCCAGCCTGGGCCCCCAAGGAGAGACCCTTCAATATGCGCACCCCCTGCCATCACCACACTCACCAGATCTGCCAGGTTCGGCTTCTGGCCCCCCATGAAGGGCCGGTCTTTGCCCACAGCTGCCACCCACTTGTTGGCAGCCTCGTAGAGATCCTCCCGCACGTCATCCCGGAGGTGGTGCCTGGGCAGGGATGGACAAGGAGTCCATCAGGGGGACTCCGAACCCTGACACAGGTGGGGAGCATGGGAAGGCCCGGGGCCGGCGTGGCTGTCGGGCCGGACAAGGGGGACGGAGGAAAGTACAAGACAGGGGCCCAGAACTGGACTCCAAGGCCAGCCCTGCTTCCCCTGGGCTGGGGGAGGCCATCAGGAGTTTTGGGGATTGAGTCTCAGATGGGCTAATGCTGGGGGATGGGAAGCCCCCAGGTGCACCCACGCGTACCCACCCACACACGCACACATGCACCATCACCTGCGCTTGAGCCGCTTGCTGATGAAGTACATGGCAGCTGCGCCCATGTACTTGGCCATGGCGCCCTCCACGGTCCCGAAATTGCCCTCCTTGACAATGTAGTCAAAGGAGGCCAAGGCCTCGGCCGGCGTGCGGTACACGTTGGGGGAGATGAGGTGTACCAACCAGTCGTCCGCCCACTGCCGCCACTTCATCTCCTCCCTGCGGGCGAGGGGGACAGAGAGCAGGCCAGGTGGGCTTCCCGAGCCAGCATCTCCTCTCCTCCCTGCAGGCAAGGCGGGCAGAGGGCCGGCTTGGTGGGCTTCCTGTGCGAGTGCCCAGGGCGGGGGGAGGCACAAGGGGACTCAGTCCCGTGTGGCCCAGCCCCAGCCCTTATGGCTTACAGCATCTCGCTCAGCCTGGTCCCCTCAGTGGGGAGACCACCCCTTCCCCACATCCCCAGGGCCAGCCCCGGTCCCACTCACGTCCTGGCCTCCTTCCCCCCATACATCCGCTGGGCTTCCTTCTCATCCAGCATGAGCCAGTACTTGTTGCAGAATTCAGTCACCTCCTTGCCCTGGTCGTTCACCGCCTTCATGGGTGGATAGTAGGTGATGATGTCCGCCAGGGGTTGCCTTTGGGAGATATCTAGAGTTTTACCCCGACTCCCTCTTCCTCGGAGACTAAGCCCTCACCTCCTCTGGATGAATAATACCTCCCCAACCTGAGTTAACCCGCAGAAGCGTCCCACCCTCTTGTGGGTGACACAGGAGATCCTGCAGCAAGAGGAATTTGGGGCAGACTCCGGAAGCACCTCCAGGACAGAGGGAGATGCATGGAGGAGAGGAAGGGGGGGATCTCAGAGTGACACCCACAACCCATTCTGGAAATCTAAGCTGCAGCCCCACCCCCACTCCCATGGAGGAGCCCAGGGGAGGCCTCCCTGAGACAGGAGAGGGCATGAGACACTGTGCCAGCCTGGGCCACAGGGGCTCCTTACCCTGACACCAGATAGGTCTTGAGGGCGCTGATGATCACAGAGGAGTCATTCAGTTGTTGCTGGAGAAGAGGATGGTTTAGATCAGGGCTGGGAAGGGCAGTGGGGACTGGCTGACTGGCCACTGGCCGGGTCAGCAGGGGCTCTTCTACAATCCTGACACCCAGACATTCAGGAACTGGTCAGGAGGATCCTGGGTGTTGTGTCCCTGTCCGTGGGGGTTTGCCCTGAAAACTGATGCTCACTGAGTTCTACCTCCCCACAGGTCGCAGTCCCCACTATCAGGGAAGCCTGTCCTGTGTAAGGGAGACAAAGTGTGGCTAATGGACAGGAGGAGGTGGGAAGGACCCAGGATCTGAGCCCTGCCCCCTCACTCAGGTGGCCTGCTGGACTCTGAGGGGCTGGGTAGACTCAGAAGCTACAGAGTAGGAGCCAAGTCCTACACCCCGGAGGGTATGGTTCTATGTTGATCAATGAAGCCAAGTCAGAGAGGCTAAGCAACTGGTCCTAAGTCACACAGCCAGGGAGTGGTGGAGTCCCTCCTTGAACCCAGTCCACCCAGACTTCAGAACCCACGTGTTGAGCTCTGTGGCTCTCTGCCTCCCTTAGACTCACTGGTTTATAATCCTCAGCGGAAACTCAAAGAGCCCATGTTCCTCCCGGGGCTGCAGAGCAGAGCCCAACTCAGGGGTGTTCCAGGACAACCCAGGACACTGGGCCAGGGGGCAGCTGCCCAAGGCTCACCAAACTCTCTCCTTCCTGGGCCATAACGATGGGCACCTTCCTGTAGGAGGAGAACTTGATCTCGGCCCGGCGCACAGGGTTCACCTCCACCACCTGGTAGGGCAGGGCGTGGAAGTCGAGGAAGGCGCGGACCTTGCTGCAGAAGGGACACGTTTTGTACTGGTACAGCGTCAGCTGCAGGTGGCTGGACAGGGAGAGCTGGGCAAGGAGCAGAGAAGGAAATTTTGAAGCTGCAAACCTTTCCCAGGGGAGTTTTCCAGGATGTGTCTGAGAACTTCGGGAGGAATGGGGGATGGGTGGCGGGGAGGTGGGGAAGGGCTCTTGCAGAAGACAGTTCAGGCTCAAGTGCCCATCCAGGGGGCTCCCCCGGCAGAAAGTCTGTTCTGTGTAGGAGGGATCTTCTCATCTTTGTCCAATGCTAGATAGACATCTCTCTGCTCCTTCCGGTCCCAAGGGAATGTCAGACACTGTCAGGTGTGTGCGCCCCAGACGCAACTGTTTCAACTTGGGAGTGCCCACCCCTACTCCCTCGACCCGAGGCATATCTGGATGAGGGGGCAGAGCCCAGCGTTTCCGAGTGGTGGTGGTGGTGGTCGTTCAGTCGCTCAGACTCTTCGTGACCCCATGGATTGCAGCACGCCAGGCTTCCGTGTCCTTCACTATCTCCCAGAGTTTGCACAAACTCATGTACAAAGCCCCAACAGGAGAGGGTGGTATCTGGGCCCCTGGCCTTCATAGAGCAGGAGAGCCCCAGGTGAGCTTGCCGCATACTCACGTTTGAAAGTCACAGCTGCGGTTCCCCTCCCCCATTGTTCAGAGATGGGAGACTGAGGCTGGGCCATGGAGGTGGGTGGGCAGGGAGACACAGAGAACTCCACTCCCCATCTATGCGATCCTGTTCCCAGGGGTTCAGGAAAGGGGCGCCTGTGGATGTGTGGTGGGGGCGGGGCTGGCGCTGGGCACAAAGCATAGCAAAGGGCAGCTGGGCCATCCCCTTGCCTGGGGGGACATACCCGTGCTCCTCATCTCAGGGCCTGGAATCTACCAGTCATCGTTTCGTAAAAACAGAACACTAATAATACTAATAAATACACAACCTCAGGATTTGGAGACAGGGGGAGGGAGGCGGAAAATGTTTAGAAAGTAATAAACCGTGCAAGAGACTTTCCCTTTTCAGTTATTTCCAAATCTTCCCATTAAAAAGTCTTAAAACCCGTTTGTAAAACGATTTGAAAACAGAGGCAGTTCCACTTAGCGGCATCCGTAAGGCTCCATTTCACAGATGAGGACGTTGAGGGCTGGAGGACTTAAAACCAGGTCACTCGCTCAAGGTCAAGAGGCGACAGAGGAGGTGATTTTGACGCCGCCGGTTCCCAGAAGTCCCGAGGTTCCGCGCTCACCTCAGGGCCCCTACCCAAGGCTCGGTCCTTACCTGCGCGGCTTGCTACCCAAGCCCTTACCTCGGGCTTACCTGTGTGGCCGAGCGCTCTGCGCGGAGGTCCTGGGTGCGCAGGTGCCACCGCGCCGTGTGGTATAGTCCCAGGGCGCCACCCAGGGCCAGCGCCGCCGCCCCCAGAAGCCGTGGACCCCCCTTGCGGGCCGTAGCGGCGGGGCCCGAGCCTCCGGCTGCCCCGGTGAAGCCGGCCCGGCTCTGCGCGTGGAGTCCCAGCGCCGGCCGATCGCCCAGCCTCCAGGCCAGAGCGCGCCCGAGGGGCCACAGCGCCCGTACAGCACGGGCCATGTTTGCTTCGCCGGCGCCGCGGAAGGGCGCGAGAAACAAAGACTGCCTTGGCTCTGGCTCCCCTTGAAGGGGCGGGGCCAGCCGGTTGCCAGGGGTGACGGTGACGCCGAGCGGGGCGGGGGCAGCCCTCTTGGGACTGAGCTTCAGTCCCCGGCGCCCAACTTTTAAAACATCCATCAGAGCCGAAGAAACACCTGAGGATGTCTGCTAACTGCCGCCGGCTTCTAGAGTGTAGACGTAACTGGTCTCGGTAGTGACCCGGAGCCGAATGCAGGAACTCAGGCATGCAGCCCTCAGTTCAGTTCAGTCGCTCAGTCGCGTCCGACTGTGCAACCCCATGGACTGCAGCACGCCAGGCCTCCCTGTCCATCTCCAACTCCTAGAGTTTACTCATACTCGTCCACATTGAGTCGGTGATGCCATCCAACCGTCTCATCCTCTGTCATCCCCTTCTCCTCCCACCTTCAATCTTTCCTAGCATCAGGGTCTTTTCCAATGAGTCAGCTTTTCGCATCAGGTGACCAAAGTATTGGAGCTTCAGCTTCAGCATCAGTCCTTCCAATGAATATTCAGGACTGATCTCCTTTAGGATGGACTAGTTGGATCTCCTTGCAGTTCAAGGAACTGTCAAGAGTCTTCAACATCACAGTTCAAAAGCGTCAATTCTTCGGCGGTAAGCTTTCTTTATAGTCCAACTCTCACATCCATACATGACTACTGGGAAAACCATAGCTTTTGTTGGCAAAATAATATCTCTGCTTTTTAATATGTGGCCCTTAGTGTCACCCATAACAGGCACCCAATCGAAAGAGACTGAACCCTTCTCAGTATCAGGGAAAGCGTCGTGGCATCCGGTCCCTGAGAGCCGCAGAAACTGTCCGTCCCGACAAGTAGCAGGTGAACGCCCTTGACTCGGGATTTCCGCACCCCGCCTCCCCCGCCCCCAGGATTTTTTATTCTGCCCTCCCGCGCCGATGCACTGTTTCTTCTGTGACCCGAACCATAAAAATTTCCATACACATGTGGGGCCTTAGAAACCCTGTGTCTCGGATTTCGCCCAGCCGGAGGTGCCGAGTCGCCGATTTGCCCAGGTCCCCAGGGGTAAGAAGGGGCAGAATGGAGGGTTCCCAGCTGTCCCGCCCCTCTGTCGGGCTCTTTCACCCAAGCTAAGGGCTGGAGCCTCCATCGCCTAGGCTTCTCAGCAGGCAGCCTCGGGATGGCCCCTCCCGGGGACCGGGAAAGGGGCGGGGCTCGATGAGTGGGCGGGGCTTGGACAGCTTGTGGGCGGGGCAAGGCGGAGTTGAAGGCCGGGCCTGCGCAGAGAGTTCTGTTCGCTGGGTAAAGCGCTGTGGCGACAGGGCCGCGACTCTGAGTGCGGTGGCGACCGGGGGCAGAGTCTGCCAGCGTGTGGGGGCGGGGCCGGGGGCCCCTCTACGGCGTCCCGCCCCTCCGGTCCAGCGTTCGGTCCACAGCCCCCACCTTCCGCCCCGTGCCGGCCTTTCTGTGCGACAGTCGCCGTGTCCCATCTTCGCGGGGCCCTTGTGGAGCCAGTGTCTACAATGTCGGGACCTGGGCACGCCGGTGGAGGCGGAGGCGCAAGGCGAGGACGACGGCTTCAGGGAAGCCGGTGACTCGAGGCGGGGTGTGGGTGCTGCTGAAGCGACTTTTGCTTTTTCAGGGATGCCCTCCTGGGAAGGGGAATCGAGGCTGGGAAAGAACCCCAGAGCCCTCCCATGCCCCGCCCCAGGGTGGGTCTGGGGCTGCCGGCGCCCTTCTGGGGTTTCCGGGGCGAGCACCTGCGAGTAGGTCCCTGGAAACCGCAGCATGGGAGAACCGGCCCCGTTTTACAGCTGGGGATACTGAGGCCGCCACAGGGTCACTCGCCCTTTGGGACTGGGATTTGCTTCAGCCACTTTTTTCAGCCCCGGTGGAGACGGAGGCTCCTGAGGGGACGGGGCTGGCCGTGGACCCTCTTGGGTTGGCCAGAGCGTCTGTCTGGGTGGACGTCAGCATTCCTTTGCTGGTAGTGGTCTGGAGCCCTGGCAAATGTGACTTGCTTACAAAGCATCCTGTTGCCTGCATAGCACTGCAGGGGAAGGGAAGGAAGGAGGGTCAGGAGAGAGAACCATCAGCTCCCTTCTCACCTTCTGGAGCCTCAGTTCCCCCATCTGTAAAATAAAGATAATGGTTAGCGTCTCCTGCATTGAGATGTATCAGGATTCAATGGGGAAATGAATAGGAAGAGGCTGGAAGCCTGAGAGGCCAGTGTTTTAGAGACCCCTGGCAGTGGCAACCCACTCCAGTTCTCTTTCCTGGAAATCCCGTGGACAGAGGAGCCTGGTAGGCTGCAGTCCATGGGGTCGCTAAGAGTCGGTCAGGACTGAGCGACTTCACTTTCACTTTTCACTTTCATGCATTGGAGAAGGAAATGGCAACCCACTCCAGTGTTCATGCCTGGAGAATCCCAGGGACCGGGGAGCCTGGTGGGCTGCTGTCTATGGGGTCACACAAAGTTAGACACGACTGAAGTGACTTAGCAGTAGCAGCATTTTTTGCCCACCATTTTTTGCAGTTTGTTCCACCTTTGCCAAATATAAGAAGGAAACCCAATAACCCAGTCCTCCACCAAAATATTTGGCAAATTCTCCCTTTGTTCTCCTGACCAAGATTGGGCAGGATGTAAGGGCAGACCCACATCTCATGGCCCATCTTCCAGTGCTGTCTGCCCTGGGTCCCTATACTGCCTCTTCCTTATCTCATTCCAGCCAAAAGCTTCCTCTCTGTCACTTACTTGGATGGATCCCTAAGCCCAAGTCTGAGCAAGTCCCAGGGACGGCCATACTCTTCCTTGTTGCTGTGGAACATCTGGGGATAGGTAGCCAAGACCCAGGCCTCTCATGCAGAGAAGACAGAGCCTCTGTTCAGGCAGAACCCAGATCCTGCCAGTCCAGGAGCCCCATTCCAAGATCCAGCCTCCATGACCTCCCATTGGTATCTGACCCTAGTGACCAGTCTTCTGGATGGACACATGCCCCTCTGTGGGTCTGAGACCCCACCCCTTTTTGTTTTTCTTCACCCTCTCTTCTGCAGCAGCCCCCAAAGAGTTTGGTTCTTCAGGGTTCTGTGCTGGCTTCTCTAGGTCCCAGGCATATGGCCTCGGCCACTTCTTTGCTGCCCTGGTTCCTGTTACCATCTGTGTCGTGAATGCCCAGCCTGGGGTTTCAGGGCAGTTCTATCCTGTCCCTGCTTCTGGGACAGCCAGGATGTCCCCCAGGAACCCCACCTTCGTCCTGGCACAAGCACCCAACTGGCTATCTCTCCCACCTAACCATTTTCTCCTCTTCTGTTCCTGCCTCTATCATCAAGGGAAAACCCAAGAGTCCTGCCAAACTCTTCACCCTCCATGACTGCCAAGCCCCTGCTCTGCCACCTCCTCTGACCCCACCAGTTACCCTTCTCTGCCACCCCAGTGGGTTCTACCCATGTGTCCCACTTCATCTCACCCAAAACCTAGGAAAGAGATGAATTTCAAAATAATTATGCTGAATGAAAGAGGCCAGGCAATAGGGTATATATGCTGTTTGATTCCACTCCAGTACTCCTGCCTGGAAAATCCTATGGACGGAGGAGCCTGATGGGCTGCAGCCCATGGAGTCTCGAAGAGTCGGACACGACTGAGTGACTTCACTTTCATTTTCACTTTCATGCATTGGAGAAGGAAATGGCAACCCACTCCAGTGTTCTTGCCTGGAGAATCCCAGGGGCGGGGAAGCCTGGTGGGCTGCCGACTCTGGGGTCGCACAGAGTCGGACACAACTGAAGCGACTTAGCAGCAGCAGCAGAAAATGCCAGCTAATCTCTGGTGACAGAAAACATATTGAAGGTTTCCTGGGGGTGGGGCATGGAGTGTGTGATGAAGGGCAGGAGGGAAAGAGCATGAGGAATCTTGGGAGGTGGGGGGGCAGTGACGAATACGTTCACTGTTGATTGTGGTGGTGGTTCCAGGCATGCTCAGTCGCTTCAGTCATGTCCGACTCTTTGTGATCCCATGGACTGTAGCCCGCCAGGCTCCTCTATCCACGGGATTCTCTAGGCAAGAATACTGGAGAGGGTTGCCATGCCCTCCTCAGTGGTTCCATGGGGTATTTATATATATATCATAACAAATTGCTCAAAAACCACAATGAATGGGATATAGCAAGAGGACTTCAGAGCTCCCAGTGGCCAAAATTGGAACAATTTGATCAACAAAATTAAGTAGTATCGGATTATAACCCAAAGTATAAAATAAATATCCATGAATCCATTCTGATATAAATGATTGAATTAATAAATAGAGAAGAGAAAAATCTCTTGTGCAGAATTCCAAATAAGTTGTGTAGACATCCTGCCCGCAAGAAGGTGGAGAAAAACTCCGCCCTCCTTAGGTGCAGGCTGTGCAGCTTGACTCCTTCCCATGAGGACCGTGTGGGAAGGAGGATGAAGGGCAACTGCAGTGGAGAAGCCCAACACTCACCCCCGTGCCAGGTGACCAAGCTCAGCATCAACAGTGATCAGTCATGTTGATAGTGTATACCCTTGATAGAATGTGATGCAAAAATGACGCTTGACCTCTCTGCTCTTCCTCCCCTAAACTCAGTCTAACCATGAGGATAACACGTAAGAAATCCCAATGGAGGGACATTCAACACTACCTGAGTAGTGGTCCTCCAGCCTGTCAAGGTCATCAAGACCAAGGGAAATCTGAGAGAGTGTCAGAGCAGAGAGAAACCTAAGGAGTCATAACAACTACATGTACTATGGGATCCTGAAATAGGAAGAAGGGCATTATGGACAAACCAAGGGAAGTCTGAATAAAGCATGGACTTCAGTTAATAATGTATAATTGGTGGTTTGTTCACTGTAACAAATGTATCGTATCAATATAAGAGGTTAATAATATGGAAAACTAGGTGCAAGGTATATGAGAACTCTTTACAATTTTTCTGTAAATCAAAATTTTAAATTTTTATTTTAAAAAACTTGTCAAATCGTGCACTTTGAACATGCATAGTTTATATTGCCTGTCTGATATTTGTGGGAAGGTCTGTTAATGATTGATCTGATTTCTGTGATGGCTATAGGGCAGCTCAGATTTTCTTCTTCTTGAATCCATTTTGGTAAGTTACAATTTAGTGGGAAACTTCCCATTTCATTATCTGTAGCATTTGTCTGTTCTTTTATAATTTGTATAGAATCTACAGTTATATCCTTCTTTTATTTCTGTTTATCTGTGCCTTATATCATTCTGTCTTGAGAAATTTTTCTGAATTTCTATGTTATTCGTCTTCTTCCTGTTGTTTGGCCATGCCGTGGGGCATGTGGAGTCTTAGCTCCCCGGCAAGGGATCGAACCCTCACCTGCAGTAGTAATGCAGCCCTAAGCACTGGACCACCAGCGAAGTCCCTTATTAGTCTTTTCCAAGAATCAACTTTTTGGCTTTGACATTCCTATTGTATCTTTCTTTATTAACTTTTTCTCTTGACTGTATTTTCTCCTTCCTTCTGTTTTCTTTGGATTTATTCTGTGGTTTCTTTCATACGGTTTTATTCTGGACAATTTGCTCACGACATTGGGGCCGTTCTAATTATCCTAAAACACATCCGTAAGGCCATGAATGTTTCTTGTTTTTTTGTGAGCCCAGCAGGGCATTAAGAGTCTATTTCACGCTAGATCTGGTTGTCTGGCAGTGTGAGCCCTTCAGCGTGTCCAGACTGCTGTTCGCCAGGTTTGCTTTGCAAATGGACCCTCCCCCAAGGTGCACACCCCAACGTCCACTTGGGCCACAGGAGAACCAGGCGCCACTCCCTGCCTGCCCTTCGGAGCAGTACCCTCATCTCAATAGCCTCCCCTTCTCTGCTCTCCAGCATTGTCTGATCCTGCCCATCCTTGCCTTTTGACTTTGCTTGGCAGTAGTCCAACTCCAGTTCACAAGCTCCAAGATCAGAAGTCAGCCTGGCATCTTCTCCAGTGACTCTCCAAAACAGCCCTCACTGGGCAGGAGCTGGTGGAAACAGCCCCTTCCCGTCCCTGACCCTGGGAGGGATAATTCATAGATAAAAAGGGGAGAGCTCTGATCAGGAAAGGGGGGCCCTTAAGGTTGTCTGCAGAGGGGCCTATCCTACCTCTCCTAATAGAGCACACACTGGGAGGAAACACTTGGTGTGCACTGGGGGCCTGTGAAAACTCTCAGCCATGCGGGAAAGGGAGCATCAGGAGGCAGAAGGAGGCGCAGACAGTGGCAGAAGGGCGGGGCTTCCAAGCTCCAGCCACAGGTCCGCAGCACCTGCCGGGGCATCCAGAAACCCTGCCTGGACAGAGCGGAGTCCTGGAGCTCCTCATCAGTCCAGCTGCAGCTACACAGACTAGGCTGTCAGGGCCTGAGATGAACCCAAGTCTCTTTGTGAGCAAGTCTGGGGTGTGGATGGCTCAGGACAGGTGGGGACTGGGTTGTGGGGAAAAGAGGTCTGTATGGATCATGGGACTCTGACAGGCTGAAAAGTAACCCCCCAAAGGTATTTATGTCTAAATTCCTGCAAAAGTAAATGTAACTTTATTTGGAAAAAAGGCTTTGCAGATGTGACTAAGGTAAATATTTTTTTCTTTATTACTACTTAAAAAGTTTTATATAATAGTTAATGTCTTACTAATGCCTGATTGCTACAGTTTATAAATAAAATGTGTTACTCTCTTCAAAAACAAAACAAGCTATTTTTTGCTTGGTATGGCCCAGTTTTGTTTGTTTGTTTTGCTTTCCTGCAGATTGACAATATCCTAATTCCTGACTCATAATATGATCAATTGCATTCTGTTCTCAGATGTCTAAAAGAATAAAATTATTTTCACAGTTCACCAATATTTGAATAGTAGAAGACAGTTGTCCTAACCTGGTGATCAGCCTTTTCCTTCTTTCCATCTTTCTTTCCTTCTTTGCTTTTTAAATAAATTGGGGTTTTCCCAGACCACCTCAATAAAGTGAATATTGCAATTCAGAATTTTTAACTAAATGGGATTTGATATGAAAGTTTTTCAAATTATCCAGGTGGCCCTAAATTCATAATGGTGGTGGTAGTGCTGCTTTAGTCGTTAAGTCGTGTCCAGCTCTTGTGACCCTATGGACTGTAGCCTGCCAAGCTCCTCTGTCCATGCATGGGATTTCCCAGGCAAGAACACTGGAGTGGGTTGCCATTTCCTTTTCCAGGGGACTTTCCTGACCCAGGAATCAAACCTGGCTCTCCTGCACTGCAGGCAGATTCTTTACCAACTGAGCTATGAGGGAAGCCCAAATGTCATCATGAGTGTTCTCATAAGATGAGCAGGGGCCATGAGAATGAGTCACATTCTCGCTAATTTCTCTTGGCGGTCTCCTCCTCCTCTTTCCCTGCCTCCATTTCTAGGAGGATAATAACTTGTAGAAAGGCCATGAGAAGCCGATCTATAACTTTTCGGATAAGACGGTCACCAGCATAGCATTGCCACATTTAGCAAATAAAAACATAAGACACCCACTTACTAACTGCATGGGTTGTACTTATACTAAGAGATTATTTGTTGTTTATCCAGAATCAAAATTTAATTAGGCATTTGGTGCATCTCATATTTTATTTGGCAACTGTGTGAGCAGTCCCGTCTTCCACTCAACAGATACATTCTGATTTGATCCCTTTAGTGAATGAGGACAGTGTTTTATTTTGTTGTTTTGGCTGTGCCACGTGGCATGTGGATCTTACTTCCCAGACTGTGAATTGACCCTGTGGCCCCTGCAGTGGAAACACAGTCCTGACCAGTGTACCACCGGGGAAGTCCCGTAACTGTTTTTAAGGAAAGTAAAGGATGGTTATGTTACAGGATGTCATGGCCCAGGTAGCGCAGGACTAGCATCTCCCAAAGGTCCTCCTATAGACAGGACACAAACTTGGGCAAACTCCGGGAGATGGTGATGGACATGGAAGCCTGGACTGCTTCAGTCCATGGGGTCTTGAAGAGTCGGACACGATTTGGTGACCGAACAAACAAACAATAGACAGTGACTGCAATATCTGTTGCAGGTTCAAGGGTTTAAAATACAGAATAGGACTCAGAGGCAGTACCATGTTGAGGGCTGCAGCATCCAGAGGGTCCTAGGTATATACATCTCTGTTCATTAAATGGCCATTAAAAAATATATATATTTATTGGATTTCCTGGGTGGTTGAGAATTCACCTGTCAATGCAGGGGACATTGGTTCCATCCCTGGTCTGGGAAGATTCCACATGCCTCGAGGCAGCTAAGCATGGGCACCACAACCAGAGATTAGCCCCTTCATGAAACAATGAAGACCCAGTACAACCTAAAAATAAATAAAATTATTTATTTGGCTGCACCAGGCCTTTGGTTGTGGTATATGAGATCTTCGACCTTTATTATAGCATGTGCTGCTGCTGCTAAGTCACGTCAGTTGTGTCCGACTCTGTGCAACCCCATAGATGGCGGCCCACCAGGCTCCCGTCCCTGGGATTCTCCAGGCAAGAACACTGGAGCAGCACAGCACGAGGGATCTCTTATTAATAGTTGTGGCATTTGAACTCTTAGTTGCAGCATGTGGGATCTAGTTCCCTGACCAGGGATAGAACCCGGCTCCCCTACAATGGGAGCACAGAGTCTTAGCCACTGGACCACTGGGGACAACAGCCATTTTTGAGTGCCAACAGTACATTTAGGCACTGTTACAGGGCTCTGGACAGAGCAATGACAAACCAAATAGACAAAAATCCCCGCCCTCCTGGAGTTTACCTTCTTCTGGGTATAGATGGTAAACAATAAAAGGACTACGAAGAAAAAGGGGATAGAGTGCTTGCTAGGTGGGGAACAAGTGTGGTTGCAATTTAAATAGGTTGCCGGAGGGAAGGCCTCGCTTAAAAGGTAATAACAGGCATAGTGCATTTATCTTTATTTTTTTACAAAGGCTTCTGGCAACCCTACATCAAGCGAGCCTGTAGGCGTTTTTCCAACAGCATTTGCTTATGTCATGTCTCCGTCAGATTTTGGTAATTTTTGAAATATTTCAAATCCTTCAACAGCAAAAACATGACTCACTGAAGACTTAGATAATAGTATTCTTTTTTTAGCAATAAAGTGTTTTGTAAAAAACAAAAAACCAGACGGAGATTATGCGCAAAGGAGAAGTCGATGAGAAGACAAGCAGATACGAGTAGTAAGGCCACCCACGCATGAGTGCTGGAGAGGCAAGGAACGGTGCCCTGGAGACTCCTGAGGGTGTATGGCTGCCCACACCTTAGAATCAGCACCCTGAACCTCTGATTTGGGGCTTCTGGCCTTTGGAATGTGTTGTTTTAAGCCAATAAATGATTGTTTGTTGTAGTAACTCAATGATTTGAGAAATTCTCAGCCTATCTAGGGGCTTCTCTGGTGGCTGAGACTGTAAATCCTCCTGCCGACACAGGAGACCTGGGTTTGATCCCTGGGTCAGGAAGATCCCCTGGAGAAGGAAATGGCAACCACTCCAGTACTCTTGACCTGCCTGTTGAGAAATCTGTATGCAGGTCAAGAAGCACCAGTTGGAACTGGACATGGAACAACAGACTGATTCCAAATCAGGACAGGAGTACGTCAAGGCTGTATATTGTCACCCTGCTTATTTAACTTATATGCAGAGTACATCATGAGAAATGCTGGGCTGGGTGAAGCACAAGCTGGAATCAAGATTGCCAGGAGAAATATCAATAACCCCAGATATGCAGATGAAGAAACCCTTATGGCAGAAAGTGAAGAACTAAAGAGCCTCTTGATGAAAGTGAAAGAGGAGAGTGAAAAAGTGGGCTTAAAGCACAACATTCAGAAAACGAAGATCATGGCATCTGGTCCCATAATTTCATGGCAAACAGATGGAGAAACAGCGGAAACAGTGGCAGACTTAAAATTTTGGGGGGCTCCAAATTCACTGCAGATGGTGACTGCAGCTGTGAAATGAAAAGATGCTTGCTTCTTGGAAGAAAAGCTATGACCAACCTAGATAGCATATTCAAAAGTAGAGACATTACTTTGCAAACAAAGGTCCATCTAGTCAAGGCTATGGTTTTTCTAGTACTCATGTATGGATGTGAGAGTTGGACTATAAAGAAAGCTGAGCACCAAAGAATTGATGCTTTTTAACTGTGGTATTGGAGAAGACTCTTGAGAGTCCCTTGAACTGCAAGGAGATCCAACCAGTCCATCCTAAAGGAGATCAGTCCTGAGTGTTCATTGGAAGGACTGATGTTGAAGCTGAAATTCCAATACTTTGGCCATCTGATGTGAAGAGCTGACTCATTGGAAAAGACCCTGATGCTGAAAGATTGAAGGTGGGGGGAGAAGGGGATGACAGAGGATGAGATGGTTGGGTGGCATTACCGACTCAATGGACATGAGTTTGGGTAAACTCCAGGAGTTGGTGATAGACAGGGAGGCCTGGTGTGCTGCAGTCCATGGGGTCGCAAAGAGCCAGACATGACTGAGTGACTGAACTGAACCAGTACTCTTCCCTGGGAAATCCCATGGACAGAGGAACCTGGCAGGCTACCGTCCATTGGGTCGCACAAAGAGTCAGACATGACTGAGTGACTAATCACACGTGTATGCAGCCTATCCAGATTGCAGAAGATGCTGAAAGTATGAAATTCACTATCAAGAAGCCTTGCTCTGGAGAGAAGGCCCAGGGTGTGTCTGGGCAGGAGACCCCTGATGTAGGGGAGAGGGGGCCCAGGACAGGGGGACCCAGGACAGGGCGACCCAGCAGTTTGGACAGGTGGCTGAATCAGCCTGTAACAGAATACCCCTGGGGACCCTTGTCCTGAGACACTGTTATGAACTGAATGTAGACTATGTGGCTTAAAAATAATAGAAATTTAATTCTTATGGTTCTGGAGTCTGGGAAGTCCAAGATCATGGCACTAGCAGATTTGGTATCTGATGAGGGCCCATTTCCACGCATTTCCTGGTTCACAGCTGGCCATCTTCTCCCTGGGTCTGCACGTGGTGGAAGGGGCAATGGAGTTCTCTGGGGTCTCTTATAAGGGCACTAATCCCTTTCATGTGGGCTCCACCCTCATGACCTAATCACCTCCCAATGGTGTCCCCTCCTAATACCATTGTACTGGGCATTAGGATTTCAACATGAATTTCAGGGGGGACATGAACATTCAGTTCATAACAGTGTCTCAGGACAGGGGTCCCCAGGGGTGTGGATAGAGATCAAGGAGTCATAGGTCACTCAATCCTGACAGACCCAGGCTGGCTCCTAGGAGGACAGTTAGGCTTCACTGACCCTGGGGAGGCTAGTATCCGTCTGAGGCTTGAGGGACTCTGTGCCCAGAGGGAGCACACACACCTGTGCCCTGCATCCTCTGCCTGCCGAGCAGCCCTCTACAGAGGGTTCCCACCCCGAGATGATTCTGAGAGTCATGAGAAGGGGGAAGGGCGGGGTCCTCCCTCCAGCTGAGGTCCCCAGAAACTCACACCTCCCCCCAGACCCCTACCTGGTCTCCCTGAGAATCAGACTACAGAGGGGCAGTGGCCAGGCCAAGGCCTTAGTGGGTGTTCTCAGGGTTTTGTTCTCCTCAGCTCCCTGTACCATCCTCCCTGGCCCCTTGCCCCCCTGTCCACTGTCCCCTTGTCCTTATAACAGTGGACGCCGCCCCTTTGGAGCCTGACCTTGTCCTCACTCAGTCTTGCTCATGGCAGGAGGGGTCCTGAGCTGGGGACCGCAGATCTTGTCCGCTGTCAGGATCAAGCCAGGCCTATGAACAGAGCTGCCCCTGCCCAGCTCCACTGGAGCCCAGAATCCACCCACCGCCTGTGGGATGCTTGCTGCAGATCCTGCAGATCCCGCTCGGAGCAGTGGCTGTCAGTCCACCGTCCCCTGCGAGTGTGTGTGTGCTCAGTCACTTCAGTCGTGTCTGACTCTTTGCGACCCCATGGACTGAAGCCCACCAGGCTCCTCTGTCCATGGAGATTCCCCAGGCAAGAATACTGGAGTGGGTTGCCATGCCCTCCTCCAGGGCATCTTCCCGACCCAGGGATTGAACCCGCATCTCCTGCATTGCAGGTGGATTCTTGACCACTGAACCACCAGGGAAGCTCAGAGCAGTGGCCTCCAGTCCGCTGGCCCCCTAGTGTTCACAAAGGCCCTCTCGCCCGCATGAGAGTCCAGGCCCTGCACTGAATGGGAAGACCACCCATCTAAGGCGCATGCGTGGGCCAGGCACCCGGGGACCGGAAACAGCAGGGCCTGGGCCCAGACCTCACTGCTGCCTGGTAGACCCCACGGACTTCCCCAGACGGAGGAATCTGGGAGCGTATAGTGTGGGGTGTCAGTAGGGGCTGCCTTTCTGAGCTTTGCCACAGCTAGGGTCTCTGGTAGGTGGAGAGGGCAGGAACCAGGAGATCCTCCAGTGAGCCCTGGCTGAGAGATGAGCGACGGGGGTTGGAAAGCTGCTTCTGGAATCTTGAGACTCCAGTCAAGTCCCGGGAGGAGCAGGCCCCTCACGTTGAACAGTCCTTCCTCCGTCTTGGACCTGCAGTGGCCAAGGAGGGTCCATTGGAGGACCCCATGAGTTCCTGCCCCCCACAACTGGCCGCCTAGGGGCATTGTGCCTGCAAGCTGCTCCCAGGTGTGCCCCGCTCTGGGGAGCCTCATGGCCCCTGCCCGGGGTCCTTCCACTCAGCCCTTCAAGTCGGGGAGAGAGGGCTGTTTTTGCCCCAAACATCCCAGATTGGATGGAACACGGCTCCCAAGCTTCCAGAAAGGAGTCCAAGGGGTTAGACTGGATTCCTGAGATGCAAAACCTGTCAGAGAGCATTTGACTGACTTCCTGATTGGATTAGACCAGGTTGCTCCTTGGGAGGTCAGGCCACCAGCAGCCCCTGGGAGCTTCTCCCCGGGGCATGTAGAGGGGAGAGCTGCCTGCCAGAACAAATTCAGAGCAGCCATGGTTCTCCTGGCCTCTTGCCACAGAGAGCCAGGTATGGGTGGTTTTTAAGTTCCTGCCTTTGCTGAAGAGACCCAGAGCAGGTCCAGCCCTGGCTTCTCCCAAGAGGGGCTTGGCCCCGAGACACCTGTGTGCTGGTCATGGCCTCACTCAGGACATCTGCAGCTCCTAGAGAGACAGTGGGGAAAGCCAGCAAGGGTGGCCCTGTAGGACCAGCCCGGGAGCCACTGTGGAAACCAAGACAGGGGCCAAGGGGAGTCAGGGAAGCACCTGGGGTGCCCACGCAGGGCCAGGCGTGCAGTGCAGAACTTTCTGAAGCTCCGGAGTTCAAGAACTGCTCCCGGCTTTGGGCAACGTGGACATGCGAGTGCCCTCCTTGGCCAGGTCCAGGTTCAGAGGGAGAGGGCTAGGTGAGGAACGAGGCCTCCAGGGTCCAAGTCTAAACAGGAGGTTTATACCACGATCCTCACCCAACCCTCCTAGCACCTGGGTCTGCAGCTCATGCAAGGCGGTGTGCGTGCGTGTTGAGCTGACCCATTCCTGAAGCCCAGCTGGACTCTGGAGGGTGGGCAGGACCTTTATCCCCAGCCCAGCCCGCAGGACCCTTCCCTTCCTGAGGCAGACTGCAGCAAGCACCCTGGCTGAGCCCCTGCGCCCCTACAGCTCCACACAGCCTCAAACCCACTTCCTGTTGGCTGGGATTGGCCTGACCTCTGCTCTGGCCAAGGCCACGACCATCCTTAGGCCCCCCACGAGGCATGGCTGGCACCGTGGCACACTGCTGAGACTCTGGACAAGGCTCACCCACTTCCCCTTGCCCCTGGCTTCTGGACCGGGCCAACCTCCAGGGCTGGGCCAGGGGAGAAGGCAGGGGCAGCCAGGTGAAGAGGGGTAATGAGATGGCCGTCACCAGGTGTCAGCAAAGGCAGAGACCACACAGAAATAAGGACAGGGAGAGAGGGAAGGCCAGCGGGTCTGAAAAAGGCCTGCAGCCAGCACAGAGAGATGGGCCCCGAGAGGGTTTGGTCAGAAACTTGGAGGTGACTCCGTGTATGTGCACCGGCCACGTGACCTCGCAGGATCTGCTGGGAAGCTCTTTCCAGAGGGAGAAACTGACAGTGTCAGGGAAAGTGGACAGAGATTTGCAAGTACCTGGAGGAGTCAGGATTCAAACAGGGGCCCCTGAGCTGGGCAACTGGCCCGTCCCTACTCCTGCAGCTGGTCCTGGTTTTCACATGCAGCAGACCCAGCCCAAACCTCCCTCCCCAATTTATACCCAGAGAGCACTGGCCACCTTCACTTTTATTTATTTTTCATTTTTCGCCATGCTGCCAGGCTTGCAGGATCTTAGTTCCCAGACCAGGGATTGAACCCAGACCTGCAGCACCTGGAAAGCACCCAGTCTTAACCACTGGACCAGCAGGGAATTCCCTCACCCTGACTTTTTTTTTTTTTTTTTTTGAGATTACTCAATCAGATCAGGTCTTCTCATTTATTGGTTATCAACGTCAATGGGAAATCTTAAAACACTGAAGAGAGCAGGTCACCCCTCCTTCTGTCTCATTCGGTTAGTTTTTTCTTAGGACCCACTCCTTGTTTTTTAAGAGTAACCTGACTTTTAGAATCTAGAATATTCCTTGCAGTGGCTCCTTGGTAACCCAAGGCACTGCCCCTCTCCTACTTAAATTCTTTGGAGCTCCATCCATCAGCCTCCCCAGCATCTAGCAGTTACCATGACTCAATGGACATGAATTTGAGGACACTCCAGGAGACAGGGAGGCCAAGGAACCTGACGTGCTGCAGTCCCTGGGATTGCAAAGAGTTGGACAAGACTTAGCAACTGACCAACAACAGACTCGAGGATTCCTTTTAAGGTCAAAGAGAGTAGCGGCGGTGGAGGCCCTGGGGCCGCGAGCAGGGATGAAAAGGGTGGGATGGCCTCTGGTGCGGGCGGGCTTCGGTGGTAACATCCTGAAGAAGCTTTGCTCATCTCTGCTTCCTGTGTTTTCACCACCGGACAGGGCAGGGCCTGAGGGGGCAGGGGTCCTGTGGGGGCCTCTCTGCCTCAGGAGGATACAACCCACCCACCAGCTTAGGACCCCTCCAAAGCCTCTTCCCTCGGGGCCTGACACCCCAGAGCCGAGGTCGGGGGAGCTGGTTCCCAAGCAGCAGGTGGGAAGAGTCAATGAGGCCCCTGTCAGTCTCATTTGGGGCCAGTGGACCCTCAGTTTCAGCCACAGATCAGGCCTCTAGACAGCCTTGGCCCGCATGGTGAGCAATTTGGGTGACTCTGCCCAGGGGCTGGGACTTGCCACTGCCTCCCAAGGATGGCCAGGCCCCCAGGAAAGTGCCTCCCTCCAAGGACAAAGCTGGAATCAGCCATGGCAGGGATATTTCTGGGGTCGTCCCAGGCCTAGGCCACTGGGCTCCAAGGCTGCGGCCAGAGACTGCACACGGCCTCAATGACCTCTCAGAGAGAAGGCTGAGGGGACTTCCCTGGCGGCCCGATGGTTACGACTTCATCCTCCAGGATTCCTCAGTGGTCCCATGGTTAGGAATCTGCCTGCCAAGGCAGGGGACAACACAGGTCCCATCCCTGGTCCGGGAAGATCCCACATGCCACAGGTCAACTAAACCAAGCTGAAGCGCCACAACTTCTGAGCCTGCACTCTGAAGTCTGTGAGCCCACACTCTGCAACAAGGAAAGCTACTGTGACAAAAAGAGCTAAAGAAAAGCCCCCACTAACTGCAACTAGAGAAAGTCCCTGAGCGGCAAGAAGACCCAGTGTGGCCAAAATGAAATAAATGAACAAAAAGAATCTTCACCTTCTAATGCAGAAGGTGGGGGTTCGATCCCTGGTTGGAGAGCTAGAATCCCACCTGCCGCATGCCTCTCTCAGCCAAAGTCAAAACATAAAACAGAAGCAGTACTGTAACAAGTGACTGTTTGTTACAGTACAGACTTTAAAGACTAAAAATGGTTCACCTTAAAAAAAAAATCTTAAAAAAAATAAAAAGACAAGACCAAGACCTTGCACTCCCTGTGACTCAAAGCACTTGGTGTGCGGAGCAGCCCAGTGGATAGCCTGCCCTCAGGCCCTAGCCCCTTGCCCCCCAACTCAGTGCAGAAGCTCAGCCTGTGCTGTCCCCCACCCCCAGCAGCATGGTGCCTGGACTGTAGCATCCAAGCTCTGCTTTGCTGAGCATCCACACGTGGGGCTCTGGTGTCCAGCTTGGGGGTCTCATCTACTGGACCCACAGCAGGGGCCAAGTCCTTTAGGGGCTGGAGGAGAGGAGGGGCCGACTTGAGGAAGATGTGTGTCCTTCAGCCTCTGGTCTCGTGTGGGGCTCCCTGGGTGGGGGGTCAGGGGGCAGGATCTGGGCTCCAAGAGCTCAGGGCTCACACCGCACACTCTGTCCTTCCTGGTTAGAATTCTCTTAGCTGCCCTATACTTCCTTGTCCCTTCTGAGAACCAGGCCTATTTGACTACATGGGCTATGAGCGTGAGTAATTCTCTATTTTCACTGGGGGGTTGGAAGCAGGAGTCTCATCACACATTCCCTAACTTGGGCTAGGGCTGAGCTGGGGCTCCTGGAAGCCAGAGATGACAGCTCCTCTGGATCGGGGACCACCAACCAAGTACAGAACCAAGCAGAGAGAAGGGAAGGGGCACAGAGCGGGTGTGGAGGGAGCCCTTGTCCCTGCCAGAAGTTGTGGAGCTCTGGGGAAGGTCCCCTCCCCACCCCCTGGCCCTCTGCCCCTGGTCTTGCCCAATCCTGACCAGCGGGGAAAGGGGCAGAAATCTTGCCAGGTGTTTCAGCAGGAGTGCTAGCAGTTGCCTCACCCTTCCGGGATTTGGCAAAATTTGAATCACTCCACCCCGGGGTGGGCCATGGGTCAGGTGGACCATAAATAGGGTCCCCCAGGGAGCCTGCTCACTTGCTTCCTCCTTTAGCTGCTGCCTGGACCCCCGGCCTCCTCTGCCCCAAAATCATGTCCATAGGTCTCCTGTGGCTGGGCTTCACCCTCCTGGGGGCCCTGCACACCCAGGCCCGGAGTTCCACCCCCAGACTGCTGCGGGCCCCACCTCTGTCCAGGATCCCGCTGCAGCCCAACTTCCAGGCCGACCAGGTAAGGGCCCCAGAGGGACAGCAGCAGGGGGCGGGCAGGGAAGCGTGTGAGTAGAGGGGACGGGAGGTGAAGGGTCTTAGCGAACCTGCAAGGGCAGGATGCCCAGGCTTAATTCAGCTCAGCCTGCCCTCTGGCCCTCTGATGGAAGCCAGGCTCCATGGCCCCACATTGACCCTGACCTTGCTGGCAAGAAGATCACCTGGACAGACCTTCTCTAGATCCACACTCTCTCCCATCATCTCTGTAGTGAGTGGATGACAGGAACACCTTCAGTCCTCTGCATGAGGAGGAAACTGAGGCCCAGGGTGGGGACACCCCATCCCTACCATCCTCAGGGCTCCCTCCTGGCCTGGCCTCCCCCAGCTCCCACTGGCTTCACCAATCCAGGAACTGAATGCCCAGTCTCGGGCCTGCTGCTCAGTGTGAGGGGCTCCTGGCTCGGGGGCAAGCTGCCAGCGGTGCCTGCAGGGACAGTGCTGTAGGGAAGCCCTAGGGTGGTTTGTGGGTTCCACCTATTACAGCACCCCCTGTAGTTCCAGGGGAAGTGGTACACCGTAGGCGTGGCAGGGAATGCAATTAAGAAGGAAGAGCAAGACCAGTTTAAGATGTACACCTCCAACTACGAGCTGAAGGAAGACGGCAGCTACAACGTCACCTCCATCCTGTTAAGGTGAGAGCTGCCACCTCCTTGGGGAAAGTAGGGGAGCCTCAAGGGGCTGCTTGAGTGTCTAGAGGCAGATTCATGTCACAGTCAAGGGCTGACCGGAGGAGAGGCAGTTACTCATCCTCCTGCTCCGCAGTGGACTCAGATATTAATATTTGTTCATTTCTTCCTGCATTGTTGTTTAGTCACTAAGTCGTGCCCAGCTCTTTGCGACCCCTTGAACTGTAGCCCTCCAGGCTACTCTGTCCATGAGATTATCCAGGCAAGAATACTGGAGTGGGTTGCCACGTCCTTCTTCAGGGGATCTTCCCAGTCCAGGAATCAAACCTGCATCTCCTGCATTGGCAGGGGGATTCTTTACCGCTGAGCCACCAGGGAAGCCCTCTTCCTACATCAGATCAACATTTATTGGTCATTTCAGTGCAAATAGACATGGACACAGGCATCAGGAAACAAGAGACAGAGAGGAGGGGTCTCCTGGATGGGGAAGAGGGTCCCTGAATCCAGCCTGGAGACCCACCCAGGTCTTCATCGAGGGCTTACAGGGAGGTAGCCTCCAGAACTGGGCCTTGAAGGAGCCACTCTGCCTCGGAAGGAGGCACGGAGCATCCATAGCAGGGGCTGGTGGACTCTGAGTCAGAGGGAAGCACTCCTTCAGGAAGCAGCAAGTCATCCTCCAGCTACCCAGCAGGAGCTGATAAGTGGCTTGGCTGGGGGGCAGCCCACACACTGCCAGGGTCCTCAGACGCCAGGGCAGAAGTGATCTGGGGAGGAGTGTGTCTAAGCAGGGTCCCTCTGGGTGTGGTGGAGAGAGAAACGGTGGCTGCCAAGGAACACCAAGCCCCTCTGGCACCCAAGGGAGACTGAGGCTGGAGCATGTGTGCAGCAAGAAGCAGAGGGAGAATGGGTTTGGGGAGATACGCTCTGGAATACCAGGAGAGAGGGTGGAACTCAGGTCAGGGTTGATCCAGGAGCTAGAGGAGTCCTTGGCATGGAACAAACTGGAACCTTGGAGGGTGAGTCCCCCAGGAGAGGTTACAGGCAGGGAAGCAGCAGAGGGGAGATAGGAGTAGGGGATAAACACCTGAGGAATGGGGTCTGGGACAGTGTGTAGGGAAGACCACCAAGGAAAGACAGTCTTGAAGAGGAAAGGACAGTGGGTGCTAAAGGGAGGATCTGAGCAGGGTCAGGTGGCCCAGGGTGGACCAGGCAGGAACACCCACAGGTAGGCTCAGAGGCCCATCTGAGCTGGTGGAGAGGGGACCTCCTGCTGTGGCAGGGGATGGGCTATCTTGGGCTGGGCCAGACCAGGGGTGTCAGAATCCCAGCCCCTCCAGCTGCAGCCCTGGCCCCCACCATGTCCAGCCCCAGGAACGCAAGCCCCTGTCCCCTCTGCCCTCACTCACCCATCTCTCGCCCGCAGGGACGAGCGCTGTGACTACTGGATCAGAACTTTTGTCCCAAGCTCCCGGCCCGGCCAGTTCACCCTGGGCAATATTAGGAGTGAGTGTTGAGGGAGGTGGGCCCTGGGGTTGGGCTTCCAGAAGGTGGGGGGAGCAGGGTCCTCCTAGAAGGGGCACAGACCTCCTCGCCCCTCCACACAGATGCTGTTCTGCGTGGAGAGCCCCTGTAGACAGGTGGGGAACAAAGCAGCTCCCTCCTCCCAGGGCAGGCTGACACCTCCCTGTCCTTCCCATCTTCCACGCAGGCTTCCCCGGGATAAGGAGCTACACCGTTAGGGTGGTGAACACCGACTACAACCAGTTTGCCATAGTGTACTTCAAGAAGGTTCAAAGGAAACAGGGGTACTTCAAGATCACCCTTTACGGTGGGTCCTTCCCTCGCGACCCCGGGGACCCACCCTCACCCAGCCCCCCAGGTCCTCTCCGGTTCAGGAGAGGTCCTCTCCAGTTCAGCTCCGAGCCCCTGCCGGGGTCGGGGGGGGTCCAGGGAGGGAGGCCCTTCTGCAGACCCTCCATGAGGAAGGGATCAGAGGCCTTGTTCATACGTTCAGCAATGTTTATAGAGTGTTTGCTGGCCGCCCGCCGGCCACCTTGACCACAGGGAGGACCAAGGAGCTGACCCCTGAAGTGAGGGAAAACTTCATCACCTTCGCCAAGTCCCTGGGCCTCACCGATGACCACATCATCTTCCCTGTCCCGATTGGTAATGGCCCATGCGGACTGTCCAGGCCCACTGCTGCCACCCCGCCTCCCAGGGAAAGGGGGGCGGAGGAGGGGCCTGGCCCTCTGCTCAGTCATTGAAGCCCCTCTCTGGGACCCACTCTGGGTTCAGGAAGACCCTGCCCCAACCCAGGGATCTGTGGGGCACCCAGGGATCTGGGCCCCAAGTGTTCCTCCTTGACAGATGAGGATTTCAGGCCCAGGTCCAAATTTTCCCAGTCTCTCAGCCCCAGGGCCCCTTCCCTCTACAACCCAGGCCCTCACCATGTGGGACCACTTCCTCCTCCCTCCCTCCCTCTTGTCTGGGGCCCCTTTCCTCCTCGCCTTGAGGCCTGCTCACCACTGACTTGAAAGGCGGCCTTGTCTTCAGGCGGCCTGGCCTGGGCAGGGGCCTCCAGACGGCCGCCCAGGGAACCAGCAGCCCCCCATAGCTAGGAAACTGCCAGGGCTCAGCAGGTAAACAGGCGGCGGCCTGGTGCCCGAGCGGATGTGTGGCAGGGCCTCGCTGGCCTGCTCTGGAGAACGGGGTCCCCCCGAGCTGCTCATCCTCAGGCCTTCCTCCCAAACCCCTGCTCCTGTCCCTGAAGGGAACCCCCAGATCTGCAGTTGCTAGGCCAGGCTGGGGCCTGGGGTGCCCAGGGGCAGGGCAGGCGTCCCAGTGGGCAGAAGTCACACACACACACACACACACACACACACACGCCTGCCCATTCTGACAGACTCTCTCCCCCACAGACCGGTGCATTGATGCCCAGTGAGCCTGCAGTAAGTACGGCTGGGCGGGGGGCGGATGGGAGCCAGTGGGCCAGGGGTCTCAAACTACCTTTGCGCCCCCCACCCAGGACAGTTGCTGTCTCTACTTTCCCATCTCCCTCTCAGGTGCCTCCGGTCTCTCTTTGCTCCCACCCCCCTCACACCAGCCTTTGCCCGGCACAGCAGCCAGTTAAGCCCCCCACCAGCCTGGACACCAGTAACAGGAGAGAGCCCAGAGACCCTTCTGTGGTTCCTGCAGCCCCGAAGATGCAGCCCTGCCTTGCCTGCTAAATAAACACGTGCCCTGCCCCCAGTCTGTGCTGCTTGACTGTGCTCCTGGATTCCTGGGCCATTGGGAGGAGGACAGGCAAAAAGGCTGGGCTCACATTGGCATGGCTCCCGGAGCCCCTGGGGTCCTCAGCAAGAGACGGCGGCCCCAGGGCCCATGGCCAGCTTTGGCTGGACCCTTCCTAACCCCCCACCCCAGGCCAGCAGCAGGCCTTACATGACTCTTGACTTCAAGGAGTGACTGGCCCAGCAGAAACACTGAAGGGGCCACAGCTCATTTCCACAGTCGGCCACCTGCAATAGGCATCAACGCAGAGACTCAGCCAGGGCCGGGGAGCTGCAGATGGGCTGCAAGGGCTGAGGTGCTGTCACCCCAACTTCCTCAGGACCCCTGTGGATGCTGGAAGATGGCAGCTAGGGCACGAGGGGTGCACAGTCGGTGGGGCAGAGGCACGCCCAGCCTGAGGCTGTGCCAGGGGAGGGAAGGTCACCAGGCGTGGTCCCCTGCCCCTCTGATAGCCAAACCTCCCTGCCCCTGGTTGGCCCAGGGATCACTCTCTGGCTCCTACTGGTGGGTGGCTGTGACCATGCTGAGCCCATTCAGCGTCCTGTCCTCACCCATGCCTCCCCTCCATAATGACCTCCAGACCACCAGGGGCAGAGCTGGGGGCTACAGGGAGGCGAATACGCCGCCAGGAATTCAGATTCTAGAAGACTCAAGGGCTCCAGGCCTGCACGCACCACTTGACTGGGCCTGACAAGCCCTTGTTCACCCACAAGCCGGAGCTGGAGCCCCTCCTTATCGGCATCAGGAACCCCCTCCCTGCCTCTTCTTCCACTTGCAAGATCAGAGGCTGGAGAGGCGGGGTTCTGAAGAAACCCAGGCTTCTCCACCCTCAGACTTGCACACCCACCGGGTCACCTTTTGGAACTGTGCTAATCCTGGATAATTTCCTTCTCAAATTCTTAACATTGTCACCTCTGCAAAGGCCCCTTTCCCAAATAAGGTACCATTCACTGGTTCCAAGCACTCATTGTTGTTTAGTCACTAAGTCGTGTCCACCTCTTTGTGACCCCATGGACCGAAGCACACCAGGCTCTTCTGTCCTCCACTATCTCCCAGAGTTTGCTCAAATTCATGTCCATTGAATCAGTGATGCCATCCAACCATCTCGTCCTCTGTTGCCCCTTCTTTCTTGCCCTCAGTCTTTTACAGCATCAGCGTGTTTTCTAATGAGTTGGCACTTTGTATCAGGTGGCCAAAGTATTGGAGCTTTAGTTTCAGCATCAGTCCTTCCAATGAATATTCAGGGTTGATTTCCTTTAGGATGGACTAATTTGATCTCCGTGCTGTTTAAGGGACTCTAGAGGTCCAAGGACTAGGACCCAGTTGTCTCTGGGGACTGCTATTCCACCTGCCACACTGGGCCTGGGGACAGGATGATGACAGGCTTTGTGAGGTGGGGAATGAGAGGTGAACGGGGACCCTAGAGACAGGTCCCCACCTCTGATCAAGGCTGGCTGGGGTAGCGGCTGCATTGTCCTGTGGTCTGGTTTGTGGACCTTGGCCACAGGAGTGGCGTGGGCAGGGTCCAGGTTCCCTTTGGCTTCTGGGAATAGAGAAGGGGCCAGCCAGGTAGTGGGCTTCATCACCTGCACTACCCAGCTCCGCATCCTCCCACCCTCACTCAGCTGCCTGGGGGTGAGGCTTTGGCTGGGCTCTCATCTCCTTTCCTCCCACCTGCCTCCCTCTGCCCAGATCTCTAGCCCCAGGCCCCAGGCATACACTCAGGTCCAGAAGAAAGGCCACTCCTTGAATACTATGGTGGGGACCATGCCCAGTTCTCCATGGAGTCCACCTTCTAAGAGGACAAGCCAAGGGCCTCCCCTGCCTGGTTCCCCTGACGGGATGGGAGTCCTGGGGTTGGGGAGGGGGTACTCTCTGGGGCTGGGTTGTCTCCCTGAAAAGAGGGGGTTGAATGCCTGGCAGAGGCGTGAGCAAGGCTGAGGAAGGAGGGCTGGGCACCTGCCTTTGGCTGACTGGTGAGAGGCCCTCCCAGCAACCATGGTATTTCATTAAGACAGAAGAGCCCCATGTCCTCTGATGGGCACAGAAACACCTGCGTCTGTGTGTAGTACACAAGTGTGCAGAGAAACACAGATCACACATGTGGACATGCTGGTGCAATCCAAACATACGTATCCTTCCAAGCACAGGACACCCAAAGGAAAACACATGTTTCTTCCCAGATGTGAAATCATACCTGGGGTCACAGGGGCCCACTCTGTGTGTGAGTTCACAGACAAGGGGTGAAACACGAGGATATCTAGGCACAAGGAGCAGCAGACCTTCAGAGAGACATACAGTTTCCCAGAAACATGCCAACGCCCGTAGGGATACACACCACACAGACATGGCAGGTGGATGGGAAGGCTCATGCATGGAGCTTGCTCAGGGACCCCTGATGCCACATGTGCACCCATCTGAGTGCCCAGTTCCCCAGGCACACTCCCAGCACCATTCCGAAGCCAAGACTCTTCCCTCTCCAGTGGAAGAGGTGCCTGGGTGCTACCTGCCCCCTGCTCCATCCATGGGCACAGTACCTTCAGAGAGGGCTGGGGAGTGTGGCCAGCCACAGGTGGTGGGTAAGTGGAGGCCTGCAGGCAGGGGACTGGGGGGGAGGGATACCCTCCGCTTATAGTCAAGGAGGGTGAGCTGACCCAGGTGAGGGATTGTTCACTACAATTCTTCCCACCTGGTTCAGCATGGGCCTCGCCTCCACTCCACCTGGTTCAGGGAGGTGGGGCTGCCATCGTGCAAGTCAGTGGTGGTGCTGACTGCAGGACATAACTGCATCTTCCACGCTCCTCAGGAGAAACAGCAAGGCAGCTTCCGGGACAGAGAGGATCCCTCCTCGTTATCATCATCAGGGAACACACCCGGGCCTGAACCCCACCTGAAGGATGGCCTTCTGGCAGGAACTACCAGTGTGAGACCAGAACCAGGCCTCGGAGCAGCTACAGTGACAGGAGTCCCAGTAAGTAAGCCCCTCTCCCCTGGACATGAGCCTGACTCAGCTGTGTCCTTGGCCAGGATCACACCTGTGGGGCCAGCTCAGGAGAGAGAATTTCTGGCTGGATGATTTGGAGGCAGGGCTCCCTTTCTAAGCTGGGGGTAAGGTATCATGGCAGCTGGGCAGACCTTATCTCGACACCTTCCTTGACTGACAGCCACAAGCTGCACTCTGCTGACCATGACTCTCAAGGAGGCTGTGAATGGCTATCGTCCCTATACATTGTTGTTGTTGTTCAGGCACTCAGTTGTGTCCAACTGCAACCCCATGGACTGCAGCATGCCAGGCTTCCCTGTCCTTCACCGTTTCCTGGAGCTTGCTCAAACTCATATTGATCAAGTCGGTGATACCATCCAACCATCTTGTCTTCTGTCTTCCCCTTCTCCTCCAGCTTTCAATCTTTCCCAGCATCAGGGTCTTTTCCAATGAGCCGGCTCTTTGCATCAGGTGGCCCAAGTATTGGAGTTTCGGCTTCAGCATCAGTCCTTCCAATGAATATTCAAGGTTGATTTCCTTTAGGAGTGACTGGTTTGATCTCCTTGCTGTCCAAGGGATTCTCAAGTCTTCTCCAACACCACAGTTCGAAAGCATCAATTCTTCGGCGCTCAGCCTTTTTTATGGTCCAACTCTCACATCCATATATGACTACTGCAAAAATTATAGGCTCTATACATTGGGGCCTTAGAAACGCGTCTCAGATTTCGCCCATGGGGAGGCACCGGCTAGCTAGGGAAGAGTGGGGGTCCCAGCTGCCCTGCCCTCGTGCCAGGTCGCTCGCCCAACGTGAAGGCCGAGCCTCCACCGCCTAAGGTTCTCCTGGAGGTCGCCCTGGATGGTCCAACTTGGCCGCCAGGACAGGGGCGGGCCTGGGGAAACCGGCCAAAGTGGGCGGACCTCGACTGTGAGGCAGAGTGTGGGCGGGGCTCTTTTGGGGGCGGAGCCTTGCGGTCGGCCGGGGGCGGGGTTCTGGAGGCAGGGCACAGTGGAGGCGGAGCTCTAGCCTCCGGGCTCCGCCTTAGGGGCGGATCCCGGCCGCCCCGGCGCGTTCCGCCGCGGCGTTCCACCCTTCCGGCTCGGAGTTCCATTCACCGCCTCCGCCTTCCGCCCCGCGCCGTCTGTCGGCTAGACCATCGCCGCGTTCCATCGTCGCGCGGCCCTTGCGGCGCCCGAGCCCGCAATGTCGGGCCCCAACGGGGACCTGGGCACGCCGGTGGAGGCGGGCGCGGAAGGCGAGGAAGACGGCTTCGGGGAAGCAGGTGACGCGGGGTGGGGTGGGCTGGGCTGGGCTGGGCTGGGCTGGCGGGAGCTGCTGAAGCTACGTTTGGTTTCTCGGGGATGTCCTCCTGGGAGGGGGAATCGGGGCCGGCAAGAAACTGCAGCGCCCTCCCATCCCCCGCCCCAGGGAGGGTCCGGAGCTGCAGGCGCTTTCCTGAAATTCCGGGCGAGCACCTGCGAGCTGGCCTCTGGAAACCGCAGCCCTGGAGAACTGTGGTCAGCCGAGCCTGTTTTACAGATGAGGAAACTGAGGCCGCTTCAGGATCATTCGCTTTTGGCGGCGGGGGAGTGGATTAAAACCTGCTTCAGCCACCTCTTTCAGCCCCTGTGGAGATGGGGACTCCTAAGGGGGCGGAGCTGGGCGTGGACCCTCCTGGGTTAGGCTTATCTGGAGGCTTATCTGGGTGGGCGTGTTGCCCTGCTGAGTCAGCATCCCTAGCCACCTTTTCTGGTAGTGGTCTGGAGCCCTGGCGAATGTGACTTGCTTACCCAGCATCATGTTGCCTGCACAGCACTGCGCGGGGGAAGGGGTGGGGGTGGGTAAGGAGGCTGGGTAAGGAGAAAGATCAGCTCCCTTCTCACCTTCTGGAGACTCAGTTTCCCCATCTGTAAAATAAGAATAATGGTTTAGTGTCCCCCTACGTTGAAATGTATCAGGATTAAATGAGAAAACGAATGAATAGTAGGCTCCAAGCATGCAAGAGTTCTGTAAATGGTTAGTCCCTTTAGTGTAATAAAGATTAGTGTATTAACTCAGAGGTCAGGACTTAGTAAATGCGGGGTAAGTATAGACTCTGCTTTTGGCTTTGTTTTGGGTAACAGCTTTATTGAGCGGTAAACACTATACAATTAACTCATTTAAATTGTACAGTTCAATGGGTTTTAGGATATTCACAGTTGTGCACCCATCCATCAAGACCACAATAGTTTTAGAACACTTCCTCACTCAAGATCTAGAGTGAATGGGGTAAGCTGTGGGCTGCCGGGTTCCCCCTTCCACTGCTGGTGAAGAGCAGCCAGGTGAAGTGCTGGGAGCTGTGATGGGCCATCCGGAAGGACCTCCCAGGAGTCATGTTGAGTGGAAGTTGGCAGATTGACAGGATTTAGGACATAGAGGAGGAGGGTGTCCTCAACGGAAGGCAAAGACTTGGAACTGAGAGGTACCCTTGACACTTAACTCAGACAAAGCCCGGCCCTGGGAGTGGAGACACCCGCCTCCCCCAGCCTCCTCTCCACTTGGGTCTCTTAACCAGAATATGAAACGTTGCTAATAGAGACCATCTACTAAGTGCTTGCTGTGGCCAGACCCTGAGTTCTTAATATATGTATTTGATGTATCACAATAACCCACTTTGTCCCCTTTTCCCAGAAAAGTGCAGTAACTTGCTGGGATGCAGCGGAACTGGGACTGAAACCCAAGGGCCCTTGCTCCACTAGCACCACCAACCAGCTGCAGGATCCTAGGCAGGTCTCTTCCTTCTGGGACCTCAGTTTCCCTGTTTGTACCACAAGGGAGTTGGACTCTAAGATCCAATAGAGGCTTTCCAGGACTCTGTCCACTGTGAGTTAGGACAACTCTGAGCAATGGGTACCCTTCCCCCAGAAGGCAGACACCTTTGCACCCTTATCCCAGACACTCTTTTCTGATGCTGGCCATTCCCACACACTGCCAGCCACTTCCCCTTTGTCCCAAGCTGGCAGCTGAGTGTATCTGAGTCATGGGCTGGCTCAGAACTGGGTCCCGCAGTGGGCACAGGCCCAGACCTTGGCTCCTAAGAGACACTGTGTTGCTGAGAGAGGCAGGTCAGAAGTGTCAGTGGAGGACAGAGTGATGGTTTCTGATGGAGACCAGGGAAGGCTTCTTGGAAGAAGAGGCATTTGGAGCTGGTCCTTGAATGGCTGTTGTGGTTGAAGCATTCAGGGTGGCAGGGTCAGTTGAGAAAAGGCAGAAGGCTGGAAAGTCAGGCTCCATTCATTCATCCATTCATTCAACAAACGCTCACTGTGTGACAGTGAGGGCCCTGGGGGACGGCAATGGACACAAGCCCCCTCTCGCAGAGCACTCACTACCGGCTGGGGGAGACAGACCGGCACCCGATCACAGCAGTCGAGCCGGAGGTGAAGGCCACGGAGCTGTGAGAGCAGGGGGTCAGGAATAGAGGCCTGACTCAGGCTGGGGTGACAGCCGCGCTGACACTCGAAGGATGGGTGGGGCTCCCCCAGGAGAAGAGGAGGGAAGGAAGACACGACACAGCACACTCCAGGAAGAGGCCACAGCAGGTTCAAGGGGCCTGAGATGGGCAAAGGCAGGAGTGAGAGAAGGGAGCAGGCAGGGGAGCCGGGGTGAGAGAAGGGAGCAGGGCCTGGGAGGCTGCCAGGAGCCCTGTTCTAAGGGCAGGGGGGCCGGGCAGGGGGGCCAGGCAGGGCTAGGGAGTAGGGTCTGCCTGGGGACAGAGGCCTGCATTGCCCGACTCAGGCGCATGGGCTCTGGCCTCTAGGCAGTTGATGCAGGAAGTAGAGAGACTCGGAACCTGGCAGGACTTCCCAGGCTGGACACTGTCTGCCTGACCTCCCTATGACCACCCTAACCCTAGAAAAAGATGGCACACTAAGCTATTTCTCCAATGCCTTTCTTTCGATATACACCCATTTTCCAGATGGTGACAGTGAGGCTCAAGGAGTAGGGACTTGCCTGAAGCCCTTTTAGAGACAGGTTGGCACATGGTGGTGGTGGGGAGGGTGCCTGTGAGCCCTGAGGCAATATGGGACCTTGACTGTCTTTCCCCTTCCTTCCAGAATACGCCGCTATCAACTCCATGTTGGACCAGATCAACTCCTGTCTGGACCACCTGGAGGAGAAGAATGACCACCTCCATGCCCGCCTCCAGGAACTGCTTGAATCCAACCGGCAGACGCGCCTTGAGTTCCAGCAGCAGCTTGGGGAGACCCCCAGCGATGCCAGCCCCTAGGCTCTGGGAGCCCCCAGCCAGGCCCCAACCCTGCCTTGCTGGGTCAGGCTCTGGCCTGAACACTCACCACCTGGCTTAGATACCTTCTCAAGGGCTGGCCAACAGATCTCCTGGGGGTTCTGCCTGCCTAGGCCACCTTTCTGGTACTTCCTTTGGTGTGCCTAGGCCAGCCCCCACCTCCCAGCATACCCTCTTGGAGCCAGGTGTGGGCCAGTGGCTCACCCACCATGCCTGCCTGTCCAACTCCTGGATGCTCCCCACTCTGCCCAGGCCTTGAGTGTCTACATTAAACGGGTCTCCAACACCACTGCGCTTCCTCTCTCTTCTGTATCCTGGGATGAGGACCCCAGTGGCTGCCAGAGGTGAACAGGGCAGTGGAGGCATTGATCACATGGGTGGGATTCTTGGCCTTCTTGTATTTCTGGGCACAGAGGTGCAGGTGAGGTCAGGGCTTCCTCCCAACTGGATATGCTCCTGGCCATGCTCCTGGCCAGAGGTTGCTCCCCTAGGCCAGCTGAGATAGCATCAGCCATGCTGTGTGACCCTGGGTGATGTGCTCAGCTTCTCTGGGCTCTAGGGCCTTTCACCAAGACAACCAACACCAAGACATGCTGTGCAGCCTTGGGTTCTGCCTCTGGCTCTTGACCCTCAGTCTTGGTCCTCAGTCTCCCCATCTGGCCAGTCACAGGGCTGGGCTGGTTGTCTGTCTCTAAGGGTCCTTCCAGATGGGGAAGTAGAACTAAAGAGCTTGCTCAGCTAGGGCCTCACTCACTGATGATTCATCATAAGGTCTCCTGACAAGAAGGGTGGTGCCTCTGCTAATGAACATGAACTTGGAGCCAGAGGGCCTGAGCAGTGAGGACCCCCTACTCCCACACCAACTTTGGTAAGGTCCAGCTGGAGAGAGGCCAGGATGGGGGTCCAGAGGTCAGGCTTGGGGTCAAATCCTGGCCTGTCACCAGATCTATGACCTTGTGCAGGCACTGAACCTTGCTAGGCCTCAGTTTCTTCATCTGTAAATTGGGTATAACAACAAGACTTCCCTCCTGGGGACACTGTGAAGATTAAATGAGATCTTACTTGAAGGTAGTACTTTCCAAGCTTGGGTACATGTTTAAGAGAGAAACTGAGGCTCAGGAGGTGAAACACCTCATAATCCCAGAGTCCCTGGTGAGGGACCCTGTCTTCAGATTTCCAGTTGTGCCTCCTCACTACCTGCAAAGGCTGGGTGCCAGCTGGGGCCCCCCTCTTCCCCTATCCATGCAGACAGAAGTGCTGGTGGAGACTATACAAGCCAAACTACCTTCCTTTATTGGATTTTCAGTAAAAATACCAACCATGTCACAGTCTCCACACAGACTCCTAAAAAGCATAGCCGATTGGGACTGAGATGGGGCAGGCATAGGGTGCTTCCTCCATCAGGTTCTGAGGCGTCTGGAGCGCCGGGGCAGTGGGGGCCGAGGGGGTGTGGGCGTCACCTTGCTGGGGTTTTTGGCTGTGTCCTGGGTGCTGGGCTGGCTGGGTGCACGGCCGCCAGAGGTGAACAGAGCCGTCAGGGCATTCCGGGCGTTGATGGCACACCGGCGGCTCACGGGCCTGGTGGTGGGGCTGGGTTTCTTGGCCTTCTTGTATTTCTAGACACAGAGAGTGCAGGTGAGGTCCGGGCTTCCTCCCCACCTGGTGTGCTTCTGGCCATGGCTGCTTCCCTGGCCCCGCTGAGACAATGTTGGACATGCTGTGTGACCCTGTGTGACGTGCTCAGCCTCTTTGGGCAGACCTCTAGTGCTAATCCTCTGGCCCTCAGCACCACCCGCTCCAGAACAATTGCAAAAAGACGTTGGCCCCAGCCTGGTTCGGATTCCCTTTGTGGGTAGAGCCTCTCGTTGGGGGCTGTGCCCAGGGGCTGAGGCCAAGCCTACGAGGGAGGTGGCCACCGGCTCTTCCCATCAGCTCAGACAGAGTCTGACCCCCCTGGGCAGGGCGGAGCGGGGCGGGAGGCCAGACTCACCTGCAGGTTCTCGAAGTGGGCCAAGGACTTGCAGTGGGAGAGCTGCGCCCCAGAGTTGCTGTGGTAGAACTTGTGGCAGACGCGGCAGACATAGCCCATCACGGGCACCAGGAAGTCCACCCCTGAAGCACAGCAGGGTCTAAGCGCTCACATCCCCACGCCAGCCTGGTGCCTGCCCTGCCCCCGCACCTAGGGGCCTGTCCTCCCCTAATACCCTCCAGGTGGGGAAAGACCAGGACGAGGGGACAGGCTGCCTGGCCAGGATGCTGTGACTGGGACCCGAGGCCCACCACTCCTGCAGGTGGGGTCAGGGCTGGGGTCTTACCGTATGCGGTGTTGGGGCTGTAGGTCTCCGAGCCTTTCCACTCTTCTATGGATATGTCTCTGGATCTCATCTGGAAACACACCAGTGTGGGCCCCGGTTGGTCCTGGCTTCCCTTAGTCTCCTCCTAACATAGGCGGGGCCTGGAACCCACCCATGCTCTTCAATGCCAGCCCCTTGATTTTCAGGAGGAGGTTATGGGCGGCATCCTCTAAGCCTTTGCCCATGCTGGTCCTGTCCCCCAGAGTGCCCTTCCTAATCTACACTTTCCAGGTGCAGCTCAATCCGTTCCCTCTGGGAAGCCCTCCTGTTCCCACAGCGGCCATAATCCATGCCCAACACATCACATGTGGCATTTCACTGAATCCTTGTAACAACTTTCTGTGGTTCACTCATTTCACATATGAGGAAACCAAGGCCCAGGCTCATTAACTCACTTGCCCAGGGTCACCCAGCTGGTTGATGGAGGAGTAGGGTAGTGAACCCTGGTGAACCCCAAGCCCTGGTTAGCCTTTACCATGAACCCCTGCCAGCTCCTAGAGGCTGCAGAGACCACAGTCTTGGGGGGGGAGTGGTTTCAAGTGATCACCTGCTCGACACGAGCCCCTTCCAGACAAGGCCATGCCTAGCAGTGCCCTCCACCACTTACCAGGCAAACAAACGCAGCCTCTAAAAATGATGACCACCCCCAAGGCTGTGGCCCTTCCTTACAGTCTGAGTTGGGACTATTACTTCTAAGCAGAGAAAATGGAGGCTTAGAGAAACCAACGCCAGGGTCATGCCACTACTGATTTCTGAGCAGCAAAACTGGCATCACCCCAATTTGTTTAGGGCTGGAGGCCACGCCTGCAACCCTCCATCCACAGCCCCTCTGTGCATGCCCTCTCTGGCAGCCCCCTCACCGCTCTGGACTGTGACTGGCAAGCTCTATGAGGACAGGGGCCAGGTCTTGGTCCCGGTTATTCCTGGTATCCAGGACCAGGGCCTGGCCCAGAACAGGTGCTCTGGAAACACCTGTTAAACTGAAAAGCTCCTCCAGCTCCTCACTCATGGGAGACAGCAGAGCTGATGTATTCTAAGCACAGGCTGTGGAGTCTCGCTGCCTCGCATCCAAATGGGTGAGACTCTGCCAGGAAAGTGCCTGGTTACACACCTAGCATATAGTAAGCGCTCAACAAATGTTGACTGTGGGGGTTCCCTGATACCCTAGCAGCTGGAATTCCAGGCATTCACTGCCATGGCTCAGGTTCAATCCCTGCTCAGGGAACTGAGATCCCACAAGCCATGTGGCATGGCTAAAAAAAAAAAAACAATGTTGAGAGCTTCCCTAGTGGCTCAGTGATAAAAAAATCCGCCTGTCAATGCAGGAGACACGGGTTTGATCCCTGGTCCAGGGAAATCCCACATGCCGAGGAGCAACTAAGCCTGCATGCCACAACTGCTGAAGCCCTAGCGCTCTAGAGCCCATGCTCTGCAGCGAGAGAAGCCACTGCAATGAGGTGCCTGTGCCCCCAACCAGAGAGTAGCCCCACTCGCCACAACCAGAGAAAGCCTGTGCGGCAGTGCAGACCCAGAGCAGGCAAAAATTAATCAATAAATAAAATTATTTTAAAAATTGGGCAATCTGGCAAGCTTTCTCTGTAAAGAACTTGATAATAAGTACTTAAAGTTGACTGCTCTCGCCACCATCATCACCTTCATCACCTTTCACTGACTTTCCTGTGTGTACCATGTAGCTCCCCTCTCCGTGTCTCTGCGATGCTATTCTCTTGGCCTAGGATGCCTTTCTCTTCCGCAACACAAGAAAAAATTTCAGGCAGGCTTTCAGGACCTTGCGTATTTCACCTGCCATCCCACTGTCGTCATGATACAGATTTACACATTGTCATATTGAAGATAGTTCCTAATAATACTAGATTGTGGCATGTCTTTGTGCTTGCAAATACCAGCACAGTGTCTCCTGGCCCCTGGGAGGTGGGGGGAGGTCTCTCCTGGTCTGGGAATCCAGCCTCCAGCCTCCTTTCCACACCCTCTCTCCCCAAGCACCTGCTTGCGGAATTCCTCCTCAACCTCGATCTCTTCTTCCTCCTCGTCATCCTCCTCCTCTTCTTCATCGCCTTCAAAGCAGCCCACAGCGTCCACTGTGATGAAGAGGTCCTCGTCTTGGCTGGCTACATCCTTCTCCAGTGTCTTCAGCTTCCCGGGGTGGGTAAGGGCTCAGGTCAGCTCTGGGCAGCCACAATGCGACACCCCAACCACCTCACACCCCAGAGAGCTCCAATCCCTCCAGCCCTGCTATGAATTTGGACTGGAATACACCTCAGCTTGCTGTGTGGCCTTGCCCAGGCTCTGTACCGCTCTGGGCCCCTGTCCTCTGAGGGAGCTGGAGTTACCTCCTTGGCTTTGTCTTTATGGCCCTGGGACTTCACGTGCTCCACAAACTTGCGGGGGGTCTTGAAGTAGCGGTTGCAAATGGTGCAGAAAGGTCGCAGGGATTGTTTGGCGAGCTGAGGAATGGAAGGCAGGCCCAGTGGGCAGTGGAGGTGGGCAGCGTCCCCAGGTGCAGCTGGGCAGGGCCCAGCAAGATGCCACCTCCCACCTGCAGGCCTCAGGTGTGCTACCTCCAGTCTCAGGGTTAGGGTTAGAGTTAGGCCACTCTGCAATCAGCAGACTGTGCTCCATGGAACACAGGCAAACACAAGATGGGATGGCGATGGTAACAGAGAGACAGGAAAGTCAGAAGACTGAGAGGGCAGACGCCAGAGGACCCCATAAGCCCTGAGGCTGAATGCGGGGTGAGATGGTGCCTCGCCCACACTGGACAGATGGGGAAACTGAAGCCCAGAGAGGAAACGTGACTGACTCATCACGAGCTACAGCCATGCAGGGACAAAGACTGACGTTCACCTCCTGCTTCCAACCTGGGCTCCCTCCTCCCCAGCCCTGGGCCTGGAGACCGCACACGGGGTGCCTTTGCAGCCAGCAGGGGGGCCCGGTACCTTGTGGCCCTGCGTCCTACGGTGCTGGATCAGGTCCCCCATGTAGTAGAGCTGGCAGGTGTTGCACCAGCGCCTGGGTGGCGGCTCTCTGATGACAATCAAATCAAGTACAGTGTGACATTGCATTCTTGCTGGAAAGACAGCTGCTCTTCCGGACGCTCCATAAATGGAACGCAAGTCCAAAAGAATCGGGTTTTTTTTTTTTTTTTTTTTGAAACTTAACAAATGGCTTCTAGGGTTTGTCTAGAAGAATGCTTAAGAATAAGAGAGAAAACTTGAGGGGAGGGATGAGATTTAGAAGCACTGGGGACACCAGGAGGCCACCAGGACAGGTGACAGAACTGAAAATATCTGGCCTTGAGAACTCCTCTTTATCCTTCGTCTATCCTTGGACGCCCTGTCTTTCCCAGAGCTTGTCTGAGCCCTTCCCCAATTCCAGGACCTGTCTCCATGCCTGTTAAGTCAGGCCCCACTCTGGGACCCCCAAAGTCCCACTGCCATAACATTGTCCACAATGGAGTGGGAGGACCTGATTCCCTTTCTGCCCTCACTGGACTGTGAGTTCTGGGAGGCCAGGACCTCACCCTAGCATCCCTGGGGTCTGGCAGGGGATCAGTCCAGAGCTTCTGACTGTGAGGGAAGGACAGACAGCCCAAAGGAAGGACTGCTGCATTCTGGCCGGGGCCAAGTCAGGATCCAGCAGTGTCAGGAAGCAGTGCAGCGAACCTTCTCCACCTGAAGCTTGTTTACAGCTTGGGCTACAGCCCTGCATTCTGCCGCAAGGTCTATTTTTATATAGTCAAACTCATTCTGCAAATGCAATTTTGGATCCTGTTTGGTCCTGACATTGCAGCATGCATATGTTTCCACACTGTCAGCAATTCCCTGCCGTTGTCCTATATATTATTAGTTCTCCCACCAAGTGGAAGAACTGATCTAAGTCCCTAGTTTGGGATATTTTAGATCATTTCCAAGTAAATTTTTTTGCATGAACTCTGCAAGGAACATCTCTGTGTCACCTTTCTCCTCGTTTTATGCTTATTTGGCCCAAGTGTAACTCCTAGGTCAGCAAGCCAGGGGAGGCTTAAGGGTGAAGAACATCCTACAGAGCCACAGGGAAGTTCCTCTTGAACTGAGAACCAGCTAACAGAGACACAGCCTTTGGAGAGACCTCCCCGTCACTCAGGGAATGCAAGCAGAGGCCACCCAAGGGCCTTTCCTGTCCCCTCACCCCACCCAGGGAGCTGCAAGCTGTGACTCTCTGTAAATCCTCATGGCGGAGCCCCTGACCACTGTCTCAGGGCCTATCCGACCAGGGAAAGGATATGATTTGGCCTCCACAGGACTCATTTCTTATTTTTTTAAGATTTTTTTTTTTTTTTGGATGTGGATCATTTCTAAAGTCTTTGTTAAATTTGTTACAATTTTCTGTTTTACGTTTTGGTTTTTTAGCCACAAGGCACATGGGATCTTAGTTCCCCAACCAGGGATTGAACCCACACCCTCTGCACTGGGAGGTGAAATCTTATCCACTGGACAACCAGGGAAGTCTGCTGTTCTGGTTTTAATTCTGAACTAGCTGTTAACATTATGAAATTGGGAGATTCACATTCAAATCGGTTTCTACATGCTTCTGAGAAGCCAGGAAATCTGGAGCTGAGTGGCAGCTGTTTGGTGAGACAGAGCCCATGTCCCCTAGGGTGGACGGAGCCAATGCCAGCTTGTTTCCCTCACTGCTGACGCCTCCCAGCTCCTGCAGGCCTCAGTGGTTGCCCGCTGAGCATCCCCAGAACCAATCCCAGACTCCGGAGGGCTGACATTTCTAATGGAGCAAGCCCCCATGACTAAGAAAGGAGGAAACCCAGGGAAGTTCTAATCTCAGGCCATGAGATGAGCAGGTCCTGCCTGACCATCAGGCCCTGTGGTTGCAGGCAGCACATATGCCAGGGGAGTGGGGGTCTCTGTGCCACAACCCAATTCTCTCCCACATAGGGGGTCAAACTGTTCCTGCCTGGATGGAGCCTAAAGAGACTGTCTAGGGGCTTCCCTGCTGGCCCAGGGGTTAAGAATCCACCTGCCAATGCAGGGGACACAGGTTCAATCTCTGATCCAGGAACTAAGATCCCACAGGCCATGGAGCAACCAAGCCCGCGAGCCACAACTACTGAAGCTGGCATGCTCTAGGGAATCTGCGCTCTGCAGTTTGAGAAGCCACCGCAACGAGAAGCCAGTACTCCACAGCTAGAGAGTAGCCCCACTTGGTGCAATTAGAGAAAGTCTGTACGCAGCAACAAAGACCTAGCACAGCCAAAAATAAATAAAATTTTTCTATAAAAACACAGAGGCTGTCTAGTTCATGAGTTCCTGCCTTACATCCCTCGTCAGGCCATTTTACAGATAAGGAAAACTGAGGGCCAAGGCCACACAATTAGTGAAGAAGTACTCGGGAGAGGGCAATCTTAATCCCTTAAGACCTTGTGGATGGTAGATCAGGGACCCCCTCCACCTGGGCTGGGGAAACCACTGCCCCCTCTCCACAGTCCAGAGCTTCTGGGACACCCCACTCACTCATCCTCTCTCTCCAGGACGTCCCGGGGCACAGGCAGCAGGGACAGCAGGTAGGCTTGGCTCATGTGCTGGATCTCACCGAGCCGCTGCTGGTGCTGGGCTCCCAACATGTGCTCCTGGAACTCCTGCAGCAGGCGGGAGCAAGGAAGGGGCGTGAGGAGTGAGCCCCTGAACACTGGGGCTAGAGGAGGCCTCCAACCTGGGCTTTCTGGACACCCCACTGCCACCGGGAGGACCCTTCTCTTACAACCCTGTATGGGCCAGAGAAGGATGGTAAACTGAGGCCCAGAGTGAGCACACACCAGCCAGAGCCTCTGCTCCCGCTGGAGACCAAGAGCACCTCCGAGGTGAGGAGCAGAGTGATCAAATTCCAGGTTCCCGTGGCTCTGCTCAGGCCAGGCACAGAGGGGCAGCGCTACCAACAGTGACGTAATCACACCAGTGTGATGCTGTTCTTAAGGCTGTACTCGCTCTGGGCCAGCCCAGGGACTTGTGACTTCAATGTCAAGTTGCTGAATCCCCAGAACCCTTCTGGGAGGTAGTTTTTCTTTTTCTAGAGGTGGGTTCTAAATGTTTCTTCTGACGCATGCAGAAACCGAGGCACCAGTGCCTCAGTTTGGAAGGTGAAATTCACCTTCCAAAACTCACATAGCCGGTCAGGGCTGATTTGCACCAGGTCCACCCAACTCTGAAATCCTGCCCCCTTGGCTGGTCCAGAGATGTTCTGTGAACTAAGGTACAGCTGCCAGAGGTGGGGCTTGGGGGCCCAAGTGGACACAGAGGCAGCCCCCCGGAAAGGCAGGCTGGGCATCACATACAGACCCCAAACCCTCCACCCGCCCACGAGGTCTCCCACCCACCCACTGGAGGGTACCTGCTGGCTGCTGCAGCCGGCCTTGCAGATGTAGCAGAAGAACTGAAGGGCCTGCTTAGAGGGCGTGCTGGCCGCCGTAGGGGTGGCAGAGGTGGAGTCGCCGGCCCGGGGCCCGGGTGTGAGGGGCACGGTGCTAAAGGCCCGGCTGTCGCTGCTCTGCAGGATGGTGACCTTCAGGGAGCCCCCGGCCCCCCACACCTGCACGGGAGCAGGAGCAGAGCTGCCACCAGCTGGGCGCTTATGGTTGGTCAGCCTTGTGCCAAACTTCTAGGAGCCCTCCTGACAGTGCATTTTACAGGCAGGAAAACTGAGGCTCTGAGCCATTAGGTGATCACCCAGGCTCGCTCAGCCAGGCAGCACCGCAGTCAGGATTCAAAAACCCAGGTCCCCCTCAGTTCCCCCTGCCTCCTGTGACAGCTGGAGAAACGAAGATGCAAGGAAAGGAAGGGGGCTTGGCCACAGTTATACCATAAGGTTCCCCAGGTGGCGCTAGTGGTAAAGAACCCGCTTGCCAATGCAGGAGACATAAGAGATGCAGGTTCGAGAAGATCCCCTGGAGGAGGGCATGGCTACCCACTCCAACATTCTTGTCTGGGGAATCCTATGGACAGAGGAGCCTGGTGGGCTGCAGTCCATGGGGTCGCTAAGAGTCAGACACAACTGAGCGACTTCATTTTCACTTTCATGCATTGGAGAAGGAAATGGCAACCCACTCCAGGGTTCTTGCCTGGAGAATCCCAGGAACGGGGAAGCCTGGTGGGCTGCCGTCTATGGGGTCGCACAGAGTCAGACACGGCTGAAGTGACTTAGCAGCAGCGGCACACAGAGTAGAAGCCAGGACTGGGCCCCGGGCCCCAGACACAGGCTTCCACACCACGCTCTCTCTGCTGGAGCAATGTAACCCATGTGGGGGCTCTGAGCACTCTAGTTTTGGGATGAGCAAGCTGGAAGGGACCCTTATCACCAAAAGTGCCTCTAGATTGTCAGAGCAAAGGAATGTAAAGGCCCACATGAGAGCTGATGAACACTGTCAAACCCAGTCTGGTCTGCCCACAAACCCAGGAGGAGGGCTGCCATCACATTTCACAGGAGGGGAAACACCAGGGGATCCCAGGTAGGCGGGGCATGGCTGGGGCAGAAGGAGGCTCTCCCACCACTGGGCGCACCGTGCGGTCCTCATCAGCATCTCTACCCACCCCCAGCATCTCTCTCGCTCTTTTTTCACATTCTGCCACATCCAGGCCACCGGTCAGCTCCTCCTGGCTCTCCTCCATGCTGACCTGGGCACCCCTGGGCTCTGGCGGGGCCTCCTCTGGGCCTGAAATGACAGGGGCATGCTCCATTTCCCACGGTCCATCTCTCACCGGGGCACTGAGGGATGTGGGCCTGAGAGCTACTTTCTCTGCCCATGGCCAGGGCCTTGAAGCCTCCAGTGCACGTGGACCAGAACCCTGGATCCAAGCCCAACCCTCAGTCCCAGGGTGGACAGTGCTGGGGGAGGAGTGGGGTCCCAGCAGAGCAAGTCCCATCACCGGGCCAGCTGGGAGTCACTGCTCACTTACCTGCTCTAGCTTCTACTGTATCAGGCAATGTTTCCAGTGCTGTGGAGCGAACCGGAACTGGGGCTTTCTCCAACGCTGACACCGATGCCTGTGGCTGAGTCTGAGGCCGTCCCTGGGCCGGTTCTGGTGGCTGCACCAGTAACTGACCCAGAGGTTGCTTGGGTGGCTGCTCCGGCGGCTGGAGCCTCGGCTGTGCCTCCATCTGGACCTGTGGGTACGTCTGCGTCTGTGCCTGCTTCTGTAGCAGCGGCTGCACGTGCCTGGGGGGCTGGGGCTGCACCTGTCTCCGTGGCTCTGCCTCCTTCTGCAGCTGTCGCTGCACCTGCTGCGGTGCTAAGTGCTCTGGAGAGGTCTGCGTTTGTGCCTGCTTCTGCAGCTTTGGCTGCACCTGGGCATTTACGGGGTGCGTCTGTGGCTGGGTCTGTGGCTGCACCTCGGCTGTGATCTGCAGGACCCGGGGCTGAAATTGTGGCTGTACTTGGGCTTCCAGGGGCTCAGGCAGTAGCTCGGGTGTCTGTGTCTGCTTGGGTGCCATCATCCGGGTCTGCAGCTGGACCTCTGCCTGCAGCTGCCCTGGGGGCCCCTTCTCTGTGGGCTCCTCTGAGCTGGGAAGGGTCAGAAGATCATATTCATGTCTGCCAACTGGCCCCAGGGGCTCCCAAGAAAGGCCTTGACCTAGGCTCCAGTCTTGGCTCTGCCATGTACAAGCTGGGACCTAGGCAAGCCCCTTCGGCTCTCCAGACCCCAGCTTCCTCTAAGCAAACTGATCACTTGCTCCCACCTCCCACAGCTTACTAGTACGTACTCAAGGCCCTGGAAGCCTGCCTACCCTCTGGCCATGCTCTGAGGTTCCAGGTACACATTTTCACCCCTCCACAATGGCCCCCTCACCTCACTGTGGCCCAGTCACAGTGAAGAAGCCAGAGTCCATTTGGCCAAGGGCCTCCCCAGGTAAGACGCAAATTAGATTTGACCTCCCCCCACGCCAGAAATCAAGGTCCTTGCCTTGTTCCCTTGAAGGATCTCACCCCACCTACCCCTACCCTTTGCCTTCTCAGGAATGAGGGTATAGAACACCTGGGAACCAGGCAGGTTTTCAGCCTCAATTACCTCTTTGACTTTTTAGCTGGTGGCTCAGAGGCTTCACAAGACTCAGGCTCAAGTGCTGGAGTGCGTTTCTCCTTAGTGATGTCATCTGGGCACTGGGGAGGTTCTTGGTCTGGGATGGAGGGCAGGTGAGAGACTGCCATGGCAGGTGGAGCATGTTTGAGCTCCCCGTTCCAGGAGGTGGGACCTGGGCTCACAATTCCCCCCGCCCCCTATAAGAGCCTTGCCTCCCAGATCTGCCTCCAAGGCTGCCCCCGCACCCACCTCCCCCCAACCCACGTCCCTCCAAAGGACCAGCACCTTCCCTCTCTCCCTCACCTTCTGGTGTGCCTGTCCTGGTCTCTGCAGCTTCTTCAGACCCCTCTGGGGGGTCTGACTTGTCTTCCACAGGCATCGTCTGAGAAGAAGAATCCTACTTCCTTTCAGAAACCATTTCTGATATCTGCCACCCACCCTAGAAAATATCCCCTTGCCCAAGAGTGGCTCCAACATATAGGCTCCAGGGGATGAAGGAGCCTGGCCCCAGAGCTGCCAAGGGAAGACCCTAAACACCCCGGGAATCATGTCCAGGGGTGCCATCTAGCTGCCAGCCTGTTAAGTAAATGCAGGTTTGGGCGACGCAATACTTTCTCCAAGTCCATGATGCTGCCCCGATTCCTTACCCTCTTCATGAAGCAGCCAGAGGGACCCTTCTCAAATGCAGACCTGATCATGCCTCTTGTCCCTTTCAGGCTGAGACCCTGCCATGACTTCCCATAGCCCTGGACTATTCCTTCCTTACCCCAAGCCTGAAACTAACTCCCCTCTCCAGGCCACTGCACAGTCTGGCCCCTACCTCAGGTCTGACCCTCCAGCCTCAGCCCTCATGCTCCATCTCCTCTCTGTGTCCACACTAGCCTCTCTGCCTCCCCAAAGCCCTGGGCCTTGTCCCAGAGCCTCAAAGGCGCTTCTTGCAGGAAGCCCTCCTAACCCACAGTACAGGTTCCCCGGGGCCTTGGACTTCCTTTTTGCGGCATTTCCCACGGCCATCATTCATCGGCTGGAGAATTATGTATATTAAGGTCTCATCATCACTACCACCCTCCTCCCAGCCCAGGATCTCCAGGAGAGCTGGGCCAGATGCCTTCTCTGCCCCAGAGAGTCCTCTGCTGGGCCTTAACAGACATCTGCTAGGTGAACACAGTTCCAGATGGCTCCAGGGTACCCCAGGGAGCCCCAGGGGTCCACCTGCCGCTTCCCTCCCTCCTACTAAGCCCAAGGGACCAGCGGTCAGTGGAAACACGCACCACTTCAGGGCTCCACGCCCTTCGCAAACTACCCAGCTCTCACCCTGCATGGCACAGGCACTGGTCTGAGAGTCAGGAGGGCCAGGCTCAGTCTGTGCAGCCCAGGACAATCTCCACCCTCCTCTCTGAGCCTCTGTCTTCCCATATGTAAAATGGGGCAAGGAGGTAAGCACTAGACAGGACCATGTTTGGACAGGCTCAACTGGAAGGTCAGAGGCTGTGACCCCTCTCTGGAGGGAAATGCCTCACCTGTGGATGTGGGTGGTGTCAGAGCCAGAAAAGGGGTGCTGCCCCCTCTCCCAGTTGGGGTGCTCTCAGGAGTGTGGTATGTGTGAGGAGCTGTCTAGACATCTGGGGACAGGACAGACATAGGGAGCATATTATTTCCTTTGAAAACCTCCCTGGTTCTTCCTGCTCAAGTCAGGGAGAGCTCACTAAAGGCTCAGAAACTTCAGCTGGCAACAGAGTAGAGTTCAGGATTTTATAACATTGTTTTACCCCAATCACTTTTCTTTTACTTCTATGCTTGGGGATTAATTCAGAGTTATTGTTACTGTGTTGCTTTTTTAAAAAATTTCAGATAGGGATTGTTTCTTTTTTAAATAAATGTAACAGAAAAGCAGTGTTCATTTAAAGCTACACTACCCTAGACAGTAGCCAGTAGGTACATGTGCCTGACTTTCAAGCACTGGAATTGCTACGAGCTGAGTCGAGATGTAAGCATAAAATATATACCAATTTTAAAGAATTAGTATTAAAAAAAAAAACCTCAAAAGAATAAAAAATACCTTGTTCATTTTTTTATATCGATTACATGTTGAAATGATCATTTTTATTATATTAGGTTAAATACAATATGTGAGTAAAGTTAATTTTGCCTGTTTCTTTTTACTTTGTTACTGTGATTACCAGAAATTTTTAAATTACATGTGTGGCTCACATTTAATTTCCACTGGGGAGTGCTGATTTAAAGAAAGTTGGTAAAATATACCTACAATGAATACAGTATTATATGTCAATTACACCTCAGTCTTTTCAAAAAGAGAATTGTTAGCAAACAGTATTAGTAGATAATAGAAATGGTAAATAAAAAGGGAATAAATAGTTTGAGTGGTGTTCGGATGTAGCAAAAATCACTTTGGGGTTCAGAAATATTTAAAGTTTTAGAAACACTAGACAAGTCTAACTCTCCCCCCTATCATTTTACTGATAAGGAAACTGAGGCACAGAGAGGGCTAGGATCAGCCCCAAGGCCAGTGTGAGCTGGAGGGGGTGCTGGTGGATCCCCAGATATGTCCTCTCCCATCCACACCTGCTCCGTACCCAGACAACACTCACCTTGCGATTGGGGGTCGTAGAGGAGGAGGTCCGGGCCTGTTTCTGGGGGGTCCGCCCTGAAAGGTTGAGCTGAGAGGGGTTGATGGGGACCCCGACGGGAGGAGGGCCCAGCAGGGACTGCCGAGTGGCCTGAGGAAAGAACTGCTGGAGATTTGGGGTGGCCAGCTGTGGGGGTGTGAGGCTGGGGGGTGTCAGGTTGGGGGTGGCCAGGTTGTAGCCACGGAGGTTACCTGTGGGTGAAAAGAGGGCAGAAGGGGGATTACAACTGTGGTCGGGTAGTAAAGATTAGGGTCAGGGATCAGTGCCCCCAAGCATCATGGGGGCATCAGGGATAACTTCAAAGGGACCCTTCCCACCCAAGGGCAGCCAGAGGGGAAGAGATGAGAACCGAAGGCCCAGTCCCACCTGAAGCACTGGTGAGAGGGGGCTTTCGGGCTGGTTTTCTGCTCCAGCTTGTGAGGGAAGGGGCCCTTTTCCCTCCTCAAATGCCTCCCTCGTCAGTGGCTTGGGCACACCCAGAAACTCCGCTCACCCTCAGGCATGCTTTAGGGTACACTTTCAGGTATATAAAAGATTCAGCACAGCACCCAAAGGGAGAACCAGCAAGATGATTGGTCTCTGGAATAACAAGATAACTCTCCTACCAACACCAGCTACCCATCATCAAAAGTCCCCTGAGGACCTCGCTGGAAGTCCAGGAGCTAAGACTCCACGTTCCCAATGCAGGGGGCCTGGGTTCCATCCCTGCTCAGGGAACTAGATCCCACAGGCCACAGCTAAGACCTGGTGCTGCCAAATACATAAATAAATATTTTTTTAAAAGGAAATGTCTTTTGGTGACCGGGCACTTGCTAAAAACAACCTTAGTCACACCACCCAGCCACCATCAGGGTAACTATTATCGTCTCTACTGATGATAAAACAGAGACACAAAGTGAAGGAGCTGCGTGTCCAGGATCTCCGGGGGCGGCACTGCTGCCCACTCACCAGCTCCCAGGTAGGGCTCTGGGGGTCCTCCTGACTCCCCTCTAGCCTCACCCTCCCCCATGTGAGCCAACACCATTTCTCTTAACCCTGACTCTTACCCTTCTCAGTCTAGCCTGACTCCCCTTCACATCTCCACTCCTATGGCCCCTCTTCCTTCCAAAGCCATTTCATCCCACGCGTGAATTTCAGCCACAGTCTTTGTGCTGTGATCCTTCTAAAAACCACATTCTGACTTTGCCCCTCCCTCTGCTGGACCCTTCCATAGCTTCCTGATGCTCAGGAAGGAAGCCCACTCCTCACTCTGCAAGGCCAGCCCTGCTCCCCTCGACTCCCTCTCTTGCAGTTCTCTCACACACACCCTCTGTGCTGCAGCCACATGCTCCTGTGCATGGGTCTGCCTCAAACAAGCCTGGGTCTGCCTGCCTCTGGGCCTTTGCACATGCTCTTCCTTCTGCTTGGAGTGTTCTGCCTCTGCATAACCAGCCATCCTTCATTCCTCCCTTTAGGTGATTCTCCTTTGAGAGGGCTTCTCAGACCTTCTCTCTGTCCCTAGAAACCCAGCTTCCCTGTTTCCAGGCGAGCTGCACAATTTCCTTGTCTGCTTCCCATTGTCCACCACTTAACCACCTGGGAACTCCTTAAGGGCAGGCACTTCATCTGACCCAGAGCACTGGGGAAGTATCTGATCCAATAAAGGACAGTTTAAATCCTTGCCCCAGTGCTGGGATGGGAAACCCAGGGGTTACAGGCATGTATGGACTTCCCTGGTGGCTCAGACGGTAAAGCGTCTGTCTACAATGCAGGAGACCTGGGTTTGAGCCCTGGGTTGGGACGATCCCCTGGAGAAGGAAATGGCAATCCACTCCAGTACTGTTGCCTGGAAAATCCCATGGACAGAGGAGCCTGGTACGCTACAGTCTATGGGGTGGCAAAGAGTTGGACACGACTGAGCAACTTCACTTCATGGGTCAGACGTGCTGGGAGAAATGGTTCAAATGCAGGCTCTACAGTAAAAATTCTGTGACCCTGAGCAAATAAGTTTCCCTCTCTTAGCCTCAGTTCCCTCATATGTAAAATGGGTATAGTAATAGTGCTTGACTCACAATGTTTCATGAGGATTCAGTGAAATATGTAAGTGTGCCTGGTATTTACTAAGCATTTTGTGCACATTAACTTAAACACATATACACATATGTGCAGAGAGAACGCCAGCCAGCTCTTAAACAGTGAGATAAAAGATGGCACACTCTAAAAGAGAAATGGACAAAGAACATGGACAAGTCACAAAATGAATTACAAATGTTCAGCAGACACAGAGAAAATGTTCAAGCGCACTAAGAAATGTAAACTAAAAGCACTCCAAGAAATGTAAACTAAAGCATTAGTGATATAGCTTTTTTGCCAAGCAAATTAGATTAGATGTATATATACATATATATTAGAAAAGAGTATAATACCCAGTGTTGCCGTGGGCATGGTGAAACTGGCACTGTCATACGTGGCTGGTGGCATTGCAAACTGGTCCAGTCCTTTGGGAAAGCAATTTGGTAATACTTATCAAGAACCATAAAACACCCATCCTCCCTGACCCAGTCATTCTACTTTTGGGAATCCATTCCAGGAAAATATTCTCAAACATGATATTCACTCCATTATTTAAAGCAGCAAAAAAGAAAAGCAAAAAGAAAGAAGTAGAAGGAAACAGCTGAGAAAGTTTAGGAACATGAGGGCACACACCTCCAGAGGAATGTTAAACAGCTGTTAAAAAGAATCTTTATAGAGACTGTCAAATCATACGTAAATGAACATGCCATTCTGCTCAGTGAAAAACAAACAAAATACGACTTTTCATGTATATCAGTAATCACAGTCATATATAAAGCCTCAATTCTGTGCCTACAAAAAAAAATGGGAGGAAATATACCAACACTTTAATGGGTGTTCTTTTTCTTTAGAAGTGAGTCTACATATGATTTGGATTTTCTTGTCCTTTTTAAAACATTTCTTTTGCTCTTTGAAGAGTGTGACTTTTAAAATGAGAAAGGAAAGAGTGAAAAAAAAAAGTAAACATTGTGGGTTTCTGTATGTGGTCTTATCTCTCTATCCATCCCTCTACAATTTATAAGCCGGCTCCCAGGATGATCCACACCCAAGTGGCCACGGGAGGGCTGAAGAGTGACAACATCACATCTTCTGACCTGGCTGTATACCCTGCTGGGAGGCAGGAGAGCCTGGTGTCTCAGAACAAAGCTCTGTAGTAAGACCTCTAGTCAACACCTGGTCCTCAGTTCCTTCATCTGTAAAATGGGGCCATGAGTGTATCTCCCCTTAGGGTTGTCAGCAGAGTCAAGAAACTGGATTTGTAAGGGGCTCAGCACAGTGCTCAGCTCTGAAGGACCAGTCAGCATGTCACAGCTACCCTGTGGGAGGGGCTAGGTCTGAAGAAGAGATGGCTCCATGTCTCTGGACCTCTGCCTCCTCCCACAGTGGCTGAAATATTGGGAGCAGCATTATGGAAAGAAAAGCTGAAAGACTGCTCTCCACATGGAGAAACCCGGGGGGAAGGCACGGGCTTAATGCAGAGGGCTAGAGACACCTACTCAGAGATCCAAGGGCCAGGAGGCCCAGGCCTCCATCTAGCTCAGCCATTGCTGATGCTGTGTGACCCAGGGTGAATGACTTCCCTTCTCTGGACCTCAGTGTCTTCATCTGTCAAACAGGATGCAAAGGAGGGTGGTCAAAATAGATCTTTCCATCCATCATATCATCTAATCTCTCAATGTCAGCAAAATATGTGCTGAGCAGCGCCCACAGAGCTAGCACCATGGCCAAGGGCAGGCCTCTGTGATCAGACAGACCTGCAGTCAGCTGAGCAACCTAGGGACTTCCACCTCCCAGAGCCTCAGTATCCTCATCTGTAAACTGGGATATTGACAGTAGCTCCCTCTCAGAGTTGCTGTGTGGCTTGGATGAGATTCAGTGAGCCCGCAGCCATACCTTGTAACTGCTGCAGAAGCAAAGCTCTCTGCAGCACAGAGCCGTTGAGGAGGGAGGTGGGGCTGGTCCCCTGGAGAGTCAGGAGCTGCTGCTGTGGCTGCTGCTGGGGGAGCCCCCTGTGGGTTAAGAGCGGGGGTCAGAGGGTCATGGGGAGAGGCAGACCCTCCCTCTTTTCTGACCTCCCTCCCCTCCATTCTCTGCCCCTCTCTACTGCAGAGGATCTCCTTGGAGTGGGAATTGATGACCTCCAGGGCTCAGACAGGGCTGCCCCTGGGCGAAAGGGCTGGAAGGGGGCGACTCCAAGGCACGGGCCAGAGTCACCCAGCCCTCCAATGGGCAGCTCACCTGCTGACGGTCATGGGCAGTGGGGCCTGCGGTGGGGACTGCTGGAGCAGCTGCTGAAGCTGCAGCAATTGCTGCTGTTGAAGCTGCTGCTGCTGGAGCTGCTGGAACTGCTGCTGCTGGTTGAACATGGTGGCTGCGAGAAGGGAGGGAGTCAGGTCGGATGGATCCCGGTCGCCCAGCTCCAGCCCGCGGCCCTCGTGCGCTGCAGACTAAGCTACATGGCTACCCTCCGGGTCAGGCCCAGAGCGCGCCACGCGTGCGCTCTGTCCCTTCAATACTCCCCCAATCCCACCAGCCGCGAGGTTTAACCACCCTCCCGCCAAAGTGAAGTGAAAAGTGAAGTCGCTCAGTCGTGTCCGACTCTTTGCGACCCCATGGACTGTAGCCTACCAGGCTCCTTTGTCCATGGGGTTTTCCAAGCAACAGTACTGGAGTAGATTGCCATTTGCTTCTCCAGGAGATCTTCCCGACCCAGGGATCGAACCCAGGTCTCCCGCATTGTAGACAGACGCTTATACCGTCTAAGCCACCAGGGAAGTCCCACCTTCCCGCCAAATGCCTCCAAATCTTCCCAACAGTTCCTCCTCCAAACGCCCAATCCCGCCCTCCGTCTCGATTCTCCGCTCCAGTCCCTCCAGGAGCGGCGCCTGACACTGATACACCTCCCACCCCACCCTTCGGCCTTTCTTTAGGCCAATCACGTGCAGAACAAGCCAAGCCTCGTGCCATTCACACCCCTCTGATGCTCCCACCCCGTCCCGGGTGCGCGCGTTCTGTCAATAACATCACCCCACCCCCACCCTGCTGCCACCTTTGACTGTCTTCCGCGAACAAAGTAGGAGGAAGGCTTCCCTCCACTCTAATCCAACCGCCGCCCCCACCCCCGCCATTCCACCAGCCTCTTCCTCTACGGACAGATTCAGCATCACATCCAAATGCGGTGTCCCCACCTGCCCACGAAGCCCGCAGTCTCCATCCGAGTGGCCTCCGGGTCCTCGGCCGTCCCCCCGAACAGTGCCCGACCCGCGCACTTCGTCCCCGCCCCGGGAACCTCACTGCCAACCTCCGCTCACCCGCTCTGCCCTCTCGTAGCCCTCACCGGCGGGGCGGGGTGGGCCGGGCCGGGCAGCTCCGGCTCGCGGCTCCGCGGGTCCCCGTGTCTCCCCGAGGCTCCGCCCCGGCCTATCCACTCGGAGGGTCGGTCTGCGGGCCGGGCCCGGGCAGCGCCCCCTGGAGGACGGGAGGTCCAGGTCACGCTGCGGGGACCGCGGTGCGCTGTGGGGGTTGGGGGTGGGGGGAGATGGCTCACCCGGCAACGCGGCCGGCGGCGGGAGTGGTTCCCGGCTGCGAGCCGGCGCCGGGCACGGAGCAGACCTTCCGCCCCGCATCCTCCTCATCAGGAAGGGGCGGCTCTGAGCCCCAGGTCTGTCTGTCGCCCAGAAGGGGGTCTGTCGTCTGGCGGGGACTTGGCGCGGGGCTTTGAGGACTGTCCCCAACCGACTTTCCCGAGGACCCCACTGTCCCGCGATCCCGGGGGCCCCGCGTGGGGCTGGGGGTGGGAGGGGGTGAGGAGCGGTCCGCTGTACATTCGGGGACCGAGACCCAGCGAGGGGACGCCCGGCACAAGAATTTGCCCTAGAAGGGATGATGGGGCCGGGGAGGGATGCGGGTGGGGACTCGATTTGAAAGTGTTTTTTTTTTTTTTTTTTCCTCGGGTTTGGCCGCGGAGCCGGGGAGGAGGGCAGAGTTCAAAGATTTAAAAAACGGCGCTCATCGTCCTACTCTCAAGGACCCTTTAATTTCGTCTCTGTCCGGTGTCCCGCTGCCTCGCTCCTCGGTCCCCACACTGGGTCACAGTGTGCGGTTACTCGAGAGCGATCCCTTTTCTCTTTAATGCAAAGCCGACCGCGGCTGTAACAGCCCTAGGCAACTCGCTCGCTTTGTATCCGGCGCCGACAGTGTGCCGCGGCGGCGCACGCGGTGAGGCAAGAGACTGCAGGCCCGAGGTTGGCCCAGCGGAGACCGGAGGGGCAACCAGGCACCGCAATCACGTGGTCAGCGCTGCCCTAAAGCTAAGGACCTGCGCTACTACGGCCCCTGGGGCGGCAGCACAGGTGTCTGGATTTAGGCGTCAACGGGGCTGGACGTGGGTGGGACTAAAGGAGATGTCCCGCCTACGGGTGGAAGGGCGGCCCAGGCGCTTCTGACTTTGAAGCAGAGCCTGGTTTTACACCTGAAGGGCAGGAAGCGACAGCGAAGGGTGTGACAGCATCACATCCGCCCAGATTCGGACACGGCTCGAGATCCCCCGGGCTTCCAACCAAGCAGATCTCGGCGCTAGCCGGGATTGAATTGGGGCTCCTCTGCCTCCTGGCTGGGGGACCCTGGCAGACGCGGGAGTCCTCTCTAAGCCTGCTTCTTCGTCTGTAAAATGAGTGCCCCTCCCGGGGTGTGTGTGTCTCTGTATGATATTACATAATGTTTCGCACTGGCATCTTGCACAGGGCGAGCTTAGCAAATTGCCAAAGTAAGAAAATATATATGGTTCAGTTCAGTTGCTCAGTCCTGTCTGACTCTTTGCGACCCCGTGGTCTGCAGTATGCCAGGCTTCCCTGTCCATCACCAACTCCTAGAGTTTACTCAGAATCATGTCCATTGAGTCGGTGATGCCATCCAACCATCTCATCCTCTATTGTCCCCTTCTCCTGCCTTCAATCTTCTCCAGCTTCAGGGTCTTTTCAAATGAGTCAGTTCTTCGCATCAGGTGGCCAAAGGATTGGCGCTTCAGCTTCAGCATCAGTCCTTCCAATTAATATTCAGGACTGATTTCCTTTAGGATGGACTGGTTGGATCTCCTTGCTGTCCAATGGACTCTTAAGAGTCTTCTCCAATACCCCAGTTTAAAAAATATATGTATAAACCTGAAACTAATGCTCATGTTGGTGAAAATAGGGATGCCAGCACTGGTTTCTTGTGTTGGTTCATCTTTCTGGAAAGTAATCTGCAAATTCTCTATCAAGACTCTTGAATGTGTTCTGCTCCTTGACCTGGTAACGCCACTTGTAGGAATCTAGCCCAAGCAAGTAATCAGAAACAAGTCTTTTTAAAAGCCAGCATGTGCACAGAAACATCTATAATAGTGGTCGGGGAAATAATCAACTTTGGAGAATAGCTAAATAAATCATGGTGTCTGCCACGACTGAAATGACTTAGCAGCAGCAGCAGCCTCTTAAGGAATAGCACACAGCCTTCAGAAATTATGTCTTCAAAGGATATTTAAACATGATATGGTATGAAGTGAACTCAGCAGGTTTCAAATCTGCATACACATCAGGATCCCAGTTTTTGGAAAGAATAAATGTGTGTAGTGGGTCCATGGGGGCGGAGATTCACCTTCCTTTTTAAAAATAATTTGCTATGATCCGTTTGGATGACTTTTTCATGAGGAGGATGCGGACATTTTTTGGAAGGTATGTGACCTTGTGCTGCCTCCCTGGAGATCAGAGAATGCTCTGAGGACACTGTTTGGGGCTAGACTCATGTTAATTGCTTTTTTTTTTTAATCCGCTGAACCTCAGGGCATGTGGGATCTAAGTTCCCAGACCCGCTCTAGCGGAAGCACCAATTCTTAACCACTGTACTGCCAGAGAAGTCCCTCGTGTTAATTCCTTTAAACCAACCCCTTGCAAGCAAAGCCCCCCAGTGAAGTATGTTCAGAGGGAGAGGCCTCATCTCTGCATGAGGTCTGAGGATGTAGCATCAGCTGGAGGCCTCACTCTTCCCTCCACGTTGAGGTGCACCTTCACCATGAAATAGACTTATACTCGGGTGGCGCCATGCTTCAGGAATCTGTCTCTTCTCATGATGATAACATATAGTGTGATTATGATGGTGGTGGTGTAGTCGCTAAGTCGCCTCTGACTCTTGTCAGCCCATGGACTCCAGCCTGCCAGGCTCCTCTATCCATGGGACTCTTCAGGCAAGAAGCTTTCATCCACTTGTGCCTTTACCTACTACTAAGTGAGCAGAGGGGAGCAGAGAACAGAGGCAGGGAGTGGCAGGGTGGGCAGCCTACCATTCAGAGTGACCTGGGGCAGGACCCCTCCCAACTTGGGATCTGAGTGTGGCCATCTCTGCTGGACAGGACTGACTTGTGTGTAACAGCTCGCCCAGCCCCCACCCCCCACTTACCAGCTTCAGCCACAGTGGCAACCTTCTGTCCCCAAAGGAACCAAATCTCCCTCACAATCTCCCCTCTCCTGTCACTTATCACCAGGCTGATTCCTGTCCAGTCTTTGCTGCTCCATTCAAACATCACCTTCTCAGGAGGCCTTTCTTTTTTTTTAACTCCTTTTTTGAATTTTTATTTATTTTTGGCTATTCTGAGTCTTTGTTTCTGTGCAGGCTTTCCTGCAGTTGCAGCAAGCCGGGGCTCCTCTCTCATGATGCTCGGGCTTCTCACTGCAGTGACTTCTCTTTTTGTAGAGCACACATTCTAGGGTGTGTGGGCTCAGCAGTTGTGGCTCCCAGGCTCTAGAGCGCAGGCTCAATAGTTGAGTGCACTGGCTTAGCTGCTCTGCAGCATGTGGCATCTTCCCAGATCAGGGATCGAACCAATGTCTCCTGCCCTGGCAGGTGGATTCTTTACCCCTGAGCCACCAGGGAAGCCCAAGAGGCCTTTCTTGATTGTCAGATATACCCTCAAAGCTCTCTGTCCACATGGGGAATAATTGGACAATCTAGGGCTCACTGGGGCCTGAGATTCTCACAAGCTGAGCCATCCAGGGATAGAGTTGGCCCCCAATCCATGCCTCCAGACCTAGCTTTGTCTCTCCTGGACAAATCCTGTCGTGTCTACAATCCTTTAACCTTCCCACCAAGAGGTGACAGCCCAGACTTCCCTGTTGGCCAAGTGGCTAAGACTCCACATTTCCAAAGCAGGGAGCCCAGGTTCGATCCCTGCTCAGGGAACTAGATCCCACATGCTGCAATTCAGAGTTCATATGCCGCAACTAAAGATCTCTCATACCACAACTAAGGCCTGGCACTGCTAAATGAATAAAATAAATTTTAAAAAAGAAAGGTGACATCTTTTGCTACCTTCATGAGGTTGAAGTTTCTTTAGACAGTACTGTGGTAATGATGATTATAATCACACTAATCATAGCTCTAATTATTCACTGTTTCAGGCACTGTTCTCATATTTTCTCTGAATTATTACATCATTGAATCCTCCTCATATAACCCTATGAGGTAGTTAATAGTCTTATCCCCTTTTTGTAGATGCAGAAACTGAGGGCCAGGCAGGTGAAATGACTTGTCCAAGGTCACTGGGTTAGATAGTGGTTGGGGTGGGATTTGAACACCAGGCAGTCTAGCAACAGAACTGTACCCTTGATCCTCAGTATACAAGAGTATGTGCCTTGTTCCAGACTTATGGGGAGCTCCTCATTGTAAGATGAGGCAGTGCAAGCACAGATGCCTGGACCACTGGTGCCCCAAAGCCCCTGGGAAATCTTGGTGCCCAGCCCCCAGCCACACGGAGAAAGGCACTATGTGGAGCCCCAGCCTGGCCCAGACGGCTTCAGCAGTGACCTTGCCTGACACAGCCAGGTGTCTTGCCTTCATCCACCTGGACTGCTTTCTTGTCTTTCTCTCCCCTGTGATCCACATTCTAGGAGGGTTCAACTTCTGCATCTTGTTAACCTCTTCATCCCCTTATGTCTTGCTTGAGGTCTGGCATGAAGTACCCGATCAATACCTGTTGAAGAGGGACTTCCCTGGTGGTCCAGTGGCTAAGACTCCAAGCTCCCAATGCAGGGGGCCCAGCCTTGATCCCTGGTCAGGGAACTAGATCCCACATGGCACAACTAAAGATCCTGAATGCAGCAACTGAAAAAAAAGATCACACCTGCAATGAAGATTGAAGACCCCATGTGCCACCGCTGAGACCTGGCACAGCCAAATATATAAGTAAACAAACAACAAAAAAAAGCCTGTTGAAGAATGAATGAATCCAAAGGGCCAGACTCTGAGCAGACTTCACGACTAAATATAATGGCTTGGCTCAAGTGGTGCATAATAAAGCCATTGAGAAATTCAGTACAGTCAGCATTTATTGAGCACCTGCTGCATGCCCAACAAAAGCCCCATCAGAAGAGACTAGCATTTCATTTCATGTGCATTAGAAGCATGCAGATTACAACAGCTGGTGCAGTATAGGCTATAAACAAGGAAGCCCAGAGTTGCACCAAGCTCCACTCACATCTTCACTCCATCATTTTCTGGCTTTGTGCCCTCAGCCACATCCCTCTTTGCGCCTCAGTCGCTTCATCTGTCAAGGAGAACTAATAGGAACTCCTCCCCCCTCCTGAAGGTTGACTCTTTCAGCACAGTAATCTGGCCCAGGGAGAAATGCCCAATGAGTGTTCCTGTTGCTGATCTGCCAGTACAGGTGGTGGTTACAGCTTCAAGGGCTCCAGAGAGAATTCTCCCTCGTTAGTGCTCAAAATAGAGGGTCAAAGCCATTTCTAAGACTCTGATTTAACTCATTGGCCTTCGGGACTCCCAGCTTCTCTGCACCTGGGAGAACCATCTGCAGCATCCCTCCTTTGGTCCTCACCAAGCCCTGTGGGAATGAGTGTGTGTGTGTGTGTGTGTGTGTGTGTGTGCGCGCGCGTGCGCTCAGTCGCTCAGTCATGTCCGACTCTTTCTGACCTCATGGACTGTAGCTCTGCCAGGTTCCTCTGTCCATGGGATTTCCCAGGCAAGAATCCTGGAGTGGGTCGCCATTTCCTCCTCCAGGGGATCTTCCTGACCCAGGGATTGAAGCCGGGTCTCCTGCATCTTCTGCACTGGCAGGAGGTTTCCTTACCACTGAGCCACCTGGGAAGCCCCATGGGAATGAGGCCAGTGTAGCTATCAGGTTCATTTCCTTTCTGATTCCATACCTTTGCTTATGCTGATTCCTCTGCCCAGAACATCAACCCTTCTCCACACACACACCCCCAAGTGGCATTTTATCCATCCATTCTTCAAGCCCGGCACAATCATTTTTACTGAACCCGAGAACAAAACCAAAGCACTACTAAACAGTGGGAAATTATGCAGCTGTGGACAAGGCACTTGACCAACCTGTTCTTTTTTTTTTTTTTTTTTTGACCAATCTGTTCTTACACTGAGACCTCAAAGACTTACTGTTGCTAAAAAAACAAGTTGCATATAATAAAATATATTAGAGCTTCTTCCAGCTCTGATGTGCACAGGAATCTCCGGGCACTTGATTCTTGTTAAATGCAGGTTGTGATCCAGCATGAGTGAAGCATGAGATTGTGTATTTCTGACCAACTCAGGGTGATACCCAGGCTGCTCGTCTGGCATGGGTGATTCAGCAAGACAGGATTTATAGTATGATCCCATTTCTGTAAAAAACAAAATGAAACAAAATGAATATACATGGGATAAACCAGAGAATAAACTCTAAATAGTGGTTATCTCTGGGTGGGAGGATGACCAGAAGTTTTCAAATACTGTGTAAAGTCTGATTCTTACAATACGTTTTGCTACTGTAATTAGGAAAAACAAACCAGCCACAATGGCACCCCTCTAGGATGACTGTAACTGGCACCCTCTAAATAAATGAATGGCACCAATCCAGGCTTCATCTCTGCCCTCTCTGGTTCTGGAGCATAACAACGGGCTGGCTGGGAGCAGCCACACAGGATGTGCAGTTCCACATCCACATCCAGTTCTCTGGAAGGTTGTGATCATCAGCATCCTCAAAGCAGTGGTTTAATAAGGGTCGTCTGAGCCTCAGGCCGGGCCCATGCCCTTCACAGGCATTCCAGTCTATCATTATCCCCATTACCCAGATTAGATCACTGAGGCTCAAAGATATGGAGGAACCTGGATCACACAGCTCATCTAAGACCCAGGTCAGGCTCTTGGAATGCAATCCGCTTATTCCTCTCTGCCCAGATGTTCCCCAGAGGTCCACATGCGTTACTCCTGTACTTCCTTCAGGTCTGCTCAGATTTTCACCTTACCAGAATCCTCCTCCAGCCACTGTATGCAAAACAGCAACACAGCCCCCACCTCCAACTTCTCCAGCTTTCTTGTCTTCCAAAGTACTCATGACTATTTGACAGTCACATTTATGGGCTCCTTTGTACTTTGTCCTTCTTTTTCTACTAGACTATAAGCCACATGAAGGTAAAGGCTTCATCCATTTTGCTCCCTGCTTTATCTCTGAGGTCTAGCAGAGTTCCTGGTTTAATAAATATGTATTAAATGAGTGAATGAACCACAGCCTCCAATTTACAGACTACTGATCTCCCAGCAGTGGCCCCCACTGTCTTCACAGATGGTGACCTACTGATCCCCAGTAGAACAGGACTGTTGTTGTTGCTAATCTCTAAGTCATGTCCAACTCTTTGCAACCTCATGGACTGTAGCTCTCTAGGCTCCTCTGTTCTCCAGGGTTCTCTCTCTGTTCTCTGTTCTCTTCCCTAGTCTCCTTGTGGGGAGTCCCAGTTAGGTTCCTTAAATGCAGAGGTGGAAAACTTGGCTTGGGGCCCCCCGGTCTTTCTATGTGAAAAAAATAAATAGGATAGGGTTTCAAGAGTCGTGGATTCGAGCCCTACTGTTTTACCACCACCCTGATGGTTTGGGGAGAACACTTCACTTACCAGGACAAGACGTTCCAACTGTCCCAAGAAGGCCCTTCCAAGTGTCAGAGCCTTTGTACCTGCTGTTCATTTGGCCTGGCTAGCTGCTCCTCGGAGAAGGCAATGGCAACCCACTCTAGTACTCTTGCCTGGAAAATCCCATGGACAGAGGAGCCTGGTAGGCTGCAGTCCATGGGGTCTCGAAGAGTCAGACACGACTGAGCGACTTCACTTTCACTTTTCACTTTCATGCATTAGAGAAGGAAATGGCAACCCACTCCAGTGTCCTTGCCTGGAGAATCCCAGGGAGAGCGGAGCCTGGTGGGCTGCCACCTATGGGGTCGCACAGAGTTGGACACAACTGAAGCGACTTAGCAGCAGCAGCAGCAGCTGCTTCTCACCATTCAGGTCTCTTCTCAACTGTCACCTCCACAGAGAACCCTCCCAACCTGCCAGGCTAAAGAGAACTCTTCATATGCTGTGCTGATTTCTCGCATCACTATTAGTGTACACTATCTTCACTTGTACTGTTTCATTTATCTGTTTATTCATTTACTGTCTGTCTCCACTGTAAGATCTATGAGGGTAGAGACCTGGTCTGTCTTGTTTATTGCTATATCTCCAGCGCCTAGAACAGGGTATGGCTTACAGTACGTATTCAGTAAATATTTGTTAAATTAATGCTCTATATCTTTTCCTTCTAGAAACAGGGAGATTGAGGCCCAAAGGCGGGAAGGGAAATGCCGGAAATAAAATTAGTGTTACAACCCAAAGTAGAAGGCAGTGAAGCCAAGTGAAACTGAAGGTCAGAAGACTATGACCTTGGAAGGAGGCCGTGCCTCCAAGCCTCAGTTTCCCCATCTGTAAGAGGGAGTGAGGCAGCCACGACTACTCTCCAAGGGGTCTGGTACTAAGGGCACCTAGTACCTAGGAGACTTTGCCCGTTTCCTGGAAAGATAACGTGCGGTGCAGCATCTGTGCCTCCCCCAGACACGGCTCAAGCGTCCCCAAAAGCCGCAGAAGTTGAAAACTACAGTCCCCATAGTGCTACGGGCGGCGCCTGCGCACAGCTGCCGACCCGCGGCGCAGCGGGCGCCCCCTCGCGGCATCCCGGCGCAGCGCGGCGCTCCGATCCCCGAGGGGCGGGGGGACCCGCGGCGCAGAAAAGCGTCGGAGCGCGCCGCTGCATCCGCGGAGCCGAAGCCGGGAGCCGAAGCGGCGGCCGGATCGCAGCCTGCTGGGCCAGCCGCAGCCATGGGCAACCGTGGCATGGAGGATCTCATCCCGCTGGTCAACCGGCTGCAGGATGCCTTCTCCGCCATCGGCCAGAACGCGGACCTCGACCTGCCGCAGATCGCCGTGGTGGGCGGCCAGAGCGCCGGCAAGAGCTCGGTGCTCGAGAATTTCGTAGGCAGGTAGGAAGTGGCGCGCCCCTGGGACGCGGACTCCCCGCGCCCGGGTCCTCCGGGTCTCGGGACCCGGCCCCGACGGCGCCGGGACCTCGTAGCCCCTGGCGCTGCACGGCGGACAGCGCGCCACCCCCCCGCCCCCACCTCCAGCCAGAAGGAGGAGGCGGCCCTCCCCCGCGACGAGAGCCCTTCGGGGGCGCAGCGCCCTCCACCCTCCTCATCCCCGCTGGGCCGCAGACGTCAAGCCTGCGGCCGAGGGCTCACGCCCCCCTCCTCCGCTCCATCCTTTAGGAAGACAGCAGACTCGGGCAAAGGGCTGTTCCCCCACCCCTACCCCCCCCCATGGGTACCGAGGGGCCTACATGACTCCCCTCGGTTCTGAGGGGGTCTCTTGAAGCGGGCAGCACCCCTGGGCCCATGCCCTCAGGCTCTATGGACAGCTCCCCCTCCTCTCATGGGGATTCCTGGACTGCGGTGGGGGGTCACCCCTCCCGTCGCCCCTGGGAGAGGACATAGACCCTTGAGCATCGGGGACCAGATACAGTCTCCCCCGTCACACACACCTCTGCGGCTCCGGCCGCCATCCGTGCGCAGCGCGGAAGAGGGGGGAGGCGCGACTGCAGGATGAGGAAGAGGGGGTGGGGGGAGCCAGCGCCTCTGAGCCTTCCCCAAGCCGCCGGCCCCTTGCCCTGCCGCCGCCCCTGGGTTGGGGGGGGCGCCTGTCAGTGTCGTCCCCCCCTTGGCCTGGCAGAGGGATTGGAATGGAGGGAGAAGGCGGTGGAGGACAGAGATGACTAAGACAGGGAGGGAGGCGGGCTGGCGGGGAGGGGTGGGGGGAGCCATTTGCACGACCTAATCCCCCTCCTGCCTCGGATCCCACAAGGCGCCGGGAGGGCCAGGTGGCAAGGAGTCAGGGGCAACCACCAAGACAAAGAGCCCTGGGTTTAGGGAGGCAGGCAGGGTCGTGACCACCCCCCAGGCTCTCCCCAAGAAGGGGAGACAGAGATGGGCTTTCCCGGGGCTGAGAAGGAGAGAGAGGCCGGCGCTCTTCCCGGGGAGCTGGAGGCGGAGGGAGCGTGCTGGGCAGACTGAGGGAGGAGGCAAGAGAATTGACGCTGACCTCCCCATTCTGTCATCTGCCTTCCTACCCTCCTTCAGAAACCCTAGCTTTCCTCCAATGACCTTCATGGGTAAAGAGGCGGATGACCCGTGCCAGAGAGGGAGGCAGGCAGAGAGGGCTTTCTCCTCCCCTCATCCCAGGGATGGCAGTTCTGGGCTGAGACATCCTGGGTCCCAAACCAGGTTCTGCTGTGAAAACTCCAGCGAGTCACTGCCCTCTCTGAGCCTCAGTTTCCCCATCTCTAATATGGGCGATTAGACTGGACGGTCATCCCCGCCCCTCAAATGACCTGGGAAGGCCCAGTGTCAGCCTCAGGGGTGAGAGAAAAGGATACTGCACAGATCGATGTATCTGTGGGACGCGGGAGAGCCACTGTGGGGGCAGCCGGGCCCATCTGATCAGCAGGGGGGACGCCATCTGTCTCCCGGGGAAGGGCTTCCAGAGAACCCCTTTCCTGCTCATGTGACCCCACCTTCCCCCAGAGCTGCAGAGACACAGACAAGAGACACAGAGATGGTCCGTGTCCCTATGGCTCAACAGTCACCGCGAGGGGGCTGGGAGGACCCTGGAGGCAATACAGCCCCTGAGGCCCTCATGCTTTAGATGACAGTCGTGGACATCCTGTACTTTTCAGGGTACAAACCACAGGCCTGCCTCTCCCCCCTCTGCTCATGCATGCTCTGTGCCTGCTGCATGTTCTGGGCAGGGGGCACAAGGGAGCAGCTGACCTCAGCCACTGTCTGCCAGGCCCTTCCCCTGTGCCCCCTGCCAGGCTATATGGGATGGATCACAAGAGCCCCGTGAGGCGGGTACTGTGATGACCACCCTGCAGGGGAGGAAGCAGACGCTGAGGTTAGAGGCCCTGTCCAAGGTCACAGGGCCAAGAAGGACCGTGCCCGTCAGGCTCCAATCTGGGGCCCACACCACCTCTAAGAGTCCAGCTCAGCACTGAACACAGGAACACCCAAGTGTATGGACCCCCACTTTCCCCATCTGAGGAATGGGCCCAATGCCAGCTGCCGCCCTGCCTTCCTGAGACATGGGTGTGGGGCTCCAGCAAGTTCACAAGTATAAAAGCCCCCTTTTATAGACTCATGGAAGGGAGGTATCAATGTTCAGTTAGGTTTGGGGCCTGTGTGGGCCAGGAGACCTAGCTGCTGCCATCTCGGAGTCCACCATCCAGCCGAGAGAGGTGCCGGGGGTGGACCGCACAGCAGGCCAGCCTGGCCACAGCTGACTTCCGCAACTGGCAGCTTGTCGAGGGATCGAGTGAGATTCAGACTCTGCCCCCAGAGGCTTGGACCCTCTCGCTGCCCTCCACAATCCAATAGCCTTTGACTGCAGTTTCGCGGGAGGATACATAGGGTGTCCAGGCGCAGGTCTGGGGCAGAGTAGAGGCCTGGCGTACAGTGGCGTGCACAGAGATGCATTAGTTGATTCTCATGAAAGCTAGTGAGGAGGCCAGGACTGGAGTGGGAAACAGGTTCACTGGGGTCCCCACAGTCTGCCTCGCCATGGATCCCCACCTCTCCACCTTGGGCTGGGTCCCCAGACCCATGTGCATGGTAACAGCCGCTCTGCCTCCTGGGGTTTCCCGGGAGTCAACCCCCCATGGGGAGGAAGTGGAAAATATATCAGAGGAAGCAGAGGCTGCTCCAGGCTTCCGGGCACCCAAGAGGGCCCTGTTGTAATCTCTGCTGTGGTGGTGGCCCAGGCAGCTGCCCAGGACCCTGGCAGGGCTGCTCTGGATCTATGCTTTTTCTTTGTCTCCCTTTTACAGAAAGGAAGGCTGAGGTTGATTTGTTCAGCCATCCAGCAGATGTACGTGAAGAAGAAAACTGGGGGCCATAGTCAATGCTGGGAGTGAAAAGGGCCACTTTCCACAGGGAGGTCAGAGAGGGTGTCTAGGAATCCGTGGCATCTGAGATGAGAACTGAGGGATAAGAAGTCATGTGACTATTTGGGGAGAAGCATTCTAGGCTGAGGGAACAGCACATGCAAAGGCCCTGGGACAGTAACGAATTTGGTATCTTTGAAGAACAGAAAGGAAGCGCGGTGGCTGGTGTTTGCTGGGCAAGGTGAACACAACATGGGAGAGATAGGCAGGGGCCTCAGATTAAGCTGACGAACGACGTTTGTTTTCATTCTTATCAGAAGCTCTTAAGTAGTGGAATGACTTGAGCTGCTTCCAGCAGGTGTGTGACTTGGGAAGGGTGACAGGAAACAGGTCCGGAGGCTGCTGCGCTGGACAAAGTGGGGCTGGACCAGGGTGTTGGCAGAGAGGGGGAGAACAGTGGGGTTCAGGATGTATTTTGGAGGACAGTCCCACAAAACCTGCTGGGGGATGGGATGTAGAAAGTGAGGAAAGAAGAATCCAGGATGACTTTAGCACCTCTGACCCCGGTGGGCGTTGGAGTCTGGGAGGAGCAGGCTGGGGGTCAGGGGGTAAGATCGGGAGTTTGGTTTTGAACTCGTTGAATCTGCGATGTCAGGTGGGCAGTGTGGTGATGCAAGTCGGAAGCTCAGAGGGAAGGCGGGCTGGAAATATAAATTTGGAAAAGATGGGATGTCAACTCGTGAGCGTAGATGAGATCATCTCGGTGGTGAGCGCAGACAGTGGAGTGTGCGTGGGCCCCCGGACACCCCAGCACTTTGTGAGCAGATGTCTGGGGCCCCAGGTTTCCCTTCGTCTGCCCCCAGCTGTGTGCCCCCTCCCCACTATACCCATCCAGCACCGAGTCAGGTGTCCTGGGACAGGCTTCCAGGCTCTGGCACCCCTGGCCTCACTCACTCTGAGGCCGAGGCGTGCTGACTATCGGGCACTGCCCATCTTCCCTCCTGTTTGCCCCCCTGGGGAGGCCAGGGCCAGCAGGAGTGTGGCAGAGGGACTGAGCACTCAGGCTCTGGAATCAGACCTGGGTTTCAGCTTAGCTCTGGTATTTACACGCTGGGCAAACTTGGGCATGTTTTTTAAACCCTGCCCAGCTGCTCTTTCCTCATCTGTAAAATGGGGATAATAATAGCACCTCCATCACGGGACTGTGGCGAGTGTTGACATCATGCCCGTGAAGCACTCAGGTCAGGTCTGGCCCAGAGAACATGCCCATTCTGTTCCTGCGTGGGCATAGGTACCAGCTGGGAGGAGGGGCAAGGATGCAGGTGGGGCAGGGAGCCTAGTGAGTGAGCCTCTGCCCAGAGCCCAAAGGGCAGCCTGGGGGATAGGATTTTGGTTTCCTCTGCTGACTCAGCCTACCCCAGCTCAGGCTCACTGAGTGGCTGGTCAGTCACTGAGTTGTGTCTAACTCTTTGCAACCCCGTGGACTGACTGTAGCCCGCCAGGCTCCTCTGTCTGTGGGATTTCCCAGGCAAGAATACTGGAGTGGGTTGCCATTTCCTTCTCCAGGGCATCTTCCCAACCTGGGGATTGAACTGGCATCTCCTACGGCTCCTGTATTGGCAGGCAGATTCTTTACCCTTGAGCCACCTGGGAAGCCTTTTGCTCAGGCCCCCTGCCTCCTACCAATCCCCTGTCTCTGCATTCTGGTCCCAGCACAGACCTTGTGCCAGTCTCTGGCCTCTGAGAGCCCTTCTCTTGGTCAGCCCCAGACCCTGCCATGGGGGACAGAGCATTCTCCACTACTAGGATCTGTCTCTTCCTCTGAACACCTCAGGCTACATCCCATTTCCCAGATTCGGAGACTGAGGCCAAAGAGGATTAGGGCATAATTGAGACATCGAAAGTAGAGAGGCGGAGGGAACTGACATCTCCTTGGCACTTGCAGTGCGCCAGGCCCTGAGGATAGAGCTGTGAACAAGCCAGACCCATCCCTGTTCTCGGGGGACTCACAGCTGAGTGGGACAGACAGAGGCTACATTACACAAAGAGCTCTTATGTTGTGGGTTTGAAGAAGGGTACCAGGAGCCTGATGTTGTAGGGAGCAGGAGTCATCAGGGGGCCAGAGAAGGCATCTGAGCAGTTAAGTCTGCTCCTGAGCGAAAATAGGGCTTGGTCAGGCAAAGGAGTGAACCACTCCAGGTGCAGGGTCCCTCCCTGAGGAAAGGCCAGAGGTGGAACCCGGAGGAGAGAAGGGCAGTGAGGAGCAGAGATCGCAGTGAGATCAGGCTGGTCTGGGAGGCGCTTTGGGCCCTTCAGCCACCCTGACCCAGAGAGCCCACGATGCTGTGCCCCTCCCTGCTCAGAGCATGCTCCTGGCACATGCCCTCAGCCAGACCTGTGTGCCCATCCCTGCCAGAGGACGTCTTCTCCAACCCCCTGCCCCACCCAGTGGCCCCAAGGAACTGGGAATGAAAGGTGACTCTGGCAGACAGCATCTGATCCCGGTGTCAGGAGCATCGAGTTTCCCTGGCCTTGGCTGGGGTCGGAGGGTCAGAAACAGGAGGAGGGGACACAGGCAGGCCAGTGCGGAGGGGTCAGGTGGGAGCGGAGGCTGCCAGTCACAGACGCGGTATTATCAGGCCTGGAACAGGAGGGAGAAGTGGAGCCCACGTGCCGTATGTCTAAATATTCCAGTTATAAATCAAGCTAAGGAATTGCTAACTACAGTGCATTCTGCCCTCCCACCTTGACAAACACACCTTCAAAGCAACCTGGCAAGATGGTGTGGAATTTAGAATTTCAGACTCCTCCCAGTTCTGAGATGGGGTGGGGACTCCCTGGGCTGCCCTCATCTTCCAGCTCCATCAGCCTTAGCCTCGAGGTTGCCTCCTCGCAGCCCACAGGTGGGAAAGAACCTAGAGGTATACTTGAGACTGAGAGAAAGTTCCAGGGCATTTAAGTGTGGCCTAGGAGGGCTGCACGAGAGCCTCCCTGGTGGCTCAGCGGCAGAGAATCCACCTGCCAATGCAGGAGATCTGGGTTTGATCCCTGGGTCAGGAAGATCCCCTGGAGGAGGAAATGGCAAGCCACTCCAGCATTCTTGCCTGGGAAATCCTATAGACAGAGGAGCCTGGCGGGCCACAATCCATGGGGTCACAAAGAGTCAGGCTTGCATGAGCAGCCAAAACAACAACAAACAAGGAGGGGTGCACAGGCTCACGGGAAGGTGAGGCCAGAGATTCCAGCAAAGATGGGGCCCAAGGCCAGGGCCCCAAGCCCCCAGGTCCAAGGGCAGTGTTGCTTTTTGTCTTCTTAGAACCAGCAACCTCTTAGTAGGAGGAACACCATCCCCAATTTTCAAGTGGTGAAATGGCACAGAGAGGGTAAGGGACCTGCCTGAAGTCACACAGCGGTGCATCAGAGGCAGGACAGGAACCAGCACGGGTCTTCTATCTCCATGTGAATGTCCACCCTCTTCACCCCAACCCCTGTGTCTGCCTCTCCATACACCTCAGCTTCTCCTCCTCTGCTCTCCCTGGTTGTCTCTCAGGCACTCTTGCCCGCTTCCTGGACTGAACTCTGGTTAAGGAATACCAACCGTTTGCAGCAGTCAACTCTAGCAACTTGGAATTCCTATGTTGTTGTTCGGTCACCAAGTCGTGTCTGACTCTTTGGGAGCCCACAGACTGCAGCACATCAGGCCTCCCTGTCCCTCACCATCTCCCAGAGTTTGCCCAAGCTCATATCCATTGAATCAGTGATGCCATCCTACCATCTCATCCTTTGTCGCCCTCCTAGTGGAGGCTCCGGGATTGGCTCCCAGCTCCTCTCGCATCCTCTCCATCCAGTGCAGTCTACAGACCCTGTGGGTTCTGCCCCAGCCCATCCCTTCTGTACCTGGGCCATCATCACCTTTGTCCTACCCAACACCCAGGACAGACTCTTCTCTTGCTATTCTCTGTCGGGCAGCTCAGCACTTTCTAGGGCTTCCCAATCTGATGCCTCTGCTTGAAGCCCTTCTTAGCTCCCTGCCCTCCAAGCAGAGCCTTATCTCCTGAGCTGGGGCCCTGAGGCTGGCCGTACCCAGCTGGGCTTCCCCTCTGGGGGCCACCTAAGTATCTTACAGCTCATGGGAAATGGGCTGTCCCTCTCCCTCACTCTCCTATTCTCTCTGCCAGGAAGGTGCCTCACCCCACCTCCGTCTTCTTCCTTCACTGGCTCAACCTCCAGATCTCACATCAGCCAACACCTCCTCTAGGATGCCTTCCCTGACCGCCCTCCAGCCCGTGACCTTGGTGTGTGGGGCAGGACTCAGTTTTCTCCCAGAATGAGGGAGCACAGAGGAAGAAAGAGGCCCGTGACCTTGGGCTGAGAGCTCCTGGCAGAGGAGATCCAACCAAGGTTATTATGAACGTTTTACCTGTTTATCACTGTGCCACTCTTTTGTCCCCAGTCTTAGCACAGGGAAACGAGGCCACCAGCCCAGATGGGGAGAAACATCTCAGCAGGTGAATGCAATGCTCCCTGGCACACGTAGGCGCCAAGCCCAGGATGGGCACTCAGGTGACTCACGGCAGTGCCAGTAGGTAGTCTGTTAGGTAGATCCTTCAGGGTCTCGAGGCCTCCCCTCATTGGCCATAGGAGGGAGCTGCTGGATTGTGTCCATTTCATGGATGGGGAAACTGAGGTTCAGAGCAGGGAGATAATTTAGTGGAGCTGAGATTCCTTCACCTCAGGCTGTTTGTGATAAGAAATAATGATCCAGGAACTTCCCTGGTGGTCCAGTGGCTAAGACTCTGTGCTCCCAATGCAGGGGACTCAGGTTTGATCTCTGGTCAGGGAACTATATCCCACATGCCACAACTAAGAGTTCGAATGCTGCAACAAAGACCCAGCACAGTGAAATAAATGAAAGAAATAAGGATCCAGAAGTAACTCCATATTGAGCGACTTGGGAAAAGTCCACGCTGAGCTGTTAGACAGGCAGAGGTGCTACCCAAGTGTGGCTCAGAGCCCGGGTCCGTGAGGAGCACCTGACTTTGTCTCTCCCCTTCAAGTTGGGAAAACTGGCCACGCCAACCCCACACAGCCATTTGAGCATCAATCAAGAGGCTGCAGGTTTCTTAAACAACTTGATTAAGGTAGAATTTACATGCTGTGAGATTCGCCCATCTTTAGTGCACGCTTCAATGATTTTTCGCATATTGGTGCAACCATCATCACAATCCAGTTTTAGACCACTTCCATCACCCCCGGAAGAAACCTCGTGATGATGCAGACTTCAGAGCCCCCCGAAGCATCCTTGGCCAGCAATCAACAATCCATCAGGGTTTGCCATGACTGTTCTTATAAGTGATAAAAACGTTTACAATGCTGAGCCCCAGGTGTTAGGGGTGATGGTCGCTTTTTATTTTTTCAATGTCTTATGTATTTTCCGAAAAAATATTTAATGAGAGAGCATATGATTTTTTTAAAGCACGGGCAAAAGAAATTGTTTCCGTTTTGAAAGTATAAAGTCGTCAACACTTGAAAGAAAGGGAGGGAGGAAGACAGGGAGGGAGGCAGGAAGGAAAGAGGCAAAGAAGAATGGTAGGAAGGATGGAAGGATAAGGTGAAAAGAAAGATGACATGTTTTCTTTAATACTGAAGAATGGTTGTTGTGGGGAGAGTGCCGGGCTTGGAATCCAGGGCCCAGGGCACTAGTCTTACCCTGTCACCAACTTGCACTGTGAACTCGGGCAACCCTCTTTCTTGTGCCTCAGTTTCCACATCTGTACAATGAGGGCGGTGATGGGAAAAATGGAGGAACTCCTTCCAATCATTCCTTCGGCCAACAGGGGTGTCCCGAGTGCCTGCTCCATGCCAGGCTCTGAGCTGGGTGCTGGGAATACCGTGTAAACAGGGCCAATTCAGGCCCTGCTCTCAGGACATTAGAATACCAGGGGAAGCTAAGACCAGGGCTGCCCTGAAATCTTCAAACCTCAGCTGGAAATTTGTGGGTTGTATGACATGGGCCAGCCCAGGGCCTCCTGGGGTGGCAGGAACAGAGAGGGACTTGTTGCCTGGGGGCAGTCTCACCTCCTCCCCACTGTATTTCTTGGCCCACCCACTCCCTCGCCTCCACCCTGGCTCCCTGCTTCAGAGGGCACCTCACAGTCTGTTGGGCCCCTTCCCTTCCACTTCCAAGGCAAGATTGGGCTGGAAATATTCTGGCCTCCGCCCACTCCTCTGGCCGGCCCCCAGGAAAGCTATCTTCCAGCTCCCTCCCTGTGGCATCAATTGATGACATGGTCCTGGGAACCCAGGCTGTGTGCTCAGCTCCCTCAACAAGTTTTATCTCTCATCATTGCTACCACACCTGGGTACAGACATTAAGTTATATAGGCCTCGCAGAAAACCATTTTACTGATAAGGAAACTGAGATTCAGAGACATCTAATGATTTATCCATAGTCATATAGCTCGGATATCCAATGCCAGGCCTGTCTGACATCAGAGTCCAGGAAACAAGAGACTGACAAGGATGACCGCCGCTGGGCACACACTAGTCCAAGCATCCTACTTTCTGGTGGTATTTGAGCTCAGCAGGACTTGGGAACCAGGGTCCCAGAGCAATTGTCAGACTAGGAGTGGCAGCTCTGGGTATAATTCCTCCAGGCCCCTCTGGGGTGACAGTGCCAGCTCCAATACGCCGTATGTGGTGCCTGGAGGTGGTGAGATGTGTTTATTTCATCCTCCCTGTGCTTCAGGTTTGAAGGTACCTCTGCAGATGGCAAGGCAAGGCCTCCCCAGGAAACCACCATCTGTCCAAAATGAGTGGGAGGAGCTGGCATGTCACCAGCCACCCCTCCCACACGTCAGTCGAGGCTGGTGGGCCCGGCACACTTTTCTCTGAGCACCTGTTCTGTCCTTTCTTGGGCAAACCAGGAGCTGGGTGGGAGGTGCAGAGGTGGCTCTGTCGGGAGACCAGATCAGGCCCAAATCTCCAGTGCAAAGGTGCAGGACACCTTATTATTTTTTAATATTTATTTATTTTTCTGTGCCGGGTCTTAGTTGCAGCACAAGGGGTCATCGTTTAGTTGCGGCATGTGGGATCTAGTTCCCTGACCAAGGATCGAACCCAAGCGCCCTACCACTGGACCATGAGGGAAGTCCCCAGGGGGCACTTTAACTGAGGGTATGGGGCAGTCTATCCAGGCGAAAGGTGGAAGCTGTGGAGTTGCTCAGCCATGCTTGCTTCTTCCAGGGTTGCCTGAGCCCCTATGATAGCCCATCCTGTGCCCAGCACGAGAATCCTGTGCCCAGCATGAGAATCCAGCGGGCAGTGAGGCACTGAGTCTGGATGTGGGAACAGCCGTGCTCATACTGCCTGTCCAGGCATGAGCCTAGCTGAGAAGCAGGCTTCCGGGTCCTGGGCCCATCTCAGCCATCCCTTCCATTGCTGTGCGGCCTCACAGCTCCCTGCCCCTCTCTGGGCCTCTGTCCTACCCCCTGGACAATGACAGGGAATGAGATGTTCTCTGAAAACTCCTCCTCCTTGAGGTCCATCGTTTCCAGCCAATATTATGTGGTCAGGATCCTGAGATCCAATTCAGTGCCTAGAGGACGTGAGGCAGACGGTTCTTCAGGATCTTGGATTCCTTGCTGAATTTTGGGAGGATTTGAGGACAGGAGGCTCTCCTTAGCAGCCCCCTCCAACTGCTGAGTGCCCACTCTGTTCCAGGCACGGGCTAAGGCTCCAGGAATCATTGTGCAGCCACGCGTGGTCATATATGACGCCTCCTTTAGGTCATGTGGTTTACAACTGAGGATCCTGAGGCCCTGAGGGTGAAGCAACTGGCCCAGGGGCACCAGGTTGGAGAATGGCCAAGTCAGGACTCGAACCCAGGGCCTCTGCCTGGCGCTGGTTCCTCGTCACTGAACCAGGAGCCTTAAACTTGATGGGAACATGGGGATTGTGTTTAGAATCCAGATTCCCTCCTCCCCTCCCCTTCCCTGCGCCCCCCAACCCTGAAGATTCTAACCCAGCCCGTCTGAGGAATGGGCATTTGAACAAGCCACCCAGGGAATTCTGAGAGCCTGGGGCAGGGCCAAGATGGAGCCCCTGGCCACCTGGGCACCCATCCCCACGCCGGCCTGGGAAATCTGGGTCTGAGTAGGCACTGCTCCCACACATGCTCTGTGCTCTAATCTCTGCTTCCCATAAGCTGCTTGTCCTTTAAGTAGCCCTGGGAGGCAGCAACTTGGAGCAGGCTGGCCCAGACCCCTGATCACCCCTCCAGCTGGGCTCTGGATTCCCCACACCCTCTATGTGGCACCTCAGGGACCTCCACCTCTCAGGCCTGCCAGGGCCAAGTGGGTCTATCTGTGCAGGAAGGGGGTTGGGGGGCTGGTGCTCTCAGGCTAGAGCTCCAGGGAAGGTTCATGTCTCTGCCTGGGGAGGGGCTCTCTGTGGGGAGTCCCATCCTTTCCAGCCCCGCCTGCAGTTTCCATGGCAACTACTGTTGCCATGGTATTGCTGGGTGAGGAGAAGGTGGGGAAGAAGGTAGACCCCAGGTCCCCATATCCTCCCCAGCCTCTGTGAGCCGAGATGCCCTATCTCTCTGCGGGGGGGGGGGGGGGGGGGGGGGCAGGGCGGGTCCCAAGTACTAGAGGGTCACCCCTGCAAAGAAGTCAACGAGTAAGGGGTAAAGACAGAGACAGGAAGTCCCTCCCCTGCCAAGTGAACCACCTCCCGCTCTGTGCGGCCTGGTGCACCTCCATTCCAGCACATGTCACACTGCATCACATTATCTGTTTACTTCCCTCTCCCACCACGCTGTGAGCGCCTAGGGGTGGGAACCGTCTGACTCATCACCTCCCATCCCCAGGGCCCAACACAGGGCCTGGCACAGAGCAGCTGCTCCCAAATATGTTCTACACTGAATTTAATTAAATTACATAAAAAGCCAAGTCTGGCTCCTCACGTTTAGGGGGCAGCAGAGTCTGATGGGAAAGTTTCCAGGCTCTGGGGTCCGACAGCAGCGGGTTTGAGTCCCTGACTCTGCCATTCCTGTCTGGGTGACCTTGGATGAGTCATTTCACCTCTCTGAGGCCTTGGTTACCTCATCTGTAAAGTTATCTTCTCCATATGAGAGCACTTTTTGAGGACTTGGGCGTTCAGCTCCCTGTTATTACTTATTTCTCATTCCATTGGGTTTTCACTGCTGCTCGCAGGCTTTCTCTAGTTGCAGTGATCTGGGGGCTACTCTTCGTACAGTGCACAGGCTTCTCATTGCGGTGGCTTCTCGTTGCGGAGCATGGGCTCTAGACATACAGGCTTTGGTAGTTGTGGCGCACTGGCTTAGTTGCTCCGTGGCATGTGGAATCTTCCCTGGCCAGAGATCAAACCTGTATCTCCTGCATCGATAGACGGCTTCTTATCCACTGTACCACCAGGGAAGTCCTCAGTGCCCATTTTTTTAATGTAATTTTCTGGCCATGCCACATGGCATGTGAGCTTTTTGTTCCCTGACAAGGAACTGAACCCGTGCTCCCTCAGTGCCCATTTATTAAGCACCTCTTGTAATGGAAAAGTGCGAGCCCTGCCCTTCTGAACCTCACAGTCTTGCGCAAATGAAAAGCATTTGCCTGGCACCTAGAAATGATGGACAAATGCAGAATTTATCATGCTTCTTCCCCATAAAGTGGCTGACTCCTCCTCATTAGTCTCTGCTCTCCCCAGAGGTGGGGCAGGGTGAGGACAGAGAATGGAAGAGCCCTTCCCAGGGACCCCAGATGAGGCCTTGAACCCAGAAGCCTGGGCCGATTCTGTTGTTCTGGGGACACTCTGCCCTTAACCTGAGGCACAGAAAGCTTTGTGAGTTCAGGTCAGGCTCTGGGCTCGGGGTAGGGCATCCAGGTTTCTGTTCTGGCTCTGTCCCAGCCCTATAGTATCTTGAGTATATCCTTTCCCCTCCCTGGGCCTTCATGTGCCTCACCATGAAGGAGATCTCTGTGGCCCCTCAGCTCCCCTCTTTCCTGAATCCTGGCAATCCCGTGTTTCCAATCCCAGTAGCCTGATCCCTGAAGAGGCCTCCACCATCACCCTTGTGCTGGCTTGGGTGGGGCTGTAGGTGGACGGGTGGAGTGATGAAAAGAGCTGACAGGACAGAGAGAAGTGGCACCCTGAAGAGTTAGCCAAAAGGACTGCTGAGGCTGAAATTGACATAGCAGATGTCTGAGGAATAGACATCAGGTCTACAGGCAGGAAGTGACTTTGGGGCCCCCTCAGTCCAGTCATTTAAAGGGAGCTGGGTCTGCTGGGAGATGATGGGCAGAAAGCCTTCACCAGAGGGTCAAACAGATCTACTACAGGGTCTGGTAGATATGGGCTGGGCAACATGAATATCTCTGAGCCTCAGTTTCTTCATCTGTAAAATGGGGATAATAATACTGTCTTCCTAGTGAGGCTATTGTCTAGAGTCCATGAAATATTGCCCACAAAGAGCCTGGCATGTGGTAGGCACTTAAGAAGCATGAGTCCTTTTCCTTGTTTCCTCCTTCCCCTCATCCCCCTCATCCTCAACCCCAGCCAGATGGGGCTAGGAAAAGGGGAAGTGAGATGCTGCCTTTCCGCACAGCGGAAAGGAGGGGACGAAGTGCAGCTCCGTTTCCTTGGCACCCACTCTGTGGCCACCAGACATTTGGGCATTGGGGTGGGGCATCTCATGCCTCAGTTTCTCCTGAGTTGAATGGCAGTGACTGAGTTGGGGCAGGGACTTCCTGTTGGCTCAGAACCAACACAGGGCAGACTGTGAGAGAGGTCTGAGTGTCAGTTCAGACTCACAAATTCTGTGACCCAGAGGACTTGAGGGCGGTCTTTTCCACCTTTCTCAGCTGCCCTCTCCCCTTCATGAATCCCTTGGGCTGAGGTGTGATGAGGCACTTCTGGGGAGCTTTTGAGGCCCCTGGTGGCAGGACAGGCGTCCCTGGGACACAGGGAGCCTCCTCAGATCTTGACTCTCCTATCACCCCCAATTCACTGCAGGGACTTCTTGCCCCGAGGATCTGGCATTGTCACGCGACGCCCCCTGGTCCTGCAGCTGGTCAATGCTACTACAGGTATGGGCTTCCCCTCTTTGGACCTCATTCCTCATCTGAACAGCGGGGATAAAAATGCATAACGGAGAGGAGGCCTTGTTGTCGGGGGAGGACGAAGAAGGCAGTGTTTTGTGTGTGTGTGTGTGTGTGTGTGTATGTGTGTGTGTGTGTGTGTGTGTCGGGAGGGGAAGAAGGCAGTGTTGTGTGTGTGTGTGTGTGTGAGAGAAAGAGAGAGAGAGAGGGGTCTTTTCCCAGTGGGAGATGAAACTCAGGTAAGCTTTGGTTATGATGCTTTCTCCCCCCGCGCCCGGCTCCTTCTGGGGCAGAATATGCCGAGTTTCTGCACTGCAAGGGGAAGAAATTCACTGACTTCGAAGAGGTGCGCCTGGAGATTGAGGCTGAGACCGACCGGGTGACCGGTACTAACAAGGGCATCTCTCCAGTGCCCATCAACCTCCGCGTCTACTCGCCGCACGGTGAGATCTGGCCCCGGCCCCGCCCCCGGCCTCTCAGCTTCCTCGCCGAGCCCCGCCCCTTGGGAAACCGTCTTCTTGGCCCCGCCCCTTAGCTATTGCCTCACGGGCTTCACTCCTCCTCAGCGCGTCATATTCTGGGCCCCCAACCGAGCCGTGGCCACACCTCTAACGGGCCTCAGTTTTAGCCCTCCGGGTTTCCCTAACCCCACCCACCTACGGCCACGCCCCCAACCAAGTCCTCTCTAAGTCCGGCCCTGTTCCTTAATCCGCCCGCCCACGGCCACGCCCCTCGCCTTGAGCCCGCCCTCTCGCCGCCCTGTCCAGTGCTGAACCTGACCCTAGTGGACTTGCCTGGAATGACCAAGGTCCCGGTGGGGGACCAACCTCCCGACATCGAGTTCCAGATCCGGGACATGCTTATGCAGTTCGTCACCAAGGAGAACTGCCTCATCTTGGCCGTGTCCCCGGCCAACTCCGACCTGGCCAACTCTGATGCCCTCAAGGTCGCCAAGGAGGTGGACCCCCAGGGTAGGTTCCCACAGGCGGCCGACACGCAGGGCCCCGGGGGTCTATTCACAGTGTAAGGGGGAGCCACTGGAGGATCTAAGCGAATAGCAGTGGGATCATATTTACGCCTTTAAAAGTCGTTTGGGCCACCGTGGAGAATGAATGGGGGACGGAGCACAGGCTGGGAAATAGCAGGAGTGTGGTGGGATCAGGAGTGCCTGGGGTCTCCTGTATGAGGGCAAGTGCAGGTGTAGACAACCCTCTCCTGCCACACCCTCCCCCCCAGGTCAGCGCACCATCGGGGTCATCACTAAGCTGGACCTGATGGACGAGGGCACAGATGCCCGTGATGTTTTGGAGAACAAGCTGCTCCCGCTGCGCAGAGGTAGGTAGGCCATGGCCCTGACCCACGTGACAGCCCTTCCCTTTCACCTCCAGCCCCTCACTCCCTGCAAGGCTGAATGCCCCTTGACCTCCACCGCACCCACAGGCTACATTGGAGTCGTGAACCGAAGCCAGAAGGACATCGATGGTAAGAAAGATATCACAGCTGCCTTGGCTGCTGAACGCAAGTTCTTCCTCTCCCACCCTTCCTACCGCCACTTGGCTGACCGCATGGGCACGCCCTACCTGCAGAAGGTCCTCAACCAGGTAGGGGCTCAGGCCAGGATGAAGTCTGGGAAACCAGCATGAGAACAGAGTCATTGAAGTGTATTTTGGGAGGGTTGCCCACTGTCCCACAGCGAGGTAGCACCCGAGCTTCGCTGCTCCTTCCCTGTCTGGGGCCAGGAAGGGAACCCTGGCACCCTTCCAGGATGGAGGGTGTCATTGACAAGGGCTTGGGCTCAGGGGCTAGGACTGGAGCGTACTTGGCTGAAGACCTTGGTACCTTCTGAAATGGGGAGAGGCTGATCTGGGGACAGGTGATCCCAGGGGACTTCTTGGATATTTCTCTGCCTGGGATGGGGCTTCCAGAATCACTGAGGTGTGTGTGTGTGTGTGTTGACAGTAGGGAGGCAGTGTGACGTGGGGCAAAGTTGGGGTCCCTGGAGGCCATACACCTTGCTTCCAATCTCAGCTTCGCCACTCACCCACCAAGACTTTTCAGCTCTCTGAGCTTCTATTTCTGCATGTATAAAATGGTGATAAGACCCATTTCTTACAGTCATTGTGCAGTTCAGGGAGATACTGTGTGGGCTGACCTAACCAGAGTGAGTCCCAGAACTGGAGAATTAGCTTAAGGGAGGCCTTAAACCTAGAGGGCGCAAGGGGGCAGTCTTCCTGTCATCACTGCCCCTGATTTATTTCATCTGGCTCTTGTGTCTAACACTATTGAATTAATCAAAACCAGGTGATTTCCAATAAAAATCTAAGTTTCTGGCTTCTATTAAAAATGGCATTATTGATGCATTAGTTCAATTAAAACACCTCTGTGAGCACCTACTGTGTGCCAGGCAGCTTTCATTCCGGTGGGCAGGGCAGTGGTGGGCAGGGCTGTGGCTCTGCACCTCACCACGTCCACACGGGCCCCAGACATCCTGGTCCCTGCCTGGTCCTGTGGGCTTTCTGGGTCTCTGTGACCATGGTCTTCATGCCTTCCTCGCCCCTACCCCCAGCAACTGACAAACCACATCCGAGACACGCTGCCAGGGCTGCGAAACAAACTCCAGAGCCAGCTGCTGTCCATCGAGAAGGAGGTGGAGGAGTACAAAAACTTCCGCCCTGATGACCCAGCGCGCAAGACCAAGGCTCTGCTGCAGTGAGGCCCTCCCCAACCCCTGACTCCCTATCACGGAGCTGCCCCTCCCACAGCCTCTCAGCACCACCGGGTCTCTCCCTGGGCTCCCTGCACTGGGTTGCTGCTGCCCCCTCAGGTGACACAACTTTCTCCCCAGGATGGTCCAGCAGTTCGCTGTAGACTTTGAGAAGCGCATCGAAGGCTCAGGGGACCAGATCGACACCTATGAACTGTCAGGGGGAGCCCGCATCAACCGGATCTTCCATGAGCGCTTCCCTTTCGAGTTGGTCAAGGTAGGCAGCCCCCCACCCTGGGACAGGAGGGTTCACCTCCCTCCCACCCACTCACCTACCTAGAACTCTCACACATATGTTGGCTGACTTTACTAGAGGCCTTGGTGCCAGTCCTGGGAGTGGGGTGGAGCCTGTCCTGACCTCCCAAATACCAACAGAGGCCCTGACCAGCCATCTCTTGGTCTCCTACACAGATGGAGTTTGACGAGAAGGAACTCCGAAGGGAGATCAGCTATGCCATCAAGAATATCCATGGCATTAGGCACGTACGGGGGCCGGGGAGGGAAGCCGAACCCTGGAAGGCAGAAAGGGTCTAGCGCAGAGGTAGAGGGAGTGATGGAGTGAGCTCCTCTCGGGAAGGATGACGAGCCCTAGTGCCCAGTCTCCTCAACCCCGACTTTCTGGCTTCCAGTTTGGACAGGCTCTGGCAAGGGGCACTGGATAGGAGACCCGGGCTACCCCAATACCTGCAGCCTGCTGCCTGCCTTTGCCTGTTCCTGGGCACAAGGCTTGGCGGCTAGACTAGTTGTGTACAGCCCAAGGTACAGGTGGCAGGAGAAGCACCCTCTGGGCTTGGGTCCCCTGCCCATGCCAAGGTGAGACAGCCCCCATCAGTCGTCTCCAGCACAAAGTTGCCCAAACCAATGGGTAGGGCCCGAGATAGGCTACCAGGTGTTGGTCTGTGAACCTTTTGTGATGGAATGAGGCCTCTCAACCCTCCAGACCCTCCCATGATCCTGTTAGCCCAAAGTTGGCCCCACTCCGCCCCATTTCCCTCCTTCCAGCCAACACCAAGAACAGTGGAGCAGGAAGGAAGACTGGGAAATAGACCGGTCCTTAAAATCTTAGCCTCTGCTCCAGGGATCCAGAGCTACACTGGTCCTTCAAGAAGAAAATTTAAAACACCCGCTATGTGCCTAGGCAGTGAACCAGACCGAAATGTCGCTGCTTTCATGCAGGTTCCATTCCAAGGTTTGGCATGAATTTACAGACTGCCTTGGCTAAGGCACAGGAAAAAAAAAAATCTCTCTCCTAGTCTTAAAATAAAATGCTTTCTTCCCAGTAAGGCTCTCAGAGACAACCCAGTTCAGCAGTTTTCAAACCATTTCTAGCCACAGAACCTTTTGTAGGAACAGAATCTGAAGACAAAGCAAGACATATGCACCAACTATAAGCAGACCTTGTCTTATCCTGAAAAGCATCAATTGAAAGACCTTCATTAGAGTCCCTCCTGCCCATTTTACAGATGGGAACACTGAAGCCCAGAGAGGGGTAGTGGGAGGACCCCGAGGGCAGAGCTCAGGGGGTCGGGATGGGGCCGTGGCCTGGTGCTCCTGGCAGGAGCTGGCCTGTGACACTGTGCCCTTCTCCTGCTCCGGGCATTCAGAACCGGGCTCTTTACCCCAGACATGGCCTTTGAGACCATTGTGAAAAAGCAGGTGAAGAAGATCCGAGAACCTTGTCTCAAGTGTGTGGACATGGTTATCTCGGAGCTAATCAGCACCGTTAGACAGTGCACCAAGAAGGTAACTGGCACCCGGCCAGCCCCTCCCACCTCTGCCCCCGCCCTGCTCTGCTGCCAGGTGCTCCTTCCCCACCCCACCCCATTGCCCCCTAGTAGCATGTACAGACCTCAGCGGGGCGGGGGAGGCAGGCCACCGCAGTCCAGGAGAGTGGGACTCTCTGAGGGGGCCTCAACCAGCCCCGGCCCCCAGGCTGGGGGGACCAAGGGATTAGACATTGGAAAGACAGGTATGGTAGTGGTTATTTGCTCCAAAGAGCCCACCAAGAGCTCCCCCAGCTCAGGGAGAAGAAGGGACTCAGTCCCCTTCCTGTTCCCAGAGGTGGGGTCATCTTTGGGATCTCCAGGGAGGGGTTTCAGGGAAGTCTTGGCCCTGGAGACACAAGAGGTACTGGACCTTCTTGGGTGCCACCCATAGGGGTCTGGACGGCCAGAGGGATCTAGAGGACCCAGGTCAAGCAGGTATCCCAACTCCCCACCGTCCTTCATCTTCCCCATCTCACCCCCACCCTCACTCAGGACCCTCACTCAGGACCTTCCCTGTCCCTTCCATCCACATCCAGCCTTCCAGGGACAGAATCCTCCTCCATCTGCCTCACAGAACCACTCAAGGAGGGCAGAGCAGGGCAGGGATGATGGTACCCATTTCACAGCAGGAAAACTGAGGCTCGGGAGATCAAGTGACTTGCCCAAGGTCATGTGAGCTCGGAGGTAGCAGAGCTGTAACTCCGAGCCAAGGCTTTGGACTCCACCCCCCAGCCTCCCTTCCTCTCCCCTCCCCATAGCTGTCCTGGCCCCTCTCTATCACCATCTTCACTCTTTTCTGTCTTTCCTCTTCTCTCTCTGTCTTTCCAAACTGAGCTCCTCCAGACTCCATTGGAGGAGAGGCACAGGATGCCCCTTGAGGAGAAAGGGAAGAGCCGGAGTAGAGCAGGAAATAGAGAATGGAGACCAGGCAGCTACACAGCAACTCTGGGAGGCGTCCTCTGCCCCATAGTCTATGTAAATGGCGCCCCCTGGAGTTGTGCAGTGCACCCCCTGGGCAGCGGGCTGCCACGACCTTGGCAAATAGGGAATGGTGCTGGGCTTTGGAGGTGGGACGAAGCAAATACAAGAGGTTCTGGGAAACCTAGCATTGAACAGAATGGAGGTGAATGGAGTCCGGGCCTGGGTCAGCTCCTCAGCAGGACCCCAGGCTGTGACAAAGATGGCGCTGGAACAGAGAGAGGGGGCAGGCTTTAGGGTAGCTGAAGAGTCACAGAGCCAAGCCCTGGGAAAGAATATGAACTCAGTAAGGGCCGGGGCTTGGTCCCTCAGACCCCTCCCATGCCCTCTGAGCCCTGTGGGGGACGGCGCTTGGCAACACCCGGGAGGCGCCAGTCTGGGTGGTAACAGGAGGGCCAGGCCCAACGCTCACATTGTCTTCTCTCCTCTCTCTCTTTCTCTGTGTCGGTGTCTCTCTCTCTCTTCCCTCGTGCCCCTGCCATCCTACACCCCGCACCCTGCCTCCGCTTGGCCTTCACTCCCCTCCTCCTCCCCTCCTGCCCACCTCTGGCTGCACCCCGTCCTGTTCCCCCTCCTCCCGGGTGCAGGACGGGCCTCTTCACACCTGACCTCGCTTTTGAAGCCACAGTGAAAAAGCAGGTGCAGAAGCTTAAAGAGCCCAGTATCAAGTGTGTGGATATGGTAGTCAGTGAGCTCACGGCCACCATCAGAAAGTGTAGCGAAAAGGTATGATGGCCGCCTGGGAGGGGCTGGGCCTGGCCATGGCTTCCTCACGGCCAGGGCCTCCTGTGGTGGGCCGCAACCAGCTGCTGAGCAAGCCTGGCAACCTCTCAGCCACTCAGGTGGACCCAGGCCAGCCTAGGTGGCTCCTGGTTCTGAGGTCCGGTGCCAGCTTCTAACCCTGGGTCTACAGTCCTCTTAATTCCTTCAGGTCCCCACCTCTGCCTAGCAGACTGCTCTCACCCAAGCACCCTCAGTGGTCCCTTTGACAACAATGATGATGAGCTGGATGCTGTTTATTGAGCATCTACTGTGTGCTAATCACTAGGCTAAGTGCCTGCCCTTGTTATCTGACTTCATCCTTCGAACAATCCTAAGCAGTGGATAGACTTATCCCCATTTTACAGATGACAAAACCGAGTCTCAGAAAAGAACAGCAGAATGGGATTCAGATTTGTGGAGACCAGGGGAAGAGGTCTTGGATCAGGGCCTCCTGGGCCAGGGGAGCCATCCCAGTCCCTCAACACGAATTTGCCTAAAAGCATATTGGATTACTCCCTTGATTGCAATCCATACACGTTTGCCAGGGTCAGCCTCTTTTGAGTAGTCTCTGACCTTTCAGATGCCTTTTTCCTATTTGTCTATTTCGGGGCATTTGGGGGATTTTTCACCAGATCATCTAAAGCAGTCCTTCCCAGAGGCCTGCATGAGTCCAGCCTTGCTTGTGTTTGAGAAAGCTCCTATGCCGGGAGGTGGGGGAGTTTCTGCCTTAACTTCATGTCTCAAGTAAGGTATCACGGTTTTTGTGGCTCATACACAATTAGTCCTGTGCACCCCTTTCACAATCCTGTCTCACTTTTTCTCACTTTTGTGCCAGATGGGAATGGATTAAGCAAATTAGCGTCCAGTGCCTGATCCAGGTGGAATCAAATCTGAGCTGGATTCTCTATTGTAGAGTATATATCATGACATCTAAATCATGGTCCCACAACATCATGACTACTAAGCAATATGATCTTAACTTTTGTTAAACTAAAAACTACTGAGTTGTTGTTTTTTTTTTTTTTTGGCTGCACCATGCATGTGAGATCTTAGTTCCTCAAACAGGGATCAAACCGAAGCCCCCTGCCGTGGAGGCATGGAGTCTTAACCATTAGACTACCAGGGAAGTCCCGTGCATTTATTTTAAGCTGCCTCAAATCTCTTTACAAAAGAAGACAATATATATATATTTTTTAATTTTGGTTTTTCCTAGTGAAAGTGATACATTCTCAAATAGAGAAAATTTGGAAAGCCCCTAAGAATTAAAAGGAGGCCACAACCCCCCCTTTCAAGAGAACCACACTGAGGCTTTCATACATTTTCTGTCAATACACTCCTGTTTTATTTATTTAGATTTAACTAGGTTATGCATTTTTTTCAACTTTTTAACTTTATATTGGAGTATAGCCAATTAACAGTGTTGCAATAGTTGCAGGTACACAGCACAGCAACTCAGCTGTACATATACAAACTACATATATAAACTCCCCTCTCATCCAGGCTGCCACAAACATGCTCCTTTAAAAAAAAATGGAATTAGCAGTGTTGATTTCATTCTGATCATACATGACTGCTACCGAAATATCCAAACTGCACAGAGGATGCAAAAGTCCCTATAACCCCACAACCCTAGAGATAACCGCTGGCGGCACTCCTTCCTTAACTAATTACAAATATTCACCAGTTTTAACCAAAGAGAGATCACACTGACCACACTGATCCATGGACTCTTCTTTTTTACTGAATAGTATGAACTGAAATCCTTGTAGTAACTATGTAAAGACTATGCCCTTGAACAACTGTACTGTATTCCACTGTAGAAATATGACATGATTTGCATATTCAATATCCTATTGACAGACACTTAGGTTGTCTCAATTTTTTGTTTTTCATTTTACAAACAGTTCCGCAGTGAATAGCTTTATAAATATATTTGCATATTTATCCTGCTGTTTCTTTAGAGCAAATTTCTAGTCTAGAACTGGCTAGTCAATGGATGTAAGCATTCACACTTTTGGTGACTTCTGCAAGATTTGCCCTCCAAAAAGTTTTAACCAAGTTATTCTTCCAAACTATTTTCTCTATACATAGATTTCTGTACATTATTAGGTATTCACACTGTGAATATATTAGTGTCCTGATTTTTCTCCCAACATTTTGGTGGGTGTTGTTGCAAAGTCAATCTGAGCATTTTTAATGATTGCATAGTATTCTATTGAATAGATTTATTTCTATCATGGTTTATTTAACCATTTTCCTATTGATGAACACTGAATTGTTTCCTGTTTTTCAATATTATAAATACCCTGGCAATGAATATCTTTGTGTATAAATAATTTTAATTTTCTTTTTCTAGGATTATTTCCTTAGGACAGATTCCTTGAAGACTGATTACTAGATATAAAAATTGTGAAACACTGCTGAATTGCATTCCAAAAAAGCAGTAATTAGGGTAAATGGTAATATGTTGGAAACAACCCAGATGTCCATCAAGAGGCTATTGATTATAGTATTATACAATGAAAGACTAGTTGTTGAACAGGCAAGGGATATTTATTTCCATTCATATGTCCTTCCACAATGTACTGTGGGGGGAAAAGCAGGTTTCAGAAAATATAGAATTTAGGGAGAAAGTAATATATATAAATAATAAATATACAAAAAGTAAACTACAATATAATAACCTATATAAATTATAAAGTTCTAATGGCATAGTTATTAACCATTATTTTGAGAAGGTAAAGAACATAGGAATTTTTCTGTTTCTACTTCACAAACTTCAGTCATTTTCAGATTTCTTACAGTGAGTTGGTAAGTTTTTGTAAGCAGACAACTGATCAACAAAGACTTTAGAGAGGAAAGCTTATAAATTATTTATTTTTTAAAATGCCCTTTGATTGATTTAATACAGAGTAGTTTTCTGGTTTACATAGCGAAATTCACCCATCTTCGTCTTTTTTTTTTTTCTCCCCAAGTCTTCCAAATTTAGCAACCCCCTTCTGCTAATTACCCCTAGCCCTGCTGGGCTCAGAGTTTTCATCTCTGGATGAAATCTGGAGTTTACTGTCCAGCACAGGGTGTGCTGCTCAATCCTCTCAACAATGCCAAGAGGGAAGGTGCTATTATTACCCCATTTTACACATGGAAAAACTGAGACTCGGAGGGGTCCAATCACTTTTCCAAGGACAGTCAGCAGGGCAGGGGGCTGGCTTTGAACCTAGAGCCATGTGGCCTGCGTTCCTGACTCCTAAACAGTGGGCTCCAGGCTGACTGCCCCACTTAGCCAAGAACTGAGAGAGAAAAGATCCATTTTAAAAACTGGCTGAAAGTCCTGGAAATGCTCAGAGGCAGCCAGAATGGAAAAAGATGCTCAAAGGGAACAGAACTGCTCAAAGGGGCTGAGGCTGCCCTGTCGCTTGTGACACGTGGAAAACTTGACAACTGTAGCATCCAGGAGGTTAGTGGGAGAACTGGTCATGCTCTTTGGCAGATTGCTCCCTCCTCCTCCCTCCCTGCCCCTACCCCAACCCTACCCTGGGAGGAAGCACTTGGGACCATCTCAGAGGAGGCTTTTCTGGTAGCCGTGACTCAGTCTTGGAAAGGAATGACAGCGCATCCTTGAGCTTTGTGGGGCAGCAGGGTCCGCAGGACCCCTCCAGCCAGCATTTGTTTTTAAGCCCCTGGTCTCAGGCTGCCTCTCTCCCAGGTCCCCTGAGCTTGGCCACATGAGCCACACCCTTGGCAGAGTCATGGGATGGTTGGGGGGATGTGGCATCTCTCAAGGCTGCTTCTCTGGGCTGACATCCAGGATGCTGCTTTCTTCCCCACCCTCCTGCCTCTCCTGAAGACCTCACCCCATCTCCTTGGCCTCCTTCTTGCCCTCAGAATCCCTATTTGTGACCCAGGCACACTAACCTTCAACTCTCTTCCCACATAGGGGGATCTGCCTGAGAGACCTGAGCCAGGCATAGGAAGAGGGACAAGGTGTGGGTCTAGTTTTGCCCAGCCTGAGCCCCGCCCGGCAGAGGAGCAGGTCCCTGGGAGTAGACTCCCGTCCTCAGCAGCGCAGCGAGTCCCCCTTTCTGAGGAGTTTCTGGTTCATGAGCCACAGGGCAAAGAAGCCCATGTCTGCTCACCCTGGCAAGAAGGGCAGAGATATCCATCCTTCATTCATTCACTCATTCCTTCAACATTGCCCTCTTTGAGCACCGTGGTGTGCCCAGCCTCTGCCTTCAGGGCAATCACAGTCCAGTTTGGTGAGGGAAGAGGGTGTGTGTTGCAGGGTGTGGGGGAGGGGACATAGAGGTCATCATGGCGGACTTTCTGGAAGAGGTGACATTCAACAGAATCTTGAAGGGGGAGTCCATCTGGGTTTTGTCCAGAGCCTGGCTGAGCTGGGGACAGAGTTCATAGGCCAAGGATTTGCAACAACTTCCCTTTTGGCCTCAGTTGATTAAAAATTAGGAGCGGGAGAAGGGTGCTGCTGAAATTCTACCCCAAAGGGGTGGGGCAGACACAGGCAGGCTGGGCAGGCTGGCCAGTCAGCTCAGAGCCAGGCAAATGTGTCTGGGGGGTGGTAGTGCCAGGCCAAGGCATGCAAAGGGAAGCAGAGTCAGTTGGATTCTACCATGAAGGCCTGGGGCCCAACCAGGCCCCCCGCAGGGTACTGCTCATGCTGCTGGCCCCCCCAACTCTGCATGCCACCCTACCCCCCATGCATGCCTGTGCCTCCTGCATGGCCCTTGTGTGACTGTTGGTTTTCCCCTACCTCCCCTTCCCCAGCTCTTACAAGGAGCATTGCCTGTCCCCAGCCTGACTCAGGAGGCCAGCTGGCACCTTGGGCCCTGCCCTCCCCAGATTCTCCCCGGATAGTAATCTGCAGGCTGTTACCTGCCTGGTTCCCCACCTGAGTGTGCCTGCAAGCCTTTGCGAAGGCAAAGCGTAGCCCTGAGGATGAGTGAACGTTTGGGGAGCTAACTGTGCCCCCAAACAAAGGCCTCAATCGAATAGGTCTGCTTCCAAGATGGCTGCCAGCAAGATGGCTGCCGAGGAGCAGGCTGATTCCCAAGGCACTTGTGCGCATGGGAACTACCAGCCCCATGAAGTTGCCCAGGTAGGCTAGTAAAGAGGGCCCAGACCCGGGAAGACGCTTGAATTGCCATTTGGATCCCACGACTGAGGGAAAGGGGTGGCCGTGGCTTGGTGCCATCAGCTTCCTGGGCCCCCAAGTCTTGGGCTTTCGGTGTGTCCCTCCCACCCCACCCCGGATTCTGGTGGGCTTTGGGTGCCCCCTACCTGTGCCCGCTGTGTACCTGGCTCTCTCCCCTGCCACCCTTTCTCAGCTCCAGCAATACCCCCGGCTGCGGGAGGAGATGGAGCGCATTGTGACCACCCACATCCGGGAGCGCGAGGGTCGCACCAAGGAGCAGGTGAGCCCACTTGGCACCGCCCACTCTTCCCTGGCCTTGAACTCCTGCCCCTGGGCTCACCTCCTTCTTCCCAGTTAGTCTCTTATGCCTCAGTCTCTCTTACACTTTCTCTCCCCGTATTAACTTTATGCTTCTCTCTTACTCTGTTTTATTGTGAGAAAAAAATACACATAACATAAATTTCACTGTTTTACCCACTTCAAATTGTGCAGTTCCGTGGTATTAAGGACATTCAGATTGCAACCATCACCACCATCCATCTCCAGAACTTTTTCATTTTCCTAAAATGAAACTCTGCCCGCCTCCACCTTAAGCAGTCCCTGGCAGTCCACTGGTGTAGACTCTGCGCTCCCAATGCAGGGGGCTCAGGTTTGATTCCCAGTTGGGAAACCAAGATCCTGTGTGCTGCATGGCACAGCAAAAAAAAAAAAAAAAAACAAACACAAAACACAATGACTCCCATCCCACCCTCTTCCCAGCCCCTGGCAACCACCATTCTCCTTTCTGTTTCTATGAATTTGACAAGTCTCGGTGCCTCATATAAATGGAAGCAAACAACAACTGTCATTGTGTGTCTGGCTTGCTTCACTTAGCGTAATGTTCTCCATCCATGTTGTAGCACGTGTCAGAATAACGCTCCTTTTTAAGGCTGAATCATATTCCATTGTTTGGGTAGACCACATTTTGCTTGTCCATTTGAGTTGGGTTTTTTTTTTCCCCACCTTTGGGCTATTGTGAATAATGCTGCTATGAACATGGATGCACAAATATCTCTTTGAGACCTTGCTTTCAATTCTTTGGAGTGTATTCCCAGAAATGGAATCGCTGGATCATATGGTAATTTTATGTTTAATTTTTTGAGGATCTGCCATAGAGTTTTCTACAGAAGCTGTTCCATTTTACAGTCCTACCATCTGCTTCTCAACTTTCTATACTCTGATCATCCCTCTTTGGGCCTCTCTCTCTATTTCCTGTTTCTCTGGGTCACCATACACCCCCTCATAGGCACCCTCCCTTCCTTTTATGTAGTCATCTATCAAATATTCATTCATTCCATAAGAGGCATGTCCACTGAGTGCTCCTCTGGGTTGAGAGGCACAGAAGTAAGCAGGCCCCCTTACAGCTCTCACAGAGCTCACAGGTGAGCCCTTTTTCCTTTTCCATCTCCCTGTCATCCTTCCATCTGTACCCACTTCTGGCTCCCAGTCCCCAGCCTCATCCTTATACACTCCTTCTCCACAACGGTGCTGTCCTCAGTCACTCACTTTTTTCAGTTTCAATTTTGGCTGTGCTGGATCTTCATCTGGCACACACGGGCTTCCCTTGTTGAGCATGAGCTTTACGGCGCGTGGGCACATTAGTTAAGACACACAGGCTTTAGTTGCCCCACAGCATGCAGGATCTTAGTTCCCTGACCAGGGATCAAACCTGCATCCCCTGCATTGGAAGGTAGATTCTTAACCACTAGACCATCGGGGAAGTCCCAAGTATATGCATTTTAATGTTGTCATATATTGCCAAACTGCCCTCCAAGAAGGTGATACATGTTTATATTTCCATCTATGGTATGTCTTTCTACAATTGTGCCCACATTGGTCCCAATATTTATTATTAATTTGAGAGGTCAAAAAGGGTCCCATTTTAACTTACATTTCTTTGTGAACAAGAGGGAGCATTTTTTACATATCCTTATTGGTTATCTGCATTTCTTCTATGGATTACCCATTCAGGTTCTTTGACTATTTTGGTTTGTGTTTCTTGTCTTCCATTTATTGATTTCTAGGAACTCTTTATTTATTATGGATACTATTATGGATATCTTTGTTTATTATGGTTTATAGATTTATTTTTTATGGATTCTATATATGCTGCAAGTATGCTTCTCCCAGCTGTTCATGCATTTTAAAACTCTATGGTATCTTTTCCATTTGCCTGCTGACCTGTATATCCTTGAAGGTCATGCTCCTCATCGATATTGAGCTGGCTTACATGAATACGAACCATGAGGACTTCATAGGCTTTGCCAAGTGAGTGCTCCTTGGTCAGAGAAGGTGACAGTTTGTGTGACTCTGTGTGTGTGTGTGTGTGTGTGTGTGTGTGTGTGTGTGTGTGTGTGTAGGGCCCAGGCCTGCTGAGGCAAGCCTCTGGGTCTGGTGCCCACTGAACAGTAGCAATGAAGCTGGACCTCTGGAGAGAGGTTCTGGGACTCTTCCTTCTCTCCTCATTAGTGCTCAGCAGAGAAGCAACCAGATGAACAAGAAGAAGGCTTCAGGGAACCAGGTGAGTGAACTCCAGTGCCCCAGCCGGAGGGATGGAGGGTGCCGGATGGACGCCAAGCTCTGAGAGCCCCCTCCCCCGAGGGGAAGGGTCCCACAGGGGCCAGGGAGCCTGTCAGATGCCAGCCACAAGCCTCCCACTCTGCCTCAGTAACCCTCTCTCCTCTCTCCCGATGCTTCTCGTGGTTGCTATGGTTACCTCTTTGCAGGATGAGATTCTGGTGAGTACCAGGACTGGGGCTCTTGGTTTGTATAGTGAGGGGGAGGACGGGACCCATTTGTAGTGGGGATGCTCAGGGGTCAAGAGGACACCTTTTGGTTTGAGCTGCTTGCACACAGCAACACATGGGTGTCCACACAGGTACTCAGGCCAGAGGCAAGGCTTAGCCACACGCAGAGTCCTACCAATCTGTCCTTTGGTGTGCATGAGCTAAGCATCTCCTTCATCCAGAGGGAGACCACATGGGCTGGAGTGGGCCAGAATGTTTGGCAGAGACCTGGCATTGCGTAGGAGCTCTTTAATATCTGTGAGATGGATGGATGAGAGAGAATGTTTATAAGCTGGCATCCCTACCAGAGCGTTGAGGAAAGAGATGAATGAAATGTCAAGAAACCGGGGTCTCCTCACCTGCTCTATCCTTCAGATCTCTGCTGAAACATCACTTCTCAGCCCCAGTTGTACCCCGAGCCTTAGAGTCTGAGCTTTTCCAGAGGCCATAGTGTCTGTGATCAGCTAGATGCTTGTGTACTTACTGACATCATATCATTTCCCTCTTGAGCCCTCTAAGGGGAAGGGCTGGGTCTGTCTTGTTCACCAGTAAATCCTTAGCCCCCAGTGCAGTGCCTGGCACCCAGTAGCTGCTCATTAGAAGGAAGGAGTTCATGAATGCAATATCCCAATTCGGCAATTCGATTCAGCAGACAGTCACTGGGGCCTACACTGTGCTGGCCCCTGGACAGGAGCCAAACTCGAGTCCTGCCCCTTGTAGGCTGGGCTTTCAGTCAGGCCCCACGGGGAACAGGAGGTTCCCGGTGCCCAAGGTCTGGAAAGGGGTTTTGGATGAGCAGGGAGGAGGGCAGAGCTGAGGTGGCCGAGGGAGCACAAAGGCTGGGAGTCAAGGGAGGAGCAGGGCAGAGAGGTCTGCTGGTCAGATGCTGGAGATGGAGGGCCAAGGTACGGTATTCGGACTCAATTTCAAAGACAGTGACAAGACGCCGAGGGGGTCCTCTCCAGACGGGGACAGGGTGGGAGAGGACTCATGGAGGCGCCTGGCTCTTTATCTCTGTTAACCGCTAAGGCAGCTATTAGCTGTGATCTGCTGTGTGACTTGGGTTCTCCACAGGCTTCTCAGGGAAGCCAGAGAGGGTGCAGGAGGACTGGGGGCAGGGCAGGCTTTGAGAGCCTCAGAAGCAGGCTTGACCCCAGAGGGCTTTCCTGCTAGCCTCAGTCTCCTCTGTCTTCTCTGGGTGCTCAGGGGAGAAGCCAGGGAGGCCAGGGTTTGGGGGAGGGAGTGGAAGCAGCTCCCTCATCCCCTCAGTCTGGCCCGCCACCAGGGTCTAGTCAATGGCCCTGCCCTTGGACCCGAATCCACAGGCCCAGATCTGTGTTGATGGCTCAGGACGGTCCCAGGGCCAGCTGTTTCCTGCTGTGAAAAGAGACGTTTGCCCATGACTCTGGGTTTCCCAGGGGAAGAGGAGTCTAGGCAATTTGTGCTCAGCAACCCCCCACCCTCGCCTCCCACTCTACCACCACCACCCCCCATCTGGGACCTGGAGACAAAAACTCTTAGAATCCCACTGTGGCAGCCTTCGTGTATTCATGCCACAGGTATTTATTGATCACTTACTTACTGTCTGCAGAGCACACTGCCAAGTGCTAGGATACACCAGTAGGGGAGAGAGTTCACAGTTTAGCAAGGCAGACTGACATGAACTAATAATCACACACACACAGATTCAAAATCCCAGTCATCATCACAGAAGAAAACTTCAGGGAATGATGAAAGATTATAATATGGGTTCTGATTATCCTGGGAGCCAGGGAGAGCCTGTCTGAGAATGTGACTTCTGAGCCCGTATCCAGAGGATGGAGTTGGATTTGCCAGGCAAACAGGAGGAAGTGTTTTCTAGGCAGAGTCAACATCAGCATGTGCAAAGTCCCTGAGACAAGTCTTTGAATAAGCTGACTCTTAAGCTGAGAAGATATACTTTGGCTCATGTTGCCCAGTCAGCCACCTAAACTCAGCTTGCACAATTTTTAGCGCTGGGAGCTCATCCCCTACCAAAGCCACCAGTTGCCTACTCAGATGGCTCTGACTGTCAGAGGCTCTTTATCTTGAACTGACCTCTGTCTTCCACTCTGTTCACTTGTGGTTCAAACCAGGGCAGATCTGGCCCCTACCGTTCCTGACCAGCCAGGCCTCCAAAAGCTGAGGGAGGGGTGGCCTTTTGAGTGTCTCTCTCTGCCTACCCCATCTTCCATGGGGAATCCTGGCCTCTGTCCAGTGACTTCCTGTCCCCCCCACCACACAACCTTCCAGGTCATCCGGAAGGGCTGGCTAACCATCAACAACATCGGCATCATGAAGGGAGGCTCCAAGGAGTATTGGTTTGTGCTGACTGCCGAGAATCTGTCCTGGTACAAGGATGACGAGGTAAGTAAAGGGACACTTGTCATCAAGGGATTTGTCTGGTGGCCAGAGTCTGGTTTAGATCCTGCCACAGGCTTGGAGTGGACTGGACCACCAAATAGGAGTATTTGATATCTGTTTCATTGATTGATTGACTTATTTTTGGCTGGATCCAGTACTTAGTTGCAGTGCACCGACTTAGTTGCCCCAGGGCACGTGGAATCTTAGTTCCCCGACCAGGGATCAAACCCATGTACTCTGCCTTGGAAGGCGGATTCTTAACCACTGGACCACCAGGGAAGTCTCCCAACAGGGGTATTTAAAAATCCCATCAAAGAGCTTTGAGTGAAGGTGGGAAGTAAGGACCATACGCAGGCAATTCTGGGGGCTCATCCAGGCAGGATGGGGAAGATGGCTTGGCTGGACGGGGGACCTTGGGGGCTGAGCGCCCTGGAGAGGGTGGGCAGGGGTGCTGAGCGTCCTTCTCTGACCCCACCAGGCCCGCAGCCTTCCTGTTTTCTTGCTCCAGGGCGTGCCTGCTCCTCTGTGGCCCCCACAGGCCCATGACACACACAGTCCAGCTGCCAGACACAGTGTTAACCCCTGCACCCCAGTCCCCCAGGCCCCGCAGTCCAAGCGCGATGCCCAGGGTGCCTCCAGCCAGAGGGTCCAAGACCAATGGGCCCCACAGAGGTGCCACACCGAGCCTCTCCCTGCCCGCCAGGCATAGACCCCCCTGCCACTTCCCTCCCCTGCTGTTGGTCTCCTTTAAGAACCAGTCTATTTGGCTTCCACATCTGGATTCCAGAGGTGACCAAAGAGAAGAGGGAAGGCAGGACGGAGTGGGGAGGGGGTGGGGGTGGCTTGTGGTAATGAACTCCAGCTGGCCACGGGGTGGGGGAGGGGACCCTCTTCCTCCCGAGGGCGCTGTTGAAGGACAGCGGGGAGCAGAGCTTGGGGTAGTGGCCTTCGAGTTTGGTCTCCGAGCCCCCCTTGGTGATCCCTGTCCCCCTCTGAGTTGCCCGAGGCAGGGCCCCCCTCCCCACTTTGGGCAGGCCCCTCTGTCGTCACTGGCAGGGGCGCCAAGCCATCTGGACCTCATTACCCCAACCCTGGCCTCTCCCAGAGCCCGGGGCCCCTTGAAGGGATGGAGCATGAGGTGGCGGGGCACGCGGGGGGTGGGGGTCGCTTCCTGCTCTGCCGCCCAGGGAGGCTCCCTAGACGTGTGCCGTGGACGGGGCGGGGGGGTGGCGGGCTGCCGACTGCTGGCCCCCACGACTCCTGGTGGCCCTGTGCTGCGGTTCCTTACACAGGGCCGGGGGACATTGTGAGCTGGGGCTGAGGGCCAGCGACTGTCTACTCTGTGGGGGAGAAAGAAGTGTATCTGAGAGCCCCCCCCCCGACCTCGTTCTCGTATGTGTATACGTGGGGGGGTGTCTTTTGGGAGCTTTGTATGTACATCTGAGTTGAGTCACGTGTGATGCTGGCGCTGTCTGTGGGGGTGGGAGTGGGGTGGGCAGAGAGTGCTGGGAGGTGGGGGCCTGGTGGACGTGGCGTGTGGGTGTTTGACAGGAGAGCATTGGGGTTATAAGCATCAGGGCATGTTTGGTATATGAGGGTCTGCGTGTGCAGACCATGTGTGCCCGTGCTCCGTATGTAAGTGCCGGTGTGTCTGTGTGGCGAGTGGGCTCCAGGAGCAAGGACGTGCGTGTGGCACGTTTGAGAATATGTCTCATATGTATGGGGGATGTAAGGATGGGAGAGGACCAGAGTTCCATTGTGAGTGGGTATGAGTGTGTGTCTGTGTGAGCTTGTGTGTGTGTGCACTTGTGTGTGTGCACTTGTGTGTGTGTGGGGGACATTGGATGTGCGATTTAAAACTTGAATGCAGGAATGAATGTTTCTGAGCTGGGGCGGTGTTGCTGCTGAGGTGAGGGTGCCTGTGTGTGTTGGATGTGAGTGGATTTTTTTTTTTTTGCACTAAAACCGCTGGGGTCACAGAGGTGGTCCGGACTGGGGAGAGGCTGATCTGTACCCCTTCTCCACCCAGCCACCAGCCATCTGCTCTTCAGGACTTGGATGGCCCTCTGGGCAGACAGGCAGTCGCCCACAGCCCAGCCCTCACTGACCCCCCCATCTTCTCAGTCTCCCTCCGCCACCCATCAGCACCCCCACCCCATCCCACAGCAGCGTGGCGCCCCCCACCCCCACCTCCCTCGGTGCCTCCTCCCAGCCTCCACCCTGTGCCCCCCAAGCTCCCTGCCCCTGCTCCAGGCTCCGGTTGTGGGATGGCGAGCGGGGGTCGGTCCAGGTCTCCAGCGGCGGCGCCGAGGGTCTAACCCAGCCCAGCCTAACCAATGTGCAGACTACTGTACAATTTGGGAGTCCTGAACAGATAGTCTAAACACTGGGTAGACGGAGTGGAGGGGGTCCCACGATCCATCCAGGCAGCAGTGTCTGTCCGTCGGGTGTGAGTTCGGCCCCGTGTCCCAGAGATGCAAGGCCCCTCAGCCCAGCCCAACCGGTCCAGGGTCCCCTCTCTGCTCCAACTCCCCTTCTGCCTCCTTTGACGTGGCAGGGGCGAGCGGGAGCTGTGGCTGGGAAGGAGGGGCCTGGGGAGGGGGCCGGCCTGCGGGAAGGAGAAGGCTGCTCCTCACTGGATCCAACCCCAGGGCGGGTGGCGGCAGGGCCTCCCTCGAATGCTTCCAGATGTTCCCTGGCCGTGTGTGCGACTTCCTCCTCTCCTCCCCCAGCCGCCCTCCGGGGCTCCCGGCCACCCGCCTGGCATAAAGAGGGCTTTATGTGGCTGGACGGGCCAGGCGGGTGGGTGGTGGGTTGGGGGTGGGCAGAGGGAGGTGGGTAGGATGACACCAGGACGACGGGGAGCAGGGTCCTCCTAAATCCAGCACCCCTACCCCACCCTGCCGCCCAAGATCCTGGGCGAGGCCCAGAGTCCTCCAAACCCACACCGACACCCCACCCCACCCTGGGGCCTGGGCCCAGTGGAGTTGGGTGGGCTCATGGGGTACAGGCAGCAGACACCCTTCCCCTCCTCCCAGAGCCCCATCCCCGGGTACCTCCTCTGCAGACTCCGGAGCTCCTCCCCTCAGTGTGTAGGACAGAGCAGCCTACAGACACATGTGCGCATAGGCCTGGCACCCGCATGCCACCCACAGATAAGCATAGCTCCTCCCAGACAATACAGATAAACCAGGTTCAGTCCGTTATGTAAACTATATGTGTGTGTCCCAGAGGCACATTCGTTCAAACACACAGATATTTATAATTGCCGTGCATACCTAAAAAACTGCGCACGCATACAAACATGCTCACCCACACGGTCGGACTGGCACCTCCTCAGGCACCCTCATGCACGCAGAAGGACACACGGGCACAGGGATAATGGTGACAGGGCACATGCTCTGGCAGGCATGGATTTGCACAAACACAACGCCACACATTGCACACACTCACCACCTCCAGGCTTGTGCTGTGTGTCTGTCTGATTGCTAATACATGGGCGGCTGTGGGGGGTTGCTGAGCCAGCCCTTTGAAGACACCAGGCTCTGGTGGCCACCCCCCCTCTCCCTGTCTCTCCAGTCAGGAAATGAAGTCAGAGGCTTATCCAGCGCAGACCCCATTGGCCAGGCCGGGGGCGAGAGAGGCTGAGTGTGGGGGTCCCTGGCTGGGGCCGACTTGGCTTGTATCCAGGGCTTCTTGGGGCGGGATGTGGGAGCCAAGCTCAGCCTCACCACCCCGGGCTCTTGAGCTCTGGCACTAATGCGGAGGTGGTGGGAAGGGCTTGAGCCAAGGTGTCCAGCAGGCCCAGGGCTCTGCGGCCAGGCTCTCACCAGATGGCGCCTGTGCAGTTCTAGGGGGCTGGTGGTCCCTAGTCCCAGGTGCCCACCCCAACCCCTTGCCCCAGCACAGAGCATCTTTACGGAGTGAAGTGGGGGCAGAGAACAGCGCCAACCTCACCATCACTCCTTGCTCTCCCTCAGGAGAAAGAGAAGAAGTACATGCTGTCCGTGGATAACCTGAAGCTGCGGGACGTGGAGAAGGGCTTCATGTCCAGCAAGCACATCTTTGCCCTCTTCAACACGGAGCAGAGGTGCCCGCCTGCCCCCGTGGGGCCCGCAGATCCAGAAGGGAGAGGCACCTGCCCCCAGCCCCCCAGCAAGTCATTCATTTGACAAACATTTGTTGAGTTTCTCCTCTGTGCTAGACTCATGTCAAGATCTCCTTCCTGGCCTGTGCCCCCCGCCCCCATTTCCTTTCTCCTTTCCACCTGACCTCCCTCCCTTTCCCCTTCTGTCTCTCCTTCCCTCCTTCCTCCCCTTCTGCAAGCACTTGGTTAGTAACTGCCCTGGGTAAGATACTGTCAGTACCAGGCCTCTCACCTCCCAACCCAGGGCTGACTCTAGAGGCCCTTCTCCCACTCAGAGATGCGGGTTCAATACAGCTGCCAAGAGGAGAAAGCCAGGGAGGGGGCAATGGGGCTTGAGATCTAAACCAAGGACTGCAATGTCACGGGTGCCCCTTTGATGAGGCCTCAGTCCCTTTCTAATAGAGTATTTTACTGCTCATTTCACTGAATTCTCACAAGGACCCTAAAAGGCAGGACTTGTTACTATTTTTAACTTTTTATTAATTTATTTGGCTGTGCTGGGTCTTAGTTGCAACACATAGTATCTTCGATCTTGTGGCACGCAAGTTCTCTAGTTGCAGCATGTGGGATCTAGTTTCCTGACCAGGGATTGAACTCGGGCCCCTTGTATTGGGAGCATGAAGTCTTAACCACTGGACCACCAGGGAAGTCCCAGGAATTGTTATTATTAACCCATCTTCCAGATGAGAACACTGAGGCTGGGAGAGAGGAAGGGACTTGCCACAGCTGGGAAATAAGAAAGCCAGGACTGGCCCTGCAGGCATGATGACCCCGGTCCACGCGTGCCCTTAACTACCAAGGTGAAGGGGCTTTGCCCTGTCTCCCCTCACCACTGGCCCCACCTTGCAGGAATGTCTACAAGGATTATCGGCAGCTGGAGCTGGCCTGCGAGACACAGGAGGAGGTGGACAGCTGGAAGGCCTCCTTTCTAAGGGCTGGCGTGTACCCTGAGCGTGTTGGGGTGAGTGGCAGGGGAGGTAAGGGAGGGGCAAGCAGCTTAAAATAAGGGGTCCTGCAGGGGAGCCACCCTCAGTGATGCCAAGTCGTGCCATATTTTCGAGGTATTGGGCTCCGAAATAGCAGGGATCCTCCCCCTACCTGCCTCGGGGTGGGATCAGTTAAGCCTTCCTCCCATCCTTCTCCAGTGCCATTTTACATGACCCTTTTCTGCTGCAGATGGCGTTTCCTGTATCCCTTTCATATGATGGTGGTTTCTTGTGATTGCTCTCACTTTTCTCCCCTCTTTCACTGTGACAAAGTCGAGAGTTGCCTTCGAGTTGGGGTGCAGCGCCCAGATTGCTTACTCAGTCTCTCCTCTTTCCTCTCTATATGTGTCTGCTTCGGCTATGCTCACTGGTGGCGGCGGCGGTGGTGGCAATGCTGATGTGGTGACCTCTGTGGCTTTGGTGTGGGCCTCCCAGGACAAAGAGAAAGTGAGTGTGCCCCTCCCTGGCAGAGTGTGCCTCTGCCAGGCATCTCTAGCCTAGGGCTAGATCTGGCCAGGTCTTTAGAATCCAGAAGGGACCTTGGAGATGTCCTTTTCCTAATTTACGGACTGGAAAAGTAAGGCAAATTCTAGGTACTAGAGTCAGAGCCAAGACAAGGCTGAATGAGGGCCTGGGGTCCTGAGAGGCACTAGGGTGGGCACTCGTGTCCAGAGACCCAGAGCTATGGGGGAGCTGGTGTCTTTGTATATAGGCCAGCTGCTTCTCTCTGTGCTCCAGCTTCTAGCCATCCTTGAAGGGGCTGGGACCCTGGGGATGCCTTGTACCTGGCTTTGAGGGCCCAGCCACCCTGATGCCCTTTGTTCCTAATGGCAGGCCAGTGAGACGGAGGAGAACGGCTCGGACAGCTTCATGCACTCCATGGACCCACAGCTGGAGCGGCAGGTGGAGACCATCCGGAACTTGGTGGATTCATACATGGCCATCGTCAACAAGACTGTCCGGGACCTCATGCCCAAGACGATCATGCATCTCATGATCAACAACGTGGGTTCACCACCTTGTTGGGGGGCAGTAGGACCAGGGAAGTGGGTGGCCGGCTTGGCCTCGGGTAGACACAGGCCAGCCACGGGGGGCTGAATCTGGGGAGGGAGGCAGGGGTCCATGCCAGAGCTGTCCGATAGAAACGTCGTATGAGCTTCACATATTACTCTATAGATTCACACAACCAAATTGTTCCAGACATGCTTAAATTTTTCCAGAAAGGGCTCAGAATCTGCATCTTTTGAGAACTCCCAGACCATGTTTTGAAATACTTCCCCCAGAAACACTTCCACCTGTAGCTTAATGAAAAAGCATAGCCCTAGGGGAATTAGAACTGTGTTGAAATCTTGGGTTTGCCACAAATTCCCTGTGTGATTCTAAGCAAACAACTACCCTTTCTGAGGCTATGTTTCCTTATTTGTAAAATATGGATAATAATAGAATTGAGAATTAAATGATTATAAAGTGCATAACAACACAGTTCCCAGCATGTGATATGTGCTCAACATATATTTAAATAACAAATAAATGAGACACAAGCCAATGGCATAAAAAACCTCCACAAATATTCTCTCCACAAATATTCTCTCCACAAATATTCCAGAGCCTGGACCAGGTAACACTGAGGGATTTTTAAGAACATTAACCCACCTCCTAAACACAGAGACTTGTATTTCACCCAGTCCTGGCACAAATTCATACCTGGTACTCAAGGGCTCAGAACATTTTAAACTGTCATTTTCCTTATTTCGGTCCAGTGGAACATACAAATCTTTGGAAAGGGTGTAACTACCCATTTTGGGCTTCCCAGGTGGCATTAGTGGTAAAGAACCTGCCTGCCAATGTAGGAGACATAAGAGATGCAGGTTTGATCCCCCTGGAGGAGGGCATGGTAGTCCACTCCAGTATTCTTGCCGGGAGAATCCCATCGACAGAAGAACCTGGTGGGCTACAGTCCATGGGGTCGCCAAAAGTCAGACACGACTAAAGCAACTTAGTACTCATTCACCTCATTTTACAGATGTGGAAACTGAGGCTGAATAAAGCTGAGTAATCAGTCCTGATGTGTGATATTAATAGCCCTTGGGTGTCCGTCCTAGATCTATGACCTGAACAGTTCACTTTTCTTCTCTGGATCATCTGAGAAAAAGGGCAAGTGGGGGAGGGAGGAGCAAGGGAGATCTCTGAGTTTAGGCAGTGGCAGAGCCCCATACCTGAGCTCCGATTCCTAGAAGGGCCGGGGAGGGGAGGGCAAATTTGGTTGGTACAGGCCTACGGGTCCAATCCTCTCCTCTCTTTGCCCACTCGCAGACCAAGGAATTCATCTTCTCGGAGCTGCTGGCCAACCTGTATTCGTGCGGGGACCAGAACACACTGATGGAGGAGTCAGCCGAGCAGGCACAGCGGCGTGACGAGATGCTGCGCATGTACCACGCACTGAAAGAGGCGCTCAGCATCATCGGCGACATCAACACGACCACTGTCAGCACGCCCATGCCCCCGCCTGTGGACGACTCCTGGCTGCAGGTGCAGAGCGTACCGACCGGACGCAGGTACCAGGGCCGGCTCCCACGGCCCCAAAGCCCCCCAGCCCGGGGCCCGCGGGAGGAGGGCCGGGACCGGGCAGTGGCGCGCCCGCGTCACCGGGGCTGCTCCCACCTGGAGCGAGGGGCGGAGCTTAGAGAGGGCGGGGCTTGTCGCGGGGCGGGGCTTGCCGTGGAGCGCTGGCTGCCGGGCCGGGTGGAGCAGGGAAGTTGGAGCCTCCGGGGGGGAGGGCGGGGTTAAACACCAGAGAGAACCCAGGGCAGAGAGGGGCGGGGGCTTGCGCGCATGGGCGTGGCCTGCACCAGGCTGGGGGCGGGGCCTCGGTGTGGGGCGGAGCAGCTCATCTTTCCCCTGGCTTGTCCTTCTGTTTCTGTCGCCCGCAGGTCACCCACGTCCAGCCCCACGCCTCAGCGCCGAGCCCCTGCCGTGCCCCCAGCCCGGCCCGGGTCGCGGGGCCCTGCTCCTGGGCCTCCGCCTGCTGGGTCCGCCCTGGGGGGAGCGCCCCCCGTGCCCTCCAGGCCGGGGGCTTCCCCTGACCCCTTCGGTCCTCCCCCTCAGGTGCCCTCGCGCCCCAACCGCGCCCCGCCCGGGGTCCCCAGGTGAGTAGGGGTTGAAAGCGGTGGCAGAGATCGCCGGGCGGGCGCGGCCGGGAGGGAGGTGGGGCGGATCCTGGAGCATCGGCCTGGGTCGCAAGAGCCGGGCCTCTCCGTCCAAGTCACTCGGACCATGGGTGCCAGAGCCACCGGGGTTTGGCCGAGGGCTGGCGGAGCCTGCCCCCAGGGAGCGCTGAGTCCCGCAGGTGGTCCTTTCTGGGAAGGGGGCAGTGGGGCTCATCCCACCTGCCCTCTTCTTTCCGGCACTTGCATGGCGCTTCCCTCCTTTTTCACTCTCTCCCCCATACTGCATCCCTTCTTTCCTTTCCAGCCGCTCTCCTTCGATCTCCATTCCATCCTCTACTGCTGTCTCCCAGCCCCTAGGGAGCCTACCTTCAGGTCTGAGGATCTGAACCAAATCCTTTCTGGATGGGTAGATTTTTTGTTCACTTACACTCAGGGCTACTCAGGTGCCCCCACTTCCCCAGTCCTGAACCTTTGTCCTCGAGGTTGTCCGGCCTCTGTCCCACAGGAAAAGAGGCCAGGTTGTGACTGTGTGACCAGCACGGTGTGTGATACGTATGTGTGGGCGTGCACACAGGTGTGAGAGTGTAAGAATGGCACCCAGGCATGTGGTAGGGCATGGAGCAGCTGGGAAAAGGGTCTGGAAACCATGGGAGAGCCTGATGGTTTTTTCCCTTCCCTTGCCTCTGGCCCCACCCAGCCTGGACCAAGGTGGTAGGTGTGAGAGCAGGAGTGGGTAAAGGCTGCCGATTCCCAGAAATTTCCAGGGAAAAGGATTCTGTGTCATCCCTTGCCTTTGCCTTCTTGACCCATGACCTTCTTTCAAGGAAGGTCACTCTGATGTCTAACTCAGTCTGCCCTGTCTCCACTGGCCATGTTCTCTGAGGAAGGACACATCAGACCAATAGCATCCATTTATGTTTCCAGATGGCTGGAGGGGAGGGCCATGGGTCTAACATCCATGGATCTAAAATGAAGCAGAGATGGGGCTTGCTCTGTGATGACCTGATGGCCAAGGTGGAGGGGTTAAAGCAGGCAGCATGGTGGTGTTTAGGGACACTGGACTGGAGTAGGCCTTCAAGCAAGTTGCTTTCCTTTCTAGGGCCTCAGTTTCCCTTCTATGAAATGATATTTAACATTCTGCCTTCCCAGGGTTGGAGTCGGGATCAGGGGAGACAGTGACTATAGATAGAGATACCACATTAACTGGAAAAGTGGCCATAGAAACTCTCTGTCAACTTCCAACCTGAGTTCAGATCTCTAAGGGTATTTGAGATGCCCAGGCCTGTGCTGAGGTGTGACATGAGAACTGTAATATTTGGTACCTGCTACAGCTCTGGTCTAACTGACACATGGAAAGTCATGGCCTCAGGGAGAGAGCAGTCTGGGGAGCTTCAAGGCAGCTTGACTTCCGTGAGATCCCAGGGCTGGTTGAGATAAGGTTGAGATAAGGTTCAGGTGGTGAGGAGCTGGGAGGGCTTTGGGGTAAGAAGCAGCAGGTAGGCAAAGGTTTAGTGTGGAATGCATCAAGAGCTGCTGGCCAGAGCAGAGTGCAGATAGAATGAGGAAGAATCGAAAAAGATTGCCCTGGGTGGGGTGGAGCAGGTTGGAGAAACTTTGACGTCTGCTGAAGAGGTTGTCTTGTTGGGACTCAATGCCGTGGGCAGTAGGGAGCCACATAAGGCTCTTGGGTTGGAGATGTGAGAGCTGGACCCTAAGAAAGCAAGGCCTGTCCCCTCTGGAGCAATGCAGGTGGCCCTCTGAGCACGCCAGGCACGAGTGTGCAGGGAGCTGGTGCAAATTGCCTCCTGTGTGCGGGAGGCAAGCTTCTGTGTTGTGACCGCAGCCCCGCGTGTGCTTCAGTGTGCCCAGTGGCTGCATGCCCCAGATCCACGCTGCACGTGCCGCCAGCCAGCAAGGTTGCTGTTCCTTGGGGGGGGAGGGGAGCGGTGTATGCGTGTTGTTTGTGGGCATGTGTGTCAGCGTGTGCATGCGGGGCCGTGGGCCCTCACCGCATGTGTGTGCACGCCCAGGCGTGTGCGTGTGTGTGTCCCCCAGCCCCAGGCCCTGCTCTGTCCGTGCGTGTGAACTGCCATGTTGATTTCGTGCTGTCTTTCAGAATCACTATCAGTGACCCCTGAGGAGCGTCAGCCACGGTAGGTACAGGCCTCTCCGCCTGCTGCATGAACGGTGTGTCTGCCCCCTGCCGCACCAGCTCCGCACTGCAGGGCGCACCTGGGACCTCAGAGGCAGGACCCCCCCCACCCCACCTCCGTCTCCCTTCCCCGGCTCCAGACTTACTCTTTCCTCTTCCTGTCTTTGCTGCCAGCTGGCTCTCTCACCTCCCTTCTCAGCGAGCCTCGGGACTCAGTGCCGCCACCCACGAGCTCCTTGGCAAGAGCTGGGGAGGTCTAAGGTCAGGCTCCGCACCCAAGCTGGCAGCCCCCCAGGGTGCCCTCTGGAGCCGTCAGAAAGAGCTCAGAGCTCATGGTTCACGGTGTCAGGAGCAGGGAGCTTGGCGAGGGTAGTGTGTAGGGCTGGACTCAGGCGGCAGAGAGGCCTTGGAACCTCACCCTGGGGTGCCATACTCCTTCCCCGACCTGAGTGAGCCCTGCTGCCTGGACGGGCAGCTGGCTCCCAGCTTGGGAGCTCTTCAGACCCAAAGAGCTTCAGGGCAGGGGAGGTCCAAGTCCCACCTCTTCAAGCGTGCCAGCAGCTGAGCAGCAGTTGAGGGTGAAGGCTCTGATGGTCAAATGCTTTTGGAGGGCCCGGGTGTCCTATCCACACTGTCAGCCCAGAGCACACCTCACAGGCCAGGCAGGTCTCACAGCCCCTTCCCTGGCCTCCGTGGTCTCATCATTCCAGCATCTTCCTCAGCCCCAAGTGTAGCACTCTAGGTAGCCCGTAGGCTCCCCCCAACCTGGACCTGTTGCTCCTAGGGGTAACCTACCCTTTTCGGCCGAGGGGGTGACAGTGTCTGCGGGCTTGGGCGAGTCACCTTCTCCGAGTTCCGCCCTGGCTGGGCCCCCCCAAAACTCGCCCAGCGAACCTGCCTGCCACTCTGCACCTGCGCTGACTCTCGCTCTTCTGCTTTTCCCCAGCAGGAAGGGCCCAGCCTCACCTACACGACCTGCGGTCCCCCGACCAGCTGAGGCTCCCCTCTTAGACTTATAAGCCTGTGGCCACTGGCATCCGGCCGCCTGCCTCCCTGGCTCCCCAGGGTCCCTTTGGGGGACTCATGGGCTTTCTGCCCACCCAGAGGGGCCTCTAGTGCTCCCTCCAGCCATGCTGTTAGCTTTAGCCTCCTGGTTCGGTGTTCTTTTTTCTCCTGTCTTCCTCCATCAGGCCTGTGGGCTGTTGCGTGGGGCTCAGGGTCCCACACCCTCTGAGGCTAGGGATGGCCCCAGGCCAGTGGGTTGAAAGACATGGGGAGGAGGCCAGAGAAAAGGGATGTCAGAGGGGGCCGAGCACGTGTCTGGAGCTGTGGGTGCACTGCCTGGTGGTGTGTGAGAGAACAGTGTGAGTGGTGGGGTGGGGGCTGCCCCCAGCTTTATCCCAGGTCCCCATGAAGCTCTGGCCCCTGCCCATCTCCAGTTTCTTCCCTTCCACCTTCCCTTTCTCGTCTCTCTCCTCTCTTCCAGAACCCTTGCCCATGCCCTCGTCTCCCCCCGCCACCTCCGGGCTTGGCTGCCTTTGCCTTACCAGCTCTCTCCTGCTTTTCTCTCTCCCGTTCTCTCTTTGCTTTCTCTCCAACTGCCAGCCGATCGGGTCAGGCAAGTCCATCCCGTCCTGAGAGCCCCAGGCCCCCCTTCGACCTCTAACCAGATCCCTCCTATTCCTCGGAGACCTCCCTTTCCAAGCCTGCCCGGACGGCTGTTCTGTGACTTGACGGTGGCTTCCCAGCCCCAGAGCCTCCCCTCCACCTGTGACTTAGTCTGTTGTAGTGGTGAGCTGACACATGCAGGCGTGACGTTGGTGAAATTTTGTGCCCCTCTGTGGTCTTGCTCCTGCCCTGTTCTATAAATATCTATAAATACTCATATATATACATATACAAACATATCTATTGCCAAGGCTCGGCTCTGGTGTCAGGAATCAATCACCGTGCTGTCCTTGAGGAGTCTTGCAGCCCAACTACAAGGGAACACCTGTCACCCTGACATCCCCCTCCAAAGCGTGCCACCTCCAGTGAGCCCCAGTGTCATGCCCAGCCTGTGGACAGCCAGCCCCCTCTGCCATCCTCCCGTCCCAACCCCCTCCTCGAGCGTGGGGGTACTGTGCTGGCAGCTGTGTGGTTCTCTGACTGCTATCAGTCTTGCTGTCTCTCAGCTGAGAATAAAACCCATTTCTGGACGATGGGGAACAGCGTGTCCTCTGAAGCCTTGTGTTCACTGTGGCGCCTGGGGGGAGGTAAAGGTTTAAACATTGGGGTGAGGGATGGGGGTGCCCAGCTATTGATACGATGCTTTAAGATGTTGTGGGGCAGGGAAAGCCCCATCCTTTCCGAAGCCTACTGGGAAAGCACTTGGCGTCAGCTGATCCTGCGAACCCTGCGCTGGCCACCAGGGGGCCCAGGGGGAGAGGCACGGCCCAGCCAGGCACTGTGGAGGGACAGGGTGATGGAATGGACACTTGAGCTGGAAGTCAGCACTTGGTGCTGCGGCACTCTGCTTTCCCTCCCTGAGATCAGATCCAACTTCGAGTCACTCCGCTATTAAGGCAGGATGGCCCCTGAGAGCCCCTTTGGAGTTCCCCTGGGGTCCCCCAGGCTTCACCAGGCAGCAGTGGGTGACAGGCCTCAAAAAATCTCTAACAGCCCCACTGGATGTGCCCAGACACCCTGGAGATTGGCACAACTAGAAGCCTGCCCTCTGTTGGCAGGACCTGCTCCCTGTTCAGTGCTCATGGCACAGACCCCAGGACCCAGAGACAGAAAAAAGGCACACACCAGGACAAGCAGTATGGCTAAATTCATTTATTCAGAAATAAAAAGTGAAACGAAATAGGAGTCGAATCACCCGGGCACAAACCCGTCCCCGCCTCCACCTTCTCTCTCTACCCTATACTATTAATAAATAAGTTTCCCCAGCCCCAAATATTTAATAGAAGTTCCTCCCCATTCACCAGCTCCAACCTCTGCTGAGATACAGGGGCGCTGCCCTACCTCCAGAATATACAAAATGTTACAGAGTTACAGTATAAACACTGGGGAGGGAGCCCACTCCGCCACCAGCTTATGTTCTTGCTTGGCCTCAATTTGCCCAACTGTCCCAAGGCCTGTGAGAGTGCTGCCCAGTTGTCAAGCTGGGCAAGGAGGGGGCACTTGGCCCCAAAGTGCCTCTGAATAGAGGATGCATGAGCCCCTCTGAAAGGACTGCTTGGTAGGGGTGAGGAAGCCACCAGGGAGCCCCTGCTCCCCAAGAAGGCCCGCCTCTTAAATAAACTGCCTTTAATTGAGCCTCTGGCTCTTTGTTTCTCTCTGGAACTAGTAGCAGTCCAGATATCAAGACACAGCCCTGGCCAAGATGGCAAGGGGCCTGCACCTGTTTGTTTCCCCTCATTTGACGGGGGGCTTATACCCCTTTCTTCAAGGGTTTCAGCGTGCTAGTCTAGGGATGGGGGGGGGGGGGAGGAAAGAGGGACAAGGAGGCAGGGACAGGTGGGGGCAAAGCCCCCGGCCCCATGTCTGTGGTCTCTGCCTGCCGGTGTCAGGCCACTAGATCACCATGATCTTCACTTCGTCATTGTCGTCAGCTCGGTAGAAGAAGGGGATGCAAGCGTTGCTGCCCAAGCCTGGGTGCTCCTGGGGGTTCTGGATCTCACGCAGCAGCTGCATGATCTGCTGCGCGGTGGGGTTTTCAGGGGGGGTCTGGCCCTGCAGGGCCCCCTGGGGGGGCTCCACGCTGTCGGCGAGGCTCACCTCCTGGAGGCCTTTGGGGAGAGAGGGCAGCAGAGCTTAGAGTGGTGTGCCAGCTCACCCCTGCCTGCCCACCAGTACCCCAAGGGTGCTACTACTCACCACCCTCATTGTCAGCAGTGCTGGGCTCCTGGCAGGTGTGGGGTGCTGTAGTGGGCTCACCAGCAGGTTTCTGGGCAGCCAGGAATTTGCCATACCATTCATTTCGTTCACCCACCAGGCATAAAACCAGTTCCTGGAGCTCCAACAGCTTCACCTGGAGGGAGAAGTACTCAGCAGCCCCGCCGCACCCCACCCCGGCCTGTAGAGACGGGCAGAAGGACCCCTACCTTCATCTCCTCCTTGTCCTGAGCCAGCCGGCTAATGTACTCTTCCTTCTCCTGATGGCGGGCTTTCAGTACGGCCCTCTGACTCTGATAGAGGGCGATATATTCTCCTGCAGGAGGTGGGGAGGGCAGACGTGGCTCAGAGGCAATGTGGTGCTGCCCGCATCCAGCCCCCCGCCCCGGGCCCCGCCTCCCCACTCACCAATAGTGTCCGTCTCTCCAGATAGCTGGATACAGCGATGCTCCAGCTCCTCCACCCGCTCCTTCAGATCTACTTTCTCCTGCATGAGCTCCGTAAAGCGGCCCTAAGGCCAGAGGGCAGGGTCAGGGCTCAGCAGCGACCTGCCCACAGGGGCCCCCACCCTTCCTGGACCCCACTGGGGGGCAGCTCACGCACCTGCAGCTTGTCCATGGCCACTTGGAGGGCCTGGTGCGCCTCCGCGGGCACACTGTCTCCCCCAGTCCTGGGGGCGGGGGCCTCCTTTTCCACCCCGTCCTGGGCTGCGGCTGCCAGGTTACAGAGGCGCTGGCAGCGTAGCTTCTGCTCCTTCAACTGCCCGCGTAGCCGGGCCTGCTCATCCTCAGCACTGGCCAAGGCCGAGTGGAAAAATTCCACCTGCGGGGGAGAGGGCACACGTGCTTTTGTAGCGGGCACACGTGCTTTTGTGGCAGACACACAGGACCAGAGAGGGGTGGGCGGGCAGGCAGAGAGACATGCCTCTTCTCAGGGTCTCGGGGCGCACGCCTGTGGTTGGAGGATGACACGCTGGCTGACCACGGCTCCCAGGGGAGGTTGGGGGACGACCAGAGATGGAGGGAAGAAACCGCAAAGAAGAGTGTCTGAGAGGAACCGCTGGGGGTGGGGTAGGGTGGCGGTGGGGGGAGTGAGACAGGCGAGGAGTGGGGAGGTCCGCTCACCAGGGCCTCTCGGCTCTCCAGCTCCTCCGGCACACTCAGCTTAGGCCTTGGAGCCTCCTCATCCTGCTCCTCACTGTCCAGTCCGTCTCCTGTTGGGGACAGACAGGGGGTCTTCAGACCCCCCCAACCACGGAGGCGGAGCAGGCCTGGAAGAAAGCTCAGAGCCCAGCTCTGCCCCCAACCTCACTCTGCAGCCCTGGGCTAGCCAGTGGCCGGGGGAAGAGGACCCACCGTCCCCATGGCCTCATCTAACTCAGGGCTGAAAAACAACTCGGTGCCATGCTGCCAGACGTCCCCCTGCTCCTCAGGCCAGTGTCCTCCCTCCAGGCCTCCCCACTGACCTTCCCCAGGCACAGCCATGATAGTCAGCTGGGCCTGAAGCTGCTGGTTCTGCTGGTTGGCAGCTTCCAGGCGCTCCTAAGGGGCCAGGGAAGAGAGTGAGGAGGGACACAGGCCGCAGGCCTTCCCTCTCAGGGGCCCAGCGTCCCGACGCCCTCACCTGGGTCTCCTGTAACTCCTGGCGGGCCACCTCCATCGCCACCTTGCCCTGGACTTCCTCGTGCTGCAGCCGGTCCATGAGCTGGGTCTGCAGTAGCATCTGCTTGTGCAGCGCCTCCTTCTCCAAGGCCAGCTGCTGGTAGGCGGCCACATGCAGCTGGCAGGCGGCCACGTAATGCTGCAGGTGGTTCAGGTACTCGTCCCGCTGCTGCTGCAGATCTTGAACCTCCTGGCGCTTCACCTCCACCTGCGGGCAGACCCCGGGGGGTGAGGGCAGGGGCGGGGTGATGACCCTGGGGGCTGAGGGCAGGGGGTGGCTTGCTTCCACAGTCTGAGCCCCTGGGCCGGGGAGGCCGGGCACAGACCCCTCAGCCGGAGACGGACACTGCACAGGGCTTTGCCGGTTGCCCGGGTCCCGGCTTCCTCATCCAGAGCCCCGTGCCGCCTTCACCCAGCCTCACCCCTCATAGCAAGCGTCTTTCTATCCTAACTCGAGGCTATGGATGAGTGGAAAAGCAGAACAGCTTTTCCGGCCAACAGCTGTGAGGTCCACACTTGAATGCCTGCGGCTTCCCCTGCAGGATTCTCCTTTAATCCCCAATGCTTCTAGGAGAAAAATACTAACTTCCTTTTAATACAAGGAAACTGAGCCTTAGAGATGCAAGGTTGGAATTCAGGGCTGAGCCTAAGGAGCTAGCCACCGTATGTCTCTTTTCTCTAACTACGGGTTTGATGCCTCTAGCAGGGACACGGATCTATGGCATAGGGCTACCCAGCTCTGAAAGTCAGAGGCCAGGAGGTATCAGTCACAGGCTCTGAAGGACCCCAGGGTCACCTGTTCTGGCTGCCCCCCACCTCCCTGCCTGGGGGGGTGCCTGTCTCCTAGCCCTTCCTTTGGGGGCAGGGGTTACCGTCTCCTTCAGCTCCCCCAGCTTCTCCTGCAGCTGGCCCAGCTTCTTGGCCAGCTCCTTCTTGAGGTGCTGCTCGGACTGTAGCGCACTGGTAATCTCCATGTTCTCATTGGACTGCATAGAGAGGGGCAGTGAGTGGCCACCCAATGCAGCTGGAGACTCCAAAACCTGGTGTCCAGCTCCCACAGCTCAAGGAAGTGTGGAGCCAGGTAGGGAAGTCCACCCACCTCCACACCCTCCCACATCCCTCCAAGTGGGGCTTTCTGGCTCCCAGGGTGCCTTTGTGGGCACCAGTCTTGAAAGGTCCATATCACCCATTTTACAGGTGGGAAAACCAAGGCTGCCAGAGGGGTTAAGTGTCTCACCCCACCCCCAAAGGGCTTAGCCAGGGAGGAGAGTGGGCTGGGCAGGCGGGGCTGCGCACCAGCCTGACGAATCCATTCTGCAGCTCGGCCAGCTGCTCCTTGAGCTCGCGGTTCTGGGAGAGCGCGCGGCTGATGGTGGTGCGGTCGCTCTGCATGCTCTCCAGAATCTGCTTGCGCTCCTCTGCCTGCTCCCCCCAGCACTCGGCCTCTCTCTCCAGCTCCAGCAGCCGCTGCTCCTGCTCCTGATTCAGGTGACTCAGACTTTCGTTGTCCTTAACCTGCGACTGCAGCTGCCCAGCCAGGTTCTCTAGTTCCTTCTGGAGCCGCTCAGTCTCTGCCTGCAGCCACTGTTCTGCCTCCGAGGGCCCTGCCAGGGGCTCCTGGGGCGGGGGCGCAGCTGAGGAAGGGAGCACACCATCAGGGTCTCCTGGCTGGGCCGCGTCGAAAGCACCCTCTTCGGGGTCCACAGCTCCTAACTTGGCCTCCTTGCACCCAATCTTGGATTCCTGGCTCAATCTTTCAAGACACGTTCAGAGCTCTTTATGCTTCAGACCACAGTGGGCACACTTCACCCCTTTTTTTGCAGATGGGGACACTGAGGCTCAGAGAAGTTGCAAGCCTTGCCAACTGCTGGTATGGACCTCTTTCCTTGGGCCATGATGCCCTTCCATCCACCCACCTCCAATCTCGGCCACCCTCACCAGCCCCAACACCGGCCTCCATCCCCAGGTCCCTGGGGCCCAGCTCACCGATCTGGTTCCTCAGTTCGGCCAAGCTGGTCTCCAGCTCCTGAGCCTGACACACACTGCGCTCCTTTTCTTCCTTCAACTTGCTCATCTGCTCAAAGCACCAAGGTGGGGGCAGGGGCGCACATGGAAGGAGAGGTCAAGTACGGGCTGGGTGACCGTACCCCTGTCCACCCCCACCTCCAGATACACACGTCCACCTCCAGCTATGCACAGCAAATGACATGATGCCCAGGAAGACCAAGTGACCTATCCAAGGTGGAGGGGGCAGGGGGATCGAAGGTCACGCCTCACCTGGTCCAGCACCTGCTGCATCTTCTGCTGCCACATGGCACTCTCCTCCTTCAGGTTTGTCACATACTGGTCTCTCTCTGCCTGCAGCTGCTTCAGCGAATCCTTCAGCTGTGAGAGGGGCGCAGAAGTTAGCAGGGGCTGTCACGGGGGGGGCCTCACCTGCTCCTGATCACCTGGGGTCTCCTGTACCCCTCCCTCTGTAAAGCCTCACCTGCTCCACGTGGGTCTCCAGCTGTGCCCTCTCCTCCAGGGCCTGCTGTAACTGCTGGCTGCTATCAGGGGCAGGTTGACTAGAAAACTGGATGGTGAAAAACGAGGTTAGATCAGGGGGCCCGGGCTGATCCACGCAATGCCCACCCCCAAAGGGTCAACGTACAACTCAGGGTTATCCTTAATATTGTTAGTACCATGTCTACAAGCTTTATTTTCACTAAATACTCAACGTGAACAATTCTGATAGTAAGTGTTCAAAGTTCTCCCAACCTCCCCAATCCAGTGTGTATCCTTCTTGACCCTTTTCCACAGGTATGCAAACATGCTTCATTGATGCATAGTACCAGGGATAGTATCATATATGGTTCTGCAACTTAATTTCACTTTGCTGAAAACAAGATAACTTTAAGTTTTTATAATGGTTACATAGTACTCCAATATATGAACATGGCATACTTTAACCATACCCTTACAGGTGGCACGAAGGCAGAAATTTGCTGGGCATGCCAAAACAATGAAGAAGAAACTGACCTGGGCACTGTCTACCTGGAGGCTTGGCATCCGAGAGGAAGGAAGCAGAAACTCACGGGCTGGCCTTACAACTATTGGTTTGGTCAAAAAGTTTGTTCAGGTTTTTCCATGCAATATTATGGAAAAACTCAAAGGACCTACTTGGCCAACCCAACATCATCCATAAAACAACGGTTTTCAACTAGGATGCTTTAAATATATATATATAAATAAATAAGCCGTATCACATTCCTGAGATCTGGGCAAGGTCCTAGTTTTTCTCTTGTCTCTAGAGAAGTCTATGGCAGAACCAGAACAAGGATCCAAACTTTCTGGTTCCTGGTCGGAGGGCACCACAGTGACCCTGAGAGGACCTGGCCCTGCCAGGTGGGGCCTGCACACCCCAGGGCTTCAGCCCTACCTGCTGCAGCAGCAGCTCCGACATCTCCAGCTTCTTCTGCAGATCCTCCATGCCCAGCTGCATGGCTGACTTCTCTATCGCCAGGAGCCGCAGCTTCTCCTCCAGCTCTGAGTTTTGCTGCTTCAGGTCCTCGTTGTTCTTACTGCGGCCAGAGGGAGGTGTGAGTGCTGAACAGAGAGGAACGCTCCCATGATCCACCCACTACTCCTGCCATAAAAGTCACTTTGGAAGGGACCCCAGCACCAGGAGTCTCAAGAGGCAGCCCAGAGAGAAGACACGAGCTGCCTGAGGCCACAGCAGGGGTTTAGGGGCACGGCTGGCTGACAGCCTGGCTCTGCACACGTCCAAACATGTACCCTCTTTCTCACCCGACTCCCTTGGATCTCCCCCACTTCCCAGTCCCCCCCATCACCCCCCATCCTACTTGTTCTTGTATAATTCCAGCTTGAGGGCATCTCGCTCTCTGGTTAATTCTTTGTTGTACTGCGAACACAGAAAGGCGAGGTCAGGAGAAGGCAGGCGGAAAATGCAGCCCAGCAACAGCAACAGAACGGCTCCCAGCAACACGTCCTCACCTGGTGTGAGGCCTTTACGTTTTTTCAAAGCTCATCCAAGCTCATGCTCTCCTTTGGTTTTAGTAAGGACTCGGGAAGGTTGGAAGAGGAAGGTGGGGCGGTCTGACTCTGGGCCGGCCACCGTTTTCACTGTTAGCAGCATCACCTCTGAACCTTTTCTGAACACTTTCTTAGCCAACATTCCCAACTCACAATCACCGTGGAGGCAGCTGCTATCTCCATTTTATCAGTGAATGAGGAATATTAGAGATTAAGGAGCTGCCTAAAATCACTTAGACCTGGGATTCTTCAACCTTGTTTTTGGCCCTGGGGTTAGGGCATGACCACGAGGGATAGATTAAAATGCATTGTAATCTTTTGTTCATTTTTTGAATGGATGGGACATTCACAGCCCCAAACTTAGAAGGTACAAAAGCGACAGGTCTCTAAGCCACCCTATTCCTCTCCCTTGGGCTTTTTAAAAATATTTATTTGGCTGCACTGGGTCTTAATTGCAGCATGTGGGATCTAGTTCCCCCCTGCACTGGGAGCACACAGTCTCAGCCTCTGGACCACCAGGGAAGTCCCTTCCTTGGGTTTTACATGAGTCCTTTCCGACATGTCATATATATTACACACATGTACTCCTCCCTTTTTAGTGTGGTCATGGACTAAAAATACTGATCTGAACCTTCACAGCCTGAACACCCAGCACCTGAGCCAGAACCCATGCAGTTAAAGGCAGGGCTGGCTGACACTCAGGGTCTGGGCTCATCTAGTGCTCACTCTAGGTGGCACTCCCCAGCCCCTCCCCACAACTCGCCCATGGCAACCAACTCGTGTCCAGATCGCATTTCACAACCACACAACTCTAACGCAGCAAGAAACGGACAGTGCTGCCGTCTGGGCAGCCAGTCATTCCATCCTGCCGGAGAGACCTTTAGGCTCACAACCCATCCACGTGACCTCCAGGGGATGGGCAGGCTGCTGGGCTCACCCTGTCGGCCTGCTTCTGCTGCGTGGAGACCGCAGACAGCGTCCGCTCCAGCTCTCCCACGCGCTGCCTGGAAGACTGCAGGCGGTTAGCAAGATCCTCTGACTCCCCTGAAATGACAGCAGAGAGGGGAAGTCCAGAGAAGGAATCCCACCAAAGGCCTAGCCAGCCCAAGGGTAAAAGGGTGCCTAGATTCCCACCTGCTTTCTGCCTGGCTGCCTGCTGGGTGTGAGCCAGAGCTGTCTGTAACTCCGTCTTCTCTGACACCAGAATCCCGATAGTCTGAATGTGGACCTTTAGGAGAAAGGCCAAACGAGTGCTGACAATGTGGAAAAGCAATGTTTCCTGGGGGCCACAAGGGACCCTGGAAGAGTCTGCTCACCTGCAGCTGCTCTCGCAGAGCCCCTTGTTCCTTTGCGAGCTTCTGCTCAAATTCCTTCTTTTCCTGCAGAAAGAGAGAAGAAACAACTCTTACTGGGAGGACGCAAAAGTGAAAGAGAAAAGGACATGTGCCCCGCCCAGGGATGCCACCACAGGCCCAGGACAGGCCCACCAATGAGAACAGATAATCGGCGCCCTGGGAGTGGAAGACCGGCGAGGAGGCAAAGGGGGAAGCCCCCTATTCCTCCAGGCTGTAAGCAGCCAAGAGGAGAATGGTCCTCTACATCTGAATCCTCCCCCAAACCCATCAGCCATGGGTTGTTTAGTCGCTAAGTTGTATCTGACTCTTTTGCAACCCCATGGACTGTAGCCCGAAAGGCTTCCTCTGTCCCTGGGATTTCCCAGACAAGAACAATGGAGTGGGTTGCCACCTCCTTCTCCAGGGGATCTTCCTGACCCAGGGATTGAATCCTCATCTCCTGCACTGGCAGGTGGATTCTTTACCACTGAGCCACCAGGGAAGCCCCATTAACCATGGAAGAAACAAAGAAATCACATTACTTTTTCCAGTTGATCCAAAGTTTCCTGGTTCTCTTGTTTCTGTGGGGAGAGGCAAAGGAAGGTGACTGAGGTTGTCCTCCTTCCCCACGATCCTCAGACCAAGGAGGAGGGGCTGCAGGCAGGGGCCAGGAAGGGGTTAGAAAGGGAGGGTTCACGGGGACACAAACGAATGAACGCTTCTCAAGCTAAGAGACTTTGAGCCTTGGCAGGTTTTGCTCATGGCCACAGCAGCGAGGGTCTGGATCTGATTCCCTTGAAGGGACAATGACATAAACCTCTAGAAATGGAGTCTGAGAAGGTGAAGACCACCCTCTGCCAGCTCACACTCAAGGAATGTTCGCTGAGCAAACACATCACAGGCCAGGTTCTGTTCTTAACAACACTGATACATGAATGAAAAGGACCTTGAAACCTTTTTGGGGGCTTAAAAGGGACCTTGGACACCCTCTGATTCTACCTCCTCAGGAAACTAAAGGCCAAGGAGGAGAGGTGACTTGTCCAAGGTCGAAGTCGGAACAAATCAGGGGCTGGGTCAGGGCTGGAACACACCAGTCAAGCTAGTGCCTCCCCTACAGGCAACAGACCCATGGCAAGGTGGGGAGGACTCGAGCAGAGGTGTCTGGAGAACAGAATAGGCAAAGAGGGCAGCCACAGAGAGAGCCATGCTGCACATGCCATGCTCCGGGGTCCCTCCAGCTGAGACCTAGGCCTCCCAGCACCCCCTTCTCCCTTGGCACCAGGGATCCCCAGCCCCTTTCTTCAAGAGCCCCAAGGTGAGACCGGAGCCCCATATTGGCAACATGGATCAGGGGACAACACCGGACTCTTACCAATTCCTCTATCTTGCTACTGAGTTGTTTGTTTTTTAGATTGCTGGAGTCCAGGGCTACTGATAGTTCTTGGTACCGGCTCTGAGGCGCATGCAGAGAGGAGGAGGAGGTGGAGGAGGGGTAGGGAGAGGTAGAGAGAGCAATCATTAGGGTTGGGGGGTGTCTGGGCTGTCTCAGCTGGGTGGGGCACCCAGCCCCCACCATGGGAGGAGGTGGGGGGCAGGGCTGGCCTGCAGGGTCACTGGGCCAAGGTGCAGGCCCACTTACCTCCAGATTCTTTATATTAGCAGGAGATGCTAGGCCCTCCCCATTGATGTAAGACGAAGACTAGGAGAGACGAAAGGGCTCACATGGAGATGTTCTCTGACCCCCTCCAGCATCTTGCTGGAGGTAACATTTCCTCTTCTGCCTAACTTGCCTCCTGCCCCTTAATCCCTCCCTGCGCCAGTTTCTCCTGGTTCTTAGCTCCCCCTTGTCCCTCCCCTCCCAAACAGCTCTCATCTACAGGATCAAACGATGTAACCAATCTCATCGTCCAACCCCTTCATTTGCATGGCTTCAAAGAGGAGACTCAGAGAAGTAATGATCAGCTAAACATTATCCAGCCAAGCTGCCCGGTCCCAGGATCTTCCCTTCCTTTGGGGAGTCTCTGCCTCAGTTTCTTTCTATCATATTTTCCCTCCTACTCTAACCCATGCCGAGCTCCAGTTTTCGGGGTACCTCGGACACAAGACCGTTGAGCTGCTGAGACAGCTGTCGCAGACTCTCGGTGGATGAAAAGGATCTGGGGATGAACACAGCAGTCAGGGGTGCAGGAGGCTCGATGGGAAAGGGGGGGTCACGGGGCAGTGGCCTAGGGACTGGTGCCCCCGTGGGAGACACTCACGTGCTTTCGTCAATGGGACCAGAACGGTTGTCGGCATCATGGTTCTGTTTGGGAAGAAACACAGGAATTGGTCATTCAAGTTTTAGGAGGAACCACCTACAGGCACCAAGCTCATTCCGACCACTTTCCACCTCCCTGAAGCTTAAGGGGAGTCTGGTTTTGGGCTCCCCCATCCCAGTCCTCAGGAAGGGCACCTGGCTCACAGAGCCAAGATACCTGGAAAAAAAGGACGAGGGTCCACAGGAGGTCCAGTCCTCCGGGAAACAGGAGGGGGTGAACACAGAGCGGGCCAAGGGGGAAGAGGCACAAACCTGAGTTGATGCCATGCTAGTGACACGGGGGGGACTAGCACTGGGGGAAGGGACACCGCCAGGTGACACGGTGTCATCAGCAGATGGTGTAACAGGAGCGGCGCGGTCTTTGGGCGCCTGTCACAGAACAGAGCAGGGGGTTAGGGGGCCATGCAGGGCAAAGAGCGCCTCGCTGTCATGAGTGCAGGGGTGCAGAGCTGGCAGGACCGGTGTTGAGCAGTCGTGACAGTCACACATGCTGGGAGCCACGCGGGGGTGTGGCTGCGGCTCGCCTAGAACTCGGGCCATTCTGCCGCCTTCTGGACCGAGGCTCAGGGCAAGGGCAGTGAGGCCTGCTTCCTGAACATGGAGTGTCATCCTCTGTGGAGCTCAGTCAGAGGCAGGGCCAGGCTGCCCTCTGGCAGCCGCAGCAGGTAAGAGGAAAGCGTGCCGGGGCAGGGAGAAGCAGGCGTTGCCTTTCCAGAGGGTCAGTCTGTGCCAGAGTGACCCTCCCCCGGGACCCTGCTGGGCAGAACGAGGAGGTGATAAAGGAAGAGAGCATCTGCCTCCTCCTTCTTGCTCTCCCTCCATCCCTCCTCCCAACCACTGGGTGTGTCCCCGAGTCATGCCTTTTTTGGGAAAGAAGCCGTCAAACAAGAAGGCTCCTCCTACTCCTGCAGGTGGAAAGAAAACTGTGGCCACTACCCCACCCTAAGTTCCTAGCTCCTAAACACCTACCCAACCAAAAACAGCTGAGAAACCAGAGAGAAGACGTCTACTATTGGCCTCTTGGAGAAGAATTGTGGGTTTGAGGACCAGGGGCCACAGAGAAGTCCCCTCTTCCCCCACCCACGTGGATTCACCTGCTTGACCAGAGCCCCACTGGGCCTCTCTCCAGGCTCAGGCCTGACTGACACTGAGTCCAAGCCGCTGGCTCCTGAGAGCTACCATTCAACAGGTGAGACTGCAGAGGACTGACTAGCTGAGGCTTGGCCAGGGAAGAGCGCCAGGCAGCCAAGGCCTGGCCAGCCAAGGTGGATCTGGAAGGGAGAGGCTGCACCTCTCCTGAGGGAAAAGGCAGCCTGCTCTCTGGACGCCGCAGCCCTGGCCTCTGAAAACTCAAATCTACTGCCCGCCTTAGAGCAAGCGCCACAGAGCCTGGGGAGCTGAAGAAGAATCAAACTGTCGGCATGGTAACTGTCCTCACTGTGACCTCTGACTCCAGAACCTGGTGTTGCCTTGCCAACCTGTACTCCTGAATCTAATAGGTAAGAGTAGGGGTTTGGCAGCTGGCGAGGAGTGAGACTTCAGTGGTGGGGCAGGGGGAGCACACTCTTAGCCATGGGCCCTGGGGAGCCCTAGGTCCCTCCTGGCATCTTGGCGCTCAGGGATCCCTAGCATTAGAAACAAGAGAGCTCAGAAGGGGAAAAAAGGACTTGTCTGAAGACTGAAATATACAGAATATGACAATTTAGTGAACAACCAAGTTATTTCATAATTTTGAATCATAAAACTAAGTATGGAATTTCAAAAAACATTGTCCACTCCCCTCAAATGTCCCATTCCATTAAAAAAGAAAAAAAACACACTTTTTTCTATCCATTATTTCTCATTTCTGGAAATGTCATCAGCTCTGCCTAGGATACTGTAATCACAGGCCTAGTGTTTTTTTTTTCTTTTACTAGAATAGAAAACTTAAGTGGGAAACAGTTATTGATATAGAGAGGATTTTAAAACAACAAGAAAGGGAACTTCCCTGGTGGTCCAGTGGTTAAGACTCCATGCTTCCAATGCAAAGGACATGGGTTTAATAATCCCTGGTTGGGGAACTAAGATCCCACAAGCTGTGCAGTGCAGCAAAAAAAAAAAAAAAAGTATGACAAATAAAACAAGAAGGGAACATGGGGTTATGGGTCTTCATTTCCAGGAGAGCAGACGGATGCAGGCCAGGGCTTCGGGACTCCTGGAGGCCCATGTTCCCTCCCCGGGCCACCCAGTGTCTCCTCTGAGAGCCAACAAGATGAGTCACAGCACCTGGACAGACCTGAGTGACTGGGTGTGAGCAGTCCTGATGACTGAAGACTCTCTCACCCCAGCCACCAGGGCCCTGGCCCCACCCCTCTCCCCCTGCCCATCTCCAGCAGGACCTGGCCCCCTTCCAGTTCTACTCTGGCCTGGGAGATGTTCCCCGAGGAAGTTAATTAAGGAGGAAGTGCCAACATCATGTCTGGAGGAGGTCATCTCCTAGTCCAGGTGCATCCCAGACTCCCCTTCTTTCTGGAAAATACTCTGTGAGCTCATAGTCCTGGCCGTTACCTGTGGCCACATCCTCTGCCTGGGTCCCCTACTCGCAAAATGGATGAATGCTCCCCACTTCTAATCCTCAAACCAGCTTCGAATGCCACTCTCTCCAGCCTGGAATCCATTTAGGATGAACCTCTGCTTCAGTTGAGCATTTGGAATGCTGCCACATCCTGGCTTGCTTCTTTCACCTGTTTTCTCCAGCACCTAGCACTAGCTGTCTGCTTTCAATGTCCCACTGAATACAGTTGTGTCCAGTGGATTTTTAAAAGAGAACAGGGGCAGAATGTCCTGATCACTCATGTGTTTGGTGAACCTCACATCGCTTACAGTTAGTTCCATTGAAAAAATAACCTCAATCCTTCTAACTATTATAAAGTAAGCTCCTTTTCTCTTAACCCTACATTCCTTACTGCCAAACCAAAAGGAACTGATGAACTGAAAAAAAAAAAAAAATCACAAACTGCTTTGTGGTCTACTGGTCTTTTGGGGACAGATGCCCAGGGGGCAAGATTTGAAGGTATGGTTTTATTTAACCTCTCCTAGTCTGAGAACACCACCAGGCGTTCAAACTGAACACTCAAAGAGCCCTAATCCCACACACCTGCTCCAAAAACTATTCCCAAGTTACCTTTAACCTCCAAGGAGCATCTCACCTTCTCCAAGATGATAAAAGATGGTGGGGGCAGGGTTGGGGGGGGGAGGCAAGGGGAAGAACCCAATCAACCAAGCAGGTGAAACAGCAGACGTGAACAGGCCGAGGGTTAATGACAGCAACATAAAATAAGCCAGAGACAAAGTCTCCCCCACAACAAAGACGCCTCAGGGCATGCAGAGCTGGGAGGGAGCAAGCCAGAGAGGGGGTCTTGGCACTGCCTCACCTTCCACTTGTCCAATGGGGGGATCGCTACCCCATTGGAGCGGTTAAGGTCGGACACCAGCACCTCCAGAATGTCCTGAATCTACAGGAGGCGAAAAGGGAAAAACAAGGGCAGGGGAAAAAGAGAAAAGTGGCTTAGAGAGGCAAGAGAGTCAAGGAAGGAAGAAGACACGGGTTGGGGCAACGGAATGCTGGAGAAGAGAGAAAGGGGTCAGAAGGGATCAATACAGGCCTGGGTCATTTTTCCAAGTAGCCACTTGCTGCCTTGCCAAAGGCAGAAATCAAGGGAAACAAACAGATGGAGAAGTCCCCTGAACAATGCAGTCACGTAGCTCCTCAGATGAACAATGCAGCTCTTAATAGCTTCTTAGACCCTCAGGCCTAGACTTTTAAAAACCAGACTTCAGAAACAGGGTCCACTTGAATGAAGTGGCGGCAGAGGGGCTACAGCTAAAAAATAAGCTTTAAAGGCAATAATCTGATCCACCAGTATCATTTTACAGATGAGGAAACTGAGGCCCAGGGGAGGAAGTGATTTTCCCAGGGCCACCCAGCAAGCTGGTGGCAAAGATGGTCTTAAAACTCAGATGGTCTCCTAATCCAACTGCCTGAGGCCCTCTCCTCACCACACTCTGGGGCTCTACTGGGGCCTCTGAATGGAAAGTCTGAGGGCAAGCAGCTGCCTGGCTTTCCCCATGAGGCTGGGGAAGATCACCAGAGCAGTTAAGTCAACTAGCAACTACTCTTTATTGAAAGTCTACTCTGCACCAGGCCCTGTTTTAGGGGATTATAATAAAAACGACGACAATCTCATTTCAACTTCCTTGGTGTAAGACAGTATTACCCCAATTTTACTAATGTGGAAACAGGGATCCAACGAGCTTAAACAATTTGCCTAAAACCATATCCCTTGCAGAGAGAAAGGGAGAATTCAAACCCAAACTTCTTAGCCAATATCTGACATTTCTTCCACAATCTTAACCACTACCCTCTATTGTTGCCCCTTGAGTGCCTCATCCCCGGAAGGCGGTCAGGCAAGACTCACATCCTCAGGTGATGGACAATCACCAGAAGTGGTTGTCTCAGGGCTACTGCCATTCTTGATCTTTCTTTTTTTCTTAGCTCCTGCAGGAACACCAGGGCTGTTCTTCTGCTGATACTCCCTTAACTGTAAAAAGGAAAAGCAGTGAGGCTCATGAGAACTATACGCCCCCTGGATCCACATCCTACTTTACAAAGTTTACAAAATACTCTTTGCCTTCTAATTTAATGCCACAACAACCCTACAAGGGCTGTCGTCCTCAATGACTTGAAATGGACTGATAATGTGGCTAGGAGCAAAAGGTGGCAATGAAAGGCAACAACGGAATTTAAACTCAGCCTTTTGACTCTGAGTTCTGGGATTACAACATCAATCAGCAGCTGCTAGGGGGCAAAATCAGCAGCAGCAGAGGAAATGTAATCATTTGATCAGACATCAGGGTCCCTTCTTCCATCTCTATTAGAGCTGCACACCAGTACTTCTCAAAATTTTACATCAATGTATCCTGATGGCAGAAGGTAGAGAAGACACACACCCCTAGTGATTCTGGAAACATAACCGAATGAGGACAACCCAAACACATTTCAGAGAGAAGTCCATTATAATCATACAAATCTACGCAAATGTCATCCCTACGTATATTAGTATAAAAGGTTTTTTCTCTCTCAAGAAAATCAAGCAAAACTGATCCATCAGTCCCATATTTATCCTGTGGCACTTGGGCTGCCCCACGTTGAGGTGATGATTTGTGAAAGATTCCCCGTTGTGAAGTTCAGTTTCCCTGGATGTGCTCCTCAGAGGAGCACTGAATGCTGAGTGACGGGCCCACTAGTCTCAGAATCATGGAAAATTAGAATGTGAAGTAGAAACTTCCGATTAAAAATGTGAAAGTCTCTCTGGATAGAGACCTGGGAGAAAACCAAGCTAAACCAAACACCTTCTCCCCATGGCCACCCAGAAATACTGTCAATGTTTGGAGATCACTGGGGGAAGTGTAGGCTTTTTACATCAAACGATGGGGGTACAAGTCTAGAGGTGAGGGAGCCTGAAACCCAGGTCCGATCTAGGTCCCATATCCCCCCGAGTCTCCTTTTTCAAGCTGGTGCCGGGACCCAGAGAGACGGGAAAGGATGTGAAAACACAGTGGGAACTGGGTGGTAAAATTTAACACCGAGTTTCCTAGGCACTAATGACAGTTCCAAGGGGCATTATGACGTAGCCACACGGCACTGATCCCTAGCAACGCCCGAGTAGCCGCTCCGCGTTGAGTCGGGGGGCGGGGGGCGGTTGGTGGGGGGGGGGGGGAATGCAAAGGCCAGGACCGAGGTTTTCAGAGTCCGGGAGTTAGGGAGACCAGGGAGCTGCGGAGGTGCGGTTCCGGGCGACAGGAGACGAAGGCCAAGCCTGGTGTGGGAAGCCCCGGGGGTCACCGGCCCAAAGTCACCTGGGGGTGCCGAGTGAAGGCGGCGGAGACTGGGCAGCCGGGGGGCGGAGGGGTAGCGGGGGGCGGGACTGGCTGCGAAGACTTTGTTGGCGGCGGGGGGGGGGGCGCCAAGGGGCGCCGAGGGGCTCACCCCGTTGCCTTGGAGGCAGCACAGAAACTCTGGCCATGGCCCGGCCTTCGGAGGGGTCAGGGAGCCGCGAGCCCGCACGTTTTTACCTTTTTCTTGGCCGCAGCCAATTTGCTCTGTCGGGTTTCTTCCGACATCCCGGGACGGGGCGGGGGAAGGGGGGGCCACATCAGCACGATCCCGTCAACCTCTGCGGAATCGCTTCCGGCAGCCTCCGCGCCGCGGTGCCACTCAGCCCAGAGAGGGCGGCTCCGGGGCGGTACTAGGAGGCCGCGGTGTGTCGGAGTGGCCTCAGTTCTCTAACCCCATTGGGTAGTGGGAAAGATACGGGGCGGAGACGCACGGCTAAAGCCGCCGCTTCGCCCGAAAGAGAGGGTGGAGTCACAAAAAAACACTGAGAGCGCAGCCGCAGAATAAGCGGCCTGTCCTGCCCACCTCGGCGGAGAGGACTGAGCCGGCTCTCGCGGAGTGCGTGCGTAGCTACGCTTTGTGACGTTTCTAGTCTCCGTCACAGGATTCCAAGTACCTGGCGGACCTGAGGAGACTCGTTTCCGTCCTCGCTCTGGACCCTCCTTCTCTGCAGCGCCCCCCGAGTCGGGGGCCCCGGACGCCAGGGCTGAGGAGGTGGGCAAGGAGCTGATAGCAGGGGGAAAGCACATCTCTTCCCAGTCCCTTTTCGTGACACCCCTGTAGCTCTGCCTGAGACTTTCTCTCCTCAGAGATCACCTCCATAGACGCACCCCCCGCCCCGCCATCCACTCCAACACTCCTCCCTGTCAGAAACTCCCCTTTTTCGAGAATCCCTACCCTGATCCCAGAACCATTCTCTGTCCCCTTCCCAACCGGATCCAGTCCGGGTTCACAGCTGTTCCTCCTCTCCACACCCCCACAGTACCCCTTTCCTCCCCAGGCGGCCTCTAGGTCCAATCAGACTTCTTCCCTCGGCTTCCTCTGCAGGATTCAACCAGGACTTTCCAAAAGTTGCGGCGGGGCCTTCCGATCCTCTGTGAGTATGTATGCCTGTGCCCCCTCCCTGCCCTCCCCCCTGCATGCTGCTCCCAGCCCTTCCCTCCTTCCCTAACAGCGGCTGACCCACCCCCCAGCCCTCCTCGGGGTCTTCCCCCCAGCTGACCTGATTCCACAGAGAAACTCCAGGTCATTTCTCAGTCCTTCCCCATCATCTTTTCCTCCTGCCCGCCAGGCTTCAGAGAAGAAACAGCGTTCCTGTCCTTTGTCAGGGTTACCCGAGACCCTACAAAGGGGCTCTGTCTCTCCTCCTCCGTGACATCGCCACAAGTGGTTGGCTGGTTTTGTTCTTTTCACACCACCCTCCTTCCCTCACCCATTCCACCCACGTGGAAACCACTCTCATTCCCTCAAACACAGGTGCTCTCTCCTGCCCTACAGCACTTGCATATGCTGTCCCTTGTGTGGAATACTTTTTTCCAGCTTTTTGCCAAACTGATGCCTCCTCAGCCTTTAAAGTTGAGCTTCCTCAGAGGAGTCTCAGCTCCACTTCAGGCTCGGGCCACTTGCTCTGTTAGGTGCCCCCTTAGCGCACTGTACTTCAACTTCAAAACAGTTTCCAGACTGCTAGGTAGTGAATTGGTTGTTTTTCCTTCATTCATTCACTTGGTGAATTCATTCGAAATAGTGCTTTCTATGTGCCAGGTCGGGGCTTCCCTGGTGGCTTAGATGGTAAGGAATCCACTTGCAACGCTGGAGACCCAGGTTCGATTTCTGGGTTGGGAAGATCCCTTGGAGAAGGGAATGGCCACCCGCTCCAGTATTCCTTTTTTTTTTTTTTTCTTCCACTCCAGTATTCTTGCCTGGAGAATTCCATGGACAGAGGAGCCTGGCGGGCCACAGTCCATGGGGTCACAGAGTCTGACACTACTGAAGCGACTTACTTATGTGCTAGGTCCTATTGTAGACACAGGGCCATCAGCTGTGAAAAAAACAGAGTCCCTGCCCTCATGGTGTTCACCCTCCAGGGGTATAAGGCCATCAGTGAAAATAATATTATTAATGAAATGTACAATGTGTCAGGTGGTGATAGATGTTAGAAAACATCAGGACAAGGGGTAGTGTGTGAGGCGGTTAGATGGGGTGGTAAGGGGAGTCACACTTTCTGATGAAGTGTGACTGGTGAGCCCAGCTTTCCATGGAAATATCTGGAGGAAGAGCATCATTGTTGGGTGTTGTATGTGTGGGACTAGGCTCTATGTTCCATGAAGGCAGGGGGCTGGGCTTGATGTCTTATCCATTGCTAAACCCCTGCAGCCTTTGGCAGTGCCTGGCAGCTAGTACTTACTCATGATTTGTTGACTGGTTAAAAACCCCAGTGTGGCTCCAACCAACATTTCCTGAAGATTAGCAGCATATCAGGCCCTGCCTTCACAGATTTTAGATGCAGAAAGGACAAAGGTGAACTGTAGCCCCAAGGAAGCATTTTGTTACCCAATTAGATTTTTTTTTTAATATTTATTTATTTGGCTGTACCAGGTCTTAGTTGCAGCATGTGGGTTCTAATTCCATGACCAGGGATCAAACCTGGGTTCCCTGTGTTGGGAGCATGGAGTCCTAGCCACTGGCCCACCAAGAAAATCCTCCAGTGAGGTTATTATCATAGACTGGAGAGGAGAATCCAAGAGGTAGACCTGAAGTGGATTCGCTAGGGTCAGATTGGGAACCAGGATGAGCCCTTTAGTTAAAGTTGGGTTTGGCTGAAAGTGAAAGGAAACCCTGAATAATGGTGGCTGAAACAGTCATCGGGGACCCCTGCCTCTATCATCCAAGACACGGTCCAACTCCCATCATCCCTCCACTGGCAGGAGGAAGAGGGCCACAGAAAGGTGTACCCTCTCCCCAGAAGGACAGTTCCCAGACATAGAATCTACTATTTCTGATTAAGTTCCACTTGCCAGAACTTAGTTATAGGACCACATCTAATTCCAAGGGAAGCTGGGAAATGTAGTCTTATTCTGGGTAGGGGTTGTCTGTTACCACCCTGAAGCAGGGAGTGGCTTTTGGGGGGACAACGTGGAGGTTCTGAATTGTAGATAATTGGTCAGTCTGGCTTCTGACTTTTTGTGCCACTCAGCGGCCATCTCTCAAACCTGGCCAGGCTGACAGGGCCAGCGAGGATTCTCTACAGCTTGACATTCAGAAACTCAAGGAGAAGAAGGACATGTTGGACAAGGAGATCTCCCAGCTATTATCAGAGTAAGTCTCGTTGGGTTCCTCAGTGTGCTTAGAATAACTTTTTTTGTGTGTATGGGGGTGGGTGACAGGGGTCATACCATGTGGCTTGTGGGATCTTAGTTCCCCAACCAGGGATTAAACCCAGGCCATAGCAGTGAAAGCACTGAGTCCTAATCACTGGACCACCAGGGAAGCTCTAGAAAACTTTTAACTAGTGCCCAGTAACTCATGGATGAGGATAAGAGGCTTGTGCAAGCTTCCTGATGGGAAGTGGGTGGCAGAGGATGAGATTAGATAGTATCACTGACTCAATATGGACATAAGTCTGAGCAAACTCAGGGAGATGGTGAAGGACAGGGAAGCCTGGCGTGCTGCAGTCCATGGGGTCTCAAAGAGTCCGATAGGACTTAGCGACTGAACAACAGCAATGGTAACTGAAACCTAGCTTAGCATAAAAACAGGACTGTGCCGTTGGCATCCAGCAGCCTCAGCAGCTGTCTCAGGTAAGGTGTGGTCAGGCTCGGGAGGACCAGGGGAACTGGGAGCTGAAAAGCTATAGGTCTCCCACTCTCTGTCTGGAACCCATAGTCTCTGCCTCTGCTTCTGTCCACACGTGGGCTCTGCCCTCCCTCTGAAAGTGGGTTTTCAGTGCCAAGGGGACACTGGCTCTTCCATACCTCCTGGGTTTTCCCACGTTTCTTGCTCCAGCCAAGGGCACAGATCAAGGAACCTTTGAATACCCGTGTCACACTTGAGCAGATTTGACTAACCACTCATGTGCCCATCTGTGAATCCCTCAACTCTGACCAGAGTTACATAGTACCAATGTGCCTGGAGACCCCTCCCTAAGGATACAGGGAGAATTTGCCAGGAGTGAGACAGTGGGCACAGGAGTGAGACGAGGGCAGGGTCTGTCTTGGCATTGCTGTGTTCCCAGTGCTGAGCACCCAGTAGGCCCTTAGTGAGTAAGGGCCTTATTACCTCTGAAGCTGGGAGCCTTATCAGCTTTCTTAACGATTCTCTCTCTCTCTCTCCCCATTTCCCACCCCAGAGGCTACAGTGTAGATGAACTGGAGGACCACATCTCCCAGCTCCACGAGTATAATGACATCAAGGATGCGGCCCAGATGCTGCTGGGAAGACTAGGTGAGAGAAGGTGGTCAGGGAAGGCCTCTCAGGAGACAGACCCCTGTCCGTGGGAGGAGAGACAAGTCTTTGAGGAAGCTGGAGGAATGGCATCACCAAATGGCAAGGGCAGAGGCTTCCCTGGCGGTCCAGCGGTTAGGACTTCACCTTCCCATGCAGGGTGTGCAGGTTCGATCCCTGGCTGAGGAGTTAAGATCCCACATGCCTCCAGGTCATAAAACAGGAGCGATATTGTAACAGATTCAATAAAGACTTTTAAAATGTGCTGTGTGCTATGCTAAGTTGCTTCAGTCACGTCAGACTCTTTGTGACTGTAAGCCCTCCGGGTTCCTCTGTCCATAGGATTCTCTAGGCAAGAATACTGGAGTGGGTTGCCATGCCCTCTTCCAGGGGATCTTCCCAACCCAGAGATCGAACCCGTATCTCTTACATCTCCTGCATTGGCAAGTGGGTTCTTTACCACTAGTGGCACCTGGTCCACATTAAAAAAAAAAAAATCTTATAGTGGTCAGACATGTACATGGGCCGGGGCTCGCAGCTAGTCAGACACAATGTCAGTGTGGATTTACATTTGCAGCTGGTGACTCTTGTCGTTCTGTGTGGAGAAAGGATTCTTGGGGAACTTTGCTTCCTCTGCCAAGTGGGTGAGGGTTCAGTGAGTCCAGTTTGGAATGAGTGGACAGGGCCCATAGTGGAGGAGCCTGGAAGGAATGGCAGGAAGATTATGTGGCCAACAAGGGGAGCAGGAAAAAAGTGCAGGAGGAGGTCCTGGGTGGGCCAGGGCTTTGGCCATTCTCCCTCCCACTTCGCTCACTGGACATCCTTCCTTCCTTCCAGCTGTGATCCGAGGTGTCACCACCAAGGAGTTGTATCCAGAATTTGGCCTAGACATGAATGACTGAGCTCACAGCCCTTTGCCCACGGCCCACTGGGACAGGCAGTTGCGGACATGAGAAGAAGCAGTGAAAGCCCAACCAGTGAACCCACAGGCTTTCCAGCAAGAAAACATCAGAAGCCCTTTTTCTAGAGAGCCCAAGCCAAGTCAGGAGGGAGCCCAGCTCCAAGGTTCCCGAAACATTCCAATGATACCTGTGTATGTGTATGTATCCTGTTTATAAATAAACGAGTGATTTTGGTTCAAATCTATATGCTGATTCCCTCTCTTCTGATAGCCCCCTGATCCTAACCTGGAAAAAGAGAGCCTGCCCCATGTGATAACAGGCTTCCACATGCCAGGGACTGTGCTAAGTCCATTACCTCCAATGCTTCAATCCATCCTATGAAGAATTAGTATTACTATCCCCATTTCACAGATGAGGAAATTGAGACTCAGAAAGGCACAGTGACTTGCCTAAAGTTAGACACCCAGTAAGTGGCCACACAGGGATTTGAGCCCAAGTCTTAACTCTGAAGTTTCTAGTGTGTAACTCTGCCTTTGTGAGCTGGGAAATGAGCAGGTAAGAGTTGAGAGTGAAATAGCAACATTGGCAGGAATTCCTCCCTAATCCACAGAACTAGGGTTCTAGTCCCCAGTTGAAACCCTCTGCCAATCGTGGGTGAGCTGTGGTCATTTCTTCATTGCACAATGCTCACCATGAACAGCCATCAACTGGCAGAAGTGCAACCTGAGTGTTGTGACTGCTCAGTGCAAACAAGAATAACAGGATTTCACTATTAATTAGTTATCCTGGCTATTTCCACTGCCCCTCTGCCTGGTCCATGCTGAACATTCTCATAAGATTCCAGATGTGATAGCAGTGCTTAGGGACAGGCTGTCATGAGGTTAAGTATAGTCTCTATCAGTAAAAACCAGCCATGCAAGTCAGGTCTGGGTTTGAATTCCAGCTCTGCCCACTTAACAAGCTGTGTGACCACGGGCAGCTAGCTTGGCCTCCATAAATAGAAATGACAATAGTACCGTATGTACGCATCAGGGCAATTTGCCTTAGCTGCCTTAACAGTCAGACCTCTTTGTCACTCAGTCATGTCCGACTCTGTGACCCCATGGGCTAGCCTGCCAGGCTCCTCTGTCAATGAGATTCTGCAGGCAAGAATACTGGAGTGGATAGCCATTCCCTTCTCCAGGGGATCTTCCTGACCCAGGGATTGAACCTGCGTCTCCTGCATTGCAGGCAGATTCTTTACTATCTGAGCCACCAGACTCCTTGGCTGAATGTGATCAAGGTTCCTTTGTCTCACAAAATCTGACGAGTATCTAGTAGCCCTCCTACATTTCAGAGCTTCACTGCTGGAATCCACAGTGGGGGTAAAAGAGATGGAGAAGACACGTCAGCTCTGAACCGACTCACTCCCAAATGGGCAAACATCACTTCTGCTCACAGATAAATGTTCTAGAGCTAGCTATGTGGTCTAAACTGACTGAAGGCACCTGGGAAATGAAGCTGAGCACCCGGATATGTGATGGGGACTAGCCCACTCCAGTGTTCTTGCCTGGAGAATCCCAGGGACGGGGAAGCCTGGTGGGCTGCCGTCTATGGGGTCACACAGAGTCGGACACGACTGAAGTGACTTAGCAGCAGCAGAAGCTGCTGTTGGAGCCACAAGTACTACCTCCAAAGAGTGCTTCAGGGATTTAATGAGCAACTGCCTAGGACCCAGAGCCTGGGAACGTGAGTCCAGCTCCCCTTTAATGCTGGACAGCACCTTGTCCTGCTCAGGAGCCGGCATGACCCAGGCCCACACTCTGGTCCTGTTGCAGACTGCAGACAATTGGCTTATCCTGCCTCTGTCTAAACAAAAAGGACCTGGGTCTCTGCCACACAGCGCTTATCTGCCAGCAGGAAGGAAGAAGCACTGACAGGGACTTCCCTGCTGGTCCAGTGGCTAAGACTACATGTTCCCAATGCAGGGGACCCGGGTTTGATCCCTGCTTGGAGAACTAAGAGTTCACTTGCCTCAGCTAAAGATCCCAAGTGCCACATACAGCATCCAAAGCTGTTACACCGTCATCAACACAGCAGTTACAGGACCATGTCTCCACACCTCCACCACTTCTTACTTGCTTAATTCCCAATCTAGCTCATGTTGACCTTTCTGTAGTTAATTGATCCTTTTATTTCTCTTGCCTCATTTTGGTAATTTCAAATCTTATAACAAGATATCTTAACCTCTTTCCTTTATACTAGTCATATTGCTTGACTCTAACCTTATCTTCAATTTCAAAAATTACTAGAGAGTAAGGACACTTCTCCCTAGTCCACTAAAACCCCTGCCTCTTCACATTTTGTCGTGTTTTCTTTTGTTCATGTCTTCGTCAACTAGCTTGTGGGATCCTAGTTTCCCAGCCAGGGATGAACCCTGGGCCCCAGGGCAGTGAGCACGCAAAGCCCTAACCACTGGACCACCAGGGAATTCGCCCTGTCTCTTTGCAAATTATAGATCTCTAACAATTATGCGTTTGTTTTCTTCTTCTTTTTTTTTAAGACTGTATTTTGTTTGTCTTTGGCTGCACTGGGTCTTCGTTGCCGCCCATGGGCTTTCTCCAGGTGCAGTGGCTGCGCTTCCCATCGCGGCGGCTTCTCTTGTTGCAGAGCACGGGCTCTAGGCACACGGGCTCAGTAGTTGTGGAACACGGGCTTAGTTTCCCCAGGGCTTGTGGGATCTTCCCAGATGAAGGATCGAACCCGTGTCCCCTGCCTTAGCAGGAGGATTCTCAGCCACTGGACCATCAGGGAAGTCCTATGTGCCTGATTTCTGATGATTGCCCTGAGTTGTATTCTTCCGGAAGGCGATATAAGGCACTAAGGTAGGTCCCAAGTTCTCCAGTTGAGAAGGACTACGCTGCCAGTGCTCCAGAGACTTTTGCATTTGGGGCCAATTTTAAAGGCACCCTTGGAGGATGCTTGGAAAGTATAACCCAGGTCCCTTTGTGTGAGGTCAGCACTCCCAAGTGTCATGGTGGGAAGACGCCTCAAGGGGGCAGTGTCTACTCAGAGATATGCCTAACTGCCAGGGAAGCTGCCTCTAGAAGGGCCCTGGCTGGGAAGGTCTGGTCCTACCAAGCCACTGGCCATAGATCCTCAGAGTGCCCCACAGAGAAGAGGGGGTTCTCTGTGGCAGAACGCCCCCGCCCCGAGTCTGAAGTGATCCCAACCGCCATCCCAGGCAGTAGGGAGCCAACTGGTGGTGGAATGCGGACAGTGACGGGTGCCATTGCTCAGGATGTGCCCAGATGGTGCTAGGAAGCAGGCTGCCAAGGACAACTGACACTGTGAGCGTGGAAATGTTGTTTGATCACCTCCAGTGTAAACCTTACCCCGAAACATTTGTCATTTGACATGTCCACTGGAGTTCAAAACACTAACAAAGGGCAATCTGTATTGTCATCCCTGAGGGCTGAAAGGGGTCATTTCCGGGCCGCCTGACCTCACCAATGCAGTGTCACCAAACAGTAGGACACTCTGGGCAGGGGAGGAAGGCCAGACTGGGGCCCTCTTCTACGGGAGAATGGAGCCTGTGGGGCCCAGGCTTGATGCTTGGAGCCAGTGTGATGAAAGCGCCGGTTACCGTCAGGCACGTGGGTAGCAAATCAGGGGAAAGGTGACAACCAGCACCCAAACCAGTCAGAAGCTGAAGGTTTCCCCAGAGCAGGGTTGACAGTAGTAACAACCTAACATTTCTGAAACCCTTTGGATCATCTGGGAGATAAGAACTTCATCTCCAGCACCTCCCAACCAGACTGTCAGGAGGCGAGTGTCCCCATTTCCAAACTGAGGCTCCGAGGGGTGGAGCAACTTGCTCAAGGTCACAGACCCAAGAAGCAACCAAACTGTCTGGCTCCAAAGCCTAGCCGATGGTGGGCTGTCCTGCCTCCCAGCTGAGACTCACTAAAGGTCACACATTAATAGAAGGAGTCAGAACTTGAATCCAGAACTCTGAGCCTTTAAGCCCAAGGTCTTAGCCACAGATCTCTGCTGCGCTTCTTAAAAGTTGTACCTGGGATTTCCCCAGTGGCGCAGTGAATAAGAATCTACCTGCCGAAGCAGGACACACGGGTCTAATCCCTGAGCCACAACTACTAAGCCTGAGCTCTAGGGCCCACAAGTCACAAGTACTGAAGCCTGCGTGCCTAGGGCCTGTGCTCCGCAGCAAAAGAAGCCACGGCCATGAGAAGCCCTCGCGCCACAACTAAAGACCGTGCAAAGCGACAGAGACCCAGCATAGCCATAAATAAATAAATATTTTTTTTAAAAAAAGGTTATACCTGCCCAAGTGCTTCCCAGGTGGCGCTAGTGGAAAAGAACCTCCCTGCCAATGCAGGAGACTTAAAAGACATGAGTTCAATCCCTGGGTCAGGAAGATTCCCCAGGAGGAGGGCATGGCAACCCACTCCATTCTTCTTGCCTGGAGAATCCCATGGACAGAGGAGCCTGGTGGGCTACAGTCCATAGGGCCGCAAAAAGTCAGACACAACTGAAGCAACTCAGCACGCATGCACGTAGCTGACCAAAGATCTGACCTAGAGGCCAGGCCAGTGACCAAAAATGAACAGCCTCACTCAGCCTTGAGTTGGGCGTTGGCCCCTCTGTCCTGATTCCTCTGACTAGGAGGTTTTGCTCCTTTCCCAGGGAAGGGGAAGAGGTGGAAGCAGTGGCAGATTTCCTCTTCTTGGGCTCTAAAATCACTGCGCTGTGGATGGTGACCACAGTCATGAAATTAGAAGACGACTGTTTCTTGGCAGGAAAGCTATGACAAACCTAGACCGGGTGTTAAAAAGCAAAGACATCACTTTGCCAACAAAGGGCCGTCTAGTCAAAGCTATGGTTTTTCCAGTGGTCCTGTATGGATGTGAGAGCTGAACCATAAAGAAAGCTGAGCGCCGAAGAATCAATGCTTTCGATCTCTGGTGCTGGAGAAGACTCTTAAGAGTCCCTTGGACTACAAGGAGATCCAACCAGTCAATCTTTTTTTTTTTTTAATTATTTATTTCTTATTTTTGGCCGTGCTGGGTCATCGCCAGCTCTTCTTTGCTTGCGGTGAGCGGGGGCTACTCTCGTTGCGGTGCACAGGCTTCTTATTGCAGTTGCCTCTCTTTTTGCAGAGCACAGGTTCTAGAGCACGCAGGCTTCAGCAGTTGCAGCACACGAGCTCAATAGTTGCACTTCTTGGGCTCTAGGGCACAGGCTAAACAGTTGCGGCACACAGGCTGAGTTGCTCTGTGGCATGTGAGATCTTTCTGTCTCAGGGATTGAACTCCTGTCTCCTGCATTGGCAGGCAGATTCTTTACTGCTAAGCCACCAGGGAAGCCCCAAACCAGTCAATCCTAAAGGAAATCAACCCTGAATGCTCATTGGAAGGACTGATACTAAAGCTGAAGCTCCAGTAGTTTGGCCACCTGATGTAAACTGCCAACTCATTGGAAAAGACCTTGATGCTGGGAAAGATTGAAGGCAGAAGAAGAGGGCAACACAGGATGAGATGGTTGGATAGCATCACCCATTCAGTGGACGTGAACTTAGGCTAACTCTGGGAGATGGTGAGGGACAGCGAGGCCTGTCATGCTGCAGTCCATGGGGTCGCGAGTAGTGGGACACAACTTAGCAACTGAATAACAACAATAATTTCCAAACCTCTGAGTGTCACAATTACCGGAGAGGGATTTTAAAGAAAAAGATTTGGGTCTCTAACCCCTCCTCGAGGATTGAACTTTGGCAGGCCTGGAGCAGGGCTGTATTTTTTTTTTTTAACAAGCTCCCCAGTTAGTGTTCCTGGGTAGTTGACAAGTTGCTTCTAACCACCAGCAATCAAATTCTACCTCCAAACTGGCCATCTTCCAACTCATCTAGAGAGCCACTGGACCCTAAGAGCCAGCCCTGGATCAAAACCAGGTGAGATTGTATCTGGCTTTTCCCCAGAGGCTTCTCATAGGCCCTCATAGGCCCAACATTAGTTAGCTCTGCTCCTGGGCTGGAGCTGACCTGCAGCTCCACCCTTCACCCTGGCACCAGCAGACCTGCCCAGCTGGTTTACCTGGGAGGAACTCGGCAGCCTGTTTCACCATCTTAGAGCTCTTCTGGCTTCTGATTTGCTAGGGGATCAGGAAGTACTGATAGGGTTGGGGTCAGCAAGAAGAGAGCTGGGCAACAGGGGTCAACTTGATCATGGACTGCTTTGCAGACCCCTGAGGAGGCTAGAAGGCCCCGGGATAGCCCATCACCCCAACCATCACACCTGACCGCCCACCTGATACTTGCCTCTCTTAGTCAACCTCCACCGCCCTTACTGGATGGTGAGCCAAGTTTCACCCAGAGGGGAACTTCTTGGAGTGACTAATATCAGTCCCTCTGCTTATCCAGCCCACCTCCAGATGAGTCCCATGCCTCCTGCTTAAGTGCTCAAAGCAGGGGGATCAGTCAGGGTCTGACAGGATATTGCAGAGGAAATCAGATGATGATACAGTGGTGGAAACCGGGTTTTGTTTTTATTCTGTGGCCAAACAGAGCTAATGCTCTGCAGGCTGTGTCATGTATAGACAGATGTGGGAGGCTGGGCCAGTGGCTGGACACCCCAGGCCTCAGTTTCTACATCTATAAAGTAGGTAAAATGATACCTGCTGTGGCCACTTCACAAGTGATCACAGATATAAAAGCTGGTCTAATGACCATAATGAAATAGACAAATGTCAGCTCATTCTTACGATACATTTGTGTGTGCTAGGCATGTTCCTGGCTCCTCTGGGAAAGTAAGGTCCTTATAGCTCAAAGTGGGGCCTTAATGAGCTAACATTCTTGGTACAATAGTAGGGGGCAGGAGGAGTGAGCTGGGAAATATAAAAAAAAAACTCATATCTTGAAAACTGCAGTTATCTGGATATTGATGTTCATTCATTCAACAAGTAACATTGAATGAATATGCATTCACTGTCCACAATGATTTTGGAACCCAAGAAAATAAAATCTGCCACTGTTTTCATTTCCCCCCATCTATTGGCCATGAGTGATGGGACCGGATGCCATGATCTTAGTTTTTTGAATGTGGAGTTTTAAGCCAGGTTTTTCACTCTCCTCTTTCACCTTCATCAAGCAGCTCTTTAGTTCCTCTTCACTTTCTACCATTAGGGTAGAATCATATGCATATCTGAGGTTTTTGATATTTCTCCTGGCAATCTTGATTCCAGCTTGCAATTCATCCAGCCCGGCATTTAGCATGATGTACTCTACATATAAGTTAAATAACCAGTGTCACAATATACAACCTTGATGTACTCCTTTCCCAATTTTGAACCAGTCTGTTGTTCCATGTCTGGTTCTAACTGTTGCTTCTTGCCCTGCATACAGGTTTCTCAGGAGGCTGGTAAGGTGGTCTGGTATTCCCATCTCTTTAAGAATTCTCCACAGTTTGTTGTAAGCCTCCCTTGGAGAAGGGAAAGGCTACCCACTCCAGTATTCTGGCCTGGAGAATTCCATGGGCTGTATAGTCCATGGGGTCGCAAAGTGTTGGACACGACTGAGCAACTTTCACTAATACACAGTCAAAGGGTTTAGCATGCTCAATGAAGCAGATGTTTTTCTGGATAAGCAGAAGTCTCTTGCCTTTACTATGATCCAGCGGATGTTGGCAGTTTGATCTCTGGTTCCTCTGCCTTTTCTAAATCCAGCTCATACACCTGGAAATTCTCCGTTCATATACTGTTGAAGCCTAGCTTGAAGGATTTTGAGCATTGCCTTGCTAGCATGTGAAATGAGTGCAATTGCGCGGTAGTTTGAATGTTCTTTGGCATTGCCCCTCTTTTGGGATTGAAATGAAAACTGGGGGGTAAAATATACATAAAGTACTTATAAAATTAACCATTTTAACCATCATTAAGTGTACAATTTAGTGGCATTACGTATTGGGCTAGCCAAAAAGTTTGTTCAGGTTTTTCCATTATGGAAACCCAATGCAACCTAATACACTCACATTGTTGTGCAAATACCACCACTTTCTAGCTCTATAGTTTGTTTTTGTTGCTGTTGCTGTGTGTGTGTGTGTGTGTGTGTGTGTGTGTGTTTTGGTGCTGAAACTTGGGATCAAACCAGGAACTATCTCTATAACTTAAAAAAGTTTTTATTTATTTGACTGCACCGGGTCTTAGTTGCAGCACACAGGATCGATTTCTCGTTTTGACATGTGGGATCTAGTTCCCTGACCAGGGATTGAACCCAGGCCCCCTGCATTGGGAGCATAGAGTCTTAGCCACTGGACCACCCGGGAAGTCCCTCTCTATAGCTCTATCTATCTTGCAAAACTGAAATTCTGTACACATGAAACATGAACCCCCCACGTCCCAGCCCCTGGCAACCACCATTCTATCTTCTGGCCCTTTGAATGTCTGCTTTAACTAACTCATAGAAATGGAATCAAACAGTATTTGTCTTCTGGTGATAGGTTTATTTCACTTACAATATCCATCATTAGCATAATGTCTTTATGGTTCATCCATGCTGTAGCAGGTGTCACAGAGATCAAATCACCCAGTCAGTAAACAGGGTAAGTAGAGGTTCACACCCAGGGCCCTCCACCACTAAGGTCTAGGGCTGCACCCCCTCCTCCCCATTGCACCCTAGTTCCCATTACCTCAACTGGTTACTGGCTAGCATGGAGGCCAGCGGGTTTGTCAATGAGGTTGATGTTCTTGAGAGCCCACTCTGAGCATGGTAAGGACGATTTGGCACTTTGTCTTCAAAACAGTCTACTTCTTGAAATAAGACACTCAATCATGTAACTTAAAATTTAAAGCCCAATTCCCAAATCTCGGGTTGCTTACATACTTGGTACAATTTAACAATTGTTGTTAAGTACTCTAAGGTGAGAGACATCAAGTAAGAGGCTTGGGGTGGTTTTCCTGGCAGACTGGGGCTACACATTGACTCAATATTTTGGCCATGACTCCAGGTTCTCTCTGCACCCCAAATCCTTCTATTGCCTTACGTACTGAGGTGCTCCTCTGTTAAGTGCATATTTATTTACAGTCATTATATCTTCTTCTGGAATCGATCCTTTGATCATTAAGTGGTGTCCTTTGTCTCTTGTAACAGTCTTTATTTTAAAATCTATTTTGTCTAAGTATTGCTACTTCGGCCTTCTTTTAATTTCCATCTGCATGGAATACAATGCAGAGATGCAGGAGGCACGCAGGCTAAACTGATGTCTTGAGTAACTATCTGCTCAGAAATGGGGGTCGGGGGCAGCAGGGTCCTACTGAGAGACAGATGCTCAGCTAGGCAGGAGGTCACTCCCTCCCTAGCAGCTTCCTCACCTGTGTAATCACAGTAACTTCCATACTATGTGAGACAGTCCCTGTAAGGGTCTTAGCACAGAGCCCAGCACACCAGAAGCCCTGGGAAGTGATATTATCATTGTCCCTTCAGGTTCACTGGTCTACTGACTGCCAAACCTGCCCAGGCCCTGGGCAGGGCACTGCACCCTGGAAACAAATTATAGTGATGGTATCAGTCCAGCCATTAAGAAAAATAGAGTGGCCAGCTAGTTCTTACCATCTGTAGAAGTCACTGGTGTAAATCCCAGAGGAAATGCCCCCAGTGTTGGGGCCTCTTTGAAGGAACAAACACTGGTCATGCTGACTCTTATCCCTGTGAAGTTAAATAAGTCACATTAAACCCGGATCTTCCATCCTGGCCTCGCAGCAGTTTCTGACTCAAAGGAAATTCTGATACAAAGGATCCAACGCCCCAGTTTCTGAGAATGTGGAACATTGGAATAGTCACCTTGGGTGTGAAGGACCCAAGGTGATTCTTACTGACAGGCAGTCAAGCTATCAGTAGGCACTGTGTCTCCACCTGGGCCACTGTGGGCCCTGAATGTATCAGACACCATTTGAACTGCACTGGAGGTTTTCTTGGCTGATGAGGGTGAAAGACGAGAGTGAAAAAGCTGGTTTAAAACTCAACATTCAAAAAACTAATATCACAGCATCCAGTCCTATCGCTTCACAGCAAATAGATGGGGAAAAGGTGGAAACAGTGGCAGATTTTCTTTTCTTGGGCTTCAAAATCACTGAGGATGGTAAATGCAGCCTCGGAAATAAAAGACGCTTGCTCCTTGGAAGAAAAGTTATGAAAAACCTAGACAGCATATTAAAAAGCAGAGACATCACTTTGCAGACAAAGGTCCATATGGTCAAAGCTAAGGTTTTTCCAGCAGTCATGTAAAGATGTGAGAGTTGGACCATAAAGAAGGCTAAGAGCTGAAGAATTGATGCTTTTGAACTGTGGTGTTGGAGAAGACTCTTGAGAGTCCCTTGGACAGCAAGGAGATCCAACCAGGCAAGCCTAAAAGGAAATCAACTCTGAATATTTATTGGAAGGACTGATGCTGAAGCTGAAGCTCCAATACTTTGGCCACCTGATGTGATGAGCCAACTCATTGGGAAAGACCCTGATGCTGGGAAAGATTGAGGGCAGGAGAAGGGGGCAACAGAGGATGAGACGGTAGGATGGCATCACCGACTCAATGGACATGAGTTTGAGCAAACTCCAGAAGATAGTGAAGGACAGGGAAGCCTGGCGTGCTGCATTCCATGGGGTCACAAAGAGTCAGACACGACTTAATGACTGAACAACAACTTCCAGGTTACTTCCTGACTCAGTGGCTCACCCTGTTCAGCATTTTATTCAAAAGACTACTCAGGCAGCCCTAGTTAACGTCACCAACTTCCCTTTCCCCACTTAGCATTTAGGCTGTCTTGTTTACGATATACTCCTGGTGCCTATACCAGCATGTGGCCAATAATATGTAGGCATCTAATGAATATTTATTGAGTAAATGTTGAATAAACTGACAGACCAGCTGGTGCAGTGATAAAGAATCTGCTTGCTGAGCAGGAGACAAGGGTTCAGTCCTGGAGTTAGGAAGATCCCTTGGAGGAGATGGTAACCCTTTGCAGTATTCTTGCCTGGAGAATGCCATGGACAGAGGAGCCTGGCGGGTTACAGTCTATGGGGTCACAAAGTCAGATACGACTGAGCAACTGAGCACCGTTACCGAACTGGCTAAACCCAGGCCTTTGGGAAAGCTGCCACATCCCGCAGTCACAATTCGTACAATGGGAAGGAACAGCCCAAGAGGAGGGAAGAGGTCAGGGCTTTCCTCTAAGAGAGCCCTGTGTCTCTGGGCACCCCCACGGAGTCTGGAGGAAGTAACATTCGTACCTGATGGGACAGATAGGGAGAGGGCCATACGCCACCACTGAGTCACTCATTTGTGTCTGGACTGAGCAACGAAACAACACAGACTGCAGCCTGCCAGGCTCCTCTGTCCACAGGATTCTCCAGGCAAGAATACTGGAGTGGGTTGCCATTTCCTTCTCTAGGGGATCTTCCCAACCCAGGGATTGAACTCGTGTCTCCTGCATTGGCAGGTGGGTTCTTTACCCAGAGCCAACAGGAAAGGCCCAAAAAAGGCCACACTCTACTGTTGGATGAAAGAAGCCAATTGTGATAACTGTGTATATTATAATTCCACTTTGTTAAAAAAATTAATCACTTGAGGGACTTCCCTGGCAGTCTAGCGGTTAAGACTTTGTGCTCCCAAGGCAGGGGGCATGGGTTCTATCCCTGGTTGGGGAACTAAGGTTTCTCATATTGCACAGCCAAAGGAAATACAAAAGTAACCACTTCGGTTATTTATTCAGGTAATACATATATACTGAGCACACATACAGGTAAAAACTCCTGTTTCCTTTCTGTACACAGTACTTCTGACCCCAAACGTGGAGGCTTTCCCATACCAAGCAATTCTGTAATTCCTGAGGGACAGGACTGGATGACTTACAATACAGCTCAGTTCTGACACTGCCTGCCTGGAATTTGCCCACACCATGCAGGTCAAGGGCACAGTCCCATGAGCCTGCCCCTTCAGACACTGACCACACGTCCTAGGTTGTCACCTACACGTGCTGCTGACTGAAGCTGGGAACTCTCATGACCCCCTCCTAAAGTTTGAAAGTTTGCTCTAACAGCTCACACATCTCAGAGAAACACTTAACTGTAGCACACCAGACTTCCCTGTCCATCACCAACTCCCAGAGCTTGCTCAAACTCATGTCCATTGAGTCGGTGATGCCACCCAACCATCTCATCCTCTGTCGTCCCCTTCTCCTCCCGACTTCAATCTTCCCCAGCATCAGGGTCTTTTCAAATGAGTCAGTTCTTTGCATCAGGTGGCCAAAGTATTGGAGTTTCAGCTTCAGCCTCAGTCCTTCCAATGAATATTCAGGACTGATTTCCTTTAGGACTAACTGGTTTGATCTCCTTGCAGTCCAAGGGACTCTCAAGAGTCTTCTTCAACGCCAGAGTTCGAAAGCATCAACTCTACAGGGCTCACTCAGCTTTATTTATAGTCCAACTCTCACATCCATATATGACTACTGGAAAAATCATAGGTTTGACTAGATGGACCTTTGTTGGCAAAGTAATGTCTCTGCTTTTTAATATGCTGTCTGGGTTGGTCATAGTTTTTCTTCCAAGGAGCAAGCGTCTTTTAATTTCAAGGCTGCAGTCACTATCTGCAGTGATTTTGGAGCCCAAGAATATGAAGTCTGTCACTGTCTCCATTGCTTTAAGTAATGATTACTTTTTACTTGGCTGCACCAGGTCTTAGTTACAGCATAGGAAAACTTCTAGCTGCAGTGTGCCAACATTTAGTTGTGGAATGTGGGATCTAGTTCCCTGACTAGGGATCGAACCTGGGGACCCTGCATTGGGAATGTGGACTCTTAGTCACTGGACCACCAAGGAAGTCCCCAGATACACTTCTTATACACAGTGCAACCAAAACTTAAATTCTTATTTGGACCATGGAAGAGGCGCTGCTGGGAGAGGCCCTGGAGGGTCAGGTACAGTCCATGCCCCAGGAAGCCACCCTTAGAGCCTCTGGAGCCCTGCGCCCTCGCCGCTTCCCTGGGCAGGCAGCGAGGAAAGTTCTGAACAGCCCTGGTCCCCAGCACTCCCATGGAGAGGTTCTGGGGTGATGTTTATTAACCACAGCATAACATGTGCCCCAGTCAGCCACTGCGGCTGTAGTAACAGGGGTAGTGGAGGGGAAGAAGGGGCCTCCCCTGACCTCAGGGGCAGTTTTCTGGTTACAGGACAGCACGGCTCTGAGAAGCACTGGGCCAGTCCAGGTGAGTGTCTAACCACCTGTTATGAGTCAAGTTACATCCCCCCAAAATTCACGTGTCTAAGTCCTAATCCCTGGGACCGCAGAATGCACCCTTGTTTTCCTTCTTTTAAGAATGATTTCCCTCCAGGAGTTCCCTGGCAGTCCAGTGGTGAAGGCTCTGCACGCCCAGCAGAGGGGGCCTGAGTTTGATCCCTCTCTTGTTAAGGAGCACAGGCTCAAGGGGCTGCGGGGCTTAGTTACCTAAGGGCACGTGGTGTCTTAGTTCACAGAGCAGGGATCAAATCCCTGCACTGGCAGGCGGATTCTTAACCACCAGACCACCGGGGAAGTCCCAGGGCAGGAGCATTTTAAATGCTGATACATACCATCGAACTGCTCCAGAAAGGTTACATAGTTGTGTATTCCTAGCAAGCACACTCCCAGACGGCTCTGGTGGTAAAGAATCTGCCTGCCCACACAGGAGACGCTAGTTTGATCCCTGGCTTGGGAAGATCTCCTGGAGAAGGAAATGGCAACCCACTCATTTTCTTGCCTGGGGAATCCCATGGACAGAGCTAGCCTGGCGGGCTACAGTCCGTGGGGTCACAGAGAGTCGGATATGACTGTAGCAACCTGGCACCAAGTATATAAATTGCCCATCTTCTCACACCCTCCCCAATAATGGATGGTATCTTTTTCTTACTTTATTTGAAAGGCAAGGAAAAGTCATCTCATTTTCATCTGAATGTCTTTCATCACTAGAGTCTGAACATCATTTCAGGTTTACTAGCCATCTGGATTGCTTTTACAATACAAACACACAATTCACATCATTTGATCAACGTTCTTGTCATGCTTTTCTTATTGTGTTGTAAGAACTCTTTATATATTATAAATATTATTGCTTAGACTTATAACAACTATCTTTTATCAGTCTTTCATTCATTTAGCGTCTTTTCCTCTGTACAGAAGTTTTTAACTGGGCCAATTCTGTTGATCTCTTTTTTCTCTGGCAACACCACACGGCTTGCAGGATCTTAGTTCCCTGACTAGGGAACTCCCTGTCAATGGTTTCTCTAATAGCCTCAGGGTTTCTGTCATGTGCAAAAAAGTCCCTCCTGCTCTGGTGTTCTGCAGTCAGCAGTTCCAGCCACAAACAATTCTTATTTTTAGACACCCACTGTTCCACCAGCTCTTATTTTTAGACATCCACTGTTCCACCAGCTGCTGGCCTGTCAATGCCCCACATGGCTCTCTGGCTCCAAGGCAGAACGTGGCCTCTCGGAGTCCCAGGGCTGGCCTGGACCAGGGGGCTCCTGGGTGCCCAGCCAAGGCCTCAAGCTCTTCTCCAGCTCTGCCGCCACCCGGGGTGCTGCAGCCTGGATGGCACCCTGGATGCTCAGCAGGTCCCACTGGGTCCTCAGGAGAGCATCATCCAGGGTGAAGAAGCCGTCCCGTGTCCGCCGCACCTGGGTACAGACAGCGGTGCTCTTCAGCTCCAGGCCTATTTCGTGCACCAGCCTTCGCAGCTGCTTCTGTGTCTCATGCATGCACTGCACCTCTGCCAGGGACACACAGCAAAGGTGGCGGTCAGGAGCACAGCCTCTGGGGTCACTGATCTAGATCCACACCCCAGGAGCCCTCCTGGCTGTGCAATGACCTTAGCCAGACCTCTTCCTCCTCTAAGTGTAGCTCAGGGCAGGCCCTGAGAGTCTGTTAAGACAGGTAGAGTCTCAGGCCCCATCCAGACCTGCTGAATCAGAATCTGCCTTTTCAGAGGAACCCCCAAGTTGGGACTTTCCTTGTGGTCCAGTGGTTAGGACACCATGCTTCCACTGCAAGGGGCAAGGGTTCAATCCCTGGTCAGTGAACTAAGATCTGGTAAGCCACATGGTGAAGACCAAAAAAAAAAAAAAGGTGGTTGTGAGGAATCATTTCTATAACACACTTAGCATCGGGAGAGTCTTGGTCAGTACTCAAGAAAGGAGCCCTTGTTAACACAATAAACAAAGAAAGAGTGGTGATGGAGCAGGTGCTGAGCTGGGTGGGATCAGGGCAGAGGGGAAAGTAGTGTCTGATGCCCCACAGTGACCTGAGACGCTGGGTGGCTCTGGAGAGGAGCCACTACATATAACCTCTGCTTGTTAAGGTCTGGCTTCAAAGGGAGACTTGGCAGGAGACATCTATCTGCTCTGTGCACCGTGTGATCAGCCAAGTCCAGCCTCAGGCTGGGAACGAAGCGGGCCCCTGCTGCCTTGACCAGTCGAGATCAGCGCTCACACATGCTGGCCTCCGCAAGGGTCTCCCACAGTGACTCTATGAACTCGGGAGCCTCACGGCACTGCCCCAACTTCCTAGAGCAACTTACCTAAGAGGAATTCCGGAGGCGCAAACTGGAGGCATCGGATGCCGGTGATCAGCATCGGGGACTTGTTCATGGGCCGGATCACGCCGCTCACGGCCATCTCATAGGCCTCCTGGGTCTGTAGGTCGAGGTTGGAGTACCTGGGGATCAGGAGGGGCCAGATCAGGCAGCTGACTGCCCACCCCAGCCCTGCCCCACTCATGCCTTTCCTGAAGTTCTTCATTTGCTTCACACCTTCTCAGTCCCTCTAGCCCCGTTTGCAGCAGCCTCTTCCGGTGCCCTCCAATCCTGAACCACAAGCTCTACCCCTGTTCAGTTGCACCTGCACTGACTACTTCCGCCTGACTGTGCTGAGATGCTGTGGTCGCCTGGCTTTCTTCTCTGTTAGCTCATATATTCCCTATGAGCCCAACCAGGGAGGGATTGGCCCATGCCCTGGCACAAGGAAACATTTCTGCACGCCCTGAAAGGAGTGGGTGCTTATGCCTGGTTTTGGGCTCAGATAGGAAGATCCATGGAATCTGTTCGGGAGCAGGCAGAGCCCTGCGGGTTAACTTCTTACTCTTCGAGCACTGCCCATCTCTGCCCCCTGCCCCCCCAACCCCAGCACTTCCTGAAGGAAATCAACCCTGAATATTCATTGGGAGGACTGATGCTGAAGCTGAAGCTCCAGTACTTTGGCCACCTGATGCTAAGAGCCAACTCACTGGAAAAGACCCTGATGCTGGGAAAGACAGAAGGCAGGAGGAGAAGGGGGCAACAGAGGATGAGATGGTTGGATGGCATCGCTGACTCAATGGACATGAGTTTGAGCAAGCTCTAGGAGATGGTGAAGGACAGGGAAGCTGGGCGTGCTGTCCTGGCGTGCTGCCGTCCATGGGGTCATAAAGAGTTGGACACGACTTAGGCACTTAACAACCACCCAGCGCTTCCTTGAGGTCCCACTTGCAGGGGGGTGTGGGCCAGGCCTCTCTTACGTCACCAGAGCCTTCTGATGGGAACCTTGGATCACAGCCAGGATGCGGTCCAACTTCTCTCTGGTCACGTGGTCTGGAAAAGCCAGGTGGTGGTCAGCACAGGTGCCCACTGAGGCAGCAAACTAGAAATTTCAAACCAGCCCCGTCCTTGGAACCGAGAGGGGGTCCCACGCATCCTTAGGTCCCAGGATCCCCATGTATGGGGGTTGAGAGTCCTTTGAGAATCTTATGAAAGCTCTGGACACTCTTCTCAGAAATATACACATGAACTCAATGTCTGGAGGACAAACTCAAGGGATTCACAGGCTCCAGGTTAAGAATGCTTTGTTCTTGGGACTTCTCTGATTGGTCTAGTCATTAAGACTCTGCTCTCCCAATGCAGGGGGCATGGGCTTGATCCCTGGTCAGGGAGCTAAGATTTGGCGTGGCTTGGAAAAAAAAACAAACACATCCCCCTCTCACCCCCAAAAAACCAACCAACAACAACAACAAAAATCCCACTTTCTTCTGGAAATGAGGCTCATAGTATGATATGACTTGCCTGCTCTTCTAAGCCAGGACCCCTGAGCCCCAGTCCAAGGTTTTTCGTGCCAGGCATCCCTGGAGGGAGGGTGCCACCTGTCCAAACACAGAAGTGGGTTGGCAAGAAGTGGGAAAGGCTCTGCATACTGGTCCCACCGAGGGATTCTGGGGCAGGCAGCAGCAAATCCTGGGGATGCTCAAACCCACGGGGAGGCCGAGCCTGTGGGCCTACTGGGACAGGCGCCAACTTCTGACTCCACTGGCCAGAGCTCTGGGAGCAGGTGTAGGGACTAAAGGTTGGCCAGCTGGGAAGGGCGCGGGCCTCTCACCCCTCCTGTAGGTTTCATTCGTGCTGTTGTCTTATCTGGAAGCCAGCAGCTTCCTCCTCCTGGCTCCTGACGCTCTCTACCTGCTTCTCTTTCCTGGCACTTAGTTTTTCTGGGTGTTTATAATAGTTTTTAATGACTTAAGAATCTTCTTCCAGAAATTCAGACCAACACCAACAAACACCTCCCCTCCTCCAAATTCCAGCTTCTGCCCTCCCAAAAGTGTCAAGCTGGTAGCTGTCTTCAGAACATTTTGTTGGTAGTTGACACACACCCACAAGTGCAAATATGTAGCATCGCTTTGCCGTGTTTTTAATCTTCTCCGGGAGACGTAGCGGTGTGTCTGCTTTCCTTGCTAGACTGTGAGGCCACTGAGACTGGGGACCCCATCTGATTCACCATATGTGCGCCCCACAATGGCTGGCGCATGTTGGTGCTCAGAAACGTGTCAAACAAGCACATGCAACAGATCCTACAGGACAGTTTAGAACATGGGGAGAGCAAGAAATGAAGAACAAGCCACCTATCCATCTACCCATCCATCCATCACCCATCCATTGATCCATCCAGCGCTTCCCACATGCCAGGCCCAGTGCCACGGGGGACCACAGGAGTGGAACTACAACATCCCTGCTCTCATGGGTGTCACCCTGGTGGGAGACAGACATTAAAACCACTGATCGTCAGCTGATGACTTTTCTGACAGTACACCTGGTCCAAGCCTGGGGGCTGGAGAAGCATCCCTGGGGAGGGGACATTTAAGCCAGGTGAGAAAGCGTGGAGAGGACAAGGAATTCTCGGAAGACAGAATCACGTGTCCACGCCCCTAGGAGCCAGCCCTGGCTTGGTGTGTCTGCGAGTGTTTGAGAGGGACCCTCACGGCCCATGTTGGGGTGAAGCATAAAGGAAGCAAGTGAAGGGGCGGGAGCACCCACTCCTCCTGCCCCACCCCGGGACTCCCTTGGGCTCTTACCGTATGTTGTCTTCTCCACCAGCCGCCCGTCCTCACAGAAGTCGTCTGTGGCTTTGCCCAGGAGGCCGCGCACGGTGTAATCCTGGAGGACGGGCAGGCAAGGTATGGGTATGGTCTAAGCCCTGCACGGAGGAAGGAGGTGTGGTCCAGCAGCTCAGGACCCCAGGGTGCCAGACTGAGGCTGGGGGTGGGGGCCACTCAGGGAGCTCGGGCGCTCGGCCCCTGCCCAGCTGCCCCCTGGGGAAGGGCACCGGACTTTCCTGTGATGGCAAGCAGCATTGGCAGCCTGCACAGGGCGCCGAGCCACCCTGTGACCAACCCCAGCCTCCACGCCACTCCACTTCCATCCAACCTGACACCAGAGCCTCCCAGGCCCCCCCCCGCCCCGGAGACTGTCGGCTTCTCTCCTCCCTCCAAATACGATCTGTGCAGCTGCCTGCCTCTGCCTCAGACAAGAGTAACGACAATGACAGTGAGGATGACAGTGGTGACATCGGCTGAGCATCCACCGCGTGAGTGGCTGTGCTGAGCCCGTTACATACTGCCACTAATTTAATCTTCACAGTAAGCCTACGGAGGAGGTACTATTTTCACTCCCATTTCAAAGATGAGGAAATGGATGCACATAGATGTTAAGTAATCCAGCCCAGGACACAGAGCTGGCTACAACAGTGCTACAAGCTGGAGTCTTAACGCGAAGCCACTTGGCTCCACAATCTCTGCTCTTAACCACGAACACCCTAGGTCTCCTAACGCGGCATCTCTGCACACACTCGTGAAGCCAGACCCCACAGCCCAGCAGGAATGCAAGCTCCCTAACGCCGAGATGGTGGTATCCACTTCTCACCATTGCGGAGAGAATGCAGTGGTATCAAGATCAGGCTCTGGGGTGAGACAGACCCAGGTTCAAATCCCAGCTCTGCCTCCTTAGAGGCCGTGTGAGGGAATTCCCCGGCAGTCCAATGGGTACGACTCTGCACTTTCACCGCTGGGGCCAAGGGTTCAACCCCTGGTTGAGGAACTAAGATCCTGCAAGCCCAGGGGTATGGCCAAAAAAATTTAAGAAATAAAGGCTGTGTGAGCCAGAACAAGTGTCATCTCCTCTTTGGGGCCTCATTCTTTCATCTGTAAAATGGGTTAACAGTAGATCCCATCTCACGGGGATGCTGTAAGGCATCCACGAGGGGGTCCACACATGGCGCTGGGCACAGAGCAGTCAGCATGGGACAGCGCCAGCTGTCATGCTGACGCTGTTGCTCAGCTTCCCCTAGCACAAGACTTGCCCTGCCCCCAAATGCGCATCCCTCGTGGAATCCTCTCCGCTTCAGAATCCTACCAGTGACCCCCAGGGAAAGGGCGGAGGGATAAGCAGGCGGCCCCCAGCCCCCATACCTTGGTGAGGTGAGCGTTGTACATATCAGTGAGGAGTCCGCATCCGTGTCCCACGCCGAGCACTGAAAGGTACCCCAGCCTGATCTTACACTGGGCTCCCCGTTCCGGTTCCCCTGGGCTCTCCAACCCCCACCCCCTCCAGCAGAACATGCCCACTGCTGATGGGTGTGGCAGCCAGGGGGCAAGGAGAGCATCTTCTACTGGAAGCAAGGAAGCCTCTGGGCATGTGTATGAAAAGGCAGATTTCCAGGTCCCAGCCACATATACTGACTCTGACTCAAAGTGGGAGTGGGGGTGAGGGTAAGGGTGGGGGGCTAGGATCCTTAGCAAGCTCCCTGGGGATCCTGACACTCAAAAGTAAGAGACCACCAGCCCAGTCACACAGACCTATACAGCCCAGTCACACAGACCTATACTCCCATCTGGGGATGGTTCTCAGCATGTCCTTTAACCTCCTGGGGTCTCAGGCTCCGCATCGGTAAAATGGGGATAAAATTACTATCTGATCTCTGTGGGTGTTGTGATGACCGAGACAACGAGCGGGAAGGAAGTGGTCGGCACAAAGGACAAGTCCAATAAGCGGGGGAATTGTCGCCACTCCCTGCCTTTCTTCGGGTCTGTTTTTCCCTCTGGTTGAAGGAAAGAATGACCCTCCATTCACTCCTGGAGAGGGTACCCCGGGAGGGGCGCATGAGATCACGTCCGCCCGCCTGTGTCCCAGGAAGCAGCACAAGTCGCTATGACCATTGTGCATGCAGGACGTGGCCACCGCCTGACCCTGGGGACACAGATGGCTTATGACTCAGGGCTTTGTGTGCCCAGCGACATCTAGAGCTCTGCCAGCGGGGCCAGGGTCAGGCACTTGGTTACCCCACACAAGCAAGAGGCTTCCTCTCTGGTCCAGGGACTGTCGCTCGCTACATGACCCAAGACAAATCATCTGTGCTCCTCGAGGCTTACTTTTCTTCCTAAAATCATACATGATCTACCAAACAACGTTGTTATGGTGAATACATGTGTACAAAGGGTTTCAAACCACATGTCACAGGCAAGAGTCACTTGATAAGGGTGGACGATCAGGACATCCCTCTTTCCACCAGTTGTCTTCCTAGAGATCAGACTTGGGAGGGATCAGGGGAGGAAGGCAGGAGTGGGAAGTGGCAGTCAGGTGAGAAGTGGGCTGGGCTCCTCAGAGCTCCCCAGGCCTCTATCACTGCACCCCAGGCTCACCACACCACCTACCAAGCACCCCAGATGCCTGGGAATCCAGTCGGTGTCCCACGCCAACCTTCAGGCTGGTGAATGCGAGTCCACGAACTGGAAAGAAACAAATGAGTTCTTTATCCTCAATGAACCCAGCCTCCAGGATGGCTTTGGGCCCACATGGCGATCTCATTCCTAGAATGTTGCCTCATGGAGCCCAAATCAGCATCAAGCTGGACTTTCAGGCTTCCCCACCAAGGAACCTGGGGTCCCAAACCATTTCTTCAGTTTCTGGGGCCCAGAGAAAAGGCAACCCAAAAGGCCTGTAAGTCTGCCTGTCACCATTCCCTCAATGAAGGGCTTTGAGTGCACTGGGCAGAACACTGGAATTAAGATTGGGGGGTTCCTTATCCAGCTCCTGTGGAAGGTGGGTTCTGGACAGTCTCCCAGTGAGAAAATGGAGGCTGCGAATTCCTGGGTCTGTGTGTTCGCAGCCTAGAACTCACTGACTGCTCAGGAAATGACCCATTTCCCAAAAGAATGAATGACTCATCAAACAGATATAATTATGTACAGGTTTTTGTACATCAATTATACTTCAAGAAAGATGTAAAAATAAAAAATGAATGAATGCAGGAGTGAGCTAGAAGCTTTTACATTTCTGAAGATCAAGAGGAACCTAGGGTAACAGTATGGGGTAGTTAAAAGCTTAATAAATCCAGGCTACATGATTTAACATTAGCCAACACTGAACTTTCGTCTTACCATTTGTGAAATGGGACTAGGACCCACTTCACAGGATTCAATGAGATGGTACTTGGGAAAAGCTTAACGTAGTACCTAGTACAGAGTAGGCCCTCAACACATCATACTTGCTATTGCTGTTGTTATACTGTAGACTCACTGAATATTTCTGTCCAAGGGGTTTTGGAAATGGTGGAAAAGTCTTAAATGGAAAAGTCTGAGAATACCAGACCACCTTACCTACCTCCTGAGAAACCTGTACGTAGGTCAAGAAGCAACAGTTAGAACTGGACATGGAACAACAGAGACTGGTTCCAAATTGGGAAAGGAGTACATTAAGGCTGTATATTGTAACCCTGCTTATTTAACTTATATGCAGAGTACATCATGTGAAATGCCGGGCTGGATGAATCACAAGCTGGAATCAAGACTGCCAGGAGAAATATCAATAACCTCAGATATGCGGATGACACCATCCTTATGGCAGAAAGCGGAGATGAACTAAAGAGCCTCTTGATGAAAGTGAAAGAGGTGAGTGAAAAGTTGGCTTAAAATTCAACATTCAGAACACTAAGATCATGGCATCCGGTCCCATCGCTTCATGGCAAATAGATGGGGAAACAGTGGAAACTGGCTGACTTTATATTTTGGGGCTCCAAAATCACTGCAGATGGTGAATGCATCCATGAAATTAAAAGATGCTAAAAAAAAAAAAAAAAAAGAAAAGAAACAAAATTAAAAGATGCTTGCTCCTTGGAAGAAAAGCTATGACCAACCTAGAGAGCATATTAAAAGGCAGAGACATTACTTTGCCAACAAAGGCCCATCTGGTCAAAGCTATGGCTTTTCCAGTAGTTATGTATGGATGGGAGAGTTGGACTTTAAAGAAAGCTGAGTGCCAAAGATTGATGTTTTTGAACTATGGTGTTTGAGAAGATTCTTGAGAGTCCTTTGGACTGCAAGGAGATCAAACCAGCCAATCCTAAAGGAAATCAACCCTGAATATTCATTAGAAGGACTGATGATGAAGCTGAAACTCCAATACTTTGGCTACCTGATGCGAAGGACTGACTCACTAGAAAAGACCCTGATGCTGGGTAAGATTGAAGGCAGGAGGAGAAGGGGATGACAGAGGATGAGATGGTTGGGTGGCATCACCGACTGGATGGACATGAGTTTGAGGAAGCTCTAGGAGTTGGTAATGGACAGGGAAGCCTGACCTGCTGCAGTCCATGGGGTCGCAAAGATTTGGACACGACTGAGCAACTGAACTGAATACTGTTGACTCACTGAATATTTCTGTCCAAGGGGTTGTAGAGGTTCCTGGCCTCTAAGTTCCTTAGCCTTCCAATAGCCTCCCAAACATACACTTTAATTATATCTAATGATGGGGGCTCATTATTGGAACTAGTTTCACTGTTGGTTAGCTTCGTTGACTATAAAAGGTCACTCTTCACAGACACAGAGAACAGATTTGTGGTTGTCAAAGGCGAAGGGAAGTAGGGGAAGGATGGCTTGCGAGTCTGGGATAAGCAGATGCAAACTATTTTATATCGAATGGGCTTCCCAGGTGGCGCAGTGGGAAAGAATCCACCTGTCAATGCAGGAGACACAAGAGATTCACGTTTGATCCCTGGGTCCGGAAGACCCCCTGGAGAAGGAGATGGCAGCCCAGTCCAGTATTCTTGCATGGAAAATTCCATGAACAGAGAAGCCTGGCAACAGTCCACGGGGTTGCAAAGAGTGGGACACAACTGAGTGACTGAGCACACACACACACACATATGTAGAAAGGATAAACAACCAGGTCCTATTGTATAGCATAGGAAACTATGTTCAATATCCTGTGATAAACCATAATGGAAAAGAATGGGAAATAGAATGTATACATATGTATAATTGAATCACTTTGCTGTATAGCACAAATTGACACAATATTGTAAACCAATTATACTTCAATAAAATTAAAAAAATTTTTTTTTAAGTCACTCTTTCACAGGAGTTCCAAATTCTGTCCTGAGGACTTCTACCTGAGGGTCTCAATTTTTACCTGGAATCCCAGAATAATAAAGGGGTCAGCAAACTACAGTCCACAGGTCAAATCCTCAAGTTTTGCTTTTTCACAGCCCACAAGTTAAAATGATTCTTATGTTACTAAGTGGTCTTAAAAACTGAAAAGAATACTATTTCATGATATATGAAAAATACATGAAATTCAAATGTCAGTATCCACAAGTAAGGGGCTTCCATGGTCAGTTCAGTTTAGTCGCTCAGTCGTGTCCGACTCTGCAACCCCATGGATTCCAGCACGCCAGGCCTCCCTGTCCATCGCCAACTCCCAGTTTACTATAACTCACATCCATTCAGTCACTGATGCCTGGTTTCCCCGGTGGTTCAGTGGTAAAGAATCCTGCCAATGCAGAAGAGGCGGATTCAATCCCCTTGAAGGAAAGAAGGAAATGGCAGCGCATTCCAGGATTCTTGCCTGGGAAATCCTATGGACAAAAGAACCTGGCAGGCTACAATCCACAAGGTCCCAAATGAACCAAACACAACTTAGTGACTAAACAACAACAAATCCACAGGTAACGTGTTACTGGAACACAGCCAGGGTCATTACATACTGTCTATAGCTGCTCTGCACAACAATCACACAAACCTGCAAAGCCTAAAATATTGACTATCTAGCCCTTTCCACGGAGAAGGCAATGGCACCCCACTCCGGTACTCTTGCCTGGAAAATCCCATGGGTGGAAGAGCCTGGTCACTTTCATGCACTGGAGAAGGAAATGGCAACCCACTCGAGTGTTATTGCATGGAGAATCCCAGGGACGGGGGAGCCTGGTGGGCTGCCATCTATGGGGTCGCACAGAGTCAGACATGACTGAAGCAACTTAGCAGCAGCAGCAGCCCTTTCCAGGAAATTTTGCCAATCTCTGGTCAAACACTTCACTGCCACTGTGGTCCTACATTGGTCTGGGACAGAAGGAGTCTGGCTAGGACACACTGACTTTGGGCAGGGACTTTCCAGGGAAGCGATACCCAGCCCCTTTGCTGAATGCCCATTACCCAGCGGATGGTCGATGAGTGTGGGCACACGGTTGGCTGTGAGGGTCAGCTCCTTCTCTTTGCTGCTGTCCACGGGTTCCAACAGGAAGCGAACACGCTGTTTAGGGGCAGGAGGCTTCCCAGCATTGAGACCTGAATACACATAAAGAACATCTCATCAATTCTGTTGTAGAAGACAGCTGAAAGCCCACAGTGCAAAGAAGAGCAGAAGTTAAGAAACAGACTTGGGTTCAAATCTTGACTTTCAGTTCAGTTCAGTCTCTCAGTCGTGTCCGAATCTTTGCGACCCCATGAATCGCAGCATGCCAGGCCTCCCTGTCCATCACCAACTCCCGGAGTTCACCCAAACTCATGTCCATCGAGTCGGTGACGCCATCCAGCCATCTCATCCTCTGTCGTCCCCTTCTCCTCCTGCCCCCAATCCCTCCCAGCATCAGGGTCTTTTCCAGAGAGTCAACTCTTTGCATGAGGTAGCCAAAGTATTGGAGTTTCAGCTTTAACATCAGTCCTTCCAATGAACACCCAGGACTGATCTCCTTTAGAATGGACTGGTTGGATCTCCCTGCAGTCCAAGGGACTCTCAAGAGTCTTCTCCAACACCACAATTTAAAAGCATAAATTCTTCGGCGCTCAGCTTTCTTGACTTTACCACTTATTGATTACTTATGACCACGGACAGTACTGAATCTGTTTACCCATCTGAACACGGGAGAAAGCGAGGTACTATGAACCGAACAGTCAGTTAGGAAACCGCTCTGCCCAGACGAATGGGTCACACGATCTTATTTTGCAACAATGTTCAGAAGCTGAGATGGACTCCTGGGAAACCGGAGCGGGATCCTGGGTCTGGCTCGAGGCACTCACCTTTCAGAAGCTGCAGCTCCACAGTATCCCGTAGATGCTTCCATTTTAGCCCGGGGGGCTTGTAGACTGCGAAGAGCCCCTGCAGCCGAGCCAGGCCGGCGGACGCCATACCTGAAGCCCGCGCAGCCCGAGCTCGCCCAACAGCTGAACGCAGACGGAAATGCTATATGGTCCCGCCCCCAAATGTGCTACTACCAATGGGCGCCGCCATGTTTCATGGACGGAAGAGGTTCGCTTCTTATTGTCCTCGGGGGGAAAACGTGCTACGGAGAACGACGTAGGGTCCGGTGCTGAACCCCAAACGTGACGAGGCTTACTTGGAGACCTCTCTTGGAGGTGAGGTTAAATGAGAAGGATTTTATATCCGTGGGTGTAGGTGACAAAGGGGTTGCCTAGGTTTTTTCATGCTTATCGAGAGGCTTTTCCTGTCCGTGCTATTTTTCCCGCCCAAAAGGCCCTTCCCCACTCAGCGCAGTAAGGCTCGAGTCCTTTTGACTTCTCCAGCGCGCCGTCGCCAGAGAAGTTGGGGGCGGGGGGTGGAGTCGGCCTTGCCCGGCTGATCCCCCCCCCAGGACGTCTGACGGTGCCCGCTGCCATGGCGACGCTGCTGCGCTGGGTCGTGCGCCCGCTCTGCGCCTTCCGCGGCAGTCCAGGTCCTTCTGCAGGCAAGCGGCCGGGGCGCGGGAAGGAGGGCCGGGGACGCGCCCCGCTCGGCTCTTTTGACCGCTCGTCTGTTTTCTTGCCCCGCAGGTGTTCCCCTCAGAGCCGTGAGCCATGGCGCCGGCCTGCTCTACCCCGAACACATCCCCACCTCCCTGCTGCAGAAGGTGCTGCTGGCCGCCGGCTCTGCCTGGATGGCGCTCTACAATCCCTATCGCCACGGTAAGGCAGCCAGCGCCGCCGGCGCTTTATTGGGGCAACTAGGGATCCGGACCACCTTACCTGCCTCTTGAGAAATCTGTATGCAGGTCAGGAAGCAACAGTTAGAACTGGACATGGAACAACAAACTGGTTCCAAATAGGAAAAGGAGTACGTCAAGGCTGTATATTGTCACCCTGCTTATTTAACTTATATGCAGAGTACATCATGAGAAACGCTGGACTGGAAGAAACACAAGCTGGAATCAAGATTGCCAGAAGAAATATCACTAACCTCAGATATGCAGATGACACCACCCTTATGGCAGAAAGTGAAGAGGAACTAAAAAGCCTCTTGATGAAAGTGAAAGAGGAGAGCGAAAAAGTTGGCTTAAAGCTCAACATTCAGAAAACAAAGATGGCATCCGGTCCCATCACTTCATGGGAAATAGATGGGGAAACAGTGTCAGACTTTATTTTTCTGGGCTCCAAAATCACTGCAGATGGTGACTGCAGCCATGAAATTAAAAGACGCTTACTCCTTGGAAGAAAAGTTATGACCAACCTAGATAGCATATTCAAAAGCAGAGACATTACTTTGCCGACTAAGGTCCGTCTAGTCAAGGCTATGGTTTTTCCTGTGGTCATGTATGGATGTGAGAGTTGGACTATGAAGAAGGCTGAGTGGTGAAGAATTGATGCTTTTGAACTGTGGGGTTGGAGAAGACTCTTGAGAGTCCCTTGGACTGCAAGGAGATCCAACTAGTCCTTTCTGAAGATCAACCCTGGGATTTCTTTGGAAGGACTGATGCTAAAGCTGAAACTCCAGTACTTTGGCCACCTCATGCGAAGAGTTTACTCATTGGAAAAGACTCTGATGCTGGGAGAGATTGGGGACAGGAGGAGAAGGGGATGACAGAGGATGAGATGGCTGGATGGCATCACCGACTCGATGGACATGAGTTTAGGTGAACTCCGGGAGTTGGTGATGGACAGGGAGGCCTGGCATACTGCGATTCATGGGGTCGCAAGGAGTCAGACACGACTGAGCGACTGAACTGGACTGAACTGAGGGATCTGGAGTGATGCTGAAGCTCCATTGCTTTGGCCACCTGATGCGAAGAGCCAACTCATTGGAAAAGACCCCGATGCTGGGGAAGATTGAAGGCAGGAGGAGAAGCGGGCCACAGAGGATGAGATGGTTGGATGGCATCACTGACTCAATGGACATGAGTTTGAGCAAACTGCAGGAGACAGTGAAGGACAGGGAAGCCTTGCCTGCTGCAGGCCATGAGGTCGCAAAGAGTCGGACAGGACTGAGTGACTGAACAACAACGGGAGTCCGGGGTCTGGGGCCTGGTGTGCCCTTGCCTTGAAAGCCCCGCAGGTCCCGGCCATTGTCAAAGCCTCCCCGTTTGCTTGGTTAACTATAGATTAGACTAGGCCAGGGTACCCAAACCTGGCTGCAAGTCATAATCATCCGAAACATTCATAAAAATGTAGATGCTAGGGTCCCACCCTAAATTCTCACAATTGGAATCTGCTAGGAGTGGGTAGGAGAGGATTGAAGGGAAGTGGGATCTGAGCTTCAGCCTTTTTAAACTGCTTCCTGGGAGATTCTGTTACCCAGACACATTGAGAACCTCTGGACTAGATAATTTATGAGCACCCATCAAATGATAACATCCTGTTAGCATTTGGGATCGTGCATGGCACATAATAAATGCTCAATAAATGTTTGCTGGATGTTTTAATAGGACGCTTTGGGATCCTACAGTGTTTTTCTCATCCCCTCTAGGATTCTTAGATCTGAAAGCACTGTTGTTATTTCCAGGAAAAATGATAATGCTGTTATCATTAATAATGCTGCTCACTGAGCCCTTATTTTACTTGCTCACTGTGTTAAGTGTTTTATATGCGTAACTTTGACTTAACATTAACCCTAAAAGAAAGGTATTACCTGCACTTCACATATTAGGACACTGAAGATGGGAAATGTGAAGCAGTTTGCACACAGTCACCTACATAGTGATCAAAATGGGGCTTGAACCCAGCACTGTCTGATACCAGAGTCTACCCATCCACAGAGCCGTGACATTCTGTCCTGATGATGCACGTGAAAGTGATTTACTAACTCTTTGGAACATTGTGCTAGCCGGAGCCACCTCGCCCCATTAGACTGATAACAGTAATAACTGTAGCCATATTGAGCTTTACTGTGTGCCAGGTGATTCACTGTTTAACTTGAATCTTCGTAACTAAGAGCTGGATACTCTTGTTTTATCATGTATGAAATTAAGGTTTAGACCAGGTCAGATAATTTACTTAAGATCATAGCCTCCATTTGTCCCCATTTTTTTTCCTTTCAGACATGGTTGCAGTTCTGGGAGAGACCACAGGACACCGTGCCCTGAAGGTCCTCAGGGACCAGATGAAGAGGGATCCAGAGGGTGCCCAGATCCTGCAGTAGGTCCCAGCTCTGCCTGGGGGATTGAGGGCATTCTTTGGGGATTCTGATTTCTCTGGAATCACATGGTGTTCCTCTAGGGAACTCTTCTTGATACCATGACCATGGATGGCTGCACAGGCTGGGCACCCTCCAGCTCTATGGATGTCATTCACATAGACAACTCTGATGACCTCCGGACAGTGCAGTATGGTGGCCTCAGCCCAGTTCCAACAACAGGGCTCTTGTGCCTTCACTAACGTCCCATAACATATGCTGCCTGTAACCCCCACCCTTGCAGTGCCCTGTGTGAATACCCAGATCACATCTGAGGCCTGTTTACCCAAGGCAGGAACTATAGCCTTAGCTTGTGGTAGTCTCTTCAGTCCCTGCCACTGGCCTTGCCAGTAGTAGAGGCTCCATTAGGACTTGACCCCGTTGCTGCCCTCTGCCCCTCAAACCCTTACTCTAGCTGGACCTTTCACCTGCCTTTGCTGGTGCCCTCCCAGTATCTGAGTCCTACCTCCTGCTTCACAGGGAGCGTCCCCGGATCTCGCTGTCCACCCTCGACATGGGCAAGCTCCGCAGTCTGCCTGAGGGCTCCTTTGGCTGCGCGTATCTCCATTTTCTGGATGTGAATGTGAGTCTCCAGCTTCTGTGCATTTGGCAGTCACCAGGGAGGGCAGATGAATGGCACATGAGTAATGTCCTGAGGAAGGAGGGGCCTGTGCCTCCACCATGGGCAGCACTGCGTTGCAGTCTTGCGTGTCAAGGCATTGTCATTTTCTGCGGTACAGTCACGTGGGCCAAGAGCATCACTCCAAGCAATTACACTGCTCTACACTTACTAACCTCTATTGCGTGCCACATGGCAGGTTCACACGTGATCTCACTGAATTCCCCCCCCAACAACTCTGCCGAGATGAGGAAACTAAGGCTCAGAGAGGTTAAGCAACTTGCTGATTTCATAGGCCAGTATTAATGGAGGCAATATTCAAATCAGAATCCTGCTCTTAATTATTACATTGTGTCCTCTATTGTAGAGACAGTGTGCCCCTTGGGTGTGACAATTGTTTCCCCATCTATTTGCCTTGAGGTGAAGGGACCAGATGCCATGGTCTTACTTTTCTGAATGTTGAATTTTAAGCCAGCTTTTTCACTCACCGCTTTCACCTTCAAGAGACTCTTTAGTTCTCTTGCTTTCTGCCATAAGGGTGATGATGTCATCTGCATATCTGAGGTTATTGATATTTCTCCTGGCAATCTTGATTCCAACTTCTTCATCCAGCCTGGCATTTTGTATGATGTACTCTGCATATACTCTTGCAAACTCTGGAAGTTGGTGATGGACAGGGAAGCCTGGCGTGCTGCAGTCCGTGGGGTTGCAGAGTCGAACATGAATGAGCAACTGAACTGAACTCTGCATATCAGTTAAATAAGCAGGGTGACAATATACAGCCTTGACATACTCCTTTTTCAATTTTGTTGTTCCATGTCGAGTTCTAACTGTTGTTTCTTGACCTGCATACAGATTTCTCAAGAGGCAGGTAAGCTGGTCTGGTATTCCCATCTCTTGAAGAATTTTCGTTTGTTGTGATCTACACAGTCGAAGGCTTTAGCATAGTCAATGAAGCAGAAGTAGATATTTTTCTGGAACACTCTTGCTTTTTCTATGATCCAGCCGATGTTGGCAATTTGATCTCTGGTTCCTCTGCCTTTTCTAAATCCAGCTTGAACATCTGGAAGTTCTCGGTTCACATACTGTTGAAGCCTAGCTTGGAGAATTTTGAGCATTACTTTGCTAGCGTGTGAAATGAGTGCAATTGTGCGATAGTTTGAACATCCTTTGGCATTGCTTTTCTTCGGGATTGGAATGAAAACTGACCTTTTCTAGTCCTGTGGCCACTGCTGAGTTTTCCAAATTTGCTGGCATACTGAGTGTAGCACTTCCACAGCATCATCTTTTAGGATTTGAAATAGCTCAACTGGAACTCCATCACCTCCACTATCTTTGTTCATAGTGATGCTTCCTAAGGCCCACTTGACTTCGCATTCTAGGATGTCTGGCTCTAGGTGAGTGATCACACCATGGTAGTTAATCTGGGTCATTAAGATTTTTTTGTACAGTTCTTCTGTGTATTCTTGCCACCTCTTCTTGATATCTTCTGCTTCTGTTAGGTCCATACCATTTCTGTCCTTTATCGAGCCCATCTTTGCATGAAATGTTCCCTTGGTATCTCTAATTTCCTTGAAAAGATCTCTCTAGTCTTTGCCATTCTATTGTTTCCTCTATTTCTTTGCATTGATCACTGAGGAAGTGATTCTCTCCTTGTTATTCTCTGGAACTCTGCATTCAAGTGGGTATATCTCTCCTTTTCCCCTTTGCCTTTCACTTCTCTTCTTTTCTCAGCTATTTGTAAGGCCTCCTCAGACAACCATTTTGCCTTTTTGCATTTCTTTTTCTTGGGGATTGTTTTGATCAGTGCCCCCTGTACAATGTCACGAACCTGTGTCCATAGTTCTTCAGGCACTCTTATCAGATCTTGAGCAGAGAATTCAGCATAGAATTGGGGCAAAGGTCAACAGGGTCCAAGTCTTAGTTGATTGATATCAGGAGAGTCAAAGAAGGTCAACATCATCATTTCTTAGGTTTTAACTAATCTGGGATCTTAGCGTGTAGATACCACCCTCCACCTGGGTAGGGCCTTAGTTCCTATAGAAAAGTGTAAAGATACATATCACATTGTTAATGTATATTCTTTGAGGAGGAACTGGGACTCTTTTATCATTGAACTGTTATTTCTTGACGGCTCAGACAGTAAGGAGTCTGCCTACAGTGCAGGAGACCCAGATTCAATCCCTGAGTTGGGAAGATCCCCTAGAGAAGGAAATGGCAACCCATTCCAGTATTCTTGCCTGGAGAATCCCATGGACAGAGGAGCTTAGGGAGTTACAGTCCATGGGGTCACAAAGAATCAGACATGACTGAGCAACTAACACTTTGACTTCTCTTTCGTTGTTTGACTGCTTTTCCTCTATTCCTGCATTCCTTTATTCCTTTAAGATCATTAATTACTGAAACATGTTGAAGGGCAAGCATTGTGTCCAGGCTTAGATCCCAAGTTGACTTAGGCCAAAATGGCTTCTCTAATGTCAAGAATGTCATGCCTGGTTCTCTTTCTCCATGGGCCCCCTACCCTATCTGCTTACAGACAAAGTCTGTATTTTGTAATAGAAGCAATAGATAGTAACATGATCTGCGTTATAAAAGGACCTTAGGATATCGCAGGGCAGAGTCCCTGCTCCTACCCTTCCCTGCCCCCCAGCACATACACTTCCCATCAGAGCACCTCTGTCAAGTTGCCATCCAGCTCAGCTGCAGGAGCCAACCAGGCTGGAGGAGGTCAAAGAGTGAGCGAAGATTGCTCTTGAGCTAGGTTTCTCAACCTTGCCACTGTTGACTTTTGGGGCTGGAGAATTGTTTGTTGTAGGGCAGCACTGTGCATTGTAGGAAACATCCTGGCTTCTACATACTGGATTCCAGTAGCACTTGCCCCACTAAGTTGTGACAACCTTAAATGTCTCCAGACACTGCAGCTATCCCCGGGTAGATGGTTGAGAACATCTGCTTTAGCTTATTGTACCTGAGAAAATAATCATCTTCTATCCTCTCCTGTACTGCTCCCTATTGCCCACGCCCCATTTTATACCATCATCCAGAAATTTCACCAAGATGCAAGTTTATTTCATCAATGGGAAATCCACCAGGGTGACCTGCTCCAGGTACCACCAGAAAAAGGCTATTCTTCTGAAGTCCCCCAGAGCCTTCTGTCCTGTTGTGGAGGGGATGGGACTGCCAAGGCCTCCCTGGGCACCTCGCTCAGCCACAGCCTTAAGTAACAGCCCTGGAGATTGTGACACTTCTAGAGTATAGACACCTGGCAGCCCACAAAGTGTAAGGGAACACCTTTGTCCCAGTGGAGGTTTAGATCAAAGGTCAAGGTGAGGCCACCTTCCCTGAGACTGACTGCTCGCCTTTCTTCCCGTCTTTAAAGCTCTGGGTAAATCACTTGACCTCTGAGCCCCAGACTCTTTATCTGAGGTAAGGAAACCTCATGTTTCTCTTCCAAGGCACTTACATGGCTGATTAATAATGGATGTTAAGGCTTTGGAATCCAGCAGGCTGTGTCCGGAATCCTGACTCAGCCACTTGATTAGCTGTGTGATCTCTGACAAAGTTACTTTATCTCTCCCTTTTTTCTTATCTGAATCTGAGGCTGATAGCAATATCTACCCCCAGGTGGCCTTAAGACGTGGCATGACAATATGTACGGAGGACTTCATAAAGTGCTGGCACATAGTAGGTGTCAGCCATCACTGACCACCTTCAGCTTCACACAACAGATAGAACTCTATAGAAGAAATTAGAACCGGGGACCCAATGAAGTCACAAACACAGACCGTGGCACTGGGCTAGCAGCCCCCAAAATAAAGGCACCAAATCCCTTGACCTCTGGACAGGCTGAGCTCATGCTCTGAAACTAGGAAGACCTATTCTGCATGGTGCAGCTGAGGGGCAGTGGGCAGAAACAGAAGGACAGTTGCCATCCCTGCCTGGGGTCAGAAAGTGGGGCTGGCCTTTTACTCCTGCGTTTACAGGATGATGTAAATTGATTCCCAGGCCTTGGAGACAGAACAAGAGAGCCCGGTCCTGGGCTGATGACCGGCTGCTGCAACACTGTTTACCGCAATAGCATGCACACCATGAAGGGGATTTAGAATCTGCTGCCATCAGATAAACAAAATAGAAACAGATAGAATTACTTTTAATAACATATCTTGTTTTCGTGTGCTAAAATACCCTTTCTGTATGTAATCGATAGTATAAAATTATTGAGATTTCACATTATTCTTGTCATGCCGAGTCTTGGAGCTCCAGTGTGTATTTCACACATGCAGCACATCTCAGTTGGCACTTGTCACATTCAAGCCTTGGTGGCTGCCATGATTGGCTGCTGTACCCAACAGTGCTGGTGTGAACGAGAGACATTAACAATCACGGGCACCAAACATCACGACACAGTCGTGTCAGATGCCACAAAAAATTACCGGATGCTACAAGAGACCATAACGTGGACCTGATCTGTCTGAAGGTCAGGGGCAGCCTCCTGCAGAAGGGACACTTAAGCCAGGTTGTGAAGGACAGGTAGGAATTGTCAAGGTGAAAGAGCACCCTAGGCTGGGAGCAGCTCATCTGAAGAAGTGGGGGCCTTGGGTGCTTCTTTTCTCCTCCCCCCTCATTTTATTTCCAGTTGTGGTTCCAAAAAAAAAACACACCATAAGATTTACTATCTTAGTCCTCTCTAACTGGGCAGTTCAGTAGTGTATTAAATATAGTCACATTGTTGTGAAACCAATCACGGGAGCTTTTTCATCTTGTAAAAACTGAAACTCTGTATCAGAAAACACCTCCTGCTTCGCTCTCCCCTCCAGGGGTTTCTGAGATTCTAGCAGGGGCTGTACATCCTGTGGGAGTTGGGGTAGGCCAAGGGGGTGCCCCTTATATTCCCTGCCTGCAGACTCCCCTGTCAGCAGCTGCAGACAGACCTAAAGTCCTGAGATAGTTCTGGTGGGGTGTGAATTTGGTGGCGTGGTTGAGAGTCGAGGGGAGGCTGGGAAATTGGACCCCGGGAACCAAGAAGAAGGGGTCTAGGGAGGGCTCATGGTTGTCAGAGGGCTTCCCCAGCGGCTCAGACAGTACAGAATCTGCCTGCAATGCAGGAGACCCGGGTTCGATCCCTAGATCTGAAAGATTCCCCTGGAGAAGGAAATGGCAACCCACTCCAGTATTCTTGGCCTGGAAAATCCAATGGATGGAGAAGCCTTGCAGGCTACAGGCCATGGGGTCGCAAAGAGTCAGACACGACTGAGCGATTTCACTCTCATGATCATCAGAAGGTCTCCCCAGACACCCGTGCACCCACCCGCTTCGTGGACGACGAGGAGCTGGCATACGTGATCCAGCGGTATCGGGAGATCCATGACATGCTCCACACCCTGCTGGGCATGCCCACCAACATCCTGGGTGAGTGCTGGCCAGCAGGCAGCCCCTGGATGCTTCCAGAGTGGGCATGGGGCAGAGTGTACCCAGTGGGGCATGGGGTAGAGTGTACCCAGTGAGGGGCCTGGGTGGTGCCGGGCCCTCCATTCAGCCTGTCTCCTGGTCTATCTGCAGGACCAGGTCAGGGCACATCTGTTTCAGCTGCTCACCAGTTAGCTGACCCAGTGCTTCATTTTTCACTTTACCCAAACATCGTGGTGTATCTGGGCTACACATCCCCATCCTCCACCTCCAGTGCCTCTGACAGCTCCTGCACTGATGTGGCAGTGTCCAGACACCTGGGCTCCCCACACTCTGAAACCCTCAGTGGTTCCCGAAGGCCTGGACTCCTCAGCCTGGCTTTTGGAGTCCCGTACCCTGACCCCAAGCTTCCTTTCCAGCCCTTGCCGCCTCCTTCTCTTTCTTGGACCCTCCTCCCCCCACCCCAAGCCAAGTGCCCCAAGGCCCAGCACAGGCCGGGACTGGGCACTGCTGACCCCTGGTAGAGATCGGAGTGGAGCAGATGCCTCACCCTGTCCTAAGCATTACTGGCGCCTCCTCCCCCGGCCCGTCCTCACTTCTCACTCACTTCCCCACCCTGCCTGCCAGGGGAGATCGTGGTGAAATGGTTTGAGGCTGTCCAGACCGGCCTGCCCATGTGCGTCCTGAGTGCACTCTTCGGACCGATCCAACTCAGCGCCCAGTAAGTTCTCAAGGGCTGAGAGGTTGGGGGAAAGTGCAGGGCTCCAGGAAATGGGAAGAGCCCACAGCCTTTCTGAGCAGCCCCAGTGGATCTCAGGAAGCCAGGATGGGAAGGCTAGGGCAGAGCGTGAACCTGGCCCGGCGCAGGGGCTCCAGGATGAGGCTTCGTGAAGCTTGGACGCTTCATAGAACTTGAGGGTTTCTCGGGCCAGGCCCCTGTATCGAGTGAGAATAGCTGGGTCAGGAAACCTGGGGCTGGGGGTGGGCGGTGCAGGTTCCTGGGGATGCAGTCTGGCATTAGTTTCTGGAGGTGGGGGAGCCCTCGACTTAAAGCTGGGCTTTGGCGTGTTCAAAATGTGTGGCTTCGAGCACAGGGCTTTTACCTCACTGAGCTTCTGCCTCCTCTTCTGAAAAGTGGGGCTGGGAACTGCCTCCTCTTGTCTGCACGGATTAACTAAGGACACGCGCGTCGGCTCAGGGCAGGTGGCGTGCCTGGCACTCAGGACCCCGGGTCCTCTGTCTTCTCTCTCCTCTGCGGCCCCACAGGAGCCTGCAATTGCTGATCTCGGAGCTGATCCCATGGGCAGTTGAGAATGGCCGCAGAGCCCCGTGTGTCCTCAGCGTGTACTACGAGCGGCGCTGGGAACAGCCCCTGCAGGCTCTGCGGCAGGAGCTGGGCATCACGGAGCCGCCCCTGCGTGTGGAGGGCCTGGTGTAGACCCGGAGCGCCTGAGGCCCCACCCCACCCCACCCCCCACTTCCCCCAGGGGTGGAGCACGTCTGTGCCAGCACCCAGGTTCCTCCTCTGTGAACTCTGACCCTTGGACATGGCTCATCATGATTTATCAGAGGGAGCAGCCAGTGGAGCTCCTGGGGGAGCCAGAAGTGAACCCCGAGTGCTCAGGGATTGCTCAGGTCCACAACCCATGTACCTGACCCCTCCCTGCCTGCCAGCGTTCTCTGGGTGCCAGCCTGGGGGAGTCTTCACAGGGGCAATGGCTGCCCTTGATTCCCAAGGCCTGAGGAAGAGGGAGGCAGAGAGGGAGGCGGGTCTCTGCTGTCTGAATAAAGGCTCCCATCAGGTCCCAAGTCTGCTTCTCCCATCTCTGCCCGGTGCTGCCCATGACCCTGGCAGGCTTGGACCTTCAAGCGCTGAGGGCAGACACTCCTCCAGCCAGAGCTTCTGCTGCTTTTCCCTGCTCCTCTGGGATTCGAATTCCCCACTCCTCCGCCTTCTAGCAGAGGGACTTAGGGCCAATCCCTTCCACTCTGTGGACCTGTTGCATCATCAGTAGAAGGGATTGAAGTGGCCCCTACCTCCCAGGGTAGCTCTGGGTGTTCATGAGGTGATGCCCAGAGAAGGGGCCCAAGCAGGAGCTGTTGTATTCTTGCTGTGTTCACAGTGGGAGGAGACAGCTGTGAGACTGCAGGCTCCCTTTGGAGTAGCAGCCAGGCATTTTCCTCGAGTCAGAGCCAGGAAGTGTGGACAGGCAGGGTGAAGAGTGTTGTCAGAAGAGTAGGCGGCCCTGTCTTGGAATTTATAGCCAGAAGGACTCCCAGCCTTTAGAAGTTTTGGAGGCCAGCTCCTTGTTGTGTGTGTAGGGCAATGGAAGGCCCAGACGTAAGTAAGGAGGTGTCTGGAGAGAGCAGAACACAGGCCACACAGCCTGGCTGGTTCCGTGCCGCAGCCTCCCTGTGGATAATAAGGGCTGTGGTTTCTAGCCATACCTCAGGTGCATTACTACATCGACACCTCCAACCACGCAAGGACAGAGGTGGTACCATCACCAGTATTTCATTGAGGCAGTAGGAGCGGAGATAGGGCTGGAGTGAGGGACTGTCCAAAGACCTGGTTGGCACGGCCACCCCAGTGCCTCAGCCTTCCTCACACCCACCATGTACCCAGTCCAGCGCTCCCAGAGGCGGAGGGAGGGTGTGGGAGGCTAGAGGCCTATGCTGAAACCATGGCCTTTTCAAGAGGGAAGCCTTGTCCTAAGCGCTTTGAATTTCCACAGAAAGAGGAGCAGGTCAGGGCAAGCTCCCTGTATCTCATCCGTCTTCACAGTACAGGCCACCTTTCCAGAACCACCAGCTGCTTCCCCAGGCCCCGAGCACCTCCACCCTGAGGTCTGGAAAAGTTGACGGTTTGGGGGAAATAAACTGGAAAATTCTGAAAGAGATGGGGATATCAGACCACCTAACCTGCCTCTTGAGAAATCTGTATGCAGGTCAGGAAGCAACAGTTAGAACTGGACATGACAACAGACTGGTTCCAGATAGGAAAAGGAGTATGTCAAGGCTGTATATTGTCACCCTGCTTATTTAACTTATATGCAGAGTACATCATGAGAAACACTGGACTGGAAGAAACACAAGCTGAAATCAAGATTGCCGGAAGAAATATCAATAACCTCAGATATGCAGATGACACCACCCTTATGGCAGAAAGTGAAGAGGAACTAAAAAGCCTCTTGATGAAAGTGAAGAGGAACTAAAAAGCCTCTTGATGAAAGTGAAAGAGGAGAGTGAAAAAGTTGGCTTAAAGCTCAACATTCAGAAAACGAAGATCATGGCATCTGGTCCCATTACTTCATGGCAAATAGATGGGGAAACAGTGGAAACAGTGGCTGACTTTATTTTTCTGGGCTCCAAAATCACTGCAGATGGTGATTGCAGCCATGAAATTAAAAGACGCTTACTCCTTGGAAGAAAAGTTATGACCAACCTAGATAGTATATTCAAAAGCAGAGACATTACTTTGCCGACTAAGGTCCGTCTAGTCAAGGCTATGGTTTTTCCAGTGGTCATGTATGGATGTGAGAGTTGGACTGTGAAAAAAGCTGAGCACCAAAGAATTGATGCTTTTGAAGTGTGGTGTTGGAGAAGACTCTTGAGAATCCCTTGGACTGCAAGGAGATCCAACCAGTCCATTCTGAAGATCAACCCTGGGATTTCTTTGGAAGGACTGATGCTAAAGCTGAAACTCCAGTACTTTGGCCACCTCATGCGAAGAGTTGACTCATTGGAAAAGACTCTGATGTTGGGAGGGATTGGGGACAGGAGGAGAAGGGGACGACAGGATGAGATGGCTGGATGGCATCACGGACTCGATGGACGTGAGTCTGAGTGAACTCCGGGAGATGGTGGTAGACAGGGAGGCCTGGCGTGCTGCGATTCATGGGGTCGCAAAGAGTCGGACACAACTGAGCAACTGAACTGAACTGTGGGGGAAGGGCAGACCCTCAGATGGTCTCTACCCAGCCAGTGAGCTCACCTGCTCTGGCCACTCGGTGCCTGGTGACCTTCAAGAGATGGGCCCCCAGGCACCAGGGTGAGCTAGCGAGGGGGCCTGGTCTCCAGCTCATGGCGGGAAAAAATGACAGTGGCAACAGCTACAACTTACTGAGCTCTTAGCGCAGCCCTGGAGGCCCAGAATCTTCCTTCCTTCGTCTGAATAAACCACGGTGATTTTCTTCCTACCTTTGGGGACACCACGTCCTAGGTCATAACGTGGTCAGCTCCTTGTCATACACACCTGTACTCAAACATCACCTCCAAGGGGGCTTCCCAGACCACCCTGTCTGAAGCTGTCTCCTGGCCCTCATGCCCTCTCATCAGGGATTTTCTTTATGGTGCTCACCACACCCTGGGATGACCTCGTTTGTTAGAGCTGGGTGCTCCCAGAGGGCAGTGACCTTTCTCTTCACTGTTGGGAACCACTGCCTGGCTGGCAGTTGGGCCTTGCTGCTTCGTGGTTGAAGTAATGGTGCTGAGCACCCTGCCCTCATTCAGTCCCCACGACAACCACATTTTGCAGTGAGGGTCTCAGTTCTGGGGAGTACCCTAAGGTCACACACAACAGACTTTCCATGATTATGAGTGTTTTATTTTTCTGAGAGATTTGAGGGTTTTCTGGTGAGGTTTATTTGTATGTTTTTATTAGTAACCAATGTGAAAAATGTTCTCAGTTGCCTATAATGTAAAATAATGGAAACTTCTTAGAAGTATAATCAGTGTCATCTTTTTGAGCAGCAGTTTGGCAGTAACTATCAAAATTTTGAGTGTGTAAAGCTTTTGAAATGATATAACTTGCCAATGGGGTTTTACCTCTTGTTGTTCAGTCGCTAAGTTGTGTCCAACACTTTGGGAATCCATGGACTGCAGCACGCCAGGCTTCCCTGTCCTTCACTGTCTCCCAGAGTTTGCTCAAATTCATGTCTATTGAGTCAGTCATGCTATCTAACCATTTCATCCTCCGCTCCCCCCTTCTCCTTTTGCCATTAGTCTTTCTGAGCATCAGGGTCTTTTTCTAATGAGTCAGCTCTTTATATCAGGCGGCCTAAGTACTGGAGCTTCAGCTTTAGCACCAGTCCTTCCAATGAGTATTCAGGGTTGATTTCCCTTAGGATTGACTGGTTTGATCTCCTTGCTGTCCAAGGGACTCTCAACAGTCTTTGCCAGCACCATGATTCAAAAGCATCTGCTCTTTGGCACTCAGCCTTCTTTATGGTCCAACTCTCACATCCATACATGACTACCGGAAAAACCATAGTTTTGACTATAAGGACTTCTGTTGGCAAAGTGTTGTTGAGTTTTAAGCCAGGTTTTTCACTCACCCCTTTCACCTTCATCAAGAGACTCTTTAGTTCCTCTTCTCTTTCTGCCATAAGGATGGTGTTATCTGCATATTTGAGGTTGTTTATATTTTTCCTGGCAATCTTGATTCCAGCTTGTGATTCATCCAGCCTGGCATTTTGAATGATGTACTCTGCATATAAGTTAAATAAACAGGAGGACAATATACAGCCTTGTACTCCTTTCCCAATTTTGAACCAGTCTATTGTTCCATGTAAGGTTCTAACTGTTGCTTCTTGACCAGAATACAGGTTTATCAAGAGACATGTAAGGTAGTCTGGTATTCTCATCTCTTTAAGAATTTTCCACAATTTGCTGTGATCCACACAGTCAAAGGCTTTTTACATAGTAAATGAAGCAGACATATATGTTTTACTCAAATTTGAAGCTTCCTAGGTGGCTCAGTGGTAAAGAATCCACTTGCCAATGCAAGAGACTTAAGAAACCTGAGTTTGCTCCCTGTGTTGGGAAGATCTGGAAGAAGAAACGGCAACCTACTCCACTATTCTTGCCTGGAAAAATCCCATGGACATAGGAGCCTGGCAGGCTACAGATCTACACGTGACTGAGCATTAGGGTCACACGGCTGGGGTGTGATGGAACCTGCCCTGGGATGTGCAGGCCCTGCGTCCTCTCCCAATAGCCAAGGGGAAGCTCCCTTTCCCTCCATCTGTGTTTGGGGGGCACAGACTCTTAAGACAGATCTGGCCCTGGCACCAACCAGCCCTGTACCCTTGTAGAAATCACATCACCCTTTGAGCCTCTGTTTTTCTCATATGTAAAATGGGGAGAATACAGACCTATCCCACAATAGAACCATTGTGCAAGTGTAATGCTTTAGCACAGAGTAAGAATTTCACATGTGGAAGCTGTTATTTTCCATGAAGGCCCTTCGAGGCCTCCTCTGAAGTCACTGTGTCCAAAGTCCAGCCACAGGTATTTTGCACACACTCCGAGTAGGAGGACTTAACACAGCTCCAAGGTCCTAATGCCAAATACAGCTGAACATCTATGGAGTAAGCACCTCTGCTGTGCAGAGGCCAAACCACTCCAGCCCCCAGTTCCGTTCAGTTCACTTCAGTCGCTCAGTCTTGTCCGACTTTTTGTGATGCCATGAATCGCAGCACGCCAGGCCTCCCTGTCCATCACCAACTCCCAGAGTTCACTCAAACTCCTGTCCATTGAGTCAGTGATGCCATCCAGCCATCTCATCCTGTCGTCCCCTTCTCCTCCTGCCCCCAATCGCTCCCAGCATCAGAGTCTTTTCCAATGAGTCAACTCTTCGCATGAGGTGGCCAAAGTACTGGAGTTTCAGCTTTAGCATCAGTCCTTCCAATGAACAGCCAGGACTGATCTCCCTTAGAATGGACTGGTTGGATCTCCTTGCAGTCCAAGGGACTCTCAAGAGTCTTCTCCAACACCACACTTCAAAAGCATCAATTCTTTGGTGCTCAGCTTTTTTCACAGTCCAACTCTCACATCCATACATGACCACTGGAAAAACCATAGCCTTGTCTAGATGGACCTTTGTTGGCAAAGTAATGTCTCTGCTTTTTAATATGCTCTCTAGGTTGGTCATAACCTTCCTTCCAAGGAGTAAGCGTCTTTTAATTTCATGGCTGCAATCACCATCTGCGGTGATTTTGGAGCCCAGAAAAATAAAGTCAGCCACTGTTTCCACTGTTTCCCCATCTATTTGCCATGAAGTAATGGGACCAGATGCCATGATCTTCGTTTTCTGAATGTTGAGCTTTAAGCCAACTTTTTCACTCTCCTCTTTCACTTTCATCAAGAGGCTTTTTAGTTCCTCTTCACTTTCTGCCATAAGGGTGGTGTCGTCTGCATATCTGAGGTTATTGGTATTTCTCCCAGCAATCTTGATTCCAGCTTGTGTTTCTTCCAGTCCAGCATTTCTCATGACGTACTCTGCTGCTGCTGCTGCTGCTGCTGCTAAGTCGCCTCAGCCGTGTCCGACTCTGTGCAACCCCAGAGATGGCAGCCCACCAGGCTCCCCCGTCCCTGGGATCCTCCAGGCAAGAACACTGGAGTGGATTGCCATTTCCTTCTCCAGTGCAAGAAAGTGAAAAGTGAAAGTGAAGTCGCTCAATCGTGTCCGACTCCTAGCGACCCCATGGACTGCAGCCTACCAGGCTCCTCCATCCATGGGATTTTCCAGGCAAGAATACTGGAGTGGGGTGCCATTGCCTTCTCCATGTACTCTGCATATAGGTTAAATAAGCAGGGTGACAATATACAGCCTTGACATACTCCTTTCCCTATTTGGAACCAGTCTGTTGTTCCATGTCCAGTTCTAACCGTTGCTTCCTGACCTGCATATAGGTTTCTCAAGAAGCACAGTTTTTCACAGTTTATTGTGATCCACACAGTCAAAGGCTTTGGCATAGTAAATAAGGCAGAAATAGATGTTTTTTGGGAACTCTTTTGCTTTTTTGATGATTCAGAGGATGTTGGCAATTTGATCTCTGGTTCCTCTGCCTTTTCTAAAATCAGCTTGAACATCAGGAAGTTCACGGTTCACATATTGCTGAAGCCTGGCTTGGAGAATTTTGAGCATTACTTACTAGCATATGAGATGAGTGCAATTGTGCAGTAGTTTGAGCATTCTTTGGTATTGCCTTTCTTTGGGATTGGAATGAAAACTGACCTTTTCCAGTCCTGTGGCCACTGCTGAGTTTTCCAAATTTGCTGGCATATTGAGTGTAGCACTTTCAGAGCATCATCTTTTAGGATTTGAAAGAGCTCAACTGGAATTCCATCACCTCCACTAGCTTTGTTCATAGTGATGCTTTCTAAGGCCCACTTGACTTCACATTCCAGGATGTCTGGCTCTAGGTGAGTGATCACACCATCGTGATTATCTTGGTCATGAAGATCTTTTTTGTACAGTTCTGTGTATTCTTGCCACCTCTTCTTAATATCTTCTGCTTCTGTTAGGTCCATACCATTTCTGTCCTTTATTGAGCCCATCTTTGCATGAAATGTTCCCTTGGTATCTCTAATTTTCTTGAAGAGATCTCTAGTCTTTCCCATTCTGTTGTTTTCCTCTATTTCTTTGCACTGATCTCCTTGCTATTCTTTGGAACTCTGCATTCAGATGCTTATATCTTTCCTTTTCTCCTTTGCTTTTCACTTCTCTTTTTTTCACAGCTATTTGTAAGGCCTCCCCAGACAGCCATTTTGCTTTTTTGCATTTCTTTTCCATGGGGATGGTCTTGATCCTTGTCTCCTGTACAATGTCATGAACCTCTGTCCATAGTTCATCAGGCACTCTACCTATCAGATCTAGGCCCTTAAATTTATTTCTCACTTCCACTGTATAATCATAAGGGATTTGATTTAGGTCATACCTGAATGGTCTCGTGGTTTTCCCTACTTTCTACAATTTAAGTCTGAATTTGGCAATAAATAGTTTATAATCTGAGCCACAATCAGCTCCCAGTCTTGTTTTTGTTGACTGTATAGAGCTTCTCCATCTTTGGCTGCAAAGAATATAATCAGTCTGATTTTGGTGTTGACCATCTGGTGATGTCCATGTGTAGAGTCTTCTCTTGTGTTGTTGGAAAAGGGTGTTTGCTATGACCAGTGCGTTCTCTTGGCAAAACTCTATTAGTCTTTGCCCTGCTTCATTCCACATTCCAAGGCCAAATTTGCCTGTTGCTCCAGGTGTTTCTTGACTTCCTACTTTTGCATTCCAGTCCCCTATAATGAAAAGGACATCTTTTTTGGGTGTTAGTTCTAAAAGGTCTTGTAGGCCTTCTAGAACTGTTCAACTTCAGCTTCTTCAGCGTCACTGGTTGGGGCATAGACTTGGATTACTGTGATATTGAATGGTTTGCCTTGGAAACGAACAGAGATCATTCTGTCGTTTTTGAGATTGCATCCAAGTACTGCATTTTGGACTCTTTTGTTGACCATGATGGCTACTCTATTTCTTCTAAGGGATTCCTGCCCGTGGTAGTAGATATAATGGTCATCTGAGTTAAATTCCCCCATTCCTGTCCATTTCAGTTTGCTGATTCCTAGAATGTCGATGTTCACTCTTGTCACCTCCTGTTTGACCACTTCCAATTTGCCTTGATTCATGGACCTAACATTCCAGGTTCCTATGCAATATTGCTCTTTAGAACATTGGACCTTGCTTCTGTCACCAGTCACATCCACAGCTAGGTATTGTTTTTGCTTTGGCTCCATCCCTTCATTCTTTCTGGAGTTATTTCTCCACTGATCTCCAGTAGCATATTGGGTACCTATCAACCTGGGGAGTTCCTCTTTCAGTATCCTATCATTTTGCCTTTTCATACTGTTCATGGGGTTCTCAAGGCAAGAATACTGAAGTGGTTTGCCATTCCCTTCTCCAGTGGACCACATTCTGTCAGACCTCTCCACCATGACCCGCCTGTCTTGGGTGGCCCCACATGGCATAGCTTAGTTTCAGTGAGTTAGACAAGGCTGTGGTCCGTCTGATCAGATTGACTAGTTTCTTGTGAGTATGGTTTCAGTGTGTCTGCCCTCTGATGCCCTCTGGCAACTTACTTGGGTTTCTCTTACCTTGGACGAGGGGTATCTCCTCACTGCGCCCCTCCTGACCTTGAACATGGAGTAGCTCCTCTAGGCCCTCCTGCGCCCACACAGCCACCGCTCCTTGGACTTGGGGTTGCTCCTCTCAGCCACCGCTCCTGACCTCGGACTCCAGCCCCGAGGGGAGGTTTAATTCCTTCACCTGAGTTCTGATGTCCATCTCTGTTAAGTCTGGAGATTTAAGTGCTGATGTTAGTTCCCCAACGCAGGGCAGATGGGGGGGTGGGTCACATCAGTGAAAAGGAGCCTGCTGTGAGATCAGCCTCAGTTCAGCAGGTCTTGCAAACCACAGTCTTGCCCTTAAGAACCCCCCAGAACGTCCCTGGTGGTCCATTGGCTAAGACTCTGTGCTCCCAATGCAGGGGACCTGGGTTCGATCCCCAGTCAGGGAACGAAATCCCACATGCTGCAACTAAGTGATCGCACGCCGCAACTAAAGATCCTGTGTGTTGCCACTAAGTCCTGGCACAGCCTAAAGAGATACATAAATATTAAAAAAAATAAAAACCTTCAGTGGCTCTTCACTGTCCCAGTATAACCACCTCAGCCTAGCACACCAGGGTTTTTCCAGTTACTTTTCCTACTACGCGGCCCTCTTCTCCTCATATAGCCTGGTGTTCAATCCCACTAGTCTTCAGTCATGTCATCAAGGCCTTCTAAGTGTTTGCCGAATGCCAGCGTTAGGTAGTTAGAATAGGAAAAAGGAGTCCAGAATGACGGTGGCTAAAAGACAAGAAAGGGAAAAGCCCACGACAATTGAACAAAGGAAGGTCTGAGGACCAGGGTGAGGACCTCAGGTGGAATAAACAGCACTTCTGGCTAGCCCAAGTTACATAGGGCAGGCCCAGGGGGAGGGGAAAACATACAAAAAGAGGAGCCAAAGGGCCGAGGGTCTCTCTGCCGCGCGCTTTCTCTCTCTCTTCTCCTTGGGTCTTTTGGGTCAGCATGCCCTCATGCCTCAAGGATATATTTTCACTTTCTAAATAAAACTGCGTGTAACACTGTCCGAGAGCTGTGACGCGCCAAGGGCTTTAATGTCCGTCGCTTCAAATTTTTGTTGTGACAAGACAAAACCGAGGAAATTACACTCCCCTAACACCAGGGCTCCCTAGTCACTGAGACAGCCACACCCCAGCCTCGTGGAATTGAGAAGCGGCGGCAGCTGAGGGCCTTGGACATGCCAGGCCTGTGCTGAGAGTTTGGAGTGCATCATCTCACTGGATCCACACTCAGCCCGAGGCAGGAAAAAGGCAGAGACCGTGATGACTCTAGAGCCACCCTACTGACGAGGACACACGGGAGGCTCCGCGGGGAGAGAAGACTGATCCACAACCTTATCCACACCCAGATCCACAGGTGTAAACATGATCACTGCCACATCAACCCCCGAGGTCCTATGCAAAGTGGGCGAGTGAGAATTTGGAGGAAGAGGTGGTGGTGGTGACCAACAGCCCTGCTCTCCTCCACCCTGGACACATTGGTAAAGCCAGAGGCGTACCTGGCCTGAGGGAGGCGATGCCAGGGGACCTAGAGGAACAAGACAGTCTGCCCCAAAGCAGCTTATAGCCTCGCTGGACACACCGAGGTGGGTAGGCGGAGATTATTTCTTCTCTGAATAGGTTATCCCTCACCACCTCACCACGTGCGGAATAGCTGGTCCGGAGGGCAACTCAGGTGTGTCTGACCAGAAAGCAAAGGAGCTAAGTCACAGTAACGTGTGTGTGGTGGGTGTCAGCTGAAGTACAGTGAGCACGTAGTGAGGAACAACCTTGTCTTTCCGTCTACCTGCGCTGGGAAGCTGGTTCTTTACCACTGGTGCCCCTGGGTCAGGGCCTCCAATTCACCCTCCGTGTCAGTCATCCAAGAAGCATGTATTTGAGCTTCTGTTATTCGCTAAGACCTGTGGATACAATTAGAGGTAATCTTCAGGTCCAGGTTTTGTATGTGCTTTGTGGTCAACAAGCCTGTAGGTTACAATAATAACAATGTCAACTAATTCAGATGTCCCCCATGACACTCCAAACCAACCTTCTGAGGTGAACACTATTAGCATGTCTTGATTTTTACATATAAGAAAATAAAACTTTGAACATTCAGCTGAGAAGCTGACCCAGGTCTGTTGGATGCCAAAGCCTAGGCCCATAACCACTGCACCACACTGCCTCCTGAATGTCATACCCAAGGGGGAAGTGGTGCTTTTATATACCTTGGTCCCCCAAAAGGATGCACTCTGTGCTCTGAAAGAAATAGATCCAAGTATTTATCAGACCAAAATTTCATAAAATAAAAATAAAAATAAAACTTGGCTATGCTAGGTCTTAGTTGCAGCATGCAGGATCTTCCTTGCAACATGCGAGATCTTTTAGCATGCAGGTTTTAGTTCCCTGACAAGTAATCGAACTCAGGCCCTCTGCATCAGGAGCTTGGAGTCTTAGCCACTAACCTACCAGGAAGTCCCCCCAATTGTCATTTTTTGTTTCTATAAACAGGCTCTGAAAATTGTCCCTCCTCACTTTTAAGGACTTGGACTGAATTAAGGGATTGAGGAGGGATTTATCTTTTTTAAGTAAAAAAAAAAAACTTTAGTTATTTTAAATTGAAGGATAATTGCTTTACAGTACTGTGTTGCTTTCTGACAAACATCAACATGAATCAGCCATAGGTATACATGTGTCCCCTTCCTCTGGAACCTCGCTCCGGATTAAGGGATCTATTTAACAACAAGTGGCAACTGTGGATGCCCAACATGTTTCATTATCAAGGAGCCCAGTTTTGAGAGGTCCAGAGTGACACAGGGTGGGGAAGTTGGCAGGGGGCCCAGGCCTGGGCAGGTGCCACGACAAATGTGGTCATACTCTTCAGGGGCCAAAGATTTATAGAGGTCTCCAGGTCCGTGCCCTTTGTACTTACTACCAAATATGCCAGGTTGCTTTCAAGGTAGCAAGGATAGCAAAGGGTTCCTATGCAGCACTCCAGGGGCCAAGTTTATTGCCGTCCCAGAAGCACTGGCTAGCCTGAGGTCTGCAGGAGCGTGGGGGGTGGGTTGTGAACCTCATGGCACTCAGTTCAGTCAACTTCAGTCACTCAGTCGTGTCTGACTCTTTGCGACCCCATGGACGGCAGCATGCCAGGCCTCCCTGTCCATCACCACCTCCCTTACTCAAACTCATGTCTATCGAGTTGGTGATGCCATCCAACCATCTCATCCTCTGCGTCCCCTTCTCCTCCCGCCTTCAACCTTTCCCAGGATCAGGGTCTTTTCAAATGAGTCATTTCTTCGCATCAGGTGGCCAAAGTATTGTAGTTTTTCAGCTTCAGCATCAGTCCTTCCTTCTTATGGCACTGGAGGCCACAAAATATCCCACTGGAAGTGAGAAAGGAGCCGTCAAAATTCGACTCTGGTGGGACTCGAACCCACAACCTTTGAATAGCCACACCCAGGCCGGCTAGAAGTCCAATGCGCTATCCATTGCGCCACAGAGCCGGTTGCCTATCCTCCCCCGCGCCGGCCTATCTCTGCCTGAAAACCCGCCCTTGTAGCGCCCTGCTAGGGGCCTTTGCCGAACTCTTTGTCAGTGTCTGGGCGCAGATCCCCGGAATCCCCGCCAGTGGCGCGGTGGGGTGGGGAGGGGTGCTCTCCCCCACGTCCGGGCGCCCACGAGTTGTGGGCAGTGGGGGTCCAGGAAGAGCCCGCCTGTCTCCTCCCGGCCTGGCGGGGGCGCGCGGCGCGCGAACTACAATCCCCAGCGTGCGGCGGGGCGCCCCGCCCGAGGCCGTCGCGCGCGTAGGGGGCGGGCTGAGTCCGGCGGAGCCGGGCGCTCAGAGGCTGCGGGGCACCGGCCGGCTCTGCGGCTCGCTCGCCCGTGGGCAAGGCGCCGGAGGAGGTGTCGCCGGCCGGCGTAGCCGGTTGGGATGGCGAGAGGCGGGCGGGGGAGGAGCGCCGCGGGCGGGCGGGGCCGGGCGGCGGGCGGAGCCGGCCGAGTGGCCAGGGCCAGCCGAGGCGCAAAGCCGGCAAAGCGCTGCTGAGAACCTGCTCCGCGCGCCCAGGAGCGGCCGATGCGCGCCGCGTTCCCTACTCTGCTACAGCCGGCGGGCCGCATCTGGACAGGGTGCCCCGCGGCGGGGGCTGACGCCAGGTGAGCACAGGCCAGAACAATGGGTCTCCGGGCGAGAGAATGCGCCCGGTCGGGTCCGGGGGAGGTGGCAGTACCGGCTTGGGCTGGGGGCGGGGGGAAGGGGAAACGGGGCGCGCCCTACTGCTCTGTCTCCTTACCGGGCGCTCTGTTACCCTGGCTTTTTAGGGGCCGGTGCGATCCGTAATGACCTGGGATCGCGGCCCCGGCCGATCTGGGCATCCCGTTCCTTCCTCGAACACAACCCTCAGCCTTTCGGGACGGTCTCGCCTTCTGCCCTCACGGACTCTGGGAGACCACAGTTCTGGGGACCTTGGAGACCTTTGGCATTGGAGTTGGAGGCGCTGGTGCAGTCCTCCTCCTGGCTTTTGCTTTTCGTGAGGCGGAGAGGGGAGATGGTCTAAGGGTCCGGACCATGTCTTCATCCTGGCTTGGAGAATCTCAGGCTACCTCATAGCCCTGACCTTCAGCCCCTCCCCAGGATTAGGAGAGCCTGAAGGCAAACAGCCCAGTCGGCTGTCCCTTGAGCAAGTCTGAAAAGTGCTAGGAATAGAGTCCGAGAGCCCTAATCTCAGCCCTGCCAGCTGTTCCTCTTCCCTTAAGCCCCAGTTCCCGAAGAGTCATCAGAGTGGCTTGCTGAGTGTGTTTGTGGGGGTGCCTTCAAGGCCTTCTTTCTCTCAATACTTTTCTCCTCTGGGCAATCACCTCTCTGGCACCTCCAGGCTCTTACCTGTTTTCTCCATCGCCCCCTGTGGGCCAGCAGAGGCATGGTGCTTCCAGGCCTAAGGGCAGGGACTGAGCAAGGCCCTTTCCCAAGAAGCTGCCTCTCTGGGTGTTGTGGCTTGGCCTCATCATCCACAGAAACTCCCTAGGTCTTCGAGTGGGAAGTCGAGCCAGAGGCACTTAAGTCAATACCAAGCCATTTTGGTTGGGATCCTAGATGTCAGGCGAGTAGACTGTCCTCTGAGACCAATGGTCATTACACCCATTGCACAGAGGGGAAGACTAAGGACTAAAGTGGGAAAGGGACTTGTCCAAGATCATTCAGAGAGTCCTAGGCAGAGATGGGACTGGGAGGCTAGAACCAGCCCCTGACCCGCAACCCAGCTCCTTACCTCAAGTCCAGGCCTTTAGCCTGACCCTTCCAGACTGTCCTGGGATGGGACCCAGTCCTCAGCTACCCTACTCCATCTGAACTCACTACACATTGACCATCTGAGATGATAGTGGCCTGGCTGCCCCGGGCCAGGAGGTAGGGCACCCAGGCACTTGGATCCACTGACTGCCCTGTGCCCACAGGCCACAATGCTGCTTGGGGCGTCTCTGTTGGGGGTGCTGCTGTTCTCCCGGCTGGTGCTGAAACTGCCCTGGACCCAAGTGGGGTTCTCCCTGTTCTTCCTCTACCTGGGGTCTGGCGGCTGGCGCTTCATCCGAATCTTTATCAAGACTGTCAGGCGTGATATCTTGTGAGTACCTGGAACAGCCCTTCCTGGGTCTCCTACACTCTTCTGGGTTTAATCTCCCCAAACCAGACCACATGGCCTCTACCAGCACAGAGTACCTGGGCCCCAAAGGAGCAGTCTTTGCTCCTCATCCTTCCCCTTGCAATAGTACATGGTACCTCCATTGCCACGGTCAAAGTCTCTTCCCAGGGAATCTCCCTAACCTGGTGCCCCTTGGCCTGGAGCAGACTTGGGGGCCTGATCCATACACTGAACACCATGCATGTTGAGGAGACCTCAGTAAGGGGTCCCGAGAAGATGCTGTAGCTTGTGAGAGGGTGAAGAGGAACCCTGTGAAGTCTCTGTCCTCCAGCTGGCGCGGGTTCTGGAGCCACCTGAATCATGCCCACAAAGAACCTGTTTCACAAAGAAGGGCAGGTATGGTCCACAAGGAGGATATCCTGTACCAGAAAGCCTGGCTGCCACCTGCTCTGTGCCAGACCTTGGGCTGACTCTGGGTGTGGGGTTGAGTGGACATGGCAGTCCAGGACCTGGGACAGGCTCAGACTGGTCAGGGAGACTGGCAGGGGACACAGAAAATCCGCAGGCTAGCAGGGCCCTGCAAGCAGAGCCCCTGGCAGTCTTGTTTTGCTCGTGGCCGTGTCCCAGCAGTGTGACCCGCACTCGGAACAGGCAGCTCGGCGTTTGTCAATCTGAGCTGATGCAAAAGGAGGTGTTGAATGGCCACTGCAGGAAGGATGGTAGCAGCCCAGAGGTGTTGGGGGCGTGAAACAGAGAGACGGCTTCAGGCCTGGGCCCTGGGAAATCAGAGGAGGCCTCCCAGAGGAGAAGCAGGTGTGCCTGAGAGTCACCTCCAGGAGGTGGAAGCAGGGGGTGCCAGTCGGAGGGCATGGCAACAGCAAAGGCGGAGAGGCTGGGGAGCCAGGAGAGTTCAGGGATCCGAGGTGGCAGGGCAAGGTAGGGAGATGTTGCCAAAAGCTTCCTGTACAAACGTTTGTTGAACCTCAGTGCCCTGCCTGGCACCGAGCAGGGCCCAGGAGCAAGATGGTGAGGCGGGACAGAGCCCCACCCTTGCTGGGCCCACAGGGAGGGAGACCAGACAAACTGCAAACTTGTCCTTTTTTACTGGAGTGGTGAGGGGGAGAGGGATGATCGGGGGTGTGCCAGGTCCAGGACGAGGATTTGGACTTTGGCTTGCTCCCTGGAGATGTGGAAGGCCCTGACAGACCCACAGACTCCGAGCAGAGAGAGGGCAATAGGGGTTGAACTCTGGAGTCGGAGGGGACTGAAGTTCAAATGTCAGCACTGCTGCGTCGTCCCACCTTGAAGCCCAGGGCAAGTGTTGGGCACCGGTGTCTTCCTCTGTACCGGGTGGGGAGGAAGTCATCACCTGGGTGCCCGGTGTTATCATGCAGCATCAGTGAGCCACTTCAGGTAACGCTGCCCCACACACGGGTGCTGGGAAGGGGGTGTCGCAAGCGATCAAACCAAGGTCTCGGGACCCCCTACTCCTAAGCCCGGCAGTCACAGCTCCCTTGCTCTTCCTCCCCTCCCCTCCCCCAGCGGCGGCACCGTGCTCCTGAGGGTGAAGGCCAAGGTGCGACGGTACCTACGGGAGCGGCGCACAGTGCCCATCCTGTTTGCCGCCACAGTCCAGCGCCACCCAGACAAGACGGCCCTGATCTTTGAGGGTACAGACACGCACTGGACCTTCCGGCAGCTGGACGACTACTCAAACAGTGTGGCCAACTTCCTGCAGGCTCAGGGCCTGGCCTCGGGCGACGTGGCCGCCCTCTTCATGGAGAACCGCAATGAGTTTGTGGGTCTGTGGCTGGGCATGGCCAAGCTGGGCGTGGAGGCGGCGCTCATCAACACCAACCTCCGGCGGGATGCGCTGCTCCACTGCCTGACCTCCTCCCAGGCCCGGGCCCTCGTCTTTGGCAGCGAGATGGCCCCAGGTGAGCCCTGAAGTGGCAAGGGACAGGCAGGGAGTCCCACGGACTGCCGCAACCCACCTACAGCCCCTGGGGGAGGCTGTGTGTGGCCCACAGGTTAAGGGCATGAGCCCTGGAGTCAGACGGTGAGGGCTCTTCCCCCGCAATCCCCAGGAGCCAGGAGACCCAGGGAGATGGCAGTCCTCTGCCGCAGTCTCCTCACCACAGCACCGTTTTCAGGGAGGTGCTTAACAGAGTGAAGCACTAACAAAGCGGCTGATGCTAAGTGAGCCCTCAGACATGATGGTAACCATTCTTGTGACTTACTTGGCCTCATCTCCATCATTTCAGTCACTCAGTCAGTCGTGTCCAATTCTTTGCGACCCCATGGACTGCAGCACGCCAGGCCTCCCTGTCCATCACCAACTCCCAGAGCTTACTCAGTCTCATGTCTATTGAGACAGTGATGCCATCCAACCATCTTATCCTCTGTCATACCCTTCTCCTCCCGCCTTCCATCTTTCCCAGCATCAGGGTCTTTTCCAGTGAGTCAGTTCTTCTCATCAGGTAGCCAAAGTATTGGAGCTTCAGCTTCAGCATCTGTCCTTCCAATGAATATTCAGGACTGATTTCCTTTAAGATGGACTGGTTGGATCTCCTTGCAGTCAAAGGGACTCTCAAGAGTCTTCTCCAACACCACAGTTCAAAAGCATCAGTTCTCTGGTGCTCAGCTTCTGTATAGTCCAGCTGTCACATCCATACATGGCCTCATCTACCTGACCTGTAAAATGGGAACAAGAAGCCGCTCCCTGCTGTGCCACAGAGCTTATGTTTATCGGCTGCCACACTGGCACTGACCACGTGCTGAGCTCGGTGCTTCACAGAAGCAGCTCTAATCTTCGCAAAGCCTGGTGAAAGCAGAGAGTGTCATCTTGGCTTTACAGAGAACGAGACCGAGGTTCAGAGTGGTGCGAGGCACTCACCCAGAGCCACACAGCTGTTAAGTGGGTGACGGAACCGAGATTTGACCTTGGGCTTGACCCCAGTGTGCCTGTTCTCTCTCCCCACACTGTTGTGACTAATGGGCTAATGTTGTGGGCTGATGGGCAGAAGAGGTTATGGAAATGCTGAAATGAGGAGAGGAAGGAGGCGGCAGGGAGAGAGTGAGAGGGTCAGAAGAAGTTAAGAGGAATTATGGCTTAGTGGGCCAGGACCGGCCTGTGTTCTGGGCGCTGAGCATCTGGACATCTGTAGTGCACAGGGGAGCCTGAGAGAAGGCCGCCACTCTCTGAAGAGGCTGAAGGGCTGCCAGCCTCTGACCACCCCCGACTCCTCCCTCCTAACCAGTCCCCCACAGACTGGCATCATACAGTGGATAGAAGCATAAACCTTGGGGTGAGGTAGAGCTGGCTTTGAGCCCCAGATCTGGCACATTCTAGCTGTGACTCCCTTCTGTGCTTGGGGCCTCAGTGTTCCCATCTGTAAGATGGGCTGTTACTGGTACCCATTTCCTGAGGTGTGTGAGCAAGAACCTGCATGTAAAGAGCCTGCCATGTGATCAGCCAGCAGCTCGTGGGAGCCCTTGCTTCTCTCAGCATCTTCCTTATAACAAGTCCCAGGCACTTCGTTCACCTCTCTGCCACACCCAGCCAGTGTCCTCTGACACCATGCTTAGCCCCAACATGAGTAGAAGTCCCTGGAACAGGAGGCAGAGGGGAGGAGGGGTGCCCTGGCCTGCCGGTGGATCTGTCTTGTTTCCCCCGCAGCTGTCCTTGAGATCCATGCCAACCTGGACCCCTCGCTCAACCTCTTCTGCTCCGGTCCCTGGGAGCCCAGTGCAGGGCCCACCGGCACAAAGCACCTGGACCCGCTACTGGAAGATGCCCCCAAGCACCAGCCCAGCCGTCCCAACAAGGGCTTCGTAGGTGAGCCCCTCACCCCCACAGAAGGGTTCAAAGATGGCCAAGAGACAGAGCAGGGGCCTCGGGGCCTGGGTTCTTCTGTAAACTTGCCACGTGACCTGGAATGAGATGTCATATCCCTTTTCCATTCGGGGAAAATGAGCCACAGTCCCCAGCTTTTGCTGCGAAGACTGGGTAAGCTGGCGTGTGTGAAAGTGGCAGGCACTTCTTGAACATGCAGTTCTTGAATAGCCTTCGCTGATGCCCGATGCAGGCAGGAGCAGGTGGAGCCCGGGAGCCTGCCTCGTCCTAGTGTGGGCTGGGCTCAGGCCCTCGGCGAGCCCCTTTCATAGTCACCCAGTGCCCGTCCAGGGCAGGCCCCTGTTGTGATCCTCTCCCTGCTCTGGGCTACCTGCCCCCAACCCCTCCTCCAGGCAGCCTTCCAGACCCTCTCGCCTCTCTTCTCCGCTCCACAAGCCTGCCTTGTGGACCCCAGGGCTTACCGTGTGGCCTGGGGCAGGGGGACTCAGGGCCTGGGCCAAGTTCATGTCCCAGCTCTACTGCTTCCCTTGTGTGACCCTGAACATCTGAGCTGCTCTCTGAGCCTCGGTTCCCAGAGCCGTGAAATTGGGGATGGCAACCGAACCTATGCTTGAGGGCTGGAAAAGGTCCCATGGAGAGCTGGGGTCATTACCGTCTGACCTCTGCCATCTGTGGCTCTTGCGTGCTGGGTGCTTTTGTAAGCTCCTTGAGGGCAGGCCCTCTGGCAGGTTGAGTCTGGTGCCCAGCCTTGGGCTGACATGCCTTGGGCACCCTGTAACACGAGTTACTATATAACGTGGCATCACCCCGTGGCATGCCTGACCTCCTGGAACCTCCAGCCTGGTGGGACTGAGCCTCACACAGAGACCATGACGTGACTGTCCCTGGTCCTCAGATCTGGGGGGATAAAGACAGCGTTGCTGGTACAAAAGCTGCCTCTGAGCCCTGCTGTCTGCAGCTGATACTTCCCATGTAGTAGGCATCAGCTCCTCTGAGAAAGCCCTCCCTGGAGCTACCACCCCTCCTTGGAGTCTGGGTCCAATGCTGCCGCCAGGCTTTGGCAGGCCCTGTGCTTGCCAACACACAGTGCTCGCTATTGGAAATGCCCGCCTTCTCATCTTCCTGTCCCACTGGGCGGGCACCTCCCTCCTAGGCAAGGCCTGTGCTCATATTAGTCACTGATGTCACCCTGGCCCTGGCACAGAATGAGGGCTCAGAAGAGTGTGTTGAAGGAGCCAGTGCAGGTATTAGAGCAGGTAGTGATGTCTGGGGTCATCAGGGTAGGCTTCCTGAAGTAGGTGTGCCGGGAATGGGTGTTAAGTGATACACACCTACCACTGTCTGACTTTGTGCCCAGCCTCACGCTGGCCCCTCTCACAGCTGCTCCTGCCTGTTTTCCTCAGATAAGCTCTTCTACATCTACACGTCAGGCACCACCGGGCTGCCCAAAGCTGCCATCGTGGTGCATAGCAGGTAAGGGGACAGGGCCCTGCGGGGGAGACCTGGGGAGGTGGGGCCTTGGGGCTCCTCTCCTCCTGCCTTTCCAAGGGCCCACGGAGCCCTCAGCCCTCTGCCTTCCCAGGTATTACCGGATGGCTGCCCTGGTGTACTACGGCTTCCGCATGCGGCCTGACGACATCGTCTATGACTGCCTCCCCCTCTACCACTCTGCAGGTAGCCTGGGCCCGCCCCCTCGGTGCCCAGCCGTCCCTGAGCCTTCAGAGCCCTACCCCTCCTGGCAGGCTACATGTTGCAATAGAAACATAACAAGCTTTGGAGTCAAATCTGGTTTCAAATCCAGATATGGACATTGACCTTGATGAGAGTGGGCATACCAGCATAATTGGTGGGTGTGGCAGTGCCCACAGGGCACCTGGGCTGGTATGACCATTCAGTCCATTTCCACAGGTGTGGACAGCCTGGCTGCTTGGTCTGGGGGCTTTCTAGAAAGACAGATGACTACATATAGTTCCTGCCCTTGAAGGTGCTTAGAGTTTGAGTATGTGTGTTGGGGGCAGGCTGAATGACGGGAACCCTACCCTGAACTCTCAGGCAAGAAAGGGCATTGAGTGTGGGGAGGTGCAGGGAGCAAGGAGTTCAACTCAAAGAGGAGCCCAACTCCAGGAAGGCTTCCTGGAGGAGGTGCCCCCCAATACAGGCAGGTGTGAAGCCAGGCAGGCTAGCTCAGCTCTGGCTGGCTGAATGGCAGTGTTACAGCTTTGGGAAAAGGAGCTTGGGGCCAGCTCCAGAGGCTTCAGGGGACTGTCTAAGTAATGTGCACCTGAACCCGTAGGTACTGGGGAGCCATGGAAGGTGTCCAACTGGGGAGAGATGTGATCAGTTAGAGTTGGAGGGCAGGACAGGGAAAGGAAGAGTCTTCGAGGGGGTTGGACTGTACAAGAGGAGGCTCTGGAGTACACGATATCTCTCCTTTGTCTGACTTACTTCACTCAGTACTATATAGCCCCAGGGAACTCTGCTCAGTGTTATGTGGCAGCCTAGATGGGAGGGGAGTCTGGGGGAGAATGGTTACCTGTATATGTATGGCTGAGTCCCTTCGCTCTTCACCTGAAACCATAACATTGTTGGTTAATCAGCTATACCCCAGTGCAAAATAAACCGTTAAAAAAATAAAATGACATCTTTGGTGGCCAAAATAAACAAAAAGACGAGACTCTGGAAAGAAAGGGCTCCTGTCTCCCTGACCCCCGGGTCCCCCCTCTGCCTTCAGGAAACATCGTGGGGATGGGGCAGTGCCTGATCCACGGCATGACCGTGGTGATCCGGAAGAAGTTCTCGGCTTCCCGCTTCTGGGACGACTGTATCAAGTACAACTGCACGGTGAGTGAGAAGGAAAAGGGTGGAGCGCCCATGCCCCACACCAGCTCTACGCAGGGACGCCCGTCTTCAAGCTGAAGGCAGCCAGCCGTTTACTCGGGGCAGCACTCCCGTCGCTCAGATGGGGAGACTGAGGCCCAGAGAGGGAAGGGATCACACAGCCGGCCCTGGGGATAGGAGGGGTAGGGGCTTGGGAGGGCAGCGAAGGCGGGGCAGCCTCCAGGGCCCAGACTCATACCTGGTCCTCCCCCAGATTGTGCAGTACATCGGCGAGCTGTGCCGCTACCTCCTGAACCAGCCGCCCCGGGAGGTGGAGGGTCAGCACCGGGTGCGCATGGCGCTTGGCAACGGCCTCCGCCAGTCCATCTGGACCGAATTCTCTAGCCGCTTCCACATCCCCCAGGTGGCCGAGTTCTATGGGGCCACGGAGTGCAACTGCAGCCTGGGCAACTTCGATGGCCAGGTGCGGCCCAGGCTGGGGACGCAGCGGGCCCACGGGAGACACGGACGGCGGAGGGGAGGGCGGGCTTCCGACATGGAGGGCGGTTGTGGGAGCTGGAGCCCGGCTCGCAGCCCCCCAGACTGTCCAGTTTGAGGTGGGAGAGCCTGGGCCCAAGGCTTGGCCTTTGCAGGTGGGAGCCTGTGGCTTCAACAGCCGCATCCTGTCCTTCGTGTACCCCATCCGGCTGGTTCGTGTCAACGAGGACACCATGGAGCTGATCCGGGGTCCTGACGGCCTTTGCATTCCCTGCAAGCCAGGTCTGCCCGAGGGTTGCAGCTCGGGGTCAGAGTGGGCGGGGCTGGCTTAGGAAGGGGACGGGGCAGGGATGGGTGGGTGGGTGCGTGGGTGAGGAGCCCTGTCCTGATCAGCGGCCCGAAGTCAGCTCTTCTCTTAGGGCTGCATGGCATTTATTTCTTGATCCAACCATCCGTTCAGTCACCATCCCATCTACCCAACAGCCCATTCGTGCACATTTGTGCTACGGACCCTGGGCCCCGGCTGCCGCAGCTCCCCAGCTCTGTGCCTGAGTCCCCTCCTGCACGTGGTTGTCCTGAGGAGGTGGTGCGGTACAGGATGCAAACCTCTGAGCAGAGCGGTCCCTGGGGAGTGCTGACTTTAGTTAGGCCGTCCACGCTGAGCTTGACCACCCTTTCATTTGTTCAGTGACCAAGTGTTACTGAGAAGCTCCCAGCCCTCGGGGCTCCCGGGCTGGGGGAGAAAGGGGGCATTGCTGGGGGTATTTTAGTATGAAGGAGACCCCAGGGGGACCTGACCCTGCCTCCCCTGGCTGCAGGTGAGCCGGGCCAGCTGGTGGGCATCATCATCCAGCAAGACCCCTTGCGGCGCTTCGACGGCTACTTGAACCAGAGCGCCAACAACAAGAAGATCGCCCGGGATGTCTTCAAGAAGGGGGACCAGGCCTACCTCAGTGGTGGGTGGACACCCCTCTGGAGGCCTTTGCCGCCCCTTGGGGAGGGGGGAAGGGATTGAAGGGCCCCACCCTCAGAGAACACCTCCGCCCAACCAAGCCCCTGGGGCGCCACCCCCCACCCCCACATGACTCCTCTCTAGGTGACGTGCTGGTGATGGACGAGCTGGGCTACGTGTATTTCCGCGACCGCACGGGGGACACGTTCCGCTGGAAAGGCGAGAATGTGTCCACCACTGAGGTGGAGGGCACGCTCAGCCGCCTGCTGGACATGGCCGACGTGGCCGTGTATGGCGTCGAGGTGCCAGGTATCCCGAGAGGCGGGAGGGGGCCAGGCGTTTGTGTGGAGCAGCCAGCGGGGCCGTGGCCAGCCAGCTGCTCACCGCCCACTCTGCCGCCTCCCCAGGGACCGAGGGCCGGGCCGGCATGGCTGCCGTGGCCAGCTCCTCCAGCAGCTGTGACCTGGAGCACTTAGCCCAGCTCCTGCAGAAGGAGCTGCCGCAGTACGCCCGCCCCATCTTCCTGCGCTTCCTGCCCGAGCTGCACAAGACAGGTCTGTCCCCCGACCCTAGCTGCAAATCACGGGTGGGTGCCGGCTGAGGCCCCTTCCCGGGCCCTTCTAGGGAAAGCGGCTGGCTGTGGTTCGCCCTTCCCCACAGCCTCTCTGGGTGGTCGGCAACATGACCTAGCTGTGAGCTGACACCGCCTCCAGAGAGAGATGGTGTGTCTACTGTCCGTGGAACCAATAATGACTGAGTGTGGTGGTCTGCTCCAGGCACTGTGCTTGGGCCCTGGGGATAGAGGTGACAAATTCCAGCAGGACCTGTGTGCTTCCTGGGAGTTTCCAGAGCAGGAGGCAGCCACAGGATAAGGAATTGCTAAGATAAAAGAGTGGAATGCAGGTCAAACTGATAGGAAAGGGAACGTGACTTGGGGATGACTGGAAGGCTCCCCTGAGGATGCTCCAGTTCAGCGGGAGACCTGAGTGAGAGAGAGAGCACTCTGGGGACAGGAGGCCCTCTGGGCTGTGGGAACAGCCCATGCGGAGTCCCTGAGGCAGGGAGGTGCTTGGTTGCCAGGGGACTAAAAGGAGGCCCCCGAAGCTGGGGCCAGTGAGGGGTGGGCATCGGCATGTAGTGGGATGGGAGGGCACGGGGGAGCCACAGGAGGGTTGGAGCAGGGTAGTGACCCAGTCAGACTCATGTCCTGCAAAGCCCGCCAGTGTCTGAGGGGCTGCAGATGGCCCCGTGGGACAGGGAGATGAGAGGGCAGGGTAAGTGGTGGGTCCAGATAGACAGCAAGCACCCCGAGGACTGGATGGCCTCTGTGACTTCTGCATCCTGGAGGGACAGGGAGGCTGTTGGACCTTAGGCCTCAGACAGGCTTTGCTGCAGAACAAACAGCCCCCAAGCTTACTTAGGGCTCCAAACAGGTGTCTTATTTGCTCACAATTTGTAGGTCGGCAATTTGGGGTGATGTTCAGCTGAGCGTTCTTCTGTTGGCCCCACCTAGCGTCAGACAGTGCCATCGACAGCTTCCGCGGCTATCCAGTGGTTAAGACTCCATCTTGCAGTGCAGGGGTGTGTGGGTTCGTACACACAGGATTAGATCCCTGATCAGGGAACTAAGGCCCCACATGCCTTGGGGTGTGGCCAAAATTTTTTTTTAAGTTTTAAAAGAAATAGTGCCACTGGGTGTGAGGTGGCCTCCCTCACGTGGGGCTCCCAGCTGGTTGGCCCTGCAGCGGTGTCCACATACCTGTCTGCGGTGATGGTGGTGTTCTCTGACCGCTCTCTCCAACACAGCAGCCATCTGCCCCCAGTAACTACTGAGCACTTGAAGTGCAACTAGTGTGATGGTGAAACTGAATTTTAAATTTTGTTTAATTAAATTTACATAGCTACACATGGCCAGTGATTACCCACTTCAGTTCAGTTGCTCAGTCGTGTCCGACTCTCTGCAACCCCATGGACTGCAGCATGCCAGGCCTCCCTGTCCATCACCAACTCCCAGAGTTTATTCGAACTCATGTCCATTGAGTTGATGATGCCATCCAACCATCTCATCCTCTGTCGTCCCCTTCTCTTCCCGCCTTCAATCTTTCCCAGCATCAGAGTCTTTTCTAAGGAGTCAGTTCTTCGCATCAGGTGGCCAAATTTTTTACTGGAGTTTCATCTTCAGCATCAGTCCTTCCAATGAATATTCAGGACTGGTTTCCTTTAGGATGGACTGGTTGGATCTCCTTGCAGTCCAAGGGACTCTCAAGAGTCTTCTCCAACACCACAGTTCAAAAGCATCAGTTCTCTGGTGCTCAGCTTTCTTTATAGTCCAGCTCTCACATCCATACATGACTACTGGAAAAACCATAGCTTTGACTAGACAGACCTTGTCTAAGTGGCCTTTGCTGGGATGGTTCCCCTTTGTTCCACATGGCTTTCCATCCTTCAGAGGTCAGTCTGCTCTCAGGGTGCCCCCAAGTGGGTAAGGATGGAAGCTTCAACACCCCTTGAGGCCTAGGCTCACCCAGACTGCCCACAGTCTCTGAGTCAGAGTAAGTTGTAAAACCAGTCTAAATTCAAGTAGGCGTTGAGAAAGACTCCAGCTCTTGCTGGGAGAACTGGCTGATGGACACGACAGAGGAGAAGCCAGGGAAGGAAGCTGTAGGCATATCTGGTATCCATCGTACCTGAATTCAAATTCTTACTAGCTGTGTAACGTTGGCCCAGAGGTGTGCTTCTCTGAGCCTCAGTCTTCTCATCTATCTAGTGGGGCTAATACCATTGAGTGAAAGATACAGAATTTCTTAAGGGGGAAAATGGTCATTGAACTATTTCAGAGATGCTGAAATCTTGTGCATCTCAGAATCCATAGGATATGGTTATGTCCCTCCCCCGGGGTTGAGGTGCAATTTCCTGAGATCACTTCTGTACCTGGGAGGTGCTCAGGTTAAAACGAGCCCTCAGGGAAGGCCCGTGTCCTGCCCTCAGTCTGCTGTCAATTCAGCACGTGGCCCTGGACAAATAGCTTCCCTTCTTTGGGCCTCAGTTTCCTTGTCTGCAAAGAGGGGTGGGTGACTCCGCCCCCTCCCCTTTGCCGGGGCTGCTGAGGAGCTGTGCATACTGTAATGGATGAAGCCTTTTCAGACTGTAAAGGTCTGTGTCCCACCTCCCCCGGTTCCCCTCACCTGTGTTCCCTCCAGCCCTCTGCCCTGCCCCTCCTCAACCCAGGCGGGTGGGTCCCTGGAGCTCGGACCCCTGCCCGAGCTCTGACCCTTCTCCCACTTGTCTTCTCCCTCCCTCAGCGACCTTCAAGCTACAGAAGACAGGATTACGGAAGGAGGGCTTTGACCCAACAGTTGTGAAAGACCAGCTGTTCTACCTGGATGCCCGGAAGGGCCGCTACGTCCCGCTGGACCACGAGGCCTACACTCGCATCCAGGCGGGCCAGGAGAAGCTGTGACTGACCCCGAGTCCCTCTTGAGGGCCAGCGGATACTGGATCTAGAGCCCTAGCTCCCACCCCGGAGAGGTCCTGGGCGAAGCCAGACCAAAGCAAGCAGAGCCTGGCACCACCACCCCCGAGGTGCCAACCCCCACCCCTCAGAACTGCCAAGGGACTCACTGCCACCTCCCCGCTCCACCCTGAGGCTTTCTGTGAAAGCTTCAGATCCACTTTATGTCTTGGAGGCCATGTGGGGGTCTCTGGGCCTCAGGCTGAGACTGAGACTGGGCCCCGCGGGGTGATGTCTCAGGTCACGACAAGGGGAAATAGAGTGTCTCCAAGCACTTTGCAGAGAACAGGCAGCTTGTAAATGGGACCAGGGCAGAAGCCCCCAGACTCAGGAAGCCAGCACAGTGGGCAAGGAGGGCCGGCGATCGGGCATCTGAAGAGGATCCAGGTCCTGGGACCACGCAGGTGTCCCTCAGCCCTACCGGGCAGAAGGGAACCACCCTGCAGCAGGCAGCCTGGATGGGGCATCCCTCTCATCCTCTGGGTGGCTGCCTGGCTGTCCCTCAGGCAGAGCCTCTCTGTCTTTGCCAGTCTGTCCACATCTCCTCCTGGCCTGGCTGTGAGGGTAGAAGGGGTGTGGGGCACTCAGGGGCCAATAAACTCCGCCTTGCCTCCTCGAGCCTGTGTGCACACTCCCCCCAGCCTGCTGGGACCCCAGCTCCTGCCCCATTCGTCGTTCCCTTATTCCTTTGTTCATTTAGACCAAGGGATATGGCAGGTAAGACGCTATAGTCCCCACATCTCAGGTGAGGGGCAGTTCCCACCTGAGCCCTGCAAGGTGTCACTTAGGAGTTTGTGGCCTTGGGCAAGTAACTGTCTCCTCTGTGAATCAGGAGGATTCAGAGAGCCGAAGGGGAGCCAGGCTGAGGAACGGGCTGTTCAGAGCCACAGAAGGAAGCCCTAGGCCAGCACAGGGTCCCAGCTCCACACTCCTGCCCATGCTGTTCCTTCTGTCGGGGCTGCACTTTCCCAGGGGGTTGGGGGCTCTCAGGGCACAGAGCAGGCTGGCCTGGCCAGCCGGGTGGAGTGTGGGAAGGCTTCCTGGAACCATCTTCTCAGAGCTGGTGAGTCTGCAGTGCCACTGGAGGGCCAGCTGTCCCCTGGAGCCCATCCCTGGAGAAGCACCCAGGCTAGAAGTGCTCAGCCCAGCGGGAAGTGGGGGTGGGGGGTGGGGAGGGAGAGACCGTTCACCCCAAGCCAGGGCTGCAGACAGGGCACACACCCCAGGGCTTCATCTTCACTATTTAACCCTCACCACTGTCTGTCACTTGACCGGGGTCACAGTGAGTACTGGGGACTGCAATGCCAGCCCCATGCCCTTCCCGCCGCTCAACCGCCGCCTCCTTGGTGCAGAAGGCAGCTTCCATGCCATGCATGCTTGTAGAGCCAACTGTGAGCCACACCCCAGGACAGCAGCTGAGTGGGTGATAGGTGGCCAGGATACGTCTGGGGTACCTCCTGGGGTGGGGGGGTGACCTTTGAAAGACAGTGGAGTTCTGGTGCCACTCTTGGGGGAAGTGAGGGGATGGTAGAGCTGGAGTTGGCCCTTGGCGATACCTGGTGGGATTTGGGAGTGGCAGGCAAGGGTGCAGTGCCCAAGTATGACCAGCAGAGGGTATGTGGGTCCTGCAGAATTGGATCCAGCCCTTTGCGCTCAGGCAAGGAAAACGGGAAGGAGGGACAGAGTCCCCAGTTGACCCCCAGGCAAGGGACCCAGCCAGAGGACTCCGTGGTGGGCCCTTAATCGGGCTTCCAAGGGGCTGGATTTGACTGATGGTGAAGCTCTGTGTCTTTAACCTTCAGCAATGGGAGGGCTCTCCGATGCGAAGGAGCCCCCAGGGGTGCCTGTTCCTTCCCTTTGGTTGAGCAGTCACTAAGACCCAATATAGAGGAATGGTGGTCAAAAGCTCCTGCTCAGGCCTGCTCTCAAGTCCATTTGCCAGGCTGAGCCTCAGTGTCACCCCTATAAATGGTGGTCTAGGTAAGAACCCACCTGCCAATGCAGGAGACATGGGTGCGACCCCTGGGTCTGGAAGAGCCCCTGGAAAAAGGAATGGCAACCCATTCCAGTATTCTTGCCTGGGAAATCCCATGGATGGAGGAGCCTGGCGGGCTACAGTCCATGAAGCAGCAAACAGTTGGACACGACTGAGTGACTGAACACAACAGGAACCCCTGCCCCAGGACAGCTGTGGCCTTGTAATGAGATTGTGCTTGGAAGTCTAGCCCAGGAACCGGTGCCGTCGCCTGTGAGGTACATGGTAGTGATAAGGATCTTAACACCATGTTTCCGGTGTTAAGATCCCAGCCTAGGCCTAAGTTTCCCACTTCCACACCAGCCCCCTCTCCCGAGCCCCTCGAAGAAGAGGTGGGGCTGGGGGGCCCCTGGGCCTCACTGCTCCCCTGTCTGCCTCTGCTCACCCCAAACCAAGGCTGTGCCACTTGGTGGTAGAGTGGTGAGCCAGCTGCCTTCCAGACCGTGGCTGAGTCATCGCCCGGGCCAGCAGCAGGTGCCCAATACATGTCTGTGAGGTTAATTCACAAGAGCTACTGTTTACTGGGCATTTCCTGACATTTACATAGTGCTTTGACTTCCCGGTTGGCGACAGTTGGTAAAGAATCCCACTTGCTCATGCAGGAGACCCCCAAGACACAGGCTCGATCCCTGGGTTGGGAAGATCCCCTGGAGAAGGAAATGGTAACGCACACGAGTCTTCTTTCCTGGAGAATCCCATGGACAGAGGAGCCTGGCGGGCTACCCAGTTTACAAAGTACTGTGTCCATCTGCAGAGCAGATTCAAAAGGCCTCTGTGCCGGGGGCGGGGTTGGGGGTACACAGTGAGATCTGCCCTCGGGGACCCCACTGTCTGGGGGCCAGGGAGAAGGGGCAGCCAGTCAGGAAGCAAAGGGCATGTGCTAAGCCGCACCCTAACCCCACTCGGAGGCCTGGCGTGCTGCGATTCATGGGGTCGCAAAGAGTCGGACACGACTGAGCGACTGAACTGAACTGAACCCCACGTCCCTGCTGGGGTAGGAGGTGAGGAAGTTGTGTTTCATGGCCACAGGCTTTTCAAAGAAGAGTCATTCAAGAAAAGGAGGGGGAAGAATGGCCCAGACAGAAGGGGCAGCGAAAGGTCTGGAGGTGAAGGGTGAGCAGCGCAGGTGAAAGAAGGGCCTGTAGGGCTGCAGGGGTGGGGCTGGGGAAGAGTCCAGGCAGGGTATGCAAAGTGAACCCATTGCGGGCACCCCTTGCATGCCTGGAGGACTGGGAGCTCTGCTAGGAAATCCTTACATAAGCCCAAACACACTCCTTTGACCTGCTAACAGCCACCAGGAGTGGAGCGCTTCCTATGTGCTGGATGCAACGCCAGGCACTTGATCATCATCCTTAAATCCGTAACAAAAAGCAGCTCTTTTATCCCTATTCCACAGACGAGGAATATGAGGCTCAGAGACCACAGGGCCTGTGAATAACAGCGCTGGGAGGCACCGCCCTGCCCAGTCTCAGTATTCCCATCTGCAATCTGAGCCCAGGGAGGCTGCCAGAGGCCTGCCTTGAGCGTCCCCGGAGGTCCTACCGCCCTTGGACAGGCAAGTGGCTGCCTAGGCCAGTGCTTGGCATATCACTTTCAATTCCTGGGAAGAAGGTTAAATACCGCCGAGGGGCCTATTGAGGCGCTGGCGGTAAGGGAAGGGGCGACCAAGCGACTTTCAAAGGAGTCTGAATGCATGGCCAGCCCCTCTGCTGGAGGAGGGGGGCCCCGCTTCCTCCCAGCCTAATGATATTCTGGGCTCAGCCCTCGTCTTTGGCGGCAGTTTAACCCGAGCCGGGGCGGATTCCTTTCTCACTGATCTCAGCTTGACACCCAATTAGCACAAGAATGGGAGGAGGAAGCCTGCGAGAGGCGCCTCCCAGCCTCCGGGGCGCACGAGGGGAGCAGGCGGGGAGACAAAGGGCAGCAGGCAGGGGGGCGCCCGCGCCCTCGTCTCCCCTGCAGACCCCGCCTTTGTCTCCCTTCGGAACTTCGGAAGGGATAGAGCCCAATGCCCGGCTGGCCGGCCTGCTGGAGGGACAGGAGTTGGGTCCATGCTCCTCTTCTGCCTGGGTCCCAGAGGAAGGCATTTGGGTGAACTGAGCCCAACAGGACGCAGTGAGGGTCAGGGGTCCCAGGGGTCCCGAAGGCACAACAGCTTGGAGTTAAGGCCTGACGTGGGGGTCCGTGAACAAGTCACCGGTTCTGAGCCTCAGTTTTTACATTTGAAAACGAAGGCTAATAGCCCCTGCGAGGAGTCAAGCAGGTCATGGATGTGAAGCACCTGGCAGGTGCAGAGTCGGGGGTCATTACTCATTGAATGAATACATTAAATGGTTGTTGCTATTGATTAGGCTGACAGGGGCTTCCCTGGTACCTCAGGTGGTGAAGAATCCGCCTGCAGTGCAGGAGACCCCGGTTCGATTCCTGGGTCGGGAAGACCCTCTGTAGAAGAATTCTCCAGTATTCTTACCTGGAGAGTCCCCATGGACAGAGGAGGGGCCTGGTGGGCTACAGTCCATGGGGTTGCAAAGACACGACTGAGCTTCACTTCTCTTCAGGAGGTTGAGGCTTCCCCAGTAGCTCAGCGGTAAAGAATCCGCCTACAAAGCAGGAGATGCAGGTTCGAGCCCTGGGTTGGGAAGATTCCCTGGAGAAGGAAATGGCACCTCACTCCAGTAAAATCCCATGGACAGAGGAGCCTGGCAGGCTAGTCCACAGGGTCAGAAAGCGTCGGCCAGGCCTGAGGTGACTGAGCACAGGAGGCTGAGGGCTTCCCAGGGGGCACAAGAATTTACCTCCCAGGTGGTGAAGAGTCCCCCTGCCAATTTAGGAGACCCAAGAGATGGGGGTTCAATCTCTGGGTCGAGAAGATCCCCTGAAGGAGGAAATGGCAACCCACTCCAGTATTCTTGCCTAGGAAACCCCATGGATAGAGGAGCCTGGCAGGGGTCTCTGGGGTCCCAAAGAGTGCACACAACAGGAGGCTGAGTTAGGTAGGCTGGAGTTGGAGGAAGCACTAAGTGTGAGAGCCAGGCATTCAGAGTGGGCTGACTTACCTAGAAGTGATGTGGGAAGGGTTTCCACTTCTCTGGGAAAAAGGAACACCTCTGGCCTCCCTACCTGTCCTCTCCTGCCACCTCCACCTCTCATAATTTCCCGGGACTCGGGCTTAGATGTGACTTCCTTTGGGAACCCTTGCCTGGCTGGATCTTTTCATCTCCCACAGGTCCCCATGTTCCCCCTTCATAACAACGGATTGCACTGTGTGGTCTATTTTCACATGTGTCTTTTCCAAAATATGAGCCCCAGGAAAGCAGGGACCCCTTGGTGTTTTTTTTTTAAGTCTGCCCTTGTGTTCCCAGCACCAGCCCTGGGCCTGGCACTTAATAGGTGCTCAATGAATGTCTGTCAAATGAATGAAGCTTTTCAAAAGCTCCTTAGCTCTCCCATGCCAGCTCAGCAGGCAGCAGTCTGCAGAGTTAGAGAATATTCAACTCTACGTGGCCTAACTAAAGGTGGCCTCAAATCAGAGGTCTTTACCTTGTTGGGAAAGAGAAGCCAGTGAATGACTGAGAAGGGAATTGATATGTGTTCTTATTCCTTCATTAATTCAGCAAGCACTTACCAAACCCCTACAATGTATAAAGTTCCTTACTATGAGCTAAGGCTGTAACGTGAATCTGGCAAGGTTTCTAGACCTCAGCCCTTGGAAGAGCCAGTGAAAATATCTTAGAATATATAAATGTGTGTATGTGTGTGAGGTGGCTCAGTGGTAAAGCATCTGCCTGCAATGTAGGAGACCAGGGTTCAATCCCTGGGTAGGGAAGATACCCTGGAGGAGGAAATGGCAACCCACTCCAGCATTCTTGCCTGGAGAATTCCATGGACAGAGGAGCCTGGTGGGCCACATTCCATGGGGTCACAACTGAGACACAACTGAGCTACTAACACTTACTATACATATATATTTGTATGACCTTAGTTCTGCAACCAGGAACTGAACCCCAGGCCCTTGGCAGCAAAGTACTGAGTCCTAACCACTGGACCATCAGTGAATTCCCTAGAACATTTTTACTTAAAGGGCCTTTAAGAGATCGTTTGGTCCCAAAGCCTTCTTTACAGACTGATGAAACTTGAGTTCCACACAGCACAGTGAAGGTGGGTTCTTCCCATTGGCCACAGGGTTTTCCTCTTCTGATGCTTTCCTCATTTTGCCAGTGCCTTGGAACAGTGCCTGATACACTGAAGGCACTCACAGCTGCCTGTGGAGTTGAACTGTATAAGAAAGTCAGGTCAGAGGCAGGGAGGTGGGAGGCAGGCAGGCCAGAGAAGCAGGTGAGAGGTGATGGTGTTAGAACACATGGCTGCAAAATCAGCTTAGCATGGAGACGAACCCAAACGTGCTAGCTGTCTGGATATGGGAGAGAATTAAAAACAATATCCAAGGTTTCTTGCTTAGGTGTATCCGTGGATAGCAGTGGTATCCTTGAGATGCGGAACACAGGGCAGCCTATTTTAGGAAACGAGGCACTGTGCCAAGAACTCATTTAGTACTGAGGACAACCCTATGGGGCTGCTGTTATCTTAATTTGCACAGAGGAGGAAACTGAGGCACAGATGTTAAAGGACTTAACCAAAGATGCACATGGGAAGTGGTAGGACATGGATGTAAAGCTGGCAGTTGAACTCTGAGCCCTTAGCGGTGACCACATCCTTACATCCACCCTTAACCACCAGGGTACATTACCTTAAGCTACCAACGATGAGTTCAATTTTGGAAGTGTGGTTTAGCTGCCCTGGGCTTTTGTAACAGGTTCCAGTAGTCTCCCTATCTCCTTCCCAATTCCTTCCACTTCTCACTGCAGCCAGGAAGAATGTTTTACTTATTTATTTAGGCTACCCCACGTAGTATGGGGGATTTTTATTCTCTGAACAAGGATGAAACCTGCGCCCCCTGCAGTGGTAGCACAGAATCTTAACCACTGGACTGCCAGGAAAGTCCCAGGAAGGATATTTTAAAACAGAGTTCTAATAATGTCACCCCACCCCACCCCAACCACCTCCTGCCCTACCCACCCCCGCCAAATCCTTCCAAGGCCTACCACTGCTCTTAGGATAAGAGACTGAAATTCTTACCTGGCTTACAAGTCATGATTTGGCCCCTGCCTACATATCTAGCCTCATGTCTTATCAGGCCCTCTGCTCCCCAATTTCTACCTTCTCTTGGTGCTCCAGCATGTCCTTCTACCCAGAGTCTTTGCACTTTCCGTTATCGCTGGAATGCTCCCAGCGGCTTTTCTCTCCTCATATCCACCACCTACTTAGCTCGACTCAGGCTTTAGAGCTCAGCCCAAGTCCAGTGCAGCCCATTTTGTTTCTGAAGTTCTTATGATGCCAGATCATTTTTCAGTTTGAGATTGTATACTAAGCAGCATGACTCCTATGTTTATTTGATTGGTTTCCCCCACGAGACTGTGAGTGCCCTAAAGACAGGAACCTTGCCTATCCGATTCACCATCGGCATCTCTTAGCACCGATCAAAATGCCAGGTACACGGAGGACGTGCAATAAACATCTGCTGAATGAATGAAATCTAAATCGACGGCGAAAGGGGGGTTGGATTGCTAGTCGATGGCTCAAGAGAGAGCTTTCTGGGCTGGAAGTAAATATTTGGATGCCACTGATAATTCAAGACAAGTGGACGGGTTCGTCCAAGCAGTGTGCTGACAGAAGGTAATCTGGTAACTAATGCAAGATAAACCGTAACGTGGCTCACGGTCACAGTGCAAAGATGCCAGGTCTCTCCTCCGCCGAGTTGCGGCTGTCAGTCGCTTCCGGCCCTAGCTGTTTGAGCGCCGTCCCGAAAAGAAACAAGACGACCAACCAAAACACCCCCTTAACAGGGCCCACGTTCCTCCGGCCTCAACTTCCTGCTCCAAACCTTGATCCAATAGCTGAGGAGGAGTTTCCCCGGACCCGCCTCTTCCGTCCGCGGCAACCGGAAACGGGGAGGGCCAGTAGAGCCGGAAGTTGAGGGGAGTTTCCTGTGAGCTTGGCTTCCTCAACATGGCAGCGCCCTTGTCAGTGGAGGTGGAGTTCGGGTGAGTCACAGAGCTGGGGCGCCGTGGGGATGGATTGAAGTCGTCGGGCCCGGAACTCCCCTCCCTCTGCCTTGGGGCCTGTCACCACCGAATCGCCCCGGCAACTTCCCTGAGCTACGCCACCCGCCTGGGAGAGCTTGAGGTTCGGTCTCCCTGGGCGATGAGGCCGTATGTCCGGGAATAGATGCGCATACCCGGGAGTTGGGGGTATGCTTCTGGCACTCCTCCATGCCCTGCGCCCTACGGGACTCAAAAGGTGTGACTGGTTAGCAGGCCTCCCGGCCTTGTTTGCCAGCTCCATTTTGGAGCAGGCCCGTGTGTCTGGCATCTGAGCTTCTAGGACCGAGACGGACCAACCTTTCCGAAGATTTGAGGGTGTTAAACAAACCTGAATCCTTTCCGGTACATTTAGTAAACTTACTGAGTGCCTTCTGCAGGTCTTAAGTCAGGTGGGGACATGGGGCTAGGTAGCACAATAGTGGAGTTAGTGCGTGTGCATGTGCCTGTAACTTAGTCACTCAATCATGTCCGACCCTTTGGGACCACGTAGACTGCAGCCCGCCAGGCTCGTCTGTCCATGGGATTTTCCAGGCAAGAATACTGGACTGGGTTGCCATGTATTTCTCAAGGCGATCTTCCTGACCCAGGGATCGAACCTGACTCTTGGGTCTCCTGCATTGGCAGGTAGATTCTTTTACAGCTCTGCCATTACAGTATGCTCAAGATAAAAAGTGCAGGATGGGGCCACACATGCTAGTTACCAAAGAAACACAAACCAGGGAGGAAATCTCCTCAAGGCATTCTCTTCTACCTCTTACAGACAGACTGTTTTTCATGTGATTTCAGAGCTGGAAAAAAAAAAGTGCAAAGCTTAGAGAGAAGGCAGAGAAACAAATCTTAAGAGATGGACGGTATAATTTCTAGACTCAGGTGGAAAAGCTGGGGCTAGATTTGTCTGTGTGTGTGAAGATAAACAAGCCAAGGCTTATGTGAAAGGGAGAGTCTGGGATGGGAATCGGAAACCTCTGCCTATAAATGCCTTTCCTTCTATTGGATACCCCCAGTTTCTTTCATGGATTCCCTTCATTGCATAGTCCATTCACCAGTCATTTATTGAGTGCTTACCATGTGCCAGGCAGCGAGCCAGGCACAGAGGATACAAAGATAAATAGAACTTTGTCCATGCTCTCCAGTGTTCAGCGTTGCTGTCCCTTACGAGGGGCTAGTCTCATGAATGTTAACTGCCTTTTAATTGATGATATTGTCTGGCACCATGGATCCAGTTAGAACTATGCTGGTCTGGCCACCTGATTATTTTGCTTTATTGACCCTTTGCCCAGCTATGTCCCCCATAGCCTGCAGGTTCCAGAAGGTCCCTGCTGTTTTGACAGGCCTCAGCAGAGCTGAAGACAGAAAAACTACAGATTACCAGTGCTGAGGCTTATCTACAGTCAGCTTGGCTTGGGCTTCCCAGGTGGCTCAGTGGTAGAGAATCCGCCTGCGAAGTTTTGATCCCTGCATCAGGAAGATCCCTTGGAGAAGGAAATGGCAACCCACTCCAGTATTTCTTGCCTGGGAAATCCCATGGACAGAGGAACCTGGCAGGCTATGGTCTATGGGGTCGAAAACTGTAGGACACGACTTAGCAACTAAACCACCACCACCACCCACAGCCGATTTACCTTTCATGTTCACTGAGTCAGACGTGGCATTTGTCTTCAGAAATGTCTTCTGTGCCAGGTCCTGTGCTTTCAGCAGCAGGGAAGTCATACAAGGAACACGTGGTCCTTGCCCTCTGGGGCTTACAGACTTGCTGGAGTTCCTGTTTTCTGGCTCCACCATCTCAGTCTCCCTTACCCCAAGAGCAATAGTGAACACCAGCAAGGCAAGACAGTGTTCCCACCACCCACTGCTACAGGGTCCCATGAGAACTGCAGCTTCTTGGGAAGCAGGAATGCCCAATATGCAGGCTAAACCTAGAGTCCTTCTCTCTTGGTCTCTGTCAGTGCCTGTCTCTCCCCTTGGCCTTTCTTTCATTTTCTGTGTCTCTTAGCCCACTTCCTTCACCCTTTACTCTGAACTTAGGTATGTTTGCAGAGAAACTAGTTTGCCCATCAGACTCTCTCTTTTGTCCCCAAGTGCCACCCTGATCCTTGAAGATTCCAAAAGGGTTGTGTCACTGCAGCCTGGACAGGAGAGCCCCACCTCCTTTTCCCTTTTCCTTCTCCTTGAGTCCAGGAGGTATTGGCAAAAGAAGGGAATGCCACTAGGGTCAGAGAAGAAGTGGGGAAATGGGCATGTTCACTCATTTCAGCAAATATTTCTTGAGTGTCTGCTGTGTACCAGGCCCTGTTTTAGGCAGAACTTGCATCCCCGCAGGTAGAGGGGAAATGAACAAAAGTAAAATATATCAGATAAAAAGATGAAGGTAAACTTGAAAAAGTGAAGACCATTTGAAGGGTGTCTGTACCAGTCACTGGTACCAACAGACACCTCCCACCAAGAGCTGGGGAGTGGAGGAAAGACAAGGTATCTTGGGTTGTGATGCCTTAATTGCGTTTGAGTCGCAAATCCTGTAGGACCTATGAGAGTTTGACTTTGGTTTTCTTCTGGGATCAAGTTGGGCCCCTTCTTGCCTCCGTGAATCACTTCAGAGGCTGGGAGTGCACCTTCCTACCCACCAGATGTTCTCACCACAAAAATGCCAACCCTTCCCTCGGGCGCTGGTAAACCCAGCAGTGACAGGTCAGTCGCTGAGCCAGACTGGTTCTTTATCCGCCTGTGAAGGGAAAACAGCGCTGGCCTCTGCGCCTGGCACCACCAGGTTTGGCCAATCTGGGTTGTTTGCTTGGGTGCCAGCGCTTCCAGTTCCCACTCCTCTGACCCCCCAACTCCTGTCGCCCCTTTCTTGTCGCCCTCCCCCACCCCAGCTGCTGCATGTGCCAGCCCCTACCCAAGAGAGAGTGGGGCTCTTGGAAGGGGATAAATGGAGGCTCTGTATGGGCTTGCAGCTGAAATGGCGCTGCGCGCGGCCACAGATGGGCCTCCTCTCCCCCTCCACATTTCTGCATCAACAAAGCGTGACCTTGTTTGGATGACAGTCACCCCCATGTTTCCCCCATGACAATGCGTGCCTTGCCTTTGCCTCCCAGTGGGCCGTCTCAGGACACCTCTGTTCTCCAGCTCTGGGGAGGGGTGGTGGGGTGGGAGTCATCGCACCCTTCCCAAGGCTGTTAAGGCTTCCCAGTTAAGAGCCACGTGAGGTCTGCGACGAGACTCGGGGAGGAACAGCGTGGTGCTGAGAGCCCGAGTGTCCGCCCCATGAGTTCTGGCATCTGCACTTGGCAGAGCCTCTCTGCTGGCCCAGGCTTCCCTTAGCCAGGTGTTGGGACCCAGAAGTGAACCAGATTCTGCCCTCAAGGGGCTTCCTGACCTTCTGGGCAGCCTTAGTTGTTTCTGCCAGAAACCAATTAGAATTCAAATACTAGTTCAGCTACTGCCTATCTGGCCTTGGACAAGTCACTTAACTTCTACTGGCCCCAACTTGCTTCTCTGTTGGTCGGAGTTAATAATATCTGCCTCCCTCCTTCCTTTCCCAGGATTCCATGAAGGTGAAATGAGACGACGAATGTTCTTGTAAAGGGCAAGCTTACTGCTAAGTCCAGTGGGGGTCTCCCACTCTCTAGCACTTTGGTTTGCCCACCAGGCCGGCAGCAGGGCTGGGGACAAGGCACAGGCAGGGGAATTTCAAAGTGTCACCTGGCCCTAGGAAGCCTTTATGCCTGGGTCTCCAGTGTGCCTTGGGGTAGCTCCTCAACATTTTTGCAGACAGAAAGCTTGAGGCTTGAGAAGATGCCGTCCCGTGCCTAGGGTCTCACCAGTCAGGCCTGGGTGGGGCCTGGTCTCCACCTCAGGGCCTGTGCTCTGCCCCCATATGCTAAGCTACCTCTTGATTCAGAGGAGTCAAAGCCAGAGTCTGAAAATTTGGGTACTTAAATGTTAATAAACATTATTTCTGTCCTGCTTTACCACATCAAGAAGCCACATTTGAGAACTGATGACTGATACCCAAGGTGTTCCCGAACCTTGGTCTCTGACTCTCTTGGGCATCTGGTGCCAGCCTCCTCAGTTTTCGGTCTCTGAGGCTCTTTCTCTGGCCCTCCTTTGCAGAGGTGGTGCGGAGCTCCTGTTCGACGGTGTGAAGAAGCATCAGGTCACCTTGCCTGGACAGGAGGAACCCTGTGAGTACAGGCTCTCTGAGCGCCATTGAGCAGCAGCTGCTCCACAGGGTCACTCAGCCTGGTCAAGTGAGAGTGGGTAGGATTTCCCGGGCCATGGGGAGGAAGGGAGAGAGATCACCAGTTGCCTCCTCCATCCTCTCCAGTGTCAGCCAGCTTTGTAGGGAGGAGATGGGATCGCTGCGTCCTTCCAAGCACAGGTTCTGTATTCAGACTTGAGTTTGAATCCCCTTAGCACCTTAGGCCGGTCACCTCACCTTTCTGAGCTTCCGCATTCTTATCTGTGAAAGGGGGAGATGGTAATCTCTATCTCTCAGGGCTGCTAAAAGGTGTCAGCCAGCTGTACCAGGCATCTCTGCCATCACTGGATGGCCACAGAGGGATGTCTTCACAAAGGAGATAATCTTTGTCAAGAATGGAACAATGCAGATGGACTTAATGAATTTCAATGAGAAGAAAAGTGTCCAGCCAAGGAGGTTGGAGGGGGGGAGGTTCATTCAAATACCTGTTTGTCTTTTCTTTAGCAAACACACCCTGAGCACCTCCCATGCCGCAGACTATGTACCAGGCACTGGGAGACTGACCCTGCCTTCAGATTGGGGAAGTGGGGAGGAGGATTTCCAGAGGTCCAGCTGGGTAAATAGCAGCGTAGCCTGGAGGCAGGGGCTGGACACTGCCACTGTGGAGGGGCTTTGCAGCCCTAGCAGTGGATCTTAGCAAGAGCAGAACATTCAGAAGTGGGAGCCCATCTTACCTTGGGCTGAGATACTTCTGGGAAGAAGAGGAAGTCCGTTGTATGGGGAGCCAGGGGAATGAGGTTCCTGGAGATGGGCAGTAGAGAAAGTCAAGTGAGGTTTGACAGGATTCTTCTGGAACGGGACATACATCTGCCAGGTATCAGTTATTGCCCAGATTCACCCACTACCAAGACTGTCTCTGACCCTCCCTTGGGGTTGAAGGGCAGTGGCGTAGGGCAGGTCTCTGTGCCACATTCAGAGGCCAGGGTACAGGGCGCTGCCCCCTGGAGCTGGCTGTGGGCATGAGGCTGAGGTTAAACGTCAGGACTGTGGGATTGTGTCCCTGGTGGAGGAAGATCCAAGATGCTATAGGTGATGGTTTCTTAGTTTGACAGATGGCTCTGTAGCCTTGGGAGGAAACAAGGGGCTGTAGAAGCCTCTCAAAGATGCAGCCTTAAAGACTTAACCTGGACGTTATTAAAACATCACAAGTTAGGGTTTGTTTCCCCCTGCTTTTGCTCCGCATGAAGGTGCCCAAGTTTAATAATTCCAGTCCTTTTCATTCATTCATTGACCGAATGCTCTCCAAGTGCCAGTCGTAGAAGAAAGTACTTTATTCTTTCCTGTGGTCGGCACCCATCTTTTTGAATATGCACACGTGTTTTCCTTTGTGCCAGGCTTCCCAGGTGGCGCAGTGGTAAAGAATCTGCCTACCAGTGCAGGAGATGCAAGATATGTGGGTTCGATCCCTGGGTCGGGGATACCCTGGAGTAGGAAATGACAACCTACTCCAGTGTTCTTGCCTGGAAAATTCTGTAGACAGAGGAACCTGGGCAGTCCAGGGGTTCGCAAAGAGTTGGGCACCACTGATCTCGTGCACGCGCTCTCTCTCTCTCTCACACACACGCGCGCGCGCACACACACATGTGTTTTCCTTTGTGCCAATTTGATCTTAAGCAAAACTGATATGGTTCTTGCCCTGTTGGAGCTAACAGAGTAAGGGCCATGGAGCCAGGCAGTGAAGAAGTGAACGCATGGATGCATAACAGCACGAGTGGTCCTCACTGGCACCAGAACAGAAGGGCGCTTTGAGTGAGACAGCAGGGTGGCCAGGGAAGGCCTCTTTAGAGGAGTGTCTTTGAGGGGATTCCCTGGTGCCCTAGTGGTTAGGAATCCGAACGTTCAGTGCCATGGCCCAGGTTCAGTCCCTGCTCCAGGAACTGAGGTCCGGCATGCTGCATGGCACTAAAAAAGAGAGAGAGAGACGACTTTGAGGCGAAAGCCCTGAGGAACGGATGGAAGGCAACCTAACAAATTGGAGGAAGAGCAGAGGTGCGTGGGGCCCATTGCAAGGAGAGAGGACTGCACTTGTGAAGCCCCCAGGCAGAAGGCCTTGTGGTGGTCAAGGACCCAGGGAAGGCCAGTGTCCTCGGGCACAGGCTGAGTTTGACAGGGTAGGCAAAACCCCAGTGGGTGGTACCAGTAATTGTCACAGATTCTTAGGTGGTATCTATCATTACTTCCACTTTAAAAAGTGTAACCCTCCCCGCCCCCCAAAAAAACAGTGGAAACCCAAACTCAGAGATGTCCAAGGTCTTACCCTCGACCATGCGCTTATGTCATTGGCAGAGCTGGGGTTGAAGCCAATGCCAGGGTCACCCCATCCTGCAGGGTGCCACTATCCCATTACCATTTATCCCAAGAGCTTCCGCGAATCACATCACATCTCAGACCTGCAGGATATTTTCCAGTTTTCACACTTTCATGCCTCCAACAGCTACTGATCTCAGTTTTCATAATGACCCCAGTAGATATTATCTATCGACAAGGAAACCAAACTTCACAGAGAGAGAGAGTGACCTGTCCAGAGTTACTCAAGCAGGGAAGCTGGCTAAGACCTAGGTTTGTTTTTATTTTTATCTTTCGGCCATACTGCATGGCATGTGGAATCCTAGTTCCTCAACCAAGGATCAGACCCAAGCCCCCTCCATTGGAAACCTGGAGTCTTAAACCAGCGGACCACGAGGAAAGTCCCTAAGACTCAGATTTTGAATCCCTCATCTACTGCCTTGGGGGCAGGTAGGGGGCTCTCCTCCTCTCTCTGGGATGAAATAAAAGGAAGCAGGGGAGGCTAGCGGAAGTGGCCCATGTGCTTAGTTCTGGGCCCTTGGCCATGGGTCTCTACCTCTGGCTCCCACTTGTGCCCTGCTGTGCCCAGAGGCATGGGTCACATCACAGCGGCAGAGCTGGTTGGCAGCTGCCAGGCCTCACCCTGGCACACAGAGCCCAACAGGAGGGCAGGGGCCTGGTGCCACGGGGAGAGCCTCACTCCTCCCAAGCCCATGCCCAGATCTGCCGTCTGGCAGCCTTCCCAGCCCAGGGGCTGCCACTTGGCCAAGCAGGTCTTGGAGACTCCAGCAGAGAAAACAGTGGCCATAAGATTATGGATTGTGACAAGTCTCACAAACAAGGGGACTCCAAGGCCCTGGGTCCTGGGCCAGTGGAGAGCTTCCAACCCGGCCAACTTGGAATCAGAGGCTGGGAAAGGCCAAAGAGGGTGAGATGGCGAGAGAGGCACCCTGGCAGCATGCGCTGGCAAATTAGTTATTTCTGCAGGCCTCTTATCCCACCTGTAAAGCGGGAGGCTGGACTTGATTTAGTCTGTCTTGAGCTCATTATTGGGCTTCCCAGGTGGCTCATTGATAAAAAATCTGCTCGCCAGTGCAGGAGACGTGGGTTCAGTCCCTGGCTTGGGAAGATCCCCTGGAGAAGGAAATGGCACCCCACTCCAGTATTCTTACCGGGAAATCCCATGGACAGAGGAGCCTGGCGGGCTGCCGTCCACGGGGTCAGAGTCGGACATGACCGAGTGTAAGCGCGCACGAGTCAGTTATCAGTTTGACACCTGCAGTTTGGAAACGTTGCTTCCAGATCTAAGCACATGGTTCTGGGAAGCAAGGTGCATTGATCCAGTGAGCGGCTGCCTGTGCAGGGAGCTGAGGATTCTTAACAGCCACCTCCACAGAAGAGGCTTTGAGTGGCTGAGTTTGGGAGGCACCCACCGGCTTTGGGGCCTGGCCACTGGGAGCTGGTTTTTAATGCATCAAGGATCCTTTCAACTCAAGGCTTGCAGACCAGGGTTGGTCAGGGGCCTGGAGCAAATCCCGAATCTCGATGGTCCTAGCCTGGGCCTTACCTGCCCTGGTCCCAGGAAGAGACTGCCTCACCTTTCCCTGCTCCTCAGCCCTGCCTTTGTATTAAAGGGAGGCTGGCGCGGGAGGCAGGGGTGGCTTGGGAGCTCCCAGGCGCTTTAAACTGCTTAGCATGCATTTCACAGCCTCTCTGGGGCCAGCTGTTCCTTTCTCCGCTCTGGGGCCTGTTTGCTGATCCCCTCCCCACCACCCTCCTCTCCCCCTCACCCCTCCCAGTCCCTGTGCAAAATTGCTTTTGAAAAGATCCACTTTCTGCTTAATTAAACAATGAGGAGCGTCCCCTCGCACATCTGTAAACCTCCTTCTGAGGCCAGTTTAGCCCACAAACTGCTCCATTCTTACCTCCATTCACTTGTAAATGGACCCTCTGATGTTCCCTCTACCCTCTCTTCTCTTCTCCCCCCATCCCAGCTCTTTCTTCTCCCCTTTCAGCTGAGGCCTGGGGTGGACTCCCAGAGGACTCCTGTCCTGGAGCCTGGTGGACTTGCTGGGGACCAGAGCTGCTTAACGTGGAGGAGAGAAGGTGTAGGGGACCGGCTCTCCCGAGTCTGCATCGTTGGCATGGTGGTCCCCAGGCCCAGCTAGGCTCTGTGGGTGGGAGGGACTGGAAGCCAGATTTCAGGCTGGGAGAAAATCTCCCCTTGGAAGCCTGCAAGAAGAGGTTGGATGAGGGTCAGCTGTGCGACATCAGATGAGACCAGAAGTTAGATTGACACCACTGGGAGTGGGGGGCGCCACAGTGGGTGGTCGTTGTCCCCAGACAAGGACAAATCCACTGGGGCATGGGATTCTGGTGTGAGCCTCTGTAGGTCTAAGAGGGGTGTGCACGGTGCCCTTTCCCAGCGGCCTCTAGGGGAAGGGTCTCGCAGCCCCCAGGATAAGGAATCCTGAATCACTGCAGGAACAGGGATGTTCGTCTTGTCTGTTTGACACCATGCTAGGCCTGCCGCTGGCATCAGGAGCTAGGTTATTATATCCCTCCCTTGTCCAAGGATGGCGCTGAGACTTAGGCGAAGTGACTTCTACCCAGGGCCATCTAGCACACACCCCAGGGCCTTCCAGCTCCAGAACCCAGACTCATAAGCACTCCGCCGCAAGAGCTTGCTCTTCCCGCAGTGGGCAGGCCAGGTCCCGAGGCCTCCTGCACGGGAAATCTGACGGGGTTGGGTGCTCGTCTCCCTGTCCTGGTGCCGCATGGCCTCAGCGTATGAGTCCTTCCACTGGAGCTGTCCAGGGAGCCTCTGAGGAGTCTAAACGTCTAAAAGGGGCAGCAAGAGAAACTGAAGGGTTCTTCCTCTGACTGACGGAGAAGTTACAGCATCGCTATGCCAGGCACAGTGCCAAGAGCTTTCCATGGATCATCTTATTTGAGCCTCACAACACCCCCAGAGGCATTTTTACCATTCCCATTTTACAAAGAAGGAAGCTGAAGAGAGTTCCTTACCCAAGGTCGTTTAACTAGGAAATGATGCAGTCGAACTCAGACCCATATGCTCAGTAAACGTGTCCAGGGCATCTTGTGTGCGAGGTTCTGTGCTGTGTGCTAGGGCTCAGGCTCCTGAGGAGGGGGCCCTCTTCCCCAGCAGCCTCTTTTCAAGGCCCCTGCATGCCCTGCGCAGTCCAGCCAAGGCTGCCTCCCTGGCTGCATCTCGTGCTGACCTTCCGGCCTTCTCAGTTCTATCACCTTGAACCTGCCAATTTCAGCCTGCCTCAGGTCTTCCCATATGTTCTTCCTTCTGCCCAGCTTGCTCCCCCCATCCCACCCGACTCATCCTTGGGGCCTCAGCTTCAATGTGAACACCCTCAGAAAAACTCGTACTGCTCCCACACAAAGGAGAGCACGTTTGTCACGACTAATGAAGTACCGTCCACCTCCCCTGCAGGCCTGTAGCTCCACACGATCAGGCTCTATGTCCGCTTGTTTTCCGCCATCTCCGTGGCACCTGGCACATAGTAGCTGCTCAGTAAATATTTGTCTCCTGAGCGATTTCCTGAGATCGCCGGAGGGCAGCCACCATGGGAAGCCACGGAAGGCAGGAGGACACAGAGAGGGAAGGTGACAGTGAGGTTCCCGGAGCCATTCCCAAGCCACCACCAGCCCCTGACTCTGCTTAACCCTTCCTCCTCCCCTGGGCGCCTTTGGAAGCTGACCATCTGGCTTGGAGGCTATTTGCATATTGTCTGGGCCTCAGCAAGCCTAGCAAGATGTCCCTGGGGGTGTGTTTCAGGCCAGGCCAAGTGGCCCTTGCAGCCTGCGAAGGGAGTCGGGAGTTCCACCTCTCCCCACCCCCAAATCCAGGCATGGGGAAACAATACGGGTGGTGATGCGGTGGCCTCACCATGGTAACAGGCTATCAAGAATGTGAGCAGGCCTGGGGGGTGCAGAGGAGGGAGGGAATGACCTCAGCAAAGAGGAGCATCATGATAAATGAGCCAGCACCCGCAGCAGACGCCCCCCGGCCCAGCCCTCGGGGACGCCATGACGCCCTGGGATGACCCTGACATGACCATTAGTCCTCCCCGCCGCCCCAGCCTACGAGAGCAGAGCACAGCCTTCCTTAGAGGGAGCCGGAGCGGTGACCCAGGGAATCCTGGTTCGGAACAGGCCGGCAGGGGCTGTGGAGGTGCAGCTGGTGGCCCTCAGGCCAGCCCCTGCCCAGGCCCTCCAAGCGCCACGCACACAGTCAGAGCCCCGCCCGCGGGGGCTGGCTGACGGATGTGTCAGACCCCGGCGGCTCTATCGAGCGGCCACAAGATGTATGGGCTGGCGGCCCACCAGACAGTGCCAAGATGGAGGCCACAGGGAAACCTCTGAAGCCCAGGCCTTGGGGAGGAACCCAGCCAGGAGTCAAAATGGACTGCAGCTACTTGGAGGCAACACGCCCCGCCCCTGCCCGCTCCAGGGACCCTGCGGGCTCCCGTCAGCTTTACTTAAAAGCAGGAATTAAAATGGAAAGGCGCAGTCTCAGCCTGTGGCCACTGCCCATGGCCCTGTGCTCTGCTGGCAGACGGTCCAGGGGAGCTGGCACAGAGCAGAGTGAGCCAGGCCGTCCAGGGTGTAGCCTGCCTGCCTCCTGAGGGGGTGGCAGGCAGGCCCGTAAGAGTGCCTTAAAACCCTGCCCAAGGCTGGTGCTGTGGGTGACACGTGCTGGGCCCCTTCCTGACCCACAGCCTTTTCCTGGCCTGCATGCTAGGAGTCTGCCTCCAGCCAGGGAAACCAAGGCAGTATGTGGGCCCTTCTCCAGCTTAGCCCCTGAGCTTTGTCTTGGCACAGGCCCAGGACAGCAGCCCCCTCTGAGACTTTGACTCAGGAGGGGCATGGCTAACCTCCAGCCCCCTGCTGGCTTCCCAGAGACTAGCTATCCTCTCAGGGAGAGAAAAGTCCTGCAGCCTTGGGGATGCTCTGCTTGAGGAGTGGATCATTGAGAGCCAGTCTTCGAGGGGGTGATAGTGTGCGTGGCCTTGGACCTGACCCCCAGAAAAGGAGAGGTGGCCCTGGGGACCTGTGGCCTCTAGCCTCCAGATGAGGTGCAGAGCTTGGTGGCTGCCCCAGAACCACACAGAGGCAGGTCTCAGTGTCCAGCCGAGCGGGAGAGGCCCTGTCGACCCTCGGCTTCTGGCTTCCTCATGGCAGCCGCCCTGGCCTGGAGGGCTCTGCAGAGGGGAGTGGAGGGACTGTGATTTGTCAGCATCTCTGGCTGGTAAAGGATCCTTCTCTCCTTCTGCCAGAGGAAATTAACTGATGTTATCGGCTCAGCAATTGTTTTTCTTCCCTCACAAAGGGAAATATATGCAGACTTTCCAAGAGCAAAGCCGAATGCTCCCCATCTGGGACTGGCTGGGGAGATAGAGGTGGAGGGGCTCTCTGAGAAGCCTGCCCCTGGCAGTGTCTGACCATCTCTTAGGCCTTGTGAGTGGAGGTCTGTGTCTGCCCTTTCGGACGTGACTGTTCCGCCCACTGTCCACCTTGAGTCCCCGTTACCTCTTCTTCCAGCTTTCAGCAAGGCCAGGTGCCACTGCCTCTGAGAAGACCTCTGTGGTCTCTCCAAGTCCATTTCCTCACCTTGGAAACCACAAGTCCAGGCGCCATGACAGCCAGGTCTAAAAGAGGCCCTCTGAGCCCCAAGTGTACATCCTCCTGCTCCGGGCAGGGCCCTCAGGGCCAGAAGCATTGAATTTGACGTTAGTTTTGTTCTGTGCCTTCCTCTGCAGGGGACATCCGCAGCCTCCTTGTCTGGATCAAGAAGAATTTGCTAAAAGAGCGGCCAGAGCTGTTCATCCAAGGAGACAGCGTGTGAGTCCCTTTCTCCCCTTCCCCAAGGAGGGCGGGCTGAGGGAAGGAGGCCTGAAGCCCTGGCCTTGCTTCAGACTCCGCCTCCTCCAGGCCCTCTCCCCTCGGATTCTCTTATTTGCCCTCCAAGGAAGGGTTGCTGCTGCCCAACTCTGTGAAAGTTTGTTTCAGTTTTCTTGTTACTACATTGGACTTGGTTTTTTGTTTTTTGTTTTTTTTCCAAAAGTCCAGGTCAGGAGATTGGTAAATTTACCAAAAAAAAAAAACAAAAAAACACTTAGATCCTGCCTTCTGGATGCCACAAACTTGCCAAAGAACCTTGCTCAAATGACTTCCCTTCTCTGGGCTCAACTGTTCTCTCTGCACAGGCAGCACTGAGAAAAGATGCTCCCCAAGGTCTGTCTCTTCCTTTGACAGCCTGGGACAGACAGCGCCCTCCCAGTGATGGACATGTTCTCTCTCTGTGCTATCCAGTGTGGTAGCTGCTAGGCGTTGAGGATATTGAAACCTCGAGATGTTGGTAGTGTGACTGAGGAACCAAGTGTTCAGTTTCACTTGAGTGGAATTTAAATTGAAGTGTGCCTCATAGATACTGGGCTGGTATCTATGTGCCTCATAGATACAACGCAGGTCTCAGGTTACAGGGGGTCACTGCACGCATGTGCACACACGTGCATGTTTGTGCTCACTTGAGGACACCCCTCGCCTGGCCCAAAGCTTCTGTGTCTGTCTCAAGCCCAGCTCAGCCTCCTGGGAAAGGATCCAGGTTCCGTATGCCAAGAAGTCACTTTACCCGTACAACAAGGCTATTCTCATACGTCACAGAAGTGGGCAGGGCACCTGTGGCACTTGTTCCTCTGCCTGGAAGCAGAGGTTCAACAGCAGGCCCTGGGGGCTCAGGCTGCCATCCGGCCTGGAGCCCAGGTTGTGGTCCAGCAGCTGTGGCGGCCACCCCCAAGGACAGCAGTGCTCTTTGGGTCCTTGCCAGCAGGAACCAGGTTAAGTAAGGTGCTTGTCCAGATGTCGGCCTACCCTGCCCTACTCCAGGCAGGGCAGCTGTCAGGCTGTCAGGGGCTTGGGGGCCACTGGCAGACTTCCCTGATTCAAAGCAGCCAAGATGGCCTCCTCCCCAAGACGCACATGCGGGAGGCCAGGGACAGTGAGGTTAGACCCCTGGAAGGATAGGCTGCTGCCAGTGGTTCCCTGGCAGCTCCCACTTGACATCCCACTTCATCCTCCCCGGGGAGCTTATGAGGAAGACACTTATGATTTACCCTATTTTCGGATGAAGAAACTGATGCTCAGGGAAACAATGCCCCAGATCTGGGAGGTGGCAATGGAGTTGCACGTGTGTTCCATCTGGCCCTCAGACTTGCCTGTCACCTCCTCTCCCTGGATGTTCTCTGACGGAACCCCCTAGAGCAAAGGCGCCCCTCCACCCCATAGACTCTGCAGCCCAAACATCTAAGCTTCTGCCCCTGCTCTCGCCAGCTCCTGCCATTCACACCCTGCTACTCACCACCGTCTTTCCCGCAGGCGGCCAGGGATTCTGGTGCTGGTTAACGATGCCGACTGGGAACTGCTGGTCAGTACCTCGGGGAGCAGCCCTCCCTCAACCCCTCCCCAACCCACCACTGTGGTAGGAAAGCCTTGGACCTCTCATCAGGCCCAGAGTGGCGGGGTCACCCTGTGTCCAAACATGGCTTCCAGACGGCTCCTCAAGCCTCCCACCCTGAGTGAGGAAGGCGTGGGTTGCTGGGGAAGTGGCAAGCTGCCCTCCATCCTGGAGGTTTGCTAGTTAGTGGATAGGGTACCCACTTCTTTCTGGTAGATTCTGTCTTCCCCTCTCAATGTAGCTAGCCCCTGTGCCCCACTTCCCCACTCAACACCCCGGGGAGAAACTGGAAAAGTGCCCTTGACGGTCTTCTTCTTTCTCTCCTGGACCAGGGTGAGCTGGACTACCAGCTTCAGGACCAAGACAGCGTCCTCTTCATCTCCACGCTGCATGGCGGCTAAGGGCCCCTCTCCATGCCTGGGCCCCCTTGGGGTCGGGAGAGCAGAAGAATCAGACAATCCCCTGGGGCCCTACTTCCAGATCTTCCTGTCCCCCTTGGCTGCTTTCTTCCCTACTCTGTCCCTTGAGCTCCCTCCAGGCAGGGAAAAGAGGCCAGGTGCTAAAAATGAGCCTTTCTCGGGCACGTGAGCAGGGGAAGGCAGGCGCCCGAGCCGGGCACTCCTCCTCCCAGCAGCTGAGGTGGGGGAGGGTACCCCTCCGCATGGCTGGAGTGGAGGGGGTCTGTGCGGCCAGGTGACCCAGCTGCTGTCCCTCCTGTGTCTCCCTGAGTGACCGCTGACAAGGCACTGCCGCTCCTGGGCTGCAATGCCTTCCTGGGGAAGAGGAATGAACCTCACTAGCTGATGGCAGGCCCCTCCCCTCTCAAAGACAGGAGGAGCCTTCGCCTCAGTTTCCCCATCTGGACAGCAGAGGGCTCTGCCTGTCCCCCATTGATATCATTATGGAACCCCAGCTGGGGTCCCCTATTCAGCGCCGACCGCCCCCTACGCACACACACAGCAGCTGCTCCTCCAACCTGCTCCTCCTCCTGCTCCCCCACCCACAGCCCTTGACCCTGGCCAGCCTCCCCCAACACAGGCCACCAGATGGGCTCCTGAGACCCTCCCCCCGACACAAGGCAAAAGGCTGCCTATGTACAGCTCATTCCACTGGGGGTGGAGAGCAGGAGGGTGTACGCTAGACCTTGGACTGGCAAATAGAGGCCTGGGGTTGGGGATCAATGTGCCTCAGTTTCCTCCCTAACGACAATGGAATTTTTATTATATCTGAAAACTGAGGGGACTTCCCTGGTGGCTCAGACAGTAAAGAATCCACCTGCAATGCAGGAAATGTGGGTTCAATCCCTGGGTCGGGAAGATCCCCTGGAGAAGGAAATGGCAACCCTCTCCAGTACTCTTGCCTGGAGAATCCCTTGGACAGAGGAGCCTGGTGGTCTACAGTCCATGGGGTCACAAGAGTCGGATACGACTGAGCGACTGACAGACACACAAAATTGAGATACTTGATGGTGCAAGGGCACACTTTATCTACTCTCCCATCTCCTGCAGGAAGCAGGATGGGGCAGGCAGCACCTGGGAGGCAGGGTGACTCCCCCCACCCTCATCCCTTCTGGAAGTCTTGGGGCCTCAGTGCCTGCAACAGCTGGCCTTGGGCAAATAAAAGACTAAGTTGTTTACTGGCCTTGCCTGGAACTTCATCCTTAGAAACCGAAACCAGTGGGACCCCACGTTCCCCCAGCTGGCAGTCACTTCTCTGGTCCCACCCTCCCTGTCTTCACCCCAGGGCTTTCAGAACTGCCCTTCACCCAAAAAAGAGCAGGAGTTGAAACCCAGACTATCCAGACACTGAGAAGGGATGATATGGTTGGGCCATCTGGAGAAGGGGTGGCAGGGCCAGTCTGTGCTGACCAGTCTGGGCCCCAGGACACTTCCCTACCCGTCTGTCCGAGGCCAGGCTTTGTCCCACAAGCCGCAGCCAGCAGCCTCGGAATGGAACAGAACAGAGGAAGCCTAGTTAAGACTGCTGAGCCCCACTTCCCATGACGTGGAGAAAAAGCTTTGTTTGCTGGAGGAAGACCTCAAAAAAAAAAAAAATAGGGCATTAACATCATCCCGCCCCAAACATTGCTCTTCATTAAATGTTAATAATTTAAGGTGGAACTGCCCTCACTCTGCAGTAAGACAGAAGTGCCGAACAGTTGTCCTAGCCGTGCTGGGGGCTGTGCTCCTTCTCGAGGCCTTGGGGACAGATGACCCCTGGCTGGTGAGCTTCTCTCCGGCGCTGCTGCAGGTGGGGGAAGGCCCTCTGGGTGTGTGTGTGGGTGGGAGGGGTAGCCATGTTGAGGTTATGGGTGCAAGGGAAGGCCAGCATGGGTGCAGGTGCCTGTCAAGAGAGAGGCTGTGTGACCAGCCGTTCTAGGTGCTGAGGTCAAGGTCTCCATGTTAGGCAGCAGGGCAAGGGACAGCTTCACTTTAAGGATCAGCCTGTCTGACTTCTTGTAACCTGGAAGGGAGGACTCAGCCCCGCTGCGCTTTGCGGTGCCCCCATTATCCACTCCCTACCCCACCCCCCACAGCATTCCAAGTCCTGGAAACTGGGTGAGAGGATTCCTTTCCTGCTTGCACTGGGGAGAGGAAGGGCAGAAACGGGCTAGCCCTTCCTCCCCAGTACCCCAGTTAGTGCATCACTGCTGAGGAGTAGGGCAGGAAGACATACTGCTGGGAAAAGCAGGTTCTCCACGCAAGGAGAGGTGCCCTGAAACTTGCCAGGGCCACACTCCACAGCATTTGAGGTCATTTTCTAGCTTGAGCACGTTAAGGGTCAGGGATGGATGACCCGGGCTCAGACCCAACACCACCCAGCTGCCCCCGATGCCAAGGCAACTCCTGAACCCAATTTTGAGGAAATAAACAAATAAACCCCACTATCTCAGAAGATTTGTCTTTAATGAAAAGGATTCGTTTTCCAAGTTCTGTTTCCCAAGCCGAGGCGATTGCCCGGCTGGAGCGCATCATTCTGGACGCTTCTCTGACTCCAGCAGCAGCTGGAGGAAGCTCAGCCCATCGGTCGGTCTGAAGGAGCTGGCGGGAGGGGTCGGTTTATTGGAGATTTAGGGGTCGATTTGGGTTTGTTTTGGGGGTATTGGCAGGGGAGGCTAGGTTAGAATCAATTCAAAACGAGTTAGCAAGCGCAGTCCGCCGGCATCTCCTTTCGCCCCCGACTTCCTGCGGCTCCGGCCGAGGACGAGCTCTCCGGACCACAATTGGGCCCCACCGTGGCATGCCAGCTTCGTTCCCGGCCGAAATTTGAAAAAGGGGGAAACGACGCTGTCGGCTGGAGGACCCCGCCAGCCAGGACTGGTCACCCGCAGAGGAGGAGGAGGACGAGGATGAGGACGACGACGAAGAGAGGAGGATGGCGGCGCTGGTGACAGGGACCGGCGTCCCTCCTTTGCGCGCCCAGCCGGGGCCGCGATGCTCGCGCTGGGGCCAGCCAGCCGCCACCCGAGGGGTCTTGCCCGCGCCGAGCTCGGTTCCCTGCGGCTCCCGCCCCTGTCGCTTCCAGAGCTCAGCCACAGATGTCCAGCCACAATTCTCGGTTGGCCGCAGACTCGTACAAGAATTGCGTTTGGACAATCAGTGGCGAAGCCCCTGAGTTCAGGGCCCCGGTCTCCTGCGGGGTTCCGCTTCGCTCCTGTGAAGCACCGGACCAGATCTCCGGAGCTGCGCGGACCTCGCAGACGCTCGGCGGTCGCGGCCCATCCCGCGGTAAGGTGGACTAGCAAGCACGCGGATCCCGACCCTGCGTGGGGATCCTCGTCGCCCCCGGCGTGAGTCTCCTTCGATCGCGGCCCGGGGTCCCTAGAGTAGCCCGCGCTGGGTCTCTGCGCCGCCCCAGGTTGGGGGAGTCTCCTGTGTCAGGCCTGGGGAACCCCGACTCCCCTCTCCCCGCCCCCAGCCTGGGCTCCCCGGGTTCGCTGGGAATCCGGAAAACGGGGGCCCGAGGCGGGGTCGCGTTTCAGAACCCGGGGTCCGGGCTGCTGCACCGGTGGGTCTCCCGCCCCCGCCCAGCCCCGCGCACGCACCGGCTCGGGCGCTCTCCCTCCCTGTGGCTGAGTCGCGGCCGGGGCGCCGGCGGTGGCAGCGGCGGCGGTGGCTGGGACGGCGGGGAGCGCTGGAATGCGCCGCCGGGTCACCTGCAGCGCCCGGGGAGCCGGGCTAGGAGCCGGCGGGCTGGCGAGGCGCAGGGCTGAGCCCGAGCGGGCGCCTCTGGCGGCTCGGGGCCGGGGCGGGCTTTTAGTGGGCCGCTCCAACAATACGGGCCTGGCGCGGAGAAAGGGGCTCGGCTGCAATTGGTACTGGATTTGAATAACGCCACGGGGCCATCAATGGTCATTGTGTCGGCGGGTAATGAATCTCCGCTGTCTCTCGGGCTGGCCAGGCAGCTGCAACCTGCGCTCAGGCAGCTCTTAAAGACATAGCGTGCCCCTCCCCGGGGGCCGCCCCCCCCTGCACCGGCAGGACCCCTCGCCCTCCCACCCCCATCCTGCATCCTAGACTCCCAGTGCCCCGCCTGCTCCCTCGCCTGAACCCTTTGCCCATCGCCCCCTCCCTCCTCCTCGGCCGGGCACCCGCATCTCGGCCCTGCACTCCCATGGACTTAACTTAGGCCCCTGACCTTGACTGAGCTCCCCAAGAGTGCCCAGGGGACCCCAGAATCTTTGAAGGCTCAATCCTGCACCACCACCCCACCCCCACCCCACCCCACAAACATATCTGCATTAAACCTGAGGCGGGAGCCCTCAGGAGCCCTCCTGCCTTAAGCTCGTGCCCCAGGGACCTGAAGCTGGAGGGTGAGGGGAAACAGTATAGAGGTCAGAGGGTCACCCCCTTAAAAGGCTGTGCTGCCGGATAAGGGAGGGGAGATGCAGTCCCAAGCCCCCCTGGCCGAAGATACCATCTCCAGAGACCACACCCCCACTAGGGGTCTGGAGACTGCCCTCCCCAGCCAAGGACAAGGGCTTATTCCAAGGATACCTCCTGGCGGGCTCCTGGATATGTCAGCTCTGCCAGGGATGTGGGGGTGGGGTGGGGGAGCAGGAGGGTGTGAGAGGGGCGTGGAATCTATTCATTCTTGTCTGGTCATTGTTTCTTCCACTAGACAGCCACTCTGGTCCAGGAGGGCAGGGGCTCCGTCTAGGTCTGATATGTGCCTACCCCAGCCCAGCCCAGCCAGGTCTGATGCAGAGAAGGCTCTCAGTCTACAGGGGGACATAGACCCAGTTCCTGGCCCGCAGAGCTCACGCCTAGCCATTCTTCCCTTTCCGCTCTTCATGTACCCCAGTGTTCCCCAGGCACCAAAGCAGCCTCTCTCCTGCCCCTGAAATCCTCTCCTCTGCCCACACTCCGTGGGCCACCACTCAACTGAGAGTCTCCGTTGGTCTGTGTTCCTCACTGGATCAGGAAGTAGGTCTTCCTGATCTTTTTGCGTTGAGAGCCTAGTACAGTGCCCTGTCCCCAGACAATCACTGAATAGCCATCTCTGACTTCAACACGAACCCCATGAATTTCTTGGAATTTCTTACGGAAGTTGAGAAAAAAGGCTTCTGATGAGTAATACTTGTAGGTGAGGTTTTATAGAGAGGGAGCCCTGCTAACCAGGTCTTAATTCCCTGGGAATGCTCTATCTGATAATAATAACTGTGACAAGTGCCTTAAGTACCAAGCATTAAGCGCCTTAAAAGTAGGAGCCTGTTGACTCCTCACAACGACCCTGGGAAGTAGGCACTGTTGTCAGCCCCATTTTACAGAAGAAACTGAGGTTGGTAGCTAAGTCCCTAGTCCCTCGTGTCAGGTGACAGAGCCAGAGCAGGAAGCCAACTCCCACCCTAGATTCCCACCCTTGATGTGAAATATGGATACCTCAGAAGACTTGGAGAGGACTTGCGGAAGTGCACACTCAGAACTGAAACCCAGGAGGCACCCTGTGTCTGTTTATAAATTATAACCCAGGCCCAGCCCCAGACCAGCCTGGCAGAAACACAACCTTGACGGAGAGAGCGAGAGGAGTCTCTGCATGGGTGTCTGTCAGAGCTACTTAAAGCTGTCAGTCCCAGACAGAGGAGGGTCAGTTACCCTCATCCTCAGGGAAACGAAGGGGCCTTGAAGGGTCCTCCCGCCAGTCACTGAAGAGATATTTATAGCCTGCCTACTGTGTGCTAGGCGGGGACTCAGCCGTGGGCAGACGTCCCCGGAGAAAATCCCAGCGGAGGAGAGTGCCAGGAAAGGAGAGCCGTCCAAAGGAGAGGAGGGGCTGGCGAAGTGAAGGCGGGCGGGCGCCGAGGAGGAGGGCAGGGCACCTCCAAAGCCAACAGGAAAAAAAAGAACTTGGGGAGTTCTGAGAGGGAAAGAGCTCTGGCATGGCTGGAGCGCAAAGGGGAAGTGGCGTTAGAGCCCAGATTGACCCCTGCAGGGCCCTGAAGGATGCTGGGAGGATCTGTGATTTTACCCTAAACGCAGTGGGGATCCTGGAAGGTCTGAGAAGTTCAGATTTACATATTTAAAGGTTTGCTGGAGCTGGAGTGTAGCAAGTAAGGGGGAGAGGGGCAGAAGATAGAGGCAAGCTGGCCTACAGCAGAGACCAGTTAGGCTACTGATGGTTTGCAGGTGAGAGCTGGTGGGGGTGCTGAGCTTAGGTAATGACAGAGCAGAGCACCCGCGGCCGCCCCCCCCGCCAGTTCCTAACAGTCCGGTTGACCTCAGGTTACTTGGCAATGAGTCACATTTAGGGAGCACCTGTACTATGTTTATGCTGGTGCCTGGGAGGAGGGGGAAGGGGAAGATGAACAGAGTTTGACATTACCTGTCCTGAAGTATCTCCATCCAGTGGACGGACAGACAGACAGGCACACAGAAAGGAACCAGCCCCAGTGAAAGGAGGAGGGCCACAGGAAAACCCTTTAACTGAAGTTTTAGCAAAATCCTCTGCGACCGTACAGGACTAACTGATTCTCCCAATAGGGAGGAGGTGAGCCAATGTCTGGGAGAGGCAGCATCGCCTTGCGCCTCCAGGCAAGTGAATTCCGACAAACTGAACCTTACTTGTTGCCTCTGTGAAAAGGGGCCATCATGCCTGTTCTGCTTCCCTAGAGATGGTTAGATGGTCACGGTGTTGAGAAAGTCCATATACACCTTGTATTTGCTTGCAGTCAGGTTTTATCGTTATCTTCCAACACACACACACGCACATTCACATTCAGGCTCAAATGTGCACGCAAATCTTCTATCTCTGCTCTCTCCCTTCTCCCTTATTAAGAAAGACCAACTCTCAGGAAGAAAGTGGCAGAGTCACCCACACTGCCAGCTAGGCATGCCCTTCCTACCAGGACTGGCATCTGACCAAGGACTAGACCAGACACTGTGCCCGGCACAAAGGATATGCTCAAGTAATCGAATTGTTGAATGAATGGGTGAATGCTTTATAGGAGTCGTGCTTCAGTGAATGGGTGGATGGACCGACAGATAGATGGATGAGAAAACAGACATTGGGACAGCTGAATGGAAGATAAAGTGAATAAGGAGTTGACTGTGGGTGCATAATATAGCCACTCAGCTGAGGTTTTAAGTGTGGAGCTGGAGGCACTGCTGCGGGGGGCTCATTCAAGGGGGCTTCCTTCACGCTGCAGCCGCGCTTCTGTGCTTCAGAGGCAGGCTTGGGATCAGAGCTTGGCAGGCAGGTGCATAGGAAGCAGCTGTGGCCACAGGTCAGGCTGCATCCCTGTTCCAGATATGTCCACCCCCGAGTCCTGTCCCCGAATGCTCCCATCAGTCCGGGCTTCACTGTGGTCTGGGAGAGAGGAAAGAGCCCAGCGATGACTCAGTGAGTCTCCCCAGGCCAGGCCCTTACCGGCTGGGGGCTCCTACTGCCCTATCCGTGCAGAATTCTCTAAGAGCAGCCAGTGTTCTTACGTGGCGACAAGCTGAGCGGCCTGCCCTGGGAATGAATGGGCAACCTGACACATCCCTAGTCTCAGCAGCTGACGCAGGCCGGCCACTGGCCCCACTCAGAGGGCAATCCTCAGGGCCCCTCCACCCTGCGCGATAGATTGCAGTTTACGAAAGACGTTCTTCTCCATGAAACGAGCAAAGGCAGGAGAGAGAAACCCTCCCCCACCTGCTTCATCCCTTCATGCCGTGCTGCTGTCTTTATTACACGTTGTTGTTGTCGTTCAGTCACTCAGTCGACTCTTTGGCGACCCCATGGACTGCAGCCCACCAGGCTCCTCTGCCCATGGGATTTCCCAGTCAAGAATACTCAAGTGGGTCGCCATTTCCTTCTCCAAGGGACCTTCCCAGATCAGGGATCGAACCCACATCTCCTGCATTGGCAGGTGGATTCTTTACCACTGAGCCTCCAGGGAAACCCTTTATGACACGTAGCCCTCCCTGAAAGCCTGCTATTTACCCACTGTCGAATTTGTCTCTCCCCTGGAAAGTAAACCCTATGTGGACAGGGATCATGTCCTGTTCATTGCTCGTCTCCAACTCCTACAAGAATGCCTGACTCTTAGAAGGCACTAACTTTTATTAATTACCGGGGTAAAGAGATAAATATTAATAGAACGGCAGATATATGGATTATTGTAATCTAGTTCAAAACAACCATATATTAAGTTCCAGGTGCTGGGCTAAACACTTTTAAAAAATATTTATTTTTATTTACTTATTTGGGTGCATCAGGTCTTAGTTGCCACCTGCGGGATCTAGTTCCCTGACCAAGGATAGAACCTAGGCGCCCTGCATTGGGAGTGCACGCTTAGCCGCTGGACCACCAGGGAAGTCCCCTGGGCCAAGCACTTCTCAAGGCTCACAGCTTTGTGAGGAACACTGTTAGTGTTCCCACTGTACACACCAGGAACCCGAGGTCCAGACAAAGGAACAGACTGCCCCCAGGTGCAGAGCCCAGGTTTAGAACCAAGTCTGCCTGTCAGCATAGGCCATGTTCTTAGCCAAGCCACCATCTGACACCCCTATTTCCCCAGCGCCTGGTGATGTTGGAGCCACGGGAAGTTAAAAGTTAGGACTCAGACATACTGTCTGAGTCCATTTAAGGAAATATTCAGAATAGGCAGATCCATAGAGACAGAAAGCAAAAAGTGGTCACCTAGGGATGAAGAGAAGAGAAGTTTGGGGGGAATAGGGAGTGAAAACTAATGGGTGCGGGGTTTCTTTCTTGGGGTGATGTAAAGGTTTGAAAGTTGATTGTGGTGATGGTCACACAACTCTGAATACACTAAAAGCCATTAAACCGCACATTTCATGCTTTAAAAATACGTATTTGTTTGGCTGCATCAGGTCTTAGTTGTGGCATGCGGCATCTCTCATCAGAGTACGCCCAGTCTTCTTTAGCTGGGGTGTGTGCGCTTCTCTCTAGTTGGGGTGCAGGCTTGGTTGCCCCATGACATGCGGGATCTTAGTTCCCCGACCAGGGACTGAACCTACATCCCCCGCATTGGAAGATGGATTCTTAATCACTGAACCACCAGGGAAGTCCCCAAGTTGTACATTTTTAAATGGGCAAATTGTATGGTATGTGGGTTACATCACAATAAAGCTGGTGTTAAGAAAACGGCTGGGGCTCAAGAATCTTCACTTTCTGCCACTTCCCTAGGAAACACATCACATTCTCTCTGAGTCTCAGGTTCCTAAGCCTTTAAAAGGTGGGGGGGGATGAATGTCTCAAGGGGTTAATGTGAGCATTAAATGAGATAATACATGTTATTATTCTCATTTTATCAAGGGGTAGAATTAGGCCCAGAGAAGGGAAGTGACTTGGCCCAGGACGCAGAGCCGGTGGGTGACAGGTGAGGGCTCAGGCCTGGGTCACCCGGCTCTGCTGCTTCCTCCAGCGTTCTGTGGACTGGGTCCCCATTTGTGCACCTGTCCACCTAGTCACCACCACTCGCTTCCGCCTTCCCCTTTCTCTTGGGCTCTGAGGCTCCGTCTCCCCACTGCCCACACCCAGGAGCAGACTGAGGTAGAGAGGTCCCTCCAGAGCACAGCCCTCAGCCTACTCCCCTCCTGGGGCCATGATGCTGTCTTGCCTTTGCTTGTAATAAAGAAAATATCTCAGCTACCCTTCCACCGTTGCTTGGCAACCCCAAAGGGGGTGGGGGGGAGCAAAGGGGAGGAGGGAAGGGGGAGGACTCTGGAGCCAATCTGGAGACAAAGAGTAGGATTTGGGTGACATGGAGCCTGTTCTTAGTGCTAACCTGGCCTGGCCGGGGCGACGGGTGGGGGCGGGGGGCTTCCTCCCACCCCAGTGTCTCACACCAATAAATATGGATTAGGGAAATGGGCAGAGTTTTTCCCACGGGCCTGAAAGGCCGCATCTGACCTTTCTACTCCCTTTATGTACCAACGTGACAGTCAGAGGGAGCAAAGAGCGGGACCCCCCTGAGAAGCCTCCCTCGTGGCCTTCTGACTTGGGGAAACTTTTCACCCTCCTCCCTCCCCCGGGGCCCCAGACCAGGTCACAGCCCATCCCTGCCTGGGGCCCTGGGCCCAGGGATGAGGAAGAGGCTACTCTTCAGGTGGGAGTCAGGAGCTCCCAAGCCTTGAGGGCCCAGAGCCAGGTGTGCAGCCCTGTGTCAGCCTATCAAGGTGCTCCCCGCCCCCAGTGCCCATCCCCTGCTCCATCGCTCCGGCTCTGTGCGCCCCCTGCCCCACCCACCTCAGTGCCGGCCTCCTGCGTGAGGAGCCCTGCTCCCTGCCAGGCCCTCATACAGCCCTGCCCCGCTTCTCTTCTTTCCTGCCCTCACACCCCTCTTCCCCACCGCCTCGGCTCCGTTTGGTTTCCCTCTTTTACTCTTCTCTGGGGTTAGCCCCCCGGCCCCAGTTCCCCCCAAATTCTGCAGTACCCCCCCAAACCAGGAAGCCCTCGAGGACGCTGACATTCCCAAGGGGAAGATGCCAGGAGGGGGTTGCAAACAGAGGAGGGTGGGGGCAGTGATCTCTCTCCCTGGTGCCCTGGCTCCCTAGCCACTGGCCGGGGGTGGAGAAAGGCCGCTCTGAATGGAGTCAGTGTGAAGACAGGAAAAACAAACACCTCCGCCTGAGCCCGTGCTGGCCTGCTGGGGCGGGGGATGTGGAGGGGTGCGGGGGGCAGGATAGGGCAGGGGCCTGGGGCTCCTCTCAGCCTTGCTCCATCCACCCTCTCCGGGTTCCCAAGGGCCCATGGCCTCCTGGACCCCCGGGCCACAGTGTACAGAGAAGGAGTGGGTTCAGGGAACACAGACAAGCCCCCTAGGAGACACCTTTGCCCCAGTCCTGCCCAGCCCCATGGCCCAGCCCTCAGCCAGTGCCCTCCCTGCCCGGCAGATGCCAGGAAAATCTGTGCCCAGGAAGGGCGGGCTGGCACCTGAAGGCCTGCCTGACCGGCCCTTCTCAGCAGCAGGAACTGGGTAGGGAAGTCACCTTGTGCCAGAGACGGCAGCTCCAGCAGTGCCACCCACCTCCAGGGCCGAGGGGACCCCAAGACAGATGCTCTGCCCCACAGGTGAGTGTTCCTCCGGCCTCACAAGCAGGCAGTGAGGGAGTGGGAGGCTGTCCTCTCTGGGGCTCCCGGGAGCCCCATGCATCCCCAGAAATCTGCACCAGTTTCTGTCGGGCTGTCTCGCCCTCTGTCTGCGGTGCGCGTGGCACTGGCAGTTTGGTGAGAGGAGCCAAAGGGTGATTAGGGGAGCTGGAGCTGAAGTCTGCGGATGAAGGGAGGCAGAAGGGGCTGGAGTCTGGCAAGCAGGACTCTTGGATTCCAAGCCAACTTTTTGATTAGACCTGTGGAATCTCCTGGGATGGCCTCCTCTGAACACTCTGGATCCTAAACGACCTTTGGGATGAGCTCAGAGACGGGTAGCAACTCATCCTGGTGGCGGAGTTGGAACTCAAGCCCACCAGGCCCCCTGAGGACGCCAGGGGCAGTACCGTTTATGCTGTGGATGCCGGCCGTGCACAGGTCCCTGGCCGTCCCCCTCCACATACGGTTTGGTCCCTCTGGATTTTTCAGGGACAGCAGTGGGAGGGGAGACTGCAGACAGCACCTCCCAGGGCATCCTTCGCTTTCTGTCCTCTCTCCAGGCACCATGCCCAGGGCCCAAGAGCCCCTGCCCAGGCGTCAGAGAAGTCACAGTCTCTTCTGATGGCCCCTCGGAAGCCATGGTTGGCCTCGGCTTTTCAGATCCCAGAATATAGGGCCCCCTTAGAGCTCAGGGTGTAACCATAGTGCCTCATGCTGTAATCAAAGCCCAACCACTCCCTGGAAAGTGAGGCCAACAGCTGCCTGCCTGCCACAGGGTCCCCAAAGTGCCCACCTTGAGGTGTCCTGCCCTGTGTAGCAGACAGCCCTCACTGAGTCAGGTGCCATTCCAAGGCCTTGTGTGTACTTCGCTGAATGGTCTCCTAGAAGGAGGGTGCAGTTTTGCAGACTGGAAAACCGAGGCGCAGAAAGTGGAAGTCACTTGTCTGTGGACACACTGCTAGGAAAAGTCAGAGCTGGGATTCGAACTCACAGGCTGGCTCCAGCATCCTAAGCCTTTAAATGTCCCCCTGTCCTACCCCTAATTACTAGGAGGTCTCCACTAGAGGTCATTGGGTCCAATCCCCTGCATCTGGGTGTTTGGCCAAGCCAACCTCTGCTCACAGACAAGAATCAATCTAGTTTTTAAAGGCACCTGCTCCAAGGGTGGAATTCCCCCTGGGGATAATCAGACATTTATTTATTCATAGCCTTCTGGCTGGGAGGAGAGGCCCTCCCACCCAGGACTCAGCAGGGTCCAGCTGCCTCGTTGTCCTCTCCTTCCCTCCACAGTAGAATCTATAATCAGATGGGAACCAGCCTTGCCTTGTGTGTCGGCTCCGTAACCTCCAAGCTGTGTGGCCTGGGACAAGCAACTCAGCTTCTCTGAGCCTCAGTTATCCATTGCAGTTATCAACTGCAAACTACGGTTAACGGTACACCTGCTTTGTGAGGTTGGTGAGGATTAAATGATCAAAGGAGATGAAAAACTCTCCTTTCAGGAATCCCGTCTACAGTTCGTTACTAGAGAAGTTTCTCTGACCCTGTCGAACACCAAAAACCCCAAGGAAGAGGCTCACCGTTCTCTCTCGAGTGTGCAACCTGCTCTGAGGGTTGTTTCTGCAACTGCCACTGGCTGTTGATAATTCTCCTCTTCCTTTGGGAGAGTAAGAGGCAGAGGATGCTGCTGCGTGGGCTCCATCATTTAAAAAAGAAAAAGAAGTGGTGGCTTAAAGGTAGCAAGGGGCCAGTCAGTGATCTCAGTGCCTGGCTTCTGTGAAGCGCCCAGAATGAAGTGAGAAATCCTTTTCATGATCATCATCAAAGAGACCTCCCCTGTCTGCAGGATCAGAGCCTCGTCCTTTGAGCCTTATAGTTTAGCCACCTGGTTACAGAGAGAGAAACTGAGGCCCAGAGAGGAGAGGTACTCTCAGGAAAGCTGTCAGGCTCCCTCATTCCCAGTTGGATCCCCCATCCCTTTTCCTTCACTCCTGAGTCCTGCTCTGGCTTTCTATGCCCAGGGTCAGGCCCTGGTACCCAATCCTGCCCAGGCAGAGCCCGGGAGAGGAGTGAACAGAGGTTGGAGGAGTAGGCACAGAGGCCCGGCGCGTTCTCAGACCAGGCTCTTTGTCTGCCGCTTTGTGATGGTAAGCGCTGCTCCTAAATCAGGTCTGTGACACTGTTATTGTTGCCCAGGGCGCAGAGAGTCTAAACTTTTCCCCTGAGGTCAAGAATGTGGCCGGTCCCCAAGCCGCCTGGAGCAGGGGCCTGGGTGGCTGGGGGTGGGGCTGGGGCCTCACCCTGAGCTGGGGCGAGATGTTGGGGGGAGGGGGTCAACGGGAACAAAACGCTTTGAAATGCCTCCTCTCCATCACTGCCAACATTGTCCGCTGCCCGCGGGGGGCCTGGCACCGCCTTGCCGGGGCTCCGGCCCCCAGCCCTGGCCAGGCCTGGCCCGGCATCTGAAAATGGACAGAAGGTTATTGTCCCTCCTCGCGGCCCTTTGTCTGTCCCAGTTCCAGATGTCTAGGCTGGGACCAGGGAGCTGACCCATGGTGGGCAGGGGGGAGGGGACAAAGGGGAAGAGCACGGGTCACTGCATCCTGAGGGGTCGTTCCCAGACCCTGGGATCCCACCCAGCCACGGCCCAGTCACCTTCTGGGCTGTCTCCGCCCTGGGATTGTCCCTGTTCTCTGGTCTCTCCTGCCCTTCCCAACAGGCCAGGTTCCAGCCTCAGGATGAGTTCAAAGCCGGGCACCTGGGGATTCCCACTGCTCTACCCCTGTAACTATGTGATGGGGACAATGGTGCCCCCTCTCAAAGCCTGCTGCGCCCGGGTGGGTATGAGTATCACTGGACCAGGGTGCATGCATTCACAAGAAACAACAGAGCCCTCAACATGCCAGCTCCGTGCTGGGCATGGGGGTGCACTACGGTGGGTGGACCATTCAGATCCTTCCAGATTGTGTTTATTTATTTGTTTGTTAATATTTATTTTTATTTATTTATTTGACTGTGTTAGGTTTTAGTTGCAGTATGTGGGATCTAGTTCCCTGACCAGGGATCGAACCTGGGTCCCCTGCATTGGGAACATGGAGTCTTAGCCACTGGACCACCAGGGAAGTTCCCTATCTTATTTTTAAAAATATTTATTTATTGACTTTTAAAGAATTAATCTATTTTTGGCTGCGCTGGGTCTTCGTTGCTGCGCAGGCTTTTGACTAGTTGCAGAAAGCAGGGGCTGCTCTCCGGCTGTGGTGCGCGGACTTCTCATTGCAGTGGTTTTTCTCATTGTGGAGCTCGGGCTCCAGAGTGCACAGGCTCAGTGGTTGTGCTGCAGGGGCTTCATTGCTTGCTCCAAGGCATGTGGGATCTTCCCGGATCAGAGGTTGAACCCATGTCTCCTGTATTGGCAGGGCAGATCCTTTACCACTGAGCCACCAGGAAAGCCCTTATTTACTTATTTGTTTGGCTGCTCTGGGTCTTAGCTGCAGCATGTGGGATCTAGTCCTCTGCTCAGGGATCAAACCTGTGCCCCCTGCATTGAGAGAGTGGAACCTTAGCCACTGAACCACCAGGGAAGTCCCCGGGTTGTGGTTTATAGTCATAATAGGAAGGAGTAACATTTCCCACCCACTCTGTCTGTGTCTGTAAACCACTTTACCTGCTTTATCTCATCCTTTTCACAAAAAATCAACAGTAGATACTGTTCTTATTTCCCAGCTTTGGATATGGAGATTCTGAGAGGTAAACTCCCTTGCCCAAACCCAGGCTGCCGGGAAGCAGGAAAGCTGGGATCTCAGCCCAGGCTGACCGCTGCCACCGAGAGGAATGATCTGCTAATAATACTTGGAAGGTGCTGAGCACAGAGCCTGGCATTGCTCCCGACTCAGCCCTCGGAGCTGGTGGTGGTGTGATTCCACCCATCAGCTTCCCATTTCACAGACGGCGCTACTGAGGTTTAGACCGGAGAAAGAAAACCTGGGGTGAGACGCTCAGGGAAGCTTAAACAGCAACCCACCGGGGCCAGCCAGAGAGGCAGTCAGCCTGGTTGGAGTTTCAAAGCCCGGTTCTGTGTGGGCTTGAGCTAGTGACTTAGCTTCACCATGCCCTGGTGTTCTCATCTATAAAATGAAGGTATTCCCTACTTTACAGGGTTGTTGTGAAAATTCAGTTTGATGATGCATTTTAAGCATGTCTCGCACACACAGCACACAGTTAATGAGAGCTATTCCTCTTATTATTCTGAATGCACCTTCCTCTCACCTGGGGTCACCTGAGGACAAGGCCCTGTTGAGGGGAGGGGCTGCGGGTTGGGTTCGCAGTTGTTGAGTGGGGCTGGGGACAGTAATGCTTGGCCTGCTTGGGGGTCTCTAGAAATGTGGCAACTGGCTACTGCTGCAGGTCGCAGGTTGGAGGAAGGCCAGAGGGATCAGGCTGGGAGGGGCAGGGGCTGCCTGGGCCCAGAGGAGTTAACAGCTCCCAGGCCCTGGCTCAGCAGGGCTGCCACGCTGCAGTCCAGCCGCAGCAACGCAGCAGGCAACGATCTTAGCAGAGGAGCCAGGGCGGCTTCCTGATGGGCAAAACAGCTGGCTGCCTGGGGAAAACAGCTGGCTGGGCCCCAGCTTCCTGAAGACCAGGGCAGAGCCTCAGAGGACAGCTCCACATCTGGGCTCCTGGGAGAGGAGGGCCTGGCCAAGAGCAAGAGGGTGGTCCTTTGGGGTGGGGTGGGTGTTGGGTGGGACCCTTGGAGATGAGGGGCAGATTCCCGGAGCGAAGGCTGGAGCTATGCTAGGTCTAAGCAGAGTGGTGACTCCAGCTGGAATTTGAGGGGGTCTCAGTCTCCCCTCAAACAGGAAGGATGTGGGGCAGCAGAGCAGATGGGGGGCAAGACTGCACTCGGCCCTGGGTCATCTTGGAACCCAGCTTGGAACTGGAGGTGGGAGGGAGCCCGGTGGGGGCTCCCGGACCCTCACCTGCCGAGCAGCATACCAGGACTAGGAGCTGTGTGTGGGCCCTCCTCCAGCTTGGAACCTGGGCTCCCTTGGCCACAAAGCAGGACAGGGGCCCAGAGAGCCCCCAACCCAGGAGACGTGAAGCTAGCAGCTGGTAAGAGCTCCACCTGTGCACCCCCTCTGCCATGGGCTTCCCCTCCCCATCTACTTGGCTGCCAGGCTGTGAAGACCCCCCAGCCCTGGGGCTCTGTCCAAGTTTTGGGGTATCTCTAGGCTGCCCCCACCCTTTGGAAGGGAAATGGCACCTGAGACCTCGCGGTAGGTTGGGCAAGGAAGGCAGAGGGTTAATGGAGGTGTGGCCAGGGTCCACCAGACCACAGCCACCTGCCAGGGCTCCTGACCCCCAAGTCCCATAGGCCAGAAACCCCTAATTTCTCTCTGACCTAAGGGTCTCCTCTCGCCCACCCTCCTAACCTCCAGGAAGAGGGGGTTGGCCCTCACCTTGGGTGTGCCAACCTCAGAGCCCCCTCTCTAATGAAGGCCATTCTGCAGAGCCTTTGCCAGTGGGCAGACCTTGGAGCTGAGGCTCCCAGAGGGAAGAAGAGGGTGCTGGGGAGGGGGCCCGTCCTTCCAGGGTCTCTATTTCTGGAAGCCAGAGTGGAGCCTGAGGCACTGGCGCCACCGCCTGGCTTTGGCCAGAACTACCATGGCTGAGGGATGGGGGTGAAAGTGCTGGTGGGGGGAGGAATGTAGAGCCCAGCTAGATGTTGGTCCAGCGTGATCTGGGTCCTATTCAGCCAGATGGACCCAAACATTTTTTTCTAGGCATTACCCCAAGAATGAGACCTTAGGCCCCATAGAATAGCAGCTTCAGTCTTGAGTCAGTACCAAAATCACCTGAAAGGCTTGTTGGTTTAACTTCCACTCCCAGAGGCTCTGATTCAGCGGGTATGGAGAGGTGCGGCTGTTGCTCAGCTGCTCAGCCGTGTCCAACTCTGAGACCCCTTGGACTGTAGTAGCCCGCCAGGCTCCTCCGTCCATGGGATTCTCCAGACAAGAATACTGGAGTGGGTTGCTGTTTCCTCTTCCAGGGGATCTTCCTGACCCAGGGATGGCACCGGCATCTCCTGCATTCTTTACTGCTGAGCCACCAGGGAAGCCCAGGTATGGGGTGTGCGTGCCTGTTCAATCACTTCAGTCGTGTCCGACTCTGCAACCCCATGGACCATGGCCCGCCAGGCTCTTCTGTCCATGGGATTCTCCAGGCAAGAATACTGGAGTGGGTTGCCATTTCCTTCTGCAGTGATAAAGTATGAAGTGAGTGAAGTGAAGTCGCTCAGTCCTGTCCAACTCTTTGTGACCCCATGGACTGTAGCCTACCAGGCTCCTCTGTCCATGGAATTTTCCAGGCAAGAGTACTGGAGTGGGTTGCCATTTCCTTCTCCACAGGTATGGGGAGGGGCCTAGAAATTTGCATTTCTAACAACTTCTGGGCGAAGCTGATGCTGGCTGGTCCAAGGACCATGCTTGGAGAATCACTGCTTTAGAGTTTCTGAGTTTGATGTCATATTACCTTTGCAGAGTATGTCTTATTTTTATATTATGAGGCCATATATATATATATATATATATATATATGAGTATCAGTAAGAGTACAGGTGCTTGATCAGCCCACCCTAGTCAGTAACATCATATTTCTATCGAGAGCCCACCCAATGCCTGGCTAGCCCTGCTTTAGGGCTGGGATAAGTGAAGAAGGCAGACGGGTCCTGGCTTCAGAACTCACAGCCAGGCAGGTTTGGCGTGTGATCTTTCCACCTGCAGGTCTGATAAAAGGCAGCTCACAACAAGGTCCAGTGCAGAACCTGGTTTCACATTCTACTGCCCCTGCGTAGATCTTCCTCATTCAGTCCCAGCCCACATCACACCCTGTGAGCCACCTGACTCCTCCCTCCACTTCTCACATCTAATCACTTATACATCTCAGCCTTGTCCATCATCAGCTCTCCTGGTTACATGCTTTCCTGGGCTTCCATCTTTGCCCCCAGAGTCCACCCTCTGAGCTGCAGCCAAAGCGATCTTTTTAAGACAAGCCATGTTACTCCTCTGCTTACACTCTCCAATGTCTTCCTATTGCACTAAAAAAAAAAAGTCCAAAATCCCACCATAGCTTTAAGACCCTAAGTGGTCCTCACCTCTTACCACACTCCCCTTGCTCACTTTGCACTGACTGCCCTGGCCTCCTTGCTTGTTCCCGCCACAGGGCCTTGGCCCCATGTCCATATGCAACAACTTCTCCAAGATCTCCTTGTGGCTGGCTCCCCTTATGCTCCGGAACGTCTTCACTGAACTCTCTATTCAGTGTTGCCTCCACCCTCAGATACTCTCTGTTCTCGTTAACTTGTCTTACTTCGTTCATAGCATTTACTGTTCTCTGAAGTTATTTATTCATTTGTCAGTTTGCTTGTTTCCTGTCTGTCTTCCCTCATCAGAATGTGAGCACCCAAGGAACAGAGACCGAACCTCTGTATCCCCAGTACCTAGAATTCTACCTGCGTATGACTTGTACTCGGTAAATATTTGCTGAGCGAATGGGACTGTATAGGATGCAATTCAGGGGTAGGTCCCCCAACATGACATCGGGGAAGGCTTTCCAGAGGGCTTGGAAGAGGTGACCAGGAAGAGAGAGACCAGTCCAAGCAGAGGAATTAAAAAAAGAGACAGAGAGAATATGGGAAGGTCTTAAAGCGTGGAGTGTTCTGGAAACTGTACGTAGTCCAGTTTGGCTGGGGCAGGAGATAGGAGAGAGGAAGTCAAGAGAAGATGGAGAAGCGTCAGGCAGTCCATGAAGGTTCTCCTTGTTCCTGGAGGAATCTGAGCTCTATGCTGAGGGCATTGGCCATCCCCAATGGGTGTAACATCATGCCATTTAGAAAGGACCACTGAGGGAATTCCCTGGTGGTCCAATGGTTAGGACTTGGCTCTTTCACTGCAGAGCGAGGGGCCCAGGTTCCATCCTTGGTTGGGGAACTAAGATCCCTCATATGAAGCCACTCAGTCGTGTCTGACTCTTTGTGACCCCACGGACTGTGCCCACCAGGCTCCTCTGTCTATGGGATTATACTGGACAATTATACTGGAGTGGGTTGCCATTCCCTTCTCCAGGGGATCTTCCCAACCCAGAGACTGAACCTGGCTCTCCTGCATTGCAGGCAGATTCTTTACTGTCTGAGCCACCAGGGAAGCTTCTCATGCTGTGCAGTGTGGCCAAATTAAAAAAAAAGAAAACGAAAGGACCACTCAGTGCAGAACGGTTTCCAGGGAGAAGGCCTGGGGTAGGGGTGTGAGTGCTGGGAGGTGCAGGGGCCTGGGGGAGTGGTGCTGATGCTCTGAGCCATAGGAGTGACCACGTGCAGGAGACACTGAAGTGGTCTGGCCACGATGAGAATGTGGAGTGGGCAGAGAGAGAGGCATCTATCATCAGGTCCCCAAGTTGGAGGGAGGACACTGGAGTGGGAGCTGGTTTGGAGGAAAGACTGGGGTTCTATTTTAGACAGATGGGTCTGGGTAGGAAGCGGAGATACATGTCAGTTTTGCAGAAAGAAGGAGTTGTGTATGAGGTCAGGTGTCAGAGGGAACCCTCTTGGATGAGGAGGAATTCCACTGGGGGAGGGGCCAGGAGGCTGCAGGTCTTGGCAGCAGCAGTTTGGCTGGAGAAGCCCTGGTGTGTGTCAAGCAGGGAATGAAGATGGGGAAGTGAGACCAGAAGCAAAGCATAGGTCACATACCCTTTTTCAGAGGTTTGGAGGGAAGGAGAGAGATAGGGCTGCCGCTGGGGGGCCAGCAGGCAGCTGACTGTATTCATATTTTAAGTTGGGGGAGCTTTAAGTCCTTTGGAATGTTGAAGGAAGGATCCAGAAGAGAGGGTGGATGCTGAGAAATGGGTGCTCTTCCGTGATAACAGGTGTTGAGAGAAGAGACTGGTTTGGCGGCAGGGGTGGAAGGTTTGGAAGCTGGAAGTGAGAGTTCACCGGTGATGGCTTCTCTCTCTCTCTCTTTCATGTAAAAGTTGTTTGGATCACTGTTGCTGCGCGGGCTTTTTCTCTCGTTGCAGTGAGCAGGGGCTCCTCTCTAGCTGCAGTGTACGGGGCTTCTCGTTGCGGAGCACAGGGTCCAGGGCATGCGGGCTCCGTAGTTGCAGCTCCCAGGCTCTGGAGCACAGACTCCACAGTTGTGGCGCAAGGGCTTAGTTGCTCTGCGGCATGTGGGATCTTCCCAGATCAGGGATCGAACCTGTATCTCCTGCATAGGCAGGAGGATTCTTTACCACTGAGCCACCAGGGAGGCCCCCCCTTACTCTCTGAACAGTGTTTATTTGGCTGCCTGGGGCCTTAGCTATGACAGCCACGCAGGCTCTTTGTTGTGGCTAGTTTTCTTCGTAGACCTAGTTTTGCCTGGAGGCACGTGGGATCCTCGTCCCCCCACCAGGAATCAAGCCCAGGTCCCCTGCATTGGAAGGCGGACTGGTAACCATTGGACCACCAGGGAAGTCCAAGGTGATGGCTTCTCTTTTCTCCAAGAAGGGCAGGGAGATTTTCACTGGGGTAGGGAGAGGAGAGTGAGGACGTCAGAAGATCAAGCTGGTGAAATACCACTGGGGCAGCAGGGGGAGGGTGGGCAGGAGCCCAGGGAGACTGAATTGTTGGGCTCAGTGCAAGACCAGTGGGGAGTGGAGAACCGGAGTGTGCCCCCAAAGGAAGACGGCTATAGGGTTTTTCCAGGCAGGAGTGATGGGGGAAACCTGGGGCAAGGGAGTTAGCAAATGGCTGGACCACTGTAGACTGAGGAGGGAGAGAGGTGAAGGTTGGAGGGGTTAGTGCATTGAGAAGACGGACGACTTGAGGTGAGGGAAGAATCTGGAAGCCCCCGTGACTAATAGCATGGGCAGAAGCTCTGGGATAACCCTGGGATGGGTGAAGCCGGGGACGCCACTTTGCTTTAGAAGAGTATCCTAGGGAGTTCCCCTGGCAGTCCAGTGGTTGGCTCCTTGCTTCTAATGCAGGGGGCAGTATGGGTTCAGTCCCTGGCTGGGGAACTAAGATGCTACATGTTTTGCAGCGCAGTTTGGCAGTGGGCTTCCCTTGTGGCTCAGCTGGTAAAGAATCCACCGGCAATGTGGGAGACCTGGGTTTGATCCCTGGGTTGGGAAGATCCCCTGGAGAAGGGAAAGGCCTGCAGAATTCCATGGACTGTATAGTCCATGGGGTCGCAGAGTCGGACACGACTGAGCAACTTCCACTTCACTTCACTTCTAAGCCACCTTGAAGTCACTTAAGTTGGGGGTGGGGGATAGAAAGAAGCAGCCACGCAAGGGGAGGGACTCATTTCCCCATGATGTTTTGGGGAAGGGACCTCAGGCTTTCCATCGTAGGGCCACCTGGGTGAGGGGCTGAATGGAAGGAGAGCCGGGCTTCTCCTGTCCTGTCTTCCAGCCCCAGGAATTCTTCTCCCCTGCCAGGCTCCATGCATAGAATTCAAGCGCATTCACGCACTCAAGGAATCCTTGCTAGATGGGGCTGTTACAGCCCAGTTCTACCCAGGAGGCCCTGAGGCTCAGGAGAAGTGACCTACCTGCTCACTGGGTCGGTGGCATAGGAGCTAGACCCCACCACTGGTGCCTCCAGGGCCCTCCTTTTCCCTGAGAGAGGCTGGAGACCCAGCAGGGGCCTCCGGACCCCGACTCTGACCAGACACTGGAGTCCCCCTGCTCTGGAGGGAGGGCTGGGACACCGTGAGGGGGCCGTGTGGTGCCCTTGTTCTACACTCAGTCTAAGAGCAGGCTTTGCTCTCCTAAAGGCCCGGAGCGGTGCTGGTGCTGGCGACAGAGGCGAGGAAGATGATGCGCGGGAGACGCCAGGCTCGGACCGCGGCGGGATGGCGCGTCCAGGTCAGGGGGACCAGCCCCGCTCCCCGCACCCCTTCTCGGGTCTGGCTCTGCGAAGTTCCGTCTGGGCCCGCCAGAGGGCGCCCGGGGGCGGGGCGGCGAGGGGCCGGGAGCCCGGGAACCCGGGAAAGGGCCGTGGCGGTGTCGCCCGGTCCGCACGCAGCTCGGGTCCGAGGGTCGGACGGATGGCCAGGCAGTACGGATTCAGGGGCGTTGAAGGAATCCGTGAAGCCGGATTCCGGGGATTGCACGCCCCGAAAGGGAGTCGTAGTCGAGTATTCTGAGACGCCGCAGAGGGCTCGGAAGACGTCGCCCCACGACCCTCCAGCCGGGAAGAGGCTGCTCCCGGATCGCGTCTGGGGCGGGTGTCCGGGCCCTGGTCCTGCGATGCCCCGGGCCGAGGAGAGGACATCTGAGAATCTATGGATAGGGATGGGGAGGGGAGTGGGAGCCCATTCTTGGGAGGGGGTAGTACATCCCCCGACCGCGCTCCTGGCCCGCCGCGGTCCCGCCCCGGGCCCAGGCCCCGCCCCGGGCCCCGCCCAGGGCCCGGCGGCACCACCCACTCCCCTCTGCGCGGCCGGGAGCCCCGGGGGCCGCCGCTGCCTCCGCCCGAGCGCCAGCCATGCGCGCTGCCCCCGCCGCCCCGCTGCTCCAGCTGCTGCTCCTGCTGGGGCCGCGGCCCGAGGCTGCGGGAGTCGCGGAGCCGCTGCTGCCCACCGTGGTCCTTGCCATCCTGGCCCGCAATGCCGAGCACTCACTGCCTCACTACCTGGGCGCGCTGGAGCGGCTGGACTACCCCAGGGCCAGGCTGGCCCTCTGGTGAGATAGATCCGGGCACTGGCACCCACTAGGCATCTACACCCCCCCCCACCCCAACAACTCCACCACCGACAGCCTGGGCTCCAGCTGGCCCCATCTGCTCCCTGCCCAGACACCACCCAGACAGGCCCCTCCCCTTGCAGACAGGCCCTCCAGCAACCCGAGCCCCCTGGCGGGTCCCCTTGTCCCCTTGGCCCTGCAGACTGACCTTGGAGGCCTTGGGTTGGAACAGGGACACCCATCCCTCATTCTGGCCCCTGCTCCTCCTTCGGGACCTCCTCTAGGTGTAAGTTGGGCCCAACCCCTCTTGCTCCAGCCCACCAGAGCTGAAACTTAAGCCGTGGGACCTGTGGTCGGCCTGACAGAGTGGAGCCAACAGGAGCAGCTGGCATCCCCTGGGGCCCGATGTGGCAGAGTTCAGCAGGCCTGGGAGTTCCTGGGGAGCCCATAGGGGTGCTGTCAGCCCTGGGCTCCATGCTGCTTTATGAGGGGGTCACAACCGCTCCCCCTTCCCCAGGCTGGTTCCAGCTTCTTTCAGAAGAGGGGCTGAGTCCTGCTGGCCAAGGGCAAAGCCCCTTCCTGCGTCTCTCCCCCTAGGTGTCCCCACAGGGTCCTGGAATTAGAGGCCACAGTCTGTGGAAGCCAGAACAGGGAGGAGTCCCAAGCTGAGGTTGGGGATAAACTGAGAGAAGTGACCAAACTACCCTCCCCAACTCACCAGAGTTGGGCTGGGGGGTGGAGCTGTGGCCTGGGGAGGCCGCCCACAATTACCAGTCCAGGAGTTTAGTTAGTTCCCACCCCCAAAAGACTTGACACGTAGTTAGTCTTCAGTTCTGGAGACTTGGCTTAAAGGGGCAGCATCACCGAAAACCTGGGCTCTTGGCTAAGGCCCGCTCGCCCCGCTCTGTCATGAGAGCTCCTTCAGAGAGGCTGTGCGAGGTGGCCTTGGAGCTCAGGCCCATCAGGTCTTCTCAGGGATGCTCAGAGTCTGGTTTAGTCCTTATTACAACTCTCTGGTGGAGGGAAGCAGCAGCTCCTCTGCCCAGTCCTGCCTCAGAGAGGGGAGGGGACTAACCTGAGGTCACACAGCAGGGAAGGAAGAAAACCAGAGAATATGGCAGGTGTGTTCCTCAAAGTTGAAAGCCTTCTCATCTTTCAAAATGCATTTGAGTGGCTGCAGACAGCCTCCTGGGGAGCATATGCAGCCTGTTGCCTATCCAGGTTGCCCTAAGGAACCCTGGAGACAGCCCTTTCCAGTGGACATTCATGACTGGCATGCTGTCCCCAAATCTAGGCTTCAGACTGGTAAGTGTGGCAGAAAGCCCCAGGACACAGTGGCCAGGGTCCACACTGACCAAGTCATAATGCCCATCGGTACCAAGCTTCTGAACAAGGAACATCTGACTGAGGCCCTCTGTAGGGCCAAGTTCAAGTTCCCTGCCGCCAGTCGATCCACATCTTCAAGAAGTGGGGATTTACTAAGTTTAAGGCTGGTGAACTTGAAAGCATGGTGGCAGAAAAACAGCTCATCCCGATGGCTTTGGGGCCAAATACATCCTTCCCTCTGCACAAATGGCAGGTCTTGGCATTCATGAGAGCCTTGGCGCTGTCCCCTCCTTACTTATGCCCACCAATAAATCCTAGTTGCCTGTCCAAAAAAAAAAAAAAACAAAATGCTGCATTTGAATTCTGTCACCTCAGCCCCTGAGCTTGCCAGGATGGCTTTTAGTTACAGAGGGAGAACGTGAGCCCAGAGAGGGTCTGGACCTGCCTGGGGTCACACAGTGGAACACAGACCTATGATTGGGACCTGGCTGCCCGCCTTCCTCTGTAGCACACCTACCTCCTCTGCTTCCAGGAGAGGCCAGTCCTGCAGGGGTTGGTGCTCCAGGGGTCAAGACTGCCTTAGAGTTTGGTCCCTTGGTGGCTGTGCCACCCCTCCCCCACCCTCCTTCCTCCTGTGTCCCCAGGTGTGCCACGGACCACAATGTGGACAACACTACAGCGATGCTACGGGAGTGGCTGGCTGCTGTGAGTGATGACTATGCAGCTGTGGTCTGGAGGCCTGAGGGAGAGCCCAGGTGTGGCCTGAGGGCAAAGGTCCTGGGGAAGATGGGCAACAGGTGCAGCCCAGAGAGGGAAAGGGACAGTTCTGAGTCACAGACTCCTGGCCAGGGCTCTGACCACATGCGCCTACCCCATGGAACATCTCATCTCTTTACCACCTCAGGTCCTACCCAGATGAAGAAGGCCCTAAGCACTGGACCAAAGAAAGGCATCAGTTCCTGATGGAGCTGAAACAGGAAGCCCTGACCTTTGCCAGGGACTGGGGGGCAGACTATATCCTGGTAAGAAAGCCTGGCCTACGATCGGGCTCCCCACGGGTGATGGCACCCGTCTTTGACAGAAGTCTGGGTGCAGTTTAACCATCTGTAGGCTCGACCCTTCAGCTAGCAACCTGGATCAGAACCCAGATAAAGTATTGAGCTGGGATCCCTTTGCTTGAGTTCAGACTCTGTACTGAGCCTGGATCCCTGAGACAGAGCTCAAGGCATACACTGAGACTCAGTCCCAGAGTATAGAGTGTAACTCAGTCTCAGAGTATAGAGCCCAGAGTATAATCTGAGCCTAGTTCCCTGGACCAGAGAGCAGGGTTGTTGCTGTTCAGTCTGCTCAGGCTAAGTCATGCCTGACTCTTTGCGACCCCATGGACTGCAGCATGCCAGACTTCCCCTGTCCAGAGATCAGAGTAGGTCTTTGAATTTCCTTCCTAAGGCTTCAGATAAAGTTCTTAGATCAGCAACTCAGGTGTAAAATCTTTGGACCCGGTCCCTGAGCCAGTGCTCCAGACTAGATCCTTGGTCCAGAAACAGATCTCCTGGTTTATAGCTTAGATCTCTCTGAGGGAACCCCATTGGATTGTGGAAGATATCCTGGGTCCCTGGATATCTGGAGGGATCCCACTCAGTGAATCCTTGGGAGGCTGCTGGGAGGCACAGACAAGGCTGGGGCCTGTGACATCTGCCTCCCCACAGTTTGCAGACACAGACAACATTCTGACTAACAACCAGACGCTGCAGCTTCTGATCGAGCAGGGGCTGCCGGTGGTGGCCCCGATGCTGGACTCTCAGACCTACTACTCCAATTTCTGGTGTGGAATCACCCCCCAGGTATGGCTGGGGACACAGGCCTCGGGAGGCTTGAGGTCTGGGAGGAGGGACGTGGAGGGCAGCAAGCCCCGGCTGGGGAGTGGTGTGCTGGGGATGGAGGGGTGTCCTCTCACAGCCCAGGACCACCCCTTCCCCAGGGCTACTACCGCCGCACTGCCGACTACTTTCCTACCAAGAACCGCCAGCGCCGGGGCTGCTTCCGCGTCCCCATGGTTCACTCCACCTTCCTGGTATCCCTGCGGGCTGAAGGGACGGCCCAGCTGGCCTTCTACCCGCCTCACCCCAACTATACCTGGCCCTTCGACGACATCATCGTCTTTGCCTATGCCTGTCAGGCTGCTGGTAAGGTCAGCTCTTGTCGAGCCTTTTTACGAGGTCTCTGGGCCTTTGCACATGCTGTTCCCTCTGCTCTGCATGCCCTTCCCCACTCCACAGTTTATCTTGCTAATTCCTAATTGTCCTTCGGGTCATAGGCTTTCTTGGGCCCACTGCCCCAGTCGGTTAGATATCCTTCTGGCTGTGCCCACCATGACGCTTGCATGTATTCCTTCATTAGGCAAATATTTATGGGACACCTACCAGTGCCAAGGGCTTCCCAGGTGGCACTAGTGGTAAAGAACCTGCCTGCCAATGCAGGAGACGTAAGAGACACAGATTCAATCCCTGAGTTGGGAAGATCCCCTGGAGGAGGGCGTGGCAACCCATTCCAATATTCTTGCCTGAAGAATCCCATGGACAGAAGAGCCTGGCAGGCTAAAGTCCATAGGGGTGTAAGGAGTCAGACATGACTGAAGTGACTTAACACGCATGCACCAGGTGCCAGGCTCCAGGGAGACAGTGGTGAGTAAAATCAGGTGGTCCTTGACTTCCTGGATCCTCCAGTCCAGTCAGCCAAAGGATCACACAAATCAGTGTCTATCACAATGACAGGAAGAAGAGCTTCTTGATTATAGGTGTTTTGGGAGCTTAGACTAGCGTTGACCTGGTCTCCAGGGAAGGCTTCCTGGAGGATGTAATCATTGGCACTGAGATCTAAAGTATGGGCAGGCATTAACAAGGCAAACAGAGCAAGACAGAGCATTTCAAGCAACGGGACCAGCAGATGCAAAGGCCCTGTGGTGGCTGGGGACATAAAAAGGCAGGCAGCTAGAACACAAAGAGGGGGCATAGTGCAGGCTGAGGCGGGAACAGTGAGCAGGGGCCAGCTTGTGGGGACTTGATGGGCAAGCATCTGGCTGTTAGCCTGTGGGTGTCAGGCAGCCATCAGAGAATCATCCAATTGGACTTGAACACTGAAAAAAAAATCATTCTGCTGTGGGTAGTTATTTTTAAGATGAAAGCTACAAGGAAGTATTTGGGTTTGGGGAATTCCCTGGTGGTCCAGTAGTTAGGACTCTATGCTTTCGCTGTCGAGGGCACAGGTTCAGGCTCTGGTCAGGGAATTAAGATCCTGCAAGCCATGCAGCATGGCCAAAAAAAAAAAAAAGAAAAGAAATGTTTGGATGTTTGGGCTTGGATCGGATAAACCACAGTCCTGGGAAGAACTGAAGTTGAGAGCAAGACAGAGATGCTGCTGTTGGCATAAGAACCTTGAGAAGGCGGCAGAGAGTGTCGTTCACGGTGCGCACTCATGGGCGGCGAGAACATGAAGGCTGTCCAGTGGGTGGAGAACTTTGCTCATGGTCAAGGTGAATTAGAAGTGATGATTCAATCAGGAAATGTTGCACCTGGGCAAGCGTTGTGTGAGGAGTGGCCAGGGAGAAGGGGGTCGTCATCATTCTTTTGTGCTCCATGAGGTGACGTCTACAGTGCAAACGCGCAGGAAGGAAAAAGATCTTATCAAGTGCAAGACATGAATGAAGGTGAGACAAATACATGGATGAAAAATGAGAAGCACAGATATTTTCTTTTTTTTCTTTTTCTTGCCACACTGGACGGCTCTTGAGATCTCACTTCCTCAACCAAGGACTGAACCCAGGCCACGACAGTGAAAACACAGAACCCTCACCACTAGGCCACCAGGGAACTCCCTATTTTCTTATTTTTTCATTCCTACCTCTACTCGTGGCTCAGCTGGTAAAGAATCTGCCTGCAATGTGGGAGGCCTGGGTTTGAGCCCTGGGTTGGGAAGAACCCCTGGAGAAGGGAAAGGCTACTCACTCCAGTACTCTGGCCTACTCACTCCAGAATTCCATGGACTGTATAGTTCTTGGGGTGGCAAAGAGTCGGACACGACTGAGCAACTGTATTTGTTTACCTCTACTTGAGTATCACCTGCTGTTTACTGGTCAGTGGTTCAAAGGAGTTTAGTGAATTATTTTGTAAAGTTTTTTATTTATATGCAGATATGCAATTTTTTTAGCATCATATGTTTATTTATTTTTTGGCTGCATTGGGTCTTAGTTTTGGCTTGCAGGATCTTTTGTTGTGGTGTATGGGCTTAGCTGCCCCACGGCATTTGGGATCTAGTTCCCCAGCCAGGGATCAAACCTGCATCCCCTGCACCAGAGGATGGATTCCCAACCACTGGACAACCAACGAAGTCCCGTGAACGGGGGTTTTGTCTCCAGCATTCGTGCTTCCACCCCCTGCACTCTGCCGGGCTGTATACTCAGTGCTGGGCCTGGAGCTGACTTCTCAATATACACCGTATTTAATGAGCAAACTCTGGGATGGACAGGGAGGCCTGGCGTGCTGCGGTCCACAGGGTCGCAGAGTTGGACACGACTGAGCGACTGAACTGAACTGACTGACCGACTGACCTGCCCTGGAGGATTCACGGTCTGTAGAAGACAAAGGCTAAATAAATGATTATAATAAAGATTACAAACACCGAAGGAATTAAAAAAAAAAAGGCCACTCTGGTTGGCAGGTGGAGGACAGCGTGGCAGGGGCCGGAGAGAGGGAGGGGTTAAGTGTAGGGATCTGGGCCAGAGGTGATGGTGCTGGATTGGGTGAGCGGGATGGGCAGAGGCGGGTGAGATTTAGAGGGTGGAGCAAGGCCCTGTGGCATCAGGTGGCCATAGCCAGGTGGGAGTTTGCCTGCTTCTTCCTCACTTTAATCCTCTGAGGGCAGGGAAGGTCTGTCTTGCTCACTACCATCACCCCTGCCCCCAACTGGTGCCCTGGAGACATCTGTTGGATGAACATATACCATCTTGGCAGAAGGGTCCCTGAGATGTTGTTTGAGCCAAGCCCTATCTCCCTCCAACCCCGCAGATGGGGACGCGGGGTCCCAGGGAGGACTCCTGTGGTGGGTACTGGTAGTACTGGGGCTCACACCTGCCATCTGGGTTCCAAGAGCCCTGCCCTGCAGGCCAGCACTCACTCGGCCTCTCTCTGCAGGGGTCTCAGTCCACGTGTGCAACGAGCAGCGTTATGGGTACCTGAACGTGCCTGTGAAATCCCACCAGGGGCTGGAGGACGAGAGAGTCAACTTCATCCACTTGATCCTCGAGGCGCTGGGTGAGGCTGCCAGCCGGTGTTGTCCCTCCACCCCATCACTCCCTGCCCCTTCCCACGGGCCCCTTCTCCTTGGCCCCGGACCTGGCTGGGCAGGGGGCAGGGCTGGAGTCACAACTTCCCCTTCAAATCATTCCCTGACTCCGGGCAAGTCACTTTCCCTGCTGAGCTTCAGTCTGCCCCTCCGAGGCAAGTGGAGTCTGTGATCTGCTGGGCATCCTGCCAAGGGGGCGGAAATGAGGGGGGCCTGGGACTCCAGGGTGCTGCTGACTTGAGCCAGTGGGGCTCATGACAGTGGGCTTTCCTCCGCAGTGGATGGGCCCCCCATGTGGGCCTCGGCTCATGTGTCCCGGCCCCCAAAGAGGCCCAGCAAGATGGGGTTTGATGAGGTGAGTCCTCCCAGCCTGTAGGACCGAGGTCAGGAGTCGGGCTGTCCCCTCCCCCCGCAGCCTCCCCCATGCCCCCTGCCTCCTCCAGGTGTTTGTCATCAGCCTGGCCCGCCGGCCCGACCGCCGAGAGCGCATGCTGACTTCGCTCTGGGAGATGGAGGTCTCCGGGCGGGTGGTGGACGCCGTGGATGGCCGGTGAGGCTTCCGGGACGGGGACAGGGCCCTGTGCAGCGCAGGGGGCCCAGGGTGGCCCATCGGGGCTTCCTGGGGGTGGGAAAGCAGACGATGGGTTTAAAGAGTTTCCTGTTCCAAGGAGTATTCAAAGAGAGCCTGAGTCATTGTGTCTCAGGGAGCCCAGGGCAGACAGAACAGGACAGGGGCCCTTCCTCAGCCCACCCGAGGGAGGAGGGTGCAGTGGTTAAGGCCCGGGGTCTGGAGCTCCTGGGCCTGGTCACCAGCTGTGTGGCCTCCGGCAAGTCCTCCCATCTCTCAGCCCTGCTGCGGAAACGGCGAGGAGCTGCCTTCCTCTTAGGGGTTTATAAGGGTTTAGTGAAGATTTCTCCAGGGCCTGACACACAGTAAGTATCCCAAAGGTTAATGGGGTCTTCATTCTGATTATCAGGGCTCTTCCTTGCCCTCCTGAACCTAGATCCCTGATGGGTGGGGTGCGGGAGCAGGCCGCTCACGGCCCCCCATGTCCACTGCTGCTGGCTGCATGCACTCCAGTCCGCTGGACTGCAGGATGTCCAGCCTTTGCTTGGGCCCCTGCCTGAGAAGCGTCTGCCCTTCATCCTGGGTGTCTCCTCCTCAGACTGCCTGGCTCCCTTTAGGATGACCCACCCTGCCCGAGGCAGCTCCAGCCCCCTGGTCCAGTCATGATGACTTCAGACCACATGAGGCAGTAATCAGGCCTCCTCCCTCCCAACTGGGAATCCCTGATAGTTCAGCAATAAAGAATCCGCCTGCAATACAGGAGACTGCTTGCAATACAGGAGACTTGGGTTCGATCCCTGGGTCGGGAAGATCCCTTGGAGAAGGAAGTGGCAACCCACTCCATATTCTTGCCTGGGAAATCCCATGGACAGAAAAGCCTGGCAAGCTGCAGTCCAGGGGGTCGCCAAGAGTGGGACATAACTTAGCAGTTAAGCCACCACCACCGCCACCTCCTTCAAACCAGACTCCAGTGTGACGGTCCCCAACTTGCCCGGTGCAGGCGGCCCTGGGTGGGTCTCTGGCGGGTACCCCTGACCCCATGACACCGTCTCCCTCAGGATGCTCAACAGCAGTGTCATGAGGACCCTCGGCGTGGAGCTGCTCCCCGGCTACCAGGACCCCTACTCGGGCCGCACGCTGACCAAGGGGGAGGTGGGCTGCTTCCTCAGCCACTACTCCATCTGGGAGGAGGTGAGGACCCTGCCCCCTCGGCCCACACCCTTGGGGAAAACAGGGCACCCCCTCCCACTCACGGCTCCGTGCCAGCACTCATGTGACTGGTGGGTGACGGAGCACACTCATGAAGACCCAGGCAGCAGCTGTCAGCCTCCTGTGGGCGCGACCCTTACCATGTTGAGCCCATGGTATGCACTGAGCGCCGGCTGTGTGCTGGGATGGCCTCTGCTCCAGGAACACAGAGGTGAACATGAAGAACGCAGCCGCGCCCTCCTGGGGCAGAGGGACCAGAGCAGGGCGCACAAATGGAGAAAGAACTGTTTACCCTGGTCCGGGGAGGTACCTACTCGAGGGTGTGGACAGGCCTGGCCTCCTGGCCTCCTGGCCTCCGGTGGGGTCGGCGTGGGCCTCACTGTCGACAGGCAGGAAGAGGAGCCTTCTCAGCAGAGGAAGGCGGAGCAGGCCCAGACCCCTTGGCCAGGCAGCCTCGGCCCGAGTCTGGGGTGTGAGTGGTCGGGAGAGGTCACTGCTTGGACTTGGCCCGAGAGGACCAGAGACAGGCCCTCCAAGGGGTGCCCCCTCCAGGAAGTGAAGCACAGACACCCTCCTTGTTTTCATTTTCTACTGTTGCCGAAATACGTTGCATGTGAGCTGCTATTTCTATTTTTCTGAACTGAATGCTGCCTCTGAAAGGATCGAAGGGTCATTTATTGAGCCGATTTCATGCTCTTCTCATACCTCCAAAAGTTACAGAAAGCATTTTTTTCTCAGGGTGTTGGGGGGCTAGGGTCTCCTCCCAACCCCAGCCCAGCCTCACTTCCTTGAGGAGGCGGAAGTGAGGCTCAGAAGGCGGAAGTGAGGAGCCCGGCTCTGTAACGCAGCAGATGCAGGCTCAGATCCCAGCTCGGCCACGTCCGGGCTGGGTGTCCGTGGACTATCGTGGGGTCACTTCCCAGTGTCTCCGTCTCCCTCCTGCCTCCCGAGGGTCCCTGGAGACGAGCCCTGTAGCCCCTGAGATAAGGATGTGCTCAGAACTGCAGCAAGGGTTCTGATTTCTCTCCTGATCTGCTTGGAGGGCAAGACTGGGAGCCTGGAGGCCCTTGAATACAAGAGCCAGGTGCTGGGGTTTCAATCCCCAGGCCGTGGGAAGCCCCAGCAGGCTTTGGAGCAGCTGAGCGACATAGCCAGGGCTGAGCACTTAGCCTGTAACCGAAGCCAGGAGTGTCTGTCAGTGTCAGCTAGGTGGGAGGGGACAACAGGTGGTCTAAAGAGCCACCCTCCCACCCCCACCTTGTGGCTCAGGTTGTCACCCGGGGCCTGGCCCAGGTCGTAGTATTTGAGGACGACGTACGCTTTGAGAGCAATTTCAAGGGGCGACTGGAGCAGCTGATGGAGGAGGTGGAGGCGGAGAAACTTCCTTGGGACTTGATGTAAGCAGGCCGGGCCCCCAGGGGCCAGGGATAGGGGTGGGCCTCCCGGGGTCTGCCTTCTCCTGCAGGGAGCCCTGGCCAGCCCCCGCCCCCACCCCAGGCTTGGCTCTGTAAAGGGAGTTGGGGACTTGGGTCCCTGGGATATCAACAGTGACTCCTGGGACTCCCGGTGTCACCTGCAGCTACCTCGGCCGGAAGCAAGTGAACCCCGAGGAGGAGGCAGTCGTGGAGGGGCTGCCACACCTGGTGGTGGCCGGCTACTCCTACTGGACGCTGGCGTACGTCCTGAGCCTGGCGGGCGCCCGCAAGCTGCTGGCCTCCCAGCCGCTGCACCGAATGCTGCCTGTGGATGAGTTCCTGCCCATCATGTTTGACCAGCACCCCAAGTGAGCCTCAGGGCAGGGTCAGCCCGTCCTCAGAGCCCACCTCAGCAGGTAGTAAGTCCCCTCACTGGGCAGCTGGGGATACTGAGGCTGGCAGGGCTGAGCCACTTCCGGTCACCAAGGAAGAGCCCAGCTTAGACTTGGCATCAGCCCCACCTCTATGTGAATCCTGTGATATCCTGTGGTTTCCAGGCAAGCGATTTTCCTATTCTGCACCTCAGTTTCCCCATCCGGAAAATGGGGATAAGAGAAATGCCACCTCAGGATTAGATGGGGAGGGTGGTCAGGTGCTTCGGGGGTGAGGTGCCCGGCTCCAGGCTGGCATGGGTCTGGGGTGCGATGGTTCACCCCAGCCCCCCTGAGCCCCCCTCCCCCCTCCCAGTGAGCAGTACAAGGCACACTTCTGGCCGCGGGACCTGCAGGCCTTCTCAGCCAGGCCCCTGCTCGCGGCCCCAACCCACTATGCAGGGGACGCCGAGTGGCTCAGCGACACCGAGACATCCTCGCCCTGGGACGATGACAGTGGCCGCCTCATCAGCTGGACCGGCTCCTACAAGACCCTGCGCGGCCCCCGCCTGGATCTGGCGGGCAGCAGTGGGCACAGCCTCCATCCCCACCCCCGGGATGAGCTCTAGGTGTGGGCGGGGCCTCGGTCTGCTCTCCGCATCCATGGCTGACTCTGGGTCTCAATTCCCCTTCTCGGCGTTCTCCTCTCCTCTTTCTTTCCGTGGCCTTGCCTCTGTTTGTGTCTTTGTGTCTGCCTTTCTCTGTCTACCTGCTGTCTCTCTCTCTAAGCCCATCTCCATTTCTCTGTCTCTATCTCTGCGTCTGTGTCTCTCTCTGTCTCTCTCTATCCAACTCTAAATTTTTTCTACTTCTCTCACCTCTCCTGTCCCCCCAGGGCTAGACAGTGACTCCAGAGGTGTGCCCGGGAGCAGACCACAGCTGTCCAGGGGGCACAGCAAGAGCCACCCCCAGGAACCACAGACCCAGTAGAAACCTGGCTGTTCCCTTGGGCATGGCCTGTCTGCCCTCTGGACCTGTCTTCCATCAGGAGAAACCACTGAGATGGGTCCCCTTCCCCCAAGGCCATGTAGCGTAAGGGCAGGGCTCATAGGCCCTCTTCCTTGCCAGTCTGATTAAGGGCCTCTAGTGGAGGGAAGAAGGGAAGCCCCAACCCCCAGCCTTCAGCGTCAAGCTGGGCAGACCCAGGAGGCATGCCCACCACTAAGGACCCAGCTGCAGCGGCCCCTCTGCCCCCTTCTACCTCGCCGTCAGCTCCCTACCCAGCTTATCAGCTGGGTCTCATGTGCCACCCTCTTGCCTGGCCAGTGGGAAGTGCAGGGAGATGGGAGGAGGACCTAGCACACAGTAGGCCCTCAATAAAAGCTGGCTGGTGTTGCACTTTATATTTTTTAACTCCTGGCTGAGCCTCTTTGCGTGTCCTAAAAGGGCTGGGATGGAGGAGGCGTTCCCTATCTGTGGATGAGCAGGTGGAGAGACAGAGAGGAGAGGGCGGCCTTGGAGAGGAATCAGGGGATTTGGTCTCACCTCCTTAGCCTGCTCATTGGTAAAGGGGCGGTGTGAACAGAAGTACCTCTTGGGCTGGGTGGGTAAGAAGGAGCTGGAGCTGGAGCCCAGCCCACAGCAAGTACATACCCACTGCGGCTGGCGTGGTCATCACTGGCCTCGCCTTGCTGGCCAGGGTGGGCCCAGGCCAGACCCAGGGCCGCCAGGGCCCCGCTCCCTGCCTTTGGACATTCCCCTGTTTAGTTGGAACCCCTCTCCTGGAAGTGGCAGGGGAGATCCGGGGCTCCCTTCCCGCCCTGACCAGTGTGGTCACCAGAGGGCGGCAGGTGGCGGAACCTGGACCTTGTGGTGCCAGGGCGCCCTCTGCTGGTTTAGTGCCAACAATGGAAAGGGTGCATACCATGCGTGTGTGCTAAGTAGCTTCAGTCCTGTCAGACGCTTTGCGACCCTGTGGCTTTGTATAGCTCGCCAAGCTCCTCTGTCCATGGGAGTCTCCAGGCAAGAATACTGGAGTGGGGTGCCGTGCCCTTCTCCAGGGGATCTTCCCTGCCCTGGAATCGAACCTGGGTCTCCTGTGTCTCCTGCATTGACAGGTAGCTTCTTGACCACTAGCGCCACCTGGGAAACCCGTGGAAGGGAGCCTGGGGCATCTGGAATCAGCCCATTGTCCTCTGGGTTACCCACAGCAGCTTCAACTTGTGCTCTCCTGCTTGGAAACTGCCGGCCTTCCTCCCTGCCCACCCCTGTAGGGCCCGGCAGTGGAGACTGTAGGGTCTCCAGTGCCTGCACGCAGGCAGCTGGAGGGGTGGGGAGTGGCTCCTTGCCTTGGCTACGGCCTCCACGAGTGCGGACCTCCGTCCGGTGCGGCAGTCTTCAGGTTTCCTTCTTTGGAGGAGCCCGTGCCCCCATACTCTGCCTTGGCTTGCTTTGTGTAAGCCCTCCTGGCAGGGTCAGTCAGGCATCCCCTGGGGGCTGGGCTTTCCCTGTCAGTCCCAGGGATGAGAGCCCGCTGGCCTGGTTTTAGCCCCAGAGACTGGCATGGCTCTCTGAAGGACTTAGGGCCAGAGCTGTGGAATCGATGCTTTGTTCATTCCAAGACCAAAAGCCATTGATTCTGGATGGCTGTGACCTTGACTAAGTTGCTTCTCCTTTCCAGGCTTTAGGCATCCCTTTCATTCATTAACATCAACTTTTTTTTTTTTTTTGGCTGCCCGGCTTGTGGGATCTTAGTTCCCCAACCAGGAACTGAACCCAAGCCCTCAGCAGTGAAAGCTCAGCGTCCTAATCACTGGACCACTGGGGAATTCCCTAAAGTGAACATTTATGGAGGACCCTCTGTGGGTCACATTTAGGTTCTAGGGATACAGTCGTGAATACAAAGTCCCCCTCAAAATCACTGACCTTGTAGAGTTGATATTCTAGTGAGCGGGACAGACAGAGAAGTAAATATTGGAGGGTGGTGAGTTCTACAGAACAAAATTAGGAAATATTGAGTACGATCGAGACTTGAAGAAAGGGGACAAGCTATGGGGATATAGGGAGGAAGACCATTCTAGGCCAAGGGGGAGCATCTGCAAAGGTCCTGAGGCAGGAGTGGGCTTCCCAGGTGGCTCACATGGTAAAGAATCTGCCTGCAATGCAGGAGACCTGGGTTAGATTCCTGGGTTGGGAAGATTCCCTGGAGAAAGGAGCAGCTACCCACTCCAGTATTCTGGCCTGGAGAAGTCCATGGACAGAGGAGCCTTGTGGGCTACAGTTCATGGGGTCGCAGACAGTCGGACATGACTGAGCGAGTAACACTTCACTTTCACTGAGGCCAGGAGAGGGACTGGCAGGTTTAAAAGACACTGAAGGGGTCAGTGTAGCTGGAGCAGAATGAGCAAGGAGGAGCCAAGGCCTGGACGTGACGGAACCAAGGTTGGGGGCCAGAGCAGGAATGTCCTTGGTGGTCATTTTGGCTTTTATTGTGAGGTAACTTCTATGCAGAGGACATCATGAGAAACGCTGGGCTGGAGGAAGCACAAGCTGGAATCAAGATTGCCGGGAGAAACATCAATCACCTCAGATATGCAGATGACACCACCCTTATGCCAGAAAGTGAAGACGAACTAAAGAGCCTCTTGATGAAAGTGAAAGAGGAGAGTGAAAAAGTTGGCTTGAAGCTCAACATTCAGAAAACTAAGATCATGGCATCTGGTCCCATCACTTCATGGCAAATAGATGGGGAAACAGTGGAAACAGTGTCAGACTTTATTTTGGGGGGCTCCAAAATCACTGCAGATGGTGACTGCAGCAATGAAATGAAAAGACGCTTACTCCTTGGAAGGAAAATTATGACCAACCTAGACAGCATATTAAAAAGCAGAGACATAACTTTGCCAACAAAGGTCCGTCTAATCAAGGCTATGGTTTTTCCAGTGGTCATGTATGGATGTGAGAGTTGGACTATAAAGAAAGCTGAGCGCCGAAGAATTGATGCTTTTGAGCTATGGAGAAGACTCTTGAGAATCCCTTGAACTACAAGGAGATCCAACCAGTCCATCCTAAAGGAAATCAGTCCTGGCTGTTCATTGGAAGGACTGATGTTGAACCTGAAATTCCAATATTTTGGCCACCTGATGCGAAGAGCTGACTTGTTTGAAAAGACCCTGATGTTGGGAAAGATTGAGGGCAGGAGGAGAAGGGGACGACAGAGGATGAGATGGTTGGATGGCATCACCGACTCAAGGGACGTGGATTTGGGTGGACTCCGGGAGTTGGTGATGGACAGGGAGGCCTGGCGTGCTGCGGCTCATGGGGTCACAGAGTCGGACACGACTGAGCGACTGAACTGAAGTGAAGGGGTTGAAAATCCATGAACAGAGATGCCTGGCAGGCTACGGTCCATGGGGTTGCAAGGGGTTGGACCCGGCTGAGCGACTACCACTAAAGGAGCGAGCGCTGCGAGGGCTTGAGGCAGGGCATGTGTGGCCACTGAGCTGTGTCCGAGTCTGCGACCCCACGGCCTGTAGCCCTCCAGGCTCCTCTACCCATGGGATTTCCCAGGCAGGGATACTGGAGCCGGTTGCCATCTCCTCCAGGCTGAGGCAGAGAATGATCCAATCTAATTTTTATTTTAATGTGAATACCCTGGCTCCGCTAATGAATTGTAGTTGGGTCCAGGGTAGAGATAGGAGATGGGCTAGGAGGCCATCGTAACAATCCAGGGGAGACATGATGGTGCCTCAGACCAGGGTGTTCACAGGGGGTGGTGAGAGGCACCTCCAGCAGAGATACCTGTGGACCACAGTGGGGACCCCCCCTACTGCCGTGTCTAGTCAGGGTCAACCCCACTGTGGTTCTTCCACATCGTCAGCGAACCCTTGGGCTGCATCTCTTCCAAGCTGTTTGCAGGCAGAGTTTCAAAGACAGCAAAAAGAAAAAACATCTTGTGTGCTCAGGTACTGGGGAGAGAGGGTTTGGTTACGAGGGTCCTGCTTTCACAGAATTCCAGATTTGTGTGTCATGGTGGTGACTTTCCAGACTCTCATGGCACTGCTGCTGCTGCTGCTAAGTCGGTTCAGTCGTGTCCGACTCTGTGCGACCCATAGACGGCAGCCCACCAGGCTCCCCCGTCCCTGGGATTCTCTAGGCAAGAACACTGGAGTGGGTTGCCATTTCCTTCTCCAATGCATGAAAATGAAAAATGAAAAGTGAAGACGCTCAGTCGTGTCCGACTCTTCGCGACCTCATGGAGTCTACCAGACTCCTCCGTCCATGGGATTTTCCAGGCAAGAGTACTGGAGTGGGGTGCCATTGCCCTCTCCGATCATGGCACTGGTGGGGTCCAACTACAGGAGAAATTCGATGAGACTTTTACCCTGAAGCACACGGGTACTGGCATCGTGTCTGGGGCAAACGCTGGACCTAACACAGCTGGTTCCCGGTTTCTCATCGGCACTGCCAAGACCGCGTGTCTGGATGGTAAGTGTGTGGTCTTTGGCAGGTGCAAAAGGGAGCATGAAATGGTGTGGCAGGCGTGGAGGGTTCTGGTTCCAGGAACAGCAAGACAGCACCAAGCTCAGCGTTGCTGTCTGTGCACAACTTGAGTACACCTGGCTTGTGTTTTATCTTGAGCATCAGCCCTTGCCTTCTGTGACTCAGGAGAGCATTGATCACCTGTGTCTGCTGGTGACAGCCCATGATCTTTGGGCTTTTGCTGCAGTTCCTTGAGTTTCATTATTTGCTTTTCCCTCCTCCAAGTCTAGCTGGATCCCAGAGTTAAGTTTATGATTAGGAAATAAAATCTAAACAACCACAAAAGAAAGAGACAGATTGAGCATGATGTCATAGTTTTGGAACCAAATTATTGGAAGACTGGTACTGCCATCAGTTGCAATGGAGAAAACTATAGAGTGAGTGGGGGCAGAGCTGGATTGAAGCTGGTCTGGGGATCATCTGTATCAATTTTTTTAAAAAACTTTAAAAAATAGGAATTTAGAAAGATGGTAACAATGACCCTATATGAGAGACAGCAAAAGAGACACAGATGTAAAGAACAGACTTTTGGACTCTGTGGGAGAAGGCTAGGGTGGGATGATTTGAGAGAATAGCACTGAAACATGCATATTTCCATATGTGAAATAGATCAGTAGTCCAAGTTCGATGCATGAAACAGGGCACTCAAAGCTGGTGCACTGGGACAGCCCTGAGGGATGGGATGGGGAGGGAGGGGGGAGGGGGGCTCAGGATGGGGGACACGTGTACGCCTATGGCTGATTCATGTCAATGTATGGCAAAAACCACCACGATACTGTGAAGTAATTAGCCTCCAATTAAAATAAATAATTTTTAAAAAGCTTTAAAAATTTCTTTGGCTTTGGCTGGGCGGGGGTCTTCCCACTGTGAGGGCGTTTCTGTAGTTGCGCTGAGTGGGGGGCTACTCTCTAGTCGTGGCGCACAGGTTTCTCACGGGCTCTAGGGTGCTCGGGCTTCTGTGCTTGTGGCTCCCGGGCTCTAGAGCACATGCTCCGTAGTTGTGGCGCACGGGTTTAGTTGCTCTGATGCACGTAGGATCCTCTCGTATCAGGGATGGAACCCATGTCTCCTGCATTGGCAGGTGGATTTTTTACCACTGAGCCACAAGGGAAGCCCTTCTTTTATTTTTTTGTTTAACTTGATTTATTTTTGGATGTACTGGGTCTAATATCCCACATGTTGCACAATGTGGCTAAAACAAGGAGAGTTTCACACACACGATTTCATATAATTCCATAACCCTTTTGTGTGGACAAGAAGAGCCTGGTGAGCTGCAGTCCATGGGGTCACAAAAAGTTGGACACAACTGAGCGACAAACAGTTTGGGGGCTTCCCTGCTGGCTCAGATTGTAAAGAATATGCCTGCAATCCAGGACACCCAGGTTTATCCCTGGGTCAAGAAGATCCCCTGGAGAAGGAAATGGCTACCCACTCCAGTATTCTTGCCTGGAGAATTCCATGGACAGAGGAGCCTGGTGGGCTACATGCCATGGCATTGCAAAGAGTCGGACACGACTGAGGGATTAACACTTTCACTTTTCCCCTCCCTCATCCCTGTATTGCCTCTTCCCCTTCCTTCTCCCTATTAGTAACCTCTAGTTTGTTCTCTATGTCTGTGAGTCTGTTTCTTGTTTTATTCACTAGAAACCACAATCAGAGAAAACTAACCAATCTAGTTACATGGACCACAGCCTTGTCTAATTATGAGGCATGCCATGTAGGGCCACCCAAGATGGGTGGGTCATGGTGGAGAGTTCTGACAAAATGTGGTCCACTGGAGAAGAGAATGGCAAACCACTTCAGTATTCTTGCCTTGAGAACCCCATGAACCGTATGAAAAGGCAATACGATAGGACACTAGAAGATGAACCCCCCCAGGTCGGTAGGTGCCCAATTCGCTACTGGAGATCAGTGGAAAAATAACGCCAGAAAGAATGAAGACAAAGCAAAAACAACACCCAGTTGTGGATGTGACTGGTGATGGAAGCAAGGCCCGATGCTGTAAAGAGCAATATTGCCTAGGAACCTGGAATGTTAGGTTCATGAATCGAGGCAAATTGGAAGTGGTCAAATAGGAGATGGCAAGAGTGAATGTCAACATTTTAGGAATCAGCAAACTAAAATGGACTGGAATGGGTGAATTTGACTCAGATGACCATTATATCTACTACCGTGGGCAAGAATCCCTTAGAAGAAATGGAGTAGCCATCATAGTCAAAAAAAGAGTCCAAAATGCAGTACTTGGATACAATCTCAAAAATGACAGAATGATCTCTGTTCGTTTCCAAGGCAAACCATTCAATATCACAGTAATCCAAGTCTATGCCCCAACCAGTAACGCTGAAGAAGCTGAAGTTGAACGGTTCTATGAAGACCTACAAGACATTTTAGAACTAACATGCAAAAAAGATGTCCTTTTCATTATAGGACTGGAATGCAAAAGTAGAAAGTCAAGAAACACCTGGAGTAACAGGCAAATTTGGCCGTGGTGTGCAGGATGAAGCAGGGCAAAGGCTAAGAGAGTTTTGCCAAGAGAATGCACTGGTCATAGCAAACACCTTCTTCCAACAACACAAGACTCTACACATGGACAGCACCAGATGGTCAACACCGAAATCAGATTGTATTATATTCTTTGCAGCCAAAGATGGAGAAGCTCTATACAGTCGAAAACAAGACCAGGAGCTGACTGTGGCTCAGATCATGAACTCCTTATTCCCAAATTCAGACTTAAATTGTAGAAAGTAGGGAAAACCACTAAATCAAATCCCTTATGATTATACAGTGGATGTAAGAAATAGATTTAAGGGACTAGATCTGATAGAGTGCCTGATAACTATGGATGGAGGTTTGTGTACAGGAGACAGGGATCAAGACCATCCCCAAGAAAAAGAAATGCCAAAAAGCAAAATGGCTGTCTGAGGGGGCCTTACAAATAGCTGTGAAAAGAAGAGAAGTGAAAAGCAAAGGAGAAAAGGAAAGATATACCCATTTGAATGCAGAGCACCAAAGAATAGCAAGGAGAGATAAGAAAGCCTTCCTCAGTGATCAGGGCAAAGAAATAGGGGAAAACAATAGAATGGGAAAGACTAGAGATCTCTCCAAGAAAATTAGAGATACCAGGGGAACACTTCATGCAAAGATGGGCACAATAAAGGACAGAAATGGTATGGACCTAACAGAAGCAGAAGATATTAAGAAGAGGTGGCAAGAATACACAGGAGAACTGTACAAAAAAGATCCTCATGATCCAGATAATCACGATGGTGTGCTCACTCACCTAGAGCCAGACATCCTGGAATGTGAAGTCAAGTGGGCCTTAGGAAGCATCACTACGAACAAAGCTAGTGGGGGTGATGGAACTTCAGTTGAACTATTTCAAATCCTAAAAGATGATGCTGTGAAAGTGCTGCACTCAATATGCCAGCAAATGTGGAAAACTCAGCAGTGGCCACAGGACTGGAAAAGGTTAGTTTTCATTCCAATCCCTAAGAAAGTCAATGCCAAGGAATGCTCAAACTACTGCACAATTGCACTCATCTCACATGCTAGTAAAGTAACGCTCAAAATTCTCCAAGCCAGGCTTCAACAACCATGAACTTCCAGACATTTAAGCTGGATTTAGAAATGGCAGAGGAACCAGAGATCAAATTGTCAACATCGGCTGGATCATCGAAAAAGTAAGAGATTTCCAGAAAAACATCTATTTCCGCTCTATTGACTATGCCAAAGCCTTTGACTGTTTGGATTACAGTAAGCTGTGGAAAAATCTGACAAAGATGGGAATACCAGACCACCTGACCTGCCTCTTGAGAAATCTGTATTCAGGTCAGGAAGCAACAGTTAGAACTGGACATGGAACAACAGACTGGTTCCAAATAGGAAAAGGAGTATGTCCAGGCTGTATATTGTCACCCTGCTTATTTAACATATATGCAGAGTACATCATGAGAAATGCTGGGCTGGAGGAAGCACAAGCTGGAATCAAGATTGCCCGGAGAAATATCAATCACCTCAGATATGCAGATGACACCACCCTTATGGCAGAAAGTGGAGAAGAACTAAAGAGCCTCTTGATGAAAGTGAAAGAGGAGAGTGAAAAAATTGGCTTGAAGCTCAACATTCAGAAAACTAAGATCATGTCATCTGGTCCCATCACTTTATGGCAAATAGATGGGGAAACAGTGGAAACAGTGGCTGACTTTATTTTGGGGGGTTCCAAAATCACTGCAGATGGTGATTGCAGCCATGAAATTAAAAGACGCTTACTCCTTGGAAGGAAAGTTATGACCAACCTAGAGAGCATATTAAAAAGCAGAGACATTACTTTGCCAACAAAGGTCCATCTAATCAAGGCTATGGTTTTTCCAATAGTCGGGTATGGATGTGAGAGTTAGACTATAAAGAAAGCTGAATGCAGAAGAATTGATGTTTTTGAACTATGGTGTTGGAGAAGACTCTTGAGAGTCTCTTGGATTGCAAGGAGATCCAACCAGTCCATCCTAAAGGAAATCAGTCCTGATTTTCATTGGAAGGACTGATGCTGAAGCTGAAACACCAATACTTTGGACACCTGATACGAAGAGCTGACTCGTTTGAAAAGACCCTGATGCTGGGAAAGATTGAAGGCAGGAAGAGAAGGGGACGACAGAGGAGGAGATGGTTGGATGGCACCACTGACTCAATGGACATCAGTTTGAATAAACTCCAGGCGTTGGTGATGGACAGGGAGGCCTAGCGTGCTGTAGTCCATGGGGTTGCAGAGTAGGACCCAACTAAGCGACTAAACTGAACTTGTATTTTTTTTAGATTCCACATATAAGTGATATCATACAGTATTTGTCTCTGTCCTTGGATAATATTTCACAAATGTAAACAGTCATGTCACCACTACTACACAGAAGATATGGAATATATACATGTGTCCCCCAAACCTCCCCTGTGCCTCTCTGCCATCAGTTCCCTTCTTCCACCCCAGTCCCTGAAAACCACTGATCTGTTAGCTGTTCCTGTGATTTTTGCCTTTTCCAAACTATCACCCAGATGGAATCATGCAGTGCCTGGCCTTTTGTGTCTGTCTTCTTTTACCCAGTTTTATTTGGAAGTTTTATACAAAACTGAGTTTTAAAATCTTCCCTAATGCTTTATAGTGGTTTCTAAGGCTAATACATATTATAAAGAATGAATTTTGAAATTTTCACTAAGACTTTCAAACATCCCCCAATACCCACTAGACTGCTCAGATGCTGTGTGAATATTTTGGTTTTCTGTGTGTGCCCAGCCATGAAAAAAGGCTGGGACACCTTGCCCCAAGGCACACTCACTGTTTGGGGGATGCTTGGAAAGTGTGAGAAAGTGAGAGAGGGGATGGGGGCAGGGGGCAAGAACCAGGTCTCCTCCTCCTTCCTGGTGGACAATTTCTAATCCTATCTGCCAACCCTACCCATTACCTCCCACCCCCACCCCAGGTCAGTACAATTGCGTGTAAACCAAGAGACAACGGGCTTTGTTAGGCATAAAGGGTAGGAGCTTTGGGGCATTGGCTGTTTGCCAACTGTTTTGCCTGCTCAGGGAGCATTTTGTCTCCCTTCCGGTTTCTTAGCCAAATTGCAGATGCTGGAGAAGAGACTTCCCTGGTGGTGCAGTGATTAGGGTGCTTTCACTGCTGAGGGCCCTGGTTCAATCCCTGATGGGGGAACTGGGATCCTGTAAACCATGGGGTGGCTAAAATAAAAAAACTAAAGGATGCTGGAGAAGACCCCTTCCTGCAAACCTGCTAGCCACAGCATAGGCACTGGGGGCTGAGAAACCTGGTTTGAGTTGTCTCAGCCAGCCCTTTCCAACTCTGACCAAGGGCAAGTGTCCTGACTTTTCTCTAGGTTTGGTTTTCTGCTCTGTAAAATGGGGTTACACTCAAGCCAGCCTCACCAGATATCTGGAGGATTCATTGAGCTAATGCGGGTGAGTATGGCGCCTGGCACGTGGTGACACTCCAGACAACGTCAGAGAATCAGGATGGATGTGGGTGGCCTGCCTGAGTCAGAGGAAAAAGTCGGATGGGGCCAGGGGGTGGGGAGGTGTCTCTGGAAACAGGTAAATTCCAGTTTGACCTCTACCACTTATGATTGGATGGTCTCACCGACCCAATGGACATGAATTTGAGCAAATTCAAACTCAGGTCCGGGAGAAGGTGAGGGACAGGGAAGCCTGGCGTGCTGCAGTCCACGGGGTCGCAAAGTGTGGGACACGACTTAGCAACTGAACAATTATCTGTGGCCTTCAAGCCCGCTCCTTCTCCTCTCTTTGAAATGCCTGTTTCTCTTTATTAAAATGAAGAGGATGACCGGATCTGCCTTCCAAGGTCCCTCCCCGATGGTCAAGCAAGTGGTTCTCAAACTCTACAGTGCATCTGAATTACCTGGAGAACTTGTTAAAACAAGATTGCTGCCTGAGAGAAATTTCTCTGCCTGCTCTGATCTATTCAGGACTTGAAATCACTCAAATTAACCTGAAAGAAAAAGCCAGACCCCGTTAGGAGCACAGATTCCTTCTCTCCTCAGCAGTGTTTTTGGTGGTTGCATCAGGGCCCTGGAGGAGGTGTTCCAGAATGGAAAGAGCTGGTAATTAGGCCCTTGGGCAGATGGAGAGCCTGCTGCAGAGCCTGAGGACCCTTCAGGGAGCCTCATGCAGGGCTGGGGCCAGTGCTGGGGCTGACAGCTCCTCCTTCATCTGAGATTATTCCTAATGAGCCGGAAAAGCTCATGTTCATTGTTAAAATTTAGAGGAACAGAATGAGGAAACTAAAATTGTCAGTATTAACATTTTGAGATAGTACCTTCTGGGTTAAAAAAAAACACATTTTTTTAAACCTTTTATTACTTAAGCTGAGTTGTGGCTCCATTAGTGTTTGTTTTATTATGCATCTTTTTTTTTTTTTTTTGCCATACTGCACAGAATGTGGGAATTCTAATTCCCTGACCAGGGGTCAAACCTGGGCCCCTGTGGTGGAAGCTGGGAGTCTTAACTGCTGGACCACCAGGGAAGTCTTGATTTTTATTGTATATCTTTATATGGAACATATGTATTACGTTTGGGTTGGACTGTGTCTGTGAAAAGTTAATATGTTGAAGTCCTAGCCCCCAGTACCTCAGGATGCTCCTTTATTTGGAAATCGAGTTGTAGATGGAACTAGTGAGGATGAAGTCATACTGGAAAAGGATGGGTCCCTAATCCACTACAGCTACTAGCCTTATAAAATGGGGAAATTGAGACGCAGACAGGCGCGCACGTGCAGAGGGCCATTTTGTAGGCTGGACTCTGCTGCCTAGGAACTACCAAAGCCTAGGGGGTGAGCCCTGGACTATATCCTTCCCAAGCGCCTTCAGAGGGAGTGTGGTCTTGCCAACACTTTTTTTTTTGGTTAATTTTCTCTTCTCTTTTCTTATTTATTTTTGGCTGTGCTCAGTCTTTGCCGCTGCTCGCAGGCTTTCTCCAGCTTCAGTGAGCAGCGGCTCCTCTCCCAAGCGTTCGCTGGCTTCTCGTTGCAGTGTCTTCGCTTACTGCTGAGCATAGCCTCTCGTTGCACAGGCTTTAGTAGTTGCAGCACGTGGGCTCAGTAGTTGTGGTACGTGGGCTTAGTTGCTCTGCAGCACAGGAAATCTTCCCAGACTAGGGATCGAACCCATGACCCCTGCTTTGGCAGGCGGATTCTTATCCACTGCACCACCAAGGAAGTCCCTTGTCAACACCTTGATCTCAGACTTCTGGCCTTTGGAACTATTGTTTGGCTCTGTTTAGTTTCTGTTGTTTTATTCACCTAGAGCATGGTACTTTTCACAGCAGCCCTAGCAAACTAATACAATTTACATACCCCCTTTCGTTCATAATTTTTTAAAGAATATATAAGAATAATACAAGAAACATCCATGTATCCTCTACCTCAAACTTGCAGTTTTTTTCTCTATGAATATATATCTACATCTCTCTTCAGCCTCCCAAATATATACATGGTCTTATATTGATCTTACTGTTCCTACAATATATTTTTTCAACCAATAGATTATGATTATTTTTCTCCAACAAGTTTTTGATCTGTTTTTTTTCTGACTAGAAATATATCCCTTTGCAAAAATACTTAAACATGATAGAAATTTACATCTTACAAGTGAAAATCTCTAACTCTGCCTTCCAGAAATAATCAGTCCTGAGAGTTAAGTGTGTAGTCCTCCAGATTTTTTTTTTTACATGTATGTATCAACATGCTGCTGCTGCTGCTAAGTCACTTCACTCATGTCCGACTCAGTGTGACCCCATAGACGGCAGCCCACCAGGCTCCCCCGTCCCTGGGATTCTCCAGGCAAGAACACTGGAGTGGGTTGCCATTTCCTTCTCCAATGCATGAATGTGAAAAGCAAATGGGAAGTTGTTCAGTCGTGTCCAACTCTTAGCGACCCCAGGGACTGCAGCCTACCAGGCTCCTCCGTCCATGGGATATTCCAGGCAAGAGTACTGGAGTGGGTTGCCATTGCCTTCTCCATGTATCAACATACACAGGTTATTTTCCTACAGAAATGGCATCATGGTTGACTTAAAGCGTTGCAGCTTGCCTTTTATTTTTCTCAGCTGTATGTTTGGAGATCTTTATGAAAGTGAAAGTAAAGTCTCTCATTCGTGTCCGACTCTTTGCGACCCGATGAACTGTAGCCTACAAGGCTCCTCCCTCTATGGGATTCTCTAGGCAAGAGTACTAGAGTGGGTTGCCATTTCCTTCTCCAGGGGATCGTCCCGAGCCAGGGATCGAACCAGGGTCTCCTGCATTCCAGGCAGACGCTTTAGAACAATTGATCTGTCCTACTTTTAATGGCTCAGTCATCTTTCCTTAAATATATGTAATGTAACGGGCAGGGATCCCTCAGAAGAAATGGAGTAGCCATCATGGTCAACAAGAGTCCGAAATGCAATACTTGGATGCAATCTCAAAAACAACAGAATGATCTCTGTTCGTCTCCAAGGCAAACCATTCAATATCACAGTTATCCAAGTCTATGCCCCAACCAGTAACGCTGAAGAAACTGAAGTTGAACGGTTCTATGAAGACCTGCAAGACCTTTTAGAACTAACACCCAAAAAAGATGTCCTTTTCATTATAGGGGACTGGAATGCAAAAGTAGGAAGTCAAGAAACACTTGGAGTAACAGGCAAATTTGGCCTTGGAATGCAGAATGAAGCAGGGCAAAGACTAATAGAGTTTTGCCAAGAAAATGCACTGGTCATAGCAAACACCCTCTTCCAACAACACAAGAGAAGACTCTACATATGGACATCACCAGACGGTCAACACCAAAATCAGATTGATTACATTTTTTGCAGCCAAAGATGGAGAACCTCTATATAGCCAACAAAAACAAGACCAGGAGCTGACTGTGGCTCAGATCATGAACTCCTTATTACCAAATTCAGACTCAAATTGTAGAAAGTAGAGAAAACTGCTAGACCATTCAGGTATGACCTAAATAAAATCCCTTATGATTATACAGCGGAAGTGAGAAATAGATTTAAGGGCCTAGATCTGATAGATAGAGTGCCTGATGAACTATGGACTGAGGTTCGTGACATTGTACAGGAGACAGGGATCAAGACCATCCCCATGGAAAAGAAATGCAAAAAAGCAAAATGGCTGTCTGGGGAGGCCTTACAAATAGTTGTGAAAAGAAGAGAGGTGAAAAGCAAAGGAGAAAAGGAAAGATATAAGCATCTGAATGCAGAGTTCCAAAGAATAGCAAGAAGAGATAAGAAAGCCTTCTTCAGTGATCAATGCAAAGAAATAGACAAAAACAACAGAATGGGAAAGACTAGAGATCTCTTCAAGAAAATTAGAGATACCAAGGGAACATTTCATGCAAAGATGGGCTCAATAAAGGACAGAAATGGTATGGACCTAACAGAAGCAGAAGATATTAAGAAGAGGTGGCAAGAATACACGGAAAAACTGTACAAAAAAGATCTTCAAGACCCAGATAATCATGATGATGTGATCACTAATCTAGAGCCAGACATCTTGGAATGATTATTCCATTAAAATATATTCTCAAGTGTGTAAATTCTGGCTCAAAGAGGATGTTGGGTTTTAGGTTTTTGGTGTACAATGCTCAATCATCTTATCAAAAGGTTACATCAGTTTTTAAACATACCAGTGATGTATGCGACTGCTTGTTTCCCAACATCCTCATCAGTGTTGGGTTGTTCCCTTAAAAAAAATAACAAAGTGGCTGGTGCTGACCAGGCTCTGAGTGGCTTGAATTCAGAAAATATGATCCATCACGTCTTGTCCTTTTGGCTAAGATAAAGTGCAGATGACACCACCCTTATGGCAGAAAGTGAAGAGGAACTAAAAAGCCTCTTGATGAAAGTGAAAGAGGAGAGTGAAAAAGTTGGTTTAAAGCTCAGCATTCGGAAAACTAAGATCATGGCATCTGGTCCCATCACTTCATGGCAAATAGATGGGGAAACGGTGTCAGACATTGTTTTTTGGGGCTCCAAAATCACTGCAGATGGTGATTGCAGCCATGAAATTAAAAGATGCTTACTCCTTGGAAGGAAAGTTATGACCAACCTAGATAGCATATTGGAAAGCAGAGATATTACTTTGCCAACAAAGGTCTGTCCAGTCAAGGCTATGGTTTTTCCAGTGGTCATGTATGGATGTGAGAGTTGGACTGTGAAGAAAGCTGAGCGCTGAAGAATTGATGTTTTTGAACTATGGTGTTGGAGAAGACTCTTTTGAGTCCCTTGGACTGCAAGGAGATCCAACCAGTCCATCCTAAAGGAGACCAGTCCTGGGTGTTCATTGGAAGGACTGATGCTGAGGTCCAGTACTCTGGCCACCTCACGTGAAGAGTTGACTCACTGGAAAAGACTCTGATGCTGGGAGGGATTGGGGGCAGGAGGAGAAGGGGAGGACAGAGGATGAGATGGCTGGATGGCATCACGGACTCGATGGACGTGAGTCTGGGTGAGCTCCGGGAGATGGTGATGGACCGGGAGGCTTGGTGTCCTGTGATTCATGGGGTCGCAAAGAGTTGGACATGACTGAGCAACTGAACTGAACTGAAAGTGCATAAAAGACAGATCCAGATCCAAAGTGACATCGGGGAATTTCCTGGCAGTCCAGTGGTTAGGACTCCTTGCTTCCACTGCAGGGGGCAGTGGATTCGATCCCTGGTTGGGGAACTAAGGGTCTGCAAGCTGCATGGTGCAGCTAAAAAATATCAGAATCATTCGAATTCTGTACCTGCATTTTTCAAATACCACAGAAGGGCCAGACATCCAGACCACAGTTATAGAGCCCCTCTTTTCTTCCCAACCATACGTCCTTCACACACTGTAGGTATCCCTGTTCCCATCTTCAGCACCCCACCAATACCTCTCTGTTCCTCTTCTTGTAAGATTTTCCTCATCTTCCCTGTCACCTCTTAGTGCGTGTGTGTGCACGTGTGTGTGTATTAAGGGGGTGACTTCTCCACCCTTCTCTATCACAAAGGCCCCAAAGAACTGCACCAACTGAGAAAAACCCTCCTCAGACGGTAGGTAGGGGACAAACCCACAGGCAAAATCCTCCAGTGGTTGGGGAGGAAGCATCCCATCTGGTCATGCTAAAGTGGTTGGCTGTGTGCTCCTTAAAGGCCAAGTGGGACATGTTAGTTTAGTGCTCCTTACACTGGGCTTAGCACACAATTAGGGACTTAATGTTCGTTCATTGAATGTGGGAGCACTGAGAATCGATCAACAGCTCTTGTGCTGGGGATTGCAAGAGACATTCCACTGAGATGTTTGACCTAGGCCTGTAAACAAGGAGATTATCTTGGGCTGCTCAGAATGACATCACCTCCTTTCAAGTGGGGGGATAAGGTGGTGGAAGTTAAAGGTGAGGGAAGGTGAAGAGAAGATGGAGGAAATTCCAGTGGATGTTTCTTTTTTTCCCCTCTGTGAAAAAGGAGAGTTGGTGTATGGGATGGGGAAGAGGCAAAGATTTGGAAAAGCCAGTGTGGTAAACACTTGCTGGACAGTGATAAAGGCTCAGCTGAGGGTGAAGGAAATGATTTGTGCGTATGATCTTTGGGGAGACTCACTCAAGTGGTAGGATTAAGTAGTGATTGGGGCTCCATCACTTAACAGGGAGAAAATGAATGGATCAAGGGAGTGGATGGCTCCCTAACACCAAGGAATGACTATGCATTAGACAGGGAGGGTTGGTGGGGGGGGGGGGGACGGCAGAAGTAGTTTTGTTTGGAGGGGGAGGGGAGCTGGAACTTGAGATTTAGGGTGGACCGGTGTGTAGATCTTGGGCCTGAGGTGCGCACAAGGTCACGAAGATGAGGATGTTAAGGAACTGACACCAGGCTGGCCCTGAGGATGTCCAAGTCTTCCAGAATCCAGGGTGGTTCCATGGGCCACGTGACACCCCACCCCCACCCCGATTGGCTGACAGTGAAGCATAGTTGAGAAGATGGCGACTCAACAAGAACTTCAGCGGAATAGGTCTGTACACGCAGCGGGCGTATAGTGTACAGGAGGGCGGTGAGGATCTAGGGGAACGCGCAGCCCCTTCCTTCAGCCTGGACGACGACAGACAGTGCAGCATGGCGAGAGAGTCTGGGTGGTGTGCAGAAGTGGGGGTCCATCTCTGCACCAACGGAGGGGAAGAGACAGGGCTGTATTTCCAGAAGCAGTGCGCAGCAGCTGCGGACACACGAACATATTTGGTGACCCCTCTCTGAGCCCAGACGGTAAAGCGTCTGCCTGTCATGCGGAAAGACCTGAGTTCGATCCCTGGGTCGGGAAGATCCCCTGGAGAAGGAAATGGCAACCCACTCCAGTCCTCTTGCCTGGAAAATTGCATGGATGGAGGAGCCTGGTAGGCTACAGTCCATGGGGGTCGCAAAGAGTCGGACAGGACTGAGCGACTTCACAGATTCACTCTGAGCCCAGTGGCCCAATACGAACTAGAGAGATCGGGCTGGAATTTGGTTGCTACCCTGAGTGAGAGAAACCGAGGACGACAGGGTGAAAATGGCGGTGGCGGGGGTTGGGGGGGTTAAGCTCGGCCTTGAACGGCTAGACAAGCCTGGGCCGGGCCCGTCGGTGGCGTCGCGCGTCTCCATGGCGACGCGGCGCGGCGCCCGGAAGAGGGCGGGGCTTTTGCTGAGGCTGCTGCTGGAGAGGCATCTCTGTGACGCCGGGGGCTGGGCCTAAATGGCTAAACCCGAGAGGCTCCCGGGGGGGTTTGAACTGGCCAATGGGCGAGCTGCCGACCGGGTGTCGGAAAAGGAGGCGGAAGCGGGGAGGAGTCGCCGCCGGGGCCGGACTGCATCCGCCGCGGCGTCTCCATGGCACAGCCCTGGCCTCCGACTTCAACGACTTCATAAGGCGGCGATTCTGGGCGCAGCCGTGTCGCTCCTGGTGAGAGGCCGCCGGGAGGCGGGACCCAGGCCGCTCCGGGTTGGGGAGGGGCGCCCTCCGTCGGGATCGCTGGGTCCTGCTGCCCACACCCCTCGACCCACCCACCCAGGCCGCCCCCCGCCTGCACGCTTGTCCCGCTCCGGTCAGAATCTGGACGAGCCAACCCCCCCCGCCCCGCCCACCGGCGCGGGCCTTCTCCCGCTAACGGGCGGGCCTCTCCTCACCTGGCCACACCGGCAGGGCGCTCTGCCACCTCTTCCTCTGCTGCCCTCCGGCAGGGCTTCGCCCTCCTCTCTATGGGCAGAAACGGGGTCCCTCTAGCCCGCTGGTGGGTGGTCGTCCTTCCTCTCTCCGCCGACGGAGACTGGGCCCTCACCCTCTTTTGCCCCGGCCGGTGGGACCCCACCCCCATCCCCGTCCGCCTCGCCCTCCCTGGAGCGCCTCGGCCCGGCGGTTATTTGGGCCGGGCTCCTCGTAGGCAAGCGCTGTCCTCGGGGACAGCCTCCCGAGGCTTGCCTCCCTGGCTTGGAAGGGCCTCCCTGGTCCAGGGGGCCTCCCTCCTGGGGAATCCTGCCCCCGGCTCCCTGCCACAACGCGGCGTCGAACCCGCTCTTAACTCGGATACTAAAATCCCAGCGGCCGCCGCTGCTGCGCCCCTGGAGCACTTTTTCCCTCCGCCGTCGGGGAGTTGCCCACTCGCTGCCCACTTTGCCCCGCCCCGGCAGCCTCCGCTCCTCCCTCCTCCAAATACTATTGGCCTCCTCGGGTGTCTATTCTGTCGGGAACGCCCCTTCTCCTAGGAGACTGTTGCCCTGGCTCCGCCCCTAATATCCCTCCAGCTCCCAGCGCCGGTTCCGGCCCTCTGGGGCCCACTTGGGGCCTAGCGGTTTTCTCCCAACTTCCTCGCAACGCTAGCCGGCATTTCAGGTTTCCACTACCCTCGCCGCTGGTGACCACCAGCCCACCTTCCCTCTCGCTGGGGGGCCTGGGTGTGGTGGTCCTTTTCCCTCGAAGTTCCGCCCCCTATTGTCCCTCCCTGGGGAGCAGAGCTCTCACCGTCCTTGCCCACCGGGTCGCTCAGCCTCTCTCCTATCTTCCTCCCCACCCCCACCCCCACCCCACCCCCCAACTTTGGCAGGACAGTTGCTGTGCGACTTGGACAGTAGAGGAGCGTCTCCCAAGTTTTCATCCAACAGCCACCCCTAAAGCTTCCACCCTCCTCCCCTGAGAGGACGTTTGATGCCGGGCCCCTGAGATTCTCATTGACAAGCCCCTCTGGGTCCCCCTGAGCCAGAGCCTGCTGACCCATTTGCCCACCTTTGCGGCTTTGATGCCTAACCATGTCTGCCTCATCCTCAGGCGGCTCCCCCAGGTACTGCCGTTGTGGGGGGCACCTCTGCCAACAGGGCAGGGGAAACGTGGGCATGGGCTCCCAGGCCGGGCTGGCTGAAGGATTCTTTTCTCAGCTTCCCTGTTTCTGTGTACTGAAGGCCTGGGCCAAAACATTTAAAACTAATTTTTAGGAGGAAGGAGAAAAAAATGCACTCACATGATACCCTCTCTGCCTCCCTCTGGCCCTCTTTCCTCCGGTGCCCCAGTTCCTGGTAGCAAATAGGATCACCATTGTTGTCACTGGAATACTAGGCTCAGATCTTTTTTGAAAGGAGGCTAGGTGTGAGTAAATAACCATGTAAGAAGTGGATGCTGCAGTTAGCCATATGTTGATGAAATCCAGGTACCCTGATGGAAAGCCTACTGAGAAAAAGAGCTTTCCCACATCTATTGACTTTTAAGTGTTCACAAATGATCTGAGGAGAAACACCTCTCTATCCAGGTTTGGTAATTCCTTTGCTAGATGATTAGTAGGACTCTATTTGTTTTTTTTTTTTTAACCAAGGTGTGACATACATACAACAAAGTGTGTGCTAAAGTGCTTGAGAATTTTTCATTGCATTTTTATGTTGTATGTTTTTTTCCCCAAAATAATGGAGGATGAGGACAAGGTCGTATTTTGGGGGGAGTCTGTCTTTTAGGCGGTGGGATGGATCGCAAGTCCCTTCCTGTCTTGGAGTTCTTGGATGTACTGCTGCCAAAATTTGCTTTATTTGCATATTTGGTGAGGGGGCCGTTTATGTATAAGTAAGATGTGGTATTACAAATTTTTTAAAATAATAACAACCCTACCTCTTAGGTGCTTAAAGGGTAGCAAGTGAAATATTTTAGGTAATAATCATTTTCCATCCTCTTAGTTGAATATCTGATGGTTAATTTTATGAGACTGAGTCACAGAGCCTATTCCGGAGCCTATGGCTCTGTTGTTTCCGGTCAGTCATTCACTGAGCACTGTTCCAGGCAGTATTCTGGGCACTCTCATCCTCATCCAGGCTACTCTGTTGACTGTTGGCCACATGCTGTCTGCTTTTTGTCTCCTGAAAGGATGACAGCTGGGCCTTTCAGTAAAAGGTCACAATACGTGTGACACAATGGCAGGCTAAAAAGCCAGCGCTGCGAATGCTCACTGCCCCATGTCTCCATCCTCCTGCCAGGCACACCATGAGTGTTTGGTGCTCGTGTCAAGGGAGCCAAGTAATTCCAGACTGGCTCTCCTAGCCGTGAGCTCGTTAGCCACCATATGTAGTATATAACTTTGGGAGAGCTAAGAAATAAAAGAGCCCTAGTTTTCTGCTTATAATCTGGTTCTTGTGCCTGGGTACAGGTTTCCATCGTGTGGAAAGAACGGAGTAACGAGTCTCACGCAGAAAAAGGTCTTGAGGACACCTTGTGGCGCGCCCAGTGTTACCGTGACGGTAGGTGACCTGCGCTCGGAGCAGCCCCTCTACCTGCGGCCTTGCCAGAGAAAAACGCACGCTTCTGCTGGCACCCCGTTGGCCAGGTGCTCTGTTAAGTGCCTTCATACATAGACTGCTCATGGATGGATTTGGTTTTGCCTGTGGTAAGGCTGCCGGGTGTGAGGAGGTTGTCTTAACCTAATCTTTTCGGACAAATTTCAAAAATCATAAAACAAATTTTCCAAAAAGAAAGAAGGAAAAAAATGTAAAAACGGGGACTGATAGGAGCTGCTGGTGGGCGAGGGGGTCTGTGTTTGGCCCTGTTTATGTTGTCTTTAGAATCTGTACAACCTTCTCATCTCGGCATTTCTTCCAGCTTTCTGTCTTGATCATCTTTTACCTGCCTGCTGCTTATCGTGCCTTGCACCCTAACCCTTCTGTGTATTTCTTGTGCTAATCCGCATGCCCCGTTCAGAATCCAGCGTGGCGGCCTCACCCGCTTTCCATCTGTGCTGGACTGCATCTCAGGAGGAGCCCGTGCATTCCAGCAGGCTTGCAAAGAGATGGAGCTCTGAGGACCCCCGGGGCCTTGGGTTTGGGGCTCTTGTTTAGAACTCGCGGGTTGCTCAGCCCCTGTGCTTGGGCAGCCTTGGGTCTCCCCAGTGCTCTTCAGTTGGCATCTCTGCATGAGCCTGCTGAACGGCACACCCGCCTCGTTTCCCGCCCGCATGCCAGTAGTGCTGGTCGCTGTCCTGCTCGCTTGGTGGCTAGGCTTTCAGTGGCCCCCAGAGGCTGTGAGCTCGTTTTTTATGCCCAGTTTACTCATCCGCAGATCAACCTTTTTTGTGTTGTCCTCCCCCGCCTGCCAGAAGCGAACCATGAAGGACCGCTCTTCAACTCCCCCCTTACATGTTCACGTGGATGAGAACACCCCTGTCCACGTCCACATAAAAAAACTCTCCAAAACGTCAGCGACCAACAGCCAGGTAGGAGCATGCCAGGGGGGTGAGGCCAACGCACTCACTTTCAGAGGTCAGTCGCCTGGTTGGAAGGTAGGCAGGACAGTCACCCAGAAAAGGCAGCAGTAGCCTTGGTCAGAAGAGGCTCCCCTGCAGAGTTGGAAGCGGACGCCACTTGCAGAGTGACGCCACGGCCAGCTGTGTAGGGAAGTGACCCTGGGTTTGTCCCTTTCCACAGAAATCTCATAAGCGCGGAATGAAAGGGGACACCGTGAATGTGCGGCGGAGTGTCCGGGTGAAAACCAAGGTACCTTGGATGCCCCCTGGAAAATCATCCGCCCGGCATGTGGGATGCAATTGGGAGGTAGGCTCATTCTTGTTCAGGCTTTTCTTCTCGGACTGGTCAGGTTCTAGCAGGCCTCATGCTTGGTATGGTTCAGGGTTGGCTGTAGCTCTCAGAGACGTCCCAGTGGGTCCCGCTTACTGAGTGCCTTGCTAAACCCTGAAAGTACGAGAATCTTCTTGAGTCCTTCCAACACCGTGATGTGGTAGCTGCATCCGCTCTCCCAAGGTGCAGATGAGAACCCAAGGCTCAGAGAGGTGAAGTGTCACAGAGGGAATTGGCAGAGCTGGAGGTGCAGGGCCTAGGGTGTTTCATTCTAGAGGTGGTACCCGGAGCCTCTCTGATTTGTGTGTGAGGAGCTAATACTGTGCTAGTGTCTGACGCAGACTTGACAAATGTATGCCAGAATGTACACATCCAGGAAGGCATCTTCTCTTTTGTGGTCGCCCGCACAAGAGACCATGCACGTAACTCTGTAGATAGTATCAAAACCACTGGAATAGGGACTTGCCTGGTGGTGCAGTGGTTAAGACTCAGCCCTCCCAATGCACAGGGCACAGGTTCTATCCCTGGTCAGGGAACTAAGATCCCACATGCCGCGTGGAGTGGCCAGAAACTTAAAAAAAACATACATTGGAACAATCTCCTGAGGTATAAGTGCCTTCAGTATTAGTTGCCAAGGTACCAGGAGAGTTACTGTTGTCTCTTTTTGGCCATGCCTCAACACGTTTTGCTTGTCCGTCCATCCTTCTGTGCAGTAATTCATGCATTTCTTGAGACACTGCTGTGCACTGGGGTTTCAGCTGCAAACTGGCAGCTCTGCCCTCTATGCTTACATTCTGGTCAGTTGCATTGAAGAAACCCAACCATAAGACAAGGCCTGTGGCTGTGTTTTAGACTGAAGTCTCATGATTGAGACAAGTAAAGGCCTTGAGACTACAGTCAGCCAACCATATCTGCTGGTTCTGTGTCTGTGGATTCAACCTTCCAGAGAGTAAAAAAATCCAGAAAGTTCCAAAAAGCAAAACTTGAATTTACTGTGTGCCAGCAACTATTTACATAGCATTTCCATTGTATCAAGTATTATAAATAATCTAGAGAGAATTTAAAGTGTACAGGAGGATGCGTCTAGGTTACATGCAAATCCTACACCATTTTACATAAGGGACTTGAGCACCCTCAGATTTCGGTATCCATGATGGTCTTGGAACCAATCCTCGTGGTTACCGAGGGATGACTGTATCTTAAGAGAATGATGCCTGCTCTATTTTGAAAAGATTTATTCTTTTTCTGAGAGCTTATTACTTTTATAATTAGAAATAATCATAATTACTTTGAAGTTTACTTCATACTTCATGCTCTTGACTCCCTGACTCATTTAATCCCTAAGAGACAAAGGGAGTTTGGTATTCTCAGGAGTACATGAAAAGTGTTCTGACATATCTCTCCAAGGAAGATTGGAATTAAAATGATTTCTAAGATTTTCTACCATGTGTACCTCACTAACAATCAGTGAAATGTAAATTAGAGCCAACTACATTTTCGAAAAAATAGCAAGCTATCATTTTTGTTGAGTGGAAAGGAGTTGAAAAGATTCAGAATATCTTCTGTTGACAAGCATATGGGGGTATCACCAAATCTTTTAGATAGTTTTTGAGTGAATGGTTTGGCAGCATTTATCTAAACATGGATTCTGTAGTTCTGCACTTGGGAATTGATGCTCAAAAAGTCACAGAAGAGCACAGGAATCTGTGTGTAACAGGATGTTTGCTGAAGCGTTGTTTGTATTAGGGAAAAATTAGATGCCATCTAACTGTTTGTTAGGAGGGTATTGGTTAAAATTAAGGTGCATCCATGCAATGGAATGCCACACAACCACTGCTAGATCAAGGTGGATGTCTCTCCAAGCACCAAGCGGCACAGCATGGAGAGTGTGGCCCTGTTTGTGCAGAAAAGGACATCTTTGTGTCCACATGTGTATGAATATGTTTGTATGTACAAACGTTTTCTGGGAGGCAGTACTAGAAGTAGTAAACAGTGATTGCCTCTGGGAGTGGGAGGCTTTACTGCTTTATCTTTTTGCGGCTGCCTAAATCCCAGGGACAGGGGAGCCTGGTGGGCTGCAGTCCATGGGGTCGCTAAGAGTCGGACACAACTGAGCGACTTCACTTTCACTTTTCACTTTCATGCATTGGAGAAGGAAATGGCAACCCACTCCAGTGTTCTTGCCTGGAGAATCCCAGGGACGGGGGAGCCTGGTGGGCTGCCGTCTATGGGGTCGCATAGAGTCAGACACGACTGAAGTGACTTAACAGCAGCAGCAGCCGCAAATGTGTTTATCACATAATGTATTTTATAGTTTAAAACGCTTTTTAAATTTTTAGTGAAGAGACTTAGGTAGTTTTTTGAAATATAAATATCAAAAGTCATGCCGTTGTGGAAATGGACTTCCTGTTGACATGGGGTGCTAGGAGCTGTGGTCCCCTCTGGAAAACTCAGTGCCCCTTCCAGGCCTGGGGCCCCAGATTCCTGGTAGTGGAGGGGCCCAGAGACGTGCCTGACTGTCCCTTGAGCAGTAGCTGTCTCTCATGCTGTCCTCTCGGACTAGCTCCTCTCCACTTTTCAGTGGCCCTCCAGGTTCCCAGCAGGCCTCAGCCCACCCTTTCCATTATCGACAAGAGAGAAAAGACCTTAGGAGGAGAAAGTTTGTGGTGGAGCTGGACGTGGACTCCAGTAGCTGCTGTGTGATGTGGGGATCCTTGTTTGATTTTTTTTTTTTATTGTTTGATTTTTAAAACCTCTTCTGGTAGCTAAGATATCTTTGGGAGAAAGCACGTCTGAGTTTTTTTTCCCCCTCTACTATTAAGCAAGTCATCTGTTTTTATGATGGAAAATTGAAAATGCCATAAAAGAGACAGTCACCTGTAGTTTGAGCACATGCATCAGAAGCGTGCTGCTTGATGGCTTCTTACAAACTGTGTGACTGTCACCTCCAGAAACCGCATCACCAGCTTCCCCAGAAGGTCCTCTCTGGTCCTGTTCTCGCTCCCACCCCTGAACGAAACCAGTGAAGCTGTTACTATTTTGGGGCACTTATCATCACTTTTTCTGATGCGGAGTTTTTTCTTTTTTTTAATTATAATCGTACCATCTATATATTTTCCTATTGTCCTCCTTTTATAGATTAAGAATAACTTTTTTTTCATATAAAAGCAATGCACAGTCATTGTCGAAAAATCAGAAAATCAAAATCAGCCCAGGGAAGAAAGTAAAAAAGACCTGTAATTCCACCACCCCGAGAAGACCCCTGTAACTTTAGGTGCCAGCTTTCCGGATCTTTTCTTGTGAATATACTCATTCTTCTGATTTTTGTAGCAGTGGGATTATATTTTATTGAACAACCTTTTTTTCCTCATATTTTGACTATATTTACATTGTACATTATTTTTTAAGGCCTTATTCCATTGTGTGTACATCTGTGTACTGTTAAGTTTTTAACTTGTACTATCTTCTTGTACATTTATCTATATCCTAATTTAAATATCTATATCCTTGAATTTAAATATTGATTCACATTCTTAGTTATTCTTGATAAATCCCTCAAAATACAGTGTATTGGGATAAAGAACACATACATTTTAAAATTGCACCCTATGTGTTTTACTTGTTTGACATACCAGCTACACGCTTGTAAAACACATCCTTTTATTCCTGATAGCCATCGTCTTGCCCTAGAAATTGGCACAGAAGTTTAACCACCTTAGCTTAAGAGAAGCAAAAAACTGCAAATAATGAGAAATAACAGTTACTTAATGCACTGGAATAAATGTATAGAATGAGAGAGTCAAAAAGTTCAGTGTATCAAAACCCCATGGAAATGCTGGCCCCTAAATTAGAATTTCTTTTTGAAGTCTCAAAGGTCTTACTCAGCTTTACATAAACTTCTCCAAGGGGCACACGCATTTTTAAAAAATATTTTTTTCTGTTGATATATTTAAGTAAATATTTTCCAGACATACTATTTTAACCCTAAATTAGTCTGTATGCTTTTCTAAAACCATTTTCTCCATGCCAAAATAGCAATGATTCATCCTAAAAACTTCACTTCTATTTTTTTTTCCCAACTTCATTTATTAATCATATAGTGTTGGGTCAAAATTCAAATCTCCACTTGTCCTTAAAATACCTATTAGAAAAGTTTTGTGTGTCTTTGCAATTATCCACTATCATGTATTCATATTCATTTAAAAAACTTGCCGTATTTCATGTCTACCCAAGGTGTTTGAGAGTATCTCCTGACCCAAACTCTTGCCAGCTTTGGGAATCACCATTTTTGCCAATTTGTTATGTCCTTCATTTTAAACTTGACACTGTAACGCAGGCTTTTTATTTCTATATTAGAAGAGCTTCAGAAACATCATTTAAGCGAGGGTAGGTAATGAGATAACGTTCCACCAAGAAGGTTGGTGTGTCCTTTCCTCCGGGGTCCCTGTGGTTGCCCTTTAGCGGTTCTAACTCTTCCTGCCCAGCGGGCACTCGGGCTGGTGGGACCAGTGGCTGCAGTTCTGCCTTGTGAACGCATGTATTTCTCCCTCCTCTACATCAGAATCCACCTCACTGCCTGGAGATCACGCCACCATCTTCAGAAAAGCTGGTCTCCGTGATGCGGTTAAGTGACCTCTCTACAGAAGATGACGACTCCGGTCACTGTAAAATGAACCGTTATGATAAGAAGATTGACAGTTTAATGAACGCGGTTGGTTGTCTCAAGTCTGAGGTGAGGGAGGTAGGGGTCTGGACTGCCTAGTGTCCCGAGGCCGCGGGAGACCGTCAGGTGGGGTCCTGGTGGACACCCCCTTCCAGCTGCCTCTGCAGGCCTCCCAGGGTTTCAGAGGCCCTTGTGGAGGTAGTCAGGGCAACCTGGGATTCCTCTCCATCGAGCATTCAGCCCGGGCCTGGCCCTGACCTTGCCGGGAGCTCTGTATGGATGGCCTGGTTTGATTTTTTTGTTTTACAACAGTAAATGAAGTTGATGGTATTATTGTCCCTGTTTTGGAGATGAAATGACTGGAACACTAGGGCCTCTGAACACTAGGGCCTTTTCTGTTTTTATGCAGAAGTTTAAAAAAAAACAAAGCAATGCCCTAGAGAGGCAAAGGAAGTTTGTCCTCAGTTGCTGGGCTGTGTCTTTGGGGGGGACGTGGCAGTGGACTCCAGGCTGTGGCTGCTTGTGGGGGCCATGTCCTTAGTCGCCCCCTTCACCCAGGGCCCACGGGCCCTCCCCAGAGAACCTGGGGCTGGTGGCTGCCTGGCAACAGGCCCGCCTTCCTCCCCGCCTGCGGGGTGGGGGCCTGTTAGTGACACCTCCTCCGGTGGTGTGCCAGCTGAACCACCGTTTGTATCCTGGCTCCTTCCCCAAGCAGAAAGTCACCCAGGTGCCGCCCCCTCCATTTCCTCAGTGAGGAGATGAGAGGAACAGTGACCGCCCAGGGTCACTGGGCGCCTGACTGAGCTGCGCCCAGAGCACCCCCACCCCCACCCCCGGCCATGACACTTGCGCGCTCAGCCCGAGGTGCCCTGCCTTGGTCCCGAGCGACAGGCCTCGAGATGTGGGGAGGGGCCGCCTCCCCTCAGTGGCCCCTGGCTGCGTGCCCCCACACAGGTCAAGATGCAGAAGGGAGAGCGCCAGATGGCCAAAAGGTTCCTGGAGGAGCGGAAGGAGGAGCTGGAGGAGGTGGCCCAAGAGCTGGCCGAGACGGAGCACGAGAACACGGTGCTGCGGCACAACATCGAGCGCATCAAGGAGGAGAAGGACTACACCATGTGAGCCGGCGCCCCGGCGCCTGCCCGCGCGCCGGGCCCCAGGGCCCCAGGGCCGCCAACGCTTCTGACTCCCTGCAGAGTGCTGTGGGGGAGGGGATAGGGGAGACCTTCCTGGAGAAAAGCAGGAGGGAGGAGTCTGTGACTGAGAAGTGAAAAAAGCGGGCCAGAGCGAGGGGAACAGGGTGCGCCAAGGGCAGGGGTGCCACAGAGGTTGGCAAGGGCTCTCGGTGCCCACTTGGAGGCATTTGCATTGAGGGTGCTTGGGAGCCACTGAAGGGTGTTGGAAGCGAGGGAGCGGTGTGACCAAACGCAGGGAGAGTGGAGGGGAGAGCTCAGAAGTGGATCTGAAGATGGTGGCTAGGTGGCCTCGGCAGTAGCCGGGGGCTGCGGTGACACTGGTTTCTGAGAGACAAGCAGGTGGCAGCACGTCACCTGGTATGGAGGCCCCACTCTGGTGACCGCATTTCCTTCCAGAAGGCCGCGCAGGCCTGAAGGGCCATCCCTGGCCCCCTCCCCCACTCCTGTGCCCTGACCAGGAGATGAGGCTCGCAGGGCATTGTGAGGCGAGCCTCAGAGCTTCAGGTGGGCAGGGCCCTGGGGGGGCGGCTCACAGGTCCTGTTCTTTCTGGCCCCAGGCTGCAGAAAAAACACCTCCAGCAGGAGAAGGAGTGCCTCATGTCCAAGCTGGTGGAGGCTGAAATGGACGGGGCTGCTGCTGCCAAACAAGTCATGGCCCTGAAGGACACCATCGGGAAACTGAAATCGGTGAGCGGCCGCCAGAGCCGCCCAGCCCAGGGCTGGGCCCAGAGAGGGGCCACCTGCAGACTGTGGCGGGATCTTTACGCAGTCATCATGCTGACTTTATGACATCTTCAGGCCAGGGCAGGGCACTCTTAACTCCTCAGCACCCCCTCCCCTCTTCTCACTTTTGGGGCCTGACCCTCGAAGATGACCTTTGGTAGCCAGGGCCTCCGAGGAGATGTCATCATGGGTCTCCTGGGATCACAGTAAATCCAGGCATCCATCTGATTCCTGCAAGTATCAGGCACCAAGTGTATCATCCAGGAAGTGCACCTCTTCCAGGAAGCCTGCCCTAACTGCGCTTGCCCACACTGAGCTCTCCAGCCCCTTTCTCCACCTGGCACTGTCGGCAGGCTTAGCTCCAGCCCATCCCTTCCAGTCTTCCTCCTGCAGCTGCCTTTGCCCAGCTCTTCTTGCCCAGGCTTCCTGGCACCAGGGACTCCTAAGTTCCCCATGGAAACTCCCTGTGCCAGCTCTTCCATTCTCCCCCTGTGCCTGGCAAGACTGCCTCCTGTCTTCCAGGAGAAACAGATGACCTGCTCGGACATCAACACCCTAACGAGGCAGAAGGAACTTCTCCTGCAGAAGCTGAGCACATTTGAAGAGACCAACCGCACTCTCCGAGACCTGCTGAGGGAACAACACTGCAAAGAGGTGAGCGGTGGCCCCCACCCCACCCAGGCTCCCATACAGAACCTGGGCTCTTCCAGCCCTGCAGGCTCCTGTCTTTAAAAGGAAAATATTCTCAGTGCATGCCTGACCTGAGGGGTCATAGGAAGATTGGCTGAAATCAATCACATGAAATGCCGGGCATCTGGTAGACAGGCTGGCTTCCTTTTTGAAGTGGGCCTAGCAGTACAAGAAGGACCTTGGAAGTCAGAAGGGCAACAGGGAGTGGGGAGTCAGGGATGGGTTTTAGCCCATCCCAGAGTTCGTGTGGCAAAGCAGGCAGGGGAGGAGACCTGAGTTTTAGGAAAGTAGGAGGCTTAATGGCTGGCAGATACATTGTCTGATATCACTTTGTTTTCTTTAAAAAAAAAAAAGGTCTCTGAAATATATTTTATGTTAGCAAATGATTCTGAAAAGACTAACAGTATAAACAGCTCTCTTCCCATTTGGTTCAACCCAAAGGGGTACCTGGGAATCTCAAAATGCCAGTCCTGATGAGATGGTATTTTTCTTAGATTTTGTTTGCTGGTTTAGGGGTTTGTTTTTTTTTTTTTGGCTGCCTCGTGCAGTTTGTAGGATCCTAGACCCCTGACCAGGGATTGAACCCATACCCCCTGACTTGGAAGCTCAGAGTCCTAACCACTGGACTGCCAGGAAATTCCCTATTTTTCTTATTTTACCATCTTTTTTTAAGAAGCAGTGTCAATGTCCTTTGTTTTTATTTTAAAAATTAACGTTTAAAATGATAGTGTACCTGCTATCCAAACAAAACCTTGTCCACACAGCTGAATCCCTCTTGGTCTCCTTTGTCAATAACCTCGTCTCCTTCCCATCAGAGGGGAACTTCATCTGCTTTATCCGATAGTTTTTCTCTTGGGTGTGCATCCTCAAGCAACGTATGGTATAGTTTAGCATGTTCTCAAACTTGACATAAATAAGATTGTTCCATATGTATTCTTCTGAGTTTGCTTTTTTCAGGCAATGTTTTTCTGAGATCTATCCATTTTTATCCTTGAAACCTAAGGTTTATTTTCCCTGCTTTATTCCGTTTTATGACAGTACCACAACTTATTTGCTCACCCTTCCATTGATGAAGACAATTTTTAGTTGTTTGCGCTCACAAGCAGTGTTGTTTTGCACATTCGTCTGGTCTATTCTGGTGTCCAGGAAACTTGAGAGTTTCCAGAATATATTTCTATGACTTTTACTAGTTACAGCTAAATTATCCTCTTAAAATATTTCTGTCTCGTTTCTAGTTCAGTGTTCATGGGGGTTGATTTTTAACCTCTCTGGGCCTCAGTTTTCCCACCTATAAAATGGGAATAGCATCCATGGGGTGGTAAGAGATTTAGAGATGTTGCCTGGATGAGGATTGTATGTACTACCAGCACGCAATGGGTGCTTGATAAATGGTGGATGATGCTACTGCTTGTCCTGGGACTGGAGGGGCTTTCAGAAAACTTCTTCCTACCAGTTTTTTTTCCCTTTTTGCCTTCTTACTTCTAGTATACCAGCCTGGAAGCCCAGATTCTCCAGTTGGAGGTGAAGGGTCAGCTAATTTAAACTCCCACCATAGCAGGTGTCCCTAGTTCTATCTCAGCGCTCACCTCCTCCTGCCTGTGTGGCCCTCGGGACTGTACCCCCATCTCAGTGCTTCCTGGGGAGTGCTCAGAGCAGTGGGGGCAGTGTTCTAGCTCTGGAGTCCTTTGGCTTTGGGCCCAGCTCTGCCGTTTCTTACTGTGTGATCTCAGGCAGCTGACTTCACTTCTCCCAGCCTCAGTCTCTTGGTCTGTGAAATGGGCGTGGTGACAGTGCCTTGTTCCATAGGGTGGGGGATCTGCTGTGGTTGTGTGTTAGTCTGTGTAGAGTCTCCTGGAGGCTCAGAGGGCGTCATGGCTATCCTGCAGTGATCAGCTGCAAGCTTTGGGTTCCCGGTCCAGGCTTTTGTCCTGTGTTCTTTGCCTCTTGTTGCTGGAGAAACCACAGTGCTGTCTTCTTTCAGTTCCTGGGTCCCCAGGACATTTCGGGACCAGGGAGCCCTTTTCTTTTGGCCTGTCAAGATGAACTGAGGGACTGAAACAGAAAGAGGAGTGAGCCTTCTGCTAGGGGTACTTTGTTCAGGTGCCCAGGAGGAAGAATAGAGACGATTCACAAAGACACAGCCCAGTGCGAAAGTGGGCAAGGGTGTGAGCAGGCAGTCTGGGGAAGGGGAAGCCTAAGTGGCTAAATAAGCATGAGAGTTATTTAGTAGTTAGGGAAGTGTGAATTAACAGAAGGGTTCATGCTGGCAAGACTGGCAAGAGGTAGAGGCTGGCTACTGCCCGGTGCGCTCACATCCTGCTTGAAGCCGTGTGAGTCATTTCAGGCATTTTGCAGGGCATTCAGCTGTCACAAATCACAAAACCTTCTGGCCCAGCCATTCTTACTCTTTGTGTCAGTCCTGGGGAGACACCGTGGTATATGCTCAACATGTTTATTGCTGCAGTATTTACAGTTGCAAAACCTGGTATTTATAGTTGCAAAACCCAAGAGCCACCTTATTGCCCAAAAGTTATGGGGAGAGGTTAGAAATACCACTGCATTTTAGAGACAGGAGAGTAGGGGTTGGGGAATTCCCTGGTGCTCTAGTGGTTAGGACTTGGCACTTTTACTGCTGGGGTCCGGGTTCAGTCCCTGGTCGGGGAACTAAGATCCTGCAGGTCATGTGGCATGCCACCCCACCCCACCCCTACACACAAAAAGGACAGATTGGGGGTTGCTGGGGGCAGGGAGGAAGAGAAAATGGAGACTGACTGCTTGACAGGTCCGGGTTTCCTTTTAGGTGGTGAAAAAACTCTGAAACTAGAGAGTAGTGGGTCTTCCCTGATGGCTCAGACAGTAAAGAATCCTCCTGCAGTGTAGGCGATCTGGGTTCGATATCTGGGTTGGGAAGATCCCCTGGAGGAGAGCATGCCCACTCCAGTATTCTTGCCTGTAGAATTCCGTGGACAGAGGAGCCTGGCAGGCTACAGTCCATAGGGTCGCGAAGAGTCGGCCACGACTGATCGACTAATACTTTGACTTTTCTCTTTCGGATGGTAGTGATGGTTACACAGCATTGTAAATGTACCATACTCCACTGAATTTTACACTTAAAAATGGTGGCAAAGTTTGTTACCTTTTACCAAATATACCAAAAACTATTGAATTGTACATTTTAAATGGATGACCTATATCTGAATTTATATCTCAATAAAGATGTTTTTTAAAAATCCAGTTGTAGACAGAATTACAGTATGGTAGGTATCATTTTGGTAAAATTACACATTAATCCCTTCCCACCCCTCACCTCTCAAAAGATAGTTCTCTAGATGTAGCTCTGTGTAAGTGCAGAGAGAAAGGATGGGCAGGACAGTCACCAAACTCGCCACTGTAGGGCTGGGTTTGGAGGTGGGGATGAGGGGTTCATTAAGTATTTTATGATGAGTATATAATTCATTACTTCCCTCATGAGAAATATAATTTTCAGGAAAGGAATAGGATCTAGAGGAAGTAGACATCTCAAGTTTATTGGTTAACGAGTTGGCTTTTCCTGCCTTCCCTTAAAGGATTCCGAAAGACTGATGGAGCAACAAGGGACACTATTGAAACGGCTGGCGGAGGCGGACTCTGAGAAAGCGGTAAGACACAGCATCCCCTACTTGCCAGAGCGGGTATAGGCGGCAGCATAGAGGTGCTGAGCGGCTGCAGAAGGGCTGGAGCCTTGCTCTGATTTTTTTGCGGGGGTCTTAGTTTCAAATCTGTAAAAAATATGAAGCAGATATTTCCATCCCTCCTGCTCCACCGGGCTTGTCTAGCTGCTCACTTGAGAGCTTGAATCACCAAGTTGGACGCCAGCCTGAGGGATGGTGATGATGGTGATGGATTTGTAAGCCATCCATTTGTTCTCTGCATTTCCTCATTTGTACTATGGTGTAGACTTGTTGACCCCAAAATTCCAGTTCTCCCAAGGAATCTCTGCCAAGGCAGCATGTTCCAAAGTCTGTTCCATGGAACCTTGAGTTCCTCAAGTGTTAGTGGATATAAGTAACAAAAGAGGAGGGGAGTGATATATAGCCAAATAAATGTGGGAAATTACTGACCAGCCTGAATGGCTCATTGAACAAGCTGTTTAAGACTTTCTGGAGCATTAGATATATTAATCTCTGCTGTGAGGTTCTGAGAGAGAGAAAGAAATAGAGACCATGATTCCCAAGGTTTGGCCTTGGTGCCTGGCTGAACATCACTAGGATTCAGCAGTCATGGTGATAATGCCTAAACGTGCATTCCCAGCTCGAGAGCCTTGTCAAATTATGATACGTCAGTAAATTGAAATACTAAGGTTAATCACACTATGGTAAACATGGTTATACAGCAAAATACGTATTTGGCTTTTTAATCTGTGTTAACAGTGGTTATCTCTGGATGGGAGATTGTGGGCATTCCTTAGTGTTTTTTGTGTGTGTCAGTGTTTCCCACAGTTAACATTATTTTAAATTGTTATAAAAAAAATTGTGATACAGATGTTAGGTGCTTCCTGCTCAGATCTCTGTGACATGGGCCAGTGTCTTTGGGACTTGAGCCCAGTGGCCAGGCACACAGGAGTTTTGTCCTCCCTGGGCCGAGCCTCCTCTCCCTTCCCAGGGAGCTCATGACAGTCTGTTCTCCCCAGCGCCTGCTATTACTGCTGCAAGACAAAGACAAGGAGGTGGAAGAGCTCCTCCAGGAAATACAATGTGAGAAGGTACCATCCCCGACGGTCGCTCCTCCATATGGGCTGGGAGAGTGCATTCTCCCAGGTCGTGGGTAGAGTGCGCTGTAGAATCGCAGAGCTGGGTTCAAATCCTGGCTCTGTCACTTTCTCCGTCTCTCCAAAGGCTCAAGCAAAGACAGCATCTGAGCTTTCCAAGTCCATGGAGACCATGCGGGGGCATTTGCAAGCACAGCTTCGGTGCAAAGAGGCGGAGAACAGTCGCCTATGTATGCAGATCAAGGTACCTGCTTGGCCCCGCCGCTGAGAAAGGGAGAGGGCGGGGCCTGGCAGTCCAGGGGTCTTGGCCTGGCCAAGGTGCTCACGTTTGGGATTTGCTCCCAAAGGTTTAGGGGGCACTGCTGCCAAAGCACTTTGAGCAAGTGGCAAGGAATTCTCTGGGCCAGGGGCAAGAGAAGGGGTTTGGGTGTTCTTCCCAGCAGGGACCAGTTGGGTGCCATGCTCCTGAGCCAGTCACTTAATCTCTTAGGCCTCCAGTTCTCCTAACTACCCATGGGGTGGGGTGGGGGTGGGGGGCTGATGTCTTTGAGCCAGGGACCCTCTAAGGTCACACCTCTGCTGAGTAACTGAGGACTATCTCTGACTACTGTACTGGGAGTTCAAGGAAGGATGCCAGAAGAGTTCTATCTTAACACTAAGACCCAGTGGGTTCCGTAATGGGAGAGGTGCTGTGGGGAGCTGGGCAGGGCCCTCACATCTCTGGTCTGCATTGCCTCCCACACAGTTGACCTGATTTCTCTCTCCCTCATTCCTCCTTTTCGCTGCACCCCCACCCCGCCTCACCCTCCCCCGGACTTCTCATCTCTCTCCTCTTCCTGTCCTCCACCGTTGTCCCTGTCTCCCAGAACCTGGAGCGCAGCGGGAACCAGCACAAGGCGGAAGTGGAGGCCATCATGGAGCAGCTGAAGGAACTGAAGCAGAAGGGAGAACGAGACAAAGAGTCCTTGAAGAAAGCCATCCGAGCCCAAAAAGAGAGAGCCGAGAAGAGCGAGGAGTATGCTGAGCAGCTGCACGTGCAACTTGCTGACAAGGTAGCAGCCTCCCTGAGGAGGGCAGGCCAACAAGGAAGGGACGTAGGGGTGGGGCGGTGGATAGATGAGGAGCGGATGGGCAGGTGGAGGTGAAAAGCTCAAGAAAGGTGGCTGAGCGGGCAAATGGAGAAATAGATGGCAGTGGAGAGGGTGAATGAGCTGGGAGGACGGGTGGCTGGCTGGAGGAAGAGGCAGTCAGGGAGTAAACAGCTAAAAGGGTGGTGATGGGGGAGGGTGGCTGGCTGGAGACAAGTGGAGGGTTGTGGGACGTTCTAACTGCATCAGTATCACGGGTGGGAACGATGGTTATGGATTTGCAGTCAGGGTGCGTGTGATGCTGGAAACGGAAAAGTAGCATCTGGCTCCTGCTTTAGTCTCAGTGCTTCTAGAAAGGAATTGCAGGAGTGGGGTTTACGTTATCAGGGTGAGGGGTGTGACCTGGGACGACCCTTGGCTCCCTTGGCCTCAGTGCTGACACCTGACCGATGGACCCTGTTTACTGTCCCCTATTCCCAGGATCTTTATGTCGCTGAAGCTTTATCCACTCTGGAGTCATGGAGGAGCCGCTATAACCAAGTTGTAAAAGACAAAGGAGACCTTGAGCTGGAAATTATTGTCCTGAACGAGTATGTCTGTGTGAGGAGAGGGCATGGGGCCGATTGGAGGAGGGGGTGAACCAATGCCTGGTGCCAGGCATCCCGAGGCAGCTCGCGTGAGCTACACGGGTGCCGTCTGTCTCCTCTGGTCCAGGCCTGCACTGGACTGGCCCTGAGGTAGGCCCTGGTTCCAGCTCTGCCCCAGGGTCCTACTCCCTGCTGGGCGCTATGGAGGGGCCTTCTCTGCTCAAACCTGGGCCAGAGCGGGGCCCTAACCTGCACAGCAGGGAAACAGGCCCAGCCACAGTGGGGTTCTTCCGGTTCTTGGGGGGCAGCGCAGCTGGTTTCTGCCTTTGCCCTGTCTTCTCTCAGCTTCTCTTTGTCTGCCAGTCAGTAGGTCAGAGGTTCGGCCTGGGAGTAGGGGGCAAAAGTGGCCTCAAGTTGAAGGTGACTGACGCACCTTCCTCATCACTGGTGGCTATCAACAGTGACCATTCTCCGGCTCAGCCGAATTCATGTGTCCATTCATTTGTTTCTTGAGCAGCTACTATGTACCAGGCTGTGTATTGGCCTTTACGGTTACAGCAGTTAAGAAACAAATGCATTGCCTTCCCCAGGGCGTTAACCCTGTACTGCAGGAGGAGACAGGGCTACAGAGACCTGGACTCCCTGGGCTAAGGGGTCACAGGGGAGCTAAGTTGGTCTCTAGGTCAGGAATGTTTTGCCTGAGGAATAACTTTGGTTGTTTTCAACTCAATTTGGCAAACATATCCTGGGAAACTTGCTAAATGCCGGGCCTTATGCAGGGCCCTACCTTTGGGATTTTCCCTCTAGTGGGAGAAAATGGATAGTTAAGGCAGAAGGATCTGAGGTACAGATGAAAGGGATCATGGAAGACGTGTCCTGAGGTGGGATGTCTGAACTGGGTTTTTCAAGTTGAGCGGGCATTTGCTGGTGAAGCAATAGAATGCATTTGCTTGGGCCTAGTTAGTACTTGCAAAACATTTGCTGAGTGGCAAACTATAATTTCTCAATGCTCAGAGCACATGCTGTGCAAAGGTGCGGTGGTGGGTCTCTAGTCAAGAGCCCTTAGGCTCCTCCGAGGCCTCAGTCTCTGTTCTTGGATTAGAGCCCCTGCTGAGGGCCTGAGGGTAGGGGAAGGGGGGCTAGGGCAAGGGGAGGGGGGGACCCGTGTGCCTTTTTACTGCTCTGTGGCACCTGCCCTCACCTAGGGGAGATGGAACCCCAGTGTGATGTGTGTGTGAGGGAGATGGATGCCTGGGGGTACCCCTGACCTCTGAGCCTGGGAGTTCTGTTCTGACTTCAGTTCCTGATGGGCTAAGAGATCAGGAACTGCTGTGGGGAGCTGGGAAGGGACCGCATCCGTGGCCCTTGTCTTCAGACAGTGTCTTAGCCTTGGGGGATGATTAGAACAGAGAAGGCTTCTGGGAGGCTGGAGGGAAGGGAGGTAGACCTTAAAGGCTGTTATATGAAAGCAGGCTACCTAGGAACACCACGGGCACCAATGCGGGGGCAGCTGCTCTTCGCAGTGGAGACTGGGAGCAGCCCAGGTGCCAAGGAGAGGGACATGGGTGACCTGGGAAGGAACCACAGGCCCCACTCCACACAAAGACGCAGGCTGCTCGTAGCCCCTGGGGTTGACTGTGTCTGCTTTCGCTTTGTGACCTTCCAGCCGGGTGACAGATCTCGTAAACCAACAACAGACCTTGGAGGAGAAGATGCGGGAAGATCGGGACAGCCTGGTGGAGAGACTGCACCGGCAGACCGCCGAGTATTCCGCATTCAAGCTAGAGAACGAGAGGCTAAAGGTGGGTCGTGAGGGCTGGGCCCGGGACATTCGGGTAGAGAGCAGACGGCTGGGCACTCCTGGTTGGGCCCAGAAATGACCGCCGGGGCCTCCCAAGAGCCTGGAGGCAGCAGTGGGCTAAGAAGGCTTCCTCTGGAGTCGGGGAGACCCGATTCAAGGCCTGACCAAACCTTGTAGAGTTGCAGGACCCGAACAGGATGTCTGCCATGCTGTTGCTGCAGTTGCCTTAGGGGAGGAAGTGCGATCCTGTGTCGGGGGTGAGGCGGGTGAAGTGCCCCACATGACATTCAGCCCATGCATGTGAGGTAGATCTGACCTTGAAGTTAACACTGATGCTCCTGGCGCACTGCTGGACCATCCACATGCATTCACTCTCACTGCAACCTCCCAATAATGTGATAATTACTCCACTTTGTAGAGTAAGGAGACCGCTTAGAGCGAGTTTTAGTTTCTTGCCAAGATTCTGCCCTTGGAAGTATTGGGAGTTCAGATTTGAACTTCAGTCTGACTCTGGGGCTGTAACTAGCTTTTAACCATTCGCTCAGCTCCCTCCAGCAACCCAGTGGTGAGAGGCAGCCAACAGAGTTTGACATTGCAGAGCCAGGTTTGATCTTGCTTTTTAACTGATCTGGGCAATAGTGTCTTTTTTTTTTTCCACTGATTTTTGTTAAGATAGATAGATTTAAGGAAGTACTATGCAGAAAGGTACACAAAACAGACCTATTTTGTCCACCAGTCACCCTGATGGAACCTTAAAGCCAGCCACCCCGGTGACCTCACCTAGTTACAAACACCCTCTGCTAACGGAACGGTTTTCCTGACTTCTGTCACTGCAGATGAGTTGGCCTGGTTTTGAACTCTGAGCCTGGCCCTTGTGGCTTTTCTTCGGTGTTCTGTCTGTGGAAGTTATCTACGTCGCGTGTGGTGGTCCATCTCCCTCTGTCCTGCGCATTGTGGCATTGTAGGAATTATACCATGACACGTTTATCCATTCTGCTGCCGACGGTTGTCCGGGCGGTACGGCTTCCTGTACCTTGGAGTAGAAATGCTCGGTCACTAGGTGGTACACTGACCTTTGGCACATGTCAGCAAACAGTGGAGCAGTGGCACAGGTTTCCGCTCTTACCAGGGGGGTGCGAGGAATCTGCTCCGTGTCTCCTCAGCAACACTTGGTACTGTACATCTTTTTCATTTTAGAAAGGTGGGAGAGCGCTCGTGTGCCATTTGTTGCAGTGCAATTGTTGGATAAATGACAGACAACCCCACGTCTAGCAGTTAACTGGGGTATTATTTGAAGGGACAGTATGTCTGTGTGGTGAAATACAGTGTAGCTCTTCAAAATGTTTGTAGGAGTGTATTTTCCTAGACATGAATTACAGAGGTAATCATAATTACAAAGGTGAAATATGCTTATATGAAAGTTGAAAACATCACAGAAATGTGATAGCAGAACCGAAGGTCTCTCAACTGTATATGTACATTTATTCCAGTTTTTCTACTGTGATATTAACCTGCATATTCAAACATATGCACACTCATTCTTCCATCTGTTATTCTGCAGCTTGATTTTCTCACTCAACCACGTTTCATGGATATCTTTTTTTTTCTTTTGCTTTCTTTCTTTTAAATGAGTGCTTATTATTTTATTGAGATACCGTGACTTTATTTTGTCCCATCTGCTAAGGTGAGCATTGGGTTATAGAACATTTATTGATGAGAGAAGTAGTTCTCAACATACTTGTTAATTAACAAGTTTGTTGCAAAGCACTGGATATAATAGAATCCCATGCTTATTGGAAAAAATAAAATATCTACACAGCCATCAATATATAGCCATATACTAAGGAATCATGATTTATTTTTCTGGGTTTTATCTCCATTTTCTTTAATGATACTGTGTTGCCTTTTTTCTCATTTTTTTCCTTGTTTTGGTCATGCCACGAGGCATTTGGGATCTTAGTTTCCTAAAAATGGATCAAATCCTGGCTCCCAGGAGTGAACGTGCTGAATCCCAACCATGGGACTGCCAAGGAACTCCCAATAATGCATTGCTTTTGTGATAAGAACAGAAAAACATGGGAATCTCTTATTTTCATCCGTCTTCACTTGAGTTGGTCATATCGGGAGCCCCGCCCTGGTGCCTCTCTGAGGAAACCTGCTGACAGGGGCGAGTAGGTGGGGCTTCCCTTTGCCAGCCCCTCTGAGTAGGAGCCAGGGCTTGGTTTGGCCACCTGCTCCGGGACCTTTCCTGCTGGTTACCCACGAGCCAGTTAACCTTAACCTTGTTCCCTTCTAGGCTAGCTTCGCCCCAATGGAGGACAAGCTCAACCAGGCGCACATCGAGGTCCAGCAGCTGAAGGCATCGGTTAAGAACTACGAGGGAATGATTGACAACTATAAGAGTCAGGTAGGCTGTCCGGTGCCATCAGCCCTGCCAGGGCAGCAGCACCTCCTGCTATGGAGGGAGGCTCACCCCGAGGCCTCCCCCACAAAAGGTGTTTGTTGTTTTTTTTTTTTTACCAAAATTTGGCTCTACCCAAGATGCCCCAATGCTTTGTTGGTCCCCAGGTGATGAAGACCAGACTGGAGGCTGATGAAGTGGCTGCCCAGCTGGAACGCTGTGACAAAGAGAACAAGATCCTTAAAGATGAGATGAACAAAGAGATTGAAGCGGTATTGCTCCCCGTGCTCGCCTTCTTCCCCTCCCCAGTCCCGGGCCTGCAGTCTGTCCCTCCTGTCTGTCCTTGACGCTCTCTGGTGTGCTTCTCATCTCTTCTTTCTCTCTCCTGCTTCCTTGTTATTCCTCTTTCTCATCCTGGTTTTCCTTAAAAAAAAAAAGTTTCCCCTGCTTGGAACATTCAGGTGGATTCAGATCCACAGATCTATCAAGCCTTAGGAGTGCCTGTTGCAGGCATTCTGTGTGAAGTTTTTATTTTGGGCCAACCAAATAATTGCCTCCTGTCCCCTTCCCCTCAAAAAAGCATTATTCTTTTAGAGACAGCTTGGCTGTCTGGAAGCAAAGGGATCATCTTAATAGTGACCTTGGAGACAGACTGAGTCCAGGCTCAGCCAGTACCTGGCTGCTTATCCTTGGACACGTCACCACCCCTCTGCAGTCCTCACACTCCTCCTTAATACAAGGGTGGGTGAAGACCAGCTAGGTGGTAGCTTTTCCTGTGACCCAGAGCGTTGTGACTGCCTTCCTAGGAGCTTTGGGGTTACACTAGACTTGAATCCTGGCTCTGCCAGTTCCTAACTGAGTGACCTTGGGCAAATGATCCTTTGATCCTCAGAGTCCTTAGGTGGGGCCAGCAGCACCTGTGTAAGTTTTGTATGAATTCAGGGAGAAACGCCTGGGTCCTGGTTGCCATTATTCTTCAATGAGTGAAGGAGCAGCAGACTGCAGTCACCAAGTGGCCAAATGCGTCCCCCCAGAGAACAGCTAAGATGTTTTTAGTGGCCTACTGGGAGGCTACACTTCTGCCCGTGGGCCTTGCAGGACCCTTTCTGGGGGCCTGAGGGCAGCCTTCCCACCCTCCCAAGGATTCTGTCTGGCTGCTGCAGCCACCAGGCCCTTCCCAACCGTGGGCTCCTCTCTCCCACTCCAGGCGCGGAGGCAGTTCCAGTCCCAGCTGGCTGACCTGCAGCAGCTGCCCGATATTCTAAAGATCACAGAGGCTAAGCTGGCTGAGTGCCAGGACCAGCTGCAGGGCTATGAGCGGAAGAACATTGACCTCACAGCCATCATATCAGACCTGCGCAGCCGGGTAAGGGACTGGCAGAAAGGGTCCCACGAACTGGCCCGAGCAGGGGCCCGCTTACCAAGATGAGCTGCACGTATGCCGCGCCGCCCCCCCCAAGGGAGGACCACTTCCTTTTTCTTGGCTGCCGCTTTCTGAAAGGAGTGAGCTATCATCAGTGCTGTGAAATAAAAGTCTGGTGTGCCAAATGCCTTGTGTTTGCACAAAGTGATTGTAGTTATAGGAGCTACCGGGCCCTCCTGCTCTCGCCGCTCCCCGAGCGCTCCAAGTCTCCGCCGGCCTCTGCCCTTCAGTGCTCTGCTGCTGTCCTCAAGCCTCATGCCACCAGCGGACACCAAGCCATAAGTTTTCTTTGTCTCCATCTTTCTCTTGCTTTAGCTGCCTTTCCCTAGTCTGAATAGACCCCTTGCCTGAGCTTGTCCCGACAGAGGACTGCTTTTCTCCCAGAGGCAATCTGCCTTTGGGTGCCTGGAACCAAGCCGGCAAGGTCTAAGAAATGGTACGCTTCTCATCTGCACTGTGACCTTGGGTGAGACCCTGCCCCTCTCTACACCTGCGTCCTTGCAGTAACAGTGGAAGTAGCTGCCATTTTTTGAGCACGTGCTCTGTGTTCCAGCATTCTCTCATTTAATTCTCCCAGGAACTTTGCGAATGGTCTTATTTTCCCCATTTCACAAAAAGCAGCCGAGGGCAGAGAGGGGGAGAAGTCATTTCCTGAGGTCACAGGTCACACTCTCCTGAATTAATAATGCTTGTCAACAGGGACTGGAAGCCAGCCGGCTCTGTCTGGTTCCCAAGCCCATGTTCTCAGTACTTTAAATCACCTGCCTACTCTTGAACCTGAGTATTCTCAGGGCCTTTCAGGCCTGAATGTCTGAGTCTTCTGGATGACTTCTCAAACCTGCCAGTCTGAAGGACTTGATAGATTTCCTGTGGCCTTGCTTGCACTGGTCCCCAGTTAAGGAGAATGACATCAGCAGTCCCACCAACATCCTTGGTAAAGCTTGGTAGTGGGTTGCGTGGACCAGTTAGGCCTGCTGTCTGCTTCTGCCTTCTTATGTCTGCCCAGATCCTACTGACTGGCCTCTCCTGAACTAGAATGTGTCATCGTGGCTATTCAGGATCGAAGCTGGCTTCTCTCAGTGTGGGAGAGCCTTCGGTCTCAGGGGTCGGGCCTAACCTGTCCCCACTCTCCTCTCTCCTCCAGGTTGTGCGTTGAGACTTGGATGCCAGCTGAGGGCAGCGTGCCTCTCTCCTGGGTGTGGATGACAGGTCACAGGGATAAGGGAGGGCTGTACCTGGAGGTTCTTTCGTAAACCGGTCTATGTTCCTGTCATTTTAGATCGAACACCAGGGGGACAAGCTGGAGATGGCGAGAGAGAAACATCAGGCTTCCCAGAAGGAAAATAAACAGCTGAGTCTGAAGGTGGATGAACTGGAGAGGTTAGAGGCACTTGGTCCGATCTCTGTCCTCTTCCTAGGACCTGAGACTTTTTAGCCACTTAGCTGCTTTGGGCTCAGTGTGCAGAAATGTTTGAGGGACTCGAGGCCCTGGAAGGTACTAGGCAGACCTCAGAGGAAAAGCTGTTTGCACTGCAGTGGTAAGCATTGTGGGAGAGAGGAAGGTGGTCTCTGGCCAGGGGGTATGCTCCATGACACTGTGATCGAGATCAGATCACCCAGTGGTGGTCTAGTGGTTAAGACTCCGCGCTTCCACTGCAGGGAACCTGGGTTTGATCCCTGCTCAGGGAACTAAGATCCTGCATGCTGCATAGTGTGGCCAAAAAGTAGAAAGAAAAATTAAAAAAAAGGATGAGACCACCCATAGGCACCACCTATCAGAAAGGCATGCTTCATCCAAGCAAACCAGCAGGGCCAGGTGCTGAGGTGGGAGACACTCCCCCGCATTCTTCTCTTTATTCCTGGTCACCCTTCCCAAGACCTTTCTGATCTATTCCGTTACTTACGGACTATTGGAGGCAGTCGGGAAAAGAGTTCACGTTTTGGAATCAGAATCTCTGGCCGTTGATCCCAACTTGGCCACTTTACCTGCATTGTGATCCTGAGCAAATCATTTCATCCTTTTGAACCTCATCACCCTGTTTACTCATCTTGAGAAAAGGACCAAGGTAGGGAGAAGTCCAGTTCTTGGAGTTGTTGTGTATCTTCCATGAGATAATCCTCAAAGGGCTTAGCATGTTACCTGGTGTACAAAATGATAGTATATATGAGTTGGTATTATCCCCATTTTAAATACAAGGAAACTGAGCTTGGGGAGAGGTTAGGTGACTTGCCCAAGAGCACATAGCTGGTGACTTGCAAAGTTGTGACTTAGACTGTCTTCCTCCAGAGCTTTTAGTGTCCATAACATGAGGGCTGGAGCCCTCATTTCAGTGATGAAAGACTTGGGGAATCCCAGGAGGCTGCAATTGGCCCAGGTGGCTCACACAGCCTGCCAGCAGGGACTTTAAGCAAGTGGTCTCCCCTGGGTTCCACCTTTACTCTGCTGGCCTCAAAGATGCAGCTGGAAAGTTGCAGGACTTACAGAACTCCTGAGGTTGGAAGGTGTTCTGGAAGTGCAGCGGGGACCATGTGTGCACACGAGATGGTCACTGCTGCCCCATGGCTGGGTCACAAATGATGTTGAGTGGTCCAGCTGAAGTCCCTTTGCTGAGGGTGGCAGCAATGAAGAAGTTGGGGGTGGGGTGTGGGTTTTGGTGACAGACGTACCAGCTGTGGTGACCTTGAGCCAATGACTTCACCTCTCTGGCACAGTTGCTTCATTTGTAAAGTGGAGATCAGAATGGAACCCACATTCCTGAGCTGCAAGCTGCCGTATTACATGTGATGATATACGTATGTGGCACAGCCCACTGTCAGTCTGTGCTCGCTTCTCCCACTCTCCATACAGCTCCTTGCTGTCATGATGATCAGCAGATTTCTTTGATTTATTCCTGTTATTCCCTGGAGATTCTTGGTGTGATGTGACCCCCGGTCCAGTGTGGCTGGCAGCCCCCGGCCATGTGGAACAGGACACATAGTGGGACCAGCAGGCTCTGACTGAATGCTTTCACCTAGGAAACTGGAGGCGACCAGTGCCCAGAATATCGAGTTCCTACAGGTGATTGCCAAGAGGGAGGAGGCAATCCATCAGTCCCAGCTGCGACTGGAGGAGAAAACACGGGAATGTGGGACCCTGGCGAGGCAGTTGGAGAGCGCCATTGAAGACGCCAGGAGGCAGGTCAGTCTCACATCTGTTGTTAAGCAGCTCTGTGTCTTTGGGCACATCGCTTAACTTCTCTGAGCCTATCTCCGCATCTGAAAAGTGGGCAAATCATAGTAGTACCTGCCCCCATGGATTTATCATGAAGATCAAATGAGCAGTGATTGTAAAGGACTTGGCACTGGACTCAACAGCTGCTTCTGTCATTGCTGCCAGAGTGGGCCTCAGTCAGGTGTTCCACATCTGAGGTGGTAACTCATGGAGCGTTGGCAAAGGGCAGGTGAAGCAGGCTTGCAGAAGTTGTCTCCGTAGCTAGCTCCCGCCCTGAGGCTCCAGAGAATTCTCCACAGTGAGACTGGTCAGTGGGAGCGGCCCAGCCTCTTCTTTACCAGGTGTCCTCGTGTCGGGTAAGCCAGCCCCACCTCTGTGCTTTCTGGGCAGGTGGAACAAACCAAGGAGCATGCAGCCTCCAAGGAGCGAGCAGCCCAGAACAAAATCCTGGACCTTGAGACCCAGCTGAGCAGGACCAAGACCGAGCTCAGCCAGCTGCGGCGGAGCCGGGACGATGTGAGTCTGTCTGGGGGTGGGGCGGTGGTAGCAGACAAGAAGGGCATGGGTTGAGGTTGAGCCTCCTGGGGCCCCCAGGGCACTGTGTTCTGTTCTTTTTATGAATATGACATGGTTTTATTTTCTTCCCATCACTTTCCCATCCCTTCAGGATATTCCAGGCCCTTCCCCTTGCTTATTACCAGCTTTGTTAAGACGGCATTTACCATAAAACTCTCTCATTCAGATTGTACAATTCAGTGGTTTTGAGTACATTCTGAGTTGTGCGGTTATCACCACAATCCAGGTTAAGAATATTTTCAGAAAGAAAGCGACCCATTAGCAGCCCTCATCCCCTGGCCTCTGGGGTTGGTCTGTTCTGGGCGTTCCACACACGTGGCCCCCTGCCCGTTCCTTCTCTCAGGCTGATCGCCGCTACCAGAGCCGCCTACAGGACCTGAAAGACCGCCTGGAGCAGTCGGAGAGCACCAACCGCAGCATGCAGAACTACGTGCAGTTCCTCAAGTCGTCCTACGCCAACGTGTTTGGAGATGGCCCCTACGCCCCCTACCTGACCAGCTCTCCCATCCGCTCCCGGTCTCCTCCCACCTAAGCCGCTGCTGGGCTAGGAGCTCAGATGGATCCCGTGGCAACGGAGGTGTCGCCAAGCCATACCTGGAAAGCCTGTTGGTTTTCCTCTCTTCCTGAGATGAAGTATGTTCAGGATCTTGTCTTAGCCACTAACTCCAGAAAAGTGCCTCGAGCAGCAGGGGATAGAGCCGAACCCAGTTAGTTCTCTCGTCTCTGATAGTGTCACCTGATGGAAAGTTCTAATTACCCCAACAGGCCTTAAAGCTACTACTGTTAGGGTCAGGTTTTAACTCACTGTGATTGGCTCATTCGTTTCTCAGGAGAATATTTGGCCTGGACTTTCCCTCCAGACATTTTCCAGCCCTCTTCTTTTTTATGACTCTCGGGTTTTCCCTGACTCCAGCCAGCAGGAGCTGCTAGGCAGAGGTCCTCGCTGCGCCTCGCATTCTCGTGCTGCTTTCCTCGTTGCATGGGTACGGTGTCCTCTCCAAGGTGCTCCCCTCCCACTTGTGGCCAAGTTTCCTCAAGGCCACTTGCCCTCATGCACTTCCCTACAGACACTCGAGGGTTTGTGTTTTACAAGTTCGCCTTGTAAAAGTACAATCCCAGTCTCACTGATTTTTTTATTGGCTAGGTTTGTGTCTGTGGAATGCATTTATTCTTGAAATGTGTGTGTTTTACAAAAAGCTTTTATAATCAATATTTAAGGCTCCATGGGATGGTCTCCTTTACCCACACGATCCCTCTTCTAAAAATGATTCAATAAGACACTGCGCAAGAGCCAGTAAACGTTTTTTCAGGATGTGGCGCATGGAGCATTAGGCTCTTTGATTTTGACTGGGTCGGCGCTTTCTCCTCCACGTGCTTTCGCTTTGCGATCCTGTGAAAGGGCCGGAGGAGATACATGGCAAGGTGCTGTGTGTGAGGGCAGACAGCTTTAGCTGTTAGGAGGAAGATGGGCTGTGTCTGTCTTTAAAAATGTTAATTGCTTTCTGAAAGATGATGGGCTATTTTTGTCCTCCTCACATGTTCCTCTATTTAAAAGAACAACGTATTCTTCGGAGTGAAGAGAACACACTTAGTGTTCTGTGGTGAATCCTAACCTTTTCATTCTAGATGGTATTGTCCTCTGGGTGATCCAGTCTGGTTCCCTCTCAGCCACTCTAACCCAGGTCCGAACTTCTGGAGAATTCCCGTGTCCCCAAAAGCAGTGGTACCACACAGGCATCTGGATTGCACTCCCAGAACCGCACCCCCCCCCCGCACCCCCCCCCCAGCTTTAGAGACATTTGTAGTTTACAGCTTTCAATGATTTGTTTTTGTTAGTTTTGTTCTTAAATTTTATCTTAGCTTTTAATTTTGCCAAGGAAGGTCCCTGAAATTACTACTACCAGCTACCATTGCCACAAAACCAAGCCTATTTTCACATCTTTAACGTAGACTTGAACTTTCATACAATGTATGAAAGATCTTCCTAAGAAAAGACAGTTGACAAACTTACACCAATGTGCATACATTTCTGTATAACTCATCATTATTATCATCAAGCTAATAATAACCCCTTCAGTGTAGGATTCTGCTATCTGCAATGATGCTGTGGGAACTCTCTTTGGTTTCGTGGCTGGGAGTCTCCTTAAAATGTTTGGTTTTTCTTTGTAAAATATTGTATTACAAAAAAGAGATTTTGTGAAAATGAAAAATGTTTATATTGCTTCAAACTCGAGAGTTTTCCTTTCTGCCTCAAACTGAGACCCCATGAAATGGGCAAAAGGGTCAAAAGTTAGTGTCCTGGTTAAAGCTGGCCTCAGGCAATGATGAGCTTTTCATGTATTGAGATAGATTTAATTCACTCTTTTAAAGTGTATAATTCAGGAGAAGAAAATGGCAACCCACTCCAGTATTCTTGCCTGGAAATCCCATGGACAGAGGAGTCTGGAGGAGGACAGTCCAAGGAATCACAAAAGAGTCGGCCATGACTTAGCAACTAAAGAGTAGCAATTGTTATAACAACCCTGGAAGAGCGACAGCAGGATGGACACTTCCAGCAAAGGTCTCGTTATCAGTGAATACAATGAAGACATCGGCAGCTGTATTTGTCTTTTGAGCCCAGATCATTGGAAGAGAGCAATCAGTTCCACCTGCTGGGATCTAACTCAGAATAAAAACATGGTTAAGAATAAAAGAAAATGCTCCCATTTCCATACTGAGATGTCTGAAATAATTACTTAAAAATACTATTTTACATGTTATCATCTTGTTTAGCGCCAATGTATATGCTTTCAGAAAGCTTGTAAATATATTTTTGACTTTGTGCTCATAAAAAAAATTGAGATGTAACACGATTTGTTCTCATATATTGATTAATACCAGTCATGACATCAATACAAAATTATTATAAAATACATATTAAGTAGAAAAGAAAAAAATAAAGTGTATAATTCAGTAGTTTTTAATATATTCAAAGTTGTGTGACCCCCATCTTTGTCTAATTCTCCAACATTTTCATCACACCCAAATGGAACTTCTCCTGAGAAGCCTGTATGCACAGCAAGATGTAACAGAACTGGACATGGAACAACAGACTTGTTCAAAATTGGGAAAGAAGTACATCTAGGCTGTATATTGTCACTGCTTATTTAACTTCTACACAGAGTATATCATGCTAAATGCCAGGCTGGATAGTTCACAAGCTGGAATCAAGATAGCCAGGAGAAATATCAACAATCTCAGATATGCAGATGACACCACCACCAGAAATTGAAGAGGAACCAAAGAGTCTCTTGATGAAGGTGTAAGAGGAGAGTAAAAAAGCTGTCTTAGAATTCAACATTGAAAAAACTAAGATCACGGCATCCAGTCCTATCAGTTGATGGCAAATAGATGGGGAAAATGTTCAAACAGTGACAGGTTTTATTTTCTTGGGCTCCATAATCACTGAGGACTGTGACTGCAGCCATGAAATTAAAAAATGCTTGCTCATTGGAAGAAAAGCTATGACCAACCTAGACAGTGTATTAAAAAGCAGAGACATCACTTTGCTGACAAAGGTCCATCTAATCAAAACTATGGTTTTTCCAGTAGTCATGTATGGATGTGAGAGTTGGACTATAAAGAAAGCTGAGCGCTGATGAGTTGATGCTTTTGAACTGTGGTGTTGGAGAAGACTCTTGAGAGTCCCTTGGACTGCAAGGAGATCAACCCAGTTAGTCCTAAAGGAAATCAACCCTGAATGTTCCTTGGAAAGACTGATGGCTGAAACTGAAGCTCCAATATTTTGGTCACCTGGTGTGAAGAGCCAACTCATTGGAAAGGACCCTGTTGCTGGGAAACATTGAGGGCAGGAGGAGAACGGGGCCAAGAGAGGATGAGATGGTTGGATGGCATGCAGAAGCTTAATGCCCTGACTTGGGATGGAACCCAAGCCTCCCTGGCAGTAGAAGGGCACAGTCAACCCCTGAACCTGCCAGACTGTCTTCCACAGGAGCTGCCTCATCTTAGAGTCTCACTGGTACTGTAGGATTCCAACCTGACAACCTCATCAAACCTATTCACTTTTCTGTAACCTATAAGGCCCACCCAGCGGAAGCCCCCAGGTCTAAAGCACTGGCAGGAAGCAGGAGCCACAGGCCAAGTCCTGTACGCAGGCGCATGGGTAGGCGGGCTTGATGCGAGAGGCGGGGCCACGTAGCCGTTGGGGGCGGGGTTGAGCTGTGCTCCTACCTATGCGCCCCGGAAGCGGAAGCTAGGGCCTGTTTCCGGGCGGCTGATTCGAGGACTTGTTTTGTCACAAGCGGCGCGTCTAAAGATCTAGCTGGGCAGGCCATGCCTTCTGAGGGTCGCTGCTGGGAAACTCTGCAGGCTCTGCGCAGTTCCGACAAAGGTCGCCTCTGCTACGACCGCGATTGGCTGCTGCGGGGTGAGGTGAGCAGTGGCCCCTAAGCGGGCGGCGGTCCCACCCGCCGCTCGTCAGGGGCCTCTGCCCTTCCTTAGCCTTTGTCAAGCCCTCCTCCGAGGAGCCCCTGCGTTCTTTGTCACAACACGCGTCCGCTTCTTGGTTCCTGTGTGTGCGTCGCCGTGTCCTAGAGTTTCTGCTCTGTCTCTCACCACTATTCTAGCTTCTCAGGAGCTCCCCTTCAGAAATGCTCTTCTCTGAAGGCTTAATTGCTCCCCGCTGCCGAAGTTAGGCGCCTCCGCTTTGGTTGTCAAAGCAGCCCTGGCCTCTCAGGGTCAGTTTATCACTGCGCGTCTCTTGTGTTGGGAAATGCGGATTGAGCGGTGAACGGTTGTTGGTGGTGGTGGTGGTGGTGGTTCAGTCGCTCACTCGTGCCTGACTCGGCGACGGCAGCACCCCAGGCTTCCCTGTCGTTCACTATCTCCCGGAGCTTGCTCAGACTCATGTGCATTGAGTCAGTGATGCCATCCAACCGTCTCTTCCTCTGTGGCGCGCGCCCTTCTCCTCTTACCTTGACCAAATTTTTAGATGACATCCGGCACACCTGGAAACAATGGGGGCGTGGTCGCTGCATCTAATGTGCTAAACCCTGTAATAGACCGCGCAGGTGGGGAATGTCGCGATATTTAAGGCATAGCCTTTTCCCGAGTTGCTCGTAATCTAACTACAAATATGAAGTCTCTTCAGACGGAAATATATAGCACTTCTAAAGCATTTCTCTGTTTGTCTTCGACAGTTTTAAAGACTATATATACCTTACATTCTGTAGGATGAGTTCTATCATGAATCTGTTCGATGTCTACTCAGGTTATGCATTCTTGGCACAAATAACGCAGAAATGATGAGGTGTTCTCAGTAACTTAAATCCGTAGCACATAAATGATTCAGCCCATCCCAGCACTTGTGATGCTTACACTTATCAGTTGATCAGAATGATATCTGCCAGATATTTTCACTTAAAATTCATCATTTTCTCTTTGTACGTAATTAGTATTTTGTCAAACCTCCACTCTTAGCATTTATTGGTGACTTCTCCCTTAATCAACCTTTTCTGTTATGGGCCCAAATGGTGTTAAGAGACAATTTTATATCTTTATTTTTGAATTGCCAGTATATATCTCTTAGGCTCATTTTACTCATTTTCTTGTTGGGATTTTGCCAGTAGTTTGTAAGTTCTTTAAGTATTAGGGATAATAATATTACTTTATTTGAGTTATATATTGCATATTTTTTTCTAGTTTGTCAGTTAAAATTTTTTTCTGTTTTATGGTGTTTTTTGTGTGTGTGGTTTTAGTTTTACATTTGAAGCATTGCTTCTGGAACTTATTTTGGTGTGAAGAATGAGGAGGAAGTTGTTGACTCAAATTCAGCATCCATTCATGACAAAAATCTATTCTTACCAAAGTGTGTGTAGAAGGAACATATCTTAACATAATAAAAGCTACTTATGACGGTACTCACATGCCAGCACAATACTCGATAGTTGTAAAAAGCTGAAAAACTTGCTACTAAAACCTGAAATGAGACAGTGATGCCCAGTCTCACTACTTCTGTCCAATATAGTATTGTAAGTCTTGGCCACAGCAGTTAGACAAGAAAAAATAAAAAGGTATCCAAATTGGAAGGGAAGAGGTAAAATTGTCATTATATACAGCTGCCATGATACTGTATGTAAAAAACCCTAAAGACTCCACCCAAGAACTGCTTGAACTGATAAATGAATTCAGCAGGGGAGCAGGATACAAGATGAACACTCAGAAATCTGTTGCATTTCTTTACACTAACAATGAAACATCAGAAACGTAAAGTAAACAAAAAAACACCTTTTGAAATGGCATCCAAAAAGAAAGGTACTAGGGATGTAAGATACAATTTGATGACTGTAGCTAACACAGCTATACCATATATAAGAAAGTTAAGAGAGTACATGTTGAGAGTCCTTTTTTCTTTCTTTTGATTTTACCTGTATGAGAAGATGGGCTTTCCAGGTGGCACTAGTGGTAAAGAACCCGCCTGCCAGTGCAGGTGTAAGAGATGTGGGTTCGGTCTCTGGGTCGGGAAGATCTTCTAGAGGAGAACACAGCAGCCCACTCCAGTATTCTTGCATGGAGAATCCCATGGACAGAGGAGCCTACCAGGCTATAGTCCATAGGGTCACAAAGAGTTGCACACGGCTGAACCGACTTGGCACCCGTGCACTCATGTGATAAGATGGATGTTAGCTGAATCTATTTAATCATTTTATAATCTATGTAAATCAAACCATCATATTTACACCTTAACTTTTATAGTGACGTATGTCTGTTTTTCAATAAAACTGGAAAAAATTAAATCTTACAGAGAATTCACAGTCAGCACTTTTAAATGACTAATATTCACTGAGTGTGTATGCCATCAGTTCAGTTCAGTCACTCAGTCATGTCCGACTCTTTGCGACCCCACGAATCGCAGCACGCCAGGCCTCCCTGTCGATCACCAACTCCTGGAGTTCACTCAAACTCATGTTGTGTGTGTATGCCATAGTTTACTTCAAAATTCCTCATGTGTTCTTTTTCATTCCAACGTTTTAGATTGCTTTCAGGTCTACTTTAACGACCATCTTTGTGAACTGTTCCTTTTTCTACAGTTAGGATTGTTTAGTCTGATACTCTAAAAAGATAGTAGTCAAGATCATTATCACGAAACTACTGTACTTTCTTTTCATCTCTGATTGTTAATACAGCTACTTTGGGTCTTCGTATGTATGTATATATTAATGCTTATTAGGACTCCTTAAGTTTTCAGTAAAGCATATAGTGGATTATAAGGACCAAATTATTTTTTGGTTGCTTAGATCAGTTAACATGCAAGTTGGACTTAACCTTTTTCTTGTCTTCTAGGATGTTTTACAAGAATGTATGTCTCTTCCCAAGCTGTCTTCTTATTCCGGATGGGTAGTAGATCATGTCCTGCCCCACATACAAAAGAACGCACCTCCCTCTGAGACGTCAGCATCCTCTGTGTCTACTTCAGCCCTCAACCAGCCTTCATCTGTTCCCAGATCTCCTCTCAGAAACCCTGCCTTCTCACCAGTCTCCTCAGCAATATCAAATGGAACCAAGGTAAGGTTTTTACTCAGCTTAGGACAGAAGGCAATGGTGGCTGCAAAGTTGAAGTGTCTACTTATAATATCATTGTCATACTACAATGACTTTACTCTGAGAAAGTAATGATTGCTGCTTCTTCATGTAGCTATTTGTAGGAACAGTGTTTACCACATCTTTTTATGAAGACCAGAGAGAGAAATTCTTCTCAGTACCAAGAATAGTGGTTAATTTCTTGAGCAGTTAGATTGTTTTTTTTCATAAGCATTACATTTGTTTAACTCTTAAGGTCTCCCTTTTTGTTGTTGCCTGCTGGAAGACTGAGTAAATTTTATACTTGCTCTTAACCTTATCATTGGTTCCAAATGAGTCTGTACCTTTTTGGTTTGATTTTGTTCCTGCCTTTGTTTCTCTTACTTGTTGTTATTGCTGTCCAGTCGCTGAGTTGTGTCCGACTCGGCAGTCCCATGAACTGTAGCATGCCAGGCTTCCCTGTCCTTCACTACCTCCTGGAGTTTGGTCAAACTCATGTCCATTGAGTTTGCCATCTAACCGTCTCATCCTCTGTCATCTCCATTGAGGGCAAGAGGAGGAGAGGGCAACAGAGGATAAGATAGTTCTCCCACTTAAAAACAAATTGTTATTGATGCTGTGCTGTGCTTTGCTCTTCTCTTTCTTCCTGTTTCCAGAGTTAGTTTGAATAAGTACAGATATGTAAGAACATATGTATTTTCTTTTCGGTAATTGTATTTTTTTTAAATTAATCTGTTTGACCACACTGTGGCATGTGGGATCTTAGTTTTCTGACCACGGATCAAACACTTGCCCCCTAGATTGGGAGCGCAGAGTCTTAACCACTGGGTGGTCAGAGAGGTTCCCATGTGTACTTCTTTTTCTTAATTTCTGTTTTTTTTTTCTTTCTTTTTAAACAAAGTTGCTAGAATAAACTATCGTGTATCCTGTTTGTTTTCATTGGTTTCTGTTTTTCCACTTGACAATATATCTTACAGATGATTCATTTCCTGTCTCTGTCTCTATATATCTGCCTCATTATGTTTAATATGTTTTCTGGCTTAATTTGTGCTTGTTATTATATTTATGTTCTTTATACGCAGCATTGAATCCTTCTGGATCAAAGTAAGATATAGGAAGTAGTATTTGGCCTAAGGATATAAAGAAGAAAAGCCTTCTAAACTAAAATAATGCATTATAGCATTATTTTGCTTTTGCAAGGTTTTTGTGTCAGCAGAATAAGACTAGGCAACTCTTTAGAAAGGTAGAGATTATATTTTTCATGTTTGGGTTCCAAAAGACAAAAGTTCTTTTTGTTCATACTCACTGAAAATTTTTGGTTACTGGAAACATTGCATCAAAAGGAAGAAGTTAAATCTCCCTATGATCTCATCATTTCAGTCAACAGTTACTCCTTTCCAGTCTCATAAGCCTGCATCCTTATACCTTTGCATAATTAAATTGTATGTGTACTTTCGTGTTCTAATTTTCCTTCCTGACTTTACTTTGTTTGCAAACTATTTGAATTATTTGTTTATGTTATTTCCACCTTTGTAAATATCTACTTACAGGATATGTAATATCCTGTAATTTATTGAACTATTCCTTTTATTTAGCATGTATGTTTTTCCATTTCATTGCTTTTAAAGATACTCTTCTGAAAAACTTTCTGCAGAGAGATCTTTCTCTTTTTTATCTTGAAGTATATCTTCTAGCTGTCTTAAAATAAATGCCCTAATAACAAGCATCAAAGATAAAAGGGTGCAAACGTTTTTTTTTAAATTACCAAAATATTCATGACATAAAATTTACCATTTAACCATTTTTAACAAAGAATGCTCAAACTACCACACAGTTGCACTCATCTCACATGCTAGTAAAGTAATGCTCAAAATTCTCCAAGCCAGGCTTTAGCAGTACGTGAACCGTGAACTTCTGATGTTCAAGCTGGTTTTAGAAAAGGCAGAGGAACCAGAGATCAAATTGCCAACATCCGCTGGATCATGGAAAAAGCAAGAGAGTTCCAGAAAAACATCTATTTCTGCTTTATTGACTATGCCAAAGCCTTTGACTGTGTGGATCACAATAAACTGTGGAAAATTCTGAAAGAGATGGCAATACCAGACCACCTGACCTGCCTCTTGAGAAATCTGTATGCAGGTCAGGAAGCAACAGTTAGAACTGGACATGGAACAACAGACTGGTTCCAAATAGGAAAAGGAGTACATCAAGGCTGTATATTGTCACCCTGCTTATTTAACTTCTGTGCAGAGTACATCATGAGAAACGCTGGACTGGAAGAAACACAAGCTGGAATCAAGATTGCTGGGAGAAATATCAATAACCTCAGATATGCAGATGACACCACGCTTATGGCAGAAATTGAAGAGGAACTAAAAAGCCTCTTGATGAAAGTGAAAGAGGAGAGTGAAAAAGTTGGCTTAAAGCTCAACATTCAGAAAACGAAGATCATGGCATCCGGTCCCATCACTTCATGGCAAATAGATGTGGAAACAGTGTCAGAGTTTATTTTTCAGGGCTCCAAAATCACTGCAGATGGTGACTGCAGCCATGAAATTAAAAGACGCTTACTCCTTGGAAGAAAAGTTATGACCAACCTAGATAGCATATTCAAAAGCAGAGACATTACTTTGCCTACTAAGGTCCGTCTAGTCAAGGCTATGGGTTTTCCTGTGGTCATGTATGGCTGTGAGAGTTGAACTGTGAAGAAGGCTGAGTGGTGAAGAATTGATGCTTTTGAAGTGTGGTGTTGGAGAAGACTCTTGAGAGTCCCTTCGACTGCAAGGAGATCCAACCAGTCCATTCTGAAGGAAATCAACCCTGGGATTTCTTTGGAAGGAATGATGCTAAAGCTGAAACTCCAGTACTTTGGCCACCTCATGAGAAGAGTTGACTCATTGGAAAAGACTCTGATGCTGGAAGGGATTGGGGGCAGGAGGAGAACGGGACGACAGAGGATGAGATGGCTGGATGGCATCACTGACTCGATGGACGTGAGTCTGAGTGAACTCCAGGAGTTGGTCATGGACAGGGAGGCCTGGTGTGCTACAATTCATGGGGTCGCAGAGAGTCGGACACGACTGAGCGACTGAACTGAACTGAGCTGAATGTCACAATTCAGTGGCATTAAGCACATTCATAGTGTTGTATAACCATCACCACTATCCATCTCCAGAACTTTTTCATCATCCCAAACTAAGAATACTCATTAATCAGTGACTCCTGATTTCCTCCCATCCCCAGTCTCTAAAAACCATCATGAATTTGACAATTCTACATACTTCATATAAGTGGAATCATATATGTCATTTTGTGACTGGTTTATTTCACTTAGCATACTGTCTTCAGGGGTTCATCCATGTTGTAGCATGTGTTAGAATTTCCTTACTTTTAAGGCTAAATAATATTCCGCTGTATTCATCTGTTACTGAACATTTGGATTGCTTCCACCTTTTGGCTGTTGGTGACTAGTACCGCTATGAACATGCATGTACATCTATTAGTTTGAGTAGCTGTTTTCACTTCTTTGGGGTATGTACCCAGAAGTGGAATTGATGGATCATGTGGTAATTCTATGTTTAAAGTTTTGAGGACCCATCGTATTGTTTTCCACAGCAGCTGTACCATTTTATTGCTACTAGCAGTGCACAAGGGTTTCGATTTCGCCATACCTTTGCTAATATTTGTTATTTACTGTTGGTTTTTTTTCCCCCCATAGTATCCATCCTAGTGGGGAAGAAGTATATCTCCTTATGGTTTTGATTTGCATTTCCCTAATGATTAGCGATGTGGTGCGTATTTTCATGTTCTTATTAGCCATTTGTATAACTTCTTTGGGGAAATGTCTTTGTGAGAGTTATTTGCAATAAGTAACAGTTTATTGTACAGTAAATAATAATCCTAAAAAGTAATACAGGACAGAGATGGTTATTCATATTATGAAAGAATCATATTATGATTCCATGCATAAGAAGTTTACTTTTTAGTTTATATTTTGTACCTCATCTTTAAAATACTAAGCTTTAAATCTAGCAATTGAACATCATAGGTGCAAAAATGAACTTCAATCTAAACCTCATAACTTATATAAAAATTAACGCAAAATGTAAAACTATGAGACTTTAGGAGGAAAAAACATAATCAGAACCTAGGGCCAGTTGAAGGGTTTTTAGATTTGACACTAAAAACTAAATCCATAAAAGGAAAAATTAATACATTGGACCTCATCAAATAAAACACCTTGGGACTTTCCTGATGGTCCAGTGACTAAAACTCCTCACAGTACAGAGGGGCTGGGTTTGATCCCTGGTCAGGGAACTAGATCCCACATGCTGCAAGACTCTGCACAGCCAAATAAATAAGTAAATATTTAAAACAAAATTCTCAGTAGAAAAATAATAAACTCGTGACTGGAAGAAAATAGTTGCAAATCACATGTCTGACAAAGGTCTATATATCTAGAGTATATTTTTAAAACTCTCAAAGGTTAAACAGAAACTTAGAAAATGACCAAAGGATATGAACAGACATTCTCACCTGAGGCAATATACAGGTGACAAAATAAGTACACAAAAATATGTTCAGTCATTAGCCATTAAAGGAAATGCAAATTAAAACTAGGATGAAGGCTTCCAGTGCAGGGGATGCAGGTTTGATCCCTGGTTGGAGAATTAAGATCCTACATGGAGCAGCCAAAAGAAAAAAGATTTTGTGCCATGTGGTTCCATTTATTTAAGGTTGTTGAAATACTGTCAGTATAGAGTTGGAGAACAGGTAAGAGGTGTAAAGGTGTGGCATCATGGATCCCTGTGGTGAACAGTTCTGCCCTTTATAGTCATGGTTATACATAAGACAAAATGGCATAAAACTACACATACCCAAATGAATTCCTCTCAGAACTGGTGAAATCTGAACAAGTTATGTGACTTGTACCATCAGTTTACTGTTTTTGATATTTTGCTGTATTTATGAAAGATGTTACTATTTGAGGAAACTGGGTAAATATAGAGTGCATGAGCCTCCCTGTACATTTTTTGCAACTTTCTTTGGATTATAATTATTTCGAGATGAAAAAAAAGTTTCTGTGAGCCGCTTCTCAGAGGCAGCAGTTTCTAGTTCTGATCATGCCAGTATTGTGGCATACCTTCAGACAGGCATCTGAGGGAAGATGCCTCTTTCCCTACAGTTTCTTCCCTCCTTCCCTCAGTTTCTTCATCTGTAAGTCTGGTACTGGACTAAATTGTTGAGGGCCTCTCCAGGTGTAAAATTCCATAATTCTGAAGGTTTAAGTAAAGTTTTGGATGGCTTTAAATAACGAATTGTATCATTAGGAATTTCTGATATTTAAGTAACAGAAAACCTAGTTTAAACTAGCTTAAACAAAACAAGGGGGTCAGGGGAGAAATTTAATAGCTCATATAACCAGGAAGTCTAGGAATGTGCAATCAGTTAGATCTGGAGGATCTATTTTCTGCTTGTCTCTCCTTGATGTTATTTCTGACTTGATCCAGTAACTCAAACACGGGGCTTTGCTTCTCTTCTCTCAGTTTTGTGTAACTTCTTGATTTCATCTTTCAGATAGACTGTGTGGCAGGATGTCAGCCCTAGACAGATACCTTCTTAGGTTAGCATCCCCAGAAGAGGAGAAAGCCATCCAATAAAGCTCCATCGGAAAAGTTCAGAAGTTTGTAAAGCAGTCATCAATCAACTAAAAATAAATATATATAAAAAGAAAAGTTCAGAGGTAGACTCTGGCTTAAGTCATAAGCCTCATTCCTAAAGTAGACACTGGGTACAGAGGGATAGGGTATTCTGATTGCTGGGCTGATCTCATGCCTCCTGACCCTTGAGGCTAGGGGGCATGGATGAACTGGCAATGTGGGCTGGGGTTTCTCTGTCCAACCCACCCCAGCAAAAATGGACACTTACTAGAAAAGGAAAAAGGGGGGGAAAATACACTGGGCATATTAAAATAAAGAAGCAAGCAAAAAAATAACCAAAAAAACCTGTCCAAAGCAAAAACACCCACTTAATTTGCTAAGGAGAACAATTAGAATAAGGTCAATATCACAAAAAGCACCTTGGTTCTAACCTAAATGTTTTGTTGTTATTGGTTGCTGATTGTAAGCAGGGATGTGGCTTTTGTTTAGACAGAGTAATACCAACTTGACCATCTTGAAAGCTTAATCTTTCCATCTTCTGTCTATACAGGACAAACATGAGTCTCCACATACAGAACCTATGGTACTTCAGTCCCCCCGGGGGATGAAAGTGGAAGGCTGCATCCGAATGTATGAGCTGGTGCACAGAATGAAAGGAGCAGTAAGTAACCCATGAAGTAAGACAGGCTTGACATTAACCCTAGGGAGCCACATTCAAATGCAATTCCTCAGGGACTAAGAATGTCCACCATATGCTGATCATCGTGCCCCACCTACTAGTGGCTTCATTTCAGTTAGGGAGATAGTTATAATGTAACAGTCACGAGTAAACTCTCTGAAGTCAAAACTGGCTTCAGGTCCTAGCTCTTCTATTTTACCTGTGACCGTAGGAAGATTACTGAGACTTTCCTGGCTTCCATTTACTTTTCCAGAATTTGAAGATGATCTGCATTGTCAGATAAGGTTATACTGAGGAGGTGGACCTTAACAGCTTCTTGAAAAAAGGATAACACTATTTTAATGTTTATTTAACTTTATTATTTTTCTAAATTTCTATAGGGTATAGCTGATTAACAATGTTGTGATACTTTCAGGTGACTACTTTTTTTATTAGAAAAACAATGCATGCTTTTGTAAAAATTTTTACTGATAGGTGAGTTTATAAAGTGAAATTCTAGCACCTACCCTCATCCGTTTATTCATGGAATCACCAAATATTTATTGAGCACTTTTGTTCTCAATTCAGTTCAGTCACTCAGTCGTGTCTGACTCTTGCGACCCCAGGCCTCCCTGTCCATCACCAGCTCCCGGAGTTTACTCAGACTCATGTCCATCGAGTCAGTGATGCCATCCAGCCATCTCATCCTCTGTCGTCCCCTTCTCCTCCTGCCCCCAATCCCTCCCAGCATCAGGGTCTTTTCCAGTGAGTCAGCTCTTCGCATGAAGTAGCCAGAGTATTGGAGTTTCAGCTTCAGCATCAGTCCTTCCAATGAACACCCAGGACTGATCTCCTTTAGAATGTAGGTCTAGATAAAACAATGAACAAAGGAGACACAATCCATAGAGTTTATTTGCTGGAGGGAGAGGCAGAAGTAAGCAAGAGAAATGAATGAAAGATAGTTAGAAGGCTGTTCTAGTCTGAGTAAGAGAGAGCAACACTTACCGAAGCCGTCACTTTGACACTGGATGAAAAAGGATGATGATTGCTTAGATTCAAGGATGTAGCAGTGGAGATGGTGAGAAATGGTTAGAGAGAGACAGAGAGTTTGTGTGTGTTCAGGTTTTCTCAGCTCTGCTGTGTCAGTCATCACTTGTCCATGGACTTTCTGTCTTCCAGACCTAAGTAGAAAGTTTTTCACTGCCGATAATCTCCCTCATGCTGCAAAATAAGTTTCAGAATAGCATACTTGATATCTATTAACAGTATGTTTTGATGTATTTCCATGCCTATATATATATATATATATATATATATATATATATATATAGTATGTCATTCTTTTTAAAGACTACAGAGTATTTTCTAGTATGACCTATTATACTTATTTCCCTGTTGATCTAAATTGTTTCAAATTCATTGCCATTATCAACAGGGCTGTAATGAACATCCTTATGCATATATCATTGTACACATAGGCAACTATTTCCTCAGGACAAGTTCGTAAAATGGAACAAGTGTCAGAGGATATGTACACTTTAAATTTTGATAGTTAAAATGTCTAATTGCCTTACTCTTGTGAATGATAAATGAAATACCTGGTACCTTTAGGTATATAAGAAAGGGATGTTCCTAAGTGAAGAAGGAGGGAAAGAATCTAGGCAGAGATAATAACTTACGGAAAGGAGTGAGATAGGAATAGCATAGTTATAGAATTAGAATATGAATTTCTTTAGATGACCCTGTAGCCCTCATCAGAATACACAGGATGGAAATTCCCTGGCAGTCTGGTTGTCAGGACACCCTGCCTTAACTGCCGAGAACCCAGGTTTGATCCCTGGTGGGAGAGCTAAGATCCCACAAGCCACAGGGCGAGGCAAAAAAAAAAAAAAAGAATGCACAGGATGGAAAGTTAAAAGTGCAGGGCTATTTGATAATATATTGGTAAAATCCCATCCATTCTTAGCTTATGCTGGAGTGACAGGAAGAGTATGGAGCAAATTGGAAAGCTTTCCACAACAGCTGAATTAAAAGATTGACCCAAAGGAGACAGGTGACTCAAGCAAAGATTTTGAGAAGTAGGAAGATGATTCCATGCCCTGGAGTATCTTTGATGGGGTTAAAGCCTGATGGGAGGGCATCTCACAGGGGTAGATGAGTAGGGTGTAATGGAGCTCCAGAGAGCAGATACTGACCCTTTGCAGGAGGGCTTGAGGCAGTGGCAGGAGGAGCAGGAGAAGAAGGTGCGGGCCCTTTCTGAGATGGCATCTGAACAGCTGAAGCGGTTTGATGAACGAAAGGAACTGAAACATCATAAAGAATTCCAGGACTTACGGGAAGTAATGGAGAAGAGGTGAGTCTCCCTGAATTACAAGGGGAATGTCAGCATGGTCAACCAGAGCTCTTTCCCAACATAAAACCCAGAGGGAAGAATCTGAGTCCTTACATGCCAAAATAAAATAGCCAGAGAAGCTTATAACCTAGAAAAAGGTTCAACCTTGGAACGATGACCAATGCAAATCAAAGAGAGGAAGCTTTTAGGAGAGGCAGAACAATTTTAGGAAGCATCCCTGACTCTTCCTCCCTCCATTTTTCGTTCAGCTCCAGAGAAGCCCTGGGGCAGCAAGAGAAGCTGAAAGCTGAGCATCGTCACAGAGCGAAGGTCAGTGCCCAGGAGAGTCCGTGTGGGTGTTCACTGTCTGGCAGTCATAGAGGACCCAGCCCCTGTCACGCCGCTCTGTGGCTGACTTGGGGCCCATCTGTGAGAACAGGCAGTCTGTGTGGGACTGGAAGAATGTAGAAGGAGAAGTCCCAGGAGCCCTTTAACTTGACAGTCCTTTCTGTAGATCCTCAACCTGAAGCTGCGGGAAGCAGAGCAGCAGCGCCTGAAGCAAGAGGAGCAGGAGCGGCTCCGGAAGGAAGAAGGCCAGGCCCGCCTTCGCGGCCTCTACGCCCTGCAGGAGGAGGTGCTGCACCTCAGCCAGCAGCTGGACGCCTCGGACCAGCACAGGGACCTGCTCCAGCTCCAGGTCGACCTGTCTGCCTTCCGGACCCGAGGCAACCAGCTGTGCAGTCTTGTCTCAGGGATCATCCGATCCAGTTCTGAGGTGAGGGGGCTTCAGGAATACTCTCTCTCCTGTCTTTGAAATGAAGAGCTTTAAAAGCAAAATGGTTTTGTGATTTAAAAATATTACCTGCTTGTTATCACTTGTCATCCTCTTACCTGGAGATAACCACAGTTAGCATTTATTTTTTGACAGAGTATGTGTGTGTGTGCATGCATGCGTGTGCATTTATTCCTCCTCTGACAGTGTGTGTGTGTGTGTGTGTGCGCATTTATTTCTTCTCTGACAGAGAGTGTGTGTGTGTGTGTATGTGTGAGTGAGTGAGTGAGTGAGTGAGTGAGTGAGTGAGATTCCCCACCCTAATTGGGCTTCTATAAATAGTTTCTTACCTTAGGTTAAAAAAATATTTGTTTTGCCTAATTGCAGTACACTTTAGTTCATTAATATATACTGGACACCTGCCATGTTTATGATAAAAATTAAAACCTTACAGAAATGTATATTGCTTTTTTCAGTTAACGTGATATTTTGAAAGCATAATTACTATAATCATGACATATTTTGGTGTTTGTAAGGCAGTGTTAAAAACTGCAACTATTGACATGTAATAGGTATTCAGTAAATATAGGTAAACTATCCCTTCTCCAGTGGATCTTCCTGACCCAGGAATTGAACCAGGGTTTACTGCATTGCAGGTAGATTTTTACCAACTGAACTATCAGGGAAGCCCAAATATTTGAACAGATGAAATCACATAACTTCCAATATAACCATACCAAATTTATTGAAAACACTTATTGTTGAACTGTTAATATCCCAAAGTTGTACCAGTTCACACTTTTATGAATTGTATGTTCTTTGTCCTTAGTTCATATCTCTAAGAGAGTTTGTGTTTTAAAAAAATCAACTTGTATGAATTCTAAATATTAAGAACTTTAAGCACTGGGAATTCCCTAGTGGTCCAGTGGTTGGGACTCAGTGCTTTCACTGCCAAGGGCCCAGGTTCAGTCCCTTGGTGGGGAACTAAGATCCCATAGGGTACATGGTGTGGCTGTAGAAAGAAAGAACTTTAAGCATTCATCACATTTAAGGCAGAAGTTTATTGTTATCTTTCAAATCTCTCTTTGGTTTTTGTTCATCCTCCTTTTTGAAAAATATCAAACCTACACAGAAGTGGAGAGAAGAGCATAATGTACATTGGGCACCCATTCCCCAGCTTCCTCAAGAATCCATACGTGGCAGTCTCATTTTGTCTATGGTGCCACCTGTATCCCTTCCCTCAGACGGTTTACAGCAAATCTCAGACCTACTGCTTCACCTGGAAAGTTCTTTAGTGTGTATCTCTGAAAGCTAAAACTCTATATTAACATAACCAAAATACTAATAGCATACCTAAAAGACTAATAATTTCTTCAATATGATCAAATATCTAGTGAGTGTTCAAATCTCTCCAGTTATCTCAATAATGTTTTTTATAACTGATTGGAAAATTAGCATCCATACTCAGTTCAACTTTTTGGTGGGCTGTGTCTGTTACTTAATTAAGTCTTTTAATCTCAAGACTCCCCCTCCCTTCTCTCTCTCTCCTTTTTTTTTTTTTTTTTGCCATTGTTGAAGAGTCTGATTGTTGTGAATAGAATTTTCTACATTCTGAAAATTTCAGTGCAGTTGCTAACCCTAACCCTTTGGTGTATTTTTATATGTTCTTTTATTCTCTATATTTCTGTGAATTTGTAACTTTCTCTAGGGCAGAGCTAACAATTCTCTGTGATGATGGAAACATTCATATCTGTGCCATGTAGTAACTACACATAGCCATTGAGCACTTGAAATGTGACTGGTGTGACTGAAGAAATATATTTTAATTTTTAGAAAGTTTTTAATTAATTTAAATGTAAAGAGCCATGTGTGGCTATGTGTGCTGCCTTCCTGGACAGCATAGTCTAGAGGCTTGATCGGATCACATTAGATTTTTTTCCCCCACAGCAGTACTTCATAGTTGGGGGTGTGTATTTATTAATGAATCACATTAGGAGGCATAGAGTACTGATGGTCTTTCCACCTGTGATGTTAAGGTCAACTGGTGGTCTCAGAAACTGTCAGTGTTATTTTCCAATTTAAAGATTTCAATGAGTCTTTAGCTAATGATTTAGTAGCCACTGCTGATCGTTACTCATATTTGTTATTTCATTAGAGGTGGTAAATTTTAAGTTTTTCTATCATTTTTCCATACTTTTTAGCTAGAATTGTACTACAAAGAAAATTTCCCCATAAACTATCTTAAGCACAGTCTATGTAGGGAAGGAAGGAGTCTTTCCTTTGGTCAATCTTCAGAGTATAGTGTTGCTTTCCTAGCATTTTCCTGCAGTGACTTGAGGTTTTGTTTTGGTTTGGTTTTTTACTATCATTAAGAACATATGAACTTTATATACTTGATGTATAACATGTCGTCTGTTGTAGTTTGCTGTTCAGCTGTGTAATGGGAACACCACATTGGCTTCTCTGTCCCTCGCACGTGGCCCCAGTAGTAGTTGTTGCAGCAGAAAGCAAGCAAGCTGTTTTCTACCTCACTTGAACATTTTCTTCTCCAGATCTAAAATTGGGTGTTTCTTCACAAAGCCATACCACTTATTAGTGGGAAAAGGTATTAGAAAACACAGGCTGGTTCCCAGTGTTGGTGAGAGCATTGAAAGATCTACCCTTTGGCACTGTGGGTGTGATGGTAAATCCGTATTACCTTTAAGAGAACAGGAAAGCAGTAGGTATCAACATGTTGACCGTGGGTACTCCCTTGGCACAATTCCAGTTTAGAAATACATGGACTTGTGTGATGTATGATTCAGCACCTCAGGTGCTCAGGAAATAACCACTGAGCTCTGCTTCTGTCACTGTGACAGAATGGCTTTCCCACCGTAGAGGACCAAGCTGTGGCTGAGGGAGCGCTGCAGGAAATGCGCGACCTCCTCTCGAACTTGCATCAGGAGATTGGCAGGGCCTGTGAGGAGAAGAGGAGGCGGGATGAAGAGGAGGCCCGGATAAAGCAGCAAGAGTCACAGATGCAGCAGAGGCCAGAGGCCCACAAAGAGTCCCCCGTTCCCAACCAGGGCCCAGGGGCAAAGCCAAACGAAGGTGGGTCTTGGTATGGAAACGGTCCTTTAATGTGATGTGTAATTCAGAATGTGAAAAGAAGCGAGAACGTGTTTTGAATACTGTATTAAGCTACAGGATAATTTATCAGAACTTTTACATAATGTAAGATTCGGTTCTTTTAATGATTTCCATTCAGTTTTGATTGATGTGGAGCCTGGTTTCAGATTCCAACACTTGCCATGAGGACTTGAAATTCTCCATAATCCTAGTAGATATACTATTCCACATATTGCTGCTAAGTGTGTACAGAATATATGTTTAAACATGAGGGAATTGATATAGCATAATGGTTGAGAATGCTGCTTTTGGAGTCAGATCTGTGGGAATCTAGCTTTTCTACTTCCTGGCATTGTATCTTTGCCGAATTACCTAACCTTTCCATGCCTGTTTCCTTATCTGTAAGATGAAGATGATAGAATGTACCTTATAGGATTATTATGACTGAAAGCAGTTAATACATACATAAAGTAATTAGAACAGTACCTGACTCTCATTAAATATTCAATAAATTTTACTTAAGTTGGTTAGAACAGTACCTGGCTCATACTAAGTGTTCAGTAAATTCTCCTTTTATGGAAGTCTCTTTCTTTGATTCCTCAGACCTCCAGGTGAAGGTGCAAGACAGTACGATGCAGTGGTACCAGCAGCTGCAGGAGGCCTCCAGTCGGTGTGTGCTCGCCTTTGAGGGCCTGAGCAGCAGCAGAGACAGTCAGGTAGGAGGGACAGGAGTTGGGCATTCTCTGGGCCTGATGGTGCCCCCCCACCACAGCCTCATGGCCCCGAGAAATGTAGCTTGCCTGTCACATCACATCCCTAATCCTAATGGCATCTACTCAGCTCTGCGAAACACTGTTGGCCTTCTCACTGCTTTCCTCTGGCAGGCCAAAAAGATCAAGATGGACCTCCAGAAGGCTGCCACCATTCCAGTGAGCCAGATCTCTACCATTGCAGGTTGGTCAGAGAGTTAAGAACATGGCCTTTCACCTCATTGTACCAGTGTTTATTGAGATTCCAAATCCACTTGTCTGTAAGGTTCCTATAAATAGATTATGTCTGAGCAAATGTTGACTGTTGGATCAGGTGTATAAGCTATGTGCCTTGGCTAGTTTACTCTCTGCGTGTAGAAGGTAATCATTATGTGTTTGTTGACTCTTTTCTTTTTAAATAAGTTATGTATTAGTAGCAAATTATTTAGGAAGACTCTTAGCTACGATTGGAAGTTACTGGGGAAGGCACCCCTTAGGGAGCCTAGGATGTGACCCGCATTCTTCGCTTATGTCCTACAACGTTAGCTTTTCCAGACTCAAAACCTGCTTGTTAATACATGAGAACCCTGAGAATGCCTACTCAGTCTCTCGAGAGACTGAAATTTAGAGAGGAAGAACCACACGAGGGAAAGACCCCTCTTCTTCTTTAGAAACAGAGGTTCATTTTCACAGAGCTCAGATGTAGAAGCCTCCACATGGCTGGGGAGCTTGTGCAGCTGGGAAGCTGCTCTGACTTAACCTCCATCCAGGTTCCCTTGATTAACTTGTTACCTAGAAAGCGTGGAAAGTTGCACTTCTTGCCTTTGAGAGGCTCTGTGACTGAACTTACATATCACTTTGCTGCCTGAAATTCCTTCTGGAACAAAGCAAGGTCTAAATAAGTAAATATGTATCACTTTCTAGAATTGAAAGTGCCATTTCCTTTATAGCCATGGCATTGAGGGGCAAGGTTGACCAGACAGTCGTCCCACACTTTCTCTGGTCTGCTCAGGTTCGTCCTCGGTCTTTACCCCTCAGTTGACCACAGGCACCCCTGCTGCCTCCTTCGTCTAGAAAACTGAGACATCAGGTGTAAGATCCTCAGGATTCCCCTCAACCCCCCAACCCACCCGCTGCAGTAATACACAGCTGTATTTACCTGCTTTGAAACCATCCTGTTTCAAAGAATGCAGTACCCTTCCAGCCCACACTTCCCCTTCCACCTCGGCCCTAAATGAGCCTCAGGAGCCTCGTTATCATCCCCTTCTATCTCCGTCAAGAGAGAGCTCTTCTGTTTTCTACAAAATGACTTTCTTTACATGCTCCTTTCCCTTTAAACATGCTTGTCACTCACATTCTAAAACCTGTTTCTTTTGATTTTGTGTTTTCTCAGTCTTTTCTAATCTTCATGTTACCCTTTGGCCCTGTTGACTGTTCCCTTCTCTATCACTTCTAGTCCTGTGGCTTCTGAGGTAACATTAATTTCCGGCTTCTCCTCCTCCCTCTCTTTCTCTTTTGTGGGCTCCTCAGTCTCCTGCCCCCACCTGGGTGGTAGGTGTGTCCTGGGGATGTGCTTTCACCCTGCAGTTCTCATTCTAAGACCCCCTGGCTTCAAACTTCACCTCTGCACACATGACACCCAGCTCAGTCTCCGGGTCATTCCTTTCCTCTGAGCTTCAGGTTACCTTGCTCCAGCTACCTGCAGGGCAGCTCTGCCTAGGTATCTCTCAGCTTCCTCAGGTTTAGTGTTCCCAGCTGGCCTCTCATCGTCCTCCTCTCGCCCACCTTTTTTCCGGTTTGCTCTAAGTAACCAGTAGTAGCACCTTATCTACTCAGTCACCTTAACTGAACCCGGGAGTCATCCCCATGACTGCTTCCTCTGGTTCATTGTCTGTATCTAATTAGGCTCTGGTTTTGCGGTTCTTGATTTTCCTACCTATTTCACAACTGTGTCCCTTTGTTTCCATCAGTATCATAAGCTCTGTGAGAGCTTACAGCCCTGTCAGACACAGACATTCTGCAGAGTTAGTGCTCAGTAAGTGTGGAGTGACTGAGAAAGAGGTGACCTAATTCCTGCCTCTTCAGAGGTGCATGTCCACGAGTAGTTAAATGTGGAGCAGAATTTAAAGACAGATATGGTGCCATTGTGGCATACGGAATGTGGGAGGCCATGTCAGGCACCGGGCTGGGATCTGATTTTCCTAATTGGAGGGGCACAGGGAGAGGGGCTGGATGGGGATTTGGCCAGTGGGGCCCTCTGAAACCATCAGTAAAGAAATAGTAGGGTTATAGGTTAGCAGGAATGTGAGCTGAGTAAATTTGATGGAAACATATATATTTTAATATCTCAGGTTAGAGTCTCTGCTTCTGTTTTCAGGGGATTGTTGGCCTTGAAATTTCTATGACATCTCATTATTTAACTCTTGATTTCTTCCTTTTTCTCTTAATTCCTAAGAAATGTGCCAACCCTCTTCCCTGTTTTTTCAATGAAACTGAATCAGTGGTCTGGGGAGGATATTTCTGAGATTTTTAAACATTTCTTTAAATGATTATGAACTTGGTGCAGGGTATTAGGAACTTGGCAGGTAAATTGGAGATGCTGTATTCATTCAAACATCAATTTTAAATAATAGAAACTAATTCATATCTGCTTAAACCAAAAAAAGGGAAAGGAAGGAGGAATAGGTAGAGTGAGGGGTTTGTCCTAAAGATAAATCAGTTTTCTACGGCAGGAGTGGGGCTGGATCTGAGGAGCCAGAAATGTCAGGACCCTTTTCTCTCTTCTCTTGGGCTTCCCTCTGCCCACTTCATTCTCCTTTTGTAGACGGCTGTTCTTTGGTCCGCATGACAGCACCACTGCTTACATATGTGTGTGTCACAGGACTGGCCACTTCAGGGAACTGACTCAGTCAACTGGCTGATCAGCTCAGCTCAACTCATCCTGATCTAACTAGCCAGTGTAGAAGGTGGGGCACACAGGATCTATAATATGAATGTAATAATAGCTTCTATGGAGGAAGGTAGGTCCAAGAGAAGGAGGGAAAGCCCCTGTGAATTGGAGATTCTTTAGAAGGTTTTCCTGGAGTTACAAGTGACTCCTTTAGGGACATCAGCCACACCCGTAGCATCTGGAACAATTCAGCACCTATTTTTATACTATTGATCCTCTGATGTGTCGGTTTCAGAATTAGTTCATTCTACCAATGATAAATTCCTTCAAAATAATACCACACCCTATGTACTTTCACATCCTCCACAACCTGTATTTGATTGTCATATATTTTTCTGCATCTGTATTTTGGCTTTAGGCTCTGAACTTCTGTAGGGCTGGGTTTATACAGAGGCTTTGTTATTGCAGTGATGAAAAGAATAGATTGACTGCAGTCATATCGTATCACTGACTCTATCTCTGTCGTCCCAGGCTCGAAGCTGAAGGAGATCTTTGACAAGATCCACAGCCTACTTTCTGGAAAAGCTGTCCAGTCTGGTGGGCGCTCCGTGTCTGTCACACTTAACCCACAGGCCCTGGACTTTGTCCAGTACAAACTGGCAGAGAAATTTGTGGTGAGAAACCTTGTTGCCAAAGGTATGGGAAGAAGAGGCTGGTGCCTAGCCTTTAAGGCTTTCTTGAAATTAAATTCTCCCCTCTCTGTGCTCCCAGAAACAAGGGGAGGAGGAAGTGGCCTCCCATCACGAAGCAGCATTCCCCATCGCGGTCGTGGCATCTGGGATCTGGGAGCTCCACCCCAGAGTAGGGGCCCTCATCTTGGCTCACCTGCACAAGAAGTGTCCTTACTCTGTTCCTTTCTATCCAGCATTCAAAGAGGGAATGGCTTTGGAAGACTATCAGAGGTGAAGTGTTGTTCTCCTTACTGTCCCCAGGAAGAGAGAGAGAACTGAGATTCATTTCCCCTCCTCAGAGCATCTCTTATGTACCTTGAACATTCTGTCAGAGAATACAGTGTCTTTCATGCAAACTGGGTGGCTTTTAGAATTTGTGGATTTACGTATCAATAATCAATACAGTACAGCGGAAAGAATTCCGGATTTAGAATCCAGGGATCTTAGAATTTTACCCTTGTTGTGACTATTAATAGATTTTCAAAACTGGGGAGTTTGTTCATCTCTTTAAAGATTGTTTTTCATTGTTTGTAAATGGGGGTTGTAATATTCATTACCTTCTGGGAACTTAACCTCTCAAGGTTTTTATGTTGCAGATTTGATAATGGATGTGAGTGTTTTGTAAGCAGAATTACATCTACCAATGTAGTCATGTGTAATAATGTATTAGTAATAATGCTAAATGTAATGGTATGTTGTTACTTCTGCCATAAATAGTAATGGATTGGTCACCCTCACTTTGACTCTATCACATTGAATTTTTTCTTACCACATAGGATGCTTGGCTACCAAGTGAAGGATTCCAAAGTAGAGCAGCAGGACAACTTTCTAAAGCGCATGTCTGGGATGATCCGTCTCTATGCCGCCATCATCCAGCTCCGGTGGCCATATGGAAACCGACAAGAGGTAGCAGAGAGGGGTTACTATGGATAATGAGCGGTCGGACCAGCGTCCATGTTAGTATATCTTACTTGAAGGAAATACCGACCTTTGAGAGGAACAGTCCTATCATGTGATAAGTTAAAGAATAGCACTGCTTCGTAGGTATTCTTTAGAGAAGTGGGTATTGATTATTAGGAAACTTTTGGATCATCAGAATCATTTGTTCAGAGACTAATTGATGCCTTAGAGACCAATTACATACCAAGGTTACATAGCTTACTTCACAGAGGGACAGACGGAGGCTTAGCAAGTTGTAATGGTGCACACTTGTCAATGTCAGAGCCACAGCAGAGGGCCAGGGCTTTGACCTGCCTGCCTAGTTCATTTTGCAAGGAATGGAGATTAGAGAGATGGAGAAGTTAGTGGACTTGGAAACCCAAAGAGAAAGGAATATAAGCTGACTGAATCTAGGACTTGTTACTGTGCACCTGCTATGTCCCAGGTGCTGTGCTAAAGGTACCAGGAATAATTAATAAAATGGCAATGTTTATAAGAGTAACTAGGATTCCTGAAACTGAGTCTGACAGCTGTGTGTTGAAGGAATCCAATGGAGAATATGTGGGTCCCAATGTGTTGCAATATTTAAAAACAGAATTTGTTTGGCCTCTGTTGTTTCTGCCCTGTGGTATGTGCTTAGGTTAGGTGATCAGGGGGTTCATGTCCCCTTGGTAATGGCTGGGTGATAACGTTGGCAATTTAGAACTCTTAATAAAATGAAATTAAATCCTGACCAAGCCTCTCTGCTCCCAGACTCACCCTCATGGCTTAAATCATGGTTGGCGCTGGTTGGCACAAATCTTAAACATGGAGCCCCTGTCAGATGTGACAGCTACCCTCCTCTTTGACTTCTTAGAGGTACGTAGTACAATTATCACACAAGAGAGCGCCAGTGGGCCGCTGTATGACATGACAAATAGACAAATAGAGACTAATGGTGAACACTAGAAGCCAGTGTTACAAATTTTTTCCCAAGCCCCAAGAGAAAGCTAGCTTTGGGTTTTTCTTCCCAGTATATTTTCCTTTCTCTGTGTGGATGTTTTGTCATTATAAAGAACAGGAAACTGTACATCCCAGTACAGATGGAAAGGAATTTGCTTTGGGGATATGGAAGGGACTCACTTGGAGAATGGGGGGTAGGATGCACAGTTGAACCCTACCAGGGCCTGGAACCAGGAACTGGAATGTTGCCGGGGACCAAGGCAGCCCCTCTCTGGGACCGCATGGTCTTCTCATGTTCGCTCCTCCTGCATGTTGCCCCCCGCTTGCTCTGCAGGCCACCTTTCTCTGCTGCTCAGCACACAGTGGAGAAGATGCTCCTGGGCTGTATCCCTCAGCCTCAGTGTGCTCACCCAGTGGAGTGGGACTAGTGTCCCATCAGTGGGATTGCTAATAGACAGGAGAGGAAATGAGATTAACCAGCTTGGGTCAGGTACCTGTCTCATTTAGAAGGCTATATACAGTCCTGTCTGCCTATAAGGGGCCCCCATTCTAGGCTAAGAATAAGGGTTTCTTTGAAAAGGGGGCAGTTCTTAAAGAATAAATGCTTGGAGCACATGCCGTAACAAATCTGAGACCACTTGGCCCATAATGTCAACAGTTTCTACTCACCTGACAGCTCCTGCAGTCACAGTAAATGAACATTGATCTTGAGTCATTGAAAACACATGGTACTCCTTCTACCTTGATTACCAAGGTTGCGAAGTAATGCTAATTCCTTTAAAATCAACTAAGTTAAGTTTGAGTCATGACCTCTGAAACACCTGGCTACCTGGCAGTCTGGTTAAATGGAGGTATTACCATACGTGAGAATGCTTCAGAAAAAAGTTGGATTTTAATTCCCTTGCTTAGCTGGCTGAATGGCATTGTGGCTGAAATTCTTGATAGGAATGAGAGGCAAAGGGCTGATTATCCTTTATGACTGAGTGTGCATTTTCATTCCCTGCTCTGATGGTGCACACCTTCCCCTCTAGGTGTGTGGGAATGCCCTCATGAAGCAGTACCAGGTCCAGTTCTGGAAGATGATACTTCTCATCAAAGAGGACTACTTCCCCAGGTATTAGACTTGTTGAGTAGACACCAGAGAATTTGGTAGGTAAAAACCCATGAAATCAGATGCCTGTGGCTGCTGTCACATGCTGTTTCTTTTTTAAAAAATTTATTTTATTTTATTTATTTGTTTTGGCTGCGCCGAGTCTTTGTTGCTGTGCTCAGGCCTTCTCTATTTGTTCTGAGCAGGGTCTCTCCTTTATTGTGGTGTGCGGGTTTCTTGCGGAGATGGCTTCTCTTGTTGTGGAGCATGGGCTCCAAGGGCATGAGCTTAGCTGCTCCGCAGCATGTGGAATCTTCCCAGATCAGGGATCAAACCCCTGTCCCCTGCATTGGCAGGCAGACTCTTATCCATTGTACCACCAGGGAAGTTCATATACTGTTTCTGACTCAGTCAGAAGCACTTGTGTTGAGTGAGACATCTTCAGCTCCCATCCTTCTCCTCTCCGTTATTTGAATAAACACTTTTGAACTCTACTAAGTCTCTCTTAAATATTATTGACTAAATTTAAAAAAATCAGGAACATCTTGGATTCAGATCCCATTTGAAACTCTCTTGTTTTCCAAACTCTCCCAGATAATCTGGGATGGTGACAACATGCAGTCATGAAGGAAGCCAAGGAGTCAAACCCTCTCTGTAAATCAGTTGGTGAAACTGATTGATCAGCCAGTTTGCTTGACTCTTTTGGGGGATTCAACTTCAAGGCCCTTTCTCATGCCTCTCAACTCGCTGAAGGGAGAAAGGCATTGGCAACACCCATCTCACCTGATGATAGAGACCTTGAGACGCAACAGTGTTCTCTTCTCCTTTACCCCTTTGTCTGAAATAAAGTGCTGAGACCATTTAGCAGAGTGACAGCATTCTAAGTCTAGAAGACATCTCTGGGAATCATTCGTTCTGCCACTTCCTCCAGATGAGCAGGTCCCTAACCCTTCTCCAAAAGATGTGTGTGAACCATAGGTACTGTCTTCTTTCTCTCCCTGTAGGATTGAAGCCATCACAAGCTCAGGGCAGATGGGTTCCTTCATACGCCTCAAGCAGTTCTTGGAGGTAAGGTGCCCTTAGACCAGCATATCCCAAACTGTTGCTGGCCTCCAGTGTCTGTGTCTGACAAGTCTTGGACCTCCCTTCCAGACTGATTGCAGTCTCTTACCCTTGATTTTTCTGAACTCTACGTTTTTTTGGCTATGCTATGTGTTTTTTAGGATCTTCATTCCCCTACCAGGGATTGAACCCAGACCCTTAGCAATGACAGCACAGAGTCCTAACCTCTAGGCCACCAGGAAACCACCCCCCCCCCCCTTACTTTTTGTCATTCCCTCTTCACCTTAAGGGCTGCCATTTCATTATTTTTCTGTGTGTCATTGTCCTTACTGCCTGTGCAGAATAAAATATATGTAAAATATACTTAATGAATCTTAGCTCACTGATAACTTTTTTTTGCGTTTTGGCCAAGGTTCTTTTCTCAGTCTCAGGTCCAGGGAACTGGTCACTTTTCTTCATGAGAACAGACTGTTCTTTGAGTTAGACTCCTTTCCTTTTTCCCTGTGCCAAAAAAGTTTAAGAGGTGAATTCTGACAAATCATTGAGAACCCTGTGGTACATCTACCAAGACAGCCTGATGACGTCCAGTCTTCAGTAGCTCGGTTGGAGAAACAGCAGTAGTGAACGGCGAGGCCAGTGTGTGGAGACGAGGGTGGGACAGATGCAAGGGCAGCCTGACCTTTACCCTCCACTGCAGCTGATGCAGGAGAGGTCTTACCACAGCCTTTACCTTTTAAACTAAGTTTTATTGGAGTGTAGTTAATTTACATACAATGTTGTGTTGGTTTCTGTTGCATAGCAGAGTGAATCAGGTATCAGTTCAGTTCAGTCGCTCAGTCGTGTCCGACTCTGCGACCCCATGAATTGCAGCATGCCACGCCTCCCTGTCCATCACCAACTCCCAGAGTTCACTCAGACTCACATCCATCGAGTCAGTGATGCCATCCAGCCATCTCATCCTTGGTTGTCCCCTTCTTCTCCTGCCCCAAATCCCTCCCAGCATCAGAGTCTTTTTCCAAGGAGTCAACTCTTCGCATGAGGTGGCCAGAGTATTGGAGTTTCAGCTTTAGCATCATTCCTTCCAAAGAAATCCCAGGGTTGATCTCCTTCAGAATGGACTGGTTGGATCTCCTTGCAGTCCAAGGGACTCTCAAGAGTCTTCTCCAACACCACACTTCAAAGGCATCAATTCTTTGGCACTCAGCCTTCTTCACAGTCCAACTCTCACATCCATACATGACCACTGGAAAAACCATAGCCTTGACTAGACGGACCTTAGTCGGCACATATACATATATCCACTCTTTTTTAGATTCTTTTCCCATATAGGTCATTACACAGTATTGAGTAGAGTTCCATGTGCTATACAGAAGGTTCTTATTACCTATTTCATATATAGTAGTGTGTATAAGTCAGTCCCAATCTCCCAGTTTATCCCTCTCCCTTTTCCCCCTTGGTAACCACAGTTTGTTTTCTTCATCTGTGACTCTAATTTCCGTTTTATAATCAGTTCATTTGCACCATTTTATTAGATTCCACATGTAAGTAATGTATGATATTTGTCTTTGTCGGACTTCCGTCAGTGTCCGTCGGACACTCTCTAGATCCGTTCATGTTGCTGTAAATGGCATGATTTTGTTCTTTTTTATGGCTGATCTTCCACTATGTATTACGCACCACATTCTGTCCGGTGTTGGAAGCAGTGTCGTCAGAGAGTCGTCTGGTCTTCTTTATCTTTGCCCGTCCAGAAATGTCTGCAGCGCAGGGAGATTCCTGTCCCCAAGGGCTTCCTGACTTCCTCCTTCTGGCGTTCCTGATGTCGCTCCAGCACCCACCGTCACCATTGTGCCGCAGAGGGGCAATAATAAAGCAGCTGAAGACAGCTGTACCTGCAAGAAGTCATGTCAGTATGTGTTTTGTGTATTTGTACCTTGTGACGACGAGAGGAGATTTCCATAGGCCACAAATCTAGTAGGTGCCTTAATAGATCTGGGGACTCCTTAAAGAGGTCTGCACGACAGAGTAAACAAAATTGGCCTTTCTCATTTTTATGGAAAATAAGAAAAAAAAATTATGATAATAAAAGGTTAATACTTGATCTTACCCTTTATTTCCTTTGTCTCTTAAGTCTTTCAGAAATTAGGTTAATACCTTGACTGTTTCACTCTGAGCTGAAGTGACCCACTGCTTTCACTCCCCTACACCCAACCCCTTCCTGCATGCTGCCCCTTTTCAGAGTTTCTGGAATGAGCAAAGACTTGAGGTCCCTTGTAAAGCAGCACTTAATATTTGAGGCCCAAATCTTCACATGCAGGCCTGGGTTATGGTGGTTTTGCCTTAGTCAGCTTGTGAAGTATTTATAAATTCAGAAGAAATGCCTGATATAGACACGGACTAAGTCCCAGATTGCATCAGAGAGGGCTTAATGTCTGGGATTAGGACTGTTAACACATATTATACTGAACCATGAAGAACTATTTATCCTCTCACTTTGGAATTTGGTTCCTGGATGACTCGGGATGCACGAACCAAACTTTGTTTCTCAGTTTGAATTAAGATGGGCTGAGATGGGGCTTGCAGCGTTGTACTTGAGCTGAGCATCTGTAAGCAATGAATCAGGGCCTTATAATTCTTTACATGTTCTGAGCAATGGATGACGACACATTTGCCTGACTAAAGCCACTACAAAAATCCGGAGTCTGGCTGTTCAGACAAGAGTGGAGATTTGCTCTATGAAAAGACTCCTTCACTGTGCAGAGGCGGCGGCCATGAATCTGTTCCTCTGTTCTAAATGTTGTATGTGGGGGTGTGTTTGTGAGGGGTTTCCCTGGTAATCTTGAACAGCTTGAAGCGACCCATTCTGTGAATTACTGACTGTGGTGCCAAAATATAAATAATAAAGCTTGTTTTTTAAAAAATGCCTGTTGCTGTATATAGTTGGTTCTGTATGATCACTTTGTGTACCTGTAGCTGTGTAAATCATTAGGGGCATGGTGGTATCTGAGTCTGGGTATAGAGGAGTATGTTTTTCCCTTTGTTTTTTTTTTTTTGGTCTTCTTGACCTTCACCTTGGGAAAACTGCTTTTTTTTGTTTTTGGAATTATATGCCAATAACACCGTTTTATCCAGCAGATGGGGAAGTACTTTTTGATGTGGACACAATGGACTGAATACTAGGAGTCGGGAGACTTGGACTCAGTTCACTGTTATGTCCATGACCTTGAGTAGGTCATTCACCCTCTCTAAACCTCAGTATCCCTACCTGCGAAGCACAAGAATTAGGACCAGTCACCAGACGAGCAGTTTTCAAATTGTGCTTCGTAGCAGTGCCTTAGGGCAGAGCCTCCCTGTGCGTCGGGGCATGTGGACCTCACGGCCCCTTGCACTTCCTCTCTACCTGTGCTTGCCGACTGGCAGTTTCTGTGCATAATGACAGAGCAGCTTAGGAGCCACTGACTTCAGGGTGTTGAGGGAATAGGACTGAGCATATGGAGGCTTTGTGCAAATTTTTAAGACTTTCCTTCAAGATTCTACTGCCATCTGCTGGAAAACTGTCCTGTTAATAACAATGAAAATCGAGACCAGGAGGTAAGCAGTGCCTCTTAATGGAGTTAAGCAACTCACATTTGCACAGTCTTTAGTGGAACTAATGGGCCCACATGGAACTCGGGTTCTCTCCACCACAGCATTTTTGCTTTATGTGCTATATGTATTGGAGTTCTTTGGAAGATTACACACAGCAAAGTTTTGCTCTGCCAAAAATTAAATTATGAAAGGTCACTGGACAAAATGATCTCTTAAGTTCTTTTCCACTTTAAATTTGTACCACTCCGTAGAAAACGCCTCTTACAGTACTTGAATCTTCTTTCTCTAGACATGTTTAACAGCCTTGCAAGTGTCATTGGATGCTTGGTATTCCTGTTGGGTTCTTGATGGTAAACCAAGAAAGGAGAGCATCAGGGAGGCCAGGTTTTTGATGCTCACTGATAGTGTTGCCTCCAGAGGTAAAGATTGCTGGCTGATAGCAGCAACTTCTGGTGGGTAGTCACATCAGATTCCTTTGAGTTAGAACACCCAGGACTGCATTCTGTTTTTAAATTCAAGTACTCACTTGCCTGCTTGCTTCCTTTGACCTCATTTCTTAGGCTGAGTGCCCGTATTTTTGTCTTATCATTGTCCTACATCATTTTAAAGTAAATCTGATGGTGAACTGAAAATTCCAATGGCAGAGAAATCCAGAACATGCCTTGGTTAGAAGAATGGCGCTGTTCTGGAGACTGCCCACCCAGCACTGCGGGCTTTCTCCCACTTGTCCAGCAGTGACATGATTAGATTTGGATCTCTTCTACCTCTGCCAGGAAAAGCAAAAGAGCCACAGAGCTTCACACAGGAGCCTTATCAGGCCTGGCCATTCATTTCTCTTTTCTCTGTGCCACCGAATGAATCCCTGTGCTTTCATTCAGTTTCCTGTGGACTTGCAGAAAGCAGATGAGAGCCATGGTCTCCCAGAAGCACCCCTTATAGAAGAATTCGTTATCTAGTTTACAACCAGGCTCCATTGTTTTAAAAAACATCAGGCTCTACAGATGATGTATTCAAGAAATGTCTTCCTTTTTCTTCTTCAGGATGTTTACACTAAGTATAATACATGATCCTGGATTGGAACCTGCTTCAGAAAAAGATCTGTGTGTTTGTCTTGTACAGGACATGGGGACAATTGGCAAAACTTGAATAGAGTCTATATGTTAGATAATAGTATTATGTTGAGACCTAGCTGGCAGTTCAGTGGTTAAGACTCTGTGCTTCCCCTGCAGTGGTTGCAAGTTCAATCCCTGGTCGGGGAACTAAGATCCTGCATGCCTCATAGTGCAGGAAAAAAAAAAAAAGTATTATGTCAATGTTAATTTCCAGACTTTGTTCATTGTATTGTGGTTATAATAATGAAAGTACTTGTTCTTAATGTACCTGTGGGTAAACAGACATGATGTCCTCAATTTATTCTCAACTTAATTCAGGTGGGAAATATATATCTACAAATATGTGTAAGAATAATAGAGCAAGTGTGATCGAATGTTAACACATTGATAAATCTGGGTGAAAGGTGTATGGGATTTCTTTCTATTATTGTAACTTTTCTACAAAGTTGAAGTTATTTCAAAATTAAAAGATAATCCTCAGGGTTTCCCTGGTGGTAAAGAATCTGCCTGCCAATGCAGGAAGTGGATTCGATCCCTGGATAGGGAAGATCCCTTGGGGGAAATGGCAACCTGCTCCAGTATTCTTGCCTGGAAAATTCCATAGACAGAGGAACTGGGCAGGCTACAGTCCATGGGGTTGTAAAGAGTCAGAGATGACTGAGCAACTGAGCACGTTAAAGTCCAACAGCCACAACTGCTGAGAGCACCTGCCACAGCCGCTGAAGCCTGTGGGTCCTAGAGCCTATGCTCTACAGCAAAAGAAGCCACCGCAGTGAGGACCCCGTGTGCCTCAACCAGAGAGTAGCCCCCACTCCACAACCAGAGAAAGCCCATGCACAGCAGCAAAAACCCAGCACAGCCAAAAAGAGAAAAATGTTTAAGATAATCCTCTCCCCTCCTTAACAACAACAACAACAACAAATCAGGCCTACAATTCTGACAAGGTGACAAATTCAACCCTGAAAACAGGATGGTGACTCCAAAGGTGATGGCGAAGTCATCAACCTATACCACCGATGGAAAGTTGAGTCTACACCAGATTTTGCAAATGCTTCCCTCTTAAACTGAAATAGGTGACATGGTGGGTAGAGTTTTAGTCCAATGGAGAATAATTTATGTACTTGTAGTGCTTGATTGTTTGAGCTAAAAGTAACATAGCATTGAAGATAGCTCCATTTCATTTAGGGCAGCTTTTTCCAGGAAGTTTTTCTGGAGGATCCTAAAAAAGAGTTCGGAAGTCAACGAAGTTCGGCAGCTAACTGTGTTGAAGGTAAACTAGGTGTACTAGATGAAATAAGAATGGTAGGATGTTGATGTTGGTTGAAGCTGGGTTATAGGCAGATGGAAGTTCATTGTACTATTACAATTCCTAGGTTTATCTTTGAAATCTGGGTATCAGGAAAGAAGGACATTCTAATTTAAGGGGGAAATTATGAGCAAAAGCGTGACACTGGAAGAATAACTTGTTTAAGAAGCAGCTAACATCAGGTCTGGAGAAGAACATTAGGAAATTATGCTGTGGAAAGGTACATTGGCACATGTCTGTGGAGGCTCCAGAATATTAAAATAGTCTGGGTGATTCTGTAGGCAGTGGGAAGCTACTAGAATTTTTGAGGTTTCATATAGTTTATGAAATGAATTCTGTGTGTTAAGGATGAAGAGGAAGGAGAGAGACACTCATGGGACTTTAAAAGTTTCCGTGAGGGACTTCCCTTGGTGGCCCAGTGGTTAAGACTGCATTTCCAATGCAGAGGGCACAGGTTTGATCCCTGGTGAGGAAACTAAATCCCACATGACTTGCAGTATGGCCAAAAAGTGGGAAAAAAAAAAATCCCATGAGTACATATGAGAAATAAGCAAACTGGATCAGGAATATGTGCCAGGGAGGGAGGGGCTCACCTCCCTGCTATCTCCTACCATCCTGTTAAGCAAACCAACCTGTCAAGTCCATGCTCCCAGCAGCTATCAGTCCTCTTCTCTAATCTGGCCCCTGATTAAAGAGGAAGTCATCATAGAATAACATAAAATTAACAGTTCAAAATTTAACATGAAATTTACAGTGTAAACATTTTTTTTTTTGGTGTAAACCATTTTCAAGTGTACAATTCTGTGGTATCAGGCACACTCAGACTGTTATGTTAACCATCAACACCATCCATCTCCAGAACTTTCTCATCTTGCAAAAGCCACTCCGCCCCTTGCTCCCCATTCTCCCCTGCCTGCAGCTCTGGCGACCCCTGCTCTGTCTCTATGAATTTGACTGTTCCAGAGTTCTTCTATAAGTGGAATCATACAGTATTTGTCCTTTTGTGTCTGGTTTCTTCCACTTAGCAGAATGTCTTCAAGGTTCTTCCCTCCAGTCACTGTTTTGAAGAGCTGTGCTATTCCTTGCCAGCTCTGACACTGCAGAATCTCATCTGGGAAGAATACAGTCCACTTGCCAGTGTGACTTTCCACTCAGCCCTCTTCTTGGGGGGAAAAGGAGTAGTGCTTGCCTGTTAACTTTCCCATGTGTGTGTTAAAGAGAGAAGAAGAGAGGAAAAGATTCCCCAGGGAGCATGGGCAGGTAACTTGCCATGGCCAAAGTAAGTGAAAATGTCTGTCATTACAGGCTTCCCTGGTGGCTCAGTGGTATAGAATCCACCTGCCAATGCAGGAGACAAAGGCTCTATCCCTGATCCAGGAAGATCCCACCTGCTCTGGAGCAACCAAGTGCACCCCACTGTGCACCCCAGCTATTGGGCCTGTGCTCTAGAGCCTGGGTCAAAGTAAAAGTGAAAGTCACTCAGTTGTGTCTGACTCTTTGTGAGTGGGTAGTCGTCCCCTTCTCCAGGGGATTGTCCCAACCCAGGGACTGAACCCAGAACCCGCACTGCAGATTCTTTACCAACTGAGCCAGCAGGGAAGCCCAAGAATATTGGAGTAGGTAGCCTATCCCTTCTCCAAAGGATCTTCCTGACCCAGGAATTGAACCGAGGTCTCCTGCATTGCATTGCATATAACCTCAGATACACACACGACACCACCTTTATGGCAGAAACAAAGAACTAAAGAGTCTCTTGATGAAAGTGAAAGAGGAGAGTGAAAAAGTTGGCTTAAAGCTCAACATTCAGAAAACGAAGATCATGGCATCCAGTCCCATCACTTCATGGGAAATAGATGGGGAAACAATGGAAACAGTGAGAGCCTTTATTTTGGGGGGCTCCAAAATCACTGCAGATGGTGACTGCAGCCATGAAATTAAAAGACGCTCCTTGGAAGAACAGCTATGACCAACCTAGACAGCATATTAAAAAAACAGAGACATAACTTTGCCAACAAAGGTCCGTCTAGTCAAGGCTATGGTTTTTCCACTAGTCATGTATGGATGTGAGAGTTGGACTATAAAGAAAGCTAACCGCTGAAGAATTGATGCTTTTGGACTGTGGTGTTGGAGAAGACTCTTGAGAGTCCCTTGGACTGCAAGGAGATCCAACCAGTCCATCTTAAAGGAAATCAGTCCCGAATATTCATTGGAAAGACTGACGCTGAAGCTGAAACTCCAATCCTTTGGCCACCTGATGCATAAAACCAACTCACTGGAAAAGACCCTGATGCTGGGAAACATTGAAGGTGGGAAGAGAAGGGGACGACAGAGGATGAGATGGGTGGATGGCATTACCGACGTGATGGACACGAGTTTGAGTAGGCTCTGGGAGTTGGTGATGGACAGAGAGGCCTGGTGTGCTGCAGTCCACAGGGTCGCGAAGAGTTGGACATGACTGAGTGACTGAACTGAACTGAACTCCTGCATTGTAGGCAAATTCTTTACCAGCTGAGCTACCAGAGAAGGCCCCTGTGCTAGAGCCTGGAGCCACAATTAAATGCTGGGTTTTTGTTGCTGCGAGGGCTTTTCTCTAGTTGTGGCGAACAGGAACTACTGTCTAGTTGCGGTGTGTGGGCTTCCCTTTGCAGTGACTTCTCTTTATGTGGAGCACAGGCTCTAGAGCACACAGACTTCAGTAGCTGCGGCACATGAGCTCATTAGTTGTGGCTCCTGGGCTCTAGCACACAGGCTCAAAAGTTGTGGCCCACTGGCTTAGTTGCTCCATGGCATATGAGATCTGATCAGGGTATGGAACCTGTCTCCTGCATTGGCAGGTGGATTCTCTACCACTGAGCCACCAGGGAAGCCCCTAAAATGAAATTATCTTAAAACATCATTACAGTTAGTATGTTTCCCAATAGTTGACCTCTTGAATGACATGAAAAGGTTTTGAGACTACATAAACGCCTAAGGGCACATATCAGTTCAGTTCAGTTGCTCAGTCATGTCCGACTCTGCGACCCCATCTTCCAGCCTTCCCCGTCCATCACCAACTCCCAGAGCTTGCTCAAACTCATGTCCATCGAGTCAGTGATGCCATCCAACCATCTCGTCCTCTGTCGTCCCATTCTCCTCCCACCTTCAATCTTTCCCAGCATCAGGGTCTTTTCAAATGAGTCAGTTCTTCAAATGAGGTGGCCAAAGGATTGGAGTTTCAGCTTCAGTGTCAGTCCTTCCAGTGAATGTTCAGGACTGATTCCCTTTAGGATGGACTGGTTGGATCTCCTTGCAGTCCAAGGGACTCTCAAGAGTCTTCTCCAACACTACAGTTCAAAAGCATCAAAAGGGCACATATCACACCTTCCTAAAACTGCTAGAATAGAAAAAGGAGCTTGGAGGAGTGCCCCCATGGCAAACTGGTTAGGATTCTGGGCTTTCACCGCTGTGGCCCAGGGTCAATCCCTGGTCCCTGGTCGTGGAACTGAGATCCCACAAGTTGTGCAGTGCAGTAAAAACAAAAAGAAAACAGAAAAGAAAGAAAAAGGAGTTTGGATTCGGTTATCCCCCACTCTCCTCTCACTGACTTTTCAAGAGGCTGGAATGGACAGGACTGGATTGGTTACAGACTGGATTGGTTACAGAGCTGCTCTGCTGTTCTTTTAGTTTTGTTATGAATGAGCGTCTCTCAGAAAACAAAGAGGGCCAGTATCTGCTTTATCATCTCCCTCCCCACACCTAGCAGAGTGTTAGGCATGTGGGGAAACTGGTGGGAGGTGAGGGAGGCAGACAATAGAACCCCAGCTTTTTCAACTTCTTGTTTCCAGAGCTAGTGCCAGATGCCGACCAGGGCAGATGAGTGGGTGGGCACTGCAGAAGGCTGGAGAGACTGGGTTTTGGCCATGGCTCAGATCAGACAAAGGATCAACGAGAAAGATTTTCGTTTCTGTGTCAAGCTCTCTCTGAAGGTCTCAAATCTGTTTTGCATCTGGTAAATGCAGCCAAACCCCCCTATCACTAAGAAGCCAGAATGAAAAAGAAAAATCCTTCCTTTTTTTTTTTTTTTTTTTTTTTACAGCTTCTATCCATGGCCTTGAGACTGGTTCTTTGCTGGAGCAGGAGGTCTTGGGAATTTTGGAGAGCCATGATTGAGTTAGCCATTTTGCACCCAGACCTGAATACTCAATTAAACATTTTGCTGCTACCCACTGGAGGAAAGGCCTTGGACGCCATCAGCTGTTCCCAGAAATGCACACCCCAGGGAGGAGTTACCCGGGCCTGTTTTCTCTGCATGGAGGATTGCAGGAAATGCCTCTCATCCTCCTACGTTTTTCCTCCAGATTCTGTAAAGCCACTTTTGAGGTGTGGCCACTCCTTTTCTTTTCTCTGCACTCTGGGGAAGTGAGGGAATAAGGGAGTTTTTCTTCATGATCAGGGCTCAAGCCAGGGCAGCTTAGAAACTTGATTGCAAATCCCAGTTACAGGGAAGAAGCCAAAACTACTGAGGACCAAGAAGGTCAGGGTTGGGCCCCGGGCCCAAGTCCTGCTGCAATGCCTACTGCCTTTATATTTATTTAAAGGGGACGGTGCTTGGTAACCAGCAGGCGGAGGCCTTCCTGAGTTGCAGAGCTCCTGGTCTGCCTGACTGCACAGGAATGATCTGGGTGTTACTCGCTATGGCTGAGGCCCAGCTGTCGCCAGGAATGGGGGTGGGGAAAGGTCTTCCTAATCGAGGGCTTCTAGCTACAGAGCCAGGCCCTTAAACTGCTAACACTGTAAGGAACAGAAATTCCAGAAATCCTCTCTTTCTCTCTTTGGCATCCTAGCATCCACCATCACAATGCCTCCCTTTCCTATGGCAAAGCACACTGTTTAAGAAGGTTCTGACTGCCCAGATTCAAATCCTTGCTTTTCCTCTTGCTAGCTGCCTGACCCAGGGCAAGAGACCCAGCTTCCATATCAGACTGCTCTTTTGTAAAATGAGGAAATAATATTTGAATCATAAAATTATTGCAAGAACATTTTTTAAAAAGGTAACACACTTGAAATGGTCAGCATAGTGCCTGGTACATGAAGGAAAGTCAACTGTGGCAAGAAGAGTCTTAACGTCTTTGTAAATAGAACTAGTGCATCCTATTCTACTGGCGAACTGTCAGAAAGCTCTTGATGTAAGAATATAAAAAGTCGTTAACTCTTCAAATCTCAGAATGACAGACGTAAACTGCATCCTTGCCCCAACCTCACCAGAGAGAAAGCTGACTTGAGTCCCGGGCACAAGCCTTCTCCTAGGGAAAGGGCACAGGAAGAAGAGAAGCACACGAGTGATCTCACCCTTTGGGACTGGGTGTTTTTCCGGCTGGGGCGCGCAGCATCCCCAGGCCGACTGCAGCAATGGCCCTGCCCCGCCCTTCACTGCAGTCCTGGAAGGGCTCCCAGGGGCGGAGGGGTGGGGGTGCAGAAGATTTTCTGCAGGGCGGGGAGGGGCAGGTCTGGAGGATCCTAGCTGCGGGGAGGGCTGTGCGGCTGGAGCAGCTCCACCATCCCGGGCGGAGGCAGCGACCTCCACTGCACCATCAACCCCCACCCCTGGCGCGCGCGCTCCTTGCCCATCCTCCCGCCGCCCTGCATCGCCACTTCGGCTCCGTCCGGGTGCGCTCGGCCCTTTCCGCCGGGTGATCGGGCGGCGAGCAGGCGGGAGCTCCGCCCCATTCGCTCCGCCGGCGCTGCCCGCCCCCCGCCCCTCGCGCCGTGCTGGGGCGCTTCCCCCGCGCTCGCGCCCGCCCGCCGCCGGAACGCGCGCGGCCGCCTATAAAAGGGGCGGGGCGCGCGCGTCGCCGCCACTACCCGCTGCGGAAGGGAACGGCGAGGAGCGGAGGCCGCCGAGCCCCGTCAGTTCCCTCAGCACCCCCGCCCCCGGCCCGACGCACCCACTGCCCTCACCCCCAGGAGCCGGTGAGAGAGGGGAGCGGGCGAACTCGGGGCGGGAGCGGGGCTCGAGGGCGGCCAACCCCTGAGGGGGGAGCCGGACAGCCCTTGAGGCGGGGCGGGGCCGGCCCGCGGACAGGTGAGCCTGGCGGGCCTCGCAGCTCTCAAGTGTGGGGCGGGGAGCCGAGCGAGCCGGCGGCGACCGGCTGGCGGCGCGTGGGCTGCGAAGGAGCCTGGGGGCCGAGTCTGGGCGCCGGCCGCTGGAATGTCATTGACTGGGAGGAGGGGGCGGCGAGGCCGCCGAGTCCCTCCCCCGCGCACCCTACCCCACCCCACCCCCGCCCCGCAAGCCTGACTGCGGCCCCGCCCGGCCCCATCCGGTAGTCGCAGGTGGGGCGGGGGCTGTGGCCCCGATCGTTTCGTTTCTCCCATCTTCCTCCCGTCAGAATGCTCCCCCCACCCCCACCGCCCCCAGTCCCTTCCCTTGGTTGGGAGCGACCTCAGCAGCTCCTTTTCCCAGCTCTCCGCCAGCAATGCCGACCCAGCCCTGGAAGGAGGAAAAGCTGGGAGTAAAGGGCTCTTTGACCTTAATTTCATCCTCTGTGGCGGTTCTTTGGCCTTCTGTGGACGCCGAAGGGTCCAGGACTGGCCATCTCCGTTTCTTTCCTGTAATAAACATATCTTCCTTCCCCAACTGGAATTTGCATGAGGATAGTAGGAAAATGTGGCGCTTGACTTTGTATGAGACCCAAATCAAATAACTTAAAAGCTTTAAGAGTTCTCCTCCCCCCGCCCCCCCCCCCGGCCTCCCCGCCCCCCCCCCCCCCCCGCCTCGTGCCGACAGACCAAGTCGTTTGAGTCGAGGACATAATATTATTTGTATAAAATTCTGCAGCCTTGCCAGTGTTGAATGACAGAGCAGCCTTTTGTTTGAAACACATCCCTGCGAATTTGGTTTAGACGCTTCCCAAAGAAAATTGCTTTGAAACGTCTCTTTGATGTACTGGGATAGAATGTATTTTAAACAGAGGGCTTGTTAAAGTTAAGGGTTGAATGTGTTTTAAATTAAAAGCTTAAATGGCTCAGAAAGCTGGGTTGAGATGGTGCAACACCTTGTCAAATCTCTTTTATATAATAGATCCTAAACTACGTAGGCTCTTTGTTCTGTCTTCCTCATGTTATTTTAGAAGAACTTACAATGATGGCTGTCATGGAAGAAGAGAAGAGAGAGCATATGAAATATTTTCATAATGTGTTGAGAAATGGCGTCGTCATAGCAATTGGACTTAGCTAAAACAGAATGTATCAAAGATGGAAGGGTGGGGGTGTCTGCAGCCAGGAAACAGAAAATCTGAAGAACAGCAGTGGGAACACTCAGCTGTATGAAACCATGGAGCCAAGGTTCCAGCTCATCAGACTAGTCATGTATTTTCCCTTTTGTTTGCAGCTAATGTCAGCTTTTTGAAAGGTCAGGTTGAAGTCCAAGTTTTGGAAATGTGCTGCAGGAAAGACCTCTAATTTCCTCTGCAGGAAATTAGCTATAAGCCTTTTTTAGTAACTGGGCCAATATTACTCCCAGGGACCTTCAAAGTGTGTTAGCTGTTATCCAGGGACCTAGCTGGAGAGCCGGTGGGTTCGCTCTCTACTGGGCAGATGTGAGGCATGCCTGCAGTGAACCATCAGCCGGGTAACATTCTCTGATATGGTTTTGGTCTTTGACAGGGTGTTTATAGTAATCTAATAATTAGAGAAACCTGATACGTCACAGGCTCCGAATATGAGCTTGTCAAGCAATCTGATGAGCAAGTTTAGATGGGGAGGGCTGGTTTTTAAGTTTATCTTTTGGTTCCCTGGGCTAGAATTTCCTCTGCTCTTCCTTTACCTGCCTTCTTCCCTTTGTGGGGGCTGCCGACTGCAGGTGCTGAGAAGTGGGTGTCAGGAATAGTCCACAGTCCTGGCATTGCTGAACCTGCGCTAAGGACAGTGGGCGTGAGGCCGGCCTTGTAATCTATCCTCCGTGGGCTATGCGAGGACTCTGCTAGTCATGCGCCGGGTCTGCTGCGGTCCATCAGCTGTGGTCAGAGTAGGTAGCAGAATGCAGCGTCCTGATGGCAAATGCTGACTCCAGGAATGCGGGGGAGGCATGCAGAGTGAGCACTTGGGGCCAGTGGACCCGAACAGCTGCACTTGTACCTCCCTTCCACTTGTACCTCTTTTGCATGTTCCTTTCAAAGGGGCTTTGAACAGGAAATAGTGTTCTGTGAAGGAGGTGTCCCAGTAAACTAGGCCCAGGTTAGATCTCTGTAGCTTGAGTTCTTTCTCGTTTCTGATGATTTCACAAAGTTACACTGTTTTGTGACTGAATGGAAAGGAATACAGAAATCACCTAGTACTGGCAATCCCAGCTCATTTATCGGGATGTGGGTTGGGCAGGAGGGCATGTCTAGTGTTAAAAAGGATATTCAGTAGTATTCAGGATTATTTGAAAAGGGGGGAGACTGAGACCCAGAAGAGGGTATGACTTGGCCAAGGCAGCACCTCTGCTAATACCAGGGAACCTTGGTTCTTTCTCACGTTTTAAGTCCCTAGTGGGATTTAGAAGCTCTGTAGAATGAAAAGGGCACTGGGAGAATATCTGAAATTTGATTTGTACCTGTATTCATGTATCTTTCAGGATCTGTGTTCTTCGTTTTGAAATCACTGTGTTCAGTTTGCCCTTAGAAGCTTGTTATCTTGCTCTCCCTGCTCCCTCTTTAGACACCACATTCTTCCATCATGCTGTCATCGTTTCGTAAACGCAGAGTCCAGGTATTTGAGCAGCATGCAGGAGATGTGTTACTTTTATGGTTTGGCCTGGCTTGCAGTGAAGACCATATGTCGCAAAGGTTGAATGATCCTAAGAGAGGGGGGGGAAAATCCCTGCCTGCATGACCTTTCTGTTAAGCACATTGCATAGGGTATGGGCTTTTGTTTTTTTTCTCTGGTGTTACTTGAACAAAAGTCTTAGTAGATTTATTCTCAAATTTGCAAAGCTTTTTGTTTTTTTACCTTCCTCTTATTAAGGCATGAATATATTAATTTCTTACCACCCTACTGATGTTTGCATGTAGTGTTTGCTAATTTTTTTTTTAATTTTAATTACAGTTACTTGGTTTTTAAGAACCAAGGGACTAAACACATTACCTTAGATATTTAGAAAGTATAATCTGAAAACATGTAAAAATAGTGTTTTTCAGTTTGACAAATATTGTAAACTTGGGTTTGTTCCCTGTTTCCACTGACTTTTTTTTTTTTGCCACAATTCTTACAATGAAATGGAGCTTGCATTATCGTGTTTAAAAAACTCACTATATATGTTTTTATACACATACAGTACTTGAGTGTTTGCTAAATTGGACCTTTTTCCAAAGGAAAAATGCTTAAAATTAGTGTCTTGATATCCCATAAGCAGAACTCTAAACTGTGCAAATTTCCTGTGATTATGGGTGATAAATCCAAGGCAAGCCCTTTTATAAATCAGACTGGATAATTAAGCAAGGTTTATAAAAATGGGCACATGATACCTTTTTCCTATTTTGAATCTCAGTAACAGTATTTTGCACTTAAATACCTCTCATCTGAATTTTACAGGTTATAAAAGGTAAGTAGCAGCGAGGTAGTGTTTGAGGCATTCAGGAGTAAGTTTTCTCAACCATGTTTCTGGATTTTGATGCAGTGCAGTATGAAAGAATCTTTTGCTGCTTTAAGCTTAATCCTTGCTCACCTCTGCAGAATCCTTCTAACAAGTTCAAATGAATTAACCAAGCTGAAGGCTGACGTGCAGATCTACAATCCTGATTGGAATGTGGTTTAAGCAAAAATATTTCTGGCTTTCCCATGATTGAAATTCTTAAGTTATGTACTAGTTACCTCTCTGCTTACCCTCAGGCCTACCACTAAAATCTGTAGCTGAGCTGGTTTTGAGTCAGTTCACTTAATCTGAGAATCAATTAACATCAAATTTTATGGGTGCTGGCCCTAATTAATTTTTGGTGCTTTGTTCTGGGGGAGCCCTTCCATGTCCATGGATGCCGTTCTCCTGCTCTGGAAATGTGCTGGCTTTCTAAGCCAGGGAGAAAGGGCATTGTTGTTTCTGCACCTTTGGGGTCTGACTAAGCAACAAACACAAACCGATGGGTGCTTCCTCTGACCTTCTGCTCTGGGTGATGTTTATGAATTTTTCTGTAGAGCCAAATGATCTCATCCTGTTAGTCCCGAAAACCCCTTTGCCTGCACACACAAAACAGTGTATCTGGTGCCCTGCCCGGGGTCTGAATTCATTCTGCAGTGCTCAAACACCCTTGCCCTCACGGCAAGCTCAGCTGGCTAAGATGTTCAGTTCGCTAAGATGTCCGCAGTCCCCGCCCTGTTTCCAAATAGTGACTCCTCTGGCCTTGGACACAATTGTATTCTCTTCTGAGGTTCCATAGAGAAACTCTCCTGACTGGATTCTTCCACTCTGTGAAATCCGCGTGAAGGTGTCCTAAGCTGCTCTTTCACTGCAGGTGCCCGATGTGCAGGGTTCAAAGCGTTTGACCTTTGGTTTGAGAGTCTCTGCAGTCTTCTCCGTTGCTTAACAGTATCCTTCCCTCCCACTCCTCCCCACTCTCCAGGGACAGACCCCTCCCTTCACATCGTGGTTTTGTAGCCTCTGTGGATTAGGGTAAGGCTTTACAGAATTCCCTAGGTACCAAAGAGTGCCTCAAATAGCTGTCTGTGGGTGATCATCAGGAAGACAAAGATAGGAATTAATGGTCAGCTTCTTTCGTAGGAATCATTTCCAGTTGATAATGTGTATTAAGTTGGTGTTGGTTATGAGGAATCCTTCTCATGCATGGCTTTGAATTGAACTAGAACTTTCTAGCCAAGATTCACATCTTTAGACACCCACTTTCTTCCCAGAGATCTAGCAATGTTGTACGAATGCTGACAAGTCCTTTTTATTTATTACAATAGAGGACATAGTTGTAATTCCCGTGTTATCCCTTGTGCTCAATTCACATTACTTGCTGAATGATGCAGCTAACACTCTTGCTGCATTGCAGCATTTAAAAATAGCCAGTCTTCTCTAATAATTAGTTGCCAAAATCTGAGCCTTTTTCCTTCAGTTACCTTAAATGGGAAGCTGTCCTTACACAGAGAATACATCCAGCCATTCACTTCCCCTCCTTCATTCTCCACAAACATAGACCTGATTGACAAAATCAGAGTCCTTCTGGTGCTTTGAGATAAGCAGTTGATCACTCTCCTGGAATTTGGCTCCTTTGCGGTTTTTAGGCAGTTAGTGGAGTCTGTAGATAGGTCTGTATGGTTGGAGATTGGCTTGTGTGTGTGTGTTTTAATGGCACATTTCCCAAAGTCTTCCTTTCTAGCTCTCAAAAGGTGTTAATCCCATTAAGGCTGGGAACAGCTCAGAGCTTTCTCTGTGGAGTCATCTTATCAGCTGCGAATTTCTGGCTGGGGGTGGAGTCCTTGCAGTGTGTGCAGCACCCTGGCGGAAAATTCCACCAACTCTCAGAGTTTTGGGCCAGAGGCCCTAGTGCCTTGGAGTGGCAATAGTTTGTTGTCGATACGAAATTTGTTCTGGTGTTGAGTATAGTCTGTGGAAATGGCCCTCTTAGGAGCCAGAGAAACTGGAACTTGTATAGGGACAGCTCCCTGTCAGGCGAAGGGGTAGCAGGAGCCGCCGTGAGCCTGTCTTTGGGGTCTGGTGTGATTACAGCAGAGGCCGAGCGCGGCTGGCTTGCAGATGCCCGGCTGCCTAGAGACTTGGCAGAGCTCCCGCCTCCTGACGTCAGCTGATCTACTGCAGGAAAGAAAAGTCCATTATTGCCTGCCCAGAGCACTTGGTATAGAATTGACTTGTTCTACTTCACTGGGGTGACAAAGAGGGCCTTTTAGGTTGGTTAATTTCAGCAGGGCCTCGCTGGACTGTCTCCCTGGATTGGTAGGGTCAGATGGGCAGGTGGAACCCCCGCAGAGGGGCTTGCTCAGGGGGACCCTTTGCAGCATTATCATGGGCATTCTTTTATTCATCATAAGAGCTGCTTCCAAATGTGATCAGAGATTTCCACGACAGCTAAAGGAAGTGCAGTGAACCCTCTGATAAGGGGCGGCAGAACAAACTCCAGAGACTGGGACGTCTTGCAGACAGGCACCGCAGTGGAGCGAGCTGTTGTCGCGGGTATAGCTGACTGTACATGCCTTGGAAAGTTATAACCGAGCAAAGTAGACGCACAGTTTCCCGCTGTTTCTCCGTCTTAACTGTTTCCGGAGACATGAGAACAGAGCAAGTATATAAATTATTCTTAACCCTAATTGTTTACTAACTTCAAGAAGACTCAGCCTTGAGACTTTGCTGGCAGTCCAGTGGTTAAGATTTCACCTTCCAGTACAGGGGGTGCAGGTCAGGGAGCTAGGATCCCAGGTACCTCGTGGCCAAAAAAAAAGCATAAACAAGCAATTTTGTAACAAATTCAGTAAAGACATTAAAACTGGTCCACATTAAAAAAAAAAAAAACTTTTAAAGGAAGGCTCAATCTCAAAAAAAGTAATTTTGATCTTTTTATAAAATAATGCATATATCCTCCTTCCTTTTTCCTCCCCTCAGGTGGGGATGGACAAGATAAGCAGTAGTAAAACGTGATCAGCTCCGATCACGTTAGAATCCCTGTTTCTAGCATGCTGTTCTGGGAACCAGAGCATCCTGGGTCACCCTAGCTCCACCACTTGCTTATTAGATGACCTTCTTTCTCCTGATCACTTAATAGTGAAGTGACAGCTGCCTCTTTATTTCCAAGTTCAGCGTGTAATTGACTTTCTAAATAGGTGCCAAGTTCTGTGGTCAGAGAGGAAGATAAGGTCTTTTTTAAAATAGTTCCTTAGGATCCCCAGTTCTTGTGGTTAGTCGCTCAGTCATGTCCAACTCTTTGTGAACCCGTGGGCTGCAGCCCGCTAGGCTCCTCTGTCCATGGGGATTCTCCAGATAAGAATACTATAGTGGGTTGCCATGCCCTCCTCCAGGGGATCTTCCCAACCCAGGGATCGAACCCAGGTCTCCAGCACTGCAGGCGTATTCTTTACCATCTGAGCCACCAGGGAATTCCCTAGAGAACTTAACCAAAACACAAGGGGAAAACAGTAACCACATGGCAGAATGGGACGTGGTGATGCTCTAAGGGCGGGGGAGAGGGAGTGAGGGCGTCTCCTTCAGGACCACAGAGAGGATGAGGCACCTGCCTCAGGCTTGAAGGGGTTAATGCCATTCATGGTATTAACTGATCAGGTTGGGAATGGGGAGGAGAGAACATTTGAGAGGGAGCTTTCTGGTCAGGGCGTCTTCCCTGATGGCTCAGGTGGTAAAGCATCTGCCCGCAATGCGGGAGACCTGGGTTCAGTCCCTGGGTTGGGAAGATCTCCTGGAGAAGGAAATGGCAACCCACTCCAGTACTCTTGCCTGGAGAATCCCACGGACGGAGGAGCCTGGTAGGCTACAGTCCATGGGGTCGCAAAGAGTCGGACACAACTGAGCGACTTCACTTCCACTTTCTGGTCAGGGAAGTGGACCCGCCCAGGGTTGATGAGGGAGTCTGATGCGAGATCTGCCTGGAGCGGAAAACACAGGTGAATGAGTGAAATGTTGAGGTTCTAGTAAGTGTGGCGGACAGGGTAGTGATTCTTATCAAGATCCTTGTCGGAAGTCAGCCTTCTTCCAAAGAAGCTGCTGATCTAGGGCTGCAGCGTGAGCGAGAACCACCCTGTTCTGAACAGATGTTTAGTTTGCCCAGACCACCCTCAGTTTTTGGTATGAAGGACTCTTGAAGCCTGTTTTCAGAATAGAAACTACTGTTTCAGGCATGGGCTATCTATTCATGATACAGAACTGTGCCTTTAAAAAAATTTTTTTAATTAAACTTTATTTTGTATTGGGGGATAGCCAGTTAACAAATGTAGTGATAGTTTCAGGTGAACAGTGAAGGGACTCAGCCATACATGTGTCCATTCTCCCCCAAAACCCCCTCCCATCCAGGCTGCCACATTACGTTGAGCAGAGTTCCCTTACCATACAGCAAGTCCTTGTTGGTTATCCATTTTAAGTATAGCACAGTGTACATGTCCATCTGAAACTCCTTAACTCTCCGTTTCCCCAGCCCCTCCCACCAGCAACCAGATGCTCAAAACTGTGCCTTCTTGAACCAGATTTCCTAAGGTCCCATCCTGCCAAGGTGAAGAGTGCAGCCATCCTGGGTGTGGGCCGCCCAAACTCAGTAATTCAGGTCTGGTCATTAGGTTGACACCCCGTGGTGTAGCTTCAGTCAGCACGTTCTAGCAGTCACAGAATCTAGCTGTTAAAACTTGGACAATGTGGAAAATGAAACCCAGGTGGACTACTGAGCTCTCTCTTTACCTTCACCAGTGAACTTGGGGCTGCCGCTCCAGGAGCACTCAGCAAACATTTGTTCATGACCTCTGTCTGCTAGGAATCAGGACACAACACATATTGCGTTGCTCAGTCTTAATTACACCATGGGAAGTATGTGCAAGTGCCGTGTAGATCTACAGAGAAGTGTGATTAAATCCGAGGAGGGAGGGAAGAAGCAAGTGCAGCTTCGTAAGGAGGTGAGATCCTGCAGTTGCTCATTTCAGCTCCTACCGACCTGAAGGGAGTTAATCTGGACAGAGGAAAGACAGAACATTCTGGCAAAGGAAGCCTGAGCAACCAGCCTGGAGTCTTTAGAGAGGATAATGTGTTTGGGAGGAGGGTATTTCTCTGTGCCAAGAGGGAGGGCAGGGGCCGTGAGTGAGACCTACCAGTCAGGTGTGTTGGGCCAGGTTGGAAGGTCCAGCTAAAGTTTAAGATGGGTTCTTTCCTCTCTGAGACGGAGCCAGGAAAGGTTTCAAAACGTGGAAATGACATGACAAAGAATCTGTTTCTCTTCGCAGTCAAATAAATAAATTGGACTTTGGTAGGAAAATAACAAAAATAACTGGCTGCTCTGTGGAGAGGAACTTGGAAGGAATGGTGAGTGATAGGGCTGAAGTGCCGTCGTATTCTTTTCCCTCAGAAGACAGGTCTCCTCACAAAAAGATAGTCCTCAGAGTTGGCTGGGTGCATGCCTGTGCTTTTCTCGAAACCTCTTGAAGCTGCTTTAATCTCTTAAGAGCTGGAAACTGCCCAGAGCTCAGCAGTGCTGTTTAGCTCCTAGCTGGTGAGGGCAGGGAGTAGAAGCACAGAGGGGCCTCGATACCTAATCCTTGACCCACTAATCCTTTCCTGTTGGCTGGGCGAGGCGAACAGGATCACGGGAAGAGCTCTCAAATGTTTCTCAGGTAGCACAATTTTTCTGCCTTGTGTAAATTATGTAAAAACAACTGGAGAGACCATAAAGCTTAACTGGTCTTTTTCTGTTTAACACCCAAGTCACAGACTCTTCTGTGTAGAATGTAAAGTTAGAAGGGTCTTGGGTCCATCTCACTATCACCTGGTGTTTTTCGTCATCCTGGGAAATTGGGCTCAAGGCGGAAGGCCGCTCAGGCGAGGTCACGTGTTACTGACAGGCGTTGCTCATTGTTGTTAGTCTCCACCTGTTTCCTACTGGGCGTCCTTCCTTGGTTAGAGGATAAAATGGCTTATTCCTGAGATGAGCAGTTACTGTTTTCTGCCACAAATAGGTCAGGTTTTCTTTTTGACATTAAAGTTTGGTGAAACTGGAAATCCGAGTTTAAAGTTGAGGTGGATTGAGTGCTGTGGGGAAGTACCACCTACTCAATTGGCCTGAGTTTGTGGTTAACTGGAGCAGGTAAGAGTCAGGTAGGACAAATTTTTCATGTTACCTTTCTTGTTGTTTTTAATATGTACTGTGATTTTTAATTGTGTGCACTCAGAGGAAGTAAAGCCCATTCGTTGCCCAGGCTCTTGGCACCCCTAGGAAGACTTGTAGGATTGATTTTTTTGCGGTAACTGAGAAATCCACTACTTTAGGTAAATTCTCTTGCTTTGTGATCTTAAAGACTCAGTTACTTAATTTTTTTAAGGGGACTTATTGTTTTATTTTTTAACACCAAAAAAAGACTGTTACTTTATAATCATTTCCCTTTTCTTCACTGAGTAACAGGCTGAGATGGAGAAAGATGGAAAAGCTGAGTTAATAGTAAATGTTCTCTAATCTCCACACCATGAAATGCACAGGCCAGATGAAAGGACTGTTGAGTGAATTTCTCAGTAATTCTTTGAGCTCCGAAGTTGGTGTTCCCTTTGAATTCTCAAAGCTCTGTAGAACTGACAGCACAGATCATAGTTCTCTCCTTCACATCTCTCACCTGGTCTCTTTGCAGTGCTGGTGAGGTGTCCTCTGAGGTGCCCACCTGGGCAGCTGTTCTTTACGAAGCATGGGGTCTGGGCTTCACCCTTAAATCCTGAGACGTGACGGCCTGCAGTTCATTATCTGCTCAGGCCCTCAGAATTCTTTATTTCCTTCCAAGAGGCTAATTCCATTAAATCTCCATTCAGTCTATTTTGGTGTCTTGCACTTACCTCAGGGCTTGCTACCTTTTCAGAAAATGGACCCAAGCGGGGTCAAAGTGCTGGAGACAGCCGAGGACATCCAGGAGAGGCGGCAGCAGGTCCTGGACAGATACCACCGCTTCAAGGAGCTCTCGACCCTGAGGCGCCAGAAGCTTGAAGACTCCTACCGATTCCAGTTTTTCCAAAGAGATGCTGAGGAGCTGGAGAAATGGATTCAGGAGAAGCTTCAGATTGCCTCGGATGAGAATTACAAAGACCCAACCAACCTGCAGGTGCGTCTGAGATGGGAGCTCAAATGTCACTACTCAGAATTTGTACAAAGATAGGTACTGAGTTATGACCTTGAGAGACTGAGTGGCAGGGAGAATGTAGGCCAGACATCAGGAAGGACTGACTCACGATTCTGGAAAGCCCTTAGTGATTGTATCAGTGAGCATGAATGTGGGATTCTGCAGGTTCTAATTTCTCTTGTGGGGATGCTTTAAGCTGATGGTTCTCAGTCCACTGCTTGGCAACCATTGGTGATCCTTCAGTTTTTTTTTTAGGAAAAATCTGGGTTGATCTCTTGGAGTATGTGTTTTTGAGACAGGTATGCTAACTCACAGTGTTGTTGCTGGTGAAAATTTATAAAGCTATTTTTTAAAAAAAGACAAAGCCTTTCTTCTCGTTGATTTTGGTGAGAGACTCCTTTTTAGTAAGTGGCGCAGTGGTTGTGCCCGTGGTTCTTTTGTTATGCCAGAGTCATCTGAGAAGAGAAAATGATGAACACTGGTGAAGGGGCAGGCCCTGCCCAGCTCTGCATGTGATTAAACAGAGGTACTGAGAAATGGAATGTAGTGAATCAAGTCAGTCAAAGAGTATGGCTTCTAAAACAAGCTAAAAAAAAAAAAGTGTCATGTAATGAATGAATGTGAGTGGGTTAGTCAAGGATAAACACTACATGCCAAGAAAAAGCTCTCAGTATGGTTCTGTACTTCTGAGAGGGATTGGATGTCGTAAAGGCTAGTTTCCTGATAGAGAAGCAAATGAGGATATTCTGTAGCATCTTGCTGTCTGCCAAGTTGCGGTCCTCAGTGCCAGGCTTCAGGGGGCAGGTGTAGATGCAGGCGGAGCTTTTGAGTCATTGAGGTGGCAGGGGGATGGGTGGGTTGCTGAGTGAGGGTCCGTCGTGAGAGGAAGTGGGATGCAGGAGGGGGGGAACAATCGGGGGTGTGGGGACTAGGGAGCAGAAGGGTGTGCCGAAGGGCAGGTATGGCTCACTTCACGATCCACTGGCAGGGCAAGCTGCAGAAGCATCAAGCCTTCGAAGCCGAGGTGCAGGCCAACTCGGGTGCCATCGTGAAGCTTGATGAGACCGGTAACCTGATGATCTCAGAAGGGCACTTCGCGTCCGAAACCATCCGGGTGAGTTGGGGCCCTGCTGGCATGATGGCCTGCCTCTCTGGCTGGTGGATGGGTGTGGGTTAATGCTTACCCGTGTGTTTGGGTTCCTGAGGAGATAGATTTTCCTAGTTTACTAAAGGAATTTGTGAAGTACCCTAATGGAGCTCCCCGTAGCCTGCCTTTGTAATACAGAGACTCAGTGTGCCTGTAAACAAGCATGCACGTACTCGGTGAGGAAGTTAATGTTCTCCTTATAGAGCAAACAAGGATGCAGTTAGACTGTGAAGAGTGATGACTGGATAGAAGAACATATTGGTGAATTTAGGGATTAGGACACAAAGATGAGTAGGACCAGTCACAGACACCACCAGGTTCTGTGTCAGGAAGCTCGCTCTCTGGATCTTGCTGCCTTGCCCCAGGAGGGTTTACTGAGGGCTGGTCAGCAAGCCTGTTAAAGGTCTGGCTGTGAGGAGCGACCTCACGGTGTGCTACTTGTTGGTCGGTCACCCTGGCTGTGTAACTGACTATGAAGCAGGTGTCCTCAGACTCTCTGTCTGACTTGTTTGGGTGCCATTCTTTGGGTTTGGGGCCATGATTGGTTTTTCTCTGTTTGTTTTGACCTTTCCAGTGCCAAGGTATTAAGGGAAGACAAGGCTCTTTAGGGCGAGGTATGCAGACTTCGTTTCTCATGACTGGATGCTCTCTTCTGTCTTTGATTTCTTTCTTATCTACGTGTTTTGTTCTTTATTATCCAAAGTCTCTTTCCATTGAGGGACCAGCCTTTTCAGTCCGTGATGTGTCGAGGCAGTGCCAAAGACTGAGATGGAAGCTACATTCTTCAGCCCCAGCTAGAAATGTTCCTTCCTCCGCAGTTCCCTGTGTGAGATCCACGGTGGAACATCCACAGGGACGTCATTCCCTTAGGATCTCGTCTAGTGGTTTTTAGCAGTAAATACTTGTTGTGTCTCTTGCGCTCATATACTCTGCAGTCTCGTATTGAAGACTTGCAGTTAGCCTTATATTGTTAAACTGTTAACTAGGAATGATTGTAAATGGGAAGTAAAAGTAAATTCTAAATGCCATATGATCAATCATTTAATTACTACATTCAATCCATTTGGGCAGTGTAATACATGTCTCTGCAATTAAATACAAAGACAGGACTTCCCTAGTGGTCCAGTGGTCAAGACTGCTCTTCCACTTCAGGGGTCCACGGGTTCAATCCTTGGTTGGGGAACTAAGGTCCTGCATGCCACATGGCACAGCCAAAAATATTAGAGATATATCTGCCCATTTTCCCCACTCTGTGTATAGTCTTACCGTAAATTAAATCAGCCAGAGTGAATGGGGCTGCTCTGGGCTAGTTTAACCAGGTTACAGACAGGGAACGTGAGTTACAGATCACGTGTTTGGCTTCAGTAATCAGTCCGGGGGCAGGAGACCCAGAGCTCCCTTCAGTCCCCTCTTCTCTCTTAAGACATCTTACTGAAGCAGCATTAGAAAGCACTAGCTACTCTTTGTTGAGAAGCTGTGAGCAGCCATTTAGATGCAAACACGTCACCAGGACTTTTATATCCGTTATCTCTAATCTTCATGGGAAGCTTGCAAGGGAACCGTAGCCTAGAAGGGTAGGAACAGAGGCTTAGAAGTTTGAGTGACTTGCCCAGATTCCCACAGCCAGTAGGTGACAGAGCCAGTGTTTCAATCTACTCCTTTCTCCAGTCACAATCACTCTCTTTGTTTTCCCGGCCCATGTTTCACTCCTGACTGCCCCTCAGAGCTGCTCCTGCTTGCTCAGGCCTCTGTTGAGAAACCCACCTGAGTCAGCCAGGAATTGCGCTCCACCCCGCCAGCTGTCCGCATGTTTCCCCAGTGCACCTGCCACCCTGCCCGCTCACGCTCTCATGCGCCAGTAAGCTTCTGAAACTGGCCTCTGACAGACCTGTTGCGTTGAAACGATGAGACGCACGGCAGTGGGGAAGCTGCTCAGTCCTGAAACAGGCCTGGCCCCGGTTCTCCCTGGAGGGTGTGGCAGCGAAAGATGTGAGGGACTGACAGCTGACTTGTAGAGAAGGATTTTTGGAGCCTTCTGTGACCCCATTTTGAGTGAAGTGAGTGTTTCCTGGGTGGTCCAGTGATTAAGACTCCATGCTTCCACTACTGAGGGCACAGGTTCAGTTCCTGGTTGGGGAACTAAGATCCCACATGCCATGCAGTGAGGCCAAAAGTTAATGAAGAAATTTTGTTTTTCCCCTGAGTAAAAGGTTCTCATAGAATCCTGATGTTCATGCTCCCAGATCCCAGGGTCATCCCACTTGGTAATTGGTCTGGCCCGCTAACTCAGCAGCCTAGTTTGGGCAGTCAGTGTTAACCTAGAGGAAGGTGGGTGGTGTGTGGTGTGTGAAGGACTCTGTCCTGGATAACCTGTCTGTCACCGGTTTAGACTTTCACACCATACCGGACGGCATGGCGCCCCATAGTGACCGCCACGCACGTTGGCTCCCACATCCGAGTAGGTGGATATGGACTTGCTGTTGGTTGTCTTTCCCCTGCTTGTCTGGGAATGCCCGTCACTTCCTTCGCATTGGTGGACTCCGGTTTAACCATCGGCGATGAAAGTGACTGTCGTGGTGGAAGTTGAATTGTGCGAGCACTTATTTTCCTCCCACTGTTTTCTCCTTTCAAATGAACCACCCGAACTCGTTTCTAAGAGAATCCACCCACGCTGACTCGCCTGCGGCTTTCACTCTTTCAGTTTTGGGGGAGTGGCGTCTTGACGATGGGTGGACCCCAGGCTTCTCTCCTGGTGGAGGGTGTGTGTGTGTGTCATTTGTTTCTGTCTGTGTGACCCAGAAACTCCCAGTATCTTGGGTAGGCATAATCAACACCCTGAAATTGGATTAGAATGCCAGAACACATCACCTAAGCATGAACTGATGATAATTGCCCCAGTTCCCGACAAGTCCTTACTAGGGCTGTGCTATGAGAACCCAAGATGCTGGGAAGGGACTGTTTGGACCTGTGGCTGCCACCTGGGTGTAGCTTGCTGTCAGCCTTTCTTGGGATGAACTGTGTACCACACGCTGTAGCTTCTCATAGAAGCACCAAAACAACTTAGGCCATGAATCCTCTTTGAATGTTGACTGTGTTTCAGGATGCCATCTTTTTTCCTTTGTACTAAGGTTTTCCTCTTCACTTATGCCTTGTAATTATTTCTTTACATGTATGATGCCTCCAGGACCTCTTGTTCTTTCCATTTCACCTCTGTGAATTCAGGACACACCCTTCAGTGATTCTTGCTGCTGTTCCTCGATGACGCCTCATCTTTCCCTCCCAAATCTTCTGACCTAGAAATCCCACCTTCATAGCTTAACAATTAATAAGAACTAAAAAGATTACCTAAAGACTTACCAATAATATATCAATAATAATTGGTAATTATAAGATAATAGTAAGTTATTTGGAGTAAACTAGAATACATATACTTACAAAAGGTCAGTTGTTTGGTAGGTCAACATTAAGACCTACCAAAACACTGTGAAGTGTACGTGTTTACATCTTCTTATTTCAATTTACCATTTCCCTTCAGTGTAGGCATTATCTTGAAAAAGACTGGTTCAGAGCTCTGGGAGGTGTCTAGCTGTTTGGAGCCCCGTGGAGGAGCCAGGTCCCCCAGACGTGGCTCTCATGTGCGGGTTGTTGGGCTCTTTAACCTCCAGACTCGTCTGATGGAGCTGCACCGCCAGTGGGAATTGCTTCTGGAGAAGATGCGGGAGAAAGGCATCAAGCTGCTGCAGGCCCAGAAGCTGGTGCAGTACCTGCGGGAGTGTGAGGACGTGATGGACTGGATCAATGACAAGGTATGTTAGAGCAGGAGGGAGATGCCGTGACCCTGACCTCCTAACTAGGAGAGAGCACACAGTAAACTAACTGCACGTCCCCTGAGGTGGCTGCGGCCCCTCCGGCGTCCATTTTGTGATGGGTTTTGGGAGCCACTGTGCCCGACTGTGTCTTGGTGACTCTGGCTCTGCTGTGGTCCCCAAACAGGAAGCCATTGTGACATCTGAGGAGCTGGGCCAGGACCTGGAGCACGTGGAGGTGTTACAGAAGAAATTCGAAGAGTTTCAGACAGACATGGCTGCCCACGAAGAGAGAGTCAATGAAGTGAACCAGTTTGCTGCCAAGCTCATTCAGGTAAATGGGGAAGTGCTGTGTGTTCTCATAGCAGCGTTATGGTAACTGCCTTTACGTTAACATTAATGTGATACAACTTCATTAATTTTTCCAGAAGGAAAATCTTGATTAGGTGCCTGATTTCTGGGTGAGCAGGTTTTGATAAAGCATGTCTGAGTCCTGTTTAGATCTCAGTAAGGCAGCAGTATTGCTCCCTCCTACATTAGAAAACACTTTTCAACTTGTGACTGTGGGCAGGAAGGGCAGAGTTCATTTGATCTCTTCCTCCGCCCATTTTCAGGTAGGGCTTGGTGAAGCTTTTATGGACTGTTGAAGTTGGGCGTCAGGGTTTCTCAGACGGGTGTGGTGGCGAAAGTTGCAGAGGGTTGGCAGGAGTCCACCGCCACCTCAGTGCTCTTCTTGAGTTGGAGCTTCCCTGGACTCCTGCAAGGGGGGAGCCCTGTAATGAAACAAGGCTCTCCCCTGGGAGCTCTGCAGCCAGAGGGGAGTAGGACTGCCTATCGCTGCTGCTTTACCATTGCCCGCCCTGCAGGGCTCCGGAGGTGTGCAGTACAGTGACCGCAGGAGGTTTTGCTTTAGGGAACACTTGATTTGGGGGCGGCGGGGGTGCAAACTTTAAACCTGTAGATCCTTCAGGACTGGCATTTGTTTCCTCTTGGCTCAGTGATGAAAGGAGAACCAGCATTCCTAAGACATAACCTTGCCTTCCACATGACAGGATCATGGGATCCTCAGGATCCTGTGCCATCACCAGGTCGTGCCAAGGAGAGCAGGCGAGCCAAACCCCAGATCCCACAGCGGGTCCCACCGCCTAGGAGTGCTTTGCCTTATCACTTGACTTGTTATTTAAACAAGACAAAAGGTGGTTAGTGAGCAAGGAGACTTTGAAAGGAGTGTCTCCAGTGTGAAGTCAGGAACAGATCTGAAAGCCATGTTTCTGGGCAGGCGTGCTTCTCGGTAGCCTCATGATGCCGGACACCCTGAACTTGGAGCAGACGGGCGAGCAGTCGTTCATGAGGTGCCCACACAGTTGCCACTGCAGGGTGTCAGTGCATAGGATGTTACAGATGTCCAGAACTGCTCTGGAGAAGCACCACGTGGCTTCTGGGCCCAGACAAGGGCTGTCCCCTTTTTATAGAACAAGAAATGAAGCTCCTGTGGAAGGAGCTTCCCTCCATTCCACACAAAAAGCCAGCGATTCTTCAGAACAGTCAGCTTTGCTGAGGCAGACGTTGTCAGGGAGCCAAGGCCAGGTGAGCAGTGACGGGGCCACAGGTGCGGGTCTGAGTGTCGTGTCTGCCCTTCCTGACCCAGGAGCAGCACCCTGAGGAGGAGCTGATCAAGACAAAGGAGGACGAGGTGAATGCAGCCTGGCAGCGGCTGAAGGGCCTGGCCCTCCAGCGGCAGGGGAAGCTGTTCGGGGCAGCTGAGGTCCAACGCTTTAACAGGTACCAAGCCGAGGGGGCTTGCGGGAATGGGATCTCCCGGCCGGGTGTGGTGAAGCCTACGGGGAGTTGAAGAACATGTGGGGCTGACTGGGTCTTGGCCCTGTGTGGCATCCCGGTCCTGGATGGATGACGTAGCTACAGACAAACGGGTGCCTCTGTGTTGTAGGGATGTGGACGAGACCATTAGCTGGATTAAGGAGAAGGAACAGTTAATGGCCTCTGATGACTTTGGCCGGGACCTGGCCAGTGTTCAGGCTCTACTGCGGAAACACGAGGGTTTGGAGAGAGATCTTGCTGCCTTGGAGGACAAGGTGGGTTTGAAAGGCAGCTGATTCTGTGAGTAAGTTACTCGCCAGGGTTGGGAGTGCAGCACTGATGAGCGTGTCTCTCCAGGTCAAAGCCCTGTGTGCCGAGGCTGACCGCCTGCAGCAGTCCCACCCTCTGAGTGCCACCCAGATCCAAGTGAAGCGAGAGGAGCTGATCACCAACTGGGAGCAGATCCGCACCCTGGCCGCGGAGAGACACGCACGTCTCAACGATTCCTACAGGTAGAAGTGCTCCTCCAGGGCTGCACAGCCTGGACCGTGAAGCTTTTGTTTTAGAGTTGAGGTCAGAATTGATGGTTAGTTCTCGGTAGCAAGGAGAACGTGTTACAGCGTTGGTATAGCTTCATAGCTTTCCTCTAGTAAGAAGATGCAGCAGACCTTTTCTTATTGTATTTGTTATATATTTCCTTGTTGTATATTAATGTATTTCTATATTATATTTAGAGACTTGACAACTTTGTAGTGTTTGTATATACACGCACAGTATTGATAACTTTATAAATGTCTTTTTTCCAGCCTATGTCACTTTGTTAGAACCAATATAAATGGAAATACCTGTTAGCAATAAGTATTTAGCAATCTGAGCATCATGTAAAATATTCTGTTAAAATTGAGTAAATCAGGAATTGAAAGGGAAATAATATTTCTTACTAGTAACTAGGAGTTGAATTTGGGAATGACAAGGAAGTTGAACATAAGAGACAAGCTCAAGGAATTATAGTGACGGACAGAGCCTAAATTTTGAAGGATTGATTTCAGTTGTCTTGCTAGTCTAGATTGGAAGAGTCCTCCCTTTCCCAAGGCTAGAGTTTGTATGGCTCGTTAGACTCTTGAGGACATAGAATTTGGAGGTCTGGGGCGACATCTTCCACCCAGGGCCTCCCCTAGAGACCTCTGCTTATGGACTTTTGGTTTCCCAGGCTTCAGCGCTTCCTTGCTGACTTCCGAGACCTCACCAGCTGGGTCACTGAGATGAAAGCCCTCATCAATGCAGATGAACTTGCCAATGATGTGGCCGGGGCCGAAGCCCTGCTGGATAGGCATCAGGAGCACAAGGTAGGGTTTCCAGGATCTTCCAGAAGTAAAGCTGTGAGCTAATAGTGCGTGGCTGTAGCTCTGTCACTTCCAGCCTGGAGTGGCTGAAACTTTGCTCACAGGTGGCTCTCACCATGGGGATGGGGCTGGTTTTGCCTTTGGAGTCTTGCTTTTTCTGCTTCTAATAGATGGTTACTCTCTTGATATGAAACTCATTTAACCGTGATTCATAAAAGCGAAGGGCCAAGTTCTAACAGGGTGGAGATGCTGCTGCTTTGCATATGTATCCTGTGCCATCTTGGAAAATCTTTATAAGCTAAACTTCATGGTTGATTTGGGTAAATCTAAACTCTTTCTCCAAAGTATGTCCATGGGAAATTAGTTTCATGAGATCTTAACAGGCTTTATACCTTAAGAAAAGGGTTTTCTGTGGCTAAGTAATTCTGGAAAACACTGTTAAGGTTTAAAAAATCATTGCTATAAATCTTCTGAGGTGCTAGAAATAAAAAATCAATATACAAAAGTCATACAGCCCCCTGTGGACTAGCAACAGTTAAAAGCGTAATTTTTAAAAATACTAATTTGTCACGTGAGAAAATATAAAGTACTTGGGAAACTAACAAAAGTTGTTTAAGATATCTGTGGAGAAAGCTGTACAGTTTTGAGGAAAGGGGAGAAACAGAATAAAGGGATGGGCATGGATGGAATGATTGCTTGTAAAGGTGCAAATTCTCCCCAAGATGTATACATTCAATGCAGTTCCAGGCAGAAGCCCAGAGGCCTTTGTTTCTGATATGAAACATGCTGATTTTAAAATAAAATTGGAAGGGATTTCCCTGGTGGTCCAGTGGCTAAGATTTCGCACTCCCAATGCAGGGGGCCCGTATTCAGTCCTTGGTCAGGGAAGTAGATCCTACATGCCACAGCTAAGAGTACACATACCACAACCAAGAACTGGTAGAGCCACATAAATAAATAAATGTGAAAGTAATTTAATTTGGAAGAAAAACAATTAAAACCAGCTGAGACAATTATGAAGAACAGGGAAGGGACTCTTCCTACCAGGTATTATAAAATCATAAGTTTATCTGGCACAGAGACCTGAAATAGACCAGTGGAACAGATGATGGAGAGCTCGGGCCCTGTAGATACGTGGACACTTGGTGGTTTGACAGATGGCATGAAAAGCCAGTAGGAAGCGGACTTCTTAGTAAGCGATGCTCTCTGGTTTGGTTCCCTGGGCTGATACTAGCAAACCTGGCATATCTTTGCTTTGTTCCTCATTCTAGTTGTGATATTCCTGATTTGAATGGTTATACAAAATTCAACAATTTACTCTTTGTTACAAAGTGCTGGAGATAAATTGTCCTTTTTTTCCTCCCATTAGGGTGAAATTGACGCTCATGAAGATAGCTTTAAATCTGCAGATGAGTCTGGACAGGCCCTGCTTGCAGCTGGTCACTATGCCGCAGATGAAGTGAGGGAGAAGGTATGAGAGGAGAAAGGGTCTTTTAATAAAAGTCTCTGGAAGCTGTTATCTGTCCTTAAATAGCCAGATGTTGCGTTCACCATAGTGTCAGGGAAAACTTAACGCGGGAGATTCCGCCTGGAAGTTAGGAAGCAGCAAACACTTGCAGAGATTTAAGAAGGAAATGCACGGCGATTGAGTAGAGAAAGCTCCAGGATGTGGGCCACATGCAGCACATTTCCTACTGAATGGGGACTTTGCAGATTAGTAGCTGGAGCTGAGAGCAAACATTCTTACTAAATTATGTATATGTGTATATAATTCCAAAGTTTCAAAGTATCTTTGTAAAGGTGCCTGAGGCACATTAGATAATGATTTTTATGTTTTTAATACTATATAGACCAGGAAGAGACATTTTAAAGACACACTTTATTGTCGTTAACTTTACAGCCTTCAAATTAAGTCTTAGGCATTGATGGATCTAATGAGTGTGTTCTGAGGAGAACCCACTCAGTTGATATCTCTTATCTAAGAGTCCCTGCTCCTCCTATGCTGCCTCACTTTTACATACTTGCCCTTTTTCTTCCTCCAGAGGTTTACTTGTCGTGTCTACCTAACATTATATGTGATTATATGGCAATAAATTATTAATAATTCTAGGTTCATTCAAACAGGGCCAACTCTTAGGTTTAGCAGGACCATGCAAACCCTCAGGATCTCTGATTTGTGTGTGTGACTTGGCTGACACGTGAGTGAATGCTGTCCTTCTTGTGCAAGTCAGAACCAAGGCCTGAAGGTTAGCAGAGGATTAGAAATGCTGGGAGCCTCCGTATCTGACGTCCCCTCCCCTCTCCTCCTCTCAACCACCGCCCTAGCTGACCGTCCTGTCCGAGGAGCGGGCCGCGCTACTAGAGCTCTGGGAGCTGCGACGGCAGCAATATGAGCAGTGCATGGACCTGCAGCTCTTCTACCGCGACACGGAGCAGGTGGACAACTGGATGAGCAAGCAGGAGGTGAGTGGCGTGGGGAGCCGGCCACCTGTGCCGTGCTGTTCAGCTGGCCCCTTTTGTGCGGGTTCAGTTCTGCGTCACACAGAGGGAAGAGTTGCCGGCTTCCATGGGCCCTGCCAGCACCATTCCTGTTGCTGAAACTGAAGGGCCCTCGAGAAAGGATCTGGTTTTTCAGAGGACTGTGATGGTGTAAAGTTTTTTGTTAGATTTTCTTTTCCCGTAGAACTTTGCATTTTGCATAATCTAAATCTACTAGAGGCGACGAAAGCTATTGGAGCGAAGTTCAATAGAGGGTGGAACGAGAGTTTCATGCTCTTGCTGGATTTTTTTAAGCGAATCTGGAAGGACCTCTGGCTGCCAGGGGAGACCTGAGAGTTTCATGGCCATAGTCTTTCTTGCCCTCCTTTCTGTATTTTGGCCTCAGCAGCCTTTGCTTTCCAGCCCTGCGAGGTGAAGGGCGTTGGACATTATGTCAACACTGTGTTTCCTCCTGTAAGGCGTTCCTGTTGAACGAAGACCTGGGTGATTCCTTGGATAGTGTGGAAGCGCTTCTCAAGAAGCACGAAGACTTTGAGAAGTCCCTCAGCGCCCAGGAGGAGAAGATCACAGTAAGACACCTTCCGGCGTCCGTGCCGTCACATGATCCTTAGCGTCAGTGGAGGTCTCTTCTTGTTCTGAGAGGCTTCTGAGCAGAGTCAGAGAAGTCTCCGGGTGCTTACACCCTCGCAAGGGTGATCAACCACCTTGCTGGAGACACAGCACAGCTTCTAGAATGAAATTGTTCTCTTGATGTAAACCTCCAGGTTGAGATTTCCTCCCTGTTAAAGTAGTTAAAAACTAAGGTTAAAAAAAAAAAAAACTAAGGTAAGAGGTTTTTTTCCCATTGAGCACTGATCTTGGAAGTAGGAATTGAGGAGTTACAGTGGTTACAACGCTTAGCTTCCACTCACGTGGTATGGATTCGATTCCTGTCAGGGAACTAAGATCCTGCACGCTATGTAGTTTGGCTGAATAAAAGAATTAGGAATTGAAACGCTGTTAATGTGTGTCTGACCCTGTCAGATCCTGCCCTGACATTAACTGCAGCCAGTGTCTGCAGTCCTGAGTGAAGCTAGCATTATACTGAGCCATCTGACTGAGGACGTCAAGTAAAAACTCAGAAGTTAATGGATAAAAGTTGTCGTAGCAAACCTCAGAGTGAAGTCCTTGACGGGGTCTAGAGCATTTTGTGCTGTGTTCTGCACTCCCCTCTAGGGGCCGAGCTGTGATGAGCCCTCTTCTTCCTCCTAGGCCTTAGATGAGTTTGCCACCAAGCTGATTCAGAACAACCACTACGCGATGGAAGATGTGGCCACCCGGCGAGACGCAGTGAGTGCGCAACTTCCTCACTAGCCTCCTTTCCATCCATGGGTGTCCCTCCCAAGGCAGGTCAGTTAGGGGTGAGAGTGGAGACTCACAGGGGCCCTTGCCTTCCAGCTGCTGAGCCGCCGCAACGCCCTCCATGAGAGAGCCATGTACCGCCGTGCCCAGCTTGCAGATTCCTTCCACTTGCAGCAGTTTTTCCGTGACTCTGATGAGCTCAAGAGTTGGGTCAACGAGAAGATGAAAACAGCCACAGATGAAGCTTATAAAGTAAGATCCTGTTGGCAGTGTCATGTAGCCATTGGTCTGTAAGCCAGACACCACCCTTACAGATAGATGTAGTTAAAGAAAGAGATTGGAAATTTCAAAAACACACTACTGAATGTAAACTGGCGGTTTCATATGTCCCCTGTGAAGATATGTGTGAGTGCAGTGCAGCGTAACTTGTTGTCCAGTGGTTCGAGAGAGAACCTCTTTCTTGGCAGGACCCATCCAACCTACAAGGGAAAGTGCAGAAGCACCAGGCCTTTGAGGCCGAGCTCTCAGCAAACCAGAGCCGCATCGACGCCTTGGAGAAAGCTGGGCAGAAGCTGATCGACGTTGACCACTATGCCAAGGATGAGGTGGCGACTCGGATGAATGAAGTCATCAGTCTGTGGAAGAAGCTGCTGGAGGCCACGGAGCTGAAAGGTGAGGGGAGGCATGCACGGGGTTGTGGTAGGAGGTTTAGAGAGTTAAATGCTCATCCCTGGTTCCCTGGTTTAGGTACTTGGGCTACCTAGGTGAGCTGCTCCAGGTGACTGGGCACTGGGGCTCACTTCCTGAGGGAGTCAGCTGTGTGGGTGCCTAATGATGTGCAGGGTTGGCGGATGTGACTGTTTACTGGCTGGTCGGGGAGCCTGAGAGAGGAGGGGCTGATTTGGTCAGTGGCCCTGGTTGGCTGGGGCCTCGTCACTAGAACAGGTCAGCTGTGAGCCGAGGGCACCTAACCATTCATCAGCACTTAACCCATGGGGCTCATTCCAGCTCCGCATCTGGAAGGCAGAGCCGAGCTTGCAGTTTTCCTTCACATTGTGATAGACGTGAAGGCGTCACTGAAACCCTGCCCTGTTGTGATCCTTCGAGAGGTGCTGCTGTGTACGGGCAGCACTGGCAGAAGGGTGATACTCACAGACTCAACCTTGCCTCCTTGACCAGGCATAAAGCTCCGTGAGGCTAACCAGCAGCAGCAGTTTAACCGCAACGTTGAGGACATCGAGCTGTGGCTGTACGAAGTGGAAGGTCATCTGGCCTCAGATGACTACGGCAAAGACCTCACCAACGTCCAGAACCTCCAGAAAAAGCATGCCCTGCTGGAGGCTGACGTGGCCGCTCACCAGGTGCAGGCCCTGGACGCGGATGTGGGGCTGTGGGCACGGGAGCGAGAGAGGCTGGTCAGCCAAGGCCAACCGGTTCGGGGGTGGGGGATGAAGTGTGTCGATGCCCTAGAGAATCGTGGCTGCACCACTTGGCTTCTGTTCAGGTTGGTCTGCTTGCCCTTGGAGCTTCCTGGGAGCCCAAAATGGGGAAAGGGCGGCTGGAAGCGCACTCCAGAGCGTGGGGAAATGACGATGTGCATTTTCTTGGTGTGAGAGTAAACCACGCCTGAGGCAAGAATGTCAGCCGAGAGATGTCCAGAACGCACTCGGCCGGCCTCAGGCCAGGCTCTCAACACTCTGTCCTTCCCGTCTCCAGGATCGCATCGATGGCATCACTATCCAAGCCCGCCAGTTCCAGGATGCGGGCCACTTTGATGCTGAAAACATCAAGAAGAAGCAGGAGGCCCTGGTAGCTCGCTACGAGGCACTCAAGGAGCCCATGGTTGCCCGGAAGCAGAAGCTGGCCGATTCCCTGCGGTTGCAGCAGCTCTTCCGTGACGTTGAGGATGAGGAGACGTGGATTCGGGAGAAAGAACCTATTGCCGCCTCCACCAACAGAGGTCAGCCTGCCTCTGTCAGACGGAAGTCCAGTTAGGAAAGGGCCTACCCTTACACGGGTCCAGGAGGGGGACCTATGTCCGAATGAGCAAAGTCAGGTTTCAGTTGAACTGGGTTTTTAAGTGAAACTGTGGGGACAGCTGAGAGTGATGGAGTTGACTTTTCTCTTGACTTGGGAGTGGTTTCTCTTTCAGGCAAAGATTTAATTGGAGTCCAGAACCTGCTAAAGAAACACCAAGCGCTACAAGCAGAAATTGCTGGCCACGAGCCCCGCATCAAAGCAGTCACACAGAAGGGGAACGCCATGGTAGAGGAGGGTGAGTGTCGTCAGGAGGTGGCTTTGTTCTCGTTTGTCGTGGCACCTGCCGAGTGCATGGTCGTAGGTCAGGCTGGGCTAGGGGTTGAAGACTGCCCCCCCTACAATCTTCTGACTGTGACCCTGACTAGTCCATAACCTTTCTGAGCCTGAGCTCACCCGCCCCCACCCCCCGCCAGCTTCTCAACTTCTCCCACAGTTGAGAAGACTAAGTGAATGAGGTCAGATACTGAGGAGCCTGAGACAGTGCCCAGCAACGAGTCTCTATGACAGAGGGTCAGAGGGGGCTGTGGGTTTTATTGTTTATGATGACATTACTAATGCCAACTAAGGTTGTCTGCTTAGAGTCTAGATAGACATCGTGGTCTGAGGAGATCTGTTAAAGGGTTGGAACCTGGGCCTCATATAAAACTAGGAACATGAAGGGACCTGGCTCCCTGGACATAGTGTCACAGAGGCTGTGAGCGCTCAGAGGACCTTGTTTGTCCCCATGTTTCTCATTGTCCTCCCTCCCCTGCCCGCCCTACAGGCCATTTTGCTGCCGAGGACGTGAAGGCCAAGCTCCATGAACTGAACCAGAAGTGGGAGTCGCTGAAGTCCAAGGCCTCCCAGCGACGGCAGGACCTGGAGGACTCGCTGCAGGCCCAGCAGTACTTCGCTGATGCCAACGAGGCCGAGTCCTGGATGCGGGAGAAGGAGCCCATCGTCGGCAGCACCGACTATGGCAAAGATGAGGACTCTGCCGAGGTGATGCATGCCGGGGGTACTGGGCTCGGGCTGGGGCTGGTTAGGAGGATGACCACGTGTGCAGAGTGCAGTCTCATGGCTTTTAAGGTATTTCAGCATCTCTTTCCACTTTTCTCTGGTAATTCTCTTATGCTCACAAAAGAGAGAAGGCAGCCTTGGCCTTTCACTGTTAGCCGTGCCCATGTCTCTGATCTTACTTCATTTTTTCTGTATACCTATGTGTACATAAGCACAATTTTTTCTTAGTCATCTTTTTTGAATGGAATTCTTAAATTCTATTCATAAAGATCTAGGTGTAGCCACGTGCCTGCCTTTTCTTGCCTGTCTTCACATAAACCGTCCTGAGCTGAGTATTGACCCGACCTGATAGGATTTGGAGAAGTAGGAAGCACAGAGGGTGGTGGGAAGGGGGTTCTTGGAGGAGGGCGGCATGTGCCCAGCTGCCACTTAGCAGGAGTGTTGAATTCTCAGGATGGGTGGTGGATCACTGTACATGTGACAGTGTTCTTTATGACTCCTCGTCTGTTTCAAGGGTTGCATAATTATGGATGAAAAGATAATAGAAAACATGATATTTCCTCCACGCTAAGTGTTTATCAAATAAAGGGAGAGAGAGTCATCAAGTCACCAGGTAGCTAAACAGATTTAAGAGGCAGACGGCATGCTGGGGAGGCAGAGGGGCTGCTCTGGCTCCTTGCTCAGGGTCGCTTTGTGTGTGACTTGGATTTCAGGCTCTGCTAAAGAAGCACGAGGCATTGATGTCGGATCTCAGCGCCTATGGCAGCAGCATCCAGGCCCTGCGAGAGCAGGCCCAGTCGTGCCGGGTAAGTGAGGCTTTTCGTGTCAGCAGTTGCAAGATCCCAGGGGTTGGGTCGGGGCCAGGGAGCAGGGAGGCCAAAAGACCCAGATGCTGACAGCAGGTGGCATGATCTTGGGTGACGTTCTTTTATTTATGTATTTTTAGCTGTGTTGGTTCTTCATTGCTTCATGGGCTTTCTCTAGTTGCAGAAAGCGGGGGCTACTTTTCGTTGTGGTGCACAGGCTCTAGGGCGTGTGGGCTCAGTAGTTGGGGTGCCCAGGCTCAACAGTTGAGTGCACAGGCTTAGTTTTTCCAAGGCATGTGGGATCTTCCTGGACCAGAGATCAAACCTGTGTCTCCTACATTGGCAGGCAGATTCTTAACCACTGGCCCACCAGGAAAGCCCCCGCAGGTGACTTTCCTGTGGCCTTAAAGGTCCCAGACAGCTGAGCTTCCTGAGTCAGATCTTGTTGGTGGCTTCAGAGGAGAACTGTCACCAGTGTATGTTTGATGGATGTGGGTCTCCTGCTGAGGCTGGGATCTGCAGTGGCTGAGACGGCACTCTGGAGACATCCCATAACTGTGTTTGCCCTTCCTTTGAATTTTTAGCAACAAGTGGCCCCCATGGATGACGAGACTGGGAAGGAGCTGGTCTTGGCGCTCTATGACTATCAGGAGAAGAGTCCCCGAGAGGTCACCATGAAGAAAGGAGACATTCTCACCTTACTCAACAGCACCAACAAGGCAAGCACAGAGGATGACCGGGGGTTGGTTTCCACATGTTAGGTGTCTTGGGAGCTTGTCTTTCCAGGATGTGGCTGGTTTAAAACTTGAAGTTACTAGAGTTTCCAGGTCAGTCTCCCATGTCACGTGGGTTTACTGTTTTGCCTGTGATTGAGATGACCAGCCTGTCTCCGTAAATACCTGAGAGCTAGGGTAGTGACCCTTACTCTCAAGGACCACTTCCAAGTGGAATTTTTTTCTCTTTTGAGCTGAAGTCTGCTTCTCTGTCACTGGCACCTGTTGGTTCTAGACTGTAGGGCCGCAGCAGAGGGTTGAAAACAGGCTTCAGCGTCACCCTGTAGGCTCCGCCTCCTCATCTTCTCCAAGTTCAGTGCTGCCTGGTTCATCAGTCTTTCTTAACGCATTCTGATTGGCTATGGCCTTGGAATGAGGCCATCATCTGACGAGCACCCCCCCAGGATCCTGCCCCCTGTCTTAGTGTAGGCTGGAGAAGTGTTAGGCACCTCCTCTTCCCAGCCACTCAGCTCACCTGGTCGTGGGACTTTGAGGAAACACTGGCCAGTGTCGTTCTGCTGACTCTAAACCTAAGCTAACTGCCTGGTCTGACTCTGGTTCACTCCAGAGCAGCCTCGCCAGTAGAAGCCACGGTGATGGCAGACTATGTGTCTGTGTTGGCCCCACAGAAGCCACTAGTCACAGGTGACCATGAGGGGCTTCAGAGGTCCCAGAGCATCTGAGGTTTTATTTAATTTCCTGAAGTATGGCTCGAGGCTGCCGTGTTAGCACAGTCCTGGAGCATCTGTGCGAAGAGAAGGTGGCCTTCCTGCTCCAGTAAAGTCATGGCTGCCTCACTCATGACCCTCCCTATACGCGGCAGGTCACGAGGGGATCAAAATTCCCATCTTCACACCAGGTGACTTTGGCACCGTCACGGGATCCTCATGCCGTGACTAGAGCTCTTCTTCATGTGTGCATGCGTGTGTACACGGGCCTCCTTGGGTTCTCCCTCCGTCAGGGGAGGAATTTGCCATGGAGATAGTCTCTTTTCCCTGTAGGACTGGTGGAAAGTGGAAGTGAACGACCGGCAGGGCTTCGTGCCGGCCGCCTACGTGAAGAAGCTGGACCCAGCGCAGTCGGCCTCCCGGGAGAACCTCCTGGAAGAGCAGGGCAGCATCGCGCTGCGGCAGGAGCAGATTGACAACCAGTAAGGGCCTCGCGGGTGGCGGCAGAGGGCCAGCGGAGGTCTGCGCCGTGCGTCATCCTGAGGGGCTGAGGCGGAGGCCGCCCTGAGCTGAGGCTCCAGGGCGAGTGCTCTCCCGACGCCCATCTGCGCTCTAAGGTGTACTCTCCCCCACCGTCCCCACGGCATAGCTTACCCACACAGCTCCAACCCCAGGAACCTACGATCCCTGACCGTCCCTTTTTTTTCCTTTCATTTGTTCTTTTCCCTGCATTTGCCAGTTGCTTTTCCTAAACAATGTTTGCTAATTGTCACCATCTGGATCTTTGTTCTCCAGTTCAGGAGGTGCTCTCTGAAATGGGGTTTTTAGCTGTTCCACACCTCTTGAGTTCTGTCCTCTGCAAAAGGCTGCATAGAGTGTGTTTCTCTACCATGGTTTTATGCTCTGAGAGTGGAGTGTATTTTTTAGGAAACAGCTCTGCACCCTTTCCTATGGCTAAGCTCCCTTAAGGACCCGTGTCCCTCTTTTTAGGGCACATCTTGCACTACTAATGAGATCTAAAGCTCTGGACACCTGGCAGACAGCCAGGAAGTATACTCTGATGAGAGGCTGGAACGGTAGAACTTTTTTGACCCTGTTGATCCCTGCAGAGGTCAGTTTTTATACACTTACCGATGCTTTCTGTTATTGCTAAGAATGAGAGGTTTTGGCCTAGATCGTAAATATGAGAGCAAAAAAGTGGACCAGATACCTGACTCCAGTTGCATGTCAGCCCTCAGGAAAACCTCTTCCTCAGGGCGGTCACTGTACCTCTGGCCTGGCTTTGTGAAGCGACCAGTGTGTCTAGCTGAGGAATGTTTACTGCCTTAAGCATGGCAGACAGGAAAACAAAGGTGAACTAATTCTCGTGTCATTGGATTTGATTTTCCTGCTCTTTCCTTACTGTGACTTCATTCCCGGCCTAGCCTGCTTCCAAGAGCTCTCAAATGACTCCGTCATTTCCCCTTGAAGCGTCCACCGTCCTGGCCCCCATCGGAGCCGCTGCCTCCCACCCCGTGGATTAACCCACTAATCCGTGCGTGCTTTTGCTGTGCCCCCCCGTGCAGGACGCGCGTAACTAAGGAGGCCGGCAGCGTGTCTCTGCGTATGAAACAGGTGGAAGAACTGTGAGTAGGCCGGAAGCCCTGCCGAGCACCACCCGCCGCCCCGTCCATCCTCCCTTCCCTGCTTCTCTTGAAGGCGCTCACTGGTCGAGGAAGGCGAGGTGGCAGGAGGGCCCGTCTCTGGCAGCAGCTTTGGCTCGCGAGGGAAGGGGTTTGGGTGAAGCCGTGTCAGCTGTGGCCGCTTCTCTCGTCGGTGCTTCTGTGCAGCTGTGCGTTCAGAGCCTGCTTGGTGTGCCTGCTGTCGGTTTCTTCCTGGACTGGCCGCTGTCAGCTGGCCAGGCGGCGGCCGGCGCCCTAATGCTCCTCTGTTGGCAGCAAGCCGGCTGCCTCTTGAAGTCTCTGACTCTCGGTAATGCGCTCCTGTTTTATTTCCCTTTTGGAGACTTAGGTTCTATTCTAGGTCTTTTTAACTTTCAACTCAGTTGTATTAAGTTTGCTATTTTCACATCTGCAAGGATGCCAGGAGTTCAGCCTTTTGTATTTTGGTTCCCAAGAGTTCTAGTGTTATTGGATTCTGCATAAGAAACCCTCAGCTAACGAAATGTGCTTTACGTGACTTCTCCTTCCAAAGTGGCCAAAACTTCCTGAGAAATGAGTATGTTAACATGAGAAACAGTAGGAATTCCCTACTGTTCAGAGATACTAACATTCTGAATGAGGCTGTTGTAAAGCTCAGTGTAGCTTCCCCCACCACCTGGGCGCTGCTGGCAGAATCATACGACAGGAGAACAGGCCCTCTGTATACACCACGCCCAGCAAATCCATCTCTCATCTGGCAGCTGTAGTCGCATGGAGCCTGTGTTGTGCTAAACGCTTGGTTTTGGTCATTTGTGGTTGTGCTGGTGTCAGTGCACACGCGGCCCCGGGGTGAGTGTGCCGGGCCGTCCCCGCCACCCCATTGTGAACAGTGTAGTGTGGGCTTGTCCCGGAGGCTGTCCGTGGGTCCTCGGGGCCTGTGTCTCCACCTGGTGTCTGATACTCTGCCACCACGGCATCGTCCTTATCAACACAGCCTTGGACCACCTCTCGAAGACACGGGTGGTCTGCCTCCATAGGAAGTTAACCCGCCTCCCCTCCCTCCCTCTTGTCATCCTCTTGAATTACTTCAGGTACCATTCTCTGCTGGAACTGGGAGAGAAGCGTAAAGGCATGTTGGAGAAGAGCTGTAAGAAGTTCATGCTGTTCCGTGAAGCGAACGAGCTGCAGCAGTGGATCAACGAGAAGGAAGCGGCCCTGACAAGCGAGGAGGTCGGCGCGGACTTGGAGCAGGTCGAAGTGCTGCAGAAGAAGTTTGACGACTTCCAGAAGGTACGGGAGGTCTTGCAGTTGAGTGGAAAATCGTTCAAAGGTTTGGATCTCTTGACATTTGACTGTGGATTTCTGGAATGAAAATTAGAGATTATATTCCTCTGTCTCTGTAGCCATTTTTAAACAAGTTTAATCATAACTTTTCTTGCACCATTTAGTTCTGAGAAGACATCAATACATGCAGTTTTCTCTACATGTTGTTTTAAGAACTTTCCTAATCTATCATACAAAAATGTGTAAAAGTAGTTTTCCTAATTAGGGTTAAGTTCACATAACATTGGGCTTCTCTAGTGGCTCAGTTGGTAAAGAGTGTGCCTGCAACACAGGAGACCCAGGTTCAGTCCCTGTGTTGGGAAGATCCCCTGGAGAAGGGAATGACCACCCACTCCAGTATTCTTTCTTGGAGAATCCATGGGTAGCGGAGCCTGGTGGGCTACAGTCCGTGGAGTCGCAGAGAGGCAGAGGTGACTGAGTGACTTCCACGTAACAGACAGTTAACTGTGATAAAGGATGTAGTTCAGCAGCATTTGGTTTGTTCCCAGTGTTCTGTTACCATCACTTCTATTTCCAAAACATGATCACTTCGCAAGGAGAGCACAGACCCATGAAGCAGCCTCTCCTTACCCGCTGCCCGCCTCCACACCAACACCTGGCGAACACCAGGCTGCTTTTTGTCTCTGCATGTATGTGTCCTGGACATTTCATATCAATGGAAGCACATGTTATGTTACTTTGTGACTGAGGGCTCCACAGAGGGTTTTGAAAGTCTAGTCATTATCGATGGATCAGTGATCTTCTAGCGTTTATTGGCTAATGCTCCGTGGTGTGTATATATACACCGCATCCTGTGTATCCATTCCTCCAGTTTAAAAATACTCTTGTGAGACTTCCCTGTCTGGCCAGTGGTTAAGACTGTGCTTCCAGTGCAGGGGGTAGGGGTTTGATCCCTGATCAGCAGCGTTCCAGATGCCTGCGTAGTGTGGCCAAGAAGGATATACATATTTTTATGACCAGTTCAGTTGGGTGGGGGGTGCCTCTCTCCTGTAGTGGCAAGCTTTAACATTTCATCACATTTTTAATATGTGTCTTCTCCCCGATGAAGGTTTTAAAAAAATCTCCAACCAGAATAGTTTTTCATTAACTACAGTTAGTTTAGTAAGTAAGAGACAGGTTATTTCTAATGCCATGTGGTTTTCTTACTTCTTCAGTAGTAGCAAGCAGGATTTTCTGATTTAGGTCACTGTCAAGGAGTAGAAAAACTACTTATGGGATACCTGTCAGATAGAAATTTATGGAGTTCATGAGTATCTGTGTCTTCCTTTGGATTGCTGTTGTGAGTTCTGGTTACATTGTCTTTGTTCTTTGAAGGATCTCAAGGCCAATGAGTCACGGCTGAAGGACATTAACAAGGTGGCTGAAGACCTGGAGTCGGAAGGCCTGATGGCGGAGGAGGTGCAGGCCGTGCAGCAGCAGGTGGGGGTCTGGCTGCTGCGTGGAGCGTGCTCGGGAGCAGCTTGGCTCCCCCTTGGCCTGTGCTGTAGCCCAGCTCACGTGCCCCACAGTGCACTGTGTGGCCAGGGTGCAGGTTCTCCGTGTGGCCTGCACTGTCTCGTTTACCTTCGACGGGAGGGAAAAACGGGTCTCCTTCTTAGGCCCCTTAAATATCATGGTAGTTATTGAATCTTTCTTTAGGCCTTAACTGGTAATGAATTCATGCAGTTCCTAAAATAAAAGGTTCTGTGTAGAAACACTTGGTCATCCTGTAGACTTTAATAGTTCCTCTGGCCAGTCACATTGCCTGTCTCTAAACTCTCCCGCACCTCCAGTTTGACTTGACAGTGGTAGGTGTTACTGATGTTTCCTCTAATAACGTGATTGTTTCCTTCTCTGCTTGTAGGAGGTGTATGGCGCGATGCCCAGGGTAAGTGTCAGGTGCCCTGTATATAACTTGAACTTGAGGATTAACTCTTGGGAAGAGTATACAGTCAAGAGTCCCATAAAGATTTCTGTTCTTGAACCTCTAGAGATGCGTTTTGTGTGTAAAAGCCGGTGCAAAAGAAATAAGTTGATTTCTGTTTGTCTTTCTCCAAAAACCAAAATGTTTTTCTCTGGTTTCTTAGAACTTTTCCGCCAGCAGTTACTTATTTATCCCTTTTCAAAGAATCCTGAGAATGATATAAAGAGAAGCTGGAAATTGTATTAAATTTCCTCATTCTCTCCATCTCTCCTACTGCATTTTAAAAAAAGAGAGACTTTCACTCCTGTTTGCTTCATTTCCCTCAGTCAGCCCTGCAATTTGCTGCCAGCCAGTGATAAGTTCTGACTCGCAGTGGGGAACACTGTTCTGATTTCTCTGAACTTCCCATCATTCAGAGGAAAAGCTGATAAGCTAATGCAGCTTTGTTTTGTGCTCAGTTTCTCGGCTGCCTAAATTCCTCCCTTTTTCTTTGAATAGGATGAATCTGATTCCAAGACAGCCTCCCCGTGGAAGGTAAGAGTTTCTTTGCAAATTGTTAATTCCAGAGGTTTTCCAGGACCGGAAATGTTTCATGTCCTTTTCTAGTGTGCATGTTTCTGAGTAGTTAGGCTTGTCTGACTGTGGTCATTTCTGGCCTTGTGTGGCCTGATGTCTTTCTGACCCTGGTGTTGATATTCTTTGAATCGGCCATGTCTTGAAATGTGATGCTTAATGACACAGAAGCAGCATGTCTTCCTGCAGATGCTCAGCACAAGTTCAGGTAGGGGTCGAGCTTGTCACACGTTGTCTCTACCAGAGTGTACAGTTGGCCATCTGTGTTTGGATTCAACCAGCCAGCAATTGAAAATGCCGCCATTCGATCCATGGTTGGTTGAATCCAAGGATTCGGGACCTGAGCAAACAGGGCGCCAGCTCTGAGGGACTTGAGCATCCATGAATTTTAGTACCTTGGGGGATCCTGGGACCCTTCCCCCTTAAGAACCAAGGATATGGGGATGACTGCAGTTTGCAGAGGTCACACTGCGTAGTGAGGCATGGTCCCACCAGTAGGACTGCCACCCAAAAGGAAATGACATGAAGATGAAAAGGGGAGAAGACTTTCGTCTCAACATCTGCTGACCGTTTTCTCCTGGTGCCTAAGAAAGGCTTGATGGAAAGTCTGTGTCCTGAGGAGAGATGTTTACAAGCTGCAGTAGACATTGTTCCACAGAGACTGGAATGGTGCTTAGCCAAGGTGGACGTAACTCTGACCAGCAGGACCAGGGAGCCTTCTCATGTGTAGTGCTTATAGCCATGATTATGGACCTCGCTGCTCAATGCCAATTGGAGCATCTTTCCTCCTGACTCAGCTCTTCAGGAATATGTCCCTTAAGTTATAGACAAGCTGGAAAAAGCAGGTTTCTTCATGAAGTCATACCTTTCTAAAATATAAAGAAAGCATGAAAACCTAAAAACAGGCCCTCACCCCAGTCCCTCGTTTGGTACTTCCCAGCCCTGTCACCTGGCTCGTCGTGGGGACCTAGGTTGAAAGGGATTTGTTTCTTTGGCCTCCTTATCTCTCCAAGCTCTCACTCTGCTTATTAAATAGACTGCAAATTGCTTGGAAAGATGCATGTTTGCTTTTATTCCGCTTTCTCCTTTTTTCTCTGTCTCAATTTCCTTACATAACAAAATTTAGTCATTGGTGTCATGAATGGGCAGCATCCTTAGCTATTTGACATCTGGCAGAGTTTGCCAGAGCTTTTCTGGTAACAGATATTTTTTTCAGAAATACATGTCAGATGACTTGATAAACACCAGTACTTCCTGATTCTGAAAAGAATGGGAAACAATGGGTGTCTGCTTTCTGACCCCTGTACACACCCACACTGGTTGAAAACATCGTCTGGGTGTGTCCCTGGAACATTGGAGGAGCCTGACTTCCCTACATACACACTCGGCTCCTCCTTTTTGTTATGTACTTGAGGATTACAGGCCTCACAAGCCTGCCAAGTAGGGTTTCTTTCTGATTCAACCAGGTCAGCTCTGAGAGCCCAAGGGGCACAATTTTTTAAAGTGACATTGATGAGAGGAAGCTAATTCATCAGTGTCTTTTCTTTCTCATCCAGTAAGGTTCCACTGTTAGAAGGAGTAACGATCCAGTAACCATAAGTAGAAGTGAAATTATTGGTGCACTTGAGTGTTTAAATAGCCTCAGCTGGCAGCATTTCTTCCATTGAGTGTGTTTTCTGGACTCTTCTCCTAGAGTAGGAACAAGAAAAAGACACCAGTCAGTAGTCTTTGAGCCTCTTTTTTCTGTCCAGTCAATTGTTTTAATTGTGGTTTCCACTGTTCTTTCATTCTTCATGTAAAATTAATCATTGAGTTGGATGTGATTGTGCACTTGCGTTTCTGCCTGACTTTCTCCTTGTTGGTACTTTCTTGCTGCTCTGATCAGAAATTTGACAGTATTCTTTTACACTCATTTGGTGGACAATTGGGCCCTAATTAATGGCACTTGCATCTCAGATTTCTCTTGTAATCAGCAGACACGTGATTAGTTTGCTCTTCTGCTTCCCTCCCCACATAGTCTGCTCGCCTGATGGTTCACACCGTGGCCACCTTTAATTCCATCAAGGTAAGACACCAGGGCGGCTTCCCTGGTCCTCCCTGGTCTCCTTCCTCATGTCCTGCTCCCGTCTTCAGCAAGGCTCTTGTCCTCGTGAGCTGTGTGAGCTGTAGCAGTTGTCACTCTCCTGGCTCCAAGGGTGTCCTGGTCACTGTTACTCTCCGTGTGCGGCAGGAGCCATGATCAGCTCACCCAGTTCTGCCAGTGCCTCCTGGAGGGCTGGGCACTGTGGGGAGCGTGTTATCTGGAAGGCAGTGAAGGCCTTGCCTGACTCCTTCTTGGGCTCCAGGCTGGTTTGTCCTCTGAGGACAGGGTCCTACAGCCACACTGTGCTCAGGCTGCTTCCCCGCCGGTGGGGCCACCAAGATCAGTCCGGGGCGGCAGACGTGGGACTCTGTCCACTCAGCAGTTGTTCCGAAGCTGATGCTGTGAGGTGGCACCAGGCTAGGCGCTGAGATGAGGACAGATCAGCCTCCTCCTCTCTCCTGCCGCTTCCACTGCCATTCCAAGCCGGGTGCTGGTGGAGTGTTTGCACCGTGGGGTCTGGCGAGCTGTGGCCAGATCTGACTTTCTGGACTTTGGCTATCATGGTGTGCTCACTGATTAAACTGGGAAGGTCAGAACCAGGAAGTCCTCGGTGCCCCAGGCTTTCTCGTGAAGCCACCACGGCTCTGGTTCTGCCCTTTTCCTGGAGTTGGGCGTGAGCTAATGCCTCCTGTCCTCCGGCAGGAGCTCAATGAGCGCTGGCGGTCCCTGCAGCAGCTGGCTGAGGAGCGGAGCCAACTCTTGGGCAGCGCCCACGAAGTGCAGCGGTTCCACAGGTGAGGGGTGGCTCCGCCAGCAGGAGTGGTCCTGTGGCAATGGGGGATGGGGGGCAGGCTCCACAGGTGAGGGGCAGCCCGGGCTGGCAGGAGAAGGAGCCGGCGATGATCAGGTTCACCTCAGCTGGATCTTGTCCGTGCTGGTGCTCTGGCACTTGATGGGTGCTCAGTCAGTACTGCTGAGCGGGTGGATGTGTGTTCCGTGCCATTTAGAGTGCAGCTGGTGGGCTGCTGACACGTGCCAGTGAAGCACACCGGGGTCAAGGCAGCCATCCTCGGCACTCATGAATGTAAACGGAATATGAATATGAACGTGAATGTGAATATTACCTACAGAGATGCTGACGAAACCAAAGAGTGGATTGAGGAGAAGAACCAGGCTCTAAACACAGACAACTATGGCCACGACCTGGCCAGCGTCCAGGCCCTGCAGCGCAAGCACGAGGGCTTCGAGAGGGACCTCGCGGCCCTTGGCGACAAGGTGAGAGGCGGCGGACAGACGCAGAGCTGGCTTTCCTCTATTCTGCTGGAGGCCACACATCCCCCTTCCCCATCTCTCACCTCTTTCTTCCCCAGGTGAACTCGCTCGGGGAGACAGCCGAGCGCCTGATCCAGTCCCACCCCGAGTCGGCAGAGGACCTGCAGGAGAAGTGCACTGAGCTGAACCAGGCATGGAGCAGCCTGGGCAAGCGTGCCGACCAGCGCAAGGCCAAGCTGGGCGACTCCCACGACCTGCAGCGCTTCCTCAGCGACTTCCGGTGAGAAGAAGCTCAGGCCAGAGGCCTTTCTAGCTGGATAAAATGCATGCATAGGCTGAACACATCTCAGGTTTGATCTTGGGAATTACTTGGTGATCCAGTGGTTAGAACCTGGTGCTTTCACTGATGAGGGCCCAGGTTCAATTCCTGGTCAGGGAACTGAAATCCTGGAAGCTGCACAGTGTGGCCAGGAAAGAAAAAAGGTTTCATCCTAAAGAAAGGCATTTGTATTTGAAGCTGTAGGGGACTTTACCACAGCTACTTGTCTATGTTACCTCCTGTTATTCTGTAGAGTAAAAGATATTGTATACTTGTTTGTTCTTTCTCTGAGGACTTCTTGATTTTTTAAAGTTATTAATTCAGTAAGACAAGAGGCTTCAAAATAATTTACTCAGAGCTCTAGCCCCAGTCAATAGATTAATCCCAAATAACTTTCTGAGACAAGACTTAGGGAGTCCTCTCTTTTCCTGGGCAGAAGGCCCGCTTGCCAGGGAATGTAATAGCCATTCCTCTGTGGCTCTGGTTTCCAGGGACCTCATGTCTTGGATCAATGGAATCCGAGGTCTGGTGTCCTCAGACGAGCTAGCCAAGGATGTCACTGGAGCTGAGGCCCTGCTGGAGCGACACCAGGTGGGTCGGCCTGCTGAGCAACGCATACGTGGTGACCCTGCCAGGCCAGGAGGACTTTAGTGGTTGACATGAGAGTGGGCAGCTCCTCCTGCCAGTTACCTAATCCCTCCCCTCCTCTTGGCAGGAACACCGGACAGAAATTGATGCCAGAGCTGGCACTTTCCAGGCATTCGAGCAGTTTGGGCAGCAGCTGTTGGCTCATGGGCACTACGCCAGCCCCGAGATCAAGGAGAAGCTCGATGTTCTAGACCAGGAGCGCGCAGACCTCGAGAAGGCCTGGGTCCAGCGCAGGATGATGCTGGATCAGTGCCTTGAATTGCAGGTACCTGTGCTGGATGGTAGCTTCCTGTTTGCCACAGGGTTTCAGACCAGGTGTTTTGTGCCAGAGGCTCCTTGTCTCCTCACCTCCCTCTTCCCTTCTTTAGCTGTTCCATCGGGATTGCGAGCAGGCCGAGAACTGGATGGCTGCCCGGGAGGCCTTCCTGAACACAGAAGACAAAGGGGACTCGCTAGACAGCGTGGAGGCTCTGATCAAAAAACACGAGGACTTTGACAAAGCAATTAATGTCCAGGTAGGGGCTTCCCCAGTGGCTCAATGGTAAAGAATCCACCTGCTGTGCAGGAGACTGGTTTGACCCCTGGGTCGGGAAAATCCTCCAGAGGAGGAAGTGGCAACCCACTGCAATATTCTTGTCTGGAAAATCCCACGGACAGAGGGGTCTGGTGGGCTACAGTCCATGGGGTCGTAAAGAGTCAGACACAACTGAGGGACTGGACATGAGCAAGAAGGCCTTTGTACCTTAGATCCTGAATCTGGGTTTTCCCAGATTGATGTCTTCTCTTTCTCTTGGCATATTCTGTTTGCCTGCTCTCAGTGATTAGAACGAAAGATAGTTTCTGCTTGCTTAACTCAGCTGGAGAGCTTTGGCAACTTCCTCAAATTAGAATACTTGGTGGTGGGAATTCCCTGGTGGCGCAGTGGATAGGAATCTGCCTGTGAATGCAGAGGACGTGGGTTCACTCCCTGGTCTGGAAGATTCTTCACACCGTGGAGCAGCTAAGCCCACGAGTTGCAGTTACTGAGCCTATAGCCTAGGTGCCACAGCTGCTGAAGCCCGAGCACCTAGAGTCTTGTGCTCCGCAACAAGAGAAGTGACTGCAATGAGAATCCCACACACAACTAGAGAAAACCCACATGCAGCAACAAAGACCCAGCACAGCCAAAAGAAATACAGGAATAAAGTACTTGGTGTTGACTACACAGTGCAAACCTGTGCAGTCTAGAAAAAGTGACATACGTAAATCGTTTTTTTAAACTTGATAAATTCTGGCATTTTAAAGATTTTGATAACAGATGCCACAGGGGAAATTTTTTATAGTAAAAGGGAAGAAAAACAAATTTGTGGATAGGTAAGTGCATATATGAACATGAACCAGAAAGTTGCAGAAGTCTTTGGCTTATAAACCGCTTTGTTGAAAATCTGATGATCTTTTTCTGTGATGCCTAAATTTTTTTGGCCACTCCTTGAGTCATGTAGGATCTTAGTTCCTCTGCCAGGGCTTGAACCTGTGCCCTCTACATGGAAACATAGAGTCTTAACCATGGGACCGCCCGGGAAGTAATTCCCTGTGAAGCCCAATTTCCCTTCTCCAGTTGACTACGTTTCATATGTGATGAAGCCTAGTTTCATTTGTGGTCTGCTCATGTTCAAACCCCGGCCCCACCCCAGCGTGACCTGGCACCTTCTTGAGTTAAACTCTACTCTAATAATGATTGAAATCAAGCTTTCCTCTGGCTTTTTACACTCCTGCTTCTAAAGTGTCGGTGTATTCGGATCCCGTCACCAGCTAGTCACCCAAAATAACCGTTCTCTTCTCGGACCTGCGGTCGTCTTGCCCGCCCTGACCTCACGATTCTCTTTGCCGACAGGAGGAGAAGATTGCTGCCCTGCAGTCCTTTGCTGACCAGCTCATTGCTGGCGGTCACTACGCCAAAGGCGACATCTCCAGCCGGCGCAATGAGGTTCTGGACAGGTGGGTGGTCGGTGCAGCTGACTGGTCCTGCTGCACTTGTGCTAGAGCCCCGGCCTGACTACCTCCGTGGGGTGCTCACCTTTGCTCTCGGTTCCACCTACCTTCTCAGGTGGCGCCGTCTAAAAGCTCAGATGATTGAGAAGAGGTCAAAGCTGGGAGAATCGCAGACCCTCCAGCAGTTCAGCCGGGATGTAGACGAGATTGAAGCTTGGATCAGTGAAAAATTACAGACTGCAAGTGATGAGTCATATAAGGACCCCACCAACATCCAGGTGAGCTGAACCCGTGAGATGAGTGTCTCTGAAGTAGCCTGTGCTCCTGAGTAGCTCTTGCTAAAAATAAGGCATCTTTAGAAGGGAGAGTTATCTCTAGGTACCTCCTCCTACTCACAGTGATGCCAAGAAAAAGTGTTTTAGTAAGTGAACTGGTGGGAAGACCTCCCCTAAATGATGAGAGCCAGTTAAGAAGCTGCTCCCGTCACTTGATGCTGCTGAAGCTGTGGCTGTGTTAGAGCCTGTAGGAAAGACCCCCTTAAAACCGCTGTTTCCAAATGCTGACCTTCCCAGGGGAAGTATGACAGTTTCTGTTGAATAGGTGATATTGCATATTCACATCAGTGTACTGAACTCTTGTTATTTTAATCTGTTTTTGTAGCTTTCCAAGCTGCTGGTAAGTTTTATGTTTTCTTAAAGAGTTTTAGTTAAATGAGCTCCAGTGTCTGCTCTTGTGTATAGATTCTCATAATCATGGTCACAGTCTGCTGGTGTCTTCCTCATCTTTGCTTTTCGTTTCTAATCATCCATCACACTCCATCCAAGTGTCCCTGCGGGATGTGGCTTTCTCTGTTGTAATCAGCCTGAGCCCTTCCCTTTCTCCTCCCTCCCTACTCCCAGCTCATCACTTAGGCAGGTTCTGTACAGTGTTTGATTTGGGGGGCAGCAGTGAACTGCTTTCTTTCCAAAGATGCACTGTTTTTAACCGAAATTACTTTTCTCTGTGTAAGTTTGGGCTCTTCTTGCTGTGGACTCAGGGCTCTCGGTGGGTGGGGGCAGGGCCAGCTGGGAGAGTTTCGTTGCCCATGTGACCTTTTGTCCAGAAGTGCTGGTCACTGGAGAGGGACAGCGAGAAGTCCACAGAGTAGCAGGTGATAACGCTTCCAAATCTACGAGAAGCCTGGGGTGAGAGGTTAAGATCAAAGTGGACATCACCAAAGGGGCAGCAAAAGACTTCATAGTCAAAATATAGCTGAGAAGTGGCTTAAATGGATGAGAATTGAGCCAAAGAGCGATCAGGAAAAGAGGGGACCTGGGCTCTTGCCGGGGTATGTGGGCGTCCGAGACCTTTTTCTGTTCTGTAGTTGGGCTCGAGCGTTAGAGTATGTGGCCAGGACTCTATGTTGACACTGCATTTCACCAGCCACGTGCCTCCATCTTTTGACAGTTGCTGCCCCTGAAATGAAACGTGCTGCAGAATCCTTCCCCAGTTGCACTGCTTTTTCCTTTTATTTTTTTCCCTGGATACCGTCCTCGCCCGAGACCCCGCGTTCCTCACCCAGAGCTGCCCCACAGCTGTGTCCTTTCAGTTGTCCCCTGTGGCACCCCTGCAGCTTGTATCTCGGTGGGGCTTTAAGTTCCCCATCAGGCCCTTGCCCTCAGATGCCCATCGTCCTCCAAGCCCTCTCTTCTAGCAAAATGAAGTTCTTACCTACAGTCAAGCCTGGATTTTGACAAATCCAGGAGTTTTGAATGATGACCACTGCTGGAGGAGAAGCCAGGAAAGCCCAATTCTGCAGCGGCTTCAGGGTTCTCTGTGGATGGCGGGGCAGGCTCACCGTCGCATGCCTGGTGTCATGGGGACTGCCTCCCTAGGTGATGAGAGGCCAGCTGTGTTATTTCTTAGTGCTTCTGTCCCCTAAGGAGGAAGCCGTGCATAGAAATTGATGCACAGGTAGATTGAGAACTGCAATTGGCCATTGCCGCTTCCTGCAAAAGTGTTGGAAAGCGTCTGCTTGTAGAATTTCACTCCGATTCAGGAGTTGAGTCAGCTCACCTGCTCCTGAGCTGGTGCCTTTCCTCTCTCTGAACTCCCACCAGACTGACTCCAGAAGTGTTTCTCACAGATTCTGTGACTGCCTTCTAGAAAAGTGTTGCTGCCTGCCCCTAGTTCTCCAAGTTCGCTACCACTCCTTCCTGAGAACCCTTATTCCTGAAGACACTACCTTGCAGGACCTGGTTTTGAAAGGTGGTGGGGGGGTGTTTTTGATGTTTTCAGAGCAAGCATCAGAAGCACCAGGCCTTCGAGGCAGAACTGCACGCCAATGCGGACCGGATCCGCGGGGTCATCGACGTGGGCAACTCCCTCATTGACCGTGGGGCCTGTGCCGGCAGCGAGGATGCCGTCAAGGTACGGTGCCCAGCTCCCCTCCTCCTGGCCCGGGAAGAAGAGGTGCTGGGCTTCACTGTCAGCATTAAAGTTCACTTGATGGTGACTCTGAAACGCAATCTTAGGAAAATATCCAGGTTTCTGTCTGTGCTGCTGATGGGTGCTAGCGAGAGCGGCGCCTGTGAGCCTCTTCATCAAAACCTCGCTGAAGAGGGCTTCCCAGGAGGGCGCTGGGTGTGGGGCTGCCTGTCTCTGACGACTTGCTTCTCTGGCCTAGGCCCGGCTGGCCGCCTTAGCTGACCAGTGGCAGTTCCTGGTGCAGAAGTCGGCTGAGAAGAGCCAGAAGCTGAAAGAAGCCAACAAACAGCAGAACTTCAACACTGGCATCAAGGACTTCGACTTCTGGCTCTCTGAGGTGATACTGGGCTCTCTTCCACCAGGGGCTTCTGAGGTGACGCTGGGCTCTCTTCCACCAGGGGCTTCTGAGGTGACGCTGGGGCGCCCTTCCCCCCAGGGGGCTTCTGAGGTGACGCTGGGGCGCCCTTCCCCCCAGGGGGCTTCTGAGGTGACGCTGGGGCGCCCTTCCCCCCAGGGGGCTTCTGAGGTGACCCTGGGGCTCCCTTCCCCCCAGGGGGTTCCGTGAACAGGCAGGCCTCTCCCCAACATCCCCTTTAACAGGAAACTTCCTCGTCAGGTGTGAGCTGTGTGCTCCGGCAGGTTTCTAAGCAGAGGGAGGGAATGTAGCGAAGAGAGAGCTTATCTGTGTGGGATGTGGATCACTTGTCTCCACAAAGAATGCAAATAGGAGGAGGTGGTCGGGTCTGTGTCCCCCAAGCCTACGCCCAGGTGGAAATAGGACAGTAAAGGGCCAGGAAGCTGGAGTTAGTCATACAGTCTCTGTAGACAGTGTAGAGATTATAGAAAGTCTAAAGAGAAAATGTTTGAGACCACTGTTCTATATACATTTGGTCCACACTTATTTCCATGAGTTTTTGTTTAGCTGTGGCTCCATGTGTATTTGAGCCCATGAGTAATTTATCACTGGTCTGTATTGGCAGTGTTATTTCAAGTCATGAAAAGCGCTTGGTGAACGTTTGAATAACTGCCTCAGGCCGTTACGGAGCGCGGGCATGGTTAGAGCACTCCCGTGCCGTTCTTGTGCCGTTGGGCACACCAGTGCTTTCTGCCCAGGGGAGGCTCCCCAGGAGAGTGGGGCTGCTGTGTGCTGCACCACCGTGCCGCAGTGAAGGCAGCTGGAGTGTTCATGCTCACGAGCTCTTGAGTCTGTGCCTGACAGACAGGCAAGGCGTGGGCAGTGGGGCTGGTCACACCATGCCAGAGCAGCAGCGTGTGGACGGACGTTTGCAGGCAACAGTAATCTCCCCTTTCACTCCCAGGTGGAAGCCCTGCTGGCCTCTGAGGATTATGGCAAAGACCTGGCTTCTGTGAACAACTTGCTAAAAAAACATCAGCTGCTGGAGGCAGATATCTCTGCCCATGAGGTGAGCAGAGTGGCACCCAGGCAAGGGTCTGGGCCATTATACATGCAAAAGTGAGAAATTATGCCTAAGAAATGTTACTTACATTAACTTGTGATGGGTCTATTTTAACCAGGTTAACACATTTTTCTCAGCTGTCTTATTTTGCTACAATCCATAGACCTTATTTGGATTTCACAGTTTTTGTAAGTGTTCAGTTCTGTTTCTGTGTGTATATGCACATAGTTCCACGCAGTTTTATTAAGTGTGTGGATCTGTGTCACTACCACCAAATTCAAGACACAGCCTTGTTCTGTGAGCGCAAAGGAGCTTCCTTGTAACCTTTCTAGTTGTATCCTTACCCTGTCCCTAACTCCCGGCAACCGCTGATCTGTTCGCCATCTCTGCAGATCATCATTAGAGAGTGTCATGTAAATGAGAACATACAGTGGGTAACATGCTGAGATTTTTTTGACTTAAACTTTTTTTTAATGTAACAGTTCGTTTAATTTTTAATGACAAATGTTGACATGTAAAATCTATATAAACTCCCCTATGGGTTGTCAGTAGTAGTTTAGAGTATAAAATGGCTCTGAGACTCAGGGATGAACATTGCTGTCCTTCCCCAAATGCACCAGGTCCTTTAGAGTCAGTCTCAAGGGGAAAAAGGTCTTCAGGTATCTGAAAGTTGTCAGGCTCCTGGAAGTGGATGCCAATTGTCCAGAATTCTAATTTTCTCATGAAAGTTTGAATTTTATCATTAGCAACAAACTCAGTTTTCTTTAAAGTGACAGGTTCACTTTATTCATCTGCGATAAAGTATTTGTCACTCCCAAAGTTAAGAATGACCATAGTTTATTGGCCGTTCTTCCGAGTGAAAATGATGGTCTGTGAAAGAAGTGGCCAGTTCAGCTCGGACCGTGCTTCTTCTTTGGACAGTCATGGACTTCAGCACCCACAGAAGTACTTTGTGTGGGTTCCCTGTTTTATCATATGGTATATGAAAATGACACTTAAAGATGGATGTGTAATAAAATTAACAACTTGGCTTCTTTTTTAAAGGTGTGCTTAAGTGAAAGAGCGATTTCTGCTGAAAAGTGGGGGCAGTGAAGAATCAGGTTTCTGCTCATAGTTTGCCACTAACTTGAGCAATGGCACCCCCACTGTGGGTTTTGCACCATCAGTGCAAATGTTCACACAGTAAAAGAGAAGAAAAAGGCAGTGTTTTTGTATTGTTAAGAAAATAGTTTTGATCTCTTAGAGCCCCAGGGGTCCACACCCCTAAACCAGCCCCTCAGTGAAGAAGTTCTGATTCACAAGCAGCTGCTCGCGGGAGACCCAGATTTCTTACCCTCTGCTGTGTCCCTGGCCCCAGGACCGCCTGAAGGACCTCAACAGCCAGGCGGACAGCCTGATGACCAGCAGCGCCTTCGACACCTCCCAGGTGAAGGATAAGCGGGACACCATCAACGGCCGTTTCCAGAAGATCAAGAGCATGGCCGCCTCCCGGCGAGCTAGGCTGAATGAGTCCCACCGCCTGCACCAGTTCTTCCGGGACATGGACGATGAGGAGTCCTGGATCAAGTACGTGCTCCCGCTCGGTGTCCTCAGAGCCTTAGGAACCCTGGGGTTCATTCTCTCCTGGATCCTGGTAGCGAGGTGGACATGGGTCAGATTCTGGGCCCAGCTCGGCCCAGCCTTGGTACACACCTGTAGTGGGATGTCTCTGCTTCCCCTCCTGTGTCTGGTGATGGTGACCAGCACAGACTCCATATGGTAGTGTGTATGATGGCGCCCAGGGCTTGTCTAGACCCCGCCCTGAGGTGACTGGTAACATTAGTGAGGTCCACCTGGGAAAGACTGCTGCTTGGGGGAAGGGAAACTTGCTGTGGTTTGTTTTTATCATCCCGCCCCCAGAATTCTCGTGTACTTTTTTCGGATGATACAGCATGTAAACAGACCATTTTTAAGGACAGATTGTGATTGTTGATTGTCGGTCGCTTTGTCATGTCCGACTCTGTGACCTCATGGACTGCAGCGTGCCAGGCTTCCCTGTCCTTCACCAGCTCCTGGAGTTTGCTCAAACTCATGTCCATTGAGTCGGTGATGGCTTCCAACCATCTCATCCTCTGCCACCCGATTCTCTTTTTGCCAATATCCTCTCAGTTCCTCACTTCCTTAAAAAGCTATTTATGGGACTTCCCTGGTGGTCCAGCAGTTAAGATTTGGTGCTTCCACTTCAGGGGGTACAGTTTTCATCGCTGGTCCGGGATCGAAGATCCCATGTGCCACACAATGAGGCCAAAATTTTAAAAAAGAGTTGTTTAAAAAAAGCTGTTTCTAGTAGCATCTTCACAGGCGTATGTTTGATAAGGCGGGATCGATGGGGCGTCTGCGGTGGCTCCTCCTGTTCTCCTGCAGCCCTTGCAGAGCTGCGCGCAGTGGGTGCTCCTTGAGACGTGCGTGGTCTCTGTGCATTGGGAAGTGGAGGCTTTGTTCCCCAGAAGAGTGGCGCAGACACTCCTGAAGGGGTGGGTAGGTGCAGGAAGGAGATTGTGGGGTCTGTGAACGTCAGCTCTGTGACCATGCAGCTCCAGTTGACACAGAGGCTGACTGCCTGCCTGTGTTGTCCAGGGAGAAGAAGCTGCTGGTGAGCTCAGAGGACTACGGCCGCGACCTGACGGGCGTCCAGAACCTGAGGAAGAAGCACAAACGGCTGGAGGCAGAGCTGGCTGCCCACGAGCCGGCCATTCAGGTGAGGGGCCGCCTCCTGGCTGAATGGGCCTGGACAAGCTCGTCTCACTGAGGTCTCTGCAGTGTTTACGGCCCCTCATTCCAGAGGGCGGTGGGGAAAGTCTGAATCGGATTTTGAGACCCTTTCCTGGAAGCATGTAGACGCAGGCGCGATCACTGTTGAGTCTAATTGCTCTTGCCTGTCAGGGTGTCCTGGACACTGGAAAGAAGCTGTCTGATGACAACACCATCGGGAAGGAGGAGATTCAGCAGCGCCTGGCGCAGTTTGTGGAGCACTGGAAGGAGCTGAAGCAGCTGGCAGCTGCTCGGTGAGTGGGTTGGGGGCACAGTGGGTGGGGCTTGCTTAGGGCTCTGGGCCCTCCAGCCCTTTGGGACCTCTTCCTGTGGGTGCATGTGCTACAGTCATCTTGCTTCAGAAGCATCTCTGACAGCCCCAGGCTAAGCTGGTCCCATTACGTGTAGTCCCGAGCTGGACCCCACATGAGGTTCTAGAGCTTCCTGTTTCATCAGCACTGGCTGTTTCATGTTAAGAGGAGGAGAAGGGCTTGAATGAACAATTTACAACCCACACTCAGCACTCATGTTTTTAAGCACCCAAGTTAGAGGAGCTTATAGCTGATTTTTTTTTTCTTTTAATTATTCCCTGCGATTAGAGGCCAGCGGCTAGAAGAATCTTTGGAATATCAGCAGTTTGTGGCCAACGTGGAGGAGGAGGAAGCCTGGATCAATGAGAAGATGACCCTGGTGGCCAGTGAGGATTACGGAGACACTCTTGCTGCCATCCAGGTAGAGACCGGAGCTGCTGCCCGCTGACCACCCTTTTCGCCAGCTTGCTCAGTGGCCATGCTTTTACCGGGAGAGCATTCAGCGCTGTCAGGCAAGGTCTCCCTGGCGACTTTCAGTCCTCAGGAGCCCATGTCAGAGACGCTTGCCTTTGTGTAGACAGAATTGGGGTGACTCTGTCTGCCTCGATTCATGGGGTTCTTGGAACCCTGTTGTCAGCTCAGCAGGATCGCCGGTATCACCACCACAGGTTTCTAGGACCTCTTCAGCATCCTGTGATTGCCTTAACAGTTACCACAAGCTAGGTGGCTTTAAAAACTACAGGAGCTTGTTTTGTCTTGGTTTGGGGAGCAGAGGTCCGGATCAAGGTGTCAGCAGGGCCTTGCTGTCCCACTTTGTTACCTCCTCCAGCTCCGGGAGCTCGGCTTGTAGCAGTGCAGCCCCACCTCTGTCCTGCTCTCCCAGGAGCTGGTCTTCCCTCTGCGTTTTCCATGGCGTTCTCTCTCGGTGTGTCCATGTTTGGATTCTCCTCTTCTCACACCTGTGGGACATCAGTCATACTAGATTATGGCCACCCGGACACTCGCGTCTTAACTCAGTCACATCGGCAGAGACCTCGTTGTCACATTCCTAAGTGCTCGGTTAGGACTTGGTATCTTGAGCACACGTTTCAACCCATAACACACCTCCTCAGGACATTGGTTAGCTATTGCCGTGGAACAACACTAAAGAGAACAGTTCTTTCCCATGAATCTGTGAATTGATGGGCATTTTCTCAGCTGCTCTCACACAGCTGCACTGACGCAGGGGGCCGCTGGGCTAAGTCCATGGTGACGTCATTCACGTGGCTCTGACTGGGACGTCTCAGTGGCCTCACTGTCCAACAAAGTTAGATCACCTTCTTTGGGCGGTGTTAACGGAGGCCAAGGCCAGACTGCAGGGGCTTTAAGGCCTGGCCTGTGGGACAGAGCAGCCCGGCTTCCCTCTTCATAGGAGGAGTGGCACCTTGTAGTTGAGTGTTCTCCATCCGTGCCCCCAGTTGTGGAAGCAGAGTGTGCATTCCCGATTGTTGGAGTGGCCCCTGAGCCACGCTCCTGCCAGGGAGTCCTCCCAGGTGGTCAGGGGATGCAGGTAGACAGTAGAGGCAGGCAGTGGTCTCCTGTCCTCTGCGTTGCTGAGTTCCCTGAAAGCCAACACAAGGGGCACTGTCTCCAATGCTTCAGCTGTGTGGAGGGAACGACGAGACTTTGTAGGCCCCCAGGAGACATGCTTGAGTTAAATCTTAGGGCAGGCATCCCTATTCAGTTGGTGCTTATCTGAAGGTTCCACCGTGTCCATTCTGTGGTCTCCAGGGAACAGAAGGCCTGTGGTGATTGACTGGCAAGAGCTTCCCCTCTTCAGAAAGGCCTTCCCTGGCTCCCCCACCTCTAGTCACGCTTAACACTTTATGATTTCCAGTTTATTCTGCATCCATTATCGTCTTTGCCCCAGCTGACTGGGGTCCCTGTGAGGGCACCCCCCGTCCTGCTCCTCTGTAGTCCTGCCCACCACCTATGCCAGGCTCTCAGGAGTTGGCTTGGCTGCTTCCACTGCAGGGCTTGCTGAAGAAACACGAAGCCTTTGAGACGGACTTCACTGTCCACAAGGACCGGGTGAATGATGTCTGCACTAACGGACAAGACCTGGTTAAGAAGGTGAGCCTGGCCCATGGGTACGAGCCTCTTTTCCCAATAGCAGCTCCATCCCTGTATTCTGTGATTAACTGGATGTCCCTCTTTCTTTTTCTGCTAATATCTGTTTATTTGGCTTTGCTGGGTCTCAGTGGCAGCGTGCAGGCTCTTAGTTGCAGCATATGGGATGTAGTCCCCTGACCAGGGGGCCCCCTGCATTGGGAGCTTAGTCTTAGCCACTGGACCACCAGGGAAATCCCCTCCTCCTTTAAAGTCAGCAAGTAAAGCTGACTCTGCAGCACTTGAATTTTTCTGCATTAATTAGGCAAAACAGTAGCCCTGCTGGTCCTTCTGGGACACTGGCGTTGCCATGGGGCTGCTCTTCTAGTTTCTTCTCCAGGAATTCAGCTCTTTATAGAGGTGGCAGAACACACAGGTCATCACCCCTAAAGTCCCCACCAGAGATGGACCCAGCTGACACCTCTGGGTTGGACCCCCCCACCCCCAGACTCTCTCCTTGTGCAGAGCCACCCACAAAGTTAAATGGCACCTGTTGAATTGGTGTACATTGAGGGTAAAACCCAGCTGCTCTCCAGGACATGAGACAAACGCATCTGTTAAAACTCAAAGTTCATTGCATTCAAACAGCCTTTAGGGTGAAAGCAAAAAATAAGCGAGACACGTCTTGGTACTTTCTCAGCAGCAGTGAAGTGAGGTCACTCCCAGGTTGAAATCCAGGCTAAATGCAGTGCCCTCAATCTGTCATGAGCTCCACAAGACAGATGACTTCTACCAACTCTGATTTCCTGTCTCAAACACGTAATGAGTGATTAAGATTCCTCATCACGGAATTTGCCCTGGCGATCAGATTAGAGGTTTGCTCCTGGTGTTTGCTCCACAGGTGGGAACAGTGTAGTTAAAATCCATGTTTGCTGAGGAGCTTTACTACTTTCTTGCCCTCATGGGCAAATAACCTGATAGAGGCTAATCTCAGATACAGACCAGTGTCCACAAAGACGAGGTGCGTGCAGGACTCGCCACACTCGTACACCCGCGCAGCGTTCTCTGTCCTGTAAGCCTGTGAGACGGCGCTCTCCACTGTTCTTTGATCTCCTGGCAAAGAGCCTGGTGCACTGTTCCCAACAACAGTCTTCATTTGCTCTTTTTAAATCTTATGCTGACTTAACAGTTTGTGTTTTCACATACAGTTCTAACCAAGACTGAATGTGATTGGAGCTTAATACTTTTTAATATCTGCAGTGTGAAAATATTGTTCTGAGACATTGTTTTTATGGGATACACATAGTAGCCAGTAAGTCATAATTGTTTTGGCTTTTTCTCGTTTTTTTGCTATCAAAAATAATATGAGTGAGTACCTCATTGTGACCAAACATTTTATCACATTCCACATTATTATTTGCAGGAGTGGCATTGCTAGTGCTCATCTCTGTGAGACTCTTACTCTGTTGTTCTCAGAAAGCCTCTGCGCATCCTTGGGGCGGGGGGCAGAGGGGGCGCGGCCCATCTCAGCAGCTGCGAGCCCGCCGGGCAGCGGGAAGTGCAGATCAGGTAACCACGGCGGAGGCAAGACTGACGGCGGCTGCCTTCTCCTTGTCCTAGAACAATCACCATGAGGAGAACATCTCTTCCAAGATGAAGGGCTTGAACGGGAAAGTGTCAGACTTGGAGAAGGCTGCCTCCCAGAGGAAGGCAAAGCTCGACGAGAACTCGGCCTTCCTCCAGTTCAACTGGAAGGCCGATGTGGTGGAGTCCTGGATTGGTAAGCGTGGCCTCGGTGCCACCAGAGTCTCATCCCCTTCTGGGCAGATGGTTTTCTTCTGTGGAGAAGAAACTGGCAGGATGTGGGCATACCAGAGACCCTCTCCACTGGGCAGACCACTAGTGACAGCAGAGACAGGGTCCTGAGGCAGAGTGCCGGGCCTCAGTGATGCCCCTTCCAGTGTGGGGGTTATAGCCAAACCAAGGTCCCGGGCGTCAGAGCACAAAGGCCACACCAGCAGGACCAGCCTGCGTCAGCACTGCCCCCGGAGCTCCACGGGCCAGAGTGTGTGTGCTCCAGCCCCCCGGCAAGGGCACCGACACCGATCCCAGGACCCACGTGACCCTCGCAATGGCTGTCTCATAAGTAGCAACTGAACCACACCCAGCACAGGCTGGAGGAGGGGCCTCTTCATCAGGGACGTAGAGGAGAGGGGCCTGGATGCAGAAAGGAGCCAGCTCAGGTGTGTTCAGAGACTGCTGTCAGTGGTACTGGAATTTAAATGTAAGCAAGACAGTAGGTGCCTGGGTGTTCTTGTCTTTTGGTTTGTTGTTGTTGTTAATTTATTTCTTAAATTGAGATAGGGTAGTTGATTACTCTTGCTTGGTTTTCCAGGTGAAAAGGAGAACAGCTTGAAGACAGATGATTATGGTCGAGATCTGTCTTCTGTCCAAACTCTCCTCACCAAACAGGTCAGTCACAGCTATTTGACTGATGATTGGATTTTACTCACATAGTATTCCCTGATGGGTGAATGACGATCAGCATGTTTTTTTGACTGTATTATGTTAGGCCCTGGGGATGATTGGTGAGAGACAGGCCTGGTCCTCAGGACGCTCTCAGACGAGGCCTCTGAGCTGCAGCCTGTTGGGTGCTAACAGGGCTGAGCACCGCAGGGTGTGGACCTCACCCAAGTGGTATCTGCCTCGGTTTCCAGCAGGCAAGGGTTGATGGGAGCGTCTCCCCAGAGGAGACAACATCTAAGCTAGATCACGGAAGGTGAATTGAAAGTGGTCAAGAGAGAGCCAGGTGGGCGTTCTTGGCAGAGGTAGCAGGGCGAGTCCGCCCTTGTGCATCAGCCCCAGGCTAAAAGCGGGGATGAGGAGGAGCCGCCACGGGACTTTTGGTTTGAGGAGATGCAGAAAAGCGGGCAGGTTTGACCCAGTGTCAGGGGTAGGTGGGGACTTGAGGCTGCCATCCTAGCCGGGGTGCTGGACAGAGCGCAGTCATCTCTCGCCCCAACGCGGTCCCTGCCTTCTCGCCCCTCCTTCCAGGAAACCTTCGATGCTGGCCTGCAGGCCTTTCAGCAGGAGGGCATCGCCAACATCACTGCCCTCAAAGATCAGCTGCTGGCCGCCAAGCATGTTCAGTCCAAGGCCATCGAGGCCCGCCACGCTGCCCTCATGAAGAGATGGAGCCAGCTCCTGGCCAATTCGGCCACCCGGAAGAAGAAGCTGCTGGAGGCACAGAGTCACTTCCGCAAGGTAAGCGCGGCCCCGGCCAGCTCTGCACACGTGGACGGCAAACCCAGCTCTGCTCGGGGGCGTGGGATCAACATAAACCAGCCACGTGGGGCCCTTGTCTTCATGAGGCTGCTGCTCTGGAAGCACCTGGGACACTGAGCTTGCACATCCCAGAAAGGGGAACATGGGAGAAGGATGGAGGCCCCTCAGCAGTGGGAGAAGGGAGGCAGAGCGGCAAGCGAGCAAGCCCGATGCCCTGGGAACGAGCCCCACCTTCCTGGGCCCTACACTGCTGCCTGCCCATTCGCCCACCAAGGATGGTCCGTACGGCCCCACACGGCACCTGCAGCTGTGCTCACTCAGTCACCTCTGCCTTCAGGTGGAGGATCTCTTCCTGACCTTTGCCAAAAAGGCTTCAGCCTTCAACAGCTGGTTTGAAAATGCAGAGGAGGACTTAACAGACCCAGTGCGCTGCAACTCCCTGGAAGAGATCAAGGCCTTGAGAGAGGCCCACGATGCCTTCCGCTCCTCGCTGAGCTCAGCCCAGGCCGACTTCAACCAGCTGGCTGAGCTGGACCGCCAGATCAAGAGCTTCCGCGTGGCCTCCAACCCCTACACCTGGTTCACCATGGAGGCCCTGGAGGAGACCTGGAGGAACCTTCAGAAGATCATCAAGGTGCTTCCCCGCAGGAGGGCCAGGCCCCGGCAGGAAGCCCTTCCTCCATGAGGAGTGAGGAGTCGGGATGGAGGGCAATTTCCTTTATCACAAGTCACTGTGTGTGGGTCCCCCCGCCCCACCCCAAGTCTGTGGTGTCTTGGGGGATGTGAGCTCTGAATGCCTCCCAGACGCCTTCTGTGCTGTCTTTGGGCTGAGGTTAATAGCTTGTCCTTCCTGGCCCCCCAAGGGCGTGGATCTTGTGTCCACTTTCAGAAAACTACTTCCTGTTTGTATCAAATGCTAAGGCTGGCAATAGCAGAGCCTGGGCCTGTCTGTGAAGGGGCGTGGTGACACGCCTCTGCCTCCTTGTTGTTCAGTCGCTCAGTCGTGTCCGACTCTCTGCGACCCCATGGCCTGCAGCACGCCCAGCCTCCCTGTGCTTCATCGTCTCCCGGAGTTTGCTCAAATTCCCGCCCGTTAGCTCGATGATGCCATCCAGCCATCTCACCCTCTGCTTGCCTCCTTGGTCCTTAGGAAAGGGAGCTGGAGCTGCAGAAGGAGCAGCGGCGGCAGGAGGAGAACGACAAGCTGCGCCAGGAGTTCGCCCAGCATGCCAACGCCTTCCACCAGTGGATCCAGGAGACCAGGTGCGGCCCCACTGCTGGGAGCGTGTCCAGCGGCCCAAGTGCCCAGCCCTGGGGCCGGAGGGGTGGGCAGACTGAGGAGTGTTCGCCAGGAAACCGTTCCCGAGACGAGTCGCTGGTCCTGGATTGGGTGGGACTGAGCACAGCTGGCCCGCACGGTGACGGAGGTGCAGAGTCGAGTCGGCGTGGTACTGACGATCTCGGTTTTGTCTCTCTCTCTCGTGTCTGTCTCTGCCCCTCGCGATCGCTGCTGTCCGGACACCGCCCTGTCTTGTGGCTGCTTGGATCCTGCCTCCACAGAACGTATCTCCTCGATGGGTTAATATTGACTTCCTATTTCTGCGGGCTCGTGGTGTGGTGGTGTCTCATGTGCTTGTTCTCTGCCCCTCCATCCCATCGTGGCCTGGCTTGCAGAGGATCGTGGGATGGGCCTTCCCCTCCCGGGCGGGCTGCACGTTCCCCCGCCTGCCCCTTTCCTGGCACCCACCCCCTGCCCCGATGGCCTGTGGTCCGGGAAGGGGAACCACTCCCACGTTCCTGTTCAGGTTCCAAAGGTTCCCTGAGGGAGAGAGACTAGGCCAGAGCTGAGAGTCCCCCTGCTCGTTCAGTTGTGAGGATTACGCTGGACTTTCTGTCTTTTCGCACCATGTCTGATGGGACCGTATTGAGTCCTGCAGAAGTCAGGGACATGAGACAAGACGACAGTGTTGAGGGGGCTCGGGCTGGCATGCTGAGTCCCCTGTGCACTGACTCTTGGGGGCTGAGGCTGTCGTTCGCCTTCATAGAAAGTGTAAGGGCCCAGGGTTTCTGAGTGATGGGGGTGAGGGCTTGGGAGGAGCCCTGAGAGGCGTAGGGCCGTCCTGCCCAGTCCCGGGGGGCCTCGTCTCCAGGCCGGGGCCTCTGCCTGGATCAGGCACGTTTGCATTGTCTCCCAGGACCACAGTGGCTTAGACTTGCGTTCCAGAGGCCCAGCAGGCAGGTCCATCAGGTGTTGGAGGAGGCAGCAGGAGAAGGTGCCCCCTGATAAGCACCAGTGGAAGGCAGAGCAGGGGGGATTTAGGGACCCCAGGTTCAGCTGGAGCTCTTGTGCCACCCTGGTGTCCACTCTCCTCGCCCAGTGCCCGTGGCTGTGTCTGCTGGTCTTGGTCTTTGTGTCCACGAGGTGCCCTGCTCCCCTTACCGTGTGGCTCCTCCCAGCCCTGTCCCATCTTGCTCGGTCCCCTCATGACCTGCCCCCCTGCAAGGCCGCCTGCCCTCCCAGGCCAACCATCAGCTCGGGTCCCTGCCGGGGCACCAGGTGGCCCTGCCTGTGCACTGCCAGCTTGGGCCTTGTGGTGTGTCTGTCTCGGTATGCTCTCGCCTCCCTTCCTCTGGTGTATTCATTTGGTTTCTTTTCTTTGAATAGCATAGCGTATCGTCGGGTCATTCGTGTCTATCAGTATGAAGTTGGGGATGATCTGTCTGGAAGGTTTTTCTCCTCTTATTTCTCTTCTTACCTCACTGTGGTTTTACCAATGCACTCTTGACTCCCCCAGGCGGCTCTGCTTTCTGACTAACCCACCGCCCGCAGCCGCGTGGGCAGGAGGGGTCTGTCCTCCCACTGCACCAGCGCCCACCCTCCTGCCCCCAGGTCCCAGGGGGTGTTGCTTTTCCTGGGGGGACGTGGCGTGCCTGGGAGTCTGACCTGATGGGGTAGGAGGAAGCCTGGTGCCTTGCCTTGCTAGAGCACTTTGAACTTGGGGCAATTCTGGAGCTAACGCTGGCTCGCTGGGTGTTAAAAGGGTAGGTGGGGGCAAATGTGGGTACAGGGGAGGCCGGGTGCGACCTCGTGAAGGACACGTGCACAGTGTGACTCGTCCCTGCACGTAACCTCGTTTGTCTGTTCACTGGTGGCCTCTGTGACCTCACACTGTTAAGACTGTTACGTCAGGAAGAGGCTCCCCAGAGGCCCCTCGCTCTTCAAAACTTGGCTTTGGAAGGAGCCTCTGGTGTTGTTTCTCTAGATGACAGAACCTGAACCTGGGGTTTAGTCACAGCCACTCCTCCTTTGGGCAGAATGAGAACAATTTTCAAAACCAATCTGGCCATGATCTCGGCATCCCGGTTTGCATGTCGAGGGGCCCTCTGACCGCATCCCTGCATCCCCGTTGCTGTCACTTCCCGTGGAGCGTGGGTGCTCTCCTTGGGGACCTGAAGAGGCCCCGGGGACCCCTGGGTGGCTGTCAGCTCACCGGCCTCCCCTCCACCCTCAGGCCTCCTGTCAGGTGGCGGGGCGGTGCAGGTGCCCTCCTCCCCTGTGGCCGCAGCCCCCCTCTGTCCCGGGGGAGCTTAGTTGGCTCCTCAGGTGCCCTTCGAGGGCCTGGCTGGGCCTGAGGAGCCAGCCGCGTGCAAAAGCGTCCCGGCTAGGGAGCAGAGAGCAGGCCGGGTGGGGCTCAGCCCACCTCACCTGTGGGTGAATGCCAGCTCAGGCCGCAGCCTCCGAGCCCTGAAACTGGAGTAGCGGTACCTGCCCTCCCTGGCTTCCAGGGCTGCTGAGAAAAGGTAGCCAACAGCAGATAGGTCTTGTTCCCTCAGTAAAAGAAATTCGAGACTGCAGGTCCTTTAATCTGAGGAAAGTTAACTTCACGCTTGCGATTAGGCCTCTTGCCTCACTGCGTGTCTGTGTTTAGGTCCTGCATGGTGGAAGAATCTGGGACCCTTGAATCGCAGCTTGAAGCTACCAAAGTAAGTGCCCGTTCTGCCCACTTCTGCCAGCAGGCCTCCTTGGCTGCAGGTCAGGGACGAGGTAGGCTGCTTGGAAGCCACCCCCCTTCTCCCTTGCCTTAAAGCAGCCCAGGACCGCCATCACTTTAGAGGCTACTGCCTGGAGCCCCGCTTGGACAGGAAGAGGCTCGTTGGGGCTTCTATATCCTGTTGCCCTGGCAGGTCAACCCGCCGATCGGTGCCTCTCACACTGAAGCCTCTTCCTTTGTTGAGGCTGTAGGGTTTTAGCTTCATCCAGTCCCTCCTTTCCCCTTGCAGGCAGCCCTACAGGCCTCAGGCTGGGGTGCTGAGACTGAGGAGGGCTGTTAAGGAGGCGTTTGAGCCCACGGACCGAGGTAAGAACCTCTGACCCACGTGTCTTTGCCCTTCGCCCTGCAGCGCAAACACCAGGAGATTCGAGCCATGAGAAGTCAGCTCAAGAAGATTGAAGACCTGGGGGCGGCCATGGAGGAAGCGCTGATCCTAGACAACAAGTACACGGAGCACAGCACCGTGGGCCTGGCCCAGCAGTGGGACCAGCTCGACCAGCTGGGCATGCGGATGCAGCACAACCTGGAGCAGCAGATCCAGGCCAGGTGCCCGGGGCGGGGGCGGGGCGGGGGCACATGCCGCCAGCCGCCTGGGCCGGAGGACCCGTCCCTGACCCTGTCCCTCCTTCCAGGAACACGACAGGAGTGACCGAGGAGGCCCTCAAAGAATTCAGCATGATGTTCAAGTGAGTATCCCCGCGCCCTCCCTGCTGGGGAAGGTGGGCTCAGTAGCAGGGCCTCTGAGCTGAGGCATCGGCTTTCTGCCACAGACACTTCGACAAGGACAAGTCCGGCCGGCTGAATCACCAGGAGTTCAAATCCTGTCTGCGCTCCCTGGGCTATGACCTGCCCATGGTGGAGGAAGGGGAGCCCGACCCTGAGTTCGAGGCCATCTTGGATACTGTGGATCCTAACAGGTGACTATCAGGGAAGGAGCATAAGCAGCCCTGCCCGAGGCTCCTGCTGTGCCCTCCCTACTCACTACACCTTGCCCCCCACCCCAGGGACGGCCACGTCTCCCTGCAAGAGTACATGGCCTTTATGATCAGCCGTGAGACCGAGAATGTCAAGTCCAGCGAGGAGATTGAGAGCGCCTTCCGGGCCCTGAGCTCCGAAGGGAAGCCTTATGTGACCAAGGAGGAGCTGTACCAGGTCTGGGTCTCTGCTTCTGGGGCCGGGGGGTGGGTGTGTCCTTTGAAAGGCAAAAGCCCAGGCAAGGCTGGCCCTGAGCTTGGGGGCAGAGCTGAGTCTAGAGTCGCAGCCCCCAGTCTTGAGCCTCAGCTGCTGTGTGCAGACCCTTTTACCCCGTCTTCAAGTGAAACTCAGCCCAGGCCAAAGGCTGTTAACAGCAGAGATCCAGAAGCTTGGACACGGATGTTTCTGAAGTCGGGCCCACTGCCCACCGCACCCCATAGCACAGTTGGCGTGGTTGGTCAGGGCTCGGCTGACATGCACCTTTTCCTCCAGAACCTGACTCGGGAACAAGCTGACTACTGCGTCTCCCACATGAAGCCCTACGTGGACGGCAAGGGCCGCGAACTCCCCACTGCTTTCGACTACGTTGAGTTCACCCGCTCGCTCTTCGTGAACTGATCCTGTGTTCCTAGGTTAGCCTGGCCCACGCTGCTTGCCCTACCGTTGCCTTGCTGCATGTCAACTCCTCTCTGTGCTCTTAAGAAAAATACTCCAGACAGTGTTGCTTTCCAGCGTAACCTTAACTTGCTTAGCTTGGTTTAAGATTTAGTAGAAAACGGTGCTTCAGTAACCGGCTTTAGGTCCAGTTGCCATTGCCACGTTGCTGCAGGGACCCAATTCCTGTCTCAAGGCCGGCTGCCCCATTCCGACTACAGCAAAATCTGAGCAGCCGGCTAGTTCCCCTCTTGTTCGCCCTCCTTCAATTTTGTTTTCATGTAAAAGACAAATAAATGACTTGACTCCCCCAAAAGCTTGTCATGTCGTCTTCATTCAGCTTCCATCATAAACACACAGCCCAGAGGTAGCCTCCCTGACCTCAACTGGCCACCTCTGAGGCCAGCTGGTCCAGGTGCTCTGTCTCCCGGGCTCCCTGTTCAGTGAACTCACTGCTCAGCTGCCACACCTTTACCGTGCCCTTGGCATCACCAGCAGCCAGGAGTTGAGTCTGCTGGCAGTTGAATTCAAGACAGTAGACAGGGCTTTCATCCTCGGTTTGCCTGACTGAAACCGCGGGCTTCTGGGAGCTTTTCTGCAGATCAAACAGCTGCACATCACCTTCAGGGAGAGTCGTGGGGTGAGATAGGCCCAGAGCCGCAGCCTCTGAGCCTCTTCGGTTCCCAAAGACATGAGAAGGCTGTGACTCAGTTCAGCTCTCCGTCCCACGTGACCTTGCCCACAGCCTCCCCAGCCGACAGTTGCAGAGACACGCTGGGCTCATGTCCCTTCAGTGGAGTGAAGCCCGGAGCCGTGCCTTACCTTCCCCAGAAGCAGCCGCAAACACCAGGGGGCGCACCGGGGACCAGCGCACAGCAAACAGGTACTTGTGGGAGAGCTGCAAAGAGGTCAGGGGCTGGGCCTGCAGCATGGAGTACAGGTGGACGTGGCCATCCGTCCCTGCACTCAGGAAGAGATTCCTAGATGGGACACAGGGCAGGCGGCGGGTGAGCACTGGGGTCCAGGTGTGGCTGGGGCCTTTCTGTCGGACTCCTCATGGGCTACTGGGCTCCGGAAAGTAAGGAGCCGATTCCCTGGAGCTAACCACAGGAGCTCTGGGTACTGGAGCTCAGTGGGGAAGACCCGGGCCCAGGGCAGACGGCAGGCTCTTAGGCAGTTCTGTGTGGGTCCTGGTGGGACTCCCCCGACCTCCCTGTGCCAGAGGCCCTGTGGGCCCTCCCTACCTGTGGAAGGGGGAGCAGCTCACAGAGTAGACGGGGCCACCGTGGGGGCCGAAGGTGAACTGCGCCGGGGCCCGCAGGGGCACAGAGCTGGGCATCCGTGTGACAGCAGCGTCCTCTGCCGTCAGGGAGCACTTGAGCGGGAAGCCGCCTTCTGTGCCCAGCACGAAAAGGCTGGGGTCGAAGTTAGAGAAAGCCACCGCCGTGGCGCCCACCTCAGTCTCCCCACGAGAAGGCTGCGGAGGAAAACAGCAGCAGGGCAGAGCCGGGGGGGAGTCTGCTCGGTGGCCCCAAGGAGCCTGGGGCACGTGCGTGACTGCTGTAGCCCTCGGGGACTCCCACCTGCCCACCCGCCCCCAAGGCGCACTGGCTCGGGGGGTCCCAAGGCCCAGCGCTGCCTTGTGGGCCTATGTCCAGGGTGGCAGCCTCACCCCTTATACCTTCTTCAGCTTCGTGTTCCTGGGGAGCTGCTGTACGGCCAGGGCGAAGCCCGTGCTCAGCTGCAGCCGGCCAGCCCCAACCCCCTGCCAGAGCAGCACCTTCCCGTCAGCGGCCACACTTAGCACCTGGAAGCGGTGGCTGTGCCGGGGCTCCGGGAGCCAGACCACCTGGGCAACCGGGAGAGGAGCCAGGTCACAAAAGGACACCTACCCCACCTCCCGGCAAGGCCAGCTGTCAGCCTCCACACGACCTTCCCCTTCTCTTCCAGGAGGGAAAGAAAAAGGGAGACTTCTTGCAGAGGCTTGGGAGCCACCTGACCCACCAGGGGGTAGACCCAGAGGGTTCCCAGGTACCCCCAAGTCCCAGCAGAAAACCAGGACGGCAGAGGCTCCATGGAGGCGGCCAGCAAGGCCAGGCCCAGGGGGCTCCCTCTGAGGGCAAGTATGACTCTGGACCCAGATACTCCAAGAATGCCAGAGGCAGCTGGCCAAGCGCTGACTCCCTGGTGACCTTCCTCCTGGGTGGTGGCCGGCCAGTGGGCACCCCTTCCCCTGCTCCATGCTGCGGAGCAGACGCCCGGACGGCAAGGCCTGGCTCTGGAGGAGGTTACCTCCCACCCCGCCCGGCGGGCCGCTGCCCTGACCTGGTACACGGGGTCCGTGTGCGTGTCGTCCGTCAGGCCCGTGCGCCAGAGCAGTGGGTCCTCGGGGCGGCTTATGTCCCACACCAGCACCTCGCCACTGTACAGTCCACCTAGAGGCCAAGTGGGCATGGGGAGCCGCCCATAGCCAACAGCCTCGCTTTGGGGACGGGCACCCGCCCCTTCTCGTCCACTGCGCTAGGACGTGGGGCTGCTTCCTCAAAAAGAGTCCTGGTCCCCAGGCCGCCTGCTCTATCCAGCGGTGCCCACCCCGGGAAGCTCCCCCACCACCAGGCTGCTCTCCCCTGCCCGCACCTGCCGTTCCTCCAGCTTCACCTGCCCCCTTTCCCAGCGCGCACATCACTGTGGTCAGCGCCCTGAGACTGCCTGCTTCGCCCAGCCTCACATCCTGACCAGGCTGTACCTCCACGTGGCCCGCACCACCCAAGACTCAGCTAAGGACCTGCCTCCTCCTCCTCCTCCACACCCAGTTACCCCACCCAAGCCCAGGGCTCAGGACCCCCTGTGGTCCCTGCTTCTGGCTGTGACCAGGGGCTGAGGGCCAAATGCAGGGCCTCGGCCACCCGCTACAGGATGCGGAGCAGAGACACAGGCTGGGGGGCTCACCTGCCACGTGGGATGGCCGCGTGGGGTGGAAGGCCAGGCACATGGCGGCGCTGGGCACCTCCACCACCGCCGACGGCTGCTGGGGGCTCAGGCCTCGCCGGTCCAAGTTCCAGGCGCACACGAAGGACCTCAGCGTGCTCCAGTCCCCGTCATCCAGCCTGCAGAGACACACCCGCACGAGCTCAGCCCGAGGCCTGGACTCCATCCCAACCTGCGACACCCCAGCCCACCTTGCTCCTACTGCCCGACCCACCTCACCCCCTGACACACGAGTCTCTGGCCCCATCACACACAGACACTGTGTTGGGCACCCAAGTGGCAGAGGCGCCTATATGGCACCCGAAGGTCATGGCTCTCCCCGGAGAAGGGTCTCCAGGAACCAGGAACAGGGCCATACGTGGCGGGGGAGGAAGCTGCGCATGTCTGACACAGCCTGGGAGAGACGAGGCAGGCCCAGGGCTCACAGCCCACTGCTGATAGCTGGGCACTGGGAGAACCTTCCCTTTCTTTTCCTGCCAACCCAAGGCTCAGGCAGCCTTGAGAAGGAAGATTCCCACAAAGGCCAGCTCTGGGCCCACCCCTTTCTGCGCAGACGAGGAGACGGATTCAGACGAGGGTCTCAGGGCGTCCTATCGCTCCCACACACCCCTGTTGCTACTCACCGGCCATAGGAACAGGCCACCACAGAGCCAGTGGAGTTCCAGGAGACACCAGTCACGTGGAGACCCTGTCCTTGGGCTGGGGGGTAGCTCAGGGTATGTAGGCAGGTCACCTGCAAGAGACAGGCCATCCCCACCTCCGAATCCCAAAGCCACCCAGCAGGGGAGTGAAAGGCAGACACAGGTGTGGGGCTCCCGATTCCGGTCAGGATTCCAGGCCACTGCCCAGCCCGGGGACAGTGCGGAGCCTTCACCCCATCACTCCCCTCAACAGGGTGCTTCCAGAAGGAAGAGCCTTGGGAATTGAGATGGACACCAGGCTCCAGGTCAGAGCTGGACCCTGCACTCACATCTATTCCACACAAAATCTCCAAAGCCTTGGCTTCCGGAGTGGCACAGGGGTGATGGCTGCCCGACAGAGAGAGTAGCCTGGATGCCACATGACTACACAGGTGAAGAACGGTCACAGGAGCGCGCTCCATGTTAGGCGTATCTCAACACACACTTTTAAAAGCTTGGGCGCCCTGCGGCTCAGCCCACAGCTGCCAGCAGCAGCTAACGAGAAGGCCAGCAGTGCTGGCCACGGTGAGGGTCCGGTACACTTTCCAGGGGCTAATCTGCACCACAGGCCGAAACTCCTGCGAAAAGTCTCACCTGTCTTGACCTCATAACCCCAAACAGAGAAACCATCCAATGGCAAAAAAAAGTCCGAACTCTGTCAGAAGCTGCACTGTGGGCCTCTGGTGAGAATGCAGAACGTCCAGACACCGTGGAAAACAGCCCAGCGATTCTGCAAAATGTTACCAGCAATGCCACTCCGAGGGACATGCCCAACACGCGCACTTGAACACAAGCGGCCACAGCAGCGCTCACGACAGCCAGAACGTCCAGCGACTGACGGACCAGCGCGGTATAGCCCTACCACGGCGAACGGTTCAGCCGCAGAAAGGAATGACGTCCTGAAAGACGCTGCAACACAAGGACCCCTGACAACACTCTGCTAGGCGGACACAGTTACATACTCAGCTGTTATGAGCCCATTACGTGAGATGTCCAGAAAGACAAATCTGAAGACAGAAAGGGGGTGAGCAGCTGCCAGGAGCTGTGGGGGAAATGGGGAGTGGCTGCTAGTGGATGTGAATTTTTGGGGGGGAAGTGATGAAAATATTCTAAAATGGATTGTGGCAAAGCTTACACACCTCTGTGCCGTGCGCTCTGTCGCTCAGTTGTGTCCGACTCTTTGTGGCCCCATGGGTGGTAGCCCTCCAGGCTCCTCTGTCCACAGGGGATCTCCAGGCAAGCATACTGGAGTGGGTTGCCATGCCCTCCTCCAGGAGATACTCCCACCCCAGGGATGGAGCCCAGGCCTCCCACACTGCAGGCGAACTCTACCGTCTGAGCCACCAGGGAAGCCCCTACTGGAAATATATTAAAACCCACTTCACACTTTAAATGATTTATATGGGTGAATTATATGGGTTGTAAACCATATCTCAGTAAATTTGTTGGTTTTTTTTCCTTTTTTCAGTTGTGCCCCTCGGATCTTAGTTTCCCAGCTGGGGGTTGAACCTGTGCCCCCTGCAGTGGAAGCATGGTATCTTCACCCCTGCACCACCAGCGGAGTCCTCGGCAAATCTGTCATTCTAAAACAAAGCCATGCAGTGGGGCCAGGAGGCAGAGGGGGCATGAGAAAAACTCTCGGGGTTCTGGTTCCATGAATGTTTGCACTGTGTGAAAATTATGGGCCCGAACACTTGTGATCTGTGCCTGTGTTTATGCACATTTTATGAATTCAATAAAAGTTTGTACTAAAAAACAAACTATAAGCATTATGTATCAAAACAGCATTTGTAACTGCAACGATTAGTACACTTTAAAATCTAAAGATGAGAAGGCAGAGGGACAGAAAGATGGGCTGCTCCGTACCTTCATTGGTGGGTGTCTGCCAAGACCCAACACAGCACACCGTGAATTTACCTGTGTGGAAAACCTACCTCAGCAAACCTGACTCCATGAAAGTCTATGGTGAAGCATCGCGCAGCAGTTTAAAAAGGACAAGAGTCTATAACGGAAAGGGATCTCAAAACAGGAAAAATGTATATTTATACACATATTATACATATATAGATAACTGGATATATGTATAAAACTGGCCATATATATGTACACGGGCTTCCCTGTTGTCTCATATGGTAAAGAATCTGCCTACAAGGGAGGAGACCCCGGTTTGATCCCTTTTAATTTTTAAAGGGAATGGCTACCCATCCAATATTCTTGCCTGGAGAATTCCATGGACAGAGGAGCCTGGCAGGCTACACTCCATGGGGTCACAAAGAGTCGGATATGACTAAGCAACTAACACTTTCACTACACACACACACACACACACACACCCACCCACCCCTGAATCACTTCGCTGTACATCTGAGGCTATATAATACTAACTATACTTCAATTTTTTTTTTTTGGCCACACCAAATGGCATATGGGATCTTAGTTCCCCTACCTGGAATCCAACCCACATCCCCTGCAGTGGAAACACAGAGTCTTAACCAGTGGACCACCATGGAAATACCTAACTGTATACTTCACTTAAAAAAAATTATAATAGGGAATTCCTTGGTGCTCCAGTGTTTAGGACCCCATGCTTCCACTGCTAGGGGCCCAGGTTCAATTCCTGGGTGGGGAACTGAGAGCCCACAAGCTATACCACACGGCCAAATAAATGAATAAAATAAAAATGGTAATAAATAAATTAAAAGGACACAGGTGAAGTCTACGTAGCAACCTGACAACGTAGAACAGGCTTTGCTTCTGAAGATAAAAGACCCCAGACTCGTCACAGTGCCTCCCCGCTGTCAGCCACACGTGCAAACAAGGGCCAGGGCAGGACAAGGCAAAGAGGCCAAAGGTTCCGGGGGTGCCCTCCTGGGTGCACTCCCCTAGGTGGCCTCCTCCCCATCTCTAACTCCGAAGTGTTCGGCCAAGTCGTCACTGATTTTCTGATTGTGAAGGCGCAGTGCTTGACTGAGAGCAGCGGCTCAGCCTTTCTGGGGCTACGACAGCCACGGACAGCAGGGAAATGTCAAGGCCAACTCCCTGACAGCTGGAGCAGAGACAGAGCAGCCTGATGCCTCAGCCAATGCAGTGACTCCACTGGGGAAATAATCAAGAAATTCATGCAAAGGAAAACCAAAGTGGGAGAGACAGCCTCGCTTTAGCTCTGCCACACAGCAGCAAACCGGCAAAGACTACTCTGCCCCACACTCAAAAAGGAAAGCAACTTCAGGGCCGCGAGAGGCCCATATGCCCCACGGCCACCCGGGGGTGCTGCCTAACCCCCCACCTGCTCACTGCTTCCGGAAGACATGCTTCTAGAAGCGATGCTGTGCTGAGATGTCCACCAACGGGGACCCCAAGAAGGCTGCCTGTCCGCTCAGTGGCACGTCAACGCAGGTTCTGGGGTGTCTGGGGCCCCTCCTCTACAGGAACTGGCAGGGAAAGCTCTGCTGAGCGCGAAAGGTCGCAAACAGCCTGGACAGCGTTCTCCACCTGCGTCTAAGATGCTCTTGATGGCAACAGTAGCAGCAGCGCGCTGTGTGTCAGGGTCGAATGGGAAAGGCCTGCGAACCACTGCTCCCACTCGCAGTACATGTTCCGTATTTTTGCAGCGACTGTTTGTTAAAATGAACGTGTAGTGCTTTGTAATCAGAGTATTTATTTATTTTTCCTGCTTTGCAGATTCAATCGGAGGGTAACTACAAAATTGTGACGGTTTCTGCCATGTATCAATATGAATCAGGCATAGGCATATATACGTCCCTTCTCTTTTATTTTTCATTCATTTTTATTTATTTAGCTGCACCAGATCTTAGCTGTGGTATGTGGGATCTAGTTCCCTGATCAGGGATAGAACCTGGCCCCCTGCGTTGGGAGCACGGAGTCTTAGCCACTGGACCACCGGGGAAGTCCCTGTCCTCTCCCTCTTGAACCTCCCTCCCCATCTCACCCCTCTAGGTTGCCACAGAGCACCTCTGGGTTCCCACTGGCTGTCTATTTTACATATGGTAACGTGAACGTTTCAATGTTACTCTCTCAAATCATCCCCCCCCCCGACCCCCCCACCCCCCCGACCCCCCCCACCCCACCCCCCCGCCGTGTCCAAAAGTCTGTCCTTTATGTCTGCGTCTCCTTTGCTGCCCTGCGAAGAGGATCATCGCACCGTATGTATTTTCTAAAGGGGGAGAAAGTAATATACAGGTGGACCAAATGCACAGAAAGGTGGAAAAGCCTTAACAATGAAGAACAAGCGCTTGGGACTTCCCTGGTGGTCCAGGGGCTAAGCCTCCGTGCTCCCAACGCAGGGGGTCTGGGTTTGATCCCTGGTCAGGGAACTAGATCCCACATGCTGCGACTAAGACTCAGACACACAGCAAAAAAAACCCCAAACAAACAAAAAACCAACAGCTCACCCTCTTTGAATGCAACTGTAAAAAGGGGCAGCTGAGCCCAGATTTTAACGTTCATGACCTTCTTCTTGCACTCCACTTAAAAATAACAACAAGTCCACACTTACTTGTGGCCTTGGCAAATGTTTTTCAGAGGGCTTTTGAGGATTTCTCTCAAACAAATACACTCTCCCAAACCTATCAATGATTTGGTGGGAACAGGACAGCTGTATATCCAAAAACAGACGGAAGAGGAAGGGCGGGAGAGAAGGGCTATGACCTCTGAATACAGAACTACTCATCTCCATTTCTCGAGGAAGAAAACAATGCATAAGAAAAGCCTTCACTGCCTAGTCAGCAGCCTGTCCCCAGGCACCAGCAGGGTGGAGCAGAGGTCAAGGACCCGCCTTCGTTCAGAGGTTTCCTGATCTCAAGTGGTGGCTCCAACTGGACATTACAGGGTGACTGCTCTGAGCTCTGCCTCGAGACCAGAAAAGGCTTGGCAATGCAGAAGTCACTAGAGCGCCAAAGTAAAACCAGGGAGACTGGGACTCAAACTCCAGCTCAGCCAGTTACAGCTGTGTGACTGCAGACAAGTCCCTTAGCCTCTCTGAATCTCATCTATAAAATGGCGATCAAACGAACTCCGTGGCAGTCCTGCGCTTTTGCTGCCAAGGGCCCCAAGTTAGACTCTTGGTCAGGGAACTAAGATTCTACAGGTTGTTCAGCGTGGACAAAAAATAAATATAAGATGGAGATCAGTAAAGAACTAGCTGTCCAGAAGGATCAATGAGTTGGCACAGAGTGTACCTGGGGAAACAGAGCTGAGTCATCAAGGAAATAAGACCCAGAGTCAGACTGTCCAGCCTCAAACCCTGCCTCTACTGCCTACTAGCAGTGAATGGAAATAACAAGGCACCACCAAGGGTAGCAGGGAAGGCCCAGTGACTTCTTAGCTTAATATCTGGCAAAAAGTAAGAGCTTGGTGAATGCTGTTATGATTGTTATTGGTGTTCCTATTACTTGGCGGGCCAGGGCTTCCCAGGTGGCATTACTGGTGAAGAACCTGCCTGCCAGTGCAGGAGACGCGGGTTCGATCCCTGGGTGGGGAAGATCCCCTGGAGGAGGGCATGGCCACCGACTCCAGTACTCTTGCCTGGAGCATCCCATGGACAGAGGAGCCTGGCGAGACCATCTACAGGTTCGCAAAGACTCAGACACGACTGAAGCAACTTGGCATGCATGCTGTTATTGGGTGGCACAAAAGAAGGACTTAAGATGAGCTAAAGCCACAACCCAAGGCATCCCAGGCCCGTTCCAGCCCATCCCTACCGTCTGCTGCTGCTCGGCCCAGTTCACCTCGAAGCCGTCAAACGCATGGCTCTGCCAATTCTTGTTCAGCTCTCGGGTAACCATGGCCTCCACTTTTCGGAGAAAGGCCGCAAGCCGGGGGCCATTGTACCGAGGCACAGACGGCAGGCTGACCGGCTCGGGGATCTCGGTCTGCACCTCAGCATCCACATGCTTCCGGGCCTGCACGGACGCTTCAGCGGTGGTAATGCTAGCCGTCTGGCAACTTTTCTGGAGAAGGAGATTGAAACGCAGTCACCAGCCAGCTCTCCTCACAGCACCACCTGCCCAGGCACTCACTCACCCACAGCTGCTGTTTATCCTTGAGCAAAAGGAACACTGCTCACTCTGTCTGCCTGACGACCGTCCCCTTCCTCTAGTAACTAGCCCATCTTCCTGGGGAGGAACCCAGTTGGTGTGGTGTGGGTGGAGATGACCCAGAGGGAGTAACCCTTTCCAGCCAGAGAAACCCACTCACGTGGTTGTCAACAGGCAGTGGGAAAACTTCAAGGTCATGAGTAGAAGACAGTCACTTTCTTATTAAAAATATACCTCCTAGGGACTTCCTGGTGATCCAGTGGCTAAGACTCCACACTTCCAAGGCAGGCGGCCCCGGGTTCAATCCCTGGTCAGGGAACTAGGTCCCACATGCCTCAGTGAAGAGTTCACATGCCACAAAGACCCAGCACAGCCAGATAAAAAGAAATTAAATATATATATACACCTTCTGTTAACAGATCTCCTTGACTATCGATTATAAAACATACCAATTATTTAGTAATAGCTTTTTAGGAGGAAACTGTATTAAGTGTACACATCAGTTGTGAGACACACCTCTTTTAATACCTGTTAAAATAGAGGTTGAAGAGACGTGTTCTAAATTGAGGACATACAGAGGCACACAGAGAACAGATAGAGACACTGTGTGGCTGAAGGCTGAGCCCCCTCACTCCCCTGGGCAGTGACCACCACCAGCTAATATGGAGCACACAGCCCCTCATTTCACCCTCCCAACACACCTGAGCTGCAAACCTGACTCCAGAGTGGAAAAGGACCTCAGCGACCACGCTAGACGGGTGGTCTCCCTGAACAAGGTCGTAGAACCACCAGGAGGCTGGGTAAGGGACAACCTGCTGCCCCCTCCCCATCAACAGAGCTTCTGGTTCACTGGTCTAGGATGGGGTCTTTGCTAAAAAAGCCCCCAGGTGATGCCACAGGGCAGGTACTCAGATCCCATCTATATGCTTCCTGCAGCCACACCCCAGGGCCCAGAGTCCATCACCTCTGCCCTCAAGGTGCAGACAGCACTCACGTAGCCCCCTCCACCCCCGCCTTGATCTGAGGACCGGGTCTCACCTAGGGCAGCAGGACACCCCTCTCTCCCTCCCTTGGCCGCAGCCCTCTCCACCGGGGCACCTTCCAAGGTGTCCCGTGATCAAAGGACGCATGCATGTCTGTGGGGAGCTGCTTGGGAGGCAGCCTGCTCCCCAGCTGCCATTTCTCTCCACCCTGCCACCCGTCTCCAGTTCCTTGGCCCCCGTTTAGCTGGGCAGAGGGACAGACATCACATCAGGGAAGGGGACGCAGCCTCCTCCTTTTCTGGAGGACACGGCTGACGTTTACCAAATGAGGGCTCCTATACGACTGAGATTCCTGTCACCCACGAGAGGCTCTCCTCACGTGGCCGCTTGCCAGGCACCTGCACCTACAGCACAGCGACAGAGCCCGGACCCCCATTCTTCCGTTTGGGCTCGAGCACCAGGCAAGTGTTAAGAGACCCCAAAGGAAAGGAGCTGGCCCACAGGAGGGCAGCTGGGGAGGACAGGGTGAGACAGGGCTCCTCGCCAGGGGCTGAGAAATGCTGCCAGTGTGAGCACGGCTTCCCAAAGTCCCCCTTCCCAGCCCTTCCACGTCCTTCCCTGAGTCCTGTACACACACCTGATGATACTCGGGCGTGATGGGAGCTGAGATGGTTCCTGACCTAACTAAGCACCTCTTTATCAGCACACCAACAAAATGTGACGCCTTTGAGACATTCTGATGTTAACTAGCAGAGACTGTACCATGGGAATATCTTGGATACAATGTTGCTGGGAATTCCCTGGTGATCTAGTGGTTAAGAATCCACCATGCAGGGAACACGGCTTTGGTCCCTGCCCGGGGAAGATTTCACCTGCCTCAGGCAATTAAGCCGCCACAACAACTGAACGCATGCCGCGCAACGACTGAAGCCCACGAGCCTAGAACCCACGCTCCACAGAAGCCACCACAGCGAGAGAGTGGCCCCTGTTCACCTCAACTCGAGTAGCCCGCGAGCAGCAGCCAAGACCCAGCACAGCCAAAGTTTAATAAATAAACAAAACTGACAGGAATTCCCTGGTGGTCTGGTGGTTAGGACTTGGCACTATCACTGCTGGGGCCCGGGTTCCATTCCTGGTCAGGGAACTAAGGTCCTGCAAGCCTCACAGCACAGCAAAAAAAAAAAAAAACTAGTTGAGTGGGTTTTATGATGCAACATGGCCATTCCGTTGTCTCCTGTGTCTCACTCACATGAGGCCTCCAAGAGTGTGGGGGCAACTGAATCCAGAACCAGTATCAAAGTACTTCAGGCTATGACCTCCTTTTACTTGGCCTTGCCTCAAGTATATCAGGGTGGTGGTGGTTTAGTTGCTAAGTCGTGTCCAATTCTTGCAACCCCATGCCAGGCTCCTCTGTCCATGGGATTCTCCAAGCCAGAATACTGGAGTGGGTTGCCACTTCCGTCTCCAAGGAATCTTCCCAACCCAGGAATTGAACCCAGGTCTCCTGCACTGCAGGCAGATTCTTTACCAATTGAGCTATGAGGGAAGGCCGTATAGCAGGGTAGCAAACAGTTACTCAAAGGATGACCTGGAGCGGAGAGTCAACCAACGAAGACAGCAATGATCAACATTTTCACCGAAGCTGGGAGGCCCTGTTATGTCGCAACACCTTTGACTTCTAATTATTGCCAGCTACTCTGGTGGTGTTTTCACGTGTGTCTTGAAAAAAAAAAAAATGTTTAGTATCAAAACTATTAGCAAACTCCAAATGGTTGAGAACCACAAATCCAATTCCTGAAAACCTGTGAGAGGCCAAACCTCAGGTTAAAAACAAACACCTCCAGCAGGGGGTGTCACCTGCTACAGAACCCACGAAGGCGAGAAAGCAGCCCCGGGTACAGGGAGAGGGAGGAGCGGACAGGTAGGCAAGGTTAACTCAAAGCAGGAGGGGAGAAATTCGGCAGAATCAGGCTGTGGAGGACAGGCCACCAGAAAAGGGTTCCATCCAGTATTTCCCGGAGGCCTCTGGGAGATGCAAAAGTACACAAGACCCACTCCCTGCCCTCTGGGAGCTCACAGTCCAGGGACAGACCTGAATGCCGAAAATGAATGCATCTGCTGATAAAAAGCTTTAGAACTAAACGGTAGTGATGGCTGCACGTCGTGAAGGTATTTAACATCACCGAACTGTACACTGTAATATGGTAAAATGTGTATGTATCTTACCACAAGAAAAGAATGCACCCTATATCCTTTTTTTTGTCACCCTGTGGCATCTGGGACCTTAGCTCCCTGACCACAGATTGAACCTGTGCTCCCTGCATTGGAAGAACAGAGTCTTAATCACTGGACCACCAGGGAAGTCCCCCACTCTACATTCTGAGGACTCAAATAGGCTTCAGAAGGGTAACACTGTTGGAAAGGAGGGTGGATTATATTAATGGTTCTCAAGTTTTGCCACATATGACAATAACCTGGGGAGCTTTTATAAAACCAGATTCCCAGGTCACACCACATACCAATTAAACCAGAATCCCTGGAAGTAGGGACCAGATATTCATATTTTTCAAGACTCTCCAGGGCATTTCAGTGTCAGCCACGTTTGAAAAAGCAGAGACCAGGATTAAAGCGATTAGGAGCCCTTCATCTCAAACACTTAGACGTGAGCCCCCCCATACGTGAACAGTACTGGGGGTCAGTCTCAAACTGTTTTCTTATTAGCAGCCTCATTTAATCCCACATTAAGTATTCTAACAAGACCCACTTTGCAGATCACTTGACTGGCCCAAGGCCAAGACCCCAAAGAGTCCCCATGCACTCAAAGCCAGGTCTGAACCCAAAGTCAAGGACCCTGTCCCTCTGTGAATAAATCGAGATAAAGCAAGAAGAGTTAGATCAAGCCAAAGATCACTACTACTTCAACAACGACAACCAAAAATCCATCACTGGAACATAAAACTGCACTCCAATACTGCATCACTACATGAGCTAAGCAAAGAACAACGTTTGGCTTTTCCAATAGAACTTGCAAAAAAAAAAATTAAGAAGCTGCATATAAAAATTTAGCTAAGGGCCTCTGTAACAATCTAGAAGGGTAGGATGGGGAGGGAGGTTCAGGAGGGAGGGGACATGGATGTACCTATGGCTGATTCTTAAAGATATCTGACAGGAAACAACAAAATTCTGTAAAGCAATTAACCTTAAATTAAAACAGATATAAATTTTTTATTTAATTTAGCTAAAACACTCATCACAGGGTTCTGATAAGAGAAAAATTGGAAACAGTCCATCAAAAGGGACCAGTTAAAATAAAATGAACTTACAGTAGTGAGTGAAAAAGTGGGTCTACAAAATATTCTGCAACGTGATTTCATTTTTGTAAAAAAAAAAAAAATGGAGGAACACAGACAAAACAGAGAGGGAGCAGGTATAAACCAAACTGCCGGAAAATGAGACTATGGGGTGGTTTTTATTTCCAGTTTTTCCTTACCCAGATGTTTTCCTAAATTTTGGATACCAGGACTTCCCTGGTGGTCCTCCCCTCTGAGCTCCCAGTGCAGGGTGCTCAGGTTCAGTCCCTGGTCGGGGGAACTAGATTCCACATGCCACAGCTAGAGTTCGCATGTCGCGACTGAACAACATCTGGCGTGCCACAACTAAGACCCGGCACATCCAAACTAATAAGCATTTAAAATAAATAATTAATCAAATAAATTTTGGACACAGAAACTTTTATAAAGAGAAACAAGTTAATCTGGAAAATTAACTCTTTCTTTGGACCCCTTCAACAGTCTTAGAATCTTTATTTTGGCCACGCCAGGCAGGTTGCAGAATCTTAGTTCCCTGACCAGGGATCAAGTCTGCATCCTCTGCAGTGGAAAGGCAGAGTCTTAACCACTGGACCACCAGGGAACTCCCAATACTCTTAGGACTTAAATTAATTAAGAATCCCCTTCAATAAAACTTCCCTGATAGCTCAGTTGGTAAAGAATCCGCTAGCAATGCAGGAGACCCCGGTTCAATCCCTGGGTCAGGAAGATCCTCTGGAGAAGGGATAGGCTACCCACTCCAGTATTCTTGGGCTTCCCTTGTGGCTCAGCCGGTAAAGAATCCGCCCGCAGTGTGGTAGACCTGGGTTCAACCCCTGGGTTGGGAAGATCCCCTGGAGAAGGGAAAGGCTAGCCACTCCAGTATTCTGGCCTGGGGAATTCCATGGACTGTATAGTCCATGGGGTCACAAAGAGTCAGACACAACTGAGTGACTTTCACACACACACTTCAATAAAACAGCAGAGACTGATTCAAATGAACCCCCTAAGATGAAAGCTTTTATACCTCAAGTATTAGAATCAGTTCTTGGAGCCCTATTGGTTCAAATTATAGGTACAAGAAAATATGCCTCAATCTCATTCTTTGTTTTAATTTTAAAAAAAAGTAAAAAGTTTGACTGAGTCAGTGATTCCCAATCTGAACTCTTTCAAAATCTGAATCTTCAGCAAGTAAGAGCTATTTCAAGTATTTTTAAAAGCCAGTGAATGTGAATTACACATTAACCTTCAATAAAGATGAACAGAAATAACTAAAATATCCCCTGCCTTTGCTTTTTTTTTTTTGCCATACCACACAGCATGTGGAACTTCCCTGACCAGGGATCAAACTGTGCCCCCTGCATTGGAAGCAAGGAGTCTTAACCACTGCGGCACTAGGGAAGTCCTGCCTTTGCTTTTTAAATAGAATCTTTTCTATCCAGTATGGTGAAGTGGGAAGTGCTCTGAAGCCAGATCAAATTTGGCTTGAGACCTGCAGACTGCTGGCCTGAGGCAAGAAACTTGTCCTCAAGTTCAGCTCAGTCGCTCAGTCGAGTCCAACTCTTCACGACCCCATGGACTGCAGCATGCCAGGCTTCCCTGTCCATCACCAACTCCCTGAGCTTGCTCAAACTCATGTCCGTCGAGTCAGTGATGCCATCCAACCATTTCATCCTCAAGAGTTAATCAAGAGTTAGGACTTTGAGGATTCCCTAGTGTTCCCGTGTTTTTAAGACTCTGAGCTTCTACTGTAGGGGGCTCAGGTTGTGATCCCACATGCTGTGTGGTACAGCCAAACATAAAATTTTAAAAAAGGAGAGAGGGTAAGACTTCATGGAAATCTCACCGGTACTGGTGTTGGTGAGGAAATCGTCTTCTGCAGGACCTCTCATCTGTGTGGAAAGCAAAAGCCTGTTTCCTCTGTGGGAAAAATGCAGCCCCCTTCCAATGCTCATTTTCACTGAGGGAAAACTAACATCCTTAAAATGATCTGCAAGCCCTAAACTTGATCTGCCTCTCCTTACCCTCTCCGGCCTCACCTGTGACCATCCGTACGTTCTCATTCCTTTCCAGCCCCACCTGCCTCCTCACACACACCAGCTGTGCTTGGACCGCAGGACCTGTGCGCTCCCCTGGCCATTCCACCTCAAATAACCTTGACTAACTCTCACTGCTCCAAATCTGCTGGAACATCACCCTCTCAATGAAGGTGCCACCACCCTGCAAACAACCCTTTCACTCCGCAACCCAATCTTTCTAATCCCTCACCCTTTTTCTTTCAGCCATGGCACTATTCACCTCGAACACACTGTATATTTACTTCTTACCTGCACTGTTTTACTTTCTGTCCCCTGCAGACAAGCGCCGCGTATAAGCTCCAGGAGGGAGCTCACCCACTGATGACTGAGGAGTCGCCAGGGGCACAGCAGTGCTCAAAGTCCATACACACAGACCCCTCAGGGGCCCTGGCACCCAGAAGCCCCGCCCTCGTTTCAGACAACCTCGTTTGTGTGCTTTGGATTAAACGACGTACTAGAAAACGTGTGTATCTCGACCTTAAGATTACAGTTTGGTCTTTTTTTTTTAGTAAAAGTTAGGTTTGAAATGCCTAGAAACTGCAGTTCACACGAAATCCTCCAAAACCTGGAGTCTTTAAAACCTCTTCTGGTTGCTACTCAAAGACCAGGGAAACTGAGACGTGAGTACCCCCAAGGATTCGTTTCTGTGGGTTAAAATATAAAAATAACCTGGCCCAGCTGCCGCGACGTCCCTCGCCCTCCCGCCCGCGTCACCCAGAGGCACACCCGCGCCCTCACCGTCTCCCCGCGGATGCCCTGGACGCCCCTCCACTGCGAGGGCACGGACGCCACGCCCAGGGTCTCGTCCTGAAGCGGCCCGGGCCGCTCGGGGCCCTCGGTACTCGCAGTCCCGCTTGTCGCCAGCGCCTCAGCTCCCGCGCTTCCCGCCAGGCCGAGCTGCCCAGGTTGCGCGCTGGTTGCCATGGAGACGGCTCCGCCGGCGCCACCCCACCCCCAACCTCCCCACCTCGCGCAGACGCAGTCCGCCGCGACCTTCGCCCCCGCGCCTCCAGAGCGGAAGGCTGGGGCGGTGAGGCTATCGGCGCCATTTTTCAGTTTGTCAGAGCGCACGCTCCAACACCCGAGAAGAAGAGATAAATTATTCTTTTCCCTTGATGCGACAATCACTGCCAGTTTTAGGATTCTCCAGCCGCAGAGGGAGCACGCCTGGGGCTTTCGCGGCAACTCTGGGTGGGGAGGGAAGTACGGAAGCCAGGCACCCGTGCCAAGTTCAAAGATGGCGCCGAGCGGCCCGGCGCAAAAGAGAGGGCGGGAGCCAGCGGCCGCAGCGGGCTTTAGAGTTATGGGGCATGGGAGTGCCGAGCTGGCGGAGCAGCCGAGCGCTCCAGGAGAGCCCCAGTTGGCGGCCACCTCGAACCCAAGTGCTCGGTCTCTGAGCCTCGATTTCTGCCTCAATAGAATGGCGATTTTAAATATCCATATATGGATCCAGAGTGTGCTTGAGAAGGCCCAAATGAAATCGAACGTAGGAAAAAATGCAATTTAAACCGAAGTTAAAGACTGGAACAACTACCAATTATTGAGTGTCTACCGTATATGTTGATTTAATAAATCTTAAAATAACTATGAAAAATCAAATGTTATATGTCGCTTGAGGGTGCTGATTGTCCAAAAAAATAATTTCCCCAGCTCACCCATAAAGGCCACATCACATTTGTCTAAGACCCTACAGACCCTTGCTTGGCCCCAAGACCCGGTTCTGAGCTTCTTGGCAAGAATCCTCTGGCCAGGTCCTCTGGGCTGCTTTCTTCCTGTCCCTGAACTCTCAGAGTTAAGGAAACGCGCCCAGAGGCTCCTCTGCACCGCCTCACTACTGATGCTCATTAGGACTCAGTTCAAATCAAGGCCGTGAGGCCCGATTAGATTAGCGACACTGGAAAGACAAAATGCAATAGAAATTTCTTCCTAGAAAGAAAGTAGAACCAGACAAAATTCTCCTTGTAAGGCCCTGTTAACACTAGAAAAGTTTGCAAGCATCACCAAAGATGCAAAACTCATGTTCAAAAAGAAACTCAAGGCTGTGAGGGTCAGGAGGCTTGGATATGAAGACTACACACTGCTATGTCCTGTTTTCAGACTTGACACCTCTCTGCACTTTGGTTTCCCAGCTATAAAAATAGATATAATCAAGTTGAAGGTAGTAGAATCTGCTTTATCACAGTAAGGAAGGAGACTATTTCAAGAAGAGGAGGGTGGGACTTCCCTGATGGTCCAGTGGCTAAGACTCTGTGCCCCCATTACAGGGAACCAGGGTTTAATCCCTGGTCAGGGAACTAGGTTCCACATGCCACAACTATAAGATCCCACATGCCACAGCTAAGACTCGGTGCAGTCGAATAAATAAAATATTTTTAAGAAGGGTGGCCCAAGGTATTAAACACCCCCAAACAACTTCAGTAGAGTAGTGGGAACAAAAACCAGCTTGCAGAGGGTTTAGGAATGGAGAAAGTAGAGAAGGTAATGGACATTATTGGGAAGTTCAACATAGGAAGTAGTTGTGAGTGTAAACTGGTAAAACCTAATTGGAGGATAATTTGACCTTTAAGTGTGCCTCCTCTTTAATCTAGAAATCCTACTTCTGGTAATTTTTCTTGAATTAACAATTACAGATTCACACGGATATTGAAAGCCAAGGATATTCAGCAATTATTCATTCACAGTAGAATTATAGCAAGATCCTGCAGCCAGCCTAAATTTCCAGGCAAAGTCATGGCACACAACAGGTATTCACTAAATATTGAGAAAGAATGGACAGTGAGGCTTTAGTTAAGTGTGTTAGGTGGAACACTGTCTCAGGTGGCCATTAAGAGTGTTACTGCTGTTTAAATGTGGCAAAATGTTTGCAACATAATAAGGTTCTTATAAAATGGCAGGAAGTGGGGAGGAACTAAAAAGCCTCTTTTTTTTTTTTTTTTTTTAAGCCTCTTGAAAGTGAAAGAGGAGAGTGAAAAAGATGGCTTAAAGCTCAACATTCAGAAAACGAAGATCATGGCATCTGGTCCCATCACTTCATGGCAAATAGATGGGGAAACAGTGGAAACAGTGTCAGACTTTATTTTGGGGGGCTCCAAAATCACTGCAGATGGTGATTGCAGCCATGAAATTAAAAGACGCTTACTCCTTGGAAGGAAAGTTATGACTAACCTAGATACCATATTAAAAAGCAGAGACATTACTTTGCCAACAAAGGTCCGTCTAGTCAAGGCTATGGTTTTTCCAGTGGTCACGTATGGATGTGAGAGTTGGACTGTGAAGAAAGCTGAGCGGTGAAGAATTGATGCTTTTGAACTGTGGTGTTGGAGTAGACTCTTGAGAGTCCCTTGGACTGCAAGGAGATCCAACCAGTCCATTCTGAAGGAGATCAGCCCTGGGATTTCTTTGGAGGGAACGATGCTGAAGCTGAAACTCCAGTATTTTGGCCACCTCATGCGAAGAGTTGACTCATTGGAAGAGACTCTGATGCTGGGAGGGATTGGGGGCAAGAGGAGAAGGGGATAACAGAGGATGAGATGGCTAGATGGCATCACCAACTGGATGTACGTGAGTTTGAGCGAACTCCGGGAGCTGGTGATGGACGGGGAAGCCTGGCGTGCTGCAGTTCATGGGGTTGCAAAGAGTTGGACAAGACTGAGTGACTGAACTGAACTGACTGAAAATACAATTTATATATATTGTTTCCAGGTGGTGGACGTGGTAAAGAACAGCCAGCCAATGTATTAAACATAAAAGAAACAGGTTTGATCCCTGGGTTGGGAAGATCCCCTGGAGAAGGAAATGGCAACCTGCTCCAGTATTCTGGCCTGGAGAATCCCATGGACAGAGGATTGTGGCGGGTCATAGGGTCACACAGAGTTTGACCGGACTGAAGTGACTTAGCACGCATCCTGGTTTTTATAACAATAAGTTTCTAAAAAAAACTCAGAGCTATAGATTCAAATATTGATAACAGTTGCCTCTGGGTAATTAAAGTTTTTCTCTCTTTGTAGGGTTAAAGTTTTATGTGGTTTATTTGTGAAAAGAAAAGAGAGAATGAATGAACAGACAAACGCTTAGCTGTGCTTGTGAAAGTATTATACCTTGAATGAGCAGGACAGTTTGAAACCGTTTACCTCAGACTGGGACTTGAACCCATGTGCTGAAACTCAAACTGAGCCCAAATCTCATGGTCTTCCCGCTGAGATCACAGACCTGGTTTCAGGACCTAATGAAGCTCAGGTTCTTGATGTCTCATCTCAGAAAGAATTCAATGAGAGAAAAAGTGATAGGTAAGAAGTGGATCTATTCACAGAGAAACACACTGAGCAGACAAAGAGTATGGGCCTCCGCAGAGGCTGAGTACAGAGGCCCCAAAGTGTGGCATGGTTAATTTTTATGGGCCTGGTAATTTCATAGGCTAATGAGTGGGAGGAATATTCCAACATATTTGGGGGAAGGGGTGGAGATTTCCAGGAATTGGGCCACCGCCCACTTTTTGGTCTTGTGACAGTGCCTTGAAACTGTCATGGCACCTCTGGGTGTGTCATTTCACTTGCTCACTGAGGATCTAGGTCTGCCATCTTGGACCCATTTGATTCTAATTGGTTTATGTTTTGTCCTGGGGTGATGTCATTCTTTCAAAAGTTGTGCCCTGCCCCCTTCCCTCCTGTGTCAAGTTGGGGGAACATTTCCAAGATGAGAGAGTCTTGAGCAGGCTTATGTGCTAGAAATGAGGGTACTCAAATGAAGACCAGGACTCACTGGAGGAGGAAGGGAGAAGAAGGAACTGGGGGACAGTAGGGATACCTGCATTATTTCTCGGCTCCCATTCCCCATCCTGAAGACACAGGCTCTCTGGCCACACTCCCTGTTACCCTGACAGCCATTCAAACTCCTCCACCGACCTCTGCCTCCCTGTCCCTTCCCTTTACCTGGAGCACTCCTCCCTGCTCTCCTGTTTAGCTCAGGACCAGATGCCAAGCCATTGCTGACTCTCAGGGGACTGAGCTTCTCCACTCTGGAACGCTCCTCAAAACTGTAATTTAGTAACAAGGTAGTAATGCATGTCTTTGCTCCAATAGGTCAGCTCCACCATCACAGGGACCATAGCTGTCCCCAGAGCCCAGCACAGTGCCTGGAACACACAGTGAAAAGGAATTGAATGACTGTCTAACCATCAGTAAGAACAGTTTCCAGCCTTATACATAGGACAGAGCCTCCCGCTCTTGTTTTTTTTTTTTTTTCTGACAGAACCATGTAGCTTTGGGGATCTTTGTTCCTCAAACAGGGATCAGCAGTGGAAACGTGGTGTCCTACCCACTGGACCGCCAGGGAATTCCTGAACACAGTCGCTTCAGTCGAGTCTGATTCTTTGAGAGCCTATGGACTGTAGCCCGCTAGGCTCCTCTGCCCATGGGATTCTCCAGGCAAGAAAGTATTCTTGAAAAGAAAGTGGGTTGCCACGCCCTCCTCCATGGGATCTTCCCTACCCACAAATTGAACCCCAGGTCTCTTACTGTATCATGCATTGGCAGGCAGATTCTTGACCACTAGCGCCCCCTGGGAAGCCTGAGGCCAGAGACCCTTCTAAATCTCTACTAGGCTTCACCCTGCCTACCCGGTTGTTAAGGAAGCCTCCTGCTTCCTACCTCTACTTCTTGGTGTCAAAAAAATGTTCAATAACGGTGTGTCCAGAAAGTGACGTCGCTCAGTCGTGTCTAACTCTTTGCAACCCTGTGGACTGTAGCCTACCATGCTCCTCCATCCATGGGATTTTCCAGGCAAGAATACTGGAGTGGATTGCCATTTCCTTCTCCAGGGGATCTTCCCAACCCAGGGATCAAACCCGGGGTCGCCCGCATTGTAGCAGATGCTTTACTGTCTGAGCAACCAGGAAAGTCCTTGTGTGTTCAAAGGATATTTAAATACATTCAAGGAGGAGAAAACTCAAAAAAGAAACCATCCCCACTTTAAAACCCTGGTGGCAATTATTTTAGGAACTTTCAGTTCTTTTTAGTAAAACAACTCAAATTTTGAGTGTCTAGAGGAGAAGGGGACGACAGAGGATGAGATGGCTGGATGGCATCACTGACTCGATGGACATGAGTCTGAGTGAACTCCGGGAGTTGGTGATGGACAGGGAGGCCTGGCGTGCTGCGATTCATGGGGTCACAAAGAGTCGGACACGACTGAGCGACTGAACTGAACTGAACTGATACCGTGCTCCAAGGATGAAACAACTAATTATATAATAATAACACCTCCTGGAGTATGGACTTCTCAACATGCACTGCAAGCACTTTGCATGAATTCTCACAACGTCCTCATAGACCAGGTATTGTTACAATCCACATTTCACAGATACAGGGAAGAATGAAGGCTCAGAGACCTTTGTGACTTACCCATGGTCGTGCATAGCTGGTGAAGTGGAGGTTGGACTAAACCCCAGAACTGCCCGATCCTTTCTTTAGGCAGGCCTATGCTCCTTTCTTTAAACCACCCCATGCCTCAATTTTCTTATATAAAATTGAGATGCCTGGCCTATCCCACTGGGTTGAAATAGGACTGGATGAGTTAACACTTGGAAAGGAAGCACACAAAGCAGCGCCTAGTATGCTATCAGTATTTATCAGTACTCTTCAATTATTACCATTATTATTACCACCAAGCCGTAAGGGATCAAAGAGACCACACAGAGGGAGACTGGGCCTTAAAAGACAGGAGAGATCAGTCCTGTGTTACAGTGTAGGTTCTCGGTGTACACACACACACACACACACACACACACACATAACACAACTGGTCATCTAAATAAGCGCCATCTGTCCCCAAGGTGACACCAATTATGTGCTAGGCACCATGCTAGTTCTGAGGTCTGAGATGGTTTCTGCCCTCTACAAGCTTACAGCACGAGAGAGACGATCATATAATAAAGCCTTGCATCCACTCGGGGTGATGGCCAGGGACGTGTGACCAGCAGAGGGCCTCTGCAGTTTGGGATCAGAAAGAACCTTTGGGAGGAGAGGGCTTCTAGGCCAAGGTCTGAAGAAAAAGAAGTCAGTGTGGCAACGACAACTTGAAGGTGAAAATAGGAGTAGAAAGAGGGAGGCGGGTGGGGGGGGGTGGAGAAAGAGGGAGGGAGTCTTCCAAGCAGAAGGAAGAACTCGGTACAAAAGTCTCCAGGCGACAGAGAACCTGGTGCCTTGATGCTGCAGGTGGACAGGAGCCAGGTCATGAGGATGCTCAAGGGACATGAGGTTTGGACTTTCTCACTAGATCACCAGGAAACCAGTGATGGATTTTTAGCAAGGGAGTGACTTAATTGGATTTATATATTTTAATAAGATCCTTGGCTGCAGAATGGATTGTGAACAACTAGATTCCCTTAGACCAGGACAGCCCTACTAATTCTTTATCTCTAAGCTGGGCTCTGGGATTTCCCAGGTCATTCTTTTGTGCTCTGAAACTAAAGAGTCACTTATTCAAGAAGAATTCCAGAACTATTTAGAGTAAAAGCGGTACCAGAGAAAGAACAGCTTGGAATAGGAAAATCCGGTGCAGTTCTAGGCAGTAGGCATTACCTCAAAGTTACATGGCAGGCTTCCCAGCTTAGTCCTGGGAGGCCTTTACCAGCCCAGGTAAGGGCTTCATTACTTTCTCCATTCATTCATTCATCAAATGATTATCCTACACCCCCTGAGTCAGACACTGTGCTCCAGAGTGGCCAACACCACCAGTTCCAGCTCTCTTGGAATCTGCATTCTAAGAAGTGATTACAGGGCAGAAAGCTTGGAAGAAGCCTAAGGTCATACCACTGGGGTGATGGAGAGTGGGGTGGGAATGAAGTGGTGATAAAAGGCCCAACCCCAGGCCTCTCACATGGAAGAGCACAAATAACCAGTTTATCCAACAAATATTAACTGCATGACTACCATAAGCCAAGGACCAGAAGGAAAAAAGCAAGAGAGGGAAACAGAGAAGGATAAGGGTGCATCTCTCGGACTGCAAGGGGATTAAACCAGTCCATCCTAAAGGAAATCAGTCTTGAATATTCATCAAGGACTGATGCTTACGCTGAAGTGCCAATCCTTTGGCCACCTGATGCAAAGGACTGACTCACTGGAAAAGACCCTGATGCTGGGAAAGATAGAAGGCAGGAGGAGAAGGGGACAACAGAAGATGAAATGGTTGGATGACATCACCAACTTGATGGACATGAGTTTGAGCAAGCTCTGGGAGTTGGTGATGGACAGGGAAGCCTGGTTTGCTGTAGTCCATGGGGTTGCAAAGAGTCAGACACCACTGAGCTACTGAACTGAACTGAATTTTACCCAAGGCAGACAGGGAAGGCCTTTAGGAGGAGGTGACATTTGAGAAGTCAATTCAATCCCCCAGGCCGCCCCTCCTTCTGCCCCTTGGCCTTTGCTTCCTCCCAGCACTGGCTCCATCCCACCCCCACCAGGAAAGGCCTGGCTCAAAGGTGGACTGAGACAAAGGAGCCTTAATAAACTCTTTAAAACAGCTTTGTCAGAGCTGGAGTTGGAGAGCTGGAAGGAAGGGAAGGACAATAGGGTAAAATTCCCGCCCCTTCCCCAGCTGGGGGCCCAGGAGGATAAATCCTCCTTCTGGTACTCACAAGCATCGCTATAGGTTCAGCCGCATCCTGGAGCAGCCATCCGTCCCCTCAGGACCAAACAAGGCGTTGCTTTCTCTTTGGACCTGCTGTGTGGGAACCCCTATGCTAGCCCAGTTAATGATGACTATTAGAATGTCATGGAGGAGAGTTTGGCATCTGGCATTGGGGTTTAAAACCTTGGCTTATTGTACAGTTGCTGTGTGATTTTGTGTGCTTCCTGACCTTCGCTGATGCTCTGCAAATGTTTTTGTTTCCTAGCTCTGCAAAGTGCTGGCTCTTTTTTTTTTCAATTTGGCCAAACTGCATGGCTTTCAGGATTTTAGCTCCCCAACCAAAGACTGAACTCCACACCCAATCCTAACCACTGGACTGCCAAGGAATTCTTTTTATTTTTTAAATCTGAGATTGAAGATGGTTCTTCTTAGACCAGTCTTCCCTGAAGACTTAATTGGAGGAATCCTTCCTTGTTATTCTCCGTTGCAATCTTGTTTGACTGCTTTCTTGGCAGCATTCTTAATTTGGTATTACACAGTCACTGTTTGTTTCCTCCTTTGCTGCTGCTGCTGCTGCTGCTGCTAAGTCGCTTCAGTCGTGTCCGACTCTGTGTGACCCCGTAGACGGCAGCCCACCAGGCTCCCACCATCCCTGGGATTCTCCTGGCAAGAACACTGGAGTGGGTTGTCATTTTCTTCTCCAATGTATGAAAATGAAAAGTGAAAGTGAAGTTGCTCAGTCGTGTCCGACTCTTAGCGACCCCATGGACTGCAGCCCACCAGTCTCCTCTGTCCATGGGATTTTCCAGGCAAGAGTATTGGAGTGGGGTGCCACTGCCTTCTCCACCCTTTGCAATGTCTACCGACTCTGTTGCATGCTGAGACCACTGTATCCTTGGCCTCAGTTTACCTGTGCCAGGCCAGTGCTCACCCATGGTAGGTAGGTCATCAGTGTATGTGCCCACCTTGCATACACATAAGGGGCTTCCCTGATAGCTCAGTTGATTAAAAAATCTGCCTGCAATGCGGGAGACCCTGGTTTGATTCCTAGGACAGGAAGATCTGCTGGAGAAGGGATAGGCTACCAACCTCAGTATTGTTGGGCTTCCCTACTGGCTCAACTGGTAAAGAATCTGCCTGCAATGTGGGAGACCTGGGCTCGATCCCTGGGTTTGGGAAGATCCCCTGGAGAAGGGAAAGGCTACCCACTCCAGTATTATGGTCTGGAGAATTCCATGGACTATACAGTCCATGGGGTCGGAAAGAGTTGGACTCGATTGAGTGACTTTCATTTCACTTCACTGCATACACAGAACGTGGGATGATTAAAATACAGGCCATGTCTGGTTACTGTGAGGCTTCAGGGCATCTGAAGGCCTAAAGGTAGCTGTAATTAAAGTACCTGGTTCTGAGCATGCTTTTTGTGTTTGGGGGCTGGTGTGACCCTACAGAGGAAGACTGGGAGTAAAGCAAGTGGATAGTCACCATTCCGAATGTTACAGTCTGCATTATACAGGTTACAAACAAACAGCTGCTGTTTAGAAATAAAGAATGATTTGCCATGCAGCCCAGTATATAGATTTGTTTTGTTTTTAGAAAGCAAACTAGAACTCAATACATGAAGTGCCCTTCAATCAGTTACCTTGTCAGGTTATCAGGTATGCATTTATTCTGGGGCTAGAGTTTAATTCCGTGTGAGAACAGTTTCTTCTGGAACAATCTTTTTAGTTTGATGGCCCTCAAAAATAAAAATATCCTCTGTCCCTTGAAGACGGATTTGATTTTGAGAGTCCAGAGTTATTCAGAGACAAAATAAATGATTAAATTAGGATTTAAAAGGTTGATCTTTTTTTGATTTATAAAATGGGTTGTGAACACGACTTTTGTTCCAGTTCATTTAAAAGAATAAACCCATGAGAATGCCCTCAAAATTTCCGAAAATTGAAGCAAAATGAAAGAAGCCAGTTTCACCACATATTAAGAAATAAAGTAAAGCCAGACATATTTATTTATATGAAATGCCCAGAAAAGGCAAATTTATAGAGACACAAAGTGGTTGCCTGGGGCTGGGGGTGAGAATGGCATGAGGTTTCTTTTGGGGGTGATGGAAATGTTCTAAAATCAGATTGTGGTAATGTTTACACAGCTTTGTGAATTTACCAACAATCATTGAATCGTATGCTTAAAATGAGGGAAGTATATGGCATACAAATTACACCTAAATGAAACTATTAAAAAAAGAGAAAATAAAATAATAACACAGAATGTGGAATTGATACTGGGATAATCACAGCAGGCATGCAAGCTAAGTCACTTAAGTCATGTCAGACTCTTTGTGACCCCACGGACTGTAGCCTTCCAGGCTCCTCTGTCCATGGGATTCTCTAGGCGAGAATGCTGGAGTGGGTTGCCATGCCCCCCTCCAGGGGATTTTTCCGACCCAAAGATCAAGTCCACGTCTCTTATGTCTCCTGCATTGGCAGGTGGATTCTTTACCACTAGTCCCACCTGCGAAGCCCTGGGATAATGATAGGTATCAATTTAACTGAACAGCAAGTCCAGAAACAGACTTAAGTATATGTTTAATGCATGTCAAAAGCAATATTTCAGAACGGAGTAGACTACTTAAATTGCTCAGTAAACAGTGTGCCCTCAAATCCTTTTGAACACATGCACTCCACTAGTCTCTGAGTTTTGTTTTTTCAAAATATTTATTTACTTAGTTGCATGCAGGAGACCCTGGTTTGATTCCTGGGTCAGGAAGATCCACTGGAGAAGGGATAGGGTACCCAATCTAGTATGCTTGGGCTTCCCTGGTGGCTCAGCCAGTAAAGAATCCGCCTGCAATGCGGGAGACCTGCGTTCAATCCCTGGATTGAGAAGATCCCCTGGAGGAGGGAACTGCTACCCACTCCAGTATTCTGGCCTGGAGAATTCCATGGACTGCATAGTCCTTGGGGTCGCAAAGCGTTGGACACGACTGAACCACTTTTACTTTCACCAGGTCTTAGTGAAATCTTTAGTTGCAACATGTGGGATCTAGCTTCCTGAGCAAGGATCAAACCCGGGCCCCCTGCATTAGGAGCGCAGAGTCTTAGCCACTTGATCACAGGGGAAGTCCCTAGTCTATGATATTTGAATGATGGAACCATATCGTTTTCATCTGTGCAACTATAAGGCCTAGCTTAGTGCCCGACCACATATAATATCCATTCCTCAAAAGGCTGAGCTGTAAATTCCTTGCAGTTTTCAAAGTCTCAGGCAAAGGAATTATCATCTTTTAAAGAAAAGATTCCTTGCAAATACTGTCCCCAAACCAAAGCTTCTCTCTATCTAAAATGTACATCCAGACTTCCTTGGTGTTCCAGCGGTTAAGAATCTTCCTGCCAATGCAGGGGATATGAGTTTGATCCCTGGGTTGGGATGATCCCACAAGCCATGGGGCAAGAAAGCCCATGGGCCACAACTACTGAGCCCATGCTCTAAAGCCGACGAGCTGCTACTACTGAAGCTTATGCCCCGCAACAAGAGAAGCCACCAAAAAGAAGCCGGTGCACTGATGCTGGAGAGCAGCCCCACTCACAACTAGAGAAAGCCTCTGCGCTGCAATGAAGACCTGAAAGTACATCCATTCTACTTGGAACACATTCCTCTTCTTCTTTAACTCCAACAATTTTACTGAGATATACTTCACATACCACAGGCTTCCCTGGTGGCTCAGACAGTAAAGCGTCTGTCTGCAATGTGGGAGACCTCGGTTCGATCCCTGGGTCGGGAAGATTCCCTAGAGAAGGAAATGGCAACGCACTCCAGTACTCTTGCCTGGAAAATTTCATGGACGGAGGAGCCTGGAAGGCTACAGTCCATAGGGTTACAAAGAGTCGGACACGACTGAGTGACTTTTCTTTCTTTCCTTCACATACCATATGTCAGTTGTTTAAAATGTAAGGTTCAATGATTTTTAGTATATTCACAGAATTGTGTAATCAACACAACTAATTTTAAGACATTTAATCATCCTGAAAAGAAATCCCATACCACCCATTCAATTATTGCTGATCCAGCTTACATCTATCTCACCTTGTCTGATTTCTGCCGGTAGATTTGTTTGCTTTGTTTTCTCTAGTCCTATAGAACTATGTTCATATCTGTTATAGTTTTTGATATGAATTAGATCTCATTCAGGACACAGGCATGTCTTAATCAGCTGTGAGTTTTGTATGCTCAATATAGAAAACAGAGACCCTATTACTACCCACAAGTCCTACAAGACCAGAGCCTCTAATACTATCTGAGCTCAGCAGCCATCATGTACCCCATTTCAATGACCCGACCTCCTTCCTTCTCCTGGAACACGTGCCTGCCTTAGTCTTTTTCGTTTCTTTGTCTAGAATGCTCTTTCCCTGAAGGTCACAAAGGCTGCTACTCACTTCTTTGAGGTCTTCCCGCAAATGCCAGCTCATTAGAAAGGCCTTACCTTATTATCTGTATTTGTTCATAGAACTTTTCATAATCATTGCTGCCTGGCATATATTAGACATTCAATAAATACTGACTGATTAAATGAATGAATACGGTACCATGTAAGCAAAATTTCTTTTAAATATGTAAATCCCAGTATTTCTTTTGTCAACATTATGAATTGTAGCACCAGTTCTGTTGAAAACAAAAGTGATATGTAAACAGCTATTTGGGTAAAATTAAACCTTATGAACCTCAGTTACTCAGTGAGAGATGGCTTATGTCCCATCCATTCTTACATTTGCCATCACTCTTAACTGGAGCTTTCTCATAAAAAGACTAAGTCAGTATACATTGACTGAAATTGTAATTCGAAAAGATATATGTACACCTATGTTCACAGCAGTACTATTTACTATAGCCAAGGCATGGAAGCAACCTAAATGTCCATCATTAGATGAAAAGATAAAGAAGATGTGGTGTAGATATATACAATGAAATACTACCCAGCCACTTAAAAAAAGTGTGAAAGAGTGCCATTTGCAGCAAGCTGGATGGACCTAGAAATTACCATACCAAAGTGAAGTGAGTCAGAAAGAGAAAGACAAATATCACATGAAATCACTTATATGTGGAATCTAAACTATGACACAGGGAATTCCCTGGAGGTCCCCGTGCTTAGAACTCAGCACTTCCACTGCTGGGGGGCCCCAGAGAGGGTGGCACAAACTCCCTGGTTGGGAAACTAAGATCCTGTAAGTCACGCAGTGAGGTCAATTAATTAATTAAATATAAATAAAATCAAATACGACACAAATGAACTTATTAACAAAACAGACTCACAGACCATCAGGGAAGGCCTCTTAATTTTCTAAGTTTTAATACAAATACTATTGTTAACTTTTTGTATTTTGGCCACACCATAGTTCCCTGAGCCAGGATCAAAGCCAGGCCCACCCCTGCCTCCCACCTGGCCCCTGGGAGTGAAAGCGCTGAGTCCTAACCATTGGGCCACCAGGGAGTTCCCTACTATGAACTTTTTAATAAGTATGAAGGAGCCAGAGCACAGTGAGAAGGCAATGAAAGAGGTATCAAATGACCTTCGGGCCCTGGCACTCATTTAAGACAAAATACTGCCTTAATCCCTGTGTCTCCTTTGTGTAGTATGACAGGTAATTTAGCAGGAAATGACCATCTACCATCTCATAGACAACCCTTGGTGTGTTCTGGGCTCACCTGGCAATCGTGCTCTGGGTGGTAACCCATTTGCATCATATTAAGGCCAGCATTGGTGCAGAGGAATCAGAAAGACACTGGTGTTTGTTTTTTTTTTCTTTTTTTTCACAGTGATGGCAAGACCCTTCAATGGTGTAACAATGTTGTTGTTGACTTGCTAAGTCATGTCCAACTCTTTTCGACCCCCTGAACTGTAGCCTGCCAGGCTCCTCTGTCTATGGGGTTTCCCAGGCAAGAATTCTAGAATGGGTTACCATTTCCTTCTCCAGGGGATCTTCCTGACCCAGGGATCAAACCTTCATCTCCCCCATTGGCAGGTGGATTCTTTACCATTGAGCCACCAGGGAACCCCAAGACACTTATTTGTTTGTTTATTATTATTATTCCCATGCCACAAGGCATGATCTTAGTTTTCTGACCAGCCTGTACACCCTGCATTGCAAGCACAGAGTCTTAACCACTGGAACACCAAGGAAATCCAGAAAGATACTTGTTTGAATCCTGACTCTTCTAACCCTGTTCCTTTGATTTTTGGACAAGATTCTTTGAGTATCAATTTTTCGTTTGGTTTGATTCTCCCATCTGTAAAAGCAAGGACATAATACTGTCCTAGAAAGGTTGATAGGGAGGGTTTAAAAGAATAATGCTATTGAAATCCTCTCATACAGCTATGGGTATTAGGGGTGTTTTGGAAAATTCTGGTTCCCAGAGGCAGCCTAGCCTCAGGGTTATGGAACATCATGATCCTGTCAACTTCTGGGTGGGGCGGAGGGAGGCCTTTGCCTTGACACCTCTTCTGCAGCCAGTTCTGGAGCAGAGTTATACGTTGCCTAGTAACACCTCTGGGAATCCAGGAAGTTAAGTTTTGGAAGCTGTGGAGGAAAGGAAAGGTGGGGTCTTGTGTGTTTGAATTTAAACTGACAAGTATCAAGTATGTGCTGTACTTAGATGATTTAAGTGCCTCCAAGTACCAGAGCTCAGGTAATCTTTTGTTTTGCCTTAATGTGATACATACAGAGGGGTTTCCCTGGCGGCTCAGTGGTAAAAAATCCGCCTGCCAATTCATGAGATGCAGGTTCCATCCTGGGTTGGGAAGATTCTCCTGGAGGAAATGGCAACCCACTCCAGTATTCTTGCCTGGGAAACCCCATGGACAGAGGAGCCTGACAGGCTATAGTTTATGGGGTGGCAAAAGAGTCAGACACGACTTAGTGACTAAACAACATAGATACAGAAGGTTCAAAATGTACAACAGGGTGAAGAGTGAAACATCTCCCTGCATCCCTGTCCTTTCATTTCTTACCACCCAGTTCCCTCCCCAAGGATGACCAAGTTATCATGGTCACAGGAGTCCTCTAAGAGCTATTACAGGTATACAGGCAAATAAGTGAATGTGTATTTTTTTCCTACCCTCCCTTTTATGCAAATGGTAACATTCTACCTACTTGGTAGGACTTTGTTATTTCACTTGACCACCTGGCTCTGATTCTCCATTTGGTTCCACAGTTGCAGCTCACTCCACTATATGGGTTACCCCTTTTGGTTTCCTGAAGCCAAAAGAAGTTATCAGGTTGTTTCCAATCTCTCACTTTTATGATGTTCCAATGAATTGCCTGGCACAGGTGCAACCTCATTTACCTATAAGATAAATACCTTGGAGGAGAATTTCTGGGTCAAGGGTATGTACATCTGCACTTTTGATAGTTACTCTGATGGTTGGATTGCCCTCCAAAGGGACTGTATCTATTTAAGGGGCCATCTTCCAGGTAAGGTGTTTTTAAACTTTTGGATCTCAGATTGGAGGGGTAAAAGAAAAAAGGAACCTCAAGATAGCTGGCATCTATACAGGTCTCACGGAGAAGGCAATGGCAACCCACTCCAGTGTTCTTGCCTGGAGAATGCCAGGGACGGCGGAGCCTGATAGGCTGCCATCTATGGGGTCACACAGAGTCGGACACAACTGAAGCGACTTAGCAGCAGCAGCAGCAGCAGCGTATGGGTCTCAAGAAGCTCCTTTTGCTACTCATAGTTGATCCCTTTCTTCTTTGTTTCTAAAAACTGAGCCAGTGCAGAATCCTGTTAGTACACACCCTCTGGCTGCTACAAGCAAGGGATTTAGGGTTTGCTCCTCAACTTTCAGAACTGACCTTTGCTGATACTTCCAGAAATCTGCAGCTAGAGCATCTCTCCTCTCTTCTTGCACATATCCTGCTCCTTCTCCACTGCTCTGACCATTCAGCCACCTATTCGATCGCTTGGGGGTTAGCTGACTCCCAGTTTCATCAAAAGAGAGTTTTTGTTTTCCACAGTTTTTGTGTTTTTTTTAGGACAATTTCGTTGGTAAAAACAAGGGAAAAAATAACTGACTGTCCTTATATTGAAAATCCTAAAACAAAAACGTTAGTATTATTATCACCCATTTTACAGGTGTGGACACTGACACTTAGGCTGATTAGAAATTACATCCCTCTGAGAAAGTGACCCCAGAAGTGGTTCCCACCATCATGACCTTAAGTAAATCCCTTCTCTCAGGTCTCAGTTTGCCCACTTGTAAACCAACACACTTGAGACTTCCAAAATGTCTTAGAAGAAGCCCAAAGTTCCCCAGAAGCTGTTAGAGAAGGCGAGCAAGAGATGGTGTGCAGTCTTCCACCAGAAAACAGCTCAGCTTTTTATCAGTATTGACATCACTGATTTATGTTGATTTATGTTGATTTGTTAAAAGGGTAATTGGTGAAAAAAAGGAAAAAAAATTGCACTATCTCAGAGGTTGGAAACTCATGGTTCGTGGGCTGCAAGTGGCCTGATAACAGGCTTTATTTGGTCCACAAAGTTTTTTTATAATATATACTTATTTATTTGGCTGTGCCAAGTCCTGGTTGCAGCAAGTAGGATCTAGCTCCCTGATTAAGGATTGAACCCGGGCCCCCTGCATTGGGAAGGCAGAGTCTTAGCCACTGGACCACAAGGGAGTGCCACAAAGTATGTTTTAAAAAGCTTAACTAAAAAAACAGTTTGATTAGAGGATGAGATGGTTGGATGGTATCACCAACTCAAGGGACATGAGTTTGACTAAACTCCAGGAGATAATGAAAGACAGGGAAGCCTGGTGTGCTGCAGTCCACGGAGTCAAGAAGAGCTAGACATGACTTAGAGATTGAACAAACGAAACAAAAAGAATAGAGATGTCATATAAAAATGTGTATCTCTGCCTGATCTTGAGAAGAATCAGAGATATGGCAGCTTGGGGTTCACAAACCAAGCACATTGGTGTAGCAAACCCTGGATCCAGCAACTGGATCTCCAGGAAGGACTCTATAAGGCCCTAAATGCCTACTTCAGATGATATCCCTCCCCAGGACGAAGGTAACCACATTCAAACTTCTAACAGCATAGATCGGTTTCGCCCATTTTTCTGCGTTATTTTCACAGCCTGTCCTATTTTGTGCCTTGTGCCTTTACTCAACATTCTCTCTGCAGGCTGCAGTCTCATTATGGATGTAGCTGTAGTTCATTTGCTTTCATAGTTTTAACACATTCCATTGTACTTACCTCACAACCTATTTATTCGGCTGTTGGTAGACACCTGTATCCTTTCCAGATCTTGACTGTTATGAATCTCGCTGCTGTGTACACTTGCTGTTGTGCACATTTATCATTCCAATTGGTGCACACAGGTATGCACTTCTGTTGGGCATGCAGCCAGCTGTACGACTGCTCTGCACGGGTAGAGCTGCATATGGTTTTCCAGAGTGGTTCTATCAACCTATCTTTCTTCAACTGCTGTGAATTCCAATTGCTTCCTTACTCAGTTATTACCTGACAAGCTCTGAAAGGCATTGAGTTTGGGGATTCCCAGACAAGATGCCTTCTACAGGTTCTTTTAATGCCCCCCTCTCCCCCCCCCACCCCAGTTAATCTATTGATTTGACTGTGCTGGGTCTTAGTTATGGCACTTAGGATCATTAATTGTGACATGCCAACCCTTACTTGACGCCCGTGGGAGCTAGTTCCCCGACCAGGGATCGAACCTGGGCCCCCCTTGCCTTGGGATCATGGAGTGTTAGCCACTGGACCATCAGGGAAGTCCCAACAGGTTCTTCAAACTCTTAATCTTCCAATCGTATCTGAAAGGATGGAAGGTTGAGCCCAGTTGTCTCAAGGATAACTGCTTTTGCTCTTCCTTTGTAATTTTTGACTGGATTCCTGTAACATTCATTTATTCCTCCAAGCTGACATCTAACTACCTGGGAAGTAGTTACCCAGACATGGGGGTGGGAGTGGAGAGACGGAAGAATGTTATAGGCTGAGGTAAGGCGAGGGCACGTTGAAATTCTCCAGAGGCCAGAGGAAAAAAAAGAGGACAGGTCCAAGTTCTCAATGAGGGCAGTGCTGCCTCCAGAGAAGATATGAGAAAGGACTGGGGGATGTGTCATCGGGGTTTCAAGTCGAGACCAAGAGGGTCCTAGAAAGAAGAGAATTGCTCCCTACCCAAGGAAAACACCTTCCCCACCCACCCGTGGCCTAGAAAGCCCTTGCAGAGTAAAGAGCAAGGAAAAGAAGTTGATTTTGATTGGAGGGTGGGCAGTAGAGGCGGGGGAGTGGGGTGTGTCCTACTGTCTTGTAAATATCCCCTCCAGGCACATTCCCAGCATATTTAAACCTCTGTCACCTGGGACAGCTTCAGTTCTCTGAGCTCGCAGTTCCTCTCTCTTCTCCTGGGAGGATTCTTGGCTTTTTTTCCGCATCATGGCCCCCAAACACCAGTCCTCCCTTCCACCCCAAGCGAAGAAACTGAAGAAAGCCAGGCCGACTCCTGCCTCCAGGCCAGATGAGGCATCTGCTTCTTCAAACTTGCCGAAGGAAGGTATGTCCCAGCACCACGTTTTACTGATTTAAGGGATTTGCAAGGATTGAGTTTCAGGTCATTTCCCCCCACCCCTCAAATCTTTTGAGTTGTGACTGCAAACTCCCCTGAAGGGTTTTCAGCATGGGGCACATGGGTTAGGTTTATGTTTAGAAAGAACCAGAAGGGGTGAAAAGTGGGAGGCCTGGAGCACATGTGAGTTCAGTCCTGGCACTAAGCCCACACCTATGTTCCAGCCCGCAAACTCTTCCCTTTGGTTTCTTAGTTAAAAGGCACCAGCAGCCAGCCTGAGGCTGGTGGAAATGCAGGTGACCCCTCTCCTCTCCTTCACGGTTATCAGATCCATCCACCTCTTTTTCCTGCTGTGGCCGCCAGCCCAAAACTCTGGCTGGGATTACTGCTACCTCTTCCTCATCTTGCTTCCGGCTTCCTCCTCCTCCCTTCCAGCCACTGCGAAGCCAATCACGTGACTCCCAGGCCTTCCTATTGCCCTCGAGGTATGGGCTAAGACTTCCGGGGCGCTGCCCACCCGGTCTCTGAGGACCTCTCCTGGTTCAGGCTCTCTCAGCACCTTTACCCTCTTTTCACCTCCTCAGGCTCCTCTCACCTTGGGGTCTGGAAAACCCACAGTCCTCTGCTCGGGTCACTCCCCTCTCCCTACCTGTGCGTTCCTTCTGCTTCTGCAGTTGCCTACTGAAAAGTTACCTTTGAGCCACAGCTGCTAGGTGGCCCCTAGCAGGAGCCCCTATCTGACCCTGCAGCACCCAGAGTCACCCCAGTCTGGCCTTGACATTCTAATTGTTGGTTTCAGGGTCTGCCCCACCCCCGCATTAACCCTTAACTTGGAGGTGAGGGCTGTGTTTTGCAGACACACAGCTTGGAGTAGAGCACAAAGTGCATTGTTCTGGTGAGGAGGCCTCCCTGATAGGTTAGGGGTGTGGTGGAGCGTTCTGGGGGCGGGGTTGGGGGGAGTGGGGGTGGGTTTGGATAGGTCCTAGAAGGCAGGAAAGCACTGTCCCAGGAAGTGACAGCAGGCTGGCTCAGTGCAGAGGGGAGGGACTCGGAGCCAGTGAATCTTCTTAATTTGCTGACCTGACTGAGGTCCAGCTTTGCTTGTGGAAGGAGCACTGGATAATGAGTCCTCATTGCAGAACTCCTGCGGGTTTGCTGGGTGATGTGGCAAGTTTAAATTTAAGGAGTCTGTTAATCCCCTTCAAAATGAGATGCAAAGACCTCCTGCCCAGCTGATTATACCCCAATGTGGTCAAGCTGGACAGCCAGGGTTTGCGGCCTGGCTGTGTCCAGCTGTGTGACCTTGTTGGGCAAGCGACATAACCCGTGCTTCTTTCCTCGTCTGTAAAATGGACTCAACATTATGTTAGGCTTGCTGTGAGGCCGAAGTGGAAGTGAAACACAAAACAGCAATTGGCTCATGATCAGTGCTCTTGAGACGGATAGTAAATTCCTTCCCACTTGCGAGCAGCAAAATGTGGATGAGTCCTTCTGGTCGCCTTCTGTTTAGCTTCTTGGGAGAATTAACAGGACCAGAAGGGATAGCAAGGTGTAACCACAGTCCCTCCATGGTGGTTCTTCCTGGGACACTGCTGTCTTGTAGGGCATGCCAACATCGCTCTGTTCCAATCTTTAAGTTGTGGGGTTCTCCTCCTTCAAAGAAAGCTGGGAAGGAGAGGAGAGAAGAATTCTGAGGGTGAGGTGAGAGGCCAAGGAGAGAATGCAGAACTCCTAATGGTGGAGGCTGAGACCACGGAGAATAATTCACAGTGGGTGAATTATCTCTCGGTGCGTCCATACCACTCCCTTGTTTACTGAAGCTCTTGCCCGTTTTTGCTTTCTCTTTCTCTTCTGCTTCCTAGTGCGTGCTCTTTGAATTCATCTTGAGGAGTGCTGTGGGAAAGGTCAGGAAGAACGGGATGGTCCTAAGGGCTGAGATGGAAGCCTTGAAAGCCCATTGCCCATCAGAAAGCTTTGGAAGGCTCCCTGGAGCCACTCCCCACACAGGAGAGACACCAGTAGATCTGGTACTCAGGAGATGCTCTGGGTCACGGGTACCAAGCAGTGAGAGCAGGCTTAATGTATGGAAGCAGTAGCCTTTAGCATGGTGTTTTTCAGATCTTTTCATCCCACTTGTGGGTTATGAAATCATTTTAGTTGATAGTGACCTGCATTTAAAGAAAATAAAATAGATTAAAAGAGTCATCACACTCAGTGAGGGTAAGCATTGTTTTGTCTGTAGGTGTGTTTGTGTGTGTGTGTGCACGTGCGCGCACGCACACATGCATGCTCAGTTGTGTCCAAATCTTCACAGCCCCTTAGACTGTAGCCTGCCAGGCTCCTCAGTTCATTGCATTTCCCGGGCAAGAATACTGGAGTGGGTTGCCATTTCCTTCTTCAGGGAATCTTCCTGACCCAGGGATTGAACCCATGTCTCCTGCTTGGCAGGTAGATTCTTTACCACTGAGCCACCTGGGAAAGCCCACTTCTTACTGTAGTTTGTGTCAAAAACTCTGTCCTTAGGGCAGGGGTTTTGTTCATTAGCCTCGGTTCTGCCACATGTATCAAAAAAGCTGAGTTCACCCGTGAAATGAGGATATTAATACCTATCTTGTATTTTGTGAGGATTAAAAAAGAAGGAAATGCATATACTTATTACAGTCTGTGGTCCATGCTACATGCTTCAGCAGTGCACTGGAGCCTGGTATTTCTTAGCTCTATTCAGAGGCATCAAAGTGGTAGCAGGAAATTTGCCTTGGTGAGAGTATTTATACACTGCTGATGTCAGCCAATGCTACAATCAGAGTTTTTTGGTGTGTTTTTTTTCTCTTCTGGGAGCTGCCTGTCAAAGTTTACCATCTTCTTATTGGTGTTAATAATTCTTCACTTAAAAAGCGTCCAACTGGGACAGGTATGGATTGAGCTAATTCAGAATAATAGGGTTTGGAGGAAAGAGATTTCTCCTGATTTCTGGGTTTTGGGGAAAGTCCCAAGAAGACATCTGTTTTCTCTACCCATGGATGGTCCACCATTTAACATTTATCAGTCACCCACCAATGGATGAGCTTGAACATTAAAGACACTGCTCGAGCTTTAAGAGCTGATAGTAAAATGTGACTCCTGGGAGGCAAATAACCCAACCCTTGGTTTTGGTTACAAATACCCAAAGAGATTTCAGGCCTGCTGCGGTCCATGTCTTGGGGCTCTGCTGGACAGAGTAAAGCCTTGAGTAGTTCATGTATGTTACTTGGAAAGCACATAGTTGAAATAGAAGTGCCTTGGCCTTCGTATTTCAGGGCTTGACCTCTAAAGCAGGCCTTATTGATCCTCTCTGACACAGTGAAATTAAATTTAAAATGACCACTTTCGACCCCATCTTCCAGTTGTTATGCCTCAATGAGACGCGGGCGCATTTAGCTGGGATTTGCGCTAGCGCTGTCCGGTTCCCTGTAAGCTCTGTGAATTGCCTACTGAATTGGGCTAAAAGGACCCAGAGATGAATGTGGCCACTCCATGCCTTCGGAGGACTTCCACTTTGTTTGTCTTCTGTGAAGTTTATAATTTCCTAGCAGAAATAGGTTATTCATAGAGGGCAAACGACTTGTTCAGGTGTACACAGCCTGCTGGGCAGAGCTGAGACTAAGAACAAGGAAAAGGCCCTGTGCCCTGTGGACTGGGCAGCTTCAGGCTCTGTCAATGGCAAGCCTGAGTCTGAAGGCAGCTTCCCCGTCTCGTAACTAGGATGGAGGTGCCGCCTTGCTTCACCCGGGAAAAGGGGCGCCCCAGTGAACCCGGGGTTGATATATTTCTGGGCCAGATATTCTGAAGCAAGGGTACTCCGAGGCCTGCCCTTTTTTGGTGGGGGCGTCTGCGGACACTCCTCTCCCCGCGTACCCCCGGCGGAGGAGGGAAGACGCTTCAGCCACCACGCGACGGCACCCGCCCGGGAGCCTGCGCGCAGCCTGGCGAGGCCCCGCCCCTCGGGCCGCCGCGCGCCCGTAGCGCGCAAATGTCCCGGGTCGGGCTGGAGAAGGGGAAAGCGGGGGAGGGGAGCGCGGCGCAGGGGGGCCGGGCCCCGTACGTCGCGGCGTTCCTTCCTCCCGCCTCTTCGCCAAGCCCTGTGTCTCCTCGCCGCCGCTCCGCCCCCCTGGGTCCCGGCGCCCTCAGCCAATGACGAGGCGGCGCGAGCCTCTTCGGCCGGGGGCGGGGCGTGCGCGCGAGGCTTGGCGCGCCTGCGCCCTGCCGCCCGCCCCTCGCCGTGAGGAGGAGGAGGTGGAGGAGGAGGCGGCTCGGGGAGATCGAGCAGCGAGCTGGAGCGCGGAGCGTGAGTGAGGGAGCCTAGCCGCCTGCCCGCCCGCCCGCCACCGCCGCCGCCTCTCCTTCGTAAGCAGGAGCCCGGGCCGGGGCCCGGCACGCCGCCCGCCCCCCACCACAGCCCCTCCCTCGTCGTCAGGCCGCGAGGGCAGCGCGCGCGAGCCCAGGGGGAGGGACAGCGAGCGAGCGAAAGAGCGCCGGGAGGAGGCGGCCGGACCGAGCGAGCGCCCGCGCGTGTGGCGTGAGGGGAAGCCGCTGCCCGCCCCCCCTTCGCCTTCCCTTCTTTCCCCCTCCCCGCTCCCCCCCCGACCGCGGAGCAGCACCATGTCGGCGCCGGCGGCCAAAGTCAGTAAAAAGGAGCTCAACTCCAACCACGACGGGGCCGACGAGACCTCAGGTGAGGAGCAGGCGAGGCGGGGGCCGGCCCGCGCCGCCATCTTCGCCGTCCGCCCGGCCGCAGGCCGCCGGCGGGGCCCGGGGCGCGCGGGGCGGGGGGTGGGGGGGGCCCAGCCGGGCGGACGGGCCGGCGCGCGCCTCGGCGCCCTTTTTTTTTTTTTTATTTTGTGCGCGCGAGGCCCGGGGCCGGGTGGCGCCGCGGCGGCGAACGGCGCTGCGAGGCGGGGGCGCTGCGGCCTGCTCGGCGCGGGCGGAGGAGACCCCCCCTTCCTCTCCCCCCCCTCCCTCGCTCTCCTCCCCCTCCCTCCCTCCCGAGAAGCCTCTCTTTATTGTGCTCCGCCATGATGCCTCGCTCCCATCAGCCGCCGCCGCCGCCGCCACATGGTGCGGCCGGACGCGGCCCCGCGCCCGGGCCTTCGCGCGGCTATCCCCCGCCACCCCGCCGGCCCCTCCGCGCCCGGCCCCGCGGGCGGCGCCCCCCGCACCCCCATCCCGGAGGCCGGCCCCGGCGCGGCCCTCGGCCTCGAGCTGGGGCGGGGTAGGGGCGCGGGGAAGCACGCGGCCGGCGGCACCGCGGACCCGGGGCCGCTCGGAGGATGCTCTGGCCGGCCTCGGGCCGTCCCCCACGTGGGGTGGCCAACCCCGTGGCGGCAGCGCGCTGAGAAACCCGGCGCGGCGGCCCTGGGGTGTCGGAGGAGGGTCTTTACAATGGCTCGTTGGCAAAACCTCCTGGCCTTGTCCGTGAAGGCTTTTCTCGGCAGGGGGGCTACACCAACCCGGGCTGGTTGCCGGAAATGAACCGCGCGATCCGGCCCCTTCACGCCCACTTAGCTTTGTAGGTTTTGCGGTCTTCACCCGACAAAAGGGCACCTTTCCCTTAGCACACCCCCCACCCCCTACTTTGCTTCTCTCGGTTCTTTGGCTCAGTTTCTGACTGCATGCTTGCTCGTTGTAAGTGTGCTCCAAAGTCATGTGGGGCTGCCTCTGAGATCAGCCCGCCTGAAAATTGGGTTGGAAGGTAAATTGGAGTGTTTACAGTGTTGGGGTAGTTTTAAGGCCTTCCCCGTCTAGTAGGCATGTCTGATGTCTTAACAGTAAAAGATGTTGAGCAATATTTTCAATATTATAAAAGGTGCTTCCAACATGGAGATAGGTGGTGTCCTAATTTTTGATATTGTTGTGGGTTTCCTTATTCTAGCTACTCTTCCGTAGTCTTAACAGCATGATTTGTGAGCACTCTTCTAATTGAAAAGTAGTTTGTCAACTGCACGCATGAACACGTGGAGAGCATGCCTTGTAGTAGTAGGCAGGTTTTTTTTTAAAGAGCTTTATTGATATAATTCACGTCACAGACTGTTAACATCAAGAAGGAGAACTAGTTAAATGCACCTTTTTCTTACAGAAAAAGAACAGCAAGAAGCAATTGAACATATTGATGAAGTACAAAATGAAATAGACAGGTAAAATTTTTCTCAGTTTACTTTGAAGTTTCTGACCTGATTATGTTTTGGTAATCATTGAAACTATGGCCAAGTAAATCTGTATCTACTGGCTAAGTGGAGATGACTATAACTTGGAAATATTAGGATTCAGTGTTATTTTTTCTGTGATATATTTGTAGGTCACCAAAAAGTTGCTAATGAAAGTACATTGACCTTGTATAAAGATTGGGATTCCTTTCATAGGGTGAGGAATTGTTGCAGTGTGTGGACTTCTGATAGTGTAGTATTACAGCGTTAGTGTTGCTCTGACTTGCCTAATAACTTTGTTACGTGATTGGTAGCTTTTTCTTCTTGAGAGAAACAATTGAGGTTAGCCTAGTAATGGAGTTAGATAAAGTATAAAATGTTACCAAAATGCTGTTTTGGCACTTTAATAAGAACTGTCAGTTATTGAGTGCCTGTTGGCAAAGCTGATTAGATTGCCATCTCAATTTTGAGTTGAGTCTCTGACTGCAAAAATTTAGGTGATTTGGTTATTACAAGTAGGTACTTTGCATTGTTCTAAGTTTAACAAGAGTCAATAATTTTAATCTCAGCTGTTTTTGTGTTTGTTAAGTACCATCGTTGGTCAATGTGTCTCTTCATTTGCTTCAGACTTAATGAACAAGCCAGTGAGGAGATTTTGAAAGTAGAACAGAAATATAACAAACTCCGCCAACCATTTTTTCAGAAGAGGTCAGAATTGATCGCCAAAATCCCAAATTTTTGGGTAACAACATTTGTTAACCATCCACAAGGTATGTGATGGCAGGGCATTATTGAAGGATATGGGATGTCCACTTGTAAAGGGGAGGGATCTTGGTTGAGGACTTGATTCTGCATGTTGGTTACCTGCAGAGGTTCAAACAGGGAGAGAGGCTTGCAGTTAATGCCTTCTGTTTAGAAGAGAGCACATGCTAATGTACAGTTGTGTTTAATTACTTGATAAAAGATGATGGTAGCTCTGACTCTGAGCCATTTGGTTATTCAGTTAATAGTGGATTTATGAAACCAAATTTGGACAAATCTTAAAAGGGATCACTGAGTTGTACATTTGTATAATCACTTGGTCTCCTTGCGGGTCTAGTGTCTGCACTGCTTGGGGAGGAGGATGAAGAGGCGCTGCATTATTTGACAAGAGTTGAAGTGACAGAATTTGAAGACATTAAATCAGGTTACAGAATAGATTTTGTAAGTATCTGTAACTCATTTGTCACTATGGAAATTAACTTGAGCTTTGCTTAGAAGGGCTATTTGTATTGACTTCTGATTCTCTTATTGTTTATTGTAGTATTTTGATGAAAACCCTTACTTCGAAAATAAAATTCTCTCCAAAGAATTTCATCTGAATGAGAGTGGTGATCCATCTTCAAAGTCCACTGAAATCAAATGGAAATCTGGAAAGGTATTTGAGGACTTGTGCATTAATATTTTTTTTGTATAGTTTGATTTAGTTGAACCATTTAATTCTTGGTGTTTTGGTGATGTGTTAAATGCAGATCCTTAAAAAAGATTTGTGTTAAAGCCAAATACAATAGTTTATGGAGCAAGTTTTTGTAGATATGGACTTAAATCATTTTGAATTTTACATTGGTGGCTTTGTTTCCGAAAACCTATTTCTGTCTGCATTTAAGTAGTAAACATAAATATTTTAAATTATACTGTCTCAAGATACTGGTTGTTGAACTAATTTTATATGTATTAAAAAACCAAATCTAGACAGTAATTTTCAAGAAAAGGTGGCATACAAATTTGATAGCATTCTTTGCAGACATAAAATCCTAAGGTTTCTTCTCTTTATTAACTGTACTTTTTATAATTTCAGATAATAATAGCGTGAATCATAGAATGTCCAGATTTTGCTCTGCTTTTGGGTTAAAAACCTTATTTAAGATGTAGAGACGAGGTGTAGAGAGCCTATATATCATAACTTCTTCCATCTTCATTTAGGATTTGACGAAACGATCAAGTCAAACACAGAATAAAGCCAGCAGGAAGAGACAGCATGAGGAACCAGAAAGCTTCTTCACCTGGTTTACTGATCATTCTGATGCAGGTGCAGATGAGTTAGGAGAGGTCATCAAAGATGATATTTGGCCAAATCCATTACAGTACTACTTGGTGAGTTGAGAATGTTCTTTTATTTAAGGTTGTACTTGTTCCATTTGTTTGAAACTGAGTTTTTAAGGTAACCTTCGGTCTTGGTTTTTCTCTAGGTTCCTGACATGGATGATGAGGAAGGGGAAGGAGAAGAGGATGACGACGATGACGAAGAGGAAGAAGGATTGGAAGACATTGATGAAGAAGGGGATGAGGATGAAGGTGAAGAAGATGAAGATGATGATGAGGGGGAGGAAGGAGAGGTAAAAAGATTTGGTTAAGTCCAAACAGATAATCAAAAAATTCACCGTGTTACTTTGGAGATTACGTATATTGTACTAGTTGTGGGAAGATTTGTAGAAAGGATAGGCTGTTTTGTCCAGGATTTAAGGAAATTTTGATAAGTTTATTATATCATTGATTTAATTAGTTCTACTTTTGTGGTTAGTGTTTATGGCTAGTCAGTTATGTCATTCCCTAGCCAGTACTCAGTGTAAGCGCTGTGGACATTGCAACTGCCCAAATTCTGACAAATCTCCCAAATAACAAAAATAGGCATGTTTTGGACAAGCTGTTATAAAATTCTTTGAGTCAGATTGAGATAGATTAGGTTTTGGTTTGATTACTTGGTCTGAAAGGTGTCTGATTTGATTAGTACTGGAAGTTAATACATCTGAAACATCACCAGGTCTTTTAAGAATCAGATTGGGAAATTCTCTGGTCCAGTGGGTAGGATTCAGCCCTCTCACTGCTAGGGTGTGGGTTTGATCCCCGGTCAAGAAACAGATCCTGTGAGCTACGTGGCCTGAGGGGGAAAAAGTAGTTGCTGCAGACTGGTGTATAGTTGGCCCTTCATATCAGTTGTATCTGTCCCTTCCTGTTCTTCAGATTGAACCAACAGCTGACTCTTTTAATTCTCAAAAGTTCCAAAAAGCAGAACTTGAATTTGCTGAGTGTTAGCAACTATTTACATTGTATTCACAACTATTTACAGTGTACTATTACAACTAATCTGGGATAATTTAAATGGGAGAATGTGAGTAGGTTGCATGAAAGTACTATGTTCTTTTATTTAAGGGACTTGAGCATTCAGAGGGTTGTGTTCTGTTTTGTTTTGAAAATTTGTATTGGCTGTGCTGAGCTGTATATGGTATCTGAGCTCCCCAACTAGGGATTGAACCTCTGCTTCTTGCAGTGGAAGCATGGAGTCTTAACCATTGAACTACCAGGGAAGTATCCCTGAGGATTTTTGTCTGTGGAGGAGGTTCTGAACCATCCCTCACGCATACCAAGGGACCACTGTGGGGGTTCATAAAATTCATTACTGCTGGCATTTCATTATGTTCTGTGGGGTCCATCATGGTCCATATGAATATTGGGGACTGACCTTAGAAGTAATCCTAAAGATTAACTAACTGCCTGCTTTTTTTTTCTTACAGGAAGATGAAGGAGAAGATGACTAATGGAACACTGATGGATTCCAACCATTTTTAATTTTCTCCAGTCCCTGGGAGCAAGTTGCAGTCTTTATTTTTTTTTTTTTCTCCTCTTGTGCTCAGTCGCCCTGTTTTTGAGGTCTTTTTTCTCCTTTATACCATGGTTCACAACTTATTTGGGGGAGGGAAATACCTTGAGCAGAATTCAGTGGGACAAGAATCTCTACCCCTTTCTGTTCCAAATTCATTTTTATCCCTTCCTGTCTCAACAAAAACTATGGAATCAACACCACCATGCTCTGTGGGAAAAAAAGAAAAACCTTCTGCTCCCTTAGCTCTGCTGGAAGCTGGAGGGTGCTAGGCCCCTGTGTAGTAGTGCATAGAATTCTAGCTTTTTTCCTCCTTTCTCTGTATATTGGGCTCAGAGATTACACTGTGTCTCTATGTGAATATGGACAGTTAGCATTTACCAACATGTATCTGTCTACTTTCTCTTGTTTAAAAAAAAAAAAAACTTAAAAAAATGGGGTTATAGAAGGTCAGCAAAGGGTGGGTTTGAGATGTTTGGGTGGGTTAAGTGGGCATTTTGACAACATGGCTTCTCCTTTGGCATGTTTAATTGTGATGTTTAACGGACATCCTTGCAGTTTAAGATGACACTTTTAAAATAAAATTCTCTCCTAATGATGACTTGAGCCCTGCCACTCGATGGGAGAATCAGCAGAACCTGTAGGATCTTATTTGCAATTGACATTCTCTATTGTAATTTTGTTCCTGTTTATTTTTAAATTTTTCTTTTTGTTTCACTGGAAAGGAAAGATGATGCTCAGTTTTAAACGTTAAAAGTGTACAAGTTGCTTTGTTACAATAAAACTAAATGTGTACACAAAGGATTTGATGCTTTTCTCTCAGATAAACTTAATATGACTTTCCAAGTTTGACTTGTGTAACGTTATTGTCAAACTTTTTGTCACCCTATCTTCGTATTTTTTGATAACGCACTTTGCAGGATGACCTCAGGGCTATATTGATTGAGTAAAGGGATTTGAATCAATGTATTAATGTCTCCATAGCTGGGAACCCATCATGGGTACAATTTGCCATTAGTTTCTGAAATTTTTCACATCATTGGGGATACCAGATTGCTGAAAACTCGGTTCTGAATGTGTTGTACCTTTGGTTTGTATCTCAAATCATCATTTCAAAATACGGGCTTTTATTTACTTAGATATTAATAGTGCCTGCCACCACCATCAGACAGATCTGGTGCTCCTCTGCCAAGTTAACACAGGGCAATTGTTTGCATGTCTTCACTGGCACTGTAAGATGTGGCCGAGAAGACAGGCTTTCAGAGTAAAAAGTCCGTGTTGGTGGTAAGAAACTCAGGTTAGGAGTACTTTTATCTCAAAGTACCAGCTTTTTAGCATATAGCTCTCCAGTGAGACCTGTCTGTGAATCCGAAGGAGGTGATGGACTGCTCTGCTAAATGCCATTGTGCATAAATCACATTTTGAGAAGCTACCTAATGCATAAGCTTTTTAATGCTGTAAAATATAGTAGCTAAAATTAAATGCCACTTAGCTTTTTCAGAGATGAATTAATGGACAGCCGGGTCAAATTCAAAGCTTTTTGATGTATAAAACTTTATAAATGGAACTACTCCATCAGTAGGCAAAGTGTAACAAAAACCTGTCTAGATGGATAGCGTGTAATTTCTGCACAGGTTTCTGTAGCAAATACATCACTGTATACCGGTCAGGAATCTTGCTCCAATAAAGGAACATAAAGATTTTTTTTGACTGGGGTCATTCTCCTTGTTTCATAGAGAAATGTTACTTACTTTTGGATTTAGATGATAAGCTAGTTTTTCTGCTTTGTTTTTATTTGTGTTCATTGTGACTGGGAAATTTGGAGAACTGCCCCTTCAAGAGGTTCAGTAGGTATAGCATAGGTTCATACAACTACATGGAAAGGTATGTTTGGAAGTTCTGGACAAATGAACTTATTTGAAATGTCAGTTCCTGAGGGGATTCAGTCTTCAATTTTGAGGTCTCAACATTTGAAGGGCTTTTTGCTAGAGAAGAAAATAGTCACTTGAAACAATATTCATGAAGTAATAACTGGTTTATGTTTCACAAAGTGACAACTATTTGTTTTTTGTATGCTGGTGCTGTTTCTGGGGGATATGCTCAAAAGATAGGACCCCTTAAAGGGAATTTCATCCCAATTATACTGAGACTACCCTTTAGATTCCCTTATTCCCAATGAATGAGTACTAGGCTGTGAGAAGGCAGAAGGGGCAGACTTAGTTTACTGGAAAAACTAAGGCTACAAAGTAGTCTGCATTGTTCCCAACCGCAAGAAGAGTTTTGGGGCAGGCCCTTGGGTATGTTTCTAAAACTACCAGGTGAGTGGCTTAAAGCTCCTTCGGTACCAGGACATCTAAAAAAAAAGGGAAGAGTGCTTGTTGTGGTAGTTTCTCTGGGGCATCTACTTGCCAAGCTGTGCCATACTCTGCTTATGAGGAGAGCTGAGTAACTACGTGAATTGGGACATAGAGGACAGTAGCTTATGTGTTTTACATTTAAAAATTTCAAGGATTCTCTGCAGTCAAGGTGGTCTGACAGCCATAACAGGTACTTAGGATTTCAAGCAAGTGACTGAAATGCAGTTTGTAACCCTAACCTAAATGTCTTGGGCTGACAAATTTGCTTTAACATCTGGCCTGCTTCACAACTGTTAGCTGTTTGCAGGCTTTGGATGAATGTATAATTGTGTTTGTGAGTTAATTTAGTAATCTTTATCATTACTGTTTGATAACATCTGGTTTCATGGTTTCACTTGAGCTCATAAACAGATTTGGTTTTTCTGCCTTTTTTGTTAGATTTTGCTATAAACCATTTGTAGTTATTGCAAGAATGGAATTCTTTGGCGGGGGGGAATGAAGATGGTTCAGGATTTCTTGAAGATTGAGACAAACTCTTGAGGAGGTGAATAAATAACAAATTACTTCAGTTGTTTAAAGGACAACAGCTCATTTTGAAAAGTCTATCCCTCACCATAGCAAAAGTCTATTCCCTTTTATATGCATGGCTGTATTTAATGGAGATTTACCAGTTCTACTTTTAATGAATCTTGGGAAAGCAACTACAGTTTTGTGATGAGAATAGGAAGTGGAGGGTGTGTGCCAACTTGATTAGTTAGAGACATTGCATACTCAGATACAAATCTAAGGGAGGCAAATCTAAATGTAGATGGAGTGATGTCTGTCATACCCAGAAGGAAAAAGAGATCCAGAGAGGGGTAGCTGTTCACTCATGGAGCGTGCTGGGACAGTTCTTTTCAAGTTGATGTTACACAACTTTATTAGTTCATTAGCCAGAGTTGGTTTGGGCTGTTCACTGTCTGGGTGTTAAAAATGTGAATTTCAGTTTTCCTAAGTATTAACGATTTTAGGAAAACCATCACCCATCAGACATCTACGTAAGATGCAGCGCTCTCTCCATACTTAGCCATCAGTTGAAGGCTGTAGGTTTGTCCAGCCTGGGGTTCTTTAGGAAAGGTGGATGCATTCTACTTTGGAACCTTTTTTTCCCTTAGTAGCCACAAAGCAATGAAACACTTGAACACAAACTAAAAATCATTGAGTTCTACATAATTCAGGTGCTGTCGTAACCTCTCAGTTATTTGTTAGCATCAACATTCAGCTAAGGGCACCTCAATAAACCCCACCTGAAAGAGTACCATGTGCCTTCTAGCTTACTAGGTGTTAAATATGTCTAGCCTTCAACAATTCTGGTTTGTATATATGTAAAAGTGTCACTTGTCTCTGATTATGAAGTCTTCATTTCCCCTTCTGAACCATGTTGCCTTTGCATATGTTGGTGTAATTTGATTGATTTCCCATTGCAGGACTATCCCAGGATTGCCCACATTATGCCACATTTCACTTTTCATTCACTGAAGGAATTGGTCAAAGAGGAACTGACATGGTTTCTGCTGTGAAAGCATTGGAGGGTACCTCTTCAAAGTCAGCAAATAAGCCACCTTCAATATTTGACTCTTATTCACTTCTGGCCCCGTGGAGGAGGCTCTTTCCAGTGAAGTCATGGCAAAAGGTGCTGGTGAGCATAGAATGACGGATTGGCTGAACAACCCTGTGTTACTCAGTCCCTCAGTCGTGTCCCACTCCCTGTGACCCCATGGACTGTAGCACTCCACACTTCCCTGTCCTTCACTATCTCCTGGAGTTTGCTTAAATTGAGTCAGTAATGCTATCTAACCATTTTATCCTCTGCTGCCCTCCTTTCCTTTTGCCTTCAATCTTTCCCAGCATCAGGGTCTTTACCATTGAGTCAGCTCTTCCTGTCTGGTGGCCAAAGTATTGGAGCTACAACCCTAGTGTTGCTCAGTCTGGCTGTCTGGCTCTTTGTGACCCCATAGACTGTAGCCCGGCTTAGTGATTAAGCCGCTACCTCCTCCAGACTGTAGCCTATCAGGCTCCTCTGTCCATGGGGTTTTTCCAGGTAAGAATACTGGAGTGGGTTGCCATTCCCTTCTCCAGACAATCCTAGACTAGTGGGCAATAAAGAACCAGGGTCCCCTAGAAAGCCATTGCCCGAATACCTAGCTCAGCCTGTTTTCCTGAGATAGTTTTTGTTTTTGTTTTTTTCTCCTCAAGGTTTAAATATGTATTCTGTTTAGATGAGTGCTTTGGAGCAAAGGCTGAATGAACCGCACTGGCTGAACCAGAGTTCCAGTCTAGTCAAATGATGGAGGGGGTGGGGAGGAGGTCCTGAGAGATTTTGGATTCATTCCTAATTTGGTATCATTTGGGTAAGGCTTTCTTTTCCCACACATACATTTTTACAGTGTCTACAGACAGGGCCAAGACTTATTAGGGGGCGACAGGTATATTAGCCCATTTTACACCAATGACATGGGAGAGAAGGAGAGATTTCTTCAGGCGGGAGGGAGCCAGGTCGTAGCGGGGTTCCGAGGAAGAGGAGGCTGACCCGGCCCAGAGTGGACCGGCCACACAGGCCTTGCCCCGAGGCCGGCAGGCGGCGCTGTCCGCACCTGGGCCTGCCCCTCTGGCTGCAGCGACCCGGCGGCGACTGGAGAACCCCCGGCCCGGGAAATGTACCTTTCTGGCCTTGTATCCCGGGGCGGGGCCCAGTGTCGCCCGGGAGCGGGAACGTCGGCCTCAGATGAGGCGCCCTGGGTTCCAAATTCCGCGGGGACGTCGGATCCGGGGCCTCGGGGTCTGCAGTGGGGCTCGATCCCGCGCTGCCGAGGGGCGGCGCTGATTCCCGGCTCCCGCCAGGGCCAGCGGAGCTCGGGAGGGGGCGCCGGATCCCGCGTCTCCGGCGCGACTTCCCGGGAAGTTTCAAGTTGGAAAGCCCTGGCGGTGGGGGCCAGGGCTTCCGGAACCGGAGTGGTCGAGAGGAGGGGCCGAGCAGCGGGAGCGGCGCCATGGAGGAGGGGGCGCAGCGGCAGGTGAACGGCGCCCGGAAAGGACGGGCTGCGGGCGTGGGCCGGGGTGGGGGAGATTCGGGGGGGTGCCCGTTAACTGCCCCGGCTCCGGCCGTGCCCCCCAGACCCCTTCCCGTGTCCGTTCCCAGTCCCCTGCCCTGGGCCCCCTACACCTCCACAGAGCAGATCTGGGCCCTGGGGGGTTTGGGGTGGTGGTGTAAGTGGTTTCTGCCCCCCCGGAAATGTCCCCAAATCACCTCCCAGTGACTCAGAGCCTCCGTCGGGCCAGCCCATGAGCACATCTGAATCTGCATTCAGGGCCACCAAGGGTGGGCCCGAGAGTTTCCTTAAAATCTATTCTTCCAGGTAGGACTCTAAGGTCGATGAGCACCCGCTGGGACCTCAAAGGGGGCGGATGCAGGCACACGGGGACCACTTCTGGGGGAGAGGGGAAGAGAAGCATGTGATCAGCAGGCGGAGGACGCCGACCCGGCGTAGTTTGTGGGGTTCCTCCCGGAGCACACAGGCGGGGCTGGGGGGACCCCCGGGGGAGGGGCATAGTCCAGCGGCCCGGGCGGGAACCTCTGGGTGCGCGGAGGCTTGCTGCCCAAATGGTGAGGGGGCGGGGTTCCAGTAGTAGGTTCCCGTGGGCCCTGGAACTAAGGCTGTGTGTCTCGTTATTGGGGCCGGCGGAGTGGGGGTAGGGGGGAGGTGGCGAGGAGAAGTGCTAGCCCTCAGTAACGGGGATGGGGACGTCTGTGTACAAGATCGGGCCCCAGACGCCCAGCGGAAAAGGATAGGTGTGTGCGCACTTGGCGGGATTCCAGCCCAGAGCCGGCAGGACCGCGGGCTCCGCTCGGCTCACGGGTGAAGTGTTCTCCAGAAGACTCCTTGAGTGCTCCCACCCCTTGGGCAACTCAGGACTGCGTCTGCCCCCTCTCTCCCTCCCTCTTCCTCCGGAGGTCCCTCGGCCTGTTCCCGCCTTGGCTTGTACACATTTTCCGATTTCCTGTTAATCTCCGCCCAGCAGCGGCAGCTGGGTGACTCAGGACCCCGGTGTCGGGCCCCCAGCTCCATGAGATCTTTGTTTGCTCAGGCCTTTGGCTCTGGCCCTCTGGCCTAGGGCCCTCAAAGGATTTCCTGAGGCCCGCCCCTGCCCTCTGACAGCCGGGCCAGCAGGCAAGAGGAGGCCTGGGGTGGGGGTCCTTGAGACTGGGGTGGCCACCCCTTCCACTGGGCACGGGAGATGGAGTGCGGAGAGGTAAGGTGAAAGATCTCAGAGAGTCCTTGGGGTGGGGGTGTCATGAGTTACCCTGGGCTGAAGTCAGCTTTGGCACTGGTTGGTTTGAAACGGCCTCTGGGAAAGAGGTTTCCTTTTCTTGCTCCCACTTGGGGTGAAGTGGTGAGAGAGCCTTCCACATCCTCCCAAGAGCTGAGCTGTGCTGGGAGTGGGCCCCTGGAGACCTCCTCAGCCCCACTGGGCCTCTCTGCTTTGCCACCTGAGGGGTCAGACCCTCAAGGGAACAGCCCTGACTTCTTCTACTCAGGCTACGGACTGTCCTGTCTGTCTGACCTCGGGGGGTCCCTTCTCAGTGCTGAGCCCCCCCCCTTTTTTTAAAGTTATTTTTAAAATGTTGGTTGTTCTGGGTCTTTGTTGTGGCACACGGGTTTTTCTCTTGTTGCGAGCTCTCTAGTCATGGCGTGCGGGCTTATTTGCCCTGCGGCATATGGGATCTCAGTTCTGTGACCAGGGGTCGAACCTGAGTCACCTGCATTGGAAGGCGGATTCTTAACCTGGACTACCAGGGAAGTCCCCCGGGTCTCTTTTCTGGCCGTCAGACCTTAGTGTGGATCCTAGGCTTGAGAGCAGCCTGATTACGTGTGGCTGGCAGGGAAAGACTGGGGCCCAAGAGACAGTGCCTCTCCGTCGCTGTGTTGCGGCCTTGAGCAATTATGTCGCCTCTCCGTGTCTCAGTTTCCTCATCTGTAAAATGGGGCTGCCCTCAGGTTCGACAGGTTCATGTCTGCACAGGTCTTAGAACACCCTATAAGTGTTAACAGTTTTTTTTTTCCTCTTCCTCTTCTCTCTGATGGCATAGGCTGGATAGATAGCCTTGGGGCATCCATCTGGCTTAGGGATACCCGCTCTGAGGTCAGAGAGGCACCCTGTGGGTCAGTCAGTCCTGGGTGCCATCCACACCTGCCTCTCTCCCCGCCCTCCTTCTGTGATGAGCAGAGGCTTTGGAGGTGGGGTCCCAGAAGCCTGATCCCTCTGCCTTCCCACAGCCTGGGGCAGGCCATCGGCCCCTGGAGGATGAGAAAGAGGTGATCCGCCGGGCCATCCAGAAGGAACTGAAGATCAAGGAGGGTGTGGAAAACCTGCGGCGGGTGGCCACAGACCGCCGCCACCTGGGCCACGTGCAGCAGCTGCTGCGGTCCTCCAACCGCCGCCTGGAGCAGCTGCATGGGGAGCTGCGGGAGCTTCACGCCCGAATCCTGCTGCCCGGGCCTGGGCTGGGCCCGGCTGGTGAGTGAGGAGCGTGAGGAGGCCCTCAGGACGGGAAGTGACACGTTGACCCAGCTCCTTGATCTTGGCCCTGACCTACTCTCAGAGCTTCTCCTGAGAGAACCCCGCCCAAGAGGGTTGGAGAGGAGTGAGCAAGGCATTGAGTGAGGCGGGGCTGTCGGCTCTAGGGGAGGTATTCACGTGCCCCACACTCTGTGCACACAGAGCCTGCGGCCTCAGGACCTCGGCCACTGGCCGAGCAGGCAAGGGCCCGGCACCTGGAAGCTCTACAGAGGCAGCTGCAGGTGGAGCTGAAGGTCAAGCAGGGGGCTGAGAATATGACCCACACCTACGCCAGCGGCACTCCCAAGGTAAGGCCCCCTGGGGGGAAGAGATTGTGTTCTCAGATTATTCCAGAAGGTAGTGATCCAGCCCCTAATCTGATAGGGAAATACAGCCTAGCCATTGATCCTGTAAGGGAGACACTCTACCCTTAGTCTGATGGGGGAGGCAGGCCCCAAATCTCATCTTGGCTCCAATTGCTTGTCTAACAAAGAAGGCAAAACACCAGGATGATGGGCAATCCCAGCCCAACCCCAAGTCTAGTAGGGAAGTCCCAGCTCCTGTCCCAACTCCCAGCATGATGTGGAAGCTCGCCCTGATCTCATAATGGAGGCTTGACCTGAGCCCTTCCTTACCTAGTCTGATGGGGGAGGCTCTGTTGCAGAGTAGGTCTAAAAAGGGAGGCTTGGAAGCTTCCTGGTTAAGACTTCGCTTCTAATGCAAATGGTGTGAGTTTGATCCCTAGTCAGGGAACTAAGATGTTCACATGCCATGTGGCCTGGGCCCCTCAAAATAATAATAAATAAACAATTAAAAAAATAAACTATAAAGGATATCAAAAAGCAGAGACTTTACTTTGCCAGCAAAGGTCCATCTAGTCAAGGCTATGGTTTTTCCAGTAGTCAGGTATGGATGAGAGAGTTGGACTATAAAGAAAGCTGAACACTGAAGAATTGATGCTTTTGAACTGTGGTGTTGGAGAAGACTCTTGAGAGTCCCTTGGACTGCAAGGAGATCCAACCAGTCCATCTTAAAGGAAACTAAGCCTGAATATTCATTGGAAGGACTGATGCTGAAGCTGAAACTCCAATAAAAAATTTGGCCACCTGATGTGAAGAACTGACTCATTGGAAAAGACCCTGATGCTGGGAAAGATTGACGGCGGGAGGAGAAGGGGACAACAGAGGATGAGATGGTTGGATGGCATCACCGATTCAATGGACAGGAGTTTGTGTAAACTCCGGGAGTTGGCGATGTACAGGGAGGCCTGGAGTGTTGCAGTCCATGGGGTCACAAAGAGTTGGACACGACTGAGCGACTGGACTGAGTGACTGAACCGAGCTGAACTGGCTGTAGTTATCTGGTCTACTGAGGGAGGCTTAGCTTCAACTCAGACTGATGGAGGAGGCTTGGTCCAGTCCCCAGTCTGACCAGGAAGGCTCTGGCCTAGTCCTGGCCTGATGAGGTATGTGTCGCAACCCTATAGGAGAGGAAGCTGCTGGCGGCCGCCCAGCAGATGCTCCAGGACAGCCAGCTGAAGGTGGCCCTGCTGCGAATGAAGATCAGTAGCCTGGAGGCCAGCGGGTCACCCGAGCCAGGTGAGGCCAGACCAAGGGGGCTGGGCAGGGCGGAGCAGGGCAGGGCCCTGAGGCTGACCCCTCCTCCTCCCAGGTCCTGAGCTGATGGTAGAGGAGCTACGGCACCGTCTACGCATCGAGGCTGCTGTGGCTGAGGGCGCCAAGAACGTGGTGAAGCTGCTCGGTAGCCGGCGAACACAGGACCGCAAGGTGCTGGCCGAGGTCAGACCGTGGGCCCCTCCCATTGCTTGTGTCTGACCAGTACCACCCTCTGTAGTGGCCGTGATAGTGCTCGCCGGGCCATGAGCAATGGCCGTGAGGAAACAGGAGGCACCTTATGTATATGTATATAATTTTCCTTCTTTTTTCTTTTTGGCTCTGCTGAGCCTTTGTTGCTGCTCGGGCTCTTCTGTAGTGGTGAGCAGGGGCTACTCTCTAGTTGTGGTTTGTAGACTTCTCACTGTGGTGGCTTCTCTTGTTGCAGCACACAGGCTGCAGGGCACAGGGATTCAGGGCTCAGTAGTTGTGGTTGTCCGGCTCTGGAGCACAGGCTCTATAATTGTGCGTGGCTTAGTTGCCCCAGGGCATGTGGAATCTTCCCAGACCAGGGATCAAACCCATGTCTCCTGCACTGGCAGGCAGATTCTTTACCACTCAGCCGCCGGGGAAGCCCAGAAGACATTCTTGTCTAGATCAGGGGTCTCCAACTTCCAGGCTGTGGACCAGTACCTCCTGTCAGCTCAGTGGCAACATTAGATCAGAAGTAAAGTGCACAAAAATGTTGTTTAGCTGCCGAGTCCTGTCCGACTCTTGGCGACCCCATGGACTGCAGCACGTCAGGCTACCCTATCCTTCACCGTCTCCCGGAGCTCGCTCAAACTCATGTCCATCAAGTCAGTGATGCCGTCCAACCATCTTGTCCTCTGTCGTCCCCTTCTCCTCCTGCCCTCAATCTTTCCCAGCATCAGAGTCTTTTCTAACGATTTGGCTCTTCGCATCAGGTGGCCAAAGTATTGGAGCTTCAGCTTCACAAAAATGTAATGCACTTGAATTGTTCTGAAACCATCCCGCCCACCTCCAGTCCATGGAAAAGTTGTCTTCCACAAAACCAGTCCCAGGTGTCAAAAAGATTGGGGACCACTAGTCTAGACCTCATCCAGGGTGCCTCTGGGTGGCCTGAGCCACTGCCCCCGCCGTTACCCCAGGGCCCTGTATCCCCTGCCCGTCTCCCTCCTGCAGGCTCAGGCCCAGCTCCAGGAGTCCTGCCAGAAACTGGACCTCCTGCGGCTGGCCTTGGAGCAGCTGCTGGAGAGACTGCCTCCTGCCCACCCTCTGCGCGGCAGAGTGGCCCGGGAGCTGAGGACTGCTGCGTCTGGGAACCCACAGGCTTCAGGGACACTCGTGAAGCCCACCGCCATGACAGGTACCTGGGAGCCCATCCTACTTCAGAGCTCTCCTTCCCTTCCAGGGAGGAGCCTGGAACTCTGGGGAAGAATTTTGGAAAAGATTTCCAATCCCGGCTTCACTATCCCTTAGCTGTTTGACCTTGGGCGACTGACACCCCCTCTCCAGACCTCAGTTTATCACTCTGTCAAATGGGGATGATAACAGCACCTACTTCATAGGACTGGTGTGACAATTCAGTGAGTTGTTGCATGTGAAGTGCTCGAGTTTTCACACCAACCCTATGAAATAGGTGATGTTATCACCCCCATTTGACAGAGTGATAAACAGGTCTGGAGAGGGCGTGTCAGTCGCCCAAGGTCACACAGCTAAGGGATGGTGAAGCTGGGATTGAAAATCTCCAAAATTCTTCCAGCGTGTTTCAATGAGGAACCATGAGAGTGTTAGGCTGGACTTGCCAGTGTTAGGGAGCTCACAGCCCTGGAGACCTTCGTACCCAGTTCTGGGCAGTTTTCACTATTAGAAAGTTCTTCCTTATCCCAAGTGGATCTGACATTATGAAAGCCCTGAGCTTCCCACCTGGGACCCAGTGCCAACTAGAGGGCCCAGCCCCTGCCTGCACAGAGCTGGTACAGAATAGATAGATGATAGATAGATGATACACAATAAATAGATGATACACAATCATCCCATTGTGAGCAGAGCTGAAGGGGAAAAGTACAGGGACTGCATGGGCCCCCTCACCTGGCCTTGGGGAACCAAGGAATGCTTCCTGGAGGGGGAGGCATGTCCTTGAAGGGCTTATGGGAGTTGACCAAGTCAACAAGTTGGGAAAGGTGAGGGCAAGGTCTTGTTTGTTGTTCCCTCGCCAAGTCGTGTCTGAGTCTTTGCAACTGCATGGACTGCAGCGCGCCAGGCCTCCCTGTCCCTCACTATTTCCCAGAGTTTCTCCAAGTTCGTGGCTGTTGAATTGGTGATGCTATCCAACCATCTGTAGGGCTTGTTAAAAGGCCTAAAATTCAGGTACTTGAAGCCACCCATAAGCTGTCTTCCAGCTAAACACCCACATTCCTCCAGTCATTCTTTCTGGGATGACCTTCCCATCCTGAGCACTGCCTCGTTTTATAAAGTCTATCGGAGTATAACCCTCCAGGCCCTGACTCCCAAAATGGGGCTCTTTGGCCCCATGTATGATGGCTTCAAGAGCTGCTAGAGTCCTACTGCTTCCTCTACCCTTGGAGGGACAAATCTCTACTGATCCTCAAAATGAACCCACTTGGTTGGCAAAACACAGTGGTACCCACGGCAGGAAGTGGGGCTGAGTTGGCACTCCTTCCCACTATATGGACGGGGAAGCAGGCCCTGGGAAGAGGTGGCTGGCCAGGCACCCTGCTCCTCTGGGGCTTTCGTCCCTGGCATGGTGCTCCCTAGGTCCAGAGCCCTGGGCAGCATGCGGACTGAGGTCTGAGTCTGACTTCTCTGCCTCTGTGTCCCTGCTTCTTCCCACATGTAGAGGGCTGGCAGGAGGGGGAGGACCAGTTGGTCGGCCCCCAGGGTGGCCCCCAGGTGGCTGCCGAGGCCTAAGGCGAGCAGGCTCTGGGTTTGCTACCTCCATGAGAAGGCAGCATTCCTGGGGTCCCAGCGACCCCTTGGAGGATGGTGTCCGATGATGGCTCCTCACCACACTCCCCGACAGGGACGCTGCAGGTCCGCCTCCTGGGCTGTGAGCAGCTGCTGATAGCGGTGCCTGGACGTTCCCCCGCGGCCGCGCTGGCTGGGAGCCCCTCCCAAGGCTGGCTTCGGAGCAGAGCCAAGCAGCAGCGTGGTGGAGGCGAGCTAGCTAGTGAGTAGGGGCCCCGGGGAGCTGGGGAGCGTGAAGGTCCCCCCACCACTGCTGGCCTGCCCTGAGCCCCACCTCTGGCCTTGCAGGTGAGGTGCTGGCTGTGCTGAAGGTGGACAATCGCGTTGTGGGCCAGACAGGCTGGGGGCCTGTGGCCAAGCAGTCCTGGGACCAGACCTTTGTTATTGCCCTGGAGCGGGTGAGGCTGCCCTTGTGTGGACTGGGGTGATCGTGGGCAGCGGGGTGGAAAGCTGGATGGGTAGTAGCTGGTGCCAGGCTCCCCTAACTCAATTTGGCCTCCCTGTGTAGGCCCGGGAGCTGGAGATTGGGGTCCACTGGCGGGACTGGAGGCAGCTGTGCGGTGTGGCCTTCCTGAGGCTGGAGGACTTCCTGGACAATGCCTGTCACCAGCTGTCCCTCAGCCTGGTACCACAGGGACTGCTTTTCGCCCAGGTGCCTCCCGGCCCCTGCCCTCTGACCTCACGGGCCCCTGGCTCTGTTAGCTCGAGAGAGGCCTTGGAGACTGTGCCCCCCAACCAACCTACAGCTAGGAGTGGAAATTGAGGCCCTGAGGGAAGAGCTCTCCAGGGATGAAAGATTCCCAGCCGCTCTCTGAGGACTTCACAGGAGAGGAACCGCCTCTCCTTGTCCTGACCGCCCCACCGCATGCACGACCCTGGACAAGTCCCTTTTTCTCCAGGTCTCAGTGACCCTGGACAAGTCCCTTTTTCTCCAGGTCTCAGTTTCCCCCTGGTACCAGTGAGGATGCTGAATCCATTCTCTCTGAGTCCCTGTAGCTCTTGCATCTGTTGACAACGGGCTTAGGCTGGGATCCTGGAGGCCGAGGAGGTTCCCGGGACAGGTCGGCAGGTGGGAGGGGACTGGTCTTCAGCCCTGCCCCCTGCCTCCACAGGTGACCTTCTGTGACCCTGTCATTGAGAGGAGGCCCCGACTGCAGAGGCAGAAACGCATTTTCTCAAAACGCAGAGGTATGGAAGGCTGGCGAGCAGGGAGCAGGGCTGGGCCCCTCCGGAGACCTCGAGACTGAGCCTGCTTTTGCCCCAGGTCAGGACTTCCTGAGGGCTTCCCAGATGAACCTCAGCATGGCAGCTTGGGGGCGCCTGGTCATGAGCCTGCTGCCCCCCTGCAGCTCCCCAAGCACCATCAGCCCCCCGAAAACATGCTCCCAGACCCCAGCCACACCCCAGCGGGCCACCGATCCTGACTCGCCCAGGTGAGGGGCCTCGCTCACCCCAGGCTGCCTGCTTCTCTGCGGAGTCACCTCTCTCCAGATGCAGATGGTGCCTGCCCCATGGCTCACCCTTTGACCTGTCTTTCTGTCCCGCGTGGCTGTGTGTCTACCCCCGCCCTCCCTGCCCGCCACTGTTCCAGCTGTCTGTGCCCGGTATATGTCTGCTTCTACCCCACAGTAACTTCCCACCCAAGAAGACCCCCTTGCGAGAAGAGATCCAACCCCCACCCAAGCCCCCTCGCCTCTACCTGGCCCAGGAGCCAACCCCCGAAGAGATGCCGGTGAGGGGGCAGCAGGGCAGGATTGGTCACCCTGGGTGCTGCCCAGGTCGGGTGGCAGGGCTCGAGGGAAGGAAGCCCTGCTCTGCCTTGAGACCCTCTCCCCTCGCAGCGCACCAAACGCCCCCACATGGAGCCCAGGATTCGACGTGAGCCGCCTCTGCCAGCCCCGGCTACCAGGTACCCCAGCGGGCTCACCTCGGTGTTTGAGACATTTTATCCACTCATCTGGGTATTTGCATGTCAGATGTTCACATCTCACCCCAGGCTCCTTGGCTTGCTCTCAGGTTCTCACTCGCTGAACCCACATTATTGAGCTCAGCCTGCCTGCCAGACCCCAGGAAACTGCAGTCCTGGGAACCCTGCCCCACCCCGGGCTCTGCAGCTCCCCACTAGAGGGGGACCACCCAGGATTGAACACAGGGGGTTTGGAGTGACTCCTGGTGGAGGCCCAGCCCTTCGTTGTCCTGGGGGCTTCCTGTACCCTCTCTCTTGCAGGAAACCCCCCCGGCTTCAGGACTTCCGCTGCTTGGCCGTGCTGGGCCGGGGCCACTTTGGGAAGGTAAGGGGCTAAGGGAGTGGGCAGGCCCCAGAACATTTGCTAGAGGGCTCTGGGCTCTGGGGGGCAGTGGGCAGGAGAAGCAGACTCCTCTACTGCCCTCCTGGAGCCCAAACCTCTCTCTGGTCCCCAGGTCCTCTTGGTCCAGTTCAAGGGGACGGGGCAATACTATGCCGTCAAAGCACTGAAGAAGCAGGAGGTGCTGAGCCGGGACGAGATTGAGAGGTGTGTGTTGAGGTTGGGGGGCTCACTGGTGGCTCCAGAAGGCAGCTGAATGCTGCTGGGGCTTCGAAGAGGTGACCCTGTGGGGCCAGCCAGGCCTGGGCTCTTTTATTAGCAACTGCAGTTGTGAACTGTGTGCCCTTGGGCAGGTCTCCTCTCTGTGCACCTCAGGTTCCTCATCTGTGAAATGGGAACAGGGTGGGGGTACAAGTTCGAGACCTGTGCCAGCCCCGGGTACATATGAACCATCACTCTACCTGCCTGGCAGTTTTAAGAGCCAGTGGCCCAGGGGAGTTGTGTGGGTGGCAGGGCACAGCCAGGGGAGGTCTTAGTTCCCTTTTGGGTTCCCTCTTTGCCTAAAACCCACGCCCTCCTCTTGCAGCCTGTACTGTGAGAAGCGAATCCTCGAGGCCGTGGGCTGCACAGGGCACCCGTTCCTGCTTCCCCTCCTCGCCTGCTTCCAGACCTCCAGCCACGCCTGCTTCGTGACCGAGTTTGCACCCGGCGGTGACCTCATGATGCAGATCCATGAGGACGTCTTCCCTGAGCCCCAGGCCCGGTGGGTCCCCCTCTCACCTCTTCCCACCAGCCTTCCCTGGGCCCCCTGTCCCTGGCGGCCCCTTCATCCTGCTTCCTCCAGGGTGCCCATCAGCCAAAGAGCACATGCAGTCAGGGAGGTCTGGGTTCACATCCCACTCTGGTGGGCAAGACATAACAATGCCATCTGTCAGTCCCTTACTGCTCACCAGTCCCTAGGCTCTGCAATTTTAAATGTTATGTCCACCAATGCACCAAGCCTATGAAGCAGTTATCATTATCCCCAATTCACCGCCATATACACTAAGGTCTGAGGTCACAAAGGCTGTGACGGTTTGATAACCAGGAAACATCCCAGCCTTGTAGGATTATTGTAAGAATCAAAGACATACTTATATGCCTTTGTGACCTCAGACCTTAGTGTATATGGCGGTGAATTGGGGATAATGATAATTGCTTCATAGACTTGGTGCATTGGTGGACATAACATTTAAAATTGCAGAGCCTAGGGACTGGTGAGCAGTAAGGGACTGACAGATGGCATTGTTATGTCTTTCCCACCAGAGTGTGGACTCTGGAGCCCAGATTCACGTGTCAGCCCTACCACTAGCTCTGTGACCCAGGGTGCGTTGTTTACCAGGAGTCTCAGATCCTTTTAAAAAAATAGTCATGATGAGGCTTCCCTGGGTGGTCTACTGCTTAAGAACCCACCTGTGAGTGCAGGGGACACAGGTTCGATTCCTGGTCCGGGAAGATCTCACATGTCTCAGAACAACTATTGAGCCCAAGGGCTGCAACTACTGAACCCCACATACCTCGAGCCCATGCTCTGTAGCTAAACCTATGAAACAGTTATCATTACCCCCAATTCACTGCAATGAGAAACCCATGCACCACAATGAAGAATAGCCCCTGTTCACCGCAACTAGAGGAAGTCCAGGCACAGCAACGAAGACCCAGCACAGTCAAAAAAATATACATAACATTTTTTAAAAATTAAAAAAAAATAGGCATGAGGGCACCAACGGAGGCTGCCAGGAGGATGCCAGGATGGGCATGTGGACACTTGGTGTCATTCCTGGCACAAGCTAAGGGCCTGGGAAGGGTAGGCTGTTATCAGGAGGAGCCCCACCCCTGCCCCATGAGGCTCCTCCCAGCCTCTCGCCCACATCTGACTCTGGCAGGGACATCGGGGGTCCCCAGGCCATGGCAGTCTTGGTGCCTTCCTGCCCTGCCCCCAACAGTCCTGGGCCTGAACTCCCCCCTGCACCAACCCTCCAGGTTCTATCTGGCCTGTGTGGTCCTGGGGCTGCAGTTCTTACACGAGCAGAAGATCATTTACAGGTAACTTGCCCCCGGGATTCTGGGGGAGTAGGCAAGAGGGTCAGGGGCTGCCCTCCTCCTGGGCTGCTATGAGGCGGGGCCGCTGTTCCCTGGGCCTCAGCGCTTCTCAGCTCCTTCGGGGTCTGTCCTGCCTTGCCCTCAGAGACCTTAAGTTGGATAATCTTCTCCTGGACGCCCAGGGTTTCCTGAAGATTGCGGACTTTGGGCTTTGTAAGGAAGGTGGGTGCCTCCCATTTAAGAGTTGTGTCCTTCCGCCTTGCTCGCTCCACCGAGGCCAGCAGGGTGGCGAGCAAGTGGCATCTTCCAGGAAATGTGCATCCCAGCTCTCCTTCCAGGGACCAGCTAGACGCATTGGCTTGTCCTTCCCTGCCCTAAAAACTTGGAAAGACCCCCTTGCCCTCGGCCGGAGGGAGAGCCTAGGCTGGGAGAGGGCACTGGGTTCTGCTTTCTGCATGGCTGACACACAGGCTTTGCTGAGACTCATCTATCAGGTGGCATAAAAACCGTTCCCACCTCCAAGGATGTTGGGGCAGGGCTCAGCATGAGGTTCCTTGCATGGGGTCCTAAGGGTTGGTAATTGATTCTTACAATCAGAGGTTCTTGTGGCTGCCACAGCACGCTGGCATCAGTGTGGGTGTTGGTTGGCAGGGATTGGCTTCGGGGACCGGACAAGCACCTTCTGCGGCACCCCAGAGTTCCTGGCCCCCGAGGTGCTGACTCAGGAGGCCTACACGCGGGCTGTGGACTGGTGGGGGCTGGGCGTGCTGCTCTATGAGATGCTGGTGGGCGAGGTGAGTGTTGGATGGGGAGAGCTGCTGGGGCCCCCAGGTCGGGTGGAGGTCGGGGGGCGGTGCTCCCTGCTGAGCCCCCTCCCCGCAGTGCCCATTTCCAGGGGACACCGAGGAGGAGGTGTTTGACTGCATCGTCAATGCGGAAGCCCCATACCCCCGCTTTCTGTCGGTGCAAGGCCTCGAGCTTATTCAGAAGGTAATTGCTGCAGGGTCCCAGGCTGGGCCAGAGGGCTACTCGTGGCTCTCCGGACTCCCTATCCGAGATGCTGGGGGCAGGCGGGCAGTGCTTGGGGCTGACTGCCCTGAATGAACCCCTGTCCTCTCCCCTAGCTCCTCCAGAAGTGCCCCGAGAAGCGCCTGGGGGCGGGCGAGCGAGATGCTGAGGAAATCAAGACCCAGCCTTTCTTCAGGGTGAGCGGCTGTGGCCACGGTGATCCCGGTGCCTGGTGCAGAGGGAGGGGTCGAGGGCCCATGGGGGCTGCTGTTCCCATCATCTGAGGTACGCCTTTGCCCCCAGACCACCGACTGGCAGGCTCTGCTCGCCCGCGCCGTCCAGCCTCCTTTTGTGCCCACCCTCTGCGGCCCCACAGACCTGCGCTACTTCGAGGGGGAGTTCACGGGGCTGCCGCCTGCCCTGACCCCACCCGACCCCCGCAGCCCCCTCACCGCCCGCCAGCAGGCTGCCTTCCGGGACTTCGACTTCGTGTCTGAGAGATTCCTGGAGCCCTGAGGCCTCCCGGCCTCTCCACCCCCTGCCCACTCCCCCACCCTGGATGGTTTGAGCCTCTGCTTTGCCCACTTGGGCACCCTGGGATTGATGGGCCCTTGGGGCTCGAGGTGGTGGACATGGGGCTGCTGTTGTGGGCACTGCTCAGTCATTGGGCAAGTGCTGCCCGCCCCCTTCTCCCAACCTCCTCTCCCCTGCCCGCTGTGAGACCTAGACCAGAAAGCATGGCGCAGTGAGGAATGATTGTTTTTTTTTTAATACTTGACTTGCTTTATGGTTCATTAAATTTATAAAACTGTGCACTGGACGCAGCCTGGCTTGGGGGTGGGATGGAGGTTCCCGAAGCCCAGGTCTCTATTTGTGCCTGAGCCTCCATCATGGGTCCTCTTCCTTTTCTTCTGCCTGGGGAGGGCAGAGCTGCCCACCGAAGCAGGGTACAGTCCCTCGGCTCCACTCTGAGCCCTGGAAGGAGTGGGCAGGAGTGAGGAGCCCCAGGCCCTTGGAGGGTCGACCCCTCTGGGTTCAGCCTCTCTGGTTTTCAGGCACAAGATGGTGGCCCCGGCTTCCAGCGACCCTAAACAGCTTGGCTACTGCCTTCCTCCTCCTCGTCCTCGGCCCAGAGGGTCTCCCAGGACCCCGAGGGCCATCCACAGAAGTGGGCCAGGTTGCGGGTCAGGCCACGGTCGAAGGGGTTGCCAGGGCGCTGGCGGAGGTAGGCGATGCGGTGGGAGGAGATGAACTCCCAGGTGGTGGTGTTGCTGGCCACCAGGTAGAGGTGCGAGGCCAGGAGCAGGCTGGCCACCAGGGAGAAGAGCGACAACAGCAGGAAGGTGGCGAACAGGAGCCCGCTGGAACGCAGCCAGAGCCCCCAGGGCTGGAAGAAGCGGAGGCCAGACCTGCAAGGGAAGGAGAGCGACAAGGACCCAGAGCTGTCTCTCCGACAAGGACAGGGTCGCCCGAGGGGACGGCAGTTTGGGAGAGGGTGCGAGGCCCCTGAAGAGGGAGCCTGGGGGGTGCTGGTCCTCCCCCACACCCAGGGCACCAGGGAAACCCACCATGCCAGGTACAGGGCCCACAGAAGCACCGCCAGTTGCAGCGCCAGGTAGGCTACGAAGAGAGGGTGGTTGCGCTCTCCCACACAGTTCTCCATCCAGGGGCAGTGGTGGTCGTAGCGGCGGACACAGCGGCGGCACTCACGGCAGTGCCGAGCCCGCAGGGGTTGCTGTGGGCACAGAGGGAGTTGGGCCTCAACACCGGCTCCCCTCTAGGCCCAGCAATGAGGGCAGGAGGTCAGGGCTGGCATCTGGGAGGGCTTCCTGGAGGAGGGGGAGGTGAGGCCGAGGAGTCTCGGCCTTGCCCGAGTCCTCCCACGGAGGTCCCTGAATCACTCACCAGCACCATGCAGTATCTGCAGCGCCGAAGGGGGATGGCCTGAGGAACCATGGCTGTCTGCTCTTCCTTGGCCTCCTCCTGAAAAACGGGGGACAGAGGGTGAGATGGGGGTCCCTTGGGAGGCAGATGAGATTTGTGGTTGTCTCCCTTGGGGGCCAGCTTAGCTCTGGGTGTGCACATTTGGGGGCCCATCCCATGCGTCATCGAGGTGGTAGAGTGGGGCAGGGTGCCCTGGACTGCAAGGTTGTGTGACTTTGGCCAGTTACTTCCCCTCTGGACTTTGGCAATTTTCTCATTGTAGGACAGGGCCCTAGGTCTGGCAAGATGATTCCCTGGGATTCCCTAGGAAAGCTCTCAGCTGTCTAGCATGAGACTCCCTGGAGTCTTGAGTTCCCTGTGGAGGGAGGAGGGCTTTGGGCCTCCTAGTTACCTGGGGCTGAGGCAGGACATTCACGTAGCCTGGGTCCATGAGTGACACGGTCAGGTAAAGCAGCAGGGAGCCCAGCACAAGCAGCAGGAAGGTGAGGGGCAGGAGCAGCTCCCCCTGCTCTTCCCACTGCCGAAGTGCTGGAGAGGCCAGAGGGGGAGAGTGAGGCCAGGACTGTGGAACTGGCGTGGTGGGGGAGGGTGCAACTGGAGGTGGGAAATGTGTCCCTGGCTGAACAAAGGCCTGGAAATGGGGTTTGATGAATGGTCGGGTGTGGCCACTACATAGGGTGTAGGAGGGAGAAGTTCAGGTTTGGGAGAGGAGGAAAAAAGCAATTAATCCACACTATCTCTGGAGGGCAGTAGGGAACCATGGAAGGTTACAGGGTCAGATATATTTCTGAACTGCTTCCCAGGTGGCGCTAACAATAAAGAACCCTCCTGCCAATGCAGGAGACATAAAAGACTCAAGTTCCATCCTTGGGTGGGGAAGATCCCCTGGAGGATGGAATGGCAATCCACTCCAGTATTCTTGCCTGGAGAATCCCATGGACAGAGGAGCCTGGTGGGTTACAGCCCATAGGGTTGCACAGTCAGACATGACTGAAGCGACTTAACATGCATGTTTCTGAAAGCCTTCTTAGTGCTAAAGTAAAGATGAATCAGAGGGGAGGCTATCCAGGACACAGAGAGGAGTGTGTCTGGGCAAGGGTAATGGCAGGGGGTTGGCCAGATTGGAGGTAAGGGGTGATGGGACCAGACTTGGCTGGATATGGGGGACAAGGAGGAGGACTCTGGCTCTGAGAAGGGAAGAGGCTGGCCAGGTCAGAGATGCACAAGAAACAGAGATAGAGAAGGGTGTGGCTGGCAGGTTGGAATGCTGTAGGGGAGCCCAGGCCACCTCCAGGGTCCAGCCCATGGAGGTGACTGAAGGTTTGGGGGAAGGGGGTGGAGGGCTGAGGAGGGAGAGGCAGAAACAGCCAGCCAGCCAGAGTGTGGACAACTCAGGTGCCCCTTGACTGTAAAAGGGAGTGGAGAAGAAAAGGAGGTTGCAGTGGGGGATTTCTTTCCGATGGGGAGACTGAGCAGGTTTTTAGGCTAAGGGGTGAAGCCAGTGGAGACTCAGGTCTTGGGAAGAAAGTGAGAATGCCCCTGGTCCAGGAGGTTAGGCTGCAGGGAGGAGGAAGGGGTGGGGCTTGTGGTGGTGGTAGTGAGGAAGGGCTAAAGCCTGTGCTGGAGGTGGCCTGTGGCAGGTAAAGAGGGGAAAGGATGGAAGTGGATGGGTGGAATGAATGAGCGCTCACAGGGATGAGAAAAGGAGGGACAGGCTGCTCCCCTATGCCGTGTCCTCTTGCCTGAAGGTGGGGGGACCGGACTTGGGGCAGCTAGGGCCACGCAGGGATGGGGTGGGAGGGATGCCATCCCTTCATCTAGCTGATCCTCGGAATCTTGGGAGTCAGTTCCTGGAAAGTGTCGGGCGGGTCCCAGGATCGGGGAAGATGGGGGCTCGAGCTGGTCGTCGGATCAGGTGGGCACCGGGTGGGTCCTGGGACAGACAAGGGTATCTGGCAGGGATCAGGAAGCTTCTGGGATTAATTAGGGCTCAACTGGGTATTAGGCGGAAAGCAGGTGGCTCTTGGAATGAGAGGTGGGGAGAGGGCCTCTGGCGCGGGAGGAGTCGGGGAAATCCCAGGATCTCCGGGGCGGTTCACCAAGGGACTCAGTGAGACCTAAACATCTGAGGAATCACGCGGGATCGGGTGGGTCCGGGGTCGAGAGGGTTCCGGCTCACCAGTATCATGCAGGAAGAGTACCAACGTGATCCCCCAGGTCAGCACAGTATGCCCAGTCCGCACCAGGACCCCAGGGGTGAGGAGCGCCCAGGGCGCCATCGCCTCGGCCCCGGGCCCCACCCGGAAGAAGCGCTCAGAGGGGCGGGCCCTCCGAGGAGCAGGGCTCGCGGCCACCCGGGGATTGGCGGATACGGGTTGTGGGCGTGGCCGGATTGGGCCAGGGAGGCCGCCTATTGGGCGACAGCTGCGGCTTAATAGGCCCTCGAGCCAACAGGTGCCTGAAGAAGCTGGGGGCGGGGCCGGCGCGCGCGCAGCCGGTAACTCCCCCAGCTCCATCCCCCACCCCACCCGACCTGAGCATCCAGGTAACTTTCAAAAATCTAGCTCCCTTTGCGAGTTCCGATCCAGTCTCGCTGGAGTTCCACCACCCGCCCCCAGGCCACAGCCTCACGCATGCGTCCAGGAAGATCCAAGTGTTGTGACTCCAGGTGGCAGAATTGCGCTCGGTTCGGAGATGAGATGCTCGAAGCCTCAAGAGAGGCAGGACTAGCCCAAAGTGACGCCGGGGTGATAACTTTACCTCCGTCTATTCATTTTCAGATTTTGCAGACGGGATGAGAGCAGAGTGGAGGTACGTGGTAGCAGATTCTGGCTATGAGGGGCCCGACTGGGTCAGAGCCGGAAATCCCAGCACTGCCCCTTCCTACCTGTGTGCTCTTGGGCAAGTTACAAAACCACGCGGAGTTCTGTCTCTGTCTATATGATGGAAATGATAATAGTACCCCTCCTCAGGTGGTTGGAGGACTAAATATTGGAAATAGTGTCTAGTACAGGACTGACTTGTCACCTCAGCTCTAAACCAGCACCTACACCCAATGACTTGCCCAACCTAGGGTTTCAGGCTAATCTACCATAAAGCCTAGCCATTCACTGCTTACTTTCCTTTCCCATCCAGCCCTGCCTTTCCTTCTTTTCCTCTCACTGATACCAACATCCACCTCCCTCCATCAGATTAGTGCCCTCCTGGCTCCGCAGTATACGCTCATGACATTTGTTGCTTTTGTCAGCTCAGCATCCCCTTTTCTGTTGGAGAACTGACTCCATTCTGTGTGGATCTGAAAGAACTATGTCCCTCACTTAGAGGGTGGTGGGAGAGAGACTGTGGGCATGTGACTAGAAGGCAAACATGGTCCTCATCTCATTATTCCCAGTGATTGGACCTAAGTGGTGGGCATGTGACTTGGCAGGGTCAATCAGAATCATTCCATGCGAGTATACTATAGATGCTGAGAGAGAAAGGGGCATTATTTTGGATCTCAAGCATGAGAAATAGGATATAATGGCAATTGGCAGCCAGTTTTATGCTCTGTGGTGAGAGACTCTGGCAGAAGAGGAGGCCAACTATAAAGAGATGTAGAGATAACCAGCACTGAAGTAGGGAGTGAGAAACAGTCTTTTTTTTTTTAAGATATTTATTTATTTGGGTGTGCCGGGTCTTAGTTGTGGCATGGAGGATCTTTAGTTGCAACATGAGGCATTTGTAGTTGCAGCATATGAACTCTTAGTTGTGGCATGTGGGGTCTAGTTCCCTGACCCCATGTGGGATCTTCTCAGACCAGGGGTTCAACCCAGTGTTCCCTGCATTGGCACGGGATTGAGCTCAGGCCCCCTTCACTGGTAGTGCAGAGTCTTAGCCACTTGACCACCAGGGAAGTCTGGAGAGATAGTCTTAAAAACATGGTCTGAGCCCCTCGATCCAACTGTTACTAAAGCTGATCTTAACACTAGATTCCCAGTTGCATTAATGAATGAAATTCCTCCTACCTTTGACTAACTTAGGTAAGTGTTTGAGTGTCTGTCATTTGTAGCTGTCTTAATTACTGCAATGGTTGCGTGGCTTAGTGTGCCAAGTGGGGACTTCTACTAATTATGAGACTTCCCTGGTGGCTCAGTGCTAAAGAATCTGCCTGCCAATGCAGGGGACACTGGTTTGATCCCTGGTCCAAGAAGATCCCACATGCCTTGAAGCAGCTGAGCCCATGAGACATAACTACTAAGCCTGTGCTCTAGAGCCCGAGACCCACAACTACTGAGCTCGCACGTTGCAACTACTGAAGCCTGCATGCCACAGAGCCATGCTCCGCAGCCCACGCGTGGCAACAAAGAGTTGCAACTTCAGTGAGAAAGAGGAAGCCCACACACAGCATGAAGACCCAGCACAAGCAAAAATAAATACATTTTAAAAAAGAAAGAATCCTGAGGATTCCACAAGTCAGCTGCTGTGCTGGTGTCAAAGATTAAAATAAGTTTTGACATTAGTTAAAGTTGTAAGGACAGAGTTTACTCAGTAATATACTATTGCGGTAGGGAAGAGGATCCAACAAGAACTGAATGTAACTTTGATTTGTACAGAGGTGATTGGGTATTTTAAAGGGAGAATGAGGGAGTAGAGATGGGGAAGGGCAGGGGCTTGATGAGACTCAGGGAAGTGAAGACTTACAAAGAGCGGGTCAGGGTAAATGCTCATTAAGCCAACTGTGTCTGCTAGCTGGCAGCAACTGAAGTTAGGTTTCTGTCCTCCCTCGGAGACTGGGAGACAGAGGCCTGATCTTTCCTGATGATTACATTTTAAAGGGATGGCTTTCAGGTCCTTGAGAAAGATGCTGCTGAGTTATAGGAGGTACAGGTACACCGCAGAGGGACAGAGGAAGCATTCACAACTTTAAGCTGTTTTTAGTAAATGCTCTAAGAAAGGCTGTCCAGATGTTAAACAACACATTCTTTTTTTTAATATAATTTTATTTGTTTAATTTTTGGCTATGCTGGGTCTTGGTTGCTGCATGGACTTTTCTCTAGTTGTGGTAAGCAGAGGCTATTCTCTCTAGTTGCGGTGTGCAGGCTTCTCATCGTGGTGGCTTCTTTTGTTGTCGAGCACAGGCTCTGGAGCACGGACTTCAGTCATTGTGGCACGTGGGCCCAGTAGTTGTGCGGGCTTAGTTGCTCTGTGGCACGTGGGATCTTCCTGGATCAGGGATCGATCCTGTGTCTCCTGCATTGGCAGGCGGATTCTTTACCACTGAATCACAAGAGAAGCCCCAAACGGTAAATTCTTTTGGCAGCCTGGAGGTTTCTCGGGCAGGCGCTTTAATGAGGGGTGTCAGGTAGGGTCATCTTCCAGGTGTGACCCAGGGCTGTTAGAAACTAGGTGTGAAGTCAGAGGAGGGAGTGGATGAAATCCCTGGAGCTGAAGAGTTCGTAGTTTTCATAGGCCGAGGTTGAGGCCTGGTGGAGAAGAGGGCATGGAGCTGGCTCCAGTCTGGTCTAGCAGAGAATCTCTCACTGGGTGCTGGGGACACACCCACCTGGCACGTGTGGGAACAGGTCCACCTGATCTGGGACCAGCGCCTGGACTAGTCTTGGGGAAGAGCTCTCCACCGTTGGGTGCGGCCTCAGTACTACCTCGGGGGCATGGGGAGTACTGCTGAGAGTTACTCTGGGACAAACAGCTGGTGTAAACGCAGACTCTGCTGGGCAAAGCCCAGTCACCTCACGATTTGGCCCCAGCTCCTTCGTTCCCTCCGTTGGCGCCCCTGATCCTTCCCTCTGCTGCAGCCACGGGGGCTGCTTCACCGTTCTCCCTTAAAGGCCCTTCTCCTGGCAGAGCCCCTCTGTCTAGGAGCCCCCTTTTCCTGGCCCTCTACAGCCAGGCCTGGCAGCCCTGTCTTCTTGCTGGATTCATCTTGAACGTCTCCCCTTGTGAGAAGCCTCCCCTGCCCGCACTGGGACACTGTCCCTTGCCTGTAGTCCTGCTGGCCCGCCCGAGAGGCCTGCTCTGCGTTCCCTTCTCCCCGCTCCTCACACACCGTCATCATCTTGTATTTAACATTTGTCTCTACCATCAGACAGCCATTGGAGGCAGGGATCCTGTTGGTCTGTGGCCAGCTGGACCCTCAGTGTCTGGGCACGGGGTGTGGAGAGACTGCAGAGGAAAAGCAAGTGTTCCAGCCCCATCTGCCACTGTCGAAGAATGGATGGTTTTGAACTGTGGTGTTGGGAGCTCTTGAGAGCCCTTTGGACTGCAAGGAGATCCAACCAGTCCATCCTAAAGGAAATCAGTCCTGAATATTCATTGGAAGGACTGATGCGGAAGCTGAAACTCCAATACTTTGGCCACCTGATACGAAGAACTGACTCATTTGAAAAGACCGTGATGCTGGGAAAGATTGAAGGCAGGAGGAAATGGGGATGACAGAGGATGAGATGGTTGTTTGGCCATCACCAATTCAATGGACATGAGTTTGAGTAAACTCCGGGAGTTGGTGATGGACAGGGAGGCCTGGTGTGCTGCAGTCCACAGGGTCGCAGAGTCGGACATGACTGAGCAACTGAACTGACCAAACTGCCACCTGTCCCCTTGGGCTGGGCCCACAAACTGACCCAATGCACCCTCCCGTCACTGCTCTTGCACTCCAGGCCCACCGCCCAAGCCGGCCCAGGCCTCTTCCCCATGGCCCCATCCCTTCCACAAAAAAAAAAAAGACACTCTGCTCTTCTCCACTTTGCACAAAAATGTATTTCTGTGACATCCCAAAGTACAGACATTTATCCGGGCCCCGGCTGGTAAAGCGATGCGATGTGAGCTCTGCCTGGGGTCTGGCGCAGGCCACGTGAGCATGGAAGGGAGGGCAGATGGGGCCCGTGTGCTGAGCGGAGGGGCCACAGGGCAGCTGGCCTTTCCCAGGGCTGGGGTGTGGGGGGAAGACCCCAGGGGAAGAAGACCGGGTGCCTCTCTCTCCCCTGGGCTGCTCATCCTGCCTGTTCTGTCTGGAGGCAGGAACGCCAGGAGAATCGAAAGCACAGGCCCAGGGAAGGAGGGACGAAAAGCCACCCCCTAAGGGCCACCTGCAGTTGGCTCTGCTCCCTGGCCCCTTGTTCCAGACGGGGCCTCCTCCCCGCTGTCGGTGCTGTGAGAAGCAACTCGGAGTGATGTCAAGGGAGGACCACAAGGTGTTTTTGAGATACATTTGTGTGTCTCACACACTTCTCTGAAACCCAACGCAGAGGTTTCCAAGGGGAAGCCTTGGGGCAAGGCGGGAGGGGGTGGATGCTGGTTTGGAGGTGTCTGCCTGTGGCCGCCAGGCTGGCGTGGGGAGCCCCCCTGCCCGCAGAAAAGGTGTGGGCTCCTATGGGCCACGGGGCAGGCAGGGGCGAGTGAGGCAGGCTCAGTTATGCTGGTGGGGTGCCTGGGCACCGTGGGGGCTGCAGGCCGATGAGGGGTGGGGAGAGAGCGAGCCCCTGGCCCCCGGAGCTATTGGCTTCCAGGGCGGGAGGCGGGTGGTGGGGTGCGCAGGTTCCGGGTATGTTTGGCGGAAGGGGCAGTGGTGTCTGCCCGGGTTCTGACCAGCCCTGGGCTGGGGCCTTCCACAACCTGGGGCCTGGTGGGAGACTAGGATGCAGCCTCCATAGCAGCGTGGCCTCAGGCAGGCCTGGCCAGAGGGCAGCAGAGCCACTGGGCGCCTTGAAGGCCCTCTGGGGCTGGGACTGCCTGGACCGAGGCAGGTACGGCTCACTTCCTTACCCCAGAGGCCCACAGCCAGGAGCACCAAGGCATTGGGGAGACCCAGTGGGGTTAGTTTTTAATCCCCAAACCCCATCAGCTGCACTGAGGAACCTAGATGGCGTTCTCAGGCTTCAGTGGGCGGATTAGGAGGCTGGAGTGGGCTCTTGGGGGCCCCACTGCCTCTCTGAATGGGAAGCGAGGCCAGGGTCGGAGATTACAGGGCACGGGCCAGACACTCACAATGTTAGAGGCGTTTAGTCTGGCAGGGGTGGGAGTGAGTGTGGCAGCGATGAAGGCTTTGAAAGTAGGGGCTTGAGGATGGCCAGGGAAGCTGCAAGGACTCAGGGGGTTATTTTGTTTTTGTACAGAAATCATACACACAAAACTTCACACTTCCTAACCAAAAAAAAATAATATATATATATATATATAATATATATATCTCACTAATGTTAAGGAAAAGCGTCGGCTGTGCAAAAGTTCCCCTGTGTCCCTTCGTCCAGTGGGAGGCTCCCCGGGGCATAGGGATCTGCCAGCTGGGTGGCTTGAGCGCGCTTCCTCTCGACCTCGTGGTCCAGAGCAGTGGCGGGCCATGGGGGCGGAGGCCTTATCTGGACGTGTCCATGTTCTCCTCTTTAAAGTTACTGCAGTGCTCAATAACCTTGCTGGAGACAATGGGAGAAAGAGGATTGGAGGGTGGGCTTGCACTGGGGTGGGCTCAGCCAGCTCCTTTCAGCTGATCAGGCTGCTGGATTTGTTGGCAAATGTTAACCATCCTGCTGACACTGAATGAGATGATGTGTGCCAAGTGGCTGGCAGAGTGGCCGGCGTGTTTGGGGTACCCAGGAAATGGTACTTGTGGCCACGAATGCCTTCAGCCCCCTGTCCTCCCCGTCCTACCTCCCCAGGCCTCCTTCCTACGTCTCAGCACCAGGGCATCTGTGGTTAGGAGCTTCCCTGAATCAGCTCAGGCCTGACCCCCAGAACCTTCTGTTCCTTTTCAGCAACATAGTCCTTCAGTTTCCCTGCCCACCCAGGCCTTTTTCTTCCCCTGAGTCTACTGGTGGTCCCCAAACTGGTTGCACGTGAGGTTCACCCAGAGATCCTGTCCCAGCAGGATCTGGGCAGGTCTAGGCAGGGCGAGGGCAGCTGTGCTTTGCCCAAGTACAGGGGCTCCACATCCTGCAGGGGCAGGTCCCAGTGCAGTGCTGGGAACCACCCCTCGTCCTCAGACCTCCAGTCTCTATCCAACTCCATCTGGCCCTTGAGAACTGCTGCCAGGTGTCATCCTGAACCCTGGACAGCCTTCCCACTCACACTAAGCCTCTGGGTTGGTGGTTGGAGCTATGTTCACTGCAGCCTCTTTGTGCCAAAGAGGCACCACACTGCCTTCTAGGAGCTAAGGGACGCCTGGGGTGGGACAGGACTTGTGGACTTCTCCTAAGCACCCTGCCCTCAGGCTGGTCAGCTCAGGTCCTACAGAGATTTCAGAGTGGTTGGGGTAGGTTACGGGTCAGTCTTAGCCAATGCTTCTCAAATCTCCTGGAAGCTCTGTTGACAATGCATATCCCCAGGCCCACTGCCCAGACTCACTGGAAAAGAAAATCTAGGGTAGGGCTTGTACATTTTTAACAATCTTTTTAGGTGATCCTCTGGGGAGGTTAAGTTGCAGAACCACTCATTCTACCATTCTCAAACTCAGACAAATCTGTCAATTAAATGTTTAAGCAGTGCTTTTTGCCAAATATAACTGCAGAAACAGCCAGTGAGTCCTTCTCTGGGGAGACTCTGAACTCCAAGCGCACCCCCCTCACTCCGCCCCACTGTGACACTTTCTATTCTACACTGTCTTTAGAACCAGGGTAAACTTAACTACATCCCCTTCTAGAAGGGATCCTGGAGGAAGCACGGTTGTCACTGACGATAGTGAAACGCAGCGCCCCTAAGGGTCTTTCTTGTGCACTGATGGCTGTGAGATTCCAGTAGATGACAGTTTAGACCCGGAAGTGAAAGCCACAGTGCAGCGGAAGGCCTGTGTCCAGGACCTGCGTGTTCAGAAACTCATGCATTCTGCCCAATCTTAGAATGCATTTTACCATAGTGTCCTTTCTTTAATTGGAATGTCTTTGGCCAAAAATAAGGACAAATTCTGACCTGACTTGCTAATGCCCAGGGATGAGAGGACGGGATTTGTTGGGAATAAAGGAAAACAAAACTTACAAATGCGGGCAACGATGCTCTGTTCAGAGCTTGATCATCTGGTTTCTGGCCACGCGCTGGCCATTACGACACTCAGGGAGGCCCCAGCTGGACATCAGTATGCTGTCCACCTCCACTCTCAGCTCTGAGTTGCCCCTGGCATTGTTAGCCATTCCCACCCACGAGAGGGCCCGGCTGTGTGTCCCTGGCTCCCCCAAGCCCAGGCTCCAGGCAGAAACACTGCCAGTCTCTCACCGGGCCATTTCCTTGGTCTCCTGCCGCGCGGTCGCCATCTTGATCATGTCCCTCAGGAGGGGCATCCCGCCTTCTTTGATCAGCAGAGGGCAGTACTTGTCCGCTGTGGGGGGGTGAGGGCAGACAGCACGTGATCAGGGTGGGACTTCTATCAGCCTGTGGCCCCGAAACCCTCCCCTGCTCTGAGGATGGCCCTCCCAGGATGGGGGATGAAGACGTGGGCCTGAGTGAGGGTGTGGCTGCTGGAGCCATGTTGGCCCGGCCCCGAGGCCAAGTTCCTGAGGCCACCTGCGGGAAGCGAGGGGTGAATCCCTTGGGAAAGGCTCTTCCCTTCGCTTCGTGGTGGCATTTCCCCCCAAATATCACCCACTCCGGCCCCTTCTATTCTCTGAGAAGTGTTTGTAAAAACAAGGACTTCCTAAGCACCGCCCCCCAGGGTGTCTTGATTCAACAGATTCAGGAACATGTATTTATCTGCACTTTTAACAAAATATCTCCGGGGGATTCTGGGACCCACCGGGAGGAAACCACCAGGCCTGCCCACTGCTGGGCTTCATGGTTCACTCCCACAAAGAACATTCTAGGGCTCGGGATCCAGGGCTGTATAGACACTCCAGAGAGAACATGGGCATTTCAGTGGTCTTCTAGCAGCTGTACAGTATAGTATAGTATACTGGAGCTATTTTTTATCATCTCCATTTAATGATGAAAGAGCTGAGGTGCAGAGAAATGAAGCAGCCCCATCGAAGTCACTCGAGAGGCCTGTCAGAGCGAGTCCTGGCTCAGAGCTCTTCCCAGCTGCCACGCTGCCTCTCTGAGGTAAGGTGCTACTTTTTAGTAAGACTAACCTCAAGGAATAATAAAAAGATTTGCTGAGCTGGTATGTGCCACGTGCTCTTCTCGGCACTTTACATGTCTTATTCCCCAGCAATCCTACGAGCTAAGTACTGTTATTAGCCCATTTTAAACATGGGGAAAATGAGGCCCAGAGAGCTTGAGAAGCCTGCTCAGAGCAGCGCAGGCAGCCTTCCCCCAGGGCCTGCCCTCTTTTTGTTTTTTTTTTCTGGTTTGTTTATAAATGTTTATTAAAACAGAAAGCTGTTTGCTCGTCTCTCCCAGGAGCATCCATCTAGCTGCCTGTCACCTGGTAAGGTATGTGACTGCTGCTGTCATAAATGATTTTGGAATCTTCAGAATAACAACGAATCTGCCTTTGCTTAAAAAAAAGTCCTTGTTCCATGCCTTGCAAGCCAACCCTTCTCTTTACACCTTTATATAAAAGGTCTCCAAAATGTTCACTCCAAGCAAGCTATGCATGCATATACACATATATGCAGGAACAAAACAAGTTGGTCTGGACACATCAAAGTTTCAAGTCCATCCCCTTCAACTTCCACCTAATTCTGCGGAGGGCCTACACTCTCATCCCCTCTGCCTGCCAATTAACAGGACTGAGCGATATCCAGGCACTAGGGCTCAACACTTTCCACTGGTTCTCTTTTCCCACCAACCTTATGAAGTAGGCATTACTATCCCCATTTTACAGAGGAAAAAATCAAGGCCCAGAGAGGTTAAATTACCTGCCCAAGATCACATAGCTAGCAAAGCAGAGCACTAGGGGCAAGCCTGGCCTGCCATCAGAGTCTCTCAGTACTACACCCTCCTCCTCCTCTCCTGGAAAGGCACTGCACGGAGGACTCGGTCCAGGCTCTTCTCAGGGAGGCAGGACTCTCTTGGAGAAAATAAGTGAGAGTTGTTTTCAAGTTCTCTCCTGGCCTCTTGGATGTCTGTTTCCTTAGGAGTTCGTTCTGGTTTGGGTTGGTCTTATCCTGCCTTACAGAAGGCATAGAGATTTTTATTTTCTATTTTTCTGGTTTCGTGGTGCAGCAGGCAAGATCTCAGTCTCCTGACCAGGGATGGAACCCGTGCCTGCTGCAGTGGAAGCATGGAGTCTTAACCACTGGACCACCAGGGAAGTCGTAGCACAGGATTTCTGACTATTCACTCATCTAAAGCAGGAAATACTGAGAAAGCAGGGTGTGTGGGGTCTCTGGATGGGCCGGCTCGTCTGCCAGGCCTGCTTCTGCCGATGAGGCAGGAGCGAGCCATGCTGCTGGGTGTCCCACTGATGCCAGAAAGAGGTGAGGGAGGGCGCAGACACTGACGCCGGCTCTCACAGCGCTCCCCCCGGATCATGGTGGATGAGGGAGCCAAGGGGCTGCAGGTACTCACGGTAGACAGACACCAGGTTGTAGAGGGCCCAGGTGGCCCAGTGCTGGCTGACAGGCGAAATGCCCTGGGGAAGGAGGCGAAGAATTGGCTCAAATGACCTGCAGGAAGAAAAATCAAGTTCACTTTTCATGCTGGGCATTGGCAAGGTGCACTGGGGGCTCCTCCTCGCTGTAGGGCCTTATAATAAGCAGGCCAGCAGGATGGAGGGGACACGCTGGGGGGCAGGCATATGGTCCTTCAGCCCATTTCAGGCTCCACAAAGAGAGCTCCCTTGTGAGAGAGGTCATGAGCATGAGGGAGGAGGAACATGGATCAGGTGTTGCAGAGATGGCGGCAGGGAGGAGAGCCCCAACCTGGGCCGTAGGGGCGGAGGACACTGGGAAGAAGAGATTGTGACTGCACTTCCCATCATGGCCTTCTACGCGCCATCTGGAGTCATGGTCCAAAAGCTTGCAAGATGTACGTGTGACCCCCACAAACCCCCTCCCCAGGCTAGTGATCCCACTTCCTCTCTCCTCTGAACGGACGGTAATTGGAGCATGGGCAAAGCCACGAGCACGAGCCTGTTCCTCCCGATTTGGGTTTTCAGCTTCAGTGTCAATCACTATGCCATGGCCCAGGCGCACACAGAGGTGACTCAGTTATACAACAGGGAAGGAAACCCATAGCTGCGACTGGAAATTCAATCATGTGATAGTAAGACTTGATGCCAGCTGGACGGAGGCGGTTTAATCTGCACAGAAAACTGCTGGAAGGAGAGACGCCGGAATGTTAGGGGGATGCTCTTCTCAGGAACGAATGGTTTCTGTTTGTTTCTTATCGTTTATGTATTTTCTCCTTTTTTTTTTTCCCTCTCTCACAACTGAACATGGACTGAGCATCTGTGAATGGCAGGCTTAGCGTACACAGGTGCTGATGTGAGGGAAAAGGCACCAAGCTGAAGAGGTGAGGTATGCGCCTTTACTCACACACCTCATGGACCACATGTGGGCTCTCCGTGGACCACAGCTCAGTTAGAAAGACCCAACTCAGGACTAGAAGCACCGACCAGGCCTCCTCAGGAAGGAGCGGCCTGTCCCAGCACTGACCCCGTGTCCACAGCCCCCGCACCTGTAATTGATGTTTCTCCGTGAGTTGATGTCCCAGCTCTGGATGGCTGCCCACATGCGCTCCTCCACCTCCTCCCGCTGGGGTTCACAGATGCCCCAGGCCTTGGGCCCATCAAACATGATGTGGGAGAGGACGCCGCAGGCGTTGTAGGAAACCTCAATTCCATCTGCCTTGCTCTCCAGCAGGTTGCTACCAAGAACGGAGAAAAATGGAGTCCTGATCCCCCAGGCCCACTTCAGATACAGGCTGCTGACTTCAACTAATAGATTAGATGCCAGGGAGACTATTTATTTCTCTATCACTTATTATCCACACCTAGATGCCATTTTTTTTTTTTTTTGGTTGTGCTGCACACCTTGTGGGATCTTAGTTTCCTGTCCAGGGTTTGAACCTGGGCCCTTGACAGTGAAAGTGCTGAGTCTTAACCACTCAACCGACAGGGAATTTCCCATGACTTCTTTTTCATTAAAAAAATATTTTTTTTGGCCATGCTGTGTGGCATGCAGTATCTTAGTTCCCTGAACCAGGGATCAAACCCACACCCCCTGCATTGGAAGTGTGGAGTTCTAACCACTGGAACCCTAGGGAAGCCTCCCCCAAATGACTTCTAAAGGGAATCTGAGGTCATGTAAGATAAGATATCGCTACAAGGGGACCATTTACGGAGGGTTCAAAGGATAAGAACCTGCACCATAGAGTGAAGGTGACATTCCTAACAGAAACCTAAACTGATAGCAGTTGCTACAATTGAGCACTGATTAGAGCTCTGAGCATCCTGGCAGCCAAGGAGAAAAGGAAAAGGAGCAAAGTACCAACCTGAAGACACTGATGAACTGGGAAGTCATGAGCTGGGGCCGTAGCTCCTTCACCTCTGCCACATTCCCCAAGAGTCCCAGCATATTCCGATGCAGCTCCTGCTTCTCCGGGAACTCCTGGCAAGAGAAGAGCCATTCGGGTCGGAGCAGCGAGTACCTGATTTGTGTCTGATGCTGGTGAGCTGGAAGCTTTATGAGCACCTGTCCAGCCATTTCTACTGGACAAAGAGAGGGTGCAATTTGCTGCCCTCCTACCTCCCAGTACGCCTAGGACAGTGCTACGTATACACTACAAGGGATTAACATGGTGGGGCTCCATGCCACAAACTCAAAGGCTGAGTGTGCAGAGGTGACCTATAAAATTATGAATGGGACAAACATGATTCTATTTACAAAAACTCGAAATATTAAGCTTCAGGGAATCCTTTTGGAAACTAAAGCAAGAAAATAAAGAATGAGTTTTAGGATGAAGAGGTCACCCTACTGGACAGAATTCTGTCCAGCTGACACCCCAGTGGACTCTGGTCAGACCTAGGCAGTTGGAGCAACCACGCTGAGAGACTGGTTTGGGTTTTTCCTTGGAGTGTGTGTTGTGTGTTAAGTCACTTCAGTCGTGTCCGACTCTGCAACCCCACAGACTGTAGCCCGCCAGGCTCCTCTGTCCATGGAATTCTCCAGGCAATGCTGGCATGGGTTGCCATTTCCTCCTCCAGTGGGTCTTCCCAACTTGGGATCGAGCCCATTCCTTCTGTCTCCTGCGCTGACAGGCGGGTCCTTTACCACCAGCGCCGCCTGGGGATGCCCTTGGTGGGGGGGCTCTAAGAGAGGCCCAGCCAGGCCATCCGGGTCAGGGAAGACCTCCACAGCACATCCTGGGCTGGTGGGTCTGAACGGGCTCCGCTGCCCTTCCATGGGAACCATGGGGAGAGGGGAGCTGGGTGACCTGGGGACAGAGGAGAGGCCAAGTGGGGGTCCGGCTGCTGCTGGAGAGGCGCTACCTTCAGGCAGTCCAGGAACAGCTTCATGCCGTTGAAGTTGAGGAACATCTCGCAGTTGTCGGGCGTCTCGTCCGTGATGTTCCACAGGGCACTCCAGGAGAACTCCATCACCTGGTCGCACTGGAGCAGGGAGAGGGCTCAGCACAGGTGTGCAGGGACGACCCGCAGGCACCCAGCGAGGCGGTCCCCGGACAGAGGCGCACACCCCCAGGGCAAACCCGTCCCCTCTCAGCCGAGGGGACGGGGCGGGTAGCTCCACAGAGACGCGACTTACTATCTTGTCCAGCAGCTTCTTCTGAATCAGCTTCAGCATCGTCTGTGGGCAGAGAAGAGAACTTGAGGGGGGGCGAGGGGGTGGCCAGGGCTTCAAGAGCTACTGTGTCCTCCCAGAACCAAGATGGAGAGGAGTCAGTTACTCCGTTCCTGTCAGCACCTCCTGACACAGCTGCCTCTCTAGGCGCTACCCTGGTGGCCCAGTGGCTGGGGATCCACCTTCCAATGCAGGGGACATGGGTTTGATCCCTGGTTAAGGAACTAAGCTCCCATATGCTGCGGGGCAACTAAGCCTGAGCACCCCAACTACTGAGCCCGCCGCAGCCAGGAACCGACACAGCCGAATACACAAATATTTAAAAAAACAAAACAAAACCCTGCCTCTCTATTTGGGAGGCTGTTCAAAGAAGTGCAACCCACAGACCTGGTACTTAGCATTAGAAGGCCTGGCACAACCTTGATCCGCCTAGCTTTGGGCACCTCCTACCCTGTGGACTTCAGCCTCCCCAGTGATGACTGGAAGGAGACTGGAGGTGCCTCCCTCATTCTTCCCTTCTCTTCTCCAGCAAATATTGATTATCTCCCCAATTGTGTGCTGGGCCCTGTGCTAGGAAGTGCTGGGGACAGGATGATGGAAGGATGTAGCATGGTGTCTTTCACCATGGAGCTCACACCCAGGGAGGAGGCTGACATTAAACAGCTAGTCCCTCAGATACTTCTTTAATCCCAGCTGGGAAGACTTAACAGGGGCACCTGGTCTGAGCAGGCAGGAGTACAGTGGGACCTCCCGGGACACTGGAGAGGATGGGAGAGAATGACAGAGTTCTAGGTGGAGGAAATCTAAGGTCAGAAGCAACGTTCACTGCTAGGATGTGAATCCCAAATCCACCCTTTCAGCAGAGGGGCTCTGGAAGAGACAGGGAGGGGAGGAGGGAAGGGCAGTGCCCCCCTGCACGCACCACAACAAAGCCCATCTTGCCCACGGCCTCCTTGTGGTCATTGTCCACCTGGCAGACCAGGGCGTTGCACAGGTGCACGGCGATGCGCTGGATCGACTCGTCCTGCCGCGTGGGGTTGAGGATGCTGAGCAGGAGCTCGTTGACGCGGCGGTACTGGAACTCCAGCTCCTCCGGGATGCTGAAGTTGCAGAGCGTCAGGCAGCAGTTCCGCTGGACCTGGGTGAGGCCAGGAGACAAGCGGAGCACAGTCAGGGGTGGCCCTGGAAACTGGACCCGAGAGTCTCTCTAGAAGTGTGGGATCGTCCAGAGCTGTGGCAGTCCACGAAGGCTTTCTGGAAGAGGAGAGAGACTAAGAGGCCGTTTATTTTTTTTAACATTAAAAAAAAAAGTGAACTATAATACACAGAGTGGGGGGTGTAAAATACCAAGGTATAGTTTCGCAAATAATTATTAAGCAAATGAACTTTTCAACAACCATGGAACCACCATCTCGGTTAGGAAAAAGGACACTGCCGGCAGCCAGAAGTCCCCCGTGTGTCCCTTCCTGATCGTAAGCCCTCCCTGCGAGACGGCCCTATCCCGGCCTTTCCGTATGAAAGATTCTCTAGCGACTTGTAGCTTCTTGCTCCACTGCAGCTTTGTGAGATCAACCATGTTGTCGTTAGTAGGTGAAATGTATGTCTCTTTTTTTCATTTGCAGTGTAGAATTCCAATTGATTCATCCAGCACACTGCTGGTGGACACCTGGGTAGACTTTGGTGTCTGGCTCCTTCATGGCAGCCACGTGTGTGGGCTCCTCCGGGGCGACCCACAGGTGGGGTGGAGCTTCTGGGCGACAAGGTGTGCATGTCTTCAGCTTTACCAGGTAACTCCAGAATGTTCTCACAGTGGCTGTACCAGTTTACACTCCCACCAGCAGCACAGGAAGGTTTTGGTTGCTTCATCCCCTCGATTTCTTTTTGTGTTATCTGTGGGTTATTTATTTTTATTTTCATAGTATTCTTGCACATTTTCCTCATAATTTAACTTCCCACCATCCTTTCTCATTAGATACTGGAAGTTCACCACACTTCATTACTTACGTAGATTAGAGAATATTACCAACCTGGGTTTGATCCCTGGGGCGGGAAGATCCCCTGGAGAAGGGGAATGGCGACCCACTCCAGTATTCTTGCCTGGAGAATTCCATAGACAGAGGAGCCTGGTGGACTATAGTCCACAGGGTTGCAAAGAGTCAGACATGACTGAGCAACTAACACTGCCGACCCCTCGTTAACTCTGTCCTTCCCCTCATAATATACACACATTTTGTAGTTTGGGGAAAAAATTATTTTAAATTATAGAAGCAATACTTACTCACTGTGAAACATTCAAATAACATTATCTGAGCAGAAAGTAAAAGTCCCTCACTTTATTCTTCAGAAGTAATCCCTATTAAAAGTTTGGTGCACAACCATCAAGATTTCTCTACCATGGAAATATAAATATGGGGAGAGGAAAGGTGAAAGAGGTTTTATCCACATTGGTTGAGAACGTTTCTTCACTTGTCCACCCACAGGGTCATCCATGTTATGTTAGGATGTACAGACTGACCATCATATCCCACAATGTGAGTGGATCTAACACTGCTCTGCAGGGCCAGGCCCCTATTGTTGAACGCTTTGGGTTTCCTCTGACTTCTATGTATCAGAAAGGGTGAATGTATATATATATTTCCTTTATGCATATCTCTTAACTGTGGAATACCTAGGCCAAAAGGTAAGTGTGCTTACAGTTCTGGCAGGTTCTGCCAGCTGCCCCATGAAGAGGCTGTCCGAGGCTTTCCTCACCAGTGGAAAGCGGGAATGTGCTCTTCCCCGGGCCTTCGTCAATGGGTATCATCAATCTCCCCAGTCAAAAAGTGGTTTTTATTAATTTCTATTTCTTTGAATGAGTTTATTAATTTGCAAGTCTTCAACTAGCATCCTTTTTTCTTAAAAAAAAAAAAAAGATAAAGACACCCCTGGGACCTCCCCGGTGATCCAGTGGTTAATCTGTGCTTCCAATGCAGAGGACACAGGTTCAGTCCCTGCTTGGGGAACTGAGATTCCACATGCTGCATAGCACGGCCAAGGGGGAAAAAAAAAAGACCACCCTTTTACCTGATGATAAAATCTATCTCAACAAAGGAAAAAGTTGCTCTCAAGTCTGGAGTTGGGAGTTAGTGGGAAAGGGGGCCTCCTCACTCCTGCAGAGGCTGCATCCCCACCAGAGCTTTCTGGAGGACGATGCAAGAATATATACCAAATGCTTTAGAAATACACAGACCCACTGCTCCAGCAGTTCTCCTTTTCAACAAGTCTCATAACAAGCATGGCTTACATGTATTCAGCAAAGCCTAATTTGAAAGTGCAAAACATGGGGGTTTCCCTGGTGGTCCAGTGGGTAAGATTCTGAGTTCCCAATGCAGGGGACCCAGGTTCAATCCCTGGTCAGGAAACTAAATCCCGCAAACTGCAAATAAGATGCTGCTTAATCACAACTAAGAGCTGGCACATTCGAATTAAAAAAAAGAAGAAGAAATAGCAAAACGTTAACAGCAACCTAAAATGTTTAACCATGGGGCTGACTCAGTCAGTGCAGCCCACGTACTGGGGGGAGCCCCTCTGACTACTCCGTGGGGATTGGGCTTGGCCATGGCCTCCAAGTCCCCAGCAGAGTCAGCACCAGGGCAGCCTCTCCCTGGAGGAGGCGCTGCACACGGTGCTGACATCAACAATTAGGAAGCTGAACTGTTAAAACCAGCTGCCCCGGGGGAGGAGCGCTAGGATTGGCACTTTCACTCTTTAGTTAGTCTTAGACATTTTCTGTTACTTAAATTTGTTTTCTAAGCATTAGGGAGCTCACTTTTTGTCATCAGAAAAGAAACATGACTCTTCAAATTTTGTTGTAAACCATTTGTTGATATGGGAGATATTCACATTCACAAGACGCTGTTGAAATGAAAACTCATGTTACAGGACGCACAGGATGGTCCTGTTTACTCAATAATTATGCATAGACTAAAAGCCAGAAGGATGTTAACAGTGGCTATCTCTGTGTGACGAAATTATGGCTTTTTTTCCCTTCCTTTATACCCATAATTGTAATTTTTCTCCAGTAAAAAACTTGATTACTTTTATAACAAAAGCAGCTATTGGGAAAAAAAAAACCCACCCACCCCAGCAGAGCATCACTGGGAAGAAGGGCTAAGGAACAAGCAGGAGCAAAGGCCCGGGACCCCTGGGGGAGGGCAGGGTGGGAGACAGACTCGGGTGGGGTCAGGTCAGGGGGCCCTGAATGCCCGGTCCCAGAGACTGGGAGTGATGCCCCAGGAAAGGGAGGGTTGGCAGCGGGGCGGGACAGAGCCAGGAGAGAAAGGCGGAGAGCAAGCAGGGCACCCGGGGGATTGGCGAGCCTGCTGGCGAGGCTGGGACACAGGGAGAGGGGCCAGAGCGGGCAGCGGGCAGGGGCTCACCGTCACCTCCTGGTAGGATTCCATGCCATTCAGCACCACCTGGATGACCTGCCGGCGCAGCTTGACGCTCTGCTCTGAGCGGTACTCGGAATTGGTCAGGTAGAAAAGGGCGGCGCTGCCGGTCACCTGGATGTTCTTGTCATACTTGTGGCACTTGAGGGCCGTGATGACCAGCTGTACCAAGATAGGGCATGGGCCAGGGGTTGGCCAGGCCTGCTGCAGGTGTGCAGGGACAGGCCTGGGGCAGGGTACGGGGGCTTGGACAGGTCCTCTGGGGCAGGGCTCAGCCCAATCCTGCTCCCTGAGGGCAGGAGTCGGGGTTGGGAGGCAGAAACTGGGGTCGGCCATGGTCCTGGGACACGGTTAGTGCTGGGCCAAGGGAGGCACTGAGAGACGGGGTTGGGGTTCGGGGGGTGGGATGGCCAGTGTCCTGGGAAGGAGGAGGGGGATGGTTGAGGAGGGGATGGGGGAGAATGAACTGGAGACCCTCAGAGGGCCCTCCAGGGTTGGTGCTGACCTTCAGGGCCCGCAGAAGTTGGTTGCAGCGTTCGATGCGTGCGATGTCGAAAAGCAGGTTGATGGCCCGTGAGGTGATCTCCGGCCGGTGCTCCGTGTAGGCCTCGATGGCGTTCAGCACCTGCTCCTCGTTTTTGTCACCACTCACCTGGAGAGGGAGCATGCTCAGAACATCCCGGAAATGGCCAAGGGGTAGGATGCCTGACCCTAATTCCATCTCTAACCCCAGGGCGGACACCCCCTCCCTTGTCGTGGGGCGCCCCAGTCCTCCCCTCCCCAGGCCCCCCTCTCACTTTGTAGGCCGGAATGTGCGTCAGGCGGCACAGGGAGGTCTCGAAGAGCCCGAGGAACTGCAGTGGCCTCTTCAGGGCCCGGAAAGGCATGATGCTGCTCTTGGAAGGCTCAGTGCTGAGGGGAGAGGGTGCTGGCATCAGCGGCGTGGGGCCCGCGGCGGCCCTGGATCCAGCCCAAGGAGAGCCTCTCCCTGGGGGTGGCGAAGCACGTTTCCTTGGGGCCCTCTGCTAGGCCCTCTAGCTGCATCTATTGTTTACTTAAAGGCAGTAGAGGACTTCCCTGGTGGTCTCCTGGTTAAGATTCTGCGCTTCCACTGCAGGGGGCACAGGTTTGATCCCTGGTCGGGGAACTAAGATCCCACGTCTTGTGGTATGGTCAAAAAAAAAGGCAGAAGACAGACATAGACCCCACCTCTTGATGGGAGGGTGACAAGGTCACATTGTAGAGAACATGTGGGATGGGAGATTAACTGTTGCAGCCAATCCTGCTTGCCGTTCCAGGGAGGGCATGTCACCTTTAGGCTCCCGCAACAGCCAGGAATGTTATGCCCATTAACCAAACTCCAAACTCCACTCCAGTCCAGGCTCGGGGGAGGGCTTAAGACCAATGACAGTAACGGGGGACATATGTATACATATAGCAATTCACTTTGTTGTATAGCAGAAACTAACCCAATATTTTAAAGCAGTTATACTACAATCAAAAAAGAAAAACACACCAGGGACTTCCCTAGTGATCCAGTGTTAAGAATCTGCCTTGCATTGTAGGGGAGATGGGTTTGATCCCTGGTTGGGGAACTAAGATCCCATATGCCCAGATGCCACAACTAAGACTCAACACAGCCAGATAAGTAAATAAATATTAAAATTTTAAAAAAAAAAGACCAAAGACAGCTAGAGGGGGCTCTGAATCAGCTCTCTCACCCGACCAACCCAGGGCCCAGCCTGTCAGCGGTAACCCCTAACGATTGGTGGGGCCGGCGGCCTCCCGTGACCACCGCCACGTGGCTCAGGCCGTCTGAGTGCTGCAGCCTCCCAGTCACTCCCCGTGCTCGCGCCTCGAGCCTCTGCACATGCTGTTCCCTCTGCTAGAGCGCTGTGGTAGATGTCTTTGGCAAACTCAAGACTGAGCTTTCGGCACAGCCTGGATGCCATGCCTCCTCCTCCTTCCTTCTGATCCTCGAGGCCACTCCGGAGCCCCGTGTTGCCCCTACCGCAGCCTCAGTGATGACTTGCCTGTCCCCATTAGCTCACACCCTCGCGAGAGGGCCTGATTTGTTTCTTCCTCATCAGCACGGCGTGTGGCAGAGGGGCACCTGGTCAACGCTTGTTGGATGCCACCCGCTCGCGAGCAGGGCAGGTGGGGCCCACCTGGTCTGTCCTGCTTCCTCGTCCGTCCTGGAGATGCTGCAGTTCTCCAGGATCATGTGGCCGGAAATGTCCAAGGACATCAGGTTCCCCAGCTTCTGCACGAAGAGGCTCAGCACCTTGCGAGTCAGCTTGAACTTGTAATAGCTGGAGAGGCGGTCTCGGGAGATGTCCAGGTGTCTGGAGGTTGGGGCAGGGGGGTCATGGGTCAGGTCTAGACTGGGGCTGCCTTGTAAGCTCCTGCTGCTTCAGTCCGAGGCCCCTGCTACAGCCGACCCAGGCGCCCTGAACAGCCCTGATCCAGCCAGAACAGGGGGCATAAAGCATGGGACTGTCTCTTCTAGCCCCATGTGCTGCCTGGCCTGCTGACCCCCACCTCCCCGTGCCAACCCCGCGAGCTCAGAGCTCACCGAAGCTTGTGCAGCTGGACAATGACACGGATGTGGTCGTCCGACAGGTCCATGTTGTAGAGCACAAGGGACACCAGGCTGTCTTTCCACTGGGTGAGGAAGGCTGCATCGCTCGTCTGGATGCCCGAGAGGTCCAAGGCAGCCAGCGAGTTGAGGGGCCGCAGCAGGGACTCCACGGGGACCCCGTCGATCATGCGGCCCAGGTTGAGGAAGCGCAGGCGGCTGAAACCCTCGAAGGTAAAGTCCTTGACCAGCACCTGGCAGGTGGGGTTGACAAGGCACTCATCTTCGCAGCCCCCAGGGTTCTCCTCCTCGTAGAAGATGTTCGCGCAGCCAAAGAGGCTCAGGGATACCAGGGTGTGGCTGAAGCTCCTTAGAGTCTGCAGGCTCTTGGCGGACAGCTTCTCACAGTTGGTCAGGTACAGCTCCACCAGGTCCTGGTGGCGGGGATAGCCCCGTCATCACCTCCGCCTACCCCTACCCTGGCCCTGGGCCACAGGTGGGATTGGGGAGGGGTCTGCACAATAGGGGCTTCCCTGGCGGCTCAGTGGTAATATGCCTGCAGAGCAGGAGCTGCAGGAGATGAGGGTTTGATCCCTGGATTGGGAAATCACCTGGAGGAGGGCATAACTACCCACTCCAGTCTTCCTGCCTGGAGAATCCTATGATAGAGAAGTCTGGCGGGCTACGGTCCATGGGGTCACAAAGAGTCAGACCTGACTTAATGAGGACATACGCGTGCACAATAGGAAGGGTGCTGGCAGGGCCTTGGGGTTCCTGCTCCGACCCCCTGCCTGCCTGTCCTGGGGCGGCCTCCCATGGCCGTGCCCGGGGCCTGAACGACCAGGTCTCACCTGCTTGCGAATGGCCTCCAGGTCCTGGTCTTGCACCAGGTCCTCGCGGAGGTGGATGCGGGTGAGGCGGGTGCTGCGGGGGTCGGAGAAGAGGCTGAAGAAGCTCTCATGCGGTTCAAAGTTGCAGGCAGCGTTGACCAGCTCCACGTACCTGGGAGGGAAGGAAGCCTGGTTCAGGGAAGGCCCCTCGCCCTCCCTTCAAGGCCCAGCACAAGCCTCGCCTATCAAGACTTCCCTGATCAAGCAACAACCTCCATCTCCTCCTCCTCATAGTACCTGGTTGGATCCTGAGCGGTGAGTTTACGGGTGGCCCCAGGACCCGGGAGTCCAAAAGTAAACTAACTAGTGATGAAGGGCCTCTTATCACTGGCAAATCCCAAGCTCTTCCCCACTAAACTGTAGACACTTCTGTAACAAACATGCATATCTGCATTCCCTGTCTTCTTTAAGCCAGCTTCTGATTCCTTGATCAGTCCCTCTCAGGACCCCATCCAACAGCAAGACTGAGCCGAGTGGTCTGGAGCTCTGAGCTGGGTACAGGGCAAGCATTCAGTAATAGTTCTGCTGAGATACCAGTGGAGGCAAGAATCCTGGACTGGTGGGAAAAGCTGTGGAGTCAAACACTCTAGAATCTAAATCCTGGATTGGATGTTCACTACCTGGGCAACTTCACGCAAGTAACTGAACTTCCCCAGACCTCAGTGCCTTTACCTGTAAAATGGACACAACTCTGGTCTGCACAGTGTCTAATCTAGTGCCCAATCTACATTAGACACTCAGAACACTTTTTACAAGCTGGGCTCTTGGGTCACACATAGGTTCCCACTTTTATAGGCAACTTTCTGGGCTAACCATTTCCCTCTGGGTAACCTGGACCGAACCCCGAGAAGTCAGGCATGGATATTACTCTTCTAGGAGTCTCTACTAGTGGGGAGTCCCTTGGAGAAGTCACAGAGAGCATTTCTGAATGATCTCATCCCTGTTCAGGGGTAAAGCAGTCAGGTACTGGTGTGTAAACATGTAATACACGTTCAGGTTCACACAGAGACATGTGTGCACAGGCACATACACACATGCATGGACACACGTGCACACACACACAGAGGACAGCAAGTACCTCCTTCATTTACATAAGAAGTTTCTACATCCTTTTAATGCAAACTGGCAGTTTCACACTCAAACCTGCCCTGTGCACCAGCAACCCACGTGTGGGCACACACATTCCTTTACGTGCACACCCTACCACACACATACCAACATGTGCAATGACAACTTGATGGATACAGACAGGCCAGTGCTCTCCTGCACCCATGGATAGCCATGTGCGTGCACACCCCCAAGGGGGCACACGCAGGACTCCCAACCTCTCTGCTCACATCCATGCCGAGGCTCGGGCCCTGCCCCAGCCCTGCGCCTGCTTACTCGTTGACGAGCCGGTCACAGATCTCGCTGGGCAGGAAGATGTCTGGATGCAGCCGCAGGGTCTCCTTGTCCAGCAGGTAGCCCAAGGTGCCGTCCAGGTTGCGCAGGCAGAAGTCGGTGCAGAGGGCCATCAGGGACTCGGGGGTGTCGGACGCCATGCTGGGAGCCGGCAGGTGGGCCACACTGGGACAGGGGCCCCCAGGGGCAACAGTGATGCCCTGATACTCACAGGATCATTGGCAGAGCTGCGGCCTGGGGAAGGGGAAAGAAGTTAAGCGAGCCACGGGCAAGGGCCAGGACCCCAGCTGCCCTAGGTCTGGCCACTCTCTGAGTAATAAAGCCAAGGTGCCTGGAAGGCACATACAAATTGAGCAGTTTAGGGACTTCCCTGGTGGTTTAGTGACTGAGAATTTGTCCTCCAATGCAGGGGACACGGGTTTGATCCCTGGTCAGGGAACGAAGATCCCACAAGCTGTGGAGCAAACCGAGCCCACATGCCGCACTACGGAGGCTATGCTCTAGACGTCACAACAAGAGAGAGGCCCGCACACCAACGTGAAGACCCAACGCAGCCAAACAAATGAGCAAAAATTAAAACCAAAAACCCAAATTCAGCAGCTTAGCAGGGCCAGGGCCCAGGACTCCTGATTCCTCCCTCCACTGCCCCCCTGCCCCACCCCACTCTGATGCGCTACCATCTACGCGTGATTTGACCTGTGCAAAGAGCAGGGGGCCTCGGTGGAGCGTCTCCGTGACTTCCCAAAGTCTGTGAGCTGAGGCCTGTGTTGGGGACCCAGCGCTTGGGTGGGGCTGACAGCAGCTTTTGCTACCTGTTACACTGGGGTGTCCGCTACTGTGTCACCCACCTGTCTAGAGGTGGGGACACTCACTGTGTGCCAGGGTTTAACAGACAGGGCATCACCGCATCTCACCGGATACGATTCGGAATGAGGGCTCCTCCCGGGGGGAAAGGAAGATACATGACCACAGAGAAGCTGTACATTAATGTTCAGCATGGTACGATCCTGAAGCATCAAAAACGGAAACAACTCAAATGCCCATCAACTGACGAATGGATAGATAAAAACACGGTATAACCATGCCGTGGAATCACTCAGTGGTGACGGATGAGGTGAGACATGCACGCTGCAACCCTGCACCTTGAAAAAGACACACTAAGTCAAAGAAACCAATCCCCAAAGGCCACCTACTGTATGATTTCATTTGCATGAAACGTTTGGCCAAACTGTGGGTAGATCAGCGGTTGCCTGAGGCTGGGAGGCTGGGGGGTGGTGCAGGGAAACGGGGAGTGACTGCCAAGGGCTGTGGATTTCTCCTTTGGGGTGAAGAAAAATGTTCTAAAATTGACCCTGGTGACAGTTGCACAACTCTGTGAATAGACCCAAAACCCACTGAATGGTTTACTTTAAGTGGATGAAGTGGACGGTATGGGAATTACCACTCAATAAAACTGTGATTAAAAAAGCAAGGTCGCGTCAGAGAAACACAAATGCTATATGATATCACTTACATGTGGAATTTAAAAAATAGAATGAACTAGTGAATATAACAGAAGAGAAACGGACTCACAGACATAGAGAACACACTAGTGGTTACCAGTGGCGAGAGGGAAGGGGAAGGACGAGATGGGGTTAGGCGTGTAAGAGCCACAGACTATCAGGTGTAAAATAAATAGTGTACAAGGATATATTGTTCCAACGTAGGGAATGTAGGCCAATATTTCACAGTAACTCTAAATGGAGTGTAACCTTTAAAAACTGTGAATGAGTATGTTATACATCTGAACATACAACAGTATACATTAACTATACCTCAATTAAAAAAGAAGTGGGGACGTCCCTGGAGGTCCAGTGGTTAGGACTCCATGCCTTCACTGCTAAGGGCCCAAGGTTCAACCCCTGGTCAGGGAACTAAGATCCCACAAGCTGTGTAGTGTGGCAAAAAAATAAATAAAATAAAATAAAAATGAGGCACAGTTAGGGAGTTTGGGATGGACATGTACACACTGTTATATTTAAGATGGATAATCAACAAGGGCCTACTGCATAGCACAGGGAACTCTGCTCAATGTTATGTGGCAGCTTGGATGGGAGGGGAGTTTTGGAGACAATGGATACATGTATATGTACGGCTGAGTCCCTTTGCTATCCACCTGAAATTATCACAACATTGTTAATTGGCTATAGTCCACAATAAAATAAAAAGTTTAATTAAAAAAAAAATTGGAACAGTCTCCGAGAATCTTCATTATCTTGAGGTCGGTAAAGTTTTCTTAAAAGGACTCATAAGATAAAAATGGGAAACTGATATGCACTGAAGTGAAGAACCTTCATTCATACATACACAAAAATTAATTTGAGATGGACCACAGACCTGTATGTGAATAGTTAAACAAGTAGGCTTCTAGAAGAAAACATAGAAGTATATCTTTATGATTTTAGAGTAGGTTCTTAAATAGGTCACACACACAAAAAACCCATAAAGAGAAACTGACAAATTGGACTGCCTCAAAATTAAGACTCTTTTCATCCAAAGGTACCATTAAGAGAGAGAAAAGACAAGTCACAAACTAGAAGATGTTTCCAATAATATATCCAACAAAAGACTTGTATTCAGAATATATAGAAACATCTGCAGATCAGGACACAGAATCCAATTAAAAAAACAGGCAACGGACTTGGACGGGCATTTCCTAAAGGATAAGGAAACAAACAGTAAACATAAGGAATAAGAAAACCACAATGAGATGCCATTTTGCAGCCATCAGAACAGCTCCATTGGAAACAGCAAAACAGGCAACACTGAGCCTGAGTGAAGCTATGGAACAAGAGGAGGCCACCCACGCTGCTGGTAGGCGTGTGAACTGCTGTGAACTGTGAGTGTAACTAGAATACTGTGAGACGCTGTTACAGCTGAACACGCACACACGTTCAGGGCTCAGCAGCTCCACTCCCAGGTATACACCCACCAGCAAGGCATGGACATGTTCATGGAGAGATAGACAGAATGTCTACAGTAGCACTATTCCTAACAGGACAGAAGCTGAATGTCCAGACACGAGAATGAAGATTACGGTCGACTCACCAATGGAACATGGCACAGCAATGAGAACGCACCACCTCTCAGCAGCCTGGATGAGCCTCACAATGCTGAGCAAAAGGAGCCAGACGCAGAAGAGTGTATACTCATTCGCTGAGTGAATCCACTTATGTTTTACTTCCTTATGTTGAAAACCAAGATAATCTGGGAATTAACTCCCTGGTGGTCCAGTGGTTAGGACCCCACACGTCCACTGCAGGGGCATGGGTTCCATCCCTGTTTGGGGAACTAAGGTCCTGTATGCCATGTGACATGGCCAAAAGAAAAAAAAAAAAAGTTTTTTAAAGGAGGAAAATCTAATCTGTGGTAGCCAAAGTCAGGACTGTGGTTATTTGGGGGGTTTGACTGGCTGCTGAGAAGCTTCTATCCCTTATCTGAGTGCTGGGCATACAGGTATGTGCATTTTGTCAATATTCAGAGAGCTGTCTATTATGACGTGTGCACTTCTAAAAATGTATATTGCAATTCAACAAAAAAGAAAATGGCCTGGACACCAAAGAGGTCCACATTTAAAACGGATTCGGGATCTGGGTAAGTGATATTCCAACTGACTATGCATCTTCAACTACCATAAGTGGCTAAGAGAGAATGAAAACTGAACCTTCAACTCCAAGTGGAGTGAACAAGACAGGAAACAATCAACCATTTATAGAACCAAGGACAGTCAGGAATTAGTCCCAAACCATTTTCCTATGACAGTCTACGTCAGAAAAGGGGAGAAAGGAACTTCCCTGGTGGTCCAATACCTAGGACTCTGAGATCCCAATGCAGGGGGCCCTGGTTTAATCCCTGGCCAAGGAACTAGATCCCATATGACGCAACTAAAAATCCTACATGCTGCAAGGAACATGGAAGATTTTGTGTGTCGCAACTAAGACTCAGAGCAGCCAAATAAACAAAGATCAAAAAGAAGTAGGAGCGGGGGAATAAGCAAAATGAATCTATGGTGTTAGAAGCCAGGGTAGTGATTACCTTTGCAGGAGGCAGTAATCGGAAAGTGACAGGGGTCTCTGGGTGGGCTGGGCTCGGTGTGTATACTTGCGGAAATTCAGACTGTCTGCTCAGGCTCTGTGTGCCTGTCCTAGTCTATAGTACCCTTCAATAGTTTTTTGCTACTTTTTTCAAGTGAAGGCTCTGTGGTTAGACAGAGCCGTTTCAATTCAGTTCCAGTTTACTTGTAAATTATTCAACCTCGCTGGTCCTCAGTTTCCTCATCTGGATAATGGGGACAACAATCCCCACTTCACAAGACTGTTGGGAAAAACACCTCATCTCAGGCGTGACACAACTCAGTGAACACCAAGTGGTTATGACCCCACCTTACAGAAGAGAGACTCAGGCTCAGAGAGAGGGGCTGTCCAAACTGGGACAGAAGCCTCGTCTTTTGGACAGCTCTGCAGGAGGTGAGGCCCTGGCAGCACCCCTGGCTTCTTGGAGCCTCTGCACCCACATCTGAGGCTTCTAGGCTGCTTGGGAAACCGAGTGGGTGGCCACAGAGCTCTGTGCCCTTTGGAATGGCCAGTTCTAAGTTCTGGCACCACTGGGGACTGTGCTCTAAGAGCTCTGGAGCCAGGCCAACCCAGCTTCCAGTCTCAGCCCCACTGAGGGCTGGTGAACTGGGGCAAGCGTCTTCACTTCTCTGTGCCTCGGTTTCTTCTCTATAACAGAGAACACCATCCATGTACAGATAACACGGAACAATATAGAAAGGGTTTAGCATGGTACCTAGCACATAGTAACTGCTCACTAAAAGCTTTCACATCGCCATCACCGTCATCATCCCTTTCTCCTGCCTCACCTGCCCTGGCCCCTAGCGCAGGGTCTGCACCCCCAGCTCCAGGCCCCGGCTCCTCTGGCCTGGGTCTCCTGCCCCCAGGCTCACTGTGCCAGCTGTGCCACCGGTACCGTGACACCCTCGAGGAAAAGCACAGTAAACAGACAGCCTGGGCCCTGCCTTCCCTTGCTTGCACTCACTCTCAGATCTTCAAGAGGGCAGCAGCCTCTTGCCCGGGGAGCTGGGCCCAGCATGCGCACCGCTGGCAGGGCCACGCGTCCTGCTGGAAACTGCCGAGTTCATCTCTTCAAGCAGTCACTCAAGGCCTCCAGAAGTGGAATTAGCTCTGCAGCCTGCTCGCTGCCTCCAACTCCCTACTCCAGCCACACTGGCCTCCTGCAATGGCCTCCTAGCAATGGGCCAGATGCACAGGGTCACCTTCAGACCTTCGGTCATCCACTTTCTCCCCTAAACCCCGTTCCCAACCCCCAAAACACATTCCTGCCCCTCATCCAGGAAGCATCCCCCAACCGCTCCAGCCCACGCTACCTTTGAACTCTTTACTCAGCTGATGTCTCCATAGCCTCACGCCTTAGTGTTGCTTCCTCCGGGAAGCCTTCCCTGACCTGCCCAGGGTTCTCATGCTGGCTGCCCCCACGGGCCCTACCACAATTAACATTTTGAACTGATGTTGGTTTAACGATCCAGCTTCCATGCCAGCCAGCCAGCTGCATGAGGGCAGGAACCAGGCTGTCTCTTCTGGCCCTATCCCTGACTTGGCCCAGGGTTACTGTCTATGGAGCACTGTGGGCCTGAGGGTGAGTGAAATCAGGCAGGTCTTGGTCCTCGCGGAGCACATTGGTTCTGGAGGGAGACAGACACCCCCACCTAGGAAGCACACAAACACACGCCATTGGGCCCCATGCTCTGAAGGAGAGGGTGGCACCTGGGGCTCTGGGTGCCCGAGCCCCAGGGGACCTGCCCTGGGCTGAGGAGTCAGGGCAGGCGTCCTTGGAAGTGACATTTCAGCAGCAGCGACCCAAAAGATGAGTCATAGTTCACTCCGGTGGCAGGGAGAGAAGGGAAAGGCATTCCAGGAAGAAGGATAAGATGCTCCCAGACTGAAAGGGCAGAGGGTGTGGGGCCCTGGCACCACAGGCTCGACTCCACAACTCTGAGCCGAACAAAGGCCGCATGCCCCATGTGGGCACGGCACATGTGTTGTAGGGTTTCAGCACAAGCGGGGAACCTGGGAGGCAAGGCGTGCTCTCGGATGCTCCCCACCCACTGTGCCCGGGACAGTGCCAGCACCCAGGGGGCAGAGCAGAACCCTCCCCACTCTGAACGAGAGAGCTGCAAGGGGTTTGCCCTTTCTGCAGGACAAGCCCAGTCACCTAGGTAGCCACTCGGCCCTAACCTTGCTCTTCAGCTGGAAGAAACACCAGTTTATCAGCCGCCAAGATGAACCAAGTGCCTTCAAAAGATAACTGGCCAGATGGCACGGATCTGGCAACCAGCTTTTGGCAGCGCCAGCCCTGCTACTGGGGGCGGGGATGAGCTGGAGGAAGAATGGGCCATCCATCTTGGCACAGAGGCTGAGACACCTGGGGGCCCCCCCTACTTGTACCCCTTCCAGCCAGAGGTGGGCATCTCTACCTACCCCAGGACTAGCCCCTCAGGCTCTGTATTCTGGCCCGCCTGGCCATTTGGGATTCTGACAACTGGAGATGGAGAGAACTCTGATTATAACAGAACAAGCACACAGCAAGGAGAACCCTGTGTCTTCCTCCATCCCATCTCTTGCCTGCATCTGACAGGAGCTGACACCCTGGGGTTGGGGGGCAGTGGGGAGCGAACAGTAACAGCCGCCTCCAAGTCGGCTGCTTCCAGTCTAAGCTCCGTACAGCTTTATTTCATATAGTTTCTAACTTAACCAACAAACGACATTCTCTAGGATCCTGTGCTTGTGGCTAATTCATCGCTTGTATAATAATTTGTCTAATGACTCCACCCTCCCAGCCCGGGCTGGGCCGCAAGGATTCAGGAGGAGACGAATCCTCTCTGCTTCCACCCTCCTGGACCCTCCGGGCCTGGCCTGTGCCTGGCACATAACAGAATAAAGGTTTGCTTCTGCCCCAGTTGCCACATTAAAACACCCTGAGGTAGAGATTGTTACTCTGTATTCCTATGAAGACACTGAGGCTTGTCTAAAGTCACACAACTAGCAAGAGTGGGATGCAATCCAAACCTAAGCCAAACCCATGCTTCTCACCAAGCCATCCAGTCTCCTGTCCATCCAATGGAAGGGGAAGGGAATCTGGGATCCAGAGGAGGGTGCATGGGACCCTGCCAGTGTCCTGACACCCAGCCGACAGAGGCTGGGGGAGCCAGAAGCTCTTAAGCGGTGCCCACCCTGTGAAATATTAACCCAGGAGCTACAGGGAAAACCCAAACAAATATCCTATTTACAGAAGCTGGAAGCTTTCCAGGAGGGAGCAGATCACAGGCCAGACAGAGTGGGTGGGAGGCTACTGTGGAGGGGGTGAGGGCAGGTGCTGGGGGCAGGGGTACAGGCGAGGACCTGAGGGCATCCCAGAAACTAATCTCCAGGATGGGTGACATTAGGAAGATGTGGAAATGGAAAGTGCATCACCCCTCACTGGTGTACAAAGAGGCAGAGTGGCCACGGGGGCACCAGCTGCAATCAAACGGCGATCAGTCATACTAAGCACCATATTCTGAGGACCCTGCTAAGTACTCCGCATATGTTAACTCATTTAATTCTCCCAACAACCACATGAGGCAGGAGTTATAATCGACCACTCACAGATGAGGCAGCTGAGACTCAGTGAATTGGCCACAGACTATGTATATATACCCAGGTCCATGTGTACATATCAGTTATGCATACGTGTATTCATTACTCCGAGACCCAGAATTTTGTGCTTTCCATGCATGTGTTCATTGAAGCCACAAATAACCTACAAGGACCTATGATTTTGTTCTCCAAATGAAGAAACTATGGCTCAAAGATGTGTGATGATGTGCCCAAGTCCTCCAGGAGGAGCTCGGCTCGCTCCATCATTATGCTGTGGGCAGGAACCATTTCTGCAAGCCTCAGCTCCCCCTTCTGTAGCATGAGCCTTCGCCTCCTTACAACCTGGACTGTCCTTGGGCACTGAGCATAGATGATCAGGCATCACTGGTAACTATCCTACAGATATATTATTTTTTGACCACAGGACTAAAAGCTTCCTGAAGAAAGGACCCAGTGTAACTCATGGGGTCTCCATGACACAGTAACCACGTGACTGGTTGGTTGCAGGTGAAGGAGCCTCAGCTCCATGAGGTCCCCAGGCAATGTTCGCCAGCCTTAATATTCATCAGGGTCCTTATCTGTCCACGAGTTGCCAACAGCACCTACCACATGGGTTTGCTGAGGAGATGTGATAAAATAATGGCAAGAAGGTGGTAACCAATAATTATGGAGGGATTTCCCAAGAATAATGCTTGGAGAGATCGTTATGCCCATTTCTGAAGCTGGAAAAATTAGCGTCAGTGATTGAACCAGTCACAGGATATTGGTCTCAAAGTAAATGCTCCAACAGGGGTCTCTGAACTTGCATTTCAAGAGTCAAGAGCAGCTGAGGTACTGAAGTCCTCTGCCCCAAAGTGAAGCCTGCAGAATTGTGGTGGTGCTAATGACAAGAGCTGTTCTAACCTCTGCAGGGGACATTAGAGTGCACCACGTGAAGGTCGCTCAGTCATGTCTGATACTTTGCGAGCCCATGAACTACACAGCCCATGAGATTCTCCAGGCCAGAAGACTGGAGTGGGTAGCCGTTCCCTCCTCTAGGGGATCTTCCCAACCCAGGGATTGAACCCAGGTCTCCCGCATTGCAGGCGGATTCTTTAACACCCAAGCCACAAGGGGAGCCCGTTGGAGTGCGCTGAATTCTTTTAAAACCTGTGTCTTGTTTCATTCTCCCAACAGCATAGAGCCAGAACAGACACAGGAAAAATGGAGGCCCAGGCAGGGGACAGAACTTGTTCAAGTTCACGCAGTGAACCAGCTGCAGAGCTGGCCTTGACCCCAGCTCCCTAGATGACTGGCCCAAGGTTCTACCCACGGCAACTGGCTCCAGCACCCCAGCCCTCAGAGTCAGCATGCTATGACTTTTCATTTTCAAATCCTCTGGCCCAGCTGCCCGCTCAGCTTATGAACCCAAGCTTGTTGACATACTCCAGGCTTGGGGGTTGAGGAGAGAGAGCAACCACTACTGTTCCACACCTTATCAGGCAGGCTGCAAACATCTCAGCCTCTGCTGGGCACATCTAGGATCAACAGTCTCCATCAGCCACACACACCCCAACCACATGCCAACATACACTGCTCCCTGTGACCTGTCTCCACGTCATATCCATGTCGACACCATCATTTGGCCTATATTATGTGGAAAAATGGGGACTTGCTGGGCCCTTAAAAAAAAAAAAAGAGCCCCCATAACCTCCCACTGGCATCAGAAAAGCCAGGATCCAGCTACTATGCCAGTGATGTGCAACCACTGTTCCCACTGAGGGGTGACAACAAGTTTCCGCTTTGTCTCCCCTACTGTTCTCCAGAATTCTACAAGTTCAGAGAGGCAGCCAAGAGCTAGTGACATCATCAGCTGGTGCTAAAAAGAAAGGCTTTGAGACAGACACATGCAAACATTTCCTCACCATCGTCACTGCCATCAGCATACCTGCAAGACTTACTGAGGACTTACTATGCACCAAACAGTGCACCAAGCACTTTAGGACATGACCTCTCATTTAGCCCAACAATCCTATGCTATCGATGAGGACAGAGAGGTGGGAAAAGGTCCTCCGTCCAGTTCTCATAACCAGCAAGCAAGTGGTATGACCAGATTTAACTACAGTACTCTATTTCCATCCTTTTTAAAATTTATTCCATCAATGGTCATTGCAAAGATGGAGAAAGGGTACTTAAAACGGCAGGCAGAAGACAACGGCCATTTGTCACCTAGAACAAATCTGTATTTTCTCTGACCACCAGACACTTCAAATTAGTGCAGTTCTGAAAGGTGTCCCATTAGATATCTTATGACCCTCCATCACATGAACAGCCCCTGACACCCTCCCCACCAATGTCTCATCCATACTCTTCTCTGACTTTCTTGTCAATCACTCTTTCCCTCCTTCACTCTGCTCCAGCCCTACTGTCCTCCTGCTATGTCATAAAACCATCAGATTTTCCACCTCAGGACCTTTGCACTTGCTCCCTCCCTCCCTTATATCTCTGCTCAGACATCACCTTATTAGAGCCCTTCTCTGGATCACCCTCTATAAAAAGGGCAAACCCAGTATCTGACCCTTTCCATGGCCCTTCCTGCTCTATTTTTCTCCACCCTACATATATTTTTCTCCACCCTACATATATTTTTCTCCATCTTATATAACTTTCTGATTTGCTGAATGAACGAGTGAACTGGAACAGAGAGACTTCTTTACCAACTGACAACCACCTCCTGCTCTCAAGTACAGCCTGCTATGACCCTTTTCAAAGCTGTCCTCAATACTCATTCTAACCAGCTTGAATCCTGAAGAGAAACACTGTTTCTGAGGAAGACCACATGGGGGGAAATTTTTCCATGGGGGCATCAGACATTCCCTCTGTAATTTAAAAATCAAACACCGTGCTTACTGGCACAAAGACTGGCTATCTTGGATACCTTGGGCCCCAACGCAGCCAAGTCAAGTTCCACCCACAGAGCTGTAAGCCAGCAGTCAGTTTCACTTTCAACTTACCTACCGGACTCCCTTGGCCCTTAGGCTTTATACTACACCACCCCTTTCCCACCCTGTTGGATTCCCACCACCACATTCGTGTCATCCTTGAGTTTTCAAGCACTGCTTTGGGGGAAACTCAAGCTCATCCAACAGGTAGGAGGGGCAGAGGATGGTTCTTCCATCCCTGCATCTATCCCCCATTTTGTAGGGGCCATGGACAGGGCGTCATTTTCTTTCTGGACGAAGGGTGCTCAGGTTTTTAAAGGCACGTTTCTCAGACCTGTCAGCAGGGGTAGACCAGGGAATTCTCCCACACCTCTGGCTCAGATGGACCTTTGCAAACGATTGCAGCGACGATGGTGAGGCACCGGAGGCAGGAGGAGAAAGGGGTAGGACGCAGATCCATCCCTTGGCCCCGGGAACGAACGGGGTGTGCTTTCCTCGGCGAGGAGGCGCAGAGGATGCGGCCCGGGGCGAATCCCGAGCCAGAGCTTCTGCGGAGGCAAGGGATCTCACCACGCTAGGGCCGGGGTCTGGGGAAGACCGGGGGTCGGCGGGGCGGAGCTTGGGAATCCCAGGGAACGGATCCCCGGGCGGGATGGGGGTCGCGCCGTGGCGCGGGGAGGGAGGGACCCCGTGGCCGTTACCTTGCCCTTAGGGCTGCGGGCGGGGCGGAGGGCGCTGACTCCGGGGCCCGGCCCCACCCCCGATCCGGCTCCTACGGCTCGGAGCCTGCAGCCGCCGCCGCCTCCGCTGTCAACAAACCCCAGGCGCGTCACTTCCGGGGCCGCCCCTTAGCAACAGCGAACGGGTTCCCCGGACCGGTTCCCGCGGCGAACGCGGGCGGCGGCGGCCGAAGGTTCCGGGGCCCCGTGTCGCCTCATCTCCCGGACACCGGCCGGGTAAGTGGGTAGTAGAGGAGCAGAGCGGTGGTTGGCCCGTGCTCCAGTTCGTCCTCCGGGCGCTCCTCACGGGCGCTCGCGGGGCTGGGGCGCTGATGGGATTTGGGGGGGGGGGGGAAACCGGCTCGGTGACGCCGGCTTCCGGCGGCGCTCTGACCTGAGGTTCCCCGGAGCCTGGGAATGGTTAAGGGCGGACTGACTCCACCTTCCTCGTCAGCACCGACGAGGCGCCTCCAGCGCCTGCCCTTCGATCCAGCGCCCTATTGGACGTCTCTCCCTGGCTTCTCCGCAGGTAGCTCACTCCCACGCGTCCAAAAGCACTCACCGTCTTCTTCCCGAACGCGGTGCTACTTCTCCAGTTAGTTAATTAAGCCCTCCAGGCGCCTCGGCTATCACCTTGGGCAATGGGGAGTCGGCTTTGGCCCCTGCCGTTTTCCTCAGCTCCTTGTCCAAGTCGTCAAATCCTCTAAGGATCTCTCAAACCGGCCCCTTTCCTCCTCCAGTAGGGCCAGTCTCTGTCCACCATCGTTTCGCTTCTGGATTTCTGCAACAGCCTCTTGATGGAACCCCCTGCTCCTTTCCCTCATGCTCTACATAGTTCCATAGTGAATGTTTCCAAAACTAATAAATCTGATCAGGGCACTTCCTTGCTAAATAACCCTTAACATAGACAAGGATGATCGGCACCCGCGTCTCTCTCTCTCTCCACTCTTTCCCCTTGCTTGCCATTTCCGCCCCCATCCTTTCGTTTCTCCAATCCAGACAGTTTAAAGCACTTTTGGTTCTTTTAATGATCTTCTGTCCCGTGTGTGTGTCTGTGTGTGTGTGTATGTTAGTCGCTCAGTAGTGTCCGACTCTTTGCGTCCTCATGGACTGAAGCCCTCCAGGCTCCTCTGTTCATGGGATTCTCCAGGCAAAAATACTGGAGTGGATTGCCGTTCTCTTCTCCAGGGGATTTTCCCAACCCAGGGATCCAACCCAGGTCTCCTGCATTGCAGGCGGATTCTTGACCGTCTGAGCCATTTGTTCCCTACTAATCACTTTTCTTGCTCCCATCTTTATCCAACACACACCTCTTGTCCTTCTTGTCTCAGCTTAGATGCTACTTTCTTGAGGAATCCTTTCTGACGTGATACCCCTCGCAATTCTGATAACTAATTTTGTGGATGACAAGGCTGTATATTGTCACCCTGTTTATTTAACTTATATGCAGAGTACATCATGAGGAACGCTGGACTGGAAGAAACACAAGCTGGAATCAAGATTGCTGGGAGAAATATCAATAACCTCACATATGCAGATGACACCACCCTAATGGCAGAAAGTGAAGAGGAACTAAAAAGCCTCTTGATGAAAGTGAAAGAGGAGAGTGAAAAAGTTGGCTTAAAGCTCAACATTCAGAAAACAAAGATCATGGCATCTGGTCCCATCACTTCATGGGAAATAGATGGTGAAACAGTGGAAACAGTGTCAGACTTAATTTTGGGAGGCTCCAAAATCACTGCAGATGGTGATTGCAGCCATGAAATTAAAAGACGCTCACTCCTTGGAAGAAAAGTTATGACCAACCTAGATAGTATATTCAAAAGCAGGGACATTACTTTGCTGACTAAGGTATGGCAACACACCCCGGTATTTTTGCCTGGAGAATCCCATGGGCAGAGGATCCTGGTGGGCTATGTCCATAGGGTCACAAGAGTCAGACATGACTGAGGCGACTTACCACACCTGCAGGAATCAGTTCAGTTCAGTTGCTCACTCATGTCTGACTCTTTGCGACACCATGAATTGCAGCACGCCAGGCCTCCCTGTCCATCACCAACTCCCGGAGTTTATCCAGACTCATGTCCATCGAGTCAGTGATGCCATCCAGCCATCTCATCCTCTGTCGTCCCCTTCTCATCCTGCCCCCAATCCCTCCCAGCATCAGTCTTTTCCAATGAGTCAACTTTTCCCATCAGGTGGCCAAAGTATTGGAGTTTCAGCTTCAGCATCAGTCCTTCCAATGAACACCCAGGACTGATCTTTAGGAGATCCAGGTTGGATCTCCTTGCAGTCCAAGGGATTCTCAAGAGTCTTCTCCAATACCACAATTCAAAAGCATCAATTCTTCAGCCCTCAGCTTTCTTTATAGTCCAACTCTCACATCCATACATGACCACTGGAAAAACCATAGCCTTGACTAGATGGACCTTTGTTGGCAAAGTAATGTCTCTGCTTTTTAATATGCTGTCTAGGTTGGTCCAGAGAAGGCAACGACAACCCACTCCAGTACTCTTGTCTGGAAAATCCCATGGACGGAGGAGCCTGGTAGACTGCAGTCCATGAGGTCACTAAGAGTTGGACGCAACTGAGCGACTTCACTTTCCGTTTTCACTTTCATGCATTGGAGAAGGAAATGGTAACCCATTCCAGTGTTCTTGCCTGGAGAATCCCAGGGATGGGGGAGCCTGGTAGGCTGCTGTCTATGGGGTTGCACAGAGTCGGACACGACTGACAAGACTTAGCAACAGCAGCAGCAGCAGCAGCAGCAGCAGCAGCACCTGGATTGGTCATAACTTTCCTTCCAAGGAGTAAGCATCTTTTAATTTCATCACTGCAATCACCATCTGCAGTGATTTTGGAGCCCCCCAAAATAAAGTCTGACACTGTTTCCACTGTTTCCCCATCTATTTGCCATGAAGTGATGGGATCAGATGCCATGATCTTAGTTTTCTGAATGCTGAGCTTTAAGCCATCTTTTTCACTCTCCTCTTTCATTTTCATCAATAGGCTTTTTAGTTCCTCTTCACTTTCTGCCATAAGGGTGGTGTCATCTGCATATCTGAGGTTATTGATATTTCTCCCAGCAGTCTTGATTCCAACTTGTGCTTCTTCCAGCCCAGCGTGTCTCATGATGTACTCTGCACAGAAGTTAAATAAGCAGGGTGACAATATACAGGCTTGACATACTCCTTTTCCTATTTGGAGCCAGTCTCATGTTCCATGTCCAGTTCTAACTGTTGCTTCCTGACCTGCATACAGGTTTCTCAAGAGGCAGGTCAGGTGGTCTGGTATGCCTATCTCTCTCAGAATTTTCCACAGTTTATTGTGATCCACACAGTCAAAGGCTTTGGCATAGTCAATAAAGCAGAAATAGATGTTTTTCTGGAACTCTCTTGCGTTTTCCATGATCCAGAGAATGTTGACAATTTGACTCTGGTTCCTCTGCCTTTTCTAAAACCAGCTTGAACATCTGGAAGTTCACGGTTCACATATTGCTGAAGCCTGGCTTGGAGAATTTTAAGCATTACTTTACTAGAGAGTGAGATGAGTGCAATTGTGCCATAGTTTGAGCATTCTTTGGCATTGCCTTTCTTTGGGATTGGAATGAAAACTGACCTTTTCTAGTCCTGTGGCCACTGCTGAGTTTTCCAAATTTTCTTGCATATTAAGTGAAGCACTTTCACAGCATCATCTCTCAGGATTTGAAATAGCTCAACTGGAATTCCATCACCTCCACTAGCTTTGTTCGTAGTGATGCTTTTTAAGGCCTCAATTATGTGTAAGACCTGTACACTGTAAACTACCAAAACATGGCTGAGAGAAACGAAGTGAAGTCGCTCAGTCCTGTCCGACTCTTTGCGACCCCATGGATTGTAGCCTACCAGACTCCTCTGTCCATGGGATTTTCCAAGCAAGAGTACTGGAGTGGGTTGCTATTTCCTTCTCCAGGGGATCTTCCCAACCCAGGGATCCAACCCAGGTCTCCCGCATTGTGGGCAGACGCTTTACTGTCTGAGCCTCCAGAGAAATCCCAAGAGGAACTAAAGACCAGAATAAATGGCTGTCGTTTAGTCACTAAGGCCTGTCCCATTCTCGCAACCCCATGGGCGGTAGCCCACCAGACTCCCCTGTCCATGGAATTCTCCAGGCAAGAATACTAGAATGGGTCGTCATTTCCTTCTCCAGGGGATCTTCCTGACCCAGGGATCGAACCCCGGTCTCCTGTATTGGCAGACGGATTCTTTACAAATGAGCCACTAGGGAAATCCAAATAAATTGAGCCATGTATTATGTTCATGGATCAGATGATTCAATAATAGTAGGATATCACTTCTTTCCAAATTGATCTGTAGTTTCAAAAGTCCCAACCAAAATCCCAGCAGATTTTGTTTTTGAGAAATTGACAATCAGACTCTGAAGTTCGTATACAACGCAAATTATCAAGGTCAAAAACCAGAATAACCTTTAAAAAGGAAACAGGGTTGATGTACTTAACACTACTTAACTTTAAAAATTTATAGAGCTACAGAATTACAGGGCTACAGTGTAGAGCTCTAAGGCTTACAGAAATACTTAAGTAGTGTTTTGAGGCTAAAAGGGTAGACAAGGCGATCAGTGTAATGCAAGAGAAAGTCCAGAAATAAGTCCTGCAAGTACATGATTGATTTTGATTCAGTTGGAAAAAGGATAACCTTTTCAACAAATGGTGCTTCGACAATTAGATATTCATATGAAAATAAATGAACTTTGATACATACCCCACACTATTTACAAAAATTAATTGTAAGTGGGTCACAAACGTTTTAAAATGAATCACAGATCTAAATATAGTGTCGTGGAATCCAGAGTCACAAAACAGACCTCAAAGGACACTCAGGACAGTGGAGTACAGTTTATTAGGCCAGCGGGTCCAAGGGGAATCAGTTCCCAACAAGGACCCTGATGTTTCTGAGAGACACAGTTTTATAGCCCAGACTGTGTGACTTGTTACGTTAGCAACCTTTTTGTTGTATATGATTGAGCTTTACAACAAGTAAGCACTAGGAGAACAATTAAGGTTAAAGCCGGGGGGGGGGGGGGGGGGGGGGGGGGGGGTGGGGGGGGTGGGGGGGGGTGGGAGGGGGATGATTACACATCAAGGGGGGATGTCTCCATGGTTAATCTAACAGGGGCAGCCTGACCTCAACTACCATCTCCCTTTGTCGTCGTAAGGGGAGTCTCCAGGAGACCTGGTTTTCACTAGCAACGGTTTCCTCACTCTTGGGCAGGGTTCAGGCCCAGTTCCCGGCTTGTTTCTAAGATGGGTGGCAGGCTTCAAGTCGGAGTCTTTCCTGCTTGCTTCACGCTGGCCCCAACAATAGAACCTAAAACTATAAACTGTAGGAGAAAAATATTTGTGATATCAGATTAGGTAAAAGATTGAGGGATATGACATCACAGATTGTTCAGACTTTATCAAAATTAGGAACTAATGCTCTTAAAAAAAAGCCTATAAAGGCAGGCCACAAACCACAAGAAAATATCTACAGATCACACATTTAAAAAAGACAGATGGAGACTTCCCTGATGGTTCAGTGGTTAAGACACCACTTTTTACAGGGCACATGGATTTGATTTTTGGTGGGGAAGCTAAGATCTCAAATGTCTCCCAGCACAACCAAAAAATAGGAAAAAATTTAGTGAAAAAATTAAAAGACGTACCATGTCGTACCCATTAAGATGACTATGATAAAAATAGAACAGAATGTGTTGGTGAAGATGTGGAGAAATTGAAACGTGCACTTTTGGTAAAAATGTAAGTGGGTGTCGACATTATGGAAAACAGTATGGTAGTTTCTCAAAAAATTAAGAATAGGAGTGTCATATGACCCAGCAATTTACCTTTCGGATATATACCCTAATGCAGTGAAAACAGGGTCTTGAAGAAATATCTGTGCACCCAGGTTCACCTCAGCATTATTTTCAGTAGCCCCGAAGAAGAGGCAACCCAAGTGTCCGCTGATGGATGAGTGGATCAAGAAAACATGAAATATTATTCAGCCTTTAGAAGGAAGGAAATTCTGACTCATGCTGAAACATGGATGAGCCTTTTGGATATTATACTAAGCAAAATAAGCCAGTCACAAAAAGGATAAATACTCTTATTATTATCTCATTTACGTGAGGTACCTAGAGTAGTCAAATTCATAGAGACAGGAAATAGAATGGAGGTTGCTAGAGGCTGGGGGAGGAAGAATAGGGAGTTGTTTAGTGGGAGTTTCAGTTTTTCAGGGTGAAAAGAATTCTGGAGATTAGATCCACAACAATGTTGAGTGTACTTAATACTACTGAATTGTACTTAAAAATGATTAAGATGGTAAATTTTATGTTACGTTCATTTTGCCACAATTAAAAATAAAATACATTCATCCAGAATATTTAAAGAGTTCCCCAAACTCAATTTCAACAAGGAAACAAGCAATTCAGTAGAAAAAATCGGGAAAATTTTAATAGATCTGAACAGATAACTTTCCCAAAGAAGATACATAGATGGCAAACACATGAAAAGATGTTCAACAAGGTTAATCTTTATTGAAGTGCATATTAGAACATCAGGAAGATACCACAGGGCTTCCCTGCTGCCTCAGACGGTAAAGAATCTACCTGCAATGTGGGAGACCTGGATTCCATCCTTGGGTGGGGAAGATCCCTTGGAGAAGGGAATGGCTACCCACTCCAGTATTCCTGCCTGGAGGACTCCATGGACAGAGGAGCCTGAGGGTTTGGGGCTGGTCTACAGTCTATGAGGTAGAAAAGAGTTGGATATGACTGAGTCAGTAACACTTTCACTTCACTTTTTATGTACCTACTAGAATGTCTTAAGATAAAAAAGACCCGATTACACTAAGTGCTGGTGAGGAGGTGTGTGTGTGTTTGTGTGCACGCACGCTTAGTCACTTAGTTGTGTCTGACTCTTTGGGACTGTAGCCCACCAGGCTTCTCTGTCCATGGGGATTCTCCAGGCAAGAATACTGGAATGGGTTGCCATGCCCTCCTCCAGAGGATTTTGCCAACCCATGGATCGAACCCAGGTCTCCTGCGTTGCAGGCAAATTGTTTACCATCTGAGCCACCAGTGGTGAGGAGATGGTACAAGAGAAACTGTCACATGCTTCTGGAGTGGCTATAAAATGATACAGCCATTTTGGAAAATGGTTTAGCAGATTAAAAAAATTTTAAATTCATCCAGCCATTCCAGTCTAAGGAAAGAGAAAGTACAGGCACACAGAAAGATTTTTGCATCAGTGTTCATAGCAGCTTTCAGTGTAACAGACAAAAAATGGAAACAACCCAAATGTTCAACCCAGATGAATGGATCAACTATGGTTGATTCATCTAGTAATGGAATCTATGGCAATGAAAAGTGCTGATACAGGCTACAACATGCACGAATCTTGAAGTAATTATGCTGAGTGAAAAGAGCCAGATAAAAAAATTAAGTCTAGAAAACTCAAACTAATCTATAGTGACAGCAAGCAGATCAGTGGTTGCCTGGGCATGGAGGTGGGGAGGAAGGAGATAGAAAAGAGCAGGAGAAATCCATTGGGGGTGATGGGTGTATTATTTTAATTGTGGTTTCACATACGTCTAAGCCCATAGAAGTGTATGCTTTAAATATGAGTCATTTACAGATGATCATATTCAGAAGCGGGTAAAATTGTATTAATTCCCTGGCGGTCCAGGGGTTAGGACTCCCACACTTTCAGTGAAGAGGCTCAGGTTCCGTCACTGCTCAAGGAACTGGAATTCTGCAAGCCTCGTGGTTTGGCCAAGAAAAATAAAAAGAAAAAAGAAACCACTGAGGGAAAATTTACAATACTTCAATATAAAAAGTTAAAAAAAATTGGGGCTTCTCTGGTGATCCAGTGGTGAAGAATCGGCCTTCCAGTGCAAGGGACACTGGTTTGATCTTTGCTCCAGGACGATTCCACATGCTGTGGAGCAACTAAGCCCATGTGCCGCAACTTCTAAGGCTGGGTTCTAGAGCCTCGGAGCCACAACGACCCAGCCTACCTGCGGTAGTGTGCTCTGTGACAAGAGAAGCTGCTGCAACAAGAAGCCTGCACTCTGCAACTGGAGAGGGGCCCCTGCTCTCCACAACTAGAGAAAGCCCCTGTGCAGCAGTGAAGACCCAGCACAGCCAATAATAAAAAGTTTAAAAAATGGCATTAGTGCGTGTCGAACGACTACGAAAAAGCTGTACCACATCAAGTCTTTTGAAAGCTGTTTGAGAGGTCTGTTTCTCCACACCCTGGTGACGGTGGGTGTAATAAATACTGATGATTCTTTTGAGTCCAAGAAGCGCGATATGGTTGTTCGAGTGTGAGTCCAAGTCAGTGTCGTTTCAGGGATCGGATTTTTCTTTCTTCTTTGAAGTGCCTGCTCTGTTGCCTTGCCTCCTTCAGATGTTTGCTTGGACATCACCTCAGAGCGGTTTTCCTGATCCCTCTGTGTAAAATTGCAGCCCCCTCCCACTACCTCAGTTCAGTTCAGTCGCTCAGGCGTGTCTGACTCTTTGCGACCCCATGGACTGCAGCACGCCAGGTTTCTCTGTCCATCACCAACTCCTGGAGCTTACTCAAACTCAGTGTCCATCCCACAACCTACTCCTGCTTCATTTTCCCCTGTAGGAATTTATCACCATCTGACATACCATTCAGTTTACTTACTTACCCTATTTAACATCTAACTCCCCTCACTAAAACCTCAGTGCTTTGAAGGAAGGGATTTTGTCTTTTATTCATTACTAAATCCCCAATACCTAGGATATACCTGGCACATCAGAGGCACTGAGTACATTTCTTGAATGAATGATTGCTTTTCCCTTTTGGGGTGTTTCTTTTTCTTGTTGATTTAAGAACTCTGTTTATGTTATGAAGATTAACCCTTTATCATAAAAGCTGCACATATTTTTCCATATTGATGCTTGTCTTTCACTCATTAAGAGACTGACATTAATTCCTTTATATTTGGCTATGCTGGGTCTTCCTTGCTGTGCACGGACTTTCTCTAGTTGCAGCAAGTAGGGGAAAGTGAAAGTGAAAGTGAACTCTTTGTGACCCCATGGAGCAAGAAGGGGGCTACTCTGTAATCGCAGTTCACAGATTTCTCATTGTGGTGGCTTATCTTGCTGAAGAGAACAGACTCGAAACACTTGAGCTTCAGTAGTTGCCCCACATGGGCTTAGTTGCCATGAGGAATATGGAATCCTTCCAGACCAGGGACTGAACCCGTCTCCCCTGCATTGGCTGGCAGATTCCCAACCACTGATCACCAGGGAAGTTAGAGACTGAAAAATTTTATGTAGTTATACATCTGTCTTATCTTTCATAGCTTCTGGGCTTTCTGTCTTCCTTCTCCAAGATTATAAATGTTTTTTCTATATATTTTTCTTTCAATCCCATAGGTTTTTGCCCTTATAGAGCTTCAATTCATTTAGAATTAATTTTTCAGCCAGATATTAGATAGGAATAGATCTTTTTTTTTCTTCCAAATGATAGCCAATGGTCTATTTTTCTTAACACATGGCTTGTGTTTTTCCCTGTCTTCCTAATCAAACTTTCAAACAGCTGTCTGGTATTCTTTTTATCTGGGAAAAAAAAAATTTCTTTCTTGTTATGCAACTAAGTAATTTTTTTAAAAGTGAAAATGTTAGTCGCTCAGTTGTGTCCCATTCTTTTCGATCCCATGGACTGTAGCCCACCAGGCTCCTCTGTGGAATTCTCCAGGCAAGAATACTGGAGTTGGTAACCATTCCCTTCTCCAGGGGATCTTTCCAACCTAGAGACTGAACCTGGGTCTCTCAAGCAGATCTTTTTTTACCGTCTGAGCCACCAGCAATTAAGTCAACATTTATTCACTTCTTATATTTCATGTAAAGGAATGTAACCTTTGTACTGTGCGGAGCCCTTTAGCACAGTACCTAGCACACAGTGGGAGCAGAAACTGATGAGTGAGTAAAGGAACAGATGTCTGTGCCTGGGCCATGGGGCAGTGAAGTCTTGGTGGGCACCAACTGAGAGCTGGAGGAGATTTCAAGATTATACAGTCCAGTGACAAAGTTTTCACCGATCTGTGGAGACATTAAAAAATAAGGACAATTAGTGCATAAGTACACATATGTATGGCTGCCAACTGTTTTTTCTTGGGAAGGATCCTGAAATTTTGTTTTCCCTTTTCTGTTCTGATATTATGGTAAATATCATATTCATGAAATCCAAAAATCAAGGAATCACTGAATTGTGATCACTCCTATAGGCGTCCGGGGCTCAGCAGTGAAAAGACCAGCCAGGGAGGCCTGTATTGTTTAGCGAGGCGGTTGGGGTCTACATCCCCGATGGAGAAGGAGATGGCAACCCACACCAGTACTCTTGCGTGGGAAATCCTACAGACAGAGGAGGCTGGGTGGGCTACCTACGGTCCATGGGATCACAAGAGTCGGACGCGACTTCTCGACTACACCATCATCAGGACATTCTTAAAACGACAGCCTAGCAGCTCACTGCAGGTGTGGAACCCGTAAGGAAGAGGACCAGGTGAAAGGCGGGTTTGCGTACGCAAGCTTGCCCCTCCTAACCTCCAGGCAAGGGCAAGACATAAGCCTCGGTGCGCACGGTCTGCGCCGGTCACCTGCGCGTCCTCAAACTTGACGCACTAGGTACAGTGAGGTGCGGGGGGGCGGGGCGGAGGCGGGGCCTCGTTTCCGGCGTCCTCTCGCCCCGCCCCCCGCCGGGCGGTCTGATGGTGGCAGGGAGCGGGAGTGGCACGTGAACGGGGCGGGGTGGGACAGTGCGGAACGCGCGCGCCTGCGGCTGAGTTTCCGGTCGGAGGCCTTTGCCCAGAGCCCCGCGTCCCTGAGGGGCGGTGGCGGCGGCGGCGGAGGAGGAGGAGGAGGAGGCGGCGGCAGCGGGGGGGAGATCCGGAAGTCAACACCATGTCGAGTCTGCACAAGAGCCGGTGAGGAGCCACCAGGGCCGACCAGCCAGGCCACTGCTCCATGCTGTCCCTTTTGACCTGCGGGGGTGGGGGGTGGCAGCGAATGTGGCTAGGAATCGGGACTTCCCCCCCTCGCCGCCCCCCCCACCCCTCCGCGGGCTGAAGGTTTTGGGCGCCCACTTTTCAGCCTCTTTGCTGTGGGCCTGAGGGGGACCACGGAACGGGGACATCTCTTCTGCCCCTCGGTGTTGCCCCTTCTCTCTCTCTCCCCCGCACCCTGGATCCTTTCCCCCTGGTGTCTTCCTTTTCTAGGGCCTTGATGCCCGATCCCGATGCACCCCCCACCCTCTTTCTCCCCCCTTGTTAACCCTTGGCCCCAGTAACCTCCTCTATCCAAATCTTCCCCTTTCACGTACCCTTTTCTTACTAGAAATGCTAGAAAACCTAGATTCTCCAGTCTGTTCCCCCCACCCCCATCCCCGGGGCCAAATCCTGCAGCGTTGGCTAATTTTGCTCATTCTTCAGTTTTCCTCCAGTTTTTAAACCTTTTGTCCTTGCCTGCCCGCAGGTCCAGAGGTCTTCTAATGGTTTTATTTTTGAGCTTGGGATGCTGGGTGCAGATTACACAGGTCCTTGTCCACAGATCAGATTACTCCTGATTCTAAGGGTTTTTGGAATTCAGATAGAGACAGTGTGGTTTGGACCTGGCCAGCAGGAAGTGGCCAGTAAATGCCGGCTCAGTAAGTGTTAGAATGTGTCTGATTTCATGGTGTTCATTTGAGAACCTTCAGGCAAGAGTATCCTATAGATTTCTGGATTTAAGAGGAAAAAGTAATCTGTAGTTCTTCAAAGCTGCGCTTTAGCCAGGGTTTTGCCTGTGTTTTGCATCTTTGTGTCCTGAGGGATAGGGAGGAACAAGTTGGAGACTGGAGATGTAAGGGAGCTGTGGGCTTTAGGAGGGGTCACTAAGCCTGTCATCTTGGGGTTTGTGGGTCATTTGCCTCTGTCTCCCTCCTTCTAGGATTGCAGATTTCCAGGATGTCCTGAAGGAGCCCATGATTGCCTTGGAAAAGCTTCGGGAACTCAGTTTTAGTGGTAAGAGGCAACTCTCCATTTTCAGGGTTTTCCTGGAGCAGCCTTGTGACAAAGATGGAGGGGCAGCAAGCCAAGGCCACACCTGACCAGTTTTGGGGACCAGCCTGCCTTTTGGGAACTTCTTCAGATTTTGTGGAGCTGAATAACCAGGGATGCCCCCGGCTTGGATCTCAGAGCAGTGGTGCCCTCGGTTAGCATGCGTGTAGGCCTTAGACTGGGCTTCCCTAGTGGCTCAGTGGTAAAGAATTCGCCTGCAGTGCAGGAGACGCGAGTTTGATCCCTGGGTTGGAAAGATGCCCTGGAGGAGGAAATAGCAACCCAGTATCCATGCCTGGAGAATCACATGGACAGAAGAGCCTGGCGGGCTGCAGTCTATTGAGTTGCAGAGTTGGACATGACTTTAGTGTCTAAGTGCGCACACATGCACACACAGACCTGGTGCTCATTGGCCCATAAGCGATGCTGATTGCTTCCTGGGAGTAACTGGAGGGCAGGGGGGAGACTTCTTGAACAGAAGAAAGGTCTTTTCTCATTCCTCAGCAGGCTTCCTGTGTTGTAGAATTTGGTTAGCTACGGAGCGGTTCCTGGTTCTCTCCGTGGCTTAGGATCAAAGCCAACTCAGGCAACAGTGAACTTTGGTTCATGGTAAAATTCCAGCCTTGAGTCACTCACTTTAAGGAGCTGAACCCCAGCAGTTTTTGACTTTGCCCTCCCTAGTCTGGGTAACTTTTCAGCACAGAGACTCTTGCATGTCTTTAAAAATACCCCAGGGTGTTCTGGTAGCTTCTTGTGACTGCTCTGCCTTTGTAACTTTGTCAGCAAGGACGCTTGAGTTGCCCCCGGCATCCCCATGCAGATTCTGAGGTGAGGATTCTAGCTGCTGTTCACGGTACTAGGGAGACTGTAGCAACAGCTGCTTTAGCGAGCATCCCAACAGTATTTCAGGAGAAGCTCATCTTCCGGTTCAGGAGTGATATTTAGGCCCTGAAGATCTTGAGGGGTTTCTGGGATCTGTGCTGAGCTAAAGCATCTGTCAGGCCCCGGGGGAGGCAGTCTATGGCAATGGTTACAAGCTGGGTTCTAGAGTCAGACCTGTGCTGGAGTCCTTGATTGCTCTGTTTTTATAGACAAGTTTCTTTATCTGTAAGATGGGGACAGTGATGCTGATCTTTGTTACTTACTAGGGCTATAGTAAAGATTAAGTGAAATTTTAAGTCTGTAAAACAAAACACTGAGCATTCAGAGCTTAGTTTATATTCCACAGATGCTTACAGAATACCTGCCCTGGGCTATGTAGCGAAACAGTGAGATTTGGTCTTCATCTTTCTAGGGCTTTCCCCAGTATTAGGGGTTACAGATGTTAAATAAATATACAAATTATACATTCCCATTTGCGAGGGATGCCATGAAAGAGATGTGATGGAGCCATTATTGTTTATGTCAAGGTCCCTGACTTTATTTGGGAAGAGGTGGTGTGGTTGGTCAAGGGTGCTCTGAGGAAGAAATATCAAAGATCAGAAGCTGTCATCCTCCAAAGAACATTCCAGACGGGGGTCACAGAGAGAGTAGACATAGGATTAGCATCGTCTAGCAGTCTTTCTGGCAGAGAACGATTCTTGAAGAAGTACTTCTTGCCCACTCCACTCCCTGCCGACTAGCTCTGAGGTGGAGGGCTGGGGGGTTCTGGGACTCTGCAGGGGCGTGACCTTTGCCTGCTGTGTCCACAGGCATCCCCTGTGAGGGCGGACTGCGATGCCTCTGCTGGAAGGTGGGTGTGCCGGGGGTGGGGCTTCTGCTCTGCTGAGAGTCCCTGGGTTCCTGCATGGGCTGACCCCACCCCTGGCCCCTTCTTTCTATTTTCTGCGTTTCCTTGCTTGTCCCAGGAAGCTTTTCTGGGAGGTTCTGGGTTTTCTGTTTCTCTTGGCATCCCCTCGGGGATCCCCCTGGGGATGGAATGCTGTGTAATGCCCGCAAAGCTCTCTGCTTCCTGGTCCAGACAGCTCAGCGATGCTGATTGGGACAATAAAAGGCTATGCTTTGCTTAAAGCTTTTTGCTGAGGTGGGAGCAGAAGCCCAGTGTCCTGCTTTCCAACTCCTTTGAGCACAAGGTTTTATCATCATTTGGGAGAGTCTGTGGGAGGGAACTCAGTAGAAAGGGCTGCTTTAGGATAAAGGACGAGGAAACCAGTGGGGAGAAGAGGGGAGGCTACCCCCAGCCCGTGCCTGCGTTCCTGCGTTTTACCTAGCCCGTCCTGCCTTCTCTGGGCTTTATCAGGCGTTTTCCTTGAGGCCTGTCAGCCTCCGTCTCCTTCTGGGGTTGGGCTGGGGGAGTCGCCAGAGCTTTGCTTTTCTCTCTGTGTGTGCAGATTCTCTTGAACTACCTCCCCTTGGAGAGAGCCTCATGGACCTCCATCCTGGCCAAGCAGAGGTGACACCCTGACACAGGAGGATGGCGGGAGGGCCTTTGTATTGGGCAGAGCAAGTGGTGTGAGTCCAACCCACTTCCTGTTTCTGCAGTCTTCGGGCTCATCCCTCTCTCCCCTCCTCTCCTCCAGGGAGCTATATTCTCAGTTCCTGAGGGAAATGATCATCCAGCCTGGCATCGCCAAGGCCAACATGGGTGTGTCCAGGGAGGATGTGACCTTTGAGGACCATGTGAGTAGGGGGCTGCAGTGAGGACCGAGGCCACAGAGTGGGGTAGGGGAGAGGTGTGGGCTTTGGGGTGGGCGAGGTCCCTCAGCCCAGAGGCCAGGTGCTGCTGATCCTACTCCCTTTTACCGCCCCCCACTACCCCTGACCCCAGCACCTCGTTTCTGCGTTTGGCATCTCAGCTGCCAAAGGCTGTTGAGTCTCCATGGTCTCCCCAGGCTCCAGGCCCAGTCAGGACCACAAGCGATGACTGAGATCCAGGAGTGCTGTGTGTGCAGCGCTGAGCCTAGTCCTGCGCACATTGGCTCCTCAGCCCCCTTCCTCCAGGAAGCTTCTGTGATACTGTAGTTGAAGGGAGTCAGAGCAGGGCTGGGGTGAGGGTAAACTGTGTTTCTGCAGCCCAGAGGAAGCCTTGTTCTATCTGCAAATACCCAACTCCTCCCTCCAGTCGGGAAATGGAGATGGATTGGACCCAGCCTGATCCTCCAAAGACTGGAATTGGCAACTCAGAGTATTGATGACTTAGATTCAGAGAGACCTAGCGATGCAATATTCATTTATTCAGCAAGTATTTAGTGAGCACCTGTTATATGCAGCGTTCTGGAGCTGTAGACAGGGAAGGGTAGAGTCCCTGCCCAGCAGGGAAGTGCTCAGAGCCGACCTCGGGGCTTGGCTGCGGGGTGTGGATGAGGATGGAGGTTTGGGAGGCCGCGGAAGGGCCTGTGCTGCCGCTCGACTGTCTGGCAGGCCGTCTCAGCCGTAGCTGTGTCTCTGCTGGGAATGCTGGTTCGGGGCTACTGCTCAGGCCCCTGAGACTGGGGTCTGCCCCTGGGGTCCTAGCCGGCCGAGGACAGCGTGGCTCATTTTCCCCCACAGCCTCTGAACCCCAACCCTGACAGCCGGTGGAACACGTACTTCAGGGACAACGAGGTGCTGCTGCAGATCGACAAAGATGTCCGGTGAGCAGGGCGCTGGGGCAGGGAGCCGGCCCTGGGGCTTCTGGGGGTTTTCCGCCGCTTCTGCCCTTGCCCAGCCCAGCCCAGCCCCACAGGGAGGTGTCTGAGGAACTGCCGGGGAGTTGTCCCTGTAGCTGAGTCCAGGCCATAGGAACAGCAAGCCTGGCGAGGTGCAGGGGTACGGGGTGCTGGCCTGAGTGCCCAGCTCCCCTCTCTCCCTGCCTTGGTGTCACTTGTAGCCCAGGCACCTGTGGATTCATCTGCTCCTTCTTTTAACAAATTCTTAGGCTCTCCTATGTGAAGGCTCAGTGCCAGGCTGGGGCGTTGAGCATGGACTAGACAGACAGGGTCTCCCTCCTTAAGGAACTTGGAAGCTGAGGGGGAAGATGTGAAGACAAGATGTTCAACAAAATGGGTCTTCCGTGTCACTCGCACTTGTGGTGACTGCTCAGAAGGCAGAGTTCAGGATGCTTCAGGGCAGCTGGACGTCTCGCCTGAGGAAGCAGCTGAGATTCTGAGGAGCCTGGGGGGTTGGGGGAAGGGAGGGCTGTGGTGCCTCCCAGGGGAGGCCCTGAGTGCCTTCAGAGCTGGGCCATCCAAGGAGCGGTGCGAAGGCCAGTGTGCCTGAGGCCCCACCGGAGGCAGGTGGGGTCAGACCTTGGACTCAATCCCAGGGACATGGGGCAATCTCCCAAAGGGTTTAAGCAGAGGAGTGACAGGGTCAGAAAGCGATTGTGAGCTATACCGTGCGCGCGCTGTTCCTCTTGGTGGGGAAGTGTGGGCAGCGGGCTGTGCCGGCCTGTGGGGCACAGCAGCAGGCGACTCTGCCACGTGGCTGGGTGAGGAGCTGAGGGCCTGTCTGCAGTGGCGCAGTGGTCAGAGCTTGGGTTCTAGAATCTGTCCGCCTGCCTCCCTCTCCGCCCCTGCTGCTTGTCAGCTGTGTTACCAGCCCTTCGCCACCCAGGGCTGCTCCTCCCCTGTGCTCACTGTGCCCAGGCCCGCCCCTCCCCCCGACCCCACCAGACAGCCCCCGTGGGACCCCAGCCCAGGTTGCTCAGCCAGGAGGGACAGTGGGTCTCTTGCCTCCTTCCTTCTCAGGCTGGTGTTGGGGAGCCTCTACTCACGAGGTGTTTCATCGCCCTGTTTTAAGAAGGAACCGTGTCTTGAACCCAGATCTGGGCAGACAGGTTCTTAGCCTGGTAGTGATTGTAGCGCGTTGTTCAGTGTTCCTGGAGGGCGAGTTTGCAGAGAGCTTCAGCTGAGAAGTCTGCGTGCATGCTGCGATACATACACTTTAAAAACTTTCACATTCTAGAGACCGTCTCCCCACTTGATTGTTTATCTCCCCAGCTGTGTGGTATTGTACAATTTATAACTTAATGAAACCTTTGTTACCATCTTTAGCCACAATACAAACAGTTCATGCTCTTGTACATATTATCTTTTTGACATGAAAAGCTGTTCGTGGTTTAAGAGAAGAGTTAGACTGTGAGATTCTAAGGACACTTAAAAATATGTGTGTGTGTATCTGTTTGTAAGCATACGTACGATATTTGGGTATGTACACACATACGGTGACTACATTGCTTTTGAAATAAAATGCTCCTAACTTAAACTCACACAGAAGGCTTTGGAGAGGCTGGGACACCTGGCAGCAAAGGGCCGAGGAGACACCTCAAACCCTCTGGCCGAGAAACAGTCCTCTCCTGTTTCCCCTTGCAGGAGGTTATGTCCAGACATATCCTTCTTCCAGAGGGCTACTGAGTACCCCTGCCTCCTCATCCTGGATCCTCAGAACGAATTCGAGACCCTTCGTAAGCGGGTGGAGCAGACGACCCTGAAATCCCAGACGGTGGCTCGGAACCGGAGCGGCGTCACAAATGTGAGAGGCAACCTGAGGGCCTCAGGGGCTCCGCATGACAGCCTTTTCCTTCCTGCTTCCTTGGGATAGTGGCCACAGGCCATTGGGCCCCTGACCATCTGCCCTGACCGTTACCCAGAGCAGCCTTGGTCCTGCCCCATCCCCCTCCGAGCTCTTTTCTGAAAATCAGATTCGAAGGCTGGTGTCACAGTGCCTGGGGGTGGGGGGTGCCCTGCTGCGCAGTGAAGGGGCCACACTTCTGGTCTGTGGTGGAGGCAGTACTTAGAAAAGGAACTGCAAGTGTGGTGAAGTGCCGTGGATACAGTGATGGGCAGGGGCCTGACCTGGTCTGGGCATCAGGGAGGACTTTGCTGAGGAAGTGACATTTAACCTGAGGCTCAAAGGATGAAGAGGAAAGGGCCTTCCAGGGGAGAGGAGGGCATGTGTGGAGGGAGTGGGGTGTGTTCAAGGGAAGGAGGAGTCCAACCTGAGCTGGGTAGGGGAAAGGGCAAGGGAAGGGTGGCCAGAGGATGCTGGAGAAGTGAGTGATGGTGAGGCCACACGGGCCTTTGTCCTGAGGGCTGGGGACCGCTGCAGCATTCCTGGAGCAAGGATATAATACTGTCTTTGCCAAAGATTGCTGTGGACACTGTGAGGATGTTGATGGGAGAGGCGGTAATGGAGGTGGAGAGGCCTTCTGGTGCTGTGGTTGGTAGGGGCAGGGCCTGGGGTGGAAAGGGAGAGACCTCAGAGAAAGGAAGGGTTCGTGCTGGCCAAGTTATTCTGCGTGTTGGAACCTCAGGCTTCGAGCAGACTTAGGTGATTCTGAGAAGCTGCTTATTTCCAAAAGGTGTACTGTCTTATTCCTTAACGCCTACTGCTTTCATACCTGGAGCTTTGACTTATTTCTAAAAATTTTTCACTGTCCTCCAGCAATGGAAGAATCCTCTGTAACTCCCAGCAAGCTACAGACAGGTACTGTAGCAGCTCCACTTGCCCGCCCCCTGCCCCCACCCGGTGGAATGACCAATCAGGGCTTTGTTTCCTGGAGACCAGCCATCTTTCCTCCCGGGAGTGACTGGGAAGTTCTGGCTGATCCCCTGGTTCCACCTGCCCACAGCAGAGCAAGGTGCCTCAGGAGGTGCCAGACGCTTGGCTTAATGACCCCGTAGCTGCCTGAGTTGGTGGTCGTCCTGCTTGGCTGCTGATGTTCCATCTTCCTGGAAAGATGAGGACCTGGCTTCTATCATTCCTTTCACTACAATAATTGGTGGCTGAGAATTGAGTTTAGGTTTGGACCCAGTCCTGGTGGGAGAACCAGACCACAAGCTCCATCCCTAGGCCTCTGGGTCCAGGGGCTGGGCGGTTTGAGTTAGAGCTGACTGACGCTGAGCAAGGAACACCAGACTTGCCTTCCTGGGCCTTTGTTTCTTCTTCTGTATACTGGGCATGATCATTTCCACCCTGTCTGGCTTTTAAATTTCCAAGAGGGTGAACTGAGGGTCGTGGCTGTGCAGAGTCTTGGAAAGCAGTTGGCACTCTCTGAGGCCTGGGCCGCGGGTTCTAGAGCCAGCCTGGGTCCAAGTCCAGTGCCGCCACTTAGTGCGAGATGTCTGATGAGTGGCCTAGCGTTTCTGAACCTGTTTCCTCATCTTGAAACTAATGTGGAAAGAATCTTCTCGGCTGCTTTGGGCATTAAGCAGGAAGGCTTGTAGGGCTTTGTCTTGCCCATAAAACCCTCTTGGTAAATGTTAGTGATATATGCGTCTTAGTGTGTGCACATGTACACAGGTGTATGTGTATAGATGTGTATATATCATGGAAAAGGACGCTTAATGTTCTCAAAACCCTGGGCTTCCAGGACAGCATTATACTCTGACCTTGTGGGGCTGTGCCTGTGACCTTCATACAGGTAACCGCAGGCACTTGAACTTTTACAAAACTCCCAAGGGATCCTGACATTGGGGTCTTCTGCTCTATTGTGTGAGTTTTTACCGAAATCATCTCTTCATTCATTTCCCAACTTTTTCTTATGAAGATTTTGAAATATTCAGAAAAGTTGAAAGAAGAGTACAGCACGCACCCTCATACTTTCCACCTAAATTCACCAGTTGTTAACCTTTTGCCGTGTTTATGTGTGTGTTACATAGAGAGTAAATTTGCAGATGTCCTGACCCCTTAACCCCTCAGTCCTTCAGCAGGCGTCCCCTGAGAATCAGGACATCCTCCTCCTCACCACTGTCACATCTGTCACCCGTAATCCGTAATAACAGCTCACATCCAATCCTGGTTCGGGTGTCCTCTAGTTGTGTCAATAATTTTTTTTTTTTTTTGCCACCCTGTATAGCTTGTGGGATCTTAGTTCCTTGACCAGGAATTGAACCTGAGCCCACAGCAGTGAAAGTAAGGAGTCTTGTCCAGTGGACTGCCAGGGAATTCCCTGTACCAAGAATGTTTTTGTCATTTTGAATTCTTACCAGCACCAAGTTAGGGTTTATGCGTTGCGCTGGAACGTTGAGTTTCTTTAGTCACTTCAGCTGGAGCAGGCCTCCACTCCCCCAACCCCCCACAGCATTTGACTTCAAGAATCTTTACCTGTTGTCTATTTTTTTTGACATATTTTGAATTGAACTATAACTTACATACAAGAAAAGCACAAACCTTAGGTATACAATTAGACGAACGTTTCCTCATGTATAAACCTACATTAACTGTCAGCCAGATCAGGACATGGAACACTTCCATCATCCAGGAAGTTCTTTCATGCCCTTCTCCAGTCGGTACCCCTTTTCTCAGAGGTAAGCACCATTCTGACTTTTATCACTAAATTATTAGATTTCAGTCCCTCTGGCTTGCGGAATGTTGCCCATTGTGGATTTATCTGCTCCTTCCCAGTGGCGTTGGACACATCCCTGGGTTGCCCATGAGATGGAAGTCAGTTTCGGCTCGTTGTCTGTCACGTCCCCCACCTTCTTACCGAGCCCCTGCCCTTGTCCCCTAGATGAGCTCCCCACAGAAGAACTCGGCGCCCTCCATGAACGAGTACGTGGTGCTGCCCAACGGCTGTGAGGCCCACTGGGAGGTGGTGGAGCGGATCCTGTTCATCTATGCCAAGCTCAACCCCGGCATTGCTTACGTGCAGGGCATGAACGAGATCGTGGGGCCCCTCTACTACACCTTTGCCACCGACCCCAACAGCGAGTGGAGAGGTAAACAGGTGGGCTCCCGGCCGCTCACGTTCGTTGCTGCTGCCTCCTGGAGAAACGGACCAAGGGCGCTGGACTGATGGGCTCTATCAAGCTCTTGTGCCACTCCACCCACCCCAAAACAGGGGTCTCCATTCTCTCTGTCAGATAAGGGGGTTGGCCTGAATCATGTCTGAGATCTTTCCTGGCTTGAACTTTCTAGAATGTTAGGTGTTTACTGATCTCTTACAATATATATATTTATATATATTTATACAGCTGTACAGCTCTTAGTTGCGTGGATCTAGTTCCCCGAACAGGAATTGGGCCTGGGCCCGCTGCGTTGGGAGCCTGGAGTCTTAGCCACCGGACCACCCAGGGAAACTGCCCCCCCCGCCCCCGGTTACTGATCTATTCATATTTGTAACTGAATTTCTGGTAGAGGAGATGAGTAGAGGAGATTTCTGTTTCCTGTATAGAAAGGAAGCTGAAAGAATGGATTTAAATAATGATTTTTAAAATGTCAGCAGCAGAACAGGTAATCAACTGCAAAGTCAGTGTACAGTGTTGTCAGAGTTGTGAGAAAAAAGAGGTGGGGATTCCCTGTTGGTCCAGTGGCTAGGACTCCTTGCTTTCACTGTGGAGCGCGCTAGCTAAGATCCCGCAAGCTGTTTGGCATGGCCAAAAATAAAAAAATTATGTCTGGTCTGGGACTGGAGAGTGGGGTGTGGAGAGTGGTCACAGACAGAGGAGGTACAGAGGGACGCAGCCTGACCAGGGTGGGCTGACTTGGTGGAGGCTCAGAGCTGAGGGTAAGCGCTCACATAGTTGAGAGGTGGGGTGTGTTGCAAGCCAGCTGGTCCTCTCACAGCTGCCCTGACCCTGCCCGTCTCTCCCAGAGCATGCTGAGGCAGATACCTTTTTCTGCTTCACCAACCTCATGGCTGAGATCCGGGACAACTTTATCAAGAGCCTTGACGACTCACAGTGTGGCATCACCTACAAGATGGAAAAGGTGTACTCCACCCTGAAGGATAAAGACGTGGAACTCTACCTGAAACTGGTGAGGACCCCCAGGGCCACGCAGGGTAGGGCAGATAGGAAGGGGGAGAGGACAGCAGGCTCCTGAGCCCAGGGTGGGGACTGGCCTGAGTCTGAGGATTAGAACTGACTGCTGCTGCCAGGGGGCCATGACCCAGGTGCTGAGGTGCGGCGGGGAGGTGGGGAAGCTGGTGGTTGGAGCCTGGCAGGCTGAGGATGAGAGGAGGTGGGTTGGTGCCCTGAGTGTTAGGTGTTTACCTGGCACACAGTTTACCATATGCTTTGAGTTCAGCCTGTTGGAGTCCTCCCAGAAAGGAAGTGTGAACTTCATTTAGAAAATTATTGGAGGGATTTCCCTGGTAGTCCAGTGGCTAAGCCTGTGCTCCCAGTGCAGGGGACACAGGTTCAATCCCTGGTCAAGGAACTAGATCCCACATCCTGCACCTAAGACCCAGGCGGCCCCCCCCCCAAAAAAATTATTGGGAGTAACATTTCATGTTTATTTCAGGGAATTCCTCAGTAAAAAGAATATTTGTTTATAAACAGGAACAGTTTTGTGAACGAGAAAATGTACCTAAACATCTCTTTTTAACCAAGTGTGGAATTATAGCTTGCTGTTTTGTATCAGGCTTTTCAGTCAGTAGTATCCACTGTGGCCAACCAGAGGGCCCGTTCCCATTGGGAATAATTGCCTTGTGCGGTTGTTGTATGGAGTAAATAAGTGAGATATTTAACGTATTAAGCACAAGACCGGGCTTACAGTAAGTGCCCAATAATGGTTTCTCTGTCCATAAATCCACAGTGACCATCTGTGTAGTATATTAAAAGAATTTGAGCCATCATTTATAAATCTAAAATGCTTATCTAAAAAAGCCTGGGTTTTTTGGCTTCCCTCAAAAAAAAATCAGACAATCTGGCAGCGTTGGCTGGCAGTAAGCAGCAGTTGCCCGTTTCACGGAGCGACGCTCTCTGGTGCCATCCCCACCTTGGTGTGCCTGGACCTCACACCAAGCCTGCTGCTTAATCTGAATTCACGCCTGCTGGGCTGCATGGTGGTCTGTGGCCACTAGCCAACACACATTCTCGCACCTACCACACACCTCTGTCTCCCCAGCAAGAGCAGAACATCAAGCCCCAGTTCTTTGCCTTCCGCTGGCTGACCCTGCTGCTGTCCCAGGAGTTCTTGCTGCCTGATGTCATCCGGATCTGGGACTCCCTCTTCGCCGACAGCAACCGCTTTGACTTCCTCCTCCTGGTCTGCTGTGCCATGCTCATGTGAGTGTGGCCGTAGGAAGGTTTTGGGCTGGGGGGCTGCTGTCAAGAAGCTGGACTGAGCCTCTGGGATTCTCGGGAGCATCAGTCTAAACTCGCTGCAGGTGGTGCGGCGGGAGCAGGAAGAGGCCCGATGGGCCTGCTCTCAGAGTAGTTGAGGGGCCCAGCGCTTTCTGTTGCTTGTTTTTCCTAGACTGATTCGGGAGCAGTTGCTGGAAGGGGACTTTACCGTAAACATGAGACTCCTGCAGGTAATGGAGTTCAGGGGGACGCGCTCGGTCTTTAGCCAAGAGGCAGACACTTAGCCGGCAGCCACCCCATGCCAGCCGCTGTGACAGGCTGCCTCAGGATCAGGAAATGGTAGCAGGGCTTGAGAGTCCAGATCCCCGAGGTAGATCTGGGTTGACTCCGGCTTTGCCACTGACCTTGAGTGTAGTGTGGCCAGTGACTTGGCTTTTCTGAACCACGTACTCTGCATAAGTACGTCATAGCTGAGACACAGCCTTATTACCCAGTGTGTGGCAATAATGCCCATTGGTAATGGCAGTCGGCCTGGGGAAGAAACATGGGGGCCTTAGTGGTTAAGAACATGGGCTCAGGAGTCAGTTTTGGCCTCACATCTTTGTTCTCCTGTGGTAGTCACGTCACCTAAGCCCAGTGGCAACCTCTCTGAGCCTTAATTGCTTTGCCAACGCCTGGCCTGGGGTTGGTATTCAGTAACTTCACTGACTCGATCTGTAAAACAGGCAAATTGGCATAACCCCTCATGGGGCTGTTGAGGTGACCCAGTGAGCGAACGCATGGACAGTGTCCGGCCCTGGTCCAGGCTCGTGCATGGAGCTCAGGGCTCAATGGCAGGAGGTGGGGGGTGGTGAGGCAGGTAGTCTTGGTCCTGGGGAAGGGGCTGAGACCTTTTGGGGTGACTGGTTGGGTTGGTTAAGTCAGTGCTGCAGTGCGTGTAGCAATAGCTCCCTGCAGGGTTTGGACAGACGGCAGGTGTCTGGTATCCTGTAGTCCCCAGCCTTTAGCCCAGGGTCCAGCAGGGTGCCAGGTCCACTGTGGTGGTGCAGGGTAGGCTGACTTCAGAGGCATACTACTGTTGGCCTTTCCCCCACACAGGATTACCCTATCACAGACGTTTCCCAGGTTCTTCAGAAAGCCAAGGAACTCCAAGACTCACAGTAGCCTGGCGGCAAAAGACCCACGTTTGGAAGAGAAGCCCCTGCCGACCCCGGTGCCCTGGCTTCTGGGACATGCAGAAGCCTGTGGGGTCCCAGCCAGAGGGGCCGATGCTGGACCGGCCTGCTCCAGGTCTCGCCCTGGCCTCCCGTCAGGGGCCTGCTGTGCCCCACTCTTTCCTGACCACTGAGCCCGGGCTCCTCCCCACCCTTCAGCCCTGGACCTTCTGCCCAGGCCACGAGCAAGGCAGGGGCTCTCGAGGTGGTTTCCCCGGGGCTGGGGCAGACTGCGGGCCCCTCCCTGCCTCTGCTCTGCCCCTCCCTTCCTGCCCTCCTGCTCCGTCTTCTGGGCTTTGGTTGGGGAGGTGCTCAGCAAACGGGCCAGAAACCGCTTTTTCTGGAGGTTGGTGCTTCCTGGGCTTCTCCATGGGGAAGGTGACACTGTGAAGGAGCTAAGAGGCTGCCAGGCCCAGGTCACACCTTCTGTCCCTTTCCCACTGAGAGAGAGAGAGAGAGAGAGAGAGAGAGTGAGTGTGTGTGTGTGTGTGTGTGTGTGTGCGCGCTAAGAGGCTGCCAGGCCCAGGTCACACCTTCTGTCCCTTTCCCACTGAGAGAGAGAGAGAGAGAGAGAGAGAGAGAGAGAGAGAGAGAGTGTGTGTGTGTGTGTGTGTGTGTGTGCGTGCGTGCGTGCGCGCACTTGTGGGTTGCTGTGTATGTCTTATTCCCCCTGGCGTGAGCTTCTCCAGTCTGTGTGTGTGTGTGTGTCTGTGTCCATGTGCATGGAGGAAGGTGACCTTCCTCTAGTCTGTTTCTTTGTCTTGTCCCCTCTCTGCCTCCGTCTCCCTTTCTCTCCCTCTGGCTCTTTCACAGAGGGTGTGTGGCTGTCCTCTGTCCACTGCTCTCTCCATTGCTGTCCGTTTGCCCTTTTTTCTTAGGTTGCCTTATCCCCAGCCCCTCCCCTCCCCTCTCCTCAACATTGGCTCAGAACCCTGGAGACAGAATGAAGAGTCTGGCTCAGCAGAGCTCCTGAAGGTCATCCTTGGCCTTTGCAGCCTGTTCCCATCCCCCAGCGCTGGGCACCCAGGGCTCCCAGCCTACAGTGCCTCACCACGGAATTCTTGGAAACCCCAACCTGCTGAGAGCGGTTGGCCCGTAAAGAGCCAGCGCCCTCCTGCCCAGGGAGGGAGGAGAGGGCGAGCTGAGTCTTCCAGAGGTTTCCTCAAAGGTCCTCTCCCAAAGGCAAAAAAGCATTAAGGTTGGGATCCAGGTGCTCTGGAGGTGTAGTTGTTCCCATGGCTTCCAGGTGCCGGCCCAGGGCAGGCGAGTCCCTGCAAGGGGAGCCTCTCGGGGGCGGGCAGGGCTGAGCTCAAAGGCTTGGGTCCTATGCAGGTCTGGAGGGCCGCGTCTCCCCTGCTCAGGAGGGCTGAAGGCGGCACTGTCCCTTGTGCTCTGACTGGGGTCTTGAGGCATCTGGAGTAGAGGAGCTGGCTCCTCGCACCCTGGGCCTGTTCTGACCGGGAGCCTCCCTCCTTTTGTGAGGAGGCAGGGGGTTTGCATCTGGAAGGCTGGATGATTAGGTCCTCTTCATCTCCCGAGACCGGCCAGCAGGACCCCCCAAAGCCTCCCTGAGTCTGACAGCCAGAATGTGGGGCTGAGGGCCGGGAACAGCTTCCCACAGGCAGCTCCTGCCAGGCTGTCCCATGGATGCTTCACTTGCCTTTTTCCTCCTCTCCCAGAACAATATTTGGGAGATTTTACTATTTATTCAGACTCCTGGTTATTTATTGCAGATTGGCAACTGCTTGTTTGGGGGAGGAAGGGTAGGGCTCAGAGAGTGGAAATACGATCTTCCTGACCTTTCAGGTCCTCCAGCATCCTCTTCTACGTGCCTCTGGGACCTTCCTGGTTTTCTAGGAGATCCTGGCTGGGAAGGCTCTGAGCTCTGTAATAGAGCTGGGTGTAAGGGGACCTGGTGTGTAAAGACCCTGGCATGGGGCAGAAACACACTGCTTGCCAGCAGGCTGGTGACCCTCTTCCCAGAACTTTTTGACTGGTAGTTCACTCCCAGCTTGATCCCTTCAGAGCCTGAGTCTTGGGCCACAGCCTGGGACCCAGCAGACACTGCCCAGGACCCTGATGCATTCTCTCTTGCCTGTCCCTCTGCCCTCCCTCCTGGACCATACTACTTGAATCACTGCATCTGATTCGCCTCATTGACAGGCCTGGGTCCAGTGCCCTCTCCTTGGCCTTGTGAGAAAGGTCAAAAGAGCACAGGGACCATACCCAGGTTAGACTGAGCTCCCCCAGTGGGAGGACCTGCCCTTGGCAATCCCCCCAACCCCACCCCTCGCCCCACCCCAGACTCTCAAGGGAGGCCCCAAGAGCCAGAGACTCCCAGGCTTCCTACTTGGAAGCTCCCCCAGGACTTTGGACATGTACAGAATAAGCTGAATGAATTCAGGTCTCACTCCAAGGGTCAGAATGTTAGTCTGCTTTTGTTTTTTCATCTGTTTTGTTCTTTTGAATCAATGCTGTTGATGACAAGTTGTCTTTAATAAATCGTGTTCTTTGCAGTAGGTGTTGGTTCTGTGATGGGCTGAAACCATTGAGACCTCAGAACAGGAAAAAAAAAATGAGCAGAAAGTCAGGAGGTTCTTAGAGTGATTAAAGGAAAAGGCTAGGAATTTGTCCAAAAGAGCCTGTTCAACTCTTCTTAAGCACCTGCAGTTTGCAGCTGATGGGAGGAGAGTATGCAATGGGGCAGAGGTATTACATTGTGATTTCATAGTAAGTTCTTTGAAAAAGAAGTTGAACTTCAACAAGTCATTTATAGTCCACTGTCTGCAGAAAATCACTTGTAACGTGTTGGTGTTTTCTTTGCAGATGTAATTTTTATTAGATACTTGATAACATTGATAGTCATTTTCTTGATTCAGAGTTTTGTGTATTGTCTCCACCCCCCCCCCCCCACCACCACCACCATTACCTTAGCTGGTGAGCAAGCTGCTGTATGATTTTAAAATATTTTTATGACATATTCTATCTGATGTGCTAAAAATGTCCAAAACCAGTCCCTGTTTCTGAGTATCTTATTCCCCGGCTTCTATCATAAGGAATACGGTAGGGGATGCTTGCATTCCTGATTTGTTTTCCCAGTTCATTCGTGTAAATTAGGAGCTAAGAACTTTTTTTTTTTTTCGGGATCTTTGCGGAGTAGGAGGGAACCTCCGTGGAGACCGAGGGGGCCGGAGTGGGGCGGAGCCGGTTCCGAGACGGCCAATCATGAGCCGTGGTGGTGATGCCACGCCCCTCCCCTCTACTCCGAGTCCTAAAGGGGCAAAGAAGTCCGGTCGTCAATTAGGTGGGCACCGACCCGCAACTGTGGACTGGACACTACCTCGGAGCGTTCGTGAGTGGAGGGGCGCACTTTCCGCCGTCTCACGCCTCCGCTCCGCTCCATCCCCGTGGTAGGCCCCCGCAGGCCTGTGCGGCCCCTTTAAGAGCCTTCGGGTCGGACGCCGGAGGTCGCGGCGTCCCTTCAGCGTCGCGGGCCCCGGCCACCATCCGCGACCATGCAGTTGCTTCGCGCAGGCTTGACTGTGGCCCTGGGCGCAGGGCTGGGTGCAGCTGCCGAGGGCTGGCGGCGGCAGTGGGCCGACGCGCGGGCGACGCCGGGGCTGCTGAGCCGGCTGCCGGTGCTGCCAGTGGCGGCGGCGGCGGGGCTTCCCGCGGTGCCCGGGGCTCCCGCGGGTGGCGGCCCGGGCGAGTTGGCCAAGTATGGGCTGCCCGGGGTGGCTCAGCTCAAGAGCCGCGCGTCGTACGTGCTGTGTTACGACCCGCGCACCCGCGGCGCGCTCTGGGTGGTCGAGCAGCTGCGGCCCGAGGGGCTCCGCGGCGACGGCGACCGCAGCTCCTGCGACTTCCACGAGGACGACTCGGTGCATGCGTACCACCGCGCCACCAATGCCGACTACCGCGGCAGCGGCTTCGACCGCGGCCACCTTGCTGCCGCGGCCAACCACCGCTGGAGCCAGAAAGCAATGGACGACACCTTCTACCTGAGCAACGTCGCGCCCCAGGTAGCGCCTACCCCGCCCCCCGCCACCACCCCCCACCCCGGCGGCGAAACCCGAGGCCAGTGCTCGCCTCTAAGCCTTGATTTTCCTCTTTGCAGAATGGGAGAGTGCTGAGTTGTGCGCCCTCTAGGTCAGGCGCCTGGCCACACGCACCGCGCGCCGCCTGCGGGAGGGATGGAGCAGTGGGGCGCTGAGCACCCATTGCGCTCTGATCTTAACCCGAGGGCCCTGGGCGCCTCCCTGAAATCAGGATGAAACTGTTATTCACCTGCCTCTTGAAGTAGAGCCGAGGAACTGAAGATAACGGTCTACATACATAAAAGTACCGGGCACGCTTCCTGGTTCTTGGCAAGCGTTTAGTAAATAAGAGCTATAATGAGGAAAGTCTCAGCGAGACAAAGTGACCGACCCAGGGTCACACCGTGGGAGGAGACCTAGGCAGTTTGTCTAGGGGACCCTGAGCTTTTTTTAATCCATCGCCCTACCCTGCCTGCCCTCCAGGAGTAAAAGGATAAATAGGTGCCCGCAGTGGCTGTTAGGAGCAGTCACTGTGCACCCTAGCCGACCTTCCTCTAGCCCTGTTCCCACCAGGGCCTGACACCCATGTGGAGATGAATGGTGGGGCTCTGAGTGAGACTTGTGAGGTCCCAGCTTCTGAGCTGACGTGCTCACCCAGGAGCAGAGACCCCCACCCATTTGACTGGACACTGTGCCGAGGACCTGAGAGCTCAGGTGGTGGAGTCAGATTTCTGACCTTCCCTGCTGGGCTCTGCAGTTCAGACTTTGGAGAAGGAAGGGAGAGATGATTGAAAGAGCTGGTCTTCCCATGAGCTCCTGGGGCAGGAGCAAGCCTCTTTCTCTCTGGGAGATTTGCCCTTTCATCCTGCTCTTTGGGGCTGAGAAACAGCTTGGAGACTTGGGATGCTAGATCTCCCAATCTGGGTTGGGGGCAGCTAGCACCTCTGTGAGCTCTGTTTGGGCCAAGTGACTCTCCTTCCATGAACCTCCCTTTCCTCTGTATGCTTGTCCCCATCCCCACTCCGCTGCTGGAACCTTCTGGCTCTGTGCTAGTGCCTGCCCCTAAGCCTGCGGCAGCCCTCTGACTACAAGTGTCCCAGCCAGTCTCACTGAAGCCCACCTCTCCTGCCAGGTGCCCCACCTCAACCAGAATGCCTGGAACAACTTGGAAAAGTACAGCCGCAGTCTGACCCGCACCTACCAAAATGTCTATGTCTGCACGGGGCCACTCTTCCTGCCCAGGTAAGGCTAGAGCTGGGGGGCCTGGGGACAGCGGCACCTCCCGGTCAGCCCAACCAGGCTCCCCCCAGGCTCTGTGTCAACATCGCTAGGTCCCCATTCATCTGGTTCCTGGGAAAGTCTGCCCATCCCCTACCTTGAGCTCCCCAATTCTACTCTACAGAGACTTTGGGGGTACCCACATCTCTGCCTGTGTGTACCAGGCCCTGAATCTGCCCTTGTTCCTCTATGTTCTCTCTTGTCACATCCACCTAACTCATGTTCTGCCCAGATAGCAACCCTTGCACGGGGTTCTCACCTTCAGTCTCCTCTGCTGGGGGCATCCCTTCTTGAAGCCAGCTTTGAACTGTGAGCCAGCTTTGAACTGTGTCTTCCTAACCAAGCCTTCACTCTTGCCCTTGTGCGGCTTGCCCGGCCTCCCAGATGTAAGGGACTGAGCTCCCCTGGGCTTGCTGGGTGATTTTTCTGCTGAGGACTGGGATGAGTGGGGCAGGGGACTGTGGCCAAGCAGCTGGCTCTGCTGGGGTCGGAACCCAGGCCCTGTCACCTAGTCTCTGGGTTTGCTGTTGTTTAGTCGCTCAGTTGTGTCCGACCCTTGTGATCTAATGGATAGAGGAGCCTGGTGGGCTACTTACTGTAGGAGGTACTTGATGTAGCCCGCCAGGCTCCTCTGTCCATGGGATTTCCCAAGCAAGAATACTGGGAAATTGCCATTCCCTTCTCCAAGGGATCTTCCCGACCAAGGGATCTAACCCGCATTCTCTTGCATTGCAAGGCGAATTCTTTACCACTGAGCCACCAGCGAAGCCTCAGTCTCTGGGTGCCCTGGGCAAATAACCTCAACATCCTCTCCTTAAAATGGGGATAATACCCGTTATCTACCACATGGTTGCTTAAGGGACAGTGGGATAGTGGATGTCACCGTAGTAAGGACTCAGCACAGGCTTGCCGAGGCACTGATACACTTTAATTAGCCAGTGCCTCCTCTGGCCTGCTGAAATGGAGTGGACTCCTCAGAGACTTAGCCAGAGTCACCTGTCCAGTGTTCTGGGTACCTGCTGTGCCCCAGGCAGTGTGTTGGTGCTGGGCATTCTGCTATCACAGCCCCACCCTCCACAGGGAAAAGACAAGTAGTCAAGTATCCACAAGGAGGATGTGAATGAAGGTCTGATTCTTTCTGCAGCGTTTATTGCCACCATCCACTCTCCCTGAACACAGTGTCGGGCATGAGGAAAACAGGAAAGGAATGAGTCTCTACCCTGCTGGAGCTCCCAGTCTCCTGGGCGAGCCAAGTTGGGCAGAGAAGCCTCACACTAAGAGGGTGGTCCTGCAGGTGACACAAACTGGAGGTCCAATCAGGGAAGGCTTCCTGGAGGTGGTGGCCTTGGGGCTGAACAAGCCCCCTGGGAGTCCTGAAAGGCCATGTGCCTGTGTCTGCCCATAGGACGGAGGCTGATGGGAAGTCCTACGTGAAGTACCAAGTCATTGGCAAGAACCACGTGGCGGTGCCCACCCACTTCTTCAAGGTGCTGATCCTGGAGGCGGCAGGCGGGCAGATCGAACTCCGCTCCTATGTGATGCCCAATGCGCCAGTGGATGAGGCAATCCCGCTGGAGCGCTTCCTGGTGCCCATCGAGAGCATTGAGCGGGCCTCGGGGCTGCTCTTTGTGCCAAACATCCTGGCACGGGCAGGCAGTCTGAAGGCCATCACTGCAGGCAGCAAGTAAGGACAGCCCCAGCTGGACTGTGGGTTTGGGGGACTGAGTCAACTTAAAAGTCTTTATTTTTGGAAGCAAGTCTCGAGTGTGTCTGTCCAGGTAACCCGTGGGAACCTCTGGCTTCACTGCTGCTTTTCTGCCATCCTGGGCCCCACAGAAGCTTCAGCTGGGCTGGGTACCTGCCTGGGTGAGGCCAGGCTGCAGGGCAGCCAGGGAGATGAGGATGGCCTCCTGGAAGACAAGCAGAGCAACAGGCTGTGGCCCCATCGCCCAGGACCCCGGCCCATGGGGTATGCTGCCATCAGCAGGGTCTGGGGCAGGGGGCTGGGGAGAGGGAAACAAGTTCAGCTTTGTCTACTGTCACTGGCCACCTGCAGGCCCTGCCAGGAAAGCGCCTCACCTCTCTGCTCCTCAGTCTCCTCCTCTGTAAAATGGGGCTGATCATAATACCCACCTCCCAGGGTCGGCTGGGGAGGGGGAGGTGATGGGCAGGAGGGCCCTCGGAAGTGTGGGAGCAGGGGTTCCTATCGGGAGGCTGAGACTGGAAGTGCACAGCACCTGGCCCCGGTCGGGCTCCTGGGGACGGGGAGACTGAGGCCGTCCACATGTTTGGTCACCACCGTTGAGATCAGTGGAGGCAGTGGCACCTTCCCCCAGCAGGTGCCCACAGGCACAGCATTCCGTGTTGCCCAGGTGGAAGGCTCTGAGAGAAGGGTGCATCCTGTCCCCCTGGGGACAGAGGTACCAGCGAGGAGGGCTGCCTTGACCACCACGGTCAGATATGGGGAGTGGGACACAGAGCGTGCAGCTAAGGAAACAGGCCCGGAGCAGGCGTGGTGGGTGTCCTGGGTCAGCCAGCCTGGGAGCAGCTGGATGGGCACCAAAACCAATTCCTGGCTTCCAGCTCACTCTCAGCTCATCCCTGCTGTAGTTCTGCTGTGCAGAGAGGCTGAGGGGGTGAGGGGACCACCCCAGAAGGCTGGCTCAGGGTAGCCCCAGATGGGACGAGGGACAGGGAGAGAGCTGCAATCCCGTTGGCCAGACAGAGGAGCTCTGGGCTCTGCTGGTGGTGAAGAGGCAGGGCTGGGAGGTCGGGGAGGCGGGTAGGCTCACCTCTGTGCGGATGGTGCGGCTGCCCTGGTTGGGGCAGGTGTTGACGTACAGGTCGAAGAGGACGCTGGGTTCCGCCACCTCCAGGTTGGGGTCGGCATCCACTCCAGCTTCCAGCCCCTGGAGGCCCCCAAACACGACGAGAGCGTGCCTGCTGCCCACAGGAGGGGATCACTGGCTGCCCATCACAGCCCTCTGAATGCTGCCCCCAGGGCTCTCAGCAGCCCCATACGTAGCAGGGGCCCAGTCTGTTCAGCTGTGTCCCCACCAGTCCAGTCCCCTGCTCCGTGCCCTGCGCCCTGGCTGGACCCACCTGAAGTTGGGAAACTGGGCGGAGGCCACATCTGAGCCTCGCTCTGATGTCCCGATGGTCAGATCATAGCCGTCCTGGAAGGGGGCCTCAGCAAACACAGCACCTGCCGGGGAGGCCAGCTCACTGGGACCCTGTTCCCCCCAAGCCACTGTCACTTGGCTGCGTGTGTGTATTGGGGTGGTGGTGGAGATAAGGGAGCCACAGCCTGCACTCCTGCTGCAAAGTCAGGGATGGAGCGGCAGACACTGTGCCTGAGCTAGCTTGGACAAACAGCAGAGGTTGGGGAGAAAGGAACTCCAAAAGCAAGTGGAGTACCTTTGACTTCTCTGGCCCTTTTGCCCCCATTCCCAGCCTCACGGCAGACATCATTAAAGATGCTTTGCCTCAGGAGTCCTTAAAAGCATCCCAGGCAGTGCACTCGAGGCCCAGAGAGGGAAAGGCACGTGCCCAAGGACACACAGCATGTTAGCAGGATTAGTATCCCAGTCTGAATTTTGGGTCAAGCAGGGCTCTCTGAGGTCCCCCAGGCAGAGTGAAGAAGACAGATGTTCATAGGAGGAGGCTCTGTGCTTACTGAGGCAGGAGGCCAGGCGGACTGTGTAGCCCCAGTAGAGACCAGCTTTGGTCCGAGGGTCCTGCGACGACACGACTTTCCCCCGGTAGGTCTTACTTTCTGGGGAGGAAGCGGACACGCTGTAAAGATGGGGTGAGGGGACAAGGAAGTGGAAGGAAGTGGCTCTGAGCCCGCAGGCTGGCTGGGCTGGGGACGCTCTAAGATACCTGGGAGCTGGTTCTGGTTGAGCCGCACCGTCACCCGAAGTCCAGGCTCCAAGTTCTTGTCAATCTTCACCTCCTGGGAGGAAGCCAGAAAAAACTTGCTGCTCCACCCCCACCCCCACTGCAGGGCAGCAGGGGTCACTGCTCTCCCAGACACAGGAGCGTCTCAGGGGTCCAGGTCACCCTTTGTGCCCTACTCCCCAGCACCTGGGGCCAGACCTGCTCACAAAAGACCATTCTTGCAAAATGACTACCCCATGATATGGGTGAAAAGGATCAGTCCAGGCCTGGCACAAAGCAGGAAGTATTTCTGGAATGAAATCCCAGTTTCCTACATTTTGGGGCACTTAAGTGGTCACTTAACTCCTCTGAGCCTTAGTTTCCTCATCTGTCAATAGAAGACTTTCCATAAACAACAGCTATTGTTACCCTGCACAGGGTCTGGCAGGAAGTGAATGCTGACCACATGCGAGCTGACGAAGGACACCTGATGTCTGTCTTGTGTCCCAATTTATGGATTTATTTTGGCCTCGATGCACAGCTTGCGGGATCTGGGATCTTAGTTCCCTGACTAGGGATTGAACCAGTGCCCTCGGCAGTGAAAGCTCAGTCCTAACATGGGACCACCGGGGAAGTCCCTTGTCCCAATTTTGAATTTAGAATGGCTTTCTCCTTGGAGGGTTTCACGTGTATTCCTCCCTTCATCTGAGTCTGGGTATCCTGGTCTGCTTTCGGCCAGTTCTCTCAGGTCTGTTCTTTTTGAGGGGAGGGGATCCCCATACATTTAAATGTTTCTCTCTCTGACTCTAGGAGACATGAGATTAATAGACGGCAAAAGAATGCTCCAATCCAGAGCTTGGCACCACACTGGAGCAGCCCTAGAGAGACTCCGAACTTGATTTTACAGGGTTTTGTTTTGGTTTGTTTTTAGCACCAGGGCTCTCTTCTGTTGATATGCTTTTCAAAAAAAAAAAACCAGTAAATTTTGCTCCTGGCTCTATCTGTTAAGCCCTATTTTAGGCATTTCTCTGGCTCAAATCTGCATCAGTGGGGGCCTGGCAGGCAGAGAGGCCCAGGGCCAGGGCTCCCCCTACATGCCCTCTGAACCCAGGGAGTGTCTGGGAAGCATGTCTCGAAACCCCCACAGGTTCCTACCTTCTTCATGCCACAGTTGACAAAGGAGCCCTGGCCAGGCCGCGTGGGCCGGTCCACCACAACACCCTCTCGGAACTCAGATTCCTCATCCTGACGCATGTGGTGAGGGCTGTCCAAGGGGTTCAGGAGCCCTGCGTTTAGAGAGGGGCCAGGAAGAGTCTGGGAGGGGCAGAGGCGCATGGGGGTGGCGGTGGAGGGGTTGGTGAGGCTGGGAACCCTGGTCCAAGATCCAGCTCAGTGTGCCATCAGGACGCTTTCCCAGCTGGTCTTGCTTTCCCAACTGGACCGTGAGTTCTCAGGGCCTGGAGGATGATCCATGGGAAATGGGGATCAGGTCCCCTCCCCCAGCCTTACCTGCAAACTGCAGATCCTGATGCTTGGGGAAGAAGGCCTTTCTTAGGTACCTAGGAAAGAACGCAGAGCTCAGGAAGTTCCCAGGGAGGCCATGTCCTGCCCACCCTGCACCGTGACCGCCCCTCCGCCCCAGTCTGGAAGGTCTGTCCTTACTGTGGACACTCCAGGTATTGCAGTATCCGGGCCAGCTGCACGCACGCCTGCCCCTTCTTGCCGACTCCCCTGAATTCCCCCTCCACAGTCCTAGGAGAGAAAGACAGGGGTCCAGCCCACCGGGTTCTCTTTGAGAGCTCTCCCACCCCCAGTATGACCTCAGCAGTGCCCCTGCTTTGCAACTTGACCCACCAGGGTGACAGTGGGGGCATTCAGACAGGATTCTCAGCCCAGGCAAGAAGGCAGGGAAAGAAGGGCAGCCCAGCCAATCCTGGCAGTCCCTCCCTGCTCCCTGCACCCGCCGGGACCCTGCTGGAGGCCCCTCACTTGGCATCTTGGCCTTCTTCATCGAACACCACGATCTCATCCACACAGAAGATGGCGCAGGCTCTGGCGATCTGGCCAGCCAGGTAGGTGCGAAGCTCTGGTGACTGGGCATTGTCCAGGATAGAGCCTGGCAGGGCCACACTCAGGGTGTAGTGCCGCCCTGGGCAGGACAAGAGTGTTCATGGTCAGCTGGAGCAGCCAGGGCCATCTCTCCCCTCCCTTCCTCTAATCCTAAGGTCTACAGTTAGAAAGTTTTCTTAGTGGGAGGATTTTTGAAATAAGCATAGATTCCCTCTCCAGATCTCAATCTCCCCAGAAGAAAATGAACTTGGGGGTCTCCAGGGCTCCCATAAGCAGGACGTACCACTACCTATGGCAGGGAGTGGTTAGAGGCATTGACCTATATTCACATCCTCTGTCCCCTACTGCCTCAGTTCTCCAGGCATCAAAATGGGATAATAATGAGAGTTAGTATTTATCCTTACTGGACATCGCCGGTGGTCCAGTGGTTAAAATTCCATGCTGCTAATGCAAGGAGCATGGGTTCAATCCCTGGTTGGGGAATTAAGATCCTACATGTTATAGAGCAGCCTCCCCCAAATTAAAAAAAAATAATAATTCTTAGTGCCTTTTATGGGTATAAACTTAACCAATAACCGTAGGAAGTAGGTACTACCATGATCCCCACAGACAGCTGGGGAACCTTTAGCCTAGAGAGGTCAAATACATGACCCAAGGTCACACAAAAGGCAGAACAGCTGACTTCAGAAAAACCACCACACCTTTGCTCCCAGAATCGTCCAAAGGGAGCCACATGAGATAAAGGGCTTTCCTGGTGTCTGAGACAGCCGACGCGCTCAGCTTCTGTCCCTACTGTCACCATCATCACTAACAACCACTGGGCTTACAGTAAAATATGGCCCCTAATACTCCAGACTAGAAATACCCCTAAAACTCGGCAGTGGCCACAGGACTGGAAAAGGTCAGTTTTCATTCCAGTCCCAAAGAAAGGCAATGCCAAAGAATGCTCAAACTACCACACAACTGCACTCATCTCACATGCTAGTAAAGTAATGCTCAAAATTCTTCAACCTAGGCTTCAGCAATACATGAAATGAACTTCCAGATTTTCAAGCTGGTTTTAGAAAAGGCAGAGGAACCAGAGATCAATTTGCCAACATCCATTGGATCATCAAAAAAGAGAGTTCCACAAAAACATCTATTTCTGCTTTATTGACTATGCCACAGCCTTTGACTGTGTGGATCACAATAAACTGGAAAATTCTGAAAGAGATGGGAATACCAGACCACCTAACCTGCCTCTTGAGAAAACTGTATGCAGGTCAGGAAGCAACAGTTAGAACTGGACATGGAACATGAGACTGGTTCCAAACAGGAAAAGGAGTACGTCAAGGCTATATATTGTCATCCTGCTTATTTAACATATATGCAGAGTACATCATGAGAAACGCTGGGCTGGAGGAAGCACAAGCTGGAATCAAGATTGCAGGGAGAAATATCAATAACCTCAGATATGCAGATGACACCACCCTTATGGAAGAAAGTGAAGAAGAACTAAAGAGCCTCTTGATGAAAGTGAAAGAGGAGAGTGAAAAAGTTGGCTTAAAGCTCAACATTCAGAAAACTAAGATCATGGCATCTGGTCCTATCACTTCATGGCAAATAGATGGGGAAACAGTGGAAACAATGGCTGACTTTATTTTTCTGGGCTCCAAAATCACTGCAGATGGTGACTGCAGCCATGAAATTAAAAGACGCTTACTCCTTGGAAGGAAAGTTACAACCAACCTAGACAGCATATTAAAAAGCAGAGACATTACTTTGCCACCAAAGGTCTGTCTAGTCAAGGCTATGGTTTTTCCAGTGGTCATGTATGGATGTGAGAGTTGGACTATAAAGAAAGCTGAGCGCCGAAGAATTGATGCTTTTGAAGTGTGGTGTTGGAGAAGACTCTTGAGAGTCCCTTGGACTGCATGGAGATCCAAAAAGTCCATCCTAAAGGAGATCAGTCCTGGGTGTTCATTGGAAGGACTGATGCTGAAGCTGAAACTCCAATACTTTGGCTACCTGATGCGAAGAGCTGACTCATTTGAAAAGACCCTGATGCTAGGAAAGATTGAGGGCAAGAGGAGAAGGGGACGACAGAAGATGAGATGGTTGGATGGCATCACCAACTAGATGGACATGGGTTGAAGTAGATTCCGGGAGTTGGTGATAGACAGGGAGGCTTGGCGTGCTACAATTCATGGGGTCACAAAGAGTCGAACAGGACTTTCAGTTTAACGGCTGGAGAAACGTTAACTGCAATGTTTGCTGGGATTTTTGAAATAAACTTAAAGCACACAGAAAGTGCTCAATAAAAAAGAAAAAACTGTGACAATCCACTCCAGTATTCTTGCCTGGGAAGTCTCATGGACAGAGGAGCCTGGTAGGCTACAGTCCATGGGGTCGCAAAGAGTCGGACACAACTTAGCAACTGAACAAAACAACACACCAACAGGCAGATTGTGATTTGGGGAAATAGATCTGAATGGAAATATAGCATAAAAATGGAGAGTGAAGTGACCTAGCAATATGGAATAGAGAGTTTTGTAAGAAATTAAAATTTGTATATAGAATAGCAGTTGCAAATATTCAAACAACAAAGTCTGGCTAAAGGAGCTAAAAAAAAACAGCCATTACAATGATGAGGTTCTAGAAGTTATGATACACGACACTTACCCTCCAGAGAACTAAAATCTACGTAAGTAGGTTAGGGCTCAGCTTTTCGGATCCCTCCCATTCTCTAAGCCTCAGTTTCTCCATCAGGACAAGATGTCTGGGCCCAGTGGCCCCTCAGGGCTGTTCCGCCCTTCTCTGCCCTGCCCAGGACCCGGCTTGCTCACCCCTCTCCTCGCTCTGGGCAGCTGCCTCTTCCTCCTGTTGGCGCTTTGCCTGTTCCTCCTGCGCTCGCTGCCGCTCCAGTTTCTTTGTCATCTTAAGATCCTTCCACTTCTTTTTCTCCTCTTTTTCTGGAAAAGAGGACATCCCAATTGGTGGAGGGAAGAGTGACTTGGAGGTGGGAAAGACTTGGAACAGCCCAGGAGGTGGTTTCCGCTCAGTAGGTCAGCCTGGGGACTCCAATGCTGCCTAGAGAGCAGCCAGAGAAGCCTTCCATGGCTTCTGGGCTGCTCATCCCCATTTTGGGTACTAGTAAGACCTAGAGGGGACAAACCTGGTGGCTTTTCCCCAAGATTCAGCTGTGTACTGATGGAGTGGGGTCGGGGGGGAGGTGAGCACAGACACTTAGCTCCCCATTGGGCCCACCCTCCCCAGGCCCACCTCCACCCCCTAGTCCCTGACTTACTCTGTTGCTTCCACTTCCGCCACTCCACCCTTTGGCCATGTTCACCCTGGAGAAGGAGTCAGGGGAGATACAGGAGTGAGGCTGAATGGTCACACCTGAGCTGGCGGGGGAGGGTGTTCCCACTTGCTGCTCCCCAGCTGTCCCCTCTGTTTAAATGAGTTGTTGGTTAGTGGCTCAGTCGTCTCCAACTCTTTTGCGGCCCCATGAACTGTAGCCCACCAGGCTCCTCTGTTTGTGGGATTCTGCAGGCAAGAATACCTGAGTGGGTTGCCATTTCCTTCTCCAGGGGATCTTCCTGACCCAGGGATGGAATCCGAGTCTCCTGCATTGGCAGGCAGATTCCTTACTGTCTGAGCCACTAGGGAAGCCCCTTTAAATGAGGGTGGTGAGGAAATGAGGGGCACCCCCCCTCAACACACACAGACACACAATACTGCCCAAGAGAGAGCGTCAGGAGGGCAGGGACATGTATCCCCAGTGCCTGAGACCATAGCTGGGACATAGTCAGCATTCAGCAAATTGTTAAATGAGCTCCTCCTGGAGAGAAGAGGGACTAGGTGCAGGGTGACAGGACCTGCCCACTGCCGCCCTGGTTATCAGAAGACATACGTCATGAAAGGGCTCGGGAAGAAGCCGGCTCCCGCCTCACGAATCCGAACCCCTCACGAATCCGAACCCCGGGCAGAGTTGCCAATAAGAACTCCAGCAAGGTTGCCATTGACCAGAAGGCAATGGCAACCCACTCCAGTACTCTTGCCTGGAAAATCCCATGGGCGGAGGAGCCTGGTGGTCTACAGTCCATGGGGTCGCGAAGAGTCGGACACCGCTGAGCGACTTCACTTTCCCTCCGGTAAGGTAATGAGTTACCAACGCTGTCCCGGCTCCGACTCAAACCCCGGTTCCCACCTCCGCTGCTCATCGGGACAGGGGTAACTGAGGCCACAAGCAGGCAACAAGCTCGGAGACCCCGGCCGCGGAGCAGCGACGAGCCTGGAGCTGGAGGGGCGACTCGGACTCGCCACAGGGCCCCACGCGGCTCTGTCTTTTAACCCCAGGCCCGCGCCCTGCCGCAAGGTTCTCACATCTCTCCACCTACCGGACCACACGGCCGCTTCCTCGCGCGCTCCGCCATGTTCGCCGCACACCGTCGGCCCCGCCCGGCCAATCAGACTCACCCCTTCCGGTAACACCTCCTTCGAGTCGTCCAATCGGAGAACCAGTGGCGCGCGTGGGCGTGGCCTAGGTTCTGGGAGGTTAGAGCACGTGGGCAGGGGAGGGCTGGAGGTGCTGGGTAGGCAGTCTAGGGGCAGATGGGGGGACGGCACCCGGTGAGCTGGAGCTGGCGCTGGTGTAGGGGCTTGTGTGTGGGTGGTGGTGTTGAGCTCATCGCAGGCTTGAGTGTCCCAGTGCGCAGAAACTGGACTGCCCGAGCGCTGCTCTCCTGCTCGGGTGGAGCAAGGAAGTCAACCATCAGCTTGGTTTTATACATGGAGTCTTGGGGCCCAGAGCTGGAGTGTGATTCAGAGCTGGCCGTAATTAAATCCAGTTATAGATTCGTTCATTTACTCTCTCTTTTAATTATCAGACTTTATTATTTTAGAGAACAGTTCAGTTCAGTGGCTCAGTCGTGTCCGACTCTTTGCGACCCCATGGTCTGCAGCATGCCAGGCCTCCCTGTCCATCACCAACTCCCGGAGTTAATTCAAACTCATGTCCCTTGAGTCGGTGATGCCATCCAGCCATCTCATCCTCTGTGGTTCCCTTCTCCTACCGCCTTCAATCTTTCCCAGCATCAGGGTCTTTTCAAATGACTCAGTTCTTCGCATCAGGCGGCCAAAGAGAAGACTTGGGTTTACCAAAAATTGAACAGATAGTAAAGAGTTCCCACAGACTTTCCCCTCAGGTTTTGTAATTAACATGTTGCCTTAAGGTGTACGTTTGTGACAGTTCATGAACCAATATTGATGGGTTTTGTTCATAGTCAAGGATAGGGTTCTCTCTTTGTGTTGTACATACTGTGGGTTTTGACAAAATATGTAATGTCATATATCTATCACTGCCATGGAATTCTCCAGGCAAGAATACTGGAGTGGGTTGCTGTTTCCTTCTCCAGGGCATCTTCTTGACCCAGGGATCAAACCTGGGTCTCCTGCATTGCAGGCAGATTCTTTAGTGTCTGAGCCACCAGGGAAGCCCCAGTCATTACAGTATCATTCAAAATCGATTCACTGCCCTAAAAATCTCTGCTCCACCTGTTTTCCCCACTCCTCAAGCCTCTGATGACCACTGACTTTTTCTTTTCTAACTGTTCTTATACTTTAGCCTTTTCCAGAATGTCATGTAGTTGGAATCAGACAATATGCAGCCTTTTCAGACTCCCTTCTTTTATTAAGTAATATGTGTTTAAAGTTCCTCCCTAGTCTCTAGTGGCTCGATATCTCATTTCTTTTAATTCCTGGATACTATTCATTGGCCTGATATCTCATTTCTTTTTATTGCTGGATACTGTTCATTGTATGGATATGCCAGCATGTCTGTCCATTCACCTTTCAAAGGACATTTGGTTGTTTCCAGTATTTGGCAATTATAAATAAAACTGCTCTAAATATTCATGTGCAGGTTTTTGTGTGGACCTGGCTTAGTTCACTTGGATAAACAGCTGGAGGTCTGATTGCTGGATCCAAGTGTTAGACTATGTTTAGCTTTGAAAGAAGTCACCAAACTGTCTTCCAAAGTAGTTACATACCTTTTTGTTACATCTCATTCCTACCAGCAAGGAATGAGATAGACTTTCCTTTTTAAATGATACATTTGAGTCAATATTCATTCAGTCAACAAATATTTCTCAAGCTGAGCCTATTTTGAGGCAGGAACTCCTTGCAGTGCTGACTGCCAGGGACACAATGGTCAGCAAAAACAAATACTGATCTGGAGTTCACAACTTAGTAGAAGAGAGATTTGAGAAGGCAATGGCACCCCACTCCAGTACTCTTGCCTGGAAAATCCCATGGACGGAGGAGCCTGGTAGGCTGCAGTCCATGGGGTCGCTAAGACTTGGACACGACTGAGCGCCTTCACTTTCCCTTTTCACTTTCATGCATTGGAGAAGGAAATGGCAACCCACTCCAGTGTTCTTGCCTAGAGAATCCCAGGGATGGGGGAGCCTGGTGGGCTGCCGTCTATGTGGTCGCACAGAGTCGAACACGACTGAAGCGACTTAGCAGAAGAGAGATTAATTTCTAATTCAATGTGTGTGTTAACATTATAGGGGTTATTGTGTTTACTTCACCATTCCCTCCTCGCTCGTATCTTAATGAAATGCAAACTCATTTACGCATCTCTAGTTGGCCGAGGTTACTCAGTCTAAGACTTGAAACCTCTGTAGAGTCACAGATTTGAGTTAAGGGCAGATTCTAGATTGGTTCGTGAGCTATGAAACCTTTGGTCAGAGTGGTTCTCATCTCGGAGAGGCAGCAGAGTGAGTTGGTGGCATGAAGCCAGACCTTAATTCCCTGCCCAGGAATTGAACTTTTTGAATCTGGGGGCTGGGGCGGGGGTGGGGGGGGGGGGGGTTGGTCATGGGAATACTGGAATTTGCAGGCAGCCAGGCAGAAATGTTTCCATCCAGGTGGCCTGGATGGATACCACAAATCCTTGCCACCAGACCAGCAAGGGTTAGAGGTTATTTTTCCCTGGCTCTTGCCTCTAGTGAAATATTTCACTGGAGGCAAAAACTGTAAAAATGAGTACAAAGTTTATTATTAGAGACATAGCACACAAATGGGACAACACAACACACAGAGAAACTGTTTGTTTAGTTAAGAAAGAAGCAAGACAAGGGCACCTGGAGAGAAAGTGTGTGGGAATCTTCCCTAATGAGGAGGAACCAGAAAAAAAGTGGTTAACAAACTTATATAGGGCAGTTCTTCTGGGTCTTTGTTTACCTTTGGCCAACAGTCTGATTTATTTTTCCACACCTGACCTGCCCTAGGCAACATGTGTACGTGACTTTTTTCCAAGATGGATTTCAACGCAGAGGCTTTTGGGAGTAAAGAAGCATTACTTATTAGGGCCTGGCATCCCTTGACTTTTGACCCCCTAGGAGCCTTTCTGCCCATGTGCAATGTCTCCCTTGCCCCAAGGATGGGAAATATTTGGCCTCTTGATTCGTTACTCAAACAATGTTTAGCCGCTCTCTTTCCTGCCATGACTGTTATCTAAGGTGTCCTCAGGAGAGAAAGCCTGGCTATCTATCCTGTTTCAGTTGTTACTCCCATTTTGGAGAGCAAGCAGGAGACTGGTTGTAAATATCTAACCTGGAGCCCATCTATCTCCTGTTTCTGAAAATGCAAACGAGAGGTATACATGTATATGTCCAGCCTGAAGTCCACTTTTTTCCTGCGCCAAGAAATGTAAACAGGAGCCTCATTGCAAATACCTAGCCTGGGACCCATCTGCCTTCTGTCTCAGTTCTATCCAAGAAATCTTTTTTTCTGTCTTTCTTTCTTCCTGCCTGTCTGGCTTCCTTCCTTTCTTTTAAATGGGCATCTTTATTCATCTATAATGATGATTAGCTGGATCATGACTAGAGAGATAAGTTTATGAGAAAAAAAAACAACACCTTAGTACTCAAAACTATGAGCATAATTTCTCCTCTGGCTCTGGAGGACCTTATCAGCAGTCTACGTGTAGTACCACAAAGGGCTCCAAGCCTGAGCCTCTGAATTGTATTGTTTCACAGTCTTGACTTTGGAACAGGGATAGCAGTGCAAAATCATTGTTTGGAAAGGGAGAGAGTGGAGTGTCCTATGTCACACCACCATTACGTTCCAAATAGCAATTCTCTGACACCAAGTGGTGTCCTAAGCTTCGATTCAATGGCACAGATCTCATAAGTGAAGGGAGCCCACAAGACTGCCTCCCACTTCAGATGCCAGTGGCAAGTGGGGTGCCCAGTCACCCACACCTTCTGCCTGTCTGACTGCAAATTCCAGCATTCCCATGACCACCTCCTGACAGTGGTGGTTTTGACCCCATTCAGATTCAATAATTTGCTGAAATGATTCACAGCCCTCAGGAAAGCACTATACTTATGGTTTTATTTTAGAAGACACAACTCAGGAACAGCCAATGTAAGAGGTACATAGACTAAGGTGGAAAGGTGGGCATGGAATTTCCATACCCTCTCTGGATGGGCTACCCTACCAGCCCATTGAGGTTTTCACCAGCCCAGAAACTCCTTGAGCCTCACTGATTCAGCGTTTTGTTTCTTTTTTTATCTTTAAAGAAATTATTTTATCCGTTTATTTTTGGTTGTGCTGGCTCTTTGTTGGTGCGCAGGCTTCCTCGGGTTGTGGCAAGTGGAGGCTACTCTGTAATTGTGGTACACGGGTTTCTCATTGTGGTGGCTTTTCTTTTTGCAGAGCATATGCTCTGGGGTGCAAGGGCTTCAGGAGTTGCAGCTCCCAGGCTCTAGAGCACAGGCTCAGTAGTTGTGGTGCGGGGGCTTAGCTGCTCTGTGGTGTGTGGTATATTCCTAGATCAGGGATCAAAACTGGGTCTCCTGCACTGGCAGATGGATTCTTCACCACTGAGCCATCAGGGAAGCCCTTTTCTTTCATTTTTAGAAATTAAAAAATATTATTTGGCTGGGCTGGGTCTTAGTTGCGGCATGCAGGATCTTTAGTTGAGGCCTTCGGGCTCCTAGTTGCAGCGTGTGGGGTCTCGTTCCTTGATGAGGGGCTGAACCTGAGCCCTCTGCACTGGGAGCATGGAGTCTTAGCTGCTGGACCACCAGGGAAGTCCCACTTCAGGGTTTTTATGTGGGATTTTATTACATATGTACAACTGATTAAATCATTCGTCATGTAACTGAACTCAGTGGCCAGTCCTTTACCCTCCCTGGGGTCTGGGGTTGGGGCTGAAAATTCTGACCTTTTAAATACATGGTTGAGGGCACCCCTGGTGGCCCAGTGGTAAAGAATCCGCCGGCCAATGCAGGAGACACGGGTTCGATTCCTGATCTAGGAAGATCCCTCACGCCGAGGAACAGCTAAGCCCAGGAGCCGCACTACTGCAGCCTGCATCCCTGGAGCCTGTGCTCTGCAGCGGGAGAAGGCACTGCGATGAGAGGTCCAAGCACCGAAACCAGAGCGTAGCCCTTGCTCCCCGCAACTAGAGAAAAGCCTGAGCAGCGTGAAGAACCAGCACAGCCAAAATAAAAAAATAAGTAAATAATATTAAAAAAAAAAAAAAACATGGTCGAAGGGGTTCATTTGGGATAACAAAAGACACTACTGTCGCTCGGGAAATCCAGGGGTTTTAGGAGCTCTGTGCCGGGAACCGCAGACAAAGACCCAATACATTTTATTATGCTGTATGTTCCCATCACCTCCCCCAATTAAATCTATGATATGAGCAAAACCCACGATTTGTTACACAAATGCAACTTCAAGACAAGTCCCCAGCACCACCTGCCAAAAAGGATTTCAGAAGTTGCCTTGCTTTCCAGTGGGAGGCGCACTCCCACTCCCGGGATCAGATCCCTCCCTTTGCCTTTTGCCAGCAGGAGGGCCTCAGACAAGTCACCAGACCTCCAACTTGGTTTCTTCACTTGTAACATGAGACAGTAACTCCTGTCTCAGAGGCTGTTTAATGAGATGATGGGCATCCAGGTGTCTGGCAAGCAGAGGTGCACAGTACTGGTTTGGGGAAACATTCCTTTCCCTTCTATTCTTTCGTTTTTTAATTAATTACTTTTGGCTGCACTAGGTCTTCATTGCTACATGAGGGCTTTCTCTCGTTGCAGTGAGAGGGGGCTACTCTTCCCTGCAGCCTGCAGGCTTCTCTTGATGGTGGTCTCTCTTGCTGCAGAGCACAGACTCGAGAGCACGAGACCTTCAGTAGCTGCAGGATGTGGGCTCATGGCCCACGGGCTTAGCTGCCCTGTGGCACGTGGGATCTTCCCAGATCAGGGATCGAGCCCATGTCCCCTGCACTGGCAGGCAGAGTCTTAACCACTGGATCGTTGGGGAAATCCCTCCCCTTTTGTTCTCATGATGTAATCCCTGGCACTCCTGGTCTGGACTCTGATCCTTGTGGGACTTGACTGTCTGTATCTTTCCTGTTAGACTCTCAACTAAGGCCCCCAACACACATACACACACACACACACACACACACACACACACACACACCCAACAATGGTAACACACACCATCTGAGCCCCGAGGCCTGCTTTTATCATTAACTAACTAGGTGATCTCAGACAAGTCCCAAGTCCCTGCCCTTCTTTGGGCTTCAAAACGTTTGTAGAAAGAGAGTCTGGCCGCTGAGGTTCAGGCAGGTGGAAGGTGCCTTCTGTTCTGACTGAGCCCTTGGCAGCAATCAAGCACCAGGGTGTGAAGCGGAGAGAAGCAGCCAATAAGAGTCTGAACAGCTTAAAACTTTATTATGGGCAAAAAGTACCGGCTTGAGGACTCACAGCTAAATATAACTTCCCAGGAACAAATGTAGATAAGGAAAGGGAAGGATGTCTGAGGCCTGGCTGGGGCCAGGACTGGGACCAAGGCCAGTACATTATTGAAGTCTGCCCTCGGAGTCCCAGCTGAGCCTGGGAAGGGGCGAGGGGACCCAAGACCATTCAGCCCAGCACAGGGAACACCAGGGAGAGGCCCCAGCCAGGCCTCCCTCACCTCTGCGACAGGAACAGAGCCATGCACCATGAAGAAGTGCTCCCGACTCCCCAAAGACCAAAAGCAGGACTCTTCCCTGGGATCATTCTGTGTTACAGAGACGGGCTCCTCCAGTACCATCTACCTGCCACCTGGGGGATGGCTGAGAGCTGGACAAAGACAGAGCCTCGCAGAGTGTGCAGGCCCCAGGCAGGGCTCAGGGTTGATGTCACGACCTCAGGGCATGAGCTCAGCCTTCCACTTCTGCAGCTTCTGGTCCATGGCCCGGAGCGTGGATTCATCCTGCACCAACACAGATCAATCCTACCCCTCTCCCCAGCAGGTCTGAGGAGGCTTGGGGAGCTCTGCCCTCCCCAGGCCTGTCCTTTACCTTCACGAAACAGAAGCGGATATAGTGGTCAAAGAACTTCTGGTGTGGCACGCTGACGAAGGTGGACACTGGAATGGCCATCAAGCCCTGGGGAGGAGGAAGCCCATGTCTCAAATATCCCACAGCCTGGCAGGCCTCTGGGGGGCCTCAGGGGATCAGAGGGGCCCATGATAAAGAAGGAGAAAGAGAATTAGCTTCAATGCAGCACCTCCCAGTGCTGTGTCAAGGTCAGAGGTAAAACATCCCAAAGCACCATTCCAAGTTCCTCCTTATGTACAGAGGACAGAGGGCGGCTGAGAGCAAGGAAGATCACCTGGCAGGTCAGGGCAGAGCCATAGAAGAAATGTCTTAGAATTGTAGCACTGAGCTGGATGGACCTCAGAGTTAATGGGCCAACCCCTCATTGTACAGATGGGAAGACTGAGGCCCTGAGAGGGTAGGAATTCCTGCCAGCCCACAAGGCCTATTGGAGCACATTAAAAACAGGCTCTCCTTTCCTTGAAATGGATACAACCCTGAACCACGGCTCAGGGCAGAGGCCGGGCTGGATTTTGGCCCATCAGCTCAGGGGTCAGGCGCCCTTAGCAGTGCACAGCCTGTAAAGCACACACAGCCGACCGCAGAGGCCCAGCCCACCTTATTCTTGATCATCCACTTGACGAAGCGTCTGTCGTAAGGCTCATTTGCCGCTCCGGGCAAGTCAGGCATCTTGTTTTCTGGGGGACAGAGGACGTGCTGGGTCCTGGGCAGCCTCCAGGGCCCCAGCCCCGGCTCCAACTGGCCGGGCCCACTTACTGAAGTCCGAGATGTCTGTGATGAGGAAGTAGCTGCCCTGGGGGATCACAGGCCGGAGGCCCACGGACTGTAGGCTCTGTATCATGTGGTCGCGGCAGCGCTGGATGTACTGTGGGAACTGCACAAAGTAGCTGCTGGGTTGGCCGAAGTGCAGCTGCTCCCGCTCGAAGCTCTGAGCCACTGCGGCCTGGGGAGGGCGTGGGGGCGGGTGGAGGGGGGGGCGGTGAGCGGGTCAGGTGTGACCCGACCTTGGAGCTGGCCCAAAGGCCTCTCTTGCCCCGCCCCTATCTGGGCCCGCCCCTCACCTGGCCACGCCCTCATGGCCACGCCCCCTCACCTGGCACTGGGTGGCACACTGATCGATGGAGTTCTGGTGCACAGTACGCAGGTGCTTCATGAGCCTGTCCGGGCCAAGGACCCAGCCCACCTGGACCAAGAACATAGGGGAAGGGGGAGGCCCTTGGGGCCCCAGCCAGACCCTTTGCGGATTCCCAGGCCAGCCTCTCCCGCCAACGATTGTAGAGGGAGGGCTCCCCATCCCCCCATCCTCTCTCACCTTCCAGCCTGTGACACTGAAGGTCTTGCCAGCGCTACCAATGGTCAGGGTGCGTTCCCACATGCCAGGGAGGCTGGCTGCCCAAGATCAAAGAGAGAGGCTGCTGAGACGGGGTTGGGGGCACGGAGTGGGGGCTGGGTCCCAGCACGGACCCAGGCTCTCAGCGCTGCGGACTCCACTCCGTGTTAAGCTATTTCCAAGGCTTATTTGAGCCCCTCCTCATGACAACCTCGGGAGGTAGGTGCCACTGTGTTCCCCTGTCCCGAAAGAGGTGAAGTCACAGCCCCAGGTCACCTGACCTGTGTGGGTCCAGACCCCTTGGTCCTAATCACCAGACCTGTGCTGACACCAGACTGGGCTCAAGGCCCTGCCGCAAAGGTCCGGGGGTACGGGGCGCCCTGGCCGGCTTGGCTCACCGATGCTGATGTGCTGGAACCCATCGAAGACCAACCACTGGTACACCTCGTCTGTGATGCACACCACGTCATGCTGCTGGCACAGGCTGGCCACCAGCTCCAGCTCTTCCCTGGAGAACACCTGCAGGGACCGTCCCCCACCAGAGAGGCCAGCTCAGAGCAATGCGAGCGGACAGCCAGAGCCGGTGCCAAGGGCTTCTCTGCCCTCTCCTAACCCTGCAACAGTGACCCTGTGAGGTCAGCTGTGAGATAACAGAAAATATTTCTATTGGTCTCTGCCCCGGATTCTGGCACAGAACTCCTAAAACCCTTGCAACTACTAAGGGGTAAAAGCACTGGAGGGTTTCCCCGGTGGTGCTAGTGGTAAAGAACCTGCCTGCCAATGCAGGAGACATAAGAGATGCGGGTTCGATCCCTGGGTCAGGAAGATCCCCTGGAGGAGGGCATGGCAACCCACTCCAGTATTCTTGTCTGGAGAATCCCATGACGGAGGAGTCTGGTCGTCTACCGTCCACGGGGTCCCAAAGAGCTGGACACACTGAAGCAACTGAGCACGCATGCACAAGAGCACTAGAAGCATCTTTTGCTCTAAGGTCTGGTCTTTGATCCTGACCTTGACACAGGCAATGGAAGCCCCTGTACACTCCTAAGAGATAAGAGCACTAGGAGCATTTTTGTTCTAGTGAGGTGACTCTAAGTGGGCTCCTGGATCAAGGCTGGCCACCAGAGAGACCATGCAAGCCATGATTAGAAGCCTGACATTTTCAGCCCCCTCACATATCCCACTCCCTGCCACTTCCCCAGAGAAGGGAGAGGGGTTGGAAATGGAGTTGATAATTGATGCCTCCATCAAAATCCTGATAGGTGGGGTTTGGGGAGCTTGCAGAGGTGGATGAGCTCATGCGGGCACCCGGAGGCTGACGCACCCCAACTCCACAGGGGCAGAAGCAAGCACCTGTTCTCGGGCACCGCCCAGACCTTGCCATACTTGTCTCTTCATCGGGTTGTTCATCTGTATCCTTTATCATCTCCTTTAATTAACTGAGAACTGTTAGTAGGTGTGTCCCTGAGTCCTGTGAGCCACTCAGATGAATTGAACCTGACGAGGGGGTTGTGGGCGTCTCAGATTTACAGCCACAGGTCAGAAGCACAGGTGACAAACTGACTTGCGGTTGGCGTCTGAAGTGGGGTGGGGGCAGCCTTGTCAGACTGGGCCCTTCACTGCTGGGAGCTGACACCATCTCCAGGTGGACAGTGTCAGGACTGAATTAAATGGAATTGAACTTTGTGGGACACCCAGCTGGTCTCACAGAACTGCTTAGTGTGGGGGAAAAAAGAACCCCGCGTATCTGGCATCAGCAGCTTCGAGAGTGATAATGGTAACAGTAAAGGAGAAACAGGTGGGAGACTGGGTCTTCCTTGACATCGGTTCTGTCATGTTCCCATTTTACAGATGAGAAAAGTGGAGCGGTGAACTCTCGGGTCCGGGTCTGTGGGGGAGTAATAGAGGCTTCCAGCCCAGCCCACTACCGCTGACACCTTCCCTGGGGATCCCTGCCCCAGGCCCTGGGACCCCAGGAGCCTCGATCCTCAGAGCTCTCGGCAGTTAGCTCTCCCACTTCACAGATAAGAAAACTGAGGCCCCATGGCAGCACACGAGTAACAACAGGGACGCAAGCCAATCTGGAGGGGCGCCTGGGGAGGAGGTCCCTCAGGTACCTTTCCCAGGGGGTTGTTGGGTGTGTTGAGGATGAAGGCTTTAGTGCGAGATGTGAACTTGCTGGCCAGCTCCGTGGGATCCAGCTGCCAGTTGCTGCTGGAATCTGGTTCTCCCTTCTGCGTGGTGCTCTGCAAGAGGAGGGAGGCAGGGTGGCAATGTTTACTCCTTGACTTTCATCTGTAGGAATTCGGCTCCTCCCTCCCAGGCATCTGCCTCCACTGTCTCTCCTCTGGGGCTCTGGACACCCCTCCCCCCATCCTGGAGAAACTGGCTTCCTCCACTCCCTTCCTTCTTTGCACCTCCCAGGTTCAACCCAGCACACTCCTTGGACCCCTCTGCCCACCCACCCTCCAACCAGCATCCTCACCGGCTTCAGGGACACAAACACAGGGCGACCCCCTGCCATCAATGTCATGGGCTCATAACAGTAAAAAAAAGGCTCGACGATGATAACCTAGTACAAAGGTCAGATGAGCTGGGGCTGACACCACCCGGACCCTTCACCCCTACCCAGCCCGGGCTTTGCCCATTCACCTCATCTCCTTCATCCACCAGGGCCTGGAAGGCTGTGAACAGGGCCCCATAGGCACCCACGGTTACCAGCACGTTCTTGAGTGGGTCTATCTCCTGTCCCAGCAACTTCCCAAAGAAACTGGCCAGAATCTTCGTCAGGGGTGGGTAACCCTGCCAGGACAGCACGGGTCAGGCCCCTGGCTCAGCCTGGGCCCACCCTCCTGTTCAGACACTCTCTGCAATTCTAGCATCTTTCAGCAGCAAACCTGGGGGTCAAGTCAGCTTCTGTGGGGTGGGTTCTTTCACCTCACCACCACCCCTTGCCATGAAGCCTGCTCTGTGCCAGGCCCACCACCCAGGGCTGGGATGGATGGGGAACCAGACAGAGTGTATGCCTTCACAATGACAGTCCAGTGGAACCCTCAAAATAGCAACAACTCTAAGCTTTAAACATCTCCCTTTAAGTTTAAGAGAGTTTAAGGGAGGACTTCCCTTGAGGCTCAGCTGGTAAAGAATCCGCCTGCAATGCAGGAGACCTGGGTTCCATTCCTGGGTTGGGAAGATCCCCTGGAGAATGGAAAGGCTACCCACTCCAGTATTCTGCCCTGGAGAATTCCATGGACTGTACAGTCCGTGGGGCTGCAAAGAGTCGGACATGACTGAGCCACTTTCACTTTCTTGAAGTTTAAGAAGGACTTTTTTGCCATCTGAGCCTCTTGGCAGCCTTGCAAGAGAGACATTGCTTGATTCCCATCATTTAACAGGTGGAAAAAGAGACCCAGAGAAAGGAAATGACTTGCCCAAGGTCATGGCAGTTGCAGTGCAGGACGGAGGGTTTATGGTGCAGCTTTGGAAACCCCTCACTTTGAGAGGAGTATTGGATCCATAAGCTTGTTTGCTGAGGACACTTATAAAACATTCCAGGGTAAGCCGAGGGACTGAAACCTAAGGTCTGGAACTTAATTAAATGATTTACCAAACCAGATTTGACTGCATGAACATGAACATTGTCTATACATCAAAATATTCCATGAGCAAAGTTAGAAAACTAAGAGAGAAACATTGCAACATAAAGAGCTCTTGTGAAGCAATAAAACAAATACACATAGCCAAATGAAATAATGAGGGCAGTCATGAAAGAAAAATTGCTGATGTTCAACATTGATAGTAAAAGAATGGACTTTCCTGCCAGCTCTGAGACCAGACTATTGATGGGAATGTAAGTCTTACTGGAGGGCAATTTGATGATATCCGTCATAGGCTAAAAGGCTTACTCCCTTTGATTATCTGGTTTTACTTCTTGTGATTTGAGATAAATGCTCACTTATGTGTACACACAAAATATTCACTGTGGCATTGCTTAATAGTGAGATAACCAAACCAGACCATCAGTGCAGGGCTGGGTAAATAAATTATGGCGCCTCTAGTCAGTGGAATACTATGCAGTCATCAAAAAATGAGGCTATTTTGACTTGGAAAGTTGCCCCTATCATACTATTTAAGGAAATAAACAAGTTCCATAACACTGTATATATAATGTTGAATTGGCTTAGCAGTTCTAGTAGTTCTGTGTGGAGTCTTCAGGGTTTTCTATATATAGTACAATATCCTCTACACATAGTGACAGTTTTGTCTCTTTCCTTCCAATTTGGATCCCTTTTGTTTCTTTTTCTTATCTGATTGCTGTGGCTAGGACTTCTAATACTATCTTGAGTAGAAGAGGTGAGAGTGGGCATCCTTGTCTTGTTTCAGATTTTAGTGGGAAGGCTTTCCGCTTTTCACTGTTGAGTATTATATTGGCTGTGGGTTTGTCACAGATAGCTTTTGTTATGTTGAGATCAGTTTCCTCTATTACCACTTGGGTAAGAGTTTTTATCATGAATGGATGTTGAATTTCATCCAGTGTTCTTTTACATCTATTGAGATAGCCATGTGGTTTTTGTCTTTTGTTTATTTGCTGAATCACCCTGATTTGCTTATGCTGAACGATCCTTGTGAACCTGGGATGTGGCGTACAATCTTTTTTACATGTTGTTGGATTTGGTTTGCTAATATTTGTTGAAAATTGTTGCATCTGTGTTTGTCAAAGCATTGCCCTGTAATTTTCTTATTTGGTGCTGTCTAGTTTTGGTATCACGATGATGATGGTTTCGTAGTAAGTCTTTGGGAGTATTTCCTCTTCAATTTTGTGGAAGAGTTTGGGAATGATCGATATAAGTTCTTCTTTGTATATTTGGCAGAATCAGTCTGTGAAGCCATCTGGTCTCAGACTTTCGTTTGTAGGGAGTTTTTAAATTACAGACTCTATTTCACGTGGAGTGATAGATCTGTTCAAATCATCTGTTTGTTCTTGATTCAATTTTGGTGAGTTTATGTTTCTAGAAAAAGATTTGTGATTTTTTAGCACAAATGGACTCATACTATGAACAATATTGGCCTTCCCTTAAGATCCAGTGGTTGGGACCCTGTGCTTTCACTGTAGGTGAACTAAAATCCCACCGACTGAGTGGCACAGCCAGAAAACCCAAAAGAACAAGGTTCTACTGGATAGCACAGAGAACTATATTTAATACCCTATGATAAACTATAATGGGAAAGAAAATTTTAAAATGGGGATATATGTATATTATAACGGAATCACTTTGCTGAGCACCAGAAATTAGCACAACGTTGTAAATCAAGCTGAAGCTCCAATACTTTGGCCACATGATGCAGAGTCAGCGTTATAGTTCAATTAAAAAAAATACCAGAAAGCCACACAAATCTCATATGTGGACATATGTGTGTGTTTATACAAACATTTTTAAAAGTTCAAAAGTCTAAACACTCAGCAAAGGAGCACACTGTTGGCAGTGCTAGACTCTGGGTGGTGGGAATGGAAGAAACTTTCCCCCAGACTGTGAGATGCACACCAAGGTTTAAGAACTTGCTCCAGGGCTGGCAAATATTTACTCTGTGGTTCTTCACAGACAAACTTTGGATTTAGAGTGCCCCCCCCCCCCAAAAAAAAAAACCAACTATCTTCCATGAGTTTTATGGGTCACCTCCTTCAGGAAGCCTTCCCTGACCTCTCAGGTTTCATTCCCTCCTTCGTGCTCCCGAGGACCCCAAGCTCCTCCATGGCAGCAATCAACCACCTTTGATTTCCGCTTCTGTTGTTTGGTCTGCTTTTTCCACCACTAGACCACAATCTCCCAGCTCAGGTTTTGTTTTGTTTTTTTTTAAATCTGCCTTTCCCCCAGGCCATGAACTGTCCCAGGGCTTGTAACAAAGGAGACAGTCAATGAACACTGAACCGTGGCGGGATTGAATTTCAAGGGCTCTGCCCCGTGAACCCTAACATCTAGATTGGCCTGCTCTCCAGAAAGAGCTGCCCCTTCCTCCCCTGGGACCTCTGCAGAGGCCAGTGTCTAGGGGCCCCCAGAGGGGCTGGGAGACTCACAAATGCCTTCGTGTACTGGTTAAGCATGAAGTCCCCGCTGACGGCGTGCTGAAAGGCTTCCACGGCAAACTCTGGGGGTGAGAAGTCTGGGAAGCCTTCACCGAAGTTTACAACATCAGCCTCCTCGCTGGCCAGTTTGACAAATTCCACCCTGGGCAACAAACAGAGAGTGGGTAGCAGAACCCTCCACCCCAACCTGGATTTCTGCTCCATTCCAGGGCAGGGTGAGCAAGGCTGTTGGGCTTGCAAGAGAAAAACTGGATAATTAGCACCCATCCTGATCTGTTTACAGTCATAACTGGTCGCATGCTGGTCACATGTCTCAGCCCAGGGCCTCTGCAACTTTCCATCACGATCCACAGTAAGAAATCACTTTTACATCCCAAACTCTGGAGGGACAAACAGGGACTCCACGTTCTCCTTCCAGTGGGATCCACGGCAGTCTTTCCCATCCTGTCCTACTCTGGTCTTTACAAATACTTGCTGAGCACCCCTAAATGGATTTCATGACCTATTCACACATCTGTCAATGCCACACTTTGAAACATTTGCTCATATCGCCTCTGTTAGTTTATGAGGCAAGTTCTGCTCCTCAGTCGCAATGGGGATGGAGAAGGTGGGATTCAGGGGACTTGCCCGATGGCTCCCCATTAGCTTTTCCCAGTTGGCTTTTGAGTCCACCTCTGTCTGAAGCAACAATCGGGCCCTGGAGAATGACTCTGAATAGACTGTAGTGCCACCAGCCCTGCCCTCTGCCGCCTCTGGCCCCCTACCACCTTTCTTCTGGGCCTGCCTGCTGGCCACCTCTTTAGAGAAGCTGGCAGAGAGGCTGAGAAGCTGGATAAAAAGGCTGGCACATGGCTCCAGGTTGGCAGGGGGCAGAGCAGTCAGGTGTGGTGGCAATGAACGTGCCTAACAATAAATATGTCTAAAATCGGTTCTTCTTCTCTCCAGAGCTTCACAAGGTCTCTGAAGACACGAAGTTGCTGAGGCTCAGAGACACCGATGACCTGCCCAGAGCCACACTAGTGGCTAAAGCAGAGCTGAGATGTAAAGTCAGATGGTGGGTGTTCCATGGTGGCTGTGACAATGGAGCCAGATCCTCAGGCCGCCACCCGGGGGTCCTCAGGAACCTGGGGCCTCTCATGGCCCTCATCTCTCCTAGCATGCTCCCCTGGTCTGTGCAGTCCTCCCAGGCCAGCCCTGCCCTGACTCTGCCTGAGACTTGGCTTCTCCTGGCCTCAGTCCTCCGTTCTGTAGAATGGGTATGAAAGGCTCAAGAGTCTGCTGCCTCTGTGAGTCAGGACAGACTCTAGCTGCCTCTCCCAGCCAGTCATTTCCTTCCTCTGGGCTGGACTTGACCTTATCTGCAAAATGGGCCCCGGGCCTGCCCACCTGCCTCACAGAGAGGACAGAGGGGGCAGCCTGGGGAGCAGGACCCAGGGGGCTCAACCTGGAGAGCAGCCGGACACCATAGGGCCTTTGGGCCTGGCCCCCGTATCCCAAACACCAGGGAGCATCAGAGGAGAAGATGGCGGTGGAAGATTTTTGCAAATCACAAAATGCGGTACAGGAGGGGTGTTTGAAAGAAAAAGATGGTCCTCTTTTGGATAAAAACAACAGCCAATGATATCTTTTTTATGTACAGAGGTGGCTCTGTGCTCTTGGCCAAAGGGGGAGTGGGCTGGGAGCAGGGGTTGGAGAAGGGGGAAGAAGGAAGGGCATTCAGTCTTTCTTACACATCTTCAATTGCATCCATTGCATCACTAGTGACAGCGGGCACGTACGTCTTTCACATGTAGAATGAGTCAACTCAGAAAAGATGGTAAGCTCTGCAAGTGTCGGTGAGGAGCTGCCCATGTCTTACCTTCTTATATTCTTTAGCTTATCTTGTTCTCTACTAAGTGTGAAATGAAAGACCACACCCCCCCCTGGCCCCCGGAAAGCCCTCAGCCCAGTGCCTGGGTAGTGCCCATGGCTCACACAGTATTTCATCTCACCCTCCCAAGGCCCTTCAGGGGTGACAGAAGTACCTCCATTTCCTAGCTGGAACCGGAGGCTCAGAGCAGGTGAGTCACTGGCCCCAAATGCCACAGCCAAGCAGGGTGAGGCTGAGACTGAATCCTAAGCAGGCTGCTGGGGGGTCTCACCTCTCAAGGGCTGAGGCTGCAAACCTCCTGGTCCGAGTATGCAGCCGTCTTGGGTACCACGGAGTCCCTGCCAACCCAGTGACCACCAGCCCTGCTATCCTTGAGCCAGGGGACCCCCACCACCATCCTCCCCAGTCCTGCCTGGCTCACCACGGGCTGTGGTCGATCCCGTCCAGCCTTCGAGCCTGCAGCCGTTTAGCCATGGTGAGCTGGAGACAACAGAGCAAGCAGGGAGTCAGGTGGAGACAGAGCAAGTGGAGAGTCAGCCAGGGCTCGCCCCGGGAAGCAACTGCTCTGTGACCACAGCCTCCATGTCCCCCCCTCCGGGAGGAGGAGAAGAGCAGGGCTCCTCCAGCCTCCCAGCGCCTGGCTCCTCCCCGCGCCTCCAGCCTGGACTTGCCCACCTGCCAGCGACGAAAAATAGTAAAAACGATAGCATAATCTTTGCCAGGGAAATTGTGTGATCCCCAAAATGTTAGACGGCAGTGATCATTTGGTGAGTAAACAGACATTTTTCCTTCTCTTCCTTAACAATTTTCTTTTTTTCACACTTTCTAAAATAAATGTTTTTCTTCATGATTAAAAATATGGGAGTAGATTACATTTTAGAGGAATGTTTATAAATGTGCTGTACTGATATCAATAAAACAGGTGACAAAATGAATGTATGGTATGGTTATGTTTTAAAAAATAGCCTTGCATATGCTTGTCTATATACATTTTTTATGGTAATGTGTGAATGGAAAAAAGTTTAGAAGGAAACGTAGTAACACGTTAACAAAGGTTCCCTCTGAGCGGTGGAATTGTAGGTGATTGAATTATGGGGGTGCTTTTCTATGTTTCCAAGTCTTTTTGTCCGGAGATCATATCATCTTTGATTCTGAAATGTGTATTTTTGCACACTGCACTTTCAGACGTATCTTAGAACCTATAGAATGAATTTAATAGGCGATTTCCTCCTCCCTTACTAGTCCCTAAAATAACAATGTATCTTAATATTGATGTCATATGGTTTCAAGGATATAAGGACTTGCTTTCGAATTGGGTATGCATCACGTTAAGGAAATAAAGTGAAGATGAGTTGGGGCTGTGCTGGAGAGGTGAGTAGAGGTTGGAGTGAGGGAGTTTGAGGAGGGTTGAGATGGCTGAAGGAGTAGAGGGGTATAGGGGCACAGGGAGAGAACAAAGATGAACCAAGCTGAATGAGTTCAGGGAGGAGATGAAAAAGGGCGGAAACTCGAGGTGCTCAAAGGAGTGACCTTTGCGTACATCACACACTACTTGGATAAGGGAGGAGCCAGTGCCTGTTCTTGAGTTTATGCATAATGCATTTATTCAGCCAACATTCATGAAGCACCTACTGTGTACCAAACACTGGGCTGGGCTAGGGGCCGATGGGGCGGCTGCAGCACCAAGGATGCAGAGCTATAAGCTAGATCAGAAGCAGGGGCAAGGGAGGGGCCCACACCCAGGCTGCAGTCAGAGAAGGCTTCCTGAAAGAGGAGGCTCACGCACAGCTTTGAAGCCAGGACCAAGCCAGATCCCAGGAGCCCCAGGCCATGCAAGCAGCAGAGCTCGGGGGGCGAGAGCACTTACAGTCTGGTGCAAACACCGGGTGAGCGAAGCTCCAGACTTCTTTCCCCGGAGGGGCCCCACCAGGTGCAAACAGATGGCCGTCGCATTCCTGAACATGCCTCCCAGAGCCGTGGGGCGACGTCCCCTCCAAGGGCAGAGAAGGGAGAACACCCCGGCCGGAAAAATGGCTCTGGGCCCAGGACTTGGTCCCCCCGCCCAGCTCTAATAACAAAAACAATAAGGGCTGGTATTTATCGAGTGGTCGCTCTGCACCAGGCGCGGCAACAAGGGTTTTGTCCCACGACTATCCTTCAGTCCTTGAAACCCTGGGACCACCCCCCACCCCAGCAACCACAGTAACCCTTTCAAAACGCTAAGAACAAGAGAGAAAAAGATAGTGCTAAGTTGTGTCCAACTCTTTCGAGCCCACAAACTGCAGCCCGCCAGGCTCCTCTGTCCATGGGATTCTCCAGGCAAGAATACTGGAATGGGTTGCCATTTCCTTCTCCAGGGGATCTTCCCGACCCAGCAATTGAACCCAGGTCTCCCGCAATGCAGGCAGATGCTTTACTGACTGAGCTATGTGGGAAGCCCTCAAAATGTAAATCACCTCTAGTTAAAAATGATCCAGGGGAAGATTATGGATGGCTTCTAACATCACAGAGTCAGGCCTACCTCACGTCCTGACTCTGGAAACACACATACCACCTGTAGACTATTTCTGTGCTAAAACCAATCTGAAGCTGACCAGGCCTTAAAAGAGATTCAGGAATTCCCTGGCGATCCAGTGGTTAGGATTCTGTGTTTTCACTGCCAGGGCCCGGGTTCCATCCCAGGTCAGGGAACTAAGAACCCACAAGCCTTGCAGTGCTGCCAAGGGGGGAAAAAAAAAAGATTCAACAAACATTAATCAAAACGCGAATGCTTCAAAAAGAAGAAAATCATTGAAGGACACACTGCACAATTTCAAAACTTACTAAAAAGCTAAGGGAACCCAAAACACAGTGTGGTACTGCCATAAGGATGGACATATAAATCGAGGGAACAGGATTGAGAGCCCAAAAGTAAACTGCTATTTGATCAACTGCTGTTTGACAAGGGGGCCAAGAAAATTCAAAGAGGGACAGGACTGACAGACTGATAGCTCCTTCTCGATTCTGTGGGTGGTGGTGCATGGCTGTTCTTAGTTGGTAAAGTGATTTGTCTGGTTAATTCCGATAACGAAGGAGACTCGGGCAGGCTAACTAGTTATGCGACCCCCGAGCAAAAAAAGAAAAGAAAATTCAATGAAGACAGAACAATCTTTTCAACAAATTGGTGTTGAAACATCTGGATATCCCCATGCAGAAGAATGAAACTGGACTCCTACCTTATAAAAAAAAATTAACTCAAAGTGGATCATGGACCTAAAAGTCAGGGTTAAAACTATAATCCTCCTTGAAGAAAACAGGAGTAAATTTTTTGACCTTGCATTAGAAGACGGTTTTTTAATATATAACACCATATATAGCAGCTTTTATATATCACAACACAAGCAATGAAGAAAAAATGGATTTAGATTTCACCAAAATTAAAAACTTTCGTGTCTCAAAAGATACCATCAAGAAAATGAAAAAACCCACATAGCAGAAAGTATTCGCAAATTATAAATCTGAATCTCTCCAAAGAGGTATAAAGTGCTAGCAAGCACATGAAAAGATCCTCAAGATCGTTAGTCATTAGGTAAATGGTACACTAAGACACAACTTCACACCCACTAGAATGGCTATAACAAGACAGATAATTACAGGTGTTTCAAGGATGGTGGGAAATTGGAAGCCTTGTATATTGCTTCTGGGAATGTAAAATGCAGCAGTGGATGTGGAAAGCAGTCTAGAAGTTTCTCAAAATGTTAAACACAGAGTTAGCATATGACCTAGCAATTCCGCTCCTAGGTATATACCCAAGAGAAATGAAACACAAAAATATGTCCATACAAAAACTTGTACACTGGGATTTCCCTGGTGGTCCAGTGGCTAAGACCTCACACTCCCAATGCAGGGGACCAGGGTTCCATCCCTAGTCAGGGAACTAGATCCCTTGTGCCGCAACTAAGACCTGGACTTCCCTGGTGGCTCAGACAGTAAACCATCTGCCTACATGTGGAAGACCCGAGTTCAATCCCTGGGTCAGGAAGATCTTCTGGAGGAGGAAATAGCAACCCACTCCAGTATTCTTGCCTGGAAAATCCCATGGACGGAGGAACCTTGTAGGCTACAGTCCATGGGGTCACAAAGAGTCGGATGTGACTGAGCGACTTCAGTTTCCTTTCTTTCTTTTACAAATCCTCATATTAAGAATAAAACCCAAAGTTTCTACCGTATCCTACAAGCATATACTACGACGCCATATTAGATCAGACATGAGGGCCCAGGTCATTTCGTACCACCGTTTCTCTCGCTTGCTCTCGCCCAGCCACGCTCATCATTCCTGTCTGTTAAGTTTCCTTATCTTATATCAGCGCCAGCAAACATACTCTGCCTTGGGTCAGAGCAAATACTTTAGGCTTTGCAGGGCAGACAGTCCTTGTCACAGCTTCTCAAGTCTGCTGCTGCTTTGGGAAAGCAGCCTCAGATGACACATTCACACACCCGAGGCGGCAGTTTGCGTTGTGGCCTCACTTCTCTGATGAATCTAAGAAAAGCTGTTAATTTTTATCTTGGCTCAGCTTTTTATTCACAAGGACAGTGTGATGACTTCCAAGCTCCTTGCACACAGGACTGCAAACTGGAAGTCCTATATAATCTACCTGCCCACAACATTTCATAACTATCCGTGTGACCCTCTAACTTTACTATGGAGGAGAAACAAAAGGACAATAATTCATAACCTAGTCATGGATACAAATGCTCAGGCTTGCCCACACTAGAAGATTCTAGGAAGTGGATGGTTGTCGGCCCTTGCTTGTAAGAAACAAATCTGGCCTATGGGACGCTCCTGGTGGTCCAGTGGCTAAGACTCCCCGCTCCCAATGCAGGGGGCCCGGGTTTGATCCCTGGGTAGGGACCTAGATCCCACATGCCACACAGATCTTTTCCCATGTGCCACAACTAAGATCCAGCGCAGCCGAAAAAGAGAAAGAGGGAAACAAAGTCTGGCCTAAACTAGGCAACTCCCTAGCCTAGTCCCTTCTAAACTCCACTCCCAATTCAGCCTGTTCCTGCAAGGTCTTTTGAAGCATTTCAGAGCCCAGAAAACTCGTCACCTGCCCCAAGGTGGGGCACGTCCTCCTCTGGTCCTCACTCAGACATCAGCGTCTCCGGAGCATCTTCTCTGACCCGGTCCTGGCAAAGCGCTGAGACCACAGCGTGGACCAGGCCTGTCAAGAGATGCCCACAGACACTGTCACCATTACTATCCAGCAAGTATTTCCTGACCAACGCGAAGCTGTGTGTTATGGCTCGAATCGTGTCCTTCGAAAGGATATGTCCAAGTCCTAACCTCTGGTAACCTGTGAATATTTCCCCAGTGGCTCAGGGGTAAAGAACCTGCCTGCAATGCGAGAGACATGCTGGACATGCAAGTTCAATCCCTGGGTCGGGAAGATCCCCTGGGGATCTTGGGGTTGGTCCATGGGGTCGCAGAGACTTGGACACAACTGAGCGACTAAACAACCACCTGCGAATGTGGCCTTATTTGGAAACAGGATCTTGGAAGGTGTAACAGATTTAAGACGAGGGACTTCCCCTGGTGGTCCAGTGGCTAACAGTCTGGGCTGCAGGGGGCCCAGGTTTGTTCCTTGGTCAGGGAACTAGATCCCACGTGCGGCAACTAAAGGTCCCGCGCGCTGCAACTAACACTGGCCCAGACAGAAATAGCAATGCATGTATGCTGAGTCACTTCAGTCATGTCCGACTCTTTGTGACCCCATGGACTGTAGCCCACCAGGCTCCTCTGTCCATGGGATTCTCCAGGTAAGAATACTGGAGTGGGTTGCCATTCCTTTCTCCATAAAATAGTTATAACAGTAAATAAACAAATATTCGAAAAATTTCGGATGAGCTCTCAATGGATCAGAGTGGACCACTGCCAGTACAGTTTGTTTCCTTGTAAGAAGAGAAAAGAATGCAGACGCACAGGAGAAAGGTCATGTGAAGACAGCCGCTGCTGCTGCTGCTAAGTCGCTTCAGTTATGTCCGACTCTGTGCGACCCCACAGACGGCAGCCCACCAGGCTCCCCCGTCCCTGGGACTCTCCAGGCAAGAACACTGGAGTGGGTTGCCATTGCCTTCTCCAATGCATGAAAGTGAAAAGTGAAAGTGAAGTCACTCAGTCATGCCCGACTCTTCGCCATCCCATGGACTGCAGCCCACCAGGCTCCCCCGTCCCTGGGACTCTCCAGGCAAGAACACTGGAGTGGGTGAGGCAGAGATTAATGTGTCTCCAACCAAGGAACACCCAGGACTCCTGACAGCACAGAAGCTAAGAGAAAAGCATGGACCGGATTCTCCTTTGGAGCCGACAGAGAAAGCATGGCCCCGATAACACCTTGATTTTGGACTTCCAGCCTCCAGAACGATGAGAGAAAAAATTTGTCTTTATATTTAGAACCACCCGGTGTGTGGTACTTTGGTAGAGACGCCCAGGAGACTAATACAACCGGACACTAGAGGGCGCTGGGGGCACAGCCCCTGCGGGCAGGCCTTCCCGGGGGCTCCTTGGAGGGCGCGGCCTTCAAGCCCAGTCCCAGAGGATGGGAAAGGATGCCAGGCGGTGCAAAGGCCCGTGGGGGCGAGCTGGGAGATTCCAGGGGCTGGGAAGTCAGTCAGAGTTCACCCTCTGATTTACTCCCTGTGGCTAAGAAAGTGCGATTATTATCTGAGGAGGGGCATTCCACCCTGTGTCTGGGATAATGTGCTGGCCTGCAAGGCCCCTCAGCAGAGGATGGGAGGTGCACCGCCTGGTATGAGCCCAGTGCTGGCCTTGGAGGGCACAGCCGTGCCTGTTCTGGGGGGACCAACCATCCCGCTTGCCCGGGATTGAGGGGTTTCTCAGGACACCAGACTTCAGTGCTGAAACTAGCACCATCCTGAGCGAACGGGGATGGGTGGTTCCCTTAGACCGGCCGAGTGCAGGGGTGCCTGCTCCCATCCTGAGTCTGAAACCCTCTGATTCGCCCAGATGGACTTAATCTTAGGGCAACCCCCCTCCTTCACCACCTCCTGGCCACTTGGTTCAAACTCTTCGGCTGCCTGGTAGGCTGATCCTCTGTCTGACACGGTTGCCCACATCCCTTTATGTCTATCAATTCTGGCCTTTCTCCTAAGGCGGCTACACCTCCTCTGCCCCAGATCACACCTGCCATCATCTCACCTGATCACAGAGGTACGAATAATATTAATACAGTCAGTTCTAATTTGCTCACTCAGCACGAGGCACTGAAATTAGGACTATACTGATGTCATCAGACGCTTTCAACAGCCCTGGAAAGCAGGTGCTATCCTCAACCTGCCCCCCCACCTTAATAGGCAAGGAAGGAACTTCTCGGGTGGCCCAGTAGATAAGAATCCGGGTGCCAATACCGGGGACTCGGGGTTGATCCCTCACCTGGGAAGATTTCACATGCCTCGGAGTAAAAAATCTCGTGTGCCACAACTACTGAAGCCGGTGCCTAAAGCCACTGCTCCGCAATGAGAAGCCATAGCGGTGAGAAGCCCCCACACTATAATGAGTAACCCCCACTTGCTGCACCTAGAGAAACCCTGAGTACACCAACAAAGACCCCGTGCAGCCGAAAGTAAATAAAATTTAAAAGCAAAACAATAAAGGCAGGAAATTTGTAAGAATGATAATATAACAACAAAAACCAGTCAATCCTTAAGGAAATCGACCCTGAATATTCTCTGGAAGGACTGATGCTGAAGCTGAAGCTCCAATACTTTGGCCACCTGGTGCGAAGAACTGACTCATTAGAAAAGACCCTGATGCTGGGAAAGATTGAAGGCAGGAGGTGAAGGGGGCAACAGAGGATGAGATTGTTGGATGGCATCACTGACTCAATGGACATGAATTTGAGCAAACTCCGGGAGATACTGAAAGACAGGGGAGCCTGGTGTGCTGCCGTCCTTGGGGTTGCAAAGAGCGGGACACAACTGAGCGCCTGAAAAACTGGAACAAACACTCAAGCGGGGCTCCGGCAGGTCAGGGGAGGGTTCGAATCATGGGATGCCCACAGTTTAAGATCCCGGCGTGTGGCCCTTTCCTCTCCTCTGCCAGTCTTGGCCCTTCATTCTCACTGCCAGCTGTCAGGAAAGGTGGTTCCTTGGGGCTGGGGGTGGCCTGGGCCGCCTGGCTCCGTGGAGCGGGGGAGAGCCTGCGCAGGATGAGGACACGCTTAACCACTCATGCTACCTCAGGGCTGGGGCTGGAAACCAGGATCCAGCTTCCACTGCAGGGGACTGCCAGGGCAGCGACTGCTGTGTGTGTCTGGGTGAGTCTGTGGGCACAGGAGTGAGTATCATACTGCACCCTTTGTGGAGCAGGTCTGTCCTGCCAAACCTTTGATGCCCACCTGGGATTGGGCACCAAGCAGACACTGGGGGAGAAGGTGAGGACACAGGCTTTGGGGTCATGCATACCTTGGCTGTGTGACTCAGGGCAAGTCACCTTACCTCTCTCAATGTCAGTTTCCCTATCCGTAAAATAAATAGAAATAAGGGAGCTCATGGAAAGCCCTTCACTGAATGCCTGGCACATAGAAGGTGACTGTAAATGGCAAATGTTAATAATAGAGTGGGCACTTTATGAATACCCGTGAGATTCACACAATATGACCTATTTCAGCGGGACTGACTTCATCAGATGTCAGGAGGCTTAGTGCTGAGGGCCTGCGATAGTTTGAAGGGCCTATGAAAATGTTTTCATTTTAATTTATTTTAAAATAAGAACACAAGTGGTGCTAGTGGTAAAGAGCCTGCCTGCCAAAGCAGGAGACATGAGACATGCATTCAATCACTGGGCCGGAAGATCCCCTGAGGAGGGCATGTCAACACACTCCAGTATGCTTGCCTGGAGAATCCCGCAGACAGAGGAGCCCGGGGGGCTAGTCCATGGGGTCGCAAAGAGTCAGACGACTGAGGGAATATAATAATGAATGTATAATAATGAATCTAGCCTGGATGATATGTGTTCTTTATACCAACATAGTCATAAAGTATATATATATTTTTTTGGCCAAGCTGTGTGGCTTGCGGGATCTTAGTTCCCTGACCAGGGATTGAACCAGGGCTCTTGGCAGTGAGAGCATGAAGTCTGAACCACTGGACCACCAGGGAGTTCTCCTTTGTTATTATTATTTTTTTAATGGAGAAAGGGGCCCATGAAGTAGAAGTGAATAGGGTCCCTGAAAGTTTTAATGTGACCTTGAACGTGGGTAAATCCGTGTGTGGTTGTGACTACTTGTGCAAATAAGAGTGTTTGCCCTTGAGTACTTGCACATGTCTCTTTCCTTGGAGCCCGTGGCTGTCATGGGGACAGTCTCCAGGAACTTGAAGGGGAGGGAGAGCCACTGGGGGTCTGAGCCGAGGGTGGGAAGGGCACAGGTGGCCACCTGGGGCGCCCTCACCAGCAGCACTGCCAGGTGTCAAGGTGTTGCATGCTGCTTGCCTGTTGCATGTCCGACTCTTTGCAACCCCGGAACTGAAGCCTGCAAGGCTCCTCTGTCCATGGAATTCTCCCGGCGAGAATATCGGAGTGGGTTGCCATTTCCTCCTCCAGGGGATCTTCCCACCCCAGGGATGGAGCCCGGGTCTCTCGCATCTCCTGCATTGGTAGGCGGGTTCTTGACCACTGAGCCACCTGGGAATCCCTGCAAGGCATTGCCCTGTGAGGAAATGGGTGCTTGTTGTCCCTGAGGCCACCACCAGGGGACATGCAGAGCCAGCCCTGTCTAGACTTCTGGCTAGCTGGCCCGAGACCTTAAGTCATACGAGACATTAGGACAGAGGACAACTTTGCGTCTCAGAGGGGAGCGTGGCCTCACTTCATAGAGGAGACCGTCGGTGGGGAGTGTGCTGGTCCAGGCCCACCCCAAGGTGCGACTGCCGGCCTCCCAGACCAGGGTTCTTGCACTGACTGGGCTGACCTAGGTATCTCTACAGGGGCTCATTCACAGACACCTGGGAGCTCTCACCATTGCCTCATTCAGAGACACCAGGAAGGCGCTGGGGCAGCCTTTCCCAAGCCACACCCACCTCCAACTCCCCATGTGCCTCATCTCGCATCTTCCAGGAAGCAAGTCTTCCCTGGACAACTCCTCTACAGCCCTGATGACTAGCTTAAGGGTAATGACCGTAGCCTTTTATTTACTGCACTCTTTCTCTGTGCCAGGCCGCCTGCCCAGCATTTACAGGGCCCATCACTTTGAATCCCATGAGAAAGGTGCCATCAAGAGGCAAAGTAACAGACCCAAGGCCACAGCTAGCAGGTAGCAGAGCTGGAATTTGAACTCAGGACACAGACTTCACTGCCACTGTGGAGCAAGGGGAGGCTGAGCAGTGACACCATGGCCCCTTGGGCTACTGATTCACTATTTCCAGAAAAAATCGAGGAAGCACAGACTGACAGATGCTCAGTGGGAAATGAGAGAATTTGATCTAGTTGCTTACATTTTATGGATGGGGATAGTGATGAGCAGGGAGGGGCACCGACCAGCCCAGATTCCAGGGCGACCAGATCACCCGAGTCATACTCCTGGCATTTTTCTCATCCTAGCAGCTGCCTGGGACATTATTATGCATGTGTCTCAGAGGAAGATGCTCAATAAACTTTCACTGAGTGAGAGAATGAATGTTTACCTCTCCAACCAGACTGTGAGCTCCGTTAGAACCAGGACTCTTCTTTGTTCATCTTTCTACTATCGACAACTGGTGCAGGAACTTAGATACACACCTTTTATTCCTTCAGCAAGTATTTATTGAACTTCCAGTATGTGTTATGCCCTAGGCTAGCCACCAGGCACACAAAGGAGAATAGGACACCTTCCTTTCCTTTAAGGTGTGCATACAGAATGAGGGAGACAAATGAATAATCAGACCATTCTAATACAGTGTCAGCCTTAACATGCAAAGGATTCTTATAAACCAGTTACAAAAGACCAACATTTCAACTGAAAAAAAAAGTGGGCAAAAGATATAAATTCACACACAAAAAGAAAACAGCATGTAAACTTGAAGAGATGCTGACCCTTGTCATAACTGACAAAATACAAACTACACTGAAACACTCTTGTCTGGGTCTCAGGCAGAGAATAATAAGATTGGGATGCCCTAAGTCAATACTACGATGCACTAAAAGTCACTGGTAAAACTTCTGGAGGGAAACTTAATACTAGTGACTTATATTATTCTTTGACTTAAACACTCTGTCTTATAGATGTTTATCTTACAGGGATGTTCATACATATACATAAACCTGGAAGATAATTGCAGTATTGTGTGTGAGGAAAAAAAAGCCAATTCAGTGTCTTATCAGTTGGAGGCTGATTCAATTTCTTTTGATTTATCCATACAATGGAACGCTATACAGTCACCAAAGGAATGAGACCACCCCTAGCATTCTCATGTGAAAAGATATTCAGGTTACATGAAAAATGCAGGCGGATTTCAAAACATACTACAAACTTACGGTAATCAAAACAGTGTGGCAATGGCATTGCTTAGACATACAGACCAATGACCAGAATTGAGAGCCCAGAAACAAACTCAAACATCTATGCCCAGACGACTTTTGACAAAGTGTCAAGACCATTCAATGGGGGTCAAATAATTTCTTCAACAAACGGTGCTAGGACAACTGGAGAGCCCCTTGCAAAAGAATGAAGTTGAACCTCTATCTCACTCCATCTACAAAATTTAACTCAAAATGAATCAATGACTTTGATCACATTCTTCATAGTGTCCCTTGATGCACAAAAGTTTTACATTTTTATGAAGTCCAAACATAAAATTAGATTATGACCCAGCAACACCATTCCTAGGTTTATACTGGAAAAACAAAACAAATGTCCACACAGAAACCTGTACGTGAATGGTAATGGTAGCATCATTCATAACAGCCGAAAGGTGGAAACAAGTCCTTCAACAGATGAATGGTAAACTGGGGTATATCCACACCATGGAACACTGTTTAGCCACAAGAAGGAACAACAGACACACTGATACATGGTACAACTCGCATAAACCTCAAAAGCATCCTAAGAAGTCAAACCCAAAAGGTCACCTGTTGTGTGATTGCTTTCGCAGAATGTGTCCAGAATAGACAGATCCGTGGTGTCAGGAAGCAAACTAGTAGTTACCAGGGTATGGAGAGGGGAATGCGGAGTGATTATTCGATAGACACAGGGTGCAGCTCTGGGGCACTAGACATATTTTGAAACTAGAGGGAGGTGGTGGTCATGCAACATTGTGAATACACTAACTGCCACTGACTTGTACACTTTAAATGGTTAACTGTGTGTTCTGTGCATTTTACCTCAATTGTGAAAATGTATGGGGACTTCCGTGGTGGTTCAGTTGTTAAGACTATGCCCTTCCATTGCTGGGAACGTAGGTTTGAGTCCTGGTTGAGAAACTGACATCCCACACGCAACTAAGCCTGCGTGCTACTAGAGAATCCAGGCAGCACAACAAAAGATCCCGCGTGCCGCAACTGAAGACCCGATGCAAAATATATGGTAAGAAAAAAGAGGCATGTGGAAGACAGCATACTCCGCTTGCATTTTAAATTATACAGCTACAAATGTGGTGGTGCGTACATACGCATACACATACATAGTTCTCGCTTCCCACTGCGCTGTGAGACTGTGAAAATAACCATTCAAGCTGCAGTGGTGCAGAGAAAACCGAATAATGGGAAAATTTTTGATTGTTCAGGGACCTTTCAAAGGTGTTGTCAAAGCATTAAAACTTCTAGATGATGCAGGGGCCACAGGAGACACGGGTTTAATCCCTGGGTTGGGAAGATCTCCTGGAGGAGGGCATGGCAGCCCACTCCAGTATTCTTGTCTGGAGAATCCCATGGACAGAGGAGCCTGGAAGGCTACAGTCCACGGGGTCGCAAAGAGTCAGACACGAATAAGGTCACTTAGCACTTACACACACATCATAGACATGAAATAAAGATTTCTTAAAAAAAAAAAACACCTCTTGATGGCCTGTTACAAATGTAGAGGGAGGTGAAAAAGTAGTGAAACTAATAATACTACATTTAATACTTATTAAATTGCTAGTGTAATTTAAATTAAAGCATTGAGAATTCAAGTATTTTCTTTCGTTGTAAAAAGGTATCAAGGATGACCCAGCAATCCCACGTCTGGGTATACATCCAAAGGAAGAAAGTCCTATCTCAAGAAGAATCTGCGCTCCTGTGCTCACTGCCACATTCTTCATGAGTCGACATTTGGAAACAACCTGAGTGTCTGTTGATGGATGAATGGATAAAGAAAATATGGTATGGATGAATATACAATGGAGTGTTATTCGGTCTTTAAAAAGAAGGAAATCCTGCTATTTGTGACAACATGGATAAAGCTGGAACACGTTACGGTAAGGAAAATAGGCCAGAAAGAAAAGAGACAAATATTGCACAATATCATTTATATGTGGAATTTGAAAAAAAAAAAAAAGAAAGAAAGAAGTGGAACTCATGGACGCAGAGGTGCAGTGGTGGTCGCCAGGGGCTTGGGAGCGGAGGAAGCAGGGGGAGGCTGACGAAGCAGCACAAGCCTCAGTCACAAGGTGGATGATCCTGAGGACCTAACGCATAGCCCGGTGGCTGCAGCAGACAATGCTTTATTGTTGTTTAGTGGAAATCTGCTAAGAGAGCAGATTCTCTCCCTACAAAAAGGGTAACTACATGAGGTAATGGAGGCATCACTGACTTGTTTGCGGGAGTCACTTCACCAAGTACACACAGAGTAAATCATCACATTGTATACTTTATATTACAATTTTATCTGTCAATTAGACTTCAATAAATCTGGGGGAAATTATCAAGAGTCATTGAAACAGTGCTTGCCTTCCAGTTGTGTAGCTTCAGATACAGAACCAGCATCTTCTCTATGCATTGGTGAATCATCACACTCCTTTCTAAGTTCAGATCAACTTAAAATACTCTATTCTTTGTACTTTCAATGCTATGAAATATATCTGGCAGTTCCTTTAATGTGGTGTTTTTGCTGGCATCATTTCCTTGGGACAACATCATCCTTTTTGTCAGAACCGCTTTCACTCACGTGTCGATATGATGTGCCGTCACTAAGTTTCCCTGGCTGCATAGTTAGAGCTTCTGGAACAGCAAATCGCTGCGGGTTCAACATTCCCAGTTCAGTTCAGTTCCGTTCAGTTTAGTCGCTCAGTCGTGTCCAACTCTTTGTGACCCTGTGAATCGCAGTACGCCAGAGCCAGCTGTTTTTCTTTTGTTTTCATCTGCTTCACACGATTTATGGGATCCTAGATCCTGGATGAGGGATTGAACTCATGTCCCCTACATTGGAAGCTCTGAACCTTAACTGCTGGCAAGAGAAGTCCTTGCCAGCTGTTTAGAAAATCACTCTATTTATCTTCAATTCGGATTGCACGTTCCGTCTCATCACTCTGCATGTCTGTGCTGCGCTTTCATGTGTGCGGCCCAAGTCCCTCTTTGGGGGAGCTATTTCCTATTCTTTTGCTCACACATTTTTGTAAAATGTCACATGGGTTTATCACTAGGAGACAGGAGGCAACACAAACCACATGCTTTGCTGTCTATGTAGGAACTGAATAACACGCATGGTGACCAATCCTAAAAGAGATCAGTCCTGAATAGTCACTGGAAGGACTGAGGCTGAAGCTGAAACTCCAATACTTTGGCCACCTGATGCGGAGAATTGACTCATTGGAAAAGACCCTGAAGCTGGGAAAGATTGACAGCGGGAAAAGAAGGGGATGACAGAGGATGAGATGGTTGGATGGCATCACCAACTAGATGGACATGGGTTTAAGTAGATTCCGGGAGTTGGTGACAGACAGGGAGGCTTGGCGTGCTGCAATTCATGGGGTCGCAAAGACTCGGACTGGACTTTCCGTTTAACGGCTGGAGAAACGTTAACTGTAATGTTTGCTGGGATTTTTGAAATAAACTTAAAGCACACAGAAAGTGCTCAGTAAAAAAGTAAAAACTGTGACAATCCACTCCAGTATTCTTGCCTGGGAAATCTCATGGACAGAGGAGCCTGGTAGGCTACAGTCCATGGGGTCGCAAAGAGTCGGACACAACTTAGCAACTGAACAAAACAACACACCAACAGGCAGATTGTGATTTGGGGAAATAGATCTGAATGGAAATGTAGCACAAAAATGGAGAGTGAAGTGACCTAGCAATATGAAAGAGAGAGTTTTGTAAGGAATTAAAATTTGTTTATAGAATAGCAGTTGCAAATATTCAAACAATAAAGTCTGGCTAAAGGAGCTAAAGAAAGAGTAAAAACAGCCATTACAATGATGAGGTTCTAGAAGTTATGATATACGACACTTACCCTCCAGAGAACTAACATCTACGTAAGTAGGTTAGGGCTCAGCTTTTCGGATCCCTCCCATTCTCTAAGCCTCAGTTTCTCCATCAGGACAAGATGTCTGGGCCCAGTGGCCCCTCAGGGCTGTTCCGCCCTTCTCTGCCCTGCCCAGGACCCGGCTTGCTCACCCCTCGCCTCGCTCTGGGCAGCTGCCTCTTCCTCCTGTTGGCGCTTTGCCTGTTCGTCCTGTGCTCGCTGCCGCTCCAGTTTCTTTGTCATCTTGAGATCCTTCCACTTCTTTTTCTCCTCTTGTTCTGGATAAGAGGACATCCCAATTGGTGGAGGGAAGAGTGACTTGGAGGTGGGAAAACTTGGAACAGCCCAGGAGGTGGTGTCCTCTCAGTAGGTCAGCCTGGGGACTCCAATGCTGCCTAGAGAGCAGCCAGAGAAGCCTTCCATGGCTTCTGGGCTGCCCGTCCCCATTTTGGGTACTAGTAAGACCTAGAGGGGACAAACCTGGTGGCTTTTCCCCAAGATTCAGCTGTGTACTGATGGAGTGGGGTCAGGGGGCAGGTGAGCACAGACACTTAGCTCCCCATTGGGCCCACCCTCCCCAGGCCCACCTCCACCCCGTAGTCCCTGACTTACTCTGTTGCTTCCACTTCCGCCACTCCACCCTTTGGCCATGTTCACCCTGGAGAAGGAGTCAGGGGAGATACAGGAGTGAGGCTGAATGGTCACACCTGAGCTGGCGGGGGAGGGTGTTCCCACTTGCTGCTCCCCAGCTGTCCCCTCTGTTTAAATGAGTTGTTGGTTAGTGGCTCAGTCGTCTCCAACTCTTTTGCGGCCCCATGAACTGTAGCCCACCAGGCTCCTCTGTTTGTGGGATTCTGCAGGCAAGAATACCTGAGTGGGTTGCCATTTCCTTCTCCAGGGGATCTTCCTGACCCAGGGATGGAATCCGAGTCTCCTGCATTGGCAGGCAGATTCCTTACTGTCTGAGCCACTAGGGAAGCCCCTTTAAATGAGGGTGGTGAGGAAATGAGGGGCACCCCCCACACACACACACACACAATACTGCCCAAGAGAGAGCGTCAGGAGGGCAGGGACATGTATCCCCAGTGCCTGAGACCATAGCTGGGACATAGTCAGCATTCAGCAAATTGTTAAATGAGCTCCTCCTGGAGAGAAGAGGGACTAGGTGCAGGGTGACAGGACCTGCCCACTGCCGCCCTGGTTATCAGAAGACATACGTCATGAAAGGGCTCGGGAAGAAGCCGGCTCCCGCCTCACGAATCCGAACCCCGGGCAGAGTTGCCAATAAGAACTCCAGCAAGGTTGCCATTGGCCAGAAGGCAATGGCAACCCACTCCAGTACTCTTGCCTGGAAAATCCCATGGGCGGAGGAGCCTGGTGGTCTACAGTCCATGGGGTCGCGAAGAGTCGGACACCACTGAGCCACTACACTTTCCCTCCGGTAAGGTAATGAGTTACCAACGCTGTCCCGGCTCCGACTCAAACCCCGGTTCCCACCTCCGCTGCTCATCGGGACAGGGGTAACTGAGGCCACAAGCAGGCAACAAGCTCGGACACCCCGGCCGCGGAGCAGCGACGAGCCTGGAGCTGGAGGGGCGACTCGGACCCGCCACAGGGTCCCACGCGGCTCTGTCTTTTAACCCCAGGCCCGCGCCCTGCCGCAGGGCTCTCACATCTCTCCACCTACCCGACAACACGGCCGCTTCCTCGCGCGCTCCGCCATGTTCGCCGCACACCGTCGGCCCCGCCGGGCCAATCAGACTCACTCCTTCCGGCAACACCTCCTTCTAGCCGTCCAATCGGAGAGCCAGTGGCGCGCGTGGGCGTGGCCTAGGTGCTGGGAGGTTAGAGCACGTGGACGGGGAGGGCTGGAGGTGCTGGGAGGGCTGGAGGTGTTGGCTGAGCTGTCTAGGGGCGGATGCGGGGCGGCACCCGGTGAGCTGGAGCTGGCGCTGGTGTAGGGGCTTGTGTGTGGGTGGTGGTGTTGAGCTCATCGCAGGCTTGAGTGTCCCAGTGTGCAGAAACTTTGGACTGCCCTCTGGCTCGGGTCGAGCAAGGAAGTCAACCATCAGCTTGGTTTTATACATGGAGTCTTGGGGCCCAGAGCTGGAGTGTGATTCAGAGCTGGCCGTAATTAAATCCAGTTATAGATTCGTTCATTTACTCTCTCTTTTAATTATCAGACTTTATTATTTTAGAGAACAGTTCAGTTCAGTGGCTCAGTCGTGTTGGACTCTTTGCGACCCCATGGTCTGCAGCATGCCAGGCCTCCCTGTCCATCACCAACTCCCGGAGTTAATTCAAACTCATGTCCCTTGAGTCGGTGATGCCATCCAGCCATCTCATCCTCTGTGGTTCCCTTCTCCTACCGCCTTCAATCTTTCCCAGCATCAGGGTCTTTTCAAATGACTCAGTTCTTCGCATCAGGTGGTCAAAGAGAAGACTTGGGTTTACCAAAAATTGAACAGATAGTAAAGAGTTCCCACAGACTTTCCCCTCAGTTTTTGTAATTAACATGTTGCCTAACGGTGTACGTTTGTGACAGTTCATGAACCAATATTGATGGGTTTTGTTCATAGTCAAGGATAGGGTTCTCTCTTTGTGTTGTACATACTGTGGGTTTTGACAAAATACGTAATGTCATATATCTATCACTGCCATGGAATTCTCCAGGCAAGAACACTGGAGTGGGTTGCTGTTTCCTTCTCCAGGGCATCTTCTTGACCCAGGGATCAAACCTGGGTCTCCTGCATTGCAGGCAGATTCTTTAGCGTCTGAGCCACCAGGGAAGCCCCAGTCATTACAGTATCATTCAAAATCGATTCACTGCCCTAAAAATCTCTGCTCCACCTGTTTTCCCCACTCCTCAAGCCTCTGATGACCACTGACTTTTTTTTCTAACTGTTCTTATAGTTTAGCCTTTTCCAGAATGTCATGTAGTTGGAATCAGACAATATGCAGCCTTTTCAGACTCCCTTCTTTTATTAAGTAATATGTGTTTAAAGTTCCTCCCTAGTCTCTAGTGGCTCGATATCTCATTTCTTTTTATTCCTGGATACTATTCATTGGCCTGATATCTCATTTCTTTTTATTGCTGGATACTGTTCATTGTATGGATATGCCAGCATGTCTATCCATTCACCTTTCAAAGGACATTTGGTTGTTTCCAGTATTTGGCAATTATAAATAAAACTGCTCTAAATATTCATGTGCAGGTTTTTGTGTGGACCTGGCTTCTCAGTTCACTTGGATAAACAGCTGGAGGTCTGATTGCTGGATCCAAGTGTTAGACTATGTTTAGCTTTGAAAGAAGTCACCAAACTGTCTTCCAAAGTAGTTACATACCTTTTTGTTACATCTCATTCCTACCAGCAAGGAATGAGATAGACTTTCCTTTTTAAATGATACATTTGAGTCAATATTCATTCAGTCAACAAATATTTCTCAAGCTGAGCCTATTTTGAGGCAGGAACTCCTTGCAGTGCTGACTGCCAGGGACACAATGGTCAGCAAAAACAAATACTGATCTGGAGTTCACAACTTAGTAGAAGAGAGATTTGAGAAGGCAATGGCACCCCACTCCAGTACTCTTGCCTGGAAAATCCCATGGACGGAGGAGCCTGGTAGGCTGCAGTCCATGGGGTCGCTAAGACTTGGACACGACTGAGCGCCTTCACTTTCCCTTTTCACTTTCATGCATTGGAGAAGGAAATGGCAACCCACTCCAGTGTTCTTGCCTAGAGAATCCCAGGGATGGGGGAGCCTGGTGGGCTGCCGTCTATGTGGTCGCACAGAGTTGGACACGACTGAAGCGACTTAGCAGCAGCAGCAGCAGTTCCTGCCATGACTGTTATCTAAGGTGTCCTCAGGAGAGAAAGCCTGGCTATCTATCCTGTTTCAGTTGTTACTCCCATTTTGGAGAGCAAGCAGGAGACTGGTTGTAAATATCTAACCTGGAGCCCATCTATCTCCTGTTTCTGAAAATGCAAACGAGAGGTATACGTGTATATGTCCAGCCTGAAGTCCGCTTTTTTTCCTGCCCCAAGAAATGTAAACAGGAGCCTCATTGCAAGTACCTAGCCTGGGACCCATCTGCCTTCGGTCTCAGTTCTATCCAAGAAATCCTTTTTTTCTGTCTTTCTTTCTTCCTGCCTGTCTGGCTTCCTTTCTTTCTTTTAAATGGGCATCTTTATTCATCTGTGATGATGATTAGCTGGATCATGACTAGAGAGATAAGTTTATGAGAAAAAAAAACAACACCTTAGTACTCAAAACTATGAGCATAATTTCTCCTCTGGCTCTGGAGGACCATATCAGCAGTCTATGTGTAGTACCACAAAGGGCTCCAAGCCTGAGCCTCTGAATTGTATTGTTTCACAGTCTTGACTTTGGAACAGGGATAGCAGTGCAAAATCATTGTTTGGAAAGGGAGAGAGTGGAGTGTCCTATGTCACACCACCAATATGTTCCAAATAGCAATTCTCTGACACCAAGTGGTGTCCTAAGCTTCGATTCAATGGCACAGATCTCATAAGTGAAGGGAGCCCACAAGACTGCCTCCCACTTCAGATGCCAGTGGCAAGTGGGGTGCCCAGTCACCCACACCTTCTGCCTGTCTGACTGCAAATTCCAGCATTCCCATGACCACCTCATGACAGTGGTGGTTTTGACCCCATTCAGATTCAATAATTTGCTGAAATGATTCACAGCCCTCAGGAAAGCACTATACTTATGGGTTTATTTTAGAAGATACAACTCAGGAACAGCCAATGTAAGAGGTACATAGACTAAGGTGGAAAGGTGGGCATGGAATTTCCATACCCTCTCTGGATGGGCTACCCTACCAGCTCATTGAGGTTTTCACCAGCCCAGAAACTCCTTGAGCCTCATTGATTCAGCGTTGTTTTTATCTTTATAGAAATTTTTTAATCTGTTTTTTTGGGTGTGCTGGCTCTTTGTTGGTGCGCAGGCTTTCTCGGGTTGTGGCGAGTGGAGGCTACTCCGTAATTGTGGTACACGGGTTTCTCATTGTGGTGGCTTTTCTTTTTGCAGAGCATATGCTCTGGGGTGCAAGGGCTTCAGGAGTTGCAGCTCCCAGGCTCTAGAGCACAGGCTCAGTAGTTGTGGTGCGGGGGCTTAGCTGCTCTGTGGTGTGTGGTATATTCCTAGATCAGGGATCAAAACTGGGTCTCCTGCACTGGCAGATGGATTCTTCACCACTGAGCCATCAGGGAAGCCCTTTTCTTTCATTTTTAGAAATTAAAAAAATTATTTGGCTGGGCTGGGTCTTAGTTGCGGCATGCAGGATCTTTAGTTGAGGCCTTCGGGCTCCTAGTTGCAGCGTGTGGGGTCTCGTTCCTTGATGAGGGGCTGAACCTGAGCCCTCTGCACTGGGAGCACGGAGTCTTGGCTGCTGGACCACCAGGGAAGTCCCACTTCAGGGTTTTTATGTGGGATTTTATTACATATGTACAACTGATTAAATCATTCGTCATGTAACTGAACTCAGTGGCCAGTCCTTTACCCTCCCTGGGGTCTGGGGTTGGGGCTGAAAATTCTGACCTTTTAAATACATGGTTGAGGGCATCCCTGGTGGCTCAGTGGTAAAGAATCCACCGGCCGATGCAGGAGACACAGGTTCGATTCCTGATCTAGGAAGATCCCTCAGGCCAAGGAAGAGCTAAGCCCAGGAGCCGCACTACTGCAGCCTGCATCCCTGGAGCCTGTGCTCTGCAGCGGGAGAAGGCACTGCGATGAGAGGTCCAAGCACCGAAACCAGAGCGTAGCCCTTGCTCCCCGCAACTAGAGAAAAGCCTGAGCAGCGTGAAGAACCAGCACAGCCAAAATAAAAAAAAATAAGTAAATAAAAACAAAACAAAACAAAACATGGTCGAAGGGGTTCATTTGGGATAACAAAAGACACTACTGTCGCTCGGGAAATCCAGGGGTTTTAGGAGCTCTGTGCCGGGAACCGCAGACAAAGACCCAATACATTTTATTATGCTGTATGTTCCCATCACCTCCCCCAATTAAATCTATGACATGAGCAAAACCCACGATTTGTTACACAAATGCAACTTCAAGACAAGTCCCCAGCACCACCTGCCAAAAAGGATTTCAGAAGTTGCCTTGCTTTCCAGTGGGAGGCGCACTCCCACTCCCGGGATCAGATCCCTCCCTTTGCCTTTTGCCAGCAGGAGGGCCTCGGACAAGTCACCAGACCTCCAACTTGGTTTCCTCATTTATAACATGAGACAGTAACTCCTGTCTCAGAGGCTGTTTAATGAGATGATGGGCATCCAGGTGTCTGGCAAGCAGAGGTGCACAGTACCGGTTTGGGGAAACATTCCTTTCCCTTCTATTCTTTCGTTTTTTAATTAATTACTTTTGGCTGCACTAGGTCTTCATTGCTACATGCGGGCTTTCTCTCGTTGCAGTGAGAGGGGGCAACTCTTCCCTGCAGCCTGCAGGCTTCTCTTGATGGTGGTCTCTCTTGCTGCAGAGCACAGACTCGAGAGCACGAGACCTTCAGTAGCTGCAGGATGTGGGCTCATGGCCCACGGGCTTAGCTGCCCTGTGGCACGTGGGATCTTCCCAGATCAGGGATCGAGCCCATGTCCCCTGCACTGGCAGGCAGAGTCTTAACCACTGGATCGTTGGGGAAATCCCTCCCCTTTTGTTCTCATGATGTAATCCCTGGTACTCCTGGTCTGGACTCTGATCCTTGTGGGACTTGACTGTCTGTATCTTTCCTGTTAGACTCTCAACTAAGGCCCCCAACACACACACACACACACACACACACACACACACACACACACCCAACAATGGTAACACACACCATCTGAGCCCCGAGGCCTGCTTTTATCATTAACTAACTAGGTGACCTCAGACAAGTCCCAAGTCCCTGCCCTTCTTTGGGCTCCAAAACGTTTGTAGAAAGAGAGTCTGGCAGCTGAGGTTCAGGCAGGTGGAAGGTGCCTTCTGTTCTGACTGAGCCCTTGGCAGCAATCAAGCACCAGGGTGTGAAGCGGAGAGAAGCAGCCAATAAGAGTCTGAACAGCTTAAAACTTTATTATGGGAAAAAGTTCTGGCCTGAGGACTCAGAGCTAAATACAACTTCCCAAGAACAAATGTAGATAAGGAAAGGGAAGGATGTCTGAGGCCTGGCTGGGGCCAGGACTGGGACCAAGGCCAGTACATTATTGAAGTCTGCCCTCGGAGTCCCAGCTGAGCCTGGGAAGGGGCGAGGAGACCCAAGACCATTCAGCCCAGCACAGGGAGCACCAGGGAGAGGCCCCAGCCAGGCCTCCCTCACCTCTGCGACAGGAACAGAGCCATGCACCATGAAGAAGTGCTCCCGACTCCCCAAAGACCAAAAGCAGGACTCTTCCCTGGGATCATTCTGTGTTACAGAGACGGGCTCCTCCAGTACCATCTACCTGCCACCTGGGGGATGGCCGAGAGCTGGACAAAGACAGAGCCTCGCAGAGTGTGTAGGCACCAGGCAGGGATCAGGGTTGATGTCACGACCTCAGGGCATGAGCTCAGCCTTCCACTTCTGCAGCTTCTGGTCCATGGCCCGGAGCGTGGATTCATCCTGCACCAACACAGATCAATCCTACCCCTCTCCCCAGCAAGTCTGAGGAGGCTTGGGGAGCTCTGCCCTCCCCAGGCCTGTCCTTTACCTTCACGAAACAGAAGCGGATATAGTGGTCAAAGAACTTCTGGTGTGGCACGCTGATGAAGGTGGACACTGGAATGGCCATCAAGCCCTGGGGAGGAGAAAGCCCATGTCTCAAATATCCCACAGCCTGGCAGGCCTCTGGGGTCCTCAGGGGATCAGAGGGGTCCATGATAAAGAAGGAGAAAGAGAATTAGCTTCAATGCAGCACCTCCCAGTGCTGTGTCAAGGTCAGAGGTAAAACATCCCAAAGCACCATTCCAAGTTCCTCCTTATGTACAGAGGACAGAGGGCGGCTGAGAGCAAGGAAGATCACCTGGCAGGTCAGGGCAGAGCCATAGAAGAAATGTCTTAGAATCGTAGCACTGAGCTGGATGGACCTCAGAGTTAATGGGCCAACCCCTCATTGTACAGATGGGAAGACTGAGGCCCTGAGAGGGTAGGAATTCCTGCCAGCCCACAAGGCCTATTGGAGCACATTAAAAACAGGCTCTCCTTTCCTTGAAATGGATACAACCCTGAACCACGGCTCAGGGCAGAGGCCGGGCTGGATTTTGGCCCATCAGCTCGGGGGTCAGGCGCCCTTAGCAGTGTACAGCCTGTAAAACACACACAGCCACCGGCAGAGCCCCAGCCCACCTTATTCTTGATCATCCACTTGACGAAGCGTCTGTCGTAAGGCTCATCTGCCGCTCCGGGCAAGTCAGGCATCTTGTTTTCTGGGGGACAGAGGACGTGCTGGGTCCTGGGCAGCCTCCAGGGCCCCAGCCCCGGCTCCAACTGGCCGGGCCCACTTACTGAAGTCCGAGATGTCTGTGATGAGGAAGTAGCTGGCCTGGGGGATCACGGGCCGGAGGCCCACGGACTGTAGGCTCTGTATCATGTGGTCGCGGCAGCGCTGGATGTACTGTGGGAACTGCACAAAGTAGCTGCTGGGTTGGCCGAAGTGCAGCTGCTCCCGCTCGAAGCTCTGAGCCACTGCGGCCTGGGGAGGGCGTGGGGGCGGGTGGAGGGGGGGCGGTGAGCGGGTCAGGTGTGACCCGACCTTGGAGCTGGCCCAAAGGCCTCTCTTGCCCCGCCCCTATCTGGGCCCGCCCCTCACCTGGCCACGCCCTCATGGCCACGCCCCCTCACCTGGCACTGCGTGGCACAGTGATAGATGGAGTTCTGGTGCACAGTACGCAGGTGCTTCATGAGCCTGTCCGGGCCAAGGACCCAGCCCACCTGGACCAAGAACATAGGGGAAGGGGGAGGCCCTTGGGGGCCCAGCCAGACCCTTTGCGGATTCCCAGGCCAGCCTCTCCCGCCAACGATTGTAGAGGGAGGGCTCCCCATCCCCCCATCCTCTCTCACCTTCCAGCCTGTGACACTGAAGGTCTTGCCAGCGCTACCGATGGTCAGGGTGCGTTCCCACATGCCAGGGAGGCTGGCTGCCCAAGATCAAAGAGAGAGGCTGCTGAGACGGGGGGGGGGGGGGGGGGGGGGGGTGGAGGCACGGAGTGGGGGCTGGGTCCCAGCAGGGACCCAGGCTCTCAGCGCCGCGGACTCCACTCCGCGTTAAGCTATTTCCAGGACTTATTTGAGCCCCTCCTCATGACAACCTCGGGAGGTAGGTGCCACTGTGTTCCCCTGTCCCGAAAGAGGTGAAGTCACAGCCCCAGGTCACCTGACCTGTGTGGGTCCAGACCCCTTGGTCCTAATCACCAGACCTGTGCTGACACCAGACTGGGCTCAAGGCCCTGCCGCAAAGGTCCGGGGGTACAGGGCGCCCTGGCCGGCTTGGCTCACCGATGCTGATGTGCTGGAACCCATCGAAGACCAACCACTGGTACACCTCGTCTGTGATGCACACCACGTCATGCTGCTGGCACAGGCTGGCCACCAGCTCCAGCTCTTCCCTGGAGAACACCTGCAGGGACCGTCCCCCACCAGAGAGGCCAGCTCAGAGCAATGCGAGCACACAGCCAGAGCCGGTGCCAAGGGCTTCTCTGCCCTCTCCTAACCCTGCAACTGTGACCCTGTGAGGTCAGCTGTGAGATAACAGAAAATATCTCTATTGGTCTCTGCCCCGGATTCTGGCACAGAACTCCTAAAACCCTTGCAACTACTAAGGGGTAAAAGCACTGGAGGGTTTCCCCGGTGGTGCTAGTGGTAAAGAACCTGCCTGCCAATGCAGGAGACATAAGAGATGCGGGTTCGATCCCTGGGTCAGGAAGATCCCCTGGAGGAGGGCATGGCAACCCACTCCAGTATTCTTGTCTGGAGAATCCCATGACGGAGGAGTCTGGTCGTCTACCGTCCACGGGGTCCCAAAGAGCTGGACACACTGAAGCAACTGAGCACGCATGCACAAGAGCACTAGAAGCATCTTTTGCTCTAAGGTCTGGTCTTTGATCCTGACCTTGACACAGGCAATGGAAGCCCCTGTACACTCCTAAGAGATAAGAGCACTAGGAGCATTTTTGTTCTAGTGAGGTGACTCTAAGTGGGCTCCTGGATCAAGGCTGGCCACCAGAGAGACCATGCAAGCCATGATTAGAAGCCTGACATTTTCAGCCCCCTCCCATATCGCACTTCCTGCCACTTCCCCAGAGAAGGGAGAGGGGTTGGAAATGGAGTTGATAATTGATGCCTCCATCAAAATCCTGATAGGTGGGGTTTGGGGAGCTTGCAGAGGTGGATGAGCTCATGCGGGCACCCGGAGGCTGACGCACCCCAACTCCACAGGGGCAGAAGCAAGCACCTGTTCTCGGGCACCGCCCAGACCTCGCCATACTTGTCTCTTCATCGGATTGTTCATCTGTATCCTTTATCATCTCCTTTAATTAACTGAGAACTGTTAGTAGGTGTGTCCCTGAGTCCTGTGAGCCACTCAGATGAATTGAACCTGAAGAGGGGGTTGTGGGCGTCTCAGATTTACAGCCACAGGTCAGAAGCACAGGTGACAAACTGACTTGCGGTTGGCGTCTGAAGTGGGGTGGGGGCAGCCTTGTCAGACTGGGCCCTTCACTGCTGGGAGCTGACACCATCTCCAGGCAGACAGTGTCAGGACTGAATTATATGGAATTGAACTTTGTGGGACACCCAGCTGGTCTCACAGAACTGCTTAGTGTGGGGGAAAAAAGAACCCCGCGTATCTGGCGTCAGCAGCTTTGAGAGTGATAATGGTAACAGTAAAGGAGAAACAGGTGGGAGACTGGGTCTTCCTTGACATCGGTTCTGTCATGTTCCCATTTTACAGATGAGAAAAGTGGAGCGGTGAACTCTCGGGTCCGGGTCTGTGGGGGAGTAATAGAGGCTTCCAGCCCAGCCCACTACCGCTGACACCTTCCCTGGGGATCCCTGCCCCAGGCCCTGGGACCCCAGGAGCCTCGATCCTCAGAGCTCTCCGTAGTTAGCTCGCCCACTTCACAGATAAGAAAACTGTGGCCCCATGGCAGCACACGAGTAACAGAACAGGGACGCAAGCCAATCTGGAGGGGCGCCTGGGGAGGAGGTCCCTCAGGTACCTTTCCCAGGGGGTTGTTGGGTGTGTTGAGGATGAAGGCTTTAGTGCGAGATGTGAACTTGCTGGCCAGCTCCGTGGGATCCAGCTGCCAGTTGCTGCTGGAATCCGGCTCTCCCTTCTGGATGGGGCTCTGCAAGAGGAGGGAGGCAGGGTGGCAATGCTTACTCCTTGACTTTCATCTGTAGGAATTCGGCTCCTCCCTCTCAGGCATCTGCCTCCACTGTCTCTTCTCTGGGGCTCCGGACACCCCTCCCCCCATCCTGGAGAAACTGGCTTCCTCCACTCCCTTCCTTCTTTGCACCTCCCAGGTTCAACCCAGCACACTCCTTGGACCCCTCTGCCCACCCACCCTCCAACCAGCATCCTCACCGGCTTCAGGGACACAAACACAGGGCGACCCCCTGCCATCAATGTCATGGGCTCGTAACAGTCAAAAAAAGGCTCGACGATGATAACCTAGTACAAAGGTCAGATGAGCTGGGGCTGACACCACCCGGACCCTTCACCCCTACCCAGCCCGGGCTTTGCCCATTCACCTCATCTCCTTCATCCACCAGGGCCTGGAAGGCTGTGAACAGGGCCCCATAGGCACCCACGGTTACCAGCACGTTCTTGAGTGGGTCTATCTCCTGTCCCAGCAACTTCCCAAAGAAACTGGCCAGAATCTTCGTCAGGGGTGGGTAACCCTGCCAGGACAGCACGGGTCAGGCGCCTGGCTCAGCCTGGGCCCACCCTCCTGTTCAGACATTCTCTGCAATTCTAGCATCTTTCAGCAGCAAACCTGGGGGTCAAGTCAGCTTCTGTGGGGTGGGTTCTTTCACCTCCACCACCACCCCTTGCCATGAAGCCTGCTCTGTGCCAGGCCCACCACCCAGGGCTGGGATGGATGGGGAACCAGACAGAGTGTATGCCTTCACAATGACAGTCCAGTGGAACCCTCAAAATAGCAACAACTCTAAGCTTTAAACATCTCCCTTTAAGTTTAAGAGAGTTTAAGGGAGGACTTCCCTTGAGGCTCAGCTGGTAAAGAATCCGCCTGCAATGCAGGAGACCTGGGTTCCATTCCTGGGTTGGGAAGATCCCCTGGAGAATGGAAAGGCTATCCACTCCAGTATTCTGCCCTGGAGAATTCCATGGACTGTACAGTCCGTGGGGCTGCAAAGAGTCGGACATGACTGAGCCACTTTCACTTTCTTGAAGTTTAAGAAGGACTTTTTTGCCATCTGAGCCTCTTGGCAGCCTTGCAAGAGAGACATTGCTTGATTCCCATCATTTAACAGGTGGAAAAAGAGACCCAGAGAAAGGAAATGACTTGCCCAAGGTCATGGCAGTTGCAGTGCAGGACGGAGGGTTTATGGTGCAGCTTTGGAAACCCCTCACTTTGAGAGGAGTATTGGATCCATAAGCTTGTTTGCTGAGGACACTTATAAAACATTCCAGGGTAAGCCGAGGGACTGAAACCTAAGGTCTGGAACTTAATTAAATGATTTACCAAACCAGATTTGACTGCATGAACATGAACATTGTCTATACATCAAAATATTCCATGAGCAAAGTTAGAAAACTAAGAGAGAAACATTGCAACATAAAGAGCTCTTGTGAAGCAATAAAACAAATACACATAGCCAAATGAAATAATGAGGGCAGTCATGAAAGAAAAATTGCTGATGTTCAACATTGATAGTAAAAGAATGGACTTTCCTGCCAGCTCTGAGACCAGACTATTGATGGGAATGTAAGTCTTACTGGAGGGCAATTTGATGATATCCGTCATAGGCTAAAAGGCTTACTCCCTTTGATTATCTGGTTTTACTTCTTGTGATTTGAGATAAATGCTCACTTATGTGTACACACAAAATATTCACTGTGGCATTGCTTAATAGTGAGATAACCAAACCAGACCATCAGTGCAGGGCTGGGTAAATAAATTATGGTGCCTCTAGTCAGTGGAATACTATGCAGTCATCAAAAAATGAGGCTATTTTGACTTGGAAAGTTGCCCCTATCATACTATTTAAGGAAATAAACAAGTTCCATAACACTGTATATATAATGTTGAATTGGCTTAGCAGTTCTAGTAGTTCTGTGTGGAGTCTTCAGGGTTTTCTATATATAGTACAATATCCTCTACACATAGTGACAGTTTTGTCTCTTTCCTTCCAATTTGGATCCCTTTTGTTTCTTTTTCTTATCTGATTGCTGTGGCTAGGACTTCTAATACTATCTTGAGTAGAAGAGGTGAGAGTGGGCATCCTTGTCTTGTTTCAGATTTTAGTGGGAAGGCTTTCCGCTTTTCACTGTTGAGTATTATATTGGCTGTGGGTTTGTCACAGATAGCTTTTGTTATGTTGAGATCAGTTTCCTCTATTACCACTTGGGTAAGAGTTTTTATCATGAATGGATGTTGAATTTCATCCAGTGTTCTTTTACATCTATTGAGATAGCCATGTGGTTTTTGTCTTTTGTTTATTTGCTGAATCACCCTGATTTGCTTATGCTGAACGATCCTTGTGAACCTGGGATGTGGCGTACAATCTTTTTTACATGTTGTTGGATTTGGTTTGCTAATATTTGTTGAAAATTGTTGCATCTGTGTTTGTCAAAGCATTGCCCTGTAATTTTCTTATTTGGTGCTGTCTAGTTTTGGTATCACGATGATGATGGTTTCGTAGAAAGTCTTTGGGAGTATTTCCTCTTCAATTTTGTGGAAGAGTTTGGGAATGATCGATATAAGTTCTTCTTTGTATATTTGGCAGAATCAGTCTGTGAAGCCATCTGGTCTCAGACTTTCGTTTGTAGGGAGTTTTTAAATTACAGACTCTATTTCACGTGGAATGATAGATCTGTTCAAATCATCTGTTTGTTCTTGATTCAATTTTGGTGGGTTTATGTTTCTAGAAAAAGATTTGTGATTTTTTAGCACAAATGGACTCATACTATGAACAATATTGGCCTTCCCTTAAGATCCAGTGGTTGGGACCCTGTGCTTTCACTGTAGGTGAACTAAAATCCCACCGACTGAGTGGCACAGCCAGAAAACCCAAAAGAACAAGGTTCTACTGGATAGCACAGAGAACTATATTCAATACCCTATGATAAACTATAATGGGAAAGAAAATTTTAAAATGGGGATATATGTATATTATAACGGAATCACTTTGCTGAGCACCAGAAATTAACACAACGTTGTAAATCAAGCTGAAGCTCCAATACTTTGGCCACATGATGCAGAGTCAGCGTTATAGTTCAATTAAAAAAAATACCAGAAAGCCACACAAATCTCATATGTGGACATATGTGTGTGTTTATACAAACATTTTTAAAAGTTCAAAAGTCTAAACACTCAGCAAAGGAGCACACTGTTGGCAGTGCTAGACTCTGGGTGGTGGGAATGGAAGAAACTTTCCCCCAGACTGTGAGATGCACACCAAGGTTTAAGAACTTGCTCCAGGGCTGGCAAATATTTACTCCGTGGTTCTTCACAGACAAACTTTGGATTTAGAGTCAAAACAAACAAACAAACAAACAAACAACTAACTTTCATCAGTTTTATGTGTCACCTCCTTCAGGAAGCCTTCCCTGACCTCTCAGGTTTCATTCCCTCCTTCGTGCTCCCAAGGACCCCAAGCTCCTCCATGGCAGCATATCAACCACCTTTGATTTCTGCTTCTATTGTTTCGTCTGCTGTTCCCACTAGACCACGATCTCCCAGCTCATGTTTTGTTTTGTTTTGTTTTTTAAATCTGCCTTTCCCCCAGGCCATGAACTGTCCCAGGGCTTGTAACAAAGGAGACAGTCAATGAACACTGAACCGTGGTGGGATTGAATTTCAAGGGCTCTGCCCCGTGAATCCTAACATCTAGATTGGCCTGCTCTCCAGAAAGAGCTGCCCCTTCCTCCCCTGGGACCTCTGCAGAGGCCAGTGTCTGGGGGCCCCCAGAGGGGATGGGAGACTCACAAATGCCTTTGTGTACTGGTTAAGCATGAAGTCCCCGCTGACGGCCTGCTGAAAGGCTTCCACGGCAAACTCTGGGGGTGAGAAGTCTGGGAAGCCTTGGCCCAAGTTTACAACATCAGCCTCCTCGCTGGCCAGTTTGACAAATTCCACCCTGGGCAACAAACAGAGAGTGGGTAGCAGAACCCTCCATCACAACCTGGATTTCTGCTCCATTCCAGGGCAGGGTGAGCAAGGCTGTTGGGCTTGCAAGGGAAAAACTGGATAATTAGCACCCATCCTGATCTGTTTACGGTCATAACTGGTCGCATGCTGGTCACATGTCTCAGCCCAGGGCCTCTGCAACTTTCCATCACGATCCACAGTAAGAAATCACTTTTACATCCCAAACTCTGGAGGGACAAACAGGGACTCCACTTTCTCCTTCCAGTGGGATCCACGGCAGTCTTTCCCATCCTGTCCCACTCTGGTCTTTACAAACACCTGCTGAGCACCCCTAAATGGATTTCATGACCTATTCACGCATCTGTCAATGCCACACTTTGAAACATTTGCTCATATCACCTCTGTTAGTCTATGAGGCAAGTTCTGCTCCTCAGTCGCAATGGGGATGGAGAAGGTGGGATTCAGGGGACTTGCCCGATGGCTCCCCATTAGCTTTTCCCAGTTGGCTTTTGAGTCCACCTCTGTCTGAAGCAACAATCGGGCCCTGGAGAATGACTCTGAATAGACTGTAGTGCCACCAGCCCTGCCCTCTGCCGCCTCTGGCCCCCTACCACCTTTCTTCTGGGCCTGCCTGCTGGCCACCTCTTTAGAGAAGCTGGCAGAGAGGCTGAGAAGCTGGATAAAAAGGCTGGCACATGGCTCCAGGTTGGCAGGGGGCAGAGCAGTCAGGTGTGGTGGCAATGAACGTGCCTAACAATAAATATGTCTAAAATCGGTTCTTCTTCTCTCCAGAGCTTCACAAGGTCTCTGAAGACACGAAGTTGCTGAGGCTCAGAGAGACCGATGACCTGCCCAGAGCCACACTAGTGGCTAAAGCAGAGCTGAGATGCCGAGTCAGATGGTGGGTGTTCCATGGTGGCTGGGACATGGAGCCAGATCCTCAGGCCGGGTCTGCAGGAACCTGGGGCCTCTCATGGCCCTCATCTCTCCTAGCACTCTCCCCTGCTCTGTGTAGTCCTCCCAGGCCAGCCCTGTCCTGACTCTGCCTGAGACTTGGCTTCTCTTGGCCTCAGTCCTCCGCTCTGTAGAATGGGCATGAAAGGCTCAAGAGTCTGCTGCCTCTGTGAGTCAGGACAGACTCTAGCTGCCTCTCCCAGCCAGTCATTTCCTTCCTCTGGGCTGGACTTGACCTTATCTGCAAAATGGGCCACAGTCCTGCCCACCTGCCTCACAGAGAGGACAGAGGGGGCAGCCTGGGGAGCAGGACCCATGGGGCTCAACCTGGAGAGCAGCCGGACACCATAGGGCCTTTGGGCCTGGCCCCCGTATCCCAAACACCAGGGAGCATCAGAAGAGAAGATGAAGGTGGAAGATTTTTGCAAAACACAAAATGCAGTACAGGAGGGGAGTTTGAAAGAAAAAGATGGTCCTCTTTTGGATAAAAACAACAGCCAATGATATCTTTTTTATGTACAGAGGTGGCCCTGTGCTCTTGGCCAAAGCGGGAGTGGGCTGGGAGCAGGGGTTGGAGAAGGGGGAAGAAGGAAGGGCATTCAGTCTTTCTTACACATCTTCAATTGCATCCATTGCATCACTAGTGACAGCGGGCACGTACGTTTTTCACATGTAGAATGAGTCAACTCAGAAAAGATGGTAAGCTCTGCAAGTTTCGGTGAGGAGCTGCCCATGTCTTACCTTCTTATATTCTTTAGCTTATCTTGTTCTCTACTAAGTGTGAAATGAAAGACTACCCCAACCCCCCCGGCCCCCGGAAAGCCCTCAGCCCAGTGCCTGGGTAGTACCCACGGCTCACACAATATTTCATGCCACCCTCCCAAGGCCCTTCAGGGGAGACAGAAGTACCTCCATTTCCTAGCTGGAACCGGAGGCTCAGAGCAGGTGAGTCACTGGCCCCAAATGCCACAGCCAAGCAGGGTGAGGCTGAGACTCAAACCCAAGCAGGTGGCTGGGGGGGTCTCACCTCTCAAGGGCTGAGGCTGCAAACCTCCCGGTCCGAGTATGCAGCCGTCTTGGGTACCACGGAGTCCCTGCCAACCCAGGGACCGCCAGCCCTGCTATCCTTGAGCCAGGGGACCCCCACCACCATCCTCCCCAGTCCTGCCTGGCTCACCACGGGTTGTGGTCGATCCCGTCCAGCCTTCGAGCCTGCAGCCGTTTAGCCATGGTGAGCTGGAGACAACAGAGCGAGCAGGGAGTCAGCTGGAGAGAGCAAGTGGAGAGTCAGCCTGGGCTCGCCCCGGGAAGCAACTGCTCTGTGACCACAGCCTCCATGTCCCCCCCTCCGGGAGGAGGAGAAGGGCAGGGCTCCTCCAGCCTCCCAGGGCCTGGCTCCTCGCCGCCCCACCAGCCTGGACTCGCCCACCTGCCAGCCCGGACTCCGCACATCTTGGGACATAGACTGAATTCCATCAGGTTAAATTTTGACCCAGGAGGGGCTGGGGAGGAGGAGCAGCAGGAAGCAGGAGGGCGGAATAGGGTGACTGTGATGGCAGCGGCTTCTTGCTAAACTCTTCCATGAACTTCCTGGAACCCCCTGACCTGACCCATTTTACAGATGAGGAAATGCAGGGAGCAGTGGGAGGCAGTTGCGTTCAAGGTCACATGACAGATAGACTCAGGCCTGTTTGAGATGAGGCCATGTTCGGACTCGGGCAAAGGGGCTACTTGCTCAGTCTTTCAGGGGCTCAGGGGACCACCCCTCCCCTTCCCTGGGTTCCTTCCAGGCCAGCTTCCCCCTCACCCACAGGTGTGCAGACACTGGCCTGGCCCGGGGATCATCAGGCTCAGGTCCTCAGTCCGTTGTGGCTGGGTGATATTGCGCAAGTGCGTTAGCTCCTCCTGGCCTCAGTCTCCCCATCAGTGTAATAGGGGCATGGCTTCGTGGTCCCTCGGAGCCTCCTGGTCCCTGTGTGTTGGAGTCTCAGTGGGCTGGCAGGTGGTGAAGCCCCCGGCTGTATATCTGAACCCACTGTTCTTCACAGTCCAAGTCCTCACAGCATGCTTACCAGAGGGGTCAGGATAATCCTCATCTAAAGATGAGGACACTGAGGCTCAAAGAAATTTGGGGCCTTGCCCAGGGTCAGAAGAGGAGCTGCACAGGCCTCTGGGTCAGGACGACAGCAACAGCAGGGCTCCTAGCACTTGGCCCTGGGCCTGGAGAAGGGTGTGGGGACCGTCTGTACACCGGCCAGGCTTTTCCATCACCTGGGAGTCCTGGCGATGTGAATGGTTCAGAGAGAGCCCAGCGTGGAGCCTCACACCCAGTGGGTACCTTGCTAACATCGGCGGCCCTGTCCTTTCACCAGGCGCTAATACCTCTTGCCGGGGCTGGCACTCAGCATGTATCCAAATAGTAGAAACGATAGCATAATCTTTGCCAGGGAAATTGTGTGATCCCCAAAATGTTAGACGGCAGTGATTATTTGGTGAGTAAACAGACATTTTTCCTTCTCTTCCTTAAATATTTTCTTTTTTTCACATTTTCTAAAATAAATGTTTTATTATTATGATTAAAAATATGGGAATAGATTACATTTTAGAGGAATGTTTATAAATGTACTGTACTGATATCAATAAAACAGGCGACAAAATGAATGTATGGTATGAGTATGTTTTAAAAAATGCCCTTGTATATGCTTGTATACATACATTTTTTATGGTAATGTGTGAATGGAAAAAAGTTTAGAAGGAAAGGTAGTAACACGTTAACAAAGGTTCCCTCTGAGTGGTGGAATTGTAGGTGATTGAATTATGGGGGTGCTTTTCTATGTTTCTAAGTCTTTTTGTGCGGAGATCATATCATCTTTGATTCTGAAATGTGTATTTTTGCACACTGCACTTTCAGATGTATCTTAGAACCTATAGAATGAATTTAATAGGCGATTTCCTCCTCCCTTACTAGTCCCTAAAATAACAATGTATCTTAATATTGATGTCATTATGGGTTCAAGGATATAAGGACTTGCTTTCGAATTAGGTATGCATCACGTTAAGGAAATACAGTGAAGATGAGTTGGGGCTGTGCTGGAGAGGTGAGTAGAGGTTGGAGTGAGGGAGTTTGAGGAGGGTTGAGATGGCTGAAGGAGTAGAGGGGTACAGGGGCACAGGGAGAGAACAAAGATGAACCGAGCTGAATGAGTTCAGGGAGGAGATGAAAAAGGGCGGAAACTCGAGGTGCTTAACGAAGTGACCTTTGCATACATCACACACAACTTGGATAAGGGAGGAGCCAGTGCCTGTTCTTGAGTTTATGCATAATGCATTTATTCAGCCAACATTCATGAAGCACCTACTGTGTACCAAACACTGGGCTGGGCTAGGGGCCAATGGGGCGGCTGCAGCACCAAGGATGCAGAGCTATAAGCTAGATCAGAAGCAGGGGCTAGGGAGGGACCCACAGCCAGGCTGCAGTCAGAGAAGGCTTCCTGAAAGAGGAGGCTCACGCACAGCTTTGAAGCCAGGACCAAGCCAGAACCCAGGAGCCCCAGGCCATGCGAGCAGCAGAGCTCGGTGGTGGTGGTGGCGGGGGGGGGGGGGGGGGGGGGGGTGCGAGAGCACTTACAGTCTGGTGCAAACACCGGGTGAGCGAAGCTCCAGACTTCTTTCCCCGGAGGGGCCCCACCAGGTGCAAACAGATGGCCGTCGCATTCCTGAACATGCCTCCCAGAGCCGTGGGGCGACGTCCCCTCCAAGGGCAGAGAAGGGAGAACACCCTGGCCGGAAAAATGGCTCTGGGCCCAGGACTTGGTCCCCCCCGCCCAGCTCTAATAACAAAAACAATAAGGGCTGGTATTTATCGAGTGGTCGCTCTGCACCAGGCGCGGCAACAAGGGTTTTGTCCCACGACTATCCTTCAGTCCTTGAAACCCTGGGACCACCCCCCACCCCAGCAACCACAGTAACCCTTTCAAAACGCTAAGAACAAGAGAGAAAAAGATAGTGCTAAGTTGTGTCCAACTCTTTCGAGCCCACAAACTGCAGCCCGCCAGGCTCCTCTGTCCATGGGATTCTCCAGGCAAGAATACTGGAATGGGTTGCCATTTCCTTCTCCAGGGGATCTTCCCGACCCAGCAATTGAACCCAGGTCTCCCGCAATGCAGGCAGATGCTTTACTGACTGAGCTATGTGGGAAGCCCTCAAAATGTAAATCACCTCTAGTTAAAAATGATCCAGGGGAAGATTATGGATGGCTTCTAACATCACAGAGCCAGGCCTACCTCACGTCCTGACTCTGGAAACACACATACCACCTGTAGACTATTTCTGTGCTAAAATCAATCTGAAGCTGACCAGGCCTTAAAAGAGATTCAGGAATTCCCTGGCGATCCAGTGGTTAGGATTCTGTGTTTTCACTGCCAGGGCCCGGGTTCCATCCCAGGTCAGGGAACTAAGAACCCACAAGCCTTGCAGTGCTGCCAAGGGGGAAAAAAAAAAAGATTCAACAAACATTAATCAAAACGCGAATGCTTCAAAAAGAAGAAAATCATTGAAGGACACACTGCACAATTTCAAAACTTACTAAAAAGCTAAGGGAACCCAAAACACAGTGTGGTACTGCCATAAGGATGGACATATAAATCGAGGGAACAGGATTGAGAGCCCAAAAGTAAACTGCTATTTGATCAACTGCTGTTTGACAAGGGGGCCAAGAAAATTCAAAGAGGGACAGGACTGACAGACTGATAGCTCCTTCTCGATTCTGTGGGTGGTGGTGCATGGCTGTTCTTAGTTGGTAAAGTGATTTGTCTGGTTAATTCCGATAACGAAGGAGACTCGGGCAGGCTAACTAGTTATGCGACCCCCGAGCAAAAAAAGAAAAGAAAATTCAATGAAGACAGAACAATCTTTTCAACAAATTGGTGTTGAAACATCTGGATATCCCCATGCAGAAGAATGAAACTGGACTCCTACCTTATAAAAAAAAATTAACTCAAAGTGGATCATAGACCTAAAAGTCAGGGTTAAAACTATAATCCTCCTTGAAGAAAACAGGAGTAAATTTTTTGACCTTGCATTAGAAGACGGTTTTTTAATATATAACACCATATATAGCAGCTTTTATATATCACAACACAAGCAATGAAGAAAAAATGGATTTAGATTTCACCAAAATTAAAAACTTTCGTGTCTCAAAAGATACCATCAAGAAAATGAAAAAACCCACATAGCAGAAAGTATTTGCAAAGTATAAATCTGAATCTCTCCAAAGAGGTATAAAGTGCTAGCAAGCACATGAAAAGATCCTCAAGATCGTTAGTCATTAGGTAAATGGTACACTAAGACACAACTTCACACCCACTAGAATGGCTATAACAAGACAGATAATTACAGGTGTTTCAAGGATGGTGGGAAATTGGAAGCCTTGTATATTGCTTCTGGGAATGTAAAATGCAGCAGTGGATGTGGAAAGCAGTCTAGAAGTTTCTCAAAATGTTAAACACAGAGTTAGCATATGACCTAGCAATTCCGCTCCTAGGTATATACCCAAGAGAAATGAAACACAAAAATATGTCCATACAAAAACTTGTACACTGGGATTTCCCTGGTGGTCCAGTGGCTAAGACCTCACACTCCCAATGCAGGGGACCAGGGTTCCATCCCTAGTCAGGGAACTAGATCCCTTGTGCCGCAACTAAGACCTGGACTTCCCTGGTGGCTCAGACAGTAAACATTTGCCTACAATGTGGAAGACCCGAGTTCAATCCCTGGGTCAGGAAGATCTTCTGGAGGAGGAAATGGCAACCCACTCCAGTATTCTTGCCTGGAAAATCCCATGGACGGAGGAACCTTGTAGGCTACAGTCCATGGGGTCACAAAGAGTCGGACGTGACTGAGCAACTTCAGTTTCCTTTCTTTCTTTTACAAATCCTCATATTAAGAAGAAAACCCAAAGTTTCTACCGTATCCTACGAGCATATACTATGACGCCATATTAGATCAGACATGAGGGCCCAGGTCATTTCCTACCACCGTTTCTCTCGCTTGCTCTCGCCCAGCCACGCTCATCATTCCTGTCTGTTAAGTTTCCTTATCTTATATCAGCGCCAGCAAACATACTCTGCCTTGGGTCAGAGCAAATACTTTAGGCTTTGCAGGGCAGACAGTCCTTGTCACAGCTTCTCAAGTCTGCTGCTGCTTTGGGAAAGCAGCCTCAGATGACACATTCACATACCCGAGGCGGCAGTTTGTGTTGTGGCCTCACTTCTCTGATGAATCTAAGAAAAGCTGTTAAATTTTATCTTGGCTCAGCTTTTTATTCACAAGGACAGTGTGATGACTTCCAAGCTCCTTGCACACAGGACTGGAAACTGGAAGTCCAATATAATCTACCTGCCCACAACATTTCATAACTATCAGTGTGACCCTCTAACTTTACCATAGAGGAGAAACAAAAGGACAATAATTCATAACCCAGTCATGGATACAAATGCTCAGGCTTGCCCACACTAGAAGATTCTAGGAAGTGGATGGTTGTCGGCCCTTGCTTATAAGAAATAGATCTGGTCTATGGGACGTTCCTGGTGGTCCAGTGGCTAAGACTCCCCGCTCCCAATGCAGGGGGCCCGGGTTTGATCCCTGGGCAGGGACCTAGATCCCACATGCCACACAGATCTTTTCCCATGTGCCACAACTAAGATCCAGCGCAGCCGAAAAAGAGAAAGAGGGAAACAAAGTCTGGCCTAAACTAGGCAACTCCCTAGCCTAGTCCCTTCTAAACTCTGCTCCCAATCCAGCCTGTTCCTGCAAGGTCTTTTGAAGCATTTCAGAGCCCAGAAAACTCGTCACCTGCCCCAAGGTGGGGCATGTCCTCCTCTGGTCCTCACTCAGACATCAGCGTCTCCGGAGCATCTTCTCTGACCCGGTCCTGGCAAAGCGCTGAGACCACAGCGTGGACCAGGCCTGTCAAGAGATGCCCACAGACACTGTCACCATTACTATCCAGCAAGTATTTCCTGACCAACGCAAAGCTGTGTGTTATGGCTCGAATCGTGTCCTTCGAAAGGATATGTCCAAGTCCTAACCTCTGGTAACCTGTGAATATTTCCCCAGTGGCTCAGGGGTAAAGAACCTGCCTGCAATGCGAGAGACATGCTGGACATGCAAGTTCAATCCCTGGGTCGGGAAGATCCCCTGGGGATCTTGGGGTTGGTCCATGGGGTCGCAGAGACTTGGACACAACTGAGCGACTAAACAACCACCTGCGAATGTGGCCTTATTTGGAAACAGGATCTTGGAAGGTGTAACAGATTTAAGACGAGGGACTTCCCCTGGTGGTCCAGTGGCTAACAGTCTGGGCTGCAGGGGGCCCAGGTTTGTTCCTTGGTCAGGGAACTAGATCCCACGTGCGGCAACTAAAGGTCCCGCGCGCTGCAACTAACACTGGCCCAGACAAAAATAGCAATGCATGTATGCTGAGTCACTTCAGTCATGTCCGACTCTGTGACTCCATGGACTGTAGCCCACCAGGCTCCTCTGTCCATGGGATTCTCCAGGCAAGAATACTGGAGTAGGTTGGCATTCCTTTCTCCAAAAAATAGTAATAATAGTAAATAAATATTTGAAAAATTTAGGATGAGGTCTCAATGGATCAGAGTGGACCGTTGCCAGTACAGTTTGTTTCCTTGTAAGAAAAGAATGCAGACGCACAGGAGAAAGGTCATGTGAAGACAGCCGCTGCTGCTGCTGCTGCTAAGCTGCCCCAGTCGTGTCCGACTCTGTGCGACCCCAAAGACGGCAGCCCACCAGGCTCCCCCGTCCCCGGGACTCTCCAGGCAAGAACACTGGAGTGGGTTGCCATTGCCTTCTCCAATGCATGAAAGTGAAAAGTGAAAGTGAAGTCACTCAGTCATGCCCGACTCTTCGCCATCCCATGGACTGCAGCCCACCAGGCTCCCCCGTCCCTGGGACTCTCCAGGCAAGACACTGGAGTGGGTGAGGCAGAGATTAATATGTCTCCAACCAAGGAACACCCAGGACTCCTGACAGCACAGAAGCTAAGAGAAAGGCATGGACCAGATTCTCCTCTGGAGCGGACAGAGAAAGCATGGCCCCAATAACACCTTGATTTTGGACTTCCAGCCTCCAGAACGATGAGAGAAAAAATTTGTCTTTATATTTAGAACCACCCGGTGTGTGGTACTTTGGTAGAGACGCCCAGGAGACTAATACAACCGGACACTAGAGGGCGCTGGGGGCACAGCCCCTGCGGGCAGGCCTTCCCGGGGGCTCCTTGGAGGGCGCGGCCTTCAAGCCCAGTCCCAGAGGATGGGAAAGGATGCCAGGCGGTGCAAAGGCCCCTGGGGTGAGCTGGGAGATTCCAGGGGCTGGGAAGTCAGTCAGAGTTCACCCTCTGATTTACTCCCTGTGGCTAAGAAAGTGCGATTATTATCTGAGGAGGGGCATTCCACCCTGTGTCTGGGATAATGTGCTGGCCTGCAAGGCCCCTCAGCAGAGGATGGGAGGTGCACCGCCTGGTGTGAGCCCAGTGCTGGCCTTGGAGGGCACAGCCGTGCCTGTTCTGGGGGGACCAACCATCCCGCTTGCCCGGGATTGAGGGGTTTCTCAGGACACCAGACTTCAGTGCTGAAACTAGCACCATCCTGAGCGAACGGGGATGGGTGGTTCCCTTAGACCGGCCGAGTGCAGGGGTGCCTGCTCCCATCCTGTGTCTGAAACCCTCTGATTCGCCCAGATGGACTTAATCTTAGGGCAACCCCCCTCCTTCACCACCTCCTGGCCACTTGGTTCAAACTCTTCGGCTGCCTGGTAGGCTGATCCTCTGTCTGACACGGTTGCCCACATCCCTTTATGTCTATCAATTCTGGCCTTTTTCCTAAGGCGGCTACACCTCCTCTGCCCCAGATCACACCTGCCATCATCTCACCTGATCATAGAGGTAGGAATAATATTAATACAGTCAGTTCTAATTTGCTCACTCAGCACGAGGCACTGAAATTAGGACTATACTGATGTCATCAGACGCTTTCAACAGCCCTGGAAAGCAGGTGCTATCCTCAACCTGCCCCCCCCCCTCACCTTAATAGGCAAGGAAGGAACTTCTCGGGTTGCCCAGTAGATAAGAATCCGGGTGCCAATACAGGGGACTCGGGGTTGATCCCTCACCTGGGAAGATTTCACATGCCTCGGAGTAAAAAATCTCGTGTGCCACAACTACTGAAGCCGGTGCCTAAAGCCACTGCTCCGCAATGAGAAGTCATAGCGGTGAGAAGCCCCCACACTATAATGAGTAACCCCCACTTGCTGCACCTAGAGAAACCCTGAGTACACCAACAAAGACACCGTGCAGCCGAAAGTAAATAAAATTTAAAAGCAAAACAAAAAAGGCAGGAAATTTGTAAGAATGATAATATAACAACAAAAGCCAGTCAATCCTTAAGGAAATCGACCCTGAATATTCTCTGGAAGGACTGATGCTGAAGCTGAAGCTCCAATACTTTGGCCACCTGATGCGAAGAACTGACTCATTGGAAAAGATCCTGAAGCTGGGAAAGATTGCTGGCGGGAGGAGAAGGGGACGACAGAGGATGAGATGGTTGGATGGCATCAGCGACATGAGTTTGAGTACGCTATGGGAGCTGGTGACAGACAGGGAGGCCTGGCTGTGCTTCAGTCCATACGGTCGCAAAGAGTAGGACCCGACTGAGCGGCTGAACCGAACTGAACTGACCAATCAACAACAGGCTTTGAAAGACGTGATGTGATTGGTCACTCACCGTAGTGCATCTGTCATTTCCGCAGTGATTTGTGGATGGAAGAAGAAGCAAAGTTCATATTTGGTGCAATTAATCATAGGTGAATCCCAGGGACGGGGGAGCCTGGTGGGCTGCCATCTGTGGGGTCGCACAGAGTCGGACACGACTGAAGGGACTTAGCAGCAGCAGCAACATAATATGGCAAATGAAATTTGAACTGTGTTATTGCGGACTTCCCTGGTGGCTCAGACGGTAAACAGTCTGCCTGCAATGCGGCAGACCCGGGTTTGATCCCAGGTCCTGAAGATCCGCTGGAGAAGGAAATGGCAACCCACTCTACTATTCTTGCCTGGAAATTCTCAAGGATGGCGACGCCTGGAAGGCTACAGTCCATGGGGTCGCAAAGAGTTGGACACGACTGAGCGACTAATGCTTTCATTGAGGGACTGGTGTTATTTAACTATACTAGAAAGCAAGGACTGCCTCATTATGTACTGTATATGCTTGTGTGTAAATTATGAAGTGATTATTTCCCTGGGATTGGGTCGGGGAGGGTCTTATAAACTTCCATGTGTGTATGTGCAGGCAGGCCTGTTCAGTCCAACTGTTTGTGACTCCATGGACTGTAGCCTGCCAGGATCCGTCGTCCATGGAATTTTCCGGGTAGAATACTGAAGTGGATAGCCATTTTCTACTGCATGGGATCTTCCTGACCCAGGGATTGAACCTGCATTGACAAGCAGATTTCTTTACCATGGCACTACCTGGGAAAAAAAACTGTTCTTGTTTTTCTTTTTGAGGCGGTGTTTTTATTTAATTAATTAATTTATTTTTGAGGCAGTTAAATTCTGGAATCACATCTTGGACTGAAGCCATTTACTAGCTGTATGACTTCTGGCAAATTACTAAACCTTTCTGAGTATCATTTCTGAAATGAAAATAATGATAGTTCCTGGTCCATGGGTTGTAGTGAGAAGTCAATGAGTTAACACATGAAAACCACTTAGTCTGGTGCCAGGCAAGGAGTCAGTGTTTCAAAAATGTATCATTGTTATTATTAAAATTTAGTCTGAGAAGTGCTGCAGTGCAGGCAGCTCGAGGGAGGCCAACACTGCCTGGAGAAGGGAGCTTAAATGCACCAGGTGACCTTCAGAACACCTTTCTGGGCAGCTTCCAAGGCATCTAAGATCTCAGACTTCCTGGCTGCCAGGCAAGGGGCTGGTGCCCAGCGGTCAGTGCTTCCCCCAACACACGCCTCCATCAGTCTAAGCAGCTATTGGCCACCTTCTCGGCCAGAAGTCACCAGGACTTGTGACCAGCGGGTGGATGACCCCTCGGGACAGGCTTCAGTGACCAATCCTCTGGCTGCTGATGTCAGCTACACCTCCTGCTGGATGCAGCCTGGAGGGAGACCGGATAAAGTCCAAAGCCTCCTAACTTGGCCTCTGGAGCAGGTCTAAGTCCAGACGCTGCAGCTTCTGTATTCTCTCCACTCTCAAATACATAAATCCTTTGCTTCTGAATAGATGTTGCCCACCTTTGCTCAAGCTATATCCTGTCTGACAGGCCTTTTAATCTGACCCCCTAGCAGGGCTGAACCCCAGCTCTGAAGTCTCCTGGGTCAGTCTGGGCCCTCCCCAGAACTCAGATCATCTATGATGTGCCTGACTCCTGTGCTAAATACTCATCTTCACAACAGCCTTCAGGAAGGCGTCATTGTCCCTGTTTTGCTCAAGAAGAGAATGAACAAAGCTCAGTCAGCTGAGAGAGCCTGAGCTGGGTGGGATTCAACCCCTGGTTTACCTGTTTCCAAAGTCAAAACCTGTCTCCCACAAAAATCCTTTTGGGAGGTGGGTGCTGATGCCTCTGTCAGCTCCCCTGCATCCAGGAGACCATCAGCCCCTGGGGACACGAGCCATGCCTTATCCAGCTTCCACCCTGCATGGCAGCTTGCATGGACAGGCAAGGTGGCTTTGGCTTTACAGCCTGGCTGCACATCACCTACGCCAATTGTGTGTAGTAAGGGTGTCAGGTTTTCGTGTTTCTCAATAGTGGCACACTTGCTGTTTGGGCTGAGTCAGTTCTTTACCAGGAAGATCTACATCTTCCCACGGTGGCTAGAAGGATGTTTACCATCCTTGGCCTAAATATGTCAGAAGATCCCCCTCCTCCCCTCCCCTGTCCAATTACTGAGAAAACACAAACCATGGCACCTCTGGAGGCAAGACCAATCTGTTATACCAACAACCACAGAAGATGAAAGCTTGGATTTATAACTTGAACTTGGATAAAATGGTCCCGGCTCCACTCTGAACGAGATATAGGACCTTAGTCTTACCACAACCAGATTCAGCTTCCTCATCTGTGCAATGGGGACAATAATAAATAATAATGCAATCACCCTCAGAAAGCATTTAGCACAGGTTCCTGGTCCACTTAACCTGCCAATGACAGCAAACTGTTAACATTTAAACCTCTAAGACTTTCCGTAAAAATTAGTTAACCAAGTAGGACAATAAAATCTCTTGTAGATAATGAATTATTTATCTTTTGGTTTGTCTTGGATGTACAGAGTCCCTCCAAGACAACTGTCTGATGAAAACTTGTTGAATCAATGGTTCTGCCCCAAGGGAGGTTACATCTGTCTGGGGAGCTCTAACAAGTACATTGACTCAGACACAGTTCCCCCTTAGCTTTGGGTTTCCCAGGTGGCGCCAGTGGTAAATAATCTGCCTGCTAATGTAGGAGACATAAGAGATGCAGGATTGATTCCTGGGTTGGGAAGATCCCTGGAGGAGGGCATAGCAATCCACCCTAGTATTTTTGCCTAGAGAATCCCATGGACAGAGGAGCCTGGTGGGCTACAGTCCATAGGCTTGCAAAGAGTTGGACATGACTGAAGCAACTTAGCACGCACGCTCGCCCCTTGGCTTTGGAATTGGCAAGACAGAAATGGTTTCTGGAGACTGTAGGCTCCCAGGCCAGAGGGGCTGGTGGGTGGGGAGCCTGAGTGAGTTACACAGTAGAAAGGCCACTCCTTTTCCCTCCTGGCACAGGATCCAGATCCAAAAATTGAAATCTCACTCTTTGGGGCAGTTTTACACATGGAGGAGAAAACAATACATGTGTATATATTTAGTGCTGGCAGAAAGACGAGAGTCATATCAGTTGTACAAACGTAGAAACTGTCAGAGCGGGGAAATGACTTACCCAAAGTGAAAGTCCTGGGAAAGCACAGCAGGACCTCAGCTATGAATCCAAAGCTTGTTTCACTGTACAAGAATGAGGAAGTGAGATGAGTGTTCGGAAAATATTTCAGGGAGCGGGCAGTGCCATCTGAGAGTGGGAAGTGGCTCCAGGTCTATTAGGGCAGGAGTAACGGTGATTCATCTCTTGCTGAAGCTGGAGTGACTTTGGCTTGCTGGCTACAGAAGGCTGGGAGCGGGGTGTACCCAGCTAAATGTCCCAGCACGTGAGAGACCTGACAACCCAGGTGAGCACGAACGGCCAGGAAGACAGGAGGAACATTTCCGTGCTGACAGCTTTGTTCACATGGGCAGAGTTTCTACGTCAGCAAGTTGGCTGCCACCCAGGGACCGAATGAATGGGGGGATGGGCATCAGTATGAAGGACTTTCTCATTGCTGTGCTTAATTGGTCAGTCGTGTCCGACTCTTTGTGATACCATGGACTGTAGCCCACCAGGCTCCTCTGTCTATGGGGATTCTCCAGACAAGAATACTGGAGTGGGTTGCCATGCCCTCCTCCAGGTCTCACTGCTAACCCTCCTGTATTCCTTTGTTGCCCCAAGCTGGATTATGACATTAGGGAGTCCTCCGCTTTGGAGATGTGGAAGGTTAAGCGCGGTGTGGAGAGTGGGATGCCATGTTGTAGGCACTCATGTTGCCATGAGGAGGCACTGTCTGGGAGGAAAAAGCCGATTTAGGCAGAAACCAGACAGATCATTTCTAACCTGCACAGTCTCTGATCGTGTCAATTATTTTCAGGTATGAATGTGTCTCTGCTCCAGGCCCCAGCTTCATCATTTCTCCTCCTAGATACCTTATGCATCTTTCTCTCTCTCTCTTTTTTTGGCTATGCTGGGTCTTTGTTGCAAGGCATGGGTTTTTTTTTTTCTCTAGTTGCAGAGCATGGGCTTAGCTGCCCTTAGGTATATGGGATCTTAGTTCTCTGGCCAGGGATGGAACTTGTGTCCTCTGCATTAGAAAGTGGGTTCCTAACCACTGTACCACCATGGAAGTTGCTTATGCATCTTTCAGTCAGGTTAAATGTTACCTCCTTTGAGAAGCCTTCTGTGACTCCCCTGGGGCTGAACCAGATGGCACCTCCTCTGTGCTCCCAAGGCCTGAGCTTGCCCACCCACCACAGTACTCATCACAGATGCCAACAGCTGCGTTGTCTGTTGCCCTCACCAGACTCTAAGGACAGGAACTGTGTCTGTGCTGTTCTCCATCAACTCCTCAGCCTCTGGCAGCTCAACTAACTGCCCTGAGGTGTCTCAAGGAATTAGTGTTGATGGTCCCAGGAGGCTGAGGGAGAGACTGAGGAGCTCAACAACCTTTCTAGAAGTTGGGAAGTGAGGACCTCCTTTGGGCAACACTTTTTTTTTTAAGTATACTTGATTTACAATGCTGCGATGGGTAACTTTCTTAATTTCTCTGTACTTCAGTTACTAATCTGTAAAATGGGACTAATCTGTGTGTAAGGCATAAAGTAGGACATGAGGGAGCACTCAGTGTCAGCAATCACAGTTAGTTCTGCAGGAGGGGACATGGAGGCTCAGGGAGGTATGTGCCAGGTCCAAACTCTAGGCTAGAAAAGGCAAGTCTTGGACTCCAGTCTGGGTTCTGGCCTCCAATCTGTGCCTCTCTTCATTCTACACTGCTTGTTGTTGCCTGTCTGTTTCACTTCCTCAGTCAATAGACAGCCAATGAACAGCTACTGGATGCCTGCTGGGTGCCAGGTCCCAAGCTGAGAGCTGTAAGGCTGACAACAAAAGATGCTTTTCAGGAGGCAGTGGGATGAGCAAGAATGGCATTAGTGTAAAATGCTCCCGGGCTAAAATTCCAGCTTTTCCACGTCCTGGCTATAAGATATTACTAAGGTCTCTGATCTCTGAGCCTGTTTTCTGCTTTAATAATGAGGAAATACAAGACTTCCCAGCAGGAGAGCTGCAACCTAGCACTGGGCACCACTGGATATAAACAGAAGCCAGTTATTATTAATATCCTCAGCATCCCATTTTATTTTTAACCAACCAGTGCGCATGGTAGTTAATTCTTCCCCCTTGTCCAGGCACCCAGGACCTGGTTCTTTGTCCCAGGCCACCACAGTTAATTACTTGTGCATTTCACTAGCTGGGTGATACACACACCAGAGGAACCAGAGATCAAATTGCCAACGTCCGCTGGATCATCGAAGATGCAAAAGAGTTCCAGAAAAGCATCTACTTCTGCTTTAATGACTATGCCAAAGCCTTTGACTGTGTGGATCACAACAAACTGTGGAAAATTCTTAAAAAAGAGATGGGAATACCAGACCACTTGACCTGCATACAACTGGACATGGAACAACAGAATGGTTCCAAATCAGGAAAGGAGTATGTCAAGGCTGTATGTATGTCAAGGAGTATGTATATTGTCACCCTGCTTATTTAACTTATATGCAGAGTACATCGTGAGAAACACTGGACTGGATGAGGCACAAGCTGGAATCAAGATTGCAGGAAGAAATATCAATAACCTCAGATATGCAGATGACACCACACTTACGGCAGAAAGCAAAGAACTAAAGAGCCTCTTGATGAAAGGGAAAGAGGAGAGTGAAAAAATTGGCTTAAAACTCAACATTCAGAAAACTAAGATCATGGCATCTGGTCCCATCACTTCATGACAGATAGATGGGGAAACAGTGGAAACAGTGACAGACTTTATATTTGGGGCTCCAAAATCACTGCAGAAGGTGACTGCAGCCAATATTAAAAGATGCTTGCTCCTTGGAAAAAAGTTATGACCAACCTCGACAGCATATGAAAAGCAAAGGTCCGCCTAGTCAAAGCTATGGTTTTTCCAGTAGTCATGTATGGCTGTGAGAGTTGGACTGTGAAGAAAGCTGAGCACCGAAGAACGGATGGTTTTGAACTGTGGTGTTGGAGAAGACTCTTGAGAGTCCCTTGGACAGCAAGGAGATCCAACCAGTCCACCCCAAAGGAAATCAGAGCTGAATATTCATTGGAAGGACTGATGCTGAAGCTGAAACTCCAATACTTTGGCCACCTCATGCGAAGAACTGACTCACTGGAAAAGACCCTGATGCTGGGAAAGATTGAAGGCGGGAGGAGTAGGGGAAGACAGAAGACGAGATGGTTGGATGGCACCACCGACTCAATGGACATGATTTGGAGTAAGCTCCGGGAGTTGGTGATGGACAGGGACCCGGCGTGCTGCAGTCCATGGGGTCGCAAAGAATCGGACACGACTGAGCGATTGAACTGAACTGAATGAACACATACCGGCAGACGCCCACGCCCCCACTCACGTTATTTCACACAAACGGTAGCAGCGATCAACGCTGTTTTTTTCATCCCTTCACTTTTCCACCTATAGTATCTTGGAAGCGGTCCCCTATTAGTGCATGGTGAACATTTTTCTTTTTTAGCGGTGGCGCAGTATTCCATTGTACGGATTCTCTTTTAACGCGGTTGCCGTTACTATTATCAATCTGGGAACTCCGAGGACTTGGGATACTTAGAGCTGTCAAGTTGGAGTCCAGCATCCGGCTCCAGCCCCGGCTCCACCCAGAATTCACCCATTCGCCCCGGGCTCCCTCTTCCCCACCCGTACCGTACGATCGCGCGAGTGGGGGTGGGGCGGGGGATGGGGATGCAGAGAGGACCAGCCTGGCGGATCCCAGTGTCCGAGTGCGGGTCGGCGAGAGGCGCGCGCAACAGCTAGGGGCTGAGGTCAACCTTTCCGGCGTAGCCACTCCGCTATACCAGCAGCACCAAACGCAGCGAGTAGTCTGGCACAATCAAGCTCGGAACCAGCTGTCAGGCCCTCCCTCCTCGGCACCTGATGTCGGGGCAACAACGCTCCGGAACCGGCTACTCACCCCCGCCTCCGCCGCTTCACCCTTCGTCCCCACGCCCCGAAGGTTACAGCTATCCCTGTCCCTTTAAGGGGGCGGAACCAGGGCTCCGCTACTTCCGCCCCAAAGCCACATGGCGCCAACCGGGAGCAGAGCGGGTGAAGGCGAGGAGAAGAGCGCCCCTCAAAAAGATGGCTACGCCCCGGGCGCCGCGTTCGCGCCCGGCGGTGACGTCACTTCCGGGGCGGAGGAGGCTGAGTGGTGCAGTGAGGGACAAACAAAAGGAGGCGCCGGAGGGGCGCAGTGGCCGGCAGCGGGACAGAGCGGCAGGGGCTCGGGGCTGCCGGCTGGGCGGCCGGGCGCGGCGGGCCCAGGTGAGCGGGTGGGGAGGGGAAGGGGGAGCGAGCTGTCATTTCTTGAAATCAACTCCTGGACGTCCTCGGACAGCTGCCCGGCCCCAGGCGCCTTGGGCAGCTGGGACTCTGCCCGCCGGGGCTGGCTTACTGGGGGCCTCCCGCGTCAGCTCGGTTCTGCCTGCCTCCGGGTTCCCCACGCCCTGGGTCACAGGGGTCCCCCCCAGCCTCTCCCCGGCGCCGCGGCGCGCGAGCCCCCTCCCAGGCACCCTAGTGCCTCCCTGCGCTCTACATACCGGGAGTTTCCGCCTCGGCTCCCCCAGGTCCCCTTGTCGTCTCCTGGGTTCCCCTAGATCCCCACCCCTCCACACACACACACTCCCCCACTTACTGGAGGTTCCACCTCTGGGCCCTCTCCTTGGGACCTTTTTTTCCCCCCTTTTTCAAAGGTTCTCCTGGGCTCCTGGCCCGTTCCTCTTCCCTTGGAACCCTCCCTCCTTTGGATCGGGCGGGAACTGTGCCCTGACTTGGGTGGGGGGAGGGCAGATTCCCTGGCGAGGCTCTTGGGGGCCTGTCTGGGCTGGGGTTCCTGGGAAGCCCAGTCCAGGGGTCTGAGGTTCTGAACCCTGCCGGTGTCTTGTGCATCTAGATGGGCCTGAGAGCCAAGTCTAATGAGGTGCGGGCCAGAGACCTCGCAAAGTTGGCTGCCCAGCTGAAGCAGCATAGCCATGGGTTCTTGAGGCTCCCTGATGATTCTGCTTTCCCCTGGTCTGGACTGGAGTGAAACCGGGATTGGGCTGATTCTCTGCCGGTGCCAGTGCTGCCTTTTTTGGGAAGGAAGAGAGATGGTTGGGGGTGTTTCTGGCAGCAACCTCCTCCTGATGAGGACTTGGCTGGAAGGGTGGGGCCGTCTCTTCCCTAAGGGCTCTTTCCCTGCCTTACCCCCCTGAAGCCTTTCTGGGATGAGGTGTGAGGGAAAGGGAATTTGGGCCTAAATTGTAGAGGAAGGATTTGGTGGAGATTAAAAGCTCCCAAGGGCCTCTCCTACCTTTTCCATTAGGAATTACCTTATTCCCCTGACGAACTGTGTATCCTGCCAGCTGCGTAGACAGACGGGCAGACAGACAGACAGGCAGACAGACAGACTGGAGGCAGGAGGAGGAGGTCTGATGTTGGTGGCTCTTCTTGTGGAGGGGATGGGGGAGTGAGAGTTTGTTCAGAGGGACTGGGCAGCGCCTTTGTGAAGGTCAAGTTTGGCTCTGGGCGGGGAGGGGGAGGCAAGGACAGATGACTTGTGCTGGAGGACTGGCTTTTGGAGAGGTGCTGAGGCATGAATGACTGGCCCCTGCCACCCTGTATTCCCAGTTTTAGAGATTCTTTGGGGTTACCTCCCATGCCCACTGGGCCTTCCAGGGGCTGTGGAGCACACAGCAAGGGCCTGAGGAACGTTTGTGACTTCCCCCTGTAACTCACCCAGATCCTGCATCTCTTGGGCATGCCCACTAGGAACCTGTTTCTTCTGCAGACTTCAAGTGGTCCTTCTGGACAGTGGGCGCTTGTGAGGATTGTCCCAGTGGGTCAGAACTCAGGGGGCTGGCTTGGCCTGGACCTCGCTTGTAGAGTTGAAGTGATCAGCCTGTTCTCCTTACTCTCCTGAGAGTGGAGATGATTCTGGGTTTTCACACGCTGATGGTGTAAGACCTCATGGGGAGTCAGGTGGGTTAGATGTGGGGCTCTAGAGCCCAGCACACCTCCTCTCCCTGCCTTGACTCATTCATTCATTCATTCAACCATCCTTTGGTAAATGCCTGGCCTGGGCCAGGAATGGTGCTAGGAGAACACGGTCCCTGGCTAGTAATCTGGGAGGAGAGGCAGACAGGAAAACGTTGACACAGTGGCCAGCATAATGCTAGCAATGTCTCAGAGGCAGCCCAGAGGAAAGAGGCATTAGCTGTGGCTGAGTGTGCAGGGGAGTGGTCTGTATGTATTTCCTGGAAGAGGAAGGGTAAGGAGAATCAGTGCCAGTGAGTCCTGTGGCCTGAGTTCTGGGCCGGCCTCTGCCATGGGCAAGTGACTGGCTTTCCCAGCCTCAGTGTAAATCCCTCTCCTTGCCAAATCGGACGGGGTTGAGGGTAGAGCCTGGCTTCCGTGCCTTCATGGACCCAGGTGCTTCTCTGCCCAGCCGCCATCACTCTGCGTGGGGCTCTCTAAGAGGCTGGAAACCGTCTCTTGCTTCTTTCCTCGCAGCAGAGCCTGGGATTGAGCAGCTGTGAGAAACGTTCTATGGCATAAGCAGCTGAAAGGCGCCACGATCCCTTTGTCTGTGTAACCATCTGCCCCCCCCACCACCACCACCCCTTTCCCCTTCCTACTCCTTGTTGTTTCCCCCTTCACTAATGGCTGGGCCACACTCCCAGCACCTGGCTGGTTTAAAGGCTCCCCCTACCTGGCAGAGGATGAGACGGTTGGAGGGCATCACTGACTCAATGGACATGAGTCTAAATGGACTCTGGGAGATATAGCAAAGGGCAGGGAAGCCCCACGTGCTGCAGTCCACAGGGGTTGCGGAGTCGGACACGACTGAGCAACTGAACGGCAGCAACAGCCCTATAGTGGTCTGACCACACTTCTCTCCCCACCCTCCTGACCTGTGAGCAGTTCTGAGCAGAGTGCCTGGCATGGAGTAGATGCTCACTAAATGCTCCTCGACTGTGGACGATGGTTGGATTTTGTTTTCGAGTTGAGCTGAGGGCGTGTCTCTGCCTGGATCCGGCTCACCCCTCTGTAGCTCACCTCTCGCCACTTTCCGCCTCCAGCCCTGGATCCAGCCAGGCTGAACCGCTCAGCGTGCTCTAGAAGTCATGTTGTCTTCCCTCCAGGCAAACATGTGCTGTCCCTTCTGCCTGGAATGCTCTCTTTCCAACTCCCACTCTTTCCCAGGAAGTCAGCTTAGGCAACACCCTCTCCAGGGAGCCTTCCCTGACCTGACTCTTCTGGGTCTAGTGCTTCTTCCCTGTTCTCCGAGGGCCCAGGTTCCCCCAGCAGAGCCCCAGGTACTCAAGAGCCAGTGATAACTTTTGCCTTGGCATCTCCCCAGTAGACTGTCTGATTCTCTGGCGTCACCCTGGTCCAGACCGGGCAGCGAGCACGGGCTCTGAACCTGTCGGCAGCCCAGCAGGTAACGCTGATTCCCACACACCTCCCTGCTCACGGTAGCTCTTGCTTCCTCGTAGGCAGGCGGCTTCCATGGAGCGAAAGGAATGCCAGGACCCTGCCCAGACAGACGTGGGCCAGCCTCAGCACCATCAGCTAGCTCACAGATAGCAGAGCCGTCCTCAGGGTAAGGACTGGGCCCCCTCCCTCCAGGCCACCCTCAGCCCCCAGGCAGGGGGCAGAGGGCAGTGTCCCTGTCCCCACAGCCCTTTGCTCTTCTTGCTGTAAGGCCAGGGCTTCTAGGACAGGGGTGCAGAAGACAAAACTCTTCTTCCTTCTCCCAACTCAGGGGTCAGCTGCGTAGCATTGGGGCTTCCCAGGTGGCGCTAGTGGTAAAGAACCTGCCTGCCAGTGCAAGAGATGTGGGTTTGATCCCTGGGTTAGGAAGATCCCCTGGAGGAGAGCATGGCAACCCACTCCAGTATTCTTGCCTGGAGAACCCCACGAACAGAGGTGTCTGGCAGGCTACTGCCCACGGAGTTGCAAAGAGTTGGACATGACTGAAGCGACTTAGCACACATATATGCATGCCATACCCAGCAGGTGTGAACCTACATTGCGAACCCCTGGCTTTTGTCAGTCTTGGGTGGTGGTTCATGCTGTCTTGTGACCATGTTTCCCAAGGTATGTTCCGTGGGACACCAGTTTCTCTGGGCACAGTGGTCAGGTGACTCCAGGAACAGTAACTTGTCATGGTCCGGGCTGCAGGACCTCTCAGAGCCTTGACGGGTGTCTCAGAGCTGACTGAGAGCATGAGTCTCTGAGAGGGAGCCAGCAAGCTGTTTTTCCCCCACACTGTCACGTGGACATCTTTGAAGATGGGGGGGGGGTGGTGTCTTGGCCTCTGCTTTGGAGAACAGTTCCCAAAGGCAGGAGTGTCCACCGGTTAGAACCCAGACACTGTGGTCAGACCTGGGTGTGAGTCCCAGCTGCCAGATGCTCGATAGGTGACTGTGGGCCAGTCGCTGTGCCTCTTAGAGCCTCAGTTTCCTCATCTGTGAAAAGAGGGTGATATTAGCTCCTTGCCTCCCTTGAGAGTATCTTGAAGATTAAATATGTCGATACAGGGAAGGTGGCTCAGGGTGTCCTCAAACATGTTCTCTAAGCATAGTGGGTGTGGGTATAAGCTGCTTAATAATTTGTAAAACAAACCCAATCAATGATTTCTTTGGTCATTTGTGGAAGCTCAGACAGTGGCCTTGATCCACCCTCACCCACCTCCCCACCCCTGCTGTTTATAGACATGGAAACCGGGGCTCAGAGGAAGGAAGCAACTCATCGGGTCGGAAGGCAGGGATGTGGGGCTGGAGCCAGGTCCTGGAATCCCAGACTGGGGTCCTTTATTCTCCATGCCTTCACCTCCCACCGTGGCTTTTTGTTAAGGTAGGCCTTGCCCTCCCCAGCCTGGATTTTAGAAGAAATGGTATCTCCAGTGTTTTTTGTTTGTTTGTTTTGCTTTGCTTTGTTTTTGTAATTACCAGCAAAGTGGCACGCCCTCATGTGTTTTTTTGTTTGTTTTGTTTTGATTTTAATGCCTTGTGGAAAGCTCAAGTCTCCTGTGGTCCCCGTCTCCAGAGACCTGAGAGGGGAGGGCTGGATTTGCCCACATGCGTTGTTAGCATTTGCCTTTTTTCCCTAAACTCAAGTCCGTCCTGTTAGAGCTGCTGGTTTGCTGCTTGCTCCTGTCTCATTGCACAGTCCTCCCTGGACCTCTTTCCCGATGAGGGTCGAGCTGTGGGTGAGTCCCGCCAGAAGGCCCCTACCCACTCCTGTTCCTCCCACCCACAGCGCTCCCTTGCCTCCCCATCCCGGGGTTTCTGAGCTGTTTGTCGGGACATTTACAGCAGCAGAGGGCGGTGGGAAGTGCCTGGTGTGTGATTCTGTTGACTGTCTTGTTTACTGGGACAAGGTCAGCAAACCCCGGGCCTGCCCCGTAGGAGTTTCCTGTTGGTTTTGAAGAACTCTGCCAGCACCCCCTGCCCCAGTAGCAGAGGCCTGAGCTCAGTTCTCTGGCCAGCGACTGGCAGGAAGCAGCACATCCTACTTATCTGAGATCAGAACTCCTCCTCCTTGCCGGGGAGGAATGGCCTGGGCCAGCCCGAGAGGTTTTGGCCTTTGGCCTCCAGGTCTGGGCCCTCTTCTGTCTGCCTGAGGCAGGGCCACAGTGTGGCGCTGGCCTGAGCCTGGCCCTGACTCGGTTCACCAGGCCGTCCTGGTGGATGGTTTGGTCTCGGTCCCCCGAGCACTCCTCTTAGGTTTTAGCCTTGAGAGTGGACAGGCGAAGCGAAGGTGGGGCGCTGCCCTGGGGCCAGGATCTCAGGATACCCTGCTGGAGCGTACATACCTCTGGCTAGATTTTTTTTTTCAGGCAGAGGGGACCCCTGGGTAGCTTGATGGGCAGAACCACCCTGAGAGTCAGGTCTGTGCAGAGATGCGTCCCTCCGCTGGCGGAGCTCAGCTTTCCATCCAGACCGTCTGCCTCTCCCGTTTCTTCTTCCCAGTCTTTCCTGGAGTCTTTTTCCTTCTGGCGCGGGCCTCTTTGGGCCACCTCTGATGGGGGCCCCGGACCTGGCCTCTCGGTGGACGACGCTCTGCTCACCTTCCTTCCAGCAGCAGAGCCTTCATGTCCATGGTGGCTGTGGTCCGAGCCCAGGTGGCGGGCTGGTCACCATGAAGTTTGCCATCTGACACACCACAGTCTCCTGGTTGAGGGCGCATTACTTTTCCAGGTGAGGAGACCAGGGCTGGAGGTATGAAGGTTCTTGCTGGAAGTTGTACAGTTCAGGTGGTAGAGCCAGGACGTGGACCTGGGTCTGTGTGTCTGGACAGCTGTGCTTTTTTTTTCTGATCGGTACCTGTTTTTTTGGGTTTTTGTTTTTCTTTTCCTTTCCATTTTTTTTTTATTTGGCTGCACCAGGTCTTAGTTACAGTATGTGAGGTCTTTAGTTGCAGCATGTAAGATCTAGTTCCCTGACCAGGGATTGAACCCCGGGGCCCTGCTCTGGGAGCGCAGAGTCTTAGCTACTGGACCACCAGGGCAGTCCCAGCCTGTGCTCTTTCTAGCCCACCTCTCGTTTGTCTTTTTCTCTAGGTTCTCAGGCTTGCGGGTACTTCAGAGTTGTTTGGGAGCTTGTTCAAAATGCTGATTCCTCTGGACCCATCACCACAGGCCTACAGCGACTGAGTAGGGGGTGGGCCCAGGAATCTGCATTTTGAAGAAGCTCCCCAGGCCGTCGTGGGGCTGAGGACCTGCCGACCATGCCGGTGAACACTGACCAGGGCTTCTCCACTGGCCCTGGTCTCAACCTCCATCTGCCACCAGGCGCCCTTGGCATGGAATCAGGGCTGGGCTCCCTTGGGCCCCGGATCTTAGTGACTTCCTAGCATGTGTAGGGTGGGAAGGCTGAGGTTTCTAGAATGACTTTTCCTCCTAGCCACAAACATCTCCCTGTTCTCTTCCCCGATGTGTTTCTATTGCATTTCACACCTCGTAGGAAGTTCTATGTTTAACCGTCTCTTGAGGACTTAAAACCTCCAAATTAAATGGACACTGAGATACAGCCTCAAGTCTGGAGCCATGTTCCACCAGAGAAGCAGCTGTAAAATTCCACGGCTCTCACATGCCACCTGGGCACCCCAGAGGCACCTCCACCAACCTCATACCCCTGGCAGAGTCGGCCTGTGGACGGACATGCCAACTGGGTAGGGCCACGCAGAAGTCCTGCCGTCACATCTCCTGGCTGGATACCTGGGGGCAGCCCTTTCCAGTCTGGAGAGCTGGGCAACAGGCAGCTTACCCTTGGCCAGGCCCCCCTCACTTGCAGTCCCCTGGGACCTCGGCAGATGCATCTGTGGCCTCTCTTTGGGGCTTCTGCCCACTTTTCGTACCCTGTCTGGGAAGGCGGTGCTGGTGTTCAAAGCAGATCAAGACCTGTCTTCAAGGCCCTTCTGCCCCGCATGGAGCCAGACCCAGAGCTGGGCTCCCTCCCAGAGTTTCCTTAAAACTGTACCTAAGAGACCAGAGATATCTGAGGATGGCCTTCTGGAGTTCCCTGCAGAGACCTCGATTCCAGGTACCCCTCTGGAAACAGGGATCTTGTCCCAGGAAGCATCTGCAGGGTTCTGGGTGCCCAGGTAGGCCCAGGAGACCTGCTGGCCTTTGAGACAGGCACGCATGCAAGGGAAAGGCAAACCAGACGGGTGGCGGTCTTTCCCGCCATCTCCTAGCTGTGTGGCCTCGGGCAGGCCAGTTAACCTCCCTGGGCCTGACTTCACACCCCTAAAGGGACTGATGAAACCTCCCGTAAAAAAAAAAAAAGGCAGCTAACATTACAGAGTCTTTCTATGAGGCAGGCTCTGAGCCGAAAGCTTTCTATGGACCGCCACCTTAGTCCTCACCGCCGCCCTGACCAGGAATACTATTTCCTAGATGAGGAAACCAGGGACCTGGGAGGGAAGTGACTCCCAGGGCCATGCACCGGTGAGGCGGGGAGCTGTACCAGGTTCCTAGAGGTTTGGAGCTGAGGCCCTGGACGCGCCAGGCCCGGTGCTGACGCGCAGGCCACGTCAGTGACCCAGAGCCCATGGCAGTAACACACCCGCCTGGTGGGGCAAGGGGGCCGGCCTGAGCCTCGGATCCAGCCTGCGGCCTCTGTGTGCTTGGCTCGGGGAACCAAGGTGGGTGTCCTTCACCGGTCACCTTTCCCCCGGGAGGCCACTGCACCCTTGCAAGAGCGCTTGAGGACCAACCTGTTTGGGAGTCCCGGCCCACATGGAGAGCAGTTTGGAACTGAAACTTGTTCCCTCCCTGCTCCAGACTGCCTCCCTTCTTCTTTCCCCGAAAGTGAGGGTGTGCCCTTTGACGCAGGGTGCATGGAGCCAGGCAGCACCCCCAGCCCACAGCTGCTGACTCACCCCGGTGGGTGTGGGGGCCTCAAGGGCAGCGCCGGCTCTGGGGCGGGTGGGGGCTGGGTGTCCCAGATGATGGGTGGGCCCTCTCCTCCCCCCGCCCCCCCCCCGCCATTCACCCCCACCTCTGGCCCCTGCTCTGGGAGCAGAGGAGGCCCCAGGGTACTGACCGAGGAGCAGATTCACAGGCCCAGAGTGCACCCAGGGCAGGGCCAGTGACCCAGTGTCTTCCTCGGATCTCTTGGGAAAGGCCCTTCCCCCTTCCCTGGGAGAGCCTTGGGGGGCCAGCCTCCCCAAGCGTGGTACAAGGAGGGGCAAGGGGGGCCAGCCTAGGCCTCCCCTCCCTCCCGCCTGGGAAGTATTCCCAGCCTCTCAATTTGGGTTTTAACAAAGGGCTCTCTGTGCCCTGTTTACCCACAGCCTGGCCAGCCTGCCACGGCTCAGGTGTAAAAGCCAAGCGCTGCGGGCCGGCGTGGGGGTGGTCGGAGCCTGCCTGCTTGGCCACCCTCTGGACGGAGGGGCGGCATGTCGTTTCTTCGACTTCCTTCCCCATCTGCGAGAGGCCCTGTGAGGACATCAACAACGTGGAGCGGGCTTGACCCCTCAGGGTGGTTCTGCGGGTGGCTCGCCAGCTCTCTGTCCGGTCCTGGAGTCCTGATCCGGGGCTGCAGGAGTACAAGGCCCTAGAGTGTGGCGTCTGAGTCCTGGGAGATCCTGGGGGCTCGGGGATGCCTGGTCTGTGCTTGGAGGGGCTTGTGCTTGGGGCTCAGCCCTCTCTCGGGTATCTGTTCCCCAGTGAATTCTGGGAGGGCTCTCTGCAAAGGCAGGTGGATTAGGTCAGCACAGTGCGCCTCCCTGTGTGCTAGCCTTGGGTTGTGCCATAGACGTGCACTGTGCTCTTTTTAATTCTCGCACTAAGCCTCTGAGATTGGTACTATAACATTCCCATTTTATAGTCGAGGAAACTGAGGCTCAGAGAAGAGCACTCATTGGCCCCGGGCTCTGAGCCCACCCACGCTGAGGCCTGGCCTCCCTGCGCCCCATGTGCGCGTGTTAGGGCACACCTGGGTAGGGCAGGCAGGAGCGGGCGAACCTTTTTCATACTCGACAGATAGCAGGTACTAGTTCTTGTAAACTCTTTTACACTCTTCAGAAAGCACACAATGAGGAAGGTCTTTTGTTTCTTTTCCCAGTTATTTTTTTCTACTCACAAAAGTACCAGATTTGAGTACCAAACATGGAAATCATAAAGTATTTGTCCATTTTGTAACATTTTATATCACTTTATAATACATGATACATCATGTATCTTAAAGATTGGTCAGCATTTTTTTTTTTTTTGACTGTGGCTGGTGGCTCATGGGATATCAGTTCCCCAACCAGTTATTGAACTCAGGTCACCACAGTGAAAGCTTGGAATCCTAACCACTAGGCCACCAGGGAACACACAGCATCTTTTATTATTACTTAATATCTCTTGGACATCTTTTGGGTCACTGTATACAGATATGAGGTAGGTAGCATTGTTTTTGTTTTAAAGTTGCAAAAAACAAGTCTTGGGCTAAATAATTTGCCTGGTGTGTTGTCCTTTAGTTGCTAAGTTGTATCCAACTCTTTTGCGACCCTATGGACTGGAGCCCGCCAGGCTCCTCTGTCCATGGGATTTCCCAGGCAGGAATACTGGGGTGGGCTGCCATGTCCCTTCTCCAGGGGCTCTTCCCCACCTGGAGATGGAACCGGCGTCTCCTGTATTGGCAGGCAGATTCTTTACCACTGACACTCCGGAGATTCACTGATTCGCCTGGAGTCATGAATTGTTTCATGCTACAGCTGGATTTGAACCTGCATCTCCCCAACTCCAGAGCTGTTGCTCTTCACACTCCCTGGGATCTGTCTGCCACCACGGGGAGAAGAGGAGCCCTCTGGGTTGCCTCAGGAACCCGGTCTCACTTCTCTCCACCTGTGGGTGCTGCCCAGTGGAAAGGGTCTGGCTGCTTCCTGCTCACTTTCTGCGTCTCCCTGGCGGGGGGAGGACCAGGCGGGGGTGATGCTGCGTTGCGCAGTATCGTCAGAGGCCACAGGTGCTGCTGCGCCGGCCAGGAGCAGGCCAGGTAGAAAGAGTGGAGTCTGCTGCCCTGGCGATGGCCTAGTAGCTGCTGCCTCCTTCTGAGCCCCGCAGGTGCAAAGGCCTGAGAGCAGACCAGTCCGGAGGTGGAGAAACAGATGGTTATTGTGGTGAAGTCTGTATGAGACAGTTTAAGCACCTGCAAAAGTTATGAAACTAGAACAGATATCTTTGTACCCAGGACTTAGCTTTGCCAAATCTTAATGTTTTGTAATTGCCTCAGCTACACACACACATACACACACACACACACAGATGCACACACATACACATAGAGATACACACACACACTCTCCCTCTCTCTCTCTCAAATCATTTCAGATGCAGTTGACGCCTCTTCCCCCAATCCCATTTTCTTCCCTCTTTAGATGAAATCACCAGCTTGATTTTGGCGCTCTCCTTGCACTTGGTAAAGAATCTGCCTGCAATGCAGGACCTTCAGGTTTGATTCCTGGGTCAGGAAGATCCTCTGGAGGAGGAAATGGCAACTCACTCCAGGATTCTTGCCTGGGAAATCCCACGGGCAGAGGAGCCTTAGAGGGCTACAGTCCATGGGGTCGCAAAGAGTTGGGCATGACTTAGTGACTAAACAACAACATGCGTGTTTCTAATACCTGTGCCGCAACTGGGTATATACACTGCAGAAAACCTTAGGTAATGTGTGTATTCTATAGCTTGTTTTGAGGTTCAGCGTTGTTTTGGACATTGTTTTGGGAAAGAAATGACAACCCACTCCAGGATTCTTGCCTGGAAAATCCCATGCACGGAGACTGGTGAGCTGCAGTCCATGGGGTCACAGAGAGTTGGCCTCGACTAAGCACTTCACTTTCACTTTTTTTTCATGTTGATACATGTTGATACTTTCATTGCTTCAGCATTTCACTGTATTCTCAGAGTAATTCATCCTTTCTCCTGTTGTTGGATATCTGGGTTTTTGACTTTTTGCTATCAGGAACAACTCTGGAGTGATCATTTTTGTCCGTGGCTTCACACATACATGTAAAGCAACCCTCAGAGCCTTAGGAGCCAAATTGCTGGGTCAGAGGATACATGCATGCATTCTATCTTCTCATCTAAGAATTCAACATTTTTGGCCAATCGCAGGGGAATGAAATGGTTGGTGATTGTCTTAATTTGCATTCCCTGATTAACAACAAGATTAAGAATTATTTCATACATGAATTTCCATTGTGTTTTTTTTTTTTTTCCTGTGAATTGTCTATTCATGGTTTGCCATTTTTTTCTTCCCTATTGGTTTGTCTTTTCTGTGTATCTGGAGGAATTCTGGCTTTGTTCTGGGTGTTAATCCTTTGGCAGGTAAACCCACTGCAAGTGTCTCCTCCAGGTCTGTGGGTGCATTTCACTTACTAGGTCCTTTGATGTGCGTCCATTCTAACTGTAATGTGGTCCATAGATGAGCCTCTTCCCGTAAGGATTTGTACTCATTTGGGATAAGAGATCTTTCCCCATCCTAAAGACATTAAGGTGGTCTGTTAGATTTTTCTTTAAACATTTGCAAGTTTTGCCTTAGGTCTCGAATTTATTGGGATTTATTTTCCTGCAAGTTGACAGATGGGGCTGTGCTTTTCCTCTGTGGGTAGCTAGGCCAGCCCCACTCATGGACGCCTGTTCTTTTCTCCCCAGCCTGCAAAACCGACACTGTCACTGTCTGCGTTTCCAGAAGCTTCGGGGTCTCTTAGGCTTGCTCGGGCCTTCCCTGGTGGCTCGGAGGGTAAAGCATCTGCTTGCAACCCCGGAAACCCGGGTTCGATCCCTGGGTCGGGAAGATCCCCTGGAGAAGGCAATGGCAACCCACTCCAGTATTCTTGCCTGGAAAATTCCATGGGCAGAGAAGCCTGGTAGGCTACAATCCATGGGGTCGCAAAGAGTCGGACACGACTGAGCGACTTCACTCACTCACTTAGGCTTGCTCTTCTGGTCCCAAGGTCCGTCCGTCCATCCCCACGTCAACGCCGAATTGGTCAAATTCTGAGGCTTTATAGTAGGTCTCCTCCCACGTTATTCTTCCCAGGTGTCGTACCTGTTCTTGATCGTCGGGAATCTTGATTTTTAAAAATCTTTTTTTCTTAATTCCCTGAGTAACGTATTCTTATAACAGAAAACAGAGGTAAGTTTGGGGTTAAAAAAAGGTTATAAACGTCAGTCTAATGTCACTGTCAGTATTTTTTAAACATACGTCTAAGTTATTGCGGAAGGCCTGTCCCTCTATCACGGTCTCGTTACCTCCTTTTTGCATTGAAGATATTTTGTCATGTCGTCAGGTCATCAAGTGTTTTGCTGTAACATGTTTTCATTGTTTTACAGTATTCCATCATCAGATCATTAAATGGGTATTTAACTGATCACCCAGTAACAGGCATCTGGACAGTTTCCAGTTCTCCTGGGGTATAAATAACACCACGGTGAATGTCCCTGTAACTAAACTTTTGTCCTAGAATCTTGCCCTGACTTTTGCCCACCTCCTTCCTGTCACCTCCCCCTCCCAGCTCAGCCCAGTTCAGCAAACCTTTACTCGGCTTTCTGTGTTCCGGACTCTGCATGGGGGCTGGGATGAGTCTGGAGTGGTCCCTGCCTTGCAGGGCTCCCAGCCTACCTTGCTGACCTCACTATGGGTAATCTCTTGCCCATGAGCTTTCACATGGTGCAGCTGGGGTGAATCCCAGGTCGCTGACTCCAGGAGGGCATAGTCAGTAGCTTTAAGTAATGCCTCTGTTCTGGAAGAAGGGTTAGAGCAGAGGACAGCAGGACACACGGCCTTTTTGTCTTTCTCAGCCGCTTGGATTTCAGCCCTTTAATCTTTGTCTTCTATTCAGGATCCTCTCCAAATTCTCCACCTCTTGGGGCCAAGACCTGACCCAGCCAGACTCCCCATCACCCCCCGCCCGCAGATTGCCCTCTGAGAACCACAAAAGAACACCTGAACTCTCCACCTGAGGGCTCAGTTTTTCTTTCTTTTCGTCTAGGCTCTATTTATTTTAAATTCTATGGTACTTTTCAATCACAAAGGTAATGCCTGCTGGTAAAAACATTACAGTTTCCTTTCATCCTGCCTCCTGTTCCCACTCTTAACAGGGAGCCATTCCCCAAGTGGGTCAGAGTTTATCAACATGGCAATGTATTTATTTATTGTTCTGAATCTCGCTTTATTTTCAAAATGGCGTTACACACAGAGCTCCTTTATTCTGCTGAAAAGGCCCTGTTGCATTCTGGTGGCCTCTTGAAGGGACCAGGATCTGCTCACCGCCCGCCTCTTGTGTGCCCGGCCTCGTCTAACTGTGTCCCCATGCCAGGTGTCAGGGCCAGCGTTGCGGGCGCTTTTCCTTCTGTTTTCTTCCATCATGCTCCGGGTCTGTGCTCTTTTCATCCACCCATCAGCTGTCTGCTGAAGTCAGGATTGCCGTCGGGGGCCAGGTCTGTGCCTGTCTCAGCCTCATTCCACAGATGGGGGGACCGAGGCTCAGAGGGGTGAAGTCCCCTGCCCAGCGTCACTCCACTGCTGAGTGGCAAAGCCTACCTGGCCCTCCCTCTAAGTCCCCATCACCGTACTCCTTGCTCTCCACCTGCCTGAGGTCCCCCCCTCCACAGGTTGTCTGGGAAACCTCACTCACTCCTGTGACTCCCTGATAGTCCGGAGAGTTTGGCAGGGCATCTGTTACTACGGGCATTTTATCACAGAGAGACGAAGTCTGGGCTGCTGGAGGCGCCTCCCCCTCCCTGCTGGCTTTAGGCAGGGGTGGCCAGGACAGTGAGTGAGTGTCTGGGTGATGCCAGTGGGGAGGGAGGTGTTGGAGTGAGCCGAAGCCTGGATCACACGCCCCATGATCCTTGACTGCCTTATGCAAAACGTGGGCACACCCATGGCAGATTCTGTATTCCTCTCCTGATGGGGAAACAGGCCCCAGAGAGTAGCTCTTGCACACCTCTGCTGGGGGCAGTCCTGGCTGCAGAGGCCTCAGTGCAGGAAGGGGATGAACGCACTGCCTGCAGGAAACTTTCTGAAAAGGACGTTTTCTGTAACTGGGAGAAAAGGTCCCCACTCCCTTGAATCTGCCCCCTTCACCTTATAGTGCTTTCCTGACCATCCCCAGGTAGGCCTGGGGTAGCTGTGGGGTGGGAGCTGCTCCCTGGAAATGCTGCTTGTTGGGGCTCCACCCCAGATCTGGGTTGAAGGTGACAGGCAGTGTGACGCTGGGCACATGACCTCTCTCCCCGAGTCTCAGTTTCCCTATCTGTAAAATGGGCATGTGGAATATTAGTCAGCCTGGAAAAGGAAGGAAATTGCTTCCTTTTCCTGGCACCTGCTACTCAGATGGTAAAGAATCTGCCTGTAATGCGAGAGACCCAGTTTCGATCCCTGGGTCAGGAAGATCCCCTGGAGGAGGGCATGGCAACCTACTCCAGTATTCTTGCCTGGAGAATCCCCATAGACAGAGGAGCCCGGCAGGCTACAGCCCATGGGGTGGCAAGGAGTCGGACGAGACAGCGACTTCCACTTTTACAACATGGAGGCACCTGGAGGACATTATGTTAGGTGGACGAAACCAGTCCCCAAGGGACAAATAGCGCATGATCTGCTTCTGTGAGGTCCCTGGAGTAGTCAGATTCATGCTGCCAGAAAGAATGGCAGTGCTCGGGCTGGGGTGGGGAGGGGGAGTCAGTGCTCTCGGTGGAGACACTTTCAGTTTTACAAGACGAGAAGAGTTCTGGAGATGGGTGGTCGGTGATGGCCTCGCAGCAGAACGAAATACCTTACGTGTATTTTACAGCAGTGTGCACTCCTGGGCTCCGAGGGCTCTGGGCTGGGCCCTCATTCTCAGAACAGGGAGTGGCTCCAGCTGTGGGTGTCTCCTCACCTTGAGTCACCAGCTCCTGGGCAGGTCCCTGCGCCGGCCCTCCCTGCCTGAGGGGGCTCTGCTCCTTCCCCTGGGGAGGGCTGGGCAGGAACCGGGAGGGAGGGGCGCCCACAATTGCCTTAGCTTCCTCCCTGGCCCCCACCCCCACTCTGCCAGGCCAGCCCACCACCCCCAGGCCACGCCCTTCCCCCACCCCACTTCTTCCCCTTGCCTTCTCAGGCATGCTCTTGATACCTTTATTTAGCGCCTGCTGTGTGCGGCAGACCCTTGCCCTCCAGCAGCATCTGGGTGGAGGTTGAGGATGGATGACAACCAGCCCAGGCTGCCTGCTGCCCTCTCTGCCCAAAGTGCTTTAGAAGCTTGGGATTCCCTGGGCCTTTCCCAAAGCCCTGCAAGAAGCCTGCCCTGACCACCCGGCCGTCTCTTCTTGGGTACCCATCCAGGGCAAGGCGCCGCATCCCTGGCCCCCTGGGGACGAAAGCCTGGGCTTTGGCACCTGTGCCTTCTTTCCAGATTTCCCCCAAAACGCCATCAGAGAGGGGCGGGGACTTGTCCAGAATCCCACAGTGAGTTAGTGGCAGAAGCCAAAACGTGGTACAGCTAGAGAGCAACCCCCTACCTCGCCAGGTCCCCGCCAATGAGGCCAGGCCTGCCCTTGTCAGCTGTGTGGCGTGGGCCCCTGGGCTGACCCCTCTCAACCCCTGTGTCTTCTCCCAGGGCTGAGGAGGTGCCAGGAGCCCCCAGGACCATCACAGGACTATCCCCTCCACGAAGCCCTTCTCAGCAGGGAGGTGTAGCCATGGTTTACAGAGAGTTCAGAACGAAAGTGTTGAGGGGGCCAGGAGGAGCCAGACACACTGGGTGGACAGGATGGTCTCCCCCTTGGAGCCTCCGGGTCCCTCACCTGTGATGGAGAGTGGACCTCCCACCTCCGACCCAAAACAACGTAAGCAGAGCCCAGGACAGCAGGGCCTGGTCCTCTTGGTGCGAGAGGCAGGCTGTTCTCCATTGCGTGACACACCCACTCCCCTGAAGCAGCAAGGCTGCAACCACATCCTGCCTGGTCACAGACTGCCCCCACCCCCAGTGCCTGGCAGCCTGCCTCGGCGGTCCCAGCCCCGGACTTTCCAGGGGCAGGCTCTCGCACGCCCTCGGGCCCTCGGTCCTGTCCCCTCCTCCCTTCCGGTCGCCAGTCTTTGGGCGCCTGCCTGGATGTGGACTTGGGGAGCCAGGAAGGGAGGGAGGAGTTGTCGGGGTGTCATTCAGCTGTGGGGGGGGGGGCGGCTGCGTGATTCAGCATCCCTTGGATGCCCACTCGCCTAGGAGTGTGGGTGGCGCAAGGAGCCAGTTGGTCATTAGAGGGCCTTCCTGCGGGGTGGGCACTTACCAGAAGGGCCGACCCCCTGGGCTGGAGCCGCCAGCCCAGGGCGGGTAGTGGTGTCTGCTGGCCCCACGGTGACCTGAGCTCTGGGAATCCTGGCAGGAGGGGGTCAGGAAGCAGGACTCCTGGGCTCCACCTCTTGGCACTGCCCTGTGTGGGGCCTTGAGCAGTGGGGGGACAGCAAGCCTGAGCCCTGGGGAGGACTCGCGTGGGGAGGCTTCAGTTTGGTCTCGGCTCTGCCCCGATTGTAGAGTGACATTGGGCAGGTGATGCTGGTGAGCCTCTCAGTTGTCCCCATCTGTGAAATAGGGCCAAAGATAGGGCCCTGCATCTGGATGTCAGAGCGACTCCCCGAGGTGGACCCCATGGTGAGGGCTTAGCCTGGTGCCTGGCACGTGTCCGTCTGTTGAGCACCCCGCTTCCCTCAAGGGCTCTAGGTTTGCCTCCCTCCTGTCCTTACCCATGCATGCCCACGATGATATGAGCATCTGGCGTTTGCAGGGAGGCCCTGTCCTCCGAAGTGTTTGTCACTATTAATACTATCAGTAATCAAAATAAGGTCCCCAGTCTCATAACCTGGGACCTTTGTGCCTCTCGCCACAGACCCATTTGTCAAAACACAGGTATTTAAATCTTGGTTTAAAAATCTAGACTCTCTAAAAAAAAATAAAAAATAAAAATAAAAATCTAGACTCGATGAGAAAACGGTAAAATGTAAAAATCACATTTTTTTTTTTGCAGGGAATGTTCTTTTTAAAAATTTTTTATTTATTTGGCTGCACCGGGTATTAGTTGTGGCCTGTGGGATCTATTTCCCTAACCAGGGATTGAACCCGGGCCCCCTGTGTTGGGAGTACAGAGTCTTAGCCACTGGACCCTCAGGGAAGTCCCCAAAATCATAATTTTATTTGCGAAAGGACTGGAAGGTTATCACTCAGTGAAAAATTAACAGGGGTGGGTGACTCTGGGTGGTGTTCTTACAGGGTGTTTTTTTTTCTGTCCATAATGCTTTATACATTTTCCTGATTGTTCTCCAGTGAACACCTAGTCCCTTTCTTGTCTGTTACACCCTCATGGCCCTAGCAGCATTGTAAGAGTGACGTGTCCTGGCAGGGTGCTCCCTGCCGGCCCAGGGATTCAGGGTTTCTTCACGGGTTCATTTTGTTGCACACCTTCCCCCTGGCTGTGCTTCCTGAATGTGGCCTCGAAGTCAAGCGTTAAAAAAAAAAACAGACTCCCAGGCTCTACCCAGGACCTGCGGAGTGGGACTCTGCTGGGGGAGAATCTGCTGCTGTTCTAAATTTCTTTACAAACACACGTGGATGCACACAGCCGGAAACAATCTGACGTAAATGCCCTCAGCGTGTGACCCTGTCATCCTGCTTTCTAGTCCTGCTGCCCAGCCCCTCCTCCAGGCACCCGTCATTACAGCCTGCTGTGTGTTTGTCTTTCCTGCCGCTCTCCCCACACACCCAGAATCCTGTGTGGCCGTATTTACACGCACACACACGTGGAATGTTTTAAGCTTCCTTATTTGTTCTGTAGAAGCTAGTTCATAGTCCACCCCCTCTTCTACACTTGGCTTTTCTCACACTTTGAATAAATCTCTTCAAGAACTTTGAATTAATCTCCTGGTGGTCCAGCGATTAGGACTCTGACCTCTACTGCAGACGGCCTGGGTTCAGTCCCTGGCGGGGAAATTAAGATCCCGCAAGCTGCACAGCCACTCTTAAGATCACTGGTGTGGCTTCATGGCTCCTGGTTCTGAAGGAACTGTAAGTTTTCAGCTGGCCCCTGTGGTTGGTCTTATCATTAACAGGATGGGGTCTAGACAGGACTTCTGGACTGTTCCTGCTGGAAGGCGGGGGTCCCTATGAGGTTCTTTAGTGATCTGTCAGCATGGCCCGGACTTCATGCCTCAGCCTTCCTATCTGTGGAATGGGGAGGCTGCCCACCTTCCCTGCGGTGGTTTCGCTCCAGCCACCCAGTGACCATCTGGTTTCTGGACCAAGGCCACTCCATGGGCTGCCCTGTGAGTGTTGCCCAGCTAGTGTGACTCACAGCTAGCCTCGAGGTGGAATTTTGGACAATGGGTCCATAGTCTCCTGCCCCTGCCCCCCGGGTCTCAGAAAGCCCAGCTACCCACCAGTAACCCCCTCCCGTGGTCCCTTTCAGGTTGAACCATGATTCCGGTGACAGAGCTCCGCTACTTTGCGGACACGCAGCCAGCGTACCGGATCCTGAAGCCGTGGTGGGACGTGTTCACCGACTACATCTCCATCGTCATGCTGATGATTGCTGTCTTCGGGGGCACGCTACAGGTCACCCAAGACAAGATGATCTGCCTGCCCTGTAAGTGGGTTACCAAGGACTCCTGCAACGACTCGTTCCGGGGCTGGGCGGCCCCCGGCCCAGAGCCCTCCTACCCCAACTCCACCATTGGGCCGACCCCCGACCCCGGCCCCACCGGCATCAAGTACGACCTGGACCGGCATCAGTACAACTACGTGGACGCCGTGTGCTATGAGAACCGCCTGCACTGGTTCGCCAAGTACTTCCCCTACCTGGTGCTTCTGCACACGCTCATCTTCCTGGCCTGCAGCAACTTCTGGTTCAAGTTCCCGCGCACCAGCTCCAAGCTGGAGCACTTCGTGTCCATCCTGCTCAAGTGCTTCGACTCGCCCTGGACCACGCGGGCCCTGTCGGAGACGGTGGTGGAGGAGAGCGACCCCAAGCCGGCCTTCAGCAAGATGAACGGCTCCATGGACAAGAAGTCGTCGACGGTCAGCGAGGACGTGGAGGCCACTGTGCCCATGCTGCAGCGGACCAAGTCTCGGATCGAGCAGGGCATCGTGGACCGCTCAGAGACGGGCGTGCTGGACAAGAAGGAGGGCGAGCAGGCCAAGGCGCTGTTCGAGAAGGTGAAGAAGTTCCGGACCCACGTGGAGGAGGGGGACATCGTGTACCGCCTGTACATGCGGCAGACCATCATCAAGGTGATCAAGTTCATCCTCATCATCTGCTACACTGTCTACTACGTGCACAACATCAAGTTCGACGTGGACTGCACGGTGGACATCGAGAGCCTGACGGGCTACCGCACATACCGGTGCGCCCACCCGCTGGCCACGCTCTTCAAGATCCTGGCGTCCTTCTACATCAGCCTGGTCATCTTCTACGGCCTCATCTGCATGTACACACTCTGGTGGATGCTGCGGCGCTCCCTGAAGAAGTACTCGTTCGAGTCCATCCGCGAGGAGAGCAGCTACAGCGACATCCCCGACGTCAAGAACGACTTTGCCTTCATGCTGCACCTCATCGACCAGTACGACCCGCTCTACTCAAAGCGCTTCGCCGTCTTCCTGTCGGAGGTGAGTGAGAACAAGCTGCGGCAGCTGAACCTCAACAACGAGTGGACGCTGGACAAGCTGCGCCAGCGGCTCACCAAGAACGCGCAGGACAAGCTGGAGCTGCACCTGTTCATGCTCAGTGGCATCCCCGACACTGTGTTCGACCTGGTGGAGCTGGAGGTGCTGAAGCTGGAGCTGATCCCCGACGTGACCATCCCGCCCAGCATTGCACAGCTCACAGGCCTCAAGGAGCTGTGGCTGTACCACACGGCCGCCAAGATCGAGGCGCCCGCCCTGGCCTTCCTGCGAGAGAACCTGCGGGCGCTGCACATCAAGTTCACGGACATCAAGGAGATCCCGCTGTGGATTTACAGCCTGAAGACGCTGGAGGAGCTGCACCTGACGGGCAACCTGAGTGCCGAGAACAACCGCTTCATCGTCATCGACGGGCTCCGCGAGCTCAAGCGGCTCAAGGTGCTGCGGCTGAAGAGCAATCTGAGCAAGCTGCCGCAGGTGGTCACGGACGTGGGAGTGCACCTGCAGAAGCTGTCCATCAACAACGAGGGCACGAAGCTCATCGTGCTCAACAGCCTCAAGAAGATGGCCAACCTGACGGAGCTGGAGCTCATCCGCTGCGACCTGGAGCGCATCCCCCACTCCATCTTCAGCCTCCACAACCTGCAGGAGATTGACCTCAAGGACAACAACCTCAAGACCATCGAGGAGATCATCAGCTTCCAGCACCTGCACCGCCTCACCTGCCTTAAGCTGTGGTACAACCACATCGCCTACATCCCCATCCAGATCGGCAACCTCACCAACCTCGAGCGCCTCTACCTGAACCGCAACAAGATCGAGAAGATCCCCACTCAGCTCTTCTACTGCCGCAAGCTGCGCTACCTGGACCTCAGCCACAACAACCTGACCTTCCTCCCTGCTGACATCGGCCTCCTGCAGAGCCTCCAGAACCTGGCCGTCACGGCCAACCGGGTGAGTGGCCCGTGGCAGGGCAGGGCTGTGTGTCTCTGGACAGTCTGGCACCCCTGAGTCTGGGGTCTGCAGCTGTGGTTCCCAGAAGCACCTAGGGGAGGAGCTGGATGAAAATCCAGATTCCCAGGTGGCTTCTCCCCACCCCCCCAGCCCCCCAGCCCAGACCCGCTGAATCAGGATCCGTGGACTGGGGAGCCTGTCTCGACTGCAGGATGTGGCCAAGTTCTGCTAGGAGGGATGGTGTGCCGGTCCCCAAGGTGGCTTTGGGCAGGTTCCTTGGAGACGGGGATGTCCACAGGCAGGAGTCTTCTCTGTCAGGGCTCGGTGGTGGGAGGCAGGACTCGGCCTAGGGCTTGTGGTATCTTCCTCAGCTTGTCCTGGACCAGACTTGGAGCCCAGGATGGGCCCACCCAGGACAGAAACTGTGGGTGCCTGGTGCACCTCCCAGAGCCACTCACACCCTCTACCCTCTCTGCCTGTCGAGGGTGGCGAAAGGCAGAGTTGGGCTCCGCTGGGGCTGGCTTGTCACCACCTGTCTTTCTGGAGAGGAAATTGTGCAAACTGTCGTGGGCCTGCAGAGCTGAAGGCCACACCCTGGCGGTGATCTAGACCTTTTTCGGTTCCTCCACACCCACCCTTTGCCTGTCCGGGGAAGCACCCCCCCACCCCCACCCAAGGGCCCCTCTGTGAAAGCAGGCGGGGAGAGGTTTGAGGGCAGATGGTCCTGTGGCTTTGTGGCCTGGCCTCTGCCACAGCTGCTGGGGTGCCTTCCCTTTGCCCTGCCCACTCCTGCTGGGGACCTGATGCTGGAAGGAAGTCTTCCTAGTTCCTACTCTGGGTGGAAACCCTCTCGAAGGGAGGCAGGTGGTTTCAGGGAGGACAGCAGGGGCTTGCTTCAGCAGTTGGGAGGCAGCAGCCCCTGAAATGCCCCCATTCCAGGGAGGGACACGCCCTGTCCAGCATCACTCACGCAGGAGGGTCAGGCACCCCAGACCTCTGACCGCTGGAACCCCTCCGCTCTTCCCCAAGCGTCTCTCCCTGGGAACCAGAGATTGTGACAAAGCGTTCCTTTCCCCCCATGTTACACGCATGTGCACGTATGAGAGCATACAGGGGTGACGGTCAGATCCCAGGCTGCTTCACTCTAGAGATCTGCCCCCGGGGCCCAGGACAGGCCCACCGCCCACCAGTCAGGAAAATTTGACTCCTGGGAGCAGCCCCATTTGGGGAGGAGGGGACAACCACAACCCTTTCTTCAGCATGTGGAGGGGGACCAGGCGGCTCCCCGCCAGATACCCAGTGGAGGAGGGTGTGGCTGGCCCCCAGCCGGGCACCCCGTCCTGCCCATCCTCCCCGCCCCCCAGCTCTTTGCTCCAGGAGCAGCTGTCAGGGTCATGCGTTGACTGAGGTCACCCTTTAGGAAGCGGTGGTGGCACAAGGCACGCAGTCCCTGAGGAAGGAGACCCTCTGGCCCCCAGTTCAGCACAGTGCTTCATCACGTCCTGTCCCCACCCCCTGGAATCCCAGAGGCCTTTGTAGGGAAAGAAAGTTCCTTCCAGCCAGACTTGGTCGGGCTCCTCCTCCTTCCCAGCGGGAGCCCTCCCCGCCTTCCTGCCTCCCTCTGGGCCTGGCGGTTCCTTGGTTCCTCGTGAGTCACCCCCCCACACCCCCGGGCTACTGCCTGTGAAGTGGACAGGGTGGGTGAGTGTGGGTCGACTCAGGCCCTCACCTCGGATTTTCTCGGGTTTCAAGTCATGCTGACGAATACCTTGTTAAGGGTCATATTCCTTCCGTGGTTATTCGAATATTCATTCATTGATTTGGCAAGTGTTCTCTGTGCACTCCTAGTGGGGAGCGAGGAGCCGGGGGGTCCCCAAGAACCAACAAGGCCCCCTGGTCCATCCTGACCTCACTGCTTGCAAGGACAAACGGGTAACTCGAAGGTAGCACCCTGGACTGTGCCGGGGGCTGGGCTCAGCCCGGGGCAGGCAGGTCTCCTGGAGGAGGGGACATCTCACCTGGCCCTGAGGGATGAGGAGGAGTCAGCCATGCGAAGAGGAGAGGGAACTTCTAGCAGGTTCTGTCCACAGGGAACTGAAAGCCGGGGGTGGACCGGTGAGCTGAGCCTCTGGAATTTGGACTCCCCCCACCACCGAAGCCAGGGCTGAAGGCATCTTGTTTTTCCCACTTGGTTGCAGATTACCTGTCTCGTGTCCCTTCCTTCCCTCTGCTATCTGACAACCTGGATCTTGACTCTTCTGTCCAGTGCCTGACTTGGGGGAAACTGTCCACCAAATTCCCCCTGACTGATTGAGGGAGGAAGGGTCTGCCTTGGAATGCAGAGAACTGGCTCTCCCTGGAGCTCCAGGGGGGCGGGGGCGGGGCAGGACAGAGGTCCAGAGCTATAGAAACCTGCGTGCAGGGTCTTCCCTGCGGCCCAGTGGTTAAGGCTTTGCCTTCCAATGCAGAGGGTACAGGTTCCATCCCTCGTTGGAGAGCTAAGGTCCCACATGCCCTAGAGCCAAAAGAATGCAAACTTAAAAAAGAAACAATATTGTAATGAACTCAGTAAAGACTTCACAAGCTGTCCACATCAAAAATAATTCTTTAAAAACAAACCTGCTTGCAGCTGTCAGGAGGGGGTGCGGCCTGTTCTCACTTGGCTGCCTGGGTGGCTGGAGGGTCCTTGAGGCAGGACGAAGCACCGGTTTTCAGAGAGAGAGGGTAGGTTCTGTGTTGGGATGTCCAGGGGACCAGGTTAAGTCAGCCTGAACCTGAAGCTCAGGGAGTCATCCCCCAGGCTCCTGGGTGAAGATCGGTCCTTCCTGAGTCAGGGAGGGGTGGGGGGTGGGCTAGAGGGTGGGGGCTGGGGAGTGTGGCTGGAGCCTTTGGGAGGGGCAGTGGAGAGCAGGGCCAGGCAGGTGGGTGCACAGCCCGTGCAGGAATCGGGTGATGACAGAACATGGGCAGGTCCAGTGGATGAGAAGTGGCCGCGGGTGGTTCTGGCCGGGTAGTTTCCAGGGCGGGCAGGGGTAGAAGCCGGCTCCTGGCAGGCCAAGAGAGACAGCGTCTTTCTAGGCGGTTTGTCGGGAAGGTCGCAGAGGCTTCTGGGAGGGCTGTCTTGCTTTTTCCAAGTACCAGGTGGACTTGAGGGATAGCCAGTGTTGATGGGGGAGCCGTCAAGGTCCCTGAGGAGGTGGGCGAGGGCGGGATTGAGGTGATGGGAGTCGACTTCGTGCCTTCAGTGCACGAGCACACCTCAGGAGGAGGGACAGGAGCGGCCAGGGCGGGGGACCGAGGCATCAGCGCCACCTTCCCCTCCCTCTGTGGGGCCTGCAGAGAGCTGGCCGCAGAGCGGGGGTGCCCCAGGGAGGGAGTGTGTCGGGGGAGAGCCCCGATGTGAACCCCAGTTCTGCCGCCCGCTGGTCCAGTCCTTCCCGTTCCCCGGCCACTGTCTGTGTCACCGGAGGAGGCCAGTTTTGGGTGCAGTGGGGTCTCTGGGAGGCTCTGGTCCTGCCGGAACCCACTTCTCATCTGTCCTCTGGCCTTCCTGGAGTCCCTGCCTACCTGGAAGTCATGCCTGCCCGATTCCTGACCATTGGGCACAGCAGTGGCAGGTTTGTAGGCCAGGTCAGGAGTCTCCTTTAAAACATCCACAGTCCCCTCTTGGCATGGCCTCTGCCTGGCCTCAGCATCCTCAGCAGGAACATGCGGATGGTGACAGCAAGCTGCCCGTCACCCTTCTGTAGGCTCGGGGCCCATCCCCTGGCTCCTGCTCTGCTGGAGGTCTCCCTCCTGTCCGCCATATCTGAAGGAGCTGGTAGAGAACAGGCTGAGGAAGTGCTCATGTCTGTAGCTGATTGCTCACAGGAGGGCAGGGAGGAAGCCAGCCTTTATGGGGCTCTTCCCGTGTGTCCCCACCTAGCTGTACCCTTTGCTCCTTGCTCCACCAACAGAGTGGACAGTTAGAGCACGGACTCTTGAGCCAGATTCATGTCTTGGCTCCACCGCTTTCCAGCTGTGAACCTCTCAGCAGGCTGGATCCTTCAGGGCCTCAGTTTTCTCATCTGTAACGTGGAACAAGTGTTTCCAAAGTACTTGCAGGTAGTTCTGAGAGTTCAACTATTAATACCATCAGTGCTCAGAGTGAACCTGTCCTGTAGTAAGCGACAAGTGGGTGTTGCCTCTTATTCAAACTTTGCAGAATCAAGAGAGGGCCCTGAATGGCCAAGACTGGGCTCCCTGCACCCACCCTCAGCCTGTGACTTGACAGATAAGGAAACTAAGGCCCAGGAAGGGAAGTGACACAGCTGGGATGCTGACCCTGTTGGTGAGCTCTTCCTAGTTCTCAGCCGAGGTTATAGAGTTTTCTCAGCAGGCTGCTGTGCTTTCATAAATTGTTCTTAAACCCAGCAGGACCCCCAGCCTGGCTCCTGGTGAGCCCTGGGTGGTAGAGGAGGGGATGGAGCTGGTAGCAGCTGACTCCTGTGATTTGCTTTGGAAGGGGTGGGGGGTGCCAGGTGCTGGGAGACAGCAGGGAGCATGGCACACCCAGCCCTGCCCTCTCAGAGTCCCTGGGTCTGCCAGTGACAGGAGATCAAGCAGTTTTACCACACGGAGGGATCAGTGCTGTTGGGGGAACATGGTCGCCTTAGGTTACCAGGAGGTCAAGGAAGGCTTCCTGGAGGAAGTGACAGCAAAGCCAAGACATGCAGAACACGGGGGAGTTAGCCAGACTCGGGCCCAGCTTGTGCTGGTCCCTGAGGTCCGGGGTAGCTGAAATGGGCATCAGAGAAGGTGCCAATGCCTGGGGGAGGGAAGCCGGGGGCCCCGAGGCCCAGGTCCCAGTTGCGTCTGCTTCACTGTGCCCTTTTCTCCTTACCTCTAGATCGAGGCACTGCCCCCTGAGCTCTTCCAGTGCCGGAAGCTGCGGGCCCTGCACCTGGGCAACAACGTGCTACAGTCGCTGCCCTCGCGGGTGGGCGAGCTGACCAGCCTGACCCAGATCGAGCTACGTGGCAACCGGCTGGAGTGCCTGCCTGTGGAGCTGGGCGAGTGCCCACTGCTCAAGCGCAGTGGCCTGGTGGTGGAGGAGGACCTGTTCAACACCCTGCCCCCTGAGGTGAAGGAGCGGCTCTGGAGGGCCGACAAGGAGCAGGCCTGAGCATCCATGGGTGTGGAGCACGTGTGGCCCGGAGTGGGCGGCCTGCAGCTGGACCTCCATGCAGGCCTCGGGCCCAGGAACCCAGGAGCCCCGGACGGACCACCAGCCCAGCCTGTCAGCGGGGGCGCTGGAGCCGGGCCGGGTGACAGGACCGCACCTGAGGGGCTGGCCCCTTTTCTCCTCGAGACTCGTGCCCCCCAGGGCGGGCGCCTGAGGGGGAGATCAGAGACCTACAGTCCGTCTCCCAGCGAGCACAGTATTTGGACAATCAGGGCCTGCTCCCTGGAGGCCATCGCTGCCCCAGAGGCTGAGCCGACGCCAGAGGTCCAGGGACACCTTCTTAGTTCTTGGTATTTATTTTCTCCACCTCCCGCCCCCTCACTCCAGATAACTTATACATTCCCAAGAAAGGTCAGCTCAGATGTGGGGGGTCTTAGAGGAAGCGTAGCCGTATTTCCGTTTTCCTTTTCTTGGTGGTCCCGCCAGCATTTAGCGCCCACCCAGACGTGAGCAGAGCGGTCCAGGGTGAACCATCTGTGAGACAGTCACCTCGGAGGTGCCAGGCTGGGCTCTGGGAGCACAGCCTGTGGGAAAGCAGGCCGCCAGGCAGAGAAGCCAGGCCCGGGGTTTGCTGCCACAGTTGAGATTTTTTTTTTTTTAGGGAGAAAGAAATTTTTTGAAAATTGATGGTTTGGGTATCAAAAAGAAAAAAAAAACTTAAAAAAAAAGGACACTAAAGGCCAGTGAGTTGGAGTCTCGGGGCAGGACAAGCGTCTTCCCTGAGCAGAGCAGCAGGGCACTGAATTAGCTTCCTTCCCCCGGGGTGCAGGCTGCAGGCTGCCTCCGGTCCGCGGTGACCTCAGTCCAGGAGTCTGTTTGTTCCTCTTCCCTCCTAGAGCGGGGATTATTTTGTTTTGTTTTTTTGGTGTCTTGTTTTCTTTCTCCTCCATGTATCTTGGCAGGCTCTCGTTTCTGTGGCTGTTGGCCAAAGGGAATGTTCCGGAGCTGCCAAGAGGGAGGGGACTCGGGTCGGCTAATCCCCAGATGAACGGTGCTCCGCCCCCGCCCCCCTCCCCGCTGTGCCCCCCCCCCCCCACCGCCGGCCTGCCTCCTCACCCTGACTTTGTTGCAGTGTTAAGGAGTCCAGAGGAGCCACCTCACCTGGACTCTGCGCTCCCACCTCATGTGTCATGAGTTAGCCCTGTGCCACCACTAGCCTGAGCTGCTGACATCAGCGCTGTCCCCACCTGGTGACGTGCCACCCGGTCCTTCAGCACAGGACGCCTGGAGGCGGGGTCGCCACCGGGCTAGATGGGCTCTCCAGGTTCTGGATACGGTTTCTGTCCCAGGCGCCCCGCCCACGCAGCGCCTGGTGGCGGGAAAGCCGGCTCACTTTTTTGAGATCAGTCTCCGGGGTCCCCGCCACCTTCGATCGATCACTTGGACACTAAGGCACGTTCTAGCGTCTCTCGTCTTCACGATTATGTCCATTTGTGTTTTCCGCGCCGTGTCATCAGATGTAATCCTCAGAAATAACGCACACTAGCCTCTGACAACCATGAAGCAATCCGTTACACGTGGGTCTGAACTTGTGGACTCGGTTCAAATAGCAAATAAACCTATAACAGAAAGTGGCCTTTGAAGGTCTTCATGTCCCTCGGGTCTCTGAGGTCCACTCGGCCCCATGGTCTCTGGGAAGATAAGGCACTCTGCTTCCCTACCTGCCCCATGAAGCCAGAAGCCCCTCAGAGGCAGCTACCAGCAGACACTGGACACAGCCCCTGTTGCCCGTCAGGCATGGATCCCGCAGCCAGGCATCCTCTGCTGGCCAGAGCCTAGGGTTTGGGCCCTCGTGAGCCTTGGTGGGAGGGAAAGGAGGACTGGAGTGGGAGCCAGGAGTCTCAGGTCCTTGTCCCAGCTCAGTCATTCCCCACGTGAAGCTGGGCAGGCCCTTCCCTCCCAAGCCCTCCACGTCCCCATCTATGCATTGGGCACATCTACGCTGTTCTCTTCGGGTCCTTATAATTCCAGCAGCCAGTCTCCAGGGCTCTGCAGAGGCAGTACTGACCCAGCTCACAGCCCCTTTGGGCTGGATGTGCTGAAGGCACGCCCTGGGGTCAAGGGCAGAAGCTTGGGGGATGGGCAGAGTTGCTCTCAGATCCTAGCTCTGCCCTTTACCTGATGTGATCCTCGGTCCCCTCATTTATACAGTTAGGATGGGGTTGGAAACCTCACAGGACGGTTCTGGAGCTTCCTTAGCTTTTGCTCGTAGGTGCTCCGCTCCAGCAGTGGGCCTGGTTCCTGGTAATCAATCATCTATCTTCCTCATGGACCAGTGACGCTCCTGCTGTGCCAACGTGGGCCCCGGGGCAGGGGTCTTTTGGTGAAGAAAAAGGGCCATTATGTCTGACCTTGGCCTTAACAATAAGGCCTTAGCTGTTGCTTGGGCAACTCCTCAGGAACTTGCCAGTGTCTTTCCTCCTTACATGGACTTTGACCCCCACCCAGGTGACCTCGGGAGTGAATCAGGAGTTTTCCTTTCTGCCTCTGTCGTGGGATTTTTGGCAGGCTGTGCCCTCCCTGCCACACCCTCCTCTTCACCTGTCAGGTCTGGTACCTCTCCCAGAGTGCCCCCACCTCAGTCCTGGGGTGGCCCAGCCTCCAGTCTGGAGCTGGTTAGCTTTTGGAAAAAAACAGCCATGTGGAAACACCACCCACCCACTTCCCAAAGCCTGAGCTGAATGAGTGGACAAATCACAGGGAGGCCCAGCCCCACCCCTTGCCCCAACCCAGGGCTCTTTGCTCCAACTTAAAACCACACTGGTGGCCTTTTCTCTGATTATAACAGCAATTTTGAAAACTTGAGGACGTTCAAAAAATTAATTAAAAATACCTTCACATTCCACCCAGAACAGTTCTTGCTAACGAACAGTTTGTGACACTTGCCAAGCGTCCAGGAGGTACTCCTGCCCCCAAACCTGCGGATGGGAAAGTAAGGCCAGAGGCACGAGCAGCAACCTGGTCAGGCTGCTGGTGTGTGTGTAGGGGGCTTCCCCAAGAGTTGCTGGCCCAGCACTACAGGGAGACCCTCACTGTGTTCCTGACACTGTGGCGGGCGTCTCTCTGGATCTGTGGGGCGTCAGCTGGGATTACTCCCTGCTGCGAGGGAGCTGAGTCTTGGCTGTGTTTCCCCAAAGGGTTCTCTCACGTGTCTTCCTCACCAGCCTGTCCCTGGGGTCCCTCACACCCTCTGGCCTCGGAAGCCCGTGGGGAGGGGGTCACCCCTGCCCCAGCTCTCTGCTCTGGGGAAGCAGGGCCCAGGCAGCTAGTTCCAGTGTGGTGGCCCAGAAAGCAGTGCTTGACTCAGGGCCAAGGCCCCCAGGGGCTGAGCTGTGTCCCCACGCTCACTCCCAAGACACTGTGTCCCTTCGCCATTCAGAAAGCGTCACTTCGGGGAAGGGCAGTGGCCCGTTTTCAGAAGCAGCAGCCAGTTTGCAGAATGGCCCTGTCAGCTGCTGAGCAGGGCTGGCTGGAAGGGTGGGTGTGCTGACCGCCAGCCTCAGACACCAACTTCTCGGGCCTGGGGGTGGGGAACAGGGAGCCTGGCTTCCTTCACCCTGATTCTGAAGGCCCAGCCCCCACCCCACGCCATCAGATCCCCCGTACTTTCCTCAAAGCTGCAGACAGATCTATAATCCTCTCAGGACCTAGAGTCTCAGGGGATCAAGGGTGGGGGTGGACACTCCTCCCCCAGGCCCTCTTACACCTTTGGAATGCAAGGCCGCTCAGAGCCTGTCTGCTGGCCCAGCACCCACCCTGCGTTCCATCGCATCCCACGTTGCCACTGGCGGCCTCAGTTCAGTTCAGTGGCTCAGTCGTGTCCAACTCTGCGACCCCATGGACTGCCCCACTGCCTAAGCTGGTGGCCTGGGCACTGTCTGAACCTTGCCCAGCAGAGGGGCAGGCGTGGGTCGGATGGTCCAGTCAGTGGCGGCCCCTGGACTGGGACTCAGGTGTCCTCTTGCCTGCCGGGACCCTGCTGGGACACAACTTGTAGGCACCTTGTAAACAGCAGGTTTCTGAAAAGAAATTGAAAGGGGACAGCTCAGATAGAAGCCTTGTAGAGATCAGGACTGGCTAATCCTGGATTAGCTGGGGGGTGGGGAAAGGGATGACTCCAGGATGTGGGGCAGAGACAAGGCGGCCCCACCGGAGGACAGAAGTGAGGCGAGGGGGGGGGTGGTGTGGAGAAGGGCTGGGGGCTACATTGGGTTTTCTCTGGGTGAGGTCAGGGAAGGACGGGAGGCCAGGATTCTGGTTTTCTCTGGGCAGAGAAGGGTTAAACGTTCTTGGGCTTCCCAGGCTTCCGCCTCTCTCCCCTCCTGAACTTTTCCCTCTCCAGCCTTGGCCTCGTACCCAGAGCCACCAGCCACCCTTGCGCCTTGCCCCGGGTCAGCATGGCCTGCCTGAGTCCCTCACAGCTCCAGAAGGTAGGGGCCTGCCGGTTGGGAGACCCCGAGGGTCAGATAAATATAAGGGGCCCCTCAAAACTTGAGCTAGTCCAGGAAACTCGACCCCGCCCCGTTGTATTTTTCGGAACAGGAAACTGAAGCCCAGAGTGGTCGGTTCACAGCCACGACCTCTAACTTCTGCACACACAGCCAGGGGCCGTCCAGGTCACCGCACCCGCGGTGGTGGGGGAACGTGTAGGTGACAATACCAGGCTAAAACACAGGGTCTTGAGAGCTGGGGGTCGGGGTGGGGCCGAGGGTCTGGGAAGGGACGGGCCGGGCAAGGGGGCGGGCCCGCTGAGCCCACCCCTCACCCAAGGCGCTTGGCTGTGGAACCAGCCGCGGGCGTTCCAGCGTGCCTGTGTGCTAAGTCGCTTCAGTCTTGTCCCAGTCTTTGCGACCCTACGGACTGTATCCCACCAGGCTCCTCTGTTCATGGGATTCTCCAAGCAAAAATACTGGAGTGGGTTGACATGCCCTCCTCCAGGGGATCTTCCGGACCCAGGGATCCGACCTGCGTCTCTTCTCCTGCATTGACAGGCGGGTTCTTTACCATTAGCGCCACCTGGAAAGAGCTAAGCCTTAATTACAGCGACGGAGACGTTTGAAAACAAAAAACAAAAAAAACCCCTGACCCTTGTGGTTTGTTCCTGGTGGCAAGAGGAAAATGCGAAAAAAAAAAATTACAGAAAATCTCAAAAAAGAAAATTAAAACATCCCATACATTTCCTGGATATGGCAACCCACTCCAGTATTCTTGCCTGAAGAATCCCATGGACAGAGGAGCCTGGTGAGCCGCACAGTCCACAGGGTCGCAAAGAGTCGGACGCGACTGAGCAAGCGCGGACGCGTACATTACCTACGCTGAGACAGTGTGTTGATATACAGCCCTTGAAACGCTGAAAGGTCCGGGGAATTTCCCGGTGGTCCAGTCGTTAAGACTTGGCCTTTCCACTGCGGAGGGCACAGGGTTTGATGCCGGGACTGGGAATTAAGATCCCGGAAGCCGCCCTGTGGGGCCAAATAAAATCAAAGGTCCATCACAATTATTGTTGTGTCTGACTAGGTTGTGTACGACTCTTTGTGACCTCCATGGACTGCAGCACACCAGGCTTCCCTGTTCTTCACTATATCCTGGAGTTTGCTCAAACTCATGTCCATTGAGTTGGTGATGCCATCCAACCATCTCATCCTCTGTCATTCCGTTCTCCTGCCTTCAATCTTTCCCAGCATCAGGATCTTTTCTAATGAGTCAGCTGTTTGTATTAGGTGGCCAAAGGATTGGAGCTTCAGCTTCAGCATCAGTCCTTCCAATGAACATTCTGGGTTGGCTTCCTTTAGGATTGTTTGATCTCCTTGCTGTCCAAGGGACTCTCAAGAGTCTTCTCCAGCACAATTCGAAACCATCAATTCTTGGGTCCTCAGCCTTCTTTATGGTCCAACTCTTACATCCAAACGTGACTACTGGAAAAACCGTAGATTTGACTAGACAGACCTTTGTCTGCAAAGTGATGTCTCTGCTTTTTAACATACTGTCTAGGTTTGTCATTGCTTTTCTTCCAAGGAGCAAACATCTTTTAATTTCATGGTTGCAGTCACCATCCACAGTGATTTTGGACCCCAAGAAAATAAAATATGTCATGGTTTCCACTTTTTCCCCTTCTATTTGCAAAGAAGTGATAGGACTGACTGGATGCCATTGATCTCAGTTTTTTGAATGTTGAGGGTTAAGCCTGTTTTTCACTCTCTTCTTTCACCCTCATCAAGAAGCTCTTTAATTCCTCCTCACTTTCTGCCATTAGAGTGGTATCATCTGCGTATCTGAGGTTGTTGATATTTCTCATGGTAATCAGCTGACTCATTAGAAAAGACCCTGATGTTGGGAAAGATTAAAGGCAGGAGAAGAAGGGGATGACAGAAGAGGAGATGGTTACATGGCATCACTGAAGCAATGGACATGAATTTGGGCAAGCTCCAGGAGATGGTGAAGGACAAGGAAGCTTGGTGTGCTGCAGTCCATGGGATCACAAAGACTCTGACACGACTGAGGAACTGAATAGCAAATCTTGATTCCAGCTTGTGATTCATTCAGCTTGGCATTTCACATGATGAAGCAACAGTTAGAAGTGGACATGGAACAACAGACTGGTTCCAAATAGGAAAAGGAGTATGCCAAGGCTGTATATTGTCACCCTACTTATTTAACTTATATGCAGAGTACATCATGAGAAACACTGGGCTGGAGAAAGCACAACTTGGAATCAAGATTGCTGGGAGAAATATCAATAACCTCAGATATGCAGATGACACCACCCTTATGGCAGAAAATGAAGAAGAATTAAAGAGCCTCTTGATGAAAGTGAAAGAGGAGAGTGAAAAAGTTGGCTTAAAGCTCAACATTCTGAAAACTAAGATCATGGCATCTGGTCCCATCACTTCATGGCAAATAGATGGGGAAACAGTGGCTGACTTTATTTTTGGGGGTTCCAAAATCACTGCAGATGGTGACTGCAGCCATGAAATTAAAAAACGCTTACTCCTTGGAAGGAAAGTTATGACCAACCTGGACAGCATATTAAAAAGCAGAGACATTACTTTGCCAACAAAGGTCTGTCTAGTCAAGGGTATAGTTTTTCCAGTGGTCATGTATGGATGTGAGAGTTGGACTGTGAAGAAAGCTGAGCACCGAAGAATTGATGCTTTTGAAGTGTGGTGTTGGAGAAGACTCTTGAGAGTCCCTTGGACTGCAAGGAGATCTAACCAGTCCCTCCTAAAGGAGATCAGTCCTGGGTTTTCACTGGAAGGACTGATGTTGAAGTTGAAACTCCAATACTTTGGCCACCTGATGCAAAGAGCTGACTCATTGGAAAAGACCCTGATGCTGGGAAAGATTGAGGGCAGGAGGAGAAGGGGACGACAGAGGATGAGATGGTTGGATGGCATCACCGACTCAATGGACATGGTTTTGGGTGGACTCCAGGAGTTGGTGATGGACAGGGAGGCCTGGTGTGCTGCCATTCATGGGGTTGCAAAGAATTGGACACAACTGAGCGACTGAACTGAACTGAACTGATTCTTTATATAAGTTAAATAAGCAGGGTGACAATATACAGCTTTGACGTACTCCTTTCCCAATTTGGAACCAGTCTGTTGTTCCATGCCCAGTTTTAACTGTTGCTTCTTGACCTGCATACAGATTTTTCAGGCGGCAGGTAAGGTGGTCTGGTATCCCCATCTCTTTAAGAGTTTTCCACAGTTTGTTGTGATCAACACAGTCAAAGGCTTTAGTGTGGTCAATGAAGCAGAAGTAGATGTTTTTCTGGAATTCCTTTGCTTTTTCTATGATCCAACAGATTTTGGCCATTTGATTTCTGGTTCCTCTACCTTTTCTAAATCCAGTTTATACATCTGGAAGTTCTCGGTTCATAGACTATTGAACTCTAGCTTGAAGAATTCTGAGCATTACCTTTCTAGCATGTGAAATGAGCACAATTGTATGGTAGTTTGAACATTCCTAGGTATTGCCTTTCTTTGGGATTGGAACGAAAACTGACCTTTTCCAGTCCTGTGGCTATTGCTGCGTTTTCCAAATTTGCTGGCATATTGAGTGCAGCACTTTCACAGCATCATCTTTTAGAATTTGAAATAGCTCAACTGGAATTCCATCACCTCCACTAGCTTTGTTCATGTAATGCTTGCTACATGGGCCTTGACTTTGCATTCCAGAATGTCTGGCTCTAGGTACATGACCACGCCATCGTGATTATCTGGGCCTTTAAGAACTTTTTTGGATAGTTCTTCCGTGTATTATTACAGATGGTAGAACTGCCCATTCAACATGTTTCCCCAAGCTCCTACTATGTGCCAGGCACAGTACTGGGACCTAGAACTCCTTCTGTCCCCTGGGCCTTCACACAGCCCTCTGTGGAGGGACAGGTGTGACCCCACTAGACAGCATTTGCCCAAGATCTCACAAATTAGAATACTAATTTGTATTTGGCTTTTTTTTGTTGTTCTTGTCCAGTCACTTAGTCATGTCCAACTCTTTGCAGCCTCATGGATTGCAGCATACCATGCTGCCCTGTCCTTCACTATCTCCTTCACTCTCCTTCCTGTCCTTCACTGTCTCTCACTATCTCTTGCTCAAACTCATGTGCATTGCGTCACTGATGCCATCCAACCACCTCATCCTCTGTCACCCACTTCTCCTGCCCTCAGTCTTTCCCAGCATCAAGATCTTTTCCAGTGAGTTGGCTCTTCAGTACATTTATTTATTTAGCTGCGCTGGGCTTTAGTCGAAGCACTCGGGATCTTTTATCTTTTTTTCGGTATATGGGATCTTCAGTTGTAGCCTGTGAACACTTAGTCCTGGCATGTGGGATCTAGTTCCCCCTGCATTGGGAGCAGCGGGGAGTCTTAGCTGCTGAACCACCAGGGAACTCCCATGACTTCTTTTTCTAATCTCACAATATATCTAGAACACATTCCCATGTCTGTAAATATTTTTCTATCACCTGGGTTATATTCCAGGGAGATAAAGCACACTTTGTGTAACAGATTCCCCTGTATACTGGTTTGTTGGATGTCTATCTCCTTTCCTAGACCAGGTCTGGGAGGCAGGCATCATGGATGGCTTGTTGATGACTGAATCTCCAGCTCCTAAAGCCATGTCTGGTGCACGGTAGATGTACAGTCAATGTTGGTTGGATAAATGAATAAGGTTGTATCCCCATGTGACTCAAGCCCACTGGAGGGTTACAGTGGGGACATCTCTGCTTTCACTCCCCTTCATTCAAGCAGCCAACACTCACTGCCCTTCACTGGACATAGGCACCATGGCCAGGGAGGCGCGCAGAGCAACGAACAGGTCGCTAGGTCCTGCCTTCAGACAACTTCTGGTTTGGGGAGGGGTCAGATCAGTCCTCATGAAGAGCATTTGAGAATAGGGGGAAGCCTGAGTCTCCTGCCTGTCTGCCTGCAGTTTCAGGAGGATGGATTCCTGGTGCTGGAAGGGTTCTTATCTGCAGACGAGTGTGAGGTCATGCAGCAGAGGATTGGTGAGATCGTGGCCAAGATGGATGTCCCTCTCCACAGTCGCACAGAATTTTCTACCCAGGAGGAGGAGCAGCTGCGAGCCCAGGTAGGTGCCTGGAGCAGGTGGGGCTGGGACATGGTCTCTGATGGGTGGTGAAGCCTGAAAAGATCAGGTCCCAAGGCCCATGGGTTCAGTTTTTTGGCCTTGCAGCACTGCTCAGCTCTTAGTTCCCCAACCAGGGACAGAACCTGTACCCCCTGAAGTGGAAGCTCAGACTCTTAACCACGAGCCACCAGGGGAGTCCCCCCATCAGCTCATTCTGACACTGAGTCAGGCCTTGAACTTTCTCAAGGCACCAGACTGTGTCTTCTTTGCCTATTTCCTTCACTCCCTACTATGAATTTATAAAGTCAACATTATTGCCCCCATTTTACAGATAAATTAAGGATAATTGTAGTTCAGTTCACATGCCCCAAACTACACAGTTAATCACTAATAGTTCAGTTCAGTTCAGTCGCCCAGTCGTGTCCGATTCTTTGCGACTCCATGAACTGCAGCATGCCAGGCCTCCCTGTCCATCACCAACTCCTGGAGTCCACCTAAACCCATGTCCGTTGAGTCGGTGATGCCATCCAACCATCTCATCCTCTGTCGTCCCCTTCTCCTCCTGCCCTCAATCTTTCCCAGCATCAGGGTCTTTTCCAATGAGTCAGCTCTTTGCATCAGGTGGCCAAAATATTGGAGTTTCAACTTCAACATCAGTCCTTCCAATGAAAACCCAGAACTGATCTCCTTAAGGGTGGACTGGTTGGATCTCCTTGCAGTCCAAGGGACTCTCAAGAGTCTTCTCCAACACCACACTTCAAAAGCATCAATTCCTTGGCGCTCAGCTTTCTTCATAGTCCAACTCTCACATCCATACATGACCACCGGAAAAAACATAGCCTTGACTAGACAGACCTTTGTTGGCAAAGTAATGTCTGCTTTTTAATATGCTGTCCAGGTTGGTCATAACTTTCCTTCCAAGGAGTAAGCGTTTTTTAATTTCATGGTTGCAATCACCATCTGCAGTGATTTTGGAGCCCCCCCAAAATAAAATCTGCCACTGTTTCCACTGTTTCCCCATCTATTTGCCATGAAGTGATGGGACCAGATGCCATGATCTTAGTTTTCAGAATGTTGAGCTTTAAGCCAACTTTTTCACTCTCCTCTTTCACTTTCATCAAGAGGCTCTTTAATTCTTCTTCATTTTCTGCCATAAGGGTGATGTTATCTGCATATCTGAGGTTATTGATATTTCTACTGGCAATCTTGATGCCAAGTTGTGCTTCCTCCAGCCCAGCATTTCTCATGATGTACTCTGCATATAATAAATATATTAACAACCACAAAACAAATTGTGGTCTAGGCTCAGTAATGGGGGCTCACTCTTACTCATGGCAATGAGCTTCTGCCATCTGGTGGGCATAAAGGGAATCACAATGACTGGAAGGCTTACTACGCAGAGAATGGGGACTTTAGAAGGAAAGGGGGTTTATAGGATGACAGCTTTGCTCCCAACAGTAGGTTTCATTTCGCTGTACTGGTATCCAGCATATCCTCAATATTCACTACTGATACTGTGAAAGACTTTGAGATGGATGTTTAAGAAAGATTGGCAGGTGTCCTGTTCAGCTCTTCTTTACCTGCACTTTTCATTATTTTTTAAGTTGACAATCCTGCAAGTTTTGTGATAACTCAATACTTGTCCATAGAAATGGGCATGAACTGGGTCTGGCAGGATGCAATTATTGATTGTCCCTGTGGCTATATCAGTTTTGCATTGATCTCTAAATTCATTTCAGTGTTTCTCATTGCCTATATTTGTGTGGTTCTTGAAATTCTCCTTTGAACATGTCGCTGGTTCCTTTGTGAATTACTGAGTTTAGTAACATCTTTGACACGCATGTAGCATCATTGTCTTTAATATTATTATCCGTTATAAGATTGAGGGCAGGAGGGAAAAGGGACGACAGAGGATGAGATGGTTGGATGGCGTCACCAACTCAATGGACATGGGTTTGGGTGGATTCCTGGAGTTGGTGATGGACAGGGAGGCCTGGCGTGCTGCGGTTTATGCGGTGGCAAAGAGTCGGACATGACTGAGCGACTGAACTGAACTAAACTGATGCTTCTTAGACTTGTTTCCCTCACTCTGATCCTAGTACAGAGGAGCTGAGAATGTTAGAAAAAACCTTTCGGTTTTCAGTGGGAAGCTGAAAGTTTTCAAAGAACCGCAATGAGTCACTGAGTTGAGCCAGGCAGGCACCTGTGAGAGCAGATGTGTTCAGGTGAGGAAGAGGTGGGGCTCTGCCACCTGGGAACCTAGGTAGGGGCATCACTCAACTGTCCTTAAGGCACCACGCAGGGAGGAAGATTATACATGTGTGTGTGTTGTGTAAATATAGTCTTCCTTCCATGGTGACATAGGCACAATTGAGTGACACCAATGCCTCTACTCGGAAGGAAGATTATGTATACGTGTGTATCGTGCATGGGCTTGCTTGGTGGCTCAGACATTAAAGAATCTGCCCGCGATGCGGGAGACTGGGGTTCAATCCCTGGGTCAGGAAGATCCCCTGGAGAAGAGAATGGCAACCCACTCCAGTATTCTTGCCTGGAGAATTCCACGGGCAGAGGAGCCTGGCGGACTACAGTCCATGGGGTTGCAAAGAGTTGGACACCACTGAGCGACTTACACTTTCACTTTTACTTTTCATTGAGTCTGTTCATATATATATGGCATGGTGATCATGTGTGACCAAAGCCACAAGGAAAGCCTGGGACATCTTCCTGGAGCATCATTTTCATATGATGCTAAGAAATTTGAAATTTGATATTAAAACTAACAAGGCGAAGTTATTAAGAAAAAGATTAGTAATAGCTTATATTTAGAGAGCACTTAGCCATGCCCTCACTGAGTGTTTTCTACAATAATAAGCGCGCATATTCGCATGACACCACATTCCAAGGACTGTTCTGGAGCCTTGTGTGTCTGTGTGTACACGTGTGTGTGCACATGTACGTGCTCAGTCATGTCCAACTCTTTGTGACGCCGTGAACTGTAGCCCGCCAGGCTCCTCTGTCCATGGGATTTCCCAGGCAAGAATACTGGAGTGGGTTGCCGTTTCCTTCTCCAGGAGATCTTTCCCCATTCAGGCATTGAACCCACATCTCCTGCATTGGCAGGTGAATTCCTTACCACTGCGGCCCCTGGAAGCCCAGTAATAATGAGGGGCAGATATTCACATGACACCATCTTCCAAGCAACTGTCCTAGTGCTTTCCATATGTTGTTCAGTCACCAACTAAACCACATGCTCCCTACAACACCTTATGAGATAGGTGGCTTTAATAGCCTGTGCATTTTATGAGGAAACCAAACCCAGAGAGGTTCAGTAATGTGGTTGTGGTCACAGCCCGTCAGTGTCAGAGCTGGGATTTGAACCCCAGTATTCTAGCTCCAGGGTTTCCCAAGTGGCCCAAAGCTCCCTGGGAACCAGGCCTCTTTGATCATGCCATTATCGGGTATGAGTCATGTGATTTATTAAGAGGTTCCCAGGGTGAGTTCCTGATGGTCCAGGAGTAAGATTCTATGCTCCCAATGCAGGGGGCCCAGGTTCCATCCCTGATCAAGGAACTAGGATCCCACATTCCACAACTAAGAGCCCACATACCGCGACTAGAAAAAAGATCCCGTGTGTCACAATTAAGACCTGGTGCAGACAAATACATAAATTAATTAATTAAAAAAAAAGAGGTTTCCAAAAATTTCCATGCTTGTAGCTTCAGACTGTGCTGTCAGGCCCTCGGGTTTGCAGTTTACCATCTGTGTTCCATTGAGCAAGTCTGAGAAGCATCAGTGGAGTCTGCAGCTCTGTGCTGGGTTCCGGGGGGGGGGCCCTCTGAATCCTCTTCCCTCTCTGCCAGGCCCACCTGTGACCCCGGGATGCTCTCTCAGTCCCTCTGATGTCCCCTCTCCACAGGGCAGCACAGACTATTTCTTAAGCAGTGGTGACAAGATTCGATTCTTCTTTGAGAAAGGCGTCTTTGACAAACAAGGTTTGGAACTGGGGCCCTACACTGGCTAGACTTGGGTGTCTGCCCCCCGGGGCTGGGGGATTGGTGCACTGAGGCCAGCTGTCTGCAGGTAGCTGAACTCTAGTTCTTCTGCCTTGACCTGTTCTTTGTGCCACAGGAAATTTCCTGGTCCCACCGGAGAAATCCATCAACAAAATTGGCCATGGTAAGCAGGATCTTGGGTGAACCTAAGGTCTTCTGAAGAGTTGGGGGGGCCTTCCCTCAAAGCACACAGTAAGTTAGTAGCCCAAAAGATGGCATTTCTGGGTTCAGGCTCCTCCTTGGGCCCTGCCCTCCATTCCTTCGTTATAAACAAGCGGAAAGCTTAATGCACAGAAAATAGCGAAGCATATCAAAGTGAAGCCTGATCCTGCGTGCGCAGGCCTAGGCCCGGGAGGGGACTGGGGACTGGCTCTTCATCTCACCTTTGTCCCGCAGCCCTGCATGCCCATGACCCAGTCTTCAGGCGTGCCACACACTCCCCCAAGGTGCAGGTGAGCAGAGGTGTTGGCGAGGGCGGGCAGGTAGGCCAGATGTGAGTGTGGGCAGGCTGGCTGTGTGACCTCTGCCCTCTTCCAGGCTTTGGCCAGAAGTCTGGGCCTCCAGATGCCTGTGGTGGTGCAGAGCATGTATATCTTTAAGGTGAGCACCCCATCCTCCCCAGGCCTCAGTTTATCCTCTATAAAATGGGCACAGTGCTTAAACCAGCCCCCCCTTCAAGGGCCACAAGCTTTCTCCCTAAAGAATTACTACTCAGTGGGCAAGGGAACATGAAAATTGGTCTCCCCTGGTTAGGATGCCTGGCATTCCCTTGGCTCTCAGTTACAATTTAGCAGCAGAAGGGAAGGGGGCCCAAGGGCTGCCTCCTCCTTTTGTTGGCTATTGAAATGCCTTGCTCTCAGTTTTCAAGGCCAAGCCCAGGGCCACCTCCTCCAAGAAGCCTTCCAACTCCCTTGGGAAGAGAGGACCCATCTCTGACCCTGAAGCCTAGAGGCTTAACTGCTGGTCTGGGCCCCAGTTTCTCCCACTGCCCCTCACTTCTGCCTTGTGTCTTTAAAAGAAAACAAACAACTAATTTTATGTTTGGTTGCGTCAAGTCTTTGCTGTGGCACATGGGCTCAGTAGGTGCAGTGCGTGGGCTTAGCTGCTCTGTGGCCTGTGGAATCTTAGTTCCCCGACCAGGGATCAAACCCAGTCCTCTGTGTTGAAAGGTGGATTCTTAACCACCTGACCACCGGGGAAGTCCCCTGCCTTGTGTTCTTGTTTGGCATGTGAGTCTTCTCTTCCCAGAGAAGTTTGAAGGTATCTGAAGGCGTGTTCAGACTGGGAGCTCCCTGCCAGGCAGGGTTGTTTTTCTCTCTGCAGCCCTCCTGGGCTGGCACAGTAGGTGCTGGGTGCCGATGGGGAAGCCTGGGAGATAAACACCTGTGGCAGGGGCAGGAGCATCCCACTGAGATGACTCAGAGCAGCGCCCCCCCACCCCTTCCCTGCTCTCACCTGGCCCTTCCCCTCTCTTGCAGCAACCTCACTTCGGAGGTGAAGGTGAGCCAAGAGCAGGCTGGGGCCCTGGCAAAAGTCCTGGTGGGAGATCTGGGACATCAATCATTGTCAGGGCCCCAGAGGGACCAGCCTCCTCTGCTGTTTCCAGAGTGAACTGGTGGGGTGGGGTGGGGGGGTGGTCCCGGAGTCCTTGACACAGTGGTTCCCAAACCTGGTAGCAACCTGCTTGTGGGTTAAAAATGCACATTCCTGGGCCCCATTCTCTGAGATCTTGAGGGAACCAAGGGCCTGGGAATCTGTATTTTACCAAGTTCCCTGGAGGGCTGATTCAGCATAGAAATTGCTGATCTGATTACACACCTGCTGGAATCACAGTTACCCTTTCCCGCCTCCCTCATGGGCGATGATCCCCTTCTCTCACATACCTCCAGTGACAGAGGGCTCACCCCCTGCAGGCAGCTCTTCCCTTCCTGCACAAGCCCAAGTCCTTCCTTTGTAAGGCCCCTTCCTCTCCGCCAAGCCCAGGGACAGTCTCCCGAAGGGGGTGACCACTGTCTCCCTGAGCCGTCTTTGTCGTCTCTTAATCCGGCACCCCCAGCTCCTTCAGCCTTTCCTCCTCCCAGTGTTTTGGGGGGCCCACCATTAGGACACCTTTGTTTGGACACTGGATTGTCAAAGTCTCTCTTAAAGTTTGGTGTTCAGAAAGCACACAGTTCCTTGGGAAAGGCCTAGCACCCACTTTTGTTATTATAGATTCAGTTCCTCTGTTGAGTGGTCCTCCTTGGTGGCCTGGGCCCCAGCATCATGCAGGGGGTGTTTACAAGGGGGATTCTGTGTCCGTCCCTTGCTTTGTACCCAACTTCTCAGTCTTCAGCCCCTGGGGGCTTACACTGGGCCATCTGGTGGCCAAGGTGCCCTCCCTGCCTAAGGACAGTGGCTTGAGTTGCCTGCTGCAACAAAACAATAGCCACTGCCTTCTAGGCTGCAGTTACAATGTTGAGCATATATTGCCTCATGGGACTCCTCAGCAGCCTTGCAGTTAGGTTATCATAGGGACTGCTCTATGGTTTAGGAAATTGAAGTTTTGAGAGGGGATCTCTCTTGCCCAGAGTCTCCAGCCCAGGAAGTGGGGAGATTCTAACTGCTCCTGGGAGGACCAAGGAGTGAGTAGAATTGGGGCCCAGGTGAGGCGGGGTGGGGCTTCTCACGCTCAGGTGGGCCTGCTGCAGTCACCCCTCACCAGGACGCCTCCTTCCTGTACACGGAGCCCCTGGGCCGGGTGCTGGGCCTGTGGATCGCTCTGGAAGACGCCATGCTGGAGAATGGCTGCCTCTGGTTTATCCCTGGCTCCCACACAGGTGAGGCCACCTCCCTCTCCCTGCTCACTTGTGCTCACCCTCCATGAGTGTACACGTGCCTGCTCGATCGTGTTAAGACTCTTTGCGACCCCATGGACTGTAGCCCACCAGGCTCCTCTATCCATGGGATTTTTTAGGCAAGAATACTGGAGCAGGTTGCCATTTCCTACTCCAGGAGATCTTCCTAACCCAGGGATTGAACCCATGTCTCCTGAATCTCCTGCATTAGCAGGCAGGTTCTTTTCCACTAAGCCATCTGGGAAGCCCCCCGCCCCCATGGGAGAAGGACCTGGAAAAAAAAGAGAGGCTGAAGGCCTCACTTTGGCCTGCAGGTGGAGTGTCGAGAAGGATGGTCCGGGCCCCTGGTGGCTTGGCACCTGGCACCAGCTTCCTCGGGTCGGAGCCAACCCGGGATAACAGCCTCTTTGTGCCCACACCAGTGCTGAGAGGTAGGGGGTGCAGAGGGCAGGGAGCAGGGCCTGGAGGTGATGCCCAGGGGGTCTGTGCCTGCTCTGACCTGAGGGCCGGGGAGTCACAGCAGGAGGGAAGGTCGGGCGGGCACTGCGTGACTGACACCAGGGTCCCCCAGGCTGGGCTGGAATCCAATTGCTGCTACTTGCAGACTGTCTCTAAGAGCAAATGACTGAAACCCTCTGAGCCTGTTTCCCCAAACATAAGTGGGGAAGCCAGTGAGATGTTGTGTGTGAGATGGTGCACAAGTGCTCAGAAATCCTGGCTGTCAGCACACACTTCCTTTCGATTTTTACATTAGTATTTATTTGGTTGCATTGGGTATTAGTTGTGACGTGTGTGCTCAGGAGTTGCGCATGCAGGCAGCTGCCTCGTGGCATGCAGAAGTCTTAGTTTCCCAGCCAGGGATCGAACTTGCATCTCCTGCATGGGAAGGCGGCTTCTTAACCACAGGACCACCAGGGAAGCCCCACACCCTTTCTTTCAGAAAAGGGAAACCGAGTTCCAAAGCTGTGTTCCCGGGTGAGGCCCCAGCTGGCTTCTGCCTGGTTCTGGAAATGGCGCAGAAGGCAATGCCACTGCCGAGGCTTGCGGGGGCGCGGGCCACGGTGCAAAGACTTGATCCTGGGGCAACCCATGTCCAACCGCACAGCCTACAACCTGGGGCAGACTCCAGGTCCTTGAGGTTCCCGGGATGAGGATGGGGACAAAGAGGCCACACCACCGCTTAGAGGGAGGGGACTGCCCACCATGTCCCTTCCTGCCCCGAGTGCTCTCCTGACCTGCTGTGTCCCTGCCAGGGGCCCTCATCCTGATCCATGGAGAAGTAGTGCACAAGAGCGAGCGGAATTTCTCTGACCGCTCGCGCCACGCCTACACTTTCCACCTCATGGAGGCTGCTGGCACTGTCTGGAGCCCAGATAACTGGTAGGTGGCAGGGCTGTTGTGTGCCCCAGACAGCTCCTGAGCAGGCCTGCCCTGGAGGCCCTGGACAGTGCTCTAGCCCAACGTCTTCCCCCTCATTCTCTGCAGGCTCCAGCCGACCCCTGAGCTGCCCTTTCCCCCACTGTACACCTAAAGGCCCTCTCAGGGCCGGGACACGTCCGCTCTCGGGTGAAGCTGCGGGCCACCAATGCCAGCACCTTGCCCGACCGCCTGGCCTCAACAGGGAAGCCATGTCTCTCCTCCAGGGTTTTCCTCATGCTGGTGTCTCTGCAGACAGGCAGGCACGAGGTGGTAGCCTGGCAGCAGGAGCCCGGGCTGGGTGCTCTTCCCAACATCTCTCTCTGCTTTTCCCTACCCCAACACAACCTGCGCCGAGAGGCAGCCTCACAGCCATGAAAAGGGTTCTTGCTGCTTCTCTGCCGGCTTCTCAGTCTTCTCCCCTCTCGATGGAAGTCTTGGTTAGTATGGTGGGAGACACTGAATAAATACGACTTCCGAATGCAGCATCTTGATCCTCCTTTCCCAGGCCGCCTTGCTCTCAACACGAGAGCCCTGGTAAGAGGCATCCCATGTGGTCCAGCCCTGCTTGGTGAGGTACATGTGATGTGGGTAACAGTACGTGACATTCAGTAGGCATTCGTGGCGCCAGGAGTTTCTGTGCTTACTCACTGAATCCTCACCCCTTTCAGGCAGGCGCTGTGTACAGGAGCTGACATGCAGGAAGGTTAAGTGATCTAAGTCTCACAGCCATTCAGGTGTTCGGCGAGGTCAGCTGGATGCAGGGCCTGTGCTCTGACCTCTACGCTCCCAGTTCTCCTTTTGGGGGAAAAGAGGACTGGAGCCTGCAATCCAGTCTTAAAGATTCTGGTCGCTTTCCAGCTCAGGCCAGGCCCGTCTCTCTGGGCCCACCAAGGGGCTGGTCTAGGGCCTCCACAGGTCCCTCTTCTTGGGCATGCTCGACAGGCACCCAGATCTGCAGGAACAATTACCAAACCCCAAACCTGCTTGGCTGGGATCTGGTCCAGTGGTTGCAAACTGGGGGCCATTAGCCAATTTCACAACGCAGAAGTGCTCTGTCTGGGCTTCAGCATTAAAGCAAACAAACCAACCCACAACTTTTTAAAGCTGAGAGATTTCATGTAACGATCCATGATTCTAAGCTGCCTTGAATGAGCTCGTCAATAGCCTGCGTCAAGAGTCTGGGCCTGTGGTCCAGCCTAGGTGACCGCTGGTGGGAGCTGGTCCTTACAGGCCCGTGTGCCCTTCCCTTCGCTTCCCCGCTCTCTCTCACTGTGTAATCTGCCTGGTCTCAGAGGCCTTAAGATTCTATGACCTTGATCCGACCCCTACTGTATATGTGGACAAACCAAGGCCACCTGGGGAGTCAGGAGTCAAAGCCAGCACTCATCTACTCTGCACCCTAACATGGTGCTGCCTCCTTCAGCCAAGCAGTAGCGGCAGTCTGAGCAAAGGGAAGGGCTTGTTAACGCTTCTTTGAGGCCAGAGGAATGTCTCAATACCCTCCTCTGAGAAGGGCCTGCTGGTGACACCCAGGCAGAAGCACAAGCTCCCAGCGCCGGGCTGCTTGCTTCCAGCCTTGGTGCGGCAGAGTTCTCACCTCTTCCTGCTAGGTCCCTCCCTGCTAGGCTGGTGAGAAGTGGGCAGAACCTTTGAGAAACCTGCTATGCTATCTTCTCACTGATGGGAAATGTTCATCCACTCAATGAAGGTCTGCTGAGTTCTGGCCACCTGCCAGGCTGTGCTGGCACTGGCGGATACAGTGGGGAACCATGCAGCTTGGACTCCGTCCTCAGAGAGAGGCTGGAGCATGCCTACCCCTGGCTTCCCCAGCAGAGCGAGTCTGAACACTCGGTAAGCTTCACCAGCCCCCTTGGCTCTAATTGCTCACTCAGAGAAGAGACCCACACAGGTGTGGACCTAACAGGAGGGCAAAGAGGTCTCAGGAGGGACTTGGACAAGGACCCTGTGCTGTCCAGCTTGTCCATCATCAGCACCACTCAGTCGGGCAGCAGAGGCCTTGAGGCAGGGTGGGGTTGGCTCAAACAGGGAGTCAGTCCAGGACCCGATCTTCTTCCTCCAGCCCTTCCAGGGGTGCAAGAAACAGATGCCCTCTCTCCCCCTCAGCTCTTCCTAAGCCAAATGGGAGAAACCACATGCACTTGGCTGTTTTCCTCTTGGACTCTCCTCCAAATGAAGCCAGAGGAGTAGGGTCATTTTACTCTCCAAGTACAACCCATATAACCTTTGGTTTGCTTGGCTTTTTGTTGAGCTAATGACTGGTCTTGGGTAACAAAGACACTGTCCCTCACTGATGTGGCCCTTTTGCACTTATGTGCAGGCCCTGGGCTGGACACCTCATTCACGTCACTTCACCAGACCCTCACCCCATGAGGTGCAGGATCTTATTATTATTCCCATCTTGCAGACAAGAGAACTGAGACCCAAAGAGATTAAGTGACTCACACAGTTAAGAAGTGATTCAGCCAAGTAGTCTGACAAGAGTGGACACCAGAACCTGAAATGTTAACCCCTCTGCCCTACTACCTCCAGAGTCTACTCTGGCCCCTCAAGGATTGCAAGGCAGGGGCCCTATAGCACACTCAAGCTCTATGAGCTGTTGCACTAGACTTTAAAGCCTTTTTGCATTTTTAAATATCAGCAAAACTAAAACCAGGGGTGCTTTGATTTTTATTTTAAATCTGAATCAGTTGAAAAATTAAATCTACTTCTTCCTATCTTGGCTCTTCAAGCCCAAGTGGCTGGCTGCTCTGGGGACCATTGGTCCTCCCCATGTCCCTGCTTCCTCCATCGCTAATGCACAGCAGCTAGGCCATCAGCAATATCAAGAGGTACAGAGGCAAAAGGAGATTGTCTATCTGCGTAGTGTAGGCTTCCAGGAGGGATACGGTGCTGATGGATCCCAAAATCCAAGCATAACTGTAGTTCAGGTCCACTCCACTGTCAAAGATTAAGATCAGAGCTACAGAAATGATCTGGGCAAATATAGACGTCATGGTTCCCTCAAAAGTCTTTTTGGTTCCAGGCCAGCGAATCTCCCCCATGGTGCTGCCGAATATGGAGGCCACAGTGTCACCCACACCGACGGCCAGGACGCCTGCATAGGGCACTAGGGCCCTGGCTCCTCCTAAGCTACCCTTCTGTGTGCAGGGCCTGGGGACTAACCAGATGGGAAGAGACATGCCTAGGAGAAGGTAGATGTGGGTCAGGATGAGCGGCCCACTGTCTCGTTCATCCAGGAAGAGGGACAGAAGGCTTCGCAGGGTATGGCCCAGGGGCTTGATGCGGAAATAGCGCACATACTCCAGGAAGATGAAGACAGCCAGACATACGGTGGCGGCCACATAGAGCAAGGGCCGGTCCAAGATGATACCTGGGATGTAGGTGGCTACCACAATGAAGTGGAAATACTTTCGAGCGATGGTGGGGGCTTGGTGCTTCTTGGACTCGGAAGATGACCGCTTGGCATTCTGGTACAGAACCACCAGGCAGGCCGCGGTGGCCAGCAGACACCAATAAACTAGGAGGTAGACTCGGGTCTCTGTCTGGAAGAGGAACTGAAAAAGCCACAGCAGGGGGTTCCTGCGGATGAGGCGGTGCAGCCAGGGCAGGACGACGCCAAGGCCCAGGACGCAGGTCATGAGGTGGAAGAAGATGGAAGAGGCCCAGGTGCCCGAGTCCATGAATACAAAGAGGGTGCTGAAGAAGATGCCCATGAGCACCATGCCTACCACTACCACGAGCAGGAAGAAGTCCAAGGGGTCCCCCTGGCTTTCCACCACAGTGAGAGAGCGCTTGATGAGCTGGTTGAGCATGAAGCTGATGCCACCCAGGACCAGCAGCGCCTCTCCAGGGGTGAAGCAGCGAGGCAGCAGGTACAACAGGATCATGTTGAGGTACACGAAGATCAGCAGGGCCTCCAGGACCTCGATCACCTCGCCAACACTCAGCGAGTGCTTCATGATGTAAATGATGACGCCTCCAGCCAAGCCAGAGATGACGCAGGTGTTGGTGGGCACCGGGCGAGTGATGCCCAAGGCCAATACTGAGGAGAAGAGGGCCACTGCCATGCCCGTGGCTGCCACCACAATTCCGAACCGCTCGAAATATGGGTTCCCCGCAGCCTGGCAGCGCTCCTTCATAACCAGTCCTAGCAAAGGCATGACCACCGAAGCGGGCAGTAGGCCGCTGTTCGCGGACATTCGGAACTGAAAGACCGCGCTTCCCTGCTGTAGGAGCCGGTCCCATTTGTACTGAACGTAGAAGGCCTGCACCGCGAGGGCCACGGCGCACCACGAGTATCGATCCCACACGGCTGCGTGGATGCTCAGCACCACTACGAACACCACCGCCGCCTCTGCCAGCACGGAGCCACTCAGCGGAGCCCCGGACCCAGGGGTCGGGGGAGCGCACTCTCGGGTCATGTCTCTAGACTCCGGACCCACGGAAAACCGGGGTGACTAGGGATGCCTTGGACTCTGGCCCTTTAACCCCCGCCCGGCAGACAGCGGTAGCTTCGCCTTGCCAGCACCTTCTTTCTCCGTTCTTCAGCTTCCTCCAGAAAGGAAGCTCCACTGTAGGCCACTCTATGCTGCCTGGGAGTCGGCGTCAGGCTTTCCTCCACCAGTTCCCACTCACGGCGTAGACGTCTCCCCTCTGCCACCTCCCTCACAGCCTCGGCCGCGCGTGCCTGGGGCTCCTCACCTCTCCCGGCAACGCCATGTTGGCCCCGCCCCCGCACCCACGTGACGAAAACCCGGTCCACGCCCTGGAAGCGCGCGGTCACGTGGGCGTGGCGTCTGGGGGCGGGGCTGGGGGCGCGCGCGCGCGCGAAGATGGCGGCTGCCGCCGGCGGTCCGTGTGTGAGGTGCGGAGCGGGCCGAGTCGGCGGGGATGACTGAGGCGCGGGGTCCAAACCAAGCGCAAGCCGGGGCGGGAGTTGAGGGCGAGATGTGGCGGCAGTGGCAGGATGAAGGCCGGCTAGGTGTACGGGCGCCGGGACGGGAGGCGGTTACGGCCAAACGGTCCCCGCGCGCGGGGATATGAGGCGACTTCTGTGAAAGGGGGGCCGGCGCCTCCCCCCTTCCCGAGGCGCCGGCCTCCCGTCTCCTCACCCGGCCCTTCTCCTTCCCTCCCCTCTCCCGGCGGCGCGTCCCTCGGCGCCCCCTCCCCCCCTCACCGCGCTTCCTGTCCGGTGTGACGCTCCCTCGAGGCGCGACGGGGCGCTTCGCGGTTGCCCGGGGGAGCCCCCACCCGGTCCCCGCCGCAGCCTCCCGTGCCCGGCGGGCTCTCCCCCGGTTCCGCCATGTGCTCTCGCCGGGAGGTCTGTTTCGCGAGTGGGGGAACCACCTCCTTGCGGTTTCTGCCCTTTTTCGCCGCTCTTTCATTCATCCATCTAGTCGTTTTCTCTTGCACTGATTCCTTCAGTCGGCATCCCGGGCGCTGTTACTGGGCTTTAAAAGGGCAGGAAGAGAAAATATTAAAAAGACAGTTCTTACTAGCGTACTAGCGCCAAACCCTGGCGACGCGCTTTCTGGTTCTCCGCGTTATCTCCTTGAACTCCCACAACTCTGGGGAGGCACCTTGTAATTTACAGATGACTCACAAACCCAGCTCCCAGCTGGAGTGTCCCACTCGGAAGCTTTAGCCGGATCGCCGCACTTGCATCTCTCACTTGTAGCTTCAAAGTGTTCTCCATTCTCCCTTCCACCCGTCCCGCCCAACCGCGCCTGCCACTTTTTTTTCCCCCTTGTTCCAGCAACGTCTCCCCACTTTTTTGTCCTCTTCACTTAACTGCTGTAGCCTCAACACCCAGAAGAGCAGTAATAGACTCTCAGTAAATGTTTATTCCACTTGTCGCTTCTTTCACCTCTCTGTTGAGTGAGATTTTCATCTGTGGAATGTCCATTGAACTGCTTCTGAACTTTGTGAGAACCGGTTTGCTTCTTCCTCCATCCGTTGTGTCATGTCAGCTCTTATGTCGGGCAGCATCGTGGTCACCGTGCTTTCTTTTTCTCAGGCTTATCTTACAGTCCTTGTGGATCTTGGGTAAAGTTTAGCTCCTGCAGGGCAAGGCGGCTTCTTTAATGAAAGGGATTTTTACTTCCGTGGTATTTCCAATCTCTTAGTTGCTTTCATCCAAAGGTTTCCAACCACGTGGATATCTCTGATTATTTCCTATTTCCACCTACTCCAGCTTTTAGAGAAGTGGAGTTCCATGTTGTCTGCTAGAACATTGGGCTGCAAGTCAATAAATTTTTTGAATCTCACTTTTGAGGCAAATTATTTAATTTCTGTGCCTTAGTTTGTACTTATCTCAAATTTATTTACTTGTTGTGCAAATAAATGACAGATACTGTAGCACTTATTTCATTTCTTGAAAGTATATGTAGATAATGTTACCCTGAGGCTTGAATTGGACATCACAATTCCAATCTTGTCTGTTGAGTCTTGAGAATCACCTGCTCAAACCTCCAGGTCTGTTTGAGGTGAAGTCTTCCTTCAATCCCTGGGTTAGTTCCTAGTGATCACTGTCTTCTCTGACTCTTTTCTGTCATTTGTGGTTATATTCCTTGTAGTGTCTAATTGTTAGGGTCCTGCCCTTTGGTACTTTCTACTTTTTAGCTGAATGTGTTATGTTTAACATCCTTTATCATTCCCAACACTAAGTTTATGAGTGTCGTGAAGGTCTTAGATTTATTTGGTTTCCGTTATTCCTAGATCATAAATGTGTAGGAATTGAGGAGCCAGTAACACTCATTTCTAGGATGATTTCCTTTCTGATAAGCTACAGTTTTCTCTTTTGTTCTGCCATGTCTTGGCACTTCTGCATGTAATTTTTTTTTCTAGTTTTTCTGTTCCAGTTAGTTTGCAGGTCTGAAAGGGACTCGGAGTTTTGTTTTTTTTAAATTGATTTGTTAGTTTTTGCTCTGCTGGTCTTCATTGCTTTTGTGTGGGCTTTTTTTTTTTTCAGTTGTGGTGAGCAGGGGCTACTCTTTGTTGTGGTGCGCAGGCTTCTCATTGAGGTGGCCTGCTGTGTGCCAGCCCCGGTATTAGAGTATGATATACCACTGTAGGACAGAAAACTTCACCTCAGTCTTTATCTGCTTGCAGAGTGAATTCCTGGGTACAACTTGATGCCCTGTCTTACAATGATTAAACTTTGGAGTCTTGCAAGCCTAGGTTCAAGCCCTGGTTCCATTAAATATTAGCTTTGTGGCCTTACAGAAGTTACTTAACCACTCTGAAACCTTAGTTTCCTGATGAGATGATACGGATAGTATTTGCCTCATAGGTCAGTTGAAATATTCAGTAAGACAAAGCATTAAAGACTTAGCACGGTCCCCCACATAACTGCTCAGTAAATGTTGGCTCATCTTGTTAGCCAGCTTGTTTTCAATAAACATTATTTTTGACACCTTATAACAAAAAGACCATGCTATGACTTGGTTTTGCAAATGAGAATATTTCTAAAGAAATAGCTATTTTCTTCTTTTAATTAGTAAGTATAAAAGTTACTGCATTACTTCAGTCTTGTTTTGTAGCAGAATCTTTTTCTCCCCTCTCCACCCCCCAAAAAAGCCGATTCATCAGACATAAAAGGCAAAAAAAAAAATCTATACTGACCAGGTCTTTGACCTGCTCCTCTGAGACAAACTGATGCCCTCCAGCAGTGGTGATTTAGGAATTGATTTTAAAATGTAGATTTCCCAAGCCTAACCTCTGAGAAAGTGTGGTTCTGGGAATGACCAGGGTTCTGCAATGTTACTGTATTGTTTTCGGTTGATTTGGCTGTTTGGCCTGAGGACCAACTTCATTCTGAGAAACACTCTTTTGGGAAATTGTTTGTTTGAACTGTATGGATTTTGGTGTAACAAATAACCCACAGCTTGATTTGAGTAAACAAAGAATTCTGGATCCTGGCAGGTGGTCCTTGAGTACAGGTGGTGGTATTCTGAGTCTCTTGGGAATCAATGCTACCTACTTAGCTAAAGTTCTGAAGGCAAATGCTGATAAATTAGAGCTCACTGGTGCCCACGCTTCTGAAATTGGAAGATGTACGATCCAGAAAGAGTAATTTAACTCAGGCATACCAGAGCCTTCAGTTAATAATAAATTTCTTTCCATTAACTATGGGATAGTGTTAGCCCCATTGTTAGCTATTTATTATATGATAGATACCTGATGTTTTTGGTGCAAACCAGAAGCTGTCTTGGGTAAAGTGAAAGTAGTATGCTGCTGCTGCTTAGTCACCTCAGTCGTGTCCAGCCAGGTTCCTCTGTGCATGGGATTCTCCAGGCAAGAATACTGGTGTGGGTTGCCGTTTCCTTCTCCAGTGATAAAGTAAGAAGTGAATGAAGTCAAGTTGCTCAGTATATGACATTTTAAATAAAGCCTCCCTTTATTTTTTGCTAAGTCAGATTTACCAAACAAATAGGTTAGATGCTTATTGTCTTTACAAAAGGCATTCTTTAAAAATTTACTATACATTTCTTTAAACAGTTTGCTTCTGTCTTTATTTCTTAGGGCTTGATTTAGTCATACCTTTTAATATAGTTTATCAGTACAAAGGGCATACTTGTTTCATCAACTGGATCTAATCTCCTAATTTTAAAATAGTGAATGCTTTCTTGTTATCAGAAAAATGATTTATAGTGATTCCACAGTGCAGTTGTGGGAGTTGGTGATTATTGATTCAGCAGAATCGAAGTTGTTTTCTTAATAGCATTAACCCTTAGGAGAGAGATTTATGATTTTAAGATGTCTAATTTAATCCTCTTTTGATGGAAAAATCCTAAAAGACCATTTTTAAATAGATAGGGCTAGTGCTTTGTGTTTTGCCTTGATGAGGAAAAGATTTTTCAATTTATCCTCATAGTTTATATAACTTGCATTCTTCTTGGTAACTGTCTAATATATTTTATTAGGACCTTTTCATCTTCTCTCTGAAGATGGGCTTTCCAAACTGTTAATTGTTTCAGGTAACTCTTCTAGGGCTCACTTAGAATCTCCCCAAATATAATCCCTATGCTTTTTATAATCCTTTCTTGAGATAATTTCTTTATGGCTGCATTTTGAAATTTAATTGTAGATTTAAAAAAAACAAAACACAAAGCAAGTTTTCCTGAAATTCCGAAGGCATGGCTGAGGGAAGGAAATGGGGTTAGCGCATAGTTGGGCGTATATTTGAAGAGCTCACTGGATGGGAGCAGGGACTCTATGCGTGCTTTCTTTTCTGGTATCAGTTTGTTTTTTCCCCCATTTGTTTATTTATTGGCTGTGCTGAGTCTTCTTTGCTGCACTTGGGCTTCCTCTGCTTGCAGCAACTGGGGGAAGCTCGTTGTTGCGGTGTGGGGGCTTCGGTGGCTTCTCGCTGCAGAGCATAGGCTCCAGGCATGCAGGCTTTAGTACCTGTGGTATACAGTCTTAGCTGCTCCACAGCACATGGAATCTTCCTAGACCAGGGATTGAACCCGTGCCCCTTGCGTTGACTGGGCTGTGGTGTGCTTTGTCTCTTGGTTGTGTCCGACTCTTTGCGACCCCATGGAATGTGTAGCTTGCCAGGCTCCTTCCTCTGTGGCAGGTGGACTGTTACCCACTGTACTACCAGGAAAGTTCTAATTTCTTGGTTTTGATAGTTGGACTGTGTAAGATGTCCTTGCTTTTAGGAAAAACACACTGAAATGTTTACAGAAAAAGGAATGTGTCTCTAATACGATTTTGTATAGTTTTGGGGAAATGTGTGCATGTGTACACATATGCAGATATATGCATGTTTGTATTATATATAATTATACAGATGCAAAGAGGGAGAAAGAAAATAATAAGTAATAGTTGGTGAATCTGAGCAAAGCATATATGAAAGTATGATGTAGGAAGCGGAATTTGCTTCTGTGGCTCCATGCTAAAGAGAAGACAGAGGCTGTTCTGGGCGATACATGCACCGGTTCACCGTGTTCCTTCATGCTTTTTGTCCTCTTGCTGTGATGTACTTTTATTGAAGGACTCACTTTTTTTTCATCTCAGTCTCCATATTTCCCAGAGATGGCACATTTCTCCAGAAATCTTCATATGCCTGTTGTTGAGTGATGAGCTGATCGTCTTGGAGGGTCTTTCTGGGGAGCCGGGCAGGGTGGGAGGGCAACTGTGACTCACTGTGGGGTCAGGGACACTGGTGGCACAGGTACTAGGGAGTACTCATTGGGGTGAGCTGTGCTGGAGACCACCATTTGACACCAAGACCTGGCCCCACCTCTCCTGTGTTTTTATTTGGCTTCTGTATTCAGCACTGCAGATACCACCTAGTGGGAATTCGTTAAGGAGTGAGTGAATGTAGTGCCATTTGTAATGACTGTTGACTTTGCTTGATTGAGAAAGTACATTATGTCATGTATTTCTGGAGGTGATGGGAGTCCTGAAATAGATTAGTCTTTTTCTAGATTCTTGTTCCTTATTAGTCACTACATATTAATGAAAAGGGAGGAGACAGAAATACTAAATTGAAGCATCTTTTTAGCGTAGAAGATGTACTGTATTTCATTAATTACTATGTTTCATTAATTCTAAAATATACTTTTTTTTTTCCCAAAAGAGGAAACTTACCTCTGCTTTCTATCATTTTTCAGGAGCAGTAGAGAACTGTGGACAATTCTGCTAGGAAGGTCAGCTCTGAGAGAACTGGTAAGTGTTATGTTCTTGGATGGATTCTGTGGTTCTTTGTGTAGCTTTTATTACCAAAAAATATTTTCCTCCTTCTCTTTGAAATAGGAAGTAAACACCTTTTTTTATTCCTAAAATTAATTCCCATTATATTTCTAAAAGAAGCATTATGCATTCCCCAGTTCTCTTTACTGAAATGCAGTGTTGTCTTACAGCCTAGTTGTTGAAGTTTTCCAAGTCTCTACTTTTCTTTGTATCTTAGTGATTCCTTTTCTAAAAAGATACCAGTGCTACTTGATTGGCTGCTGGAGGGTAGGGGTACAAAAACCATTTTACCACTGCAGGCTAGGAAAGATTCTCAGATCTTTCCTCTATCTCATACTGACTTGCCTTTTCGTCCTTTTCCACTTAGCTAGCTGCTTAGGTCACAGGCTGAGGTTTTTAGGGCATTTCCAAGTGTATAATTAGTAAAGAAAAATTCTTCATGTTCATCCCCCATTTCTGACTCTGTAAGGATAAAGTTAAAACAAAAGTGAAAGTTGCTCAGTCTGGTCCGACTCTTTGCGACCCCGTGGACTATAGAATTCCTGGAATTCTCCAGGCCAGACTACTGGAGTGGGTAGCCATTCCCTTCTCCAGGGGATCTTCCCACCCCAGGGATCGAACCCAGGTCTCCCACGTTGCAGGCAGATTCTTTACCAGCTGAGCCACCAGGGAAGCCCAAGAATGCTAGAGTGGGTAGCCTGTCCTTTCTCCAGTGGATCTTCCTGCCCAGGAATGGAACCGGCGTCTCCTGTGTTGCAGGCGGATTCTTTACCAGCTGAGCTACATGGGAAGCCCTAAAGTGTTAAGATGACGTTCAATTATTACTAGTGTTGTGATTATAATTAACATAATAAATGTTACATCTTTTTTAGAGTTTTAATATTTTTTTTTGTATGCCCTCTTCTGATAATTCCACTTCTGAGAATATATCTAAAAGACAGAAGTACTGAAGAAATTTTGGGCACAAGCTCTTTACCATAGTATTATTCATATGAATAAAGAATTATAGCCAGTTTAAGTATATCTAATATTAGAAGAATGGTAAATGAAATATGATCTAGTCACTTGATAGAATATTATGCAACCACTAGAAAGGATGTTTATCAAGATTTTCATAATAAGGTTAAATCATTATGTTAGAATGTTAAGCAAAGAAAAGCAGGCTACAGAATTCTATATTCAAAATTATTTCAGCTGTGGGGAAAGATACGTGTTAAAAAGACTCAAAGGAATATGTTATCTTCAGTGTGATCGTAGAATCTGATTAAAATCGCATTGGTATAACTTCCTTCTTTTTTTCCCAGAATCAGATTGAGGCAGAGCTGAATAAACATTGGCAGCGGCTGTTAGAAGGACTTTCTTACTATAAACCTCCCAGGTATGGCTATTCTGTGGGTCTCATTTGAGTAATTTCCCCGAGGAACCTGGGATAGATGAAACCATCCTCATGTAGGATTTTATTTTATTTTATTTTTTATTTTAATTGGAGGCTAATTACTTTACAGTATTGTGCTGGTTTTTGCCGTGAATCAGCCATGGGTGTACATATGTTCCCCATTCTGAACCCCCCTCCCTCCCCATCCCATCCTTCAGGGTCATCCCAGTGCACCAGCCCTGAGCACACTGTCTCATGCATTGAACTTGGACTGGCGATCTGTTTCACATATGATAATATACCTCATGTAGGATTTTATGATATTAATGGGTTAGTTAGACCAGAGAGAACATAATTTGGTTAACCAGGGAAAAAGAGTATGGCACATTTTTTTCTGTCTGTTGAAGAAAAGGAAAATCCTTTTAGAAATACAGTTTTGTCAAATCTGTTGTATAACCGTAGTATTGGGAATGAGGCTTTATTAAATACTCAATTAATACTCCTAATATTTATTTCAGTCCATCATGTTTGTGTGAGAAACTGTCAGCACCAAATGCTAGGATATAGCAGTGAGCAAGGAGAATAGCAGCTGACACTTCTGTATTGTTTATTGTGTACCAATTACTGCTCTAAGCACTAGACTTACAGTAAGTTATTTAATCCTTACAACAGTCCTTTGAGATAGGTAATATTTTTATTCTTTGTTTGAATAGATTTTTTTTTTTTTGCTGGGCAGTGGAAAAGAATAATAAAATATAAAGTGGTTAAAAAGAGAGTAAACCTTATAGGGCCAGACTCTCTCAATCCCTAGTCCAGGTCTCATTCTGTTATGCCTCACAGTTCCCAAGCTGCCCCCACTTCCCTTCTGTCTCTAAACACCTGTTGATTTTATTATATCGTCGCCTTCCATCTTCATTCCCTTATGTTAGTGAAGAACTTTTTTTTTCCCTTCTGCCATAGTTACATTGAAGTAACTCCTAGATATCATGTTTTTTTTTAATCTGTAAATACTTTACTAAGTATCTAGGATAGATGAACTTAAAGAAGATAAGCACTATATGATCACGTTTAGGTATTTTTATTATTGTTTCCATTTTACAGATGGGGCAACTGAGACACAAAGAGGTTAAATAACTTGCCCAAGGTCACACAGCTAGTAAGTGGTAGAACCAGGATTCGAACCTGGCAGTCTTACTCCAGTGTCTGTGTTCTTAATCATCATTCTGTGTTGCCTCTTTCAGAACTTGTTGTTTAACTTTATAGTAGCCTTTGTGTTGTGAATTTTCTGTGAAATGTGAGAGTCTCTCTTAAAGAAACAAATCCAACAACAATATGCTTCAATTCACAGAATGGGCATTTGTGGTATGAGTTTCTTTTTTTTTAAGATAAAAGTTCCCTTTGTAATAATATGAGATTTAAAGTCTGACAGACTTTTTTTTTTCTTTTTAAACTGCAGGCTTAATTTGAATTTAACACAGATTTTTAGCCATTAAAGACTTTTTTTTTAATGTCCTCTTTGTATTTCAGGATTCAGACCGGGGAATCACATTATATTTAGTTGTCATGTCCCCTTAGCTGTTAGCTGTGACAGTATATCAATTTTGCCTTGATTTTCATGACTTCAAATAGTTTTGAGGAAGACTAGTCAAGTATTTTCTAGTATAATGCCTTCAATTTAGAACTGTATGATTTATTATTATTATTACTATTATTAGATTGAGGTGGTGGGGTTTTGGAAAGAAAACACAGTGGTGAAGTCTCATTCTTACCATATCATGGCAGAGGATACATGTTACCCACATGAAGTCACTGGTGATGTTAACCTTGCTCACTTGGGTAAGGTAGCGTTTGCCAGATGTCTACTCTGTAAAGTCACTTTTCTCTTCCCCTCCTCTGTTTATCAGAAGTGAGTCACTTGGTATAGCCTACTTTGAGTGTTGGGGGTGTAGTGGGATTAAACCACCTCCTGAAAGGGGTAGCATGTATGTGTGTTACTGAACTTCTTCTGTAAGGAGGATTGTTCCCTTCTCCCCCGTTTGTTTTATGTATATATTTATTCACTCTTTCATTTATTTAGATCATCATGGACTCATTTATTTCATTCTTTGTTTATACCTGTTCCAACTTTGGCCATGGGGCATCCTTTCAGATTTTTGCTATGTCCCCATCCTCTTGTTTTCTGAGTATTTTCTTACTCTTTGGCATTACAAGATGCTCCAGGCTCCTCTAGTCTTTTCCCCACCCCAGCTCTGGACTCAGCCATTTCTCCAAGGAGTCCTAATACCTTTCATTAGAGAATGATGTTAGAAATAAAGATCCGGGTGCTGGGTGTGTTCGCTGCTGCTGGGATGTTGTAGCATCTAGGCCGTCCCAGTGGACATAGCTAGGTAATATATGTATGTACGCTAACAGACCTGGTTTTAAATTTCATGTCAACTTTATTAGCTGTGAGATTTTTGGTAAGTTATTTATTCTTCCTAAGTGTTGGTAATTCCATTTGCAAAATGGGGATAGTAATGTTTGCCTTCCAGGATAGTTCTAAGGATCAAAATAATTAATGTCTCTAAGTATAACTACAAATAATGTAATTACAACTATAGTTTGTAACAGGCATATACTATATTTATTACTTAGACATAGTTTTGTGTTATAAAATCGGTAGAGATAAACTTGTGTGTGTGTGTTTTATAGGCACCTAAAGAGCAGAGAAAGGTTAAGTATTTTCATTTAAAACACCTAGAGAGTCACTGAGAATGAAAAAATGATTCACTGTTCTTTTCATAGTCCAAGTTCAGCTGAAAAAGTGAAAGCTAGTAAAGATGTAGCTTCACCACTGAAGGAACTGGGTTTAAGAATCAGCAAGTTTTTGGTGAGTAAAAATTAGCACTGGCTTCAGTTTATTACCTGCAAGGTGGATATGCATGGTTTTACTGTTAGTGATTGTTGGTGAAAATTCAGTTTAATTCAGTTTTAGAGTTAAATAGAGCATATTATATTTAAAAAATGCCCAGGCAGCAACTCTTCTTGCTAAAAGCCACAAGTCAAGTTGCCTGATCCTGTTTACTGCACATCATAGAGTCGTCTTCAGCATGCTTGTGGTGTTCAAGTTGACTAGATTGCATTTAAATACATAGCTGCTTCCTTTCAATTTTGGAAACCCAGATCATGCTATGTTAATCTGCTTGGTGAATAAGCACAGTTGTTTCTGACATGTAAATTTAATTGGCTGTAAATTGCACGTCAGTGGCTGCTCCTTTTTTCTCCTATTGAGTTAAAATTGTTACGTTTATGAAATCTTTTAAAAGAATTTTTGTTTATTCAAGTTCTGCGTTCATTCCAGAGGACAGAACTTCAGGTTGCTTTGCATGCTCTGTGTGGTTTCTGACTCGAGGTGACTGTTCCTCCCTTATGGCTTCTGTTTGTAGGGTCTTGATGAAGAACAGAGTGTGCAGTTACTCCAGTGTTACCTTCAAGAGGATTACAGAGGTACTCGGGACTCACTAAAGGTTTGTAGTTATGTCCAGCTTCCTTCTCCTGCATTTATCCTTTTCCTTGTTGATTTTAGACACTTCATATAGTTTTGGTACCAGTTCTTTGCAGCAGAGATGGGTGATTAGATACAGCCATTCTCAGGAAAAACCTTGTAAACTTTAAAAGAGGTATGCTTAAGTTGGTGTCCGTCCTCAGATATGGAGGGGTTGAAAGGCCAAAGATTAATGTGTTAATCATAGAATCACAGGGTGTTTGAGCTGAAAAGGACCTGAGATAACGTCTAGCCTTTCCATCCCCTGATTTTTCATATGAGAAAACTGAGGCCAGAGGAGAGTGGCAGGAATTTAAGCACAGACTTGGATATACTTAGGTAAAAAACATATCCAGAGATGAATGAGCAGTTTTAATCTTGAAGGATAAGGTGAAGATGCTTACCTTTTTCTTTGTTAATTGATTTTGCTTGTAAGATGGCTCTTTGACTGCTCTTTCTTCCTTCAGACGGTGCTGCAAGATGAGAGGCAGAGCCAGGCCTTAATCCTGAAGGTCAGTGCTAGTCACCATTTCCATTCTTTGATGTAAAATTGGGCAACAGCTTCTTGACCGAGTTCTCCTGAGCACTGCTGGCTTTGACTTCTTGTTGAGTAAGCATTGATGTCGTAATGAACAAGCTCATTATTTCATTTGTGAAACAAGAGGCTTTCCACTGGACCCAACTGAAGCCTTTTTCCATGACAGATTCTTCAGCCACTGGAAATGGGAACTGGTCCATGGATATTTTTTCTCTCGGTGTAAATGCAGTAGGACTAATTTAAATTTTTTAATTTCTTTATTTCCCCCAACCTCCAAAGTTGTCTTTTCATTTTATGATTTTCTTTGCTGTGCAAAAGCTTGTGACTTTGCTTAGGTCCTATTTGTTTATTTTTGCTTTTATTTATTTCTGTTGCCTTTGGAGACTGATCTAAGTGTTGAAAACATTGCTACAATTTATATCAGAGAATGTTTTGCCTTTGTTCTATTCTAGGAGTTGTTATGGTATCATATTTTATATTTAAGTCTTTATGACATTTTGAGTGTATCTTTGTGTGTGTTATGAGGAAGTATCGTAACTTCTAACTTGATTTACATGTGGCTCTTCAGCTTTCCCAACACCACTTGCTAAAGAGACTATCTTTTTTTCATTGTATATTCTTGCCTCCTTTTTTGAAGATTGACTGTAGGTGTGTGGGTTTATTTCTGGGCTCTCTGTTCTGTTCCATTGATCATATGTCGATTTTTGTCCTAATGCAACGCTGTTTGGTTACTGTAGCTTGGCAGTATTGTCTGAAACTTGGGAACGTGATGCCTCCAGTTTTGTTCTTTTTCCTCAGAATTGCTTTGGCAATTCTGGGTCTTTTATGGTTCCATATACATTTCAGTATTATTTGTTTTACTTCTATGAGAAATGTCATGGGTAATTTCATAGGGATTTCATTAAATCTGTAGATTGTTTTGGGGTAGTATCGCTATTTTAATGGGCTTCCCTGGTCGCCTAGACAGTAAAGAATCCATTGTAATAATATTAACTCTGCCAGTCCAAGAGCATGGAATATCTTTCCATTTCTTTGAATCATCTTCAATTTCCTTTATCAGTGTTTCATATTTTATAGTTCTCAGCTTATAAGTTTTTCACCTTTTTGGTAACGTATGTTCTTGAGTATTTTATTTTTTTGGTGTGATTTTTTATTTATTAATTTTTTGGAAAATTTTACATTGAAGTATAGTTGATTTACAATATTGTGTTAGTTTCAAGTGTATAGCGCAGTGATTCAGTTATCAGTTCAGTTCAGTCGCTCAGTCATGTCTGACTCTTTGTGACCCCGTGGACTGCAGCACACCAGGCCTCCCTGTCCATCACCAACACCCAGAGTTTACTCAAACTCATGTTCATCGAGTCGCTGATGCCATCCAGCCATCTCATCCTCTGTTGTCCCCTTCTCCTCACGCTGTCAATCTTTCCCAGCCTTAGGATCTTTTCCAATGAGTCAGTTCTTCGCATCAGGTGGCCAGAGTATTGGAGTTTCAGCTTCAGCATCATTCCTTCCAGTGAATATTCAGGACTGATTTCCTTTAGCATGGACTGGTTGTATCTCCTCACAGTTCAAGGGACTCTCAAGAGTCTTCTCCAACACCACAGTTCAAAAGCATCAATGCTTCAGCCCTCAGCTTTCTTTATAGTCCAACTCTCACATCCATACACGACTACTGGAAAAACCATAGCTTTGACTAGACGGACCTTTGTTGGCAAAGTAATGTCTCTGCTTTTGAATATACTATCTAGGTTGGTCATAACTTTTCTTCCAAGGAGTAAGCGTCTTCTAATTTCATGGCTGCAATCACCCTCTGCAGTGATTTTGGAGCCCAAAAAATAAAGTCTGCCACTGTTTCCACTGTATCCCCATCTATTTGCCATAAAGTGATGAGACTGGATGCCATGATCTTAGTTTTCTGAATGTTGAGCTTTAAGCCAACTTTTTTACTCTCCTCTTTCACATTCATCGAGAGGCTCTTTAGTTCTTTGCTTTCTGCCATAAGGGTGGTGTCAGCTGCATATCTAAGGTTATTGGTATTTCCCCCAGCGATCTTGATTCCAGCTTGTGCTTCATCCAGCCTAACGTTTCTCATGATATACTCTGCATAAAAGTTAAAGAAGCAGGGTGACAATATACAGCCTTGACATACTCCTTTTCCTATTTGGAACCAGTCTGTTGTTCCATGTCTAGTTCTAACTTGCTTCCTGACCTACATACAGATTTCTCAAGAGGCAGATCAGGTGGTCTGGTATTTCCATCTCTTTCAGAATTTTCCACAGTGTGTTGTGATCCACACAGTCAAAGGCTTTGGTATAGTCAATAAAGCAGAAATAGATGTTTTTCTGGAACTCTGTTGCTTTTTCGATGATCCAGCGGATGTTGGCAATTTGATCTCTGGTTCCTCTGCCTTTTCTAAAACCAGCTTGAACATCTGGAGGTTCATGTATTGTTAAAGCCTGACTTCAAGAATTTTGAGCATTACTTTACTAGTGTGTGAGATGAGTGCAATTGTGCAGTAGTTTGAGCATTGTTTGGCATTGCCTTTCTTTGGGATTGGAATGAGAACTGACCTTTTCCAGTCCTGTGGCCGCTGCTGAGTTTTCCAAATTTGCTGACATATTGAGTACACCACTTTCACAGCATCATCTTTCAGGATTTGAAATAGCTCAACTGGAATTCCATCACCTCCACTAGCTTTGTTCGTAGAGATGCTTCCTAAAGCCCACTTGACTTCTCATTCCAGGATGTCTGGTTCTAGGTGAGTCGTCATACCATTGTGATTATCTGGGTTGTGAAGATCTTTTGTGTATAATTCATCTGTGTATTCTTGCCACCTCTTCTTAATATATTCTGCCTCTGTTAGGTCCATACCATTTCTGTTCTTTATTGAGCCCATCTTTGCATGAAATGTTCCCTTGGTATCTATTTTCTTGAAGAGATCTCTAGTCTTTCCTATTCTACTGTTTTCATAAATTTCTTTGTACTGATCACTGAGAAAGGCTTTCTTATCTCTTCTTGCTATTCAGTTATATGAATACATATATATCCATTCTTTTTCATGTTCTTTTCCCATGTAGGTTATTATAGAATATTGAGTAGAGTTCCCTGTGCTCTATCGTAGATCCTTGTTGATTATCTAGATGTGGTTTTAAAAGGGTTTTTTTCTTCTACTTTCCCTGCCTGATTATTTCATTGTTAGTGTGAAGAAATACAGTAGATTTCTTATGTTAATCTTGTATTTTGCTACCTTGCTGAATTTGTTTATCAGTTCCAGTAGTTTTTGTGTGGAATCCTTAGGGTTTTCTATATATAGGATCATGTCAGATGCATATAATGACAATTTTACTTCTTTTCCAATTTGGATACCTTTTCTTTTTCTTCTCTGATGGCTGTGGCTAGGACTTTCAATCCTGTGTTGACTAGAAATGGTGAGAGTGGGCATAGGATCTCATTTTAACATGGAATTTGACCATGAATTCTGAAGTAGTTTCCTGTTCTCATTAAACATCAGTTGCAAGCAATTAGGACATACACTAGTGATATTTTTATATATGCCTTCATGTATTTGGCCTGTCAGTTTATAGCATTATTTGTTACTTGAATGCTGAAATAAGAAATCATGCTAGAAAACTTATTTTTATTATTAAATAATTCCTTTTATCTTGTATGACTGTACTTGTATTCTATTTCAAGAAGATCTTTTGCTTTTTTGGCTTAACACTGTGTTTCCATTTCTGTAATTTCTTATATAGTTCAAGAATTATATATGCAGTTTTTCAGGAACTTCTCCTTTCACATTTTTAAGTGACTTCTTTGTCAGTAAATTTAAAATTGAATATCTTCTATGCAGAGGTGAGTAACTGATTTTGAGTCTTTGGGTTCTTCCCAGATTGCAGATTATTACTATGAAGAAAGAACCTGTATTCTTCGTTGTGTCTTACACCTTCTCACTTATTTCCAAGATGAAAGACACCCCTATAGGGTAAGCCCATTTAGTCCTCTTGGTTCTCTTTACCCTGTAAAATTTAGTCTTTTTAAATAATTTATTCATATTTCTGTTCATTTGAATATTTACCTTTTACTAAAGATGCAAGTTACCCTGTTTTGAATTTTTTTAAGGTTGAATATGCCGACTGTGTGGATAAATTGGAAAAGGAGCTAGTTACAAAATATAGACAGCAGTTTGAAGAGCTTTATAAAACTGAAGCACCAACATGGGAGACACATGGAAACCTCATGGTATGTGGTTATTGGGCCCTCCTGTAACTCTGGAAAATTGTGTATCTTTGCTTATAGAGCTCCAGGTTAAATTATTGATTTACTTACTAACTTAAAACATTTATAGATTATCACTTTTTAGAAAAGTTTGAAAATGTCATATGAATCAAAACATTAACTATGGTACTTAATTTGGGCTTTTCTCTTGACTTTATCAACCCAATTAGTTTATTTTTTTTTCTTACCCGAAATATTCTCTTAATGGTTAATGAAACTCTCAACCCAAGATTTCATCTTCATTATCCTCATCTAGTAAGCGTATGACATTAAGTCTAATTGCTTTATCCTAAATCTTAAACCAATCTGCATTTATAGATTTATAAATTAGAATACAATCTTTTATGTTTTGGAAACAGTACATGTTTATTAAAACAATTCAGCCAAAATATAGACAGTAATTATTTAAAATATTTAATTGAAGAAAAGAGCTCACTTATAGTACAAAAGCAGAGATTTCTCAGGAATAAGCTTATGACAATCCAGAATTTAAGCGAATAGAACTTTAAAATGCTGAAAGGAATATCATAACCAAATGGAAAGACATGGCACACTCTTGAAAATGAAAATTCAGCACTGAGTGTCAGACCTTATTTTAACCTATAAATTCAGTGTGATTCTAGAAAAAGTACTAACAAGTATTTGCTTTGCCATTTATTTTGGAACTAGACATACAGTTCTAAAATTTATTTGAAAAATAAGTAACAGTAACCAGGAAATTTTTGAGAAAGGAAGATTAATTTTATTATAAATAAGACTAAAATAATTTTAAGATGGCATTGGTACATGAGTAAATAGACTGAAGACTAGCACATAGTAAGCAGAATGTCTAGTATGGACCAAATGCTGATAGGAAGTTAGTGTATGGTAAAAGGTCAATAGTGTTGGAACTACTGGGTAACCATCTGGAGAAAAATCGACTATATCTCTTTCTCTTATTCCTTCTACCAGAGGAAAATCAGGGATCAATGATTTAAATTTTAAAAATTCAACCATAGAAGTACTAGAAGAAACATGGGAGGTGATTTTGTTTTTATGGGGAGTGGATAAGACTTTAAAAACTAAAACTCAAAAGCTATTAAAAGATAAGTTCAGCAGCATCAAATCAAAAACTTTTATAAGGCAAAACACCAAAAATAGTGCTATAAGTAAAGTCAAAAGACAAATTCATAGCACAAAGCGTTCTTAAATAGAAAGAATGCCTATAAATCAATAAGCAAAACTGAAGAAAAAACAGGCAAATGATATGAACATATATAAACACTCACATCCAGGGGTTGGGATAATGAGCACTTATATTTTACTGTTTGAATTTCTGTGTTTTTTTAATGGAAAACATTGTGATAATATCTGAAAATTGAAAAGCACATATTTCTTGACCTATTAGTTTCACTTTGAGTTTATTCCATAAATGCATCCACACTTACATTTTGAAATGAGTAATCTGTAGCATCTCCCAGCTTTATTCAGGTATAATTTGCATCCAGTAAAATTCACTCATTTTGAGTTTTGGCAGTTGTATGTTTATATGCAGTAACCACCTTTGTGATCAATATATAGAACATTTCTGTCTACCTAGGAAGTTTGCAGTTAGTCTGTGACACCTGACCCCCAGCAGCCGCTAGTCTGAATGAATGAAAGTGTATGGCATATTGCCGGAAGGAAAGACAAATACCTCCAACAGTGGTTGCCTCTGGGGATAGATTTGGATACCTGGGCAACAGAAATTGTAGGGAGAAAACTTTTTAAAATTTTATTTTTATACATGTATTACCTAATAAAAATAACTGTAAGGATTCAAATGTGTTTAAAATCTGACTTCATCTCTCTCCCACTCCCTTTTCTTCATTGGTTTTGCAGACTGAGCGCCAGGTGTCTCGCTGGTTTGTTCAGTGCCTTCGGGAGCAGTCCATGCTGCTAGAAATCATTTTCCTGTATTATGCATACTTTGAGATGGCACCTGGTGACCTATTGGTGTTAACCAAGATGTTTAAAGAGCAAGGATTTGGTAGTAGGCAGACTAACAGGCACCTGGTGGATGAGACCATGGATCCTTTTGTGGATCGGATTGGGTAAGTGTGAATGAATTGAAGTCTTAGAACTTATTCAGTATTTAGAGCATTGATATTAGAGTGGTCTTGTGAATGGGTGAGGGGAGGGGCTAGATACATTTTTCACTAATGGCTGGGGAAATAGATGAGTGTACTACCACTTTCCAGGTCATTCAGGGAGTAAAGACTTGGATTGAAAGGGATATCTTTTCTCAAAATAAGTATCTCATTCTATTCTGTTACTTACTGTTTTTCATCTAAGGGTTCATTGTTTCCTTCTGTGAAAAATCCATTGAGCAACTTATAGACCAAGCACAGTGCAAGTGCTGAGAAAACAGTGATAGATGGGACAGGTGTGTTCCCTGCCCTCTTTGAGGTCATAGGGTATATGGACTTTTAAATTTTATGGAAATGGATATATCCACATTTCGAGCCTATTTCCTCTGTGAACAAAGATACACATTTGACCAGTGAGTTGATCTGGGCTAGATATAATTGTTGGCTGTAGAAACATTTAGTACCGGATCTGTGCTTCAGTGGGCAGAAGCCACGTGAGACTATCAAGCATTTAAAATATGGCTGGTAGACTTCCCTGGTGGAACAGTGGTTAGGACTCTATGCTTCCACTGCGGGGGGGCGCAGGTTTGATCCCTGGTCAGGGAACTGAGATCCTGCGTGCTGCACAGTGCGGGCAAAAATACATAAAATTTAAACATAAAAGTTAAAACTAAAATAATATAAAATAAGGCTGGTCACGGAAATTCCCTGGTGGTCTAGAGGTTAGGATTCCGCACTTAAACTGCTGAGGACCCGGGTGCAATCCCTGGCTGGCCAACTAAAATTCTGCAAACCATGTGGTATAGCCAAAAAGTAAAATATGTCTGGTCAAATTGAGATGTGCTGGAAGTGTAAAATACCTACTGAATTTAGAAGTCTTGAATATGAAAAAAGAATGTAAAATAACTCAGTGTTTTTGATGCTGAAGTGTCTTACATTTTACCTTATTCTCCATTGAGGTTTAGAATAGCATGTATGACACCATGATACTGTTTTTTTTCTAGCTACTTCAGTGCCCTTATCCTGGTGGAAGGAATGGATATTGAATCCTTGCATAAGTGTGCTTTGGATGACAGAAGAGAACTGCACCAGTTTGCCCAGGATGGACTTATTTGTCAGGTGAACTTGAAATAGCCTCTTATTTTTTCAGACTGTTCATGTAGTTAGTAGTAAGCTTTTAACCACTCAACTATATTGCCACATAAAATTTTCCTTATTGTGGAATTTGTGGTTCTACACTGTTAATTAAGGGACTTCCCTGGTGGTCCAGTGACTAAATCTCCCAAGCACCCAGGGCAAAGGGACCCAGCTTCACTCCCTGGTCAGGGAACTGCACCTGAGTCAACTAAAGGTCCCATATGCTGCAACTAAAGATACCACATGCCGCAGGGAAGATTCAGGGTCCTGTGTGCTGCAGCTAAGTTCGGGCGTGGTCAAATATATAATAAATACATGGTTTTTTAAAAAAGCAGTTCATTGGATTTGGAAGAAATCTGAGATTTATTAATTATTTGCACAGCAGTGATAGTTCAATCCTTGAGAAAGAGTAGAGTCCCTCAGGGAGATGATAGAAGGACAAAAGGGGCCCAAGGACAGAACCTTGGGTGTTGTCTGCATTTATGCAGCATGTGAAAGAAGAGGAATAGGGAAGAACATTGAGATAGGATGGACAGAAAGATAGAAAATGAGAGATCTGAGAAAGTTCTGGAAGGATCAGGGACATTTTCTAGGAGTTTCCATTTGAGTGTATATTTTATCATCTTAAATTGACGCAACTAAAAATCAAGAGAGAAAATTGTGGGTAAAGGGAAGAGTAATTGAAGGGTCTTAATGAAGTGGCTGGGGGCTTGGGAGAGTAAAATGTTAGAATGGGAGAGAGGGGCCACTGTAATATTAAGACTTATTAAGCATAGTGAAAGATCCTCTGAGAGTCTTGACCCTTTGTGTTAAGTGACACGGATGTATCCTCTTTTCATTAGGATATGGACCGTTTGATGTTGACCTTTGGGGACATTCCACATCATGCCCCAGTGCTCTTGGCATGGGCCCTCCTCCGTCACACTCTGAATCCAGAAGAGACGAGCAGTGTGGTCCGGAAGATAGGGGGGACAGCCATCCAACTGAATGTCTTTCAGTACTTGACCCGACTGCTCCGCTCGCTGGCCAGTGGGGGAAATGACGTGAGCATGCGAGTGGGCAAAGAGCAGGGTGGATGCTCGTTGATGAATCATTATTATGGTGATAATGACTGTCAGTGATGGGGATAACAATGATAATTTTGTAACCTTTATAGAGCCTTTATTGTGATAGACATTGTTCTCAGCATTTTCTGCACAGTATCTTGTTTGATCCTCACAACACTTCTGTGTATTGGGAATTATTACCCTGTTTTACATATTAGGAAATTGAAACTGAGAAGGGATGGTGTTTGCCCACAGGAACAATGAATTGGCAGTTGGTGGGTCCCTCTTGAACCTACTCTGTCTGACCCTTTGCCATTGTGGTATGCTGTGCCATTAAGTATCTCTTAAAACTTTGGTCATAGTGACTGGATAAATCTTTGGAGAGGGCTTATTCATTCAACTGTAACTGGATGAATTAGAAATTCTTTTTGAGTCTTGTGTTGGGGCTTAGTTTGAGTAGCATGGTTTAATCAGTTTGTTTTGACATGCTGAATGAAACCTTAGCCAACTTGTTGGCACTCGTTGATATATCTCAGTGACAGTTGAGGCAGCTGCTTCATTCATACTGGCACATAGAGACTCTATCCTTTTTGTAGGCTGGAGGTGGTTTTCCACCCTGTGAAAACTTTGATCATTTTGAAAAGGATTCCCTTTTGATGTTCTTGACTGTACTGTAATGTGTATAGCTCCTGCTTTCTCCTTTCTTCCTTTGTCTTCCTGATTTTGGGACTAAGTTAGGAAAATTGTGAAGCCTCAGGTTCTCTTCCCATTTGTTTAGAGAGACTACATTAATGCGATGGGATTACGCCGAGCCTGGACGAGAGTGTTGTTACTCGGAACTACCCCTGACTCCTTTGTTGTTACAGTGTACCACCAGTACTGCGTGCATGTGTGTCTATGGACTCCTTTCTTTTGTCCTCACCTCCCTGGAGCTGCACACCCTGGGCAACCAGCAGGTCAGTGTCTGGCTTTCATGAGACTGTCTACACTGCCCAGCTTGAGTCTTCTTCCTAAAATACTCCTTTGGAGCTGATACAACACAGACCCATACACTTCAAGTATAATTTGCTGTTTATTGCTGTTTTTCACTTAATGTATTATAAAAAGGTGCATTATTAGTGATGTAAAAGTCAGAAAGTGCTGATAAAAAGAACAAACTGTAAGCCCACCACACAGGATAACCTATGTTAACAGTTTGATATATTCCCTTCCAAATGTAAAAATATAGTAGTTCTTTAGAAATGGAGTCACAATCTATATACTGTTCTGCCATCCAATTTTTTACTCTGTAGTGCATTTGTCCCAAACATCCATGGATGCTAATAAATTCTTGTGCAGTATTTTTAAAAAATGAAATATTTTAAAGATATACTGAAGGAGACAGATTTGTGTAATGAACCCTCATGATCCATCACCAGCTTCCAAATGATCAGGGCACAGCTGATTGTACTCATTTCTGCCCTTTCCCTCCTTGGTTACTTTTTTTTAGGAGGATAATTACTTTACACTATTGTGGGTTCTGCCACACAGCTACATGAATCAGCCATAGGTATATATATTTCTCTTCCCTCTTGAACCTCCCTCCCACCTCCTTGGTTATTTTGAAGTTAATCCTGGACAGTATTTACTTAATACGAATATTTTAGTGAAGCTTCACAACCTTTATCATATCTAGAAAAACGTATCTTCAAATAAGGTAGGACTCAAATTTCTAGTTGTAAATGTCGTAAGTTTATTATAAGTTTGTATTAAGATCTAAATAAATTAGATCCATATATTATTGGTTGATGAGTATGTCAGATTTCTTTTAGTCTATAGCTGTGCTGTTAATTATGGTAGCCACAAACCACATCATTGTCTCCATCCACTAGTTCCCTAGAGCAGCATCCCAGACTTTCATGGCACCAGGGACCACTTTTGTAAAAGGTAATTTTTCCACGGACAGAGTAGATGGGGGGATGGTTCAGCTAAGCTGGGCCTAGTAGTACCTCACATTTACATGCATTGTAAGATTTGCAGTTTGTATCCCCGTACATTTAATCCTTAGGACAACATTGTGAAGCAGGTAATATTTTCACCCTGTTAGAATTTGAAGTTCACAAAGGTTAATTTCCTTACCATCTTACAATTCCTTTTTAATCCCAGAATTCTTTCTTACATAGTATATGAAGGCATTATTCATATTTTTATTTTAATAGAATGCAGCTAAAAGACTGGTTCAACCAGGAAAAATAAGCCATTTTCTTCTTCCCTCCTCAACAGGATGTAATTGACACAGCATGTGAAGTCCTGGCAGACCCTTCTCTCCCAGAACTGTTCTGGGGAACAGTAAGTATGTCAGAGGGAGTCATGCTGTGGTGTTCTCTGCCGTAGAATTTGTTTTAGTTCTTATACTAAGCTTTTAAGTCTGTTTTCTCATGTAATCTATACAAAAATTGATAAATTAGATAATAATATTCAATTTTGTGTGTGAGGAAATGTGCTCAGAGATGGGAAGTTAAATGCCCAAGCTAGTCACCACCGCTGGGTGGGGTCAAGATGTGGCTCTGTCTGACTTGAGTCCCTGTCCACAGTAGTAGCCAGTGTGTCCTCTCTCCTACCCACCAAGTCTTTCTTTCACATCGAGAGTCTCAGGTACCAGTAGTGCTCTAATTGCTGAACATGCCATTGGGTGATTATAACCATCTTAGAAATTTTCAGAGTACTGTTACGGGTTAGGGTAAGGATTTGGCTTTGGAGAGAACAGTTTCTCACTGGTATTTAGTCTTAGCGTTGACAGCAGCCTCAAGCCTCAAGGCCCAGGTGATGAATAAATCTTTTCTTTGAACTATGGCCTGAGTGATTGGCTGGTGTATTGCACCGTCTTTCTCCTGAGGTGTGGGAAACAAAATACAGATTAGGATGTGATGCTCACGTGTGGTGCTAACTGCTGACAGGCTGTGGGCACTGTTCATATCAGTAAGCAGATCATGTACAGCTAAATTGTGTTTTCCTGTGGCGAGGATGCCTAGCAGAGGTCACTGGAGGCAGCAGTAGTCTCTCTTCAGGGTCTCACTCGGTCAGTTGTTGAAGCCTTTTTCACTGGATGTTTAACATGGAAGTTTTAAATTATTAGAGAAATCCATCTACCTAAAGAAAAGGATTTATTTTACATTTTCTTATGGTTGCTGGGCAGTTCAGAGATGTGTTAATTTCTGGATAACATGCAGGTCAGTGACTTCTCCCCTTCTGCCATAGGAACCAACCTCTGGTCTTGGGATCATTCTGGACAGTGTATGTGGAATGTTTCCCCATCTCCTGTCTCCACTCCTGCAGTTGCTTCGAGCCCTTGTATCAGGGAAGTCTACTGCTAAGAAGGTAGGTTGTTCAGTTAGATGCCTGAATAGAATGGGAGATGTTTTTTAGAAGTTCTTTTTGCTTTTCATGTTGCAATTCCACTGCCATGGCAAGAATTAGTCTGCAGTTGAATGAAAAATGCTGAAGATATTTCCTCAGTTCTATAAAATTAAATTTTCTGAAGTACCTATTGTAGATATTGTGGGAGTAAGACAAATTGTGAAGTTCCTTAATCTCTAGTTTGAAGAGAATAATGGATATAAGAATTCAGTAGTAAAGCTAGGTGGGCTTCCCTGGTGTCTCAGCAGTAAAGAATCTGCCTGCCAATGCAGGGGATTGGGTTTGATCCCTGGGTCACAAAGATCCCCTGGAGAAGGAAATGGCAACCCTCTCTAGTATTCTTGCCTGGGAAATCCCATGGACAGAGGAGCCTGGTGGACTGTAGTCCATGAGGTTGCAAGAGCTGGACGCAGCCTAGACTAAATAAGAACCGTAAAGCCAAGTGGTATATAATTTATGTCATCTGAATGGTCAAGACCATACTGTTCAGGAGAGACAGCTCTCTGTGGAGTGAGAGGGTCCTTGAGTTGGGTGTTAAAGAGTAAGAAGGGTTTGACTTCACAAGGAGTGCTGCGGCAAGTCTCAAAAGAGTCCTAGGGATGGCTTTGTAGGAAGTTTGAGAGTCAGCACAGTCTGGCTAAAAGAGCAGAAAGCAGATGGGAGGCCCCTTAAATGTCCCTCAGTAAATGTATAGCTCTTTGGGTTTTTTTTCCCTGTATGTTGGCAGGTGTATAGTTTCTTGGATAAGATGTCTTTCTACAATGAACTCTATAAGCACAAGCCCCATGATGTGATTTCCCATGAAGATGGAACCCTTTGGCGGAGGCAAACACCCAAACTCCTTTACCCTCTAGGTGAGAGAGACAGATGACCCTGGCTCGGTAGCCTCTTCCATGGCGTCTGTGTTGACTTTACTGCCATTTAGTGTTCCGTGGCAGGTACCTTTAAAGTGGATCCTCTCCTCCACTGTGCTTGTTGATTTGCTCTTAAATTATTGGTTTCTTACTGTTTTACATCGTTTGATTGTGTTACTTCAAAAATAGTGCTTGTTCATTATAACAAGGGAGACAGTACAGAGCTACGTTTTTAAACGTTCAAATCTCCATTCAGGCCCGTCTCCATCAGACGGTTAATGTTCAGAGTGTGATGTGTATCCTCTTACACATCTCTGTATTCTCTAACAGATTCATTCTACAAATTGATTTTATTACATGTAGATCTGACTCATTCTTTTTAGTAACTATATAATTACTCTTGATGTTTCATATTTTTTTATCTTTGACCTTTTAGAGGACATTTAGACTATGTCAGGTTCTTGCCACTACAAACAGTGCTTCTCTGGGGATATATACCTTTATATCCTGGTACTTTTACTTTTTAGTACATAGAATCCCTAAAGTGGGATTGTTGGGTAAAAGGGTGTATGCAATAAGATTTTTAAATACATGTCCACTGACAGATGAAATGGATTTTCTAAAATGCAGTATATATAGGTGAGACACCAAGTTTCCTTACGAGCCAAAATTTGGAAGAGTATTCAGCCTTAAAGAGAAAAGGAATTCTGACACATGCTATATATAACATGGGTGAACCTTGAAAACATGATACTAAGTGAAGTAGAACAGTCCAGAAAGGATAAATACTGTACGATTCCATGCATATGAGGTACTTAGAGTAGTTCGGTTTATAGTGACGGAAAACAGAATGGTGGTTGACGGGCTGGGGGCTGGGATAATGGAGATGACAGGTTAATGGGTACGGAATTTCAGATTTGCATGATGTAAACAGGTCTTTGGGTTGATGGTAGTGAAGGTTGCATAACCATGTGAATGTATGTAATGCCACTGGCCCGACAACTTAGAAATGGTTAAAATGGTGAATTTTATGTATTTTTTTTTACCATAGTTTGAGAAAAATGGTAGAAAATTTTTGAGTGGATTGTGCTGAATTAAGTTGTAGAAAAACAGCGATTTCCTTTCCTGCTGGCAGCGTGTGAGAGTTAACAGGTGTAAGCTCTTGTATATTCCACGTGCTCAAGGAATAAAATGTGGGAGGCATAGCCTTACTCTTCTAATCTTTGCATCGTTAGTGACTTACCTGGTGACCCGGGCACCTGCTATCCTGTAAGGTGGTCTTCCTATAGTCATCATGTGAGTGGAGAACCACTCTGCACTCGATTGTTTTTCAGACACATGGAAAGACTCACTTCCCCTATGACAGCTGAGAGTTTTTGTTTTTGTCCCTTTTTAATGCAAAAAGCTATAACAGTAGTGGGTCCTATGAGGAGAGTCTGTACATCTCTGTGGGATTAGATATTGCTGTCTGTCATAGGAATCTTCTCTTCCTATTAGACTAATTTCTCTTTCTATTTTAGGGGGTCAGACCAACCTTCGCATACCTCAAGGCACTGTGGGCCAGGTGATGCTGGACGATAGGGCCTACCTGGTGCGCTGGGAATACTCGTATAGCAGCTGGACCCTCTTCACCTGCGAGATTGAGATGCTGCTGCACGTCGTTTCCACTGCAGGTGAGCTCAACGTGGAGAGCGATCGCTGTGGGAAGAAAAATGGGCACGGTTAGACGATTCGGAAGACAGAGACTTTCAAGATAAGATTCAGAACCTTCCAGGTTGTGATTAGCATCATTTATCTGGGTCTCAGAGACTATTTAATTATCTTAAAGGTGTTGTTTTCATTGAGATCACAACTTTTCCCCCTCAGATGTGATTCAGCACTGCCAGCGGGTCAAACCCATCATCGACCTGGTCCATAAGGTCATCAGCACAGACCTGTCGATAGCAGACTGCCTCCTGCCCATCACGTCCCGTGTCTACATGCTGCTGCAACGGTCAGCATCTGGTCCCTCCCATGGGGTCAGAGGCTGCACGCAGCCTGTGGTGGGATACCCTGGTGTGATATCTCTCCACAGCAGAGGGATTTCCTATTTTCATTTCCTGCTGCCAGGAGGGACCTGGGGAGACAGGACTGGAAAATACTTGTGATGGAGCAAGTAACTTGATTCATTTCACTGAGTACAGTGCACTGTTCTCCAACCAGGTTAACGACAGTGATCTCCCCGCCTGTGGATGTCATTGCTTCTTGCGTCAATTGCTTGACTGTTTTGGCTGCCCGGAACCCAGCAAAGGTGAGACACAGTCTTCCTAACAGCCAAAAAATGTCACATATGGCATATACCTGAAGACACACCACAGACACTCGACTCTTCCCTCTCCAGGTCTGGACTGATCTTCTTCACACAGGCTTCTTGCCTTTCGTGGCCCACCAGGTCTCCAACATGAGTCAGATGATCAGGTGAGCCAGGTCTTAGGGGTGGAGTGTATTCCCGGGGAGTGTCACTTACATTTCAGATCTCAGCTAGCTTTGTTAGTTTTAAAGGTGCTTCTCTGAGCCTGTGTATTCTGCTGCTTGCCTTTTCAGTCCTCTCACCAGAAATGAGTCAGGATGAGGCGAAGGAGGTGATGGGACTTGGGGCACAGAGGCTCTTTGCTTAGGCGAGCACTGATGTGGCTCTCAGTCTTTAAAGCTGAGGGAGAGAGGTATTTCTCATCCAGCAGCAACCACCTTAGGTATGTGGAAGTTAACTTTCTAGTCTAGAGAATCCAGGGCTGTCTGGATCCAGAGGCTCGACTTCCCCTTTTTAAGCCGAGGTCACTGCACTTTCCCGTGTATCACGACCACGCGAGCTTGCTGGTGCACCATTTATTGATACACAGGCTCCATCTTGCTACCTGAGCATTCTCTCCTTGCTCTCTCTTGTTTATAAGACAAACATGCTTGCTTCATGTTTATTTGATTTTTCACTTTTGAGGTTGTATATCAGTAAAGTCCTTAATGCTTCCCCTAGTTAATAAGTAGCCTAGATTTGATTAATTCCTTTGCAGAGCTTTTCCATTTTATGCCCAAGTCACCGAGACAATAACAGGAATTATTACAGTTTATTGAAATTGAATTTATAGTTTATTGAAAGCATCCCATTGTTTTTTTCCCCTTTGTCCCTCTGTTTTTCCCCAGTGCTGAGGGGATGAATGCTGGTGGGTATGGAAACCTCTTGATGAATAGTGAACAGCCCCAGGGCGAGTATGGGGTCACTGTTGCCTTTCTGCGCTTGATCACCACTCTTGTCAAGGTAAAATCTCATCAGATAGAAGCATCTGAAATAGTTTTCCTATATCCCATTACTGTAGTCATTTGTTTGCAGGCCTAACAGTTGTCCTGAAGTTACAGTGATAGCTGTCTCTGTGTCCTAACTATTGTGTGCCTGACTTTATAGTAGATGCTTCATCTTTGTTAACATATTTAATACTCAGAGTCTGCACAGCATAATGCAGTGACTTCATAAAGTTATCTCTGACAAAGCCCAGGGTAATATGTACACATTTCACCATGTCCCAGTATATACATCGTATGTTTACTTCTAAAGTGGAGTTGGGGCTTCCCTCATAGCTCAGTCAGTAAAGAGTCTGCGATGCAGGAGACTGAGGTTCGACTCCTGGGTTGGGAAGATCCCCTGGAGAAGTGAACAGCAACCCACTCCAGTATTCTTGCCTGGAGAATAAATTTCTTAGCACCTCTCTGAACTGGTCTGATAAATGATCTCTACCTCACAGAGCTGAGAGGGCCCCACATGAAGAACGCTCAGCACATGTGCTGCTTGCAAGAATCAGTCAATGAACGCTTAAATAGAAACGGTTCTGTGTAGAGATCGGGAAGTAGATATGTTTATATAAAGAAATCTTACTTTTACGATAAGGAAGCTGATGGTAACAAGTAATACTAGGACAGAGAATTCTGAGTATCAAATCTCCTTTCTGATACTTGAGTGATGGGATAGAGTTTAGAGGGTGGTAGGTGGTCATGACAGTGAACCTGGATTTTCCCATTGTCAGCAGTCTTGTATCCTCTGTGTTTAAGATGGACCTCTCTCCTGCTCAGGTTTACCCTTCATCCTTCTCTTCCTTGTAGGTGCCTTTTGTGATATTGTCACATTGTCTTTTTCGTCCCTTTCTCTATTCTAGGGAAACCTATGACTTGCATTCAGTTGAACTAGAGTATTCTGATGTTTGTTGTTCTTTTATCCCCACTGATAGCCAAGGTTTGCCCAGATTTCTTTTGGATATGTGGTCTTGGAGTCAGATCTCTAGTGATAAAGTGACTTATTCTTAAGTGGCATATGCCCTCACGGCAAGGTTTCTTATAGGGGCAGCTTGGTAGTACCCAGAGCCAAGGGCTGGTGCCTTGTGTCATGTTTGTGCTGAAGGAGATGCTGCCAAGTTACCACAAGTGGCGCTACAACTCCCATGGTGTGAGAGAACAGATTGGTAAGGAGAACATGGGCAGCGAGGATGGGAGGCTCCCTGGACACCTTTCTTTCTTGGGATAAGGCTCATCACACGAGGTCACATCACTCCTATGTCTTTTCTGGAGTCCAGGTTGCCTGATCCTGGAGCTGATTCATTCAATACTGAACCTGTGCCATGAGACAGACCTGCACAGCAGGTAGGAGTGGGGAGATTGCTAGTGCTTGGTACTTTGAGATGCTGCCACTCTGCAAGGGAAGACTTGGGCTTCTGCTATGCACAGCTGGCTCGTTCCAGAGAACTCAGCTTGGTTGGGCCCAGAGCTCAGTCTTCTTGGGGTTCTGATTTGCCTTCCACCAGCCTGTTTCTCTTTATCCCTCTGAAGAGAGAAGAGCAAATGAAGTGGTAACAAGGTTGTTCCCAGTGAAATTATACACGCACTTTTTATGATCTTAACAAAAGCTGTGTATGTTCATAGAGAAATAGGGCAAGATGCCCTTCATAAACCTATTTCCCAGAGATGGCTATTAACAAGTTAACATGTATCTTCTAGGTTTTTTTTTCCTCTGCTTGTACTTATTCTTCTGTAACTTTATATCCATGCCACTACATGCAGATCTGTTTTGTTTTAATGGTTCCATGCATTCCACTCTATGGATTAATTGTGATTTGCTTCAGTAAGCATTTTCATTAATCGATGGATATTTAGATGGTTTCTCAGGGTCTGTTTAAAGAAAGAAATCACAGTGGCTTTTTTTTGGCAAAGAGCTGATTTGTATCACTGATGTCCAGTTGGTTAGATTAGGACAATACCCTTTACTTGCAGTAATAAATTTGGTGGCTCCCTGGTAACTCAGGACGTGTCTGTCTTCCAGTCACACCCCCAGCCTGCAGTCTCTCTGCATCTGCAGCCTGGCCTACACGGAAGCAGGACAGACAGTAATCAATATCATGGGCATCGGCGTGGACACCATCGACATGGTCATGGCTGCTCAGCCCCGCAGGTAGGCCTTCCTCTCCACCTTCCCCCGTGTATCTTTATCATGCCTGCATGTTGTAAGAACTGGAGTGTAAGAAAGACAACCTTGTTTTTCCTAGGATGTAGCCTTTGTGTAACCTCCTGGCTGCTGTGTAGACTGGCGCACAGCAAAGGGAGTTGAGTGCACCTTCTCTCTCCTAGTTTGGACTGGGGCCTCTAGAGCTGTTGAATTCTGGGATTGTTGCTGGAATCTCATTCATGAGAGCACGTGTGTTGGGAATGAAGTCATGTTGTCTGAATCAACTTTGGTTTCCATTTGGCACCCTAGCGATGGGGCAGAGGGCCAGGGCCAGGGCCAGCTGCTGATCAAGACAGTGAAACTGGCATTCTCCGTCACCAACAATGTCATTCGGCTGAAACCTCCTTCTAATGTGGTGTCCCCTCTGGAACAGGCTCTCACACAGCATGGTATGTATTTTTCTTCTAATCAGCAGCATTTCTGCCCATAAGTACATACTGCAGGCTGTGTTTTAGAGGTCAACAGTATTTTCTGATGAACTCTTTGAGGAAATTTGGTAATGATCGCCAGTTGGACTTAGAAATAAGACTGTATCATACTTCATGTCTGCTTCCCAGTGGTGATAGAACAGTAGTAAAGAATATATGTTCAGAGTATCTCGGTTAAAATTCTGGTTCCAACCAGCTTTGACCTTGGGCAGCTTATGTTAACAACTATGCCTCAGATTTCTCGTCTATAAAATGGGGATAGTCGCAGTATCTACCTTGTAAGATCATAATGAACATTCAATTGCTACCTGTAAAACCTGGTACCTAGTTAGTGTTGACTGTTATTACTCTTTGGCTTTAAACTACTCATTTAATCTCTTTGGGACCCAGTTTCTCATTTTCAAGTAGGTATTTGGACAACATCTATGACCTTTTTCTAGCTATATCATTTGGGGATTTTTATGATTTTTTGCATTTAGTGCCATGTTATATATAATGTGATGTCTTTTTTCCTAACCTGTTTGTTAAAAGACTATTTTCTAAATAGTGTATCTAATTCTTCTCTTAATGTATTGGATTGAGCTATTTACCCCCAGTCCTGCCTGTCCCCTTGGCTAGTGAAGAAAGAGAATGACAGGGCCACCTGCATCCGCTTGGGCCCTCCAAGTACTCGAGAGTAAATTCCTTCATATATGTGAGCTTTTTGAACAGAAATCTCTCCTAAGAGCTTGGACTAGGCATACTTTGGTGTCTGAACTGTTTCCTGTACTTCTTCAGGTGCCCATGGGAACAACCTTATTGCTGTTCTTGCCAAATACATCTACCACAAACACGACCCAGCTCTGCCTCGTCTTGCCATCCAGCTGCTAAAACGTCTGGCCACGGTAGGATCCCACCTAACAAGTCAAAGCCCCAGAAAACTGACTTTGTGCTTCAGAACACTGTTTCTTCTAAGAGATGCAATTGACTTCGACTTTTAAAGAGATGTACCTATAGACACACACTCACTCACACGCACTTTTTTTTTTCCTGATTATAAAAGACATACATACTCATTTTAAAATATTTATTTAAATGTTACAGATAAACTTTTACAGAAAATTAAGGTCTCCTCTAATATCATTCTAAGAATTCCTGTGAGCAGATTGGTACACATTGCTCCAGGTTTCTTTCTGTCCATGCTTATGTATTAAAGGATGTTTAGTGTGAGCTTTTGTTCTTTTCAAAAGCAGAATTCCACGATACATACTGTTTTGTGACTAGCTTTCTTCCCTTAATGCCATATCCTGCAGCCTTGCCATGTGGGCACATTGGGATCTACCTTATTCTCTTAATTCTTGTGTGGCATGCCATAGCATGGATGGGTCCTGATTTATTTAGGCTATTTTCTGTCTTACTGTTAAATAGTGCTATAGTGAACATTCCTATCCACAGAACTCTGTAAACTTTTGTTTACAATTCCTAAAAATTAGTTAGATATTAATGAACATTTAAATTTTTATTAGATATTTTGAAATTAGCCTCCAGAAAGGATGTGACAGTTTATACTACTAGAACCTAAGTCTCATATCCTTGCCACAGTGACTTCATGAGTTTTTTAATCTTTGCTAATCTAATAGGCAAATCAGTGTTACCTTTTTTTAAAAAAACTTTACATTTATTTAACTGTGAGAGAGGTTATGCATCTTTTTATGTTGATTACTATTTTCTCTGGGAATCATGGGGCATCTTTTGCTGTAGTTTGCTGTGATGTCCCTTGTGGCCCAGACCTGTCCATCTGGAGGTTTCCCTCTGGCATTTTCCAAGAGTTCTTCAGCACCTTTCTGCAGATGCCTTTTGTGGTTTTTCTGGAGGTGGAGCTCTACCTGTGTGTCCTGGTCTCCCCTAGGTGGCCCCCATGTCAGTGTATGCCTGCCTGGGCAGTGATGCGGCTGCCATCCGAGACGCCTTCCTGACCCGACTGCAGAGCAAGATTGAGGATATGCGCATCAAAGTCATGATTCTGGAATTCCTCACGGTTGCTGTAGAGACGCAGCCAGGCCTCATTGAACTGTTTCTGAATCTGGAGGTGAAGGATGGCAGCGATGGCTCCAAGGTGAGCCTGCACCTGGGATGAAGCTGGGAAATAGTCCTCTGGGAGGTGGGTGCTGGACTCTGCGGGTCCGGCTGTGGGCGGAAGCTGTGGGCCTGAGCTCTCACTGTCCCACTGCAGGAATTCAGCCTCGGAGTGTGGAGCTGTCTACACGCGGTACTGGAGCTGATCGGTTCGCAGCAGCAGGACCGCTACTGGTGCCCCCCACTGCTGCACCGGGCGGCCATCGCCTTTTTGCACGCCCTGTGGCAGGACCGGCGGGACAGTGCCATGCTGGTCCTCAGAACCAAGTGAGTCTGACTCCAGAAATTACTTATTCTCTGGAGTGTGTGTCCTTGTCTGTAAGATGAGGGGGCAGTCATTCTGGGAGGTTTGTTGTGAGAGGTCATGCTTAAAAGTGCTTCATGCTTGGGTTATTGTGTAGGAGTTACTCTCTTTTTAAAGCTGCCCCATCAGGTGTAGTCTTTACTCTGATGTGTTTACCTCAGAGTTCCCACCTTTCAAGTTCCCACCTTCTGCCAACCCCTAAAGCCATCGTTCACAAGAAACAGTAGTCAGATGAGGGTGACTTGCTCGAGCCATTGAGCTGAATGGAACATGCTTTACTCTGGGTCCCTGTTTTGTCCATGGAACCCCTTTCTGTTATGTATCATAGTAGGAACAGGTGACCTATGCAGCAGATGTTAGGGCTGGAACTGAGAAAATGTGGAGAGGTGAGCACCGAGGGGAGGTGGAAAGAGGAGAAAAAGGACTGTATGAGAGAAAGTGGGATTTCTGACATGTATTTTCTTTTCAGACCCAAGTTTTGGGAGAATCTAACGAGTCCACTATTTGGTACGCTTTCTCCTCCCTCGGAAACATCCGAGGTGAGTGGTGAAGGGAGGGACAATGGTGGAGAGGCCCTGGGAGTGAAGGCTGGGCTGAGACTGGGCTGTGGAAAATGTCTACCCCCACCTGTCTAAACGACCAGCACGTTTTCTTCACCTGAAACTTCTTTCTCAGAGAAGCATTTGTCTCCTCTCCTTTGAGGTCTTGCTTAGGAAGGAGGGTGGCATGCCCTGCTCTGTTGCTGGCCCTGGGGTCCCTACTCACTTCGAGACACTGTGGGCCTGACGCTTCTGCTCTGTCAAGTTAGATGCCCACTTGCTAGGGAGCGTGTGTGCTTGCTTGCTAGTGCCAGTCCCTGCTCTGTCTCACGTGGGAGGGAGGGTCCCCAGGGGAGAGGTTCTCATGACTCTGCTCTGCCCCTCCACAGCCCAGCATCCTGGAAACCTGTGCCCTAATCATGAAGATAATTTGCTTGGAGATATACTATGTAGTTAAGTGAGTCCTTTCCCCTTTTGAGATTTTAATCAGAGGTTTTTGGCGGGGGGACCCATGCGGTCTGCTGCTGAGGGGGTGGCTGAATGAGCCCAGGCAGAGGAGAGAGCTGGTTTGGAGCCATTTCTGGAGGGCCACTGATCTGTGTCCTTGGCCAGTCCATTGATGGCATTTATGATTGTCAGAAAGAGTGATTGTGAAGCAAACTCCTTGTGCTCGGGATTTTATGGAGAAGGAACCCTGGAAAAGGCCTCAGCCTAACCCATTATGTTGAGCAAGAAGTGTGAGTCTCACACACTGGAGCTGATCTGGAGCCGTCTGCCTTTAAGCCCATGTGAGGTTGCTTTCTCTGCCTCAACAAGGGTCAGTGCCCATCACACTCCCGTCTGCTTTTCTGCTAACCGTAGGTTTTATTTTTCTCCCAAAACCCTAGGGGCTCATTAGACCAGTCATTAAAAGATACACTCAAGAAATTTTCCAGCGAGAAGCGCTTTGCCTACTGGTCGGGGTATGTCAAGTCCTTGGCGGTTCACATGGCCGACACAGAGGGCAGCAGCTGCACCTCCCTGGTAGAGTATCAGATGCTGGTCTCCGCCTGGAGGATGTTTCTCATCATTGCCACCAGTCACGTAAGAACCTCCTGGGGCAAGTTTTGGCTTTGGTATCCTAGCAACAGTATGCTGGGATGCTTAGCAAATATAGCCCCTTGGGCTAAAGAATGATCAGGGTTTTTCTCTGAGTGCTAAAATGTAACAGGTTCTGTGCCAAATGTGGGGTGCTTGAAGGCTTTTTGGCCAGCAAGGGGCCCTTAAGGAAAGTGCAGAGAAGGCATTATTTAAATGCCTTCAGATGTTCATAAAAGCCTTCCATAGCTACCTTTGTGGACCTAGCTAGGTCTTGGGAACCCCTTCCGTCATCCACTTCTTATGCATATGGATAATTGCCTCTCCACTGTGTACCCTGGGGACGCTGGGTATACATATTTGTTGACTGGTCAGCAGGTGGTTATAATGGCTGCAGCAGTACCCTCTAGAGAACAGTGGTTTTCGTTGGCTCTAGAAACTGCGTTCCCTGGTGTTCTTAGAAAAAGATCAGAGGCCATTGTCTCTGCGGTGTGTCTACAGAGCTTTGGTTTTTAGCGAGTTGACGTTTCAGAAGAATTTGCATTTTTCCTTGGCTTTTCTTTTGTGTGTGCTTTGATAACATCTTGCTGTATAGTAAGGACTTGATATTGACCTGTTTTGCTGTAGGGAATCCAAATTAGTATCTTGACTTTATAACTTCAGCTTAACAAATACCTTTTGTTCCAGGCACACTCTTAAATCTTCTATAACTTGTTCTCTAGTGCCTGACTGTCCACAGCCTTGGAGGTGGGCTGTGACACGGTGGTTTTGGACCCCTGATACTATAGACACACCAAAAGGGTCAGTCGTCTCTAGGGAGTTTTATGTGTCACTTTTTAGGTCCGAACAGGGCAGCAGTTCTTGAATTGCAGCTCTGAAAATCCCACCAACATCTTTTCCCCTAGGAAACCTATTTTGGTTTTGTCTAGGATATTGATCATTTTTTCATCCATTTAATGGGTATTAATGGAATGCTTACTGTATGCCAGGCACTGGGATACAGCAGTGAATAAGGTAGATATGGTCTTTGATCTTACATGGGGTGGCCCATGAGAGAGGTACATTGTAAACAAATTTACAAAGGAATATAGTTCGGGATTGTGATAGTTCACGGTGAAGGAAATAACTCGGATACTATGGTAGGGAATGCTAAAGGAGGGTAGGAGTAGTCAGGAGGCCCTCTAAGGAGGTACTGTTCACACTGAGGCCCGAGTGTGCGAGGAGACTTCTATATGATGCTCTGGGCAGTCAGAGTCAACAGGCGCAGAGGCCCAGAAATGGGAAGAGCTCAGCCTTTTCACAGAGGAGAAAGGGGGCCAGTAGGGTTGGAATTGAGTGAGCACAGTGGGAATGATACCAAAATCAGGTGGACCAGATCCTCAGGGGTGCCCAGGCCTCATGGAGGAGTTGGTGTTTCCAGAATGGTTGCACTGGGAAGTCTCAAAAGGTGTGAGCAGAGGAAGGATGTTGTTGGGGAGGACATGAATGAACCTAGCTTTCTGGTTCTGACTATGGCTAAAGAGGACCTGGAAATATCAGGGCCCTTGAGTCCCATTTTAACCAAGGAGAGAGTGACCAGTTGCCTGACAGAGGACCCCGTCTTTCTTGGCTTCTGAAGTCTGGGAAGTTTTCCTCACTGACCGTTCCTTCCTGTCCCTTTGCAGGCGGAGATAACGCACCTGACGGACTCTTCAGTGCGTCGCCAGCTCTTTCTTGACGTGCTCGAGGGGACCAAGGCATTAGTAAGTGTGTCTAAGAGAGTTCCTGTTCCAGGGAGATGGCCTCCGCAGTCAAATAGCAGCTCCTAAGCCTGTAGCTGCACGAGTGGTCAGATCACTCAGGCGGCCCGAGGCTGTGGTACCAGGAAGAGGTCCGCTACTGCTGGGCCAGCCCCTGGCCTCTTCCCCGCGCTCACTTCCGTGAGTGTGCTGCTGTGGGAGAGAGGGTCGGGGCCGCAGAGGCCTGTGTGCGGTGCTCCCAGCCTCCCGGGGCGTCAGCCCCCAGGACGCTGACTGTGCCATCTCCCCTCAGCTCCTCGTCCCCGCCTCTGTGAACTGCCTCCGCCTCGGCTCCATGACGTGCACCCTGCTGCTTATTCTCCTCCGGCAGTGGAAAAGGTGAGCCAGGCCAGGAGGGGCAGCCTCTCCCACCCTCCTCACCGGCCCCACCTTGGGTTTCGGGATGCAAGCAAACCTCTGATGAGAGGCGTGCTGCTCCACGGGCATCCTGAGGGGAGCGGGCCGTGTGTGGCCTTTCTGTGAGGTGTGTTCCACCCCCTCTCCACTCTGCGCTGTATCTAGAGAGTTAGGGTCTGTGGATGAAATCCTCGGGCCCCTGACGGAGATCCTGGAGGGAGTGCTGCAGGCAGACCAGCAGCTAATGGAGAAGACCAAGGCCAAGGTGTTCTCGGCGTTCATCACGGTGCTGCAGATGAAGGAGATGAGAGGTGAGGGGTGGGAGGGAGTGAGGGGCAAGACTTCCTCCACGTCAGAGCTAGGGTTTTCCTCTGAAGCTTGAGTTTTCAGTCCTGGGCTCTCGTCTTCAGGAAAGTTCTTTGTCTCCTCCCCTCCCACTGGCTGACGCACTTCCTCTTAGCACCCTGCGCTTGCAGCCACCTGCCTGGAATAGACGTGTTGGGTAGCCTGATGAGTCCCCTCCCGTGTCCTTTGCAGTGAATGACATCCCCCAGTACTCCCAGCTGGTGCTGAACGTCTGTGAGACCCTTCAGGAAGAGGTGATCGCACTTTTCGACCAGACCCGCCACAGCCTGGCGGCGGGCAGTGCCACTGAGGACAAGGACAGCATGGAGACTGATGACTGCTCCCGGCTCCGGCACAAGGACCAGAGGGATGGGGTGAGGGGGCGCCTGGGAATCGGGGTGTCCTCCCACTTGCATCCCCAGTTGTGAACTGCTGCCTCCTGTGGGCCAGGCCCAGGGGTGGTGAGTGAACAAGACAGTCACAGCCTGACAGGGGAAGTTAAGAACCCGGATCCTGCAGAGATGTGTCAAATTCCATTGTGGCAAGTGTTGCAGGGGTGAAACACAGGGAGTGGGTGTCCGTGGGGTTCTCACCTCATCCAGGGATTCAGAGAGAAAGCCCCCTTTGAGCAGTGGCTGGGCACTGGTAGAGCCGGCAGGCCACAGGGGCAGGGGCATTGGGTGGCAAGAACCACGTGTGCTGAGCTGTGGGTTAGAGTCACGTGGTGTGAGCCAGGGTCAAGTGAGGCCTGGAGAGCCAGAGGCTGGATGACTGGCAGCCTTGTCAGGGTCTTTATTCTGGGTGCTAAGTGAAACAGAAAACCACGGAAGGATTTTAAGTAAGGGAGAAAAATGATGAGATTTGTATGTTAGAAAGCCTGCTAGATGTATTAATCGTGTAGAAGAGTGTTTTTCAAGCTGTGGGTCAGGACCGATTCATGAATCTTGGCTCATTTGGTTATAACCAGCATTTTCTAAATAAACTAGAATAAAATGTAGAAGAAAATAGCTTACTTTGCAGGGGATAAAGGTAGGTACTCTTTAATGAAAACTCGTAAATATGCGTATACTGCAGCGCAGTACGGATTACTCTGGGTGGCTCATGGCCATTAAGTGTGAAAAGCCACTGGGCTGAAGAACAGAGTAGAGAGGATCTGGAGAGAAGGAGGGACCATTTGGGAGGTGAGAGCAATCGTGCGGTTAGAGGGGAGCTCACTTTGGCCCCACATGGCGTAGGCGACCTGTGCCTCTCCGCCTCCCCTGGCACCACCTCCTTCCCTCTCACCATCTCTGCCCCCCGGGCCCAGCAGGTCTGTGTCCTGGGCCTGCACCTGGCCAAGGAGCTGTGTGAGGTGGATGAGGACGGGGACTCGTGGCTGCAGGTGACCCGCCGGCTCCCCATCCTGCCGACCCTCTTCACCACCTTGGAGGTGAGCCTTCGCGTGAAACAGAACCTGCACTTCACCGAGGCGGCGCTGCACCTGCTCCTCACGCTGGCCCGCACCCAGCAGGTAGGCGCAGGCAGAGGAGTGGCTGGTCTTGTGCCGGTGGGTGCTTATGCCGCCCGGACCTCTCCCAGCCTGAGAGCCCCCACCCTGTCCCGGGGCGGGCCGCTGCAGTGACAGCGTCCGTCTCATCCTACATCTTTCTTTTTTTTTTTTTTCATCCTACATCTTTCCCTTGCAGGGGGCCACGGCTGTGGCCGGAGCTGGCATCACCCAGAGCATTTGTTTGCCTCTGCTGAGTGTGTACCAGCTCAGTACCAACGGGACAGTGCAGGTGAGTGCCAGGGACCTGCCCTGCCTCCCCAGGCCCCTTGGTGCTGTCACTGGGCCTGGAAGTTGCTTTCTTGAGGGGCCTGGTTAAGGCACTGAGAATACAGAAGCTTCCCCACCCCTGCACTGACTGCTAGTGAGAGAAGCTCATGCAGTTAGTTAGTGCCCAGCCTGAACCCGGAGCCTCGGCTTCTCGTATCTCCGTCTGGTGCTCTTTCTGCGTAACGCCTGACCTCAGACCCGCTCTGGCCCTGCTGGCGCCCCTTCCAGGAGCTTTTCTCCTCAAAGGAGCCAGGCTTCTTAGCTGCCGGGTTGCAGGGAGGCCCCAAGGTCCCTGTCAGCTGGTTCCTGGGCCCGGGTCATGATCCTGTCTGCTGCTTGTGTCTCAGACGCCCGGCACCTCTCGGAAGTCCCTGGACGCCCCCTCTTGGCCCGGCGTCTACCGTCTCTCCATGTCCTTGATGGAGCGGCTCCTCAAAACCCTGCGCTACAACTTCCTGACCGAGGCCCTGGACTTCGTTGGGGTTCACCAGGAGCGGACCTTACAGGTGAGGGGCTGCTGGCATCTTTGGGGTCAGGACTTGGGGTTCAAGGGCATCTGGGCTCCTCAGAACTGAGTGTGGGTGCCCCTACTTCTGAGGTGCCGTGAGGACTGCTGGCTGACAGGCCCCGTGGGGGAAGGGGGATGGTCTAGGATCAGCTCAGACAGCAGCATCTTCATCTAGCCTCCTGTCACGCTGTTGCCTCAGCGTTTGAGGGCCCAGGACTCCCCTTCCTGCAGGAGGGCGGGAGCAGACGCAGCAGGGCTGAGTCACCCCACCCTTTCCTGTGTTCCCCCCGCCCCCCCAGTGCCTCAACGCAGTGAGGACGGTGCAGAGTCTGGCGTGCCTGGAGGAGGCCGACCACACCGTGGGCTTCCTCCTGCAGCTCTCCAGCTTCAGGAAGGAGTGGCACTTCCACCTGCCTCAGCTCATGCGGGATGTCCAGGTGCGGCCTGAGACCAGCTTTTTGGAGGGTGCTTCAGGGAGAACGGGTCAGGGTGTGAAGGGCAGGCCTGTTCCTGGAACGTGGCTGTTTTCTTTGGTAGCACAGGTTTGGGTTTACCTTATTTCCTCCGCAGCGAAGTTTTCCCTCCATAGCATAGGCCAGCCTCACAGGGTGAGAACCTGGGCTCTGGCATAGATCCTGGCTCACATCCCTTAGTGCAGGACTGAAACAGGGCCAGCTGGAGGAGCAGGCGGGGAGGAGCACAGGCTCAAGTCAGGCCTGTGCCTGTGTGACCTTGGCCAGGTCACTTCACTTCTCGCCTTCATCTCACTGTTTTCTTTCTCTAGAAGACAGGAAAACTGTCCCCGTCTAACTTATTTACTTAGGACTTTATACCGTGCCTGGTATCTAGCTGGGTCTCGGAAACCGTCCAGGCATCTGTTGACCCAGGAGTCTGGTTGAGTGTGCTTGGTGGCTGTGAGGTTTGGGGCTGGAGGTCGCAGGAGGTGGGGGCACGCGGGAGAAGCACGTGGTTTCTGGTAGCACCCCACGGGGTGGGTCTGGTCAGCTGCCTGGGGCCGCCCCGTGGCTCCCCTCACCCTCCTGTCGCCGCAGGTGAACCTCGGCTACCTGTGCCAGGCCTGCACCTCCCTCCTGCACAGCCGCAAGGTGCTGCAGCACTACCTGCAGGTGAGCCAGCCCCTGCGTGCGGCCTGCCCGGCGGCCTCGCCCCAGCTCCGCCATGCTCCAGCGCTCTGTTATCTCTCCTCCCCCTGCCAGAACAAAAATGGGGAGGGCATCCCCTCAGCCGTCACCCCCCGAGCTCAGCGGCCACCCGCAGCTGCTCCGGCTGCCCCCTCCTGCTCCTCCTCCAAGCAGCCCACTCCCGACACGGAGGCCTCAGAGCAGCGGGCCTTGCGCACCGTCCAGTACGGCCTCCTGAGGATCCTCAGCAGGACCCTGGCCGCCCTGCGCCGTTTCACCCCTGACGTGTGCCAGGTTCTGCTGGATCAGGTACCCCACCCCGTGCCCCTAGCCTCCACAGAGCCACCGGGGCCCTTCTCTGGGCCCAGAGGTGCCTGGGGTTCTTGCCCTCCATCAGTCTCATCTTGCTTTTCAGTCCCTGGACCTTGCTGAGTACAGCTTCCTGTTTGCCCTGAGCTTCACCACTCCTACTTTTGACTCCGAAGGGGCCCCCTCCTTCGGGACCCTTCTGGCCACCGTGAATGTGGCTCTGAACATGCTTGGAGAGGTAAGTTGGGTATTGTCTGACCCCTCACCCCAGGCCTTCCTCCCAGCTTTCCACTGCTTAACCACCACCTTGGGTCTGTGTACCCAGCCTGAGCTGACCTGTAGGAACTAGTGAGAGTTAACGAGTAGCTGATAAAATCGCCTAGTGTAGGTCCTGTGAAATGAGAAGATGTTTGGAGTTGTTACTACCACCTTTTTTAACCCCCGTTTCTCTTCCAGCTGGACAAGAAAAAGGAGCCTCTCACCCAGGCTGTGGGGCTCAGCACACAAGTGGAAGGGACCAGAACTCTGAAGTGAGAAAGCCCTCCTTCTGGACCTTGGTTGGGGGCTGGGGTGGTCTTGGGCTGGCTCTCCTGGGTCCGACACTTGGTGCGCCCAGCCCACATGGCCTCTGCAGCAGCGCCCACATCCGCCTCCCCTCCAGGTCGCTCCTGATGTTCACCATGGAGAACTGCTTCTACCTGCTCATCTCCCAGGCGATGCGTTACCTTCGGGACCCGGCTGTACACCCCCGGGACAAGCAGCGGATGAAGCAGGAGCTCAGCTCGGAGTTGGTAGGAGGGGTGGAGGGCCCTGCCTGCTGGGGCGACCCAGAGGTCCCCGCTCCCCCACTGCCAGGGCGGCCACAGGGCCTCATCAGGTGCTTCTTCTCTTGCAGAGCACTCTCCTCTCCAGCCTCTCCCGCTACTTCCGCCGGGGAGCCCCCAGCTCCCCTGCTGCTGGCGTTCTTCCCTCGCCTCAGGGCAAGTCCACCTCTCTGTCCAAGGTCAGCCCCGAGAGTCAGGAGCCTCTGATCCAGCTGGTGCAGGCCTTTGTCCGACACGTGCAAAGATAGGGCACCTGCCTGCTGCTGCCTACACTCTGCACCAGCCTGCATGGCAGGCCTGGGGAGTGAGGGGTACTGCTGGCAGATGGCCTGTCTGGGCCCGAGAGCAGCTCGTCACCCTCCACAGAATCGCCGCAACTCCAGCCACCACCCCAGCGTTATTTTTGTAACAGATCAAGAGGTCAACAGCAGGGGTGGGGAGCCGTGAGTCTGCTGCGCTCAGTCTCACATTCAGAGTGCCCCTAAAGAGGCATATTCCTCTCCTCAAGCATTCCCCACAGCACTTGACCCTGGCCAGGGGAGAGGCGGGGAGCCAATGCCACGTGCAACCAGGAGGCTGTGTGCACGGGTTTGAGAGTCTGTTTTTCCACACTCTGTTCTTGCAGTTTTTGGTAATACTGTGGTCTATTTATACAAATATTAAAATACTGTTTATACACAACTGTGTGGGTATACCTTCCGAGCCCAAGGACTAACCAGCCCTCAGAGCATTGCTCTGCCCCACTTGTCCAGGGGCCCAGAGTGGACTGGGGGGTACTGGGTGGACACTCAGGTCTTCCTTCTACCCAGGTCTTGGCCCCCACCCCCCACCTCCATTTACCAGCTGGCTGAGTTGATCACTGGGTTAGAGCCTTTCCTGAAGCCCTGCTCCTGTCTGTAGCTCTGTGCCTCCCCTCTTTTTAGAGGGCCCTGAGTGGGGTGGCCTCTGGCCCCCTTGGGACTTAATCACAGAGTTCTTGGCCCAGCTGCAAGCCTCATTCTGCAACCTGGCTCGTGGAACGAAGCTATCACTTGGGAAGTTTCGGGAACTAGACTAACCTGGGCTACAGTCCCTGCATGGCCACTTGGCAGTTACGGAACCTCGAGGAGGTGACCCTGATTTCTTCCTCGCTTGTCTGGGAGGACACGAGAACAGGCATGAACGTGCTGCGCTCAATGCCGGGTCCCTGGGAAGCGCTGTCAGTTACCCAAGTGTAAACCGTCATGCACATTTTACAGTTCACTCTGCCCCAGTTCAGGTAGGTTTTTCTCAGGAAAAACGTCAGTGACGCAGCTGCAGCAGACCAGCATCCCCTTCCTGAGGAGCAGCACGGGTGCCCTGGGAGGGAGGAGGGACCCATCACTTCCTCCCCTAGAAGGAGGGCGCGGTGTGGTAGCGTGTCGCCTCCTCTTCCCCTTCCCGCCTGTGAGGCCCGCGACGTGACCAGAGCCCAGGCAACATGCACACGAAGGATGGTTTATTATTGGTCATTGGCTAGAGAGCAAGCAGACAGGCAGAGTAAAAAGATCTGTTAAAAAGTGAGTGTGGAGAGTGCAGGCGGCAGCCACTAGACTTGGCTCTAGCAATAGGGCTGGGAGGGGAGGGCTAGCACCGGAGAGCTGCTGCTCCGGCCAGGCTCCCCTCCGCTGCAGCGCATCCCTGGGGCACTGCACCCCTGTCCCTGGCCCGCCACAGACCTGCCTGCCTGCCTACCTCGCCTCCTTTGCTGCTTTTGGCAACTAAAAGGCAGGTACTCTCTCTGGCCAAGGGTGCGCCCCAGGGCATCCTCAGCCCGTCTTGCACTGACCCCCTCCATGGGCCGGGGCACTGAACGCAGCTGCTGCAGCCAGGCCCGCCCTCCTGAGCAGGAGCTAGAGAGCTGGGGGGCTCAGGGACGCAGGCAGGGGTGGGGGGGCTCCAGAAACAGGTCAGAAGCAGGCCGGGGGAGGAGCCGGGATCATTCAGCCTCTGGGGCCCCTCGCAGCTGGACGGCCAAGGGGCAGGATGGGGCTGGGGTGAGCCTCCCCACGCTGAGCAGCTGGGTCACCAACAGACACGAGGCGGGGCTGCACCCATTCCCCCCGCCCGGGGCAGAGGGCAGGGCCTGGGGGAGGGGGCTTGCTCAGCTGAGCAGTTCCAAGTAGGTGACGGGGACCTTGCCCTTCTTGTTGCCTCTCTCGCCAATGAGCCAGTCGGGGTCCATGCCAGGCAGGCTATAGACAGTGATGAGCTGAAGGGGATGACAGAGGAGGAGGGTCATGCCCCGGCTACGCAGGGGGCCCTGTGCCTCCAGTGGTGGGCGCCCTCTGAGCTGCTCTATGGAGACGGATCAGAGAGCCTGCCTCCTCAGAGCTGGAGCTGCCTCTGTCCCCCCACCCCCCAGACCCCTCAGAGGCGGGGAGCCCGTGATTCAGGGTCCTCAGACCCCATGCCCCCAGCTCCGGTGCCTTGGCCCCCTAAGCCAGCCTGTGCCCCCTGACCACCAACCCATCCCTGTGGCTTCCAGGCCCACCTCATCGGCGAGCAAGGCCAGCTCACTGCTGTCTGCTGCCTCGTAGTCATAGAGAACGCGGGCTTTCCGGGTTCCGCTGGCCGGTGGGGCCACCTCCTCCAGGCGGAGAGCAGCCTCCCCTGGAGGGGCCAGGTCGGCCACAGAGGGCCCCATGGGCATCGTGGCTGCGGCGGTGGTGGGTGAGGTACTGCTGAGGGTTGGGGAGGTGGGCTCGGTGGTGCCCACGAAGGTGCCTGGGAATCTGGAGAGGAGAGTCGGGGGGGCCTGTCTCAGCACTCCAGAGCCACCCTCTTGTTGAGGGGAGGTGCCCACATGCCCCACAAAACACCGGTCACGCCCACGGCCGCGGAGGCAAGACTACCTCGCTACTTACATGGCTCCCTGGGAGCTGGCGGCGTGAAGAGGGAAACAAGGGGAAGTGAGACGCCCCTGCCGTCCCCACAACCCCCCACCCCACCCCAGAACCTGCACCCAAGGTCCCTAAGGCCAGCCACCCCTTACTGTCCTCCTGATGAAGTGCCCAGGCCCAGAGGTGAGGGTGATGCCCCACCACGGTCAGCAGCCCTCCACCCCACCCTGGGTGTCAACGGGGGCTTTCTGAGCTCGGGGTAGCTGGGAGCCATGGGTCCCCGGTGGGCACCTGCCCAGCTGCTTCTGGAGGTCCAGCATGTGGCGGTAGCACTGGGCATAGTACGTGGTCTGAGACTCGACGAACTCATGCAGGCAGCGAAGGTGGTTCACCTGCAGGGAAGAGGCAGTGGCTGACCTGGCGCCCGCGGGTGGACGAAGCGGCCCACTCCCCACCCCATGCTCTACAGACCCTGGCATCCAGCATTTTCTGCCCAGGCCTCTTGCTCTCTGCGGGGGAGGGGGCCGTACCCCCTGCTTTGGGACCTTTAGGACCGTGGGCTCTGCCCCACCCAGGTTCACTAGCTGCCTCAACGTGATCTTAAAGAGTCGTGGTGTCCGACACACGGGTGGCAAAGACGATGGGACAAAAGAAAGAGGAAACAGGACAGGACTCACATGGGTGCTGCTGATCCCCTCCAGCAGGAGCCGGGTCACTTCCGCCTGCCGGTCAAACTCCGTCTGGGCCACTCGGAGCTCCTGCTCAGCCTAGGAAGGGCCAGGGATGAGCACGAGGGCAAGAATGGCCCCCAGCCGGCCTCCCACCAGACTCCTCCCGCCCCCGGAGCCGCCCGGGAGCTGTCTCCTCTTCCCTTCTGTGGTAGATGGACTTCCCCACACCCCCACCCCAGGATGCAGACATTGGGGCAGGGGTTCACCTCTCACCCCTGACTTCAGGCCTGGGGCCCTGACCCCCTGGAGAAGCCTTAGCCCAGCCTGGGAACCCCCCAGAGGAGGCCAGTTGCTGGGTGGACAGATAGAGCCTCGGGCGCCCTCCTTGGCCTTTCACACTCATGCATTTGTCCATCTGAGGCCACCACCCAGCAGGGACAAATTGAACCAACAGTTGCTTTGGCCTCTGGAGGGCCCACGGTGTGCTGCAGGGCGGAGGGAAGTGACCGCCCCTTACCATGGCCCCAGCGGCTGCAGGGCAGAGCTCAGAACTAGATGCAGACCTGCCCCCGATGACAGCAGGCGAGCCTGGACTCCCATTCCCCACCCCACTTCTTCCCTGAGCCCCGACTCACCTTGTCCACCTCATCATTCCAGAGCTGCAGAGACCACAACAGGACCGGTCAGCAGGGGAGGGAGGGGGCAGCGGTCAGCAGGGGAGGGGAAGGGAGGTGGGGGATGGCTGTACCCCAGAGCCCAGGCCCCTGCCCCAGCTCCCGAGACCCCCCCCGCCGCAACCTCTTCCTACCCCCCACGCTTCCCAATGTCCTCCCCACAATCCCACCAGGAGCTGAGGCTGGGGGGAGGCCTGGTGTGAGAGGGAGGGGGGCTCTGACGTCACAGTCCATCCAGTCCCACATGCCACATGCGGGGAGGGGGGACAGCCAGCTGGGAAGTCCTGCTTGGGTTTCTCCTACAGGCAAGCCCCCAGGCTCGGACTGGGGTCTCCAGGGAGACCGAGCGTCCCCCACCCCACCCTGACGCTCTGCTGAGGCTGCTGGGCTGGGAGGCAGGACCGTGTGACCCTAGACCAGTCACTGAACCTTTCCGTCCTTCGGCAGAGAAAGGCAGCCTCGTGCCAGAGTCAGACTGGGGTTCAAAGGCACAAGAAAAAAACAGGGCCGTCTCCACCCTCCTGGATAGTCCTCCTTCCACTCGGCCCAGGAAGGGGGGCGGCAAGTGTCCTCCAGAGTCTAAAGAAGAAAGACCCCCCTCCCCCCACCATGGCTTAGGAGGCCCGTTCCTCCGGCCCGCTGCTACCCTAACACAGGGCCTGGGGGGCACAGAGAGCAAAACCCAGGCCAGCCTGGCTGGGACAGAGGCGTCCCCACCCCAGCACCGTTCGGCAGAATGCACAACACGGGAAGTGACCTCCACGTGAACACACGTGGGCGAGCCAGCCACAGGGGGCCAGGGCACTACAGGGCGGTTAACGCCCCCAGGGGACAAGGGACCGCGCGTGTGCGCGCGCACACACACACACAGCAACATGCTTATGACAGATGGAGAGGCCCGCGGGGAGGCGGGTGGTGCAGGAGGATGTCACCCACGGGGAAAGGAGGGACAGAGAGAGGCAGAGAAAGGCCCAGCACTGGTTTCGACAGGCATGACGGGACAGGTGTCCTCTGCCTATTTCCCCAACTAAACAGTAAACACCAAGATCTCAACAAGCTGTAGGAAAAAAAGATACCAGACGTTCAAAGTCCTCCTGACCCCGCCCTGCCCCGCCCAGCCCACCCTCTTAAATCCCAGTCCCACCTGCCCACCCACCCACCGCTGCCTTCATGTTCAGCTTCAGAGGGGCCAGCTCGGGACACGCCCGTTCCCCCACCTCGGGGGTCTCATTCCCCCACGTTGGGGGCCTAGCCCCGGGCTGCTCTTCCCCTACCCCCTCCCCGCCGGGTCTACCTTCCCACGGGGCCCTGCTCCATCTCAAGGCCTCTGGGCGCCTCCTGACACCTAGCCGATGTGCTCTGGGGGCCGCTGGACCGACAGCGTTGTCCCCGAGTCCTGTCCAAGGGTCTGTGACCTCCCGGCAGGCCAGGCTGGGACCTCTTTCCTGTCCTCTGGGTGCAGGGGGCACCTGGCTCTCAGAGGTGGGTGCTGAGTGGGGGTGGGTGGACTCTCGGGGCCCCCGGAGTCCACCAGGCTGCGTGGGGCAGCGGGCCAGGCTCACCTTCAGCGTTGGGCAGAGAGGGGCGAGGGCACAGGGCCCAGGCGGCCCCTGCCTGACCCTCTGCCTGCTGTTCTCCTGACTGGCATCAGGCCCCGGGTGCTGGGGATGGGGGCAGGGAGGGGGGAGCCGGGGCGCGGGCGGGGGCGCTTACCGCGGAGGCGCTGGCCGAGAGAATGTAATTACGCGGTCTAGTCTCCTGAAAGTCAGGCACCGTCTGGCGGGGAACAGAGTTCACGGGGGAGGGGGGAGTCATGTGGGGCGGGGGCCAGGCCGGGAGGCCGCCCTAGAGTCTCCCCCAGGGAGATGCCAGGAGCACCCCCACCCCAACCCCATGGACAGGAGGCTACGGACAGGTAACACGGACCTCCTTCTCCCCACGCCAACAACCTGCACAGGAGGCAGGCTGAGTGAGGGTCTCAGTGGGTTGGGACAAAGACCAAGAGGGTGGACACACTGGGGAGCCTGGGAGAACAGATGCCGAGGAGGGGACAGCCTGGAACCTCGGGCAGGACACAGACCCATTCGCCCCCGGCAGTCCTCAGGCCCCTCTTCCCCGGGCCAGCCTCATCTCACTCCGAGGCCCCAGTTAGACCCACCATTCTCCAGGCAGGGCCCGCCCCTACCCCACCCAGCTTGCTCCATCCACACCTCCGCACACACCCCATCATCTCTCCTTCCTGCAGCAAGAACCAGGCCCCTCCCCCGACATGAGGATGGACAGATGGATGCATGGATGGACAGAGTGACAGGCGGTTGACATTTGCAAAAAGCTGACTCAACAGGCTCCAACGCCTGGCGTCCCCCCAGACCAGAGGCTACACATGGTGGAGGCCCCGGTGGGAGACCAGCTGCTTTGCAAAAGGCCCGGAGGACGGCCCTCCCTGGCCCGGCCGGCCCAGCCTGGCCCGGCCCCGAGGGCCCCAGGCCAAGGTGGGCAAACCAGAAGCAGCACAGCACGTGGGACAGGTATACTCACATCTCCCTCACACTGAGCCAAGTTACCCAAAGCAGAACGGCAAGGAACAAAAACAAAGAGTTAGTGAGTCCACAGCGCAGGCAGGCGGGAGTCCTGACTGGAGTGTGGCTGCTGAGGGGTGGCGGGTGGGTGGGGCGGGGGGTGCCCTGCTGGGCTGGAGCCCCCTGGGATGCTGTACCAGGGCCCAGGTTGGGAGGGGGCGTCCTGCTAAAAGCCACACACTCGGAGCTGGTCTGGGCCAACCAGCCGGACCGGAGGTTGTGCCGCTCCGGTGATGAAGGAAGCGCTCCCTGGCCTGGCGGACAGAGGAAGGCCTGTCCTAGCCAAGGGACTCTAGACAGCTGCCCGGCCCTGAGGGGTGGGGAGCCTGTCCCACCAAGGTGGGCTCAGGCAGCCACAGCTCATCCTACCTAAGCCCAACCCAACGCCGGTGGCTAAGGCTCTGCCTCCGGTCTGGACTCCACACACCCGGGTGAGGCGCCACAGCTCTTGCCAGGGGTACTGACCAGGCTCTGTGGCCCCCGGGGGCCACACAAAGGGAGGGGAATGCGAGGAGGGCCAGGGGCTATAACTAACTCTTGGGCAGCAGGGGGACCTGGCTTTCCCTGGCTGAGGGCCGCGCCGGGCGCAGGTGCCAGTGTCCCTGGTGTGTTCCAGACCTGACCACAGGAGTTCCCACCTCGGGGTGTGAGGCGGCCTTGCAGCCCCTGCACCCCGAGCAGCCCGGGCCCCTGGGGCCCAGCTCTCCCAAACCCTGGCCTCGCCCTGGTCACCGTGTGCCACGCTCCATCCCATCGGCCTGGCTGAGCAGAAGGGGAGCCAAGATAGCCCCAGCTCCATCCAGCGACGTGGGGCTCTCTGAAGGGCCCCAAGACCTGCCCCTGGGCGGGCGAGCAGCCCAGCTCTGGGACCTCCACACCAGCGCAATGGAGCCTGAGGACAGGACGGGGCGCCCGGGGAACAGCGCTGGAGCGGCGGCAAAGGGGGGGGCGCGGTTAGTAGCAGAGCCATGCCCGGGCAGAGCCGGGAACAGAGCTGAGCATCCAAGGAGGGCAGCGCGGGGGGCATGCGAGAAGCCAACTGGCTGTCTATCTGGGAGGGCTGCGGGCTGCCCTGAGCTCAGGTGAGGGTGTCGTGGGTCTACCCACCACCCACTCCTCAACCCAGTGTCTGCCCTGGGAACCCAGAGCTCTGGGTCGGCAGGGTTCTGTCGGAGGTGGGAGCAGACGGGCATGATCTGACGTGGTCTGCCCCGAGCAGTGCCCCCCAGCCAGGCTTCGACGGGGAGGGAGGTCATGCCAAACATCACGAGCCTCCACCCGGAGCCTCCGCCCGCTCCGGCCCAGCAGGACGCCTACCGTGGCTTTGGCTTCAGCAGCCTTGGCCTTCTTGAGCCGTGCTTTGGAGGCATCCAGGTCTAGACGCCGGTTCTGCAGGAGCCGCCTCTCCTTCTGTTGTGGGGCAGGGTTGGGGGGAATCAGGGACGTGAGCCCCACGGCTGCCATGGGAGACCCCCGGCCCCAGCGGGACCAGCCCATAGGACCATCTGGCCAAGACAGGGAAACTGAGGCCTGGACAGGCGAGGTCAAACACTCCAGGCCACTCGGTCCACAAGAGCCACGTCTGGGGAGGCCCTAAGGGCTGCGGGGTCCGGGCTGGGTTCCGCGGCTCTGAGGAGAGGGCAGCCAGGGTCCCCAGGAGGCATGCAGCCCCAGGCTCCTCACCGAAATCGTCTTCCAGTCCCCTTCCAGGAAGTTGCGCAGGGGCGTGAGGAAGTTGATGGAGGCCGTGTGGATGAAATCTCTCTCGGCCGCTCCCAGGCGCTTTTCCGCTTCCGCCACCTTGATCAGCGTCTTCCCTGAGAAGCAGAGTCGGGGGTGAGGAGGCAGGCTGAACTCCGCTCTGGCTCCCAGGAGGGAGGAGAGAGCTCTGAGAGAGATGTTCTGAGAGGCAAGAGCAGAAATGACTGGCCTGGGAAAATGGGAGAAAATCTGTATATCCACATACCCACTGACCAGTAAATACTGGGACCCCCCAAAACCAGAACACTTCTCAGCCGTTAGAAAGAAGGGGGCTGGGACTGGCAGAGGGAGGGGCTCAGCAAACCCTCCCCCCAGGAAGGACACAGGGCCTTCCCTGGGGGCCCAATGGCCAAGACTCCACTTCCACTACAGGGGCCGTAGGTTTGGTCCTACGCAGTATGGCAAAAACCAAAAACTTACCTATTTATCTATCTCCTTCAAAAACAAAACAAAACTGGACACAGTTGTCAAAAGCAATCATTTCTGGACTCTGGAAATTGACCAAAGGCAAGTAACAAATTGAGAAGCATTTACTCCAGAACTACAGGACCTTGGTAAGAACCATGGAGATGGTGGCTTTTTAGCCTGGACGTGCTCCCCTCTCTCCAAGCTCTGTGGTGTGCCCCTCTATCAGGGTGGGGTGAGCCCTGAAGCTGCTGGAGTGGGAGGACTTGATTTTGGCTGGAACACAGAAAAACCCACAAGACATGGTCATAAGCAGTAATGATCTTAATGGCAAATAATCAGGAAAGGCCAACATCACAGCTAACATGAAGCTGGAGGACTGGCTGGAATAAGCAGCAGACCTGCCAGAAATTTAACAGGAGATCGGGGAGATGAGACGGCCACAGTGAGCCTTGATACACTCCAGACAGCTCTGCTGGTCTAGAAGGCCGTGCCTGTGTGTAGCATGCATGGGAGGCATAGGAGAGAGCCCCAGCTACCAAATCATTCTTGGCTAGTGGGAGGCTTTGCACATTCATGAAGTAAAAGCTAGGCACACATATAAACTGCTTGAACTTGAGTGTATTCCCCAGTCCACTCATAAATTCATCGGCAAAGCCTTAATGGTGCAAGATGTCTAAGCATGACTTCTGATGAATCATTAGCTGCCCACCAACATGTGCTGACCTGGAAGCAACCCTTAGGAAGCTAGGCTTAAAAGTAAAAAGAATAAGTAGAAAAATAAGCAGAGACATCAGTAGCTGCATACAGCAAAGAACACAGACTCGAAACAATTAGCTCAGGTACGTCTCTAAAGAAACAAACAGCACTAATAACCCAAGAAGAATTATAAGACACGCAAAGAAATAGGAAAGCACAGTCAATACACAGGGAAAGAAAAGCAATCAACAGACACTGTCTCCTAGGAGGCCCAGATATTAGATTTAGCAGACAAGATTTTTAAGCAGCTATTACAAATAAGTGGAAAAGAAAAAACAAAAACCACCAAAACCACAATGGTAGGGAGGGATGAATTCTGGTATAGGATAAAACTACTGTATATGAAATAGATAAGCAACAGCATATACCACACAGCACAGGGAATCACAGCCATTACTTTATAAGAACCTATAATGGAATATAATCTGCAAAAATACTGAATCACTATGCCATATACCAGAAACAAACACATATTAAAATCAACTATACTTCAATCAAAAAATAAAAAATAGAACCATGGTTAAAGATTTAAGATTCATACAACATTGTAAAGCAATCATCCTCCAATTAAAACTTTTTTAAAGAGATTTAAGTATGATGACAATGACTTCTCAAATAAGAAATGTCAATCAAGAGATTAAAATTTTAAAAAAGTGAAAATGCTAGAGTTGAAAAGTTTAACAACTGATATGAAAAAAAAAATAAAATCACTAGAAGGGTTCAACGGCAGATTTGAACCGACTTCTTATCAGACACAAGGGAGGTCAGATAGTGAGAGAATATACTCAAAGTGATGAAAGGAAAAAACTCTCGTCCAAGAATTCTAGACACCGCAAAACTGCCCTCCAAAAGTGAACATAAAGACATTCCCAGTTAGACAAAGGCTACAAGAATTCACTGCTGGCAGACCTGCCACGGAGGAAAAACTTCACATACCAGTGAGACGACACTCGGGGGTAGTGTGAATCCACATAAAGGGATACAGGGCTGCAGTAAAGGTGACTAGACAGACACACACAAAAGACGGTGTGTTTTTCCCTCTTTTCTTAACTGACTTAAAAGACAATCGCATAAAACAGTAATTATAAAACTGTATTGTTGAGACATAGTATGTATGACAATGTGAGCATAGAGGAAGAGGGAGGAAAGGGAGTTATCCTGGAGCAAAGCTTCTATATTTGACTGGAATTCAGTTAGCATTACTCTCAAGTAGACTGTGTTACGTTAAAGCGCATGTTGTGATTCAAGTTTTAAAACCACTAAGAAAAATGTTTTAAGTTAAAGAAAAAAAGGAGCAAAGAAATCAGAATGTTACACTGGAAAATCTCTTTTTAACTCAAAAGAAGTCAGTGAAAGAGGATCAAACAAAAAAGACCTGAGATACAGGGAGAATAGTAACAAAACAGCAATCCAGATGTACAAACAGCTCATGAGGCGTAACATCATCAAAACCAACAATCCAGTGGAAAATGGGCAGATTTAAACAGACACATCGATTAAGACATACAGATGGCCAAAAGACACACGAAAAGATGCTCACCATTGCAATTAGAGAAATGCAAATCAAAACTACAGTGAGGTATGACCTCACACCAGTCAGAATGGCCATCATCAAAAATCTACAAATAATAAACGCTGGAGAGGGTGTGGAGAAAAAGGGACCCTCCTACACTGCTGGTGGAAATGTAAGCTGGCACAGCCACTCTGGAGGACAGTATGGAGGCGCCCTCAGAAAGTAAAAACAGAGCTACCATATGATCCTGCAATCCCACTCCTGGGCATGTATATACTTGGAGAAAACAGTAATCGGAAAAGCTGCCTGCACCCCGATGTTCATCGTGGCACTATTTACAGTAGCCAAGACATGGAAGCAACCTAAATGTCTGTCAAGGGACGAATGGATAAAAAGATGTGATAAATATATACAATGGAACATCACTCAGCCATTAAAAAAAAAAAAAGAATGAAATAGTGCCATTTGTTGCAACATGGATGGACCCAGAGATTGTCATACTGGGCAGAGAAAGACAAGTATTATGATACCACACCAACGTGGAATCTTAAAAAATGATACAAATGAACTTCTAAAACAGAAACGGACTTCACAAACATAGAAAACAAACATGGTTACCAAAGGAGAAACTGGGACGTGTGGCGGGGGGCGGGAATGAGGGGTAAATTAGGTTGGGATTAACACATACACACTACTACTTATAAAACAGATAACCAGCAAGGCCAGCTGTAGCGCACAGGGAACTATACTCAATATTTTGGAATAACCCAAAGTGAAAAGACTTTGAAAAGGAGCATGTATCCGTGTATATGACAGCATTACTGCGCTGTATACCTGAAGCTAACATAGCACTGTACGTCAACTGCATTCTAATTCAGAATTAATTAATTAAAAAATTTAAAATAAACCGGATTGAGGGATGTTTGTACAATTCTGTAAATATACTAAAAATCACCAAATTACACACTTAAAGCAAGTGTGCTTTACAGTACATAAATTGTACCTCAATAAAACTTCAATAAAAAGCAAAGACTGAAGCGGCTCTTTTAAGTGCTATTGTGAACAGATAACCCGTGAAGCAACACCAAGTTTAAAAATCAGGTTGTGGAATCGCACACATAAGATAATACAATCCCATTAAAAAATGCATACAAACTAAAGGTGGGTAAAGGAGGCTCTTTTTTTTTGGAGGGGGGGTGCCATGTGGTCTACAGGGTCTTAGTTCCCTGACCAGGGACAGAACCCAGGCCCACTGCACTGGAAGTATGGAGTCTTAGCCACTGGACTACCAGGGAAGTCCCAGGAGGCTTCTATTTTTCACCTTTGTCACCTCTGTTGACTGAGGTATTTGCAAGGAGGATGAATCCAGGCAGCACACGTGTAAATGCAAGACCAGAGAAAGGAAGGAAAGGAGGGAGGGAGGTCAGGGCCAGAGACTGGGGGCCCGCCCAGCCGCGGGGACCGGCTCACCATAGGGGGTGGTGGGCCCCAGCTCACTGGCCGCCTCGGCCATGTACTGCGCCAGCAGCTCCCCGTTGGTGACCCGCGAGGGCACCTTCCTGTCCAGCTTCTCGTACAGGAACTCCTCCACTCGGGCACCTGTGGGAGAGAGCAGCCTAAGCCCCGGGGCCCTTCTGGAGGAGCCCAAGGCCAGTCCAGCACCGGCCCACAGGGGCGCCCAGCCTGGTGACTAGCAGGACATTCTCATGCTGATTCCCCACCCTGTGAGACGGGCTCTTGACCCTGTGAAACCCCTCACAGGGAAGGAGAAGCCACGGCCCAGAGACGTGGAGTACCTGCCTGAGGTCACCCAGCTGCGGTGGCGGGCCTTCCACGTCCCCCTCCTTAGAATATGGACTCACAGAGAGTGACACACAGGGGGCGCTAGTGGTGAAGAACCCGCCTGCCAATGCAGGAGACCTAAGAACCACGGGTTCGATCCCCGGGTGTGGAAGATCCCCCTGAGGAGGGCATGGCAATCCACTCCAGGATTCTTGCCTGGAGAACCCCCCCCCCGGACAGAAGAGCCTGGTGGGCTACAGTCTACAGGGTCCAAAGAGTCAGACATGACTGAGCGACTTAGCACGCGTGCACACACCACACGTGCGAACAGTGCTCTGGCCAGACCCAGGAAACTCTGAGCACACCGTCTTAGCTAAGAGCAGATATACAGGCAGACGCGTCTCCAGACCCCAGGACAGGTTCCCCTGCAGCTGCGGGGCCTGCCCTGTGCTCTCGTGCGACCCTGGACGGGCCTTCGTCCCTGACCCTCGCTGCCTGCTCCCCAGTGACTAGTCTCCCGTTTCTCCTGCCTCTTCTCCCAGGGATGTTTTAGTTTCCAGGCTTCAACTCCTCGGTGCAAAACTTGCATTTCCACGTCCCAGAGAGTGAGTGCATTGTGGAGCCCAACACCCAGACTGCTGTTTTTAATGGGGACCACTCCCCCTTCCCATGCCACCGACAGCAGCCTTAAGCCCCAAGAGTCTAACGCAAGTCCAGCCTGCTGCCCAGGCCCACCTGCACAGCCTCCGCAGCTGGACCCCTACCCGCGGCGCCCTGCCCCTTGCCCAGGGCTGGGCCATGTCCACTTACTGGGGTTGGGCTGCAGCAGCACCTCTGTCTGCCTCAAGATCTTCTCGGTCCAGTTCTTGGTGCTGTCTGCCCGGGCCAGGAGGCTCTCAAAGTGGGCGTCAAGCTCGGTCTTCTCTGCCTGGCCAAATTTCTCCTCTGTGAACTGTGGGCGGAGGGTGGGGGGGGGGAGCACCCAGGGGTGGAAGACTCAGCAGGGGGGAGGGGAGGACCAGCCCTGCCCCACCCATCTACCCCTCCTGCCTGGCTGGAACTCAGGCCCTCTGGTCCAGGAACCAGTCTAGCCCATCCGCTCTGGGACCCCGATCAAACTGCAACCCTGCCCTGGGCCTCAGCTTGCTCCTCTGTGACATGAGATGGTTGGGCCAGAGCCGGCAGATCCCAGTTTGTTTCAGAAATCCAATGAAAGATACAGACACCCCCTGCCCCCCAAATGCACACCTGTACAAAATCAAACACAACTTAAGGAGCAGCTGGTAGGCCATCACTGAGGGTCCTCCCAGCCTGACTCTGGAGAAAAGCACTTGGTAACGAGCGCTCAGGGACACAAGGGGCACAGAGCAAGGTCTGGGGTGATCAGCAGGCGCCAGGGCAGCTGGGAGCCCCGGGGAAGGGGTCCTGGGGGAGTGAGTGGGAAGAACCCAGGTTCCAGAACCAGAGGAACATGATTCAAGTCTCAGTTCTGATGAGCAGTGTGACCTGGGCCAAGCGGCTTTGTCTCTCTGAGCATCAATTTCTGAAGCTGAAAATGGGAATAATAAGGAATAGCATCTCCCTCGTAGGTTGTGAGAAGGCAATAAAAAAGATGTGGGTAAGATATGAAGGTAAGGATCTGGCAGGGAGTTCGGTGCCCAGTGTAAGGGCTGATGCTGTAAAGATCTGATGGGAAGGGAGAGGAGTGGGATGGAGGATGCCTCTGCTGACTGGCATGGTACATGGGGAGCAGTGCCAACTCATCCGAGCCAACTGCTGGGCACGCCCAGGCCCAGGAAGCTCGGCAGCCCCGCCCTGAAGCCAGGGAGAGACCAGGATGTCACAGGGTCCCCCTTCCGAGCTGGCTGAGGCCATGGGGGCCACATAGAACAGCTAGAAACCAGCCCAGGTCCTGGCCCTTCTGATCTTACAGGCCCTGTCCAGCCGTGGTGGGTGATGGTCAGAGACAAACCGCACAGGAGCAAGATCAGCTCTGACAACAACAGACAGTGCTGACCCGGCGCTCAGCACGGGCAAGTTTCCCATTTCACAGAAGGGGCCACCGAGGCCAGGCAAGAGGCAGGCTGCACTGGAGTCAGGGTCGTCATAGGCTGGGGGTCTGGAGGCCCTTCTCAGATGATCTGGCAGCCCTGAGTCACCCAGAGGCGAAGGACAGCTCCAGCTGCAAGGAGCGGGAGGCCCCACCGGCTTCAGGCTGCTCCAGCTCAGCAGCCATCAATTATGCATGGGGGCTTGGGTTTCTCTCTGCAGGGCCAGGTGGGCAGGGGTCAGAGCCTACGGCTCCCTACCTGGCTCCCTCCCTGCTCTCCTGACTCTTCTTCCTCACTTTCCACAAACCGGGGCCTCCCAGAGCTGGGCCCTGAACAGGCCTGCCCTCACCCAGCCTCTTTGAGGGTGGGGGTGGCACTAGCCCCATTTTCCAGATGAGAAAACTGAGGCTCAGAGACAAAGTCACCTCTCTGGTCCTCAGTTTCCACCGGGGGTATGGTGATACCAGGAACCATCTCATAGAATATTCGGGAGGTGCTTAGTTCTATGGTCAGCACACAGCACAGGCCTGATAAATGTCAACTGGTGTCAACGTCGTCATCATCATCAATAAAAGATCTCCTGCAGGTCCCTCCTCGGCTCCCAGGAGCCACCTAGGGACGTCCTTAGCCCAGTGGGGCCAGCTGCTCTGATTCCGGTGATGGCGTCACGCTCAGTATCTCCTCCCCTTCTTGCCACGGTTATGGGCAGCACTTCCCGCCTGGCCACCTGCCCCTCACACTACACATCCACCCACGTTCAAAGTCCAACCAGGTTTTTCCAACGTCCTGGGCATCCCTCCCACGTCCACTGTTGCCTGCCTGGCTCGGATGAAAACAATGCTGCAGCCTCCCTGGCTTTCATTATCGTCACTCCTGCCTCCGCTCCTAGTAATACAGTCAGTACTACGGACAGCATTGGTACTAGCACTTCTGCCGCCCACTGCCCGCTCCCTGGCATCTTACCCGAATATGCTTTAGCTTTCCCTGCCTGGGTGCCCTTCGCTGAGCTGTTCCCATCACCGCGATCAACTCTGCAAACCCCTCCACAGTTCGGGGACTGAGAGACCACCCTAGGATCGCGCATGCAGAAGGGATCCGGCCTCCGGCTGCTTCTCCCAGGTTCTATTCCTTACGGGGTGGGGATGAGGTGAGGCTCTTTCAAAGTGCCCTCGGTACCTGGAAGGGCTGAGCGCTTGCCCAGCATGTCCTTCCACCTGGCAAGGTGGCACCCACGCAGAGGAGCTGCCCAAACATCGATACTAAACCACCCTTCGTCCCTTCTGGCTGACTCCTACCCCAGGGCCGACTGGCCTGAGAGTGGGCTCTCCTGCCCAGGTCACATTTCAAGCCCCTCTTTCTTCGGGCTGCCACCTGGCCCCATTCTTGCCAAGAGAAAGGGCCCAGGCTTCAGAGGCTTATGACTGCAGAGTCCGAGGCTGCTCCCTGCAAGATGGCAGCAGCAGTGGGTGGGCGGCTGGAGCCAGAGAAAGCCTCTATTTATAAAGCTCCCAGCTCCCTCCTCCGCCCTGGAGGCAGGGGGCCTGGACACTGGCTCCCATGCCAGTATGGGCGACCCAGTGGGCCTGCCCCGACCAGGCCACGGGGCCCAAGCCTCCCCACGCCCCAGGCTCTGCAGACCTGGCAGGATCGGGTGCTAGGGCCCCACAGTAGCCGGAAACTGGCAGATCAGGTTCTTCCCAGATGCGGGAGATAAAGTGGTTGCCATACCAACACAGGGGGCGAACTCCCCACCTTCTGGATGGATTGGGGCTGGCCAATGAGCTCCAGGCTGCAGGCATCCCCACTAAGGCTGGGGTCACCAGCAGGGCTGGGAACCCAGGGCAGCAAACCCTCTCTGGGGCACCCATCCTCAACGGGATGCTGTGCTTTCTAGTAAACACGGGCACGTGGGCTTCCAAGAGACGGTCTGGGGCTGGGCTCCTCCAGAGAACCAACCACCACAGCAAGGACAAATGACAGGATCTGTTCCCGGGGTGCGGTGACTGGGCCAAGCCCCAAGCCTGCGGCCACCCTTGGAGGCAGACTTGGTGCCACTCCTGATGGACAGAAGGGCACGTGCAGGCTCCCAGAGAAGTGACTGGCCCAAGGTCACAGGCTGCACGGGTGCGATACTAGGCACGTTACAGCAAGAGTGACTTGCCTCTAGTGAGCACATCCACACGGAGTGCCAGGGACACTCACATCCATGCTGGGAGGGAGGGGTTGCTGAGGCCATTTTCAAAAGACTGAAAAACTGAGGCCCCGAGAGGTGAAGCCCCCACCCTTCTCAAAGTCACAAGAGGGGGCATCCACGCCCACAGCTGACTCCCGGTCTTCACCGATAAGCTGCTTCAGTTTCTCTCCTTGCCCCCAAATGGATAGGACTTGTTCTAATCCTAGCGTCACCCAGCGTACAGCTCCCCAAGGAGGGCACGCAGCCAGACCCCAGCCCTCTCCTCATTCCCCTGGGGCTGGGGAAATAGGAGGTAACAGGCCTGCCATGGAGCAGAGAGGAAATAATAACCCCAGCCCTCCTGGCTTCCGGACTGACTATGCAAGCGTATAAAAGGGACCCGAGGGAATCAGTTCCAACAGCCCATTGTACAGGTGTGGAGACTGAGGCTCAGAGAAGGGCTCAGGGGCCTGGGGGCACAAGTCCTTGGGCCTGGAACTCAGGCCTCCAAACGCCGGCCAGGAGTCAGGGTCACTGCTGGCCAGTGGGAGGGTGGCAGGAGCCGCCTGGTGCCTTTTGCTCTCATCATCAGAGACCCCACCGGGGCGGGGCGGGCGCGAGGGCAGTGGGATAACTCGGCCGGCAGGTCGCAAAGAGGGAGGCTGACACCTCCCGCCCAGGCAGCTGAGTCTAGGCAGGCCCAGCTCACTCCTCGGCCCCCGGGCCAAGCAGAGGGTAGTACAGGGCAGTGCAGTCGGCCGCCCCGGGGCTCCTTCTCTCGACTGGGCAGCGTAGAAGAGAAGGAAGGCTGGTGGGGGGCTAGGGCGACCCGGGAAGGAGCGGCGGCCGCGAGGGCCTTGTCCCGCGGCCCCGGGCTCTGTTACAGGGGTGCCCGCCGGCCGCGCGGGGCCCAGGGCCAACGGCCTCCTCACCTGCACGGCCCGGGTGAAGAAGATGCCAGCGTCCGACGCCAGCTTCTTCATGTTGAAGTCCATGGCGCTCCTCAAGGCCGGTGCGTCCGGCCCGAGCGCCGCCCGGCAGTCCCCGGCCCGCCGCCGCCAGCCTTCCCCGCGCCCACCTGCTGCCGGGACTCCGGCCCTTAGCGCGTCCGCCCGTGCCTGCCGCCGCCGCCGCCGCCGCCGCTGCCTCCGCCCGAGCCTGCCCGAGCGCGCAGGGCGGGGCGCCGGCCGCGGGGGCGGAGCCTCCTGGGGGGCGGGGCGGGGCGGGGCGGCCGGGCTGGAGGGTGCTCGCGGCTGCCCCCCTGCGGCCGTCGGTGGGCCAGCATCTCTGGGTTACCGGTCCAGTGGCTCCCGGCCCATCGGTGCCTCTTCGTCTCCTTTTTTTTTTTTTTAAAGACCTTGCTGCTGGGAAAGACTGAAGGCGGGAGGAGACGGGGATGACAGAGGATGAGATGGTTGGATGGCATCACCGAGTCGATGGACATGAGTTTGCGTAAACTCCGGGAGTTGGCGATGGACAGGGAAGCCTGGTGTGCTGCAGTCCATGAGGTCGCAGAGTCGGACGCGACTGACCTGAACTGAACTGACTCTCTTGTTGTTCATTCGCGCCCTCCTCGCCGGCTGGCCCCTCTGGCTCCCTATTTCTCGGCCCCTTTAGACCTGGACCTTTCTGTGCCACCACCACTAACCACCACCACCATCAGCTTGACCTCTCTAGCGCCCCTCCTCTTCTACTCCAACTTTAGTGACACTAAGGACCATCGCCAGGGAATGGCTGTTTGGCTTCAGATAATCCTCTGGTTGCTCAAAGTGTGTGCAGGGAGTTAACGAGGAGGGAAGGAGGAGAGAAAGGGAGGCTTCTGTTCAGCCTAGGTGGAGGAACCCTCCAGGCATGGACATAGTGCTGACCTTGAACCAGTTTCTCACAGACCAAGACAGGCAGAAGGATGGCCTGCACATATATTCCCCGCTCCCAAAGGGCTTGGAATAGGTTTATGACCTGTTTCCACCGCTCGCCTCTCTCTACTTCTAGACTTCATTTTCTTACACAGTGGAGAGCTCTGTTCCTGAGCCTGTACCCTTTCCTCTCTGGCTCTGTCTCCTGGATTCCTAGCTTTGTTTACGTCCCTGCACTCACACCAGTTCCCCATTCTCTACCCCAGTCTGTCTGTCCAGAGTGAGCTTCAAGTCACCTGGGGGATTATTTAAAAATCCTTGGTCCCACTCCCAGCCCTGGTTCTCTCCGAGCCTGACAAGTAGAGTCTAGAAAAGCTTCCAGGTGATTTAAATGTGCACCCCAGGTTCAGAACCACTGATCTGTATATTATCTGCATGGACTTATCATCAGTGTTCATGTCACTCACACACCTGCAGTTCATCTCTGTTTCTTTGTGTGTTTCTATGTGTTCACTACGTATTTCTATTTGTATTGATCATTGACTTATTTATCAGTGTCTGTCTGTAGCTGACTGTATCATTCATTTAGCCAGCGTCCAGCCATATCGACTTTCAACAGCTATATATCAATATAGTAACTTGTTCATTCATTTGGTAACTACACTGAGCATGGTTAAAGAAAAAAAAAAAATCAGGGTACTTGTTAAGGACGGGAAGGAAGACTACTCAAGAGAGACCAGTGCAGTGGGGGTTTTGCAGTAGGGGAGACAGATTGGGCTCAACTCCAAATACAATAAAGTCAAGTGGAGATTTATAGCCCATGAACAGACTAGGGGTCAGTGGATGGAAAATGACTAAGCAGGAACACTGACGCTAGTGAGATTCTTGCTGAAGGCAGGCCCAGGTGATAAGATATTCAGGATGGAGGATGAAGAATTTGATCAGTTGTGGAGGGTGATCAGAAATCCAGGGTTGGAGATTTTGCTAAATTGGCCCCGCAGAATTCTTGCTAAAACTTCACTTTACAAGACAGAAGCTTCAGGTTGAACCTAGTTGAGTAGAGGGCTTAGAGGAACCTGACTTCGGTCAGGTCAAAGAGAAAGACCTTATCAGCACTAATTCTGTGGCAGGCAGTGTTCTAGGTGCCAGGGACGCAGCAGTAAACAAAACAAGGCCCCTCCCTTCTTGGACAAACAGATATATAACCATGTCAGATCCTGGGAAGAAAAACAACAGGGTAAAGGAGAAGAGAGAGACAGTAAGAGTTAGTTATTCCTGATCTTGTCTCTGCCTAGTCTGTATGTTTCATCTGTTTATCTAGCTTTCCACTCGGCTATTGCGGTTTGTCTAATAGCAATGGCCAAAATTTCCTAAGCCCTTTCCAGGCTGAACACTGAACACTTTAAAGTGAATAATCACAAGAGATCCTCATAATAACTCAGAAAGTATCCTCTTCCTTATTAAAGGCTCCAAAATCACTGCAGATGGTGACTGCAGCCATGAAATTAAAAGACGCTTACTCCTTGGAAGAAAAGTTATGACCAACCTAGACAGCATGTTGAAAAGCAGAGACATTACTTTGCCAACAAAGGTCCGTCTAGTCAAGGCTATGGTTTTTCCAGTGGTCATGTATGGATGTGAGAGTTGGACTGTGAAGAAGGCTGAGCGCCAAAGAATTGATGCTTTTGAACTATGGTGTTGGAGAAGACTCTTGAGAGTCCCTTGGACTGCAAGGAGATCCAACCAGTCCATTCTGAAGATCAGCCCTGGGATTTCTTTGGAAGGAATGGTGCTAAAGCTGAAACTCCAGTACTTTGGCCACCTGATGCGAAGAGTTGGCTTATTGGAAAAGCCTCTGATGCCGGGAGGGATTGGGGGCAGGAGGAGAAGGGGATGACAGAGGATGAGATGGCTGGATGGCATCACTGACTCGATGGACGTGAGTCTGAGTGAACTCCGGGAGTTGGTGATGGGCAGGGAGGCCTGGCGTGCTGCGATTGATGGGGTCGCAAAGAGTTGGACACGACTGATAGACTGAACTGAACTGAACTGAAGGTTTAGAGAAGTTATGATTTGCCCGAGGACACAGGGGAGTACGCAGTGGATTTGGCCCCAGATGCAGGCAGTTCAGTGGTGGAGCCTGCTCTCCTTTGCTCTGGCTACCACTTCCTTGGCTCATCAGCTGCCGCTCTCCTCTCTCTCTGCCACCGTTAGTCAGAGATGCCAGGTTTGCTCTTGCCTCTGGATCACAGTCCAAGCTGTTCCTGAACATTCCTCCCTCTTCTCTCTGCCCAGCTAATTCCTAGTCATCCTTAGGTTTCTATTTGGACGTCACTATCTTTCTGGAGTCTCTCACCTTCCCATGGGAGCACAGGAGTCTGTCCCTGGGGAAACTCAGAAATACGGAGGCAGCCTGGATTCCTGAGTTTCCACCATTGGAACAATACCACAAAAGATTATAATTATCCTAACTATATGTATCTTGTCTACCACTATCAAGTCCAGCCAAAGGGCTGTCACACAGCAGTATTCGTTGTTGAATGAAGGCAAGAATGTAACCTTACTGATAATTACATTTTAAAAACTTAGACGTGTCCGGTTCTCTGGTTATGAAAGGACAGCCACAGTTTCCTTACTATCGGCACCAAAGCCATGTTACTCAGGCAAAGCAGGAATTCCGTTCCCATTTTAGAGAGGAGTAAACTAAAGCTGAAACTCCAATACTTTGGCCACCTCATGCGAAGAGTTGATTCATTGGAAAAGACCCTGATGCTGGGAGGGATTGGGGGCAGGAGGAGAAAGGGACGACAGAGGATGAGATGGCTGGATGGCATCACCGACTCGATGGACATGAGTTTGAGTAAACTCCGGGAGTTGGTGATGGACAGGGAGGCCTGGGGGGGCTGCGATTCATGGGGTCGCAAAGACACGACTGAGCGACTGAACTGAACTGAAACTGAGTCATTCTTATATTGTTGCCTGGAAAATTCCATGGGTGGAGGAGGTTGCGGGCTACAGTCCATGGGGTCGCAAAGAACCGGACACGACTGAGCGACTAACGCCCGGAAACTAAACCCCAGAGAGCTGATGTGACAGAGTGAAGTGAAGTCGCTCAGTCGTGTCCGACTCTTTGCGACCCCATGGACGGTAACCTACCAGGCTCCGCGGTCCATGGGAGTGACAGAACTTGATTCCAACTCAGATCGGCATGATACCAAACCCAGTGCTCAGCGCAAAGCACAGCTGGGCGCTCAGAACCGAAACAACTCTCAGGGAGACGATTTCGGTCTGGTAAGGGAGGCGTGGCACCTTAGCAAACGGCTCCCAAAAAAGGAGAGTGGTAAGTGCTCAGAAGGATGCTGTTAGGAAGTTTCTGAGGCAGTTGCATTGGAAAGAGGGCGCTCGAAGGGCGGGAAGGACTTGTCTGGGTGGGGACCGTGGCGGCAGAGGAACTAAATATAAAGGGCTCAGACCGCCGCCGGTTCTTTCTTTAAAGCCCCTTCGAAACTTGATTGTTCCCCCTTATCCCTTTAAGGGCTGCCCCGCCTCCACTTAGCCACCCGGGTCAATCTAATCCCGATGGCCAATCACAGGAGAGAAAAAAAATTACTTCCGCGCCTCAACCGCACTTAGGGGGCGGAACAGAGGGAGAGGAGAGGTGGAGCTAATGTTGTCACGTGACCTGCCCAATTGCCCAGAGGCCGGGGCGGTGCAGAAGAGATCGGCGACGCTCATTGGCCAAAAGAAGGCTGGCCCAGCGTGAGACCACGCCCCCGGCGGCCCAGAGGTTGGTTGCGCGGGCGCCGGGGAAGGAGACGCTGCCCTTCCGCAGCGATGCGATCTTGGGTGAGTGGCGGCGGTCCGGGCTGAATTCGCGGGGTCGGCGGGCGGCGCGGTAGGGTTCGGGACTGAGGCTTGCAGCGGGCGGGAGCCGTGCCTACGCGGGGAACTGGTAGGGGTCGCAAGTGTCCCGGCTCAGCCAGACTAGAAGGGCCCGGGTTGGGAAAGAGCAGGTGCTCGAGCCGTGGGCGGCGCGAGAGGTGGAACAGAAGATACCCGGTCCGTGGAAAGATGCCCGGGCCTGGAACACTGCAGAGACTGGAGCAGGGGCGCAGGTCCTGGACCCGAACAAGGCAAGTACTGGGATAGAAGGAGCCGGTGCGCGGACCAGGGGCGGCGGCGGCAATGGGGCACCTGGACAACCCTAGAGAATATTCCGGGGGTCGGGGCAAGAGAGGAGGGGCCTTGACCAGGGGATGCGGAAGGAATTGTCCGGGATGGACAGATTCTAAGGAAGGGGATATTGTTGAGGTCCAGCGTAAGGAGTGCCCAGTGCTGGTCGGATCCTGCCAGGGTGGAATGAACGAAGACTGGGCTGAGGGGTCGCTCAGAGGAGCACTTGGGCCGGGGACATTGCTGGGGTCAAGCCGGAATAAAGCGTGCTCAGGCTAGAGTCATTTACGGGGTGGTTCAGGGCAGGGAAGTAGGTGCCTGAGATTGAAAGCTCCTGGGCATCCACGCTGAGAGGTTGTAAGTGCCGGCGTGGGGTTGGAATGGGAACGAGGAGGCTCCAGCCCAAGGTTACAAGGAAGGAGAGGTGACTTGCCCAGGTGGGGAAGGCATTAGGAGTATCCACGTGGTGGAGACATTGCTGTGGGCTTGTCATCATAGAGAGGAGGTGGAGGCTTCTCTCCTTCCGCCCTGGGTTGTGCCAGGGGGATGGATAGATGAAGTATGGTTGGGCTGGATCTGAATCCATCCCTAAAAGAAAAGCTGTCTTGGGACCGGTGTCCTTACCTGACACTCTTCCTCAGACGGGGCAGCAGAGGCTGCTCTTGACTTTCCTGCAGGTAAATGCTAGGCCTTGGGGTCCCCCAGAGCTGTGGTCATATCCCAGCTTTGCCATTTTACTCTGTGACCTCCGTCGGGTTATCTTCTGGGGCCACAGTTTCACCATCACTGGGCAGGCACACACACACACACTAACCCCCCCCACACACACACCCTGGAGCTAACTGGTAAGATCATTCATCCTTCCCACTCACTGGGGATAAACTGTTTCTTGTGCTGGACCAGTGACTTTGGCAGCCATCCCAAGTAGACAAGGTCTGTCTGGCTGTTGTATTCCTTCTGTTTGAAGTCCCAGGAGACCTTGAAGGCACACTCGGCCTTGGTGGTGCTGGGTCGGGGAGTTCTCTGCAGGATCTTGGGGACTGGCTTATATGTGTTCAAGCCACTTATTTGCTGGCCTTGGAATGGGGCTGTGAGTTATCTCAGAAGGCCCCAGGGGAAAGTTGCCCTTCTGGTCTGTGGTTCTTCCAGGACTTCCACTTCCTGCTCCATGTCAGATTTGGCAAAAGGGTTGTGTTGAGCGTGGAGTCTAAAGTCCAAGAGATCTTGACCCACGTCCCGACTCCGTCTGGTACCAGTGACTTTGGACTCCTGCCTTAGCCTGTCTGAGCCTCAGTTTCCTTGTTGGAAATTGGCAGAGGGGAAAAGTTGGATGGCATCACCGACTCAATGGACATGAGTTTGAGTAAACTGCAGGAATTGGTGATGGACAGGGAGGCCTGGCGTGTGCAGTCCCTGGGGTCGCAAAGAGTCGGACACGACTGAGTGACTGAACTGAACTGAACTGATGGGAAATAGAGCCCATGTGCTTCGCAGATTTATAATGATCCAATGAGATGGTGATGTAAGGAATGCAGCACAAATACCCACGTAATGCACAGTAGCTATTATTATTTGAGGAAATACCCTGCTGTTTTCATAATACAGTCCACAGGAAGTACAACATTCTTGGTTTTGTGGGAGGTGGAAAAGATGTAATGATTTTCGGTCAGGGACTTGAGCCTTAGATTGAGGCGTAAGATTTCTGCTTAGGCCACTGGCCATGGGTTTTAAAAGTTTGAGACAGTGTGGTTTAAAGCCTCAGGTTTGAGAGCGACCTCTCAATCCTCCAGGCTCTGGGTCCGCACCGGGGCCAGCGTGCCAGATACTGCCTCCTGCTCCCAGGGCTCAAGGTGGGCAGAGGGTCTGTGGGGTGCTTGGGTGTCTTCCTGCTAGCCAATGCAAAAGGCTGGGGCCTGGTTCCAGGCCTCACATTCCACATGTGGGCTTTGCTCCCACCTCATTCCCCCCGAGCACTCTTGTGTGTGTTTTCTGTTTGTCACATCTGCACGCCCTTGTGGCTGACTTGGTCATCTGTCTCTCAGCTCTGTGCAGGGACCTTCTGGTCTGTGCGTCCCTGTTTCAGGGCGTGGATGGTACCCAGGACCCAGCCAGCAACCAGTTGAAGACGTTCTCCTTGGAAGCTTTCAGCCCCGAGGGCTCTCGCCTGGGCTGCTGATCCTGCCATGGCGTTCCGGCGGACCGAGGGCATGTCCATGATACAGGCCCTGGCCATGACGGTGGCTGAGATCCCTGTGTTCCTTTACACGACGTTCGGGCAGGTAAAGATTGGGGCGGTTGTGGTCCCTCCCTTTACCCCACTGGTCCCTGAAACACTGAGCCACTCATCCCAGGGTCCTTCAGCATCCAGAAAGACTGGGCCCTTGTAATTGCTGTCCCAGGCCATCCTCTCTGAGCAGAGTAAGAAGAACTGGGTTAGGAGTCTGGGGTCCCAAGCCCATTCTCCACCCCAGGTCTCTGTGGACTTTTAACTTCAGTTTCTCTTCTATAAAAGGGGTTGATCAGGCCCTCCCTGCCAGCTTTAAAAGTCTGTGGCTGACCAGGTCTCTTGACACTCCCTAAAGCTCTGCCCTGTGGGGTGCAGCCTCACGAGGGGCTCCCTGTCCAATAGGCAGAGTGAGGGGTGGGGCAGGGGTGGTACTGATGGACCACCTGCTGAAGTGAATGTCATTGTCCTTGAGTTGAGAAGTGGGGTCGGCAGACCTGGGTTCGGTTTCTGCCTCTCTGTCACCTTAAGCCTGTGTCTTAAGCTGTGTGAGCCTCGGATACCTCACCTGGAAAATGACGGGCATTCGGACAGGTAACACAGGTGCAGTCCCGACGTGGCGCCTGCAGAGGTGCTGTCACTGCAACTGGTGGAATCCTGACCGATGGTGTTGGGGACACCATCTCCTTGGCCTTGTCATTTTGCCCTCCCCAACCCCCCTCTTTTACATCTCTGTGATCCAGGTTTCAGAGGCCAGGTCCCCCCGCTAGGGGGTGGCTGCCTCTCCAACATGCCTGGTCAGGAAATATCCCCCGGGGGCCTGAAGCTTTCGCTGGGCTCCCCAGGGCAGCTCTCCCAGGGAGATGTAAGCGGCGGCCCCCCCTCTTCTCCTACAGTCTGCCTTCTCCCAGCTGCGGTTGACACCAGGCCTGCGGAAGGTCCTCTTTGCCACGGCCCTGGGGACTGTGGCCTTGGCCCTGGCCGCCCACCAGCTGAAGAGGCGACGGCGGAAGAAGAAGCAGGTCGGGCCCGAGATGGGAGGCGAGCACCTGGGCACGGTGCCCCTCCCCATCCTCATGGCCAGGAAGGTCCCATCTGTGAAGAAAGGTAGGTGTGAGGTGGTAGGGAAGGGCGAACCTGAAGTCGAGTCTCAGCCGGGCTCCTGTTAGCTGAGATCTTGGGCCAGTGACCTGCTGTCTCCAAGCCGAGTCCCCTCATCTGTGAAGGAGGTCATTGTAAGGATTTGCTGGGTCATGTGGCCGGATGCACATATCATTGGAAGCAATGGTTCTCCTTATCTGAGGACCCTCTGGGAGTGTCGGGTGCAGAGGGGGCTGGTGGGGCGCATCTCCTCCTTGCAGCGAGGGAAGTCCCTTGCCTCAGAAGCAGGAAGGGCCCTGTGGTTCCTGAGCCATATGGTCGTTTCACCATCTCCTGCTTTTTTACTTGGCACGTAGTAAGATTCACCTTTTTTAGCAAACAGTTCTATGAGTTTTGACAAACACTTATAGTCATCCAGTCCAACCACAGTCAAGAGCTGTCTCTCTGCAAACCCCCAGGGCCCTCGGTATTTAGCCTGGTCTGTTTTATGTTTGCTGGTGTGGCTCTAAAAGCCTCTTATGGTCCGGTTAATCTTGTAACCCAGCAACCCAGCGTTTGCCACATACAGGTTGCCTTTCAAGGCAAGGAGGCCTCATAGGCTCTCTTGTCTTGGGAAAAACCTGTTTTCAGAAACAAAATCTCCTTGCAAGACAAAGACTTTTCATCGTGAATTATCCTGGCAAAAGGAAAGTTTCATCTTTTCCTCTTGCTTGCCTACCTGTCTCTGGTTTCACCTTAGTTTGCATTCCCTATTTTTCTCACCTAAAAAGCTGGTGCCTCAAATCCTTTTTGGAAGGTGAATTCCAGATGAGTCAATCAACAACACGGGGAAAACTGAGTCAGAAGAGGGGCAGTGGCTGGCCCTCTTTCTCAAGCTTAACACAGCAGATCCAGGCCCCACTCAGGGCCAGGCCCTGTGCCCAGTGCCCAGGATACGGAAGTGAGCAGGAGAGCAGGCCAGGGCCCGGCCCTCTGCTGCTAGGAGCATCCCCTGGGGGTGCTCTGCTGTCTGACACAGAAGGTCAGGACAGACTCCCAGATGTCAAGGAAGGGAAGAGGGGTGCGGATCCGTGAGTGGCCCATGCAAAGAGGCTGGGTGGGAAGCCAGCGTGACCTCTGCCCTCCTGTTCCTCACAGGCTACTCCAGCCGGAGGGTCCAGAGCCCCAGTAGCAGGAGCAACGACACCCTGAGCGGCATCTCCTCCATTGAGCCCAGCAAGCACTCAGGCTCCTCCCACAGCCTGGCCTCGGTGAGGGTACCAGGGTGCCTGTCAGCGGCCCTGGGGCTCCTGTCTCTGCCCTCAGGGGGCTTATGGGCTGGTAGGAAGATGGGAGAAGAGGTTCCCTCCATTTATTCTTTTGTTCACTCACTCACCGATCCGTGAAGGCTTTCTGAGATCACTAGTGACCAGTGTGTGCCGGTCATTGGTGAGGGGCAGGTGGACAAGTGTAGAAGAGAGGCTGTGTGACACTTCCCCATGGAAGTTCATTCATTCATTCATCAGACATTGAGCAACACTGGGTTTTTTGCCAGGGACTACCAAGCACTGAGGATACAGAGATAAATAAGACAAAGAGGAGTTTATTTTCTCTTGGGGAACAGCTTTTGGCTCATTCACTCATCTAGTTACTAATTTCATCCAGCGAGTACTGAGCCCCCACTCTGAGCAGGCCACGGCCCTGGGGACCCAGGTGCCAACAAGAGCTGGCTCTCATCACAGCCTGGCAGGCAGATGGCTGCTCGTGAGGGACAGAGGCGTGGGTGAGAGCCTGGTCCTGCTGGCCCGAGGGTAACAGGTGCTCCTTGAGTCCTCCCGGTCCCCTTCGTGGTGGAGCCCTGGAACGGGGAGCAGTCCTGCTGCTCGGGAGCAGGGCTCGGGGCGGCTTCGGAGGGGGCAGCAGGTTCCTGAGCTAGGTGTCAGCCTCTGTGTTTTCCCTGCTTTGGCCATATCTATGACATGTCCTCAGGCTCTTGAAGTTGGTGGAAGTGCTGTGCTGCGTGCTCGGCCACTGTGGTGGGGGGCTGGTTTCAGGGATGGTATGGGAGAGGGTGTGTGGTCAGGCAAGGGGGCTGGTGGGGAGGCTCAGGGGTCCTGCTCGGGGTCTGGGAAGGCCTCACTCTTTATTCTGGAGTTCTTGCCCTGCTTGGCTCCCAGATGGTGGTGGTGAACTCATCCAGCCCCACGGCTGCATGCTCGGGACCACGGGAGACCAGAGGGATAGAGGAGTCTGTGACCGCCACCGACGGCAACGCTGAGAGCCTCTACATGCAAGGTGCGGGCCGGGAGGCTGGCCTCGGCTGCCAGGGTAGGGGAGCGGGGGAGCGGCCTCCTCCCAGGAGTCTGGGTTCTCTGGGTGCTGACTGCAACCCTCACCCCACCCCAGACCTCCCAGTTCTATGGTTTCTGGACCAAGGAGCATCTCCAGGAGCAAGTCTAGTCTGCATGGAGACCCACAAGCGGGACAGCCTAAAAAAAAGGGATCAGGACCAGTCTATGTGGTCCTGCCCTTTCCCGTCCTTCAGGACTCTCCTGCTGCCTGGCTCTTCTGACCCCACTCTGGAACGGCAAGATGAGGGGCCTGGCTGCTCTCCCCATTGGGGACCTGACTCCTTTTCCCCGTCTCCCCTGCCCGCGCTCAGGCATGGAGCTGTTCGAGGAGGCCCTGCAGAAATGGGAGCAGGCGCTGAGTGTGGGGCAGAGGGCGGACAGCGGCAGCACCCCCACCCCAGGGGATGGCCTCCGGAACCCCGAGACAGCTTCAGAGGCACTGTCTGAGGTAGGTGGTCCTTCCTTGGGTCTTTTCCACCCCTCAACCTCAGAGACGCCTACTAGTGTGGCTGGCGAGGCGACTGCACTCGGGAGGCGTCTAGCAGCCCCGCCTTCTGCCAGCTGGTCACGGCCTCTTGGATGGGAGTTCTCCCCTTGACCAGAGTGTTGATGAGCCAAGTGAGAACACTCACATCATGTGCATTTGTGCACCCTGCCACTTGATAGGTACTCAGTAAACCACACCATGATTATAACCTGATCCTGACCGTATAGGAAACATACGTGTTCTTGACGGGCTGGAAGGAACTAGCTGTGTTCATAGGCGAGAGGGTCACACAGCTTTGTCTTATCTTTTCTTCATACATTCTTTGATCACAGTTTGATCAGATTTTCTATCGGGCTTCCCTGGTGGCTCAGTGGTAAAGAACCCGCCTGCCAATACAGGAGACACAGGTTTGATCCCTGGGTCGGAAAGATCCCATGGAGAAGGAAATGGCAACCCACTCCACTGTTCTTGCCTAGCGAATCCCATGGGCAGAGGAGCCTGGTGGGCTACAGTCCAGGGGGTCCTAAAAGGGTCAGACATGACTTAGCGACTAAGCAACAACGACAACAGGTCTTCTCTAAGTGACTGTCTCAATATCAGAAAAGAGAAGGAAAGTTAAAAACCTAAAATAATAAAAGTTTGTGAGGGACTTCCCTGGTGGTCCAGTGGTCAAGCCTCTGCCCTTCATTGCAGGGGGTACAGGTTTGATCCCTGATCAGGGCACTCAGATCCCACAAGCCCACGCAGTGTGGCCAAAAAAATTTTGTGTGTGTGTGAAAAGCACAACAATTACATGTCTTCAGATGAATGTTCACTGAAGAAGCATTGTTTTGTAATAGTTAAAACACATGAAAAAGTGGAAACTAAATGCCCGCCAGGAGGAATCTGAAATACTAGCCAGCCTTTATTAAAGGCTAGAAAAAAGCTCTGTGGGCTGATAGGTTGCTCTACCCACTGTATTTTATTAAGTGGGAAAAAACCAAGATACAGACTGTGCATGGTGACCCGTGCATACAGTTTTCTCTACTGAGACATAGTTGATGGGTAATATCACGTAAGTTACAGGTGTGTAAGAGTGATTCGTGACCCGTGTGTACATTTATTTTTTTTTAATATTCTCTATTTTTTAAATTGATGTGTAGTTGACTTAAAACGTTGTGCTAATTTCTGCTTGTGTGCACATTTTAAATTAAGGCATACATCCATGTCTGTGTATGCCTGCTGGTAGCTACTGCCTATGTCTGTGCACTTTTATTTCGCTTTGAACAGATGCACAGGAAGACTGTTCACAGAGATCTTTCATGAGGGCCTGCAGGGAAAGGAGAGAGAGACTTTCCTTGGACTTTTCTGTACCTTTCTCTACCGTTCTGACTTTTCTTATTTCAAGCACAAGCTTAAGGGCAGGGTTTGTACAGGTGTTAGCATGGTGGGTTGTTGCTGTTTTCGTCTTGATACTTTCCGTATTTAATTTTTTAATTTATTTATGGCATGTGGGATCCTAGTTCCCAGACCAGGGGTTGAACCTGCGGCTCCCACAGGGGAAGCTTGGAGTCCTAACCACCTACCGGACCGCCAGGAAGTCCCTGTACTTTTCTGTATTAAAGAACAAAACAAAACATGAGTGTCCGCCCTCTGCTGGAGTGAGGTCAAAGTGGAGGCCGCCCCTTTGGGGAGGGGTCCAGCTAGGATGTGGGAATAACTTCATGTGTTGAAGAAGAAGAGGGTTTAACTCAGGAAATTGGTTGCATGGCTGAGGGAGTCACCAGGAGACCCTGGGACTCAAGGGGGCTCACACCACAGAGGGGGCTGGCTAGTGGGGAGTGGGGTGCAGGGATGTGATGTGAGGCATGAAGAGGAGAGAGCTTCTCACCTACCCCCATTCCGCCCCTGAGTTTCTCCTCGCTTCCTCCACCTGTGCCTTGGTGGGACGACAGGCAGTTGGCAGGCAAGCCTGGGGAACAGAGTTTGCAGTACAGGGTGAGAACCTGTCCGGGACAGCAGGTACCAAGTTGGAGGTGTGCGTGACCTCCACCCCGGCTGGGACTTTCACTCCGAGGCCCGTCACACAGGCCTGATGGCTGTAGTTGTGGGCTGTGGATGCCTGGGGTGTGGGTGACAAGGCTTCAGAGCCTGTGGCACGACTGCAGCAGGTCCCCTCTACTCATGGGCGGGCAGTGGGTGCCTGCCAGTGAGTGAGGGCAGGAGAAGGGAGGCAGCTTTGTTTCCAAAATTGTCCTTGTTGTTAATACTGCTGCTGCTGCTGCTGCTAAGTTACTTCAGTCGTATCCGACTCTGTACGACCCGTAGACAGCAGCCCACCAGGCTCCCCTGTCCCTGGGATTCTCTAGGCAAGAACACTGGAGTGGGTTGCCATTTCCTTCTCCAGTGCATGAAAGTGAAAAGTGAAAGTGGAGTCGCTCAGCTGTGTCTCTGACTCTTAGCGACCCCATGGACTGCAGCCTACCAGGCTCCTCCATCCATGGATGTTCCAGGCAAGAGTACTGGAGTGGGTTGCCATTGCCTTCTCCATGCTAATACTACGTCTGAAATTTATAGACCTTTTCTTGTTTTTCTCATTGTGAAAGCAATGAAATGTTCCCTAATAGAGTAGTGAAAAAAACACAGAAAGAAAAAAGAGGATAAAAAGGAGCCCAGTCTCTGACCAGACAGCTCCCAGCTATGTGCTGCAGGTGGGTGCCCTCAGGCTCCCTGAGCACTGGTGCCCTCAGTGGACCAGCCCCAGATCCTGGCCCATAGCCGGTGCCTAGCAAGTCACCTCTGTCATCAGTGTTATTGACGTCTGTTATCTTCCATCCAGACATAACTACTTAGTATCCTTCCAAGCATTTCACTGCGCTACAATGTCTTTTAAATGACTATTGAAATAGAGTTCACATGCCATACAGTTCACCGAATTTGATCGTACAGTGGCTTTCATGTATGTTTCCCCCATTATCTGAAAATAGAGCCTTCCTAGGAAAGCTTTCTTAAGCCAAAATGATGTCAAGCAAAGAAGTGATGAGTCCCCTTTAGACACATCTTCCTAAGAGATGTGCAGAATTGATTGAGATAAAGCACAGGTGCTGACAGGAACTTCCCTGGTGGTCCAGTGGCTAAGACTCTGCTCTCCCAGTGCAGGGGGCCTGGGTTGGATCCTTGGTCAGGGAACTAGATCCCGTATGCTGCAGCTGAGTTAACATGCTGCGACTGAAAGATCCCATGTGCCACAGCTAAGACCCAGTGTAGCCCAGTATTTATATGTATCGGGCTTCCCTGGTGGCTCAGCTGGGAGACTCCGCCTGCATTGCAGGAGACCTGGGTTCAATCCCCGGGTTGGGAAGGTCCTCTGGGAGGGAAAGGCTACCCACTCCAGTATTCTGGCCTGGAGAATTCTATGGACTGTGTAGTCCATGGGGTCGCAAAGAGTTGGACATGACCAAGTGACTTTTACTTTTACTTTATAGATATAGGACTTCCCCGGTGGCTCAGACGGTAAAGCGTCTGTCTACAATGCAGGAGACCCGGGTTCGATCCCTGGGTCGGGAAGATCCCCTGGCGAAGGAAATGGCAATCCACTCCAGTACTATTGCCTGGGAAATCCCATGGACAGAGGAGCCTGGTGGGCTACAGTCCATGGGGTTGCAAAGAGTTGGATACGACTGAGCGACTTCACTTTCATATGTTATTAAAAAGCGTCTTTACAGACACAGTTCAAAGTTACAGTGACTAGGTGCTGAGATGCTGAGTGTAGTTCTAAGGGAAGGAGCTTGGCGGCATGTGCTGAGTAAACGCTTGGGTATATACTTTGGACTGGAATTGTTGGGTCACAGTGTAACTCTGTGTTTAGCATCTTAAGGAACTGCCAGTTTTCCAAAGCAGCTGTGTGTGACTGCGCTCAGTCGTGTCCAACTCTTTTCAACCCCATGGATTATAACCCGCCAGGCTCCTCTGTCCTTGGGATTTCCCAGGCCAAAAAGCTGGAGTGGGTTGCCATTTCCTTCTCCAGGGGATCTTCCCGACCCTGGGATGGAACCTGCATCTTTTGCGTCTCCTGCCTTGGCAGGCGGCTTCTTCACCACCGTGCCGCCTGGGATTCCCAGTGCAGCTGTGTCGTGTTTCATTCCCAGCAGCAGTGCACGAGAGTTCCAGTGTCTCCACACCCTCACCAACACTTGTTGTTATCTGACTCTGACCTGGGTTTGATTTGTTTCCCTGATGCTAACGATGTTGAGCTGCTTTTCCTGTGCTTATGGCCTTACGCATACCTTATCTGGAGTAATGTCTGTTCAGATGCTACGCCTTATTTTGACTTGGGTTGCTTGTCCTTGTATTATTGCATTCTAAGTGTCCTTTTACACTTTCTGGATACAAGTCCCTTGTCAGATGTATGATTTGTCGATATTTTCTCTCGTTCTTTGGGTGGTTGTTTTTCACTCTCTTTTTTTTTTTTTTTAAACTTGGCGGCGCCTCATTGTTTGCGGGATCTTAGTTCCCTCACGGGGTGGGGGGTTGAACCCCGGCCCTGGCAGTGGAAAGCACCAACTCCTAACCACCAGACCCCCAGGAAACTTCTTGTGTTTTCACTTTCTTGCTGGTGTCCTCTGAAGCACAGAGGTTTTGAATGTGGATGTAGTCCAGTGTATCTGTGGTGGTCTTTGGTTGTCTGCGTCATATGTGAGAAACCATTCTCTAACCCACGGCAACTTCCCAGAGAGAGCTCTATGCCAAAGCTACGAGGCACCGCTGGCCACGCTGAGCAGAGATACTGAGCAAGACGGCCAGAGAGTCTGGGTCTGGGGCCCCACGGGCTCTGCCAGGCTCCAGCGGGTGAGCCCGGCCCTGGAACCTCTTTGAGTTTTCCCGGTGAAATGGGGTCATGGTAACCCCTGGCTGAAGGAGGCCCTGAGGCTGACCAGCAAGGTGCCGGTCCACGCCTATCGCTCCGGGAAAGGCAGCAGTTTCCATGTTACTGGCCCCCTCTGAGTACTTCCGGCTCTTTGTCCCCAGTGGCCTGAGGCCCTAGTTGGCCCCGTCGCCTCCCCAGGGTCTGGTTACATGCACTTGCAGATCTGGCAGCCTCTGTGGAAAACAGACTCAGGCCTGCCTGTGTCTAGCCTCTCGGCCCAGAAGCTCCTGGGGTCAAGCAAGCATTTCCTCCCACAACCCGGCCTGGAGGCCAGGGGCAGCAAGGAGCCACAGGCTGCGGTGCCACGGGTGTGAAGCCCCCAGGTGCAGACAGGTCACAGCAGCAGTGGGGCGGAAGCCAGCTTTTTCGGGGCTCCTGGCTGCTCTCTGGTTATAACAGCCAGCGCTGACTGGCCTTCGCCATGGGCCCATCTTTCGGGGAACACTTATATGCCTTATGCATGTTTTCCCTGACATCCAAAGAAGTAGGTTCTCTTACTTTAGTTGGCAGGTAGGGAAACCGAGGCTCAAGAGGGGGAGTTGTTTACTCAAGGTCACACAGCTTGACGGTGTTGAGGTCTGGACCAGGTCTGATCGGGTCTAGAGCGGTGCTATTCAATCGGAAGCCATGTATCTCATTTAAAATTTCCCAGAGACCACGTTAAAAAGCAAAAGGAATGAACCAAATGATGTTTAATAATACATTTTCTATAATCTAGTATACCCCAAATATTATCATCTCAACCCATAATCAAGGTGAAAAATCACAGAGGTATTTAACATTCTTGTATTCTTTGGGGATTTTTGGGGGGTGGGATATGAAGTGTCTGAAATCAGTGTACATTTTCATTGATCACCCATGTCAGCAGGACTGGCCATGTCTGGCCAGTGGCTCTTGCATAGGGCTGCTAAGTTCAGACCTGCACTCGCTGCTGGGCCTCAGAAATGCCCCCCTCCCCACCTCCGCTGCTTTCCCTAGGGGCTGGGGCCCTGTCACAGTGCAGGAAGGGGCCGTTGGTGTGGGGGAGCTTCGAGGGCCCGGGTTGACCTTTCTTGTTTTACCCGCAGCCAGAGTCCCAGCGGAAGGAGTTTGCGGAGAAGCTGGAATCGCTGCTGCACCGGGCCTACCACCTGCAAGAGGAGTTTGGGTCCACCTTCCCGGCCGACAGCATGCTGCTGGACCTGGGTGAGCAGGGCTTGGGTGCAGGATCCCTGGGGCCCAGGACCTCCACCCATCAGGGGCCCACTGCAGGGATGGGGAGACCGGGGCCACACAGGCGGGACGGGAGCTGGGACGAGGCCCCGGGAATCCCTGGCCGGTGTGCTTTGCCCCTGTCCCCTTGGGAACAGGCCTTGGCACTGCTGTGTCCACATCTCCCCCCGGCCTCCCCCGCGGCCGTCCCGGGCCTTTGGTTTGAGCCCTCTCCTGGGCTGCTGGGTGGGCAGAGGGGTGGCTCCCATGGAGATGAGCCCACAGCAGGTCACATGGCGGAGAGCACACGTGCCTGCGCCATTGAGGTCAGGAGGTGTGACATCGCCGAGGGAGTGAAGTTACTCAGCCGGGCAGCCATAGCGTTCTAGTGCCTGCTGTGTGCCAGGCCCTGTGCGGTGACTGTGCCCCGCCGTGGCCCTGCCCTGGGTGCCATCAGCCTCCAGAGGGCTTACAGGACTCCTGAGTGTCGGGGTCTCCGGCTCTACCAGGGGCGACACGGGCCCAACAAGGGCTGGCCAGGGTGACACATTCTCCATTGCCCGTCCCCGTCAGAGCAGCAGTCTTGCTTCCCCTGGGCCCCTCTCATGGCAGAAAGGCTGGTGGGGCCCCAAGGCTGTTCAACAGATCGTTCCTAAGCCCCCTTGAGGGTCCAGACCCCTTTGCCCTCGAGCAGGTGGGAACGGCAGTGCAGAGTGAGCGGCCCTTTGGTACTGGAGGCTAAGTGTCAGCTTGGCAGGGGGAGGTGACTTGTTCAGGGCCATATAGCACAGCCTGCGCTCAGAGCCCAGGGCCCACAGGCCTCAGGGTCCAGCAGTGTGGCTGCGGCAGGTCCCCTGGCGTATACTGAGAAAACTGGAAGCTCAGCATCATCTTCCTGGGAGCGGGTGTTGGGAGACTTGGTGTCCATGTACCTCCCAGCCCGGGGAGCTCAGGATCTCGGCTCAGCCCCCCTCTTCCTGCCCTGCCCAGAGCGGACCCTCATGCTGCCCCTGACAGAGGGCTCGCTGCGTCTGCGGGCGGACGATGAGGACAGCCTGACTTCGGAAGATTCCTTCTTCTCCGCCACCGAGGTGATGTGGGTTGGGGGATGGCTTCGGGGAGGGGGTGAAGGCCAGGGGGCCCCCTGTCGGCTCTGCTGGGGGCCAGCGATGGGTCGTGGGAAAGTGAAGGCATTTCCTCTGGCGGGAGCAGAATCTGGCAGCACCAAGTGTTCCTCCCCAGGGACTCTTCAGCTGGGACAGGGAAGCCTGGGACAGCAGGAGCTGTAGTTCTGTGAGTGAGGGCAAGGGTCAACGACCCCGGCGGCTGCAGCCCCCCCAGCCTCTCCCTTCTCCAGGCCTCGTGCTTACGGCTGGGCGTTAGTTTCCTGCCATTGCCGCGTGTGCCAGGCGGCTGTCCTTGCCTGGGGTGGGAGGACACTGGCCTGTGTCCAAGAGACGGTCCCTCTGGGAAAGGTCCCCATGGGAAAGGAGGAGAAGGGGACGACAGAGGATGAGATGGGTGGATGGCATCACTGACTCGATGGACGTGAGTCTGAGGAACTCTGGGAGTTGGAGATGGACAGGGAGGCCTGGTGTGCTGCGATTCATGGGGTCGCAGAGAGTCGGACATGACTGCGCGGCTGCACTGAGCTGGTGGGAAAGGCACCTGGTGGTGGGGACGCTGAGCAGGAGGGGACTCCAATCCGGCCTCTGCCCTTGGCCAGGGTTCCCGCTGACATCCCCTCAGAGAGCTTGGACCCTAGGGCGTCCCGTGCCGGAAGTTCCCTGGGCAGGCACCCTCCCCCACACTCATGCCACTGACACAGGCTTCCACGTGCATCCTCCCCCCAGCTTTTTGAGTCCCTGCAGGTCGGAGATTACCCGATCCCACTCTCCAGGCCCGCCGCCGCTTACGAGGAGGCCCTGCAGCTGGTGAAGGAGGGCAAAGTGCCCTGCCGGACCCTCAGGTGAGCACAGGAGGAAGGAGGCAGGTGGGGGACAGGGGGTGCTGTTCTCCTAGAGGAGGCTGGGGAATCCAGCAGTGAGTGCTTGGTGAGGGCCCAGCTGAGCCAGGCTGAGGGCTGGCCAGGGCTCCTGCCCCAGTCTTGGAAGGCCCTCGGATGGCCCTGGTATAAGACAGGCGGGTGTGGAGTTAGTGATCACAATAACTAATTAATACAAGTAACTAAAATAAGTCATACATACCTGTTCCAAGTTCTCTGATGTGTCATCACGGAAGCATGGTGGGCACTGCCCCGTGTGTCCCTGTGTTCTCCGTGGCTCACGGGAACTTTTGTTGCGGAGCACGGGCTTCAGTAGTTGTGGCACGCAGGCTTAGTTGTCCTGCAGCACGTGGGATCTTAGCTCCCCAACCAGGGATCGAACCTGCATCTCCTGCACTAGAAGGCAGATTCTTAACCACTGGACCACCAGGGAAGTGCCGTCTAAGCCCTGTGTTCTGACAGACTCCCTTAAGGAGCGGTCCAGAAGCCAGGCTTGGGGGACAGACAGACCTGGGCTCTTTCCAGGCTTGCCACTTCTTAGCATGTGGCCTGGACAAGTCTCCTGACTCCTCTTAGCCTCAGTCTCCTCTGTGGTATATCTGAAGGCTCTTATCCATCTTAAGCTCATTGTTCTGTATGATGGTCATGATTCCTAGATTTATATGTCTGTGTTGAGAGTTCACTGAAAATGGCCAGAAGACCCGAGTTGAAGGCCTGAGGATTTGGATAAAGGGCTCAGACCAAGATGCCTCTGGCTGCCCCAGAAAGCCCTGCCCTGGCCTTGGGGGAAATTGGGCCATTTTGGTCCTTTGCTAGTTGGAGCCTAAAGGAGGCCGAGGTCAGCCCGACCCCCAGTGACCACACCGTCCAGTGGCGCCGAGTGCCGTTGAGGCAGCCCATCCTCAGAGAGCATCCTACCAGCTTCTTCCTCTGGTTCTGGGGAAACTGAGGCCCGGAGGGTACCTGCCCCCTGCCTGAGGTTACACTGCCAGGCCAAGGCAAGGCCACCCGGGGCTCCACCCTGACCCCACGAGGGTGTCGCTGGCAGGGTCCCAGGTGGTGCGACTCTCTGTGCTTCCCCTCAGGACGGAACTGCTGGGCTGCTACAGCGACCAGGACTTTCTAGCCAAGCTGCATTGTGTGCGGCAGGCCTTCGAGGTGGGTGTGGTCCGCGGGAAGCTGGCGCTGGGGTCAGGCTCCTCTGAGCAGGTGGACCATCTGCCCAGCCCATGGTACTGCCCTCTCTGTGGCTTTGGGGGACCGCCAGCCGGGCAGCTCACCCCCTTCCTCCTCACTCCTTAGGGCCTCCTGGAAGACAAGAGTCACCAGCTTTTCTTCGGGGAGGTTGGCCGGCAGATGGTGGCAGGCCTGATGACCAAGGCTGAGAAGGTAGTGGGGGGACAGGGCTCTCTTTTCAGCTTTTATTCCCCCCGCCCCTTATTTTATTTTATCTTTCTAACTTTTATTTAGTCCTGTTCAAAGAAAAAAAAAAAAACTCAATCTAAAGTCAAGCTGATAAGCTCTGACTTCATTCTGCAAGCCGTGGGAGAGCGGGGAAAGTTTCTTTTTTCCCCATGCTAATTTTGAAAAATATGGGTATTGCTTTTTTTAAAAAAATGTATTTATTTGACGGCACTGAGTCTTAGTAGTGGCACGTGGGATCCTTAGTTCCCTGACCAGGAATCGAACCTGCACCCCCTGCATTGGAAGCACAGAGTCTTAGCCACTGGACCACCAGGGAAGTCCCACTTGGCTTAATTTTGATTAAGAAATGCTGCCGAGCTCCTAAGCGCCAGGGCCTGTGCCCAGCTCTGAACTGAGAAGTAACTGACAGCGCTGCCATGTTTTTCCAGGCAGCAAAGATGGGCTGGCCTCCATTTGGGAAGACACTGGCTGCTGCGCACACCCAGTGGGAAATTGTGGAATCAGCCTGCCTCCTTACTGTGGCCTGTGGCCACACGTGAAGTCTTTCCAAGCTTCAGTCCCCTTGTGTGTAAATGGGTGTGTCCTGGGGACGTCACTGGCTGGGGTCAGTGACCATAGAAAGTGTCAGCGAGGGCCAGCCCTCATCTTCATCTTCGTAGTCAACTTTTACATGCGAGGAAACTGAGGATTGGGAAAGTGAAGCCACAGCCTGTACACATTCTAGCAGATCTTTAAAACTTAATGGAAATTGGGCTCCTCCGGGGGTCTGGTGGTTAAGAATCTGCCTGCCTGTGCTGGGGACACAGGTTCGATACCTGGTCTGGGAAGATCCCCTCATGCCGTGGAGCAGCTAGGCCCATGAGCCATATCCGTACTGAGCCAGCACTCGAGAACTTGTGAGCCACAGCTCCTGAAGCCCACATGCCTAGAGCCCCCCACTTGCTACAACCAGAGAAAGCCTGTGTGCAGCAACACAGACCCAGCACAGCCAAAAATAAATACATCTTAGAAAAAAAGACTTCACAAACGTAGTTTAAAAAAAAGATGATAAAAATGGGAGTTCCCTGGTTGCCTAGTGGTTAGAATTCCGGCCTTTCTTTCACTGATGTGGCCTGGGTTCAGTCCCCAGTCAGAGAATTAAGATCCCACAAATCTTGAGGCATGGCAAAAAAAAAAAGTGTAGAAACGATTCACACTTATTGAAGACAAAACTAAGATGATGCAAAAAGAAGGGAAAAAATTGTCCCCAGCCCCACCCTGTTCAGATTTTGGTGAAAGTCCCTCCAGTGACCCCTCTGCCTGCGGTTCTTATAAGTGCCATCACCCTGCCTGTGCTGGGCTGTGTCACTTCTGTCCTGCCAGGCTCTTGGGCACATCCCTGATCTGAAGCCTCAGTATTCATATCTGTAAAGTGAGCACAATGTTGGCCAGTCCCTCACAGGGTTGTGTGAATTAAATTAGTTTATCCATATTAGGTCAGCCCTGGCATGTGCTCACTTTCTAGGTCCGTAAATGACATCCGTGTCTGCAAACTGGGTCGTCAGCCCCCACTAGGCCTCCCAGTCCCAGAGAGTGAAGACTTCCTCCTGGGTGCTGACCGTCTGTGTGCCTGGCAGCAGCCGGAGTCCTATACACTTTTTACTGCCTGGTGGTGTCACATAAACAAGCTCACTGACTCCCTGAGAAAAGCTGCAGCTTCTCCTGTTTCATAGGGAGGCCGATGGTCATGAAAACTGACCCCTTTGGCAGCGGGCCCGACCTCACACCCTCACGCATCCTCTCTAAAGTGAGCTCCTTCCATAGCCGGTGCGCATCTTCTGAAAGATAGTCAGTTCCCGTTAATGAGCTGGTCTGAGACACTGCTGGGCAGCCTGGCGTTGCCTCTCCCGGACACACCCTGGGCCCTGCAGAGCCTCACTCTCTCCGTGACCACTGTTCAGGCATTGGCCTTGGCCTGGCCTTGGAGTGTCCCCCATCCACAGGCCAACCCGCCCCTGTGGATCAAGTCCAACAGGGTCTTGGGGCCACGGCCAGAACAGGCTCTGCTTCTCCCCGTAGAGCCCCAAAGGCTTCCTGGAGAGCTACGAGGAGATGCTGAACTACGCCCTACGGCCGGAGACCTGGGCCACCACGCGGCTGGAGCTGGAGGGCCGAGGGGTAAGTCGCTTTCGTGCTGAGCCTTGGTGTCCTGGGGCCCCCCCAACCTGAGCTCCTTGAGCTGGGTGGAGGTGCCCCCTGGAGCTCAGCCTTGATTCCGAGGCTCTGAGATGGCTCCACTGCTGCCGGAAGCCCCTGTTCCCGCCCTGCCCCAGGCCCAGGCTTCCAGGAGGGTGGCCCCTGCACACCCCACCCGCTCAGAGCAGGGCCTGGCCCCGCAGGTGGTATGCATGAGCTTCTTCGATATCGTGCTGGATTTTATCCTCATGGATGCCTTCGAGGACCTGGAGAACCCCCCGTCCTCGGTGCTTGCCGTCCTGAGGAACCGCTGGCTGTCAGACAGCTTCAAGGAGACGGTAGGTGGCCGCCCCCCACCCCCAGGCACGCGCACACATGATCCCACGTGTGTTGCCTGGACCCCACGCCCCTCCATCCCTGGCGTTGGGCCCCTGAGCTGGCCCCCTACTCATCACGGAGCAATCACCCCCGCCCAGGGGCAGGCTGCTGGCCGCTGGGCACCCCAGCGCCTGCCCTGGAGAACTTTCCAGGGGAGCCCCCCTTACTCTTGTCTCACCCTCGTAGAGCGGCCGGGCGTGCATTTTCCTCCTGCCTTGTAGTTTCATTTGGGCAATGCTTCTCATTCTCGGCTGCCATTAATTCTGTTCCATTCAATGCATTCAGTCAAGTTAAAATATGCAAAAAATAAAGGAGGAACAGCAGGAAAGCCTTGAGCACAGGGCCCCTGGTGGGCAAGCCGTGCCGGGTGGCATGGGGTGATCCGGAGAGGGGAGGGGCTGGGCATTGATAGGCAGCAACTGTGGATCACCACAATGACTGAGCGAGGCAGGGGTACTTGGTCAGGGCCATCTTACAGAGGAATCTGAGGCCCAGAAGAAGATTGCAGGCTTCTCACCCTGTAAGGGTTGGAGTCAAGATTCAGCTGTAGGTGCGCCTGACTCCTGATTGAGGGCAGACCTCAGACAGCTGTCCCCATCTCCCTGCTTAGGGTGGGTGAGCTAGGGCAAAGGCTTGGTCCCAACTGGGGGTGAGTAGCAGCTGCAGGCCTGGCCTGTTAGTCTGACCCCACCTCCCTGGGGGGGGGGGTGCCCTCTTTAATTTAGGCCCTGGCCACTGCCTGCTGGTCGGTCCTGAAAGCCAAGAGGAGGCTGCTGATGGTGAGTGAGCTTATGGTGAGGGGCCTCTTGAGAGCAGCCACGCGGGGGCTGGTGGGCCTTGGGTGTGGATCCTGGCTCAGCTGACCCTCCCTTTGGTGTGTGCTAGACCCCGGTCAGGGGGTGGGACAGGGTAGGGTGGGCTGCAGCTTTTGGCCTTTGTCACAGCACTGGTCACCCGTCCTGCCGTGACCTCCCCCTTGACTGGGAGGGCCTCAAAGGCCCACAGAGATCTGCTTCATCTTCCCACCCAGGGCCCAGCACAGAGCAGGCGGTCGGGAGGTGATGATGGGGAATCAGAAGCGAGGAGAGGGCCTCTTCAGAGGGAGGCAGGACCCGCGCAGAGCAGCAGAGGTGCTGCTGGCGTTGGGATTGGGGCAGGGCGCCCTGGAGCAGGCTGAGCCCCCCTCCCACTCCGAGGGCCGCGTTATCTGCGCTCCCAGGCAGCGACCAGCTGCCTATCTGGGCTGCCATCCATTGTTGCCCCCCTGCCAGCCCGGCTCTGCCACCCAGCTGATACCAGCTGCCACCGCCACATGCCCTGGGCACTTCCTGTGCTGAGCCTACCCCAGGCCCCTCCTCCGGCAGCCCTCCCCACCACCCTGAGGTGGCTTCTATGCTGTGGAGGTGAAAACCAGGGCCCTGAAAACCCGAGTCACGGGGGCACTTCCCTGGCAGTCCAGTGATTAGAACTCGATGCTTTCACTGGTGGGTCTGGGTTCCATCCTTGGTCAGGGAACTAAGATCCTGCAAGCCGTGTAGTGCCACTAAATTAAAAACAGAATTTTTTTAAATTACAAAAGAAAGCCCCAGTCACTCACCCAACATCACCCAGCAAGAACATGAATAAGCCAGACATACCTCCGAAGCCCCAGCTCTTAATATGACCCCAGGGCCTGGCTGCCTCTCCCTGCCTGGGTCCCAGCCTTCAGCCTTGCTGTCCCCGGCCTGCCCCCCGAACAGGTGCCTGATGGCTTCATCTCCCATTTCTACTCCGTATCGGAGCACGTTAGCCCTGTCCTAGCCTTCGGCTTCCTTGGACCCAAGCCTCAGCTCTCTGAAGTCTGTGCTTTCTTTAAGGTAAACAGGGAGCTTGGCTTCTGCAGCTGCCTGCCTGGCCCTGCATCTGTAGAAGGGTCTGGGCGGGGTGCCTGCCCCTTCCACTGGGGACCTGGCCCCGGGTGGGTTCCACAGGAAGCCCCAGGAGGGCAGGAACGGGGGACAGAAGGGGCTGAGTTGGGGTCCCCCTGGGGTGGGGGGTCAGGGGAGTGGCTTTGGGTAGCCTGGAGAACCTCAGCTTGTTGGGGGTGGGCAGGGGCCCTGGCCCAGCCTGATGGCCAGCCACATCCCCCAGCACCAGATCGTGCAGTACCTGACCGACATGTTCGACCTGGACAACGTGCGCTACACGTCCGTGCCAGCACTGGCCGAGGACATCCTTCAGCTGTCCCGGCGCCGCAGCGAGATCCTGCTCGGCTACCTGGGGGCGCCGGCGGCCGGCAGCATCGGCCTCAACGGTGTGCTGCCCTGGGAGAACGGGCTCCCAGAGGCGCTGCAGTAGTGGCTGCTGTGGGCCCGGGACGGTGGCTGCCTGGGCTGCCTTCACGTGGGGGACGCCAGCGAGAGGCCTTAGGGTTGGCATGGGAGGCCCGGGTGTCTGGCCATCAGCATGGCATAGCCCAGGCCGTGGTGGCCAAGGGCACTTACTTGCCCCGACCTTGCCTCCATCATCTGGGAATCCCCAGGGCCCGGGGGTGGAGGGCAGACTTCCTTGGAGATGGAGGGGGCCCCGAGGGGTCCACCTGACCCACCCTTGGTTGTGCCTGGGGAAGCAGAGGCTGGACTAGTGGCCAGTGGGGCCAGAGAGGAAGAATCAGGCTGAGATGGGATGCCCGGGGTGTGGGTCCCCAACACCTCCTGCCTCCCGGGGGGCTGCTGAATAGGGCTCGGAGGGTGGAGACGGAAGAGAGGGTGGCGGGGCTCTGTGGTGAAGGGGCCCGGGCTGGCCAGTGTCAGGTCCAGGCATGGGCCTGGCCAGTGCTCACAGCCTGCCACCACCCGAAAGAACAGCTCCAGGGGTGAAGGCTGCGGCTGGGGGCACCTCGGTGGGCAGTGGGCCTGGGCCATCCCAAGGTGGGCCCGCTTGGGCTCACGTCTGGACGGGGATCGGGCCCTTGAGAAACCCAAGCACTCAAGCAGGATGCTGTCCTCTGCCCTTCCCTGGCCCTCCAGAAGACTCGTTTCTCCTTCCACCTCTGCCACCACCAAAGACAGAGGAGGTGGGACTGGTCGCCCCCGCTCCATCCCCTCTGTGAGCCCGGGAGTCTCTGGCTGGTGCTAAGCGCTGGGCTGGAGGCCCTGACTGGGGTCATTTCGGTCTCCAAGAGTGAGGGGCTGAGGAGCCATGGGGCAGAGGATGGTCAGAGGATGCAGGCGGCTGGACCAGCATCAGGACAGGAAACTCACCTGGCCCTCAGTCTTCAACTTGACGCACAAACCGAGTAGCAGTGTAGAGCCTACCGCCAAAGGCTGCGGGCATCGGTCCCCACGTCGCCAGATTTCTGTCCACCCTGCAGACCCGCTTCCCTTGTGGTGTTTCCACCTGAGGAAACAGGTGTTTTATTTATTGCCTTAACACTTTATTTTGAGGTCCGCCCCTTTCCAGGTGGGGGTAGGAGGATGCCTCCAAGAGACACAGACTCCTGTTTTTCCACATCCTGGAGTTGGGACTGGCTCCTCAGTCCCGGGGGTGCCCTCCCTTGAATGGCAAAGGGGTCCCCGGGGTTGGGTGGGAGGCAGGGTGGGAAAGGACCCATCTTCTCTGAGCCCACTCCCGCCCCCCCCCCCCCCCCCCCCGCCCCAGACTGCAGGGACCACTGTGCACTAACTACGCTTCTGGCTCCAAACCCATGTGTCTGAGGTCTTAACTGCCTCCCCCTGGGTGGGAAGGTCGGGGAGGTCCCTCCATGCTAACGTTCTGTTCATTTGCACTTGCCCCGCCCGCGCTGTGAATGTGACCTTGGGCCTAGGCCCTGGCTGCTCGGACCTGCTCCCAGTCACCCAGCAGTGGCATTTTCATGTTGTCTGTGTTTCCACGTCCACGCGCTGCCTCTGGCACTTGATTTGTTGCAGCTTCCCACTTTTGTACGGTAGGGCCTGTGCACAAGACCCGAGTCAAATAAATGATTTAAATGGTTTCCTTCCAGTGTTGCCGCGCACCTGTGGCCATTGCTTCCCGGGGGGCCTGCTCTTTGGGGTGCGGGTCTGGGGAGGCTCCAGGAGGGCAGAGGAGGCCTGGCACGGCCATTTGGCCCTCGGCAGGGAGGGGCCAGTGCGATGCCACGGCTGTGGGTGGGCAGCCTGGGTGTGAGTCCCGCTCTGGCAGCATCTAAATAAGATCACTGGGCGCCGAGCCTGGGAAGCCCCGTCTCTAAGGTACAGGCGTTGGACTCGGCAGGGAGTGCAGACCCAGCCCCTCGGTCACTGTAAATCTAAAGTTCTCATGGGTAGCCGGACAATCGCATGGCTCATTTCAAAAGTACAGTAGTCCCCTCTTTTGGGCGGAGGACACATTCTAAGAGCTGCCGTGGATGTCTGAAACCACGGGTAGTACTGAATCTTCCTGTATACGTACCTATATTATGTTATGTCGTTAACTCAGTCACTCAGTCATGTCCAACTCTTCGCGACCCCATGGACTGTAGCCCACCACACTCTTCTATGGAGTTTTTCCAGGCAAGAATACGTGGGTGGGTTGCCATGCCCTCCTCCAGGGGAATCTTCCCGACCCGGGGATCGAACTCACGTCTCTTGCGTCTCCTGCATTGGGAGGCAGATTCTTTACCACTGCACCACCTAGGAAGCCCATATACGCCTGTGGTGAAGTTTATGTAAATTAGGCACAGTAAGAGATGAACAACAGTAATAAAATGGAACAGTTAAAACAGCACACTAATAAAAATGTGCATGTGGTCTGTCTCTCAAAATACACAGACTGCATGCAGCCTCTTGCATCTCAACTAATCACCTACCACATACTCGTCAGTTTTGCAGCTTGAGACGCAAGAGAAAACACGGATTTTTTCCTTTTTTCATAATTTCATGGATAAAAGATTTGTCCTCATAGGTCTCAGCAACCTCAGTAAATGGATACTTTTCCTTTCCTTATTAAGTTGAGCACTTTCACCTTTTCACTTAAAGGAAGCACTTGTCAGCTTCTCTTGGGCATATTCAGATTGCCAGCATCACTACTTTAGTGCTTATGTGTAAGTCGCTCAGTCGTGTCCAACCCTTTGCAACCCACAGACTGTAGCCCGGGAGGCTCCTCTGTGCATGGGCTTTTCCAGGCAAGAACACTAGAGTGGGTGGCCACTTCCCCCTCCAACTTTTGTGCTTGGGGACCATTATTTAGTAAAACAGGGTGACTCAAACACAAGCACTGTGATGCTGTGACAGTCATTCTGATAATGCAGAGGGCTGTTAAGTGACTAAAAAGCAGGTAGGGTAGACAGCATAGGTGCGCCGGATGGAAGGATGATTCGCATCCAGGTGGCAACGGAGCAGGATGGCTCAAGATAGCATGAGATTTTATCACACTGCACAGAACGGTGTGCATTTTAAAACATGAATTATTTATTTCTGGAATTTTCCATGTAATATTTTCAGACTGTGGTTGACTGAGGGTAAGTGCAATCTTGGAAAGCAAAACTGGATAAGCTGGGACCACTGTACTTGAAAGTTTTTCTGTATTTTCTGAAATTTTTAAATTACAGAAATTAAAAAACATAAAAGCACACCCATAAAATCCACAGTTCGAGTCAGTAATTAACATATTGCCATAGTTGTTTCATGCACATAGTCCTTTTAGAAAATATTTTGGAGTAAGTTTTAGGCTTGTGCTTCCTCCCTAAACTACTTGAAAAGATTTATCTTAAAATAAGGTAGTTCTCTGTCATAATCACAATACAAACATCACACCTTAAAAATGAGCACTAGCTCTCTAATACCTGTTGGGATTCTGAAAAGCTTTTCCTGATTAACTGGAGACAGACCCCAGTTCAACCTAAAAAGAGGGTAAGTATTTGATTCTTCCCCTCTACTGATTTCATACTCAAGCAGATGTAATTATTAATATCCCCAATGCTGGCAAGTAAGTGTTTAAACAGCTTTACTAAGGTATGATTTGTATACCATAGAATGCACTCGCTTTAAATGGTTGTTTTTAGTAACTTCAGTAACTTTACAGAGGTGTCAAACTGTTACCAAAATGTTCAGTCACTTGGTCGTGTCCAACTCTTTGCGACCTATGAACTGCAGCATGGCAGGCTCCCCTGTCCTTCACTATCTCCTGGAGCTTGCTCAAACTCATGTCCATTGAGTCAGTGATGCCGTCCAACAATCTCATCTTCTGTCGTCCCCTTCTCCTTCTGCCCTCAATCTTTCCCAGCATCAAGGTCTTTTCCAATGAGTTAGTTCTTCCCATCAGGTGGCCAAAGTATTGGAGCTTCACCTTCAGCATCAGTCCTTCCAATGAATATTCAGGGTTGATTTCCTTTAGGATTGACTGGTTGGATCTCCTTGCAGTCTGAGGGACTCTCGAGTCTTCTCCAACACCACAGTTCAAAAGCATCAATTCTTCGCCACTCAGCCTTCTTAATGGTCCAACTCTTCCATCTATGTATGGCTACTGGCAAAACCATAGCTTTGACTATATGGACCTTTGTTGGAAAAATGATGCCTCTGCTTTTTAATGTGCTGTCTAGGTTTGTCATAGCTCTCTTTCTGAGAAGCAAGCATCTTTTCATTTCATGGCTGCAGTCACCGTCCACAGTGATTTTAGAGCCCAAGGAAGTAATCTGTCACTGTTTCCATCATTTCCCCATCTATCTGCCATGAAGTGATGGGACCAGGTGCCATGATCTTAGTTTTTTGAATGTTCAGTTTTAAGTCGGCTTTTTCGCTCTCCTCTTCCACCTTCATCAAGAGTTTCTTTAGTTCCTCTTCCTTTTCTGCCATCAGAGTGGTGGTGCTACCACCATACAGTCTCAGAATATTCTCACCACCCCCAGAAGACCTCTAGTACTCAACTGCAGTGAATCCCCCAGCCCCCAGGTTGCCATCAGTTTCCTTTCATGACTTGCCTTTTCTGGACACTTCCTGTAAATGGAGTCATAAAATGTGATCTTTTGAGCTTGACTTCTTTACATAGAGTAATGTCTTTGAGGTTCATCCATTTTATAGTATGCATCAGTATTTAATTCCTCTGTTGCTGACTGGCATTCTGTGAAGAGTTTTACCTCTTTGTTGGATCACCACTATGGATGCAAGGATTATTATTTATCCCATAATTTACACTCAGTTACAATCATTTTTCTGATGCTCCAATTGGTCACAAGTTTGACCAGAGGGAGCCCAGGTGAGTTGGCTCCTGAGTCCTTTAGACAGCCCCACCCCCCAAACTCATCTTTGAGAACTTCCTTTCTTGCATAACAAGTCCCAGGAAGCTCAGAATCCCAGACACCAGAGCTGGGAAGGCCCCCAGAGGAATCCTGACCCCTTATTCCTCTTGTGGCCAGTGAGTGGACGGTTACAATCACAGCCTCCATGAATCATGCCTCTTGGAATCCATGTCCTTATACAGACCTCTCCCACATCAGCTCTGACCTTGGCCATGTGACCTGCTTTGGCCAGTGTAACAAGAGTGATGGGATGCAAGCAGAGGCTTGGTGAGCCCTGGGGCACTGGGACTGGTCATCTTGGAGAGTATCTGCGGCCATGAAGACCTTGGCCTCTCTGCTGGGGAGGCCCCATGGAGGAGAGCGTGGCCCCCGGGGCCAGCAGCCCCAGCTTTAAGGGATGTGCCTGGGACCCCACAAGCCCAGTCGAGTCGTGAGTGACCCAGCAGAATTGGCCCAGCCAAGTTGCAGATCTTGAACAACAAAATGGTGCTGGTCCTAAGGCACTAGGTTTGAGGCTGGCTTGTTACACAACAGTAGGTAACATTCCAGCCCCTCTGTTTGTTTCCTTTTTTTTTTTTTTTAAATATTTGCTTATTCGGCTGCACTGGGTCTTAGTTGTGCCAGGCGAGATCTTCAGTAGCAGCATGTGAACTCTTAGCTGCGGCATGTGGGATCCAGTTCCCTGACCCGGGATGGAATCTGGGCCACCTGCATTGGGAGCACAGTCTTAGCTGCTGGACCAGCAGGTAAGTCCCCATCCCCCCACTGATGAAAGGGGAAATTGAGAGGGGAGGACGACCGCCCCCCAGCATACAGGCAAGATGGCGGCAGCCCAGGACTGACACCCATGTCTCCTGAACCTGTTAGGCTTCTGCCGCATCACCCATGAGATTGATTCCCGTGCAGCGTGAGCAGGGTGTGGAAGATAAAAACTTGTAGCATTGTCTGGGCCCACCTTATGGCTCACATCGAGTGCTTGGAAAAAGCAGGTTCAATTACGATATAAATGGCTCTCAGGGCAGGTACACAAATGGGACAGGACAGTTGAAGAAGGCTCATTTGTTCACTGGAGAAGGCAGTGGCAACCCACTCCAGTACTCTTGCCTGGAAAATCCCATGGACGGAGGAGCCTGGTAGGCTACAGTCCATGGGGTTGCTAAGAGTCGGACACAACTGAGTGACTTCACTTTCACTTTTATTCATTGGAGAAGGAAATGGCAACCCACTGCCATTCTTCTTGCCTGGAGAATCCCAGGGACGGGGGAGCCTGGTGGGCTGCAGTCTATGGGGTCCCACAGAGTCAGACACGACTGAAAGCGACTTAGCAGCAGCAGCAGCAGCATTTGTTCACCAAGTATTCACTAGGTGCCCACCGGGTGCCAAGCACATCTCTAGGTGTCACCTGGGCAGCAGTGGAGGCGCTGGAGCTGGCTTGCACCCCATCTGCTAGCGAGAGCTGACTGTTCCTCTCGTCCCAACTCCTGGTCTGGTGCCATCACAGCAGCGGCCACAGGAGAGAGTGTTCACATGGAAATCAGCTCATGCTGCAAACCAGGGGAGCTTGTGGACTTCCTTGCTGGCTCAGTGGTAAAGAATCTGCCTGCAATACAGGAGACCCAAGTTCAATCCCTGAGTTGGGAAGATCCCCTGGAGAAGGGAATGGCTAACCCTCTCCAGTATTCTGGCCTGGAGAATCCCATGGACTGTATAGTCCATGAGGTCACAGAGAGTCAGACATGACTGAGTGACTTTAACTATTTTGAAACACATTTTTGAATTGACGGTTTTACTTATTTTTTAATATTTATATTTATTTATTTATACAGCTGCGGCAGGTCTTAGTTGCAGCATGCAGGATCTTTAGTTGCGGCATGAGTAACTCTTGGTTGCTGCATGTGGGATCTAGTTCCCCGGCCAGGGATCCTTGCATTGGGAGTGCACAGTCTCAGCCACTGGACCATCAGGGGAAGTCCCTGTGTCTGGAGGACTCGCCTCCGTGGTGTCTGGAATGCCAGGCTCTGACTTCTAGAAACCTCTAAAACACAACGAGTGACTCCTCTCAGAGGTTTTGAAGCCAAAACTGTCACTTCTACTTTGAGTCCATTTGTCTTTCTTCTTTGCATCTTAAGGATGGAGGAGTCTCACAGCACCCACGGGAATAACAATTTCTCCAAGGCGTTGCCGTTCTTATGCTTTATCCTTCTCTCTTCACCCCTGACGCTGAGACATGGTCTGGCAACCACCTAGGAGCTTGAACAGTCCTTGAAATGCAGGAACGAACTTCTAATCTAGAGGGCAGCAGCTGACATATTTCAGAGAAACAGGCCTGGAGAGGGTAAGAGTTTTTTCCTAGGGACTTTGAGCGCATGCCAGGGTGGCTAGGGTGCGGTGCACAGGGTTAGACTTTGCGCCTCTAATCCGGGGGCCGTCCTCTCGGTAAACTCCCTTCTAGAGGAGAGGCCAAAGTAAAAGGCCAGCTCAGCTCTGGATTGCCGGGGCTGGTCTGAGGATTCCTGTGGGCCGTGGGAAGAGGCAGTCTGCAGTTCGGTTGACAGGATGCAAGGTGGTTTAGAACCTGGGCCTGCCCATCCAGCGGAACAGGATTGAAATCCTGGCTCTGTGACATATTAGCCGGGTGACCGGCAAGTGGTGGGACGCTCAGAGTCTTACTGTCCTCAGCTATAAACTGAGCATAATGAAGAGCTGCCTCGCAGGCTGCAGTGGAGGTAACACCAGTGACTAAGGACGGAGAACCTCCCAGGATGCTCAGAGATACCAGGGGCATCAGTGGTCCACCTCTCGGCTCAGGGAGGAGGCAGGTGGCTCCTGCAGCCTCCCAGGGCTCCCCTCACAGCATTCATGCCTGCAACACCCAGCTCCTTGTCCACACAGTGGGTCTGACCTGTCATCTCTACCATCTCACAGGACCCTGCCCTGGCTCCTAGGCACATCTCCATTGGAAAAGCATCCCTTGGTACACCAAAGATCTGCAGGAGGCTGTTCCTACAAACACCGTTCCTAACCTGCTAGATCTGGAAACACCCCAAAGTCCAACAAGACTCAAATGGAAAGTCAACCATGGTGCGTTCACAAGTGGCGATCTACACAGCGAGTGTGAGTGAACTACAGCCAGAGATTTCATCACAGATCTCACAAACAATGCTGGTGAAAGGAGCCACGCCCCCAGAATACACACTGTAGGAGTCAGCTTACAGAAAGTACCCAAAGCAGATCGACCTAATGTATGCGGCTGGCAGCGGGGTTGGTGGTCACCCTGGGGTTGACTAGATGGAGTGTCAGGAGCTCCTGGAGCTCTGGTAACACAGGTGTACATAGTTTGTGAAACATCATCAAGCTATACACATTCACTTTCTGGGTTTTCCTGTATGAAAGGTATGCTTTTTGCTTTTTTCCCCCAAAGGCAAAACCAAACCAAACAACGGTCATCTTTCAAGGACCCCTCCGTGGTCGCCAGGAGTGGTCCTCAACACTTTGGGAGGCCAGGCCTCTGCCGGGTCCCTCTCTGTCTGCCCCTCACCTCTCCCTTGCCCATTTCACTGCACTGTTTGCTCCACCAGGAAAACCTCACCGCAGCCAACTCCCTCTCACTGTACAGTCCCTCACCCTGGCCACTTCCTCCTCGACACTCTCTCTGCGGTGAGAAGACCCTGGCGTTCAGGGACTTGGCTTCTCCCCCCTGAAATGCCCTCTAACCAGGGAGGGGCAAAGCAGCCAGACGCGGCAGCCCGGTCCCAGAGAACTGTTCTGGGAAACTCACAGCTCACACCTCCTGCCTCTCAGAAGCTAACAGAGGCAGTGCCCGAGGCAGCTGAGGGCAGCTGGCAGGGAAGTAGGGCCCGCTGACCCAGACAAGCCCAGGCTGGGCCGGATGGGGCACTGAGTCCAGCGGAGGAGCCCCGGGGGACCTCCTGGCTCGCTGGTGGCTTCCGAGTCACCATCGTCCCCCTAGTCTTTCCAGCCCCGTCCATGGGGTGGACTCGAGCTGCCTGGCTGGTTCTCAGAGCGAGCCACTCTGGTCAGGGAGCCACTCTGCTGTATTCTCACCCCTCCTGACAAGCAATTAGGCTGTCTATCAGGCACGTCTTCTAGCATCGGCCTGGGCCAGGCTCCAATACAAAACAATCCCTGACTTCACATTGCCCAGGTCTTTACCAACTATGGGCGCATCCAGTTACATCAGAATCCCAGGGAACACGAACGTAGACTCCAAGGTTGTAACCTAGGTCTAGTGGATCAATCCAGGCGCCATTTTCTTTTTTTCCCCCCGGATCAGTTTCATTGGTCAGTTTTTCTTTATGTATCATAGTTTCCTGCTTCATATATCTTCTATATATTTTTTCTTTCTTTTCTGTTTTTTTTTTAAATTATCAAAATATGATAACAAATTTACAGGAGATTTGGGAAATACAGAACAAAGTTACATATAGTTCCACTATATATTACAATTATTTTTAAGTAGATTAAGATTTTTAGTTGGAGTTTCAGTATCACACTCTCAAAAATTAATAGAATGAATAGACAGAAAAGTATAAGGATACAGTAGGCCTGAAAAGCACTATCAACCAAATCAACATAATTAAGACTTATACTACTTTCACACACCAGCAGGATACAAATTCTATTCAAGTTCCCATGACTATACATCAGGAGACACTGAAACATATCCAGGGACATAAAACAAGGAGCAAAAATTTCACGGTGTAAAGGTATTGAAATCACACAGAGTCTAACATTATTGTGGAATTATGTTAGAAATCAATATCAAAAGATATTTGAAAATAACTCATATTTTCAAGTGCAATGGGACATTTACCGAGATCTTTGACTTCCCCACTTAAAGCCTCAATAAAGTTAAAGGACTGAGAAAACATATAGGGTGACTGCAGAGAAGAAAGCATTTAAATGAGAAATTAATACCAAAATGATGGGCTTCCAGCTCAGTGGGTAAAGAATCTGTCTTTAATACAGGAGACACAGGAGACACGGGTTTGATCCCTGGGTGGGAAAGATCCCCTAGAGGAGGGCATGACCACCCATTCCAGTATTCTTGGCTGGAGGAGCCCATACCGCAGGCGGCTGCGACGGCGCACAAGCGCTGCCGGGAGGAGCTACCCCATGTCCGAGGTCAGGGGCGGCGGCCGGGAGGAGCTACCCCCAGCCTGAGGCCAGGGGCAGCAGCCAAGAGTGCCAGGCTGCCACAGCCCAGGAGCAGCTGAGAGGAGCTACCTCACGTCCGAGGTCAGGGGCGGCGGCAGAGAGGAGCTAACCCCCGCCCAAGGCCGGGGGTGGTGGCCAGGAGGAGCTACCCCATGTCCAAGGAGCGGTGGCTGCGCGGGCACAGGAGGGCCTAGAGGAGCTACTCCACGTTCAAGGTCAGGAGGGGCGGTGGTGAGGAGATACCCCTCGTCCAAGGTAAGGAGCAGCGGGTGCGCTTTGCTGGAGCAGCCTGGAGCAGCCGTGAAGAGATACCCCACGTCCAAGGTAAGAGAAACCCAAGTAAGATGGTAGGTGTTGCCAGAGGGCATCAGAGGGCAGACACACTGAAACCATACTCACAGAAAACTAGTCAATCTAATCACACTAGGACCACAGTTCAGTTCAGTTCAGTTCTGTCGCTCAGTCGTGTCCGACTCTTTGCGACCCCGTGAATTGCAGCACGCCAGGCCTCCCTGTTCATCACCATCTCCTGGAGTTCACTCAGACTCACGTCCATCAAGTCCGTGATGCCATCCAGCCATCTCATCCTCGGTCGTACCCTTCTCCTCCTGCCCCCAATCCCTCCCAGCATCAGAGTCTTTTCCAATGAGTCAACTCTTCTCAATGAGGTGGCCAAAGTACTGGAGTTTCAGCTTTAGCATCATTCCTTTCAAAGAAATCCCAGGGTTGATCTCCTTCAGAATGGACTGGTTGGATCTCCTTGCAGTCCAAGGGACTCTCAAGAGTCTTCTCCAACACCACAGTTCAAAAGCATCAATTCTTCGGCGCTCAGCCTTCTTCACAGTCCATCTCTCACTAGGACCACAGCCTTGTCTAACTCAGTGAAACTAAGCCATGCCCTGTGGGGCCACCCAAGATGGGCGGGTCATGGTGGAGAGGTCTGATGGAATGTGGTCCACTGGAGAAGGGAATGGCAAACCACTTCAGTCTTCTTGCCTTGAGAACCCCATGAACAGTATGAAAAGGCAAAATGATAGGATACTGAAAGAGGAACTCCCCAGGTCGGTAGGTGCCCAATATGCTACTGGAGATCAATGGAGAAATAACTCCAGAAAGAAGGAAGGGATGGAGCCAAAGCAAAAACAATACCCAGTTGTGGATGATAGAAGCAAGGTCCAATGCTCTAAAGAGCAATATTGCATAGGAACCTGGAATGTTAGGTCCATGAATCAAGGCAAATTGGAAGTGGTCAAACAGGAGATGGCAAGATTGAATGTTGACATTCTAGGAATCAGCGAACTAAAATGGACTGGAGTGGGTGAATTTAACTCAGATGACCATTATATCTACTACTGTGGGCAGGAATCCCTTAGAAGAAATGGAGTAGCCATCATGGTCAACAAAAGAGTCCGAAATGCAGTACTTGGATGCAATCTCAAAAACAACAGAATGATCTCTCTTCGTTTCCAAGGCAAACCATTCAATATCACAGTAATCCAAGTCTATGCCCCAACCAGTAATGCTGAAGAAGCTGAAGTTGAACGGTTCTATGAAGACCTACAAGACCTTTTAGAACTAACACCCAAAAAAGATGTCCTTTTCATTATAGGGGACTGGAATGCAAAAGTAGGAAGTCAAGAAACACCTGGAGTAACAGGCAAATTTGGCCTTGGAATACAGAATGAAGCAGGGCAAAGGCTAATAGGGTTTTGCCAAGAAAATGCACTGGTCATAGCAAACATCCTCTTCCAATAACACAAGAGAAAGCTCTACACATGGACATCACCAGATGGTCAACACCAAAATCAGACTGATCATATTCTTTGCAGCCAAAGATGGAGAAGCTCTATATAGTCAACAAAAATAAGACCAGGAGCTGACTGTGGCTCAGATCATGAACTCCTTATTACCAAATTCAGACTTAAATTGAAGAAAGTAGGGAAAACCACTAGACCATTCAGGTACGACCTAAATCAAATCCCTTATGATTATACAGTGGCAGTGAGAAATAGATTTAAGGGATTAGATCTGAAAGATAGAGTGCCTGATGAACTATGGACGGAGGTTCATGACATTGTACAGGAGACAGGGATGAAGACCATCCCCATGGAAAAGAAATGCAAAAAAGCAAAATGGCTGTCTGGGGAGGCCTTACAAATAGCTGTGAAAAGAAGAGAAGCAAAAAGCAAAGGAGAAAAGAAAAGATATAAGCATCTGAATGCAGAGTTCCAAAGAATAGCAAGAAGAGATAAGAAAGCCTTCCTCAACAATCAGTGCAAAGAAATAGAGGAAAACAACAGAATGGGAAAGACTAGAGATCTCTTCAAGGAAATTAGAGATACCAAGGGAACATTTCATGCAAAGATGGGCTCAATAAAGGATAGAAATGGTATGGACCTAACAGAAGCAGAAGATATTAAGAAGAGGTGGCAAGAATACACAGAACTGTACAAAAAAGATCTTCACGACCAAGATAATTACGATGGTGTGATCACTCTCCTAGAGCCGGAATCCTGGAATGTGAAGTCAAGTGGGCCTTAGAGAGCATCACTATGAACAAAGCTAGTGGAGGTGATGGAATTCCAGTTGAGCTCTTTCAAATCCTGAAAGATGATGCTGTGAAAGTGCTGCACTCAATATGCCAGCAAATTTGGAAAACTCAGCAGTGGCCACAGGACTGGAAAAGGTCAGTTTTCATTCCAATCCCAAAGAAAGGCAATGCCAAAGAATGCTCAAACTACCACACAATTGCACTCATCTCACATGCTAGTAAAGTAATGCTCAAAATTCTCCAAGCCAGGCTTCAGCAATACGTGAACCGTGAACTTCCTGATGTTCAAGCTGGTTTTAGAAAAGGCAGAGGAACCAGAGATCAAATTGCCAACATCCGCTGGATCATGGAAAAAGCAAGAGAGTTCCAGAAAAACATCTCTTTCTGCTTTATTGACTATGCCAAAGCCTTTGACTGTGTGGATCACAATAAACTGTGGAAAATTCTGAAAGAGATGGAAATACCAGACCACCTGACCCGCCTCTTGAGAAACCTATATGCAGGTCAGGAAGAAACAGTTAGAACTGGACATGGAGCAACAGACTGGTTCCAAATAGGAAAAGGAGTACGTCAAGGCTGTATATTGTCACCCTGCTTCTTTAACTTATATGCAGAGTACATCACGAGAAACGCTGGGCTGGAAGAAGCACAAGCTGGAATCAAGATTTCTGGGAGAAATATCAATAACCTCAGATATGCAGATGACACCACCCTTATGGCAGTAAGTGAAGAGGAACTAAAAAGCCTCTTGATGAAAGTGAAAGAGGAGAGTGAAAAAGTTGACTTAAAGCTCAACATTCAGAAAACGAAGATCATGGCATCCGGTCCCATCACTTCATGGGAAATAAATGGGGAAACAGTAGAAACAGTGTCAGACTTTATTTCTGGGGGGCTCCAAAATCATTGCAGATGGTGACTGCAGCCATGAAATTAAAAGACGCTTACTCCTTGGAAGAAAAGTTATGACCAACCTAGATAGCATATTCAAAAGCAGAGACATTACTTTGCCAACAAAGGTCCATCTAGTCAAGGCTATGGTTTTTCCAGTAGTCATGTATGGATGTGAGAGTCGGACTGTGAAGAAAGCTGAGAGCCAAAGAATTGATGCTTTTGAACTGTGGTGTTGGAGAAGACTCTTGAGAGTCCCTTGGACTGCAAGGAGATCCAACCAGTTCATTCTGAAGGAAATCAACGCTGGGATTTCTTTGGAAGGAATGGTGCTAAAGCTGAAACTCTAGTACTTTAGCCACCTCATGGGAAGAGTTGACTCATTGGAAAAGACTCTGATGCTGGGAGGGATTGGGGGCAGGAGGAGAAGGGTATGACCAAGGATGAGATGGCTGGATGGTATCACCGACTTGATGGACGTGAGTTTGAGTGAACTCTGGGAGACGGTGATGGACAGGGAGGCCTGGCGTGCTGCGATTCATGGGGTCGCAAAGAGTGGGACACAACTGAGCAACTGATCTGAATACCAAAATGAGAAATTAATACCAAAGATACCTTAAGCCCCGTGCATTTGGAAATTAAATGTCCACTTTTAAATGATGGGTGTATTAAGAAGCCATAACAAGGAAAATTAGAAAATATTTGTAGAATAAAAGTTTTGAAAAGAGAATTGATCAGAATTTGTCACATGCAGCTGAAGTTGCTCAAGCAGGCTCCGTTTTCTACAAGCTGATCTTGGCAGCTGTATGAATTCAGAGAATCATTGTTTACGGGGAGAGACAGACAAGGAGCCAGTTACAGTCCAGCGGTGGTCAGTGCTGGGGTAGGAGAGGGGAGGCAACAGTGGGAGTCCAGTGAAAGCCCCTTTCCTGGCCATGGAAACCTCTAAGTGAGATCAGACACCTGAGCCAGACTTGGCCAGGCGGAGGAGGGCAGAGGAAGTGATACATTCCAAACAGACAGGACAGCATGTGCAAAGGATAGTGGACAAGAGCAGCCGGGCACCTTACCTGGACTGTAAGCACTGCAATCTAGCCGGAGAGATAGTGAGGGTAGGAGAGGAAGAGGTGGGCGGTAAGCCCTGGTTAATTCATGCAATGCCATGTAGGACACTGAGAACAATATTTTGGGAAAACTGAGATACAGGTGTTTGCTTCCAAGATGCCTCATTAAGCAGCATAAATGTGACTGAATCAGTGTTAACCGAATGCAATGAGGGACGGAGTCTCTTAATTTTAATTACGCATCGATTCAGCATTAGTTAAGCTTCTGTCCCATAAGGCATCTTGGGGGGCTGATTTGTGCATCCCGCCCAGGGATTTCCCTCCCCCACCCCGCCTCCCACCTTTAATAGAAAGGTCGTCCGTCTTGTGTGATCTGTCCTGTTGTCGGTCATTAAAAAGGGCTAACGAAAATAAATTTCCCTTGAGTCTCTGGCCTCAGTTTACTCTCATAACTAAGAGTAGATGAATTCAGACCCCAACGTGCCGAGGCTGCCTCCCCTTTTCTAGCACGCGCTCTGACGGGAGCCCAGGCACATGCAGACCCCGGGCGGGATCAGAGTACTGGGGCAGTTTTCACTCCGCGCAGATCCCCGCAAAACCAAAGCTCCCACCAAAAGTTCAACACGCCCCCCAAGCTAGGGGCTGATTGGCCCGCCCTGCCCACACGGCGAGCCGGTCTCACCTTCTGATTGGCTGTGCTGCCCCCTGTGGTTCGCCGAAACCCTGCCCTTCTCTGATTGGTCAGTCACTTACCTGCGCTCTCCCCAGATTGGGTGCTGGCTGGGACGGCTAACAGGCTCCTAGGGGCCCTGCGTACTGATTCGCCGTTCGGGCCAGCCCCACGGCCTGAACGCTGAATGGCTGAGCCGCTACCTGTATCGGTCTCCGATTGGCTGAGCGGAGCCTCTCCGGCGTGATAGGTCAGGACCACCGCCCCCCTGGCTCCCCATTGGCTACTGAGCGAAGCCCGGTCTCCGGGTAAGATGGCAGCGGACGGACAGTGCTCGCTCCCCGCTTCATGGCGGCCGGTGACCCTCACCCACGTCGAATATCCTGCAGGTAAAAGGCAACCCCGGCTCCGAGGACGACTTTCTGAGGCCGGCCTGTCAGTGCCTGGTGCTCTGGCAGGCGCAAGCCCGCGGAGGGGGCGCCGGGGCACCCGGGTGGGAACTGTCAAATAGTGTGCCATGGAGGGGTTCAGCCGGCGCGCGCGCCGCGCAGGCGCAGTGCTGTGGCGATGAGCTGGGCAAAATTGTGAGCGCCTCTCGCGCACTCTGCGGCTGCGCGTCCGGGGAGCTCCCCTGGGTCCCGGGACGCCGGTGGGCTGTCATAGGGTGGTGGTCTGGGTGAGGTAGGAAAGGATAACTGGCCTGGACCAGGGCCTTTCTTCTCTGCCATTCTCGGAGCCGGAGAGGCTGGACTTTCTCCCCGGCGCGTAGGGAGTGCCTGCTTTCTGCAAACAGTGCTATTGGGCAGCCGTAAGAAAGAGCTCTCCATTGCTGGGAGTGTGCAAATCGAGGCCAGGCAGCTCTTCGTTGTTGGAGTTCTTCTGATGCCACGCCCTGGGCAGGGCACTGCTCCACAACTCGGGGGACCTTGAGGGGTGGGGGCAGACAACCTCTGGAGCTTCCCATCGGACCCAGCTCTAGAAGCTCAGGGCTTTCTACCTGGCAGGTCTTGGAGTGATCTGTTCCGGAGGCGGTTTAGTAGAGTGCTGCAGAGCTTGGGCCTTGGGGTCAGAGTTCAAGCCGTGGTCTTGTGCAAGTGACTTCACCCCTCTGTGCCTTTTCAAAGTGGAACTGATCACAGTGCCTCCCTTCTGGTGGTGGTGCGAGAATCAGAAACAGGAGGTATGAGAAATGTTGAGTGCAATGTCTGGCGTAGGGTAAACATTCAAGAAATAACTGCAATGAACGTGATCCCGCCTTCCCAGGACCCTCTCAAGCCCACACCTCCATCTCTGTGTAGGATGGTTGGGTGTCGGGTGAGGCTGGTGGGGGGTGTCCTCTCAGTGAGTCCTGGTGGCCCCAGGAAGGGCCTGCTCCCAGAGACGTGGAACCTAGCCCTGCTGAGGGCCCCAGGGCTGGATGGCAGAGAACTTTGACCCTAGGTGTTCTAGGTTCTAGTGGGGGGTGGGGCGGCTCTACTCTTGCTCTAGCTTGCCATCTGCCTGCCTGCCCACCGTTCACCCATCATTCATTCAGCTGGTGTCCACTGAGCACCTCCTGAATGCCAGGCCCTGGGCTCGCTCTGTGTTTTGGATAGTGAACAGATGGATATGTCCCTGAACTCCTGGACTGTGTGTGTGGGAGGGAACCCACTATACAGGAGGGAAACTGCAGCCTGGAAAAGGGAAGAGTCTTGCCTCAAGGTCTCAGCATCTTCCTGATTTCCCCTCCCTGGGCAGGGAGTGGATGTTCTGGGTGCTCACGGTGAGAGGAAGAAACCTGGCAGGTGTGAGCAGCATGACTCAGGCTGTGATGAAGGACCCTTTTCAGGGACCAGAGGAGAGACCTGGCTCAGCCTGAGGGCCTCTTCTCTGGGGGTCTTCTAGTCCCCTGCTAATTCTTTTGTGAGCCCCCTGCACTTCTCCTTCACACCCCTCATTACACTGACGCTTGTTTCCTTCCTCCATTCATTTAACATCAGTTTGTTTTTGTTTAGTCACTAAGTCGTGTCTGACTCTTGGTGACCCCATGGACTGTAGCCCGCCAGACTCCTCTGTCCTTGGAATTCTCCAGACAAGAATACTGGAGTGGGTTGTCATTTCCTCCTCCAGGGAATCTTCCTAACCCAGAGATCGAACCCGTGTCTCCTGCATTGGCAGGCAGAATCTTTACCGTTGAACCACCAGGGAAGAGCCCGGTTAAGTGTAGAGTGCTGTGCTGGGTTTGGGGGTTGAGTGGGGTGTAGAGATCCCACTCCTGCACTCATGGTGCCTGCTCTCTAGAGAGAGAGAGACAGATACTGGGCAGATGTCTCCACTAATGAGTGGTGTCATAAACGATGCCCTGGTTACAGATTCTGAGAGCTCCGCAATGGCAGGAAAGTGTCTTTTATTTATTTTTTTTGCGACTGTGGTGGGTGCTTAATTTATGTTGTGTCAACTCAGCCTCCCAGGCGCGGGAAAGCATGTGCCAGAGTCTGGAGGTAGAGCAGAGCCCGGTGTATTCAGGGAACTAGAATGTAGTCCCTGGAACTGGAGCAGAGGGTGGGAGGGAAGCAGGGGCAGGACTGCAGGGCGTGATGCGCTCGGCTGGGGTGGGGCTCACCCCAAGGGCAGAGAGAGCCACTCGGGGCTTCGATCGGAGAGTCACTGAGAGCGTCTGCAGCAGGTCCCAGAGGCAGCGCTTGCTGTGGAACCGGCCATGGAGGCGGCCAAAGGCTTGCGGGTGCCAGCCACTTCCTGTCTGTACGACCCAGGGTCCTGGGCACCAGGGGGATAGCTGAGAGACCCAGAGTCTCAGGGCTGGAAGGGGCCGGGCCACTGTGTGGATGAGGGCCGGGAGAGGGAAGAGCCTCACCCCGGTGTCACTCAGCGGGCCTGGGGCAGCACTATCTGACCAGTTCTCGAAGGCCAGTTCAAAGCCTGCCCTACCCTGGGGAAGTGTGGGCAAGGCCAGGTGTGTGCCCATCTCTTCAGCCTGGAAGCGGGGCTCAGCCCTGTGCAGGTACCTCCCTGCTGCCTCCTTGAGGCCAGGCTGGTGGTGGGGCCATTTCTCGATGCTGGGCTCTCCAAACCTGAAAGTGCCCTGGGTGCCAGCGACCAAGCCGGGCATCACACAGGCCTGGTCATGTCACAGCTCCCATGGGCGGAGGAGGTGGGTACTGACATCCCTGGTTCACAGGTGAAAGAGCTGCAGGTCAGGGAGGTCAGGTCCTTGCCGGAGCCTGTGTAGCCACAGTTCTGGCCTGGGCACTGAACCACACACTCTGACCTCAGAGTGGCCACGTGGCTGCCCTGCCCCCAGGGGCGAGGGCAGCCTTTGGATTTGGCGTCAGCCCTGCCCTTGAGCAAGGGGGCAGCTGGCTCTTGTCAGCTGGCTTCAGGATCCTCACACTGCCTCCCCTCCCCGGCCTTTCTGGGGGTAGAAGACAGCAGCCAATAGGTGGCCATTTTTTTTGCCAGTAGAGAGGCAGTGGGTAGCCGTTACTGCAACAGGCGGCCATAGGGCAAAGCAGAACTGGCCTTGCTCCCTGTCCGAGTCTGCTGTGTAGACCCAAGCCTGTGTGCTGTCCAGAGAGTGCCAGGTTCCCCTGGAGGCCCAGGGCTGGGCTGGGGCCATCTCAGCACAGTGCTGTGTTCCAGAGGCATCCTTGTGCCTGCTGGGCTGTCTCCTGGTCCCGAGTCCAGCCTTTGGGGCCTTACAAAGCTAGGTTCACATTCCTGCTTTGGCGAGATAACGGGTAAGTTCAGTTCAGTTCTGTTGTCTTTGACTCTTTGTGACCCCGTGGACTGTAGCTCGCCAGGCCTCCCTGTCCATCACCAACTCCTGGAGTTTACTCAAGCTAATATGTCCATTGAGTCAGTAATGCCATCCAACCATCTCCTCCTCTGAGTTTTAGCCAGATCCCGCCTCCTTCCTGCCTGTGTGACTTTGGACCAGTCATGCAACTCCTTTGGGACTCAGTGGCTTCATCTGTGGAATGGGCCCAGTGACGCACCCACTTCACACTCACGATCTGTGAATTTGAGGGCTCACCCTGGCCCTCTGAATTTGAGTAAACACCCTGGCACACTGTCTGTGCTTGAGGTGGTGTGGTCAGCCAGTACCCAGAGGCGACCCCGGTCACCTGGCCCTGCCCTCAGGGGCCCTGCTGGGACCGCCTCTCTGGCCCAGGCCCGACCTGACTTGCTGGGGGCCAGGCCGTCTTCGATCCTGTCCTCACCTTGTCCTCCCTGTCTTTCCAGGTGACCTGTCTGGCCACGTCCTTGCCTACCTGAGCCTCAGCCCCGTATTTGTCATTGTTGGTTTTGTGACCCTCATTATATTCAAGCGGGAGCTGCACACGGTGAGTGAGTCCCGCTCCCCCGCGCCCCACCCCGGGGAGGAGGGGCCTCCTCATCCCATCCCAGCTGCTTTGCTTTCCCTTCCACGCTGCCACCTCTCTCGAAGTGTGTGGAGCCTCCTGGCTGGTTCCAGGTTGTCCCCGGGGGCTGGGAGGCTCAGTCTGAGGCTAGCAGGTTACCCAGAGGCCCCACCGACCGCACGTCTTCCCGGCAGATCTCGTTCCTGGGGGGCCTGGCCCTCAACGAGGGGGTCAACTGGCTGATCAAACACGTCATCCAGGAGCCACGGCCCTGTGGAGGTAGGGCCTGGGCCTCGGGAGTCCCCCAGATGAGGGTGTCCTGAGGAGGCCTGCATCCCCTCACCATGCCCTGTTCTCTCTCCTCCCCAGGCCCCCACACGGCAGTGGGCACCAAGTACGGGATGCCCTCCAGCCACTCCCAGTTTATGTGGTTCTTCTCCATCTATTCCTTCCTTTTTCTGTATTTAAGGTGAGCCTCTGCCCCGGCCGGGCTCTGCCAGGGACCCAAAGTGCCGCGAGCACTTGGGATGCCCGCTGCCTGGGGCTTGGCCTCTCCTGGGGGCGGGAGAAGCTCCAGTGAAGGCAGGAGGCGCCCAGGGAGCCTGCGGATGGGGGCCAGGGGCTGTGTGTGCGGGGGCAGGGGCCGGGGCCCCAGGCTGTGGGCTGAGGCCGCCTGACAGGGTTGTTTTCCCAGAATGCACCAAACGAACAACGCCAGGTTCCTGGACTTGCTGTGGAGGCACGTGCTCTCACTGGGTCTCCTCACCGTGGCCTTTCTAGTCTCCTACAGCAGGTACAGTGGGAGGGGGAGGCCCCCATCCCCGCCCTGCCCCCGCCCACTGAGGTCTGGCTGGATTCTGGGACCTCATGGTGGACCCGAGCCCTGGAGCCTATGGGCAGGGCCGGGAAGGGGCCCCCCAGCCTCACAGGTTAAAAGGCCAGGGCTCCAGCTGCCCCTTGCCACCCAATCCTTGCTCTCTACTCTCAGTGGGGCCCGTGGTCCCGGTGTCAGCCATCTGTTGCCTTGTCCTGAAACAGACAAACTCCCAAGCTCGAGGGCTGGGCGTGCCCCAGCTATGCCGTCCCTTCACCTCTGCAGCGTCGGGGGGTGGCCCCTTGCCTGCCTCCAGAAGCAGCTCCGAGTGCGTGTGGCCCCAGGACTCTGCCCTCTCTGGGCCCTGGGGGAGCTGGGAGGCGGGTGTGGGGGCACAGGCCATGCAGGCCTGTCTGCGGCCAGCTCTGTGAACTTGCCTCTGCCCGTGGCCCAGGGTCTACCTGCTGTACCACACCTGGGGCCAAGTGCTGTACGGGGGCATCGCCGGGGGCCTGATGGCCGTCGCCTGGTTCGTCTTCACCCAGGAGGTCCTCACCCCGCTGTTCCCTAGGATAGCAGCCTGGTAACTGCCTCCCGCCTGTGTCGCTGTCCCCTCTCCCTGCACCGTCCCAGACACTATGTCCTGGGCCCCCTCCTGCCAAGGGGCCCAAGTGGGGGGACCCAGGCGTGCTGATCCCAGCCTCAGTCTCCTGGGGAGGGCCCCAGTGCCCAGGCCTCTGGTGGGCGTAGGGAGCAGGGCCTGTTCGCCTGGCTTCTGTCTCCCCCAGGGGTTTTCTCAGTCCAGAAGCTGAGGTGCCAGCCTCTGTCCTTGCGTGGTCTCTCGGGAACGTGGAAAGCAGCGTGTGTCCTTCTGGGTTGTACGTTCCTTGGGGCCGTGCCCCTGCCCGAGTGTCACACCTGTGGCCCAACTGGGTCTCTCAGTGGCCCTGGGGGCACGGGCCGGGCAAAGATTCTGATCGGCAGGGGGAGGGTGTGTTGCTGGCCCAGTGGTGGGGGGGGATGTCCGGCTTGGTCACAGACCTTGATGTGTTCTTGGCTTTCTGGGTGTCTGTCTCTCCAGGCCTGTCTCTGAGTTCTTCCTAATTCGAGACACGAGCCTTATTCCCAACGTCCTCTGGTTTGAATACACAGTAACCCGGGCAGAAGCCAGGTAAGTCAAGGGGACTGCAGTCACCAGGTCCTGGCTCAGTGGGGCACAGCCCTCAGGCAGCACTGCTCCCATTTCTGGAAGGCACCCCAAGAACCAGGCCTTTGTCTAAGGACTTTTCTTATACTGCCTCACTGAATCCTCCACTGGACCCCATTTTACAGATGAGAAAACTGAGGCTCAGAGAGGCGTCACTTGACTGAGGATATGCAGACCGCAGGTGTGGGAGCCAGACTGGGAACTTAGGCTGTTGGGCCCAGAGCCATGCTTTTAACCTCTGTGGCCCAGAACCAGAGAGCTGGGCAGCCAGGACTCTCGGGGGGGGGGGGGGGGGGCCTGTGTGTCAACAGCCCCTTGGGGCTATTCTGTCCAGACCCTTTTCTTTGGAAGGGTAAACTGAGGCACGGTGAGTTAGGAGCACCTGAGGTTGCACAGCTAGTTGGGATGGAGCTGACTTGGCTGCTTTCTGACTCAGCTCTCCTCTCCATGTGCTTCAAATTCTGGGTGGGATGCCAGCTGGGGTGGGGAAGGCCTGGCTCCTTTCCAAGTTCAGAGGGGAGCTGAGGCAAGGTTGGGCTCCCATGCAAGCCTGGGAGGTTTCCTGAGGAGCCCTGGGTTCCTGGTGAGAGGAGCTACAGGGCAGGCCCCCCCCAGTTGGAACATGTGTCCAGGACATCATGGTCCATATTATCCTAATGAACTTAGAGGTAAAGCCCTGTCTCCACGAGGAAAGGGGATTTGAGGGGGTTAGAACAGGCAATCCCATTACTGGCAGGAGGCCGCAGCTGGCCCAGGCTCTCCACCTGGCTCCTGGAGCCGCCCCGCCCCTTCCTGCGTTCACCGAAACTTCCACGTGCCCCTGCTCTGTGCCAGACTGTGTGCTGGGGGCAGGCACAGAGCAGGAGGGCAGTGGCCGGCAAGGGATGGTCACAAGGAATCAGGCGCCTACCTGTGTGACCAGTGCCTTGGTCTTGAGAGCCCACGGCAGGAACGTGATGCGGGGCTGGGGTGCTTGGCTGTGCTGGCTGGGCGTGGTGGGAGAAAGCGGGATCATTGGAGTTGGGACTTGGCAGGGAGAATGCTGTCAGCATAGGAAAAACAGCTTTATAGCTTCTGAGTCAGCAGATAGAGGCAGATGTGGCCAGAGCCCAGGAGAAGAAGGGGGTTGGCCAGTAGATGAGGCTGGGACTGCAACATACAGGACCCGTGGGTGCAGGTGTGTTTCTGCATTTCAGGTGGGACTCTTGACGAGCCCCATCCTCTTATCTGAACCTCAGCCAGGCCCTCCTGGGAACAGGACTGCCCCTGCTTCCCTCAGCTTCCTGAGCCCATTGTAGGCACAGCCACACCCCCAAATCAGGTACTGAGATCCACTGGGTCAGCAGTTCCCCTCTCTTTGCTTCTATCCATCCCAGAAGGAGAACTCGACTATCTTCTCATCTGTTTCGGTTGATAATAACAGAATCCCACTTGTAAGTGGGAGCTCCCCAGACTTTCTGGAATCCAGCCAGGTCCCTCGTGCCTCTGTTCTCTCATCCTGTTCCCAGCCCTGCCCCTGGCTCTGCACTTGGACTCTAGAGCTGAGTACCTGGGATGCAGGCCCAGCAGAGACACTGACCCTCTCTTTGCCCCAAGTCCCAGGTCCCCAAGCACGAGCTCTGATTGGCCCAGCTCAAGCTGACCCTGGGGCCCCCTGGGAGCGGGCATTCACTCATTTTGATGGGATTGAGGGTAGGAAGGGAACAGCTGAGGGGGCGGCTCACTGAACGCCAGGAGCCACCTCATTTGACCCCCCCACCCCCATTTTGTAGGAACAGACAGCGCAAGCTGGGGACGAAGCTGCAGTGATGGGTGAGCATGGCTGGCTCCAGCCTCCAGATCTGGCCTGCATGATGCCTTGCAGGATGGATGGGATGACAGACAGAGGGACGAAGCAGAGACCTCTACAGATCCAAGTCACCGAGTGGAGCCTTTTTTTTGCTTATTTTAATTTTGATGAACAAAGTGGACCAAAGGGCTGAGCCAGCCCCTCAGCCAGGACCCTGGAGGGCCTGCTGCTGGGGGGCGGTGGGGGCTCATGGCCAGAGACCCTCGCAGTGCTGCTGCCAGTCCCCGGTTGGGCAGAGAGTGCCCTTGGCATGGGCACTAGGGTGTGGGGTAGAGAAAGACGGCTCGCACCTCTGGTCACAGGGCCAGGAGATCCAGGTGGCGTGAAAAATGCACACTATTTATTTTTGGGTTTTGTCAAAGGCAGATGGGATTTTGGAGAGGAGGCTAGAAGAGCCTGCTGTGCGGGGGCCTCCCTGCGTACTGAGGGGCCCAGGGTCAGCTCCCCAGGCCCTTTGCCATGGGCCCGAGAGGTGGCCTGCCTGGGGGCCCTGGGGGAGGGAGCATCCCCACGCCTTTCCTGCCACCAATGCTATTCCAGAACCTCGGTCAGTGTTTCCTGCGTGGGCCTGGGCCCAGAGAGAGCGCGCGTCTGGCGCTGCTGTCCTTGTGTCCTGCCCGCATCAACCCTGCACCACAAGGGCTTTCTCTGGTCCCCTGTCCCCAAGACAGTGGTCCCTCTCTGACAAAAAGAGCCTGCACATGTGGGTGAGCAAACCCAAGCTGTTTACAGCTCTCTCCTGTCCTGTCGTCCGGTAGCGGTTCGTCTTCATCTCCACCCAAACTGCAGAGGGAGTGGGAACTGGCGAGGGGAGTGAGGCAGTGGTGTCTACAGTCTTGTCCCCCCCAGCCTGCCCTCTGTGTGCTCTGAGCATTCCTCATCCTTCCCACCCTCTCCGAGAGGCTGGGAACCTGCTTGGGTCGCCCTGGCCTGTGTCTGGGGTGTGACTCACAGATCCCCAGGGCCCAGCTCAGAGGCCAGCTCCTCCCAATCTTGATGTCTCTTTGAAATGGAGTTTTGGAGAGGAGATGCTTCCAAACTCGGAAGCTTCTAGAGCTGAACCAGGCTGCTCAGGATCTGTGTTCCGATCCCCATCCTCCCCACCACCCTCCACCACCGCCACCTTTTCTTTATGGAGGTTATTAACCTGCTGCTGAAGCACAATATTTTGGTGCTTTCTTTTCTCATTTGTTCGAGACAGTGTCCAAAGCCATTCCAGACGCCAGGACCAGGGGCCTAATTTTGGGGAAGGTTGGTCGGTCCCCACGTTTTCCTTTCCTTCCCTTATTTTTATTTTTTACTTTTTTCTCCTGAGACAAGCCAAGTGTGAGGTGGTTTGACTTAAGAAAAATCAATGAAATTGTTTACTATTGTTTTAAAATAAAATCTTGAACTCTGGCAGCTTGAGCACATTGACTGAGCTGATGGGAGGGGGCTGGGACACAGCCATGGGGACATGACCCTGAGGGGCAAAGGTGTGTGGCGAAGACCAAAAAATCCTAAGGATCTCCGAGACATGTAGTCCCCTCCAGCCCCCAAAGCCAGGGTCGGAATGGTGTCTGCGACACTTAACACCAGGCTCTGAGGTCAGCTCCCTGCTGTCGCGTATTTTTCGGCACCCCCGTCTGCCTCCCTGTGTCATCCTGGCTGGCTCTGCTCTCACTAAGCCTGGCTTTTCCTCTCTGTGACTGACAGCCCTTGAAGATGGAGGAAAACCAGCATATCTGTCCTCCCTCAGCTTCTGCCAGGATAAATAGTTCCACTCCTTGTTGAATTCACTACTTCTTGAGTGTGCAGACAGGTATCGAGCTTTGAAAGAAAGAACTGCAAACTGACCTGGGTTTTGGAGTCCTTGGAGTGAAATGAGCACAAGTCATTTCAAGGGTCCAGAGTGGGGGTTCTAACTTTTCCTTAATTCATTAAAGCTGATTCAGAAGAGCTTCACCCTTAGGCTGAAGGTGAATCAGAAGTAATCCATCCCAGCCTCCCATGAGCTCGAAGGCTGGGTTTGGGTGCCCCACCGTGGTCCACAGAACCTTGACATTTAGTTCAGGTGACCTCATCCCATGTAGGTGGCAGAAGCAAACAGATCCCTGGAGGGAGGAACCTTCATGCTAGACTTCAGTTATATATAGTTTTAAGAAATTACCATGAACAAAATACCAAGTTGACCAGTTAGAAAAGGAGTCACCACCATCCTTGAGAACCAGCAGGAAACAAGTATTAGGAAGAAACCCACCCACGCGTCAGGTGCTAGTGATCAGACGCACGTTGTAAGTTGTTTCACTTTTTTAAAGAAATAAAGCACAAACTTGAAAATACCTGCAGAGGATAGGAAACTACAAATGTGAACCCTGGCAGATTTTTAAATGAATCCTGAAAAATACAACAGCAAAAAAAAAAAAAAAAAAAAACCAACAACTCGATAGGTAGGTCAATAACAGTCTACTAGACACAGTTGAAGGGAAAAACTGGAGAAGTCAGAGGAAATCTAGAATGCAGCAGGAGAAACAGCAGCAGGGCTGTCTGATGAGCCATGGCTTTTCCCCCAAGTCCCAGGTAAACACTGCTTTTACCCCAGTTGGCACTTGTCCACACTGTCCTGCTTGGGCTCTCAGAACTGCCCAGCACCCCACTGCATACTTCGCCTAACTCCATCTTTTCCCATTCAGTTGGTCACCAAGCCTCGCTCATTCCACTTCATAAGCATTTAAAGAAAAAATCTGGATTAAGTCTGTTTATGGGTTTTTGTTTCTTCTTAAATATTTGGCTGCATTGGATATTAGCTGACACATTGGGGATCTTCGCTGTGACATGTGGAATCCAGCTCTTCAACCAAGTATAGAACCTGGGCCCCCTGCATTGGGAGCAGGGAGACTTAGCCCCTGGACCACCTGGGAACTCCTTGTGAGCATCTTTGAAATAGCCACTTTCTCCACCTCCCAGGTCAGTGTGGGTCCTGGCCCATGAGCCCCTGTTGCTTCAGTCGTGTCTGACTCTGTGTGACCCCACAGACGGCAGCCCACCAGGCTCCCCCGTCCCTGGGATTCTCCAGGCAAGAGAACTGGAGACAGCAAAGCCTCCTGGCAGGCTCCCTCATCCCCACTCCAGGCCTGCCCTTGATTCCAGCCACTGCACTTCCCCAATGGAGAGAGCCCAAATCAAGTTCATGCCAACCCAGAGAGACAAACTTCCAGAGGATCTAGGCAAAAGCCAAGTATTCTTTATGATTTTATTAATTATATATATATTACATTCTCAAATTTCAAATGATGTATTACACAAAATATATAAACTTATGACAGTTCTTTTTCATTCATTTTGCAAAAAAAAAAAAGAGTTCATCATCTGCATCACTGGCATTAGGGCAGAGTGTGGCTGTTTCTGGGCAGCCTCAGTCTGCTGACCTAATTCTCCCAGGTCCACTAGACAAGCGATTTGGGATACGGCAGGACTTTCTGCATTTCAAGCATGGTGCTGTACTTGGAAATTTTACTCCAAACACAGTGGCACAGCATTCAGATGGTTGGATTTCAAAAGTTGATCATGTAGGAGTATGTGATCTCCCCAACACTTACCTCCCCTCATGTGTCCAGAGACCTGTGTCATAGGTCACACCCCAGGGATAATGACTACATCTTCATGGTACTTTGACTCTCCCCTCCCCCGGAAGTTCCACCAGAGTACTGATTAGGGCTGTTTTAGGTAAATGTGTCTTCCTCAAGCAGTACTTTGCTGCTCTACAGAACTGAGTGAGCCTCCACCTTATGAGACCTGTAACAACCCAAATGCAAAGGGATGAACTCACAAAAATCCTGCCTTGTAGTCAGCCCCAGGCAGTTCTTAAAATCTGAGTTTCTGGAGTCATGGGCACGTGCCCCTGCTGTGTCCTTGGCCTGCATCACTGCCTCCCCTCCCTGACTGCCCTCAGCTGGGTCGGGGCAGCGCCCGCCTAGTGAGGCTCACACAGCAAGCACTCAGCTCCTGCTGTGGGCCCTGCTTCCTGAGATCCAGCCTGGGGACACCGGCGGCCAGCCGCTCCCCAGCTGCAGAGCAAGGCCTCTGTGCTGTCGTGATGGGATTCTCTTCAGGTCCTGCTCAAGGTCCCTGAAGGGGACCCACCCTGCGGGCCAGGCTGGGAGGGGCCCGCCCTGGCAACACCCACTCCTCACGGGGCTGGGGCTCCGCTCCTTGCTCCCTGGGGCTTTGGGCATGTGGCATGTGCTCCCTGAGTCTGCTCCATCCTCTGAAACATGGAGACAACCTCCCTCAGTGAACGTCGCAGCTTAGCCAGGCCACGAAGCACCTCACCCCCAGGCTGGGTAGTCCCTCCCACCCTCAGCATCTTCCTTTTGGGCCAGGGTCTTCCCTAGGGCCAGAGTCCCTCCACTCTCCATAAGCTGCCCAGTTGACTGTGGCAGGACATGGGGACTGTGCTGGGTGACTGGGGCTGGGGACACATACAAGGTTCTGACTGGGTGGCCCCAGGCAGTGGTGAGGGCTGGGGTCAGACAGCCGCTCAGCCACCACTCCTGCTGGGCTCAGTGCTGGGCAGCAGATATAGCCTTGGGCCCAGACCACAGACCCCAGGCCCTGGCCCAAAGGCCCCTGGAGAGCTGTCCCTACCTGAAGCCCAAGTCACAGGTAGGAGGGCTGTGTCTGAAGAATGCGGGCCTGGGTCTGCTGCTCCATGCTCAGAGCCCTGAGGTCTGGGCCAGCCCTGGGCTTCCTGACCCACACGAGAGCTCGGCTCCTCTGGGGGCGTGCCCCTGGGCCCACTAGCTGCTTGGACACCAGCTTCCAGATGCAGGGAAAGTCAGGGGAGGGCAGGGCCAGGCGCCTGCCCTGCCCTGCCTGCCTCCTTGGCTGAAACAACTCTTTACCAACACATTTCCCTTTTATTAACTGCCATGTAAGTTGTTATACAACCAGGACACGGTTCAGGAGTCAAGCTGTGTGAAAGCAAGCGCAGTGAGGCCCACTGAGCCACATCCTCAGAAGAGCAGGCGAATGGCGCTGCGATGCAGAATGGGCTTCCCCGCCACCAGCACACCTCGCCCCTGACCCCTCAGCTGTGGGGAGGCCGGGAGACTGCAGCTCCAGGTAGTTTCATCTCAAGGTCCTTGGGAGTTGAGGGACTGGGCTACAGACCTCAGCCTGGCCGTGCAGGCAACAGAAGCTGGGCAGAGCTGAGCTAGTGAGGAAGGGCCTGTCCAGTCCCCACCCTCATGGGGGCTGAGCTCAGCTAGTTCCTTTCCCAGGAGGAGGCCACTGTGAGTGAGACACTAGGTGCCCAGGCCGACCTCCTGTTCAGTTTCTGGACTCAGCCTGGGTGCTGGCGAAGACCCATGAAAGGCACTCAGCTTGGGTCCGCAGGCCCTGCTGAGGGTGGCTGTCCCTGACTGAGATCTGTGGGGCCCAGGGGAAGAGGGAGCAAAGTAGTGGAGCCCAGTGGGTGGCGCAGCCCAAGGCGGGGTGGCTGGCACCGGCAGGCCGAGCAGCGGGCTCAGAGCTTGGCCCGGGGGTGGCTCTGGAGCAGAGCCCGCATGTCCAGGAGTGCCTTCTCCAGATAGTGCGCCAGGTGGACTGCATTGGTCTCGGCACAGCTGTTGTAGGCTGACACGGAGAAGTTGATGTGTGTCTCCATGGGGTTATAGCAGACGCCATAGCCGTCTGGCACCACGGGCCCAAAGAACATGACACAGTCTGTCTTGGCAGGGACCTAAGGATGGTACAGGACCAAGGCTCTCATCCCAGCCCCACAGTGCCACCAGCCTGCCTTCCACGTGGGCTCCCACCATGATCTGCCTGAGACGCCCTCTCCCCGTCTTCAGCAGATAGCTGACTCTCCTCGAGTCCTGAGGGGTGCAGTTCTGGTGACACCTCTCTACAGATTTCCCTGACATTCCTGGGGGGCTGTCACTGTCCTGCCTAGACTGTGAGCCCCTGGGGGCAGTATCCCAGTACCCTGCACAGGCTGGCCTAGATCAGATGTTCTTTAGCATCTGATCAGTGAGTGAATGAAGCCAAGGAAGAGGAGGGGTCCCGACTCCTTTTCAGCCTGCCAGAGGTGAAGCCAAGCCCCTGATCCCAGAATTCAGCTGCTTCAGGAGTGGCCTGTGTGAGTCACATCACCTCCAAGTGACTGTGTTTCAGACCTCGGTGGAGCCTCGCTGGCTTCTGTCCATCCCACCCCCCGGCAGTTAAGGCAGTGGCTCACCTGGCTGGTGGAGAGGTTGAAGTGCATGGCGATGGCGTAGGAGGTGTCCATGAAGATGTCGGGCATACTCACTAGGTCTTCGATGGCCTGAAGCTTCAGGCCCAGCAGATGCCGGTCAAAGGCCTCCCCACGGATGGCCTGAGGGAGGGGAGCTGTCAGGAGCAGGGGCTGTAGCCCCACAAGTTGCTGCCCTCCCTAGGAGCCTCTGGTGGCGATGGCTCTTCCACTCACTGGCCCTCAGACCAGTGAGACCAGAGTAGCCGGGCAGGAAAGCTCTCACTTCACAGACGGGGAAACTGAGGCCTAGGGACTCCCCTGCCTCTAGGGAGACTGGAAAGTACAGCCTAAGAGCACAGGCCTCCAGCTGGGTGGCCCGGCCCCATCCTGGCTGTGGGACCTCGGCTGGTCACTGACATCTAGGGGCCTCAGTGTCTTCATCTGTGAGATAGGACAATCACTGCACTCCCTCTGTGGGGCGGCACTGATCAAAGTAGCTGCCTGAGCATCACATGGGCAAAGCCTGGCGTGTGCAGGCACTCAGGGTTAGGCTGGGAACCGGACCTCCACCCCTGGACTGCAGCCCAAGCTGTCAGAAGGCAGGCACCCTGTGTACCGCTAGACTGTGCACACCCTCAGCATCCTGGGCTCTGGGGCAGCGGGAAGGGTGCCTGACACAACATGATGCAGAGGCCAACCTGGGCCCAGGGCAGTTGCTGGGCCTTGTCTTCGTTTCTCCCACTGTAGAATGCGGATGTTCAGCGTTGCTCCAAGTGCCCCAGTGCTTAGGGCAGGGGTGCCTGATGCTAAGGGGAGCAGCTATTTGCTGCAGGGATGGACAGGCCAGGAGGTCACGCCCAGGGCCAAGGGAGCAGGGATGGGGGGTGCTGGCTCACCCGGTCGGTGTAGGCTCGGTGGGCCTGCACGGCCTTCCGCAGCAGCTCCACCTTCTTGTGCTCCTAGGTGAGGGGGAGAGGGCGCTGACGCTTACTGTCCCTGCTCCCCCCTCAGGGGCCCACTCCCCACTCCAGGTTCTGTTCTCCCTGAGAGCACAGACTGGCCAGTCCCCAGCCAAGGCCTGACATAGGGCAAGTGCTCACTGCTGGTGGCTGGCCCTTGAACAACTCGGTTTAAACTGTGCAGGCCTACTTATATGAGGATTTTTGTCAAAAAACACAACAGCATGACAGCCCACGGAGGGGAGGGCTGGACCTGCAGACACACAACCACAGACACAGAGAGCGACTATAAAGGGACACGTGGAGTTTCAACTGTGTAGTGCCCCGAACCCCGGAGCTGCTCAAGGATCCACTGGAGTTCCCTTTTCTTTTTGGCTGCCAGAAAGCTCTGCACCAATAAGTCCATAGCTCCATCTTCCATGAGATGCCCAGTGTCCACCACAGGTCTGGAATATAGTAGACGCTCAACGTGCACTGACAGGAGGAGGAGGAAGGGGGAAAGGCTCGAACCCAGCTCTCCCACCCTTGCCCCCGATCTCTCACCGTTACACTGGGATCATCCATGGCCTTGACGAAGGTCAGTGAGTCCATGGAAGCCGAGCGGATGGTGTCGGTCCGGCCCAGGTGGAACATGCGCAGAGAGGCGCTTTCGTAGGTGGCGCAGGCCTGCCCGTAGATCCTGGGTGGGAAAGGCGCTGAGCTCACCCCTGGAAGGTCCCTCCACCTGCCCCCAGGCTTCATCCTCCTTCCCAGGGTGTGGGGTGTACCTGTAGTAGGCCAGCTGCAGTGCCATCTGGATAAAGGCATCCGGGCTCAGCTTTTCCGATTTGGGGAAGTCCTTTCCAAAGTGGTGGAACACCATTACCGTGATGTCCAGGTCCTGGATCATGCTGGGGGTGGGGTGGGGGTGGAAAGTGAGGAGCAGTACCCAGCAGCCTCTGCCAACCCCACAGAGGGGCCGAGGGCAGTCTCCGAACCAGCAGGCACCATGGCGGACCTGGCTCTTGTTTTGGCTAGAGGAGCCCCTCCCAGCACTCACATGCTGAGGTTCTGCTTGGCCTTCTCAATGTCGCTCTTTATCTCGGGCGTGATGTTGAACCGCAGCTTCTTCGGCATGGGCAGGGGAACCATGGGAGACCGCACGAGTTCTGGCCTCTTCCTGCACAGGATGTGAGGTCTCAGGCTCCTACCAGGAGCCTCCAGAACCTGGGTCCATCCCCGGGATTACAATGGGGAGGAGGGAACCAGTCCAAGGAGACTCTTGGAGGAGGAGAAGGGACTTGTCCAAGGTCACCGAGCTGAGAAGTGGCAAAGCCAGAATGCAAACCCAGCTCTGATGGACTCTGGAACCCACGCCCCCTTCTGGCTTCCTCTGAAGAAGCACAGATTCCCAGCACAAGGGAGAAGGCCATTCCTCCTCTGAGAGCTCCTCTGTCACCTCTGTGTCACTGTCATCAGGAGTTGGAGAACTGGCTGGAGGGTGGGAGACCCACACTCACGTGAACTCAATGACGTGGTCCAAGAGGGAGACGATGGGGGGTCCCTCGGCCGCCGCATGCTCGTAGATGAGCCCACAGGCACCGTCTTCGGCCACGATGAACTGCAGGGGAGATGGGGTCACTGACAGCTCTAGGCCCCAGCAGCCATTCTCCTGCAGGGTCCCCTGCTGGGGGGGGGGCGGGCTCTGAACCATCTCAAGCACTTCGGCTGACTTATTACTCTTATTCATAACAGCTAACACTCACCGGGGACTTTGGGACGCCTGTCCCAGGTCACGCTAAGCACATCCTGTGCTCAGAGACCTTTCTGGGTCCTCGCACCTACCGTTCCCAGAAGTCCTACCACTACCCCATTTCACAGGTAAGAGGGAAAGTCATGACCAAGACCGTGCCACTCAGCCTGGCCCCACATTCCAGGCTCTCCCTGATCACAGACGGATGTGTTGGAGGTGACAGGGGTTACTGGGCCAGGCTTGGGAAAGACAGCTAATTATAGCCTCGTCTACCTGCTGGTTTCCCCCTGCTTTACAAGCTGGGAAGCCAGGGACGCCGGAGTCCAGGGGAGGGACAGGAAGTCCTGAGGTGGCAGTGGGCTGAGCCTGGGTGCGGGTTGGGGGTGGGAGTCCTGGCCCTGCCAGCTCCTTACCTGCAGTGTCTTGTCGAACCAGCGGTTGCCACTGTTGAGCTTGCTGCCGCCCCCGTGCAGCATCTGGCCCGCCACCTGGCTGCGGTACGTGTCTTCCGAGACCCGAGGCATGGGTGCGTCCAGGCACACGGTGAAGATGCTCCTCTGGATGGAGTGCACTGACTCCCGGTTCACCTTGTCTGTGGGGATGTGTGTGTGTGGGGGGGCCGGTGAGGGTTAGGCCTGGGGAGGTCTCTAGAGTTTCCTTTAACAGGGCCCTGTAGCCCCAGACCACCCCATGAGGCACTGCTGCCCTCCTTCAGAAAACAGAAGCCCAGGTCACAGAGAGAGCCAGTAAGGCAGCTGGGGATCCAGCATGGGAGTGGATTCTGGGGAAGATGCTCTTGCCCAACACGGGATTCAGAGGGGATGTGAAGGTGGGTTCCTCAGTCAGAGGACGCGTTCTCACTGCAACTTGCTACTGAACAGAAAGAAGAAACTAACAGAACCCAACGGAGATTTTCCCTTATGTGCAATGGGGCCAACAGCGCCCGCTCTGAGTCGAAGGGATTCAGCATGACAGGGGTTGCTGGGGTCTGATGTGGGTACCTTTGATGAGGGTGCTGTAGGCCTTGGCCCAGGAGTTACGGTGGTTGGAGGTGAGGATGCCCACGGGCTCCTTGTTGGTTTGCAGTGACGAGTTCCAGACCTTCTCCAGCTGTGTGAAGATCTGATCCGAGGTCAGGGGTGTCCCATCGCTGTGGTACACATCCAACTCAAAAAACTGTCCGGGCACAGGCAGGTGGAGAGAAGGGGTTTTGTGGGGGCCTCAGACAGGCAGCGGTCACCTCCCAGCCCAGCTGAGGGGACGGCGTCAGGCCGAGGGCAAGGAAGGGGAGGAGATCCCTGCACTGTTCTCCCCGGGCTGACCAGGCCCTAACTCTTGCAGGCCTCCCCAGGGTCGGGGCCTGTCTGGATACCCAGTGGAGAGAAGAGGTCCACGGCCTGCCTGTTCCAAGGGCACATGGGCAAGTGTGTTGGGGAAGCTGACTCTGAGCCCTGCCCTGCTTCTTCCTGCAACCATGTGGGGGTTGAACAGCTGCAGGGGGATCACCCACTTGGTAGTTATGCACCACGGTGATGTGCATAGGCGGCTTCTTGGTCCTGCTGAACTTGGTGACCAAATCCTGCTTGGGGCCCGGCACACGGCAGGACGATAGGATCTGATAGTACTGGTTCATGCACAGTGGCTTGCCCCCCAGGTACTCCACGGGCAGGGTCTCGCTGCAGGGGCAGAGGGACAGGGAGGTAGGTGGGATCCGTAGGAAGCTCCTGGGTCTGGCTGCAGGCTGGGTTGGGCAGTGGGGCTCACACAAGCAGTGCTGGGCCCCTTGGTGCCCACCCCCGCATTTAGCGTGGGAAGAGGGGAAGGGGGGTGGTTGTTGGAGGCCAACTGGGTCAGGAGGCCTGCGAGCCACCCTACTTGTGAGTCACCCTGGAAATTCCCTTCTCTTCTCTGGGCTTCACTTTGCCACAGGGAAGATGAAGCAGTGAGTCATCCCCTGGGGTCCCTTCTTCAGCTGGGATGTCAATTCCAGGGATCTCTTGGGAGAGGGTCCCCTGGAGGAGGTCACGGTAGCTGGAGCTGAGGACTCAGGTGTCCCGATCCCCGTGCTCTGCCTCCCCAATCCGCAAAGAGGCTAGGTCAGCAGGAAGTGAAAGCCACTGAGCTCTGGGCCTGCTCAGCAGTCAGGCAGGGGGTGGGGCTGGGCTGCTGGAGTGGCTGTAGTAATTAGGCGGTCCAGGTGGGAGGTGACAGGGTGGGGATACGGCCACTCACTTGTCAATCATGGCCTTGAAATCCAACACGCCCTCGATTAATTTGGCAGCGAACCTGGAGGGACAAAGTAAAAATCCCAAGGCTGTGTGGACAGCCAGAAGAAGGTTGTTTCACTCCTCTCACTGCCTAGAGAGCCTGAAGAAGTTCAAGTGTAGAACCTGTATTTCTGTCTCACTCTGCATAATCTCTAGGGAAAGGGATTAGGGTGATGTGTTGGCCAAGCAATTGGCAGGACTTTGGTGCTACTGAGCAGCATGACTATGGCTGGCTCCATCCTCAGAGGGTCCAAGACCCTGATTCACAGCCTGGAGCCTGGAAGGCCTTCACCCTGTTCTGAAGCATCAGTTAGGGAGGGACCTAGGACTGTGGGGGGAAGGCGAAGGGTGACTGGGGGGACAGTGGCTTGAGATGTCCCCCCTCTTAGATCTCTTCCTGTTTCTGGGCCTGTGTGTCCCCCAGGGCATCTCAGTCAACCTGCTCCTTCCTCCCTGAACCGCCTGGGCCACATCAACCATGCCTGATGCATGGGGGTGCTCCTGGCCCCCAACATGGGGACCGCTGGCTAGAGTTTCTGGGCTTGAACCCCTGGTCCTTCCTGGGGTGCCCTGGTCCCTTTAAAAGAAGCAGGTATGGCCCTGAGAGACTGACTAGTCCTTGGGCAGGAGATCTTGTCACTGGTATTTTTATCCCTGGTAAAACTGGAATAGAGGCCAAGGCAAAGTGACATGGCTGTATGTGGAAAACGGGACTGTGTACAAAGGTCACCCTTGTGGCCAGCTGAGGAAAGTGGGAAGGAAGAGGTCAAGTGCCAGAACTGGGGTGAGTGGTAGCCTCAGGTTTAGGGAAAGGGAGGAGTCCTACTCTGCAGTTTGGTGGTTAACAAGAGTCAGGAAGATTCTGCTTCATGTCCAGGTCAGTCAGTCCTGAAAGGTGATCTTGGGCAGGTCCCTTCACTGCTCCTAACCTCAGTTTCCCTATCTATAAAACAGGGATGATGCTGCCTACTTCCTAAGGCTATTTGTGGGGATGAAAGATAATGAACAAGGCTGGGGCCCCTCTATTCTCCTGGGGGAAGTGGACATCAGGGCCCTGGGAAGGTCCAGAGCTCTGCCTCCACCTTGGTGACTCACCGGAGCTGGCCCTGCCGATCCACAAAGTCCTGCTTCGGCAGCATCACACCAGGGCTGGAGTAGATGACCAGGGGCTGGCGGTACTGGAGGTAGGCTGTTTTGAGCCACCAGTCGGACAGCTGGGGAAGGACCAGAGCCCGTGAGGAGGGATGGATGGGGACCTGGTTGCCCCTTCACTACCAGGGCCAACAGAGCTGGCTGGGTGCCCTCTGCCCTCTCTAGTGGGCACAGATTCTCAGACTGAATGCTCAGATCCAGAACCCCCCAGTCCTGTAAACCCAGCAGCAATCCATCCTCGTCCCTCTAATGGAGCCAGTCAGCATTAACAAGGGGAATCAGGCAACACTCTCAAGGAAAAAAAAGACTGGCAGGAAACCTGGGATTGGGGGAAGAACAGAGGGAGAAATAGCGGTCATTTTTTCCTTCTCTTCATTGACATATTTCAGGTCGATGACTTTAGTACTTTTAGAAAATAAAAATGTACGTCTGATAGAAAGGAAGCAAGAGAGAAAGTTATATGAAAACAAAGTCTGATAAGTAAGTTTCTGCCCATCTCAGGTGGGCATATTCTAGGGAAGCAGGAGCCCTCAGAAACCCTGATCCTCTGTGCCCTCAGCTTTGCTGCTGTCAGGCTAGGGAATGGACAGCCACTTGGATCTCAAGGTCAGGGCAATCTGGAACACAGTCCTGGACATCTCAGAGCCTCTGTAAGGACAGATCACTGTACTAGTGACAAGATGTAGGTGACTCTCTACTAGGCTGGCCACTCTCTGCCCAGGGTGGGGTATTTCCATGGATATGCAGCTAAAGGTTCCTGTCTTGGGACCTGCAGGTGACCATCATCCTTGAACCTTATGTGCTGACAGCAATACTGCCCCCACTACACATTCCCCCCAGCACAACCCTCTGTGGCAGGTCCTTCAATCCCTGGAGACTCAACCCCCACTGTGCTTCCTCATCTATCTTAAATGCAGTAGGACATGCCTCTTATCACATGGACTCCCCTTGGGAAACTGCTGGCCATTGGCCCCTGGCAAGGGGTGAACAAGGGCAATATGCCTGGGTTACACAGCAGGCCCGTAGGCAACTGCTGTCTGCTGATCTGGGACCTAGAGACATGGTCCCCGATCAGCCAGGCCCTCCTGTCTAGCTTGGAGCCTCCTTGAGCGCTGCTGTGTGGCTCTTCGATCCATCTCCCTGGGCCACAGTTTTCTCATTCGTAGATGGGGAGGGGCAGACAGAAGCTCCCTCCCCTTGGGGACAGCCAGGTTGGGCTGCCCTTGAGCCAAGTGCCCCCACAGCCCTGGAGATCTCAGAGCCTCTGACCAGAGCTCTGGAATCCAGGGGAGCCCCTGCAGATGGGGGCATTCCCTCAGTGAAAATCTGCTGAGCAGGGGCAGAACCCTCCAGGGCCCGTGAGTGGAGACGGGCTGGTGCTCCCACGCTTTTAGCCAGAAGATTAAGTCTGAAATAACAGTTCTGGCTACAAACAAAGTTGGAAAACTGCCAGATCCCAGATGCAGTAAGATTCCGACCTTATCGCAGGTTCGTCTCTGCTGGGTCCTCTCCCCGCCAGCCTGCCCATGGGCTCCTGTTCCCACCTGCGCTTCCCTCCCACCAGCACGGGAGCCCTAAGTTCATGCTGGGTGTGAGATGAACACAGAAAAGTGCCCGGGGCACCAGTGCAGACACGCCTGCACACGCTGGACACAGCTTTGTGAAAGACTGAGACACAGAACCAGGACAGTCAGTCACTGTCAATACGATCACCCCACAGCCCCCTCCCACTGAGCTCCAGTCCAGGGGCTTCCCGGGACCCCCCACCCCTGCACCCCACTCCAGCCCCCATCCCTGAACCCGCCAGCTGTCTCCACCTGTGCCTGCGCTGCCCCCTCTGTCTCACGCAGACCCAGCACCGCCTCTGCCCTGTCCTCCCTGCCCCTCTGGAGCGAAGAAGCTACTCTCCACCCTCACGCCTGCTCCGTCCTCTCCACTTGAGAGAACTGCACTGCCTGATACGGCCTGGTCCCCTCACGCGTGTCCTCTCCCTGCTCTACTTGACTGTCAATGCCACCAGGCTGTTGACAATGTCCTTCTTGCTCACCCAGCACCCTGCTTGGTGCTGGGCACAGAGTAAGTGCTCAGGAAACTTCATGGTGCAAATGGATGCACCAGTGCAGCCTGTGTTGGAAAATTGGGGGTATGCAGCCAGCAACAGGCCACAGGAGGGGCGCTCACAACGACCCAGGCCTTCCGGGAGTGGCCCTGTTCCCCTCACCCTCCACATGCGCCAAAGGGACTGGTGCGCCCCCTGCTTTCTCACTCACCCAGTTCTCCATCTTCCTGGCTCTGCGCTCCAGCCCCTTCTGCAGGCGCTCCCCTACACCACCTGCTGTCTGAAACTCTTCCACCAGCTGCTTGGTTTGGGTCCATTCTTCCTCGCTCACGATGGGCTGCAGCGCCTTGAGATAATGGTCCAGGGTCTGCTGGAGCGGGGGCACAGGCAGCCGGGGGAGCGAGTCCTGGTGTGCCTTAAAGCGACTGGAAACCTTCATCAAGGAGGAGGGCTTGAGGAGGCCCAGGGGCTTCACCTGCAGGCAGCAGAACATCCTGCTCATTCTCTCACCAGCTCTGGGAGACCCTGGCGCTCCCAAGGCTGAAGTCCTGGGCACTTATGTGCCCATTCCTGGTGTCAGAGACAGCCTCTTGGGTGGGGCCTGCCCTGGTTTCCCAGCCCTCAGCTGTAGGTGTCTCGCCTCTTAGGGGCCTGGAGATGCAAGTAGGGATGGGGGAGGGTGGGGAGGGGCCACTCATCTTGGCAGGGCTCACAGGAACCAAGTCAGGATGGATGGCACCTGCTGGGGGCGGCAGAGATCAGAGGGGCCTCTCACCTGTTGGATGTATAGGGCCCCGCCTTTCTCACCCTGGTGAGCCAGCCAGCTGGTGAGGTGATGGCTCCCTCCCGGAGGTCCCCACCTCCTTTTCTCCCACCCAAACCAGGTTGAGAAATAGGAGGGAAGAAGAGAAAATTAGATAGAGCTAGACGATCACAGTACCTTTAGGATTTTTCCTGTCTGTGGGCTGGGGAGAGGGATGGCATGGGGACAGTGCTGTGCCAAGAGAGAGCTGAGTGGCCTGGCAGGAGGGTGAGAGTTGGCAGAGAGAGAGAGAGAGAGACAAGAAGGTCCAAGGCTGCTGGCAGCAGTGGGCAGGCAAGCAGCAGAGGCTCCATTTCATACCTTCTCTTTCTGCTGCCCGTTCTCCATGGCAGGACTGAGGTTCTGAGCCCTGTCTGTCTGCCTCTTGGGCTGGATCTCTAAGCCTAACTGTGCTACCAAGTGGGTGAGCAGAACCTAGCAAGAGGCAGCCACTTTCCCGGGCTGGAAAGAGAAGACAAGAGCCAAGATTCAGGGGGAGGCAGACGGGGTAGTGGCTGCAGCGGCTGTGGTGGCATCTGGGCTTGTGGTTGCTGCGGGAGCAGCTGCTCCATCCTCCCCAGCTTCCAGAAGTGGAGTAATGGGGAGCAGATGAGAGGGATAACGCTGTGCACTGGAGAAGGAAACCTGGAAAATGTTTCCCTTTCTTCCCTGGATGGGTCCAGGGCCAGGGAGTCAGGCCAAGTGGTATTAAAACTCTACCTGCTGGAATGTGCATCGGTCTGTGTGATGAGGGAATACTTAGCTGGAGGACAGAAACTGCTTGACCACCAAGGTTATACTGTAACCGTGAATATGGTCCTGAACACTGGGGATGGAGCCATTGAGGAGGAGACCCCGGGAAGGGGCAGCCAGTGAGCATTTCCCTCCAGGACATCTGGTTCCTTCTGGACCACCCTTCCCCTAAAGTCTAGTTCTCTTGAGTCTAGTTCATTCAGCTGGGGGTTACCAGTAGAGACCTTTGGGCATTAAAAATAAACCAAAGAATGCTGGCTTTGGGATTGGGCTAGATTTGAGTCCCCTGACCAGGGAAGCTGAGCCAAGTCTCTTTTTGCCTCAGTTTTCCTGGCAGTGATCAGGTCATTAGGATGACCTAGAGGCAATCTGTGGGATGGGAACACCTTGCTGGCTCAGGTGGCGCCAGCAAGGAGGAGGTGGAACTCTGGGGCCCTGAAATATCTGGAAAAGTCTCTGGGAAGGTAGATTAGTACCTCAGCCCTCGGGGCCTCGCAGTGTCTAAATATCCATGGCAAAAACACAGGGAGATACAGAGATACACTAGGAGTAGACAGGAGAGGGATCTAAACAGAGAGCAGTGCCACCTGCTCCAAGCTGCCCTGGGGAAGACTGCGGGTGGTGGTCGGGGTGGAGGGGTGGGGGTTTGTAGATGCTAATGAAGTTGCGGGGAGGGGCTAGTGGAAGTCGGGGGCGTGGGGCTTCCGCCTGCCGTCTTCGGACAACTTGGAAGACTTTCTGAGCAGCCCAGCTTGATGCCTTCACTGGAGTGGCTCTGGCCACACACAGTTCCCCAGGGACCATTTGATCAACCCAGGAAGGGTGACCAACTGGATGGGGTTGGAGAAGTGGCCGGGGAAGAAATGGCTCAGGCTGCCGTGGACAGGTGTGTGAGTCAGAGAATAACCATGGGGAGACATTCCTGGTCTCTCCGCTCCTTGGCTCTGGGTCTGAGGGTGGAGGTGCGGCCCGAAGCCACGGTCCTCACAGGTTAAAAAAAAAAAAAGATACACATTCTGTACACAACTAACAACGACAACAACAAAAGGGACAAAACCCCACACGCTAAGACTAAAATTACAATAAAACTGTTAACTTCATCCATTTCAACTTGGGTCGTTGGAATTTAGTGCCACAAAAAGCCTCCTGACCTTGAGCCTCAGTCTCCCCCTCTGCCAAACGGGGTTAGTCCATCTGCTGACCTCACCCCAGCAGCTCCTAGCTGGGTTGGACAGCGGCCGCCGGGCCCCAGCACCTCGACGGCCGGTTTTCCCACTCGGGCGTAGCTACGTTGCTGGCCCCGTCCGCTGCCCGCCCGCCCGGCCCGCTCCAGGGCCCGCCAGGCCGGCTGCCCGGCCACACTCACCACGGTCCTGGCAGCGAATGCCAACATCTCTGCAGCCCGCCCGCGGACTCACAGTCCGCTCCGTCCGACGCCCTGGGCAAAGTCCGCGCCGCCGGTGGGTCCCTGCTAGAGCCTCCGGGCCAAGGTCGCCGAGTCACGGCCGCTAGCCGGTAGAGGCGGCCCCGCGCCCACCCACCGGGCCGGGCGGGGGGGGGCGGCCCGGGAGAGGCGGACTCGTGAGGCGGGGCCTCGAGCCGGTTCCGGCCCCGGAGGCTAAGCCGCGAGCGCGGGGCGGGGCCGGGGCGGGACCGGGGCGTAATGAGCGGTTGGGGAACCCCACGAGGCGGTGGAGCCCGGGAAGAGGAGCAAGGCGGAGGCCGCCGTCCGGTTCGCCCTCTCCCACCTCCATTAAGGCGTCCACAAACTGTGGGAGGCAGTGGTGTACACCCCCCTCAGTCATTTTGGGGGCGCTGCCCTCAGAGTGGTAGGAAAACACAACCATGTTGACAGAGGCAGGTCTTCTAATAGTCCTCGGGGTCGGGTCAGAGCCCGGCTCGAAGATGACAGGCGGGGACCGCCCCGCAAAAGCATGGCTGCCGAGCTCCCAGCGCCCTCCTGGCAGGCGGTTGGCGCGTCGGGAGGCAAGCCGGCCGTTGGTGCGCATGCTCGCCGGCACCCCCCACCAACATGGCCGCCGCCCCTCGCTGAGCGCACCGCCCCGAGCCGGCCGTTGGTGCGCATGCTCGCCGGCGCCCCGCACCAACATGGCTGCCGCGCCCCCCCACCCCCCCCGCTGAGTTCGGCCGCCCCGAGCCGGCCGTTGCTGAGCATGCTCCCAGAGTGCCCCGCACCAACATGGCGGACGTCTCCACTGGGGTGACTTTAATTCTCAGTTTTCGGTTATAGCCTGCCGGGGCTCGTTTCTCTTCAGCCAGCCCAGAGCGCGTGGTGAGGCCGGGGCAAGGCGGGGTGGTGCAGGGGTGAAAGGGGAGAGGGTACGGCAGGCATCCCGGCCGGCTCCCGGCGAGAGGAAGATGGCTGAGGGCGAGCGGCAGACGCCGTCAGGTAGGGCGGTGGGGCCGGTGTGGAGTGGGGGCTCGGGGGCGGTGCTAGGCGTGGGGGCGGGGAAGGGGTGGTGGTGTGTGGGGGGCGCCTCAGCGAGGGGAAGCGGCGTTGAGGAGCTGGAGGACCTCGACGGGCAAACGCTCCTGGGGCCCCGAGAAGGAGCAAGAGTTGATCGGGCCCCCGAGTGGGAGGGTCCGGAGGGAGGGCAGGATCCCGAGGCTGAAAGGGGGTGGTGAGTGGGGCTTGACACCGGAACTCGGGGCGCCAGAGCGGCCCGAGGGGTCGGGTGGGCAGAGCCCCGCGGCCAGAAGGGGAGGCTTTCTCCACATCTGGGCTGTTCGGGCTCAAGTCAGCTCTTGAGCTGGTGGGGAAGCACCCCACCCCTACCCCACGGATGGGGGCTGCTGTCTTTATTAGACCCTGCCTTGGGGGTGGGGGCTGGTGCTCCGTGGGGCTTGCCTCGACCCCCTATGCCAGCCTGCCTCCGCTCCCTGACCTCCCCTTATCACCTCCCTTCTCTTCCCCTCGGAAAAAGGGACTCGAGTTTCAGTGGCTGAGAAGTTATCGAGACAAACTGCCCCTCGGTCGTCTAAGCCACTAATTTAAAAAGGCTGGTTGTGCAAGGAGACGAGTCACTTTTCTGGCATCATCTGCTATAACTTTTATTTACAGGCAGTGGTTTCTTTTTAGATTATTTCGAATAACTGGCATGGAGGTGATGGGGAAAGGATCCTCTTAGAGAGACCGGTTACCTAGGGGAATGGAAGGGTGTTTGCTGACCACTCCCCCTGCCTTGAGCTGAGGAGAACTGACGGTAGATGACGTTTACATTCTGTCAGAGGTGTAAATAGGTTGTCCAAACAGTTATTTCAAAACAGCTAGTGTTTTGAAACCATTCTATATTCCTTCTACCCTGGCTTGCCTTTTATAATCTCTGGGAAGGTCTCAGGAGGGAGAAATTTTGAAGATCAAAGAGGTATACCCTTGCACCCCCCACCCCCCCCCCCCACCCTCCACACACACACACACACACACACACACACACGAACACACACAAATAAAAGAACATTGCCAGGGCTTCCTTGGTGGCTCAGATGGTAAAAGGGTCTGCCTGCAGTGCGGGAGACTCCGGTTTGATCCCTGGCTCAGGAAGTTCTCCTGGAGAAGGAAATGGCAGCCCACTCCAGTACTCTTGCCTGGAAAATCCCATGGATGGAGGAGCCTGGCAGGCTACAGTCCATGGGGTTGCAAAAGAGTTGGACAAAGAGTTGGGTATGGTCTGTCAAGGCAACTAAAACCAGACATTTATTTTACTTGGTACAGAACTTCTGTGCATATGTCCTTAGGAGTTCTGGTAATGGCATCAGGGTATATAAGGCAACCAGAATTATCAGTGAGATGAATGTGTCCCTGAAGATGGGTGGCGGGAGGTGTAGGGGCGAGAACCTAGGCACTGAGATAGAGGTGGGCTCAGGGAATTCTGTATGTCTGAGAAGGTTCAGGTTCCCAGGAGGTGGTCCTTCTTTGAAGTTTGAAACTCAGGATGTTTAGGAACAAGTAGTAGAAGAACTACTTAACTCAGTGTAGTGATAAAAACCTTGAATTTTGGAGTTACATAAACTTGGCTCTACCTGGCAAGCTCCGGCCTCTGTGAGCCTGTTTCCTTATTTCTTCTTGGCAGGGATGATGCAGGCAAATCGTGGGACGTGGTGGCAGTCAGTAAAGGTGGTTTGAGTTGAACATATAGACAGATTCCCAAATGGTAGATGGTAATATACTCTTTAGGGCTTTTAGGAACATCTCTAGAACCCTGGATATTTCCATCTTATACTGAGAAATTGTTGGGGATCCAGCTTGTGCTATGTCACCTTTGTCAGAGAAGGAATAATCTGAGGCTAGAGAAATTGGATCTGACCTCACTGATCATAGTTTCAAGTCTGAAGGCTTTTTTTTTTTAAATTTGGAATCACACGTTCTGGGGCTTGTGTGTGTGTTTCATCAGTGATTTGATGCGAAACTTCCAAGTAGCTTTTCCTCTGAGAACAGGACCCTGTGAAATAATGTCAGGAGAGTTCTTCCCTTGCAGAGAGGAGCAGTTCTCTCAAATTTAGAAGAGGGCTCTGTTCCCGAGGATCATTTGCAAATAGATAATTTGAAATGTGGAATACATTTTCCAAAAAAACAATGTGGTTAGGTCACTGGCCTGACCTAAAAAGCTTTAAATTTAGCATCTTACTTGAAGCAGCAATTTGCTAATAGTAGGGTCATCAATTTGAGGTTCTTGGGAACAGGACTTGCTAACCAGGTGGGCTGAAGAAAAAGAGTTTCTGGTCTCTTTTTTTTTCGGCCCTGGGTTGAATTTGAATTAGGCAGAGCTTTGCCTTACTCTCATCCCCCCTTCTCTTTAGGTCTCCAGGCTTCCTGGGACATTTCCTTTCGTCAAGGCCACTCCAGGAAGGCTCTAGTCCCCCAGATGTCACATGTTCTAGAACCTACTTAGAACTTTGTTCCCTTTGTTCATGTAACTAATGTAAGCTAGGTTTTAGGAGGATGGCATTGGGACAGATTTATATTACATTGTGAGTGACTGATAGTCTATCACTCTTCTTGGAAAGTTTTCATTTTCATTTGTTTATTAAAACTATTTTTTGAGAGTTTTCATTTTTATTTGTTTACATTTTTATTTGGCTGCGTTGGGTCTTCGTTGTGGCATGCAGGCTTAGTAGTTGTGGCTTAAGGGCTTAGTAGCCCTGGGATGTGAGATTTTAGTTCCTCGACCAAGGATCAAACCTGCATCACCTGGGTTGGAAGGCAGATTCTTAACCACTGGATCACCAGGGAAGTTTTGAGAGTTTTCATTTTTAAAGGAAGGGTCTTACTAATCTGACACACCTCCAATAGTAGATTCAGGCCCACAACTCCCAACCTACAAAATAGGTGTGTTTGGAATTCACAGTTTTTCAGATTTTAGGAGGCACTGTTCCATAATCAAACAGAAAGATCCATGCAGCAAAACATAAACTCCAGCTAAATGGGATGCACACGTTACTCTGTTTTTCTTTCCCTAGCTCCTGAAAATATAGAAAATCCATTTAAAATCGTTTACTTATGATTACAAAAGTATCATAATGCTAGTTTTTAATAGTAATATGTAGCTTAGAAAGTGGAAGTCCTTTATAAATCTTACCTCCTGGAGATGACAACTATTAACTTTGGTGTTTAACTGTTTAGATTTTTCTAAGGCATGAGCTGATAGGTATATGTATTGTTAATGTTCGTATGTAAATAGTTTTTTTTAACAACAGTAAGATTATATTGTATATAGTATGTTGCTGAAGTTCAGTTGCTAAGTCCTGTCCACCTCTTTGTGTCACCGTGGACTGTAGCACACCAGGCTTCCTTGTCCTTCACTCTCTCCTGGAGTTTGCTCAGATTCGTGTCCGTTGAGTTGGTGATACCATCCAACCATCTCATCCTCTGTCGCCCCCTTCTCCTCCTGCCCTCAATCTTTTCCAGCATCAGGGTCTTTTCCAGTGAATCAGCTCTTCCCATTAGGTGGCCAAAGTATTGGAGCTTCAGTTTCAGCATCAGTCCTTCCAGTGAATATTCAGGATTGATTTCCTTTAGGATTGATGGTTTGATTTCCTTGCAGTCCAGGGGATTCTCGAGAGTCTTCTCCAGCACCACAATTCGAAAGCATCAGTTCTTCGGTGCTCAGCCTTCTTTGTGGTCCAATGCTCAGATGTGTAAGTGACTACTGGAAAAACCATAGCTTTGACTATACAGACCTTTGTCAGCAAAGTGATGTCTCTGCTTTTAATATGCTGTCTAGGTTAGTCATAGCTTTGCTTCCAAGGAGCAAGTGTCTTAATTTCCTGGCTGCAGTCACTGTCTGCAGTGATTTTGGAGCCCAGGAAAAGAAAACCTGTCATTGTTTCCACTTTTTCTCCATCTATTTGCTATGAGATAATGAGACTGGATGCTGTGATCTTAGTTTTTTGAATGTTGAGTTTTAAGCCAAGTTTTTCACTCCCCTCTTTTTTGATGCAGATGACACCACTCTAATAGCAGAAAGCAAAAAACTAAAGAGCTTCTTGATGAGGGTAAAAGAAGATTGATTTCAGGATTGATTTCCTTTAGGATTGATGGTTTGATTTTCACTCCCTTCTTTTTTGATTTCCCCCCTTTTTTGATCACCTGGGTTGAAGCTCTAGTTCTTCGCTTTCTGCCATTAGAGTAGTGTCATCTGCATATCTGAGGTTGTTGATATTTCTCCCAGCAATCTGGATTCCAGCTTATGATTCTTCCAGCCCAGAATTTCTTTTTATATACTCTGCATGCAAGTTAAACAGCGTGACAATATATAGCCTTGATGTACTCCTTTCCCAGTTTTGAACCAGTCTGTTGTTCCATGTTCGGTTTTAACTATTGCTTCTTGACCTGCATACAGGTTTCTCAAGAGACAGGTAAGGTGGTCTGGTATTCCCACCTCCTTAAGAATTTTCCACAGTTTGTCGTGATCCACTCAGGCTTTAGTGTAGTCAATGAAGCAGAAGTAGATGTTTGTCTGGAATTCCTTTGCTTTTTCTGTGATCCAATGGATTTTGGCAATTTGGTCTCTGGTTCCTCTGCCTTTTCTAAATCCAGCTTGTACGTCGGGAAGTTCTTGTTTTACGTACTGTTGAAATTTAGCTTGAAAGACTTTAAGCATTACCTTGCTAGCGTGTGAAATGAGTGCAGTTGTATGGTAGTTTGTACTTTCTTTGGCATTCCCTTTCTTTGGGATTGGAGTGAAAACTGACCTTTTCCAGTCCTGTGGCCACTGCTGAGTTTTCTCACTTTTCTGGCATATTGAGTGCAGCACTTTCACAGCATTATCTTTTAGGATTTGAAATAGCTCAGCTGGAATTCTGTCACCTCCACTAGCTTTGTTTGTAGTAATGCTTCCTAAGGCCCACTTGACTTCACACTCCAGAATGTCTGGCTCTAGGTGAGTGACCACACTATCGTGATTATCTGGGTCATGAAGATCTTTTTTGTACAATTCTTCTGTGTATTCTTGCCACCTCTTAATCTCTTCTGCTTCTGTTAGGTCCTTACTGTTTCTGTCCTTTATTGTGCCCATGTTTGCATGAAATGTTTCCTTGGTACCCAGTTTTTTTTGAAGAGATACTAGTCTTTCCCGTTCTGTTGTTTTCCTCTATTTCTTTGCACTGTTCACTTAAGGCTTTCTTATCTCTTCTTTCTATTTTCTGGAACTCTGCATGCAGTTGAGTATATCCTTCCCTTTCTCCTTTGCCTTTTGTTTCTCTTCTCAGCTATTTGTAAGGCCTCCTCATTCAACCACTTTGCCTTCTTGCATTTCTTTTTCTTTGGGATACATTTGGTCACCACCTGCTGTACAGTGTTACCAACCTTTGTCCATAGTTCTTCAGGCACTCTGTCTTCCAGATTAATCTGTTGAATCTATTCATTACCTCCACTGTATAATCATAAGGGATTTGATTTAGGTCATACTTAAATGGTCTAGTGGTGTTCCCTGCTTTCTTCAATTTAAGTCTGAATTTTGCAATAAGGAGCTCATGATCTGAGTCACATTCAGCTCCAGATCTTTTTTTTTTTTTGCTGACTGTTTAGAGCTTCTCCATCTTTGGCTGCAAAGAATATATTCAGTCTGATTTCGGTGTTGACCATCTGATGATGTCCATGTGTAGAATCATCTCTAGTGTTGGAAGAAAGAGTTTGCTATGACCATTGTGTTCTCTTGGCAAAACTCTGTTAGGCTTTGCTCTGCTTCCTTTTCCACTCCAAGGCCAAACTTGCCTGTTACTCCAGTTATCTCTTGACTTCCTGCTTTTGTGTTCTAGTCCCCTGTGATGAAAGGACGTCTGTTTTTGGTGTTAGTTCTAGAAGGTTTTGTAGGTCTTCATAGACCTGTTCATCTTCTTTGGCATTAAAGGTTGGGGCATAGACTTGGATTACTGTGAAGTTGAATGGTGCAGTTTTATTTCTTCAATTATTAATAATTTAGGCTGTTTTTCTCATGTCAGTAATTTAGATTTTATTCTTTTCAAAAAGCCAGGAAGATTTCCATCATGTGGGCATATCATTATTAACCTGTCACCTTATTGATTGATTGATAGGTTGTTTCTGATTTTTTCGATGTAGTAAGCACTTTTATATATGTCTTTGTCTATTTTTGAGGGCACATCTGTAGAGTTGATTCCTACTGTTGGCTTATATGGGTGTATAAGCCATATGGCTTATGTGGGTATAGTTTTACTTCAAGAGATAGCACCGAGTTGCCCCCTCAGCAGAATCTACCATCTTAGGCTCTACCAGCAGTACAGGAGCATTCCTCTCTCCCAATCCCCAATCAGTGCCAGATGTTTTTAATCTGCCGACCTGATTTAGAAAAGCAGTCTCATCTGATTTCCATTTCATTGCTTATTCGGGATGTTGGTAATTTTAAAATTTTGTTTATCGGCCATTTTTTTCCTTCTTCTTTGAGTTGCCTGTTTATGTCTAAAAGGTCAGCTTGGCTTTACTTTTCTAACCTTTCTGCCTGGCTGGAGAGCAGGAGGAGAGAGCATGGCAGAGCCACTGGACATATCAGTTGTTGAGGGCACTGCCAGCACTGCCCAGCTCCTTGCAGACAGAGTAAGGGGAGACAGGAAGCCAGTGAGTTTGGCTTAACAAGCCAATACTTAATCCTGGGAGTACATGTCTGGTTATGCAAGGGCTTGGGTGTTGGTTTAAAAGTGTGTGTGTGTGTGTGTGTGTGTGTGCGTGCGTGCGCGCATGCATGCGTGCGTGCATGAGTGTGTGTGTGTTGGGAGGGGAGGATTTTATTTATCTGATTGCTTTCTCATTTTCTTTGTCAAGATTCTTCAGAGGATGCCCCTCCCACCACTCAGAACTTCATCATTCCAAAGAAAGAGATCCACACTGTTCCAGATATGGGCAAATGGAAGCGTTCTCAGGTACCAGTGGTGTCTGCACTATGGGTTCAGACCTGGCATGAGAGACTTGGGCTTTTTCAAAGTGATTTTCTAGGCTGGGGTGGGGCTGTGAGCTCTTGACCCTTCTTGTTTTTGGAGCCAGAGCTGTCTAGAAGCTAGGGAAAGAAGTGACAGGGGAGCTGGCTGTCTCTTCCCGCTCAGGGACAGTACACAGTGTTCTTTAGTGGGAAGGTCTCTGGGAGCCAGGGTGAAGACAGCCATGGAGAGTTCTGCTCCTGGTTTTTGTAGGCCATTGCCCCTTGGGTGTTACTGTACTGATTGCACATCTGAAATGGTAGATCCCTTTGATGTTTGGTTCCAAGTAATAGCAGGTCTGGGAGTCAGCATATCACATGGAGAGGAGTGCTAAGTTGACATAGTTGCTAAGTCGTGTCTGACTCTTTGGCGACCCTGTAGACTGTAGCGCGCTAGGCTCCTCTGTCCATGGGATTTCCCAGGCAAGAATACTGGAGTGGGTTGTCATTTCCTACTCCAGGGGAATCTTCCTGACCCAGGGGTTGAACTTGTATCCTGCTTTGGCCGGTGGATTCTTTACCATCTGAGTTGCCAGCGAAGTCCCAGGCCAGAGAGGTGGCTGAGCCTAAAACACCAGGGAACTGGGATCCCAGCTAGCTTTCTGCACTTCATCCCTGGGGTAGGCAGAAGATAACAGCTTGTACCTGCCAGGCTTCTGGTACAGGCTGTGAAAAAGACTGGGACTATGAAAAAGAAAGCCAATTTCAAGTTCTCAGGAGTGGCCTTGGGTCCAGCTGCTTTCAGTTGCCTGTACCTGATCTGGGCAGGTGGGGCGGGAAGTGTTGCTTGTACAGAAGGGTGGCCGGGGGTCCTGGCGAGCTTGGCAGGTTCTCTGTGAGGAGTCTACTGTGTTGACCTTGAGCCCAAGCCCTGCTGCCACCGTGTCCTGGCCTCTCTGGGGCTGTGGCCACACAAGCCTACCTGGCTCCTCTTTCACAAGCCTGCCCTTTGAGTATCAGGGGATGGTTATCATGTCTTTTCTGAGTTGTCGTCTCCCCCAGGTCTTCACCAGGATAAACACCTGAGGCCCTTAGCTGTTGGAAGGTGTGGCTCTAGGCCTTCATCATCTGTTTGTTGGCCCTCAGTTTCTCAGCCTCAGCACTACTGACGTTGATAGATAATCCTTTGTCATAGGGGCTGTCCTGTGCACTGTAGGATGTTTCATAACACCCCAGCCTCTTCCTACTCCATGCCAGTAGCAGCCCTCCTCCTGCTTACCACAACCAAGAACGTCTCCAAGCACGTGGGAAGTCTCCTGGGAGCCATCTTGTCCAGGTTGAGGCCCACTGTTCTTCTCTTCCCTGAACCTGCAGGGTTGTCTGAATCCAAATGTGGCTGTAGTTTCTTGCTTTCCCCTGGATGTTCTCCAAAAAAGATGGGGTATTTATAATGTGCCAGGTACTTTAGCTCATTTAATTGCCACAGAAAACCTGGGAGGTGGACTCTGAGGTCATCTCCATTTTGAAGGTGAGAAAACTGAGGCCAGGAGGTGAAGACGCTTAGCCTGGTGGCACAGTCACTAGTTGAGGTGAGACTCCAGAGAGTCACCCCCATGACTCAGAGCCCCAGGGGCTGAGCTGCTGGGCTCTAGGCCACAGGTTGCAGCCTAACCTGATCCTCCTGCTTTTGTAAGTAAAGTTTTATTGGAAAACAGCCCTGCTCATTTAATTTACATGTTGTTTATGCTTCCTTTCATTCTGGAAGAGCAGAGTTGAGAATTTGTGAACCGGAACACGTGGCCCTTGGAGCCTAAAATATTGACTCTCTGGTGCTTTGCAAGTGGTTTGCTAGTGCTGCTCTAGGCACCCACACTTCTTGGGAAGTGTGTTTTGACTGATGCCTGATGGAAGTCTTTTACCTGCTCTGAAGCTCATCGATCAAATGTGTGAAACTGCTGCAGCCAGACAGGGGGCTGTGTGTTGACCACAGTGCTTCACCAGGCGGCAGACGGAGTGCAGTGGCCAGGAGCTCGGGGCTGGAAGCTCAGGGCTGCCTTGTTCTCTTCTTGTGACTTAGGCACAGTGCCTAACTGGGCCAAGCGTCCTTTTCCTCTACTATAAAATGGGGTTCGTTCGGGGCTCAAATGATGGAAAGCCAGAAAAGCGCATGGCCCAGTGCTCACGGGGGTGCAGTGAGATTTACGGAGCTGTAGGCATGACAGTTATTGCTGATGGTATGGGCAGAAACTTCTCGTAGTCATGTTCACAAGTCTTAGTCACCGAGAGCCCTGGAGCCATGTGGGAACAGTGACCGTGGCAGCGACACGCCCTCGTGCGGCTGCTGCTTGCATCCTGGTGTGCTTCGCGGGGCCGGCGCAGTCAGGCCGAGGACTCAGGCTTGCCCTGCGCTGTGGGTGTTGCTGTAGCTGATGTGGTGGGCCCACCCTGTGGCCTGCACTTCCACCTGCAGCCATTCCACAGACCGCTGTAGGAATGTTCCCTTCCAGACCCTGAGCAGTCACCTCTCAGGGCTTACCTTGGCTTGCTGTGGCCACCCAAACATGGATTTTTTTGTTTTTTGGGGGCCATGCCATGCGAGATCTTAGTTCCCTGACCAGGGATCGAACCCGTGCCCCCTGCAGGCATTGGGAGCATAGAGTCTAAACCACTGGGCCACCAAGGAAGACCCCCCCACTGGCATCCCTAAGGCTTGGATAAAGAAGAAGAAAGGAAGTGAGAGGCGAAAGGGATGAAGAAGAAACAAGACCACATGGAAGTTGCTAGCGCCCAAGAACTGCCTCTCCAGAGGCCTGCGCCTCAGCGCGTTCTTAACTGTGTGCTGGCTGTAACCTGCAGCCCAAGGGAAGAGGGTGCCCTACTGGGAGCTGGGGATGGGGGTGCTGGGGGACCTGGCCATGGCTGGAAAACAGCTTCATCTCCTGCGGGCAGGGCATCTGCACACAGGCACACAGCTGGTCTGCCTGTTGGGGGAAACATCTGGAAAGTTCCCAGGGGGTGGACCCTTGGTATAGTATAATGATGGAGCACTCCCCACTCTGCTCTGGAGTTTGGCTGGCTGGGTCCTAGCTCCGTGTCCAGTGATACCTTGGTCTTAGGAGTTACTTTCCCCAAAGCCTTGGTGTCCTCGTGTGTAAAATGGGGACAGTGATGGGTTGTTGTGCAGAGAAACAGCTGGCAGCAGTAGTGAGTGCACAGTAGACTGGCTAGAGGCCTAGGTGTTCTGGTGGTCCTTGGCCAGGGTGGCTCAGGGTCGGGTATTTGGCATTGTCTTTGCACTCTCCGGCTATCAGGTGGGGAGCCGGGGGCAGCCTGGAGCTCCCCAGGCTGGGCAGAGCTGGGGGCTGGCTGGGGTGTAGAGGGTGCAGGTCTGACACCTCCACGTCCTCACTCCCCTCTCTGTTTGGCAGGCGTACGCTGACTACATCGGATTCATCCTCACCCTCAATGAAGGTGTGAAGGGGAAGAAGCTGAGCTTTGAGTACAAGGTCTCCGAGGTAGGCCTGGTCGGGGCGGGCCTTTTCCCAAAACAGCTTCCAGAGCCTGCAGTGGGACTGGTGGGCCAGGTGCAGGAAATACGATCACCCAGACACGTGTGCAGTTGACACTGTTGACACTGAACTATTTCTACTTTTTAAAAAAGTCTGTGTAGATGTGTATTTATAGAATTGGGACCAAGGTATACAAGCTGTTTTATAGCCTGCATTTTTGGAGTGGGGGCAAGCCTTGTAGCTTGTGGGATCTTAGTTCCCTGACGAGGGATTGAACCCCAGGTGTTGGCACTGGAAGCTTGGAGTTCTAACCGTTGGACTGCCAGGGAATTCCCCAGCCTGCACTTTGGTTAACTGGTGTTTCATGTAATTTTAAAATTAAAAATGATCACAAAAGAAGTAAACATGCCAACTGAAGAGATTACTGTTAGAAACTTGTGTGACACTAACAAAAAAGCTTGGCCTCACCCTATATTCCATGGAGAAGACAATGCCAACCCACTCCAGTACTCTTGCCTGGAAAATCCCATGGACAGAGGAGCCTGGTGGGCTGCAGTCCATGGGGTCGCTGAGAGTCGGATGTGACTGAGCAACTTCACTTTCACTTTTCGCTTCCACACATTGGAGAAGGAAATGGCAGCCCACTCCAGTATTCTTGCCTGGAGAATCCCAGGGGCTGGGGAGCCTGGTGGGCTGCCATCTGTGGGGTCGCACAGAGTCAGACACGACTGAAGCGACTTAGCAGCAGCAGCAGCACCCTGTATTCCTCCCCATAACTGATTCCTAGGGACAGCCCCCTATTAACAGTGTGGGGACTGTCACCTAGACCTTCCCCGGGAGCTCCTCTGCCCTTGAGCCGTGCCCTCACTGGTTTAAACAGCCCCCAAATTAGACTTCGAGGTCATTTCCCCAAACACTGCTGCTCTGAATGCCCCCGCACATAGGTCTGTGTGGGCATTCTTTCCTAAAGTTTCGTTCGTAGAGGTGGCAGTTCTGAGGTGAAGGGCGCACACTGCTTGGTAGGGGCTCTTTGGCTGTGTTTCAAAGACAGGGTTGTTTATGGAGGGAGTGCGGGAGTTGTGGGGGAGCTCCTACCCGTGGAGGGTGTGGTCTCGCCAGCTGCTGGCTCTTGCTGTACTCCCACCTCCCAGCTCTGGGTGCTGGGCCTCCAGGGGCCTCCGGAGGTCTTGTTCAGGCAGCCTAGCACTCCTTCGAGCTTTCTCTTATCTCAGACCTCAGGCCCAAGCAGCCTCTCAATGCCTTGGCCACCCAGCTCTCTAGCCTTAGCTTTGGCCTATTGGGGACGGCCTGGCCCTGGCCTGGCCGTCTGTCGACCTGCCGCAAGGCTGGCATAGGCCTCATGCTCCTGGCCACTGACTGGCTGCTGGGTGGCCGAGGTCCTGTGGAACGCCAGACCTGTGTTGGGGATTGATAGCCTTCAAGAGAAGGGAGTTGGTCCACCAGTGACTTCTTGGTTCCTCCTGGGCCTGGTCACTGCTCTGGGGCTTTGGCTGTGGGGAGAGAGGGCACCTCCTTGAGCCTGTGGTAAGGAACACTCAGCTGTGCTCAGTGGGCTGGGGAATGTGGCGGGGGGAGGCTAATTAAAGGAGAGAATTGTAATTACCCCAGCAGATCCTGAGCTGCCAAGTCCCTCTCAGGTCCCTTAATTAGCCCTGAAGACTCTGATGGTAGCTGTCCATACCAGCCAGGCGTTGTCTTAGAGCAGAGGCTGTTCTTTAGGCGGGATTGCAGCCTGCTTGAGTGCTGGGGTTCTAGAGTCAAGCTGACCAGGTTTTGATAACCTCTCACTTCTGAGCTGGATGGCCTTGTCCCCTCTGACACTCCATCTCCTCATCTGTCTAGTGGGAGGAGCTGCCAACCTACTCATGGCCCCTGGGGAGCATTCACTGTGATCCAGCATTCGCTGTGATCCCATGTGTAGGTGTCTTTTTTTGGCACCATGCCTGGCATGTACTAGGCAACATTATCATTTATCAGCCATTGTTATCATTAGCTGTTTTTCAGTTTCCAGTAACATTGTTGTTGCTTCACTTGGGGCTCTTCCTGAGCTGGGTTCATCCTCACTTAGGGGACAGAGATGGCTAGCGTGGTCTCCAGGGGTCTCCCAGCTGCTACCCACAGCTGACAGGGGCAGCTGAAGGCACCGCACCCAGCACACGGCCTCCTGTGCCGCCTGCGGCAGCTGCCTGACTCCCCTGCTGCTTCTTGCTCCTGGCTCTTGGTGCAGGGAACGCAGCTGCTGCTGGGGAAAGGGCCGAGGGGCCTGGGATTGGCGCCCAGACCACCTGCAGCAAAGGGAGCGTGCAAGAGCCGCGGGGTGGGATTGTCTAGATCCATGTTTAGAAGGCTCTCCTTCCTTTTGGAATTGTCCTATTTTGGGGGACTTAAAATTTAAAAAAAATTTTTTTTTCTTTTTTTGTAAAATAAAGCTGACAGTAGATAGGAGGCTTACATTTTGCTGTAGTTTCGTGTGATTTTTAAAATGAGGGCAGAATTTTAAATCGACAAGTAAATTGTACTGGTCCATGAAATCCAAAAAAGACTCTTTGGTCCAAGGAGAAAGAAGGTGGCTCCAATGATTCTCCATGCTTCCTGGGGGTCTCAGCCCACAACTCCTTCCCCTCCAGCCCCTCTCCCCCAGCCAGCCGAACAGTAGAGGCAGCCCCTGCACTCAGAAAGCCCTCTCCAGGAGGACCTGGGAGCCTCTAATTATTCATTGGCCCAGCTGAGCTGGCAGCTGGGGCTTGGCTCCTGCCCACCTCTGAGCACCTTCTTTGTCCCATTCGATGGGTGATCAGTAGTCTGGTGCCTCGTGGGGCCACTCGTCCTCAGAAATCTCAGTTGCTTTGTGGGGCCAGGTTTGCTGGGACCCTGTCAGCTCTTCCTGGTTGACTTAGTTCTTCGCAGCGCCAGACAGTGGCAGTGCTTTTGGTCACGTTTCAGCAATGCAGCTTTGTGTCATCCTGGCCCTATGGCCAGCTAGAAGGGAAGCTTCCTCCTCTTACAGGTAACTTTCCTCTCCTCCCAGGCCCCAAGTGTGGGTGAGGGAGGGCAGCACCAGAGCCACCGTCACGCTGTTTGTGCAGACTGCCGTGTGGTCCGTGCCTCCTGGAGCTGCGTTGCGGTGGGGAGGGGGTGCCCTGACTCCCACATACTCTGTTAGCTCAAGCCTGCCGTTTTCCTCCATACAAATATACGCTCGGCTCCCGGGGCCATTTCTGTGTGTGGGCTCAGCAATGGCATACCTGACCGTGCCTTGCCCTCTGGGTCACAACTGTTCCCATGGGTGCCCCTTGCAAATTCCTACCGGCGTGGAACTCCCAGAGACGTCGCCTCAGCCCATTTGTGCCCGGCGGACTCAGGCAGGATCTGCTTCTGGGCAGGACCCCCCCTCCCAGGCCACCTGCCTCCACGTGTCCCCGAGTCGTGCGCCCTGAGCCCTCCCGTACCTTTGTCTTGGCTCGTTTCACGGGCCGTATCTGGAACAAGCACCTTTGGAGCCAGCCTCACAGACCTGTGCTGGAGCGAGACAGCCTCGCCTGATTTCTGTGTTGAGTAATGTTCGGTGTGCTAACACCGCCTGGCCTGTCACACTGATCCCACTGCTTAAAGCCTGCTCTGTGAGAAAGGCAGAGCTGAGAGATAAGAGCCGGGTCTTAGCCACCGCTGCCCACACGCGGACCTGTGGCCCCAGCTTTCCACAGAGGGAGCAGCTGGAATAGCCCAGATGCTTAGCAGTGAGGGAGTGGGTAATAATCACAGCGCTTCGGTGCAGTGGAATGTCGCTCGCTCGCAAGAGGCTTTCGCAAAGGCCACACTTCTGTGCTGCTTGGAACGAGGGTTGTGAGGCAGCTGATGAGACTACAAAGTAGCGTGTGCCCCAAGACCCAGTTTGAGGGTGTGTGTGTGTAGATGTGCCCTGTCACCCTTTGCCAGACATGCGCTGGTGTGCTTCACGAGTTGCCACTTAGGCCTCGAGGCGGCCCTCAGCATTATTTACCCATTTTTATGTCCATCTTTGAGATGAGCAAACAGGCTCAGAGCGTTGAAGTTACTTGGTCAAGGTTTTGCAACAACCAAATGATGTTTTAACTGGGATTTATTTATAAATCCATTTATTTTATTTTTATAGTTTTGGGTCTTAGTTGCAGCTCAGGGGCCTCTTTCTGGTTGTGGAAACGCGCTTAGTTGCACCACAGCTTGTGGGTGCTTAGTTCCCAGATCAGGAATTGAGCCCACATCCCCTAAATTGGAAGACAGATTCTTAACCACTGGGCTACCAGGGAGGTCCCTTAGCTGGGATATAAGTCCAGGTCCAGCTGCCTTCAAAATTCTAACCATGATAAGCAGTGAAAAACACTAAAATGATGATATGGAAGAGTATGTTAAAATGTTAAGACAGACTCTCCTGCTATCTGAAAGTAAGAGTGTTTCTGTGGAACCTTTTGTGAGCAGAAGTGGTGCAGAGGGAAAATCCTTTGCACTGAAAATCCTCTTTGGGTTTCTTTTGGTTAGCAAGAGCCGTTGCTGCTGTAGGACCTGAGTGAGAGTGAAGTGGTGGAAAGTGAGCTTGCAGCACCCAGGGGGTGCCTTGTGGCGTTGATTTCCGGGTGGCAGGATTACCTGTCGTCTTTGTTTCTTTCCTTTTTACGTTTCTATTTTCAGTGACGAGCAGGTATTGTGCACTAAACAGAACACCTCGATAAAATGCAGTAAGGAAAGTCAGGGCTGCCGCTCACGCTTGTCCAGCAGCTGTCCCCGCCCACTCCCCGACCCCGGGCAGGCCGGCTGGAGAAGCCGGGCGTGGGAGCCGTGCCCGTCCCTCAGCCTTGCACCGGGCCCTTTCTGGAAGGCTCACTGTGTTCCCCTGGCCCCTCCTTCACGCTCAGGAGGGTTGGGAAGAAAGAGGGACAGCAGGGAGATGCCAGTGGTGCGAGGCCTGGTGGTCACTGTCCAGCAGCTGTTAGGGCTTCCCTCTGTGGCTCTAGCATGGAGCCACTAGTCATGGTGGCTGGGCCCCTCTGTTTGCCTCCACAGGCCATTGAGAAACTGGTCACTCTTCTCAACACGCTGGACAGGTGGATCGATGAGACCCCTCCAGTGGACCAGCCCTCTCGATTTGGGAACAAGGCCTACAGGACCTGGTATGCCAGACTTGACCAGGTGAGGCTGCCGCAGGATGGGCTTGGGGGCTGGGGGTGGGTGGGAGGGAAGGAAGCATTCAGATATCAGCACTGGGGAGTTTGTTGAAACAGTAGTTCTGTTCCCTGAAAGTACAAATGCATTTACCCTCTGCTCCAGCTGTCCTCTGGGAATCACCACTGTGGGTGTGCCGCCCTCTGCACAGGGCTGTTCGTAGGTGATGGTATGTAGCAGCAGACTGAAACGGCCCATGTGTCCGTCTGCAGTTTATTATCAGTTGAATAAGCTAGTAAGGCTGCCCTGGGAGTACCATGCAGCTCTAACAGAGACCGGGGAGGTGACTCAGGGACTCGGGGGAAGAGACTGTGACTTCCAGTGGTCCCTCCCTCGGTATCTGTGGGGGATTGGGTCCAGGATCCCCTATAGATACTCCCTTGTATGAGATGATGAGGGTCTGTTGGTCCTCTGTGTCCACGGGTTCTCCATCAGTGGGTCCGAAGGGCTGATTATGCTGTTAGAGGGGAGGCAAGGTGTGGTGCGCATGGCAAGCTGCCTTTCGGTAAGAAAGAGGGGAAACAAGAAAGGTCTGTTTGTATTTCTAGTTGTGTACTGGAAGGATACAGAGGAGGCAGATAAAGTGGTGGTTTCCTTTGGGGTGTGGGGGAGGGGTGGATGGCGAGGAGAGAAAGGTAGAGTAAGACTTCTGAGTACATCCCTCTTACAGTGTGTTCATTTTTGAGTCAAGCAAAGGTAATATTTGTTCAAAGCAAACAAAAAATAAAAATGCAGAGTAGCCACCCTATCCCATAGGTCTGTAGGTCTAGGGCGGGGCCTGGGGACCCAGATTTTCACCAGGTCTCCGGGAGATTCTCATGCCAGGTATTTACAGACTGAAGCTAAAGAAACTTGGGTCCTTGTCCCGGTATTTTCACATGATGGAACAGAGGGAAGTACCAAGGACCCAGCAAAACGCTGTCTTTGTGTAAGAGTGGCCTGGGGCTGCCTCTGGGTGCTAAGGTGGCACATGGCTTATTTTTTTAGTTGAGTTATAACGTAAAGAAAGCTGACAAGTCATAGTTATACAGCATGATAGATCTTAACCTGTTTTCAGCCTTGCATCCACCTCTCGTATCAAGCCATGGAACATTCCAGCACTTCCCCAGGGCCCTTGTGCCCCTTTCTAGTTGATATCCCCCAGATTTTTCTCACTGCTCTCCTATAGGTTGATTTTGCCTGCTTTTGAACTTCGTGTGTTTGGCTTCTTTTGCTCAGCTTTGTGATTCACCTGTGTTGTGGGAAACTGCACCTTCTTGCTGCCCAGTATTCCAGTGTATGACCATAGCATAGGTTATCTGTTGTGCTGCTGATGGACAGTTTAGTTGTGGAATGTTTCCACGTTTTGGCTGCTATCAGTGATACTGCTGTGAACATCCTTGCATATGTCTTTGGTGAACATCGGGCACAAACTCCCTTGCTGGGAGTATGAAGGAGGAGGACATCTCTGGGGATGTCAGTGAGTTACTCAGTGGGAAAGTCAGCTAGCTTCTTTTCAGATCCCTCTCCTCTTGTCCTCAGAGCCGTGCCCTCTGGAGGATCAGCAGATGAAAAGCCACCCCAGGGTGGTCTTTGTTGTGTAGAAATACACACTCTCCCATCTCTTCCTTCTGTGGGCAGTCAGAGCAGGGAGTTGGGATATCTGGGCACCTACCTAATCTGCTGCTGCCACGTGTGTCTCTTGTGTTATCAGGAAGCAGAAAACTTGGTTGCCACGGTGGTCCCCACCCACCTGGCAGCAGCTGTGCCCGAGGTGGCTGTTTACCTAAAGGAGTCCGTGGGGAACTCCACGCGCATCGACTATGGCACAGGTACCTGTGACCCCCGGCGGCGCCTGCCTGGCTTCACTGTGGTTCTTTCTTGGACTGCCTCCTCTTTGCTCTGGGTTGTGTGGGATGAGGGAGCCCTGAGCAGGGAGCCCTGAGCGGGCATCCTGGGGTGCAGTCGGTGCAGGGAAGCCGGCTGCTCCAACTTGGTCCACCAGGGGGAGCCGGTGCCACACATGTGGTGGCCTTAAGCACAGAGCTGATTTCTATTCCTTGTAAAATGGCCTGACTGGCTTCCCTGGTGGCTCAGACGGTAAAGCGTCTGTCTAAGGTGTGGGAGACCCGGGTTCGATCCCTGGGTTGGGAAGATCCCTTGGAGAAGGAAATGGCAATCCACTCCAGTACTCCTGCCTGGAAAACCCCATGGACAGAGGAGCCTGGTAGGCTACAGTCCATGGGGTCGCGAAGAGTCGGACACGACTGAGCGACTTCACGTTCACGTGAGCTTATCACCATCCCCAAACTGACAACTTACTGAGCACTTACTATATCCCAAAACAGCGCTTACAGAAACCCTGAGAACTGAAAGAGCCTGGCAGTTTCTGGCAGTGCTGTGGGGCATTACTCTCAGCCGCAGTGCCCATTAGAGGGAGAGCTGCAGCACCTTAAAAAAGAAAGAGGGTTTTCTCTATTATGTAGGTCGGGGTGGCTGGGGAGGGCCCCTGCTTTGATAGGCCCGTCTTGCCTTGCCTTTCCTCACCGAAGCAGGCAAATGCAGGAGCTGCTGCTCTCTGGGGCCCTTCCCTTGCCTCTAGAGGAGCCTACGCCAGAGGGGCAGGCCTGGAGAAGGGCCCCCTTGGACCTGGGTCCTGGGAAAGTTTTGTCGTCTGCTTCCCTGATGCTGAGGAACAGGCTTATTATCAAGTGAGACTTTCAGGGGCGGAGCTTTGACTGTGATCAAACAACCTGTAGGGGAGAGGGACCAGGTCAGCAGGGACTGGGTCTTTCCTCCACTGTCAGATACTCCTTGTTGTACAGGGGTGATGACTGCCCCTGTGTGGTGGTGGCTTGAACTCTAGCTGGTCATGATCCCAAACTGTGCAGCTGAAAGTACCAGCTCATAAGCATTCCAGGCCCTGGGAGGGGCCCAGGGAATCATAAACTATCAAACAAGGGCAGGGACTTTTGCCTCTGTCCCGTTAGCGCCTGATCTGGACCGTGACTGCTCCTGTAGTAGGTGCTCAATAAATAGGGTCGAATTGATGAGTGAGTTAAACCTCCCAAGTAAAATGTGAATGCCTATGTAAGAATCGCCAGCCTGGGCCTTTTAGGAGTAGAATTATAGTACTGGTGGTTCTTAAAGGGACCCTGGTCTTTCTGGATGGGGAAGAGGCCCCTTTACCTCCATGTTGACCTCCTGCCTTAGATGGGAAGTTATTGGTGATTTGGACTCCAGTGAGGCTGAGAACAGTCCTACTCCTTCTGGAAGACTGTCAGCCTCGGCTCTTTTTTCTCCCCCAGGACATGAAGCAGCCTTTGCTGCTTTCCTCTGCTGTCTCTGCAAGATCGGGGTGCTACGGGTAGATGACCAAATAGCCATTGTCTTCAAGGTGTTCAATCGGTGAGTGAGCCAGGTGGGAAGTACAGCTGCCGGTGGGAGGAGAGGCCGGGGGTCTCTTTCCTCCTTGTTGCTGTCAGACTGGGGACAGGGCCCTGGCAGGAGCTCCTGAGTGGCTGTGGGTTCTCTTGTTCTGTCCTAATCAAGCCATGACTGTAAACGGGGTGTCCAAGACTCCTCCCGAGAGCTTCAGATTCAAGTAAAAATCAGTGAAGGGAAAGTTACCTAATGGCTGCTGATGCTTCTGTGGCATTTACCACACAGAGGTTCTTTCTAAGCACCTTACATGCAAGTCTTAATTCTCATGACCACCCGAGGAAGTAGCAGCTGTCATTTTCATTTTACAGATGAGGAGGCTGAGGCATAGAGAAATCAGGTCTCTTCACTGAGGTCGTGGCCAGCTGAACCCAGGCAGGCAGGCAGGCTCTGACCCATTCCCCTCACCACCCAGGCCACCTCCCTGCACATGGGTGTGTCTCAGTCACCAGAGGGCATTGACACGTCTGCTCTGGGTCCCACTCAGGTGCTGCAGAAGCAGTTCCTGAAGGGATCTAAGGGGTGAGCTCCTTGGACTCTGGCGAGAGAAGCCGCAACTCCTGCCCGGGCTCTCGCATTGTCAGGAGGTGATGGCACTAACCCCCTTTCCCAGTTGGTGTATTGCCTGTTTCCTGGGCCATAGGAGGCTGAATGTGAGACAGAAAAATGAAGCTACATTATTTTGAGTGTATCGGTTGATGTGTAACTTGGCGCGTAGGCTTTAATTGACCTGTTGCCCTCCTCGGCGGTTCTTTCTAGCCTCCTCTGCTCCACTGGCTGAAGGGCTGAGACTTGTCTTTCTGCTTTTTGCTACCCACCCGCCCTTCCCCACCCTCCGGTGCAGGTACCTTGAGGTTATGAGGAAGCTCCAAAAGACGTACCGGATGGAACCGGCCGGCAGCCAGGGTGTGTGGGGCTTGGATGACTTCCAGTTTCTGCCCTTCATCTGGGGCAGTTCGCAGCTGATAGGTACTGAAGTGGGGCGCGGACCCCCCACCCCTGGTCCCCCCTCCTCCCTTCCTTTCTTCCCCTCCCGCTCGGGGCGCACGCTGACAGCTTGTAAAGCAGGCATCAGACCAGCTATTGATGGAGCCGGCTTGCTGCCGACCTGCTGCTGTAGCCTGCGGCATGGCAGGCCAGCGAGGCGGAGGCCACGCACCACCGAGATAATGGGAAGTGACACGGGCTGGGTTGAGGGCACGCGCCTGGCGCACAATGGACTGGTGTGAGACGCTCCCCCGCTCCTGGCCACAGCTGCAGGGTTTTATGTTGAAAATGAGGGGTTCTTTTGACTCGATGACCAGCGTCATCCACTGTTATTATCGAGCTGTGCACAGGGGCCCGTCGGGGAGCTGCTGCCGGATGCTGGTGGGGGGCCCGCCCACTGCGAGCCTGCTCTGGTGGTGGTTCCCCTCACCTTCCCACGGGCCAGCCAGAGCGGGTTAGGGTTCCATGTCTACATGCATGTAGAATTCACTGCCTTAAGAATAACATTAGCAAAGGACGCTTTGTTGAGTCCTTGCCCTGTGCCAGGCCCTGCTCTCGGTGCTTCAGGGAGATGATCTCGAGGACCCTTGGCAGGGTCTTTGCCAGCAGACCGTCAACACTGACCTGGGCAGGCACCGTGCTGAGGGCTTTAGGGCGGTGCTGATGGTCAGGTACCCTCCCCACTCCCAGCCCTTACAGGGTGTTCCTATCCCCACTGCCCGGATGAGGAAACTTGAGTTGCATGGCTGGAAAGAAGCAGGGCTGATACTCATTACACTAGAGCGCACACACACGGCCATTTATTGCTTCTGCGAGATCAAGTGTTGAGGGCGCAGGGGCAGATCTTCGGCCCTCGGGCGGGTGTTAACGGGGCTGGTCTGCTGTGGCCCGGTGGTGCCAGTGCCTGGTTCTGAACCCTGGGGCTCTTTGCTGCTTCCAGACCACCCGTATCTGGAGCCCAGGCACTTTGTGGATGAGAAGGCTGTGAACGAGAACCACAAGGACTACATGTTCCTGGAGTGCATCCTGTTTATCACCGAGGTGAGAGACAAGGAGTGAGGAAGGGGCCCCCGGCAGCCTCCGGGCCAAAAGGGCCTGAGGAGCCAGAGCTGCTGTCTGAAGGGGGCGGGGCCACCCCTGAAGCAGGTTATTGAAGAGGAAGCCCAGCTAGGCCCCTCTGACAGGCGAAGCCACCTTCTGGCTGTCCAGGATCTCCTCCCCTAGATCAGTTTCTGCTGGAGCTGACAGATTAAGACCTGGTCATTAGGTGGACTTGGTGACTGATAAAGCAGGTCTGAAGGGTGGGTGGATGTCAGCATCTCTTGAGTGGGCCCCCCGGCATCTGTAGAGCTACTTGTGTGTGAATGTGTGTGATGGAGCCTTTGTAGGAGTTGGAGAGACTGGAGTGGACAGCCAGACAGGTTTCTGTTGAAGGGACACACCTCTGTTGGTGTCTGAGGACAGGGGCCACATGAAGTGCTGGAAGTGAAAGTTAGTAGGCCTGGACCCTCAGGCCACCCTGCAGGGATCATTTAGGTGTGTGTGGTTATCCTGCTAAAGTAGGATCTCCCACAATGTGGCCTTGGACCACTTCCTCAGGGTCACCTGGGGAGCTTGTTAAAATGCATGGTCTTGGGCCCCACCTCAGCTTTCTGAATCCGAATCTTGGGGGACACACGCTAGGACCCTGAATTTAAACACAGGACATGTGCAAGGTGACTGTGCATTAAAGGTGGGGACCCACTGCTTTGGGGGCCTCTCAGTTCAGTCAGTTTAGTTCAGTCTCTCAGTCGTGTCCAACTCTTTGCAACCCCATGAATCGCAGCACGCCAGGGCTCCCTGTCCATCACCAACTCCCAGAGTTCACTCAGACTCACGTCCATCAAGTCCGTGATGCCATCCAGCCATCATCCTCGGTCGTCCCCTTCTCCTCCTGCCCCCAATCCCTCCCAGCATCAGAGTCTTCTCCAATGAGTCAACTGTTCGCATGAGGTGGCCAAAGTATTGGAGTTTCAGCTTCAGCATCATTCCTTCCAAAGAAATCCCAGGGTTGATTTCCTTCAGAATGGACTGGTTGGATCTTCTTGCAGTCCAAGGGACTCTCAAGAGTCTTCTCCAACACCACAGTTCAAACGCATCAATTCTTCGGCGCTCAGCCTTCTTCACAGTCCAACTCTCACATCCATACATGACTACTGGAAAAACCATAGCCTTGACTAGACGGACCTTTGTTGGCAAAGTAATGTCTCTGCTTTTGAATATGCTATCTAGGTTGGTCATAACTTTTCTTCCAAGGAGTAAGCGTCTTTTAATTTCATGGCTGCAGTCACCATCTGCAATGATTTTGGATCCCCCCAAAATAAAGTCTGATACTGTTTCTACTGTTTCCCCATCTATTTCCCATGAAGTGATGAGATCAGATGCCATGATCTTAGTTAGCTTCCCTGCCTAGTGCCTGACCCCCACACACTTCCAAGGGGGACCCTGGCTCTGCCTCCTGCAGAGGTCCTGCCCGCATTCTTTTTCCTGATGCCTACAAGCATTCCCCCTGGCCCCAGAGACCTCCCTGGCATTCTCGTGGATCCCCCCTCCCTGTGGGGGCTGCTCTCTCTGCTGCCCATTCTGTCCCCTGAGGAGGGGCCGCCCAGTTAAACAGCTGTAGCTGCAGGCTCTCCTGGTCAGCATTCGGCTCAGGCCTCTGCCCGACTCCAGAGGCCAGAGGGGAACGACACGTTTTTCCAAGTCAGCAGATGAAGCCTGTTCTGACGGCTGAGTGGCCGCCGCTTCATTCTCTGAGATCTGCTGCCTTCAGCACTGTAGGCAGCCCAAGGTCAGAAGGACTCCAGGGCAGCCTGGCTGGCTGCCTTGAGAGCCAATCACGTGCTGCTGTCTCCAGACTAGGTCGGGAGGGTCTGCAGAGCCCGGAGACACCTGGGGCTGGGTGGGGAGAAGGGGTGGCTTCGCAGACCCCTCTAAGAGGCTAAGCCAGTTAGGCTCCCTCAGGTGGCTGGCCAAGCCCCAGGGCCTCTGTCAGTATCTAATGAGGCAGAAGACCAGGCTGGGCCTCAGAGAATATGGGAATTGACTCCACGTTAAAATGTATTTTTGTTTATTTGTTTGGTTATGCTCGGTACGTATAAAAACCCAAAACATTCCCAAAATTTGGGACGCAGGTCTTCTGCTAGAGGAAATCCTACAGTGGCCGCTCAGTTCAGTTCAGTCGCTCAGTCGCGTCCGACTCTTTGCAACCCCGTGAATCGCAGCACGCCAGGCCTCCCTGTCCATCAGCAGCTCCCGGAGTTCACTCAGACTCAAGTCCATCGAGTCCGTGATGCCATCCAGCCATCTCATCCTCAGTCGTCCGCTTCTCCTCCTGCCCCCAATCCCTCCCAGCATCAGAGTCTTTTCCAATGAGTCAACTGTTCGCATGAGGTGGCCAAAGTATTGGAGTTTCAGCTTCAGCATCATTCCTTCCAAAGAAATCCCAGGGTTGATCTCCTTTAGAATGGACTGGTTGGATCTTCTTGCAGTCCAAGGGACTCTCAAGAGTCTTCTCCAACACCACAGTTCAAACGCATCAATTCTTCGGCGCTCAGCTTTCTTCACAGTCCAACTCTCACATCCATACATGACTACTGGAAAAACCATAGCCTTGACTAGACGGACCTTTGTTGGCAAAGTAATGTCTCTGCTTTTGAATATGCTATCTAGGTTGGTCATAACTTTTCTTCCAAGGAGTAAGCGTCTTTTAATTTCATGGCTGCAGTCACCATCTGCAATGATTTTGGATCCCCCCAAAATAAAGCCTGACACTGTTTCTACTGTTTCCCCACTTATTTCCCATGAAGTGATGGGACCGGATGCCATGATCTTCGTTTTCTGAATGTTGAGCTTTAAGTCAACTTTTTCACTCTCCTCTTTCACTTTCACCAAGAGGCTTTTTACTTCCTCTTCACTTAACTGCCATAAGGGTGGTGTCATCTGCATATCTGAGGTTATTGATATTTCTCCCAGAAATCTTGATTCCAGCTTGTGCTTTTTCCGGCCCAGCGTTTCTCATGATGTACTCTGCATATAAGTTAAAGAAGCAGGGTGACAATATACAGCCTTGACGTACTCCTTTTTCTATTTGGAACCAGTCTGTTGCTCCATGTCCAGTTCTAACTGTTTCTTCCTGACCTGCATATAGGTTTCTCAAGAGGCGGGTCAGGTGGTCTGGTATTCCCATCTCTTTCAGAATTTTCCACAGTTTATTGTGATCCACACAGTCAAAGGCTTTGGCATAGTCAATAAAGCAGAAAGAGATGTTTTTCTGGAACTCTCTTGCTTTTTCAGTGATCCAGCAGATGTTGGCAATTTGATCTCTGGTTCCTCTGCCTTTTCTAAAACCAGCTTGAACATCAGGAAGTTCACGGTTCACGTATTGCTGAAGCCTGGCTTGGAGAATTTTGAGCATTACTTTACTAGCATGTGAGATGAGTGCAATTGTGCGGTAGTTTGAGCATTCTTTGGCATTGCCTTTCTTTGGGATTGGAATGAAAACTGACCTTTTCCAGTCCTGTGGCCACTGCTGAGTTTTCCAAATTTGCTGGCATATTGAGTGCAGCACTTTCACAGCATCATCTTTCAGGATTTGAAAGAGCTCAACTGGAATTCCATCACCTCCACTAGCTTTGTTCATAGTGATGCTTTCTAAGGCCCACTTGACTTCACATTCCAGGATGTCTGGCTCTAGGTGAGTGATCACACCATCGTGATTATCTTGGTTGTGACGATCTTTTTTGTACAGTTCTTCTGTGTATTCCTGCCACCTCTTCTTAATGTCTTCTGCTTACGTTAGGTCCATACCATTTCTGTCCTTTATCGAGCCCATCTTTGCATGAAATGTTCCCTTGGTATCTCTAATTTTCTTGAAGAGATCTCTAGTCTTTCCCATTCTGTTGTTTTCCTCTATTTCTTTGCATTGATTGTTGAGGAAGGCTTTCTTATCTCTTCTTGCTATTCTTTGGAACTCTGCATTCAGATGCTTATATCTTTACTTTTCTCCTTTGCTTTTTGCTTCTCTTCTTTTCAAAGCTATTTGTAAGGCCTCCTCAGGCAGCCATTTTGCTTTTTTGCATTTCTTTTCCATGGGGATGGTCTTCATCCCTGTCTCCTGTACAACGTCACGAACCTCCATCCATAGTTCATCAGGCACTCTATCAGATTTAGTCCCTTAAATCTGTTTCTCACTTCCACTGTATATTCATAAGGGATCTGATTTAGGTCATACCTGAATGATCTAGTGGTTTTCCCTACTTTCTTCAATTTGAGTCTGGATTTGGTAATAAGGAGTTCGTGATCTGAGCCACAGTCAGCTCCTGGTCTTGTTTTTGTTGACTGTATAGAGCTTCTCCATCTCCGCTAGGTGGTGCTAAAGAGACACTGAACTTAGTGGAGGTTTTGATAACAGTTGAGGTAGAGGCGTGAACCGGGAGGAGGCTGCAGGCCCTCGAGTTCTAGGTTGTTCCGCACGCTCTGTTCAAGGCCTGGTTCTCCCCCTGGATCTGGTGCTTGGGCGTGGTGGGCGGCGCTGGACGCTAGTAGGGGCATGCCGCAGAGCTCAGAGTGCTGGCAGGGACTCACCTATTTGGCCAGCCCTGAGCCGGCTGGTGCGGTTCCTGTTGAAGGCACACATTGAGCTAGTTCTCCAGAGTCTGGGCTCAGCACCCAGACAGGGCTTTCGCAGCCCCTCGGTGGTGGTGAGGGAGGCCCTGACTGACGGTTGCAAGGAGCTCTGTGTGCCGTGGCCTGCGTGCTGTGGCCGGGGGCGGGGGCAGTGTTGCCGCTGCAAAACCAGGGATTCGCTAGGGCTGGCGCAGCTGGGAGACTGAACAGACGAGTCGGAAAGGAGACTGGGCCAGCCTGGGACCTGCCCTGGTGGCCCTGGGCCTCCCGCACAAGGCCGTCGTGGGGCAGGCTTCTCCACCTCAGGAAATGCAGCCCTGGCGCCTTTAAGAGCCCAGGGCAGGCAGGAAAAGAATTTCAGTTTCAATCTGGCTTCTAAATTTGGAGTTTTGGGAAGGGAGGGATCAGATTTCAGCTGGAAGGGAAGGAGCTGACAGGAAAGCGCTGTGCAGAGCCTCCCCCCCCACCCCATCCCCCCTCAGTTACTGACAGAGGAACCATTTACAAAAGGCCGATTCTCTTGGGAGTGAAGAGGCAGGAACGCAGCGTCTGTGAGTAATTTCCTGCTCAATATGGCTGCTCTGACTCACACAATTCCCCTGGGGTCACTGCGGGACTGCAGCTCGCTTGCTCCTTCTAGCTTTCTCTTCTCCCTTTGTGGCTAGAATGAGCTAATTTTTTTTTTTTTTTTGTCTTCTCGACCCCGTTCCTTTTTCCCCTCATCTGTTTTCCTTTCCAGAGTTACAGAGGCTCCTTCCAAAGGACTGAAGGGTGGGGGTGGGCCAGCCCCTCTAGAGAAAGCATCTTTGGCCTTTCCAGGGAGGGGGCCAGGGCCTCTGGGGCCTCGGGGCTCAGGCCTCCCCCTGGCTCTGCCAGGGTGCCAGAGAGGCCTTTCGGCTTGCCATCCCGTGCCCCTAGTGGGGAAGGCTGGCCGACGCCCCCTTGCTAGCCTTGGCCTAAGAGCCGTTGCTGAGCAGACTCGTGGAGCTGCAGCTGTGACAGGCCAGCAGGGTGCCTCCTGGGTGGTTTCTCACAGGGCTCAGTCCAGAGTGAGACTGGTTCTATAGCTCCAGTGATCCCTGAGCTTCTCAGGGCCTGGAAGTATGCAAGAGAGGGCTGGAGCCTGGCACTCCTCCTGTGGGGCAGGGCGCCTGGGGAAGGGGCGGGGCGAGGGGAGGATGGGGGTGGAGTCTGATGGAGTGGGGCTCCGGAACAAGCTCTGAGGGCGAGGGCCAGCACCTGCAGGCTGGGGGCTCCTGGCTGCCTTCCTGGAGGAAGGAATCTTAGAGAGAGGAGGGGGAAGTCTGGGTGAAGGGACCAGCCCAGGAGAAGCCCAGTGGGGACCTTGGGCCGTGGCCTCACTGCTCAGGGAAGGAGCCCATTGTCCATGCTACTGAACCGGGGGGTTGAGACAGGTTTTTTGGGGGGACTTGGGCCAGGGGAGGGAGATGACAGGGGTAAAATGGCAGCGTTTTCAGCTTTGATCTTGCAGTTTTGTAAGAGTTGCCCTCCCTGGGGGAGTGAGAGAGTGAGTCCACAGCCATGGGTGAGGGCTTTGTGCTCATGGGGCCCGCACTCATGCCCCAGTACGGAGAGGGGGCTGAGGGACCCCGTCCCTTCCCCCTGGAACAGCTCTCTACCAGCCCTGCCTCCACACACAGCCTCTTCTGGAACCTTCCACCTACTCGAGGTCCAAGTCAGCTTTCTCGCCAGCTCAGCCTCTGCTTTTCAGACTCTTTCTTTTGAAGCCTGCGCTCAGGGTGCTGAGCCCCGTACCCCAGCATCAGCCGGGGAGGGGGCAGTGTGGAGGGGATTGTGAACTACCTGTTAATAAATATGGACGTGCTGGCCTTGTGCTGTCTGAGGGGTGCACTCAGACGCATGCGCTTCCTCATCTCAGCGCTGGTTTCTGAGATCATGGGGGCTCCATTGGGCCTGCTGCAGGATTTCTTCCAAGAGGAGGGACTGGGACCGTACGGTCCTTGCTCCTGCCTGTCCCTTGCTGCTGGGGTTGCCGTCCCTTCTCCATTCGGCTGCCAGGTGAGACTGGCCTTCTAAAGACCTTCCTCCCGCATCTGCTGCAGGTGACCGTGTTTTTCCCCTCTTTTCCTTCCTACCTCCGCCTCCCATGAAGAAGGCAGTCGGGTGCTTGGGCTTGGTCCAGGCCCTCTCCCAAACCAACCCTTCCCTAGGCTCTTCCAGCTCTGCCTGTGGCAGGCCTAGAGGGACCCTGTCTCTGGCACGTGTGTGTATGCGTGCGCATGGGCACATGCACTCGTGCGCCTGCCTGCACGACTGCCACCCCATAGGTGCATGCTGCCACCTGGTCTTCGTGAGAGTGTGTGCGCGTGTGTCTGTATACATGGCCATGTGTGTTTGTGTGCATGTGTGTGTTTGTGCTTCCATGTTGCGTGGGTGTACACATGTGTGTGCTGGAGCAGCCTTGCTGCAGGGGAGCAGGGGGTAGGCTCCAGGGCCCACCTCTCCAGCTTGTGAACTCTTCTTTTCCAGATGAAGACAGGCCCCTTTGCAGAGCACTCCAACCAGCTGTGGAACATCAGCGCGGTCCCCTCCTGGTCCAAAGTGAACCAGGGTCTCATCCGCATGTATAAGGCTGAGGTGAGTGGGGACTGGCTGGCGCTCTCGGTTCTGGGCGCCCTCTCCCCCCGCCCCCCGCCACTGTTCTGCTCTTGGTCCAGCTCTGAGTTGTGGGCCAGCCCCCTCTCACACCTGAGGCCTGTGAATCTCTGTTCATGGATGGGCAGCCGGAAAAGCCCTGTGACGGAGGCCAGATCCTGCTGCCCCCGGGTCTCTGTTCCTACTTGTCAAATGCCTGGAGGCGCTTCTCAGCTCTGTGTCCTGTGGGGACGCAAAAAAGGAAACAGGCTTGGGAAAAGGCTCTATCCTTTGGAGACGTCATCCAAAGTGCTGTTTCTCCCACTTTGGTGTGTCTGATGGCTGGGCAGGTAGGAGGTGTTGGGGGGAGGCCCGGGGCTGCATTTTTAATAATCGCTCCTGGGGTCCTCCCTGCTCTCCAGTCAGAGCAGCAGGGAGAAGTATGGGCCTCTGGAGCTCCCCCTGCCGGGAGGCGGCTGCCCTCTCTCCTGCCCCCTCTGCTCGTCCTCCTTGGTGCCCTTCTCCCATCCAAGGACGTGACTTTTTCTCTGGCAAGTAGGGAGGAGACATTTCTTCCCACTCTGTCCTTTCCTCTAGCTTCTTCCACATCTTAGGCAGACCAATCCTAGAACTGCTTGACCTTGACCCGGGAGGGCCTGCCATGAAGTCCCTCACCCAGAGCAGTGGGTCCCAAACTCCCCTCTTTTCACCCTTCGGCTGGTGGTCTCAGGTGTTGTTCTGCAGGTGCTTCTTTCTTGACCCTTGGTCATCCCTCTCCAGGGAAGGGGAAGGTTGTCTAGGTGGCCTCCTTACAGCCAGAGCTCACTCAGGGCCATTAGCAGAGGCAGAGGAGCAGGAGGGGCAGGGGGCAGGGGTCAGTGGCTGGGAGTACCAGCGCTTCCAGTGGCCTGGATCCCTCTATGCTGCCCTGAAGGGGTTAAAGGCACTGGGACTGACCAGCCCTGGCCCTCTCCCTCCCTTCCGCCCCCTCCCCCTCCGGTCCCCTTCCTCTGGACTTCACATCCTGTGTTTAGGTTCCAGCCCACATACCTCTCTAATCTGAGAGGAGCCTTTGCTGGGGCTGGGCAGGCTCCATCCGGCCCTCAGCCCTCCATGCTGGCCCTCCTGCTGGAGAGTCCCCAGGGCACTGCCCTCTGTGTGTTCTGTTGTTATCGACCCCTCCCCACCCCAGTCCCACAGTGGGTGCTGAAGGGGTCTCCCCGCTGCCGCTCCCTCCAGGCCCCCCCAACCCCCACCCCCGCATAGGCTGGACTCTGGTGCCTTCCCTGCCTGGGATGCTGTCCTTCCTGCAGGCTCTTACTTGAGTGACTAAACTTATCTTGACCTGGGCCCCTAAGGGTGGAACAGAAGGCCCTGCTTCCGGTCTCTACCTGTGTCCAGAGGCAAAAGAACCCTGGCCGACAGGACGAGGGAGGAGAGGGTAAGACTGCAGTCCTGATGGTGCCGCACAAAGTGGTCGAAGGTGGAACAGCTGTCCGTGTGTCTCTGGCTGTTAAACACAGGAGGTCAGCGACTGAAAACTACCCGTAGCTCAGGACCAGACAGAGGGAGCGCTGAGCAGATAACCCAGCGCCCTTCCTGAAGCCCAGAGACTGCGGCTCTGGGTGCGCGCAGCTTGCCAGCCACTGTGTGGTGGCCGCGCCTTGGTTGAACCAGCTCTTAATAGGGCCACTGAGTCCCTGTAACCTGCAGCAGCCATTTATAAGCTGCCAGCAGGTCACCCTTAGTCTGTGATCCCGGGGCTTGTGGAGTTGCACGCTCCCTGAGCAGAGGAAAGCGAGGAATGGACTCGCTCTTCCAGACAGGTTCCGGTCCTTGGGGACCTTGGGTCCTTGGGGACCTCCGAGGCCTGCCAGTTCTGAAGTGCAGATGGGGGTTAGCAGAGGGCAGAGCCCCAGACAGAGTTGGCTGTGGGAGGGGAGCTGCCCTGAGCTGCCACAAAGGCCTGTCCAGGCCTGGTGTTTGGGCCCAACTGTCTGCATCTTCAAGCTGCCTGTCTCGGCCTTTCTGAGTGGAAGAACCAGATGCTTCTGGGGCCCTTGTTTTGGGGGGGTGGGCCTGTCTCCTGAAGGCTGGCCCCATGCGGGTGTTCCCTTCAGAAGGGTCTGTCAGGACCGAGGAGCCCCTTCTCTCCCTGACTCACTGGGAGCTGGGAGGACCGCCCACTGAAAGGTCTGGACTCAGCCTGGCTGAAGCAGTTGCTCTGTCCAGAGCATAGGTATTGCCGGCACAGGTATTGCTGGCACAGGTCACTGCTCTGGAGAAGAGGCCCGGCCTGAGGCGCCTCTGCTGTGACCCTGGTGTTCCACTTCCTTTGCCCCAGGCAAGCCCTTTGCCTTTAGCCCGGTTCCTCGCCTCCTCTGACCCTGGGGAAGCTTGTTTGGGGGATCCCTGAGGGTGGAGTGAACAGAACCCCTGCTCCAGCCCCCTAAGCCTCTTGCCTTTGTAACTTCTCAGGCCTGAAAGTTAGAAGCAGGTCGACCTTTGACCCTTTCTGGAATTCCAGGGCCCTGGGGGCCCCCCTTTGACAAACTCCTACCACTTCCTCCATGACCTAAGCACAATGGCAGCTGCCTTTGCCTCTGGCCTGGATCTGCTGCTCCTCCCCGCCAGGGGCCACCCCCAGCTGCCTGCCCCCGACTTTGTCTGCCCCAGGCCCAGGAGTCTGACTGTGGCCTGGAGGTCTGCTCCCTCACACAGCTTAGCTCCCCATCCTTCCATCATAGATTTCCCTTCCTGCTCACCTCCGGGCCCTCTTCAGGCCTTGTGGACCATCCCCCACTCTGAGACACAAACACACACACACCCCACCCTGACACAAACACACACACACACAGCTGGCAAAGGCCCCTTCATCTCTGCTGCTGGCTCTTGAGGTCAGGGACCCTGGGCCAGCGCTGGCCTTTGTTCCTCTGAGGTAGCAGAAGGAGGAGACAGTAACAGGATGGGACCCTCGCCCTCTCTGTGGCCAAAATCCTATTCCAGCCCAGCCAGGAGGTGCACATCCTGCCTGCCTGTGCAGCCAGAGGTCTGAGAGGAGGCCCCCCTCCCTCGCATGCGCGGGGCTGCTGCCTGTGCAGTGGGCTGACTCGGGGGGTGGGGGCAGGCCCTGCTTCTCCCTTGCTCCCCGCTCTGCCACAGCCCTGGGCCGAGGCCCTGGCCCGACTGGCTTCAGGCAGCTACCCCCCTGCCTAGTGCGCTTGTTCTGTGCCTGAGCACTGGGCTGCTGGGAATTGCCCTGCGGTGGGGGAGTGGGGGGCTGTTAGCCGGTTCTTCCTGTCTCACTCTGAAGTGCCAGGATGCCTTTTTCAGTCTGGAGAACTGAAAAGTGGGAAAACGGGCCTTGGGCCTGTCTCAGCTGGTGTCCTGGTGTATCCCCATGCCTCTTCTCCAGGGCGGGCCCTGGGCAAGGGGTCCCCGGGGTCTGGAGGGTTCTTTTCCCCTCTGGGCCTAGTGGTGTCATTTGGCTGCCCCGCTTCTCGGCTGCTGCCTTGTGGGGTTGGGCTGCCTTCTCCCCCCATCTCCTCCTCCTCTCACTCTCCTGTCCTTACCGGGGCCTGGCCTGATGGTCGTGGAGTGGGCGGCTTTGGATGGGAAGGGCTGGTCCTCCCCAAAGGCTTGGGGGCTGCTCTGGGGCTGGGCCACTCCCGGGCCCTGGGCGGCCACCTGCTGCAACCGCACCTGGGAGTCGTCCGGGGGTCTGTCTGAGGCCTGAGCGGCCGGGCGGGCCTTGGCAGGGCGCCGCACAGCTCTCACCTGTCCTCTCTGCCCCTTCTCCTCCCAGTGCCTGGAGAAGTTTCCCGTGATCCAGCACTTCAAGTTTGGGAGTCTCCTGCCCATCCATCCCGTCACGTCGTCGTGCTGAGAGCAGCCTGTCCCGGCTGCTGTTCCCGTGCCTGCCCTCCCTGACTCCAGCTGCTGCCCCCCCCCACCCCCTCCCCTTGTTCTTTCTGTTTGATGAGAGGCTGTTTACTGGGGTGGGTGCTGAGTGCAGGGCTGATGGAGGCTCAGGGCATAGCGCTGAAGGACCCAGGTTGGGAGAAGTGACCAAAGTGTGGCCAGTTTCCCGACCTGCCCTGTGGTGGACGGGCAAGGTGAGGGGGCCCCGCTCCTGCCTTGGCCTCCCGCTCCTTTCATTCAGTCCCATCTGAGCCCAGGCTGACCCAGCCACCGTGGGGTGGGGGGAGGTACTCGGCTGTGGCCATTGCTTTCCCTTGCAGGTTGCCTTTCTAGGGGTTGGAGCAGCTGCTTCCCCCGTGGGGTGGGGCAGTTTCCTAAGCCATGTTTGGGTGGGTGTCTGGGGGTCCTGAGGGCTGGAGGCTGAGGCTGGCAGCCAGCCTGGGGTGGGGTTGGGGAGGGAGAAGCGTGGACTTTTCTGGCCAGTGACCCTCCCAACTCCTCCTCACGCTGACCACTGGCCTGTGTGGGCCCCTGTGTCCAGTGCCTCATCCTTGCTTTTCTGCTCTCTGGCTCCAGAGTACCCTCTGGAGGGCCTGGCAGGGCTTGCTCCCCAAACTCTCCCTGGCTGGGAACGGGTGGTAGGAACTCCAGAGGAAAGAGGGTGGGCCGGCGGCCAGGTGTCGCACCTGGGCTGCTCCGTGCATTCTCCTGCCCTGCTGCTCCTGCTCCCTCACTGCTGCTGCTTCTGCAAGCCCGTGGCACTGCTTCCCGCCCCTCTCTCTGGCCGGTGGGTGAGTGGGTGCAGGAGAGCTCTGGGAGCAGCAGCCCCGCCCCTCGTCCTCCCACCTCCCCGGACTTGCCCAGTGGGGCTCCAGGAGGAGCTGTGAGGATGGGCAGGGACAGGGCGGTCCGGAATCGGGGTGGAGGGGGTGCTAGCAACAGCCGGCCAGCTCCAGAGTTTTCTTCTGGGGGAGGGCTGCTCCCAGTCCTGACTCTCCGCTGCCCCCTCCCCATATCTGGGCCCACCCACCCTTCTGGGAAGGGGGAGCACCTGAGAAGCACAACTGAGGGGCTTGGCCTTCAGGTCTGGGCCAATGGCCTGGGCAGAGGCTGGGACAGGGGCTGTAAGAGTCACAGAAATAGTTTCCTAGGAGAGGCTCAGCGCCTGCCTCCCCCCAGGGCCCGCACCACCGCCTTCCTGGCTCCTCCTCCCCTGTGCCCCTGGGCCCCCCCAGTCCTGGCGCCTTTGTTGCTGTTCAGATTAAAGCCTCTGTTTTGCACCTGCCGCCTGTGTGAGGTGTCTTTCCATGCCACACGCTTGTTCCCTCCACACGACAGTCTGTCCCCCATCAGATCGCCTTTCCTTGAGCCAAGGAGTCTAGGGCTTGAGCTGTTTCAGCTGGGGTCTGGGGGGCCTGAGCAGGCTCAAAGCTGAGCCCTGGGCTCAAATCCTGGTTGTCACCACGCCCAGCTACAAGGTCTTAGGTCAATTACTGATTCTCTCTGATCCTCAGCTTCATCGTCTATAAAATGAGGATACTCATAGGGTGATTGTGAGGAGCCAGTCCGGGGTGTGAAGTCCTCAGCACAGGGCCTGGCACACAGCAAACACTCTGCGGTCACTGTGGCTGTTCCTGAGCCCCTGGGTCAGCCCCAAACTGGCCTGAGAAGTCCTTGGACTGGGCCTGACTGACTGTGAACTGGGCCCCTGAAGTTTTTAAGGGGGTACCTTCTGCACTCTCTCCACTCCTCATGTCCACGTCCTGCTGGAGTTGGAAGTCTGGGTTGGGCTGCTGTGCCCTAGACTTGGCTTCTGTCTTCAGACGAGCCTCCTCCAAAAACAAGATCCCTTGGCCTTTGGCCCAGCCTCGGAGAGGAGGCCTCACACAGGGCAAGGAGAGCCTGGTGGCCAAGAGCCCTGCATTTGGAGTCAGACTGATGTGGTGTCTTGGAGACCCTGATAGTTGACTTCATGTCCGAGCCTCTGATCAGAAAAATGAAACAAGTAATATTTGGGTCATGGATTCTGGGATTCATTCATTTCTCAAATAGTGGCTGTATTTTCCTCATTCTAATGTTGATGACAGTAACTCTAAACATACCAAGATTGTTGGGTGGTGGTGGATTACTATAAAGAAGAAAAGGAGAGCAATTAACTAGAGAGGGTCAGCAAGGCACTTGAGCTACAAGGGTCAGGAATGACCTGAGCTGAGACCCCAAAGAGGAGAAGGATCTGCTGGCGGAGGCAGGGGAGCGAGCAGCAGACGTGGCGGAGCCCCTCTGAGGAGGGGCGGGGGAGGAGGCCAGGCTGGTGGGGGGTGCGGGGGTGCGGTGCGGGGATGGCCCTCGTGAGCTGTACGTTGGTGTTTGGAGTCCAGCTCCAGCTCGGCTTGGAGTAGTCTGGCCTGTGCCTGTGAGACTGGTGGCCTGGATTAGGGTTCAGGGTGGGAGTGCTAAGTGGTCTGGTTTAGGCTGTGTTTGTTCAGAGTATCGCTAACAGGAAGAAAGCGCGAGAAGGAGAAGAGGAGCCAAGAAGACCCCCACTTCTTGGGACGTGCAGCTTGATGCCACTTCCTCAGGTCGGGGCAAAGCAGAGAGAGGATCTGCTGTTGGGGGTAGTGGAGGCTGTCAGCTGCCAAGAGGAGGTGTGGGCAGGCAGCTGGGCTGCTAGAGCTGATCAGGGACGAATCAGCGAGTGGTGGGTCCCAGGCTCCCTGCTCACTGGGAGCTGGGGGTGAAGGAGAGAAGGGGCTGACTCTGGGCAGACCTGCAGGGGAGCTGCGGGAGAACTCACGGTCAAGGCCCTGGAGATGGCAGTGACCTGCCAGACATGTGACTAAGGTCAGAGAAGGGGCTGTCCTTACCAAGGGCTGCTCCAGCTGAGGGGGTGGGGAGAGTGCGGGCTCGGTGGCAGCAAGGGGGGACAGAACGCCCAGGTGCAGGGGAGCCAGACGCTCACAGTGAGGCTTGATGGGCTCATGGAAGCCCAGAGTGCCCCCTCCCCCACAAGCCCCCCAGTCCAGAAGGAGGAGTGTGCAGCAGGGCCTCGCTCTTGAGAGCTCACCTCCCCTTTTTTGTTGAGAAGTGAGCAGAGACTGGGGGGGCGGTGCGTGGGTGGGTGGGTGGGTGGGTGGGGGCTTGAGATCAGGGAAGGCTTTGGGGCAGGAGACGTTCAGGCCGGTTGCAGGCTGCTGTGTACACTGTAGGCTGGGAAAGACCCAGGAGAGGTGAGAAGGTGGCGATGCTGGCGGAAGAGGCCAAGTGATGGTAGCGGGCCTTGGAGAAGGCACTAGAAGGTGCTTGTTTCTGACAAAGGGATGTCCATTAGACGGATCGTACGGGATTTACTTCTGCCAGGAGACGTGAGGCAAGGCCATAAACTGCCCCTGGAGTGGGGAAAGGCGGGATGTGGGCTAGGACTTGGGGCCGGGTGGGAAGATGGAACCTGGCGAGGGTCCGTGCTTCCCACCCACCCGGTGCTCAGTGAAGGATGGCTGCACGCTGTCACTGGATCCTGGGGAATCTGAGAGCCAGGCTGGCCACCAAGCTGGAGGGGCGGGGGTGTTGGCTTCCCACCGCCCTCTGCTAGAGGGTCCCCAGAGCACAGGGTGAACCCCAACTCTGCTCCTTTCTGGCTCAAAGGGGCCAACGCTGGAGCCACGCTCAGGGGACGTGAGAGCGAAGAGGTTTTTTTTCTAGGAGGAAAAGCCCAGGCAGGAGTTGGGTAGGAGAACAAAGGTGAGCGCTTCTTGTGCCTAACACTTGTGCCAAAGTCGGGTGACATATTTTTCCTGAATCCAATAATTACTAAGTTTATGTACGCTTCATCCAAGGTGTTTGGGGGGGGGGTGTGCAGAGATGAAAAGGGGAGTGTCCAGCTTTCAAGAAACTTCTGAGTGGGAGGAGTAAGAGCTAATGGCGGGACCTCCCTGGTGGTCCAGTCGTTAAGAATCTGCCTTCCAGTGTGGGGGACTTGGGCTCGATTCTTGGTCAGGAACTAAGATCTCACGTGCCTGGGGCAACTAAACCCGCACGTGCAGGCAGGGCAGCAACAGAAGACCAAACACTGCAGCAAACGGTGCCATAAGCTGCGATGGAGACGCCGAGCAGCCAAAACAAAGCAGCCCGGCGGCTCAGGCGGCAGAAGCGTCTGCCCGCGATGCGCGAGGCCTGGGTGCAATCCCTGGGTCAGGAAGATCCCCTAGAGAAGGAAATGGTAGCCCACTCCAGTATTGTTGCCTGGAGAATCCCATGGACAGAGGAGCCTGGCAGGCTGCAGTCCATGGGGTCACGAAGAGTCGGACATGACTGAGTGACTTCACTTCACTTATATATATATACATATATATATATATTTTAAATAGCTAGTGGACCAGCTGTGGAGGAAGGGGGATAAGGGACTCGGGGGGAGCTCAGGGATGGCTCTGGGGAGGTGGTGATGTTTCAGCTGGGCCTTGAATGTGGGCACAGACAGAGGCATTCTGGTGGGGCCCTGCTGTGCACTGAGGTGTGGCCGTTGGGCAGCACTGGAAAGGCAGGTGGGGGAGGCCCCTGGGGGCTCCAGGTCACCTCTGCCAGGCTCCCAAAGCCCTGTATACATCCTCAAGACGCGCAGCACCGCTGCGTCTAATTATCTGCAAGGTGTATGGTTACCGTCTGTTTTCTCCACTAGATGACGAGCCACGGGATGACAGGGACCAGCTCAGCTGGACCCTAGTGCCGGCAAAGGCTGGCACATACATAGCAGGTGGCGGCAAACCCAGAGCAGCGACCATGGAGCGGGGGTGCGGCTCTGTTCAGGCGCTCAGTAGTGTCTGACTCTGCGACCCCATGAACCGCAGCACGCCAGGCCTCCCTGTCCGTCACCAACTCCTGGAGTTCACTCAGACTCATGTCCATCGAGTCGGTGATGCCATCCAGCCATCTCATCCTCTGCCCCCAATCCCTCCCAGCATCAGTCTTTTCCAATGAGTCAACTCTTCGCATGAGGTGGCCAAAGTACTGGAGTTTCAGCTTTAGCATCATTCCTTCCAAAGAACACCCAGGACTGATCTCCTTTAGGATGGACTGATTGGATCTCCTTGCAGTCCAAGGGACTCTCAAGAGTCTTCTCCAACACCACAGTTCAAAAGCATCAATTCTTTGGCGCTCAGCCTTCTTCACAGTCCCAACTCTCACATCGCAGGCACCTGTGTGTGCATGTGTGTAGAGGGAGAGAGAGACCAAACTAGATTGCCCAGTGTGTTTGTGTATATGTGTGCGCCTGTGTGTGTCTTTGTGTATGTGTGCACGTGTGTGTGTGTGGAGATCGAAAGAAACCTGTGACCCAGATTGTCCACCTGGGATTTGGGAAACGGGGGGCAGCCGTCCGAGTACAGGGTTTGAAGCTGGCGCTGGTGCCAGGGCTGGTGGGTGGTGAAGGAGACGGGCAAGGCCCTGTGAAGGGCGGAGAGAGGCCCTGGGCTGCAAAGGGAAGGTTGGGTGGGATTTGGTGCCAAGGGAGAAGGTGGGGTTCTTGAGGACCTGGGCACACCCAGGGGAAGGAGCAGGACTAGGTCAGGGCTGCAGAGTTTGAGGAGCTCTCTGGGGTAGATCTGCTGGACCTGGCTGAGGGGAGGCTGGTGGGGCTGCTGAGACCCCGTCCCCAGTGGGGAGAGGAGTCAGGCTGCAGGCTCTTCCAGGTTCCGCCCCTGCCACACACCCTGGCCTGCTGCCCTGCTGGAGCTCCAGCCTCAGGCTCCCTCCCCACCCTGTCTCTATGGGTACCAGTGGCCCGGGCCTCCTCTCTGCTTCTCAGACTCCTGGGGCCAGTGATTAGTTAGGGCCTGGCCGCTTCCCCAGAACTCTTTCCCCCACTGGGAGCCCCTGGTCCTTTTTCAGGGCTCAGATGAGGCCTCACTTCCTTTGAGGTCCTTGCCTCGCCCCTAGACCAGGCAGATGTCCTGGCTGTGCCTGTGTGACCACCCACCTGTCCCTGCTCTGAGTGCTCGGCACACCTGGCGCCGTGTGCCTGTGCAGCTGCTCCAGGATCTTTAAGGGGACTCGGCGGGGTGGGGGACAGCCATCTAGGTGCAAGTTGGGCTGGTAGGGGGCTGTTTGCTTTGCAGACACAACTTCTCTTCTTGGTGTTCCTGGGGGTTCCTGAGGCCCACCCCCTAAGCTCAGGGCTCATCATCCCTGCTCCCTGCCATGGGTCTGGGAGGGTGCTGGACCCTGCAGGCACCATGGAAGTATCTGTGGATGGCTGTGACAGAGTGGGGGCCCTTCCAGGATGCTGGAGGCACAGAAGTGGGCCAGATCGCCCAAGGGAATGGGGAGGGAGGAAGGGAAACTGGGCACCCAGCCTGGAGGCAGGGAGAAACTGCTGAGGCAGAGGGGGTCCTGAGGCCAGCCGGCCAGCTGGGGTGTGCGAGGGACTTCAGAGAGCAGTTCCAAGGCACAAAAACTGAGGCAGAAGTGCAGTGGGCAGCCCTGGGGAACCTGAGTGCCCCCGCAGCCCAAGCACCAGAGTCACAGGTAGAGAGGAGCTGGAGAGGCTGGCTTCTGTTGGTTCATTCATCCAGCAAACATCACCAGAGCCCGCTTGGCTCCAAGACCTGTGCTGAGTGCTGGGGTGCTACAGTGAACAAGACAGACAGCTCCCCTCACCTTCCACCACTCCTCCGAGAGCCTGTTCCAGCAGGACTTCTCCTAATGGAACACTGGACATATCCTGGTGCCCGGCAGTGGGGAATTGTTAGAGGCCGGATGAGCAGCCGTACAATGGGCCATCAGATGATGCCTTTTCATGTTTTTTTCTAGAAAGATGCTTCTGACCTGTTGTGAAGCAGGGAAGGTAGCTAAAACATCTGCTTGTTTGCTGTTTAGCTGCTAACTCGTGTCCAACTCTTTGTGACCCCATGGACAGGAGCCGCCCCCGCCCAGGTCCATGGGATTTCCCAGGCAAGAATACTGGAGTGGGTTGCCATTTCCATCTCCAGGGGATCTTCCTGACCCGGGGACTGAGACTGCATCTCCTGCAGTGGCAGGCAGATTCTTTACCGGTTAGGAAAGTACAACCTCTTTTTGTAAAAAAGTGAAAAATCTATATTTTTGATCAGTCTGTCTCTGTTTGTCCATGTACATGGACAAAGGACCAGAAGGCTGTTTCTCTGGATAGTAATGTGCTTATTGCTGAGTGGTGGGGGTGTGAGGATTTGGGGAAGCTCTGCACCACTGTTTCTGCCTCCAAAAATGGTTATGAAGGTGTTAAACATCATTACTGACCTCACAAAAAGAAAAAGCAAATGATTATGGGGAACTTTTAACTTTGCTTTTTGTTGTTCCTATTTGATTTTTAAATCTTTCTATAGTGTCCACAGGCATTTCTATAATATCCAAAGGCATGGGCTTCCCAGATGGTGATAAAGAATCTGTCTGCAAATGCAGGAGATGCAAGAGACACAGGTTCAATCCCTGGGTCGGGAAGATCCCCCCCTGGGGTAGGATATGGCAACCCACTCCGGTATTCTTGCCTGGAAAATCTCATGTACAGACTACAGTCCATGCGGTCACAAAGAGTTGGACATGACTGAGCACACACACACACACACACACACGCACACACATAATATCCACAGGTCATTTTTTAGAATTAAAAAAACCTTCCCCCTAAAGAGCACTGGAGTCTGGTGTACTTCTGACAGTGAGGTAGGTGGGAGAGAGGGGGCGGGAAGACTTGCTCAGATTTGTCAGGAGTCGGTATGTTCTAGCAGAGTCTTTCTGAGAGGGAGGCGGGCAGGTGGGCTGGAGGCTTCCGGGAGGAGTCTGCTGCGGGACTAAGTCTCTTCAGTCGTGTCTGACTCTGCGACCCGTCAGGGACCAATGGCAAGAGCTCCTGCAGGCTGATTCTTCCCAGAGCCTTTGGGTGGGCGGGAGTGGAGGGGAGCCTGTGGCTCCCTGGTTGGCACCTGCAGGATGCCGGCAAACACAGGATAGGCACAGAAACTAATGCTAGAGTCGAGTGCGCTTTCCCCTGCCTGTCACCTGCATTAGGGGTGGCAGTGGTCTCAGTTACACACACCAAGGGACCAACGGGTTGAATGGTTCCATTCTTCCTACAGCTTTCAATACTGTGGAGGCTGCTTTCCCAAGTCCCAGCAAAGGGGCAGAGCCTCAGGGCAGCACCCTCCACTGAGCAGGGGACGTTGAGGGCCCCGTGCCCAACGCCAGGTATGCTGGGGACAGCACCAGGGCTCTAGGGCGTCTGGTGGTGGGAAGGGCCTGGGGACCAGGGTTGCCTGTGTGACCTTGAATAAGGGTCTGCACCCCTCTGAACCTCTCAGTTCTACGTGTGCGTGTGGATGGCAGTCCAGAGCCCAAGGCTGGGGTCACGTCCACAGCGCCCGGCACATAGTCGACTCCCCACGAACAGAAAGAAGTAGGGGGGATGCATCGCCTCCCGCCAGGCGGTGGGCGGTGTCCCGGGCTGGTCTCCATCCGCTGCTCCTGGGCCTGTGCAGCTGGATTTTCGCTGACCTCTACATGGACTTCCTGGCCTGCTGGCCCCTTTCCCCTCCTTATTTGCCTGGGACTATACTGGCGCTTCCTGGTGGCTCCGGCGGTAAAGAATCCACCTGCAATGCAGGAGACCTGGGTTCAATCCCTGGGTCGGAAAGATCCTCCAGAGAAGGGAATGGCAACCCACTCCAGTGTTCTTTCCTGGAGAATCCCATGGACAGAGGAGCCTGGCGGGCTAGGGTCCATGGGGGTCACAGAGCTGGCCACGACTGCGTGTACACACACGGCACGTGGACGTTCTAACCCTTGGGCTCCATCATGGCCTTTAGTTTCTCACAGATGTTTCAGGACAATACACCACACACAAGGTGGCTGATGGGAATGTAGAGGATGGGGGTGGCAGGGAGGCTCCCCTGCAGGTGGGTCGAGGGCCCCTGGCAGCGGGAACCCCCGGGGAGGCTCTGAAGTGTAGCTTGGGCCTGGTGGTCCCACTGCTGACTGTTGACCCTAGGCCTGACCTCTAGCCTGGATCACACTGGCCTGGTGAGTCCTCCTGGCTGAACAGTCTTCTTCAGGGGCTGTTCCCACCCAACTCCATACACATTCCTGCACCGCCCCCGCCCCCCCCCCCCCCGCCCCGACACCGTGTCCTCATCTGCCGCTGCTGCTCCAGGCCCCAGAAGCCACGTGCACCCTAACCCCTGCCGGTGTCCTCTGAGGGACCTCGGAGCTGGCGGCTCCTGAGCCCGGCCTGCGTGTCTGACCCTGGGTGAAGTGCCTGAAAGCACTTCTTACCTCATCCTCACTATGGGCCAACTATGTACCCATTTCTCAGAGGAGTAAATCAAGCAGATCAAGGTACTGGCTGGATGGGGGCGGCGCTGAGTCTCTCTTTCCCGTCAAAGCTCACGCCCCAGTAGCCTCTCCTGGACTGAGGCCCCAGGGTGGCCCTGGCTGCCTTGTTCTGTGCTCAGTTGGCCTTAGAGCCCCCAATCCTCATCTCTCCAGGGTCAGCCCTGTCTGAGAGGCACCTTCTCCCAGAACCCTTCCTTCTGGGAGGCAGGGCTGGTCCACACAAAGACAACGAAGAGGCAGATAGCAAGGCCGGTAATGACAGTGCTGGCGGGCAGCCACGTGTCAGCTTGCAAGATGTGCTTACATGTGCCCTCACGGAGCCCCCTCAGCGAGCCCGGAAACTGGCATCACTTTCACATTTTAGGGATGATGAAATGGGCTTGGAGGATTTCAGTGGGCCCAAGGTCTCTGGCTCCTCCTGCGGAATCACAGGGGAAGTGGGCTTGTCTGACACGGGTCCTGTGTTGGTGAGCAGGATGAGGCACTTCCAGCTGGGCAAGAGGAGGAGTCTCTACAGTCCTGGAAACTGCTGGTGGCTGGTGGCTCCTGCTTCTCCTCCAGGCCCACGCAGCCTATCTCTGTGGACAGCACCATCCATCTGACCCCCAATCCAGACATTAGCCTGTCTTTCTTTCATTCCCCAAATCCATCCCACGAGCAGGTCCAACTGGATCCATCCAAGTGAAAGTAAAAGCGTTACTTGCTCAGTTGTGTCCAATTCTTTGTGACCTCATAGACTATACAGCCCACCAGGGTCCTCTGTCCATGGGATCCTACAGGCAAGAATACTGGAGTGGATAGCCATTCCCTTCTCCAGGGGATCTTCCTGACCCAGGGATCGAACCTGGGTCTCCCATGTTGCAGGCAGTTTCTTCACCATCGGAGCCACCAGGGAAGCTTGGGTCCATCCAAGTTATAATCCAACTCTGCCCACTGCTCTCTGACCTGCGCTGTGGCCACCTTGGTGTCAGTGGCTGTCGGCTCTTGGCAGGCCCCTCTGGTATCCCCCTCTTTGGTTCCACTCTGCCCTCTGAACCCGGCTTCCACACTGAGCTGATCGCAGGTGAGTCCCATCGTATTCCACCAGTGGCTTCTCACTCCCAGCAGAAAGCTCACACTACGATCTGACCCCTCTGACCCTTTCCATTCTCCTACCACTCCCTGTGCTTCCTCCCTGGCCCTCTAAGATGCCAAGCTCACTCCTGCCCCAGGGCCTTTGCACCTGCTGTTCCCTCTGCTTGGCCTGCCTGGACACCAGGCTGAACAGTGGCTCTGTCTGGTTGTTTAGGGCTCAGGTCAGATGCCGCCAACTCCCAGGGGCCGTCCCTGCTTTCTCTAGGTTGCAGTGGGAGCCCTGACCACATCAGCTGTTCTCTGTCCTGACATGGGCCCTCTGTTCTGTACATTGGAAGCTTGGTGGGGGCAAGAACCAGGTCGATTGTGGTCACCACTGAATCTCCAATGCCCGGAACAGTGACTGCCCCAAAGTAGGTTGTCGTTCAGTCACTAAGTCGTATCTGATTCTTTGCCACTCCATGGACTGCAGCATGCCAGGCTTCCCTGTCCTTCACTATCTCCCGGAGTTTGCTCAACCTCATGTCCATTGAGTTGGTGATGCTATCCAATCATCTCATTCTCTGTTACCCCCTTCTCCTCCAGTCCTCAATCCTTCCCAGAATCAGGGTCCTACCAGAGTAGGTACTTGCCCAGTAATTCTTTGCTGAGTGAAAAGTGTGAAAGTGTTAGTCACTTAGTTGTGTCTGACTCTTTGTGACCCCATGGACTGTAGCCCACCAGATTCCTCTGTCCACGGACTTCTCCAGGAATGAATACTGGAGTGGGTTGGCATTCCTTTCTCCAGGGGATCTTCCCAACCCAGGGATCCACCTGGATCTCCTGCTTCTTCTGCACTGCAGGCAGATTCTTTACTGCCTGAGCCACCAGAGTGAAAGAATGAATGAAGCTTCTTGAAGTTGTTCTAGGAAAAGCTGGAAAGCATGGGGTGGATGGGGTCCCAGGTGTCAAGTTGACCCTCCCAGGGCCCAAAGCAGGAGCCCTGGGGCCCATGGAGGGTCAGGCTGGCAGGACAACTTCCCAGGGTCCCTAGCTCTGAAGTTCTATGGTTCTGTGATTCATTCAGAGAGTCACAAGGCAGCATCCTGGATGGAGGCAGGGCAGACCATGTGAACTTGGCTTTGGGTAGGTAGGCTGTTTGTGGGAGATCCCCAGGGGTGGAGGGGCAGAGCAGCAAGGAAAGAGATGGAACAGGAGAAGCCCTGCTTTGGATAACAGACAGATGCCACCTGACATACGAGGGAAAGGTCAAAGTGTCCATCCCGGCGGTCAGGGCTCTGCTGGAAACAGGCCTCCTAGCTGGCCTTTTCTCTGCATCGGAGGCCTCCCCCGTGGGTCTCCTCTGCTTCGCTGACGGGAGCCAGCACTTATTCATACCATCTTCCCAGTGCCTGGCTGACCCAGAGAAGTGGATCCATTCAGCCAACAGAAGTTTACTGAGCACCTACTATGTGTGGTACACTGTTCTCCCCAGGAGCTGGGGACAGAGAAGGGGAGGATGACTTCCTGCCCTAGTGAGGAAGAGGGATGAATGGACACATAAACCTACCATAAAACATCCGGCAGTGGGACTGCCCTGGTGGTCCAGTGCCTAAGACTCTGAGCTCCCAGTGCAGGGGGCCTGGGTTTGATCCCTGGTCAGGGAACTAGATCCCATGTGCCAAAACTAAGACCCGGCACAACCAAATTAAAAAAGAAAAAACGGAAAAAAAAAAAAAACCCACATCAGGCAGTGATACAGGTTATGGAAAAATCAGGGAGAATGCAACAGTGGGGTATTACCTTAGAGAGGTAGTCAGGGTCACGTGGGAGTGAGAGTGGGCCATGGAGAGAGCCGTGAGAACATGCTCGCAGAGCACCTGCTAAGCCCCTGAGGTGGGAACAGCCTTGGCAGGTCGGAGGGCAAGGTAGAGGCGGGAGGGCAGTGAGTGACGGGAGGCAAGGGCATGAGTGGAAAGGCAGCCAGGCTGGGCAGCACGGAGCCAGCTGGGCCATAGAAGGACTCTGTGCTTTGATCTGAGTGGGCCAGCAGGAGAATGTGCTGGATTCCTCCAGCTGGCTTTCGCAAGCTGGTTGTGAACATCTCGTCCCCACTCTGTGACGTTCAGTGACATCACACTGGCAGCTTGGAATCGCTGAGGTGGGAGTATTTACACCACCGGGATGGGCAGTTTCTACAGATGAACCCTGCCCTCCACCTTCCAACTGGTTTTAAACATTTATACTACTGGGAAGTTTTGAGTTGGGGAGGGATATGGTCTGTTTTAAATATCATCAAATATCAGAGAATGGAGAGAAGGAAAGTGGACAATAGGAGGCTGAGAGCGAAATAGGAAGTCTAGGACTTCCCTGGTGGGCCCGAGGCTAAGACTCTGTGCTCCCAGTGCAGGGGGCTCAGGTTTGCCCCCTGGTCAGGGAACTAACTACCACATGACAGAACTAAAGATCCTGCAGGCTGCGACTAAGACCCATTGCAACCAAATGAACAAATATTTAAAAACAACAACACCAGCAACCACAAAACTAGGAAGTCTAGTTAGCAGGTTAGTGCAGCGATCCAGGGGAGCGATGCTGTGGCTGGACTAGCAGAGCAAAATCAATGGTGGTGAAGAGAGGGTGGGCTGTGAGTCTCCTCTGAAGGGAAGCTGCCAGAATTTGCTGATGGACTGGATCTGGGTTTCTGAGAAAAGGAGTTCAGATATTCTGATGTTTTGGGTCTGTGCAGCTTACTGAATGATGGTGCCATTGATGGAATGGGAAAGACCCACGGAGTAGGTGTTGGGGGTGGTTCTCAGGGGTTTGGGTTCTGAGATGCCCGGTGCCCCAAGAAGAGAAGTCACACAGGGCTGGGACCTCTGGGTTGCATTCGGGATAAAGGTCCCAGCTGGAGATGGAGTTTTCAGCAGGTCGATGGGACTGAATGAGTTTCGCTGGGAGAATGTGACAGGAAAGAGAAGGGGGCCAAGGTCTGAGTCCAGAGCCTCCCCTCATTTCAAGGAAGAGGAGAAAGTGAAAGTGTTAGTCGCTCAGTCGTGTCCGACTCTTTGCTACCCCATGGACTGTAGCCCGCCAGGCTCCTGTCCATGGGGATTCTCCAGGCAAGAATGCTGGAGTGGGTTGCCATTTGGGCTCCACAAAGGAGACTGGGCAGTTACGAGCCAGGAGAGTAGAACTAAATTGCACTCTGCCCAGCTGATATTTTGGGGGTTTTGTTTTTCACGCTAAGCAAGACAGGTGAGAGGACGGATATCAGGGATTGGTAGCTGTGCAGCCATCATTCCTCTGGGAATAGAATCCCTCTTCCCTATGGAGAACCTATGGAAAGGGGCTGAAGTGGGCTGACCAATCCCCTTAATCTTAGAGATGGACACATGCCCAGACCTGGCCAATCAGAGGGCTCCTGGCTCCCCATCAGCTGTGATTGGTTCAGGGATGAGCACCTGACCCAGACTGCGCCAATGAGTGGCATCCCTGGTACTTCCTGTTGGAGCCATGGGAAGATGCCCCTTCTGCCAAAGTTGCTAAGCTGGGGAAAAGTTATCCTGGGGCTGCTAATGGAAGGGCCAGTGGTGTAATTGTGGGCCCAGTGCAAAATACATATGCAGGATCCCCTGCTCAAAAAGCAAGAAAAAGTACCACTAGCAGTAGCTAGAACACTTTTCCTTCCTTCCACAGGCTCTCAACTTGTTGTGGTGGCTTTTTTTTTTTTCTATCTGCTATGTCATTCTCGGGGAAGGCACTGGCACCCCACTCCAGTACTCTTGCCTGAGAATCCCATGGACGGAGGAGCCTGGTGGGCTGCAGTCCATGGGGTCGCTCAGAGTCAGACACGACTGAGCGACTTCACTTTCACTTTTCACTTTCATGCACTGGAGAAGGAAATGGCAACCCACTCCAGTGTTCTTGCCTGGAGAATCCCAGGGACGGCAGAGCCTGGTGGGCTGCTGTCTATGGGGTCGCACAGAGTTGGACATGACTGAAGTGACTTAGCAGCAGCAGCATGTCATTCTAAGTAAGGAAAGAATAAAAATGTTAAGTGATTAGCATGAATTTTTACCATTCATCTTCATACTGTGCAATACCAGTTTAAAATGCAAATATTAGAGCAGTTAATTCGTGTAACACAAGTTACACAATTTGTATTTTGTGGCTAGTCCTTGATGGTACCTTGACATGGCCGGAAAAGACAGATACAAACCAGATTCAAGAAGGTTATGGGAGGAGAGAGGGCTTCCTTGGTGGCTCAGATGGTAAAGAATCCGCCTGCAATGCAGGAGACCCAAGTTTGATCCCTGGGTTGGGAAGATCCCCTGGAGAAGGGAATGGCTACCCACTCCAGTATTCTTGCCTGGAGAATCCCGTGGACAGAGGAGCCTGATGGGCTACAGTCCCCGGGGTTGCAGAGTTGGACACGACTGAGCAACTAACACACACGCACACACATAGGAGGAGAGGATCCCCCAGGCCAGGGGAGTGGCTGAGGGGATATTGCAGAACCTCGCAGACATCCCTCCACCAGGCCATGCGTGACGTGTGTGTTTCCTGCCTCTCTTGGGCCTGACAGTTACTGAATTACTCCTTCCACCAACCAGCAGGCTGATGTGCTGAGTTCTGATCAGAGCTTGGATCTAGGCACCACCCCCACAACATGACTCATCTCAACCTCCAGCAGAGGGATGACCTCCCCCCCACCCCCCCACTACACACACACTTCAGTCCCTGGATAGAGGGTAGGTAAGAGGCTCGCCTCCTCCTAGTCACAGTCTCTGGTTGGTTTCTAGATGGGTCTTGGTGCTTCCAACCCAGGGTAGCAAGCACTGTCACCATGCCCTGTGGCGCTGCTGGGCATGTAGCCTGACCCCAACCTCCCTGTCTGTTCCCAGGGTGAAGGGGAGCAGTGGTCACATGAGAGGGGATGCCAGGCAGGGCCAGGGGCCAGAGATAGGGGAGTCAGGGGCAGAGAACCTCTTCCAGGGAGGCAAGGAGGTACCAGGAGGCAGGATGGCAAGGGAGTTGAAATTTCAAGCCCTCAGCTCATGGTTCATTGTCTCATCACATTTCACTTGCAAAACGCAGATTCAAAGTCAAAATGATTATGGCTTTCAGGACGGCATAAATGTTAAGCCCCATCAGGACAGCAGGGCGTGACACCCCAGGCCTGGAGTCTTTTGAACGTGGGACCCTGGTGGTGACTGTACTGGTCATGTGCTGGTGGAGCTGGCCCTGGCTGGTGGCACTCTTGCTCACGCCCCAGAGAAAACCCAAGAAAAGGCCAAAAAGAGACAGGAAATGCCAAGAGACTGTGAGTGAGCCCTGGTGACATCATGTGAGCCTCTGGGTCCAGCTGTGCCTGGAGCTAAAACAAGATGGACTTTCCAGTTCCTGAGCCAGTGACTTTTTTTTCGCTTCAGTTAGCTTCGATTGAGTTTCTGAGGCCTGCATAAGGGGGGACCTGCAGAGGAGAGGATCCAGGCCTGAGAATCTGGTTACCTGGACTTCTTGCTTGGCTTAAAGCGTTTGGAACTGTCCATCCATCCAGATGGTTAGATGGCATCACTGACTCAGTGGACATGAGTCTGAGCAAACTCCCGGAGACAGTGAAGGATAGGGAAGCCTAGCGTGCTGCAGTCCATGGGTCGCAAAAGAGTCAGACAGGACTGATCAGCACAATCCCCAAAATGCCTGTGAGTCACGCAGAGATCTGACTGCCCCCTCCCCGAATGGACATGTTCTGTTCTCGGCCGGGTCCTTTATCTGAGTTAGACGGCCCATTCTTTGTCCCAACAAAGGGAAGCTTTATTCCTCAGGGTTCCAACCTTCCTCAGGCTGGTTGACGTGGGTGTCAAAGGAGACCCTCACGTTCCCCCCTGGGGTGAGGGATGTATGTGTGTGTGTGTGTGTGTGTGTGTGTGTGGCCTGGAGGGTGTCTGGGAGCCAGGGAAGGAAAGTGAGAAAGGCTCTAGGGAGTGTTTAAGAAACATCAGGAAATGATTGGGTTGGCGGGGGCAGAGTGGGGGAGGAGTTAGAGACCCAAGGGTTGGGGGTGGGGAAGGGGTTGACTGGGGGAGGGTGAGCAGATCATCCCTCACCCACTATTTCTCCTTTAACCCGCTCCCTGAACCCATCCCTTTGTTCATTCCATCACCAAGCCTACATCCTGAATGAAGTCGTTAAACCTGCACCGAGTGACTGTTGACTGTCAGGTGTAGCCAGGCCTCGAAGGTATCCAGACACCTCACTGGAGGTTAACCTCTTTGAAGACACACGTGCCAATTTGTGGAAAGACCCAGAAAAATCCACCAGAGTTTAACTCGCCTTCTGCAGTCCCAGCAGTGAAAAGATCTTGACTGAGTCTCTCTGGATAAAGGTGCATCTTGTTACTTCTTAGGTAATCAGTTTTGTTCAACAGGAGTCAGTAGAAAAAGTGTCCTGCGTTTTGCAGAGGGCGTGTATTGTCTGAGCGGAGCTGACCAGTGATGATATCGCAACTCTGGTTTATTGGGCGCTGGCTGTATGGCAGGCGCGGGGCTGTAGAAGGCTCACAGCATAGGTGGGTGCTCACAAGCATCCTCACTGTGCAGACAAGGGTTTGGAGACTTGAAAAAGGGCCTCGAAGAGCCTAGTGTCACCTAGAAAGTGGCAAAGCCCCGTGTGTAACCAGGTCGGTGTGGCTCCAGTGGCTGAACTTAGAACGACAAGTCCCGCCTTTGGACAGGCCCCCCTCTTGGGGAGGTGGCCCCAGGAAGCCCTCTGGTGCTTGGTCCTTGCATGCTGGTCCACATTCTCTCATTTGATATTACTAACTTCCAGGGAGGGGATGTCTCACAGGAAACTGGTGTATTGCCCTAGGACACCCCTCCCACCCTCCTCCGTCCATTGGAAAGAAGGACAAAGCTCAGCCTCTCCGGATCACCAGGCAAACTGGTTGGAACAGCTGCCCCAGACTGTTGTTATACTGGTTTATCCCCTCCTTCTGTCCCCCCCACCCCCTCCCCACCATTGCCCTGGGGGAAGGCAGGAATTTTCTATAACACCAATAATCACTCCCATTTCTTGAGTGCTTGCTGTGTGCCAGGTGTTCCAAGAAGCCCCTTCTTGGGTGACAGCTGAATCCTCCCATCCCTGCCTTCCTCTGGTCCCACCTCCTGCCACTCTGCCCGTGGCCCTCTGCCTCTTGAGAGCCATCTTCCAGTTCCAACATGCCAATGAGTTCCTGTGTTTAGTCCCTCTGCCTGGAATGCTCTTCCCTCATTGTTCACCCAGCTAGTGTGGTAGAGATTTCTAGGGGTCACCCATCGGCACTTCACTTCTCTTTCCCAGGCCCCTTGCAGTTAGGCGGGGTCATGGGGCTAATTCTGGCCAATGGGCTGTGAGCGTTAAGTGAGGAGAATTCCTTCCCTTGCAGAATAATCCAACTCTTGAATCGCTGCTGAGCCACTGTGTGGGGGGAAGCATCCCGGAGAGTTGTCCCATTCGGCTGGCCTTTGCATGGTCAAGAAATTAATCTAAGTTGTGTTGAACTGCTGAGATTGGGGGATTAATGTGTTACCGCAGCAGAGCTTATCCTATACTGACTAATACAGCTGATCTATTCAGATCTCAGCTCATGTATCGCCCTCTCCGATCACCAGATTTAAAGTGATGCTGCCAGCTCTTCACTGTTTCATTTTCCCACAACACTCATCTCAGCGTTCAGTGGTTCACTTACTTATTGTCTGTCTCTCCATTAGCACATAAGCTCCATAAAAGCAGGGTGCTTCTCTGCCTTGTTCATGCCACATCCTCAGTGCCTAGCACAAGGCCTGGCATATACAGGTACTCAATATATTTGAATGAATGGGTGAGTACATGCATTTCTTGAATGAGTCAGTGACAGAGGCAGGTGGCCATTCTCGTGCGTAGATGTGGAGTCTGATCTTGCCACCAGCGGTTTTCTTACTGTGATTAGACATCAGAAGGCTGGAAGCAATGGTTCTTTTGTCTATATTTGGAGTGTCAACATTGGATTCAGACCTTCCTTGTCTCCTCCCACTCTATCCCTTCAGACCTGGGAATGTGGGCCGGCTAGGAAAACAACTCATCCCAGGTCCCAAGCCAAGCCTATGGCCAAGCCAGAGTCTGCCCCTGGGTTTCCAGACTCCTAGTCCACAGACCTTTGTGCTGAGCTTTGCCACTTTGTCTTTAGTTTCAGCTTAAGTCACTGAAGACACTTCCTGAGCCTTTCCCTCTTAACTACCCACCTGGCCAGGTAATCTAGCAAAATTCTGAGCAAAACATTCTGTGATGATTGATGGGAAGGATGGGGCAGAGTTGGGACAGGGGTCAGAGGTGAGGACAAGCAAGGCTCCCTCCAGAATGCCTCTCTGGGGTTTGTCTTTTTGTCTCACAGTCTCTTGGCAGAGGCAGAATGCGGCATGCTAAATTCTGGGGAGCCAAGGCCTCTTGGTCGAGAGCTCTGTTCTCAGGGGTTGAGCCTGCCTCAGAAAGGTTGAATAGCCCTGCTCCCTGCACTCTGCTCTGTAGCATGCTGAACACTGGTGATAGCACCTGTCACATCACATTTTTTTCCTCTGAAAAATGTGGCGTTAATTTTTTTCTTCTAAATATAAAAGTGATACATGCTCATTGTAGAAAATTTGGAAAACACAGAAATGTGCAATGGTGAAGCAAAGGTCATCTGTATTCTCTCCACCTTTCAACTGTTGCAGTATTTTCCAGCTTCTGTTCCGTTGGTTTCGTCTGCACATGTGATCGATAATGTTACCTGTTCCCCAGATGTCCCTGGGCCCTGCCAGCTGGGGGTGTACAGGCGGGCATGTTAATTTCAGCGTGTCCCTCTCCATTCTGCTGGCCAGCACCTTGGCCTCCCTTCAAAGCCTTTTCAGCTGGGTCTGGGAGTGCCAGGGGGAATCGTGTATGAGCTCCAGCCAAGTTCCTCCACTTAGGCCTCCTTGCAGGTACCCACTGCCCTAGTCCCCCGAGGGTGGCTCTTGTCAATGTCCCTGCCCCGGGGCCTGCAGCCTCCCCTCCCCTGGTGATTCCTGAGTGGCAGCCCTGGGAAGAATTAGATGGCCCTGTGGCCTCATTATCCTGGCGAGGAGCAAGGCGAGTATTTTTTTCCAGAGCTGTGTTGGCTGCATTTAATCACCCAGGCCCTGAAGCACCCATGCCTGTGCCCTGGGTCTCCCCAAGTCCCACATGAAAATGCCTCCTTTAACTTCCTCTTTCTGGAGGACATCTTTGGTCTGTCACTTTCTTGAGTAGAGTACCCATTTTCTGAGAAGAGAGCTCCTTCTCTGTCTGTGAGATTTCAGCAGGGGCGACCAACCACCCTCTAACTCTGCTCCAGGTTTGGGACAGGACATGGTCTTTCCCTGAGATCTTCTGAGCTGACAAGAGAAGAGGATAGCCATTCTTGGGTGGCGAAGATGTGGGATGGGAAGCCAGAGCTGCTGTCAGGAGAAATGGGTCTCCAGTAGGAGAGTGGGTGCCCAGTGCAGAAAAGAAAGTCACAGGAGGCAGAGAGAGCATCTGGAGGTTTGTCCCTGAATCCAGTTGTACCTGAAGCCTGCTCCATCTCTGCCCACTGTACAGCTGAGTGCCATGAACGAAGAAATCCCACTTCCTCCCATGCTGGCTCCAGTCAGTTCACTGTTCCCTATCATAAGGGTCCTGACAAATACCAGGAAGAGGTCAGTTTCTGTGCTGGGTGGGGTGTCCTGTATGTCTCTCCATCCTTCCACCCAGAGCATGAAGTGTCAGAAGATGTGTGCACCCAATCTGCTAGCTCAGGTTCAGCTGGAACTAACCAGTGTTGCTATTTAGACAACATCAGGGTCATTTGACAGCTCACACTGTAGTATGTAATAAATTCTTCTCCACTAGACTGTGAACTCCAGCAGTAAGACTGGCCACTTGATAGTCATGTGATTTCGGGCAACCTTTCTCATTTCTAAAACAAGGATGCTCATAGTATATTTCTCTGAGCATAGCTGGGAAAACTCTGTGAATTCATACAGAGGGACTCTGCTGTCCTTTTCTTTGATGTTCCTTTTCGCAGCAATCAGCTCAGTGCTTTGCCCTGGTTAGGCACTAAGTGGGGCACCCTGCAAATGTGTGTCCCATGCATGGAGAGGCAGAAAGACACACCCTGTTACCAGAGTGACACCCACCTACCCACACACAAACACACACGTACACAGAATAGAAGCCCTCAGAGCTCAGCACCCCACACAGCGACCCTCCTGGGAGCCCAGGGCATCCCCAGCCCCTGGCTTCTCTGGAGGGCAGCCTGCAGCTCTCTCAGGCTCTCAGCTGTCATCCCAGCAGCTCCATATTGCTAGGAGTGCAGCTTGGAGCCTGGCTCAGCCCTACACCACGTATCAAGGGCAGCAGAACCTGCGGTGTTCTAGGAGCTAGGGGAATTGTGTGTGTGTGTGCATGTGTGTGTGTGCGTGTGCACATGCTGGTTAACTTGGGGGGGGCGGAGAGCTTTCTAGAGCCCTGGCTTCCAGAACTGCTCTTCTCTGAAAGCTCTGCCTCATCACTAAGTCCCCTTTCTTTCCCAATCTCCCTACCTCCTCAATGAGTGTTCCCCAACCCCAAGTCTTGCCTACGGGCTCCTGTGGGGTCTGTCTGGGTCATTTTCCTGGAAAGAGCAGGGCTTGTCTGTGGATCTGGGTCTGTGGACTCCTGGTTTGCCTGCCGGCCTGCCCCTCTTCTTCCTGCCCCAAGACCCAGGTTGCCTGCCTTTCAGTTGTGTTCTGCTGGGGAGCATATGTTAGTTTCCCAGGATGTCCTGGGAGGGCAGGCAGAGGTCTCGCCAACCTTCAGGGGAGGGGTCATGGCATCGAGTGGAGTGGGGATGCTCCTTAGGGCTCTTGTGTTGGGGACAGTGCGTTTGGGTGGGTGTGGCCTTCAGTGTGGTGTGTACTGTAACATCAGGATGGCTTGTGTTGCTATTTCAGGTGGACCCTCTTAGTGTGAGAGGTGGCCGGCCAGGGGATTGTGTTATTGGTTGCTGCACGCTGTGCTCAGGGCACTGACCGTTTGCATGGCTGCCCAAGGTCCCTTGGCCCTGAAAAGATAATTGAGTGGGAGGGCATCTCTCTTCCGGGTGCTCCGGGCGCCCTCCATCCCCTGCCCACGGGGATCCCTGGATCCCAATATGCTTGAGGTCTCTGGGCACAGAAGCTCAAGAAAACCTAGCAAAGGAGAGGACAACCCGGGTCCGCGGCCCCGTTCAGTTCAGAGCTCTTATTTCGCAGGCCACCACCCACGCTCCTTTGCCCGTAAGGGACAGGTGGTAGGTCCCAAGCCCCTTGGCTGGTCCCTTCGGATGCCCAGGTCCGCCCTCCCAACAAAGGCGGCCGACCACGTGCCCTTCCTCGAGGCGGGCCCGGAGTGGGGAACGCATGCTGCCCCCGGGTTTCCGCTCCAGCCAGGGTTCGAGCCAGACCGCGCTGAGCCCGGGGTGGGCGCGGAGCACCCCTCGCAGCATCCCCCGCCACCCCGGGTTGTGCCTCGCCCACTCCCAGCCTCAGTCTCTGCAGCGTCCTGCAAGCGGCGCTAGGGGGAGCTGTGGCAACTGGCTTGGTGGATTGAATCAAAACCGCGCATCAAACGGCTATTCCTTAGACTTGCAGGGGATGGGTGGGTGGGGGGCGCACGGGGAGGAGGGCGACACACCCTTCCCCCTCCTCAGCAGCTCCAGACTCTTCTCTTCCCGTAGGAGGCCGAGAAAACAGCCCTGGTTCTGTGTGTGAGGAGGTGAAGGTGCCTTTCCTCCCCGGAACTCACGCCTCCGTAGCCTCCCTCTTTCTTCCTCCCCCATCGTGGGCCCTTCGCGGCCCCCACCTCCGCGGTCCCCCTCCCCCCGCCAAACCCCTTGGTTCTCGAGTGTCCCCGAGAACTTCGCCTCGCGCGTCACCGGGACCCAGAACCCAGCGGGCTCCTGGGACTGGCTTGCGTCCGCCTCTCGGAGGCTTGGGGTGGGGGTGGGGGGTCCTCTCGGCTGCAGCCCTTCCTCTCCCTGCGGGGGGCGTGAAGGCTGGGGAGGAGGCGTGAGCCGTCCTGCTGGTGGCGGGGGGTGGTGGTGGGGAGCTCGCGCAGCCAAGGGGAGCGCAGGGGCGAGAAAGCGAGCGAGGGCACTGGGGAGACAGCCAGGGACAGAGAGAGGGAGAGAGGGGGGCGGCTATCAAATCGAGAGCAAGCTGCCACTTTGCTTTTTTTCTTTCTTTCTTTTTTCCTCCCCTTCAGTCTTTCCTATCCCCTCTTAAGCTGGAACCACCCCGCGCGCCCCTGGGCCCGAGGCGCGGCTCCAGATGTGAATTTGGTTCCAGTGGGGAGGACGCGAGCTTCCTCGGGGCCTTGGCACATTCTCCCACTCTGAGGTCATTCCGTAGGTGGTCAGAGCGCAGAGCGCGCCTGGAGCCTTCCTGCCTCCATCTACTGGGGAGGGAAGAAGAGAGGCGGGCGGGAGGGCGCGGAGAGGGAGAGGGGAGGGGCGCGAGGAGGGAGGGAGACGCCGCCAGCACACCACCAAGTGGCACCGAGCAGTGATAACAAACTCAACTTAAAAAAAAAAAAAAAAAGGAAAAAACTTCCCCAAGTTGCAGCCGGAGCTGTGCGGACGTGCGGGCGGAGGCGCAGGGCGGGGACTGTGGGTGGCCCAGAAGCCCCCGATGTCCCCCAGTGGCTCTCCCCGGCCCAAGAGAGCTCTGAGTTGAGGCCGAGCAGGCTCTGCGCCCCTGGCTGGGTTAGGAAATGTGATGGTGGCTCGCTCGGCTTCCTGCTGGAGACCCTGGGGGCGGGGGGACCGGTTCCCGTGGGGGTCAGGCCCCTCTGCAGAGGCGGCGCGGGGAGGGGGGGCGGCCCGGGGAGGCGCGCAGCACCGGCTTCTTCCCCAGCAAACAGAACTCCCTCCCATCCCTCTCCCACCCCCGGCCCTGCGGATGTGGGCAGCTCCTGCCCTCCCAGGCTAGGAGAGCTGGGCTTTGCAGGAAGGTAGGGGGCTCGTGTCACCTCCCTCTATCCTTCCCGCCACCTCCAGGCCGATCTGAAAACAAGGCGCCGCCATCCTCTAGAGTCGACTTTTTTATTAAGATGATAAATTTAAACAGATCATCTGAACAGTTTTACCCGGTTGATACACAATTCAGAATGCACAAAAATACAGGGGAAGGAGGGAGAAGGGCCAAGAAAGGAAGGGTTGGCAACTTGTTTTGGAGTCCACATGGTGCTGATGGCAGGGAACCAGAGGGGCTGCAGGCGAACCCCACCTTTTTTTTTTTTTTACAACAAAAGGCTTTAAATTAAACAAAATCTATCAAGCTGAAGACACAGGACGGGGTTCTTACGGGCTCGAACAATGCTGGTTTCATGAAATGCAACCGAAGGCTGAACTAGGATAGTGCAACTTAGAAGCACACACACACACACACACACACACACCCCACATCTGACCAGGAACTTAGTGAAAAGTCTCCAACGCAGTCGGCGGTCCCGGCCCCTCCTTCTCTCCGGGCCGCCGGGGATCCAGGTGAAGGAATCGACTTCCTTTTTTGTTTAGTGGGGACCGCAGTGCTGGGCATGATGGGAAATGTAGTCGGCCGTGCCCGCCCCCTACCCCTTTCCCAAACAGTGTCCGAGAGTGTCGGGGTGTCCGGCGCCACCCCCGGGTCTGGAAGACGGGTGGAGGAGGGGAGGAGAACAGAGCCAGAGGGGCGGGGAGACGAGGGGTTCAAGACACCCGCCCTGGGAAGAAAAGAAAAAAAAAGTTGAAGTGTTTTCATTTCTGCCTTCTCATTTTGAGAACTTTGGAGGCCGCCCCCAGAGAGGAAATGTGACCCAAACCTCCCTTTCGGAGATAGAGTTTGCCTTTGTTTTTGCTCAGGATTTCACAAGACCCATTCCTCACCCCGCGGAGGGACTCGAGAGAACAGAGCTCCGGGCTTCCTGGGTCTGACGTCTGATTGGAATCTGCGTCCGGGACCCCGCGCCCTCCTGCGCTGCGCCCCCGGCGCGCCCCGGCGGTCCGGGCGCCCTGCCTCGCCCCCCGGCTGCCCGGCACCTCCTCCGGGCAGCAGCCCTTCCTCACGTGGCTGGCTCCTCGCTAAACACCACTGCAATCACTACAATAATAATAAAAAAAGAGTAGGAGAAACACAAAGCATACTTAAATAGGCGCTTTTTCTCTCTGCAAAAATAAAGTCCAAGATCTTAGATTTCTTTTTTTTTTATTTTACAATTTATAAAACATCAGTCGTCTCCCTCTGCTCACCCCCTGCTCAGCCCGGAGTGGCCGGGCGCCCGTTCGTTCCCTCCTCTCGCCCCTTGGCCGAGTCTTTGTCTGGCCCCAGCCCCGCGGGGCCACGGGTCCCCGTGCCCTCGGGGGTCCCTAGAAGGCGACAATGGCTCGAGTCCAGGCGCCGAGGCTGGCGAGCGCCTGCTTGGCGCACAGCTGCCCGTTGAGCGGCGGCGGCTGCTCGGAGGAGTCCGGCTGTCGGCTCACCAGCCCGGAGAAGCCCGAGCCAAAGATGGAGATCAAGTTTGAGATGTTGGACGCGTCCGGGGACGAGTCCGGGCAGAAGTCCTCGAAGCGAGCGCGCTTGCAGGGGGCGAACGGGACGCCCCCGGGGGGCTCGGCCCCCAGGTCGCCTGCATCCTCGTCGTCGTCGTCCTCCTCCTCTTGGCCAGGGTAATACTTGCGCTTGCAGCCGGTGGCGGACGCCAGGCCGGGTCCCGGGGCGCCCTGGCCACAGCAGGGGCAGTGGGCGGAGGCGCAGCAGTCCTGGTGCAAGTAGCCGTTCTCCACCGTGGTCACCACGTGAGTGTCCAGGTCCAGCACGGTGGTCTGGCTGCTGCAGTGCACGCCAAAGTCCGAGGGGGCCGGGTACGCGCCCCGGTAGAAGCCGGGGGAGGAGGCGGGGGCCGGGGAGGAGGGCGGGGAGGCGGCGGCCGCGGCCTGAGGGGCGGCCCCAGGGGGCGCGGAGGGCGCGGAGCAGGCGGCCGAGGCGCGAGGGTCCCGCGGGCAGAGAGACGCGGGCGGCGGCGGCGGCGGCAGCGGCGCAGGACCCGGCTGCAGCGGCTCCAAGGGCTGCCCGCGGTGGGGCGCGCCGTGCGGCGGCTGGAGCGCGGCGCACCCGGGCAGCTCCGAGAGCGCCCCCGCGCCGCCCGCGGGCGCCCCGGCCGCCGCCGCCGCCGCGCAGCCCCTGGGCGCCGGGTGCTGGTGCAGCTGCTGCTGGAGGTGCAGCTGGTGGAGCTGGTGGAGCTGGTGCAGCTGGTGACGGGCGACCGGTTCGCGCGCCTCCGCGTCCCCGCCGCCGCCAAGTTGGAGAGGGCCGAAGTCGGCCGCGCTAGCCGGCATGCCCGGAGCCGCGTACGCGAGGTGCTGGTGCTGGTGGTGGGGCGGCTGCTGCTGCTGTTGCTGCTGCTGCTGTTGGCGCCGGTAGAGCTCGGCGTAGCGCTCGCTCAGGTAGAGCTGGCGCGCGTTGCGGAGCACGTAGGACACCAGGAGGTTCTTGTGCAGCTTGATGCCGCCGCGCTGGGTCCGGGAGCTGTGGATCTTGCGCAGGGAGATGCTGATCAGGCTCTGGGCGTCCAGGGCGCACTCCATGCTCCCTTGAAGACGGCGGCGGCGGAGCAGCCGCGGCCGTTGCTGCTGCTAAGGCTGCTGCTGTTTCGGCTTCCAGCCGGCCTCCGGGAAGCGCTGGGCAGGGGAAACGGAGCCCGGGTCAGCGGGTCGGCTGCGCTCCGAGAGGAGCCGCCACCATGCGCTGCGCGCCACCCGCGGGATCGTGCTCCCCAGACGGCGCCAAAGCAATGAGCCTCGGCCGGCCCGGGCCCCAGCTATTTAGCCGGGCGTCCGGGCCCCGCCCCACACCTGATGAGCCAATGAGAGTGCTCCAAACCTCCCGAGTGACAGACGCTGCCCGCCCCGGGGCCTCTAAGCTGGCCAATCAGACCAAGGCGGTTCCTTTGTGCTATTCAAATACCGAACGGACCCGGGGCCTCCAACGCTGCCGCTGCCTCGAATGTTCTCCTGGGGCCGCCGCGCCGCGCGGGACTTGGAGTCACGGGGGCCGCTATCTGCGAGGTGGCCGCCTCGCAGCCGTCACGTTGGAGCCCGTGGCAGCCCTCGGCCTAGTTCCTGGGAGCCCAGGGTCGGTTCACCTGCGTGGTGCTGCGACGGCTCCTCCCCCTTCCGCATGGCTGGGCCTCACCTGCAGCAGGTGCGCGCAACTCCGACTCCCGGCCACGCGGCACCTCCTTCCTGATCTGTCGCACCCCCGGGTGACCCACTGGACCCAAGGCTTTTGCAAGAGCCTCGTGGGACCTGTGGGGACTCCTCAGGGGAAAGAGATTTCGAGGTCCCCTCAGTCGCTGAGAATGTGGGATCTGACTCTTTGACTTTTTGGTCGAGGGGCCTCAGAGAACACTCGGAGAAGGGCCGTCCTCTCCGTTGGTCTGACGGAAGAACCCCACATTTTGATCTTTTGGTGAATTTTGATCTCCCCAGATGGAGAAGGCTTGGAGGCGTGCCCCTGGCAAACGCCTGAGGTCTAAAGGCGGTCTGAGAGCAGACATCCAGTGTCCTAATCACCGGTCCTGTAACCTCTCCTTTCTTTCCTAACTAATAGTAATGACAATAGGGACTATTATGATGTACCTAGTATGGGGGAAGCCCTGCCAGAAACGCCTGACTCCTTCCCCGAGACTGCCTGCAGATAGGGACCTCAGTCTTAGAGAAGGATGACACTCGGGAAATCACGCAGTCAAGGAAGTCGCCAACTTAACTCTTGTTGACACTGTTTTCCTTCTTGTCCTGAATCGTTCATGGGGCCACCTCCTTCCAGCTGGGAGCTGAGACGGTGGGGATTTTCTCCAGGGGGCTCTTGATCTGGACTGGTTAGCCTGAAAGGGGGTGACTGCTGCTTAGAGTGTGTGTGGGGAGGTCCAAGGCACCTGGGTGGGAGGGTCTCTTTGAAGTGGCCAGGACGTTTGCCTGAGGAGGGGGTCCTTGAGTTGGCCCTTGAAGGAGAAACAGGGTTCACAGGGAGTATGAAGGCTGGTGGGCCTTGTGTGTTGGGTGGGTGCTGGGTGGGAGGAGGGCTCAGAGGCAACCTTCCTTCTGTTTCATCCTCTCCTTGGGGTTTCTTCCGAGTCTCTTCTTTCATTGGGGCTGTTGTCCTCAGCACCTGCTTCATCCCTTGGCAGGAGTAAAGGGACCCAGCCAGCCCATCCAGTACTCTCTCGGTGTCCCCTCAGATTTAAGAATTCTCCAAGTTTGTTTCCTCCAACAATTTTTCAGCATCTACTCAGTGCCAGGTAGCAAGGTTAAAAACAGATTTAGGGAGAACATACCCTATTTTTCAGATGAAACTTGGGGCTCTGACAGCGGAAGGGACTTGCCTGAGGTCCCACAGCTCCAAGTCCAGTGCTCTGGCCTTTGCATGCCATTTGTGCACGATCTCAAACTGGTCTGAGCCCCTGTGATCAGAAGAACCTCTTCTGCCCTCACCCAGAGAAGCCAGGATTGACACTTTAGGGGAACTGTGAGAAAAGGCGTCTTACTTCCATTATATTGGTGATCTGCTGACAGGGACACACAGAATACAACTTGTTCATGTGCTAGTATTTGTAATAATAAAAATATACTGCTCCTTACCTCCCTAGGGCCTGTCTTAAAGACACACAAAGACTTCATTCTTTTATCTATTTTGTTTTGACCACACTGCAAGGCATGTGGGATCTCAGTCCCTTAGCCAGGGATCGAACCTGCACCCCCTGCATTGAAAGCTCAGAGTCTTAACCTCTGGACTGCCAGGGAGATCCCTCATTCATTTATTTTTGAAGTCCACCTTTGAGATGTCATTACCATGTGGAGAGAACTGTGAGGTTCTGTTTCTACAGTCAAGTCTGGGATGGACAGTGTCTGGCATGTTGCGAGAGTCTAAGAATGTATTATTAATGCTTATTTTGGACCTTCATTCTGTCTTTGCCCAGAATTTATTGGGGCAAGCTAAGATTTTGAGTGTTTGTGTCTTGCTCAAGGGCACGCAGTCAAGAGGGGTGAAGGCAGTATTTGAACCCAGGTCTGCTTCCAGCAGCAGAACTTGCTTTAGGTTCTTTGAAATCAGCCACTTGCTTCTGCCGTGGGTGAGTCTGAGTCCAGTTCTCAGGGCTCAGCTCATGACGAATGTAACTTTGATTGATCAACATCCCACCACTTTCCTGCCAACTGCTCTGAAACCAGGGCCTGCGGGATCCACAAAGAAGAAGAAGATCCCTCTCACAGCTCAGCTTGTCATTGACAGCCGTTCTCAGAGCAGCACCTCCTAACTCTGGGGGCCCAGATGGGACACCAGGGTAGGGAGGGAAATGGATTCCCTAGCCACGGTTGAGGGCAGGGGAACCAGCACCCCCTTCAGCCTCTGCCTCAAGGTGGGTCTGAGCTCTGCTAAGGCTCTTCAGCTCCCTGGGGCCAGCTGAGGAGTGGTCAGTCCCGTCTGCATGGCCCCATTCTTTGGGTCCTCCTGTCTGGGGCCCATGTTCACCTTGGTCTCACCTCCTTCTCGGGAATGGAGAGGCGGGCTAGTGGAGAGGGCTAAGCAGTTGTCTAGCTTAATAAAAACCCTTGATCTTTTTTGGGGTGGCCTGGAGGGGGGGAGTTGCTGCAGCTGTTGTAAGGACACGCTTGCTGAAGGAGGTAACGCAACAGCTGAGCTATTTGGTGCCCCTGGGAGCAGTGAAGACGGGAGGGTACACAGCAGGAATTCACAGATATTTACCGAATGGGTGGGTCTCACGCAAGGCCTCTCTTCCAATGGTCAGTGGCTCAGAGAAGGGACTGCGGACCGTCCAGGGCATCGAGGATGTGTATGTATACATGTGTGTATGAATATCCGTGTGCGCATCTGTGCAGGAGGGCGGGTCCAAGTGAGACAAGTCTTCTTGGGATGAAGGGTCTGGGCACCTGAGAAAGGTTGGGGCACTCACCTTTCCCCCTAAAGCTGGAAGATTACATCTGGCCCTGAGTCACTGCTCTCTGGAGGAAGTTAATTCATGCCTAAATGTTTACCAAGAGAGTGCTGGGACAGTGTAGAGCAGGTCACAAAACCTATGTGGACTTGGGCTCCTGTCAGACCCCAGGGGGTGTCACTGGAGCCGCGAACACCTTGAAATGCCACTTTGGCCTGGGGACACCTTTCACTGGGCTCAGGAGGGAAGACATGCCAGGAAGTTCCTAGTCAGCTTTGGGACGCGCCTGGTGGGCTCTCAGGGACCAATTTGGGGAAGAGGATGCAGAGGCAAAAAGGTTAATTGAAGGTCTGTGTTGGGAGAAGGAGGATTTGGAATTGAGGTATTCATTCCTTTCTTCATTGGCCAGAGAGATGTTTCTAGAACCTTACTCTGGAATCCCTGCAAATGGATGAGGGGGAACACGTTGTGATCCTGGCCTCAGGAGGCCACAACTCAGAGGGAAGCAGAGGAGATAAACAGACCGGATGACGAAGAATGATAAGTCTGGGATAGGAAGGAAGGGGCTGGAGGAGGGCAGGGGAGGGTCCCCAAAGCTGGCCCGGAGAAGGCTTCCTGCAGGAAGCTGAGACTGGGAGGCTGAGGATGGGGAGGGGTCTTTTAGCAGAGAGAACAGCTTGAGGCTCAGCACAGGGTCTGGTATGCAGTAGGCACTCAATAAACATTTGTGAAATCAATCAATCAGTAAGTGCAAGTATGCAGAAGACACTGTTAGAATTGGAAGGGTCCTAGGCATCGGGCTGCCCCCATCCGTAATTTCAGGTAGGTAAACTGAGGTCTGAGGGCTTCCCAGGTGGCTCAGTGGTAAAGAATTTGCCTGCCAATGCAGAATTTGCCTGCCAATTCTCCTGCCAATGGCGAGAGATGCAGGTTCGATCCCTGGGTTGGGAAGATCCCTTGGAGGAGGAAATGGCAATTCAGTGCAGTATTCTGAACTGAAAAATCCCATGGACAGAGGAGCCTGGCAAGGTAGCAAAGAGTCGGATGTGACTGAGTGAGTGAGCACACACTCACACAAACTGAGGTCCAGAGAGGAGGAAGGATGCGCTGAGTGTGTCCCCCAGAGATGGGACTGGAACCCAGACGTCCTATCTCCCAGTCAAGCCTCTGGCTTCCCCAGCTCTCTGTCTCCAAGGCTTGGAGTAGGGGTGACTCCGTGGGGACTGAGATTGACACCGTGGGCAGTGGCAGAGAAAGCGTGGGGCACAGCTGAATGCCGGGGTCACTGTTGAGTCCTCTCTGAGGCTCAGAGTCCACGGTGCTTGGATGCGGAGCCTGGTGCTACACCCCACGAAAGTTGTTCTGTGGCTAATGGGCACTGGGGAGCTTGGCTGGGGTCCCAGAGCTGGGGAACACCCCTCCTGCCCTGAAGACCCAGCATCCTGTCACTGTCCCACATACAGGTTAATGACCTGTCTGTGTTTGCCCAGCATGGTCCAGGGCAACAGGCTCAGTGCCCAGGAAGACATCATGGCTCCTGGCTTCAAGGTCTTAAATGTAATGTGGAAGGTTGACAGCAGCTTGGTTTTTTGGAGCTCTTGTTCTCTGCCAGCCGCTGCCTCCCGTGCTGGTCTCCTTGAAGCCCCACAGCAACCTTTGAGGCAGGTTCGGTTATCATCTGCATTTGATGGATGAAGTATGTGAGGCTCAGAGGGCTTGGGTGACTTGACTGGGATCCTCCAGCAAGGGAGGAAAAATGACTCTGATCCCAGGGCTCTGGGGAAGTGGGGGACACCACGAGCAGCAGGGGAGGAGTGGAGACCCCCGCTGTGAGTTTCGGATTCGTTGGCTTTTGAACGAATTCTGTCCTTACCAAAGGAATGTGCATGCAGAGTGGGTGGGATCTCTCACCTGGGGGCTTCTGCCCGAGCACCTGGCACAGGTCGGGTGCCCGTTTGTTCGTTCACTCACTCACTCATTCATTCACTCACTCAATAACCATGGACTGAGATAGTGAAGGACAGGGAAGCTTGGCCTGCTGCCATCTACGGGGCCTCAAAGAGTCGGACACGACTTAGTGACTGAATGGCAACAGATACCGGCCAATGAGCAGGCGCCATGCTAAAGGAACACCAGACAGCTCTGTCTGCCCAGGGCAGGGCTGAGAGGATCCTTTTAATCCCCTTAGCCAACTCTGATTGATTGGTAGTGTCTGCCTGGAACCCTGGGTTGGAAGGGATTTGGCGGGTGCCCCAGTTGATTAGTGATGTCTGCCAAGGGCTCAGCTGGGAGCCTTTATGGCAAACCTGCTGGGTAGCTGCCCCTGGGATGAGGATGGAGTGTCTGCTCCGTGCTTTGGACATCTGGGTTGGTTAAGCAGACAGAAGGGGTCTGGAGGTTGGGAGAAACGGGTTCTAGCCCCAGGTTGGCCCTGTAACCCTCAGGAAATACACATCAGCCTTTTCGGGCCTCAGTTTCCTCATTTGTCACCTTCCTCCAGGAGGTACTGTGAGCATCAAACGACAGGGAAGTGTTTGAAGAGTTGAGGAGACTGGTAATGAAAGGAAATGGGAGCTGCTCCCCTCCCTCTTTTCTTCTTTCTCAATATCTTGCCAGAAATGGAACATGCTGGGCAGGGTAGAGTTAATCCCAGACAGTCCTGTGTGTGTGTGTACTGGTGGGTGGGGGGGGCCCCTCAGTGGTTCCTGGCTCAGAGTTGTTTTTATAACTCACTTAGTATAGACCTTTGTCCCCTCCCTGGCCTCAGCTGGGAATTTCTAAGGAGTAAGAAGCTCCTTGGGTCTTAGGAACTGAATCTTAGAATTTTTGTTTGTTTTCATTTGACTGGTGGGAGCTGGTGTGTGTGCCACCTGCCTCCTCCATATCCCCACTCAGAGATTAAAACTAGACCATTGTGCCAGGCGCAGAACTCCGTTTAACATGGATTTTTTTCCCCATTAATCCTCAAAACAGTCTAATGAGGTGGGTAGCAGAGTAATCTCCATATCACAGTTGAGGAAACTGAGGCCCAGAGAACTGAAACTCGGAGGCCACACACCTCCAGGCTGCTGCCGGTTTGTGGGTACCAGGCCCTGATCTGAGCTAGAGAAAGACTGTCTCATCCGTCGTGACCGACTGTGCCTCGTCCTGGCTCTTCTGTCCATTCATCCGTTTACTCCTTCATTCACTTCGTATTTCTGTTCTTTCATAAATGTTAAGTTCCCACTGTGCGCCAGGCTCTGCATCAACTCCTAGAACCACAACCACCCCACTCTCGAGGACCTTACTTACATTCTAGACCAGATGGGAAACAAGCAAAAGGAAAGCAGATAAATAAACAAGATTGCAAAGAGGGTGATAACGAAGTAAACAGGGCTTTGTGGCGGGCAATTGACCAGCCTCAAAGGCTCCCTGGGCAGAGGGTCCCAAGCTCCCCAGCCCCCACCCCTCCACGAGCCCCCTCCCTCCATCCCTTGTCTTCCCCAGGCCCAAGTCCCTCCTTCAGAGGCCCGAACTCTCCAGCAATCTGTTCTGAGCTCAGGCTGTGCTTCTGTCCCTCCTGCTCCCCACAACTGGTGAATTTTTAATGCTGCTTACATGGAACAGAGCAGAGTTTTGGGTTTTGTTTTGAGAGCATTTCTCAAACAACAACAAAAAAAATCATTTCTCAAGCGTGTGTGTATGAAGAAAGAGTGTGAAGGAGACAGCCCAGTGAGTACTGATGATCTGTCCTCAATTCATCTCCTGAGCTCCTTTCTATTTAGAAATTTTTAAAAACATGGGGCTAAATAGGATGTCAGTTCTGGACTTTGTGCTGGTGAAAGGGCACCCGGGAGGGCCCTCGGCATCCATGTCCTTAGCAAACCCACCCAGCCCCTTGGGCCCCATCATTCCCTTTGTCATACAGATGAGGAGACCGAGGTACAGAAACAAGAAGTATCTGTGTGGGTCCTTCCACTAATGAGTGGTGGGGAGGGAGGCCAGAGCGCATGGCTCCACACCGCCTGCCCCATCTCACACACACACACACACACACACACACACACACACACAAGCTCAAGGCAACTCTGGCTTCAAAAGGGGTGGAAATGGGGGAAGGACCCCAGCCTGTGAGCTCAAAGGGGCTGGGAATAATCTGGCTGAGAAAGAGGAAGTGGGGAGAGACACACAGGTTGGAGAGTGAACTGAGTGGTTAGCGCTGGAGGGTCAGAATCTTTTTGCGGAACTGACCCCAGGATGTAGCAAAGTGGGTCTCTGCCTTATGTCCTTGGTAGTGGCTGCCAGTGTCCTCCTCTTAGCCTGTTTATTGAATGCTTACTGGGACTAGCCGCCAAGCTCTTGATGTGAATCATCTCGTTGAATCCTCATGATAGAATCTATGACTAAGATCCTTCTGTTATCCTGTCCACTTTACAGAGGAGGAGGCTGAGGCTCAGAGAGGTGAATTGACTGCAATCTAGACTGGTATGCCTCCGGAGCTGGCTCTTTTAACCTTGACACCTGGATATGCACGTGGCCGGAAGAAGGTGGCCTCCAGGACTCTGAGAGCTGAGGCTGGTGACTGTCCTTGGGAACTTGTGAACCTCTGGTGCAGGGCTGGTTCATCTTTGCGGCCTGATTTCACCGGTTTGTAGCACTCAGGGCTGGGAGGGTGGTTCGCCCCATTACTGATCCTCTCCGGACAGCGAGGCTAGCGCCTCATCTGCCCTTCGTGCAGTCTCCTCGTGGCAGGATCTGTCCTCAGTGCCTGGTTTTCCTCCTGGGCAGTGAGGACGTCATTAGTTCCATTCATTTCTCTTTTAAAAGATAATTTTGTATTACGTATTGACTTATTGGCTGTGCTGGGTCTTCGTTGCTGCGTAGACTCTTCTCTAGTCGCGGTGCAGGGGCTTCTCATTGCAGAGCGATGTAAAGGAGGCTTTCTTTTGTTGCAGAGCATGGGCTCTAGGGGGGCTTCTCAGGTGGCGCTAGTGGTAAAGAACCTGCCTGGCAGGAAACGTAAGAGACGTGGGTTCGATCCCTGGGTGGGGAAGATCCCCTGGAGGAGGGCATGGCAACCCGCTCCAGTATTCTGGCCTGGAGAATCCCATGAGCAGAGGAGCCTGGTGGGATATAGTCCATGCGGTCTCAAAAAGTTGGACTCCTACTTAGTACCCACGGGCTCTAGGGTGCCTGGGCTCAGTAGCTGTGGCTCCCGGGCTCTAGAGCACAGGCCCAGCAGTTGTGGTACATAGGTTTAGCTGCTCTGTGGCATGTGGGATCCTCTCGGATCAGGTATCAAACCCATGTCTCCTGCATTGGCAGGCGGGTTCTTTACCACTGAGCCACAGGGAAGCCCCTTATGGGCAGAGCCCACAAGCAACTCTCTGTACTTGGTACCTTGTTTAGTCCCTAACATAATAGGTGACCAATTTCTATCTGTTCCATGAATAAATATTGTCTGTGTGAAAGGATCTTGGTGAACAATTGTTTTAGCTTTGCATGGATCAGATGTGGACAAAAATCTTTTAAAATGTCCATTTTGGCCACCTGATGTGAAGGACTGACTCATTGGAAAAGACCCTGATGCTGGGAAGATTGAAGGCGGGAGGAGAAGGGGATGACAGAGGATGAGATGGTTGGATGGCATCACTGACTCGCTGGATATGAGTTTGAGCAAGCTCTGGGAGTTGGTGATGGACAGGGAGGCCTGGCATGCTGCAGTCCATGGGGTCGCAAAGAGTCGGACATGACTGAGCAACTGAACTAGCATGGAAATCCCTCTTGAAAAGAAAAGAAAGAGTTTTAATCAATCTTGTCCTTTCCTAGTGGTGAACATAGTTTTTTTTTTTTTTTAATTAACAAGTGTCGGGCTTCCCTGGTGGCTCAATGGTAAAGAATCTGCCTGCAGGAGACATGAGTTTGATCCCTTATCCAGGAAGATCCCGCCCGCCTTGGGAACAGCTGAGCCCGTGCGCTGCAATTATTGAGCCTGTGCCCTAGAGCCTGGGAACTGCAACTGCTGAAGCCCCCGGGCCCTAGAGCCAGCACTCCCAACAAGAGAAGCCGCCACGATGAGCAGCTCATGCACCGCAACTACAGAGTAGCCCCTCACTCTCTGCAACTAGAGAAAAGACCCAGCACAGCCAAAATAAATAAATAAAATTATTAAAAAGAAAACAAGTGTCATTCATTGCTGACTTGTTCATTGATTCTCTGACGCATGGAAGGAGAGACTGATTCACTCTTTAACAGATATGTGTGGGATATCTGCCATTTCAGGGCACTAGGGAAAGAGAAAGGACGGTTATTCTCCAGGGGATCCAATATACTCAGGGAGATGAGGCAATTTCAAGGTAATAGAAGCAGGCACCATTGAATTCCTTGGAACCATAGCTTGATTTCTCACCTGTAGTACCAAACACCGAGTTTAATCTATTCGAAGGCACCCACTCCCCACCCTGCCTGTCTCCTGACTTCAATCTAACACCCTTGAGATTTCTGTCTTGCCTTTGATAACATCTTAGATTTGCCAAAGTCTGGATGTTTTCCTCATTGGACTAACTAACATTTATAAGGCACTTCATACAACTTGCCCTGTCACCCTGCATTTAGTTACTAGTTCTGACCCCGTGTTGATAAAGGCGGCCTGTTTGGTATTTCACAGTCATGGAGAAGGGATGGGAACCATCATTTACTGAGAACTGAGTACGTATGAGGCCCTGCACTTGCTGGTTCACACCATAGGACTTTCATACACCATAGGATTTTCAGGCAGCTTGTATCATCCCCAATCTACAGATGAAGAGACCCAGGCTTTTCTGTGCTGTGCTTAGTTGCTCAGGCATGTTCGACTCTTCCCAACCCTATGGACAGTAGCTCACCAGGTTCCTCTCTGTCCATGGGGATTCTCTAGGCAAGAATACTGGAGTAGGCTGCCATGCCCTCCTCCAGGGGTTCTTCCCAACCCAGGGATCAAACCCAGGAATTTCCATCAACTACCTTTCACAGACAAGAAAGTTGAAGCTAAGAAAGTAGAAGAGACTGGATTATTGTTCAGCAGTTCTTCACTACCCTTCTCCTTGAGGTAGAATCATTTTTCCTGACCCACTGACTGTGGCATTGGCCACGTGACTTACTTTGGACTGTGGGAAGAAGAGATGGTATGCCTCTGAAGAGGAGGCCTTGGGAGATAGTGCATGCTACCGCCCTACATCTTGCATGTTTGTGATCTGTCACAACAAAATATATCCCATTTAGATTCTGATCACAAAAAGAATATGGAGACTCATGGGATGCATGAGCCCAGCTCATAGTCTGGAGCCAAATTCAAGGGATCCACAGCCTGAAACAGAACTACATAGTTGAGTCCAGCCAACTGCAGTCAACCTACAGACCAGTGAGAATAAATGTTTGTGTAGGCATCCATTGGATCATAGAAAAAGCAAGAAAGTTCCAGAAAAACATCTACTTCTGCTTTATTGACTACACCAAAGCCTTTGACTGTGTCGATCACAACAAACTGGAAAATTCTTAAAAAGATGAGAATACCAGCCCACCTTACCTGCCTCCTGAAAAACCTGTATGCAGATCAAGAAGCAACAGTTAGAACTGGACATGGAACAATGAGCTGTTTCCAAATTGGGAAAGGAGGCTGTATATTGTCACCCTGCTTATTTAACTTACATGCAGAGTATATCATGCGAAATGCCAGGCTGGATGAAGCACAGATGGAATCAAGATTTCCAGGAGAAATAACAATAGCCTCATGTATACAGATAACACCACTCTCATGGCAGAAAGTGAATAGGAACTGAGGAGCCTCTTGATGTAAGTGAAAGAGGAGACTGAAAGCTGGCTTAAAACTCAGCATTCAAAAAACTAAGAACATGGCATCTGGTCCCATCACTTCATGGCAAATGGAGAAACAATGGAAACAGTGACAGACTTTCTTTTCTTGGGCTCCAAAATCACTGCAGATGGTGACTGCAGCCATGAAATTAAAAGACACTTGCTTCTTGGAAGAAAAGCTATGACAAACCTAGACAGCACATTAAAAAGCAGAGACATTACTTTGCCGACAAAGATCCATCTAGTCAAAGCTATAGTTTTTCCAGTAAGTCATGTATGGATGTGAGAGTTGGACTATAAAGAAAGCTGAACGCCAAAGAATTGATGCTTCTGAACTGTGGTGTTGAAGAAGACTCTTGAGAGTCCCTTGGACTGCAAGGAGATCAGACCAGTCAATCCTAAAGGAGATCAGTCCTGAATATTCATTGAAAGGACTGATGCTGAAGCTGAAGCTCCAATACTTTGGCCACCTGATGTGAAGAACTGACTCACTGGAAAAGACCCTAATGCTGCAAAAGATTGAAGTCAGCAGTAGAAGGGGACGACAGAGGACGAGATGGTTGGATGGCATCACTGACTCGATGGACATGAGTTTGAGCAAGCTCCAGGAGTTGGTGGCCTGGCGTGCTGCAGTCCATTGGGTCACAAAGAGTTGGACATGACTGAGCTACTGAACTGAGGAAGTTTCTGAGAGTTTGAGGCTGTTTGTTAAACAGCATCATTATGGCAAAAGCTGACTACTACATAAGTGTTCAGTGATTTCATTAAGGCCACGCAGCTAATGAATGGAAGAGCCAGGGTCTAGAATTTTGGTCTTTTTATACCCTGATGCTGGGAAAGATTGAAGGTGGGAGGAGAAGGGGATGACAAAGGATGAGATGGTTGGATGGCATCACCAACTCGATGGACATGAGTTTGAGTAAGCTCCAGGAGTTGGTAATGGACCAGGGAAGCCTGGCATGCTGCAGTCCATGGGGTCACAAAGAGCTGGACGTGACTGAGCAACTGAACTGAACTGAACTGATACTCCCAGTCCACTGCTTATCTGGAGGCTTCTGGTAAAAAATCCAGTAAAGAGAAGACAACCAGGGTTGAGGGTTCTGTGTAGGCATTACAGACTTTCTCTAGCTTGTTTTCTCTATGTGTAAAAATAGTGAACCCAGTATATACTGATGCATCTGTGCTGTTCTTGGAATTTCATCACCATACATCTCAAGTTCGGAAATGGAAAGAAAACTGTGTATTTGAAATCTGTCCTTTGTAGGAGCTTTAAGGAACCTTAGAAAGGCAACTAGATAGAAGTTTTTCCTCTTATTGAGGGCTGTTTGATGGGTAAGCCAACTTTCTGCTAAAAGAATCTCTTTCTTAGGGACGTAATATCTTTTAGGTATATTTATGGAGATGAATTTTCCTTTGAGTATTGCTTTGGCTGCACCCTGTAAGTTTTAGTGTTCAACACTCTCATTGTATTTAATGTTCAAATAGTATGAAACATCGAAGTAGGATGTACTCTTTCAAATTCCCTGTTTATCTCAAGAGTTAACTTGGAAAAAAATATTCAAATTTCCACCAAGTTCGATTAAAAGAACCTTCTATAGCTATTAATTTAATTTTATTTCACTGTGTGGCGAATGCGTTTGACTTTGGAATTTGTTGAAATGATCTCTGTGCCTGCATACCATGATTATTATTTAAATGTCCTGTGGGATTATTATTTTCAAGAATGAAAATTTTTGATAGCTCCAAACACCTGTGAATGCTTGTATTCCAGGTAAAAGTCATCAAATGCCCTGCCCTACCCCCGCTCCTTGGTATCATATACAAATGACTGGAATTCGGGTACATTTGTTTTAAGAGAGAACTCTGCAAGGTCCAGCCCACCCTGGTGTCTGTCCTGTTGGTGACTGGGTTCTCTCTCTTCCTCTGAAGGGATGGATGGGCTTTGTTGGTTGGCTCCTGCAGTGTTTGTTATAACAAATAAGAATGAATCCTGCAAACAGGGGGTCCAAGTGGAAGAAGCAATTAATTAATATTTGGCTCCTGCTGGGGATGTGTGGGAGTGGGTAGAAGAGGCTGATTTGGTTTTCAATTTTATTCACTTTTCTGCTTTCCCTTCCGCTAATTACTGCACTAGGCTCTTCTCTTTGTTGATAAAATTTGCATTAAAAAAAAAAAACGATCTGGGAGGTATTGAATAACTACTTGGTCACAATGAATTTTTCACAAATAAAATGACGCTTTCACTTCTTGCACAGATTCTGGGCCACTGTCTGGGCTATGGCGGAGGTCGGGACCATCGCTGTGGTCGGTTACTAGTCGAATGTGTGGAAGGCCAGTGACCAGCACCTACCTGCAGGGCTCTTCCCCTCTGCTAAACATTCCTGCCCACCATCTCACTGTCTCTATAGCTGGGCTATGGGAGTGGGACATGTATTGGCCCATTTTCTAGATAAGGAAACTGAGACTCGAGCAGGTTAAGTCAATGGTTCTCAAACCTGGCTGTGCCTCAGGACCACACGAGGGCTTGTTAAATATGCAGAATGTATGGAGGGAGGGTAAGATCACACAGGCACTCTGGAGTGGTGAGTCTAATGACCCCAGACTTCCCTCTGGCCTCCGCTGCCAGCCAGCACTTCCTGCAGCCCAGGGGCAGCTGGGGATTTTTGGGTGGGGGTGGGGGATGTCAGAGATGAGAGAGGCAGGAAAAAGTAAGAGCCCATCAGGGAGGATGCTGCCTTGTATGCCATGCTGGGATTGGGCAAAAACTCCTGCCTTCATTCCCTGCTCACCCCAAGATGTTCTGGGACCCAGCTAGACCTCATCAAGCCACCCTCCCTCCCCTGATCCCTAGCCTGTGCTAAGTTCTGAGGAAGACTCTGAGGGGCACATCATCTGATGGGTCATGAGTGGGCTGCTTCCACTGTTGGCCTCCCCCATACTCAGAGAGCACGGTGGAGCAAGTGTCCTGCCCTCTCGTGGCTCTTCAGGCCGGGACTACAATCCCTTCCCTGTTCCCACCCCTTTAAAATGTCCCCTTTTAATGCCACTTCCTCCAGGAAGCCTTTCTTGATGTCCCCATCAGAATCATTCATTTTTGTTTGTCTCCGTGGCTCTGAGCATCTCTGCTGAACAAGCCCATTCCGTGGGCTGGGTTCACACTGATGTCGGTCTCTCCTTCTATCCTTCTCTCACCCTCAATGGCTAGCTCCTTCTGGAAGGAGGCAACTACTCTGGAGGCAGAAAGACCTGGGGTTGGGTCCTAGGAACTTCCTGTTGAATTTTTCCCTGAGACCTTGGGGAAACTGACGTCACCTCTTGTAGGTTCTGGCTGTCTGTCCCCATCACTGGGGATCACAGTTGTGTCTGGCCTCATCCCTTTGGCTCACAAGTCCTTGCTCTGCCAAACGCTCACCTTGTAAAGTAGGCCCAACTTTTAAACTCATGAGCCTGTTTCCTCATTTGTTAAGTTGGGATAGTAAGAGCACCCAGTTAGTTGGGTGGGGTGAAGATTCAGGGAGATGACACACAGCTGGTGGTATCTGGCACAGGGGCCAAGCTCTTTCAAGGCCAGCGCTTCCCAGATAACAGCCAAACCCAGCAGTTTCTTCCTTTATTGTCCCTACTGTGGAATTTGGCTTGATGGTGATAGGAGCACCCTTCCACCCTCACCAGAAAGAAAAGAAAGAAGAACCACAGTGGCCGCTGCCTGTGAATCTAGTAGCTCCCCTGGCAAACCGATCAAAGGTTCACATGAATTTTTCAGATAGGAAAACAGGCTCAGAGAAGGGAAGAAACTTGCTCAAGGTCACACAGCATGGCCCGAGGAAGACTGGCTGGGAATGCAGGTCTCCTAACTGACGGGATTGTCTGTTGCGCTTCACTTTGGGTTGAGTTTGCAGCTCAGGTCCTGCAGTCTCAGGGCTGGTCTTCCCCCACTCAGTCATCCACTCTGTTGTTCACTCATGTGTATTAAGCAGCCGCTCTGTGTTGCCCCTTCTACTGGGCATTGTGAGGGTCTCTGAGGTGGCCTGGTGATGAGGCAGGAGTTACAGTTAGCTGCAAGTTATAGAAACCCAACCAAGATAGCTTACACATAGAACCCAGGCAGTCCTAGGAAAGGTGGTCATAGCTGGGAAACCTCAAGATGTCCTGGCTTCCTGCTCCACTATCCCTAGGATGTGCCATTCATTCTTATGGCATAAAGTGGCTGCTTTGACTCCAGGTATCATGACAGCATTCCAGGCAGGAAAATTAGGGTGAAGGTTGGGGAAAAGTGAAGGGAAAAGGATGAAAGTCCTCTGTCAAAAGAATTCCTCTTTTTTATCAGAAAAACAACTGATTTCCTGGGTGTTCCCAGCAGGAGACTCCTAATTCCATTTCATTGGCCAGAATTGGGTCAACCAGCCCAGCTAGCTGCAATGGGGTCTTGGAGGTGAATATTTCATATGAGCATACTTGCTCACTCAAAACCAAGGTTCCGCTAGGAGGGGAGATGGGGGTGAAATGGACACCCAGTTGGTCAGCAGTCAACACATTCAGTTGGTCACCCGCTCAACAGATCTCTGTCCTCAAAGAACCCAGAAGGGGGCTCTTTGGGGGGGGGCCACATACATTTGGAGCTTTTCAATGCAGGAGGAAGTAGCAAGCAGCTGGTGTGTGCACAGGAGAGACCCTTAGCTTTCTCATACTGTCCTTGAAAGTAGGATCCTCTGCCCAATGCGGTGCCTGGCACACAGTAGGGGCTCAGTCAATAGTTGTTGGGAAAAAGGGGAGGGGGTTCTAGAAAGTAGTATTGCCGAGCTTTTACCCTGAGCCAGTTGAGCTTCTGCAGCGGTTTAGGTGGTGTTCTCTGGGCTCTCAGTTGGGCCTTCACTAAATGCCTCCTCCATGGATAAGGTGTGCAGGCGATGCAGGCGGGGGTCGCTGAGGCCCTCCCTGGGAGAGAGAACCTACTTCTGTGATAGGCTTCAGTGATGCTCAGGGCTGAGGTCCCTCCACAGAGACCTGTGCCTTACCTCTGCCATGCCCTGCAACCAGGGAGGGAGGGAGCTGCCCCTTCGCTGAGAACAGTGCAGACCCCCAAGTGCCAGGTGCTTCTCACTCGTCTTCCACCGAGGTCTCAGGACCACCCCTGAGAGAGGTGGTGCCAGCTTGGCCCTGCCCTGCAGAGGGGAAGACAGACTCTCAGCCCCTTGCCTGCAGCCCCCACACTTGTGGGTGCCAATTTGGGATTGAACCCGGGTCACCCAGTCCCAAAGCAGCTGCTTTCTGCACCAGTGACTGATGCCACCTCTTTGAGATTCGGGGGTGGTGGTCCTCCACTCACCATGGATGGGTTGCGTGTGGCTGGGGTGGGGTGGGGAGCTCCCCAGTGGTGGAGAGGCAGATGTGGATCAGGAAGAGGTGCCAGGGTGCCAGGGGCAATGCTCCAGCAGCTCCTCTTGCGTGGGGGTCCTGGGCTCTGGGCAGGGGACCAAAGCTGGGTGGCACCACCCCGAGCCTGGCACCCCTCGGCTCTCTTGATGCTGACACCAGACCCAGCGCTTGGCTGAGCTCACCAGAGGCAGTGTTTCTTTCCTCCTTCTTCGTTTTTTCTGAGACATAGTGCTCTTGGCCGTGGCGCAGCACTCGCTCCATGGGAAAAACTTGTTTTTGTCGGTAAACTCCAGCACTATGACTCAGAAGACACCCAGGGAGCACCCTCCTGGTGTCGAGGGGCCGCTCGGCTAATGAGCTAATGTTTATAAAGCGCTTAGAAGACGAAAAATTCCACGCGAGGGCTGAGGGTTTGTGCTGTTATGTGGGGGAAAGGTTGAGAAGGATGTGGTGAAGGGAAGGGGCACACTCTTGCAGAGCAGTAGCCTGGAGCCCCTGGGGTTGCGCAGGCAGCCTGGTTTTGCTCGTGTTGCTGGTGCTGGCGCCTGTCTGGGCAGAAGCCCCGGCTGCCCCTTTGTTCAGAGCAGGGCAGATCTGAACCGGCTGCGCGGCTTTGATTTCATCTTTCCTGTAGCAGGTGGGGCGGGGGAGATGGTACTTGAGTGGTCCCTGTCCTCAAGACTGAGATCTTCCAGGCTGGGGCAGTGATCAAGTCATCGAAACAGCCCCTTCCCCAGGGCTTGGCACACAGTCAGCAAGTAGCTCCTGTCATTCATTCATTCAACAAACACTTCTGGGACTTCCCTGGTGGTCCAGTGGTGAAGAATCCGCCCGCCAATGCAGGGGACACGGGTTTGATCGTGGATCCGGGACGACCCCACACACTGCGGAGCAACTAAGCCTGTGAGCCACAACTACTGAAGCCCACGGACCCTAGAGCCTGTGATCTGTAACAAGAGCAGCTACTGCAGTGAGAAGGCCGAGCACTGCCGCTTAGAGAGGAGCCCCCGCTCACGACTAGAGAAAGACTGCACGCAGCAACGAAGACCCAGTGCGGCCAAAAATAAATAAATCAAAAAGAAAGCGAAAAACAACCGCAAACACTTCTACCTGTGCCATGGAATGAGGAACAAAGAAGACAGTCCTCTTAGCATTTACGTCCTGGAGGGGGAGATGACATCTAACAGATGAAGACATCGACTGCCCTGTGATCATGACTGTGAAAGGGCAGAGGAGGAGAGACATGCAAAGTCCTGAGTGTGGGAACCAGACCTGGCCCAGCCCCAATACAAGAGCAGCAAGAAGGCTTTCCTAGGAGACGTGACTCGAAGAAAGAGTGGGCATTTCCAGTTCCCAAGCAAAGAGGCAGAGAGACAGCACATGTCAGGCAGGGCAGCAGCATTAATTAACATGTCAATTAATTAATCCAACAAACCCTTAGTGAGTGCCTACTATGTGCCTTGCACTGGGGATACAGAGGTGAATAATTCAGCCATAAATGCTGACAATCTCCCTCCCACAAAGCTCACGTTCTGTATAATAAGCAAATGAAGAAATAAATTTAGAGAGAAACTATCAGCTAGCGATAAGGAATGGTGGTAAAATTAAGCAAGGTCATAATGGTAGAGGGGAGGCCTCTAGGGAGACTCCCCCAGATGGTGTAGTGACCAGGGAGGGCCTTTTGGAGGAGGTTACATTTCAGCTGAGGCCTGGATGATGGAAGGAGCCAGTCAAGAGTGGATATGGGCAGTGCAAAGGCCCTGAGGCGGAAATGAACTCAGTGTAGTCAAAGCACCAAAAGAGGCCAGGACAGAGGCTGCAGCACAGTGAACCCCAAGGAGAGCAACAAGGGGACATTCAGGCAGGGTTATGTATCATCAGCATTGTGTTCACATCAATAAATAAACTATACTATAGCAGCTTTAACATATGGGGATTCTGACTTGGACAACAACAAACTGGGGAGTGGGGGTGGGGGTGGTGAGAAATCAGGGGTTGGTATAGAGGTTTATAGATGCCACCAGGTACCCTGGCTCTTTCTATCTTCCTTCTCACTATCCTCAGCAGGGAGGCCTTGAAAATGCACATTGCTGCCTCATGGACACAATATGGCTGCCGAACCTCTGGGCCTCATGTCTGTGTTCCAGGTAGGAAGAAGAAGAAAGAGCTAAAAGCCAAGGAACAAAGGGTGAAAGGCTTTTTCCTTGCCAGACTTCATCTCCTTATTCAGAAAGGAATTGCTCCCCAGGGACTTCTGTTCCCTCTCATTAGCTAGAACTGGGTTACCTGGCCGCCTCAGTTTGCAAGAGAGGCTGGGAGAAATGGAGTTTTACAATTTTGCTCATCTCTACAGTAGGAAACAGAAAGAGAGGGACTGGAATACCCTCCGGGTTGCCAACCCATAGCTTTGGCCAAAGGCCCTCCCTCCCTAGAAGAGAAGGGTTTGGTGAATTCTGGGGCAAGGAGTGGGCAGGGGTCAGACAACAGACTGTGGACTTCGCCTGAGGGCCACAGGGGGCCACAGATGAATTTTCAGGAGGGGTGACATGGCCATACTTGCACTGAAGTTTTGCTATGTGAGCTGAGTGCCTGCAGGGTGTTGCTGACGGAGACACATGCCACCTTCACTTTGGGGACTTGAAGGGGGGAGTCCTCAGGGCTCAGATTAAACTTGAATTCCTCAGAGAAGGGCCTCCAACTCCCAGCTCTCTCCTTTGCTCACCTCCTGCACTGGCAGCTGTCCCCCGGTTGGCACCCAATGGCTGTCCACAGATGGCTCCTGGTCGTCCCACAGTATTGCACTGGGACACAGAACAGAAAGTGACTCACACTGACACCTCTCCTGCTTGTAAAACACTGGTTTCAGGTCCATCATCTTTGGCTTTTCTGCTAGAACTACCCCACGAGGGGGGTGTTTTGTGCCCCCTTTACAGTGATGGGGAGACAGCTCAGGGAAAATACTTTTGCAAGGAGGTGAAGGGCTGGGCTCTGCCACATTGAGGGAGGCACTGGGCATGAGACGTCTTTGCCCCTGGAACTCTTCCTCACACCACTGTGTGCAGGGCGGGATGAGAGGGGTGTGTGTGTGTGTGTGTTCACATGTGTGTGTGCTCACGTGTGTGTCTTCACGTGTGTGTGTGAGAGAGAATGGTGGCACGTCTAGAAGACAGAAGACTCAGGCCCAGTTCCTGGGCAGTTTAACCCCCCGGGCTGCCTCCTTGTACCAGCTTCCTCTGACTTGCTGTGTGACTTCTGGCAAGTCCCCGAACCTCTCTGGACAAATTTCTTTTGGGGGAGAATGAAGAGATTTGCACAGGAAGGATTCTGGATTTTCCCACTGCACCCCTCAAACTCACTCTTTGAATTTCAGAGATTCCAGTCCATTTGTCCACACTCTATGTCTGTCCTTAGCTCAGAAATAGCCACAGTCTCCTTCCCTGTCTTAGAGCCTCATGCTGTACTCCTGCAGACCCAGCACAAGTAATTAAGTATTTGTGCGGTTAAATCTCCCAAGTCTGTCTCCCTGCCTGGACTGTGTGCCAGCAACGGCGGGGGACCATGTCTATCTTCATCCCTGTCTTCCCAGAGATTAGCCCAGGGCCTGGCACAAAGTAGCTGCTCACAAAACAGAGAAGTTTGTGATGCTGCTGCCGCTGATGGTGGTGACAACGATGATGAAGATGAAGAGATGATGCTGGGAGACACAGTTACTGGAGTGGAGGGAGCCCCAGCCGGGCCGTCAGCGTCCTCAGCCCCTCCCTACCAGCGGGCAGCTGAGGCTCCGGATTTCCCTTAAGAGACCGCCCAGACGCCTCAGTGCCCAGGCCGCGCCCCTCTGGGGAGAACTACAGTCCCCAGAAGGCCGTGAGGGGCGGTGCTGCCGGCGCTCGCTCCGCCCGGGCACAGCACGGAGTGCGGCATCATGGGAGTTGTAGTTCATCCCCATCGCCCCGGGCGCGCCGCCGCCGGGGCAGACGTGCGCCGAGCCGCGGGGCACCCGGGCACCTGCGGAGCTCGTTGTTGGCGCGGGAGCGCAGGCTCCTCGCCTGGGTGGAGGTCGCACTCTTGGAAGACCCTTGAATTAACCCTCGGGACGCTGAAGACCTCTGGATAACTCGCTCGCATTCCCCCAGGAGCCCTTTAAGGGGCGGAGCCGGGCGCCTGCCCCCAACCCTGAGCACCCACCCTCCTTTCACTGACATCAGCCCCCAGCGGCGTCCGAGCCCGCGATTTAAAACCCATGATCTCACAGAAACCTTTCCAGTCTCCGTTGGCCAAACGTTGTCAACTATGTGTCTGGTGCTTTGGGGTTAGAGTGCGCATGAGAGGGGGTATCACATAATGGTGGCCCCACCTGAATCGCATCAATAACACGTAATGATGACCCCACCTGAAACGTAGGGAGGGTGGCCCAGGGGCCTGAAAAAGGCCCAAGATACTGGACGGGGTTATTAAGACTGGGCCATGGCTGGCCAGATCAGGTGAAGGTGTTCCAGTTGCAGGGAACAGCATGAGGGAGGGCTCTCAGGCTTATTATAGGGGTCTCGGGCCTGAGGCCAGTGTGAGAGGTGGTGAGTCGAGTGGGGGCCTCTGAAGGACCTGGAATCACGGGGAAGAGTATTCATTTGATCTCAAATGGATGGGTGACTGTTTCTCAGGCAGGATGTCTGGCCTAAGGGGTCAGTGGTAGAGCCTGGACCCAGCCCAGGGGCCCCTGTTTCCAGGTCCTGGCTTGTTCCAGGGCAGGGTTGCAGCAGGAGCCGGTCTGCTGCCGTCCTGGAGCTGTTCCAGGAGTCAGGCAGGGAGAGGGCGGAATTGCGGGCTGGGGGCGGAGGAGGCTCAGCATCCCTGTTACTGGGAGGGGAAACTGAGACTTTGGCAAATGTCTGCTGAATGAGCTTCTTCTGTGTGAGATCCAAGAGGAGGCTTCTCCTCCGACTCTCCCAAGTGTCAGGGACCAGCCCTGGGAAATAGGAGAGGTCATTTTCACACCCTCCCTTCCATTCCAGATGTGGCAGAAGCAGGAAGGATTCAGGCCATATGTTGGGGGTCCGCAGGCCCAGCTAGTTACATGGGGGTGGGGTGGGGAGTGTGTGTGTTTGGAGCTCTGGTGTTGAAAATGAGCTCTGACTGGGTCACTGCTCTGGTTTGCTCTGCTCTGGCCCTGTGGCCAAGAGACCCTGGGGACGCGCTCCTGGGCTCTGGTCACGTCTACAGGGACTGGTAGGAAGCCCTGCCTTACTGCTCACAGCACCTGGGTGTTTTGCTTCCAAGGTAATCTTGGCAGATTGTTCTCAGCCTACTCTCTGTCCCCTCTGCCTGGAACTCAGGCCCCCTAACTGGCACCTCAGGCTCCCGGACTTCTGAGGAGTGTTCTGGATTCTCGAGAAAGTCCAGTAGGAACGAAGCTCCTGGGATCCCCACAGAAACGTTGGGTGTCTGTGGTCCAGGTGAGGATGGGGTCATCCCAGAGTGGCCACGTGCCCCAGACCAGAGGCCTGGCTGGCTATGATTTGTCTTTGATTAATAAAAAATGGGGAAGCGAATCAATGACCCCTTCACAAATGCAATTCAGACGGTAGGGAAAAAAATCCATCTTGAGGCTTGAGGGCCTTCTCTTCGTGAGAAGATTGGAACACACAGAAAGTGTTGGCCTGAGACCTTCCCCAATGCCCCCGAAATCCTGGTGGAAACTACGCATTTGTGCTTGAACAGGGGAGGGGACTCTGAACATTTAAGTTAAAAAAAGTTAGAATATGTGGGGCCACGAGGAGGGGAAAGGAAGACCAAGGGGGGTGTTGGTCACTGAGGTCCCTTCCCCAGTGGGGCCCTTGGGGACTGTCTCTACCTGGCTCCTCACCCTTTCGATGGGGATATTCTGGAAACCGAATGGTTTTCCCAGGCTCCTGCTAGTCTGGCTGTATCAGAATCTACCTGGATAATGGTGAAATGCAGATTCCTGGGCTCCTTCTGTCCTGAGACCCTGGTGCAGAGGATTGGAAGAAGGGTCCAGGTATAAGGCTTTATACGCAGCTCTCCAGGCAGTGGTGATGGGCATCTGACTATGGAGACAGGGGGCTGGAGTGAGAGGCAGCAGTGAAGCATTGAAAACACAGCTCTGGGGTCACCCAGACCCAGGCTCCAGTCCCAGCTCAGCGCTTACTGTGTGACACTGGGCAGGGGACGTCCTTCCCTGGCCCTCGAGTCCTTGTCTGGAAACAACGTGGTAATAACGTGGTGTGCAGCTGCTTCCGGGGTTGCACGGGGTGTGGTGTGCATGTTGTTATTATTATTGTCGTGGTTCCTAGGAGGATGGAAGAGGAGGTGACAGCTTGTGAATTGATTGTCATCTAAATGACTCCAGTTCTTCTTGCCTTGAGTGCACACTGCGGGGTGCGATGCCCTTCTGTCATGCGTTGGGGGAAACCACCCTCTGGATCAGGGCTAGTGGGAGCTGGAGACCCTTGGGCCTCCTCATACCTGGTCTGGGTGTGGCCTAGAGGGGGTGGTGGCGGCAGATGAGCCCATGGGAGGAGGATCTGGGATGCCTGGCCAAGGTGGGTGTGATGACCCTTCTCAGCTTCTCCTGGGGATGCCCCTCCTGACCACCCAGGAGGCTTCCTCCGTGGTCACCTCCTTCAGGTCATCTGCTTGGCTCCTATGGCCCGACAATGAGGCTCCTAGTGATATGTTTACCCATCCGTTTCCTCTTTGGGGCTGAGTTCTCTGAGGAGAGCCCTCTTGTCTACTCTTTCCACTTTGGGCAGAGCCAGACCTGGCCTGCAGATCCACTACTGGGGCTGGGGCTGGGAACATGCGATGTGGCTGTTGTTTTTATCTGCCCAGCACCCCAGCCTCACCCTCAGTTTCCTGGTTCAAGTGGTTTCCTCATCCTCTGTTGGGGATGGGCCTGTGATCCTGGCCTGGCCATCCCCCTGGCCAGAGTGCTTGGTGGGTGTCATCATGTGACCCAAGGGAGGCCAACGAGACATAATCCTGAGACGTGGGCTCAGATAAAGGGGAACGTGCAACTCTTTTCTGCTGGTGGTCAAGGTTGGTAGGGTATAAGATATCTGGTCAACCATCAGTGGACAGCCTGGGAAAGGATGAAGCCAGCATAATAGAGAATAGTGCTGAGAGATGAAGAGAGACAGAGAAAAAGAAAGAGAGGCCATTGTCTGAACACCTGGATCCAGCTTTGCCTGAAGCAGTCTCTGCCTTCTGGTTTACAGTAGTTTGAGTCGGGTTTCTGTACTTGCAGCTAGTTCTGACTGATGCAGAGAGCTCATTTCACCCATTCTTCTGTCCATCTGTCCACACAGCCATCCCACACGTACTGAACTTCTGCTCCATGCCAGCTCCTATGCTGGAATCTCAGCCCTCAAAGACCAAAGGGGGACGTGACAAGGTAACACAAGCTTCTTACCTCATGGGAAACTGGGAACTGGTGAGCCTTGAAGGCTGTGGGTGTGAGAGTCTCTGTGTTGAGGGGAGGGGAAATCCAGGCAGGCTTTGCAGAGGAGGTGACCTTTGAGCTGGGCTTTGAGGCACAGGCAGGATTTCATTGGCTTGAGAATCAGGGAGGGGACTGTTCAGAGCAGAGAGAGTCACAAAAAAGCAGGTAGCAAAGAGCAGGAACACTTGAACCAAGCTGCTTGCGGTGGAGGGGTTGAGACGACACGTGTCATAGTAATACTGCTAGTGATAATCAGTAACTAACCTTTGTTGAGAGAGCACCATGGTAGTGCTGGATTTTATTTTCTCATGATTGTCTGTGCCTCCCTGAAGGGGAAGCACATGCATTATCTCCATTTTATAGGTGAGGAAACTGAAGCCCAGAGAAGCGATGGCCCCAAGGCTTTGCAAATGCCAGGTGTGCCAGTGAGCCTCTCTGATCTCATCCCAGGTTCCTACCCATTCAGGCCCATGTGGACTCTTTGCGGCTCTGCGTTTTAGCCATGTCTTCCTGAATGCCTTGGCAGGGGACTGGGGTGGAGGCCAAAGAAGTGGCCCTAGTCATTTCTGGAGTTTTCCAGTGCTGAGGGTGGTGGGAAGGGGGTTTGCCCTGTAGGCAGGCTCCCAGGAAGGCGCTGGAGACCTTCTGTGATGCTGTGGAATCCTCCATCCCATCTGCCATCTTCCACCCTGCCCCGCTCCTACTTCCCGTCTTGGCCACAGCAGCTGGAGTGATGGAACTTTCGAGGGCATACATGCTCAGCTCTCTCTCTCTTACTGAACACTCTTCAATGGCTCCCTAACGCCTTGGGGTAAAACCCAGAGCTTTTGCCTGCAGGCCCTTCATTCCCTGGCCCTGCCCACTGCTCAGCCTCTTTTCTGGAGCCCCACTTCACCCTGAGCCACGGCCACCCTCCCCTCTGAGCCCCAAGAGGCACACTGCCTCCCCGCTCTCCAGAGTCAGCCCCGGCATGCCTTCCAGCCCAGGTGTCCCCTTGCAGTGGGCTTGGGGCCCTCTTTGGGCCTGTACTTCTCCCATCACAGCACTTCCGGGATGCATTGCCATTGGGTGTGTGTCTGGCTCTCCGATTAGACTGAGAACCCCTTGAGAACAGAAATCGGGGTGTGCCCACCTCTGTCTCACTGATGGTTCCTCAAGCCTTGGCACATGCGGGCTCACAGTGAGCAGAGAGAATGCATGGGCCCAGCTTTCTTAGGTTCTGGAAAGAAGCCATCATCACTTCAAGAACCACCCACAACTGAGCGACTATCGCTTTCACTTTAAAAGCAGAGGTGACCCCTCGAGTCTTGCTGGGCTGGCTGGCCTGACAGGCAGGGCTGCCTGAGTCCGGTGTTAGCAGGGAGGGACGGAGGGAAGGATGAGGGGCCACATTCTGGATGGGGCAGGACAGTGACATTGATGGGGGTGTGTGGAATGGCTCTGCTGTTGCCCTTTGCTTGGCTGGTAAACTTGTTCCCTTTCTGCCTGACACTCTGCTGCTGCTGCTGCTGCTAAGTCGCTTCAGTCGTGTCCAACTCTGTGCGACCCCGTAGACGGCAGCCCACCAGGCTCCCCCTTCCCTGGGATTCTCCAGGCAAGAACACTGGAGTGGGTTGCCATTTCCTTCTCCAATGCATGAAAGTGAAAAGTGAAAGTGAAGTCGCTCAGTCGTGTCCAACCTGCTAGAGCTCCCTAAAGCACAGGCCTGACCTGCAATGCCCTGTCCCCATGCCCTTAAGGCCCCTTGCCCTGACAGGCCCCATGGGACAGGCAGCTCCCCTCAGCCAGAGGTGTATCTGTCTTGCTCACTGGGGGATCCATAGACTCTAACATGGCACCTGGCATTTAGCAGGTGCCCAGCAATTTTCACTTATTTATTTAAAAAATTTTGATCATGCCACATGGCAGACGGATCCTTAGTTAGTTCCCTGATTAGGGATTGAACTGGTGTCCCTTGCACTGGAAGCATGGAGTTTTAACCACTGGACCTCCACGGAAATCCCCTAATGTGTCTTATTTTGAATGTTGCAGGAATGTCAGGCCATGAGTTCCCACTTCTGATGTGCAAAGAATGGCTGCCTTAATTATCTTCTTAGAGAAACTTAAAAGGATATTTATACAGCCATGTTCATCACAGCATTATTCACAATAGTCAGAGTGTGGAAGCCACCCAGGTGACCACTGATGGATGAATGGATAAACACAATGTGGTCTCTACGTGCAATGGAATATTAGCTTAAAGAGGAAGGAAATCCTGACTCATGCTGCAACACGAATGAAGCTTGAGGACGTTGTTGACTCATTAAGTTGTGTCTGACTCTTTGTGATCCCATGGATGGTAGCCCCCTAGGCTCCTCTGCTATGTGAAATAAGTCAGTTACAAATGGACAAATGCTGTATGATTCCACTCCTATGAGATACCAAAGGTGTCAAATTCATAGAGACAGAAAATAGAATGGTGGTGTCCAGGGGCTATGTGTGGTGTCCAGGGCCTTCTAGAACTAACAGCAAAAACAAAAGATGCCCTTTTCATCATAGGGGACTGGAATGCAAAGGTAAGAAGTCAAGAGATACCAGGAGTAACAGGCAAGTTTGGCCTTGGAGTACAAAATGAAGCAGGGCAAAGGCTAACAGAGTTTCGCCAAGAGAACGCACTGGTCATAGCAAACACCCTCTTCCAACAACACAAGAGAAGACTCCACATGGACATCACCAGATGGTCAATACTTAAACCAGAATGACTATATTCTTAGCAGCTGAAGATGGAGAAGCTCTATACAGTCAGCTAAACAAGACTGGGAACTGACTATGGCTCAAATCATGATCTCCTTATTGACAAATTCAGATTTAAATTGAAGAAAGTAGGGAAAACCACTAGACCGTTCAGTTCAGTCGCTCAGTCGTGTCTGACTCTTTGCGACCCCATGAATCGCAGCATGCCAGGCCTCCCTGTCCATCAGCAACTCCTGGAGTTTACCCAAACTCATGTCCTTCGAGTCAGTAATGCCATCCAGCCATCTCATCCTCTGTCATCCCCTTCTCCTCCTGCCCCCAATCCCTCCCAGCATCAGAGTCTTTTCCAATGAGTCAACTCTTCGCATGAGGTAGCCAAAGTATTGGAGTTTCAGCTTCAACATCAGTCCTTCCAATGAACAGCCAGGACTGATCTCCTTTAGGATGGACTGGTTGGATCTCCTTGCAGTCCAAGGGACTCTCAACAGTCTTCTCCAACACCACGGTTCAAAAGCGTCAATTCTTCGGTGCTCAGCCTTCTTCACAGCCCAACTCTCACATTCAAACATGACTACTGGAAAAACCATAGCCTTGACTAGATGGACCTTTGTTGGCAAAGAATGTCTCTGATTTTTAATATGCTATCTAGGTTGGTCATAACTTTCCTTCCAAAGAGTAAGCGTCTTTTAATTTCATGGCTGCAATCACTATGAGGCCCCCAAAATAAAGTTTGACACTGTTTCCACTGTTTCCCCATCTATTTCCCATGAAGTGATGGGACCAGATGCCATGATCTTAGACCATTCAGATATGACCTAAATAAAATCCCTTACGATTATACATTGGATTGACAAATAGATTCAAGGGATTAGATCTGATAGAGTGTCTGAAGCACTATGGACAGAGATTTGTGACATTGTACAGGAGGCAGTGATCAAGACAATCCCCCAAAAAAAGAAATGCAAAAAGGCAAAATGGTTGTCTGAGGAGGCCTTACATATAGCTGAGAAAAGAAGAGAAGATAAAGCAAAGGAGAAAAGGAAAGATAAATCTATCTGAATGCAGAGTTCTAAAGAATAGCAAGGAGAGATGAGAAAGTCTTCCTCAGCAATCAATGCAAAGAAATAGAGGAAAACTATAGAATGGGACAGACTAGAGATCTCTTCAAGAAAATTAGAGATACCAAGGGAACATCATGCAAAGATGGGCACAATAAAGGACAGAAATGGTATGGACCTAACAGAAGCAGAAGATATGAAGAAGAGGTGGCAAGAATACACAGAAGAACATTACAAAGAAGATCTTCATGACCCAGATAAAACCACGATGGTGTGATCACTCACCTAGAGCCAGACATCCTGGAATGCGAAGTCAAGTGGCCCTTAGAAAGCATCACTATGAACAAAGCTAGTGAACAACAGACTGGTTCCACACAGGAAAAGGAGTACATCAAGGCTGTATATTGTCACCCTGCTTATTTAACTTATATGCAGAGTACATCATGAGAAATGCTGGGCTGGATGAAGCACAAGCTGGAATCAAGATTGTTGGGAGAAATATCAATAACCTCAGATATGCAGATGACACCACCCTTATGGCAGAAAGTGAAGAAGAACTAAACAGCCTCTTGATGAAAGTGAAAGAGGAGAGTGAAAAAGTTGGCTCAAAGCTCAACATTCAGAAAATGAAGATCATAGCATCTGGTCCCATCACTTCATGGGAAATAGATGGGGAAACAGTGGAAACAGTGGCTGACTTTATTTTTGGGGCTCCAAAATCACTGCAGATGGTGATTGCAGCCATGAAATTAAAAGATGCTTACTCTTTGGAAGGAAAGTTATGACCAACCTAGACAGCATGTTAAAAAGCAGAGACATTACTTTGCCAACAAAGGTCCGTCTAGTCAAGGCTATGGTTTTTCCAGTAGTCATGTTTGAATGTGAGTTGGAACTGTGACAGCTGAAACGCCAATACTTTGGCCACCTGATGTGAAGAACTGACTCATTTGAAAAGAACCTGATGCTGGGAAGGCAGGAGGAGAAGGGGATGACAGAGGATGAGATGATTGGATGGCATCACCGACTCGATGGACATGAGTTTGAGCAAGCTCTGGGAGTTGGTGATGGACAGGGAGGCCTGGCATACTGCAGTCCATGGGGTGGCAAAGAGTCAGACACGACTGTGCAACTGAACTGAACTGAACTGTCCAGGGGCTGTGGGGAGGGAGAAATGGGGAATTGTTTGACGGGGACAGAGTTCCAGTTTTGCAAGATGAGAAGGATTCTGGTGATGGATGGTGGTGATGGTTGCATAACAGTGTGAATGTGCTTAATGTTACAGAATGGCACACTTAAAAATGGCTAAGGCAGTACATTTTATGTTTCTCTGTGTTTCCAATAAAAAATGGAAAAGGAACCTTTCTAAATTTTTTTTCTTATGGGGGTTATTTAGCTTTAATTTCTCAGGATGGAAAATATAAAGCATTTACCAAAAATGGAGAGGATGGTGCGGTGAGCTCATATGTCCATCACCCGGCTCATGATCAGAGTCATTTCACCTCTTGTCCCTACTTGCTTTTCCTCTCTATTTACCTTGAAGCAAATCCCATACATCATATTGTTTCATCTGGAAATACTTCAGAATGCAGCTCTGGAAATTAAAGCCCTTTCCAAGTGGATGGAGCTAGAGACTGCCATACAGAATGTAGTAAGTCAGAAAGAGAAAGATAAGTATTCTATGTTAATGCATATATGTAGAATCTGGGGGCTTCCCAGGTGGCTCAGTGGTAAAGAATTTGCTTGCCAATGCAGGAGACTCAGGCTCAATCCCTGGGTCGGGAAGATCCCCTGGGGTAGGAAATGGTAACCCACTCCAGTATTCTTGCCTGGAGAATCCCATGGATGGAGGAGCCTGGCGGGTTACAGTCCATGGGGTTGTAGAGAATCGGACATGACTGAGCAGCTGAGCACACACACATAAAATCTAGAAAGATGGTATAGGTGATCTTATTTGCAAAACAGAGACATAGAAAGAAAAAGGTAGCACCAAGTCGTGTCCAACTCTTGTGATCCCATGAATTGTAGCCTGCCAGGCCCCTCTGTTCCTGGGATTCTTCAGGCAAGAATACTGGAGTGGAAATAGATTACTAATGATACTAATGAGAACCTACTGTACAGCTCCGGGAACTCTACTCAGTACTCTGTGGTGACCAATGGAAAGGAAATCCAAAAAAGAGGGGAGATATACATATATATGTATATATATATAGATAGATATGTATATATAGATATAGATAGATATGTATAGCTGGTTCAATTTGCTGTACAGTAGAAAATAACACAACATGTAAAGCAGCTATACTCCAATAAAAATTAATTTAAAAAGAAAAAATTGTAACCTATCACTCTAACACCTAAAAACCCCAAATCAAATAATCACGTTTCTAAGTGTAAATATATTTCATGCCTAATTATACACATAAAACACATGGTGTCATTACATTTCCAATGGTCTCAATTTATATTAAACATATAAACACTTATCTATTTAATATAATATTTAGGGTATTCTTATATTAGATATTTAATATATACTTATATTTATGTATTTAATATGTGAAAATATATACAACATGCACTCATATGTGATCATTTTCATTCGAATCAGCGTCTAAATAAGCACCACACACTGAAATTGACAAGTGTTTTTAATCTGTTCTTAAATAGGCTCTCTGAGTCTTCTTGTTTTCCTTGCGATATATTTGTCATGAAGAGTTCCCCTTGATCTGGATCTTGCCGACTACGTCTCTGTGGCAGTTTCTAACCTGTTTCTCTGCTCTCTGTATTTTCTGTAAATTGGTATTTGGGTCTGAGGCTCTTCCAGATTTGAGTTCGCTGTTTTTAGCAAGATGACTTCACAGTGGTGGCGTGTTTCCCCGCCGGGCACGATACCCTCTGGTTTCTGGTTTGGGAAGGTTTGCAGCCGGTTGCCCATCATGGCCCAGACCTATTAAATCATGGGGGGCCGCCCAGTGCAGCTAGCCCAGCACTCTCCTGGCTTTACCAATTAGCTGGGATGTTCCTCCTCTATGCTTGGGCACCAGGTGATACAGTTTGCTACGACAGGTAGAACAGATGGTCCAACCTTTCCCTTTATTTATCATCTTTTACCACCTCCTCTCCTGCCCTCTTATTTTTAACTAAGGAGGAATCTGGGGCTCAGAGGCAACGTGTGACCCAAATTCTGGGTTGCAAGGCAAAGAGCCCTTTCTGGGCAAGGGCCACATCCTCACTGTGGTCACCCTTCTGCAACCCAGGAGGTGCAAGGGCAGATGGAGTGTTGGATTGACCTTGGGCCACAGCCTTGGCCCTGTCCCCTGCATCTTGCAGACCACCCCAGCTCACTGGCTGAGTGCGGGGCATCACTCTCCTTGGTTCAGGGCAAGGGGTGTTTGGGGCAGAGCCAAGCAAACAGTGCACCCGCCTCTCTCCTTACCTCCTCGATGTCCAGGCTGACTGGTCGCTCGCTCTCAACCTTTGGTTCTGAAGAATGAGGCCTTTGGCCTCTTCTCCAGAGCAGCCTCACCATGGAGGCCTGACCTCCCCTGTGAACAGCCCCTTATGGACGTCACAGAGACTTCTTGGTTCTCACTGTGGAAGCTGAGCTCTAATCCTTTGCTGACATGCTTCAGAACCAAGTCTTGCACCAGGTACTAGCAGCTAGTGAAGGCATCGACTGATCATTTCTCTCTTGTACTTAAAATTTTCCGTTTAAAGATAGTCTAACAGTTTCATTGACAGGCAATAAGCCATCCATCTGAAGCGCACACCTTAACAATGAACTGATAATTTATGCAGCACCTAGTGTGTATCAGGTACTTGCCCTACAGCCTGTGGGAGCAGAGAGCTTCGATGTCAGACAACCTAGGTCAGAATCTCGGTTGGAATTCCAGTTACCAGCCATGTGACCTTGGGCCACTTGTGTCCTTAGGTGAGGCTGGGTTCTCACCTGTGACAGCTCCTGGGGGTAGACTAGATATTATTCTCAAAGTTTCATTCCCTCCTGTAACAGGATGATATATCCACGCTCTTTGCCACGTGAGTTTGTGGTACACCTCCCACTGCAGTCGCCAGAGGATAATCCCCAGCCCGCTCAAGTGTGGGCTCAGCCATGTGACTTGCCTCGGCCAGTCAGACATTAGTGGATGTGACCAAAGCACCAGCTTGATAAATGGTTGAGTTTGGGGCTTGGCTGCCTGATCTTCCGCCATGTGCTACAAGGCACAATGTCTCACATAGCTGATGGCTCTAGAAGGAGATACTCGTGGAGCTGACCTGAATCTGACCCGTGGACTGGAGCTAAATCAAGCTGACCCACAGAATGAAGCAGTGTCAGCCAGGTTGACCCGCAGGCCTATGAGAGAGGAAGAGAAATTGTGGCAAGCCTCTGGATTGGTGGGGCAGTTTGTTACACAGCAGGATTGAAGCAGAAAGCTGACTAATCCACACGTATGATCAGAGGATACACTACACAGGATTGCAGTGTGGATTAAATGGGATAATATATTTAAGTAACTTGATATAGTAAAATATTTGTTATAGTCTGGCATGTAGTAACCATGAAATATTAGATATTATTATTAATGAAAATTTTTCTTATATAAAAATAAGTGTTTCTCAGTGTATGACATGATATGCTAGTACATTTTTTTAACCCTCTGGGTTATTTTTTCTTTTCTAAGCCTTGAAACATAGAGTAACTGTGTTGGTTGTGGAAGCACAGACCCGCAGTTCACAGCTTGTGGTATAGATCACAGAATCAAAAAGTCAGCACAGAGATCCTAAACTCCCTCTAGCTGACACCCACCCTCACCCAGTACAGGGACCCTGGCATCCTGTCCATCTCTGGGGGTTGCTAAGCCTCTGTTCGAATACTTCTAGTGATGGAGAGCTCCCTGCTTTACATAACAGCCAGCTTAATTTTTTAATTAAAAAAGAATTTTGGCCACACTCGATGGCATATGGGATCTTAGTTCCCTGCCCAGGGATCAGACTTGTGCCCCTTGCAGTGAAAGCATGGAGTCTTCACCACTGGACCGCCAGGGAAGTCCCCAAGCTGTTTAATTTCTGAATCTTCCTTATGGTGAAGAGGATTTCCTCTTTGCCCTGCTGCAGGATGACTCTTGGGCAGGGCTGAAGATTATCAATAGGTTACTAATAGCAAGAGTTTAGGCACTAGGGTCAGAGCTGGGTTAGAATTCTAAGTCCCACCTTTGTACCGTGTGTCCTTGGGCAAGTGTACTCACCTCTCTGAGCGTCAGTGGCCCTCTCTGTTAAATCGGGTAAAGAGATGGTAAAAAAGTTCACCTCCCAGGGTGTTTTCACATCAAATGAGAGACACCCAGCAGGTCAGCAGAGGAGAGCAGAGGTTTGTATTTAAACCAAGGTTCTTAGGATACAAAGGTTTGCTCTTGCTATGGGGTTGTTCCCTCACCTCTCCCTTCCACTTTATGTTTCCTTTCTCTAATTTTTAACATCTCCCACAACTGCCCAGGTTGTTCTGGATGAGACAGGGAGAAGCTGTCAGTTTGCTGAGGTGCCCCCAGGGCCATGTTAAAGCCTCATGAGTGAGTGAAAGTCGCTCTGTCGTGTTTGACTCTTTGTGACCCCATGGGCTGTAGCCTGCCAGGCTTGTCTGTCTATGGAATTTTCCAGGCAAGAATACTAGAGTGGGTAGCTGTTCCCTTCTCCGGGGGATCTTCCCAACCCAAGGACTGAACCCAGGTCTCCCGCATTTCATATGGATTCTTTACTCACTGAGCCACTGGGTCTCCCTCGTTGCCACCAGGGAAGCCCAAGAATACTGGAGTGGGTAGCCTATCCCTTCTCCAGGGGATCTTCCCAACCCAGGAATCAAACCGGGGTCTCCTGCATGGCAGGCAGATTCTTTACCCGCTGAGCTACCAGAGAAGCCCCGTTGAGCCTCGTGGTTGTGTGTTGAATTCCCCCGATGTGCCAGGTAGGACTCTGAATGTTGCAGCAAACACTTCGCCCTCATGGAGCCCATTGTGTAGGTGGCGGGGAGATGCAAGTGAACCAGCCAACACGGGATTGAAGGTAAGTGTCATGGAGAGAACTAGGCAGGACGGGGCAGGGGTGGGAAAGCCTCGGGGAATTCAGCCTTAGGTGACGCCAGGAGCCACGCGGTCTCTGGAGCAAGGAAGGGGCGTGTCCTCGGGTACTCTCCCGGCTCCGTGCTGCTCTGTGCCGAGCATCAGCTGCCCCTTACAGGTGTCAGAGCGAAGGGGCACATGTCCAGAGAGGGGTGACCTGGGTGGTGAAGGGACAAGGAACCATCGCCTTGGTGATCTTAGGAACAGCTGGCACCTACTGAGGCGGGTGCTGGGTTCTGGGTGCTACATGCATTTTCTAACTGATTCTCACAGTCAGGCCCACGGATAGTCTTCTCCTCACCCACAAAGATGCCGATAGAGGCTCACTGTGGCATGAACTGCTGGGTCCACAGCAAGGAGGAGAAGAGCCAGGATCGGAGCCCAGGTCTCCTGGGCTTGGAGCTGGAGCTCGCGATCTGTGTGTGAAGCAGTGGTGGCATCCATCCATTTTGTGTTGTCAGTGGCCCGTGGTGGTCAGTTTCACGCTACCGAAGGGAATGTGGTGGGGACAGCCATGACAGGTCTTGGCGTTGGACGGGGCCAAGGGGAGTCCACAGGCTTCAGATCCCTGCAGTTACAAAGAGGAAGGGTCCCCGGGAGGCTTGTGGACTCCCGGGGATCCAAGCCTGGCCCTGTCTTTCCTTTACAGATGTTAACTGAGGCCCAGCCTGTTCTAGACTCCGGGGTGCGGTGGGGGTGGGGGGGCTCGGCGTTCACGGTGGCTTAGTCTGGGAACACTGGTCTCAGCAGCAGTCCTCAGTCACGGTCCATTGCAGTGGGCTGTCTCCAAGGTCTGGAAAGGACAGGGGGCATCGGGAGGCGGGGCCTTGTCGCAGTGACGGGCGTGGCACCGGACCCGCATGCGCACACACACCGTGCCATTCGCAAGCGCGTGTGATCCTGGGTGTGACGTCCTTCCGCTCTGGACCTCAGTTTCTCCCTTAGTCAAATGCAGAGCGGGGAGCCAGGGGTTCTGAGGTCCTAGCGGCTAGGACCTCCCTCCATCGAAGCTGCTGCGTGTGGAAGCCCAGCCCTACGTGGGGACGTGGGGACGTGGGGACGTGGGGACACGGAGCTCCTGCCTGCACGTGTTTCCCCGCCTCTCCTCCCCAGGCAGTGCTATTTAAAGTGACGGTGGTTTGGCTCGCTAGTTTTTTAAAAAACCATTCCCGTACTCGAGCCGAGTTCCACAAGGCCAGCTGTCACCACTAAAAATGTCTATCGTGTGACAGCCACCAGTGAGGAGATGGGAGGAGGCAGGGGGCCCCGGATGGGACCACAGCGTGGCTGGATTTAAAAAAAAAACCCACCAAAAATCAGTGCTGCAAAGAAGAGACAAAAGCTAGGAGGGGGCTGCTCTTTCCTCTCCGTCTAGTTTCCTTTGCCAGATCCTCGCAGCCCTGCTGGCGCCCGGATGGCAGCAGGCACCACGTCCCCGTGGGGACAGGTGGGGAGGGGGTCCAGGGTCCTGGCACGTGGGCTGTCAGCCCCAGCCCCTTCCCACGCTGGGCTTGGTGGGCACCGCGCCCCTGCGGATCCTCCCAGCCATCCTCCATCTGTGCCTCCTACACCCTCATCCCACTCCCACGGGAAACAGAAGAAGCCACTCTCCCAAGGCTGCGGTCCATGGGAGCTGATGCAGGGCTTCCCATGGGAGGGAAGACGTTTGACGAGCCCCTCCTGGGTCAAACGCTTCCGTGAGTCATTTTTCAAGTGACTCGGTGTTCACAATAAACTTGAAGAGGAGCCTCTGTCCCCCGCATTTTCCTGATAGGGAAACTGAGGATCCCTAGGCAGAGCACCTGCCTAAGGCAGAGCAGTAGGGGATGGGAGCACAGGTCAGCTGGGTGGGAGGCCTGGCTTAGGACACCCTTATAATGTGTGAGCAAGCGAGTCTCTGGCCTCAGCCTCCCCAGCTGTGAAATGGGGGCAATAGCACAACTGTTTCCCAAAGATGTGGGGGTGAAAGAAAACCAGGCCTGTCCCACAGTGGGGAGAGTGACTGAGGCATAGACTGTACTGGAAGGTTGAGAGCCGGGACAGGATCCAGATTCCAGAAGTCAGGGTCCTTCCGCTGCACACTGTAGCCTCTCAAGGCAGCCAGGAGTAGGGCCTGGAGGAGCCCGGGGGTGGAGGGGGAGTGAGAGGTGGTCACTCCCTGCTCTCCTAGTCCCAACACCTAGGTGTGGCCCCTTTGGTCCCTGGGGGGGTGCGGCTGTGGGGTTCCTGATCACGAGTCTGAAGCTGTAGCTTCTCTGGTGGGGGCTCCTGTCTAGATGTCCTACAGCAGGGAGGGGAGCAGGCAAGCAGAGGCCCACACCAACAGACGGTTTTTGAAAAGAAAAAGGAAATGATACAATTATTGGAGAAAAACTCCAAAGAAGATTTTTGTGTCTCAGGAACTGCTTCCTCCCAATCTTCTCAGGGCTCTCTTCATCCTGCTCAAAGAAAGAGACTCGGGCAAGTCATTCACACTTTAGTATAATTATCATCACCACGTATGGCGTAGCTCCTCTACGCCAGTAGCTCTTCTAGGTGTTTTCCTCTTAAAAGGTTTTGCTTGTCCCTCTGGAAGGTATGTGTCCATCTATTAAAAGTTCTTTTAGACATTCATTTCTTTATTCACTCAGCAAACATTTATTGAGCACCAGTGGTGTGCCAGATTCAATCCTGGGTGTGACATCAACCAGCCCTGGATAGTGTGTGGAGATGCACACAGCTGGGCAGGTGAGCAACTCTGGGATGATTTTCATTCTTTCCCTCTGGGATCTATGACACATTTCTGACACTGGGGCAAGATATGGTCCCCTGCTCACAGGGTGACATTGCAATGGGAGGGATATACAATGATCAGCCAATACACATTTAAAATGATGGTAGTCGATGACAGGATTATGAATAAAAATAGAGCAGATGAGGGGATGAGCGTGGTGGAAAGGAGATAGCTTATTAAGGTTGGGCATGGAGAACCTCTCTAAAGAAGGAATTTAAAATTTATTTGTATATTTTATTTATTTTTGGCTGCACTGCACGGCTTGTGGGATCTTAGTTTCCTGACCAGGGATTGAACCCAGGCCCTTGGCAGTGAAACCAACTGGACTGCCAGGGAATTCCCTAAAATTTATTTATTAAAACTTTTTTTTTCAAGTTTTGAAGTCACTTTTATTCTAGGTAATAGTTCACACTTAAAAAAAAATTGACTGAAAGCGCCTTTAAATGCTATACTGCTTTACAGTTCTCAAGTTTCACATACATGATTTCATATAATCCCATAATAAGCCCTTTCTCCCTTATCTTATATTGCCCCTCTCCTTCCCCTCTCTGCACTGATAACCACTATTTCATTCTCTATATCTGTGAGTTTACCTCTTTTTTGTTTTATTCACTAGTTTGTTATATTTTTTAGACTGTATATCTTACGCTGTTTGTCTTTCTGACATTTCACCTAGCATAATGTCTTCTAAGTCTACCCAAGTTGCTGCAAATGGCACATTTTTCATTCTTTTTAATGGCTGCATAGTATTCCATGGTATATGTCTGAGTGTGTGTGTTGTGTGTGTGTGTGTGTGTGTATATATATATATTCGTGTGTGAGTGCTAAGTTGCTTCAATTGTGTCCAACTTTGTGCGACCCTAAGGACTGTATCCTGCTAGGATCTTCTGTCCATGGGATTCTCCATGCAATAATATTGGAGTGGGTTGCCATGCCCTCCTCCAGGGGATCTTCCTAACCGTGGGATTGAACCCATATCTCTTAAGCCTCTTGCATTGGCAGGTGGGTTCTTTGCCACTAGCATCACCTGGGAAACCTATGTATGTTTGTATATATATATACACACCACAATTTCATCCATCTGTTGATGGACACTTGGGTTGCTTCCATGTCTTGGCAATTGTAAATAATGCTGCTATGAGCATTGGGATACATGCATCTTTTCAAGTTAGTGTGTTCATTTTTGGACAGTGTGCACTCAGGAGTGGAATTGCTGGGTCATATGGTAGTTCTTTTTAGTGTTTTTCAGAAACCTCCGTATTGCTTTCTGCAGTGGCTGCACCCATTTACAGTCCCACCAAGAGTGTAAGAGGGTCCCCTTTTCCCACATCCTCACCAGTATTTGCTATTTGTATTCTTTTTGGTGATAGCCGTTCTGATAGGTGTGGGGTGATATCTCAGTGTAGTTTTGGTTTGCATTTCCCTGATGATTAGCAATGTTGAGCATCTTTTCATGTCTCTGTTGGCCATCTGTATTTCCTCCTGGAGAAATGTCTATTCAGCTCTTCTGCCCATTTTTTTAATCTGTTTTTTTTTTCTTTTGATGTTGGGTTGTATGAGCTGCTTATATATATATTGAATATCATTGGAAGACCCTGATGCTGGGAAAGATCGAAGGCAGGAGGAGAAGGGGACGACAGAGAATGAGATGGTTGGATGGCATCACCAACTCGATGGACATGAGTTTGAGCAAGCTCCGGGAGTTGGTGATGGACAGGGAAGTCTGGCGTGCTGCGGTCCATGGGGTGGCAAAGAGTTGCATGTGACCGAGCAACTGAACTGACTGAGTGATTAGCCCCTTATTTGTCATATCATTTGCAAAATCCTCTCTCACTCGGTAAGCTGTCTTTTCATTTTTCTCTATGAAAAAAGTGGAGACTCTTTTAAAAGAAGTATCTGTCCATTTATTTAGACTTCTTATGAGTGAATATATAAAACATTCATGTGGTTCAAAGTCCAGAATAGATTTCCTATCTGCCTGGTTCCCTGTCCCAGTAATCACTGTTCTTAGTTTTTAAAGAAGTTTTCAGAGTTTCTTTTGGTAGATACAGTCATACCTTGGAGATATTGTAAATCTGGTTCTAGACCACTGCAATGAAGTGAATATTGCAATAAAGCAAGTCATGCGTATTTTTTAAAAATTATTTGTTTCTTTGATTTCTGACTGCACTGGGCCTTTGTTGCTGGGCTGGCCTTTCTCTGCTTGCGGTGCGTGGACTTCTCATTGCCATGGTTTCCCTCGTTGTGGACCATGGGCTCTAGCGTACGTGGGCTTCCGTAGTTGCAGCTCTTGGGCTCTGTCCATGTCCATGTCTGTGCTCTCACACAGGCTCAGTGGCTGGGGTGTACAGGCTTAGTTGCTCCTTAGCTTGTGGGATCTTCCCAGACCAGGGAGCGAACCCATGTCTCCTGCATTGGCAGGCAGATTCGTTACCACTGAGCCACCAGGGAAGCCCGAGTCATAGGTATTTTTTTTTGTTTCCCAGTGCATATAAAAGTTATATTTATACTATAACTTAGGCTATTAAGTGTGCAATAGCATCGTGTCTAAAAAAATCCTCAAAGTACACACCTTAATTAAAAACCTTTGTTGCCCCCCAAAATGCTAATCACCTGATCCTTTAGTGAATCATATATAAATATATATATATTTTTGCTGTTTTTGAAATATTTCAAAGACCAAACTGTGACACAGAGATGTGAAGTGAGCCAGTACTGTTGGAAAAATGGCACTGAGAGATTTGCTCGACGCAGGGGTGCCGCAAACCTTCACTGTGTAAAAAACACCGCATCTGCGAAGTGCAATAAATGGAAGCCTGGTAAAACGAGGTGTGTCTGTTGGAGCAAATGTAAATAGTTTCTTCAAATGAAAAAAGTCAGCGCACAATGGATACTAACGATTGGACTGGGGCCTGGATGGAAGGAGCCAAGCCAGGGAGGGTTCCTGGGCAGGGCAGGCCCGTGAGCCAGGGGCTGGGTGGTGCATGGGGCTGAGAGCACAGACACGGACAGCATCTCAGCGGTCCAGGGTGAGAAAGAAGGCGACCGGCCAGGAGGCCTCTGCAGGTTGTCAGTCGGGGTGTGACCTGATGGGACACAGATTTTAATAGGATCCATCTTGCTGCTCTGGGGGTGAAGGCAGGTGCAGGGAGACTGTTGGAAAGTGGAGAATTGGTGCCCAAGAGTCACAGTTCATTGAATGTTGAGGGTACACATGGATTTTCCATCAATACCCCTGGGAGCAGGTGCTATTATTACCTTCCCTGTGCAGAACTGTGTCCCAGAGAGGTTAATTAGCCTATGGAAGGTCACACAGGCAGTGAGGTGCCGAGGTGGGACAGAAACTCAGGTCATCTGAGTGGGGAGCCTGAGCTTTTAAACCTTGCACCCACTGGCTGTGTGGGGCACCAGTAGAAGGTCAAAGGCCACGCAGCAGGGAAGGGGCGAAGGTGGGACCTGCCTTTATGTCTGCCAGGCTCTCCATCCATACAGCATCAGGCAGTGATGCCCTGCTGGACCCATTGCCCAAGAGTCACCTGGGTAGTTGGTTAAATGCAGATTCCTGGGAGTGGGCTCAGATGGACAGAATCAGAATCTCTGGAATGGGGCCTGGGAACCTGCATTTTTAAAGCCAGAAATTCCCCTCCTTTTTCCTACCCCAGCCCTTGTGGGCATCCTGAAATCTGGGAACTCAGTTGCTCACTCAGCTCATGTATTTCCCTTCTGGAGTATAAGCCCAGCCCAGCCTCGCTGGGAGGATGGGTGGCAATGTCTGGGCTAGTCCCTGCAGGTCAGGGTGGAGTTCTGGGCCTGGTATTACTTCTGTCCCGAAGCTGATCCTTGGTGGTGGGAGCTGCCAGCCCTGTCCGCCTTGGGGTGCAATCCCTGCCCCCACGAATGATCCTCTTCTTGCCTCGCCTCCCCCACCTCGAACCCTCAAGGGCAGGGACCCCCCCACCCTCACTCAGCTTTTAACTCCACCCCAGCATAGATCCTGGAGCCCTGTAGGGTCAGGTCAAGCATCCTTGAAATGGACCAGGGCTCCTGGGCCTGTGTGTACAGCCTGTCGCCACCTGCCTGCTGACTTTAACATCTCCGACCTGAGGCTGAGTTTCCTCTACAGGGAAAAGGCAAGAGAAAGCACGGGGCGCCGTGCCTAGGCGTCACACACCCACCTTTTCCTGTTCTGTGCTGCTGCCCTCTGATGCCCCTGTCCACTGGGCACACACCTGCCTCATCTCTAGGACTCAGGACTCAACTGAGGCCTCTGCGCTGAGGTCCGTCCTCTGGAGCTCCCCGTTTCCCGCATCTGTGTTGGGGGTTGCTTGATCTAGAGTGGGGGACAGCAGGCTCACAGTCAGAGACAGGAGGACCGCGGGCTGTGGGTGTCCTGGCAGGGGCAGAGCTGGCCTGGACCCAGGTTTTGGACTCCTGTCCCTCTGCCCTTTCCCCTTCTTACTGGGTTAATTGGGGGGGGGGGGCGTGCATGTTTCCCCTCTCTAAACTGGGACCTGTTGCTGTATTGTATCTCTTTGTACTTCAGTCTCATCTGTTGAAACGAGGTCAGGGTGGTATCATCTGTGGGTGACACGGTATGGAGAAGTTTTGGCTTAGGCCAGGCACCCGATCAGTGCTCCGGGTTGTTGCAGCTGTTATCCGGGTTGTCAGGGCCTTGGGTTCCTGGGGCCCCTGGAGAGAAGGCACATCAGATGCTCTGGAAGCCCCACACCCCAGGTTAAGTGGATTGATGTGGTGTTGAGGCCAGGAAGTGGCAAAACCTCATCGAAGCCCAGGCTCTCTTACCCAGAGCCTGTACTCCTTACTAGGGGTCTAGAATCAGAAGGAATCTCCTTATCCCTCCCTCCCTCTACCCATCCCTCCAGCCCTCCATTCATCCTTCCAGCCATTCCTTCATCTCTCCATCCATCTATCCATCCCTCTTTCCATCCATCCATCCTTCCACCTCTTCATCCACCCATCCATATCTATCCACTCATCCTTTCCTCCATCCATCCATCCCTCTTTACATCCATCCATCCCTCCTTCTGGGCTTCCCTCATAGCTCAGTTGGTAAATCATCTGCCTGCAATGCAGGAGACTTGGGTTCGGTTCCTGGGTCAGGAAGATCCCCTGGAGAAGGAAATGGCAAACCCACTCCAGTATTCTTGCCTGGAGAATCCCATGGATAGAGGAGCCTGATGGGCTATAGCCCATGGGATTGCAAGAGTCGGACATGACTTAGCGACTAAACCACCACCACCATCCCCCCTTCTACCTCTCCATCCATCCAACCATATCCATCCATTCATCCATCCCTGCATCCCTCCTTCCATCCCCTCATCTCTGTCTGCATCCATCCATTCATTCATTTGGCAAATGTTTATTGAGTGCCCGATGTATGCCATTTCAGTGGCCTTCTCCCAGTGGCAACATATGGCCCTGAGTCAGCCACACTTTGCCTGTGGTGAGGGGCTGATGAGATACTGTGTTGTCTGGGGTCCCAGGGCCAAGGCCGACCTTTTATTCCCTGTCTAGGTGGGTGGACTCCGGAAAGGTTCCAAAGACTGACCTCCCCCGGAGCCAGAGAGGGTGTGGGGGCCTCTGTTCATTCAGGATGGACTTTGAGTTTAGCCGCTGGTTCCCTTGTGTGTTTAACCAGACACCCATCACTTCATCTGTGCACTTATAGTTAATTCTCAGCCCCAGTGTTTCCCTGGTGTACTGTATGTACCAGGCTGGGAAGCCACAAGTCACACAACATCCCTGGGCCTCGCTCCTGGGAGGAAAGTAGGGAAGCCTTTAGATGGCAACTGCTCAGGTCAAGGGTTCTGCAGGGTGGGGGAACCCCAGGTGCCCTCTGCCTCCCATGGGGCAGTGCAGGCTTCACAAGAGGAGGTGCTATTGGGCTCAAAATCCTTGTAGAAGAAACAAGGGACTGCTGGGTGCTTGCCTGAGTGATGAGAAGCCACCAGGGCACAGGGACACTTTGGCCATGGTGAGCAGAGGAACGTCGGACTTGGCTTCCATCACCCGTCACGCCCACAACTGGCATTGTCTTCGCTTTGGCTCTGTCTCTGCATTCTTCCTGGAGTTATTTCTCCACTCTTATCCAGTAACGTATCGGGCACCTACCGACCCGGGGAGTTCATATTTCAGTGTCATGTCTTTTTGCCTTTTCATCCTGTTCGTGGGGTTCTCAAGGCAAGAATACCGAAGTGGTTTTGCCACTCGCTTCTCCAGCGGACCACATTTTGTTAGACATCTCCACCATGACCCGTCCATCTCGGGTGGCCCTACACGGCATGGCTCATCGTTACGTTGAGTTAGACAAGGCTGTGGTCCATGTGATAAGTTTGATTAGTTTTCTGTGACTGTGGTTTTCATTCTGTCTGCCCTCTGAGAGAGAAGGATAAGAGGCTTATGAAAGTTTCCTGATGGGAGAGACTGACTGTGGGAGAGACTGGGTCTTGTTCTGATGGGTGAGGAGATCCTCAGTAAATCTTTAATCCAATTTTCTGTTGATGGGCAGGGCTGTGTTCCCCCCCTGTTGTTGACCTGAGGCCAAACTATGGTGGAGCTACTGAAGATGATGGCGACCTCCTTCCAAAGGTCCCAGGCACGCACTGCCACACTCAGGGCCCCCGACCCTGCAGCAGGCTGCCGCCTCCCCACGCCTCCCCAGAGACTCCTGGACACCCCCAGGCGAGTCTGGGTCAGTCTCTCATGGGGTCACTGCTCCTTTCTCCTGGATCCTGGTACACAAGGTTCTGTTTGTGCCCTCCCAGAGTCTGTTTCCCAGTCCTGGGTAAGTTCTGGCAGCTCTCTGCTGGGGTTAATGGCGACCTCTTCCCAGAGGGCTTATGCCACACCCAGGTCTGCGGCACCCAGAGCCCCTGCCCCTGCGGCAGGCCACTGCTGACCTGTACCTCCTCAGGAGACACTCAGACACTCAAAGGCAGGTCTGGCTCAGTCTCTGTGGGGTCTCCTTGTGCACACAAGGTTTTGTGCAAGCCCTCTGATCATCCCTGGCAGGGATTCTTAACGCCATTTCGCCCCTCCTACCATCTTGCTTCCTGCATAAGAGCTTGCGCCTGCATAAGGGCTTCCCTGGTGCTCAGACGGTAAAGCATCTGCCTGCAATGCGGGAGACCTGGGTTCGATTCCTGGGATGGGAAGATCCCCTGGAGAAGGAAATGGCAATCCATTCCAGCACTCTTGCCTGGAAAATCCCATGGACGGAGGAGCCTGATAGGCTACAGTCCACGGGGTCACAAAGAGTCAGACACAACTAAGCAACTTCACTCACCATCCTGCTGGGGCTTCTCCTTTGCCTTTGACCGTGGGATGTCCCTTTTTGGTGGGCTTCAACATTTTCCTGCCGATGGTTGTTCAGGAGCGAGTGGTAATTTTGGAGTTCTAGCAGGAGAAGACGAGTGCCTGTCCTTCTACTTTGCTATCTTGTAAGCTCTAAATCAGACGACCATTATATCTACCACTGTGGGCAGGAATCCCTTAGAAGAAATGGGATAGCCATCATAGTCAACAGAAAAGTCCAAAAGGGAGTACTTGAATGCAGTCTCAAAAATGAGATGATGTCTGTTCATTTCCAAGGCAAACTATTCAATATTACAGTAATCCAAGTCTATGCCCCGACCAGTAATGGTGACGAAGCTAAAGTTGAATGGTTCTGTGAAGACCTACAAGACCTCCTAGAACTAACACCCAAAAAAGATATCTTTTTCATCATAGGGGATTGGAATGCAAAAGTAGGAAGTCAAGAAATCCCTGGAGTAAAAGCAAATTAGGTCTTGGGGTACAAAATGAAGCAGGGCAAAGGCTAACAGAGTTTTGCCAAGAGAATGCACTGGTCATAGCAAACACCCTCTTCCAACAACACAAGAGAAGACTCTGTGCATGGACATCACCAGATGGTCAATGCCAAAATCAGATTGATTATATTCTTTGCAACCAAAGAGGAGAAGTTCTATACAGTCAACAAAAACAAGACTGGGAGCTGAATGTGGCTCAGATCATGAACCTCTTATTCCAAAATTCAGACTTAAATTGAGGAAAGTAGGGAAAACCACTAGACCATTCAGGTATGTCCTAAGTCAAATCACTTACAGTTATACAGTGGAAGTGACAAATAGATTCAAGGAATTAGATCTGATAGACAGAGTCTGAAGAACTATGAACAGAGGTTTGCGACATTGTATAGGAGGAGGCAGTGATCAAGACCATCCCCTAGGAAAAGAAATGCAAAAAGGCAAAATGGTTGTCTGAGGAGGCCTTACAAATAGTTGAGAAAAGAAGAGATGCTAAAGGCAAAGGAGAAAAGGAAAGATATACCCATTTGAATGCAGAGCACCAAAGAATAGCAAGGAGAGATAAGAAAGCCTTCCTCAATGATCAGGGCAAAGAAATAGAGGAAACAATAGAATGGGAAAGACTAGAGAGATCTCTTCAAGAAAATTAGAGATACCAAGGGCACATTTCATGCAAAGATGGGCTCGATAAAGGACAGAAACGGTATAGACCTAACAGAAGCAGAAGGTATGAAGATGAGGTATCAAGAATACACAGACAAACTATACAAAACAGAGCTTCATGACCCAGATAACCACAATGGAGTGATCACTGGACTAGAGCCAGACATCCTGGAATGCAAAGTCAAGTGGGCCTTAGGAAGTATCACTATGAACAAAACTAGTGGAGGTGATGGAATTCCAGTTGAGCTATTTCAAATCCTAAAAGATGATGCTGTGAAAGTGCTGCACTCAATATGCCAGCAAATTTGGAAAACTCAGCAGTGGCCACAGGACTGGAAAAGGTCAGTTTTCATTCCAATCCCAAAGAAAGGCAATGCCAAAGAATGCTCAACTACTGCAGACTTGCACTCATCTCACACGACAGCAAAGTAATGTTCAAAGTTCTCCAAGCCAGGCTTCAGCAATACGTGAACTGTGAACTTCCTGATGTTCAAGCTGGTTTTAGAAAAGGCAGAGGAACCCGAGATCAAATTGCCAACATCTGCTGGATCACTGAAAAAGCAAGAGAGTTCCAGAAAAACATCTTTCTGCTTTCTTGACTATGCCAAAGCCTTTGACTGTGTGGATCACAACAAACTGTGGAAAATTCTTCAAGAGATGGAAATACCAGACCACCTTACTTGCCTCCTGAGAAATCTGTATGCAGGTCCAGAAGCAATGGTTAGAACTGGACATGGAACAACAGACTGGTTCCAAATTGGGAAAGGAGTACTTCAAGGCTGTATATTGTCACCCTGCTTATTTAACTTATATGCAGAGTACATCATGAGAAATGCCAGGCTGGATGAAGCACAAGCTGGAATCAAGATTGCCAGGAGAAATATCAATAACCTCAGATATGAAGATGACACTGCCCTTATGGCAGAAAGTGAAGAACTAAAGAGCCTCTTGATGAAAGTGAAAGAGGAGAGTGAAAAAGTTGGCCTAAAACTCAACATTTAGAAAACTAAGATGGCATCCGGTCCCATCACTTCATGGCAAATAGATGGGGAAACAATGGAAACAGTGACAGACTTTCTTTTCTTGGGCTGCAAAATCACTGCAGATGGTGATTGCAGCCATGAAATTAAAAGACGCTTACTCCTTGGAAGAAAAGTTATGACCATCTTAGACAGCATATTAAAAAGCAGAGACAGTACTTTGCCAACAAAGGTCCATCTAGTCAAAGCTATGATTTTTCCAGTAGTCACGTATGGATGTGAGAGTTGGACTATAAAGAAAGTTGAGCGCTGAAGAATTGATGTTTTTGAACTGTGGTGTTGGAGAAGACTCTTGAGAGTCCCTTGGACTGCAAAGAGACCACATCAGTCAGACCAAATCAGGACTAAAGGAAATCGGTCCTGAATATTCACTGGAAGGACTGATGCTGAAGCTGAAGCTCCAATACTTTGGCCACCTGATGAGAAGAACTGACTCATTGGAAAAGACCCTGATGCTGGGAGGGATTGGGGGCAGGAGGAGAAGGGGACGACAGAGGATGAGATGGTTGGATGGCATCACCGAGTTGATGGACACGAGTTTGAGCAAGCTCCGGGAGTTGGTGATGGACAGGGAAGCCTGGCGTACTGCAGTCCAAGGGGTGCAAAGAGTTAGACACGACTGAGCGACTAAACTGTCTGACTGAGTAGAGGAGAGAGGGGCCCTGGAAGCCATGGGCTGGGAGGTTAACTGAGGCAGACTAACTGGGTTCAGGGATTCCTATAGGGGCTCAGGGGCCCAGGACTGGCAGCTGTGACAGAGCGGACCAGAGGCTTGGAGGCCCAGGGGAGTCTGCAGTGGCCAGGAGCTCATGGAGTTCTGGGGCCACCTGGCTCTGATTCTGTCCCCTGATGGGGGCCCCCTCTGCTGCCTGGGCCTAAGGGCTCACGTGTGGTCCAGGCAGGCTCCTCCGTTGGTCCAGGGCACCAGCCCACCGTCCTCTTCCAAGGATCTCCGCTCTGGGGTGGGGTGGAACAGGGCAGGGAGACCGCCTGGAGGAGAGGGCAGCCAGGAGCTGCTTGGTGACAGCCACAGCCCCCTCTTCTCTGGGTGCTCCCCGAAATCGTGAAATAAATTAGGCAAAATCAAAATCAGACTCTCTTCATCAGGAGAAATTACTCATTTCAAATATTTGCAGCCGCTTGAACTGAAATTTAGCGAGATGAGGACTTACTTAGATGAATAATCTGGGGCCTTTTCAAAGACAGTTTTTACTCAGCAGTTTTCCTGATTCCAAAGCCCCGTTCCCATCAGGAGCTACCCTCCTGCCTTCTCTCCCGGGCTCCCTCCTTGCACTCCCAATCCTGGCCTGTTTCTCCTCCTTTTCAGATCTTTTTTCCCCCTTTGATTTCATTTGCTAAGTCTGCAAATATTCTCTGAGCGCCTCCTCCTGCCTGGCTCCGAGTTTGGCCTGAGGACCCAAGGTGACAGGCTGGTCCAGCCCCCAACCCTGGGGAGCAGTTGGGTCTTCTTGGCTCAGGACTGGCCCTACCCACAGGCAGGGTATCCACCCGTTATTTGTCCTGTGTGGCACTTCTTAATGCTTGGAGAACATTCTTTTCCACGCTTTTTAAAAAGAAAGCTTATATAACCACCTCTCTGGAGGCCCTTTGGAGGCTGGAAGAAAATCTGGAGAATTCCACCCCTTCCCCTGACCCCTTCCTCCTCCGCATCAGCTCATGCCCTTCGGGATGGGTGGTGTTTGATGAAAGCCAGGCCTGAGCTCGACCACCCTCGGCAGACAGAGCGGTGCAGGAAGTGGACGGCGGCAGGGTGCACCCACCAGAGGAGGGGTGGGATGAGAAAGCAAGAAGGAGACTGAGGCCATTCTTGGAAAGAAGCTTCCAGGCTTCTTTGGATGCTTAACATACCTCCTGGCTCCCAGGGTCCTGGGCTGTCGTGTCGCTAGCTAGTGGGGACATGGGACGGGCTGCGCTAGTCCCGGCTTCCTTGTTCAGATGAGAAGTGTGTGTGAAGTACGAGAGGGCTTCCGTGTGGCTCAGCGGTAAAGAGTCCATCTGCCAACGCAGGAGACGCGGGTTCAGTCCCTGGGTCGGGAAGATCCCCTGGAGGAGGAAATGGCAACCTGCTCCAGTGTTCTTGCCTGGGAAATCCCATGGACAGAGGAGCCTGGCGGGCTACTGTCCATGGGGTTGCAAAAGATTCGGACATAACTTAGCAACTAGACAAACACGAAAACAAAAAGGGCTGTGCACAGTGTGCTGAACACATAAACAATCACAAGTGTGTGTGAAATAGCAGGGAGGAAGAGGAGGAGGGGGCGCAAGAAGGGTGAGGATGAGGCAGGAGAGGAGGAGGGACAGAGGGAGAGTGGTTTGGGAAGGCGAGGGCTTGAATTGGGCTGGAAGGATAAACCCCGCTTGTGAGAACACACAAGGCCTGAGTTGGTGCCTTTGGGGGATCCTGGGGTGTAAGGTGGAGGCCTGTATGAAAACGCGAGCATTTGTGCCCCAGGGACCCCAGAGTCCTTGCTGCTGCACAATTTCACCCCCTCCAGTCCCTTCCTTTTTCCTCCTTTCGGCCACAAGGAGCGACTTTCAGTTCCTGCAACGGAGAGGGCTCATGTTGGCCTCAGGGCCTTTGCACATCCTGTCTCTGCCCCTCGAATGCTCTTTCTTGGCCTGTTTCCTGGGTCTCAGCCTGGATGTTGTGGGGGCCCTGAGGAGCTTCTGTCATTTGACCAGCAGCTGGGTAAGCTGGGCTGAAGATGGAAGCCTGGGAGTGTGTAGATGGGGCTGGAGCCAGACCTGGAGGGGACGTGGAGGTGGGGGGGGGGGTGGTTGCCGAATGGAGCAGTGAGGAGAGGACCTGGGCCAGAGCCCTAAGGAGCAGACAGTTAGGGGACCCTCAGAGGAGCAGTGGTTATCAAGGAGCAGCAGAACGTGGAAGCCAAAGCTTTTTTATTCTCCCCCTTGGCTGCACCACGCAGAGATCAAACCCACACCCCCCGAAGTGAAAGCACAGAGTCCTAACCACTGGGCTGCCAGGGAAGTCCCGGCAAAGCCTTTACAGGTCGTGAAATCCCTCTCTCACATGCTCCTAGAAAGTCAGGGCATAGAGTGTCGCCACTGGCACCCAGGGGCCCCTTCCCCTCCACACTGCCCCTCACCGCCGTGTGCCCCTTACTGTTTGCACCGCCTTTGTCTCCCCTAGAGGTAACCCCTATCCTAACTTTTGGAGGAATCCCTCCCCTGACTGCCTCTAGAGTTTCACGTATCTCTGCCCTGGGATTTAGGCTGGCCCGCCTGTGACGAGGAAGTAGGCTCTTTCTGCTTCCTCATCTGTGCGATGAGCCCAGCCCGTGCCACCCGCCCCACCCCCCGCTCCCCCGCCAAGGGAGACGGAGGGGACACAATGCAGAAGCTAGGGATTGCATTTCCTGATGATGGCTCACTGGTTAAATTCCAGGAACTGATTTTATGGTGCTGACAGAGGGAGCCCTGGTTGCTTCAACACAGCTTCCCGTGGGGTTCCACGGAGCACAGGGCGCAGAGTGGGGAGCAGGTCAGGCTAGATGCCTGCTCTCACCGAGTTCACGGCCCTCCTCCCTCCTCTGTCCCACGAATCTGCCCTGAGTTCCTGCTCTATGTCTGGTATGGTGCTGGGGTGCTGGAGGTCTGCAGGGAGGCAGACAGATGGGCACCAACGCCCCCCATCCCCAGCAATGGGGGAGACAGACCTTGACCACATCATTCCCCAAGTAAGTAAGTGAGACTGGTGGGCCCCAGGTCAGGGGCTCAGATATCAGTCACTTATGGACCCAGCTTGCTCTCAGGCGATGGTGAGCTCCAAGGTCTGCTTGGAGCAAGTCTTCAAGGATTAGATTTGCTTGTGAAGCACGTGCGTGTGCATGAGTGTGCTCAGTTGCATTTGCCACTCTGTGGACTGTAGCCCTCCAGGCTCTTCTATCCATGGGATTCTCCAGGCAAGAATACTGGAGTGGGTTGATATTTCCTTCTCCAGGGGATCTTCTCAACCCAGGGATCGAACCTGCGTCTCCTGCACTGGCAGGCAGATTCTTTACCACTGAGCCACCTGGGAAGTTCCTGCGCTGTGCCTGTAAACGCCCCGACTGTTGCTGCTTTAATCTCTTCTTTTAGGGTCTCATCCCTGCATGCCCCCCAAGCCATGCCCCTGGTTGGCCTCTTGCTCAGTCTGAAGGCAGGGAGGCCTGTGGCCTTTGTAGCTGGTCCAGGATTCTGGGAAGTGGGCATCTCTCCCTCCCGTGGCCAGGAGGACGAAGGGCAGGACGACTCTGCCCTGTGATGCCCTTGGGAACTCTCTGAAGTCAGTGGTTCAACTGCAACTCAACTTGAAATGCCATGTGAATTTTTGGGTCCCTTTGATCTGAAACCAGGGGTTTCCCACCCAGGCAGAGGAGGAAGTAGGGGCTTAAAACAAAAAGAAATGCCTTTTTAGGCAAAAGTCTGTGATGGGGATGAGGTTCGTGGTAGGAATCCAGGGCGGCCACAGCGGGAGGGTCGCCAAGCCTCTGCTGGGCTCATTTACTGGGACATGGATGGAGGGATCGCTTCGTTGCCCTTCCCATCGGGGGGGCCACCACAACATAAAAGGGCTTTTTCTGACCCTTTTTACTCTCTGATGAGGGCAGGGTGCCAGGATGGGGGTGGGTGGCATGGGGTTTTCTTTTCTTGTCTCCTCATTGTCTTCAGAAAAGAAAAATTGACACCCCTCCACCCTGCCCCCGACACAATCTTCTTGGCTGTTCACGCTCTGGGCCCTACTGCTCCTTCCTGCTGGGGCTGGTTCAGAGGAGTCTCTGCTAGGCCTCTCTCATCCCGCGAGCTGCAGGCGGGACATTGGCCTAAGGCACTGGGGAGCCATGGACGGATCTTTAGGAAGGGTATGGCGTAAGGACATAGGGGATTAGAGTTGCCACATAAAATACAGGACATCCAGTTAAATTTAAATTTCTGGTAAATAGTCATTTTTTCAGGGTAGGTGTGTCCTCAATATTGCATGGGACAGACTTGAATTAAGATTTTCTTCACTGTTTATCTGAAATCTCAGATGTAACAAAGCATCCTATATTTTTATTTGTTAAATCTGGCAACCCCAAATGGAATGAACATTTCTCCAGGCCCAGGGTGTGAGTTATAGCCAACCAAGAAGGGGATGGGGAGGAGGCCACAGCCTACCACAGGATTCTGGAATCTCCTGGGGGTTGCCTCACCCCTGTCCTTGACTTCAGAAACTTTTTCCTGAAACCAAGGGCAGAAGGGAAGGGCCACAGAGGTCTGGGCATCTCTGGGTTCAAGGCTTGGGGGTAGGGTGGAGGCATAAGGCAGTTTTCACAGCTTCTTAAACTGTGGTTCCCGGACTGCCTTGGTGGTCCAGTGGTTAAGACTCCATGCTTCCAACGCAGAGGGCATGGGTTCGATCCCTGGTCAGGCACGTTCACACGGTGGTTCCCACAGAGATGCCAGCGCTGCTCGTCACTAGTGACAGGATGGGAACATGCAGTGAGTCCTTGTCGTCACCCGCCCTCCGGGGCCCCACGTCTCTGTCGAGGGTGCAGAGGCTCCAGGGGCCCTGACCGGCCCCATCACCCAGCTCCGAGTGGCAGCATGGGGATTTGAGCCCACTGGGGTCTGTCTGACTCTAGGACTGGCCTCTCAATCACAAGGCTCATTGCCCCTCCCAGTCTTGGGTTCTCCTCTCTGACCCCTGACCCCTTGCTGACCTGGCCTAGGCCTCTGCTTGCTTTTTACAGCTTGCCCGCCCTGGACCTGGGGCTCTGTCTCCAGCATCCTGCCCTCCAGGTGGGGTCTCCTTGAGAGCAGTGCTTTTTGTTCCCAAACGTCAGACGGGACGTCTCCCTTGATCCCACTGCTCCACAGCCCCTCAGTCCCAATGAGCCCAACAGGTAGAGGGCTCTCACCAGAACCCTGCCATGCTGACCTTCCACTCCCAGCCTCTAGTACTGCGAAACATCCATGCCTGCTGTCCAAGTGCCCCAGTCTACAGACTTTCGTCCAGCAGCCCCAGCTGGTTAAGGAGGGCAGTGATCGGGCACAGTCGGCAGGGCCCTGGTTGATAAGGGCTTGGACATAGCACACAGCTCTGTGTGTTTAAGGAACCCTAGGTCATGGTGAGCTGAAGGGCAGTTAGGAACGTGGAGGAGGCGCAGGAGGGTGGGCTTTAGCTGGGAGGCTGGGGGCCCTGAGTAACATTCAGACTTGCTGCTATGTAGGAACACCCTTTGTTCTGATTTTAGATGATATAATGAAAATATTCTGTGCCTCAGTGGGAATTTACTTTCTTTCCTGAGATGGTTTCTAGAGGCAAAAGCTGCTCATTGTTGTGAGCTCCTTGTTGGGTAGGACCGTATATCCTACCTTATATCCTTAGATATGCCTTTAGCCACAGGTGTTAGACAAACTCCCAGACCAATGAAAGTTTACCCAAAAAGAAGACCAGGAAGGTGCTTACAAGGCTTATTCCACCTTAGGGTCAGGGTCAGGGCCCTGGGTTGCTTCTCTGTGATTCTCTCGGTATATCTTTCATGCTGACAAGATGGCTGCTCAGCTCTAGGCATGGGCCTCATGCTGACAAGGTGGCTGCCGCAGCTCCAGCATCCCATCTTCACCAGACCACAAGCCCAAGTGGGAAGGGTGAGGGTGTGTGACAGAAGGTACAGTGAGGGTGTGGAGACAGTGCTCTCCCCCTGTACTTCTCCCCTTTAATCAGGGAGGGAAAGGTTTTCCCCTGAGGCCGCTGGAGCCTTTGCTCCATATGCCATTGGCCAGAGCATAGTCCCATGGCTTCTTCTGGCTGCAAGGGAGGCGGGAAGGTAAGCACATGACTTTTGCAGCCTCTGTGATGGGAGGCAGCTGGGGGACTCGCTGCCAGGAGAGTTGGCCTTTGACGTCTGTTAGTCTCCCTTTTTCCAGGATGTGACTATTCACACTTTCGTGCGTCGGTTAGTCACCCAGTCATGTCTGACCCTATGTAGCCCCCAGGCTCCTCTGTCCATGGAATTCTCCAGGCAAGACTACTGGAGGGGGTTGCCATTCCCTTCTCCAGAGGAGCTTTCTGACCCAGGGATTGAACCTGAGTCTCCTGCATTGCAGGCAGATTCTTCACCATCTGAACCACCAGGGAAGTCCTTTTGGGTCAGCCCCCAAAATTCACCCTTTTGGGTCAACCCTAAATATTGCCGCTTCTGTGGAGCCAACTTCCCTTGGCAACTAGCTAAGCCTTCCTCTGCCCCTCACCCCTAGGACACCTGGAATCCTGCCATGGGAATCCCTTCCTTTCAACGTATGATGTTCCTGAAGAAAACTCTTGGCAGGTGAATGGGTGAATGTGACATACACTTGAGTGTTATAATGGGGTTTCTGTTCCCCTGAAGCAGCAGTTCCCTGGTGGCTCAGACAGTAAAGCATCTGCCTACAATGCAGGTAGACCCGGGTTCGACCCCTGGGTTGGGAAGATCCTCTGGAGAAGGAAATGGCACCCTGCTCCAGTACTCTTGCCTGGAAAACCCCTTGGGTGGAGGGGCATGGTAGGCAAAGAGTCGGACACGACAGTGGTTTCAGTTTCAAAGCAGCAAAAGACAACTGTGTCTTTTCAGGCACCGTTGTCAAGGTGCTACAAGGTCAGGAGTTTGTGTGTACATCCGGGGCACGGCCAAAGGGCGATCAGCATCCATGGTTCCTGGTGTGTCTCTGGATGTCTGCCCTTGGTCCCGTTACACCAACCATGCCCAGCCTTCCTCCCTTTGTGCTCATGGTTTTCTGCTTGTGCATTTTCCAACTCATTTTTATAAAACAAGAGCGAATGCAACAAAATGTTTTGACAGTTCTCACTAATAACCATTGCAGTCAGAGATGGGAGGCAGAACCACACACACACACACACACACACACAGAGGGAACAGCTGTCTGTGGGCCTCCTGCGGCACAAAGCACTTTGCTGACTCTACTTCTCAGTTCCCCACTCCAACCTAGCGAGGCCAAGACTACCCAGTCCCTGTTCCACCAGCCAAGAGATTGAGACCCTGAGAGGTTAAGCTGGCGTGCCCGAGGCCACCAGGTCTGCGGCCCCACGTGAAGGATTCTCATCACTGCTTGCGTCAAGGATGGTCATGCCAAATGATCCATCTGTGTCTCCTGCCCCAGCCCCTTTGCTCTGTCTCTGTCCGACAGGCTGAGATTTGAAGTGACCGGGGTACCCCCTGGCTTGAACACCAACTTCCCTGTTGTGTCTTCCTATGTCTTGGTGACGGAGAAATCCCCCTGGGGAGCTACCAGCTGGGGAGCCCCTCCCGGCCTGGAGCCCTGAGTGACTCTGTGGAGCAGAGCTCTGGCCAAGAGGTGCTAGCGAAAGAAAACAACTTTTGTTGTGCGGTGCCACCGAGATTGAGATTTGGGGGTTGTTTGTTCCAGCGGAGCCCGACTCTCCCACCTCAGAGGCCCCACCCACCACATGTGAGAGGGTGGCCGGACACTGTGCCCCAGCCCTGCACCATGGGCAGCCCCCGGGAGGGCTCTAGTGTTGCTTTCCGGGACAGTTTGAGCGAGGCCGGGCCGCACAGCTGCACAGAAGACTCAGGCCCTCTCAGATGTGGCCTCATCTCCACACCAGGACAGCAAGGGCCTCAGCTCTGGGCTGGGACAGGGCAGCCTGCCTTCTCTGCCGGGCCTTTCTGAACCTGGCAGAGCTGTGCAGAGCACAGCTGGGGTCCTTCCTGTGTGCACCCCTCCAGAGCTAGGCCCTTCCATGAAAGCCCCAGCTGCGGCTGGCAGGGTGAAGAGACATCCATGCCACGCTCACCCAGGTGCTTCTTCCATCGCCGGGAGCCAGGCATCACCCCCTCTGCCAGGAAAGGGCCAGCTGGCAGGAGACAGTCTGCAGGGAGCCTGTGGCTCTGGGCCCAGCCAGCCTCACCCCTGCCCCCTCCGTCCTCCCCCCACCCACCTTGACTGTGCCCACCGCCTGGTGCTGTCTTCTGTATTGGGACCCTGGCTCGAGCCATCCCCTTTGCCTGGAACGCCTTTCCTGCCTTGTCTGCCTGTAAGCACTTCCTTCCTGCCCCTACTCACCCCTCCTTTTTTCTCCCATCGTACCCTACTCACCTCACTCACCTAGGTGATGCTGGTCACCTGGCTTTGTAGCCCACGGTCAACTTCTCCATCTGCCCTAGAGACCGTGGCCCTCAAGGACAGGGAACGTGCCATTCCTGCGTGTCCTCTCAACCCTGAGTGGTGCGGATGAATGGGTGCTGCCACACCCTGGGGAGCTATACCCGGTTATTAAGCACCTGGCACACGCTGGGCCTGTCACAGTGTAGTGCTGGGGACGCGCGTAGGCCACCATCAGCTCAGGTGATCATCACGTGTGCTTCGAAGAACTGTGCTACTCCCTGTCCCTGCCTGAGCCCAGCGAAGGCCTGGGTGCAGATGGTCTGCTGGGCAGGGCTCCCTGGGAACAGCGTGAAGGGCGGGAGAGGGCGATAGAGAAGAAGCAGAGGCCCTTGCAACGGGGGGGCGGTCAGCGTGCAATAAACCCCACCCAAAGCAGCTGCTGGACCCCGAGTCTCCCCCAAGCTTTCATGCTACTCGTGTGGCCCCCACCTCACCCCAAACCCTTCCCACTCCTTCATCCTGTCCCTGGTCACCCCCCAAGGAGCCAGCAAAGAGGCTGCTTCCGGCTCTGTACCCACAAGGAAGTGTCTGACCAGAACCAAGTTTGGGAGGAGGGGCTCCAGCTCTTTCCCCTGCAGAAATAGGTTTTCTTTTTTCTGAATGTTGGCAGGGTCCAGGGCTAGACAACAGGGCCCACGTTCCTACATCGCCAGTCTTTTCCCTGCGCAGGTAGTGAAATTTTAAACAGGCACATTCCTACTGCCCAATTTTCATTAATTGGATCTAAAAGGGTTTCTATTTTCTCCCCAAACGTTGATTGATCCAGCTGAGGTAAACAGCTCCGCCAAAACTGAGCGGGGAGTGAGGCTGCTGAAGGAGATGGGATAACTGATGTTACTTGACATTTACTCAGAGAGAGGAAGGGAGGGAGGTGAGTCACACGCAGAGTCTCAGCCCACAGGTTTTGTAGAAACAAGCTGCTGCGAGGCAGGCAGGAGCAGGAGGGCTCCGAGAAGCCTCAGTTCCCCCAAGTTTACAGGCTCTGGGGATCTCTGGGGTTTCTCTGCCCTGGGAGGTAAGGTCTCCATGTCCTTAGATGGCTGTGCATTTAGCTCCAGAGGTGGGACCTCTGGGGACATCAGCAAGGCTAATCTGTTGGCTTTCAGTTTGTGATGAGGATAGATGAGAATATATGCCTTTCTCTGCAGACATCCTCTCTGGGTGAGGCGGGGAGGGTTCAGTGGGTTAGCAGGGAGACAGGCAGGAGGGGCTGGGTGCATGGAAACATATACACACCAACATGTGTAAAATAGATAGCCAGTGAGAATTTGCTGTGTGACTCAGGGAACTCAAAGTGGGGCTCTGTGACAACTAGAGAGATGGTATGGGGTGGGAAGAGGGAAGGCGGCTTAAAAAGGAGGGGACATATGGATACCTATGGCTGATGGCTGATTCATGCTGGTGTTTGGCAGAAACCAACACAATGTTGTAGTTATCCTTCAATCCAAATTAAATAAATTTAAGAAAAGAGAAAAAACTCTGCCAAGCAATCGTTGCTTCTGATTGCCTCAGTTTTCTGACTTGGTGACACACCTGCCGGAGTTTGCTAGGTGTTACTTATGGTTCAGAAGTCACCACTGGAGGAGAAGATAACAGGTGAGCAGGGCTGGCTCTCTGCACCGGAATGGAGAAAGGAAACCAGGCGAAGCGCTGCCCTCACTGTGGCCTCCAACCACTATCACCCACTATGTGTAGAGCAGACGTTGCTTTACTTGAGGGTAAACTTAAGGGTTGGCCAAGCACGTGTATTCAGCCAGGCTCTGCTGGTTGGAGGGGCTCTGCCCGCTCAGCCTCCCTGTCCAGGCTTGCTCTCTCTCATTGTCTCCTGTCAACTTTGCTGCCTCCTGAAGCTGTGAGTGTCTTGCTCTGCAGACCTGCCACCGTGTAGATCTCCCTGCTCCCACCTTCTGCCCTTTAGAACTACTGACTATGCTTCTTCTTGGGCTTCCCTGGTGGCTCAGCAGTAAAGAGTCTGCCTGCAATGCAGGAGCTGCAGGAGATGTGTGTTCGATCCCTGGGTCGGGAAGGTCCCCTGGAGAAGGAAATGGCAACCCATTTCAGTATTTTTGCCTGGAGAATCCCATGGACAGAGGAGTCTGGCAAGCTACAGTTATGGGATCACAAAGAGTCAGAAACGACTGAAGCGACTCAGCATTCACATACTCACATGTTTCCTCCTCCTCTGGATGTCTATCCTGTCTCCTTCTGCCTGGCAGATTCTCCTTCCTTTGAGTACCAGTGGTCTTGATTTTCTTGACTACCACATCCCAAACTAAGCCCTACCCCCTCCCAAACCTGGTCCTTCTCTACACTCCCATCCCCGTGGGCCCCCTCCAGCCCAGCAGCCTCTTGAGTCAGTCCTGGCTTTCACGTGCACCTCTTCCTTCCCCATAAACAGTCAGACATCAAGTTATTACCAAGTCAACATTCACCGAGTCATTCTGGCTGAGCATCCTCAGCTTCTCTCAGACCCGTCCACTCATCTCCTTCCCCATTGCTGCTGAACTGGTCTAGGTGGCCATCGTCTCAGCCCCTGGCTGGTTTTTCAGCCTCTGCTCTGGCCCTACTCTTCTCCACTCAGCAGTCCCAAGTGTCCTTTCATTGCCTCTAACCTTCCAGGATGTGGAGTATCTCCCATGGCTTCTGGCTTCCATTGTTGCCGTGGAGGAGTTGGCTGTCAGTCTAACTAGGGAGCCATTGAAAGTGAATCTGATTTTTTTTTTTTAAATTTAAATCTCTGACTGCTGTTAGGTATCTTATCTCCTTACCTTTGGCTTTCTGCAGGTTCACCATGCTGGACTGAGGTGTAGATTTTTTTTTAAAAATTAATTAATAGGGCTGCACTAGGTCTTGGCTGTGGCATGTGGGAGCTAGCTCCCTGATCAGGGACTGAACCCAGGCCCCCTGCACTGGGAGTGCAGAGTCCTAGCCACTGGACCATGAGGGAAGTCCTGAGGTGCGGATTTTTAAAATTTATCTTTCCTAGGACTCTTTGGGTGTCTTGATGCTGCTAATTATTTCTGGAAAATTATCAGCCTTTATCTCTTACACACTGCCTTTGCCTAACTATCTTCTATTTTTCTTTCTTCTAATTAAACTCCACCTTTTCAATCCTCTCTGTTTCTTACTCTCTCCTTTCCCCTATCTTTGGGTCTCTCTGCAACACATTCAGGATACTTTCTTTTTATTTATCTTCCTTTGACCCAATTCTTTCTCTGTCTGCATTTAACCTGCTCTTACACCCATTTACTGAGTGTTTTTTTACCTTTTGCTATTTTGAAATATATAATACATGCATAAAACACATAAATTATAAACATACAGCTCTGTGGAAGAGTATGGGACCATCACCAAAAGGTCAAGAAGTCTCAGAATTTTTAGATTTCAGTTATCCATTTTTAGAACTTCTATTTGGCCAGTTTGCTATGTCACTTATAGTTTTATGTTCTCTGTTGATGTTTCGTGTGTTTTTATTTTCAAAAACATAGTAAACATAGTTGTTTAATGCTAATTCCAATATCTGAAAACTTTTACAGGTGTGTTTCTATTGTTCTTTTTGTTTCTTGGATGTCTTACTTCTTTGCATGCCAGTTTTCTTTGTACGTTGGTCATCAGCTTAGTCGTGTAGTATTTGAAAACTTGAGTGCAAGGAAATCTAAGGCATGGAATGAAGTTACCTTTTTCCAGAGAGAATTTTGGCTGCTTCTACCATGCACTTCGTCATGGTACATCAAAGAGTATGTCAAGGCTATGTATTGTCACCCTGCTTATTTAACAGATTTGCAGAGTACATCAGGAGAAATGCTAGGCTTGAGGAAGCACAAGCTGGAATCAGATTGCCGGGAGAAATATCTATAACCTCAGATACGCAGATGACACCATGCTTATGGCAGAAAGTGAAGAAGAACTAAATAGCCTTTTCATGAAAGTAAAAGAGAAGAGTGAGAAAGTTGGTTCAAAGCTCAACATTCAGAAAACAAAGATCATGGCATCCAGTCCCATCATTTCATGGCAAGTAGATGGAGAAGCAGTGGAAACAGTGGCAGGCTTTATTTTGGGGGGCTCCAAAATCACTGCAGATGGCGACTGCAGCCATGAAATTAAAAGATGCTTACTCCTGGAAGGAAAGTTATGACCAACCTGGAAGGCATATTAAAAAGCAGAGACATTATTTTGCCAACAAAGGTCCGTCTAGTCAAGGCTATAGTTTTTCCAGTAGTCATGTATGGATGTGAGAGTTGGACTATACAGAAAGCTGAGTGCTGAAGAATTGATGCTTTTGAACTATGGTATTGGAGAAGACTCTTGAGGGTCCCTTGGATTGCAAGGAGATCCAACCAGTCCATCCTAAAGGTGATCAGTCCTGGGTGTTCATTGGAAGGACTGATGTTGAAGCTGAAATTCCAATACTTTGGCCACCTGATGTGAAGAGGTGACTCATTTGAAAAGACCCTGATGCTGGGAAAGATTGAAGGTGGCAAGAGAAGGGGATGACAGAGGATGAGATGGCTGGATGGCATGACTGACTTGATGGACATGAGTCTGAGTAAACTCTGGGAGTTGGTGATGGACAGGGAGGCCTGGCACGCTGCAGTCCATGGGGTCGCAAAGAGTCGGACACAACTGAGAGACTGAACTGAACTGAACTGAACCTAGTTCTTCACAGCTGGCAAAGGCAATACTTCTCTGGGCTTGGAAAAGCTCTTTAGGAAAGAATGGTCTCCATGTACATTCTCTTCTCTGGGTTCCTACTTGACCTTCAGGTATGGTTTGAAAATTTTTTACTCTCTTGTAAACTTTTAATGCTTTTGGAAATATAGATCTCTATCTCTGGGCTGCTCCATTGGCTCAGTGGTAAAGAATCTGCCTGCAATGCAGGAGATGTGGGTTCGATCCCTGGGTGGGGAAGATCACTTGGAGGAAGGCATGGCAACCCACTCCAGTATTCTTGCCTAGAGAATCCCATGGACGGAGGAGCCTGTTGGGCTACAATCTGTTGAGGTGCAAAGAGTAAGACATGACTGAAGCAACTGAGCAGGCATGTACACACGCATCTCTATCTCTACATTGAACATAGATACTTCAGCTTTTTAAGTTATCTTCAGTTAGAAGCCTGGTCAAAATGACCCAGTCCCCGCTGAGTTATTTTTTTAAACAGGAAATTGGCCACATCTCTCTTGTATTTAGAAGTCTAGACAGGCTCCCACTGCTCTCCAGTAAAGACTATAGTCTTCACTGTTCTCCCCAGGTCCAGGCAGATCTGGCCTTGGCCAGCCTCCCGTGTAAACTCACCTCTCACGCCTCCTCTATGGTATTCTCTGCTTCAGTCACATGGAGCTGTTCTGGTCCCTGAAAGTCACGCACCTCTGAGTGTCAGCAGGTGCTGTTTGGTTCCTTCAGCCTGTGGACTAAGCTCTATTTGCCCTCTAAGTATCAGGCTAGGCATCGCCTCTTCCAGGAAGCCTTCCTTGACTTCACCCTCCAACCTCTTTCTATGTTAGGTGTCCCCTCTGGGCTCCCATGGTACCCTGTACTCCCCATGATTACACTGACTATAATTACATACTTCTCTGTCTGTCACTCCACTAGACTATGGGCTTAATTAATAATCTGGAATTAATGAATGAATGGATGTATAGATGGATAAATAGCTGGATGACATCTCACTTTTCCCCTGACATTGTCAATCATTCTGGCTCTTTGGAGACCCATCCCATACCCCGCAACTGACCTGGTATTGCCCGCTAGAAGGCATCCCTTCTTTGTTCTTCCTCTACATTACCTGCTTGATCTTTTGCCCAGAGTGACTTCAGGTTCCTTCTAACACACACTTTCCTTGAAGTTCATACCCTCTCCCTGGCCCTTAAGTCAAGAAGTGGGACTATAAATCCCAGAAATAGGGGAATATATCAGAGGGGACAGTTTTAATTCAAACTATGGGAAACTCTATTTCTTATAAAGTTCCTTCTTGTGCACACAAATCCCAAGGCCTGCTTCGAGGAGAAGTCAAGCAGGGAGGCGTCCAGTTCAGCGATGATATGCAAGGACTCTGGGTCTCTGACGTGGGTTAGAATCCCTGGCTGTCGGACTTCCCCCAGTCTGTATCATTCATGGCAGAGCACTGATGCAGGACTGGGCGGATGGAGCATTCCCACTAGATTCTAGCCTCTGTCCTTCCATGACCTTGTCCCACCCTCCCTGTCCCTCCCTGTCCCTCTGCCTTTCCAGAACGACCTTTCCCTTCCTCTGACTAGTCACATCTGCCGAGTCCTGTGAGGCCAGGCTCTGCTCCTCAGGAAGCTCATGCTGACCGCCCTGGTCCAGGCAGGTCTTTGCTGGCATTGTCCTCCCTGATATGAGGAGCAGCTAGGTGGGGTGGGGGCCTCACTCTTCATTTGGAGCATTGATTGAGCACCTCCTGTGTGCAGGGCCCTGTGCTGGGGGCGCGGTGATGAGTGAGACCTGCAAGGTCCCATTCTCTTGTCTCTTCCTTGCTTCTTACAGAAGCTGTTTTCTTGGTCTCTTGGTGGTTCCCATCTCCTCTGACTCCTAGCTGTGACTTGGAGGAGGCTGGCGGGACTTGGGGGGCAATGTTGGGTTGGAGACACATGTTGGCCTCCTGGGATTTTCAAGAGTGATGGGGACATTCCCAGACAGTGATATAAACTTGAAGATATATAAAATGCTTCCCTTTCATTCCCCTGTGGGTCTCAGTGACAGAGGGCAGGGTGGGCTGATCATTTTAGAGATGAGGAGACCCAAGGCCAGAGAGGGACAGTGACTCCTGAAGCTCACACAGCACGTTATTTCACTTGACTCAGCCTTCACAGCCCGAGACGCCTGCTTGACAGAGGCCCTGGGTGGACCTGCCCTCTTCCCCCTGGGATTATGTCCTTGGAGACTGCTGAGCAGGGGCTAGGGTTTCTGAGGGCTGGAGACATGGTCTCCCCAGCAACTACTTGGGACCTGGCATTCTGGGCGGGAGGGGGATCACTTCCTGTGCAGCGGGAGCACCGGAAGAGTCCACAGCCAAGAAGCCAGTGTCGTGAGGAGGCTCGAGATGATGAGGCTGGGGGCGAGGAGGAGGCTGGAGGGATGGAGACAAGAGAAGGCATTTGAGATCCCTCTAGAAGTCGGGCAGACCCCGCAACAGGTTGGACATGAGGCCATGGGGCAGGGGGTACTCAGAACTTTGAGAGGATGGCTGACAGGACGATGGGGTTGTTTGTAGAGTGAGGGGCCCTTGGAGGAGGAACCTCTCTGAAGAGGGTGCAACAAGGGATCTGGTTTATTTTTTCTGTTTTTTGGCCTTGCCATGTGCCATGCAGGATCTTGGTTCCCCAATCAAGGATTAAACCCCTGACCCCTGAAGTGGAAGGATGGAACTTTAACCACTGAACTGCCAAGCAAGTCCCAGGAACCTGGTTATGATCAAGACATGTGTGGGGCATTCCTGTAGACACCCCTTGTCCATGAAGGTGGCTGGGATTTAAGGGTGAGTGACGACAAGTTGAACCCCCGCCCCAGTCCCAACCTCTAGCAGCCTCAGCCCTCTGGGCTGGTTCCTTGGGGTCTTGGGAACATGCAGACCTCATTTCCTTCTCAACAGCCTCCCTGGAAGGAAGACACCCAGGGACTTGGCTGAACGTTGGAATTAATTTCAATTCGAAGTGTCGCCTGGCGTCTGATCACGTGGGACTCGGGTAATAAGATTACTTAATCACATGCTTACTCCATGATGAGGGAGGTGCGGCCCCGGGCTTGCGGGAGGACTCCGAGGCCCACGTTTGGTCCCTCTGGCCGGCTCCAGCTGGCAGTGCACTTCGAATGAAGTTCCTGCCTCAGATTGTCTGCTGTCTTGGCGATTCAGACACTCATGACGAAGGGAAAGATGCCGGTGACGCAGCCAGAAATGCAGGTGACCCCACCTTCCAGCAGCAATGGCTGAAAAGCATAGACTTGCTGTCCCAACAGCGTGGTGCTTGGAGCAAGAGGGTCTGGGGACTTGTCTTCCCTGGCACCGAACGCAGCGCATTTTCCCTCGCTCACTGTTGTCTTCCCGCTAGGATGTAAGCCCCACGAGGACCTGCATTTCTGTCTGTGGTTCGTCGGTACCTAGAACGTGTCTGGCATGTGGTGGGATCTGTCAGGGTTGGATGAGTGAATGACTTCCCATTTGTCTTAAATGCCAGCCAGGGTCTTCCTGCCTCTTTCTGGGTCTAAATTGAGGGTCGTGAATGGTTGCTGGCTGCCCACCTTCCCATAAAACAGAGCTAAAGGCCGTAAAGCTTTCCGGGCAGGACTGCTCTGGGGACGAACTGGGACAATCCATGTAAGACCCTTGGTATTGACCTGAACACAGCAAGTGCTCAATAGTGTCTGCCACGAGTATTACTAGGGGGGTTATTTCTCACTACCTAATTTTGGGAGACTTCAGGCTGACCATGTTGCCATCAAGCCTCAGTTCCCCTTCAGCAAGAGGAGCACATGATGGGGACTCCGCTGGGCACTGGAGGATCCCAAAGGCCCACAGATGCCCCATTAGTAAGAGCTTGGGGGCAGTGAAGAAGCCTGTTTCCCCTGCGCCTTGTAAAGTGCTTTAAACTCGATGAAATGGTCCCTCACATTCTCATCTCTGACCTCAGTTATGGAGGACAGGATGGGGTGGATCATTTCACGGACACAAGCCCAGAGACGCAGAGTGACTGCCCAAGGTCACACAGCTCGTTGGTGGAGGATGTGATACTTCCTCCCGCCTCCCCCGCCACGGGGGAAGCAGGAGGAAGGAGAGGATGAGGACAGGGCTGCCTGCCTCTCCAGCTGGCCCAGCATCCTTGCCGGGGGTGGACGTGGCCCGAAGCTCCGGAAAGGAAGGAGACGAGACTGGAGTGGTTCGAATGTTGCCTTCTCAGACAGGCCCTTCCCCGATCAGCATGCTTAAAGTAGGTCTCCTGTGTCGCTTTCCTGAAGTCTTGTCACCCACGGTGTTTACTGCACTCTGCTGCCCGCCTTTCCCCCCTTCCTTGTCTTCTTCTCTTGTTCAGAGTCTGCCTCTCCTACTGGGGATCGTCTTTGAAGGAAGCAGGGAGGGGGCTTAGGGAATCTTTGCCATCATCGTGCACCCGCCCCCTTGCACAAGTCAAGCACTTAGCAGCTGCTCAAGGCATATATTTTCAGGGTAAAGTGACACATTCGTCTATGAAGTATGATAACACATACTTCCTGGCATTGTTCTTGGGCTTTTCAGGGGTCAGTGCCTGAAAGCATGAGGCACGTGGCTCTTGGCAGGAGCAGGGGCTAAAGATGGTGGCTCATGTGCCTCCCCTGGCTTGGGAGTCTGAGCCTCAAGTTCCCACCACGCCCGGTACAGCTTCACAGTAAATCTGCAGACTGATCGAATGAGAGATTTATAAGACAGAGAAACAGGGTGAGAGCGCTTGTGTTCAGCGATGGTTTTTGTTGCCTAGGAACACCCACCCCCATCATCAGAGGCGAGTGACTTTGTAGGTGAAGAGTGGGTCGTGAAAGACCCAGAAGTAAATGGCCTCCATCGCAAATGAGCAGAAGGGAGAGGGGCTTGGGAGGGTTCCCAGGTCTGCAGGGCCCAAAGCTGGGGGAGGTGCTGGTTCCTGTTGGGGCAGAATTAAGATCCACAATGATTTCTTGATTTCTCTGGTGTCTACAACTTACCGAGGAAGTTTATCATAAGGAATGTTAACATCTGCATCTTGGGGACTTCCCTGGTGGTGCAGTGGATACGAATCGGCTTGCTAATGCACGGAACATGGGTTCAGTCCTGGAAGATCCCACTTGCCGTGGAGCAACAAAGCCCGAGAGCCACAACTACTGAGCCTGCATGTGGCAACTACTGAAGCCTGGGCACCACATCAAGAGAAACCACCACGAGAGGCCCGTGCCTTGCAACAAAGAGTAGCCCCCACTCACCACAACTAGAAAAAGCCGGCCCACAGCAACGAAGACCCAGCACAGCCAATGAATAAATACATGGGCATCCCTTCATCAATGTTCTACAATAAAAAACCACCTGCATTTTGGCTCCAAAAGTCAGCTGAAGGATGGGGTTGACAGTCATCCTGTCAGTTGACAGGAAGTAACAGCAAGTTGTCTGGAAGCTCCATGGGTCTTGGGTTGATTACAGAATAGTAGGGACCCCCAGGGGCTTTGCCAGGTGGCACTAGTGGTAAAGAACCTACCAGCCAATCTTGGAGACATGAGAGAGGCAGGTTCAATCCCTGGGTTGGGAAGATTCCCTGGAAAAGGGAATGGCAACCCATGTCAGTATTCTTGCCTGGGGAATCCGAGGAGCCCGGCAGGCTAAGGTCCATAGGGTCTCGAAGAGTTGGGCATGACAGAAGTTGACATATCATGCATGCAGAGGCCCCCGGAGGTACCCAGATGGACCCTCAGCCCCTGACAGCTAACCAGGGCAGGGTCTCTGTGGGCACTTGGGGTCAGAATGATAGACCCTTGGGGCCCAGTACATCACTCCACACTGCTGACGTGGGCTCTGCTTCACTGTCTTGTCATGGACCGCTCTGGGACCTCTACCTGGGCCCCCTCCTCCTTGTCCCAAGGTGACTTCTTGAACTTTCCAATTTGGCCAATGGCTGAGAAGAGGGGTGTAGCCCAGTAGGTGAGGGCAACCACTTATGATCAGATCCCGTCTCTGACTCTTACTAGCTAGGGGATCTTAGATGATTGCTCAACTTCTCTGAGTCTCAGTTTTCCCTTCTGTAAAATGGGGTGAGGAGTCCATGAGGCAACATCTCTGGAGTGCCTGGTATAGAGCCTTACAAAGACCTCGGGGGAGCCTTCTGAGCTCTCGCTCTGGTGGAAGAAGCTTCCTCTCTCAAGTTGGACCCCATATGGGGTGCAGTGTGCACAGGAATGGGGAAGACGTGGGGCCACTGGGGCCGCTGGGCCAAACAAGGGCTGAACACCAAACAGGGGCGGAACATTCAGGAAGGCTATTTCTCTCCTGGGAATGCTGGATCAGCCACCATCATTCCAGCAGCAATACTATAGATGGAGGTAAGAGGAAAAATGACAATCATAAAGGCAATAATAACCAGAATTATGGAGCACCAAGAATGTGCTTTATGCTGTGCTGAACACCTTACAAATATTACCCCAAGTCATCCTCATAGTGGCCCTGAGAGGTGGATTTTGTCATATCCCTGTTTCACTTTGCTTATTTTTTTCTCTTCCGTGGAATTCTTTCCCCCAAAGCTGGGGCTTTATTTTATTTTTTAATTTTTAAATTGAGGTAGAGTTGATTTATTTATAATGGTGTGTTAGTTTCTGGTGTATAATAGCAAAGTGATTCAGAAATATATATATATATATATATATATATATATATATATATATTCTTTTTCATACTCTTTTCCATTATGGTTTATTACAGGATATTGAATATAGTTTCCTGTGCTATACAGTAGGACCTTGCTGTTTATCTATTTTATATATAGTAGTTTGTGTCTGCTAACTCCAAATTCATACTTTATTCCTCCCCTATCCTTTTCCCCTTTGGTAACCCTAATTTTATTGTCTCTCTCTCTCTTTTTTTTTTGCTACGCCATGAGGCATGTATTTAACTTATATGCAGAGTACATCATGAGAAATGCTGGGCTGGAAGAAGCACATGCTGGAATCAAGATTGCCGGGAGAAATATCAATAACCTCAGATATGCAGATGACACCACCCTTATGGCAGAAAGTGAAGAGGAACTAAAAACCCTCTTGATGAAAGTGAAAGAGGACAGTGAAAAAGTTGGCTTAAAGCTCAACATTCAGAAAATGAAGATCATGGCATCTGGTCGCATCACTTCATGGGAAATAGATGGGGAAACAGTGGAAACAGTGTCAGACTTTATTTTTTGGGGCTCCAAAATCACCACGGATGGTGATTGCAGCCATGAAATTAAAAGACGCTTACTCCTTGGAAGAAAAGTTATGACCAACCTAGATAGCATATTGAAAAGCAGAGACATTACTTTGCCGACTAAGGTCTGTCTAGTCAAGGCTACGGTTTTTCCTGTGGTCATGTATAGATGTGAGAGTTGGACTGTGAAGAAGGCTGAGTGCCAAAGAATTGATGCATTTGAACTGTGGTGTTGGAGAAGACTCTTGAGAGTCCCTTGGACTGCAAGGAGATCCAACCAGTCCATTGTGAAGGAGATCAACCCTGGGATTTCTTTGGAAGGAATGATGCTAAAGCTGAAAGTCCAGTACTTTGGCCACCTCATGCGAAGAGTTGACTCATTGGAAAAGACTCTGATGCTGGGAGGGATTGGAGGCAGGAGGAGAAGGGGACGACAGAGGATGAGATGGCTGGATGGCATCACTGACTCGATGGATGTGAGTCTGAGTGAACTCTGGGAGATGGTGATGGACAGGGAGGCCTGGCGTGCTGCGATTCATGGGGTTGCAGAGAGTTGGACACGGCTGAGCGACTGAACTGAACTGAGGCATGTATTAATAGGATCTTAGTTCCCAGTAAGTGAGTAAGTAAGTGAAGTCTCTCAGTTGTGTTGGACTCTTTGCGACCCTGTGGACTGTAGCCTACCAGGCTTCTCCGTCCATGGGATTCTCCAGGCAAGAGTACTGGCATGGGTTACCATTTCCTTCTCCAGGGGATCTTCTCGACCCAGGGATCGATCCCAGGCCTCCCGCATTGGAGGCTGATGCTTTAACCTCTGAGCCGCCAGGGAAAATGACCAGGGATCAAACCCCTGCCCCCTGCACTCGAAGTGCAGCGTCTTAACCACAGACCACTTGAGAAACCCCTTAACTTTGTTTTCTGCCTCTGTGAGTCTGTTTCTGTTCCTTACATAAGTCCATTGGTATCATATTTTAGATTCTACATGTAAGTGATATCGTATGGTATTTATCTTCCTCTTTCTGACTCACTTCGTATTCTCTAGCGCCATCCATGTTGCTGTGAATGGCATTGTTTCATTCTTTTTAATGGCTGGGTAATATTCTATCGTGTGTGTGTATATGTGTATATATATATATATATATATATATATATATATATATAAACATCTTCTTTATTCATTCATCTTGTCATATCAACAGACATTTATGTTGCTTCCATGTCTTGGCTATTGTAAATAATCTGCTACGGACACTGGGATGAATGTTTCTTTTCAAATTTTAGTTTTCTCTGGATGTATGTCTAAGAGAGAGATTGCAAGATGATATGGCAACTCTATTTTTAGCTTTGTGAGGAAACTCCAGTGTGTTCTCCATAGTGGCTGCTTCAATTTACATTCCTACCAACAGTGGAGGAAGGTTCCCTCTTCTCCACACCCTCTCCAGTGCTGGTTATTTCTAGACTTTTAGATGACTATCCCTGTTTTAAAGATAGAAAACTCATACTCTGGGAGCTGAAATGATTTCGCCAAGGTCATTTCCTTGGTACACTGTGTGGAGGAGGGCTAGGCTTGAACCCAGAAGGCCAGCTCCCAAGTCTCTCAGCCTCTCCACCTGGCTGCCTATTTTCCCCACCTTCTCCCTCCCTACCTGTGCTGACGTCAGCTGTTCCCACTTGCTTTTTCCACGGTCATTCTGTCTCATAGCAGCTTGGGAGGTAATTCTAGCAGCTTGGGATATGTGCTAAAATTGCAAGGAAATGAACATTGATGGGGGCCTCAGAACTCTGATTCTGGGCTTCTCATATTTGTTCTGCCTGGCCAAGGGCTCTGTAAGGCTACAGGGACCATGGGGACAGGGCCCACTGGCAGTGGAACTTGGTGTTCCCTGCTGGATCCAATTCCTCCCACGTCACCCAGACCCTTCACTCCCATCTTGAATGTTGACAGCTCTTTGAGCCTCTTCCTCACTGACCATCCTGACCAGGTCACTGCTCTTATATCCTAGGGCTAGGATAAAAGCCAAGGCTTTAGAATCCCTCGCATCTGGATTAAAATTCTGAGTGCATCTATGAAAAACCTGCAGTTAACATCACACTTAATGGTGAAAGACTGAAAGCTTTCACCAAATCAGGAACAAGAGAGGCATTCTCAGTCTCCCCACTCTTGTTCAATATTGTACTGGAAATTATAGCCAGCACAGTTGGGCAAGAAAAAGAAATAAATGTCATGAAGATTGGGAAGGAAAAAAGTAAAACTATCTTTATTTGCAGTGACATGATCTTATGTATAGAAAACTGTAAGGAATTCCCTGAAAATATATATGAGAACAAATATATGAGTTCACAAAGGTTTCAGGATACAAGGTCAAAATAAAAAACCAAGTTCTATATACTAGCAATGAACACTGTAAAGTGAAATTAAGTAAATAATTCCATTTACATTTGTATCTGAAAGAATAAAATACTTGGGAATAAGTTTAACAAAAGAACTCTTGTAACCTTTTGTAAAATTTGCATGGTGAAAACTACAAAATATTGCTGAAAAGAACTGAAAGAAAGAAGGCCTAAACAAATGGAGAGACAGGCCTAAATGGAAAAACATCCCATGTTTATGGATTAGAAGACTTAATATGGTTAAGATAGCAGCACTGTGGTTGGATGGCATCACTGACTTGATGGACATGAGTTTGAGCAAGCTTCGGAAGTTGGTGATGGACAGAAAAGCCTGGCGTGCTGCAGTCCATGGGGTCACAAAGAGTCAGACACAACTGAGCGGCTGAACTGAACTGAGCAACATCAACCTAATCGATCTATAGATTTAATGCAATCTCTATCAAAATTCAGTTGGCATTTTTGTAAAAATTTATGCTAAAATGTACATAGAAATAAGAGAGACCTAAAATCTTCAAACAATTTTGGAAAAGAAGAACAGAATTGGAGAACTCACACCTTCTAATTTCAAACTTATTGTACAGTTATAGGAATTGAGGCTGTGTGGCACTGGCATAAGGCTAGAATACAGATTGATGGGATAGAATTGGGAGTCCAGAAATAAATCCATATATTGACGCTCAATTGATTTTTGACATGGGTGCCAAGATCATTCGATGGGGAAAGAAGAGTCTTTTTAAGAAATGGTGGGACTTCCCTGACGGTTCAGTGGTTAAGACGTTACCTTCCAATGCAGGGAGTGCAGGATCCATCCCTGGTTGGGGAGCTAAGATCCCACATGCCTTGGAGTCAAAAAAACAAAACATAAAGTAGAAGCAATGTCATAATAAACGCAACAAAGACTTTAAAAAATGGTCCACATCAAATAATCTTGGTAGTGACAATTGGAATCACACACCCAAAGAGTGAGGTTAGATCCCCACCTCACATCATATACAAAAGTTAACACAAAATGGATCATAGTCCTAAATATAACAGTGGGAGCTATAGACCCTTAGAATAAAACAAAGGAGTTAATGTTCATGAGAAACCTAAAATCTTCAAACAATTTCAAAAGCAGAATTGGAGAACTCACACCTTCTAATTTCAAACTTACTGCACAGTTATAGGGATTGAGACTGTGCGGCACTGGCATAAGGTTAGACTATAGATTGATGGGGTAGAATTGGGAGCCATGCAACACAAAGGATATGAAACAGATAGGTAAATAGGGCTTCATCAAAATTTTAAAGCCTTGTGCTTCAAAGGATTGCAAGAAAGTGAAGACAACACCTATAATGGGAGGAAAAAAATGTATAAATCATGTATCTGATAAGGATCTTGTCTATACAGAGAATTATTTACAAGCCAAATAATCCAAATGAAAAATCCCAAGGGAGACATACCAATTGCAATAAGCCCATGCAAAGATGCTCAACACCACTTGCCATTAGGGAAACACGAATCAAAACTGCAATGAGAGACAGTTTCACTCTCTGCTGCTGCTGCTGCTAAGTCGCTTCAGTCGTGTCTGACTCTGAGCAACCCCACAGACAGCAGCCCATCAGGCTCCCCCGTCCCTGAGATTCTCCAGGCAAGAACACTGGAGTGGGTTGCCATTTCCTTCTCCAATGCATGAAAGCGAAAAGTGAAAGTGAAGTCGCTCAGTCATGTCCAACTCTTAGCGACCCCATGGACTGCAGCCCACCAGGCTCCTCCATCGATGGGATTTTCCAGGCAAGAGTACTGGAGTGGGGTGCCATTGCCTTCTCACTCTCTCTAGGATGACTCAAATAAAAAAGGTAGACCCTTACAAGCACTGGTGGGGATGCAGAGAAAATGGAACCCTCACACGTTGCTGGTGGTGTTGTAAACTGGCACAGTTACTTTGGAAAACAGATAGGTGATTCCTCAAAATGCTAAAGACAGAGTTACATAAGCCTTGGCATCCATTCCTATGTGTATACACCCAAGAGAACTGAAAATAGATATTTGCACAATCACATGTACACACATGTGAATAGATATTTTATATTTATATTAACATACTTATGTGTTCATTATTTATAACAGGCAAGAAGTAGAGACAACCTTTATATCCATCAACAATGGATGGATAAACAGCATATGGTATATTTATACAATGGAATGTGATTTGGCAATAAAAAGGAAGAAAGTACTCAAACATGATAAAACATGGATGAAAATATTGGGTTGGCCAAAACATTCATTTGGGTTTTTCCATAAACTCTTATGGGCAAATCTGAACAAAGTTTTTGGCCAACCCAGTGTTATGCTAAATAACAGCTACCTGTCACAAAAGACCACATACTGCGTGATTCCATTGATACTAAGTGTCCAGCGTAGGCAAATCCGTAGAGAGGAAAGTATATCCGTGGTTTCCGGGGCTGGCAGCAGGGAAGAATGGGGAGCGACTGCTAATGGGTTGGGAGTGTCTTTTTGGGGTGATGAGAACATTTTGAAGTTGGACAAGAGTAATGGTTGTACAGCTCTGTGAATGTACTAAAAAGCATTGAATTGTACACTTTGAAAGAGTGATACGTGTGATATGTGAGTTATATCTCAACACAATGGTTATTTAAAAGGGGAGGGGCTCAATTTCACGGGAAATATAGGGATAGAGAAACAGGTTAAGTGTCACTGCTGCTGCTAAGTCACTTCAGTTGTGTCTGACTCTGAGCGACCCCATAGATGGCAGCCCACCGGGCTCCGCGGTCCCTGGGATTCTCCAGGCAAGAACACTGGAGTGGGTCGCCATTGAGGAAGCAAACAGACAACCAGGCTGTGGACATTTCACAGGACAACAGACTCAGTTTCTTCAATAAGTCAATGGCATGGAAAAACATTAAAAAAATAAAGACACAAAACCGAATGCTATGTGTAGACCTTCCAAGGATCCTAACTCAAACGAATCACCTGGAAAACCATGCTGATGAGAGTATCAGGATAACTAGATGATGCACTGGATATTAGATGATGCAGCGGGATTGCTGTTAGTTTTGCTAGGTGTGACAACAAATGCTATTAATATCGTATCCTTATATTAGAGGAATACGGAAGTGTGTTGGGATGAGATGACGTGTCCAGGGTTGGCTTTATCTATTTATACGGCTGTGCCGTGCAGCATACAGGATCGTATTTCCCCAACTAGGGATTGAACCTGTGCACCCTGCAGTAGAAACACAGAGTTCTAACCACTGGAGAGCAAGGGAACTCCTCCCAGGCTTGGCTTTATATTTCCTTTCATGGCAACAAAATAATGGAAAGGGACAAATATAGCAGGTAAAATCTCAGTAATCTTTGAATCTGAGTGATGGTCTGTGGGGATTTATTATGCTCTTTTTACTTCTGTGTATGTTTGAAACGTTCCTAATAAGCACTTTAAAAAATTGTGTATTTTTTAGTTTCGGTTGCCCGTGGCCTTGGTTGCCGTGCGCAGCCTTTCTCTAGTTACGAGGCGTGGGGGCCGCTCTCCAGCTGTGGTGAGCGGGCCTCTCATCGCAGCGGCTCCTCTTGTCTCAGAGCGCAGGCTCCAGGTGCACAGGCTTCGGTATTTGTAGCACACAGGATCAGAAGTGGCGGCTCACTGGCTTAGCAGTCCCGCAGCACATGGAATCTCCCTGGGCCAGGATCGAACTCGTGTTCCCTGCCTTAGCAGGCAGGTTCTTAACCACTGGACCACCAGGGAAGTCCCCAAACTTGTTTTAATGTTATGAAAGAGATCCTGCCTGTGTGGCCTCAGGCAAGCCTCTCCTCTGAAGGTGGGTTTGCACATCTATAAAATGGGGTTGGTAGCTGTCCCATTTCACAGATGAGGAGACTGAGGTTCAGAGGGGTGGTATGACCTGCCCAGGTCAGCACTGGAGAAGCCAGTATTTGAGTCTGAACCCACTCGGCTCCAAACCCTGCCTGTTACCTCCTTGCTTCTCTGAAGACGTGGTGGCTGCCTCAGCAGTTTTCACCTTTGGGGTATATGTGTGTGCGTGTGTGTGTGAGACCTCAGGGCCTGACTGAGGCAGCCTGAGGCCCATCTGGAGGTAGAGTCTGTTTTCTTTCCCTAGCAGGCACGGTGGACACTGGGACATCCTTTGAGCTGGCAGCAGCTCTCACACGGGCCCCTCAGTCCATCCTGCCCTAGGTCACCCGCTGCCCCCCGCTCCGGATGTCCAGGAGCCAGGCTCGGCAGCACAGGCAGCAGGACAATGGGCCCTTTGGAGGCCTGAGCAGGACCTGGGCCCTGGCTGTGGGCTGCGGCTGAGGCTGCCACAGAAGGTCGCTTGTGGCTGGTTGAGGGTGCAGCCAGAAATAGGTCCTGCTGGGCACGAGCTCCTGAAGGCCCCACCCTGGATTCAGCCTGGGAATGTGGGTATTTGTGGCACTGAGGGGAGGAGAGCTTCGTCAGGAAAGCAGGCCTATTTTGGGGCCTTCGGGAGGCAGGGAGGAAAATGGGCGCCAGCCCTGAAAACATCCACGCTCAGCCCCCCTCCTTAGTGCAGAGGCGTGAACACAGGCTCCTGAGTCCCTCTGGGTGCAAACCCTGCCTCTGTGCCCGCTGGGCATGTGGTCTGCTGGCCATGCAATTGGTTATTTCCTGCCTTGTGCCTTACTTTGCTCATCTGTATGGTGGGACAAACCACGAGGCCTTCATGGGTTGTGAGGATTCCTATGACGCATGCGCAGCTCCAGGAATAGTCTGTGCTCATGATGTACCTGTTACTAAAGTGTTTCTACCACCTCTCCTTCCCACCTCTGGCAGGGGGCTGCTCCTGTCCTTGGATGGGCCCTGCAGGGCCTGAATGGTGATCTGTGGCACAGTTTTACACCATCCCTGTTTGGGGGAGTCAAAGCACTGGAGCCCAGGCAGAGGCCGGCAAGCCCCCCACCTCGCTTCCCCTCCCCAGCACGGCTCCCCGGTTCCCCTGCTGGCTCCCCAAGTCCGCCCTGTTCTGCAGCTTCCTCCCATGATGCACTGCAGGAGTCGTGCTCAGAGCTGGCAGTGGGAGGGATTCCAGGCGTTTTTTTCCCCTGCATGACTTTTACATCTGCCTCTCTTTGCCTGAAGCTGGGTGATGGGGGCTGAACACCAAGGAGCTTTGCATGTCTAGGCCTGTGGTTCACAGACAGATACAGACCCAGGTTCAAGTCCAGAGTCATCCGGGCAGCCGTCGGCCCTTGAAGAAAGGAGAAGCGGAACTTGTACTTATCTAGTTCTTCTGGAAGCCAAGGGACCAGGTCTCCCTCCTCCCGCCCCCCTGGATGTCCTTGAAGCTATTTTTATGTGTTGCTAGAAACCTGAGTTGTAGACAAAGCCAAAAGTATGGGGAGGTTTCCCTTGTATCATGGGTCTTGCCCAGCGGAGCTCAGGCCATTCCTAGCAGACTGATGGAGTCCGTCCAAATACTCCACTGTGTGTGTGTGTGTGTGTGTGTGTGTGTGTGTGTGTGTAGGGGGGAGCCTGGTCCTCGTCCCCCTAGAGCCTGGAGGTCACTGTTGCGAGGGCCCTGGTTGGTTGGCACAAAGATGAGGAAGGAGGATTTACAGAGGCTGCGTAAAGGATACAGCCGTCCTGGGGTCTCTGAGGCCTGCATGGAAATTCAGAATGCTCGTGAATTTCAGTCATCCATCGTCCATCCATCCGTCCATTCATTCATCACATATTGAACCAGGATCTTCTTGGTGTGGGGGGGCAGCGATCACCCACCAAACACATGGAGCCCTGCTTCCAAGGAGCTCACAGATCTGACTGCTTCACTCTCCAACTCAACACCCCCCCTACCCCAAGTGTCCACGGGAGATGCTGTAATCTTTATACTGTGACAGGGATGAGACACGGCAATGTTCCCTGCCCCCTCACTTAGGCCTCGTAAAAGAGGATCTTAAACTTGTTCACTCAGCGCTTCCTTCTCCTCTCTGCAGAGAGCTCTCCCTTTCCCAGCCTGATTCTCCAGAAGGGGGAATGCAGAGCAGAGGGGCACGCTTGCTGGGGCAGTTTTGGGCTATTCTTTACCAGGGGCTCTGCCAAGCAGAGAGCGCAGGAAGGGACTGGAGTTCCCGAGGCTGAGTGGAGCTGTAAATGAAGACTTCAGTGGGCAGAGAGACGCAGGAAAGCCATGTTCATTCCAGGGCTGCCAGCGAGGGGCTCTGGAGTAGAATTTGATAGAGAGCCCCGTAGGGTCAGGAGAGGGGATTGGAAATGGTTGCTGTGGGTTAGAAACAGGACCCTCCCTGATCTTCTTTGCTAGACAAAAAATATTGAAGAGGCTTCCCTTGTGGTACAGCGGATAGGAGTCTCCCTGCCAATGCAAGGGACACAGCTTTGATCCCTAGCCAGGGAAGGTTCCACATGCCACGGGGCGACTAAGCCCGTGTGCCACAACTTCTGAGCCTGGGCTCTAGAGCCTGCGAGCCACGGTTACTGAGCCCACATGCTGTAGCCACTGAGCCTGTGTGCCTAGAGCCTGTGCTTTGCAACAAGAGAAGCCACTGCAATGAGCAGCCCACGCACCACCCTGAAGAGTTGTCCCCACTCTCTGCAGCTACAGAAAGGCCGCATGCATCAACGAAGACCCAGTGCAACCAAAAATAGCAAATAAATATTTTTTTTAAACTGGAAATCCCTGTAAATAGTATGTGGGTGTTGTCCCAAACTCCATTTTTTTTTTGGTCCCCCCTACACCTTGAGGCATGTGGGATACAGGATCTTCTTAATTCTCTAAGGATGAAACCCTTGCTCTCTGCAGTGGGAGTGTGCAGTCTTAACTACTGGACAGTCAGGAAGGTCTTCCAAACTCCTTTTAATGAGACTTTGTAGGGAAGGGGCCACGTGGGGCCCAGCAGTTACTAGGGTTACATTGCATGGCTTACTGGGCTTTCCATGATCTGTGGTCTTCCCACCTTTTCAACTTTATCACTTATCTCTTCACCTTTTCCCTCCCCCAACTCCATACCCAAACCCTGCATTATAGCCTGATCCTTTGACCTCCCACTGGTCTTGCTGTGACCTCTGCCTGGAACCACCTCTGCCCCCACACCGGGACTGTTTTGAAGCATTTGGTCTTCTGGGCGCACTCTCTCTTCTCTCCCTCGGTCATTGGGTTGACATGCCCAGACTACTTTCCTTTTGTTTTCTCCTTTAGTATGACTTTTAATGCAGTCTTAGATGAATGTAAACGTGGCTCACAGGTGAGTTTTACCAGTCCGTTCACACTCAGCACGACATGCAGACAAATAAGTAGACTATCCAGGGAAGTGGCATTGCCTGGCACTTTGCCTTTCTGGTTCACAATAAACCACAGTAATTAATTTATTAAAACTATCCTTTGGGCACCTACTACCTCCCAGATATTCTGTTGAGTGCTGGCGATAAAAGTATACTTAGTGAAATTGAAGTCTACAATCCGAAGCCTAACCCAACACCAACCTTAAACACAACCCTTACCCCAGTACCAGCCCTAATCCCAATGCCAACCCCAATCCCAAACCAGATGCTAACCCTGATCTAACCGCAATCCTTTCCTGACCAAAGCCAATACCAAGTCTACCCTGAACCGAATCCTAACCCCAACCCTAATTCTAACCTTTGGGTTAAAACCCTTTTAGTAAATGTCTCCTTTTCTGCTATAGGCAGTGGATTGTGCTGAGTAGTAACGAAACTCACCTGATTCTGGATGAGCCAGTGCCTTCAGACTGGAAAAGGTAGAAGGCAGGTGAGACCAGGATGAACACCAGCCCAATCCAGGGGATAACTTTGAAACACAGGGGTGTATATTTTCATGTAAGTCCCCAAGAGCCCATTTTCCAAAATTACGATCCTTAGTGCAACCCTGCCTGACTCAGCTGGTATCTGCTGACTCTTCTCCTCGCTGATCTCTGGGTCACACAGACCTCTTCTTCCCGTGAATGCCTTGAGCTCCTTCTGCCCTCAAGGCACCCACATGTTGTTCCCCTCGCCTGAAATACCTTTCCTCTCCTCCTCATCTGGCTGACTCCTGCTCAGCCCTCCAGTCCCTCTGAAATGTCACTTCCTGCCCTGCCCCCCCTCTCCCCCCAGGCTCGTTTTTTGTATCTTTCATGCTCGTGAATCCCAAGGGTTCCTTTCAGGGCGTTTGTGGATATTTGTAGCCACGTGTCTGACGTGTTTGTTTGCATGTTTGTTTCTTTAATGTCTGTCTCCCCAGCCAGACGGTGACCTCTTTCAGGGCAGAGATGTTGTTTTGTTCACTGCTCTAGCCCCAGGAACCAGCACAGGGCTTGGCACACAGCAGACCTGCAGAAAACTTGGGTGATCGAACAAAGGAATGAATGAAGGACTGCAATTTCCGCTTCTTCATAAAAGTGAAAGATAGGTTCCAGCTAAAGGCAGCTCCTGACCGGGGAGTTTGTCCTAGGCCCTTTGCTGAGCCCCGGGGAAGCCAAGAGAGAGGGGAGGTGTCTCCCAGAGCAAGCAACCATCCAGGCTTACTTGGAAACAAACAGAGGTTTTTTTTTTTTTGAGAATCCATTTCCTCATTTCAGAGTCTCCAGAATACTGAGTGGGAGGGTTACAGGTACCGTCCTCACTGTTCTGCAAGATGCTTTTGCCTAGAGAAGTAAAAACGCTTGTGTAGGTCACTTGGCTGGTTGGCAGCAGTGCCTAAACCCTGTCTCCTGGTCCCTAGCACTTGGCATTGACTCTTCCTTTCCTTCTGCTCCTGAACTTGAAGGTGCTCAGCTCTGTGTCTGCCTCCAGGAACATGCCTCCATGGGAACCCTGACACGCTCCAGGCCCATCTTCCCATTTTGTTGACGGGCATGTTGACCCTGGTGGTGGAACCAGACTTAGGCAAATGAGTCAGAGGTTAGTGCCTTGGGTCCCTAGCAGATTCTTCACACCTAAATTCTTCCTCCCCTGTTTCTGGAGGGTTAGAAGGACCTGAGTCACAAGGATCACTGCTGTTTATTGAGCACCTACTGGTGACATGCCTGGGTGAACTGCTTGTTATCTTGCTGGAACTTTACAATTATTCAATTTACCAGCTGAAGAAAGGGAAGCACAGAAAGTTTCAGTCACTTGTGCAAGGCACGCAGCTGGTAAATGTTGCTGATGGTATCTGAACCCAGATCTACTGGGGTCTAGAATCTTAACTTTATACTTAAAGACAAAGAAAATCCCAGAAGTGTCAAGGAAACGCTGCCCAAATGTTAGCAAAGCTGCCTGGTCCAGATAACTGCACAGCGTGGCCTGGGGGGCATCCTGTGAGGCCGCGGGTGATCTGGGCCCCGCCCTCAGTTCGCTGACAGTTCGGCCCCGCCCCTCTAGCTCTGGCAGCGCTTGGCTCCGCCCCCGCAGGCAGAGCGTGACTCCCATTGGCCACCGTTTCCATGGTTACACGGGGCCTGTGGAGCGTTGGTTTCCCGACACGTGTCCCCCGGAGCCGCCCGGAATTTGACAGGGGACCACGTGCGCGGCAGCGCGGGAGCCAGACAAAGGGCTGGGGAAAGCAGGGAACGAAGCCTGCGGAGAGGCCAGCGTGGCCGTCGGATCCGGCGGGGGTGAGCTCCACGCTCCTCCTGAAAGGAGGAGGAGCCCTCCACCTCCGCCTTTTTGTATGTTTGGAGGAAAGAAACAACAAAAAAGAATTAACGCGGAAAGTGCTGGGGGAGAGGATTCCAGCCAGTCCCACCTGCCCTCCTTTCTCCCAGAAAAATCTGGTATGTGGGCATCTTTTAAGGCATGAGGGGCCACAGGGTTCTTACTTATGCACTGGTCTTCTAACCCCGCCTTGACTTCAGTCCTTGAGGTTTCAATTCTCTTTCACTGGCTTGTTCGGGAAGCAGAAGCTTAAGTATAGTTATCTGATGCTTGAAAAATGAAACCCAAGGAATTGTGGGGGATTTTGTCATCCATCCATCCTACAAGGGCAACTGCATCCCAGTCGTGATGATGTAACCTCTGCCCCCACTTTCTGCACTGAGTCTCTGGACTCTGTGCCTAGCCAGGACCTGGGCTGGACCTCTAAGGTCAGTGCAGTAGACAGATACTTATCCTGTCCTTGTGGCCCTGGTTGGGGGGCATTGCCATCTTTCCAGTCTCCAGGCCAGATGCCCTTAATATCCCCCTATCCCCCATTCCCATCACCAGTTGTATCTGCTTCCTATTGCTGCTGTAACAACTCATCACAAATTTAGCAATTAAAACAACACAGATGTGCCGTCTTGCAGTTTTATAGGTCAGAAGTGAAGTGAAGTGAAGTCGCTCAGTCGTGGCCGACCCTTGGCGACCCCATGGGCTGTAGCCTACCAGGCTCCTCTGTCCATGGGATTTTCTAGGCAGTAGTCCTGGAGTGGATTGCCATTTCCTTGTCCAGGGGATCTTCCCAACCCAGGGATCGAACCTGGGTCTCCCGCATGGTAAACAGATGCTTTACCATCTGAGCCACCAGGGAAGTCTGACACAAATCTCACTGGGCTAAACGCAAGGTGCTGGCAGCCCAGCTTTCCTTCTGGAGGCCCTGGGGGAGAATCGTTTCCTTGCCATTTCCAAGCTGCCCTTGTTGCTTGGCTAGTGACCCATTTCATTTCCAGAGCCAGAAGTGGGGTCTTCCTTTACTGTGAGACTGACTCTTCTTCCCTCTTCCAGGTTAAGAACTCTTGTGATCACATTGGCCAACTGGATCATTCAGAATAATTTATCTCAAAGCCAGGTGATCAGCAATCTCAATTCCATCTGCAATCTTAACTCTCCCTGCCAGGTAACATGAAATATTCACCCGTGTGGGGATCAGGATGTGGACATCTTCGGGGGCATTATTCTGCTGACCATACTAGTCCTGACAATTGGACCTTCCAAACCTCCGTGCAGCCCTCTTCTTCTCTCCTCCCTTTCTGGCTGCCCCCATCTCTGGCAGGATACTCACAGTGGCCAACTTTCTATCATCTTCCTGCTTCTCACCCCTTCTCTATCCTCAGCCCCTAGGGTGAGTGCTTCCAGATACAAGCCCCAGGCTTCCCTGGTGGTTCAGTGGTAAAGAATTCACCTGCCAATGCCGGAGACATGGGTTCACCCCCTGATCCGTGAGGATCCCACATGCTGAGGAGCAACTAAGCCCATGTGCCACAACTACTGAGCCTGTGCTCTAGAGCTGGGAACTGCAACTACCGAAGCCCGGGCGCCCTAGAGCCCCTGCTGCACAACAACAGAAGCCTCTGCAATGAGAAGCCCATGCTTGCTGCAACCACAGAAAAACCTGCATCAAAGACCCAGGACAGCCGAAAGTTAAAAAAAAAAAAAAGAACAAGCTCCATGGCCCAGTCACCTGCAGGCGAGAGTTCAAACTGTATTTGGGCACAAAGGGCCTCCACCTGCCTTCCGCACCCACTTGGCCCTGTTGGCTCCCCCAGGCCCATCCTCACTCTCTCTGCCTCACTGCCCTTTGCTCCTGTAATACTAAATCACTTCCGGTTCTCTTTATTTCCCAGGGCATCTGACACCTCCTGGCCTTTCTGGATTGTCCACCCATCTTTATTTATCTCCCCCAGGAAACCTTCTCTGACCCCTAGGTCGAGTAAAGGGGCCGATTCATTGTCCTGCCCAGAACCTAAAAGTTCCCTGACCATGGCGACTTTAAGAGCTCTCACCCCTGCCTCCTTGTGTCTCCGCAGCCCCCGTGATGAGCTCCTTGCCAGGGGCACTGTATGTCATTCGCCTCTTTTGCCTGCATCCACCAGCATCTGTTGGCCACAGTCAGTTCAGGGGCTTGGTGGTGGGTGTGAGGAGACCAGCTGGGCTATTCTGGGAAGGATGAAATGGATGGAAAAGCCCTTTCCTTCCTGATGTGAGAGGACCTTTGCTTGGATTCTGGCTGCCGGGATAGAGTCATAATAACAGGCGCAAAATGGCAGCCGTTGCTGCCCGCTGCTCCACGTCAGGATCTGCTAAGCGCTTTACACCTGTGTTGTCAACTGATTCGGACAGCAGCCTTGGAGGGACCAGCCTTGTCTGCAGCCTCATTTAACAGCTGAGAACCTGAAGCTTGGGAGGTTAAGCTTGGGCCAGGAAAGCATCTTGGCCACCCCAGGGCCCTGTTTGGAGCGGGGATAGTGGGAACCAGTGGACGGGTGGTCAACAGTGAGGAGTCCCCCTCCTTGGGCAGGGAGCTATGGCTGGCTCAGCCTTGGGTGGAATTGGCCTGACCCCTCCCCCCCACTGGGGAGCAACTTCCGGGATGTACTTCCTGTGACCTCTTCTTTGCACTCACTTCCTGTTTCCTTTTCCTCATGCTTCTGCCAGCCCATTGTCCTGTTCTTCCCTCTCTGGCTTGTCTGACCGGGATATGTAGGCAAGAGGTTCATATTCAAAAGTAAAGGAAGAAGAATGGGGAATCAGCGTTTGACAGGGACAGAGTGTCAGTTTGGGAAGATGAGAAAGTTCTACATGTGGATGGTGGTGATGGTTGTAACAGTGAGAATGCACTTAGGGCCACTGAGCAGCACACTTCAAGAGGGTTCAAAGGGCATTTCTTGTGTTATGTGTATTTCACTTTAGGGAATAAATTGCGAAAAAAAAAAAAACCCAAACCCAAACCAAACCCAAACAAGGAAAGAAAAGCGCTTCACCTTCACAGAAATTTCCAAGATCAGCTTCCCACAGCACCTTGGTTGTTTCTCAAGCCTCTCCGGGGCCAGGCCACACGTGTTCTCACTTCATCCTGAAACAACCTCCAGGAGAGGGATGGCCACCTCCCTGGCAGATGAGGAGGCTGAGGGTTAGCAACCGGAAGTGGTGAGGCTGTGCTTAAAGACAGCAGGCCTCTAGTTCTTAGGTGCAGCATGAGGGAAGTGTTAGGAGTTCGGGCTTAAAATGGGCTCACCTCCTGGCTCCCATGAGACCTTGAGCGAATGTTTCCTGTTACTGACCTTCCTATTCTGACAACTGGGGACAATAACAGTGCAGTGGGAGGATTTGATGAGATGATGTTGGAAAGTCTTAGCCCAGGGCCTTGGCCACCATCAAGGGTAAAATTCCCTCTGAGGTCCTGCTGGGGCCCCCTTTTGGTGCTTCAGTGGACATACGGCTGACCGTGAGACCAGAAGACCCATGTCAGCCTGACACTGATTTTCTCTGTGACCTTGGGTAGGTCCCCTCCCCTCCTTGGGCCTCACATTTCTCAATAAAGTTAGGTGGGATTGGTACTTGGTGGCAATCTACATGGAAAGGAAATCCAAAAAAGAGGGTATATGTGTATACACATGGATGATTCCCAGGTGGCTCAGACAGTTAAGAATCTGCCCGCAGTACAGGGGACCCAGGTTCGACCCTTGGGTTGGGAAGCTCCCCTGGAGAAGGGAATGGCTCCCACTCCAGTATTCTTGCCTGGAGAACTCCATGAACAGAGGAGTCTGGTGGGCTACAGTCCATGGGGTTGTAAAGAGTTGGACACAACTGAGCGACTAACACACTTCTACATTTTCACATGGATGATTCACTTTGCTGTGCAGCAGAAACTGATATAGCAGTATAAAGCAACTAAACTCCAATATAAAAAAAAAGTTAGAAGGGAGTAGGTGTGCAGGGCCCTTTCCAGTTCTGGCTTTCTAGGTTTCATTCAGAGCCTAGACATCTTTAGAATCAGTGTTCCCTGTCTGGCCCATCCTCCAGTTGGAAGGGCTGGGCCAGATCTCCAGTTACACTTTTACCTTCTGATTTTTTCAGGAAAGTTTCATCCCCAGCAAGAGGAAGATATCAGAGTTTTAGGATCCCAGGGTACCAATCTCTGCCAGCCATGTGGGCCAAGGTTGGGAACAGACTTGGACTCTGACAGAAGTGCAAGCACGAACTCTGGCCACTCCAGGGTGAATTCTGACAGGTTCCTGCCATTGGCTTGAATTGTTTCCTGGTGGTTCTGGGTACAAAACACTTGTATGGACTGTGTATGGACTCACTTGTATGGACTCACAATTACATGTGAGTTTCAGGATCTCAGAGATGGCTTTGTTTTTCCTGTACCTCCCATCATCTTCACAGGGCTGGGCCCGGAGGTGGTTCCTCAGAAACCCCACAGTCCTACGTCCCTGGATGTTGAGGTCAAGAAAAAAAGAAGGGTGGGGTTTCAGCTGCAGGCTGGAAGGCAGAACATGTACAGGGCAGGGCAGGTGGGCTGGAGCACCCTGGGGACTCTGGGGTGGACTGGGTGGTACCAATAGTGCTCAGCACAAGAGTACTTAGAAAACGAGAACTGGGCTGTGCGGAAATTCCCTGGTTTCCCAGTGGTTGGTGCTCTCAATGCTGGGGCCCTGGGTCAGGGAACTAAGATCCCACAAGCCGTGTGGCAAAAAAGAAAGAAAGAAAGAAAAGAAGAGACACAGAAGAACTCACTGGCTGTGTGATGGCTGGTGTGACGAGTGGGGATGGGAAGAGGTGGGCAGCAGCTGCAAGAGGTGAGGGAGGAGAGGTCTTCTTCAGGGTGGGGGGCTTAGCAGCCACATGGGACTTTGGCTGGTGTCAGCATTAGCTGATGAAGAGGGTTTTTGAGAGAAGGCAGGGTCAAGGCTGACCCCAGAGTTTTGGGTCCCGGGGGCTACTTGGTAGATAAGGAACCATTAGCTGAAATGAGAAAGCAAGTTCTGGTGGGGGGAACAGAAGTTCTTTTCCAGGTTCAGTAGGGAGGGCTCGGTGAAGATGTGAATGTGGGCTCCAGAGGGGTGCTGGAAGGCCCCAGATCTGATGAGACCACCCAGGAAGTGAGAGAAGAGGAGAAGCTTGTATTGTTTCCTGGGAACTGCTGCGACAGAGTACCAAAGCTGGTGAAAGTGAAAGTATTAGTTGTTCACTTGGGTCCGACTCTTTGTGACCCCGTGCACTGTAGCCTGTCAGACTCCTCTGTCCATGGAATTCTCCAGGCAAGAATTCTGGAGTCGATTGCTATTTCCTCCTCCAGGGGATCTTCCCAATCCAGGGATTGAACCTGGGTCTCCTGCCTTGCAGGTAGATTCTTTACCACTAGCGCCACCTGGGAAGCCAAAGCTGGTAGCCTAAAACAGTAGAAAGTGCTTCTCTCAAAGTTCTGGAGATCAAGGTGTCAGCGCGGTCATAGCTCCTGGAGACTGTGGATAGAGTCCGTCATTGCCTCCTTCAGGCTTTGGGTGGCAGCCGGCAGCCCTTGGCTTGCAGCTGCCCCACTCTGATCTCTGCCTCTGCTGTCACTTGTCATCTGATCTCTTGCGGTGTGTCTCTGTCCTCTTCTTGTAAGGACACAAGTCAAACTGAAAAAGGCCCACCCTCCATGACCTCATCTTGACTGATTATACTGACACAACCCTGTTCCAACAAGGTCACGTTCTGAGGCACAATGTGAGGGTAAAACTTCAAATATCTTTAAAAATATATATATCTATTTGGCTGCGCCGGGCCTCGGTTGTGACCTGTGGAATCTTTGGTTGCGGCATTTGAACTCTTAGTGGTGGCTCTAGTGTGAGCTCTAGTTCCCAGACCAGGGATTGAACCCGGGCCCCCAGCACCGGGAGCACAAAGTGTTAGCCCCTGGACCATCAGGGAAGTCCCCAAAATATCTTTTAAAAAGCATTCTATTAGAAATATTTTTAGGTTATCTTTTTCGGTATATTGTGGAAAAATACACAAGACATGAAACTTACCATCCTAACCATTTTTAAGTGTAGACTTTTTTTTTTAATTGAAGTATCATTGATTTACTGTATCATATTAGTGACCAGCATAATGACTCAATATTTTGATAGATTATACTCCATTTAAAGTGTACCGTTCTGGGGTTTCCTGGTGGTCCAGTGGTTAAGAATCCACCTTGCAATGCAGGGGACATTGGTTTGATCCCTGGTCCAGGAAGGTCCCACGTGCTGGGGAGTGGCTAAACCTATGTGTCATGACTTCGGAATCCATGTGTTCTAACAGGAGAAGCCTCTGCAACAAGAAGCCTACACCTGGCAACTAGAGCATAGCCCCTGCTTCTTGCCACAGCAAGAGAACAGCCCGCACACAGCAGTGAAGACCCAACACAGCCAAAAATTTTAAAATGAAGAGTAGAGTTTTGTGGCGTTAAGCACAGTCATGTTTTTCTACAACCATCCCAACATCCATTCCCAGAACCCTTTTCATTTTGCAAAAACTGAAATTCTGTCCCCACTCTCCCCTCCCCCAATCCCTGGCAACCACTATTCTGTCTGTCTCTATGGATCTGACTGCTGTAGGTTCCTTACAGAAGCAGAATTGTACAGTATTTGTCCTCTTGTAACTGGCTTAGTTCACTTAGCTCATGTCCTTAAGGTGTGTCTGTGTTGTAGCATGAGCCCTGATCTCCTTCCTTTTTAAGGGTGTTAACGTGCTGGGAAAGATTGAAGGCAGGAGAAGGGGATGACAGAGGACGAGATGGTTGGATGGCATCACCGACTCAACGGACATGAGTTTGAGCAAGCTCCAGGAGATGGCGGAGGACAGGGAAGCCTGGCGTGCTGCAGTCCATGGGGTTGCAAAGAGTCAGACACGACTGAGTAATGGAACAACAAGGGCTTTTCTGGTGGTTCAGACGGTAAAGAATCTGCCTGCAATGCAAGAGACCTGGGTTCAATCCCTGGGTGGGGAAGATCCCTGGAGAAGGAAATGGCAGCCCACTCCAATATTCTTGCCTGGATGATTCCATGGACAGAGGAGCCTGACAGGCTACAGTTCACGGGGTCGCAAACAGTCGAATCCGACTGAGCAAATAACACTTTCACTTTAACACACACCAACATATATTTTGTGGAGTGGGGAGGGGCGGGGGAGGGACACAATTCAACCCATTATTGGGGTCAGAAGACTCAGTCTTGGTCATCCCAATATTAAGGCAAAGAATATAACAGCAAAGAAAGTTGAGGAGTGGTGGGGAGGCGGAGGGAAATCAGGAGAATGTGCCTTTAGTACCGAGGGGGAGTGATGGTCAGCACCAGGGCTCCTTCTGGTCAAACAGGAGGTGGAAGGAGACAGGCCGTCGGGGTTAGCAATGGGGAGGATATTGGTGACCTGGACCAGACCTGTATTGGTGGAAGGGGAGGAGTGAAGCCTGTTGGCAGTAGGTTTGGAGAGACTGGGATGAGAAGCAGCGGGCACAGCAGGCAGATAACGCTTTTGATAAATTTTGTAATAAAAGGGAGCTGAGAAATGGGGTGATAGCTGGAGAGAGACATGCAGTCAGAGGTTTTGTAAAGATGAGAGTAGTTACTGGCTCCTTTGAATGCGAGTGAGAATTATCCAGCAGGGAGGGGAAATTGATGAAGGCGGAGGAAAGGGGGCGTGGCTGGGGCATGTCTAGAGGGCAGGGGTGTGGGACTTGGTGACCAGGGCAGGGCTGGGCACCTCTGGAAGCAGGAAGGAACATGTGCCAGGGGTCGGGGTGGTGGTGGCAGTCCCTGGATATTCTTTTTTTAAAAAATAATTGTATTAATATTTATTTTTGGCTGTGCTGGGTTGTTGCTGCTGTGAGCAGGCTTTCTCTAGTTGCGGCAAGCAGGGGGTCCCCTCTACTGTGGTGCTTGGACTCTCACTGAAGTGGCTTCTCTTGAAGGCTCTAGGTCCCCTGGGCTTCAGTAGTTGCAGTCCGTGGGCTCAGTATTTGCCGCTCCTGGGCTCTAGAGCACAGGCTCAGTATTTGTGGCTCAGGGGCTTAGCAATCCCTCGGCCTGTGGGATCTTTCCAGATCAGGGATCAAACCCATGTCTCCTGCATTGGCAGGCGGATTCTTTACCACTGAGCCACTGGGGAAGCCCCCTGGATATTCTTATCATGTCCATCTGAAACAGAACAGGCTTGTAGGTGAGAGAGTCAGAGAGGAGGTGATGCTGACATGGTCTGGGAGGTGAGAAAGCAGAGGAGGAGTGAGTGGACCCGGGGAAGTGTAGCATGCGTGCAGAAAGAAAAGCAGCTGCTGTTTGTTAGCTGCAGATTTACCCCACACCAGGCACCATGCGAATGGTATTTCACACATTTTCTCGTTTAATTCTCCCATCAACTCTATGCAACATATATTTTTATTTTCCATTTTACAGATGTGGAGACTTTAAGACTTAGGAAGGTGATGTAACTTACCTTGCATCATATAACCTGTAAGTCTGACCTGAAGCCTGACTGCTGAACAAGTCTGTCCAAATCCCACAGGAATCCTGGGGACTTTAATTGTGTCAATTATTAAGTTACATTTTTTTTTTCTCCTGTCTGTAGAAGTACTGATTGTTTATTTCAGAAAATTAGAAAATTCAAAGTCACATAAATAAGAAAAAAAATTTTAATGGCTCTAATTTTACCACCCAGAAATAATCGCTGTTAGAAAGTGATTTCTTTGCTGTAGTTTTTTCAATGCATATTAATAGAGGCAGATGTAATGTGTTTAGCAAATCCTGTTTCCTTTCTCTTCCTGGCAGGCAACTAGACTACATTTCCCAGCTTCCCCTACAGGTGGGCATGTGATTGAGTTCTGACCAATGGAAGGTGGGAGGGAGTGATCTCTCTCTCTCTCTCTCTCACACACACACACACACACACACACACACAGTGGTCTCGTGATCACACACACACACACACACACCCACACACCCACCCATGCCTGACCCATAAGCTCTTCTGAGCTTCCATGCTCTCTCCTGTTGCTGCTTACGGGATGGGAAGTGGGAAGGACTCGGTGAAGGACTCCAGGACCCTAGAGGGCAGCTAGACCATTGTCAGAAGGCTCCTGTGTTCCCAAATGACTCAGTGGGATAGGGGTCCCCCTCCGCTGATAGTTCCATGAGGGTCAATGAACCTTGGCTGTGTTGTCACTGGACTCTGGGCATTGTTTGTTAAAGCCTGAGACAGTGCCATCACATAAACATCGGAATCGTACTATAGATACAGTTTTAAGCTGATTTGTATTTATTATTACTACTATTATTATTATAAGAGAAGGGGACGATAGGATGAGATGGTTAGATGGCATCACCGACTCAATGGACATGAGTTTGAGGAAACTCCGGGAGATGGTGAAGGACAGGGAAGCCTGGTGTGCTGCAGTCCATGGGGCCACAAAGAGTTGGACACGACTGAGCGAATGAAAAACAAATTATTATTACTTACCATTTACTGCAATCTTCTTTCATATTATTAGGCAGTTTTGGATAGCTTGATTTTAATGGTAGGCCCTTATAATTATTTATGTACTCAGTCCCATATGGCTGGATATTAGGTTGCTTCCAACATTTTGGTTTTATAAGTCCTGCTCCAGTGAACATCCTCATGATATATCAGGTCACCAGATCTGGGTATGTTCCTGTTAATTTACCTTTGTTTCCTGTCTGAGCCCCTCCTTTACCTGGGCTTAAGGAGGTGCCCCAATTCCATCGACACCATATGTAAAAACAAGCGTAGTGGGATGAAACGTACATTCTTGGATCAAGGTGTGTGAAAATCTTGATTTTTCTAGAATTGACCTAATTTTGCCTTTGTGTCCCCTTGTCGGCTGACTTTGTGGCAGTGGAGGAGGCGGGGTGACAAAACTGAAAGTCAGTCTCTTCCTTTGTCAAACAGTCTCTTCCAGGAAAGTATCTGGTCAATTCAAAGCCCTTAGTCCTTGTGAGGGCGGTTCCTCTGCCCTCAGGGTGTCTCCTTGCCGGTTCCTGCAGGTGGATCTGGCTGCAGGGAGCTTCTGTGGTCTAAAGGGGCTGAGGAAGCAGTGTCTCTTCCTGCTAGCTGTCACTGCACCTGCTCAGGTGTGGCTGGTTTGGTATGCACTGGTCTTTGGGCATCTTGCTGATGATGTGACTGTGGACCTTGCTTTATGGACCATACTTCTCATCTCTTGAGTCCAGCCTCTTCTCCTCCGTGTTGGTTTACTAGGGCTATTGCAAACTGGGTGGCTTCAAACAGCAGATATTTCCTTATTCTGGGGTCTAGAAGTCTGAGGTCAAGATACTGTCTGCCACGATTCTTCTGAAGCCTCTGCAGGAGGATCCCTCATCGCCTCTGCCCACTGCTGGCAGCCCCAGGCTTGTAGCCGCATCACTCCGATCTCTGCTTGCGTCTCCTCCTCTTCTCATAAGGATGTTGATCATACGAGGATTCCCATCCTAATATCCTCATCCTAACTCGGTGATGTCTTTCAAGAGCCCATTTCAAATAATTCACATTCACAAGTACAGGGCGGGGGTGGTTAGGACCTCAACATAGCTTTCTGGGGAATACAATTCAATTGTAATAGCCTCCCTGGATCCTCAGGGCTCCCTCCGCTCAGTGTGGCAGTGAGGATCCCTATTATGAGACTGTCCTCAGTCTCACCTGCCTGGGGACCCACAGCCGTTTCCTCTCTCCTGCAGCCTGGCCCTGTGGGCTGTAGCATCAGGCCCAACATGGATACATCCCTGGCGGGGAACATAGGCGCTACCTTGGGTATCTGCATATCCACTGAAAGTGAAAGTGAAGTCACTCAGTTGTGTCTGACTCTTTGGGACCCCATGGACTGTAGCCTGCAGGCTCCTCCGTCCATGGGATTTTCCAGGCAAGAATACTGGAGTGGGTTGCCACTTCCTTCTCCAGGGCGATCTTCCCGCCCCAGGGATCTAACTCAGATCTCCCGCACTGCGGGCAGATTCTTTACTGTCTGAGTCACCAGGGAAGCCTTTCCCATCCCCTGAACCTACCTGAATCGTTCTGCTGCCCTAGGACCCTCCGACCATCTCCTCCTGCCCTGAAAGGGCCTTCCACTTGCCCGCACTGTCTGGCAACAAATCTTTTTCTCTGTGCTACCGACGTTATCCCACATTCCGTCATGGGACAAAAGCCTCACGGTTTAAGTTTCATGGTGGTGGCAATTCGAGAGAGAAGAGGAAAAAAAATACTGAATTAGCAAAAGGGAGAACACAGCAGGAAACATTTCAAAGATCCTACGCCTGTTAAAATGTTTTTGATGGTAAGCCCCATTTGGCTTGACCTTTGAAAGTCTAAACAGATGAAAACCCTGGTCTCCCTTTAGCTGGCAGCCTGTTACTCCCATAGTAAATCCTGGCCAGACCTCCCTGTCTTTTCCTCCAAAGGCTTCTGGCTCTTGATTTCTTCTTCTGGGACACCTTTCTCCTACCCCCTGTGCTGGGGTGTTTCCAGCTCATGCTGTGGTTCTCAGCTTGGACTACACTTCATTGGTGAAGCTGTTCCCAAGCCCCCAGACAGGTAACCCGCTACGACAGGTGGCTATCACCTATTACGCTCGCGCCTGCGTGTTTTCTGTCTGTGACCCGCAGCAGACTGCAGCTTCGTGGGGGCAGGAGCCACAAACGCTTTGTTCTTGTGTTCCCACTCTTGGCACTTGGTAGGGCCCCACCCAGTGTTGGGTGAAGGAATGAAAAGCAGTGAAAGTAACACGACATCGTTTTGTATTAGATTGAACCACGTGAGCGTCCAACAGAATGTGGTTGGTTTTGACCTCCCAAAATTGCAATTGCCTGTGACTGAGGCCTTCCCAAAGCTCTCCTTTTTTTGTGGACTCCCATCACTGGGTGACGATCAGGTTCCCGGCTGAATGAGGGGGCTGAGGATGGTCTGAAATTTCCTGGGACTCTCCTTTCTCTCTTCCCCTCTCGTGTTGGCCATCAACCTTTCCAGGCCCAGAAGATTCTGTGTTGGGTGAGTCTGAATGTGTGGGATCAAATAGCCCACATGGTTTAGCCTCCTTCTCCAATTTCTAATTGTTCTCCAGTTGCTCCATGCCCTCCGGAGTTACCTTCCTGCATCATGGCTTGGAGGTTGACCACCATATGAACTGGTGTAGCCTTGCTGGTAAGAGCAATGGATTTAGTGTCAGACAGCCCTCAGTGTGGGGCCTGGCACACAGTAGGTGCTCAATAAATGCTTGAGGCATGATGGAAAACAGATTGGAGTTTGAGTCCCAGCTCTGCTGCTTATTAGCTTCGAGGTCTTGGGCAAGTTACTTACCCTGAGTCTCTGTCTCCTTACCTATCCACTGGAGGTAACCATGTACCCACCAGGTGGAGATGATGGAGGGAAAGGGCTTTGTTGGCCTTGGGTTTGGGTCCATGTGAGGCTTCCTAGTGGTGGGAATTGACGGTGGTGGGTGTCTCTCAGCAGTGTCCTCTCTTCTCTTCCAGAATGTTCTAAGCCTCTCTTATCTGGCTTCCCAACTTCCTATCTCTTCCGCTCCGGCTACCCTGTGCCCCTCACCCAAGGATTAATTAGTGCTGTTGTCTGCGGTCTTATCACTTTCTGCTCAGCGCTCTGCAGGAGCTCCACCTTGTCCCTCAAGTGATGTCCAGGCTCCTCCTGTGACCTCTGAGAGGCTCTCTGAGGTCGGCCTCACCCAGGCACGATTCCAGCCTCGGCTCTGACGACACTCCTGTGCTTCAACCACACGTGTCTGTTACTTGTTGTTTCTGCCTCAGCCCCACCTAGCTTCCAGACTCCTGTTCCACTCAAGCTGTTCCTTCCACCTGGAATGTTCTTACCTCACCAAATGAGACGATGTTTGTCAACGAACTTTGATGTCAGACGGCCAACATTAAAAAAAAAAAAAAAGAAAAGAACAACAGGAAATAAGAGGTTGGAGAGGATGCAGATACTTTGAAACCCTTGTGCTCTGCTGGTAGTCCTGTAAAATTGTGCAACTGCTGTGGACAACAATATGCCGGTTCCTCAAACAGCTAAACGTACACGTTATCGTACGACCCAGCAATCCTACTTCTGGGTGTGTATCCCAAAGAACTGAAAATAGGGACTTGAAGAGATATTTGTACCCTATGTTCATAGCCGAAGAATTGATTTGTTTGAACTGTGGTGTTGGAGAAGACTCTTGAGAGTCCCTTGGACTACAAGGAGATCCAACCAGTCCATTCTAGAGGAGATCAGCCCTGGGATTTCTTTGGAAGAAATGATGCTAAAGCTGAAACTCCAGTACTTTGGCCACCTCATGCGAAGAGTTGACTCATTGGAAAAGACTCTGATGCTGGGAGGAATTGGAGGCAGGAGGAGAAGGGGACGACAGAGGATGAGATGGCTGGATGGCATCACGGACTCGATGGACGTGAGTCTGAGTGAATTCTGGGAGATAGTGATGAACAGGGAGGCCTGGCGTGCTGCGATTCATGGGGTCGCAGAGTCGGACACGACTGAACGACTGAACTGAACTGAACTGATGTTCATAGCAGCATCATTCCCAGTAGCCAAGAGGTTAAAACAACCCAAATGTCCATAGACAGATGAGTGATTAACAAAATGTGGTTCATCCATACAATGAGATATTATTCAGCCTTAATAAGAAATTCTGACACCTGCTACAACATTTTACTAATATTATACTAAGTAAAATATGCCAACCACAAAAAGACAAAAATTGAATGACTCCACTTACGTCTGTGTGTGTTAGTCACCTAGTCATGTCTGACTGTTTGCGACCCCACAGACTACAGCCCGCCAGGCTCCTCTGTCCATGGGATTCCCCAAACAAGAATGCTGGATTGGGTTGAAAGTGAAAGTGAAAGTGAAAGTGTAGTTGCTCAGTTGTGTCTGACTCTTTGCGACCCTGTGGACTGTAGCCCACCATGCTCCTTTGTCCATGGGATTTTCCAGACAAGAGTACTGGAGTGGGTTGCCATTTCCTTCTCCGGAGGATCTTCCCTACCCAGGGATCGAACCCAGGTCTCCCGCATTGTAAGCAAGACGCTTTACCATCTGAGCCACCAGGGAAGTCCTCTGGATTGGGTTGCCATGCCCTTATCCAAGGGATCTTTCTGACCCAGGGATTGAACCAGTGTGTCTCGTGACTCCTGCATTGCAGGTGGATTCTTTACTGCTGAGCCACTAGGGAAGCCCCCAATTCCACGTATACGAGGTCCCTAAAGTAGTCAAGATCATAGAGTCAGAGGATTTCCTTGGCAGTCCAGTGGTTAAGACTCCATGCTTCCAATGCAAGGGGCATGGGTTCAATCCCTGGTCAGAGAACTAAGATCCCACATGCCAGGTGGTATGGCCAAAGACTAATAACAATGAAAAAAAAAGATCATAGAGTCGGAAAGTAGCATGTGTGGTTGCCACGGAGTGAGGGAGGAGGGAGTGGGGAGTCATTGTTTAACAGAGATTCAGCTGGGGAAGATGAACATAGTTCTGGAGATGGGTGGCTCAACAACGTGGATGTGCTTAATACCACTGAGCTTATGCTTGAAAATGGTTAAGATGGTAAACGTGGTGTTTTGTGTGTTTTACAATTGAAAAAAAAAAAAAGACTTTGAAGATTGCCTTTGCCAGAAGCCACCATCAAGAGATGTCAGAGGGTGGGGGACAGAGGGTGGTCTGCATAGAGGCTTCAGGCAGCCCTCTGCCCTGCCGCTGGAGCCAGGCCGCCTGGAACATTCGCGACTCCACCATGAGAAGACCGAGAACTCCATGATAAGCAGGGCTGCTCTGGGGCTCCCTCTGTCCTCATCCTCCCCTTACCTGGCCTCACCTCTCAGTTCCCTGAAATCCTCTCCTCCAAAGACTTTTCAGCCCCTCCCCCAGCGGCCACTTCCAAGGCCACAGCTGGATCTTGGCTTCTCCAGGGACAGCCTCCCCCACCTGGAGTCTCCACTACCAGCCTCTCTTTCTACAGCTCCTGTATTTCCTACCTCCTGTCTTTCCACACAGTCCCTCTGAGACCTTGAACCTGATCATTCCTTGCCCGGCAACCTGTGACCCCCTTTCCCCTGTTCTTCCCCTCCCTGTCACCTCTGCCTCTCCTCACTCAGGTTACAGATGAATCCCTCGGTTGCATCTACCCTCAGCCCCCTGCCCTTTCCCTCCACTTATTTGCTGGACAAATGCTGGTCCCAGTGGAGTCCAGCGTGCTGCCTCTAGTGCTCCGGCCCCCAGGCATGGAGCTGGTGAGGGGCCTTTGCATCTTCTCGTCTCCATTTCCCTTCTCTGGCTTCTCTGCAGCGCCGTGTCACCCACATCCCCTCTCCTGGATCGTCCTTATCAGCAGGCAACAAACATGCTGGAATGTCTCCCACGTTAAAAAAAAACCACCACCCTTGACCCCCCCAAATCCCCCAACGCCAGCCCTGTTTATCTGATTCTCTTCTAGGACCCTCCATCGTCAGGGTGGTCTCTCCATGACCACTCTCCTCCTGTGATCTCCTGAGGCCACTGCAATCTGTGATCTCTGAGCCACTCCACCCAAATAGCCTTTGGCAAGGTCGGTGCTGACCACTATGTGGCTGGCCCCAGAGGTTACCCTTGGTCTACTCACCAGCAGCAATGGGCACAGCTGGTCACTCCCTCCGGTCTGAACACGCCCTTCTCTTGACCTCCCACCTTTCCTCTTGCTCCTCGTCTCCCTGTTAACCTGGACCTGGCCCAGGGATCCTGACTCTGCTTCTTCTGTCTGTCGCAGCTCTCCATGGATGGTCTCTTCCTTCCATGGGGCTGAGAACCATCTTTCTAGGGACACCCCCCCTGCCAAAAGCCGCCTGCCTCTAGCTGGCCCCCTGCACCTGCACTCCAGGCCTGCCCAACATCTCTGGTGGACAGCTCACGGCTCCTGACGCTTAACCGGTTCCAAACAGTGTGTCCCCCACCTGCTAGCCTCCAACCTGCCCTCCCACAGCAAATGGAAACACCTTGCTTTCATTTCCTCAGGTCAAAACGCTTGGAAGTGTCCTCGGCGCCTGTCTCTCTCGTATCCCATCCAGACCAGCGAGTCTTGTCAGCTCTAACTTGAAACGTGCGGGAAACCTGGCCCCTTCTGGGCTCCTGGGACCCAGGGGCCAGTGGCCATCCCCACTCCTCTGTGTTAGCTGACCTTCTCCCGGCTTCACCCTCTCATTCCTCTTCAGCCTGTTTTCCGCACTGAAGCCCAAACCATCCTTTTAAAACGCAAGTCCAACCATGTCTCTCGCAGGCTCAGAATCCTCCAGTGGCTTCTCAAGGCAGGGAGAGGCGGGGGGCGAAGCCCTTGTTCCCCAGTCCTGATCTGATCCCACCTCTCCCTTACCTTGCAGACCCCTTCGGAGCCCTGCTGAGGGCAGGGCTGTGTGTTTGGTCTTGGCTGGCTCCCCTGGTACTGTGACCCGCACCCCGGCCACACAATGGTGCAAACTGGATGAACGAATAAGCGAGGAACGGGCCACAGCCTTTCCCTGGGAGGTTCCACCCTGCGCTGGAGCCCGGCCCAGTTTCCTCCAGTCCCTCGGCTTGCTCCGGGCTGCACCTGGCCCCCGGCCCCTCCCCCTAGGCCAGGTGTGCAGCCTCAAGAACTGTTCTGTCTGATTGCCAACTCTCGTCTGCAAAGGAGGTGCCACAGGGACCAAGGATTTGTGGGGCTACCAAATCCTCGTGAGCCCGTGTGAATCTCGTGGTTACCCTCCCAGGGGCCCTCCTTTCCACTGGTGGGCGTGGCAGAGGGAGCAGCGACCACGCCCCCTTATGACACACAACCCCTTTGGCCACGCCCCTCTTCAACGCGTCCAAGCTCCCGGAAGCCCAGACTTGCAAAAGTTGGCATCCAGGAGTCAGGTCCCTCAGGCTTCTCATCTTCACTTTGAGGGGTGGGGGGAGGCCGCTTGTCTCAAATGGGGAGTCGAGGAATCCAGATTCAAGTTCAGAGCCTGTTGGGGGGAGCTTAAGGACCCCTCCAGCATGTGTGTCCCCAAATAGCCAGGAGCCTTGCTTCTCACTTCTGACATGACATGACACCAGGAGCTGAACAGAAATAGAACTGCAGGGATCTGCTCCAATCTGCAGACTAAATTGGATTAATGTATAGGAATTCTCAGTTTTAAGTTTCTTTACTTAAAATTTTCTTATATGCTTAGCACCTGCCAATACTTGCCTGTACATAACATTCAATAATAATAATTGCTGTCACCTATGCTAATCTGGGCCTTTCCCAGTGGCTCAGTGGTAAAACATCCTCCTGCAACGCAGGAGATGCAGGTTCCATCCCTGGGTTGGGAAGATCCCCTGAAGAAGGAAAGGGCAACTCACTCCAGTATTCTTGCTGGGAAAAATCCATGGACAGAGGAGCCTGGTGGGCTACAGTCCATGGGATCGGAAAGAGCTGGACACGACTGAAGCTACTCAGCAGCAAGCCAATGTTATCTATTAGACATATCCCAGGCATTGTGCGCTTTCCATACAAATGTCTGGGAATCTACAGAAAGCCTGTGTTGGGTCAGTGCTACTATCTTAACTGCAGAGGAGAAAACCGAAGCTCCGAGAAGGGAAACCAGTTGCCTAGAATCACACAGCTGGCTTGGATGCAGCTGAGATTTGAACCCAGGTCCAGGTAGCACTAAAGCCCCTGCTCTACCCATCACCCTCTTCCATCTCCTTTTTTCCTTTTTTGGCCAATCTGCTAGGCATGTGGGATGTTAGTTTCCTGACCAGGGTTTGAACCTGTGCCCCTGCATTGGAAGCGCAGTCTTAACACCGGGAAGGTCCCGCCCCTGTCTCCTTCTTGTTGGCACCAGAGCACTTAGACATTTTAGGGGACTGCTTTCCGGTTGCCGTCTGTATCTCGCGGTGGTTGTCCTTGTTTTTAAGGGGTTCTGCCCTGTTGTTGTGTTGTGCTTAGTTGCTCAGTAGTGTCCGACTCTTTGGGATCCCAAAGACTGTACCCCACTAGGCTCCTCTGTCCATGGAATTTTCCCATGGAGTGGGGTGCCATTTCCTACTGCAGGAGATCTTTCCGACCCAGGGATCGAACCCGTGTCTCTTGAGTTTCCTGCATTGGCAGGCGGGTTCTTTATCACCAGGCCACGTGGGAAGCCCGAGTTCTGCCCTAGGGAGTCTTTTTGAGAGGGGCGCGCCTGTTTCACTTGCTGAGATGTGACTTTCAGGCTAAGACCTAGGAGGAGTCAAGGTAGCAGTTGCTCAGGGGGACCCGAGGGGTGGGGGTGGGAGGCCTGGGGGCTGGCCTTGTCAACCACTGGCCCTCCTGCTCGCCTACTCCCTGACCAGAGAAGACGACTCTGAGGATCCTGGGGGTGAGGGTCCTGGGACTGAGCATTTATCGTGAGGGGTCTGCGTGTAAGCCAGGGGGTCTCCCCACAGCCCCAGCTAGGCCCTCACTTGCAGAATTACCATTCTAGGCTGCAAAGGGCTGTTCATCTTTGAATTCATCCTGCCATTTGGATCTAAGGCAGACGCTCCCCAGACGGAGCCTGGGAACGCCTGTGTTCTCCCCATCAGAGCTGATAACACTTTACGGGGGGGTTACAGAAGTTTCCAGATCTCAGAGAGTGTCCAGGTTGCTCTCTGAACTGGAGGGGAACCAGGTGAGTTGTGGGGTCAGAGTAGGGAGCATTGTGGGCTTCAGAAGCGGGTCATGACTCAGTGGGACCCACATGGACAGAGGCTTCCCTGCCCACACTTGGGCCGGGTGATCGACTGGCACCTGAGACATATGCCGCCAGCCTGCGTGCCTGGCCCCCGACACTGCCAGCCAGTGCACAGGACTGTCTCTGCCTCCTCTGCTTTGGGGAAACAGAAGGGACAGACAGCTGCCAGCCCTTTCATGTATGAAGTACTCCTTCCGTCTTGGCCTCCCCCGTGGAGGACCATTCAGGGACTGTCCTAGCACCCGGGTGAGTTTCTCACTCTTTGTTACCACTGCCCGTTTTCACTCACATATCCCTTCCTAAGACTTAGAATTGCATTCTCATAAAGGAAATTGCTAGTGTATGTAGTGATTACCATCTGACTTACCTACTTCACTGAGAAATCAAGAGGATAGTTTGTGAAGATTTGGGGGGTGGCCTCCTTCCTCTTGGAGAAGGAAATGGCAACCCACTCCAGTATTCTTGCCTAGAGAATCCCATGGGCAGAGGAGCCTGGTGTTAGTTTTAGGTCTTTATATGAGTGTTCAACTTCAGCTTCTTCAGCATTACTGGTTGGGGCATCGACTTGGATTACTGTGATCTTGAATGGTTTGCCTTGGAAACGAACAGAGATCATTCTGTCATTTTTGAGATTGCACCCAGGTACTGCATTTCAGACTCTTTTGTTGACTATGAGGATTACTCCATTTCTTCTAAGGGATTCTTGCCCACAGTAGTAGATATAATGGTCATCTGAGTTAAATTCACCCATTCCAGTCCATTTTCGTTGGCTGATTCCTAAATTGTCGACATCTACTCTTGCCATCTCCTGTTTGACCACTTCCAATTTGCCTTGATTCATGGACCTAATATTCCAGGTTCCTAGGCAATATTGTGTTTTACAGCATCGGGCTTGACTTTCATCACCTGTCACATCCACAATTGGGCGTTGTTTTCCCTTTGACTCCGTCTCTTCATTCTTTCTGGATTCTAGTAGCATACGGGGCACCTACCGACCTGGGGAGTTCATCTTCCAGTGTCCTATCTTTTTGCCTTTTCATCCTGTTCGTGAACTAGAATCCAGAAAGAATGAAGAGACAGAGTCAAAGGGAAAACAACGCTCAGTTGTGGGTGTGACAGGTGATGGAAGTCAAGTCCGATGCTGTAAAACACAATATTGCCTAGGAACCTGGAATATTAGGTCCATGACAATATTGCCTAGGAACCTGGAATATTAGGTCCATGAATCATGGGGTTCTCAGGGCGTCCCTGGTGGCTCAGAGGTTAAAGCATCTGCCCGCAGTGTGGGAGATCTGGGTTCGATCCCTGGGTCGGGAAGATCCTCTGGAGAAGGAAACGGCAACCCACTCCAGTATCTTGCCTGGAGAATCCCATGGACGGAGGAGCCTGGTGGGCTACAGTCCACGGGGTCGCAAAGAGTCGGACAGGACTGAGCGACTTCACTCTCACTTTCACTTTCATGGGGTTCTCAAGGCAAGAATACTGAAGTGGTTTGCCTTTCCCTTCTCCATTGGACCACGTTTTGTCAGAACTCTCCACCATGACCCATCTGTCCTGGGTGGCGCTACACGGCATGACTCATCGTTTCATTGAATTAGACAAGGCTGTGGTCCATGTGATCAGTTTGATTAGTTTTCTGTGATTGTGGTTTTCACAATGTCTTTCACTTGTCTCTTGCAGGGAGGTAATGACAGTACATATCTCTCAGCAATAAATGAGGTTGGTCCCTCCCTTGCAGGGAGCCCCATCCCCAGGATCAGTGGCTGGCGGGGGGCTGTCCCCCACTGGTCAGGTCTTCCCCGCTGTTGATGAGCAACCCCAGTGACATAGGAGGGAGTGATTCCAGGATCCCTACTGACTCCCTTTTTCCCTCTCCCTTCGTTTCCTGGAAGAGCGGCTTATACCTTCTAATACTTTCTAACAGAACACCGTGGCAGGCAGTGACAGCTGGATAGAACCTGTTGACAACTGTTTCTTTTCGTCATAATTCACCTTTACTTTTAGCTTCTATTTATGGCGTTGGGGGTCTTAGTTTCCCCCTTCAGTATTCAGATAAAGTTCCCAGATAGACACATTTACAGGTAAGAATAGTTGATTCATTTAAAGAAAAATATCAAATAATACAATGATTCAGATTGACTAAGACCTACTGAAGGTGATACCTGAAGGACCGGGCCAAGACCAGCAGCTGTGGATAGAGTTTTACTCTTTCACTCTCATCAGGAGACTTGGTTGACGCTCACTCTGTGGTTGTCCCAAAGGTGGTACTGCATTTGGCCAGGAGGGGTTTGGGCCCTGGGTGCTGTGTCTGTGCTGAGCGCAGCTTTGGGGACCCTCCCTCCTCCAGCAGCCTGGCAAGGTTGGGGCTGACGTGACTCCTATTTTAAGGCGAGAAAGCTGATCAGAGAGGTCTGGTGATGTGCTCAAGGTCACACAGCTGGCGAGTTGGGGTGCGGGCCTGACTTCACCTCGGGGTGAGAGGTCTAGTGGTGGTGGGGTCATTCCGGTCACCCAGTCCTCGTCATCTGGATGGGGAAGGGGCTGGAGAAATGGAAGTGTGCTGGGGTGGGAGGGGCTGCGGGGACAGAGTGGGGCGCAGGAGTCTGGGAGTGTGTATGGGCCTTGGAAGGAGAAGCCTGGAACCCAGGGACCCCGCCCTCCTGGGATCTGCTGTCCACGCCACCACCCAATTCTGCAGGGGTCTCCTCTCACCAGGCACCCCCCCACCCCCACCATGGCAACCCCTGGGGCATACAATGGCATTGAGCAAGACACTTTGGGTGGGGGTGGCGATGTGTAGAGGGAGGGGTTGCTATGCTAGCCATTGGTGGCCACTGGCCTGGCACACCTGGGTGGACCTAGAGGGTTGCTGGGCACCCAGGTCTGGCTCCTGGCTGCAGAGCAGAGGTTTGGGTCTCCTCCCAACCCCCGTCCTGTTCCTGTGTATCCTCTGCCCATCAGTCCCGGGAGGGGCTCTGGAGGAGCTCTGCTGGGTTGGGTGCACTGAGGAGGGCCTCGGTGAGGGGAGCAGAGTGGGAGTTGGGGTCCTCAGCTTCCCCTTCCCTGCAGAGGGAAAGCCTGAGGCCTTATGGGCAGAGGGGCTTTGGGGGCTTCTCCCTGCCCTGGTCTCCCTCCTCCCCTTAGGAGAGGTCACAGGGGGCATCCAGGCCGTCCCACTTGGTCAGCTCTGCCTGCTGCTGCCTGCATCACGTCGCCCCCGGCAGGGCTCCTCCCCTCCCCGCTGCCCCATCCCGCTGCGTGGTCCGAGCACGCTAACCCCTCAAAGCACGGAGGAGTGGACTCGTGGTAATTGCTCAATAAACTTTACCCATGTGTTATCATTAATACCAAAGTGCTTAAAAAGCTAGAGGAATCGCAGTATTTTATAGTAACTATAAATGAAGCATAACCTTTAAAAGCTGTGAATCACTATACTGTACACCTGTAACTTACATTATATAGTGCATCTACTACACTTCAATTTAAAAAGTCATTGCCAGGCCCCCTACTCAAAAAAAAAAAAAAAAGCCTGGAAGGATTAAGAGGAGCCTTTTAAGAATCACTTTCCCTGGTGGCGCAAGTGGTAAAGAACCTCCTGCTAATACAGGAGACGCAGATTCAATCCCTGGATCAGAAAGATCCCCTGGAGAAGGAAATGACAACCCATTCCAGTATTGCCTGGGAAATCCCTCGGATAGAGGAGCCTGGTGGGCTACAGTCCATGGGGTCGCAAAGAGTTGGACACGACTGAGCACACACAGGCTTTTAAGCACGACGGTGGGATCTTAGGGTAGGAGGTCCTTTTATGAAGCAGGAGTGCGATGTCAGGAACCCCCTTGCCCACAGCCTGTAAGGGAGGGGTCTGTCTTGTCCCCTCCTCCAAGATCATCCTTTGGGGGTGGGGTGCCTCCCAGACCTCCCTACGTGGTCATCCAGTGGGCTGAGCCTCCGTTCATTCTCTGGTGTTTCTGCGTGAGAACCTGAGCTGGGTGTCCCAACACCTTCTTCTGGTAACTCCACCCCTGGTGTGGTGCCTGGCATGGAACAGGCGTGGAACCTTTGTGAATCAGTGAAGGGCGGCATCGCGGTTATCCATCCCTGCCTCACAGAGGACGCTGAGGCTGAGAGGTGAAGTCACTTGCCTGAGGACACATAGGAGGGTGGTGGTGAGTGAGCCCTCCAGTCAGTGCCAGACGGCCTCCCCACAGAGCTCCCTGCCTTGGCCCCACACCCTCCTAGGCAAGCCAGGATTTTATATCCATTCGGGCCCAGTGGGCTGAGAACACAGGGCAGGGGCGTTGGAGGTTGTGGAGCTGATCTGTCCTGCTGTGCTTGGCAGGAGGCTTCGCAGACCCAGCAGGCTGAGAAGGGAGCAGGAATCCGCAAACACGTTAATTATCTCAAGTTCAACAGGCATGGCTCCTGTCGGGGACCAGGAGGCAGGGTCTGTCTTTGCTTGTTGTTTCATTACTTTCCAAGTCTGGGACCAGTGGCTTCTGGATGGAGTCCTGTTAAACTTCCATCTATTGGATTCATCCATCCATCCATCCATTCAGTAAAATATTCTCAAAACTGAAAGACTCCTTAGAGATACCGCTACTTACCCTGAGTTTGTTTGCAAGTGGGAAGATGATGGTTTCGCTGATTCCACATTTCTTGATCGCCTGTGATGCGCTGGTCAGGTGGTCTAGTTCAACACCTGAAACACCATGGCTGCCGTCCGTCTTGTAACTGGAACTCCTCATCCAACACTGTAATGTGTGCATTTCCCCGTGTGTCAGATTTCCTTGTGAGCACTGCTGCGAGGTGCGGGACACCATGCCTCAGGGGTCTGCCACCTGGATTACCGGGAAGGGGAGACCCTCCCCCGTTCAAACTGGGTCCCTCAGCACCCCTCCCCTCTGTCCAGGGACCTCATCCTCAGGCTTCAAGGCCTGGCTCAGTTCTGCCTCCTCCATGAAGCCTGCCATACCCCGCCACCCCAAGCCCATGCTTTCTCCTCCAAAGCTTTTGACTCTCTGCCTCGTCTTCCCTACCCCTAGCTCTCCTACCCCTCTTCCTCCTCGTAAATGTAACATCGCTTCTCTTGCTTTCCAAGCTTCAGGTCGGAGCTCAAAAGTCACCTTGTCAGGAACCTCCGGGACCACCCCTTGTAGTAATACTTCTCTCATCCCTCTGTTTATCCCCAGGCCCACAGGTCTGTTCATTCAGGAGAGAGACTTCTGTTGAAGGGGCTGGGTAACTGCTAAATGCAGAAAGACCTGCCTTATAGGGCTGCCAGATTTAGCAACAAAAGGAAAAGTACAGCACAAATTTCAGATAAGCAACAACTTTCGAGTATAAGCATATCCTGAATATTGAATGGGATATACTTACACTTTGAAAATATGTTGTTTATCTCAAATTCAAATGTAACTCAGCATTTTGTATGTAACCTGGCAACCCTACTCCGTTCCACTCCTGTCTTTGCCCCCTTGTCACGCACGCTCAATAGCCAGATGATGGGGGTGAGCTGCTGGTTGAGTGTGGCAGCAGGGGTCTTATCTGTCTCAGCCTCTGCTGTGTGCCCTGCCCTCAGCAGAGAACCGGACATGAATCTGTTGCCAGACTGATACCCATCGATAGGTCAAGTGCAGGGGACCCCACCCTGAGCCCGTGGCATGCGAACCGTTAGTTGAGGCATGTAAGATCTAGGTCCCTGACCAGGGATCAAACCCAGGCCCTCTGCATTGGGAAGGCAGAGTCTTTGCCCCTGGACCCCCAGGGAAGTCCCAAGAGATACTTTTTTAACTCTTGTAAGATGGCTATGATTTGGTGGCTCAGAGGTTAAAGCGTCTGACTGCAATGCAGGAGACCTGGGTTTGATTCTTGAGTCGGGAAGATCCCCTGGAGAAGGAAACGGCAACCCACTCCAGTATTCTTGCCTGGAGAATCCCAAAGATGGAGAAGCCTGGTGGGCTACAGTCCAGGGGATGGGCTACAGTCCGGGGGCTTCCCAAAGAGTCAGATATGACTGAGCGACTTCACTTTCTTTACTAAACACCAAGCCTCATACTGTTTTATACACATCAACTCTAACAGCAGCTCTGCAGGGAAGGCGTTATTAGTTACACTTTCGATGGGAAAGTGAGGTTCAGAGAGGGGGTGTATCAGCCCCAGGTCACGCAGTGGGGAGCAAACCTTCCTCCAGCCAGGCCTACGCACCCCCACTCCCCCAAGGTGTGAACTGGGATGGAAGACGCTGTAGTGAAGATGCTTGCTGAGTGGACTTATAGTGTGGAGCTTGCGTGAACTTGTCAAGTTTCTGAGCTGCCTTTCTTCCCAGGTTAACCCTTTCCCCACTGATCTCGCTAACGCAGATGCTTTATTCTGCAAGCCCTGCTTCTTTCCACGTTTGCTGCCAAGGAGACTTTGCTCCTCTCCAGAATTCTGATTTAAGGAGGATTTGAATGAATGAGAATCTGCTGAACAGAAACTCCTGACATGGCAGGGAGGTGGCCGGGTGACTGGAGAAGGGGGATAAGCTGGGCAGACCAGGAGGTGTTCAAATCCAGGCCCTGCCCTTGATCGGCTCTGTCTTCAGGCAAGTTACTGCCTCGGTTTCACCTTTTCTCAAGAGGGAGTTAATTAATTCAGACACCACAAGGCCCCAGAAGTGCCACCACTGTGGCTGCTGCTGCTGGAGGTAATTAGGGACAGGGCATGGCCGCCTTTCCCTGGGGGCCCTGGCGCAGAGGAGCCGCAAGCACCGGACTCCGAGGAGCCCTCGGGCATCTTTGCAGGTAGGGCCTGGTCTCTGGCTCCTCCACTGGGAGCTGCTGAGAAAAGAAACCAGCCTCTCCACCTGGCCTAGGGCACCATGGTCAAGGTCAGCCAAATCACTGATCAGTGGGTCCCCACACGGATCTGCCTTCTCTCTGAGGCTATCTTGACTGTTGGTGTGTGTGTGTGGATGTGTGCATACGCACGAGTGTGTGTGTGTGTGTGTGTGTGTTGAGGAGGAGGCATGGGCTGCACTCTAGGCAAGAGGAAGGGTGTGTGCTCACAAGGGTGTGTGTCACCTGGCTGAGGAAGAGTAGCTGTCCTTGCTCCAGGAAGGTGGCTGCTTTCCCAAATTGTCACCGCTGCCTCTCACGTGTGCTTGGAATAAAATGCAAACTGCCCCAAGGCTCTTGGAGTCCCAAGAGCTGGCTCCTGCCATGGGGCTCACCCCACAGCCCGTCTCAATCACCCCAAGTTCTTTTCTTGGCCTGCCCCGTGCCCTCCACTGGAGCAAATATCCGTCACCCATCAGCTGATTCCGCTCTGGCTCCCCAGAGAGGCCCCTCGATGGTCAATGGACACTAGGTGTCCTCAAGCCCCCTCCACGGTTCTCTTAGCCCCAGCCGGCACACAACCTCCTCCAGGCTCGTCTTCATATCCTCTCCGACTCCTCAGTATCTGCTGAACGGAGTAGGAAGTGGGCTGCCTCAGTAAACTCGCGTTTTCGTTTAGCGCGTCATCCTCACCGCACACACATTCATCCATTTCTTTGTTCATTCAGCAAGAAACACGAGGCCCTAGGAAATTCAGGGTAGACGCCAGCGGTCCCTTACCCGGGAGAATCTGTGTCCAGCCAGGGGTGTGTGTGTTGGGGGGGCGGGGTTGGGGCGGTGAGGTAGGAACCGAGCAGGTGAGGAGAGAAAGCGAAGCCACCTGGTGATTTCTCTGGGCTCCTCCAATTCCAGGTCGCTCCGCTGTCTCCCACACATTCTCTCTTGTGGTTGGCAAGAGATTAATATATGCAAATACCATTTTCCTAGGGTGGCTTTAGCCTTGAACCCCGTGGATTAAGTTACTTGATTTAAATACATATTTGGGACCCATCCCCACACACAATATACATGTATAAATCCTAAACCCCAAACAAAATCCCCTCATTTCACATGTGCTGCGGAGCTAATCTCAAGTCCTGTGGGCATTTCAGCAGTTAAGATGGTTCACGGGGGTTGCTGAGATTTTATTTGGAATATCAAATACCTGTATAATATGGAATGTTCCCAAACGGGGCTTGCTAATACCAGCCAAGGAGGGGCACAGGGGATGAGCTGGGTGCTGGAAGGGTGGTGTGAGGGAGCCTCTGGAGTGAAACAGGCCTGTTAACCAGTGAAGAGGGAGGTGACGCCACAGTGGTTGTCAAGGAGCCAGGCTGGGCGCCCTTAGGAGCAGAAAGGGACAAGAGGGACCACTGGGTCTAGACTGTGGGTTCCTTGAAAGTGAAAAGTGAAAGTGTTAGTTGCTCAGTTGTGTCCGACTCTTTGCAACCCCATGGACGCTAGCCCGCCAGGCTCCTCTGTCCACAGAATTTTCCAGGCAAGAATACTGGAGTGGGTCGCCATGCCCTTCTCCAGGGGATCTTCCCAACCCAGGGATTGAACCCCAGTCTCCTACATTGCAAGCAGATTTTTTACCCTCTGAGCCATCAGGGTTCCTTAGATGCCTATAAGGAGGGTTTGGGAGCAGTTGTGTCCAAAATTGAGACCTCCACCAAACATTCCCCAACTCCGTTGGAAGGACACGTGGGTGGGCAGGGCAAACAAGGCCTGGGTTTGGGAAGGACAGAGCAGAGACTCTGACAGCGTGGCCACCAGGCAGCCTAGACTGCCTTGGCCCGAGACAACAGGAAGTCCGTTTCCCCAGTAAGTCCTGCCAGACTGGGGACTCAGCCTCCCCAGCCTTCCTGTAAAGGGGGTATCATCTGGTGGATCACCTGTCCTTCAGTAAGAGCTTGTGCCTGGCCTTTGTGTTCCCTACGCAGCAGGAGCATCTCAGCAGTGCTCACCTTCCTCCTAGACACTGTTCTTCCTGGAAACTTCCAGACTCCCTTGGTTCCCTCTGCCTGGAGCTCCTCCTCAGAGATCAGGGGGCTCACTCCCTCCCCCTTCAAGTCTTGGCTCAAGCTTCACCTCTTCAAGAAGTCCACTCAGAGCAACCTGTCCAGACCCACCCCTGCACACCCTACCCTTTACCCTGCCTCACTTGGTTTACCCATGATCAAGTGGGGTTAAGTGTTAGTCCCTCAGTCGTGTCCGACTCTGCAATCCCATGGACTGTAGCCCACCAGGCTCCTTTGTCCGTGAATTCTCCAGACAAGAATACTGGAGTGGGTAGCCATTCCCTTCTCCAGAGGATCTTTCTGACCCAGGGATCAAACCCGGATCTCCTGCATTGCAGGCGGATTCCTTATCATCTGAGTCACCAGGGAAGCCCATAAATTCTAGGGATGTGGCTTAGACGGTAAAGCGTCTGTCTACAATGCGGGAGACCTGGGTTCGATCCCTCGGTCGGGAAGATCTCCTGGAGAAGGAAATGGCAATCTACTCCAGTACTATTGCTTGGAAAGTCCCATGGACAAAGGAGCCTGGTAGGCTACAGTCCATGGGGTCGCAAAGAGTCGGACATGACTGAGCGACTTCACTTCACTTCACAAGGATTTTTCAATACCTGCAAATCAATCAGTGTGATATATCATATCAACAAATTGAAGAATAAAAACTATATGGTCGTCTTCATAGATGCCGAAAAATCTTTCGACAAAATTCAACACCTGCTTATGGTAAAAACTCTCCGGAAAGTGGGTATAGAGGGAACTTACCTCAACATAATAAAGGTCATATATAACAAGCCCATAGCACTAGCCTCCTAACCAACTTCATGATTTATTTTTTATGATGTTTCCTGTTTACAGAGCCCTCTCTTCAGCCCGTCATCAGAATGTAAGTTCCTTGAGGCAAGGGTCTGGGTTTGTTACGTCTGCTAACGTAACCCTGAAGAGGACTTGGCAACCCACTCCAGTATTCTTGCTTGGAGAATCCCATGGACAGAGGAGCCTGGTGGGCTACAGTCCATAGGGTTGCAAAGAGTCAGACATGACTCAGCAACTTGGCACGCACAGTGTAACCCTAGGTCTGGCACACAGTAGGTGCTCAGTCAATGCTTTGTTGATCCCTTGAATCCCTCCCCACCCTCTGGCTCGTCAGGAGCTGGTAGACCAAGGCAACGACAGCCTTCAGTATCAAGAAACCGCCCAGCCACCCAGAGAATCTGCTCAGTCCTCGCTGAGCACTGCCCGCATAGGTGCCAAACCGAGGCCAGGCTTCTGCGGTAGGTGGAAAGGGGCTGGAGGAAGACCCGCCCTGAGTTCACACACAGCCCTGCCTGAAGTGCACCCACCCATCCCTCCGCAGTATCACAGGAGGCTTCCCAGAAGGGGGCCCACGTGGAGTTGGGCATGAAGCTGAGGGGCGAGTCTTGAGGGCACGTGCGACAGAGCTGTCTTTGCTGTGATATTTATATAACTCACCAGGCTCCCCTGGCTTACCGTGCACCTGTGTTATCTTTTTCCATTCATTTACTTTTTTTTAAAGATTTTTTTGATGTGGACCATTTTTAAAGTCTTTATTGAATCTGTTACACTATTGCTCCTGTTTTATGTTTTGATATTTTGGCCACAAGGCATGTGTGATCTTAAGTCCCCAACCAGGGATTGAACCCATACCCCCTGCATTGGAAGGTGAAGTCTTAACTACTGGACCACTAGGGAAGACCCAATCCATTTACTTTCAATCCATCTGTGTCTCTATATTTAAAGCATAACTCTGCAATCTCTTTCCTACCCTCTTCACACTATTATTATTATTTACTGGTTGCTTAAAGGATTAAAATATTCATTCCTCCCTAACTTTTCAACTTGGAGTTAACATTGAAAAGTTAACTAAATGCATCACATAAAATGTAAACTCCTGGCAACTGCGGAGGCCCATTGGCTCCCACCCTGCTACCCATTATGCTATAGTTGAGGCTCTGATGCTGGGAGGGGTTGGGGGCAGGAGGAGAAGGGGACGACAGAGGATGAGATGGCTGGATGGCATCACGGACTCGATGGACATGAGTTTGAGTGAACTCCAGGAGATGGTAATGGACAGGGAGGCCTGGCGTGCTGCGATTCATGGGGTTGCAAAGAGTTGGACACGACTGAGTGACTGAATTGAACTGAACTGAAGTGTATACAATTTTTACTTTAGACAGTTCTATATAGTTTACAGAAATTAAGAGGAAAAAATCATCTTTTCTACTTAGGTATTTATCATTTAAAACAATTTTTTCAAGATTATTTAATTTTAATGTTTTTAACACCAGAAACATTTTGTATTGGGGTATGGCTGATTAACAATGTTATGATAGCTTCAGGTCTGTGCTTCTGGAGATCTAAATTTCCATTTTATATTCTTTCCCTTTTAGGATTGCTTATAGTACATGTCTTCTGGTGAAAAGTCCCTATCTAAAAAGCAACTTTTATTCATTGGAAAAAGAATATTTATTTATATGTAAAGCTGAACCACTTTGCTCACCACCTGAATCTAACACAGTATTGTAAATTAACTATCTTTCAATTTTAAAAATGGTTTTTAAAAGTCTAAACTTTTGTTCAATCTGAAAGCGACTGTCTTGTCTGCAATCTTATAGGGTATTTTTGCCGGATATAGAATTATTGGGTTGAAGAATTTTCCCTTTCTCTTTTTAAAAAAACCTTTAGTTTTGAAATAATTATAGATTCATAGGAAGTTCAAAACACAGAACAGAGAGAGTACTCTGAGCCAGTTTCCCCCAGTGGTTATGCCTCGCACAGAGTGCAACGGCAGAGCCAGGAGACTGGCATCGGCACAGTGTGCGTTCGAGTTGTGTGTTGCTTTTTCACATGAATGGATTCTTGTAACTACCACAGCCACCAAGATGCAGACTATTCCATCAACCAAAGATCATCCTCAAATAGCTCCTTTATAGTCACACCCAACCTCTGCCACCTACACCCCTAATCCTAGCAAACCACTCCTCTCTTCCCCGGCTCTATCATCTTCTCATTTAGGGAATTTCGTGTATGAAGTTATTCACCACGTCATCTTTTCAGAATGACTCTTTCAGTCAGTGTGATGCCCTGGAGATCCATCCATGCTGTTGTGTGTATAAAATAGTTCATTCCTTTTTTGTTGCTGAGTACTATTCCATGGTTTGTTTAAAACTGCTCACCTACTGAAGGGCATGTGGGTTATTTCCAGTTTTTGGCTACTACAAATCGCTATGAATACTCATGTGCAGGCTTTAGTGTGGCTACAAGCTTTCATTTCTCTGGGATAAATGTTCAGAAGCTTGATTGCTGGGCCATAAGGTAACCCTACATTTAGTGTTTGGAAAAGCTATCAAACCATATTGCAGAGTGGCCTGACCATTTTCCACAAGAACGCATGAATGACGCAGTTTCTCTTCATCTTCACCAGCATTCGATTTTTTTTTTTTGTATTTTATTATTTTAGGTGTTTTAATAGGTCTGTAGTGCTATCTCATTGTGGACAAAATTTGCATTTCCTTAATGGCTAATGATGTTGAACATCTTTTTTACATGCCTATTTGCCATCCGTATACTGTCAGTGAAATATCTCTTCATATATTCTGTCCATTTTCTGATTGGATTGTTTGTGGGGGGGTTTTGCTATTGAGTTCATTTTCTAATTGGATTCTTTGTAGGATTTTTTGCTATTGAGTTTTGAGAATTCTTTATAATCTAGATATATGCTTTTTGTTGGATTATTTGTGATGTTAAATATTAGGTGATTTGCAAATCTTTTCTCCTAGTTTGTGGTTTGTCTTTTCATCCTCTTAATACAGTCTTTGGCAAAGCAAAACTTTTAAAGTTTGATGAAGTCCAATTTATCAATTTTTTTTCTGTGTTTTTTTGTGCTATGTCTAAGAACTCTTTTCCTAGACCCAGATACTAGCCCCAGAAGAGCTTTTAATAAACATTTTATAGTTTTACATTGAAGTTTGTGATCCATCCTGAGTTATTTTTATATAAGTAAGGCTTAGTTTGTGGTTCAATTATTTTTGAGGGGTCTGCTATGCCAAAGCCTTTGACTGTGTGGATCACAATAAACTGTGGAAAATTCTGAGAGAGATGGGAATACCAGACCACCTGACCTCCCTCTTGAGAAATCTGTATGCAGGTCAGGAAGCAATAGTTAGAACTGGACATGGAACAACAGACTGGTTCCAAATAGGAAAAGGGTGCATCAAGGCTGTATATTGTCACCCTACTTATTTAACTTATATGCAGAGTACATCATGAGAAATGCTGGGCTGGAAGAAGCACAAGCTGGAATCAAGATTGCCAGGAGAAATATCAATAACCTCAGATATGCAGATGACACCACCCTTATGGCAGAAAGTGAAGAGGAACTCAAAAGCCTCTTGGTGAAAGTGAAAGAGGAGAGTGAAAAAGTTGGCTTAAAGCTCAACATTCAGAAAATGAAGATCATGGCATCCGGTCGCATCACTTCATGGGAAATAGATGGGGAAACAGTGGAAACAGTGTCAGACTTTATTTTTTGGGGCTCCAAAATCAGTGCAGATGGTGACTGCAGCCATGAAATTAAAAGACGCTTACTCCTTGGAAGAAAAGTTATGACCAACCTAGATAGCATATTCAAAAGCAGAGACATTACTTTGCCGACTAAGGTCCGTCTAGTCAAGGCTATGGTTTTTCCTGTGGTCATGTATGGATGTGAGAGTTGGACTGTGAAGAAGGCTGAGCACCAAAGAATTGATGCTTTTGAACTGTGGTGTTGGAGAAGACTCTTGAGAGTCCCTTGGACTGCAAAGAGATCCAACCAGTCCATTCTGAAGGAGATCAGCCCTGGGATTTCTTTGGAAGGAATGATGCTAAAGCTGAAACTCCAGTACTTTGGCCACCTGATGAGAAGAGTTGACTCATTGGAAAAGACTCTGATGCTGGGAGGGATTGGGGGCAGGAGGAGAAGGGGACAACCGAGGATGAGATGGCTGGATGGCATCACCGACTCGATGGACGTGAGTCTGAGTGAACTCTGGGAGTTGGTGATGGACAGGGAGGCCTGGCATGCTGCGATTCATGGGGTCGCAAAGAGTTGGACACGACTGAGGACTGAACTGAACTGACAGATGTCCAGTTTTTCCAGCACCATTTGTTGAAAAGGCTATCCTTTCTCCATTGAATCATTTTGTACATTAATTTTAAAAAAATCACATGTATATATTTGCGTGTGCCTTTTTCTGGTTCTCTGTCCCTATCCATTGATCTATGTGTCTGTCCCTCCACCAGCATCACACAGTCTTGATTACTGTAGTTATGTAATAGTTTTCAATTGGGTAGAGTGATTCCTCTCACTTTATTACTCTTTTTCAAAACTGTTTTAGGTTTTCTAATTCCTTTGATTTTTCAATGCAAATTGTATAATATCATCCCTATCTTTAAAAATCTTTATTGAATATTGACAGGAATCACATTAAACTTAACATGTCAGTTCTGGGAGAATTGATATTTTTAATGTGTTGAGTCTTCCAGTCCATGAACATGAATTCTCTCTCCATTTATTTAGCTCTAAGAAAAAATTCTTTTCATCAGTGTTTTATAGTTTTCAACATGTAAGCCCTGTATATGTTTATTGTTTATACCTAAATATTTCTTTTTTTAGAGTTGTTATAATGATGTTATACCTTTAATTTTACTTTCCATGTGTTCATTGCTAATATATAGATACACAATTGATTTTTGTGTGCTGATCTTGTATCCTGCGATCAGAATGAACTCTGTTATTAGTTCTGGGAGATTTTTTGTAGTTTTTTAAATTTATTTTCTACATTAATATTCTTATCAGCAAATATGACATTTTAATTTATATCTGATCTGTATGCCTTTAGTTTCCTTTTCTTACTTTATTGCTTTGGATAGAACTTATAGCGCTAAACATAGATTGTTGAGAGCAGACACCCTTTTTCACATTATTAGGAGGTGAAAACTCAATTTTTCACTGTTAGACAATGTTAGTTGTAGGGTTTTGTTTTTTTTTTTTTTGTAGATGTTGTCGATCAAGTGGAGGAAATTCCCCTCTACTCTTAGCTTCCTTAGAGAATTTTTCGACTGGGAGTTGAATTTTGTCCATTTTTTTTCTGTATTCATGTATGAAAGTGAAAGTCGCTCAGTCGTATCTGACTCTTTGGAATCCCATGGACTATACAGTCCATGGAATTCTCCAGGCCAGAATACTGGAGTGGGTAGCCTTTCCGTTCTCCAGGGGATCTTCCCAACCCAAGGATCAAACCCACGTCTCCCACATTGCAGGCAGATTCTTTACCAGCTGAGCCACAAGGAAAGCCCATTCTTTAGTATGATCATGTGATTTTTCTTCTTAAGCCTGTTTACAGTGGATTACATGGATCTATTTCAAATATTGAACCAGTCTTACACTTCTAAAATAAGTCCCACTTGGTCACAATGTATAAATCTTTTTAATATATTGCCAAATTCTAGTATTTTGTTAAGGATATTTATATCTGCATTAATTAGGGATGTTGATCTGTGTGTATGATAATCTGTACTTTTCTTTTTTGTCCTGTATGGTTTTGGTATCAGGGTAATACTGCCCTCATAAAAGGAATTGGAGATGTTTCCTTCTTTTCTTATTTCAATTTCTTTAATACTTATAGTGTTATTCAAATGATTTATTTCATATTGGGTAAATTGTGATACTCTGTGCTTTCCAAGGGATTGGTCCATTTCATCTCTCTGTCAGATTTACATTTGTAGAGCCATTCGCAACTTTCCATTTCTATCCTTTTGATGTCTTTGTAGTCTGTAGAGTACCCCTTGTTCCATTTCTGATATTGGTGATATGTCTTCTTTTTTTCCCTTTGTTATTCTTGCCAGAGACTTCCTAATTTTATTCATCATTAGAATCAGCTTTTTGTTTCTATGATTTTCTCTATTTTTATGATTTTAATTTACTGAGTTTTTGTGTTTGTAATTATTATTTCCTTCCTTCTGTTTGCTTTGGGTTTATTTTGCTCTTTTCCCCCTAGTTTCATCTTTAATTTTTTTTCCCCAATACAATATTGCATTTAAAGTTTATACTTTGTAAGTGGGACATTTCATTCACACGAAACTTTCTAAAGCCTACTTTCTTAAGGTGAGAGATTAAATGAATGACCTGAGACTTTCTCTCTTTCTAATGTAAGCATTTTCAAGGTCAAATTTGCCTGTTACTCCAGGTATCTCTTGACTTCCTGCTTTTGCATTCCAGTCCCCTATAAAGAAAAAGACATCTTTTTTTGGTGTTAGTTCTAGAAGGTCTTCTAGGTCTTCATAGAACCATTTAACTTCAGCTTCTTCAGCTTTACTGGTTGAGGCATAGACTAGGATCACCGTGATATTGAATGGTTTGCTTTAGAAACGAACAGAGATCATTCTGTCATTTTTCAGATCACATCCAAGTACTGCATTTCGGACTCTATTGTTGACTATGAGGGCTACTCCATTTCTTCTCAGGGATTCTTGCCCACAGTAATAGATAAATGATCATTGAGTTAAATTCACCCATTCCAGTCCATTTTAGTTCACTGTTCCTAAAATGTTGATGTTCACTCTTCCGATCTCCTGTTTAACTGCTTCCAGTTTATCTTGATTCGTGGATCTAACATTTCAGGTTCCTATGCAATATTGTTTTTTACAGCCTCAGACTTCCATCACCAGTCATATCCACAACTGGGTGTTGTTTTTGCTTTGGCTCCATCTCTTCATTCTTTTTGGAGCTATTTCTCCACTGATCTCCAGTAGCATATTGGGCACCTACTGGCCTGGGGAATTCATCTTTCAGTGTCCTATCTTTTTGCCTTTTCATCCTGTTCATGGGGTTCTCAAGGCAAGAATACTGAAATGGTTTGCCATTTCCTTCTCCACTGGACCACGTTTTATCAGAGTAACAGTACTTACTGTTTTGTTGGAGTAACAGGCAAATTTGGCCTTGGAGTGCAAAATGAAGCAGGGCAAAGGTTAACAGGGTTTTGCCAAGAGAACACACTGGTCATAGCAAACACCCTTTTCCAACAACACAAGAGAAGACTCTACACATGGACATCACCAGATGGTCAAAACAGAAATCAGATTGATTATATTCTTTGCAGCCAAAGATGGAGAAGCTCTATCCAGTCAGCAAAAACAAGGCTGGGAGCTGACTGTGGCTCAGATCATGAACTTCTTATTGTAAAATTCAGACTTAAATTTAAGAAAATAGGGAAAACCACTAGACCATTCAGGTATGACCTAAATCAAATATCTTATGATTATATGGTGGAAGTCACAAACAGATTCAAGGGATTAGAACTGATAGACAGAGTGCCTGAAGAACTATGGACGGAGGTTTGTGACATTGTACAGGAGGCAGTGATCAAGACCATCCCCAAGAAAAAGAAATGCAAAAAGGCAAAATAGTTGTCTGAGGAGGCCTTACAGATAGCTGAGAAAAGAAGAGAAGCTAAAGGCAAAGGAGAAAAGATATACCCATTTGAATGTAGAGTTCCAAAAAATAGTAAGGAGAGATAAGAAAACCTTCCTCAGTGATCAATGCAAAGAAATAGAGGAAAACAATAGAATAGGAAATACTAGAGATCCCGTCAAGAAAGTTAGAGATACCAAGGGCACATTTCATGCAAAGATGGGCACAATAAAGGACAGAAATGGTATGGACCTAACAGAAGCAGAAGATATGAAGATGAGGTGACAAGAATACACAGACGAACTTATACAAAAAGAGCTTCATGACCCAGATAACCATGATGGTATGATCACTGGACTAGAGCCAGACATCCTGAAATGCAAAGTCAAGTGGGCCTTAGGAAGTATCACTATGAACAAAGCTAGTGGAAGTGATGAAATTCCAGTTGAGCTATTTCAAAGCCTGAAAGATGATGCTGTGAAGGTGCTGCACTCAATATGCCAGCAAATTTGGAAAACTCAGCAGTGGCCACAGGACTGGAAAAGGTCAAGTTTCATTCCAATCCCAAAGGAAGGCAATGCCAAATAATGAACAAACTACTGCCCTGTTGCACTCATCTCACATGCTAGCAAAGCAATGCTCGAAATTCTCCAAGCCAGGCTTCAACAGTACATGAATCATGGACTTCCAGATGTTCAAGCTGGATTTAGAAAAGGCAGAGGAACCAGAGATTAAATTGCCAACATCCACTGGATCATCAAATAAGCAAGAGAGTTCCAGAAAAACATCTATTTCTGCTTTATTGACTATGCCGAAGGCTTTGCCTGTGTGATCACAACAAACTGTGGAAAATTCTGAAAGAGGTGGGAATACCATACCACCTTACCTGCCTCCTGAGAAATCTGTATGCAGGTCAAGAAGCAACAGTTAGAACTGGACATGGAACTACAGACTGGTTCCAAATTGGGAAAGGAGTACATCAAGGCTGTATATTGTCACCCTGCATATTTAACTTATATGCAGAGTATATCATGCGAAACGCCGGGCTGGATGAAGCACAAGCTGGAATCAAGATTGCCAGGACAAATATCAATAACCTCAGATATGCAGATGACACTACCCTTACGGCAGAAAGCAAAGAAGAACTAAAGAGCCTCTTGATGAAAGTGAAAGAGGAGAGTGAAAAAGTTGGCTTAAAGCTCAACATTCAGAAAACTAAGATCACGGCATCTGGTCCCATCACTTCATGGCGAATAGATGGGCCAACAATGGAAACAGTGACAGAGTTTAGTTTTGGGGGCTCCAAAATCACTGCAGGTGGTGACTATAGTCACAAAACCAAAAGAAGCTTGCTCCTTGGAAGAAAAACTATGCCAAATCTAGACAGTGTATTAAAAAGCAGTGACATCACTTTGCCAACAAATGTCCATATAATCAAAGCTATGGTTTTTCCAGTAGTTTTGTACAAATGTGAGAGTTGGACCATAAAGAAGGCTGAACGCCAAAGAACTGATGCTTTTGAACTGTGGCATTGGAGAAAACTCTTGAGGGTCCCTTGGACAGCAAGAAAATCAAACTGGTTGATCCTAAAGGCAATTAACACTGAATAGTCATTGGAAAGACTGATGCTGAAGCTGAAGTTCCAATACTTTGGCCACCTTATGGGAGGAGCCGACTGGTTGGAAAAGACCCTGATGCTGGGAAAGATTGAAGGTGGGAGGAGAAAGGGACGACAGAGGATGAGATGGCTGGATGGCATCACCGACTGGATGGACATGAGTTTGAGTAAATTCTGGGAGTTGGCGATGGACAGAGAGGCCTGGCGTACTTCAGTCCATGGGGTCGCAAAGAGTCGGACACGACTGAGCGACTGAACTGAACTGAATGTAAATAATTAGTGCTATAAATTCCCTCACCACACCACTTTAGCTGCATTCCACACATTTTTATATTCTGTGTTTTTGTTTTCATTCGGTTCTATGTGTTTTTAAAATTTCCTTTGAGACTTCTTCTTTGACCTATGGGTAATTTTTAGAAGTGTGTTGTTTCCAATGTTTGGAGATTTTCCTGTTGTATTTCTGATATTAATTTCTGCTTCGATTCTCTCACGATCAGAGAACACACTCTGATTTCACTTCTTTTCAGTTTGTTGAGATTTGAGAATTCTCTGGTGGTCCCCTGGTTAGGACTTGATGCTATCACTGCCGTAGCTCAGGGTTCAATCCCTGATTGGGAAACTAAGATTCCACAAGCCCTGAGACACAGCCAAAAAGTAAAGAAATAAAATAAAAATAAATAAATTTGTTGAGATTTCTCCTAACCCTTACCTTCACATTTGCATCAGTTCCGTTCAGTCACTCAGTCATGTCTGACTTTTTTTGACCCCATGGACTGCAGCATGCCAGGCTTCCCTGTCCATCACAACTCCTGGAGCTTGCTCAAACTCATATGCATCGACTCAGTGATTCCACCCAACCATCTTATCCTCTGTCATCTCCTTCTCCATCTCCTCCTTCTCCTTCTCCATCTGCCTTCAATCTTTCCAAGCATCAGGGTCTTTTCCAATGAGTCAGTTCTTCCCATCAGGTGGCCAAAGTATTGGAGCTTTAGCTTCAGCATCAGTGAAAAAACAGATATGATATATTTGCATAGCCTCCCCCATTATCAACATTCTTTACCACAGTGGTACATTTATTACAACTGGTGAACCAAAATTGACTCACCATTATAACCCAAAGTTCATGGCTTACACTAGGGCTGACTCTTGGTGTTGTGTATTCTATGGGTTTGGCTAATATGTAAAATGACACATATCTCCCATTAGCCACATAGAGAGTATTCACCATATTGAGTATTTTCACTGCCCAAAATGTGTTTTGTCTATACTCTCCTTCCCCCAGTCCCTGGCAACCGCTAATCTTTTTACTATCTCCATTGTTTTCCCTTTTTCAAAATTGTGTGCATCATACGGGATGCAACCTTTTCAGATTGACTTCTTTCACTTAGTAATACGTGTTTAAGTTTCCTCCATGTCTTTTCCTGGCTTGACAGCTCATTTTGTTTGATCATTGAATAATATTCCGTTGCCTGGATTAGCACCGTTTATCTATCCATTCACCTGATGAAAGACATCGTGGTTGCTTCCAAGGTTTGGCAATTATGAATAAAGCTGCTAGAAACACCTGTGTGCAGGTTTTATGTGGACATAAGTTTTTAACTCCTTTGAATAAATACCAAGGAGCTTGATGGGTGGATCGTATGCTAATACTATGTTTAATTTTGTAAAAACTGCCAAACTGTCTTCCAGTTGGTTGTTCCGTTTTACATTCCTGCCAGCCATGAACGAGAGTTCTTGTGGCTTCACATCCTTGGCAGCATCTGGTGCTGTCAGTGTGCTGGATTTTGGCTATTTTAGTAGGTGTACAGTGGTAGAAATGAAAAAGTTTTAAATTCCACTTGTAATGACACAAAGACATAAAATACTTGGTGATGAATTTAACAAAAGAACAAAATTTTTCAAGTCTTAAGATAAATGGAAAAAAATAGTATGTTCATGAGTTGGAAGACTCGGTGTTGTCAAAGTGGCCAGTTCCCCCCAGTGACCCATAGGTTCAGCACAATCTCAATTATATTCTCAGCAGCCTTGTGGAAATATGTAAATTGTCAAGCTGATTCTAAGACTTATATGAAAATGCAAATGCCCTATCACAGCCAAAATAATTGTTGTATTGCTGGAAGTTGGAGAACCTACCCAAGCTGATTTCAGGACTAAGGAATAAAGGCATAACAGACAGATTAACGTAGCTGACAGGAGCATCAGAGGTAGATCCATGCTTAATCAGCATGTTGATTTTTCACAAAGGGGCAAACGCATTTCAACGGGGAAAAGAAGTCTTTTGAACAAATGGTACTGGAACAGCTGGGAGTCCATATTGAGATGAATGAAACTTTATCTTTACTTCACATCATATGTGACATTCAACATGGATCATAGATCTAAAGGAAAAGACCAAACCATAAAGCTTCTCAAAGAAAACATTAAGAAAAATCGTCATGACCTATGAACCGGATGAAATTCCTCAGGTGTGACGCAGGAAGCAATGACCAGAAGGAAGATCACCAGACTGACTTCATCAAAGTAGAAAACTTCTGCTTACTGTGAAGAAAATGAAAAGGGAAACCACAAAGGTGGAGAAAATGCAGCAAACCAAATAACTGGTAAAGAACTGGTGTCCAGATTAGACAGAAAACCCTACAACTGAATGATCAAGGGGCATGCGCTCAGTTCAAAACGGTCAAAAGATCTGAACAGACTCTTTAGAAACAAATGCATATGGGAATTCCCTGGTGGTCCAGTCGTTAGGGCTCCGCACTTCCACCGCAGGGGGTGCAGAGCTTAGTCTCTGGTAGGGTGACTGAGATCCTGCAAGCTGTAAAGCATGGTCAAAAAAAAAACCAGACACAAAAATGAAGAATGCATATGAATGGGCAGTGAGCGCTCAGCATCACTAGTTTTCTGGGAAATGCTACTTACAGCCCATGAGACACCACGACAGTGTCTCACGATTAAGATATTTTTATGATTAAAATTTTAGAAGATTGACGACACCAAATGTTGGTATGAATGTGGAACAACCAGAGCGCTCCTAAATTGCTGATGGGAACACAGAATGTTACAAGTATTTTGGAAAATGTTTCACCAGTGGCTTATAAAGTAAAAGACACACTTACCCTCTAACCCAGGAATTCTCCACTACTAGGTATTTTCCTGATAGAAATAAGTGCACATGTTCACAAAAAAGATGTGTACGTGACTGTTTATAGCAGCTTTTATTTAGAATACACCTCTAACGGGGAACAACCCAAATATCCATTACCAGGAGAGTGGGTATACAAACTGTGGTGTATCTAATACCATGGCATCCTAGTTATTAATAACATGGGAATGATCTATCAGCGTACACAGCATAGATGAATCACACAGACACTACGCTGAATGAAAAAAACGGACGCAAAAGAGCACAAACTGTATGATGCCATTTATATGATGTTCTAGAACAGGCTAAACTATTCAATGATGAACAAAGTCAGAATATTGTTTTTTTTTTCCAGGGTGAGGATCATCTTGGAAGTCACAAAGATATTTTGGGGGTTGGTGAAAAGGTTCTGTATCTTTATAAGTGTGTGGGTTACATGGACGCATGCATTCGTCCAAGCTCATAGAATTGTACGCGTGAGATTTGGGCATTTCACTCTATGCACATTTTACCTTAAAAAACTCTGAACTGTAAACAAACATAGACTCAGAATAATACTGAGCAAACAGCAGGTGTTGCAGTGGAATGACAGCCACTGTTCATGACTCTTGGATCTATGAAAGACCCACAGTTCGCTGCATCTTCGCTTGGCCACCCCCAAGCGTGGGGAGGGCAGAACTCTTTGCTGCCCCTGCTGTACTTGCTCACAGTCGCAGGCAGAGTTCTCCCACATTCTGGAGAAGGGAGGTGCCCCGTGGCACTGCTGCCACAGCATCACTTTGCCTCTCTGTATCTGGAAGGCAGCTCATGTCTGCTCTCTCTCCATCACTGGCACAACTTGCTTGATTCACACGTCCTCCAACTGGCCACCCTCCACTGTGCCAAGGACTAATGTTGTGCCTCAATCGACCTGCCCCTGGGGACCACTGCCCTGCTCCTTGTAATCAGAATTCACCTGGGAATGGGGTGCCTTCGTTCCAGACACAGTCTTGTAAAGATTTCTCTGTGAAATCTGGAGCATTTTCATTTCCATGTTCATAAATCACCGAATATTCGTTCAGCTCCTGCTGTGTGCTAGGTCCTGAAGATTCTTGGGACCTACACGTGGGCAAATCAGGGAAGTACCTTTGGCCTCAGGGACTTACATTCTGGTGGAAGGACGCAGAGCAGAAGGCAGAATAATGACCCTGTTAGTATGTGACCTTTATTGACAAGAGATGTGATCTGGCAAAGGCCTGGATGTCTTCTCATGCGTGCATGCTAAGTCTCTTCAGTTGTGTCCAACTCTTTGCGACCCTATGGACTATAGCCCTCCAAGGTTCCTCCGTCCATGGGATTCTCCAGGCAAGAATACTAGAGTGAGTTGCCATGCCCTCCTCCAGGGGGTCTTTCCAATCTAGGGATTGAACCTGAATCTCTTAAATTTCTTGCATATGTAGGCGGGTTCTTTACCACTGACACCACCTGGGAAGCCTCTCTCTTCTCATACCTGAGAGTAATAGCATCAACCTGACTCCCACCCTGCTGAGGGAGAGTGGCTAGACCCCCGAGCTCCTGGCTTGAACAGGAACCAGAGATTGGAGCCAGTGTTTGGAGAGGCCAGGTGGATGATGAAGGGTCTGAATCTGCTCGGATGTGGATGTGGAATCATTCGCTTCCTCAGGCTGCTTACGACCTCTGACCTCATGCAGGCTCCTTCTTGCTGGGGCTTGCTCTCCCTCAGCACTGGACACAGCCTGTGCTAGACAAACACATGTAAAATTTAGGAAGAGGTGGGGTACTTCTTGTTTGAAAATTACATCAAGATTACATAATCATGTAAATTTTCCTTGTTCACCAAATCCCACTCTTGTTTGGAGAACACCAAGGCCAGCCCCAGGGGATCAATCATGATTAGTTCATTATTCATGCCAATCTTGTTCCCCCTTTCTAATGAGTAGACAGAGGTAAGCATGTGACCCAATTCTGGTCAATGAGATAGAAAGGGAAGTCTGCTGGGAGCTTCTGGAAAGAGTCCCTCCCTCCACTTCACAAGTATAGAGGGAGCTTTCTGGATGCTGGTGTGTGAGGGTGTGATGCCTGGAGCTGTGGCAACCGTTTTGCAACTATGAGGTGACAAATTTGAGGTTAAAAAAAAACTCAAGGACAACAGAGTCAAAAGGTGAAAGGCACTCTTTCCCAGGTTACCTTATGTGGCAAAAGGAATTTTGCAGATGTGATTATGAATTTTGATCTTGACTCAAGCTACTGGACTGACCTTAGAACTTCTTATCTCAGTAATTCTTCTTGAATACCCTTTATGGTTCAATCCACTCAGAGCTAGCTTGGTGTTCTATTACTGGTAGCAGAGACACACCCCTATTCTTCTGCTCCAACCATCAGCAGTTCTCCATTCTGCTCAGCACAGAATGGAAAGCCTTAGCCTGACCCACAAAGCCTGTGCCTAACCTTTGCAGCCACACCTCACATCCCTCTCCCCTGAGCTCACTTTCTTCTCACAACACTGGCCTTCAGTTTTTTCTTCCCACTCACCAGGCTTCTCGCCACCTCCAGGCCTTTGTACACGCTGTACCCTCTGGCTGGAATGCTCTCTCTTCCTGTGTCTCCCTGCAGCACCTGGTTAAATTCTCAGATTCCTTTGGCCTCAGTTTATACAGCCTTAAGTGAGACCGTCCCCATCTCTTCTCGTCTGGAATTGTGTGTTTATTTACAACTTTATCTAGCACTTTATCTAGCATCCCCACTGGGATGAAAGCTTTATCACAGATGGCATTGGGTCTGCTTTTTTCACACCTAGCCCCTGTACCTACTACTGTGGAGCCCACAGCAAGTGCACAGTTGTATCTCTTTAAAAAATGTTTATCAGAGTATAATTGATTTACAGTGTTAGTTTCAGGTGTACAGCAAAGTGAATCAGTCATATATATGCCTATATCCACTCGCAGTTGCGTTTCGTTTTATTTATTTAGCTGCTCTGTGTCTTAGTTGTGGCATATGGAAACTTTGATCTTTAGTGGCGGCATGTGGGATCTTTCAGTTGTGGTATATGAACACTTAGTTGCGGCATGTGGCATGTTCCCTGATCAGGGATTGAACCTGGGCCCCTTGCATTGAGAACACAGAGTCTTAGCCACCGAATCACCAGGGAAGTCCCTCATAGTTCTGTCTTCTGAATGAACGAAACAGTTAGTGAACCATTATTTCCTGTGCATCTCTACTATACTCTGAGGCTGTCAGGTTTAGGAATAGTTCACTGAGCTCCGGGGGAGCCATCCTTCCCCAGACAGTCCCTTACATCCCTGTTTGCACTTGATTCATTTGTTTACAAGTTTGTCACTTGTGTGTGTCAGACGCGCACACACACACACACACACACACTTAGTAGTCTGTTAGTGTATAACAAACACACCCCTCCCAAACACACAATAGCTTAAAACAACAATAAACACTTATTATCTCATTATTTCCATGGGTCAGAAGTTTGGCTGAAGGCTTAGCTGGGTATTTCTGGCTCAGAGTCACCTAGGAGGCTGAAGTCAGGTGTCCTCGGGGACTGCTGAGGCTAAAGAAACTGCGTCCCCCAAGGCCCACGTACAAGCCTGCGCCGCTCCTGGCCTCTCCATTCAAGGCTGCTTGAATGTCCTCACAGCATGGCAGCTAGCTTCCTTTAGATTCATGGGAGCAAGGCGGAAGCCACAGCGCCCCCTGTGACTCAGCCTGGGAAGTCACATATTATCACACACCGTCATGTCCGCTCTGTTGGTTATGACTTAAAGGATGCGAATACCTGGAGGCGCCATCTTGGAAGTCGGCCACGTACCCCCAGCTCCTCAGGAGCAATTTGTTGAGAGCACTAATAAACGAACACACTATTTTATGACAATGAATACAGTGTTAGCACTGACATCTTGAGCCATTGTAAATGGGCTAATATACGATACACTGAGCCCACGGGAAGAGCTCTGTGCCAGCTCTTGCTGTTATCTCTAAAGATATGGTCTACTTGAATCTGATGCCCAGAGAAGGTGTTGTTGTAGGCATGCAATTCATCACACCCATCAGCTCAGCCTCAATGAATTGTGGGGTATGGAGGGTCAGTGATGGCTTGGGGGATTTGGGGAGCAGGGAATGACTGCTCCCAACCCCTCAGCTACTGTTGAGAAAGGATCTAAAAATTAAAGACTTTGTGGTGAATACATGAACTAAATGAACAAATGATTGCACTGGAGACCCTGAGGAATTCCTTGCCTGAGAGTGAAATTCTATCTCCTTGGCATCCCCTGGCCCTAGACAGGTCTTGGGGAACAGAGTACTGGGCAGAGCTGCTGCAGCCTGGCGTAGGGAGAGCTAGAGCCAATATATCAATGAAAAACCATGTTTTCCCGGCCAGGAGAGTGCTCAGGAAGTATGGCCAGTGCCCAACGGCCCCCGTGTTATCTGCTAGGATGGTCCAGGGACCCAGACATTTTGCTACTGCTGGTGGTTGGTGGTGGAACAATCTCTCAGGCTCCTTCTTAGGAGATCTTCCTGCCCAACCTGTGGTCCCTATACCCCTGGCAGAAGCTCAATGTTGTTTTGTACAATCCGGGCTCCATGGAAACCACCCAGACTCAGTTAATTCCCATTTCCTTTGCTTCCAGCAAACTGGGTTTATGGGAATCTCTGGGATCCCAGTTAAGGTAAAATACTAGTTAGCCTCAGGGTCTGCTGGCTGCATAGTCTCAGGGTGACATCCGCCCATCATCTTAAAAAATTTTGTGTGTGTGTGGCTGTGCACCACACATGGAATCTTAGTTTCCCGATCAGGGATCAAACCCACATCCCCTGCAGTGGAAGTACGGAATTTTAACCACTGGACCGCCAGAGAAGTCCCAGTCATTGTTTTATAAAGTGTGTGGATGCTGTTCCGTGCAGCCTCTTGTTTCTGTCTTAGCATTGTGAGGTCTTAGGCAGAACGTGTCTGCACCAAGCAGGCAATAAGTCACTTAAGCCCTGGAAATGCCTCTCCAGGGGAGGCGAGGCTGCTGACAGCCACCAGCGCTGAGACCAGATGATGTAAGATCTTGGACAAACTGTGCTCCTGAGCCTCAGTGTCTTCGTCTAAGAAGTGGGGCTGCCTACAGCAGCTCATCTCGGAAGGCTGGGAGGACAAGGGGAGGCAAGCACCTGGCCTGGCGCCCCAAACGACGGCTCTGGTGGATGTCACCGGGTGCTGCGTTAACAAACCAATCCAAGATTTGCAAGGCTGTGGTGGGCGGCAGGGACCCTCCCCACCCCTGCTCTGGGCTGGGCCCCAACTCACCCCTCCAGAAGCCACAAGTCTGGGGGGGAACCGGTGGGTGTGGGAACAGATCAATTACATCACAGTGTGAGGTCTCTGTTTTCCAAACTTTCCATCGTGAGTGTTTATTGCTGTGATAATGGGGGGTGAGAGACCCAAAGACCAAACAAACAGCATGATGAGAGAGAAGCAGAAATTGAGAAAAGGACCAGGGCTGTGGTGCGCGCAACAATAGAAGACAGAATCTTCTTGACATGGGGTGGGGGGGGCGGTGGCTAGGTGATGCCCCAAGGGGGCCTCCTCTGGGAGGTCCCTTGGAGGCCTGCGAAGAAAGAGAGATGGGCCAGACCCTGGGATCAAAGAGACAGAGCTGAACCTCGGGGCAGCAGAGCTTGCCTGCCACTTGCCGGCTGTGGAGGCTTGGGTAAGAGACGCCCCAGTCTCCCCCTCTATAAAATGGGGATGATGAAGCTGCCACCAGCCCCTCCACCTCTCAGGGTGGTGGTCGGGATGAAAGGAGGGAACAACCAACAGTGCTTGGAGCTGAGCCTGGCAGGGTGGGCTCTACATTCAAGTTTTTGGATAAATAAGTGGAAGCCCCGCCCGCAGGTGCGCTGGGGACGCCTGCGGCCCAGCTGCTTGTTGGTGCAGGCCTGCAGCCTGTGTCAGGGAGTCGCCCCTTTCCTTCATCCTCTGCTGTGCCTCCAGTCTGCTTGTTGCAGGGGAAGAAGGGTGCTAAGCAGAGAGCTACCCCTATCAGCCCACTCTGCTGATGGCTGAGGCCCCTAGAAGGCAGGCTAGGGGCTTTGCAAGCCTCTGTATGTGGCCTCCTACTAACAGGCTGGGGAACACCTTTAGGGGGCCTGAGGTTTCCAGTGACCCCTGGTTTGGCAGCCTCTTCCCCACCAGGACCCTGCCCTTCCCTGAGCACCATCAGCCAGCCAGGGCTGGTTTCTGCCCGTGGGGATCTGGAAGCCCCTATACAATGCCAGAACAGCTCAGACACCCTGGCATCACTGCGAGGGTGCTGCCCATCCCCTGGGCACCTCAGCCTCTGTCCATGCCCGTGGCACCCATGGAGTGGGCTGGGAGGGGCTGCATTGAGAGAGGGGAGGGTGCAAGGCCATCTGAACTCCCCAGATGGGTGAACGAGTCCAAGCCTCAGTCTCCTGGTTTGTCCAAGAGTCTATCCGTGCCCCCATGTTTCTGAAAGTCCAGGAAAACACAGCTCAGTGATGTGTCTGCTACACAGGGGGTGGCAGGTGGGGCAGGGCGCAAACGGCGGCGGCAGGTATCAGGCCCCAGCCCCAGGGCTCTGAGCCACTTTTCTGAACACTGATGCCCCGGGGCTGTGAGCCCCTCCAGGCACCCCTGTCCTTGCTCCCCGGCCGCGTGAAGGGGCCCAACCCAGTTAGCACTCGTCTGTAAGGATGTGGGCGCTCTTTCCCAGAGAACTGGGAGCCTCCTAGCAAGCGCACCCCTGCAACCTCCCTTCCCCATCTGCCTCACTCAGGCTCCAACCAGAGAAACAGAACCAGCAGATCTACATGAAGAGATTTACCGCAAGGAATCGGTTATGCAACTGTGGAGCTGGCTAGACAAGCCTGGAATCTGAAGAGCAGGCTGGACCGAGGGGCCAGGGCTGATGGTGCTGTCTGTGGGCGGAATTTCTGCCCCATCAGGGAAGCCTCAGCTCTGCTCTGAAGGTCTTCCAAGGGATGGAACCAGGCTCACCTAGAGTGTCTAGCACAATCTGTCTCACTTTAAGTCAGCCGAGTATGGACTGGAATCACCTCCACGGGGCACCTTCGGAGTGACACTAAGATTAGTGTTTGATGGAATAGTTGGGAATGGCAGCTTTACCAGGCAGGCACCAAGCATCCCTTCACTCTTCCTCTGTCAGTGGTTTCCAGCTCCTTCCTGCTCAAGCATCAACTCTTCAGACAGCCCCCACCAGAGGCAGGGTGAGATCAGCAGGGCTCCCTCCTGCCATGAATTCGCCTGGACCCCCAGCGCTCAGCCCAGCTCTTCCTCCAGCTGTGTGTCCCTTGCTTGTGAAATCTCCCTTAACCAGCCTGGGCAAGCCATCTAGGAGCCCAGTTTGGTGTGGAGCCACCCTCAGAGAGCTGCCGGTCATTTAGAGGAGCTGTCAGGAGTCCAGAACACCAGTCTGCTGAGCGCCTCTGTTTTTCGGGCCTTCAGGCCTGGCTCTGGGCAGGATTCTCTGGTTAGCCTGCAGCTCTGGGTTGCAGGAAGCCAACCCTGTGGTTGTTTTGTTTCGATTGCACAACCCTGGGGCCAGAGGCCAGAGTGGACATCTGCTGTTTTGGCCGCCCAACACCCCTGGCCCCCCTCTTTCTGGCAAAAGTCCCCCATTTGCATCACAGGGAATTCCCCCCATGTGTGCAGCCTGGGGAGTGGGCTGCCAGTCCAGATGCCCCTCCCTCCGTGCCAAGGGATGGGCCTATAGCCCCGGCTGGGTCAGCAGTCCCCCTTCCCTGAGGACGGGACTCTCACTCCTTGTCCTGATGGCCAGCCCGAGGGGCGGGTGTCGCTCCTCTCCAACATGCCCCCTTGGTTGCATCCTTGCTGGGGCCTGTCTGCCTCTCCTGTGTTTACTTCCACTCTGAACTTGCCCTCGGTCTGGGGATGAAACCTTTTACTGCTCAAGGCAAACAGAGCCCAATTTCTGTTGCTTACAACCACAGAAACCTGACTGCCTCTGAATGTCAGTCCTGGCTCTGCCCTGACTCTCTGTGTGACCCTGGGCAAGGTGGCCCCTTTCTGGCCTCAGTTTCTCCACCTGCACCTCTCAGCTGGCCTCCTGTGCTGACATCAATGACCCCACGGCTGCCGTGGCCACTGCAGCTGACCAGCAGGGACGTGTCTGCTGTCATGGATCAGCTGAGGACTTCTCTGCTCGACCCTGGGGTCTCTGGGGGTGTGTTTAGGGAGGGAGGGAAGACGGTAGCTGTGAAATCGTTGGTTTTACCTCCTCCTTATGTAGAACCATAAGTACATAAGGGGCCATATGTACATCTGCGTACATAAGGATTGATGTACTCAGCACCAAGACCTTGCTAAGCCCCCAAAACCTCAGCGTTGCACAGCTAAGCTGTTGCTTTATTTTTATTTTTTTTTAAAATATTTACTTTTATTTATTTGGCTGCACCAGGTCTGTGTTGTGCCACTCTGAATCTTCCATCTTCATCACGGCATGTGGAATCTTCTAGTTGAGGCTTGTGGGATCTAGTTTCCTGAACAGGGATCGAACCTGGGTCCCCATGGAGCACAGAGTCTTGGCCATTGGACCACCAGGAAAGTCCCTACTAAGCCGTTGCTTTTAGCCACTATGCTCATATTTTTGAGAATCTGGTAAAACCTCTGGATGCTCCCCTTAGACCAAAAAATATCCCTCCATCCATCTCTGTCTCCCTTCTTCCCTCCCTTCCTTTCTCTCTCTCTCACTCACACACACTTTAACACACCATTTCAGGAGAACTAGGCACAGGCTCCCGATGCCAGTCCTAACCCTCAGGCAAGCAGCTTCTGCTTTTATGAGACAAATAACCAGCTTCAGTGCACAAGCCAGTGGCCTGGCCCTACATCAGATGCCTTGTAAGCATCACTGATGCACGTAAGGAGAACCACATTTGTGGTAGAGATTGCTGTTTTCACCAAATCCTAGATCATTTTCTTCCTTTTGGGCACCCAGCAGGACTACATTTCCCAGCGTCCTTTGTGGTTAGGTGTGGCCACATGACTGGGTTCTGGCCAATGGCATGTGAGCTGAAGTGATCTGCCCCACCACCCCTTTTAGCCTGCTCCATAAATTCCTTCTATGCCTTCCTCCACACTCTCTTTACCCTTCTACAAGATTACTGCAGAGAAGGAAAAGGCTCTAGAAGATGATGAACCACAGGATGAGGGAGCCTGGGCCCCTGAGTTACTGCCTGGAGCAGGGCCCCCACTTCCTCTCTACCAGCCCAGAGTAGACAGTGATGTGAATAAGAAATAAACTTTTATTTGGGGATGGTTTGTTATATCCATTAGCCCATCCTGAGTAATACAATATTTTTATTATCTGCATTCAGGGGAGCTGCTCTTTGTTGTAAAGGAATTCATCCTAGGTTGCCTTTAAAGCAGAAATCTCCGCCACTGCCTTCAGCCTGGACCCTCGAGGCTGCTGAGGGTGCATGATGGGCCTTCTGCCTGGCACCCACCTGAACTCAAGGCATCTTTTCCAGGACCCGGATTTACCACCAGTCTTGGCCTCATCCCTTGCTCCCAGGCCCCTCCACCTGGCTTCTCTCATTTCACCATGTCTGTAGTCTGGGATCATGTTCCTTCTCATGGCTTCCCACTGCTTGGGCTGTTGTCTGGGGTCCAAAGACCATGGTTCAGAGTCAGCCGAATCTATTAGCTTTTCTCCCGAATAGCTCCTTGAGGACAGGGCTTGGGGAGTGCTCACTGCTGAATTTCCTTGTGACTAGCAGAAGATAAGAACGCAGCAGGTGCTTTTGAAATGCTCTGGTCTTTGCAGATCCACCGTGTGGAAAGCCCTGAGAACGCCATGGCTAGAATCCATCTCCCGGGAGCACCCAGGCTCCAGAGGAAGAAGCTGGACTCCACCGATGTTCATCCCCCAGATGCGCTGTAACAAGGCTCCCGGAAGGTCAAGGCCAGAACTCCGGGCCTGGGCTGCCTCGCTCTGACCACATTTCCAAGCACAAATTGCACCCTGACCCCGTCGTCCCCAAACCCTACATGCTGGGAGATGGAGTCACGTCAAGGCCATGATATGTGGACCAGCCTTTCCATCACTGAACCTCCAATGGAGGACCAGTCCCCCCTTTTTAAATAATTAAATCAGTTTCCAAACTACCTTTGAAAATGAAAGTGAAAATGTTGGTCGCTCAGTCTTGCCTGACTCTTTGCAACCCCATGGACTGTAGTCCGCCAGGCTCCTCTGTCCATGGAATTTTCCAAGCAAGAATACTGGAGGGTGTTGCCATTTCCTTCTCTAGAGGATCTTCCCAATCCAGGGACTGAACCTGAGTCTCTTGCACTGCAGGCAGATTCTTTACTATCTGAGCCACCAGGGAACACTTTAGCCCTTGCTTATCTTTATAATATTAACAGTAATAATAACAACATTAACTTTCCTTGGTGTGTGTGTGCCAGGCCCCCTACGCTAGACCATTTATATCCTAGACTTTTTTGATCTTTTGGATCAACCCCTGGGGATGAATGCTGGCATTACTCCCATTTCACAGGTGAGAAAGTTGAGTCCTTCTTCCCGCTACCCCATGTCCCCAGCAGCTCCCAGGAGCAGCTGTGGAGGTAAGGGTCTGGCCAGGCAGAGGTGTTGTGGCAGACAGGGCTGCCCAGGACTGGCTTCCCTACTCCCACCAGCAGGAGAGGAATCTTCTGGAAAGAGAAGAGGAAGGCGAGTCCCCTTCCAAGGGGGCTCTAGGCAGCTCCCAAGCTTGCCCTCCGCTGGTTCCTTCCGGGGGCCCTTGCCCTCCATCCATGCTGGGAGCAGCTCTGACCCCAACCAAGGGATCTCCCCTCTCCCTCTAGGGCTCTCTCCATTGGAGCGGCTGCTGTGGGCTTGGCCGTTTGGTTTCTTCCAAGCAGACCAGGGAGTGATGCCTCTCCGAGGTTGTGTGCTCACTTTGCAAAACAGCAGAAATTTACAGCCCAAGTAATTGATCACGGTGCCGCTGCCTCCCTCCACCTCGCTCCATCTCCTAATTCCCTTCTCTCCGCTCTCCTCTCTCTTTTTTCTCAGCGCGCCATCTGTGGTGTCAGAGAAAAGGAAGCCAAGAAGGGGGGGAGGGTGCGGGTAGAGTGTTCTGGTCCCAGTTCCGCCAAATACGAGTCACATGAACCTCAGTTTCCCCATCCGCAAAACGGAGATGCTGATAATACCCGCTCCCCAGCCGGCCGGGGATGCTGGGGCTGTCAGGAGCACCTGCGCAGGGTGACTGCGCTCCCCAGACAGTTTTGTGAGGGAGGGGGTTGGCCTGGGGCCTACCTTCCAGATGGTGATGCTAGAACCAAGAGAGTTCGGGGTGTTCGCTCAGCCTCACGGTGCTTGAAGAGCAGCCCTGGGGCTTGAACCCCAGTCCGTTGAGCCCCAAAGCCCAAACCATTAGGCTACACCGCTGCCCCTCCTTCAGGGCCGATCAGAATGGGGATGCTCCCCGCCGGTCCTCCTGTACCCCTCCTCCCGTGTCACTTCATCCTGTGGGGAGGAGTGGAGGCCCCTGGGGCGAGGGGAGACGCTGTGCAAACTGTGCCTTGATGGTGGAAAGAAGCATGACCATCTGCTGACTCCGCCCCTGGTCCAGGGAGACGCAGGTTTGATCCCTTGGTCAGGAAGATTCCCCTGGAGAAGGGAATGGCAACCGCCTCCAGCACTCTTGCATGGAGAATCCCAAGGACAGAGGAGCCTGGCCGGCTGCAGCCCATGGGGTTGCAAAGAGTTGGACATGATTTAGCGACTAAACAATGACTCCTGGACCAGAGGCCTTGACTGGGAGACCCTTTGGGACCTAAAAACTTGCCTGGCCTTTCCTTCCAAAGACCCTGGGTGAACAGGGGCCTCCTGCCAGCCGCGCCCCACACCCGCCTGCCTCCTGGTGCGTTCAGGAGGTTCCAGAACCTTCCATAATGTTCCCCCCAAAGGGACTCTGAAGAGCACTTCGCTTGTCCTACACAGAGCAGGGGAGGCACACAGACCTGCAAGAGGCCGCGCCTGGGCCCTGCCCTCTTCTGTTCAGTTAGGCGGTGGCGGGGAGGGGGGGGGGTGGGGGTGGGGGGGGGGGGGGGGGGGGGGGTGGGGGGGTGGGGGTGGGGGGGTGGGGGGGTGGGGGTGGGGGGGTGGGGGTGGGGGGGTGGGGGTGGGGGGTGTGTTAGGGGGGTGCGGATATTTCCAGGGGTCGAGGGCTGGTCTTTCCCCTTCCACTCCCGTTTCTGCCTTGTTCTCAGTCTAGCTTCGTCTCTGCCTCTGCAGAGACGTCTCTCTCCGTCTTTGTCTCTCCCCCAGCCTCCAGCCTGTAAGTGAGGACCTGCTCCCCTCCCACGCCAAGCCCAGCTCTTCTCTTGCTCCCTCGGCCTCCAAAGGCGCCTCTGGGCAGCACCGGCCTCCTCCCCTCCCCAATTCAGCCCAGGGTCTGCAGCTGGAGAGGGGCGGGGGGACAGCGGGTGCATTTCTCCCGCGCCCCACCCCCGACCCCACCGCTGTCTCTGGAGGGGCACGGGGCTCCAGCCCCTCCGGCTTCCTGCTCCCGCCTGGCTGGCGGAGATGAGAGCCGGGTGCAGAGCTGGGAGTCAAGCAGCCACACACAGAACAAACAGAATTTTTTTTTGCAACTAGAGGGGGAAGCACAGAGCTAAAAATAAAACGAAAAGATCAGTATCTGTCAGTCTGACAGCTGATTGGCTGCTCGGAGATGCATATAATTACCAGCAACTGGCGCTGGGTAGGCAAAGCCGGGAGAAACTGCTGAGACGAGGTTAGGATTTAACCTTTAAATTCTGGAGCCACCGAAAGCCGAGGGGAGGACGTCGGGCGTCGGGGCTATTGAGGCTGGGGGTGGGCAGTGGGCGGTGGGCGGCCGAGTCCTGGGCAGGTCCCTGGGGGCTCCCCCAGGAAGGCCGAGGGAGCCCTCCGCCCTGGCCGCCTCCCCCATCGGACTGGGGGAGTGCGTTTGATTGGGCAAGCCAGGAGGCTGTGGTCCTTCACCCCGCCCAGCTTGGGGGTGGTGTCTTCCGGGAAGTCAGGGTCTCACCCTCCGGTGCTTAGGGGGGTCTGCCTAGGGTTCTGGGCCCCTCCCAAACTGGCCTCCCATGTAGGATTCACCCCATCCCGACCCACATTCCTCCGCCTTCCCCAGCGTGGTGTTGATTTGCAAGCCCATCCTGGCTCCCTTCCTTCCATCACCCCCTGTCACCCGTGTTCCTGGCTGTTTCCTGCCCCGTCTGGTGAGGGCATCTGGGCACCCCAGGCTTGTCCTAGGTCCCCAGAGATGCACAGAAAGAGCAGGACTGGAGGGACGTTGTGGTCTCGCCGAGCCTCCGTTTCTTCATCTGTAAAATGGGGGTGATGATCACAGCGAGATGCTAGGGATGCTCAGTGCGCAGCCTTGCAGCTTGGCTTTCTCATCTGAGCCGGAAGACAGGCCATGTGGGCTCTAGTCCCAGCTAGGAACTGTCTCTTTCTCTCGTACTCTGAATTGGGAGTAAGAGTTCTTGCCCTCTGTCCTCTGGGATCTGAGGGAGGAGAGCGCCAAGTGACATGGTGTAGGTGACAGAGCTCAGCAAACTACCTGTCGGGACAAGTGGGTGAGAATTTTTTGTAGCTTCTAGAACCCACCACTTTCTTCCTTCCAGGCCTTTGCCTGGGTGTGGCCTTCCTTTCCTTGCTGCCTCCTCCTGGAAGCCCTCCCTGATGTTCCGGCTGGTCCTCTCTTGCAGCTCTGGGTGTCTCCCTTGAAGTCAGGCCCTGATTATCTGGGTCTGTGAGCCCTATGGGGGCAGGAACTGCATGCCTGGCAAGGGCCTGGCCCAGAGCCCCTTGAGAAGACAGATACCAGATCCCTATCAGGAGGAAGAGGAGAAGCCAGCTTGGACCACACTGCCCAGCCTTCCGACAAGCAATGGCCTCAGATGGTGGGAGCCTCAGTACCTGCTGGGTACTGACCCTTTCCCTGTGCTGGGCAGAGCGGCTGCTACTGGATGCTAGGCACTAGAAAGCCCAGACTGACTACAGGAGACCCTGCTGGAGCTCCTATTAATGATGAGATGCAAAGGGCAGGTCGGGGAGGCAAGAGAAGGGTTCGCCCAGCTGTACCTGCCCATCCTCAACACCTTAAAGCCATTGTATCATTGTTGTTCAGTCGCTCAGTCATGTTCAACTCTTCGAGACCCCATGGACTGCAGCACGCCAGACTCCCCTGTCCTATACCATCTCCAGGAGTTTGCTCAAACTCATGTCCATTGAGTTCATGATGCCATCCAACCATCTCATTGAGTCCCCACCATACCTCGTTGGAGGCAGCGCTGTTGTACCCACATTTTGCAAATGAGCAAACTGCGGCCACAAAGCTAGTGAGGGCAGAGCCTGGACGCACCCCGTCCCCCCTCTCCTGAGGCCAAACCCAATGGCCCCCGCCTTTCTGAGAAGGATGACAGGGAGGTGCAGGGAACAGAGATGTTTCGGGAGCAACTGCCGTGAGACCTTCTAGGCAGACACATTGTCATGGAGAGTCTTGAGAACGCTTTTTGTGTGGTGTGCAAAGGAATTCGCTTTTGGTGTCTCTGAGAGATCGTCGGGAAGATTTAAACTGCTTTGCAATGATTTGGGGATGTCAGGCTGATATTGCTTTTGAACATAACATTGTGACGAGACTGGGCCCCAAGGCAGCCCAGTTTTATTCAGGTTACGGTAATAATAGTCGCCACAGCAGCAACTAAAGCCATTTTCACGGCCTGAGCACTCACCATGGGCTCAGTGCCGGGCTCAGCCTTGATTGGATGCAAGCTCTCTCACCACCAGCTTGAGAGAGCGTTGACTCTCATCCTCGGGGTATTCCCTTATAGCTGATACCTAAACCTGTTTGTCTCCACACTCACTGTTTCCCCTGTGAGGCAGTGAGCTTGGTGAAGGCCCCAGTCTGGTCTCTCCCATTCACTGCTGAGTCCCCAGTACCCAGCACCAGCTCCTCAAGGAGCAGCTGGACATTAAAGCTTGGCTGGACACATTTCAGATGAAGAGGCTGAGGGTCAGAGAGGTCACATAGCTTGCCAGGAGGGAATCCTAGGTTTCTGTGGCTTGAGAGCCCAGAATCACCAACTCACATGGCAGCTTGAAAGACCCTCTTGAAAAGTCCCTGCCTCAAGAAAGCCACAGAGCACAAGTCTCCCCACCCTCACCCCCTGCCCCCTGGTCTCCACTCTTGTTCTAAACCCCAGGAGGCTTCTGACTTGAATCTGCCCCCTCTGCACCTCTTGCTTGCTTCCCAGGGAATTGGATGGAAGGTAGTCTGAGTTAGCTCAGGCTTGGGGAAGCTGTATTCTGCTGAAACTGCCCAGTGTTTTGGGTGGGACGTGATTCAGATTTTCCTTCCTGGTCACATTGGTTCCCACTTGAGAGATCTTTGAAGTGGGGATGACTTTACTGGGTGATTCTTGGCCTGCTTAATTCATAGGCACACTTGATCTTTGCTGCTCCTCTCTGGGAGGGGGCCCCTGGTTCTGAGGGGTTTAAGTCCCGCAGGGAGGCCAGGGGTTATAAATCCAAGATGCTCTTGGTTAAGAGCTTGATTCTGTCACTGAGTGATCCTGGGAGCCTCATTTCGCCTCTCTGAGCCTTGACTGACTCTTTCATAAAAGGGAGACATGCATGGGGAATATCTATCTTGAATACTGGCTGTCGGTGGGGGAAAAAGAGGTCAAGTTTTCTTTCATTCATTTTGGGGCTGCACTGCGCCGCATGTGGGATCCTACTTCCCTGGCCAGGGATCAAACCTGCACCCCCTGCATTGGAAGCACAGAGTCTTAACCACTGGACCACCAGGGAAGCCCCAAGTGTTCTCTTTTGCAAAAAAAAATCACATTCTCCACAAGTCATAGACTATGTTTATCCTGTACTTTAAGAAATGTTAGTTTAGGGCTTCCCAGGGGGTTAAGAATCTGCTGCCAATGCACCGGACAAGGGTTCCATCCCTGGTCCAGGAAGATCCCACATACCTCAGGGTAACTAAGCTGTGAGGCAAAACTACTGAAGTGTGCGCACTCTGGAGCCGCATGCTCTGGAGCAAGCGAAGCCAACGCAAGGAGACGCCTGAGCACCAAAACTGGTGAGTTTCGCCGCGACTAGAGAAAGCCCTTGTGCAGCAGCCAAGACCCAGCACCACCAAAAATAGAGAAATAAAATTTAGGGGGGAAAGAAGAAATGTTAGTTAAAAAAAAAATCTGAACACCAAACAGTCCCTGAGTCCCTGCTGCGTGCACAGCCTTGCATCAGAGTTGGTCTGGAGAGTGGTAACCCCGTTGTGGGCATGTCCTTGCTCAGGCTGTCCTCACAGCAAACCTGAAATGCCAGGGACCAGGATCGCCACTTCCAGAGAGAAGAGGCAGGCACAGAGAGGGAACCTGATGTGCTTAAGGTTCCACACTGAGAAACTAAAGAGCCTGGCTTTGGAGCTGAGCGCTCTGTTCTACCAATGAACAGAAACGTGAGTCCTGATGGCAGGGCTCGAAGGGCGCTCTCACGGCACAGAGACCACCCTGGGCTGCCCCTGCCTGGGAGGAGCTGCGTCTCCTGGGAGAGAGGGACACACGGACAGACCAGAGAAGCGTGTGGTGTCAGAGGGGCCACCCAAGGCTGCATAGCTGATCCGTCTCCTAAAGGAGCACCAGAGAAGACCCCAGGGGGAGCTTGCTTTAAAAAAGTCCCCTGGGAGACATCTCTGGAGGTCCAGCAGGTGACTCCACGCTTCCACTGCGTGGAGCATGGTTTCCATCACTGGTTGTGGACCTAAGATATCACCTGGAGTGGCCAAAAAAAAAAGAGAAGAGTCCCCTGGTTGGTGCACTGACATCAATTCTAGCCCTTCGCCGTGGCCGATGGATAGTGCATATTTCTTTTACCTCAAAATGAGCTCCTCCTGAGCTGTATTTGAAGCCCAGCTAGCTTGTCCTTCACTGTGATTTTCTAGCCCATGGTCACAGGATCTCTGGACAGGGGGCTCCAGTTCCTGCTACTCAGACCCACGGGAATCATTTTTAAAGAAGTGACTGTGCCCTTCCCTGCTCCATCCAAAGGTGACTTCAAGTCCCTCCTGGAAGGTCAGCTTCCAGTGGTCAAGAATCTGGAGTCCCCACTCCAACAGGGTTTCTCCAGAAGGAGGAAGCACATGGTCGGGGCTGTGAGGTGAAGTTGTCAGTTGCTCACACTGATCACAACTCACCTGTATCCTTCGGACTTTAGAGCTGCCAGCCACCGTTAACCTCTGAGTGCTCCTGACCAGAACCTCCAGGGCCTGGCACCTGCTGTGGGTGTGGGGTGGAGGTCGGGGGCGGAGGGGAGGGGTCTGCCCGGGAGGAGCAAGGGTGGCACCACTCCAGCTCCACATGTGCACTCGGACAAGCCAAGATGGGGAGAAAGCTGCAGGGCGGTGTGGAAACCGCACACAGAAGCCCAAGCCCATCTTGCCGCAGGTTTCTGCAAGAAACTCAAGGTTTGTCTGTGGCTGGCTTCCCGCAAACAGGAGCTCACCCGTTGCCTTCAAGGTCTGCTTCCATGGAGAGCGTGGCGGGAGGGCATCTCGTGAGGACCTGGGGAGCGAGCCTGGACAGCTCAGTCCTGCCCGTCGGGCTCCACCTCCACCAACACTGGCTGGGCTGGGTGGGAGTGGGGCAGCACCAGCTTCGATTTAGAGAAAACAGAAGAAAGCGCCTGCTGCTGCCGAAAATCCTGGTGACAAATCCCCTCCCCTCAGTAACTCAAATTTCTAAGCTAATTCCTCTCCATTCCCACCAGAAAAGCTCCTCCTGTTCTTATCTGTCTCCAGGCCCACGTTGGCCCAACAAGAAAGCTGCCTTTGTTAAGTACTAGAAGCTTCCTCAGTTCAGGATAATCAAGGGCATCCATGCCAATGCCTTGCAACTCCCATTGGGCCGGAGAGTCTGAACCAGCATGGTGGGTTGATGTAATCCCATCCAAAGCAAACAAAGGCAATGCTGTATGGATCCCATGGTGGCCTGGCCCTTGGTCACGGTGTAGTGACCACCAGGGATTTCAAAAGAGCACAGAACTCCCCACCACCACCACCACCACTGCTGCAGAAAGCCTCGGAGGGTCCCCCAAGGAACCCCAGAGTGGGAAACACTGGGCTAAATTGGGGTGGGGGGTTCAACCCTTTGATATTCCCTGCAGCCTCTCCCATTTTCTCATTGGGAAGGCTTCCTGCCGCAGGGTGTCGGAGGAGAGCTTGGTGGCTCTGACTCTGCCACTTGCCAGCTGTGTGATCTTGGGGTGGTGGCTTTCCCTCTCTGAACCTCTAGGTCTCACTGCTTTCCTCCTCGGTTGGCAGTGCTCTGTAAAGGCTGGGAGTCTTTGTTGCCATTACTGCTTGTTCAGGGGTCCTGACTTCCCACTCTATGTGTGTGGCCCTCTCGCTGGATTTCAAACATGATGAGAGCGTGATGCAGGGGTGGGCAGCGTGCATGTGGAAATGGGGGTCCGGAAGTGCCGCTTCTGAGACGCCGTCTGTGATGGGAGCCTGGAAGCCGGGTGAGGAAGGTGAGCTTGGCGGCCCATTAGCGGGCAGGCAGAGGGCACCTTGAGATGGCGGTTCTGGGGTGCAGCTGGGCGCTCCCCATCTTTCATGTGCCTGGAATCACCTGGGAACCTTGTCCCAGTGCAGATTCTGCTGGAGCAGGCCTAGGCAGGGCTCCCAGGTGAGGCCGGGGCGGGGGGCAGCCAGGGCTGCACACCAAGGCCTCAGGTCTGAGGGAAGAGGGCAGGCTGCTTGGTGTCTGGAAGGAGTGGCTCCAGAAAGGCCCGCAAGCCCCCCAAAAGGCCATGCAGGGAAAGATGAAGCAACATGAGGGTAAAATTACGTTTTCAACAGAAGAAAAGGCCTCTGCCTCCTAGCGTGTAGAAAGATCTCTGTTCCCACCCCCATGCAACCCCAGGGGTTTGAAAGAATGTGGTTTTCTGAGCGCAGCTTTTCCTCGCTGAAGGGGGTGGATTCGCTCTGAAAAAGTTGCCTGCGAAATGATTTTTTTTTTCTATATCAAACGTTATTTTCCAGTGGTGCGTGTTTTAAGACCATGGTTATGTTCCTGCCGAGAAGGATCCGACTCTGAGGCATTGTCATTGAGGATGTGGCAGACACGAGGGGTGGGGAGCTCAAGGCCATTGCTTCGGAGCGATGAGAGTTGGCGCTGCAGAGAGCAGGAACCAAAATCTGAAGCCCCAGTGGTCCCCAGATACACTGAGGTTCACGGCCAAACACGGGCCCCAAGCCCTGACCAGAACCACTGATGGTGTGACTGGTGGGACCAGAGGGGACCCAAGGCAAACCAGCCCCCTCAGCCGGAAGAGGAGCTCAGAGAGGCCGGCCATCTTGTCTTCGTATAGGACACCATCGGCCACACTCTGAATATCCGGCTGGAAGTGTTTTTGTTTTTATATTAGATGCAACGATCTAATGTGCAGTAGGAGCCTACTCCTGTCGCAGTTCAGCTGTATTTCTCAAAGAAGCTATGATGTCAGAGTTCTACCAAGACTCCAGAGGAACAGCCTCCTTGCCCAGAGGGGTCTGCTTGGCTATGCCAAGGTATACTGGGAATCTTAAATAAGAGATGAAAGCCCACAATCTGCCATTACTTGACAGACTGGTTTTCCTGGGGTTATATAGCCTGGGGTCAATATTCCAAGGAACATACTTTGGGAACAGCCTCATAACTAAAGGTCTCTCTGTTTCTGTATCAGTTACCTACTGCCGTGTAACAAATCACTCCTAACTTAGCGCTTCAGAACAATAGGTATTTATTATCTCAAAGGGTCTGTGGCTCAGGAATTCAGAAGTGCCGTAACTGGGCAGGAGGAGAAGGGGGTGACAGAGGATGAAATGGTTGGATGGCATCACCAATTCAATAGACATGATTTGAGCAAACTCTGGGAGATAGTGAAGGGCAGGGGAAGCCTGCCGTGCTGCAGTCCATGGGTTTGCAAAGAGTCAGACATGACTCAGCAACTGCACAACAACATAACTGTCTGGTCCCAGTTTGTGGTCTCCACTGAAGTTGCAGTCCAAACATCAGCTGGGGCTGCTCTCATCTGACTGGGGCTGCGGGATTGGCTTCCGGCTTCCAAGATGGAGTGCTCACTGGCTGGCTGTTGGCAGGAGGCCTTGGTTTCTTGCCCCATGGAGTCCTCCACAGAGCTGCTTGAGTTTCCTCAGTATATGGCTTCCCCTAGATGGATGCCAGCGAGACTGAAACCCTGGTGCCTTGGAATGCACGTGTGGTCCTTTCCACACTGTCCTCTTGGCCCCGCGGGGGCAGCCCTCTTCATTGTGGGAAGGGCTGAAGAGGGTGGAAATCGTCTGGAGACCATCTTGCAGGCCGACTGCCACGGTAACCATCTCTCCAGCGCAAGGACAGATAACTTGCCTCATTCTCACAACTGGCTTCTTACCATTTAGTGCCAATTAGTAACTTTGAGAAGTGACCCTGTAACCTGTGATGTGAAGGAGGAAAAGATTAGGAATTATCAGCTATACCAACCCCCATGAACAGCAGCAATAACAATCATCCAGGCCTGTTTGTTGAGCCTTCACCCCATGCCTGCTGCCTCAACAGCATCATGGCAGTGTGCAATCCATGTCCCCAAGGAGCCGGTTCCACAATATTTCCAAGTCAGGCCACTCATTTTTATGAAATGTATAAAGTGAGGTTTTTTTTGTTTTGGCAATGATGGCTACAAGGACACAAGTAGCTTTGCCTCCTGGAGACACAGAGAAAAATTCCATGACCCGTGTGAACCCATGTCGGGGAAGACTGAAATGGGGTGTAAACTCAGGATGGATAAATGCCAAAAATACAGTAAATAGGTGAGATGAAATATTTATTTTGTGTACATTAGCAATATGAGGGGGACGGTCCAGTGGTTAAGACTTGACCTGCCAATGCAGGGGACACGAATTGGATCCCTGGTCTGGGAAGATCTCACATGCTGCAGAGCAACTAAGCCCCATGCACCGCAACTGCTGAGTCCACATGCTGCAACTAAGGTATGAAGCCCGCATCCCTTAGAGCCTGTGCTGTGCAATAAGGGAAGCCACCGCAAGGAGAAGCCCGCACGCCATGACAGAGTAGCCCATTCTCGCCGCAGTGAAGACCACGCAGCAGTGAAGATCCAGCCCTGCCACAAATAAAGGAAGATAACAGGTAAAATTTCTAAAATACAAACAAAGAACACGAGGAGTCACGGTGAGCCGAGGGTTCTTTGGTTTTGCCTCAGTCTCATGCTGGGAAAAAGGGTCACATCTCTGGTGGTGACCTAGTGGTGAGGAGCAGGCACCTGGTTGCTCGAGTCACCATGTCTGTTACTAACTCTGTGACCAGGCAAGTGACCTCACAGCCCTGTCTCCCGTCTGTGAAATGGGGTGAAAATGGCCAACTCCTCCTGTTATGATGAAGCTTCAGAAGGTTCTGGTATGCTTTATCCTGGCAAAGCTGATGGCGGATCACCAAGGTGGTGGCACCCTAGGTTCAAAGAACCTTCGTAGAAGTGCCATTGCCTGGAAAGATCTTTGCCCTGTGAGCGAGCGTGGACCCAGAGCCACAGAGCAGATAGTCGCTGCTGCTGGGGACCCCCTATGGGCGACCCCGGGGGCTGGAAGGAGCTCAGCCCTTGCTTCTGCTGGGGGCATGTGTGGGCATGGAGCTGGCCCGGCCCTTTCCTGTCCTGTCCCAGCATGATTTCAACAGAGGGAGTGTCCCGGGCGTGTTTTCCCCTCGGAAGTCTCACCCTGCTGAGGTGGGATTTGGGGAGCCCTGGCTCAATTTGCTGCCCCAACCAACAGGCCAGGCTTAGAGATGCTCAGAAACCAGAGTGGGGGTGCAAGTTCCTGACCTGCAGCCTGGGCCTGGCCTGATGGAAGGTGTTTGGCTCAGGTTGGCTTGACAGCCCTTGACTCCATCCTTCAGGGCTGTGTGACTCCAGACAAGTGTCTCCGCCTCCCGGGCCCTCAGTTTCCCCATCCCTAAAGTCTCAGACTGGGCCTGCCTGCCCACCCTAGGAACCTGGGGTTGCCCAGGAGGACACAGAGCTTATGTAGGTGTTCACGGCGAAGTCCCAGGCCACCCGCTTCCTCTCCAATCAAGAGAGCTCCATTTCCATCTCTGGTATATTGACGATCTAAGTAGCACTTCAGTTTTAAAAAGAAGAAAAAAGAAAAGGAAACTCAGCTACAGCAAAACCAATACAGAAGTTTCCCACCAACTTACTCTGTCCCCTGACTCGTGCCTTCAAGCTCTACAGGAGTAGAGCAGTCCATCAGCTAGGTTTGGTGACCGCTCCCTTCCAAACAGTTCCTAGTCTCCTGGATTTGAATCTCTGTTTCTTTCAGCCTCTGTGAGGTCCCATGAAGGGTGGGGAGAGGAAGGGGCTTTAGTTGGTAGGGGGCGGTCCACAGAGATCTTGAGGTGCCAAGGTCATGGACAGGCTGGGTGTGCTGGCCTCCTCTCTGGACACATGCTGTGGGCATCTCAGATCCGTGCCCCCTCGGCCCCCCTGTGCCCAAGCATCCCCAGCTTGGGCCCAAGGCCCAGCTGCATTTGGGCCCCCAGTAGAAGCCAGGGCCAGCCCTTGCTGCCTCTGAAGCGAGGAGTCTGTGGGCCTGGGTGGTCTCTTAGCCCCTTCCAACTTCAACACAAATTGCTGCATTTATGAAGCTCCAGCTGTCTGCAGAGCGGGGTCTGGCATGGGGGAGGGGTGGATGCTGTCCTAGGAGGAGGAGCCCCCTCAGCTGGCTGCCTCCGGCTGGACTGGGTATGGCAGGGCTCAGAGTGGCCCCTGGGCCCCAGGAGGCCCAGGTGTCAGGCCCAGCTGCCAGGCTGCCATTTGAAACGTCTCCTGTTGGTGGCACTTTGGTAAGTTGCAGGTATTCTGGTCTTCGCGTATATTTGATCTGTATCTGAAAACCATGCTGGTTTCATTTCTTGGCTATGGGATTCTTGGTGCCTAAGACTGAACTTGATCATGTTATTCCCCAGGTAAACATTTTCCATGGCTCCTCACTGCCCTTAGAAGACAATCCAAGCTCAAAAATGACCCCAAACCTTTTGGGATCTGGCATAGGCCTAGCCCTCCCACTTAGGGGTTCTCGACCCCTTACCCTATGCCCTCCAGGCACATAGACTGAACCATGAAAACTCTCTCCCCTCTCGGGAGCCTCACACCCTTCTGCTTGACACATTCTCCTTCTCTTTTTCTTGTTGCTTGCTAAATGTCACTTCTTCCAGGAAGCCCTCCTTGCCTAACTGAGTGACTTCAGTTCACAGTCAGGCTCACCCTGTACTTTTCCTTTGTAACACACTCATCACTGTCGTGAGCTAAAAAAAAAAAAAAAAAAAAGCCTGTTTGTCTGATCTGCACTCCACCCCCCACTAGAAGGTGGGCTCTGTGGGTGCCCCCCACTGGATGTTCCTGTTTATACCAGATGCTGTGCTGGGCACCCAGTGAACACTCTGGAAGTGTCTGCCCAGTAAGTCCTTGAGCGGTCACTCTGTGATCCCACAGATGGCCTGTTGATCCAGGTTGCTAACCTGGGGCCCACCGGGGCTGCTGGCGGTGCACCTGAGCGGGTCACGCCGGAGTCTGGGAACCCAGGCCCAGCCCCATCCTCCAGCCTGCGGGCTCTGCCTGGAAGCGAGGAAGGGGTTAAGTGTTTCTGGCTGCCTCGTGCTGTGTCTGCGGCAGTTCCCCCTTCCGGGGCTGCAGCAGCCGAGGTTGGCGAGGAATGTTTGCAATGCAGAGCTAGGAGGGAGGGTGACTGGGGGAAGTGGGGGCCTGTGGAGGCCGGCCGGGCCAGGCTCCCCAGTTGAGCAATCGCCCAGGCCCAGCCAGTTCCTGTAACTCCTGCCCCTCCTGCCTTTTCCCGCCCTGCCGGCTTCCTCCACCCGCTGCCTGCCAGGCAGTGGGGGCGGCCTGTCCTCTGGGGCCTGCAGCGAGAGGTAGAGGAACAGAGGCCCCTGAGAGCCTGGAGGCCAGGGGTGAAAAGGAGGATCTTCCAAAGGGAGAGGGAGAGAAGGAGTGCAGTCAGCTCAGCCACCCTGGCCCAGAGAGGTTAAGGCTTTTGCCCAAGGTCACACAGGGAGGCGCCACCATCCAACTGGACCACACCCTGGATTCAGACCTTTTTGTTCCCTTGGTAGCAGGCTGCAACTCAGCACCGTGCGGAGGCCCCTTTGCCGCTCAGATGGGAAGCTTTGATTCCCGGAGACTCTCTCCCACCTGAAGGCCAGGGCCTCTCCTGCCCCTAGCCTGGCTCTTCACTCAGGGCTAGGGTCTCAGAGAGGAGGGCGGCTCTCATGGGGCTGGGTGCACCCACTGTGCCCATCACTGCCCCAGCACTGTCCAGTACTCAGCCTGTCCAGGAGTGTGGAGGAAATGGAGGAACACCCACCACACTCAAGCTGGTTCTCAAAAGCCACCCACTCCTGGGACTTCCTTGATGGTCCCGTGGTAATGACTCCGCCTTCCAGTGCAGGGGACACGGGTTTGAAGCCCCGTAGGGGAACTAAGGTCCTACACTGAACTAAGATCCCACCTGCTACAGGGCAGTGAAGACTCAGTACAGCCAAAACAAAACAAAAAACCCGTCCACTGCTTCCTCCAGTTCCCTTCAAGGAAGAAGCTTCGTGAATTCTGAATAGCATGCTGAGCCCACAAAACTGGTCTTTTTCCACAAGCACACACCTTCTTTAGGGACAGCAGCATTCCTGACAACGCAGAAAGAGCTCCTTCTGTCGACAGTATTTACAAGTGACCTCTGGGGAGTGGTCCTTGCCATCACTCAGACCCAGTTCTAATCCCGGTTCCACCACCTTCGAGTTTGTGGCCACACACCTCTTTCCAAGCCTCAGTTTCCTCATCTGTAAAGTGGGATTGAGAGAGAGGGTGGGTGGAGCAGCAGGACTGCTCTGGTTCTACGGAGACTCTGGGCCACTTGCCTTTTCTGGCCCCACAGACATTCAGACTGTTTGGGACTGGCTCAGGGTGTCCCCCGCCAGGGCCCGGGCTTTGCCCAATTTGCCAGCAGATGATGGTCTCAGAGCCCTCAGAGGTGCCTTCTTGGCCACATCTGTCTGGAATGGGCAGTGGAGCCCCTGGGACCCCACCTCTGCAGAGGGCAGGGTGGGCGGTCCGTGTGAGCTAGGAGTTCCTGTGAGAATCAAACAAGGCGTTTAGAGATGAGGAGGCTCGTAGGACAAGCGGCCGCCAAGCCATGCAGACATAGTGAGGAATTTTCACCTGGAAAAACCACACCAGTGATACCAGGACCTTCCTACACTTTGCTCTGCATCTAAGTACTACTGTGAGCCAGATAATGAATGACCTACTTTATTCTACAACACACTTAAGAAGGAAGTATATTGGTCCCACACACACACTTAAAAAAAAAAAAACCAGCAGAGAGGTGGATGCATTTGCTCAAGGTCACACAGCTTGTAAGGAATGGAGCCTGACTTGGAACTCAGGCCTCCAGAACCTGTGCTCTTAGGGGATCTCTTCCAAACCTGGTTTGGGATCCAGGCTCTTCATAGAGGAGATGGGCCACCTTGGGTTAGTCATCAGGCCCCAGAGCCATTAATTGAGAGGAAAATCTCCAGCATCCCCTGGGGGTGGGGGAGGCGCTGCGCTAAATTATCGCTATCACCTAGGGCACTATCACTATTACTCCAGGGCACACAGCCGGTCCAGCCAGGATCCACTCTCGAAGCGATTGATGATGCCTTCTGGTCCCCTGGCCCCTCTGGCTCCCTGTCGAGGCTCCACCAAGTCCGTGGCCGGGAAGGACCCTCACAACCGACTGGCCTCCGCAGACAGATGGACAGATGCTGGCCGCTCCCCTCCCAGGGCCGGCGGGCTGCGAGGCTTCACCACCTCCTCCCGAGCAGGTTTCCTTTAAGAAACCAGAAGATTGATTTCCTGGCAGGCTCGCCGAGGAGCCCGTCCAAATGGTTTGCATGTCTGCATTTTTTACTGCTCCGTTTAATATGTATGCAAATGCCGGCCGGCTGCACAGTCACACGCGGCGCCCCATTAAAGCGCCGTCCGGGCGCGCGCATCATTCGAGGCGACGGGCTCGGCGGCCCTGATAGATGGGGTGCGGGGATGGAGACAAATGACGGGCTTTTGCAATTTCTTTCTCCCTTTTTCGGGGGCTTTTGGGTGGGGGTCGGCTCAAGCCTAGAAACAGCAGAGAAGATTTAAATATATGCAAAATTGTTTAGGGGTTTTGGGGGGCGGTGTAGAAACCTGAACCACGAGGAGGGAATTCACTGTTCTCCTCTCTAGGAGTCGGGCTGAAGGCTGGAGAGGGGAGCCGAGCCCCACAGTCACCTTCTGGCAGAGAGAGCGGCTTTGCTACTGATAAGCAGGCTCGGTCCTATGGGAAGCGCGGCTTCAGCCGCAGAGAAAAGGAAAATGCCGGTTATTTTCAGCCCTGTTACACCCGAGAGGCCACTGCTGCCGAGTTTTTGCCATCCCACCCGCGCCCCCCCCAAAACTTAATTTTCTTGGGCTTCCAGGGCTTTTTACTTTATAGGTGCATGGGTGTCATTTAACTCTTCGCACTAGCCCTAAAAGGTGGACCACATCCATTGTACAGATGGGGAAATTGAGGCTCACAGTCCCTTGGGGAGGGTTGCAGAGTGAGTTGTGGGGGGTGGATGGGATTTTCAGAGCCATTCCTTGACCCACTCAGCCCTTGGCCAGCTCTTGCTTTGTGGAGTTTGCTCCCAGCCGTGGAGGGTGGGGCGGGTGTGGAATCTGCCCAGACTAACCCTTCCTCAACAACCCCTGCTCTCCAACCCTAGCTCCCCTTGCAGGGCCCTCAGCACCCTACCTGTCCCCACCTGCCTGGTAACACAAGCCCACATCAGAACGATCCTGAAGACTAGAATTTCTGAAATACTGTTTCAGCCTAAAATCTGAAGTGTGAGTTTTAAAGGAATCTTTCCTTAGTTCTCAGGATTTTAGGCAACAACGGCAGCTGGGGGGCAGCCTGGAGGATCATATGAAGATGCAAAGATTTCCCAGAGGAGGCTCCAACCTAAAGAGATGGCCGTTCTGGAGCAGATAGCTCAGACCAACTGGAGAGGCGGTTGTGTGTGTGCGCGCGTGTGCCGTGTGGCAGTGTTCTGGTCTGTGTGTGTGTCATCGCGGGTGTTTATCTGTTTGCCAGTGTGTGTGTCTCAGTGTGAGGGCGGGATTGTGCATGTGTCCATGTACACACGTGTGTGTCAGCATGCATGTGTGTGTGTCGACGTGACAGCAGCTGAGAGCGCCTGTCCTCAGGCTGGCAAGCAGCTGGGGTGTGAATTTCCCTGAGGGTCTCCATCTCCCTGCAGTGTAGGCCTCCTGCCTCCTGCATCCCCACCCGGAAACCCGCTCCCCCTTCCAGCAAACATCTCTGCTGTTTCAGCAGCCGAAGGGAGGGCGGGACACCCCACAGGCAGCTGTGAGGATCCAAAAAGGCTGAGCCCCCCCTAAGGCCCCGCATAGATGAGGACTGTGGTGACAGGGGGATGGGGCGTAGCCTGTTGCCTGATGGGTGAGCCTGGGAATTCTGGGAAGGAAACGAGGGCCGTGCACAGCTCTCTGGAGAAGCTCACCTTGTGTATCTGCACCTGAGTGTCACAGCCCCCATCCCTCCTCGCCTCCCACCCCTCCTCCAGGTCCATCCCCAGGCCCCCAGCTCACCCCCACCCTCCTCCAGTCTCTCAAGTTCACCCTGCCCTGGAGTCCCTCGGGCCATCTCTCCTGGAGTTTCCCCCAGATACCCCCTGGGCCCATCCCTTCCCCCACAACCCTGCTCCCTGCAGGAGTCCTCCCTGACCAGCCACGTCTTCCCCTTGCCTTCGCCACCTCCTACATCCCAACCAGTTGCTTGTCTGTTTCATTTTGTCTCCATCATCTATCCCTCAGGAACGTGAACCCTAGGGGAACCGAAAAAGTGGGGGTTTCTCTCTAGGACGTTCCTGATGTTCGTGAACATCTCGGGACCCCTGCCCAGGCCAGGCTCCTTTTCCAGGCTCAGGTCCTTTGCTCTCGACAGATCTTATTCACCCTGAGGCTCACCCTCCGTGTCCCCGGAGCCCAACCAGATGATGATGACCCCATGTTCCAAGTCCTCCCCCAACTGGTTTGTGTTTTGGGACAGTCCACCCTTCTTCCAGGCCTCAAGGTGTCACCTCCCCTGAACGGGCCCCAACCCCAGTCATAGTACCAGTGGTTACTAAAGTGACTGTTTTCTGCAGCCTGTCAAGAAAATTCTTTCATTGAGAACCATTTTGAACGGACCTGGACATTGCCCCTCTCTGAATACCTCTTCCCTTGGGACCCTCTGAAGCATTCTTTAGGGCCTCCCACCGGCTTCCCAAGTGGCGCTGTGATCAAGAACTCACTGGGGCCTCCCCCAAGCTGGGCCAAGCGCACAGTAGTCTCTGGACTGTTGAAATGGACAAGGGAGGGGATAGATGTGCGGCTTGCCCCGTGGCCCCTTTGGGGTCCACACTTACTCCCCAGCTGGTTGGGCGGGGTTGGAGGGGGGGAGGCTGCTGTGTGTGGACCGGCTGAGTCGGGCCCTAACCCCAGGCAAGGGGCCACCTTGGCTCCCGCCGATCTTGCTGACTGGGCTGAATTCTTGTCTGCACCTCCCTCCACAACCCGCCATTACTCATTGTTGGCATTTATCCCCAAGCAAGGGGTGACCCTCGGAGCAGCCGCAGCCTCCTGCATGTTCTGAGGAAGGGGTGGCCGGAGGCTGGGCTTCGAGGAGGCACAGCAGGAATTGTGAGCAGCTGCTTTGAGTGCAATGACCATATTTTTCTGAGCTGAAAAATTAGGACACCGGATGTAGCAGAGGGTTTTCTCAGATTTGTTCATTCGATGAGTGCAAAAGTCTCGCAAAGGTACGAAACCTTAAGCTTATGTAGTTATGTAGGTAATGCATTGTCTTGTTGAAAGCCTCTCAGTTTCCCAAATCAGGGAGATTCTGGAAGGTGATACTTCAGTTTGACGAATAGCTGGGGTGGGGAGCCCCTGGGTCAACCCTGTCCTTGGTGCTTGGGCAATAATGGGGAGCAAAACAGGGGTGATCCTGGCTCACAGAGCTCACGTGGGGAGGCTGACATTCCTTAAATAATTTCACATTTTAGGACCAAGAGAAGTGGTATGGGGAATGGGTGGGGGGGCATACAGGGCCATGAAGGCCAACCACTCCCATGTGAACTGCGAGTCGGGATGTCCAGGAAGACATCTTTTTAAATTCTTTATTTTTGGCTGCTCAGGGTCTTTGTCGCTGAGGCCTTTCTCTAGTTGCGGTGAGCACGGGCTGCTGTTTGTTTTGGTGCGTGAGCTTCTCATTGCAGGGGCTTCTCTTGCGGCAGCGCACAGGCTCCAGGGCGGGCAGGCTTCAGTAGTTGCAGGCCACCGGGCTTAGTGGCTCCGCTGCCTGTGGAATCTTCCCAGGCCAGGGATCGAACCTGTGTCCCCTGCCTTGGCAGGCAGATTCTTATCCACTGGACCACCAGGAAGTCCCAGGAAGGCATCTTTGAGGAAAGGAAGTTTGATGTGAGACTGAGCTCTTTGGGCGTTTACTGTGGGAGGGATGGGAGTGGACTGGAGTGAGGGAAGTACATTTTAGGCAGGAGGAAAGGTATGTGCAAAGGGCCAGTGGCAGAAAGGAGGGCCGGGTGTTTGAGGGACAGGAGGCTGCCCAGGTGACTGCAGTGTGCTGAGCGAGGGGAAGAGGAGGTGGGAGAGGTCAGCAGGGGCTGGTGCAGGCAGTGCCCACCAGTCCATAAGAAGATGGTGGATATTCTCCTGCTGGCAATGGGGAGCCAGGGACTGTTTGGCACAGGTGGGACCTGATTGTCCTTCTGGATGTGGATAATAATGAGGATGATGACAATGTTGGTGATTAAGGGAAGTGTTTAGTGAGCACTTACTATGTGCCAAGCACTGGCTACCCTTTCCAGTGTTCTTGCCTGGAGAAGCCCGTGGACAGAGGAGCCTGGCTACAGTCCATGAGGTTGCAAAGAGTCAGACACAACTGAGACACTTAAGTATGCATGCAGGCATTCAAGCACCATTTCAGCCATTCTACAGATGAGAAAAGTGAAGGTTGGGAAGGGAAGTGGTTTATCTGAGGTCACATGGCTGGCAAACAGCAAAGATGGAACTCTGAGTATGCTGGCTCCAGAGTCTCTACCCTTGTCCCCCACACAAAGCTGCCCTAGTTTGGACACAGAAGGACAAGGGGCATGCAGATGGTCGCCCCCTCCCCCCAACCTCTCTGTGGCACTGCCTCCTCGCTGCTGTGTCCCAGGCGTGGGTGGGGACTCTGTCACCAGGTCAGCCAGGGCTGGAAAGGCCCAACTCAGTCCCTGCTCAGGCCCAGTAGGGAAGTAGACATTGCAACATCAGAGGCTGAGCTTCTGGAGAAGTTGGGACCCCAGTGTGGGTGGATAGGTCATTGGGGCACAAATCCCAGGAGAGCACAGCCCCACTCATCTGTTTGGGATTCAAGGACTTTGAGATACGGCTAGAGCATTCCCGGGCTTCCCTGGTGGCTCAGATGGTAAAGAATCCACCTGCAATGCGGGAGACCTGGGTTTGATCCCTGGGTTGGGAAGATTCCCCTGGAAGGGGGCATGGCAACCTACTCCAGTATTCTTTGCCTAGAGAATACCCATGGACAGAAGAGCCTGGCAGGCTACAGTCCATGGGGTCACAAAGAGTCGGGCACAACTGAGCAACTAACCACGACACAGCAGAGCACAAAGAATCCCCAGGACCAGAGCAGCCCCCTGCTGCCCCCTCTGGAAGCAGATCCAGGGGATCACACCTGTGGCATTTTAAAAAATCCTATTCCCAGGACTTCCCTACTGGTCCAGTGGCTAAGACTCCATGCTCCTGATTCAGGGGGCTCTGGTTCGATCCCTGGTCAGAGGGCTAGATCCCGCATGCCTCAACTAAGAGTTTTCATGGCTCAAGTAAAGATGCCAAATGCTGCAATGAAAATCCCATGTGCTGTAACTAAGACCCAGAAGGGCCAAATGCATAAATATATAAAAAATCCTATTCCCTCAGTGACCATCACGGAAATGTAAATCAAAACCACAATGAGATACCACCCCACATAACACCTACTAGGATGGTTACTATCAAAACTCAGAAAATAACAAGTGTGGGTGAGGATGTGGAGAAACTGGAAGCTTGTATACTGTTGGTGGGAATGTAAAATGGTCCAGCCACTATGGAAAACAGTATGATGGTTCCTCAAACAATTAAAAATAGAATTACCATCAGTTAGTTCAGTCACTCAGTCGTGTCCGACTCTTTGCGACGCCATGAATCGCAGCACGCCAGGCCTCCCTGTCCATAACCAACTCCCGGAGTTCACTCAGACTCAAGTCCATCAAGTCCGTGATGCCATCCAGCCATCTCATCCTCGGTCGTGCCCTTCTCCTCCTGCCCCCAATCGCTCCCAGCGTCAGAGACTTTTCCAATGAGTCAACTCTTCGCATGAGGTGGCCAAAGTACTGGAGCTTCAGCTTTAGCATCATTCCTTTCAAGGAAATCCCAGGGTTGATCTCCCTCAGAATGGACTGGTTGGATCTCTTTGCAGTCCAAGGGACTCTCAAGAGTCTTCTCCAACACCACAGTTCAAAAGCATCAATACTTCGGCGCTCAGCCTTCTTCACAGTCCAACTCTCACATCCATACATGACCACAGGAAAAACCATAGCCTTGACTAGATGGACCTTAGTTGGCAAAGTAGTGTCTCTGCTTTTGAATATGCTATCTAGGTTGGTCATAACTTTTCTTCCAAGGAGCAAGTGTCTTTTAATTTCATGGCTGCAGTCACCATCTGCAGTGATTTTGGAGCCCCCCAAAATAAAGTCTGACACTGTTTCCACTGTTTCCCCATCTATTTCCCATAAAGTGATGGGACCAGATGCCATGATCTTTGTTTTCTGAATGTTGAGCTTTAAGTCAACTTTTTCCCTCTCCTCTTTCACTTTCATCAAGAGGGTTTTTAGTTCCTCTTCACTTTCTGCCATAAGGATGGTGTCATCTGCATATCTGAGCTTATTGATATTTCTCCCGGCAAGCTTGATTCCAGCTTGTGATTCTTCCAGCCCAGCGTTTCTCATGATGTACTCTGCATAGAAGTTAAATAGGCAGGGTCACAATATACAGCCTTGACGTACTCCTTTTCCTATTTGGAACCAGTCTGTTGTTCCATGTCCAGTTCTAACTGTTTCTTCCTGACCTGCATACAGATTTCTCAAGAGGCAGGTTAGGTGGTCTGGTATTCCCATCTCTTTCAGAACTTTCCACAGTTTATTGTGATCCACACAGTCAAAGGCTTTGGCATAGTCAATAAAGCAGAAATAGATGTTTTTCTGGAACTCTCTTGCTTTTTCCATGATCCAGCAGATGTTGGCAATTTGATCTCTGGTTCCTCTGCCTTTTCTAAAACCAGCTTGAACATCGGGGAGTTCACGGTTCACATATTGCTGAAGCCTGGCTTGGAGAATTTTGAGCATTACTTTACTAGCATGTGAGATGAGTGCAATTGTGCGGTAGTTTGAGCATTCTTTGGCATTGCCTTTCTTTGGGATTGGAATGGAAACTGACCTTTTCCAGTCCTGTGGCCACTGCTGAGTTTTCCAAATTTGCTGGCATATTGAGTGCAGCACTTTCACAGCATCATCTTTCAGGATTTGAAACAGCTCAACTGGAATTCTATCACCTCCAGTAACTTGATGCTTTCTAAGGCCCACTTGACTTCACATTCCAAGATGTCTGGCTCTAGATTAGTGATCACATCATCATGATTATCTGGGTCATGAAGATCTTTTTTGTACAGTTCTTCTGTGTATTCTTGCCACCTCTTCTTAATATCTTCTGCTTCTGTTAGGTCCATACCATTTCTGTCCTTTATCGAGCCCATCTTTGCATGAAATGTTCCCTTGGTATCTCTAATTTTCTTGAAGAGATCTCTAGTCTTTCCCATTCTGTTGTTTTCCTCTATTTCTTTGTATTGATCGCTGAAGAAGGCTTTCTTATCTCTTCTTGCTATTCTTTGGAACTCTGACAGAATGTGGTCCACTGGAGAAGGGAATGGCAAGCCACTTCAGTATTCTTGCCTTGCGAACCCCATTAACAGTATGAAAAGGCAAAATGATAGGATACCGAAAGAGGAATTCCCCAGGTCAGTAGGTGCCCAATATGCTACTGGAGATCAGTGGAGAAATAACGCCAGAAAAAATGAAGGGATGGAGCCAAAGCAAAAACAATACTCAGTTGTGGATGTGACTGGTGATAGAAGCAAGATCCGATGCTGTAAAGAGCAATATTGCATAGGAACCTGGAATGTCAGGTCCATGAATCAAGGCAAATTGGAATTGGTCAAATGAGAGATGGCAAGGGTGAATGTTGACGTTCTAGGAATCAGTGAACTAAAATGGAGTGGAATGTGTAAATTTAACTCAGATGACCATTATATCTACTACTGCAGGCAGGAATCCCTCAGAAGAAATGGAGTAGCCATCGTGGTCAACAAAAGAGTCCGAAATGCAGTAATTGGATGCAATCTCAAAAACGACAGAATGATCTCTGTTCGTCTCCAAGGCAAACCGTTCAATATCACGGTAATCCAAGTCTATGCCCCAACCAGTAATGCTGAAGAAGCTGAAGTTGAACGGTTTTATGAAGACCTTCAAGACCTTTTAGAACTAACACCCAAAAAAGATGTCCTTTTCCTAATAGGGGACTGGAATGCAAAAGTAGGAAGTCAAGAAACACCTGGAGTAACAGGCAAATTTGGCCTTGGAGTATGGAATGAAGCAGGGCAAAGGCTAATCGAATTTTGCCAGGAAAATGCACTGGTCATAGCAAACACCCTCTTCCAACAACACAAGAGAAGACTCTACACATGGACATCACCAGATGGTCAACACCAAAATCAGATTGATTATATTCTTTGCAGCCAAAGATGGAGAAGCTCTATACAGTCAACAAAAACAAGACCAGGAGCTGACTGTGGCTCAGATCATGAGCTCCTTATTGCCAAATTCAGACTCAAATTGAAGAAAGTAGGGAAAACCACTAGACCATTCAGGTATGACCTAAATCAAATCCCTTATGATTATACAGTGGAAGTGAGGAATAGATTTAAGGGCCTAGATTTGATAGAGTGCCTGATGAACTATGGACTGAGGTTCGTGACACTGTACAGGAGACAGGGATGAAGACCATCCCAATGGAAAAGAAAGGCAAAACAGCACAATGGCTGTCTGGGGAGGCCTTACAATAGCTGTGAAAAGAAGAGAGGCGAAAAGCAAAGGAGAAAAGGAAAGATATAAGCATCTGAATGCAGAGTTCCAAAGAATTACCATATGATCTAGCAATTCCATCTTTGGGAATATATCCCAAAGAATTGAATCAAGGTCTCCAACAGGTACATATTCCATGGTCACGGCAGCATTAGTCACAGCAGCCAAGAGGTGGGAACAAGCCAAATGTCCATCAACAGATGAACAGATGAGCCAAGTGTGGTGTGTACATATAACGGAACGTCGTTCAGCCTTGGAAAGGAAGGCCATTCTGACGCCCGCTTCACTTTGGGTGAACCTGGAGGACATTATGCTAAGTGAAATAAGCCAGACACCAGAGGACAAATATTGTATGATTGCACTTATATTAGGTTCCTAGAATGGGTAAGTTCATAGGGAGTGGTGGCTGCCCAGGCCTGGGGAGAGAGGGAAATAGAGAGTTAGTTAATGTTTAATAGGTACAGAGCTTGGCAAGGTAAAAGGAGTTCTGGGAATTCCCTGGCAGCCCAGTGGTTAAGAATCCGAACTTCCACTGAAGGGGCACAGGTTCCGTCTCTCATTGGGCAACTGAGGTCCGGCATGCCATGTGGTGGCCAAAAAAACAAAGGTTTGCGAGATGGATGGTGGTGATGGTTGCCCAAGAATGTGAATGGACTTAATGCCACTGAACTGTATACTTTCAAATGGTTATGATGGTAAAAAAAAACAAAAAACCCTTATTCTAAGCTCTCCCAAGTGGTCAATACTGGCCTTCTGTTGTGTTTATAAGAGATAAATTAAAATATCAGATGGTAATTGTCATTACAGCAGGTAAGAATCATAGATGCTGGGGTTTCTGGGCAAGTGATCTCACCTCCTTGAGCCTCAGTTTCCTCCTGAGGAAATGGGGATAAAGATAGTCCCTCCCTCCTGGGGCTACCGTGAGGATTCCATGATGCCCCCAAGGGGGCCCACCCAGTGTCCAGTGAGCACTCTGAACCAGCGGCACTTAGTACTGGCAGATATTCCTCAGGCCTTTGGGGTCTGGGAAAATGAGCAGCACAGGGCCTAGTCAGAGGAGAAAAGCCTACTTGCCTCACTACACATATAGGGAAACTGAGGCCTGGAGGAGTCAAGGGACCTGTCCAAGTTCTCTGATATCCCTTGAACCAGAATGCGGTTTTCCAAATCTGTATCAGTTAGCCAGGCTAGGTTGTGCTACAGTAACAAATGAGCCCCACATTGAAGTGTGTCAACACAGCGAAAGTTTGTTTTGCACAACAAAAGCCTGCCAGGAGTCCAGGTGATTCTCCATGGCAACCACCCTCCATGTGAAAGCTCAGGGTGGGGGCTTCCCTGGTGGCTCAGTGGTGAAGAATCCACCTGCCCATGTAGGAGTCACGGATTTGATCCCTGATCCCGGGAAGATCCCCCCTGCTGCAGAGCAAATAAGCCTTGTGCGCCACAACTACTAAGCCTGTGTACCTAGAACCCAGGAGCTGCAATGAGAGAAGCCCCTGTAAGGAGGAGTCCACACACCGCAACCAGAGTAGCCCCTACTTGCCGCAACTAAAGAAAGCCCTCCCAGCAATGAAGATCCAGCATAGCCAAAAAATGAACAAACAGACAAAATTATTAAAAAGACAAATACAAACTCAGTGGGCCAGGCTGCCTTTGTCTCGTGGCACCTCCCTGTCTAGGTCACTGAGACAGGAGGGAGCGGCAGGTCACTTCTTCCCACAACTCATTGGCCAGCACTGGTCACATGACTTCACTCCATGGCAAGGCTGATGGGCCCTGAGAAGGAGAACTGAAGATAGGTAATAACCAGAAGTTTCTACTCAGTATCCGAGAGGGAGGAAGGCCAGTGGATGGCTTTCCCAGGCAGGCCATGTGCACAGTTAACTGGATCAAAAAGAAAAGAGTTTAAGGCTAGAATCACGTCCTCTCCTACCCAAGCCCCCAGCTCCCTTCCCCGGGCAACTGCAGCAAGTTGTGTGCCAGGTGCCCTTGTTAAAATACAAATGAGAGCTTATTGCTCTTTTTCACTCCTTAAAGGAGCAGGCAGGTATTTGTCACAGCTTTTTGCTCTTCCACTGGGCAGTGCCTTCTCCTTATGCAATCAGCGACCCCCACCCCATGCCCATGGGTGTCTAGGCGTTTTCCAAAGTTCTGCTATTATAAACAGTGATGCAATCAATTTCCTGTGTATTTTCCCTTGTCACCCGTGTGAGTGTTTCTGTGGTTTAAATTCCTAAAAATGGAATTGCTTGGTCAGAGGGCAGGTGCAAGGAGCCATCTGACAACTCTCTGGCGGCAGGTGCTGCCTCCAGGGTCAGGAGGGGCTTTTAAGAACAAGTGCTAATGGAGCCCAGTGGGTTTCCATCCCAGGGGGTTTCCAAAGGGGACACAGGAGAGGAGGCAGGAAGAGGGGGTGCCCCTCCCATCTTGACTCTGCCATGCTGGTCCTAATGCTGGTGCTCTGCCACGCCCATCTAACAGAGAGCAAATGCCGAATTCCAGAGGGATGAGTCGCTTGCTGGTGATGCCCAGTGAGCATCCTTTGAGCCACGGTCCCAGACTGGGCTGAGTCCTCCTGGGTTCCAAGATCCCAGCTCCCTCCTGGAGACCTCCTGGATCCTTTCTTTACTGGCCTCTCTCAAAGGCACTCATGTCTCCCCAAGAGCTTTCTTTTTAATTATTATTTTTTTTTTGGCTGTGCTGGGTCTTTGTTGCTGTGAGGGCTCTTCTGTAGTTGCAGTAAGTGGAAGCTACTGTCAAGTTGTGGTGCAGAGGCTTCTCACTGCGGCGGCTCCTCTTGTTGCAGAGCTCGGACTCTAGGTACACAGGCTTCCGTAGTTGCGATGCACAGGCTTAGTTGCCGCTTGGCATGTGGTCTTCCCAGACCAGGGATCAAACCCGTGTCCCCTGCACTGGCAGGTGAATTCTTAACCACTGGGCCACCAGGGAAGTCGCTCCCCAAGGGAGTTGCTGAAACTCATCTTCGCTTTCTTGGGACCCACCGGGTCCAGTTCTCTGGTTGCTTGGGTTGTAGAACCATCAGCCTCTCAGTTTCCCCCTTCGCTGTTTTCATATCTGATGCATCGTTTTGAAAGAGCATCTTGGTATGTAGAGTTTAGTCTTGTTGATTTTTACATTTTGTTTTTTCGGGGAGGGGGCAGTACCATCCCTGTTGTTTCTGGAAAAAAAAAACCTCAAACACTCTTCTTGTAAAATAAAAAAAATAAATTCAAGCAGCACAGAAAGCTATGAGCAAGGAGGTAAAAGGCATCAGCCAGTGATGACTAACTCTGGTTAATGTGTGCATGCACGACCTTCCTCTTCCGTAGATTCTAAGCATTTCTAACCACCCCTTCTAATGATAATGATAATGAAAATCTCTACCTTTCTCGCTAAAGGTGGGGTGTGTGAGTCACCTGAGTGGGACTGAAAGTCGCTTTTAGTCTCCCATTCCCGGCCCTTATCCTTCACCCACAGCCTCCCCTGGGACTCCCCTCCCCCTGCTCTGCTTCCACTTTGAAAGCTGCTTTTCCAGCTCCGGGGAGCAAAGCCTGTAGAGTTTGGTACCGGCGAAGCAGGGGCTGGCGACTCCCTATCCCCAAAGAGTTCTGCTCGCTCTACACCTGAGAGCAGGGATTTCATCCCCTCACCTCCCAGACACCCAGAGGCCAAGATCCAGCCCAGTTTGCCCTGCTGCACCTTCAGCTGGTGGGAAGGACAGTTGATCCCTCTGCCCTGGTTTTCTGCCCCCCCACCCCTGCCCCCCACCTCCATCAGCAACGGTCAGTTCAGTTCAGTCTCTCAGTTGTGTCTGACTTTTTGCGACCCCATGGACTGCAGCACATCAGGCTTTCCTGCCCGTCACCAGCTCCTGGAGTTTACTCAAACTCATGTCCATCTAGTCGGTGAAGCCCTCCAACCATCCCATCCTCTGTGGTCACCTTCTCCTCCTGCCTTCAGTCTTTCCCACCATCAGGGTCTTTTCCAATGAGTCAGCTCTTCGCATGTGGGGGCCAAAGGATTGGAGTTTCAGCTTCAGCATCAGTCCTTCCAAACAGTGAGTCTTCCTAAGTTCATAGCAGGACCCAGCTTGGACCCAGGTGGTCCCATGTGTTTGGGTCTCGGTCTAGCAAGGTGGAGGGTGGGCCAACCCCAGGCCACTTCCATCAGACCATCTCTAGGGAGGAAGGGGCCGCACCTCAGGACTAACTGGGACCTGGCTTGATGGGGGGCAGTGTGGTGGCGGTCCCAGAACCTAGCCCAGAAGAGATGTGAGGCAGAGAGAGGGCTAGAAGGAAGAGAGGCTCTTGGAAGCCTGGCATTCCTCCTCTGGGGCCTCTCGGAGGCACAAAGGCTCTGGTGCTGTGTCATCCACAGCAGTGGGGGGTGGGGAGCATGGCTGAGGGGTGGGTATGTGAAGCACCTGGCAGTGCCCACAGCAGGGGCAGCTCTGCCCAGGGCCATGGCTCTTTCTATCAGCAGCTCCTCAGGTCTGTTCCTGAGGATCCGTGGGTCCTTCTGGTGCCCAAAGAAACCCCTGGGGATGGCTTGACATTGACCATGATCAGGACAGGGCCAAGAGCCAGTGAATGACATGTGCCGGGTGACTGTGCTGCCTCTTCAGGGGAGGCCAGGCGGTGTCAGAAGCCCAAGTGTCCTAGCTGGGCTGGTGCTGGCTGTGTGACCTTTGGCAAATGACTGAAGGTCTCTGAGCCTCGGTTTGCCCACTCACATGGTGGGCCTGTTTGAATGACTGAATGCAATGACCTCATAAAGGATTCTGGGCAGGCCTGTGAGTCCTGGGAGAGGCCTTCTTAGTTGTGGTTTTTGCTTATCTGCTCACCCTTGGGGTGGCAGCCAGGGGACAGCCAAGATATGTAAGTGGCCGGGGTGGGGAGGTGGGGAACCTCAGGAAGCTGCAATTTTCTGTCCCAAATGGCTCCTAATTATTCACAACAGTGGGTTTCAAACTGGCTTGAAACTGGGTTTCAAAAAGATGAAATGGGTTTAAACTGTTGTTTCACACGAGTCTTACACAAGGTCTCAGCCTTGTGCCTTGTTGTAGTTCAGTCGCTCAGTCGTGTCCAACTCTTTGCGACCCCATGGACTGCAGCACGCCAGGCTTCCCTGCCCTTCACTATCTCCCAGAGTTTGTTCAAACTCATGGCCATTGGGTGGGTGATGCCATCCAACCATTTCATCCTCTGTCGTCCCCTTTTCCTCCTGCCTTCAATCTTTCCCAGCATCAGGGTCTTTTCCAAAGAGTCAGATCTTCACATCAGGTGGCCAAAGTATTGGAGCTTCAGCTTCAGCATCAGTCCTTCCAAAGAATATTTAGAGCTGTGCCTTAGACCTTCTCCAAATAAATCTTACCCAAGTGATCCACACTGGAATGAGGAGCCCACTCTGACCCTCCTTGCCCCCTCCTCTCAATGCCCCTTAGGGTCAATGAAAGGCTTGAAAGCCACCACTCTAGGCCAGCGAGGGTGTCACCAGTCACAGGATGTAGAGGTGGCAGATAATTATCTAGAAGGCGTCATTTTCCCAATGCATCTCTCATTGTGCTCATGGAAAATGACAGAAGGAAGAGAAGGCTTCATATCAGAGACCAGTGTTTCCCAGGGTCCTGTCGGGCCTGAGGTCACTAGGCTGGGGCAGGCTGGGCAACTCTGACTCTAAGGGCCTCCTTCCCTCTGGGCAGCACAGACCTGGCCTAGGATGGGTGAGGATACCCCTCTGCGTCGCTAGAGCCTGAATCTCCATCAGTCATTGTCCAGCTACTCGACCTGGGGCAAGTCCCCACTCTGAGCCTCAGCTTCCTCATCTGTAAAATGGTGCAGCAGTGACTCGGCCCAGATAAGCAAGGTTGAGGGGGACATGAAAGGAGCCCATGAAGCTCTGAGCATTGCTCCTGGTACCTGGGGAGTCACAGACCAGTAACGCTCACTGTTGTCAAGAGCAGTAATAAATCCTAAGCAGGTGGGGGCTGGAAGGAAACTTGGCACTCTTACCCCAGAGAGGGAAAAGGTCAAAGGCTAAGGTAAAATAACAGGGTCAGGAATGAAACTCAGGACCTGACACCCAGGCCTCCTGGTCCAGAAAGGGAAGTCCACCTTCTTCCTGCAGCATCGCAGGGAGAAAAAGGGTGCAGATCTCTGAAGAACCCCCAGAAGTTTGCTGTGGCTTCTAAGCTGGTCTTGGCGGCAGGGCAGGCTCTGCTCTATCACCTACCCTGGCTCCTCTGGCCGATCCTTTCTGGGAGAGAAGAGGTGCCTGCCTTCCTTTCCTGCTGCTATTCTGTGCAGGTGACCTGCAGGCTGGGGGGAGGATGAAGGCGGACGTGGGAATCTGGGAGGGTTGGGCACAGGTGATTCGGAGCCAGGAACAACTGCCACCGAATGCTGACATGTGTGCGGCAGTGCAGCAGTTCCCAGGGGGAGCACCTTGTCCTCCATCAAGGGGAGGGGACCATCACTGGCCCAGTCTGCAGATGAGGAAACTGAGGCTCTTAAGGCCACAGACGGGGAGCAGTGTGGTCCGTTGTGACTGAGCAGCTCTTCCACACTCCTGGCCTGATTTTAGGAACTCACAGCATACCTTGGTCCTCCTCTGTGCCTGATCAGCTGTGGGGACTGGTCGGAGGGGCCTTGAAAACTTCTAGACTCTCAGATTTGAGAGCCAGTGGGCCCTAGAGAGGGGTTTCTCTGGTGGCTCAGATGGTAAAGAATCTGCCTACAATGCAGGTGACCTGGGTTCCATCCCTGGGTCGGGTAGTTTCCCCTGGAGAAGGGACTGGCAACCCACTCCAGTATTCTTGCCTGGAGAATTTCATGGACAGAGGAGCCTGGTGGGCTACAGTCAGTCCATGGGGTCACAAAGAGTCAGGCACTGCTTAGTGACTAACACTTTCACTTTTTTGCCCCAGAGAACAGGAAGTTAAGTCTTTGGCCCCATCCCACAGAGGAAAAAACTGAGGCTCAGCCAGGTCCTCTGGAAGCAGTGGGCCGTCCGGCTCCAGCTGGGGATTGGGGTGGCAGGGGAGGCTCCTGGGGCCGCAGCTCCCTCTTGGCCCAGCTTCTACCTTCCCCCCCATCTCCAGTGTCCCCAGTCCTCTGGAGGAAGATTTCCGTGGTCCCGGTTGGGGGTGCCAGACTGCCAGCGACGAGTGTTTTTTTAATCCCAGCCCCGCTGACTTAGATGATTATTCTTATTTAAGGCAGGGAGGAAACGCGCGAGCGTGGCAGCCGGTCACCTCCGGGCGGCGGCCCCTCCCCGCCTGCCGCCGTGCTCAGCTCCAACCTGAGCGGGAAAGGGGAGGGGGGAGATGGGAAGCGGGAGTGGGGAGGGGGAGAAGAGGGTGGGGGTGACGAGAGAGGGGTTAGAGGGAATAGGGAGTGGAGAGGAGGGAAGAGGGAGGAGGGGGGAAGGAAGGGGCAGGAAGGAGAAGATTAGGGAGGAGGGGAAGGGGGTGGGGGGAACGAGGTGGGGGAGGGGCAGGGAAGAGGGTGGGGGGAAGAAGACGCGGAAGGGGGAGCACAGAAAGGCACCCCCCACCCCACCCCCGCAGCTCCCTAAGCAGTTAGGAGAGAGGGAGATACACAGATGAATAATTTACTACGGGCAATGCAGGAAGAATTTAGAAACTCTCAATTTATAAATATTTATTTTCACAAGTTCGCCCCCTCCCGACTCTTCTTTCCCTGGCTGGCCCTCGTTCCTTCTCCATTCCCCCCCCCCGCCCCCCAACTTTTGCTGACCCTGTCTCTCCCACGGCCTCTCTCCATGTCTCTGCGCGCGGCCGTGACTGTCTCTGTCTCCCCTTCTCGGCCTCCGTGACTGGGGTGGGGCGGCGATGTGTTTTCTCGCCCGTGTCTCTCTTTTCTCCATCTCTGCGGCCTGAGTCTCTCCCTGGCTGGGTGCATCTCTTGTCTCTGTATCCCTATCTCTCCATCTCTGGGGGTCTCTACCCCGTCTGTCTCTCCAGCCTCTCCCATCCTAGGACCTCAGTTCCGGTCCGCATGGGTTGGGGCGGGGTGTCGGGGGAACCCTTGGAAGACTCAGAGGGGCGAGGTCGTTTCCCTGACAACCGGCGGGCGTTGGGCAGAGCCTCACCGGCTATAGATTAAGAAATCGGATCCCGAGGGGCGGGGGCGGGAAGCCGCGAGAGCCCCGCCTCCGCCCCGCCCCGACCACGCCCCCTCCCAAAAGCTTGTTGGGGCGCCCCCGGGGGTGGCTTGGGGAAGGCACTGGGATCGGACGGTAGGGGTGGGAGGGGACTCCCTGGAAGACCCGGCAGGAGGAGGAACTTTGGCAGGTAATCAGTGGATCACTTAATCAATCAGTTAACCAATGGTGGGGCAATCAGTTTACAGGCACGCACAACGGGGGGAGTTTAAGAGCTCCCGGTGGAATGAGACGGAGCTGAGTTCTGAACCCTCACGGGCCTTGTCCTGGCAGTGTGGTCCCCTGAGCTGAGTCCCTGCACATCTGGCCGGTCTCTCCCATCTGTGCAGCAGCCCCTACCTGCAGGGTCGACCCTCCAGGCGGGTCCGTTGCCTTTGTCCATCCTTTAGTTCACAAATGGAAAAGGGAGGCCCTCGGAGGGGAGGGGGACCTGGAGGCAGGGTTACCAGGCATTTAACAAACTCAGCAAAATTGACTTCCTCCGTTGGCATGCTTTTTGTGAGCTGGGAACTGCACTCAGAGGTGATCCTACCCTTGACAGCACCTGGCTCGAGGCCTGACCCAGAGCCGGTCCTGGGTTTGCCTACCTGCTCCCTTTCTGTCTCCGCTTTGGCCCCCCTCCTTTCCCCCTTGTGTGGGGAGGCTGAGTTCCAGAGAAGTCAGCTGGTGGGCATGGATTCCCACCCTTCCCCTTAAGCCATTTCTGAGCCTGACACTCAAGTGCCAAAGCGCTGGGGAGAGGTCCTCTAGTCATGGAGGACTCCTCAGGTAGTGACCTCAGGGTCCTGGCTGGCAGGGTCTCTTGGCACACGTGCCCTGCTCCCTGCAACCTGAAACCTGTGTGCCATTTAATAGGTGAACTCTTGTTTGTTTAAGCACAACCCTTCTGACAGGCACCAGCTCCTTCTCGCCCCAGCCCTCCCTCCCCAAAGCTGGCTGGACTGGAAGATGGGGAAGGGGCTGGTGGAATGATTCCCTGCTCCAGGAAGGACTGAGGAGTCACTGGGAACGTGACTATTTATAATTTCAGCGGCCCCTTTAAGCCTGGGCTCCAGGCCTGTTGCCAGGTGGGCTCTGTTTGAAGCTCTCAGCTCTAATCTGGCTGCAGCAGCAATGCTCCCAAATCTGCAGCAATGCTCCCACATAGGGGTCCTGTGGTTGCTCCAGAGGCAGGATGGGCCTGGCTTGTGGAGCTCTCCCAGGCTGGAGGGCCACCCCCTCCCCGTCCCCAGGTCCCCACAAAAGGCAGATGCTACATGTACACACACACACAGACACCTCTCTATGAAACAAACACACAAACTCATCCTCACAGACCCAGGGAGAGAGAAGCCCGCGACTGCCGCGTGGACTGGCAGTGGTGTCTGTGGTCTGTGAGCCCCCAAGCCAGCCATTTTTCCTCTGCAGGAAGGATTTCTCTGGAATGCTATGGCCCTTCTCGAAGATTCTAGACTCTATACTCCTTGAGCCCCTGGAATACCCCTAGTGGGTTTAGAACATGGACCCACTAGGAACTGAGAGGAAGAAAGGCTGGAGAGGTGGTGGGCGGAGCTGTCAGATCTTGAAGGAGGAGATTGGCCCACGTGGCCCCTGGCTCTCCACGCTGGAGCTCATCCCTGGTGGAAGGGGTCTCACTCCCCCAGCTGAGAGCTGGGGACGGTGAGACTGGAAGAGCAGCACACCCAAGATCCCCAGCCAGTGAGAGGATCGGCTGGGATTCGAGCCACGTGTCTAGGGCCCAGGCTCTCACATGCCTCTGCACTCGCAGGCGGGGCAGTCGACAGCATCCCACCATCTTTTCTCGAATGCAGGTTTGGGGGTTTCCGCGTGGCCGACTATGGCTGGCAGGGCAGCTCACATCCCCACCTGGTGGGTAATGGGCTCCCAGTTCACATTCCCTGGCCGATCCCTTCTGTATAGAGAACGGGGACCAAGGAGGACCTTTGGTCAGGCTGTGACCTCTACAGCTAGCTGGTCTCACTGTGGAGCCACAGATCAGACTGTGGGGTAACGTGCACCTCAGGGGGCTCCAGGGGCATGGAGGACACGAGAAGGCTGAGACTCGGGAACCCCTGTGTCAGACAAGGCACAGGATGGGGAGCTGAGGCCTGGGGTCCAGTTCTAGAGCCAGCTGTGTGACTTCAGGTCAGGCCCGCTGTCTCTCTGGGCCTCAATAAAATGAAGGAAGCTGTGCCCCTAACCTCTGAGGGTCCTCCCAGGTGGTCTGGAGAGACAGTGCCTGGTCTTAGGGAACCAGAGTGCATAGCCCCTCTCCCAGGGCTGGGCCACGTGCCAGCAGGGGCTAGCAGTGGCCACCATGTTAAAAAATAATTGTACGTATATATTTTTGGTGGCGCTGGGTCTTCTTGCTATGGTGACGGCTTTCTCTAATTGCAGGAAGCGTGGGCTTCTCACTTCGGTGGCTTCTCTTGCAGAGGAGCGTGGGCTCTACACCGCGGACTCAGGAGTCATGGCCCCCGGGCTTAGCTGTCCCGAGGCATGTGGAATCTTCCCAGACCAGGGATGGAACCCAGGTCCCCTGCACTGCCAGGTGGATTCTCAGCTACTGGACCACCACGGAAGCCCCAGTAATGGCCTCCATTTATACAGCACCTACCGTAGGCTTCCCTGATAGCTCAGTTGGTAAAGAATCCACCTGTGATGCAGGAGACCCTGGTTTGATTCCTGGGTCGGGAAGATCCCCTGGAGAAGGGATAGGCTACCCAGTCCAGTATTCTTGGGCTTCCCGTGTGGCTCAGCTGGTAAAGAATCCGCCCACAATGCGGGAGACCTGGGTTCAATCCCTGGGTTGGGAAGATCCCCTGGAGAAGGGAAAGGCTACCCACTCCTGTATTCTGGCCTGGAGAATTCCATGGACTGTATGGTCCATCGGGTCGCAGAGTCGGACACGACTGAGCAACTTTAACTTCACTCATCGTAGGCTTGAGCAAACTCTGGGAGATAGTGGAGGACAGGGAAGCCTGGCGTGCTGCAGTCCATGGGGTCTTAGAGTCAGCCACGACTTGGCGACTGAAAAACAGCAATAGTACCTACCCTATAGGGTTCAGTGAGAATTAACTGGGTCACAGCCATGGAGGGAAGAGATGGAGACCCAAGCCCTCCCAGCACAGAGGCCTCAAGGTTTGTGGTCCTGGCCGCTGGCTGAGCGGGGCCGGTGGGCAGTGCCGCAGTTTGTGGCTGCATGTCCCGGGTGTGACACTGCGCAGAGCGGGCCGTCTGCTTTCCAGAATGCTGCTAAGGAAGGCGCGGCTCAAGCTGCCTCCCCTGCCCCCTCCACAGGCTGCTTCCCCCTCCCTCCCTCGTTCCTGGTCCAAGGCCAGCTCCCCAAGGCTCCAGGGTGCCACGCCCCTGTACCTGGTGTTCCTGGGCAGAGGCTGGAATGGGAGGGCTGGCTCCCAGAGAGCAGGGGTCACAACGCACTCCCCCCTCCTCTGGCCTGGACCAGCGAAGGGCTTGGGGCACAGTCTCGGAGCCTCTCCAGTGGATCCCATCACCCTCCATGTGGGTCCTTGGGCGCACAACACCAGATCTGTTTCCCCACTCTGTAGACTACTACGGATGTTCCTGCCGAGAGGCCGGAGGGAGGATGTGATGCCCACACCTCAGCTCAGGGCAGCTCCAGCATCCTTTGGGTTGGCACCTTCTACCCTGGAGAAGGAAATGGCAACCCACTCCAGTATTCTTGTCTGGAGAATCCCGTGGACGGAGGAGCTTGGTGGGCTACAGTCCACAGATCGCAAAGAGTCGGACACGACGGGGCGACTTCACTTTCACCCCATCAGAGATTCCAGCCAGAGCCCTCCAGTGGAGTCAGGGGCCTGGAGTCATGGGAACAGAGGCCAGAATTTGCCAGCAGCCTGATCAGAAGACCACAGTTAGGGGGTGGGACATCCAGGGAGTGGTCCTCTGCACCAGCCCCTCCATGCTGCCGAGTGCCAGTGAGCCCCCAGACTTCATCCCGTCCCCAGGAACTACCATCCACCGGTCTTACCCCGCGATCCTGCTTCCCCCACTCCTCTCGCCTCCCGCAGTCTGCAGCCACTTTGCCTCCCCGGGGAACTGACATCTGCCCACACTCCCAGCTGCTGTTCCCCTCCTACTCCTCCTCCATCTCCCGCCTGGAATGCCGCACCAGCCTCTTCCAGGAACCCCTCCAGGATGGCCCCAGGGACCCACACTCTCCACAAAGGCCCCTGTGGGTCTGGTGAAGTGTCACGCCAGCTCACGATGACCCAGCAACTCTGATGGGCTGAAATTGGCTCGTCTCCTTGGCTTTGAAGACTCTAGGGACCTGGTTCCTGCTCACCCCTGCAGCCTTCCAGCTCCCCGCCCCCACCTCTGCTCCAGACAGACCAGCTCTCTTCCAGCCTCTGTGCCCTTGTACACGCTGTTCGGAGGACTGGAATTTTCTCCTGGGTCATCGGACCAACTGTTCATTCCTTAGGACTCAGCCCAGACTTCCTCTTCTCCAGGGAGGTGGTCCGTCTACTTGTCTGTCACCCACACTAGACTATCGGGGAAGGGGCTGTGCGTCTTGTTTATCTCTAAACCTCCAGCTTGGCTCCAGCTTGGGAGGTGGGGTCACCTGTGCTGGTGGAAGGATAGCTCGATCCCACCCCGTTCCACTCCGGCTCCATCCACACACCCCACTCCTCCCCTGGGAGCCATCTTCCTTTCCCTTTCCTTCCTTTCCCTCTTCTCTGGGTGGGTAGCATTGTGCTAAGGGCATCCACATTGAAGTCGCGTGACCCGTGCCTCCTCATGGTGCTGAGCCTCAGTTCTTTGTCCGCAGAGATGGAGAGAACCACTGCACGACCATCCCAGGGTAGCTCCAAGGATTAAGTGAAGAGCATTAATCGTATCCTTGGACGTCACAGGAGTTCAGTATATGTTAACTAATATCGTTGTCCTTGTTCTGTATTATCCAGCCGGGCCGGTTGTAATCACCTGCTCCTGGCCTGCGTCAGGGGCGCCTGTCACTACAGCTCTCTGCTCCAAGCTGCCCACAACTTGAATCATTTCATCTTCACTTAGAACACTCAATGGCTTCCCCCAGGATATAAAAACTCCAGCTAATTTTCAAAGCTCTTCATCACCTACTTTTCTGGTGAGGCTGCCCTGTGTGTGTGTGTGTGTGTGTGAGTGTGTGTGTGTGTGTGTGTGCACGCTCAGTCATGTCCAACTCCTTGAGACCCCATGGGCTGTAGGAACCTCCAGGTTCCTCTGTCCATGGAGTTTTCCAGGCAAGAATACTGGAGTGGGTTGCTACGTCCTACTCCAGGGGATCTTCCTGAACCAGGGACTGAACCCACCTCTCTTGTGTCTCCTGGATTGACAGGTAGACTATTCTTTAACACTGTGCCACCTGTGAAGCCCCGAGGCTGTCCTGAGTAGTAGCCAAAAGATGACCTTCTGGCAGGCCCCTCCCCACCCTCAACAGGAGCTGGGTGACCCTAGGTGGGTCTTCTACTTCCCAGAGCTTCTGGATCCCTCAGCTGCAAAGTGGCACTGATACCAGTGCCTCTTGGTGGTCCATTTCCTGGGGGTGTGGGCAACAGGGGCCCTGGGTGCAAAGAGCTGGCCTAGTATGGGGGATGTGCCAAGCACCGGAGCCTCATGGCCAGCTCGGGCCAGCCCATAGCCCTGCACGCAGGCTCTGGAAAGAGGCCAGAATCCACGCTGATCCTCGTCTCCTCAGAGTCCCCGTCTTTCCAGGCTGAATATTACCCTGATTGTGTTGTAGAGAAAGGAAGAGAACATTTGTTCTCTTTTTAAAGAAAATAACATTTTCCCCCATTTACAAAAGGAATACATGTAAACTGTGGATAATTTTGAAATTAAGACAAACCAAAGAGAAAATTTTAAATGATCTATAATTCATCACCCATCCATAGAACTTTGAGTGCCTGAACTTCCAGCCTCCAGACTCTTTGTACTAGGTGTGCAGCACCGGATCTGCAGCACCAGATCTGCTTGGAGCCCAGAAAGGGGCTCACAGCATTCTGGTTGGCAACCTGGTTCTTCCTCTTACCAGCAGAACTCAAACTTCTCTGCCCAAGGCCTCTGCCTGCTGGTACCCAGAGATTTCCTCACCCCACCCCAACCCCAGCAGCATCTGTTAGAAGTTCAGGGTCTCAGGGAAGTTCCCTGGTGGCCTAGTGGTTAGGATTCTGGGCTTTCACTCCTGTGGCCCATGTTCAATCCCTGGTGCGAGAACAGATCTTGCAAGCCATGCAGCATGCCCCCCCTCCAAAAAAAAAGCAAAGAAAAGAAGTACAGGATCTCAGCCCAGGGGCCCCAGAACCTGCATTTCCCCAGGATCCCAGGAGGCCCAAAGGTTTCCAATGGCAGCTGAGTGCCCCGAGTTGTGGATACACTTACACTTATCTGAACCAACCCCCTATTATTGAACATGGAGGTGGTTTCCAAGTTGTGATATCATAAGGCCACAGTGAACAGCCTTGTGATAGCTAAACCTTGGGCACACTGTGGGTATTTTCCAGGAGCAGGTATTAAGGAGACTTCCTTAATTCTGCTTCACTCCCCTTCTTCCCCAGAACATTCTGGAGCGGGGTAGGGTCCATCTTCATTCCCATTCTGCAGGTGAATAAACTGAGGCTGGGGACAGACAATACTCTGCAGGGTCCCATAAACAGTGGCCAAGCCAGGGCTTAACCCAGCCTGGCCAGGTTTCCTTTCTTCCACACCCATCCTATTGGCCTTTGCTGTAAGTTTTTGGTCCAGTGTCAGCGCCTGTTTGTGTGAGGTGGGACTCATGAATGTCCCAAGCTGGGCACACAGCGGCTTCCTGATGTCCCTGTCCCTGCCTAGTGGGACCAGTTTGCCCCGGTGACAGATGAAGCTTGGCTGGGTGGATAGCGTGGCCTCTGTCCACTGTGGGCACCTTGAAGTGATGGTGGGCGGGGCTTCAGGGAGGGGACCGGAAATGGTAAGAGAAGCAAGAGGGGCTTCCGGGTCAGCGGGGACGGGGCTCAGGCCCAGAAGAGAGGAGGACAATGGCAGGGGGCTTTCCTGTGCTGTGGCAGGAAGAACAGTCATGTGACTGTGAATCCTTTTGGGGGAAACCCTTGGTGAAGAGTGAGCAGAATGCACTGATGGCAGCAGATTCTATTAAAAGCAGTTCTCATTACTGTACCGTTAATTATTAATAGGATCGGGCAAATCAAGGATGGGAAGACCCAGCTGGGCCTGATTCAAATCTTGCCTCTGAAGCAAACGGCTTTTGGGTCCCGTCCAGGAGACCCAGCCATGGACGTGCCTGTTGAAAAGTGAGGACAACCCGAGGCTGCCGTGGTGGCACAGGCATTGCTAATAGCTGCTTTTAAAAAAGCTAAAGAAAAGGAGCCCAGAGGAGGCAGACGCCCACCTCTGTCTATTTGCACCCCTACCCCTGAGCTTTTAGGCCTGGATGACCTGGGCGTGCCTTTCCTGCAGGCTTCATCCTTCTCTGAGCACTGCCCAGACTTGGGGCTGTTCAGCCTCTAAAGAGATCCAGAGAGGAGCTGTCTCCATGGAGCAGCGGAAACCACAGTGAGAACAAAACCAAGAGAGTTTGGGCTGAGGACACCCCAAAGATAGAGATTTCAGCCCTCTTTCTTGCTTAGAGGGATTGACTGCCTTATCTACACCGAACTCCTATTGACCCTTCAGAGCCCAGATCAGATGGCCTCTCCTTTAGGCAGCCCTACCCAGTCCTAGCTCTGCTAACAAACAAAGATACAGACCCTGTCCCTGCCCTCACAGAGCTACCAGTCTGACAGGAATCTAGCCAGGTGATTAATCAAATAATCATCACAAACCATGAAGACAAACAGGCACCACGCTCTAAAGTAGGGAGATGGGAACCACGAGGGCAGGGCTTCTAATGATTCTATCATCCTCTCCTCTAGACTACCTGGAGCAAAAGTAGGTTCTCAGTAAATGTGTCTGATCTCACAGACTGCTAATTTGGGAGCATAAGAACAAGGCCTTCAAGATGGAGAGGTTTCTGGAGAAGCCAGCTTTGCACAGCAGAGGGACAAAGGGGCAGGGGTCTGGGCCTTTTCCCTGTTCCTCCATCACTGCAGAACTCTCCTGGATTATTAACTGATTTACCCTGACATCCACTATGAAGCCAAGGCATGAATGCACTATGGTGTTTTGTTTTTTTTCGAATAAATAAACATGAATGAATGAGTGAATTTAGGCTTTAAAAAAAAAAAAGCACTAAAAACCAGTGGAATTCTACTTAAAAAAATATAGAGCTAGAAACTCTGATAGTCATTCTTATTTTTTCACTAAATACCCATGAGGGTAGAGAGAAAGATGAAACCTCCCTCATTGTGGGAAATAGCTGCCAACCTCATGCCAGAATCTGGGAGGAGCCATACTGAGGATAATAGCAAGGGGCAGTGTTGGAGAGAAAGCTGAGGACACAGAGACTGGGGACAAAGGTCGGAAGATGCTCAGAACCTTCTCCATCAGTTGCTCCCACTCAGAGAGCTGAATCTGCGCCAGTCTGAAAACTGGACAGTTGTCCTTCTCCCACATGCTACTGATGTCCCTGGTCATTCAGAAAAAGTGGGTAGGGCAGGGGGCTTTCGTGGTGTAAGGTATTCTGGGAAGCAAACATGATCATTGTAGGGAGCTGGGTGGAGGGAGAAAAATAGAGAACTCCCTAGTAGCAGTGCATGCTGGGACTTCTGCTTATTTCATCTGTTCAGAAAATCCAAGAATCATTTAACTAAGCTGGAGTGAAGGCTGCCTTCTTTCAGCAGAGCTGCATTTGGCAGAGCCTGCTGGAAACTGGGACATGGATTGAGCAAAGCCTACTTGATGCTGTTGCCTGGACCAAACACTGAGAATGGGATGGAACCATCAAACAAGTAATAAGAGGACGAGGCCAGAGGCAATCTACACATCCTGTCTCCTCCTAATCGTGGAGTGTGGATGAGTGTTTCTGTGTTTGAGGGACAGTGCAGAGGCAAAAGCATCAACCACAACAGACTGTGAAAAAACACTTCTGAGCATGGAAGGGAACTGGCATTCTGAAACACTGGAGATCAGGCGATTGACAGCAGTTTCCTAAAGGAACCAGAAGAAGACGTCAGGAAACCATGTGGCCATTTTACTGGAAAGACCTGCTCTGCAAATCAGGAGGCAGAAAGCACAGGGCAGCCCTGAAAGATGTGAAAAGCAAGCCTGGGGACTTTCCTGGCAGTCCAGGGGTTAAGACCGTGTGCTTCTCCTGCAAGGGTGCCCGTTAGATCCCTGGTTGGGGAAAGAAGAGACCCCTTATGCTGCACGGTACAGTGAAAAAATAATAACAATTATTTAAAAAGAGAGACACGACACAGACAGGAAAGAAACAGGAGGAGGCTGGGTGAAAGTGAAGGCAGAGATTGGAGTGATGCAGCTCCAAGCTAAGGAATGCCATAAGCCAAGAGAGGGGCAAGGAACAGATGCACTCTTGGAGCTTCCAGAAGGAACCAGCCCCGCCATCACCTGGACTTCAGACTTCCGGCCTCCAATGCTCTGAGAGAACACATTTCTGTTGTAAGTCACCCAGCTGTGGTAGTTTGGCATAGCGGCCCTAGGAAACTAAGACAGATGGAGTTAAGAAGGATTGCAAGAAAAGAAAAAACATGGTAGCAAAGTTGAAGGCCTTAGAATATTCTCCATGAGGCAGAGTCGACTCATGGGAAAAGACCCTAATGCTGGGAAAGATTGAAGGCAAGAAGAGAAGGGGGCGGCAGAGCATGAGATGGTTAGACAGCATCACCAACTCAATGGACATAAATTTGAGCAAACTCTGGGAGACAGTGGAGGACAGAGGATACTGGTGTGCTGCAGTCCATGGGTCGCAAAGTCAGGACTTAGCGACTGAACAACAACAAAGCGATGAAGTCCACACTGCTGCTGCTGCTGCTGCTGCTGCGTCGCTTCAGCCGTGTCCGACTATGTGTGACCCCACAGACGGCAGCCCACCAGGCTCCCTTGTCCCTGGGATTCTCCAGGCAGGAATACTGGAGTGGGTTGCCATTCCTTCTCCAATGCATGAAAGTGAAGTTGCTCAGTCGTGTCCAACTCCTAGCGACCCCATGGACTGCAGCCTACCAGGCTCCTCCGTCCATGGGATTTTCCAGGCAAGAGTACGGGAGTGGGGTGCCAGTACCTTCTCCAGAAGTCCACGCTGGAGACCGTAAAAAGCAGACATTGCAATGCAGGCAAATGTAACCAGTGATGGAGAGAGGTCCACCTTGAGACATTTCCTAAAGTTTGACAGAAATTGAGAGATGACAAAACACGAGAAAGTGATAAGGAGGAGAAGACAGCAAACACAGAGCTGAGATTCTTGAAGAAAAGGCTAGAGTAAGAGATGACTTGGAACATAATGAAGAAAACTCACCTGTGTTTTAAGAAGAAACAAAAAGATCTGAATATGGAGATTGGAAAGACTCATTGTGTTCTGGGGAAATAAATCGAGGATTCTGCTGAGACATGTTCTGGAAAAACACTGCGATTCATACAAATAATGACAACTTGTATATATGCCTCCAGGAAGGAAAAAGCATTACTTCTAAAAGATGAAACCCAGGCTGGTTTAGCTTGTGCCACACTAAATGAAGAGGGTGCCATGTTTATGAGGTTTGGGGGGAACTACTGAACACTCATTACTGAGAGGTATATTCCCATCAGCTGGGAGTCTAAGAGTGACAACCCCTAGGCCTTAAATAAGCCTGGGTGTTAGTACTAAAGCCAGTTAAAAAGCAGTGAGTCTAAAGATTTACTGTCAATATCATTTCCAGACTAAATACAAATGTCAAAAATTGTTCTTAAATGGCACGTCATAGAATGGAAAAAGTAGATCAAAAGTGGGGGGGGGGCACCTGAGAGACATGTTTAATAAGAGGGTTTCAGGAGGCACTGTTTCTCCTTGAATGATTAGGCAGCTACAAACGGAAGACTTTTTCAATTAAGATAACTTTGAGTGCAATTAGAAATGAAATAGGGACATATGTGCGCCACTATATATAAAATAGATAATGCGTAAGGACCTACTGTGTAGCTCAGGGAACACTACTCTGTAATGGCCTATATGGGAAAGCAACCTAAAATAACAGATTCACTCTGCTGTACCCCTGAAACTAACACAACATTGTAAATCAACTATACGCCAATGCAAATTTTTAAAAAAGAAATGAAATAGCTGCTAACCAAAGACTGCAGAAGATTAAAGCAAAAATTCGAAGTCCATAAAACAAAATTCAAGAACAAAAGGAAGCAGCTGAGGAAATAAAGAGAAAAAGGCGGAGACCAGCTTTCCCATGGAGGTGAGATCCACAGGGTAGATGTCAACAATGAATGTGAATGTGTGGTTTTTCCTAGTAAAATACCAAAGACTCTTGGACTGGATAAAACAAAGATCAACATGGAAATTTAACTACATAGTGCTAATAAGATGAGAAACAGTTGAAAATAAAAGGTCGAGCACAGTTATATGAGACTAGTTCAAGTCAAAGGAAAGCAAGGTAGTAATACTCATGTTGGACCAAGAATCACAGGCAAAAAGCATGAGATGGGACAGATCCTTAGAACCGATAAAGAGTACAAGTCACAGTAAAGATCCGATTGTCAGAATTTTTTACATTCTATATAGGATTAGACCTGACCAGGGGAAGAACAACTTAGATACATAGAAAGATAACCAAAATACTGCTGCGGACTCCCTGGTGGTCTAGTGGTTAAGACTCCACGCTTCCACTGCAGCGGGCTTGTCTTTGATCCCTGGTTCACGAAATAAGACCCAACATGTCATGTGGTGTGGCAAAAAGAAAAACAAAAGACACAAAACACCCAAACAAAATAAACCCCCTTGGAGGAGACTTAACATACTTCTGTCTTTGACGCAGTTAAATAATGTTCTCCCCCTCCCATGTTGGTATAGGACTGGAATAATATAATTAATAAGGTTGATTTAATAATTGAACTTTGTGCCCAACAAATAAAAGATACTCATTTGTTTGCCAGAGCCCATCAAACATTTATGAAAATTGATCATATATTAGGCCATAAAGAAAAATTCAATATAATCCCCAAAGCAGATATAGTGAAAGCCTCAATCTTTGACCACAGTGCAATGAAGCTAGAAATTATTAACAAAAAGTTTAAATGAAAAAGCCAACCGTTTGAAAATTAAAAACCACTTTTGTAAATAACTCTAAGTAAAACCTATGTGACAACTATTTTAACAGAATAACACTACAAATACCAGATATCTATCTAAACATATAGGAAGGTGGTTAAAAATGTGACAAGGAGGAAAATTCATAGCTCAATGATGTGAATTGTTTTAAATAAGGAAGAGTGGAAGGTGAAAAAGGCAAAAAGAATTTAATAAATTAGAGAAGAAAAATAGAAATAAAAGATAAATCGATGACTTGTTTTTTTGGAAAGTCTAATAAATTAGGAAAACTTCTAGCAGATCCAATGATAATAAGCAGAGAGAAATCAATGCACAATTGGAACAAAAATTTTTTAATTAAATTATACTAAGTAAAACCTTGTGATAATAAATTTAAAAATGAGAAAAAGCAGATATTTTAATAAGAAAATACATACAACCAAAATCAATTCAACAAGTAGGAGAAAACCAAAAAACCTAATAAAGTAAATTGAAACGGTAGGTAAAGAGCTATATCCTCGAGCTGTGTTAGGTCCGTTACTTCCACTGGCAAATAGTCAAACATTCCAAACATTCTGTCTCAGGATACAGGAAAGATGGAAAACTTCCCTAACTATCTTAAGAATGTTGGAGAAGGAAATGGCAACCCACTCCAGTATTCTTGCCTAGGAAATCCCACGGACAAAGTTTGAACCTGGTGGGCTACAGTCCCTGGGTCACAAAGAGTTGGACTCGACTCAGCAGCTGAGCACAACCTAAAAATGTAGCACAGCCTAAAAATGAAGAGTTGGCAGACAGCACAAAACCACAGACCGGCCCTGCTTAGGAATATGATAAAAGTCCTAATTAAAACACCAGCACGTTATCCTGGTTGGGACTCGGGGGCAGGGAGAAACAGAAATCTGCTAAACGAGCTCAGAAAAGGGGAAGATGCCTTATAAAATTAAAAAGGAAAGCATGTTAGCTCAGCTCAGCTCCAATGGAGCCCCATCAGGGCCCCATCAGGGCCTATGAATGCATGAGTTCACCTTTTAAAAAAAATTTATTTATCCGACTTCGTCAGGTCCTAGTTGCAGCACACAGGATCTTCAGTGCAACGTGTGGGATCCCTTGTTGCCAAGAACAGACTTTTTAGTTGTGGCTCGAGGTCCAGAGCTCAAGGGCTTCAGTAGTTGCAGTGTGTGGACTTAGTTGCTCTGTGGCATATGGATTCTTGGTTCTCCGACCTGGGATCAAACCCAAATCCCCTGCCTTACAAGGTGGATTCTTAACCACTGGACCACCAGGGAAGTCCTGATTTCACTTTTTTTTTTTTTTAATACTGACCTCCACTGCTACTCATCACATAGCCAAGGCTGAATGACTTTTCAAGTTGACTCTTCAGGTCTTTCAGGCTCCAAAGTCTAAAATTAGCAATAAAAGCATGTTTCCTTAATATGTGTATGGTGACATGTGCAATGTTTGCCAGTCTCTCCAGTACTCCTTCCAGCCTGGCACTGCACTTTCCACTGGGTTTGGCAGTTTATGTGAGCTAATGTATGTCACTTCTGGGTAGAAGCACTTAATTGCTGGTACTTGTTGTTGTTCAGTCACTAAGTTGCATCCAACTCTTTGCCACCCCTTGACCACAGCCCACCTACTTTGTCCATGGGATTCTCCAGGCAAGAATACTGCAGTGGGTTGCCACTTCCTCCTCCAGTCTGCTCAAATTCATAACCATTGAGTCGGTGATGCTCTCTAACCATCTCATCCTCCGCTGCCCTCTTCTCCTTTTGCCTTCAATCTTTCCCAGCATCAGGGTCTAATCCAATGAGTCAGCTCTTCTCATCAGGTGGCCAAAGTACTTCAGCTTCAGCATCAGTCCTTTAAAGAATATTAGGGTTGATTTCCTTTAGGATTGACTGAGTTGATCTCCTTGCAGTCCAAGGGACCCTCAAGAGTCTTCTCCAGCACTACAGTTCAAAAGCATCAGCTCTTCGGCCCTCGTTCTTCTTTATGGTCCCACTCTTACCTCTGTACATGGCTACTGGAAAAACCATAGCTTTGACTATGTGGACCTTTGTTGGCAAAGTGATGTCTTTGCTTTTTAATACTCTGTCTGGGTTTGTCATAGCTTTCCTTCCAAAGAGCAAGCATCTTTTAATTTCATGGATGCAGTCACCATCTGCAGTGATTTTTGAACCCAAGAAAAATAAAATCTGGAGGAGGGTATGGTAAACCACTCCAGCATTCTTGCAGCAAGAGCCCCATGAACAGTATCAAGAACAGTATGAATTGCTGGTACAAGACTCTCCAATTCTATGTTCTTTGCTTCAGTAAGTACAGGAGCATCTGGTGATGTGGAGGTGCAATGCTGAGCCAATCACAGCTGTCCTGGAGAACTACCTGAAAACACAGCCAACTTGATATGAACAAGACATAAATTTCTCTCAGGCCATCATATTTTGAGATTCTTTGTTGCTGTGGCATAATCTACTTATCTTAACTAATTCAATGACATGACAAAGAGTACCTGTCTCAAGCCAAAAGCCAATACCTTATTTAATGGTAAAATACTGAAAGCATTCTGAGCCATGTCCAGAATAAGGCAAGGATGCTTAATAATGCTTCTATAATTTTACATGGCTCTGAAAGTTCTAGACAATGCAATAAGACAAGAAACATAAACTAAAGGACAACCACTAAAAAGAAGACAAAATTATCCGTATTTGTGGATAATCACCTTCTTGAAAACCCAAGGGAAGCAAATGAAAAACTATTAGATATATAGGAGAGTTCTACAAAAGTAGTCAGTTATAAGATAAACATACAAAAAAGTCAATCGCTTTCTTCCCTCCCTCTTCTTTTTTGCTTTCTATTGGACTGATTGCATTTTATTTTCTTTTCCTTCTGTCAGCTTAAAAGTTATACATTGCATTTCTGCCATTTAGATGTTATCGTTAAATTTTTATCATACATAATTGACTTAACATAATCTAAATCAATATTCTCCACCCTCCTCCTAGACAGTACAGAGTCTTAGAGTGATTTAACTCCAACCATACCTTCCAATCCCCATGTATGATTGCCTAGTATTTTGGTTCCATCTTGTTTTGAGCCTACATCTTTCATTATTATTATTGATTGTTACAGTCAACTCTCCTTTAGACTTTATCCACATTTTAATATATTTGCTCATCACTCATCACATACCTGGTACAGGGCTTGAGCTCTCTCCTTAGGTAATCCCTTATTAATTCTTTAAGCAAAACTCTGTGAGTGGTAAAATTTCTCAGTCTTTGTCTGAAATTTCTTTTTTTTTTTTTTCAAAAAAAATTTATTTGGTTGCATTGGGTCTTAGTTGTAGCATGCAGGATTTTCAATCTTCATTGCAGCACGTGGAATCTTTCAGTTCAGTTCAGTTCAGTCGCTCAGTCATGTCTGACTCTTTGCGACCCCATGAATTGCAGCATGCCAGTCCTCCTGAGAGTCCCTTGGACTGCAAGGAGATCCAACCAGTCCATCCTAAAGGAGATCAGTGCTGGGTGTTCTTTGGAAAGAATGATGCTAAAGCTGAAGCTCCAGTACTTTGGCCACCTCATGCGAAGAGTTGACTCATTGGAAAAGACTCTGATGCTGGGAGGGATTGGGGGCAGGAGGAGAAGGGGACGACAGAGGATGAGATGGCTGGATGGCATCACTGACTCGATGGATGTAAGTCTGAGTGAACTCCGGGAGTTGGTGATGGACAGGGAGGCCTGGCGTGCTGCGATTCACGGGGTCACAAAGAGTCGGACATGACTGAACGACTGAACTGAACTGAACTGAGGCCTCCCTGTCCATCATCAACTCCCGGAGTTCACTCAAACTCATGTCCATCGAGTCCGTGATGCCATCCAGCCATCTCATCCTCGGTCATCCCCTTCTCCTCCTGCCCCCACTCCCTCCCAGCATCAGAGTCTTTTCCAATGAGTCAACTCTTCACATCAGGTGGCCAAAATACTGGAGTTTCAGCTTTAGCATCATTCCTTCCAAAGAAATCCCAGGGCTGATCTCCTTCAGAATGGACTGGTTGGATCTCCTTGCAGTCCAAGGGACTCTCAAGAGTCTTCTCCAACACCACAGTTCAAAAGCATCAATTCTTCAGTGCTCAGCCTTCTTCACAGTCCAACTCTCACATCCATACATGACCACTGGAAAAACCACAGCCTTGACAAGACGGACCTTTGTTGGCAAAGTAATGTCTCTGCTTTTGAATATGCTATCTAGGTTGGTCATAATTTTCCTTCCAAGGAAAGTGTCTTAATTTCATGGCTGCAATCACCATCTGCAGTGATTTTGGAGCCCAAAAAATTAAGTCTGACAATGTTTCCACTGTTTCCCCATCTATTTCTCAGTTGTGGCATATAGGATCTAGTTCCCTGATCAGGGATTGAACCCCAGCCCCTTACATTGGGAGAGAGGAGTCTTAGTGACTGAATCACCAGGGAAATCCCTGAAATATCTATATTTTGCTTTCACTCTTGAAAGACAGTTTAGCTGAAAGACAGTTTCAGTTGACAAATACTTTCTTTCATCATCTGGAGTATATTTATTATTGCATTGACTTTTGGCCTTTATTGTTGTTGACAGTTTTCGTTATTTCTTTGTGGCATGTGTGGAATTGTGGTCAAAGATATGACCTGGAGTTCTGGGCTGACTAGGTCCACATCCCAGCCCTGCCATTAATCATTGTGTAATTCGGTGCCCAGGTATTTACTGCTCACAGTTTTGCTGTATGAGTTGGGTTCAGCTGGCAAGTTCTTCTGCTAGCCCTGCTAGAGTCGTTCGTGTGCCCGTTCTCATTCGGGGCCTGAATGGGGTAAAGGGTTTAGCACGGCCTCACTTAAAAGCCTGGCAGTTATTATGGCTGCTATGTGTGTGTGCTTAGCTGCTCAATCACGGCCGACTCGTTGCGACCCCCTGGCCTGTAGCCTGCCAGACTCCTTTGTCCATGGGGGTTCTCCAAGCAAGAATACTGGAATGGCTTGCCATGCCCTCCACCAGGGGATCTTCCCAACCCAGGGATCGAACCCAACCAAGGAGTCAAACTGGGGTCTCCTGCATTACAGGCGGATTCTTTACCATCTGAGCTATCAGAGTTGCCAGGGAGGTCATCTCAGGGATCAAACCCAACCAAGGAGTCAAACTGGGGTCTCCTGCATTACAGGCGGATTCTTTACCATCTGAGCTATCAGGGTTGCCAGGTAGGTCATCTCAATTCTCTTCCACCAGGAGTCCACATTGAGTTTCTTGACAAGATGGCAGAAGCAATCTAAGATAGCAAAAGCAGAAGCTATAAGGCTTCTTAATGTCTGGCTTTGAAAGCCACACAACATCAGCTCAGCTGCATTACATTGGTCAAAGCAAGTCTCAAGACCAGACCACAGTCAAGGTTGGGAAAATAGACTCAGATTCTCCCTTGTGGCCAAGTGTGTCCTCTTGAAGGGAGAGCAGCAAAGTCACCTCACAAAAGGTTACTATCAAGGAAAAGTACGATTCTTCAGGAGCCATTACTGTAGCAAAAATTACTGAAGGAATGTGAAGTAATAAAGATGAGCAACTTTTCTGTGTCTTGATTTCCCACCCTGAAAATGTGGATCATGATAATGCGAAGAGTGCTGTTTTGAACAGTTAAAGAGCTAAGTGTAGGGAACTTCCCTGGTGGTCCAGAGGTTAAGACTCCATGCTTCCAATGCAGGGGGTATGGGTTTGATCCCTGGCCGGGGAACTAAGATTCCACATGCTGCACGGTATAGCCAAAAAAAAAAAAAAAAAAGCTAATGTGTAAACCGCTAAGAGCACAGTTTTTCCATCTGGTTGCTTTAAATAATTTTCTTTGTATTTAGCATTATATATTTAGTATCTGTATCTAAGTGTAGATTAATGTTATACACCCTTCTTGGCATTAATACACTTTTCAAATCTGAGGAGTGCTGTCTTTCATCACTCATGGAATACTTCGCCATTATCATGTGGAATATGATCTCTCCTCCATTTTCTTCACAATCTCTCTTTTTTTAGTACATATGTCAAACTTCCTCACTCTATCCTATTTGCTTCTATTTTGGGGTTTTTTTTTTTCTCTCTCTATAAACTGCATTCAACATTTCCTCAGTTCTGTCTTTAAGTTCATGAACATTTCTTTAACTGTGTCTAATCTGCTATTTAACTCACCCACTGAAGTTTTAATTTCAGCGATCATGTTCTTCGTTCTTAGATCTTTGTTTTTCTTCGAATCTGCCTCTTTCAAAAGGTGTTTTTTATTTTCTTATGGAGTCTTTTTTTTCCTTTTAACAGTTTAAAGCACACTTGGTTTATAGTCTCTTTCAGATGTGCTATGATCTCAGTTTCAGACTATGCCTATTCTCCCTTGCGGTAGACCATTTTGTCCTGTTTTTAGCTGTCTAAAACAGGTTTCTACTTTTAGCTGTCAGCTAAGACCTCTCCACTGAGGATCCTGCCCTTTTGCTGGGGGTCTTCAGCTATGAAACAGTTTCTGGCTCTGGTTTTCCCCACCCAATTTCCAAGACCTGGGAATTTCCCATTCTTTCTAGATTAATTATTTCTGCAGTTGTTGCTAAATTTTGTTGGTGGTCCTCAGCAGGAGGAGTGAGGGGAGCATCACCATTACCTCAGTCTGCCAGGTCACTGGAACCAGAAGCCAAATTGAATAAAAAAATATTATTTAAAATCAATAGGGAAAGTATGGGCTATTTATTAAATGGTATTAAGACAATTTGTACAATAATTAGCAGGGAAGGTAATTCATGTTAACATGCACCTAAAGTAAAATAAATTGCAGAGATAACAAAAATATGAAAGTCAAACTGTAAAAGTGCTAGATGAAAATAATCTGAGTGGGAAAAGTCTGTTTAATTATTCAGTTGATGATAAAATGCTCTTGAAACTTTGACTACAAAAAGGTTTAAAAGTTATGTATGTTGAAAACTATGAAAAAACCCCAAAGGAAGTGACCAATTAGGGAGACATTTACAAGATATAATGAAGGTTCAATATCTTCACCTACAAAGAGCTCTCACACACCCAGAAAAAGACAATAGTGAATAGGGAATTGAGCAAAGGATATGAATCAGTTAAAACAAAAATAAGAAGAAAAACAAATGACCAACAAGCACGTGAAATAAGAATTGCAAAATAAGAAAGACAGATGACCAGCGAGTTTATGAAAATACGTTTCTCTTCACTTAAAAAAAAGCACTTTAAAACAAGAGGTCCTTTTTACCTTACCAAATTGGCCAAGCAGTTCAAAAAGGTTAGAATATCCTGTGCAGTGAGGGGGCAAAGGAATTTAACACGACTCTCTTTCCTTGGTAGGAGTGTGTAGTGGGTTGAGTGGTAGCCCCCAAAGATATGATGATGACCTAACCCCCAGAAGCCATAAATGTTACCTTATTTGAAAAAACAGTCTTTGCTGATATAATCAAATTAAGGATCCTGAGATGAAGAGACCAACCTGGATTACAGGACAGGGTCCTTGTAAGAAGCACATGGGGAAAAAATAAAGGAGGCCTGTGACCGCGAGGCAGGGGCTGGGGACAGGGCAGGTGAGTGTGGGCAACGAGCAGAAGCTGAAGCAGACAAGGAAAGATGCTCCCCCAGAGCCTTCAGGGTGAGGGCGGTCCTGCTAACAGCTTGATTTTGGACTTCCAGCCTCCAGATACGCGAGGCAACACATTTCTGTTATTTTAAAACCCCAGGTTTGTGATAATTTGCCATGGCAGTCCTAGGACACTGTCATCAGAACATTTTCAGGAGGGCCACGAGGCAGTATGCAGACAGACTGGTCCTAGAGTGTGCCTTCTTCTAACATGTCTAACTTTCCTCCTAGAAATTACTCAACATTAATAATTGAGGATTTGTTAAAGATTTCTCGGCAAGGATATTCACAAAAGCCTTCTTGAAGGATATTTGAATAAACAACCTCAATAGTCAACGAGAGAGGGTTGGCTAAGTAAATGATGCCTTAGCCCTATAACCAGAGGGACCAAAAATAATAATACCCACAACAGATGGAATACTTTTGATGCGCTGGCAAGGAATGAGTCCTTTCTGCTTCTGACCTCCTGTAATTCTCACAGTAAGGCTGTAAGGTTGGCATCAGTGGCCCCAACCACACAGAGGGGGGTGGCGAGGTCAGAGGGTGGAGGCCAACTGTCCAATGTGACACAGCCAAGGGACCAAGATTCTGACCTCAAGCCCTGGGCTGTGCACATATCCATCAAGCGACAGGATGACTCCTGGAGCAACATCAGATTACCAGGTAACGGAACAGGCGGATGCTGGGCGGCAGAGTGTCGGATGAAAAAAAAAGCGGTGGAGCACGTCCTATTTTTGCAGAAATAAAAACTGCCTTCCACGTGCAGAGGAAAAACGGCTGGAAGGATTTACTATGCACGTTAACAGGGAGGTGACCTCTGGGGAGGGCTTTGGTGATTTTGATGTTCTACACACACGTCTCACAGCTTTGGTAATCAGAACAAAATGATAAAAACCAAAACCACGCCGCCGGGCTGGGCGGACCTCACCTGCCTCGGAGTGTGTCCTAGGAGATGGGGAACAGCCGCAGGACCCCAGGCGCCTGACTCCCCTGCCCTTGGCCTTCTCCCTGGCGCTGCTGTCTGCACCTGCTTTGCACCCGCTCATCCGTGGGCATCGATTTTTCCATCCTTCAGAGAAGCGCCTGAGGAAAAGGAAAGAGCATCTCTGGATCAATGAGCAGAGCCCTGCAGCCAGGGTCAGGGGGGTGTTGTGGGCCGTCTGTCACTGCCGTCCAAGACTGGAGGGGGAGACTCGGGGGGGTGGTGGGGAAGCCTGGCCAGGCTGCCTTTAATGGTCCCGTGCATGTGCCCTGAGTGTGTGTGTGTGTGTGTAGCAGGTGGTCTGTGGTGAGGGGGCTGATGCAAGATAGGTGTGGTGGGGGGAGTATATGTGAGATGTGGGGTGGGGGGTACAGGGGCTGTATGTGGGTGAGTTGTGTGTGTGGACGACATGGGGTCCGAATAGGAAAACAGGGTACAGGGTAGGGTGGGGGTGACTTTGCCCACTGCCAGCTGCCAGGGCTGAGCTTTGTCTAGAGAATCAGGAAGCCTCCCAAGTCCCCTCTGTGAAGTAGGCTCCCCTCAGCTCAGCGAGGATGGGGCTGGTACCCACCCAATACACAGATGGGAAAACTGAGGGCTGTGTGTGTGTGTGTGAGAGAGAGAGAGAGAGAGAGAGAGAGAGAGAGAGAGAGAGAGAGAAAAGCAGTTTCAGGGAGGGGAGGAGGAACAGTGAAAGGGGAAAGGGGAGGAGAGAAGCAGAAGAGGGAAGGGGGGACAGAGTGGGGAGGGGAAAGGGAGAGAGACTGCCCTGTGGCTGCTCCTGGACTGTAGACCAGAACCCCATCTAAGATACCGGCGCTCACATGGGCTGGGTGCTGGGGGTCAGGGCACAGACGAGAGTCACCCACTTTGGCCCTGCCCTTGGAGGCTCCCAGTGGGAAAGGGGGTCCATGTGTGGGCACTCTGGGCCGGAGCTGGCCAGTCTGGGTCAGCAGACCTCCACCCCGTGCTCCTGAGACCTATCTGAGCTTCACCCACCCATCACATGACCCTCTTCTGTCTGCTCAAACCCCCTCCCGACCTGTCTTTTGACCAAAGCGGGTCCCCTCACTCGTGGAAACACACCTCCTCTGGGAAGTCCCCGTGGACCAGCTCTCCAGTCCCTCCAGCCCACAGCTCCCTGTGCTTCTCCTCCAGGGCCCCCATGACAAGCATCCTTGAAGATTTCAGTCCACTGTTACCCGTCTGTCTTCTCACAGCTTCACTGTGAGCTCCAAGAAAGGCAGGCTGAAACCGTGGGTCCTCTTGGCTGGGTGCGCCGTGCCCACCCCCTGGCCAGGCACCGAAAATGGCTCAACATATGTTTGTTGCATGAATGAATGAACCATGATAATTGCTAAGAAAAGAAGTGTGCAGATGGTCTATTATGAAGTTCTGTGAGCACGGATTGGGTTTGTGTCCACGTGCCCGAGCACTGAGGTGGGCTCACGTGTGGGTACGGTGCCTTCATGGACACGTGCACATGTCTGTCGGGGGGGCGGAGCATGTGGCAGTGTGCACAAGGCACCCAGTGCTTGTGTGTGTGTGCCACACATGCGTGTGCATGTATGTGGGTCCATGCATTTCTATATGCCAGCGTGTCCAGGTGTGTGTTTACACCCGTGTGAGTCCACGCTGCTTCTTGCTGCAAGTTGGGGGCATGTCAACATCTTTCTCTCGGGCTTGCTCTCTCTCCATGACCTGCAGCCTACCCTTCTGCTTTCTGCAGCCTCCAATCCCAGCCCCCATCTTTCACAGCCCGAGCAAAGACTTGAGCTCCAACTGGGCTTCAGCTCTGACATTCCAGCTCATTCCAGCACTCAAGGCCCAGACGTTGCCTGGAACACAACAAGCGTGTCATCTTGGCTGGGTGCTTTCGCCTCACTCCATCTTCTCGTCTGTAAAGTGGACACCAAGCTCACAGACACGCGTGGCACGGGACCTGGTGTATAGGGAGCACTGGGCAAATGTTACCCACCACGATGTCCCCCGTGGTGATAATGGTGACAATGTTCCTCCTGTTGTTGTTGTTCAGTCCCTCAGTTGTGTCCGACTCTTTGCCACCCCACGAACAGCAGCACGCCTGTCCTTCACCATCTCCCAGAGCTTGCTCCCATTCATGCCAATGAGTTGGTGATGCCATCCAACCATTCGTCCTCTGTTTCCCCCTTCTCCTCCTGACTTCTATCTTTCCCAGCATCAGGGTCTTTTGTTCCTCTGGCGGCTGCAAACCAGGGTGATCCAGAGGACGTGGGGAAGGTAAGCCAAAGCAGCGCCCTGCCCTGGGCGGGTGATGACATCCCTCCCTCCTGGCCATGGGCTCCCAGAAAATGCCTTGGTGGAAGGAGTCGGGGAATGAGGAGCAGATGTGCAGCCCCAGGGCTCATCCTGGAGCTGAGTCCCCCCCCCCCACCCCCGCTGCGGTCAGGGCGTGGGCTCTCCCACAGCAGCGCTTGGCCGGCCCCACGCCCATCACACTCATGGGATGGACTTGAAATCAAACCCCAGCTCTTCTCTGTGGCCTGCATCTCCCTGGTCCCTTTGCTCAGGCCACGTGTCTGTCTTTCTCCTCTTCTCACACTCCAGGCAGGTTTCTGCCCCAGGGCCTTTGCACTTGCCATTCTCTCTGCCTGGTGTACCGGGTCCCCAAATGGTCTCATGGCCGGTGGCCCCTGCTCAGAGGCCCCCTCCTCAGTATCCCCATTCACTCACCATCACACTACTTATCAACAGCTACAATTACCTTAACGCTTTTAGCACCTGACACTTTTATCAGGCTATTGTTTGTGTCTTAATTGTCTTGTGAAAACTAGTCAACAGAGATCTGCAGGGGAGAGGGAGGGGCCTGGCTCTGAGCCACGAAGTTCTATTTATTCAGCACCTACTATGCACCAGCGGTGGCGCTAGTGGTAAAGAACCTGCCTGTCAACACAGGAGGCGTAGGGCACTTGGGTTCAATCCCTGGGCCGGGAAGATCTCCTGGAGAAGGGAATGGCAACCCACTCCAGTATTCTTGCCTGGAGAATCCCCATGAACAGAGGAGCCTGGTGGGCTATAGCCCATGGGGTCGCACAGAGTCGGACACGACTGCTGGCTGGGTGACCCTGGGCCACCTGCCCTAACCTCTCAGGCCCTCAGTTTGTCCATCTGTAGAGGGAAAGCCAGCCCCAGACCCCTTGAGACAAACTCACCTCCATTCTGATGGTGTCTCCGGCTCTCTGCAGTGTGGCCAGTCTACAGAACTGGGGAACATGGGGCGCAGGGTCTGCGGCCTCCTTAGCCTGCTCTGCTTTACCGCCACCCTGCCTTTGCAGGGAGCACCTTGGCAGTCTGACTGCACGTCCTCTGGATTGCTTCCTTGGCTGGGGGTTGTTGGGAGCTCTCAGCCCATCATATTTTGTTTGTTTACTTCCAGACTTTGAGCTGCGAGAGGCCTGGGACAGATGTTTTCTTTCAGCATCCTGGCTCTGTGAGGGACACCCTGCAGGACCCCAGGACCTTACCCAGCTGAGACAAGGTCTGGGATGGGTCTTCCCCTCTCCCACCAATTTGCTTTCCACTGGAAAGGAAGCCACGCCCTTCTCTGTGTCAGAAGAAACCCTGGTGCCCCAGGACTACCTAACCACCCAGAGCTCCAGACTGGGCAGCCCTGGCAGGACTATTCACAGCTTCCACCTGATGTGTGTCCAAAAGGCCAGACTTGATGAGCGCCCCAGCATCTGTGCCTTTTCTGTTAAGACTGGGTCTGGTTTCTGCGTTTGTTTCAGCCTTGAGGGTCCCTGGGGCGCCTCTGGAGGAGGCGGTGAGGGAAGGGCAGAACACCACGTGGGCAATCAGCTTCCCAGCCTTCCCTCTTGCCACCCAAGCCCCAGGGGTGGAAAACAATCCACACAGCCAGAAACCTGGCTCTGCAGCGGCGGGGCTGGAAAAGCTTGTTCTGGAAGGGAAGGAAGAGGGGAGGGGGCTCCCAAGGCCCCTGGGCCCCAGTCTGGGAGCCGTTCTCACCAGCCACATGGCCCTCGGGCTCCCAGGCGGTCATTTGGAGGTTCTGTCTCTGGGGTTCCGGCTCTGGCCAAGGCCACCTGAGCCAGGGCCAGCTGCAGGGTCTCATCGCTCCAGGGAGCTTCAGGGAAGGGGCTGGGGAAGGAGAGGGGAGGAAAGGGCTCAAGGCTAAGGGTCCTTTGGGCTCTGGGATAAGCTCGAGCCTAGCAGCAGGACTTGGCCACTGCCCAGGGGGTTTTTAAGCGCCGCAGGCTGCCCAGCCCTGGGCTTGCCGCTGCCGGGCGAGAAGAGGCGGCTGTGGCCGGAACCAGGGGAAAGGGAAGGAGCCTGGTCGCCGTAGGGCCTGGGGACGCCATCGAGCCAAATGACTGCCTGGCGCGGGTAGCGATTCCCCTGCAGGCCACCAAGCACGCGCCCAGCTGCCGGGAATGCGCCGCGCGCGCGCGCCCAGCCCGTTGCCACCAGCGTAAATTCCCGAGCTGTCTGTGCATGTCTTTTTCTTTCACTAGAGGTTGCTCACTTTCACTTCTTGCTTCCTTTCGGCTCCTCCGCCGCCTCCGTGAGCGCGTGAGCGCGTGTGCGCGTGGGGCGGTGGGCGGGGGTGGGGGGAGCCTGTGCCCGCGCGCTCCCGGCGGATGCGACCCCGGCCCACAGGGAGGGCGCCCACAGGGAGGGCGCGCTGGGGAGCGCGCGCTCTGGCATCGCGGGGTCGGCCGCCCAGTGTCCTATGACGCTGAGAACTGGCTCCGATGGGCCCCCAGCCCAACCCTGCTGTTTCTTCGGCCCCAGTTGCACTCTGCGCTGCCCCGGCAGATTAGGGTCCCAGGTGGAGCAGACCAGAGCAAAGAGCTGTCTTCATCCTGAGTCTGTGAACAGGCCAACCCCCTCCTCCCTCACCGACTTCTTTCACATTCTGGGTCTTTTTTTTAAAAAGAAACAAAACAAAACACGATTCGCCCAGAAGCTGCTGCTACTTCTTCGTACTCCAGAGGCCTCTCTGTAGTCTTTCCCTCTCTAAACAGGAAACCGAGGCCAGGGTGGATGGAGCCTTGCTCCACTAAGCAGAAAGCCACATCCGGTGGAAGCCAGAGCCCTTTGCTTGAGAATGTAGGATTTGGACGAAGCTGAGAAGGGCCTCTGCGGCTTCCTTTAAGGCCCCAGCCTGCTGGCCTCCTTACAAGTCTTTTGGTGCATCCTGTGCCCACCTCAGGGCCTTTGCACAGGGCTCTGGGCTCCCAAGGGGCCAAAGACCTCCTTTCCCCACTAGCTGTGTGACTTTAGGCAAATTACCTAACCGTTCTGAACCTTCATTTCCTTCCCTGTAAAATGGTGTCATAATAGGGTGTTAGGGGCTTCAAAGTGATGGCCAATACAGAGCACAGGACCAGGCACTTAGGGCAGAGGAGGGACACTGGTGGGCCCAACGCAGATGTGGGGATTAGGCAGAAACCAATCCCTTGCCAGGGAGCCCCACCCCACCCCACCCTCACTCCTTCAAGGAGCCTCTTCACTGCTCACCTCCCCAGAGCCTGCCAAGGTCTTCTCAAGGCCTCTTTGGAGGAACCTCACCGAAAACAATTTCCTGCCCCAATTCCTGCTGTGAGGACCAGCAGGAGGCCAGAGAAAGGGGACCAGGTCTGGAGGCAGGAGAACTGGCTTCAGTTTCCAGCAAACTCTGCCTCACTGTGTGATTGTGAGCCAGTAGCTTGGCCTCTCCGTGCCTCATTTCTTTCTGTGTGAAACTGAAGCAGAAGGCTGCCTGGCTCACATCTCAGGTCCCTGGGTGGACAAAGCAGACTGTGGGTGGGATGTCATTCCAGGCAGTGAAAAGCCTCAGATGGAAGCACGTTGCTGCAGTAATTTACAACCATCCACAGAGCATCGGCTCGGGCTTGAGGAATCAACTTGTCAGCTGGATCTGAGGGGTCTCTGCCACCTGTGCTAATGGAAGGTGGCTGGAAGGCCACTTCCAAGAAATGTACAGCCTGATGGGTTCTGCCACTCACAGCCGGCCTTAGTCGTCAGTTCCAACAACAGGGGTGCTTGAGGCACTGTCACAGCCCCCAAAGGGAGCGTCCGGTGGGGAGGGACGCCTCATGTCCTTGGCTGATGAGTAAGATCTTGACCGTGGGTTGTGGTGTGTCCCCTTCCTTAGCCCTGACACTTGGCCCCCACCTTGACTCTCTTTTGCCTCAGTTTCTTTCTCCTAAGTGTGGGCTCCACAGAAGCCTCCTATGCCCCAGATTAAACTGTCATCTTCCCCCGACCCCTCCCCAGTTCACTCCTCCTTTATTACTGGGAATCGCCACTGATTCTTCGAGCCACAAGCTCGTGGCCGACTTGTTTGCTCCAGATAGAAACACCAGCATTGACTTGCTGCATAGTCACTGTAAAACTGCAAACAGTATAAAACACGTACATTGGGGCTTCCATGGTGGCTCAGAGGGTAAAGCGTCCGCCTGCAATGTGGGAGACCCGGGTTCGATCCCTGGGTCGGGAAGATCCGCTGGAGAAGGAAATGGCAACCCACTTCAGTACTCTTGCCTGGAAGCTGCAGTCCATGAGATGGCAAAGAGTCACACACGACTGGACAGCTTCACATCTCATGGATCAGGCTCCTTGCTTCTTCTTGCTGTGAGGTCATCTGACAGTACGTTTCAGTTTCACCTAATCAGAGTAAATAAAAATAATAAATAAAATAAAACACATACATTGAAGAATGGAAGTTCCTTCATATTTGTCCCCCTAGAAATAGTTACTGCCCACGTTTGGTGAACTCCTATATCTATTTAGACTCTCAGTTATAGCAGGCAAAAAACCCAATCAAAATAGAAACTATGGGATCATGTAATAGAAAAAAGCAGCATGGTTTTGATTCAGGTATGGTTTGATCCAGAGGTTCATGATGCTCTTGAGGCTCTGGCTTGAATTCTCTGCAGTTTTCCCTCTTCTCTCCTCATGGTGTCAGCTGGGCCAGTTAGGAGGGCAGCAGGGGCTCATTCTTGCTTCCCAGGGATGAGTGCGGAGTCCTGTTTCTCGGAGGTGTTCTGATCCAGCCTGGAGTGGGTCAAAGAAAACTTCTTGGATGAGGTGGGGCCTGAGATAATCTTGAAGAACCCATGTTGGGAGAGTCTAGAGTCTTTTATGTATGAGAAAGCAAAGTGCCCTTTCATCTCAGTGGAAACCTGAGGCTCAGAAAAGTTAAGTCGTGGGATTGAAGAGGCTGAAGTGGTCTACAGGGACTGCGTGAAGCAAGTCAACAGGTCAAGTTCCCATTTTGCAGACAGGTCTGGGCCAGAGCCTCAGGCTGTGTGGCCTCAGGCAAGCTGGCCTCACCTCCCTGAACCTCAATTTACTCATGGTGAAGTGAAGGCAGCGCCAGACCAGACCTTCGGGGTCGATGAGCCAAAAGGGTGAGCAGGGGACAGGTCCAGCCTGGTCTCTCCAGCGGGGTCCTTCCTACACCTGCTCACAACCCGCACACATCAGTCTGAGGGGGATTTCCAGGCTGGGAGGGGTAGCACCACTCCCTCCATCCATCAGAGCTTGGCTATGTGCCTGGCCAACTGACCATCCTTCTTTCTCTCTGGCAGGCAAGCCATTAAGCGCCAGGCCCCAAAAGCACTGGCCTGTAGCCTCAGCATCAAGTGTATTCATAGCCATTAGCAAGAGACCCCTGCTTGGCCAGTCAGGGCGAATGCAAAGCCCACCCCTGGCCCCAGCTCCCTGGGGGATGCTTATTAAAGCTCCATCCTTGGAGGAGAGAGCAGCGGCTGAGAAGAGAAATGGGGCTTCTAGGACCCACATGGACATATGTATAGGTTGTTCACTGCACGAAGGTACTGCTCAGTGGGCAAGCGGAACTAGGGTTCAGCCAGTCCTCTCTGACACAGGCTGCATTCCACATAGGAGATGGTGCCCTTTTCTAATCTTCTCCTTAGGGGAGAGCTGTGGCCTGTGTAGGCTGCAGAAAGAAGCCATCCAAGAACTTGAGGCCCTGCATCGTCTTTTTTAAAAAATTGCATTTTTACTGACATCTTTTTGGAGTACAGTTCTGTGACTTGTATCATGTGTACAACTTTGTGTAACCACCACAAACGGGAAGCAAAACGGTCTTCTATCAGCCCGAAAGCTTCCATTGTGCTGTTCTTCTCTAGTCACGTCCTCCCCTTGCTCCTAACCCCTGGCAACCACAGATCTGTTTGGCATCATTTGTCTCTTAGAAAATGGAATAATGCAGTATGTGATATTTTGAGATTGGCCTTTTTCATTCAGCATCATGGCCTTGACAGTTATCCAAGGTAATGTGGGTATCAGTAGTTTGCTCCTTTTTATGAATAATAGTCCGTGGTCAGGGTGTACCATTTTCATCCATTCACCCACCGACGGACATCTGGGTTGTTTCTACTTCAGGGCTTTTACAAATAAAGCTATTACGAACATCCATGCCTCTGTGACTATGAACACACATGTCTTTGCATGGACCTAAGTTTTAATTTCTCTGGGATAAATGCCCAGGAGTAGGATAGCTGCGTTACAGGGCAAGAGTATGATTAACTTTTTAAGAACCTGGCAGACTGTTTTCCAGGCTGAATGTCCTGTTGGGTATCCTGATCTGTAATGTACGAGAGTTCCAGTTGCTCTGTTCTTGCCAGCACTTGATATTGTCAGTTTTTATTTTAGCCATCCTAGTGGGTGTGAAGTGGCGCCTTATACTTTTGATTCTCATGTCCCTGATGGTTAACAATATTGGATATTTTTTCATGCACTTAGTTTTCATCTGGTAAATCTCTGATGAAGTGTCGATACAAGTCTTTTGTTTTCAAATTGGACTGTTGTGAAACTACTGAATTTTGACCGTTCTTTGTATAGTCTGAATACAATTCCTTTGTCCAGATATGTGATTTGCAAATATTTTCTTGCAATTTGAGGCTTGTCTTTGCATTCCCTTAACAGTTTCTTTTATAGAACAAAAGTGTTAAGTTTTGACGAAGTAGAACGTGTCAAAAATTTTTTTCTTTTGTTAATTGTACTTTATTGTTATGTCTAAGAACTCTGTCTAATCCCAAGTCTCAGAGATTTTTCTCCTGTGTTTTCTAAGTTTTATGTGAGAGATTTAAGTCTGTCAACCATTGTGGGCTGATTGCCTTTTTAAATATAGGAACCTGGAATGTCAGGCCCATGAATCAAGGCAAATTGGAAGTGGTGAAACAAGAGATGGCAAGGGTGAACATCGACATTCTAGGAACCAGCGAACTAAATGGACTGGAATGGGTGAATTTAACTCAGATGACCATTATATCTACTACTGTGGGCAGGAATCCCTCAGAAGAAATGGAATAGCCATCGTGGTCAACAAAAGAGTCCAAAATGCAGTACTTGGATGCAATCTCAAAAACGACAGAATGATCTCTGTTCGTCTCCAAGGCAAACCATTCAATATCACAGTTATCCAAGTCTATGCCCCAACCAGTAACACTGAAGAAGCTGAAGTTGAACGGTTTTATGAAGACCTTCAAGACCTTTTAGAACTAACACCCAAAAAAGATGTCCTTTTCATTATAGGGGACTGGAATGCTAAAGTAGGAAGTCAAGAGATACCTGGAGTAACAGGCAAATTTGGCCTTGGAATGCGGAATGAAGCAGGGCAAAGACTAATAGAATTTTTCCAAGAAAATGCACTGATCATAGCAAACACCCTCTTCCAACAACACAAGAGAAGACTCTACACATGGACATTGCCAGACAGTCAACACCGAAATCAGATTGATTATATTCTTGGCAGCTGAAAATGGAGAAGCTCTATACAGTCAACAAAAACAAGACCAGGAGCTGACTGTGGCTCAGATCATGAACTCCTTATTACCAAATTCAGACTCAAATTGAAGAAAGTAGGGAAAACCACTAGACCATTCAGGTATGACCTAAATCAAATCCCTTATGATTATACAGTGGAAGTGAGAAACAGATTTAAGGGCCTAGATCTGATAGATAGAGTGCCTGATGAACTATGGACTGAGGTTCGTGACACTGTACAGGAGACAGGGATGAAGACCATCCCAATGGAAAAGAAATGCAAAAAAGCACAATGGCTGTCTGGGGAGGCCTTACAAATAGCTGTGAAAAGAAGAGAGGTGAAAAGCAAAGGAGAAAAGGAAAGATATAAGCATCTGAATGCAGAGTTCCAAAGAATAGCAAGAAGAGATAAGAAAGCCTTCTTCAGTGATCAATGCAAAGAGATAGAGGAAAACAACAGAATGGGAAAGACTAGAGATCTCTTCAAGGAAATTAGAGATACCAAGGGAACATTTCATGCAAAGATGGGCTCGATAAAGGACAGAAATTGTATGGACCTAACAGAAGCAGAAGATATTAAGAAGAGGTGGCAAGAATACACAGAAGAACTGTACAAAAAAGATCTTCACGACCCAGATAATCACGATGATGTGATCACTCATCTGGAGCCAGACATCTTGGAATGTGAAGGCAAGTGGGCCTTAGAAAGCATCACTATGAACAAAGATAGTGGAGGTGATGGAATTCCAGTTGAGCTGTTTCAAATCCTGAAAGATGATGCTGTGAAGGTGCTGCACTCAATATGCCAGCAAATTTGGAAAACTCAGCAGTGGCCACAGGACTGGAAAAGGTCAGTTTTCATTCCAATCCCAAAGAAAGGCAATGCCAAAGAATGCTCAAACTACCGCACAATTGCACTCATCTCACATGCAAGTAAAGTAATACTCAAAGTTCTCCAAGCCAGGCTTCAGCAATATGTGAACTGTGAACTCCCTGATGTTCAAGCTAGATTTAGAAAAGGCAGAGGAACCAGAGATCAAATTGCCAGCATCCACTGGATCATGGAAAAAGCAAGAGAGTTCCAGAAAAACATCTACTTCTGCTTTATTGACTATGTCAAAGCCTTTGACCGTGTGGATCACAATAAACTGTGGAAAATTCTGAAAGAGATGGGAATACCAGACCACCTAACCTGCCTCTTGAGAAATCTGTATGCAGGTCAGGAAGCAACAGTTAGAACTGGACATGGAGCAACAGACTGGTTCCAAATAGGAAAAGGAGTACGTCAAGGCTGTATATTGTCACCCTGCTTATTTAACTTATATGCAGAGTACATCATGAGAAACGCTGGGCTGGAAGAAGCACAAGCTGGAATCAAGCTTGCCGGGAGAAATATCAATAACCTCAGATATGCAGATGACACCACCCTTATGGCAGAAATTGAAGAGGAACTCAAAAGCCTCTTGATGAAAGTGAAAGAGGAGAGTGAAAAAGTTGGCTTAAAGCTCAACATTCAGAAAACGAAGATCATGGCATCCAGTCCCATCACTTTATGGGAAATAGATGGGGAAACAGTGGAAACAGGGTCAGACTTTATTTTGGGGGGGCTCCAAAATCACTGCAGATGGTGATTGCACCCATGAAATTAAAAGACGCTTACTCCTTGGAAGAAAAGTTATGACCAACCTAGACAGTATATTCAAAAGCAGAGACATTACTTTGCCGGCTAAGGTCCGCCTAGTCAAGGCTATGGTTTTTCCTGTGGTCATGTATGGATGTGAGAGTTGGACTGTGAAGAAAGCTGAGCGCCGAAGAATTGATGCTTTTGAACTGTGGTGTTGGAGAAGACTCTTGAGAGTTCCTTGGACTGCAAGGAGATCCAACCAGTCCATTCTGAAAGAGATCACCCCTGGGTGTTCTTTGGAAGGAATGATGCTAAAGCTGAAACTCCAGTACTTTGGCCACCTCATGCGAAGAGTTGACTCATTGGAAAAGACTCTGATGCTGGGAGGGATTGGGGGCAGGAGGAGGAGGGGATGACAGAGGATGAGATGGCTGGATGGCATCACCGACTCGATGGACGTGAGTCTGAGTGAACTCCGGGAGATGGTGATGGACAGGGAGGCCTGGCGTGCTGCAGTTCATGGGGTCGCAAAGAGTCGGGCACAACTGAGCGACTGAACTGAACTGAAAGGTCAAGATTCCTTTCTTTTTATGTGTCCCACACTATTTATGAAATTAATGAACGAAAGGTACAAAGGATCAGGTAGCAAAGCTGGTCAAATGGGGGAGATCAAGGTGGTATAAAAGTAGTCAATGGGTAAAAGACTTTTTTCATCAAATGGTGTTAGACATTTTTTTAAAAAAAGTGAAACTCAACCTATCTTATACAAAACAAAAAAATGACGCTCAATGGATCATAGACTTAAATATAAAAAGTAAAGGCCACCAGCAACCCCATCTATGTCATAGGAGATTCCCAGCCCTGCTCTGCTGTCAGATGACACGGGAGTGGTGAGGATTACAAACACAAAGGGTAAGGGAGTCCCTGGTGGCTCAGACGGTAAAGAGTCTGCCTGCAGTGCGGGAGACCTGAGTTTGATCCTTGGGTTGGGAAGATCCCCTGGAAAAGGAAATGGCAACCCACTCCAGTATTCTTGCCTGGAGAATCCAATGGATGGAGGAGCCTGGTGGGCCACAGTGCATGGGGTTGCAAAGAACCATGGGGTTCACTCAGACTCACGTCCATCAAGTCGGTGATGCCATCCAGACATCTCATCCTCAGTCGTCCCCTCCTCCTCCTGCCCCCAATCCCTCCCAGCATCAGAGTCTTTTCCAATGAGTCAACTCTTCGCATGAGGTGGCCAAAGTATACAACTGAGAGACTTCACTTTCACTTTCAAAGGGTAAGTCAAGTGTGAACCTTCTGTGGCCACACCAACATTTATCACATGGGAACCCTGCACCAAGCCGTCCCCTGAAGGCTCTCTTTGCATCCTCTCATTTAATCCTAAAACCAATCAACACACTTTTAGAAGTTGGTGATTTAGGGTTTGGTGTTTTTGTCCCCACTCTATGCATAAGGAAACTGAGCTGAGAGAAGTTGCGATACTTGCCTAAAGTCACATAGTAAGTGGGGGAGCAAGGTTTGAAACCAGAGCGTTCACCTCTGCTAGCAACAGGCAGGGCACAGCCCGTGTGGAGGGGGGCACATGTAAGCTTTTCTCCCAGGATTGTGGGGAGATCGGAGGCCCTTCGTTCTCTGAAGAGGCTCAGCTTAATCCCCTTCATGATGATGCCTCCTCCTGGATGGCCCTTGTTTGGGGAAACTCCCGGGAACCAACGTGGGCCTGATGGTGTGGATAGCCTCCGGAAAGCGCATGCGCATGAGGGTACATGCCAGGCCTGAGCTGCTAGGATCTTCATCCCTGCCTCCCTGACTGGTCCTTCCAGCCCCTCGGCCTCTCCTTTGTTCCTAGAGCGTCCCCACCCCCACCCTTGCCCAGCCTGTAACCCCCCACGTAGGTCGGCCTCTCCACTTCTCACTTGTTTAAACATGACTGCTGTTTCAGCATTCAGCTCGAGTGATGCCTTCCCCAGCAGCTCCTCTGGGCTCTCCGTCTTCCTGCTGCTGATAAATACAGTCTAGTCCCATATGGTCTGAAAAGCTAGTGTTTGGCAGCATAACCTTCTAGGGGTGCATGGGTCTCTCCAGAGTCTTCCACATGCACGTCAAATGTATCTGGGAGCAGTATCAACCCCAAATAGACTGTGAAGACAGGGGCTGAGTCTTTTTTTTTTTTTAACTTTTTTTGTTTTTGTTTTGGCCACACTATACAGCTTGTAGAATCTCAGTTCTCTGATCAGGGATTGAACTCAGGCCACACGGCAGTGAAAGCTTGGGATCCTAACCACGAGGCCACCAGGGAACTCCCTGGGGCTGAGTCTTAATCCTCTCTGCTGGGCCCAGGGAAGACCGGCCCTCAGGCCATCAGCCCACCTCTGCTGCCACCTCCCCTGCTGTGTGCCTCAGTGTCCTGATATTCAGTCGCTCGTCATGTCCGACTCTTTGTGACCCCATGGACTGCAGCAAACCAGGCTTCCCTGTCCTTTACCATCTCTCTGAGTTTGTTCAAACTCACGTCCACTGAGTCGGTGATGCCATCCAGTCATCTCATCCTCTGCCACCCCCTTCTCCTCCTGCCCTCAATCTTTCCCAGCATCAGGGTCTTTTCCAACGAGTCGACTCTTTGCATCAGGTGGCCAAAGTATTGGAGCTTCAGCTTCAGCATCAGTCCCTCCAGTGAAAGTGTCTGGCCTGCCATAAATGCCCCATCGATGGGAAGAGGTGCTGCTGTTGTTTTCGGGGCTCTTATTTTTATTTCCAGGACGCTTTCTGGAGAGGTGTAGCCAGATATGGATGCTGAGAGGGGCTGCTGCTCTCTGGAGGGAGGCCAAGTCTTACTGCAGCAGGAAACCTCCCTTCCTCCCCACCCCCACCAGCCTAGAACTGGAACAAGCCCATCACACCCGCCTTGTCCATGCAGCCCACTCCAGCCTCCACTCCAGGGCTGCAAGCTTCTAGGGGCAAGGTAGGGGCAGGGAGAAGGACCAGCTTTTAATTCTTTTCCCCTCTCATAGCCTGGAGTTGACCCTCAGTGTGACACTGAAGGGGCCCTAGGGAGGCTGGGGTCAGGCAGAGGAGAGCAGCCTCTTGCCTAATGAAGTCTGCCCAGAGCCCAGACCTCCTGCAACCTAATTAGATTTTATGATCCCAAAGGAGCCACCCTGGGTCCTTGCTCACTTCCAAACCTCATCAGCACCCTGCCTCATCCAGTCCAGGCCCTGCATCTCACACACAGCTGGCAACCTGCCTCTGGCACTGGCCTCCGACCCCTCCCACCTGAACGCTGGTTCTGCCGCCTCGCCTGTCTCACCCACTCTTGATCAATGCTGGAGACATCTTTCTAGAACACAGATCAGAATGGTATCCCCCTCCACTCCCCAGACTCTGACTCTCTTCATCAGGGACCTCTCCATCTTTTGACTCACAGTCATCACCTGGGGATCCTATTGAAATGGAGAGGCATTGGGACCCATCTCCCAAGAGCACGATTTTGGGGGTTTGGAGCAAGGCCCAGGAACCTGCATTTCACAAATAAGTCCCTCTTCAGGTCTGAAGACAGGGACCCACTTATAGTGTCACATTCTGGCTCAAAACCCTAAGGTCACAAGGATAAAAATGTGAACCTGGCCTTCTGGAGCGCTGAGAAGTTGTGTTATCAAGGAAGGTGGCTAGAACAGGTTTTCAGAGAGCAGTTTTCTCACCAGATTGCTAGCCTTAAATGTCTAGACATGGACTTTCACTTTGGCCTTGGGGTTCACAAATGCCAGGCGTGGTCCTGCTTGGATCTCAGCTTTTTATTGCCTCATCTGCAGGATAAGTACCAAGGGGCTTAGCTTGGCTTAGATCTGACCCCCTCCCTTCCCCATTTTCCAGCATCCAGCTCATGGTCTTTGAAGGCACCAGGCAGCTTATCACCTCTGTGCATTTGTACATGTTCCCTCTGCCTGGAACACTCTTCTCCCACTTGTCCCTTTGGAGAACTCCTATTCATCCCTCAAAACCCCATTTAGATTCCACGGTTACTGAGGGCCGCATCATGCCCTCACCTCCCTTTCTGGTTGCACATACACTGCTTTGTTATAATGATTCTGTCTTATTGCTTCCCTGGAGGCAGTTTATCATCTTTGCTGTAACGGTTTTAGAATCAGGAGACTTGGTTTTACCTCTGGCCCTGATGCTTACCAGGGATCTGAACTTGGGTGCTGTCTACTCATCTCTCTGAGACATTTTCATTATTGATAAAAGGGAAATTAAAATACTCCCTCTGCATTGGGTTGCTTTGACGTTTGAATGAGATGACCTATCTGTGGGACTTGGCACAGTGCATGGCACAGAGTCACTGTTCCATCGTTTTGACATCATTCCTCATGTTGAGCAAGTTCCGTGACGTCCACGAGTGTGTCTCCTTGTCTTTAGACCCTTGAGGCTTCTCCCAGAATGGACCGCGGGAGGACAGGTTGCAGGGTAGTGCAAGACTCTGCTGTTCTGCCGCATCCCTGGAAATTGTCCCCATCCTGAGCGCTTAGGGAGAGGGCCTCGTGTTCCTCTGGGGGCATCCATCAGAAGTGAGAGAAGCCTGCAGTGCCCAGAGGGTGAAAGAAACACAAGGATCAGAGTGGACGCTGAGCCCCAGCTTAGAACAGCTGTGTAGTCTGGGTGCCTGCCCTCATCCCATCCCCTAGGGTCCTGCCCAGTGTCGGGGGGAGGACAGGGTGCCCGGGAGGCATGAAGACTGGCCCCAGCTGCAGAGCTAGAGCGAGAATCTCTTGATCTCTTGGCTGCACCAAGAGGCGGAGGCAGCCGGGGCCCTGGAGATGGTCTCCATGACAACCGCTGCCACTCACTCCCCATCTCGGATGTAAATTAGTTACAATTTTATTAGTGTGCAGAATTTCAAGAGGCCGGATCCTGCCTTGGAAGGGAAAAGGATGGTTGGTGGGGGGGACGGGGGAGAGTTTCCAAAGGCTTCATACTCCCAAGAGGCCCCCAAACTCCAAAGTAGGTCCACGGAGAGTGAATGGGGTCCCATGCCCTCATTTATCTGGACTGTCAGCCGGTCTGGGCTGGGCGAATCAGCCTGTCCGTGGAGACGAGGGCACACAGAGGCCTGAAGCACCAGCAGTGTGCCCAGTGCTCTCCAGGCCTGGTCTGGCCTCCTCTTGGCAGCCTGTCTACCTCCCCACTGGTCAGGGAAGGTGGCTGAGGGCCGCAGAGGTCATTAGCTGGCCCAAGGGTGCCTAGCTTGCCCCGGCCAGGCTCCTGTTCTCCCCTCTCCGCTCAGCTGCCTCCCAAGGTGGGTCAGAGGTCACTGAAATGCTACTGGGCACCGAGGCAGGCAGGTGAGGGCATTGCCAAGAGTTTGGGTGTCTGAGTAACTTGGGGCCCTGGGTTCAGGATCAGCATGCGAGGCTGCTGCAGAGGTGGCCAGGTGATGTCTAAGTCGAGGCTTTCTGATTCCTGATGCTCTGAATCTCACGTGCAGATACAGGGCATGAGCGAACACACATTCTTCCCCAAAGGAGAGGGGAAAAGGGACAACAGTATCTTTTTCCTAAGGCCGTTGTTAAAATTAGTTTGTGTCCCCCAAGGGACAGCCCACTGTGCGTGCCCCTAAGGTGGCATTGCTCCCTCCACCACTGAGAACGAGCTCCGGATGGCAGGACCCAATGAGATGGTGGACCAGCAACAGCCCCTGGGCTCCCGACTAGGGCTGGCTCGGTGGTGGGCACTGGGGCACCCTCCTGGGGGCAGAGGAGTTGACGCTGCAGGGACAGGACCAGGTACACACGGGGGGAGCAGGAAGCAGACAGGGAAAGCTCCAGGCAGGTGTGAGTGGCTGGGCCAGCGAAGGACAGAAAGCTGAATAAAGCACCTGGAGGCGTGACAAAGTGCAGTGAAGGCTTAGGACACTGGCCTTTGGGAGGACGGATGGAAAACGGATGGCAGGCTGGACAGGGGACTAGATGGGGATGGATGGAAGATGGATGGGAGGCCAATGGGAGGCTGGATAGGAGGCTGGGTGGGACAGGGATGGGAAGATGGATAAGGTGGATAAAGGATGGGCGGAGGATGGATGGAGGGCGGTCGGGAGGCTGCTTCACACAGTGGTCAGGCTCGTGGGCTACGGCCACAGGCTCTGGGATTCAAACCCCCAGCTAGTCATTTAGCAGCCATATCACCTCGGACAAGTTTCTGTAATCTCTCTGAGCCTCAGTGTTCCGGGCAGGAGGGTGGATGCACAGGACCCGTGGAAGGAGCAGTAAACTGGGGGCTCATCCATGTAAAGCACACAGTAAGTGTTTAATCAGTGTTTGCGCTATCATTTCATTAAACTCAGCCTTGGGGACATGGTGGTGAGAAGAAACGCGGGGGCCGCCCTTGGGGGTTTGAGTCCACTGGGGGAGGTGATCAACTCTGACGCAGGGCCCCTTGGGGTGGAGAAGGAAGGAGGGAAAGGGGGAGGTGTGGAGGGGATATGCGATCTGTGTCCCGGGGGGCTCAGGACAGGGGCAGGGCAGGGGCAGCCGCTGAGTGTTCAGGTGAGAGTGGATGGAGAAGCCACTGCTGGGCGGGAGGGCGGCCGGGAGCAGAGGTGAGGAGGGCAACTGCGGTTCACACAGGGGAGACGTGGGCTGGACAAGGTGGGGCCCAGTGGGGTGCTTTTCAACAGGGGGGTCTATGCCAGCGGAGTCTCCTTCACTCAGTCAGTATCTAGGATCCAACCCCACTTCCGCCTCTGGGCCTCAGTCTCCGCAAGTGTGTGTGGGCTGGAAGATTCCCAGAGGTGTTTCTAGAGTTGGGGACAGTCTGAGCCTCATCCAGGTGGATGGCAACACAGAGCTCTCTCCTGTTGGGGCGGGCACCTCTCCTTCCTAACAGGGCTGGAGAAGCAGCTGCAAGGCCACAGGCCTGCCCTCCTGTGGTCCAGCCCACGTGTGAGAGCGACATGGAAGTGTTAGGGAGGGGTCGATGGAAGGAGAGCATCCCGCCGCCTTCCACAGGGCTCTGTGTCTATGGATCTGTCCATCTGTGTTAGAACACGGCCAAGACGCTGGGCGGGCCCCGTGGCCTGTGGCCTGGGTGACCCTGTCCTGGAAACGTCCTTATAGACAAAGCACCAATTCTCTGTGGATAGCGAGGCCCCTCTTTAGCTCCCTAGTGCCCGTTCCAATGTCCCCATGAGGATGACAGGCTCCTTGTACTTCACTGAGTTCAGTGTCTGGCACCAGGTGCGGAGGTTGACTCCCTGTGGGGCAGGGCCACCTGTCCATCTCCCATCACATGGAACAGAAGCCCGTGGAGCAGCATGGCAGCTCCGGCTGGCTCCCGCCCCCCCCCCCAACCCCAACGTCTCCTCCATCTCCCATCTTACAACTCGCCATATTTTGTGGCCCGAGGGCTGAGAATTCTAACAGGCAAGAGCAGGGATGGGCCCGCCCACCCTGTTCCAGTCGTGTGTCTTACTAATTATACCACACACCGGAAAACTTAATTAAATCGATGCTTGGTGTGTAATTTCAACTAGTTTGGAAAGGAGGGGGAAATCAAACAAACAGCCACACGGCCCGGTGCCGCCTTAGCAAAACCTGGCCGTGCCCCGGGTGCTGGGGGCACTTGTCTGCCAGGCTCAGCTCTGGGGCCAACACTTTCCCTCTGAAGCCCCAGAGGCCGCTCGCTCCCTGGACTCTGCAGCCACACACACACACACACACACACACACACACATACACACACACACACACTGACACCAAGAGCCACAGGAGGGGGCCAGGTAGTCAAGGGGACAGGGATGTCGGGGGAAAACCCTAAGAAGCTAGGGCTGCATTAAATGGTTAGCAAGACAGTAGGATAAAAACATAAGGAAATACAAGGAAAAGCCAGATCCGTCTAACTTAAGTACAACCTCTGACCCTCTGGGATTCATTTCCAGGTCTCTCTGACCCTCCTCCTCCTCCTCCTCCTTCCTGTCCCCCTTTCAGTGACACTGCTTCTCTATGCTCTGTGCATGAGGGCGCCCAGCTGCAGGCTGCTGGGACCAGGGTGGTCCGAGGGGAAGGGACCACACCCAGGAAGGGCATCCTGGGGCCCAGGTAGCGCTGCAGTGGCGGAGGAGGGGGCGACAGTCAGGAAGATTGGCAGGGAGGAGCTGAGCATCCTTCTATTTGATCCTGGTGTAGGGTTTTGAACCCTGTACTCTGTCAGCGAAGAGAATTTGAAGAAAAAAATAAGACAGGCATTCCCCAGCAGTGGAAGGAGCTCCAGAAGTCCGTATTTACTCAGCCCCAGATGGCTACAGCACTGGGCAGGAGCTGACTCACAGCAGGCACCTGGCGTTCCGGGCACAGATCAGACAGGCCCTGCTCCAGGGGACTCACCATCCAGGGTGGGAGACGCAGAGGAAACAAGCTACAGAGAGCAACGGGTCCACGGGCCAAGGCCTGCAGGAGAGCCCCGGGGTCAGGCACGCCACCAACAGCTGGCAGCTACCTCAGCCCCAGGAGGCAGCTGCCATCCCCGTAGAGCCTGAGGAAACTGAGGCAAAGGCAGTTAAGTCACGGCCCAGGGTCCCCGCTGGTAACCACCGCAGCTGGACTGCAAGCTGCTGCCTCTGACTGGATTATAACTGTGGAGAAACAAGGCTGCAGTGAAGGGGTCTGGGGGTTGCAGGCAACTCCCTGGGAGAGGGGGCTTCTAGCTGCGTGTGCTGTTAGTTCTGGGCCCAGCACCAGGCAGCCCATCAAGACCTCACTGGAGCCCCATTTTGGAGATTAGGAGACTGAGGCACCAGAGGTTAAGGGACAGACCTGGTGTTCAAGGGCAGGGAGAGCGGCTTGGGGCTTTCGAGACCTCAGTCTGCCCTACCCCACCCCACCCCCAGCCCACCTGGCCGTCACGCCCCACAAGGCTGTGGCCACCGCATCCTGACTCAGAATGAACAAGACAGGCGAAAGAGAGAACAAAAGGCCTTGCTCTGCAGAGAGGTGAGGTGGTTTTCCCAAGTCACCGGGCCCTGCATCAGCTGGTGGGGTCTGTCCCAGATGCTGGCACTCCGCCCACTGTCGCATGGATGACATGGAGGCAGCAGGTCACGCAGGGCGTGCACCCGGCACCCGGCACCCGGCACCCGGCACAGGCCGACCCAGGAAAGGTGCTCAGTCGACGGTGGTGAATGAATGAGTGAATCTGACCAACAGGGATAGCATGGGTCCCTCCCTCTCCAGGAGAGTCTGAGTGTTCAGCTAAGTGGGATGTCAAAGCTTAGCTGGGACTGGGCTCGGGCCCTGGTTCCATAACTAGCAGGTCACAAGGAGCCAGACTCCAACCTTGGACCCATCCTTCCAGTGACTGGACCAAAGGCTGGGGTGCCACCAGACACAGGCCAGCTGCTCAACCCAGACTCTCCTAGCCAGACTCCCTAGTATCCAGGGTCAGGGGGCAGGGCAGAGAGCTGGAGGTCTCTTCCTTAGAGCCCCAGGGACAGTCCTCCATCCTCTTGCCTCTAACCCTCCACTCCCTGGTCCCTCCTCCTCCCTCCCCATCCTCCCCTCCGTCCTCATCTTTCCCCTTCAACCCCATCCTTGCCCTTCAGAGCACCCCCATCTCCCAGGTTCCCCTCTTACTCAGGCTTCTCTCCCTCCCTGCGTCTCTCCTTTTCTGCCTCCAGTTCTTCCCCCCACCTCGCCGCCAGGGGCCGGGGGATTTGCAGTTTCCCCGAGCAGCCATCTCCGCAGCTGCACATCTGGGTCATTAGGACGCTCCGGAAAACCGGGGCTGCCTGAGCCCCTACTCCTCCCTTCCCTCCTCTTCTCCCCTTCCCCACCCTCCTCCCCCCAGCCTCCTCTCCATCCTCCTCCAGCCTCCCACCCTCCTTCCTCTTCCTCCACCCACCATCCTGCTCCCCCCCTCCCCAACTCCCCGCTCCAGCCAGTATTTTTAGCTCGGCTGCTGTGCATTAGTGTGCAGGGGCGCTCCTGGTGAAGCCTGGATGAGGTTTTATCTGTTGTGACAGCCCCAAGGGCAGCTGGCAGACTTTTCTCCCTCTTAAGTTTGGAGCGCGCTCCCTCTCCCGCGGGTCAGAGCCTCAGCTGGATGGAAGTGGGGGGGCGCGCAGGGTCTCGGCCGGTTCGGAGCCCCCTGGCGCGGCGTCGGGGCCAAGCGATGCCCTCCCCTCCCCCTCCTCTCCCCTCCCCCCTCCCTCCCCAGCTCCCCCTCCTCCCCCTCCCCCCACCTCCTCCGCGGGCCTCCGGGCCTTTGTCTCTGGAAGCCTCCGCGGCGGAGCCTGCTCGCCGCACGCGGGGCTCCCGCGGCCCCGCGGCTGTTCCCTCCCTTCTCTCCTCATTTACTCCTTTCCTTGGGCTGCTCCTCTCAAGGTTCAGTCCCTCTCGGCGTGCGCCTCTCCTGCCCGCCTCCCTCTCCGGGCCCCTCTCCCCTCCCTGGCTCTTCCCGGCCTCCCTTCCCACCTCCCCTTCTCCCCGCTCCCCATGCCTCTCCCTCCTGCCTGCTGGGGAAAGGGGCCGGTCCGGTGAGCGCGCAGACCCCAGCCTTCGGCCCGGTTTTCTGTTCCTCCGCCCCTGGCGGGTTCCTCCTGGACCTCAGGATGCGGGAGGTCGTGAAGGGACCCTGGAGCCTGAGGGTTCTTCGAGCTGCGCCCCCCACCCCTTCTCCAGGGCTAACCGTCAGTGAGGTCCACCTGGATGCCTTTCCAGGACTCCCTCAGGGGGAGCCTGACAGCACTGGGACCTGCTGCTGATGGACAGACGCCCCAGGACAGCCCTACTCCCTCGGGGACTGCCTTTGCCTCTGGTCCACGGCGGGCAGAGTCCTCCTGTGCCGGTGTAGGCACGGGGAACTGGTCTCAAAGCCTCAACCTTTGTGAATGATCGTGTAAGAGAAGCAACCTCTGTGCATGGCACTTTGCAGTTCACACTGTTATCTGTTCCTTGTCTCAGTGGCTGTGACCCTATTTTGTCCCCCCCCCAGAGGGGTGGTATGGAGCTCAGGGAGGCCAAGCATCTTAGGTACAGACCCTTGGCCCACCTGGGTCTGACCCCTGCAGCCTAGGCCTGGCATCTGCTGGACCCTGCCCCCCACCCTAAGCTCAGCACCTTTCAGGGGGGCTTGGAGGCCCAGAGAGGCAAGGTCCCTGCCCAAGGTCACACACTCCAGGTCGATGCAGAGAGAAGAGGGGTTTGGGGGCTCAGAGCAGGGAGCCTGAGGCCCTGAGGGATCCCAGCAGCGGCTGGAACTCTCACAAGCCTGTCCTCTCCCCAGGGGAGTTGAGGGGTGGGGGTTGAGGGGGCCAGGCTTTGGCCCTCTGCCTCCCCTGCTCCTGGGGCTGATGAAGGCTGTCATATGGAGAGAGCACTGGCCCGTCTAAGACCTGCAGCCTCAGCTCCCATCCCCGCTCAGGGCCCCCAGCTGTACTCTGGGCTCAGCTCCCACGCCCTCTCCTGGTCCCCCCAGCCCTTCCTTCTCCTGGTCTCTCTCCCCATCCAGCCCTTCAGGGCTCTGCTTTCAGGATGCTCTGATTCTGCTGCCAGGCTGGCCCCTCGCTGGTGCCACTCTCCCTTCTGTCCTCTCTCTCATCTCCTTTCCGCAGCTTTCAAGTCTCCTTCTCTCTGTGTGTGTGCGTTGCTGTTTCTGTCACCCAGCCCTCTGCTCCGTCTGGATCTCTTTCTCTCTCTCTCCCTCCCTCTCCCATCCACTGTTTCTGCCCAGCACACACACACACACACACACACACACACACACACTCCTGTTGTGCATCCCTGCAGCAGTGATGGGTGAGGACTGACCCCAGGAGGAGAACCCACGTTCCCATCCCTGGAGGCACCTCCTGGCTCAGCCTAACGCTAAGGCTGTGGTGGGCTGGCCTTCCAGCGGTTTGGCAGCTACATTTTTCTGAGGCTCTGGCGCAAGGCTTATCCCTGACCCAGCCAAAGTTTCTGGAAGGCGGGATCCCCAGCGCGCCCTCCCAGTGGTCCCCACATTGCAGGGACCCAGGATTTGAGAGCAGCCCGGAGGGCACAGGGGTCAGGTCTGGGCTGGGCCCCCAGAGTTGGTAACAGGGAAGGAGAGGGTAGCTGGGTGACCACCAAGCCTGCTTCGGAGGCGCCCGGTCCTCCAGGCTCCTCTCTGCCCCGCGCACGTGGACTTGGAAGGCCCGCACCAAGGGCCATCAGAGTTCTCAGGCCTCCAATCCCCTCTTCTTCGCCCTTGCTCCTCTAGGTACCTGGGAACCTGGGCCCTGGAGACCAACAATCTTGGGTTCAAGCCTCGCCCCCTCTTACTAGCTGTGCAACTTTGGGGGTGACTGACTTCACCTGTAATGTGGGGCTAAGGCAGCTGCCGCTCTTCCCCCGTTGCCCAATTTCTCGGCCTTTCTGCCAGCACCGGCTGGGCGTCAGCCCTGAGTTGGAGCCCTGGTTCTACCACCTGAGAAAGTCATCGGATCCATGGAGCCTCAGTTTTCCTCCTCCATAAAATGGGGCTATTGATAGTCTAGCCTTCATGGGCTGCTCTGAACTCACCTGGGGATGCTTGGCTCAGGGAGTGGAGAGGGTAAGAAAGGGAGTAGCTGTCGAAAGCTGTTTTATGTTGCTGCGTGTTGTTCTGAATAGTCAGCCTTGCCTCCCGCCCTCCAGCTTTCAGGAAACATTCAGTCTTGGGCCTGGGGCTCAGGGACCGTGTGCCCCACAACCCTTTGTGTGCTGGGGAGGGAGAGCTGAGTCTGCTTTGCCCTAGACTTTGAGGCCAGCTTTCCCCAGCTCAGATCCAGGCCTCTGGGCATTGGGAGGTTGCTGTGCTTGTGTGACTGGCTTTGTCCCCAGATTGGCAGCTGACCAAGGAAAGGAGGGACCTAGGTTTGAGGGAGGGCCAAGAGTGGAGGAGAGGGAAGGGGAACAATGGTTTTGGGAGCCCAGGAGCCCTGCTTGCTCTTCCTTGCATCACCGTGAGCAGGGGGGTGGGGGTGGGCCAGGGGACCCCTGGGCTCAAGGAGCATCCATCGAGCCTTGGGTCCCAAAGCTGGAGTTACCGTTCCAGCTCCGACAGTGAAGCCCTCCGTCCTCCACCTCATACCTGTACCTCTCCCTGGCTTGCCATTTGTTTCTAAACCTTCAGCTCCGTGATGGAAAGGGCTTGGTCTTACCCCCTGCTGCGTCCCCAGTGCCGGTGACGCAGCAGTGACTGATAGATGTTGAACCAGTGAGTGAATGAATGACTCATCAGGTGGCCAGGGGTCAGCCTGGCTCTTTCTAGATGACCAGGCTCAGTGGTGCCTGGGGGCATACTGCTGGGCCCTGGGTCCCTGAGAAGGCCACGGTTAACCCCGAGAGGGGTGGAACAGCCTGGTGCTTTAGCGCACAGCTGTGGAGTCAGCCCTGGGTTCAGGTTAGAAGGGGGAAGACCTGGGGGTGGGGGGCGGTATTCTTCACCCTTTGTGGGCCTGGGCCAGCCCTGTCCTGGTGTCCACCAGGGTCACAGCCCCTGGGCACGTTTCAGGTTTGTGCGTCATTGCTACCTCGATGTTGATGTCCTTCTTGGCTCCTCCAGGGCCACTTACCTATAAGGCTTTGGTTTGTTTCCCCGTTTCGCTTGCCCCTGGCCCAGCTTGCCTCCTCTTTGCAGGTGGTTTCTGTGGGCACTCAGCCCCCTGGACATGCTGCCGGCTTAGCCCCCTCCCCTGCCTGCTCTCCCACCACAAGAGCCTCTGCATCTACTGTTCCCTCTGCTGGGAATGCCATTCCTCTTGGTCTTGGCTTGACTGCCTCTGACATGTCTCCCATCCTCCAAGGCAGCCCCAACCGCCCTGCAGTGTGTGGCCTGATTACTCTCCTGAATAAGCACACTGGTGCTCTGCTCCGTTGCATTTAGCACAAATCTGTGAGCCTCTTGTCATGGGGCTTTTCTTTGCTCATCACCTGCCTGTCTCCTTAGAAAGTCAGCTCTGTGCTGGCTGGGCCAGGCTCTGGCTTGCTTCCCCAGTGCTTGCATGGGTGCATAACATGAAGGGATCCCTGCATTGCCAGACCTCAGAGCAAGGCTTAGCATGCGGTGCAGACAACAGTGAATGAATGGACACAGGAGCCAGTGAGTAGACGAATAAGAAGATGGCCTTTGAAATCAGACTGCCTGGGTTTGTAGCCTGACCTTCTGCCATCCTTGGGCAGATTTGCCTCTCTAGATTTCAGTTTCCTCATCTGTAAAATGGGGATAACAGGGGTGATTACCGTGTAGGGTGGTTGTGTGGATTTATTATGTATTGGAGTACAGTTGATTTACCTTGTCTTGGTAGTTTTAGGTGCACAGCACAATGATTCATTTCCCTTATAGGTCATTGCAAAATACTGAGTATAGTTCCTTGTGCTATACAGTAGGTCCTGGTTGATTATCTGTTTATTTTTGATTGGTGCATAGGCTCAGTGGTTAAGAATCCGCCTGCCAATGCAGGAGACGTGGGTTTGATCCCTGGATTGGGAAGCTCCTTTGCAGGAGGAGATGGCAACCCACTTCAGTATTCCTGCCTGGGAAATCCTATTGACAGAGGAGCCTGGCCGGCTACAGTCCATGGGGTCACAAAGGCCTGGCTCAGCGACTGAGCACATTTGGAGAGCTGCTTTCCAATGTTGTGTTACTTTCTGCTGTACGACAACGCGAATCAGTTCTAGGTATACATAGAGCCCCCTTTCCATTTTATGGACAGTAGTGTGTACGTTAATCCCAACCTCCTAATTTACCCCTCCCAGCCTTTCCCCTTTGGTAGCCATAGGTTTGTTTTCTGTGCCTCAGTCTCTTTCTGTGGTGTGGATTAAATGACAGCTGAGAGCTCTAAGCACACAATATGTGAGTATCAGATAGGCTTTGCAGACATCCCGTGTGCAAATGCCAACCCTTGATACCCCCTGCCCCACCCCCACTTCTCCTATAGTCTTCTTCATCTTGGGAAATGGTACCTCCCACTGTTCGTGCCACGGCAGTCATCCTTGACTTTTCTCTTTCTTCCACCCCCACATCCGATCCTTTGGCAAATCCTGATGACTCTACTTGAAAGAAACCCTGAATTCAGCCATGTCTGTCTCTCCCACTGTTGCTGTCCCCAGCCAGGCCAGCATCGTCTCTCGCCTGGACCCCACCAGCCTCTGACTTCTCCCACCTTTCCGCAGGCTTCTCCAGGCTGTGATCCACTCAGGAACCAGAGAGACTCTGTAAAACACAAATCAGCCCCTGGCTCGCTCTCCCCCACCCCACTGGCTTCAGGCGGTCATAGAGAAAATCTGAGCCCCACCCCCAGAAGACCCGCACCGCCCTCAGGGCGCCCGGAGATGCCACCTCAGGGCCGCTGCACTTGCTCTTCCCCTGCCCAGGACTTCTCATGCCGCGTCTCTGCGGGGCTCACCGCCTCCCTTCGCCCAGGTCCCAGTCCGTGGTCGCCATCCTCATCGCCCTAACCTTCCTCTCCAGACTCCATCCCTTTCATTCTCCAGCCTAACCCCTCACTGTTTTCTCTCTAACTTGTCTTGCTCCCTGGCCCTTGGTATCGGCCCGTTTCTTTATCTCTTTCTTCCCTAGAACATGCGCCTCCCAAACTCGGGAACTGTGTCTTGCTGTCCAGAAAGCCTCCTGGTTTTTAGGACAGTCCCTGGCAAGAGCATGGGCTTGTTGATTGCCCTGATGGCCCAAGTGAATGAATGAGTGCTATTAGGATCATTCTTGCTCTGCAGAAAGCCAGAGAGAGAGAATTGAGGAGAGAGTTAACACGATTGTGCCTAATAAGAGAAACTCCAGCAGCCTGACCCGGCCTGTCTTCTGCCAGAGACCAGCGGGCTTTCCGTGGCTGGGGCTCAGTCTGACTGCTGCTATGGTTACCGGGAGCCACGGCCTCCAGAAGAAAGGCAAGGCCAGGCTGACTCTGCTGTTCTACTCAGCTTGTCACACATCTTCCTTGAGTGGTCCAGAGTCTGGTGGAGAAAGATCACATTCAAAGAGAGGTGGCCACCCCCATCTTGTCTTGGCTCCATTGTGCCGGATGGAGAGAGGACAGAGGGGCTGGCTGTTCTGGAAAACGGTCCATGCTCAATCCGCACGTGTTGAGGACCAAGCCAGGCTCTGGAGGGGACTCACAGGTCAGCAGTCCGTGGTCCCTGCCTGCAGGGAGGTTTCTGGCAGCTGGGAGTTCCAGGAGACCAGGGCAGGCTTAGCTGTGTATAAAAATAGCCCGTGCTCTCTCTGCCTGAGAGGGAGGAGGCAGGCACCTAGGGAGCCAGTGAGAGAGTGCTACAGTCCCCTCCTTCCTGCTGGCCCCTCACCCTGAGGCAGCCCCGTGGCCTGGGATGGAAGGGCCCCTACTTCTGCAGTGCTGGAGTCCCAGGTTCTTGGCACCCAGGAATGAAGTAGCATCTTCTTTAACATCAGGCCCCACAGGAGGCCAACACATTAAAGCGTTTGCTCAGGACCTCGCAGCTGGTATGGCAGAGCTTCTAGAAGGGTGTCTGGCTCTTCCCGTGGCCCTCACCGGGCAGTGATGTCCTCGGATCATCCTTATCATTTTTCTGCTCTTTCAGCTGGACACTCCATCCCCGATCTTCACTGCAGAGAACAGACTCCTGAGCTCCGGAAAGCCTTGGGGACTGACCACAGCTCCCTGAGGAGCTCCTGCAGAGCCTGGAGGTCCAGGGCTGAGGCCTGTTACCGTCACATCACTGTCTCTGCCTCAGCCTGCACGTGGCTTTCTCCTCTTCTGTGTCCCTTCCTTGTCTCCTCTAAGGACACTTTTGATGACATGGAGACCCCACCTGGGTAATCTGGGATGATCGGATTTCAGTATTCTTGACATCTCAAAGGACCCTTTCTCCAGATAAGGTCACATCCACAGGTTCCAGGGATGAGGATGTGGACTTATCTTTTGGGGGCCACCGTTCAACCCAATGCGACCTCCAGCATTATCACTGCTATCAGCATCCTTACCAACATCAGTTAAGTACTAATATGTACCAGGCTTAGTCCAGGTACTTTTCCTATACCATCTCCTTTAGTCCTTAAGACAAACTTAGGGCAGGTACTGTTATTATCCTATTTAATAAGGACATTGAGGCTCAGGGAGAAGTCAGCGCTTGTCCAGGGTCTCCCTTGAAACCCAGGCAGTTTGATTTCAGTGTCTCCTGCCTTGCCGTAGTTATCTTCCTCCACCCCCATTCTGTTTCCGATCATACAGATAATTCCATGGAAGAATCAGTGTGGGGCAATGAGCACCCAAATGGGCGGCAAGGTGCCTGGGTTCTGATCTAGGTTCTGCCACTAGACAGCAGCAGATGCCAGCTGGGTCTCTTCCCTACTCTGGGCCTCAGTGTGTCCATTGGTAAAATCGGAAAGTGGTTGGTTTGGATAATCTCCAAGATCCTCCCAGCTCTGAAGTTCTGTGATGCTGGGTGTCATCTGTCAACTTGCTTCTATTCAAACGCTGCCCACAGCTCAACTCTCTAAATCTGCTACCTACTGCCAGAGATGGGTTTGCTTGGAAGGCTGGAGGAAGGGGTAGCAAGTGCTGGTAACAGAGACACGAAGGCCCTACTTTCCCTCTCCCCGTACCACCAGGCTGGCAGCACCCTGCTGTGGAAGGCCTAAGGGGTGGGATTACTCTCTTTCTCTTGGAGCCCAAGACTTTTGGTCCATACATTCAGGGCAGGATTCCGAAGCTGAGAGTTGTCATGGTTGTTGGGAACAGAGCCCTAGACACACACGCTTTAGCCAGAAGCTGGCCCTCACAGTAGACTCCAGAAACCATCTGGGGGCTGGAAAAGTCAGTGTTGATCATCTAAGGCCAAGAGACTGGGAGAGGCCACAGCGACCCCATCCCAAGCCTCCTGCCCTTGGAAGGGGGGAAAAAACCACAAAACAGGCTGAGGGGAGTCTCTGAACGTTGCTTCCAAAACCTGGCCTGCTCATTAAGAGTCGTTTGTTTATAAGTATAAACAGATTTTTTTAAAGTCCTTTTTAGATTATGAACTCAGGCCCTTTTTCTCTGGCTCTTTCCTCTGCTTCTCTGTACAGAGCACGACTGTTTGCATTTCAGCTAAGAGTGGGGAGTTAAACTAGGGACAGGATTGCCAACTTTCATTAGCAGGTGAGATTAACATCTCAGCAGGGGCCTGGGGGGTGGGGCATCCTTCAGGTCCATCCGATCCCCCACGGACACTTCCCCCGACAAATCCCCAGTTGAGGGCTCCCTGTGGGGGTAAGCCCGGAGTTGGAGGAACCGGTGTTTATACCTGCCGAGTTCATCTCCCCTCGCCTGGCCTCGAGCTGAGCCTCACCCCTCTTCCGAGGCCCCGGGTCCAAACACTGGCTCTGCTCCCCGGTCTCTGCTGGGTTTGTCCCTGCAGGTGTCTGGGCAGAATGAAACCTGGCTGTGTGACGTTGGGCCACTTGCTCACTCTCTCAGGGTACAGGAGTTTTAAGTGGGGAGGTTTGTTGGAAGCCAAGCCCCAAGCGCAAGTGGAAGAATTCGACCCTCCTCGCGGTTCACGCGCCACCAGCCTCCCCTGGCTGGGTTTCAGGCAAGACCGAGAATTTTTTGGTTTTTTTCTGGTTTAGTTTCGTGTGCTTCCAGCGGCAACGGGGCTGTTCCACCACAGTCCCCAGGAAATTGTCCACGTAGGACAGAGCCTTTCCGAGGAGAATGAAGTCATCTGTTCCTTTTTAAAAAAATTTTTTGTTGCCTTCTCCTTCAACACGAGTCACCCGGCCTCTGCACTCTCTCCCCCACGCAAACAACAGGCCCGGCGAGGTGGGGTCGGCTGGGCGGGCGTGGGGATGGGGCGAGGAGCGAACCCCACGGGCCGCGGGTGCTGCCAGGGGTTGGGGAGCGCGCCCCCTTCTCCGCCCCGGTCCTTGCCCAACACCCGCTCCCTGTCCCCCCCCCCCGCCGCTTCCACCCTCGACTAACCCCGGGAACGCCCGAAAGGTGAGCTCCCGGGAGGGCCGCCCGCGCTCCGGCGCGGCCCGCTCGGCAAACAATAACAGTAAATAACGCTTCCTTGTCAACGTAATAAAAACGGAAACGGTTACAATGTTTTTTAATAAGCGTCCCCCATCAATCTCTCCCTCCCTCGCTCGCTCGCTCGCTCCGGGGCGGCTGCGGGCACCGGCGGGGCGGGGAGGAGGGGGCACCGGGGGGTGCGGTGCCGGAGGAGGACGACGCTGGGATTGGGGTGGGGAGAGAGCCTGAGCACAGCAAGCGAGAGACGAGGGGGCGCGGGCGGCCGGGGTCACGCGCGCCGGCAGAGCCTGGAAGCGGCCTCGGTGAGTAACACCGTTGCCATGGCGACGTGGCCGGGAGGAACAGGAAGCGGCAGAAATAGCTGCCGCCGCGGCCCGCGCGCCCGGCCCCTCCCCCCCGCGAGCTCGTTACCACGGAGACCGGCTAGCGCGAGGCTGCGCGGGCGGCCGCGGTCTCCGGCGCCCCGGCCCGCGCATGCGCCCCGGGGCCAGTCCCGCGCGACGGACGCGGGGTCGAGGGGCGCCGAGGAGGGGGCCAAACGCTGCAGCTCTGGCCCCGCCCGGACCCCCATACTTGCCTAGCTGCCCGCTTGGATTAGAAGGGGAAAAAAAAAAAACCAAAAACGAAAAAGCAAAACTGTTTGTTGTTTGCGTTTGTAAAAGCAGCCCTGCCTTTGTTTCTGGCGGATTCGCTGGTTTCCAGGCATCGAAGGTGCGGTGCCTGGTGCGGGGTAGGGGGCAGGGACACTTCAGCCCGCGAGGTCCCAAATGTTTTCTGAGCGTCAGGCGCTGGGTCGTGTCCGGGACGCCGCCGAGGGGACGCGGAACACCCGCTCTGCCCTGCAGGAGGCCTGGCCTGGGACTGTCTAACGAGGCCCTGGGACTGATCTGGCTGCCTGAAGCCCTCTCTGAGCCTGACCTTCCCATGGGGGGCGGGGGGTGACTTCTTTGAGGTGATGCCCAGGGTTTCCCCCGTCCCCCCACACATCTCCTGCGTTGCCTGGTCCCTTTCCCCTCATATCACCTTCCCCAGATTCTAACCGGCAGAGAACACAGAGGGAGAAGTGAAATCTAGGCAAACCCCAGGCTCCCTCTCCACTCCCTGTTCACCAGAAAACTGTGAAACAGCCCACCCCCTCCCCCTGCCCCCCCACAAAAAAAGTTGAGGGAACCTAAATGTTTCATAAACAAAAGCCACTCTGCAACAACTTGTTTATGTGGAAGCCTGGCTGCAGCCTTGCACGTCTGAGGCTGTGTGTGTGTGTGTGTTTTGGAGGGCAGGCTGTTTGTGCAGGATTTTTTTTTTTTCCCCTCTTCGGATTTTGTTTGTTTTTAATAAGGGTCAGAGGTCTGGGCTTCTGTGGGGAAGGAGAAAGGGTCACCTCGGATGGACAGGCCAGGAGCTCTCAGTAGGACAGGTCAGGGGGCCTACGTGCTGGGGCAGAAGCCAGGAGCCTGGAGCCTCCTCATCTGGCGCTGCTCCTGGTGGTGGTGGGCTCCAGGCTCTCTGAGCCGCTCCCCAGGGTATCGCTCCAGTGGGGTCCCAGACCAAGGGCTGGAACCTCTCTTCTCTGGCCAGGACAACTGTCATTTCACCCAGCCCCTGCCCTGGCCACACTGGCCAACAGATAAGGCAAGCAGAGCAGCCCAGGTCTCTAGGGTTTTCTATAATGGAAAGGAGACGCTTTTGTTTTTTGTATGGGCAGACTTAGATTTTCAGCATCCAGGCTGACCAGATGGGAATGTAGGGAGCGTGTGTGCACAGAAGGGGGACTGCTGCTTCAAATCCCCTCCCCCTGCCCCCTCCATCCAGCCTGGTTCCCCAGTGTGACCTTGTGTAGGCTGCCTGGTTTCTGGCCACTCAGCCTGGGTAGAGCAAAGGCGAGTGGGAGGGGCTTGGGTGAGTTTTCTTGTCTCATTCTCTCTCCCTCTTTTGAGGATCGAGAGAGGGGGCCCCAGCCCTGAAGGGATTGATCAGAAGACTTCTGGCCCACCGTGGCCGACTTAGCATCATATTTATCCCTCCTCTTCTTGGAAGAGGAAAGAAAGACACAGAAGGGAGCTGGGAGCAGTTGGTAAAACAAAGATAAAGACAAGCTCCGTCCAGAGGGTGGTAGCCTGTGCTGAGAACCAGGACTTCAGAATCAGTCCTGGTGGTGAACCCCCTTGGCTTCCCCAGAGCTTGTACGTCTGGACAATAAGAACAATGCAATGCCTGTCTTGAAAGTTGTGATGGTTCTGTTAAGTTACGCACAAAAGCTCTTAGCACAGTGCCAGGTACAGAGTAGGTGCCCAGAACATGGCAGCTCTTACTGGAGCTGGAGGAGGTTTACCACTCTCCGTGGTGTGACTCAGGATTGCTGCCTTGGGCCCTGAGGTCCATCTTTGGCACAGGCTCTGAACCTACTGTACAATCTGAGGCAAGTCACTTACCTTCTTGAGGCCTCAGTCTTCCTATCTGGCAAATGGGGATAATACTTACAACCACTGATGGGGACCTTAACTCTTTGCCAGGCACGACTGCACAGTCCTTGAATTTCATTATCTAATTTAGCCTTCAAATAACCCTGCAAGGTAAGTACCAGGATGATCCCAGTGTCACAGGTGAGAGGACAGCCTCGGATGAAGTCACCGGCTGGGGATCACACAGCTAGAAAGTGGCCGGTATTACAAAGTTGGTCACGGGGTGGAGTCATGGACACTGAGAGAAAGCATTGGGTTGTTTCTATTGCTACTGTTCTCCCCACCTTCCTGCTCATCCTCTGACCTTTTTTGTGGCTCAAGCCACAGCCCTCCCTTTGAATCGACACTCTGGGCTTCAGCCATTCTGGGCCTTCCTGAGACCGGCAGAGACTCAGCACTCTCAGTGGGAGACACCCTCAGGGGTACATCTGCCTGTGGAGAGCCAGGTGGGTCCCACCAGGCCCTGTGTCAACCTGGCAGCTCACCCCAGTTCTCCCACCGTGCCTGCTCCTCCCTGCTATTTATCGCCGAGGGTTGGGGTCACCCATACTTCCAGGGGTCACGGGTGGCATCCAGATGCTGCAGTTAATTGGGTTGGAAGCCAAAATCTCCATGATTGTCCCAGCGCCCTCTCCCCTCTGCCGTGCTGTCATTTAAGGCACTGGTGGGAGAGGCAGCCCCCCAGCCTCGCCCTCATGCCCTAGGCTTTGTTCCCTCTTCAGGCAGGAAATGGCCCCGGTTGGGTTGTGGTTGTGGCGTCCACTGCCTACATTTGAATCCTGGCCCTGTCCCTTCCTGGAAGTGAAGCTTTGGCCAAGCACTTAACCTCCCTGGGATCCTCAGTTTTTCTTCCATAAATTCGGGATGTGCAGAGCCACTGGCTGTCTAACCAGGTGGTCAGTGCGTTCTGAGCGCTTCTCCCTGCCCGGCTCCCAGAGGGTCGTCAGGATGTTACTGGTTATAGCGAGTGCTTTGCTTGCTGCATGCTGGGTGGTGTCAGGCGTTAGCGCAATGAATTTTCAAACAAGTACATTATTACCCCATTTTATAGATGAGGAAGCTGCGACTCAAAACAAGGGAAGTGAGGTGCCCCCAAGGCCACAGAGCCAATTAGTAGAGGAACTGGGGTGAAACCAGGCAGGCCTGTGCGACTCTGCAGCCCTCGCTGTAACCCCAGGTTCCCTACCCGCCCCACTGGAACTCCTCTGGGGCTTTCCACCGAGGTCTGCAATGACAGCATCATTAGCTCTGCCCAGAGCTGTTTCTATAACCCAGGCCTGAGAGACACTGGGTTAATAGGTCCTTAATAAAGCCAGCAGAGGCGTCTGCATCTTCTGGGGCAGGGGCCAAGGAGCCAGGTGCAGCAGAAGAGTCCTAATGAAAATACTGGGGAGGGGGAGGGGCCGTGGGCCAACCAACCGCCTGCTCCTGTGTCAAAGTCAGTCCTTTCGCCTTGAGTCACTGAATGCCTCCCCGTGTAGGGGACAGTCACCCATCACTCACTCCACTCATCCTTTCTTCCTTTCATCATGGGCAGAGTCCTGGACCAAGAAGCGGGAGACCAGGTCGTATGTGACCCTGGGGAAATGACCTCCCAAGTGGTTCCTCACCCCAGTTGAAGCACCTTAGAAGACTCAGGAGACCTCACATTTTGGGGTCATTACTACCAATTTTGTGGTCATGCTGTTACAGTGAAGGGAACTGCCCTAGAGCCACTGGCTTTGGGAGGTGTTCAGTACGGATGTGAGAGTTGGACCATAGAGAATGCTGAGCGCCGAAGAATTGATGCTTTCAAACTGTGGTGCTGAAGAAGACTCTTGAGAGTCCCTGGGACAGCAAGGAGATCAAACCAGTTGATCCTAAAAGAAACAAACCCTGAATTTTCATTAGAAGGACTGATGCTAATGCTAAAGCTCCAATACTTTGGCCACCTGATTCGAAGAGCGGACTCGCTGGAAAAGACCCTGATGCTGGGAAAGACTGAAGGCAGGAGGAGAAAGGGGTGACAGAGGATGAGATGGTTGGATGGCATCACCAACTCAGTGGACACGAATTTGAACAAACTCAGGGGAATAGTGAAGGACAGGGAAGCCTGGCGTGCTGCAGTCCATAGGATCACAAAGAGTCAGACAAGGCTTAGCAACTGAACAACAACAGCAACACATTCATTAAGCAGTCATCATTTGTTCACTCACTCAACAAATATTTATCACTGTGACCTGTGCTGGGCACCAGGCCGGGTGCTGGGGCAGATACAAGATCAGACTAGACCTATAAATTGGGGAAAAGTGGTGGACAGGTGTCACCCTTGGATGCCAGCTCCACACTTGGTAAAAGCTGTGTTGAGAAGCCTATGTGGAGGATTCTGAAGCTGCATCCTGGCTTTGAGAAGAAGAGTGCTGTGATCAATTAGTCATGTCTGCCACGAGCGCAGAAAGGGAATCAAGGCCAATGCATTTGCCGGCCTTAACGCTAAAGAACAGGAGGAACCTCAGGCAGGAGACCCTTTTGACCGTGCCTGCTCTGCTACATGACCTTGGGCAAGACATGGACCTGCTTCCTGCGTCCTTTCACTCCTTTGGGGGCACAGGCGCTGACAGGAGAGTCTGCATTTTTCGCGATCGAAGGAGCTAGAGCAAGACAGCCCAGTCTTCCTCTTAGAACTCATCTTGCTCCGGGCAGATGTGAGAATCAAGTGTGAGATACCCCTACGTGGAAACACAGGGCTGTCAGTGTGTGGGTGGTAGGGTAGGAGCCCAGCAAAGATGGTCCCCAGCTGCTCTGCTGACTGTCCTAGTCTGGACCTCAGCTTCTCTACGTACACAATGAGGAGGATGGGGAGGGGAAGTGCTGAAGTGCTCCCCAAATCTGCTGCGTGTGATGCCTGTCACGCTGAGGCCCTTGGGGGACAAGGAAGGCAGGATGAAAGAGGAGCCTCTGGAGACGAGGTGGCGGGAGGGAGCTCTCCAGTACTCTTGGCAAAGCCCGAGACCCCCTCCAAGGGCGGCAAGAGGCTGGGAAGGACATGGGGAAGGGCCATGGGGCTGCTGCAGCACCCAAGGGGAGGCTACATCTTCTGGGTTCGTTCTGAGGGTTGTTTGGCTCCACTGGGAGTCTCTTTCCCAGATGCACCCCGTAGATGCCATCCCTGAGCAAGGAAGGGAAAGAGAAGAGAGTGGGAAAGGCGGGAAAGGGCTGGAGGAGCGGAGACTCCAGACTGGTGGGAGTCCGGGTCCCAGGCGGTAATGCCCCCGGCCCCAGGGAGAGTGGAAACAGCGGAAGGAAGACAAGGGCAGATCCCTGGAAGTCATGGAGCCAACAGTGGTCCTCAAAAACAGATCCACCAGTCTTCACAAGCCTGACTCTGGGGGTTGGGGGCATCGAGGCTGTACATTCCACCTGCTTTTAAAATCCCTCGTGGTTCCTTGTTGCCTTAAGGTGAAGTCTGAACTCCTTAGAGGTAGCACATGCTGCTGGGTGAGGTCTGGGGGCCCGAATCCAAGTCTCAGTCCAGCCACTATCAACTGTGTGACAACCAGCAACTTATCTAACCTCGCTGGATCTCAGTTATCACATCTGACAATGAGGATGATAACAGTACTCACGTAAGAGGATTGTAGCATGAGGTGAAGAATTGATGCTTTCGAACTGTGGTGCTGGAGAAGACTCTTGAGAGTCCCTTGGACAGCAAGGAGTTCAAACCAGTCGATCCTAAAAGAAATCAACCCTGAATATTCACTGGAAGGACTGATGCTGACGCTGAAGCGCCAATAGTTTGGCCACCTGATGCAAAGAGCCGACTCATTGGAAAAAACCTTGATGCTGGGAAGAATTGAGGGCAAGAGGAGAAGAGGGTGACAGAGGATGAGATGATTGGATGACATCACTGACTCAATGGATATGAGTTTGGGCATCCTCTGGGAGATAGTGGAGGACAGAGAAACCTGGCATGCTGTAGTTCATGGGGTCGAAGAGCGCCGGGCAGGACTGAGTGGCTGAACAAGAGGACTGAGTGAGCTTCAGGCTTGCCTTGGGCTTAGCGTGGTGCCGGATGCGACAGAACCGTTCAATAGCAGATGGCATTGTCATCACTGTTGTCGTTTAGTCGATAAGTCGTGTCTGACTCCTTTGCGACCCCATGGACTGTAGTTTGCAGAGTCTGTTCCGTGGGATTTCTCAGGCAAGAATCCGGGAGCGGGATGCCATTGCCTTCCCAACCCAGGGATGGAACCCGCCTCTCTAGCATTGGCAGGTGGGTTCTTGACCACTGAGCCCCCAGGGAAGCACTGTTATTACTGAGTCTAAAACGTGGCAGAGCTCGATGAAGATGCCGAAGGCCCTGACCATGTGAATCCAGTCTTCCTCGCCCATCTCGTTAGCGCCAACCGCTCGACTCCACAGGGCTGCTCTGTCCTCCCGGCCCGCCATGTTCTTTTGGGTCAGGCCTCTGGGCCTTTGCCCGCACGGTGCGCTCTGCCAGGAGTGCCCGCCCTTCTCCCTGCTGCTTTTGGACCTCGGTCCGCCGTCAGCTGCTCTGGGAACCACCCTCCTGGCGAATTGCTCCACATCCTCTCTGCATCCAGAGTTCTGTGCACATGCGGCCCATGGCTGCCGCCCACATGGCGGCCGTATTTACCGCCCCTCTGACTCTCCTACTTTGGCCAGTCCCCAAGCTGTAAGTCCTCACGGTGGACGGACGCAGACCACTCCCCACGCCTGCGCTGCTTCTTCCTTATCAGACAGAAGCAGGATGCCTGAGCGCCCCTCTGATGAGTCCCGTGGGAGCATTTTTTGTGACATGCTGGGGCCTCCAAGTTAGCGCTCAGCACGAGGGGGAGGTTCAGAGGCCCCCCACCTTCCCTCCCTCTCCCTGCACGTTTCCTACCCCCTCCCCTGCTTACCTTCACTGCCTTCTGCTCCTGGCCTGGGAAGAGCCACTAATCTACGGGGCCACGTGGGAAATGGTGCCTCGGGTGGATGTGTGGGGTAGATGGGCACCAGTTACCCAGGTCCTACGGGAGCTGCTGGGGGCAGAGGGGACGTCCCCTCCCTGCCCTGGGAGCTGTCTGTGGTGCAGTGGCAGCCGGGGGTGTGGCTCTGTAGCCAGCGCCATGGGAGCGCTTGTCCCCACCCTTCTCATTCTGTCCCTGTCTGGTCATGGGGCTTCTTCCTGCCACTCACTGCAGGGCAGCCAGGTCTCCGTGTCCTGGCAGAGGGATGCTGTTGCTCCTGTCTGGGTGGATGCTCTGTGCCCAGCCACTGGCCCCAGACCAAGTGCCTCTGCAGGATGTTCACGCTGAATGAGGTCCATGTGGGAGATGAGAGGGCCGAGGCCCGGGGCGAGAAAGGAGTGTGTCACACAGAGCCCCGTGCCGTCTTCTGTAGCGCATTGCCTTGCCAGGAAAGCAGAAGACCTACAGACTTCGGCTTTGACCTTGAGGAAATGGAGAAACTTGGACTTCAAAGGCAGATTTCCGTGGCTAAGACATGGACAGGCTGTGTGACCTTGGGCACTTTCCCTAACCTCTCTGAGCCTCAGGTGCGAGTGAGGTTGCATGAGATGACAACCGCACAGGGCCTAGCAAGGACCAAACAGGTGCTTTCTTATAATTAGGGAATAGTTAGGCCTCACCGTGAACAAACGCAACCAATGGAATTTGTTTTTATGCAGACGTGGCCATTCCCCTGCCCTTTTCTATGTTATGGAAAAATCCTCAGTGTTGTAAAAGGAACCATTACAGGTTTATCTGTGTATAAGTTGGAGGGTACCTGGCATACCTCCTGCTCTGCCCCTAGAAGCTGAGACCTCAGGAGAGGGACTTGGCGGCTTTGGACCTCAGCTTGCTCATCTGCAAAATGGGGATAGTGGCACCTCTCTCCAAGGACTGCTGTGGGGCTCAGTGAGATAACTTAGGGGTACAGGGAGAGCCTGTGATTACAGCCTTAGAGATCCTGTCTTCTTTTTTTTTTTTTTTTAGAAAAAAAAAAAGAATGGAAAGCTTATTTTCTATTTTGGCCATGAGTCAAGTGGGATCTTGGTTCCCTGACCAGGGATCAAAGCTGCACCAGCCGCGTTGGAAGCATGGAGCCTTAACCACTGGGTCACCAGGGAAATCCCCACGTCCCATCTTTTTCAGAAATTAAAGATACTCCTTATGGAGAACAGGCTTGCCTTTGGGTGTGGACTTGGCCAGGGAGACCTGGTCTCAGGGACTGCGTTTCCTGGGGAGGGGTGGGGTCCGGGGCTGCTGGGCTGAGCGAGCAGGGTCCTTCCAGGAAAGGGAAGCCCCACCTGGCAGCGCCCGCTGCCGCCTGGCCCCCAGCTGGCCGTCCCTTCCTCCCCACCCTCGCTGGAAGCCCATGTTGCCAGGCCTCCCCCCGCCACTGCTGCCAGTGCCGCGGCCGCCCTTTTCTGAGGATGTGGGGGATGGGGTGGGGTGTACATTTTCCAGGCGACGTTTCCCTGGCAGCTCTGCAAACTAATTGGCCTTTAATGTGGCATAGTATTTATTTTAATTAGCAGGAAATTGACCAATTTCTTAATAAGGGGCTTTGTGGAGGCTCCGTATCTGGGCTTGGTGGTACGTGTGTGAATGAGGGGGGAATTGGCAAGCAAGAATGACACCCGCAGTCCAAGAGGGGACTCTTGGGTACCGTGGAACTTGGTCTTCCTGGCTGTGAGTCGTCCCTTCATAGAGCGAGAGGGCCTGTCTTGAGGGCCAGGGAGGTGACAAGGACAGAGAGGATGGGCCTGGACAGCGTGTCACCTGGAGCAAACTCTAGAGGCAGAGGAAAAGGAGGGCTCTGGGCCCGGGGGCACACCAAGGGCCGGGGGCTGCCCCGGGCCTCCTGGGGATCTCACAGCCTCAGACTCTGCCTCTGACCTTGGCCTGGTGAGGTCTTGGGTCTAGGTCAGCGATCTCCTGGCCTTTGCAATGCCTTCTCTCCTTTTGAGGAATTAACAGAGTAAATTAGCAGTTGTTCTGTTGCTAAGTCGTGTCTCTTTGCAACCCCATGGACTGTAGCACGCCAGGCTCCTCTGTCTATGGGATTTTCCAGGCAGGAAATACTGGAGTGGGTTGCCATTTCCTTCTCCCGGAGATCTTCCCAACCCAGGGGTAGAACCCACTTCTCCGGCACTGGCAGGCAGATCCTTTACCAATGAGCTGCCAGGAAAGCCTGTGTAAATCAGCAGGGTCTTCTTACAGGATAAATTCTTTTTCTTTGATCTGATAGAATCACTGAGGTTCCCCTAGCATGTATAATGCCTGGCTATGATGAAATATCCTCTTTTCAAAATGTGGAGGTTCGGAGAAACGTGGTGTTTTTCTGAAGCCTCACAGATGGCTTATATCTGCAGGATATACCCATATCCTGCAGGACTGGCTTAACCATGGCCGCCCCCAAGGGAAGGCTGCCCTGGCATCCGGGTGAGCTTGGTGGTCTTGTCCATCTCCCCACTCTCCTTCAGTGTCCTGAGACAGTGGTAATGGGCCCATTCAGCGTGTCACCTGGACTGTGTGTCCCCTGAGAGCAGGCACTGTGTCTGTGGGCTCAGTTTATGCCCCAGCATCAGGCATATAGAGGTGCACACTGTATGTTTGTTGAATGAGTAAATGGGTGAGTGAATTATGGAGCAGAACTGAAAAACAACCAACCTCGTGACCCCCTAGTCCAGGACTGTCGCCGCCCCCCCCCACCCCACCTCTGCCTTGGGTGTCTTTATGATTTTATATTTTAATTGGGATGGTGCTGAGGGGGAATACGCTCCTCTCCCTGACGTCTATCTCGTCCTCCGGGGACGGTTCACCTCCTCTCACTGCCTTGGGATGTGATCCAGGAGCCTGTGTGCGCATGCGTCTCTTTAGGTGGAAGAACAATGCTTATTCTCTCTCCCTGCAGCTCAGCTTCCAAGGACCAGGGGAGAGGGCTGCCTTTGGGTCTCATGGTCTCACTGAGCTCTTCCAGGGGTCTCCCAGGATTTGCCTCGACCACTGGCTGGGACAAGTGAAGCCATGACCTCTCTTGTCAGCCCCTAGCCCATCATCCTCCTCTGCTGCCCCGGGGCCCTCAGACGCTCCCGTCCAGAGATGTCCCAGGGACTCTGCTGCACCTCTGCGTGGACTCAGACCAACCACGTCCCCTGTTTATTTATTTGAAACCATTTATGCAATGCTTTCTCTCTACCAGGCACCGTTCTGGGCACTTTATAGGTATTTATCCCTCAGTATGAAGCAGGTGCTGTTATGTTCCCATTTTGCAGCCACAGAAACTGAGGCACAGAGAAGACAAGTGACTGACCCACTACCCCCTCCCTGGCTTTCACTACAGGCCTCTAGGGTAGGAAGTTAGTCCTCACAGTCTTCTTAGGTAATTTCTGTTTCCATGATTCCATCCGGTCGCCGGGCCTTTGCTCACTTGGGTTACCGGTGCTGAGACCCTGGCACGATGCATGGAGCAAAGATACGGTGCCTGGAACCAGCCACACCTGGGTTTGAATTTGAACCTGCCGCATGGAGCTGCGTGATCCTGGGCAAGCAGCTTCAGGTCTCTTTGACCACCTGTTTTCTGAACATTGGGGGCAAAACTATCTATCCAAAAGGTCATTACAAGGAATCAGCAAGGGAAGTCAACTAAGAAACCGGTGTCTGGCTTGTAATTTTTCATTAATAAAAATGAATTATTCTCTTTCTCTGCCCCAACTTGTCCTCCTGTCCTTCAAAGCCCAGTTATTCCAGAAGCCCTTGCCCCTTCTTTCCAGAGTAGAATCCCTAGTTCCAAGGTCCCCAGGACACACCCTGTCTGTGTCACCTGGCCTGGTCATGTCCCCTCCTGCCCTGGGACCCTCAGAAGCTCAGGCAGCGAGGAGATCAGGCCAGAGGAAGGCAGGGCTGTGCTGGGAATAGAGTAGGCATTCTGGCCTCATTCACCAACATTCATCGGGCACCTACTGTGTTCTGGGCACCGTGCATGAGACAGCCTTTGGAAAGCCCACCATGCAGCAGGAGAGGCAGACGAGTGAACTGGCCACCCCGCCTCGGTGGTGGTCAGGCTCAGCTCAGCCCAGGGGAGGGGAACAGGGAATGCAGCCGGTAAGTCAGGAGCCTTTGGGAGGTGGGGGTGGGAGCTGGCAGCCAAGAGACATGCAGAAGGCCGGGGGCATTCCTGGCAGAAGGGTGGAGGCTAAGGCAAGTGTGGTCTTGGGGAAACGGCTGGTCACTGTGGCCCTGTTGGGTGGGCGTCATGGAGACTTCTCTACAGCCACCCAGCATCCCTGCCAGGTAACAGGTGCTGAGCAAGGCGAACAAGGGAGAGCTGGTCTCTGTCCCCAAGAATCACATTCCAGTGTGAGGTGCAGGGGAGCAAATATCAACCAAGTGACTAAATAAATAAACAAGATCACAACAGAGAGTGAAGAGTGAATGAGGCCAGCAGAGCAGAGAGGTGGGAGACCTGGCTAGAGGCTGCAACCAGAGCTGGCCTCTCTGCCGAAGGTGCTGGAACCCAGGAGGACTGAAGCAGGGGGCAGAGGGCAGGGTCAGAGGGCATTCAAGCTGACTCCTGGATGGCTGAGGGCAGAATGGAGTTAGAGGAAAGAACAGAAGCCAGAGACCAGGGCGATCTCCAGGCAAGATGGTTCCCTGGGGACTGAGAGGGGAAGGCAGATTCGAAAGCTCTCCAGGAGGTAAAGAACGGGGCTTGCTGTTCCAGCTGTGGAAGGGGAGGGGTGTGGGGAGATGAGGCTGAACCCAGATTTCTGGACCCGGCCTTGGAGTGACTACGATGCCCGTTCGCCGACACGGTGATGAGCTCATCTTAGAGCTTGTTGAGGGAAGGTCCCACAGGGGTTGGTGTGGGGGCGTGGAGGCAGGGGTCGGCCACCGTGTCCAAGACCCGGGGCAGAGGTCGGGGCCTGCAGCCGTGGGTCAGAGGTGCCTGACAGTCCCACCAGATCCTGCCTTGACCAAAGGAAAATTCAGGCCATCCTCTTCCCCTCTAGTGTCCCTGACTCATCCCAAGAGTCTGCAGTATGACACGGTCTAGAATCTTGAAGGCTTTTCCTCCGGTCCCCAGAGTCCTTCAAAGTCCCCTTCCTGGTCCACACGTCCCTTCCACTGGGACCCAGTGATCAGAGGTTTCAACTGGAGAAGCGAGGAGGCTATTTCTGGGAAAGGAAGGGGTCCTCAGGAGGCTCAGGCTCACCCCACCCCACTCCACTCTAAAAAGCACCCATCACCACCATGGGGTTCTGGGTGCTGAGCTCTGGAGGGTACCCCACTCCCGATCTGGTGGGAAAGGATGGCTGGGGCTGGGGGTGGAGACTGTGGGGTCTTGAGCGGTGGCCCTTGTGGCTGTCGGGTTGGGTCCCCGGCTCCCCGGGTATTCTCTTTGAGGGGGCGTTTCTCGTCTCTTCGCAGTGGGTGCTCTGTGTCTGTTTTGTCCCCACCACTGGGGGCTGGGCTGGGACCCAGCTGGGCTCTGTCACTGGGCCTTACAGACTGATGGAGGAAGGGATGCGTGTGTGTGTGTGTGTGTGTGTGTGTGAGAGAGAGAGAGAGAGAGAGAGAGAGAGAGAGACAGCCTGCCTGAAACCTAATTGTCCGCTGTCTAATCCGTCAGCCGGAGGACAGCTTGCCAGCCCCTCCCTGGCAGGCTGATAAATGCCGACTGCGGCCCCCCTGCGCCAGGCCGGCCTTAATTGGTATCAGGACGTGCCTGGACTCGATCCTTCCGGCCCCTGCCTTCCTTGCCTCCTGCCTTCCTCTCCTCCAGCCTGCAGGCCTCCACCCAGCCCCAGGTGGAGGCTGTGAGACCAAGAAAGACAGCTCCACTTATGCGGCACCTTCTGTATGCCTTCTGCACACCCTCCCCCACCCTCATGCAGCCCTGCGAGAGGAGACCAGCTTGCTCTCCCATGCACACACATGGGACATGTTTGCTGAGCCCTCCACCTGCCCACCCCCAAGCAGGCTGAGAGCTGGGGTCCACGGCGAACAGGGAAGACTCGCAGATTAGACTTCCTGCCCCCTCCCTGGGAGCTCCCTATAACTGGCAGGAAGGGGCTTGTTCCCAGACAGTTGACTGGTAGAGCTCAAGGGTAGGAGTTAACCCTTTGCCCATTTTAGGAAGTTCAGAGAGGTCTGGCAACCTGCCTGAGATGACGCAGCGAGCCAAGGAGGGAGAGAGAGCAAAGTCGCCCTCCAGAAGACCACACACGGTTGGTTCGCAGTGTCATGTGGGTCTGAACCGCTCAGGGCACAAGTTAGAAACTCAAGTACCTGCCCCCGAGATTCTAAATGAGGGTCTGGGCACCCTCTGGCTCTGGTGAGTGGGCCACTCAGGACTTGAGCGTAAGTTCTCCGTTCTCCATGCTGATGGAAAATCAGGGTGGGGCAAAGCGGGTAGGAGAGGAACAGCATCTCATTCATTCATTCAGCTAGTACTTACTGAGCGACTGCCTTGACACAGAAAGGGCTAGCCACGTGACTTGTGGGGTTTTGTGCAAAAGGAGAATAGGGGACCCTTGTCTAAAAAGTACCGAGCGTTGGGAGACAGCGATCCCCGAGCAGTAAACCAAGTGGGGTTCCCAAGGGACTGTGCAGGCATCTGGCCCTGCTGCTGGGGAAGGAGCCCTGCAAGGAAATAGCCAAACCAGAGCGCCCCAGGCCGACTCTGACCTGACCCCCACCCCTTATCTGGAACTTTGAAATTAACCAAAGGTCCGAAAACCCAAAATTCTTTTGTAAGATGGTGGCAAATTCATTAGGAAGCAAAAATTGGACCTCAACCAATAGGAAACTATTTATAGCTTTATTTATTCCCCTTGATGTGAACATTTATACATTTCATTGCAGAGATATTTATGTACTTGACTGTGGGGGCTGCCCAGGCCCTGCTGGGGTGTCAGCTAAGCTATACCGTAGGTGCCATATTGCTATTCCAAAGGGACAACTCAGTCCCTGCACCCCTCTGGTCCAGCGGTTTAGGAGAAAGGATTTGGAATCACACAAGATGTTATCTATGCCCTGTATGGAATGATTGCCGTGCCTTCCCCCCCTTTTTTTTTTTTTTAGTATAATTGACACATGGCATGTTAGTTTCAGGTGTACAACCTAATGATCTGATATTTGTATGTTCCTTTTTTCCCCCTGCATCATCCAAAGAAGATGAGGGTCTGACAATAACTCCAGTTCTGGCCTGCCTGTTCCTTGCTTGGTTGTTAGCTGCCTTGTGCTAGGAAGGGGGCTCACTGATCTGATGCCCAAAGGGGCTGGGTGGGTATCACTCTCAAGGTCCAGTTGAATCTTTTATTTCATTGTAAAGGGATTGGGGAGAAGAGGTGAAGTCAAGCATCAGAGCAGTTTTCTTACGAAAAGAAGAGAAAATAGCTTTATTCATTATACATGTAATACATGCTCATCACCATAAAAAAATTAATACAAAAGAAGAAAGTAACAGTAATCTGAAACCTACCTTCTCCACAGTAACTACTGTGGATGTTTCTGTGATTCCCCTTCCTTCCAGATTATTCTAGATATCTCTTTTTTTTTTTTTCCAAAGGTGGTCTTCACCAGCCGGTGTTTTACAACCTACATTTTTTCCCCGTCACTGAACAATGTGTTGTAGCATCTTCCCACCCCTCAGTCCTTGTTTTACAGGGAGACGAGGAAGTCTGAAAACAGGTAACCAGCTCAGACAACCCCCTTGTCGGCCATTCTTTGATGCCAGCTTTTCATGAGTGTGTCCATCCCCGAGATGGCCCCCTTGTGCACACACCCACCTGTGACCTTAGGTCACGTCCACACATGCGGATGGCTTCCTAGGTGGCGCTGGTGGTAAAGAACCTGCCTGCCAATGCAGGAGGCCTGAGACACGGGTTCTATCCCTAGGTCGAAAAATCCCCTGGAGGAGGGCATGGCAACCCACTTCAGTATTCTTGCCGGGGAGATGAATCCATTCTCCACAGAGAATCCCATGGAGATGCGGAGCTCTCGGGTCTACACGGGGTGGGTACATCCATCACATGAGAGAGGCTGCCAGATTTCCAAAAGCCATGTGCCCTCCCTGGGCCCGTCACTCCCACAGGGCTGTTCTCTGATCACTGAAGAGCAGCCCATCCAGTCTGGGCAAAGGGCCCTGCCAGGCAGCCCCTTGCTCTGCAGCTGCAGGGGAATCGGGGAGCCGGCAGGGGTGCCACATCAGCTCCACCACCAGGGCTGTTCAGCTGCCTCTGCGTGGCTGTCTCTCCCTCTATCTCCACTGGCTGACAGTCTTGTGTCCCTGGTCCCCTGAGGCCCCTTGGCCGATGCCCCCAGCTGGGCCTCTGGTTCTCTCATCTCAGATGGGGATAAAGGCTGGACCCCAGGCCTCATCACCCCCTTAATCACTTGAGCTTTCTCCTGATTTGCATGTCCTTAAGGCGCCTTGATTAATACCCCTTCCTAGGATCTTCTGCGCTCCAACCACGAGGGCTCTGATTGCAAAGTGGCCTCAACTTCGTTAAAAATAAGATAAATCCTCCTTCACGCAAGTGGAGCCCATGCTTCTCTGAATGGTAAGAGACCTGGAGGCATCTCCCAGGAGCCCTGTGAGCATAGCAACAGTGGAAATTTCTGGAAGGAATCAGGCCATTTTTCTAACCAGTGGTCTAGATCCTGTTATCAAAACAGACATGAATTCTCACGGTTGCTGGACGTGGACATCATCTTCCCCTTCACAGAAAGGAAACTGAGGCTCAGAGAGGGCAAGCTATGTGCTCAAGGTCACCCAGTCAGGATGTTTTCAGTGCAGTCAGGATTTGAACTCGACAATGTCTGATGCCGTGCATGCGCGCGTGCTCTGTTGCTCAGTCGTGTCCGACTCTGTGCGACCCCATGGACTGTAGCTCGCCAGGTTCCTCTGTCCATGGGGATTCTCCAGGCAAGAATACAGGAGTGGGTTGCCAAGCTCTCCTCCAGGGGATCTTCCCGACCCAGGGATCGAACCCGCGTCTCTGCATCTCCTGCATTGGCAGGTGCGTTCTTTACCGCTGAGCCACCTATGACCAGCCAGACGCTTATTGGACACTCTTCACTGCTTTGTTAAACACAGGCTGGGCCTGGAGCTCAGGGTGTGAGGTGTATGAGGCTGGATGTCCTTGTAGTTGATGAAGGCTGGCCGCATCCCTAGGAAGAGGACCATGCGCCCCTCTGCTGTCCCCCGGCTGTGCGTTTTCACATCTGGAGGTTGGAATAGGGTGTGCCGGATCTTTGTGGCTGTCACAGCCCAGACCTCCTGGGACCGTGGGCATAAGCACCATTGCACCCGCGCCATTTCCCATGTGTGGTCTGATTCTCCCATGCCCTCCCATCTGCACCATTAAGAGTGAGCCCCAAACGTAGCCCAGGACTTCTGCTTGCTCTCTGTTGCTTGGAAACGCTCTTTGAGGGGCCTCTGTGGGGCAGGATGGTCCCCAGGGTGGCAGGGAGTGGAGATGTATCTGGATAAATGCTCTGCCCTGCCATCCTCTTGGAGCATCTGCCTTCCCTGCCAGCTGCAGTTTTTCCTGCTTCTCATTAGGGCCGAGGTGTGAGAGATGCGAGGTTTCAAATGCTCTGAGGGTAGCACAGCCTTTTGTCTCCCTGGCTGAGCAGTTTCCCGGCCCACTGCTCCTGCTATTGCTCTTTGCCGGGTCCTAGAGAGAGAGAGAGAGAGAGAGAGAGAGAGAGAGGTGGGCTGTCAGGGTCTCCCGGACCATTTGCAGGGCCTCTGGGGAGGTGGGCAGGCTGGACTTTCCCATGAGTTCCTGTTACCTTTGGCCATCTCAAGCCTTGCTGAAGTGGATGTCCGGCTGAGTGTGGCTGTACCCGACAGGGACCTGCCAAGCCACCGGGCCTTGGAGCAGGTGTGCACACACGGTCCACTGCCCTGAGCCCCGAACACACCCTCCCTGGCCTCTGGAACAGGGTGTACCGGGCGCCCAACTTCCTGGAGAGCTGTAACAGGGTGTTCCCCCTCCTCAGGGGATGCCTCTGGGTTGGGGGGCAGTGGGAGGACCGCAGAGGAGGAGGCACAGAGCAGGCTGGGAACATTCCCCCCGCGCCAGGCCTTGGGGTCCAAAGTGCAGGCATCTAGAACGGTGGCCCCTGGGCGTCCGCTCCTGCCCCACCTGTGCTGCTGGGCCCTCTCAAGGGAAGCTGCCCACTCCTCCCGCATTCTCTCTCCCAGCTGGGCCTGGGCGTATGAGTGAGCTGAGAGATGCTCGAGCACATTCTCAAAGCCTTTGGGTTTCAGAGACCAATACAATTTCCAAAGAAATCTTGAGGGACTGATGGGGTAATGACGGTTTTAAATTCTTCTAGGGAAGAGTGTTAATGGGAACAAACAAAACAAAGAAGCACACGCATTAAAAATTGCATCATCAACTCTCACTTCAGTTCTTGAAATAAATTACATTTTAAAACCCAAAAGGTCCCTGTGACAACTAGAGGGGTGGGATGGGGTGAGAGGTGGGAGGGAGGCTCAAGAAGGAAGGGACATATGTATACCTATGGCTGATCCATGTTGATGTATGACAGAAATCAACACAGTATTGTAATTATCCTTCAATTAAATAAATTAAAAAAAAATAAAACCCCAAAGGTGTGAGGGACATAATCTTAAAATGAAGGGATGCTCTTCCCCCAAAAGAACCTCTGGACACCTCACACTGTCTCTGACACAGCAAGACCTGGAGCACTGAGTACATAGCAGAACACCAGGCGCTGTCCCTAACGGGGCACTTAGGAGCTCCTCTTGGTCATAAGATGGCTGCTGCACCTCTGGTCATCACGTCCACATTCCAAGCAGGAAGAAGAGGGCAGGGTGAATTCCTTGAAATCTTTGCTGTGTAACTCAGGAAAGGGAATTTTCCTCAGCATCTGTTGCCTTCACCTCATTGGCCAGAACTGGGTCACATGTCCACTGCTAGCTGCAAGGGAAGCTGAGAAATGGAGTATTTTCATTTTCTGGATTCTGTACAGAGAAAGGCCAGAAAGGAAGGGGACTGGAATGGGTGTTTGAGAGGCTGCACAGACAGTTTTCTGCAAAGTTTCAGCTTTCATTTCATGTCATCTCACCCTAGCTCTTTGTGTGGAACCTCAGCTCCCATGACTGACTGGTCACCAGCACCCAGTTCCTCGAAGGCAGTTGGGAGTGCCCAGTTCAGCCTGCAACCCCAGACACCATCAATCCATACTGTCCCTGCGTCGGGGACCCCAGGGCTGCTTCTGTCTCTTTTGCAGTTTCTGGCTTGAAGAGCACCCAAATTCAAAGCTTGTTTTCAGAGGAAGGCCCTCAGAGAGAGTTGCCAGATAAAATACAGTTAAATGTGAATTTTGGATAAATAGCAAATAATTTTTAACTATAAACATTTGCATGGGACATACTTAAATCTTTATCATTTATTCAAAATCAGATTTAACTGAAAGTGAAGTTGCTCAGTCGTGTCCGACTCTTTGCAACCCCATGGACTGTAGCCTATCAGGCTCCTCCGTCCATGGGATTTTCCAGGCAAGAGTGCTGGAGTGGATTGCCATTTCCTTCTCCAGGGGATCTTCCCGACCCAGGAATCGAACCTGGGTCTCCCGCATTGCAGGCAGACGATTTACCGTCTGAGCCACCAGGGAAGCCCAGATTTAACTGAGTGTCTTGCAATTTTATTTGTGAAATCTGGCATCCCAGCACCCAGAGTCTCAGGTTCTATAAGTAGAAGGGAGAAACTCCAGGGCAGCTCTAAAACCACCCTGCTGTGTGACTCTGGGGATGTCACCTCCCCTCTCTGTTTCAGAGTCCCTGTCTCTGGAGGGAGCTCACCTGAACTTCCCTGCCCAGGGCTGGAGAAACCTGTGTAGCTTCTAATGCCGAAGGAAGGACAGCTCCGTCCCATTCGTACTTGGCACTGCTTTGCTTTGCAGCTGTATTGACCAGGAAATAAGATCATGGCGGGTTACGGTCCATGGGGTCTCGAGAGTCAGACCCGACTTAGCAACTAAACTGCCACCACCAGACTGATGTGTAGCTCTGGAGTTCTGCTGTGCAAAATGGAGGTCAAAATGATTGGATATTGGCACATATGACCCAGTTCTGGCCAGTGAGGTGAAGGCAGAATTAGGCTGTTTGTTCAGCCTGAGAATTTGCACATGGTGACAAATGGGAGGAATTTCCTGGTGGTCCAGTGGTTAAGACTGTGCTCCCGCTCCTGGGGGCGCAGATTCGATCCTTGGTCAGGATCCCCGTGTGCAGTGCATTGCTACCCCCCAACCCCACCCCAACCCCACCCCCCCCCCCGAAAAGAAGGATTCTGAGACACCTCTGCCTGAATCCTGAGCTCGTCTCTTTCTAGTGAGGAGACCTCGGGCAGGTCACTTACCCTTCCGGAGCCCCAGCCTGCATCCATCTGTAAAATGGGTGTGTGTGCAGTGCGGATTCCATGAGCTGTGTGTGCCGAGTGCAAGAGCAGCGTTTCCCTATCCCTCTACCCCCACCCTCCGTTTCCTGGTTGGAGCTTCCCCTGGGAGACACCAGCTTCAGGGTGTGTGGAGGGAGGGGTGTGGGGCGGGGGTACTCTACCTCCGCATCGCAGTGCTGGTGTCTCTGGTGCCCCTGCAGGGCTGTGCCCACCTTCCCCTTTGCTGGGAGCTCAGAGTGTAGCCTGGTGACGGAGGGTATGGGGACTCTCTGGGAGATCTTGCTTCCCAGCCAGCTGCTAGGACCCCATGAATGACCCCTGGGGAGTGAAGGCGCCCCCCCCACTATGTTGCTGGCACCTGGGGATGCCTGCCTTCACTGGTCCATCCACAGTGTCCTGGCCGCAGGGTGAACCCAGAAGTCACGGGCCGGAAAGGCCCTCCCCCCTCTCTCTGAGAAGAATCAGGGAAGGGTTCTCTTGTTTTTCTATCTTACCCTACTTCCTGCCCCTCCCCAGACCCTCCAGATTGTCCACCCAGACCTTCCCTCTTTCCAGCTGGGTGACTCCCTGGCCCAGAGCTGCAGCTTTCAGACCCGCAGAAGGGGAGGGGTTAGCAGGGCCGCTGTGCCCCAGGCTCCACAAGGCCTGTCTTGCGAAAGCTCCCCCCTTCTCAGAATCCAAACCTGAGATGGTACAGCTCAGAGCTGCCCACTAGCCCCCTCACCCGACCCCTAGCGGGAGCAGGACCTCGGGTGTCTGGCATCAGCGTGGAGGAACTTGAGCAGCAAGCAGGGAGACAGGCAGCTGAGAGTCACAGCATGGGGTGGGGGGTGGAGTACATAAACAGTTAGGGAGAGGGGACACAGCATTGTCGCTGTGTCAAAGCTGCCCCCCCACCCCCGCCACAAAGCCACCTGAAGGGAGCGACTGCAACCTGTGAACCCAGAGGACACCTCTCTTCTCCTGGTCCCCTGTCTCACCCCCGAACCCCCTCCACCCCCTCCACCCCAACCCCCCTCCACTGGACTTTTCCCCCTCTTCCTCTCAACCCCCCAACTTTGCAGGTTTCCTCCGATTTGGCTAGAGAACAAGCAGAGGCCCACCCGGCTAGCTGTGCGCAGGCCTTCGCTGTGCTGTGTGCACGTGTGGGTGCCTCTGTGCATGCGTATGTGTGCACACACGCATGTGTGTATGCCTTTGTGCATGTGTGTGCACCGGTGTGTGTGTGCGCGTGTGTGTGCGCGTGTGCCCATGTGCACGGTTGTGTATTGTGCTTTGTGCATGCATGCACGCCTGGGTGCTGGTGTGTGTGTACACCGTGCATGTGTGCACACGTGCACGTGTGTGTGCGCGCGCCTGTGTGAGCGGCGTGCAGGCTCGAGGAGGGGGCCCGCCCGGCTCGGGAGGGGATTTAAAGCCGCTTTCCCGACTGCCGGCGTGAGCGCTCCTGATAAACAGCCCGGAGCTGAGCGCTGCCGGCGGCTGGCAGGCTGCGTATCAGAGCTCCTGGCAGGCTCGCAAAAAGCTGTCCCCGGCCCCGCGAGCCGCTCTATCAGCCCACGGAGGCGGGCGGGGGAGGCGGGAGGGAGGGAGGGAAAAAGTGTTTGCTTCAGCCCTTAATCACGGAATTTGAAATCCCAGCGAGTCGGTGCCATTTATTTTCAGAGGCTGTCAAGGCTGGTTTCAGCATTTAAAAGAAAGGAGGATAAAAAACATTTGCATTTCGCTCCCTCTCTGCCTACCCGCTCACTCTGCTCTCTCCTCTCCCCCTCGTTCTCTGCTCACCTCGCCGCCGGTGGGGCTGCGTGTTGGGGAAGGGATGCCAGAGAGAGATGTTTCAGGGTGCTCCGGGCATCCTCTAGGGTGGGGGATGGCCCCGTCAGAGGCAAGGGTGTGACGGAGGGGCATGGAGGACCAGTAGGGCAAGGGGTGGGGGTGGGGAGCCAGGGTCGGCCAGGGCTGCTGTTTTGGGGTGTGCTGGCTGCCATCTGTGGGGCTCTTGTGGGTTTGCCCCAGCCCCGTGAACTCTACCAGCTCCTCCTGGTGTCTGCAGGGGAAATCTAGAATGTTGGGGCTGTAAGGGGAGCTAGGACACCCCGAGGGAACACTCTCCCTGCCCAGATAGAGAACCAAGGACTGCAAACGAGACTGGCGTGGCTAAGGTCAACCGTGGCAAGACCAGGACAAGGATGGAGGCTAACGGGGTATCATGCTGGATGCCAAGCGCCGTGCAGCACCAGAGACGGGGACGCTGGATGCTGGCACAGCGCTGGACGCCGGGCAGGGGGCTGGGCAAGGAGATCTTTGCCATCAGGAGGACCAGTGCTCCCATGCAGGCCATGCGGCTTCCCAGTACAGTGACTGTAGCCAGGGTCTTCGCTCCGAGCTTCAGCTGGAGCCCATGGTACCTCCCAAGAGGACCAGAGAAATGCCTGCACCGCGCGGCGGGGTAGCTCCATCAGCAGGCGCCTTATGTGCCCACGGCACCCGCTCCTCTTACCCGGTGTCTCTGTTGCCTCTTGGGGATGACTTGATGGGATGACTCTGTCCTTGAAGAAACTGGAGCACAGACCACTGGGTCTGCTCACCCCCGGGGCCCCTCTCTGAGGCAGTTTCCTCATCAGTTAAATGAGAACACCCACAGCACTGTGGTCAGTGAGCAAATGTGTGTGAAGATCTGGGCGGAGCACCGAGCGCGGGGAGGCGCCCCCACCCCACCCCACCCCACCCCACCGCCACCCCTCGCCCGTGGGATGATGGCTTTTATCTCTGTGAGGATGTACCCACCTGTCTTACTCCAAAGATTTCAGGCTTCTCCAGGCCAAGACTCTGCTGTTTTTCTCAGAATGCCTCTTGGTCCCAACTTGGGAGAGTCATGCTGAAAACCCCCCCAGCAGTCCAGCCCCCGACCCCGACCACCACTGAGGCATCTGGAGAGGAGAAGAGAGCCCTAGCCCTGTGGATGGAGCCCCCACTTTTGTCTGAACAGAGGCTGGGAAGGAAGTTCTTGTATCTTTGGAAGACACTCAGGATGCCCCACTCCGTGCCCACCACTATTTGCTTATTTTTTTGATTAGCAAAATGAGCCGTCTTCATTGTCACGGCGCAGAAGGTGTAAAGAAAATAATAAAGTCATGTCCCTCTCTCCCCCTCACAGTTCAGCTCCCCAGATACCCAGCATCCAGCATTGACCACGAAGACTTCCAGGTTTTTCTGTCAATGGAAGCACATATCAATACTTTTGATAAAAGCCAAGCAGTGCTACACATCCTGTTTAGGGCTTTATTTTCCTTTACATATGATGATCTCCTTTCCAGGTCTAAGGCTTCCTTTGGTGACTCAGATGGTAAAGAATCCTGCCAAGCAGGAGACTCAAGTTCAATCCCTGGGTTGGGAAGATCCCCTGGCGAAGAGAAATGGCAACTGACTCTAGTATTCTTGCCTGGAGAATCCCAAGGACAGAGGAGCCTGGCAGGCTACAGTCCACGGGGTCACAAATGGTCAGACATGCCTGAGCGACTGTTTCTTCCAGGTTTGTATGTGTGGCGACCCCGCTCTGTCTCGTGGCTGCAGAGTGTTCTCTTGTGCGCATGCTCCTGCAGGGGAGGTCCACTCCCCGAAGGATGGGCCCAGAAGTTGTGTCCAGTCTTGCCTTCTCAGGGCTGCAGAGAACAGGCTGGCCTTCCCCAGCAGGCAGTATTGCTGGCATCTGAGGGGTGCTGTCCTGAGGGTGCACAGAGAGGACCAGGGAGGCTGGGGGAGGCAGGATCCCTCTCCCCTTCCATAGGGACTGGCTGGTGGGGCTGTGCCAGGACCAGGGCTGGGTGGGGAAAATGGCCTCGGGGAAAAGAGGGTCCAGGGCCCCAGTCCTCGTGGAGGCAGGGGAAGGAAGCCCCTCACCCCGCTGCCTGGGGGCCCTGGGATGGGGAAGCCTCTGGTGTCGGACGCAGTCTGGGTGGTCTGGGTCAGGTTCCTCCCTGCGTACTCCCCTGAGGAGGTGGAGTGGTCCGTGTCCTTCAGGTGGAGGGGGCTCTCTCCTCCTGTTGGCATCCAGTCCTGGCCTCCCTCTCCCCTCCAAAATGCCTCCATGTCCCAGAGGGGGACCTCGTGGTCCCAGATGGCGCCTAATCAGCCGGAAGGGGCTCTGTCTGCGGCGAGGTGGTGTCTTGGTTCTTGATTTTGTTGTTTGTGCATCGGAGGGAACGTTCAGTGTGGCTTCTGAAGACAGGCTGACCTGTGTTCCATGACACTTCCATCTGTTCCAAGCTCCAAATCCTTGAGCCTCAGTTTCCCAATCATTAAAATGGGGGGATTGACAGTACCTACTTCACAGGGTGATTGTGGGGACTGGGTGAGGGGGTCCACGAAAGGGTATTAGGTATTATGTATGGTGTGTGTGTGTGTATACGTGTGGTATGTGTGTGTGTGTGTGGTATGTGTGTGTGTGTTATGTGTTTGTGTGTGTTTGTGGTGTGTGTGTGTGGTATGTGTGTGCTTGTGGTGTGTATTGTGGTGCGTGTGTGTTTGTGGTGTGTGTGTATGTGTGTGGTGTGTGTGTGTGGTATGTGTGTGTATGTTTGTGGTATGTGTGTGTGTGGTGTGTGTGTGTTTGTGGTGTGTGGTATGTGTGTGTGTGGTGTGTGTGTGTGTGGTGTGTGTGTGTGTTTGTGGTGTGTGTGTGGTATGTGTGTGTTTGTGGTGTGTGTGTGGTGTGTGTGTGTGTTTGTGGGGTGTGTGTGTGGTGTGTATGTGTGTTTGTGGTGTGTGTGTATGTGTGGTGTGTGTGTATGTGTGTGTGGTATGTGTGTGTGTGGTGTGTGTGTATGTGTGGTGTGTGTGTGTGTGGTGTGGTGTGTGTGTGGTGTGTGTGTATGTGTGGTGTGTGTGTGTGTGTGGTGTGTGTATGTGTGGTTTGTGGTGTGTGTGTGTTTGTGGTGTGTGTGTGTGGTATGTGTGTGTGTGTTTGTGGTGTGTGTGTGTGGTATGTGTGTGTGTGTTTGTGGTGTGTGTGTGGTGTGTGTGTGTGTTTGTGGTGTGTGTGTGTGGTATGTGTGTGTGTGGTGTGTGTGTATGCGTGGTGTGTGTGTTCGTGGTGTGTGTGTGGTGTGTGTGTGTGTGGTGTGTGTGTGTGGTATGTGTGTGTGTGTGGTGTGTGTGTATGTGTGGTGTGTGTGTGTGGTGTGTGTGTGTGTGGTGTGTGTGTGGTGTGTGTGTGGTGTGTGTGTTTGTGGTGTGTGTGTGTGTGTGGTATGTGTGTGTGTGGTGTGTGTGTATGTGTGGTGTGTGTGTGTGGTGTGTGTGTGTGGTATGTGTGTGTGTGGTGTGTGTGTGGTGTGTGTGTGTTTGTGGTGTGTGTGGTGTGTGTGTGTGTGGTATGTGTGTGTGTGGTGTGTATGTGTGGTGTGTGTGTGGTATGTGTGTGTGTTTGTGGTGTGTGTGTGGTGTGTGTGTTTGAGGTGTGTGTGTATGTGTGGTGTGTATATGTGTGTGTGTGTGGTATGTGTGTGTGTGGTGGGTGTATGTGTGGTGTGTGTGTGTGTTTGTGGTGGTGTGTGTATGTGTGGTGTGTATCTGTGTGTGTGGTGTGTGTGTGTGGTGTGTGTGTGTTTGTGGTATGTGTGTGTGTGGTGTGTGTGTGTGGTGTGTGTGTGTGTTTGTGGTGTGTGTGTGGTATGTGTGTGTGTGGTGTGTGTGTGTGTGGTATGTGTGTGTTTGTGGTGTGTGTGTTTGTGGTGTGTGTGTGGTGTGTGTGTGTGGTATGTGTGTGTGTGGTGTGTGTATGTGTGGTGTGTGTGTGTGTGTGTGGTGTGTGTGTGGTATGTGTGTGTGTTTGTGGTGTGTGTGGTGTGTGTGTTTGTGGTGTGTGTGTATGTGTGGTGTGTATATGTGTGTGTGTGGTATATGTGTGTGTGTGGTATGTGTGTGTGTGGTGTGTGTATGTGTGGTGTGTGTGGTGTGTGTGTGTGGTGTGTGTGTTTGTGGTATGTGTGTGTGTGTGTATGTGGTGTGTGTGTGTGTGTATGTGTGGTGTGTGTGTTTGTGGTGTGTGTGTGTGTTTGTGGTATGTGTGTGTGGTGTGTGTGTGTGTTTGTGGTGTGTGTGTATGTGGTATGTGTGTGTGTGTTTGTGATGTGTGTGTGAGGCATGGTGTGCTGCTTGTGGTACGTGTGTTCAGTATGGAGCGTGTGGGCTGTGTGTTATATACAGCGTGTGTGAAGGGTGTGCATGCGGCGTGTGCGGTGTGTGCTGCATGTATGGATGTGGCGGGCGGTGTGTGTACATGTGTGTCTCATGTTTGTCAGATCCTCACAGCATCTTTTGTGTCCTCTGCCCCCACCAGGCACTCTCTCCACTATCTCAGGAGCCTGGACTCTGTCCCTCTCCCCCAGAATCACTGCTACACCTACATCTCCCTTGTGGCTGATGGACAAGCCGATTGACTGGGGGGCTGGGGAAGGCCCGAGGACAACCTTGGGGAGCAGAAGACACCCCATTCCCTAACCACTTCCCCTTCCGGCACCCCCCAACAACCTCCTGGAACGCAGATCCGCGTGGGCCTCATGTTCAGTGGGGTTTGGGTTAGCAAGGCCGTGGGAAGTTGCTTTCACCTCTCTGAGCCTCAGTTTCCCCATGCGGGAAAAAAAGGATAATAACAATGAGGTCCTAAGATTGTTTAAGCCCCTCCTTTGCTCCCACCAAATAAGCAAGCAAACAAGCAAAACAACAACAACAACAAAGCGGATGGATCAGAGAAACCCCCCAGAGGCACTGAGAGCAGAAGGAGCTTGCGCCCAAGCGGGCCATCAACACGGACCCACACACCACACGGGCTCCTGGCATGAAGTGCGATTCCTCACTTCACTCTTCACAAGTGGGGGCCCCCACTCTCCCCCATTGTGTTTACTGACATAAACCATTTGCCCCTATCCCCGCAACCCTGCACGGCTCTGGTGGGAATTCCTAGATTTGCAGAGCACGTTGAGCCAGGTGGAGAGGAGCTGAAAGGTGAGGTGTAGGCTCCCCAAGGAAAGGGCTCTTTGACACCCTGGCAGGGGGCACAGCTGGCTCACAGCACCCTATGCCAACAGAGCGCTGTCATGGCTAACACTTGTGTTCATGCCTCATCCTGAACCAGCCCCTCTCACCAAGCAATTTCTCACCGCGGCTTCCAAGAAGGGACGTGATGGGAATAAGACCCCATATGCGTGTGGACCCTTGGGGGTTCTTCAAGGCATGTTCATAGATCGTGTTTATCATACTAGATAGCGATGGGGTCTCTTCCCCTCTCAAGTCCTCAGTTTTCTTATCTATAAAATAGGGCTATGATGCTGAAGCTGAAGCTCCAATACTTTGTCCACCTGATGTGAAGAGCTGACTCGGAAAAGACCCTGATGCTGGGAAAGATGGAAGACAGGAGGAGAAGGGGGTAACAGAGGAGGACATGGTTGGATGGCATCACCGACTCAATGGATATGAGTTAGAGCAAGCTCAGGGAGATGGTAAAGGACAGGGAAGCCTGGTATGCTGCAGTCCATGGGGCCGCAAAGACTCAGACACAACTCAGTGACTGCAAAACAACAAATGATGGTGAATCAGTGAGCTAAGGATGCGAGGTGGCTGGCCCCGGCCCCACGTCTGGTAAATCTTAACCAGGGGTAAGTCTTGCGGCAGGCGGTGCCATTGTTTCCAGTGACTCTGGGCCCCGAGAAGGTGGCACCTCCCCGCCCCAGTCAGTGACCCACGGTGCCTTCCTATGGGCAGGGCAACTTTCACACACTTGCACACTCACTGCCAGCAGACTTGGTCATGTGAATTGCTCTGAAGCCACACGCAGCACACGCCATATGCATACATGCAGCACACACCACACATACAACACACAACCCACACCAGGCATGTGTGGGACTGCCCTGGTGGCCCAGTGGCTAAGACTCTGCGTTCCCAATGCAGGGGGCTTGGGTTTTATCCCTGGTCAGGGAAATCGATCCCACATGCCGCAACTAAAGCTCCTCCATGCCACAACTAAATAAATGGTTCCAGGGCAGCCAAATAAAATAAATAAATAAATGTCTTTTAAAAAGATGTCATGGGAAGCAGAGGGGCAAGCAAACTGTGGCCAACACTACACCTGAATGAAAATAAACCTTTCCCATGGTAATCTACTGATATTTAAGGGATATTTGTTATGTAGCATAACCTAGCAAAATCTGACAAATACAGAAACTGGTCCCTAGAAGTACTGGCGACCACGAAAAGTTACAGCCCTTGCCCTGGAGTAGCTAACAGGTGACAAGGAGTCAGTTATTGGAGGTGGGAAACATGGCTACCCATGTTATACAGCGGGCTTCCCACATGACACTAGTGGTAAAGAACTCACCCGCCAGTGCAGGAGACCCAAGAGACATGGATTTGACCCCTGTGTTGGGAAAATCCCCTGGAGGAGGGCACGGCAACCCACTCTAGTATCCTTGCCTGGAGAATCCCATGAACAGAGGGGCCTGACGGACTATGGTCCATAGGGTCACAAAGAGTAGGACACCGCTGAAGTGACTTAGCACACGTTATTCAGTGGGAAACATTTAGGAGGCTTCTTGCCTATAATAGCCTTACAAAGCTGACACTATACAGCACTTGTGGTTTTAGTTGAAGCCTTTGAGAAAGAGAAATGTATAGAATATCCTGGTTGCTTTTCACTACATGTCATGGGTTGAATCAAGACCCCCAATTCACATGTTGAAGCCCTAATGCCCAGGACCTCAAAATATGACTGTATTTGCACGTGTGTTAGTCATTCAGTCATGTCCGACTCTTGAGACCCCATGGACTGTAGCCACCAGGCTCCTCTGTCCATAGGATTCTCCAGGCAAGAATACTGGAGTGGGTAGCCATTCCCTTCTCCAGGGGATCTTCCCGACCCATACAGGGCCCTTAAAGAGGTGATTAAGAGCAAGTGAAGTCATCAGGGTAGGTCCTAATCTAACATGACCGGTGTCCTTCTAAAAAGAAGAAACTTGCCCACAAACACCTACAGAGGAAAGAGGACATGAAAACAGGGAGAATATGGCCCTCTACACGCCAAGGAGAGAGGGCTGGAACAGACCCTTCCTTTCTGGCCTTCAGAAGGAACCAGCCCACTGACACCTTGACTGTGAGAGCCAGCCTCCAGAACTGTGAGAAAGTAAACTCCTGCTGTTCTTTGTTACAGTAGTTCTAGCAGACTCATACAGTGCCTTGCACACGTACTGTAGAAAAGAGACGCCCCCCAAAAGGAATTGGTCTGCTTGCAAGCAGGAAAGAAAGGGAAAATCCAGAAATGATGGATGTGCAGGGCTGAAAAAACGCAACTATTTCTCATCTCTACTGAATGAATGAGAAAGGAAGCAATTTCCAGGAGCCTAGTGCCCAGAGGCCTGGAGCCCATGGGAGGAAGCAGAGATGCCATCATGAGAAGGGAGTCCCCGTGGGATGCTGAGCTTGGGCATAAACACCTCCTGGAGAAAGGCACATCCCCAACCCCGCAAACAGCAGGAATTTACTTTCGCCCAGTCGGAAGTCCAGGCTGGAAGCCCAAGATCAAGGTGTCAGCAGGCTTGGTGTCTTCTGAGGCCTCTCTCCTTGGCTTGTAGACGGTCGTCCTCTCATTGTGCCCTCGCGTGGTTTCGTCTCTGTGTGCACGCTCAAGTCTGGTGTCCTTGTGTGCGTCTCTCTTCTTATAAGGACACCAGTGGGTTAGGACCTACCTCAATGACCTCACTGTAACTTAGTTACCTCTTAGGATGTCCCTGGCAGTCCAGTGGTTAGGACTCTGTGCTTTCACTGCCCAGGGTCCAGGTTCAATCCCTGGTCTAGAAGATGTGGCAAGTTGTGCGACTCGGCCAAAAATGAACAAACGAACAAATAAACAGATCAACAAAAAGTTAATTACCTCTTCCAAGACATCTCTAAACACAGTCACATTCTGAGATACTGATAGGTAGGACTTGGACAAGACCCCGATGCTGGGAAAGACTGGAGGCAGAAGGAGAAAAAGGGAGACAGAAGATGAAATGGTTGCATGGCATCACCGATTTGACGGACATGAACTCAGGCAAATTCCGGGAGATGGTGAAGAACAGAGAGGCCTGGCGTGCTGCAGTCCATGGAGTCACAAAGAGTCAGACACGACCTGTAAGTTGAACAACGACAACAACAGTGGAACTTCAACGTACGAATTTTGGGGAGACACAATTCAGTTGACAACTGTGTGTGAGACCAGAAAATATCACCTGTATCAAGAGAAGCGTGAGGCTGTGGGTGGGGGTGTTTAGCTGGCAGCTGGGCTGGAAGGTTGGAGACGTCTTACTCTGTAGGTCAGGCACCTCACTGCTCCTCCACTGGCCTCTCTCTCTCGTCCTCCCTATCTCTTGGGCTTCCTCACACGATGGTGGCTTTTCACGTGGCAGCTGGTTTCCAAGAAGGAGCACTCCAGGAAGGGTGAATGTAGAGGCCTCAGATCTCAGACGTCCCACAGCATCACATTGACTGCATTCTGCTTTTCAAAGCCAGTCCTGGGGCCATCCCAAATTCGGGGGTGGCGGGGGGGAAACACCTAGGTCTTGATGGGGCTTCCCCAGGCGGCTCAGTGGTAAAGAATCTGCCTGCTAATGCAGGAGATGTGGGTTCGGTCCCTGGGTCGGGAAGATTCCACATGCTGCAGAGCAACCAAGCCTGCGAGCCACAAGTACTGAAGCCTGTGTGCTCTATGGGCTGAGCTGCAACCACTGAGCCCAAGCGCTGGAACTACTGAAGCCGGCATGCTCGGAGTCTGTGCTCCGCAAGAGGAGCCACCACAGTGAGAAGCCCGAGCACAGCAATGGAAAGTAGCCCTGGCTTGCTGCAACTAGAGAACATCTGTGCCAAGCAACAAAGACCCAGCACAGCCAAAAATAAAATAAACAAATAAATAAATTTTAATTCAAAAAATTAAAAAAAAATTTTTTTTTAAAAATCAAGAGAGTTTTCAGTGCCCAGCCACCATTCTCAGTGCCTCCCATAAGTTAACTTTATTTACTCCTCCCAGAGACCTGATGAGGTTATGGGTCATCCTTATTCCCATCTTACTGATGAGGAAACTGAGGAACAGAATAGGTTAAGTCTGTGCTTCTCAACTGATCCGCAGTGAAGGCACTTAGGGGAGAAAATTTCCAAGCTCTGGGGAATGATACTTTTGTCACCCACACCGTCACAACTGGATGCAGGCGGTGCCAAACTGCTCTGAACATTTCTAAATCATTATCGGCCTCTATGCTTCCCCTATTGTGTCAACAAACAATGTGTGTCCAGCATCAGCCTGTGGACCATACTTTGGGTTACACAGGATCAAGTGGCTTGGCAAAAACCACACAGCTGATGAGTCACAGGGTCTGGGATCCGGATCTGAATTTGGGCTCTTGACCACTTACTCTGTCTGCAGGAGGATGGAGAAGGGTTTGGCCACTGAGCATAGATCATAATAAGAATCTGAGAAAGAAGGGAAGGAACACAGAGCAACTGAAAGGCCCATAGCTTGGTGTCAGAACTGGTCAGGAGTTTGTGCAAAATCCTAGAGGTTCTACCAAGAAAACTAGAAAGAAAGAAAAGAAAGTGAAGTCACTCAGTCGTGTCTGACTCTTTGTGACCCCATGGACTGTAGCCTGCACCAGGCTTCTCCGTCCATAAGATTTTCCAGGCAAGAGTACTGGAGTGGGTTGCCATTTCCTTCTCCAGGGAATCTTCCTGACCCAGGGATTTAACCCAGGTCTCCCACCTTGCAGGCAGACGCTTTACCCTCTGAGCCACCAGCGAAGAAAACTAGGGTAAGAACAAATTGGCTGCTAAGGAGCTCCCCTCGTGGTCCAGTTCGGTTAAGACTCTGCACTTCCAAGGCAGGGAGTGCAGGTTCGATCCCTGGTTGGGGAACTAAAACTCCACATGCAGTGTGGTTCAGCCAAAACTTTTTTTTTTTTTAAAAAAGAAAAGGACATATACATACCTGTGGCTGATTCATGTTGATATATGGCAGAAAGCAACACAATATTGTAAAGCAATCATCTCCAATTAAAAATAAATTAATTTAAAAGAAAAAGGCTATTCTGCTGAGGGTTGTGAATTTGATCCCTTTGAAGTTCTTTGTGGGAAAAGTGAATTCAGAAAACTCATTTAAATATTGTCGACTTGCTGGACTATGAAGTCACTCAGTGCCAAGACTGAGCCACGTGGAACCTCAGTTTTTATTCAGGTCATACTGACACTAGCCTGGAGAATCCCACAGACAGAGGAGCCTGGCAGGCTACAGTCCATAAGGTCTCAGAGAGTCGGACACGACTGCAGCGACTTGCAACAGCATGCAACACAGACATGAGCTTCGGTGTCTAAACCTCTCTTTCCACCCCAAAGAGTTTAAACCACCACACTGTGACCTACTGAGGTCTCAATGATCACTTTTGGAATTAATGAGTAATGAACGAACAGGTAAAGGGTCAGACAAAAGGTCTTTCTTACATGTCTGTTGTGTGCAAGATTCCAAGAGAGAATGCTGGGTGTGGAGGACCAGGAAGGGAAGTGAGCCCTCCAAATCTCAAAAGTGGCCATCGTTAAGTTACAGGATTAAAAGCGGTCTTATTACTAATATCTTCACTGAGCTTATCTGTATTCTTTATAATATCTGTAACAAGCCTGTCTTACTTTTGTAGTAAGAATGAAGTTATTTGGGAGAAAATAAACTGTCTTTTCTTGAAATGTGCCCCCAGTTTAATTGGAGAAAAGATGGTCAGATCATTGAGAGCAAGATCCAGGCAAATAGGTGCTCAATACATGTTTGGGTTAAATTTCAGTCATGTGTCAGGAAGGAGACCCTTTCTGAGAAGGGAGCTTTGCTTTATTTCATTACCTCTTGCCCCCACCCCCCCGGTAGGTGCCACTGTCCTCAGCCTGCAGGCTCACGGGGGGCACAGCACGGTTGCCTAGACTGATGGCCACCACTTAGCATTGGATCTGTAACAGCCACAGTTGGCCCCCGTGTGGATGGCAAAGTTGATCTGTTTGGGTGGTTTACTTCTCCTTCCAGCTCTCTAGCTTGTTTCGTTTCCAAGGGGATGAGGGATGAGGACACCCTGGGGACCTCAGAGGACCAGGAGCCGAAGAGGCAGCCATTCCTCAGGACCCCTGTGGTCCGCGGTGCCTGCAGCATGGCCTGTCTCCTTCCTTTCATCTGATTTCACCTGGCTGGTCCCTCGGGGCTGAGCGCAGGGTCCTGGGGCCACAGTTCCAGCTTTTCTCCTCCTTCCCCTCCCAGCTCCTGTCTCTTCTCTTTCTGGCTGCCTCAGCTCCAGCTCAAGGTCAAGGAACAAACAGATAAACCCTTTCCCTGGAGCCAGCTGCGGAAAGGACGCCTCCAGCTAGAATCCAATTCTGAGTCAGGGCCAGGGCTTTCTCTTTCCTGTGAATCTGAAGACAGGAAGGAAATTTTCTGTAGCCATAAAATCAGTTTTTTAAAAAGTGTTTTGTAGGCACAGAAGAGGCCAAGCAGTTGGCTTTGGTTTAAGGCACAAATAACAAATGGAAATGGCCAGACGTGGGGAAGGAGGGTCTGAGAGTATTCTTGCAGCTTTCAGCGATATTTTCTTTTACTTGAGGGCCAACCAGGTGTTGGTGGTGGGATGGAGGACATGGGATGGTTCCCTGGCTCTATGAGACAGAATGAGGGGTCTAAGTGGAGACAAGAGTGGGGGTGAGCAGCGAGCTGACGACTCAGGATGTTTCTAGGCTTTGGGCCAGGGGCTGGAGCCAGGATCATAGTTATGGAGACCCAAGATGAATAGCAATGAACTTGACGGATTTCATATCTTAGAGGGATGAACCTGGAGCCCAGAGAAGGCAGCGCTGGCCAGCTAGGGAAGGGTCTTCTTGGCAGTGACAGCGATTTAACACTTTATCCAGAGGACAAGGATATCCATGAAAGGTTTAAGTGGGAGAATCGAACGGCCACATTTCTAATGTAGAAAGAGCTCTCTCATGGCACCCGGCATGTGGCCTGATGGACAGCAAGCCTGAAGGCAAGGAGGGCAGCGAGGAGACTGCTGCTCTGATCCAGGTTGGTGGCTGAGCAGGTGGAAAGAAGATTCAAGGTATGTCAGAGGTGAAATGACAGGTCTGGGGGATCAGCTTACAAGGGGGTAGCACTGGGGAGAGAGGAGGAGAATGAGGGTGGAGCCCAGGTTTTGGGGCAGAGTGACTGGGTGTATGGACGGGGTGCCCTCAAGGAAGAAGGGGAGGATTAAGGGGGCAGGATATATATTGTTTGGCCAAGTACCATGGGACAGGACACCAAGATGGATAAGGCATGGCTCTGACCCTGAGAAGCCAGAATTCACTGATATTAAAAAAAAAAAAAAGCCTGTAAAGGTGGGGCTGTCGCGATCTAACCATGAGATGTTGGGATCTGGGAGGATGGGGAGGTGGGGGAAGGGCTGCAGGAACTGATGGGCCTATTTGAAGGGGTTGGTGGTAACTAGCAGCAGAACCACATCCTGGCCTTCCAGATCTTTCACATCCCCTCCCAAGAGCCGGTGTGCCTAGCTCCCCTGACCACTCCAGCCTCAGAGCTCACCTCTCCTGGGCTCTCTGGTAAACTACTGTCTCTTAAGCAGAGGTCAGAACACAACTCGATGTTCCCCAAGAGACCCCTGTCTCTCACCTCCCATCTCGCTGGGAAACACAGGCCCCTCCGCCATTTCGCCTGGATCGCACGTCTACCCATTCCTTACGTCTCACCTTTGGAAGTCTTTCCCGAATCCCCTAAGGCGGGGCCAGCTGTGCCTCCCCTGTGCTGGAGAAATGGTCTCTGGGTAGATGCATAGGGAATGAATGGACATCTGGGTGGAGCGGATGAATGAGTGAGTGAAGATGGACGAATGGCTGGAGATGGGTGAACGCGTGGAGGATGGCTGGCTGAGGAGATGGACTAGTGGATGGATGAATGAAGGAAGTGATTGGCAAACTAGGTAGACGCATGGTTGGGCAGATGAACTAGAGGTGAACTGGTGAGGCAGGGTAGAGCAGGTGGGATGGGCGCATAGGTAGGCAGGTGGGTGAGAGGGTGGAGGTGGATGGACAGCAGCTGGAAAGGAGACTGCATACAGAGAAAGGGAAAGGAGACAAGGCGGGCTCAGGCATCTGGAAGTTTCTGGAGGCCCAGCGTGTCTCTCTCTGACTTCCGCCCTCTGACCTCTCAGCTCCCCAGAGTGCTCTGCTTTCCACATCTGCGGCTGCTAAGTCGCTTCAGTGGTGTCTGACTCTATGCGACCCCACAGACAGCAGGCCACCAGGCTCCCCCATCCCTGGGATTCTCCAGGCAAGAACACTGGAATGGGTTGCCATTTCCCTCTCCAATGCGTGAAAGTGAAAAGTGAAAGTGAAGTCCCTCAGTCGTGTCTGACTCTTAACAACCCCGTGGACTGCAGCCCACCAGGCTCCTCCGTCCATGGGATTTTCCAGGCAAGAGTACTGGAGTAGGGTGCCATTACCCATTTCTGAGCACTGCAGTCAGAGGTGTAACCGGCACCCGGAATCTTCCTCCCTCTTCTCTCTCTCTCTTTTTTTTAATGACTCTTCATCCTGTGGATTTTCTTCCCCCAGCTGGTCTGATTATTGACAGACGATGCCCTGAGTTGGGGGACGAACTAAGAGATTTCAGTCTCTCCATAGCCATTCTCCTCTCACTTCTTTCCCTGCCTTCTGCGTACCCCCTCCTCCTCTGCTGGGTCTTTCCAGCACACAGTCCAATCCCCACCCGCACTGGGCCAGTCGGAAAGCACAGCCTTAGCCAGCAGCGGCCGCCTGAGCCCCGTTGCCCTCAGCCCCAACCAGCCCCGATGCCTGGTGCCCGCCCCCGCCCAGCAGCTCCGATTTTTCAGCTTGGGTTTGATCGCCTGCCAGGATCTCCCAAATGTCAGCTGCGACGTTAGCATCTTTAAGAGAGCGCCCGAGGCGATCTTTAAGCAGGGAGGCTGGGGCCCCATGCTGATGAGAGGAGCCTGCTCCGAGCTGACAGCTTTGCCTGCCGCCTTCCAGAGCCGTGGCTCTGGGGGCCTGTGGCCCCCCACTCTTTGGGCCTGGGCAGAACCTGGGTTTATTTTTAAGTCTGGATGAAGCAGGGCTTTGCCTGGAGTTGAGCTCTATCCCCATTGCCTCCCCTACCAGGGAGCCCCAGGAGGGCAGGGAGGGGCCGCCGTGTCCTCACAGCCCTACCCTCAAGGCCACTGTGGAGCCTGACCTCGAGGAGAAGGGGATAAATATTTGTTAATCTAAATATTTGCTAATCTGAATGAGTGCACGAGCATCCTAGGCTGCCCCAGAGAGCCAGTGCTGACGGGGGCGCTTTCTCCCACGCTTCCACCTTAACGGCAAGATGTTCAAGGGAAGGGGCAATGGGCAGAGGCTCCAGACATTGAGGTCAGATCGACAGATCCAGTGTGCGGAAGCTGTGTGACTTTGGGAAGGTTGCTGGCCCTCTCTGAGCCTGGCTTTATCATCGATGAAATGTGCAAGAGGATGGAATGACGGCCACTAGAGTTGTTGGGAGGATCCATGAGATAATGCGAGAGGGACGCTGGGTACAGTGTGCCCTCCCTCCACTACTGCACACAGTAGGCACTCACTCGTCCTCTCTTCCCCCTTTCTGCCCCTCCCCTGCCCCTGTGGCTCTGCAGGGGCTATCCTTCCACTCCTTCTGTCCCGAAGGCCATTTTCCAATTAGCCTTGTCCTTCCAGATCCTGGGTGTGTCCCTGCTCTGGGACCCCCTTCTCGCCAGTCCAGTCCAGGCCCAGTTGACACCCCTCCTCAGAGCCCCCAGGACTGAGTTGGCTCCTGAACCACCACCCGTGCAATATGACTGTGGTTTCTGTCCCAAGACGAGGGTCAGCAAATTTCTGAGGGGCAGAAAATATCTGTTATTGATTTCTAGAGTCTTAAACAGGTCCTGTGCTGTGCTTAGTCACTCAGTCATGTCCGACCCTTTGCGACCCCGTAGACTGTAGCCCGCCAGGCTCCTCTGTCCATGGGGATTCTCCAGGCAAGAATACTGGAGTGGGTTGCCATGCCTTCCTGCAGGGGATCTTCCCAACCCAGGAATCGAACTAGGGTCTCCTGCACTGCAGGCGGATTCTTTACCAGCTGAGCAACTAGGGAAGCCCCCCGCCCTAGGACCAGTCCTAGTACACAGCTAATGCAGAGTGAATGAATGAATGATGCTCATACCTAGTCAACCGGCCTGAGCAGAATCAAGGGACCTTTCTGGAAGATTTTAGTAATAAGAGAATGTATACCTCAAAGGCTGAGCCCTGCTAAACCCTTCAAAAACCTCCCCATTGCGTTGCTGAAAGGCTGTTGCCTTTTCCCGAAATGCCACGTCTCAGTCCGGTCCTCAGAACGGGGATGACTATTGTGTTCTCCGTTGCCATTAGTCACACAGCAGGTTGGAGGCAGGTGCAGAAGTTGCCCGTGGCCAGGTCCAGATCATCCTTCTGATCCTTGGTCCCTGGGCTGGTGGGTCTTGGCCCATCCCCTGGCCGACACTGATGCCCATGGCACAGTCCCCAGTACCCTGATGATCCATGTGCTTTGCAGAGTGGCAAGGCTCAGCAGTAAAGAATCTGCCTAGCAGTGCAGAAGACTCGAGTTTGATCCCTGGGTCAGGCAGATCCCCTGGAGAAGAAAATGGCAACCTGCTCCAGTATTCTTGCCTGGGAAATCCCATGGACAGAGGAGCCTGGTGGGCTGCAGCCCATGGGATCACGAAAGACTCAGACACAACTCAGCGACTCGACAACAATACCAAAGGCCACGGAAGTGACCTCCATGCTGGTGGCTCAGTCATCGTCCACATTTTTGAGGTCTCTCACTTGGCACTGAAATACCCAGATGGGGAGGTGAAGTGACTCAGAAGAGGAAAGGAGAAGAAGCACCTCCAGGCCAGACCCCACCCAAGTGGAGGCAAGGAGGGAAGGAGCACAGCTTGAACCTCTTACACAGGGGCTGCAGTCTTGATGGGGACCGGTTGGAACTGCTATGCTGAACTGGGAGATGGGGAGTTGGTACCTCCACAGAGAGGATAGCATCGGCACCCAGCCCACACAGCGTTAGTCACTCGAGTCCGACTCTTTGTGACCCCATGGACCGTAGCCCACCAGGCTCCTCGTCCATGGAATCCTGCAGGCAAGAATACTGGAATGGGTCGCCATTTCCTTGTCCAGCTCACATAAGAATACGTTTAAAAACTGAAAGGTGAAGGAACCGGACTCAGAACAGCTATAGAATAAAGCGACTGAGCAACTGAACAACAGCAAAGTACAGTGGACAGATGAACAAAAGGGGAGCGAGTGCCAGACGGATGGATGGCTGCATGGGAGGGTGGCGGCTGGATAGGTGACGGCTAGATGACCGGATGAGCTGATAAATGAAGAGATGGGGAGATGAGTGGATGGATGGATGGGTGAATGTGTGGGAGGATGGACGGATGATGGATAGATGAGTGGGTGGGTGGGTGGGTAAAGCAATGGATGCATACATGGGAAGATGGATGGGTGGATGGGTGGATGGGTTTATGCAGCAGTGGGTAGGTGAGTGGACAGGATGGATAGATGGAAGATGGGTGGATGGATGAGTGGTGGATGGAGGTGTAGTTGGGAAGATGGACAAGTGAATGGGCTCATGGATGGATGTGTGGGTGGATGGATGGGCAGGTGGATGGATGAGTGGGTAGGTGGGTGAGTGGACGGATGGGTAGATGGTAGCTGGGTGGAGAGATCCGCAGATGAGGGCATGGGTGGGAAGATGGAGAGAGGAGGACAGAGGATAGGTGAGGGGTGGACAGAGGCAGCAGTGGTAACTGGTTGGGGGTTGGGAATCTTGCCTTTGCCCTGATTCTCACCCTGATGAGAATCACTGGGGCTTGTAGCAATCATCTGACCTTTTTGGACTTCAGCTTCCTTATCTGCCTAAAGGGGCAATGGTCCCTGCGCCCCCCTCCCTGCCCCACCATTACCCAGGGATAAGAAAAGATCTCTGGGCTGTGAGTACCCCATGGCACCATGGCCTCTCCACCCTACTGAGCAGTCTCACCCCGTCATGTGCCTGTCCCGTGATGAGCTTCCTCTTTCCGGTGCCCACAGGGGAACTTCTGTGCAGTTTCCATCAACATTTCCTAATGAGGTCAAGGGAATTCTGGTTCACAGCCAAGTCCAGCGTAGGCAGCACCCACACCCCTGAGTCTGGTTGAGCCTGGCTGATGCGGGCCGGGGTTATGAGGTCATCTCTGAGATCAAGAAGTGGATTCCAATCCCAGCTCTGGCACTCAGTGCGGTGGGGACTTGAGGCAAGTCAACACACTTCTCTGAGCCTCACTTTCCCCACCTGAAAACAGGGAGAGCAGCGGTCACCCGGGGAGGGCACCTCAGCTTCGTATCACAAAACACGTGTGAGTGCGCTGCCCAGCGTGGGGCCCGGGGCTGGGCTCAGAGAGGCACAGCCACCCTTGCTATTATCTCCACGGGAACCAAATGATGGCCCACAGGCTTGCTGTAGAATGAGCATCCCATGTGCGAAGGACTGGCTGCACACATGGCTGTTCCAGGGAGTCGAGAACCCCAGGGCCAGGCAGGCTTATAGCCACAGCAACTAGCCTGAACAGCCACTCTGTGTGGTCAGGCTGTGGCTTCACACGTACCTCCTTCTGGACAGCCCAGAGTCTGGCGCTTCCCGTTATCAGCTGGGTGACCCTGGGCAAGTGACCTCACCTCTCTGAGTCTTGCTTGGCTCACCTAGGAAAGGTGGGCCTCGGAGGTACCAGTGTGCTTTGCCATCTGCTTCCCCATCACAGGGCTTCCCTGGTGGCTCAGAAGGTAGAGCGTCTGCCTGCAGTGTGGGAGACCCGGATTCGATCCCTGGGTCAGGAAGATCCCCTGGAGAAGGGAACGGCAACCCATTCCAGTACCCTTGCCTGGAAAATCCCATGGATGGAGGAGCCTGGTAGGCTACAGTCCATGGGGTCTCAAAGAGTCGGATGCGATTGATCGACTTCACTTCACTTCACTTCCCCATCACTGGCTGGTTCACCTCAGTGAGGGGGTGGGGTGGGACCAGGACCCTTCACTGCTAGAGACGAAATGCTGGGGTCCAAAGAGGTTCTGAACAGGCCTCAGTGAAGAGCTGAGATAAGAATGCAGCCCCCTTCCAAGATCTGTGCCTTAAGGCTTTCAGCTGAAGCCTGGAGCTAAATAAAGGTTGGGCTCTGGGGCCCTGATCCCTCCTGCTACTGCTACTCCGGCCAGCGCCTGGCATCTCCTGGCCAGTGGTGGAGTCCTTGCTATGAGCTGGGGGCTCGTGGGACTCTCCTTGCCTTGGAGCCTTGAGAGACTGCCTCCTAGGGGGCCCTCCCAACCCAGCCTACGCCAGGGGCACCTGCCAAGTCCATGGGAGTCTGGGTGGCCCAAGTGACATGGTTGTTGGGTCAGTGCCCCCTCAGGCCTGGGTACCCTGGGCTTGGGAGAGGTGCTGGGGGAGAGCAACAGAGACCCAGGGCCCCGGGAGGTGGCAGCAAGGCAAGGTCCCAGCCCCCACCAGCCCGAGGGTCCCTCCTCCCCTTCCCCCACTGCTGCAGACTCTGGTTAAAATGGCACCTCCGCCATCTGTCATCCCTCCCCCACTCCACGGGCGGCTGTGACTTTGACTGGGCGGGGGTGGGGGTGGGGGTCTGTAAACAGGAGGCAGGCGGGTCCCCAGGGCCAGGCGAGCAGGCGAGTGATGGGCCTGATGCTGGCCCAGGGCTGCTGAGCTGGGGAGGAGCCCCTGGTGGGCAGGCAGGATACCTGATACGAAGAGGTCCCCAAGCCATTCCCAGGTTGGGGGGCCCCGACTCCCCAGGGGTCCCTGGGTGGCCGTCACTGTCTGCACCATGCCCTTCCCTGAGCTCCTCCAGCTCCCTGGGTCTCTCACATCCTCCCCGCCTTGCTTCTGCTGTGTTTAGAGAATTTCAGATCAATACCTTGGTCTGAGAGGGTCAATGGACCCTCCCTAACAAGGGCTGCCTCCCTGGGCAGCATGCACCAACCGGGAAGACGGAGGCCAGAGAGCAGGGCAGTGGGGGAGCTGGGGCCGGGTGGGGGGAGGACCCGGGGTGGGGGGACCCCGGACTCACCCCGGACCTGGCCCTGGCTTGGCTTTGCCTCACAGTCCAGGGCAGATGAGAGGAGGCGGGGAGGGGTGTCACAGAGGGTGAAAGGCTCTGAAACTCTCAGCAAGCCTCGGAACCTCACTTTTCCCATCTCTGGAATGGGGGAGTGGAGGCCGCTCCGAAAGGGTGTCTTTGGAGCCAGAGGGCACACAGAGACTTGTCCATCTCTCCTAATGCCCTGCGACTGAAAAGGGGCAGGCTGAGGGTAAAGGAGGGTGCGAGGTGGGGGTCGGGCGAAGGCGGTGCTGGGCAGGAATCGGTGGGGGTCAGACCCCTCCACAGGCCTCCCCCACGCCAGCTCCGCAGCGTCTCCCTGCCCCCACCGCAGGGCTGCCAGCTGCCCCCTCCTCGCTCTGCCTTCTGACTGCCAGCTCCTCCCCGCAAAGCCCCAGACCCCAGCTGCAGTGTTTTTACAGCTCTGACCGGCCGCTCAGCCTGCCTCCTCTCTCTCCCCCTGCTCCTCCCCCTCTCCGCCTCCGTCTTCCCCCCTCTATCCCCCCTCCTCCCCCTCCCTCCTCCTCTTCATCTTTCTCCCTCTGTTCTCCCCTCTCCATCCTCTCCTCCTCCTCCCTTTCGCCTCCCCCCTTCCTCCAAGCCTCCTCCCCCTCCCTCTCCCCCCTCTCTCCCCCACCGCCCCCCTCCCTCCTTCCCTCCCTCTCTCCGGGGGAAGAAAGGTCACCGTGCAGCTGATTACTCAGAGCTCAGTTGCTGTAGCAACCGGCGGGGGAAGTGGGACAGGCTGGCTTTGAGGACGCGTGAGGTCGGCCGCGGGCGGCTGGAGCCGGCGCGGGCCTCGGTGCTCCCGCGAGCTGGAAGCTGCCGGCAGCCTGGCTCCTCGGCCGCCGCGGGCCCGGCTGCGGGCTTTCATTTTTAATGAAGAATTCCTGCTCCCCTCTCGCACCCCACCCCGCCTCCTTCGCACCTCCCTGGGGTCTGGCAGGGGAGGTTTGCCCCTCCTCGGTTTGGCGGCTTCTTTCTGGTCCTCGTCTCTGTCTCTCCCCAACCCTGTTAGGTTCTGGTGGCTTCTTTCTTTCTCCTGTCCCAGCGCTCAAAGGCACAAGGCCCCTTCCCTGCGCACAGGCGCGCACACACTCACCTCTCACCAGCTTGGTAAGGAGCCCATTGAAACCCTCAGCGTTCCCCCCACCACCCAGGAGCCTTTGTCAGGGGCCTGGGAGGCCCAGGCTCCCTCACACAGCCAGAGACAAGAACCCAGGGAGGTCCAGCCCACTGCTTCCTGGGCCCAGCGACATCTGCCTGGCACCCGCTGTGTGCCCAGCTCTGTCGTCCAGGGGGGCTGGGGAAGGCAGAGGGTGGGGGCTGGGGAAGGCAGCTCTCTGCTGGAAAGGGAAGCCAGACCCCTGGAGGGGAGGGCGAGATGGCAGCCCAGCCCCCTGCTGTGGGTTGGTCCCGCTCCTGCAGCCCAGAAGCCCCGGCGCAAGGCCAGCTGAGACAGAGGGTCCTGGAGGTCTGGGGCCTGGCAGTGAGGGACACAAGCTCTGTAGTGGGCTGAGCCGGGGTTCCAGCCCCCACCCTCCTCTGGGACCCTCCTCCTCTGCTGATGGGAGTGTAAAATGGTTCAAGCACTCTGGAAAACACTGGGTAGTTTTTTCAAAAGTGGAGCATATACCTTCCATATGGTCAGGCCATTCCCGTCCTAGGCATTTATCCCAGAGAAGGGAAAACTTAGGTCCACGCAGACTTGGACATGAATGTTCACCGCAGCTGCATTTGTAACGGGCAAAAATGGAACCAACCCAAACATGCATCGGCTAGAGTGGCTCCACAGGTCCTGGGCAGCCCTACCACGGAACAGCACTCGGTAATAGCAAGAAGAAATGAACTGCCGATTCTGCAGCAACGGCAGGAATCTCAAGGTCGTGATGCTGACTGAAAGGAGCCAGGAGACACAGAGCGCATCCTGTGCGGCTCCGTTTCTAGAACATTCTAGAAAGTGCCAACTGACCTATAGTGACAGAGCAGCTCTGTGTTTGCCTGGGAACGCTGGGTGCTGGGAGGTCCCACAAGGGGCACAGGAAAAGATTTGGAGGGTGGTGGATGTGTTCACTGTCTTGACAGTAGTGATGGCTTTATGGTGCATGCACCTGTGTATGCTCTTGCTTCAGTCATGTCCAACTCTTTGCGACCCCATGGACTGTAGCCTGCCAGAATCCTCTGTCCATGGAATTTTCCAGGCAAGAATACTGGAGTGGATTTCCATTAAACACGGGAGAAACTGGCCCTAACCCCATCCTCGTGGGTACATGGTCTGGTGCAGTGACAGCACGAGGGAGAGAAGTCCAGGCATGTGCAAAGGCCCTGTGGCTAATGGCAGCCCTGTACGTCCCAGAGCTGAAATGGAGGCAGCAAGAGGCACACAGACAGGCGCCACTGTGTGACCTCTTGTGGGCCCTGCCAAGGGGTCCACAAGCCTCCTGAGGGTTGCCAAGCTCCTGTGTGTGGTTTGTAGGAGACTGTGGAGGCATTGAATTCCAGCTCCCAGCTCAGCGCCCCTTTCTCTAAGCCTCAGTTTCCCCATCTGGCAAATGGGGATGGTGATCCCTCCTGCCACACTGTTCTAATTCTCAGGCTCCAGATAACTTCCCTGGCCCGACTGTGGGCTCCCCTCTGAGCCTCTGTGCCTGGCACAGAGAAGGCACCCAACAGTATCTCAGGATGTAAATAATCATGGCACCGAGGCAGGAAGGATAGGGAGTCCATACTCAGGCCGAAAGACAGACTACTTCTGCGGGTGGGCAAGTGTGGCCCCCCCACGCCCCGCAAATTCTCAAAAGGTAGTAACTTGACACTGCCTTACCCTCCACCCTCAACCTCAGTCTGAAGCCTTCTCTCGAACTGAGAGCAAGCGTGAGTGTGTGCTAAGTCACTTTAGTCCTGGCTGACTCTGTGACCTCATGGACTGTAGCCCGCCAGGCTCCTCTGTCCATGGGATTCTCCAGGCAAGAGTACTGGAGTGGATTGCCACGCCCTCCTCCTGAGGATCTTCCTGACTCAGGAATCAAACCTGCATGTCTTATGTCTCCTGAGAGCAAGCGTGGGGACAATTTTCTTGATGTTCTGAGCTGCAGTTGGTTTTGGCCTTTTGTGAGTGACTCTGAGAAATCTGTGAGAAATCCTGCCTCTTGAGAAATCTGTATGCAGGTCAGGAAGCAACAGTTAGAACTGGACATGGAACAACAGACTGGTTCCAAATAGGAAAAGGAGTACATCAAGGCTGTATATTGTCACCCCGCTTATTTAACTTCTGTGCAGAGTACATCATGAGAAACGCTGGACTGGAAGAAACACAAGCTGGAATCAAGATTGCCAGGAGAAATATCAATAACCTCAGATATGCAGATGACACTACCCTTATGGCAGACAGTGAAGAGGAACTAAAGAGCCTCTTGATGAAAGTGAAAGTGGAGAGTGAAAAAGTTGGCTTAAAGCTCAACATTCAGAAACGAACATCATGGCATCTGGTCCCATCACTTCATGGGAAATAGATGGGGAAACAGTGGAAACAGTGTCAGACTTTATTTTGGGGGGCTCCAAAATCACTGCAGATGGTGACTGCAGCCATGAAATTAAAAGACGCTTACTCCTTGGAAGAAAAGTTATGACCAACCTAGATAGCATATTCAAAAGCAGAGATGTTACTTTGCCGACTAAGGTCCGCCTAGTCAAGGCTATGGTTTTTCCTGTGGTCATGTATGGATGTAAGAGTTGGACTGTGAAGAAGGCTGAGTGCCAAAGAATTGATGCTTTTGAACTGTGGTGTTGGAGAAAACTCTTGAGAGTCCCTTGGACTGCAAGGAGATCCAACCAGTCCATTCTAAAGGAGATCAGCCCTGGGATTTCTTTGGAAGGAATGATGCTAAAGCTGAAACTCCAGTACTTTGGCCACCTGATGCGAAGAGTTGACTCATTGGAAAAGACTCTGATGCTGGCAGGGATTGAGGGCAGGAGAAGGGGACGACCGAGGATGAGATGGCTGGATGGCATCACTGACTCGATGGACGTGAGTCTGAGTGAACTCCGGGAGTTGGTGATGGACAGGGAGGCCTGGCGTGCTGCGATTCATGGGGTCGCAAAGAGTTGGAGCAACTGTGCGACTGAACTGAACTGAGTGACTTTGACCGGCCAGGTTGTCACCTTTACTCACTTGAGGAGGCCCTGGAGAGGACGAGGTTCTGAACTCCCATCCCCATCCTGGATGAGCTGTCCAGAGCATCAAGGAGAATCAGGTTGACGTGAGAGATTTTCATGAGGAATCCCATGCCCAGAGAGGGAGCAGGCCTGGGCCAGGTGTGCAGGGAGGCCATGCCAGAGCTTGCCCTGGACTCATCATCCAGTGCTCTTCCCACGGGGCTGCGCCAAGCTGCAGATGAGCTGGCTGATTCCTTTTTTTGCCACCAAGGCTCGCCCCCAAAGTTCCCAAGTTGTGCCAGGAAGAGGGGAGTAAAGCGTTATGTTGAGACCCCACAGAGTTGGCCAGGAATGTGGGCTCCAGCCTCTGAGCGGCTCACGTGCCCAACCACTCCTTTCATGCTCCCCATCCTCACTCTTGCCCTGGGAGCAGAGAAAGAACCAGTGCCAGAGTGGGCCTGAAGCCACAGCCCCGACACCTTGGAGCCTCCCAGGCTCTCCCTTGACCTGGCCGAGCAGTGCACCCACCCACCAGCCCTGATCGCTGCCGTTTCAGAGAGAAGCTTAATGAAAAAAATCTCACCAGATACCACAGCCTCTGAAGCTGACCCTCACAACCCCTCCACGCTCTGTGACCCCGACCACGTCACCGCCCCTCTCTGACCCACCTCTTCTGAAAGCTCTGCATCACACTCACCTTCAGGGTGCTGACTGCACAAGCCCCCTGAAAAGCGGTCATTGCAGTTAAGAAACCCATTTTTCTGGAGGCCTGCAGAGTCTAGGTGAAGTGCCCCCAACCAGCCAGGTGGTGGCTGATGACAAATGCAGCCAGAATCCGGGGTTCCCACCCCAGCACTGGCAGGACTGCATGACCTTGAGCAAGTCCCCGCACCACTCAGAGCCCCAGTTCCTCCTCTGTGACCGGGGGATGAGAAAGGGACAGAGTGACCTCCAGCAAGAGTGGCTCTTGTCACAGAGCAGGACGCAGTGACCAGTATGCTGTCCTTGGCAGTGCCCTCCAGCTGCTCCTCCATTTGTGGCTGTAGCCCAAGGCCTTCCATGGGACTCTGTTGGTGCCCAAGAGACAAGGGGTTACATTTGCTACAACAATGGCACTGAGGCTGCCTCCTTCTCTCCCCTGCCCACATACCCCAGAGGCCTGAGCCTGACCCTCCCGCTTGCCCTTGAACTATCTCCCAGACACCTCCTGTGTGTGGGCATGGTGAGGCCCTGAGGAGGAGGAGCTGTCCAGTGTGGTCAGGGGTGTGATGGGCGGAGCAGGGTCTGGGGAGAGGGCAGCAAAAGAAGGTCTAATCTGAAACCCAAAGCTGGAGTCAGAGTCAGCCAGGCAGAGGCCGTGGGGAGGCTCCTGGCAAAGGACACAGAGCACGTGCAAAGGCCCAGGGGTGAGAAGAAAACAGGGCCAATTCAAACAATTGCCGCATGCTCCGTTTCAGAAGCAGAGAGCTACAAGCTGTGGAAAGGACCACCAAGGAGCGGGGCGGAGAAGTCAGTTTGGGTCGGGCCATTCCTGGGCCTTGTGTTAGATTCAGTGTTATGCTGAGGGTAATGGGGAGCCATGGAAGGTTTTAGCAAAGGAGTGATGCATTCAGAGACCTTCCAGAAAGATTGCTCTGGCTGCTCCGAGCAGAAGAGACTGCAGGGACAAAGGGAGAAGCTGGGGAGCGGGGGCCCAGTGGGGTGGCTGCTGCAGATGTCAGGCGAGAAATAATGGGGGCCTGGACTGGGGCGGCAGAAGGCAGGCAGAGGGGACTGCTGGGAAGGACTTAAAGGGTAATTTTGCTGGGACTTCCTGGATGGTCCAGTGGGTAAGATTCAGCTCTCAACACAGGGGGCCTGGGTTCGATCCCTGGTCAGGGAACTAGATCCCACATGCCCCAGCTAAGACCCAGTGCAGCCAAATAAATTAATGAAAAATAATTTAAAAAATAATTTTACTTTGCTGGACAAAATGTGCATCTCTCCATGCACAGCAGCCTCCTCAGGGCCTCCCTGCCTCCACCACACTCTTACTGGGCCTCCTGCTCACTGCAGCCCAGGAGACCCACAGTGCCTTTGAAGACAAGACTGGGTTCATGTCCATTGCCCGGTGGCTTCACATTGTACCCAGAAGGACATGGGACTCTGTGCCCACGGTACCAGCCCATGCGGGACTCTGCCCTGGTCCCCATCTTCCATCCTTCCCTCCATCTCTCACACAGGCTCCCCTCCACTCTTCACTCCAGGCTTTTGCGCTTGCCATTCCTGACACTTGGAGACCCTCTCCCCAGGGCTGCCAGGGCTCCTTAAAAAAAAAAAAAAGACTTTAAATTTTGTATTGGGGTGTAGCTGATTAACAAACAATGTTGTGATAGTTTCAAGTGAACAGCAAAGGGACCCAGCCATATAGATAACATGTATCCATTCTCCCCCAGACTCCCCTCCCATCCAGGCTGCCGCGTGACGTTGAGCAGAGTCCCCTGAGCTATACAGCAGGTCCTTGCTGGTTATCCACGTGTACATGTCCATCCCAAACTCCCTAACTATCCCTCCCCCCATCCTTCCCCCTGACAACCGTAAGTTCACTCTGGAAGTCTGTGAGTATGTTTCTGTTTTGTAGGTGTGTTCATTTGTATCATTCATTTTTAGATTCCATGTAAAAGGGAGGTCATACAGTATTTCTCGTCTCTGTCTGACTTCACTTATATGACACTCTCTCTGTCCATCCATGTGGCTGCAAATGGCGTCAGCTCATTCTTTTTAATGGCTGAGTAATACTCCATTGTCTATACGCACCACCTCTTCTTCATCCATTCCTCTGTTGATGGACATTCAGGTGGCGTCCATGTCTTGGCTATCGCAAACGGTGCCTCGGGGCTCTTGTTACGGATCCTTCCAATCTTGGCCCAGACGTCGGCTCCTGAAGGAGGCCCCAGCCCAACGACATTCACTCCAGAGCTTCCCAGGGCTGAACACACCTGAACGTCCTCGTGCTGAGCTCTCCACGTGTCGTCAGCTGCCCCGCAGGAAGCTCGCTGTGGACAGACACTGGGCTACCTGTGTACCCTATTGCCCGCACAGTGTCTGAGTATGTGAATGGACGAATGCGTGAATGAGTAAATGGATGGATGGGGGGGTGGGGGGGGGATTGGCCGCCTCTGCATTGGGGGAGGAAAAGGTGTGGGACCCAGGGTGTGAAGAAACTGCCCGGCTCACTTCTCCCCAGAGTCCTGACTCAGAGATGACCCCACCATCCTCCCCGCCACCCAGCTGCCCTCTTCCTCCTCCTGCCTCATACTGGAGGCCCCAGGAGGGGGTGGGGCAGAAAGGAGGCCTCTCTTCAAGTCCACACAGCTGCCTCCGAAAGGCCTCCCCTGGAGGTGGGCCTCCACCCTCTTTCCTGACTCTTTCCTACCCTCCCACCCACCCAACCACCCGCCGGAACTACTGAGGCCAGAATATGGAAAAGGCGGGTCCCCCAGCTGTGTAGCAGAGGTGAGCTCAGGGGCCTCATGCCTGGAGCACCCCACCCTTCTTCTTCCCCCCGGGAACAGAACAGCATGGGTGCTGAACTCCGTCAAACAAGGTTCAAAACCCAGCTCGGCCATCTACAAGCCGTAGGGCCCTGGGCAGACTCCTTCATCTCTCTGTGCCTCCATCTTCTCATCTATAAAATGGGGAGAATAACCGTCCCTCCTTCACAGGGCTAGAGGGATGAGTCAACAGGTTCCTGCGGGGCCACAGACCGCTGAGCGACTACGCCCAGCACGTGGTAAGTCCTCAATAAATGGCAGCCCCTCAAAAGCATCAATGGAGAGACTCCCCTGGTGGAAAGTGTTAGCCACTCAGTCTTGGCCAACTCTTTGTGACCCCATGGACTGTAGCCTACCAGGCTTCTCTGTCCGTGGGATTCTCTAGGCAAGAATACTGGAGTGGGTTGCCATTTCCTTCTCCAGGGGATCTTCCCGACCCAGGGGTTGCACCTGGGTCTCCTGCATTGGCATGCAGATTCTTTACGGTCTGAGCCACCAGGGAAGCCCTGTGTCTGGTGGTCCAATGGCTAAGAATCTGCTTTCCAATGCAGGGAACACGGGTTTGATCCCTGGTCAGGGAACTGCAATCACACATGCCTAGGAGCAACTAAGCACTCACGCAGCAACTACTGAGCCCACGTTCCAGAGCCCGGGGTCTGCAACCAGGAGCCTGCGCAGTCAAAGGAAAAGAGCATCAGCTGAGCTTCTGAGCTGGGCGAGGGGGCTCGTGCCAGGTGAAGACCCTAGGCCCGTGTTTGGAGGCCTGTTTTCTTATCAGCGATGCACATCCATCGCCCTTCAGAATCCCCTCCGTATGGGATAGGCGGTCATCCCTTGGGCTGGGAGCTCCATGAGGGCAGGGACCAGGGCTGTCTTTTACACCGTGTGGGCCCCTCACAGGCTGGAGCTTGTGAATGAGTGATGAATGCTGAGTGAGTGAATGAATGAATGAGGCCAGAAACCATCTGCCTCCCAGGGTGGCGTCCCAAGAGAAGCCCACGTGGCTCCAACCTCTGCGGGGGTCTCCAACCCAGGAGAAGAGGTTGCCAGGGTTGCCACCAGCTCAGAGGCTTCTAAGAGTCTCTTGACAAAAGGATCAAAGGAAGCAGATGACAGAAGGGCAGGAAATGGCTGCTGGTGGGTGGGGGTGCAGAGCCCCCTCCCCAGGCCAGGATGAAAGAGGCACAGGAAAAGGACACAGATGGACCGGCCATGGGCGGGGTGAGGGTGACAGGATGTGGACATAGGGTCTCAGCCACTTCCTGTTGCCCAGAGGATGAACCTGATGGTTTTCTTCTCCTGCAGTACCCTCCTTTCTACTCCCCAAACCAGCAACCAGCTCTGAACCCAGCACTTGGAGAACACCCAGAAAGTGTTTGCCAGAGCACTGAGTGCATGGATGAATGAAGGAAAGCTTTTGTCAGCTGCTCCTGAGCTTTCCAGTAGTGAAGGAGAGTGGGTCAGTCCAGGGAACTCCGACATAAAAATGCAGAGCAAGCTCCACTGGTTGTTTCAAGGAGAATATTGATAATCATCATGACTAGTTGATATTTTATAATAACTATAAATGGAGCATACCCTTTAAAAATTGTGAATCACTACGTTGGACACCTGCGACACCACCCTTATGGCAGAAAGTGAAGAGGAACTAAAGAGCCTCTTGATGAAAGTGAAAGTGGAGAGTGAAAAAGTTGGCTTAAAGCTCAACATTCAGAAAACGAAGATCATGGCATCCGGTCGCATCACTTCATGGGAAATAGATGGGGAAACAGTGGAAACAGCGTCAGACTTTATTTTGGGGGGCTCCAAAATCACTGCAGATGGTGATTGCACCCATGAAATTAAAAGACGCTTACTCCTTGGAAGAAAAGTTATGACCAACCTAGATAGCATATTCAAAAGCAGAGACATTACTTTGCCGACTAAGGTCCATCTAGTCAAGTCTATGGTTTTTCCTGTGGTCATGTATGGATGTGAGAGTTGGACTGTGAAGAAGGCTGAGCACCGAAGAATTGACGCTTTTGAACTATGGTGTTGGAGAAGACTCTTGAGAGTCCCTTGGACTGCAAGGAGATCCAACCAGTCCATTCTAAAGGAGATCAGCCCTGGGATTTCTTTGGAAGGAATGATGCTAAAGCTGAAACTCCAGTACTTTGGCCACCTGATGAGAAGAGTTGACTCATTGGAAAAGACTCTGATGCTGGGAGGGATTGGGGGCAGGAGGAGAAGGGGATGACCGAGGATGAGATGGCTGGATGGCATCACTGACTCGATGGAAGTGAATCTGAGTGAACTCTGGGAGTTGGTGACGGACAGGGAGGCCTGGCGTGCTGCGATTCATGGGGTCGCAAAGAGTTGGACACGACTGAGCGACTGAACTGAACTTATATAGTATTGTACATCATCTACAGCTCAGTTGGTAAAGAATCCGCCTGCAATGCAGGAGGCCCCGGTTCAATTCCTGGGTCGGGAAGATCCACTGGAGGAGGGATAGGCTACCCACTCCAGTATTCTGGCCTAGAGAATTCCATGGACTGTATAGTCCATGGGGTCGCAAAGGGTCAGACACGACTGAACGACTTTCACTTTCACACTTTGAGAAAACACAAAGGAAAAAGAATAATTATTACAATCAGTGCTTACTAAGCAGTTATTGTGCACTGGGAGCTCAGTATCTCTGCAGTGTTTCCCCATGATCTCCAGTGACTCCTCACCAACTTTATGATGCGTTGTTAGTTTCTAGAGGAGGAAACTAAAACTCAAGAAGAAGTAGGGGCAAGTGGTAAAGAATCTGCCTGCTAATGCAGGGGACATGAGTTCAATCCCTGGTCCAGGAAGATTCCACATGCCGCAGAGCAACTAAGCCCCTTGAGCCACAATTACTGAGCCCATGCTCTAGGGCCAGCACTCCACAACGAGGGAAGCCAAAGCAATGAGAAGCCCGCACACCGCAAAGATAAGTAGCTTGCTGCAACTAGAGAAAGCCCGCGCAAAGCAACAAAGAACCAATGCAGCTAAAAATAAAATATATAAATACATTTAAAAAAAAAGAAGCAGGGAGGAGGTGGGCATGGAAAAAATAAAAAATAAGCAGGATCTTGTTCTAAGTCACCAGCAAGTCAATGAGTGAGCTGACATTAAAATTAGTCTTTCTGAGTCCCTGAACTCTGCTCTTAAATATACATTCTCAGGCAGATGGCAAAATGCCCTCATCACTCATGCAACCATTGATTCATTTCCTCATTCATTCATTCGGAGAGCATTCACTAGGCTCCACCACACCCTGTGTCAGGCACCAGGGCTATGCCAATGATTGAAATAGGCACAGTCTCTGCTGGCTCAGGACTCTGGGTCAGGAGGGCAGTGTTCCACCCAGAATGAATTCATCACGTTCTGGAAAGTACTGGGAAGGAGAAAGCTGCAATGCAAAGCCAGCGGATGCAGGGGACCTGCCCAGTCTGGGGGCCTCAGAGAAGGCTTAGCGTGCAGACGGTGGGATAGGAGGGCGTCGATGGCAGGGAGATGTAGACAGGTGGCGGGCAGGCAAAGGGGGTGGAATGGATGGAAGAAAATAACAGTCATCATCCTGGTCTGAACAGACACTCTTCATTGAGCTCTTCCTCTCCACAAGCACCTTGCATGGATTATTTTACAAATCTTTACAATAACATGGAGCAACCGGTGCCTTTATCATCATCGTTGTAATTGGAAAGATCAGCTCATGCAGCTGCTAAGAAGCAGAACCACTGTCTGTCTGATGCGGGCTGGCTCGGGGGGTGTCTCAGCTCCTGAGCCTAAACCCAGCCTCTGAAGAAGAGAGCCTCCTGCAACGTGGCTAGGGGTGCGCTGGACCCATGGGGACACAGTGCCTCGGGAGGTGGTGTTCCCGCTTCCTGTGTCACCCACCAGTCCTCCTTAGGCTGAGAAAGGCTTCGTGTCCGGAGGGGAATATTCAGGGAGGGAACGTCTCTCTGAGCTCAAGCCTGGTGCTGGTGCTGCATTCAGAGGGTGTGGAACAAAGATGCCTGCCAGGGCTTCTGCCCAGTGTTTGAGAGCCTGAGCGCGGCAAATGAGAACCCCAACCTTGAGCCCTGGGTTGGCAGAGGCTGCCATGCTCCGTGGAGGCAGAGCTGCAAAGGCCCCAGTGTCACCCATCTCTCCATGTCCCCAAGCCCTGAAGACTAGGCTGCTTTCCTGTTTTTCCTTTGAAGGGAGAGAGGAGACCTGAGATCCTCCCCAGGCTGGGCTGGGAGTCCTGAGGGGTTGGGTGGAGGACTGCTGTCTCTAAGTGCACCTCCCCATCACCTAGAGGATGCAGGGCACGGGGTGGAGGCCCCCACCTAACAGCCAGAGCAGTTCCCAGGGCTTGGGTCTAAGTAGGTCCCTGCATTTCTGAGTGCACATTTCCTGAGCACCAGCCACATACCTGGGCCTGTGTTGGGTGCTTCCCCAAAGTACCTCCCTGAATCCTACATGGCAGAGGCTGCTGGCTGCTGCCCAGTACCCATTCTGCCATCACGCCTTTAGTAATAGAAACCCCCTCTCCAGGGCTTTAATGAGGCACATGGCTGCCAGGCTAAGTACTACATTTCCCAGTATCCCTTGCAACTAAGGCCAGTCATGTGGTCAGTTCTGGCCAATGCGATGTGAGAGAGGTGATCCAAGCGCTGTCCAGCTCTCCCCGAAAGAGGAGGAGCAGTCTCCACCTCCTGGGTCCTCCCAACACAGGAAAGAATTGCAAGGGGAAAGTGGTGGCCATCTTCCACCTTTTGGATGGAGGCAATTCCCTATGGAAAGAGAGAGACAAAAAGTGCCTAGGCCCCAGACCAGCTCCCAGCACAGAGCTGCCTAAACTGACCTGAGAAGGGAGTCTGCCCTTCTCTCCGTGAGCTGCTGTCCCCTGGGTTCTGCTAGAGCAGCCAGACAGCATCCTACCAGGAGACACAGAGGCTCCCAGAGGGAGGTCCATGTCTGCTGGAGGGTGATGAAGCTGAGATCTGAACCCAGGACGGGGAGGAGTTGACCTGGAGCCTGGGCTCAAGCTGCTGGGCTGGACATACTGCTGCACACAGCAGGTGCTCAATACATGATTTCCAGGCAGATGGATGAATAAATGAATGGGATGCTTTCCAGGGAGGATCTAACACTGGGAGACCTGATGGCACTGGGCCCTGAATGCTGGTCAGTTTTCCTGATAGGGGCTGCAGCACTTACTTCTAATCTCTATGCCCAACATCCAAAGATGATCACCGTGGCGGTGTCCTCCTAGTTTATAAAACAGCTGCTTTACATTCATTGTCACCTTTAACTGTGACCCCCTCCTGTGAGGTCAGTGGGGAAGCATTGTTATTATCCCCATTATAGGCAAGCAAACAATCTCTGCACACAGTTTAACTGCTTCACACGTGGCAGGTCTTCTCATTTCTTTAACAATGTTTTCTTACAAATATGCGACCATTAATAACTTTTAAAATATCACTGTGAAAGAGGACTAGGATGTGGGAGTGCACGGGAGAAGCCCACGTGGGGGACCCACCCAGGAAACCAGCAGCCCTTGGACTTGATGAGGACACTGAGACATCTCTTCCCCTCTCTGGCACCTGTTTCCCTTGGTGTAAAATGAGGGAGTTGGAGAAGATGGTTCCCATCTCCCTATTCCCATGCCAGTTTCTGCTGCTCTGTAACCCTGGGGTGGGAAGTGGCCAGGGTCCCTGCCACTGAGGGTAGAAGTAGCCCCACAGACGGATGGCAGCATGGCTCTGAGTCTGGGTCACATGTCAGTTCTCTGAGACTCAGTGTCCTCATCTGTTAAATAGGAATGATAGTAAAAGTAAGGACATCGTTCATAGGATTGTCATGTCAGTTACATGGGTTTAAACATATAGTGCCTGCCTCAGTAAGTACTCAGTTCATGCTATGGATATTATGATTATTGATTGTTGGTTATCACTAATAGTATTATTGATCACTATCATGAAGGGCTAATGAGCATTTACAGATGACTGCAAGAGAAAGCAGCATGTCCAAATGCTAAGCAATGGCAGTTTTGTTGGAAGGCCAAGGGCTGTGGGCTTGGTTCCATGTCCCTTGGGTGCCTCTTCAGGGCCATGTGGGTTCCCAGTCTGGGCACTGTAACCTGTGGTCACCTTCTCTCTGTGTTAATTTTTCCCATCAGCTTCACTTGGGCTGGTCAACTACATTAAGAATGGAAATTCCCAGTCTCGGTATGGAAAAAGCTCTCAAAGTTGCCTCAGCCGACCCTTTTCCTGAGTCATGGCTCTGTATACACACAGACACACCCTATCTGTCCTTGAATACCTCCCCAGGTAGGATACTCACTACCTACAAGGCTACCCTGACAATTAGACAGTTTACCTTGTGAGGCTAAACACCTCTCTGGGTGACCTCCCCTAGTTCTGCCTTCTGGGTCTTCTCAGAGTAAGTCCACACCCTCTGCCCCAACTAGTCCCTCAGGCACCAGGAACAGAGGCCAGTAAATCATCTCCTCCCCAACGGATGCCTCCCCAGTGCCTTGATCACACTAGTGGAGCAGAAAAGAGGCTGTGTTTGCACACAGCTCTGGCTCAGGGGATCAGGTGATAGAGTCCTGCAGATAGCTAAGAGAGCCACGCTGGCCAGCAGTGCCAGCCTGCCTGCTCACCACCAGCCCAGGTCCTCTCCTCTTGTTGGCCTGGCCATTTCCCTTTGTACCAGAACAGCAGGCAGAGAAAAGGCAAAGATTTGCCTGAAGCAAACACATCAAATCCTTCCGCAAACACGCATTCCCCAGAACACTGACTCCAAAGATAACCAGGAAGAAGAGGCTTACTTGATTAGATTTCTTTGGGGTCTGTCACCTAATTTTTTGCACATCTTAGCCTGAGGTCCCTGTAGTGACTGTACATTTTTCCAAGCTATTCACAGGCAGTGACTATACACTATTATCTATGGAGACCCTTGTCAGTTACACTGCTGAGGCCAGTGGTCCTGCAGACAGCTCTCCTCCTGTTTCAACCCCTTTGTTCCCCAGTGCCTTGAAATGGCAACCCACTCCAGTATTCTTGCCTGGAAAATCCTATGGATGGAGAAGCCGGGCAGGCTACCATCCATGGGGTTGCAAAGAGTCAAACACGACTGAACAACTTTACTTTCTTTCTTTCTTTGTCTGTCTACAAGTTACTGTGCCTCACCTGGCCTCAGTTTCTCCATCTATAAAATGGGGACAATAATTGTCTCTACCTCTTAAAGAGTTTTTGTGAGTATCCAGTCAGGTCAGCTATCTGAAACCTCAGATCCAGTCCCAGGACACCACTAATCCTTAATAAGTATTAGAAACAATTAGCTCTCAGCTTGAAGGTGACCTTGGTACACTGGTAAAATTGGCCAGAACTAGGTGTGATGAAGGGCTTCTCCGGTAGCTCAGTGGGTAAATAATCTGCCTGCAACGCAGGAGACCTGGGTTTGATCCCAGGGTCAGGAAGACTCCCTGGAGAAGGAAATGGCGATCCACTCAAGTACTCTTGCCTGGAAGACCCCATGGACAGAGAAACCTGGCAGTTTACAGTCCATGGGGTAGCAAGAGTAAGACATGACTTGGTGACTAAACCACCACCAGGTGTGATGGGTCCCCTTTGTGAGAGGCACTTGCTCGACACATAATGTTTTGGGTGTCTCAAACTTTGCTGAGCTTGGGATGTACCTGAGGGAGTTCTAAAATGCAGAGTCCCAGGCCCTACGTTCAGAGAGCCTGATTCAACAGGTCTGGAGGGACCCAGGTATCTGCAGTTTAACAATGCCCCTAACATCCCATCCCCTCCTGAAACTGGGAATAGGTGTTACTTCTAAATGTATTTTAATGATTTGCTCATACCTGCCCTGTGCTGAGAGCTGAAAATGCTTTGCCAAACAAGACAGAGGCAGCCCCTGCCCCTGGGAGCTCACCACCTAACAGGGGGCATTCCCTTGGGGTCATTTGAGGAGCCTGGGTTCTGGAATGAGCAGGAATAGCTGTGGGTACTGAAAGGTCAGAAGAGATCTACCTCCTGGTACTGTGTGGTTGTTGTCATAAGACAGAAAGTCTCCTAGCCTGGAGTGCTGGGGCGTGAAGGCCTTGGGAAGGAGGGCACAGGCTGGCTTGGAGGAAAGGGCTGCTCTCCTTGACCTTGCCTGGGCTGGAGCCATGTGGGCACAGGTATGGCACGGAGTAGGTGAGGTGGTGGGTGGTATATGCACTGAGGCAGTTCAGGGTGTTGCCCGTGGAGTAAGACCTGGGCTGGAACCCCAGCTGCATTCTGTCCAGCTCTGTGACCTTGGGCCAGCGACTCCCCTCTCTAAAGCTTTCTTTCCACCTCTGCAAAGGAATAATTATGTCCCCCACCTTCAGCGGCGATTTACCAGAAGATAATGAAGCTTCAGGTTCAGGGACTCCTGTCAAGGCTCTGGGCTTAACAGTGTATTCATAACTGCATTATTTTTCTTAAAGAGGGTCCCCAAGATGGTAAAAACTTCAGGCCCCAGGAATCCTGGATCTGCACAGGTTCACCTCACACAGCTGTTGTAAGATTTGGAGAAGAGGGTGGGAGAGGATGAGATGGTTAGATAGCATCACTGACTCAACGGACATGAATGTGAGCAAACTCTGGGAGATACTGAAGGACGGAGAAGCCTGGTGTGCTGCAGTCCATGGGGCTGCAAAGAGTTGGACAGGACTGAGAGACTGAAAAACAACAATAAGATTTGGTGAGAAGACAGTAAACCCCTTGGCAAGCCTGAGTCTGGAAACAGAAGCCTGCTTAGTTCCTGAGCTCTGGAAGAATATACTGGTGCTCTGAACAGTGTGTCCTGGGAGGCCAGGACCTTCTCGAGAGCTGCACCCACTTCTATTCTGACAAGCCTCGGCCCCCAGGGCCTCAGAGCTCAAAACCTCTTCAGTGGATGGGAAGCAGGGAGGAGAAGGCTGGGAGGAGGATGAAGGACGTGGGGAGACGAGGAGGCTGCGGAGGAGGGAAGGATGTGGGGTCCAAGAAGATCCAACTGAGGCTCACATTGACCCCTCTGGCTGCCTTAGGCACTAGCCTTTGAAGGGCCAGGCAGTGAGAAGCCTGCCAGAGGTGAGAGCCCTGGACAGAGACCTTGGGGTTGACTTGGTTTTGATAATGACTTTCAAATGTCTGAAGCCAAGGGAAGATCCAGGTTATCCAGCGCCCAGAGTTGGTGGGGAGGGGCCATGGGCTTCCCTGGTGGCTCAGTTGGTAAGGAATACGCCTGCGATGAGGGAGACCTGGGTTCAATCCCTGGACTGGGAAGACCCCCTGGAGGAGGGCATGGCAACCCACTCCAGTATTCTCTTCTGAAGAATTCCATGGACAGAGGAGCCTAGAGAGCTGCAGTCCATGAGGTCACAAAGAGTCGGACACGACTGAGCGACTGACACACAGCCCAGAGTTGGGGGGCAGGGGAGAGGGAAGGATATTGGGGGCCTTGGCATGTTCCCCTCAAAGTGAGGAAAGAATCTCCCCTCCTACACCCCACTAGGTGCCAGGCCTTGCCCAAGTGCCCCATTTTACTGAATCCTCACACCCACGTCTTTCAAGTTCTCTTTCTGCTCTTCTCCATCCAGCAGATGACGGAGTGGAGGCTCAGAGAGGGCAAGTCCCTTGCCTATTAGAGCCGGGGAGAACACAGTACGGACCAAGAACTGGACCCAGCTCTAACTCCAGGGGAGCCTGGCCGCGCCGCAGTCCACGGGGTCACAAAGCGCCACGAAAAAGACAAGACAGAGCGACTGAACGGAACTGACTCCAAATTCCTGCTCTTAACCCTCTTCTACCACCGGCCATCTTTGGCTCTGGGCACAGTGGACCCTAGTGAGCTCGCAAAAGAGAAGGGAACGAATGAAGTCAGAAAGGCAAGAATTCGCAGCCAGGCTCTTCCCACGCCACCCCCAACCCCCAGTCAGCTCTTTCCAACCCCCGGCCTCCCGGTCTAATTGGGATGTTTCTGAGTTGTCTCTGTTGTTTCCGCGGATTCCCCCGCGCTCCTCCTGGAGCCCACCCCGAGGCAGTTTTCTCACAACAGGACCCCCGGCGTGGGGACGCCTCCCGACCCCCCGAGGCCCAGCGGGAGAGCCGCGACCTCAGTCAGGCGGGGTGGTCTCCGCAGCCGCCCTCCAGCTCCTCGGCCTTACCCCGCCCTCCCCTTCCCGGGGCAGCTGAATAATTGATTCGCCCATAAATAATTGATCAGTGTTGCGCGCGCGCCCTCTGCCCCCCGGGGTGCGGGGTTCCCCAGCAGGGTTGGTGGGGGCAGGGGGACGGGGCCCGGGGCGCAGTGTGGCTCCACGGGCCTTTTTCTCTCCCTCTCTCTCCCTCTCGTTCCCTCGCGCCGGTTTTTTCCCTTTTTCTTTTTCCTTTTTTTCTTTCCTGGAGCGGAGCCCGGCGCCAGGAGTCTGGAACCAGCTTGACAAGCTTTTGAGTTATGGAGCGGGGGAGGGGAGGGAACGGGCGGGCGGCCCGGGGAGGGGAGAGGAGGAAGAGGGGGAGGGGGAGAGGGGAGGGGGCGCCGCAACGGGTGCGGGCGGGGCGGCGGGCTCCGGCGGCGGGGCCGCGCGCACCCCCACGGGGAGACCCTCCCCGACTTTGGCCCACGTTGTCAGAGGGTCTGCTGGCGGCGGCCGGGAGGGGCCGGGGGTGGGGGCGTGGGAGCAGGCGGCGGAGCGCGGGGGTGAGTCATGCCGCCGACCCAGCGAGCAGCCCGGCTGGCGGAACGAGCCCGGCTTTAGGGCCGCAGTAAATGAGGCCCAGGGAGGGCGGCCGGGTTTACACGGCCTCGGGGGCCCGCGGCCTCCCCCGCCGAGCAAGACATTCCTTTCCGCTGAACTGGGCGCCTGGGCCCGCGCCGCCGCCGCGCCCTGCACGCATCGCCCTCGGCGGCCGGGCCCCGGGGGCGGGGAGCGGCGCCCGGGGGGACACGGAGGGAGCGGGGAGCTGGGCCTGGGGTGGCCCCTTTATTACCCCCTACGCTGTTCCCCGGGAGCTCACTGAATCCCCAGCTGCGGGGGAGGGAAGGGATCGGTCTGCCTGTTTAATGCGTGGGGAACCTGAGTCCAGGGAGGGTCATCACTGCGGCTTCGGGTGGCTCTGCTGCCTGGCCGGGGTGTACAAAACCGCCTCCTACCCCCCGGCCACCCCATTCCTTTGCCCGAGTCCTGAGATTCTCCCTTCGCCCCTCTCCCCCGGTTGTGACTTGGAGGCTGGTGACAGCTCTGGGAGCCGAGGACGAGGCGCTCTGTAGGGTCACCTTCCCCTCTGGGTGAATTTGACCGCGCACTTTTCCAGGGACCTAGAAAGCGAAGAGCAAGCCTGAAGCATCTGACCTCACAGGATCAGAGGCCCCCAGCCCCAGAGCCAGGCAGGGATGGGAGGGGTCTGGAATTACTGGTTTACCAGGACTGGTTGGGGCGAGGTCCAGACCCCTTGAGATCTCCAGGGGTCCCAGTGTACCCCCAGGAGGCTGCTAACAGAGACGCAGGGTCCAAGCATGCCTTCACCTGAACTTCAGTTTCTGGTCGAGCCATAGTTGTTTGTGTATCAGAGCTGCCCTTAGTGGCTCCCAGTGTTTTCCCCAACCCAAGGCACCCCTGGGTGCCTTCCAGCCCTGCCTGCTCCCAACCAGCTAGTGACCTGCACCTCCAGGGCTCCGGAATGTCACAGGCCCGGCCTCGGCTTCTGACTCTGTAGCCTCGATGGCCGCCTTCACCACTCTGCTTCTCCTGCTCATCTGTGAGATGGGTTAATAACAGTGCCAGCCTCGCCTGGGCTATGGCACTGATACTGTGCCACTCTTGACTTAGCACAGAGTCTGGCACTCAGTAAGCGCTCAGTACAGGGTCACTGTTGTTGGAACCGGTTGACTGTTATTACAATTATTTCTGAAGGACTCACCAAGGCCTAGTGAAGCCCCCTCCCATTCCCTCCAAGCAGAGCCGTGAGAACGCTGAGCCGGGAGCAGCCTGGCTCCTCCCCGTCCCCCACTGAGCTGAGTGTTGAAATCCTCCCAGAGAAGCTGCTGGGCAGAAATTTCCAGTCTCCCTGGCAAAGCCCGGAAGAGTCTGGGTGCGGCTCAGAGACGCAGTTGGGCAGGCTCTGCGGGGGCCAGGGCTGGGGAAGAGCCCCCAGATGTTCTGCAAAGGGCAGCGCCCTGATCCTGAGCAGTACCCAGCTTACAGCTCAGTACCCAGCTGCTGCAGCCCAGGCAAGAGCTCATTGTCCTGCGCTGGTCGGTGAGGGCTGGGTGGGAAGGGTGCTGGTCGTACCCCTCCTTTGGCAAGCCCCTGTACCCCAGGTGTGTGAGTGAGCCCCTGGAAGACGGGATCACAGGGTCCCTGTGAGCATCCCACAAGTGGGGACTCTTTGCTTTAGTGACTTCCCGATTGTGGGGCCATCAGGCCATCAAGAGGCCCTCTTTGCTGATTCCTTGGCCCCCCAGGAGGACCAGAGGCCCCCGATCTGGGGTGGTGGGTCTCACTGAGGCTGTGGAGAAGGGGCCCAGAGAACCCACCAGGGAACTGGCAGACAGTCTGACCCTTACTTTGCTCACAGGGCTGTATGACCGAGGGTCACAACTCGGCCTCTCTCTACCCTGTTCTCCTTATCTGCCAAACAGACAGTGATCTGTGAGTCTCACTCATCAGAAGGCAGTCAGGTGCCCTGAAGTGGGCGGAGACAGGGGTCGAGTCCCAGCGTTGCCCTCCACCTGACCGTCGACCTTGGGCAAGTCTGAATGAGATGGAATAGGACTGAACAGCTCCCGTGAGTTGAACATGTCAGCAGCTCTCTGCTTCAGCCCAGTGCTGGGTGTTTTACACACACTGTCATCTCACTGTTACTCTTGGAGGGAGGTGTTAGTATTGACTTTATTTTCCAGATGAAGTAACGGAGGCTCAGAGAGGTCGATTGAATTTCTCAAGGACACACAGCTAGGAAATGAGAGAGTCAGGATTCAAACCTGGATCTGCTGTCTTGGAGACTGAATCCCTAAAGAAAAACCAAACTGAACACTTAAAAAAAAAATTTTTTTTTTCAAGCACCTACTATGTCTAAGACATCGAGGTAGGTGGCAACAAAAGGAAGAATGTGCGGAGAAGCTCATAGTCGAGTGAGAACACATGACTCTGATGACACCCTCGTGAAAGCTAGATTTGAAAAGCACCACCATGAAAGGACCCCTGGGGCTGTGGGGCACCAGGAGAGAGGGGAGGGGCAAGAAGGGCAGGAGCTGAGAGAGGGGGCAGAGGTCTGACAACAAGGAAGCCTGGTCTGGAGCAATGTCGAGTTTTGGCAGAGGCCCCTAGAGGCTGGCATAGCAAGGGCAAAGGCATGGCAGCTTGAGAGGAGGTAGTGTTGCTGAAAGCCTGGAAGAGCTGCCTTTGCTGTGTACACGAGGGAACCTCTGCAGGTCTTTGAGCGGAGGTGGGTATCATCCCATAGAAGTTGGAAAAAGGCAGTTCTATAGGCAGGGAAATGTCCTGGAAACCTACACCCAGAAGACCGGAAGGACAACTCAGGATGCACTATGGGAACTTTTATAGTGTTTCCTTCAATTTTTATTTTTATTTTTTTGTCTTGTACAGGTATAACTACTGCAAAAGAAAAAAAAAAAAGAAGAAAATTTTCAAAGGAGAGAGGAGAGCTGGGAGGCACAGACGTGGGAGGCTGCAGCAGGACTGAGCCAGGATTGGTGGACCCAGGCCACCTCTCTTGACTCCCGGCTTTCCGGCATTTTGAGTTATGGGCGATCTGGCAGCATCTTCTCAGAGACAAGTGGAGCCGAGGCTGTGGGACCTGGAGACCCTCCTCTGACCTGGAGCCTGAGCCTCCCCTGATTGACAGCTTCAGCCTGTCCCTGCTTGCCCCAGAAGACTGTCCTTACCAAACTCCTCCCCCTTGTGGGACACAGGCTGAGCCTTAAATCCCCTTCTGGGCTAAATGGGGACAGTTATCCCAGGGGCCTCCTTCTGTCCTTGAGGACAGACTGTCCCCTGTAGGAGCACCGGGCACTGTGCTGGGTGTTTTAGGGACAAGTGTCTCTTAATCTGAATAGAATCCAGCAGAAAAAGGAGAAAAAAGTATTGCTCTTCCCAATGGACAGATGCGGAAAAGGGGCTCAGTGTCTTGCCCAAGCTTCACAGTGCAGGTGGAGTGGGATTCTCACCCAGGATGGGCTCACCCGAGAGTCCTGACCACTAGGCTGTCCTGCCTTGGGCTCTTCAGGAGAAAGTCCACCCCTCCTGTCTCCTCAGATCTCTTGCCTTTGGCCTGCTCTGGTTTCTAGAAGAGGGGCTACAGTCACCCCCCCAAGCCATTCTCTGCCTGGGATGCCTTTCCTCCTCCTTCTCCCCGCCATTTACCAGGCGAACTCCTACTTGACTGGTGGAGCCCAGCAAAACCCTGACTTCCTTCCCAGAGAGTCCCAAACTGTACCTCCTGTCCCCTGATCTGTGTTCCCACAGAGCTCCCCAAGAGTTGGGGGGGAAGCTCAGGGGACGTGGCTGGGACACGAGTTCCAACCCAGCCCTGCCTGGGCAGAAGGGAGGGTACAGTCAGCTTGTTCTGGGTGCTCAGAAGGGCAGGACTGGGGCAGAGTGGACGTGAGAAGGAGGAAGTCCTTGGCTCACCCAGGAAAAGATGGATGGGCCACCCCTGTGACTAGTTGGCTTAGAGGCCAGGAGAAAGACAAGTTCCAGAAGGAGAGGGAAGCAAAGATCCAGACTGTCTAGCAGTGTCTGGCTGGCTCTCCACTAGCCCAAGACGATAGCCAGGCCTTCCCAGTGTGTGTGCAACTGGGCCTCTGTGGCAAGGCTGGGGGTGGGGGGTTATGTTCTGTGCACAGGAGCCCTAGACGCCTACACCCAGTGAGCATGTGCACAGAGAGACAAAAGCCTCCCCTGAGAGCCCAGAGACCCCCACCCTGGGGTGGAGACAACCAGCATTGGGAGCAGAGTGGTGTGGGTTCTTCCTAAACTCAGAATCCCCAGTGCTGAGAACAGTAACTGGCACACAGTGGGCTCCTGCACATTGGTTGGATGGATGACTGAGTGACTTCCTGATCCCAGGCCCAAGGAGGAGGACCTGACGTTTGTCTGCCTGCTCCACTGTGAGGCAAGACTGCTTGGGTTCTGTGAGCCTGGGAGAGGCGGGTGTGCAGGCAGGCTTCAAAGGACCAGGAGGCAAGGGATGGGGACCAGGAGCACCATGGTGAAGCCGCTCTGTCTCTGGTGAAGCACTCTCTGATCCCTGGGTATTCACAGCACTGAGGAACTTTCAGGTACCCCCAGAATCCCCAGCGGGGACCCCCACACACAATTCCACGGTGGTCATTAAAGCTGGGTCTGTGGACTCAAATGTGTCCCTAGCTAGACCAACGCCTGTTCTGGTGTGCTAAGGGGCCTGATGGAGCCCCCGAGGCACTGGTTTGCCAGGCCACCCACTTCCAGGGGTGACTTTGCACCAGCCCCAGCCTCTCTCCAGGCCTGTTTCCCCACTTATACAGTCAGATCCTGTGACCCCCCTCTCCCTGCCCGAGGTCAGACCTCGCGCACAGCTGCCTTCCCCCTCTGACTGGCAAACAGCCCCTGGGACTGCCCGGGGATGCATGGACCTGCCTGGGCACACGCGTGCACACGCAAAGGCACACACACAGGGTTAGGCATGTGCACACAGGCCCCTGCTCCCACAGGTACACACGTTCACACAAGCAGACACACACTCACACCCTGCAAGCGCAACCCACCCTCACACTCAGCCCCCCCCCCCGCCCCCCCGCCGTGTGTCCCGGCCCTTCCCTCCCGACCCTCACCCTTGCCCAGGGCACTCACACCAGCTCACACTCACTCACACTCCCTCACACACACCCCACATAGGCTGGGCACCGACAGTTGGCGCGGGCGGGGCTGGGAGCGGGAGGGAGAAAACCCGCGACTCCACCGGGGAAGAGGGGTGCGGGGGGTGCGCGGGCGAGGGAAATGACAGCCCGCGGTCCCCCTGAGTCCCGGCTCATGAATATTAATATGGCGGTAATTAAAATGCAGGGACGCGGCAGGATGGATGCGGTGCCTCCGGAGCGCTGGGGAGCGCGGCGTCTTCGCAGGCGGGGTGGAACCCGCTCCTCGCGGGCGCTCAGGCTCTGGGGCCGGGAGGGGGGGTGGGGGAGAAGGGGGCCGGGGCCGGGGTCTGGGATCTGTTTCGGCCCGGCCGAGCGTGGCGGCCGCGCGTTCCCACCCGCGCCCTGCCCCAGGCCCGGCCGCCCGCCAGGCCCCCGTTTCCCGGAGCCGGCCCCCTCCCGCCCTCGCGGCCCGGTGATGTCATCGGCACAAAACTTTCCGCTTCCCGGCCGTCTCGGGGCCCTGAGTCATCGCCGCCTCCGGCCCGGCCCGCGCCGTCTGTTTGTGCAGAGCTGAGCCCCGCGGGGCCCCGGCCTGACTTCAGGCTGACACGGTCCGGAACCGCGTGGGGCCCCTGTACCCCACGCTGCGGGCCGCAGGGGTGGCGGCGGCGGCGCTCCTGGGGGCTGTGGAGTCGGCTGGGGCGCCGGTAGGGCACACTCTGGGGTTCCAGTCTCAAATCGCCTTGACCTTGGGCAAGTCCTTTAGGCTTTCTGAACGTCCTGTGTCCTCACCTGCCACTTAGCAGGTGCTCCACGAATCTTCCCAGACTCAGTAAGTGAGTTGTGCTGCTGGGTGACCCCAGGCCCAGAGATGGGAAGGGACTCGTCCAAAGTCACACAGCACATGGGCAGGAGAGCTGGGTTTCTGGGTCCAAGTCCCTTCTGCCTTGCCACACGCTCTTAACGACCTAGGGCTGAGGACCCATTGGGGCATCTGCTGAGCGGGGCAGACCCAACAAGGTGGGTGGAGGGGCGTGTTCTGGAGCAGGCCCACGGTAGAGGGTGGGGGAGGGGGGGTGAGTCCAGGCCAGTTTTCTCCTCTCTAAAAGCAGGGCTGAAAATCAAGTCAGAAATAATAAAAGGCTCCAATAAGAAAAGACCATGCAGTGTGAAGGCTACCGGGCAGCTGTTAGCACCATATCCAGTGAGTGGGCCGTTTTGGAGTCTGATGACCTCGGTTCAAATCGCTGGCTCTCGGCCCCTTGTCCCCCACGCCTTGCTCTGCGCCCTCAAGTCAGGTACTGACAGCTGAGCCCTGTGCCAGAGCTGCCACCTTCCGCCTCCTCGGCCTCCTGGGTGCTGGGAAGGCTTGTCAGCAAATGCCCACTGCGTCAGAGACATACGGAGACTGTGTCAAAAACATGGCCACTCTTAGGCTCTTGCTTGGGTCTTTGGCCTGTAACCTCAGGGCCCAGTGGATAGATGGAAACGAAGACCCTTCTGGCTGCTTCCCTCTGGGGCTGAGCAGGGATTAGGTCTGGGATTCCAGACCACACAGCTTCTCAGATGAGTGGTTGTAGCTCAGGCTGTTCCCCACATGCACCCCCAGTGCCACCCAGGGTCTCTCCTGGGTCCAGGCCTGCCCCTCCTGTGGGCCTGTGTGTGTCCATGTGGCTGAGCCCTCCTGACCCACACCCTACTCCTGCCCACACACACCCCCTCAAGCATCAGAGAAAGATTCACCCCGCATCCTTGCCTCTCCCTTCCCGCCCCCCACCCAGCTTCACTAAGACTCTTTCAAGTGCTCCAGAGCTAGGGGCGCCTCTTCTTGCCTAGAGGCCTTTGTACGTGCTCTTCCCTTCCTCTGCCAGGAACACCGCCTCTCTCCTCTCCCCCGTTTCTGGTTAACATCTTCTCTACCATCTCTCCTTAGCTCTTCCCCTGGGGAGTTGTCCTAGTTACCACCGCCCCATAACACACACACACACACACACACACACACATTACACAGACCAGACTGCACACAGGCGCAAGCACACTCCATTACACAGATCACAGACACAAAGGCTCACACATACACACACACACTTGCACATTTACACACTCTACATGCCATAGACTGCAGACACACACCCGCACACATCACCTGGACCATTCAGTGTGCACACCTTACATGCCTTGACCACACAACAAACGCACACATGTTCACACACACCTTACACAGTGGTGCCCCTCCCAAGGGCTCCTACAGCCTCTAATCTTGCCTCCTCCCCATGGTATTTACCCTCCCCAACTCCAGTGAGGACAGGGACCCATCCCCCTTCTCCTCCATTCCAGCACAGTCCAGGCCTTGGACCAATTCTTGCTCAACCCTTGATCCCTTCCCTTGGGCAACATTTGTTTTTTGGCCAAGCCATGGAGCATGTGAGATCTTAGTTCCCTAACCAGGGATCGAACTTACGCCTCTGCGTTGGAAATGTGGAGTCTTAAGCACTGGACCATGAGGGAAGTTCCCCCCATGTCCAACACTGTCCCAGTCCCACTCCATCGAGGTCCTTGCAAATGAATACCCGCCCCTATTTGTGCCAGGAGCTGTCCACACTCCCACTAGAGCCACTCCAGGCCTTGCCTTCTCACCTGCAGGTCACAGGCACCTGGGTTTTGAACAGTCACACTCCCAGGTGTGGCTGTCCCAACCCCTCCCACCCCCCATCAACCCTCCAGGGCCTCAGGAGTATTTGGTGGCTTGAACAGCACCAGAACCTTGAGGTCACTTCTTTTGGGAGTCTCAACTTTCTCATCTGTAAAATAACACTGAAAGTGTCTTGCAGAAACTCAGATGTGTCCCAGTGGATGTCATTTCAGGGCTGCCAGGTTCCTGCTGGGCTGAGTTTGTGAATGAACTGAGCTTTGGTCGGTGCAACTCATCCTTGAGGTAAGCCCGCTCCCCAACTGAGTGTCCTGGTCATGCCCTTCCTGCAAACTGAGACCCTGGGGCACTTTGCACTAAGCCCTGGAGTGGGGTTGTCTTGGGGTTCTTGACAAGCAGCAGGCATTGTCTGTCTGGGGGGGCTGCCTTGCAAGGAGGAAGACTTGTGACCTCCACGGAGCAGGGGAGGGAGATGGAACGGGGGACAGGGAAACTGGGCTGGAGCCTCAGATCCCCTCCTGCCATCCAGCAGAGTGCCACCGTGGTTGCCTGACCCTGATGAGAGAAACTTCTAGAGAAGGACTGATTTTGGCGAGTGACCAGAATCAGGTGAATGAGGGGAAACAGGCAGGTATGGAGAAAGCCCTGAGGGACCTGCTTTCATCAAGGTAGATGCGTTTATGGGAGATGGGAAAGATGAACCTCAGTGTCCACCCTCTTGGTCACTGCCCCTTGGGTGTTAGGGCCCTTTCCCTGGCCCAGCAGGAGCCCGGCAGCTCACCTGAGCTCAGACTCGGCGTGGCACACAACACCCCTTATTCAGAGAGGGAGAAACAGAGGCCAGGGCCAGGAGGGGACTGGCCAGGCCACATGGAAAGGGGCGTGGATCGGTCGCCTGCTGCTCTCTGAGTTTTCCTTCATGGGGGAGTTGCTGACACCTCTGTGTCCCTGGCATGGAATTACATGCTGGGCACATGGTGAAGAAAGAATCCACTGCTGCCCTGGTGGAGCTTAGAGTCTAAGGAGTGAACAAATAAGGCAGCACAAGAAAAGCAGGAAAGGATGGAGGCTGGGATGGTAAAGACAGGACACTCACACGCCTATAAACACTCCCTTATAGGGACCTATGTTTGTGCCCCAGAGTTTCTTCCAGAACCTTCACTCATTCTGTCCAGTTAGTTAGTTCAGTCACTCAGTCGTGTCCGACTCTTTGTGACCCCATGGTCCGCAGCATGCCAGGCCTCCCTGTCCATCACCAACTCCCGGAGCTTACTCAAACTTGTGTCCATTGAGTCAGTGATGCCATCCAACCATCTCATCCTCTGTCATCCCCTTCTCCTCCCGTCTTCGATCTTTCCCAGCATCAGGGTCTTTGCCAGTGAGTCAGTTCTTCACATCAGGTGGCCAAAGTATTGGAGTTTCAGCTTCAACGTCAGTCCTTCCAATGAATATTCAGGACTAATTTCCTTTAGGATGGACTGGTTGGATCTCCTTGCAGTCCAAGGGACTCTCAAGAGCCTTCTCCAACACCACAGTTCAAATGCATCAGTTCTTGGGTGCTCAGCTTTCTTTATAGTCCAACTCTCACATTCATACATGACCACTGGAAAAACCACAGCTTTGACTAGACAACCTTCATTCTGTCTAGGAACACGTTTTGAACACCTTCGCCTGAGGCAGAGTGATTAAGAGCAAACTCCAGACTCTTCCTCCTGGCTGTGTGACTTTGGGCAAGTCCCGTCCCTCTCCGACTCTTCATGTTGTGTCCTCCTCTGGAAAAATGGGTGCATATCCCTCAGAACTCTTGTGACAAAACCCTGAGATATGGTGAAGTGTCCTCTCTCGCACGGAGACTCTAGCTGGGCTCTATTCCAAGTGGCCCCTGGACGTGACTGCTCAGGCCCCCTGAACCACTGGCCTCCCACTTCTGCCTGAATCCCAGTCCCTAGCAGCTCAGCTTTGGGAGGGTATGAGCGGTCCCTTTGAGAGGAGCCCCAGCACCAGCTGGCTGTGATGGCGAGATGATTGGTATCTGTCTGGGTACTCTGGGCTCCTATCTGTCTGAGGTGGAATGTTTCAAATTTAGATGAGTTCTAGAACCACGGGGTCAAGTGGGTTGGGTGAGCCATGGGCCCTGCCTCCTGTGACTCACTGATTAAAAAAAGAAGATCAGCCACAGCTTCTAAGTACTGACCACCCCCATCCACCTTGCCTAACTCACACCCAACTGTTTGCCATCCATTCAAGTCCTTGGGCACCAATTGCAGGACCTCCACAGAAAGTCTTGAGGAGGTGGGGCTGAGAACTGAGGAGGCGGGGCTGAGACCTGAGGAGGCGGGGCCGAGAGCAGGTGCTCACCTAAGGGCAGAGCACCAGGGGAACATCCCAGGAAGTATCATGAGACCCTAGGATGTCAGGCTGGAAGAGATCTCAGGGATCACCACTTTGGCAATCCTACATTGCCTATGCAGGAAAGCTTCAGCTCAGAGAAGTGGAGACACTGGTCCAGGGGCACACAGCAAGGTACTGGCCCAGCTGGGACTAGGTGGAAGGAGGGAGGTGGTTGAGCTTCGGAACTCAACTGCCCAGCTTCAGTCTGGGTCTGTTGCTTGCTGGGTCTGCTGTGAGCCTAAGTCTCTGAACCCTCTGTGCTCCAGTCTACTCATTTTGTAGAATGGGAAGAATAATAGTTCCTATTTCAAAAGTGAGTACTTCCCTGGTGGTCCAAGTGGTTGGGACTCCATGCTCCCAATGCAGGGGGCACTGGTTCAATCCCTGATCCAGGAACTAAGATCTCACATGCTACACAGTGTGGCCAACCGCCCCCCACCCCCACCCAAAACAAACAAAAGCAAAAATGGTTTGAGAAATAAGCATATACTATGAGGTGAAGGCGGGAGGAGAAGGGGATGACAGAGGATGAAATGGTTGGATGGCATCACCGACTCGATGGACATGAGTTTGAGCAAGCTCCGGGAGTTGGTGATGGACAGGGAAGCCTGGCGTGCTTTAGTCCGTGGGGTCACAAAGAGTCGGACATGATTGAGCGACTGAACTGAACTAATGCAGGTGTACAAGACCTGGTACACGGCATGCAATGATACCATTCTCAGTCTCCTGATTTCTAGTTCAAGGGAGGCTCATCTGGGCTAACTGCTCTGCCAACACTCAGATGGAGAAGTGAGCAAGACAGACCAAGTCTGCCTTCCTGGTGCCTACAGTCCAGATGGGAAACATCTGAAACAGTAACTCCAGAGCAAATCAGCCCATCACATTGGAGTCTCTCTGGTTCAGGGATTCAGGGAGGGTCCCCTGGAGAGGGGCCACTCAAGCTGAGACTGGCAAGATGGAGAGCAGAAAGCATGGTTCCAGGCAGAGGGAACTACATGAGTGAAGACCCGGGGGGCAGAAAGGACAGGAAACTGTCCAGACTGGAGGGAAGGGCCAAAGGACTGGAGCTTAGAACCAAAGGGGATGAGAGAGGAAGAGAAGCTGAGGGGAGGCAGACGTCCAGAGCCTGGAAACACTGCCTCATGAAACCAGAGAGCCAGGGATGGGTAGAGAGGGAAAGGAGTGGTCTCTCAGGCCAGCATATTAGAAAGATCTATCTGGGGGACATCAGTTCAGTTCAGTCGCTCAGTTGCGTCTGACTCTTTGCCACCCCATGGACTGCAGCACGCAAGGCTTCCCTATCCATTGCCAACTCCCAGGGGACATAGAGGGCATATTGATGGGGAGGCTGGCAGAGAGTGGCAGCTGGGGGCCAAGCATGGACTGGGGTAGGGGCAGTGGGTACAGGGTGAAGGGAGCTGACTTCTTTAAGTGGGAAGCTCCTTGGGTCTTGGGCTGGGGGTTGTGGAGGTAGAGGAGGAGGAGTCGGGGATGGCACCTGGGAACCGAACAGGGTCAGGGTGCATGGAGGGAAATGATGGTCAGAAGCGAATTCCAAATAGAGGGGAGGGGTTGCATCCAGTTTGGGCCACCCCAGCTGTAGCGGCACCCAGGTACCACAGCGGTGTTCTCAGACTCGAATCCCAGTTTAGAGAGTGGCACTCTGGCCCTTTTCTGATTGTGCCTTTTCTCACAGGGCAAGGAATTTGTGATCTGGGCTCCTGAGACCATGAAATTCCCTGTTCAGTGGCCCTCAGCTCATGTCCTGGGCCCATCCTCCTGGGGATGGTCTGAGCTGCCGGTTTGGGCACCTCTAATCCTGAGGGGTGACCAAGAGGTGGCTGTTTGCAGGGAGTGTGGGCAGAGTTCACTCATGCAGGCTGGAGCATCAGCACCCAAGCACACCCTCCCCCCACCCCCAGAAAAGAACAAAACCTGAGGCAGAAAGAAAAGAGTGGGTTGAGTGGAAACTGGAGGCCAAGGTCGCCCCTCCCCATGCTGCCACTTCCAGCGTGGACCCTAGGAGCCTGTGATTTCTAAATGCAAACCCAGCCTTCCAGGTGTGTTTGTCCTTAGGAAGGTGTATTTGTCAAGGAAGGAGGACAGAACATATTTTATTTAGCATTTCGTTAGCTTGATTTATAACTTGTAAATACTCAGACACCAGGTATGTGGGCTTCTGCTTGTGCCGCTGCTTCCAGTGCTGCCCAGAGAGAAGCCGCCTCCCAGGTCCCACATCAGCATCGGTGGCCGACCCTGGACCAGGAGGTTGGCTCCAGGAGACCCTCCAGGCTTCAGAGCTTCCCGACCCCACTTCCTGCGCACCAGCTCTGTGCATCCATCCATCCATCCTCTGCCTTTAGCCCAAGGTCCTCCTGCCTCCCCCTTTGAATGTTCACCTCCAGCCCTTCCTGCTCCAGGAAGCCTTTCCTCCCCCGAGGCCCTGGCTCTCCAGCTTGTCACTGGTATTATCTGGTCACAGTGGCTGCTGGTGGTCTGACTAGCTGGGGATGTGGCTCCTTTGGGACCAGGAGCTCCTAGAAGCAGCAGCTCCCAGAAGAAGCACGGTTTTGCCAGTTGGGTAGGAATGCAGACTCAGGATGCACACAGGCTTGGGGTCAAATCCCAGCTCTGTGACTTTCCTGCTGTGTGACCTTGGGAGGTGCTTTGCGGCTCTGAGCCGGTTTCCTCTTCTTAAAACCCATAATCATAACTGCACCTCTTGCAGTGAGGAGGCAATGTGGAACGCGGAGCCCGGCACTTGGCAAGTACTGGGGAAGGGATTAGGAAGGGCAGGAGTTACATCACTCATTTCTTTTTACAGCTGAGAAAACAAGCGGAGGAGGCTCAGGGAGGTAAGGCCGGTTGCCCAAGGTCACACAGCCCAGTAGGAGGAGGATGGGGCCCCAGCGAGGCTGGCTGACTTGTGCTCTAATCACTGAGCCCTCTGACCGCAGGCCCGCCCGCCCAAGTACCTTTCCCTATCTCCGTGGCCCGTGGACCCCCGAAGGCTGCGTGGGGCCAGGGAACAAGTGGCATGGCCGAGGCTGAGCCCATGGGGCTGGAAGGGTTAACGTGCTCCGCCGCAATGGGCCGGCCTCCGGGGGAACCAGCCAATGGGCACGCGCCGCGATGAGGTAATGCCGGGGACCGCTCGCGAGTGGGCGGATCCTCGCCCGTGGGGGTCCTCGCCGGGCTCCAGTTCTATCCCTCCCCACCAACTCCTCACCTTTGACCTTGATGTTCCCCACTCCCCGCCGCGCAGCCTTACAGCCGCGGAAACCTCTGTGCTGGACCCTTAAGGTCTGCAGCATATGAACCTGGAGAGAGGTCCTGCCTCCTTTGAGACTCAGTTTCCCCTCTTGCAAGAAGATCGCTGAAGACGCGACTAGCTGGTGAACATTCTTGGATCCCAGAACGGTTTTCGGCCCCTCCCCGCCCTTGGTCCACCGTAGAGCGGCCACGACCCTGGCCCTGCCTAGGCAGTGTACAGCACACTGGGACAAGGAGTTCTCCCGGGCAAGCGGAAGGAGCCTCGCCAGCCCGTCACCCCCTCCATGCGGGCCCCAGAGCATCGTCCCCTCCCTATCCCTGGGGTGTCTGCGACTTCTCTTCGCTGCCCTCAAGGTCCCAAGTTAGCTGCAAAAGCAGCTGGACAGGCCAGTCTAGTGGTCACAGGTCAAAGTTCATTGAACCACCAAAATTAATCGAGCATCTACTACGTGCAGCTCAGAGCTCGGCGGGCTTCGGGGGCTGTCCGCGACCCGGGCACCCATTCCCCGCTGGCCTGCTGGGGGCCCGCGCACCGGTTCTGGGCACGAAGCAGTTAAACCTTTCTAGCCTAGAAGCTGGCTCTGCTGCTGAGGCCCAGGCTTATTAGTCAGCTCGCGGGGAGGAGGTGGGGGGGTGGTGGGAGAGAGGAGGGGCTCGAGCTGAGAACCGCAGAAAGCTATTCTCAGGGGCTCCCAAGTGTGGGGAGGGCGGCACAGCAGGAGCTGCTGCTTCCCAGAAAGTTGATTATTTTTAACCCAGGAAGAAGAAAGGAAAGAGGCGAGGGAGAAGGACTCAGAGAAAAGAGGAGAGGATGGCAGAGGAGAGGAGAAGATGGGGAAGGGGGGAGGGCAGGGAAAAGGAAGGTGAGCAGGAGACAGGGGCCAGGGAAGGAAGAGCTGGGAGGGGACAGGCAGGGGGGTCGCTCAGGGAGGGACTGCAGCCAGAGGCAGGGCCAGTGGGACTGGGGGAAGCCAGCCGGGGGTCTCTGGGAGGGGACTGGATGTGGAGGGGGCATGCCACGCCCCTCCTGAACCCCTCTGGTTCCTCTCCCAGGCCCCTAGCTGAGGGCAGGGGTGCTTCTATGGGACCCACCCCAGGCCTCCCAGCCTGGCCTTCAGCAAGCCTGAGCAGAAAGCAGCGCTCTCTTGGGTATCCCCAATCCAGGGCTGTGCGGCGCACAGAGGCTTGGAGAGTACGGGGCACCAGGCAGCCACAGCTCTGCCCTAGGGTGCTCTCCAGCCCACAGCAGCCCCCTGACTTGCCCTTGTTTGGGTGGTGATCACTGGGGAGGGGGCAAGGAAGACCACCCTGAAAACCCCATATGGCTCTGCAAGGGAGGGGTTCAGCTTAGGGTGGAGCCAAGCCAAACACCAAACCCAGAGGGGGCATATGAGGAGGGTGCAGGGGACACAGTGACAAACAAGACAGACACAGCCGGCCCACATGGGGCTCAGCGTCCTGCAGGGGAGGCGGAGGCTACACAAACCATTATGAATAATGCATTAAATAATGGCAAGGGGGTGGCAGGCTGGCAGGGGACTGTGAGGGGCACTGGAAGGGCTGGTCCCCAGAGGCTGATCTCTGCAGGGGTCCTGGGAGGGATCTGCAAGGAGGAAGGAGGGGTGCCTGAGGACTGGAGGGGCTTAACTAAGGGCAGAGTTACTGGTAGAGGGAGCATGGTTGGCGTGCTTGTGGGTCCTAAAGGCACAAGGGCTCGAGAGAGCATCAGGGTGGCCGGACCGTAGCCCTTGTCCTAGAGGCGGCTGGAAGCTTCAGAAGTTTTACAGAGCAGAGGGGAGACCAGGGCTTTCCAGGTGGTACAGTATAAAGAATCTGCTTGCTGATGCAGCGGACATAAAAGACGTAGGTTCTCTTCCTGGGTTGGGAAGATCCCCTGGAGAAGGAAATGGCAAACCCACTCCAGTATTCTTGCCTGGAAAATCCCATGGTCAGAGAAGCCTGGCGGGCTACAGTCCATGGGGTCACAAAGAGTCAGACACTACTGAGGATTGAGCATGTACACAAACACTGAGAGGAGACCAGATCCGCAAAATTCACCTGGGCTGTAGAGGACACAAGTGGATACCGGAGAGGTCCCAAGTTCCCAGGAGAGTGATGGCAGCCTGGCCAGGGAAGTGGCCTCTGAGACGGAGGGGAGGCTGACATTGGACATGACTGGGAGGTCCAGAGCACAGGAGCTGGTGTGTCTTGGTGTGGGGGAAAAGGAGGCCGAGGAGGGAAGTGCCAGGACAGTTCCAGGCTCTGGCTCCTGCAAGGAGGGCGGCTGGGGCTGTCCCCTACGGCAGGGCAGCCAGGGGAGCAGGCTCCCGGGAGGTCAGGTGTTTGTGTTGGGCCAGGGTGGGGACAGGCTGCAGGAACAGCCTGAGCAAAGGCGCAGAGAGGAGAAGGGCCACATGAGGAAACCACATGAGGACCCATGGAATGTGCTGGAATCTTCCGGAAAGTGGGACTGTGCCTGTTCTTGATGGCCTTGACTGCAGGCAAAGAGGTCTGAAACCAAGTTATAGTCAGTGGGGAGCATAAGAAGGCATGTTCCAATGCTGGACATGGGGAGGGCATCAGCAGTGACCAGCAGGGGCAGGGATGAGCCTGTGACAGCTGGTGCCTACACTCCGAGGCTGGAGGTGGGGATGTGAATGCCTGGGGCGTGTCACGAGCACACCTCTGGGACAGCCTATAGGGTGGGTGAGTAAGAGTAACTGTGCGTGTGTCCCTTGCACTGAGTGTCCTAATCTTCACTCAAGGCGGGCCCTGGGGGACACCTCCGAATCCTCCAGGACCAGAGTGTGGTCTGACCAGGCCACCAGCTCAAGGGGGATGATGAATGTTGGAGGACCTCAGCTACCAGTCACAGCTCTGGAAGTCTTGGACACACACACACACACACACACACAGACATGAAACCTCTGTGGAACCTGGAAGCAGCATCTGACCCCCTCCCCAAAGGAGCTGGGGCAGGTAGTGCTGGGTTATTGGGTTATTGACTGGGGCGGGGGCAATGTCTGTATGCTTTCAACTACTTCAGGGGGCAAAGGAAGCCTTGCTGCAGCGACCCAGGGTCACCCACGCCCGCTTCCCACCGTGGGTCCCAGTTGGTCCTCTCTCAGGGTGGGAGGGTGGGTCTGCTTAGCCTGGGGCGGCCCTTAATACAAGGGTCCAGTGGCTCAGCTGAGGCCTGATTCCAGATAGTGGCTGGCGCTGTGGCCTGACCACCTGCAGCTCTGGCCTCACCTTGAGACTCTTGGGCCACATGGATCTGTGGCTTTCCCATCAGTCCTGCTACCTACCGTTAGCACACAACTCCCCAGGGTGTGTGCACATCATAAAGTCAAGGTGATGCTGAAGGAACAAACTTGCATCCAAACTCGTTGCCTGGCTGGCTGTGAGCACTGGCCCCTTGTGCCTCAGTTTCTTCATCTGGAAAATGGGCCTAATCATGGCAGAGGCAGAGAAATGGTGGAGGTAAGGCCCTTAGCAAGGAAAGGGGCTTGTCCCAGGTCACCTGCAGCCCTGAAGCGTCCCCATCGGTATGGGTTGCAGGCCTCCAAAGTGGAAGAGAATTGGGCTTACTGCCATGTCCCACCATGGGTTGGGTGGTGGTATTGTTGCAGGTGAGAAGAGAAAGGCTCAGAGGAATTGGTAACTGGCCCTACAGGACAGGAAGGGTGCAAATTCTCAGGCCTGCTCTCTCCCTGGGATTCGGGATTCCATTCCCACCACCCTCCTCCAGATAGATAAACTCAAGTGCAAAATGCATTTCCCCTGCAGGACATCCTCCTCCCTCTCCCCAAAACCCACACAGTGACCCTGGCCTGGCCCTCTGCGCCCAGGAGGAGCAGGGTCCCCATCAGGCATCTCAGAGCTGGCTTTCACATCGATGGAGCACAAAGGGGGCTAGCCGGGCAGAGAAAGAGCCCGACAGGCCAGGAGCCGGCTCCGCGGGCGCTTTTCTCCCCGCTTTCTTCCTCTCTGGGCTCTTTGTTAAGCTCCCTTTCAGCTGAGCCGGCAGAGCCTGGGTGTTCCGAGCTGACAATAATTGCTGCGTCTAGACAGTGTCTGGTATGAGGCCTCCCTCTCCCGCGCCTCCCCAAGGCTCCCTTTCCCAGCGCTGCCGGCCCTGCCCCATGCCCTGCGGTTCCCACACCCCTTCCCTTCTTTCTGGCTGCCCAGGGTCCCCGTCCTGCCTCCCTCCTGCTTAGACCCTACACTTCTCTCTCCTCTCCCCCTTCCATCCTATTGGGTCCCCGGGCCTGAAATCCAGGGAACAAAAGTGGATTTGCATTTGGCTCCAGTTGGCAGGCCTTGGAGAAGGTCGAGTCCAGCCAACCCTCCTAACTGTGGACCTCCCCAGGATCCCAGGCAGCTCACCTTGCTGAATTCTGGGCTAACTTGGAAAGCTCTGGGATTCACCCTGCTAACCTCATCTTTCCACCCAGGCTTGGATGGGAACCCAGAGTCACCAGAGGTCCAAGGAAGAACGTTCTGGCAGCTCTCGCCATCGGTGAGGGATAGAGTGCTTTCAGGAAATGCAGGGAGTAGGAAGTGGATTTTCACAAGTTCTGAGATTTGTCGCTGCCCCCAGTCCGATCAGTCATTCTGGAAGGTTTTCCAGAATCTGAAGTCTCCTCAGTTCTCAATTCTAGGATCAGAATTGAGACCCTAGTGGTGATTCTGAGACAGTAATAATAACAGTTGGCCTTTGCTTGGCCATCTCCCTGCACCAGGGGCCTTCTGGGTGGCTCAGTGGTTATGAATCCACCTGCCAAGCAGGAGACGTGGGTTCAGTCCCTGGGTCAGGAAGATCCCCTGGTGGAGCAACCCACTGCAGTATTTTTGCCTGGAAAATTCCACGGACAGAGGAGCCTGGCGGGCTACAGTCCATGGGGTCTCAAAGAATTGGACATGACTGGAGAACTGAGCATACCCTCCCTGAGGCAAGCATCATACAGAGTCTGTATGCATACTTATTTATTTCATTTTCTCAACAGCCCTATAAGAAAGAGTGAAAACAAGGCTGTACTTTGTCCCATTTTACAGATGAGGAAACTGAGGTCCAGCGAGGTTAAGTTACTTGCCCAAAGTAACAAAGCCAAGGAATTGGAGGAGCCTGAATTTGAAGCCTCAGAGGATGGCTCCAGAGCCCCAACAATGAATAGCAATAGGAGTATTAAATGCTCACTGAATACCTGAGGCTGCGTTTAACATTTTACATGTGCTGTGTCCTTTATCCTCACAACAGTGAGGATAGGATCCAGGGTTATGCCCATTATATGCACTAAAGGAGAATAGCCCAGGACTGCTGGGTGTGGCCAGATGGTGACCTAACTCTGTTAGAAAGGCCCAGTAATCCCTGAGCTGCACATGAAAAGCTTGGCCTGGAGCAGGAGCTCAATAAGTGTTGCTATTTCATTTCCCACTTCTTCTTTCTGGGCTTTCATGAGCCCCAGCCAGGCTGGAGAAGACAGCGTGGGACTCTGTCCTCATGACAGAGGGACCTGGCAAACCAGTCACTTTCAGTGGAGAGGAAAGTATGAAGATGCGAATGATGCAGGACCTCTGGGAGACAAGAGGAGGGACCCTGAATCCAAGAAGGCTTCCTGGAGGAGGTTGAATCAACACTGTCTAGGAGAATGAGTCAGAGTTGGGCAGGCTAAGTGACTTCCCTGATGATCCAGTGGCTAAGACTGTGCTCCCAATGCAGGGGGCCCAGGTTCGGTCCTTGGTCAGGGAACTAGATCCCACATGCTGCAACCGAGATCGGGAGAAGCCAAATAAATAAATAAATAGTTGGTCAGGTTAAGCGGGAGGGAAAGGTGCTCCTGGCAGAGGGACCCACATGTAAGCAGGTCTCGAAGTCCAGCGTTATCCCAGAGAACCCAAGATCTCTAAGCAGCTTTGGTGGACTGAACAGATGCAAGGAAGTCAAGGAAGGAGCCAGGTGAGCCACAAGGCTGCAGCTGTGATTAGCAAGGGCCTCAACAGCCAGGCCGCTGGGCACTGGGACAGAACCCAAGGCTGGGAGGCCAGTTAGGAGACTTTAGGAGTCTGGGCAAGCAGCGCTGGGATAACCAGGAAGATGTGGAATGGGCAGGCTGAGTAAATGAGGCAGAGGCCTAAGGAGTTTTAGAAAGCTGGCCTCCTGTGATATCGGGGACTGGCCTGTGAGTTCGCCTTCAATGCTGTTCCAGATGAGGACACAACAAAGATGAAGGCGTGGAGGTGGGGGAGCCAGGTGTGTGTCTGGGAGGGAGACAGTGGGGCCAGGTACTGAGCAGCCTTCATAATCAAGGTTTGGAGGATTAACTGGGAAGATTCATCTAGAACTTTGGCAGGACGGATCAAAGGGGCAAACCTAGAGGTAGAGAGGCTGGGGAAGAGGCCAGGAGGAGGCCTCTGCTGAGTGGATTTTCCTTCTCCAGCAGGTCGGTCCTCATCTTCAGCTGCTCTTCCCTTCTGCAGAGTCATTTTGATTCTGCACCGACTCCCTCCCCATGGGCTGTTCACACCTTCCACACCCAGCTAGAGATGGAAGGAGACACTCACCATTCAGTCCTCCCCCAGGCCATCGACAGAAACGTCAGACAGCGCGTCCACGCCTGATCACCTCTCTCGGCTGCCAGGGGGGCCAACACCGGCAGGCGCATCGATGAGCTCCCGGCCCACCAACTCTGGGCCTGCCTTGGACCAGTGCAGCTGAGTGGCGGCTTCTCTGGACTTTACTTGGAAGGCGTAGCCTGGACCTCATAGGGAGTCATGGATGCAGAGCACGCACCTCTGGCCTCTATCCTGAGACACTGGACTGTGGATCTGATGCTGGGAGTTCAGACTGGAAAAGGAGAAAAATAGGAACCAGCAGGTGATATAAGGCCAGCAGGGATGGTCTGGGAACAGTAACGGCTAAGTCCACAAAGGCCCACCATCCTGGACTCCAAATCCCTGGCTACATAGGTTCAGAACTCAGACTTTTCCCAGTTGTAGCAGGAAAGGATTACACGTAGACCCCATACCTCCTAATACCCCCAGTGAAGTGTGGGGCAGCCCCTGTAATCAGATGTGTTAACAGGTCTGCAGCAAAGCCTATGAACAAAGATATAAATCCTCTCTGAAGCTCAGTTTTCTCATCTCTAACATGGAGCAGTGGCTGTACTAGGCTCACAGGGTTGCCCTGAGAATTTGATGTGTCCCATGATACCGGCCAGCCCGCAGGAGACACAGGTTCTTGGCCTGCCCCGAGCCCTTTGGGGCACGTGCTGCTCCTTTCTGGAATATTCATCCCTAGACATCTCAGGAGATCGCTCTCTCACTTCCTTCAGGACTCGCCCCAGCAAGACTTGCCCTGTCTATCCCCGTCTCCTCCCGCCCCTCTGTTCTCCTTTGTCTTCCTTCCCAACCTCTATCATTTGACGTATCACTTAATCAATTACTCCTTTGTTAATTGCCTGCCCTCCTGCAGTAGATTCCAAGCTCCGTGTAGTCAGGACTCTGTGCTGTCACCCACTTTGCCCCAGCACTTAGGAAAGAGCTGGCACAGATGGGCACTCTGATTTCTGTTGAATGAGCGACAGTCTGTTAAATGTGGCTTGTGCATCGAAAAGACTCCGTGAGGCCCAGCCCTGTGCCACCACCCTTGTTATTGTGGATGTGCTGTAATTATTTAGTTTTTAGTTGCCCCATAGCATGTGGGATCTTCCTGGACCGGGGATCGAACCCATCTCCCCTGCATTGGCAGGTGGATTCTTAACCACTCCACCACCAGGGAAGTCCCACTATTATGAATATTATTATTAGCATCATTACTATGCTCCTGAGCTGATCCTAGTCCTTGGTTCTCCAGCCTCTGAAATGAGCATCCTGGGGACTGAGGCATCAGCCGCCAGAAGCAGAACAGGTTCTTGCTGGAGAGACAAAGAAGGCTGCCCGGCCCCCTGGGGGAGCCTGCGCCCCTCACTGGAGAGAGAGGCCTGGGAGAAGCTTGGAGAAGGCACACAGCCCCATTGAACAGGGCTGCCAGAAGGCCATACATAATTCATTGCCAAATGGGGCGGCGGGCGGCTGTGCGCTGGGGGCTCACTCTGCGCCTGGCACTTTGCTGACTGCTCCTCACACGTTGCCTCATTGCATCTTCTTGGATTTGCGGGGTGCGAACCTTCCCCCGCCTCTCCCTTTTCCCTGGGTCGGGCGGGGGGGCCTGAGGTTTAGAGGATGAGGCCACCGTGCAAGTCACACGGCTTCTCAGTGGCCAAGCAGGATCCACAGTCCCTGCCTCTCTGTGGAGGAAAGAGACAGCCCTGGGGACTGAGTGGGGACAGAGACCTTCCTCAGACGGGGCAGCAGAGGATGGGCCGGGTCACAGCAGGGCAAAAGGACGAGGGCAGGGGACCTGCAGCCCACCTCCTCCTCCTCTCCTGGAGGACAAGCTCCCTGCCATGGCCGCCGAAAGCGCTGGCTCTGGAGTTTCAAGAGCTCAGTTTGCTCAGCTGGAAAGTGGGAGGAACAGAACCCATCCCCTGGGGCTCCGAGGTCCTGCAGACAGGATGCTGGCTCAGAAAGTGGCATCTGCCCAGGAGGAAAACCAGTTCCCCAAAGGTTACATCCTCTACGATTCCCTTCAGATAGCATATTAGAAGTCACACAATGATAGTGTGATGGAAGACAGACTAGGGACACGCTGGATGGAGGTGGAGGAGGGGCGTGCTTACAGAAGAGCCCCAGGAGGGATCCTTGTGCCGATGGAAACGTCCTGCATCCTGCCTGAGATGGAGGATCCACAAACCTGTGATGAAATTGTATAGAACTAGAGACACACACAAAAGCGTGTAAGGGAAACTGGGGAATCGGAGTAAGACTGGGAGGCTGTGTCAACATTTACATCCCAGCCATGATACTGTCCCTATTGTTCTGCTCAATGCTTCCACTGGGGGAAGCTGGGGGAAGGGCACAGGGGGGTCTCTCTACACTACTTCCCACAACTGCACGTCCAGCTACAACCATCTCAATAGAGACGTCAATTTAAAAAATGTCATCTGCAGAATTCCCTGCAGGTCCAGCGGTTAGGCCCTCACAGCTGAGGGCCCCGGGGTGGTCCCTGGTCAGGGAACTTGGATCCCTCGTGTGGCACAGCCCCCCAAAACAAAAACGCCATCTACCTCTGCCCCCGAAAGGGTTACACGGACCTCTGCAATTCCTTCTTTCCCCAGCTCTGAGTTGTCCTTTCTGCCTCTCTCTGAGGGTCCCCAGTCTTTATTCCAGAATGTTCCTGTTGTTTCTCACTTTTGCCTAGACAGGAATTCAATACTACCCCGTGGGAATCTAGACAGACCCTAGAGGAGGACAAGGAAGGCCTTTGTCATCTGTCTCCTGTCTGCAACCAGCTGGGAATCACAGCCACGCTGAGGCTCCCAGTCAGGATTACGGAAACCGTGAGCCCACCAGCCTTGGTCTTCCTCTCCAAGAGAGTGTGGGCCAGTGGAGAGAACGCTGAGTGTCCGGCCCTACGGCTCCCAGAGTCAGCCAATCTTCCGCCGCACTGTGTGACTCTAGACAATCCCTGTCCTCTTTTTGGTTCCTAGTTTCCTCACTTGAAGCACAGACGAACTGGACTGGATTATCCTCAGGGGTCTTCCAGGCCCATGAAGAAGTGAGCCTGGCCCCTATGCTGCTGCCCAGGGGACTCTCCTTGACGTTTGTGTGATTGGTTGAGAAGAGCAGGGCCCCAGGCCTGCCTCAGGCCCTCCCTGCCTTCTAGCATCAGTGCAGTGAGAGGTCATTAAGTCACTCAACAAACGTGCATTGAGCACTCACCAACTGCCAAGCACTGGAGAATAAAAGGTAGTGGGTGGGAGGGCAATGCTGTCCCTGCCTTTGTGGAACCTGCAGTCTAGGAGGGAAGAAAGCCACAAAGAAAGACAAAATAGCAACTGAGATCATGCAAAGAAGGAAAGCAGCAGCTGGGTTGGCATGTTTCAGGGCCATGGCGAGGGCTTCCCTGGGAAGTGACCACTGAGCTGAGGTCTGAGCAAGGAATCAGCTCTAAGCAAAGAAGGGGGAAGGTGGCCAAGGGTAGAGGCTCCTCCACAACAGGAGCAGCAAGAGCTGGGGGCCTGTGCAGAGCAAAGGTCTGGAGTGACAGATCACATTCCAGGAAAGATCAGCAGCTTCAGTGGGTGACACAGGTGAGCCGAGACGAGGGGAGCCAGGCTGAGGAGCCTCGTCCCCATCCCAGACAGAAGGGATCCTGTGAGCTGCACTAAGCAAGGGATTTGTGTTTTGCATTTGGATTTTTTGTGTTGGATTTGTGTTTCGAAAATCTCCTCCTGGTTACCAAGAGGAGAGGAGACCTCATGGGTCCTCCTTGTTGCCTTATATTTTTTACCATGGTGTTATTGAGGCAGGTCCAAGCATTAAATGAAGCATAAGGTCCTTATAGCTCTTTTTGAAAATGGTTTTGTTATTTATTTCTGTCTGTGCTAGGTCTTTGTTGCTGCATGCAGGCTTTCTCTAGTTGCGGTGAGTGGGGGGTGCTCTCCGGTTGCAATGCGCAGGCTTCTCGTTCTGGTGGCTTCTCTGGTTGCACAGCACAGGCTCTGTGTTGCTTAGGCATGTGGCATCTTCCTGGACCAGAGGTTGAACCTGCGCTGGCAGGTGGATTCTTCACTGCTAGACCACCGGGGAAGTCTTCCTTATAGCTCTTAGAGCCATAAAACCAAGACAAATTGGTCAGGCAAATACAAAATCAAATTGGATTCATTTCATGGGACATATCTTTTTTTTGAAACTCTGTCACCACCTACAGTGCAACTATGGCCCGACTCCTAAGGCTCTGAGTCTGTGGGACAGAGCAGATTGGTTTTATAATCCAAGAAGAAAGGGGCAGACAACTCAAGAAAAAAAAAATGGAAGCAATGAATTAAAGTACTTCACGAATGAATAGCCAGATAACCAGCAAATGCATGATAAAGTGCCCAGCTTCACGACTCATCAAGAAGAAACACAAATTAAGAAGACAGTGAATTACCACGTCAGACACAAGAAAAGTTAAAGTGAAGAAGACTGACAATGGCAAGTGTTGGTAAGCGCAAGGAGCAGCTGGAACTCGCACCCAGCTGGCGGACATGTGAATTGCTACAACCACTGTGGGAAGCCTGGGTGAGGTCTGCTCCAGTTGAGTGCATCCTACTCTCTGACCCACACTTCCACTCCAAGGCCTGCGTCTGTGTGTTCTCCAAAAGATGTGGTGGGACATGTTCACAGCAGCACTATTTGCATAATAGCCTTGCATAGAATGAATCCAAATATCCTACAATTGTAGAACAGACAATCTAGTGGATAATTGGTCAGCTTTAAGGATGGATAAGGGCTTCCCCAGTGACTCAATGGTAAAGAGTCCACCTGCAATGCAGGGCCTGCAGGAGCTGCGGGTTTGAGCCTGAGTCAACTTGCAAGTGGTAACCCAGGTGCTTGGGCTTGACTGGCGGGAACCTGACACCAGGAATAAGAAAGGGGCTGGCTTTCCAAGCTAGAGAACAAGAGCTCCTTTGGGGAAAGAGGTCTTATCTGCAGCCCCGGGAGACTGGAAATTGGTGGAGACCTTGGCACAGGCTTCCAGGGAAGGGGAGGGTACTGGGCAGAGTGATGCAGCCACAGAGACCATAGTCTATTGGCCCCAGGCAGCCTTGGGAAAGCTAAGCTCCAGTCCTGGGTTGAGGATCCATTTGTTTGTACCTTAACCCCTTCCTACCTCCCTCCTTTGAGGCAGGTAAAGAAGGAGGGTTATTTCTTGCTCCTGAAAAGCAGACAAGTAACCTATACGCCAATGAGAAGGGTCCTGACTGTCTGGTATACAGCTGTTGCTCAGCGAAGTCTGGCTGGATGAATGTTCAGCTGGGCACGATGCTATGTGAATGGCTGACTGGTGCCTCCCCATGGGACATTCACTGACAGGCTTCCAGGAAAGGGACTGTAAAATAAGTTGAGAGTTTTCACTTAAGAAGCACCCACCATGGGCCAGGCCCTCTGCTCAGAGCTTTGGTGCACAACCTCATTTAATTTTACGTATACAACAATAACTCAGACATGACCATTTTAAAAATCAAGTCTGACAGTATCTGCCTTTCAGCTGGAGAGTCTAGCCCCTTTACATTTAATGTACTTATTATTGCAGGCGGGTTTATGATTGTCATCCTGCTATTTGATATCTCTCTGTCCCCTTTCTTCTTTGTTCCTTTGTTCCTCTTTGACTGCCTTCTGTTGGGTTAATCAAGTATTTATAAACATTCCATTTTGTCTTTCGCTTTTTTAGTTCTACCTGTTTATAGTTTGGGCTGCTCTCACAGGGATTATAATGTGCATTCTTAAGTTATCACAGTCTACCTGCCCGTAATAATGCCCTTCTTCATGTATTCTGTAAGAACTTAATAGAAATTGAATTCTACTTGATATTCTCCTGTCCTTTGTGCTATTATGCTCACTTTACTTTTTTAAAAAATTTTATTTTTGGTTGCACTGGGTCTTTGTTGCTGCATGCAGGGTTTCTCTAGTCATTGTGAGGGGTGATTACTCTTGGTTGCAGTGAATGAAAGTGTTAGTCACTCAGTCGTGTCTGACTCTTTCTGATCCCATGGACTGTAGCCTGCTAGGCTTCTCTGTCCATGGAATTCTCCTGGTAAGAATTCTGATGTGGGTTGCCATTCCCTTCTCCAGGGGATCTTCCTGACCCAGGATCCCCTGCATTGATCAAACCCAGGTCTCCTGCGTTGCAGGTGGATTCCTGACCATCTGAGCCATCAGGGAAGCCCGTCTGGTGCATACGCTTCTCCATGAGGTGGTTTCTCTTGTTGAAGAGCGTGGGCTCTAGGTGTTCAGGCTTCAGTAGTTGCAGCACTTGGACTTGGTAGTTGTGCCTTGTGGGCTCTAGAGTGTGGGTTCAGTAGTCATGGTACATGGGCTTAGCTGCTCCACAGCATGTGGAATCTTCCCGGACCAGGGATTAAACCTATATCCCCTGAATTGGCAAGCAGATTCTTACCCACTGCACTGCCAGGGAAGTTCCCTTATATTTTACTTTTATAGGCGATATAAATTCCAGAACACACTGTCATTTTTGCTTTAAGGACTCAATTAATTTTTAAAGATGTTAACAAAAGGAAAATGGTCTTTTGTTTCTATTCACATATTCACCATTCCTAGGGCTATGTTTTCCTATAAAAATTTCCTTGTACATTTTCTGCAATTCTGGCGTCATTTTCCTTAAGCCTAAATACTTTTCTTTAGCATTTCTTAGAATGCAGATCTACTGGAAACAAATTCTTTGTTTTATACATTCAGGAATGTTTTTATTTTTCCATTTTGAAATATATTTTCACTGATAGCTTTCTAAGTTGACAGATTTTAATCTCATTTGTTGTCAATTGTTCTATTGTCTTCTGAGTTGCATTATTTTAATGAGAAGTCTGTTGTCTTCTGCATTATTGTTTTCCTATACATCATTATTGTATGTATTTTTATAGCTGTATTCCAGATTTTCTCTTGATCTTTAGTTTTTGGCAGTCTGAGCATGATGTGCCTGAATATGATTTTCCTTGTATTTATCCTGGTTAGGGTTCACTGAACTTCCTGGATCTGCAGGTTGATTGCTTTTCCAAACCCACAGAGCATTCTCAGCCAATATTTCATTTAAAAAAAAATTTTTTTTTTTTTGCTCCATTATCTCTCTTCCGCCTCTTGGACTCCAGTTACATGTATATGTTAAGACTGCTTGATGTTGTCCTATAGATTATTGAGGCTCTGTTCACTTTTTCCATCATTTTTTAATCTGTGTTTCAGGGGCGATAATTTCTATTGACCTGTTTTAAACTCACTGGTTCTGTTTTTATTGATCTTGGCTATGTGTTACATGTTCCTGTTTCTTTCCATATCTTGTAATTTTTAATTTTATTCTGGACATTGTGATAATACACTGTAGAGCTTCTGGATTGTGTTATCTTCCTCTGAAGAATTTTGTATACTGTTTCTGTTTAATTGGTGGCCATTCACCTTGGTCTTGTGAAGTCCTGGTTTTAAACTTTGTTAGATCAGGTTTATTCTGGTCCTTACTCCTAAGTAATGGTCCCCCAGGATCTCAGTGAAAAGCTTGGTGTATTTACCAAGCCACTCTAACTTGGCGAGATTTGAACTAGAAAATCTGTATCCCTAATGCCAAGCAGCTGCAAATATCTCTGCTCAGCTTTTTCAGCCCTCCAGCTGTGTTTTCGCTTGGACTCCTTGGAGTCACGCCCCACGGCAGAGCCAGCCCAGAATCTGAGCGGAGTTTTCTCCCTCTGTAGCTCTGTTTTCTGAGATCTTTTTTCTCTTTCAATTTCCAGCTGCTCGGCAGGCCCCGAACTCCCAACTTCTTACTTCTCAGTCAATAAGGCTTCTCTGCTTTCTCTTTGAGTCCTGCCCCTTCATGTACTACCTAAACTAGGAAACACTCTCAGGGGAAAATCCAGATGAATGCGTTTCTCACCAGTCGAGTTTCTTAGTTTCAAGGGTCATATCTCCTCTAGTTTGTCTGTTTTTGGTCACTCTCCACTAGTTCCAAACAAATCTGTTCTATATATTTCTGTACAGATTTTATAATTGTTACCAGCAGAAAGTTAATCTGATATAAACTACTCCTCCACTACCAGCAAGTCTATGCTTTACAAACTATATCATGTTCTGTAAGACTTAATTTAGTGCTCGCGTTAGGTCTAATTTTAGACTTGACTTTGGAAGCAATATGGTTTAGTGGAAAATGTAGGTCATTGTGTTGAGGTCTGGAGCCAGCCATCGCTATAGTTGAGTCTTGACCCTGATACTTGCTGTGTGACCTTGAACAAAGTTCTTCATCTCAGTGAGCCTCGGGGGCCTCACTGGTATAACAGGAAAAACAGTCCCTGTCTTCAGGATGAGCAATGAAAGTAACCTGAGCTAAAAACCCAGCCTCATATCTGTAGATGGCAAAGTGCTCGATAAATAGGAGCTGTTATTAGCAGTGAATTACATGGTTCTAGTCTTACGAGTAAATATCCCAATGATATGATAATTAGTCAGGTCCAGTGTTGACCTTGAGGAAGTCCTTACTCTGTCGACATAGTTTAAGATACAAGCTGATGTCTTCAAGTTTGATTTCATAGTAATGTCAGAGGCGCATCTTCTAAGTGCAGGGAGAGACCTTCATCCTCTGAGATAGCCCTAACTGTGCCTCCTCAGTGGCAAAGTCCCCAGTTAGAAGACCAACAAAGACTCCTGTTAACTCATATCTGGGCTAAGTCAAGTCCTGGTTAAATGAGAAGGGCTGGGTTGGGTGATACTCACCAGGCTTAAACAGCAACTTGGATAAGGAGATATCAATGCACTCGGTATTTATGGGGCAGGTCCCCCTCTAAAGGGGCATATGTCAGTGACACAGCAGCCAAAACAACCACCTTGACAGAGGGACTCATTGTCTTCAGGCAGAGCTTCCACCATCTGTACAAAGAATTAACCTCCAAAAGCCCTCTCAACGGGGAATCAGAAATCAAGTGACTTCACCCCTACCCATGGTCTTGCCTCCAACATGGGAAGTGATGAGGTTGGGCATCTCACTTTAATCACTCTCTGCTTCAGTTTCCCCATCTGGACATGGGGTACACATGCTCAACACTCTCTTTTGCACCAAGCTGTCATGGATCCCTTGAAAATAACAAAGTATTCTGAAAGCCAGAATAACATATATCGAAACCCAAGATCTACAGCTTTGCACCGTGCTTGGCAAACTCAACAAAGTCTTGCATTATAAGGGCAAGGAGGGGAAATGGAGCCAGCCCACCCTTGGGAAAAAAAAAATGAGAGCTTTCAAAGAGAGACAAATAACTTGCAATTTAAATGCATAAGAGACCAGGCTGTGCCACCACATATGCAGATCGATGCAAATGATATGCAAATGGCCCAGAGCAAGCCTGGGTTTGCCAATGTCCTCTGCCAAGCAGCCAGTTATGGGGTTCAGCCAGGTCTGGTCTGTGCCAGAAGCTCACATCTGGGGCCCAGAGGCCTTGGGGTGAATATCTGATTGCACCTCCTCCAGAAAGCTTTCCAAGACCCAGCAGGACACAGCCCTCTCTCTCCCTTCCCAGGGCTTGGTGCCTGCCTCCAGACTCTGCCAGGGTGCTACCATCTCCCCCTCCAGACTGTGAGCTCTTAAGGGCAGGGCTTTGTCTCATTTGCCACTGCACTCCTGGAAACTGTACAGAGCCTGGCACCAAGTGGGTGCTCAGGGGCTGCAGGCTGAGTGACCTCAGGAAGGCAGCATAGGTGGGTAAATTCATTTATAAGTCTTCCTTGACCCAAGGAAGAGGCCAAATCCTCTTCAGGGGTTTCGGGTTGAACTGTCACCCAACAATAGGTAACCTTCAGCATTAATCCCTTGTTACCAGTAAGACTAAAAAACTGAAGTTTGCAAATAACAATTTATAAATTAGGAAAGATTCCCCTTTGTTGGTACAATGACATCCTTACCCCTCTCTTTCATTCTGCTGCCCTTTCCGGGGTGGGCAAGGGCCTGACCCAGAATCAGCGTCCAATAAATATTGACTGATGTTTGAATGAATGCATGCATGCATGAACAAAAGAATAAGGTTTCAGCTCACTTTCCAAAAATTGCCCGTAAGCCATAGCCCATTCTTTCAAAACACAGACCTTAAGTTGAGCTACTAACTTTGTCTATTTGTTGCAACAAATACGGACTCTTTTCGGTGTCTTTCTAGACTTCAGGGACTATAGCAGACACTTCTCTGACCCTTTACACCCCTGGTCTCCCCTCTGATTTCAGCTGCAATGAGATGGACTGTCCTGACTCAGTGTAACTGGTGCCACCTTAAGCAGGAGCTTTTCTGCCTCCAAGCTTCTCCCAAGGCCTCCCAAAGCCACTAGACAGCTCAGGAGTGGGTGGTAAAGATCCTCTGAGCAATTTTCTGCAATGGAAAAAGAAGCCAGTGGATGGATGCCCCCTCCATCTTCCAGAAAACAATTCTGGGAGGCATTCTGTATACTTCTAGAGTTCCTAGTGGAAACCAGTCTTCTCTCACCCAAAGGAGAGAAGGACACCCCCCATCGCTCCTCCTCCTTATATTCCTTGCTCTCCTGCCTCTTGGGGTCACCCCCAAGTCCTTAACTCAAACTCTGCTCTCAGAGGATCCCAAAATAAGGCAGCGGCAGTTCTCAAAATCTGGTCGCACCCACAACTGGGCATCTCATGAATATCATATACACGTGAAGGTGGAAGCCGGATCAAGAAGGTCTTCACAGCCACAGGAAACTATTTCATGGATAAGCCAAAGGTTCAGTGGGGTTGAACAGGTACTCATTCATTCATTCAGCCTACAGCAGGCAAGGCCCGCTCTTGTGTTGCTATAGCCCAGTGGCCATTATGATGAGGACATGAATGGGCCACTGGGAAGAATCCTGAAATTCTGAATCCTCAAAACCATTTCGTTCCCCTGTGGGCAAAACTGTGCCGTTTTCAGATAAGGAAATCAGGTCCTGTCCCAGAGAAGGTCAGGCCATTCATAGATGTTGCAGCAGAGACCAGACCAGGAGCCTGCAGATACACCTGTCTGTCCTGGGGCCCATGTTTGGTGCCCAGGGCTGTGAGTGGAGGAAAGTCTGCTTGGGAATCACGTGGCCCATGCGCTAGACCAGTGCCTCCAACAGAAATGAGATGCCAGCCACAAACACAACTCATGTGGGTAATTTGAACTGTTCTGATAGCTTCATTAAAACAAAGTCAAAAGAAGCTGGTGGAATTCATTCTAATAATAATATTTGTGTTTAACCTAATACATCCAAAATATTATCATTTTGACATGTCATGAATATTTTAAATTCTTAATGAGATGTTTACTTTTATTTTTTCATACCAAGTCTGTGAACCCTGGTGTGTGTCTTACACTTCAGGCACCTCTAGGTTCAGAACAGCCACATCTCAAGTGTTCACTCAGTGGTGGCACCTGGCTCATGGCCACTGGATAGTGCAGCCCTGATACCCCCATCCTGACTCCAATTCCAAGTCTCCCTGCCCCCCACACACATACTTGCAGAATCCCTTCCCAGTGTGTCTTCATCAGAGGGAAAGTGCTTTGTAAACTAATTGTGAGGTGGGGGCGGTCACCACGACCTTCCTCTCGTCCATGTATCTTGGCAGCCAAGGCACCCACAGAGACAAAGCTGCTGGAGGCCACAGATCTGGGGAGACAGGCAGCCAGTTCCCCTTGTCTTCCCAAACTTGGACGGGGAGCCCCACCCACCCAGGAGAAAGGGAGGGGAGGAGCTGGGGGGAGGAGTCCCTCTTCCCTCTTCCCTCAGGATGTTACAGCCACCAGGCTGTAACAGCTGCTTTAATTTTGTAAAATCCAAACTCTGGTTCTCTGGGAATGCCAGCTCACTCGTTCACGCATTAGACACACATTTATGGAGCGGCTTCGGTTGTTTACGCTGTTACCGTGAAGATGCTGAATACACAGTGAGGAAAGCAGCCGGCCTCCTCCGGGGAGTGTGAGCCTGGTGGGTGAGGCTGGTCAGGCAAGCAAACAGCCCCTACGAAGCTCTGCAGGCAAAGCTGGATAGTGAACACAAAGTTCAAAGAAGGATGAGACCCAGCTTGTGATCAGGTGTGTGACTGGCAGTCAGGATGTCTAGGAGGGCTGGCTGGACATCAGACAGTACCCATGGGTATGCTGAGTCCAGCCCAGGATGGGCCTTGAATGTTCTCTGAGACTCCTGCTCCAAACCACAGGACTGCCAGAGAAACTGACTCGGTTTTGCTGTGCGTTTTGCAAAATTGCCAATTAGGTGACTAGGACACCAATCCTGGCAATTCAGCTCCCTTTATTCACTGTCCACTGAGCCTCTCTTGATGCTCTGCTGTGGGGAATACAGAGATGCAAAAGACAGTAGAAACCAGTGGGGCAGGGCCGAGGGGTGGGTGGCGGGGCGGGGGTGGGGGGGGCGCGGGTGGAGGGAAACACCAAAAACACAGGACTTTTATTTCCAAGCAGAATTGTGAGTTACACAGAAGAAAACCATCCTGCTACAAAGCGGGACTCCGAAACGGTGGCTAAAATATAACAAACGTCCTTTTAAATGCATGGTTGAGCTTGCAAGAAAAGAAGGGAACTCCCCAGGGATAAAAACAAAGACAGAGCTGAAAACCAGAGCAGGAATCATGAGGGCTAGTGTTGGTGCTGTGTTGGGCGGGTACAGGCAGGGAGGGGGCTGTGGAACTCGGCAACCTGGGATTGGGTTTTACAGCCCCTGTGGGGACAAGAAATAAGGCTTTGGGCTTCACAAAGCCAGGAGTTGTAAATGAGACCTACCTCCAAGCCAGACTCTTCAGAGTTATATTCTTGGTGAAAAGGTGGGCAAGGATTTAAAAAAAATTGTCCACTCTCTGCTCAGACAGATCACGAGTCAGCTCATCTGCTACAGCCAGGGCTCTGGGAATTTGTAATCATAGACGGAGCCTCAAGGGGGTTGGGATTTAAATTTACACTACCCTGCTTCCCTTGTGTTCGGAGACTCTGAAAGCAAGAAGCTAATACAAAAAGGGGTCCCTGGCTGGAGATGCCTGTGGGCACTGGGTAGAAACAAATGCAAACACTCCCTAGAGGGCCGTGACCTCAACTCAGGCTGCTCAGGGTTCCCACAGACAAAGGTTCTTGCAGATGAGCTCACAAAGACAAAATTACAAAACAAAAGCAGTTGTGAGATAGTCAGTGGGAAAACAAATGATATGCTTGCCCACTCCCCTCACCGACCCCGGCCCATCTCACTGAATCTCAGATGATAGATCCAGGAGATAAAGACCAGAGAATAGCTGTGATTGCAATGACTAAAATGTTTTGGGAAATATGAAAAAGAATTAATATAATGAAAAAAGAATAGCCAGGGTTCCTGCTATAGACAGCAGATTAATATAAGTGCTGCCAAAGCAAGCACTATAGACGGTAGATTAAACACAGGCCTTTATCCCTGATCCCTCCTGAAAGTTTTCAAAAGGGAGCAGAAAAGGAATGATAAAAAAAAAAAAAAGGATAATTTTGAAATTGGAAAGCAGCCTGATGAGTGAGAATGGACTTCTTGTGCCGGGAGCCAGCGTGAGGAACTCTGCCCATGGCAAAGGTCACGAGGAAGGAGGCTTCAGCATACGCAAAGGCGGATCGAGCCTCAGGAAACCCCCTGTTCCCGAGCATCTACCCCCAAAACCAGAGTCTACCCACTTTATTGTTTCATGCTGTCACCTATACCTCTGACTTTACGGGGGGCTGACCCCCACTACCTCTCTCGGAGAAGGAGTTAACTTACAGCTCCAAGTCAATAAAGATTCCTGGGTGTGACAAGAGTGTTTCAACTTTACGAACTCCTCTGAAGGTTATCTAGCCTGCCTGTACAGGTTCGTCCGGCCACATGTGATTGTTTACAGCCTCCCAATCGTGAGAGGCACGAGATGTTTTAGGCTTACTAAAGGCAGATTCTTTTGGGAAGTTAGAAATTATCAGTATAGAGGGTTGGTTAGGAATTATATTGGTGAAGGGTTTTTCATTTATTGTGCCAATAATTACTGCTAATTCCCGGCCCTAGGTGTGACAAGGGTGTCTCAGGTCAAACCTCTCTGCTGACAGACTAGCTTGTGTGATAGGATTATCTGTACTCCTGTGTTTACATGATTGTTTACTACCTCTCAACCATAAATAGCACAGAGAGTTTGGAGTATTTTGAAAGTCTTAATTAGCATAGGGCTTTTCTCATTGTTGAGTCAATGATTGCCACCAGGCCTCCATATCCTTAGGCACCTGGGAATATATTAATCAATGTATTTGGAATATAGAAAAGGAAATATAGTAGTTTTTGATGTTAGCAATACTAGACTTTTTGAGTTAATGAATTTTCTCTTTTGTTATAGATCACTGTACTTTGTTATAAATCACTGTGTCCTTGCTATGCAAAAATGTAACTTTATCACTATCTTAAGACTAAATAGATCTTAAGGGGAACATTGGTGAAGGGTTTTCATTTGTTGGGCTGATGTTTGCTGCTAAATCTCCATATTCCCTGCCCTTATAATGAATATACCTAGCATATAGGAGAAATAAGCATTAACCTTTAAGATTAATCATGTTAACCTTAGGTTAAGTAAATTCCTTACTTGATTGTAACCCACTACACCCTCACCCTATAGGAATGCAACTTCAGAGGATGGTGCCTGGTTTAAGAAAAAAACACTTGGAAAAAATAAGTTTTTTGGTTATCAGAAAGAAAGGATTATTAAATGTCAGCAGGCCTCATGGCCAAAAGATGATGTAAAACCCCTAATACCTTTTTTTATACATTTATGTGAAGCACCTGATTTTGATAAAGGTCAGGACTGCTGACCCCTGCGTGACTTTAAAATTTCCATTTGTCTCTATGTGTAACAAAAGGTATACAAGCAAACCTAAAAAATATAGAAATCGGATCAGTTTCTGGAAAGACTGATTCCACCGTGTTGTTCTCTCCCCTTCTGGCTGAATTCCCATCTGGTACGTGGGTACTCACCAAGCCTGCTAATTTTTCCTGGGCTTCTAAGATTAGACTGGGGAGGCCTCAGTGCCTCCTCCCCTTCGGGAGAACAGAAAGACGCCTGTGGCCTACGTAGTTGGTGATTGGTATTCCACGTAAACCAAGTTATTCAGCCTCCTTTTCTCCACTAATCTTCCTACTACATTATTCCTTTCTAATCTCTTTATACTTCTAATTAAATAAGTTTTTTCCTAGGACGCCTATTCCGATCCACCAGGGCTGGACCCCGGCATTCATGGATGCAAAAAAATTGAGTCCTAAACTGGCAGTAAGGGAAGTCTAGGACACACTAAACCCCCAGGAACCTCCAGCTTCAGGAACTGAGTACCAGGTACTCAGCTCCAGGAACTGAGTACCAGGAACCCCCAGGGACCTCCAGCTTCAGGAACTGAGTACCAGATACTCAGCTCCAGGAACTGAGTACCAGGAACCCCCAGGGACCTCCAGCTTCAGGAACTGAGTACCAGGAACCCCCAGGAACCTCCACCTTCAGGAACTGAGTACCAGGAACCCCCAGGGACCTCCACCTTCAGGAACTGAGTACCAGGTACTCAGCTCCAGGAACTGAGTACCAGGAACCCCCAGGGACCTCCAGCTTCAGGAACTGAGTACCAGGAACCCCCAGGGACCTCCAGCTTCAGGAACTGAGTACCAGGAACCCCCAGGGACCTCCAGCTCCAGGAACTGAGTACCAGGAACCCCCAGGGACCTCCAGCTCCAGGAACTGAGTACCAGGTACTCAGCTCCAAGAACTGAGTACCAGGAACCCCCAGGGACCTCCAGCTCCAGGAACTGAGTACCAGGTACTTCAGGCAGCACAGGTAAGAAAGCAGAGGGAACTACAGCAGAATTAAAAGAGAGCTTAAAGAGCAGCTCATAACCAAGATTCCATTCCCCAAGGTGACTGCCTCTACTATATCCCAACAGAATACTATTCCCTGGAGTGGGTAAAACCATGGGACTCTGTCCTGGGGAACAGTAGACCCAGCTAGGGGCAGGGGCATTGCACTGAAAGTGGAGAAATTAAGTGAAGGTCCTCACAGTGAATATTAATACTCCCCAATGGCAAGCAGGTTTAGTATGAACCTCCAGGCAGGAGACGGAAAGATAACTCTTGCAAACCTGAGAAACTGAGGAGAAAATACCTAAAGCCAGTGACAGTAGCAGTTGCTCAGTGAAAGAGCCTAGCCAGATCACCCTTCAGAGGAGTCTCTGGTGGGCAGCTGACTCTGAGCTCTGAGCTTCCGAACAGACTATGTGTGTTGAAGCCAAGGATGACCAAGCACTTAAGAGAAGCTTCGAACTCATAGTCAAACAATAACAAACAGATAAAAAGCAACTTGGAGGGAATACGGATGATGATAAAAAGAAAATGCCAAAAAATTATCATTAGTATCATCAAAGACACAAGAGCACACGTTAAATAAGTACAGGATGTTATTAAAAAGGAATCTTCCGAGAACAAAAAAAAAAATCTCTCTTGCATAGCACAAATTAAAAGTTTAATGGAAAGTTTAGAAGATAAAGTTGCAGATTAGGCAATTTCCCAGCAAGTAGAGCAAAAAGACAAAATACAAGAGAGTAAAGATGTGAAAATTAGAGAACCAACCTGGGAGATCTCACATCCAAATAAAAGAAATCCCATAAAGAATACAGAAAATAAAAAAGGAAGGGGTACTCATTCAATAAGTTATTCAAGTAAATGTCTCTGAAATAAATTACATGAGTTTCCAGTTTGAAGACACCCACTAAGTACTGAACAAAATGGATGCTATTTGCACATGAAGACACATTATTGTGAAATTTTAGATCACTGAGAACAGAAGAAAAATCATACAAACTCCCAGAGAGAGGAAAAACTAGGTTTTGCACGAAGCATCAAAAATCAGAAGGGCATCAGATTTCTCAACAACCACACCAGTTTAGACCACAATGCCTTCAAAATCCAGAGAAAAGTATGCATAAAACTTAGAATTCTATACCCAACCAAACTATCAGTTGTGCATGTAGAATAAAGATTTTCAGAAATACAGTCTCAAAAAGCTTAACTCCCATGCATCTGTAAGAGAAGGGCTTCCCTAGTAGTTCAGACAATAAAGAATCTGCCTGCATTGCAGGAGACCCAGCTTCAATCCCTGGGTCAGGAAGATCCACTGGAAAAGGAAATGGCAACCCTCTCCAGTATTCTTGCCTAGAAAATCCCATGGACAGAGGAGCCTGGATGGCTAAAGTCAGTGGGATTGCAAAGAGCTGGACACAGCTCAACAACTAAGACAGCAACAACAGAGGTCCTGTAGCACAGCAGGACCTACGGGGCCTTCCTGGAACAGAATTCCCACTCCGCCCTGCTGCATCCATCTCCTAACTTTTGTCTATAGAAAAATGTTAGTCAAAGAATAAACTTATACAACATTGCAAAGCAGCTATACTCCAATAAAAATTAATTAAATGAAAAGAATAAAAAAAGAATAAATTTAATCAGAGAAGTGAGAAAAGGCAGAAAGATGGCGAAAGTCAAGCAAGACAAAAAATAACAGTTTAGCCATGAAACAAAGTCAATAACCTTTAGTTCCTCTGCAAGGGCTATAGTGGAGAAGGCGATGGCACCCCACTCCAGCACTCTTGCCTGGAAAATCCCATGGACGGAGGAGCCTGGTGGGCTACAGTCCATGGGGTCGCTAAGAGTCGGACACGACTGAAGGGCTGAAGGGCAGCAAGGGCTATAGGTGATATTCTGAGCTATATATCCTTTGAGCTGTTTTGCAGAAACTGAAACCCCCACCAGGTGGAAGGAGTTAACTGTATGCTATCGACAAGCACTTAGACCCCAGATCAGTTGGAACCAGAAGGTTAATGATGTTGACTCTTGATTACCTCACAACCAACCAATCAGATGAATGTCTAGGAGCTGATCACATACCCCACACACAGACACCCCACCTGACCCTATCTTTAAAGCTCTTTATCTGAATGTCCTTGGAAAGTTTAGGACTTTCAAGCACTAGTTACCTGGACTTCTTGGTTGGTGCCCTGCACTTTGCTTCCCCACATCCTGGTGTTAACCGATTGGCTTCACTGCACATAGGCAAGTGAACCCAAGTTTGGTTTGGGAACATCTTTTCTTGGGAATTTGCTAGAGAATGTGCACCTCTAAAACGGAATAAATCAAGAAAGAAGTGAAGATGGGAAACCCGTGCCTAAGAGAAATCATGTGAGTCCTCAAGCTATTGATGAAGGGAAAACACAACAGCCTGGAGGGCAGCCAGAAGAAACAGGAACAGACCAGAAAAGTCTGTGAAAGAAATCTCCGAGATGATGCAACTGGGAAATGTGCTTGGATGTATCAAGAGGTGGTTGGTGCTGCTGAGGAATGACTTGGGATGATTTCATGATAATTAGACAGAAAACAAAGCAAGCAAATAAAAACTAGACAGTATCAATGACATGGAAAACAAAAGATTGTGAAAGAAAAGAAAAATAGCTAATGTGTTCTATGTGGCACAAAGGTGAATAGAATATATGTAATCATAATAATCTCTTGGACTTCAAGGAGATCCAATCAGTCCATTCTGAAGGAGATCAGTCCTTGGTGTTCTTTGGAAGGAATGATGCTAAAGCTGAAACTCCAGTACTTTGGCCACCTCATGCGAAGAGCTGACTCATTGGAAAAGACTCTGATGCTGGGAGGGATTGGGGGCAGGAGGAGAAGGGGACGACAGAGGATGAGACTGCTGGATGGCATCACAGACTCGATGGACGTGAGTTTGGGTGAACTCCGGGTGTTGGTGATGGACAGGGAGGCCTGGCGTGCTGCGATTCATGGGGTCTCAAAGAGTCGGACACGACTGAGTGACTGAACTGAACTGAACTGAATAATGTTAACTTTAAATTATGATTTAAACTCTGCTGGAAGAACAGTGGGACAGGAAGCATGTGTGTGCAAGGTAAAGGGAGGGATGTTGCTGGTAAAATCCAGGTAGTTCCTCACCTTCTGATGTGAAAAGTTGACGGATAATGCCTGAAAACTAAGGGTGGGGAATAATAGAGCATGTTGTTTAGTGATACAGAGGTAAATTCCAAAAGCAATAATAAAAGAGTAGAAGTTGCTTGCCCCTGGGGAGCAGAAAGATTGACAAATTTGAGAATGGGGGACAGGAGGCTGAAGTTTTCATGATAAGGCTGTGGACCTACTTGATGCTTTAAACTATATGCCTGTATACAGATGAAAATTTAAGAAACATATGAGACAGGTGGACCATGCACTTCTCATATACTCTTATGTGCCAGCTTGAATCCTCTTAGCTCCACCAGTCTACAAGAGTCTTGGCCAGTTGTTTTGTCCCAGCCAATTCTGCAAGGATTCTGATCAACTCTACATGGACACAACCTGATAGCATTTCTGCCTCCTGCTTCTCTATGGCTGCTGGTGCTTGAAATGCCATGGATTCACTCAATGCCCAGACAAGTGCAAGACAGTTCCAGAAGGTCAAGGAATTAGTTGTGCTTAACTTCAGGCAGTGGCCAGCTCAATAATGTACCTTCATATTGGTTCTCACTCCTTTCCTTCTTTGAGATTGAACAGCCTGAAACATTAGTGGCACTTCAGTTCAGTTCAGTTCAGTTGCTTAGTGGTGGACAATTCTTTGCGTCCCCATGGACTGCAGCACGCCAGTCTTCCCTGTTCACCACCAACTCCCAGAGCTTGCTCAAACTCATGTCCGTTGAGTCAGTTATGCCATCCAACCATCTCATCCTCTGTTGTCCCCTTCTCTTCCTGCCTTCAATCTTGCCCAGCATCAGGGTCTTTTCCAGTCAGTTCTTTGCATCAGGTGACCAAAGTATTGAAGTTTTTCAGCTTCAGCATCAGTCCTTCCAATGAATATTCAGGACTAATTTCCTTTAGGATTGACTTGTTGGATTTCCTTGCAGTCCAAGGGACTCTCAAGAGTCTCAAACACCACATTTCAAAAGGATCAATTCTTCGGCGCTCAGCTTTCTTTATGGTCCAACTCTCACATACCTACATGACCACTGGAAAAATCATAGCCTTGACTAGACGGACCTTTGTGGGCAAAGTAATGTCTATGCTATCTAGGTTGGTCATAGCTTTTCTTCCAAGGAACAGACATCTTTTAATTTCATGGCTGCAGTCAATATCTGCAGTGATTTTTGGAGCCCAAGAAAAGAAAGTCTGCCACTGCTTCCACTGTTTCCCCATCTATTTCCCATGAAGTGATGGGACCAGATGCCATGATCTTTGTTTTTTGAATGTTGAGTTTTAAGCCAGTTTTTTCACTCTCCTTTTTCACTTTCATCAAGAGGCTCTTTAGTTCCTCTTTGCTTTCTGCCATAATGGTGGTGTCATCTGCATATCTGAGGTTATTGATATTTCTCCCAGTAATCTTGATTCCAGCTTGTGCTTCATCCAGCCCAGCATTTCACATGACGTACTCTGCATATAAGTTAAATAAGTGGCATGACAATATACAGCTTTGACCTACTCCTTTCTCAATTTGGAACCAGTCTGTTGTTCCATGTCCAGTTCTAACTGTTGCTTCTTGACCTGCACACAGATTTCTCAGGAGGCAGGTAAGGTGGTCTGGTATTCCCATTTCTTGAAGAGTTTTCCAGTTTGTTGCGATCCACACAGTAAAAGGCTTTGGCGTAGTCAACAAAGCAGAAGTAGATGCTTTTCTGGAATTCTCTTGCTTTTTCTATGATCCAACTAGATTCAGTCCAATCTCAGACAAAATCCTAGCAGGCTTTTCTGTAAAAATCAACAAGCTGATTCTGTAATTTACATGGAAAAACAAAGAAACCAAAATAACTGAAATGATTTTGAAAAAGAACAAAGTTTCAGGATTCACACTACCTATTTGAAGACTTTCAATAAAGCTACAGTTATTAGTGTGGAACTGGTCATGGGATAGACACACAGGTCAGTGGAGCAAGGAATATAATCCAAAAATAGAATCACACAAGTTTGGCCAGTTTATTTTTTACAAAGATGCAAAAGCAATTTAATTGAGAAAGGATAACAGGTTCTTGTGTTGTTGCTTTTTCCAACAAATAGAATAACTTGGATAGCTACATTGAAAAAGAGAGCTTCCCTCATAGCTCAGTTGCCTGCAGTGCAGGAGACCTGGGTTCTTTCCCTGGGTTGGGAAGATCCCCTGGAGAAGGAAATGGCAACCCACTCCAGTATTCTTGCCTGGAGAATCCCATGGATAGAGGAGCCTGGCAGGCTACAGTCCATGGGGTCTCAAGAGTCAGACATGACTTAGAGACTAAACCACCAACACATTGAAAAAAAAAGACTGTCAATCTTTATGTCACATGTTATACAGAAATTAACTCAAAATTGATCATAGACTTAAATGATAAAAGTAAAATAATAAAACTTTTTGAAGAAAATACAGGGGAAAAATCTTTTTCGCTTGGAATAAGCAAAGCATTCTTAGATATGGGGTAGAAAAGTGTGAGGTCAAGTGGACTTTAGGAAGCATTACTACGAACAAAGCTAGTGGAGGTGATGGAATTCCAGTTGAGCTATTTCAAATCCTAAAAGATGATGCTGTTAAAGTGCTGCACTCATTATGTCAGCAAATTTGGAAAATTCAGCAGTGGCCACCAGAATTAAAAAGTTGGTTTTCTTTCCAATCACAAAGAAGGGCAATGCCAAATAATGTTCAAACTACTGGACAATTGAGCTCACTTCACATGCTAGCAAGGTCAGGCTCAAAATCCTTCAAGCTAGGTTTCAGCAGTATGTGGACCAAGAACTTTCAGATGTACAAGCTGGGTTTAGAAAAGGCAGAGGAACCAGAGATCAAATTGCCAACATCTGTTGGATCATAGGGAAAGGAAGAGAATTCCAGAAAAACACCTACTTCTGCTTTATTGACTACACTAAAGCCTTTGACTATGTGGATCACAACAAACAATGGAAAATTCTTAAAGAGATGGGAATACCCGATCACCTTACCTGTCTCCTGAGAATCCTGTATGTGGGTCAAGAAGCAACAGTTAGAACTGGACATGGAACAACAGACTGGTTCCAAATTGGGAAAGGAGTATGACAAGGGTGTGCATTGTCACCCTGCTTATTTAACTTCTATGCAGAGTACATCATGCAAAATGCCAGGTTAGATGAGTCACAAGCTGGACTCAAGACTGCTGGGAAAAATATCAACAACCTCAGATGCACAGATGATACCATTCTAATAGCAGAAAGTGAAAAGGAACTAAAAAGTCTGTTAAGGGTGAAAGAAGAGAGTGAAAAAGCTGGCTTGAAACTAAACATTGAACAAACTAAGATCATGACCGGAAAAGTGGAAGCAGTGACAGATTTTATTTTCTTGGGCTCCAAAATCACTGTGGAGAGTGACCACAGCCATGAAATTAAAAGATGCTTGCTCTTTGGAAGGAAAACTGTGACAAACCTAGACAGCATATTAAAAAGCAGAGACATTGGAGAAGGAAATGGCAACCCACTCCAGTGTTCTTGCCTGAAGAATCCCAGGGATGGGGGAGCCTGGTTGGCTGCTGTCTCTGGGATCGCAGAGTTGGACACGACTGAAGCGACTTAGCAGTAGTAGCAGCAGCAGCAACCCACTCCAATATTCTGGCCTAGAGAATTCCATGGATTGTGTAGTCCATGGGGTCACAAAGAGTCAAACACTTTTGAGCAACTTCACTTTTATGTAAATGCAACATTTTTTTGTCTTTTTAAAATTCTGTTGAGTATTTTGTTAAAAAGTAAGAACAATCAAGACTTGCCATTTAGAGAGTTCCCTGGCAGTCCAGTGGTTAGGACTCAGCACTTTCACTGCCATGACCCAGGCTCAAGCCCTGGTCAGGAAACTCAGATCTCATGAGCAGAACACTACCAAGCAAAAAAAAAAAAAGATTTGTAATTTCACGTTAATTTTCCTCTTGGATGGTAACTCCAGTCATCAAATCTGTTGTCCTTATGAATCTCCTAAGATCTTCAAAAGAAGACAGAAGATCTGGAAACTATTTTCAATACTTGTGAAAGCCTGTCCTGTCAGAAGTCATATCTATATTGAGGCTTCAAAAACTAATAATAAATATCTTGTTTTTAAATATTCAATACAAACTATAGTAATTAAGGTAATCTAGATAAGTACTAAATTTGCTGATGGAAGAGTTGATTTGCAATTGTCTGCTTTGTCTAAATCCACTAATAGGACCAATAATAAAAATGATGGATGGTAAAAAATAAATAAATAAATAAATAAAAAGAAAAAGCAGAGACGTTACTTTGCCAACAAAAGTCCATGTAGTCAAAGCTATGGTTTTTCCAGTAGTCATGTATGGGTGTGAGAGATGGACCATAAGGAAGGTTGAGCATCAAAGAACTGATGCCCTTGAATTGCGGTGCTGGAGAGGACTCTTTGAAAGTTCCTTGGACTGCAGGGTAGATCAAACCAGTCAGTCCTAAAGGAAATTAATCCTGAATATTCATTGGAAGAACTGATGCTGAAGCTGAAAGCTTCAACACTTTGGCCACTTGATGATTGGAAAAGACCCTGATGCTGGAAAAGATTGAAGGCAAAAGGGGAAGGGGGCAGCAGAGGATGAGATGGTTAGATGGCATCACTGACTCAACGGATGTGAATTTGAGCAAACTCTGGGAGACAGTGAGGGACAGGGAATCCTGGTGTGCTGCCATCCATGGGGTTGCAAAGACTCAGTCACGACTTAGCAACTGAACAAGAACAAATAAAAGAAAAAATGATAAATTATGTTATATCAAAAATGTTAAACTTTGCTTCTGTAAAAGACACTCTTGAAGACTTCCCTGGTGGTCTAGTGGTTCAGAATTCCCCTTGCAATCCAGGGGATGTGGATTTGATCCTTGGTCAGGGAGCAAAGATCACACACATTGCTAAGCAACTAAGCCTGTGGGCCACAACTTCTGGGTCTATGCGCCAAAATTAAAGAGTCCACGCTCCACAGTGAAGGATGATACATGACATAGCGGAGATCCCGCATGCCGCAATTAAGAGCTGATGCAGCCAAACCAACTAAGCTTTTAAAAGACACTGTTAGGAGAAAAGATGAACTACTGGTTGAGAGAAAGCATTTGCAAATCACATATCCAGAGGAATGGATAAGGAAGACATAGTACATATATAATGGAATATTACTCGGCCATTAAAACGAATGAAATACCGCCATTTGCAGCAACGTCAATGGACCTAGAGACTGCCATACTGAATGAAGTAAGTCAGACAGAGAAAGAGAAATATTGTATGACATCCCTTAGATGCACATTCTAACAAGAAATTACTCAAATGAACTTATTTACAAAACAGAGACAGACTCACAGACTTGGGCAATAAACTTATGGTTAGCAGGGGAGGAAGGATGCAAGGAAGGGACAGTTAGGGAATTTTGGATCAACATGTATACACTGCTGTATTTTAAATGGATAACAACCAATGAAAGACTGTGTAGCACAGGGAACTCTGCTCAGTGATATATGTAACAGCAAAGAACCGACTCATAGGAAAAAACCCTGATGCTGGGGAAGGTCGAAGGCAGGAGGAGAAGGGGAAGATAGAGGATGAGATGGTTGGATGGCATCAGCAACTCGATGGACATGAGTTTCAGCAGGCTGTGGGAGTTGGTGATGGGCAGGGAAGCCTGGCGTGCTGCAGTCCATGGGGTCACAAAGAGTTGGACATGACTGACCGACTAAACTGAACGGAGATACATGTATGTGTATGGCTGAGTCCCTTTGCTGTCCACCTGAAACTATCACAACAATTAACTGGCTATACTCCAAGATAAAATGAAAAGTTTAGGGACTTCCCTGGTGATCCAGTGGTTAAGAATCCCCCTTGCAATGCAAGAGACCTAGGTTCGATCCCTTGTCGGGAACTAAGATCCCACATGTAACAGAGCAACTAAGCCCGCACCCCACAAGAGAAGCCCCCAAGCCACAACTAGAGAATCAGTGCACCACGACAAAAGATCCCGCATGCTGCAGCTAACGTCTGATGCAGCCAAATAAGAAGTTTAAAAAATTAAAAAAGAATAAAATAGAACAGACAAGAGTAAAGAACAGACAAAACCAAAAACCAAAATGAGATATGCTGGTAAGTATAAACTACACAGATTTCAAGGTTTAGCCAGAAAATAGAAACTATTCTATTAATAATCTTACATTGATTATACTCTGAAATATTCCTTTTGATATATTATGTTAAATAAAGCATATTATTTAAATTAATTTCACCTGTTTCTTTTTAATATGGTTACTAGAAAATTTTAAATAATAATGGGACTCATTATATTTTTATTGGACAGCACAGCTTTGGACATTGTTGGGAAAATATATACCTGGGTATCAATGTCAAAAGTTTAAGAGAAACCAGTTAAACAACAGAAATACATCTATAATTTCAAAACTATCAAAGAAAAAAAGGATAATAAAGAGAACTATAAATTTAATAGATGCTGTGTGTTGTGCTTGGTTGCTTAGTCACATCTAACTCTTGCGACCCCATGGACTGCAGCCTGTCAGGCTCTTCTGTCCATGGATGCTAACACATGAGAAATAATAAATTAAAGAGGCAGTGTAATGAGAACACAAAATAAAATGGTAGAAGTAAGTCTAAGTATATCAACAGTCATTACCAATGTAAATTGATTTTGTTTGTCTCCTTAAAGACAGAGAATGTCATATTGGATCAAAACAAAACACAATAGACTATTGCTTAGAAGGAACACTCTAAAGCAAAAGAAAACGGAAAGACTGAAAATAAAATAATGGGAAAAGACATACCAGGCAAATAGTCACCAAAAGAAAGCTGACATAGAATATTAATATCAGGAAAAATACACCCAAGGCCAAGAAATACTAAAGAGAGATAAAGAGGGACATGAGAAGATGATTAAAGTCACAAATCACCAAAAAGACTGGCCAGTAATAAGCTTTTCATATGTAACTACTAACCTTGAAATAAGTAAAGCAAAAACTGAAAGAATTAGTTTGAATTGAGGAATCACAAAAGGAATGGCTTCATAGTCGTCATGAATATATGAACATTTACGTAAAAAGTTGTCCCTGTGTTGGGTCATAAATGAAAGCCTGAGCAGATGTTGAAATGGATGTAAAGCAGACCACATTCTCTTCCCACAATGCCTCAAAATTGGAAGCCAACAAAAATAGCAAAGGCAAACTAACTACAGCTGTAACTTGGAAAACTAGAAAGCACACCTGTAGGAGCATTTCTTTCCTAGTCCTTATATTTCCTTCTTTGCGGAGGGAGCTAAATTAGCGTAGCACTCCCAGTCTCTCTCTGCCCCATGGAGGAAGAGTAACTCAGCTGGTCAATGTGGGGAAAATAAAATTGGCTGACTTGCTTTACCAGTGCGTTCTCTTGGCAAAACTCTGTTAGCCTTTGCCCTACTTCATTTTGTACTCCAAAGCCAAATTTGCCTGCTACTCCAGGTATCTCTTGACTTCCTACTTTTGCATTCCAGTCCCCTATGATGAAAAGGACATCTTTTGGGGGTGTTAGTTCTAGAAGGTCTTGTAGGTCTTCATAGAATGGTTCAACTTCAGCTTCTTCAGCAGTACTGATTGGGGCATAGACTTGGATTACTGTGATAATGAATGGTTTCCCTTGGAAATGAACAGAGATCACTCCGTCATTTTTGAGATTGCATCCAGTACTGCATTTTGGACTCTTTTGTTGACTATGAGGGCTACTCCATTTCTTCTAAGGGATTCCTGCCTGCAGTAGTAGATAAAATGGTTATCTCAATTAAATTCACCCATTCCTGTCCATTTTAGTTCACTGATTCCTAGAATGTCGATGTTCACTCTTGCCATCTCCTGTTTGACCACTTCTAATTTACCTTGATTCATGGCCCTAACATTCCAGGTTCCTATGCAATATTGTTCTTTATAGCATTGGACTTTACTTCCATCACCAGTCACAACTACAACTGGGAGTTGTTTTTGCTTTGGCTCCATCTCTTCATTCTTTCTGGAGTTATTTCTCCACTGATCTCCAGTAGCATATTGGGCACCTACTGACCTAGGGAGTTCATCTTTCAGTGTCCGATCTTTTTGCCTTTTCATACTGTTCATGGGGTTCTCAAGGCAAGAATACCAAAGTGGTTTGCCATTCCCTTCTCAAGTGGACCACATTTTGTCAGAACTCTCCACCATGACCCATCTGTCTTGGGTAGTCCTACATGGCATGGCTCACAGTTTCATTGAGTTAGACAAGGTTGTGGTCCATGTGATCAGTTTGATTAGCTTTCTATAACTGTGATTTTCATTAGGTCTGCCTTCTGAGGGATAAGGATGAGAGGCTTATGGAAGCTTCCTGATGGGAGAGACTGACTGTGGGGGAAACTGGGTCTTGTTCTGATGGGTGGGCCCATGCTCAGTAAATCTTTAGTCCAGTTTTCTGTTGATGGGCAGGGCTGTGTTCCCCCCCTGTTGTTTGACCTGAGGCCAAACTATGGTGGAGCTACTGAAGATGATGGCGACCTCCTTCCAAAGGTCCCGTGCACGCACTGCCACACTCAGTGCCCCAGACCCTGCAGCAGGCTGCCGCCGACCCACGTCTCCCCCAGAGACTTCTGGACACTCCCAGGTGAGTCTGAATCAGTCTCTCATAGGGTCACTGCTCCTTTCTCCTGGTCCTGATGCACACAAGGTTCTGTTTGTGCCCTCCAAGTGTCTGTTTCCCCAGTCCTATGTAAATTCTGTAATTAAATCCCACTGGCGTCCAAAGTCAAATTCTCTGGGGGTTCTCAGTCCCTTTGCCAGATTCCCGGGCTGGAAAATCAGTTGAGCTATTTCAAATCTTAAACGATGATGCTGTTAAAGTGCTGCACTCAATATGCCAACAAATTTGGAAAATACTCAGCAGTGGCCACAGGACTGGAAAATGTCAGTTTTCACTTCAATCCCAAAGAAAGGCAATGCCAAAGAATGCTCAAATTACCACACAACTGCACTCATTTCACATGCTAGCAAAGTAATGCTCAAAATTCTCCAAGCCAGGTTTCAATAGTACATTAACTGTGAACTTCCACATGTTCAAGCTGGATTTAGGAAAGGCAGAGGAACCAGAGATCAAATTGCAAACATCCCTTGGATTACAGAAAAAGCAAGAGAATTCCAGAAAAACACCTACTTCTGCTTTGTTGACTATGCCAAAGCCTTTGACTGTGTGGATCGCAACAAACTGTGGAAAACTCTTCAAGAGATGGGAATACCAGACCACCTTACCTGCCTCCTGAGAAATCTGTATGCAGGTCAAGAAGCAACAGTTAGAACTGGACATGGAACAACAGACTGGTTCCAAATAGGGAAAGGAGTATGACAAGGCTGTATAATGTCACCCTGCTTATTTAACTTCTATGCAGAGTACATCATGCGAAATTCAGGGCTGGATGAAGCACAAGCTGAAATCAAGATTGCCAGGAGAAATACCAATAATCTCAGATACGCAGATGACACCACCCTTATGGCAGAAAGTGAAGAGGAACTAAAGAGCCTCTTGCTGAAAGTGAAAGAAGAGAGTGAAAAAGCAGGCTTAAAATTCAACGTTCAAAAAACTAAGATCATGGCATCTGGTCCCATCACTTCATGACAAATAGATGGGGAAACAGTGAAAACAGTGAGAGACTTTCTTTTCTTGGGCTCCAAAATCGCTGCAGATATTGACTGCAGTCATGAAATCAAAAGGTGCTTGCTCCTTGGAAGAAAAGCTATGACCAACCTAGACAGTATATTTAAAAACAGAGACACTACTTTGCCCACAAAAGTCTGGTTAATCAAAGCTATGATTTTTCCAGTAGTCATGTATAGATATGAGAGTTGGACTAAAAAGAAAGCTGAACACTGAAGAATTTATGGTTTTGAGCTGTGGTGTTTGAGAAGACTCTTGAGAGTCCCTTGGACAGCAAGGAGATCAAACCAGTAAATCTTAAAAGAAATCAGTCCTGAATATTCATTGGAAGGACTGATGCCAAAGCTGAAATTCCAATACTTTGGCCACCTGAGGACAAGAACTGTTTGGAAAAGATCCTGATGCTGGGAGAGATTGAAGGCGGGAGGAGAAGGGGACGACAGAGGATGAGATGGTTGGATGGCATCACTGACTTGTTGGACTTGAGTTTGAGCAAGTTCCAGGAGCTGGTGATGGTCAGGGAAGCCTGGTGTGCTGCAGTCCATAAGGTCTCAGAGTCGGACACAACTGAGTGACTTAACTAGAACTAGACTAGAGGATGATTAAAGTCACAAATCACCAGAAGGACTCACCAGTAATAAGCTTTTTATATGTAACTACTAACCTTGAAATAAGTAAAGCAAAGACCGGAAGACTAAGTTTGATTTGAGGAATCAAAAAAGGATTAGGTTCATAGTTGTCATGAACACATGAACATTTATTTCAAAAAATTGCCCTTGTGTTGGATCATAAATGAAAGCCTGAGCAAATTTTGAAGTGGATGTAAAGCAGACCACAATGCAGGCACCCACCCTGCTACCCACAGTGCAGCAAAATTAGAAGCCAGCAACGAGAGCAAAGCAGACTAACTGTAGCTGTAACTCTGAAAACTGAACAACACACTTGGAGGAACATTTCTTTCCAATCCTTGTTTCCTTCTTGTGGAGGGTGCCAAATTAGTGTAGCACTCCCCAGTCTCTCTCTGCCCCATGGAGGAAGAGTAACTCAGCTGGTCAATGTGGAGAAAATAAAATGGACTTTCTTGATTTACCAACTTCCTTTCTCTTCTTGGGAGTGAGCTGCTTATAGGCAGTGTTCATTCTCTGTCCCCCACCCACCACCCACAGCATCACAGAGACTAGGGGTTTAGGTTGCCAAATCCCCATTTCCAATATTTGTTGTTGTTCAGTCACTAAGTCATGTCCGACTGTTTGCAACCCCATGGACTGCAGCATACCACGCTTCCCTGTCCTTCACTATCTCCTGGAGTTTGCTCAGACTCGTCCATTGAGTTAGTGATGCTGTTTAACCATCTCATCCTCTGCCACCCTCTTCTCCTTTTGCCTTTAATCTTTCCCAGCATCAGGGTCTTTTCCAACGAGTTGGCTTTTCACATCAGGTAGCCAAAGTATTGGAGCTTCAGCTGCAGCATCAGTCCTTCCAATGAACATTCAGGGTTCATTTCCTTTAGGAGTGACTGGTTTGATCTACTTCCTGTCCAAAGGACTCTCAGGAGTCTTCTCCAGCACCACAGTTCAAAAGTGTCAATTCTTCAGTGCTCGGACGTCTTTATGGTCCAACTCTCACATCCATACATGACTACTGGAAAAATCATAGCTTTGACTACCTGGACCTTTGTCAGCAAAGTAATGTCTCTGTTTTTACTATGGTGTTGAAGTTTGTCATAGCTTTCCTTCCAAAGAGCAAGCATCCTTTAATTTCATGGCTGCAGTCACCAGTATTAGGAAAGCCATTTGGCGTCACATCTACCATCATTCTCATCTTCCAACCTTCTCTTAATGAGTTAAAAGACAAACACAAAACCCTCCCCTCACTTGTCACCTTGTCTCTGAGTTCAGAAACTAGGCATTTGAGAGAGGAAAGGGAAGTTGGTTTACTGAGTACCCTCGCCCAAAGACATCAACAGAAATTGCAATGGGAAGTATGAAACATTTGGTACTGAGGATAAAGAAAAAAATACAAAACAAGACTTGTAGAATGGAGCCTCAGTGACACTTGTGGAGAAATATATACTCTTAAGTGCATTTACTCTAAAACAAGAATGATTTAAACATAAAGGAGTAAAGCTTTCAACTAAAGAAGCTTAAAAAAAAACCCCACAGTTGAAGCAGTAAACAGTAAAGAGCACAGATGAAAAGGAAGCAATCACAAAAATGATCAACACAGCTAAAATTGTTTCTTTGAAAAGGCAATAATACAAACATCGAGCAAAATTAATCAAGGGAAGGAGAAAAAAGGCACAAATATCTAATACTAAGAATGAAAGGAGGGTGAAACTACATATACAGAAGATTTAAGAATCATGTACTATGAGCAACTTTATGCCACTATGTATGAAAACATGAAATAGAGAATTTGTAGAAAAATAGAGATGATTAAAGTTTACTCAAGAAGATGAAAAAATAAATACATTAGTGACCATTAAAGGAAAAAGAAATTAGTATTTTAAAAATCACCCCTATAAGTTGGGGGCTGCGATTGACATAGGAACTCTGCTCAGTACTCTGAAATGGCCTATGTCGAAAAAGAATCTAAAAACGAGTGGATATATGTGTATGTATAACTGATTCGCACTGCTGTACACTTGAAACTAAGAAAACATTTTAAATCAAGATTCATGGGATCGCAAAGAGTCATACACGACTGAGCGACTGAACTGAAACTGAACTGATACACCAATGAAAATATTTTACAAAGTCGCCCCTTTCCACCTGCCCAAGGAAACCACGCAGACAGTGGCGAGGAACGAGACAGGGCTATTCTTTAGAAGCAGAAAGAAGCAGGCAGGAACAGCTAGAGACCTGGACGAGCTCCCCGAGGCATGCTCCATCCCTGCCCTTGTCACTGTTTGGGTTCACACTTAAGCTCACAGGGCTTCCCAAGCGGCTCTAGCAGTAAAGAACCCGCCTGCCAACACAGGAGATATAAGAGATGAGGTTCCATCCCCCGGTGGGGAAGAGCCCCTGGAGGAGGGCATGGCTACCCACTGCAGTATTCTTGCCTGAAGAATCCCACGGACAGAGGAGCCTGGCAGGCTACAGTCCATGGGGTTGCGAAGAGTTAGACATGACTGGAGTGACTTAGCATGCATGCATGCACTGAGTTCATAAGTTTCCCATTTTTCCTGATCAAATTCAGCTGGATTTCTGTCATAGTTCAGTTCAGTTCAGTTCAGTTTAGTCGCTCAGTCGTGTCCAACTCTTTGCGACCCCATGAATCGCAGCACGCCAGGCCTCCCTGTCCATCACCATCTCCCGGAGTTCACTCAGACTCATGTCCATCGAGTTCGTGATGCCATCCAGCCATCTCATCCTCGGTCGTCCCCTTCTCCTCCTGCCCCCAATCCCTCCCAGCATCAGAGTCTTTTCCAATGAGTCAGCTCTTCGCATGAGGTGGCCAAAGTACTGAAGCTTCAGCTTTAGCATCATTCCTTCCGAAGAAATCCCAGGGTTGATCTCCTTCAGAATGGACTGGTTGGATCTCCTTGCAGTCCAAGGGACTCGCAAGAGTCTTCTCTAACACCACAGTTCAAAAGCATCAATTCTTCAGTGCTCAGCCTTCTTCACAGTCCAACTCTCACATCCATACATGACCACAGGAAAAACCATAGCCTTGACTAGACGGACCTTAGTCAGCAAAGCAATGTCTCTGCTTTTGAATATGCTATCTAGGTTGGTCATAACTTTTCTTCCAAGGAGTAAGCGTCTTTTAATTTCATGGCTGCAGTCACCATCTGCAGTGATTTTGGATCCTCCAAAAATAAAGTCTGACACTGTTTCTACTGTTTCCCCATCTATTTCCCATGAAGTGATGGGACCGGATGCCATGATCTTCATTTTCTGAATGTTGAGCTTTAAGCCAACTTTTTTGCTCTCCTCTTTTACCTTCATCAAAAGGCTTTTTAGCTCTTCTTCACTTTCTGCCATAAGGGTGGTGTCATCTGCATATCTGAGGTTATTGATATTTCTCCCGGCAATCTTTATTCCAGCTTGTGTTTCTTCCAGTCCAGCGTTTCTCATGATGTACTCTGCATATGAGTTAAATAAGCAGGGTGACAATATACAGCCTTGACGTACTCCTTTTCCTATTTGGAACCAGTCTGTTGTTCCATGTCCAGTTCTAACTGTTGCTTCCTGCCCTGCATACAGATTTCTCAAGAGGCAGGTCAGGTGGTCTGGTATTCCCATCTCTTTCAGAATTTTCCACAGTTTATTGTGATCCACACAGTCAAAGGCTTTGGCATAGTCAATAAAGCAGAAATAGATGTTTTTCTGGAACTCTCTTGCTTTTTCCATGATCCAGTGGATGTTGGCAATTTGATCTCTGGTTCCTTTGCCTTTTCTAAAACCAGCTTGAACATCAGGGAGTTCACGGTTCACGTATTGCTGAAGCCTGGCTTGGAGAATTTTGAGCATTACTTTACTAGCGTGTGAGATGAGTGCAATTGTGCAGTAGTTTGAGCATTCTTTGGCATTGCCTTTCTTTGGGATTGGAATGAAAACTGACCTTTTCCAGTCCTGTGGCCACTGCTGAGTTTTCCAAACTTGCTGGCATATTGAGGGCAGCACTTTCACAGTGTCATCTCTCAGGATTTGAAATAGCCCAACTGGAATTCCATCACCTCCACTAGCTTTGTTCGTAGTGATGCTTTCTAAGGCCCCCTTGGCTTCACATTCCAGGATGTCTGGCTCCAGATTAACCAGTTGAATGTATGCAATAAATATATTTTCAGTCAATGACTATGAATTGGGGCTTAATGAATGAAGTGGAGAAGCTCTAAACTTCAGACTCATCCTTTATCATTGCTCCTGCCTATGGTTCTAAGATGTGCAGAGGATCTCAGGTCTCCATGCTGTTATGCCCAGTGTCTGAGTCCCCAAACCTGAGAGAATAAGACGTCCACAGCAATGCAAAAGCATAAAGGGGTTTATTGCTAGCTCGAGCTAGGGCTCAAGTCTCATCCAGCACAGTGGAGTCTTGACGAGAGCCCTGAGCTCTGAATCACAGCTGCTTATATACAGGCAGTCCTTTGTCTCAGCAATAGTGTAGTTGGCGTGTGGTGATTGACTCAGCCTTGGGTCATCGTGGTGATTGACTTAACCTTGGCGTCATCGGGGACCTTGGTGGGGCTTCCTAGAATTATGACTCATGCTTACCAGAACCTGAGGCTTAGGCCTAGTGTGGCCTGTTGAGCCTGTCATGGCTCAGGTCAGGTCCCAACACATGCCAACCACCCAATCCCATTGCCCCCAGTCCCTCACCATGTCCTGGGAAATGCTGACCAACGGCCCAGCCTCTGCCTGATCCATAGTTGGCCCTTGCTCAATATATGGTAGATCACCTTCCCCCCACCCCCATGCCAACACAGAGTTTAGCCCAGCGGTGCCTCCTCCAGGAGGAAATTTCCTCTATTAGAAGGCAGAAGGAAGTGGAGAAGCTCTAAACTTCAGACTCATCCTTTAGAGGATTACAGAACTCAGAGTTTGAAGGGACCTCAGGGACCCACTCACTTCTCAGATGAGAAGTGTAAAGGTCAAGACTTAAGACTGCAGGAGGGTAACCAGGCCACTGCCGATCTTCTGGATGAGGCTGGCAGGCATGGTCCATCTTAGTAAGTTCCCAGCATCCAAAGAAGCCACAGGACAGAGAATGGACAAGATCTGAGGACCATTTAGAGTCCTTAGAATTGATGTCCCCAGCAGACCATGGTCCCAGCAGCTCCGTCCCTGGATGAACCCAATTTTCTAACTGCCCTCCTGTCATGTAGTTTGAACATGATGATAGCAGGGGTTAAGTCATAATCAGGAAACCAGTAACCAGTTGACTGTATGCAATAAATATATTTCCAGTCAATAACTATGTAATCAGGGCTTAATGAATGAAGTGGAAAAGCCCTAAACTTCAGACTAATCCTTTAGAAGAACTCGGAGTTTAAAGGGACCCACTCAGGGATCCACTCACTTCTCACATGAGAAGTGTAAAGGTCAAGATGGGCCTGCCTGATAGCTTCGTTGATAAAGAATCCGCCTGCTGCAGGAGACCCCAGTTCAATTCCTGGGTCTGGCAGATCTGCTGGAGACGGGATAGGCTACCACTCCAGGATTCTTGGGATTCCCTGGTGGCTCAGCTGGTAAAGAATCCACCTGCAATGCGGGAGACCTGGGTTGAATCCCTGGGTTGGGAAGATGCCCTGGAGAAGGGAAAGGCTACCCACTCCAGTATTTTGGCCTGGAGAATTCCATGGACTACAGTCCATGGAGTGGCAAAGAGTCGGACACGGCTGAGCGACTTTCACTTAGTGAATGAATGTTCACAGAGCGTTCGGGATGCTCAGGTGAATGGTCCACTGAAAGAGACTAGTGTTTCTTCCCTAGTAGCGCTGATATTTTAAGGCATTCATATTGATCAGTGTATAGTTCTTTGGTGTATTCTTTCTATCTCTTCTTTATTTCTTCTGCTTCTGTTAGGTCCTTGCTATGTCTGTCCTTTATTGTGCCCATCTTTACATGAAATGTTCCCTTGGTATCTCCAGTTTTCTTGAAGAGATGTTTAGTCTTTCCCATTCTATTGTTTTCCTCTATTTCTTTGCATTGTTCACTTAAGAAAGCTTTCTTATATCTCCTTGCTATTCTCTGAAACTCTGCATTCAGTTGGGTATATCTTTCCCTTTCTCCCTTACCTTCTGCTTCTCTTCTTTCCTCTGCTATTTGTAAGGCCTCCTCAGACAACCACAAATGCCTTCTTGCATTTCTTCTTCTTTGGGATGGTTTTGGTCACCGCCTCCTGTACGATGTTGTGAACCTCCGTCCATAGTTCTTCAGTGATTGACCCGTGTGATAGATCCCAGGAGGTTAAATTTGCTGGAAGTGTACCTGAAAATTAGTGTGTGACCTTGTGTGACCCCCCCACCTCTCTGCACACCCCTCTTTCTTCCTTTTTCCAGAAACATCAAGGGGTCTGGGAGAACCACTCTTGTGTGAATAAGGCTCCCATAGACGCCTCACATTTGCCTCTTAGACTGAGAACTAGACCTAGGGGTGGGAAAGCCATGAGGGCGGGCACGTTTCTCTCTTACTCGAGGCTGTACCCCACTCCCTGGCGCAGGGCTGCCGGCATCAACTAGAAGCCTGCGAAGTCTGGTCGAATGCGTGAGCGCAGAACGTTAGACTCGCTTCAACATCAGGGTCACAGCCGATTAGTCTCCCAGCTTCTTGGACTGGGAGACCTGGAGAGGGGAGTGGCACCCACACTGTGCAGGTGTGAAACTGAGATGCTGGGGCTCATCCTGTGAGGACCCAGAAGACTGTGACCTGGGCTGACTTACGCTTCATTCTACCCTTCCCCCACCCTTCCACCCTCCTCCCCTCTCGCCTCTCCCCCACCTTAGGAAATTCCAGCTGGAAATTTTGGCAGAGGCTACAGTCCATGGGGTCTCAAAGAGTCGGACGCGACTGAGTGACTAAGCACAGTACAGCAAGGCAGCACTCTGATGAGCCTCTGGGTGAAAACCTGGGTCCTTTTATGAAATTTTAGCTCAGTTGGTAAAGAATCTGCTTGCAGTGCAGGACACCTGGGTTCGATCCCTGGGTTGGGAAGATCCTCTGGAGAAGAAAATGGCAACCCACTCCAGTATCCTTGCCTGGAACATCCCATAGACAGAGAAGTCTGATGGGCTGCAGTCCGTGGGATGGCAAAGAGTCGGACACAACTGAGCGACTGACGCTCACACTTTATGTAACTGCTGTTCTCCCCAGTCACCCTCCATTTCCTCTCAAAAGTTCCATGGAACTCACATGTTGGGGGGGGGGTCATCATTTCACTGGGGCGGGTATGCAGCCCATGATGACTGAGAAAGAGCTTCAGCAGGTGGCTGGGCCCCAGCCCTCTTTGGACCATGGTTCCCTGTCACCATTTCTTCCCTGTGGATTGGAAGAATCCGAGATGCCTTCTGGTTCCGGTTCTGGTATGCTAGCAATCCTTTTCTTGCCTTTTCTTATGGGCCCCACTTAGCAACAGGGTTTTGAGCAAGTCACCAAAGCATCTGCTAGTTCATCTATAAAATGGGTACCTTACCAGAGGCAGCCTGTCAGCTAGAGTGGACTCTCAGCCCTTGCTGGGGGCTCATTGGGTCCACCTGGGAGGTGGCCCCTGGCACTTAGTTAAGAGTTCAGACCTTGGTGTCTGGCAAGGCTGGCTTTGGGTTCCAGCCTCACCAAGGACTGACTGTATGACAACTTAAACTCTCTTACCCTGTTTCCTCTTCTGTGAAAAAACAACCTTAACAGATCCTTACTTCCTGGCCCTGTTAGGACACCAGATCCACAAGCTCATAGCACATGCTAAGTGTCTAGTCAACGCTGTCACTTCGCTGGTGGCTGAGAGCTGCAGGGGTCAAGGCAACCACACTGGCCTGGAGCAAGTCACCAGCTCAGAGACAGAGCTAGGATTCCATCTGATTGCAGACCAGTTCTTCTTTTTCTTTTTTTGGAATTTTTGACGCCAAACTACCCTTTTGGATGATTCTTTCTTCTTTTCTTTTTATAAAGTGAAGTATAGTTAATCAAACCAATCAGTTCTAAAGGAAATTAACCCTGAATATTCATTAGAAGGACTTGCTGGAATGGGATCCAATATTTTGGCCACCTGATGCTAAGAGCTGAATCACTGGAAAAGACCCTGATGCTGGGAAAGATTGAAGGCAAAAGAAGAAGGACGCGGCAGAGAATGGTTAGATAGCATCACTGACTCAATGGACACAAATTTGAGCAAACTCTGGGACATATAGGAGGACAAAGGAGCCTGGTGTAGTGCAGTCCATGATGTAGCAAAAAGTAGGACACAGCTTAGTGACTGAACAACAGCTAGTTAATTTACCATGTCGTGTTAGTTTCTGATTCAGTTTTATACATATACATAACTTCCCAGGTAGCACTAGTGTAAAGAACCCACCTGCCAAATCCAGGGTTTGATCCCTGGATCAGGAAGATCTCCTGGAAGGGGCCATAGCAACCCACTCCAGTATTCTTGCCTGGAGAATCCCATGGGCAGAAAAGCTTGGTGGGCAACAGTCCATAGGGTCACAGAGTTGGACACCACTGAAGTAACTTAGCATGCATATATTTATTCTTTTTCATATTCTCTTCCATTATGGCTTGCTGCTGCTACTAAGTCACTTCAGTTGTGTCTGACTCTGTGTGACCCCATAGATGGCAGCCCACCAGGCTCTCCTGTCCCTGGGATTCTCCAGGCAAGAACACTGGAGTGGGCTGCCATTTCCTTCTCCAATGCATGAAAGTGAAAAGTGAAAGTGAAGTCGCTCAGTCATGTCTGACTCTTAGCGACCCCATGGACTGCAGCCTACCAGGCTCCTCCGTCCATGGGATTTTCCAGGCAAGAGTACTGGAGTGGGGTGCCATTGCCTTCTCCAATTATGGCTTATTACAAGATATTGAATATGGTTCCCAGACCAATTCGTGAGGCCCTGGGGAGGGCCACCAAGGCAACAGCGAGCCCATGATGTTCTTGACTCCCACCCTGTCCTTGCCCCACTTGCCCTTGGACCATTTTCTGAGAAGCCCAGGACCCCATGGGCCCCAAGCTTCTGTAAGGGTCTGATTGATTTCTGGAGGGGACCAGCCTGACAAGCCTCCGTCCCACCTGATCTGTCTTCCCTCCCTGGTCTGTGCTGCCGGGTTCACAGAGATCGGCCTCCCCGCCCTGGGAGGCAGCAGCAGATTCTGCCCACTGCTTTGCTGCTTCAGAGAAAACCCTGTTCCAGCTCGGTGGCAGGAGAGACCCTCCAGGGTAACAGCTCCCCGAGCCAAGTGGCCCAGCTTCCCCAGATCCCCTGGTAAAAGGAGAACTGCAGCCTTGACCTTGGCTGGTCCCTGTTGCGCATGTGCCTTGGAGAAGTCACGCTTTGAGCTGTAAATGTGTGTGCACCGTGACATACCAGCCAGCCCCACCCCACATCTCCCTGCCTTCTGAAGCCTTGCTGAGACTTCTGCAGTGGAGAATCTTGCCGTGCACTTGAGTTATTATTGGTGGACTCCTCCAGAGCCCTAACAGTAATAAAATGCCCCACTGAGTGAGTGCCACTGTGAACGGTGCCAAGAGCTACTGGTGTCTCTCCTTCAATCCACCCAGGCAAGCCTGAGGAAGTGGCTCTTACTGCTATTCTACCCCCGTTTGACAGCCGGGCAGACAGGGGTTGTGAGAGTAGCTTGCCCAAGGACACGTAACGGCCAGGAAGTGGGAGAGCAGAATGTAAACCCTTATCCACTGGACTCCAGGTTTCGACATCCTTTCTGGGCAGCCTCCACCCTGCCTGCTGGGACCCGAATTCCCTGAGGGCTGAGGCTGCTTCTGGTGCTGCCTCCAGGGCCCAGGGCAAGGCCCAGAAACTGGTTGACATCTAGTTGGCATTGAATTAATACAATGTCTACTGAAAGAACCAGTTCAATGAAAGACCGAATCTCACCAGATATGTCACCAGAGGGTCTGGTCAGAAGCTCTTCAACCCCCAGAGTGGCAGGACCCCAGGTCCTGGGGAGTTTTGACATCACTCCCTAACCCCCATGCTGGATAGGACCCAAGGGTGTAAACTAGAAAGTACAGGTGGTAATAGGGAGCCACAGATGGTGTGGGAGCAGGGTAGTGGCGAACGCAGTGCAGACCGACACTGCTTATCCTATGCAAGTGGGTACTAGAGGAAACGGCCCAATTCTCAGAGAACTGGGCAGACCTGGCGAGCCACGAGGGAAGGCGAGGACAGACTCGAGTCGACCCCACTTCCCAAGTCACTGTGAACACGCTGGATCCATCCGGTCTGTCCTCTCCGCAGGGCCTGGCCCCAGTCATCCAATGGCCTTCTTAGGGAGAAGGGGACGGTCAGCGGGGAGGCCTGGAGATTGAGATTTGGGAAAGTGGGGTTCTTTCATCTGCCTTCTGAGGCTGTGATGAAGGCTGTGAAGGCGAGTTGACGCCCCAGAGCGCAGGGGCTGGGCACGCGGAACACAGATGCTCGGGCTCGGCGCACCGGGTAGGTAGGGCGCACGCTCAGGCGCACAGGCTAGGGGCCTCCAGTCGGGATGCACAGGGCTGGGGTGCAGGGACCCGGGAGCACAGGCTGGGGAGCAGTAGACTGGCGCGCTCGGGCTGGAGTTCAAGGGCCTGGGCACCCGCTGGGGCGCAGCACCCGGGGCGCAACGGGGCGCCGATCCCCGCGCCCTCGCGGCCGGGACGTCGGGCTGCTACGGGAGGTGCCGCTCGCGCCGCCGGTGTGTAACCTGATATTTTTCAGCACGGCCCCCCAGAGGAATTTTCCCATTACCCAGGCAGCGCCGCCCGCCGCAGCCTTTCCTCTCGGCCCGCCTGGCTTGCCCGCCGCCCCCCGCCATCCCCCGCCCCGCGCAGCCCCTCCGGGCCGCGGAGCCGAGGCACTTTGTGCAAATGTAACCTTTCCGCAGGCCCCGCCTCCGCCAGGAAGCTGCGCGCTGGGTTGCCAGGAACGCGGCTCGGCGCGCTCGGAGCTGGAAGGCGGCCCGTTAATCAGCGGCGGCTGACAGAAAATCAGACAGCCCGGGCGGCCGGCCGGCCTCGGGCCTCTCCCTCCCGGCGCCTCCGCGCCTCGCTCGCTGCGCGCCGGCTCTTTGTTCCCCCGGCTCGCCCTGCTCTTCCCGGCGAAGGGCTGCGTCTCTCCATCACGTCCCCTTTCCCTCCCCGATGCTCCGTCCTCTCCTCCCTTGCTTCCCGCTCTCTCCCCATCCTGCCAGATTGCCTCGACCTCGCTTTCTTTCCTTCTCCTGGACCGCAGCACGTCAAAGAAGAGGCGCTCACTCACCCCGTTCTTCGCCAGCCTCTTGGGGGGAGGTTGGGTTCCCCAGAGTGTGCCTCTCGGTAACATCTTCCCCACCATCTCCCCCGCCCCCGCGATCTCAGAGCTGGCCCCCGCCCCAGATAGAAAGATCTTAGGCAGAGCTTTATGAATGACCTTAGGGTGGAAGAATGCATGAAATCCTTGAAATGATACGTCCCACTCTGGGTGCTTGACGAGGTGGCGGGTAGCGGGTGGGATGTCCCAAGGTTTCGTGGGTTTTTCAAAGTAGTCAGCGACTCCGAAAAGTTAGAAAACACAGCCCTAGAGATGCTTCCCTTGCATCTTCATTATTCAGCACGTATTTATGGAGACCTGCTACAGGCCAGGTGCGCGCTAAGTCCTGCAGCTACAGCCGTGAACTCAGAGGAGGACTCTCATATTAGATATACTACATGTAAATGACATTACAGGTGCCCCGGAGCTACGCAGTCACTGGGGAGAGGCTGAGCGCAGTGACAGGTGAGCCCAGTCTGGGCTGGGGCAGGGGTGGTGTCTGAGGACTTCACAGGTCCCCTAGGTCCTACTCAGCCTGCACCCCAGCCTCCCCACTCAAAGAGCAGCGGCCAGGCTAAGGCAGCTCTTCCCCGCTGTTCCCACAGTCACCATAAAAAGTAGTCAAAGCATGCGGGGCGGGGGTGGGGGGGGGGCGGGGAAGGGGGTGCAGGGCTGGGGTGAGGGGCGGGGAACCTAGGACCCCCACCCTGTGCTCTCTTCAAGGCAGTAGAGCTGGCAGAGTGACTGACCCAAAGGCCACCGTGTTCTATGTGGACAGTCTCAAAATGTGAGTGTGGTTTTGTTTTCTTTTTAGTATTTATTTGGCTGTGCTAGGTCTTTGTTGCTGCATGCAAACTCTTAGTTGCAGCATGTGGGTGGGCCCTAGTTCCCAGACCAGGGATCGAACCCAGGCGCCCTGCATTGGGAACGTGGGGGTCTTAGCCTCTGGACCACCAGGGGAGTCCTTGGGTTTGTTTAGTAGTGGGCTTCCCTTGTAGCTCAGTCGGTAAAGAATCTGCCTGCAGTGCAGGAGACCTGGGTTCGATCCCTGGGTTGGGAAGATCCCCTGGAGAAGGAAATGGCAACCCACTCCAGTATCCTTGCCTGGAAAATCTCATGGACAGAGGAACCTGGTGGACTGCAGTCCATGGGCTCGCAAAGAGTCGGGCACGACTGAGCGACTAACACACACAAGAGCACTTGCTAGCATCCATGGAGTGACTGCTCTGCAGCAGGCGCCGTGCTAAGCATTTTACATGCGTCAGCTTTCATTTGATTATTCCTTCGCTTGCCAGGCACCCTGCCAGATGTTGGCAAGGGGCACTCCTTGCCCTCATGGAGCTCACAGTCTGCTAGAGCAGAGACAATAGACAATAAATGTCACAGCCAGTGACAAGGGCTGGGAATGAAATAGGCAAGGTAACGAGAGAGACAGCAACCAGCATGTATGGCAGGAGGCAGGTAGTAGCTACACTGTCTAAGGATAGTCAAGGAGGCCATCCCTGAGGAAGGGGCATTCAAACAGATATAAAGGGGCGAGCAGAAGCTGGTCCCCTGAAGGGCTGGTTCCCTGAAGAGCTAGAGAGGAACTTCCCAAGCAAAGGGAGCAGTCCACAAAACATTCTACATTCTTACAACTACGTTGGGAGATGGATGCCACTACTGAGCCCATTTTACAGATGAGGAAACTGAGGCTCAAAAAATAAAATTCCTTCTGACCTGGGGTTACCCTGCTAGGAACAAGCAAAGCAGGTCCTGGAATCCAGGCCTTCCCCCAACACTTTTCACTTTCTCCTCCTGCTCCCCCACTCCCCACCTCCTTCATGGTCCCCAGGCCCTCTGTGGAGGGAGCAGTGGGTGGCACTATTCAGTGCAAAGTGCTCTGGTCTGGACCACGAGGCCTGAGTTCTAGTCCCTTCTCTGCCTCTCCCAGCAGGGTGACCTTAGGCAGTTCATCTACTCTGTCTGGAGCTTGGTTTCCCCCTCTGTGTACAAGGATAATAAAGGCATGCCTGTCACAAGGTTGCAGTCCAGTGAGGTCAAGGGCATGAGGTGTTTAGCAGAAACACTGCACACAGAATGGAGAAGAAAATGGCTCCCCACTGCAGTATTCTTGCCTGGGAAATCCCGTGAGCCGAGGAGCCTGGCGGGCTGCAGTCCATGGGGTCACAAGAGTCAGACATGACTTAGTGACTAAACCACCACCACCTGCACCCGGGAAGTGACCAGTGTGATCCTAGCTGACGCCACACTAAATGAAGGGTCAGTACTGAAGTAAGTGGTTTCTGGGACTTCCCTGGTGGCCCAAAGGCTAAGATTCTGTGCTCCCAAAGCAGGGGGCCCAGGTTCAATCCCTGGTCAGGGAACTAGATCCCACATGCTGCAACTAAAGATCCCACGAGCCGCAATTAAGATCTGGCTCAGCAAAATAAATAAATACTAAAAAGAAAAAAACCTGGTGAAAATTAGACAGGATTTTTTGTTGCTGTGAACGCCAATGCTAAAGGGCCTGTGGTGAAGCTGCCCAGTGCCCCGCCTCCTCACTCACCTTCCCAAGCACCCAGCCTTTGTCTAACTGTCCAGAAGCTGCCCCAGTGATGCTGTCTGCAGGTTTGCCCATAAGAGGTGGCAGGGAGATTTTGCTCACGGCACCCCTGGCCTCTTTTTTTATAAAAAAGAATTTATTTTTTACAATCCCCCTCCCACTCCTGTGCTTCTGGGCTGGATACAGGAGAGATGAAGGGCAAGGAATCCCTGAGGAGGATGGGGAACTAAATTCTGAGGCTGCAGAAAGAAGAATCACAGTTGGTGGTTAATTTCCAGTGTGCACTTGGAGCCAGGCAGACCTCAGGTCTGTGAATGACCTCCACCCTCTTGTCTATAAAATGAGGGTGATGAGAAGAGCACTTCCTTTGTAGCTGATCATGTTGGAAAGGCCTTAGCCAGTTCCTGGCCCCAGAGAAGGCTCTGCTCTTGTCGGTGAACCTTTTTTATGGTGGTGTCTCTGCCCTGGGAGGTTGGGAAGACAGGACGGAGAGGGCACCATGTGAGCTGAGCACTGTAGGACAAAGGACTGGAGGGCTTAAAGGAAGGGAATGACATCAGGAGCTTGGGATGAGGACATGCACACTACTGTATATAAGATAACCCATGAAACCGACAGTATCACACAGGGCGCTCTACCCGATACTGTGTGATAACCTATATGCGAAAAGATTCTTAAAAAAAAAAAAAACAGCAAATATAGGGGACTTCCCTGGTGGTACAGTGGTTAAGAATAATTAATTAATCAAAAAAATGCATGTATAACTGCACGACTTGCTGTACATCTGAAACTAACACAATCTGTAAATCAACTCTACTCCCATAAAATGAAAATACTCTAAATCAACAAAAAAAGAGGGACTTCCCTGCTGGTCCCGTGGTTAAGAATCCATCTGTCAGTGCAGGGGACGTGGATTCGACCCCTGATCTGGCAAGACCCCCACATGCTGAGGAGCAACTAAGCCCATGAGCCACAACGACTGAGTCCACGCTTTGGAGCCCGTGCTCTGCAACAAGAGGAGCCGCGTGTGCCCCAGCGGAAGAGGAGCCCCGTCTTGCTGCAACTAGAGAGCCTGCCTAGCGACAAAGACCCAGCATACCCCAAAATAAATAAACAATACCATTTTTTAAAAAAGAAGAAGAAAGGGATTCACAGCAGAGAAGTCCCTAGGGAATGGCAGACAGGCAAGGGGGAGCTGAGGAGCGGGGAGAGGGTAGGACTGGATCTGAGCAGTCTCAGGACACACTGGGCAAGCCCCCTGGACAACTGGCTGTCTCTTCCACACGCTGCTTCAGTGAGGAGGCTTCTGGCTGCAGGTAATAGGCATCCTGACTCAGGCTGGCATAAGCAATAAGCTGGTTTGCTAAGTCGCTTCAGTCGTGTCCGACTCTGCGACACCTGGACAAAACATGCCTCCCAGCATGGGGTCAGCTCCCAGGTCAGGGCTGTCCCTTCTTCACCCAGAGCTGAATCCTCAGGGAACAGTGGAGGCCACCTGGTTTCTTCCTGGAGTCCAGCAGGAGGGAAAGAGGGCCTCCCACAGCCAGAGGAGAGTGAAAACGCTGGCTTAAAACTCAACGTTCAAAAAACGAAAATCGTGGCATTCAGTCCCATCACTTCATGGCAAATAGATGGGGAAAAAAATGGAAACAGTGACAGACCTTATTTCCTGGGCTCCAAAATCACTGTGGATGGTGACTGCAGCCATGAAATTAAAAGACGCTTGCTCCTTGGAAGGAAAGCTATGACAAACCTAGACAGCATATTAAAAAGCAGAGACATCACTTTGCTGACAAAGGTTCGTCTAGTCAAAGCTATGGTTTTTCCAGTAGTCATGTATAGATGTGAGAGTTGGACCATAAAGAAGGCTGACACTGAAGAACTGACGCTTTTGCACTGTGGTACTGGAGAAGGCTGCTGAGACTCCCTTGGAAACAAGGAGATCAAACCAGTCAATCCTAAAGGAAATCAGTCCTGAATATACTTTGGAAGGACTGATGTTGAAGCTGAAGCTCCAATACTTTGGCCACCTGATGCGAAGAGCTGACTCATTGGAAAAGACCCTGATGCTTGGAAAGACTGAGGGCAGGAAAAGGGGGCAACAGAGGATGAGATGGTTGGATGGCATCATCGACTCAATGGACATGAATCTGAACAAACTCCAGGAGACAGTGAAGGACAGGAAAGCCTGGGGTCTGCATGCTGCAGCTCATGGGGTCACAAAGAGTCAGACACGACTGAGCGACTGAACAGCACCACAGCCTAGGTCTCCAGGAGATGGCCTGGAGCTGGGGTAATCCCAAGCCAGTGCTGCTACACACTGGGGAGGGCTGGAGGCACCACACACATCAAGAAGGGACTTTTGTTTTACAAAAACCATTAACCTAGGGTCAAGGGCTGGGAGCCTGATCTCTACCCCTTCCCAGGCTCGCAGCATGATGGGCTGGGTCCACCTCACCTCAATGGCCACAATGTCCAGCACAGGGCCTGGCATGGAGTAAGTGCTCCATGAGGACTTGTTAGATGAATGATGAATGGTGCCCTATTTCCATAAGTTCAGAGAATCAGGAGAGAGCAGCCATCAGTTAAATAAACAGGATTTTATTTATCCTTCAGACCAGGATTTCTCAGGACAGTGTCTGGAATCACTAGGAGGATGAGTGACAGGCTGAATAACTCCTAAAAACACCAGGTCATAGTCCCTGAAACCTGTGAATGCTTCCTGATAAAGCAAAGAGGGTGCTGCAGGTGTGATTAAATGAAGGATCCTGAGATAGGGGAAGTTATCCTGGATCGTCTGGACAGGCCCTAAATGGAATCACAATTGTCCTTATAAGAGGAAGACACAGGAGATTTGATGGGAGGAAAGGTGATCTGAAGACAGAAACAGAGACTGGAGTGCTGGAGTGATGGGGCCACAAGCCAAGGAATGCCAGCAGCCTCCGGAAGCTGGAAGAGACAAGGAACAGATTCTCCCCTGGGGCCTCCAGACGGAACTAGCCCTGCTGAACTTGTCTGAGCCCAGCAGGACTCAGTTTGGACTTTGGCCTCCAGAACCACAAGAGGATAAATTTCTGTTGTATTAATATTAAGCCACCCAGTCTGAGGTCAGGTATTACTGCAGCCCTAGGAAACAAAGATGGGATGGCTATTAAAACGCAGATTGTTGTTGTTTAGTCACTAAGTTGTATTGGACTCTTGGCAACCCCCATGGACTGTTTGTTGCCTGCCAGGCTCCTCTGTCCATGGGATTCTCCAGGCAAAGAATACTGGAATGGGTTGCCATTTCCTTCTCCAGGGGTCTCAAGCTAGGGATCAAACCCAAGTCTCCTCCACTGGCAGGCGGATTCTTTACCGCTGACCCACCAGGGAAACCCTACAATCCATGATAAATTCAGTTCAGTTCAGTCGCTCAGTCGTGTCTGACTCTTTGTGACCCCATGGACTGCAGCATGCCAGGCATCCCTGTCCATCACCAACTCCCAGAGCTTGCTCAAACTCATGTCCATCGAGTTGGTGATGCCATCCAACCATCTCATCCTCTGTTGCCCCCTTCCCCTCCTGCCTTCAATCTTTCCCAGCATCAGGGTCTTTTTTAAAAAAATTATTTATTTATTTTTTAATTTTAAAATCTTTAATTCTTACATGCGTTCCCAAACATGAACCCCCCTCCCACCTCCCTCTCCATAACATCAGGGTCTTTTCAAATGAGTCAGTTCTTCACATCAGGTGGCCAAAGTACTGGAGCTTCAGCTTCAGAATCAGTCCTTCCAATGAATATTCAGGACTGATTTCCTTTAGGATGGACTGGTTGGCTCTCCTTGCAGTCCAAGGGACTCTCAAGTGTCTTCTCCAACACCACAGTTTAAAAGTTCAATTCTTTGGCACTCAGCTTTCTTTATGATCCAATTCTCACATCTATACATGACTACTGGAAAAACCACAGCTTTGACTATACAGAACTTTGTCAGTAAAGTAATGTCTCTGCTTTGTAATATACATCTAGGTTTGTCATAGCTTTTCTTCCAAGGAGCAAGGAGAATGGAAATCACAATTACAGAAAACTAACCAAACTGATCACTTGGACCACAGCCTTGTCTAACTCAATGAAACTGTGAGCCATGCCGTGTAGGGTTACCCAAGACGGATGGGTCATGGTGGAGAGTTCTGACAAAACGTGGTCCACTGGAGAAGGGAATGGCAAACACTTCAGTCTTCTTGCCTTGAGAACCCCCAGGAACAGTAGGAAAAGGCAAAAAGACATGACACTGAAAGATGAACTCCCCAGGTCGGTAGGTGCCCAATATCCTATTGGAGAAGAGTGAAGAAATCACTCCAGAAAGAATGAAGAGACAGAGCCAAAGCAAAAGCAGTGCAGGCTTGTGGATGTGACTGGTGATGGAAGTGAAGTCCGATGCTGTAAAGAACAATATTGCTTAGGAACCTGGAATGTTAGGACCATGAATCAAGGCAAATTGGAAGTGGTCAAACAGGAGATGGCAAGAGTGAACATCGACATTTTAGGAATCAGTGAACTAAAATGGACAGGAGTGGGCGAATTTAATTCAGATCGACCATTATATCTACTACTGTGGGCAGGAATCCCTTAGAAGAAATGGAGTAGCCCTCGCAGTTAACAAAAGAGTCCGAAATGCAGTACTTGGGTGCAATCTCAAAAAACAACAGAATGATTTCTGTTCGTTTCCAAGACAAACCGTTCATTATCACAGTAATCCAAGTCTATGCCCCAACCAGTCATGCTGAAGAAGATGAAGTTGAACGGTTCTATGAAGACCTACAAGACCTTCTAGAACTAACACCCAAAATCCACATTCAGTTCAGTTCAGTCGCTCAGTCATGTCTGACTCTTTGTCACCCCATGAATCGCAGCACGCCAGGCCTCCCTGTCCATCACCATCTCCCAGAGTTCACTCAAACTCACATCCATCGAGTCGGTAATGCCATCCAGCCATCTCATCCTCTGTCGTCCCCTTTTCCTCCTGCCCCCAATCCCTCCCAGCATCAGAGTCTTTTCCAATGAGTCAACAGTTCGCATGAGGTGGCCAAAGTACTGGAGTTTCAGCTTTAGCATCATTCCTTCCAAAGAAATCCCAGGGCTGATCGCCTTCAGAAATCCACATTACTGGGTTCCAAACTAGAAACATGGGATGCTAGGCCAGAGACTCTGCATTTTAAGCAAGTTTTTCCTCCTCCTCCCCTGCCCTGCACATTGAAGCATGAGAAAGAAGCTCTGCCTCAGAACAGAAGGTGACTGGGACTTGATTCACACAGAACACGGCTCATGGCAGCCTCTTTGGGACCCAGAGGACCCAGTCCTGTGAAACTCACCAGCTCTCCCAGGAGCCCTGCCCCAAGGCCACAGATATGCTGGTCCTGACTTGGGCCGGCCTGGGCCCCCTCTTTTCCTCTCATTTATTGTTCCCCTCATCTCCCAATCTTCAGCATCCCTCATCACAGATCATAGCACCAGATTGCAGTTCCCCTGCTAAGGGCTGCAAGAGCCCCACAACCAAGGCAGATCGGTCCTCTCCTAACCATCAGGGTCCCCAAATTATTCCTGGCATGGAGGGCTCAGCAAACACATGACTGTGTCCTTGATGTCACTGACCCTTCTGTACCCCCGAGATGTTCTGGTAGTTAGTGAGACAGAAGCTGGGCAAGAGCTGGGAGGCTGGTCCCCTGGTCCCAGCCTCTCCTGTAGAAGCAGGCCGGACCCCCAGATGCTACACAGGAATGAAGGCAGAGCTCCTCCATCCCGCCACCCCCACCCCACAGGACCCTGTGTGGCCTGCCAGCAGGTAAACAGAAGAGGAGTCTGAGGAGGAAGAACCCACAGCAGCCTGGCTCTTCAGGGCTGGAAGGGAGGGGAGTGGAGGGGACCCAGCACTGCCTTTCCTTTGGGACACTGCTTCTCATCTGTGCCTGCCTCTAAGCAGCTGGGGGACTGGCCGTGAGCCCATCCCCTTCCATCCCAGGTCCTCCATCCTTCAGCCAACGGGGCTCAACACCAGGGTCCCCCAGAGTTCAGAAGCAGGATTCCTGCATTCTGTCAGAAGGCACGATGTCCAAAGTGTTTTGTTTCGGTTTTTTGGCTGTGCCACGCGGCATGTAAGTTTCCCGACCAGGGATCAAACCCGTGCCCTCTTCAGTGGAAATACAGTCTTAACCACTGGACCACCAGGGAGGTCCCCAAATGTCTTGTGTGGGGACATGACTACTCCCCAGCTCCAAGCAGTTCTGCTGCTGCCCGGCCATGCTCTCTCAACCTGAGGCTTTCACTTGCTCAACTCACCCAGCTCTGAAGACTGGTGGGTCTTCCCTCGCTCTATACTCTCCGGCCTAAAGCAACCTTGCAAATAAGTGGGGCCATTTCCCAGCCCATGGAGGGCTGATAGCAAAATGATCAAGTCCAGCCCTTCTTTCTACCAGCCCAGGATAGATGGTCGCTGCTGACTTCCTCCATATCACTCTATCTCTTAAATCCTCTGTAGCTCCCTATTGCCTACCGCAGTCATTTCCAAACCTCGCTTTTCTACACCTGTGTTTATAAAACAGATGAGAGCTGAACTGCTCAGGTTGAGGCAGGAGTGGAGACAAGGCTGAACTCTGCCCCCACCCTCCTATTTCCTGGAATGGTTTGCTTACGTTGGCAAACCATTAGCCAAGAGATAAGGCAGATATGACCGTGGCCCACAGATCTCCTACCCCTCCTTGCCTGGCCTCTTGGGACAGGGGTCATGGTTGCAGGGAGCCTCCCCAGGAGAGGCTATACTTCTGAGGCCAGCAGAGTCCCCACCTCCCAATGCCTACAGTTGTTGTTGTTCTTTAGTTGTTAAGTCGTGTTCCACTCTTCGCAACCCCATGGACTGTGGCCCACCAGGCTCCTCTGTCCATGGGATTTCCGTGGCAAAAATACTGGAGTGGGTTGCCATTTCCTTCTCCAGGGGATTTTCCCATCAGGGATTGAACTCATGTCTCCTGCATTGGCAGGCAGATTCTTCACCACGGAGCCACTGGGGAAGCAGTGCCTAGAGAAGCACCCACAAACATCTGAGGGAGCACCACCCCACACCAGGCCCCGTGCTGGGCGCTAGGGTACGCGAGGCAGAAGTGGGGGCCTTCGACAGCAGGAACCTTTGGGGAGAGGCCTGGCATCCAAGAGACAAGTCCAGGGATAGATGGATGCAAATGGCAACAAGTGCCATCAAGACAACAGAGCCAAGAAGAGGAATCTGGCGTGAGGCCTGGGGGATGCCGTCAGACCAGGGGATCGGGGGAACCTGGCAGGAGGGCTGGGGGATGCCGTCAGACCAGGGGATCAGGGGGAACCTGGCAGGAGGGCTGGGGCACGTTGTTAGACCAGGGGATCAGGGACGGCCAAGGTCTCTGAGAAGGACAGGAACAGAGCGTCCAGACAGAGATAACAGCGTATGCAAAGGCCCTGAGGCTCCATATGCTTCTAGTCAGGAATCAGGGGACGAATAAAAGCGTCATATCGAGTCCCTCCCACTCCACAAAAGGACAGGTAACACAGTAACCTCACTCATCAATCAGAGACCAGAACCCGGAATAGCCACTGACAGGAGGTGGGATAAATAAACGGCAAAATTCAACTGAACAACGAAAAAGGACGGGTGCTCATGTGCTCAGTGACGTGGATGAATCACCAAAACATGTGGAACGAAAAAGCCAGGCACGGGGACTTCCCTGGTGGTCCAGCAGCTGAGACTCCAGGCTCCCAATGCAGGGGGCCTCGGTTTGATTCCTGGTCAGGGAACCAAGTCCCACCAGCCTCAATGAATCGAAGATCTTGTGTGCAGCAATTAAGACCCACCACAACCAAAGAAATGAATACCGTGTTTTCAAAGCCAGGCATAAAAGAGACCCTCCTCTGATTATACGTGTGTGTAAATGGAAAGCTGTCCGTGGTGAAGAAGGAGAGATTAGCAGATCCCTGTAGGATGGAGCATGACAGGAACATCCCCAGGTGATGGAGCCTGGATTTTTGCCCAGGGTAGTGATCACACAGGAACAGACATGTGCGAAATCGTGGAGCTGTACGTGTAACCCGAGAGCTTTCTAGCTTATGTAAAGGACACGCAGGAAAGTACAGCAAGGCAGAGACACAGTTTGCCCTATTTGGAAAGAAAGCTTCCCGCCTCACCCCAGCCCACCTCGTGCAAATCAGGAGTCACCCTGCAGATTCTGAGATCACACCCCGGGGAAGAAAAGTCCTGGGTTCCCTCCCAGAAAAAGAAAAAAAAAAAAAAAACCACCCAAACCCCGTCTTGTCCTATGTGTAAACGGGGACCTGGACCCCGCCACCCCCAGATTTTCCATCCTCTTCCCCGCTCCTTCCCCTCAAGGCCCGAGGGTCCCAGGGGGTCCCAGGATAGGGACCAGGTGGACCCGGAGACCAACCTTCCGGAATGTTCGGTGTCAGGCTGGGAAGGGCCCGACTCCTCCCCAGCAGCTCGGCTGTAACCCGAGCCTCCTCCGGTTAAGCGGATTTCTCCCGGGGCAGGAACCCCCCCCCCCCCCCCCGGCCACCCCCGCCCCCGCCAGGTTCTGGAATGCAGCCTGGGGTGTGGAGGGTGGGACCGGGCAGGGATAACAAAGGGTGAAACCGCTTTGAAACTCTGCTTCCTGCCCCCCCTCGACCAGTACAAGAGCTGAACAAACAGGCCCTCTCCTCCCAGCTAGGCCTTTGTTGGGAGCGGAGGGCGAGGGGGACCGTCTGGTGCCCGCCCCTCCCCTGGCTGGAATTGCAGTTCCCCCCCACCCCCCACCCTCCAGGCCCAGCTGCCCCCGCCGGCTGCGTGGAGCCCGCGCCCTCCGGTTCCTGGGAAGAGGGGCAGAGCACAGATCCAGCGCTTCCTCACCAACTCGTCGGCCTCCAGCATTGGGCCCACCCGTCGAGATGCGATTCAGCCCCACCGCTTGGAGTCCGTTGGAGGGAGGCATCAGGGCCTCCCGCGGTGGTTGAGGCTTCGCAGTGAGGCCCAGACTGAGGTCGTGGGGTTAAAGGCCTGCTTGAGGGGGGCATACCCACCCCCTATCCCCCTACTCCACCCCCCGCCTGGGTGGGCTTCTCCCCTTCTCTACCTCATGAGGCCTCCTTGCCTGGGTCCCGCTCCAGGATTCTGGTTCTCAAACCTGGACAGACTGAGACAGGGGCTATGAAGTGTCCTCGGAACGGTTTTGTTTAGTTTCAATAAGAGGAGCCACCTTGGGACTTCCCTGGAGATCAGGGGTTAGGACTTGGTGCTGGCAATGCAGGGGGGTGCGGGTTTGATCCCTGGTCAGGGAACTAGGATCCCATAAAAAAATTTAAAAAACAAATTTAAGGGGAGCCACATTTACTCAAAAGGGCTTCTCTGGTGATTCAGATGGGAAAGAATCTGCCTGCAATGCAGGAGACCTGGGTTTGATCCCTGAGATGAGAAGATCCCCTGGAGAAGGGAATGGCAACCCACTCCAGTATTCTTGCCTGGAGAACTCCATGGACAGAGGAGCCTGGCAGGCTATGGTTCATGTAGCTCCAAAGAGCATCACACCTTTATTTGGAGCCACACTCATCCGGGCACTTCCCTGAATCAAGTGAGGATGGGATGGGAACACAGCCCACTGGGGCCCAGTTCTCAATCTCGCCAAATGAATAGGGAGGGGAAGGGGCAACACTGAGTCTCCAGCCCCTCTCATCCTGCCAACTTCTCCAGAGGTGATGGGGAACGGCTGGGCAGGGCCCCTAGTAAGGAGACCTTCCTGTGAGAGGACGGGCCTTTGGAAGGGAGCCATTTATCCAGCAGGCACAAGCGTAGGGAACCACCAGTATACACGCGCAATGGCAGAGACAAATAAGGCCACACCTGGGCACCTGTCCCCTGCTCACAGGCTAGTCCCAGCAACCCGATCCCCCACAGGGTCCTCAGGAAAGGCCTCGTGGCTCCCACCACTCTCCCAGAAGACCCCCCGCCCCACTTGCTGCCCCACTGCGGTCTTCCCTCCTCCCCCTCTCTCTGCCCTCCCACTGCTGAGCCCCAGCTTCAGCTCCCAGTCCAGTTTCCATCTGCCCTGAACACACACGGCTCCTCCAAGCCCAGGCCCAGATGGTCTCTGGAGCTTCTCCATCCTTGAAAACTCCCCTCGGACAGGATCTTCACCTCAGCTGTGCACCCATGGAACCCCAAGGGAGGACACCCTGCTCCCTCCTCAGCCTGCACCTTGGCCTCCCTGGACCCCTTCCTCATTCATCTTGTCCAGGGGCATTGCCTGGGGGCCAGGCCACCGGGGATGGGGCAGGAGCTGGCCAGACCACTGGAGGGAGTCCCCTGTTGTATCTCTTGGTGAAGGGAAAGCCAAGACAGAAGTGGGCTTGATGGCTTCATCCCTGTCCTCAGAGATGTTACAGAAGCTGAGCTGGGTGGGTGGGGCTGAGAACCCTAAAGACCCCCACATCCCACAAACCAGCAGATGTGGTCCGGCTGCATGGGACCTGCCCGTCTCCTCTGGGGCCTCACCCTCTCCAAGCAGCCTCACCAACTCCACCAAGCTGGCCTGGGGGTGGGGGTCTCCTCTGCACTCCCCCTGCCGCAGCCCTGACCACTCTGGACTGCCCTTGTCTCTGCAGCTCTGCCCCTCCCGCACCAGCTGGGTTTCCAAGATTCTGCTCACTGGCAGGCACAGAGAGAGAAGTGGATTCGTGAGCGAGTGAGTGAAGAAATCAACGAAGGGGTGAAAATGAAAGAAAAGGGAAGAGCTTTTCCACCAGTTGCTCATTTACAGGCTTCCCTGCCCTTGCAGGTCGCGCCCACACTCAGGGGAAGAATTTACCCCCTCCCCAGTTAATGTTGGTCATTAACTCAGTGCCTAGACTTGCCTGGTTAATGAATAATTAAACTGGACAAGGGCTGACCTCAGGCTGACCTTGAGCCTCCTCCCGCTAAGTTCCCACCGCAGTCGGATGTGCGACCGCTTCAGGGTGACCCGCTTCCTACGGTGCTCTACTGGTGGGTTCTGAATCCTAGGGAAACACCAGGCACAGAGAAACCCTGGTCCCAGTCCTGGGCGCCCCAGCCTGCCCGCGAGGCTGCCGTCCAGGACATGGGGAGAGGCGACTCTTTTTTCTCCACACTCCTTACCAAAGCCCAGAATTGCAGACCTGAGTTGGCATGTGGGCCTCAAGCTGGACTCTGCCACTCATGCGCCAGTGATGAGAGGGTGACAGGCAGGAAAGCCAGGGGTCTCCAAACGGAGGAAATAAGCTGCAAGGGTCAGACATGTTTTCTCTCTTCTTGAAGTGGCAGGAGTAAACTAACTACAGTGTCAGATTTTTTTCCTTCTCTATACAAAATTAAAAGGAGGTTTCTCTTAAAATTCTGTGTTGCCATGACGACACCTGGGTCCACCTGAACTTACCTTTTCTTAAACCTTGAGCTAACCGATGCGTTTTTCTTATGGAAATGTTTTTCTTAAGCTATGTTAATGAAACTATGTATTTGCTTTGGAATTTGCCTGTCTTCAAAATGATTCCACCCAAGACTAACACTTTTTCTTTTCTCAAACCTTGGGCTGATAATAGCTCAACAAACCATTATTCATATTAATTATTTTATGGCTGGGGGATGACACACCTCGTTCCATCCTATCTCAAAAATAAATATTGTGGGAGAGGGGCCTGGTGAAACTCCCTCAGCCTTGAGGTGTCTCTCTTATCTGGTTAATAGCTTTCTAACTGACATAAAACAGCCTGCTAAAAACTAGCAAGGGGGCACTCTTTCTGCCCCCTTCTGCTGTCTAGGTCAGGAGGTTTGTCTATCTCTTTGATACTTTAATAAAACTTTATTACACAAAAGCTCTGAGCGACCAAGCCTCATCACTGGCCCCGGATTGAATTTCTTGCCTCCGGAGGCCAAGAATCCTGGCGTCTTTCACAGCTCAGCAACAGCGTTTCAGTAACCTGAGGGTCCAGCTCTCCCCCAGCACTGCGCCTCAGTTTCCCCATCAGTCCAACAAGGCGGATGGGCTCAGAATGACAGCAAATCATGCTGATGCTGTGGAAACAGGCAAGTGTTGCAGCCAAGCCAGAGGAGACCTCAGAGACCAGGTCACCATGTGCAGTGAGGGCCTGCAATCACACAGCAAGTGGGCCAGTCGGAGGGCTAGGGGGAGGACACAGGCTCCTAGCCACAGTCCCGGTCTCCCTCCCCTTCTTGGCAGCCCTCCCTGTGGCCCATTATGCTCTTCTCTTCTTGTTATTCATTCATTCAGTGGATAAGTTAGGCAGCGCTCCGCATCAGGGGCCAGGGTCTTGCCCTCAGGGTGGCCCAACCCTGGGGACACAGACATCCCAGGCAGCTCCGATCCAGAGCTGTTTGTGAAGGTTTGCAAAAGAGAGGGGTGAGAGAGCCTCCCAGAGAAGGTGGAGGAGGAGAAGGGAAGAGGGGAGACAGGAGTTAACAGCAAAGGCCCCGCAGAACAAGAACGATCCCTTGGGAGAGTTACATGCAGTTCAGTTTGGCTATATCAAGACCCAGGGAGCCACAAGCAGGAGTTTGAAATTAACTCCAAGACGACGAGTCAAAGCGTTTGAACTAGGGAGAGGGATGGTCAGAGTGCAGTCTGGAAAGATGGCTGAGTCTGGAAAGAGAAAGCCCAGGAGGTTGTGGGTGTTATGCCAGGCAAGAGCCAGTGAGGTCTGGATCCATGGCAGGAGTTGGGAGAGAAGGAAAGAGCTTTGAGAGTTACTAGGAAGTAGAATCATTAAGATTTGGTAACTGACTTCTGATGAGAAGGTTGGATGGCTCCACCAACTCAATGGACATGAGTCTGACCAAACTCTGGGAGATGGTGAAGGACAGGGAAGCCTGGTGGGCTGCAGTCCATGGGGTCACAAAGAGTCGGAGCAAACTCTGGGAGATGGTGAAGGACAGGGAAGCCTGGTGGGCTGCAGTCCATGGGGTCTCAAAGAGTCGGACATGGCATGAGCAGCTGAAAAACAAGGACAACCGACTTCTGCTTCTGACCAAGATGGAGTAATGGCGGCCAGATTTCCTATCCCACCTGAAACAACCATAAAATTCAGACAGAAGAAAAAAAATTAAACAGTGGTTTTCAAGAAAGAACCGTATGAAAGTATTAGAGGGAACTGTGCCTGATGCTCACACAGGGCTGGGAATACTGCCTGTTCCCACCAGCCAGACTGGAAAAGTCATAATTCACAGGGAAGCGGGGAGAGCACTTAGGAAGGTCTTGTCTCAGAGGTGGGGAAGAGTTAGTCCTAGACAGTATTGCTAAAAACCCACCTAATAAATCTTCAAGCAAGACCCAAAAACATCAATTGGTTCCCAAGTAATTTAACTGCTTCCCAGAAGAAAGCTCAAGAAGATTTATAAGAATACAAAAATATCCCAAAATCACAATGTCTGGCATCCACTAAAAATTACCAGGCATACAAGGAAGCCGGAAAACATAAGCCATAAAGAAAAGAATAATCAATCAATGGCAACTGACCCAGAACTGACACAGATGTTAGAATTAACAGAGAAGGATTCTAAAACAGCTTTTATAATTCTATTCCACATTTTCAAAATGCTACAGACATGAAGATCGAAGAAGGCAATGGCACCCCACTCCAGTACTCTTGCCTGGAAAATCCATGGACGGAGGAGCCTGGTAGGCTGCAGTCCATGGGGTCGCTGAAGGTTGGACACGACTGAGGGACTTCACTTTCACTTTTCACTTTCACGCATTGGAGAAGGAAATGGCAACCCACTCCAGTGTTCTTGCCTGGAGAATCCCAGGGACAGGGGAGCCTGGTGGGCTGCCGTCTATGGGGCCACACAGAGTCAGACACGACTGAAGCGACTTAGCAGCAGCAGCAGAGACATGAAGATAAACAAAAGACCCAAATTAACTTTTAAGAATTGAAAATTGCAATGTCTGAGGTTAAAAAATACACCGAGTGGGATTTGTGGCAGATTAGATAAGGCAGAAGAAACGTTCGTGAACGTGAAGGCATAGCAATAAAAACTATCCAAAACGAAACATGGAGAAGAAGTGTTTTTTAAAATGGGAAGAACACCAGTCAGCTGTAGAATAATTCCAAGCAGCTTAATATACGGATAATTGGAGTCCCAGAGGAAAGGGGGGAATGGAACAGAAAAATATTGGAAGAACTCATGGATGAAAAACTTCCAAATTTAATGAAATCAGTATCCAAGAAGTTCAATGAACCCTAAGCACAGATGCTTGGTGACTTACTGGATGTGGAAGGTGGAGGAGAAGAAGCAGACAAGGGTAATGTCCTGACTTCTGGCCCAGAAGATGTGGCTGGGGTACCGTGAAGGGGAAGCCTGGAAGAGGGGAGGGCGGGATTGGGTTGGGAAGGGCCTGGGTAGGCTTTAAGGACACACAGGAGATGTCAAGGGCAGCAACCACGGTGGGTTTAGTGTTCAGAAGACAATGGACCGGAGATCGATGTCCAGAAGGCCATGGTTTGGAGATCTAAAGTGGCAATGTGGTCCCTTAGAGGTGCAGTCTGGTGAGGCTGGCTTGGCCCTGCAGTGGGAACATCTCAGGACATGGCACAGAAAGAGGTAGCTGTCCTGAGGATGGTTGGAACCAGAGGGATCTGGAAGAAGGTGGCAAGCACAAATATTCTCAGAAAAGTGAGGGCTAGATAGGTGGGAGGTGGGGAGGAGGCAAGGATGTCTGAATTTTAGACCTCAGAAGTACGGCCGTGCGAGTGATGACCAGGTCAGGGTGGACCATCGTGCAGGAGCCAAGCCAAGTTCCCCGGAAGCAACAGGATGGAGAAAGAGGGAGCCCAGCGTGTCAGCCAGGGGGTCCCGGTGGTGCTGGAGGGAGACTGAGCGAGGAAAGGAGGGTTGTGGGAGGCCCCAAAGTCTTCTGAAGTATTGTGCCAGGTGAGGAGAGACCCCAGGGACCAGGGTACAGGAACCCCAAAGGTATGAGGGAGTTGGATGGGGATGGGGGAGAAGCAAGCTGTGGTGGACGGAAGACCATCACAGACCTACCTTAGGAACCACAGAGCTTCCCATGGACAGAAAAAGCATGAACAAGCTCATTTTCTGCACAGCGGGCTCCATCACTACCACCCAGGCCGGCAGCTTAAGGAGGGATGCACTGGACTTCCCTGGTGGTCCAGTGGCAAAGACTCCACACTCCCCAGGCTGGAGGCCCAGGTTCGATCCCTCGTCAGGGAACTAGATCCCACATGCCTCAACTAAAGTTTCCGAATACCTCAGTGAAGATATAAGATCCTGTGTGCTGCAACTAAGACCCGGCATAGCCAAATAAATAAATAGTTTTTTTAATATTACTCAGCCATAAAAAGGAACGCCTTTGATTCAGTTCTAATGAGGTAGATGAACCTAGAACCTATTATACAGAGTGAAGCATGTCAGAAAGAAAGACAAATATCGTGCTCTAAGGCATATATATGGAATCTAGAAAAATGGTACTGGAGAATTTATTTACAGGGCAGCAATGGAGAAACAGACATAGAGAACAGACTTAATGGACATGGGGAGAGGGGAGGAGAGGGCGAGATGTATGGAAAGAGTAACATGGAAACTTATATTACCATATGCAAAATAGATAGCCAACGGGAATTTGCTGTCTGGCTCAGGAAACTCAAACAGGGGCTCTGTATCAACCTAGAGGGGTGGGATTGGTGGAGGGGGGAGATGAAAGGGAGGTTTAAAAGGGAGGGGGTATATGTATTCCTATGGCTGATTCATGTTGAGGTTTGACAGAAAACAACAAAATTCTGTAAAGCAATTATCCTTCAATTAAAAATTTTTTTTTTTACTTTAAAAAAAAAGGAAGGATGTTCTTGTGCATCTTGCCTTCACCAGAGGCTCCAGCTGCTTCAGAGGAGAGCCTTGGCCCAGTCCCGATCTGGGCCTTGAAGCCAGGGAGATGGGAGTGGAGAAAAAGTCACGAGGTGACAGACACGGCCTGCCACTGGAGCCTACGATGCTCACAGCAGACAGGCAGGGGCACAGGTGTGAGAAGCCCCAACAGGGAGGTGGCAGGCGGCGGCTCAAAGGCTCAGGAAAGCCTCCCTTGGCAAGGGGCCCGGGGGAGGCCTCAGCCTGCTCGGCAAGACCACCTGTTGTCTCCTGCCCCTGCCATCCCTAGCGGCCCGGAGGAGGTGTGGGGAGAAGGCCGTTTCCCTGGACCCCGGCTGGCTGCAGCGGGCAGCTGGCAGTTCTGGCCAGCTTCTACCTCCCTCTTCAGCATTTTGTACCAGGTAGGAGGCAGCCAAGCCCTGCCCGGGTCTGTCTTCTCTTGAGCTCTGCTGAAAGATGGGGAAGCACCCTCCTCCCCATGGCAGTGTGCTGTACTCCCTAATGGACGTGGGGTGGCACACACCCAGGGCGCTGTGTTCATGCTCAGAACGGGCATGGAGGCAAACACAGACACAGGCACGAACATACACAACCTCGGAAATGCACGTGCACTAGGGAGGCACTCCCTACACCGACGTGCACACACGTAGAGGACTCGCACGGGCACACACACACACAGGGAAGGCCTGGAACCACAAAGGTGTATACCTGCACCGCATACACCTGCATGCCACACGTGCCAGCATGCACACATCACACACTCAGAATGCAAATACACAGGCGGTGTCCAGACACACAGCCCCGTCCTGCACATCTCTGCAGCTCCGTGTGTCCACAGAGATGCCCATCCCACGTGCTTCTAAGCATTCAAGGGGATGTCCCACCTGCCACACAAACGTGCACTGAAAACCAGGTACAAACAGATGTACACAGGCACGTACAACGCGCATAAAGATGCACATTTACATAAGTGAGCACATGCACATGGGTACACAGTTATTCATACCTATACGGGGCTACCCACGCTTATACCTACGTGAACGTGCAGGCTGAGCAGTGTGTGTACACGTGCACAGCCATGCCCATGTACGCAACGCACAGATACACGCGGAGAGGGCGGCCAAAAAGTTCAGCCGGGTTTTCCAGTGCCATCTTTTCAATGCCATCTTTTCAGTTCAGTTCAGTTCAGTCGCTCAGTCGGTCCGACTCTTTGCGACCCCATGAAACACAGCACGCCAGGCCTCCCTGTCCATCACCAACTCCCAGAGTCTACCCAAACCCATGTCCACTGAGTTGGTGATGCCATCCAACCATTTCATCCTCTGTCGTCCCCTTCTCATCCTGCCCTCAATCTTTTCTAGCATCAGGGTCTTTTCAAATGAGTCAGCTCTTAGCATCAGGTAGCCAAAGTATTGGAGTTTCAGCTTCAACATCAGTCCTTCCAATGAACACCCAGGGCTGATCTCCTTCAGAATGGACTGGTTGGATCTCCTTGCAATCCAAGAGACGCTCAAGAGTCTTCTCCAACACCACAGTTCAAAAGCATGAATTCTTTGGCGCTCAGCCTTCTTCACCGTCCACCTCTCACATCCGTACACCTTATGCACGTACCATCTTATGGAGAACTCCAAACACAAAGAGGAACACATGTGCTTGTATGTTGTTGTTGTTTAGTCACTAAGTTGTGTCCGACTCTTTGAGACCCTATGGACTGTAGCCCTCCAGGTACCTTTGTCCATGGACTTCTCCCAGCAGCAATACCAGAGTGGGTTGCCATTTGCTTCTCCAAGGCATCTTCTCAACCCAGGGGTCGAACCTGCATCTCCTGCACTGGCAGGCAGATTCTTTACCACTGAGCCACCAGGGAAGCTCGTACTCATCTGTACCTGCATGCTTATAAAAGCCTAAGTAAAGGCGCTCAACACATTCATGCTATATGGAAAGCATCCCAGGGGCAGGGACTGTGGGCCCTGGTTCACAGTTGCATCCCTGAAGCCCAGCTCAGGGCCCAGTGCCCAGAGGGTTTGCAGGCCTGCAACATCGGGAAAAGCTCAGAGGCAAGAGGGCGACAGTCTGGTGAGGGGCCAAGAGTCCCCTGTGAGTGAATGAGGCTGGGATGGGCCTGGTGGCTGGGGAGAGGGTGTTCAGGACAGTTACCCCTTGACTTCTTCCTCCCCTCCTTCCCCATTTGCACGCCTCTGTTCATCCTCCTGCATACTGATGGCAGGTGGAATGTCAGATGGGGTGGGAGGGAGAGGAGTGTCACAGAAAACAGAGGGCCTTGCAGCCAGGGAGGCAGGTCTTGTTTCAAATCTGGCTCTGTCTTAGTGCCGGGGGACCTAGCCAGGGCACTGACTTTCTCTGGGCCTCAGTTACCTCTAGGTGTTCAGAACAGTATGAACAGGCAAAAAGATAGGACACTGTAAGATGAACTCCCCAGGTCGGTAGGTGTCCAATATGCTCCTGGACAAGAGTGGAGAAATAGCTCCGGATGGAAAGAAGAGGCCCAGCCAAAGCAAAAACAACGACCAGTTGTGGATGTAACTGGTGATAGAAGTAAAGTCTGATGCTGTAAAGAACAATACTGCATAGGAACCTGGAATGTTAGCTAAGATCCCACATGCCTCCAGGCTGAAAAAACAAAATAGAAAACAGAAGCAACATTGTCACAAATTCAATAAAGACTTAAAAAAAAAGAGTCCCCAAGAAGAAGAAATGCAAAAAGGCAAAATGGTTGTCTGAGGAGACCTTACAAGCAGCTGAGAAAAGAAGAGAAGCGAAAGACAGAGGGAAAAGGAAAGATATGCCCATCTGAATGCAGAGATCCAAAGATAGCAAGGAGAGATAAGCAAGCCTTCCTAAGTGATCAATGCAAAGAAATAGAGGAAAACGATAGAATGGGAATGACTAGAGATCTCTTCAAGAAAATTGGAGATACCAAGGGAACATTTCATGCAAAATGAGCACAATAAAACACAGAAACACTATGGACCTAAGAGAAGCAAAAGATACTAAGAAGAGGTGGTAAGAATACACAGAAGAACTATACAAAAAAGATCTTAATGACCCAGATAATCATGATGGTGTGATCACTCACCTAAAGCCAGGTATCCTGGAGTGGGAAGTCAAGTGGGCCTTAGGAAGCATCACTATGAACAAAGCTAGTGGAGGTGATGGAATTCCAGTTGAGCTGTTTCAAATCCTGAAAGATGATGCTGTTAAATTGCTGCACTCAATATGCCAGCAAATTTGGAAGACTCAGCAGTGGCCACAGGACTGGGAACAGTCAGTTTTCATTCTAATCTCAAAGAAAGGCAATGCAAAAAAAAAAAAAAGAATGTTCAATAAATTTTATTTATTTGAAAGTCGATCAGTTGTGTCTGATTCTTTGTGACCCCATGGACTGTACAATCCATGGAATTTTCCAGGCCAGAATACTGGAGTGGGTAGCCATTCCCTTCTCCAGGGGATCTTCCCAACCCAGGGATCGAACCCAGGTCTCCTGCATTGCAGGCGGATTCTTCACCAACTGAGCAACCAGGGAAGCCCAAGAATGTTCAGACTACACACAATTGCACTCATCTAACATGCTAGTGCTCAAATTTCTCCAAGCTAGGCTTCAGCAGTGTGTGAACCAAGAACTTCCAGCTGTTCAAGCCAGATTTGGAAAAGGCAGAGGAACCGGAAATCAAACTGCCAACATCAACTGGATCACAGAAAAAAAGCACGAGTATTCCAGAAAAACATCTACTTTTGCTTCACTGACTACCCTAAAGCCTTTGACTGTGTGGATCACAACAAACTGTGGAAAATTCTTCAAGAGATGGGAATACCAGACTATCTTACTTGCCTCCTAAGAAACCCGTATGCAGGTCAAGAAGCAACAGTTAGAACCGGACATGGAACAACGGATTGGTTCCAAATTGAGAAAGGAGTACATCAAGGCTGTATACCGTCACCGTGTTTAACTTACAGGAAGAGTATATGCTAGGGCCTTCCCTAGTAGCTCAGATGGCAAAGCATCCGCCTGCAATGCAGGAGACCTGGGTTCATCTCTGGGTGGGGGAGATCCCCTGGAGAAGGAAATGGCAACCCACTCTAGTATTCTTGCCTGGAGAATCCCGTGGACAGAGGAGCCTGGTGGGTCACAGTCCATGAGGTCGCAAAGGGCCGGACACAACTGAGTGACAACACACACACACACAGAGCACATCATGTGAAACCCCGGGCTGGAGGAAGCACACGCTGGAGTCAAGACTGCCGGGAGAAACATCAATATCCTCAGATATGCAGATGACACCACCCTTATGGCAGAAAGGGAAGAGGAACTCAAAAGCCTCTTGATGAAAGTGAATGGGAGAGTTAAAAGCTGGCTTAAAACTCAGCACTCAAAAAACTAAGATCATGACATCCAGTCCCATCACTTCACGGCAAATAGATGGAGAAACAATGGAAACTGTGAGAGAATTTATTTTCTTGGGCTCCAAAATCACTGCAGATGGTGACTGCAGCCATGAAATTAAAAGACGTTTGCTCCTTGGAAGAAAAGCTATGAGCAATTCTAGATAGCATATTAAAAAACAGAGACATTACTTTGCCGACAAAGGTTCGTATAGTCAAAGCTATGGTTTTTCCAGTAGTCATGTACGGATGTACATGAAAGCTGAGCGCCGAAGAATTGATGCTTTTGAACTGTGGTGTTGGAGAAGACTCTTGCAAGGAGATCCAACCAGTCCATCCTAAAGGAAATCAGTCCTGAATATTCTTTGAAAGGAGTGATGCTGAAGCTGAAACGCTAATACTTTGGCCACCTGATGTGAAGAACTGACTGACTGGAAAAGACCCTGATGCTGGGAAAGATTGAAGGCAGAAGGAGAAGGGGATGACAGAGGATGAGATGGTTGGATGGCATCACCGACTCAATGGACATGAGTTTGAGTAAAGTCTGGGAGTTGGTGATGGACAGGAAGGCCTGGTGTGCTGCAGTCCATGGGGTGGCAGAGTCAGACACGACTGAGCTACTGAACTGAAGAGTTACACGCTAAGTATTCAGCTGTAAGAATTTTCACTAAGTGAACCCACCGGTATAACTAACCAGCATCCAAATCAAGAAATAGAATATACCTTGCTTCCCAGAATGGATAAGGGTTAGTCTTTATTGTTGCCGTTGTTTCTCTGCGACCACTTAGCCTGTAGCCCACCAGGCTCCTCTGTCAATGGGGATTCTCCAGGCAAGAATACTGGAGTGGGTTGCCATTTCCTTCTCCAGGGGATCTTCCCAGGGATTGAACCAGGGTCTCCTGCACTGCAGGCGGCTGCTTTACTGGCTGAGCTAGCTGGGAACCCCCCCGCCCAGCCCTTTTTTTAATGAGGGTCAGTTTTTACAGAACATAAGGCAGCCGCAGGCCCCGTAGGCCGCCTGCAGTCCCTGGTCCCTGCTCCCCATAAGTTTCTATTTGCCCTCAAAGACAGCAAGGGGGCACTGGTTTCCTCATCTCAGGACCCCTTTGCCAAGGTCCCTGCAACCCACAGGCAGAAGAGGCAGAATCAGCCTGTTAGCCTCCAGTGCTCTGGCCTTGCCTCTCCTCCAGCATCAGTCCAGGGCTACTGTGGCCCACAGAGGGGCCACATCCCCTTCAGCACCACCTCTGGGGACCTCCCAACAGTCCAGTGGTTAAGACTCCTCACTTCCACTGCAGGGGGCACGGGTTCAGTCCTTGGTCGAGGAACTATTAAAAAGATTCCATACACCCTGTGGCAGGGCCAAAACAAACAAAAAAGAAAACAAGCACCATCTCTGGAGCCCCGTTTGGGAAGCCAGGAAATCTTAGGAGGGGGAGCACAAAGACCCCAAGTTGCTAGGCTATTCTGCCTCTTTGATTGAACCGCTTGTTGATAGCACCCAATGTGCATGGACGCACGGGTGCTAAGTCGTTTCAGTCGTGTCTGACTCTTTGTGACCCTATGGACTGTAGTCCCCCAAGCTCCTCTGTCCACGGGATTCTCCAGGCAAGAATCTTGGGAGTGGGTTGCCATGCCCTCCTCCAGGGGATCTTCCCAACTCAGGGACTGAACCCAAGTCTCTTACATCTCCTGCACTGGCAGGCAGGTTCTTTACCACTAGCACCACCTGGGAAGCCCCAGCACCTAAGGTACTGTAGCTTTAAAGGAAGACTCGAACCCAGGGCTGAACCAATCCAAAGCCACTGCCCTTACATTGGTGGAGATCATTTTACAGGGAGAAAACTGAGGCGCAGAGAGACCAAGAACAGAGTCAGGACTTCAGTGCAGGATTTCTGCACACCAGGCTTCCAGCCATGGGGGCGAACTTGACCCTGCTATCCCCCTCCTCAATGCCCTTTGTTGGAACACTCCAAGTGCTCCATGACCAGACCCTGTCGATCTCTCTCTGGTGGGACATGAGGTCCAAACCCCTTTTTTGTAGAAGGCCTGGGACAGGGTCAAGGGCATTCCCAAAGTCACAGTAGAAAGCCTAGTACTGGGAAAGAGAGAGGCCCTCTCCCCCTCCCCTTTCCCCCTTTCCCTCCCCAGGCTCCCTGGAGGCTGCCCTGAGCCATGTGGTCCCAGGGGAACTGACTTGACCCCCCACTTCTTCTCTTACCATCCCCCTTCCCCTTTTATATGTCAGCACCCACTGAGAAGCACCCCTCTCCAATCTCCCCTCTGTTAGCTGGGTTCTGGTGTCATGGGGCCACTTGTTGGCTGTAATGGGGTGGATAAGGCACTCCCCCCCCTCAGAGCTCAGTTTACTCATCTGTAAAATGGGGACAGGAGGACATGACACGTCTCCTAGAGTCGCTGGGAAGAACTAGCGGTATAAACGTGAAATCAGCTCCCCAACACGCTTCCCTCCAGGCGACCAGCGCAGGCACTCCTCGAAGCCGCCAATTTTATCCTCCCAACAAGCAAGATGTAGGAACTGCCCAGTTTATAGGGAAGGAAACTGAGGCTCGGATCAAACACTTTCCCAGGCAACAGGGCTCCAAACCCTGGCTTACCGGGAACAGGCTTTCCTCCCCGCCAGCTCGCGGGGGCTCTCCGGGGCGGGGGGCAGGGACTACCCTGGGGGTGTTCTCAGCACTCAGACAGGGCGCCGGGTGCCAAGCCCAGGCGGGGCGGCCAGTGCTGGGGGCGGAGGATGCCCGTTAGCTCGGGGTCGGCTTTGGGTCGATACCACGGCGGCGGGATGAATGGGAGAGGGGAGAGGAGAGAGGCAGAGAGGCCGGGAGGAGGGTGCGGAGAGGAGGAGGAGGTGGAGGAGCGCCGCGGGGAGACGGAGAGGGAGGGGAGGGGCGGGGGAGCCCCCCCCCCATCTCCAACATCCCTGCCCCCTCCTCGCCGCACCCGCCCGGCGGGCTGGGCCCGGGTCTGCAGCAGTCAGCGCCGAGCGCGGCCCCGCGGCCCCGCCGAGAGATCGATAACTAATTTCACCGCAGCGGCCGCCCCAGTTTTTTCCCGATAATTGTGCGCCGGCAGCTGCGAGCGAGGCCCCCAGCCCGGCGCGCGGCCCCCGCCCGCGCCCGATCAATTGACACCGCCACCGGGCGGCAGGAAAACTCATTTCTCTCTCCCTCCCCGGCTCCCGGTGGGCGCGGGCGAAGCTCCGCCTCGGGCGGGGCGGGGGTCGGGGGAGGGGGGTGGCGCAGGCTGGTTCCCAGACTGACTCGGATTTGGGAGGGAGGCTTCCAGGGAACCCGAGGCAGGTAGAGTACCTGGGTCTTCCGGGTCCACAAGTAAGGGGCGTGGCCGGAGGCCTGGGGGCCGGACTGACCGGCCCCAGCCACGGACCTCGGCTTCCCCTTTGGTCCGGGGTGGCAACTGCAACCGCTCCGGTACCCTCATCCCTGCTGGGAGGGAGGACCAAGAGCGCAGTCCCGTTGGCTGGACCTGTGGGTTCGAATCCAGCCTCCACCGGTTACCACTGTGTGACCTTAGCTCTCCCCTCTGGGCTCTTCCTCTCTGAGCCTCAGTTTCCCCATCTTCCCAAAGGGGCTGGCACAGTCCTGGGCATGCAGGGCTTGCTAATCAGAGGCAGTGTGCAAGTATTACATCCTCCATAAATAGCCACTGTCATTAGCAGAATCTTCATCAGGTATCTGCTGAGCACCCATTGTGTGCTGGGCACCAGTTTTGGGCTGGGGGACCCACCAGCAGTGACAAGAGGCAAAAATCCCTGCCCTTGGGGAGCTGACCTTCTAACGGATGAACAACAAACACCACCTGTATCCTTGCCTGAAGCATCCCGAGGACAGAGGAGGCTGGGGGGTTACAGTCCGTAGGGTCGCACATAGGACACAAGTGAAGGGACTTAGCACGCGCAGGCAAATGAAGTGACTAGTGAGAAGATGAGAAAAGCCAAGAAGAGTAAACTCAGGGCAGGGCAAAGGGTGCGGGGAGGGGGCCAGCAAGGACAGTGCAGCCTCCCAGGACCAGAAAAGCAGGAAGCCTTCTCATCACCGGAGGCCCTTTTGCAAAGCTCTGAGCTGCAGGCTCCCAGCCTGCTGTCTGCTCAAGGTCAGGGAAAGCTGCGCTCCTGGCATTCTGAGGAGGGTGGGCAGGAGAGGGGAGAGCAGAGTGGGGAGAAGGAGAGGTGGGGGGCGTCCAGAGAGAAAGGGGGTGTGCAGACCGAGGGAGAAGGGAGAGCAGAGCTCCAGTTGCCAGGAGGCCTGGAGGGTCAAGGTCAGAAGGGATTTAGATAGCCAGCCACCCCAGCTGGGACCACGGAGGCTTAGAGAGGGCCAGAGGCCTGCTTAAGGCCATAGTACTTGTGCCAGGTCGGAGGCGAGTCCCTGGGTCTTGACTCCAGACCCTGCAGAAGGGTGAGAAGGGCCCGAGAGGAAGAGAGGAGAGACTCACCCAGGGGAGGGGGCTGGGGGCAGCCCATAGGCCCCAGAGCGGGACTGGGTGTGTCTTTGGAGCAACGTGGGTTGAGTTAGGACATCTTTGGGAGGACTGGGAATGACTCAGGGAACCCAATCTGCTGACCGAACTCTCCCCACTCCCCTGCACCCCCCTTCCAACCAGTTACCCAAATCTGCCAGAGAAGGCCTAAAGCCATCCCATGGTGGTGGGTGAGCCAGGCAAGGGTGGGGGCCTTTGGCCGCTGGGGAGGTGGGCTGTGCCGGGGCTGAGCAAACCTCAGGACCCTCCCCCTGCCTCGGTTTCCTCATCTCAAAAATGGAGCTAGTGGTGAAGTTCTGAGGTTCTGTTTCCTTCTCTCTGGATTCCTGGCACGCCCAGCCCCATCACGGGGTTGAGAGCAATGACTCTGCAGAAATGAAAGCGGGAGACGGCTAGCAACCAAATGAGGTTAGCAAGGGGAGGGAAGGGCTGGACTGGGTGGTTGGGATTTGGAAAAAACAGAGCAAGGCCACATCTACCTACCTGTCTGTCCGTTTGTCCATCCATCCTTGCACCCAGTCATTCAGCATGTACTTAGTAAGCACCTACTATGTGCAGGGCATTATGGAGGGGAGTGGGCATAAGTTCCCTGCCTTTCCCATTCTCTCGCTCTTCCCACGACCCCCACGCTTTCTCTTGAGGAGTGGTGGAAGGAACACCGGATCGGCAATCAAGGTAGGCCCCTGGGTGGCCGCTCTGTGCCCTGGCTGGACTAACAACCCCTTTGAGGGCCAGGCCCCCAGCATCTTGTTCAGTCCCTCAGTCCTCCTGAGGCCCGATGAGGTGATGAAGACAGGACTCACCCAGGGTTGTGCATCCAGAAGGCTTTGTCTGACCCAGAGCCCAGTCCACCTGTCCTGAGCCTGGGAGTTGTTGTTTAGTCACTCAGGCATGTCCGACTCTTTTATGACTCCATGGACTGTAGCCCACCAGGCTCCTCTGTCCAGGGGATTTCCCAAGCCAGAATACTGGAGTGGGTTGCCATTCATTTCCTTCTCCAGGGGATCTTCCTGACCAGGGATTGAACCCCCATCTCCTGCATTTGGAGGCATGTTCTTTACCACTGAGCCACCTGGGAAGCTGAGCCCAGGAGGAATGATGGTCTATCAAGAAGGATTTAGGGATCCTGGGCAGAAATCAAGCTTTGGGAGTTCACAGTCACTTTGTCCTGCCCCTCAGTGGGTGGTTATGGCTGCCAGTTATTCCCGAAAGGTCTCCGTGGGTCAGCCTAGCAGCTGCCCCTTTCCCGCACCCAGTGGTGGCTGTTGCCCTGGGAGGCCATGCAGGGTCACTTCGGCCTCCACACTATTCCCTGAGCCAGCCCAGACAGAGACCAAGCCTCCCTTTTCAGGGAGATGTGTGCTCCATCAGCTGTTACGCCTCTCAGAACACCATAGCTGGTCACATCCTAGCCCTTACGCAATTCTTCATCTGGGGACATGGGGTCCCATCCTCCCTGGGCCTTGGACCAAGGGCCCGACTTGATGGCAAGGGAAGAGCACAAGCATAGTAGCCACTGTCTGGCCCTGGAGCAGGGGCCTGATGGAATGCGGCGGCAAGCCAACCACGTGCCCAGAGCCCACAGCCAGCCGGTGGTGGTGTGTTCCCGAGAGCTAGGACACCCGGGCCAGAAACAAGCTGTGGAAATAGGATTGCCTGTCTGGGATGTCCCTCCGCCCACCCGAACCCCCTCAGCAGTCGGAGGAGATCAGCTGTAACACCTTCAGGGCAACCCTTGATCCCAGGGAACAGGAGCTCTGGGATGCCTCCTCCGAGGTGCATCTCATAAGGAACCTCAGACAAACCTGGGGCCTGGGCACCCAGGCAGCCTTACCGGGGAACTCGGGGAACTCGGGGAACTCGAGAAGGCGGGTTTGTGTTAGTTCTCTTTTCTCGTTTATTTCACTCTCCCATCTCCCACCCTCACTCTTGCCCCTGACAAACTACTCATACCTCAGCCTTTATTTTAGCCAGTGTGCAGGGAGCCCAGTATTATGGGCTGGATTAAGCCCCTCCCCAAAATTTGTAGGTTGACGTCCTAAGCCCCAGTACCTTAGATGTGACTGTGTTTGAACATGGGGTCTTTAAAGAGGTAATTAAGTTAAAATGAGGTCATTGGGGTGGGCCCTGATCCAATGTCTGGTGTCCTTCTAAGAAGAGCAAGGACCACATGAAGCCACAGCAAGAAGGTGGCCATCTACGAGCCAGGAGAGAGGCCTCAGAGGAAACCAACTCTATTGATACCTTGCTCTTGGTTTCCAGTCGCCAGAAATAGGAGAAAACTAATTTCTGTGGCACTTTGTTATGGTGGCCCCAGGAAATACACAGGGATAGTCTGTCATCATTCCCATCTTGCAGCCACAGAAGCGGAGGCTTCGAGAGGCAAAGGGCTTGCCCAGGGTCACACAGCTAGTGAGAAGCAGAGCTCGAATGCAGACAGGGGCCTCTGAACGGCAGAGTGCAAGCCCTGCACGCCAGGGATGCTAAGAACCCTGTGAGTCCTCAGACCCCCAGCCCAGGGTCCCCAGCCTCCCCTCCCAGGTCTGGGAAGCCCCTCCTTCCAGCCAGGCCCACCCCTCCTTCTCCAGCTTTGACTGCAGTGGCCTTGGGAGGCTTCTTTCAGCTCCCGCCTCTGGGCCTCTGGTTCCACTGCTGCTGCAGCGCTCAGCTCTGCCAGCTCACTCCCTCCCTCCTCTCCTCTGAAGTCTCTCCTCCGGCAGCTGTACACGCACAGGCACACACACACACACGTGCACTCAGCGTTCACCGTCTTTCGGCAGCCACTCTGAGGCTCTTTCTATTACCCTCCCCAATGCCTGCTGCAGACCAGCCACACAACAGTTTCAGGGGCACCCCCTGAAGACCACGCCCTTGTTGCTCCCTGTGTCCCAGTTCCCCAGTGAGCTCCCTCCTGTCCCAGCAGGGGCGCTGGGCACAGAGCACCTCCCTAACTCCCACCCTCTGCAGCAGGGACTGGTATTGCCTCCATCTCCCATATGAGGAACTAGAGGCCCAGAGAGGGGGAGGGCGCTGCCTAAGGATGCACGGCAATGAGTGGTGGCACCGGGATTCATCCCGAGCCTCAGGACCCGGGTCTCTCCAGCAGAGGCCAAACTCAGAGAATGGGATGAAGTCCAAAACGTGGCAAACGCAGGCCCTTCCCTGAGAGCAGGCTATGATGCGAGGCAGAAGGCAGGGACTGGGTGTGCGCACCCAGAGGCCATCCCCCTCCCGGCCACTGTCCTGATCACCACCCCCCAACCATGGGTGCTCCCCTCCCCCAAGGTCAAGCACGAACCTCCACCCAGCCCACACTATTCCCACGTGGTCACCTGATCTTTGGGTACCGGCACTCTTCAGCGCCCCTCAAAGGCTCCCGATGTGGAGGGGAGGATGCCAGCAGTGGCTACCCTTTATCAGGCAGCTCCTATGTGCCAGGCTCTTCACTGTTTTGTAGCAACGTAAGAAGGAGCCAGGCCAGGCCTGACCTCCAGGAACACATGGTCCCAGTGGGGGACACACACACACACACACACACACACAGACACAGTGATCCCGCAAGCAAGGGGAGCTTTCTGATCACAACAGATGCTGGGAGAGAGACGCAGTCAATAATGGAGTGGGGCCTGCGCTGGCGGCTCAGTGGTAAAGCATCTGCCTGCCAATGCAGGGGACGTGGGTTCAATCCCTGGTCTGGGAAGATCCTACATGCCTCGGAGCAGCTAAGCCCGTGCACCACGACTACTGAGACAGAGCTCTAGAGCCACGAGCTGCAACTAGCCCACGCTCCACGAGAAGAGAAACCACTGCAATAAGAAGGCGGTACACCGCAGCAGAGCAGCCCCTGCTCCTCGCAACTACAGAAAGCCCACACAAAGCAAGGAAGACCCAGCACAGCCAAAAATGAAATAAATCAGTTCAGTTCAGCCGCTCAGTCAGGCCTATCTGACTCTTTGTGACCCCATGAACTGCAGCATGCTAGGCTTACCTGTCCATCACCAACTCCCGGAGCTTACTCAAACTCATGTCCATCAAGTTGGTGATGCCATCCAACCATCTCATCCTCTGTCGTCCCCTTCTCCTCCTGCCCTCAATCTTTCCCAGCATCAGGGTCTTTTCCAATGAGTCAGTTCTTCTCATCAGGTGGCCGAAGTATTGGAGCTTCAGCGTAAGCATTAGTCCTTCCAATGAATATTCAGGACTGATTTCCTTTAGGATGGACTGGTTGGATCTCCTTGCAGTCCAAGGGACTCTCATGAGTCTTCTCCAACACCACAGTTAATTCTTCAGTGCTCAGCTTTCTTTATAGTCCAACTCTCATATCCATACATGACAATAGGAAAAACCATAGCTGTAACTGGACAGACCTTGATTGGCAAAGTAATGTCAAAGTAATGTCTCTGCTTTTTAATATGCTGTCTAGGTTGGTCAACAAATAAATATTTTTAAAGAAATAATGGGGTAATTTGACTCAGTCTCAGGAGAGGTTAAGGAGGGCTTCCCAGAGGGTGGGGCCCTAGAGAGGAGACCTGAAGATTGAGTGCAAATCACCAGTTAAAGAGGGAGGGAGCAGCATGGCAGCTTGAGGGAACGGCATGTTGTGTTCAAAGGGCCTGTACAGGGAGGCCCAGGAGAGGAGGGGCAGAGAGAAGGCCTGTGTAGCGGAGCTGGTGGAGGCTTTCGACGAGGCTGGAAGGGTTCCCAGGGGCTGGGCCGTGTGGGGCCCTGTGAGCCACGTCGCACTCTAGTCTATTACAGTTCAGTTCAATCACATGGTCGTGTCTGACTCTTTGCAACTCCATGGACTTCAGCACGCCAGGCTTCACTGTCCATCACTAACTCCCGGAGCTTGCTCAAACTCATGCTCATCCAGTCGGTGATGCCATCCAACCATCTCATCCTCTGTTGTCCCCTTCTCCTGCCGTCAATCTTCCCCAGTCTATCACAGGCAGACTCCTGTGTTTCAAGACCCCTGCACCAGCTGCACGGGATGGAGAACGGGGTCAAGGCACAGAAACAGGCAGAAAAGTGAGAGGCTGGCAGTGTGTCCAGGTGAGAGGGCCTGGGGATGTGTGAGCTAGCATGAATATTTTTTAAAAAAGACTCAAACCTCAGCACAGCAGCAACAAGGTTCCAGGAGGAACCTGGAAGAGTCTTAGTTCGTGGACATACAGTTTTACACTGAAGGAAACTGAGGCCCGGAGACAGTAAGTGCTTTACGCCACCTGAGTCTGCTGGTTTATTCATTTAACATATTTTTGGAGTGCCTACTTGATGCCAGAGGTAGGGGACATAAAGATGAGCCAGACAGACCTGTCCCACTGTGCCAGGAGTGTGCTGGCGCCAGACCTGCATGGATCTCAGTGCAGGATGGTCACGGCTGGGGGCGAGGAATGGGGGGGACGGGGGTGATGTCAATGATGACAAAATTACACGCACTCAGCATCCTCCAGCACCAGGCACCCTGTCAGGCCTTCTGTAAACAAGATCTCGTTAATTGCTACAGCACTGCAAGGGAGGACTGAGGTGCCATTGTGCAGATGACAGGGTCAAGGGTCAGAGAGGTGGCATGGTCTGCCTCACCCAGGCATGAGGGAGGGACCCGGCAAGCAGGCAGTCTGGGCTAAGCGCCCGGACAGCCCTCGCCCCCACACACCCCACCCCAGGTTGCCCTTCTCCTGGCCTAATCAGATCCTCCCCAGGACCGGGCTAGAGCTGGGCAGGGGTGGGGGTGGTGAGGAGGGGGGGGGCGCCTGGAGAAGTACTGCCTGGCTTGGTGTCCCCTGGGGACACTGGGAGGTCTGTGCCCCTCCCCCCATTCAGTGGAGGGCCCAGGCTGGGGGATGGAGGTCACGGGGAGGTCAGGGAGGAAGGAAGGAGCGGAATGCCTTCTGTGCTGAAGGCTGCAGGGGACTGCCTTCCTCTTACCTCTCTGCTCTCTCCTCCCGCTCCCACGGCTAAGCCAACTCCCTGAGTCCAGGTCTGCGCAGGGGAGAGACCAGCGAGGGAAGCGGAACGCTCTGGCCTCCCCCTGCTCCAGACCCCCTCCAGGGCACAGTCGTGACCCCACCATCATCTCTCCCTGCAGGAACACATGTGGCACATCCCTCCAGCAGCGAGAAAACATGCGTGTGCACCAGTAAGTGATGGCAGCCTCCTCGCTCATGCACCCAGATCCACTCATTCATTCATTCACCCACTCATTCATTCATTCAACAAAGTTCTGAGCACCTGCTCTGGGCTAGACCCCATGCGGAGTGCCGGGGACAGGGGAGAGCAAGGCATTCTAGGTTTCTGCCCTCAGAACAGGCCCTCAGAAGGAGAAAGGATGCTCACAAGCGATTATCCAACCTGGCGGTTAGTGCTGAGGCCAGGGGAGCACATAGGAAGGAGGGACCCGTGAGGCCAAAGGTGGGGTAATCATCCCAGTGGGGGTAGCAGTCAGGGAAGGCTACCTGGAGGAGGTCATCTTCTCAAAACCCAGACTGAGTAGGAGCTAGTCAGTGAGGAGGAAGAAGAAGTATTCCAAACGGAGGAATACTTCGCACAGAACAGCATGTGCCAAGGCCTGGACGCCCACGGGAACATGACCCACTTAAGGAACAGAGAGGAGGCAGGCAAGGCTGGATCTCCGCGTGCAAGCTGGGGACTTGGGGAGGCAGAGAGGCCGCAGGTGCCAGACGGTGCTGGGTCCTGGAGGTCACGGTGAAGATGTGACCTTCTCCCTGGGACAGTAGGGGGGCTATGAACAGGGGCGAGACAAGTACAAGCTGAATTTCAGAATGCTCATCCAGGCTGCATATATAACTGCACACAGGTCCCAGCACAGGCATACCTGTACATGCGCACCTGAACACACGCTGGGTTACACCTGTGTGCCTGGCCCGGTGCTGAGCTCTTCTCACACACGCATGACATCCAGGTGGGCACTACAGGTAAGTCCCACTGATTCTCTGCATTTTACAGAAGAGGAAACAGGCTTGGAGAGGTGGGGGGACCTCCCAGAGACCACGTGATGACTCAGCGGGGTGGAGCAGCAGCACCCCGGCACCCCTTCCCAGCTCGTGACTCGTGGGCTCGGAGGACTCATGATAAAACGGGCAGCTGCGGAGAGCAGCCCAGTGGGCCCTCCTGCTCTGCTCTGAAAAGGCGCTCTCCTGTCTCTCTTGTTCACCTTGCAGCCCCCCACCCACCCCGCCCCTAGTCAAAGGGGCTGGTTTCCTTTCCTGGAGAAACTATAGATGACCCCGTGACCTCATGAAGCTCCCACCCCTGCCTCTTTGTAAAGCAGGGTCACGCGTATTACTTCTTGTCTTTCTGGAACAGCAGGGCTTGCTAAGACCTGGGAGAAGAGCTGGTGCAACCCCACAGTTTGGGCTTCCTGTAGCTACCGCCACAAATAACCACAGACTTAGTGTTTGTGCTAAGTCACTCAGTCATGTCCAACTCTTCGCGACCCCATGGACTGCAGCCCACCAGGCTCCTCCATCCATGGGATTTTCCAGGCAAGAATACTGGAGTGGGGTGCCATCGCCTTCTCCTTCCTGTAGCTACCACTGCAAATAACCACAGATTTAGTGTGTGTGCCAAGTCGTTCCAGTCGTGTCTGACTCTTTGTGACCCCCATGGACTGTAGCCCGCCAGGCTCTTCTGTCCATGGGATTCTCCAGGCAAGAATATTGGAGTGAGTTGCCCTCCTCCAGGGAATCTTCCCAAGCCAGGGATTGAACCTACGTGTCTTACATCTCTTGCATCGGCAGGCAGGTTCTTTTACACTAGCACCACCTGGGAAGGGGCAAGTGGCTTAACACAAATTCATTTTCATTCAGTCTGAGGTCAGAAACCTGTTCCTTTTGTGGGTCTAGTAAGAATCTGTTTCCTTGCTTTTTTCAGCTTCTAGAGGCAGCCCACATTTGTTGGCTTGTGGCCTCATCCTTCTCCTTCAAAACCAGCAGCACAGGGACTCCCTGATGGTCCAGAGACTAAGACGCCCAGCTCCCAATGCAGGGGGCTTGGGTTTGATCTCTGGTCAGGGAACTAGATCCTGAGTGCCACAACTAAAGACCTCGCGTGCCGCATAGAAGACTGAAAATCCCACGTGCTGCAACCGAGACCCAGTGCAGCCAAATAAATAAAATAAAATTTTAAAAAGCCAGCAGTACAGCACCTTCCAATATCTTCCTGATTCTGCCTTTCTCACCTCGCTTGTGATGATGACGGGCCCACCTCTCCCAGCCTGACTTAACCTTTGGTGGGGGCTCAGCGGGGCTTCTCCCACATCATTCCTCCCCCAGCCCCCACACAAGACCCAGGATAGGTATGAGGCTTCTTACCACTGCCTAAAAGACAGGGAGCCCCATCCAGGCTTCTTGGGAAGGAGTCAAGATGCTCCTGAGGTCTCAGAATCTCTGGCTTCAAACCAGAGCCCCATCTCTCCCTTGCCAGAGACAGCTGGCTAAGGAGGAGTTGCAGTTTGAGTTGGTGAGGACCCACAAGTCCTGTATGAATTCCCCTGGGCCTGACTGGTATCTCCTGCTTTGGGGAACAGTGCCAGCAGCCAATTAGCTAGGCCTCACCAGGCTCCAGGAGGCGAAGAGTGGGGAGGGACTTCAAGACCTGGAACCAAGAACATTCCAGGGAACTTGGAGCAAGGAGTCCTTACTCTGCTATATCCCTGCTGGGCCACCCATGGGGAGTCTTGCTCCCTCTCTGAGCCCCAGGGGTCCACTGGGAAGATCGAACTCATCTTGGAGCCCTCCTCCTGGGTTGTGTAAGGATTCAGGGCAACTGCTTCAGTGAGTACTGAGTATTAAGAATGGTTCAGGTACTTTCCTGGTGGTCCAGTGGTTACGACTGCATGCTCCCACTGCAGGGGGAGTGAGTTCCATCCCTGGTGGGGGAAATAAGATCCTGCATATCTTGCAGTGTGGCAAAAAATAAAAGAACAGCTCAGACTTGCAAACCAGCCAGACATGGGCCTTTGAGGGGCCCCGGTTTACTGTGAAAACAGCAATGTCTCCACCTGGATCCTGGAGAAGGTGATACACACTGGAGCTGCAGGTGAGCAAGAAAATCTCTGTGGTTATGAGACCCTAGAGAAATGGAAGCTGTTTGTTACCACAGCATAACCAAGCAAGAGTTGACAACACACACTCTCTCTTTCCCGCTGCATCCACTTCCAGCTGAGCTGCTCACTCTCTCCTCTTCCTGACCACCCTCTTCTCTCAAGAACCCTAGTACCCAGGATCCGAGGATGGAGAAATCAGGAAGTAAGCTGGCTCCTCCCTCTCCCCCTGTTTCCACATTTCATTGGTTACTAGGGTCAGGTGAATCTCCCTGGAGTCTAGGATTCCTCCCCTTAGCTACTTGGCCCCTCCCAGAACTCCATGTTTGGTGGTATACTGTCCATACCCCAATTATTGGAGCAGAGTTCAGTTCAGTTCAGTCAATCAGTCCTATCTGACCCTTTGCAACCCGATGGACTGCGCAGTATCCCAGGCTTCCCTGTCCATCACCAACTCCCGGAGCTTGCTCAAACTCATGTCCATCCAGCCGGTGATGCCACCCAACCATCTCATCCTCTGTCATCTCCTTCTCCTGCCTCCTTCAACTGGAGCACAATAAGAAACCTTAAGCTGGGGTGCAGCATGGATAGAATTCAGGGTGACCATCATGAACTTGGGTGGGAAAAAAAATTACATCTTCATTTTCACTGCCCTTTACCTATACAAGCTAGCATTTCCTTCAGTGAGGAACTTACCCAACAGGCCCTGTATTCAGCGGTACCTGCGGCTTTGTTTCCAGTAGGAATCATTGATATCTTCAGACCACATCAAAGTTGATGCAGATTTCTCAAACTCTCACTCATCCCTTCTTCTCCATTTTATATCTGCTGCTAGATCTCGTTAACGGTTAATAAAGTAGCATATTTATTGTTTCATCACAAATATGGTTTTAAAACATATCTTGATATCTGCATTTCAAATTAATTGGCTTCCAGTGTAATCCTATGTATTTTGGTCTACACTTACAAACAAGTCAGGGTGTGGAGTTGTCACCCAATGAAAAAGTCACCATCCGCCCCTGCCCCTTCTCCCCTGCCACAAGGGAAAAGGATTGAGACCTTGAATTCTTGAAGAAGCAGGGCCAGGAGTGCAGCCAGGAATTCTGCAGGGGGGTGGCGGGGAGGCAGGAGAATTGGTAGGGACCCAGCGGGTGGGTGGCTGGTGCCTAGGTGGGGGTTGGGTGTCGGCGGGGGTGGGGGGGGGGGTGGCGCCTAACGAGTCTGTCTGGTTCTCTGGGCCTCTCTCCTTGAGGGATGGAACCTCAAGGCTGAGGCTGGTTCTTTCCAGGGCCTCCTCTCTCTGCACCAGACCCAGATGGACTGAGTAGGAAAATGTCCCCAGGAAGAGCTCCTTGGCAGAGATACTCTGTGGAGAAGCAGCCACCACCCAAGGGAGATGCTGGAAAAATGATGGTGAGCCAACATCCCTGGGTTCCTGCAGGGCCAGGCAAGAGCCTACCCCACCCCCAGGCTCTCCTGCCTGCTTCCCCAGGATCAGGATTCCCCCCGCCGCACCAATCCCAGGAGCCAGAAGTTTGGGCCGGGCCATCCCAGCTGATGCACTGCCCTGGGAAGATCTTTTCACACGGATGCAGTCCAGTTTTTGAAGGAGGCTGGAGGTTGCCGGCGTGTCGCCTCTCTCCCTCCCCCTTGGTTCTCTGGAACCCTCCATTACAGCTGTCCCTGGCCCTTCTTCTCTTCCCAGGGGCAACCCCTCCTGTCTCGCCCAAGAGCTGGCCTTACTGAGTCCCCCTGCCTCAGGCCAGGCTCCGTTCCGGAGGCCACGGCTCAGGTCCTGGGCCAGCCCAACTGGGGAACCCCCACTGAAGGATCTCCAGTCCTTTTGGGGGGCTGGATCCTCTGGGTTCCCAGGTGTGGGAAGGCCCTACTCAGCCAGGGCCCTGCCCAGACTCCTTGGTGCCCCCAGCCTCTGCCTTTCCCTCCTTTAGAGAGTCTTTCCCCTCTCTACCACTCACACAGTCCAGCCCACCTACTTCATCCTCTGCCCTTCCCACCACTCACTCTCCACTGCCCCAGCCTTTGCTTTCAATTCACCCATGCCACTTCCTCCAGGAAGCCTTCCCTGATATCTGTCTTAGAGCCCTTTCTCAGAACTGTCTGTAGTTCCACCATCATAGCCTGTCTTTATGGGTCTATCTGTTCATGTCTGCTCCCCACCACCAACTAAATGATGACTCTGTCCTGTCCACAGAGGCATCCACAGCACTCAACACAGGGTTGGCACAGAGTAAGTGCCCAGCAGACATTTGTTAAGGGAAGGAAGTAGGAGAATTAGTCCAAACCTCCAGGAAAGGTAAGAAAACTGGCTGAGAGGCTTGGCCCAGGCAGGAGTGGGTCTCCTGCCCCGGGGCTGAGCTGTTCTATTCTCTCTCCCTTCTTTCCTCTGTCAGCCTAACCCAGCAGCGAGAGGACCCTGGGGTGGGGGTGGGAGCAGCCGGAGGGGTGAGAGGGAGCTGCAGGCAGAAGACCCCATCCCCTGGGGAGGCAGAAAGCTGGAGCTGGAGGAGAGCGAAGGCTGAAGCTCACAACTGCTGTGGCCCACCCAGGCCGCATATCCACGCCTATAGCCCCCCTAACCAACCCTCCTCCTCCCCTTCCTGGGGAAGCCCTGGAGGGCCCTTTCCGAGCCGCCCTGGGATCTGTGTGCATGTCCAGCCAGTTCCATGGTGCTGCGCCTGCATCTAAACATCAGCTCCTGAGACCTAACACTGAACCTGTCTTGAGGCTTGTGGCCAATTTGTTCCTGTGTTTAGTATGTGAGAATCCATCCCCCTACAAAAAAAAAAAAAAAAAAAAAACGATGGTGCCTGGACCCTCTCAGGCTCCCAGGTGGCCTCGGTTGAATGGAGTCCTACGTTTGAATCTAGCCTGAGCGAGGGGCCCCCTCTCTTCCCTGAGGCCTAGCACTGCCAGCTCCATCCCCCCAGCTCTGGGACCCAGACCCCTCAGTGGGCCTCCGTGTCCCCATCTGCAACTTGGAACTAAAACTCTGTCCCCTGCCTGCCTCTCTGGGAGGCTGGGAGAGGCTGAGGGAGTCATCTGCGTGGGCAGAGGCCTCGGGTCTGGGAGGCAGCTGCAGAACATCATGGGACTCTGGGCAGGGAGTCAGGAGGCTGGGGCTTTTGGGCGCTGTCAGTGGTTGATAGCGCCTTGGACAGCAAGGAGATCGAACCAGTCAATGCTAAAGGAAATCAACCCTGAATAGTCATTGGAAGGACTGATGCTGAAGCTGAAGCTCCAATACTTCGGCCACCTGATGGGAAGTGCCAGTTCATTTGAAAAGACCCTGAAGCTGGGAAAGACTGAGGGCAGGAGGAGAAGGGGGTGACAGAGGATGAGATGGGTGGATGGCATTTACCAACTCAGTAACATGAGTTTGAGTAAACTGGAGGAGACGGTGAAGGACAGGGAGGCCTGGCGTGCTGCAGTCCATGGGGTTGCAAAGAGTCGGATATGACTGAGCGACTGAACAGAAGTGGCTGAGCTCCTGTGTAGTGAGTGAGGGCAAAGCCCGGCCTGGAGCTGGGGAGAAATGCCAACCAGCTTTGTAACGGAGGACAAGGTGTATCAGGAACCTGGGGTGTGTGCTCAAGGAGCCTGGAATCTCTGGGCGCCCCGCCCTCCACCCTCGCACCAGACTGGCTGCCCCTAGCCTTATTATCATGGCTGCTGTTATTGAAAGAGTCCTTCTCCCTGTTTCCCAAGCACGTTTCCACAGCTGATCAGGCAGGGTGTGGGGAGGGAGGGGGGTGCCAGTGGGGTGGTGGTGGTGGGCGGGGGGAATGAAAGGATGCTGGTCCTGAACTCACAGCCAGAGGCCTAGGGTGGGGGCTTACCAGAGCATGTGCTGCCCTGGGTGGGGTATGGGTGGGGTGGGGCGGGGCGCGGCGGCAGCGGACCAGGAGGAAGGCACCAGGCAGGGCTGCGGAGCGGTTCTGGGAAGGTCCAGAAGAAGAAAGCGCCAACCCAAGGCCTGACACTGAGGCCTGGGAGGAAAAGCTGAGGAAGGGCGTTTGAGGCAGGAGGAACAGCATCTACTAGGGCCTGAGATCCGGCGACACCTGGGAGCCGGAGTCGCTGTCCGGCCCGGGGGCGCTGAGTGGGGGCGTCGCAACCGGTGGTGCAGGCTGGACACCCGCCTGCAGGGCCTTGAATGCCGACGACAAGCCGTTTCCTCGCTCCCCTGGGCGGGGCTTGGACCCTCTGCACCCCCTCCCCCGCCTCCTCCCCTCCGCCGGGCGATCCCAGGAAGGCTGCACCCGCGGCCGCCCTTTCAAGTCGGCCTCCCTGAGGCTCCAAGCCGCCCAGGCAGACGGGCCGCAGCTCCTCCGCAGACATCAAAGCCGGCCGCCCGGGCCTGATCGGGTTGCGGGAGGGGCGGGCGAGCCAGGAGGGAGGCAGGTTTGGGCGGATTCCCCTTTCATCCCGCGGCTCGGGCGGGCGCAGACCTCCGGGAGGCCCTGCAGCCCCTGCGGGGCGTGTCTCTACAGGGCCTGGCGGCCCGGGGAAGGTAGGGGCTGCGGGGAGCGGGGTGCCCGGGAGGCTGCGCCTTGGGGCCCGGCGGACACAGAGCCTCCATCCTGGCCGGACTGCGTGACCTCGGGCCTGTCGCTGCCCTCCTCTGTGCCTCGGCTTCCGCAGCAGCCCTCCTCCCTGCCCAGGAAGCCCTTGCACTCGGTAAGATTCTGGGAAGATTCCCTAGAGTTTGGTTTACTGAGATCCAGAGCAGGAAGCTGGGGCTCACCTTGGCGTGCAGCCACCCTAAGAGATGGCTGTAAACAGCACCCCCACTTTACAGATGGGAAAGCCTTGGCACTAGGAGCTCACACAGCCAGCTAAGTAGCAGAGACTTTTTGCCGTTTTTTGGCTGCACTGGGTCGTGGCTGTGCCGGCTTTCTTGGGTTGTGGCAGGCTGGTGCCCCTTCTCCAGCTTGGTTCATGGGCCTCTCAAGGCCGCGGCCTCTCTTGCTGCAGAGCTCCGGCTCCAGAGCTGGGGCTCAGCAGCCGTGGAGGAGGGCCTAGCCACCAAGGGCATGTGGAATCTGCCCCGACCAGGGACTGACCCCGTGTCTCCTCCTCTGCAGGTGGACTCGCAACCGATGGCTCACCGGGGAAGTCCTGTTTGTTGTTGTTTTTCTCCAGAGACTTGAAGCTTAGCTGCTGCCTCTGGGATGAGAAGAGAAGAGCCCTTTAACCCCAGAGCCCAGGCAGGGAACCATCTCGGTCAACCCAAGAACCCCAGCTGGGAAGTTCTGTTTTTATGCCCATTATATAGTGAGGGACTGGGGCATAGAGAAGTGAAAGGTGGGCCTTAGTCTCACGAAAACTGACCGAGTCACACTTTGAACCCAGCCTGTCTGGCTCCTGAGCCACGGTGCCTGCCTTGGTAGCTTGGGCCCCAGGGCGTGGGGCTGCCACCACCCTCTTCCCTGACCTCACGGGCCAAACGACACAGTCACAGAACCTGGCAGGGTTTCTCAGTGCGGGACCTCTTCTGCCAAGAGGGCAGTTTTCATGGGCCTCCCCAGGACGTCAGGTGTACTCCGGCTGGTGGGATGGGATCAGGCAGATGCCACCCCAGCCCGGAGATTTAAAATTCCTCCCTGGAAAATCAGATAATCAAGGAAGTCAAATACCGTGAAATGAGTGTGATCCTTGCCAGAAACCCACAGGGAGCCGCAGAGAATCATCACACGGCAAGTGCAGGAGTGTGACCCACCCCCTCATCTTATAGGCAGGGAAACTGAGGTGCAGGACACCGCAGGGAGCCCCTTGGGGGGCTCCTGAGGGGCAGGGTCTGGGCAGGAACCTGTTCAGTCCCTGGGCTCCTAGAGCTCGGGGTCTGCTGAGAGTGGTCCTCTGTGTCCCAGCTATGTTACTGTGGTTCCGGGCTAATCCAGGAGGGCTTCCCTGAGGAGGAGACTTCCACGCTAAGACCTGATGTTAAGTAGGAGTCAGTGAAGCTAGTGGAAATAGCATTTCAGGCAGAGGGGAAAGCAAGTGCAAAGGTCCTGAGGGCATGAAGAAAGCCTGCTTGCTGCAGAGAAGGGGAGAAGCCAGCTGGGAGGCTGAAGGGCAGGACCTTGGTTGGAGCTTGGAGAAGCCTGCCTGGGCCAGCTCAGTGCCACGTGGGACGGGGGAGAGGAGGCTAACAGCCACCTCCGTGGCACCGCAGGACTTCAGACCTCCTCGAGAGAATGCTGGCTGGGAGCAGGACTGAGAAGGGAGCTGTCTCCAGCCCTGTTCTAAACCCAGTTCTATTGAGCCACTAAGAGAAAAAAGAAGGGAGATCAAAAGGGAAAATTTGCAAGTTAGATTTACCCTCAATTCTATTAAACCACCACAAGCTGTTGGGAAATAGTATTAGGGTCTTAACTCCACAGTCGCTGGAAATCCCAGCCTGGAAGGCCCACGGAGACCCCAGGCCTGTCCTGCCTGCCCTGGGGGTAAGGAGGGTGGGGCAGCTAGAGGCCCGGGATGGGGAGTGGGCCGTCTGACCTGGTCTGTGGGCTCAGCCAGCTTGCAAACTGCGTGGCTCCTGCAGACAGGGTCCAGGCTTCTCAAAAATGGGCTGTGTCCAGAGCAGAGCTGTACACGGTCTAGTGTTTGCCTTGTTTGCGGGAGGTGTGGGGGTGGGTGGGAGGAGAAGCGGAAGGGAAGGAGAAGAGCAGAGAGAAGGGATGCCGGGAGGATGGAAGGGAAGGAGAGAAGAGGGATAGGAAAGGGAGGCGCCTGCCTGTGCTGGGATGGCGGCCCTCAGGGGTGTCTGCACTGGGGGACTCCCACTTTGGTCCCTTCCCTCACAATACTATCAGCTTCCTGGATGGTGGAGCCCCCCCATGCTGGCCTCGAGCCAGAGAAATCTCCAGGTGGATCTCCTCTGATCTTCACAAGGACTGGCCCCCGGCCACCGACCCTGGTCAGACCCCCAAGCCCGGGTGCAACCTGGGGCTCTCCACTCGGCTCGCCTAATCCACAGGTGTCCCGAGGGGCCAGGTACCGTGCATTTGTGTGTGCAGGCTCGTGCATGTGTATATGTTAGGCTGAGAGGACAGACTGGCTGGACTGGCGAGGCTTAGATCTGGGCTGAGCCCTTTACTAGCTGTCAGACCTTTGGTGAATGACCTTCAATCCTGGGGCATATGTGAGTTCATCGGCGGAACCCCGCGGTACAACCCCCGAAATGGTAACTGCTCAATTTTAGCTACTACTGATTGTTGTTCCTTACTATTCCGAAAAGGCTGATGGTGAGATTCCTCCAGGAACAGGCTCGAAACTGGAGGGAGGGGTCCGCAGATGGGCCAAAGAAGATCCTGGAAGCTCCCGGAAGTGAGTGCAGAGCTTTGTGTGGGGGTATATTTTTTTGGACAGATAACGTCCTTAGCTTTCGTCAGAAGGTCTCATGAGCACCCCCACAAAGTGGCGCCTCCTTTCACCAGCGTCAATGACACCCCAGTGCTTGGAGGGCCCCCAACTTCTTGGGCTGCCTGTTGCCTGGGGCATCTTGGCTGGGCAGGTGGGTGTCCAGCTGTCCTGCAGACCCACCGGTGGCACCCACACTTCGGGGGCCACAAGTGCCCAGGGACACTGAGCCCTCAACTCAGGAGGAATTATATTAAAGGCTGAGAAAACTGCTGCGCTTTGTCCCCAAACAGGTTCCCTTCTCTGGGATGGGGGAGGCACGAAAACAGATTTCAAAGGCAAGCTTCAAATAAACAAAACACAAAAATAAGGCTTTGAACCCAAATGCTGAATCGCAACCCCAGGCACATTCAACCAGCTGATGCCAGCTCTCTCAGGCGACAGGCCGCCAAGGGGTGCGTGCCAGGAGCCTCCATGCAGCTGGGGCCTGGGGGGCAGGCACCCACACCTGCCCCACCTCCTCCAGCAGGCCACCTGGCCCAGCCTCGTCCTCCAGGCCTTGCTGGGACTCCTGCCAGCTCCATCCTGGCAGCTTTGTCAGACTGGCAGGGTCCCTCGCCCAATTCTCACCTGCTGAAGTCAAGGCCTTCCCATCTGGCATAGGGGCGGTTGTGAGTATATGGCAATGGGCAGCGCCCCGCCACCTGGGGAAACGTGATCCTGCTCATGGGAGGCACTGCCGCTTTGCAGGTCTCAGCCATTGTTCAGCTGTGTGACCCCAAGACGATGGCTGCACCTCTCAGCCCCATGTAGAAATTCGGATCTTCGCAGCACCTCTTCACAGAGTAGAGCTTTGGCTCCCTCCACGGCAGTCCTTGAAATTAGGACAGGAGAGGGGCTGGTTGTCACCAACGCCTGGGCGAATATGAGCACATGGAGGGACCGTGGGCATCACGGTGCCATGGCCAGGAGCTGTGCCTGGGCCACCAAAACACCCCACGCTTGCTGTGACACTCTGGGTCCCAGTTTCTCCATCTCTCCAATTCAATGACCTTGAAAGAGCTTTTTCTGAGTTCCTAGTTAGACTGTCAAGTGGGAACACAAACAGCAGAAAGTGTGTGCAATATAGAACATATATATTAATAAAATCGACACCACACCAAAAAAAAAAATTCCGTGTCACAATACAAAAATACACAAATGTACGCACTTCCTTGTACAGCGCAAATAACTCTGGAGGGTGTCCAGGAAACAGTGTCACCCAGTGGGAGGAACCAGGGCTGGGTGGGGGGTGGCTAGGCGGGGCTTTCTTCTCTTTGGCTCCAGCTTATGCCCACAGATGCTGGGCATGCATTATCACTGAGTCGATACAGACACGCAGGGGTGTTTTTAAAGTCCCTTGGGAGCTTTGCTGGTCCTGACCTCCTGCCTTATGCTGACTGACCCAGCTCCCAGGGAGCTGCCTTGAGGGATCTGGGGGCCCAGGATGGGATTTGGGGTCAGGACAAAGCCCACACCCAGGCCAATCTATTACTGCCTCTTCCAAGAAAGCTTGTGGACCCTCCGGCCAGCCCTCCTTAATGTCTGTGTCCAGGACTAGCTCACAGTTAGCAAGGGCTCAGGGCAACATGAAAACCTAGGGCTCCTTGCTCAAAATTGATTACGCACCTCCAGATATTCGCATTGAGCCCAGCCGAGGGCCCTTTCAGGAAAGAGTCCTGAGTGCAGGAGTCACTCGCCGGCGAGCCCAGCCCTCGTCTGTGTCTGCTGCCTAAGGTGTGGACTCCCTGAGGCGGACGTGCTTCTGTCTTGTTTCCAGAGCCTGCACACAGTAGACACTCAATAAATGTGTTCTGTGAGTGAATGCAGGACAAAGAACTGAGGTGTGGGCAGAGTTTACCATCAATAGGGCCGCCTGTTTACACTGGCTGCAGCCCTGCCCTCCTGGGCCTTCCCCTTTGGGCCAGAGGAAAGCTGGGGCCAGTTTTTCTGGAAGGGGAAGCCTCCACCTCGAGGCGGCGGCTGCCCCGTGCTTCCCTGCAACCTTCCTGCGCCTCCCTCATCACAGCGCTTCTCATGGACCTCTTATCTGGAGCCCAGCTGTGCGACTCTGGGAAAGTGGCTTATCCTCCCTGTGCCCTGGTTTTTTCATCTTTAATATGGAGTTAAGGGTGCTTCCCTGGTGGCTCAAACGGTAAAGAATCCACCTGCGATGCAGGAGACCCACATTTGATCGCTGGCTCAGGAAGATCCCCTGGAGAAGAGAATGGCAACCCACTCCAGTACTCTTGCCTGGAGAATCCCATGGACAGAGGAGCCTGGTGGGCTACAGTCCATGGGGTCGCAAAGAGTGGGACACGACTGAGCGACTAACACACACACATATGGAGCTAAGGGCGTGCCTACTTCAGGGAGCGGCACCCTCCTTCACGGATCAGGAAGCTCGACGCATGGCAGTCTTTGGATCAATGTCTGTACAAGGACCTGCTCAGTAGCTTTGTCACTATGCCTCTGGGGTCCCCAGTGGCCTCTGAGCTTCATGAGGGCAGGGCCCAGGTCTGTTTCACTCACGTGGATTCCTGGTCACCCTGGTTAACACTGTGGAATGGCTGTGGGAGGCACCGCCCCCTGGAGAACACGCTCCAGGGGCTCCGAGCTGCCTGGGCCAGCAGGTTCCTGGAAGAGGGTTCTTCGAGGTTTGCTGGGCCCTGCAGCTGGGGGAGCTGGAAGCCAGCCCAGAGCCAGATGGGGGCTCCCTGGGAACTCGCGGGCGTCACCACAGTCCCCAGAACTGCCAGGTGCAGACAATAAACCCAGGAAACCCTGGCGGGTGAGTCATTAAGGGTCCCCAAGGCCTCATGATGGGAGACGGCAGATGAGCTGCCCCTGGCTCTTTGGGTCCCAGTTCCACTATTGAAGAGGGTTCCAGAACCCCATCTGATGCGTCCAGTCTCTGCTTCTGGCTCTGACCCCCACCCAGCATCCGAAGCTGGCTCTGATGAGTGCAAATGGCACAGTGACCATTATCAGCATCACCCCTTTTCCTGAGGCTGTTTACAGGGGAAGGTTGAGGCTTGGGGGGCTGCTTGGAGGTGGCAGCATGCATTGTCTCCGTGGAAGGGTTCGATGGCCTTCGGCAGGAGCCCCTGGAAGCTGCAGACCATCTGTCAGTTGGGGCATATTTGGGAGGGAATGACAACAGGACCCCAAAAGACAGGAATACGAGGGGATGGGAGGACACGGTGGGCTGGGATAAATGGCAGAGACAGAAGCAGTTGGAATGAGCAGTGGGCAGCTCCACGCGCAGGGAGGGTGTGTGTCTATCTCGGCTGGGGAAATGCTGGCCTTCCCCCTGCCTCGTCAACAGCCCTCCTGGGCCCCTGCCACTCCCCCCGCCCCCGCCAGCCCGTGCTAAGAGTGCCACCAGCCTTGACGCAAGGCCCACAGCATTCGCCTCCCTGCCCCGCCCCCTGGTCCTCTATGTCTGACCACACCTCTACCTCCCTGTCGTCACAAGGCCCAGGTGTCCTCCCAGTGCCCCAAACAGTGGGTTAGGTTCCTCCCCTGTGCCCCCAAAGCCCTGGGCCTCCCCACGTAGCATCTGTCACTGTGTCCTGCAATCGTCCACTTGAGTCCATGTCCCCAGCAGACTGTAGCCTCCGGACGGCAGGGCTGCACGTGTGGTGCCCACTGTGCGCTCAGGGCCCAACATGAGTGTGGCGCACAGTAGGTACTCAACGAACTGCCTGCAGATGAAAGGGAAAGAGCCCCTGGGACAGCTCATATCCCTGGAGTCCCGTGCAGGCAGGCTCTCTCGGGTTCTGGGTTCTGCGTCTCCGTGGCTCCACCCTGACACTCAGACTCCCACTGCCTCTCTGACCCTGCCTGGGGTCAGCACTCCCATCCCCCGCTTCCCCGTGGCCCACAGCCTCCCCGTGGGCCCAGCCCCGCCTTCTAGGGAATTCTTGAGACTCTAGCTCTCAGGACCCTTTGCTCCAGCCCTGTCACTAGCCAGTCTCCATAGCCTCCCCAAACGCCACCTTCCAATACATTTCTCCCGCCCTGGCCTTGCCGGGGTTCTCCCTGCCTCCCAGGGACCCCAGTGCTGGAGGACAGACCCCAGGGCAGGAAGGGGCTCCAGACCACCCTGCTTGCCCCCGGGGAGAGGAAGGCCCAGGATCCCATGTTGGCCTCTCTTCCTGCTGAATTTGAATCCTGACTCCAACACTTAAAAACAAAGTGACCTTGAGAAATCGATGAGCCTCTCTGGGTTTTGGTTTCCCAACAAGGAATGGTTGTGAGAGAAGGTCCAGGGTGGGGAGGTTGGTGGGGGGGGGGGTTGGGTTGGTGGTGGTGATGGTGAGGTGGAGGGGGTGGAGGGAGGGTGGCAGTGGGGGGAAGGGGCTCTGGTCTGGGACACATGTGGACCTGGCTCCAGTTCCAGCGGTAGGCACGGCCTGGACAAGACCCCGTAACTTCCCTGGGCCTCAGTTTCCTTATTTGCTAAGAAGATGCCCTCCAGGGGGTGAAGAGGCCCAGTGACGGGGGACCCCAGGAGAAAGGAGGGGTGCTTTTCCTGCTTCTCCCATCACCTCCTTCTGCGCTGGGTTGGGAGCGTTCCTCCCTCCCCACCAGCCTTCAAGCTAGCCGCAGCTCCGTGCGCCAGGCCTGGTTTGGCACAGGTCTACCCACAGCCCAGGCAGGCGGTCCAGGGTAGGGGGTGGAATGAGGTGGGTGCTACTATGGCTCAGATTGAGGAGGGCAGACAGGAACCGGAAGAGACCAGTGTGTGGGGTGGAGGGTGGCCCACCTGCCTTGCCCCACCCTCTGGAGATTCAGGGGATCTGCGGTTGTGGGAGCAAGAGGTGGAGGGGCGGCCAGCTCCAGCCACAGCTGCTTCCGGGGGGCCTTCCAGCCGTGCAGCTCCCTGGAGCCCAGGAGGGACTGGCCACGTGCCAGCCCTGAGTGGAAATGTACCAGCCAGAAGGACCCCGCTGGGGGCCCTGGGGAGGGGTCGCTCCCCTCCCTGAAGCAAGTCCCTCCCTCCCTCCCCCTTCTTAGTCACCCCACGTCCAAGCTCTGTGTGCAGAGGGGCAGGGGCCTGCTGGAAAGGTCTACAGAGGACTGCGGTGGGGGCTGCATCTGCGGCCTCCCAGGCAACAAGTGCACCCAGAAGGTGGGGGTGCGGTCGCTGGCAGATCCCCAACCGTGGGAGGGTATGTGGGTGTTCCGTTATGTGGGGTTTCTAACTGTGTGGTGTGGGTCTTGGGATGTGGTGCCTGTGTGTGTGATGTGTCTGTGCGTGTGCGATGCGTGTGTTTATGTGCATGTGTGTGTGTGTGTGTGTGTGCGCGCGCGCGCGCGCAGGCGCCTGTCCGCGGCTGTCCCCGTGTGTCCCTGCGTTTCTGCTGGCAGTGGCAGGAGGGGAGGCTCGGGGCCGCTCAAGGTCCTCTTGACACAGAATCCGTGTCTGTGGAGGAGGGAGACAGGAGAGAGGACGAGAACGCGGAGAGGGAAGGAAGAAATGGAAGGCTGGAGGGGGGCCCCGGGGGAGGAGGACGATGCGAGCGGAAGGGATGCGAGGCGGGGCGTGGCGGGGTGGGGGCGAGGAGCGGAGGGGTCCCCGACAAGCCGGGCTGCGGGACCCCGCGTGGCCGCCCGCCGGGTCCCCGCCGCCAGCTCTAGGGGTCCCCGACACCCCGACTCCTGCCCCCGTGCTCTGCACGCGGGACTCCATCTCCAGTGCTCGCGGCTGACCCCGTTGTTGCAAGCTTAAGCAGATTTTTTCTTTAACGACAAAAAACGAGAAAGAGTCGTTGGGGGAGGGGGTTGGGAGAGTCCCCCGGGGTCCCGGTCCGCGGTCCGGCGCGGAGAGCTTGCGCAGGGGGCAGGACGCCAGGCGCCAGCGCCGCGCGAGGGGAAAAGTTTCCGACCCTTGAGCAAGAGGCTGAGAAGTTTCGGCCGCGCCGGGCGGCGCCAAAGCCAGGCCAACACTGCCCCCGCGTGGGCGCGGCGCGGCGCTGCAGCCGGTGGCCTCCTTGGCGGGTTGCCGGGGGGGGGGGGGGGGGGGGGGGCGCGGTCCGCGGCGACTCTGCGGGGGGTACATACTGAGGCTCGGAGCCGGTGAGCTTGGCCTGCTCAAAGGCCAAGAGGAGGAGGTGTAGTAGAAGCAAGCCTCCTTTTGGAGTCGCAGGCTCTCCAGGAAACAGAACCACTGCTAGTGGAGTGGGAGGGCGTGCAAGTCAGGGAGTGGGGATGGGAGAGATTAAGTCATCCCAGGGATTGCAATCCCCCTGTGGTCCCATCCCCCACAGGGTTTGTAGATCCGTGACTTGAGAGTCCCTTAGTCTGCAAGGAGATCCAGCCAGTCCAGTCTAAAGGAAATCAGTCCTGGGTGTTCACTGGAAGGACTGATGCTGAAGCTGAAACTCCAATACTTTGGCCACCTGATGCGAAGAACTGATTCATTGGCAAAGACCCTGATGCTGGGAAACATTGAAGGCAGGAGGAGAAGGGGATGACAGAGGATGAGATGGTTGGATGGCATCACCGACTCAATGGACATGAGTCTAAGTAAACTCCGGGAGTTGGTGGTGGACAAGGAGGCCTGGTGTGCTGCAGTCCTTGGGGTCGCAAAGAGTCAGACAGGACTGAGAGACTGAACTGAACTGAACTGACCCCTTTGTGGAGGCAAAGCCTGTTCCAAACAGCACCCTCAACTTCTATTACCATATGTAAAATAGATAGCCAAGCGGGAATTTGCTGTCTGGCTCAGGAAACTCTAACAGGGGCTCTCTGTCAACCTAGAGGGGTGGGATGGGGAAGGAGGTGGGAGGGAGGTTCAAAAGGGAGGGGATACATGTATACTTATGGCTGATTCATGTTGACGTTTGACAGAAAACAGCAAAATTCTACAAAGCAATTATCCTTCAATTAATAAAAAAAGAAAGAAAACAGCGCCCTCCTCCATCCACAACCCATCCTGGTCCCACGAACCCCGCGGCCCGTCCAGCCCACATTCCATCCCTTCCTCCTCAGCAGTGCAGCCACTGGGTGTGGGTTCCGAGGCTGTTTCCTCGGTGGCCAGGAGGTGGCGAAAGAGACCTCGACGCTGGCCTTGGCGAGGGATTGGAGCCACAGCGCGGCTTCAGGAAGGAGAGGGGGTTGAACTCTGCCCAGTGGCGGGCATGCAGGTGCGTGGCAGGGCCAAACCTGGCACACAGGCAGAAAGAGGTGGCGCTGATGGGTCAGTGCAGCGTCAGGAGGACTCCAGGCGGTTCCTGCCACCTTGTCCTTCACCACCTCCTGATGTGAGTCCAAACACTCCACTCCCAGTACCACCCCCAGCCCCAACCAGGAGAGAAACATCTGGCCCCTGCCCACCCAGATGCTTGCCCTCCAGGGACCAGACAGTGAAAACCTGGCCTGGGGAAGGCTCCCTTCCGCCACAGTCTGGACGCCCTGCCCCTACCAGGGAGTCCCACAAGCAGCCTCTCCGTTCAGTCTCCAACTCTCCAAGCCCACGGACTGCAGCACACCAGGCTTCCCTGATCATCACCAACTCTCCGAGCTTGCTCAAACTCATATCCATCAAGTCGTTGATGGACCATTTCATCCAACCATCTCATCCTCTGTTGTTCCCTTCTCCTGCCTTCAATCTTTCCCAGCATCACGGTCTTTTCCAATGAGTCAGTTCTTTGCCTTAGGTGGCCAAAAGTATTGGAGCTTCAGCATCAGTCCTTCCAATGAATATTCAAGACTGATTTCCTTTAGGATTGACTGGTTTGATCTCCTTGCAGTCCAAGGGACTCTCAAGAGTCTTCCCACAGTTTACAAGTATCAATTCTTTGGCACTCAGCTTTCTTTATGATCCAACTGACTACTGGAAAAACCACAGCTTTGACTATACAGAACTTTGTCAGTAAAGTAATGTCTCTGCTTTTTAATATGTGTCTAGGTTTGTCATAGCTTTTCTTCCAAGGAGCAAGCGTCTTTTAACTTCATGGCTGCAGTCACCATCTGCAGTGATTTTGAAGCCCAGGAAAATAAAATCTCTCACTGTTTCCATTATTTTCCCATCTATTTGTCATGAAATGATGGGACTGGATGCCATGATCTTAGTTTTTTTGAATGTTGAGTTTTAAAGCAGTTTTTTCACTCTCCTCCTTCACTTTCATCAAGAGGCTCTTTAGTTCCTCTTCACTTTCTGCCGGCAATGCTTAGCAACCCCCTATCCCAAAGCTGGAGAAGGAAATGGCAACCCACTCTAGTATTCTTGCCTGGAAAATTCCATGGACTGAGGAGCCTGATGGGCTACAGTCCATGGGGTCGCAAAGAGTCAGACAAAACTGAGCGACTTCAATTCACTTCACTTTCTGCCATAAGGGTAGTGTCATCTGCATATCTGAGGTTATTGATATTTCTCCCGGCAATCTTTGATTCCAGCTTGTGCTTCATCCAGCCCAGCATTTCACATGATGTACTCTGCATATAAGTTACATAAGCAGAGTGACAATATATAGCATTCACATACTCCCTTCCCAGTTTTGAACAGTTTAAACTATTGCTTCTTGATCTGCATACAGATGTCCTAGGTGGCAGGTAAAGAGGTCTGCTATTCCCATCTCTTTAAGAATTTTCCACAGCTTGTTGTGATTCACACAGTCAAAGGCTTTAGTGTAGTTGATGAAGCAGATGTTTTTCTGGAATTCTCTTGCTTTTTTCTATGATCCAACGGATGTTGGCAATTTGATTACTGGTTCCTCTGCCTTTTCTAAATCCAACTTGAACATCTAAAAGTTCTTGGTTAATGTACTTTTGAAGCCTGGCTTGGAGAATTTTGAGCATTACTTTATTAGCGTGTGAGATGAGTGCAATTGTGCGGTAGTTTGAGCATTCTTTTGCATTGCCTTTCTTTGGGATTGAAATGAAAACTGACCTTTTCCAGTCCTGTGGCCACTGCTGAGTTTTCCAAGTTTGCTGGCATATTGAGTGCAGCACTTTCACAGCATCATCCTTTAGGATTTGAAATAGCTCAGTTCAAATTCCATCGCCTCCACTAGCCTTGTTCATAATTATGCTTCCTAAGGCCCGTTTGACTTAGCATTCCAGGATGTCTGGCTCTAGGTGAGTGATCACACCATTGTGGTCATCTGGGTCATTAAGATCTTTTTTGTATAGTTCTTCTTGTATTCTTGCCACCTCTTCTTAATATCTTCTGCTTCAGTTACGTCCATATCATTTCTGTCCTTTATTGTGCCCATCTTTGCATGAAATGTTCCCTTGGTATCTCTCATTTTCTTAAAGAGATCTCTAGTCTTTCCCATTCTATTGTTTTCCTCTATTTCTTTGCATTGATCGTTTAGGAAGACTTTCTTATCTCTCCTTGCTATTCTTTAGAACTCTGCATTCAGATGCTTATATCTTTCCATTTCTCCTTTGTCTTTCGCTTCTCTTCTTTTCTCAGCTATTTGTAAGGTCTCCTCAGACAACCATTTTGCCTTTTTGCATTTCTTTTTCTTGGGCATGGTTTTGATCACAGTCTCCTGTACAGTGTTACAAACTGCCATCCACAGTTTTTCAGATCATCTGTCTATCCGATCTAATCCTTTGAATCTATTTCTCACTTCCACTGCATAATTGTAAGGGATTTGACTTACGTCATACCTGAATGGTCTAGTGGTTTTCCTTACTTTCTTCAATTTAGGTCTGAATTTTGCAATAAGGAGTTCATGATCTGAGCCACAGTCAGCTTCTGGTCTTGTTTTTGCTGACTATATAGAGCTTCTGTATCTTCGACTGCAAAGAATAGAATCAGTCTGATTTCGGTATTGACCATCTGGTGATGTTCATGTGTAGAGTCGTCTCTTGTGTTGTTGAAGAGGGTCCTCTTCCAACAACAAGCAGCCTTTGGTTCCAGTCAAAGATGGAGGCTGAGGGGGGGTGGTGGTTCAGAGCAGGTGCCTGTTTCAGGTGTGGGCTGATCTAGGTTGACAGAGGCTTGGTCCCAGGTTTGAGGTATAAGGCAGGGTCTCCCACCTCCCAGAATGGTTCACTTGGAACAAGCCTGACCCCTGAAGATGCCTCGCTTCCTCATCTTCTGTGACCCTACCCCTTCCGTACCCCTGGTCCAGGACCCCTGAAGACTAGCAACCAGGCACCTGGAGAGGTTTGCAGGGTGAGACCCGGCAGCAGATACCAGCCACCTGGGATGTGCTTTTATTTGTGGGTCAGGGAAGGCCTCTCTTCACCCCTCACCCATGTCCACGGCTGGGCTTGAACACCAGTGACCATTCACCTCTGGGTGCGATGAGATGCTGAAGGCAGGAGGAGCTGGTACCCCTTAGGGTGGCCTCGTTTTAGGACTGTGTGCAGCACCAAGCTGGGCAGGAAGGACTCCTAGAGAGAGAAGGAGGGCCATTTTCAGGGGCCTCTGGGCAGGAGATGGGGTTTCCTGGGCCCAGGGAGTTCTACACTGCAGCCCGAGGGGGCAGACACCGCTGTCAGCCCCATTTTACAGATGCAGAAACTGACATAAAAAAGCCCCCACCTATAGCAGGGTAGGAGCTGGAATCTGACCCCAGGCGGTCCATCCTGAAAGCCCACCCCTTTAGGCAAGCACATACAGAGGCTTTACCCAGAGACCAAATCACCCCACTGGGCACCCTCCCACCAGGCAGGGCACTCCAGGCGGCTGGCCGCCGGCAAGTGCTCACCAGCTTTTGGCTCCAGGAACAGGGCGATTTGCCCACCTGCTCCAGGATGGTTTTGAGGTCCCCCCGCTGCCTCTGGGCGGTGGCCCTGGGGATGAAGGGCAGGCTGCTGTTCATGGAAGTGTCCTCAGGGAGGTGGCCTTTCGGCTCCAGGGTGGACCTGAGGGGGACAGGCGCCCATGAGCTGCGTGGACCCTGAGTCCCAGGTCCACACATTGCTGGCAGGACCCTCCAGGGCCCAGACCACCGCTGGACAGGGTGGTTTACAGGGGGAGGAGGCGCGTGAATCCCGTCCCTTTCCACAAAGCCTCACAGGCCAGGGAAGTCCCAGTTGAAGGTGCTGGCCGCGGTCTCCTCCTTGGCTCTCGGGTACAGGGCTTTGGGCAAGCTCTCCAGCCATCTCCCGACACTCCCGAACACCCGATCCGATGCTGTCGACTGGGGGCTGGCTATCCTGTTCTCGAAGATGCCCTGCCGGGCTGAAGGAGAGGAGGCATGGGTGAGATCTCTTCCCTGGGCGGAGCCACCTGTACCCCACCCTCCCCCCTCTTCCCTGTGACAGGCAGAGCCCTGTCTCCATGGCAACCCCAGGCTCCCCAGCACCTTCTGGCTGCCTCCAGAGAAGACTCTGGTTTTAAAACTATCCCACATGACTGTTTCTGCCTTTCTTATCCAAGCTCTGCACTGCCCCCCATCCTCTCCCCACACACCCACTCCTGCTCCAGCCCAAAACAGGCCCCCTTTTCCCGCCATGGGAAGCCCAGTGGCCCCACCAGGGAATCCAAGCAATGATGCTGAGAATCCTACAGGGTTGGAGCCTTTCCTGCCCAACAGCTGCCCCTCTGGCTGGTCAGGAAGCCTGAAATCCCCGCTCTGGTGCCCCGAGGAGATGGCCACAGCTCCTGTGCCCAGCAACTGCCCAGGAAGTGTCTCCCGTGCCAGCCAGCTGCCATTCTCAAGAAACTTTCTCCAGCCTCCTCCCCACCCCACCCGTTGCTGGGATTCCAAGAAGTGGCTGGGGTGGACGCTGACTTCTCAGCTGCTTGTCATCTGCTCTTGGAGTCTTGGCTTCCCCCATCAAACAAAACTGGGCAAAGTTTCAGCTTCCACCTCCAACTTCCTGTGATCCTGAGGGGGCTGGGCCAGGCTCCTCCTGAATTGGCCAAGGTCCTGGATTTTGAGGACTTTACCCCCAGCGAGGGCAGGAGGAGAAGGGGGCAACAGAGGATGAGGTGGTTGGATGGCATCATTGACTCAATGGAAATTAATTTGAACAAGCTCTGGGAGTTGGTGAAGGACAGGGAAGCCTGGTGTGCTGCAGTCCATGGAGTCACAAACAGTTGGACATGACTAAGCAACTGAAAAATAAAAATCCCCAGCAAGGCTTTGGAGCAGCTGTTCTCTGAAAGTGCACACAGTCGATGCTTAATAAATAGATGAGGCTTTTGGATTACTGGATCCTGAGGAGAGAAAGGGCCAGGCAGATGGGGAGAGGGGGCCTTGGGAAGGGTTCATGCTAGAGCAAGGATGTGCATTCTTCCTGCTTGCCTCTTGTGACACCCACTTCAGGAAACAATGGAAACTGCCAGCACCAATATGACCACATCCATCACCCAAGGAACCGAGAGCACAGTTCCCCCGGGAAACCTGGGACTGATGGTCGGTTCCGAGCTTCCTTGCTGGACCAGGCAGTGCCAGCCTCCCACAGAGGTGTGATCCTCTAGAACTTTCTGGACACCTCCCCAGCCAGGCCCCTGAGGTCTGCCTTCATGGGTCAGGGAAAAGCTTCGGGTGTCCCAGTTCCCACCTTCTCCAGCCCCTGGAGGCCAGATGCGGGGTCTGCAGGCTGTGGGTGCGGGTTCCAAGGCGGGCAGAGGATACAGCATGTGGGGACCCTTGGAAGTGAGCAATCCTTCCAGGTGGCCAGGCCTGGGCAGACCCTGTTCTCTGGGCCCAGCTGCTCCCTGGCACCATCTGCCTTGAGCCACCTCTGCTGGACCTCAGACGGTCCTTGAAGGTCACCCTAAGAGCTTCTGGAAAGGCCAGTTCAGGGGCCTCCTCTGCGGGGTCAGTGGCCTCTTGGCCTTTGCAGTACCTGGGCCTAGCCTCTGCTGGCCAGGCTTCAGGCTGGAACTTTCCAGAGTCCCGGGGCTCCCCCTCCTGTCTGCTCACCGGCACAGCTGCGTTCCCAGTAACGGAGCGCTGTGTCCCTCAGCGTCTCATCAGCGAATCGCACTCGGAAAGGGCAACATCGCCTGCGGCGCCCTGAGCCTTCCCCCGAGAAGCTGTGGGTGAGCACAGCCTTGAGCTTCGGGGCCTGTGTAGCCTGGGGCCTGGTGAGAGAGATGAGAGGGGTTCAGCCGCCAGCCTCCACGCCACCCCGGCAACACACATGTCCACCAGAGCTCTCTGGGATCCTGACCTTCAGAGCAGGTCCCTCCTGAACACTTCCTGCCCTGCAAAGCAATGGGTCAAGCACGTAACAGGCATCAGCCCACCAAACCCGCACCACCCTGTGAAACACGATTATTAGTCCCATTTTACCGATAAGGAAACTGAGGCACAGGGGTTTTTTGATTTTTTTTTTTTTTTTGCAACTTGTCCAAGATCGCACAGCTAGTTAGGGGTGGGACTAGGCTATGAATCCTGGTTCCAGACCGGGTACTCTTGTATATCAAGCAATTCAGCAGAGAGAAGAAGGATATGAACTCAGGAGTTGGGCGGTCCCTGGGTTTCAATTCTAACTCTTGGAGCCTCAGTTGCTTTGTCTGTAAAATGGAATCATCGTGCCCACAGTACAGGGCTGGGAAGACGTGAAAAAGACTGCAAAGCACCCCCACACACACACCCCCAGGGTCTGCAGGGCCAAGAGTAAACATCTCTGAGAACTGTTCCTCATAGTCATCAATTTCAACTATGAACCATCCCAGTCCAGTGACACGGGGCAGACCACCAGCAGATCTCCCCTTTAAGTTATGTACTGTGTATTGTGGACAGGATAACAACATCCTTATAACAGTTTGCATGAGTGCGTGCTAAGTCTCTTCAGTCGTGTCAGACTCTTTTGCGACTCTATGAACTATAGTCTGCCAGGCTCCTCTGTCCATGGGATTCTCCAGGCAAGAATACTGGAGTGAGTTGCCATGCCCTCCTCCAGGGGATCTTCCCAACTGGAGGCGGGTTCTTTACCACTAGCGCCACCTGGGAAGCCCTGTAAGAGTCTGAGTGCATGCTAAGTTGCTTCAGTTGTGTCCGACTCTTTGTGACCCTATGAACTGTAGCCTGCCAGGCTCCTCCGTCCATGGGATTCTCCAGGCAAGAATACTAGAGTGGGTTGCTGTGCCCTACTCCAGGGGATCTTCCTGACAGGGATCAAACTCGCATCTTTTTTGTCTAACCTGCATTGATAGGCGGCTTCTTTACACTAACATCCCTCCTAGAAGTGTGCTAAGAGTTTGTAGAGTATCAGATAAAATGTGAGGCGTCTAGTTTGAAGCCTGGCCAGGGGCCTGGGCTCAGTAAAGGGGATCTGTGATTATTACATTTATTGCTACTCATTTCAGCCTCCAGAGCAAGGCTGCAGGATGGTGTGCTCGATCCACTGAGGGCTCTGTTTTCCAGAAATGCCATGTTTGATCTTAAGTACATGCCTATGGATATACCTGTCTCCATTTATCTGACCACATCTTTATGTCCATGTGGACACAGAGAGGACACTTTTCATGAGTCCCTTAAAGAGTCAGGCACCCAGTAGATGACCAAGACAGTACCAGCTACATGCATTGGGACCTAGTTACGCAACAGTGGTGCATATCCATAGGCGGTGTATTCCTGGAGCACTGAGTCAAGAAGGGTTCTAAAGCTCAGTGGGGGAAAAGTGCTGTGCTCAATTAGTAATGTCTGCCATGGGCCCAGGATGTCTAGCGTATGTACTGTCCTTGGTCTTTAAACTCAAGGACGATGCTCTTCACCTTTCATCCAGAGTTAAGCAGGGGGAACTACTTCTGCATTATTTTCTCCCTCCCTTAGAGCTATTGCATCCAGGTCCAGCTAAGTTCTAGTGCCCAGGCCCTTCCTACTTCCACTGCTTATTTTATTTCCCCCAATATTTGACATATGTGCTGTGCTCAGTCACTCAGTCATGGCCGGCTCTCTGTAACCCCATGGGCTGTAGCCCACGAGGCTCCTCTGTCCATGGAATTCTCCAGGCAAGAATACTGGAGTGGGTTGCCATTTCCTTCTCCATTGACTTCCTCCCTGGGTCTTCCCTGGTGGCTCAGAGGTTAAAGCATCTGCCTGCAATGGAGGAGACCCGAGTTCAATCCCTGGGTTGGGAAAATCCCCTGGAGAAGGAAATGGCAACCCACTCCAGTATTCTTGCCTGGAGAATCCCATGGACAGAGGAGCCTGGTGGGCTACAGTCCACGGGGTCGCAAAGAGACACGACTGAGCGACTTCACTTTCTCCACTGACATACAGTAAAAGTGAATCAAAGTCAGAGGAAGAGATGGATGAGTGAATGGCAGGGTGGGTGAAAGAATGGGTTGGTGGGTGGGTGGGTGGATGGACTGACGGATGAATTAGTGAAAAGGTCTTTTTTATTTGGCATACCACTCGGCTTGCAGGACCTTAGTTCCCCAACCAGGGGTAGAATCCAGGCCACAGAAGTGAAAGCATTGAGTCCTAACTGCTGGACTGCCAGGGAATTCCGCAAAAGGTCTTAGCATAAGGTTCGGATCTCAGGAGGATAGGTAGATGTATGGATACATGGGTGGAGGAATGATTATGCAGGTGGGTATGTAGACTGGCTTCATGATTAGATTAGTGATGGACAGTATCCTGGATTTACAAGTGGATGGAAGGATTGGTAGACGATCAATCACTGAATTCATGAATAGGTGGACAGAATTGTGGGAGTTTGTGAATAGCTGGCTGGCTGGAGAGATGGATTAATGAATCAACAGGAGACCTGATTCATGAGTGGATGGATGGATGGAGAGATTCATGAATAGATTGTAAAAGACCTGGTTCACAGATGTATGCAATGGTGGATGGGTGAACAGGAGAATGAATATATGAATGGATTCATCAGGGAATTATGAATGTGTGGGTCAAAGACCTGATTAATGAATGGGTGGGTGGATTCATAGATGTTGATGGATGCTCCTTAAACAGGTGGGGAGAAGAATTGATTCATGGATGGACATATAGATGGATGAACAGGTGGACAGATGGATAAATTCTGGAAAGACAGAGGAAGGAAAGAAATGTTCTTTCTCCCCACCCCCCTACCCCCGTCCTCCCACAACTCACTGATTGGCCTTGACCGTGGTGAACTGCGGGTAATCTCTACTCAAGGGCCCCAGGGCAGGTATCTGATGAAGCAAAATCTTCTTAAGGCTATTCTTGAGGTAGGACGATTGGCCCCTTGAAAACAAATAGGCCACACCTGATATGAGGGTCCTCCACGGTCAGAGCGTTGATGACAACCCTGTCCCCACGAAGAGGTCACTGACGCTTACCCAAGGTCTGGGAGGAAGTGGGAGCTGGAACACCGCGGAGGACTTCTGTTGAACTCTGCTGCAGGATGCCTTTGATGTTGAGATGTTGAGGGTGCTGGGGTGGGGGTGGGGCAGGATGAAGTAGAAAGAGTTATGAGCCTTCGCTTGGGGGGCAGTCTTTATTAGGGTCTTCCTGGTTGCATGGCTTTGGGCCTCAGTTTATTCATCTGTACAATGGCAGGGCCGCCCTCAAGCAGTGGTTGTCAGGATTCTGCCACCCTACTTCACTAATACAAGAATCCTATGCCACGTGGTGTGACCCCCACCCCGACCACCCCCACTCCAACCACCCCCACCACCGGAAACGCCGCAGCCCCGCCTTGCCCCGCCCCCTGGGGAGGCGTAGGGGCCTCACTCGGTGGGAGAAGCCGTTCCGCAGACTCAGCCCTTAACTGTCGCAGGAACTGCCGGAACCGGCCCGGGAGAACTTCTCCTAGGAGGGAGCCCAAGGAATCGGAGGTCTCCTTGGCCGAGCCCCTGCGAGAGTCCTTGCGCTGTCCGAGCTCGCGGCATGCGGGCGCCGATTCGGGGGACTCGCGGGCCAAGAGCAGGGGCGGCAGCAGCAGCGACCTCAGCCCTGTCCGGCTCCTCGCCGGCCGCTGGGCCACGGTGGGCAGGACCGGCAGGCGGGACCGGGAGCGCCTGAAGCCCAGCCCGGGATCGGAGTGCAAGGACTCACACGCGGAGGCCTGCCACCACTCGGCGCCGCTCTCAGAGGCCCTCGAGACCCCGAAGACCCCCGCGCCCGAGGCTGCCCGGAGCTCCGGCCGCAGCAGCCTGGGCAGCAGCGGGTCTCTGCGCCGGCGATCGCCACCGCCGGGGAGCCCCTCGGGCGCCACCTGCTGGGCCCAGAAGCTGGGGCGACGCCGGGGCATGACCGGCCGTGCGCTCAGCTCAGGGCATCCTCACGCCAGCGGGGGGCGGAGGGCGGGTGCTGTGGGAAGTGGACAGTAGGGCGCAGACCAGCCCACCCCCCAGGCCATAGCGCCCAGAGCGCGGCAGTGTGGTTCGGGGGATTCCACCACTGGCCCGCCAGACAGTAAAAGCGGCTTCAGGCTAGAGCGCCCCGATCCTGTTTCCTCACCTGAGGAAACGGTGACGGTGAGAGTACCCACATTCTCAAGTTGCTGTGACGTTAAATGAGCCAGCAGATGTAAATGGCTTAGAATAATGCCAGGCACCTTGTACGTGCTTAACAAAGCCTAACTGCTATGATTATTTTAAAATTATTATTTAGGATTTAGTCTCAGCTCCATTACTTACTGGGGCTTCCCTGGTGGCTCAGACAGTCAAGAATCCCCCTGCAATGGGGGAGACCTCGGTTCCATCCCTCGGTTGGGAAGATCCCCTGGAGAAGGGAATGGCTACCCACTCCAGTATTCTTGCCTGGAGAAGTCCATGGACAGAGGAGCCTGGCGGGCTTTACAGTCCATGGCGTCCGTAAGGAGTTGGACAGGACTGAGTGACTTTCACTGCCATTACTTATTAGCTGTACCCTTGCGCAAGCCAGCTGATTGCTCTCAGTGCCCTTATCTGTAGAATGGGGATAACCCAGGGCCTGCTCCTTTGTGAGGATGAAACCGTGCCATGTGGAAAGCACTTGACACCTGGAGTGTTCAACTTGCTATACTGTGACTAGCTCTCAGGTAGAAACTGGAAAAGCTGGAACCAGCTTAAAGGGGTGGCTTGCCCTGCAGTTGCCCATTCCTGCTGGAGCCTCAGAGTCCCTTGGGTGGGAGCTTCTTGAAAATACAGATGCCCCAGATTCTGATTCACTGGGGTCAGGTCAAGACACTTATTTTTAACAAACTTCCCCTTTGGAGACAGAGCCCCAGACCCACCCCCCTCCCCCCACTGCCCCAGCTTCTGACACTGGGATCTGAGCCTGCTTCCTCCCTGTCACACCCACTCCCCAGACTGCTGTCAGCTCTGAACCGGCTTCCCGTGGTAAAGAATCCCCCTGCCAAGCAGGAGACTCAGGTTCAACCCCTGGATCGGGAAGATCCCCTGGAGGAGAAAACGGCAACCCACTCCGGTATTCTTGCCAGGAGAATCCCATGGACAGAGGAGCCTGGCAGGCTGCAGTCGATGGGGTCGCAAAGAGTCAGACATGACTGAGTGTGCACCCACGCACACGTGCACTGACCAACTGCTAGTGTCACACTCACCCTAGTGGGGCTTTGAGGGGTGGGGCCAGAGATGGCCCCTTGAGTTTAGAGCCCCCTAACAGGTGGGCTGGTCCTTGGGAGAGCCCATCTTCCCGGCCTGGTCCCTCTGCTGGCCCCTCCCTGCTGCCTCCATGCCTTTCCAGAGTGATTGTGACCCGCCTGGCACTCAGGGCCAAGTAGGCGCTGAGGCTGGGTGCGGGGCAGAGGGCGGGGCTGTCATGCTCAGGATGTCAAGGCTGCAGTCACAAAGGGGTGTGGGGCTCCCCGCCAAGGCAACCAGGCCCAAGGCAGGGATGAAGGGCTGGGGGGTTCAGTTACCCGCTCTGGGCCTGGGAGGCTCAGATGGGTCAGGTTTGGGCTGGGGTGGCTCTGGAGTTAGAACTCGGAAGTCTGGGCAGTAAGAATGCGGTGGGCCTGGAAGCTTCGAGAACCAGCTTTGAGCCTGCACTCTGCTTCTGCATGCTGTTTGATGCTGGTTGAGTCTCCTTTCTCAGGGCTCCATGATAGAATGGACAGTTGGGCTCCATCTGTGACTCTCGGTTGGGAGGGGGCAGGGAGGAAGCTTGTATTGTAAAACTTGAGTGAGGAACAAGGGTAGTTTGGGCAGTGATTTCACTGGCCTGATAGGATTTTACAATTTGAAAATGGAAAAAAAGATGACTTTGAATTCACATTACAAGATGTCTGCCTGGAGGAGGCATCCCAGACAATGTGATGGATTTCTTTTTTTTTTTTTGAAATTAGTTAGTTAGTTGGCTGTGTTAGGTCTTGGTTGTGGCATGTGGGCTCTCCATTGCCTCAAGCGAGATCTCTTGTTGAGATGTACGATCTTTTGTTGTGACCTATGGACCCTTCAGCTGGGGCACGCAGACTCACTTTTCTCCTTAGCTTGTGGAATCTTAGTTCCCCCACCAGGGATTGAACCCATGTCGCCTGCACTGCAAGGCAGATTCCTAACCCCTGGACCACCAGGGAAATCCCAATGTAATGTATTTCTGCAAAGACTCCTCAACCAGGGATGGAAGAGCATCCTTCCTTGGGAAGTTAGAATATTGAGTCAGGAGGGTGAAAATTTTTTTCTATTTATTCTAAGGGTATGTGAATTTTTAGAAAATGAATGAGGAACACCAGACTACCTAGATGATTTCTAAGAAACCCTCCAGCCCGTATATGCTGCAGACATTTATTGAATATCTATTATGTGCGAGGCTTGGGAATTCAGTGATGCAAGAGGCTTTGGAAGTCAGTGGCCCAGCCAGACCTGGAAAAGTCTTGGAGTCCAGATGCAGGGAAGGGACTTTGTCTTCCATGGACAAGAAAGAAAAAAAAAAAAAAGGTAGAGGTGGATTTTTAGGCACGCCCTGAAAGATCTAGACTCAGAGCCACACCCACAAAGATTATAGAAACTTCCTGATTGAGGCTGCCCAAGATTTATCCTCCTGCCATAGAGGTGTGGAAAATGAAGCTTGGGAGAGGGGTCCGAGGCCAGGGAATCAAGTCTAAACTGGAGTGCCCTAGGGAGTCATGTATGGATGTGAGAGCTGGACTATAAAGAAAGCTGAAAAATAAAAGCTTAGTGCCGAAGAATTGATGCTTTTGAACTGTGGTGTTGGAGAAGACTCTTGAAAGTCCCTTGGACAACAAGGAGATCCAACAAGCTAATCTTAAAGGAAATCAGTCCTGAATATTCATCGTGGAAAGACTGAAGCTGAAGCTGAAACTCCAATTCTTTGGCCACCTGATGTGAAGAGGTGACTCACTGGAAAAGACCCTGATGCTGGGAAAGATTGAAGGCAGGAGGAGAAGTGGACGACAGAGGATGAGATGGTTGGATGGCATCACTGACTCAATGGACATGAGTCTGAGTAAACTCTGGGAGTTAGTGATGGACAGGGAGGCCCATGGGGTGGCAAAGAGTCAGACATGACTGAGTGACTGAACTGAACTGAAGGGAGGATGCTACATAATATGGACAGATCTGGGGACTCAATAGCAGGTCGGGGACTTCCCTGGTGGTCCAGTGGCTAAAACTGTACTCCCAATGCAGGGGGCCCAGGTTCAATCCCTGGTCAGGGAACTAGATCCCAAATGCAACAACTAAGAGCCCACATGCTGCAACTAAGACCCAGCTCAGCCAAATAAATATTAAAAAAAAAAAAAAAACGGTGGGGCTTTTCAGGGCACCCCACTGCCCCACTATAGCTTTCACTTCATTAGAGCAAACACAATTTAAGCACCTCCTGTGTGCAGTGTCCAGGAGGCACTGTAAATCTAAGCCAGGATATCAGTTTAGGAAAAAAGAATTTATGATAAATATTGTGAATATTATGCTATACATGAATACAGTGACCAATATTATGAATCAGTTTCTATTTACCGACAGCAGGCTCCACACACAGGGCTGAAGGCTCAACTCACAGTATCCCACAGATGTAACCCTCGAGCATTGAAAAATGAGCAATTATTCTGTGCATCTGGCGGAAGTAGAGACTGAGGCTTGGAGAGGTTCACAAGGTCTTCCACCTGCAAACTCACATGTTCATCTCGACTGCTTCAGGGACCAATTCAGAATTTGTGTTTGGGAGGAACCTAGGAGAGGGCAACCTTTTCGAAATGGAAACATCATGGACTTGTTCTGCTTATTTGGAGTGGCAACCCCTTGGCATTGTCAAGGGTATTTTTCCTTTACTTTTTTTTGGATCTGTATATTTTAAGGATGTTAATTGTTATGGGTAGAGTTAAGGCTTGAATAAGGCTCTCTCCCCCGCCTCTTTTTTTTGTAACCCAGTGGAAGACCCACAAAATGCTCTTTTTAAGCCTGCTCCAAGTGAGCTGGTGCACAAGCCGGAGGTGGGATAAGCTCTGCGCAGGGAAGTTGTCGAGTTCGGGCCGAAGCCCAAGGGTGCGGGGGGGGGGGACGGGAGGGGGCCGGGGGGGGGCGGGGGGGACGGGGGGCGGGGACGAGTCGCGCGCGGGGCGGAGCCCGAGGCGGCCCCGCCCTCAGAAGAGCGGAAGTGACGTAAGTGGGCAAAAGCGGCGCGCGCCGCGAGGTGTCGCTTCTAGCCGAGGTTGGACGGAGCTGGTCGTGGGCAGGTGGGGGGTCTTTGCCGCCGCCGCCCCCCTCTTTTCCGCTTCCCCGTCCTCTTCTCCCGCGTCCCGGGAGCCCCCACCCGGGGTGAGTAGCGCGAGGCGGAGCGGGGTGGGGCGGAGACAGTGGCTGCCGGGAGAGGGGAGGCCCCGGACCCCAACCGCCTGGGTGCCCTGAGGCCTCCCGGGTTCCTCACGTGACCCGAGCGCGAGCGGGCTCGGCCCCACGTGCGCGCTCGCGGAAGGTCCGCCGGCCGGCCCTGGGCCCCCGGGGTCCCGGGGTGGAGGAAGGCTGAGACCCCGCAAGCCTGATCAGGGCACTGGCCCCACGCCGACCCCCGCCGCCGCAAGTTCCTTTCCCTGTCTGAGCCTCAGTTTCCCCTGTGCCAGATGGGTAAGGCGCGCACCCGCAAAGGAGGGTGGGTGTGAGGATTCAGGAAAACCGCTCAGATCACAGTCGGGCACAGGGTGTCGTGCCCGTTACACAGGCGTCGCTCTCATATTTCACCTTGGACCCGACCCCAGTGACGGCTCAACAGAGGTGCTATTTCAAAAGAGAGCCCGCCGGCCCCCCGAGCCCTTGGAGCCAAGGTCAGCCTGTTGGCAGAGAGGCTGCCATAAATCTGAAGGCCCAAGCTCTGCTGCCCAGTCAGCTGCGCCTCTCTGGATCTTGGTGTGTCTGTAAGACAAGGGTTAGAAACAGCTGGTGTCAGAGGCCCTGCCAGTGGGGCTGGGCTGTACTGCACGTGGTCTGGATGTATAGAGTCTGCTCAGTGAGATGGCCTGAGCCCCTGGGAGAAAGGGGACCTTGAGGGGGGTCAGAAGTCTGGATTCTGTCCTTGTTCTGTTCCTGGTTTCCTGTGTGTGTGCATCGCTCCATTTTAGTGAATGGTTTTTCTGTGTGTACCAGGGACTATGGGAGGGTTGGAAGTAAATACATGTGGCATGCTTTGGTGGCGGCCAGAAGCCCTGGAGTCACCAAAACCTTGAGGGTTTCTGTGCTTGCATGGCCGGAGGCTCGCTCCCCTCTGCTGCCATTGGCAGAGCCATGTGAGCGACTGGATTGACCACCTGCGGTAGCAGGAATAATCCCTTAGGTGTGATCAACACGCCACGGTGTATAAGGGCCTTTCAGTACATTTTCTCATTAGATCTTCACACTTAGCAGAGAGAATTGATGAGCATATCATTGGACAGAGGTTGTTTTTTGTTTTGTTTTTTTTTAAGATTAATATGTGCCCAGCAGTGTCTGGATCACTTTTCACTTTTATATCCACATTTAATCATCACAGCCCTCCTGTAAAGTCAATATTGTTCCCATTTTATAGATAAAGACACCTGCTTAACTGAGGTTATGTCTTAGCTTGCATAGCCAGTGGGAGGCAGAGCCAGCGTTCAGACCTGGTTCATTCACCATCAGAGTTTAATCTCCTCCTGTCTTTGTTGCGTCTTCCTTGTTTCCTCCTTTACGACATGATTCCTTTAAATGTCAAGGTCCCCTGAATAATCTCATTTACAAGAATTCCACTGACAGGTAGTGACAGTTCAGACACCGTTCTCTGTCACGGATGCTGGAAGAAGAGTAGTTGCTGGGGCGGCTGCTCAGGGTCACCCTGAACACCTTGGAGTGGGGAGATGACCATGAAGGATGCCCAGACACATTCCACTCTGAGAAGCAGAAGTTCGCTAATGAGCAAAGGGTTTCTCTTCTCCTCTGAGCTCGTTCAGAGCACTCACGAAGCCAGACTGTGCCCAGGCCCCTTCGCATCCCTGCGGCCACGTGGCTCCTTCCTGTGATCTGGACCAAGCGTAGGAGGACTTCTTGCAGTTTGATCAATAACTCTGCTGTCCCCTCTGCCTCCTAGGGACCTCCTGCCCACCCCAGTCTGGATGCCAGGAGGTACAGTGTAGACAGGGCCCCAGGAGTCATGTTTACTAATGAATCTAAGCTGTTAGAACAAATGGCAAAGTCACCCTTGCCGTTTCCCAGCCCGGATGTGCCTCCCTGGCTTATTCCCAGACTCTGCCTGTCAGTGGGATTCCTGTCAATGAGATCATTCAGGGGGCCTTGGCATTTAAAGGAATCGTGTTGTACGGCTTTTGGTAAAGCAAAAAATCATACTGTCAGTAAAGGGCTTCAGTGTTATCACATTGGAACGGGTACATCTTTGTAGGATTTTCTGAAAAGTGCAGAATGGCTGTAGCCGCACAAAGGTCCTTCTTTGATTCCTTCAGCAACCAGTTAGTAAACCGCCCCCTTGTATCAGGTCTGAGGCTAAGGGTGTGTGAGGCAGTGTCCCTGCGCCCAGGAGCCATGTCTGCTGGGAGGAAAGGCAAACAACGGGGCAGAGGGGGATAGTGCACCCCGGATTAATAATAATAATGATAATAATTGTCCCACAATTATTCTGTTCTTTTGATTGGCAGGGAATTTTGTTGAATACCTGTGAGCTGTGTGGAATGCGAGAGAAATACAGTGGTACATTCCAGGGTGTTGCCTCTGCTTTCTCAGGCAGCTCCCAGTCCAGTGGGGGGAGAGACTCAAGTACGGAAGCAGAAGTTTGTCTGAGGGGGAGCGCTGCTGTGTGGTGTGGAGGAGCTGGCTTTGGCGCTCTCCTTCCTGGGTGGTGGTCGGGCCGGGAGGGACGCTGTGGCAGAGTTGCCGTGGCCCCTTTTGGCCAGGGCCGGGGAGTCCACTTGGCCTTGCCGACCCCACCCACGTAGGCCGCCCCAAACCGAGTCAAGTCCCAGGTGTCATTCAGGCTGGCAGCCCCCTCTCCTGTCAGCTGTCAGGAGACACTGCCACTCTGCCGCAGCTAGCGTGCTTGGGGACTGGCAGGTCTCTGCGTCCTGTTGCCGCGCGTGTCCCTCAGGGTTGGAGGGACAAGAGCCCATTCTCACAAGCAGCATGTGACATCCTTGTTCTGATTGGGGGGTGGCAGCTTCAGGGGTTGGGACACGGGTGTGGGACACCGCCATGATTGGGGTGGGGGGACAGTATTTGGAACCCAGGACCCCCCAGCCTGTGACCCAGAGGGCTCTTGGGTGGGTGCAGTAACTGGAGCCCTTGTCGCCGGGGTCCCGGGCCCTGCGCCTGCCCAGGGAAGCGGGGGATCGGCCTGAGAGCTGATTCAGGAGCCTGCAGAAGGGCCGGAGCAGGGGCCTCCGGGAGCGGAAGGGGCCTCCGAGCCGGGGACCTTGGCTGACCCTGGTCGGGCTCATGGACCTCTCGGCCTTCCTCTGATCTCAGAAGGCCCGCGTGCGACCTGGCCCCTGAGAAAGCCCGGACCCATGGAGGAGGCGGCCCCCTGCCCAGCAGCTCTCACCTGCCAGGCCGGGCCCTCCCTGGTGACCCCACTCGCCGGTGGGGTCTCTGGAAAGGGCTGGCCACGGCAGAAGTGGAACTGCATCGAGGAGCCATATCTCTGAGTTGTTTGGGCGGGGCACGCCTGCTGCTTCTGGAAGGTTCCTTCTGGGACAAGTTCAGAATACATGTGCGGGTTGGAGGCTGGCGACAGACACAGGAGTGAAAAATCTCCAGCGCACCTCATGTTCTGCTCCCCTTCTCTCCTCCTAGTCTCCAGACTGCGTCCTGCAGGCCCTTGCTGTCCCCAGGGCACTTTCCCGTGACTTCCTTTGATGCGTTCCTCGCTCTCTGGGGGTACCAGCTCTTTTGCAGGACTGTACCGGTGGGGCGGGAGTGGGCTTAGCTACAGCCCTGCAGAGTTGTATAAAGGGGGGGGAGTGAAGCCCCCAGAGCACAGGGGCGCACAGCTTTCCTGTAGGACTGGGGGGCTGTCACCTCTGCACCGAGTGACCCCCGTGGGCTCGGTGCTGGGACACAGTGGTGAAAAGGCCCTGCCTGGGGGGCTTCCATTCCTTGAAGGCCAGACAGTCAGTAAACAGCTCATTTCAGAAAGAAACCCACACTCTGAAGGCAGCAGCCACGGGGAGTGGGTAAGGGCATGGGAGGAAGGCACCTCGGGCAGGCCAAGGCAGGCCTCTGGGAGGAGATGACACTTGAGCTGAGACACTGTGGTGCAAATGAGCTGCCCACGTGGGGAGGTCTAGGGCGTGGCAGGTGCACGGGCCTCCCGGCCTAGGGTAGGATGCGAGCGCGTGCGTCCACCCCCTCCTCTGCACGGGCCTCCTGGGGACCCTGACTCACCCTGCCTTCCCATGCTGCCCCAGCTCGGTCCCCAGGCTGGGTCCCCGCACATCCTCACCCTTCAGAAACTCAGCCGATCTCTTCCCTGTTGGTGACACGTGGCAGCCAGCCGAGCCAGCCCTCTGTGTGGGGTGCACGCTACGCCGTCTCTGCTCTGCCCCTGTCCCCATCTAGAGTGTTCCTGGTCCTCAGGGCCCAGCTCAGGGCTTGCCTTCTCTCAGCTGCTGCCCCATCTGCCATTCGGAAGGGACTTCTTCATCCCTTGAGTTCCCATAGCACTTTCTGTCTCAGCGAGAGGCCTCGTTTCTGCCTTGTGTTTGCATTGGTTCCATTCGGGGATTGGGCTGTATCTGGACCAGCCCTGTGCACGGAGAGCATCTGTAGACCAGTGTTGTCCATGGGGAGAGGTGTGACCCTCCCTGCCCCATGTGGCGCAGCCCAGCCAGCGGGTGTGGGGCGCTGTGGGCCTCTGTTCTGCTGCAGGGGCCTGGCCATCTGCCGGGTCTCTCACCCAGGAGTCCACTCAGCTGCCAACACCGCCTTCTGGAATCTCACGTCTCAGGCCACTTCTGCTTAACCCAGAGTAGTTGCAGCTTGCTGCCCTTTGGGCTGAAGGCTGAGTTGGTAGCCGTGACCTAGAGGACCCCGAGTTTCCCCTTGGAAGAGCCCCTCGCCCTCGCGTCTTCCCAGTTGCTGCGCAGATGTGTCCCCCTCCCTGGTGTCAGCTGCTGTGTCACGTCCCCCGGCGCCCATTGTCTGCCCACCCCTGTGCCCCTCTGTGGCCCTCACGCACGGTGGTGTGTGTCCGCCTGCCTGTCTCCCTGTTCACAGCACTGCACCCCACAGCGAGGCTGTCCACGTGTTAATGACCAAAGCTGGGAGGCGGGGTCCTTGGGGTCCCAGAGAGGAGGCTTCAGTCCCCTGCTTTGCTCTCCTTTAACTAGATCAGGATCCTGTCTACCGTGGGGTCAGAAGCCGCCAGGTCAGGTGTCCTGTCGGGAAAGGAAAGCTGGAGAAGCCGGGACGCTGGGTCTCCTGCTGACATGAAGATAGCTCTGCAAAACCACTTGAATACAAGAGTCAGGAGGCCCTGCCCTCCAAGGGGTAGGAGCCGGCGGGGGTTGGGGGGCCAGCCGCTCCTCGGCATCGGACAGGATCGTGAGACCAGCAGCAGCCGTGCCAGGAGACCGGGGCCCGAAACCTGACTGCTTCACCCACTTCCCTTTCCTCCTCAGGAGCCACCGGCGCTGAGTTTGGTGCCTGGGCAGAGACGCAGCTGCTGACAGCATGACGAGCGAGGTGATCGAGGACGAGAAGCAGTTCTACTCCAAGGCCAAGACGTACTGGAAGGAGGTCCCGGCCACCGTGGACGGCATGCTCGGGGGGTATGGCCACATCTCCAGCATCGACATCAACAGCTCCCGGAAGTTCCTGCAGAGGTTTCTGAGGGTAGGCAGGTCCGGTGTGCTCTCCAGGAGGAGAGCCCACGTCCACTACCCAGGCCTTGACAAGCGGGTGGGGCGGGCCAGCTCGTAGGCGTTGCCGCAAGGTCCCCCACCAGGAGCCGGCGGTCGCGCTGGGGCCTCCTAGTGCCGGAACAGAGCAGCATTTTCGCAGACTGTTCCATTTTTCCAGAGGCAGAAACCGTTGCTCTCCTGCCGTGTTTGCAAAAATCTGGGCTATGGGTGTTGGCTGGTCTGCTGAACACAGGCTCCCAGTTTCTCGTCCTGCCACCGCCTCTGTGCCAGGCTGGCGGTGCTGTGGTCGGAGCCTCCCCAGGCCCGCCTCCCTCCTCTCCCTCGGCACACACCGCGGCTGCTGTTGCCCGCCCCTCTACCCGCGTGCCAGCCTCCCAGGTGTGTTCACTGAATGCCCTCTTCCTTCTTGCACTGCTTCTGTCCACGGTCCTTGTGACGGGAGTCTCGGGAGCGAGAGGAGATGAGTGCATCTAGTCAACACCTTTAAGTGGAGGGTGGCTTTCATTTCAGGAACATGTGACCCAGAAAAAGGCTGTGCTGTGCTCACGCCCACCGCTAGCCCACCCACGCCAGCCACCAGCCACTGATCCGAGTCGTTCTGGGGGGTCACAAGGAAAGGCCCTTTGCAGAGACGGGGTCCGTCTGGCTTCTAACCTTTCTCTTCAGTCTGTCTTCCCTGCTGCTTCAGGAAGGCCCGAACAAGACGGGGACCTCGTATGCCCTGGACTGCGGAGCTGGCATTGGGAGGATCACCAAGCGGCTGCTCTTGCCTCTCTTCGGAGTGGTGGACATGGTGGACGTAACGGAGGACTTCTTGGTCAAGGCCAAGACCTACCTGGGCGAGGAGGGCAAGCGAGTGAGGAACTTCTTCTGCTGCGGCCTGCAGGACTTCAGCCCCGAGCCACAGTCATACGATGTGATCTGGATCCAGTGGGTGATAGGTGAGCCTCCCGTGCCTCTCTGCACCTTCCTGCCCATCTGCTCCTGGGGTTGGGGGGCCAGAGGATCCTCAAATCCTCCCTCCCCAGGGCTTCACCTTGAAGGCTCATTTGTTTCCACGTTTTGTTTCAGCTCAGTATCTGCTGCGACCCATTTGGGGGCAGTTTTTTGTTGAAAAAAATATTTAATTTTCAAGTTTTAACTGCACTCAAAGAATGTGGAAATCAGTTTTCCTAAGGAAGGGGTTTTTAGGAAAAGTGGAAGCCTTGGCCACCCCCCGTGCTGTTTGTGGAGAGCGAGCCCTGCCCTGCTGTCCTATCCTGCACCCACTTAGCCTGACGGCACACTCAGGGTGCTCTTCTCGGGTTGCCCACCTGGCAGCAGGCCTCCCCACTGCAAGCTGGGCGGCCCAGGCCTGCTGGGAGCCCGTGGGGGTCCAGCCCTGAGTTCTGTTTGGGGTTGTAATGTAGGTGAGGAACTCAGCTGGGTGCGCACCACTGGCCCGGGCTAGGAAGGATGGGTGGAGGGCAGGTGTGGGGCAGGTGGCTTTTGCGCCCATTTCCGCTCAAAGTGGGGTTTGGTGAACCCCTCTGGGCTGTTGAGAGCCAGCACACCCTGTGTATTCAGCACAGTCAGCTCTCAGGAAGTCAGTGGCAGTGCCGAAGGCCGCGCAGGGGCCTGGCGGAGCCCGCCTCTCCCCAGTGACGGCCTCTGCCTCCCCCAGGCCACCTGACTGATGAGCACCTGGCCGAGTTCCTGCGGCGCTGCAAGCAGGGCCTGCGCCCCAACGGCATTGTCGTCATCAAGGACAACATGGCCCAGGAGGGCGTCATCCTGGATGACGTGGACAGCAGCGTGTGCCGCGCCCTGGACGTGGTGCACAGGATCGTCCGCAGCGCGGGCCTCAGCCTCCTGGCCCAGGAGCGGCAGGAGAACCTCCCGGACGAGATCTACCACGTCTACAGCCTCGCCCTGAGATGAGCGGGCCGGCGGAGCACGGGGCCGGTGTGGGACTGGGGACTGGCGGCCAGGTGAGGCCCAGACGCTCCACGTTGATGGTTCGGGAGTGTTGAGTGGGGTCACTAAATACACCTGTCTGCCATCCACTGCCAAACAGGCTCTTTTTCAAAAAGGCATAAGGGAACCTGGTCCAGAGGAGTGCTGCTGGATGGGGCGGTGAGGCTGCAGCGAGGTGGGGAGTGGGTGACCCCTGAGCCACTGTGCTCCCAGCAGGAGCAAGAGTGAGTCCCTCACCTCCAAGACACTGGCTGGCCCTCCAGCCACAGGCCTGGCTGCCTCAGGAGGAAGAGAATGACCCTTAATGCAGTTGCTGAGGACTGTGCCTCGGGGAAGGGGGGGAGCTGGGACTGTGGGGCCTACAGCTGTGGACCTCCTGGCTGCGAGTCCACATGGCACCTGCTGAATCGTGGGGCTGAGGGCACGTCCACGTTCCTGGTGCTGTTGGGGGTGGGGGCATGTCCACGTTCCTGGTGCTCTTGGGGGGGTGGGGGCGTGTCCACATTGCTGGTGCTGTGGGGGGATGGGGGGATGTCCATGTTCCTGGTGCTGTTGGGGGATGGGGGCATGTCCACATTGCTGGTGCTGTGGTGATGGGGCCCTGGCCTCCTAACATGATGGTCACCGCAGCCTGTGGCAAGGAGAGAGACCGGAGCATCACTCCCAGCTGTGCCTGTGGCTTCTCCTCGGGGGGGCATTTTCAGTTAAAAATAAAAGGGTGAAGCCTATGCTGGAAAGGCCCTCGCCCGTCTGGAGTGGTGCTCGTCTTTACTGGGACAGCCGTGTCATGCGGCTTGCAAACTGCTCTAAGCGTGGCATCTTGTGCCTGCCACCCCTCCCTCCCGGCTGCCGGGGGATCCTTTATCCTGAACTCAGGGAAGGTGGGGTGTGTGTGTGTGGGGGTGTGTGTGTGTGTGTGTGTGTGTGTGTGAATGTTACACAAGGACCTTTAAGGCCAAGAGAAATCAGTTTAATTTTATAAATATATCCTTTAGTCGCCTCAGCTTATCTCCAAGGCGGTTACACAATTCACAATGACCACCTTGTGTGACCCGCAGGCGGCCTGGTGAGGGCTCAACAGAGGGCGGAGGTTGGCTTTCAGCCTTGGTAGCTTTTCCCATCAGATGAGCCCTCACGATGTGAGACGTTTCAGAAAGACAGCCCACGGTCATGCATGATTGCTTTTTAGAAGGCGTGGTCCCCAAACCCCACGTTTGGCACAAACGGAGCTGCTGCCAGAGCAGAGCCCTGCCCCTTGGTGGGCAGGGTGGTGGGTGGCTTGGCCCGAGAGCTATAGAAGCTGGCCAGAGTTAGCTCAGCTCTCTCCCTACCTGCCCTGAAACACTTATTTTTTTGACAGAATCTTGAGTGAAGAGTCAAGGGTCTCGGCTGGGCTGCACCCCACAGGCCCCTCCTGGTGTTTCCACTCGGGCTGGGGCAGGCCGGCTTCCTCAGGAGGGCGTGGGCATGGAGCCCTCTTGCTTCTCTCAGTGCCTGGCACTCCCTCCCACCAGGAGGGTCTGTGCTTGTCCTAAACCCTGTCTCCGGTTCCACTGTGGGCCAAGGCTCGGAGTCGCTGCAGGGGAAGCGGGGGCAGTCTCCCTGCAGAGAGAGGCCTTCCCCCGCTGGAGTGCTTGCAGCCGCCTGGCTCCACCCTGCACCTTCTAACAGGCGGACCGAAGGCTGTCCCCTCGGGCCACCCTGGTACTTCAATCACCCACAGGCGGACGGGGCTGCCCAGACCCCGCCCCACAGCCCGGACGGTCAGATGTCGTCCTCGACGGCACCACTGTGCTCACTGAGGAGGTACCACTTGAGCCTGTCAGGCAGAGGTAGGGTCTTGACCTTGGCGTCCACGGGCCATGGCTGAAGGTAGAGGCGGATGTACACTCGGCACAGGTGCTTGAGGGGCGGGGGGTAGCTCTCCAGCTGCCTCAGGGAGAAGTGCAGGGCCTGGATCTTGTCCGCCAGGCTGCCCACAGGGTGGATGTCAAAGTTCTCGGGCAGCTGGAGCTTCTGGGAGTTGGTCACCATGAGATCCAGCACGGTCTCCGCCTTGCGCAGCAGGTCCGCGTGGCTCTCGTCCTCCGCGCAGCCTGGGTGGGAGCAGAGCCTCTCGAAGACGATGTGGAAGCCGGACCAGCAGGATGCGCCGTGCAGGGAGCAGTTGTAGGCGGCTCCCGACTCCAGCAAGAAGCGCAGCAGGGGGAAGTGGAGCTTGAAGCTCTTGAGGCAGATGTGCGTGAGGGACTCGTGGGCCGGGCACTCGCTGGGGTCGGCGCCGTGGGCCAACAGCAGCTGCGTGACTTGGAAACAGAAGCGGTTGATCAGCTGGGCCTCCTCTTTGTCGCCTCCCACCGTCTCGCCCAGCAGGAAGATAATGCAGGTGAACACTGTGTCCCCGTCTTTGGTGGTGGCCTTGACGTCCGCCCCTAGGAGAGCCAGGAGGGGGAAGAGGTGGTGGGAGGAGGCCTTGGCCCAGGGGGCTGCGCCTCATGGTCCAGGTGCGCGTGGAAGGGTGGGGCTCACCTCCTAGGAGAGCCAGGAGGGGGAAGAGAAGGTGGGAGGAGGCCTCGGCCCAGGGGGCTGCGCCTCATGGTCCAGGGGTGCGTGGAAGGGTGGGGCTCACCTCCTAGGAGAGCCAGGAGGGGGAAGAGGAGGTGGGAGGAGGCCTCAGCCTGGGTGGCCGCGCCTCACGGTCTGGGGGCCGAGTGGAAGGGTGGGGCTCACCTCCTTCCAGCAGGAGCCGGATGTTCTCGGCGTTGTGGACCTGCACCCCGTCACTGCTGGCCAGAGCATGCAGCAGGGCTGTCTTACCTAGTGAGGGAGAGCCAGTGAGGCGGAGAGGCGGGGCTGGGGAAGCCCAGGCCAGGCCAGGCCAGCCCGGAGGAAATACAGACCCTCGGGACCAGATAATGAAGGCTAAAAACAACTGATCTTGGGGATTTCCCTGTGGCCTAGTGGCTAGGACTCTGTGCACCCAATGCTGGGGGTCTGGGTTTGATCCCGGGTCAAGGAACTAGATCCCACGTGCAACAACTAAGACCCGGTGCAGCCAAATGAAAGGAAACCAAAGCTGATCTTGGGCTTCCCTGGCCGCTCAGTGGTAAAGAATCCACCTGCCGTGCAGGAGACACAGCTTTGATCCCTGGCCTGGAAGATCCCATATCCGCAGAGCCACTAAGCCCGTGCTGGAGAGCCCGGGAGCACAGCTACTGAGTCCACACGCCCTAGGGCCCATGTTCCCAAGAGAAGCCTCCAACATGGAAAGCCTGCACACTCCAACCAGAAAGTCGCCCCACTCACCACAACTAGATAAACGTCCACATACCAACAAAGACCCAGCACAGCCCAAAATAAACAAAAACAAAACACCAAACTGACCTCTCAGCTACGGCTGAGGGTGACAGGTTTCTGGCCGTTTTCTCTCCATTGACACAAACATTGGACCAGAAGGGCCAGGAGAAGGAGGATTTTTCTGGGCCCTGAGATGCTACCTGAGACCCAGCCTGGGTGGAAGGAAGCCCTGTCACTCAGGAGCTGAGCACACAGGTCCAGCTCCTGCAGACGCCCTTGTGGGGCCACGATGCACCACCTCCCAAGCCTCTGTGAGTCAGCAGAAGGCACCAGCACGCATCCAGCCATGCTCTGCCGTCAGACGGGCTGCCTCCAGCCTGCCTGCCGAGCCATCACCCCAGCACGCCCAGGGTTACCTCACGAGGCAGTCTGGCCCCAGCCTATCCTGCTTTTCTCCCAGGAGCACCCACCATGCTTGTCGGCCGCATTGACGTCTGCTCCGAGGTCCAGGAGGCGTTGCAGGCAGGGCAGGCGCTCCGGCTCCTCGCTGGCCAGGTCCAGGGGGCTGCTCTCGTGGATCTGAGCCAAGAAAGCACAGCCAGGTTGGCCCTGGGGCCTGTGAGCGGCTCAGGGCCCCAGCCACATGCCTCCTTCAGAGCAGGGCTGGCTCTTACCCGGTCCCTCCGGTTGATGTCGGCCCCGTGGCGCACCAGCAGCTCTACCATGTCAGGCTGGTTTCGCAGGACGGCGATGTGCAGCGCCGTGTAGTAGGTGACCGGGTCTGAAGGCGCAGACACAGCTCACATCAGCCCTGCCCGACGGCACATTCTCACAGGATTCCAGGACCAGCCTGGCAGCCTAGCCCCAACGCTCCGACCCAAGGGCTCCTGGCACCGTGAGGGGTCAGGACACAGCTGTCCTCGTCAGACGCTAGGGTGCTCAGTCAGGCCTAGGTTCGGGTCCTGGGGAGGTGTTCCAGTGAACGGACAAGGTACTTAATCTGGGTTTTAGTCCCTTTTGTAAAATAGGACCTAAAACAAGGCTGTGGGGAGGAACACCCACAAATGCTCAAAGCTGGGTCTCCCAAGTGACTGACTGCAGAACGCCTCCCCCGCTCCTTGACCTCCCAGGAGCCCAGCCGCCTCTGAGCCTGTCCTCCAAAGGGGAGGAGAGACACGCCTGGCACGTCCTGTATCAGCACAAAAACCCCATTCGGGAACAAGTCAGTCCCGAGTGTCTCCTGGCTGACCTTGCCTGCCCCCCCCAACCCCCCACCCAGGGCAAAACAAAGAGGGAAGGAAGATGGCTCCATCAGCACCTCCCGGGCACACCAGCTAGACGCCAACACCATCAGTCCGTGATTTATGCCCAATGTGTCTTATCTGTTTCCCCCCTCTCCCTGTGGCAGGAACCAGCATGCAACATGGCTCAGAACCAGCGGCAGAAAATTACTTTCCCTTAGCTCTGGGCACAGCGCCAGCAGCCCCATTTTTGCATTAATGGAAGCAAGGATTTAGCTGGGAGCTGGGGGAAAGTTTGCTAAGTCAGTCGCCTGATAGGAGCAGCGACAAACTTGCTCCTGATCAGAGGTGGTTGAGGGCCTCTGGGAAACTGCAGGGGGTGGGAGGCCACCCAGTGTGGGTTTCCTCAGGCATCACCCCTGAAGAGATGAGGGCAGAGCCTGGAGGCTTGACTGCCCACCCCCGGCAGGCCACACTCAAGCCATCTATCCACCCCAGCCCTCCAGGCTCCGGCAGACCTTCAAAGTTGAGGTTGGCTCCATTCCGCAGGAGCACGGCGGCTGCGCGCGGCAGCCCCAGCTCGGCCATCTTCAGCAGGGCGTTGCTCACGCCTTCCTGGTAAAATGGAGAGTGGGCTTTTCTCTCCAGCAGCTCGGTGAGAACAAGGATGCGGCTCTCCTCGCTGGCAGCATAACTGGGCCTGGGGCAGGAGAGAGGAGCAGCTGAGGGTGGGACAGGTTGGCAGGGCACCCTGCGGGTAAGTGGCCTTGGTCTCCTGCAGTCACCCCCACTTCGCCCCCACCCCCACCCCAGGCAGGGCCCTGGCTCCATGGGGCAGAAAGTCTCTTCCGAAAAGGTTGGTGGACCAAGCTGGATCTTTTCAATGGAGCAGACTCCAGGTTTGCTGAGAAAGGACTGGGGCTGTCATCAACCTCCTTCCAAGTCACCCATACAACCTGGCCCCTGACTTAGGTACAAAGCCTCATACACCTGCGCTGTTGGCACTGAAGGAAACCCTTGCGGCCAAAGGCAAGAACCAGACACCGACTAACCCGGGGCTGCAGAAGGTGCTGCACCCCAGCTCAGGCCGCCCAGCAGCCAGGGCGGTCAGAAGACCTCCCAAAGCCCGATCACACTCAGAGACGGTTTGGTCCACCAAAGGCTGAGGGACCCAGAAAGCCCTTTGCACCACAGCCCCAACCCGCCTACCCCCCCTCGCCAATTCCAACTGATGCCCAAAACACACCCCCGATCCCCCCTCTCCTCGGCTCTTTTCTCCACTCCACGTAAGGCAGTATATACCACTTTAACCACTGTCAGCCTCTCTCTGGTAGCACGATCACCACGAAGGGTGAGGGTTTTAGCTCGCCGATGTAACCTCTAAACGATGCGCTTTCTGAACAGCCTTCCCACAGGCTAACGTATGACAGACGCGCGCCTGTCTATACCAAACGAGAAACTCCGGGCTACAGAAAGCTCATCCCGCGCCGCGTTTACCGACTACATCCTGCTCCTCTGCAGCTCCAGGTAGAGGGCACAGGACCGGCAGGGCGCAGGGTGGGGCGCTGAGGCAGAGGCCCTGCCGCCACCCCGCCCCACGGGCCTCCCTGAGCGGGCCGCGGCCGCCTCCACCCATCCCCGCCCGCCCTCGGTCTCCTCTGACAGATGAGGACACCGCCCGCCATATTTGTGGGGACAAGGAAAGGGGTGCCGCGCCGGTCTGAGGCGGGGAAGGGCGCGAGTTACCCGTCCAGGGGCTCCTGCCGCTCGGGGTCCTGGATGCCCAAGGAGCCCAGGATAGCATCCACGAGCGGCTGGTACTCGAAGATAATCCTCCGGAAGCCATGCAGGAACGGCATGGCGGCGGCCGCACCTTCCACCGAGGCCGAGACGTCGACTGGGATACGTCGCGGAGCCCGCGGTCCTGACCAGGTTCGGCCGCTCGCTGGGTCCAGTCCCCCGCCCCGCGCCCGGCCCGGTGCACCGCCCAACCCGGGGCTACGCGCCGGAAGTCACCCGCGCGCTTCCGGCCCGCTCAAGCCCCGGGGAAGGGATCGCGGCGGCGGCGACAGCGCCCTCTGCGGTTTCGGAGGATCGCGGTGCGATTGGGCGCGCAAGCTAGGGGTGCCTTGCGGGGACAGCTCCGCAGGACTGGAGGGCGCAGACCGGCAGCCAAGTCCGATCTCAGCCCTAGGCCCGGAAGCTCCTTTCCCGGCCCGGCCCAGCTCCGCCTTGCTATCCCGCTCGCGGCCGCTGGGCGCCGTCCTAGCTCCGCCCATTGAGCGAGCACACACCGGCCGGATCCGTGCCCAGCTCCCAGGAAGGACCCCCGGTGCCCCCGACTTGGGTGGGAGTTGGGTCGGACCACGGTTGGGCCTGGCTTTCACCTTCTCCCCAGGCTGACTGGACCACACTCACCCTGACGGGCGATGGGGACGATTCCTTAGCCCTTGCAGCCTACTGGGGCTTCCACTTTCTGCCTTGATGGACTCAATGAACTTTACTTTCTTCATCTGTAAAATGGGGATAATCAAACCCACGCAAGATCTTGGGTCAAGAGCTCTGTTACTGTCAGCTGAATCTAACAGGAATGAGCCCAAGGCTGGGGCCACTTTTCTAAGAAGTAGTGTCTGGCCTTGGGCCTTGCATTCGAACGTCCACAACCTTGAGGCCCAGGGTGGAGCCTTGATGCCTTCGTGATTCTGGATAGCTCGTCGTGAAGGGGTGTGCCAGTCCCAGCCGCTCAGGTGGCAGCCTTGGTCTCCCATCGCCCCCACCCTCCACCACGTGGGCTTGGGAGTCTCTCCCACCTGACACTCCTCAGGGACAAGTCTTGAAGGAAGTGGAAAACGTTTAGAGATGAATTTAAAGACAACCCCATGTGCCTACAATTAAACATAAAAAAATGGGTAGAGTAGGGCTCCCCCATCCCCGACCCCGGCCACCAAGAAAAACGCAATCCAAAGCCTTCCAGGCCAGCGATGGGGACCCAGCAGGGTCCAGTATGCAGCAAGGGCTGGACAATTGCTTGCTTATAATTCTTCAGTTCACAAGGTTGTTGTGCAGATCAAGAGATGAACCTTTAAAATCCCCATCAGGTCTCAGAAGACCTAATTTTGCTTCCCCCTCCATTGCCTAAAGGAGCAAGAAAAGTGGTAGGGGGATCAGCAGGGAATCTGCCTGTAATTCAGGAGACCTGGGTTCGATCCCTGGGTCGGGAAGATCCCCTGGAAGAGGAAATGGCAACCCACTCCAGTATTCTTGCCTGGAGAATTCCACGGACAGAGGAGCCTGGTAGGCTACAGTCCATGGGGTCGCAAAAAGTTGGACACGACTGAGCGACTAACACACACACACACACACACACACACACATACACAGTCCAAAAGTTATTTTACTCACACAGAAGCGGAGATTTCCAGCTTGTCATGTAAAATCGGAAGACTGGACACCTGGGCCCAAATTCCTGTGGCAACAAGATCCCTCTGGATGGGGCCCTGGCTCTGGCGCACCTCAGTCTCTACAGGAGTTCCCTTGGGAGTCTGGGGATGTTTGCCCCTTTTTAAAGGATTCACACCCCACCCCTCAGTTGATCCCGGGGCCCTGAATGGCACAGGCACCCCCAAGTGACCCCCGGGTTTCACAGCCCTGTTTGACCCCAAGTCACTTGCTCCATGGCACAGGTGAGGGGCCTAAGGGGCCTGGAGAAGGCTAGAGCATGTGGTCAGTAACTGCAGGAGGCCCATCTTCTAGACCATTCTATAGGGTCCAGGGCAGAACTGGGATGGGTGGACTCAGCCTGGCCCGAGGCCAGCCTCTACCCTGGCTTCATTCATTCCTTGAGGCTGTGACAACAAAGCACCAGGAACTGGGTGGCTTAAAACAACAGAAATCTGTTCTCTCCCAGTCCTGGGAGCCAGAACTCTGACCTCAAATTGTCCACAGGGCCATGCTCCCTCTGAAGACAATGGAGAAGGTTTTTAGCATCTCTGGGCATGGCTTATGTCGGTATCACCTGATCTCTGCCTGGACGTGGAACAACAGACTGAGTCCAAATAGGGAAAGGAGTACATCAAGGCTGTATATTGTCGCCCTGCTCATTTAACTTATATGCAGAGTACATCATGAGAAACGCTGGGCTGGAAGAAGCACAAGCTGGAATCAAGATTGCCGGGAGAAATATCAATAACCTCAGATATGCAGATGACACCACCCTTATGGCAGAAAGTGAAGAACTAAAGCGCCTCTTGATGAAAGTGAAAGAGAGTGAAAAAGTTGGCTTAAAGCTCAATATTCAGAAAACTAAGATCATGGCATCTGGTCCCATCACTTCATTGCAAATAGATGGGGAAACAGTGGAAACAGTGACAGACTGTATTTGGGGGGGGGCTCCAAAATCACTGCAGATGGTGATTGCAGCCATGAAATTAAAATACACTTGCTCCTTGGAAGAAAAGTTATGACCAACCTAGATAGCATATTCAAAAGCAGAGACATTACTTTGCCAACAAAGGCCCGTCTGGTCAAAACTATGGTTTTTCCAGTGGTCACGTATGGATGTGAAAGTTGGACTGTGAAGAAAGCTGAGCGCCAAAGAATTGATGCTTTAGAACTATGGTGTTGGAGAAGACTCTTGAGAGTCCCTTGGACTGCAAGGAGATCCAACCAGTCCATCCTAAAGGAAATCAGTCCTGACTGTTCATTGGAAGGACTGATGTTGAAGCTGAAACCAATACTCTGGCCACCTGATGCAAAGAGCTAACTCATTGGAAAAGACCCTGATGCTGGGAAAGATTGAGGGCAGGAGGAGAAGGGGACAGCAGAGGATGAGATGGCTGGATGGCATCACTGACTGGATGGACATGAGTTTGAGTAAACTCCAGGAGTTGGTGATGGACAGGGAGGCCTGCTGTCCACGGGTTCGCAAAGAGTTGAACACGACCGAGCACCTGAACTGAACTGATCTCTGCCCGCCTCTGTCTCCACGCGGCCTTCTTTCCTGCATCTGTGTCTGTGCCCAGATCTCCCTGTCTTTTCTAAACGGCACCAGTCACTGGATTGCGGGCCCACCCTAATCCAGTATGAATTCACCGTAACTTGATTATATTTGCAAAAACCTTATTTCCAAATAAGACCATGGTCATAGGTTCCTCAAGATTAGGATCTAAAATATCTCTTTGGAGGATACACAGCCACTCCAGTGGATGACCCCAGGTATGGCCCTTCTGGATGCTGGGCCTCAGTTTCCCCACCTATAACTCAAAGGCCTTTGGCTCTGACAGAGTTGGAGCCAATGAAGAGATCCTTGATGCCGCCAATGGCCTCTACCAGCAAGAAAAGAATAAGTGTCTAGTGATTAGAACAGTAACAATCACAAGTTAACTTTTATTTACTGAGCCCGTTCTATAGTAACGTTTGACATACTTATCTTAATATACCCTCCTAAAGAGGGTGACAGAGGATGAGATGGTTGGATGGCATCACTGACTCAATGGACATGAATTTGAGCAAATGCTGGGAGATAGTGAAGGACGGGGAAGCCCGGCGTGTTGCAGCCCATGAGGTTTCAAAGAGTCAGACATGGCTTAGAGACTGAACAGCAATAAGTAGGTGTTGGTATTACACCCTTTTCAACAAGGAAACTAAGGCTCAGAGAGATTTGAGTGCTTGCCTAATGCTACACAGCCGGGCTGGGTCATTAACCCAAGTTTGGGGGTCTCTTCCACATACCTGGCCTCCAGGGGTCAGGTGCCTGCAGCTCTTCTGCTTCTGGGCCTGAGAGGGTCTGGACATGCAGAAGGGAGGGGCTGACCCCTGCTCTGTCCCAGCCCCTGGGCACCACACCATGGAGTAGGCCCTGTCGCCTGCCCGTCTCCCAGACTCCTATCTTTAGAAAGCTCTGTGACCCATGACCTCCTTCCCGTCAGCAAGGGCAATCCTGTTTCCTCCATCTGCCTCCCATTAAGGCTCTGTCACTCAGAGACTCTCATTTCAGCTCTGAACCTTCTCTTTTTTCCCCTGCCTCTCACTATCCTGCCAGTCCAGCCACTTCCTGCCACCCAACTCCAGGCTTCTTAGCAGGCAGTGGGCCTGGGGCCAAGCACCCAGTGCTCAGACCCTAGCAGGGTCTGTCCCTGCCCCCTCCTCCCCAGGGAGTTACTCTGAGTACCTAACACACAGAAGGGGATAACCTTCATATATAAAGAACTGTTGAAAATCAACAAGAAGAAAACGAAAACACTAAGAGAAGAATGATCAAAGGACATGTACAGGCATGTCACAAAGGATGAAAAAGGGTCGACCAAAATAAGGAGAGAAGTGTAGTCTCTCCAGCTTTTCAACACTAACAGTGAAAACAGCTGACATATGGGGCTTACCACATGGTCGATTCTGTTCTATAGAAGCTCAGCAAAGTAAGTTACAGAACAGTAGGTACTGTCTGATCCCACTTGGGAAAAAGTGTGTGTGTGTACATGTGTGCATGGGAAGGACTAATTCTTCTATTTATTTTTAAATTTTTGGTTGTGCTGCATGGCATCTGGGATCCTTGTTCCCCAACCAGGAATCAAACCCACACCCCCTGCATTAGAAACACAGAATCTTAACCACTGGATCACCAGGGTAGTCCCCAGGAGTAATTCTCAATGGTCCCGTACTGAGATGTTAGCGGTGACTATTTCTAGGGGCTGGGATCAGGGAAACTTTGACCTTCTTTGTGCTTCTGTGTATTTTCCACCTTCTTACCAAGGACTGGGTCTTACCTGAGACTCAAAATGCTAAACCAGCCAGAGGCAGGATCCGGCCCTGAACCCTCTTACTCCTGGGGGTTGAAGGCAAGACCGTAGAGAACCAGAGCATGGTCTGTTCCCAGAAACTTCTCTCCTCCTGGGACTCCCCTGGTGGCCCAGTAACCAGGACTCTGTTCAGGGGGCCCGGGTCCAGCCTTTAGTCGGGGAACTAGACCCCACTTGAACTAAGGGTTCACATATCAGAGCTGAAGATCGGGGATTCTGCGTCCTGGGACTGGGACCCAGCGCAGCCAAATAAATAAATTAATTTAAAAAACTTTTTCTCCCAACTTCACCCAGGGACATCCTTCCCAGCACACAAGTCACCTCCCCCGAGGCCCTCCTGAACGCCCCCGCCTCCCCCAGCTGCCCTCCCCAGTCCTCTGGCACCGCAGGGCCCAGGTTGACCGTATGAGTGGCACACTGGTGACAGCAGCAGCCTCTGGTGGAGGGCGTCCTGGGCCCATGCATCAGATTAGAAGCTCTGCATGGCTTCCCTTGGGGCTCAGCTGGTAAAGAATCAGGAGACCTGTGTTTGATCCCTGGCTTGGGAAGATCCCCTGAAGAAGGGAAAGGCTACCCACTTCAGTGTTCTTGGGAAGTATTCTTGGGCTTCCCTGGTGGCTCAGCTGGTAAAGAATCCGCAGTGTGGGTCCTGGGTTCAGTCCCTGGGTTGGGAAGATCCCCTGGAGAAGGGAAAGGCTACCCGCTCCAGTATTCTGGCCTGGAGAATTCCATGGACTGTGTAGTCCATGGGGTCACAAAGAGTCAGATATGACTGAGCGACTTTCACTTCATTTCACTTCACGTGGAGGTCCCATCGACTGGTCAGAACACCCCAGGAAGAAAGCGGCAGCCATATTCCTGGGTCCTAGTCCAGGAGACCAAGGCCTGCAGAGAGGACTGACCTGCTCCAGGGCAGCCGGCCAGCAAGCGGCTCCCCAGGCCTCGAGCCTGAGCCTGGCCCTTGGCATCTCCCTGGAAACCCACCGCCTGCCCAGCCATGGCCCCCCACACTCTCTCCCGCTGCCCTCCCCCCACACTCCTGCTCACCCTTTTACACGCTCACACACGCTCATGCTCACTTTCACACACAGGCACCCTCGCACACCCACACGTGCGTGTGCCACTGCATTCACACTCGCAAGACATTCTCACACGCACTCACTTGCTGAGACACAGTCATGCACACGCGTTCACACACGAGTGCACACACACTCAGGGCTGAGGCTGCAGGAGGGCCAATGCCATGGCCCCAGCCCAGCACCCTACCTTCCCAGTGCCCCCTGTTGGCAGCCAGGAGGGGGGCCCTGGAGGGGGAAATTGGTAAAACCCCCCTCCCCTTTTATTTCTCTCTCTCTTTCAATTTGGCAGTTTCCTTACAGTAAGATACTTGGTATTAGTTAGTCACTCAGTCGTGTGCAACTCTTTACGATTCCATGGACTGTATGTAGCCCGCCAGGCTCCTCTGTCTATGGGATTCTCCAGGCAGGAATACTGGAGCGGGTTGCCCTTTCCTTCTCCAGAGGATTTTCCGGACCCAGGGAGCGAACCTGGGTCTCCTGCATTGCAGGCAGATTCTATACCATCTGAGCCACCACTTGGAGAACACAGCAGTCCGCACCAGGGCTAGTCTCCCTCCTCTCCTCAGTGGGGCTGCGAGCCACAGGCCTGGCGGTCCCGGCAGAGAGGCAGACTGGGCGGACCCCCTCTGGTGAGGCCGTGGGGCCACCGCCGCCACCCTGGGCTTTCTCCTGTGTGTGCTCCCCCCAAACTCCTCTCTGTCTCCTTTCCCCTCCCCCACACCTGACCCCACCCTGACCCCCAGCAACCCTCACAAGCGGCCCAGCCTGCTTGGCTGCAGTCCCCACGCTGAAGGGCCTGGCCCTCTGTGGGGCTCAGAGGGCAGCTGAGGGACCAGGGGACTGGGAGCAGGAGTGGCCAGAAGGATCTGGGCTGGGCGGGGAAAGACTGCCCTGTCCCCTCCCTCGTTCTGTGTCTCTCCTAGGAAGCACTCAGGAGCATTTTCAAGACCCCCCAACCCCCAGGGACATCTCTGCCCCCATCTTTACCCTGCTTTTTCCCACCACCTGCCCCCTCCAGGAAGTCCAGCCCTGCCGGCTGCAGCCCCTGCTCCAAGGGCAGCCTCCTCCCTGACATGTCCCCACCGCATTCTGCATCCAGACGTTGCCAAGTGGTCCTGATGTGGGGCCTATGAGAGCCAGCTGTGGGCTGAGCTAGCCCCTGACAAAGCCCCAAGATGGGCAGCCCAGAGCCGCAGAGGGGATGTTGAGGGACCCCTCCCCTTTCTCTGCCGTCCTTGTGTGCCCACATCGGAGGCCTCACCTGACCCCCGAGCCTCTTCCAGAAGAGGTGAGTCCTTAGGGATCAGAAGGAGAACAGGGAGAGAAGGTACCTGCAGCCTGTCTTAGCGCCATAGGTTAGGTGGCTCCAACCATAGACATTCATTTCTCATAGTTCTGGAGGCTGAGAAGTTCAAGATCAAGATGCCAGCAAGGCAGGTTTCATTCCAAGGCCTCTTCTTCCAGCTTGTAGGTGGCCGCCATCCCCTGTGTGCTCACGTGACCATAGGGCACTAATCCTATTGTGGGGGTTCCACCCTCATGACCTCATCTAAGGTGACGCCTTCCAATGGTCTCACTTTATAACGCCATCGCATTGGAGGTTAGGGTGTTCATGTATGAATTTGCTGGGTGGGGAATACAAATGTTCAGCCCGTGCAGAGCCCCTCAGGACCCCCATCTCAAGATGGGAGGAGGTTTGGGGCCTGCGGTCTGGCCTGGCTTGTTCTCAACTTAGCTGCCTCATGGGCACAAGAAAATGGTGGTTTCGAGGCTCACCTAGATTCCTTCCTGCTCCAGAAGTCAGGGGTCCTACTGAGAAGGACACTGAACTTCACATGTGGGAACCATCCCAGGCCTCCTCTGGGCACATCCTCTCCACCTAAATGCTAGACCATCTGTATATGCCTTTCCATCCTTGGCAGGCAGGTATCTGTAATCTCGGCCCAGGCCTTGCCCTCAATGAGCCTTAGTCTATCTCCTTGCCAAAATGGGTTGGGGAGGGTGCCCAAGAGGTCTGAGCCTGCCCCATGCCTCACTGGTCTGTGAACCCAGAGTCTTGATTCACCCAGACTCCCCATCTGACCCCCACTGTCGCCCGCTTGGCCTCAGTTCCTGGCAGGCTGGCCCAGAGGTGGAGCTCAGGGCAAGAACCACTCAGAGCCCTCCACCCCTTGCAGCTCAGCTGAGTGCGAGGCTCTGCCAAGGGAAGGCTCAGGAGGGCTCAGAGCCCTTGGGGATGGAGGGAGACAGAGGGGGGCACAGAGCAGGGTCCTTTGTGCTCCGGGGAAGCCCCTACCCCACCCCACTCCACCGCCGTGGGCCCTGCTTGGCAAAGCTGACGGCAGGAAGAGTCCCGTCGGCCATCCGTCAGGGAGACAGAGAGGGCCCGTTCTAGGAGGGGAGCCGGGAAATTTGATCATTAAGAAACCCTCCTGGCTGTCTGGGGGAATTTAATTAAATTGCTGGAGAGGGCTGGGAGAGAGAGCCACATCTGGAACCAATATGTGCGCTTTGATTTTTTCCCCTCCTCTCTTCTCTTTCTCTCATTCCCTGCCTCCCTCTCCCCATTTCTGGAAAAGGGACACAGAAAAGCCCTGGAGTATTGGTTCCTCCGGGACACAGTTCCTGGCAGACAAAGACGGAGGGAAACCAAAGACAGGGAAACCGTGGAGAAGGCACAGAGGCAGAGGAGCTGGCTGAACACAGGGGCAGAGGCAGGGACGGGAGAGCCAGGGCAGAAGAGGCCTGGGGGCGGCGCGGGGAGCTGTTCCCTGGGATTCGGCCTCAGGGGAGTCAGCAGTGACCAGAGGTCAAGGTCTACTTCGCAGACCCAGAGAGTAGGTTCCAGAAAATCCCAGAAATCCACACGCTCAGCCAAGGGTCCCTCCTCAAGCCAGCGTTTATCAAGGCCCTGCCCAGCTTGAAATGCATTGTGGGTGAATCCTCCGGAAGTGTAGGTACAGATGAGAGAGAAGTGACTTGCCTAGCGTCGCAGAGCACACGGGTGGGTGGCAGTACCGGGGTTTGATCCCAGACTTTCCTGGATTCTGCCCAGACGTGCTGCGTGGGTCACAGTGACTGCGATTCCTTTTCTGGGCAACTAGTGCTGGGCACAAGCTTAGGCTTTCGTGGGCAAGAGCTGACTGAGAGAGGGGGTGAGGTCAGAGGCCTTGTCTATCTCTTACCCCTGTGGAGTGGGACTCTCCAGACCCCACCTAGGCTGCAGCCCCAAGCCAGGCCAGTGTGGGTATTCACGGGCAGGGGAATGGGTGGGCAGCCTCCTGGCCTTGACCCCAGTGGCTGAGCCATCTGACACTAACCTAGTTCCCTCGCAGCCAGATGCCTGCACATTAGAAACCCTGCCCCTGGACTTCCCCAAGCCTGCCAACTCCCACCCCCCAGGCCCCAGAGTCCCCTGCCAGGGCTGGGTCTTTCCTCTGGTCAGACAACCTCTGGGCTAATTCTCTTCCTCCCCTAAAACCCAATACATCCCCACTAGCCTGCACAGCCTGGGGTCCTTTCCCGGATCCCACCTTCCCATCCCTGCCCAGGATGGCTGAAGTTCTGCCCTGAGTTCAGTATGCGTCTTCACGCTTCATCTGCAGGGTGTGAGTCCAGAGGGCAGCCTGGTCCCTGCCGTGGTCCCAGGTCCAGCCCAGAACAGGCACAGGGAGGAGGGTGGCACCTGCCTGTGGAATGGATGCCTCATGACCTTGGTGTATGCAGAGCAGTTGAAAAAGGTCATTTAAGCCCTTGGCTGGGAGGGGAAAGCGAGGCAGAGCAAGAACAAAAAGGATGCTTGGAACAGGTAAGGTTGGAGGCTGTGGGTCCTTCGCATGTGCTGGGTCTCCTGCCTGGCTGCCCCTAGACTCTGTCCCCTGTAACCTGCAAAGTGGAAAGTGTTAGTCACTCAGTTGTGCCTGACTCTTTGCAACCCTAGGGACTGTAGTCCGCCAGGCTCCTCTGTCCTTGGAATTCTCCAGGCAGGCTTCAAGAGTCAGTTTAGCACAGCTTCCTTGGGGAAGCCCTCCCCGGTGCCCTCCCGCAGCCCTCTCCCACGTGGAGCTTTAATCTGTTCACTTCTCTGCTGAGACTGGCTTACTGACATCTCTGCAGGACCAGGCTGTCTGGGTCACTGCTCTATCCCCCGTGCTCCAGCCGACTCCCAGGACTGGAAGGCAATCAGTGAAAATGTGTTGATAGAGGCACTAACCCCTGCATTTGGATGGACCAGCTTGTGAGCTGAGGCTGGGTGGGAGTGGTGGGGTGTGGGGGCAGGTGTGGAAACAGGCCTGGTCCTGCCCTAGGGCTCTGCTCTAGGCCTGTAGTTTTTGTTGTTTAGTTGCTAAGTCACCTCCGATTCTTTGTGACCCCAGGGACTAGAGCTTACCAGGCTCCTCTGTCCATGGGATTTCCCAGGCAAGCATACTGGAGGGGGTTGCCATTTCTTTCTTCAGGGGATCTTCCTGACCCAGGGATGGAACCTGTGACTCCTGCATTGGCAGGCGGATTCTTTACTGCTGAGCCACCAGGCAAGCCTGCTCTAGGTCTGGGGGAGTAATGGCGGTGGTGATGTGGCCGCTATAATAAGTGGAGTGTGCTCTGGGGGGGCAGGCATCCGGCACAGGTTAGGGATGACCAGCAGAGGCGTTCTGCAGCCTTGTGGTGACCCAAGGGGTACAGGTAATTAATTCTTTTTATCCTCCCATTGGACAGATAAATAAAGGAAGATTTAGGGAAACTGGGCGGGGAACTGGAGAGTGCCCAAGTTGGGACTGGAACTCGGCGCTGTCTGGGGTGGTTATGCCAGTCTGTCACTGCGTAACCGTGGAGTCATGTCTTCTCGGAGGGCAGGGAAAGAAGGTCTCCAGGAACCTGAGGGGGGCTCCCCACCCCACGCTGAGCGGTGGGAAGCAGCTAGGTGGGGTGGGATGGGACGGTGAGGGACCAGAGGCCAAAGGGCTGCACTGAGAGCTGGGTGATCAGACAGGGTGGGGGTGGGGGCCACACAGGGCAGGGGTCCAGCCGCCCTAGGGGAAGGAGCAGGAAGACCAGTGGCAAGCCCCAGCAGCCAGCCTGCTGGGCCGTCCACACGGCCCAGGGATACGAAACAAACCAGGAGGGAGGCTCGGGGTCCCACTTGGAGGCCCTGACAGGGTGATGATATACAGAATTTTAAATAAATGTATGTCCTTAGGGGCACATTGTCTGGAGAGAGAAAAAATGGCCATGCTCTTCCCCACTCCCGCCTCCCATCCCTCCCCCAACCCTGGCCAAAGAAAAAAAAGAAAAGAGGGGAAAAAAAATCCATTGCCACAGCTAAAAAGGAAATTGCATTAATACAGATTGTTTTATTTAAAAAACCTTGACCTCCACTTCAAAAAAAAGTCATTAGGCATTCTCCTTCTCAAAGGCTGCCGAGTGATTACCGGGAGGCCGGTCCATTTCTCAATGACTTACTGTTCCTGGCTGCTCGAGGGAAATGTGTGAGGAATCGGGAGTAATTTAAGGCTCCCTGCAGAAAGGTGTGTAAATCTTTGCATGTCTAAAGAAACTTTACCAGACCACTAAGTCGGAGGAAAAGAAAACTGGAAGAGCCCCCACCCCCATCTCCTTTTTTTTTTTTTCGTTTCTTGCCTTTGGAACTCTGATCTCTTTGATCGTAAAAATGGTCATATTTCACCCCCCAAATATCAGCAATCAGCGAACTAAGGAAGTGGGGGCCCATGGGGAGTTTAACCACCGATTAGGCCCTTGGTTTAATTATTTAACGCCTGCCTGGATCGTACAGGCTGTGAACACACTCTCCTGGCGAGGGTTCAAGATCGAGTTATAAATAATAATAACTATTAGATCCCCAATTAAGCCGGTGAGCTGACCGCCCCAGCCCTGTCTTTCAGCCCCACCTTATCCTCCGCCACTGTGGCCCCCGCCCCCATGCTGAGTGCGGGCGAAGGGCCTCGAGCAGCTCCACTCTGCTCACCGCAGAGTAATCACAGCAAGATGTTGGCGGGCCCGCGAGGGAGCCAGGGCAGGGCCTGAGGGCTCCGGAAGCCTTTGTGGAGGCTGGGGGTGCCTTGGGCCTAGCTAGGCCCATGCCCCTCGCCCTGCATCCTTCCCTGGATTCCTGGGGAAGCCAGGGCTGGAGGGGGTGGGATAGATCACTGGCTGGAGGGGGTGCCTTTCCCCTCCAAGACTCAGTTTGTCCACCTATAACAGAAAGGACTTCTCCAGCAAGGCTCAACCTGGGAGTCGCATGGGTCCCCAGAGCCTGAAGCCCACAGCTTGGAAGACTTGAGTGTCCCCCTGTGGCTTCGTGCTTCTCCAAAATGCCAGTATTCAGTGCGTGAGTGCATGCCCAGTGACTTCAGTTATGTCTGACTCTTTGCAACCCTATGGATCCACCAGTCCATGGGGATTCTCCAGGCAAGAATACCGGAGTAGGTTGCCATGCCCTCCTCCAGGGGACCTTCCCCACCCAGGGATCTTACATCTCCTGCACTGGCAGGTGGGTTCTTTACCACTGGCACCACCCAGGAAGCCCTCTGTATACAGTAGGTGCTCAGTAAATCGTTGTGGAATGAGTTGTTCAGGACCATTTCACATTGGTCCTATGAAGCCCGTGAGCCCCACCCCAAGGTCAGCTAAGAGGGGTTGTCGCAGGTCCAGAGTGTAAGTAACCTGGGCACCATGCCATGCCCACCGGGAGCCCTGCACACAGCAGATTCTTAATAGGAGCCTGTCATTTGGCCTGAGACCCAGATCTGGGCCTGTCCCAGCCCTGGGCGGGTCCTTGGGTCCCCAGAACTGCCTGAATGCCATTGTAGCGTGGCCTAGACCTAGTGCATCCCGCCAGCCAGGTGTGTCCTGGGCAGTAGAGATCAGCCATTCAACCCATTCTCTTTCAAAATGACCCTTCATGGAGCCCTACTGTGTGCTGGGTCAGGGCCTGCATCACTTCTCCTTTCTTTTTCCGTGCAGGCTCTGCAGACACGGTGGTGTAAAGGATAGCGCAGGCAGTTTACAGACGGGACGCCAAGGCTCAGAGAGGAAAGCACGCAGCCCAGAGTCACACAGCAGGTCCACAGCAGACACACAGCAGGCCAGCCTCATATCCAGCCAAGTCTTCCCATTTAGGACAGGTTCTCTGTGCTCTCTTGACTTTATCAAAGCCTTTTTTTTTTTTAAAGCCTTTATTGAATTTGTTATAATATTGCTTCTGTTTTATGTTTTGGTTTCGGTCTTTGGGCCACGAGGCACATGGGCTCTTAGTCCCTGGACCAGGGATCAAACCTGAGCCCCCTGTATTGGAAAATGAAGTTTTAACCACTGGACCACTAGGGAAGCCTCCCAAAGCCTGTTACTACACCCATCGGTGCTGTTTATTGACTATTTTCCACTTGCCAGGTTCATGCTAGGCTTTTTACTCAACTCTTACACAGATCATTTCATTTGATTCTCACAACAGCCCTGTGAGATAGGTCTCATTGTTACCTCCATCTTACAGGTGAAGAAACTAAAAGGCCAAGAGGTTAGGTGACCCAGTGAACGTCATGCAGCTGGAAAATGTCGAACACAGGGGCCACTGCATCAGAAAGATTTAAAACAAACACAGGAAAATGAAAAGTCACGTGAAAGGAGAGGAAAAGAGAAGTTAATACACGGACTTGCCTCCTGGACAGAGAGTTACTGTGATTATGTCTTAACATTATCTGGGATTCCTGGTAGCCAGGGCAAGAAGGGAAATGCAATGGGTTATACAGATCGCATTCCTTGGTCTTTATTTTTTAAGGAGGGAGCATAATGCTTCAAGAGAAACAAGTGACTTATTAGCCCTAAATTCTCTATGGGACAACTTGTCGTGATGGTTAGAAGCCTGACAAGCTTACCAGGAGACAGAGCTCAAGCTGTCCAAGTGTCCGTCCCCCTCCCCTCATGGTTGTTGTGACGGTGCTTTAGACGATGCAGTTCAATACGTCTCTGGGCTTACAGGAAGGCTCGGTGAGTAACGAGTCCCCTCTATCTGGAGGACATACCTATCTTTGGACTTGCAGGTAGAGCAGAAACATTTTTCAAAGGGATATAATATTTCATCCCTTGCCAAGAACTGAGAACCAGTCACTTCAGTAGGATTTCCTGGTGTGGAGGGTCCTTGGGAAGCAACTGAGGCTGGGAAAAGTCTGGGCGGTGAGCTGAGGGAGGGGACCAGATGTGCTGCCCCGTTTGGGCTCGGCTCCACTTCCCAGAGGGTGCACCGGGGTCTGGGGTGAGCAGGGAGACCCGCTGTGAGAGCAACCTGACACAATATTTACAGAGTCCTGTGATCTGCCACGGTCACGCCTGGTCACATCTGAGGCACATCAGCCTGTGGTGTTTACGATTCCCCAGACGAGCAGCAGTGAACACAGCTTGGTCCGCGAGCCTCTGTGTGCTGTCCCTGCTGAACTGTCTCCTTCAGAAGAGGCTCTTGGGTTTGTGGCTGCAGGGGAACAGAAAAGCTGCAGGATGCCATGTCGTCCTTGGTCTCTGTTTCATCTGTGAAATGGGCTTAGTCCTTTAGTGATTGACAGTCAAGTGTCCTGCAGAGGTTGTTACAATGAAAGAAAGGCCCAATTATAGAAACAGAACCAATTCCATAAGAAAAATGAGTAGTGAATATAATCAGACATTTTGCAAATAAATACAAGTAGCCGTTAAACTAATAACCTCTATGAGAAAAGAATCTGAAAAAGCAAAGACGTTTCTTTGCCAACAAAGGTCTGTCTACCCAAAGCTCTGGTTTTTCCGGTAGTCATGTATGGATGTGAGAGTTGGACTATTAACAAAGCTGAGCGCCAAAGAATGAATGCTTTTGAACTGTGATGTTGGAGAAGACTCTCGAGAATCCCTTGGATTGCCAGGAGATCAAACCAATCAATCCTCAAGGAAATCAGTCCTGAATATTCATTGGAAGGACTGATGCTGAAGCTGAAACTCCAATACTTTGGCCACCTGATGGAAAGAACTGACTCACTGGAAAAGACCCTGCTGCTGGGAAAGACTGAGGGCAGGAGGAGAAGGGGACGACAGAGGATGAGATGGTTGGATGGCTTCACTGACTCGATGGACATGAGTATGAGCAAGCGGGGGAATTGGTGATGGACGGGGAGGCCTGGTGTGCTGCAGTCTATGGGGTCACAAAGAGTCCGACACGACTGAATGAACTGAGCTGATATGTATAACTGAATCACTTTGCTACATATCTGATACTAACACAACAATGTAAATGAATTATACTCCAATATAAAATAAAACTGAATTAAAAAATAAAAAAGAGTAGCCATTAAATATTCCCATTCAGTGATTAATTTGAGCAGAGACATTACTCTGCCGACAAAGGTTCGTATTGTCAAGGCTATGGTCTTCCCAGTGGTAACATACGGCTGTGAGAGCTGAACCTTAAAGAATGCATAACACCAAAGAATTGATGCCTTCGAACTGTGGTGCTGGAGAAGACTCCTGAAACTCCCTTGGGCAGCCAGGAGATCAAACCTGCCAACCTTAAGGGAGATCAACCCTGAATATTCACTGGAAGGACTGATGCTGAAGCTGAAGCTCCAGTATTTTGGTCACTTGATGCAAACTGTGTGGATCGCAATAAACCGTGGAAAATTCTGAAAGAGATGGGAATACCAGACCACCTGCCCTGCCTCTTGAGAAATCTGTATGCAGGTCAGGAAGCAACAGTTAGAACTGGACATGGAACAACAGACTGGTTCCAAATAGGAAAAGGAGTATGTCAAGGCTGTATATTGTCACCCTGCTTATTTAACTTACATGCAGAGTACATCATGAGAAACACTGGGCTGGAAGAAGCACAAGCTGGAATCAAGATTGCCGGGAGAAATATCAATAACCTCAGATATGCAGATGACACCACCCTTATGGCAGAAAGTGAAGAGGAACTCAAAACCCTCTTGATGAAAGTGAAAGAGGAGAGTGACAAAGTTGGCTTAAAGTTCAATATTCAGAAAACTAAGATCATGGCATCAGGTCCCATTACCTCATGGCGAATAGATGGGGAAACAGTGGAAACAGTGTCAGACTTTATTTTGAGGGGCTCCAAAATCACTGCAGATGGTGATTACAGCCATGAAATTAAACGACATTTATTCCTTGGAAGAAAAGCTATGACCAACCTAGATAGCATATTGAAAAGCAGAGAGATTATTTTACCAAAAAAGGCCCGTCTAATCAAGGCTATGGTTTTTCCAGTGGTCATGTATGGATGTGAAAGTTGGCCTGTAAAGAAAGCTGAGCGCTGAAGAATGGGTGCTTTTGAACTGTGGTGTTGGAGAAGACTCTTGAGAGTCCCTTGGACTGCAAAGAGATCCAGTCCATTCTGAAGGAGATCAGTCCTGGGTGTTCTCTGGAAGGACTGATGCTAAAGCTGAAACTCCAATACTTTGACCACCTCATGCAAAGAGTTGATTCATTGGAAAAGACTCTGATGCTGGGAGGGATTGGGGGCAGGAGAAGAAGGGAACAACAGAGGATACGATGGCTGGATGGCATCACCGACTCGATGGATGTGAGTTTGGGTGAACTCCAGGAGTTGGTGATGGACAGGGAGGCCTGGCGTGCTGCGATTCATGGGGTCGCAAAGAGTCGGACACGACTGAGCAACTGAACTGAACTGAACTGATGCAAGCAGACAACTCACGGGAAAAGTCCCTGATGCTGGGAAAGATCAAGGGCAGAAGGAGAAGAGGGTGTCAGAGGATGAGATGGCTGGAAGGCATCACCGATGCAATGAACATGAACTTGGGCAAATTCTGGGAGGTGGTAAGGGACAGACAGGGAGGCCTGGCATGCTGCAGTCCATGGGGTCGCAAAGAGTCAGACATGACTGGGCGACTGAAAAACAACAACAACATACATATTAAAAGAAGAAAATGTCTTTTAAACTTAAAAGTAAGTTGTTACTATTGTTTTATTTGTTTAGGGCTATGCCTGGGCTTTCTCTAGTTGCAGCGAGCAGGGGCTACTCTACAGTTGTGGTGCTCGGACTCCTCATTGCGATGCTTCTCTTGTTGCAGAGCCTGGGCTCTAGGGTGTGGGCTTCAGTAATTGTGGCCCACGGGCTTAGTTGCCCCACAGCATGTGGAATCTTCTCGAACCATGGGTGGAACCCATGCCCCTTGAACTGGCAGACAGGTTCTTAACCACTGGGCCACCAGGGAAGTCCAGGTTATTATTATTATTATCATCATCATCCTTCTTCCTGGTCTGTCGGCAGTTTGACAAGAGGAGGAGTTGGGCAGGAACTCAGAGGCATTCACAATGGGATACAGAGAAGATTCAAGGGCCTGTTCTCCATGCCCAGCAGAGGTCATGGGAGCAACAAGGAAGCGAGTACAGGCTGTCCAGTGGCTTCCTGAAGCTCCTGATCTGTGGCATCAAGAAGCTGGAAGTAACAAGGTTGCTGATGTGCAACAGATCTAAGTGTGCTGAGAGTGTCCACGCTGTTTCCTTAACAGCTACAAAGATATCTTGGAAGAGCAGCCGGCCATCAGAGTCCCCCATCCCAAGAAGAGGCTGTGCAGCAAAGAAAGTGAATGGACAGCTCTTGGGCACGTTTTATTCACGCTAAATAAAACCATGGAGACTTGTGCCATCAGTAGAGAAAATAACTATATATACTAAAATAACTGAAGTGGTGCTGTGTTCTTCAGGGGTAGAAATTGATACAAGCTTTTTGGAGGCTATGAAGCAATATTATCAAAAGTCTTAAAGTCTTTGGTCAGTATCTGTGACTCAGTGCCTTAGCTGTCCGTTTGCTGCTGTAACAAATGATCACAAGCCTAGTGTTTTAAAACAATACAAAGGCAATATGTTAACCTTTTCAGAGAATAGATGTTGTTGTTGTCCAGTCGCTACTCTGTGCATTGGACTCTTTACAACCTCATGGGCTGCAGCATGCCAGGCTCCTCTGTCCTCCAGCATCTTCAGGAGTTTGCTCAGATCTATGTCCATTAAGTCAGTGATGCCATCTAACCGTCACATCCTCTGCCATGCCCTTCTCCTTTTGCCTTCAGTCTTTCTCAGAAAACAGAAGTCCTGGGCTAAAATCCACGTCCTGCAGGGCTGCATTTCCTTCTGGAGGCTCCAGGGAAGTTCTGTCTCCTTGCCTTTTCCAGTGTAGAGGCTGTCTGTGTTCCTTAGTCAGTGGCCGCCTTCTTCTACCTTCAAAGCCAGCACTGCCCAGCCGTTTCTCACATTGCATCACTCCAGCAATGACTCTCCTGTCTCTCTCTTCCACTTTAAAGGACCCATTCAGATGGTCCAAAACATTCTCCCTGTTTTAAGGTCGCTTGATAGGAACACTTAATTCCATCTGCTGTTTTAATTTTGCTTTGCCATATCCACAATTTCCAGGGATTATGTCAATATCTTTGGGAGGTTACTATCTGCCTACCACATCCAGATATCCTATTTCTAGGTATTTATGATCAAGAAAGTAACTATGGATGTATAGTAATAGGGACTGATGTACAGCAATAGGGAATAATATATCACTAGATTTTCAATAAAAATAATAGTGGACAAGACTAATGACATAATGCAAGCTATTAAAAAGCACAACATAATTTGACTTTTATAACGTATTTAACTATTCTCTCCATCAATCTAGAATATTGATAAAAGCTAGAAAGATATACTCTTTATTTTCAGCTCACGCCTTTTTCTTGTCATATAGCTTCTTCTCAGTCTTCAATTCAATACTGAATAAATAGGAAGATTATCATCAATCTCTTTCATTAAACCAACTTTATATATATATGTATATAAAATCTATTGTGTCTCAGAAATCTCTAGGAGTGGGATATATGTGCTTTTATTGTCTTAATTTTATTCGTGTATTCTAAAATCTCTGCAATAAGCATGCCACTTCTGTACTAAGAGAAGTTAACTTTTTTAAAAGCATGCAAGCTTTCAAGACTGGGGCAAATATGCATTTTTACTCATGCTCAGACTCGGAAGCCAGTCTCGAACAGAGCTGCCAACCAAGGATAAGCTTCTCACCACAGAGCAGGGGCTCTCTCGGCTCCTTCCCCCTCCTCCCCTTCCCCCCTGCTTAGAGCAGGGCCTGCTTCAATAACCACTCGCTGAACAGAGACGTTCCAAACTGGGATCTTATTCTCCCTTCATTGCCCACTCTGGGTTAGCATCACAGGATTTGTCTAAATCACCATGGGAGTCATTTATCTTTTAGCTGTATCCCTTTCGGGTAATGAGTTCCATCCTTCCCAGGTTAACTGGAGTTTCCTGGGGTGCATTCCAGGCTGCCTCAGGCCTGGAGCTCTTGCTCAAGTGCTGAGCTATACAATAGCAGTCAATGCCACTTGCCCTACTCTGCCATCCTTGTACCACCCCAGCCACCAGCCTTAGGACCCACCAGGGGAATTCGCACCCTCATAACAACAACGTGAAGAACGCCAATTCACAAGAATCCTTTCAAATTCGTCCCTTTATCACACAGATGACAGATTACAGTCAGGGAGGACCAGCAAGTGACCTCTTCAAGGCTACACAGCTAGCAAATGGCAATGCGCAGATTCAAACTGGTGTCTCCTTAGCCCTAAAGCTTGAGTTTGCCATCACTGCCTTCCATGACTTCTTGGAATAAATGCTTTTTTTTTTTTAATCTTAAAAAAATATTATTTATTTATCTTTTGGCTGCGCTGGGTCTTTTTTGCTGCACTTTCTCTCTAGTTGCGGCGAGCAGGGGCTACTCTTCATTGCAGTGCCCTGGCTTCTTGCAGAGGCTTCTCTGGTTGTGGAACACAGGCTCTAGGGCACGTGGGTTCAGCAGTGGTGGCACGCGAGCTTAGTTGCCACGTGGCACGTGGAATCTTCCAGGACCAGGGATGGAACCTGTGTCTCTTGTATTGGCAAGTGGAATCTTAACCAGTGGACGTCCAGGGTTGTTCCCTAAAAATGGTAACCGTTAACACTAACTGATTGCTCCCCAGGTACCAGGTGCCCCATATATATCAACCTACTGAATCCTCCTAAGAGTCCATCTTACAGATGCGGCAACTGAAAAGCAAGTATTAATAGACTGCCAAGGCTCACAGCTGGGAAATGCAAGGTCTGCATTTGAACCCGGATGATGTTCAGGCCCTTTCCAGCTCTGCAGGCTGACGCTGACAGTGTCCTGTGCTCTAGGCCATACGCCCAGGATTGCACTCTGATGGAATGCCCATAGAGCCCAAGCTGTAGGTGCAACATCAGACCCCTTCTACAAGGGAGGACTTCCCTAGTGGCTCAGACAGATGAAGTGTCTGCCTACAATGCAGGAGACCTGGGTTCGATCCGTGGATCGGGAAGATCCCCTGGAGAAGGAAATGGCAACCCACTTCAGTACTCTTGCTTGGAAAATCCCATGGGCAGAGGAGCCTGGTAGGCTACAGCCCACAGGATCACAGTCAGACACGACTGAGTGACTTCACTTCACTTCACAAGGGAGGAGGGGGGCTCAGAGGGGGTGGGGGACATGTTTGAGGTCCCACAGCAGTGCGTGATGGACTGGGCCTGGCATCTGGTCTCTGACACCAGTGCTGCTCTGAACGCTGGCTGTGCTTTCCCCGGGATAAGCGCCCCCTACCCTTCGCTTGCTGGGTGCTCCAGCAGGGGAGAGGTTCTTCCAGGCAGTTCCTAGAGTCCAGTCACCGCCCAGCCCTGCTCAGTCCCTCAGAAAGTCATTCAACCACTCACATGTGGGCAGCGCTGGGGACCACTGGAGCCCCTGGATCTCTTTCTCATTGGACACTCACTGGGCAACTTTCCAAAGAAGAAGAATTTGCTGTCCAATGGTTAAGACTCTGTACTTTCAGTGCCGGGGGGTGAGGGTTCTAGCCCTGGGAAGGGAACCAAGATCCCATGTGCTTTGTGGCATGACCAATAAAATAAAATAAATTTGGAAAAAAAGAAGAAGCTCATCTCTCATCATTTCCAGGTCCTCAACCTACCCTTGCATGTGCTCTTATGGATGGCTGTGGCTAATGTGGGGGACACATGGCCTCATCTTGGGGGTGATGCCTTTCTGGGAAAAATCCTGGCTCATGCAGAACCTGGCTGCTCCTCTACAGGTTTTCAGGGGTGAGTGCCGGCTGGGTTTCCTTTGCAGCAGCCCAGAAAGGAGTTTCTGAAGGTCTTCTCCTGGTGGGATTATTTTTCTTGCTCAAACGTTATGGCTCTGCAGTGGTGGAGGGGACAATGGAAGGCCAGGCCTCCAAGAGCAGTTTTGGGGAAAGACCAGCAGCATCTGGACGGCTTACAGTCTCGCTTCACCACCGGGGGCATCTTAGCTGTGCTTTCCTTGCAAAACAAAACAAGAGCAGAGACCCAGGCAGGCCTCTCTCTCACTCTCTGTCACCCATGTGTCAGTCTGGCTGTCGTCTGGCTATCTATCCATCTTCCGTGTGTAAACTAGGAATTCTGGGGCGGGACGGGGAGGGGGAGGGGGGAGGAACCTCCTTCCTCTTGCTTTGGTTTTCCTTGGGGAGGGCCTGGACTATCCCCGAGGTGGGCTAGGGGGATGCTACACCCCTAGAGGGTTGATGATGTACTGCCTTCTGGGGCAGAGACCCTGGTGCGAGGTGGCGTGAACCAGGCGGACCCAGGACTCTCCTCCGTCTGGGCAGGGACGGCAGCATTAGGGTGCATGAGGGTAAAGGTGGGTTGGGAGGTTTCAGATCTGCCGTGGAATCCGTCTGCCCCAGCGTCGCTCCCCCGGTTCCCTGCGGAGGAATCTGTAAATGGAAGCGGGGCTGCTAATCCCTCCACTGTCACCTCTCCAGACACTTGTTGGGGGATTAAAAAAAGAAAAAAGACAGACACATACCCAAACACTGAACTTTCCCATTCCTCCAAATGCGGGTGGGGACGCTGAAAGAAGGACACCCCTCTCTTCTCCCCCCTCCCCGCCCCCAGCCTCCAGCCGGCCGGGCGCGGGACCCCCTCCCTCCCGCAGCCGGAGCGGTGGGGGCGGGCGAGGCGAGGGGAAGGGGGAGGAGGAGAGGCAGGGGGCGAGGTCTGCTTCAAGAAGGGGCGTGTGGCCGGAGGAGCTCGCGTCGGAGCAACTTGGGAGCGCGCGAGGCGGCAGAGAAGGGGAGGGAAGAAAGTTGGTTTCCCCCGACGTCAGCGCCGGGCGGGCCGCGGAGCCAGGAGGCGGCCGGGAGCGGGGCCGAGCGCGGGGCGGCCGGGGCGCGCTCGCTCCGACCCGCGCCTGCCACCCGCGCCTCGGACCCGCGCCCACCACCGCCGCCGGCGACCCCGGGGCGGTCCGCGGGCATGGACAGCGCGGCCGGCCCCGCCTTCGCCCCGGACAAGCCGGCGCTAGGCCCGGGGCCGCCGCCGCCGCCGCCCGCGCTGGGGCCGGGCGACTGCGCCCAGGCGCGCAAGAACTTCACGGTCAGCCACCTCCTGGACCTGGAGGAGGTGGCGGCGGCCGGGCGGCTGGCGGCGCGCCCCGCGCCCAGGGCCGAGGCGCGGGAGGGCGCGGCGCGCGAGCCGTCCGGGGGCAGCAGCGGCAGCGAGGCGGCGCCGCAGGACGGTGAGTGCGCGGGGCCGGGGCCCGGGCGCGCGGCCGGGCGGGGCGCCGGGGATGCGGGGCCAGAGGCTCGTGGGACGGAAGGGGCGAGCGCGGGACCGGCGACGGAAGCGGGGAGGCTGGCTCTGCCGGACCCCGGCCTGGGAAGGAGGCGCCGCGGCGGGACCTCCGGGGGTGCGGGCGCTGGGCGCCGCCTCCCGAGCGGCTGGCGTGGCCGCCGCCGCCGCCGCCCTCGCTGAGGCTATATGTCCGCGATGGACGGGACGGGCGCTGTCGGCTGGGGGAGGCCAGATCCGCCTCCAGTCTTCGGGAGAACGGCGCTGTTGCTGCCTTGTGCCCTGCCCCGGGCGGCACCCCTTGAGCCCCCCACTCCCAAACAGCCTGGGCGAAGTGGGTGCGATTATTGCTGGGGAAACTGAGGCTTCCGAGTGGGGCGAAGAGACCTAGTCGCACAGCGGGGTCTCCAACTCTGCCCCCCTCTCCTCCGGGACACCAACTCAGCGACCGCTAGGCTTTTGTAAGAAGGGTGCCCTGGCTGGGCGATCGATGCTGCCCTCCCCCTCCAGTTTGCCCCGCTGCTAGCAGCTCCCTCGGGGGAGCCGCCCAGCCCTGAAAAGCCAGCTAGGCCTCTCTTACCCTGCCGAGGTTAAAGGTCATCAGGAAGGGGCTTTAAAAACAAACAACCCACCCAAGTGGTTTTTTTTTTTTTCCTTCAAAAAGTCACAGAGGACTGCAGGGTCTTGAGCCTTTGGTAAGAGGGGGAGTGGCTGGGAGAGGAGATGAAGATAAAGCAAAGATCCTGGCCGAGGAGAGTTTGCTGGAGAGAGGGGGAGGGCTGGAGTCCGCATAGCTCACCCCGGCCCCTGGAAAGGAGTGTGGGGGTCCTCTGAGACCACTGCCGGCTCTCCTAGCTCTGGGGAGCCGAAAGACCTGCAGAAGACTCTGGGCCCTTTAAGAGCCACCCACTTGACTCCAGAAGCATTCCCACCTGCCCCTGGGGTCCCCAACTTCCTGCACCAAGGAAGCCCAGGGTGGCTGTGTACCCCACTTTTCAAATGAGAGGAGATGCAGGAAAGGGTGAGGCGTCAGCAGCCTTGTCGGAAGCCTTGTCCAGGAGCCTGGGTGTACCCAAGAAGTATGGCCGACACAGACCTGACTGTCATGGTGCGTCTCAGAGGGTGCCCGCCTGGTGCCAGCCACATGCCATGACCTCCAGGTCCTTCCCAGTGGCGTCCATCTGCCTCTCACCGGCCCCTCTGGCCTCTGTTCACCCACCCAGGGGATCAGGAAGCAGGCTGACTCCTTCCTGGGAGCTGGCGTTTCCCTGGTGGAAGGACAGTGTCTGGTTTGGGCCAAGAGAAAAGTGGGGTGCCCTTTTCTGGTGTCGAGTGGGTCCTGCCAGCCGGTTGGTGGTGGTCGTCGGGTCTCCTGCTGGCTCTGAGCCAGCTTCCCCGCAGGGCAGAGGGGAGGTCTCCGAGTTTCCCCTGAGGCATGGGGGACCCCTGGGGGCTGGGATCAGAAGGAGGAGCATGTTGAAGAAAGGCAGGAAAGGAGAAGGAGTACAGGTGGGGTGGAGAGAGGAGGAAGGAGGCCGGGCGGCTTTGTCCTCAAGTCCTGGCCGCCGTGGGTGTGGACTTCTGCCCTGGCCGCGGCCGTGGGGATGGACAGGAGATGGTCCTGCTTCTTCTGCTCACAGACTAGAAGGGCTCCCAGTGGGGGGCTTTTCTGGGGGAGTCCCAGAATAGCTGGGGTCACAAGTGCTCGGCTAGGGCCTCTGGCAGCCCCCAAACCGCCAGGCCTCCCCAGCAACCCCCCTGGGATTGCGTCTCCCTCACTGAGGGCCCGGGAGCCCTTTCTCTTCTGCACACAGGGAATTCCCAGGCACTGGAGACAAAGGACCCCCCCGGGTGTGGGCTCGGGCGGGAGAGGGCCGAGGGCAGTGGCCAGTCTGCCCCCCAGAGGTGGGCGTCTCCTTCCGTCACTGCGAGGGACCGGGGGCCGCAGGCAGAGTCAGGGCCAGGCTCAAGAAACCCCTACTCCCTAGACCTCAGCCCCATCCTCCTGGTCCGCAGCCCCTGGGGACATTTTCTCCAGGCCTCGACAGACAGACAAACGGAAGCCCAACGTGGACACTGCAGAGAGTTCCTGAAGCTCAAAAACCTAGCTTAAAGAATTCTCTGTTTGAGGTTGCATCTTTCCTAGCTCACTTTTGGTGTTAAAATGCACTTTCTTTTATGAAACAGGGATAATGGCTGGAGATGGTTTTATTTTAATGTCCTTGCTTGGCAAAATTAAAAGGAGGTAACCCTATACTCATTCCTTAGACTGAAAACAAATCTCTAGGCCATGAAACCCAAATGTTTTATGTCGAGTCAAGCAGCTCCCCAAGGCCAGTTGGGTGCATTCCAGCGGTGCCCGCTGCCAGGCAGCAGGGGGGCAGGACTGGGGGCGCTCTGGGGCAGCCCTGCCTGGGAGAGAGAATCCATTGGCTTGCTCAGGGGTCCGGGCCCCCAAGCAGGAAGGTGGATGGAGGAGAGGCTGGCACCCTGCCCTGCTCCACTACTTCCTCTTTCTAGCAGGTGCCCCCTCCCACTGCGGCTGGATTCCCAACTCCTGAAGTCTCCAAAGGTGGAGGAGAAGGGACCTCCCGTCCCCATCCTCATGAGCCCAGCCTGCGTCACAGGGCCCCTTTAATAAGCGGGCAGCCAAACCTCGGGGTGCTGGGACTCTGGTCCCCAGGCCAGCAGCCGTGAGCCCTAGGCTGTGGTTTCATTCTCCAGTTCTGGACCCCGAGGGAGTCCTGGCCCCTCGCTGAGGATGTGGACACGCTTGGAAGTACGTTTTTCTTGTGGATTCTGGAGCTGTTTCCAGATCCAAAGGCAGCGACTGAAACCAAAGAGAGATGCGTGCATGTTCAGTCGCTTAGTTGGGTCCGACTCTCTTCAGACCCATGGACTGCAGCCCGCCAGGCTCCTCTGTCCACGGGATTCTCCAGGCAAGGATACTGGAGCAGGTTGCCGTTTCCTCTTCCAGGGGATCTTCCCCCACCCAGGGATTGAACCTACATCTTCTGCATTGTCAGGCGAATTCTTCACCACGGTACCACCTGGGAAGCCCATAAAAAGATGGGGTGACCCTTATTAGAAAAATAAAGGTTAATGGGGAAACCGATGAGTTAGAAAATTGATGTATTTTCAACCTGTCGGGTTAGCAGTCTCAAAAATGTTTGAATAGATTTTTCAATCTTTCGTTTTCACAGTCATCAGTAGATCTAGCCTATTCTTGCCAATGATTTCCCTGGACCAGGCTCCCCCCTGGAACTGACCGGGAAGGTTGTGGCTTCGCTGGTGACTCAGAGCAAACCAGGGTCTCGGGTTCCTCCCAAGTCAAACGCTGAGGTCTGGGCCGGGGCGCCGAGCTATGCCAAGCACGTTAGGAAAATAAACTCTCGTTTGCTGCCTTCGCAGTGACTTACAACAAAAGAAACCACATTAATAACTGAGATTTTCCTTAAAACATTCCCTCCTGTGGGCAGGGCGGAAACAGGAATGCGGATGCACTGAAAATAAACGAAACCCCTGGAGCCCGGCAGGGATGAAGCCCGCAACCCAGGGAGGCTGCCTGGCCCCAGTGGGGCTGCGACCTGTTTAGGAAAATCTCCTGAACCCAGTGGGTTCCCTTCTCAGAGATCCGAGTGGGGCCCTTGGAGCCTGAGGGCACAGGCTGAGCTGGGGCGGGCTGGGGCCCTGGGCCGGGGGTTTGGGCTACCCCCACGGAACTGTTCTCTGAGTCACCTCTGTTGATTGGCAAAAGGAAGCCACGGACACGCCTGGCTTGGGTGGGCACATCCCTCTCCCCCTTGCCAGTGGTGCCGGGCAAGGCCAAGTATCTGAGTGGGAGGCCTGAAGGGACCACTGAGTTTGAGAGATGGGCCAACTGGCCTTTAGTTTTTGGATTTTTCTTGTGGTCAGATACATCTACCATGGTTTACTGTTTCAGTCATTTTGGAGCGTCAAGTTTAAGGGCGTGAAGTTCATTCGCATCCTTGTACCATCACCCTCACCATCTAGCTCCAAAACGTTTTCCGTCTTCCCCAGCTGAAACTTTGCCCCCCATTGAGCACTAACTCCCCATCCGCCCTCCCCCAGCCCTTGGCAACCACTATTTTCTGTCTCTATGAACTAGACAACCCTCAGGACTCATAGATACGGAATCGTCCAGTACCCGTCCTTCTGTTGCCTAGCTTATTTCACTTAGCATAATGTTCTCACGATGTGTACATGACGTGTTAGAATCTCCTTCCTTTTTAAGGTTGAGTAGTATTCCACCATGTTGAAAACAGTTCGCATTTGATTTCCCCGTTCCCCCACCAGTGGACACTCGGTTGCTTCTGCCGTTGGGCGACTGTGAATGATACTGCTGGGAACGTGGGTGTGGTCCCTGCTTTCAGTTCTTTGAGGGGCCAGAAGTGGAATTCTATGTTGAGTTTTTTGAGAACCGCCGTACTGTCTTCCACATCTGACTTTTTAGCCAGCCTCCCTCTAACTGGCTCTGAAAGATGGCAGCGGCAGCCTCTGGGGCCGTGGAGAAGGGAGACGAGGGTGGTACCAGATGCCAGCCTGTGAGACAGGGGCGGGGCCGGTAGGTGATAAAGACAAAAGTGTTTCTTCAGAACCGACCTTTTAAAGACAAGCCTGCTTTCCTTCCTTCCCTTCCTTCCTTTCCCTCCATCCATTTCCTCTCAGGGGCACGGGTGGGGAGACAGAGCAATCTGCTGTGAATGAGCCCGGGAAGAGGGCGGTCGGGACACCCGGGTCCAGCTCCTGGCTTTGGCTCGTCTCTCCGTGTGTGACCTCCAGGCCCCGACCTGAAGGATGGGAGGCAGCACGCAGGTGTCTGTGGGACACCTCCTGTCTCTCCTCCATGATTCGATCTGGGCTGAGAAATTGCCCTGGGATGGGCCCATCTCCCCAGAGAGGTGGCATCTCTGAGCCCTGGGTCCTGGCTGAGCCTGGACCTGCCCCTCCCCACGACAGGTGAGAGCCTCCCTCAGCACATGCCCAGGGGCAGGGAGACAGGAGTGATGCGAGCTGAGGAAGCAGGCGTAGGAACCAGGCGTAGGAGCTGAGAGCCCAGGGCATTCAGTCTGAGAACGGCTGGACGCCTGGTAGGAGGGGCCCGTGATCCGCAGCTCGGGCTTTTTGTCAGCAGGGAGGACTCTGGCTAGTTCGTGCATGGCCCATGGTTCCAGGGTGGTCTTGCTGCTCTATTTAATAGATCATCTGAGTAGAGCTTGCCAGCCTGGCACGGGGGCCTGGGACCACCGGACACTCCCACAAGGGTCCATAGAAGCTCAACAGGGCAGGAGCTTCCACTGTTCCCTTCCAGAAGACTCCAGAAAAGTGACTTTGCAGCAGCAGTGATAATGCCTGCTGGCCCCCTTGAGGCCCGGGAAGCTCCCTGCGGCCCAGTGTTGCTATCTGTGAAATGGGGATGATGGACAGTGATGTCCCTTATAGGATGTGGGAGACCATGCCCGGAGCATAGTAGGTGCTCAATAAAGGGCCTCCTTTACAGCTCATGGTGATGCTCACTGTGAGTCAGTCCGGGCTAGTGGTTGCCATTCCTATTATAGGGGCAACACAGAGAGGCAAAGTAACCAGCCTGAGGTCTCCTGGCTGTGGAGGGAGGGGTGGGCTTTGTTTTGTCCAGGCCTCTCCTGCACAGCGCAGTGTTGGGGCTGGAGGGGTGGGGCAGGGGAAGCCCTACCTGCTTGTTGCGGAGACTGAGGTTTGGGGATCAAAGCAGTCAGGGAGGTCCTGAGGTCTGGCACAGAGTGGGGCGCTGGGATGACCCTCAGCTGTGTTAGGTTTCTAAGTGGATAGAGACAGGCAAGAAGGGTTCTCAGTGTCTTGTCCTGGGCAGGGATATGAGGTCGGCCTCGACAAGGCAAAACTTGGGAGGCCTTCCTGGTGTGCCAGACCCAAAGGGGAGGGGCTGATCTCAGGTGGGAGTGAAACTTGGGAGTAATTTAAGGAGCCAGTGCTGCCCTGAACACATCCTACAAACGGAGCTTCGGTGTTGGAACCTGAGCAGGGTAGCACCCTGGGGCTAGAGGCCATGGGAGTTGAGGGGAAGGCAGGTGCCTTTGATGGCACGTGGTGAGGGTGACCGGTTACTGTTTGCTGGCCAGGGGCACCCCCGTGCTTCACCCGTCATAGTCTTCCCACCAACCAGAAGTGGGTCTTGTTATTATACCCATTTTATGGAGAGAGAAACCGAGGCTCAGAGAAGCTGAGTGGTTGCCAAAGTCACACGAATGAATATGGGATTCCAGCCCAGACCTGTCCCCAAACCCCTGCTCTCCACTGCTGGCCGAAGCCACCCCTGGAGCCCCCAGAATGCTGGGTGCTCCGACCAGGGATGTCCACTCCCAGGCTGGTGTAGGCTGCATTCAGGGACCACAAGGCAGCTGGGGGAGGGGTCTTCTCCACGTTCTCAGCAATGTGGCCTGGGTCCCGGGGTTGGGGGTTGGGGTGAGGCGGTCAGGCCTGGCAGCATGGGGACTGTCTGGCTTGGGGGTGGGGGCTTGGAAGATATAAGAGTGAGTGGAAGTCCTGCCTGGAAGCATCCAGAATGGCCACGTGGACAGGGGAGAGCTGTGGACGGTCCCTGACTGAGGACCATCAATAAGACTTCTCCAATCTACCCCCCGCTCCCATATTCACTCACTCACGCATTCAGCAGTGATTTTCTGATCACCGACTATGTGTCTCTCCTTCAGCTCCTACCAGCTGCTTAGACTTTCAGATCTCAAGCCCTGGTGAGAATTTCCAGGCACTTCGAAGAGCTGGCATAGAGCGGGGCAGTTTAAGAAGTTGCCAAGAGGGGCTTCCCTGGCCATCCAGTGGTTAAGACTCCTTGCTTCCACGTCAGGGAGCATGAGTTCAGTCCCCGGATGGCATGCCAGGTAGCATGGCCAAAAAATTAAAGATAAACTGAAACAGTTTTAAGTGGCCAAGAAAAGCCGTTTACTGACAACACCTGTCATCTTGCTGCCCCCATCCATTTATCCAAGTGAGCACCTCTCATTATCTTCATCTCAGAGTCAAGAATGGTCCTGAAACAGACTTAGTTTGGCTTAACCAGAAAGCTTGCAAGTTGCCCCTATTTTCCTCATTTTGCAGTGGGTCGGTGATAACTCTGACTGGCATTTGGGAGCCACATGGTGGCTTTCCCAGACTCACGGACACAGAGATACATACCACCCGCCTCAACACACACGACCACCACTCACACACATACGCTCTCTCTCACACACACACTCACCCTCACGCCCCTGTCCCTAAGGCTCCAGCCTGGCCCAAATGATCAGGTCCAGGCTCTTGACAGCCAGGGTGGCCGCAGGCCGCTGGAGGACAGACCAGCAGTCAGATTGCAGCCAGATCACGCCTGGACAGGGCCAGGGGTTAAGTGCCTTTTGCGAGGTGGTGAGTAGAAAGGCACCGTGGGAGCTTCCTGTTTAGACAGAGTTGGGGAAAGTAGTCTCGGCAGGCGCCCATGCTGAGCAGACGCAGGGAGACAGGGTGCCTGGCAGCCCCCAGAGGCAAGAGGGCAGGGTGCTCACTGCCCAGAGAGAGCCGAGCTGCTGCTAGTGAGAGGCCGTGCCTCCCCGGTAGCCAGGGAATCTCCAGGTGTCCTGGCAATGAAGGTCACTGAATATGTGACCCCGATGCTCGGGCTGGCCACCCCCCTCACCAGCCAGGCCCCTCGCCCCGTGTCCCTTCCGCATGTGGGAAGCCGCTTGCTCCCAGCACAGCTCCGAGGGGCCCCCGTGATGACAGGACGCCGTCCACCTGGGGCCCTTTATGGCTCATGATATTTTTTATTGTGTCCTAAAACTGAAGCCAGCTCTGGAAGACATTACTTCGGGTCCCTCTTTGTGATCCTTTCCGCTTTCTTTTGCTTGGGAGGTGCAGCCGGGACCTTCCAGTCTGGGGGCAGGGGCATGGGGACTTTGGAAGGATGCTGGGCCGGTGAGTTGCAGAGGAGTTGAGAAGCTGGGATGGGACCTGGCCGCCTGAGGATGGGTGGCGGGGGCTGCTGGGGGCGTTGTGGTCTTTGGAGAAGGTTCTGGGTTGGGGGGAGGTCAGGGCAGTGAGAGCGGGATGCCCAGGGACTGCAAGACCTGGAAGCTTCCGCAAAAGCTTTTCCACCCAGAGCTGAGATGACAAGGCTGCCCTGGAGGCAGGAGGAGGAGAAGGACTAAGAGTCAGGAACCGGGACCCGCCCAGCCCTGCAACTCGGGACACTCCCTGACTCTGTGTGCCTCAGTGTCCCCAGGTGAGGGGGTCGGACCTTCTGTTTGTCAATACCTGGGCCCAGGAATCACTGCATTCGAATCAACCTGGGAGCAGGTGAAATGCACATTCCCATGTCCCGGCCTGGGGAAGGAAGCCCTCTGGAGCCCGGACCTGGGCCTCTGCGTTTGGCACAGTCCTAGTCATTTTGGGGGCTTCCCAGGTGGCTCGGCGATAAAGAATCTGCCTGCCAACACAGGAGACTCAGGTTCTGTTCCTGGGTCAAGAAGAGCCCCTGGAGGAGGGCATGGCAACCCACTGTAGGATTCTTGCCTGGGGATTCCCACGGACAGAGGAGCCTGGCGGGGCTATAGTCCATGGAGTGGCAAAGAGTCGGACATGACTGAGCGACTACGGAACAGCTAGTCATTGTTATAGGCATCAAAGCGTGTGCACTGCTGTGCTCTCGGAAGCTCCTTCCAGGGCTGATTCTGCCCCTCTGTCATCCTCCTCAGTTTGCCGGGGGGGATAATGGTCCTCTCGTGAGAGGATGGAGAGGCCCACTGGAGCCGCCAGGGAGGACTGGCATCATTTGGAAGCATCTAGAAGGGGCCAGTATGTGTGTGTGGGGGGGTGGTGTTTGCTGCTCCAAGGCCCAGCCCGGCCTCCGCCCCGCAGAGACCCGACTGTACTGTAAGCCGCACAGCTGGGTCTAGGGGAGTGCAGTCACTGGCGAGCATCTCCCAGCACTCAGTGGGCACTCACTGGGCACCAGCCCAAGGCTCCCAGAGCTGGACTGAAGGGGGCATTCCCACGTGGAAGATCCTGTCTCTTCCCCTCGAGCATCCTGACTCCCTCTTGCTGCCAGGGTGACGGGGTCGGGGGTGGGGGTCAGAAGCCTGAGCTGGGGGTCTCTATCACTCATCACTGGAAAAGCCCCCTCCCATTGTCCGGCCTGTCTGTCCTGCTCCTCCCTGTCCCCCCACCCTCTCTGCCCCTCACAACACCACAGGCTTTCCTCGCAGTGGTCTGCAGGATAGGGCATCCATGCCCCCAGGAAGCTGACCACCATCACTGGGGGTTTTGTCCACAGGTCCCCAATCCTGCCTCACTCCCTGCCTGTCCTTCCACCTACATCCCCCCTGCCACCCCCCCCCCCACCAGCCTCCCACTCCCAGCCGCCCCACTTGCCGCGGGCGCAGCCGTTTACATGCCAGAGATGGCGTTATTAAAAATGACATTTAACCAGAGCTAGAATTACCACGCGGATGGCTGCAAACCTCGGAATCAAAGCAGGAGCCGCCGGGCGCGCCTGGCAGGGGCCTCGCGGCCTCCTCTTGCCGCCAGAGCTCCGCGCGGGCCTCCCATATAAAACCCCCGCAGAACTCCGAGGTCTTGAAAGCCCGTGCACCTCCTTTCATTAGACTAACAAATAACACGTAACAGAAAACATCTGTGAACAGCAGCCCCTAATGCTCTCAAGATGGTGCCTCGGGCGGCTGGTCCAGCCAGCGGGCAGCCAGCCATCGTCCAGGGCTCAGGCCCTGGCCGCCCCCCCACCCCAGGTGGGCAAGGACCCTCGGGAGTGCCTGGCACCCCTCCCCTTCCCTCCTGGGCCTCCCCTCTGGCACCCTGTGGACCTGGGGGCCTCCTTCTCTGCCTTCCCATCCTCCTCCAACCCAGTCTTCAGCCCTCTCCTCTTGCAGAAGAGAACCAGTAATCCAGGGGTCTCTTTGCAAGGGGATAGTTGCTGGACAGGACATCTCAGCTGTCCACTCAAGGGCCGGAGCTGGGGCTTGGCCAGCTGTGTGACCTTGGCAAGTGTCGTCTTCTCTCTGGCGTGTTTGTCAGGGGCAGGAGAATCGTGCCCCTTGTGGGGTGGTTTTAAGGGTTTAGGGAAGTGATGGCAGCAGCGTAGCTGATCACGTGAGAAGGTCAGATGGGGAGTCTGCCATTCTCAAGACGGCTGGGGATATTGAGGCTCTGAGTGGTTGCATGACTTGCCAAGGGTCCACAGTGGGCGGAGGAGCCGAGGTTTGGAGCCTCAGAGTCTGCATCCTTTTCACGATCCCGTGAAGCATGAACTGAGGAAGTCGTAAGTGAGGGCGATGTTCAGACCTGGATCTGCTGCGCCCCCTGCCCTTGGGGAACGCCTGGTCTGTGCGGATGGCAGAGGACAGACTCACCTTTGAGAGAGTACAGGCCAGCCCTGCCCTCCCTGAGGCCAGCACCCCTCCATGCCCCCCACCTCTAACCCCGTGGGCTTGGAAGCAAGAGATGCCTCAAGATGCAAGGTCCTCCCCGCGTGGCTGGACATCTGGCTGCCTCCCAGGACCTGAAGCACGGTTCTCACAACTCAAATCAGGTGGCCGGGTGTGCATCCCAGGCGAGGGAAGAAAGGCCAGGAAAACATCCCAGAAATTGGAGAAAAGACAAATTGACCCTTTGTTCCCTATTTCCCTCAAGATCAGGCTACAGAAAACAGGTCTTTCCACCTTCCCCCAAAAGACTGTATGTGAAACTCCATCCCTCCCAGTCCCCTTCCAAGCGATGCCTTGCTATTTGGTTCCCAGAACACTGGATGTAATTCATTAATCCATTCACTCATTTGGCTGAACTGAACTGATTCATTCATTCATTGCGTGCACACGCGTGTTGTTTGAGGCATCACTGAACAGGTGAGTCGTTCAGTCACTCAGTCGTGTCCGATTCTTTGTGACCCCATGTACCTCAGCACGCCAGGCTTCCTTGTCTATCACCAACTCCCAGAGCTTACTCAGACTCATGTCCATCGAGCGGGTGATGCCATCCAACCACCTCATCCTCTGTCGTCCCCTTCTCCTCCTGCCCTCAATCTTTCCCAGCATCAGGGTCTTTTCCAATGAGTCAGTTCTTCGCGTCTGGAGGCCAAAGTATTGGAATTTCAGCTTCAGCATCAGTCCTTCCAATGAATATTCAGGAATGATCTCCTTTAAGATGGTTTGATCTCCTTGTTGTCCAAGGGACGCTCAAGAGCCTTCTCCAACACCACAGTTCAAAAGCCATCAATTCTTTGAGGCTCAGCCTTCTTTATGGTCCAGCTCTCACATCCGTACATGACTACTGGAAGAATTATAGCTTTGACTATGCGGACCTTTGTCAGCAAAGTGCTGTCTTTGCTTTTTAACTCACTGTCTAGGTTGGTCATGCTTGTCCCTAACCAGCGAGTGGAGCAGAGGCAGGAGCACCCTGATGCCCAGCTCTTTACCTTTGTCTGGGCCCGAGCTTAGGACTTCACAGGCTGCCTCATGCTGAGTTCTCTCAGCAGCCTTATGAGGCAGGTGCGGTATTATCCCTGGTGGCTCAGACCTTAAAGAATCCGCCTGCCGTGTGGGAGACCTAGGTTCGATCCCTGGGTTGGGAAGATCCCCTGGAGACGGGAACAGCTACTCACTCCAGTATTCTTGCCTAGAGAATCCCATGGACACAGGAGCCTGGTGGGCTACAGTCCACGGCGTCACAAAGGGTCTGAGCGACTTTCACTATAGATGAGGAAACTGAGGGCCAAGTGACTTGCTCAACGTCACCCAGGATATGCACTGTGGTCCCCAGAGCCCAGGTTCAACGCTGACCACTCTGTGCTGAGCCCGCAGATGGCCCGAGAGCCACAGCGTCCTCTTTTTAAGTTTGTTTTTGGCTGCACTGGGTCTTCGTTGCTGCTCAGGCTTTTCTTGAGTTGCTCGGGCTTCTCACTGCGGTGACTTCTCTCGGCGCGGAGCACAGGCTCCAGGGCTCCCAGGCCTCAGTGGGCGCAGCACACGGGCTCAGTAGTTGAGTTTTGCGGGCTCTAGAGCACAGTCTCAGTGGCTGTGGTGTTCGGGTCTTCATTGCTCTGCAGCATGTGGGATCTTCCCAGACCAGGGATCGAACCCCTGTCTCCTGCATTGGCAGGAGAATTCTTTACCGCTGAGCCCCCAGGGAAGCCCTGTGGTGTCCTCTTGCTGGAATCAGCACAGCCCCTGCCACGGAGGGGCTGTGCCTCTGGTTCCCTCAGTTCTTACCCCAAAGCTCCGCAGTGGCTGAGATACTGCTTTTCCGGGGAAACATCCCTGTGCAGAGTCTGACCCATACTGCCAGGACAGAGGGCTTCTGGGCTGTGCTGTGATGTGGGAGTGAGGGGCGGCTTGGGAGGGCCCCCAGCCTTTGGGAATCTCGAGTTTCTGAGAGACATCATGTTCTAATTGGAAGGCCAGCCTCTCCTGCCGAGCCGGCTGCCCTGCCACCAAACCCCCAAGTGAGGAGAGTGTCAGAGTTCGAAGTGGGAAATTGCTGGAGACAAGAAGTAAAAACGAACTACTCTGGTTTCATGGGGAGGGGAAAAAAAAAACAGGCCAAGATCTAATGTGGCTGAAAGTGGGGTCGTCATTTAAAGGAATCTCTTGCTGTTGCAGTGGTTTCAAGTTGGGGGCAGATCAGAGCTCCAAGGGGAGGAAATGGGGAAGGTTCCCTCCAGCCTCCCTTCCAGAAATATTTCTTGAGCATCTACTACTCCATGCCAGTCTGAGGATTGGATCCTGGGGTCCCATCAAGAAACAAAGGGGTGTGATCTCTGCTATAAAGGAGATGAGAACAGAAAATGGGGTCACCTACCTGGTCTGGAGGTTCAAGGAAGGCGTCCTGGAGGAAGTGGATTCTCAGAAGGGCTCTAAAGGATGAGTGAAGTTAACCAGAAGAAGTTGGGAAGGGTGCTCCAGATGGAAGGAACAGCAGATACAGAAGACTCCATGTTTCCAATGCAGGGTTCACAAGTTCGATCCCTGGTTGGGGAACCAAGATTCTACATGCTGTTCAGCACACCAGAAGAGAGAGAGACGGGCTGTTCCAGGAGCAGAGGAGGTGGGAGGGAGTCCCATTGAGAGGACCAATGAGCAAGGCCTGCTTCAGGATTGGCAGTTTTTGTGTTGGGAAGGGTGGGAATGCTGTGTCCCTTGTGGGTACTGGGGGGTGCGCAGAGCACCCTGGTGCGTGTCGTTGGGCGGGTATCTCCTGTCAGCTGGGAAGTGAATGGCTAACTTGGGAACACCTCTTGTGTCCTGGCTGCCCAGAGCCTCGTGGGCACCCCATCTCCAAAGGAGCAGACCACAAGCGCCGTCTGTCTGTCCCAGTGCACCTTCTGTCTGAGATCCAAGAACCTGTGTCAGGAAAGGGTGGGTCCAGGAGCAGTGCAGAACCCGAGGCAGGGTGTCCCCGTGCCCAGAGTGGGGCTCACCACTCCATCAGTGGGGCAACTGCACCTGCCACAGACCCAACACCGGGGCTTCAGGGATGGCAGTTTCCTTGACAAGGTGAGGAAGGTCGGCCCATGCTGTCTGACTGCAAACCCTGCCTCCCGGGGGAGTGGAGAGAGTGTGGGGTGCTTGTGGCTGAGTTGGGGGCTGGGTGACTGGGGTGCGCTGAGTGGCCTTGTGTTCACCTTCCTCATCACCGAGACCCCGACAGTCAGGACCATTTATTGCGCACCTGCTCTGTGCTCAGCCCTCTGTGTAAATCTCATTAATTCCTCCCAGATCCTCCAGGAGGTAGGCAGTCTTATGGCCCCATTTCCCAGATGAGGAAGCGGAGGCCCAGAGAGATGGGCTGTGCATGGAGGCCATGGGGGCTCCAGGCCTTGGACCCTTGTCTTCGGGGTGTTCCCCACCCCTGCTGGCCTGGAGCCCCTGGGCTGTGCTCATTCCGACCTCACTCAGCCTTTCTTGGCTTGTTTAAAAAGGGATGGATGAGGGTGGTGAGAGCACCGGGCAGAGGATTGCCAGACAGAAATCAGAACTGCTCCTTGACCCAGGCAGGCAGGCAGGCCAGGATCCTGGGACAGGGACTGCCTGCCCCCATTGTTCCCATGCGGCTTGACAATGACCCAGGCATAGAAGCAGAGAGCTGGCCCTGATGTCCCAGTGAGTCCCCGACCTTCTCAGAGGCAGGGCATGCTGCCTGGCTTAGCTGTGGGACTCCAGCTCCAATCTCACCCCCGTTTCCTGGATGATCTTGGGAAAGGACCTCATTTCTCCGAGCCTCAAATTCCTCATCTGCAAAATGGGCACAATGCCAGTACCTGGGGCCTGGGCTGTACAGTGGAGTTGATGAACTCAAGCAAGGCAGGGCTTTACCTCTGGTCTCCAGGAGGCGTGCAGTAAACATCTATGTGTTTTCTTTCTCATGCTCCCTGACACTTGGAAAGAAGCAGATGACCAGTTTAGGACTGTCAAACCCCCTTTTAGAGATGGAAATACCAAGGCGGGAGAAGTTTCCCAAGACCCCCCGCAGGAAGAGGAGTCGAGATCAGGAACAGAGTTCTGGGTCCCAGGAGCTGACCCCAGTGGCCTTTGCTGGCTCTTTAATGATGCTTTCTAAAAAGGAGTCAAGTTATCCAATGCACACCCAGGACCACGAGCCCTCTGCCTCTGCCCAGCCCTGCCTAGTGACCTGGGGTCCCCTCTCTGGGAGGATGGGGCTTTGCTGCAGACCCAGGCTGGCATTCCCCCATGCAGAAAAAGCAGCTTGCTTTCTTTTCCACGGCATAAATTGTAACCATGTATAATTTCATGACAAATACCGTCTATAAAACACAACACAACTGTTTTTATAATGTGGCATTTGAGGTTAAAAATTCAAATTAGAGATTAACTGCAACTTCTAGAGGGTGGCTGGATAAGATGGCTTGGGGGGGGGAACAGATATTCAGATACGCTCCTTCAGGAATTACGGGTGGGTTCTCACCACACGTCTAGAACACGCATGTGTGCGTGCACACACCCACACCCCCCCACACCCACACTTGCGCTCAGCTGATCTCTGGCTTGAGCTAAACTGGTTTAGACATGGTGTTTGCAATGCTGAGAAAGCTGGTCTTGATGCTGGCTCCTTTTTCTGCCCAGGGCTCTGACGTCTAACCGTCCATAAGAAGCAGGTTATGCGATAATCAAGCAGCCCGGAGATTTGTGGAGGCGGATGGTGGGGGGGGAAAAGGCACAGGGCTTGGGGCACCAAGAAAAGGAGCAAACGTAGCGGGTTAACCTCCATCGGGTGCCAGCTCTCAGCTTCTCCCCAAACCCTCCCCTTCCTCCACCCCCTAAAACCAAAACCAGATGGAAATCTAAGTGAACAGTGGGTCTGCGGACAGGGCAGACAGCGTGGGATGGAGCCCTGATCAGATGGGAGGGAGACAAGCCGGAAGAGCCCCGTTCCATTGAGGCCATGGGTGGGGCATGTCCACTGTGGCACCCAGGGGGCCAGATCGGAGCCCCCTGTGGAAGAATGTGGGCCTCTGGAGAGTTCGGTTCGAGGAAACTTCTTGCGGACGGTGGGGATCGTGGAGAATGTTTTTGCTGCTTACTTCCCACTGGAACAGCAGAGGTTGGGCAAGGGGGCTGCCCTCTGCAACGCACACTTTATTCTCCCCACCTTCTCCTGGGTTCTGGCAGGAGGGCAGCAGTTCCAGGGGGTCAGCGGTATGCCAGCGGCCTCCTAATGCACCCAAAGGCCCTAGGGAGATGAGGGCCAGAGTGGGGCCAGCAAGTCAGACTGACCCCAGTTGACTTCCTGGGCCTGGGGCTTACCCTTTCTGAGCCTCAGTTTCTTCATCTGTCAAGTGGGAATGAGGGCGAGTGAATGGTGAGGGTCCAGAGACAGGAAGCCTTGCACGTAGTCCTGGCATGTGCCCAGCTGCTGCTGTCACCGTTACTGCCATCGCTGTTATTGGCAACTCACAGGCGGTCCTGGAGACAGCATGCGTGTGGGGACCCAGCCACACCCCGGGCAGCTGCTGGTCCCCAGGGTCCCTCGTCTCCCCGGCATGAGCATGGGAACTGTCTAACCCAAACTAGCTCCATATAAGGTGACAGCTCCCTTGCTGCTCCACCCCCAGCCCCACCCTGGGGTGGACAGTGTGGGTGGGGCTTGTTTATTCCCCTCATCTTCTGGCAAGTTTGGGGTGAGATGGAGTGGGGAGCGTGCAGGCAGTGTGACCACCCTTCTCTCAGCAGTGGCTGTGTCCATCCTGGGGAACTCAGCACTCCCTGCCTCCCCGCACCCCCCCAACCCCGGTCTTGGGCACACAGGGGCTGGGGCAGGAGCAGCTCTGGGGAGGGGCTTCCATCTCTGGCATGGAGACCTCTGAGTATGGCCTGCATTGTTCCTCTTCTCCTCCAGCTGGGCCCATGCCTGCCGCATCACCTTTAATGTCACTTCTTTGGCCAAAGTCACTCCACTGGGAGCCTTTGCCGGGACCCCCTTCATAGCAGTGAACGCATCATCTCCCTAAAGGGGCCTGCACTAACCCCAGAGTGTACAAGCTCACCCCTCATCTTTAGAGAAGCTCTCAGAGGCTCCTCTACTCAGCATGTATTTCTTGAGCCTGCATTTTGTGCGGGCACCGCAGAGATCGCCCATCGCCCCTAGCAGCTTCTAGGTAACAGGAGACAGTCAATTAACTGATAATGGCACAGTGCCTCTGTGTGTGTGTGTGTGTGTGTGTGTGTGTGTGTGTGCGCGTGCTCAGTCGCTTCAATCATGTCCGATTCTGTGACCCCATGGACTCTAGCCCACCAAGTTTCTCTGTCCGTGGGCTTTCCCATCAAGGATACTGGAGTGGGTTGCCATTTCCTTCTCCAGGGGATCTTCTTGACCCAGGGATCCACCTAAGTCTCCTTCGTTGGCAGGCGGATGGATTCTACAGATCATTCGACTAAGTTGAGAAGCACAGAGTATCTGGGGCTCAGAGACAGGAGTCACCATCCCAAGACTGCACAGCCAGCCCAGAGCCCTCTCATCCTCGCGTCCCCACTGCCCAAGGCTGTGGCTAACGGGAGCCCCTCTGAACACATCCCACGTTAATCGGGAGAGGGAACCAAGAGCAGCCAACGAGGCAGGAGCGGAGTTGGGAGCAGAGGAGAGAGTATTCTGAACGCAGGTCCACAAGCCCCTCTGGTGCGGTTCACTGCAGACTTGGAGGCGGGGGTTCCCCTACTGTGTGTTAGGGGGGCACTCTACTAGTTCTGCCGGTGTCCAGGTCTACGTAAGGTTTGGGCAGCATGCTAGTCGGGATCGGCACCTACAACGGATAGAAAAACTGGCCCCAAGTGGCTTTTGAAAAGCTAAGATAATGTACAAAACTGAAACATCCAGGGTGGAACTTCAGGCGCGACTCGATCCTGGGCTTAAACAATGGAGCAGCCAGAGTGGGTCTGAATCTTGCTGCCACATCAGGTCCCTGCCCAACTCTGAGCCAATCACAGCGGCCGCAGAGGAGCTGCGTGCTGATTGGCCAAAGCTGGACTGTGGGGGGTGGGGCTTCAACCGAACTCCTTGGACCCGGAATGCAGGGAGCTTGCCTCCAAAGCGATGCTTCGGGACGCAACAGAGCTCACATTCACAAGGAAGAGTTCACGAAACAGCGCTAGCCCTGCTTCATGGGCTTCACATGTATTACCCATGAGAGTCTTGCTGGGCCCCCTTACGTATCAGTGTCCCCCTCCCATACCATCAATCACTCCCGGTCAAATAGACTTCATCCGCACACAGCCAAGGGTGAGGTGGGCTTTGGGTGATCAGCTGACATGCAGTCATGCGCGGTCCACATGTCATTAACCATTTGTTACTTGCCGTTGTGCTCGTATTTTGGAGGCAATAAGAAACTGTATTTCAGGTGTCCCAAAGATCAGATTTTGAAAAGCACCTGGACCTCAGGCATTGTGGGCCTAAAGGCTAAACTGAGATTGGCTGTGACCCATTCATTCATTTATCCATCCAGTGTTTCCTGAGCACCTACCTTGTGGGTGCCGCTATCAACACACAGAACCCTGGAGAGGGACGGATGAAACACTGGTGTGTCCAAGCGAGTTTAGGTCAAGCTACTGAAGCATCTGGGGAGGGAGACGGGCCTTTCTGAGCAGTGAGAGGAGAATTCCTACAGGAAGTGGTGCGTAAGCTGAGAGGTGAAGACTAGATCCGGCTTCATGGGGAAAGTATTCCAGCCAGAGAGAACAGCATAGGCAAAGACAGGAAGTGACAGAGTGAGGCTGGTGGGGTGTTTGTGGTGGGACAGGGGCTCCTAAGTATGGGTTCTAGACTCTGGCCCTGTGTGTTGGCTCTTCTCCAGGTCAGGACTAGGGAGAGGGGAGTGAGGTACAGAGGGTGCAGACTGTAAGGAGGTGCTACTGGGCTCGTGTAAGTTCCGGGGGGGTTGGGGGGAGGATGTATCTGAGGTGCACCTCCCTCCTTTTGGTTCCCTCCCTGGTAGGGCCAGCTCAGAAAGAGGTCCCTGCTCATCAGGAGATTTGAAATTCATCTTCACAATTAGCTACCCTTCCTCCACCTGGGGCTCTCTCCCCTCCTCTCTGGAAAAAACAAAACAAAACTCCGCCATACTGATTTTTTGAGTAGGGGGCCTTGGTGGGTCTGGTGGGGCGAGGGGGGAGGCTGGGTAGAATGCTAATGAAATCAGAGGTGCCCAGGTGGGGGCCAGGCCCTGGTTAGGGAAGAATTAAACAAATGCACCCAGCCTGCTGCAGGCTCTTTTCCATATTTGATTGGTGCTGACTGAAGGATAGCCCCCTGCCATGCAGCCCCCTGCGGAGGGGGATAGAGGGGGGTTAGAATGAGGGGGACAGGTTGCTTCTTCAGCCCTGGGAGCCTGAGATGTGGGCTGCATTCAGCCTTGAGAGGTGCTTCATGGAAGGGAACTGCCAAAGAGGGGCTCCGGGCTTGGCCAGGAGCTTGGCCTATACAACCCACCCCTCTGGATAGGTGAGGCATACGGAGGGCTGACCAAGTGCTTGTCAGCCACAGATACACTTGTGGGTCCCCTGTCTTGCCCACTTTCCAGGCATCATCCCATGGAATCGTCACCACAATCATGAGTGGCATGCTATGCCAAGTTGCTTCAGTTGTGTCCTACTCTGTGACCCCATGGACGGTAGCCCGCCAGGCTCCTCTGCCCTTAGGGATTCTCCAGGCAAGAATACTGGAGTGGGTTGCCATGCTCTCCTCCAGGGGATCTTCCCTACCCAGGGATTGCACCTGTGTCTCCTGTGGCTCCTGCACTGCAGGTGGATTCTTTACCACTGAGCCACCGGGGAAGCCCAGTGACAGGCTATGCAGACAGGGAAACTGATCACAGAGCAGTGCAGTGACCTGCCAGGGTCACAGAACCAGCAGCCTGACTGACTCCCCTACCCCTTCTTTTTTTCCTAGATTTTGGCCACACCTTGAGGCATCAGTTTAGTTCAGTCACTCAGTCGTGTCCAACTCTTTGCAACCTCATGGACTGCAGCACATCAGGCCTCCCTGTCCGTCGCCAACTCCTGGAGTTTACTCAGACTCATGTCCATTGAGTCGGTGCTGCCATCCAACCATCTCACCCTCTGTCATCCCCTTCTCCTCCTGCCTTCAATCTTTCCCAGCATCAGGGTCTTTTCAAAGGAGTCAGCTCTTCATGTCAGGTGGCCAAAGTATTGGAGTTTCAGCTTCAGCATCAGCCCTTCCAATGAACATTCAGGACTGATTTCCTTTAGGATGGACTGGTTGGATCTCCTTGCAGTCCAGGGGACTCTCAAGAGTCTTCTCCAACACTGCAGTTCAAAAGCATCAATTTTTTGGTGCTTAGCTTTCTTTATAGTCCAACTCTCACATCCTTACATGACTACTGGAAAAACCATAGCCTTGTGGCATTCGGGATCTTACTTCCCCAAGCAGGGATCGAGCCCCCGCCCTCTGCAATGGAAACATGGTGTCTTAACCACCTGACCACTGAAAAAGTCCCTGGCAGCCCACTTTGATCACTGTACCTGAGTCCATGCAGTCATGATAAGACCCCGCAGGGGACGGCTACTCCTATTTATCCACCTGAGATGTGGGGAGCAGAAAGGTAGCAGGCCCAGGGAGTAAGTAGACACACTCTAGCTCAGATCCCAGCTGGGCAAGCTCAGGCAGGAACACCAACCCTCTGTGCCTGTGTCTCCTGTAAAGCAAGGTAATGCCAGCACCTGCTGTGCACTGAGTGTGGATGAAGAAGGCTTTGAGGGCTTCCCAGGTGGTGCTAGTGGTAAAGAACCTGCCTGCCGACTCAGGAGACGTAAGCGATGCAAGTTCTATCCCTGGGTCGGGAAGATCCCCTGGAGGAGGGCATGGCAACCCACTCCATATTCTTGCCTGTAGAATCCCATGGACAGAGGAGCCTGGTGAGCTACAGTCCGTGGGGTCGCAAAGAGTCCGACACGGCTGAGCGTCTAACACTTGAGGACTGGAAGGGTCTTATGATGTGAAAGGAGGTTGTCTGACCCAGGCTCTGTGGTGTGGTCCCTGAGCATGAGCTGTCCATCTCAGCGTCTGTCCCTCTGTCTGGAGCTTCCTCCCCACTCCCTAAACATGTGCAGTACACATCCATCTCATCTTTCCTCCAAGAAGCACATCAATGTCAGGACAAGGTCTATTCGATGCTGCAGGAGAAAGGCCAGGAAGGCTCCCTAGGCTCACATTTCTTCTGCTCTTTCTGCTTCTCTTCAGTCCCTGGTGGCTGAAGATGGTAAAGAATCAGCCTGCAATACAGGCGACCCAATCCTGGAGGGAGATCTCCATTTGGCACATGAAGAAACTCATTTTGGGTAAGTGGCCTGCAGCTGGGACTTGACTCTAAACCAGTCTAATAGCCAATGATCATGCACTTGGCGTTGTCAGTGGTTCTCAACCCTGACTACACAATTGCATGACCCGGAGAGCTGTCAGTGAGTTCGATGTCCAGACCCCACCCAAAACCTGCTGAGTCAGACTCTCCAGTCTGGAGGGGTGGGGCTTGGCATTCTTTTTTTTTTCCAGCTCAGTTCAGTTCAGTTGCTCTTTGCAAACCCATGGACTGTAGCATGCCAGGCTTCCCTGTCCATCACCAACTCCCAGAACTTGCTCAAACTCATGTCCATCGAGTTGGTGATGCCATCCAACCATCTCATCCTCTGTCATCCCCTTCTCCTCCTGCCCTCAATCTTTTATAGCATTAGGATCTTTTCCAATGAGTCAGTCCTTTGCATCAGGTGGCCAAAGTATTGGAGCTTCAGCTTCAGCATCAGTTCTTTCAATGAATATTCAGGACTGATTTCCTTTAGTATTTTTTTTTAATATTTACTTATTTATTTGGCTGCCCCAGGTCTTAGTTGCAGCATGCAAGACCTTCAGTCTTTCATTGCAGTCTTCAGGATTATTTTAGGTGCAGCATGTAGAATCTGGTTTCCTGATCTGGGCTCCCTGCATTGGGAGTGCGAGTCTTAGCCACTGGACCACCAGGGAAGTCCCATTCTTTTTTCAAAAAACTCCACCTATGCCATCCACCCAACCCAGCTAGGACTGAGGACCCCAGTTCCACCTTTCTGCCTCCATCCCTCCCACCTTATTCCCCATTTTCGGGGGGGGTTGCTAGTCACTACAACACCTGGTTTGCAGATCAAAAACAGGTTGTGTAGCATGCTGCCAGCTCTGACAAAAGATGCCTGCAGGTGGATAAAGATGGGAGGAAATAGGCAAAGCCAAGACCACTTCCCTTAGATGGGCTGGAAATTGTAGTGGTGTAGCTAGTGCTGGCTTGTGAGAACCAACTGTTAAATTTCCAGAATTTTGGAAGCTGGTTGTCAAATACAGATGCTCGCAAAAGTTAAATTGTATAAACTTACAGTTATACAAGTTACTTTTAAAACGGGGCTTTCCTGGGGATTCAGATGGTAGAGAATCTGCCTGCACTGTGGGAGACCTGGGTTCAATCCCTGGGTTGAGAAGATCCCCTGGAGGAGGGCATGGCAACCCACTCCAGCATTCTTGCCTGGAGAATCCCCATGGACAGAGGAGCCTGATGGGCTACAGTCCGTGGGGTCACAAAGGGTTAGACACGACTGGGCGACTAAGCATAGCACAGCACATATTTAAAACAAAGGCAATATATACTCAAAACTTACCTCTCTCTAGTAATTTTACTACATTTTACTGTTATCTAGGTATGAACTTGGGATTATTTATATCTAGTTAGCGGAAATACTATATACTGATGTGCCTCCACACAATTTTACCCTAATTGATGTCACATTATAGCTAGAAATTGGCCGTGGTAGAAGTATCTATACTCCAGAAATTGGCAAACACTGTAAATTAAGGGTCTCCTCTCCCAGAGAGCCAGTTGTTAAAATATTTACCAGCATACCATAGGCTATATTTTAATTTTTTATTTTCCTTTTTTCCCTTTAAAGTAGATTTTAATTTTTAAGAGGAATTTCAAGTTCACAGAAAAATTGAGCAGAAAGTACAGAGAGTCCCCACATAGCCTTTGCCCCCATCATACATACACACCCTCCCCACTATCAACATCCCCCACCAGAAAGTGAAAGTTGCTCAGTTGTGTCTGACTTTTTGTCACCCCATGGTCTGGAATTCCCTAGGCCAGAATACTGGTGGGTAGCCTTTCTCTTCTCCAGGGGATCTTCCCAACATAGGGATCGAACCCAGGTCTCCCACATTGCAGGCGGATTCTTTACCAGCTGAGCCACAAAGAAAGCCCAAGATCTTCCCCATCCAGGTATCAAACTGGGGTCTCCTGCATTGCAAGTGGGTTCTTTACCAACTGAGCTATCAGGGAAGCCCTCCACCCCCCATCCCCTGCCCCTGGCCAGAGTGGTATGTTTGTTATAGTCCATGAGCCTAAATTGACACGTATAGGGGGCAAGGAAGTCCATTGGTCTTGGACAAATATATAATGACGGATCAGTTCAGTTCAGTCGCTCAGTCGTGTCCGACTCTTTGCGACCCCATGAATCGCAGCATGCCAGGCCGCCCTGTCCATCACCATCTCCCGGAGTTCACTCAGACTCATGTCCATCGAGTCCATGATGCCATCCAGCCATCTCATCCTGGGTCGTCCCCTTCTCCTCCTGCCCCCAATTCCTCCCAGCATCAGAGTCTTTTCCATGAGTCAACTCTTCGCATAAGGTGGCCAAAGTACTGGAGCTTCAGCTTTAGCATCATTCCTTCCGAAGAAATCCCAGGGTTGATCTCCTTCAGAATGGACTGGTTGGATCTCCTTGCAGTCCAAGGGACCCTCAAGAGTCTTCTCCAACACCACAGTCCAAACGCATCAATTCTTCAGTGCTCAGCCTTCTTCACAATCCAACTCTGACATCCATACATGACCACAGGAAAAACCATAGCCTTGACTAGATAGACCTTAGTCGGCAAAGTAATGTCTCTGCTTTTGAATATACTATCTAGGTTGGTCATAACTTTTCTTCCAAGGAGTAGCCGTCTTTTAATTTCACGGCTGCAGTCACCATCTGCAGGGATTTTGGAGCCCAAAAAAACAAAGTCTGACACTGTTTCTACTGTTTCCCCATCTATTTCCCATGAAGTGATGGGACCAGATGCCACGATCTTCGTTTTCTGAATGTTGAGCTTTAAGCCAACTTTTTCACTCTCCTCTTTCACTTTCATCAAGAGGGTTTTGAGTTCCTCTTCACTTTCTGCCATAAGGGTGGTGTCATCTGCATATCTGAGGTTATTGATATTTCTCCCGGCAATCTTGATTCCAGTTGTGTTTCTTCCAGTCTAGTGTTTCTCATGATGTACTCTGCATAGAAGTTAAATAGGCAGGGTCACAATATACAGCCTTGACGTACTCCTTTTCCTATTTGGAGCCAGTCTGTTGTTCCATGTCCAGTTCTAACTGTTGCTTCCTGACCTGCATACAGATTTCTCAAGAGGCAGGTCAGGTGGTCTGGTATTCCCATCTCTTTCAGAATTTTCCATAGTTTATTGTGATCCACACAGTCAAAGGCTTTGACCTGGTCAATAAAGCAGAAATGGATGTTTTTCTGGAACTCTCTTGCTTTTTCCATAATCCAGAAGATGTTGGCAATTTGATCTCTGGTTCCTCTGCCTTTTGTAAATCCAGCTTGAACATCAGGGAGTTCACGGTTCACGTATTGCTGAAGCCTGGCTTGGAGAATTTTGAGCATTACTTTACTAGCAAGTGAGATGAGTGCAACTGTGCGGTAGTTTGAGCATTCTTTGACATTGCCTTTCTTTGGGATTGGAATGAAAACTGACCTTTTCCAGTCCTGTGGCCACTGCTGAGTTTTCCAAACTTGCTGGCACATTGAGTGCAGCACTTTCACAGCATCATCTTTCAGGATTTGAAACAGCTCCACTGGAATTCCATCACCTCCACTAGCTTTGTTCATAGTGATGCTTTCCAAGGCCCACTTGACTTCACATTCCAAGATGTCTGGCTCTAGATCAGTGATCACATCATCATGATTATCTGGGTCGTGAAGATCTTTTTTGTACAGTTCTGTGTATTCTTGCCACCTCTTCTTAATATCTTCTGCTTCTGTTAGGTCCATACCATTTCTGTCCTTTATCGAGCCCATCTTTGCATGAAATGTTCCCTTGGTATCCCTGATTTTCTTGAAGAGATCTCTAGTCTTTCCCATTCTGTTGTTTTCCTCTATTTCTTTGCATTGATCGCTGAAGAAGGCTTTCTTATCTCTTCTTGCTATTCTTTGGAACTCTGCATTCAGATGCTTATATCTTTCCTTTTCTCCTTTGCTTTTCGCCTCTCTTCTTTTCCCAGCTATTTGTAAGGCCTCCCCAGACAGCCATTTTGCTTTTTTGCATTTCTTTTCCATGGGGATGGTCTTCATCCCTGTTTCCTGTACAATGTCAGGAACCTCAGTCCATAGTTCATCAGGCACTCTATCTATCAGATCTAGGCCCTTAAATCTATTTCTCACTTCCACTATATAATCATAAGGGATTTGATTTAGGTCATACCTGAATGGTCTAGCAGTTTTCCTTACTTTCTTCAATTTGAGTCTGAATTTGGTAATAAGGAGTTCATGATCTGAACCACAGTCAGCTCCTAGTCTTGTCTTTGTTGACTGTATAGAGCTTCTCCATCTTTGACTGCAAAGAATATAATCAATCTGATTTCGGTGTTGACCATCTGGTGATGTCCATGTGTAGAGTCTTCTCTTGTGTTGTTGGAAGAGGGTGTTTGCTATGACCAGTGCATTTTCTTGGCAAAAGTCTATTAGTCTTTGCCCTGCTTCATTCCACATTCCAAGGCCAAATTTGCCTGTTACTCCAGGTGTTTCTTGACTTCCTACTTTTGCATTCCAGTCCCCTATAAGGAAAAGGACATCCTTTTTGGGTGTTAGTTCTAAAAGATCTTGTAGGTCTTCATAAAACCATTCAAGTTCAGTTTCTTCAGCGTTACTGGTTGGGGCATAGACTTGGATAACCGTGATAACTTGGATAGCCTTGGATGAACAGAGATCATTCTGTCGTTTTTGAGACTGCACCCAAGTACTGCATTTCGGACTCTTTTGTTGACCATGATGGCTACTCCATTTCTTCTGTGGGATTCCTGCCCGCAGTAGTAGATATAATGGTCATCTGAGTTAAATTCACCCATTCCAGTCCATTTTAGTTCGCTGATTCCTAGAATGTTGACATTCACCCTTGCCATCTCTTGTTTGACCACTTCCAATTTGCCTTGATTCATGGACCTGACATTCCAGGTTCCTATGCAATATTGCTCTTTATAGCATCGGATCTTGCTTCTATCACCAGTCACACCCACAACTGAGTATTGTTTTTGCTTTGGCTCCATCCCTTCATTCTTTCTGGAGTTATTTCTCCACTGATCTCCAGTAGCATATTGGGCACCTACTGACCTGGGGAGTTCCTCTTTTGGTATCCTATCATTTTGCCTTTTCCCACTGTTCATGGGGTTCTCAAGGCAAGAATACTGAAGTGGCTTGCATTCCCTTCTCCAGTGGACCACATTCTGTCAGACCTCTCCACCATGACCCGCCCGTCTTGGGTTACCCCGCAGGTATGGCTTGGTTTCATTGAGTTAGACAAGGCTGTGGTCCTAGTGTGATTAGATTGACTAGTTTTCTGTGAGTATGGTTTCAGTGTGTCTGCCCTCTGATGCCCTCTGGCAACACCTACCATCTTACTTGGGTTTCTCTTACCTTGGACGAGGGGTATCTCCTTACCGCCACCGTTCCTGACCTTCAGCGTGGGATAGCTCCTCTAGGCCCTCCTGCCCCTGAGCAGCCGCTGCTCCTCGGGTTGCTCCTCCCCGGCCGCCGGCCCTGGCCTGGGGCGTGGGTGGCTCCTCCCAGCTGCCGGCCCATTATAGTATCATGCAAAATAGTTTCATTGCCCTAAAAATCCTCTATGCTCTGCCTATTCATCCCTCCCCTTTCTCCTGCCCCCAACTCCTAGCAACCTCTTATCCTTTCACTCTCTACATAGTTTTGCGTTTTCCAGAATGTCATGTCGTTTCCAGAATCATACAATATAGAGCCTTTGGAGACTGGCTTCTTTTACTTATTAATATACATTTAAACTCCATTGGTGGCTCAGAGGGTAAAAGTGTCTGCCTGGGTTGGGAAGATCCCCTGGAGAAGGGAGTGGCAACCCACTCCAGTATCCTTACCTGAAGAATTTCTTGGCTGGAGAATTCCATGGACAGAGGAGCCTGGCAGGCTACAGTCCTGGCGTTGCCAACAGTCGGACAGGACTGAGTGATTGACACTTTCATTCATGCATTTTAACTTCTTTCATGTCTTCTCTTAGCTTTATGGTTCTTTCTTTTTTTTTATTGTTGGATATTATTCCGTCATCTGGATGGACCACTGCTTACTTATCCATTCACATATTGAGGGCAAATAGCTGCTTCCAAGTTTTGGCAATTATGAATGAAGCTGCTGTAAACACCTATGTGTAGCTTTTTGTGTGAATATAAGTTTTCAGCTCCTTTAGGTAAATACCAAGAAGCATGTTTTCTGGGTTGTATGGGAACAGTTGGTTTCGTTTTATAAGAAACCGCCAAACTCTTTTCTCCAGTGAACGTATCATTTTGCATTCCCACCAGCAATGAACAAGAGCTCCCATTTGTTTGCATCCTCGGCAGCGCTGAATATTGCCAGTGTTCTCGATCTGGGCTATGTTAGTAAATGTGTTGGAGAAGGCAATGGCAAGCCACTCCACTACTCTTGCCTAGAAAATCCCATGGACGGAGGAGCCTGGTAGGCTGTAGTCCATGGGGTCGCTAAGGGTTGGACACGACTGAGCGACTTCACTTTCACTTTTCACTTTCATGCATTGGAGAAGGAAATGGCAACCCACTCCAGTGTTCTTGCCTGGAGAATCCCAGGGAGGGGGGAGCCTTGTGGGCTGCCGTCTATGGGGTCGCACAGAGTCGGACACAACTGAGCGACTTCACTTTCACTTTGCACTTCCTGCATTGGAGAAGGAAGTGGCAACCCACTCCAGTGTTCTTGCCTGGAGAATCCCAAGGAGCGGGGAGCCTGGTGGGCTGCCGTCTATGGGGTCACACAGAGTCGGACACGACTGAAGCGACTTAGCAGCAGCCGCAGTAGATGTGTGATGGTGTCTCACTGTTGGTTTCACTTGCATTTCCCCTGATGACATGTGATGTAGAACACCTTTGCATCTGTGTTTTTTGCCATCTGTGTATCTACTTAGGTGAGGTGTCCATTACAAGCTCTGGCCATTTTTTTAATTGGGCTGTTTATAATTTAATTTTATAAAAAAAATTTCTCACAGTAGATAATCTTAAGAAAAAAAAAAAAGACCTGTTCTTGGGGCAAAATCTAGTAGTATTTCTATGCAGGAGGTAGGATATTGTCCCTATTTTTTTTCTTTTGTTTTTATTGAGATATAGTTGACATATGGCCCTGTATAAGTTTAAGGTGTACAGCATAATGATTTGACTTACCTACATCATGGAATGATTAATGCAATAAGTTTAATGAACACTCATCATCTCATATAGATGAAAAATTAGAGAAATGGAAAAATATCCTAGGGAGATGAGAACTCAGAATTTACTGTCTCAGTTTTCGTATATAACACGGCGAGTGAATGAGTGAAAGTCACTCAGTTGTGTCCGACTCTTTGTGACCCCATGGACTATACAGTTCATGGAATTCTCCAGGCCAGAACACTGGAGTGGGTAGCCTTTCCCTTCTCCAGGGGACCTTCCTGACCCAGGACTCCAGGTCTTCTGCATTGTAGGTGGATTCTTTACCAGCCGAGCCACAAGGGAAGCCCAAGAATAGTGTAGTGGGTAGCCTATCCCTTCTCAAGCAGATCTTCCCGACCCAGGAATTGAACAGAGGTCTTTTGCATTGCAGGCGGATTGTTAAGTATGTTCATCCTGTTCTACATTACATCCTCTCTTGCTCCTACTTTTCGAGTGTTTAGAAGTTTAGATAATTCTTCCTGCACCACCAAGGCCCTGGACAAGGGTTTGTCTCCTGGCAACACCGGAGTGCTATGCATCAACTTCCTTAAAGAGGCAGAACTAGCGTGTGTGCTCAGTCGCTTCACGCGTGTGTTAGCTGATCTGTGATATTCAGATCAACCCCTCTGTGACCCCGTGGACTGCCGCCCGCCAGGCTGCTCTATCCATGGGATTTTCCAGGCGAGAATACTAGGGCGGGTTGCCATTTCCTTCTCCAGGAGATCTTCCCGACCCAGGGATCGGAGCTGTGTCTCCTGCACTGCGGGAGGATTCTTTACTGCTGAGCCACCGGGAAGGCCCCAGAACTACCATAGCTCTCTCCAAATGGACTTTCGTGACCTGTGTGGAACTTCCCAGGATGAACATGTCAGGGGCAAGGGGTGGTGAGATGGTGGCACACGTGACCCTGTTTGCTGTATCCCTTGAGGGAGAAAGAGCCCTGAGCAGGGAGCGAAACCCATATCCCCTCCGTGGCCCTGTCCAGAACTCTCTCTTCAAGCCCAGGATCAGGATTGGCAATTATTTGCCTCCTTCTCAGAATCCCCTTCCCAGGACTTCCCTGGTGATTCACTGGATAAGACTCCACGCTCCCAATGCACGGGGCTTGGGTTCGAGCCCTGGTCAGGGAACTAGATCCCACATGCCGCAACCAAGAGTGTGTATGTCTCAATTAAAGATTCTGAAAACCGCAACTAAGACCCGGTGCAGCCAAATAAATATTAGGAAAAAAATAGAATCCCCTTCCTGAGCGCGCAGTGAACAAAACTAATCAACCACTGCTCCTCAGAATCCTCCTTAACACAGAGTTCCAACCAGCTGTTATCAGACTGTTACTCTGAGTGACCAGGATGGGGGTGGGCGGGGGAGGATGACACCGAGATTCAGCCCTGGTTTGAGTGCTCCCTGAGGCCCTTTGCAACTCTGACTCTCTGTACAGGATGCTTCCCGGGAGGAGGTAAGCACAGACTCACCTGTGCTCAGCTAAAACCTTCCCAACAGGAGGCAGTGTGTCTCAGTGGTTAGGAGCACATGAGCTGGAGTCTGGTACATCAGGGTGTGAGTGAGTCCCGGATCTTCTGCTAATAGGCTGTGTGACCTTAGAGAAGTTACTAGACCTCTCGGAGCCTGTGTCTTCCTCTGTAAGATGGGTTGATGCTACCTGCTTCCTAAGGTTGCAGGTGTGAGGATCCCACAAAGTCACCATGTAAAGAAAGTGCCTAGAGGGCTCCACGGAGGGCAGCCCTTTTTAGATCATATGGTGTCAGCACGTGGTCGAGCACACGCCTCATGGCTGGGTCAAGCCTTTGGCCTGGAAGTTCAGCGTTTCATGGGCCTCGTGGAGATGATGAGTGAAAATCACTCAGGTGTGTCTGACTTTTTGTGACCCCATGGAATTCTCCAGGCCAGAATATTGGAGTGGGTAGCCTTTCCCTTCTCCAGGGGATCTTCCCAACCTAGGGATCGAACCCAGGTCTCTTGCATTGCAGGCTGGTTCTTGACCATCTGAGCCACCAGGGAAACCCTCGTGGAGATCAGGGCTGCTCTGCAAGTTCCCAGGACTCCCTCCCCCACCGCCAGCCCTGGAGTGTGGACAGAGTCAGTCAGCACCCGTTCCAGAAGTTTCTGACTCCGGGGAAGTGAGGGGTAAAGGAAGGCTGGGAGACCGAGTTCTGGGACCAGGAATCGCCACAAGCCCTCTCAAGGAGCAAAAGAAACTGCCTTTGCAGGGAGAAAGAATGCAGAACCAACGGAGGCCTGTAGAATCCGCTTCCTCCGGATTCAGTCACTGGCCCCAGGTCCCACTTGAGCAGGGTGCTTCTGTGGTTTGGTTTTCACACATCAGAGCCAGTGTCTGTTAGTCCTGGCCAGTGGCCTGGCCTTCACCCCCTGTCCCCAAGCCTGCCAGGGAAGAGGCCCGTCTCACCACGATGGAGGGGAGGGAATCAGAGCTGAGAGCCCGTTCAGGGCCCCCAGTTTGTTTGAGCTTCCCTTTCCTGCACCATCCTGGTCTTCCCCAGACCCCCACCTCTTTTGAGGGGGAGGGCAAGGGGGTGTCCCACAAGCCAGGAACCTCTACTGTGGGACTTGGCTGAAAAATAAAAAAAGACTCTTTCCCCTGTTGGTTTTCAGTGCCCGGGCATGTCCACAGACACCATTACAGAGCTGATTACCCTCCCTCGGCCTGGGAACCTTTAAAGTGCGGTTTTGTTCGAAACCCTAGAATTTCTGACAGCCGGAGTTAACAGGCACCCCCCCCCCCCCACCAAGTGAATTCAGAGGGTATGAATGGGAAAGTTTTGAGCATAACTCTTTTGCTGTCATATAAGCATCTCAGGAAAAGGCTCTTCTTCCAGTTTAAGGCTGAGTGTGGCACTTTGCCATGGCCTCCTTTTCTTATTAAGTCCCCTTGGAGAAAGGGGATGCTAAAACTTAACCTGGACACAACACAGTACTTGCCAATGTAATTTGCAAGCACACATGCTTAGCCCGTAGGGCTAAAGGCCATGGTTAAAATAAGCAAAGAAAGAAATAAAACAAGAGAAAGACAAAAACCCACCTCCACTCACTCACCCACTTCAGCCCACTCAGACCTATAACCCTGAGGGGACTCTTAGGGGAACTGTTTGTAAAGATCATAGCCCCCTTTAGAAGCAGAACACCTCTTATAGCCATGAATGATTTTTTGTTTGTTTGTTTTAAGGAGCTTCTACAAATGAGCAGTTCTCTTAGCAGGTGAGGGCTTGGAGTGTGCCCTCCAAGTGCAGGGTTTGATGTGGGGTGCGATGGGGAATAAGCAGCCACCTGAATTCCTGGGAGTCCCCTGGGAGCCTCACTGCCCCCAGGTGCTTGGGTCAGAGGACCTTTCAGATAAGGGACCAGGGATGCGGGTGAGAAGAGCTTCTCACTCGAGAAAGGCAGGGGAGGGGCGCCCCAGATGAAGGCACGTGTTGCTGCCAACTTCGGGAGACCTCCGGTCCCAGGGATGTGGATCTGCCTGGGGGCTGGAGCCCAACAGTCCAGCTCTGCGGTTGCCTTCTCCCTGCGTGATCTTGGGCCAGTGACCTCTGAGCCTCAGTTTCCCGGCCTGTGAAATGGGAACAGGCGTTGGTAGCAGCGTACCTGTCGCATAAGGTTATTATGCGGAGATATGCCGAGCCGGGTCCACCCCGGAGCCCGCGACACGCCCCCGACAAGCAGGAACCACCTCTGTTGCTAACTGAATTTGTTTTCCCAGGATGGGGAAGGCCAGTGCTAGCTCCGACGCGGGACCCAGCGGAGGCTGGGGGAAGGGTGGGTGGGGACGGAGGCGTCGGAGCAGGAGGGAAGACAGGCTGCCGGAAGGGGGAAGGGAGGGTGGGCGCTGCGCCCCCCGCCCCCGGCCGCGCCCGCCCCGCGCCCACCCCTCCAACTGCGCCCACCCTCCCGCGCGGGCGGCCGCCTAGCTCTCGCGCTGAGCGGCTTGGCGGCGGAGGGCGCGAGCCGCGCGGGGCTGGGCGCGCCGATCTATTAACGTCTGTGTGTCTGGGCCGCGGGTCTGCGGCGAGGCAGGCGCCAGGGGCTCGCCTGGAACCAGATGTGCCCCGGCGCCGCTCTGGCCGCCACCGGCGCGGCGGGCTCGCACGCACGGGCTGGCGCGCACATGGCGGGGAGGGACGGGCGGCGGCGGGCGCGCCCGGGCGGGCACCCCCTGGGTTCCGTGGCCGACCCCAGACCCGCGGGGGCGGAAAAGCGACCTTCCCTCCCCACCCTACCCCCCCAACTCCGGTCCCCGCCTGCGGGCCAGCGCCCCGCCCGGATGGGCCAGTGGCCCCGGGATGCTGGGCTCCTGCGGGTGGGGTCCCCCGAGGGAAGGCTCCCTCTCGGAAGGCCCAGCCCTTCCACGCCCCCTGCGAGAGCCAGGGGACTCTTCCCGCCTCGCCCCCAAAGTTTGTTTTCTTAAGTTTGTGCGTAAGATTTTTTTAAAGTTCTGAGTCAGAGCTTCCCCTAAGACGAGGAGTTTTGGGCCGTGCCGAGAAATGCCAAAATAGGGGGAGGGGGGCAGGAAATAGGGCAAAGGAAATGTAGGGATTGGAGGCTTTTTGACGCATGGATTCGGACGGGGGCTCTTAACCCACGGGGCGGGTAGGGGTTGTGAAATACAAGGATTTCACTGGGGCCTCTCGCAGTTTGGCATCAGATCAGCGTCAACCGCAAGATGGTCCTCAGCCCCGGTGGCGGGTCAGCCGCTTGCCCCACCCCCAGGCCGCCGCAGCCTCGGGGTGCTCTGCTGTGCCCTCTGGGCCTTCTCGGGGGTCCTGTGAAGTGAGCCACAGAGCTGAGCCATCAGAGCTCCCAGTTGTCGGTGCTTGGGCTCCCAGGCCCCCCACCCACCCGCAGCGACCGTTCCCAGCAGGGGAGGTTAGGAAGATGGGGCCACGGGGGAGATGGTTTGGTACCGCTAGATGGAGGCGGAATGGAGAGCAGAGAGAAGGCAAAAGGGCAGGGCGGTGCTGTCAGGCTGGGCCAGCCCAGCCTTGACGCAGAAGAGGGGGCCTCACGCAGGGCCTTTGGCTAGGGGGGTCGGTCCCCTCGGTTTGCACCCCCACCCCGTGCTTCCTTGAAGAGTGTCTCATAGAAAACCTTTGAAGATACGTGGAAAGACTGGGTTTTCCCAGCCATGCCAGGCTTTCTTGTTCTGGAAGTGAGGAGCTAGGATGCTGAGTGGGGGGAAGAGGGTGTCAGTCCCCTTAACATTAAAACACTGAAAGAGGACTCGCCTGCGTGGTCCCCAGGGGCTCAGGGTGGAGTGGGCAGAGCCCTGGGCAGTCAGAGCTCTCTGGCCATTTGTCACATTGCTGAGGGGACCAGCACGTGCCCTCTTCAGGAGGAAACAGGCCCAGAGAGGAGCAGCGGCAAGCTCAAGGTCACAAGGCTGCAAAGTGGAGGAGGTGGGATCCCAACCCAGGCTGCTGGGCTCTGGAGACTTTAGGACCGAGATCAAGTCTCCTCTGCATTTGCGGGCCCAAGGGAGAGGGAGGGTGGTAGCCTCACTTGGAGAGGGGATTGGGATCACCAGCCCCCGGCCCCTTCAGTCCAGTCCAGCCGCCCCTTCCCTTCCAAGCAAGCTCGGCAGACGGGGCTCCAGCCCAAGCTCCTCTTTACTGCCTCTCCTACCGGAAGACGATGCTCACGGTCCTCTGGCCTTGAGCACCTTACTGAAGCTTTCTCTTTGGGAGGGGGTGTCTCTGGCACATGTTCTGGCCCTTAATTAAAAAAAAAAAAAGAAGAAGAAGAAGAGTGGGACTTCTCTGGCAGTTAAGATACTGTGCTTCCACTGCAAAGGGGGAGCAGGTTCAATCCCTGGTTGGGGAGCAAAGATCCCGCGTGCTGTTCGGTGTGGCCAAAACATAAAAAAAAAAAATAAAAACCAGTAAATTTGTTTCTGCAGATAGGAGGGTCTCAGTGGTTTAAAAAAAAATCCGCCTGCCAATGCAGGAGACATGGGAGACGGGTTCAATCGCTGGGGTCAGGAAGATCCCCTAGAGAAGGAAATGGCAACCCACTCCAGTATTGTTGCCTGAAAAGTCCTGTGGACAGAGGAGCCTGGAGGGCTACAGTCCATGGGGTCGAAAAAGAGTTGGACACAACTGGGTGTGCACGCACACATAGGAGGGTCATGGGAGTCGGGAAGCTTAACACGGTTTACCCAGTCTACAGTGCACAGAAGTTGTCACGTGTTTGGGTGGACAGAGAATTGGGACTACCTCCCCACTGGGACCCAAGTTCCATTCATTAGATCAGACAAATATTTGCTCCATATTTATTGAACACCTACCATGTGCCAGCCGCTGATGATAAAGACTTCTCAGGCGCATTCAGGGCAGCCTCCCAGTGGGAGGGCACTAGCTCTTGGGGGGAAAGTAAGTGTCCGACATGCTGTTGTTTAGGAGCAAGATTTAGGGCACCCACCCTTAATCCTCTGAAAGTCTCCACTTGGCAGATGCAAACATGAGGTTTGGAGAGGTTAGGGAATTTGCCAGTAGGTGGCATGGCTAACATATGGCAAGTCTGGGAATCAAACCTAGACCCAGCTGACTCCAAATAAATACACTAATGGTTAATGTGATTCAGCACTTACTATGTCCCAGACACTCTTAAGAACTTTACATATGGTAACTCTTTTAATCCCCACAAAAACTCTTGTTAGGGATATGTGTTCAGTTGTGTCCAATTCTTTGCAGGCCCCTGGACCATAGCCTGCCAGACTCCTCTGCCGGTAGAATTTTCCAGGCCAGAATACCGGAGTGGGGTATTTCCTCACTGCAGGGGATTTTCCTGACCCAAGCTCTCTTGCATCTTCTGTACTGGCAGGCGGATTCTTTACCCCTAGTGCCAGGAAGCCCTGTTGGAATACATTATCTCCATTTTCTAGATGGGAAAACAGAAGCAACAGGAAAGGGGTAACTTGGGACTTCCCTGGGGATGGATGGGAATGTCCCTTTTTAATGAGCTTCCCAGGGAGTCTCGGAGCAGAACGTCAGTGGACACTTCATGAGAAATCTGGAAGACCTGGTATCAGCCCCTCCCCTGGGGGCCACCAGGGTGGAGAGGGGGCAGGGCAGCCTCCAAGCATCATGGAAAAGCTGCCTTCAAATGTTAGCAAGGTGGCCCTGAGGAAAAGTCAGCTGTGCTCTCCCTCGCTCGAAGCATAAACTCGGGGACCCACAGAGAGAGGGACTATGGCTCCCTACCATAGAGATTTTTCCAGAGTCGGGGTTGACTGTCATCCCAGGGTGTGACTAGGACCAGTTAGAGATGTCACAGGGACTTCCCTGGTGGTCCGGTGGCTAAGACCCCACAATCCCAATGCAGGGGGCCTGGGTTCAATCCCTAGTCGGTGAACTAGATCCCACATGCTGCAGCTAAGACTCGGCATAGCCAAATAGATATTTTTTTAAAAAAAGAGAGAGAAAGATGCCACAGATGGCCCTGTGCCCAGGCTTTGAGTGCACCTTGCTGATGAGGCTGGTGGGAGCCAGGACACGTAGCAGAGTCATCAGCCCTGAGGGCACTGGGGCCCGTGAGCCTGGTGTGTGGGTGTGGGCGGAACACACAGATTTGCTCAAGTAGAGCTAAGCCACAGGAAATTGGAGTGGTCTCTGCACCCGGTCCCCTCGCCCTGACTCCCAGCAGGTTGCAAGCTTCAAGAGGCGGGGAGCTCTTAAGTGGGAGAAGAAACCCACACTGGGTCCTTGGCAGCAACTTCAGCCTGGTCTGGAAATGGCTAATGAGGGCAGCTTCCACCGCCAGGTGCCAGCCACTCTGGGGACAGACAGACCGGATGTAAGCCTCCGCTTCGTCACTGCTTGGCTGTGTGACCTGGGTCAGCTACTTCACCTGCCTGACCCTCACGTCTGTGATGGAGAACAAGGCTTACTAACAGCGCCATCTGCACTGGAGAAGGCAGGGCTTTGTAGCACAGTGCCAGGCACACAATAAAAGTTTAGTAAGTGGAAGCCAAAAAAGAAAGTGGAGGGGAGGGGCGGCCCTGTCCTCGCCACCAGCAGAAACACTCGAGACAGCCTGGAGCTTCTATGAGCCGAGCCTCAAACTCACATTTTCCAGCATGCCTGGAACTCACAGATGGGTCGTAAAAACCTGCAGCGATGCTTTAAAGGTCAGCCTCTCTGGGAGTACAACATTGCCCCAGAACTGGGGTCAGAGGAGGTCCTGCCAGCCTTGGAAGAGGGGCAGACGGGCACTGCCTTTGTCTCAGCTGCTATCTCTGGCAGAGGGGTGGTCTGTGCAGGGGACCCCAAGGTGAAACAGGGACAAAGGGTCAGGTTCTTCTAGAGCACAAAAGCTGGTTTTCCATTAAGCTGACTTTTAATTTTTTTTAATGTTTTAAATTAATTTATTATTTTTGGTTGCCCTGGGTCTGCGTTGCTATGCAGGCTTTCTCTAGTTGGACTTCCCTGGCGGCTCAGACGGTAATCTTCCCGCAATGTGGGAGACCCAGGTTCCATCCCTGGGTGGGGAAGATCTCCTGGAGACAGAAATGGCTATCCACTCCAGTATGCTTGCCTGGAGAATTCCACGGACAGAGGAGTCTGATGGGCTACAGTCCATAGGGTGACAAAGAGTCAGACGCGACTGAGTGACTAACACACAACTGGTTGAGGCCAGAAGGGGCTACTCCTCATCGTTGCTCTTGGCTTTCTCATTGCGGTGGCTTCTCTTGTTGTGGAGCACAGACTCTAGAGCACGTGGGCTCAGCAGTTGTGACTTAGTTGCCCTGAGGCATGTGGGATCTTCCCAGACCAGGGATCAAACTTGTGTCCCCTCCATTGGCAGGCAGAATCTTACCCGCTGCACCACCAGCAAAGTCCTCAAGCTGACTCTTTAGCATAGAGTCTGAACACAATTCAGAAAGTCTATGAACCATGCCCCGCCCCCCCAAAGGTATGTGCAAACTTCTGTGTGCGCCTGTGTTTTTCTGGGGAAAGTGAAAGTGTTAGTCGCTCAATCGTGTCTGACTCTTTGCGACCCCATGGACTGTACCCTGCCAGGCTCATCTGTCCACGAAGTCCTCCAGGCACAAATACTGGAGTAGGTAGCCATTCCCTTCTCCAGAGGATCTTCCCAACCCAGGGATTGAACCCAGCTCTCCTGCATTGCAGGCAGATTCTTTACCATCTGAGCCAGCAGGGAAGGGTCCATAGAATTCCTTAGATTCCTCCAAGGGTTCATGATTGACATAGGGGAAGAACCAATGAGTCAGGGCCTCGGTTTCATTTTGAAAAAGTACTAGTGAAGGTAGTGGGCATGTGTGTAGCCCGCTGCGTTGAGCATGTTCTCAGGAAAGCCCTGGACTAGTCCATGTTCTCTGTGCTGCCTTGAGAGGGAGGTACATCTCTTCCTGTCCCACTCCACAGATGGTGAGATGGAGCACCCAAGAGGGGAGCTCTCTTGACTAAGGACCCACAGGGTGATGTTTTCCTACGTCTCCGATGCTTGGAGGAGGCAGCCATTGGCTCTCTGGTGGGGCTGCTGGTTTGCCCCACCCCCTACCAACCTCGCCCTGTTGCTGGGTCAAGGATGCGGATCTCCACAGGGAACCCAGAAACAGAGAGGAGCAAGAAGGAGGACAATGTATGTCCTCAGGGGTGGACATCAGTGGACAGGACTTGCCTTGCTGGAAGCCCTTTGGCTAAGTCACCGTGCCCCCCACCACGTGCCTCAGTTTCCCCATTGGCAACGTGAGGGACTTTGACAGATAATCTGTAAGGTTCCTTCAAGTCTGAGTCCTGAGAAGACAAACGTTACAGACTTGAGATCCCAGAACTGTTTGCAGCTTTGTTTCAGAGTCAAGTTACACAGAGTCGGACTGCTTCTGCGCCTGGGCCCCAGCCTTCGCCCTGACTCCCAGCAGGTGCTGGCCATGGGCTTCAAGAGGCCCGGGAACTAGAACTGGGAGAGGAAACCCCACACTGAGCCCCAAGCAGCAACTTCACCCTGGTCTGGAAATGGTTAATGAGCTTTCCTCCAGATACCAGCCCCTTATTAAAATGTAGGTTTTACAATAAATCTGGCATTTGGCCACCAACCTTAGATTAAAACCAGACGGAACAGACGCTAACCTCCTTCTCAGATCAAATTTTGAGCAAAAGGCTGCTCTTCTTCCTCCCGATGGACTCCCTAACCCTCAATCCCTTATATACCCCCATTCCAACCATGTGCCCCCAATTTATGGAGCTCTTTTTGGGGATCTCGAAAGCAGAGAAGGCTGGGCTGATCACAGATGTGAATTTCTGGTTCCTGGGGCCCTGAGATGGGAGGTGATCAGGCCCTGGACTCAGAGGTTTTGGGGACACCAGGGGAAGCTCCAGGGACCCCAGAGCCTTTGAGATTGCCAGCTCTGTCTGGCTTCTGACCTCCCACCCTTCTCTGTGCCTGAGAATAGGATGCAAATGCTCTCTGTCTGGGAGCTTCATCGCTTCTCCCCACTTGGGCCCAGTGATCCCATTTGTCAAAGTCCCCTGGGACTCTAAAGATGGTTTGGTCCCACCTATCTGCCTCCAGCAGCCCCCACACAAAGACATTCTATCCGGAGATCCCCACCTTGTGGCTGCTGTCTTTCTAAGCATTTCTGACCCAGTGGCTTTGGGGCTTCCCAGGCAGGACTGAGCCCCCCACCCCCACTCGCTATCACTTTCTTCCCTGGCTCCCCACCAAGCATACAGGGGTCTTCTTTCCTTGCTATCCTCAGCCAATCCCAGTATTTCTCTCTGCCTCCTTCCCTTTTTTCTGTGTTCTTGTATAACAACTTTTTGAAACATAATTCACGTACCAGACAACTCACCCATTTAAAGCATACAATCCAGTGATTTTTAATCTATTCAGTTGTGCAGCCATCACCACAATCAATTTGAGAACATTTTCATCACCCAGAAAGCAACCCTGCACACTTTAGTTCTGACCCCACCCCAATCCCCACCTCCACCAGCCTCCCCCAACACCCTGGCAAACACTAATCTACTTCCTGTCTCTATAGATTTGCCTATTTGGGGCAGTTCATTTGAGTGGGATCTTACATTATATGCCTTTCTGTCAATGTCTCCATCTTCTTCCATTCAACATAATGGCGCTAGTGGTAAAGAAGCCACCTGCCAATACAGGAGATACAAGAGATACAAGTTTGCTCCCTGGGTCAGGAAGATCCCCTCGAGTAGGAAATGGCAACCTGTTCCAGTATTCTTGCCTGGAAGATCCCATGGAGAGAGGAGCCTGGCGGGCTACAGTCCATGGGTTTGCAAAGAGTGGGACATAACTGAGTGACTGAGCGCACACAGAGAATATTTTCAACGGTCGTTCGTTTGTGGCATGGGTCAGTACTTCATTCCTTTTGACAGTCGAATAATATTCCATTGTATGGATATCGGTGTGCACATCCGCTGATGGGCATTTTGGGTTGTTCCCACTTTTGGGGCTATAATGAGTAATACTGCTATGAACATTCATTCATATCCAAGTTTTTGTGTGGACATATGTTTTCATTTCGCTTGCGTATATAACTGAGAGTGGAATCACTGGGTCATATGCTAACTCTATTTTTAACATTTTGAGGAACTGCCAGGCTGTTTTCCAGAGTGGCTGCATCACTTTGCATTCCTATCAGCAGGGGCTGGAAGTTCTGACTTCACTGCCTTCTTGCCACCGCTTGTTACTATGTCTTTTGATTCTAGCCGTCCTAGTGGGTATGAAGTGCTATCTCATTGTGAATTGTGCTTTGCTTCACCATCTGTTTCCCTCATGGCTAATGATGTTGAGCAGCTTTTCATGTGCTTATGGGTCATTTGTATATCTTACTTGAAGAAATGTCTATTCAGATCATTAGTTTATTTTTATTTATTTTTGTAAAATATTTATGTATTTATTTGGCTGCACCAGGTCTTAGGTGTGGCAGGCGGACTCTTGGTTGCAGTGTGTGGGATCTAGCTCCTTGACCAGGGATGGAGCCTGAGCCCCCTGAATTGGGAGCATGAAGTCTTAGCCACTGGACCACCAGGGAAGTTCCCATTTGCTCATTTTTAAATTGAATTGTTTGTCTTTTTGTTGTTGAGTTACAAGAGTTTTTAACATCTTCTAAATACAGGTCTCTTACCAAACGTATGATTTGTAAGTAGTTTTCCTATCCTATGAGTTGCCTTTTCACTCTTTTGATGGTGTTCACAAAAGTCTTTGATTTGAAGAGGTCTGATTTCTCTTTTGTCCTTTAATTCCTTGTGCTTTTGGTGTCCTATCTAAGAAACCATTGTCTGGCCCTTGTGAGGGTGAAGGGAAGTGGCTTTGGGACTTGACACTTCTCATCCTTTTTTGGAGCGAATCCTTCCCTCCTTTATATAATCGTTCAGAAATACTTCTGAAACCAAACTACTTGCCTGGTGCTGGGGATACAGCAGTGACAAGGCAAACCCAGCCCCTGTCTTCCTAGAGCTTAGAATGAAATGAAAGAGTCAGGCATGAAGCAGGTAACCAAAACAGAAGAATGACTTAATTACAGATGTGCGGGAGCGAGAGAGGGCCCAGAGGCCTGTACCAAGGAGATGTGTCTGGTCTGGGGGCTGAAAAAGACCCCAAGGACAGGGCATCTAGTCCGAGATTAAAGGCAGGGATGCATTCGCCAGGCAAAATGGGTGCAGGGCTCCAGGCAGAGGGAACAGCATGTGCAAAGGCCCTGAGGTGACGGGAGTTCATGCTGTCCAGTAAGGCAAGTTCCCCTGGCACACTGACCCCCCACTGGGGCTTCTTGGGGCATCCAGTGGCCTGATGGAAGTGTGTGCAGCATGCGTGTCCTTAGCGCATATACAGAAGAGGTTCTAGACTCTAGGGAGACCCAGATGCATTGCACCTGCCTCCAGAACTCTGCTGACGTTTCAAGAGGACATCGGGGGCCTCCCCAGCCTCCTCCAGGGTCAGCCCAAGCCTGGCTGAACCCTCCCCGTAGACACACTGGTTACTGTGCAGGCTGGGAAGGCCTAGGGGTGCAGCAGTCCTGGACGGGGGTGGCCCGTGACCCCTGGTTTCTTATATGCTGTCTGAGGCCTGTGAGGCCATGGGGACATGGATAGGTCTCCAGGGCACCTCTCTGCCCCCTTGAGTCCCAGTGTGTCTTCCTTCCTCACCTTCCTTCCTGCGATATTTTCTCCTTCTCCAGACTGGTAGGTGTAAAAGTAGATGAGCAGCTTGGGTTTTGGTTCAGAATGATTGAGATGAGATGTCCTCGGAGGGGTGGCTGGGCAGTGGTTGCTGGTGGCTGACTCCCCAGCCCACCGCCCCAAGCCCCTGCCCCCTGCCCTGTGACACGTGCTGTCGTGACTCAGCCCTAGCTCCGCAAGGAAGATCCTGGACCCTGGAGACAGCCCAGCACAGGAGCAGACTCTGAAGTCTTCCCACACATTTTCAGTGCCTTCTCATTCATTCATTCATTCACTGAACACTCAACAAATATTTGTGCAGGGTTTGCCTTGGGCTTCCCTGCTGGCTCAGATGGTAAAAATTCTGCAATGCGGGAGACCCAGGATCAATTCCTGTGTCAGGAAGGTCCTCTGGAGAAGGAAATGGCTACCCACTCCAGTATTCTTGACTGGAGAATTCCGTGGACAGAGTAGCCTGGTGGGCTACAGTCGACAGGGTCACAAAAAGTCACACGACTGAGTGATTAACACTTCCTACCTTGGACCAAGCCCTGTGATGGGTCCCAGGGAGTCAGAAAACAGTTAAGTTCCAGTCCCTGCCAGACAAATGACCTTACATTTACCCTACAGCGTGACAGAGCTGTGATGTGGCAGCAGGGCCGGGGCGGGGTGTGCGTGTGTGTGTGTGTGTGTGTGTGTCTGGGATGGCTTCCCGGAGGAGGTGGCATTCTGCTGAGAACTGAAGGTGAGCAGGGAGGCAGAGAGAAGTGGTAAGTCCAGGAACGGAATGGGCAGGAGTCCACAGGGAGAGGATGTGCCTGTCCAGCGTAAATGCTGACCTCCGGGAGACCACTAACCTGGGACAACATCTCTGAAACCACTGAGGTGCCCTGTCCTGGCACTGCCCACCTGGGCGACCTGGGGGTCCCATCCAGTAGATAGAACCAGAAAGCCCTCAAGAGGAAGGCCCCATACCTCTGTCAAGTTTATGGCCAGTTTGCCCAGGGCTGGGCTGGGAACTGGGGCTACCTCCTCCCTCCCTTCTCGCTGCCAAGCAGCTACCAGGGGTGCAGTAAGAAAAAGAATGGGTCTGGGGTTTGCAGAGGGAAAGCTCTCACTTGCTATGTGACCCTGGGTAGGTCCAAGCCCCTCTCTGGGCCCTCCTTCCGTCTTCTCTGTGAGGCAGTGACCCCCGCCCCCCGCCACTCTCGAGGTTGCTGGGGGCCTCCAGGGGGTGATGCTGGAAAGTTCGCCTCGGTGATCTCACTGCCTGCTCCCATTTGGGCCTTCGCCTTGGTCCCTGAGTGTCCTGGACAGAGGCCGACCAGTCCAAGCATGAAAGTGGCCCTTGGCTCCTTGCTTGAGATTCTGGGGGTGGGGTGGGGCTGGCCTCCTGGGGAAGCCCCCCGAAGCCCAGGTGCCCTTCTCCAGAGGGCTCCAGGGTCCACACTTCTTCTCCTACCTCCTGCCCATCTTTCCTTTCTTCCTTCCAATATGAGTGATGCATATAGAGCCAGGCCCAACCTTGGCTCTGCCCTCTCAGGCATCACAGGCTGGCACCCCCCTGCCTCTTCTCAAAGCTACCCTGCCCTACATGCTGCTCCCAGCTACCCCTGGCCTGTGTGCCAGGGACTCCAGCACAGACCTCAGGTTTAGAGATGCTCCTGTTGCCTTCAGCCCCCTCTTCTTGGCTGACCATTCACCCTAAGCCCCTGGAGAGACTCCCCCCATCTCAGGATCCCTCTACATGAGGACCTGGGGGTACTCATCAGGCCGGCTGCCTATGCCAAGGTGGTAAGAAGCCTGGGCTCTGGACCAACCTGCAGATTTAAGTCCCTGCCCCAGCCTTTACTGGCTACGTGGCTTTGACAGGTTGTTTAACCCCGTGCCTCAGTTTCCCCTTCTGTAAAAATCAGGCTAAGAGCACCCAGGTCAGATACTCATGAGGGTTTGGTGAAGTGGTTCCTGTTACCTCCATTTCTCAGGGGGATTCCTGAGGCTGGGGTGAAATAAAGGCTTCGCCCGTGGCCACTCTGCTGGTGAGCCGGCACCAACCTGCGGTCCTAAACCAGGACCCAGGCCTCCTTAACCACCTCTGCTCCCTGTTACTTCTTATCTGATGAGGTGAGATTCTCTCCCAAGGCTCTCCTGGTGGCCCTGGAGTCAGGGATGCTGCCTGGAAGGCACATAAGGATACACATTCCAGAATTCCTGTCTGAGCCCCACTCCTAGGGGGTCTTTCAAATGAACCCAGCTCTCTAGCAGGAAACCTGGGTGTTCGGGGGCGCAGCCTCCATGCGCCCCCACCCCCACCTCCACTTCCTTCCCCAGACTCCTCTGCCTGTAAGTACTTCTGCAGCCTCAAAACTCCTTTGACCAAGGCCCAGTGTTAATTTGTTAAATCCACATCGAGGTCCTGGGGACCTGTTGTTTATTTTTGTGAACGTGTTGGCAGAGATCACATTTGGGGTGGGGGAGGCTGCTTATTCGGTCGGAATAAATGCTAATTAATAAAAGTTATTTATTTGGGTTGGAGCTCGCCGTGGCCCCAGGGTCACGCACAAACTGACTATTTGAAGCAAAAACAAACAGAGAGTGTCTCTCAACAGCTTGAGAAAGGCAGAAACGAAGAGGCCGGGTTTATTTGTCTTAGGAAGAATTTGCAGTTAATTCCCTCCAGACTATTTAGACCCTTAAATTAAATGGAATAAGAAAAACCATGGGTGCAGGGGAAGGAGCCAGGAACACTTGATCATTTGGCCGAGAGCAGAGTTTTCAAATGTCTTTGGCCTGAAGTCAGCCAAGTAAATGGTATGTGTGAAATAATTTAATGGCAGAGAACGGTGCAGCAGTCACTTTTTCTCACTGTAATGTAATAAGAGAGAGAGCGTGGCTGCCTCTGCTATCTGAGTCCGTTTATCTTTCCCTGGACTCAGCCCCTCACAGTAGCCCCTAAAGAGCCCAGGTAAATGGCGGTGGTTTCAGGCTTTATTTTCAATCCCAGAACTTTGACTGAACAAAAGGAAACTTTGGGCACAGCCCTGATTGGGACGGACCTGGCCCCAGTGCTTGCTGGCCCGAGGCTTCAAGAGTATTTATTTATTTTCCAAATACTTGAAGCTCAAGCGTGGAACCCCCAGAGGACACACGCCCACTACATCCACTTCTCAGGGGGCGATTCAGGAACTCGTGGTAACGAACATCCGGCGCATCCGCTGGGAAGCAAAGTGCAGCCCGAGAGTGAGCCCTGGCTAAGGCCAAAGCTGTGGGTTCGAGTCCTGGGTCACCTCCAAGACACCTCCTAAATCTTCCCCATCTCCTGAGCCTCTGCCCGCAGCTGGGGCTGGAAGGAGCTTTCTGCTAGGGGCTGGGCTGAAGAAGAAAGATCCTGTTTATTTGGTGGCGGGGGGTGGGGAGGGGGGAGGGGGGTAGGGGTGGAGGCGCGTTGCATACGATCAAGAATGTTAAGGGCAGGAACTTCCCTGGAGGCCCAGTGATTAAGACTCTGCACTTTCGATGCAGGGGGCGCAGGTTCGATCCCTGGTCTGAGAATGAAGATCCCACATGTTGTGCAGCACAGCCAAAAACAATGTTAAATGCAGCAAGCATTTATGGAGCAATGACTGTGCTCTTGGCATTCAGTTAAACTCAGCTCCTCCAGGAACTTTGTGTGACCCTGGGCAAACCACGGTCCTGCAGGACTCCCAGAGGTGAGGTCTTCCCCCCTGGGGGGCTAGGGATGGAGTCTTGGGGACATTTCCACAGCAGTGAGATGACACAATCCATGAGGTCTCCCAGAGCTGGGACCGAGAGTGTGACCCCCCCGCCCCACACCTGGCATCACCTTCCCTGGGAACCAGGAGAATGACGGAAGACGACTCAGCAGAGACAAACTCATACCCTGGGCTGCCTGAGTCTCCCCACAGGCACGTCCCAGCTGCGTGATCTTGGGTCAACCTTTCAGAGCCTCAGTTTCCCAGTGTGTGAAATGGGATAACACCTCGTAGGGCAGATGCTGGGATCCAGTGGATGGGCGTGTATGCAACACTGGACAGTGTTCGTGCCCAAACCCCGCTTTTGTTGAGCACATTCCATCGCAGCTGCCCTGATGGAGAGAAGTGACTCCAGCCCAGCTGGGGTGAGGGGTGTGAGAGTCGGGTTGCTGGAGCTGGGGGTGTAAATCCCTTGCCTGAGAGTTTCGGCTCCAAGTCTCCAGCAGTTTAGCCAAAGAGCAGAGTTGTTTCTTCCGGCACCCCCTTGGCGGGGGCCAAGGCTGCAAAATGGTTTTCATTTCAACACCCTCCGTTTTGAATTGCTCAGAAATTTCCCGAAAAAGTCTCCTTTTTTGGCTGAAAGGCCTCCTGCGTTGGGTTTGTGCCCAAGCAGTATTGCCTAAAGGGGGGGGCGGAAATCGGCTTGCAATGGCTGGTGTTCCAGAAGCTTCCGTCCACTCTCTGGGGTCTTGATCACACAGGTTTTCAGCTCTCGACCCTTGATATTTTGGTGTAAGATTTCTTCCCACTCGAGGGGGTGAGGGTCAGGGGTGGAGAGACATTCACAGCCACCAGACATTCTCATCCATCTTCACCTTTCCTTGGAGGAAAGGGGTGAGGAGTGAAGACTGAAGCGGGTCCAGGAGATGAGGCCAGCTCGCTCTGTGTTCCCTGCCACCGCCTACCCCATTCCCACATGTGTCCTGTGTTTTTAGTATTTCCCAAATGGGAAAAGTAATGGACTTCAATTCCTGGTCCTCTCTCCAAACCAGGGCCTCTCTCCCTCAGCGCTATGCACATGGTGAGCCAAAGAATTCCCTGATCCAGGGGCTGTTCTGGGCACTGGAGCGTACTTAGCAGCAGCCCTGGTCTCTACCTCCGTCCTAGGAGCACCATTCGCCTCTCAGTCCTGACTTTCAAAATAGTCTCCAGACATTGCCAGATGTCCCCTGGAGGCTAAATTGCCCTCAATTGAGAACCACCGGTCCAAACCCAGTAAGGCCATCTTTTCCCGGGAAACCCTGCCTGATTCCTGCTTGACAACTCCCCTCCCCCAACCCCCACGCCATGCAACCATGACCAGACTCATGGAACAGTTTGCCCTCCAGTCCAATCAGCTGGTTGCTCTGCGTACATGGGAGCCAGGATTGAATGGTATCTGTGGCCGGGCCTGGAATGTTCTAGATGCTCAGCTGAACAACTCAGCATCGTGTGAAGAATGTAGGATGTGGTCAAACCAGTCAATCCTAAAGGAAATCAATCCTAAATATTCACTGGAGGGACCGATGCTGAAGCTGAAGTTCCAATACCTCGGCCACCTGATGCAAAAAGCTGACTCACTGGAAGAGACCCTGACGCTGGGGAAGATTGAGGGCAGGAGGAGAAGGGGACGACAGAGGGCCAGATGGTTGGATGGCATCACTGACCTGATGGATGTGAATTTGAGCAAGCTCCTGGAGATAGTGAAGGACAGACAGGGAAGCCTGGCGTGCTACAGTCCATGGGGTCGCAGAATTGGACACGAATGAGCCACTGAACAACAACGTAAAGGGAATATGTAACTGGGGAAGCAAAAATACAAGGTGTGTCCCCAGATCCAAAAGGTTATCCACACCCTCTGTTGACCCAACTGGGAGCAAGACTGGCCTTCCCGTCCACCGCTGCTGGGAACCCTGGATGGGGGCCTTGGCTATAGCTAGCATTTTACTCATTGGCCCAACAATCCCAATTCTAGGGATCTGTCCCAAATATTCACTGGCAAAAATAGGATATCATGTTTGCATGAGGTTATTCATTGTGGTATTCTTCTGAGTTGCAAAAAATTGGAAACACACCACCTGCCAATCGATAGGGCTCTGGTTTTAGTTAAATAAACCATAGTTTAGGGGTTTCCCTGGTGGTCCAGTGGCGAAGACTCTGTCTTCCCAATGCAGAGGGGGCCTGGGTTCGATTCTGGGTCAGGAAACCAGATCCCCGCGTGCCACAACGGAAAGATTCCGCACAGCCAAATAAGTAAATAAATAGAATATTTTTGAAAACATAGTATGTTTGCACAACTGAGTGGTACAGAGCCACATGCAGGGCTTTCTGTCCTGGGTGGCGAAATCCCTGGGATGTGTTGCTCAGTGGGATCAAAGAGAGGGGCACAGCAGTCCACAGTCGGCTAGCTTCCAACAGAAGAGCAGGAGAAAATACTAGGAAAAAAAATGCAAACAGCAGTGCTGAAAGGATAAAGCAAAGACGAATTTTACAATGGTTCTGGCAGGTGGAAGGTGGGAAAGTGAAAGTGGTAAAGTCGCTCAAAGTCAACCACTAAAAGGAACGAAATAGGGTCATTTGTAGAGTCATGCTTATAAATTATTTTTAAATCACACCTGTGATTTTGTAAAGCTTGGGGAGCAAAGTCAGGAACAGGGCGCCGTTAACTTTTGCTTTGTCCCTCTCCGTGTTTGAATCTGTTTCTGCGACAAGAGATGATGGTTTACTGTTTCTGTGGCAACTCTTTCGGTTCTTTGAGATCCCCTGGAATAGTCCATGGAATTCTTCAGGCCAGAATACTGGAGTGGGTAGCCGTTCTCTTCTCCAGGGGATCTTCCCAACCCAGGGATTGACCCCAGGTCTCCTGCATTGTGGGCAGATTCTTTACCAGCTGAGCCACCAGGGAAGGAGGGAACAAAAGGGAAAATACAGATCAGTGCATATGATGCAAATAAAGAAGGCTGGTTTGCTGGCCCGGGTTGGAGCGGTCTCAGGAGTATAGTAAATAGGAAGAGGAACTTGGCAGCACCAGTGTGTTCAGCGTGATCTCATACTTGTAAGCTTTTTAACTTTTGTTGGAGTTAAATTGCTTTGCAAAATTGTATGAGTTTCTGCTGTAGGATGAAGTGAATCAGCTATAAGTATACATATATCCCCTCCCTCTTGGACCCTCTCCTCCCCAGCCACCCCCCATTCCACCCCTCTAGGTCATCACAGAGCACCAAGCTGAGTTTCCTCTGCTTTATAGCAGGTTCCCACTAGAAATCTATTTTACACGTGGTAGTGTGTATATGGCCCCTGGAGGAGAGCATGGCAACCCACTCCAGTATTCCTGCCTGGAGAATCCCCAGGAACAGAGGAGCCTGGTGAGCTACAGTCCATGGGGTCGCAAAGGGTCAGATGTGACTGGGCAACTAGGCACAGCACAGTCTATCTATGTCCATCCTAATCTCCCAATTCCTCCCACCCTTCCTCGCTGCCCTGTGTCCACGTCTGTTCTCTCCGTCTCTATGCTGGAAATACGTTCACCTGTAACACTTTTCTGGATTCCACATATATGCATTAATATATGATATTTGTTTTTCTGACTTATTCAGCCTATCTGACCGACTCTAGGTCCACCCACCTCTCTACAAATGACCCTGTTTTGTTCCCTGACACGTGTACCCTAATATTCATTGCAGCACTATTTACAATGGCCAGGACGTGGAAAGAACCTAAATATTCAATGACGAATGGAGAAAGAAGACGCAGATGAACACAATGGGATATTACTCAGTCACGAAAAGGAGTGAAATAGGGTCATTTGTAGAGTCAGGCTTGTAAAGTCTTTTATATTCACGTTGGTGATTTTGTAAAGCTTGGGAGTAGAGTCAAGAGAAGGGAGTCATTGCTTTTACTTTGTCCTTTTCAGTGTTGTCCGAATCTTTTGCTGTGACAGTGATGTCAGTTGGTTATCAGAATATACTTTTTTTAACATGAAATCTTCAGATTCTTTAACTTGATAAAGTATCCTTTTGTTAAGTATAGTTGATTTACAATGTGTTAATTTCTGGTGTACAGCAAGGTGATTCAGTTATACCTATACTCATTCTTCTTCATATTCTTTTCCCATTATGCTTAATTATAGGATATTGAACATTGTTCCCTGTGCTATATAGTAGAACCTTGTTGCTTATCCATAAAATACACATTTTCAATACGAAAATAAGATACATAAGCAAGTACTGAACCAGACAGGGTTGGTTCTAAGTGCCCAGTGAATGCAATGGAGGAGAGAGCATTCTGTGTGCACTCAGATCAGGGAGGGCTTCCTGGAGGAGTGAGCAATGAGCAGGGCCCTTCAGGATGAAGGGCCAGCAGTTTAACCCCTGGGTACAATTGAAATGTGCAAACAGTAACTGAACTCCCCCCTCCTCCGTAGAGGGGGCATGAAGAGGTGAATAGCACCTGGCTCGGTTTTTGTGAACATCCAATGGTCTGTGGGTGTTAAAAAGCCTAACAGCGAGCAGTGGACCCTCAGAACTGTGACTTTCACTGTGCCTTTTTATATATTAATATAATTCAACAGAGCTTCCCTGGTGGCTCAGAGGGTAAAGCGTCTGCCTGCAGTGCAGGAGACCTGGGTTCGATACCCATGGCGGTTGACCACACCCCAGAGTCTGAGCCATCTTCGAGGACACGTAGATGCCTCCGGCCCTCCCTGACCAGGTCGGTTGTCCCTCTTGGTCCCCCCAGGAGGGGGGCCTGGCCGCTCTGATTCACCTTTGTATCCCCAGGGCCCTAGCCCTGTGCCTGCCACGTCGTGTGCTCAGTAAGTGTGTTGTGTAATAAATGGATGGATGAAGAAATTAACAAAGGAGTGAATTAAAGGGTCCTGCTCTCAGGGCTGGACCATCCACCCGCAGTGGGAAGACACAGGCTAAAGTGCTCAGCGCACGTTGCTGAGCTGGTGCCTGAGTCATGACCGTGCGGGCTCCTGCGGGCGCAGGGGCAGCCCGGCCTGGCCTTGAGCTGACCCTTGGGTCCCTCCGCAGGTGAGTGTCCCAGCCCCGGGCGCAGCAGCGCCGCCAAGCGGAAGAAGAAGCAGCGGCGGAACCGCACCACGTTCAACAGCAGCCAGCTGCAGGCGCTGGAGCGCGTGTTTGAGCGCACGCACTACCCCGACGCCTTCGTGCGTGAGGAGCTGGCCCGGCGGGTCAACCTCAGCGAGGCGCGCGTCCAGGTGAGCGCTGCGCGTCCGTGGGCTCCTCGCAGGAGCGTGTACAGCCACCATGCACTCAGGGTTAAGGAATTGCCAAGGTGCACGGGGGCGTCTGAGGCCAGGAGGGCCGAGGGTCCGATCCAAGCCCTGCCACTGGCCAGCTGGGTGAGCTTGAGCAAGTACTTAACCCCTCGGTACCGTAGGTGGTGGTGGTGGTGGTGTAGTTGCTAAGTCGTTCCGACTCTTGCGACCCCATGGACTGCAGCCAGCCAGGCTCCTCTGTCCATGGGATTCTCCAGGCAAGAGTACTGAAGTGGGTTTCCATTTCCTTCTCCAGGGGATCTTCCCGACCCAGGAATCGAATCCACCCCGGGTCTCCTGCACTGCAGGCAGATGAGTTATAAGGAAGCCCACAGGGTGGGTTCCCTGTAAAATGAGGATCGTGTGGGTCTATTTTATAGCGTTCTTATGAGAAAGAAAAGAATTATTTTTGTAGCTTAGCTCAGTGTCTGGCACAGAGGGTTTTGATAAATAAAAGTCGTTTTAAAGCGTCCAGGGCTTTCTCCGCGCCAGCTCTGAGCAGAGTGCCCAGCATACACCGCTCTTCATTATAACCTCCCAGCAGCTAAATGTTCAGCAGCTCATGCCTTCATTCCTCCGCTGGCACAGTCTCCAACACACACTGACCCAGCGGCAGGCACTATATCACCCCCATTTTACAGACGGGAAAACTGAGGTTCAGGGAGATGAAGCCGCCAGTGTAGGGTGGTTGACAGAGCAGGTGAACGGTGGGTCCAAGAGGACTTGGGTCCCCCTGGCAGCCCGCTCACGGCTCTTTCCCACCCCCAGGTCTGGTTTCAGAACCGCCGGGCCAAGTTCCGCAGAAACGAGCGGGCCATGCTGGCCAACCGCTCGGCCTCGCTGCTCAAGTCCTACAGTCAGGAGGCCGCCGTCGAGCAGCCGGTGGCTCCCCGGCCCACCGCCCTGAGCCCGGACTATCTCTCCTGGACAGCCTCCTCCCCCTACAGGTGAGCATGGGAACTGCTTCCGGTCAGGGTTGGCGGGGTGGGGGGTGGGGGGGCAGCAGCCTGGAGACCCCTGTAGGGTGGTGTTTTAGGATCCAGATTCCCTCGAGGCTCTGCAGAGAACTATGAAAGGGGCTCAGGCCCTCCGTGGACTGGGGGTGGGTGGGCAGGCGTGTGACTGTGCATGGGGGAGGTTGTAAGAATGTGTGTGTGTGTGTGTGTGTGTGTGTCCGCGCGCGCGCGCGCGCACGCACCTGTATTTGTAAATGTGTGGACTGGCAAGATATGACCTGTCTGGAGGGAGTAGAGAACCCCTGTCACCCTGAGGGAGCTGAACAGCTGCCAGTTTCTGGGACGTCCCTGGTGGTCCAGTGGCTAAGTCTCTGCACTCTCAATGCCGGGGGCCCAGGTTCCATCCCTGGTCAGGGAACTAGATCCCACAGCTTCAGCGGAACTTTAACAGCCACAGCTGAAAGAGCCTGCATGCCGCAACAAAGACCCAGCGCAGCCAAATAAATTACTAAATCAATATTTTTTTAATAAAAAACAAAGAAAACCTGCAGCTTTCTAGGCTAGCGCGAGCGCCTCAGCACCTCTTGTCAGTCATCCTGGAGGGAGGCTGGGAGGGCCCCTGAGGATGGTTCTCAGTCTCAGGGACCTGGCTGGGACCCAGAGGCAAGGGCTGAGGCAGTTTTGTCCTGGTCAAAGTCGGGAAAAGGTGTCAGGGCAGGGCGGGAGAGGGAGGGGGTGCTGGAGAGTTGGGGTTTTGCACCCTACAACTCCCAGGGGTGCTGTCCACCCCTTAGGCTGTGTGAGCAGCTCTGCTGGAGCCCTGGTCTCAGGAGATCCAGTGGGTCAGCTTGTGGGGTCTGAGTCCTGGAAATGCCCACGCTAGACCCACAGCCCTCCCACCTCCTCCCTGCCCTCTCCTTACCTGGGCCAGGAGAACCATCAAGAGGTATCCTTCCATACAGGTGTATGTTCATCCCACCCCCATCCTGCTGTGTGCCAGGCACCGGGCAGGTGCTGGGGGGTGAACAGGATGCAGGAAGCTCCTGGTCCAGTGAGGAATGACCCCAAACCTGCAGGGGCGGCTCCAGGTCCCAGCGCCGACCGTGGGCCCTTCCGCCTCTGCCCTGAATCTTGCGCCGCAGGTCACCTCCAGCCCCAGGGGAAGGCTGCCCGTGAGCTGAGGAGGGGAAGCAAGAGGACCAGAGGCTGGGGTCCTTGGACGGACAGCCAGGGTGGTCAGCTCCGGGCAGCACCGACGTCCTTCTGTCTTGTGTCGCCCCCAGCACGGTGCCACCCTACAGCCCTGGAGGCTCAGGCCCCGCGACCCCGGGGGTCAGCATGGCCAACAGTATCGCCAGTCTCCGTCTCAAGGCCAAGGAGTTCAGCCTGCATCACAGCCAGGTGCCCACCGTGAACTGACAGCCGGCTCCGCCAGGATCCCAGTGCCTCCCTGGTCTAACGACAGCAGAAAGGAGGGCAGACGCGCAGGAAAGTGACCTTCTCCTGCCCCCTGTCTCCGGGACAGGCTGGGTGGGCTCTCCTGGCTGGCCCTTCTCTGCAGCCCAGACTCCTGGGCCCAAGAGGCTGCTGAGATGCCTGGAGCCTGGCTCAGCCCCTCATCCATGGCCGCTGGAGACTTCGGCCCCTGATCCTTGGAGGGGTTGGGCCAGAAGGTGGAATAGCAGCTCACCGAGGACCTCACTTACTTGGTGTGTGAAAGCCAAAAAGCTGTTGTCTGTAAGAAATAAAAAAAGAAGAAATTGTTTAAGCCCCCAAAGATTGCCGGGAGGGCAGACAGGACAGCAAACCAATGAGGGGCCATTTTGAGGGGCCAGCTCCCTCATCTGTGTCCCTTATTCTGAAAAAGTCCTTCATCACCCTGCAGACCCCAGGGGTAGGGAGTGGGGTTGGAGGACAGAGACTTTCCCTGGAGCCCTTGACACCCAGGTGTTTGGGAGAAACCCTGCTGTGTGACTCTGGGCAGGATCCCAGCCTTCTCTGGGCAGGGGTGTCTCCCCTGCCCTATGGCAGGGGCAGCGTGGGTGTGGGGGCAGGGGCTAGAATTAAAGCCCTTGCTGCTGGACACGCAGGAGGTGTGGGTGCCCCTAGACCTTTGGCTGTGGAGGAGCCTGGGCCCAGACAGTGCGGGTGCAGAGAGGAGGCCCCAGGTGGGCTTACAGGGCAGAGTGGTTCTAACAGCCAAGACCGCCAGAGCCCTTCCTCCAAGTTCTCCAGCCTGCCCTTTCGCAGATGGTCACTGGGGGTGAGAGAGGACCTGTGTGCCACCAGCCACTCAGGAGTCTGCAAAAAAGTGTGCAGTGAGGGGTGTGGTCTGAAGCCAGCCCTTTCCACCCGGCCCCAGGCCACCCCTCCTGATGGGCATAGCCTCCAGGGAGGTTAAGAGATCATTTCTGCAACCAGCCCCCAGGAAGTGAGACAACACTTCCCAGGGGAATTCCCTGGGAGTCCAGGGGTTAGAGCTTCCCAGGTGGCGCCAGTGGTAGGTTCCCACCTGGCAATGCAAGGGACATAAGAGACATGGGTTCGATCCCTGGGTGGGGAAGGTCCCCTGGAAACAGGCATAGCAACCCACTCTACTGTCCTAAGAGAAGGACACGACTGAAGCAACTTAGCATGCACACCGCCAGTGGTTAGAGCTAAGTGCTTTCCCTGCCATCTCCCAGGTTCAATCCCTGATTGGGGAACTAGATCCTACCAAGCCATGTGACGTGGCCAAAAATAGAAAAACAAAGAACACACTTCCTGACCCCCAGACGGTCCAGAGGTAGAGGTGCTCAGCCCCTCATCACACCGCTGGACTCCACGGATGGGCCCCATGTCTCCAGTCTGCCCTGCCCATATGGTGTCAAAGCACCCCCAAAGGGCCGGCATCCTCGCCACAGGCTGCATCTTCTAGGTGACCCTGAACAGGGCAAAGCCACGTGGCAATCCTAACATAAGAAACGGTCTCTGTTTTTGTTTTAGAAGGTGTGACCGTCCCCGAGTGAGGTGAGGACCTTCCCCATCTCCCAATTCACCCCCAGAGACTCTTCCCCATCTTTCACTGGGAATTCCACCATGAAAACACAGTTCCTGTGGGGTGGGTGTCACCCTCTTCAGATGTGCCAACGGCCCCCGGGACCATCGCCCTGTGACTGTGATGGGAGGCTGAGGCTCTGGTCAGCAGTAGGGGGGCCGCCAACGAGCGGAGGGCAGCACTGCTCCAGCTGAAGGCGCGGGGAGGGCCATTCTGCCGATGCCTGCAGCTGGCTCTGCCCAGCTGACTCCAGGGGCCAGAGCAAGGAGAGACCAGTGCCCTGACCATGTGTGTGTGATGGGGGACAGGGATAGGGAGTGAAGGGGGGGACAGTCAGAGCTGTGTCTTCTTGCTCAGTTTGGCCTCTGCCTTGGGCGACTGATTTCTGGGTCTCCATTTGCCATTCATTCACTGAACAAATATTGTAAAACTCTTGCTGTGTGCAGGGCCCTGAGCAGAAAGCAGAGAACTGACATGGGATCCCTGGCTACAGAGGCCATCTCAATCACAGGGAGCCCCAAGTCTCGTCTAAGGCATCCAGGCAGGCTTCCTGGAGGAGGTGTCCTGGAAAGATGAAGAGGGGAGGGAGAACAGTGTTTCTGGCAAGGGGAACAGCATGTGTAAAGGCCCTGTGATAGGCCAGAAGCTGCCTCTTTGGGCCAGTGGGGGACAGTTCTGGGTCTGGATTTCGTGCAGGATGAAGATGGACAGAAGCAGGGACCAGTTCACGTGGGGTTTGTGTGGCCAGATCTCAAGTGCAGATGTCATCCTGGCAGTGAGGCGTCATGGAGGGAGTTTGCTTGGTAGAGGGACCCCCTTTCCCCACCTTGGACTCTGTGTGGAGGCAGACACACCCCTGCAGAGGCTGTCCAGTCAGGAGGGCAGCAGCCTGGACCAGATGAGGACAGAGTGGGTGATCCAGGAGGCATCCTGGACCCAGCAGAGACAGAGGCTGATGACTAGCTGTTGGACTAGGGGGAGGCCAGGGGGCCAGGATGTGGTTTAAACACATGGATGCGCCCGGGAGGAAGAGCCCCTGGAAGCAGGACTCACCTGGTAGAGGTGGCAGGAGGAAGCCAGCCGCCTTCTTCTGCCACCTGCTGGCCACTGAAGGGCTCATCAGTGTCCTTCCACCCAACAAGCACTGGGGCCGTCCTGGTCTGAGCTGGGTCTCCCTCACAAGGAGCTTACCGCCCCCCTGCCCCAGGGATTTGCACCAGCCTAGGGCCAGCACACAGGGTCCAGAGCTGTGCCCTCATGGGCAGCCAGGAAAAGTGGGCTCTTTCCTCCCAGAAGCACTGGACTGGTCGTGAGCAAGTGGATGAGTCCGCCCAGGTCCTGGGCAGCGCTCCGGAGTTCAGACAGAGGCACGTCTGGTTTTTCTATTTTCAGTCCAAAGGGAGCTGCCGTGAAGCATCGCCAGGTTGGGGCTGCCTGCTGCAGAGATGGGCTCCCACCGGGCGGGGGGCTTCCACTCACTGGGTGGAGAGCTCCCGCTAGGGCCTGGAAAGGCGGGTCCTGAGACCAGGTTCAGAGAGAGCCGTGGGCCTGGTTCCCACAGAGTCGCTGGCCCTGCCATCAGGCCGCAAGGATGTCAATGTCACTTCCTCCCCAGCACTCTAGAAAAAACAAACTAGCTTAATCGTTTACACATGCAGCTCTGGGGAGCTGAGGGAGGGAGCACCAGGGCCCTCCTTGTGAAAGAAAATATATTCCAACATTGCTGTCACTATTTTAGCCCTAATTACAGGGCTTGCGTGGGCAACCCCCTGGGCAACCATCCAGGGATATAATTTTTCCATGAGGCTAAGGTACCCGAGGCCCCCGTCCCAGGCTGGGAGACTTTGGAATCCTCCTCCCTCCGCCTCCCCTTTGCCCATTTGGCCAAGCAGGCTTGGGACAGGGCATGGCGTGCCTCAGCTTCTGTTTCTGTTTGAAAGAAGGGCACTTGAGAGAAAGAGGGAGAGATGGAAGGAAAGGCAGTCTCTGGCTCTCCTTGCCAGACCCAAAACCTGAGAAATAAAGACCAGAGTTTTACCTTAGGTGAGGCACCTCTCCCGGCCTCAGTTTTCCCCCTCTGTAAAATGGGGGTGACGACAGAAGCCACCTCACAGGGTTGTTGGCACAGAGTTACCTTCCATCAACAAGCGCTTTGGGTGTTTTTGGTGGAAAAATACAGAGCGAGGGGTGGAGTTTGAGGAAGTCAACATACTCCCCGTCCTGCAGGAAAATTGGCTTTCCCTGCCCAGAGAGTCTGGCTCTCCGCTTTGCCCCTTCCAAGCACACACTCCGTGGGCACAGCTGCGGGGGGCGGTGCCTGCACCAAAGCAACACGGCACCCTCAGCTCCTGCGCTTTTGCTGCTGGCCCCTGGAGGGCGCTGTGGGGAGCTCTGTGTCTGTTCTCCCGGCAGACGCAAAGCTGGGAGAAGCAGGGCTCTCTCCCACATAGATCGCCAGAGCTGGCCCAGGCTCCTGACCCGAAAACAAAGTAACAAGCAAGCCCCAGATCACCAACCGGGGTCCCTGTATAAACATCAACACAAGCCTTTTGGAAAATGTACCAACAGCCTCAAAAACGCTTGCATACTTTCACCCAGTGATCCCTTCTCTATAAGCCCTACTTCAAAAAATAATCCAAAGTAAGGGGGAGGGGGTGGGGAGGGGCGGTAGCAATGTGTGCCAAGATGTTTGTCATGCATTTTCGTACATGCAATGTAAAAAATCTGGGAAGACCCAAACCAGAATGTAAATACTTTATAATGGCTCACAATCCACTTGTCTCCATGTTTTCTGTAATGAGATTAATAACCTCACAGGGAAACAAAACAAGCAGGCCAATGTGAACGTCCCAGCTATATAAGTAGCTCTTTGAAGTAGGAGAAAAAAAGTGCTTTCTTCCCTTTTATGTCCCTTTCATCGTGCCTCAGTTCAGAGATGGACTTGTCTTTTCAGTCACTGTTGATGAGTAGCCCCCATCTGAAGCTCTCCCCTCCATTCCTGTTAGCCCGCTGGGAGTCCTCCAGGTCTGGAAGCTTGTGATTATCAAGAATTCCCTTCTCCGCTGAAAGTGGAAGAGTGGGAAGAGTGTACTGAGAGCTTCTTAACATTTAGCTCACATCTTAGAAGAAGTGGGAATGGATTGAACTTGGGATATGAGGGGTCAGGAGTGGGCACCTTGAACTCAGAAGGTGCCCTTGAAAAAGGAGTGTGGATGGCATAATTCTAGGATGGCCCCATGATTCCCACCCCAGGCAGATACACTTTTTGTCATACCCTCCCCTTGCGTAGGGGTGAAATCTCTGACTTTATGTGATTAAGGTCCCTACTCAGTTGACTTTGATCAAAAAGGAGATTGCCCTGGGTGGGCCTGGCCTAATCAGGTAAGCCCTTTAAAAGAGAGTCCAGGTCGTCCCTGGAAGAAGAGATTCAGAGCAGAGAGGGAGGCTCCCTCTAGCCTTGAGCAACAAACAAGAAACCAATCCTGCTGACATCTGAAAGAGCTCAGAAGAGGACACTGCACTCCAGATGAGACCTCAGCTGGGGACCTTGACTGCAGCCTGTGAGACCCTGAGCAGATGACCCAGTTAAGCTGTGCCCAGGCTCCTGACCTATAGAAACTGTAAGATCATAAATGGCTGTTGCTTTCTTTTTTTTTTTTTCTTTTTGCTATGCCACACAGCTTGTGGGATCTTAGTTCCCCAACCAGGAGACCAGGGGTTGAACCTGTGCCCCCTCCAGTGGGAGCAGAATATAACCACTGGACCTCCAGGGAAGTCTCTGGGTGTTGTTTTCAGCTGCTGTGTTTGTGGCAACTCGTGACCCAGCATCAAAAGACCCAACATCAAAAGCTAACGCAGATGGAGACAGAGTTTGGAAGTCCACTGGAGCTTGGCTTCTCTCTACCCATGGCATACCCAAAGGACCCCAGACCCATGACACAGACCTGAAGCCTCTGCTCAAATTACCTGCCATCTTAGCACCTTCTGAGCCATTCTGCATAAACTGACAGATTAGCTGCCCTAAAAGACAGCCTTGATCATGTCCCTCTCCTGCCTAAAGCCTCCTGGGGACCCCCAGGACCGTCCCAACAAGGTTTCATTACCCAGATCAGGTTTTGAGGTCCTGGCATGAAGCCCTGCTCTCCATGTCCAGCCTTAAACCCCTCTTGTTCCTACTCCAGATTCTTCAGACAATCCCGACAACTCAGCCCCCCTCCTCCCACACTCCTCCTGCAGCAACATCCTGCCCACCCAGTCCTCCTGCTCCAGTGAAAATGTATTCTCTGGAGGGTAATTTTTTTTTTTTAAAGCAAGTTAAGGGACTTCCCTGGAGGCTCAGTGTTGGAGAATCCACCTGCCAATGCAGGAGACACAGGTTCGATCCCTGGTCAGGGAAGATCCCACGTGCTGCAGAGCAACTAAGTCCAAGTTTCACAACTACTGAGCCTGTGTTCTGGAGCCCGGGGAACCGCAACTGCTGAGCCGAGTGCCCTAGCCTCGGGGCTCCACAAGAGGAGCCACTGCAACGAGAGGCCCGTTCCCTGCAACTGGAGAGTGGCCCTCGCTCGCCACAACCAGAGAAAGGTCCCCCCAGCAATGAAGACCCAGCACAGCCAAAAATAAATACATTTTTTTAAAAAGCAAGTTAAATTCTAGATGTCAGGCCCATCCGCACATCTGGGGAGATGTGTGTAGTAAGAAACAGAATAATCCAATGTTTTAATTTTATATTCAGAAAATGGAAAGAACAGCCCTATTATTTTCATAATTCAAACTTTAAAAAAATGAAGTTACTCGACATCTTCTTGATGGGCACAGAGACCAAGAGGAGCAACCACTGTCTCTTGGGTGGCCACAGCAGGATCTCCGGGGAAGGGAGGTAATATATAAAGTATAAATATTATGTGTTTAATATGCATAAAAGTATATGCATATTACATACTTTACATACAGTTTGTATGTTTATTTAATAAGCATAGTTAAAAAATCTGGAAAGTCATAGCATGAACTGCTGTTTTCTCAGGGAGGTGGACTGTGGGTGGTCTCTATGCTCACTTGTGCATTTCCCTACTGGGGTACTAAAAACTGACAAAAACTCTTTAGAACCCTATTCAAATTGGAACCATCTTTTTGGAGAACAATATATACACGCCTTAAAAACAGGCATGCCTTTTGGCCCAGTAATTTTACTTCTAGTGACGTACCTGAAAACAATAGAGTGGCCCAGAGATTTATGTCCGAAGGTGCCCACGAAAGCGTTGCTTATGCTGATGCAGCTTAGATAATTAATTATCCAACAATAAGGGCAGATAAATAAATGATGAGGGCACCCGGGATGATGGAAGGCCAGGGAGCTGTTAAGGTTCATGGTATGGACCATCGAAAGCCCCAGAAGGAAGCGCAGATGTATTATTAAGGAAAATCTGAAACAATGACAAAAGGGTCAGGTTTTGAGCCCCTGAGCACAGATGTCATCACATCTGTGACACACGGATGGCATCTCTCCTATGCCAAACACCCTCAACCCACAGTTTTCTGTTGTGGAATTCCATCCAGGATAAAGGCAGTTCTGAATCCCCATGTCTATACTATGTGTGTACACACACACACACACACACACACACACACACACACACTCATTTTACACACCATCATTCATTAATAGACACGCCCTAGAAGCCAAGTGCTCTTACAAGAACTGGGGACACAGGAGCACAGGGAACGACACGGATCCAAATTTCTGCTCCCCCAGAGCGTGCATTCTAGAGGAGAGGTGGACAAGGAAGAAGGAAGATGCTGTGGGGGCTTGCCAGCCCCCTCTGAGGGGCAAGAAGCCATCAGAGGGCTTGGCACACACAAGCTTCTGGCCCCAGAAGCCAGTGGCCTCCGGGGACACGCACAGACGTCCTGGGAGCCCTTAATGCTATGGGGATTGGGCTCCACCTTCCAAGGGGGACCCCAGGTTCTGTTCCTGCCTCCAGGGCTGAAAACCAGCCCCTTTGTCCTCTCATCTTGGCCTGTTCCTCCAAGTCCCTCGCGTACCAGGGTACCACGTACCAAATACCACGTACTCTTGAAGGCCAGAGCCACGAAATCCATTAAATGAGGGAGCCCCAGCAGTTCCCCTAAGGAGCCTCCTAGAAGACTGGGGAGTCCAGTTGGGGCCCACCAGCCATCACCTGGCGTGGGCTTTCTCAGAATGGGTGTGTCCTGGGATGGGGGTGGGGGGTGTTTCTATTGCATTAAACCATATTGGCAACATTTTGAGGTGACGTCCTCAACTCACAGCCCAAGGGCCCTGTGATCCTGGGGTCTGTGTGACATCCCGGCCCTGCTCGGGGCCTTCACCTGACTCAGAGCCAAGGAGAGGATGCCCCCCCCAGACATCAAGCCCCAACCAGGGGCAGCCCTGTGTCTCCAGGCGCGGACTGTGCCCCAAAGTCCTTGCCTGCACCCTGGGCCGTAGTTCCAGAGCCCCCAGGCTCCGCACAGCCCCACCCTCCACACAGCTTCTGCTTTGCTCCACTAGCCCCCCCCACCCCCCTGCCCAGGGCCAGGAGGAAGGTGGGAGTCTCACGTGCAGGCGGAGTACGGGAGGGTGAGACGGAAGTCAGAGGAACTCAGGCCAGGGCCTGAGGGCAACTGGCGCTGGTGCCCAGGATGGCCTGGGGCTGAGCACTGGTCAGCAGACCCCCACCTGCCTCACCTGTCTCACCCACTGCTGCCCAGGAGACGGACACAGGCTTTCATGGGCCTGGGTGTGTGGGCACAGGGGCAGCTGCTGCCCGGAGGTCACCTGCAGCCCTTCCCCAGTCCTGCAGGGTTGGGTCTGTTCTAGAAAAATCACCTGGCTCCTGCCAGCTGCCTCTGGACAGCACCCTGGCGTGGCCCCTCCATGCCGCTGGGTCGCACGCCCCTCTCTCCTGGCTCCCTTCTCCCCCAGCTCCTGGAGGGGCAGTCGGGCACCATTTGTGCCAGCTGGGGATCAAGGACCACTGCCCAGCTATTGACCTCACTTCTCTGCCCTCTCTTTCCACACACCTTCTCCAAGACCCTCTTAGGACACAAACCCAGCCCCCCAAGCCCACGCCGGCCTGTCCCCAGCCTGGCCCGGAACCCCACAACAAGGCTCCAAAGCTTCAAAGGAGCCCCACTGCTGCTCACGCCTCTAACCTCCTTCCCCTCCTCATCCATAGCTCCCCCCACAAGCCCCATTATCCTCCCTTCCCTCCCACCCTCCCTCCCACGCCTCCCCTCCACTTCCCAGGCACTGACCTCAGGGGGCTGAGCTCCGCTGTCTTTGTATCTCAATCTCCTCAGTCTGATTGGACAACCCACCCCCCCAAAAAAAAACAGCCTGACTTACCCCCATCACAGGTGAGTTGCCACCTCCTCCAGGAAGCCCCTCCCCAGCAGGGATTAGAGGCCCTCCTGAGGCCCCCGCTGCCCAACCCCTACTAGGACGCTGAGCGCTTGGAGTTGTCACTGCCTGACGTCCCGTTGTCCCCCAGCCCCACTGTCACAGCTCAGCGACCGAGGGGCCAGGGTCGAGGGGCTGCAGCCGCTGCAGCTCTGAGAGGCAGCCCCCCCACCCATTTCCAGGGTCACGCGCTCCTCATGAGTGTCGGATGCCCTCCTCCCTCGGGTCTCATCTGGGCACTTTGCCTTCTCAGCCCCTTTCCCCAGAAGGGAAAATATTAAAATACAAGTGCACGCACTGGGTCCACGCCTCTGTTCTACCCCGGCTCAGGGACGCTGGACAAGTCGTGGTTCCTTCCAGAGCCTTTCCTCATCAAAAAACAGAAATATCTCCCTCCTGGGATGCGTTTAAGCTTCAAGTGGGGAAAAAAAGTTGTGAACACCACGCCCAGCCCCTGCTTAGCAGACAGCAGGCACTGCACATGGGACTGCACCTTCCTGTTTCCCAGATGTACAGTGGCAGCCCGTGAAGGGACGGTCCAGTGATTTAGATTCCATGTTTTCAATGCAGGGGACGCAGGTTTGATCCCAGGCGGGGACCTAAGATCCCACATGCTGTGGTACAACTAAGCCTATGCGCTTTCATGAAGACTCCACACAGCTGATAATAATAATAATATAAATATTTGGGGGCTTCCCTGATAGCTGAGTTGGTAAAGAATCCGCCTGCGATGCAGGAGACCCCGGTTAGATTCTTGGGTCTGGAAGATCCGCTGGAGAAGGGATAGGCTACCCACTCCAGTATTCTGGCCTGGAGAATTCCATGGACTGTATGGTCCATGGGGTCGCAAGAGTCGGACTCCACTGAGCGACTTTCACTTTTTCCCTTTTCCTGAACAGAGGCTCACCTCACCACCAGGGGGCAGTGTTACCCACTGGCAGCTCCCAGCGCGGCCGGAAGCGGGCCTCAGAATTCTTGGGAGGCCTGGGGTCCCGAGGGAGGCCCGCCTCCATCCTGCCGCCCTACTCAGCAAGCTCGTCAGTCCTCCGGGGCGGAAGTTCAGGGGCTGCAGGGTGGTGGGAGGGGGCGTCCCCAGATCGTAGAAGAAAGGAGCAGTGCTGGGAGTGGGGGTGGGGGTGGTTGTGGAAAGTGAGGCTGGAGGGCACAGTGGTTAGAGCCGGTTTGGGAGCCAGACCGAAGCTGGGTTCAGAGCTGATCCCACACTGTAGGGAGTCCACTCTGAGCTTTGGTTTTCTCCTCTGCCAAAATGCTGGCCTAGTGCCCCTCCTCCTTGCCCGTGGCAGGAGTTGGAGTGAGTGTCTCCCGGGAGTCGGCTTGCATTCTGTGTGGTGTAACGCCCTAGTCTGGGCGTGTTTGTGTGTTTGCCCCAGACACAAACCCACAAAAGTGTCCAGGGAGCCAGATCCTTGGCCAGCCTGGACAGCAGTGGATGGCCAGGAAGCAGCAGCCAAGGCGCTGAGCTGGTCAGACAGTTCATCAGCGACTGAACGCACACGGTCTTAGAGCGAGTCCAGGGACACGGCGGTGGTTTTCAAACCTCACAAATACGAAAGGAGCCAGAACATTTCTTCTAGCCGTTGGTCCTTCAAAGCCCATCATTCTTGACTGACAGCGCTTTGGAGCAACTAAAGCTTCAGGAAGAGAAGGCCAGCCTTCCTGGTGGGCCCTCCCGATCAGCACCTGTGCCAAGGATAGGAACGTCCAGCCAGGGAATGTGGCAGATCACAGGGAAGTGTCAGTGGGGCACGAAGGCACACAACCCTACCCCCAACCACTCAACTCCCATCCTAAGGGAAATTCACACCCTGCCTGTCCTGGGCCCTCCTGGAGAGAGAACTGGCAATGGTACCCAGACCCACCATTGCTGGGACTCCCAAGGGAGCTTTCAAAAAATGCAGATGCCCAGACTCCCCTCTCGACCAGCTGAACCAGAATCTCTGCGGTGGAGGTGAGAACTCCTCATTTATTACATCCCTGGATTCAGAAGGTCGTTAGGTTCCAAAACGTGAACTGAGTCTCTGTTCGCTTTTTCCAGCGTTGGGGAGGAGGAGGGAGGGAGGGAGGTTTTTACAGTGGAAGAATTTTCTATCAATCGTGACAGTCCATCTCTAAACAGTTCCAAATCAGCCGCTTCACCCAGGAATCCAGGGGACACACGGGCAAACACACACAGGCCCCCTGGGGCCAAGATCGCGTGCTCAGCCAGTTGCCAGGAAACCCGGCCCCGGGGCCTGTCACAATCTCAAAGGGGCCATCGGTCCCCCAGGTTCAGCCCCGGTGGCTCGTGGCCAGTGGTCTGGCGGCCGAGGTGGCGTCCATGGCTGGTCACAGATGGCGGGCTGCCTCCCAGACAATCTGCAGGGCCATGGAGGCGCAGGGGAGCTGGGCCAGGGTGTAGGCCAGGGAGCGGGTGGGCGCCCGCAGTTTCCCCAGGTAGGCCACGGTGTGTATCATGCGGCCCAGGAAGAAGACCAGGAAGTGCATCCGGGCGATGAAGGGGTTCGGTCCGAGGAAGGAGTAGACAAAGCCCAGGAACAGGAAGGGGTAGATGGTCTCCATGTCGTTCCGGTGGGCTCTGAGAAGAAAAAGGGGTGCAGTCAGCCAGGTGTCAGCTTCGAGAATGTCCTGGATGCTGGGACCCTCTGCCCCCAAAGGCCCTGCGCCCCTGGGGATCATCTCTGGCATACCAGACTGATGTCCACTGTGGCGGGGACAAGGAGGTACCCCAGAGGCAGACGGGGACTGTGACTCCAAGCTGGTGCCTGCGAGCCGCTCAGGAAGCGAAGCCCTGTTAATGGCCTGGGAGCCATGAAGGGCTGCTGCTTGGGTTCTCCTACCAAGCCCCAGGGCCCGCCAGGACCCAACACCATAAAAAAATGACCAACAAAGAAAGCACCTGACATGGTCTCCCCTGTCCTCCCCTCTGGCCTTGGACACCAGCAGGGAAAAGTGGGGCTCAGTGGGGTTGCGTGAGAGCTGGAGCGGGGCCTAGGTCTGCCTCCAGCCCCTGATCTTTTTTTTTTCTTTCCCAATTTTGGCTGTACCATGTGGCTTATGGGATCTCAGTTCCTTGACCAGGAATTGAACCCAGGACACAGTGGTGAACGTACTGAATCCTAACCACTAGACTACCAAGGAACTCCCCAGCCCATGCTGTGTACCTCCCCAAGGCAGGGCTTTTCTGAGGCCGCTTCCTTCTGAATGCAGGTTCCTCCCCAGTAGGACAGGCAAAGAGCACATGTCTGACATCCACGCCTGGCTCTGTCTTCTGCCCCTAAATCTAAGCAAACCCTTCCTCCTCTCAGGGATTCAGGAATAACAGTAACAACTTCCACTCACAGAGCCAGCCAATCGCTGGGCAGTAGTGACGCTGTTTCCTCTGTGCTACCCTGCTTCTTTCTTTCTTTAAAATGATCAAGTGTGTGTGTATGCGCGGTGATGGGAGTGAGCGTGGGGGTGGCTGTGTATAACCCGGCCATAAAAAAAATGACCAACAAAGAAAACTCATCCACTTCTGCTAAGAGTCGGTTTACATTTTCCATGACTCCTGCTAATGGGCAGCTTCCTCTGAGGAGGGAGGTCGAGTCCCATAAATTAGAGGCTGAGCAAGAGACTGAAGCCAGAGATGGCATGTTGGAGGCGCAAATAAACAGGAACACAGTGCCCGAGCCATGACCTCCCCTGAGGAAAGGCCACATGTGTGAGGCGTGGAGATGCTGCTGGAAGTGAAGCCCCTTCTCCAAGCCTTTCAGCTGGAAGGTTTCACCAAGGTTGCACCAGCAAGCCAGGCCCAGCCCAACTGCCCCTAAGTGGGGACCTGCTGTGGTCCTGCTCTTCCGTCCCACTCTTGCAAGGAGAGTCTCAGCCAAGGGCCATGGTATGTGGATGCTCGGAACTGGGCAGGGTAGGGAGGAGGAGCACTCCGCAGCCCAGGGCTACAGGGGTCTCTGCAGCATGACTAGGCTGGGTGTGGTCAGGGAAAGAGGCATTTCTGGTAAAGCCTGAAAGATGAGGGGCCATCTGTGCAGGAACGAACTCTCCAGGGAGAAGGATGGGCACGTGCAAAGGCCCTGAGGTGGGAATGGGCAGAGTGTGTTCAAGGCCTAGTAGCTGAGCATTCCACACGTGTCTGGAATGTGGTCACAAGAGGGAGTGAGGCAGGAGCAAGACAAGCCGGGGAGAAAGCCCTCAAGAAGGAAAGTAAGGGGTCTGGAATTCAATCTGGACGTACAAAAGCTCCCATAAACTCATCAGGGCCTGGATCTTTCTTAGGTCAAACTTGGGACACAGCAGTTGGAGTCTCTGTCCCCATATCCTGGACGAAACAAGAGTCTTCCTTCTTATCTCACAGAGCCCAACCTTGGAACCCAGGCCCAGGGAACACAAGTCTATAGCAGGGCCGGTCTCACCAGCTGGGGGAAATACTGCTGGATGCCCACGTGAAAGAAGCTGGCTGGGTCTTGGCTTCAGGGACAAAATGCGGGGCGGGGGGGAACTGAGGATGGGGGCCACTCCAGTTCCTTAATCAGTTGAACAAGTCCTTTGTGTTATCTGGGAAGAGGCAGCAACTGTGGCTCTAAAATCATCCCATGCTATGGAGAAAGAGCTGTGTAACAACAACCTCCCCACATACACCTCGGAGAACCTATTTCACGTGAAGTCTGTGTGTCTCAGAATGTGGTCTGCCTCCCACAGGTGACTCATGAGATGGCGCCAGCTGGTATTTTTGTCATCCTGGACGTTTCTGGGAAAGTTTCAGGAAAAGCATAGCTAGCATACGATACCCATTCATTCAGACACTTCTCCTTAAAAGAGGCATTTACACTTTAAGAGTGAGTCACTTCTCAGAAAGCCGTTGAGAGGATCCTTGGCCAAACCCCAAGCACAGGTGAGAAAAAGAAATCAGGGGACTCAGGGTGGGGAGGAGGCATAGGAAAGGAGGAGCAGCCCCACCTCTTGGCACCCACATTCGGGACTAGAGGACTCAGGGGGTCACCTTCAAGGGAGCAGAGGCGCCTGGGAGCTGATAAAGCTCCTCAGCTCTGACCTTCGACCCCTGGGGTCCCCAGTCTCCCATCCTCCTCCCTCTGGTACACTGAATACCACATCGGGACCCCGGCGAAGCCAGAAGTGGTAAGGATGGAGGAGACGTGAGTAAATCAGCTGGATGAGGCAAGGTAACTCACACCCTCCTCCCACCCCAGGATCTGAGCAGAGAGACATGGAGAGAGTCACGTACCAGACAGATGCTTGGGCAAAAACGTGTCATTCCAATACCACTTTTTTTAAGGTGAAGATCGCTCAAAGCAGTTTCCTGCTTTGGACTTGTGTGACCTCCTGCAGCATCAGGCCGGCCCCTTCCCCTCACCAGATATTGCAACACTAGCTGCACTTTACTGCATCAGGTGATGGGTGGGGAGAGGGCCCTGTCCCCCTCTCCGCCCCGCCCCGCCCCTCCTGGGCAGGGACGGCAGCTGGCAGCCAGCCAGCTCTCTCCTTTTATGTCAGGCCCACTCTCTATCCACACAGATGATTTCTTGGGAGTCAGGTTGATACAAGGTAAAAGCTGCTTAGTTTTAAAGGCAGATATAAAATAGAGTTAAACTGCATTCTTGCAAGGAGGGCAGAGCCCATATCTGACGGCCTGGGCTCAATGGCAGCTTAGCCGTCACGAGCGATGTGGCCGTGGCAGACCTCTTCTACAGCTACCAGTTCCGCCCTTGGAAGGTTACTGCGAAGTGGACTGAGTTGGTCCCTAGTAAGTGCTTAGAACCCTGCCTGGCACTGAGCTTGTTGCTGTTCAGTCACTCAGTCATGTTCAACTCTTTTGTGACCCCATGGACTGCAGCCCGCCAGGCTCCTCTGTCCATGGGATTTCCCAGGAGAGAATCCTGGAATGGATTGCCATTTCCTTCTTCAGGGGATCTTCCCGATCCAGGGATCCAACCTGTGTCTCCTGCATTGGCAGGGGAATTCTTTACCACTGAGCCACCAGGCAGGGCCCCTGGCAAGGAGTAGCTTTGCCCTGATTTAGCTGTCTCCCTCTTTGTCATCATCACCATCACCAGCCTTGTCCTGGACACAACTGCTAAAGCTAATTTCCCCTCTTGGTTTTGCCAGACTCCCAACCCCCCTCAGACGGACAGGCCAAATTAATAAAAAACGTTTTATGGCACGGGGGCGGGGGAGGAAGTGTGCGAGGCCTGCAGCCTGCAGCTTGTTGGGTGCTCATTAGACACTTGGCCTTGCCCGAGTCTCTCTGTCTCTGGGCCTCTGTCCACCATCCACAAATAATGTGCTGGGTGGTGTCTTAAGCAGCTTATAATGCAGAGATGTCGGGACCCAATCTCCTGACAAACCAGTTCACTCAGATGATGTCTATACACTCCAGATAATCAGAACTATCCCAAAGTTTGGGTCAGGTGCTTATTGTCTTCTTTCCTCGGGACCACTTAGAGAGCCCCCTGCCCTACCCACCCTCAGCAGTTGCATTCACACAAACTCAGAATTTGGTCAAAAGACACATTGCCAGACTTCAGTGAAAAGTGAAAGTCTTAGTCTTTCAGTCGTATCCAACTTTTTGTGGCTCCTTTGTTCATGGGATTCTCCAGGCATGAATACTGGAGTGGGTTGCCATGCCCTCCTCCAGGGGATCATCCCAACCCAGGGATCCAACCCAGGTCTCCCGAACTGCAGGCAGGTTCTTTACTGTCTGAGCCACCAGGGAAGCCCAAGAATACTGGAGTGGGAAGCCTATCCCTTCTCCAGGGGATCTTCCTGACCCAGGGATCGAACCCAGGTCTCCTGCATTTCAGGCAGATTCTCTACTATCTGAGCCACCAGGGATGCTCAAGAATACTGGAGTGGGTAGCCTATCCCTTCTCCAGGGGGATCTTCCCGACCCAGGAAACAAACTGGACTCTCCTGCATTGCAGGCGGATTCTTTACCAGCTCAGCTACCAGGAAAACCAGAGAAACTTAATAGGGAATCACTAAAAGGATGAGCCTGGGTTTCAAAACTTTCCTTGAAATCTGTTTTCCGACTTCCCCTAGAGTGGGGTTCACATCTGGGCTCTAGCCTACACTCCTCCACAAGGCAGATCTGTGCTCTAAGAACCAGGGCCTAGGTGTTTTCCTGTTTGTGTAGAAGGTGGGCCCGGCTGCACTAAAAGCTTTGGTCTAATATTTAACTCACGTTTGCTTCCAGGGCATCTCCCATCAGGTTCCAGCCAGTTCTCTGGTAGCAGATGGCAGGATGTGTGATTCTCTGTACCCTTGAGGTTTCATGATGTTTTGTGAAGTAAGGAGCCCCTGGGTCTGGCATACTAAGTCCCAGTAAATACCAGTCCATGGAAGGTCCCCAATAAACACTCACAGAATTATAGAAAACATTATTAGATAAGAGGTGCTCAGAAAGTGCTGAACTAAATTTCAGCCATTTGTGCATTCGTACAGTAGACAACAGGGGCTTCTCTGGTGGCTCAAGTGGTAAACAATCCGCCTGCAATGCAGGAGACACGAGTTTGTCCCCTGGGCCAGGAAGAAACCCTGGAGAAGGAAATGGCAACCCACTCCAGTATTCTTGCCTGGGAAATCCAATGGACAGAGTCAGACATGACTTAGTGACTAACCAACAATTGTAGATAATGGGTCCTTTTGTTCAGAAATAAAAATTAAATTGTGTGTGTGGTGGGGGGGGTGGGGGGGGAAGGCAGTTGGCGGTGTCTTGGCACCAGGCAGGTGTGTGGTCTCTCCCTGGCATGGTTACAGCCAGTAGAAATAAAGCACTCAGGAACCTGTGTAACTACTGTGCCACAAGTAAGCTTTGCTACGCAGAGCTCTCACACCCTGGGAGAAGACAAACACTCCTCTGGGTGGATGTTCTGAGCTGGCTCAGGGTATACACAGCCTTGGCAGCCTGCTGTCCCTGCTGCTAATCACTCCCTCCCCATAACCAGGTGGCGTGAGGGTCACGTATGGATTATCATGATGGGTCAGGCTTTTGTTCACCAAAGTACAACTAGTGCTTAGCACAGAACGTAACACTTAGGAAGTGAAGTGAAAGTCACTCAGTCGTGTCCAACTCTTTGTGACCCCACGGACTATACAGCCCATGGAATTCTCCAGGCCAGAATACTGGAGTGGGTAGCCTTTCGCTTCTCCAGAGGGTCTTCCCAACCCAGGGCTCGAACTCAGGTCTCCCGAATTGTGGGCAGATTCTTTACCAGCTGAGCTACCAGGGAGGCCCCTGACGTTTAGGAAGTGCTCATTAAATGTGGAATGAACAAACAGATGGACGGACAGATGGATGGAACTCATATGAAGGACTGTATCCTGTAGTTACATTGTTGTTGTTGCTAAGTTGTATCTAACTCTTTTGTGACCCAACTGGACTGTAGCCCCTCCAGAGTCCTCAGTCCATGGGATTTTCCAGGCAAGAACACTGGAGTGGGTTGCCATTTCCTTCTCCAGGGGATCTTCCCTGCCCAGGGACTGAACTCATGTCTCCTGCGTTGCAGGTGGATTCTTTACCACTGAGCCACCAGGGAAGCCCATAGTTACATTAGAAAGGGTGAAATAGCAATTCTATACTATGCATTTCTGTAACTTAAAAAAAAACGCAAGTACATGTGTCATTTTCAATGGCCAAGAAAAATGTAAGGAAAAACCCCACTTTCTTTCTTTCAGTAAGAGAATCTCTATTATTTTTACTGCTTTGTCCCACCCATGTCTGCCTGTGACTCATGCGAACGTGATAAGAACCATGTGCGGATTTGTCTCCGTCTCCCTCCTGTCTAAGCTGCCCATCCTTCCCATCCCCATTCCACTCCACTGACAATCCCCATCCCTGGGTAGGGCCTCCTCCTGGTTCTCCAGCCTGTTGGTGTAAAGCAGCAGAGGAAACTGCTAAAATACCCACTGAGACCAGCTATGTGAAATTAACATCTGATGGAATTTTACACAGCCCCTTTCTTTTCTTGGCCGCACCGTGAGGCTGGTGGGATCTCAGCTCCCTGACCAAGAATTGAACCCAGTCCACAGCAGTGAAACTACTAAGTCCTAATCACTAGATCACCAAGGAACTCCCTACACAGCTCTTTCTTAAGAATCACTTTTTGAGTAGTATTTACTGACATGGAAAGTGTTCATGAAGTAACGTTATCTGAAAAAACGCAGAACCCCAAATTAGGTGTACAATGCACACGTTATGCTATGAAAAATATTTAGACAGATGGCAAAGAGGAGATAGAAGAACATGTCAGCAGTGATTGGAATTGTGAGTGGTTTTCCCCCTTATCCTCTACACGTTTTCAATATTCCCAAACTGCAATGAATAGTTCTGATCTCTATAAGAAAAAACTGGTTTTGATTGACTGGGGAAAGCCAAGCCTACGAAAAGATGTTCAGCTTCCCTTGGAAATGCAAAGTAAAGGGGCTTCCCTGGTGGTCCTGTGGTTAGCCACAACTAGAGAAAGCCCACGCGCAGCAACAAAGACCCAGCGCAGCCAAAAAAGGAAGGAAGGAAGGAAGGAAGAAACGCACCGCAAAAGTGAAAAGGGACATACATTTTCACCCGTCACGTTGACAGGGATCTGGCCAAAGATGGATCCACTGAGTTGGCAGGAGCGTGGAGACACATCTCACACACCAGCGGCGGGAGTGGACGTAGGCACTATTAGACAGTATTTCTTACCATTTGACTGCGACCTGCAGGTTTGTTCACATGTACACACAAAGGCAAAGGAAAGAAGTTTTGATGCACTTGGTTCGTAACAGAGAAAGACTTAGCCTAAATGCCATCAGAGGGGAAGAGGCTGGATCAGCTATGGACCATCCATTCCGCAGAGAAACAGCATAAATACTGTGGCATCGATGTAATGAACAAGGCCCCTATATAGGCTGATATGAAACAATTTCTGTTGTCACATTTTTAAAAAAGCCCATGGTATAAATCAGCGGGTAAAGGGTGATCCTTTGGGGATACAGAGGAAAAAGCACAGCGTGTGTGTTGTAAATGCAGAAGTTTCTCCAAGAAGGTGCATAAGACACCGGTAACAGCACCAGTCCCTCGAGAGCAGATTCTTCAGGTCAGAGGTTACAGACGGACTGAATGAATTCCCACTGAATAACCTTTTCTAACTCTGTCATCCTGAACCATGAGGACGTACTACAATACTTTTCCTAACTTTTCTTTTCTTAACTAATACTTAACTAGAAATGAAATCAATGAATAAATGAACACTGTTTAAGAGGATTCAGAAGGCAGAAGATCTTGGCCCCTGGGTATCCTCCAAGTGCCCCATGTTCAGAAGAGGGTTTGAAAGGGCAGGCTGTGATCTGGCCAAGGGCCAAGGGTACTTGCCTGAGGCAGCGTTCCACATCTGGGTCGTTCCGGCAATACTGGAGGCCTCCGTGTCTCTGAGCGTCCTCGGGGTTGGCAAAAGCCTGGAATACATCAGCTGAGAATTACTGTTCATGAGATGGACGGCCCAGTGGACGAGGTCTGTGATGACGCAGTCACATACATGTCTGTTCAGCAGTGTCCATGAACTCCTACTGTGTGCTGAGCACTGCTGACTTCATCATGAACAGAGCTGCTATGAACTAAATGCTCGTGTCCCTGCAAATTTCCTGTGTTAAAACCTAACTCCCAGTGTGACGGTGTTGGGAGGTGGGGCCTTTGGGAGGTGATGAGGTCATGAGGGTGGAGCTCTCTTGAATGAGATCAACACTCATAAAAGACACTCCAGAGAGCTCCCTCACCTCTTTGCGGTGTGAGGATACAGCAAGAAGATCACCATCTATGAACCAGAAAGCGGGCCCTCGCCAGACACTGAACCTGCCAGTGTCCTGACCTTGGACTTCCCAGTCTCTAAAACTGTGAGAAATAAATTTCTGTTGTTGCTAGGCCACCCAGTCTCTGGTATTTTTTTTATATAGCAGGGTGAAAAGAGTAAGAAAAAGGCTCCCTTATCCCTGCTTTTGGGAAGCTCACTGTGTAATGAGGGATTTGCCAATGAACCAGAAAAGATCAGGTAGTCAGAGTAAGGAAAAAGAAGACAGGGTTGGCTTTGAGAATGTTCATGGGAGATCCGGCCAAGTCTGGGAATCAGAGAAGGCTTCTCTGAGGCAGTGACAGTAAAGCTGAGACTTGAAGGGTGCAGCACCATTAACCAGAAAATGGGAGGGTTATAGCAACAGCATGCAAGGCTTCAGGAACAGCATGTGCAAAGGCCCTGGGGTCGGAAGAAGAACATGTATGAAGGATAAAAAACCAGCATGGCTGGAGCAGTGACAAGCAAGGGACAGAGTTCTGAGATCAAGTTGTAGGGGTCCTAGGGGCATTTTAAGAATTTAGACTTTGAACTAAGAGCAGTGAGAGAGACTTGACAGGCCCCAGTGAGAAACCCAGCCCCACAGAAACTAACTGCAGGTATCTGAACTTCCCTGGGTCTCAGCTTCCTCATCTGTGAACTCCAGATCACACTGAGATTGTCTACCACACGAAGGTGGCTGCTCACCCCTGAAGACAGCATGAATACACGTTGGCCGGGCCAGGAGCCGTGTCAGTGCAGGCGTTGGAAGCAGAAACACTGCCTCCAGCAGGGGCCGGGGAGCAGGGTGGGCCGGCCTTGGGATGTACTCCCACCAGGAAACCTGTGTCCAGTCATGTTAATTCCAGTTGTTAATAAATAATGAAGACTAACAATAGTGGGGGCATTTGCTCAGTGCCAGGCACTGAACTCTCCTGGTACTACATGACGACCCTAAAGTTTACAAATGAGGAAATCAAGCTCTCACACTTGACCATGGTCCCCAGGCTAATGGGTGGAGGAGCCAGAGTATCCCCGAGTCACCTCCCCACGGGGTAGTTCCCCCAGCTCCTCCCTGGCTGCCTGAACGCAGGGAGCAGGAATGAGAGGGAAATTCACAGGGCTGGGAGAACCCAGGGACAGCCTGAGTGGAGGTTTCCTTCTGCCACGCCCTACTGACCCGACAGAAAGGCACCCCGATAGGTTTGACTCTTCCTTCCCTAACCTACGTGAAAAGGAAAGCTCTGGGCGCAGCATGACCCTGGGAGAATACCTTCCCCCCATGGCAGGGTGTGGGCTCCCGAGCTGGGCACCTGGATCCAAACCCTGCGGTCACAGGCAACATCATCTACCCGAGCCCAGGTTTCTGGTGTGGATCAGAAGTTGAATATGGCCCCCTCCTCCCCACCATGATGGGGATCAATGCTCACTCCAAGGACTCAGTCTGTGAGAAAGACTCCATGAGGCTTTCCCCGCGCGTGAGGTGGGTACTGGGCAGGGAGAGGTCAGGATGACCAGTGTGTCTCTCTCTGCTCCAGAAGTTTCTTCACCTGGGAAGCTGACCTGCCTTGTCTGTACCTCTTGAGACGGGCCCCCCACCGTCCATCTTCAGGACGATATCCGAGCCAGCCTCGACTTGCCTTTGAGCTGGGCAAAGGGCAGGGCCGGGGCCATCTCCTCTCTGAAATACCTGGTGGATAATCAGCTATCCCTCGTGGAGCTCAGGATGGCTGGCGAGCTTGCCCGGAAGGTTTCCGCCGGCTCTGGCTGGAACCAGCCCTCCCGCCCAGTGGCTCCTCGAGCCCCGCCTCACCCCACACCGGCTCAGATCTTGGCGTCAGTCTTTATTGTTGTTTTGGCTCCGGGACTCCAGTGGGGGAAATTCCTCTCGGAGAACTCCAGGGGAGCCTGGCCCGAGATCCGCCGTGTGAAGGCTGCGGTGGGTTTGGGAACGACCTCGCCGAGGGCCAGTCGGGAATTTCCACTGAAAGGTTTCTTGGGGCTCCTGTTGGGTCGGTTTCCACCCGACCCATATATCAGCTCTCCGGTGCGGGAAACCGCCGGGTCAGAGGGAGGCTGAGCGCCCCTGCAAGCTCACGGGACTCGGGAATCTGGCAGTGCTGAGAACTTACCTGGGACACGGCAAGCGGGTAAAACGCTCTTAAGACACCAGGCCAGTGCTCGCTTAGGCGGCGCCAATACTGAGACGGGAGCGCTACCGAGGTGAGCGCGGCCCCTGCGCAAGGAGAACGCGCAAATTCGGATGAAAGCAAAACCAACCTCGAGACAAGGACGTGCGGGCCACAGAGGAGCCATCCCACAGGGCTGGGAGGGGCAGGTCGTTCCCAGCCCGCTCCCGCACGCTCCGGGGGCCGGGATGACTTCTTGGCCAAGGGTCCCCGACTCCAGCCTTCCCGGCGGCTGCGGGAGACGTGAGCGCACGCACGCGGGACTGGGGGTCCCCGAGAGCCGCACCTACCTTCTTCCGCAGCCTCACTTGGCCGGTGATAACGGCCACCGCGTACATTTTGATGACCAGCAGCGCGCTGCAGAGCAGGAAGGCGGGGAGCACCTGGCCGTTCATTAGCTCCAGGACTGAGGCCGGCATCTCGGCGGCGGCGGCGGCGGCTGGGGGAAGAGACCGCGGGCGGAGAGCTCGGGCGCTTGTGTCTCCGGGAGCAGGGAGGGGCAGGGAGAGCGCAGGGAGGCTTGTCTGTACTCTGCACCCGCCCACTCCCAGCCAAATGCAGCAACTTCGGCTCTCGGGTTTTGGAAGAAGCAGAGTCACCGTGGGGGGTTTGTGGGTGGGGGTGTCTCTAGCCCCGCCCCACCCCTCCAGGGCAAATCCTTAAACCCTTTCTAGTCTGTTTCCTCGATCAAGGAACTGGAGGGTTGTATGGCCCTGCCTGCCTGCCAGGGGGTGCAACAAAGCCAGGAGCCTGCCCGACCTCCACGGGGTGGTAGATTCACTAACCCGGGCCTCCCTGACGGTCAGGGCAGGGAGTGGGCTTGAGATCCGAACTCTCTGCTCCCACGTTCAGCCTGGACACTTGAACCACAGCCGAAAGGACACTAATATGACTTTGTTGAATAGTGTGCCCCTCCCCACCTCTCCCCACTCCCAGGGATGTCCGATCTCCATCCTCAGAGCGCATGTGTATGTTAGGGAGCATGGCCAAGGGGCTTTGCAGGGACTAAGTCAAGGTCCTAAAATGGGGAGATTTTCCTGGATTCTCCGTGAATCCAGTTGAATCAGAAGAGTCCTCCTGAGCTTCCCTGCTGGCTCAGCGGTAAAGAATCCACCTGCCAATGCAAGAGACACAGGTCGGATCCCTCATCCAGGAAGATCCCACATGCTGTGGAGCAACTAAGCCCATGCCCCACAGCTACTGAGCCTGTGCTCCAGAGCCTGTGCTCCCCAACAAGGGAAGCCCAAAACTGCAACTGGAAAGGGGCCCCGCCTCAAGAAAAGCCTGCCCAACAATGAGGACTCAGCATGGCCAAAAGTGAAAATAAATCAATCAAAAGAAGTGTCCTCCTAAAAGGAGAGGCCATAGAATTAGGGGAGAAGGCTGTGAAGACAGACGCAGAGGTCAGAGAGGAGAGAAGATACTCCGCTGCTGGCCTCAAAGGTGAAAGGAAGATGAACCAGAGAACGCAGCCTCTAGGAGCTGGACAAGACTAGGAGGAGAATTCTCCCCAGGGGCTTCTAGAAGGAACCAGCCTTGTGGATACGTAACTGTAGCCTACCGAGATTGATTTTCGGCTTTTGGCCTCCAGACTGTGAGATAACACATGTGTGTTGTTTTATGCCACTAAATTTCAGGTAATTTATCACAGGATCCATAGGAAACTAGCGTACCGTTCTACTGTCTTTTAGTACCACTTTAGTTTTCCAGGAAATTCCCAGGCAAACGGTTTGACTGTTCATTACAGGAACTTCTCAAAAGATCCATCAGCTCTTCAGTGATGATCAACAGTTTGTGAGCCCTTTGAGTTTCTTGCTTCAAAATCCTCACCCAGCTGTGTCCTCCCCTCCCCATAGCCCCTTCCCCAGGTGTGCGGTGGGACCTTGGCAAAGGCAGTGATCTTGTTGCTTTGCTGGGGGGCTTCTCAATGACTCAGCAAGTGAAGAATCTGCCTGCAGGGCAGGAGACGCAGGAGACTTGGGTTTGATCCCTGGATTGGGAAGATCCCTGGAGAAGGAAATGGCAACACATTCCAGTATTCTTGCCTGAAAAATACCGTGGACAGAAGAGGCCAGCGGGCTCCATAGTCCATTGCATCACAAAGAGCTAGACATGACTAATCACTAGCAGGAGACCCTGGGGAAGTGGGGAAGATGGCAAAGTTAGTTTCTGGCGCCCATTCTGACCTTGGACCTGCCCAGAAGGACAGCAGTGTCAGTCTGGTTACCCTAAAACTGGGTTCCCCCTTGGTGGGTGTTGAGTCAAAAGACATACCAAGCCAAAGATCAGGAGCAGGAAGGATTTATTTCTTGCAGCAAGTAAGAAGAACCCTGGATATCTTTCCGCAATCAGTGTCTCCCCAACAGCATAACTGGGGATGTTTTAAGCTGAGGGTATATGCTTATTCATAGACTGGCTTGAGCAGAGGACAATTCATCAGAGAATCATGGCAAAGGTTGACAGTCCAAACTTTGAAAGCGAAAGTGAAATCGCTCAGTTGTGTCTGAGCAATCCCATGGACTGTAGCCTACCAGGCTCCTCCATCCATGGGATTTTCCAGGCAAGAATACTGGAGTGGGTTGCCATTTCCTTCTCCAGGAGATCTTCCCGACCCAGGTGTTGAACCTGGGTCTTGAGCATTGTAGGCAGACACTTTACCGTCTGAGCCACCAGGAAGGTCTAAGCTTTCTCATGATGTACTCTGCATATAAGTTAAATAAGCAGGGTGACAATATATAGCCTTGACATACTCCTTTTTCTATTTGGAACCAGTCTGTTGTTCCATGTCCAGTTCTAACTGTTGCTTCCTGACCTGCATACAGATTTCTCAAGAGGCAGGTCAGGTGGTCTGGTATTCCCATCTCTTGAAGAACTTTCCACAGTTTATTACGATCCACACAGTCAAAGGCTTTGGCATAGTCAATAAAGCAGAAATCGATGTTTTTCTGGAACTCTCTTGCTTTTTCGATGATCCAACGGATGTTGGCAATTTGATCTCTGGTTCCTCTGCTTTTTCTAAAACCAGCTTGAACATCTGAAAGTTCATGGTTCAGGTATTGCTGAAGCCTGGCTTGGAGCATTACTTTACTAGCGTGTGAGATGAGTGCAATTGTGCGGTAGTTTGAGCATTCTTTGGCATTGCCTTTCTTTGGGATTGGAATGAAAACTGACCTTTTCCAGTCCTGTGGCCACTGCTGAGTTTTCCAGATTTGTGGCATATTGAGTGCATCACTTTCACAGCATCATCTTTCAGAATTTGAAATAGCTCCACTGGAATTCCATCACCCCCACTAGCTTTGTTCGTAGTGATGCTTTTTAAGGCCCGCTTGACTTCACATTCCAGGTTGTCTGGCTCCAGGTGAGTGATCACACCATCGTGATTATCTGGGTCATTGATTAAAATTCCAAGGCTCAGAAAATGTTATTATCATTCCCCAGGTTTCGGTTGATCTGGGGGCCAAGCATACAAGGAGGCTTTAAATTCTGAAAAATGCCTAGGAATGTGCTTCAGGTGGAAACTTTACATGGGAGTTGTTACAACTCCTCCTGCCTGATAGCAGTTTGTTCTTTGGTTCCCTTAAACTCATTATTACTGAGACCTTTTCAAGGACTAGCACTGTGGCCAGGCTCAGATCACAAAATGGCTTAGGTCAAAATGGCTTCTCTTGTGTCAAAAAAACTATATATGGTTCTTTTCTTCTTGGACCCCCTACCCTATCTTACAGCCTAGCCTGTGCTCCAAAACAGCAGAGGCCAAGAAAAGACCTGTAGTAGAAGCAGCAGTGGTGTTAGTCCCTCAGCTGTGTCTGACTCTTTGCGACCTCATGGGCTGTAGCCCATCAGATTCCTCTGTCCATCAGATTCTCTAGGCACGCATACTGAAGTGGATTGCCATTTCCTTCTCCAAAACTTAATGGCTTATAGACTCTTTGCGACCCTATGGACTGTAGCTCGCCAGGCTCCTCTGGGATTTCCCAGGCAAAGAATACTGGAATGGATTGCCATCTCCTTTTCCATTGGAGCTTTCCAAAGCAAGGATCAAACCCGTGTCTCTTGCATTGGCCGGCAGATTCTTTACCACTGAGCAACCAGAGAAATGCTCCAAAGCAGCAGAGACCAAGGAAAGACCTGAGCAGAGGGTAAAGACACTGGCCGTGGACTCTGAAGCCAGATTCAGCTGGCCTCGAATCCCAGAGCCAGCTCTCAGCTGCCCTCTCTGAACCTATTTATTCAACTGTAAAATTCAGCCAACACTCAGTCACTCCCCACAGTAGTTGTGGGAACGAAGAGGAGTCATGTCTGATTATTAAGCACCTGGTACATAATTGACCCTCCATCAGTTGGAGCCTCTGAACCTTGGTTTCCTCATCAAAACGGGGATAATGATGGCTAGCCAGCAAGGTTGCTGGGAGGGAGACTCTTGGAAAATGCCCACTCTTGCTGCAGGGAACAGTGGGTTGGAGGGGTTGGGGAGGGGAGGGGAGGGGCTAGCTTCTTGCCCATTTATATGGGCCAAGCCTTCCTTTATCTGGACAAAAGATGTGTTTGACACCCATGTCACTGGAGCATGGGGCTGCCAGACAGATTGCCCTAGCCTCATGAGATAAACGTTAGAACACAGTCAAGGACCATCACAGAAAGCAATGGATGTCCTGAAACGTGTTTTATCTCTGACAGGAGACTGAGAGGAACTGTGCTAACTTGCTCCTTGTTGATGTTTTGTCTGAGAACGGAGGATGCCCACCTCTCTTGCCGTCAATTCAGGGAAACCACTGGAGGGGGCTGTCTCCCTCGTCCAAAAGCTCTGTTATGGGGCAAGGGTCTTTCTCTGCACCACCCCAGAACTGTGGGCTGGAGACAACCAAGGGGGGACCCTCATGTTCATCCCTCCTTGGGCCAAGGGGCCTGCTTGGTCTTCTAAAATAGCTAGGTAGAAACCTCATCAGCAGAGGCAGGGAAAACCAGGGTAGACAAAGATTACCTTCTGTAACCTGTAGCCGAAAATAAGAGGGACTTAGTGGGGGAGGCCCTTCTGACCCACGTGTGTGACTTCACGGTAGGAATCTTTTCCTCATCGTCTGCTGAAATGAACCAACTAAGCCAGGGCCCAGTAAGGACAACAAACCCTTCTCTGATCTTCTTTCAAGAATTTCCCTAAAGCCTCCCTCAGTCGGCTGGAGCTGCCTGCTGTTGTTTTTGGTGGTGGTGTTAATTTTCTCTGAGCTCCAGTTACATTCTTTGCCTGTAAAATGGGATCCATGCCCTGCCCCGCTCCACTCCTTGCAGGGGGCGTGGTGGGGGCGCTGTGCTGGGCAGAGAACATGAGGTGGGAGTGTGCACCATGGGCCTGGCCCCAAGGCCCCCAGAAAATACAGGGGTGAATGCACAAAAATGAGGGCAAGAGAAGGCCCTGAGCCACCCCGGGAAGAGGCCTGCCACCTGAGCTTTGTAAATGTTTGGTCTTGTCCCGGGTAGTAGTTCCACAGGTGACTATATACCTAAAAATTCACCAAGGTACACTCAATATTAAAGAATAGCTATAAACGTTTCCCGTCCCAAGTCTAGAGCCCTGAGCGGAGAGCAGCTGCTGTGTGCCAGCTTTCTTCCAGCTCACCCTCCTCGGCATTTCCCGAGGATCAGAGACCAAGTTCTTCCCGCTGTTTCAATTGTCTGTGACTTCAGAGGAGGCTTAGAGAGACAAGGAAGTGGCCCCGCCTCAATTTCTGACCTCGGTCATTATTACTGGGGTTTCCAGGGATGGGGAAATGCAGTGATTTGAAAAAAAAAAAAGTTAGACTGTCTCAGCATCATGCCTTCTCAGAGAAGCAATGTTTTCGAAATATGGTATGTGATCAACGGGAGAAGCAAACCTGGATGAGTGAATGCTTTCAGATGGCTCTGCAGCCCCTCCTGGGGCAGAGGCCACTGGGAACCTTGAGCTCCCCTTGAGATGAGCAATTCAAGGAAGGGCTGTTGCTTTTCATCTGCCAGCTCACCTCTCCTTTCTGCCTTCCTCTGGGAAATCGCAATCTTCCTTTCATTTCCTTGCACCCCTATTGCCTGTCATCCTGTTGTGGCAGCCAATCAGACTACTCCACCTTCTCATCATGGGGTAGCCATGTGACCCAGGCCAGCCAATCACAATGTTTTTAGTGTTTGGGCACTGAGATTGGTCCAAGCAGAGCCAATCAGAAACGTTCCCTGGGAGTTTATATTCCCACACTGATAGAGAAATCCCTCTAGGCTCCAGATTTGAGGGTGGTGGGGCTGGGGCTGGGGTGGTGTTGGCCTGAAGCTGTATGCAGCCATTCACTTTCGCGTTCTCCCTGCATGGTGCCAGCTGTTGGTTATTCTCAAGGAAACAGAGAGACTCCAATCTCTTGACTCATCCAGCCTAGGAGTCTAGGCGTTTCCTTTTTAGCTTCAATAAAACATCACTCAAATCACATCCCTCCTCCGCTCCAAACTCTGCAGTGGTGCCCATCTCACTTAGAATAAACGCCAAAGTTTGAACAATGGCCCATGGCCCTAGCCCATCTGGTCCCCATCTGGTTTTCTATTAACTTCTTTTTCACTCCTTCCTGTCCTCATTCATTCAGTTCAGTCACACTGCTCTCCTTGCTGGTCCTCAAACATAGACCTGACGCTGTCCTTCCTCTGATCCCTCTGCCTGGAATTCTCTCCTCCCAGGCATCCATTGCATCGACAACTCACCTTTAAGTCTTTCTCAAGTCTCACCTTCCCGATCACTTTGAATCAGTTTTGAAGCCTGTCTCCACCCCCAGCTCTCCTGATGCCATTTCCCTATCTCCACTTTTTCTTTTCTTAACACATATCACTCAGAGACACATCAGATAACTTATTTAGTATCCTTACCCAGCAATTCATTCCAGTATTCTTGCCTGGGAAATCCCCTGGACAGAGGAGCCTGGCAAGCTACAGTCCATGGGGTCACCAGTGTCAGACACCACTTAGTGACTAAAACACTCTAATACCTGGCTTTCTTGGGCAGGGGTATCTCTTTTGTTTACTAGTGAACCACCAGCATCAGTCCCACACCTGACACATAGACACCACTGTTACTTATTGAACTGAATTGAACAGAAGTAAGGCAATGGCAACCCACTCAAGTACTCTTGCCTGGAAACTCCCATGGATGGAGGAGCCTGGTAGGCTGCAGTCCATGGAGTCTCGAAGAGCCGGACCCGACTGAGCGACTTCACTTTCACTTTTCACTTTCATGCATTGGAGAGGGAAATGGCAACCCACTCCAGTGTTCTTGCCTGGAGAATCCCAGGGACGGCAGAGCCTGGTGGGCTGCCGTCTATGGGGTCGCACAGAGTTGGACACAACTGAAGAGACTTAGCATGCATGCATGCATGCAAGCTAATTTGATTTGGATATCTTTATAAATATATCTAGAATATGAATCGAGTCCAAAATCCGTGAAGTCCCAGAGTTCAGTTCTGCATTCCAACTCCTCTCTGCTTACTTCTTGGAATTCCCCTGCAGTGAACCTGGCTGTCTCTCCTGCCTGCCAAGCAAAGAGCCCAGGAAGAGGACTAGGTGTCTCTGAGGGGGCTGGCTGCCAGGCAGGTTGGGACCAGAACAAGATTGCCCCAGGACACCTGTCTTTGATAACTATTCAGTTAGGGCTGGAAAAGAAAACGCGATTTCAAATTTGGATAGTTAGCACGCTGACAGCACAAACACTCATCCAGCAGTGTAGAAATACAGAAGCTGACCTTTATTGGCAAGGATAAATGGTTAAGATCGGAAGCCACCCATCAGTGAACCAGGCTGATCTGGGGCTTCCCGAAAAGCTATGACAAACCTAGACAGCATATTAAAAAAGCAGAGACATCACTTTGCCAACAAAGGTCCATATAGTCAAAGCTATGGTTTTCCCAGTAGTCATGTACAGATGTGAGGGTTGGACCATTAAGAAGGCTGAGTGCCAAAGAATTGATGCTTTCCAACTGTGGTGCTAGAAAAGACTCTTGAGAGTCCATTGGACAGCAAAGAGATCATTCCAGTCAATCCTGAAGGAAATCAACCCTGAATATTCACTGGAAGAACTGATGCTGAAGTTGAAGCTCCAATACTTTAGCCACCTGATGCGAAGAGCTAACTCGCTGGAAAAGACCCTGATGCCGGGAAAGGTTGAAGGCAGGAGGAGGACGGGGAAACAGAGGATGAGATGGTTGGATGGCATCACTGACTCAATGGACATGAGTTTTAGCAAACTCCAGGACATAGGGGAGGACAGAGAAGCCTGGCATCCTGCAGTCCATGGAGTCAAAGAGTTGGACAGGACTTAGCTATTGAACAGCAGCAACAGGTGGCGCTACTGATAAAGAACCCACCTTCCAATGCAAGAGATGAGAGAGACTCGGGTTTGATCCCTGGATCAGGAGGATCCCCTGGAGGAGGGCATGGCAACCCACTCCAGTATTCTTGCCTGAAGAAGCCCATCGACAGAGGAGCCTGGTGGGCTATGGTCCATAAAGAATCTTTATGGTCCATAAAGAATCATACATGACTGAAGTAATTTAACATGCGTGCATGCCAAGCTGTCTGTCTAGGCTCCTGACCCTGAAACCCATTCTTCAGATAACCTGAGTCAGATGGGATGATGGCCCCAGGGTCACTGTGGCATTTCCCTCACACCCAACACTGGGCTAATCACAGGCGTCATGATATTCAACCTTCCTGAGAAGAGATGACTGTTAGACCCACTTTTGAGATGTGGGGCCCAGATGGAAGCTGTACTTGCCCTGGGTCCTACAGCTGAGCTTTGGTCCAGGAGGACATTCTTTTAATTTATTTACTTATTTATGGCTGCACTGGGTCTTCGTTGCTTTGCATGGGCTTTCTCTAGTTGCGGTGAGCAGGGGCTGCTCTTCGTTGCTGTGTGTGGGCTCCTCATTGTGGTGGCTTCTCTCGTTGTGGAGCACAGGCTCTAGGCATGCAGACTTCAGTAGTTTCAGTCTGTGGGCTCAGAGGTTGTGGCCCATGCGTTTAGCTGCTCCACAGCATGTGGCATCTTCCCGGACCAGGGATCAAACCCGTGTCCCCTGCATTGACAGGTGGATTGTCATCTACTGCCCCACCAGGGAAGTCCAAGGTGGACATTCTTGTCACAGAGTCAGTGCTGTTCTACCAGGCCCACAGGAGCTGGTACGTGGCAGGCACTCAAGAGGCAGCAACCTTTACTGTGTAATTTTAAATTATTTTTGGCCCCACCATGTGGCCTGAGGATTCTGAGTTCTCTAACCAGGGATTGAACCTGTGCCCTTTAGTATAGAAGCATGGAGTCTTAACCACTGGACCACTAGCGAAGCCCTCTCTTATAAATCTTTTTTTTTAATTTTTAAATAATTTTCAAGTGTAATATAAGGTCCTTTCCACTCTCTCCAAGCTTCTCCACATCAGGAAACTCTTCCTGATGAGAAATAGCAGGATTGCTCAGGTGTAAAGCCCAGTGACTACCCAGAAAAGACTGGATAGTCACACAATGGAATGTTATTCAGCCATTAAAGGGAATGGCATACTGATACAGACTACAGTTCAAACCTGAAAAACTTCAAGACAAGAGAAGGAGCCAGACCCAGAAATCCACCTACTGTGTGATTCTCTGGCTAGGTGCCAACTACAAACTGGCACTTCCCAAGAGCACTGCCAATGACCGCACAACAAGGCCTTTGCCATCTGCCTCCACGGAAATTGAACCCCCTGCTGCTATAGGTGATGACCCTCAACAACCCCTGAGGGAGTTCAGGGTGGAGGGAGGCACTCTGTGCTCCAGGGAATCTGGTGGGACAGATCTTTAGATAGTTGGGTGTTTTTAGGAACAGATTTTATGATCTCAATCCTTGCATCTCCTCATATCTAGAGAAGCACTAAATCCCTTCATGTTGACATCAGACCCTCATGACTAACAAAACCTTTTGTAAAATGAGTGCTTCGCGGCACTGAACTCCCCCTTCACTGAACCCTTCAGTTCAGTTTAGTTCAGTCGCTCAGTCGTGTCTGACTCTGCAACCTCACGGACTGCAGCATGCCAGGCCTCCCTGTTTATCACTACTCGCGGGGTTTACTCAAACTCATGTCCATTGAGTCAGTGATGCCATCCAACCATCTCATCCTCTGTCATCCCCTTCTCCTCCTGCCTTCAATCCTTCCCAGCATCAGAGTCTTTTCCAGCGAGTTAGCTCTTTGCATCAGGTGGCCAAAGTCTTGGAGTTTCTACTTCAACATCAGTCCTTCCAATGAATATTCAGGACTGATTTCCTTTAGGATGGACTGGTTGGATCTCCTTGCAGTCCAAGGGACTCTCAAGAGTCTTCTCCAACACAGTTCAAAAACATCAATTCTTTGGTGCTCAGCTTTCAAAGTCCAACTCTCACATCCATACATGACTACTGGAAAAATCATAGCCCTGACTAGATGGACTTTTGTTGGCAAAGTACTGTCTCTGCTTTTTAATATGCTGCTTAGAGTGATCATAACTTTTCTTCCAAGGAGTAAGCGTCTTTTAATTTCATGGCTGCAGTCACCATCTGCAGTGATTTTGGAGTCCGAAAAAATAAAGTCTGACACTGTTTCCACTGTTTCCCCATCTATTTGCCATGAAGTGATGGGACCAGATGTTCCCTGTTCTTAGTTTTCTGAATGTTGACTTTTAAGCCAACTTTTTCACTCTTTCACTTTCATCAAGAGGCTTTTTTAGTTCTTCTTCGATTTCTGCCATAAATGTGGTATCATTTGCATATCTGAGGTTATTGATATTTTTCCTGGCCATCTTGATTCCAGCTTGTGCTTCATCCAGTCCAGCATTTCTCATGATGTACTCTGCATAGAAGTTAAATAAGCAGGGTGACCGTATACAGCCTTAATGTACTCCTTTCCCTATTTGGAACCAGTTTGTGGTTCCATCTCCAGTTCTAATGGTTGCTTCCTGATTTCTCTGGAGGCAAGTAAGGTGGTCTGGTATTGCCATCTCTTTCAGAGTTTTCAACAGTTTGTTGTGATCTATACAGTCAAAGGCTTTGGCATAGTCAATAGAGCAGAAATAGATGTTTTTCTGGAACTCGCTTGCTTTTTCGATGATCCAGCGGATGTTGGCAATTTGATCTCTGGTTCATCTGCCTTTTCTAAATCCAGCTTGAACATCTGAAAGTTCACAGTTCACGTACTGCTTCTGTTAGGTCCATACCATTACCAAAACCTTATATATTGACTTTTCCGCACTGCCACTTTGGAGCAGTCTCTCAGAGCTCTCTGAGATGCTGCCTCCTGGGCTGCAGTCCTCATTTTGCCCCAAATAAAACTTAACTCACAACTCTCAAGTTGTACATCTTTTTTTTTAAGTCGACATAGGCAATATCCAGGAGAGGCAAATCCAGAGACAGAAAACAGATGGTGGCCAGGGGGCAGTGGAGGGGGCATGGGAGTGATGGTTTGATGCATATGCAGTGTCCTTGGGGGAAGATGAAAGTGTTTCAGAGAGGGTTGGTGGTGATGGGGTGCACAACAATATGAACGCGCTTGATGTCGCTGAATTGTACACTTTAAAATGGCTAATTTTCCATGAAACAGAAAAGCCAAGGTGGCCATCTTGTTTGTGGCTGTATTTGCACACCTAGAGCGGCGTCTGCATAGAGCTGTGCTGGGTCAGCGTTTGTCGGGAGATGGACTGCCTGCCTGTGTGCGCAAGATGCAGGTGAGTCGCTGGGGCTGGCCGTGACTCCCATCCTTGTCTGTCTCCGGGGAAGGAAACACCCTTCTGGCTCTTCCGAGCTCTGACCCAGCGTGTCCTGGATGGACCCCATCTGCTGCTCCTGGGCTCCGGGCCTCAGATCCGGGCACTGATGCAGTCAAGCAGGATCAGCAGTTCCTGGAAACAGCCTGGGGACGTGACATAGCCAAGAGGAGCGGGCGGAGTGAGTAGGAGAGAGGAGATATGTTTGTCTCAGCACGAACCACGGCCAAGACTTTTCCAGGGAAGCGGCAGTCAGCCCAAGCATGGACCCCAGACAGAGGCTCCGGGATCAGCCAGGGTCGAGGCCCTTCCCTGCCTGGGGTGTTCACATCGAGTGGAACATGCCAGCCTGCTCTCCCACGCACACCACCCACCGATGCTGCTTTCCGTGTCCGGCTCTCAGACACATTGGGAGCCCATTTCACGGGAGGCCCTGGAGGGGCTCTTGTGCATTCCTGAGATCATGCTCAGCATGTGATGGCTCAGGGGACAGCTGGCTGAAGTTTTCAAAGGCAAGAACGATGGGAACACCCCCACCTCCCACTTCTTCAGCAGCCTCCAGGCCCCCAGACTTCTTCCACTCCACCAAAAAAAGCACCACCCCCTCTCCCTCCAGGACAAAGACAGTCTTTTATGACTGTAGGTTTCTAAACTAATCCTCCAAATATGCCAGATGCTGAAACTGTCCAGGGGGCAAAGAGGTCACTTCCTCCTTTAGCTCTGGTGCAAGGGTCATCTCTGGAAGTCCCGACTGGGCCATCTCCACTCGAACCCTGCCAGTTTGGGGAACTCACTGTCTTCCAGTAATAATAACAAGAGCAACAATAGCAACGGTGGCAGCTGTTAGCGTTAGGTAACCTCCCAGGAGCCAGGCTTCCTTTCCAGGCTGTACCTGTAAATTTGCCTTTTGTTTTACATGTTAGGGAGCATTCTCGGGCCTGTTTCCTACATGGGAAAATGGACTCAGGGCTCTGAATGACCTTCTCTAAGGCCACAGATTTAGGCAGAGATGGAAATACCCCAAGACAGAGCCCGTGCTCTCAGCCTCCAGACAGAGCTAAGGTTTGAACAGAAGTCAGCCATTCCCATCCTGCACAACTCTCTGTTCAAAATTCTTCCTTTACACTGAGCTGGATCTGCCTTCCTGGGCCACTGAAAATACTGCTATTCCCTTCTTCTCCGCACTGCCCTTCAGAAATTGGAGGACACGCTGGGTCCATCCCAAATCTCCTCTTCCAGGTGAAACAGCTGCCCCATCAGCTGATTCTTAGAGCCCATGTTTTCCAGCGGCCAAGACCCAGTTCAGAAAGATTCCTCTTAGAGGGGCCATCATCCCGTGTGCCACTGAACCAACTCAGACCAGAGGGGAAAATTCTTACCCCTCACGGCTACAGACACAGGAAGCACAGTGACCTCAAGCCGGTCTGGTTACCAAGTTTGTGGGCCTCAGTGCAAGATGAAAATGCAAAGTCCCTTGTTCAGAAGTTATTAAGAAGACAGCAGAGCAGTTAACCAAGCTTAGGACCCTGTGTGAACACACAAGACTGGCCCTGAGCTCAGGGTGACTGAGTGTGGGGTGAGGGGAGAAGGCATGTCCTAATCAAAGCCAGAGAAGGAATAACATCAGGCCTTGATAAGGCCTTTCAGGAGGCCAACATCTTATTATAAATAAGAACAAACAGTAATTGCTGTTTGTTGTTCAGTTGCTAAGTCACATATGACTCTTTGCAACCCCATGGACTGTAGCATGCCAGGCTCCTCTGTCCTCCACTATCTCCTAGAGTTTGCTCAAATTCATATCCATTGAGTTGGTGATGCTATCTGACCATCTCATCCTCTTGTTGCCGCCTTCTCCACTTGTCCTCAATTTCCCCCAGCATCAGGTTTCTTTCCAGTGAGTCGGCACTTCCCAACAGGTCACCAAAGTGTTGCAGCTTCAGGGTAACTTATCCTAAGAGCTAAAGAGAGGTCTCACAACAATCTTTTGGAGCAAATACTCATAACACCAAGATTTCCAATTTTCATAGAAGATTACTGAGGTTCCAGGGAGAAAAACAGCAATAGTAACAGGATCACAAGTGGAGAATTCAAATCCTGATCTGCAGAGTTGCAGACCCATGCTCTGAGCCCCCTTTGCAGTCCAGCCTCTACAAAGACAGAGGTAACATGTCTGTAGGGTGTTGAATAATGTCCCCAGAAAGGATGTGTCTGAGTCCTAACCCACAGTACCTGTGAATGTGCCCTTATTTGGAAATGGGGTCTGTATTAGGGTTTTCCAGAAAAACAAAATAAAAAACAAAATCAGGGACTTCCCTGGTGGTCCAGTGGTTAAGAATCCACCTTCCAACCCAGGTGACATGGGTTCAATCCCTGGCCAGGGAACTAAGACCCCACAGACTGCAGGGCAACTAGGCCCGAGTGCCAGAACTACTGAGTCTGAGTGCTACAATAAAGACCAGACACCTCTCACCCCAAAAAATCAACCATCAATCAAATCATTCATGTGTGTGTGTGTGTATATATATATATAAATATATATATATGCTGTAGACAGAGAGGAGAGATTGTATGACTATATAACTATATAGATACAATCTAAATGGCTTCAGTTACGTCTGACTCTTTGTGACTTTATGGACTGTAGCCTGCCAGCCTTCTCTGTCCATGGGATTCTCCAGGCACGCATACTGGAGTGGGTTGCCATTTCCTTCTCCAGGGGATCTTTCCAACCCAGGGGTCAAACCCGAGTCTCCTGAGTCTCCTGCACTGGCAGGCAGGTTCTTCACCACTAGCACCACCTGGGTATCTCTATATAATCCAGATAGAGTTTGTCTATCTATCCTCTAAAGGGATTTATTATGAGAAATTAGCTTCTGTGATTATAGAGTCTGAGAAGTCCTGTGAACTGCCATCTGCAAGCTGGAGACCCGGAAAACTGGTAGCATAGTTCAATCCAAGTCCAAAGGCTTGAGAACCAGGGGAGTCAATGGTTTAAACCTCAGCCTGAGGGCTGGGGAAGTGAGTGAGCCGGGGAGGCAGGAAAAGAAGGGTGAATCGTCATTCAGCCCTGGTGACTGGATGAAGCCCACCTACTCTGGGGAGGGCGTCTGACTTTCCTGAGTCCACTGATTCAAATGCTAATCTCATCCAGAAACATTCTCACAGACACCCTCAGAAATAATGCTTAATCTAGGTACCCAGTGAACCAGTCAAGTTGACACATTAAATTAACCACCGCAGGGTCTTTGCATACGTAATTAAGTTTGTTGTTGTTCAGCCGCTAAGCCGTGTCCCACTCTGTGACCCCACGGACGGCAGCATACCAGTCCCACCATACCTCCCCTATCCTTCACTATCACCTAGGTCCTTAATTAAGTTAAGGTCATCTCAGATTTGAGGTGGACTCAGTGCAATGACTGGTGACCTTGAGAGAGAACAGAGAAAGAGACTCAGACTCAGAACGGCCACGTAGAGATACAGGCAGAAATTGGAGTGATGTAGCCACAAGCCAAGGACACCAAGGGCTGCCAGCCGACACCTGAAGCTGGGAAAGGGGCGGGAAAGAGACTCCCCTGGAGGTGACCAACCCTGCCCACACCAGAATTTCAGACCTCTGGCTTCCAGAACTACTAGAGAAAAAAATTCTGTTGTTTATATGCGGTAGTTTGTCACGGCAGCCCCAAGAAACTAACAAAATGTCTTTCTGTGTTTTTAAAAGGGTCTGCGTGTCCACAGGACACGTGTAACTGCTGGTTGGATCTCTAGAGAGTGCTTAGTTCATGTAATCCAGCCAAAGACCAAAGATATCTTTAACCAGTACTGCCAACCTAAAAATAAATCGGCAGGCACCTTCCTGGATCTGCAGAAACCCAAGAACTGCAGATAAGAAGTGTGACTCTGGTTCAACGCCTTGTTGAACAAGGAGCCAGAGAGGAAAGGTGGCTTCCTTTCCTTGGAGAAAGGTCCAAGGTCACCACGAGGGCCAGCCATGTTCGTAAGTAACCATTTTCTAGTAGTCATGTTTAAAAACAAAAAAAGAAACAGTGAAATTAATTTCAATAACTGTTTGAGTTCCCCCAGAATACTGTAATAAATCACCAGAGATTTGGTGAAGTTAAAACTACAGAAACGTAACTCTCTCAAGTTCTGGAGGCTGAAAGTGTGAAACCCAGGTGTCAGCAGGGCTGAGCTCCCCCCGCCCTCTAGGAGAAAATCTGTTCCTTGTCTCTTCCAGCTTTCTTGGCTTGTGGTTGCCCCCCTCCCACTTACAAGGAAGGAAGCCTGGTGTGCTGCAGACCACGAGGTTGCAAAGAGTCAGATGCGACTAAGCTACTGAACAACAACATGTGATTTCACTTAGGGTTTACTAGGCTAATCCACGATAATCTCCTTATTTGAAGATCTTCAACTGAAGACACTCCTGGTGGTCCAGTGGTCAAGACTCCACACTTCGGGGGCATGGGTTCAATTCCTGGTCAGGGAAGTAAGATTCCACAGTCAAAAAAATTTTTAACTGAAACACGATTGCAATAAAGATCCTTTTCCCATTACAGTAACACTTATAGATTCCAGGAGTTAAGACGTAATATCCTTGTGGGATATCATTTAGCCATCATAATAATATATTTTGAGCTTCCCAGTTGGCGCTAGTGGTAAAGAACCTGCCTACCAAAACAGGGAATGTAGGTTTGATCCTTGAGTCAGAAAGATCCCCTGAAGGAGGGCATGGCAACCCACTTCAGTATTCTTGCCTGGAGAATCCCCTGGACAGAGAGGCCTGGCAGGCTACACCCCTCCCACTTACAAGGAAGGAAGCCTGGCGTACTGCAGTCCATGTGATTGAAAAGAGTCAGATGCAACTGAAGTGATTTAGCACACACACAGAAATGTATTATATTTAACCAATAGATCCAAAATATAATTTTAACATGTAATCAATATTTTTAAATTATTAACTAGATATTTAACTTTTTTTTTCATATTTAGGCATGAATTCTAGACTCGTGACACATCCCAGTTTGGACTCTTCACATTTCAGGAGCTCAGGGGTCATTTCTGGTTTGAGGTTGCCATAGGGACAGTGCAGCTTTACATAAAATATTCTAGGACTTGTCTTTCTGGTTTTATTTTATTTCCTTAAGACACTTGATACAAAGGTCACAGATGTGATTAGAATCTCAAGTGAAACTCAAGCCTTGAAGTTCAGCTCCCAGGACCTGTGAATCAATCTGTAGAAGCTGCCTGCAAGGTACAGGCCCAAATAGGGGGCTGATTTCAAGCAAGTTGGACTTCAAAAATTCAACTCTGAAAACCCAGCTTATTACCAAAAGAACAGAACTCTGCTTCCTGTCTGTGACGATAAAGTCAACCCAGGGGTTGAGTTTTAGTTTGAAAGGTGCTGATTTTCTATGACCACTTTATGTGTTAAATCTTCTTATCCCACTTTTGAAGAAAGTAAAACTGGGACCTGGAGATGCCCAGTTACCTGCCCTTAGGGCCAAGCGGCTAAGGAGCAGCAGGGAGCACAGGTCTGAGTCAGTTGCTGCCGGGCACCACTGCTTCCTCCCTGAGCCTCACTTTCCCCATCTCTAAAATGGGCATGAGAATAGACCTTCCTCTGAGGATTACTGAGCTAATCCAGGTAGCACATAGAATTGTGACTGGCACTACATGTACATGACTGCTGCTGCTGGTGTTGGGATAGGTTTATTTAAGTGATCCAGTCTAATTCCAGAGGCAGAGCCCTTGGCCTAGGATGTGTGTGTGTGTGTGTGTGTGCGTGTGTGTGTGAAGGGCCACCGGCCCTCCAACTGTCAATCCAGTCGGGATCGAGACCAACATTGAATTAATTACCTGAAAACAGGATAAGAACTATATATAGGGACTTCCCTGGAGGTTCCTTTGGATATACCCATTTGAATGCAGAGTTCCAAAGAATAGCAAGAAGAGCTAAGAAAGCCTTCCTCAGTGATCAATGCAAAGAAATAGATGAAAAGAACAGAATGGGAGAGACCAGAGATCTCTTCAAGAAAATTAGAGATACCAAGGGAACATTTCATGCAAAGATGGGCACAATAAAGGACAGAAATGCTATAGACCTAACAGAAGCAGAAGGTATTAAGAAGAGGTGGCAAGAACACACGAAGAACTGTACAAAAAAGATCTTCACAACCCAGATAATCACGATGGTGTGATCACTCACCTAGAGCCAGACATCCTAGAATGCGAAGTCAAGTGGGCCTTAGGAAGCATCACTATGAACAAAGCTAGTGGAAGTGATGGAAGTCCAGTCGAGTTATTTCAAATCCTAAAAGATGATGTTGTGAAAGTGCTGCACTCAGTATGCCAGCAAATTTGGAAAACTCAGCAGTGGCCACAGGACTGGAAAAGGTCAGTTTTCATTCCAATCTCAAAGAAAGGCAATGCCAAAGAATGTTCAAACTATTGCACAATTGCACTCATCTCACACGCTAGCAAAGCAATGCTCAAAGTTCTCCAAGCCAGGCTTCGACAGTGTGTGAACCATGAACTTCCAGATGTTCAAGCTGGTTTTAGAAAAGGCAGAGGAACCAGAGATCAAATTGCCAACATCCGCTGGATCATCGAATAAGCAAGAGAGTTCCAGAAAAACATCTATTTCTGCTTTATAGACTACGCCAAAGCCTTTGACTGTGTGGATCACAACAAACTGTGGAAAATTCTTCAAGAGATGGGAATACCAGACCACCTGACTGCCTCTTGAGAAACCTATATGCAGGTCAAGAAGCAACAGCAAGAAATGGACATGGAACAACAGACTGGTTCCAAACAGGAAAAAGAGTACATCAAGGCTGTATATTGTCACCCTGCTTATTTAACTTATATGCAGAATACATCATGCGAAATGCTGGGCTGGATGAAGCACAAGCTGGAATCAAGATTGCCAGGAGAAATATCAATAACCTCAGATATGCAGATGACCCCACCGTTATGGCAGAAAGTGAAGAGGAACTCAAAAGCCTCTTGATGAAAGTAAAAGAAGAGAGTGAAAAACTTGGCTTAAAGCTCAACATTCAGAAAATGAAGATCATGGCATCTGGTCCCATCACTTCATGGCAAATAGGGAAACAATGGAAGCAGTGACAGACTATTTTGGGAACTCCCAAATTGGTGCAGATGGTGACTGCAGCCATGAAATTAAAAGGCGTGCTCTTTTAATTTCTCTGAGAAGTTGGCGCAAGCAGCAGGAACAGATCTAAGAACACTGACAAAAGGCCCCTCCCTGAATATCTGCTCCTTGAAAAGAAAAGCTGTGACCAACCTAGACAGCTTATTGAAAAGCAGAGACAGCGCTTTTGTTCGTCTGAGGGGAGGGCTGCTGGCAGGGGCCTGCGGTATGCCGCTTCAGGGAAGGGGCTCGACAATGGTCACCTGGCTTGTTGCCTTTCTGGTTGCCACTCCCCCGGCCGGCCGGACAAGACCAGCCAGTAGCGCGGCACCGATTCCTCTCGGGCTTACAGGTGCTGCTCTGAGCAGCGTCATCCTTTATACCAGAAAGCTGGCGGGCACTACGGGGAAAAAACAAAACAAGGAGAAAGTGGAGGAGGTGTTAGAAGAGGAGGAAGAGGAATAAGTGGTGGAAAAAGTTCTAGACCGTCGAGTGGTAAAGGGCAAGGTGGAGTATCTCCTGAAGTGGAAGGGGTTCTCAGATGAGGATAACACGCGGGAACCAGAAGAGCACCTGGATTGCCCTGACCTCATAACTGAGTTTCCGCCGTCACGGAAAACAGCACACGAGACAGATAAATCAGAGGGAGGCAAGCGCAAAGCTGATTCTGATTCGGAAGATAAGGGGGAGGAGAGCAAACCAAAGAGGAAGAAAGAAGAGTCAGAAAAGCCACGAGGCTTTGCCCGGGGTTTGGAACCAGAGTGGATTATTGGAGCTACGGGCTCCAGTGGAGAACCCATGTCCCTGATGAAATGGAAGAACTCTGGTGAGGCTGATCTGGTCCCTGCCAAGGAAGCCGATGTCAAGTGCCCGCAGGTTGTATCCTCCCATGAGGAAAGGCTGACGTGGCATTCTTACTCCTCAGAGGATGATGACAAAAAGGATAAGAACTAACTTTCTTGAATACCAGCGCCTGTCACATCTGACTGTGGGTTTCAAGTGGGGGAAGAAGGAGTTCTCCTTGTCTTGACACCATGAAGGTGGCTTGAGAAGATGTCCTTTGAAGAGCCAGTATAGCTTCTGTGTCCTGCAGCAGCATAGGGGCTTCAAAGCTGCTCCACGCTGTACAGTTTGCACACCCACCCCAGTGGAGGGGAAGGAGGGTCAGTGTTTCAAGGCAACCCGTTCTGAACTTTGCTTAAAAAAAAAAAAAAGCAAAGGGCCTTCTATGAAGGACAAAACGTAGAATGGGATGTGGGAGAGCAAGAGACACTGAAGATCTTCAAAGAGCATCTCCACAACCCACACAGCCTTCTTCCCGATGGTGTTAACTCTGCATTTTTACAGCGTAGCATGTGTGTAGTTTTTGGCTATTACTGGTGTATTATTTGGGGTGGGTGGGGTGGGGTGGGAAAGAAGGGAGATGGGTTAGGATCATTTTTGTTAAAATTTGGGGAAACGATGAAACAAAGGAAAGAACAACTAATGATGATTGGGTTCAGAGTCCAGAATGTTGTATCCTTTCAAAAAACGTCATTGGCAACCTAAATGAGCACTGAGAGAGACTGCTTAAAAGCTGTGAGTGCCTGAAACTTAGAAGCCAAGGTATTGCCTGCCTGAGTTCAATGCTGTTCCCAACAAAGGAACAAGAAGCTACCAAAGCTGCCCTTTGGGGGATGGAAACTGGTTGAGGAGGAAAAGTCTTACTGGGGTGTATACACAGGCAGATCATTCTGTCTTAGAGGTGCTACTCATGAAACTGACAGGAAGACCCTTTCTTTTCCTATTGTGACGTTACAAATATCAGCTTCTCCATCCAAGCCACTGGTGAAGAACTTAGGGACGGGCAGAGAGTGGAAAAGGAGGCAAGTGAGTAGGGAAAGACAAGGCCCGGTGCTCATAGGGTGGAAAACTCTTGGAGCCTCTGTTTTTTGAACTTTGAAACCATTGGGGGCAGGGTTCAGTCACTGACAGCACAGGGTCAAGAGTGGAATGATTTCAAAAGCCCTGGTCTCAGGAGAAGGTAAATTTTCATACTGGGGCAGTGGTTCACTTTGAAACAAAACAAATGTTTTAATCCTGAGAATTAACTAAAAGCCAAAACGCTGTCTTGAGTCATGAGATCCATCAGTTGTTGACATCGTCTTGATCTGCATCTAGAACTCCATTGTAATTTTCAGGCGTGTGTTAGGTTTTTGTGAAAACTTTTGTTTAAATGTAAACTTCATATCAACACTGTCAGTTTTTTGTCTTAATAAAACTATATAGATTTATAAAATAAATTAATTAATAAAAAGCAGAGACATTACTTTGCCAACAAAGGTCTCTCTAATCAAAGCTGTGGTTTTTCCAGTAGTCATGTATGGATGTGAAAGTTGGGCTATAAGAAAAGCTGAGCGCCGAAGAACTGATGCTTTTGAACTGTGGTGTTGGAGAAGACCCTTGAGAGTCCCTTGGACTGCAAGGAGATCCAACCAGTCAATCCTCAAGGAAATCAATCCTGAATATTCATTGGAAGGACTGATGCTGAAGCTGAAACTCCAATACTCTAGGCTCCTAATGTGAAGAGCTGACTCATGGGAAAAAGACCCTGATGCTGGGAAAGATTGAAGGCAGGAGGAGAAGGGGATGACAGAGGATGAGATGGTTGGATGGCATCTGACATCACTGACCTGATGGACATGAGTTTGAATAAGCTCCAAGAGTTGGTGATGGACAGGGGAGCCTGGCGTGCTGCATTCCATGGGGTCACCAAGAGCTGGACACGGCTGAGCAGCTGAACTAAACTGAACTGAACTGGCAGTCCAGTGGTTAAGATTTCACCTTCCAAAGCAGGGGGCATTGGGTCGATCACTGGTAGGGGAGCTAAGATCCCACATGCCTTGTGCCTAAAAAAAACAACCTAAACAACAGAAGTAATATCTAGCAAACTCAATAAAGACTTTAAAAATGGTCCACAGTTCAGTTCAGTTCAGTCGCTCAGTCGTGTCTCTTTGCAACCCCATGAACTGCAGCACAGCAGGCCTCCCTGTCCATCACCAACTCCCAGAGTTCACTCAAACTCACGTCCATTGAGTCGGTGATGCCATCCAGCCATCTCATCCTCTGCCATCCTGTTCTCCTCCTGCCCCCAGTCCCTATCAGCATGAGAGTCTTTTCCAATGAGTCAACTCTTCGCATGAGGTGGCCAAAGTACTGGAGTTTCAGCTTTAGCATCATTCCTTCCAAAGAAATCCCAGGGCTGATCTCCTTTAGAATAGACTGGTTGGATCTCCTTGCAGTCCAAGGGACTCTCAAAAGTCTCCTCCAACACCACAGTTCTAAAGCATCAATTCTTTGGCGCTCAGCTTTCTTCACAGTCCAACTCTCACATCCATACATGACTACTGGAAAAACCATAGCCTTGACTAGATGGACCTTTGTTGGCAAAGTAATGTCTCTGCTTTTGAATATGCTATCTAGGTTGGTCATAACTTTCCTTCCAAGGAGTAAGCGTCTCTTAATTTCATGGCTGCGATCACCATCTGCAGTGATTTTAGAGCCCCCAAAATAAAGTCTGACACTGTTTCCACTGTTTCCCCATCTATTTCCCATGAAGTGATGGGACCAGATGCCATGATCTTCGTTTTCTGAATGTTGAGCTCTAAGTCAACTTTTTCACTCTCCACTTTCACTTTCATCAAGAGGGTTTTGAGTTCCTCTTCACTTTCTGCCATAAGGGTGGTGTCATCTGCATATCTGAGGTTATTGATATTTCTCCCGGCAATCTTGATTCCAGCTTGTGCTTCTTCCAGCTCAGCGTTTCTCATGATGTACTCTGCATAGAAGTTAAATAAGCAGGGTGACAATATACAGCCTTGACGTACTCCTTTTCCTATTTGGAACCAGTCTGTTCTAGGTAAGGAAGAAAGGAGTCGGGGTGTTGCTGGATGGCCCAGGAACCCGACTGACTGGTTGGAATCCAGGGAGTGTACTGGCGAGCCCAGAATGTGGGCCCCTATAGGGGGCTCACCTCTATAGAGATGGCTCACCCAGGGAAGAAGCCCCAGGCTCGTCAGAGCCACCACGGCCACAGCTGATTGGACAGCAGAGAACACCTGACAGCAGGTAGCCAATGGGAGCCTAGCCCACAGCCAGTGAAATCCACAGCTGGGGAGAGCTCCACCCAAACAGATGTCCCCAGGTGTGAACAGAAGATACCAAGAGAGATAGAAAGATGGGCACGGGGATGGAGCCTGGACCGCGAAGGGGAGTCTGAGCTCAGCAGTCCAAGAAGTCTGTGCGAGCAGCAGGAGCAGATCAAAGAACGCTGACAGAAGTCCCCTCCATGAATCCGCTTCAGGTCCTCGCCAGCCCTGGGATCGTCACCTGTGTTCCCCTGTCCCCCCGAGAGGTTCCTCTTGCACCGCGGCATCTCACAGGAAGTCCCTCGAACCCTGAAGCCTCAGTGTGGCTCTAGCAACCAGGAAGCTACCTGCCGCCAACCAGAGCTGGTCAGCACGGGTCTGCCACCTGCTCTACACGGCACCAGGGTCCACTGGAGGCTAAGTCCCCAGAGAAGAGCGTTTCAGATCCGGCTTGTCCTCTGAGTACCATAGGATAAGATGACATTTTCCTATGCAACCCTCTCTCTGCTTCCCTTCCCCTGACCTGACCCTAACTCCTCCTCCCTGAAGGCCTCCCTGCTCTCACTTCATCCCAAGAGCCAGATGCCCCCTAACAGATAAGAGCGCAGTATAGACCCAGAACCGCCCCTTCCAGCCAGCAGCCCCCTCCTCACTGTGGATTTGCTACCTGTCCATTCTCTGGGCAAGATTCTGGCCTTGTTGACCCATCAAAGGCCACTAGGGCTGTGGGTTCGTCACTGTTGACCATGTTGGCAGCAGCAACTGAGAAAAGAGACAGACCAGCACTCTGGGGAGAGGGTGAGACCCCAAGGATGAGCAGGCAAGTTTGGCTCCCAGACAAGAGTGAGACCTGGCAGAGAGAATTGGCTTTCCCCTCCCAGACAGGCCAACTGAGAGACAGAGCTTCCACTTGAGCTGGAGACACAAGCTGGGCAGTAAACTTGGTGATCAAGTAAAAATCGTTACATAACAAGATTAACAACAATGAGTCAACTTTAGCTGCCGGACTCTGTGCTCTATACTGTGTATACACAGTATTAGTCAGTTGTCTTCCTTATTCCCATTTTAGGGGTGAGGAAGTTGAGGTTCAGAGGAGTGAAATGACTTGATCAATTTCCATGCTAAACCACAGCGAGATCTATATACATGTACCTGATATATGTGAAAAAGACTTCAGAGAGCTGGGGCGGGGTGGAGGAGAGGACTTGGCTTGAGAACGGGCTGATGCTCAGATGGAGCTGACTCCCACGGGGCCAGCTGGACGCTCTGACCTTTCCCACAAGCTCCAGCTTCCAATTCAAACTGTCCATCTTAGAACTGCAGTCAAGTAGCACGTGTGCTCTCATCGACTGCTCAGCCCAGAGCACTGGTCTATGGAGGGTGGGCGTGGTGGGGTGGGATGCTCCAGAAGCTTCCTGAGCTTGGAGCCAGGAGAAGAAGGACCAGATATGTCCCCATCTTCACTGTTCCAGTGCAAGCTACAGCCAGGGACCCACGCAGCTCAGTTTTAAGCACCGCTGGAGGCCCTGTCCCTCCTACCTCATCATAAACCATCCCCTCCCACCCGGGAGACAACACAGTTTTGGCCGCAGTTCCCACACTAAGGAAAAAGTGCTGCTTCCTCCTGGTTGGAGGTCGGATTTGCTTCCAGTTGTCAGTCAACCCCCAGCTCTGCACGGAGCAGGTGAAAAGTCAGGTGGGTGATCGGAACACCAAGGCCAGCCCCGTGGGAACCAGGGGCCTGTAAGGCCCAAGAGCAGTTTTTGTGTGTTTGGTTTTGGCTGTGCCACAAGGCTTGTGGGATCTTAGATCGCTGACCAGGGATTGAATCCAAGCCCTCAGCAATGAGAGCGCGGAGTCCTAACCCCTGGATCATCAGGGAATTCCCAAGAACAGCCATTTCTTTTTTTTCTTTAACATTTAATTTATTAGTTGCGGTTTGTGGCATCTAGTTCCCTGACCAGGGAGCGAACCCAGGCCCCCGGCATTGGGAGCGTTGAGTCTTAGCCACTGGCCCATCAGGGAGCTCCTGAGAACAGCCATTTCTGCAGGTTGCGGAATTTGAGTGGGAGACCGGCGTGCCCAGCCGAGGTGCCTTGCTCCCTCCTTCATTCACTGATTCGTCCATTCAACTCCCGAACCCTGAGTGCTTACGTGTGCCAGGCACTGCGCCACGTGCCCGGGTCACAGAGGTCATATCAGAAGCTCCCGACATTGGGAGGGGTTCAGGGCTCTCTCTCTTCACTTGAGCCGGTGACCTCTCCCTAACCCAGGCCTGGAGTTCCTCTGAGCCAGTCTTGGCCCTCCATCCTGCCTCGTCCCCTGTCCCCGGGTACCCTTTCCTGAGCTCACAGGCGCTGACTTCAGTGATGTAACTGCTGGCCTGAAATCGGAGGGGCTTGGGGCTTCGCTTTTCTCCAGTGTGACTCAGGCACGGACAGGACCTGGGATGTGTTAAGGTTCTCCGTTTTTTACGCAATTGTTTTTCTTCACTCAAACCACAGGCCTTGTGGGGGCACCCCCATCCCCCTTCTCAACCCAGTGACGGTCAGGATTTAGACACTGAGGAAATAAAGAACCTCTCCTCTGCTGGGGTCAAGCCCAGTCCTCAAGAAGGTGCTGCCGTGGAGGCAGGCCTCCGTCCAGAAACACCCTCTGCCCCCGCAAGGCTGGGACCGCCTCCCTCCCTCCTCCCCCTCCTCCCCCTCCTCCCTTTGCCTCTTTTCCCTCTTCCCCAGGCAACAAAGTGGTCTCACGTTCCACCGCTTAGCAATGGGAGATCTGATTTTTCCTAAACTTACTGTATTTCCTTTGGGTTTTATTTTTGTTTCTTTATTTGCACGCACTGGGTCTCAAGGGCCGCACAAGGGATCTTCCATCTGCGTTGCATACGGCATCCGGCATCTTTAGCTGCAGTGTGTGGGGTCTTCAATTGTGGCATGCCAACTCTTAGTTGCGGCATGGGGGATCTAGTTCCTCAACCAGGGCTCAGGCCCCCTGCATTGAGAGCGCAGAGTCTTCGCCACAGGACCACCAAGGGTAGTCCCTGGGTCGCTATATTTCTGAGAAAGAAAACCTGAATAGATGAATAGATGACTCATTCATTCATGGAGCAGCGCTGAACTATTAAGAGCGTATGTTCGAGAGCCAACCTTTTGGTGTGTCCAGCTTCTCTGCTTGCTGTCTTTGCGATCGTAGACTGGTGAATCCCCCCTGTGCCTCCATCCCCTTGTATGGGGTGTGGTGAGGACCAAGGAGGGCTTCCCAGGTGGCGCGAGGGGTAAAGAATCCGCCTGCCAGTGAAGTAGATGTAAGTGATGCGGGTTCGACCCCTGGTTTGGGAAGATCCCCTGGAGGAGGGCACTGCAACCCACTCCTGGATCTGTGCCTGGAGAATCCCACGGACAGAGGAGCTTGGTGGGCTACAGTCCATGGGTCGCAGAGAGTCAGACACGACTGAAGTGACTTGCTTGCAAGCACAAGGACTCGGGAAATGGTGTCAGCAAGGTGAGGATTAGCCAAGGTGCTGAGCACCTCCCTGAGGGCCCTAGGAGCCTCTGGGGGTCTCAGGCCTGGGGGCGAGTGGTCAGGTCTCTGGCTTCTGGAGGGATGGGGTGCCAGAGGAGAGGGGGCAAGTGAAGAAGCCGGTGCTGTTGCCCGGGTGGGAAAGGATGAGGCCTGGGGAAAATACCGCAGAGACCGGCAGGCCTGAGCCATAGGCTGGCCACTAGGCGTCAGAGACAGAAGTCAGAAGAGCGGGTCCCTCTGGGGGAAGGAGGGGAACGGACGGGGATGAGACGCAAGGGAACTTCCTGGGGGCTGAGAAGTTTCTCCATCTCCATCTGGGTGGTAGTTACACGCATATCTACAAAGGTTTAAAAACATTTATTTTTTTTGGTGGAACTGTCACTTAAGATTTGTGTGTTTTACTGAGATAAACTGTACCTCAATAAAACAATAAAGGGAATCCCCTGGCAGACCAGTGCTTAGGACTCAGTGCTTTCACTGCTGGGCCCCAGGTTCAACCCCTGGCCAGGGAACTAAGATCCTGCAAGCCAAGTGGTGCAACCAAAACAAAAAGAGAGAGAGAGAGAAGTAAATAAATAAATTTAAAATAAAATCCCAATGCCCACATCTAGGACTTGAATAGCTGAGTAGATGGGGATGTCATTTCTAGAGGTGGGAAGCCTGAAAGAAATGCTGACTTGAGGGAAAAGATCAAGAATTAGGTGAGACTAATTTCTGGGACTTCCCTGGTGGTCTGGTGACTAAGGCTCCGGGCTCCAAATGCAGGGGACTTGGGTTCAATCCCTGGTCAGGGAACTAGATCCCACATGCTGCCACTAAAAGATCCCACATCCCCCAGCTAAGACCAGCGCAGTCAAAATAAATAAATAAAATATTAAAAGAAAAAATCACTGACTGCAGTGGGAGAAGGGTTGGTGGTAGGGGAGGGAAGGGGTGAGCTGAAAATCCTTTGAATAAATCAGATGTTATCTTGCCTGAGGAACTTTTCATGGAACTTTCCCAAATTCTCCACATGGGGCTTAACAGAAACTTAGATATAAGAAAGAATGCTTTCAGTCAGCAAAAGCTAATGTGATCTTAGATTGGAGCGACAGAGCTCAGGACCAAGCCGTGGAGAGATGGCCCAAATACATGACTTTTCCATTTCCAGAACAGCTACTGTATCCATCCTTTCCTTGTACAAACAAAAGCAAAAAGCCGCACGTAGCGACAGTCAGACGTTTCTATGAGGGGAGGAAAGGTGCGTGCTGAAAGACCCTGCTGCTGGGAAAGACCGAGGGCAGGAGGAGAAGGGGACGACAGGATGAGATGGCTGGATGGCATCACTGACTCGATGGGCACGAGTCTGAGTGAACTCCGGGAGTTAGTGATGGACAGGGAGGCCTGGCGAGCTGCGGTCCAGGGGGTCGCAAAGAGTCGGACACGACTGAGCGACTGAACTGAACTGAAGCCCCTTCAGTTGTGTCTGCCTCTGCCACCCCATGGACTGTAGCCCGCCAGACCCCCCTGTCCAGCGGGTTTTCTAGACGAGGATGCTGGAGTGGGCTCCCGTTTCCTCCTCCAGGGGATCTTCCCGACTCAGGGATCGAACCCGCGTCTCTTATGTCTCCTGCACTGGCAAGCGAGTGTTTTTTATCACAGCGCAATCTGGGAAGCCTGGAAGGAGGAACACCCAGTCATCCAGTCATTAACAGTGTTTATCTCTGGGGAGTAGGACCAGAGATGGAAAGAGGAGGGGCAGAGCATCCCCCTTAATTAACACACTTCTGTGTTGGTGGGAATGTTAATCACAAGCTCTTATTTCACACCATCCAGCCTTGCTATATATATAAGTTCCCTGAGCAGGTACCAAACCCAGGCCCCCTGCATTATGAGCACAGAGTCCTAGCCACTGGACCAGCAGGGAAGTTCCCAGCCTTGCTTTAACTGCCAGTTTAGAGGAATTACGGGGAATGAAGGAACAAATGGACTGACTCCAAGAGCCAGTAAGAGAAAATCTAGAGGGCGGGACTTCCTGTACAACACCTAGCCAGTCTCTCCAAAGGGTCACTGTCCCCGAAAGGAGGGCTGCTGCTGCTGATAAGTCGCTTCAGCTGTGTCTGACTCTGTGTGACCCTGTAGACAGCAGCCCACCAGGCTTCCCCATCCCTGGGATTCTCTAGGCAAGAACACTGGAGTGGGTTGCCATTTTCTTCTCCAATGCATGAAAGTAGAAAGTGAAAGTGAAGTCGCTCAGTCGTGTCCGACTCTTAGCGAGCTCCTGGCCTGCAGCCCACCAGGCTCCTCCATCCATGGGATTTTCCAGGCAAGAGTGCTGGAGTGGGGTGCCATTGCCTTCTCCGAAAGGAGGGCACTGGCTTATAATCTCAAGAATGTACAATCACACGTGATGCACAGCCCTGGGTAGAATATCAGCGGGCACAAACCAACTGGAAAGGTTGACTGGATAAATCTAAATAAAATCATGTTTTATAAAAAAATAAAACCCATGCCCCCTGCTTTGGAAGGTGAAATCTTAACCACTGGACTGCCAGTTCAGTTCAGTTTAGTTCAGCTGCTGTCATGTCCAACTCTTGGTAACCCCATGGAATGCAGCACGCCAGGCTCCCCTGTCCATCACCAACTCTTGGAGCTTATTCAAACTCATGTCCATCAGGTCAGTGATGCCATCCAACCATCTCATCCTCTGTCATCCCCTTCTCCTCCTGCCTTCAATCTTTCCTAGCATCAGGGTCTTTTCCAATGAGTCAGCTCTTCACATCAGGAGCCTAGAGTATTGGAGTTTCAGCTTCAGAATCAGTCCTTCCAATGAATATTCAGGATTGATTTCCTTGAGGATTGACTGGTTGGATCTCCTTGCAGTCCAAGGGACTTTCAAGAGTCTTCTCCAACACCACAGTTCAAATCATCAGTTCTTTGGTGCTCAGCTTTCTTTATAGTTCAACTCTCACATCCATACATGACTACTGGAAAAACCATAGCTTTGACTAGGCAGACCTTTGTAATGTCTCTGCTTTTTAATAAGCTGTCTAGGTTGGTCATAGCTTTTCTTCCAAGGAGCAAGAGTCTTAATTTCATGGCTGCAGTCACCATCTGCACCAATTTTGGAGTCCCCCAAAATAAAAGTCTCTCACTGTTTTCACTGTTTCCACATCTATTTGCCATGAAATGATGGGACTGGATGCCATGATCTTAGTTTTCTGAATGTTGAGTTTTAAGCTAACATTTTTACTCTCCTCTTTCACTTTCATCAAGAGGCTGTTTAGTTCTTTGCTTTCTGCCATAATGATGGTGTCATCTGCATATCTGAGGTTATTGATATCTCTCCTGGCAATCTTGATTCCAGCTTGTGCTTCCTCCAGCCCAGCGTTTCTCATGATGTACTCTGCATATAAGTTAAATAAGCAGGGTGACAATATACAGCCTTGATGTACTCCTTTCCTGATTTGGAACAAGTCTGTTGCTCCATGTCCAGTTCTAACTGTTGCTTCTTGACCTGCATACTGGTTTCTCGAGAGGCAGGTCAGGTGGTCTGGTATTCCCATCTCTTGAAGAATTTTCCACAGTTTGTTGTGATCCCCACAGTCAAAGACTTTGGCGCTCAGAGTCAGTCAAACGTGGCTTCACATTAGGACTCCTTCAGGCTCAAGTGTGAGGACACAGACGAGGTGTCCCAGGTCCCAAACCCTGCTTTTCTCATCTACCAAACCCAGACAAGGGCAGCTCAGCTTTCGACACCACCTGCCACCTCGCCTCCAGAAATGTGGGCAGCAGTTCCAGCCTGGCTCTTCTGAGGACTGAGTGACTGCTCTGACACTTCCCTCAGAAGCCTGCCCCATGCAAGTTCTCACACGGATTAGCAATCAGCATTCATTTTGGTTCAGTTCCAAGTCTGGCTTCCGGACATGCGTGGTGGTCCAGTGGTTAAGAATCCGCCTTGCAATGCCGGGGACACGAGTTCAATGCCTGGTCTGGGAAGATCCCACGTGCCGCGGGGCAACTAAGCTCAAGTGCCTCAGCTACTGAGCCCAGGAGTCACAGGCACTGAAGCACACCTAGAGAGGCCAACGCATAGGGAAGCCTGGGGACCTCAGCTAGCGAGTAGCACCCACTCGGCAACTAGAGAAAACCCACTTGCAGCAATGAAGGCTCAGCATCGCCAAAAAATGAAAAATATTAAAAAGGTAAAAAAAAGTCTGACTTCTCACGACAGCCAAAGGCAAGGCTCAATCCTTCATTAGCTCTTGAGTTAAAAAAAACAACAACAAGCGAAAAAAAAAACACCCTGAAGGATGTTACTGACATAATTGGGGAAATTACAGTGTGGACCACATGTCAGATAACATCGTGTTGAAATTAAAGTGAGTAAGATAATGGTGATTTTAAACACTGTCCTTAACCTTAGGAGACACATGATGAAGGGGTTAGGGCTGGAGTTTAACGACCTCTGCTTTCAGATGGGTCAGGGAAAAAAGAAAGAGGAGACCAGATGGGGACTTCCCTGAGGGTCCAGTGGCTAAGACTCCATGCTCCCAGTGCAGCGGGCCCGGGTTTGATTCACCCTTCAGGGAACTGGATCCCACATACCACGGCTAAGAGTTTAGCATGCTGCAACTAGAAGATACCCCATGCCACCACCAAGTAAATAAAATTTTTAAAAAATATTTCTTTATCTGACTGTGTTGGGTCCTCACTGCTGCACACAGGGTCTCCAGTCTTCGCTGTGGCATGTGGGGTCTTCACTTGCGGCATGCAGACTCTCAGCTGCAGCGTGTGAGATCCAGCTCCTTGACCAGGGATCTAACCTGGGCTCCCTGCCTTGGGGGCACGGAGTCCTAGCCACTGGGCCATCACAGAAGTCCCCCATCCTGACATCACAGAATCTGTGATGTCCACCCACTGGCCCTAGGTTGAAATTTGATGGGCTAGACAGAAATGGAAAACAACGCAGATGAGCACCAGCTAGCAAACAGAGGGACACAAGGTGCCACCCTTACAATGGAATACTACTCAGCAAGAGAAAAGAATTATCTATGGGCACACGCTGGGACCTGGATGAACCTCAAAAATATGCTTCGGAGAAGAAGCTGGACACAAGAGACTACGTATTACATGGTCTGTTTATATGACGTGTCCAGAAAGGGCAAAGTTACAGACAGAAAGATTAGTGGTTTCCTGGGGCAGGGACAGGAACTAGCAGTGAGTGTACATGAAGGATCATGTTGGGTTGATGAAATGTTTCAGAACTGATTTATGGTGATGGTTGCATAACTTGGTAAATTTACTAAAAATTACTCAATTGCATGCATGAAAAGTGTGAACAATACGGTATGCAAATATGCCTCAATAATGTTGTTTTTAAATGTCCCTGGGCCAGAGCACACTGACTAATGGCTTTGGGGTTTTGGACGCACGGGGTCCCATCACCCTTGCTTGGCGATCTTACCCCCCGCAGTCATCGGTCATATTTGTGCTGCCCCCACCGGGCTGTGCATCCTCAGGGGAAGGAGGGGCCGTTTGTGTTTTGCTCACACCACACACCAGGGCCTGCTTGAGGAAGCTGCTCTCTAAATATTTGTCTAATGAGTGAAGGGATGGTGTCATGTTCCCCTTCGGGAAATGGTGGGGTTTCTGGTAGCTCCTGTTACGTGGTCATCAAATATTTCGCCACTATCCTTTTCCATGGCTGTGTGCTTGCTAAGTCACTTCAGTTGTGTCAGACCCTTTGCGACCCCATGGACTGTAGCCCGCCAGGCTCCTCTGTCCATGGGATTCTCCAGGCAAGAATACTGGAGCGGGTTGCCATTCCCTCCTCCTGGAGAGCTTCCTGACCCAGGGACTGAACCTACGGCTCTTACGTCGCCTGCATTGGCACGTGGGTTCTTTACCACTAGCGCCACCTGGGAAGCCCCCTTGGCTGAGCACCTGGGAATACCTTTACCCCTCAGGAGAGCGTTCAGTTCTGTTCATCATGTTGCAGTTTGAAACCTTGTCCTTGTTCCCTGGAATTGCTGACTTTAGAGTCATTTGAGGACTTCCCTGGTAGTCTAGAAACTTCACTGGTGGCTCAGACAGTAAAGAATCTGCCTGCAACGTGGGAGACCCGGGTTCAATCCCTGGCTTGGGAAGATGCCCTGGAGAAGGGAATGGCAACCCACTCCAGTATTCTTGCCTGGAGAATCCCATGGACAGAGGATCCTGGCGGGCTCCAGTCCACGGGGTCACAAAGAGTTGGACACCACTGAGCAACTCACACTTTCACTTTCACTGGTAGTCTAATGGTTAAGACTCCATACCCAATGCAGGGGCCTTGTCAGGGAACTAAGAACCCACATGCCACATGGCACAGCAAGGAAAAAAAATTAAAATAGAGTGATTTGGGCTTTAGGGTCTAACATTTCTACCATTTACCAAAGGCTTACTATGTACAGGGGCTTTGTGTGTATAATTTCATTCAGCCTTTGCAAGTTCTGTGGACCTGGTGTTGTTATTTCCCCTAGTTTGCAAATCAGAACACCGAGGCCAAAAGAGGTTAAAGCAGTCACCCAAGGTCACACAGCTGGGCAGAAAAGCAACGTCAAGATGTGAACTCAGGACCTTCCAAGTCCAGGCCCTTGAAACTAAACACACATCTTAGGCATTCAATGAAATGATATCCATCAGACACAGGGGCAAGGAAAGGGAGCTGAGAACTGGAATTTCCCTGAACCCCTGTTGACATCTGTTTTAATGCCTACAAACTGCATCTTGGGTAATTTTAAGAACTAGAAAATAGATACTTTATTAATATCAGTGAATAGTATGACTAGTTCAACTAGGGGTCCTTTTGTTACCTGGGTGCCACTGTTTTCTACCTCTGCCCGTCTCTCAAGATCGCAAGTAAATTTGCTGCCTTGGCTCTTTTGCAAAATTTCTCCCTTGAAATCGCTGGGGTGAACCCAGATTTCACGTTTTCTAACCCTGCGTGCTGGCCCCATCTAGTGGTTAACGTTGGGAAGTACACCAGCCTTCCTCTGACAAGCTGCAGGGTGAGTCACGGTTTGGGGGAATGAATGCTTCCTGAGCTCAGTTCAGTCGCTCAGTCGTGGCTATTTGCTACCCCATGAACTATAGCACGCCAGGCTTCCCTGTCCTTCATCATCTCCCGGAGCTTTCTCAGACCCATGTCCATTGAATCGGTGATGCCATCCAACCATCTCATCCTCTGTCGTCCCCTTCTCCTCCTGCCCTCCGGTAGTCATGAACGGATCTGAGATTTGTACCATAAAGAAGACTAAGCACTGAAGAATTGATGCTTTCAAACTGTGGAGTGGGAGAAGACTCTTGAGAGTCCCTTGAACTGCAAAATCAAGCCAGTCAATCCTAAAGGAAATCAACCCTGAATATTCATTGGAAGGACTGATGCTGAAGCTGAAACTCCAATACTTTGGCCACCTGATGGCGAAGAACTGACTCATTAGAAAAATACCTTGATGCTGGGAAAGATTGAAGGCAAGAGGAGATGGGGACGACAGAGGATGAGATGGTTGGATGGCATCATTGACTCAGTTGCCGTGAGTCCGCACAAATTCTGCGAGATGGTGAAAGACAGGGAAGCTTGGCGGGCTGCGGTCCATGTGGTCGCACAGAGTCAGACAGACTGAGGGACTGAACACACAGTCCTGCGTGCTCTCTCCATCTAGTGGTGAGAGTCGGGAAGTACACCAGCCTTCCTCTAACAAGCCGCAGGGTGAGGCAAGGTTTGGGAGAATGAATGCCTTCCAGCGCTTCTGGGACAAAGTTAGCCACAGTCTTCAGGTCACCAGAGGCCAGGTTCTCCAGATGCGTTCTAGCTACCTCTTGGGAGGTCGCCTTAACTCTATAATTATAAGTTATTTCATCAAAGGAAATAACATAACATCCTAGATTTACTAGGTGTAATATTTTGCTGTATTTCCTGCAGCTCTCAGAATCTTCAGTAAAAGCAGACCTCTAAGCCCCATCCCTTTGGCCTTCCTCCCAAAAAGTCATCTCCATGCCAAAATTGAGAGCATCAGTTCCTTGTAATTATATTTTGTTTGTTTATTTGGCTGTACTGAGTGGCATGTGAGATCTCAGTTTCCCCATCAGAGATCAAATCTGTGCCCCCTGCATTGGGAAAGCAGAGTCTTAACCAATGGACCACCAGGGAGGTCCCATAATTTTTTTTGTTTTTTGTTTTGCTTTAACCACACGTTATATGGGCATCTCTGGTGGCTCAGACATAAAGAATCTGCCTGCAAGGTGGGAGACCCAGGTTCTACCTGTGGGTTGGGAAGATACCCTGGAGAAGGGAACAGCTACCCATTCTAGTATTCTTGCCTGTAGAATTCCAAGGACAGAGGTGCCTGGTGGGTTACAGTCCATGGAGTTGCAAAGAGTCCGATGGGACTGAACAACTAACACTTTCACTTTCTCACGTTATATAGCCATATGCAATGTGCATTTGAAGTATGTAGAGATTCCCTGGTGGTCCAGTGGGGTCTTAGGTTCAATCCCTGCTCAGGGAACTGAGATCCCACCAGTTACTCATCAAAGCAAAAAAATGCAAACCCATAAGTGATGTACTGTGCATATATCATACCATCCCTGTGTCTGACATTTGCCACTTTTCATTTGTCACTCAGCTCTGGTTCCTGAAACTTACAGAGGGTAATCCACATAGTTCTAGTGCAGCCATTTTTATCTTCTGTATAACATCCCATTGCAGGACTGAACTATGGTTTGTTTATCTGTTCCTCTAGTGATGGAAAATTAGCCTTGATTCCAGTTTTTAATATTACAAATAGCACTACAGGAAACATCCTCAAATGTGTCTTCTTGTGTCGGTGTGTGGGTCCCCCTAGGACTGGGCTTTGCCGGGAAAGGGTTACAGGTGGGCAGGTGGGAAGGGCCGGAGGCAGCCAGGCCCCTGAGCCCAGCACATGGAATTTCTGGGTCACAGGGCTCTATGTCTTACGTCTTCAACCTCACCTGCTGCTGCTAAGTCGCTTCAGTCGTGTCCAACTCTGTGCGACCCCATAGACGGCAGCCCACCAGGCTCCCCTGTCCCTGGGATTTTCCAGGCAAGAGTACTGGAGTGGGGTGCCATTGCCATCTCCAATGCATTGGTCTTATCTCCAGTGCTACCTCTTTAACTGACATCGGGGGGCTCTTGCTCCCGCAAGAGATCTGGGTGACTGCCATTTCCTGGGTATATAGCTTAGCCCTGGAGTGCATGCCACCATCTGCTCATTTCACAAATATTTCTTGACATCAGCTGTGCCATGTGTCATACCATCCCTGTGTCTGACCCAAGAAGCTCGTGTCTTTGACAGCCTCTGTGAAGATGGCAGGCTAACTACCTGTGAGCTTGCCAACAGGGCAAAATCTGAGACCCTTCCCCACCACGTGCAAGGCACTATCATGAGCCTGCCAGGGGCAAACAGAAGGGTCCCTCTTGGCCTGTTTTGAAGGGTATGATGGTTAATTTTATCCATCAGCTTGACTGGGTCCTGGGGGTGCCCATGTATGTGTGTGTTAGTTGCTCAGTCATGTCTGACTCTTTGCAACCCTATGGACTGTAGCCCACCAGGCTTCTCTGTCCATGGGATTCTCCAGGCAAGAGAATTCTCCAGGAGTGGGTTGCCATGCGCTCCTCCAGGGGATCTTCCCAACCCAGGGATTGAACCTGGGTCTCCTGCATTGTAGGCGGACTTTTTACCATCTGAGCCACCAGGGAAGCCTGGAGAGCCCATATATTTGCTTAAATGTTATGTCTGGGTGTGCCTATGAGAATGTTTCTGGATGAGATCAACATTTTTTTGGGGGGGGTCACACCTCATGGATTGCAATATCTTAGTTCTGTGACCAAGGATCGAACTTGGGCCCCAGAAGTAGAAGCGCCAAGTCCTAACCACAAGATGACCAGGGAATTCCCAAGATCAGTATTTAAATTGGTAAACGGGTGAAGCTGATTGCCCTTCCCAATATGGGTAGGCTTTATTCAGTCCACTGAAATCTGAGTATAATAAAAGGCTGAGTAAGAAAGAAATCTCTCTCTGCCTCAATGATTTCAAGGTGTGTCATTGAACTTCTGCCCTGGAACTCAGACCCAAGCTAGAGCTACACCATTAGTTCTTCTGCGGTTCAGATGTTGCAGCCTCCATAATTATGTGAGCCAATTCCTTGTAATAAATTTCTCTACACATGCACGTGCACACACACACACACACACACACACACACGGGTGAATCTGCCTGCAATGCAGAAGACACAGGAGCTGCAGGTTCAATCCCTGGGTCGGGAAGATCCCCTGGAGAAGGGCGTGGTAATCCACTCCAGTATTCTTGCCTGGAGAATCCCATGGACAGAGGAGCCTGGTGGGCTACAGTCCATGGGGTTGCAAAGAGTCAGATGCGACTGAACACACATATCCATCTATACACATGCATCCTATTGGTCTATTTCTCTGGAGAACCCTGGCTAGTACAAGGGGCTCACGGTTAAGAAAGAACTTCACACCACACCGCGTGTTTTCTTAATAGCATTTATTACCATCAGGTGGTCACAGCAGTGCTTTTGTTCCTTTGCTTATTTTCCATCCACCACAACCCCACGAAAGGAGGTCCCTGGTCTGTCTTTTTCACCCTTGCAGAGAGCCTGCCATATGGGCGATGCTCAAAGAATCCCGGCCGAGTGAATGAATGAATGAACTTAGGCGCTGGACCAGAGCAGAGTGAGAACAGCAGTGGTGGGCGTGGAGACGCTGTACTGGAGGAGGGTGGGAAGTAAGCACTCTGCAGGTTCTGAGCATTTACAACGCCCCTGCAAGGAGCCACCGCTCAGTTGCCTCGCTAGTGGCAGGAGGGGAGTCCTGTGCGCAAAAGCCAACACTGGGGTGGTGGATGTGCGCTAGGTTCCTTTGGTGGGAACAGCCCTCTCTGCATCCCGCAGTTATACTGGGGGCAGCCATGGTCCTACCGGGAGATGCCGCTCCCACCCCAGGCCACAGCTGATTGGATCAAGGAGCTGGGCCAATCAAATCGCTTCCCTGGGAGTTTGGAATTGGGGCTAAGAGTCACCAGGGAGAAAGAGAGAGTGATTCATGGTTTCTGTGTGTGTGTGTTGGGACCTGAGCACATAAAACAAGGTGCTATGCAGAGAAGAATGGAGTGGGGCCAGGCCAGGGAGCTGATGAGAGAGGAGGAGAGAGGCAGGCACTCTGGACCTGACTCAGGTCCTTCCTTGGCCTGTGGGCACTCGCACTTGGGCGCTGTGAGACCCCTCTGGGCCTGATGACCCAGTTACTTTTACCGCTTAATCCACTTCTGGTATTTCTTTAGCTTGAAACCCACAGTCTCTGTGGATGAAATCAATGTGTTAACTTGCCACTTGGGTGTGTGTATCCACCCCGGAGGAAGATTCCCTTTCCTCTTTGTGTTTTGCCTGTTAAATGGGAAGGCAGCCCTGGGCCCACGCCCGTTGGGAGGTCAAAGCGGGTGACTAGGTCCCAGAGGGAGAAGAAGCCAGCTTCGGGTTAAACACATTCCATAGAGAAGCCAGACCAGTCATTCCCAGACCCGGCTCTTGGCCATCCATCTGTGATTGACTTGGGGACCAGAGGTGGCACTTGTTTAGGGAACAACGGTGAGAGACCTGAGTGGTGCGTAGAAGCAGAAAGAACAAGAAACTTCTTCCAGAGGTTTTTCAACAACAGCAGTAACAACGCCTTGGGGTGTTTTCCAGCAATACTGCGTTTATAAAGAGTTCTCCATGGGGCAGCTGGTTAGTCTCTGGTGATGTTCGTGGGACTTGGAGGGATCATAAAAGTGAGATGGAAGAATACTCCCTCCCCAACATACATAGCCTTGGTAACACTGGATTGTAATTGCTGGGACCTCCCCCCACCCCCACCCCTGCCAGAAGGGCACCCTGTTGGGCGGCACCCAGTCTTTCTTATTCATTGTAAATCCCTAGGGGAATGGATACAGTGCTTGACCGAAAAAGCCCTGGACTGCTGGAAGGTAAAGGAGTAGAACAGACGAAAGACATTCAGAAGGACTTCCCTGGTGGTACGGTGGCTAAGAATGCCCCTGGCAATGCCAGGGACACAGGTTTGATCCCCGGTCCGGGAAGACCTCACATGCCCTGCAGCAACTAAAACTGTGCGTCGCTACCGCCGAGCCTGTGTGCCGAGAACTATGAAGCCCGAGCACGCCAGAGCCCGCGCTCCACGACAGCTAGAGAGAGCCCACGTGCAGCAACAAAGACCGCCACCGCCAGAAATAAATTAAGAACTTTTTTTAAAAAGAAAGGGTTTTGGTGAAAGTCTGTACCAGAAACACAATTGCAGAAATGCACAAGAAAAGAGAAAATCAGAGAATCTCCTGGGGGTAGCCTCTTGATTTTTTTTTTTTTTAAATCATCCAGGAGTGCAAGGAGAGAACTTTCCAGAAGTCTGGCCTTCCACGCCACCTGCTCCCTGCCTACCTTCTAGGTTCCCACCCTGTCCTACATGTCCATCTCACTGCACTCACGTCCCACGACCACACATCTACTCCTCCATCTTCCCTGAGCGCTCTGCTAAGGTGCCCCACGCTCATCCTGTCAGCTGACCTGTAAGGCAGGGACGATGGTTACAGCCATTCTACAAAGGAGGAGCCAGGGTCTAAGGAGCAACACTAACCTGCCCAGGGTCCTATGCGTGGCTGTAGCAGAGGCAGAATTTGAAGCCAGGCTGTTTGTTTCCTGCAGGTTGGAGGAGAGAGAGAGGCAGGGCAGTGGGTGAGGAGGGCTCAGGGGGCCTCCCAGGGTTTGAGTACCCATCCTGACTCCACCACTGTCTACTCATGTGATGAGTTCCTTGGGCACATCATTCAACCTCTTGGAATAAATATTCTGCCTGTAAAATAAAGATTTCCACTCCACAGGGCAGGCTGAGAATTAAATGAGATAATGACTCTAATGCACCCAGAACCTGGCCCTTAGCAAGCTCTTAAATAAAACAACATATAATAATGTTATTTGTAAAACATATGATAGTCTATAAAGTGTCTGAATCCACAGTGATTGAAAATAAATCAGTGATTGATTAACAGGGGAGGAGGCGGAAAGGGAGCGATGAGAATTACAAAATGGCAAGGGGACTATTCTGGGGCTGATGGGCATATAAATGCGTCAAAACTTGGTTTGATTTGTTGTATGCCAACTTTGGATCTTCCCTGGTGGCTCAGGGGTAAACAATCTGCCTGCCAATGCAGGAGACTCAGGTTTGATTCCTGGGTTGGGAAGATCCTCTATAAAAGGAAGGAAATGGCAACCCACTCCAGTAGTCTTTGCCTGAGAAATCCCAGGGACAGAGGAGCCCGGTAGGCTACAGTCCATGAAGTCGGACATGAAGTCGTCAGTCCATGAAGTCCACAAGGAGTCGGACATACAAAATGTTGTTTTTACCTCAATAAAGGTAATGTTTGAAGACATATGTAATACTCCATAGCCATTAACATTTTATAGAAATAAAATGGATGTCACTGCAAAAGATAACTAGAAAAGAATATCAAATGCCACGTGCCCTGGGAGAGCCCCTCCGTATGAAATAGACAGTAATGAGCCTAAGCTGAGAACAGCGTTTAGGGTGGACAGTTGGCTTTTTATATAATCTAGGGGTTTGAACTTTTTCTGTTGCCATTTTTTTCTGAGGGCACAGAGGTAGTGAGAGTGGGATTTGAACCCAGGTTTCTTGAGTCCTCAGACCAGCAGCTCACCAGCACCCTCTAGTGCTTCCCTCAGGGCGAGCGGCTCTCGCCAGCCTGGAGCAGTTTCCCATTCTATCAGCCTGGTGACACCTCACCTTACCGTCGGCTCAGAAGCGCTCTGGGAAACAGGTGCGGACCAGGGGGCGCTGTCTCTGGTCCTGAAAATCTCCTCCAGCGGCGACCCCAAGGGCCGTGCCCTACACGCAGCAGAGGGGCGCGTGTGAGCGTCAGTTGCTCAGTCGTGTGCCCTCTTTGCGACCCCACAGACTGTAGCCTGCTAGGCATCTTTGTCCATGGGATTTTTTTCAGACAAGAATACTGGAGGGGGGTTGCCATTTTCCTCCTCCAAGGGATCTTCCCAACCCAGGGATTGAACCCGAGTTCCCTGTGTCTCCTGCATTGCAGGCAGATTCTTCACCAGCTGAGCCATCAGCGAAGCCCCAGCCCCAGCAGAAGCACCCTTCCAAGACTTTGCTGGTTGCTCTTTCGAGTTATGATGGCCTTAAGGAGTCAAGCTGGTGGTTTTGAATGTTTCTTATTATCAATTTAAACATTGTAGGTGATGCTCCAAGAGAGAAGTGATGGAAAGTGTAAGGGGGGAAGGGACGATGTAGGGACCCGGGGACAGTGGGAGTGAAGGGGTCGGGCTTCCAGGGACAGTGATGCAGGATGGCAGCTACCATGGGCTTGGGCAGTTTATGAAGACAGAATGTGGATCTGAAATACCCAGAAGCACTCCCCTTTGTAAGATTTATAACAAAAGTTAATATGAAGTGGAGGACTTCCCTGGTGGTATGGTGAATAAGAATCCGCCTCCCAATGCAGGGGACATGGGTTCTATCCCTGGTCGGGGAAGATTCCACATGTCTTAGAGCAACTAAACCCATGCCCGCAACTACTGAGCCCTCACACCCTAAAGCCCACACTCCCCAACAAGAGAAGCCAGTGCAATCAAAAATAAATAGTTAAATCGATTTTTAAAATATGAAATGGAGTTAACAGTTCTAATGGAGTGGCCACCAGGAGCCATATCCGTGCTAGCAAAACAGAAGAATTCGTGTAGCATCAAACTTGTCCACAGAGAGCTTCAGTGCCTAATGTTGTCTGAAGAAAATATGAAACTCCCTCAGTCGACTAAAGGACAATATCACAGGAATTAATTAAAAAAAAAAACCCACAGGCTCTCCACCACCACCCCCCCAATCTGATTGCTTCATTTTCCATAGCAGCATGTTTTCTAGGTATACCTTGCACAGATCTCAGAGTACTAGATGCTCCCATTCAAAGACAATTTCTCTTAAGATATTCTTTTGTTTGTTTGTTTTTAAAATATTCTTCTTTGGTTGCGCTGGGTCTTAGTTGCAGTATGTGGGATCTAGTTCCCTGACGTGGGATTGAACCTGAGCCCCGTGCGTGCATTGGGAGTTCAGAGTCTTAGCCACTGGACCACCAGAGAAGTCCCTACAATTTCTCTTAAGATATTCTAAATGAACTGATTTTTATCTTAAGACACTCAGTGATACTGGAAATACATAAGTTATTTTATATTAAAAAAAAAGATTTCTTAAAAGAAGAGGAATGGGGCCTTGTCAAGATCATTACGTAGTTGAGGGGCACGTGGGGGGTCAGTTATGTCCTCCTGAGGCTCAGATATGGCCAGATTGTCCAGAGAGCTCTTTGTGGAAGGTTTTGAGGTCCTCTGCCCTGTGGCCATCTTCCCATCCTCCACAAATTCCAGTGGCCAACTTCAAGCTAAGTGGCCAAATGACAAATCAGGAAACATCCACATTTTAAGGGAACAAAATGCCATTTGAGAATGCACAATAGCACAAACGGAGAGGGTTCCCCAGGCCCCACAGCAGCCTTGCCCATGGCTAGCTGATCCAAGGTCAAGGTACTTGGGTTGGGTCCTACGGCTTCTCTCTCCATGAAGGCAGTACCAGGCCAATAGGGCCTCGGAGCCTCCACCACTGAGACCTACATGTCCCACTTCTGGGATCCTCTCTCCCAAGTTGGGAGTCACTCGAGTGCTTTTTACATTTCCATGGGCCACCCTGGATTCTTCTAAGAAGCACTGGAGAAGCCCAAGCCAGTCAGTATCAGCATCTGTCGTTTGGAAGCAAAGAACCTTCACTGATGGCACAGGTGGTGACAGGGGCAGGGAGACGGAGCTCAGGGAACTGCGAGGATTCGGGCCGGATTACTGAGCCAGGTGGAGACGCTGCAGGAGGCACCCCCTGCCCCACCCTCCATCTTCCAGGAGAGGGGACACCCAGAGCTCAACGTGACCAAAAGCAAACCCAGCGCCACCCCAGCTCCCCTGGGGACTGTGTGACCACCGAGGAGAAGGGGTCCAGAACTCTGAGAAGCTGGGACCAAGACCCCCCTCCTCCACCACCACCGCCAGGACAGGGCTGCGTGCTAACGAAACCGGAAAGTCAGAAGCAGTTGAGAGACACGTGCAGATGCCAATGTCTCGCCTCAGAGGCCCCCAGGCCTTTTTGTGAAGAACTGTCTGGAAAAGTTTTCTACTGTATCCAAAGGGCCAGGAACTCTGGAGAGTTGAGAGATGGATTCTATGGGGGCTAAACCACATTGTGGTCTAAAATTCCATTTTCCCAGGTCTTTGCTAGAAAAAAAGGGGGGTGTGGAAAATTGCATAATGGACATCGCGATGGGCTGTCTGGAGGGCCTGGGAGAGCTGGAGCTCCAGACCCTCAGAAATGCCCCCAAGGACTTCCCTGGTGGTCCAGTGGTTGAGCGTCCACCTGCCAGTGGAGGGGACAGAGGTTCAATCCCTGCTCCAGGAAGATTCCACAATCGGTGGAGCAACTAAGCCTGCGAACCACATCAACAGAAGCCACTGCAAAGAGAAAGCCGGACGCTTCAACCTGAGCGTGCCCCCCACTCGCCAAAACAAGAAAGCCCATGTAGGGCAACAAAGACCCAGTGCAGCCAATTAATTCACTGAAAGAAAAAAGAAACTCCACCTCGGAAGGAACTGTGAGAATCCGCTATTTCACATAATCAGGCCATCTGGGGGAGGGGGATGCAGGGTGTGAGAGCTATAGGTTTTGAAGGTTATCCAACCAAGGAGGGCTGGCAGAACTCGGGACACACAGGAGACTCTGCACGGGGGTGGGTTGGCTCAGCAGGCCAGGTGACCGGGGATCAGGCAGCATTGCGGGCTGATTAATGCAAGCCTGGACCAAACACAGACCCTGTCACGTGACATCAAAGGGCACAAGTAGGGCTGGAGCCTCACACTGCAGGAAGCATACCCCTGGGTACCGCAGACTTTCCAAGGAGAGCTCAGCATGAATAATGGAAAAGGAATCAATCTTTAGATCCTCAGCTTCCACTGAACTCCTTCCTAAAATTGATCTCCTTTTCTCAACCTGCCCTTCTCGCACAGTACAGAAGAAAGAGCTGGCTTTCAGCCACCCCGTCTCTGACACCATTAGAGAAACTGAAGCTGTGTGTGCCAGCGAGGTCTCCTTCAGCCACGGCCCCCACGATCGACGCATTCATTATTCACCAAAAGGGTAAAAACATGTTCATGCTATTCTGGCTTTCGTGGCTAAAGGACGATTATAAGGATGACTCAATCCAGATGGAAAATTACGATATTCAGAGGGTTATAATCGGAGGAATTTAACATTTTTCTAAGTTAAAAAAATATGTAGTTGTGGTCAAGAAAGACATATCATATGATGTTACTCATAAGTGGAAGCTAATTTTTTAAAATGATACAAATGAACAAAATGAACAGAACAGAAACAGTCTTACAGCTAGGGAAAACAAACCTGTGGGTATGAAAGGAGAAACATGGTGGGGGGACAATTCAGGAGCTTGGGATGAATATATACACACTACAAGAAGGCTCCCCTGGAGGAGGGCATGGCAAAACCCAGTCCAGTACTCTTCCCTGGAAAATCCCGTGGACGGAGAAGCCCAGCGGGCTACAGTCCATGGGGTCACATAGAGTTGGACACGGCTGAAGCAACTCAGCACGCACGCACACATATCTGTTGTTGTTCAGTTGCTGAGTCATATCTGACTCTTTGCAACCCCATGGACTGCAGCATGCCAGGCCTCCCTGTCCTTCACCATCTCCTGGAGTTTACTCAAACTTATTTCCATTAAGTCAGTGATGCCATCCAGCCATCTCATCCTCTGTCGTCCCCTTCTCCTCCTGCCTTCAATCTTTCCCAGCGTCAGGGTCTTTTCTAATGAGTCAGCTCTTTGCACCAGGTGGCCAAAGTATTGGAGTTTGAGCTTCAGTATCAGTCCTTCCAATGAATATTCACGGTTGATTTCGTTTAGGATGGACTGGTTTGATCTCTTTGGAGTCCAAGGGACTCACACATATATAAAACAGATAAGCAACAAGGACATACTGTATAGTACTGGAACTCTACTCAGTATTCTGTGATAACCTACGTGAGAAAATAATCTTAAAAAGGATGAATACATGTATATATATAACTGAATCACTTTGGTGTACACCGGGAACTAACACAACATTATAACTCAAGTATACACCAATAAAATTAAAATTAAAAACACTTAGTTATGGAAATAGACATAAAACTTGCCATCTTAACCATTTTTATGTGTGTAGCTCAGTATCGTTAAGCACATTCACATCGTTGTGTCTCCAACTTCCAAAACGCTGCATCTGGCAGAACTGAAGCTTGACACCCAATAAACACTAATCTCCATTGCCCCTCCCCCAAACCCTGGCAACCAGCATTCTGCAGTCCAGTCTCTACAAATGCAACCATTCTAGGGACTGCGTCTGAGTGAGCCATACAGTATTTGTGTTTTGTGACTGGCTTATGTCACTTAGCATAGGGTTCATAGGAACTTTCATACACTTTACAGTTTCAGTATATATTTCCATTTTTGTTGCCCCTATGTAAATCAGTTGTTGATCAGTAAAAAGAGTGTTTTATCACTTTAAAGATTCATTTTCATGGATACAGAATAATTTATCCATTTCACATCAGTTGCATTCAGCCATTTGAGCATTTTCTGCCCATCAAGTGCAATTTATACACTCTCATAAACCAATTTCAGTTTAGAAGAAGCAAAACTCATGTGATTATGATTTTTACAGTATCACCAAGGGTCAGACAGTAGCACATACAACGCTGTCTTTTTTAACCAAAGAAATCTTTTATTTGAGAATAGTTTTAGATTTACAGAAAATTTGAAAAGTTGATACAGACAGTTTCCACATGGCCCACACACCTAATTGCCCCCTCCCTCCCCTCTTTTTTTGGGGGGGCAGCCGCTGCACTGCTTGTGGGTTCTTAGTTCCCTGGCCAGGGACAGCACCTGAATCCCCTGCATTGGAAAGGGGTTCTTAACCACTGGACCACTTAAACTGAATATGAGGAAGTCCCTCATTATAAGTTTAAATGGTTGCAAAAGACTCAATATCCTATTATCCTATTATTGCTAATAATGATAATACCACCACTAATAATAATAATACCTCTAGTTGTTTACCACTAGTTACTTTGCTCTTGTAGGTATGCTCAGCGGAATCTGAACTCCATGGCAGATTCACCTGCCTTCCTCCATTTATAAAATGCAGGAACAAGTCAGATATTTACAATCAGTTTTTTGTACTTGAATTCACATTTCTATCCTGCTACCCCATCAAATGTCATCCTAATGAAGTGTACTTTCTGCATGAAGTAGTTTATTAACCATCCTATCTAATTTACCTGCAACAAGATATATATTTACATACACACACACATATATACTACAAGATAAAATTTAACATGAAACTTTTTCTGGTGACCACAAAGCTCTAGATGTTAAAACATTTCTTTTGGACTACTATGTCTTAGTACGTGCGTGCATGCTAAGTCACTTCAGTTGTGTACGACTCTTTGCAACCCCATGGACGTCACCTGCCAGGCACCTCTGTCTGTGGGGTTCTCCAGGCAAGAATACTGCAGCAGGTTGCCATTTCTTTCTCCACGGCATCTTCCCGATCCAGGGATCGAACCTGTGTCTCTTATGTCCCCTGCAAAGGCAAGCGAGTTCTTTGCCACTAATGCCACTTGGGAAATACTGTGTTTAGTACATAATCAATCAAAGCAACATAAATGTGTTACGAATTTTAAAATAAATAATTATTACACCAAAAAGTAAGATTTTTATGGAAGTTGTATCTTTTAATGAGATGGAGAGTGTTCTCACTCTCTTTTTCTTTTCCATTTACGTTGTTTCCACAGGGAGAAATTCCTGACTGATTTTCTTCTTTCCAAGGGCTGAAGGTAAGAAAGGGGAGGTGAGAAAGTAGTCTGCAGCAAGCTGGGCTGCTGGATTCTGGCTCAGGAAGGAAAGAGGAAAGCAGCTGAGTTTCTATTGTATGGAAGAGAACTGTACTCAATATCTCATAATTATGTATAATAGAAAAAATCTGAACAAGAATATATATACATTATATATATTTATTATCATATATTATATTAATATATCATATATTAATATAATATAAAATTATATTATATAATTATATACAATCATATCATAATTATACATTATATAACTATTAAATAATTAAATTCAATTAATATTTTATATATTAAAATGTTATCTATTATTTTATAATAAAATATAAACATATAATTATATCTAATATAAAACTATATTCATATCATTTATATTCTGCATAATATATATTATATATACTATATACATATTACATATAATATATAATTGTATAATATATTATATAAATATAATTAATAATTATGATATAATTGTATAGTATAACTGTATAATATAATGGTATATTATATTTAATATAATATTATTATATATACTATATATAATATATTATATACATATTACATATATTTATAATATAAATTATATATAATTATATTCAGTTGAGTTCAGTTCAGTCACTCAGCCGTGTCCGACTCTTTGTGACCCCATGAATTGCAGCACGCCAGGCCTCTCTGTCCATTACCAACTCCCGGAGTTCACTCAAACTCATGTCCATCGAGTCGGTGATGCCACCCAGCCATCTCATCCTCTGTCGTCCGCTTCTCCTCCTGCCCCTAATCCCTCCCAGCATCAGAGCCTTTTCCAATGAGTCAACTCTTCCCATCAGGTGGTCAAAGTATTGGAGTTTCAGCTTTAGCATCAGTCCTTCCAAAGAACACCAAGGACTGATCTCCTTTAGGATGGACTGGTTGGATCTCCTTGCAGTCCAAGGGACTCTCAAGAGTCTTCTCCAACACCACAGTTCAAAAGCATCAATTTTTTGGCACTCAGCTTTCTTCACAGTCCAACTCTCACATCCATACATGACCACAGGAAAAACCATAGCCTTGACTAGATGGACCTTTGTTGGCAAAGTAATGTCTCTGCTTTTGAATATGCTATCTAGGTTGGTCATAACTTTTCTTCCAAGGAGTAAGTGTCTCTTAATTTCATGGTTACAGTCACCATCTGCAGTGATTTTGGAGCACCCAAAGATAAAGTCTGACACTGTTTCTACTGTTTCCCCATCTATTTCCCATGAAGTGATGGGACCGGATGCCGTGATCTTAGTTTTCTTTAATATTGAGCTTTAAGCCAACTTTTTCACTCTCGTGTTTCACTTTCATCAAGAGGCTGTTTAGTTCCTCTTCACTTTCTGCCATAAGGGTGGTGTCATCTGCATATCTGAGGTTATTGATATTTCTCCTGGCAATCTTGATTCCAGCTTGTGCTTCTTCCAGCCCAGCGTTTCTCATGATGTACTCTGCACAGAAGTTAAATAAGCAGGGTGACAATATACAGCCTTGATGTACTCATTTTCTTATTTGGAACCAGTCTGTTGTTCCATGTCTGGTTCTAACTGTTGCTTCCTGACCTGCATATAAGTTTCTCAAGAGGCAGGTCAGGTGGTCTGGTATTCCCATCTCTTTCAGAATTCTCCACAGTTTATTATGATCCACATGGTCAAAGGTTTTGGCATGGTCAATAAAGCAGAAGTAAATGTTTTTCTGGAACTCTTGCATTTTCCAATGATCCAGCGGATGTTGGCAATTTGATCTCTGGTTCCTCTGTCTTTTCTAAAACCAGCTTGAACATCTGGAAGTTCACGGTTCACGTATTGCTGAATCCTGGCTTGGAGAACTTTGAGCATTACTTTACTAGCATGTGAGATGAGTGCAATTGTGCAGTAGTTTGAGCACTCTTTGGCATTGCCTTTCTTTGGGATTTGAATGAAAACTGACCTTTTCCAGTCCTGTGGCCACTGCTGAGTTTTCCAAATTTGTGGCATATTGAGTGCAGCACTTTCACAGCATCATCTTTCAGGATTTGAAATAGCTCAATAGGAATTCCATCACCTCCACTAGCTTTGTTCATAGTGATGCTTTCTAAAGACCCCCTGACTTCACATTCCAGGATGTCTGGCTCTAGGTGAGTGATCACACCATCGTGATTATCTTGGTCGTGAAGATCTTTTTTGTATAGTTCTTCTGTGTATTCTTGCCACCTCTTCTTAATATCTTCTGCTTCTGTTAGATCCATACAATTTCTGTCCTTTATCGAGCCCATCTTTGCATGAAATGTTCCCTTGGTATCTCTAATTTTCTTGAAGAGATCGCTAGTCTTTCCCATTCTGTTGTTTTCCTCTGTTTCTTTGCATTGATCACTGAGGAAGGCTTTCTTATCTCTTCTTGCTATTCTTTGGAACTCTGCATTCAGATGCTTATATCTTTCCTTTTCTCCTTTGCTTTTCGCCTCTCTTCTTTTCACAGCTATTTGTAAGGCCTCCCCAGACGGCCATTTTGCTTTTTTGTATTTCTTTTCCATGGGGATGGTCTTGATCCCTGTCTCCTGTACAATGTCACGAACCTCCGTCCATAGTTCATCAGGCACTCTATCTATCAGATCTAATCTCTTAAATCTATTTCTCACTTCCACCGTATAATCATAAGGGATTTGATTTAGGTCATACCTGAATGGTCTAGTGGTTTTCCCTACTTTCTTCAATTTAAGTCTGAATTTGGCATTAAGGAGTTCATGATCCAAGCCACAGTCAGCTCCCAGTCTTTTTTTTGCTGACTGTATAGAGCTTCTCCATCTTTGGCTGCAAAGAATATAACCAATCTGATTTCGGTGTTGACCATCTGGTGATGTCCATGTGTAGTCTTCTCTTGTGTTGTTGGAAGAGGGTGTTTGCTGTGACTAGTGCGTTATCTTGGCAAAACTCTATTAGCCTTTGCCCTGCTTCATTCCGTATTCCAAGGCCAAATTTGCCTGTTACTCCAGGTGTTTCTTGACTTCCTACTTTTGCATTCCAGTCCCCTATAATGAAAAGGACATGTTTTTTGGCTGTTAGTTCTAAAAGGTCTTATAGGTCTTCATAGAACCGTTCAACTTCAGCTTCTTCAGCATTACTGGTTGGGGCATAGACTTGGATTACTGTGATATTGGATGGTTTGCCTTGGAAATGAACAGAGACCATTCTGTCATTTTTGAGACTGCACCCAAGAACTGCATTTCGGACTCTTGTTGACCATGATGGTTACTCCATTTCTTCTAAGGGATTCCTGCCCGCAGTAGTAGATATAATGGTCATCTGAGTTAAATTCACCATTCCAGTCCATTTTAATTTGCTGATTCCTAGAATGTCGATGTTTACTCTTGCCATCTCCTGTTGGACCACTTCCAGTTTGCCTTGATTCATGGACCTGACATTCCAGGTTCCTATGCAGTATTGCTCTTCACAGCATCGGACCTTGCTTCTATCACCAGTCACATCCACAGCTGGGTATTGTTTTTGCTTTGGCTCCCTCCCTTCATTCTTTCTAGAGTTATTTCTCCACTCATCTCCAGTAGGGTATTGGGCACCTACCAACCTGGGGAGTTCCTCTTTCAGTATCCTATCATTTTGCCTTTTCATATTGTTCATGGGTATATACTGTAATTATGTTATATATTATAATTCTATTATATGATGATGATGATTATATATAATTATATTTAATTAAATAATTATATAATAAATATATAATATTATATATTCATATATTAAATATTATGTATATTATAAGTCTATGCAACCCCATAGACTGTAGCATGCCAGGCCCCTTGTCTATGGAGTTCTCCAGGCAACAATACTGGAATGAGTTGCCATTTCCTCCTTCAGGGGATCTTCCTGATCCAGAGATCAGACCCACATCTCCTGCATTGGCAGGCGGATTCTCTACCACTGCTCCACCTGGGAAGCCTGTAAGTCAGCTATATTTTAATTAAAAAAAATAAAAAGAAGAAGAAAGGAAAGTGGCTGAATTTCTGGTGCATTGCATCTTTACAGTGATCTATCCCACATGACCTTGAGAAGTCATCTATTATTCCTCCAGGGACTCACATACCCCAGGCTGAAGATGGCTAGCCTAGTACAGAGAAAGGCCCAAGCAAGGGCTGCCACCCTACCCCAAAGGTAGGTGAGCAAAGCACCTCTCCTAGGACCCCCTGACAAGCTTTCTCCACCAGGGCTGGTATGAACAGGTGGGCTGGTATGAATAGGTGGACTGGCTGCCAGACCCTATCTGTTGAGTCTAATCAGTTCTCCTTCTGCCTCTGAGGACAGTGGCTGACTCAGGCGTGCAGTTGGCCAAGTCCAGTGTGTTCCCTGGGGTACCACTGTAAGAGATGGAGGAGCAGCTCTGTGGCCTCGGCGGGCCTCCGTGCAGAGAGAAGGAGGTTGGGACTCTGAAAGTCACAGAACCTGGTTCATTCTCTCCCTTCCTGGCTGAGTGGCTCTGGACACGGGACGTCCCTTCTCTGGGCCTCCGTTTCCCTATCTGTAAACTGGGGATCACAGTGGTTCCTTCTTCTTGAAGTTGTCTGGGTACCAGTGAGCTGATGCAGATACAGGCCTTACTGCTGCAGACAGTAAGAGGTCAGGAAGACCTTTTGCTGTGACGGTCACCTCTTTTTGACCCTCTCAACAAACCCGTGGGGCTCACAAGTCAGTTCAGTTCGGTTTAGTTGCTTAGTTGTGTCCGACTCTTTTCAATCCCATGGACTGCAGCACAATAGGCTTCTCTGCCCTTCACCATCTCCCGGAGCTTGCTCAAACTCACATCCATGGCATTGGTGATGTCATCCAAAACATCTCACCCTCTGTCGTCCCCTTCTCCTGCTTTCAACCTTTCCCAGCATCAGGGTTTTTCCAATGAGTCAGTTCTTCGCCTCATGTAGCCAAAGTATTGGAGTTTCAGCTTCAACATCAGTCCTTCCAATGAGTATTCAGGACTGATCTCCTTTAGGATGGACTGGTTGGATCTCCTTGCAGTCCCAGGGACTCTCAAGAGTCTTCTCCAACACCACAGTTCAAAAGCATTCATTCTTCGGTGCTCAGCTTTCTTTATAGTCCAACTCTCACGTCCACACATGACCACTGGAAAAACCATAGCTTTGACTGGATGGACCTTTGTTGGCAAAGTAATGTCTCTGCGTTTCAGCATGCTGTCTAGGTTGGTCACGGCTTTTCTTCCAAGGAGTAAGAGTCTTTTAATTTCATGGCTGCAGTCACCATCTGCAGTGATTTTGGAGCCCAAGAAAATAAGTCTGTCACTGTTTCTATTGTTTCCATATCTATTTGTCATGACATGATGGGACCAGATGCCATGATCTTAGTTTTCTGAATGTTGAGTTTTAAGCCAACTTTTTCACTCTCCTCTTTTACTTTTATCAAGAGGTTGTTTAGTTCTTCTTCACCTTCTGCCATAAAGGTGGTGTCATCTGTGTATCTGAGGTTATTGATATTTCTCCCAGAAATCTTGATTCCAGCTTGTGCTTCATCCAGCCTGGCATTTCGCATGATGTATTCTGCATATAAGTTAAATAAGCAGGTGACAATATACAGCCTTGATGTAATCCTTTCCTGATTTGGAACCAGTCTGTTGTTCCATGTCCAGTTCTAACTGTTGCTTCCTGACCTGTATGCAGATTTCTCAGGAGGCAGGTCAGGTGGTCTGGTATTCCCATCTCTTGAAGAATTTTCCACAGTTTATTGTGATCCACACAGTCAAAGGCTTTGGTGTAATCAATAAAGCAGAAGTAGAAGTTTTTCTGGAACTCTTTTGCTTTTTTGATGATCCAGAAGATGTTGGCAATTTGATCTCTGGTTCCTCTGCCTTTTCTAAAACGAGCTTGAACATCTGGAAGTTCACGGTTCACATATTGCTGAAGCCTGGCTGGGAGAATTTTGAGCATTACTTTGCTAGCGTGTGAGATGAGTGCAATTGTGCAATAGTTTGAACATTCTTTGATACTGCTTTTTTCTGGAATTGGAATGATCTTTTCCAGTCCTGTGGCACTGCTGAGTTTTCCAAATTTGCTGGCATATTGAGTGCAGCATTTTAACATCATCTTTCAGGATTTGAAATAGCTCAACTGGAATTCCATCACCTCCACTAGCTTTGTTCGTAGTGATGCTTCCTAAGGCCCACCTGACTTCACATTCCAGGATGTCTGACTCTAGGTGAGTGATCACACCATCATGATTATCTGGGTCGTGAAGACCTTTTTTGTATAATTCTTTTGCATATTCTTGCTACCTCTTCTTAATACCTTCTGCTTCTGTTAGGTGCATACCATTTCTGTCCTTTATTGTGCCCATCTTTGCATGAAATGTTCCCTCGGTATCTCTAATTTTCTTGAAGAGGTCTCTAGTCTTTCCCATTCTATTGTTTCTTCTATTTCTTCACACTGATCACTGAGGAAGTGATTCTCTCTCCTTGCTAATCTTTGGAACTCTGCTTTCAGATGGGTATATATCTCTTTTTCTCCTTCGCCTTTTGCTTCTCTTCTTTTCTCAGCTATTTTTAAGGCCTCCTCAGACAACCATTTTGCCTTTTTGCATTTGTTTTTCTTGGGAATGGTCTTGATCCCTGCCTCCTGTACAGTGTCATGAACCTCCATCCACAGTTCTCCAGGCATTCTGTCTATCAGATCTAATCCCTTAAATCTATTTGTCACATCCACTGTATAATCATGAGGGATTTGACTTAAGTCATAGTGGTTTTCCATACTTTGTTCAATTTAATTCTGAATTTGGCAATAAGGAGTTCATGATCTGAGACACAGTCAGCTCCCAGTCTTGTTTTTGCCAACTGTATAGAGCTTTTCCATCTTTGGCTGCATGGAGAACGCAATGGCAAACCACTAAAGTATTCTTGCCTTGAGAACCCCCTGAATAGTATGAAAAGCCAAAAAGGTACGACACTGAAAGATGAACTCCCTGGGTCAGTAGGTGCCAAATATGCTCCTGGAGAAGAGTGGGGAAGTAACACCAGAAAGAAGCAAGAGATGGAGCCAGAGAGAAAACAACGCCCAACTGCGGATGTAACTGGGGATGGGAGTAAAGTCTGATGCTGTAAAGAACAATATTGCATAGGAATCTGGAATATTAGATCCATGAATCAAGGTAAATTAGTAGTGGTCAAACAGGAGATGGCAAGAGTGAACACCGACATTTTAGGAGTCAGTGAACTAAAATGGACCTGAATGGGTGAATTTAACTCAGATGACCATTATATCTACTACTGTGGGCAAGAATCCCTTAGAAGAAATGGAGTAGCCCTCATAGTCAACAAAAGAGTCCGAAATGCAGTACTTGGGTGCAATCTCAAAAACAACAGAATGATCTCTGTTTGTTTCCAAGGCAAACCATTCAATATCACAGTAATCCAAGTTTATGCCTTAACCAGTAATGCTGAAGAAGTTGAAGTTGAACGGTTCTATGAAGACCTACAAGACCTTTTAGAACTAACACCCCCAAAAGATGTCCTTTTCATTATAGGAGACTGGAATGCAAAGGTAGGAAGTCAAGAAACACCTGGAGTAACAGGCAAATTTGGCCTTGGAGACAAAATTAAGTAGGGCAAAGGCTCATAGAGTTTTGTTAAGAGAACGCACTGTCATAGCAAACGCCCTCCTCCAACAACACAAGAGAAGACTCTACACATGGACACCACCAGATGGTCAAAACCGAAATCACAAGTCAGGAAAGACTTTTTAGACCATGGTTCTCTGGAGACTCAGATGGTAAAGAATCTGCCTCCAATGCAGGAGATTCGGATTCAATCCCTGGGTCAGGAAGATCCCATGAAGAAGGAAATGGCAACTCACTCCAGTATTCTTGCCTGGAGAATTCCATAGACAGTGGAGCCAGGCGGGCTACGGTCCATGGGGTCACAAACAGTCAGACACAACTGAATGACTAACATGTTCACTTTCAGTGTTTGAAAGGAAACATTGGTGGCCTTTAAGGACTGTGTATGGTGCCAGAAGGAATCAATGGCAGTTTTGCCTGGAATTACAAAAGCTCAGCAACTGGCATTTATGACTAATGATAACACAAAATACATACAATGTCCTGCAAGAAACAAGCAGGTTGGCATTGAAAAATGGAGTCCTCATCATCTAACCCCAACCTGTTCCTTCCCCGTAGCACCCCCACCTCCCCAGTCACAGTGGCTCATCCTGCCCCGTTTCCACTGCCAGAGTAACTCTCAGATTCCTTTCGTTCCCTCTGCTGCCTCTGCACCAGTTCAAGCCACCATCTTCTCTCTCCTGGAATACTGCTCAGGCCTTGAAGCCAGTCTCTCTACCATAGTCTTGGCCCCTCCAACCCTAATACAAGACCAGAGTGGTCTGAACAACCACTGCTGAAAGCCCTCTGGGCTCTTCTGCCCCCAGGATAAAGCCTGGAAAGAGAAGTCCTGATGATTGGACCCCTGGCTGCCATTCCAGTCTCTCCTGCCTTCACAGTTCAGCTGCCTGAGAACCTGGGGCTCCCCGTGTGTCTGGATCTCACTTATCACCAGCCGTATGGGTAGTGCATACCACACTGTGCCTGAAGCATTCGGCCTGACCACCTTCACCCTTCCCCTCCTCACTTGCCTCAGTCCCCTTGAGTCATTTGGACCCATTCTCCAGGTCAAGACTGAGACTTGGAGGAAGAGAGCCTTCCCCAACTTGTCCCCTAAGAGGGGTGCCTTCTCTGTGCACCCCACATCACAGCATTGACCAGATGGTCACTAACCGCTTGTCCATTTGTCTCCCCCACTAGACTGAGAGCTCCGAGATGAAACCCAGCGGGGCCCTGTGGGGCTTCCAGGCCTGGAGGCCCTTTTCCCTGCTGTTTCTTGTAGGCAAGACTCCAGCCTCCACATCCTTCCCTGACTTCCAAAGAGCAGATTCGAACAGTTGACTGTCAATCAAATGAGCAGCGGCCAGGAAAACACAAGATTAAACCAAAGAAGCCCATTGAGATTTGGAGACCCCGAGACTCTGCACCCACCTTAATCTTGTCAGCAACCTCACCTTTGGGAAATATTGTCATAAAACTCCTTATCAAATCTGCTATGTCCCCCTTTGCCTAGCAACATAATAAAGTTATCCTCCTCTACTCCACCTAAAATTCTATGTCCAAGATCCGATTGGCAATGGTGTACAGACGAGCTGAGCTTTTGGCATCAGTGAAGGCAGGAACTGTACCTATTCTATGCCCTGCATTGTATGGCGCTGGCTCTGACACAGCCAGTGTTTGTTAAATATTTGTTAATACACTGGCTGATGAATGAACTCAACAAATTTTGGCGAAGTTTTGGCCAAGGTTACCTGGACCACTGCAACAGCCTCCTCAGTGAACCCAGTAGCCACGGTGATCCCAGGCATGAGTAGTTCTCTGTGTGAAACCTTCAGTTCAGTTCCATTCAGTTGCTCAGTCGTGTCCGACTCTTTGGGAGCCCATGGACTGCAGCATGCCAGGCCTCCCTGTCCATCACCAACTCCGGGAGTTCACTCAAACTCATGTCCATCGAGTTGGTGATGCCATCCAGCCATCTCATCCTCTGTCATCCCCTTCTCCTCCCATCTTCAATCTTTCCCAGCGTCAGGGTCTTTCCAATGAGTCAGCTCTTCGCATCAGGTGGCCAAAGTACTGGAGTTTCAGCTTCAGCATCAGTCCTTCCAATGAATATTCAGGACTGATCTCCTTTAGGATGAACTGGTTGGATCTCCTTGCAGTCCAGGGGACTCTCAATAGTCTTCTCCAACACCACAGTTCAAAAGCATCCATTCTTTGGTGCTCAGCTTTCTTTATAGTTCAACTCTCACATCCATACATGACTACTGGAAAAACCATAGCCTTGACTAGAAGGACCTTTGTTGGCAAATAATGTCTCTGCTTTTTAATATGCTGTCTAGGTTGGTCATAGCTTTTCTTCCAAGGAGCAAGTGTCTTTTTATTTCATGGCTGCAGTCGCCATCTGCAGTGATTCTGGAGTCCAGAAAAATAGAGTCTGCCACTGTTTCCACTGTTTCCCCATTTATTTCCCATGAAGTAATGGAACCAGATGCCATGATCTTTGTTTTGTGGATGTTGAGCTTTAAGCCAACTTTTCTACTCTCCTCTTTCACTTTCATCAAGAGGCTTTTTAGTTCGTCTTCACTTTCTGCTGTAAGGGTGGTGTCATCTGCATATCTGAGGTTATTGATATTTCTCCTGGCAATCTTGATTCCAGCTTGTGCTTTATCTAGCCTAGCATTTCGCATGATGTACTTACTCTGCATATAAGTTAAATAAACAGGGTGACAATATATAGCCTTGACCTACTCCTTTTCCTATTTGGAACCAGTCTGTTGTTCCATGTCTGGTTCTAACTGTTGCTTCCTGACTTGCATATAGATTTCTCAAGAGGCAGGTCAGGTGGTTTGGTATTCCCATCTCTTTCAGAATTTTCCAGAGTTTTTTATTACCCCCCACCAAAACAGAGGCCTTCCCCTTCCAATCTGTCTGGTTCTCCATTCTCACCAGCTTCCACCACGTGACATACTTCAGTTCCCCAGACTGCACATCCTGCATATTCTGTTCTCTGCATAGCACACTCTACTCCTTACTCTTCACTTGGTCAACTCTTTCGAGTCTAGACAAACGCATTCCCTGCTCCATGGGCCCCTGACCTTCAAAGAGCTCGGCATGGACCCTCACCCACTGACTGCCGCCCCTAGAAGTCCAGAGGGTAGGGGCAGCCCCCTCTACTTCCTTGCTGTTTTCCAGCATCCAGCAAGGAGCTGGTCTTGTAGCAGCTCAGTGGAAGAATGGACTTCTGGGTTGGACCTGGCACATCTGCCTTGCTGTAGCCCCAGGGCTTAGCCTGGGGCCCGCAGTACAGAGCTCTAAGCAACTGTTTCAGGAAGGCAGGTGGGTGGGGAGACTTGACAAATGCTCAGGATAGCTCCAGGGGAAGTGAAAGGAGGGGTGACAAAGCAAAGTGTGAAAGATCTGGGAAGAAAGCAAACCAGTAGAAGTTAGGCATGGATTTGAAACAGAAGCTAACCACTCCAGGATTGTTGCCTGGAAAATCTCACGGACAGAGGAGCCTAGCAGGCTACAGTCCCTGGGATCGCAAGAGCCGGACACGACTTAGAGACTAAACCACCACCTCCACCAAGCTTTTCTAGATGGTTTTTCCAGTAGTCGGGTATGGATGTAAGAGTTGGACTATGAAGAAAGCTGAGCGCTGAAGAACTGGTGCTTTTGAACTGTGGAGTTGGAGATGACTCTTGAGAGTTCCTTGGTCTGCAAGGAGATTCAACCAGTTCATCTTAAGGGAGATCAGTCCTGAATATTCATTGGAAGGACTGACGCTGAAGCTGAAACTCCAATACTTTGGCCACCTGATGCGAAGAACTGACTCATTTGAAAAGCCCCTGATGCTGGGAAAGACTGAAGATGGGAGAAGGGGACGACAGAGGATGAGATGGTTGGATGGCATCACCGACTGGATGGACATGAGTTTGAGTAAACTCCGGGAGCTGGTGATGGACAGGGAGGCCTGGCGTGCTGCAGTCCATGGGGTTTCAAAGAGTCGGACACTAGCGAGCGACTCAACTGGACCAAGCTGAGAGGATTTTCGTGCCAGTCACAAAGAAGGCGGCAAAGAGCCACGCCCCTGAACGGAGACAGCTTTAGTGCCACTCACAAAGATGGCGACACGGAGCCACGCCCCTAGCCATCGAAGCCGCCCTATGGGGTGGGCGGACCTGGAGGTCGGAAGTGGCGCATACCGGAAGTCCATCCCACCGCTCGACCGCCTGGGTGCCCAGGCTGCTGCGAAGGCGGTGGCGGCGGGCGCTACGTGGGCTATGCGGCTGGATCCGCGGCTTGGGGGCGCCGCGGCGCTGCGGCTGCTGCTGGCGGCCCACGTGGTGGCGGCATTCGAGCCTATCACGGTGGGCATCGCCATCGGGGCGGCGTCGGCGCTCACCGGCTACCTGTCTTACAAGGACCTGTACTGCCGCTTCGCCGAGTGCTGCCGCAGCGAGCGGCCGCTCAACGCGTCGGGTACGGCGGGGCTGCCCTGGAGGGGCTCGCGGGGCGCGGGAGACAGGCCTCTCGCGGGCGTCAGCGCCCCCGCACCCCGCGCTCACCCTGGGATGGGGTAGGAGGGAGAAGAGGTGGGGTTTCGGTCCCGGCTGCCGCCTCGGAAGCCGTGACTTCGGAGAGATCCTCCGGATCGTGGGGGGTCTGCCCAACTTCCTCCCTAAAAGTTTGCAATTCTTGGGAGGACAGTAAGAAGAAACTGAAAAAGCAGCCGCCCTTCTGTGCCGTGTCGACCCTGTTAAGTACCTTTCAGATGTGCAGCTTCCGCCCCGAAAGCCCACATCTGACTCTCGGTTTTCTTCCAAGCCGGTAGGGTGGCTGGGGGAATAGCACAGCAGCCCAGTCGAGAGGGCCAGTCCTTGGATGAGCGAACGCATTTAGTTTCCTTCTCCAGTCCCTTTACTTGGAAGTGGCCTCGTGTGACCGCAGCCCCGTGGTTCCGCCTCAGTGCCAGCCCTGGGGTTTGGCAGAGATCACATGCTGGACCACTTTGCTAACCTGTGCCTTCCACTTTGGCCAGCTGGGGCGAGCACTGCTCTTCTGGTGCGTGTTTAATGTGTATTTTTCTCTCTTGTTCTCGGGCTGGCTCCTACAGCCCTGAAGCAGGACTTGGAGGAGAAGCTGTTTGGGCAGCATCTGGCCACAGAGGTGATTCTCAAGGCGCTGACCGGCTTCAAGAACAACAAAAATCCGAAGAAACCACTGACTCTCTCCTTACACGGCTGGGCTGGCACAGGCAAGAATTTTGTCAGCCAAATTGTGGCTGAAAATCTTCACCCCAAAGGCCTGAAGAGCAACTTTGTCCACCTGTTTGTGTCGACCCTGCACTTCCCTCATGAGCAGCACATAAAACTGTATCAGGCAAGGAATTGTTATCCCGTCCTCCGGCTTCTCCGACTGGTCTGGGTGACCTGCTCCCTGACTCCAGCCTCTGTTTCTTTCTTTGCGCTGCAGTAGCCCCAGACCCCACTGGTTTAAGGGACAGGTCCCTCACCCTGGTGACCCTTTGCCATTTGCAGTTCTGCAGCTTTTGCCTCACCAATTCCAAAATAATACAGCGGGGCGTGGGCATGCTTAGTCGCTAAGTCGTGTCCGCCTCTTTGCCACCCCATGGACTGTTGCCCACCAGGCTCCTCTGTCCGTGGCATTTCCCAGACAAGAATACTGGAGTGGGCTGCCATTTCCTTCTCCAGGGGATCTTCCCGATCCAGGGATCGAATCCGCGTTTCCTGCAGTGATAGGTGGGTTCTTTACCACTGAGCCACCAGGGAAGCCCAGTACAGCGGGGTGATGCTCCGTTAAAAGATGGAGCCAAGAGCGGGAAGGTGACGTGCTCCCCGCAGTCTTTGTGACCTTATGACAAATGAGAAACTGGAACCCAAATCTCCTGTCTCCCAGTCTGCAGGGTAGCCGTGCTGTGCAGTGAGCATGCGCAACATCCCCATCCGAGCCCTTGGTTAAGTGAAACAGACTCAAATGGCTTTATTTAAGGCTCCCTTGGGAATTCCTTGGTGGTCTCGTGGTTAGGACTCCATGTTTTCACTGCTGAGGGCACAGGTTCAATCCCTGGTCAGGGAACTAAGATCCCTCAAGCACAGCCAAAAATGAAAAAATAAATTCCTGCCTGTGATGTAGCTTCAGCTTGGCCTCCGCATTTAAGCAGTGAGGACCAGAGGGTTTTTTTTCCTCCTCAGTGGCGGTTTTTCCCTTTGCTCCTCCCGTCCTTCATGTTCTTGGCATTGTATTGTTAACTTGTCCGGTAGGGCTCTTGTTTAAATGGACATCCTGTATTCCTACATCCTTAGTGTTCCTACTTAGTGTTAGGTGGGGACTGAAATAAGGAATAGGGACTGAACAAGGAAGTAAAAGTGGATATTTGCCACATAAACAGTAAGACAGGGAAGACAGCCAAAAAGAGAATGATTTTCTTATTTTCCAAATTCTTTCATAAATCCCTAGAAATACAGGCACACATGCTTGTCGTGAAATGTCATCTAGGTCAGCGTCTTTGTTCACTATACTTGTAACACCATTACAAGGCACTGGCTTTGGACACAGCGCTGGTCTTAGTCTAGTTTCTTATTCCTCAGTATGTCTAGTAAAATTGAGATTTCCGTCCACAGTGAGATGAAAATTATCAGTTGGTTACCACTGAAAAGATAAATATTCTTATACTTATTCTTAAACATATCTTATACTTCTTATACCTTTAAAAAGTTGCATTGGGTTCTTCATTTGAGTTAGGAAAACACTAATTTGCCTTTTAGCACCCATCTCTCTGCTGGTTTTCATCCCCCTCCCCTTTTTTTTCTTTCTTTTTTTAAAATTCAATTTTTTAAACATTTATTTAATTGGAGGCTAATTGCAATATTGTAGTGGTTTTTGCCATACATTGACATGAATCAGCCATGTTCCTCCTACTTTTTATAGATGAAGTTTTGGAAAAGTAGTTACCCAGTGAGTGCAGGTTAGGATGTGGTTGTTGTTGTTAAACCCCAGAGAGCTCTGATTTTTCACCTTCCTGAGCGTGAAGAACAGCGTAGCGCTTTTCCCCTGGGCACACCCTTTTGAGTCCCTGTGGCCCATTTTTTCTTTTATGGTTGGTCCAGGACCAGTTACAGAGGTGGATCCGGGGTAACGTGAGTGCATGTGCGGGCTCCGTGTTCATATTTGACGAGATGGATAAGTTGCACCCGGGAGTCATTGACGCAATCAAGCCGTTCCTAGATTACTACGAGCAGATCGATGGTGTATCTTACCGGAAGGCCATCTTCATCTTTCTCAGGTCAGTGGGAGGTGTTTCTTGAGTGGGGATGTACCGAGCCCTTCATTTTCCAAGGGCTAGAAATGTGGGGGGGACAAATGTGCCAGCCTGGCAAAAGTAACTTGCAGACTTCTTCCGAGTGGCTGGTGTCATCATGGCACTGGGCAGGGGCAGGAGGAAACGAATGAAGGAAATTGTTACTGATAATAGGCCGTTTCGCTACCTACACATGTCATCTCTGGGGTTGGTAAAAAGTCATAGCGTTGCACACCAAGTTTTTTTTTTTTATCTCTGCCTGAGAAAACAGATTTTCAGCTCGTGAGGGCAGATGCATTTGTTTTTTCTCTTTCTTTGTCTAGTAAAACATAGTAAATACTCCTTGGTTAAAAATAAACTTTTGAGAAATATCACAAACTGATTCCATCTTAGAAAACTCACAGTGTTTCCTGATAAGTGACATCAGTAAGAAGTCATTACACGCCTTTAATACATATAGACTGGTTTATCTATTTGGCTGTAAGCTGAAAAGAAACTGAAAAGGAAAAGAAAAAACAGTGAACTTAGAGCAGGCCCGTTTCCTGATTAGACTGTCTTTTTCTTGAAATTGATTGTTATTGGAGTCGAGTTGGTTTAGTGCTGTACTAGTGTCTATGGGAGTTTGTTGGTCGTTGCTCAGTCGTGTCTGACTCTGTGACCTCAAGAACTGCACCACGCCAGGCCTCCCTGTCCTTCACCATCTCCCGGAGTTTGCTCAGACTCATATCCATTGAGTCGGTGATGCCATCCAACCATCTCATCCTCTGTTGCCCCCTTCTCCTCCTGCCCTCAGTCTTTCCCAGAATCAGGGTCTTTTCCAATGAGTCAGGTCTTTACATCAGGTAGCCAAAGTATTGGAGTTTCAGTTTCAGCATCAGTCCTTCCAATGAAGGACTTCCAATCAGTCCTTCAGGACTGATTTTCTTGAGGATGGACTGGTTGGATCTCCTTGCAGTCCAAGGGACTCTCAAGAGTCTTCTCCAACACCACAGTTCAAAAGCATGAATTCTTCAGTGCTCAGCTTTCTTTATGGTCCAACTCTCACATCCATACATGACTACTGAAAAAACCATAGCCTTGACTAGATGGACCTTTGTTGGCAAAGTAATGTCTCTGCTTTTTAATGTGCTATCTAGGTTGGTCATAGCTTTTCTTCCAAGGAGCAAGCGTCTTTTAATTTCATGGCTGCAGTCACCATCTGCAGTGATTTTGGAGCCCAAGAAAATAAAGTCTGTCACTGTTTCCATTGTTTCCCCATCTATTTGCCATGAAGTGATGGGATCAGATGCCATGATCTTGGTTTTTTGAATGTTGAGCTTTAAGTCAGCTTTTTCAGTCTCTCTTTCACTTGCATCAAGAGGCTCTTTAGTTCCTCTTCACTTTCTGTCATAAGGGTGGTGTCATCTGCATATCTGAGGTTATAGCAAAGTGTTATATACATATGTACACTGTGTTTTAGGTATTTTTACCCATCTAGGTCACCACAGAGTATTGAGTAGAGTTCCCTGTGCTGGACAGTAGGCTCTCACTAGTTATCTTTTATATACAGTAGTGTGTATATGTCATAGAGAAGTCAGTGTGTGATTTTAATCTGGTTTCTCTGGCAAACTCAGCAACGCAGGCGGAGACCTCATAACTAAGACGGCCCTTGACTTCTGGCGGGCCGGGAGGAAGAGAGAGGACATCCAGCTGAAGGACCTGGAGGCGGTGCTGTCTGTCGGGGTCTTCAATAACAAACACAGTGAGTCTCCCTGAGTGGGTGCCCTCCACCTGGCCCACAGCATCACCCTTCTCTTTCTCGCTCTCTTTTTCATTTTGACTCTGCAGCTTGTGGTTTCTTAGCTCCCCAACCAGGGATCGAACCCGTGCCCTCTGCAGCGGAAGCTCAGGTCCTAACCACCAGACCGCCAGGAAAGTCCCAACCGTCTCTCCCTTTCAGAAAACCACAGAATCCGCCCACCCCTGTAGCTTGGCTGAAGTAGGGACTTTTTTTGGAGGGCGTGCTATTCTAGAAGCCAGTTAGTGGGGGTAGCCAGCCAACCCTTACATCAGGCTTGACCAAAAGCGAATCTTGAGGGCCGCAGACGTGGGGAATGTGCTGGGGTGGGGATGAGGACAGGCCCTGTAGGAGCCGCATGCTGGCGGGCTGACAAGGACGGAAGCGGCAGGAAACCCAGCTGTGCCCTGTTTCCCAGGTGGCCTGTGGCACAGCGGCCTGATAGACCGGAACCTCATCGACTACTTCATCCCCTTCCTGCCCCTGGAGTACAGACATGTGAAGATGTGCGTGCGGGCGGAGATGAAGGCCCGCGGTTCCGCCATCGATGAAGACGTCATCACCCGAGTGGCAGAGGAGATGACGTTCTTCCCGAAGGACGAGAAAATATACTCAGACAAGGGCTGCAAGACTGTGCAGTCACGGCTGGATTTCTACTGAGCCCTCGGCAGGCGGGCTGAGACACGACCGGGCGCCCAGCAGACCGGGGGCCTGGCCTGAAGAAGCACTTTGAAGACCTCCTCGGGGTTTGCACATTTGCACCTGTGGACTCACGGGATCTAAGGGTTGATTTGTGAAATGATGCTCCGCTGTCGAGTGGACTTGTGTTGCAACATGACGGCAACGCAGCTGTTCATCACAGTTGGAAATGAAGTTTTGAAATCCACCTCCCCCACACACTTAACTGACCTTGACAGAAGTGCCTTGAAAACAGAGGCCAGGGACTCTTTCTGACCCAACAGTACCCACACCCCAGAAGCTGAACTGAAGTTCAGGGGCTAATGCAAACCAGGGAGCATTGGGGTTTTCACCTGCCAGAAACACTCTTCGGCTCTTGTTCTTTTTCTTCTACAGAACACGTTCACCAAGATGAAGTATTCTCAGGTAACATTGGTGGCACCTTCCGGTGCAGATTGTCCAGCGGGAGAACCCAGGCCGAGCACACGGCTGGGTGAACCGTCTGCTTGTGGGGTGGGGGCTCCGTGCCAGGCCCCTGCGGCCCTGCAGAACGGGCAGGACCTCTCCTTCTGTCCGTGGCTTTGATGCTGTTTCCAACCCTCGTCATGGGATTCCATCTCCAGCTCTCACTTGGTGTTGACCGCAGCCTTTCTGGTACTACTGCTCCTCCTGAATTTCAGCCATGGCTCCGGGTCCCACCAGCCATCTCATCTCTAGAGATGGATCACAACGCAGCCGTTGGCTTTGAGTTTGAGTCCTTGGTTCCCATGGTGGAATGTTTGTTACAGTTTACATGTCGATCAGCTTTTCACTTGACTCCACAGAACCATTTGAAATCTGCAGAACCCCATCTTTCTCCACAGAGGACACGTGCCAACTGGACGATCAGCTTGCATTGCCAAAGAGAAAGTATTCTACACTAGAAATGCTTGCGTTTTCAAGGATATGGCTGTTTTTAATAATGTTTTTACTTGGGAATCTTAGATAATAGAGAAACGAAACATTGCTTATTTTAAAACATGGGAAGGGATAATTGCCTGTTCCTTTATCAGATACTCTTAAAACAGACGGTCTTGGCTGGTCCTGGGTGTCATCTAAGAATGATGTCCTTTATGGTGGTGGTGCCAGGCTGCACTGCCCTGGCCTTGGGGAAATAAGTCTTTGATTCCAGCCAGTGTGAATCGCTCTATCTTGTGGTTGCAGTGCAACTGAAGACACGTAAGGAGAATATGCAGCTTTTATATATATATAAGATGTGGCAGAATGAATGTTCCTACAGCATGGCCGTGCCTTATAGAGGATCACACTTAGTCTTTTAATGTCAAGGTGAGGCTTGAAACTTTTAGTACATGTCTTCAAGTTGGATCTAAAATTTCTTTTATAACCTTTTGGGTTTCTGGTCAGGAGGAGTTAAGATTTCTTGTTTACAGTGATGCAATAAACTCGAGACGTGTTGGCTACCTTTGAAGTGCTGTTACTGACTTGTAACTTGAAAAGGCCACAGATGCCCACGGCCCAGCCTCCTCACCCCAAGTAAGACGTAGATGAGCTTGGACTGACCTACTGAATGTCAAATAATAAGGCTTAAATTTTATCATGAGATGCCACTTGCAGATTTTTTTTCTGGTTTATTTGGGAGCTCTGAGCTGAGGAAAGGCTCTTTAATAACTTGGGTGAATTAGGCTTACTGGACATGCTGGTTGGCTGTCTTCACATCGTTTGCCTTAAAGACTGTTCAGTACAAAGTTAAACTGGATTAGATGATGAGTCACACCCCAGGTAATTTTTGTGGATGTAAGCACGAGAAAGAGCTGGTCTTACTTTATTTTTTGGCTGCACCCCATGGCACGTGGCCCCTTAGTTTCCCACCCGGGGTCAGAGCCACACCCCCTGACCGGAAGGCAGAGTCTTAATCACTGGATCACTGGGGAAGTCCCAAGCTGGCTTTCTTTCAAACAGATACGCTCTAAAATTAATGCAGGCAGGAAAGCGAGGCCCTAAAATGTGATTTCATTCTGGACCTACAGTGTGGCCGAGCTCAGACCAGGAAACCTGCTTGCCTGGTCTTCCTGCCCAGAACCTGGAAATAACGAAATCCTTGTTACATTAACCAGATCTCAGCTTAATCCCTCAACCTGGGCTCTTCAGTGAGTTATTTGTTCACACTGGCTCTTCCCAGGACCAAGGATGGAGCCCTTTCTAGAAAACAGACCCTCTTCACCACCAGGTCACCCACTCCCCCCGTTTCCAGGTTGGAAGTGCACATCCCGTGAGCCTGCCCTCTCTCCATCGGGGTCCCAAGCCACTGCTGCTTCTACTTGTCCCCACGCAGCCTCATCTGGAAGACTGAACTTTCTAGGTGAGTCAAGGGACCCCAGTGTCCCCTAATAGGGACTCCCAGGGACTGGGGACTTCAGATGAATGGATAGCCCCAATCCGTGACTCCTGGGGACACAGCAGGCCAGCTTCAGGGCAACATCAGGAACTCTCCAGTGCTCAGGGGCGCCTTAGGGGGCCTGAGTGGCCTTAGTTCCTGTACTGGGTGCGTAGCCCTGAGGCAGGGGGTCCCCCGTTTTCTGTGCCTGCTAAAGACTGCCCCTGAGCACTGCAGACACTCACTCACACCCACAAGAGCCCTTGTAGGCACACGTGTGTGCACAATGCAAGGTATTTAGGCCCCTACACTGCTCTCACTCCTGCCTGGCTTCTCAGTGGGGGCTAGGTCTCCAGACTTGAATGAATTTCACAGCTGGGAGTTGGGAGCTCCGTGAACCCGAGACTCCGGACACCCCAGGGAACTGAGCAGAGCCGGAGCCACCCAGATCCTCGGCTGTCACGCCCCTCCCCATTTCAGCCTGGGGTGCCTGGGGTGAGGCCTCAACTCAGCCCAAGCACAGAAGGTAGGGCCTCGAGGTGGTTTTTTTTTTTTCCCCACTTTAAAAAAAATGTATTCACGAATCCCCTTGTAACGTGGCAGCATTTGCATTTAACAAATAGAAACACCGTGCTCAGCATCATGGGGGAAGAAGCTAAGCTTTCCTAGAGGTTTGGGGAGTTCTGATTAAACATGATAAAAATGAGTAAAAAAATATGAAAAACCGTATTTTTATGAAAATTTGGCAAAACCTGCCACTGAGTGCATGACTCATTCAGGAATGGAAAGCAGAGAGGGGCCTTTTCAAAGCTCACTGACAGGCAAGCGATAGGCTTGCAGACACTTTTCTTTCCAGGAAATTCTGTTTCTAGCAAATTGTTCACAGTGTTACTAAGATCATTCACAGTGTTACAGTTCACAGTGTTACTGTGATGAACACTCTTGGGAAGGACACTTGGGCCTTATCTGTGATGGGCCTGGGTGTGTCTGTCTGCTAAGGCTCATCGCCCTTGTGATGGCCATCCCATGACAGGTCGACTCGCTGCTCCAGCCTCGGTCCCCAGTCACGCCACCCTAGAGGACAGACTGAGGGTGGCAGGCATGGGCATTTATGCAGTAGTGACATCACGGTGTACGTTGTAATGATGGGGAATTACGAAAAGACACACACAAGTCAACAACTTAAGAGTCTGAAAAGCTTCTCACAATGTTAAAAACCATTTTAAATAAAAATTATCACATTTTTCAGTAAAACTGATTCATCCTTCCTTGAAACAGAAACACTTGAAATTAAAACATGATTTTTTTAAAAAAAAATCATGAGCCCTGGCTTGGGTGGGCTGGGAGCGGGCTCCTCCCCGCCTCTGCAGGCCCTGGGGGCTGCTGTCTGTCTACATCCGTCACGGACAGCCTGTAGGTTCTGCTGGATGAAAAAATGCCCGGGAAGTGCCTGTCCTGTCACACAGGAAGAATTCATTTCACTCTCTTCCAGGACTGCTCTGGCGCCGTCAGTCATCGTAGTAGTAATCTAACTTGGTGAATACGGTTTTGCAGCCTTTGTCGGAGAAAACTCTCTCCTCTTTGGGGAAAAATGTCATTTCCTCAGCCACCCTGCTCACAATGTCCTCGTCCACCTCGTAGCCTCGGGACTGCATTTCGATTCTGATGCACATCTTCAGGTGTTTATACTCCAGCGGGAGGAAGGGAACGAAATAATCAATGAGGTTTCGGTCTATTAAGCTGCTGTGCCAGAAGCCACCTGGGAAAAAGAAAAAGGGGCTGTTCATCCACCGTCGGTCCGCCCATCTGCACGCATCGGCTGGGTGTCGACCACGAGGTGGAGCCCCGTGCCTGCCCTCAGCGGGGACTGATCTAAGCAGCAGGCAGACTGACCATTCAGCTCGTCAGCAGCCGATGACAGGGTGGCACCACGGGGAGGCCTCTCAAGACTCAAGACCTCAAGCGGGAAGGAGGCTCACCAGCCATCCCCCGGACAGACAGGCCATGCAAGCAAGGGACCAGAGACAGGCTGGCAGGTTCACAGAAGGGGAAGGTGACGGAGGAGTTCCCGGGGAAAGACCAGCCTCTCGGAAATTTGCGACTGGCTGGGGTTCCTGTGGCTGGATCAGTGACAGGGTGCACACTCACTGCTGCCACCTCCGTGTCCAAACCCTCCAGAGCGTTTGGGGGACCAAAGGCTAGAGCCCCAGTAACGTGTGAAGACAGTGCTGTTGCGGCCACAGGGCGGTCACGGGCCCTCCCAGACCCCCGGCCTCTGGACCCCCCGCTCTCTCCTCTGAGGCGAGCCAGCACCGCTGGGTCCCAGCCCGAGGTCCTTCAGAACTGTCTCCCTTCCGCCCTCCCGCTTCCATCCGGTGCCGTAATCCCGGGCTGGCTCTGCTGCCCTTCCCACCCGGGTCTTCCCCGATGCCACCAAGCGCTTCTCTGACACCACCCGGAGGCCCTAGAGTTCCCCTCGGTTCTGCCGACGCGGCACCCGGAGACTGCGGCAGGTCCCACAGGCCGGGCGCCGCCCCACGAGACAGCCCCCCAGCCCCCGACCGGAAGTTCCAGCTGTCCCCTGTGCTCCTGAGGGGCCGACGCCGCCCCTCCTTGGGTTCAGTTTCTTTGTAAGTGGAGCTCATGGAACTCAGAGAAATCTTTTATGACTAGACTGCCAGTTTATTATAAAAGGATGTGATTCGACCAGCCAGCTGGAGACGCAGGGGGCAAGGGATGTGGGAAGGGCCATGAACTCTGAGCCCATCACTCTCCCCAAATCTCTGCGTCTTCACCAACCCGGAGCTCTCCGAACCCTGTCCTTTAGGATTCTTACGGAAAGTTCTCTACCTAGGCATGACTGATTAAATCACTGCCCATTGGCCACTGAGTCAACCTTCAGCTGCCCCTCCCCTCCCCAGGGGCCTGAAAGGGTGGGAGACTGAAAGCTCCAGCCCTCCAATCCAGGGCGGTTCTCCTGGGAAGCGGCCCCCACCTTAGGTATTCTCCAAAAGTCACCTCACTTAACAGACTCCGGGTGGCTGAAAGGGGCGTGTCAGGAACATCAAGACACCTTGATGGCTCTCACTGCTTGGAAAGTCCAAGGGCTTTAGGAGCACTGGGCCAGAAAATGTGGACCAAGGCCAGATATACGTTCTCACTGTCCATCACGGCATCGCAACTGGGGTTCATTCTTGCCCTGCCCAACAGGGCTTTGCACACAGCAGGGGCTCAGTAAACATCTGACTGCCTGGATGGGGTGGAGTCTGTGGCCGTGGGAAAGAACCAAACTGAGTGCTGGGCAGTAGGCCTGCAGCAAGTGGGACAGCCCTGGCCAGTCTCCCGAAGGCCTGCCGGACTTGCCTGAGGCTGGGGACGGAGCACAGCCAGGCAGATGCTGACCTGCCTCTAGGGTTCACAAGGGAGGAGCCGCCCAGTCAGCCAGTAAACAGACGACCCCCGGTAGTGCCAGGGGCTGCGAATGCTGAGTTGGGGCCATCAGGCAAGGAAGGCAGAAGGCTAATCAGCCGGGGAGTCAGGACAACCAGAACCCCCCGAGAGACCCCTGAAGAGTGCTCAGCTGGAGCAAATGACTTTACAGAGCACTGGCGACCACTCCCTGGTCCGTCCTCAGCCTGACAGCCACTCCCCCCCCCCCCCCCACCCCGTCCCCACCCAAGTGCACTGGGACTTCAGCCGCCTGCTCCACACCTCTGCTCCCACGCCTCCAATGCGCCATTTCTCCTGCTCCCTGCAAACCTGCCCCTCCTGGAGGCCGCCCCCTGAACGAACGGGGCGGGGCAAGGGGGCCCTGCCAAGTGCTCAGACCAGATCCTCAATTCGTTTCTCATTCCCACACAGCCCTTTAGGAAATCTCACTGTTTCTACCTTCAAAATACACGCCAGGCCGCCAGTGACCGACCACTCCCACTGCTGCGACGCCCAGCCCAGCCACCAGCACCTCCCCCCTCCCCCCGCCCCCATTGCCGCCTTGTTTGTTCTCCACCTGGCAGCAAGGCAGGCCTGTTAAAACTAGGTCTCAACAGGGCAGTCGGCTCAAAACCCTCCAAGGACTCCCTTTTCCACTTGCAGCCGAGCCCTGCTGTGGGTCCCCAGGCCTTCCACGATCTGCAGCCCACCCCGAGCTCCAGCTCTTCTCTGGCCTCCAGCTCTTCTCCTGCGTTCTCCTGCCCTTCGTCCAGGCACTCTCCCACCTCAGGGGCCTCGCGTGTGCGCTTCCCTCTGGTGCACTGCTTTTCTCTCACTTCCACATGGCTCCCTCACTCCTCAGGTCAGCTCAGATGTCACCCTCACGTGAGCCTTCCCTCACCACTCTATTTAAAACTGCAGCCCTTCCTTGTCGGGCTGTTCCTCCGGGGCACAGACCCTCAGAGTTCCATGGCAAGGCAAGAAAGCAAAGGGCCTGAGGGCCCATCTCCACCAAAGCCTCCCCGGTAGCCATCCTTGTTCCACCATCTGCTTCGATTTAACTGAAGGAAACAGGAAACAAATATTTAAGATCTTGAGGATCAACGAAGTTCCTCTTTCTTGAGTGTGAGTAAAAGTCACCTGGAGTGTGTTTACACAGATTCCCTCAGGAATTCAGACCTCAGCAGGCCTGGGGAAGAGACCGAGAATCGGTCCCAGGTGATGGGGAGGCTGTCAGTCTAAAACAGGATGCAGGATCATGAATGGGGCCAGGGGAGGGGTTTGGTGGTAGGAGCAGATAGCCCCATTTAATGTGCTTTCTTTTCTTTCGCTGCGCTGCACTGCATGTGGGATCTTACTTCCCTGACCAGGGCTCGAACTCAGGGCCCCTGCATTGCAAGTGTGGAGTCTTAACCACCAGGCCGCCAGACCAGAGCCCCCACTTACTGTTCTTGTTATTGAAGGCCGACACAGACAAAGCATGCTCCATGTCTTTGAGCTTGATTTCTTCCCTCTGCTTTCCACTTCTCCAGAAATCTAAAGCCACATCTGTGATCCTTTCTGCTCCAGCATTGCTGCGGGACAATTTCAGCGAATAAGGACTGGGGTGTTTCTCCCCGAAACCCCCAGGGCTGGGGCTCAGTGCTCGTCAACCATGTCCCGGCCCCGACTTTACCTGAGAAATATGAAGATGGCTTTCTGATAGGAGACCCCATCCAGGTTGTCGTAATAGTCTAGGTAAGGCTTGATGGCGTCTATGAGGCCGGCGTGCATCTTGTCCATTTCATCAAATATGAAGATGGACCTTGCACAGGCACTCACGTTGCCGCGAATCCACGACTGTAACTGATCCTGAGTGACAAGGGGGAAGCCAACAGAGATTCTCAGAAGTGCGACTGACACAGCCGGGGGAGCACTATTAACATGGCACCTGGGGTCTACAAAGGCTGCATTTACAAGAGCTTACTGTGTGCTTCCCGCTGTGCCGAGAACTTCACAGCTCTTCTGTTCCTCACCACAACCCCACAGAGTGGGCATCATCATGCCCATTTTACAGATGAGAAGACCGAGGCACAAACAGCTTAATCAACTGAGGTTCCAAAATTTCCCCAATGTTACAAAATTGGCCTGTAACAGAGTGAAGATCTGAACCCCACCCTGCCTGATTCCAAGGCCCCACACCCTGATTATAATTCTTGTCCTGTGACTTGTCACATGGATGCTACATTGCTAGTCCTCTGTCATCAAAATGAACATGTTAAAACGTATCCTGTGGACACCAGCCTTCTTGGGAGAAAGCAGAGACCGAGCAACCTCTTCCCTGATTAAGTCCTTGGAAGAGCCTGGAGAAGGGTAAGGAGACCTCAAGAGCACACGTGCTTGAGGATGTGTGTGGGAAGGCAACATTCCTGAGTTTCTGAAACAGTGCCTGGAGACTGCTGGAATAAATCTGCTTAAATGGAACATTCCCTACGAACATTATGTAGGTACTTCTTGTGTTAAGCAATCAAGATGAGGAGAGAGGACCCTTTTCATCAGAAATTTGAGCTATGGTTTTTAAAAATGCTTTCCTAGATGTTTCTCCCTATGATAAGGAGAGGGCTTCCCAGGTGGCTCAGTAGGTAAAAGAATCCGCCTGCAATGCAGGAGACACAGGAGACCTGGGTTTGATCTCTGGGTCAGGAAGATCCCCTGAAGGAGGACAGGGCAATCCACTCCAATATTCTTGCGTAAAGAATTCCATGGACAGAGGAGCCTAGCAGACTACAGTCCATGAGGTTGCAAAGAGTCAGACACAACTGAAGCAACTAAGCACACACACAAGGTAAAAAGAAAGAGTTAGCTATTAGTTTCTGAGGAAAATTCTGGAAGCTATGATATAGGTCTTGACTTCTTATGATCTGGAGTTTCGCTTGGCTACTCAGACCATGCGTACAGTGTTCCATGGGTGCCTATTAACCAAAGCAGTAACTTTGCTCTGTTCGTGAAAAGTCACTTCAGTCGTGTCTGACTCTTGCGACCCCATGAACTGTAACTGAACAACTCCCCTGTTCATGGGATTCTCCAGGCAAGAACACTGGAGCAGGTTGCCATGCCCTCCTCCAGGGGATCTTCCCAACCCAGGGATCGAGCCCGTGTCTCTTAGATCTCCTGCATTGGCAGGTGGGTTCTTTACCACTAGCACCACTTGGGAAGCCCAACTCTGCTCTGTAGATATGAGCTAACCTCTATTTACAGAAGAACCTCAGGAGAGCTGGAGTGACTTGAACAAGGCCACAGAGTGAGTCACTGTTTAAACGAGAATTCCCTCAGGTCTGGCGGGCTCTAGCAGCCAAGGCCTTCCATTCTGTTCCTCCCTCTCACAGACAACAGAGAGCGTACGTGGAGCACTCACTACAGGCAAGACGCTGTTCTAAGCACGGTTCACCCGTTTTATTGTGATCTTCCAAAACCCATCAAAGCAGTTAACTACTGCATTTCCTATTTCACAGACCAGGAAACTGAGGTGCAGGGAGGTTACGTAACTTGCTCAGTCACACAGCTATTAAACAGCGAAGATGGAATGCTAACTAGAAAGAGCAACTCGTCCCTATTTGCCTGGAACTTTCCCAGTTGTAGCAGCGAAAGCCTCACATCCCAGGAACTCCTGGGCAGTGACCCTGATGCTCATCCAAGCTGAAGGGAAAAATGTGTTCACACAGGTGAGACAAAAAAAAAAAGGGCAATAGTTACCAATGATTTGAACGCTCATGCGCTGAGCATCATGTTACATGACAGGCTTAAGACCTCAAGAAATTCTGACTTCCCTGGTGACACAGTGGTTAAGACTCCCAGCTTCCACTGCAGGGGGTGGCACGGGTTCAAACCCTGGTCAGGGAACGAAGACCCAACATGCTACGTGGCATGGTCAAAATTTTTTTAAAAAGAAATTCTCACAACTGCCATTTGACAGATGAAGAACCTGAGTCTCAAGAGAAGTCAGGTGACTCTCCCAACATTACACAGCTGATAGGTGGGAGCCTGGGGCTCAAATTCAGGTGTGTCTGCCCTGGAAGCCAGGCTGTTAAATCAGTGAGTTCAAGTATAAAAGCAAACTTAGGCCTCCCTAGAAATGTTTTCCCTTTTATAAAACATGTTAGATTTGAAGAGCTTTAACCAGGATTTGATTACGTCCATCTCTAAGATCCTACCACACCACTTACTGAGTACCACCCGCAGCCTGTTTTCAGAAACCAGCTTTGACCGTGTCATTGCTTCTGCCATCTCCAATCCTCTGTAATTTCCACACTTTTTAAAGGGAAACGGCCACGTGTGGCTGTTTTCAGGGCTCACTCCTTTCAACACAGAACATCCAAATCCCATCCCCCAACAAAGAAACCCAAAGCAAGCATCATCCCTGAAGGATTCCAAAATTCGGCCCTTGCCTTATACAGAGTGATGTTCGAGATGTGTGGGAAGTGCAGCGTGGCCACAAACAGGTGGACATAGTCACTGTTCAGCCCACCCTCGTAGATATTCTCCGCGATGATTTTGCTGACAAAATTTTTGCCAGTGCCTGTCCACCCGTGCAGGGAGAGGGTGAGAGGTTTCTTGGGCTTCGGGTTGCTGATGAAGCCAGACACAGCATTTAAGATGACTTTCTTTGCAAGATGCTGTCCAAAGAGCTTGCTGTCGAGATCCTTCTGCAGCGCTGAAAAAAAAAACAAAGCCAGTCAGGCGGAGGGTAGGGGGCACACCTGGCAAAACGTAGCCCAGTTTACAGGCTCACGCAAAGCCAGCAAAGCCCGCTAAGCTCTTCCAAGCGTTTACTGGGACGCAGACATAGGTAGGCACTAGGCCCAGGTGGCCCGTGAGTCCAGGAGGCCCTCCCTCTGCAAGTCCTGCCACACTTTCGGATGAGACCCTGGCTCCAGAACCTCCGCCAACAGCGCGAGCCCCTCACCCCGGCCCTGTCCCTCCCCACCCGAAGGCCGGCAGGAAAAAAAGGGCAGAGTAATTCGGCTCCGCCGCTCTGCGTCGAGAGAGCCCCCACCAGCCTTCCCGTCTCTGGCAAGGAGCGAGCAAGAAACTCTCTGGAGGAAGTTTCCGATCGTCCACCAGCCCGCTTTCTGGGCGAAGGTGCAGCGGGCATCCGCAGGTCTCAGACCAAAGTCCGGTCGGCCTGCGATCGTGGCCCAGGAGCCAGGCCCCGTGCCGCACGCCGGTTCCGGGTCTGGCCCGACCCCCCTGCTCCCACCAACCCCCGGCTGGGCACTGCCCGGGCTTCCCGGCCTCCTGGCTGGCCCCCAACTCTGACCCCCTTCCCAGCTCAGGCACCAGACCCCGGCCCATCCTACCTTCCCGGCTGAGGCTCCGCTTCGGGCTGCAGCACTCGGCGAACAGGCAGTAGAGGCGCGGGTAGGAGATGTAGCCGGTGAGGACGCCGGCCAGGGCCAATCCCAGGCTGATGGGCTCCACCGCCCGCACCGCCAACGGCGCCAGCAGCAGCAGGCCCAGCGCGGCCCGCCCCAGCTTCATGCCGGGACCCGCGCCGCCCCGCCGGTTCTCGCGCCTACCGCCGACCGGCGCCGCCACCAGACCGCGCTTCCGGTTCCTCCCGCCGGCGCCGCCATTCTTCAAAGGGGCGGATCGCCTCCGACGCCGGCGGCCGCCATCTTTGTGAAGGGCAAAGCCCTTTCCTACTTTAGGCGCTGGGGTGGTTGGAGGAGCCAATGGTTTTTTTTTTTCCCTCTTTTTAGTAAAACTTGCTTTTGGGGAACAGTTTTGCATGGGCTTCCCTGGTGGCTCAGACGGTCTGCCTGCAATGCGGGAGACCCGGGTTCGATCCCTAGGTCTGGAAGATCCCCTGGCGCAGGAAATGGCAACGCACTCCAGTACTCTCGCCTGGAGAATCCCACGGACAGAGGAGCCTGGTAGGCTACTGTCCATGGGGTCGCAAAGAGTCGGACACGACTGAGCGACTTTACTTACTTACGTTTATAGAAAAGTTGAGAGGAGAGTACAGAGAGGTTCCATATTACCACACCCTCGCACGCAGTTTCCTCGATTATTTACATCTTACATTAGTAGGTTTTATTGTTGCTGTCGTTAGTTATGTTGCTGCTGCTGCTAAGTAGCTTCAGTCGTGTTTACATTTGTTAAAATTAATGAGCCCATGTTGAGATATTGTAATTAAAGTTTTTTATTTCCTTGTTGTTTAGCCGTTCAGTTGCGCTTTTTTTTTTTTGCGACCCCAAGCCAGGCTCCTCCGTCCATGGGATTTCCCAGGCAAGAATACTGGAGTGGGTTGCCATTTCCGTCTCCAGGGGATTCCCCCCAGCCAGGGATCCAACTCATGCCTCCTGTTTTGGAAGGGGGATTCTTTACCATTGAGCCACCTAGGAAAGCCCTGATCTTTTGTAGGATCCTCAACTATTGGAATTTGATGGTCTTCTTATGATTAGATTGGAGTTATGGGTTTGGGCGAGGAATATACTTTACAGAGATACTCTTTTTATACCATCATATCATAGGTACTATAATCAACATGATTTATGACTGCTGATGTTGACCTTCCTCACCTGGATAAGGTAGTGTTGGTCAGGTCTCTCCCAGGTAACAGTTACTTCCTCTCATTCATTCATTCATAATTTTGAGGATCTCCTATGGACTAGATCCTGGAGATTAAAGAAAAAAAAAAATGAGGTGCTGGTGAATCCTGCCTTCACTGACCTTGCATCTGAGTGAAGGGGAAGAAAAGGAAATCTCTTACAGATGAGAAAACAGGCTGCAAGGCAAATGGACGTGTCCAAGGATTTAATAAAGAAGCTGAGAGCAGGACTCAGATCCGACTCCAAAGCCAAATGTCACTAACCACACGATACCTGACTTAAATCAGCCCAGGGGCCAACCAACCTGTTCTCTCATCACAGCCTGTGTACCTGCCTCACAGAAAGCGACACCACTAGTGGCACCAACCGGACAGCTCCAAGTCTGGAGCCCATGCCAAAGGAGAGAACCCTCTCAGGGGCTGAGCTCGGCTTCTGAGCTGCCCAACCCCAGAACACATGATCTGAGTCACTGCTGGTGCAAGACGACGCAGAACAAATAAGGCGGGATCCATTTCATATTTAATATTTAGATGCTTAAAATGATAGAGATCACTTTTTCTTTTTTTAATAAAAAGAAACATAACTGTAAAAGTCAGAAAATACTAGTGTTCCTTTGATCTTACTTTCAGCTGGATCCACTGTAAAAAGTGAAGGAGGCATTTCCGAATCTCACTCCAGATATTTGAAAACAAGAGACAACGACTGCATGTATTATAATGAAGGCCCAATCTAAAGGATATTATCTTACCCTGAAACACAGAGCTGTTTCCTCCTGACCCAAGGCAAATACTAAGAGAAAGTCAACATATTTAGAAACAAGATTTAATAATGCTCACAAGACTAGTTTGCCCCCAAATGAAAACTACACATTGTTTCAAAAGGTTACAAATTCAATGCCTGAAAATCCCACAGGTAAGCAGTGGGACTGACAGAGTCTGTTTTGGGAGCCATCTGCTAGCCAATGAGCAGGCTTCTGTCCAGGAGATCTTTTATCATGGGGACAAAGGGAGTGGACAACAGTTACTTATACCCCATGCTGCACCTCTCCCCATTTAGCCTCCCTCAGTACCGCCTGTTCATCTTCTTGAACTTCTCGTAATGATAATCATCCGTGGCCTTCTCATTAGCAGGACGCTTGCGGTTGGGAGGGGACCCTGAGAAGGAAAAGAGGAAAAGCTGTTTACCATGCTAGAAGCCACTGATAGGCTTAGCTTTGCACAGGCTAGGTCAACCATACCTGTGTCTCACTCTCGAGAGGCGCCCTAATGCCTGCCCTAGTCAACAGGAACATAGGAGGGCCTCAGTAAGTACGTGTTACTGAGCAACAAGCATGGTGGGGTCAGGTGCCAGCTGCAATATGCTGACTTTAGTGTTAGACCAGGTGAACAGCAGAGTCCCTTGCACTGCAAAGAGATCAAACCAGTCAATCCTAAAGGAAGTCAATCCTGAATATTCATTGGAGGGATTGATGCTGAAGCTGAAGCTCCAATACTTTGGCCACCTGATGTAAAGAGCTGACTCACTGGAAAAGACCCTGATGTTGGGAAAGACAGAGGGCAGGAGGAGAAGAAGGTGACAAAGGATGAGATTTTTAGGTAACATCATTGACTGAATGGACATGAGTTTGAACAAACTCCAGGAGATAGCAAAGGACAGGGAAGCCTGATATTCTTCAGTCCATTAGAGTCACAAAGAGTCGGACGTTACTCAGCAAATGAACAATAACAAATTCAGCAAACTCTTAACTGCACTGAGAGTGTGACTAGGTGTCAGGCATGGCACAAGTACTTTTAGACATGACTTCCTTTCACCTGCCCAGAAATCCCGGCAGGGGCACGTTACCATCTCTCCTCAGAGAGGTTAGCTGACTTGCTCAAGGTCACTCAGAAAGTGACAGGAAGCTAAGCGTTGAACCCAAATCTGGTGCATCTAAAATCTCTGTTTAACAGATATTAATAACAGGAAACTCTGGGAATCAAAGACTACTCGGCCAAAGTGTTACAGGAAATAATTTCTGAAGTAGGAAGGAAGAACCAGAGAAGTCTCAGCAAATGTAGCATTTCCTAAGAATTGTCCCATTGTCGATGAAAAAGATGACACTGCTTGGTGCTAAGAGCACGTGGGGAAGGGCACTGCTGGATGCGGCTGGTGGGAGAACACATCAGCATCACGCTTCCAGAGGATCATTTTGTCGAGTTCTCAGAAGGCAGCGTTAAGGACATGACAGAGTCAAGGACGATCATCATTACATAGGGAAACGTGGGCAACAGCCCGAGTGTCTCGCCAGGGGGAGGCAATTAGACTAAAGGATGTCCACCTGCACAGCAGAACGTGGTGTGCCCACTGAAAGGGAAATGTCATTTACTGTCACGAAGAAACAGGCAGTGGACGGACACTGAAGAGCGGTGATATCCTATTAAGTATGTATACAATATACGTGTGTTTTTTTTAAAAGTCGGGAAGGGTACAGAGTTGGCTCTCGGTATCCATGGTTTCACCAACCAACCCCAGGCTGTGCAGTGCTGCATTTGCAATCGCTGTAGGTTGGCAGCCGTGGGCACCGAGGGCTGACTGTGGAACTCGAGCTTGAGCATCCACAGACTCTGGTGTCGGCAGCAGGTCCTGGAACCGGTCCCCCGAGAATACTGAGGGTTAACACGATGTAACAATGTTGTGTGTACCAGAAACTAACACAGCAGTGGGAGGCAATTATATTACAACTGAAAAATAAATAAAAAGAACCCACTGTATAGTTCAGGGAAAAAAAGGATCTATTGTACAGCATGGAGAACTATACTCAATATCCTGCAATAAACCATAACAAAAAAACCATGAAAAAGAACACACATATGTACGTGTAACTGGCTCACTTTGCTATACAGTGGAAATTAATGCAACACTGAAAAGAAACGATGCTTCAATAAAATAAATATTAAAAACAAAAAATGTTAACTGTGGCCTTCTTTGGGTGGTGAAATCATGAGTAGCTTTTGTTTTTGCTTATTCAAGTTTTCTGAGTCTCTGTTACATTTGATAGCCCATTGAATCCTTAGAGCAACCCCCAGTGGTACATTGTATTACCCCATTTTAAAGGTGAGGAAACTGAGGCTTGGAAAGGGGATGGCACACAACCATGGTCTGGAGAAAGAACTAGAACCCAGATGCCTTGGCCCCAAAGCCCAAGCGCTGCCCCTCCCTGCCTCCACCGACCCTTGGCCACGGCTGCCCTCAGTGGCCCCAAGGCCCCTGCTGTACTCACGCTCAGGCTCCGGCTTCTCTGTGTCCCCCACGCGCAAGGGTCGGGCTTTGGGCTCCTCTTTGTTTCTCCGTATGGGAGCATTGAGCTCCTCATGGTAAACTGGACCGAAAGAGACCAGGGGGTGTGTCAGACAGAACAGCGGGACCCAGGGACCTCAACCCAGTGGTGCAGGGTGGAGCCGCCCCCCTGGCCACGCGGTGCTCACATCGGTTGTGCTGCACGTAGTTCACAGCCATGTTGGTGGGCACGAAGGAGGTCTCGCTGTCTTTCTTCTTGTTCTGCTGCTCAGCCAGCAGACGGGCCTTGGCGTCCTCCGTGGAAATGATGTTTTTTATTTTCGCACTGTGGGGGGAGAGAGGTCACTCCACGGTTAGAGTTCTGCCACTACAGGCCGCAGATGGAACTGACTGGAGGGGCTTGAAGCACCCCTCCCCGCTCAGCTGCATAAGGATGTCATCTTTCTCAGGGCATAGCTCTCTACAGTTTACCAACTCCCCTGCGGCCAGAGTATCATGGCACTCTCACAGCATCGGAGATGCAGGATTTACTCTCTTCTGATCGAGGGGAAACTGAGCCAGAGGTCAGGTGAACTGGTGAACACCCTAAGGCTCAAAGCCAGTGAGGCCAGCAAGAAGGTGAGAACTCAGATGTCTCCCAACTTTCTACCACACCTGAAGAAGATTCTGACCCTGTATTTCCTCCACGAAAGTCCCCTTTTAGAGCGGACGCTTTGTAGTTAGAATGAAAGGAGGATCACCGGGTGGGTGAACCTTATCACCACTCCTGCTGAAGAGAGCAGGCGCTACAAGCACCGACTGGAAGAGCTGTGAACAAAGGCTAAACAAGAACACTTTCAGGGCTTCCCCGGAGGTCCAGTGGTTAAGAATCCACCTTCCAGTGCAGGGGACGTGGGTTTGATCCCTGGTTGGGAAACTAAGATTCCACATGCCATGGTAAGCCCGCACACCACAACTAGAGAGAAGCCAGCACGTCACAATGAAAAGATCCAAAATGCTGCAACTAAGACCCGAAGCAGCCAAATAAATAAGTAAATATAAAAGAGAAAACAGAAAAAAAGTATCCCTCTACTTCATAAAATAAAACAAATACTTTTGTTTTTGGTAGCGACAGTTCCCTGTGTCTTTAACTCCTCTGATCAACCCAAAGAAACTCTGGGCAGCAACCATGTCGGCAGGCCAGAGAGGGTAAGTTTGTATCTGTAGGTTTCCAAGGAGACAAGTTAAGAAACAGCCCCCTTAACTGTTACCTGGAAAGCAGAGAGCTAGCCCTTCTGCCTAGGGGAGGGAGAGAGGCGCGACCGTGAGTCTGAAACTCACTCAATGCCGAGGTCCACCTCAGGGATGCCGCTCAGCATCTGGTTAGACAGCATCTCCTCCGTCTTCTTTGCTGAGGAAACCCGGATGTTTTCCGGCAGCTCATAAAGGCAATCCTCTGCATTCTTTGGTTTGACTTTCTGTTCCTCGTGTTCCACGATCCCTTTCCGCTTCTTCAGCTCTGTCTCAATGTACTTCATCCTGAAACGAGATACCCGCAGGCCTCAGGGAGAGGGAGGACTGCTCCAACCCTGGCCCAGAGCCATGATGGGTGATGATGAAGTTGTCCTCATTCCATGGAGAAGTGAGAAAAATAAAAATAACTTTTCAGTTTTTAAATCAAGCCAGAAGTTTTCAATTTAAAGCACCAATCTATATAATGAGGTCCTGTCCCGCCACATCATGTGTAAGTTTCTTTGATGGCAGTTTTTATTTAACAGCCTTGGTGGCAAAATGAAAAATGGGCAAGTCCAGTGTTTCTCCCTGCAATTTTCTTTAGGGGATGGGATGGGAATATTACTAGCCAAGGAATCTAAAAATTCTAAGAACCACGTTCCTAAAGAATTCTTGAGGTTTTCAAAGTTCTCAAGCCTGAGGTGGTGGAGTAAGGGGGACCAGGGACACAAGAGAGATCATATTTGCTGTTTTTGGATAAGATTAGAAACGTCATCTGTGACTAAATGTCTTAGACACTATCTGGCTGGAGCCCACCCCCAATCGCTCACTGCTGAAAAGACTGACACCTACATGTCGGCATCCTCATCCCGTCGGTTGGTTTCTGCAGAAAATGATGTCCCCAGATGGAGGTCTTCCTCTTCGCTGATCCTACAAAAAATAAAACAGTGAAGGAGAGCCTTAGAGTCACAGATAAATGAGGCTGAATATGATGCTACATGAATAAAACAAGTATGCAATGAAATGTACAACATCTGTCCACAGTTGGAAAAAAATAAGATACGTATATAACACGTAAACAGAAGGAACTCCAGGAATATATGCAAGCACACTGACGGCCTCTGGAGAAACTTCAAGGGTAGTGAGTAGATATATTTATTTTTCACTTTTGCATTGCTTGTATTATTTTGGTAATTGTGTTTCTATGTTTTTCCTGAAAAAGAAAAATAACTTCCACATGGGTTTGAAAGACAATATACAATGCATCTTTACAAGAGGTGCCTACGTACATCACACTAAGTTAACTTTTGAAGACTTTCTTTTGCTTTTAAACAACATACTCTTTACAGAGCACAAAGGGTACTTCAAGCCATATAAAAGCTGCAGCAGGTGCCAGCTCCCTGGAGGAGCACAAACCCAGGCAGGCGGTGCAGGTGAGTTTGTATCTGAGCCTGTTTTGCACGTACTTATCTTTGCCCCTTTCCTTTAGTTTCTTCATGTCCACCATCCCGCCTGTCTTCATCTGAAAGGGATCATCCTGCAGAAAGCAAACAGCGGAGAAGCAGCATCTGTGTAATTTGCAGCGGAATGTTTTGTTCTTAAAGAAAACTCAATCACCCACTGAAGAGCAGTCACATCTTCCCACTGCCCAGAGAGGGTCCCACAACTCACCACTAGAGTGGTCTCCTCTTGTACCTTCTCTCCCACCAGCAGGGCAACAGCACTGAGAATAACCAAAAAGCAGAGGAGAGAGAGAGAGAAAAATGGCACAGTTCAGAGACAAGGAGAAACATTTAGGAAGTCTGAAGAAACATTCAGGAAGTCTGCAATATTAGTGTGGGGTTAAGATTTGAGGAGTGGAAACCAAAGTCAGATGGAAACACCTACAAGAATAACAGGGATCAAGAGACACCCTAGGGACTTCCCCTGTGGTCTAGTGGCTAAGACTCTGCACTCTCAATGCAGGGGCCCTGGTCGGGGAATTATCCCACATGCAGCAACTAAGAGTTTGCGTGCTTCAAAGAAGACCGAAGATCCCATGAGCCACAATTAAGACCTGGTGCAGCCAAATAAATAAATGTTATGAAAAAATAAGAGAGCGAGAGAGACGCTCTAGATGCTAGAGATGGGGGCAGTGTTCACCTCAGTGGTACACTTTCCTACAAAGTCATCTTGGCTTAGAAACCTCATTTCTAAGATTTTGCCTTCACGGAAAATGAAGCTAAAGACAAGTGTAGGAAAATACTACTGCAGCCTTATTTGGTGGTGAAATTTGGCACAATGACCTACAGATCCCAAAATAGAGGGGGTAAGTTAAATTATGGTATGTATATCTGGTGGAATATTATGCAGCTATTAAAAAGGTTTTGGGGGGAACGATTACCCACAATGTGGATGAATACCCACAATATCATGAATTGAAAATACAGTAGTTCCCCCCCACCCTTAGCTGTGGTTTCACTTTTCACAGTGTCAGTTTTATCTATGGTCCAAAAGTATTAAATAGAAAATTCCAGAAATAAAAAAATTCGTAAGTTTTAAGTTAGCTATCAGCTATTATAAACAGTGTGAAGAATCTCTGCCCTCTTGCCTGGTCCGACAGAGGAGGTGAACCACCCTTTTGTCCTGAGGGTCCACACTGTATACATGACCCACCTATCAGTGTGGGGAAAAATAGTCGGCATAAGATTAGATACTATTCAAGCTTCAGGCATCCACTGGGGGTCTTGGAACATAGCCCCTGTGGATAAGAGGAGACTATTGAAGCGCAGAATAAAAATAAGGCTGCTCACAGTCTTTACAAAAGAGAGAGAAAATAGGCAGAGAAGAACATTAAATGTCAACACTGGTTAGCTCTTTATGGGAGAATTATACCTACTATTTATTTTCTTGATTATACCTTTCTAAAATTTCCCAAACTCTTATCAGCGTGCATTTCACAGTTAATTTAAGTGTAAGAAAAACACCAGTCTGGACTTCCCTGGGGGTCCAGTAGTTAAGGATCCACCTGCCAATGCAGGGGACACGGGTTTGATCCCTGGTGGGGGAAGATTCCGCAAGCTGAGGGGCAACTAAGCTTGAGTCCCAACTACGGAGCCCACATGCTGCAAGTCCTGAAGTCCGGGCACCCTAGAGCCCGTCTTTTGAAACAAGAAAAGCCGCTACAACGAGAAGCCCAAGCACCGCAACTAGAGAAAGCCCCTGCATACAAAGGAAGACCCAGTACAGTCATCAGCTCAGGTCAGCCGCTCAGTCGTGTCCAACTCTTTGCGAACCCATGGACTGCAGCACACCAGGCTTCCCTGTCCATCACCAACTCCCAGAGCCTACTCAAACTCATGTCTGTCGTGTCGGTGATGCCACCCAACCATCTCATCCTCTGTCGTCCCCTTCTCCTCCCGCCTTCAATCTTTCCCTGTATCAGGGTCTTTTCCAGTGAGTCGGTTCTTCATATCAGGTGGCCAAAGTATTGGAATTAAAAAACAAAAACAAAAAACACAAGCAATGAATGACCTGTAACTCTGGAAGAAGTGAAACTTGCTCAGTTGTGTCCCAGTCTTTGCAACCCCATGGAATACACAGTCCATGTAATTCTGCAGGCCAGAATACTGGAGTGGGCAGCCTTTCCCTTCTCCAGGGGAATCTTCCCAACCCAGGCATCAAACCCAAGTTGCCCGTATTGCAAGCGGATTCTTAACCAGCTGAGCCACGAGGGAAGCCCAAGAATACTGGAGTGGGTAGCCCATCCCTTCTCCAGCGGATCTAACCGGGGTCTCCTGCATTGCAGGTGGATTCTTTACCAACTGAGCTATCAGGGAAGCCCAGGGTAGCTCTGGAGCAAACTTCAGGACCACAAGTCTCAGGTAATGTCCTGGTTGAACATTTGCAAACAACAATAACAACGCTTGAATCCCTCTCCAGGCAGTACAAAGTGTAAAGTGTGTCAAGAAAAGGAGCTGTCTATGTCTGAGAATGTATTTGTGACAACGACCCGGGAGGGGGGAGAGGAGTCGGAGGAGGTGGTGTCTCTGTCATCCCCTCATGTTCTGGATCCTCGACTACCAAGCGGTACCCACCTCACCCCGTTGGGCCTCTTCCTCAAGTTCTGCACCTCTCGGGTCTCTTCCAGTTTTAATCTTAAAAGAGGAAAAAAAAAAAAAGGCAACGCACAGGCTGAGACACCCTTCACGGGACTCAAAGAGTCAAAAGGCAGCTTCGACGGATATCAATGACTGGCCGTCTAGCCGCCAGCAGTGGTCCAAAGAGTGACTGTGTCTCGACCCACCAGGAGTCAGATCCACTTCGCATCCCAGGGGCACCCCTCCCAACCATGAGACCTTGCGGGGGGGGGTGCGGTCTCATCCCTAGGAGCCTCGTTTTCTTCGTTCGCAGAGGGGTAACGACACCGCTCACAGCAATGGTGTCAACGAGGTACCCGGCTGGTCGTGAGTCCCCTTAGGTTGCCTCTCTCTTCCTGCCTCGTGGGATCCCGCCCCAAACGCACCGAACCTCCTCTGAGTCCTGCTCATCTTCCTCCGACTCCGAGTCGGCGCGGCGCCGGCGGAAAGTCTTCCCGGTGACCGGCATAGTCGCACCGGCACCGCGGTCCAGAGCCGCCAAGCCTCTGCGCCGAGAACTGGGTTACTTCCGGCGCGCGGCTGTGAGGTCAGAGCGCCGGCCCCGCCCGGCCCCGCCCCCAGCTCCGGCCCCGCCCCCGGCCTACACGCCCATCTGACCACGCCCCCGTCCGTGGCGTCGGCCTCTCCCGATTGGGCAGCCCAGGGGGGAGGAGGCGGGGCGCGGCTGGCCGGGCCTCAAGACCCTGCGCCCGCGGCTCGGAGGGCGCGCTTGACTGACAGGCGGCGGTGGCGGTGCGGTTGCGACTGCAGGTGAGTTCCCGGCCGCCGCCGGCTGCTTCAGGGGGCCGGGTCTCTCCGAGCAGGGGCGACCCCAGTCCGGCTCCGGGCCGGCGGGGACCTGGCCCTGCCTGGTGCGCACAACGCCGCGGCCAGGTGAGCAGAGCCCGGGACCTCCCTCGGCCGTCACCGCCCTGACCCCTCCTCCGGCCGGCGCCCAGGGTATCTTCTCGGGCCCCTGGCGCCCCACTTCGAGCCCCTAGGCTCCGGAAGAGGGGGCGCCGTCTCTTTCATTTCTGCCTGGGCCTGCCCCAGCGTTGAAAGCACGCTTGCGGCGTCTCGGACCGTCGACTTCTTTCCTCCGGGTCTGGGCCCTGACGTGCACTTTTTTTTCCTGTAGGGACAAAAGATGACCACTTCTTAGCCTTGATGAATTAAAGCCCCAGCCCCGACTCCCCCGCTAACGATCGCTTCCAGCCACTTCTCCCGGAGGAGAGTCGTGTCTGGTGTTTTGAACCCACTCGGGAGGGTTTGAGGGCAGAAGGTGCTTGCTGGCCGCTTCCCGGGACCTTCGGGGGCCTTGTTTTCGTCCTTTGTCACGAGGACTGTCGCTCTGGCCTCCGCCCCTTGTACCCGAGGATGCTCTGAGGATTAAGTTTATTTGAAAAACAGGAATCAACCGACGCTTAGGATATAACTAAATGCATAAATAATGGCTTACGGGACATCTAGGAAGCCCTTATTAGTTTTCCTTTTTTCAATATGCTGTCTGTCCTTTCCTTAGCAAGACCTACCTGTTATTAAGCGCTTAACGTGACAGGCACTGGACTCAGCATTATTTCATTAAACTCATCCAACAATCCTAGGAAGTAGATTTGATTATTGTTTCTCATTTTGCCAAGGAAGACACCAGGGCTCAGAGAGGCAGTATGTACCTCAGGGAACACAGCTGGAAGGGGGAGTAGAAATCAGTTACAGGCCTCCCTTGCTGCACCTTGCGCACAGTACCTGGCACAGTAAGAGTTGGTTTTCTGCGGGTTCCCTCCTCGGGAAGACCATCCGGAAGTAGGGCAGCATTTCTGGAATGCCTTACTGTTCTCTGGAACAGTCTCCTCTGAGGTTGCCGTCATCTTCTGTGTACTGAGACAGATAGTAGACTCAGGACTTGTTGGAACACCTTGTGGCTTTGATGAAAAGCCATAGTTTAAAAGTGTCCAGGTCTAGCCCTCTGCAGTCTGGTTCAACCAAACCCAAATGCACATGGGAGTCACTGGGCCCCTTGTCTGTGATAGCTGAAGGAGAGGCTCCTTGGGAACTGCCACAGGAACTCAGGGAGTGGACGCCTGCAGCTCTCACGCTCTCAGAGTTGGCTCCAATTTTGCCCTCCCAGGAGCCCTCCCACCAGTAGGTACTGGACAGCACTAAGGAGAGGGCTGCAAGGCCAAGGACATTTCTGCTGATAGCCCAGGGAGGATCATCTGGTACAGATGTACTGTCCCTGCTGGGCAAGACCAGCGTGCCCACTGATAACCTCGGTCTGACTGAGTTGAGTTTAGCAGAAGTGATGCTCCGAAAGTGGCAGGGGTGAGTCTGGCAGCCTGTGGCTGGGCTGAGGGGCTGCAGATCCTCTGAACTTTGGTGGGCCTTTTAGGGGGTCGCTTGAAACTGCTTCTCAGAGGGAGCCTGTGGGAAATCTGAGTTCTCTTCAGTTCAGAGAAATGCCATGTTTTTAGTTTGGTTTGAAGGTTTGGTTCATGAAGAGTGTCCAGGTTTGGCTTGAGTTTGGGTTCGTGCACTGGCTCCTGGAACCAGGTGAAATGTGGGCTTGTCTCAGTGAGCATTAACGTCTAGGTCGATTTGGGAATCCAGCAAAATGATTGCAGCTCACAGCCTGGCCATAGTAAGTACTCATTGAGTGTTTGTGGGACAAACTTACTTATTCAGCAGATATTTACTGAGCTTTCAGTATACAGAACAGGCACTGCTTTGGGTGCTTGAAATACGTCAGGGAGCAAAAGAGACTAAAGACCCCCTGAACTCATGGACTTTATGTTCAGATAGCCTGATAACTATGTAAAGATGTTAGAAGGTGATGCTATGGGAAAAAAAAAAAAAAAGTAGAGCAACGGGAGGGAATCAGAATCGAGGAGAGAATTGACTTGCAGATTTAAATTGGTGTTCTGGTTTGTGGTTTGGTCAGTGACATGACAAAGCAATGGACTGAATTGTTGGCCCTGGGTTCAAGGACCAGTTCTGCCAGCTTGCTGTGTGAGCCTGGGCAGGAGCCTTTCCCCACCAGAGCCCCTGCTCTACCATCCGCTGGTTGTGTGACTTCAGCATGAACCTCTCTAATCCTCTCCTGCTTCGTGGTTTTAGGCGTTCTGGTCTGAGTTTCTGCTTTTACTTACTCCAGGGTTTGCAGCTTCTCAGTGACCTGGGCCAGTCACTGCCTTTAGCCTGTCAGCCCCCAGGGAGTGCCAGCATGGAGCAGCCATAACCCCAATTAATGGGCTCTTACGGCCCCTTGGACAGAGTGCAGTACCGAGCTTCAGGCCGTGCAAGGATGTTAACCTAAACTTAAGGAACTGAAATTGAGCAGAAAAAAGTGCTGTGTGGAGAATGACTCAGAAGAGGTGCTTGTGAGGAAGGCCAAGGGAAGCCACCCTTGGGGTTGGGCATTTGGGTCTGAGGAGGTGAAGGTCATCATCCTCATTCCAAGTTGTTTGGCAGCTGGTAGCTGACAGTTCAGAGCACTGACTTCCTGGGTTTGAATCCTGGCTCAGCAGCTCTGTAGCTCTGTGACCCCCAGCCAGTTGCTTCCCCTCTCTGAGCCTCAGCCTTCCCTCTTTTAGTGATGGAGGTGGAGATGGATTTTGCTCTCAATGTCGCCTGACCTCCAGGGTGATTGTGAGGATTTCATGGGGTCTGTTAGTATCCGTTTCCAGTTCACAGGGCCATCCTGAATGGGGGCAAGCAGAACTTGGCAAGAAAGAAGGGGTGAGGGTCCTGCCTTGAGAGGTGGAAGGACAGTGGACTTGGCGTATTAAGTCTGGTTAAAGAGAGGAATTTGGGGGCAAGGGGGTGGCTTGGAAGTAGAGTGGGGAGCAGGCAGGAGGGGGAGGAAAAGGGGACATGTTTTGTGGGGTAGAAGGGAGCATGGAAAGGTGTGGGCACTGTGTGGGGTGGCCAGTGTGGTGAGGATCAGGGCAGGGGGTTGTCCTTGTGTTGGTGCTGGAGTTGGCAGCATCGCCTTTAAATCCTGAGGAGCTGGGCTCTGAGCTGGCAGAAGGATGTAGCCAGAACCTCCAGGAAGTTGATGAGTAATGGGCCCCTGAGGCCTGGTCTCAGCGGTGGTGCCAGGCCCAGATGCGCTGCCTCACTGCCTGCACCCCTGTGCGGGGCTGAAGTGGGGGTGACTTTCCCCATCACTCCACGAAGGCCCTGGTCGGGGGGACTAGCCCGCCCTTGTTCAGGATAAGGAAGCCTCTTAGACGTCTCATCCGGGGCCTGCAGTGGCCAGGCTCCCTGCCAGACCTGCCAGCCTGCCTCCTCTCCTCCTGCTTTCTCGTCGCCGAGAGGAGGTGGGTCTGGTGGGTCAGGAGGGAGAGGTGCCCCGGTGTCTGTAGCGGAGGCGCAGCCGCTTGGCGGGCATCTTGAATACCAGCTATGGGGCGGTGACTCTTACCAGCACCGTGGAGCTGCTGCTCTCAAGAGGGCCCGTGCCCCAATCCAGGCCTCCGCGCAGTGGAGGTTTCTTTCCTTTTCAATCTTCATTGAACACCTGCTGTGTCCTTTCCGTTTATTTTGCAGAGGGAAGGATGGGAAGGCCACCCCACCTGGCTCACTTGCCGCTGTCCCACTCCCTTGCGCTGTGGTCTTGGGCAAGTGGCTTCCCATCTCAGAGCCTCCGTTCTTCCTCCATAAAATAAGAAGCAGCGGTCCTCACCCGAGAGTGTGTAGTGAAGCGCTGCCATCATGCCTGGCCCAGAGTAGGCACTCGGTCCTGGAGCTCCTGTTGTTGAATTGTCGCTCAGTTGCTCGGGCGTGTCCGACTCTTTGCGACCCCATGGACTGCAGCACGCCAGGCTTCCCTGTCCATCACCAACTCCCGGAGCTTGCTCAAGCTCACATCCATTGACATGAGTTAAGGTTACCTTTTCCAAGAGACCCTTCTCTGCTCCTATCGTTAAGTGAGATAAAAGGAATCTTTAAAAAGTTTCTATTTTGATCATGTAAGCGCCTGTTCAGTGTTTCAAAATTTTAAAATGCCAAATATTTTCCTGGTCACTTGCATGTAGTGATCTGGAAAATCTTCAAAGAAAAATGGAAAGCCAGTGGTATTTAACCAGCCTCAAACTGTGCAACCATGATGTGTAATAAAGAATTTGAAACAGAAAAAAAAAAAGTTTCTATTTTGAAAAAAATCAAACCCAGACAAGTAAAAAGAGTCATAAAATAAATGCCATTTACCCTTCACCTATTATCTACCAATTGCTAACATTTTTGCCCCATTTACTCTCTCTGTATTTATATATTCATCATCATCAGAATTATTCTTGCCAATCCATTTAAGAGTAAGTTGCAGATATCATGACCCTTTGCCCTTCAATATTTAGGAGGAATTATCTAAGGACAAGGATACATAACCAGAAAGTGGTTTTCATCTTGAGAAACTTTTTTTTTTTTTTTTTTTTTTACTATATCAGGGCTTAGTTGCAGAGCTCGGGTTAGTTGCCCAAAGACATGTGGGATCCAAGTTCCCTGACCAGGGATCGAACCCACATGCCCTGCATTGGAAGGCAGACTCTCAACCACTGGACGACCAGGGAAGTCCCCATCTTCAGAAACTTTAATGTTGATCTAACACTGTATCGGTTTCCCAGGGCTGCCATAACAAAGTACCACAGGCTGGATGACTTACAAAACAGAACTTTATTTTCTCGCAGTTCTGTAGGCTGGGGGTCCAAGAAAGAGGTCAGCAGGTTTGATTTCTTCTAAGGCTTCCCCTTGACATACAGATGGTGACTTTCTTGCTATGTCCTCACATGGTTCTTTCTCTTGGAGCCTCTTGGTGTATATCCAAATCTCCTCCTCTTATAAGGACACCACTCTCGTTGGATTAAGGTCCACCCTAAAGACCTCAGTGAACTTAACTACTTTTGGGGGGATAGTTTACTTATTTTTAATTGGAGGATAATTGCTTTACAATGTTGTGTTGGTTTCTGCCTATATTAATATGACTTAATTACCTTTTATTTAAAGTAAATAAATACATAATTTAAAACAAAACCAAAAACACAGCCAGTAACATACTTTACGGGCTTCCCAGGCAGCACAGTGGTAAAGAATTTACCTGCCATTGCAGGAGACCTGGGTTTGATCCCTGGATTGGGAAGATCCCCTGGAGGAGGAAATGGCAACCCACTCCAGTATTCTTGCGTGGAGAATTCCATGGACAGAGGAGCCTGGTGGGCTACAGTCCATGGGGTTGCAAAGAGTCGGACACGACTGAGTGACTGAGTGCCACAACAAACTTTATAGTACCAAGCATTTTTTGAACGTTCTTCCTCTTTTTTAAAAAATGTATTTATTTGGCTATGCTGGGTCTTAGTTGCCACACACAGGATCTTTATTGCAGCATGTGGGATCTAGTTCCCTGACCAGGGATGAACCTGGGTCCCCTGCATTGGAAGCTTGGCGTCTTAGCCACTGGACTAGTGCTGTGCAGATAAATACAAACTCTGAGCAAGTCCCTATGATCAGAAGTCATTACGCTAAATCCTTGCTATGTGTTGTCCCACCTCGTCCTCTCAGTCACCCTACCACCTACCTGCTGTCTTTGTCCCCATTTTTCTGGATGAGGAAACTGAGGATTGGTGATTTTCACTAAAGACACACAGCTTGTGAGCGACAAGATCGAGGAGCTGAACTCGGGGCTAGCTGTCCCCATCATTGCCCTCCGTGATCGTAGTCAACTCCAGGGGTGACGCCTGCGGAGCAGCTGACTGCGGTAAGAACGGAAAGTGGCTCCCATTAGTGATTATAACATCCTTCGTGGCTGCGCACAGGCACCCTGGTGTTGAAACAGGGAATTCTGTGTCCCGCGAGGGCAGCACCCGTGCCTGGCTTGTTCCCCATCACCCAGGAAGGTGCCTGGTCAGTGTTGACTGGGGACCAAGATAAAGCAAAATGACAGCTTTTAGACGGCTGGGGTCATCAAAGTGTGATCCTTGCAGACTTGGGCACTTCAGATGTTCCAGGTCCTGCATAGAATGCTAAGCATCTAGTGTTTGATACTACCACCCGACATTTCCCCGTATATAAACTGGTTTTCTTAAATTGAAGTCTGGTTGATTTACAGTGTCACGTTAGTTTAAGGTATACAGCACAGTGCTTCAGTTATACATACATATGTGAACTTATGTTTTATTCAGATTCTTTTCCCCTATAGATTATTACAAACTATTGAGTATAATTCCTTGTGTTATAGAGTAGGCCCTTGTTGGTTATCTCTTTATATATAGTAGTGTGTATATATACTTATCCCAACCTCCTAATTTATTCCTCCCCGCCTTCCCCTTTGGTAACCGTAGTTTGTTTTCTGTATCTGTGAGTCTGTTTCTATAAACTGATTTTTAAACATTAACTTAAAAAAAATATTAGTAAGCCTTAAACTTTCTATGTTGCTCAGACACTGTTGGGAGGCCAATAAATTTATATGTTTCTGGAGGAAAATTTGTCGGTATGTATCTAGTACTTTCAAAACAAATATTTTGACCCAGTAATTTTTCTTTTGATCAAAGATGTAGTCAAAGACTTACATTCTAAAATAATCCTCACTGCCACACACACACACACTCACACAAATATCCTGTGTCTAACAAGCAAGGTATCGTAGAGCTTAGACTATATGTGGTGTAATATTATCCATCCACTAGAAATGAGGTTGTTGAAAAAAAATTAAGTGATGTGGGAAACACATAAGCACACTCAGTCGTGTCCAGCTCTTTGCAATCCATGGAATTCTCCAGGCCAGAATACCGGAGTGGGTAGCTGTTCCCTTCTCCAGGGGATCTTCCCAACTCAGGTCTCCCGCATTGCAGGTGGATTCTTTACCAGCTGAGCCACAGGGGAAGCCAAGCAATGAAGTTGAAAAGAAATTTAGTGACATGGGAAACAGAATCTAAACCTCCAAAAACTGTATATAATTTAAATCTGTTATATTCTTAACCACCGGATCATCAGGAGAGTCCCTTCTATAAACTCTATGATGAATTTGTGTTGTTTTAGTAATACAGACCCTAATAGGTTACTTTTAAGTATCATCTTTAAAGTTTCGAAAATAAGAGGAACCTGTGTCTGGCATCCTCGGTACATGAGGTTCCCCTCTCTTGGGTCTGTGCTTGTTTCTCCCCAGACCCCTTAGAGCACCTTAGGGAGCAGAACCTCCTTCCCTAGAGATCTCCAGGCCCACAGAGCGTGAACAAGACACTTAGGGGCCATTTCAGAGAAGGGCATCAGCCCCTGAGAGGTCCCAGAAGCCCCAACCCAGGAAGCGCCCCAGGCTGCTACCTGGCTGGCTTGAGAGTGCAGTTCTTCACCCCATGACTCATCCAGAAAAGGATCTCCTATTCACTCCTTTGTTTCTGCCTCGTTAATTTCTGTGCTGGATTAAAACGTTTCATCTTCTCCTGCCCAGCCTATAAATAGAAAAAGGCTGTTTGGTTTTAATAAAATTAATGTACATGATAAAGATCAGCATGGCCTGCAAAGCCTAAAATATTTCCTACCTGGGCCTTTATAGAAAAAGTTTGCTGACCCCTGACTTAGAGCAAGGCTGTGCGCTGGACAGACCAGTCAGGTCCCTGCCCACTGCTTACTAGCCCAGGATTGATCTTGGCCAGGTTCCTGGCTCCTTAAACTCTGGTTCTGTTTCTTCATCTGTAAAGCAGGGGCAGCGGCAGTACACAAGTTTGTTTGCCACAGGGCTTTTTTTCCCCTTCTTCTTCTTCTAACTGAAGTTGCAAGAACCTGAGTTGTCTGATGGCACCTGTGAGTCAGGAGTGGGCCTGTCAATTGTCGCCCTTGTCTGGGGCAGTTTTCCTGGCATGGGGTCTCCCGCTCATGACCTGGCTTTACCATCTAGCCCAAGAGAAGGAGCGCATACTGAAGACACTGGAAAACCCACATACTGCAGCTTAAAATAGTGTGAAGCTGGCAGCCACCCAGCACACTTGACCTCAGTGGAAACAAAAAAACTAGAAGTCTGACTTCAAGTGAGAAGGCTTGGAATTCAGAACCTTGAGCCCCGTCATTGTCACGTGACTGTTTTAAATGGTAGCTTCTAACCGCCTCTCCCTCTTTGAACTGCCCACACCTGGAAGACGTGGCCCACCAAGGCAGGGGGGCAGTGTTGATGAGCAGACGCACCCTGTTGTGTCGGTAGCCTAGGCTTGCTCACGACCCCGGGGTCAGGGGTTTTGAGCAGTGGAAAGTTCTCGGGGAGGCTGGAAGGATGATCTGAGGGTTTCAGTGGCACTCGTGGAAAAGGTGGATCCTCCGGTCCAGCGGGGAGCAGTTGTCGGAGCGGCCTCCCGTGGCCCCCGCTGCCGAACCGTCTCTCAGGGATCACAAAGGTAATGCCCAGCAGTGACTAGCGAGGGGTCTGACACCCCCCTGGGGGGAGGGCTGACCCTGTTTGCCAGCTCCACCCAAGCCTTCTTCAGCCGTCCCAGCAGTGGTGTGTTTTTATTGTCCCTGGAGACATACTGGGGAGTATGTCTAGCCTGTGGATACCCCAAATGTCCAAAAATTCACTCCCCGTGCTGCCCCCCCCACCCCCGCAGGAGGAATTGTGGGCTATTTATAGCTTCTGCTTGGTGTTGAGAGTGTTTCTTTTTCAAGATTTATTTATGTATTTTATTTTGATGTTGGCTGTGCTGGGCTGTGCTCCTTGCTGCGAGCACGCTTTCTCCAGTTGCAACTGGCAGGGGCTACTCTCCATTGCGGTGTGTGGGCTTCCCTTGTTGCGGAGTGCAGGCTCTAGGTGTGCAGGCTTCAGTAGGTGCCACTCCTGGGCCTTTCAGCACAGGCTCAGCAGTTGTGGCTCAAGGACTTAGTTGTGCCAAGGCATGTGGGGATCTTCCCAGACCAGAGACCAAACTGGTGTCCCTTGCATCACAAGGCTGACTCTTAACTACTGGACCCCCAGGGAAGCCTCGAGAGTGATTTTTAAGGTTAACAGAACTACATGAAGTGTGCTGGCTTGTCTTCCCAGGTTCCCCAGCAGAAGCCTGTGCTCACCCCAGCCCAGCGCAGCAACTCACCACTGTTGGCCGGGACCGAAGAATGCGGAGGGTGACTGCCTCCTGGGGCTGTCGCTTGGCACAGAGGTAGGCCCTCAGCCTCTCCCACTCAGGTGTCGCCCTTACACACAGATCAAGAAGGAAGTATAGATTTTTCTTTTTAGGTGAAATGATAGAATTTTGGTTATGTGGGGGTTTTTTTTCCCCTTTTTCAAGTCTCATAGAAAAACGTATGTGGATGAAATGATGTGATATCTGGGATTTGCTGCACAGAGGAGGAAGTGGCAGGTTGAGATGAAGCAAGGTTGGCCATGGATTAATTGTGAAGCCAGGTGATGAGTGCTTGGGGGTGGGTTACACACTTCTGTCTCCTTCCACCTGTGTTTGCATTTTCTGTAAGTTCCAAAGAGCGGGCCAAGAGTCTGACCCGCTTGGGTTTTGGCCTCAGTCCTGGAGCTCCTGTCTGCAAGACCTGGGACCAGAAGGTGTCCTGTTTAGTCATCTATAAAACGGGGCAAAGCTCAGCCTCTGAGATGGCCGGGGAAGCTTTCAAGGGAAGAATGCATGGAAAACACTAAGTCTGGCCCCTCATCAGCACCAGTCACTCCTGTCTAGCATGGAGTCTGGGCCAATTCCCTGCTGGCGATCTTTTGGGGTGGGGAGGGGCTTGCAGGAGGGCGCTTGGCGGGGTCCACCTCCCTCTGGTGGTTGCACAACCTCTGCCCTTGATTAAAGCACTGCTGGCTTCTGCATCTTTGATTGATTGGGCCCTTTTTCTCGGTAATAGTTTGGAGCTAGAGTCAAAAGCCAGGTTCCTGGGTACAATTTCTGCTAAAATATTGGGTGGCAGCAGCATTTACTTATTTACTTTCAAACATTTTCTTTTGAGGTAACTATAGATTCAGAGTAAGTTGCCAAAAAATGTGCCAGGAGGTCCCATGTTCCCTTCCCCCGCGGTGCCCCAGTGGTACCGCATCTCTGGTGTGTCCGTAGTACAGCGTCATGACCAGTAGAGAGACCGGTACACCCAGGGAACTCATTCGGATTTCACCAGTTGTACCTGCACTCATTTGTGTTTGTGTGTGTGTGCGTGTGTGTGTTTAGTTCCAGGCCATTTTCCCTAGTGGCTCAGATGGCAAAGCACCTGCCTGCAATGCAGGAGACTTGGGTTTGATGCGTGGGTCGGAAAGATCCCCTGGAGAGGGGAATGGCAACCCACTCCAGTATTCTTGCCTGGAGAATCCCATGGACAGAGGAGCCTGGAGGGCTGTATTCCGTGGGGTTGCAAAGAGTCGGATACAACTGAGCAACTAATACATACAAATGCATACAGATCCATGTCACCACCACCACAGTCAAGATATGGAGCTGCCCAGCACACCAAGGAGTTCCCTCGAAAGAAGCATTTGCTTTTCAAACTGAAATAGCTTTTTTCCCTTCTGATTTAAAAAAGAGAAGAATTAGCTAGCAGGCGGTGAAGATGGCGGAGAACGGCGGTGGCGCCGGCAAGAGCAGCAGGAGTGGTACGGGGAAGGGGGCGGTGTCCACAGAGCAGGTGACTGCTGGCTTCAGACGTCTTAGGCAGGAACAGCAGGGCCTGGCCTCCAAAGCAGCTGAGCTGGAGATGGAGTTGGATGAGCACGGCCTAGTGATTGATACTCTGAAGGAGGCAGATGAAACCCGCAAGTGCTACCACATGGTTGGAGGGCTGCTGGTGGAGCGGATCGTCAAAGAGGTGCTGCCTGCCTTGGAGAACTACAAGGAGCAGATACAGAAGACCACTGAGCCACTGGCGCAACAGCTTCAGGCAAAGAGAAACGAGCTAAACGAACTCCGGGTAAAGCACAACCTTCGTCTCATGGGGGAAGACGAGAAGCCAGCAGCCAAGGAAAACTCAGAAGGTGCTGGGGCTAAGGCCAGCTCAGCTGGCGTGTTGGCCTCCTAGAAACCAAAGCCTTCGCGTTGCTTTCTACCCTGATTCCCACTTCTAATTTCTCTTTATTGTTATTATTATTTTCTCTGCTATTGTAATATTTTTTTGTTAATTAAATGTTTTGGCCAGGAAAAAAAAGAGAAGAATTACACAGGATGCGTATTTATACAGGAGCGTCAGGATGGAAGTTTGCCACAATATCATCAGCAGTTTATTTTACTTTATTGCCATTGTTGTTTAGTTGCTGAGTCATGTCTGAGTCTTTTGTGACCCCTCTAACCCTCCCAGGCTCCTCTGTCCATGGGATTTCCCAGGCAAGAATACTGGAGTGGGTTGCCATTTCTTCCTCCAGGGGTCTTCCCGACCCAGGGATGAAACTCTTGTCTCCTGCCTTGGCAGGCAGATTCTCTACCACTGAGTCAGCAGAAAGGGAAGTGAAGTTGCCCAGTTGTGTCCGACTCTTTGTGACCCAGTGGACTGTAGCCTCCCAGGCTCCTCTGTCCAGGGGATTTCTCAGGCAAGAATACTGGAGTGGGTTGCCATTTCCTTCTCCAGGGGATCTTCCCTACCCAGAGATCAAACCCAGGTCTTCTGTATTGCAGGCAGGCACTTTACCGTCTGAGCCTCCAGGGAAGCCTTCTATTTTGCTCCTATACCTTGTACTTTAAAAAGTATATCATCTGAGTTTTGTTTTTATAATTGTAAAAAAAAAAAAAAAGCAACAACCACACAGCTCTTATGAAATCTATCACCCAGTTACACCACCGTTGGTACTTCAGCGAACATCTTTCAGACCCCTTCCTAGCTCGGTTTGCCCGCCCTTCTCTGCGACTTTCTCATTCTCCAGTAACATTTTCTAGAGGAGCTGCTGCTCTGACTTCCTCCTCTAGTATCTTGGAGTTTCAAAAGTCTTCTCTAAGTGGAATTCTTCACAGGAAGTGAGATAAGTGGCCTTTCGGTCACCTGGCCTCTCTGAAGCTCTTGAGAAGAGGGAGCTTGCTTGCTCAAAGACCATCCCCTTCTGTTTTTGCCTTTCTACTTGGTTTCCAGACCTAGCCTCTCCACCCTGCCCACTGCTGCCCCCTGGTGTAGAGTGGTCTCCAGGTCAGGGAGCTGGTCTCTTTCAACAGAAAGACTGCGGTTTTAGATTCCCTAACAGGCAGCTCCCCAAATGCAGGAAGCACCCTTGCATCTTCCCTATCAACAGTTCTCATCATCACACCCAGCGCTTGAATTCTAATCACCTCCCTGCACTTGCTGTCCCTGGGCCAGGCATTTCACTGATACTTCCTCCGTGAATCCTTTGAGCAACCCTTCTGGAAGGTGTTATCTTCCTCCCCAATCGTCAGGCGAAGAGGGTGAGGCTCAGAGCAGTTAAGTAGCTTCACCGGGTCATCAGTCAGTATGTGACAGATCTAGGGCTCAAGGCCCAAGTATGCACTTAACCCCCCAGCCTCTCCTGCGTCCAGCCGGCAGGGGCTGCCATTAACCCAGGATCCCTTGTGTTTCCTTGTAGGTGAGCCTGGGCCAGCATGGGGGACTCCAGGGACCTTTGTCCTCATCTTGACTCGATAGGGGAGGTGACCAAAGAGGACTTGCTGCTCAAATCCAAGGTAAAGGGTCAGACCTTCCGGGGCGGAGGCCCACACCCAGGGCACCCCCGCCCCCGCCACATTCCTGGGATACAGACATTTCTGAAGCCGCGGAAGCACTGGCTCCCAGCAGTCTCTGCTTGGCCTTTTATGTAAATGGAAAAGCTGGCGTCTGTTCAGGAGGTCTTCCGGAGCTGTATCCTAATAGCCATTAATTACCACGTAGACCATCCATTTGGGAGCGCTGATGCCCATTAGTGGCTGGAGCAGGTGCAAGGCGGAGAGTCAGGCTCCGAGAGTCCATGGGCATTTTTGCACACTTGACCTGAGAAGGGCTCAGGGAGGTTCAAAGAGAAGAGGTGGGCTACTGTGGTTTTTTTTTGTCTGTACTGTGGCTTGCAGGGTCTTAGTTCCCTGACCAGGGATCAAACCCATGCCTCCTGCACTGGAAGCTTGGAGTCCTAACCGTGGGACCCCCTGGGGATTCCCAAAGGTTGGCCACACTGAATAGGGAGGATTGTCTTTGAATCACTGAATAGGGAGGATTGTTTGTCTTTCAGATTAAATTTTTTTTAAGTAGGTAACACTTTCACATGGTTCAAAAATGAAATGATGTAAGAAGAAAAATGTCAAGGAGTCCCCCTCCCACCCGTCCTGTGCCCACCCTCTCCATCCCACCCTCCAGACAGCCATGAACATAGGTTTCTTTTGTATCTTTTCAGAGTTTGTTTATGGGAATACTTATTTTTCATTTTCCCCTCGATTACATAAAAAGTAGCGTACTGTAGCTGTTTTGGTAACATGCTCTGTTCACCTGGCAGTGTATCTTGGAGCTCTTTGGCCTCAGCACATGGATCTCATGGTTTGTCTTAAAGTTGCATAATAGTTCATTGTGGGGACTCCACAGCTGATCCTCTGTGGGTGGACATCCGGGCCCTTTGCAGCATTCTGTCTGTATAGTGTCATTGTGTTCAGGGGCAGGGCCGTATGTAGGGGCCATTCCCAGGGGTGGGGGTTGGGTCAGACTCCTAGACAGATTTCTGTGTCTTCTTTCCAGGCACCTAATGCTGGTCATTCAGCCTCCCTGCACCAGCAGGTGCTGGGTGGCTTTTGGCCTGAGCTGGTTTAGTCTCAGAGGTGAGTCTTCAAAGTTCCTGTGGCTTCTTTTGAAGTCATTTTGCTTGCTGTTACTGAACCAGGCTCATCTGCTGATTCATAGCAAGCCAAACGCTGAGACACCGAGGTTTGCAGCAAAGAAAGGGTTGATTCACAAGGCAGCCAAGTGAGGAGACAGGAGAACAAGCCTCACATCAGCCTCCCAGAAGGCGAGGGTCTTGGGATATTTATGGGATAAAGAAGCAGGGTGGTCTTAGGCGTGGGGAGAGATGTGGTCATCAGTGTTCTGCACAAGTGTGTCTGAGTTAACGTGCTTCTTCCTAGGATGCGTGTTCAAAAATGGAGGTGCTTAGCATGATCTGAGGCTGGAGTTTTGGGTCCTTTGACATCAAAAGGTCATTTATCAGACACTTACACACACCCAATTTTAGGGTTAGTGGTCCCAAACAGTCTTAGCTGGCTCGAACTGGACAAGACTCCAAGTTTCTGAAAAAACAGCTTAAACCACTATTACTATAGCAACACATACATCAGAGATGTTATCTGTAGGGGTGGTTAAGGAGTCTGGTGATGTATAGGCTACATGAAGCATAGAGGGTATGCAGTTTAAAAAGAATAATAATTAAGGCAAGCTTGCTCAGTGAAGGCAGGCTTCAAGCAGAGGGGTTTTTTACTCAGCTCTTCCCTTAGTTGCTGTTGTGTGAGACAAGTTCCATTTCTGTTCATCACCAATTTCTGCTAACCCTGTAGAGCACAGTTTCAGTGTGGTCAGGAGGAAGAGCGGAGCGAGGCTGTGGTGCATTTGCACCATCTAACACTGGGCCTCTTCCTGCGTCTGCACAAAGGAATAAGTGAAACAAACTGAGAGTTTCTTGGGAAATCTGAGAGCAGGGAGGAGACAAACAAGGTGGGAAGAGGGAGTCAGAACTTGGGAAGATCGGGCTGGGACATGGCAGCCTTTTGGAAATCTACAAAATGAAACCAACATGGTTTTAAAATACCCAGAAGGCGCAAGGATTGAACCAGGTAGCTCACAATGGAGGCAATGCAGATGGCTGAGAAACTCTTGAAAAAAGGTGCTTGACTTCCCTGGTGGTCAAGGATTTTGCCAGGAAACCAATATGGCACCGTTTCAGATGCGCACGGCACAAACTGCTGTTACTCAGAGCCGACCGAGGGAGGGAAGTGGACCCGAAGTTTGTAGTCAAGTTACCATGACTGCAGGGGTTCAGTTCCCACACTCGGAATGTATCTAATAGCAATGTATGTACCCGTTACAAGATACAAATACAGCAGTGTTTACTAAGCACTATTTGAAAAAGGAAAACACTGGTGGTCAAATGCATATTTACCGGGAAGGGAATGAGTGAAACAGTTGTGGTGTCTGTACCCGTAGTGTGGGCCCCTGTGTACTTTTTGCAAAGAATGAGATGGGGTCTCTGTGTACAGACATAGAAGGATGGCCCTGAATAGGTGATAGCAGCCTGTTACTGAGAAGTTGGTATAGTGTGATCTCATTTTTCCTAGCCAAAGGTATGGAGAGAAATACTTCAAGTTATTACAGCATATATATATATGTTATATAATACACTACATATTATGTACAGCATATATGTAATATATGATACATTATATACAGCATATGTATATATACTATATGACACATATACAGCATATATGTATTATATGTAATATAGGACACAATATATACAGTATATATGTATTATATATAATATATTACACATATATAACATGTATTATATATAATATACTACACATTATATACAGCATATATGTGTTGTATATAATATGCTACATATTATATACAGTGTATGCGTCATTTAAATTGTTGAAATAAGCACACAATACTTTTTTCATTCATATGACTGAAATGAAAAAAAAACTTGGGAAGATGGGAGTGAACTGTGAAATCAGAAAGTCACAAAAGAGATGACAAATTTGGAAAGATCAGGAGTAGCAACTTTGAGTCTACCAAGTAGACTGGTCTCCTGCCCCCTTAGCATCCTTGGCAAGAGACCCTAAGACACAGACTGCAAACCTCAGCCCCACGGTTGGGATGAGCTGCGCCTTCTCCACCTTACTGAGAGAGCCATGTTCAGGATTTTTACAAACACAGCCAGAATCTGGGCTTAGTGAAAAGAAGTTCCCATGGAGGCTTAAGGGTCGATGTGGCCACCCTTGGGAGGAAACTAGACCTTTCCCGTAAGTTTGATGACCCTGACTCCTCAGCTGACAGTGCTTCTGACAGTAGGGTCATGACCTCTCCAAACCTCCATTTCTCATCTGTAAGAAGGGGGTCTTGGGACCTGTTGCAGAGACTGTGATAAGGATTACATGAGCAAGGTCCAAAGAACTTAGCTGGATACCTCATTGTGATCCCTCACCAGGGATCAGCCCTGTAACTGCTACAGAGACCAGTGCTTAGAATTCATCTCACAACTGGCAGAGACACACTGGGTATTGTGGAAGCTCAGCTGGAAACTGCTGTTCTAGATAGACACAGACAAAATTACTTAGGTCAGTTTAAATTATAGTGAAAAGACCTTGAAATATAGTGAGTTAAATGAGATAGGGGTTTACTTTTCTCATTGAGCAGTCCGGATGCAGGTGGCTCTGATAGAGTGGATTTGTCATTCTCAACATATGGCATTCACCTCCAGGTCCAGAGTGGTTGCTTGAGTTCCTGCCATCACATCTGCATTCCAGCCAGTGGAAACAAGAGAGAGACCAAGGGTTGTGCAAAACTCAGAAGTGGCACATGTCACTTTTTACTTTTATGCTGTTGACTAGAATTGAGCCCCCATGATCACAGTGGGGGCTAGGACACATAGTCTGTAGCTCACTGACCATGTGCTCAGCCAAAATACATAGATTCTTTTATTAAAGCAGGGAAGAGAGATATCAGTGGACCAGAAGCAGGCTCTGTCATCCTGATCAACAGATACATGGGTGTTTCTATGGTCAACAAAGATACTAATCTGATTTGTACCAGACTCTGTGAAGTCGCAGGGTTAGGCGAAACAGACCATCCCTCCTTCGTGGAGCCCATAGTCTAGCCGGGCAGAAAGGCTTAAATAAATGAGTGTCATGAAAGAGTAGAAGGTGTGATGAGAGCATATTAAGGAGTCTGTTTGCTGAAGCTTTTGTTGAGATCCTTTAATGGACTGGGACCTGGCAGTCCGGAGTTGACGATAAGAAAGTGAAAGAGAGAAAGAGGCTGATAGTCCCTGGTTTACGCAGAGAACCAATAAAGGTCTTGACACGGGGCTTCCATCACTCATGAAGGCACAGGGAACCCTCTCGAGGGGGTGAAGGCACAGGGCACCTTCTCGAGGGGTTCTTGGAAGCCCAGGCAAGAGAGATAGCACAACGGGTTTCTACGCTCCAGAGAATTAGCCAGGGGGAGAGAGAGAGAGAGAGAAAAAAAAAAAGAAAGACACGGGGACCCAAGCTCCAATGGAGCAAAGGTGCTTTAATGGTCTTTCTGTGAGCATATATAGGCTATGGTACAAGAAATTTCTTTCGACAATGATAAAGATCAGAAAACCAAACATGCAGCACCCGTTACCAAGGGAACAAGTGATGACAGTGGGCACAAGGTCAGGAGACAATCCATGTCTCAAGAAAGAGGATCGAGACTGGGCAGTTTTGTCATAAGGAAAATGTTTCCTGAAGGAGATTCAAGCCTGTCTCATCTTATGACCTCAGTCCTGAGAGCTGCGTGCAGTTCTGCTTGCTTCTGGCAGAAGCTGATAAGCAACAGAGGATTTATGAGAAACAGCACGTAGGAATCCTCCTGGTAAACATTCCCTGATAAGCTGTAAGTGATTGTATTGAAGATGTTTTTTCAGGCACGTGAAAAAACAAAATTCAAACAGTAAAGCTTAAAGTGGCCCCATGGGCCGGGATCTCTGTGAGGCAAAGCCTCTGAGCTGAGTCTGATGGCACACATCCTGTGGCCACTCACACCCTCCTCTTTGTCTCTTTCCCTGCCTCACACAGAGCACCTGTCAGTCATGCGGGGTTTCTGGACCCAACCTGTGGGCCTGTCTCCAGGTGAGTTTCCTGCAGCTGTTGGGGGCCTGGAGCTGGGTCCAGACTCTGGGCTGGGAATACCTGTCCTCCGTGGGCATGGCCTGAAACCTTGGGCAGGGACATAGGGCATGGATGTCTCGGGTGTGGTGCCCAAGCCAAGAGGGCCCCAGGGTGTGCGAGCCCCTGGGCTGCCTGCCCTTGCAACCATTAAAGACAAAGAGGGAAAAGCAGGCTAGAGAAGACTGTGGACTGAATGAGCCCATCGGCATGAAGGGGAAGTTTCTATTCAGCATGTGCTTATGAGACGATGCAGCATCTTGGCTGTGAACCCTGGCACTTGTTAGTGGCAGTCTGTCCGTCAGCTGGGGCTTCCCAGGTGACTCGGTGGTACAGAATCCACCTGCAGTGCAGGAGACGCTGGAGACAAGAGTTCGATCCCTGGGTTGGGACGATCCCCTGGAGGAGGAAATGGCTACCCACTCCAGTATTCTTACCTAGAGAATCCCGTAGACAGAGGAGCCTTGTGGGCTATAGTCCATGGGGTTGCAAAGAGTCAGACATCACACACACACACACACACACACACACACACACATATACACCACCACCCCCCCCCGACACACACACACACCCCACCACCCCCGCCCCGCCCCGGGCCAGTCTGGGTCTTTGTTTTGCCATCTATAAAGCAGAGGCCACAACACTGACGACTGCCCCCGCCTTGTAGACCCCCACCTTAGGGTAGAATTTGGCGAGATGGTGCCTGTGATGGGCTTAACATGGTATGTGGCCTGTAGACAGTGTCTAGTAAAATCTGGTTGTGATTATTGTGCTCACCCAAAAGAGTAACGGTAAATGTGTGAACAAGTGATGATTTTCTCTGGGGGCGGGAGGCAGAATTACAGGTAATTCATTTTTCTCTATAACTTTGTAGTGTTTTTCAACTTTGCCACAAGTATATATCACACTATATATAATCTTACTAAAAATTTCTTTGAAAACAAATACAAGGAGAGACCAAAAAAAAGGCAGCAAATGGGCACAAAGATCACAGTTCAAGTCTCTTTGCAGAAGACACAGGAGGCTCAGTAGGGCTCTGGCCTCGTCCTTTTGGGCCTGTCGCTCAGGGTAAACTGCACTGCAGGACACGGTCTGGGGCTCCGGGGACAGCAGGAAGTGGGAGTCATGGCCCTGCCTCCTGGGAGCCCACAGACGCCCCCCGAGAGACCGAGACGGAACCTGACGCAGAAAGTGACGCCGCCCAAAGGCCGTTTCCTTGAAAGGCCCTCACCAGCTGGTGTGTGGTTGACCAGTGCTCAGGGTGCACCAGCGCTCTCCTGCAGTGAAGCCGTCCGACAGCCAGGGCTGGGGTGGAGGCCACGAGCTGGGCCTTGGGAGCTGGGTGGATCTAGGGGAGGAGAGCGCAAAGCCAAAGGCAGGTCACCACGGGGCACGGGGTCAGCACAGGGCCCCCCGGCCACCTCTGCCCATTCAGTGTCCCCCGTCAGAAAACGGCCATGAGGCCCAGGCTCCCCCCGCCCCCCACCAAAAGTGTGGCCCCGCCAACTGGCCCATCAGGAGTGGGGTTTTGGTGGAAAAGGGGTGAGTGGAGGGAGGAGCGGGTCAGGGCGCCCAGCAGCCAGGCCTCAGCCCAGGGCCCACCGCCCGTCTCGCTGAGAGGTGGGGCGGCTGTGTGGCGGCCAGCTGTGCCCAGCGCGCACCTCGGGTGCACAAACCGGTGGCCGGGCCTTGGACCCTGGGGTCCCGGGGTGGCAGCGGGGACACCCCCTCATGGCCCCCCGTCCCGCTCCCCTTCCGTCTCTCCCCAGGTCTCCTGCTCCTATGTCGGCTGCGGAGAATCCTTTGCTGACCACAGCACCCTCCACGCACAGGTGAGTGTGGGCCCCGAGCTCAGACCCCAGCTCCAGCTGCCCCCTGGCTCCACCCGCCTCTCTGGGCCTAGGCGGCTGTGTGTGTAAAATAGGAACAGTCACGGCAAAGAAGGAAGAGAGAAGGCAGCGGCAGCCCTTGGCACGCCTGGCTGAGGTGGGGGGAGCAGAATCTGAGATTCCTGAAAATCTGGGATTTTCCTGAGCCCGCGTAGCTGAGGCAGGCCCGCGGCACCTGTTGGGCCAGTGTGTTCTCCTTCCTTTGCATCTTGCCTTCCAGGCGAAAAAGCACAACCTGACAGTGAACCTGACCACGTTCCGGGTGTGGTGCTATGCCTGTGAGAAGGAAGTGTTCCTGGAGCCGCGCCTGGCGACCCACCCCCCTGGCCCCGCGCCCAAGTTCTCAGAGCAGGTGAGGGGGCGCAGGGGCCAGTCGGTGGTGAAACAAGGGCAAGGGCAGGGCACTGGGTCCCCAACGGCATCTGTTCCCGCTCCGAGTGCCCAGGCGGCTCTGAAGAGCTCAAATCAGCTAATGCCCGCTGAGCCCCAGCCCTGTCCAGGGCAGTGTGAGGGCTCAGGACGCAGAGGTGACTTGGGGCGGGGGGCAGGTAGGCCTTGGGGGTGCCCTGGGCCAAGGCCGGCATGGGAAACACCTGGACACCCTCCCCCGGCAGTGCACCAGGCCAGGAGCCATTCAGACCTTTCGAGGAGGCGGGTGGGGGAGCCCAGCGCGGAGCTGACCCTCAGGGAGGGCTCATTAAGTCAGCATCTGAGCCCTCGGAGAGGCCTGATGTATCTGGGTACAGTGTTGTCTTTCCTCCCTGTTGACAATGATGGTCACATAATAGGTGCTCAGTAAATGTGTACGGACTATGTTTGTGGACTTAAATAATCAATATATATGAGTTTTTGTTTTATTTTTTTACAAAAATGTCTATAAAAAGTATATACAAATCCTGTTTTGGGTGTGTGTGTATTAACAGTTTAAATGCAACAGATATAATAATCGACAGTGTTTGTCTCAGAAAAGTTGGGCTGCCTGTTGTTTTTTCTTTGTTTCTATTTTTCCTCAAATTTGTTATAAATAAAATATTATTACTCATTACTGTAAGTAAAGTACAAGTCAGAGACTTCCCAGGGCAAGGCCACCAGTTCAGTTCAGTCGCTCAGTCGTGTCTGACTCTTGGCGACGGCAGCACGCCGTGGACTGCAGCACGCCAGGCCTCCCAGTCGGTCCATCACCAACTCCCGGAGTTTGCTCAAACTCATGCCCTCTCTTAACCACCATGTCCCCTGCTCAGGTGGGCTAACTGAGTGGTTAGGGGTCTGGGCTGCTCCCCCGACACCCCAGCGCAGGGATGGATGCATGGGCCCGTGCCCAGCCCCTCTCCCTCCTCACCTACTAGTCTTCCTGACTTCTCACCTTGGTTCTCGGACACAGGACTCTCCGCCGCCCTCCCACCCTCTGAGAGCCGTCCCCATCGCTGTGGCAGACGAAGGAGAGTCTGAGTCGGAGGACGATGACCTGAAGCCACGAGGTAACAGCCCCACGAGCTGTGCTACCTGGCAGGTGGGGTGGCGTAGGGCGTTCTCTGTGACACGAGGGCTTCCCTGGAGTGCGGCCCTGGGGCCTGGCAGCCCTCAGCCGCACCTCAGCCGTGCCCCTGGCAGGCAGGCTTCTTTTCAGCCCGGGTCGCTGGCCTTGCTCAGCGCGGACAGTGGGCTGAACGGGGCGGAGGGTGAAGGGGTCTGTGGGGTCCACCCACCGTGGTAGCTGGGGCTGCAGGGAGTGGGACTCCATCGGCTGACTTGGCAGGTTTCCCGGGCAGGTCCTGGGGGGCTCGGGAGCCACGGCTCCTCTCCGAGTGCTCACTGTCCCCTCCCCCTGCGTGTGTGCTGGTTTCCCAGGCCTCACGGGCATGAAGAACCTCGGCAACTCCTGCTACATGAATGCAGCCCTGCAGGCCCTGTCCAACTGGTAGGTTTCGCCTCATCTGGAAGTTGTGGGGCCCTGGGAATAGCAGCTGCTGCCCCCAAGCTGGGTCATGTGCGTTGCTCATAGAAGCCTGGATGTGGGTACATATCAAAATGCCCAGAACCACACCTGCCCTTTGACCCAGCAATCCCTCCAATGGGAATTTCTGCTAAAGGAGGTACCAGTACCCAGAGAGGTTCAAAACACTGTCTGTGCCGTTCCTCACCCTGCCATTTATTGGAAACATGTTAAAGGCCCATAAAAATCACAGATTTAGTACAGACCAGCTTTACGGCGAGTTCAGGAAAAAATGGTGCAGGACAATATTTATTGAAATGGGGAGGAGTTCAGAATATGATAAGTAGAAAAAGGTTGTGAACCTTTATATGGCGAAGTCCCATTTGGGGGGGTGAGGATATTTTTTTCCATCTAAGATACCCTCTACTCCCTGAGGCTGGGCCATCTCCTCTGCCTGGCACTCAGGATCTTGCACCTACTAAGGGTTCTGTGTGTGTGTGTGTGTGTGTGTGTGTGCGTGTGTATGAAAAGGAGGGGAGGGATGGGGGCTCTGCATGCATAGAAAATTCTAGGAGGATATGCCCCCAAATCTTCAGAATAGCTATCCTCACTCACATTGTAGGGTTAAGGTCAGTTACTATTGTTTGCTTATCTGTATTTCCTAATTTTTCTATAATAAATGACTATTTTTTATGTAATGAGGTAACAAAAACAAAGAAAAAAGAAGTGAGGGAGAGGCCTTCAGGCTCAGGAAGCAGGGGCTGATGAAAGGAGGGGTGATGGTTCCTCTAATTTTTACACAACAGTCTTTAAAGAAAGACCTTATCTCCAGTGCATTCACATTCTAAGGTGGGGGGGTTAGGACTTCAGTGTATGAATTTGGGGTGGGATACAATTCAGCCCCATAACAGGTGGGGTCTGTCAAGTCACCTACAGGTATTTATGGCTCTGGGGGGCCCTGGTATATCTCCACACAGGACAGTTTTGCTTCTCCAGCCAGCTCTTATAAATGATGCCCTGTACCCCTTCTCTTCTTTGCTGACCTGGCTCCCTGCCCCCTCCCCCAGCCCCCCGCTCACCCAGTTCTTCTTGGAGTGTGGAGGCCTGGTCCGCACAGACAAGAAGCCAGCCCTGTGCAAAAGTTATCAGAAGCTGGTCTCTGAGGTCTGGCACAGGAAACGGTGAGTGACCGAGTCCCCGACCTCTGGCAAGGGTGTGGGGACAGGCTTTCTGTCGGGCCCCTTGATGGAGCACTTCCGGTGCCCTCAACCTCTCACCATCACGGGCCATGCGTCCCCTGTGTCATGCTTACGGGGGCCCTTCCAGGTGTAGGTCACAGCCAGCTCTGGTTCGCAAACTGGGGAAACCGAGGTTCAGGGAGATTCAAGCGTCTTGCTCAAGATAACACGTCTTGTGAAAGGTGCAGCTAGAACTTGAACCTGGTGTTGACTGCAGCTGGCCGTGCTTCAGAGCGTGTGTGCTGAGGTCTGGAGACACGTGGTGACCACTCCTAGTCTCAGCCACATCTGTGCATGTCGAACAGGGTTTCAGAAGTGGTGGCTGACACTGACCAGGGGCTTTAGCTCAGTGTAAAAGGAATTTAAAGACCAGATGCTTGCAGTAGATCCAGGAAAACGTTAAAATTGGGAATAAAGTGAGTGCATCGAAATAAATTAAAAGCAGATTATTAAACAGTATGATGCAATACAGCTCCAACTTTAAGCCACGTTCAAGTGTTTACCTGAGTGTAATTTTGTGTCTGCATTGTCAAGGAAACGTCTGGAAATCTTCCTGGTGGTTATCTCTGCAGGATGCTGCTCGTGTTGATGATTCTTTGCTATGCTTTTCTGAAATTTTCAATTTTCTTTTTGAAATTTTCTGTTGTTAAATAATGAACATGTATGACTTTTGAAATTAGAAAGCAACAGTAAATATTTCAGAATGAGAACCATTTTAAAGGAGGTGTGTCACAGGCTGGCGGGACGTGATGCCATCCTAGTCAAGAGCTCTCTGCCTGGCTGAGCCAAGACTTGATGTTTTCCTTTCCTGACCTTAGAGATGTGTAAACCTGCCGGGGTCCCTGGCCGGGCCAGCACTGCCCGACATTGCAGTAAACACCACACAGAGCCTGATCTGGCCATCATGGTTGCCCAGCTGCCCTCGCAGGCTTGAATAGCTCAGAGCAGACCACCGCCTGTACTAACGGATTTGGTCTTCTTACAGCCCCAGCTATGTGGTTCCCACCAGCCTGTCCCACGGGATCAAGTTGGTCAACCCAATGTTCCGAGGCTATGCCCAGCAGGTAGGCCATCTGAGCTGCCCCAGGGGACACCCAGGGCTATAAACCAAGACCAGTGTGGAAAAGACCAGAGGTGTGCTTTGCCAGGCAGGACTCCTGCTGCCTGAGCCCTTCATGGGTGCAAGGACCTCAGAGCCTCCCAGAACCTGCTGGTATTCTCCCCACTTGACAGGTTGGGACACTGAGGTTCAGCAGGCAAGTCCTTGCCCAGTGATCACGTATCAGTTACACAGCTGGTACAAGGCAGAGGGGAGAGTTGACCTCAGGCAGCCTTGATTCTAGGCACATGCACCTCTGACCACTCACATAGGCCTGTGCTTTCTCCTTCCCCTAACCATAGGCAAAATTTCACTCTTAGTAAACTAGACATTTTGATGGTAAGTTGTTGTAAATCTAGAGAACCCTTCTGGAATCAGTGATATCTTTCTACAGCATAAAATCATGGACCCACGGTGAAGCAGAATGCAGCTTGCTGCCCCGAGCTGACCGTTCAGGTCCTACCGCAGATGGGGTTTTCGCTGCTGGGCGTGCAGCTGGGGCTGAACCTGTTTGACATTCTGCTGATGAAATCTACCCAGAGCCAGCCCCTCCCTCAGCTAGAACTGAGAAACCAAGGCCCCTCTCTCCACGTCGGCGACCTGAGGCTTTGGGTGTGCGGCTGGCTCTGGCCATTGCTTAGTCGCCGCCTCGTGGGGGTGGGAGCGGGGCCCTAGGGGCTGCTTCTGACATCCAGGTCAAGGACTGTGAGGGACAGGGCTGGACTTTGAACCCAGTGGCCCCACACAGGCACCAGGGGCCCCCAGCTGCCTGCGACCTGCTCCATCATCTTCTGATCTTCTGAAGCACCTCCTGTGTGCACTGCCCCTGCCTGAGCCACTGGGCAAGGCTGTGCCAGAGGCCTCACTGCCCTGGCTCCCCCTGGGCTTGCGACCTCGTCACAGAGTCATCAGGGTCACGGCAGCACTGCCGGGATCAGAGGCCCAGCCAGCCTGCAGTGGCAGCTCTGTTCTGCCCACTTCCTGTCCTGGCCACTGAGTCGTGCCCAGGCCTGTGGGATGCCTGTCCCTCCTGCCACAAGTCCCGGGAAGGCATGGGCACCAGGGCTGGTGAAGGGCCAGAGGAACAGAGAGCGCCAGAGATGGGTTAAGATTGTTGGTGGCCTGGCCTGCCGGCTGCCATTACTACCCAAAAAATTCAGCGGGGTGCTCACATGCATACCCCCCCACAGCGTCACCTGTGTCCCACTCAGCTCCATGCTCACACTCACTTCCCCTCCTTTTGGGAGCAAGGAGACTTTCATGGCTGAACGCTTACATCTGCTGTCTCCCGTGCTGAGTCAGAAGCAGGGCTGGAAAGCAGGAGCCTGGAGACGGGCAGACCTGGGTCACCACATCCACTCTGCCCCTTCAGAGCTCGAGACCTGGGAGAGGTCGGCTGGCCGCCCAGCCTTTGTGTCCTCAGTAGAAGGGGTGGAGAAGGCAATGGCAACCCTCTCTAGTGTTCTTGCCTAGAGGATCCCGTGGACAGAGGAGCCTGGTGTGCTGCTGCCCATAGGGTCGCCCAGAGTCGGACACGACTGAAGCGACTCAGTATGCATGCATGCATTGGAGAAGGAAATGGCAACCCACTCTGGTATTCTTGCCTGGAGAATCCCAGGGACGGAGGAGCCTGGTGGGCTGCCGTCTACGGGGTCGTAGGGTCGGACACGACTGAAGCGACTTAGCAGCAGCAGCAGTAGAAGGGGGTCAGGTGGGCCCTGCCGGGGAGGGGTGCCCATGCTGAGGCCACCCTGGAATTCCAGGACACCCAGGAATTCTTGCGCTGCCTGATGGACCAGCTGCACGAGGAACTCAAGGAGCCTGTGGTGGCCACAGCAGCGGCGCTGACTGAGGCGCGGGACTCAGACTCGAGCGACACAGATGAGAAGCGGGAGGGTGACCGGAGCCCCTCAGAGGATGAGTTCCTGTCCTGCGACTCCAGCAGCGACCGCGGTGAGGGCGACGGGCAGGGGCGCAGCGGGGGAGGCTCCCAGGCCGAGGCGGAACTGCTGCTGGCAGACGAGGCGGGCCGTGCCATCTCTGAGAAGGAGCGCATGAAGGACCGCAAGTTCTCGTGGGGCCAGCAGCGCACCAACTCGGAGCAGGTGGACGAGGACGCCGACGTGGACACCGCCATGGCCGCCCTGGAGCAGCAGCCCCGGGAGACGCAGCCACCCTCCCCGCGGTCCACCAGTCCCTGCCGGACGCCAGGTACCTGCCGGACGCCAGGTACCAGCCAGCCGCGGGGGCACCGCGGCCCTGTTGGCCCCCAGCCCTACCCTGCGGGGCTTAGATGGGAAAGAATCTGCCTGCAGTGCAGGAGACCTGGGTTTGATCCCTGGATCCAGAAGGTTCCCTGGAGAAGGGAATGGCAACCCACTCCAGTATCCTTGCTTGGAGAGTCCCATGGACAGAGGAGCCTGGTGGGCTACAGTCCGTGGGGGTCACAAAGAGTTGGACACGATTGAGTGATTTACACTACCCTAGGGGGCTGCTGTCCCACTAGACCCGGCCTCTAGGTGAGCAGTCAGGTGAATAGCATGTCACTTGGTGGAGAAGGAGTCAGAGCCTGCCCTGAGTTCAAGCCCCCAGCAGGAATGGGAAGTGTGTGGACACGTGTCCTATGTAGGGGCTGGAGAGTGGGCTGGGCTCGGGACAGAGGAGACGTGGTGGGTTCAGGCCTTGGCGCCCTTTGGAGGCGCTGGAGGTCTTCCTGACCAGGCTGGGGGCTGGCTCAGCCGCCCAGCACGGTCCCCCTCGCTCTGTCCACCCCCAGAGCCAGACAACGAGGCGCACATGCGCAGCACCTCCCGGCCCTGCAGCCCCGTCCACCACCACGAGGGGCATACCAAGCTGGCCAGCAGCCCTCATCGTGCCAGCCCCGTGAGGATGGGGCCGGCCTACGTGCTCAAGAAAGGTTCGGAGGAGCGGGCGGGTGGGAAAGGGAGGCGGGGAGCTCGGGCGGGGGCGGGGGGGGGCGGGGGCGGGGGGGGGCGGGGGCGGGGGGGTGGCCGGGGCCGGAGGTTGCGCCCCTGGCGGCGGTGTTTGGTTTGCGAGCGCTTTCTGTCAGGGGCTGTGCCGCGCGTCCTTCACGCGGTGTCTCTGAGCCGTCTTAACGTGGCTGGGACACTAGTTGGGGCACTAGTGGGGGGTGCCTCCCGCAGACCCAGGAGGTGGCGTGGGAGCCGGTCACGTGACTCGTACAGGCGTGACCACCCAGAGCCTGCCTCTGGCCCCGGGCAGGCGGGCAGGCGGGTCGGGCCTAGTCCCAGGTCTAGCCCCAGGACGCGGTGCCCCCAGCCCAGGTCCCCAGCAGCCGGCGGCGGAAGGAGCAGAGCTACCGCAGCGTCATCTCGGACATCTTCGACGGCTCCGTCCTCAGCCTTGTGCAGTGTCTCACCTGTGACCGGGTGGGTGCCACGTGGGGAGGGGAGCGACACACAGGGCTTCCCACTCAGCTTGGGGCTGGGGCACTGGCTCTGCGCCCCCATCTCTCTAAAGGTGGGCCCTGGTCCTGGGGCTCCCCGTGTCCCAGGACTGGGGAGCTGGCTCTCTGCCCCACACCTGTCATTTGGCGGCTGGGGTTTGGGGTCCAGACCCCTGGTCTGGGCAGGGCAGAACCCTGGCAGATGGAAAGCCAGATTGACCTTCAACCTTCCCCCGCCCCAGGTGTCCACCACAGTGGAGACATTCCAGGACCTGTCACTGCCCATTCCTGGCAAGGAGGACCTGGCCAAACTCCACTCGGCCATCTACCAGAACGTGCCAGCCAAGCCGGGCGCCTGTGGGGACAGCTATGCGGCCCAGGGCTGGCTTGCCTTTATTGTGGAGTATATCCGACGGTAGGTCCACCTCCCCGCCTGCTGGAAGAAATAACCACCCTTGACCTGGTCTTCCTGGAGCTGGCAGCCTGATGGGCTGACAGACCTTTAACAGCAAAATACCAGCTTTCACAGGGATGAGGGTGTAGTTCGGAAGGGGCTTGAGACTGAAGGATGCTCGTGAGTTAGCATGTTCTGTGGCGGTACTGAGGTGGCCTGGTTTGAACAGGGCCATAGATTGGAGGGCAGTAATGATGGGGAGAGTGACCAGGTGGCAGCTAGAAAGGAGGGCAGTGGCTGAGTGAGGGCCTGGCCCTGCAGGGAGAGCCAGTGGGCTTTCTGGAGCCTCCACTGTGTTCCACGAAGCCTGCTTTACCCTCCTGATGTCAGGAACCTATGCTCTGCCCTGAAGACAGGCCAGCGTGGCCAGGGCCTCTTCACAGATAGGGAAGGCAAGACTCGGGGAGGTGATGTCACCCTCGCAAGGACACTGGCTGGTGGTCCCAGGTTTCCAGCTCCAGACCTCAGCTAAGTCCATGCACCAGGCCAGGCTGCCTCTCTGGATCCAAACAGACCTCAGCCCCCCAGGCCCCCATGTCTTACTTTTGCCAAGACCCTGGCAGCATGCCCCCATACTCGCTTTCTGTCTCTGTAGGTTCGTGGTATCCTGTACCCCTAGCTGGTTTTGGGGGCCAGTCGTCACCCTGGAAGACTGCCTGGCTGCCTTCTTTGCTGCTGATGAGCTGAAGGGTGAGTGGACCAGGCTGGAGTGGGGCTGGGGGCGCTGGGTCAGGATACGGTTCAAGGTTTCCGGGACGCACTCAGTGTCTCACACCTGCCTGCTGGGCAGGCTCTGGGATTGCACACTCTCGCAGCCTCACCACCTTGGAGCTCTTAGGGGTTCCCTGTTTTCGTTTTTTTACCTATTTGGTGGACAAATAGGATAGCGTTCTTTAATTTTGCATTTCCTTGATTATTGATAAGCTCAGACATTTAAAAAATACTGACTGTATTTCCCATTTTGAAATTTCCTGTTCCTGTCTTCTTCCTGTTTTTCTGTTCAGTGACTGGCATCGCATTAACCTTTGGGAAAACTCCTTTTAATTTTTAAGTTGGTAAGATATGTATTCCCTTCTGGAGAAGGGAAAGGCTACCCACTCCAGTAATCTGGCCAGAATTTCATGGACTATACAGTCCATGGGGTTGCAAAGAGTCAGATACAACTGAGTGACTTTCACTTAAGATATACATAACATAAAATGTAGCATCGTGACTACTTTTAAGTGTTCAGTTCAGCGTAGTGTTAACTATATACATATTGTCGTGCAACCAATCTTCAGAACCTTCTCATCTTGCGGAACTGAAATTCTGTCCCTTAAATAGCCGTGCCCTGTCTCCCCTTCCACCAGCCCTGGGCAACCACCATCCTACTTTCTGTTTTTCTGAATTTGACTATTCTAGTTGCCCCATCCAAGTTGAATCATACAGTGTTTGTCCTTTTGCAACTGGCCTGTGTCTCTTAGCATAACGTCCTCAGGGTTCATCCATATTGTAGCAGGTGTAGAATTTCCTTGCTGTTTTAAGGCCGAATAATATTCCATCATTTTGGATAGACCATGTTTTGTTTATTCATCATCTTGTCGGTGGACCCTTGGGTTGCTTCCACCTTTTGGCTCTTGTGAATAATGCTGCAATGAACAGGGATTCTAGTCTAGTCAAGGCTATGGTTTTTCCTGTGGTCATGTATGGATGTGAGAGTTGGACTGTGAAGAAGGCTGAGCGCCGAAGAATTGATGCTTTTGAACTGTGGTGTTGGAGAAGACTCTTGAGAGTCCCTTGGACGGCAAGGAGATCCAACCAGTCCATTCTGAATGAGATCAGCCCTGGGATTTCTTTGGAAGGAATGATGCTGAAGCTGAAGCTCCAGTACTTTGGCCACCTCATGTGAAGAGTTAACTCATTGGAAAAGACTCTGATGCTGGGAGGGATTGGGGGCAGGAGGAGAAGGGGACGACCGAGGATGAGATGGCTGGATGCATCACGGACTCGATGGACGTGAGTCTGAGTGAACTCCAGGAGTTGGTGATGGACAGGGAGGCCTGGCGTGCTGCGATGCATGGGGCCGCAAAGAGTCGGACACGGCTGAGCGACTGAACGGAACGGAACGGAACAGGGGTTCACAGATGGCTCTTTGAGGCAGTGATTGTATTCCCTCTGGTTATATGCCCATTAGTGGGATTGCTTGGTTATTTGATCATTCTCAAAATTCTGGCTTGCTCAAAATTCTCCAAGCCAGGCTTCAACAGTACATGAACCGTGAACTTCCAGATGTTTAAGCTGGATTTAGAAAAGGCAGAGGAACCAGAGATCAAATTGCCAACATCCGCTGGATCATCGAAAAAGCAATTGAGTTCCAGAAAAGCACCTACTTCTGCTTTATGGACTATGCCAAAATCTTTGTGTGGATCACAACAAACTGTGGAAAATTCTTCAAGAGATGGGAATACCAGACCACCTGACCTGCCTTCTGAGAAATCTTTAAGCAGGTCAAGAAGCAACAGTTAGAACTGGACATGGAACAACAGACTGGTTCCAAATAGGGAAGGGAGTACGTCAAGGCTGTATATTGTCACCCTGCTTATTTAACTTATATGCAGAGTACATCATGAGAAACGCTGGGCTGGATGAAGCACAAGCTGGAATCAAGATTGCCAGGAGAAATATCAATAACCTCAGATATGCAGATGACACCACCCTTATGGCAGAAAGTGAAGAGGAACTAAAAACCTTCTTAATGAAAGTGAAAGAGGAGAGTGGAAAAGTTGGCTTAAAGCTCAACATTCAGAAAACTAGGATCATGACATCTGGTCCCATCACTTCATGGGAAATAGATGGGGAAACAGTGTCAGACTTTCTTTTAGGGGGCTCCAAAATCACTGCAGATGGTGACTGCAGCCATGAAATTAATAGACACTTACTCCTTGGAAGGAAAGTTATGACCAACCTAGATAGCATATTCAAAAGCAGAGACATTACTTTGCCAACCAAGGTCCGTCTAGTCAAGGCTGTGGTTTTTCCTGTGGTCATGTATGGATGTGAGAGTTGGACTGTGAAGAAGGCTGAGTGCCGAAGAATTGATGCTTTTGAACTGTGGTGTTGGAGAAGACTCTTGAGAGTCCCTTGGACGGCAAGGAGATCCAACCAGTCCATTCTAAAGGAGATCAGTCCTGGGTGTTCATTGGAAGGACTGATGTTAAAGCTGAAACTCCAATACTTTGGCCACCTTATGCGAAGAGTTGACTCATTGGAAAAGACCCTGATGCTAGGAGAGATTGGGGTCAGGAGGAGAAGGGGACGACAGGGGATGAGATGGCTGGATGGCATCACTGACTCAACAGACACGAGTTTGAGTGAACTTTGGGAGTTGGTGATGGACAGGGAGGCCTGGCGTGCTGCGATTCATGGGGTCGCAAAAAGTCAGACACAGCTGAGCAACTGAACTGAACTGAATTGATGAAAGTGAAAGAGGAGAGTGAAAAAGTTGGCTTATAGCTCAACATTCAGAAAACTAAGATCATGGCATCCAGTCCCATCACTTCATAGCAAACAGATAGGGAAACAGTGACAGACTTTCTCTTCGTGGGCTCCAAAATCAGTGCAGATGGTGCCTGCAGCCATGCAATTAAAAGACACTTGCTCCTTGGGAGAAAAGCTATGACCAAGCTGCTGCTGCTAAGTCGCTTCAGTCGTGTCTGACTCTGTGCGACCCCATAGATGGCAGCCCACCAGGCTCCCCCGTCCCTGGGATTCTCCAGGCAAGAACACTGGAGTGGGTTGCCATTTCCTTCCCCAATGCATGAAAGTGAAAAGCGAAAGTGAAGTCGCTCAGTCGTGCCCCACTCTTCGTGACCCCAGGGACTACAGCCCCCCAGGCTCCTCCATCCATGGGATTTTCCAGGCAAGAGTACTGGAGTGGGGTGCCATTGCCTTCTCCAAGCTAGACAACATATTAAAACAGAGACATTCCTTTGTCAACAAGGGTCCTTCTAGTCAAAGCTGTGGTTTTTCCAGTAGTCATGTATGGATGTGAGAGTTGGACTATAAAGAAAGCTGAGCACCAAAGAATTGATGCTTTTGAACTGTGGTGTTGGAGAAGACTCTTGAGAGTCCCTTGGACTGCAAGGAGATCCAGCCAGTCCATCCTAAAGGAGATCAGTCCTGAATATTCATTGGAAGGACTGATGCTGAAGCTGAAACTCCAATACTTTGGCCCCCTAATGGGAAGAACTGACTCATTGGAAAGACCCTGATGCTGGGAAAGATTGAAGGCAGGAGGGGAAGGGGACGACAGAGGATGAAATGGTTGGATGGCATCACTGGCTCAATGGACATGAGTTTGAGTAAGCTCCAGGAGTTGGTGATGGTCAGGGAAGCCTGGCATTCTGCAGTCCATGGGGTTGCAAAGAGCTGGACAAGACTGAGTGACTGAACTGAACTGAATGATTGTCCTATTAATAGTTCTATTTTCTTGAGGAACTACTATGCCATCTTCCATAATAACTGTGCTGATTTACATTCCTACTAATAGGGCACAAGGGTTCTCTTTTCTCTACATCCTTGCCAAAAATTGTATTCTCTTGTCTTTTTTAAAAACCTCTTTCTGGGATTTCCCTGGTGGTCCACTGGTTAGGACTCTAGGCTTTCACTGCTGAGGGCCTGAGTTCAGTCCCTGGTTGGGAAATTCAGATCCCACAAGCCGTGTGCTGTAGCCAGAAATTAATAAGTTTCAAAAATTGAAAAGCTTTCTTTTTGATAATTATTCTAACAAGTGTGGGGTGACGTCACATTGTGGTTTTCATTAGCATTCCATGATGATTAGTCATGCTGAGCATCTTTTATGTACCTGTTGACCATCTGATATCTTCTTTGGAAAAAATCCTATTTAGGTCCTCTGCCCATTTCTAAGTGGTACTGTTTGTGTTTTGCTATTGACTTGCATGAATTCTTTATATAGTTTGGATGTTAACCCCTAGTCTGATATATGATTTATAAAATATTTTCTCCCATCCTGTAGATCACCTCCTCATTTTGTTGCTTGTTTTTTTGCTATGCAGAAGCTTTTTAGTTTGATGTAGGCCCACTTGTTTATTTTTGCTTTTCTTGCTTGCGTTTTTGATGTCGTAGCCAAAAAAAATCACTGCCAAGACCAAATGTCCATGAAGTTTTTTTCCTTATGTTTTCTTCCAGAAGTAGTATAGTGTCAGATCTTATGTTTAAGTCTTTAACTAATTTTGAGTTTATTTTTGTGAGTGGTGTAAGATAGGGCACAATTTCATTCTTTTGCATGTGAATATCCAGTTTTCCCAACACTGTTTATTGAAAAGATTATCTTTTCCCCATTGAGTACTTTTGGCACCCTTGTCAAATATTAGTTGACCATATATGCATGGGTTTACCTCTGGCCTCTCACTTCTGTTCATCATTCTATGTGTCTGTTTTTAGGCCAGTGCCATACTGTTCTGATAACTGGACTTAAGCAGTAGAGTTTGAAATCAGGAAATGTGATGCCTCCAGCTTTGTTCTTTCTCAAGATTCTTTTGTTCATTTGGGATCTTTTATAGTTTTATGTGAATTTTAGGACTTTTTTCTATATCTATAACAACGTCATTGGATTGCATTGAATCTATAGATGGGTTTGGGTAGTATGGACATTTTAATAGTATTTATCATCCTGCTCCATGACCATAGGATATCTTTCCATTTATCCATGTCATTGTGTGGGAACAACTCAGTATTCCTGAGTCGTATCCTACCATTTAACTTGATTTCGGCATTTTCTGCTTAGAGACATCCTCGGAGCCCAAGGTTAGAGACAGTCCTACAAGACCTCCCTTTCCCCAAGTTCAGACGCCAGTCACAACTGCAAGTTGTCACCCGGGCTTCTGATCAAGTGGCTGCAGATGGGGAGTTCCAACAACCCCCTCCTAAGGTTCAATTAGAGCAGCTTAGAGCAGCTTGCAGAGCTCAGAGAAGCATTTTATTACTAGATGACTGGTTTATTACTAATATAAAAGGATATGACTTAGGAAAAGCCAGAGGGAAGAGGTGCATCGGGCAGGTCATGCGGGAAGCTGTGCGGAGTTTCCTTTCAGGTTTTCCATTTCCTCGTAATTCAGTCTGGGTAGGTTTTATATTTCTAGAAATTCATCCATTTCTTCTAGGTTGTCCAATTTGTTGGTGTATAGTTCATCAATATAAAGTCTCTCTCTTTTTTTTTTAATATAAAGTCTCTTATGATCCTTTATATTTCTACAGTGTCAGTTGTATGTCTCTTCTTTCATTTATAATTTTGTTTGAGTCCTCTCTCTTTTTTGTTGGTTAAACTGGCTAAAGATTTGTTAATTTTTTTCTTTTTGGAAAAAAAAAAAACAACAACAACCAAAAACCAGTTTCATTGGCTTTTTTCCCTATTGTCTTTCTAGTTTGTTTCATTTATTTCTGCTTTAATCTTTATGATCTCCTTTCTCCTGCTAACTTTGGGTTTAGTTTGTTCTTTTTCTGATTCCTTAAGGTGTAAAATAGATTGTTTGGGAACGTTCTTTTTTGCTTACTGTAGGCATTTGTTGCTATAAAGTTATACCTCTTAAAGTTGTTTTTGTTGCCTCCCATAAGTGCTAGCATGTTGTATCTACATTTCTGTCTCAGAATACTTTCTGATTTCCTTTTGATTTCTTCTCTGACCCATCAGTTGTTCAGGAATGTGTTGTTTAATTTCCCGATATTTGTGAATTTTTTAGGTTTCCTCCTGTTACTGGTTTTTAGTTTCATACCATTGTGGTTGGAAAAGATATTAGATATGATTTTGGACTTCTTTAAATAAGTTGGGCTTTTTTACTTTGTGAGCCAACATATGATCTGTTCTGGAGAATGCGTGTACTTCTGAAGAACGGGTATGCTGGTGCTGTTGGGTGGAATGTTCTGTGTGTGTCTGTTAGGTCCATTTGGTCTGTAGTGTTATTCGAGTCTGCTGTTCCTTTATTAATTTTCTGTCTGGGTGATCTGTCAAAGTTTCCAACAGTTACTGAATTGCTGTATGTGTCTCCCTTCAGCTGTGCTTTCAGTATTCAGGCGCTCCAGTGTTGTTTGTAGTTGTTACATCCTCCTGACGAGTGGACCCCATTATCACTGTATAGTGACCCTCTTTGTCTCTTGTAACTGATTTTGGCTGAAAGTATTTTATCTGATATAAGTGCAGCCACTCCTGCTCTCTCTTGGTTACCACTGCACAGAATGTTTTTTTCCATCCCTTCACTTTCAGCCTCTGTGTGTCCTTGAAGATAAAACACAGATCTCTTGCAGGCAGCTTGGTGTGGTTCTACTTCTAAGTCATCACGTGCACTTCTCCACCATGTCCCATCCTCTCTAACCTTGGTCTCTTTATTTTACTGCCCAGGTGACAACATGTACAGCTGTGAACGGTGTAAAAAGTAAGTGTGTGCATTCTGGAGGCTTCTCCTCAACTTCCTGTCTGCATCTGTGGTCCACACACTTCCCCCTGGCCTTCCCCAGGGAACTCAGCCGCACAGCGTGCCTGGGATGGGAGGGGCACTTGCCTCCGCCTGGCCCCCTCTCAGGACGTTCACGTCCCCTGCTCTCTCCTCCCAGGCTTCGCAACGGGGTGAAGTACTGCAAGGTCTTGCGGTTGCCGGAGGTGAGTGGGCAGCTCCCCGACCCTCTGCCTGCTAGGCCTTCTCCACCCTGTGCACAGCGCTGTGCAGGGCAGTGCCTGACTCCCTCCCAGACCCAGGAGACCTGTGGAGACTCTGCTGCTGAGTCTTGAGAGATCCTCCCCAACTCCCTGCCCTGGGAGGGTCTGGCTGATGCCAGGGAGGCTCGTTGTTCAGTGTGTAACGCAGAGCCCAGTTTTTTCATCGTTTAGCACGTCTTGTGAGGGCAGGAGGCAGGTGTGGGGGCACTGAGCTCACCCTCTGGGCTGAGCCCGAGACAGGGCTGCTGGGAAGGCCTTTCTGAGGAAGTGGCGTCTGAGTGAGGCCTGCGGACATAGGCAGGTGTTGGTCTGGTGGAGTGAGACCACGGGAGGAACTGGTGGTGGAAACCCTGAGGCAGAAACGGGCCTGGCCGAGGCTTGTGGCTGCGACGAGAGGTGCGCGTGGCCCAAGGCACAGGTGCTGGGCTTGGCTCAGCCAGTCTGGGGGGATCCTTTGCGGAGATCGGCACCCACAGAGCTGGTGGTTAGAGTTCTTGGGGGGGTTGGTGCACTGGGCCAGTGACAGCTTCTTGTCCAGACCAGCCGAGTGTTCGAGTTCAGCCCATCCCAGTGGCCAGTCCTGGTGGTGCAGCTCAGTCACACCAACCTTCTCTGGGGACTGGAAGCTGGCCTGGGCCCACTCCCATCCATGGTTCTTTTTTTTTTTTTAATGGCTCTAATAAAGGCTGTTAATCTAAAATACAACCAAGTTACAAGTCGTCAGTAAGGATTTTCCATCCTTGAAAATGTGTGTCGAAGAAAGGGAGGCTGCTCAGACACCCGCCCAGCTGGGGTGGGCAGCACACCCCTAGGCATGGTTCTTCAGTGTGTTCACACAGAGTCAAAAGCTGGACCATTGGCTGGTCCGGACCTCTGCAAGACCTCTGTAGGCACTTTCTTTTAGTCATCTGGGCTGCAGGGCCTGAGTGGGTCACGCAGTGGGCTGGGGGGCAGTTCCCGGAGCCCTGGCTCAAGGCCCCCATCAGGTGCCCTGGGGTCACGGGGCCCTGGCCAGCCCACGAGTGATCAGCACCTCTCTCCACCTCCCCCAGATCCTGTGCATTCACCTGAAACGGTTTAGGCACGAGGTCATGTACTCTTTCAAGATCAGCAGCCACGTGTCCTTCCCCCTCGAGGGCCTTGACCTGCACCCCTTCCTCGCCAAGGAGTGCACGTCCCAGATCACCACCTATGACCTCCTCTCGGTCATCTGCCACCACGGCACGGCAGGCAGTGAGTCCGCGCCCACCCCTGCCCCGACCCCGCCCGGTCCCCCGGGGGCTCCGTCACCGCCTGTGTCTCCCGCCGCAGGTGGCCACTACATCGCCTACTGCCAGAACGTGATCAACGGGCAGTGGTATGAGTTCGACGACCAGTACGTCACCGAGGTCCACGAGACGGTGGTGCAGAACGCGGAGGCCTACGTGCTCTTCTACAGGTGCGGTTCGGCCAGCGCGCCGGGGCCCTGCCAGCGACCCGCGAGCCTAGCGTCCTGCGCCGCCTCCGCAGGACTTCACCCGGGGGCGGGGGGGCGCCTGCGAGGGCTTTAGGCCGGGGAGGAGTGAGGATTGGGGGTTTTAAAGAGAGCCTGCTGCTCTGGCTGCTGTCAGGAAAGCAGGAAACCCATGTAGCTGAGTTGGGTTTTCTGCAGTGATCCTGGTGGGAGGTGATGACGCTGGAACTCTGGCAGCGGCGGTGGGGCCTGTGAGATGTGGAGGGCGCTGAGATATGGAGGGTGCTGAGATGAAGGGGGTGCTGAGATGAGGGGTGCTGAGATGGGAGGGTGCTGAGATGGGAGGGTGCTGAGATATGGAGGGTGCTGAGATGAGGAGGGGTGCTGAGATGGGAGCGTGCTGAGATGAGGGGTGCTGAGGTGGGAGGGTGCTGAGATATGGAGGGTGCTGAGATGAGGAGGGTGCAGAGATATGGAAGGTGCTGAGATGAGGAGGGTTCTGAGATGGGAGGGTGCTGAGATATGGAAGGTGCTGAGATGAGGAGGGGTGCTGAGATGGGAGGGTGCTGAGATGAGGGGGGTTCTGAGATGAGAGGTGCTGAGATGAGGAGGGTTCTGAGATGGGAGGGTGCTGAGATATGGAAGGTGCTGAGATGAGGAGGGGTGCTGAGATGGGAGGGTGCTGAGATGAGGGGGTTTCTGAGATGAGAGGTGCTGAGATGTGGAGGGGTGCTGAGATGTGGGGTGCTGAGGTGGGAGGGTGCTGAGATGTGGAGGGCGCTGAGATGCGGACGGTGGTGAGATTTGGAGGGGCACTGAGATGAGGATGGTTCTGAGATGAGGATGGTGCTGAGATGAGGGGTGCTGAGATGACGAGGGTGCTGAGATGTGGGGGGTGCTGAGATGAGGGGTGCTGAGATACGGAAGGGTGCTGAGATGGAGGAGGGATGCTGAGATGCAGAAGGGTCCTGAGATATGGAGGGGTGCTGAGATGTGGAGGGTGCTGAGATATGGAGGGTGCTGAGATGATTATGATTATAATATGATTATAATGATTATAATAAGACGAGTATGATTATACAGTGGAATTGAGAAATAGATTTAAGGGCCTAGATCTGATAGATAGAGTGCCTGATGAACTATGGAATGAGGTTCATGACATTATACAGGAGACAGGGATCAAGACCATCCCCATGGAAAAGAAATGCAGAAAAGCAAAATGGCTGTCTGGGGAGGCCTTACAAATAGCTGTGAAAAGAAGAGAGGCAAAAAGCAAAGGAGAAAAGGAAATATATAAGCATCTGAATGCAGAGTTCCAAAGAATAGCAAGAAGAGATAAGAAAGCCTTCTTCAGCGATCAATGCAAAGAAATAGAGGAAAAGAACAGAATGGGAAAGACTAGAGATCTCTTCAAGAAAATTAGAGATACCAAGGGAACATTTCATGCAAAGATGGGCTTGATAAAGGACAGAAATGGTATGGACCTAACAGAAGCAGAAGATATTAAGAAGAGGTGGCAAGAATACACAGAAGAACTGTACAAAAGAGATCTTCACGACCCAGATAGTCATGATGGTATGATCACTCATCTAGAGCCAGACATCCTGGAATGTGAAGTCAAGTGGGCCTTAGAAAGCATCACTATGAACAAAGCTACTGGAGGTGATAGAATTCCAGTTGAGCTATTTCAAATCCTGAAAGATGATGCTGTGAAAGTGCTGCACTCAATATGCCACAAATTTGGAAAACTCAGCAGTGGCCACAGGACTGGAAAAGGTCAGTTTTCATTCCGATCCCAAAGAAAGGCAATGCCAAAGAATGCTCAAACAACCGCACAATTGCACTCATCTCATATGCTAGTAAAGTAATGCTCAAAATTCTCCAAGCCAGGCTTCAGCAATATGTGAACCGTGAACTTCCAGATGTTCAAGCTCGTTTTAGAAAAGGCAGAGGAAGCAGAGATCAAATTGCCAACATCCTCTGGATCATGGAAAAAGCAAGAAAGTTCCAGAAAAACATCGATTTCTGCTTTATTGACTATGCCAAAGCCTTTGACTGTGTGGATCACAATAAACTGTGGAAAATTCTTCAAGAGATGGGAATTCCAGACCACCTGACCTGCCTCTTGAGAAATCTGTATGCAGGTTAGGAAGCAACAGTTAGAACTGGACATGGAACAACAGACTGATTTCAAATAGGAAAAGGAGTACGTCAAGGCTGTATATTGTCACCCTGCTTATTTAACTTATATACAGAGTACATCATGAGAAACGCTGGACTGGAAGAAACAAGCTGGAATCAAGACTGCTGGGAGAAATATCAATAACCTCAGATATGCAGATGACACCACCCTTATGGCAGAAAGTGAAGAGGAACTAAAAAGCCTCTTGATGAAAGTGAAACACGAGAGTGAAAGAGTTGGCTTAAAGCTCAGCATTTCAGAAAACGAAGATCATGGCATCTGTTCCCATCACTTCATGGGAAATAGATGGGGAAACATTGGAAGCTTTGAAGAAGCTTTTGAAGAATTGATGCTTTTGAACTGTGGTATTGGAGAAGACTCTTGAGAGTCCCTTGGACTGCAAGGAGATCCAACCAGTCCATTCTGAATGAGATCAGCCCTGGGATTTCTTTGGAAGGAATGATGCTAAAGCTGAAACTCCAGTACTTTGGCCACCTGATGCGAAGAGTTGACTCATTGGAAAAGACTCTGATGCTGGGAGGGATTTGGGGCAGGAGGAGAAGGGGACGACAGAGAATGAGATGACTGGATGGCATCACTGACTCGATGGACACGAGTCTGAGTGAACTCTGGGAGTTGGTGACAGGCCTGGCGTGCTGCGATTCATGGGGTCGCAAAGAGTTGGACACGACTGAGCGACTGAACTGAACTGAGATGCAGAGGGGTGCTGAGATGAGGGGTGCTGAGATGCAGAGGGTGCTGACATGTGGAGGGTGCTGAGATGCGGAAGGGTCCTGAGGTATGGAGAGGTGCTGAGATGCGGAGGGTGCTGAGATAATGGAGAGTGCTGAGATGCAGAGGGGTGCTGAGATGCAGAGGGGTGCTGAGATGCAGAGGGTGCTGAGATGCGGAGGGTGCTGAGATGTGGAGGGGTGCTGAGATGAGGGGTGCTGGGATAGGGAGGGGTGCTGAGATGTGGAGGGTGCTGAGATGTGGAGGGGTGCTAAGGGGCCTGAAATGTGGGGCTTCCTGCACGGCGCGTGGCTCCCACTCCTGACCCTCCCCCGTGCCACCCTGCCCCAGGAAGAGCAGCGAGGAAGCTGTGCGTGAGCGGCAGCAGGTGGTGTCCCTGGCCGCCATGCGGGAGCCCAGCCTGCTGCGGTTCTATGTGTCCCGGGAATGGCTCAACAAGTTCAACACCTTCGCTGAGCCAGGGCCCATCACCAACCACACGTTCCTCTGCTCCCATGGAGGTGAGGCGGCCTTCTCTGTGCCAGGGGCGGGGCAGGGGAGGGCTGGCAGGTCCAGCTCCCCCATGTACCTTCCTCCTCAGGGATCCCGCCCAACAAATATCACTACATCGACGACCTGGTGGTGATCCTGCCACAGAACGTGTGGGAGCACCTCTACAACAGGTACGGCGCCCACAGTGTCCTCTTCTGTCCAGGCTGGGCGGGAGAGGAGGCCCGGGGAGGGGTGCCTCCTTGACCCCACCCTGCCCTCACCCAGGAAGCGGAGCAGCACAGAAGCAGTTTGGGAGGGGCTCCCCCTTGCAGCCATGTCTGCCTAGGGCATCCGGCCAGACCCTCCCAGTCACAGGACACAGAAACCTGGCTAGAGAGAGCGTGCGGCCCCTCGCAGTCCGTTGTGGGGCTGCCGGCTGCAGGGCGGGCTGGTAGATGTCTCTCCCCATGCCATGCCTCGCTTGGGGCCATGAGCGCCTGCTGCCTGGGGCCCTCCAGGTTCAAGTCCCTCAAGAGCCTGTGGATCTCTCATGGAGGGGTGAGCCCCTGCCCAGACTCGGGTCACTCTGCACCCAGCAGGCGGGCTGTGCCATGGCATCGGGGTGATCACATAGATGGGGAGGAAGAGGCTGGAGAGTCCCAGCTGCTCCCACTCCTTGGACTGGCTTGGCCCCGCCCACTGGCAGGTCAGGTGTGGCCTGTGCCCCGATGGATGGGTTAGAACCCCGCGAGAGCCTCCCCAGGCCCAGTGTAGACCACCCCCCGCCCACCTGCCTGCAGAAGGACCTGCAGCCTTCCTTCGACGTTGTCCTCAGAGTCAGGTCAGGCAGGCTTCGGCCACCGCCGCTGCCCAGTGGCCAGGACAGGAAGCCAGGGTGTTGAACGGTCCTCGTGACCACGAAGCACGTATTTGTGACGCCCCTGCCCTGGGGCAGGTGCTCTTCTGGATGCTGCAGGCGCTCAGGTGCGCGGGCAGCCCCGCCAGTCAAGTGGAGAAGGTGAGCTGAGCCAACAGGCCGTGCGCAGGGTACCCAGGGAGCCCGAGGGCCGGGCCAGGGCGGCACTAGGAGGCCTCACTTTCTGGCAGGTTCTGCTGCCTCCCCCAGCAGGGCCCTCCCCTCAGGACTCGTGCGTGTCTCTCTCTCCCGCCCACCCGGGTGCAGGTTTGGGGGCGGCCCCGCCGTGAACCATCTGTACGTGTGCTCCATCTGCCAGGTGGAGATCGAGGCTCTGGCCAAGCGCAGGCGGGTGGAGATCGACACCTTCATCAAGGTGCGTGGGGCGGGGAGCCCAGTGCAGGCAGGCTCAGGTGGGAGCTTCGTTCTGTAGGAGACCAGAGGGCCAGGGGCCAGGCCAGATGGTGAAGGGGTTCACCGGAGGGAAGAGTCAGGTTTAGTAAGCTCAGGTGCCTCCGCTCAGGGGACTCCACGCAGCTGTTTAAAGGGATAGGTGCTGCCCATTGGGGCTGGATGGTTCTTTATTGGGCTGGTGGTAGGATGTTTAGCAACATCCTGACCTCTGCCCAATTGATGCTAGTGACAGCAAAAATCACCTCCAGACGTGGGCAGGTGTTCCCCAGGGGAACCACTGGGCTCTGTGAACTGACAACGGAAGGGTGCATTGAATGAAAACACCAAGTTGCAAGATGGGACCCAGTATGATCCTGTTTGGGAGAAAAAGACTCCTGCGGGGGCCACAGGGGTGTGTGAGAACCGAGACCCCTGGTGCTGCTCGCAGGGATGGGGCCCAGGGTGCCTCCATCCTTCGTCAGTCCAGGGTTGGACGTTAGACACCAGGCATCATCACTGTTAAAAAATAACATGTCAGGCTAGTTAGAGAGTGGGCAGGGGACCAGGTTCTGTTCATTGTGGGGGGAACAGCATCTGCCGTGCGATCTCAACTGGTTTTTACGAAGTCATTAACAAGAGGCTCACCCAGGTGTTAGCAGCAGGCACTGGAGTGGTGGGAGCATGGGGGAGAGGGTTCTTTTCTTGAACTTGTCTGGCAGTTCGAAACTTTCTCTGGGTGTCCGGTGTTTCCTAAGAGTCCAGGGTGGGGCCCGAGGGGGGTTGGATGTTCTCGCTGACCCTCCCCTCGGCCCCGCCCCGCCCAGCTGAACAAGGCATTCCAGGCCGAGGAGGCGCCCGGCGTCATCTACTGTATCAGCATGCAGTGGTTCCGAGAGTGGGAGGCCTTCGTCAAGGGCAAGGACAACGGTGAGTCAGGGGGCCCCGGGCCGGCCGCTCCCCGTGCTGGCAGGGACTCGGGGCCCGCCCACCTCCTGGAGTGTCCCAGGAGGCGTGGGCTGGGGTGCCCGGATCTGAGCCCGCCCAGCAGGTTTTTGGCACCAGCCTTTCCAGTGCTCACCCTCTGCATGGAGCACGGGTGCTCTCCCCGCCCCATGCTGGGATTGGGTCCCCGTCCCGGCCGGGCCTTCTGGTTGCAGTAGGACAGGAGCTGTCTCATGCTGCCCGTCCTGTTCCTGCCCCTCTGCCCCATGGTGAGCGGGGTGACTGCCCTTCCTCCTGCCAGACCCTTTCCCCTGGGGACTCCGTGGCCCTAAATAGATGTTAGTTGTTAGATGGCTTCAGACTCTTAGGACTTGGACACTGTTATTCTCCACTCACAGATGTGGAGACAGCAGAGCATTCACTGAGAGCCCGGGCTCACTCACCTGCACGCGGCTCTCTCCTCACCCCTTGAGTTCCACACTCGGCTCCCAGACCAGGGTTTGGAGCCCAGCGGGGTCAGCAGAGCCAGGAGCCTCTGAACACGAGATGTTCATTTCACCCTTTCGAGCACAAGCGCTGGACAGGACGTGGGGAAAGGAGGCGGGTCTCACTGCCATCCACACACCCCCCTCCCCGCCCACAGCGGCTTCGATTGATCAGGAACCCGGCTCCAGAGTCGCAGCCCCATCTCAGGCCAGGCTGTCAGATGAGAGCAGGGTCCAGCTGACCCTGGACGTCCACCTTCCCCCCACTGCCCTTGCCCCAAGCTAGGGTCTGAAACTGGGGCTGGCATCCTCAGGATTCCCCTCTGCCAGGTCCGGGGACACCATGAGTGCCTCCAGCCTTTAGACTCATGTCGATGAGCCTTTGGAGCCCTGAGTACTTCACCCCGTAAGACCTTGACCCTGACTCCTGGGGCCCAGCACCGCCTCCCCAGGATCACAGGTGTGACCTCACACCTGGAGAGTGGCTCTCATCTGCTGAGGGCTGGAGGCTGCCAGTGGCTGGGCACTGGGTTTCTGTCCACTGCTGCAGAGGCCCAGAGGTCCTGAACCCGAGCTGTGTCTGTTCCAGAGCCCCCGGGGCCCATTGACAACAGCAGGATCGCACAGGTCAAAGGAAGCGGCCACATCCAGCTGAAGCAGGGTGAGGCTTAGCCCTGCCCCTGCCTCCTCCCGCCGGCCAGGCTCCCCTCCTGGCTCCTGGGAGCCCCCTCTTGTCACCTCCTGGGTTCCAGGTCCTCCCAGGAGCCCCCTTGATCAGGCTGCGACATCCATCCAAGTCCAGGCCTGGGCTTTGCGCAGAGTGGTCGAGGTGCTTAGCCTCTGCGTGGGTTCCCCAGCCCCTCTGTTCCCTACCCATGCCCTCTCCCTGCTCTGCCGCCTCACCTGTCTGTCCTTTTTGCATGACCCCCACCCCAGGAAACGAGGGGCTGCGACCACAGATGTGCCCTCTGGGGGTCCTCAGAGGATGGACTTGCCCCTGGAAAACCCCAAGATTCCCATTTACGGCTTGGCACAGGAGCCCATGATTGTCCCCCCCCGCCCTGCCTCCTTGGGGCCTGGCGCTCCCAGAGCGCCCCCTCAGAGCCCCCATACTGCCAAGGTGGTGGCTTCAGCAAGGGCGAGCCCAGCCTGAGCGGCAGCCCCTCATACCCTGCAGGAGCTGACTATGGGCAGATCTCCGAGGAGACCTGGGTGTACCTGAACAACCTCTATGGCGGCGGCCCCGAGATTGCCATCCGCCAGAGCGTGGCTCAGCTCCCGGACTCGGAGAGCTTGCATGGCGAGCAGAAGATCGAAGCCGAGACCCGGGCCTTGTGACTTGGTGGGCCAGTCTGTGAGTCCCCTCCTCCCTGGGCAGAGACCCTCCCGTGTCCCTTGAGCGCTGGGGAGTGCCCTGCGCACACAACCCCCCCACCCCTGCACCCCAACCCTGAGGCTGCTCAGAAGAAGGACCTTCTCGAGGGATGACCCAGCTGTCCCCACAGGCCCCCGCCTTTGCCCTCCGCCCCGTAGAGGGTGTGTCCCCAGAAGAGAGGCTGGCCGCTCTGGAAACCCAGATGTGTAAAGAGGGAGACGAGTTATTTTGGTTCACAGTGAGTAACGCCGCAGCTCGGAAATACATCCCCTTCAGGCTTGTTTAAACGACCACGGCTCTGCGACGTTAACTCGGGTCCCTGCCGTCGTGTCGTCATTGTCACCGAACCTGCCCTCTCGCTGGCTCGGGCCCAGCCATGGTCCCTGGAGCCCTCAAGTTGGGGGCCGCGGCCGCGGGATGGGGGGTCGCGGAGGGGCTGCTGCTCCCCAGGTGTTGCCCACCGGTGCCTGGTCCAACTGCGGGTCAGAGCCCTGAGCAGGGTGCCGTGCGCCAGCCCTGAGGATGCCGCCCCTGCGGGTCCCTGCGCCAGTTCCTGCCGAGGCCCCCCCTTCGCTCCGCACCTGGTCGGTCATCATAGAAGTCTCCAGAATCCTGCTCGCAGTGTTTCTCCTGCAGACTTAACAACTCTGGACCCATTGGCAGTTGGGACCCGAGGGCGGGCTTGGCATTCTGTCTGGGGGGACAGTTTCCGGAGGCAGCTGGTCCCCTCTCACCCTGCCTTGCCCTGCCCCGGGCATCGCTGGTCACTTGCCCCTGCCAGGGACCCAGGTGGTGCAGCAGGAATCCCTCATGTTCCTGTGTCTGCTGTTAATGCAGCTTCCGCGGGGGGGGCGCTGACGTTTCTCCCCAACACTGAGCCATGCAGAGCCCCTGGCCCGGGGAGGGGAGTGCCTGGACCAGCTCACATGGGTGGGTCCCAGAAGGGTGTCTTGTAGATGCTGAGCGAGGCCACTGCTGGGGTGCTGGGACCCCTGCGCACAGCAAGGTGACACAGAAGTCCCTGGACGAAAGAGCCGGGTGGAGAGGCCCACCTCCTCGGGGCCAGAGTGAATGAGAGGCAGGGAAGGGGTCCTGGGACCAAAGCCCCCCAGCTGCTGTGCCCTTCAGTCTCCGTAGAAGAGATGCCTGTGGAACTTGGCGGCCGGCGGCTCTGGCAGAGCCCCTGAAGCTCTCACAGTGTGTTGCTCACTTCTGTGATCTCGTTGCACCCGGATCTGGTTCCTTCCCCACTGAGGCAGCCGAGATCAAAGAACAGGCCACTGCTGGAATCTCTGGACACTTGCCGCAGCCCTTGGGAAGCTGGTGCCGCCACCAGCAGCCACCCCGCCCTGCAGATCCTGGCAGCCGCCCGCTGCCCCATCTTGTGACATGGACTCCACTGTGCAGGTTGTACTCACCCCACGTCTGCATCTAGTGTGAGCTCAGAGCGTCCCAGTAAACACGTGCCGTGCCCCACAGTCCGTGCCCGCATCTCTGCATCTGCCGCACTTAATTCTGTTCCTGGGTGGGGAGGAGGCGAGGGAACCTGGCTGCTATGGGGGAGGGCCGTGGAGCCACCGTGATGAACGTGACAAGTGACCAGACGTGGTGGGGGGCTCTGCATGGCTCCCCAAGAGGCTGCAAGAGAGGAAGAGGAGACCGCTCCACTTTCAGCCCACGTTGGCCTCTGTCCTTCCTTTCCTGGGACCCACCCCAGCCCCAGAGAAGGGGGGCCGGTTGTGGTCGGGGCTTGAGGCCCCCACCGCCCACAGACCTCTCCTCTCTGCCCCACGGACTCCTCGGAGCAGTTGAGAAGCAGGGGTTCTTGCTGGACCCTTCGAGGGCTGCAAAGCCTGGGGCGGGGGTACTGTCTCCTCCCCAGCGGCTGACCTTGGCCCCTCTGTCACCGCATTGTGGTTGCTCGTGTCTGGCACCCGGGGCTCCCTGACGCTTAAGTGACGCTAGTGTTTTACAGCCTCTGCGGTTTGGGTTCGTTTTGTTTATGCTTTGGGGGTTTGGAGGGGAGAGAAGAGCTTGAGATTTTATGTATGACTTGAAACATTTACTTGTGAAAATCCCATCAGACGCACATCTGCAGAAACATCTTCAACAGAGTGATAAAACAGGCAACAGATACCTGCCCCCAGGAAAGACTCTTACAGTCTCACTGAAGCCCCTCCAGAACCTCCGGATCACCCCCACCCACCCCAGCCGAAGCTCTTTCCCTGCATTTTCTTTGGCCTCCAGTTCAGTTCAGTGGCTCAGTCATCTCTGACTCTTTTCAACCCCATGACATGCCATGGCATGCCAGGCCTCCCGGTCCATCACCAACTCCCGGAGTTTACTCAAATTCATGTCCACTGAGTCAGTGGTGCCATCCAACCATCTCATCCTCTGTCGTCCCCTTCTCCTCCTGCCCTCAATCTTTCCCAGCATCAGAGTCTTTTCCAATGAGTCAGTTCTTCGCATCAGGTGGTCAAAGTATTGGAGCTTCAGCTTCAGCATCAGTCCTTCCAATGACTATTCAGGACTGATTTCCTTTAGGATGGACTGGTTGGCTCTCCTTGCAGTCCAGGGGACTCTCAAGAGTCTTCTCCAACACCACAGTTCAAAAGCATCAGTTCTCCGGCGCTCAGCCTTCGTTATGGTTGGCCTCACTTTTCTTTATGCTTTCACCACGTGCATGCTGTGTGTGTGTGCGTGTATGTATGTGTCTGAGCCTCATTTTAGCTTTGCTCACATTTGAATGGGGGAATCTCATGGTACAGATAGGGTGACTGGCTTTTCCTGTTTAACGTGGAAGCTGGGAATGGGAAAGTTTTGTCTGGAGGGTTGAGTCATCTGGAGGCTTGGAGACATTCATTTGTTGTAGGTACCACAGGAGGGTGGGGCTTCCCAGGTGCCACTAGAGGTAAAGAACCTGCCTGCCAGTGCAGAAGATGTTAGAGAGGTGGGTTCGATCCCTGGGTCCAGAAGATCCCCTGGAGGAGGGCATGGAAACCCACTGCAGTATTCTTACCTGGAGAATCCCATGGACAGAGGAGCCTGGTGAGCGATGGTCTAAAGGGTCACAAAGAGTTGGATACGACTGAAGCGACTTATCACACACACAGGAGGATACAGGTACCAGTTGGCCTTCAGATGTTTCCTCTGTGTTGTCCCTTGAGATAACAGGCTGGGCCACACTGAGACAGAGTATGAAGGCAGCCCAGGAGTGTGTGGTTGGTGAACTTGGTTCACAGACGAGTGGAGACGGGCAGCGCTGGGCGGCAGAGGAAGTCACCTCCATCTTCTGTCTCCCACGTGGCATCCTGTGGTCCAGCTCCTCCCTCCAGGCTGGCCCAGGCCTTGCTCCAGCAGCGCCTTTTAGAGTCAAAAGCCACCTGGCAGACCGGGAAGTCTGTAGACCAACTGCTACCTGTGTCTGCAGGCCTTTCCACCTGTCTGTGCTTCTGTTCACAAAGCTTCATCAGAAAATACATTGGTAAGGCGCTGCTGCTGCTGCTGCTGCTGCTGCTGCTAAGTCACTTCAGTTGAGTGCAACTCTGTGCGACCCCATAGATGGCAGCCCACCAGGCTCCCTGGGATTCTCCAGGCAAGAACACTGGAGTGGGTTGCCATTTCCTTCACCAGTGCATGAAAGTGAAAAGTGACTGAACTCGCTCTTAGCGACCCCATGGACTGCAGCTTACCAGGCTCCTCTGTCCATGGGATTTTCCAGGCAAGAGTACTGGAGTGGGCTGCCATCGCCTTCTCCACTGGTAAGGTGCAGCTATCCCCAAAGTGTAGTTTCCTTACCTTTATGCTAGTTGGAATTCCATGCGAATAGTAAATTGTCCTGCAAGTCTTGCCCAACCACACTTTGAGTCCCTGAGAGCCTCGGGGAAGGAAGTGGTGTTTCAGAACTGTTCCTCCGTCTGGCTCTCTTCCCTATGACACCGGTATCTGTCCACGGTTGAGAGGCTTGTTGGTTATAGCAAAGGCACAGGACACAGAAGGAATCAATGTCTTTGGGAAAAGCTCTTAGAGAGAGCCATCCCCATTTTAGACAAAGCGTGTCCAGGAAGGCTGCCCCCAGGATGTGTATGTTCCGATGCAGCCTCCAGGCCGTCTTTGGACCAGACACCAGGATGCAGCCCAGATGAGGGCTGACAGGAGAGTCGGCACCACAGGCAGGGCTCTTGGCCTGGCATGGTGGGAGGATGTACACACGTGCAGGTCATGAGGCTCCTGGGGCAGAATGCCGCAGCACCCAGGGGATCCTCCCCACCCCCTTTGCTTTCGGGGCCGACAGAGGAAAATGAAATCCCCGTGTCCTCCTGCAGCTTTTGGCCCCCAGGCTCTGAGGACAAAGCCACGTGGGGGCGGTTCTGTTTCTGCTCCCATCTCCAGCTCATGGGAGGTCATTTAAGTAAGCACCACTTGTTCTACCATCTGGACAGAAACAGTGTTAGGTCTGAACATGAGCAGCTGTGGCGAAATGACTCGTGACACAAAGAGGCTGCTGAGTGCCATTCTGCAGCCTTTGCACTTTAATCCTGGGTCTCAAAGGGTGCTGCAACAAGGCTTATGCCTCCCCTTCTCAGAAAAGTCCAGCAGAAGCCAGAGAGGAGAAGGAGAGGCCCTCTGTAGGCCAGGTGGGCAGCGCCAGGGTCTGGACTTCCTTACTGCCCAGGACTCAAGGAGACGTTAATCCCCACGTGGCGGCTGGGCCTGCTGTTGGTCACCATCCGGGCCTCCTGCTCCTTCCCTCACTCACACCTGCACCATCCCATTTTTTTTGCTGTCCTGTGGATCGCACAATCCAGAGATCTCTTTCGCTTTAATTTTAAAACGGAGGGCATCCTGGAACCACCCACCCCTGCCTCTGCCCACTCCCATTTCCGGTCTGGTCGCCCTCCTGGGGACCCTCGTCCTTCCCTCCTCGCAGGCAGGCTTCTCTGCCACTAGGGGTCGCGCGGGCGCCTCTGCGCATCGGCGGGCGGGGGCGGGGCCGGCCGCAGGGGGCGGGGAGAGACGGAGCGGGGCGGGGCCTGGCCGGGGCGGATGCTGCGATTCCCGGACCCACCGGAGGAGCCTGACCGACGAGTCTGAGTCAGGGCTTTCTGCGCTACCGAGGCTGCCTTCGGGAGCGCACCAGGAAACCAACGGTCCGCCGCTCCTACTGCGTCACCGCCCCTGGTTTCCGACCCCGCAGGGGCGGGAGGTGGGTCGCAGAAGGTTCAAGTGTCACTTCCCCAAATACTTGAACCAAGTAGCTGTATAAAGATGGGCCGAGCTGGACGGTTCAGTGTTTCAGACCTGCGAGCAGGGTGAGGTCACAGAGCTCCCAGCCCTGAATTCTGCCCAAGAATCAGAATAACACCATCACGGAGACGGGAGTGAGCTCCCGGTCAGAACTGACATCTAAGCTGTAGCTGTGGCGTCGACCGAGTGCTTTCTTGCCGGCCTCCTGTCCTCACCCCACTACCCCGGAACCGGAGGCCAGAGAGGTGGCGACACGCGCCCCAGGCTGACCCAGCTCCCAGCTCCTCGGTGCTCGCCGGTCCGGCCGGCCGGTGGGGGTGGTGTGTGTGTGGGGCGGGGTGGAGAGGGCGGTTCTAAGTGAGACAGGTGGAGACATTCTGCCTCTTACAGACTGTTAGAGACTATTCCCCAAATACGAGAAAAGCTCAGAAAGAACGTACTGGCAACATTCTTCCCATACTAGCCCTTTACTGACAATCTGGACCTGCCTCGGCAGGACAGTCATAGGCCGCCTTGTTCCCTTGACCACCCCGTCTCTTGCCCGAGAACCCTGCCTTGGCTCTCTGACACCATCCTCCCCAGCAGAGAAGACATCAGGCTTTGCTGAGAACTTGGCAATGTCCGTAGGAGGAGCCGAGGCCACAGTGAGGCCTGGCGTCTCATTGGTGGCCTCCCCTCCCACCCCCTCAGCAAGTGAGTGGCACTTGGCATTAGCTAGGGCGCCCTGCTCACTTAATATTTCACTCCCTCACCAACTGTTTTCCTACCTTGGCTCTAAAGAGCCTTAAGAAACAAAGAGGTCTGGGCATGAACCAGACTCCCCTTCACAAAACCCAGGGTGAGACTGTCAGCGCTGGATATGGAAAGGGCCGGCCAGCACAGGCACAAGGCCCTCGCCCTTAAAGGCGGCAGGCTGTCCTCAGCTTCACATAAGCCAGTGATTATTCCAGCCAAGCTGCCAAGAAGAGGGTGGGCTTGAGCACTCGTGACACCAGACCACGAATGAAATGCAAACCTGCTGCAATTTCACAGCTCCCTCCATCCCCCCACAGAAGGTAGGGTCCTCGAAATCCCAGCGCAGCTGCTAGCCAAATTTGCACGCATGAAAAATGTCCCAGACTGAAGGAGCTTCCCCAGAACCCTGCACTGAGTCAACCTGAATCCTGCATCACCAAGGTCTCTGACAGCTTTCCCCGGTGGGCCAGGGTGGAATTTCGAGCTGGCTGGGTCTGAAGCCCCTCTCCAGGCAGATGGCGCCAGGACTTATGTCCAGTTTACACCGTAAATCAATGACCTGATCGGAGCTCAGCCTCCAGCCCAGGGGACTCTGATTGCTTCCAAGACTGGGGTCACCTCTTTGTGCAACAAAGCAGTCCCGTGATACTGTGCCAGAAGTTACACTTTTATTTAACATTTAGAGGATTAACATATAGTTACAAGGTCAATATAAGCCTTCCAATGGAAGCACTTTATTTGGTTTAATTCCATCTCTAGAGACAAATGGGCAATTCCAGAACCTTTACAGTGGCAGTGGGCCGTTACAACACTGAAACGCCTCCAAAGTTTAGAATTAGTGCAACACACACTGATAAACCAAGAAGTTTAAAGGTGCTGGACACCAGGTTAAAATAGAATTCTGGATCACTTTTTAAAGTTTTTTTTTTTTTTTTCTTTTGATGATATAAGCACAGGAGGCAGAGCCATTAGGAAGTATGAAATTGACTTTTCTGGAAAAATACTTAGCATCCACATAACCTTTTCATGTTCAGTAAACTTTTCCCCAGCAATTACAGATGTTACCAAAAGGGACTGAAGCCTCTGTACTAACCGCTGGAGAGACAGACTCCTCGCACCCCAAAGCTTCAGGGTGTTCATGATAAAAGCCCAAAGGAAAATCCCATCCCAGCTTACCATGCCTTTTTATTCTTTCCTATCCAGCAAAGGAAAAACTGGGTAAACGACAAGTTCCTCACTTTCTGTTTTTAAGTTATTTTCAGAGTACGTTCTTTAAAAATGAGTCATTCTTACGGCATAACAATATTCTAGCATCGGTGGAGAAATGATGGTCAGTGGATATGAGGGAAGGCTGAGAAAGCACATGGCAGAATCCACGTTTCTACTCTATGTGAACTGCTCATAATAATATATAGACGATTTCACAGTAGGATTCCCAGAGTAAATGATAAATCTCAACTAGCCTATAATAACTTATTTCCTTGACTAAGCCCCAGCTGGTACAGCGCTCCCCTTTCCCCGTAGCCACACAGACTGGCAGAAAAGCAAACACCGAGGTGAACATTGAAAAGTACTTCTTCTCCATTCTTTTTTGGACGCAGGTGGTACAGAGAAAAAGAAAGGCACAGGGGATACAGAGGACACCAGCATAGTCCATATCAGGTTAAACAGACATTTAAAAGAACAAAGTACTGCAGCGTATACCTTTCCCCCTAAATCGGAAGAAGTTAATCTACCCTGACCCCTAATACGAAAGACGCAAAGCACATGCATTCCCGAGGCTCTAGAATCCAATTTTTTTTTTCTTAAAAAAAAAAAAATAGCATCCTTGTGGAGTGGAGAGTGGGCAGCTTGACTTGGTGAAATTCAGAAGTTCCTGGAGACGCCTGATGGACCAACCCTATGTGGGGCTGCTGGGGCTGCACGGAGGAACCACGCGCCTGCTGGTTTGCAGGGACGCAGGTGAAGCCCAGACTCTTCCTGTCCTTTGGCATCCTGGCTTCGCCATCATCTGCCAAGACAGTCTTCTCGCAAGACTGAGGAGCCTGGGACAATGGGGCTGCCCCCTGAGTTACAGAGGGGCCCCCAGACGCCCACAGCTGCAGAGGCTCCCTCTGGGGCGGAAGGGGTGAGAGGGGCCCAACGCCTGCTCCAACCTGAAGCCACTTCCTCTTCCCCCCGCTCACACTTGGCCTTTGTTCCCTCGTGGTTTCCTGTCACCAAAGGTTGACTGAGCAGCTTTGAGGCTGGTGTGCGGTCAACCCTGGTTTGCTGAGAGGGACCATTTTCCTACCCCTGAACCAAGGCCCAACCCTCGGGACCTGTCCTCTCTGTACCGGTCCCTTCCGCTCCTGCCAGATTTCCTTGTCTTAGACTCGAAAGTGTGGCAAAGCTGCGAGGAGGCTCAAGGTGACCGTCTAGTCACCAAAAGCTGAACAGGGAAGATGCCTGATGGCACCCTGGGGCTTCTGATGGGATCCTTGTTCACAGAAACCCACAGTCCAAGATTTCTCTTGACTGTTTCTGCACCAGGTTAAGTAGAGAAGCTACAGTGCTCTAAGGTGTGAGCGGCCCACTGGGTACGGGACCTCGTGTCTTCTTCAAAGATCCACGAGAGGAAGGAGATTCAGCTCAGAAGACAAACTCGATTAACTCTGCGTGGCCTGGAGAGCACACGCTAAAATGTGGAAGCTGCAGCCACAGGGTCACTTGGCGGACCACGAGAAGCACAGGGGCTTTGGTGATGACGGCAATGGAGTCCTAAGGTGCGGCCCTTGGAATTCACAGAAAGGGGAGAGTCTTCCTTTGGCCAATGAGCTAATGCAGAGGCGAGACGCTCATTCGCGACCCGCGGTCCTTATTGATGGGTGGCCAACGGGGAGAAGGTGGGCTGGGACCTTCCTTGACCCCATGAAAAGCGAGGGGACAGAGGCATGACAGCGGGACTGGCCCAAGAGCTGGAATTTGACTTCTGGTGTGGACTTTTCTAGGCCACTGAAGACAGGACCACAGACAAAAACGTGTGTGTGTGTGTGTCTACCACGGACACTCAGGCCGTGAAACATTTCAAGGGCCGATTGTTTAGTACCTGGTGAGGGCCCATAGTCAGGAGAGGACCACCGAATACACAATGGACTTGGGGAAAGATGAGTATTTTCTAACGTAAGGGACACATCAGTGGCTTTTGGGCACCCAGTCCACCGGGCGCAGGCCTGACCCTCCTCGCCCAGATTCGGTTCGTCTCGCCAGGAGACCAGTGGCAAAGTTTTCACGGAAAGGCACGGTGTGAATCGTGGCCGGGCCGGGTTGCGCCAGGTGGACTGAGGTCGCGGGGCAGGGGCGGCCCGCCCCCTGCCAAGAGGCGGCCAGACTGGGCCAGGGGCCTTTTAACATGCTGTAAAAAGGAAAGAAAAGAAGAAAGCGAGCAGCTGCAGGTGGGGATGGATGTCAGCTTCAGGCCGAGGGGCCCAGGGCCACACAGCAGCCCAGGCCCAGGGCGTTCGTGGGCGCTCAGGCCTGTGGAGACAAGCAGACCGAAGGGTTTCTCCTGGGAAGGCTCCCCGAGGCTCTGGCTCCTGGAACCACCTTTAGCAATCTACAATACAAAAGACAGAGAAAGGAAAAGGCAGTTAGAGTGGAGGGCTGGCAGGTCAGGGGCGGGCACTCCACTTCTCAGGCAGACTGCACCGCCCTGGACAGGGCGAGGGGAGGGGGCATTTTTAGAGCACTTGGTTACCACAGGGCTCGTCTGAGATAAGGAACTTTCACGGTTTTATCTGCAGTCAGAGCAGCTAGTCTTTCCTTCAGGGGTAAGAGAAAGCACCCGGAAGACGGTGCACTGCCGCATGCCCCCAGCTCATCTTTCCCATCAATCGAGCTCTGAGACAAAGAAAGAAACCAGCTTCCCAGAAAGATGTGAGGAGTCCAAGGACCCAGTTCTCTCTGTGACCGACACTCTCGGTCCCTTGGCAGTAAAATGCAACATCTTTGGTGAAAAGGAAAACCTATTGCTTGGTAATAAACAGTGAAAGTTCTTCATCTGGGGGACAGAAGAGAAACGAGAGACAGACTCCCGAAGCCCATAGGCACACACAGGGTGAGCAACAGAGAAGGTGCCATCATTTCACAAGGGGGAAAGGGCAGAATTTTTCTTTTTTTTAAAAAAAAGCATTTGGCTAGAAAACTCCCCATTATTGAAGACGAGAGGGTTAAATGCTTGGATTACACAGAATTTCTCGGAGAGGTGAAAAATCATTTAAAATACACAACACTGAGAAAAAATGTAACGTTTATTAGAGAGGCAGATACGAGGGTACAGCTACAAGGTGCCACACAGATTTTTTTCTTGGAGGATAAGGAAGAGAGAGGAAACAGTCATGTTGGCCATATTCAAACAAAACTTACTCAGAACCCAAGTGTCTACAATAAACTCAAGTGCGGATCAGCCGGCAGGGGACCTAGCTACCAGAGTAACCGTCCTTCTGGCTCCCCCAGCGGTTACAAAAACAAAAAGGTCATTAGGCAGCAGAATCACCAATAAAACAAACAAATAAAAGAGTAAAACGTTAAAACAACGAATTCAAGTAATCCTTTTAGTTTTTCTATTGCAGTATATACAAATAGATTGGGGAGGGGGCAGTTATGGGCATATTTCACAGAGAGCAATTAAAACAACAAAACTAAACTAAATCATAAAAGAGGACAGTCACAATTCAGTTGGCCCATGGAACTTCCTCTAGTCTAACTATTTTGGCAGTTATTAAATAGTCACTTGGCAGACGCCACACACACATACGAAAGTGCACCGGCGTTACTGACAACTCCTCTTGAGTCGCAGGCGTCAGAAAGCAGCAGCCCCACCCGGCTGGGCTGGGCTTAGAGGGAGGGCAGTGTTTGTGGGGCAGGCTGAACAGACTTATGAACAAGGTAGGGAAAGGAAAGAGTCTACATCCATTATTAGCTTCTAAGTGTATCTCTGCATAAAAGGAGAAAACTTTATACACAAGCTGAGACTTTGCTACTTTTGACAGAGTAACTGTTAGAAGAACACTAAGTGTGCTTTGGGGGTGGGAATGGAAGCTCCCGACTCTCTGGGAATTGTTTCAAGACTTCTGCTAATCCTTTGCACACCGACTTAGATGGAACTGAAACTAAAAAATATCTTCTGCTGTTGAGTCACTAAGACACAGATTCATCTGGTTGAAGGTACGGAGGCATACCAGCTAAAATAATGATCATAATTTGTATGCCCAAATCGCCCCACCCATATCCAAAAGACAGTTGAGCTATTTCCTGAATTAGATTTGCACAGCTCTAAAGAGGAGGGGAATAAAAGCAAAAGAAACAAACAAATCAAAAATCAACCGACTTCATGGCATGCCATACTTTTGAAATCAAGCTTTAAAAAGCCTAATGTTGCCTTGCCTCATTTTAAGACTTTTTTTCAGTGTCTAGTTTGTTTTCTCCAATACTTCACAGTCTGGAAATGAGTTCATCCTGGGTTTTAATGTCTTAGGTATTCACTTGGTTACATGCCCAAGGCTGTGACCACCTACTGTTCATGAAATCCCCATGGGTTAAGGGCCAACTGATTTTCCTTGCTGTGGTAGTTAAAAGGAAGTGCTGAAATGATTCTCCTGAGAGATCTGGGGTCAGGATAGGTGGTTTTATCGATACTATGGCAGCAAAGGTATAATAATGCAAAAGAAATTTAAATGACAAAATTATACTAAAAAAAAAAAAAAAAAAAATCGGGCTGGCCAGTGTCGGTTTCCTGTTTTTGATACTGGATCACAATTATGTCAGATGTAACCGCTTGGGAAAGCTGGATAAAGGGGATCTCTCTACTATCTTTGCAACTTTCTGACAACCTGTGATTATTTAAAAATTAAAACTGTTTTAAAAATCAGGCAGTCATTAAGTAAAGGTTACTACATTTTATTTTGGTGGGCCTCAAATGTTAGCTGCCCAGTCGTGTCCAACTCTGTGACCCCATGGTCCGTAGTCACCGGGTTCCTCTCCAGGCAAGAATAATGGAGAGACCCTTGGGAAATGCAGAACTTTCTGCTAGAATCTGTCACAGGCACCCATAGTTCCTGCCAGGTCCTAGACCCCGTAATGCATTGCTGTCAATTTAAAAATCAGCTTTAAATTGACCCGACCTTCTAAAAGGAGTCCATAGAGTAGAAGCAAGGAGCTGATTTCCTATTTTAAAGTAGGAAGGACATGAATAAATAATTTTCAAAGCCAAAGAAAAAGAGAATCTCAATCCCATACCTTTACTCTGACTCATTTTTAGCTGGTTCTCTGTGAGCTCAGGGAAGATTCTAGACATAAGCACAATCATTGGGCATGTCCCCAGTTTCACTACCTAGCCTGCCAATTTAAAAATGCAAATCCCCATGTGACCCAGATTCCTTTAAGATGGTGAAACATTTTATTATATAATTAACCACTTGATGGTTATTATATAAAAGGATCTATAAGTTCTAAAATGATTTTCAGTAAATAGACACTTTGGGGCTTAACAATGCCAATGATTAAAACACAAACCAAAAGAACTGTAAAAAGTGATGTGCTGGCGTCTGTGTTTTGCTTACAAGGGTCTATTCACAGCACCACCTGGGCACAAAAAACCTCCAACAGAACAGAATGAAGAGAGTTGTTTTTACATAATTTATCTAAACAGCTCTAGCACATCTGATCAACTCTGTCAACTGGCAAAAGAAAGATCAGTAGTCATGTGTGAAAACCAACTGGTCGAAAGACCAACGTTTTCCATGATTCAATTGGTTGTCTAGGATCATATTGACATAACCAGATAACACGGTGCTCTAACAATGCTCTTACACATGTTTAAGGAAATATACACACTTTCGGTACCAACATCATTCTTTACTTACGCTATTCTTTATTGATGACTTCCTCCAAAATGAATGACTGTAAAACTTAACAAACAAGCGCAGTTCAGTTTATGAAGTTACACACTGTAACATTCTAAGGCGGTCCACTTTCTGGCAGACACTAGTTATTAACGAGAGCTGAAGTCTTCTGCACTCCTAGGACGTGCATGGACTTTTAGAGTCAGAAATACGAATCAGAAGCTAGAAGGCAACTTTTTGGTTATCTACAGTCGCTGCCCCAAGAAGAAATGTTTATCAGATTTCAAAGGACACCGTTGTAAATTGGCAGTTGGCAGCTTTCCACGGAAAATGTCATGAGCAAGTGACACCGAATCATCATCAAAACCAGCCCAGGAAATTCAGGCCTAAGATGCCTAAACATCCACCTTGTGCCTAAAAGAAACACGCACCGTGATGCTCCCCATCCAGTCTTTCGAAGAACTGCCTGTAAGAGTCATGATTGTGGGGAGAAACAACTCCAATTCTAAAGTTTTGTGTGTGTGTGTGTTTTTTTAAGTTGTATTAAATATAAGTCTTAGCACCTTTGGCATTTTTGTCCAAATAGACTTCGACGTAGGAAGTGGGAACATAACCCTCTTCATCTTCATTTCTCCGAATTCGGGTCCACCCGTCGCCCTTGTCTTCCTCTATCACGTACAGCGTCTCTCCTTCAACTACTGAAATGGTTCCTTCATTCTGACCTGAAAAAGCAAAGTCAGAGTAGCTTAGGTTTCTTGCCAAATCTGGCTTTGGAGCAGACGGCGAGTCTTGCAGTACAACTGGAGAAAAGACGGACGCTCTCCTCCCGTCCAGAAGCTGCCAGGCCCTCACCCTGCATCACTAGGACCCTTGTCTAATTCCTCACGGGAGCCGTCTCTCTCCCGCCTCCCAGAACAGGAGGTATCTCCCCAGAGGAAATCTTAGGTCCTCTTCTCTACCCTCCCCTGAAGGTGCTCCTTTGGCATCAACGACACCTCTTTACACAGCACCCCACTTTTCTTTCCCCCGTTCTGGTTCTTAGCTGAGGCTTAGGTGCCACCATGCCTTCTCTCTGAGGCCCATTTCCACCCTGATGGTGCCTGGGCACCTGGGACACAATTCGGGTGAACCTGGACTCACTGTTTTGCCTCCCAAACTAGATCCTCCTCCCACTTTCCCATTTCAGCGGACATCTCCATCGTCCCAGGAACGCAGCTTCAGGGATCAGCTGTGAGTTCCTCCCTGCTTCGTTTCCAACTTCCAATCAGCCACGCATCTGAGCGTTTTATTGGCTGCAGCGTCTCTGCATCCATCTGCCTCCTAATCAAGGCCCCCAATACCATTCACTAAGATAATTTCAAAAGACTAGTCACCACCACCCAAGCAGTGTCCTGAGAGGCAGACTGCTTAGGGGGCTGTTAATAGTGGTAACTGTGGACGCAGGGGGAGAGAGATGGTGTGGACTGGAAATTACACTGGGAGCACGGAACCTCGGGCTTCTCTCCTTTGTTTTGTCACAATGAATGTTTAGTTTATCAAAGGCTCTAAAAGTCCTACGGTCAAGGAAATTTCCTGGCAGTCCAGTGGGTAGGGCTCTGCCCTTCCACTGCAGGGGGCATGGGTTTGAGCGCTGATCGGAGAACTCAGATCCTGCAAATCAAAGAGGCAAGGATGAAAAAAAAAAAAGTCTTACAGCAAAGCAGTTCATTTATCCCAGGGTTTCTGAAAACGATCTGAGCTCCGATTCCTTCTTTCACAGCATCCTTGCCAGCATCCTGCAGGACGCTGTTTCAAGGCTCATCAGTTTGGGAACCTCGAGGTTAGGCTTCCTAAGCATTTGCCCTGTCTTCTAACTGAGAGCACACGTATGGGAATAAATGTCTACGGTACAGCTCTGCTTGTGTCAACAACATGCTCAGATACTTTCTGGAGGGCCTGATGTTTGCCAGATAAGAGCCAAGTGTTTCTCTTACCCACCCCCCACACTGGCCCCAGCCCCTCCTCGTCTTATATCCCACTATTATTCCTAAGACACCTGAGCTCCAGGCACACAAACCCCACGCTTTTCCTGCTCCATGCTTGGCAATGCCCATGCCTCTGGCACCCTGCAGCATGGTGAGTTCAGTGGATAAGAATCCACCTTCCAATGCAGGGGACGTGGGTTCAATCCCCAGTCTGGGAAGATTCCACATGGCACAGAGGGGCTAAGCTTGTGAGCCACAACTATTGAGCCTGTGCCCTAGAGCCCAAGAGCTGCAACTACTGAAGCTCGTGCCCTCTAGAACCAGTGCCCCGCAAGAGAAGCCCCCACAATGAGAAGCCCTTGCACCAAAACGAGAGGAGCCCCTGCTCGCCACAACTAGAGAAAGCCTGTGAGCAGCTGTGAAGACCCAGACAGCCGAAAATAAAAATAAACAAATCCCCCCAGGGAAGGGGTCATAGCCTCGTGTGGATCCCCCATCACTCCGTCCCTCTCTTCTGCTGAACCCTCCTCTATGTGCGTCTGCTTTATTTCCTCCCAGGGCGGATGCCAGACCACACCACCTGCCTCCCACGCTTTCAGGGGTCTTTGCAAGACAGGAGCTCCGTAAGTACTGAAGGCGTGGATGAAATAATCATTCCATACTACCTGCTGCGATTAAGCTCACCGAAAGTTGGTCAACAGTCTGGACCCAAAGGCAAAATACACAGCCCTCAACCAGAAAGAAATCAGAATCACAGATACTATGAGCAGAATGAAAGAGGAAGAGAGGAAGGTTCTGAAGGAAGGTTCTTTTGAAGCCTCTTCCTGAAAGGAAGGTTCTGAAGGCTTCAAAAGACAGTCTGACCACAGAAAGAGAAGAGGGATGCAGACAGTCGGTGTTACCTTCAAACGTGTAGAGGGCTTTACATGTCCCTATGGCAGGAAGGGGCTCCTCGTCGTCAAACTCGTCGTCAAAGTCTGTGGCCAGCACCTTGACCTCACTCTCCTGACTCTGCTCCTCTGTGTAACTGCCATCGGGGCTGCTCAAGAAAGCAAAACACACAGCAACTATAGCAACTGACCCCAGTGAGGGCTCAAATGTAGCCCCTGCGAGAGCCAAGTGCTTGCAACTCCGGAGTGTTGTAACCAGGGACCGCCCCTCACCCCGCAGGCTCCAGCACCATCCACGGGGCATCAGACAACTGTAATGTGGAAAAAACCACAGGCCAGGCATCAAAGACACGTGGGACCTAACAAGGATCTTGTGAGCATCTCTGATTCCAGAATCGGGCAGTAAATACAAAGCCAAAATAAAAAAAGAACCAGAAACCCCAAACAGGCGCTGTCCAGATACTGTACCTTTCCCGATCCTGCGCGCAGTTGTTGACCGAGGGGGCGTTCTGCGCCTCGTACATCCCACTCTGCCGACGGGCCTGGTCGCTGCGGGCTGGGAGTCGGCCTTCGACCTCGGCCAGCCAGGCCTGCAAAGAGAAATCAGGAAAGACTCTGGTCTGAGCTCAGCTGAGGGCCTGACCAAGCAGAGGTTCAGGCCCCCAACCTGGGCTTCTGGTTGGTCGCTGAAGCCGACTGGAGAAGGACCATGTGGCGGGGGAGAGGAGCCTCCAGTCTGTTTGCCCTGACTGTATAAACATACTTGAAGGCAAAGCTGGCGATGTACAAGCACAGACTTCCATTTAACCGCTGCTCATAAAGTGGCAGAAGGACACCAGCCTGGCTTAAACTCTCGGCCTTTTATTCATTTATTTATTGCGCGGCAGGTGGGGTCTTAGGGCTTCCCTTGTAGCTCAGCGGTAAAGAATCCGCCTGCCAATGCAGGAGACACGGGTTCAGTCCCTGGGTGGGGAAGAACCCCTGGAGGAGAGCATGGCAGCCCACTCCAGTATTCCTGCCTGGGAAACCCTATGGACAGAGGAGCCCGGTGGGCTATGGTCCACGGGGTCGCAAAAGAGTCAGACACGACTGAGCGGCTAAACAACAACAACAATATGAGATCTTAGTTCCCAGACCAGAGATTGAACCCATGTCTGCATCCCTGCATTGGAATCCCCGCCACTGGACCACCAGCAAAGTCCCCACAACTCTCGGGCTTTTTAAGCAGCTGTATGACATCTGATAAGTCGCATCTAGTTCCCCCTGGTTCCAAAAGTTCCGTGACCATGACGTCACCCTGGGAACCACGAGGGTCCTGCCACACTTCAGCAGTGACTTAGTTTAAAAGCCACACTTCCCTTTTTTTTTTTTGCCCTTAGGAGTGTAATGGTTTTTTTTTTTTTTTTAATAGTGAAGAAACCTTGTACACAGGAAATCAAAGTAGATCAACTTTTCTTCAGCAACCTTTGAAATAGTGTAAAAATGGCAATTCAAATGACCAGAAAAGGACATTTCTGGGTTCTAAAATCTCAACCAATAATAACTTACTGACAGATTCTAGAAAGAATGGAAAAAAGTCATATTTGGCTTTTCATGGCTAGAAATAATCTATTTTGATCAGAATGATCAGTTACTATTTTTCTAGTCTTTCCATTTTAGGGGTCGGGGGAGAAGCCTTTTGTCCACAGCTTAAAAGATTCATTATGTGTGTTTCTTCTTCGAGTCTCATGTGTGTTTCCTGCTGGTTTCCATCTTTTGATAATAGGTCCTTTGAAACAACAATAACATATTTCAATGGTTTCCCCCCACAACCCAGAAATAAACCCTTGTATTTATGATTAATTGGCTTGTAACAGCGAGTTACAAGCTGTCTTGAACAGCCGAGACAGTTCAAGGAGAGAAAAGGTCTTTTTGACAAATGGTGCTGGGACAACTAAAAAAGAATGAATCCGGACCTGTACTTTTAACCACGTACAAAAATTAACTCAAAACGAACCAAACACTTAAACATAAAAGGGAAAACTACAACATTTAGAAGAAAACATAAGCATAAAGGTTTATGATCTTGGATTAGGTGCTGGTTACTTAGTTATGCCACCAAAAGCACAAGTGATAAAGAGAAAAAAATTTTTGGTGAATTGATTTCATCAAAATTAAAATGGTTTGGGAGTTCCCTGGCAGTCCAGTGGTTAGCACTTGGTGCTTTAATAGCCCGGGCCCGGGTTCAATCCCTGGTCAGGGAACCAAGATCTTGAAAGATGTGAGGCATGATCAAAAAAAAAAAACAAACCAAAAAAACCACAACTTTTGTGCTTCAGAGGACATCTTGAAGAGAGTAGAAAGCAATCCATAGAATGGAAAAAATATCTGCAAATCATAGATATGAAAAGGAATTCGCATCCAGAATATATTTTGAAAATGTTTACACTGATACCAAAGCCAGACAAAGACCCTGCAAGACAATTACAAATATTAACAGCCTTCTTAAAATTGTCTTTTTGATTCACTGAGATGATGGACAACTGTATACTCCCGATTATACCCACTGTCAACACAAGGTGAAACAAAACAACTTGAGTGAATTTAAGTGAAACACTTAAATGAAAAAAAACAAAAAAACAAAAAAAAACACACAAAAACACCCGTATATAACTATAACCTTAAACAGTGTCCCCTTTAAGGGACACCATTAAAACAGGATACGCTGAAAAGCAGAACACCAAATGCATGACAGTGTCTTTTTCCTTTCCTCATAACTCGTGAAACACCTGACTTTTCCAGCTGCATCCCTCACAGGGAAAGAAATGCTGGCGCTCTACAACCTCATGAGTCCCGTGACCCCACACCTACTTCTGTTTCTTTTCTTTTTATTTTCCCCCAACAAAGCTTTTCCACAACAGCTTTTTCCTACCTCAAATTTCTGGGTCTCTAGTCTCAGCTTCTCTATATTTTGGCTGACTTCTGCTAATTTGTGATCCAAACTGGTGGGGTCTCCCATTTGCGGATTCTTTAGGTAGACATCTTTCATTTTTGTGATGGCATCTCTGAAAAAGAGAAGGGGCAGAACATGGCCAAGTTAATGCTGCTGTTAGATTTAGAGCAAATGAACTGACTCCCTGCCAGGTGGGGGACTGGGCAGTGGGGTGGACAACTTTACTGAACTTCAGCAAAAGAAACTCTACACTAATCACCCAACACAAGACCAATGACACCAAGTGCATTGTGAGTCACAGGAAATAGTTTAACCAAAATATAGAAATAAGTGGAAGAGAATTTCTGTGTCTTCACACACATACACACACACACACACACACACACACACACAGAGGCCATGCTGTGCGGCATGTGGGATCTTATTTCTCTCGTTGTTCATTCCCTAAGGGGTGTCTGACTCTTTGCAACCTCATGGACTGCAGCGTGCCAAGCTTCCCGGTCCTTCACCATCTCCCAGAGTTTGCTCAGACTCATGTCCATCAAGTCAGTGATGATATCAAACTATTTCATTCTCTGCCGCCCCCTTCTCCTTTTGCCCTCAATCTTTCCCAGCATCAGGGTCTTTTCCAATGAGTTGGTTCTTCATATCAGGTGGCAAGGTATTGGAGCTTCAGCTGTAGCATCAGTCCTTCCAATGAACATTCAGGGTTGATTTCCTTTAGGATTGACTGGTTTGATTTTGCTGACTTGACCACGGATTGAACCTGGGTCCCAAACACTGGAAGCTCAGAGTCTTAAACCACTGAACCACTGGGGAAGTCCCATCACTCTGCTTTCTTTTATTTCCACTTCCCAACATTATATATCTTGTTCTTATGCTTATTGCTTATTGTCTATCTCTTTCTTCTAGAACAGCAGCGCTCTGAGAAGCTCTCTGGGCTCAAGCCCTTTTGCTAACATGACACACCCCCCAGTAGCCAGACCACACCTGGCTCACAACAGATGCTCAACAAGTATATGGCGTCCCCAGGTAGGGCAGTGGTAAAGAATCTATCTGCCACTGCAGCAGACGCAAGAGACGGGGGCCCAACTGTGTGGTCGCCCACAGGTTCACAAGTCGTCTCTTTACTCCATGACCTATACCTCCAACTACTGCCCTATTTCTCAGTAAAACTTCTCAAAAGAGGTGTTTAAAGCCATTATCTCCCATTCCTCTCCTCCAGATCTCTCCAGAGGTTTATCATTTTTGTTCATCTTTTCAGGGGAACCAACTTCTGGATCTGTTCATCCTCTCTGTTGAATATGTGGTTCTATTTCATTGATTGGTAGCCTTTCCTTTATTATTTATTTCCTTTTTTCTATCTTCTTTGGTTTAATTTGTTTCTAATATGTATCGAAAGCTGTCAGTTTCCCTTTATGAGCATTGGCTTTAATGACATCCCCAAATGCAGGTGGAGAATGTGTGTTAAATTCTGTTTCAGGTATTTTCTAATATCTATGATGATTTCTTCTTTAATCTATGTGTTACTCAGAGCTACATTCTTTCCTTTTTTAAAGCAGTAAGAACGGATTTTATTCAAAACTAACTGCAAATGGGGGAAAGAGGAGAGTGAGAAAGCTGACTCGAAACTCAACATTCAAAAAACTAAGGTCATGGCAGCTGGTCGCATCATTTCATGGCAAACAGAAGGGGAAAAAGTGGAAGCAGTGACAGACGTGATTTTCTTGGGCTCCAGAATCACCGTGGATGGTGACTGCAGCCATGACATTAAAAGACGCTTACTCCCTGGAAGGAAAGCTACGACAAACCTGGACAGCATATTAAAAAGCAGAGATATCACTTTGCCAACAAGGGTCCGTATAGTTAAAGTTATGATTTTTCCAGTAGTCATGTGAGAGGTGGACCATACAGAAGGATGAGCACTGGAGAACTGATGCTTTTGAACTGTGGTGTTGGATAAGACTCTTCAGAATCCGGTGGACTGCGAAGAGATCAAGCCAGTCCATCCTAAAGGAAATCAGTCCTGAATATTCATTGGAAGAACTGATGCTGAAGCTGAAGCCCCAATAGTTTGGCCACCTGATGCAAAGAGTCAACTCATTGGAGAAGATCCTGATGCCGGGAAGGATTGAGGGCAGGAGGAGAAGGGGGAGACTGAGGAGGAGATGGCTGGATGGCAGCACCAACTCAATGGACGTGAATTTGAGCAAGCTCCGGGAGAGAGTGGAGGACAGAGGAGCCTGTCGTGCTGCAGTCCCAGGAGCTGCGAAAGAGTCGGACACTCTTAGTGGCTAAACAGCAACAAAGCTGGGGCTTCACCGTCGCGCGGGCTCTTCTCTAGTTGAGGGAGTGGGGACTCCTCTCTGGTTGCGGTGCACAGGCTTCTCTTGCTGCAAAGCTTGGGCTCTAGAGCACAGGCTTAGTAGCTGTGGTGCATGGGGTAGTTGCCCCATGGAATGTGGGGTCTTCCTGGACCAGGGATCGAACCCACGTCTCCCGCATTGGCAGGCAGATTCTTTACCACTGAGCCACCAGAGAAGCACTGAAGTTGATCCTTTTGAACTGAATAGTTTGGAGGGAGGGCGGTTATTTGGCTTGAAAGTCAGTCCTCTCACACTCGTTTCCTTCTAGTTGACACCTGCATGGCCTGTCATTTTCCATTCTTTATTTTCAACCTCTCTGCACCTAATGAGCTGGGTGTGTCTTTTGTAACTAGCACACAAGTGGTGTCCAGTTTTAGGTTTTTGTCCAGTTTGAAAATCTTTTAATTGGAACATGTAGTCTGTTCACATTTAACATACTGATTCATTTTATTTTACAAACACTATGCCAGGCACTGTCCTCAGCCCTTGAGGTACCCTGGTACACTTAATCTTCACGCAGGCATATTAACTCCCTTTTCATGACGAGGAAACCGAACTACCAGGAGGTCAAGACTCTTGTCCAAGGTTTGCAAACGAAACAGGTGGAGCCAGATTGGAACTGGGGTGTCTAGTGTGCTTGGTATTTTAAATCTTCCACCCTAATTTGTGCTTTTGATTTGTCCTGCCTATTTTATATATTTTTTTCTCTCCTATCTTGCCTTTTTGGATTATTTTAAACAAAAACAAACCAAAAAATCCAACCTTTTCCAGATCATGTCACCTCTGCTCAAAGCCTTTCATTTTCTGTTTGTCCTGCGTAAAACCTAAGTTGCATAACAGAGGTTTTTGATGTTTTGTTCATTCTTTATCCTCAAGGCCTAGAATATTCCCTTACACACAGTAAATGCTCAATAAACAGAGGTGAAGTGAAACGTGAAGGTGATTTGCCTTACTGCTAGCAAGCACCACTCTGGGGGTTCAAAGGTCGCACCGTGGTCGCAACCCAAGTGACAGAAACTTTTCTCCACGAAATCAAACAATTAGGGAGGGTCTGTCAATCACTTATAAAATGGCATTTCAGATATCTGAGTCATAACTTGCTACTCCAGGGCAAACTATATCTGCTCATTTAGTAAACAGCACGAGGTTTATAATGGATTTATAAACCTTTTATATCTGGTCCCAGATGTTATAGAAAGTACAAAGACAAAATTTTTATTTCACAAAGTATATTTTTAATTCAAACCTAGAATAAAGTTCATTATATGTGTTCTTCTTTTTAACATACTGAAACAATATTTATAAAGTGATATATTTTTCAGGAGTTGCTCTCCCAGGGATTAAAAATATATATATAAAACCCACTTTTTATTTGCAAGTATTTAAACTGGCTGCCTTGCCAACTTCATTTATTTTTTGAGTAACTAAATTTTAACCTCAGCTTCAATATCACTGGGCTTCCCTGGTAGATCAGCTGGTAGAGAATCTGCCTGCAATGTGGGAGAACTGGGTTTGATACCTGGGTTGGGAAGATCCCCTGGAGAAAGGAAAGGTTACCCACTCCAGTATTGTGGCCTGGAGAATTCCATGGGCCGCATAGTCCATAGGGTCACAAAAAGTGACTTTCACTCACTCACTCGATATCACTGAATTTATGTAGGGCTACCATGTGGCCTACTTCATGCCACACAACGTGTGGACTCTCAGTTCCCTGACCAGGGATTGAACCCATGGCCCGTGTCCTGGAAATGTGGCGTCTTAGCCACTGGACTACCAGGGAGGTCCCTCAGGTTATCCTTTAAGTGCAGATCTCCATTATTAAATGACTCAGTTAATCCCCTCAGTGAGAATATAGAAAGTGAGGGACAATAAAGCGGTTTTCTCTTTTTAAATTACGCATAGTCGATTAACAATGTTGGGTTACTTTCAGGTATACAGCAAAGCGATTCAGTTACACATACATGTCTAACTTTTTTTCCAGACTCCTTTTCCTTATTGGTTGTTACAAAGTACTGAGCTGCTGCTGCTCAGTTGCTAAGTCATATCCGACTCCTTGCACCCCAGCGTCTGTAGAATGCCAGCAACAGCAGAAACAGAAATGGATATTTTAATGCAAAGGAAAATGAAAAATGCGTTTTAAACTTGTACAGAGTGTTTATTTTCTCTATAAAAATTGTAACTATTAAACAAATAAATTGCCTATAATGGAAAGTGATTTATGAATAAGCTGGTTTGCTCAGACATCATACAGACTTTGGTATATACCACAGAATGTTTTGTTGTACTGGTGAAATTCTCTTATCTAACCTGATTTTATATTCCATGGTGACAACATGGTAAACGTAGTGTTACTAACGTAAGTGAACACATCAAAAAAGAAAAAAAAGGAGAGAGATAACCAAAACGCATTTTGTTCCCCAAACATAGAGTAATACCTATTTGTTAAAAGAATCCTCCCTGTCTTTATGTATTTTTATACATGTGGGAATATGTGATCTTAGTTTCCCCACCAGGGGTTGAACCTGTGCCCCCTTGCATTGGAAGCACAGAGTCTTAGCCACTGGACCACCAGCAAAGTGCCCAGGAATCCTGTCTTTAAGCAATCCAGTAGACTAGCTATGACCAAACACGTGGCTAAAACAATCACCTAAATTAAAATCTAATTTAGAGCCTCTCATCTTTCCAAACTGAACTTGAATTTCTTAATAAGTCGTTTCGATCCACTCTACCTTTGATCCATCTCCTTTTGGATTTCTTTATTTAATTCATCGACTTTCTGTTGGAGCTTTTTCCTTCTCTGTTCAGGTGGGAGGTTGCTGAAATCTTCTGGTGTCGCGCCCTGCAGACACAAACAGAAATGAGCCAGAAAGCCTCCTTGAAAAAAAAGACACCAAGAGAAGCCTGCAGGGAGATTCCCCAGACACCAGGACGATGCAGATGTCTGCGTGTGTTTTCATGAAATAAATTAAGCTCTTTCCCACGACACCCAGCTGAGATGCAAAAATCCGTGCATGCAAACTGCAAAGGCCCCACAAACCGTTTTCCATGCTGGCCCCGCAGCCTCCGACAAGGAAGGGAGCCCCGAGACAGGAAGATATACTTCTGACCCCAGTGAGAATCAGTGAGGAACAAGTCTGGAGACAGTCTGCACTTCGCTGTCAGTGTCGACGGCAACACTGAAGCTTTAGGCTTATGTTTTCCTCCTATTAAAAAACTGGTAAGTGGCCCCATCAACTGTTTCATGTCGATGGCACTGTTCCCCACCCCACCCCCACCCCCACCTCGTCTGAGTATTCCTTCCCGTCTCTGCATACAGCCTGAGGCCAAAAGTTTCCATCCCTGTGAAGTGACAGATGGGACATCTGGTTCCTCCAGGAATGCGGGTGAAAAGGACATTAAGGGGAAAAACCCTCCCCCACTTCTTGTCACCTTTAGGATCATCTCAGAGAATTCCCGGAGAATCACCGCCGCCCCCACTCCCCCAGTTTCAAAACCAACTTTTCCATAATGTCTGAAATCAGCCTCAGCTGTTTCTAACTCATCAGAAGAAGTACACTTTGTTTTTTTCGCTGCACTACATGGCACGTGGGATCTTAGTTCCCTGACCAGGGATCGCACCCAGGCCCTCTGCATAGCAAGCAGAGGGAAGTCTTGGAAGAAGTATACTTTGATATCTTGATTCCTTTTCAAAAACAATTGCTCTCTTTCCTCTGTGCATGTGTTATAAGTAGAAAATATCAACCGTGAGTTGCCAGACTTTTACCCACACTTACGTGTCATTTCCTAAAATGAGGCTATTTTCATAAAGAAAGAGAAATTTGCTCAATAGCCAGGGATAAGCCAGGCAATTTGAAAAGAGATTTTGCTTTAGAATCCCTTCAAAAAAAAAAAAAAAAAGAAGGCAAGACAGACTTGCTTGGGAGTGGATGGAAAAGAAGGGACCTGGATAATGTAATTGCAAAATCAGCTTGAGTTTGCCAAGCAGCTTACACGGGGGCTTGTGACCGAAGTTCCTAGGCTGCTTATTAGAAAATGCCAGGCTGCTGGGTTGGAAGTCTGTGATTCAGCAAATAGTTCACCACTAAGGCCACCAAAGACCTTTCAGCTAATATTCTCAAAGACTACGTGTGTGCCCGTGGGCATGTATGAGTTTGAGTGGGACGAGATCTGAGTGAAAGCAAAACAGAAGTGATTATTCCCTAAGGCCAACCCAGGAAAGCTCAGCTTGCTTCTAAAGCTAAGATGAAGCCAACTAATCTTCAGTATAATAATAAAGCAGGCTTGTTTTTCCTTTTCCACATAATACCTGAAACTGCAATTGTTTTCCAATTTTCTCCACTCAGTCACTGCGCCCCAAAGCTCAATAGTTTGGTCTCATGCTGAACTGACTTAAATCAGCATGTTTTCTGGAACTGGAGATTTTGTTTTCATTTTTGTCTTAATGCTAGAATGTGACAAAACAGTCTAAGACGCACTGCTTCAGAAGGCAGGAAACCTAGTAAGTGGTCGATGTTCATTCATTCAGATGCTCTGAGCCTCACTATGTGGTGTGAGACCCAAAGACTTTTCTACAATGATGGAAATGTTTTCACATGTCTGCACCGTCCAACCTGGTAGCCACACATGGCTGCTGAGCACTTGAAATGTGCCCAGTGCAATTGTGGAACTAAATTTAAAAAATTTTAGTTACATGGGAGATTCAGGTCAACAGTTCTAGATCCAAAGAAACTCAGGTCTCTGGACAGTACCTTCAAAAGTTCATTTTGTCCTGTCCACCTTTTGAAGCTTGAATTCTTTCAAATAATACTCTAACCTATGATTTATTTTGCCAGGAAGGAATTTTTATTTCTGCCTTTGAGTTGGAGGAGACTTTCTGAACTCTTTGGAGGGGCCTCAAAGAGACTGGCCCTACCGGGGTTTGGAAGAGAGGCCGCAGGCACGTTTGTATATTTTCAATGGCTGTGACTCTAAGGAGATCTTATTTTACCTGCTACCGGAATCAAACACTTGCTCGCTTGACATGAGCTACTTCTTGAGATTTATAATTTTTACACCCACCCTGTCTTTGTGTATCTTCTTTATTAGCTTCAAAGTGAGGGCATCAAGCAACAACATCTCAAACAGAAAGACTGTCTGATAATATTATCTTTTGCCACCAGCAGCTCAGCAAAAGAACAAATAAAGGGCAAAAGAGAAGCCCTGGCATCTGACAGATTCCCAGTTAATTGATCCACTTTCTCCCAAATTCATACTGATGTTCATTTAAATGTCTAGATCTTTCCTTCTTGTAGACACCTTAATCGAGAACTCTTCTAAGGATTTTATTTTACCTTCTAAGAAATGTTTCATTTAATAAAAAATTCTTTCTCTTTAGGGCTGGATCAGTTGTCAAATACCAGGTCAGGGTGAAAAGATTATGTATATACTTTTATATATATATTCAAACACATGTAAAAGTACATACATACAAAGATAACCATAAAATACTGCCCTACATTCTCAATAACAGTGCATAAAATGCTGATGTCATTCCTGGTTGAAGGGTCAAGTTCATCATTGTCCGTGACTTCAGGATATTCTCAGCTGTGGTGTTTGAGATTACTATATAACTTACACATATCTGAAGAACAGTATGGGTTATGTGGTTAAGAGTTTCTTTTAATAGGTTTAATGATTAGTTTGACTATTTACTAGGGCTATGAAATTAAAAGTAGTAACAACACTGGACACTAAAGAAATCATTTTAGAAAGGCTTAGGAGGCTCTTTTCACTGTCCAAAAAATTGTCTTTGATTTCTTGAATCAGCTACGCCAAGGCACCAGCGTATTTACGGAGCAACTTAAAAGTTTCATGACCTTCAATTCTCGAAGGTGCCTTAGACCTGAGTCTGAGCCCAGCATCATTCCTGCATGCCTCCCTCAGGTCCCCAGTGATTTTCATCTGCTTCTGTGGCTCCTGGAGAGGAGCAACTTTCAACTATTAAATTTGCTTTCATTTAGAATGATTCGATACATAAACTTCCTCATATTTAGTATTTATATTTGTTCATATTTAAATAAAGCTTATCAACATCTGTCATCCTCTTAAGACTCCAGTGGTAAAGAAAATCAAATCACGAGTTAAGCGTTAATTTTCTTAATGGGGAAAGATTATGATCACCTCTGTTAGACCCTGGACCTTCATATTCCAGAGGTCTAATAAGGAAGCACCAACAAAGGCACACACAAGGGAAACACACATCAACAGTTAACCCTGAAGATGGGCTGCAGATGGCACAGCACCCACAAAATGCACACCGAAACACCTGATTAGATTCAGGACATGCATGGAGTAATTGTGCTTACCAGCTTGAGAGAAAGCTTCATGTAAAAATCGAAGGGGTAACAGGGAAAAAGAGAGAGAGAGAGAAACAACAACACATGAGAAGAGGAACTTGGTCCGTTCCACTGAATTAACATAACACATAAATTCAACCTGGCGCTTTGTGAACATGACTTGTAGCGGATCTGTGCCGAAATTCCCAAGAGGGGCCAATCTGCCCAAACCTTTCTTTAGCGGCCATGGTGCCAGAGCAAAGTATAAAGATAGGAAGGGAGCGCTTCTGCTTACTGTTCTGGATTGGTCATGTCAGCCTGAGTATAAATTAATAAGAGTTTGCAATCAGTGACATATCATGATTATAAAAGATGGAAGTGATCACAGAAACTTTTGTTCACCACATTTCCCATGGAAAGTTTCACACAGACTAAAAGAGTTGGGAAAGCAATGAATTCCACAACATATCAGTAATATTTTTATCTTAAGGGGCTCTAACACATCTGAACCCTGGTATTTCCTAAAGGTACTAAGACAAAGTCTCAAATTGGTAAATGGGAACCAAGGACTGGAAGATGCTCTGAGACCGGACCTGCAGGAACCAGGAAGCCTCTCAGCACCAGGTTGGAGATGGATGCTGTCTCCCACCTGTGTACTGCAGGCACTTCCTGCTATACAGAAGGTGTCTTCTGGGGCTTTCTATCGAACTGCAGGCCCCACCCACAGAGGTTCCATAGCACCTGGGGAGTTAACAGAAGTTGCTGCTCTTGCAAGCAACCTTTAGGAAACAGCCAACTGTCTTAACTACTGAGGGGTACTTACTCCTCGCTGTGGATTTCCTGTTAATTGCCAGGACACAGCAGTTTGCAATTCTGCTAGGCCTGGAGGTTGGCAAAACTATACCGATTACTGGATCCAAAACCAGATTAAAAGGCATCTCAAAATTAGGAAAAGAAACACTGGTTCTTCGGTGATAGGTGAAACATGCTTTTTGGCAATAAAGCAGTATTTTGAGAGTTTGGTGCATATCTACTTGGCTGCTGTAATCCTAAAAGTTCAGGCAATTGGTAGGAGGATCCAAAAATACATTGGAGATAGAGTGGCAGAGAAAGTGCCCCTTGAATTTATTTACTTACTTAGATATTTATTTATTTATTTGGCTGCATCCAGTCTTAGTTGGGGCAGATGGGATCTCTAGTTTTGGCAAGCTCTTAGTTGCCCCATGTGGGATCTAGTTCCCAGACCAGGGATGAAACCTCGACCCCCTGCATCGGGAATGCAGAGTCTTAGCCCCTGGACCACCAGGAAGTCCCCAGGGCCCTTTGGTTTTAAATTGGAAGGGAACAGGGTGTTAAAAATTCCTTAACTAGACTTAAAAAATCTCATTATTCGGATTAACTCAAAGTTGATACTTCATTGTGAATAGACATTAAGCTTTTAAAGAAATTTTCCCTCTGGGGGAAAAATACTTTTAAGGAAAGGCATAGCAAGACAAAATCTTGGGAAGAAAAGGTGCAGACCGTCATATTTGTGATCGCTGTCCAGGTAGGCAACCTACATAACGCCTTGAGCCCCTCCTGTAAATTTTAGCACAGATCTGTTTATCACAATTTGAGTTTTTTACAGACAACGCTTTTGGTGCACAGCAGAAAACTTGCAAATATCTTTCTTGCAAAGCAGACCTTATACAAACGTTTCCTCACACATTACCGTGTAAATGCTGCTAATTTGAACTCGGCACTCTACCTGCTGTCTATTTGTCTACTTCCATGGCTTAAGGTAATTATATATATATATTTAAAATTTTATTTATTTTTAAAGTAATATATTTTTTCCTTAGCCATTCCAAAACCAGAATTCTAACATCAAGATTAATAGCACAGGACTATTACCACTTCATAATAAAAATAACTCATTAGGATTGAGAACAGATCCCAATAGAAATAGGCAATATTGAATTCTCAAATCCAATTTTCTGAAGTGGACAGGTGATGGATAATCTACAAGAAGTGCCATCAGTATAATCTTTTTAATGACTGTAAACTGGTTTTCCATCTTAAGTTGCAAGCCAGCCAGTTAGATCCTTTTCAATTAGAAACTGAATCACCTGCCAAGAGAACACTTTGAAAGGCTGCATTAAGTGCGCTGTGCGACACCTGAAGTACTAAAAGCTGTCAGTTTCAGGCAACGATTATGGAGCCTGGGGAGCCACGAGTGTCAATAACACATGAGGGCACACAGAGCTGGCGGGTCCATGTGTTATTGGGCCGTCACAGGTACTAACCTCAAGTACAGAGAAAGGGGACAGTGAACAGGAATATGTAAGTGTCTGTGGTCTAAAGTCCACGGAAGGTCATTTCACTGCTCTGTGACCCTTGCTCAGGCGTTGCTGATTTTTTTTTTTTTTTTTGGTTGTCCTTTACGGACCCATCTGTTTCAGATGTGCATGTGGGTAAGGGAGCCACACGCGGCCGTCTGCGAGAGTGCCATTCTCCCGTGACCAGCGGCGTTTTAGGGGTGAGATTCTGCCGTAAAATCGTACTCAGTGACACCAGCTCAGACAGCAGTCCCCGTCTACGCAAAGGGGAGAAACACAAGCTCGGCTCGCTGACGTTTTTAGGAAGCTTGTTCCTGGAAAAGTTTGGCCCCTTTTTCCATGCGACTTTCCGGGATGAGGAAGCCTGTGGCTGGGTGGGTACAAGGAGGCTTCTCCCGCTGTCTGAGTCAGAGAGCACCTAGGTCCCCAGTCTTGGTGCTATCACACGGGTTAGTGCCTGTGCCGTGACCGCATGACCTGGCCGTCACAGGTAAACTTACAACATAGTCCCTAGCTTCAAAAGCATACGTGGGTTTCCCTATCGTCCTCTTCATGAGTTCTTTGTGAAAACAGAGAGCCTGAGTCTGCCAATAATCAGCAAGAGAACAAAGTCAATCAAATGAAATTAACCAGAAGATTGTAACATCTGACAAACAATTGGTAGGGATTTTCAAAATATTTTGATCAATGTTGATGGTATTTTTCCATACAATGAACTCTAAAGTGCGAGGAGCAGGGAGACAGGTCCCGATTTTAGATTTTTAGAAGGCCCGTACTCAGATCAGGAAATCTTAAGAAAGTAAAGTCACGCTCTGTAGATTGCAAATTGAGAACACACAATCTCGATTCATTTTTCTTTGACTTACATAAAGATGAAACAGTGGTTAATAATGGTGGCATGACAATCTCTAAAGATGTCCAATGAGACATTTTCTTACAAATGTGAATGATTTACAACAAAAAATATTTTATCCTACTCATTCAGAAACAAAATCAGTTATGTGACAAAATATTCGCATTGCATTTACACATTCTGATAATCAGAAACAAATGATTAAAATCTAGATCAGAAAGCTGCACAGCACGATAAAAGACACATTAAAATCACAGATTTGTTATTCTCCTAGAAGCATTTTCCTGTCTTTCGCGCAATAATCTTAAAAAGTGGAATAAATGAAATACTAGCAAGGACTGTATCATTTTAATTAGGGATCCTGTAAACCATGTACCTTCTGTTTTGAAATTGCTTTAAAATCAAATTTATTTCCCCAAACTTCAGATTTTTTTTAAACTTCCTTATCTTACTTCTATGATGCATTTCCTTTTCTTTTTTCACACTATTTCCTGAAGAAGAGCACATCAAATCTGACCCTAAAAACAGATCAACTAAAAATAAGAGAAGTAAAAATATGTTTATATTTATTTACTGATGCTTCATGTGTGTGTGTGTGTGTTTATTCTCAAAAGCACACTCACAATTTAGGAAATTTCTTTTAAAGATAGAGGTTTGCTGAGCACAGATTTGAGGTGTAAGAAATAAAACTTATTTTGCTAATTATGTTTTTTTTTAAGAGAAGGGCATTCCTTTAATTAATCAAAATAACCCATTTTTCATTTCACCGTTTTTGTTTTCAAGTGTTTATTTTTTTCCTAGCCATGTTTTCTTATGCTTATTGATTACTGACATTCTTGGTCTCTTCCTAAACATTTAGAGAACACCATGAAACATGCTTCAGAAACCATTTGCCACCAAGATTGTGATGTTGACAGAAGAATGGAATAGATACATACGCAAACAGTAAAAAACCATGAATATTCGACATTTTTCATTATGAGATTACAAAAGACAATGCAGACATATTTTTATAAATATAATAAATGAGTGCTCTGTAAAGGTTTTGGAAGCAGCAGAGGTGGGGTAACCGTTTACAGTTTATGTAAAACTTCCTAGTTGATAGCCTAGTAGAGCGACCTATAGTCATCTGTTGGAGATTCTTCCATGAACAAGGAGCAGAGATGGATGGAGCATTAATTCTAAAAGCCAGCATAATGGAGATCTAATTATAGAGTTCAACATGAGCCATTGTCCACTGCTGAAGCTATATTCTGCCTTTTAACAAAGGCACTCTTGAAATCTTTAGGAAATTAAATTCGAATTCTTACCCTGATATGCTGGATAACCTTAAAACAGGATAATTCCACCAACTATACTCTTCACAGAAAACTCAGATTTCATTACCAAAGGAATCAGCATATAAAAAAATGAGGGTTTTGCCCCTTATTTAAAAACGTAACAATGTAGCTATTTTTTTAAAACATCTTTTATACACAGAGGAAAGGAAAAGTAAAAATTTGTTACAAGGAACATACCTCCACTACAACCATAGTGTAACTCTCACAGAACAGAATAAAAGAAAACCTTACCACATACGCGTTTAATGTTTACCCATTATTCATTATAAAGAGTATTTGGGGATGGCTTAGACTGACCATTTAGGTTTATTCAGGAGGCTACAAATGAATGACTTTGTTCCAGTTTTTTTCTAAAAAAAACCAAACTGGTATCTGCTTTGGACTGCTGATCAATTCCATAAAACCCTGTGACTTAAGCACATGCGATCTTAATTAGGATGGCAAAACGGAGTCAATCAGAATAAAACAGGTTCTTCTTGGTGCGAACACATAGACTCTCAGATCATAAACAGGTTCTCTGGCTTTAAATCCTGGCTCTATATCTTCCTAGCTTCATCTTTGTAGGTACCAGTTTGCTTATCAGTAAAATAAAGAAATCTTAGTACCTAGGTTCATAGGGTGGTTGACAGAGTTAAACAAGCACACAGAACACAGTCTGGCAAACGACAAGCATACGATAAATGTCGGCTGCTATTACTCCACCCTCTTAAGAGACAAACTGCACTAGCTTATATGCAGTCAGATCTGTTACCAGATATTTGATCAACATCTTGTAAATTCGCCGAAACAGCTAAAGAAACCCCTGTAATCCATACCATTTCCCCGCAGGCCTGGAGGCATAGCTCAGAGAGAAGTACCCTCTTTATACACTGTTTCAGTAATTATTAAGCAAATATTTTCTGACTATGCAGTGATTTCCACCTCTTCAAATGCTGCTAGCTTTAGAAACCGAATTTAAGTTTCCTTTTTTTAGTACGATCAAGGTAAAATATTAATGATTTAGATATTTCAGAAAGGAAATGAAGCAAGGTCTCCCTCCCCACCCCCCCACCAAATGGATTACAGACAAAAAAGAACTCTGGCTGGCTGGCTTCCCCTCTCTCTCCTTCCATCCATCCTGCTTCCTTCCTTTTTCTTTTTTGTTTTTTTTTTTGCTCTCTCTGTGGCTCTTCTTCTTTCCGGCTATAATGAATCATAGGTTCTTATTGTCTTATGTTATGGGAAAACACAATGGAGTCATTCACAAACAAAATTAAGTTATGCAGAACAAAACACGCAACCAAAGCGCACCAGAGAGACAGGACTCGAGAGGAGAACTTACCCCACGCTTTAGACTCCGGAAGCAGTGGATTTTGGGTTTGGAGGTCATGAACTCGTTGAAGCGATGGGAGAGGGGTTCCTTTTGCTGCTTGGGAGACTGGGGGCCGTTGGGAACAGCAGAGGGTGAGGCAGAGGCAGGGGGAGGTGGGGGAGGCTGATGGGGGGATGTTAAAAGGGACATAAGCTACGTGTAAGAGATGGAGCGGTGACGGAGTAAAAAATCAGAAACAAGAAGATAAGACACAAAACAAAAATAAGCATCAAATAATATTTGAAATCCAAAGCAAGTCAAACACAAACAATTAAAAATTTAGGCCATGGTCCAAAAGAAAACATGGAGGACATGTTAAATGGAGAATATGGTGAAAGTGGAAGTTTTAGTAAGTAAAGCAACAGAAGAAGAGCAAGAAATATCTGACCAGAAGCTCATGCAGACTTTCACATGCAAACTGCCGTTCTAACTAGTTACCCTAAACCAGTCTAAGCCAGAAGGGTAAATACTTCTAAGCCACCTAGACTAACACAGCTGGATGGGAGAAAATGAAAGTCCTTAAATGCTAAGGTTGTGAAAACAGCAAGACAGTCTTAAAATGAAATATTAAATTATTCTAAGGTTAAAGCGGTTCGTGTCGCCTCGATCACACCCTTTATGCCCAGGTTAATGCTGTCATGCACCTACATATCACACTCTAGAAAGAAAATAAAAAATGTTCATGGATACATATGTTAACATGAGCTCAAAACCAAGTTATTAATCCAGGGAAACCACTTCAGTTAGAGATGCTGACACATGGTTATATAAAAGTGGCGCAGCGTCCCTTCTCTCAGCCCAGGGAAGCAGCAGTCTAGGAGACTTAGGAGTGAAAGGCGTGATGCGGAACGGCCCGAGGTCAGTAGGCTGTTAGTGTGGGTGACACGGTGCAGGTGATAAATGCGTCTGAAATAAGACAAAAGGCCACGGCCAAGGTACCACCACCAAAGAGAGATATTGCCTTAAAATGAAACAGCACGCTAGCCTTCTGTTTGCATTCTGAAACTACAAGCTTAAAACTCTTTGTTCCTTTAAAGACTAAAAGACAGATGAACATCTCCACACCTTGTAACACTCACATCACACTGGAACCAGTCATCAGTACCTTATTTTTTTTGATGAACGGCCATAACTTTCCTTTGGATTTGCCACCAAATTTGAGCTCTGATTTGCCTTCTCCTCTGGAATTTGAAAGGCTGTTATCTGACACAGTGCGTTTCATAGGCTGAGTGTAATCCTCAAATTCAATGTCTCCTGGAGGCTCGAACCCAGACTTATAAGCTTCTACGACCAGCTGCGAATCCTGCAATGACACCCATCACGCACAAATATGTTCCAATCCATGTAAATACTTTCCACGCACTGAACTATGATGCCCTCACACAGACGACATTCTAAGGAAGTTATATTGAGTAACAGATTTTTTTTCTAGTAATATTTTTATCATTTGAAAGAGTAACTTGTAAAGCTATACATCTAGTTGAGGTTTCAAGATAATTTTAATTATTTTTCTACATTTAGAGAAACAAATATTAAGAACAACTTTGCCAAAAAGCAGAAAAATTGGGTCATTTATTATGCAATTCCCTTGAAAAATTGTTGTTGCTTAGTCGCTGAGTTATGTCCGACTCTTTGCAACCCCATGGACTGTAGCCCTCCAGGCTCCTCTGTCCATGGGATTTTCTAGGCAAGAATACTGGAGTGGGTTGCCATTTCCTTCTTCAAGGGGTCTTCCCAATGCAGGGGTCGAACCCGCATTTCCTGCTTGACAGGCGGATTCTTTACCACTGAGCCACCTAGGAAGCCCTTCCCTTGAAAAAATGCAGTAATATAAAAACTGATTCTCATCAGAAGGTCTTAAAGCCATTTGGCATACACAAAGTCAAGGCAAAAAAATATCCTCCCTCCGATTTCTTTGGTTCACTGTGGTTCAAAGATAGGAATTTATTGGATAACTTTCCTTTATGTATATATTTGCCCAAAGTCTCTCCTCCACTAGAATGTAAGCTCCCTCCTGGTTTTCCTCTACTGCATCCCTAGCACCTGGATGATGCCTAATGATAATGACAGAATAAATGTTAGCTGAATAAATGAGGGAACTGACTGCCTACTCTGTGGTGTCCCCCTGCTAGGAACTTTGAGTTCCGAGTCTTTTCGGGGTCAGGTGATGAAGACCAACGTGTAAGGAAATGACAATCATTGTGTCCAAGATAGACAGATGTACAGTTAAAGTATTATAAAAGCACCTGTGACTTGTAATAAAATTCTAATGATATCGGATTGAAAAAGAAGAAACTATTAGAGAAGACCATTTGGAAAGATCTCAACTTTCTACCATGAGCCCACATTTTAATTGGTCATAGCTGTTTTAGCTAACATGGAATTTGTAGGTGTGCCATAGACATCAATTGTCTTGTAAGAGCCAATTATCCTTCCTTCTGATTAACAAGAACCCTGATTTTAAGCTGAGCACACGGCCATCCAGCAAAAAGGCTTCACTCTAAAGCCTTCTGTACAGCAGGAAGTGGCCCCAGGACTAGGTTTTGACTTCTGAGATCTCTGAGATGTAGGCAGAAGTACAGTGAGCAATTTTAGAAAGCTTCCTTAAATAGATAGTGTGGACTCTTCTCTATTTAATGCTTTATGGAATTTGGATGTGATGGCTGGAGCTACAGAAGCCATGTTGAGTTTGAAAGTCATATCATCAAAAGCTGTGAACTAGGAGAAGCCTGAATTCCTGAGGACTTGCCGATCATTTGCCCATACCACAGCTGGATGCTCTGCCTGGCAGACATCTTCACACAGGAGGAAAAATAAACTGTCTTAAGACACTACTGTCATTGTTATATGAACCTAAGCCTATACTCTCAGGCTTCCTTGATGGCTCAGTGGTAAAGAGTCTACCTGCTAAGCAGGATACGTGGGTTCAGTCCCTGGGTCAGGAAGATCCCCTGAAGAAGGAAATGGCAACGCACTCCAGTATTCTTGCCTGAGAAATCTCATGGACAGAGGAACCTGGTGGGCTACGGTCCTTGGGGATGCAAAAGAGTCAAACACGGCTTAGTGATTAAACAGTAACAACAAAACTTATACTAACATCCACAGTCGCAAATGTGTGAAGGACTACACTACATCCAAAACATGGAGGGCTGAATTTTAAAAACTCTGAAAAGGTATTGCTATTGTTGAAAAGTACTTGTGACCACTGAAAGCAGCTACTCTCAGATGATTGAATAAGGTCACTGTGGGAAGGGACAGGGAAATAATGGAACCACAGCTATCCATTACCATTAAGTCCAAACTATAGTACTTACATTTTTCGGATCAATTGACTCGGCTGCCTTTACGATTCCATCCAAGCATTTCCCAATGATGGGAATCACCTGCCGGTCCAGCTCTGCGTATGTCTTCACTGATTCTCCAATTCTCACTATCCTCCTCTCCTCCATCTCTTGTATTTTCTGCAACATTAGAGTGTGCATAAAATTAGTTTGGTTTACTATTATTTAAGGAAGTTGTTTTTTGGTAGCATTGTTACCTCTAAAAAATTCTCTAGGAGGGAAATAGGCCTATAAAAAGGTTCAAATTAGGGACTTCCCTGGCGGTCCAGTGGTTAAGACTCTGCCCTTCTACTACTGTGGGCACGAGTTTGATCCCTGGTCAGGGAACTAAGATTCCTTCATGACGCTCGAGGTGGCCAAAAACAAATTTAAAAAGGTTAGAGTTAAAGCAACCATAAATTTATTGTGCTTCTACTTCAGCCAGCTGGACACATACTTTACTAATTGTGAGGCTGTCTAAATGTACACTTTACACAGTTCCATTCCAATTTCAGGAAGATCCTGAAACGCAGGTAGTTTTACTATTAATACCATTTGGTTCAGTTCAGTTCAGTTATTAGATTTCAAATCTTTCCTCCATCTTCGGGCCACTGTTTCATCCTTTACCAAAAGCATGGCATGCAGGTTAACTGCCTTGACCCAACACAGGCTGAGACACCCAACACAACTTCTACAAGTTGGAGGGGTTTTTTAAAATTTCTTTTTAATTGAGGATAATTTCTTTACAATATTGTGCTGATTTCTGCCATACAACAATGTGAATCAGCCATAAGTATACATACGTCTCCTCCTTCTTGACCCTCCCTCCCAACTCCCCGTCTCATCCTTCTAGGTTGTCACAGGGTACCTCATTGAGCTCCCTGCATCATACAGCAAATTCCCACTTCCTCTCTGTTTTACATATGGCAAAGTGTATGCTTCATTGCTACCCTCTCAATTTGTCTCACCCTCTCCTTCACAAGCTGGAAGTTCTTGCTTGCTGTGTAGACACCATGATACAAATTTTTGTTATTTTTTCTACAGTAGAACTTGAAGTTGTACAAAAATTCCCAAAGGGGGAGAACAGCATCATGTATCCTCTCTCACACTGTTAAACAGTCCAGAGGAAAGACAACAGGAATATCAAAACAACAGTGAGCTATCACCTCACACCTGTCAAAATGGTGATCAGGAAAAGTCTACAAGTAACAAATGTTGGTGAGGATACAGAGAAAAGAGAACCCATGTACACTGATGGTGGGAATGCAAAGTGGTACAGCCCTTTGAAAGCAATATGTAGGTTCCTCAGAAAAATAATAGAACTACCATATGATCCACTCCTGGGTATATATCCAGGAAAAAAAAAAAAAAAGAAAGGAAACATTAATTCCAACAGATACATGCACCCCAATGTTCATAGTCATCTGTTCAAATCCTACAGCTGTCTTAATGCTGCTCTGATTCCTAAAGGTAAGTTTGGCATTTTTGTAAGCAGAATGGTCCTTTTAGCAAAAAGAGTGTTAACGTAAGAATCACGGTTCTAAGTCTGACCAAGAATGGTTGCAGGGTCAAACCAAGCAAACTTACAAAGTCTGTTGATTAATCTTGAAATTCGTGTTATGTTTCATCTTAATGTCAGTATGTGCTTAATCTGAATTTTTTTTTAAAGTGATTTGAGTTAGAGGAAATTTAGAATGCTATAAATACTTGGAAATCATGATTCCAAGTAACTTGTTTCTAAGCCAAGCAAATCTGAGAGAGCTGAACCACTTACCTGAAAGATGTTTGGAATGTGAGTGTGGTAATACTCATGCTGCTCATGGTTGAATTTCTGTAGAATCGATGAGTAATCTGTTTTGCTCTCCTCTGCCATTTGATGACGTGTTTGAGCTTGTTGTCGTGCCTTAGGGCAAAAAATGAGAACTTCCCATGTTTATCCATAATATATAAAAGCCTAGGATTGCAAACTGGAGGGACTGCGGGGAGGGGGTGTCACATTTTCCTCAAACGTATCCTATTTACCAGGTGCTGGGTTTTTTTGAAAATTGTTTAAACAACCCAATCCAAAATAGGGCAGAAGATCTGAAGACACATTTCTCCAAAGAAGACCCACAGATGGCCAATAGGCACATGAAAAGATGCTCGACATCACAAACTATTAGAGAAGTGCGAGTCTAAGCAACGGTGACCTATCAGCTTGCACCTGTCAAAATGGCTATTAGGAAAAGTCTGCAATAACAAATGTTGGTGAGGATGCAGAGAGAAGGGAACCCCTGTACATTGTGAATTGGTACAGCCCCTATGGAAGACAATATGCAGGTTCCTCAAAAAAGTAAAAATTGAACTACCATACGATCCAGCAAGTCCACTCCTGAGTGTACATCCAGAAAAACAGCTATGTGCACCCCAGTGTCCACAGCGGCACTATTTACAACAGTCACGTCAGAGAAGCAACTCAAGCACCCACCAACAGATGCATGGATTAGGAAGATATGGTATACATACGCAATGGAATATTGTGTGTTAGTCGCTCAGTCGTGTCCAACTCTTTTCGACCCCACGAACTGTGACTTGCCAGGCTCCTCTGCCCATGGGATTCTCCAGCCTAGAATACCGGAGTGGGTTGCCATTTCCTTCTCCAGGGGATCTTCCCAACCCAGGGATCAAAACCGGGTCTCCTACATTGCAGGCAGATTCTTTTACCATCTGAGCTATGTCTTGGAACACTCATGGAATATTACTCAACCATAAAAAAGAATGAAATTCTTCCATGTGGCAACGTGAATGGACCTAAGGGCTATTATGTTTAGTGAAATAAGTCAGACAGAGAAAGACAACTACTGTAAGAGATCACTTACAGGTGGAATCTAAAAAAAAATATCACAAATGATTATCAGACTCACAGATATAGAAAACAAACTTGTGATTATCAAAAGGGAGAGGGACAAATTATGGGTATGAGATTAACAATTCAAACTACTGTATTTATAATAGATAAGCAACAAGGATATACTGTATAGCACAGGGAAATAGAGCCAACCCCTGAAACTAACATATTATTATAAAACAACTACTGTTGTTCATTCAGTAAGTCGTGTCCGATTCTTTGCGACCCCATGGACTGCAGCATACTATGCTCCTCTGTCCTTCATTATCTCCTGGAGTTTGCTCAAATTCATTTCTGTTGAGTCCACTGATGCTATCTATCCAACTCATCAACTACGCTTCGATTTTCACAAACCCCACCATTCTTGCCTTAACGTGGCACTACTTTCCAGTTTGAAACGTACCAACATTCTTTATTGTCTACACTTGGCCCAATTCACATATTTAGTACCAAGATTTAGGTTCCCTCGTGGGAACCTCTGATCATACTTTTTATTTTTTGAGTCGGGGACAGGGGGTCCATAATTTTTTTTTACCCAATTATCAAATGAGTTCATGAATTAAAAAGGCGTGTGAACCACTAATCTATAAGGGTCTTTCCAAAACTCTCCACTATGTTTTTTTTTCAGAATATATTTTAAAGTGGCACTAAGTATGGTGCCCTCTTTGAGCCGTGTGTGTGTGTGTGTTTCAGTTGCTCAGTTGTGTCTGACTCTTTGTGACCCCATTGACTATAGCACACCAGGGTTCCCTGTCCTTCACTATCTCCTGGAGTTAGCTCAAACTAATGTCCATGGCGTCAGTGATGCCATCCAACTATTTCATCCTCTGTCGCCCCCTTCTCTCCTGCCTTTAATCTTTCCCAGTATCAGGGTCTTTTCCAATGTTTTATTGCATTGCTTTTCTTCTAAATAATAATAGAATTCCTAAATTTGTTTCTCTCTTTTAATTCATATTTTGGTTACTCACACACAAACAAGAAAGAGGCTATTAGCGACAAGCCGCATAATCGATTTGAAAGTTCAAACAAGAATGTCCGAAAAGCCTAAAGTCCTCCACAAATACCAACGATTGTTATGCTGGTATTAGCTCCTCAGATTCCTTGGAGGTGCCTTGATAAATATAATCTCATGAATCTCTAAGACGACCTGAGGTCCACGCAGGACAAAAACTACCTCCTGCCAGATGAAGAGATGGCTTGGCCTGTGTGCTTGGCAAACTTACCACACCAAGCCAAGAACACAACAGGAGAAGGGCCTTGTTCCAACACAACCAAGGCAACTTTTGTCTGGTTGCTTGTTTTGCTTCGTTTTACTGAAACTTTTTTTTTTTAAAGATAAAGGAAAAACAGAGAACCATTCAAATGCCAACACGAAGAAGAAAGGTTGGAGGTGTCTGTCTGTGCTATCCTCTGACTCGTTGCTGGTTCCAGGTCGGTTTCTTTGCATCTCAACGTCCTTTATTGGTTTCCTGCCTCTGTGACTTGAAGGCTTAACCTGATTTCACTTCCTCGACACGCTTCGCTCACCTGTGTATCTGTGAAGCACGGTGGGTCACTCAGATCTGCTTCCTTTATTCCCTTCTCTGTTCCTCGGTAAACACTTCCCTAGTGCAGGTATCAATATTACCATTTCCAAGCTGATTTCCTTATTACCTGAGATTTCTTAGCTTCTTAAGACCCGATTTACCAACGTCTCATCTCCTCTCCGTTATTAGCCCAGCTGCCACGTTCTTCCTCTTTGTCGGCGGCCTCTTAGCGCCCTTCCTGACCATATGCTTCGGCTTCCGCTTTACTGCACTCCCCAGCGCGTGTACTAGCCAGTCCCCAGCTACCCTGTAAAATCCATGCCCTTCCAACACACAGTAACCCCCCTCCGTTTAAACAGCAGCCTCCCCACCTACGTGCATCCATCTGTTCCCCTGATGCAGCCAATGCAAAAGCCCTTTTAACTCTTTCAGTTACCGAGTTTTATCATGTCTCACTCTGCTAGGACTACGGAAAAAAAAGGGGCAATGACAACCCACCACCAAGGAAATTCCCAGGTAGACCCCGCCACAACCGCCCCACTCCCGCCACCATTTCTAAAAAATTCTCTACTTCATTCACAAACCTTCCTCAGAAAAAAGTCAGAAAATCCCCAGGGCAGGCAGGTTCCTTCATCTCTTTTATAAATGAGGAGCACCAAGGTGGAGCATCTCCTGATTTATTTTGGAGAAATGATACAACTTGGTGAAAGCTGAACATAGCTTAGTTCTGAAACAAGGATCAGAATGTCAGCATTAAACACGCACGTATGTGTGCGTGTACACACACACACACACACACACAGCCCACATCAGCAGATCAATGCTTCCTGACAATCCATTCATCATAATGACTGCGGAATATTTTACTCATGAGAACTGGAGGCAAGCCTGTCGGAGGTGCCCCAGGACCACCTGACTGGAAGTGCCTGTTACCCTCCTTCCTCTGAACTACTCAGAATCTCTAATAATGTTTCTGCTTTGGCTAGATAGTTACTTTCTGTTGTTGTTTAGTGGCTAATTTGTGTCTGACTCTCTTGCGACTCCAGGACTATAGCCCACCAGGCTCCTCTGTTCATGGGATTTAAGAATACTGGAGTGGACTGCCATTTCATTTCCTTCTCCAGGGGATCTTGCCGACCCAGGGACTGAACTCAGATCTCCTGCACTGGCAGGCGGATTCTTTACAGTGAGTCACCAGGGGAGCCCATAGTTGCTTTAATAAGCATATCAACTCATAATTGTTTCACAATGCCCATACGCTGTAATCCCAAAATACAACTTGGTGACTGCTACATGTAAACTACGGAAGAAACGGAGATAAAGAAGATAAAATCCAGCCTGGAGAACGGAAGACAACAGACTCCAGAGGGAAGGAACTGGTCTATCTTTTGTGAAAGAAGCATTATGTCTCGGGCAGTTTTCTGAAAAGAAAAATCTTGGCCATCAGTATGCAAAAGCCTTCGTATATCTACAGTCTGTCTCTGACCCACTAAAAAGATACAGCAACATTTAGAAGCAGCAAAATATCATCACATATCATGTTCTGCAAGACCACAGTGGAAAGACAGGGCTGTCTTACTCTCATCCCAGGATTCAGCTGCTTTGAATTAATACCCACTGTTGAACTCCAGGCCCAGGAATGTACCATTGTTCTGACTAAGATTGACTATGGAAATCTATTTTGGTTTCATAAGCTGTGATGTTTACTTTGCGCTGGAACGTCAAGAGTCTCTCTCAAACACCAGGGCTGAGTCAGTTACTCATTATTACAAATATGCTTTTAAAAATAAAGTATTTTCAAAAACTTATTTGGAGAAACTGCTAAATAACTAGATATTTTCGACAGTGCATCTCCTCATGCCTAAGGCTGCATGAAGATTAGAAGCATCACCATTTCCCAGCTCTTTGTAAGTCTGTCTAAAAATAGCAACTATTATCTTAAAGAGGTACAGTATTTCCATCCTCGGCAAGACCATCAGCTATTTCTTTTCATTCAAGTTCCCATCTAAGAATAAAAGATAAAGCATCTTGTGGCAACATTACTGTGGGGCAGAGAGAAGTTCAGAGGATTTTTTTTTTCCAATCAGTCACAGTTACAGAATTTAGAGATAATATTCTAAAAAAGTCCAGAATGACCACAATTGTCTCAGGCCATAAGTCACAGAGATCTTTAAATAAGACCTACACCACTTTCACTGTCAGTCAGAAAGACTGAGCTTGAACTGTGGAATTTCTTTAACAAATCCTTGGGAATCTCCCCAAATAAATCCAAATTGGCCTAAGTATGTATCACTTAAGTGTGACCTCACTGCTTGGTAATTCTTAACATCGTCTTATTGACATCTGCTTCAAAGGTCAGAGTTACAGTTTCTAAATAAAGGAAACCATATTTTAGAAACCAAGCTGCAGCCCAATGCTTCTAAATCCTAATGGGTTTAAAGACAAAAATACTATAATCCATTTAGTTAGTTAAATTTAGATGACCAGCATGGCCAAAATGTGCAGTTACTTCCTGTTCAATTCATTAAGAAAAGAACACTGCTGGCTGAGTCTCAGTTATAAACAGAGACGATGAGCCGTACCAAGGGATGTGTTTACTTTCATTTGGGGAACGTCGTAGATTTTCTTACTATGTTATACCCTCACATCTTTTACCAGGACTTCTTATGGCTTTTGACCTTTTAACGAAATGAGCAAATACAGACTGGTTTTATTCATATACATCAGTTTAGTTCAGTCGCTCAGCCGTGTCCGACTCTTTGTCCGACTGCAGCACACCAGGCTTCCCTGTCCATCACCAACTCCCAGAGTTTACTCAAACTCATGTCCATTGAGTCGGTGATGCCTGCCAACCATCTCATCCTCTGTCATCCCCCTCTCCTCCCACCTTCAATCTTTCCCAGCATCAGGGTCTTTTCCAATGAGTCAGCTCTTCGTATCAGGTGGCCAAAGTATTGGAGTTTCAGCTTCAGCATCAGTCCTTCCAGTGAATATTCAGGGTTGATTTCTTTTAGGATCGACAAGTTTGATCCCCATACCCTAACTCATATACATAATGAAATGTAACATGGCTTCTCTTGTGGCTCAAGGGCTCCAGAGCATGCCCATTCAGTAGCTGTGGAATGAGGGATCTTAAGCAACCAGTTTGCCAATGTAGGAGATGCAGGCTCGATCCCTGGATTGGGGAATTTCCCTGGAGAAGGGTATGGCAACCCACTCCAGTATCCATGCCTGGAGAATCCCATGGAGAGGGGGAGCCTGGCAGGCTACAGCCTATAGGGTCACGAAGAGTCGGACATGACTGAAGCGACCGAGCATGCACCTGTCGGGGATCTTAGTTCCCAGACCAGGGATCGATCCTGTGTCCCCTGCAGTGGAAGGCAGATGCATAACCGCTGGACCACCAGGGAAGTCTCATGAGATATATTAATTTTTTGAACATGTCCTCAGACTTCTCAGAACTGTATCCATTGCTGTTCCTTAAATGACAAACTATTTATTGCAGAAGAACTCAGAGCTTTGAAAAGTCATTTTTTCCCTTGGGTTGAAGTATGCAATGTAACAACTTAAAAGGGCCTGTTTGATTACCAAAAATTGGGGGAACACAATGTAGAGGGTTTCATCAGTCATAGTTCCAACAGCAGTAAGCATCTTCTGGAGAAGCTGGCCTTGCAGTATTTTATTTCGTCATCATCATGTCGTTGTTCAGGCCCTCAGTTGTGTCCATCTAGAGACCCCGTGGACGGCAGCACACCAGGCTCCTCTGTGCTCCACTATCTCCCAGGGTTTGCTCCAATTCATGTCCATTGAGGCAGCGATGCTATCTGACCATCTCATCCTCTGCTACTCTCTTCTTCTGCCTTCAATCTTTGCCAGCATCAGGCTCTTTTCCAATGAGTTATCTCTTTTCATCAGGTGGCAGGATTATTGGAGCTTCAGTTTCAGCATCAGTCCTTCCAGTGAATATTTGGGGTTGACTTCCTTTAGGATCAACATGTTTGATCTCGTTGCAGTTCAAGGAACTCTCAGCATGATGAGAAACCAATTGTATTTTAGGCCAGGAGGAAAAGGGAGGCTAAATCAAGATTGTATTCTGAATTTACTATTCTGCACCACAGCTAAGACTGCCCATATTTATTATTCAATAGCCAGCAACTTGCAGCAGCTCCACTTAGGGGGCAGATGGCCTAACCATCAGCCCCGGAAACCAGCATACAGCATTCCAAAAGGGCACACAGCCTGGACTGGAGGCACAGCAAGAATGCAGCAGGGCACCTGGCTCTCGCCTCATGCTTCTGCAAGCTACCCGAGCTGCTGACTTCATGTCATAGATAAAATTAAACACACTAGTTTTATAATCTGAGTTATCTGACTTCTCTCCATCTTCATCAGTTCTTTTTTCTTTTTTCACTTGGTAACAAAAATATGCTTGTGGTACCTAATTCAAATTTATAAAATTGTACGGTTTAGAAAGTAAAAGTCCCTGCACATCCCATTTTCTGATAATCACCGGTAACACTGACAACAGGACCCCAGGTGACACGGAGAGGAGGTAGAGCAGCCTCAGGAACATTCTGGTGAAAGTTCCAAGAACACTGCAGCAAGGCCATCAGTAAATGAATGATACCACCATGCTACAATGATCGCCAGTCAACAGCTGGCAAAGTTGGTGTGTCTCAGAGTCACCAGCAGCTCCAGCGATTGGAGCACCTTGCCTTCTGGATGTGCCCAGGTTAATGGGAAGAAATGCACACGTTTTCATGGCATACAAGGATATTATAACCCATTTTTTAGGTTGGTTGGTTGGTTTGGCTGTAATGGGTCTTCACAGCTGTGCGGGCTTTTTTCTAGTTGCAGCGGGCGGGGGCTGTTCTTCCTTGCAGTGTGCAGGCTTCTCGTTGCTGTGGCTTCTCTTGTTGCAGAGCTTTAGGGCACATGGACTCAGTGGTTGCGGCTCAGTTGCTCTGTGGCATGCGGGATCTTCCCAGACCAGGGACAGAATCCGAGTCTCCTGCGTTGGCAGGTGGATTCTTTACCACTGAGCCACCAGGGAAGCCCTAGGTATTTTATTTTTTAAATTTACTAATTTTGCTGCACCACCTGGCATCTTAGTGCCCTGACCAGGGATCAAACCCATGCCCCCTATGGTGGAAGCACAGAGTCTTAACCACTGGACCATCAGGGAAGTTCCAACAGGTATTTCTGAGATCAGAAAAATAGCACTCTTTTAAGAATCCCTGAAACTTCTAACTGCTAGACTGAATTTCTCTAAGATTTGTTAATGATTAGAAGCAAAACGGATTTCACCCTAGCCTTTGACTTAGCAATTCTACTTCTGGGAATTTATCCTAATGAAATAATCTTCAATGTTCATAAAAAAATACACAAAATATTGTTTATCATAGCTAATAATTTGAGACAATGTCCAGCAACGTAATTGATTAATTATATGTCATGCTATTGTGTAGCACCCTGCTTATTTAACCTATTGTATATACATCATGTGAAATGCCAGGCTGGAGGAAGTATAAGCTGGAATCAAGATTGCCAGGAGAAATACCAATAACCTCAGGTATGCAGATGACATCACCCTCACGGCAGAAGGCAAAGAGGAACTAAAGAGCCTCTGGATGAAGGTTAAAGAGGAATGTGAAAAAGCTGGCTTAAAACTCAACATTCAAAAAATGAAGGTCATGGCATCCAGTCCCATCATTTCATGGCAAATAGATGGGGAAATAATGGAAACAGTAACAGACTTTATTTTCTTGGGCTCCAAAATCACTGCAGATGGTGACTGCAGCCATGAAATTAAGACGCTTGCTCCTTGGAAGAAAAGTTATGACAAACCTAGGCAGCATATTAAAAAGCAGAGACATTACTTTGCCAACAAAGGTCTGTGTAGTCAAAGCTATGGTGTTTCCAGTTGTCAAGTACGGATGTGAAAGTTGGACCATAAAGAAAGCTGAGCACCAAAGAATTGATGCTTTTGAATTGTGGTGCTGGAGAACACTCTTGAGAGTCCCTTGGACTGCAAGAAGATCCAACCAATCAATCCTGAATATTCACTGGAAGGACGGATGCTAAAGGTGAAGCTCCAATATTTTGGCCACCTGCTGCAAAGTGGCAACTTATTGGAAAAGACCCTGATGCTGGGAAAGATTGAAGGCAGGAAGAAAAGGGGGCAACAGAGGATGAGATGGTTGGATGCATCACTGACACAATGAACCTGAGTCTGAGCAAGCTCCAGAAGATGGTGAACGACAGGGAAGCCTGGCGTGCTGCAATCCACAAGGTTGCAAAGAATCAGACACGACTGAGCAGCTGAACAACAAGAAAATTGTGTGGCTTGGAAGAAAAAATAATTTGAAAGAGTATTGAGTAAGGAAAAGTGAAAGCTATATATGATTTAATTTAAGGTTCCAAAGCAGTATTTACAAAATACCTTCATTATTATTAAAAAAAAAAACAACACATCACTAATGATCACTTTTAAAAGTGATGTTTAGTTTAGTTTGCTAAAAAGCTTAGTGAAAGAGGCAAATTCTATGCAGAATTCCAGAAACAGTAAAAGACTGAAGCAGTATGGCTTGTCTTTGAGGTACACACACACACACACACACACACACACACACACACTGCTCTGAGAGGTATAGTAGGAAGGCCATTAACAAAGGAAGAGAAGGAGCTCTCTATCTGGAGTAATGTTGTTGTGTGATAGATGGCATTGTTTCAATTTCACAGCAAACTGTTGCATCTAGAATAGATTTTCAGTTCAAGACTAGGAATGCATTTAAAAATTCCTATTCAGACAGAGTGCTGTGAGTTTTTGTTGGAGGCTTCCAGACCAGGGACTTGCCAAAACAATGAGCCTGTCTTTCTTTGATAAATTATAAGGCCAGCTAAAATACAGAACAGAGAAAAACTTCAAAATAAGTTAACCAAAGAAATATGCCTGAAGTATTCCAGCAATTTCCTGATTTTTTTTTTTTTTTTGACAGGCTTACAAGTTCTAGCCCCAGTATTGTAGGTTACTTTGGTACCCGGTCACTGAAATAGAAAGGAGAGAATATGGAAAGATAGCAAATGAGACCAGCATCTCAATCTCTCATGGGCCATTCACTTGCTAAACAGTTTTTAAGAAAAGGCTTCTGTTTCCCTACACCCCAGTTGCCTTATTTAAAAAGTAGAATTAGAAGGTGAACTACAATTTCTGCTGGAAGAGAAGCCACTGCTGATATAATTTGTCTTGATGCTGGCATACCTCCAAGGTAAGCTGGTGAAAACAAACGTGGTATGAGCTCAGAGATCTTGGTCAAATAGAAACCATGGTCTCCAAGACTTGGTCCCCTCCTCCTCCCTGGTTTCTAACACATTATATTTGGCAAGGGTCTTGAGTTTTTAGTTACAGTAGATTGACATTGATTATCTCTTTCTCTTCCCTTTTCCCCCTTAATGAATAACATCACCCCAAAATATGACACTCATGAGGTTCTGTATATGCGCAGCTGATGAGAACAGCTGAGATTCTGGAAAGTTAATGACTTAACTGTATGATGATAAACAATGATCATTGTTCTCTGTGGCTGCGGCATTATTGTGAAGAACAAATATACTGAAAGCACTCTGGAATGCAGTTCTACAAAAGATACATTCCGTAGAAGAGTGAAAAAAATTAATCATGTTATATACCCCAGGGAAAGAAATGAAATACCATGAAATCTGAGATACACACACACACACTGAAATATTACTTAGCCATGAAAAACAATGAAATAATTCCATTTGTAGCAACATGGATGGATCTAGAGATAATCACAGTAAGTGGAGTCAGAGAAAGACAAATACTATATAATATAACTTACGTGTGGAATATTTTTTAAAATGATACAAATAAACTTATCTACAAAACAAAAATAGACTCGCAAACATAGTAAACAAACTTATGGTTACCAAAGGAAAAATGTGAGGGGGATAAATTAGGAATTTGGGGTTAACAGATCACAGTACTATATATAAAATAAACAATGATGACTTACCATGTAGCAAAGGGAACTATATTCACTACCTTGTAATAACTTGCAATGGACTAGAATCTGGAAAAGTACATATGTACACATATATATGGGCTTTCCTGGTAGCTCAGCTGGCAAAGAATCTGCTTGCAATGCAGGAGACCCCAGTTTGATTCCTGGGTCAGGAAGATCCACTGGAGAAGGGATAGACTACCCACTCCAGTATTCTTGGGCTTCCCTGGTGGCTCAGCTGGCAAAGAATCTGCTTGCAATGTGAGAGATGTGGGTTTGATCCCTGGGTCAGGAAGATCCCCTGGAGAAGGGAACAGCTAGCCACTCCAGTACTCTAGATTGGAGAATCCCATGGACTGTATAGTTCGTGGGGTTGCAAAGAGTTGGACATGACTAAGTGACTTTCACGATCACACACATACATACATACATATATATATATATATATATATATATATACACACATATGTATCACTGAATCACTTTGCTGCGTACATGAAACATTATTAAAAAATTATACTTCAGTTAAAAAAAAAAGAAATCTGAGATGTTTGGTGAGCAGCTGTTCATCCTCATTACCTAAGTCACAATAGATATTTCCTCTAGGATTCCTGGAGGAAAAAGTACATCCCTGCTGAAGATATGTTCATACAAAAAAATAATAATATTAACAATCACAAAAGCACAAGGGAATAAACCACCGAGAGAGCTGACACAATAGGGAGAAAAACTAGCACCATCAAAACTTGAGCTAAGGGACTTCCCTGCCGGTCCATTGGTTAAGACTGCACTTCCAATGCAGGGGCCCAGGTTTGATCCCCGGTTGGGGAACTAAGATCCCACATGCTGAATGGTGCAGTCAAATAAATAAAGTTATTGTTTTTTTAAAAAAATCTTGAGCTAAAAGAACAATTTAAAGAAAATACAAGAGAAGAACATTTAAAAGTGATAAAAGAAATAAAAGAATCAAAAGAAATCATAAGGAAATGAGAGACACAGAATGAAAAGTTTCATACACATCTGAGTCCCAGAACTGACAGTTAGAGAGAATGAAAAGACAGGTGTATCTGCAGAGTTAACACCTGAGAGTTTTCCTACATAGACGAAAGAAACAAGTCCCCAATGAATCCCAAGCAGAGTAAATGAGAATCAAAAAAAGTCTGTACATTGAAATAACACAGAGTTGTCAAAACACCAAAAGAACACCAAAAGCAAAGATAAGGTCTTAACAGATAGGGTGAACAGTCAAATACCCATAAAAAGAATGTTATTAAGTAGGTAGTCAACTTCCCAAGAGGAACAAGCAAGGGAAAAAGACAATGGAATGAGGTGTTCAAAATGTTTAGAGAAAATCACTGTCAGCTTAGAATTCTATCCCTAACCAAACTATCATATCAGAGTGAGGACACAGTAAAAACATTCCAGACAAATAAACAGCTTATGATTCACAAGTGAAAAGAAAGTGTTAGCGTCAGTCACTCAGTTGTGCTCTACTCTTTGTGACCCCATGGACTGTAGCCCATCAGGCTCCTCTGTCCATGGAACTCTCCAGGCAAGAATACTGGAGTGGGTTGCCATGCTCTTCTCCAGGGGATCTTCCCATCCCAGGAATCGAACCTGGGTCTCCTGCATTGCAGACAGATTCTTTACCATTTGAGCCACCAAGCCCACATACCCTTATGGAAAAAAAAAATAAAAACAACATCATCCAGGAAGGAGGAAATTTAATTTAAAACATGTAAAATTTAAAATATTTTAAAAAATATTTAATATAAATTTAAAATGTTCCCTGAGAAGGGAATAATATGCAAGAAAGAACAACATTAAGTGTGCCTGAGCACATGTCTATGGCTGTGTGGATAGATGGCGAAGACATGGCTGCCCCCTCTAGACCATCCCTGGGGCCCAGTTCTCCTTATTGGACCCCTTGCATACACTGAGGCTTCGATTGCTATGTATCATGTATTCCCAACCCACTATCCCTGGCCGAGTTCTGTAGACAAGAACAGTGGTTAACAACAAAGAGCTCATTTACTATATAATCCAGGAGTGAAATCACATGGTACACTGGCAGGAACGCTTAATTCAAAAAGAATTCATTGAGTGCTCGCTTCGGCAGCACATATACTAAAATTGGAACGATACAGAGAAGATTAGCATGGCCCCTGCGCAAGGATGACATGCAAATTCGTGAAGCGTTCCATATTTTTTGGAATTTAGGAAGATGGCAATGACGACCCTGTATGCAAGACAGGGAAAGAGACACAGATGTGTATAATGGACTTTTGGACTCAGAGGGAGAGGGAGAGGGTGGGATGATTTGGGAGAATGACAGTCTAACATGTATACTATCATGTAAGAATTGAATCGCCAGTCTATGTCTGAAGCAGGATGCAGCATGCTTGGGGCTGATGCATGGGGATGACCCAGAGAGATGTTATGGGGAGGGAGGTGGGAGGGGGGTTCATGTTTGGGAACGCATGTAAGAATTAAAGATTTTAAAATTAAAAAAATAAAAAACTAAAAAAAAAAAAAGCTAATTGATAGAACAAAAAAAAAAACAAAAAACAAAAAACAAAAAGAATTCATTGAAATATGCTTCAGTCTCAGCTCTCCCATATCCATCAAGGCCACTTAAGGTTAATGGCAATTTAACATTGATAGCCTTACCTTTTTTTTTTTTTGTAAATCTATAGAGGGATAAAAGAATTATGGTAAGGACTGAAATCCTTTCAGAAAAAAATAAAACATGTTCCCAGTGTAAATGTTTTGAGAAGTTGGTTCAACAGCATTTTACATGGATCACACTTATTCTCCCATTTTACTCTTGATATCCTTCACAATCTGTTCTCACATCATCTCTCCAGGAGACCCTGCTCAGCCCCCTGTTCTGTTAATATCATCAGCATGCTACCCTCAGTGCCTGGGATGAAATTCTTTTCATCTCAGAGGCTCCCTCTCTGCTTTATCTATTCAATTTCTACCAATCCATCATACTCAACTCCTGATTCTTCCTTTAGCTCTATCCCAACAATCTTTCATCCATGTAGGGCTTTTCCAGATGCTGAATCTATGAGCAACTTTTGAGCTCCTAGTATTTGCTGGTCACCAGACCAGGTAATTCCACATATGATGTGCCTCATTATTTTTTAAATTATTTGGCGACACCAGGTCTTAGTTGAAGCACATGGAATTTTTTAGTTGTGGCATGCAGAATCTTTATTTTTAGTGTGGCATATAAATCCTTAGTTCTGACCAGTGTTCTGACTAGTGATGGAACCCAGCTGGACCCCTGCATTGGGAACATGGAGTCTGAGCCACTGGACCACGAGGGAAGTCCCTCAGTAATTTTTTAACTACTGCTGCTCTGAATATTTTCACCATAGGCAGCTTTGCATATATAAACATTATCTTATTCTGTAACTGAGTTTTCCTTCTCTCTCTATCTCTTTGTTATCTGCTAACCAAGGCCTTTATGAAAGATATTCCTTTATAACCTTACTGATGCTCTGAACTATTGGTCCAATAAATACTCTAGCAAATGCCTTGGATGTTTAAAATACACTTAATCAGGGACTTCCCTGGCAGTCCACTGGTTTAAGACCTTGTGCTGCCACTGTGGGAGTGGAGATTCAATCCCTGGCTGGGGAACTAAGATCCTACTTGCCCTGTGGCATGGCCAAAAACAACAACAAGAAGATAAAATAAAATACACTTAATTGATTCACAGCAGGTTGAAGGGAGAAGAACTCAGAAGAGTCTGAAGCAACCAAAAGAACCCCAACAAGGAAAACACAGATGATAATAGTGTCTACCAATGACTTTGCATCCAAACATGGGCTGTTTTCCTACATCATGTACCACTGAAACCTCTCAGCCAGCCCTTGAAGTGTATAATATTATCCTTATTTTACAGAGTAACAAAACAGGCTCAGAGATGAAGTAAAGTGCATCACACCAGACCATTATCAAATGACAGAAACAAGATAAGAACACTTATCTGTGTGGCATCAAGACACAGCTCCTGGCCAAGTCAGACCATTTACTACTAGTAAAAATTAAAACATTTTATTAAATGACTTGCCATACAAAAGCCTTTAGAACAGCGAAGGGCACGACGGAAATGCCAAGAATTGAAGCTACACACACACCGCCCCCCCAAATAAGTAAATACCATTGTTATTTAAATTCATTTTAGTTTATATTCACATTCATATAGTCATATGAGTGTTTGTATTCACTTTATGTTTTATTCAATTCATTTTTATTTTCAGATCTAGGGTATGGGAATGAACTATCATCCTCACCGTATTGCTAGTCTGAACATTTACTTAGAGGCTTGCTGTTAGCAGTACTAAAGCAGAGCTGAGATAGATCTTGATGTTAGCATTTTCATGTAAATCATGTATACTGGAAATATTTCACTGAAGAGGCTCTTAAAAGTATTTACTCTTTTTTAGGGGGGCGGGGGGCATGCCACACAGCATGCAGGATCTTCCCAAACCAGGAAGGACCAGGAATCGAACCTGTGCCCCTTGCGGCGGGAGTGCAGAATTCTTACTTTGGGCAGCACCCCCACCCCCAACATTTCTGATACTCTGAGATTTTGACATTTTGACTTTCCTGTTTCTTTTTAAACATTTACCCAAACTCCATTTGCTGTGCAAAAACCACTTATTTTCAAAGCAAATAAGCAAAAATTAAGGTCAACAACATAGAGACTGTAGTAATCACTAGCAAATGAACTAAAACTGGGAGCTGAATGCAACTTTAAGAGTATCTGGTAGGTGAAACATTTAACCATAGTAAATGATTTTATGTTCTGACATTCCTATCACAAATTCAATTTTTAAATATTGAGTGTAGCCTTAAAAAAAAACCTTCATCATGCTAATATTCATTTATGACATAGATAAAAGCTGTGTCCCATTTCCAAATATAAATACATATATTCTATATTTAATAATTTGGGGGAATTCCCATTAAATTCCATTTCCCATGGGAAGCATCAAAAGAAGAAAACACATCCATTATTACTCAGGACAAATATTAAGCATCAAAACAATGGAAACCGATGTTTGTTCAATACAGGCACACTGATAAGTAAAATAAACAAAACAAACTCTAGAGATATGACTGCTTACAGGACAGATGTAAACACGAGGGTAACGAAAGTGACTTTTATGGGCATCTTTGATTTGAACATTGATCCTCTTTTAAAGAATAGTTACAGCAACAATATCCATTTTAAATTCTATACATTTTCTCTTGTTGCAAACAAAACAAATTTTAAAGTAAAAGATCAAGCTGCTGTTGCAAAATATGTTTCCTGCATTCATGCTAACCACTTCCTCTTTTGGAAAAAAAAATTGTTTTCTAAATTGTTACAGTGAACAATCCCTTCAGATAACCAGGCAGACACTTGTTATAAAGCAAATTTGGGGAAAGCACTAAAGATATTCACATGTTTAATAAAGATGTCAACCTCGTAGTTACAGCGAGGGAAGAGAAAAAAATTTAATAGTACAATTCCTTATACGTACAACGACTAAAGTAGTCATCTTGCTAGAGAATGTTTCCCCAAATGGTAAAAAAATTTAACACTCTGCTACTCAGCTGGCTTCGGTAAGAACAACTTTGCCCTGTTTGTGCTTCACAGAGCCAGCATCCCTGATTCCAACTGAGGGCAACCTCCTAAACTAGCAAACTTAATTTGCTTTATTAAGATAAGTATCAAACTGATAATCAGTCAATGTAAACTCCTTCATTCTTGCTTAATACTGACATTGGTATAGAGAATTCTTCTGGTTGGTCAACACTCAGAATTGCAATGAATTTGAATTAAGAAGCCAAGCTAACCATTAGATGGCAAACAACTGCCTAGAAAATGAAGACGTTGGCAGTCAAAGAATCAGACAAGTTAAACGACACTAGACCTATATAGGAAAAGGAGAAATGGATGCCGGAGTTTAAAAACCATACCTCGAACTCACTAACCATTTCTGCAGCTACTTGTAACCAAACGAACTGCAGTTTCTGTTAAACAATATCCTATTTTGCATTTAGAAATTATGTAAGAGCCAACAGTCACAAGGCGAGGGCGAGTTGGAGAAAGGGAATTATTCATTGCCTGACATGGATGAACTCAGTTTAATGCATGCATTTAGAAAACACTGTGCTCTCTGTTAGGAAATATTAGTGCACATTCCATTCATTTTGATAACCTTTTCCTTTTCATCCCAGCGCCGCACTAGCCAGCTGCAGCGTTATCAGGAAGCAGAGATTAGGCACCGCTTCTCTTCCACGTCTGTCTAGCGTGCTATTATTCCAACGCACAGGGACAGATAAAACCCGACTTTAATGTGTTTGTCACCAGAATGGCATTCAAGAAGTACTAGGGGGACACGTGGGAAAACTCACCATATAGTCCCTGAATATTAGGAAGAGAGTGAAAGGTGAATTCCTTAAAGTCAAGGAGGCAGTGAGTCCATGATGGTATCTGGGTCAACCCCACACCTGGCCAGGATGTAGGCCATAGATAATGGCTGAGGGGATGAATCAATGGATGGGAACAGTTCACAGCTCAGGAATTTTATCAACAAGGGGAGATACTACTAACACAACGATATAAAGCAATCATCCTCCAATTAAAAAATAAATTTAAAAAGTGTTAACCCTCCCCCCCTAAAAAAATACAACACAAATGAACTTATCTGTGAAACAGAGACAGACTCACAGGCTTAGAAAACAGACCTGCAGTTGCCAAGAGGGAGGGAGAGTGAGGCAGGGATGGACTGGGAGGTTGGGCTTAGCAGATGCAAACTACTATATAGAGCATGGCTAAGCAACGAGGCCTTACTGTACGCACGCGGAGAATTATTCAGTACCCTGCGATAAAGCAGATGAAAAAGAATGCAAGTGTACGTCCAACTGAATCATTTTGCTGTACAGTAAAAGTCAACACACTATTAGTTCAGTTCAGTTCAGCCGCTCAGTTGTGTCCGACTCTTTGCGACTCCACAGACCGCAGCACACCAGGCCTCCCTGTCCATCACCAACTCCATCGTCAAACTCATGTCCATTGAGTCGGTGATGCCTTCCAACCATCTCATCTTCTGTCGTCTCCTTCTCCTCCCGCCCTCAGTCTTTCCCCACACATTATTAACCAACTATATATCCATAAAACAAACTTAAACAAGTTTTTTAAAAATGAGAATAAGACCATGAAATGCTGATTCCATTAGAATTCCCTTAAATTAATTACAAAAAAAAAGTATGGAGCAACTCATCTGGGGGCCTATGTTTACATAGAAAAAGACAAATTTGGAACTTAGTTCTATACCAAATTTAGAACTATACCAAATGGAAGGAAACTGTAAGAAAGACATTACTAGAAACATTTTTATGAAAATAAATTAATGGCTACTTAGAATTCTTATTCTCCACGAGTAATCCCCAAACTGAATAAAAGCTTGAAATACTGACTCCATTAAAAGTAATCCTGGGACTTCCCTGCTGGTCCAGTGGCTAAGGCTCTCTGCTCCCAACACAGGGGGCCCAGGTTCCATCCTTGGTCAGAGAACTAGATCCTGCAGGCTGCAACTAAGAGTTTGCACACTGCAACTGAAAGATCAAAGACTCCACTTGCTGCAACTAAGATCCAGAATGGTCAAATAAATAAATATTTTTTAAAAAGTCTCCTGCCCACTTCTTTATACACTGTACTCTACCACCATCCCCCCTCCAAAATCGAGAATACACGAAGAGCTTGATTGCTCACGGAGACCATGAACAATAGTCCTTTGGCCCCATGTCCACTCTGACGGCACTGGTCCTGAGCTTCTGAAAGAAGGGGCCATGGAGAGCTGGGCTCTCTGTACTTCTAAGCCTAACCCTTGAAAATGTGTGACTTGGAAATGATAATATTCCAGTTGTCTAGGCTTTTCCCATCACACAACAATGTTTCAACAGTAGTGATGAAAATTTTAACAGGTCAACCACATAGTAATTAAAAGTGTGGCAAAAAGCTTGATTGGGGCAGGCAAAGATAACTGTATAATTATATACATACATACATATGTATATGGCTATCCAGGTGGCTCAGTGGTAAAGAATCTACCTGCCAAGCAGGAGTCACAGGTTCTATCCTTGGGTCCGGAATTCCCAGGGATCCCTGGGTCCCCTGGAGAAGGAAGTAGCAACCCACTCCAGTATTCTTGCCTGCTCAATCCCATGGACAGAGGAGCCTGGTGGGCTACCATCCATCGGGTGGCAAAGAGTCAGACACAGTTCAGCAACTAAACCACCATATGCCAGAAAGAAGAGAGTCTGTTTTTAAAATGAGTTAAAGATTTGGTCATTTTACAAAACAGGTTATTATAACTAGCAGGTAATAGCATATGAAAAGATGCTCAACATCATTTTTTATCAAAGAAATATAAAGGTAAATTAAAAACACCACCAGAATCCACTTCAGACTCATTAAAAAGGCTGAAATGGAAGGACTGAGACTACCAACCCTCGGTGAGGGTGAGGAGCCGCTGCTGGAGGTGTGCCCACTGGTAAAGCCACCTTGTCAAGGTCTGACAGCACACTGTGCCAAATACGCTCCTGTGGCTCAGGGTTCCGCCTCGGGCACACTACTAAGAAGGAGGAGAGCCCGCGCCTGCCAACTGAGGTGTGTATACATGTTCATACGAGCTTTGTTCTTCATTTGGCCTCAACATGGAAACAGTCCGAACATCTGCCAACCTGAGGACGGATAAACTGTACATTCACACGATGGACGCCACACAGCAACACACACCTCCCTTACTTGCGACGAGAATATGAATCTCACAGACACCATATTGAGCTAGAGAAGCCAGACGGGAGAATACGGATGGTATAACCTGTATGAACTATAGAAACAGGCTAAACAAATATACGTCACATGTCAGCATAACGGGTTATTATTATTATTATAATAACTTTGGGTGGGGATAGGGTCCCAGGGGGACTACTGGGGTCTTAGGAACATCCCTTATCTGGGGCCCTAGCACACAATTTCATTTATATGCAAAAACTCATTGAGCTGTCCACATAAGATGTGGCCACGCTATGGTATGTAAATCACACCTCAATAAACACCCGTTTGAAAAGGTCTAGGGGGGAGTTGGTGATGGACAGGGAGGCCTGGCGTGCTGCAATTCATGGGGTCGCAAAGAGTCGGACACAACTGAGCGACTGAACTGAACTGAGGGACCTCCCTGGTGGTCCAGTGGTTAAGACTCGTAACCCAGGGGACCTGGATTGGCTTCCACGTGCCAGGGAGCAGCTGAGTGTGCACACTGTAACTACTGAGCCCATGCACTCTGGAGCCCACCGCTACAACTAGAGAGTCCGTGCACCTCAAGGAAAGACCCTGCGTGCCCCAACTAAAACCCGAAACAGCCAAGTAAGCAAATAAAATATCTTTTAAAAAAGGTCTAGAGGGACACATAGCATGTGGCAAAAGTGACCACCCCGAGGAGGGTCTGGGAAGGGGAGGGCTGGACAGCAGAGAATACTTCACCTTATTCTCAGTGCTTTAATTACTTTTTTTTTACATGAGACTCCTGTAGCTGAGTAAGACATAATATGGTTTAATTGTTCCATGTTCCCTTGCAGTCCTTTGACCTCTCAATATTACAAGACAGAGTAAGGATTATCTTTTCCATCTCATTAAAAGGGAGGGGGAAAGGCTGGTTTCTCTTACCTTCAACCTGAACATGTAGGTCACAGGCCACAAGATGACCTATTCCACCCTATACTGGTTCTCTGACAAACCCAGCTTTACCCATTTCAAGTCACTACAGCTCATTCCAAGTCTTCAAATTCAAAACTTTCTGACAGCGGCCTCTTGGCAAGGGATGAGAGACTACCTAGCTCCTTGAGTTTTCATCACCGATAAAAACCATTCCACTGAACTGACTTTCTTTCCCCATCATTCTTCTAAGGGACATGGCATGATCACGACATCCAAATATGTCCACTGGCCCAGAGATAAGACTGCCAGTGGGTTTTGGGGTTTTTTTTTTTTAATGTCTATTCATACATATAAATTTACATTTAGTTAAACTGGGCACCTCAAGGCTAACACATGCCTGCTTCTAAGCAAAGGACGGAACACATACTCAAGGTGAACCCAAAGCCAAATGTGGTCTGGGGTAGATCTGGGCAGTGTGAACACAGAGCTAATCTCTCTGCGGAACATTAACCTCCCCAAAGGAAAAGAAAATCGGGCTCCCACCCAGATCCTACGCAGCTTAGAAGATGCATCACGCACACAGTTCCCATGGACGGTGTCATCAAACACAAGTGCGATTTAGGAAAGTCCGTCGTACTCGTAGTGGGAGCAGCGATGGTATCTTTGCAAACACAGGCTTATCATTCCAAGGGCTGTGGAGCTGACTGCCGGAAAAAGCAGGGGGAGTCACCTCGAAGACAACTGGGTAATTGAATCATTTGCAGAAACTGGAGGAAAAGATATTTATAATAGATCCGAAGCCTCTCAGAAGTCAAGATGGGAAATTACATTAAGTGCCCCGAAGAACTGAAACACTGCTTCCTTTCAGCTTGATCCTGACAAGAGGCTTCACTGGTGACAGATAATGCAAAAACTAATAACAATCAAATCATGGCTTTGCTGTGGGGAAATTACAGTGCTTCAAGTCACATTCATAAACAGAATAATTTAAGAATTCCAAAAAAAAAAAAAAAAAGAATTCCGATGTTTACTTATTTTTTAAGTGTGAAGTGCCTTAGTTTGTGTCAGGATAAGCATAGTTATTGTTGTTATTATTATTTTTTAAATATTTATTTATTTTTATTCATTTGGCTGTCCCAGGTCTTAGTTGCAGCACATGGGATCTAGTTCCCTGACCAGAAATCGAACCCAGGCTCTTTGCACTGGAAGCACAGCCTTAGCCACTGGACTACCAGGCAAGTCCCAGAATTTCAACATTAGATAGTGCATGTCCTTAGGGAGGAGGTACATAGAAGGGGACAACAGAGGATGAGATGGTTGGATGGCATCACCAACTCAATGGATATGAGCTTGGGTAAACTCCAGAAGTTTCTGATGGACAGGGAGGCCTGGTGTGCTGCAGTCCATGGGGTCACAGAGTTGGACACAACTGAGCAACTGAACTGAACAGAACTGAAATAGGACTTCCATAAACATAACAAAATGACACTGCCAGTATAAGAAATAACAATGCATCCTTAGAAATGTTAAAATAGTTGAGAAGAGCAATTCAGTTTGGTAGTACCTTTCAAAAGTCCCAAAGCTGCAACCCGACTTAGAAATTGCACTTCTGATACATTAACTCTCCTGGATCCGACCCAAGGGAGGAAAACTAAAGAGTCACCTGGAAATTTTTTCAATCACAAAGGCCCAGAACTCACCCAGCAGGTGTGGATTCCCTAAACCCTAAGTGGGAAATTCAAACTGATGTGGTCCCAGCCTGGCCGTGAGCCAGGAAAGGACAGCTTCCCGGAGAACCCACTTTAAGTGTGGGCCAGAGTGGAAATTCCAAGGAACACACGTTTATAATCACACACGTTGTCTTCTCCATCTCACGGGTTTTCTGCTGTGACTTCTACCTTCTTATGTGACTGAAATACAAGGCAGTGGTGATGCTGGTATAGGAGGCTTGCCAGGCTATATGCAATTTTTCATACTCAATATTCAGAAGCAACCGTGGGTAAGCCTTTACAATGTCATGAGATCTTAACTAACACAAAGGTGAAGTTCACCTGAAACTAATATAATATTGTAAGTCAATTATACTTCAATTTAAAAAGAAAGGAAAAAAAATTTAAAAAAAGAGAAAAAAAAAGAAGGAAAAAATTTAAAAAAAAAAGAAAGGAAGAAAAAGGCTGAAGATTGCAAGTAGTGGCTGGCTCAGTGGCTTCAAGAAGTACTACAATGCGCATTCTGTGAGCTCTCTAGAAAAGCTGGGACTATGAACGCAAAATCTGGAATGCTATTTCCACCTGTGTAAAAACAGCAGGTAAGGGCAGGAGACTGCATGTGGGATCAGATTTTATTTTGCGGAAAGTGAATGCTCTCAAGGACAAGAAAGGAATTAGATCAGTAGCTAGCAACTCTCCCACTATAAAGTATTACAAAACATTTAAGGAACCTAATTTCCTCTCACAAATATTTTCTAAATAATAATTTAGAAAATAAAAAGGAACACTCCAAAACTAATATAGCAAACTAGAACAGCCAAGAAAGAAAAACCACAGGTTTCTATTTCGATGAACCAGAAAAACATTCTACTTCTGCTTCATTGACTATGCCAAAGCCTTTGTGTGGATCACCACAAACTGGAAAATTCTTAAAGAGATGAGAATACCAAGACCACCTGACCTGCCTCTTGAGAAATCTGTATGCAGGTCAAGAAGCAACAGTTAGAAATGGACATGGAACAACAGACTGGTTCCAAAATGGGAAAGGAGTACGTCAAGGCTGTATATTGTCACCCTGCTTATTTAACTTATAAGCAGAGTACATCATGAGAAACGCTAGGCTGTAGGAAACACAAGCTGGAATCAAGATTGCCGGGAGAAATATCAATAACCTCAGATATGCAGATGACACCACCCTTACGGCAGAAAGTGGAGAAGAACTAAAGTGCCTCTTGATGAAAGTGAAAGAGAAGAGTGAAGATGTTGGCTTAAAGTTCAATATTCAGAAAACTAAGATCATGGCATTTGGTCCCATCATTTCATGGCAAATAGATGTGGAAACAATGGAAACAGTGACAGACTTTATTTTGGGGGGCTCCAAAATCAGTGCAGATGGTGACTGCAGCCATGAAATTAAAAGACGCTTACTCCTTGGAAGAAAAGTTATGACCAACCTAGACAGCCTATTAAAAAGAGACATTACTTTGCCAACAAAGGTCTATCTAGTCAAAGCTGCGGTTTTTCCAGTAGTCATGTATGGATGTGAGAGTTGGACTATAAAGCTGAGCGCTGAAGAATTGATGCTTTTGAACTGTGGTGCTGGAGAAGACTCTTGAAAGTTCCTTGGACAGCAAGGAGATCCAACCAGTCCATCCTAAAGGGAATCAGTCCTGAATATTCACTGGAACAACTGATGCTGAAGCTGAAACTCCAATACTTTGGCCACCTGATGTGAAGAGCTGACTCATTGGAAAAGACCCTGATGCTGGGAAAGATTGAAGGCAGGAGGAGAAGGGGATGACAGAGGATGAGATGGGTGGATGGCATCACCAACTCAACGGACATGAGTTTGAGTAAGCTCTGGGAATTGTTGATGGACAGGGAAACTTGGCATGCTGCAGTCCATGGGGTCACAAAGAGTTGGACACGACTGAGTGACTGAACTGAACTGATTTCAATGAACACTGACGCAAGATCTCAAATAAAATGTTAATAATGTAAATCCAGCTCTGTATTAAAAAAATATATACATCAAAATCTAGTTATACTAGTCCCAGGAATGCTAATTTGGTTCAATATAAGAAAACTTAATAACGTAATCTGTCCATTAATGGATTAAAGGAAACAGGAAAGGTATTTGATGATATTCAATATCAAGTTGAGTTTTAAAAAAACAACCTCTTGGCAAAATAGGAAAAGAAGGGAATCCCTTATAATAAGCCTGATAAAGGCTTATTATAATCATGTTTAATGGGGAAACATTTGAAGCACTCTCTTTATCCAGAATGAGATAAGGAAGTCCACAATAACGGCTTCTGCCAGGATAAAAGAGGTCATAACCAGAAGAGCAAGATAAGAAAAATAAATAAAAGGCATAAAGACTGAAAAAGAAGAAATAAGACTGTCATTATCTGCTGTTACGACTGTCTCTAAGGAAAACCCCAAAATAGAAATAAAAAGAGTTTATTAGCAAGGCATCTGGCTATAAAATGAATATACAAAAGTTTTATGTTCATTTAACCTCCAATTTTTTTTTTTAATAAACTTTGGGTCAATCTATTTTAATTGAGTAACATATTAAATATTTTGGGGCTTTAACATTTCATGAGAACTTATGGTAATTTATGGTGCATTTTGGGGCTTCTCAGGTTGGAGAAGGTGATGGCACCCCACTCCAGTACTCTTGCCTAGAGAATCCCACGGACGGAGGAGCCTGGTAGGCTGCAGTCCATGGGGTCGCGAAGAGTCAGACACGACTGAGCGACTTCACTTTCATGCATTGGAGAAGGAAATGGCAACCCACTCCAGTGTTCTTGCCTGGAGAATCCCAGAGACAGGTGAGCCTGGTGGGCTGCCGTCTATTGGTCGCACAGAGTCGGACAGGACTGAAACGACTTAGCAGCAGGTGGCTCAATGTTAAAGAATCTGCCCGCTAATGTAGGAGACTCAGGTTCAAACCCTGGGTAGGAAAGATCCCTTGGAGGAGGAAATGGCAACCCACTCCAGGATTCCTGCCTAGAGAATTCCATGAGCAGATGAGCCCAGTGGGTGGCAGTCCATGGGGTTGCAAAGAGTCAGACATGATTGAGTGACGGTTACGTTACTATGAGCGTGGTAATTTTACCAGCAAATGAATGTATCTTTTGGTAAACTAAATATCCCCACTCAAGATCAAATATAGGTATTAAGAATGTGTTTTCTAATATACTAGGTAATTTTAGAGGAAGCCACACTAATCTATGCCTAGGCTTTAGGCAAGGAATCTGGCAGAATTGGGCAAATGACTAAATACCTAATTTACACTATTTTCCAAGCAAATTCATCTCCAAATTATCTGGCAAAAAGTGAAAGAAATCTACAAAAACGCAGTGCTTTTCCCCACGTAAAAGCATGAAGCTATGAATGCCAAAACAGCCCTGGGCAGTCAGGAATGAATACGGTTCTTTAACAGCCTAATTTTGTTTACACTCATATTGATGACTTTTATAAAAAGAAAATTTAGCTTCTAGGGAAAAAACACACAGGGAACCACAAGAAGACACAGTACAAGCTTTATAATAATGTTCCTAATTGCCAACAACACAAGTCCATTTTGGGAAAAGCTCTGGAGAGGACCTCCCAATGCAAGCCTTGGGCTACAACCTGTTAGCACACCTGAATGAGTCCATCAGAACTCTGGCCACTAGCGTGAGTCTCTTTATCTTTTTATCAGAAGCAGTGCCAGCAGCCAAGCTCCTTCAGATGGCGCTGGGCGGTCTGCTCCAGGTTTTAAGAGGTCGATTTTTTTCTTTGAAAAGCCATTAAGAGAGAGAACCACAGTCTGCGGAAACCACCCCTTAAGATATGTTCATGGTTTAAGTCTCCACGTTAATCTTCCTGGTGACTAAAGAAATCAACACGCTGCTCAAATCGTAACACTGAAGATTCCCCCAAATTTTAGATACCCCCCCCAGCCTCCTACTAACACCCCACACCCCAAGTTGACACGAAATGAAAATAATCCCAAGTTGAGTGGCCTTTTGTGGTTGCATCAGAAAGAAGAACTTGGGGACCAACAGTCTGGGAGGATACGTGACAAGCATTAAAAGAGGAAATGAAAAAAAAAAAAAAAAGACTCTCGCTTTCACCTTACCTTTTCAACATCTGCTTTCGTAACATTTATGTCAGCATCCATTTTCTCAAAGTACTGCTGGGCTCGGTCAGCCTCTTTGCAATCCCGCTCAAAACGTCTTTTACACTAAGAACAGAGGAAGATGGTGACAGGGAAAGTGATTGTTAATGAAACCATGAGATTCCTATATGAAGATGTAATTTTATCATAATTTTATCGGCATTCCCTCATTCCCCCTCCCCAAAAGCATTAGTTTCCGAACTGATTTGTTCCATGTCATCATTTCAGGAAGTTATTTTAAAATCTGCCTTTATTTCCATCCAAACTGTCTAATCTTTGTTCTTCCCTGTGATTTTTAGAAAAAGGATTCCACTTGGGTTCTCTGGGGCTCAACATTTTACTCCCAGTAATAATCTCTAGAAATCAATTAAATTCAAATTGTAAAAATCTCTAAAGATGTTAGGGTCTCTGTTTTGTACTTACTGTTGATTCAAACTTAAGTTAAATTCAGATCAGAAAAACCCATAAAGACATTTCTTGAGCGGCTGGTTTTTCACTTACTGATTCTAGTTGCTTCCAGCACGTCTCTATGTGTTGCTGTGCCTTCCGTCCATCGTGAAAGTGCTGAGGGGGGGTGGGGGGGGAGGAGGAGCAAAGACACACCCATGATTAGTACCCCATCTTTCTCTTATCAAGACTTGAAAAAAAAAATTCACCCACTCCAAGGATATTTAAATATTGAATATCTAGCCCATGCATTCCGAAGAAATGTAAGACTTAAAAAATAAATGAGAAATGAAAACCATAATAAGTTACTAGTCACAGAGTTCCATCTCTGACTTTAGCTATAATAATACTGAATGCTAAGAATTATTTATGCTACTTGTGAAAATGACAGGAATGCTTTATAAAGATGGCAATCAGATCTTTATTTTTAATCGCTTTGAGGTATAATTCATATGCCATATGATTCACCCACTGAAACTGTTCAACTCAATGGGTTTTAGTCTAGTCACAAAATAAGCAACTCTCATCACAATCAATTTCAGAACATTTAAAAAAATTTTCTGGCCATACCCCTGCCACTCCACCCTTCCGAGGCACATTCGACCATAGTTCCTCAACCAGAGATTGAATCCTCACCCCCTGCATTAGAAGGCAGAGTCCTAACCACTGGATTGCTGGGGAAGTCCCTTGAACATCTGTATCACCTCAGAAGAAATGCTGCACCTCTTAGCTGTCACCTCCCATCTTCCCCAGCCCTAGGCAAACACCACGCCACTTCCGGTCTGTATAGACTTGCTTACTCTGGACATTTCATACGAAAGGAATCGTACAATATGAAGTCCTTTGTGACTGACATCATGCTTTCAACGTATCATAATGTTCACTCAGCCTAACGTTTACAATGATCACACATAACAGTACTTCATTCCTTTTATTGCCACGTGGTAATTTTTGGGGTGACCCGTCCCCAGTTTGGGGCTATTATGAATCATGCTGCTGCAAACACTTGTCTAAGTTTTGGGGAGATGTTTCCATAACTTAGACTTTCTTAAACTTCAATTCACCTCCCTGCCATCTGCAAAGGCCCTGTGGCAGGTATATGCTTGGTGTTGACCACCAGGGACATCAGAGAGGCAGACCAAAGTGTCTCAAGAATGTGAGGAGATGGGGTCAGAGAAGAAAGGTGCAGCCTGTGCAGAGTCTGTAGGCTATTTGTCTGCATGAGCTGGGAAGTCGGGGATGTCATGTAAGAATGTTCTAGGTGGGAGTTCTGCTCCAACCCTGGAAATAATGGACACTTGCACCCTGGGGCGGCAGCGTACGTGGTGACAGAGGCTCAGACTCTGGGTGTCCTTTGATCAGGAAAATCACCAATAAATCAGATCAGATGTGGGCTGTGAGATACAGAGAGGTCAGAGTGATTCCAAGGATGTTCTGACCTGCATGGACCACATGCACGAAAGCCCTTGCCCCCTGGTTCTGTTAGACTTGACAGGTTCTGGCAGACTAGAGAGCGGGAATTTCCATCTGCACCGCCACTAGGATGCAAGGGGGTGACCAAGTCCTTTGACTAAAGGCCACCGCTCTGGCCGGGCAGTGCCCCCACAGCTCATCTCTGAAGTGCCTACAAGGCTCCCCTGCTCTTTGAGACCTAGGGCCACGGCAGCTCCCTACTGTGATCAGCCCGGGGTGTGGGGGGTACCACTCCATCCCTTCACTCTTCCTGAATCCTCTCCACAAGTGCTGAATGCTCCTTTTAATAAATGACCTTCCTTCAATGACTAGGCGTGAATGTGCTGTCTGTCTTCTGGCTGAGGAGGTAAGCACGGCTGGGAGGGGTGTGCAGTGGAGGAGGGAAGCGAAAGGGTGGCGGGCATGGAGAGGTCCCCTCGGTACTCAGAGCCTTTTCTCTCACCTCATCAGAACCTATGACTTAGCCGAGACACACAAGGCAACTGACCCCGGGAGGCCGGCGAGGAGGAGACAAAAATCAAACTCTTTTTTTTTTTTTTCCCTTAAAGAACAGTGTTCCTTTATAAGGGAATGTTTTCTTGTCTCTCTTTGGAGGTCACGTTTCACCATTTTAAGTGCCTCTTGACAGCAAGGTTTACCCATCTAGCAATTTTTTTTGGTCTGTAGGAGCCCCGTGGGGCTTCGTATTTCGAGTCTCATTTTAATAGACAGAGGGATACGACAGAAAAAAGATGGATACGACCAAATAGAGATGGAGCTGAAGGCAGGCATAAACAAGTAAGAAAGGATGGGCTTTGGGGAGGCGTAAGAGGAGCCGAGAGCAGAGTCGAGCTTTGGAGGGGAAGTACAGAACGCGAGCAACGCGAGCAGGTTTTCTGAAAGCCACAGACATCACTTTAAAGAAGGCGAAGGGGGGTGGGGAGGACCTGGGGAGATAGAGGAGTGAGGGGTTCAGGAGGGGGACAAAGGCTCAGCTGTGCCCCTCGGCCCGAGAGTCCCTCATCCCCAAACTGTCCAGAGGACCAGCCCCATTTCCTATGCAGGTCCCTGGTGTCCTATAGTTGGCTGAAAAGCTATCCCCATTTCTCCCCAATCTTACTTTGAGATTCAAAGACAGACACAAAAAAGAAAACCTCAGCACCCAATTCAGAGCTAGGCTCTAAGCTTCTACTCTAACAGCAGCTCTGAAATGAACGTTTTCACAAAACGAAAGCTCCCTCACAGCCAGCGCCGTCCTGACCCAGAGGAAACGCACACAAAGGCCGTGCAGAAGCGACGGACCCTGCACAGGAAGGTGGCTCGGGCTTTACCAGCAAAGGGATCGGCTCTCAAGATCACAGTCTTCCAAAAAAGGCCATGTTTTGGAAGCACGAGTGGATAATTTGATCGAAAACCTGCTAGATAGTAAATTCTCTTCCTGCTTCTTCATTTCCAGGTTGAATAATAAATATGCATTTATTTTTCAACCACTGTATGGGCCTCAACTTTATTGGTTAGCTTTTTCCCCGGAAGAGCTCCTGTCATAACACTCTCCCCCCACCCCCCCCCACCCCCCACCCCCACAACACCAAAACAATTATTCAAGAAGTATGCTTGTGATTGCATTTCCTGCGGCTTAAGAGAAAAAAAAAAACAAACCAAGTGTCACTGATTTTCTTTCTACTCTTTCTTGCCTAGTATGTGTTCTCCAAGATGGATTTGCCTACAAGACGCAAAAACCCTGGGCCGGCTGATCCCTTAGGAAACCAATGGACGGAACAAAAGCCCTTCTGATGGTTTGGAGCATCCCATGACCTAAATAGCTGCGGCCCTTTGTAGCCAGCGAGATCTTCCCTCCTTTAATGGCTTTATTTCAACAGTTGCAAAGTTAAACAAACCAACCAGCTTGCCAGATGTGTTTCTTGTTTATTAGCAAACAATGGTCAAACATTTTTTCACTGGGCAGTGAGCAAGTGTGGATCTAAAAAGTGTGCCTCCAAGCTCTAAATAAAGATGAATTGTTCTCGAGAAAAAAGATAATGGGCACTTCTTTTGGAGCCACGGAGTGAAGTCATCACAGCTCTTTTCTCCTATCAGAGGAGAGACAGGAAATGCCATCTCTAGGGACCCAGGGAAAAAAAAAAACAAAAACAACGCTCTTTGCTTTCTCCTGTAATAAGATGCTTTAGTTTCTCTTCAAACATAATAATAGACCTTTTTAAATGCCTGATGCTATCCGGGTGGCAGCGAAGCTTACTTTCAACTTTTTGGTTGAACCTTAAAAATATACAGGTAAAATCTATACAAATCAAATGAGCCTTCAAAAAATTTTCAGAAATTTCCCAGGGGCCAGGAGTAGCTGAGATTAAAAAAAAAAAAAAATCACAGGAAACCTAAAATAGGCAAGCATTAACTCAAAGCAAAATGACAAAGACAAAGCTTCAAAGCAGATTTAACTGTGCTGCAAGAAATCATCCTTAGGCTGAATAGATAAATGGTGAGAATATTCGTTACTCACACACTGCAATTAGGTACAACAGCTACTCATTTTGCTATATATATATATAATAGATCATCAATTTTAAAAACTACATTAAAAAAGCAAAATACGGCATTGATGTGAAAAGAGTCACTTCTTAAAAAAAAAAAGTGGAAAAAAAATTACAGAATAAACACTCAAGTAAGGCAAGCCAGCCATCTGGAATTTTAAATAAAACTCAGATTCTACATATGAAAACAAAGGAACACAAAAAAACTTTAAAAGGGGAAGAAGAAGGGAGTTTCTAAAAAATATATCTGGGACAAATACTAGTATTTCCAAAAAAAAACCTACAGCGTGATGGGCTTGAATACCAGAGGGCTTCTAGTGCTAGCCTGACTCGGGGTTAATTAACCTAATGATAAACTCTGTGTCTGTGGATATTCGTGCGGACTGTGTAGGGAAGCTGTGAAGCACCTTCAGACAGGTTCAGGGCAGCTGTCACTTCAGTGAAGCCCAAACTATAACCCCAGAAACATTTGTGATGGGAATTGCCTTGCGCTTTTCTTCAGTAAGACCTATTTCCTCTAAATTCATTTATAACAAAAATACTTTCTCAATGGACTTGTTTAAAGTTCCTAAAATGCCTGCCTCCCCGTGTCACGGGCAGTTACTTAACTTCCCCCATAATACTGACCATCTGGGCACTGGGCAGCCCCCTTCCCCCAGCCCAGTCCAGGTCCAGCAGCTCCGGTCAAGTTTCCGTCACCCCCTCTCCTGCTGTTCCCCTCCCCCACCCTCTTATTCTCCTGCTGGCTTTCACTCCCCAGAACTCTCCACAAACACACTATTGCTTTTTTTGTCCACACACCAGGCTCGTGGGATCTCAGTTCCCCAAACAGGGATTGAACTTGGGCCCTCGGAAATGAGCACAGGGTCTATCCACTGGACCTGCAGACAATTCCCCGCATCCACACTTTTCACCTAGACTCCAGTAGTCTTTTTTAAAACTGTTCTTCAAAACAATCCATTCTTTCACATTCCTTAAGATTCTAATTCCTCTGAAGAATCCTCATTCACTCAGGATGAAAGGATCTTCAAAGGATCGATAGTAAGCAGCCAATGGCTCAGATTCTTCACGTGATCTCTTCCAAGGGTATGAAACTGTTCTTCCAAACCAAACCAAGGGAAATCACCTTTAATAAGGGTTTTAGATAGAGTGCTAGGTTGATAGGTGAAACTTCAGGGACAGTCATCCTTCCCTGAGCTGAAAGGTTTTAAAGTCTAACTCAAATCATTCATTCAAGTGTGTTCATGGCACACCCACACGTGCAGGGTGCTACATTGCTTGTGAATAAAGCAAAGCTTCTTTCCTTGAGAAACTGTAGACACAGCAGTAGGAGAAGAGGGTAAGGAACTAGGGAGGGATGGGTGTGGGTGCAGGCAGCGTTTAGACAGGGCGGTCTGGGAGGATGCTGAAGCAGAGGCTTGAACAAAGTGCAGGAGTGAACTTGCAAAGTTCTCAGAAACACCCTTCCAAGCAAGCAGTGGGAATAGCTAATGAGGATGCTTTGAAGTGGGAAAGGGCTTGGCCTGTCCAGGGAACAGAGAGATGCCAGCGCAATTAGACTGAGAGGGAGGGTAAGGCAGGAGAAGAAAAAGGGCCAGACCGTGGATGGCTTCCCAAGCCCCATGAGCACGGTGGAAAGCTACTGGAAAAATGTAAGAAGGGAAGTGGCATGGTCTGATCTGCATTACTGCAAGGTTGTGCTGCCTGAAGCAGGGGGGTGCAGGCTGCTGCACCTGCCCAAGGGGGAGCTGGTGGTGGAGGTGGAGGTGGGGAGCTGGACCACGGACCAGGGGGCAGGCCTGGAAGCAGAGACGAGTTAAAACTAAAAGGCTTAGGACAGTCCACCAGATGAGAGACGCTGAGAGACTGGTTGTGCAGGAAGTGGTGAGAAGTGTCTGGATTCAGAACATTTACTGAAGGCACAGCTGACGGGACCTGACGTTAGCCAGAAGACGGGGCGAAAGGGAAGAATAAGCCTTGGGTGCCCCACGTTTTTGGCCAGAACAACTGAGTTAAAAAGGACTGCCATTCACAGACGGTGGGAATTGTAGATAGGAATGCTGTGCTTAGTCACTCAGTCATGTCTGACTCTTTGTGACCCCGTAGACTGTAACCCGCCAGGCTCCTCTGTCCATGGGATTCTCCAGGCAAGAATCCTGGCGTGGGTTGCTATTTCCTTTCCAGAGGATCTTCCCAACCCAGGGATCAAACCCAGGTCTCCTGCATTGCAGACAGATTCTTTACTGTCTGAGCCATCAGGGAAGTCCAACAGGCTAAGACGGAGGCAGAATAAAGGATAAACTCTGGGGAGGCACAGCTTGTTTTGGGACAGGTTGAGTGGACCACCTCATCACACAACTCTGGGGTCTCCTTTACACTCTTCCTGGGCTCCAGGGCCTCCACTGACAACGATGCTGCGTCGGTGAGTCAGGGGAGAGACACAAAACTTTCGTCAAGGAATTCTCACAAATTTCAGAAGAAAAAGGTCTCATTCCTGCTTACAAGGGGGAAATACAAAGTCGCATTTCAAATTCAGGAAGTCAAGGACAAGACTGAAGGATCCTGATAACTAAGTATGTCATCCCATAAATGAGAAAAAAGAATTTCTTTGCTTCACCAGACCAATGGTTTTGCAGGTGACAGAACTACAGTGGAGACAAGGTCTTAATAGAATGCTGGTCTTCACAGAACGTTCTTTGAAAACAGAGGACAGAACAAACCAAAATACACCTTTTGGACATACATTAAACCTGAGGCTATTAGTGGGTGTTGTATAAGCATGACTCACAAAAGACCAACTCGTTTTGTAGGGTTTCCTGCTTTTTGAGGGGTTTCCCAGGTGGCTCAGTGGTAAATGAGCAATGCAGGAGATGTGGGTTCCATCCTTGAGTGAGGAAGTTCCCCTGGAGGAGAAAATGGCAACCCCCTCTTGCCTGGGAAATCCCACAGACAGAGGAGCCCCGAGGGCTACAGTCCATGGGGCTGCAAAGAGCCAGACACGACTGAGCGACTCAGCACAGTTTAACAGCAGTAAGGAAGAACTAACTGCTCTTTAGACCCACTGCTCTTTTTCCTGATCACGAAATCTAATATCTGCTTTGCTTTTCTGCATTTTCTTCTTACAGGTTCTGGCTTTATAACAGAGTATCCACAGCTGAATCTCAACAGGACTGAATAAATCAAGAACAGATTTGCAATTAGCTTGATCACACAGATAAGCTCCTTTTACTTTCCGGTTTCCTTCATGCTAAGTTTTATCTGTTCACTGTCATCTCTTTTAAAAACATGTTCTAGGGAGTTCCCTGGTGGCCCAATGGTTAGGATTTGGTGCTTTCACTGCCATGGCTGGGGTTCAGTCCCTGGTCAGGGAACTGAGATCCCCCCATCTGCACGGCAGGTGCAGCCAAAACAGACGAACAAAAAAAAACCATGCCCCGGACATATTAGAGTCAGTCTGAGCCGCAGAACTGCCTTACAGGCCATTAAGCTTGTTTTGTAAGTTTCATAAACAGAACCTATCCAACACCTAACTTTAAGAAGAATGCATGACTTTCAGTTATCAATTTTTCAACATCTCTGAAACCTTGGGGAAATTTTTCTTATGGTCACTTCGAAGTAATGTGGGGTCTTGCAAGCATTATCTGAGATTTAGAAAAATTTTAGTGAGTCACTGAAGGCATTGTATAATTATTTCCTCTAGAACTCTTCAGATAACCATTGCCAAAAACTGATTCTGCTCCTGGCCAACATTTTGAAATGAAGCATTCTTTCCACCTGCCAGGAGAAATGTAGTTAGAGGTTCCAGTAAATGTTGGCTGGAACCTCCTGATTTCCCTCCTGGAGCTATAAATCTCCATAAATCCCTCATATGTGGTTAGTGGTGACCACTGCAGATAACCCTACACAGACTCAGAGGTTGGAGCTGAACTCTGTTCTCTAAAATTATTTAATAACTATAGCCACTAAAATTCTAATTATGAAAACTACATATTTTCAGGACTTCCCAGGTAGCACTATTGGTAAAGAATCTGCCTGCCAAGGTAGGAGATGTAAGAAATTCGGGTTCAATCCCTGGGTTGGGAAGATCCCCTGGAGAAGAAAATGGCAACCCATTCTAGTATTCTTGCCTGGAAAACCCCATGGACAGAAGAGCCTGGTGGGATACAGTCTATGGGGTCACAAAGAATGACCTCATGGACTGAAAGAGTTGGACAAAACTGAGTGAGCATATACACAGAAGGAAACTTACAAAAATGAGGATTTTGATTGACAAGGATTTTGAGTTTTTGTTCTTTAATTCAGAGTTTTTGTAAAATTTTGGCAGCTAATAAACGAGTCACAGTCACTCTACCCAAAAAGAAAGAATAAATTAAAAAAATCGAAGTTTTCATTGCATGTGGTCAGCTTACAGAGATAATGAGTATTGCTCTCACTGTAAATTTGTAAAAATCTAGAAAAACCAGCCCAAGCTTCCTGATAGCCCAGAGATAAAGAATCTGCCTGCAGTGCAAGAGATACAGGTTTGATCCCTGGGTCAGGAAGATCCCCTGGAGGGGGCAATGGCAACTTACTCCACTATTCTTGCCCGGAAAATCTCATGGACAGAGGAACCTGGTGGGCTACAGTCTGTGGGGTTGCAAAGAGTCAGACATGACTGAATACTCCCTCATGAAAAGCAAGCCAGTATAAAACTTCCAGATTTTACACATTAAAATTCACCATGCTGCCTTAGAAAGAACTGTTGATTTCCCCAGTTATTTCTACCCATGATCATTGAACACCAGTGAATCCCAGACACTGGCACAAAATCGGATGTGTTAATTTATCTTTGAGAATAAAAGACTGAATGCGAAGCAAAGGAAATGGTCACTGTATATTTTGACTTATACTCACCCCAAGGGCAGGCTACTAATTCCATTACTTCTGAAGAGAAGGTGAGCATCTTGCCAAAAATACAGTTGCCTTAAGTGGAGCCCATTAGGTGAAGAAATTAAGAGCCCCTGCCCCTCTCAGGCTTCCAGAAGTGTTGGTGGTCCCTAATGAGGACTGCTGCTGGCTCAAACACCAGGCAGGAAAGAACCTAAATGGCTGTGCTCTTGCAAATGGCAAGTCAAGGCTCTCTTTTAAAGAATTTCCTTTCACAAAATCAACACATTTTCATCAAAATAAGCAAACACACTTTTGTGTATCAGGACAGACACTGGTTATTCATAACACTAGCTGAGTGAGCTCCCTACGGAACAGAGCATGTGTGGAAACTGCTGCATAAAAGTTGTATTTCCTCAAGTCTACAAATAACAAATGAAAGAGAGTAGGGAGAAAAGGGAACCTTCCTACACTGCTGATGGGGACGTAAGTTGGTGCAACCATCATGGTGGACAGTATGGAGGTTCCTCAAAAATCTAAAAATAGAGTTGTCATATGAACCCGGGGCTTCCCTGGTGGCTCAGATGGTAAAGAATCTGCTGGCAACGTGGGAGACCTGGGTTCAACCTCTGGGTTGGGAAGATCCCCTGGAAGAGGGCATGGCAACTCACTCCAGTATTCTAGCCTGGAGAATCTCCACAGACAGAGGAGCCTGGTAGGCTGTAGTCCATGGGGTCTCAAAGAGTCAGACATGACTGAACAACTAAGCACAGCACAGCACATAAGATCCTGCAATTTCACTTTGGGGCATATATCCAGACAAAACTAGAATTCAAAAAGATACCTGTACCCCAGTGTTCACAGTAGCACTATTCACAAGAGACACGGAAACTTAAATGCCCATCAACAGAACAATAGATAAGGAAGATATGCTACATATATACAATGGAATACTACTCAGCCATAAAAAGGAACAAAATTATGCCCTTTGCAGCAATACGGATGGGCCCAGAGACACCATATGGTATGACTTCTATGTTGAATGTAAAATATGGCACAAGTGAACTTATCCTCAAAACAGAAACAGACTCAGAGACATGGAAGTAAGACTTGTGGTTGCCGACAGGGAGCAGGGGAGGGAGAGGGATGGTCTGGGATTTGGGGGTTGGTAGATGCAAACTGTTACATTTAGGATGGATAAACAATAAGGGCCTGCTGCGCAGCACAGGGAACTACAGCCAGTCTCCAGGGGTAAACTATCGTGGAAAAGAATATTTTAAAGGAATGTCTATATGTGTATAACTGAGTCACTTTGTTGTACAACAGAGATGGCAGCAAGATTGTAAATCAACCACGCTTCAATTAAAAAATGAAATAAATTTAAAAACAATCATCTTTTCCCCTAAAAACAAGAACCGTGAGCATCATTCTATCTTACAGTTAGAGGTTTTTTTAAATTAATTTTTTGAAACTTTCAACTTTTTTAATTAAAAAAAAATTTTTTTTGGCCACTCAGCGTGTGGGATCCTAGTTTCTGCTCTACAGCATAGTGACTCGGTTATACATTTAAGACTTCAAAATTTTGCTTAAGGTCAGACAACTCACTTGTGAGCACAACATGGCCCCAGAGGCAAGGAGAATGTCCCTGTCTCCCTCTGCTTTCATCTCTCACACTGCCAGAGTGCGTGCTGTTGCCTCAGCCGTGTCCAGCTCCGTGTGACTCTATGGATTGCCACCTGCCAGGCTTCTCTGTCCCTGGGATTCTCCAGGCAAGAATACTGGAGTGGGCTGCTGTGCCTTCCTCCAGGGGATCTTCCCAACTCAGGGAGCGAACCCAAGGCAGGAAGGAAACCTCATCTTTTGCATAGTGAGCCATTTCTCACCTTGTTAGAGATTAATGTGCTCGAACATAGAAAAATCTAGATGAAAAATGATTTTCTACTGCTATTGGAACTGAACCTGGAAACACTCTCTATTGGGAGTAATAAGATCCAGCAGTAATCCTGTAAATTCTAAACCGTCCCTTTGGGCAGGGAGGAACTCGCCACTATATTAAGTGGCTCAGAAGGTATTAGGGCTGACAGTTAAGAATGGTACTTCAGCAGGACAGTATTTCTAGTCAGCCACAAGAAACAATAGCTTGACCTAAAAATTTAAAAGCAGCTTGTTTTCAATGCCATCCGCCAAGTCAACGTTTTTAGAAAGGTCCTTTTAAATGCACCAGACAATACTGTTATGACACATGGTCACAAAGAGACCTGTAGATGCTCCTGCTTTCTGTAATAAACCCTGATCAAACCTTTCCTCTGGGGTAGGAAGGAGATTTTGTATTGAGAAGCAGAAGGACCTGATGGGAGGTTCTGGATATGCAGTGCCTATGCATCAATACCAGTGAGGTGCTGCTGCTGCTGCTGCTAAGTCGCTTCAGTCGTGTCCGACTCTGGGTGACTCCAGAGACGGCAGTCCACAAGGCTCCCCCATCCCTGGGATTCTCCAGGCAAGAACACTGGAGTGGGTTGCCATTTCCTTCTCCAATGCATGAAAGTAAAGAAGTGAAAGTGAAGTCGCTCAATCGTGTCTGACTCTTCGAGACCCCATGGACTGTAGCCCACCAGGCTCCTTTGTCCATGGGATTTTCCAGGCAAGAGTACTAGGCGGTTGGTACCTGTCTTGTTGTGACCCTCCCCGCAACTCTGGAAGGTGGTTTATTACCATCAGCCTCAGTCACAGATTCAGAACTAGGTTGCTCAGAGAGTTTTACATCCTGACTAAGGTTTCCTAGCTAGTGGGGCTGTTGGAGACCTAAGCGGGTTTGTTGACTGCAGACCCTGGGTCCCTTTCTCGCCTCCCCGACCCCCGGGAGCTGAGGCTCTCCGGACATACTTCTGATTCAGGCTCTCCTCTCCTCCCAGGAAGATCTGAAGTTCACTGGCAGCTCTTCACAGTGCCGCAGCGAAGTGGCAACTGGATTTGACCCCAGAAGAGGTGGATTTGGTCTCTAGCTCTCTTGGGGTCCTTCTGCTGATAATTACCATCACCAGAAAGTGGAAGCGACAGCAGTCCACTGTGGTTTTGAGAATCATCCTTAAGAAAATTAGATCACTTACGAAGAAAATTCAGGGTAACCAAAAGTGAAAGGTCATAAGGAGAAAGGCTGCTTAGTACAACAGGATCCCAAGGAGCCCTTTCTACAGCCCTTTCTATGCTGCGGAGACCTTCATACCCGTCAATCTGGCATCCTTGGATGTAAGTTCAAGAAAATAAACTCAGCGGGAATAAGAGCGTGTATGTGAACAACCACTGCCCAGAGAGGCAGGCTGGCTGGGGGCAAAATGCAAGTAAGACAATGAGCAAAATGTACAACAGCCTGCCCTTCCTCCTCATCAGTTATTATCACCTATAAAAACAAACACTTGGAAAAAAAAAGGAAACAAACAAACAAACAAACAAACACTTGAGGCCAAATGGTTAAATATCCAATATTATCAAAATAATGTTCGATATTAGAGCATCAACATACTGCCATATCATGCATTCTAAATAATGGTAACTATCACCATGTAATAAAGCAAAAAATAAGTTCATAAATCATTATATTAAAACACCGGAAATGTACCTGTATTTATTGCTATTCTTTCTAGAACTTTAAAAAGTTTCACAGTTTCCTAAATTTTCATCTGAATAGAATTACAAAAGGCTTTAAGAGAGTATGTTGTTTACATCTCCTCCCAACAGAACATCTGACTCAGAGAGATGTAATTCTCCCTAAAATAAAAGGAATGCCATGTATTGCAAGATATCATTTAATGTGTGTCTGTACTACCTATCATTTACTCATTAAATTACTATAATTTTTTGATTAAAGAAGGAAAAGAATGCAAAGTACAGATATGACACACTTTAAAAAAGACATATGATTAACAGAGAGGAAATTAAACAAAAGGATGTAGCCATAACACAGCACAGAGATACAGGATCCCCAGCTAGTAAAGTCTAACTGAGAACTAAGCTATGTTGAAGACGGCTGCTTCTGCTTCTCAATTCTTTCTTTCACTCCAAGAGTACTGATCGAGAGCCTGACACTCGTCACTCTTTCAGGGGCTGAGACAAAAAATGTCTTGTCCTTGTGGAGCTTGCCAACTCAACGGACATGAGTTTGAGCAAACTCTGGGAGACAGTGAGGGACAGGGAAGCCTGGTGTGCTGCAGTCCATGGGGCCGCAAAGAGCCGGACACAACTTAGTGACTGGACAACAACAACAACAACATAATGTTATTTACATGAAAATGCAAACATGAGAATCTATCTCAGCTTTGCTTTAGTACAGCAAGTTAAGTGACTGAACAACAGCAGCTAAAGAAAAATAAATAAATTAAGCAGGGGGGAGTAGCATAAATGAGGTGGAGAAGGTGGGAGGACCTTGTAACTTTTAAAAACTATTTATTTGTTTAGCGGTGCTGGGTCTTAGCTGTGGCATGTGGGATCTTTAGTTGTAGCACAGCAGCTTAACTGCGGCACATGAGCTCTAGTGCCTGACTCGGATGGAACCTGGGCCGATGCACTGGGGATGCAGAGGGTTAGCCATTGGACCACCAGGAAAGTCTCTATAGTCTTAAATAAGATAAACAAGACAGACTTGAATGAGAAGCTGACATTCCCGAGAAAGAAGTCGGGAAGTGAGTTCTGCAGATACCTAGGGAAAAGCTTTACCAAGGCAAGAAAACGCAGTGCAAAGGCCCTGGGCCAGAACCGCAGGGGGCATGGGTGAGGAGCAGCCAGGAGGCCATGTGGTTGGAGGCGAGGCATTTAAAAAAGCAACAGGAGGCCAAGTCACGTGGACTTCACATTTCACGATTCACTCCAGAAAAGAGAATGAATATTTCCCTCTAAGGTAAATACACGGAGTTTTTAACTTAAGAGCGTTGGCTAAAATGCCAACCTGTAAGAGTGAAGGAAAGTCAGGAAGAGACACGAGGCACAAATAAGAAGAAGGTGTTTAACATGGACTTTGCGGGGTCGAGGGAGATTCTGGACCCAGGGAAGCAGTCCAACATCGCAGCCAGATTCACTGTGTTTATTTTATGACTGTATGAGGGATTCTGCTTCATTCCAAACCTTAGCATTCTGTTTCGCTGCTTCCTTGCCGTCATATAAAAGTTCCCCTTTCGTGAACAGTCTATAGAGCCTGTCACCCTACTGCAGCTCTGGCGCAAGGCTTCTCAGTCAAGATGGACATTTTGGGTCAGGTAATTCTTTGTCGTGGAGGCTTGTCCTGTGCATTATGGGATGTTAACAGCACTTCTGGGTTCTACCCACTAGATGCCAGCAGCAACCCCCACCCCCAGCTATAATAACCCAAACAACCAATAACATCTCCAGACATTGACAAATATTTGCTGGGGTGGGTAGAAAAAGCTGTGCCCTCTTGGGAATCACCACTCTAATGTGAACAGACAAAAACCTCATCTCAACTTATTAACTTTGTTCCAAACACCTTCCTGCCTCAGGGCCTTTGCACGGCTGTTCTCTCTCCTGAATTCCTGTCCCAGGTGACGCCTACTTGTCCCTCAGGCCCTCTGGGGAACTTTCGCCTGATATGGCGCATGAGCATGTCAGGTGTTCCCATTATATGTTCATTTGTATATATACATTTGTACTTTGTGGAGACTATCACAATTGCAATTAAATAATTATTTTGGTCATAATTATCTAACGTCTCCTTCATTTCAGCAAAAACTCTATCAGTCTTATTGGCTCATATATCTCCAGAGCACTCAGAGCAGGCCTCAAACGTATACAGAAAAGCATTTTGTCGTTGTTGTTCAGCTTCTCAGTTGTGTCCAACTGTGACCCTACAGACCGCAGCATGCCAGGCTCCTCCGTCCTTCACTGTCTCCCAGAGTTTGCTCAAATTCATGTCCACTGAGTCAGTGATGCTATCCAACCATCTCATCCTCTGCCAGCCCCTTCTCCTGTGGCCTTCAGTCTTTCCCAGCATCAGGGTCTTTTCCAATGAGCCGACTCTTTGCGTGAGAAAAGCATGTCACTGGCCAACTTTGGTATTTTATTACAACAAATTATTAAGTGCCTCACAGGCAATCCAAGTACAGTGATACAGACCATGGCTTAATGATAAATCTCCTCGGTCAAAATCTTGACTATGAATATACTTTACTTGAGGGTACATTTTTCCCTTTTGTTAACAATAAAAGTCATGAAAAGACTGTAATGGTGATGAGAGGAACAAAAAGGCCCTTTATTAGATGATAATGAATGAGCCAGGGAACAGAGTGTCTGAAAGATGGCTGAGGCCATCTTTCTGGCTCTTTTGAACTCCTTATAAGGATTTATTTTAATATAATTTATTCCACACAGCAGACACCATATTACCTTGCTTACTCTTGTATGTCCCAGAGCCTCAAATATATTTAAATTCATCATAAGAGGTTAGTATTCTGGGGCCCACAGATGGGTTGCAGAGTATATAATGGACCCTTGAAATCATACGTAAAGACCTGTAAACACTTTCTAGGAATCGAGTCCGTAATTTTTATATGCTTCTCAAAGGTAGCAATTTAAGACCCACCATCTCATATGATTTCATTTAACTTTGAAACTTCTCGGGAAGGACTTGCCTGGCGGCCCAGTGGTTAAGACTCTGCACTTCCAATGCAGGAGACACAGGTTTGGTTCCTGATTGGGGAACTAAGATCCCACATGCCTAGCGGCATGGTCAAAAAATAAATAAAAGATAAGCAACAAGGATTTACTGTATAGTACAGGAAACCATAAAAACAAACAAAAACTTCGAGGGACAGTCCCATCATCTTTGCTCTACCTCTTAGGAAGAAAAACAAATTTTAGTTACCGATTTCCTCTCCTGCTTCAGTTCCTGGACGTAGCGCACTAACTCCGCAATGATCTGAGAGGTCATATTCTCGGAGATGACTTCATGCTGCCCAGCATAATCATTCATTTCATTCAGGGTGGCAAGGAAGGCTTTGCAAGCCGTGTACCTACAGAACAGAACACACACCACTCCTTTTCAAACAGGGCACATCCTCTCTCACGTGGCTTCCCGCCAGCGAAAGAGTAATTAACATTACTATCAGGGTAATATGCCTCCAGCTCCCATAGGGTCTTGACAAATTCATTACACATCAGGATGTTCTCATCAAAATGGCACATAATTAATTACAACTGAAACATTTTTCATTTTGAGAAGCCAAATTGCTCTATATCAGGCAACACTTGGCTTTGTCAGTAGCCCAGGTAAAACCCAAAATACATACACCTACTATATGTACTAATGTCATGGATATTTAGATCTAAATTAGAGGTGATAATTTTGGGCTATTCATGTTAAGATGTCTTAACTGCTGTCTGAAACGGACGTATTTCTTGGATGAATGAGACGCCTGATATTACCAAGATGTAGAGTGCACAGTCCATTCACACTTCCTGTATTTGCTTATACACACTTCCTGTATTAAGCTTTTCCTAATTACCTTAATTGAAACAATCTGGAAAAGGTCTAGTGCCTCTTTAAGAAGTTATTTGAGTAAGTTTTTATTGTCTTTCCCCCCATTTAAAAATTGACACAGATATGAATGAGGAGTGCAATCTGTTTTTGTAGATACACTACATCTGCAGAATATATGTAGATTTCCTTTATAATCATCCCAAGGACATACACATACTGCCACATAACAATCAATGATAGACACACCTGTATTCTTCTTCCTCTTTCGAGTTCTTTTTAGGTTGGTATTTCTTTGAAAGATTCCTGAAACAAAAAGGCAGACATATCACCTTATACAGAAGATAACTGAGAAATCAGAGAGACAAAAGATAGTGTTTTTGTTTACAAGTTAAAAAGTCACAAAATGGTCACAGCTGAACCATTTATTTCCTTCCATCTTTCGATGCGAAAGACTTGCGTAGATTTGAATCTTTTAGAGAAAGATAGAGCAAATATGAACAGACATGGTCACCAGCTGGTCACTTACCTGGATGTTAAGACCTGACATTATTTAACTAGAGGGCGTAGTTTCTATGCAGTGGCTTTTATTTACAGCACTGAGCTGGGGTAGTTTTTCTTACCAGGTCTCCATCCCGCATACTTATCCTCAGTCAAGCATTATTGCTTTAAATCCAAGGCAAACATATGGACTGGGTCCGAATGTTTAAAATTAAAATTCAAAGGGCATGTTTTCAAGGCTCTGTGGTTTCTCTTTCAAAGAGTTAATGAAAACCACTTGTGTGAATAAGTCTCCTTAAAGGAAGTAGAAATGATATTTGGAGGGATGTTTATGCCAAGACATTTAACTAGGAGAAATTTTAACCTGTGTAGCAGGCTCACACTGAACACACTCAGATTAGCCAAAATTGCTCTAATCTCTCTTCCTAATCCCACCTCCAGGTCAAGAATCCAAATACTCCCCTCTACATTCTGCTGGAGAAGGAAATGGCAACCCACTCCAGTGTTCTTGCCTGGAGAATCCCGGGGACAGGGAAGCCTGGTGGGCTGCCATCTACGGGATCGCACAGAGTCGGACACGACTGAAGTGACTTAGCAGCAGCTACATTCTGCATGCTTAAATTTACATAAAAACGAAGAGTGATCTTGAAAAAAGAAAATTCACTAATGGCTCCAGGGATTGATTTCTCTTGGGTCCTATTTTGGCTTCCGTAGTTAGAAGAACAGCCATAGATAAAGAAGGTGTGGTAACATATGTACAAGGGAATACTATGCAGCCATAAAAAAGCACGAAACAATGCAATTTGCAGCAACATGGATGGGCCTAGATACTATCACACTAAGTGACGTAAGTCAGAAAGAGAAAGACAAATTCCAAAGTTCGGCACCAAGGAACCTGGCTATGAAACAGAAACAGACTCACAGATACAGAGAAGAGATTTGTGGTTGCCGAGGGGGAGGGGCTGGGGGAGGGAAGGACTGAGTGTTTGGGATTAGTAGATGCAAATGATTACCTGTAGAATGAATGGACAATAGGGTCCTACTGAATAGTACAGGGAACTATATTCAATGTCCCAGGATAAAGCATAACGGGAGAAAATATGAAAAAGAAGTGACTCAGTAAGTGTATGTATAAATGAGTCACTTTGCTGTACAGCAGAAATGAATACAACATTGTAAACCAACTTCAATTTTTACAAAAAGAAGAAGGGGAGGAGAAAGAACAGTCCTAGGAGGTGACTAGTGGTCCACAGTGAGACTCTCCATATGACACCATTTCACTATTCACTTCTCTTTTTATTCCCTATTGCTATTCCTCTTTCATAGTAGCTACTTTCATTATTTCACATTTAATTTCTTTCATTTCCCCTGAATCTACAGATGTGCCTACAGAAGTATACAATAGTAAATTTGCAATTTTGACCATGATACATTTTACAGACAGAGTGAAACGTGAATTCGTCTCCAATAGGTGTTACTAGATAACATGAGAGGAAGAGGACTTCAGTGAAAAGGACATTGCTCTGGGAATCCAGAGACCATGTGTCTGGATGGTGTGACCTCGAGCAAATCAGTGGGCAAGTCTGTGCTTCCAGTTCCTCATCTCTAACCCTGAGGCAGGGGCGTGAAATGACCTCTCTTGTACCATAAAGTTTCGAAATTCCAAGGGAATATACATCACCCAATAGAATAGTGATTGCTGCAATTACTTAAAAAAGGCAGTACGTAACAATTCAAAATTTTTAAGTAGATAAACTGATAAAAGAAAAATGTACTGACTTGGAGGTTGCTATCACATGAGCTGTGCTTCAACTACACGGTGTTTTCTCTACTGATAACTCTCACAGCAAAGATCATCTGGTAGATTTAGATTCAAAAGACTGTGAAGAAGCAGTATTTCCTAAATACTAAATATCTAAAGCAAGTACTTTAGAGAAAAACAATAATGCAGACAAGAGAAATCTTGCATATCAAAAACACAGTGGAACTCTGAGTTGGCCTACCACGTTTCATCTTTAAAGATGTGGGGACTTCCCTGGTGGTCCCGTGATTAAGAATCTGCCTTCCATGGGTTTGATCCCTGGTTGGGGAACTAATATCCCATGTGCCTTGGAGCAACTAAGCTCCTACACCACAGTGAAGACCCAGTGCAGCCAAAAAAAGATTTAACAAGAACAGTAGCTCCAACTTACATGTACCAGGAATATTAGGAGGGGAGCCATGGAAAGCAGATGACTAGATAATCAATAGATTCTTTTGCAAATATATTTAAAGTAGCATATATGTGATCTGCAGTATTGAAAAGCCTAGAAGTTTCATGAGACATTTTTAGTGCATGGTTTTAAATCTCTTCTGCTAACCATAAACTACAAATGGAAAAATGCCACTTCTAAATTCACACCTTACATAAAAATCCATTCAAAACTGTTATTTTAGAGGTTTATTTAAACCCACACTTTCTTTTTAGCTTCCAGTCCTTAGCCATAAAAATAGTTCAAATTTTATACCTAATTGAAGGAAGCAGAGCTTGAAGAGATCCAGGAGAAACCAGCACTTTTTATAGTTCCGTTTTCCCAGTCAAATCCGAAACAGGATTAAAGACCTGTTGTGGGTGATCTCCAGTAAAGATGGTCTTTCTGTGCATGAGTATTACTTTGACAGTTTTAAACATATATAGCATTCAAATGCTTCTTAAAAGCATCAATGAATAATTCACTCTATAAATGCTAACAGAAAACTAAAACCTTAAGAGGTCTAGAAGAGAATTTCAGATCCAAAGATACTTCTGTCAGGGACCACTACAAAAAAAGAAAAAGACAGCAATTGCCTTTCCATTCTCTCGAGATGGGTTTTCTTGCCCTATGTGTATTAAGTTATTTTAAAAATAAGCAAGCAATAAACCACCAAAAGCAACTTTAAATTTATGAGATCTTTCTGAGAAACAAGTGTTTTATATATTTGCTCTTCAGATAGGCTAATTAAAAGGTAGGAGGAAAATACACATCTTAAATAAAAATACTAGACTTAAATTTGGTTGTTCCTAAGAGCTGCCAGGAGGCTTTAAAAAAGGAGATGCTTAGGCTCCATTTCAGATCCTCTGAAATGGAAGGTCTAGGGCTGGACCCAGGAATTTTTTTTTTTCTATCTTTCTTTTATACTTTTAAAAGCTCACTGCAGATTTCCAGATAAAGATGGCAAAATAAAATCTCATTAGAGAATTGCGCTTTTTTCCAACAAGAGGTGAAATAAAAGCCCGGAAATTTTCCAGAGCAGAAAATAAACCAATGAAGAAGGGCACATAACCTCAGTCTACACATTTTGAGAAGTGGTGACCCATGTGAGGGATGGAAGGTTCTAGAACAGTGTACAACAGATGTTTGACCCCTCCCTCACAGTCACGGGAAGGGAAAGAAGTCCACGGAACATGGACTGGCTGAAAATCGAGTCAGACAGAAGTTAGATGAGGGGTGAGCCGGCACTCAGGGACAGAGACAGAAACGCTCTGGGAGGCGGACAGGCAGGCTGAGCACCCGATTCCAGGGCCTGGCAGGGGCTGGGCTGGCCGCCTGGGCCTCCACTTCCCAGGGCCGTAAGCCGGACACCTGGAGGAGATCACCCCAAATCTAAGGATTCCCAAGGAACAGGAGTGAATGCTTATGACCTAATGGAGTGAATGTCAAAACAGAAACACTAGCAAAGTTTCAGAAGAGACAATGAAACTCAGAGTCTCAAAGACAAGAGGTACAAAGTCAGGCGCCCCATGGGGTTAACTGAAACTGGCGATTAACACGAATTCTTGAGCTTGCCTTCCAGTTTGTTAAAAACCCCTCTGCTTGTACCCTGCCTTCACCATTCAAGCTTGCTTTCTTGCTACAAAAGCCTTGCTTGTCTTCCAAGCATTACGCAGCTGAAACAGTAAGATATTTGCCTGGGTTGTTTTCCAGGAACCTGGAATCAGCTGTGTTGAGCTCAAGTTTAAGCCAACTAACACTGGTTTTGTGTCTTAGTTGCTCAGTCATGTATGATTCTTTGAGACCCCATGGACTGTAATTCGCCAAACTCCTCTGACCATGGAATTCTTCAGGCAAGAATGCTGGAGTGGGTAGCCATACTCTTCTCCAGGGGATCTTCCTGACCCAGGGATCGAACCCAGGTCTCCTGCATTGAAGGTAGATTCTTTACCATCTGAGCCATCAGGGAAGCCCCACCTAAAACTGGAGTTGCACAGGTGTCCAGTGAATGGCCTTTTGATGGTAGAGGGTCAGAAACTCCACCCTCAGATCGTGCTAAGCACTTCCATTTTGGAACATGCATCCCACAAAGAAGCAAGCAACTCAGGTACACCTGCACAGAAAACGAATGACCTCATCCTACCTGCACTCACCTTTCTCCACACCTAAGGCCAACCACCGCCCTGCTTCTTTAAGAAATATCCCACGACCCTCGCCTTCCAGGAGGCTGATCTGGGACTTGTTCTCCTGCCTCCTCCCTTGGTAGCCTAAGACATGCACATGCTTTATCTCATTAAGACCCCTCAACCACCTTGTAAGGCAGGAAAGATCATCATCCTTACTACTCACATATTACAGATGAAAAAAGACAAAGCACATAGAGTAATCTGCCCCAAATCATTATTACTGTTAAGTGGAAGAACATTCCAGACACTAAGACTCTAGGGTGGGGTCCCCACCTCCGGGATCTGATGCCTGATGATCCAAGGTGGAGCTGATGTAATGATAATTGAAACAAAGTGCACAGTAACTACAATGCACTTGAACACCCGAGACCGTCCCTCCCCCACCCCAGCCCATAGAAAACCTCTCTTCCACGAAACCGGTGTGCCAGAAAGGTTGGGGACCGCTGCTCTAGAATCTGTTCCTTTTAAGCACTTCACCAAACTGCCTGCATTAAATATAAGCAAGGCGAAAAGATGCAGTGTAATACAGAAGACAAGGGAGGAAGAAAATGAGAGAGAAAGACCCAATTTGGAAGAAAATATATAAGGGATGAAATAAACATCTGACTTTGCAATTGAAAGTGCTGTAAAGAAAACTGATAAAGAGGGGTCAACCACAAAGCCTTGCTTGGAAAAGTTACCAAACTGCTAAGTGGCACAAAAAGGTTCTTCATAGAGTCAAAAAGGGGAGCCACCTACAAAGAATAAATATTTGGCTGTCCCTAGACTTTTCCATCGGAGAAGGCAATGGCACCCCACTCCAGTACTCTTGCCTGGAATATCCCATGGACGGAGGAGCCTGGTGGGCTGCAGTCCATAGGGTCACTGAGAGTCGGACACAACCGAGCAACTTCACTTTCACTTTTCACTTTCATGCATTAGAGAAGGAAATGGCAACCCACTCCAGTATCCTTGCTTGGAGAATCCCAGGATGGCGGAGCCTGGTGGGCTGCCGTCTATGGGGTCGCACAGAGTCAGACACGACTAAAGCGACTTAGCAGCAGCGGCAGCAGCAGACTCTTCCACCAGAAGACAACGTAGCCACAAAGTTTGGAGAGAAAGAATGACCAGAGAATAATTTAAGTCACATTGTTGTTAGGTGCAGTCTATCCTCCATTATCTTTGGGGTCCACATCCATGGTGTCAATGAACTACAGATGAAAAATATTGGGGTGGGGGATTCCAGAAGGTTCCCCAAAGCAAAATTTGAATTTGCTTCATGCTGGCAACAGTTGACACACTATTTACATTGTATGAGGTATTATAAGGAATCTAGAGATGATTTAAATATTTGGAAGGATGTGTGTAGGTTATACAAAGATACTATGCCTTGTTATATAAAGCAACTTGAGCATCTTCAAATCTCTGTATCTGAGGAGGTGGTTCCTGGAATCGATGTTTGCAGACACTGAGGGATGACTGTAGAGTGGTATTCTCAAACAAGAAAGAACTCGAGGAGCATGCCAAAAGTTCCCATCAAGGGTAAAATATCCCTATTTTTCTTGATGCCAACAAACAAGGGGAGAGGCTGTGGGTAGAGGGAATGCTGATGAACATATATCTGTAATTAAGGCAAACTAACTGTGAGACTCATTTTATAAACCAAGTTACATAACTCAACTAGGAGAGGAAGTAAAAGACATAAATACTCTTTCCTTTATCTTTCCTAGCAGTGAGTCAACTGAGCCTGTTTAAAATTACAACATGAGTTAAAAACAAAACAAATAACAACAAAAACACACACAAAAAGACCCCACCAAACAGCAATGACAACCTGCTTTTTTTTTTTTTGCTAAATCTTATAAGAATTTAATATTTCAAGCTTGGTAAATCCTTCAAGTTTCACTTTAATATCTTGCTAACTGTTCAAATAAATTTAAATTCAATACCTTGTATATACAATATGCAGTATATTTTATAAAATGACTTTGACAATTTCCTTTCATTTACAATGGGCTCCAATTTAAAAAAAAAAAAACAACCAGGAAAAGAATGGCTCAAGAAGAAAGTACAAATGACTCCAATGCATAAAAACATATCCAACCTCATTCTTACTAAGAAAAACATAAATTACTGGTCAGATCTAGCAATTTTTACTTATCAAATCAGCAAAGATTAAAAAAAGACACATAACAAGAAATACTGAGGGTCAAGGCAGGTAGCAGTGCCATGCACTCTGGGATGGTGATAATGTTACAGTTTCCAAGAAAGGCCACTTGGCAAATTTTACCAGAACCAAAGGGCTACTTTTAGGAACTTATTCTCTAGACATGTTTGTCCAAGTGTTTCATTCAAAGTTATCCATCGCAACTTTGTTCAGAGTTGCAAACAGCTGGAAACAATCAAGGTATCCACCAATCCAGTACAACACTGTATAGCTGTGAAAGATAAACATGAACTCCTAGAATAATCTACACGGTGCAAAAAGGCAAGGCCACCCTGAGCTTCAGGGAAGCAAGGATTAGAAGTTTCAATCATATGAGTTCATTACCTGGTCATGACAAATAAGTCACTGTTTTGTTTCGTTTTTTTTTTTTAAGAAACAGATTGCTAAGGGGCAATCAATAGTTGGTTCTCTTATATAGGCCATATAACATATTTTAAGATTATATTAAGAATTTAACCCTGCCTTGAATGGAGGGGATTCCCTGGTGGCTCAGCAGTGAAGAATCTGCTTACAATACAGGAGACATGGGTTCGATCCCTGGGTCGGGAAGATCCCCTGGAGGAGGGCATGGCAACCCACTCCAGTATTCTTGCCTGGAGAATTCCATGGACAAAGGAGCCTGGTGGGCTATAGTACATAGGGTTGCAAAGAGTCAGGCGTATCTGAAGCGACTGAGCACTCATGCACACATGCCTTGAATGGAGTGTAACTATAGCAGGTATCAGCAAACTTATATATAAGCATATATACACACACACATAAGCAAGCTTAGAAAGGACCAGACACTAAGTATTTCAGACTTGCAAGCAGGTCCTGGTCATGTGGTCTCTGTTGCACTGTTCCACTGCCATTTTTTTTTTTTTTTTTTTGCAAAAGCAGCCACAGACAATACATAAATGAATGGATGTGCCTGTGTTCCAATAAAACTTTATTTATAAAACCCGGCAGTGATGGATTGGGCCACAGAAGTGGCCAATAGTTTGTTAACCACTGACCTACAGAAACCAAAGCCTTAATTATCATCTTCTACATCTAAAATAAGTTAGCATTTTTTTTTCTTCTAATGCAGAAAAGAATTAAACGACAGATATCTCTCTCCAAAAGTGATGTTTTTCAACATCATAGTGGTATTTCAAGCAAGTCTTTGTTGAATATGCTCCAGTCACACTGGCTGGAACTTTTCATTCCTCGAACTTATCTGTACTGTAGGAGCTCTGCACTTGCTGATTCCTTGGCCTGGAAGAACGACTCTCAGACCTTTGCTTGCTGTCTGTCAGTTCTCAAGCTATGGATTTTCCCTGGCCAGTGTGACTAAGTAACCCTTTCCCCACATCAGGCTTTAATATTAGAAAGTTATCAGCACTTTGGGAAAACCAGAAAGTACAGCAGGGAGGCAAGGAGGCCCTCACTGTGCAGGTGACATTTGAGCAAAGACTTGAAGGAGGTGAGGCAGTTGGCCACCTGGATCCTGGGAGATAAAACCTCTGTGTGATCTGTATGAACAGCCGTGTAACATCCCTGCGGCGAAAACAGGCCTGGCACGTACAAGATTGAACAAGGAGGCGGGGATGGTTAGAGCAGAGATACGAAGGGAGAGAGGATGTCACAGAGGGAGGGAGACCGCTTGTGTTGGCTTTGTAGGACATACACCGTAAGGATTTCAGATTTACTCTGAGGGAAACTTGAGTGGAGGGGGCAGTGAGGAGAGGGAGAACTGGGCTGCAGAGATGCAGATTTTGAGTGGAGAGATGCCTTTTCAGAACGTTACATGTGAGATGTTTTCTAGACATCCGAATGGACATTCTGAGCAACCTGCTTCTGGAGTTCAGGATAAAGGTCTAGCTTGGAGACACATGTCTGTTGCCATAGAGACCATCCTGAAAGCCAGGAGACAGACAAGATCACCAGGAGGGCACAGACTGAGAAGAAAAGAGGACCGGGAGTTGGGCACTGGGGCAGATTAGGGTGAAGGGGCGGGAGGAGACAAGGAACCTCTAGGGAGCCTGAGCAGAGCCTTCCAAAGAGCGTTCGGTGAGACAGGAAGGAAGCCTAGAGATGGGGGTTTCAGATGCCAAGTGAGGGAAGTGTTTCGAGGAGGCAGCATCCACCCCATCAAAGCTGCTGAGGGGTCAAGGATGGTGAGGACTGAGGACAGGCAACTGGCTGGGCCAGGATGAAGGTCACGGGCACCCCCAAGGAGCAGTTCACACAGGTGAGCTTAATAAGGAGAGGAGGGGTGAGCTCAAAAGTTTTGTTTTCTTTGTGGATTTTCAACGACGGGAGACAGTGGTGCGTTTCTGTGCAGATGGGGGTCATCTAATAGAAAGGGAAGCACTGATAACACGGAGATGGAGGGAAAACTAGTGGGACAGGGTTCTGGGAAGGGCCAGTGTGTAAGAGGTGGGCTGGGATTCGGACAGGAGCATCAGGTGTGGGAACAGATTCGGACAGGTGGGTTACAGAGTGTGAGACTCTAAGGACGTTTTCCTTGGACCGCTTCAATTTTCTCAGGGAAGCGGGAAGCAAGCAGTGAAGATAGGAAGGAGATGTTGGGCTGTGTGGCAAGGAGAGCCATGAAAGACTCAGGCAAACGGAAAAGCAGATCAGCAAGGCACTCTGATTACTCCTCAGCACCAAGGGCCCTGCCCAGATCTCAGTCTTAAGGATTAGAAGACACTTCCAGAGGACTAGTAATTGTCTTGAAGGCAAGGTTCAATTACTCATTATCTGTTTCTGTCAACTTCTCCTATAAGCACAGGACTTTCCTGGTGGCTGAGAGGGTAAAGAATCCACCTACAGTGTAGGAGACCTGGGGTTCGATCCCTGGCTTGGGAAGATCCCCTGGAAGAGGGCATGGCAACCCACTCCAGTATTCTTGCCTGGAGAATTCCCATGGACAGAGGAGCCTGGTGGGCTACAGTCCATGGGGTCGAAAAGAGTCGGACACGACTAACCGACTAAGCACACATCCATAAGCACAAATGTAGACATTTTGCAGGGGTGGAGTAAAACAAATGTTCCAGACATTTAAATCTCAGGAAAAGGACTTCCGAAGAGATAACAGCCACAGCAGTAACACTGCTATTCTAGATCTGAAACAGGGGGAAATGGTCAACGGAGAGCTATTAAATGCTACCCCAAACCTACTGCTGGAATTGGGAGTCTTTTCCAATGCCTCCAGTTTTGTGACCTAAATCCTCGCTCACAGAGAGTGATGAGAAAGGTCCGGGAGACAGGTGCTGCCCAGAGGGCAGCCAAGCAGCGCCTTTCTGTCCTGACACAGAACTGGTGGAGAAGCTTGCCGAGGACAGACTTTGCGACATCAGATGACAAACCTTCCAAGCAGGACAAGGCAGTGGCCGAGCCTCCAGGAAAGAGGAGACGACGCCAAGAGAGAAAGTCAAGGAAGGCAGGGAAATCCTTTAGGGGAGACTAGCAGCAGCAGCAGCAGCACGCTTTGGCTAAAGTTGTTGCGCAACCCATCTCCACAGAGAAGACACCAGTGCAATGTTTAAATAATCAACACGGAGCAGCTCGTTCGCCACGCCCAGTGTCAGTAATGAAGCTTTCAACTGCTAATGAGGCTGAGCACATAAGGCATCAGAAGTTCATCTGCAATAAAATTTATTTATAAAAATAAGTTTATTTATTAAATTCTTACTGAGTCAATTTAATTTTACTTAAGTTTTATTCAGCAAAATTAAATAAAGACAATTTAATTCATAGTAAATAAATTATCAAATTATTATTAAATAATATATTTATTACTAAACAAATTTGTTGTTGCTGCGGCTCCGTCGCTATGTCATGTCCCACTCTGTGACCCCATGGACTGCAGCACACCAGGCTCCTCTGTCCTCCACTACCTCCCACAGTTTGCTCAAATTCATGTCCATGGAGCCGGTGATGCTATCTAACCATCTCATCTTCTGCCGCCCCTGTCTCCTGTTGCCTGCAGTCTTTCCCAGCTGTACTATTAAGCAAATAAATAGTAAATTTATAAAAAAAAACTATAAAAATGATTTCATTGAGCAATATATATTGTGTTTTATCTACTCAATGGAAACAAAACTTATCATCCGTGAAGTGCACCATACGTACCACTTAGGCACTTATTAAATGACAACAAGAGCTCTCTAAGATGATTCTTTCAAAGATACATGACATTCACCTTGTCCAGATGGTCTCTGGATTAAAATGAAATGTTTCTAAATTGAAAGTCATCTAGGTATTCACAATCTGCACAAACCAACAAGAAATCATTAAAGATCTTGCCACTTCAAGCTTAGTTCTGCCAGCAACTTTTAAATATTTTATGTAAGAACACAAACTTCTTGGATAATTTTGTCCTTGGAGTTGTAAGAAGGGCTGCCTGAGGACCACTCAGCTGCTGCTGGAGGGAACATGAATCAGACGAGCTCTCTGGAAAACTGACTCCATCTGCTAAATCTAAACATACACAAAGCCTAAGACCCAGGAATCCCACTCCTGGGCATGTACTTTATACCCCAAGTTGGAAACAAGCAATAGCCTAGCGGCAGTAGACTGGACAAGCCTTGACACACTCATCAACCAAAATAAAAAGCACCACAACATGTAACGAATGAATCTCACAGACGTAATGAGGAACAAAGGAAACCAAATAAAACAGTGCATAATACATGATAACATTCACCAAAGCTTCAAAAACATGCCAGACCAATCCATGTGGTCGGAGATCAGCAGAGTGGTCAACCACGGGGGCAGGGGAGGGGGATGAACCCCAGAAGGGACTGGGGGAGTGGGGGCTGAGGCTGGTAATTTTCTGTTTCTTGACTTGGGTGCCGATCATATAATTGTATTCACTCTGAAAATTTCTGGAGTCATACACTTATGATATGTGTCCTTCTCTGTTGTTATGTTTCAAATAAAGTTTTCTGGGAAAAAAAAAAGGTGCTCCAAAATTCAGCTGCTAACCTTTTAAGCAACAGAACATAAAAGCAATAACTTGGTTTTTCTGTTTACTGTGCTCTGAAAAATAATTTTCTATATGGAAAAAAAAATTGCTTTTACTGCAATATAAGCTTTCCTGAAAGGGGAAAATCAATATTTAAAGGCTTACACATTTATGGTATAAAATGAGGGTATAAATGACCCTTACATTCATTCTGCAGTTAACAAACAACCTTTCTCAATATCAACTTACCTGAGTTGTTTTGCATAGCTGAGTTCAATCTCTGTCCTCTCCTTTACAAATTTGATGTATTTCTCAAGAATATCAATTCCCCACTGTGTGTGTTTTTCTAAGTTGTCAAATTGATCCTGTTAATCAAAAAAAAAAAAAAAAGGCAGAGCTTGTAATCTTTGTCTGTGATTAACATAACTTCAGTTCTCTCAACAATATATCAGTACGTAGAAAGCAGTTCTAACATTTTCCATGATTGTACTTGGGTGCTTTTTCGTTGAGCAATTTTAAATCAACATTACCAAATTTGGTTTGAAAACTGCCTGAGATATTGAACTCTGACCCATCCATTCACGTTCCTTATTCCTGTTTAGAAACGTGGTGTTTGGATATATTTAATGTATTGGCACAAAGCAGAGTGTCTTCTGCAGATACCAAAAATTGAGAGATGAAACACACTCCCGAGTTAACTCAGCCACACTCTTAGCACCTGAAGGGTCATTTGCGAGTTAACTTTCAACATAAGCTCATTGAAATTTGGGGCAAAGAAATGGGAGAGAGAAGAGTTACAAAATACTACTTTCTTCAAACAAATAAAATGACTCACATGGACTCTATTCAATATTCACCCATGCGTCAAGCCTACCGTGTGGGGCAGGAATGGTGACTGGGGCTGGGGAGCCAAGAATAAAAATATGGCCCCAATGTGCCGAGTGCTTGAGAACAGCAGTCTGGAAGAGTGAGAGCGGTAGGTATTCCAGCCACAGCTAATGCAAAGGCAGGGAGAGGACCAGGAATCAGGTGGACTGGTCTTGCTAGAGCCCAAGGTGGGGGTAGGATGCAAGGGAACGAGTGGCAGTGGCTGATGGAACCCGAGGGTCCCGGCTGAATCACCCAAGGCCTTGAATGCCGAGTTAAGGTGCTCAGACTCTCTGGTGGGCACTAAAGGGCCTGCAAATGGAGGGGCACTGCCAGAGATACATTTAGCATCACCAGGAGCTGGATGTCAGGGGACGGTTCAGTAATCCAAAGGCAAAAAGCCAGGAGCAGAGGGAGGGAGTCTACAGATCATGAACCAACAACCAGCGAGCGTGCAAACAGTTCCATTTAGAATGCATGAACGAGGACCTAGTGTATAGCCCAGGGAATTATATTCAGTATCCTGGGATAAATCATAATGGAAAAGAATGTTTAAAAACGCATTGAAAAGATTATAAGAAAAGAATATAGGTATGTGTATAAGTCAGACACTTTGCTATACCACAGAGATGGCACAGCACTGTGTATCAACTATACTTCAAACAGAAAGGCTTCCCTGGTGGTTCACATGGTAAGAATCTGCCTGCAATGCAGAAGACCTGGGTTCAATCCCTGGGTTAGGAAGGTCCCCTGGAGAAGGGAATGGCCACCCACTCCAGGACTCTTGCCTGGAGAATTCCATGGACGGAGGAGCCTGGTGGGCTACAGTCCATGGGCTCGCACCACTGAGCTCAAACTCAGCTAGCCTTCATGACAGATTAGATGGAGAGTTGGAAGGGATGTGCAGGGCAGAATCCTAGGGTGGCTGCTTGGTTCTGCTTCATGGAACCCTAACTCAACAAATCACTTCACCCCACACTGCCGCCCCTCTGGCTGTCTTCTCCATGAAGCAGAACTCGGTCCCACAAAACAGTTGGAGAAACCTCAACGTAAGAAATTCAGGTTTTCTTGGATGTCCCTGGTGGGGTACCGTGAATAAGAATCCATCTGCCAATACAGGGGACATGGGTTCGAGCCCTGGTCTGGGAAGATGCCACATGCCAGCAGGACAGCTAAGCATGTGCTCCACAGCCACTGAGCCCAGGTCCTAGAGCCCGTGAGCTGCAGCCACTGATGCCTGTGCGTCTAGACCTGTGCTCTGCAACAAAAGGAGTCACTGCAAGGACAAGCTCGTGCACAAAAGCAGAGTAGCCCCCACTCTCCCCAGCTAGATACAGCCCAGAGCAGAGCAGCGAAGACCCGGCACAACCAAAAATAAATAGATAATTAATTTAAAGGAAAAAAAAAAAGAAATTCAGGTTTTCTTTTACTACAATGTTTTCTAATTGAAAATTAACACTGTAAAATGTTTATCTCGATATCTAATAACGTTTACTGTTACCATTAAAAAAATCGAGTGAAAGAAAGTGAAAGTCACTCAGTTGTGTCCGACTCTTTGCGACCCCATGGACTGTACCATCCATGGAATTCTCCAGGCCAGAATACTGGAGTGGGTAGCCTTTCTCTTCTCCAGGGGATCTTCCCAACCCAGGGATTGAACCCAGGTCTCCCTCACTGCAGGCGGATTCTTTATCAGCTGAGCCACCAAAAATCAAGGACTAATATTAAAGACTTTCATTGATTCCTGGTCCCCAATAATAGATTTCACAAACTGAGACTTCACTGCTCAAGAAGGTTATTTATGTTACCTCTAAGGACAAGGATGGTCAGGCAAATTTAAAGTGTAAACAAGACTGTAGATCTCTTTAAAGTACTTGAGAGAACAAATATACAAACAGTTCGAGTAATGACTGCAATCATTCCTAGTTATTCAGAACAAGGCTTCTTTTTATTTTTAATTGGCTGTTTTATTTTAGTCTTTATTTTGGCTGCTCTGGGTCTTTGTCGAGGTGCATCAAGGGTTCTCTAGTTGCAGGGCTCGTGGACTTAGTTACCCCACAGCATGTGGGATTTTAATTCCCCAACTAGGGATCAAATCTGTGTTCCTTGCATTAGAAGCTGGATTCTTAACCACTGGACCACCAGGGAATTCCCAGAGCAAGGCTACTTTAAAGCTTTCTGCTAATCAGTAAACCATTGTTAATACAGTTTTACAATGATCTTATTTATTTAACTTTTTCATACCCCTCCCCCCATTTGAGACCCCTCTTTCTGTATAATTTCTACCACCAGAGCCTTACTTTTTTTTTTCCGCCCATGCTACGGGGCATGTGGGATCTTAGTTCCCTGACCAGGGATCAAACCCACGCCCCCTGCGTTGGAAGCATGGAGTCGACCACTGGACCATCAGGGAAGTCCCCAGCCTTACTATTTTTAAAGGTATAGATGTTTCCTCAAAAACTTACTAAGATCATCTGCTCTTAGATTTCACCCTTGTCCTGCTAACAACCAAACTTCCTATTTTTCCTTACTATATTATTTTGCGATTCTTTTTAGCACTAATATGTACAATATAAAGCAATAGCTTTTGAGATCAAAAAACTTAAAAAAAAATTTACACTTGAATTGAGCCTATCTTAAAAATTACTGGCCTCAAACTAACAATATGTTTTCAATAAAGTTCTCTCTATTCAAGACCATTCTGCAAGCTATAATAAAGTACTTACTAAAATAAGTGTCCAAATGGGATAGAAGATCTTAATAACAAACAAAAAAACAACCTGACTCGATAACAAACTAGTGTTGCTCATGAATATAGTATAGATCTTTTTTCTGCTATTATTACAACACCTCAGTGACGCAGGACTCGACTGTTGCTGCCACAGGGATGGCCGCAACATGGACTTTTTGACAGCAGCTACAAGAAAATTCAAAACAGATGGAAAACCAACCAACCCGCTTACATTCTTGATGGAAATATGGAAAACTTGATGGGAAAAAAAAAAACAAAACCAAAACCCTCCAGATCTTAAAAAGACTCTTTTGTGAACAAATATTGTAGGTGGTTATTTTTCAAAATAGCCTTTACTACTTTGCAGATGGTACCATGATCAAAAATGAGTCCTTTCCATTTTCTGTGAATTAGACTTGATTTAAAGAGAGGGAGGGAGAGAAACAGAGAGAGAGAAAATGTTTTCCTGTTTGATGTCACATTGCAGCAGTTTTGAAGACTCCTTTCCCCCCTTAAAATTCATTAAAGACCCCAAAGAGTCTTTGCTCATCTTAATACATACCCATGTATGTGTGTTTATTTGTATACACACAAACAGAGGCTGTGCTGGGTCTTAGCAGCAGCACACAGGACCTTTTTGCTCCGGCACGTGAAATCTAGTTCCCTGACCGGGGATCAAACCCAGACTCCTTGCATCAAGAGTGAGGAGTCTTACCCACTGGACCACCAGGCAAGTTCCTGTTTATCTGCTTTATAGCTATCAATATTTACTCTACCAGAAATTAAAAGTTGAAAGTCTTAAAAAATATCAATTCATTTTTAAAAGACAACAATAAATTTGTTGTATATTAATTGACCTAATGTATATATTATTTTTAGGAACTTTACTTCAAAAAAAAACCCCCTCCCCTCAAAAAAATTAGAAGTATGGCACTGTTTTACATGTCTACAAATCTCTTTAATGTCTGGTTTAATCAAAGACAGCTGGATTCTCATCTTCTTTCACATTCAGTCTGTCGTGGGTCCTTATTTTGGTAGAAGTATATAAAATAATACAACTTAACCCAGATATGCAATGGTTAGAAAATAGAGGCGTATTTCAATGCCTGTCTAGATAATTGTGGATACCATACCCAAACTCAACAAATAGTAGTTTCTTAAAGGCTGGCTGCAATGTGAAATTTGAAACCATGCAATGAATTTTTCATACCAGTTACAATAAAATGCGCTGGTCTGTCCTGCACTCTGAATGGATCTCTTACCTGGGCGTGACTGCATTATGCTCTGGCCATTTGGAAAATATTATTTCACTTATTATGCAGATCTTCCAAGTGGTGACGCATTTCAATATAAACTATTTTAGAAACACATGTCTATATCATTACTGATCTTATCCGATGAGTCTTTAAATATGTGGTCACAGTCAAGGTCACAGCGGCAAGGATACATTTTCCAAAACTTTAATTTCCACTTAAAAGCTGGGATTTTATCATTGGCTACAAATACTGTCAGTTGTTTCCTTGAGGTGACAGGCTTGATTCATTCATTTTAGAGAAAATGTCTGCCAAATGCCTGAGAGTTCATCTGTTGATTGTTCTTTGAAGTAAAAACGATATAAAAGTGGGCTTCCCTGGTGGATCAGTGGTAAAGCATCCACCTGTCAATGCAAAAGACTCAGATTCATTTCCTGAGTTGAGAAGATCCCCTGGAAAAGGAAATAGCAACCCGCTCTGGTATTCCGACTCTTTGCAACCCCATGGACTGTAGCCCACCAGGCTCCTCTATCCATGGGATTTCCCAGACAAGTATTCACTGGAGTGGGTTGCCATGCCCTCCTTCATTTGGTCTTCCATGGTTTTCCTCATTGCAGGGCAGATTCTTTACTGTCTGAGCCACCAGGGAAGTCCAAGAATACTGGAGTGGGTAGCCTATTTCTTCTCCAGGGAAATTTCCTGACCAAGGAATCAAACCAGGGTCTCCTGCATTGCAGGCAGATTCTTTTTCAGCTGAGCCACCTGGGAAGGCCCCTGATAAAAGCAGCTAGTCCAGCTCAAAATACAATCACTTAAGTATTCTGGTTTAATATTCTGGTTTAAGTATTCTGGTTCTTATCTTGCCACACTATTAAAAAGATGAATGATGTATATTTAAACATTGAGATTCATTCATCTTTACTGTTTCATCAAAGACATTTAAAAATAAAACTGATTTTTTTTTTCAAACAGGTAATGATGAGAATACAATAACCACTACCACAATTTGGAGCCAGCACCCTGATTCCTGCTAAGCCACCAGTCATCTTACCCACCACTGCTTTTGTACCATTAGTGCAAACGCCCACACGGCGAGAAAGACAATGTCTTAGTGTCATTATGAATATAGTTTTGACCTCGTGGACTCCACGAGAGGGTTTCTGGAACCTCCAGAGGTTCAGACACGCACTATCACATGACACATACTCTAAAACTTCTACTTGAAAGCTTCATATTGCCAAAGACGAAGAAAGTCAGATAACGTAGGACCTAATGGAAAATGTTTAATTTATAAGTGTATACTATACATACACTCAACAAATAACTCCAAATTTGCCAAGATAACTGCAAATGGATGTGTCCAAGTAACTGATTACAACCTGACAGGTACCTTTTCAGAATCTCTTTCCCCCTCCCCCTTACCAAGCCTTCTCTTGAATTCTCATTGCTCCTTGAATTCTAATGAACCAAACGCTCCTGGCAGGAGCTTTCAGCTACAAGGGGCTGAGTAAGCCAAAAAGACAAATGAGGAAAGCGCAACTGTATTAATCAGTATTTTACAATTATTTTTTCATGTCCTAGACTGTGATCAAGCTCCTTTATACACTGAAGATTGAACAATGAAATAAACATGAACTCTGGCATTTGTTTAGGTCATGAAGTTATCTTCATCAGAGGTTCTAAAAAATCATGAAGTTTACTTAACTTTTTGTATTTTGGGTGGTTTTTTTTTTGGCTCCACCATGTGGTATGCGTGACTTTAGTTCCCTGACCAGAGATTAGCATTGGGAGCATGGAGTCTTAACCACTGGACCCCCAGAGAAGTCCCCAAATCATAAAGTTTAATACAAACAAAATTTGCCTTCCCATAGACCCACAATATAAACCCATCAGTCAGGGTGAAGACTGGTTTCTCTAGGTCAGATATAATGACTATTCTTGCTTACTCAAGAAGACTTCTGAAATCGGATTTTTTTTTTTCCCAAATGATGCCAAAGAACTAACACAGGAACTATGAGCACAAAAGCTATTTAAGATGAAGAGACGCAAATCGGCCACAGTGAAGCTGTCTCCAAAGTACAGGTCAATTCTTAACATGATACTTCCTCTAATCAAAGAGGATATTAAACAGACACATCCGAAATCCCTGGAAAAAGCCAACCTGATAAGAAACTGAGTTGCCAAAGTCACCTCTGTATAAATGGCTCAGACTGGAGAAACGGTATCCAAAGGCAGTCCTCCTCTACACGGAAATGCAGAAATCTGTCCCCCTGCGGGAAGTTACTTACTCAGGAAAGGGAATTATCCCCTCCTGTCACTGGGGTACTTCCATGTGGTATCAAACCACTGTCTTAGGATGCTCTAATTCTGTAAGAAACCCGCTTTCCTGAGGACTTGGGCACCTTGCGAAGCACCAGATCCTAAATGGCTCTGTTTCTTTTTCTCTTTCGGCCGTGCCACGTGGCACGTGCGATCTTAGTTCCCCAACCAGGGATCAAACTTGTGCCCCCTGTAGTGGATACTAGATGTCCTAACCACTGGTCGGCCAGGGGAGTGCCCCACATGGCTCTATTTCTACAGAATCCCTTGGATGATATTGCTGGTGCTGGCGTCCTCTTCTCTTTGAGGGAAGTGTTAGAAGAGATTTGAAAAAAGATAGATACAGGTATATGTGTAACTGAATAATTTTGCTGTATACCTGAAACGAACACAACATTGTTAATCTGCTATTGTATGAGTGCCTAGTTGCTCAGTCATGTCCAACTCTTTGAGACCCCGTGGGCTGAAGCCCACCAGGCCCCTCTGTCCATGGGATTCTCCAGGCAAGAATACTGGAGTGGGTAGCCATTCCCTTCTCCAGGGGATCTTCCTGACCCAGGGATCGAACCCAGGTCTCCTACACTGCAGGCAGATTCTTTACCGTCTGAGTCACCAGGGAAGCCCTGTTAATCTCCTATACTCCAATGTAAAATAAAAAAAAATTAAAAAGAGTGTCAGAGCAACCTAGATGTCCACCAACAGATGAATGGATAATGAAGTTGTGGTACATATAAACAATGGAATATTATTCAGCTGTAAAAAAGAACACGTTTGAGTCAGTTCCAGTGAGGTAGATGAACCTGGAGCCTATTATATAGAGTGAAGTATAAGTCAGAAAGAGAAAAGCAAATATCATATATTAATGAATATATATGGAATCTAGAAAAATGGTACTGATGAACCTATTTGCAAGACAGGAATAGAGACACAGACACGCAGAGCCAAGACAGGGCACAGCACACAGCAGGGGAAGGAGAGGGCGGGACGAATTGAGAGAGCAGCAGTCAAACATACAGATTACCACGTGTAAAGCAGCTAACGGGAAGTTGCTGTGTAACAGGGAACACAACCTGGAACCCAGTGAGAAGCTAGAGTGGTAGAATGGAGTGGGAGGCAGGTTCAAGGGGGAGGGGACAGATGTATACGTACGGCTGATTCATGTTGTTCTACGGCAGAAGCCAACACAATATTGTAAAGCAATTACCCTCCCATTAAAAATAAATGTTTAAAAAAAGTTACTACACACACACACACACACAAAGTGTCAGAAGATATAGACTTACCCAGACTGAATGTAAGAAAACCTCACTTAAAAAGTTTTTAAAAATCCACTTGAGTCTGAATATTTAAGTGGTTGCCTCTATAGAAAGAACAACAATAAAAAAATTATAGAACTTTATAAACAAAAATGTGTCATCCAAAATACCATCTGCGATTCTATTTCTTGGATGTTTAACAAAGATTTCAATTCATTTCCTTGGACAAAGGAAGACTTGTCCTCCTACGTTAAATCAAAGGCAGAAATACCCCAAAAATATAGTTTCAACATAAAAGCTGTCAAACCTTGAAAGTGATGAAAAACCATTACCCAAAGTGACTTCAGTGTTTGTCCACAGTAGATAAAATGTGAGAGACAGCATTAGAGGGTTTCTTTCAAAGAGCCAGATAGCCTTGTGTTTTGACAATACAGATTTTTGCAGATTCTGTCAAACCATGTATACATCTGCTGATTCTGAAATGGGTCCAGTGAACTGGGGTGGTGCGGCTCCTTGGGTTGAAAATGCCTACTCAGGCAAGAGCCTATAACATAACTGACAAAATAGGGGCTCTGATGTGACAGGGTCATGGCTGGACAGTCAAGTTGGTACAACAGATTTTAATTAGGAAGGGAATGCACGCAAAACGGAAGGTTTTCCTGAACTTGCTGCTGCTGCTGCTAAGTCGCTTCAGTCGTGTCCGACTACCCCATAGACGGCAGCCCAACAGGCTTCCCCATCCCTGGGATTCTCCAGGCAAGAACACTGGAGTGGGTTGCCATTTCCTTCTCCAATGCGTGAAAGTGAAAAGTGACAGTGAAGTCGCTCAGTCGTGTCCGACTCTTCGCAACCCCATGGACTGCAGCCTACCAGGTTCCTCCACCCATGGGATTTTCCAGGCAAGAGTACTGGAGTGGGGTGCCATTGCCTTCTCCGTTCCTGAACTTGAGATCTCTTTAAAGAGCAGGTCTAGGGATTCCCTCATTGTCCAGTAGCTAAGACTCCATGCTTCCAATGCAGGGGACCTGGGTTCGAGCTCTGGTCAGGGAACTGGATCCCATGTGCTGCAACTGAGAGTTTGCATGGTTATAAGGGTGTATAATGCAAGCCGCCACTAAAAATTCTGGGTGCTGCAACTGAAAGAACCCACATGCCACAATGAAGATCGAAGATTCCGTGTGCCACAACTAAGACCCACTGCAGCCAAATAAATAAAATGTTTAAAAACGAATAAGGAAGTCTACAGCATGTCAGAAAAAACAGGTACAAAGTTAGGTATATTTACAATAATGAGTCACTGTTGTGAACCCTGTTATGAAAATGAAAATACTAAAGAATTACTCCATGTTCTTTCCAGCCATTGCTCTGGAAACATGAAAGGTAAGGACACAAACACGCGATGAAAACACATGTTCGAGTCAAAAACAAAAACTGTAGCTGAAGTTTAAGAGGCAGCAGCGTATGGATGAAGTTATTGACATAAAGAATGTGGAGAGGCGCACAGAACATGAAAAGTTGTGTCTTGGAATTTTTCTAACAATAATTACATTGTGTACAAAGGGCAGTAAGGAGGCTGGTGCTGGCTGGATGTACAACAAATTAAAGGCCCCAGAAAGCAGAAGACCCAGGCCAGTGAATGAGGGGTGCCCTCAGCCAACTGTAATGTGATTTTATCCTGCATCCTGAAATGAAAAGAGAAGGTAACAAATCATATGTGTAGAAAAAGCACCCAAGTTCTGACTGGACTGGAGACCAAGCAGATGAGACTTGGAGGGGAAATTGCTCTGGAACATACTGCTTTAAGAAGCTGCAGTGAGCTTCTGACCTATCTCAACGTTCTTAGAAAATCTTAATCACTCTCTGCCCCCTTCTCTGTTCCTTTGGATACAGTAAAAGCAACAAACAAGCAAAAACAGACATCTGTAACTGCCCCAAACAGGTTATGTGAGAGAGATAGCAAAGAATAAGATTTTGAAGGAAAAAACATTTCAAGGAGCATTCACTATTTTTCATTAAAAAAAAAAAAAAAGAAAAAAAACCCACTAACTTTGTAAATGATATTTCATGGTAATATATATTTTTTTAATTAGAGGAAAATTGCTTTACAATGGTTCGTTAAGTTTCTGCCTGTAAATGATATTTTCAATGGTACTCCTCCCGATAGACATTGTCAAATATCTAAGTAGAGGAAGAAAAGAATTAAGGGTGATGGGTAGGGTGGGGTAAATTAGGAGTTTGGGATTAACAGATACACACTACTGTATAGGGCTTCCCTGGTGGCTCAGAAGGTAAAGAATCCACCTGCAATGCGGGAGACCTGGGGTTCGATCCCTGGGCTGGAAAGATCCGCTGGAGGGCATGGCAACCCACTCCAGTATTCTTGCCTGGAGAATCCCCATGGACTGTAGCCCGCCGGGCACCTCTGTCCACGGGTGTCACAAAGAGCCGCAAAGAGTCAGACACAACTAAGCAACTAAGCAGTGCTGTATATAAAGTAGACAAACCACAAGGACCTACTGTGTGGCATTGGGAACTATACTCACTCTCTTGTAATAATCTATAACTGAAAGGAATCTGAAAAAAAAAAAAAAATATATATATATATATAAAATTGAATCACTGCTCTGTACACCGGAAACTAACACATTGTAAATCAGCTATACTTCAATGAAAGGATGAAGGAAGGAAGGAAGGAAGGAGGATGAACCTATAAAAACTAGGTTCAGAAAGCTGGGTCTAGCTTGAAATTGTAGTGGGCTGCATCAATGCTAAATGAAGATGGAAATTAGTCAGAGAACAAAACCTTGCTCTTTGTAAGAAAAAAAAAAAAACGCTCTCATTGCTTAGTCAAGTTTGTTAAGATGAACGTTTTTAAAACAAACGCTCGGGATCATCGCCATCTGGCCTCGACCTGGAATGGAATCTTCTCATTCATTTCCAGGTATCTGTGCATCAGCTTGGACATGGAAGGCTGTCTAAATATGAACTGGCTTCTTTCCCGGGCCGGCTCCATCAGCAGGTGCAAGAGTTCAGTCCCCTCCCCCTCCTCCAGCTGGCCAGCCATCCTCTAAGTCCTAGAGAACTCACTGTACCTCTCAAACATCCCACACCATCCTCTACAGGTTTAAGACTAACGCAAGGGCAGAAGAAAAGAGGGGGAGGGAGAGAGGAGGAAACCACATTCCGAATACCAGGAGGAACTTTGAAGGCGGTCCAAAGACTAATGAAGAGCAAAGTATATAAACTAAACTTTTAATGAGAAGGAAAAGCCAGATTTTAAAACTCTGACTTACTTCTAAACTCTATAAATTATTTCCAGGTGTGTGTGTGGGATCGGGCAGAATATTAGAGAAATACCATAGGGGAACATTTTTGTTTAAGTCCTGGCACCTGAAATTTAGTTAACACCAATGAAAAAGATTAAACACGTAGCAATTAACTCACTTCCAATGTTACGTAAAGAAGGTTCAGGGACTTCCCTGGTGGTCCAGTGGTTAAGAATCTACCTTCCATCCATAAGAGAGAAAAAAAAAAAGAATCCACCTTCCAGCATAAGGGTCACGGGTTCAATCCCTAGTCGGGAAACTAAGATTGCATACGCCACCGAGCAACTAAGCTTGCATGCCACAACTACAGAATTTTTGAGAGTTTGTTTTGTGACCAGGAGAGCTCTTATTTGTACGAAACAGTTTTTAAAATACAGAATAAAATAGTTTTATTTCTACTATTATTCACAACATCTGGTCCAAATACTACATATTTTTTAAATACTCAAGTTTAAAGAAGGCATGTTAGAAAAACTAATGAAAGATCCTGCGTGATGAAGACCTGACACATACCAATAAATAATAAAAAAGTATTTTAAGAAATATTAATTCATCTGGTGACAAACTTTACCCAAGCCTATTTATAAAATTGATTCGTCACACATACTGTGATCATTTTTATCTTCCATGGTAGAACCAGATTGCTATTTACTGTAGTTCCTTTCTCCATTTTAAAAAATCTGGAATTCCAAACACGTCTGTTCCCAAAGGTTTTGGACAGTGGATGTCAGACCTAATTTGGGGAAATCAGTTGCTCAATAAGACAAGATAGGGAAAAAAAGTATAAGGATTGGAAGGGAAGAAATATGTCATTCACAGAGCATATGATTAATAATGTAGCACAGACAAAAGAATCCAGTGATAACTTTTAAGAACTAAGAGCTTAATACAGTTGCTGGATATAAAATCAATGTCTAGGGCGCAACTGCTTTTCAATACAAGAGCAACAAGCCGAACATGAAGTCTGAGCAACAATATCATTCACAATAGCATGAAAAATTGCAACTGGGTAGAAATGAACTTAATAAAAAATCTGTGAGACCGTCAGGGAGAAAACAATTAAATCTTCTTGAGACATTAAAGAAACCCAGAAGAAATGCAGAGATACAAGGCTCCATAATGTAAATATATCAAATCATTCCCAAATTATCTATAGATCTAATGCAGTTTCAATTAAAAGCCCAACAAGTTTCCGGAGAATGTAATTCAAAGACTAAACGGAGCTGCAAAAATCAGTCAACAGACAAAACACTCTTGAAAAGCAAGGGGGGGTATTGGCCACACCCAACACAGACTTACTGTGAAGTTAATGAAAAGGCTGTGTGGTGTTGGCCAGGGACAGAAAAACAGGAGAATGCAAAGAAGAGAAGGCCAGGAACAGGCCCAAGCCAAAAAAGACTTTGTCTAGATAACAGGTAATCCTATAGAAAAGTCAGAGAAGCTAACGGCAGGATCCGGAGGCTAGAATGAATTGGTTTGAACTCCAGCTCTTTGGGGCTTTCCTGGGGGACTCAGATGGTAAAGAATCTGCCTGTAGTGCAGGAGACCGGGGTTCAGTCCTTGGGTTGGGAAGATCCCCTGAAGAAGGGAATGACAACCCACTCCAGTATTCTTGCTTGGAGAATCCCATGGACAGAGGAGCATGGGGGTCACAGAGAATTGAACAGGACTGAGTAACTAACACTTTCACTTTAGCTCTTTGATAGAACAGCTATGTCACATGGACCACGTTACTTAAACTCTCTGCGTTTGTTTCTTGTCTAAAAACTGGGAATAATAGCAGGATCTGTTTGTAGGAATTTGTATAAGGATTTGTATAAGCTGTCTCACACTGAGAACATTGCTTGGTACACGGTTAGTCCTTAGTGAGTGTTAATACTAGCATCATGACCATCATCACACCATCATGATCAAAGGTCAATGGGGAAGAAACAAGCTGTTCAATAAAAGGTGCTGGGATAACTGTATATCTGTTGGGGAAAACGAAATCAAAACTCTCTTTTACAATATATACACAAAATAATTCCAGGTAGATTAAGGACCTAAATGGAGACAAGCAAGACGGTTAACACTTTTAGAAGACAATATACAAGAATGCTTTTCCACCTTGAGGTAGGAAAGGATTTTTAAACAAGATACAAAAATGCATGTACCATAAAGAAAAATAAATTGATAAGCTTGTCTGTGTAAAAACTAAAAACTTCTGTTCGTGAAAAGATACCATGAGGAAAATGAAACGATACATGATAAGCTGGGAGAAGATATTTGTAATACATGATCAACAAAGGATTAGTAAGTATCTACAATATATTAATAGAAGGAATAGACAAACCAAATTTTTTTAATTGATGTATAACTGATATATAACATTATATTAGTTTCAGGTATACAAAATAATTATTTGATATTTACATATATCCTGAAATGATTGCAACAGTAAGTCAACATCTGTCACCATACATAGTTACAAAACTTGTTTTTCCTTTGAGATGAGAATTAAATTTCTGAAAAAGAGGAAAGAAACTCAATAGGAAAGAAGGGAAATCATAATAACTTAAAGAATGAATATCAAGTCACAGAATTGACAAAACTAAACTACTGTTTACTGGTATATTCATAAGTGATGAAAAACTACAAAGAAAAACTGAAGTGTTTTTAATACAAAATTTTGAATAATGCTCCATTAGGGCAGTACGACAGGAAGGGGAGATGTGATCGGGCTCATAGGGGACTTCTGGATGGAGTAAAGCTCTATTTCTTTCCCTGGATGAAACGCTCATGGATGTGCATTTCACTGTTTCTGCACACACCATTCTATCCATACACAGCTTCATACACTGATTTATAATATATCATACTGCTCATTGCTCATGCATGCTCAGTCATGTCTGACTCTTTTCAACCCTGTGGACTGTAGACCACCAGGCTCCTCTGCCCATGGGATTTCCCAGGCAGGAATACTGGAGTGGGTTGCCATGCCCTCCTCCAGGGGGTCTTCCCCTCCCAGGGATGAAATGGGTCTCGTGTGTCTCCTGGCAGGCGGACTCTACCACTGAGCCACCTGACTCAATTATACTATACTAATTATACCATAAATAATATGTAATTATTAGTTTACAGTTTGATTAATGAGGAAACCTTCAATATAAGAGGAACTTAAGATCACTGAAACCTCTGCCAACGGGAAATCAAAAATGAAGATACATTCATGAAAGAAAAAAAGAAGTCAATAGAAAAATCTATTACATTAAATATTGAACTATTACTTTTTCCTTGATTGATGGGCTTCTTAGTTTGTTCCCATAAAAAATATAAAATGTTCTTCAGAAGATGGGCATCATTTAATACCCAAGTATGGATTGATTATTGATTGCAAAAAATACTTCACACTTCCAAGCAAAAAACTTTAAAAATCCAAGACCATTATTGTCTAAGAGCCAAAAATATTTTTCACATACTATCACAGGAATATAATAGATAATTCTTCTCAAATAAAATGCTGATGAAGGCTAAGACAACACATTATATTACAGGGTACGCAACATACGCTATGTCTTCTCTATAACAAAATCACATTCATCCATTCATTCACTCATCCAGTGATATTTTACTGAGCACCAACTATGTGTCAAACACTGGAGGGCGTAGCAGCAAAGAGAAAACATAAATTTTCTATTCTTATGGAGCTTATGTACTAGCAGATCTTGACTGTATTAAACTATAAAAAAATCTCAGAAAGATTAATCCAAAATTAGCTTACAGTCCCATGAGAAGAACTACTAGTTCTCCAGATAACATCATTTTAAAACCCACTGATACCCATTAGCAGAAGTGACAGTCAAAATATTTAACAACCAAATATCAACAGACTCCCCATCCAATCAGAACAGAGGCCAGCTCTACTGGGGCATCCTGACTGAAAATCAGCCTTGTCTGTTGCCCAGATCTCTTCCAGATAAGGTGGACCAATTACAGTTACATCCCACCAACAGAGAATAAGGGTCCCTATCTTACTGAACATGACCAGAATTTAATATTACCATTTGTAAAGCAAAAAACAAAGGGTGCTGGGAAAACTGGACAGCTACATGCAAAAGAATAAAATTAGAACACTACCTAACGCCATACACAAAGATAAATTCAAAATGGATTAAAGAACTAAATGTAAGACCAGAAACTATAAAACTCTTAGAGGAAAACATAGGCAGAATACTCGATGACATAAATCAAAGCAAGATCTTCTATGACCCACGTCCTAGAGTAATGGAAATAAAAAATAAGCGAGTGGGACCTAATTAAACTTAAAGGCTTTTACACAGCAAAGGAAACTACAAACAAGGTGAAAAGACAATCCTCAGAATGGGAGAAAATAACAGCAAAGGAAACAACTGTCAAAGAATTAATTTCCAAAATATACAAGCAGCTCATACAATTCAACACCAGAAAAGCAAACAACCCAATCAAAAAGTGGGAAAGGGACCTGAGGAGACATTTCTCCAAAGACATACAGACGGCCAACAAGCACATGAAGAGATGCTCAGCATCACTCAGAGACATGCAAATCAAGCCTCCAGCAAGGTACCACCTCACATTAGTCAGAATGGCCATCACCAGACGACTACAAACAATAAACGCTGGATAGGGTGTGGAGAAAAGGGAACACCCTTGCATTTCTGCTGGGAATATAAACTGATATAGCCACTATGGAAGACGGTATGGAGATTCCTTAAAAAGCTAGGAATAAAACCACCATTTAACAGAGCAATCCCACTCCTAGGCATATTCCCTGAGGAAACCAAAGCTGAAAAAGACACATGTGCCCTAATGTTCACTGCAGCACTATTTACAATAGCTAGAACATGGAAGCAACCTAGATGTCCATCAACAGATGAACAGATAAAGAAGCTGCGGTACCTACGTACAACGGAATACTACTCAGGCCATAAGAAGGAATGTATTCTAATCAGTTCTAACGAGGTGGATGAACCTAGAACCTATCGTACAGAGTGAAGTAAGTCAGAAAGAGAAATAGAAATATCATATACTGGCACATATATATGGAATCTGAAGAGACGGCTCTGATGAATTTATTTTCAGGGCAGCAATGGAGAAAAAGACACAGAGAACAGACCCATGGACGTGGGGGCAGGAGAGGAAGGAGAAGGGGAGATGGATGCAGAGAGTAACATAGAAATTTACACCATATGTAAAACAGATAGCCAACGGGAATTTGCTGTATGACTCAGGGAACTCACACAGGGGCTCTGCGACAGGCTGAAGGCTGGGATGGGGAGGGAGGTGGGAGGGAGGGAAGTCCAGGAGGGAGGAGACACGGGTGTACCTATGGCTGATCCGTGTTGATGTATTACAGAAAATCACAAAATTCTGTAAAGCAATTATGCTTCAATTAAAATTTTTTTTTAATGAACAAAAAAAATTCATTTTGCCAATTTGTTAAACAAATTGCTTTATTATGCATTTCTTTGATGACTGATAAATTTAAGATTTTTACACAGGTTTATTAGCATTTGGAATTTCCTCTCATAACTATTCTCTTAACCTCTATTCACTTATCTATTAGAAATTTTGAATTTATCTTATTGCTTTGCATAAGCTCACCATTTCTTAAAAGTTTAAGCGTCATTGGTATAACTGTCTTTCGTAGTTTGTTGGATTTAAAATTGGATGTATATTTTTTATGCAGAGAAATGTAATATATGGTTATGGTTACCTCAGGGGATTAGAGAACTCTGAGGGTCCCCCCACTATTTTATACTTCTCTGTGCATTCCAAGTTTTCTTCAATGAGCATTTTTCCTGATTATCAATATGTTGCTGCTGCTAAATCGCTTCAGTCGTGTTCTGACTCTGTGCGACCCAAAGGACTGCAGCCTACCAGGCTCCTCTGTCCATGGGATTTTCCAGGCAAGAGTACTGGAGTGGGTCGCCATTGCCTTCTCTGATTATCAATATAGTTTGATGTTAAATTATTTTTGAAGATACCTAAGTAGAGGCTTCCCTAGTGGTCCAGTAGTTAAGAATCCACCTTTCAATGCAGGGGACACAGGTTTGATCCCTTGTCGGGGAACTAAGACCCCACATGCTGCAGGGCAACTAAGCCCGAACCACAGTTACTGAGGCTATGTGCTACAACTAAGACCCAGTGCAGCCTACAATACATACACACACACATATATATATTTTAGGACACCTAAGGAAATGGCATAAGTAAATATCTAGTATACTGGAAGTAACTCCATTTCCTTCCAGGCTGTGTGTGTGTTAGTCGCTCAGTCATGTCCGACTCTGCGACCCCATCAGCGGTAGCCCGCCAGGCGCTCTGTCCATGGGCTTTTCCAGGCAAGAATACTGGAGTGGGTTGCCATTTCCTTAATTCATGATAAAACTAGCATAAATGCTGCCCTTTTATTCAAGTATGGTGCTTCTACTAAAAGGGAAAACATCTCCACGGACTTACGTACATTAAACAAGAATCCGTGGCTCACTTTCAAATGTCTTTCTGTCTAAATCTCTAAATGCGCTGCCAAGTGCCGAGGCCTTCATAGTAATCCATTTACCAAAGATGCGCCGGGACTCTCACCTGTAACCCCAACACTAGTTACCTCTTCCATGGAGCACGACCTCATCTGAGCCTGACTCACCATGTCTTGCACCATCGAACAAGACTAACAGGGCACATGCCACCAGGGGGCCATTGTTAAATATTTGTGGAATGAATGAATTAGGGGAAACTTCTTCAGCTACAACTGTAACTTTTATTGTTTAATTCCTTCAAGCCCATGATCAGAATGAGTTTAGCTCACATACGTTGTTTCTATCCTGGATTTCAGGATGATGTGTGCTAGCCTTTCTGCCAAGAGCTAGGGCTGCAGTTGTGAGCAGAAAAGTACCCTGCTCTCAATGAGCCATTAAACATGTTACTTTTGAAAAACCTACAATAACATGAGATTTTACATATATGAGGTTGCTTTTTCTTTTTGGCCTTGTTTTCTACAACTTCCAATCACAATAACTAGGAGAACTAAAGTCCCTGAAAGTGAAAGTCACTCAGCTCATGGAATTCTCCAGGCCAGAATACTGGAAAGGGTAGCCTTTCCCTTCTCCAGGGGATCTTCCCAACCCAGGGATCGAACCCTGGTCTCCCCCATTGCAGGCGGATTCTTTACCAGCTGAGCCACAAGGGAAGCCCAAGAATACTGGAGTGGGTAGCCTATCCCTTCTCCAGTGGATCTTCTCAACCCAGGAATCAACCAGGGTCTCCATGCCCTTAAGTCTCTGAGCTCGGGTGCAAAAAAAAAACCCTTAAAATTCTAGTACATGGCTGCTTTCCCCAAGCTGTTACCAAGGAATGTGAGACAGCCAAATGTTTAGATATCTATAATCCTGGCACAAGTATTTTCTTTTCATTAATTATACATGAGTAGTCAGTTTTCTTGGCTACCCAGGTGGTGCTAGTAGTAAAGGACCCACCTGCCAATGCAGTAGACATAAGAGATACAGGTTTGATCTCTGCATCGGCAAGATCCTCTGGAGAAGGAAATTGGAAACTCACCCTAATATTCTTTCCTGGAGAATCCCCATGGATAGAGGAGGCTGGCGGGCTACAGCCCATAGGGTCACAAAGAGTCGGATACGACTGAAGTGACGTAGCACGCAGCACAGTCAGTTTTCTTAATAAGTAAAAGCTGCAAGGAGATCCAACCAGTCCATTCTGAAGGAGATCAGTCCTGGGTGTTTTTTGGAAGGACTGATGCTAAAGCTGAAACTCCAATACTTTGGCCACCTCATGCGAAGAGTTGACTCATTGGAAAAGACTCTGATGCTAGGAGGGATTGGGAGCAGGAGGAGAAGGGGACGACAGAGGATGAGATGGCTGGATGGCATCACCGACTCAATGGACATGAGTATGAGTGAACTCCGGGAGTTGGTGATGGACAGGGAGGCCTGGCGTGCTGCGATTCATGGGGTTGCAAACAGTCAGACACGATTGAGCAACTGAACTGAACTGATTCAAGTTTTAAAAATAAACACAAACAGATAGCTCAAAGAAAACCCATCGTGTTTGGCTCTGTTTTTGAGAGGTTGTAAAGTGTTTCTAGCTGCATCTTATTCCATTCTTTTGAGCTATTTCTGTGTCATGCTTTAAAAATGAACTAAAATGAGTAAACTAAAACCAAACAGCGTTGCTACAGACTCCGTGTTTTATTGCAGGGCAGAGGGAGGGAAGTTTGTGGACGCTGCAGCGTGAGGCACCACAGTTGGACCCCTGTCTCAGCGTCCCACCACGCTAACAGTGTAAAGTCACGTAACTTCTCTAAGTGCAAACCCACTCTTAAAGCCATTGAACTGTACACTTAAAAGTGGTTACAACAGCACATTTTATATTATGTATCAGTTCAGTTCAGTTGCTCAGTCCTGTCGGACTCTGTGACCCCATGGACTGCAGCACGCCAGGCTTCCCTGTCCATCGCCAACTCCCAGAGTTTACTCAAACTCATGTCTTAATAACTAAAAGCTATTCATGTTTAAAAAATCAACACAGATAGTTCAGAGATATATTATGTATATTTTACAACAAAAAAATTTTATGCGGACTTGCCTGATGGTCCAGTGGTAAAGAACCCCCCTTCCAACACAGGGGACATAGGTTTGATCTCTGGTCTGGGAAGATTCCACATGCCTTAGAGCAACTAAGCCTGTGAGCCAAAGCTACACCGCGCTCAAGGGCCCTAGGGGCGCAGCTAGCGAAGCCCGCCCGCCTAGAGCCTGTTTTCCGCAACAAGAGAAGCGAACCACAATGCAAACCCAGGTACTGCAACAAAGACCCAGTGCAACCATAAATAAGTAAAACCTCTGTTTATTCTAAGTAAAGGAAACAAAGTCCAATAACACAAGAAGAGGTCATAATAATAGTTGGTACTATACACAGCAATTGAAACAAAAGTCAAGTTCTTGCTTTAAGAAAGATTAAAACCTAATAGCTATTAACCTTGCTGTTCTCATCTGAGTGACCCAAAGCACTTCCAACATAGAATTTGGCTTGCAGAGTTACTTGCTTTTTTACTTATTACAAATAAAGGAATAGCAATACTGCTCAACAGAGCAAGCCAACCATATCCTGGTTACTGTCATACAACATCATTATATATTTGAATGTTTTAATATTCTTGAAACTAGAGCCTCACTCTTGGTGTAGTACCACCAAAAATGACTTTTTTAGTTTGGTAAAGAATTCACCTCCAATGCAGGAGACTCTGGTTTGATTCCTGGGTTGGGAAGATCCCCTGGAAGGGATAAGCTACCCATTTCAGTATTCCTGGGCTTCCCTGGTGGCTCAACTGGTAAAGAATCTGCCTGTAATATGGGAGACCTGGGTTCGATCCCTACCTTGGGAAGATCCTCTGGAGAAGGGAAAGGCTACCCACGCCAGTATTCTGGCCTAGAGAACTCCAGGGACTGCATAGTTCATGTGTTGCAAAGAGTTGGCCAAGACTGAGCGGCTTTTTTTTTCTTATAGTTTGCCTTCTCTAAAATGTAATATAGTTAGCATCAGACAGTGTGTAGCTTTCTCAGACCAGTTCTTTCACTTCAGTTCAGTTCAGTTCAGTTGCTCAGTCGTGTCCGACTCTTTGCGACCCCATGAATCTCAGCACGACAGGCCTCCCTGTCCATCACCAACTGCCGGAGTTCACTCAGACTCACGTCCATCGAGACCGTGATGCCATCCAGCCATCTCATCCTCGGTCATCCCTTTCTCCTCCTGCCCCTAATCCCTCCCAGCATCAGGGTCTTTTCCAATGAGTCAACTCTTTGCATGAGGTGGCCAAAATACTGGAGTTTCAGCTTTAGCATCATTCCTTCCAAAGAAATCCTAGGGCTGATTTCCTCCAGAATGGACTGGTTGGATCTCCTTGCAGTCCAAGGGACTCTCAAGAGTCTTCTCCAACACCACAGTTCAAAAGCATCAGTTCTTTGGCGCTCAGCTTTCTTCACAGTCCAACTCTCACATCCATACATGACCACTGGAAAAACCACAGCCTTGACTAGATGGACCTTTGCTGGCAAAGTAATGTCTCTGCTTTTCAATATGCTATCTAGGTTGGTCATACTTTCCTTCCAAGGAGTAAGCATCTTTTAATTTCATGGCTGTAGTCACCATCAGCAGTGATTTTGGAGCCCCCAAAAATAAAGTCTGACACTGTTTCCCCACCTATTTCCCATGAAGTGATGGGACCAGAGGCCATGATCTTTGTTTTCTGAATGTTGAGCTTTGGCCAACTTTTTCACTCTCCACTTTCACTTTCATCAACAGGCTTTTTAGTTTCTCTTCACTTTCTGCCATAAGGGTGGTGTCAGCAGTATGCATTTAAAGTTCCTCCATGTCATACAAAGACCTACTATATAGCACAGGGAACCCTAATCAATATTATGTAATAACCTACAGGGGAAAAGAATCTGAAAAAGCATGCATATATTTATGTGTATATGTGTGTGTCCCCGTATAACTGAATCACTGTGCTATAAACCTGAAACTTACATGATATTATAAATCAACTACACTTCAATTCAATTTTTTTTAATTCCTCCACATCTTTCTGTGACTTGATAGCTCATTTCTCTTTATTGCTGAATAATATTCCATCGTCTGAATATACCAGTTTGTTTTCCATTCACCTATTGAAAGACATCATGTTTCTTTCTTGAGTTTTGACAATTATAAATAAAGCTGCTATAAACATGGGTGTGTCTATCTGACTGATATTTTCCCTTCAGAAAAAAAAAATCTTGAATAATTTAAGGTGTGGAAAATTGTAGGCATGCCGTGCAATTTTTTTTTTTTTCAGGCAGTATTTGTAAAGATAGCATAAACGAACAAGACGGTGTTCACTTCCCCAGGGAAACCTCTTGAAACTCCTAGTCTTAGCTAGCTCCCCAATCATGGTCTCATAATATGATGTACTTCTCTTTTGTGGTAATGATAAGAGTATAAATCCACACTTATCTGGGCTGTTATTTGATTAGTAAGCTCTATGAGGGTAGGCACCCTCTGTGTGCTCACCCCTGTATTCCTCCAGGGTATAACAGAATGAGTATCTTGGCAAAATAACTATTTTAATAATATCAAAAGAGCCAGCGTTAGTGAAAAATTTCTTAAACTTAAAAAACATTTCAGGTCTTGAAAAGATTCAAACAGCATCTCATATACAGCTGATTAAAAATTACTGCAGAAAGAAAAAGACAAAAAAGAATTGCTAAGGTTCACTGCAATTTTCACTACCTCAAAACTGTGTTTTTAGACTTGTCTTCTAGCATATGGAGAACACTGGATTGTTTTTTTAATTGGAGTATGACTGCTCTACAATGTTGTGTTAGCTTCTGCTGCACAGCAACGTGACTCAGCTCTGTGTACACATGTATCCCCTCCCTCCCATCACTCCCTGGATTATTTTAAATGCAGTAAAGAAGAGTCCACTTTTATATACAGGCACTTACCACTTACTAAAATAAGAATACATGAATAAAGACCTGTGATGCATATATAAGCAACGGAATATTATTCAGTCATGAGAAAGAAGGAAATTCCAACATTTGTGACACATGAATAGACTTGGAAGGTATTATGCTACATGAAAGAAATTGGACACCAAAAGACAAGTATTGTATAGTGTCACTTGTATGTGGAATATAAAAAAGCCAAACAGAGAGTAGAATGGTGGTTACCAAGGACCAGGGGGTAGGACTAGGGGTGAATATGGGAATGGTGAGATGTTGGTGAAAGGGTGGAATTTTCCACTTAGAAGGTGAAAAGGTTCTCAGGATCTAATGTACAGCATGGTAATTATAGTTAATGATGCTATAAGTGAAGTGAATGAAGTCGCTCAGTCGTGTCCAACTCTTTGCGACCCCATGGACTATAGCCCTCCAGGCTTCTCTGTCCATGGGATTTTCCAGGCAATAGTACTGGAGTGGATTGCCATTTCCTTCTCCAGTGAATCTTCCTGACCCAGGGATGGAACCTGGGTCTCCTGCATTATAGACAGACGCTTTACCGTCTGAGCCACCCAGGAAGTCCTATAATATAATGATGCCATATTACACACCTAAAAGTTGTTAAGAGAGTAGCTCTTAACTGTTCTCACCACAAGAAAGAGATGATAACTACGTGGCATGATGGAGGTGTTAGGTAACTATGGTGGTAACCACTTTGTAATGCATAAGCATCAAATCAACAAGTTGTACTTCTTAAACTTATACCATGTTACATGTCAATTATGTCAATAAAGCTGGGATGAAGAATGTAAGGCAGCTAAATTGCACCACAAGAATTTCTACAAATTGAAAACTCTGCCCCATGAAAATCTGAAGTGGGGAATTTATTTCAAGCAAGTAAGTATCAGCTTTTCCTAGCTAGAAGTAATAAAATAACACATCAAAAAGACAATCAAATTGTCATATTTTTCCCCAGACAAAAGCCAACATACACCAGCCAAGATGATTTCCTGGGTTAAACCAACAATGGGATTGCATTGGTTTCATAAAAAGTCTTTATGAGTTTAACAGTGATTTTGGATGAAAGAGACATCATGGAGTAGAGTGATTTAAGAAAATATTTTGGAGTGATTTAAGAAAAATTTTGTAATTTGCTCCTGTGTTTACAAAAATCAATGAGTAAAGCTCCAAAAGAGCTGCCTGCTCCATCTGGGGCCCAAAGCTGCCACACAAATTCCTATTTGACAATAATTAACCGGAAAAAAATAAACAATACCCCTCCTGCTTGTTTAGCTGTTTGCTTTGGTTTTCTGAATGATGGCTGGCCAGGAAGGAACCTCGAGTTTTTCAAGTGGTCAAATGCGCAGTGCTGATCGTATCTCTGTAAACAGTGGACTATGTTCACAGGACCCCACTAGATTAAACACAAAAAAGCCTATAGAACGTGAAAGCAACCTGGACGTCCCTTAGGAGGCTGTTCTGATGATCTGCCTTTTAGGCAACAGAAGTGAAGTGAAGTGAAGTGAAGTGGCTCAGTTGTGTCCGACTCTTTGCGGCCCCTTGGAATATAGCCCACCAGGCTCCTCCGTCCATGGGATTTTCCGGGCAAGAATACTGGAGTGGGGTGCCATTTCCTTCTCCAGGAGATCTTCCCGACCCAGGGATTGAACCCAGGTCTCCCACATTGTAGGCAGACGCTTTACCGTCTGAGCCACCAGGGAAGTCTCAACAGAACTATGTTCCCATCATATTTCTCCATGTGGATACTGAAGAGGAAACTCCCATTGGCTGTCAACACACGGTACGAACTGCACTGATTCTGCCTGGGAGGAAATGTCATGCGTGCTTACTGTCACATCAGCAATACACGTGAACGTTGATTTTTCTCATTGAATTCGGGTACTTCAGAATTGCCCTGTGATTATTCTTGTGTTAGGCATTTCTTCCCCTATTTTGGTTTATTAAATGTTATCTATTTGAGACTAATAGTACAATAACAACTTTAAAATGATGGTTTCCGTAACATTTACACTACCTTACATCAACATAAAACCACAAGGTAGGACTTCCCTGGTAGTCCAGTGATTGAGACTACACCCTTCCAATGCAGAAGGAAATGGCAACCCGCTCCACTGTTCTTGCCTGGAGAGTCCCATGGATGGTGGAGCCTGGTGGGCTACAGTCCACGGGGTAGCAAAGAGTTGAACACGACTGAGCGACTTAACTAACTTCTAAAGCAGGGGCATGGGTTCAGTCCCTGGTCAGGGCACTAAGATCCCACACGCCCCATGACTTGGTCAAAAAATAAATAATAATAATAATAATAAACTACAGGAAAAAAAAAGGTACTAAAACTTTATTAAGAAGAAAGTGTTAGTTGCTTAGTCGTGTCTGACTCTTTGCAATCCCATAGACTATAGCCCGCCAGGCTCCTCTGTCCATGGGATTCTCCAGGCAAGAATACTGGAGAGGGTTGCCATTCCCTTCTCCAGGGGATCCTCCCAATCCAGGGATCGAACCCCAGGTCTCCTGCATTACAGGCAGATTCTTAACTGTCTGAGCCACCAGGGAAGCCCTAAGAATTTATTAACAACACCAAAAATTGCCAATAGGAAGAGAGCATTAATATGCTATGCCTACTCAGCAAAGAGAGAGTCCAAATTCAGACCTTGAGTTTCTTGTACTCGGCTCTGAATGCCTTAACAGATTCAAGGGAGGGAGCACTCCAGGACTTTGAAAAGCTGCCATCTTTTCAAGTGGCAGGCAGCCTTCAGCCTTTCATTCCCACTGCAGAACAGCAGAGAATGTAAAGCCCAACTGGCCCCTGTAGACCGTGGGTGTCAGGACATCCTCTGTTACTAAGACAAATCAAAATCACCATTAATAGATACTCTAGATCCCCACCTGCTTAAAAAAAAAAAAAAAAAAAAAAAAAACCCTTCTTCAAACAATGTCAAATTACTGGCTATTAATATTTTTCCAACATGCTTTTGACCTAACAGAAAACTGGCCATTCAGAACAAATGGGTTTTTAGGTACTGAAAAATGATGATAGCAGTTTCTAGAAACCTCACACCTGGTCGGCTTAAGGACGGCTGTCAGGTCTTTTCATATCCACCCCCTCGGCACCCGGTTCCGTGCTTTGCACACTGCATGTTTGTGGAAGCGAGTTACAACACAGGTAAACTGCATAATGTTTACAGTCGATCTAACTATAGTAGCTTTAAAAAAAACACACAACCACGTAGCTATTTTTAGTCCCACACAGTAATTACAGTAAGACGTAAAAAGTCAACCTTGACTGCTCACCGTCAGCTCCTTTCTCTTCTTTGGAACACTAACATTAGCCAACTGAACTGAAAGCCACTAAGTACTGGTTTGGGTAGATAGCTTAACAACTGATTTGGTGAAAAATTAATTTGCAAAGAGAACAATTCCCAATTAATTCTTCGAGTTTGGGCTAATGTTGTGGGTGTATTTTTTTTTTTTAATTGCACCTAATACACCCTTAGAACCTGTTTTGCAACAAAAGTTCTCAGACAATCATTAAGGAGACTTCAAACACAACACAGCAATCCTTTAATTACTTGGGAGAAAATTTCTAGGACCCTTCTGAGGAGTTAAAGCTCAACTGTTTTATATAGTGTTTACAATGGCTTTTAAATTTCCAAAGATCAAGAAGCTTCCCAGATTAGTTGTTTGTCATCTTAGAGATAACAAATATGCCCAGTACCAATCTGCTTTTTTTGTCTTAAACTGAGATGAAATTCACCTAACGTAAAATTAACACTCAAGTGTTGAGCAGATATCAAAAACATTTGATTATAAACAGTTAAGGAGAACTCAATACGTGCCTGTTGACAACACAGCTGTCAGATCTCTTTGGAGGATGATCTGATGACACTTATCCAAGTTTTTGGTATTTATCCCTCAAATATACTTACACTGATGCAAAATAACACAGAGAAGACTATTAATCTGCGCTGTTTTTAATAGGAAAATATACTGAAGGCAGTTTAATGATCATAGCAAATTTCAATATATCAGTATGATAGGATTTTATTAACCAAAAGTTAAGTTACATTAAATTACAGGAAATTATACTCAATATTTTGTTATAATCTATAAGGGGAAAGAATTTGAAAAAGAATATATACATAGTTAAATACATAGCCATATATATTTATGTAAGAGTTGACTCATTGGAAAAGACTCTGATGCTGGGAGGGATTGGGGGCAGGAGGAGAAGGGGACGACAGAGGATGAGATGGCTGGATGGTATCACTGACTCGATGGATGTGAGTCTGAGTGAACTCCGGGAGATGGTGATGGACTGGGAGACCTGGCGTGCTGCAATTCATGGGGCTGCAAAGAGTTGGACACAACTGAGCGACTGAACTGAACTGAACTGAGACACAGTTTTATATAAAACTATCACTTTGTTGTACACCTGAAATTAACACAACATTGTAAATCAACTATACTTGAATTTAAACAAAAAGAAAAAAGGAAAAAAGGGACACACAAAGAATGAGGTAGCTAAGGAAAAAGATGAAATAAAACACCAAGATATTATAAGTGATAAAAGGTAGCAAAAAGTGAGAATAGTATACTAACATTTCTATGGGGGAGTGGCATCTGCTTATCAACACTTGATAGCTCACTGGAGCTAGTACAGATGTGAGAGCTAGACCATAAAGAATTGAAGCATTTGAATTGTGGAGCTCGAGAAGACTCTTGAGGGTCCCTTGGACTGCAAGGAGATTACACCAGTCAATCCTAAAAGAAATCAACCCTGAATATTCACTGGAAGGACTGATGCTGAAGCTGAAACTGAAGCCCTGATACTTTGGCCACCTGATGTGAAGAGCTGACTCATTTGAAAAGACCCTGACTGAAGCCAAGAGGAGAAGGGGGTGACAGAGGATGAGATGGTTAAATAGCATTACTGACTCAATAGACATGAATTTGAGCAAACTCTGGGAGAAAATGGAGGACAGAGGAGCCTTGTGTGCTGCAGTCCGGGGCATCACAAAGAGTCAGACATGACTTAGCAACTGAAAACTAACAACTCACTGGAAGAAGTCACAAAAAAACACCAGTACAGTATATTAACGCATATATATGGAATTTAGAAAGATGGTAACAATGACTCTATATGCGAGACAGCAAGAGATAGATATAAAGAACAGATTTTTGGACTTTGTGGGAGAAGGCAAAAGTGGGATGATTCGAGAGAATAGCATTGAAACATGTATATTTCCATGTGTGAAACAGATCACCAGTCCAAGTTTGATGCACGAAACAGGTCACTGAAAGCCGGTGCACTGGGACAGCCCTGAGGGATGGGATGGGGAGGGAGGTGGGAGGGGGGGTTCAGGATGGGGGACACGTGTACGCCCATGGCTGATTTATGTCAATGTATGGCAAAAAACCACCACAATATTGTAAAGTAACTAGCCTCCATTAAAATAAATAATTAAAAAAAAAAAAACTAGTAACAGTGATTATCCCCAGGGAGGAAAAAGGGTGTATCGCCTATTCAAATGCATAAATAAATTCAGTACGTAAATAAGAAATAAATCATTCCTTTGAAATCATGACTCTTCCCCAGTTTGGCTGCTTTAACAGTCTTCTCTCAGGGCTGAACTCGCAGAGTTCATTTAAGTGTGGAATTACATGAAGGATATTACAGGGACGAAACGACACACAAGGAGGGTTGGCTGGAGCAGGTAAAGAGGCACGAAGCTACCCCGGGCAAGGGTGCTCCTGGTGGAGGGCAAAGCTGGGACAGAGCAGTGCAGAGCCCAAGGGGAGAAGCAGGTTGGTGCTCAGGAAGGAAGGCAGGTTTGGCTGGAAGAGAGTGTCTAGGGATACCGGGCAGGCTGGCAAGGTAAAGGGTTGTCTAATTACAGATTTTTTGGGGGGGGATGTGGACCATTTTTAAAGTCTTTATTATAATTGTTAAATAATATTGTTTCTGTTTCATGCTTTGGTGTTTTGGCTTAGAGGCATGTGAGATCTTAGCTCCCCAACCAAGGGATCGAAACTGCACCCCCTGCATTGGAAGGCAAAGTCATAAACCCTAGACCGCCAGGAAAGTCCTCTTAAATTCCCATTTTACTCCGGGATGGCAAGACCTCCTTAGGTTTGGGCTCAGGTCCACGCCTCACCTACCCCATAGGAGATAACCCAGGTTCCTATGTGTTCTCCTCGCAGTATCCCTTGAAGCTGCCTACGAGATCCCAAGAATGGGTCATCTTTTTAAATCTGGGTATTTAGCATTTCCCCTGCTTCCCTGAGCTCAACCTCCTACTGACGTCAGCAAACCCAGCATTCCTCCTATCTAGTCTCTCTTTTCTCCCTTTCTTTCTTTCCTTTCATCCCATATGAGATTGCCTGGTCCCAGGATGAGCCCACAGTTCAAAGATGACCAAGTAAATAGTGTAGAAAATCCTTTAATCTCCCTTTGAGCTATGCTGGTCTCTGCCACATTGTAAAATCAAGATACGTACAATCTGCAGCTTGGCCTGCGTTTGCAGTCGTTTAACAGCCAGCCCCATACTCCAAGCATGTGACCTGACTGGGGTCTATACCTCAGACAATCTTGATATCTTTTTAATCAAACAGATCTTTTTACAGACTACGGGATATGGGTGACACCTACCTGAATACTGCTGATGGAGATGATTCTTTGCCCATTTCTGCAAATGACTTTTTAAGTTTTTCTTTTTCCCAATAATCAAAGCGTGTGTAGATCTGCTTGGAATTATCAGGAACATTCTTTATCCCAATGTCTCTCATCTAATGGAGGGTTTCCTTCTCATTCGACTGGCTGTTCCTTCCACTTTCTCAATTCAGTTCAGTTCAGTTCAGTCGCTCAGTCGTGTCCGACTCTTTGCGACCCCATGAATCGCAGGCCGCATAAACCAAAAAATAATCCAGAATGTAAAGAAGAAAAAAGTCGCCAACCCGCATTTCATTTCCATCAGTGTCTGAATATTGTTATCTAGAAACGAAGCATTGACGGCCTAAAAGTTTTCCTCGAATGATCTTATGTGTTTACCTTATTTACTTGCAGCTACCAAAGTGACAATAAGTTTAACATCCAGCCTGTCAGGTTTCTTAACCAAAAAGCTTTTGTTCGGCAAAATAGTCCCTGATATTTCTGCGTATGGAGTCACACCCAAGACATGCAATCCATGTACAGAGCATCTGACAACTTAGGGAATGGGTCTAATGAGTCTATTTACATGCCACTTTTCAATTTGTTGAAACTTCTACAAACCTCCGATTAAAAGTATTGGCATCTCTTTGAGCTCCAGTGTGGGAACTGTATGTAAAATTTCTAAATAGAGTTGCTAGCCTTGGAAGTAGCTACCCGACCATAATTGACCTTGATGTCTTCTCCGTGTATTATGAATCATTACTCTTGGGACAACCACCTTTAGGGTCAATTGATCCTGAAACTCAGATTACCCTAGAACACTTGACGGGGCCTGAGGTCATGCGGTCTAATTTACACCCAATTCGTCAGTCACCTCGACAAAACCCCCAACACAGAAAGGAGTACTCATTCAGCTTCTTCTCAAAAGAAAACTCAAGATCGTCACAACATGGAAAGGTGAATAACAACACACAATGCTCATAAAGCTTATTGTGTCAGACATTTACTGCTCTAAGTATTCATTAACTCATTTAATGTTCTCAATACCCCCATAAAGCAGGCACTCTTATTCTCCCCATTTTACAGATGAAGGAACCGAGGTTGGATGACTTGTCCACAATTACTCAGCTAGTTAGTATCATGTTATGAACCAAGCCGTCACCATCCAGTCCCATGCTGTTGAACAATGTGGCACTGGCTAAACTGCGGAAATCTTGTAAGAATAAAAGAACTTTAAGCAATCATTAGAGGGTATCAAGCCCAGTGGTCCACTCAGAGAAAGAAGACAGAATGAATGAGCAGCAGGGAGACAACGAGATGCATCTGCTTAGCTTTAGGCTAACAGGTTCATTGCCTCCAGAATATTGACTCTATTTCACAACTAATGCAACAGAAATCGTGGCATTTTACTTGATATTTCTTATATAACACTTCTTTAGTGGATCAGTATAGCTTACAGAGAGAAGATGCATTTTAGGGGGGAAAAAACTAGAAAAACTATTTCCTGTGAAAAGGAATTGCAGGGAAATGTCCTCTTCCGTGGGTCCATGGCTATGACAATAATGCAGAAAACCTTGAGGCTTGGTAAAGAATGACACAGCATCATCATATTCAAAGTGGACAATTTCGTGACAAGAACCTTAGGACAAATTTAGTTTAAGGAGTTTATTTTCTCCTGTATCCGCCTGCAATGCAGGAGACCCCGGTTCAATTTCTGGCTCAGGAAGTTTCCCTGGAGAAGGGATAAGCTACCCATTCCAGTATTCTTGGGCTTCTCTGGTGGCTCAGATGGTAAAGAATCCATCTGAAATGTGGGAGACCTGGGTTCAATCCTTGAGTTGGGAAGATCTTCTGGAGGAGGGCATGGCAACCCACTCCAGTATTCTTGCCTGGAGAATCCCCATGGACAGAGGTGTCTGTTAGGCTATAGTCCATGGGGTCGCAAAGAGTTGGACATGGCTGAGTGACTAAGCACAGCATAGGTTAAGGAGTTTATTTTCTCCTCTAAGTCTTCATGTTAGAGCTTCTCCGTTTCCTATCCCACCATCTTCAGAAAGAATAAGCATAAATAATACTTGAATGTTCCTCAACTTTTTGATTTCTTATTCTAAGGAATTTCTTTAGAAAGGTATTTTATTTTATTTTTAGATAGAAGAAAAAGGCAGACTGTAGCTCTAAAGTAAATGAACAATGGTAGTATTATTATCAAGCATGACACCCAGGGATATTGTTTTAGTTGTTACTGTGTAAGAAATCACTCCTAAACCTTAGTGGGGAAGAATCATTTCTAGGCCGGCAATCTGACAGGGACAATTTGTCTCTGATCCTCCGTGGCTGGGACCCCAGCTGGAAAGGCTTGAAGGCTGTGTGTGGGGACTTGACTGCAAGAGGGTATGAGCATCTGCGTGCCCTTCCCTAAGGCTGGCTGTTGATTATGACTGTTCGCCAAGCCCTCAGTTGGGCTGTCAGCTGGGACCCCTACAGTTAACTTCTCCAGATGGATTCTCTATGTGGACAGCTTATTCATTGGAAGGACTGATGCTGAAGCTCCAATACTTTGGCCACTTGATGCCAACTCACTGGAAAAGATTCTGATGCTGGGAAAAACTGAGGGCAGGAGGAAAAGGGGGCAGCAGAGGATGAGATGGTTGGATGGCATCACCGACTTGATGGACATGAGTTTGAGCAAGCTCCGGGAGTTGGTGATGGACAGGGAAGCCTGGCGTGCTGCAGTCCATGAGGTTGCAAAGAGTCAGACACGACTGAGCGACTGAAAAACAACAACAACGTGGGCTGCTTGGGCTTCCTAACAATATGGTGCTGAATTCCAAGAGTAACCATCCCCAAAGAGCAAGGCCAAAATGCATGGTGTATTAACAATCCTGCTTCAGAAATAACATGGCGTCACTTTTACCATATTCTACTGGTCAAGGAAGTCATAAGGATCTGCCTAGGGTCAAGGGAAAGGGACAGAAGCCTTCCCCTGCTCCTCAGTGGGAGGAACCTCAAGGTGACATTGGAAGAGCAGGTAGAATGGGAGATACTGTTGTGGTCATCCTTGCAAAACAGAACCTGTCACACATCTGAAGTAGAATCCTGCCCTCCCTGCCGTCCAATCTGATTGATTCTGTGATCTAATATTTTAAACTACCTCTGAGAAATGCAAAGGGGAATATTAGGCCATATATCAGGCACAAGAGAGATCCCTAAGTCAACAGAATGCAAACTGAATAATTATAAACATTCTTTGAGCATCTCCAAAGCACACACGGAGCTTTCAAAGAAATACAATTGAAACTCAGACTGTCTGCAAAAGCTCATTAAAATGATGCATGTTGACATTAATTTCTGATTATTACCAAAAACTCAATGCTCATCAGTGGCCATTTACTTTTATTTTTTCATCTGTGAATTGGTACATTAGTTTTACTTCTACGCCTATCGAAGCTTCAGATCTGTTTATTATACTCCTATAACATTTTACAAAACCAATCAACTCTTAATAGTCTATGCCCCTCCTAACCTAACACAAGTCTCACATTATGATTCTCAGTAAGATTTTCTCTTTGTTTGCCTTCGTTTTTGTTTTTAGCCATGCCACGCAGCATGCGGGATGTTAGTTCCCTGACCAGGGATTGAGACTTCATCTCTTGCATTAGAAGCACAGGGTCTTAACCGCTGGACCACCAGGCAAGTCTGGATTCTTAGTAAGGTAAACAGTGGAGCAGAGAGAGCATAGCCCCTGTCCAAAAGGACAGCATATTATGACAGTTTTTCTAAGTGACAGAGTTCTAAAGTTAAATTAAGAGTGCTTGTAGGAATATAACCATGTCAAGAGCTTAGAATTTTCTGATTCCCCAACCTTATATTGAATAATCAGATCCAAACAGACCCAAACAGCCCGGAGCCCAGAGCTCCAGATGCATATATTTAACTAGACACTTAGATAACTAGGAGCATCTGGCAAAATGTCCAGCACTAAACTTCTGTTCTGCCCCCGCTCCCCGCCGCCGTCAACCTGAAATCTGTTCTCAGTCTCTCACAGCCTTATTTTTCTCCATGGCATTTATCGTTATTGGATACATTAGATATACCCTTACACTTGCCCCTTCGATCACATATATGAGGGCAACGTTTTTTTACCGTTTGGTTTATTGCCCCTTTCCCTGTGCCCAGAACAAAGCCTGGCATATAGGAGGTGGTCATTAATATTGCTGAATGAATGAATGATGACTTACCTGGTGCCTGAATAAATCACAATGACAGAACCAAAAGGAATAAGGAGAACTGGAGTTCCCTGGTGGTCCAGTCACCAAGAATCTGACTGCCAACGCAGGGGACAAGGTTGGGGAAGATTCCACATGCTACAGGGCAAATAAGCTTGTTCATCACAACTATGGAACCTGTGCTGTAGAGCCCGGGAGCAGCAACTCCCTCAGGCCCATGTGCCCTAGAGCCTGCGTTCTGCAACAAAAGAAACCACCGCAGTGAGAAGCCCGCGCTCTGCATCCAGAGTAGAAAGCCCGGGTGCAGCCATGAAGTCCCCATTCAGCCAAAAGTAAGTAAATAAATAAATAATAAACATTTTTAAAAAGAAGTGACACCATGTCAGGTAACTTCAAAGAAAGAGTACCTTAGAATGATTATGTTTGTTTAAGTGGTTGACGGGGTAAGAAAGTAGCTTCAAAGTATTGCTAGATTTTAAAGTTGTTATAAAGGATAAAATGAGCAAAAACTGAGGATGTATAAAAAACGAATCTTAGTGTTAAATCATGCTTCTTCAGCAACATCAGAATTACCTAAGAGAGCTTTTAAATGGACAGATGCTTGGACGTGCCAGCCTGGGGAATGCTTGGAAGGGAGAAGATGATGAAAACCCAACACGCAACCTGGAAACTCCGATGGAATCTCAGGGATGGAAGATGGAATAGAGATTAGAATTTAGAAAGTCTGACTTAACTAAATACGTTATAGTCTGTCTAAAGAAATATAAAAGGAAAGGGAATAATCTACATAGTATCAGTAAAACGGACTCTCTTGTTTAGTCCCTCAGTTGTGTCTGACTCATGGGATGTCCCAGGCAAGAATCCCGGAGAGGATTGCCATTTCCTTCTCCTGGGGATCTTCCCGATTCACGGATCAAACCCGTGTTGCCTGCTTGGCAGGAAGATTCTTTACCACTGAGCCACCAGGAAAACCCCAAACAGATTCCATTCTATCCTTAATGTAGATTTATCCCTCCAGAAGAAACAGATGCCTCAGGCTTCCACAGCTTGGCTTCACAATCCATTAAATTCCTCCAACTCTATTTTGATTTTATGCTCTCCAAGAAACTTTGCATAGAATTTAACTTTCCACAAAGATTAGCCTTCAGGGAGAAAAATGTGCGCTTCGGCAAATATGAATAGCTTAGTCTCCTCATAGATATACTTCTCATGGTAAATTTGAAACTTTGCATTCTGGTTTGTGCATCAGTCTTGGGAGTTTGGTTAATGTGAGTCACCTCTAAGGCATATTGAAAATACCAATTCTGTTAGGTGAAAAGAGCTGAGAAGCAGACCCTGGTAGCCCTATCAAGGTTGCACTATCTGAGCACAAAGAGACAGCAAGAAAGAAGCGACTGTAGGTTTGCAGTTTGTGTCCAACTGGGAGAGAAAACAAAAATGAACTAAGGCCGATATACTGTTTAACCCATTAGCCAAAGCAATGAATTGACCTCATCCTTCCAATGCCCTGGCTCACCACGCACGAAGTACACTGCCAGGTCTTCCCTGGGCAACAAGACTCCCTAGCAAATCATTTACACCAATTCCACGCTTCGGTTCAGTTCAGTTGCTCAGTCGTGTCCGACTCTGCGATCCCATGGACAGCAGCGTGCCAGGCTTCCCTGTCCATCACCAACTCCCAGAGTTTGCTCAAACTCATGGCCATTGAGTCAGTGATGCCACCCTTAGAAAAATGTGAAGGGGTGCTCTCTGCTCCGAACCAGAGATTAATCCAATAGGCCAATTAAGCCTAGTCTGGCCTGCAGCTTTGTCACTGCTTTCCAACCTTCTCTGCTGTGCATGCAGTAAGGAGACTGAAGAACTAGCCCCACAGCAATTGCTTTCAGCAGTTCCAGGGTGGACATCTTATTATGTCCCCAAGGTGAAGCCACTGCCTTCACTGTTTTCAGCCGCAGTCTACCTTTTCAGGCTTCTCTTCATGGCTCGGTTCATTCTGGAGCTCGGCGTTCTGCTGTACTTGTGGGTCTTTGAACCTGGCATTTAATCCCTTCTCCAGGAAGGCTGTCCAGCTCGCCCTCCCAACCTGATCACCTGGCTTCACCTGTGTAACTTACCAGTCCTTCAGGACAGCATACAGATGCCAGTTCTTCCCCAACTGAGTTACACGCCTGTGTACAAGTTTCCAGGTAGTTTACTCTATCTTAGTTCTTACCACTGCTGCTGCTGCTGCTGCTAAGTCGCTTCAGTCGTGTCCGGCTCTGTGCGATCCCATAGACGGCAGCCCACCAGGCTCCCCCGTTCCTGGGATTCTCCAGGCAAGAACACTGGAGTGGGTTGCCATTTCCTTCTCCAATGCGTGAAAGTGAAAAGTGAAAGTGAAGTCGCTCAGTCGTGTCCGACTCTTCGAGACCCAGTGGACTGCAGCCCACCAGGCTCCTTCATCCATGGGATTTTCCAGGCGAGAGTACTGGAGTGGGGTGCCACTGCCTTCTCTGTCGTTCTTATCACACCGTACTGCAACTTCCTATGTATGTTTCTGTCCCCTGACTAGACTGCAAGCCAGTGGGCAAGAACAATGTCTTGGCACTTAGCAGATGCTCAAAGAATAAATAGATACTATGGACAAAATTGGAGAAGGAAATGGCAACCCACTCCAGTGTTCTTGCCTGGAGAATCCCAGGGATGGCGGAGCCTGGTGGGCTGCCGTCTATGGGGTCGCACAGAGTCGGACACGACTGAAGTGACTTGGCAGCATGGACAAAATATGAAGTCTCAGTCATTCTCAAGGTGTTTGTCTCTCTCGTCTGATGTACTTTTTTCTAATTTTGGTGTCTTCCTGAATGCACTAAAGTTGTAATTATTTGCCACCAACATCACTGATCCTCTTGCTGAAAATGGTAATGACAGTTAAGAATTACATCTATCCTAAGATGATAGACAGACTTTTCATGTAATCTTAGTATCTTTTGAAAACTGAATAATGCAAACAGATAACCTAGGGTTTTTTAAATTTATTTTTAATCGAAGGATAATTGCTTTACTTTTACAGATAAGTAAATTTTAAATTTAAAAATTCAGAGCCATGCTGGAAAATATATTTTACATACACATGTACACTCATGAAATCCAACTTTCTTTGCACAAACATTGTCAATTTCATATGTATCTGTCCTAACACAAACATTTTAAAAATTCTTAGTTCTCTTTGCTAAGAAGAAAACAGTCTCAAACTAAGCTGATATATTGAATAATTCATTAGCTGCCTCAAGCAACAAATATCCAGCTTCTGCAGGGGAGGGGGGAGGACAATGTGACTTCAGCAGAACTTTTTTTTAAATGGTAAGAATAGCCACAAAGAATTATGTCCACCTGAGGGATAATATAAAGATTATACCTTAAGTGGATCCAAGTATGTTGCTAAAAAATTAGAATGGTTAGAGTCTTATCTCTTAAAGGAAAGAGATAAACATGCATGCATAGTCTATAATTCAGATTTCCTTTCCAAAGCACTTATGTCCAGGCACTTTCCTACTATTAGGTTATTTTATTTTATGGTTAACATGAAAACAGAATTTTAAATCAAAGAACAGTCTGTGCCATGCAAACTAGAAATGTTCATTTAACAGAGATTAGCTTCCAGCTGGAGAACTCTGCAATTTGTTCCCAAGGAACAGGTTTGTCTGTTATTTTCCCCTTTAACCTTCCCCCTGACTCTAGCTGGACCATAAAGAAGGCTGAGTGCTGAAGAATTGACGCTTTCAAATTGTGGTGCTAGAGAAGACTCCTGAGACTCCTTTGGACTTCAAGGAGATCAAACCAGTCAATCTTAAAGGAAATCAACCGTGAATACTCATTGGAAGGACTGATACTGAAGCTGAAGGTCCAATACTTTGGCCACCTGATGAGAAGAACTGACTTACTGGAGAGGATGCTGATACTAGGAAAGACTGAAGGCAGGAGAAGAAGGGGGCAACCGAGGATGAGACGGTTAGATGGCATCACTGACTCAATGGACATGGGTTTGAGCAAACTCTGGGAGGTAGTGAAGGACAGGGAAGCCTGATGTGCTGCAGTCCATGGGGTCACAAAGAGTCAGACATGACTGAGCAACTGAACAAGACTCTCCTAACTTGTATTTACCCATCCCCTCTCATCCAACAATTCCGAAGCACTTCACAAACAAGCAGGCACTCATCTTTGCACTTTCTTGTGAAGAAGAAGGCAAGCTTCACCATAGCAATTTATAGGTTATGAAAACGAGGAGCAGAGATGAAGATGTGCCCAACACTAATAAATGCTGGATGGGGCAAGCCGTCCAGTCCAGGCTGAGCGCTTCCAGGCCCTCTCATCCATCTGGGCGTGCTCACACCATTTCTCCCAAAGACCTATAGGTATTTCATTGCATTTCAGGAACCGTCAGTTTTGGTTGTGCAGATAGAAGTACAAAGGGTATAGCTTCCTGTAAAGGTGCCAGGTTTTCTTTCGCTGTTGAAATGAAGGGAAATATTTAATTTCTTGTTTCTAGGGAACCAAAACTTTGAGGTGCAGCCTGGGACAGCCAGATCACCCGCAAAGTGGTCAGTATCTAATTCTCTTTGCTCTGTCTCAATTTCATTAAAAGTACTTTTCATCAAGACATAATTTTGTCAGACCCCCAGATCAGAAACTTGATACTGTCCTTTACAAATTAATACCTTTATTTAATTGTAATACAAATTAATAATTACAAATTATAGCACCTTTACAGGGCTTCCCTTATGACTCAGCTGGTAAAGAATCCACCTGCAATGCGGGAGACCTGGGTTCGATCCCTGGGTTGGGAAGATCCCCTGGAGAAGGGAAAGGCTACCCACTCCAGTATTCTGGCTCGGAGAAATCCATGGACTACAGTCCATGGGGTCGAAAAGAGTCAGACACGACTTGAGTGACTTTCACTTTCACTCTTTCACAATACCTTTACAAATTAATTTCTTTAAAAAGAAAAATAACCTTCAGATTTACAGGAATGGGGGTATCACTAGACATACATGGAACACCTGCTAGAACAGAAGCTTCATTCATAGTGGTTTCTGGTGTGATTACAGCACGGCACTATGAGTCATTAGTTCTCAATGATTCTCAACATGAGTAACATCAAACGTTTTAGAAAGCAAAACCTCCATCAGTGGTTGGGGAAATACGAGTGAGTAATGGGGACAGCAGGGAGATCTGAACAGTCCATCCTAAAGGAAATCAGTCCTGCATATTCGTTGCCAAGACTGATGTTAAAGCTGAAACTCCAATACTTTGGCCACCTGATGCGAAGAACTGACTCATTTGAAAAGACCTTGATGCTGGGAAAGATTGAAGGCAGGAGAAGGGGACGACAGACGGTGAGATGGTTGGATGGCATCACCGACTCAACGGACATGAGATTGAGTAAACTCCGGGAGTTGGTGATGGACAGGGAGGCCTGGCGTGCTGTAGTCCATGGGGTCGCAAAGAGTCTGAGCAACTGAACTGAACTGAATGGGGAAAGAGGGATTATGAGCTACTAATACAGAAGATATATTTTTTTTTAACTCACATTTATTCAGTGTTAGGAGTAAAAAAAAAAGTATATTCCAGCACTGGTATTCATTGTTTGGGTGGGTCTGGTCTATAAAATGTGAATAGCAAACTTACAGGGTCCTTATTAGTTTATGAAAGCATGTATTTAAATCCCTTAATCAAGGTGTGTCAAGCACGGAACAGGCTGGTTCTCTTCTGTTTTCACACTTTAAAAGATGGAGGGACAATCTGGGCTCTTTGCAGATTCCTCAGACAAGCAGGCAGCAGAGAGGTTTTACGATGTGTGCTGGTGAAGACCGAGGGGTTGAAAAAACCCCACAGGGGCAAAAAGATGACACAAAAAGACGCTAAAATACTGTTAATTTCGAAGCTGGGTGGTGTGTACAGAGGGGTTCATCATATTTTCTCTATGTATGTTTGAAAATTCCTATAATTAAGAAGTTCAAACAATAGAAAGAAAAGTTAGTGTGGCTGAGTCCCTTCCCTGTTCATCTGAAACTATCACAATATTGGCAATCGACTATATCCCAGTAGAAAATGGTTTTGGTGTTAAAAAAATAAAAATACATACATAAATAATAAAAATAAAATAAACAACAACCAAAAAAAAAAACACATTCGATAGTATTAACTTGAAAGAAAAAGAAAGATGAGGAGAGCTCTAGAATCCCAGACATGGGATTGAACCTCTGCTTTCGGCTCTATGAACTTGCTAAATTATCTTACTGTTTGTTCTGTGCTTCAGTTTCCTCTCTTGTAAAAGGATAATGATGGTGTGGTCAGTGCAGAGCTGTGCCACTCAGATCCTTTTTCCAGAAAGGAGTTGAGGCCCAGCTGCACAGGGTGTGGTTAGCAGACAGCTTCCTTTAGGGTCTGCCTTGTCTTCCGAGCCAAAGTCACATTGTTCTTGGGGTAGCCCTTTGCCAGTGAACGAGCAAGGCAGTGGTACAAGGGCCTGGCCGTTTCTGCCCACCGTGAGACTCCCCGAATGGGTAATCTTTGCTCTAGAGCTTCTCGTTGGCCTGGTGGAGACTTTCTCAGGCAGCACTATGGTCTGATGGCTCCCTCAGCCCAATCACACTTACTCCCTTTTCCTTTCACAAGTGTTCCTTCCCTACAAAGCTTAGCATTCCTAGTTCCATCTCAGAATCTTCTCAGATGCTGGCCCAAATGGTACTTTTAACTTCACTGGATTCTTGAGAAGAATCAATGAGATGATGGATGACAAACTTTCACAGCACCTGAGGCATGGTGAGCTCTCAGTAAGCAGTAGTATTTTTTTTTTTTTTGCTTTGGTTTTACTTCCAGTTTTATTAAGATATAATTGACATATAGAAAATAAGTGTGAGGTGTACAGCATGATAATAATCAGCAACGTTGATGACATCAATTCAACTGTTTCTAAGGCATGGTGCACATGGAATTATTACAGAACTACAGAGTTTATGCAGTGATAACCTATTTCTATTTTTACAACCCGTGGAGTAGAGAAGTAAAGGTGGAAACTAGCTGCTGAACTGTTAACACACTAAAACCATAGCTTTAGTCTAAGAATTAATTATCAAAAATTTCATTTCAATCATTAGAATACTGTGTTCTAAGTTTTAAAAAGAAACCATAATATAGTGAATGTGATATTGCAGCTTTGAGGTGAACAAATCTTATGATTTGTGCAACAGGAAATTTTAAGTTTCATCTATTTTGTTGTTGGTGGCATGAATCTAGTTCTAGGGCAATTGAGGTTGTTAAGATTTACAGAAAGTTAGCACAGAATCTTACAGATGAAGTTTATGAGTTAAAAGAATCAATATTAAAAAACGTGTATATTCCCAACTAACTCTTTGACATAATAAACACATTTGGCCCTTTATTGACTTTTTGAATTTATTAACCAGACACATCACTAGGCTCAGGCCAGTAAGACTACATATTACTAAATCAGGAAACAAATATTTCATTATAAATGCTAATTCCAGAAGACTTCACACCCACATTCCAAAATCTAATTAGATTAATTTCCTAGGGCATACATGTATTTTTGGTAGCTTGCAATTTTTAAGTGTCAAAATAAAACCTTATTTTAAAATGTGGGCGGTGTTGATGAAACAAGTATGAGTAATACTTGCAGGAAACACAATATTAGCTTAGCGAGGAAGTGGGTGACACTTGAACAGTCCTTCAAAGAGGCACTTTCCATGTCGCACCAATGTAAAGCAAGAGTTCTAATGCAGTCACACAGTAAGCACAGGCAGAACCCCTGACAGTGCTTGAAATACAGCTTTACCCACCCGAACTGCATGTTCAGGATGATATCTGAGTATAAGGTGAAAGCAACGAACTGATGGGTAAATGTCAACCACAAAATCACCAGATCTCCCATGTTCTGTTTAACATCTACTAACCAGAGAGGTGGTGATGGACAGGGAGGCCTGGCGTGCTGCGATTCATGGGGTCGCAAAGAGTCGGACACAACTGAGCGACTGAACTGAACCAGAGAGACAAATATCATATTACTTATAAGTGGAATTTTTAAAAAATGACACAAAGGAACTTCCTTACAAGACAGAAATAGACTGGGGCTTCCCTAACAGCCCAATGGCTAGGACTCGGAGCGTTCAATACTATGGTTCCAGGTACATCCCTGGTCGGGGAACTAAGATTATGCATGCCTTGAGCAGTGTGGCAGAAAAAAAGAAAAACAGAAATAGACTCAGAGACATAGAAAAGAAGCCTCTGGTGACCAAAGGAGAAGGTTGTTCAGTTGCTAAATCACGTCTGACTCTGCGACCCCGTGGACTACAGCACTCCAGGCTTCCCTAGCTTTCACTGTCTCAAGGAGTTTGCTCAAACTCATGTCCATTGAGTCAGCAGAGGGATAAATTAGGAGTTTGAGATTTGCAGATACAAACTACTATATAAAAAACAGATAAACAACAAGGACCTACTGTATGAACTACCTTCAATATTGTGTAATAATCAATACCGGAAAGAAACTGAAATATATATACATGACTGGATCACTTTGCTATACACCTGAAACATTATAAGTCAACTATACTTCGATTACAGAACATAAAGATTTAAAAATAAATTAATATTAAAAAAAAATCTACTATCCAGAGAAGACAGTGCAAACCCTGTTTTAATGGAAAGGTGGCATTGACAGAACTACACTTGATTTTTTTTTTTTCTTTTGGTCTGTCTTTTGAGGTGGTTTTGCTCACCCTAGTTCCAGGATTGATGTCTCCCATGTCAGTCTTGCCATGTTTATCCCAAAAAGAAACCTCTGAAGGGTTAAAGAAGAAAAGAGCTGGAGGACAGCTATGAAATGTTGTTAGTCCTCTGCTCCATTGAGTACTGGGCAGTGAGAAAAGGTAATAATTCTCCAAATCCTGCAACTAGTTAATTACGTCAATGTTAAAAAAAGAATCAGTATTGTCTAGTTTAAAATTTTAACACACTACAAAGTGTTCTTATGGGTTTCCCAGGAGGTGCAGTGATAGAGAATCTGCCTGCCAATGCAGAAGACGCAAGAGATGGGGGTTCCATCCCTGGGCTGGGAAGATCCCCTGGAGATGGGAAGGGCAACCCACTCCAGTATCCTTGCCTGGAGATTCCCATGGACAGAGGAGCCTGGTGTACAGTCCATGGGGTCAGAAAGAGTTGGATAAGAATGAGTGACTTAGCACGCACAGGCGCGCACACACACACACTCACAGTGTTCTTATATAAACACACACATATGCATCAGGTATCAGCCGCATGAACAACAGAAAGGAGACAACTTTTCAAGCTCTACTTTAAAGGTAAAAAAAACTGTCTAGAGGGACTTCCCTGGAGGTCCAGGGCTTAAGACTCCATGCTTCCGCAGGCCCTCCTCCAGGGTTCTTGCCTGGAGAATCCCAGGGACAGAGGAGCCTGGCAGGCTACAGTCCATAGCATCCAAGAGACTCGACTTAGCATGCACGTACGCTTCCGCACACAGGTCTCCAGGGTGGCCAAAAAACAGAAAAGGGTCTAAACTGTGTTTGTGTGGAAGGAGTATATGAGGAATCTCTGGACCTTCTGCTCATTTTTGCTGTGAAACTAAAACTGCTCTAAAAAGTAAGTCTATTGGGATTCCCCTGGTGGTCTAGTGTCTAAGACTTCAAGCTCCCAATGCAGGGGTCCCCAGTTCATCCCTGGTCAGGGAATTAGATCCCAAATGCTGTAATTAAGAGTGCAAGCTGCAACTAAGACCTGGCGCAGCAAAATAAATAAGCAAAATATATTAAAATCTTTTTAAATCGTCTACTTTTTACAAAAAGGTCCCTGGATTTTTTTTTTTTTTAATCTTTACACTGCCAAAGCAAAGAAAGGCATTAAAACTACCCTGCCATTACTTTAAAACCGCAAATGTTGGGACTTCCCTGGTGGTCCAGAGGTTAAGACTCCACACTCCCAATGCAGGGAGTTCGACCCCTGGTCAGGGAACTAGATCCTGCATGCTGCAACTGAGATCCAGCACAGCCAAATAAAAAATAAGTAAATATTAAAAAAAAAAAACACACAGCAAATGTTAAAACAAGAGGGGGAAAAAAAGGATTCATTCATTTATTCAATAAGTTATTTCTTGAACTGCTACTGTGAGGCAGGCATTGTGAACACCACCATCAATGTCACTATAGCCAACAAATTGCAGAAAGCATTATATGTCTGGCACTGTCCTAAAAACAACAGGTTTTAAAAAAAATTAAGTACCATCAACACAGGTGGCTTAACATAGTAATATGTTAACCAATATGTATTAGTTGGGTCTCTGCTTTCTTGTTATTATTTTGGGCTATTCCATTTCTTATTAGCATCAAAAGAAAGAAATAAAGATAGCAGAGAGGACACTAGGAGATAAAAGTAGATTATATCACTTAGTAATTTATTAGCCACAAAGAGTAGACCGTTGCAAGGCAGGTTAAAATTTCCAATGGATTTATTTTTACTTCACATTAATGATCAAGCTTATAAAGAGTTGAGTTGACACTTCAATAATGCCTTACTTCTTTTTAATATGCAGATACAAAACCCAAAAAAATTCTAAAGAAATTCTCGCTTTGCCATTTCTCCAGTGACCAGAGAGAACTTGAACAAGTCAGTACAAACTAGATAGCCTCTTAACATGACCTTTTAAACACAGTCTTGAGTAAATGCATTTTGGTTAATCTTAGAAACAAATCTCTTTTTTGACTTTGAGGTTGCAGGCTAGAGTTAAACCTGATTGTACATGCTTTCTCTGAAATGGGCAGATTCCCTTCAAAGTATATAAAGTGAAACAACAGGCTCCTATCAGTCTTGCACACAATAGCTGTTCAATAAAAAAAGTTAAAAATTCCTAAAATGCAAATTAGGAAGAGATGTACAGAAATATTTTATTATACCCTAATCACTTTTTTTTAAAATTTTTAAATTAATTTTTATTGGAGTATAGTTGATTTACAATATTGTGTCAGTGCCTGCAGTGCAGCAAAGTGAATCAGTCACACATACATAAACTGATATATCCACTCTTTCACATTCTATTCCCATCTGCTCGATACTCTGTAATGACCCCATCACTTCAAATCATCCATTTTATACTTTGTTATGACCTACTGGTATAAAATAGAAAGCCCCAATTTTCACACAATCTAGTAAAGTTATCACAAATTATGGGTTTTGAGTTCATTTTTATGATTGCATGAGAACTTCCTGACTTCTCACTATCAGGAGTATCAAAATTTATGCCGATGAAGAGGTTAAAAGAAAAAAGAGAAGAGAACGGTTTTACTGTCTACAAAGCAGGATGTGGCTAAGAACAGAACTTTAATGTAAAGCGCACGTTAGAAACACGTCCTTTTGAAAAGCTTATAGGGACGTTGACTAGTGTCGACGTGTAAAACCTGATGGCGTTTGTGAAGGTCTATGAAAGCTGCAAAGACCTGTCGCAAAGAACTCATGGCCATCCAAACCAGAGCTCCATCTCTCTCCATCTAGAAGCATCGTTCTGCCAAGTTAGGCTTGAGTGCCCCATCATTATCTCATTACCCCTGTGCAAAATCCCACAGCCACCAGTCAAGGAAAACCCTCAATCAGGGCTCTGCCAGGCGGCCCCATGCACCACACCACAGAGTCTCTCACCACCAGAGAACTGGAGGTCGTTTTTCAGAATTTTAATCTGAAAAATTTTTAATCTCCCATTTTTCTTCTTTTTGTTTTTTTTTTTTTAAATTTTCTTCTTTAATCTCAAACTTTAATGAAATGAGGCAACTGAAAACAGACATTTTTGGTGCCCTTTTGCTTCTTGGAATTTAAACTCAAAATTTGCACTTCTCTTAGTACAAATTACAAGTTCCATTTTTTTCCCTCTATTAACCTCTAAACCACTCAAGGGCAAAGGGCGATACTCTAGTAGAATGCCTTTTTCTTTTTTTTTTTTTTTTTAACTCTTCATGGACAGGTCCTTCCTAGAGACAACAGATAACTAGTTCTTTCTCGTAAACCTTAACAAATGAGAAAAAATTTCAAGTAGTTTACACACCTTCTCCCTTAAAAATCTTTTCCAATTATTTTCACTGTAGGAAATTTCAATCCTAGAGAGTAGAAAACCTGGTAACGAGCCTTCCTGTACCCATTACCCAGGTTAGCAGTGACCCGCTCCCTTGCAATTTCATTTCATTCACATTCCCATCCACTATCACCCCAAACTCTTTTGAAGCAAATCTAAGGTTTCCTTTTACTTGTATATATTCCAGTTCCTACTGATTTTCAACAACTTGCCTTTGCCTTCCTTTCCACCCTCTACCGGCTGAAAGAAGTGTACAGAATAACGCAGGGGATTGAGGCTGTCTTATCTGGTGTTTTCTCATAACTACTATCATCCCACTGCCCATCCCTTTCTGGATCATCTTCTATAACATTCACTAACATCACCATGAAATGGCCACCATGGTGTTCAACCCCTAAACTACAGCCCATTTCACTTGGAAATATATTGTATTCCACCCTCCCAATAAACCCTTTCTCTTGTTTGAACAAGTGAAAATAAAAATTGTGCCAAAATTTCTATTCTGTTGATAAAAACTTATTCTGATTAGTTCCCCCAGATAGGGGAAAAAGAGGCAAAGGGAGTGGAGAGGGAATAGAAGAGGAAAGAAATCCAACACTGAAAATGGTAGACTCTGCCTAATTGGCTGTGTATACTTACGACCATCTGCTACTTTAAGAATGAATATTTGCAAACATCAGTCGAAAAGTTGAGATCCTTTTAGACAGGGGATGTTTACAAAATGAATTCTCATTTAAGGGAACTACTGCCTTCAGAATTTTGGTATCAATAACAGTAGCTGCTTCTGAGCCTAAGAAGTGGTTGTGTAAAAACAATTAAAGCAAAAAAAAAAATTAATTAAGGGAGGATGCGCTCTGTTTCTATAGCTGCTCTAACCTTTTATTTTGACGTGAGATTTCTTGGCCTCCACTCAGATAGCAACCACCACCCCACACTTTCTTCTCCACACCCTTTACAAATGGAATTCCGAAAGGAGGCACTTTCGAGTTCCTCCTGGGAAATAGCTCATCTTGAGGACGTCTCGGTGCAATAACAGATTTCATCTCCTTCTTCCTCTGCACTCCGCTCTGCCCATCGCTTGCCCAGAGATTTCCTTAGGAATCCAGAGGAAGCAAGGAATCCAGAGGAAAACAAGCCCCAGTCCACAAGCCACAGCCTCTCCTCCCCAGGACCGCCAGTGCACCGCCTTGGCATCCGGGTCCGGGGAGAGAAGAGCTTGCAGACACCCCGCCGCTTGTTTATCCATCCGCGCCCGGGGTTAAACATCCCGGCGGGGCGCTCCCTACCGCATTTCAGACTCTTTCCTCCCAGCGGTTAAAAAATACAAAACTGACCCCGCTAATGCCTGTTCCCGCAGGAGGCAACACAAGGCGTCCCTCTAACTCCTACTACTCTCCCCTCCAGGCCGAACGCCGCAATCCCCACATCGAATGCAAGATCTGAGTTGCCCCTGGGAGAATCACAAGCGCACCCCAAACCACCACAGGGCAAACGTCCTCGCCACTAGAGGGAAGACACCAGTTCTCACTCAGCCCTGCACCGCCAAACCCAAGCCCTGGGACCCGGCCCCGCCAGGGCCGCCCCGCCCCCCGGGAGAGCGCCCGAACCACCCGCACCTCCTTGGAGACACAGCAGAGGAGCGCGGGTCTGGACGCCGAATACCTAACGCAGCCCTGAAAATCCCCGGCCTTCCACGCCCCCATTGAGTCGGCCCGCCTCGCTGAAGACAGGGGCGTCCCGCCCGCGCCTCTGATCAGGAGGTGCGGGGACCCAGATCCGCGCGCCGCGCTCGGGCTGTGGAGGGGACCCCCACCAGCGGCCCCTGCTCTGGCCGCCGGAGGGGGCAGCGGTTCACACCAGCCCCCCCTCACCTCAGAAGGGCGAATCTGGCGCGCACCTCCCGCTCAAGCCGAGGCCAACGAGAAGCACTCGGACCTGCGCCTCCCGCCAGGGCCGCAGAGACCTCCGACCGGCGCGCGATCTCGTCCACCGGGGGCAGCCCGGGCCGCGTCCCCCAGCCCAGGCGCACCAGGCACCTTTCCGCCACCTCCCTGCATCCTCGCGGGCCCGGCCCCTCACTCACCCAGAGCTCGGTGCCCCAGCTCATGGTGCAGGGGGCGGGAAGGGGCGCGCCGCGCGGCGGGGCGCGGCTCTCCGGTCCCCCTCCCCAGCGATCCCGTCTCCCCGGGAGATCCCCGCGATCGCGGAAAGTCCGTGCCCCGTGCGGCCGCCGCCTCCTCCGGCTCGCCGCTCCTCGCCTAGGGTCTCCGCGGCGCTCCTCCTCCCCGGTCGCTCCTCGGCAAAATGGCCCGAGGAAGCAGCAGCGGCGGTCGCCGCAGCGCCCGCCCGCCCCACACCCGAGAGCGAGGGGCGGGAGAGGGGCGGGGCGGGGCCGCGCGCCGGGGGCGGAGCCGGCCTGACAGCTCGCGCACGCGCGCGCCCCGCCCCCGGCCCAACCTCCCCTCGGGCGCCCCCCGCCCGCGTGGCCCCGGGGTCCGGAAGGACTTGCAGAAAGCAGGGGCCTCTGGTGGGACCTGGAGCCGCCGGCCTCCCCGCTGCCGTGTTTTTTTGTTTTGTTTTGTTTTGTTTTTAATTACTTATTAGCAGCCACACTCTCTGCTCTTAGGGACAAACCACTCGCCTCCGAACGGAGCCGGCCCCTGTTATTACGGGGGCTCTGCCGAGGCCTGAGGTTGCTCCCCTGCGCCAAGCGCTGCTTTGAATTTAAGGACCATGCTTTTCGTTGCTCAGCCATCAGAGCTAGCTCGAGCGGGTCTTTTCCCCTACCGCCCGGGAAGCCTTGGAGGCCCGGGGGGCCCTCACAGCCTTGAGCCGGTTGGCGTGGGGCCAGGTGCAGTGCTGTCTGCATACTACACACAGAAGGACTCGGAGGCCGAGAGCGACCTAGCAGAGTGGCTGGGGAAAAGAGTCCAGGGGCGCACAACCGGTGATTTCTAATCTCTGAAACCGGTGATTTCCGACTTGTTCGGCCAAGAAACTCTCAGACGTTGAAATCACGTTGCCGCGTAGTGGGTGAAAAAAAGCAAAGGCTCTGGGTCCACAGACAGGGGTTTCTGGTTCCAGTCCCGCCACCCGTACTCACTAGCTGGGTGGCCTAGGACAAGGCCTCCATCTCTGTAGAAGCTCAGAGCCTTCTCCCCCACCTCCCGCCAAAGGGAGGCAGTAACTACCCAGGTCAGCGAAAGATGACGACCACCTGTTACCCGGCCAGTGGTTGGTAAACTGATAACTAATTTTTAAGTAGATACGGACTCCTTTTCCCCTGCACTCCTAGAGTATACACAAATAACATTCCAGGATTGTGTGTGTGCGTCGCTCAGTCGTGTCCCACTCTTTGCGACCCCATGGACTGTAGCCCACCAGGTTCCTTTGTCCGTGGAATTCTCCAGGCAAGAATACTGGAGTGGGTTGCCATTTCCTTCTCCGGCGGATCTTCCACACCCCAGGGACCCCTCGGGGTCTTCTGCATCGCAGGCGGATTCTTCACTGTCTGAGCCACCAGGGAAGCCTGATTCCAGGATTGGAACTGGAGAACTGTTTGGGTTCCGACTCCTTCCTCTGATTCACTAGGCCCTTTCTCCCCAAACTTTTCTTTCTTCCTCAGCTAATCCTACTCACTTTTCTGACTATCTGTGAACTCCTAAAATGGGCCCCCTTTAAGAAGTGTTTCAGCTGCCTGTCTCTCTAATCCCACTACACCCAGCCTCAACCAGCTTATCATTCTTCTCCAAGAGAGGGTGGGGCAAGGGTGGTGTTCTACTCTTGCAGATAAACCAAGTCTACTTCCTTTGTTGGACAGGATCACAATAAATTTAAACTGTCAAACCTGTTTTGGTCCGTCTTTTTCCAGTAAGGAGTTCCTTCCACCAGTTTGTTGTTAGTGTGTGTTTTAGATATTTTGTTCTCAGTTACCGGGTCTGGAAACTCTGAACTCCAATCCTGCTAGACCTGTAAACCATCAGAACAGCCAGCCACTTACCTCCCAAGGTACATTCATTAACAGCCTGAGTGAGTTGGAGGGGTCAGAAACTCAATCAATACTGCACAGTTCAGTTTGCTATTTGGAAATGCTGAGTGAAATGCAGGTAATCTAACAGGACCCTGCCTCACAAATCACCTCAATTTCTTCCTGCCAAGATTTACTATTTTTTCAAATACAGTGATCTAATCTTGCTGCCTTCTAGAAGACTTATCAAAAACAGTGACTTGTGAAAAGATGCTAATCAGGAGGAAAAACAACCTGCAGCTCTTAAGAAGAGAAAGGGGGGGAGGGGGGGCAAAGAGCAAGAGACAGCAGAAAGAGAGCGAGAGAGAGACCACATTAAAAGGAAACCTTTTAAGATGAGTAAGCAGGAAACAGTTATAGGAACCCATTAAGCCACAGCAGCAATACTGTATGGAACTGGGTTAATTAGACCACACTGCAAATACCTTTAACTTCATTAAGTCTGGTGGTAACAAAAAAAGGGTTGAAGGTATCAGAATCGTCAATAAATGAAAGAAAAAGTCACCACTGATTTTAAAGCAATGGAAACAAACAGGATTCAGCATAAAAAGAAATAAGCTAGCAAAGAAAAAGATTAAATACAGCACAGTATTTTTTAGGAGGAACTAAATCCATTTCAGTTTCCCTTATAGTAAAAGGGAGTGAGTTTAAGAGAAGAACTTCTATTAATAAGTGACTGTGACTGACCTGCTTAGGAATCAGTTTTCACAAGAGGTATTGTAAATCCTGTGGCTTCCCCACTGGCTCAGTAGTAAAGAATCCATCTGCCAATGCAGGAGACGGAGGTTTGATCCCTGGGTCAGGAAGATCCCCTGGAGGAAATGGCAACCCATTCCAGTATTCTTGCCTGGAAAATCCCATGGACAGAGGAGCCTGGGAGGGCTACAGTCCATGGGGCTGCAGGAGAGCCGGACATGATTTAATGCCTAAACAATTGTAAACCCCATCTATGTAAATACCGAAACGACCTCAGTTCAGTTCAGTTCAGTCCTGCAGTCGTGTCCGATTCCTTGCAACCCCATGGACTGCAGCATGCCAGGCCTCTCTGTCCATCACCAACTCCCAGAGTTTACTCAAACTCATGTGCATTGAGTCAGTGATGCCACCTAACCATCTCATCCTCTGTTGTCCCCTTCTCCTCCTGCCTTCAATCTTTCCCAGCATCAGAGTCTGTTCCAATGAGTCAGGTCTTTGCATCAGGTGGCCAAAGTATTGGAGTTTCAGCTTCAGCATCAGTCCTTCCAATGAATATTCAGGACTGATTTCCTTTAGCATGGATTGGTTGGATCTCCTTGCTCTCAAGGGACTCTAAATTACCTAGGGGATCGGTTTGGGCTATATACACCTGTTTCACCTTTTAGGAACATGTGGAGAATACTGATTTACAAAGTTATGATCTTGGCAGGCAACTACATAAATTTCCACTGAATAATCTGATCACATGGATATTATTAGCACTGAAACAAGGTATCTAGAAAATATAGACCCTGTATAGTTGCCATGGAGTTAAACAATTTTAATAGAGCCTTTCAGCAACTCCAATTCGTCTTGCTAGTATAAACATCTAATTCAGGGGCTTAGATGTAGAGATATCACTATCTAATCTATTTAAAAGGCTTCCTGTTCTTCAGTTACTAAGTCATGTCCAACTCTTTGCGATCCCATGGACTGCAGCAAGCCAGGCATCCCTGTCCTTGACTATCTCCCAGGATATTATCAAACTCATGTCCATTGAGTTGATGATAACATCCATTGAGTCAATGATGCCATCTCACCCTCTGTTGCCCCTTTCTCCTCCTCCCTCAATCTTTCCCAGCATCAAGGTCTTTTCCAATGAGTTGGAAAAGTATTGGAGCTTCAGCATTAGTCCTTCCAATGAATGTTCAGGGTTGATTTCCTTTAGGATTGACTGGTTTGATCTCCTTGCTGTCCAAGGGTCTCTCAAGATCTTCAGCACGACAGTTTAAAAGCATCTATTCTTTGGTGCCCAACCTTCTTTCTGGTCCAACTTTCACATCCGTACATGACTACTGGAAAAATCACAGCTTTGACTATATGGACCTTTGTCGGCAAAGTGATCACTCGGCTTTTTAATACACTAAGTGGTTTTGTAATTGTTCCATAGGGATCCTACTGTTCCACTACTTATTAGGTATGTGGCCTTAGACAAGTGACTTAAACTCTCAGAACTTCACTTAAAACACGGACCTCCAAGGTTGTTGTGAGGCTGAAAGAAGGGAGCTGGCGGTGAGCACAGAGTGAGCACAAGAGTGGATAGCCCCGCACAGAAAGCTCTAGAGCTATGGTTGAATTATTTCCCTTCTCTAGGCCTCAGTTTCCTCCTCCATAAAATGGACATAATGCTTTGCTCCAAAAGTTACTGCAAAGATGAAAAGAAAGAACACATATAAAATGCTTAGCACATGGGGGCACAAGTATCGGTTCCCTATTTTTCCTCTTATTTTTTGGAGGATTTTTACTTCCTCTATCAAGGAAAGCAATCCTTTAAGCACTTCTGATGTGGCAAAACAGATTGTCTGAACTACCATTGATTGGTTGTCTATCACTGAAGTACTCTTCTTAAAGAAATTCTCAGGATTTCTTTTTTTTCCTTTAAAATAGCTTCCATCAGTTTCCAGCTTAAAATTCTCCATTTGTTTAGCATTCAAACTACTTACTAAGGACCCAAGAAAGCAGTGGAGTGGAAAAAGTTGGAGTGGGATAAAAGGAGAACTCTGTCGTGAGTAGAATCTTAAGACTGCAACCAATTTTTGTACTCAGTAATGGAATTCCCCTGAAGGTCTACAAAGATGTGAATAAAATCAGGAAAAACCAGTTGTCTGTGGCTAAGCAAGTTACACACTATGCCACCAAATTGAGAAGTGGATTGAAGCTTTTCTCCAACCTGCAGGATTCAAGATGTGTCAGGGGCTAGCTTTTCCAAGAAGATGACTCTGCAAGGAGAGTCTGTGGGCGTTCCCCAAGCCCTAAGAAATGACATTTCAAGTCAAAGAATGAAAGTGACATTTGACTTGTGAATATATTGCCAAGTTCTAGTTTGACCTCTGGTTCCCTGTACTGTGTTTATACAGAATTTTGATCTGAAATGTCATCTCTTTCGATAAGAAAGACAAGCAATAATCATAACTAGAGAATATTAACCCCATAATTACATTAAATATCTCTGGAAATTTCTAAACTGATGTCAAACATTATTAATCACACTCGATTCAAACTCCAAATTCTGCTACTAGTGGCAAACTTCAGTAGTTCTTGCAATGTTAGAGAAAACAGAAAAATAAGACCCACTTGACTAAGAGGGTAAGGCTGAAAGTCAGGTTTAGGATATAGTCTTTCTAGCCCCTCAAGGCTTTTTCAGTCAGTAGCTTAAAGTTTAATGCCCGTTTGAAAATGTGGCCAGGGAGAGGCAAGCCTAACTCATTCTGTTACTCAACAGGTCTATTCCCAGTTACAGTATCATGATTATGCAAATAACCTGCTCTTGAAACTCTGAAATCATGTGCCTAAGTAAAATTGCCAAGACAGCATTTTCACAGAATTTGAGAAGTAACTATCTAAAAAACCCTTTACTTTCAGTTTAGTCCAGTTGCTCAGTCGTGTCCAACTCTTTGCAACCCCATGGACTGCACGCCAGGCCTCCCTATCCATCACCAACTCCTGAAGTTTATTCAGACTCATGTCCATTGAGTCGGTGATGCCATCCAAACATCTCATCCTCTGTCGTCTCCTTCTCCTCCCGCCTTCAATCTTTCCCAGCATCAGGGTCTTTTCAAACGAGTCAGCTCTTCGAATCAGGTGGCCAAAGTACTGGAGTTTCAATTTCAGCATCAGTCCTTCCAATGAATATTCAAGACTGATTTCCTTTAGGATAGACTGGTTGGATCTCCTTGCTGTCCAAGGGACTCTCAAGAGTCTTCTCCCAACACCACAGTTCAAAAGCATACTTCACTTTTAAGTCTTTGTAACTTGTGTTCCCTTTCTTTTGTTGTTCAGTTGCTAAGTTGCATCTGACTTCGACCCCATGGACTGCAGCATGCCAGGCTTCTCTGTCCTTCACCAACTCTTGGAGTTTGCTCAAATCTCTCAGTTCCAAACTAATGACCGGCACAATATAGTTCCCAAATACCTGAAGAAGCTATTTCTCATAAACTTCTAAGCAGATGCCACTGGTATGTGACCCTGTGAAAGTCACATAATTCCTAAGTGAAAAGGAGCAAGGTATAAAAACCCAGCTTTGAGCCCTTGTAAAACTGTTTTCCAGAGACTAAAAGACAAAGGCCTCCTATTTTATAAATGAGTTATTCTAATATAAAATTAAGATTCTTCCTGATCAATCCATTTTTAGAAGCCTATTATTTTCAAATTTAAAACCAGAGATTCTCAAAAATGGTACCTCACTTTAAAAAGTATACAGTAACGCTCCAAAACATTGCAGATTGACTTTAAAAATGAAGTGCGTGCGTGCTTAGTTGTATCTGACTCTTTGTGACCTTATGGACTGTAGCCCACCAGGCTCCTCTGTTTGTGGGATTCTCCAGGCAAGAATACTAGAGTGGTTTGCCATTTCCTCCTCCAGGGGATCTTCCCAACTCAGGTATCAAATCTGCATCTCCTACACTGGCAGGTGGATTCTTTACCACAGAGCCACCTAGGAAGCCTCCATAAAAAAAGGAAACTGCACTTAAAAATCCCCATTTCTTTTGACTAGTTTGATACTGATGTGAGGATCAGTTGACTGTCTGGTTTCTCCTCTTCCCTAAAAGAAAGTATCAATTATTTTTTATTTCTTCCATGTTCTTTCATATTGCTGATTTTTAAAATGCTTTCTGAACATTTCTCTTGAATTTCACTTGATAAGATACTGGCTACTCAGATTCTGGGAGTTTATTTTTTGAAAATTTAAAAGAATTTTAAAAAATAATAAAATTTTAATAATCGGAATGCCGTGTATGGTATAGTACAAGAAGCACAGAGCCAGTTTTAAAGCAGATGAGGTTCAGTCCTGGATGCTTGCCCTAAATTACCTAAGTCCTTGTGTGATCCCGAGAAAATCATTTTTGAGTTCTTTGTATTTGTTTTCACATCTGTTAATAAGGTGAAAGGATTTGTTGATTTTCTAAGGACGCGTCCGGCCTCATAAGAGATTAATTTTTTATAACAATTGCAGGATAAGGATTAAATGCTAGGCTTTGTGGGCAAGGCCTGGATGAGAGTCATTTATAAATGATCAGACCACCCTTGAATAAATTTTTCTAACCAAGTCTTGTCTTTAAGAAAGGAACAAAAATACAGACAGTACAAAGATTTCGTGGTCTTAAATGAGATAGTGTGCACAAAGACCCTGATGCTGGGAAAGACTGAAGGCAAAAGGAGAAGGGTGTGGTAGAGGGTGAGATGTGTTAGACAGCCTCTAACACAATGGACACGAATTTGAGCAAACTCTGGGAGACGGTGGTGGACAGAGGAGCCTGGTGTGCTGCAGTCCATGCGATCACAAAGCGTAGGACATGACTTACTGACTGAACAACAGCAACATATAAAGTACTTAGCAGAATATTTGGCAAACTTAACTGCTTAATAAATAGATTAACTATTATCTCATTTGTGGATTTCCAAGACAATGAAGTTTCTTGTTCTAAGTTTCTTCATCTGTAAAATTGTGTAGCAAGATCAGACGAGAATTTTGCTCAAAGAAGTAAGATGACATATTCATGCTGCTGCTCCTGCTAAGTCACTTTAGTCGTGTTCGACTCTGTGCGACCCCATGGACGGCAGCCCACCAGGCTCCCCTGTCCCTGGGATTCTCCAGGCAAGAACACTGGAGTGGGTTTACATATTCATAATACATGGCTAAAAATCTTAGGCTGGAGAAAGAAATTAAACTACCAACGAGTAAACATTGCCTTTCTATCTTCCTGGCTACACCTTAGTGCCCTACTTTTGTTCTTACAGAGGGTGTGACAGAACGTGGACTAGTTTTTGACCTGCCAGCAGTGCAGGACACCCCAGCTGGATTCTTGGGTCGGGAAGATCTGCTGGAGAAGGGATAGGCTACCAGCTCCAGTATTCTTGGACTTCCCTTGTGGCTCAGCTGGTAAAGAATCTGCCTGTAATGCAGGAGACCTGGCTTGGGAAGATCCCCTGGAGAAGGGAAAGGCTACCCACTCCAGTATTTTGGCCTGGAGAATTCCATGGACAACCCGACTGAGCCACTTTCACTTTCAAGAATTCACAGATTCATGACTTTGACTGAGATTGCACAGCTAAAAGATCTGGGACTCTCACCCCTCTACTCTGTACTTCCCCTCCTGATTTTTGTTAACCTGAGTGCAGCACTTTATTCACTTTATTTTCATTTAGATATATCATGTTAACTTCAGTTCCTAGTTCCAGTTAAAAACGTTAGGAATCTGATTCTGTCATAAAACACTGATAGTCATGCAGTATTGGGGGATTCCTTGCGGTTTTTATTTTCTTCTCTTTTGCTTAAATGATTGCCCACAAAGAGCATGCATTGTGTGGCAAGCCAAAAAAAGGCGAAATAAAAAAACATCTAAAAACTAAATAAACCTAGCTAGTCTATTGGTAATTTTAATAAGCATTATCTTTTTTATAACTCCATGATAAAAATAGCGATTTGGAGGGAACAATCTACAAATTCTTTCATTAAAGGTCTCTCTACAAATTTGAAAGATTAGAAGCAAGGAAAATTTCCACACAGGATTAAGAGATTCATACTCTAGCGGTTGGATGAAAAAGCATAAAGCGATATAACAGTATTTAGCATTTTCCACGTGATTCCCACTTCAACCTGGAACAAATGACAATCTCTCAGAACTTCAGTTTGCTTACCAGTAAAGTGTGTGAGTGTGTGTGTGTGTGTGTGTCGGGTGGGGGTGGTAATGTCGGGTGGGGGTGGTAATACTTACACCTACCTCCTATCTCATCAGACTGTTCCAAGGATTACATGCAAAAATGCACCCAAAAGGCTTAACGAAGTGCCTGATACGTTGTCCTTGTTTAGTCGCTCAGCTGTGTCCGATTCTTTTGCGACCCCATGGACAGGCTCCTTTCTGTCCACAGGATTTCCCAGACAAGAACACTGGAGTGAGTTGCCATTTCCTCCTCCAGGGTATCTTCCCAACCCAGGAATGGAACCAGAGTCTCTGTGTCTCCTGCACCGCAGGTGGATTCTTTACCGCTGAGCCACTGGGGAAGAAGTACCTCATAAAGGCTCAATAAATTACTAAAACCATCTCATCAAAAATTTGTGTTAAGTGCCTCAAAAAACAAAAACAAAACCACCCAAGGACTGATGACAAGCCACGAACTTGGTTTTTCTACCGAGTGAAGGCCGCTCGGGGCAATCGGTCCCATCAACCCAGGAGGCATTCCCCGCCTAGTAACGCCAGGTCCCTCGGTGGGCCGCCGGCGCGCAGGCCCAAGGTCGCTTTCAAAGCTCCGCGGGGCGGAGGCAACGCCAGGGTTGGTCCAGCCCAGAGACTGTTACCATGGCAACCGCCACAGGCTACCTACTGCGGGCGCATCTCTTCTTGCTAAACCGAAAAATCCTCACAGCAGAGGCCAACTGAACGGCCTCGAAGTGTACCCGCCCCGCTCCCGAGACCGCAAACTCCAGGAAAAAGGCCACAGTCTCCCCGCCGCTGGCTGCAGAGAGCCCCCTTTCAGGCGCTTCCGGCAGCCGCCGCCCTTTAACCCCGGAAGTGGGCGGGAGAGGAAGCAGCTGCTGATGCTGGAACAAACATGGCGGCCCCGGCGCCCTTCGGCTTCTCGGGCTCCCGCAGTCAGCGGCTAGCCGCCGGCCTCCGGCTGTTCCCGCTGTTGGGGCTGCTGCAGCTGCTGGCCGAGCCCGGCCTGGGCCGCGTCCACCACCTGGCGCTCAAGGTAAGGGCGACCGGGGCCTTGCAAGACCAGGGCGGGGGACAGAGGCCGAGGCCGCTCCCTGATGCTGAGGGGCAACTTTTGGCCCAGGGGAAGCGGAGAGTGGGGAGGTTGTCTATGAGCGATTGGGGTTCCCGCCTCTATTCCCAGTTGCGGACTCCCTCCCAGAGGGGTCTGGTGGGAACTGTGGGAATGGCGGGAGTCCTCGGTCGGTCTGGAAAAGGGAGGAAGAGAACTAAGAGAGGGGAAGGGGCTAAACTGCGGCGTAACCCCGAAGGACTCTCGGGGCCATGCTTGCAGTCCTGTTGGCTTCCCTGTCTTCCTTGCCGAGAGCAACTTGATCTTCCTCCTCCCTTTGATCTCCAACTTCTACGCCCGACTTCGCTCGTCTGCCGTCTCCTTTCGTTCATCCCCCTGGTGCCTAGCGGTTGGAAGGTGCGGGGAATCTTTGCCTCAGTTTCCCTGGTGGACTTGGCGGTTTCTGGCCTGAGCAAAGCGAGCATCTCCAGAAGGAATTTCAAATCTCGCTTGAAATCCGTTACCGGAAATTTAAGCCCAGCAATGAAAATATGTTTTTGATTAGAAGCCCTTTTTATCCCGCGCTTCTGTCATTGTCTGTCTAGGGAAGAAATTTACGATAGGCCTAGAATGAACCCTTTGTATCCTGCTTTTTAACTCAAAACATGCTTCCAGGCGATTTAGCTGGTTAATATATGAGACCAGGAAAAATAAATCGTTGTGACCCAAAGCCTTGTACATTATTTTCATTCTGCAAGGTACTCTTAACAGAGTAAGGTTTCAGCAGTGAGAAAGTTTGTCTTATTAAAACCCTGTACATTAACAAAGCAATGTATTTTGTGACTGTAGTTTAAAATACAGAATCTGGATTAAAAAAAACCTGACTAGACCCATACTGTTGTTTGTAAATAATAAATATCCTGATTGAAATGGTTGTCAACTGCAGGGAGAGAAGTGAGTCTTGGCTCCTTTTGAGAATATGCTGAAAGATATTGAATCTCTTCCCAGAAAATGCAGGTAGAAATGTAGGCAAAACTTCTTGGAATTTATAGGGCTTTGTAATCCTGCCAGAGCTTATCCATAGTCCTTAGTCCCCAGGCCTGTGACTCCAAGTGCCGAACTCCTAAAATTCTTTCACTTTATAGTTTAGAATCTTGAGTCTTAGGTGAAATCATGTAACTGAGTTTTTGTAGCTTATAAATTAGAGAATAACACTAATACTGAACCATGGATGCACTGAACCATGTGTCTTGGCTTTAGGCATGTCTAGAATTAAAGTGTCAGATGGCCAGCATCATTAGGTAAATATCAACAAAGTTGATATAGAAGGAAAAGTATACTACCCTCAATGGGAGAAGCAACCTGAGTTGGTGTAATTCTGGTGATTGATTTCTCTACATTGTGCTACATTGCTTCAGTTCAGTTCAGTTCAGTCGCTCAGTCATGTCCGACTCTTTGCGACCCCGTGAATCGCAGCACGCCAGGCCTACCTGTCCATCACCATCTCCTGGACGTGAGCAAACTCACATCCATTGAGTTGGTGATGCCATCCAGCCATCTCATCTCTGTCGTCCCCTTTTCCTCCTGCCCCCAATTCTTCCCAGCATCAGAGTCTTTTCCAATGAGTCAACTCTTCACATGAGGTGGCCAGAGTACTGGACTTTCAGCTTTAGCATCAGTCCTTCCAGAGAACACCCAGGACTGATTTTCTTTAGAATGGACTGGTTGGATCTCCTTGCAGTCTAAGGGACTCTCAAGAGTCTTCTCCAACACCACAGTTCAAAAGCATCAATTCTTTGGTGCTCAGCTTTCTTCACAGTCCAACTCTCACATCCATACATGATTACTGGAAAAACCATAGCCTTGACTAGACGGACCTTTGTTGGCAAAGTAATGTCTCTGCTTTTTAATATGCTGTCTAGGTTGGTCATAACTTTCCTTCCAAGGAGTAAGCTACATTGCTTAATGTTTTTCATCTTTGTTTTCTCAAATACTTGATGCCTGTTCCATAATCAGTATTGTACTTGTTTCTCTTAACAGTCTGACATTTTGCCTAAGAAAATGAAGTCACCTGAAGGGAGCCTGTCAGAGCAGCAACGTTAGATTGTCTTATTTTGCTTGAGATTGAGAGAGAGAATTTCAACCATACACCAAAATAGACAGAATAGTATAGTGAATTCCCATGTAGCTGTAACCATTAACCAATGGCTAATTCTGCCCTATCCCCACACACATCCCTTCTCAGGTGCATTCTTTAATTTTTAACTAGAAAATAAATCTTTTTTTTTTGTTTAATGTGTTTACTTATGTGGCTGCCTCTGGTCTTAGTTGAAGCAAGTGGAGTCTCAGTTCCTCAATCATGATCAAACCGACATCCCCTGCACTGCAAGGCAAAGTTTCAACCACCAGGTCACCAGAGAAGTCCCCCTTTCATTCTTTATTCAGTTTTCTCATTCCATGTTACGTTCTCCATTATTCTTCTAGTCTTCTCAAATTCCTTGTCTTTTGTTTTTTAGATTCCTTAACTTTTGGAAACTTTTAAGGCATGGTGTATATACATTAAAATCCATACATTGTAAATGTACAATTCAGTGATTGTTGGTAAATTTACTGAGTTATGCAGCTATCATCACAATCCAGCCATAGAACATTTCCATCACCCATGTAAGATCTCTTTTGTTGGTTTACAGTTAATTCCTAGTCTGACCTCCAGCCCCAGACAACCACTAATCTACTTTCTGTCTCTATAGATTTGCCCTTTCTGGATGTTTCATATAAATGGAATCACATAGTATATGGTCCTTTTGTCTGGCTTCTTTTACTTATGTTACTGAGGTTCATCCATGTTGTACTGTGTATTAGTAATTCATTCCTTTTAATGGGCAAATACTTTTTCATTGTATGACTATATCACCTATCTCAGCCATTTACCAAAACATTTGAATGTTTGGGTTTCCATTTTTGTCTGTTGTGAGTAATATTGCTGCAAACATTCACATGCAAGTCTTTGGGAAGCATGTTTTTGTTTTGGGGGGTTGATGGCTAGGAGTGGAGTAGAATTGTTGGGTCATATGGTAGATAGCTTCCCGGGTGGCTCAGATGGTAAAGAATCCACCTGCCAATGCAGGAGACACAAGAGACATGGATTCGATCCCTGGGTTGGGAAGATCCCCTGGAGAAGGGAATGGCTACCTACTCTAGTATTCTTGCCTGGAAAATCCCAAAGACAGAAGAGCCTGGCGTGCTACAATCCATGGGGTCACAAAAGAGTCAGACACGACTGAGCGACTAACACTTTCACTTTTTTTTCATGGAAGATTTATATTTAACTTTTTAAGAAACTGCCAAAGTACTTTCTAAAGCAACTGTACCATTTTGCAGTCCTAACAGCAATTTGTGAGGGTTCTGCTTACTACATATTATGCCAACATTTGTCTTCATACTGTCTTCGAGTGAATCAAAGTCATCATATTGTTTGATCCTTAAAATCCATAAATGTTTCAGTATATATTTCAGTATGTACCTATAAGAAATAGGGACTCTTAAAAATGTAACTGCAGTATCAGATGACACCCTTATGGCCAAAAGCGAAGAGGAACTAAAGAACCTCTTGATGAAGGTGAAAGAGGAGCGTGAAAAAGCTGGCTTAAAACTCAGCATTCAAAAACTACGATCATGGTACTCAGTCCCATCACTTCATGGCAAATAGTTGTGGTAAAAATGGAAACAGTGACAGATTTTTTTCTTGGGCTCCAAAATTACTGCAAACGGTGACTGCAGCCATGAAATTAGAAGACACTTGCTCCTTAGAAGAAAAGCTATGACCAACCTAGGCAGTATATTAAAAAGCAGAGACATTAACTTGGCCAACAAAGGTCCGTCTAGTCAAAGCTGTGGTTTTTCTAGTAGTCATGTATGGATGTGAGAGTTGGACCATAAAGAAGGCTGAGCACCGAAGAATTGATGCTTTTGAACTGTGGTGTTGGAGAAGACTCTTGAGAGTCCCTTGGACCGCAAGGCCATCAAACCAGTCAATCCTAAGGAAATCAATCCTGAATATTCATTGGAGGGACTGATACTGAGGCTGAAGCTCCACTTTGGCCACTTGATGAGAAGAACTGACTTACTGGAGAAGATGCTGATACTAGGAAAGACTGAAGGCAGGAGGAGAAGGGGATGACAGGATGAGATGGTTGGATGGCATCACCGACTCAATGGACACGAGTTTGGGCAAGCTCTGGGAGGTGGTGAAGGACAGGGAAGCCTGGTCTGCTGCAGCCCATAGGGTCACAAAGAATTAGACGTGACTGAGTGACTGAACAACAACAACAATGTCATTTTAACAGAAAGAAAGATAATGTTTAATATCATGAAATACCAAATCAGGTTCAAATTTCCATTGGTCAGAAATGGATTTAAACTTTTTAAAAATCAGAATCTAAATAGTCTCCTCACATTATGAGTGGTTAATATACCTCTTAAGTCTGTCTTGATCTGGGGGTCTCACTCCTTCCAGCTCCCCTGTACTGGATTGTGCTGATTTGTTTCCTCGTAGTGTAGTTTAGTATGTTCACCTATGCTTCCGTCCTGTGTGGCCTAGATTTGCAGATTATGTGTGTTTGTGTGTTTAAGAAAAACTAGAAATCCAGGCTTTCAAGTGAAACTAGCTAGCTCAAACTCAAATTTAAAAACAAAAGCAAAGCACTGTGTCGGCCACATGCGGCACATTTGTGGGCCGGTGTGGTCAGTGGACCGCCAGTTGAGCTGTTTAGAGAAGTGGCTGGGTAGGTGACCATAAGCTAGCTTAGTTAGATGTTACTCTGTTTTCTAAAATTCAGTCTGTGAGAAAAACTAAATTGACGTATCATTACCCCACTTGCTTTATGTTTGAAAGCCGTCTAAAATGGGAAGTTATTGAGGAACATAAACCATTTCTTATATTCCAATATTTAGTGAAAAGTTTAAAACAACTTTCTAAAATAAGGGGGAAAAGGAGAAAAATATAGTAGTTGTCTATAAGGGTTATGGGATTTTTTTTTTTTTTTTTTTTTAGTTTTGTCTCCATATCTACCCTTTCTTCTGAGCTCTGGACAAGTGTATCCAGTTTCCTAACCCCCATTTCCACGTAAGTGGCTCATAATCATCTCTGTATGTTAGAAACATCCTCACCCTTCACCCCTAATCTGTACATACTCTTTCTCCAGTTTTTCTTTTCTTAGTAACTGGGACCACCAGCTGCTCATTTTCTTAAGTCAGAAATCTTTTATTCTTATCTTCTCAGCCCCAGGCTTCATAGATTTGTGTTCTAAATACGAAGCTCTCCAAACCATCACTCCTGTCATCACCACTGTGACTGTTAGGCCTAGGACTTCCTTGGACCAGGGAGGTCTCCTCATACCTGTTTTCCCAGCGTTATCTTAGTTCCTATTGTGTTTTGTAGCCTTATCTTCCTAAAAGCCAAAGCCAATCATGACACTCCCCTTAAGCCCATTGGTGGCACCCTGTTCCCCTCAGGGGGAACTCTCAGTCCTTCCAGTGCCCATCTTTCTGTGTGCCAGTCTCCTCTCTGCTATCATTGCCCTGCTTTTCTTTAGTTTCTTAGTTCATACATGTGCAGTTTGGTGAATTTTTTTAATGTCTGAATGTACCCAGGTAACCAGCACCCAGATCAAGAAGAAGGACTTTACTAATACCCCAGAAGCCCCCTTGATTTTCTCTCCCAGTCACTAAAAGTCTTATAATACCCAGCACACATCAAAACAGGAGAAGGAGTGAGGTCTTATCCTGCTCAGTTTTGAACCATAATGCCACATGACTCTGTAGTGGGGATCAGGCAGATCGATGGGGGCAGAACGGAAGCGCCGATGAGAGGCTCATCCCAGTGCAAACTTGAAGTGCAGCAGAGGGGGCGCTGTAGGGCAGTGGAAGTTAGGACGGATCGCTCTGGAGTGGCCTCAGGACACCTTGCTGGTCTCCATGGGAGGAGGGGGTGGGAAGAGATGGCTCTCCTGCAAACAAAATATATTCCAGGTGAATTAAAGACTAAATGTGAAAACAGAACTCTCAAACTTTTAGAATAACATATTGTGAATATTTTTGGGCTTCCCTGATAGCTCAGTTGGTAAAGAATCCACGTGCAATGCAGGAGACCCTGGTTCAATTCCTGGATCGGGAAGATCCTCCGGAGAAGGGATAGGCTACCCACTCCAGTATTCTTGGGCTTCCCTTGTGGCTCAGCTGGTAAAGAATTCACCTGCAATGTGGGAGACCTGGGTTCAATCCCTGGGTTGGAAAGATCCCCTGGAGAAGGGAAAAGCTACCCACTCCAGTATTCTGGCCTGGAGAATTCCACAGACTATACATGAGTCACAAAGAGGCGGACACAACTGACCAACTTTCACTCTCACAAATATTTTAGACTTTGGAATAGAGAAGGACATTTTTGAAAAGACATTTAAAATTGTTATCAGGAATAAACATTGAATTTTTTAAAATTTTATTGAAATATAGTTGATTTACAGTGTTGTGTTAACTTCTGCTGAACAGCAGTGACTCAGTTATACATATATATTTTCTTTTCTGTATCTTTTCTTTATCATTATGGTTTGTTGCAGGATATTGACCACAGTTCCCTGTGTTATACAGTAGGTGCTTGTTGTTTATCTATCCTATGGTATATAATAGTTTGCATCTGTTAATTCCAAACTTTCAGTACTTCCCTCCCCTACACCCCTGACAGATTTTTTTTGAAGACGAAAACTGTCAGGAATAAGGATCAATAGGTTTTCTCTTTCAAAATATAAAAAGACTTGTATAACAAAAGATACCACAGTTTAAAGAAAAGACCAGGAAAAGATATTTGCAGCATCAAAGTCAAAATTAGTACCCAGAATATATAAAGAACTTACGAAAACAAATCCAAAAGGAAAACGGACATATGATGTTTATTTATTTAGTTTTCTAAATTTTTACTTTTTAGGCCATGCTGCCTGGCATGTGGGATCTTTCCCAACAACCACTGGACTGCTGGGGAAGTCTGACATATGATATGTTTTAAAAAAGCATTTTACAAAAGAAAAACTCAAATGGCTAATAAACCTAAATGAGGTGCTCAAACTCATAAAGTCCCAGGAAATGCAAATTGAATCAACATCAGCATTGATTTTCCCCCAAACTGGGAAAAATGAAATGTCTAATGACATCAAGGTTCAGTAAGGATGTAAAGAAAGTTTCTTGTACTTTGGGAATTCATTTGTCAATTTCTACTAAAATTGAAAATGTGCACACCCTGTGTCCTAGGATTGTCCATCTAGATATATATACCCTTAATCCCCACCCAGGTAATACATAATGTATGTGCAAGGGGGGCTTCCCTGGTGGTCCAGTGGTTGAGAATCCACCTTGCAATACAAGGGACACCAGTTGGATCCCCGGTCGGGGAAAGTCCCACATGCCATGGAGCACTGAGCCTGTGGATCACAGCTACTGAGTCTGCATTCTAGAGGGTGAGAGCCACAGCTGCTGAGCCCACTTGCTGCAGCTGCTGAAGCCTGCATGCCCTAGAACCCATGCTCTGCAGAAAGAGAAGCCACTGCAAGCGGAAGCCTGTGCACACAACTAGAGAAAGCCTGTGTGCAGCAGTGAAGACCCAGCTCAGCCAACGCATAAAATAGATAGATAAATACATCTTTAAAATAGCACAGAGTTTAAAGGAAAAAAAGATACGTACAAGGAATTCTCATAACTGTTGTCATAGCAAATGATTGGAAATTACCTGAATGCCCAGGAATGATTGGGATTTACCTGAATGCCCAGGTGATGCTTTGGGGAAATAGATGTACCATGATGTACATGCGATGGAACACAAGCATATAAAGTGAGGAACCAGAGCATATTCAATGTGTCAGCACAGATAGGGCCTCAAAGAATGCAGTGCTGTCTGAAAAATGCAAGTTGCCAGATGTACACATACATTGTAACACAGTTTATCCAAATTTTAAAAACATCATGATACTGTATTGATTTTTATGGTTATGGATATGTCATGAGCTTGGGAAGGGATGGTTGAGGGGAATAGGATTTATTCTCTTCCTTTTCCTGCTCCTTGCCCTCTCTCTGTTCTGATGGCTCTGAAGCAGCTTTGATGTAGACACGTCATAATTGTGAGCAGTGGATATTTGTTGCTACTCCTTTTACTTTTCTACAGCTTAGGGGATTTTGAGCCTCCCTGGGGGAAAGGGCTCTCTTGTCTTGCTGACCATTGATTGTCCTTGGGGAGATTCTGGCTTCCCTGTGGTGGAAGAAGAGGTTTCCTTATTCCTGGACAGTAAGGACTGGCTGTTGGGAGACTTTTTTTTTTGAGAGTCTTTTATCACTTCTTGGGCCTTAGCCATTAGTGGCATTTTGTAAATACTGGTTTATTTACATTTGAATTAAATCAAAGTTGAATGAGTGATTAGTGGGTTTGACTTTCTTGGTTCCTATTAATCTGAAATTTTGTGTCTATTTGTATAGTGAAATACAGTTTACAGAGTCCCTTCCTTATATATCTTATTTGATATGGTAACATGATTACTTAAAAGGGAGTGTTGGAAATTAGGTTAGATGAGAGTCTTGCAATTAATATATTGCTGGCAAATAATAATTGTTGAAAATAACTATTTTTTAGTAATTATAAATTAGTACATGGTCTTTGTTAGGAATTCAGACAATACAGGTTCCTAGCAAAGACCATGTACTAATTTATTTCCCATGTTAGCAAGGTAATGCTCAAAATCCTTCAAGCTGGGCTTCGGCAGTTCGTGAAATGAGAAATTCCAGATGTACAGGCTGGATTTAGAAAGGGCAGGGGAACCAGAGATCAAATTGCCAGTGTTCTTTGGATCATAGAGAAAGCAAGGGAATTCCAAAAGATACCTGCTTCATTGGCTACACTAAAACCTTTGTGTGGATCACAGTAAACTGGAAAACTCTTCCAGAGATAGGAACACCAGACCACCTTACCTACATCCTGAGAAACCTGTAGGCAGGACAAGAAGCAACAGAACCTTACATGGAACAACTGACTGGTTCAAAGTTGGGAAAGGAGTACATCAAGGCTGTATATTGTCACTGTTTATTTAATCTCTATACAGAGTATATCATGCAAAATGCTGGACTGAATGTCTCTCAAGCTGGAATCAAGATTCCTGGGAGAAATATCTACAGCCTCAGATATGCAGAGGATACCACTCTTAATGGCAGAAAGCAAAGAGGAACTAAAGAGCCTCTTGATGAGGGTGAAAGAGGAGAGTGAAAAAGCTGGCTTAAAACTCAACATTCAGTAAACTCAGATTATGGCTTCTGGTCACATCACTTCATGGCAAGCAGATGGGGAAAAGTGGAAACAGTGACAGATTTTATTTTCTTGGGCTCCAAAATCATTTTGGACGGTGACTGCCACCATGAAATTAAAAGACATTTGCTCCTTGGAAGAAAAGCTATGACAAACCTAGACAGTGTATTAAAAAGCAGAGACATCGCTTTGCCAGCAAAGGTCTGTACAGCCAAAGCTGTGGTTTTTCCTGTAGTTGTGTATGGATGTGAGAGTTAGACCATGAGGAAGGCAGAGCACTGAAGAACTAACTGATGCTTTTGAAGTGTGGTCCCTTGGACAGCAAGGAGATCAAACCAGTCAAGCCTAAAGAAAATCAGTCCTGAATATTCATTGGAAGGCCTGATGCGGAAACTCCAGTATTTTGGCAACTTGATGCAAAGAGCCAACTCATTTGAAAAGACCCTGATGCTGGGAAAGATTGAAGGCAGGAGGAGAAGGGGGTGATGGAAGATGAAATGGTTGGATGGCATCATCAACTCAATGGGCATGAGTTTGAGGCAAGTCTGGTAGATGGTGAAGGACAGGGAAGCCTGTTATGCTGCAGTCCGTGGAGTTTCAAAGAGTCAGACATGACTGAGCCACTAAACAACTAAGTGAAAGAAACAATGAATAGAATTTTAAAATACAAACGAAAAACAAAGACTAGCAAAAACAGTGATGTGGATTTGGGGAAGAACCAATCCAAGTTTTAGAAAAATACTTAGCCTAGTGTTTTGTGTTTAGGAGCTATGTGATAACTGAACATTTGGGCAGATAATTCCCAATATGAAACTCATGACTTCACACAACGTGAAGTGCCTTTGTGGAACCTCAGCTTTAGGAGTATTCTCTGATCCCGTTGTTCTCTTGGCCTTACAGTTTGTGGACTGAGCTGAGGTTGGAGTCACAACTCTGAGACAGTTTCAAGTAATGGGCAGGTGTCCCTTGGTGTCCTTCACAGGGAGGAGCCAAGTGTATTCTTGGAGCAGCTTTGGCTACTTGCCCCTCGCCATCCCTCCCTGTTTTGAGTGCCTGCTGGCTGCCGGGCCTTGTCCTTGAAGGAAGGATAGGAGGATGACCAGAACATTGCTCCTCCTCCCCTGGAACTCACGCCCCAGCAGGCCGTCGGGCCTGCCTCCAGGACCCTTCCAAATGCACTGGACTGAATCGAATCTATGGTGTGTTTCCCTCTGTGACATTGTTGCTGTCGTATGAATTTCTGATGAGTCTTCTGCAGCTTTTGGAGCAAGATCAGGTCCCAGAGTGGTCAATATTACTGAATATATGGAGACATTGGTTACCTGACAGGCAACTAGATACCGCAGTTTTCCAAGCAAATGAATAGGTTTGCTAATCAACTTCTCCAGATTACTAATTCTACTGCACATCTTTTCAGGATGATGTGAGGCATAAGGTTCATCTGAACACCTTTGGATTCTTCAAGAATGGGTACATGAAGGTGAATGTCAGTAGCCTTTCAGTGAATGAACCGAAAGGAGCCACAGACAAGGACTTAACTGTAAGTGCCTTTCCAGGATCAAGGGTAAACCTTTCCTGTGGCTTAGGTAAGAGCATCCCCCTTTGTTAAATATGAAATATTAGAATGGGGAGAACTTGTGAGCAGGCATCAGTAGTTTTATTTTTAAACACTGAAGTTATAATTCTTGAATAATTTCAGTTACAACTGATCCTTCTTACAAAATACACGCTAAGAAAACTGAGAGGAAGGCCAGGCCAAAATAATCACCTTTTCTTCTCTTGGGCTAAGAAAGGTATGGACTTCGGGGCATCAGTGCTAATTCACTTCTACCGTTTTCACCTCCTCTTAGATTGGATTCAGCCTAGACCGAACAAAGAATGATGGATTTTCTTCGTATCTGGTGAGCATCAAGCGACCTGAGCCCTCCCTACACTTGAGCCCAAGGCCCTGGGTGGGACACCCTGCTCTTGCCAGTGCTGTTTTTTAAGGTGGCCGCTTTGACTTCCAAGCATCTCGGAGCAGCTACAGTTGTGTTTTTTGAGTCAGGGCTGGGCCACTTACTTGCTTTGTTCATGAAAACTTTTTGTTCTTGTTCTAGTGTGACTAAATAACATGCTCTATAATTGGGTCTTCCTTTCTTAGGATGAAGATGTGAATTACTGTATTTTAAAGAAACAGTCTGCCTCTGTCACCCTTTTAATCCTAGACATCTCCAGAAGTGAGTAAGTAATGCTAATAATCCTTCATTTCAACCCTCGAGTAAAGTTAGGGGGAGTTTGGTAGTTAATCTAAGATGCGTATCATCTGCCACATGCCAAGTACTTTGCCAAGTGCTGGAGATTACAAACAAGATGAAGAGGGTGGGGGTGCAGTCCTGGAGGAGCTTCTAGATGAGACAGCAGCAATACCAGTGGTGGCAGCAAACTGGAGGAACAGTAGGGCAGAGGGACGGTGGTGCGTGGGCAGGAAGGGAAGGCTTCAGAGAAGCGTTGGCGCAGCCAGCTTTCTCGTGAGGGGACTTTGCAGAGGAATAAGAAAGGGTAGCACGTTCCGGGCAGAGAACGTGTTGTGCCGAGGCGGAGCAGCATGCGCTAGCGTGGTGCGTGTTCAGTGAGGTGAGTGCGTTGTTCGCAGCCAGCTAAGGGGAAGAGGGAGGTTTCTGCCTATCCCGTGCTGGACGTCCTCCCCTTGACGCGTGTGATAGTGCCGACTGAGGGCCCGTGTCCACTCCGGCATCGAAACTTGCGGGCCCCTCCTCAGGCAGGATGGGTCTCACAAAATTGGGGTCTGGTCAGCAGGGAGAGGGAGGAAATGCATCTTAGATGGGCTGCTAATCGTTTTTACTGCCCCTCACCTGCTCCCCGAGGCCTCGTTTTAACACCTTACTGGGTTTTTTTTAACCTCTTGTTCCTTTTCCCTTGTGCACGAAATGCAGGGAAGATGGGGAAAGAGTAGTCATTTCTCCTAATTCTCCATGTTAGAGTAATCAGTCATTTATATTTCCTTCTAAACTTGTTTCCTAAGTCTAGAACATTTGATTTTAAAAATCCAGAGTCATTTTATAATTTAATAAGCATCCCTGTTCATTCAGCTTGATCATCATCAATTTGTTGAACACATTACACATACTTAGGGAGGAAATATATACCTCAGAATCAAATGGTTGCTATAGACGCAAACTTTAGAGTGAGGCTGCCCCAGCTGCTAACTAGCTTACTACTCTTGGGCAAATTCTTTAACCTGTTAGCTGCCATTTCAGCATCTGTAAAAGGCAGATAATAGAATCTATATCATAGTTCATCATGGACTGCATGAGATGATGGGCTTAGAGCTGGAAACAACACCTAACTGACAACACCTACCGGCCGTAAGCTTTACTTTGAACTCTTTTTCTTCTGTCTTACTTGAATTTAGAGTGAAAATAAGATCTCCACCAGAAGCTGGTACCCAGTTACCAAAGATCATCTTTACCAAGGATGAGAAGGTTGTCGGTCAGAGCCAGGAGCCTGGTGGTAACCCTGTCTTAGCAGGCAGCCAGGCTCCAAAAGAACAAGGTAACTGTAAGGTAGACACTAGCCTTTCCTCCACTACCTTGCTCATAGATCCAGTTTTGTTCCTACCTAAAAACAAACATGATTTTACTTAGCATTATTTTATTTTTGAGGTGATATAAAAATGCATAACAAAGGAAAATGCAGGAAAGAGGGGGAAAGAATAGTCATTTCTTCTTATTCTCCATGTTAGAGTAATCAATAATTTCTATTTCCTTCTAAACTTGTTTCCTAAGTCTAGAACATTTGATTTTAAAAATTCATAGTCATCTTATAATTTTATAAGCATCCCTGTTCACTCAGCTTTAAAATGTTTTTATACTTATCAGATGCCCCATTAAATAGATACTGTAGTTTGCTTGGCATTTTCCCTTAAAGAGACATAGTTCCATTTTGATGCTATTATAAAGCACTGCTGCATCAGACATCTTTATTTGTAGTTTTTTTTTTCATATGTGTAACTTTTTTTTTAGGCTGAGTTCCAGGAACTGGAATTTCTGGTTCAAAGGATATGAATACTTTTGGGAACATTGATACATATTTTCATTCCTTTCCACATGAGTTGTGTGAATTTATGCTCCTTTTGGGAAATATACAATCATAGCACCCACATCACCAAGTCCTAGCCAGCAGTGGGGTTTTGGTTGTGTTTGTTTTTTAAATCCTAAAGTGAAAGGCAAAGGGGTTGTCCTCGGTTTTGAAGTCACTCTTACTACTGAGATTGCACTTTTCCTCCCTATGTTGATTTACCAGTTTAGATTTATCACCTCTTTTATTGACCATCACGTTTATCTAATAATTTATATGAGTTCTTTAAAGATAACTTTACTAGTTACAGTATTATTTATGTATTATTTTCTCAGCTTGTCAGAGTTCTAATACACGCTAAAAGACGTGCACAAGTGCTCCGTGTGTGCGATGGTGCGGTTCCGTGTATGTGCGCCATCTTCTCCTTGTCTAGGTTCCTTGGGCGCACATGACCGTTCCCTGGGCAGAACATTTTCGTCCTTCTTTTTATTCTGAAACTCTCTCCCTTCCTACACAGTTTGGGAGTCTCTTCCTCAGAAAGAACGACTTAAGTAAAAATAAGACACAGAGGCCCTCTCTTTTCATTGAAAGAAGTCATTAGCAATCTTTACACTTCTTGCCATGAGGAAAAAAGTATGCTTTATGCTAATAATATTTGCTGTTTTTTCTACATATGTAAATAAATCTCATACATATATATTTTAAACAGTGATCTGGTTTCAAGTGTCATTACTTAGAAAAAAAGAAAGTCATTCCACGTGGCACCTTTGGCAGTTACATGCACTGGGTTATTTAGAGACAGTTTCCTTCATTGATGCTGAGTGTTGCCATTTATTAAATTGTGTTCATAATAGAACATGTCCAATTTGTGGCTTTTACAGCTCAAGAATGTTTGGGGTTTTGAGGAGTTACAAGTTTGTAAGATGGCATGTGGCCTCGCCATTTTGTTTATTTGTTTGAATTATTTGATGTTAGATGAGCTAGAGTCTCATAAAGTGATACCATAGTATACATATGAGCTGAACCATGCAATAATATCTTCTAAATGATTCTTCTTTTAGAAAATGGAAAGTCTAAAAGAAGTACTGTGGATTCAAAGGTAAGAACGAACCCCAGCCTGTGCTCTCAGCTTCTCCAGGTGTGTGTGCTCACACACACGTCGGACTGTCCTTGTATATATGTGTACACACACACGCACATCTGCATGCTCAGTCTACAGGCAGTTGCCTTCTGTTTGGGGAGAGAACTTGGACACTGAAATAATTTCAGAGTAAGACTGAGCACTGAGTTATACAGCCCTTAGGTGATGGAAGCTCAGATAGTGAGGGGAGAGGGAAGCGGGGTGTCTGAGGGTCGTCTGGAGGGAGATGTCACCAGGGCTTGAAGTTTGTTGGATTGTTTGGGGAAGAAGATGAGAAGAAAGGGGCTGAAGACCATCATGAGCAAAGACTGGAAGTGGAAATGAGCATTGACAAGTATTGGGCACTGGCCTGTTGAAAGTAAAACATAACATATATTTGGAATCAGAGAGAGGGATCTTAGATTATAGAGGGCCAAAAAATTGAAGATATCGATGCACAGAAAACAGGAAGTCATCGTGTGTTCTTGGTCAGGATGGAAAGTGATACAGAACGTGTTAAGGGAAAGTCATTGTTCAGAAGGAACGTGCAGGGTAGCGGTGGTGAGGAGGCCGGGGACCTGAGAGGGACCAGGAGGAGTGCTGTTGTAACCGTGCAGGTTTAGGGTGTTGAGCATCTGAGCCAGAGCAGAGCTTCGGGATGTGGAGTGAGTGAGCAGCAGTCTGGGAGGCCAGGGCGGCGGGGAGAAGAGGTAGGTTGCTTTCCTACCCTCAGTGAGGTAGGGAACAGAAATAACAGAAGGGCACGTGGGAAAGTTTTAGTTGGGGTAATCTTAATTTTTCAGTGATGGAGCATCCGGATGGCAGGGTTTTGTTTTAACAGCTTTCCTGAAGTAAAATTGATACACTACAAACTGTGTGTATTTAAAGTGGCAGCTCAATAAGTTTTGACTTACACGTGCACCTCTGAAGCCACCACCACAACATATCCGTCACCACAGAGGGCTCTCCTGCTCCTTTGTCCCCTCCTGTCCCTAGGGAGCCACTGCTCTGCCACTAGATTCTCTTTCATTTAGTGTGATTATTTCAGGTGCCTCTCTGCCGTCCCATGTCTCAGTAGCTCCTTCTTTTTGTAACTCAGCTTTAGTCCATTGTGCCCGCCGCAGTACGTCAGTCGTTTGCCGTTGGTCATGGAGGCCAGGTGCCGTGTTGAGGTGCGGCCTGGGTTGGCATTCGTTGTCTCACTAAAGCTGTAAGACTAGAGAGGTGCTCAGCAGGGAGCAGGAGGCTGTTGGAGCGACAGGAGAGGTGACTAAGAAAAGGAAACGGGTAAAGGTTTACCTTTTTTTGTAAAACAGGATTTCATTCGTATTGAAAAGATGGTGAATTTCTTTTTCAGTGAGCTTTAGACGACCAGTGAATTTAGGATTTTAGAAGAACATGTTTTGGAGCTTTAAAATTTGTATTTTTAGTAGCATGTTTTTTTCTGATGTTCTCATCTAAAATAGGTTGTTGATGTCTTTTTTAGGCAACAGGAGAGAAATCCTTTTCTGTTCGTAATAATGATGGGGCAGTTTCATTCCAGGTACGTAATCTCTCTGAGTCAAGCTTTGTACGATTTATCTCTGCCATGTAAAAGGGTGAATTTTTAAAGAAACTTTCAAGTTAGGAATAATAACTTATATATAGCATTCCAATCCCAAAGAAAGGCAATGCAAAAGAATGCTCAAACTACTGCACAATTGCACTCATCTCACATGCTAGTAAAGTAATGCTCAAAATTCTCCAAGCCAGGGTTCAGCAATACGTGAACCGTGAACTTCCTGATGTTCAAGCTGGTTTTAGAAAAGGCAAAGGAACCAGAGATCAAATTGCCAACATCCTCTGGATCATGGAAAAAGCAAGAGAGTTCCAGAAAAACATCTACTTCTGCTTTATTGGCTATGCCAAAGCCTTTGACTGTGTGGATCACAATAAACTGTGGAAAATTCTTCAAGAGATGGGAATACCAGACCACCTGACCTGCCTCTTGAGAAATCTGTATGCAGGTCAGGAAGCAACAGTTAGAACTGGACATGGAACAACAGACTGATTTCAAATAGGAAAAGGAGTACGTCAGGGCTGTATATTGTCACCTTGCTTATTTACCTTCTATGCAGAGTACATCATGAGAAACACTGGACTGGAAGAAACAAGCTGGAATCAAGACTGCTGGGAGAAATATCAATAACCTCAGATATGCAGATGACACCACCCTTATGGCAGAAAGGGAAGAGAAACTAAAAAGCCTCTTGATGAAAGTGAAAGAGGAGAGTGGAAAAGTTGGCTTAAAGCTCAACATTCAGAAAACGAAGATCATGGCATCTGGTCCCATCACTCCATGGGAAATAATAGATGGGGAAACAGTGGAAACAGTGGCAGACTTTATTTTGGGGGGCTCCAAAATCACTGCAGATGGTGACTGCAGCCATGAAATTAAAAGATGCTTACTCCTTGGAAGAAAAGTTATGACCAACCTAGATAGCATATTCAAAAGCAGAGACATTGCTTTGCCGACTAAGGTCCGTTTAGTCAAGGCTATGGTTTTTCCTGTGGTCATGTATGGATGTGAGAGTTGGACTGTGAAGAAGGTTGAGCGCCGAAGAATTGATGCGTTTGAACTGTGGTGTTGGGGAAGACTCTTGAGAGTCCCTTGGACTGCAAGGAGATCCAACCAGTCCGTTCTGAAGGAGATCAACCCTGGGATTTCTTTGGAAGAAATGATGCTAAAGTTGAAACTCCAGTACTTTGGCCACCTCATGCGAAGAGTTGACTCATTGGAAAAGACTCTTATGCTGGGAGGGATTGGGGGCAGGAGGAGAAGGGGATGATAGAGGATGAGATGGCTGGATGGCATCACGGACTAGATGGACGTGAATCTGAGTGAACTCCGGGAGTTGGTGGTGGACAGGGAGGCCTGGCGTGCTGCGATTAATGGTGTCGCAGAGTCGGACACAACTGAGCGACTGAACTGAACTGATGCTGTGTGCCAGTCATTTGAATATAGTAACTCTCTCCGTAACAAACCTCCAAGGTGGGTATTGTTATCCGCCGCTTATCAAATCATGTATACCCAGTGTGAGCATCAAGGCCCAGGTTCCAACCCTGGTTCTCCCTGGCTGTCCCCACAAATCTGCCCGTCTAATCCCACACTGCCTCCCATTCAGAATGTGTCAGAAACCCAGAATTCTACACCTGAAAGGATGATTGTCATCTTTTGGATGATGTTGTCATTTCAGAGACGAGTTCACTGAGACTTAGAGGCCTGAGACCTGCTCAGCCATCACCATCGCTAACTGCACATGAGTATCTATGGCAGCGTCACAGCCTGTGTGTGGGGTGTGGGGTAGGACACTGAGTTGGATCTCAGAGCCTACATGCTAGGTGGTGACCTTGGACAACTCACTTAACCTCTGAAGCTCACTCTTTAATCATCTGAAAATGGAAAATGATGACACCCATCTCACAGGGTGTTAGGTGTATCATTTTTAAAAAATAAAAGTGCTTTGTAAAGCAGTGTACAAATAGTCTGTTATCATTAACTTGTAAGAATCACTACCTCTTATTCTAGGCAGTTTTCATTAACTGAGGCATCATTTACTTCGAGTGAAATGCACAGCTCCTGAGTGTGTGGTTTTGTCAATTCTGACAATGGCCTGCACCCCTGTAGCCCGTGCTCAAGATTCTCTGTATTTGTACCACTTCTGAAAGGCCCCCACCCCTGCATCTGCAGGTCTGAGTTCTCTCACCATAGATTCTTTTGCTGCTCTAACAGTGTTGATGTTATTTAACTTTAGTAGCCGTCGGTTTTAACAGCTGACTGAGAGTTTGTGGGGTGCTCATCTGCTCTGAACCCTCAGCAGCTTCCCCTCTGTCTCACAGTAGAAGCCCAAGTCCTCCCTCTGGTCTCCGCGCACACGTGGTCTGGCTGCTGTTGACTCTGACCTCAGTTCCTGTTTCCTCCCCGCCCTCTGTGTGTTACTATGCTCCAGCCACTGCTGCTCCTAGAGAAGATAAAGCCTTGGCTTCTGCTCTAGCAGTGCCCACTGGAGAAAAGCTTGTCCACAGAGTCTGCATGACTAATTTCTTCCTCCTTCAAGTCTTGGCTCAAATGTCACCTTTTCAGCAAAGCTTCCTCCAGTTTCACTGTTTTAAATGCAGTCCCGCCCCCACCCCCCGCTCTACCTTTTCCCTTAACACTTCTTTCCAGCGTACAGCGTGCTGTATGTATTTGTTATATTTATTGTCTCTCTCTCCCTTTAGAAGGTAACTGTAAGGGCAGGGATTTCTGTCTGCTTTCTTGCTGCTCTGGGTGAATTCCTCATCTTGGGCCTGGCCCTGGTAGTCTTCCTGTCAGTAATTACGGAGATGAATGTATGAGTGACTGTCAGACATCCTGCTGAGTGCTTACACCTTACCGTTGTCTCGCTTCATCCTCCCAGCCAGCTATGAAAGTAGGCACTTGTATTAGTCCCCTTTACAGATGTCTCTTTTTTTCCCTTCTTTAAAATTTTGAGGTACGGTACCTATAGAAGAGTCTGTAGTACTTACCTTGAGTACAGATGATTATCAGTAATCACCTTCGTAGCCATCACCTGGTCCAGGAACTAGAACAGGGCTTACCATGCCTGTGTCCCTCATGTTCTTCTCAACTCTAGAGTAACTCCTGTCATGAAAGATGTTACCATAACCATTTCCTTGTTTTCTTCATCGTTCACCACTTGTATATGTAGCCCTAAACAGTATATTAATATTTTAGACTTATAGTAAAATGTTCCCTAGAATTGATTAAGCAGTCACATTCTGTGAATATGTATATATGTGTGTATATATATAAATAACTTTTTTATTTACATTAAGCTTCACTTGAGTACATGAAATATGTTGAAAAACAAAGAAAAATCTCTAAACATAGTAGATGTAGCCTCTGTTACTGTTGTCTAAAATCATACAGGTACATTTTGATGAGGAAATTACTGGTCATTTACTTTTTTAAGTACCAGAAGAACATCCTTTCTTTTTTAGAAGTATTTCTTACCTAAAGGGCAAAACAATAATGTGTGGGCTTGAAAGCTAGATAACCGCGTCTTAACTTAGCTCTGCAGACTTCAGCAAAAACCCATCACTGATGGATAGATATGTGATAAAGGAAGTGTAGTGAGGTGTAGAGGCTAGGTAGTGGGTGCATAGGTATTCACCGTATAATCCAGTCTGCTTTTCTCTTAGCTTGAAAATTGTTAAAATATTAGGAGGGTATCAAAGAATAAGAAAATGTGTATTGGAACTCTGCTCTAGGAGAGTTTGATTAACTGAAGTAAACAGTCTGTTTTCTTCTGTTCGTAGTATTCATGACTTCTTTCTGAGATTTAAAAATTTAGCTGAGAAAAAAAAAATTTAGCTGAGGATTTGGATATCCTTAAACTTTTTTCTTCTTCATTTTCAGTTTTTCTTTAACATCAGCACTGATGACCAAGAAGGCCTCTACAGTCTTTATTTTCATAAGTGTCTTGGAAGTGACGTTTGGTCTAATGACAAGTTTTCGTTCAGCCTCGATGTGAGTACCATATGAAAACTGCTCCACGTAGATGTTGTCAGCTGTGTAAAATGCAAGATGGTTTTTTCCTTTCTAAGAGCAGTTTTAAGGACATTTAAGCAGAGTTAGAGAAAACATACCGGAGAAGGCAATGGCAACCCACTCCAGTACTCTTGCCTGGAAACTCCCATGGATGGAGGAGCCTGGTAGGCTGCAGTCCATGGGGTCGCTAAGAGTTGGACATGACTGAGTGACTTTACTTTCACTTTTCACTTTCATGCATTGGAGAAGGAAATGGCAACCCACTCCAGCGTTCTTGCCTGGAGAATCCCAAGGACGGAGGAGCCTGGTAGGCTGCCGTCTGTGAGGTCACACAGAGTCGGACACGACTGAAGCGACTTAGCAGCAGCAGCAGCGGCAGAGAAAAACATGTCCAGAACAACATTTCTGCCAGTGGGCAACATACTTCAGCAGAGGATTCTTTAAAAGGAAATATAAAGGATTTATATTAGGATGTGTTTACACTTCAGCCTGTGCATTAAGAATGTGGTTGTTTTGACTTCCTCGGTGGTCCAGTGGTTAAGACTCTGCACTAACAAGGCAGGGGATGCAGGTTCGATCCCTGGTTCAGGGAACTAAGATCCCTCACGCCTCAGGATGCAGCCAAAAAAAAAAATGCGTCGTGCTGTCTGTAAGTCATCTATAACTCTGTTTCTGAAAAGAATATGGTTGTTACCTTCTGGTGCTCACTTTCTTGAGCTTCTGTGAAATAGCAGAGATTCTAAATTACTGAATATGGGATGATCTATTCCTGAAAAGTGAAAATAGTCTCATGTTGGTTTCAGATCGAGATCACAGAGAAGAATCCTGACAGCTACCTCTCAGCAGGAGAAATTCCTCTCCCCAAATTGTACATTTCCATGGCCTTCTTCTTCTTTCTCTCTGGGACCATCTGGATTCACATCCTTCGAAAACGACGGTAAATTATCACCTTGAGCCCTTCAGCCCCCAGGGCTTGGGGATGTGTTTGTTTAATTTCACCTGTTGCTGTCTTCTGAACCAAGAGACCTTGTCACTAGCAGTCCTGTTCTCTTCAAAGGGCACCTTCCCCGAAACAAGGGGGACTCTGCAAAAGCCTTACAGTGTGGGAGGCCTTTGCATGTAATGATGTTTGTTTACTTCCTATGCTTGGTTTAAAAAGCAAATCTAAATATTTCAGTAATATACAGTCGAAGTAAAATGTATAAGCAAAGTGTTTCCATAGCAAGGTCTGGAGAAGGAAATGGCAACCCACTGCAGTACTCTCGCCTGGAAAATCCCATGGACGGAGGAGCATGGTAGGCTAGAGTCCATGGGGTCACACAGAGTCGGACGTGAATGAGCGACTGGGCGACTTCACTTTCCATAGCAAGCACACCCCAGCTCAGGACTCAGAGTGAATGCATTGGTCACGTTCAGGGGCTGTTTGTTCTTAAGACAAGAGGCGCGACCGTGGTTCAGCGCCTGGTGGGAGCATGGAGCTGCTGCTGAGCTCCGAAGGCCCAGCCGGGGTTGACACTGCCCTCCAGAGGCTCGAGAAAACCTCTTCAGAGCCTGCCTGCCTGACTCTTGGCCTTTCTCCTGAAACCCCCGAGGCTTTAACTTCCTCTTCTTGGTATTTGAGGGGAGTAGCAGCATATGAGTGATTAATCACTAGTGAGAACTAGTGATTAATTCTGTGTCCCTCCCCCAAAGTGGAAATGAAATGCTAGTTTTCAGTTAAAGAATAGTGTTTGTTATAAAGCCCATAAACTGTGTAAAGGATGGTATGGAAATATGGTATCATAATAGAGATTTAAATTCACACAATAAATGAGTACCCCAAATACCAGATGCCTCCTCCTCTGGAGCAGTGGGCCAGAAGTGGAGACCTCTAAGCCCTGGAGGCCTGCCTGTCTTCTAGTGGACATGGCTCCGCTCGAGTACTGGGCTCTGCTGAGTGCAGTTTGCTGTTTCCTGTTTGTTGTATATCTTTTACACCCACTGGATGCAAAGAACATCTTGTTTGCTTGTGAAGGACTCTACATAATCATGTTTGGACTAGAGATCGGGAAACCATTAACAAGAGAAAAAGAATCCTGCAAATTCAGGCCATAAAAGATGGTGGAGGGTGGTTTTTTGTTTTTTGTTTTTTTTAAGAACGTTTTGCTCTTAACTTTAGTAGACAAGTAAGAACTAGGAGTTGGAAACCTGGTTTTCAAACGTAAACGCTGACTGTTGTTGCTGCTGATTGAAGTGTACCTGGCTTCACCCTGTAATTCTGTTTCCTCAGCTGCAGAACTGGAACAGTCATAATCTGCCTAATCTGCCTTCCTCTCAAAGTCTTAGATCTTCAGACTTCTTGTGTGATTTCCCCTGAAATGCTGTGTACAAGAGGGCTTTGCAAATCAGTGCGCTATGCAAAGATGAGACACATGCAAAATAGTTTAGCCAGATGTTCAGTGGTGTTTTAAATTCCCTTTATTTAGCGAGGCAACAGTCAGTGTCACTGGTTCACTTTTATATAAAACTGTGATGACAGTTTAAAACCTGTGGTTAAACGAGGCTGACCTGCTTTGGACAGCATATTTGAAACTTCTTGTTGAAGTGTAGTGTAGATCCAGAAACGTGTTGTTCTGGCCCTCTGCCACCCGCCCCGCCCCCCATGTTTTTCCAGGAGCCTTGAGCCACGTGGGGTTGGTGATTCGAGTCACGTCATGGATGTGACTCTAGGGCTCTCGGAGAGACTCGCAGCCCCTAGAGCTGGAGGGAGCCGAGAGACTTGGCCCTTGGCTTGTGGAGGCCTTGAGAGGGGAGGTGAGAGCCACGGTTGGCGTCCCGGGCACAGCTGGCCTGGGCCCACATTGGTCTGCTGTGCCATCGTGGCCTCTCACGTCCGCGAGTTCTGTCATGGCCCTGGAGCACGGGGAGCTGGGGGGGGAACACAGACACCTGGCCTGCTTGGAGCTGCTCTCCGCCCAGCCCGGCGCTGAGTGTGGCGGCGCCATCTTCAGCAGAGGTTTCTGAGGCCTCGTGGGAGGAGGGCGGTCAGGGTAGAGCCCGTGTATGAGCCTGGTCGCTGCCCCCTCAGAGCTGGAACTCTTGCCTGCCTTCACCTGCCGGCGCCGCTGTCCCCCAGGCTGCAGGTGGAGGGGGCCAGGCCGTGGGGGTGAGCCCAGCCCTTGCCGGCTGTGCAGCCTGGCTGAGTCTCGTGGCTATTGAGGACGGACAGACTCCTCTGGCCTTGACTTCCCTTTCAACCTTCAAGTAGGTAGGCCCCGGAGCAGGAAAGAACCAGGGAGGAAGCCAGCCCGGAAACTGGTGTGCGTCACTCAGGACCCGCCCTCCTTATCGTTCTGTGCAAGGCCCTCTCCTGTTTGACTTCCTGTCCCCTCGTTCCTTCCCACCCACGGCCAGCCGCCCAAATGTGTTTCATTTGTGTTTGGGGTATTTGTGTATCTTGATAAACAAATCACGTTTACTGGTATTGAATGTATTTTTAATTCATATGAACTGTCCTGTCTGTAGGTATTGTTTTCGTACCTTGTTCCACTCGGTAACGTCCTCTTTAAGACGCAGGCACATCGCTGGTGTGCACCCAGTTCATGGCTGTTCAGCTCCTCTGTGGCATCCGGTGGGCGCCCCATTTCGCTTGCCCGCCCTCTTCATGGTGGACCCTTAGCTTGTCCCCAGACGGCTCGGGCGGCCTCTGAGGTTCATTCCGGGAGGAGGCGAGCTGGGCGTGGGGCGAGTGCTCTTTTAGTTTCACCGAGCACTGCCAGGTTGCTTCCTGGGGTGCCTGGGCGGGCGGGTGCTGCTCCCGCATGCACGCCGGCACTGACGCCTGAGTCGGTGCCTCGTTTTCTCTGGTGTCTTTCTAGAGTTACATCTGCCTCCCAGGCTTCCCCGCGTGACGGCCTGTATTTGCATTATCCTTCCGTCAGGTGTTCTGTGTGTCCCTGGTTGCTGTGCTTGAGTTCCGTCCTCATTTGAATCTCAGTCCCTCGTATGCCTTAAGACATTGCCTATTTCTTTTCCCAGTTGAATTGTTGAGGGAAAATCTTTCACATTAATGGAGTCGAGGCCATGTAATTGTAGTCTTCTGGGTCGTGCCTCGTGGATCCTGAGAGGCCCATTCCTACTCCAGATCACAAAATGTCTGTTTTCTGTTTAGCAGCCAAATCCCCCTGGGGTATAGGTAAGCATGAAGCTGAGGTCAGCTTTCCTCATTTATTATATCGGTTTAAGCTGAGTTTTTTTTCTCCTCCAGTGCCAGGTATTAAGCAGTCTATTCTTTTCCCACTGACCTGGTGTCACCTTAAATATTAAGCTTCCGTACAAGCACAAATCTGTCTTTAAGCTTGCTAGTCTGTTCTGTTGGTTTACTTCTCTGATGCTCACTGTCCCCCATTTTTTAACTGCTGTGTCGGGGAGGTCCCCCTGTCGCTCTTCCTCAAGTCTTTGGTTTCTTTCATAGGGTTTAGAACTTTTTCTCTGTCATGGTTTTGTGTGTCTCAGGTTAACTCCTAGGGCGAGGCGGGAAGGGGTAGAGGAATTGAATGCCTGGCAGCCTGAGGGTGGACTAGTACCCGCAGAGGAGGTGGGGGGGAGTGGGTGCTGTGTCTCACTGGCCTGGTGTGTTTGGCAGGTTCCAGCTTCAGGGGACAGAGAGGGGCATGGTCTTTGACCATCCCTGCTACCTAGCACCAAGCCCACCTCTCTGGGCTAGCGATTTCCCCTGGAGCTGTGCCCAGTCGCCTCTGCCTTCTTGGGGATTTTGTGCCGTTTTCATAGATGCATCTGCCTCTTTCTTGCCTCTGTGGGCTTTCCAGGGTGGTTTCCGGACAGGAAACTGGCAACCTGTTTAGATTTCCATCTTATCAGGCCTGGGAACCCATTGTGCATAACTTGGCTCCATTCACAGAGTTGGATTACATGGTAGAGATGACTTAGGACCCCATTCCACGCCTTCTCTGCTGGCAGCAACCACTTTTTTAAAAAAGCTTTGTGTTTGTGGTTTGCTTAGATCATATTTACGACTTCCTTGTAAATATTTGATGGGTGGAGCTTTGGCTGTCCTTTGGGAATGTGAAATTGTCCTTAAATTCTTTTCTCTCTGTTTTATAGGAATGATGTCTTTAAAATTCACTGGCTGATGGCTGCCCTTCCTTTCACCAAGTCTCTTTCCTTGGTGTTCCACGCAGTATGTATTAGTATTTTGGGGTCATTTATGAAATACCTATATTATCAGGGAAAATAAGTTGGAAGACAGGCTACATCCAACAACAGATAAAAGAATACCTTTGCCATGAAGCCTCCTTTGGTCTGGGAAGGGCTGGTCATGGGATAAATCATCATAGCCTCCCTAGTGCTAGACTTAAGACATCTTTAGATATTACCTACAGACTTGGAGTTTTCTCTTGTAGATATTTTATTTTTTCACCCTCCTAGTCATTTCTTGAGATTAGAGGGCCACCTCATGAATTGTTTCCACAGCTTCCTTTATTTTTTGAAATAGTCCCCCACGTTCCCATTTGATTTGAAATTCACTGTTAGCATACTTGTTTGAGAGGAAACTGATGCTCTGAAGGTTGAGGCATAAGAATTGAGTCAAGCTCTGAATATTTAGTGCCGATGCAGACTGAAATGAGCCAGCCGGCGGGAGACAGTCACAGCTTCCCCACTTTGTAGGCCTGCGAGATATCCGTGGGCCCCATCTGGGAGGGTGACAGTCTCCAGACTCTCTCAGAAGCCTACTGCCCGTAAGAATGTTGTCCTAGAAAAAGTAATAATGTATCCAGTTGCAGTTTCAAGAAAGGACGATTATTTGGCTAGTTTCCCGTTTGGATTAAGGTAAAAGGATTCCTTCTGGAATCATGCAGATGAGGAGTCATAGGATTCTTGGGTCACTTTCACATCCAGACAGCTACGTGTAGAGGAATGAAAGGTGCATGAAGGGACTGATGTCGGCTTTGGGCATCCTGCCTGCAGGCCTTTGGGGCGCTACTGAAGCTGGCCACTTCAGTGGAAATTCATTGGTAGCTTCAGGTAGCTCTAAATTTACAGGTTTGGTTCCTGCCCCGCCCCCCACCAAAGAAAATAGAGTTGAAGCTGGGTGATTCCACATAGGTTTTTTAACTGAGTTAGTTATTATGTAAGCAGCAAGGCTATGAGAAAGAAAGCTGTTGCCTGGGATTGAAAAGACCCGTGACATTTGGAGGATTTTTTTGTTTTTTTTTGGTTTTTTACATCTTTACTTTTATATATTAATTCATTAATTAGCCATTTAGTACCGCTTGTGGAATCTCAGTTCCCCTGCCCAAGGATTGAACCTGGGACCCAGCAGTGAAAACCTGGACTCCTAACCACTAGGGACTCCCTTGGAGATTTCTTATGAGAAGAGAATAGGCAGCCATTTGCCAGAGTGAATCATCTGCCTCAAGAGAGGGACCTTGGGACTCCTTGCCAGTACAGAGGTTAAGACTCCATGCTTCAAATGCAGGGGCTGCACATTCGATCCCTGGTCAGGGACTAAGATCCCACATGGTACGCAGTGGGGCCAAAAGAAAAGAGAGGGGCCCGGACTAGGGGTTAGTGACGTGGAACCCTTCTGTCTCGTTCCCCAGGCTCCCTGCCGTTCGCAGTGGGCTCACGTGCTTCACTGTGCATCCGCAAGTGCAGTGTTAGGGAGAGGGGGCGGGTGTCCCCATCACAAGGGCCTCTGGTGGCGTTTCCTGTCCTGCTGTGGGTAAGGCATTGGTAGACGGCCTTTCTGAAACGCACCTGTTTTCTCGCAGATCGACTACCACTACATCTCCTCCCAGGGCTTCCCGATCGAAGGGTGGGCTGTGGTGTACTACATCACTCACCTGTGAGTACCGAGAGTGCCTCGGGAAATACCCGTCCTGTGACGTAATGGCTGGGCAAGGCTGGGGAGCGGAGCTAGCGTGAGACCTGCCCCAGGGCGAGGGAGACGGCCCCGCCCTCACAGGGCAGCCGTGGGACACGTGGGTGGCTGTCAGCATGCTCCTGAAGGGGTCCCCCCAGCACAACAGTGGGCCACGTAGCTAACTATTGCTGTGCCGGAAAAGAAACGCTGTTCGCTGACGTGCGTTCCCTACATCTGGCCATCTGTCTTTTGGAGGAAGTGGGTGAAATCATAGAATGAGCTGTAGACTGTGACTCAGAATGAAAAGCTAAAGAGACCCGTTGATGTCTGTTCATTCTTCCCTTTTGCAGCTTGAAGGGGGCACTGCTGTTCATCACCATCGCGCTCATCGGCACTGGCTGGGCTTTCATTAAGCACATCCTTTCTGATAAAGACAAGAAGGTCTTCATGGTTGTCATCCCGCTGCAGGTAAAGGATTTCTAACCCTGCTCGTCCTCCTCCTCTCGAGCATTTGCTGGGCTGAGCTCCAGGCCTGTCTGGGGAGAGGAAGTTGGGTCTCCTGGAAACCCCCCTCCTCTGGCTTTGGGGTTGAATCCTGGGCCTGTCTTTCTGGATTCTGATGGACCCAGATCTCAGGTTGTTGCACTGGGAGGTGCTCCACCATCTGCCGTCTTTAAACAGCACATGAACAGGGAGCTGCTGAGAAGTTAGGGAAACGTACTGCCGCCTTTTCTGCATCTTAATGGTCCTCTTAGCAAAGAAGCTTGGGTACACTATGACTTGGTTAATGATTTCTCTTTTTTCTGGCTGTGCTGCTCGGCTTACAGGATCTTAGTTCCCCAACCAGGGATTGAACTGGACCGTGGCAGTGAAAGCACTAAGTCCTAACCACTGGACTGCCAGGAAATTCCCAACAAATTATTGTAAAATGTGAATGACACCAGTGAGTTTCCAGAAGGTAGAATATGAGACATTGGGGCAAACGTTTATTAAGAGCTTCATGTGTTTGGGGCCTTGGACTGAGGCCAACTTTAAAAAACTGTGAGCCCTTTAGGAAAGAAACTTTGTCTTATGTGTAGCAGTCTTATTGGAGGTAGAACTTGGACGTAAAGAATGCACGATAAACAGATCCTAGCAGGGACACACAACTCCTCAGCTCTGCTTGACCAGAGAGCATCTGTTTGATAAAGTTGTTCTTGTCTGTGATCATTTGGAGCCCAGTGCAAGTGTGGCGGGTGAGGATTGGAACGGTGCCAATTCCCCAGGCACCCAGGTCAGCCTGCTCACCCGGTGATTGATGGTTTGGCAATGTTTGTGGCAAAACCATCTTCACTTTCAATCATAAGAGACATATGTTCAGTTCAGTTCAGTTGCTCAGTCGTGTCCGACTCTTTGCAACCCCATGAATCGCAGCACGCCAGGCCTCCCTGTCCATCACCATCTCCCGGAGTTCACTCAAACTCAGGTCCATCGAGTTTCTCATCCTCTGTCGTCCCCTTCTCCTCCTGCCCCCAATCCCTCCCAGCATCATGATCTTTTCCAGTGAGTCAACTCTTCGCATGAGGTGGCTAAAGTACTGGAGTTTCAGCTGTAGCATCATTCCTTCCAAAGAACATCCAGGGCTGATCTCCTTTAGAATGGACTGGTTGGATCTCCTTGCAGTCCAAGGGACTCAAGAGTCCTCTCCAACACCACAGTTCAAAAGCATCAATTCTTTGGCACTCAGCCTTCTTCACAGTCCAGCTCTCACATCCATACATGACCACTGGAAAAACCATATGTTAGTGCCATGTAAATGCTCCAGACTGGTCGCTGTAGGTTTCCAGCGAGAGAGTATTCACTTCAGTTCGGATGATCTGGAAGAGCTGTCTGGTGGAGATGGGCCTGGCCTAGACAGGGGCAAACGTGACATCGCCGTCGGGCGAGCAGGAGAGGCCGAGGCGCTGGACGGGCCTTGGCTGTTGAGCCACCACGGCCACTTCTCTGCCGGGTAGTGTTCTCCAGCCTGCCAAGGCCTCAAGAGCTGGGAGACGGTGGCCGGGGTCCTCCTGCCCCGTCTCCCCTCCCTCCAGGGGCAGCTGCCCCCCTCTTCAGCCCCACTCTGCTTCACACAGCCTGGAGTGACGTGATAGAGGCTCTTCCCAGCTTTCCCTCTTCTGTTCCCCAGAAGGAACAAAAACACAAGGCTACAAGGCAGGTCACTCTGAGGAAGCAAGGCCATTTAGACAATCAAATATAAGGAAGTTACGAGGATTTAAATGCAAGGGCTAGTCTGGGAAGTCCTTGAACATCAGCCTTGACAAGTTGAAACTGTTTCCTTCTGGTCATGGGAGCCACTGTGCGCTCCTGAGTAGGGAGTGAAGCAAACGTGGCGTTTCAGGAACACTGTTGGCGCCTGGTCCCTCACCAGTGCCTCGAGTGGCACGGTGTGCCTTGTGTCCAGAGTGTGAACTGAGGGCAAGATGGAATTAAGCTGTTTATTTCCCAGTTTGTCTTCTTAGAGCCACAGATGCAGACCTGTACACTGGACGAGGCTTCTGAAGGAGCCCAGAGGCTGGGTGTCAGTGAGAGATTTCAGGCTAATTTTTGCATTGGTATGAAGTGTGGCTTCAGTGATGATTTAACTGATATGTCCTAGACGGAAAGAGAAACTACCCTTCCTAAGTCATAGCACGACAGGTTTCCCATTTCTGTGGAAATATGGAGAATTCCCTGTAGAGCAGTGAAGCAGAGTGTTTGGGACCACGGACTTTGCATGGAGTAGAGGTGGAACTCCTCTGCTTTCTTACCTAGTGATAATCTTCAAAAGAATAGTTCATCAACTGTGTTTCCCTTGTGCTCAGAGGTGTCACAGGTTTTATTTAAACTGTTGCCTTCTGTCTGACCAGCTGAGGGACTTTTCATAACATGCTGATTGCTTAGCGACAGGACGGAGCGCACACAGCCCAGCCTGTAGGCCCGGGTGTCCGCTGCCCCGGGGCTCTGTCGCACAGATCTGTCCATGCTCCCTGTGTCCCGCAGGTCCTGGCCAATGTGGCCTACATCATCATAGAGTCCACCGAGGAGGGAACGACAGAGTACGGCCTGTGGAAGGACTCCCTGTTTCTGGTTGACCTGCTGTGCTGCGGGGCCATCCTCTTCCCGGTGGTGTGGTGAGTTCCCCTCGGGGGGAGAGGCCACGCCTGCGCCACGGGCATGTCCATCCAGCCTGGCAGTTGGACCCGCCGAACCCAAACTGGTCAGAGTCACCCGGGGCACACGACAGCTTCCTGGGCCCCAGGCTGACCTGAGTTAGTCTCCAGGCTGGACTGGGGAGTTGTGCCTCTGTTAGGTTCCCCAGGGGACTGCAGTAGCGCTCACCTGGCACCAACTTTTTAGCACTTGAGATGCTGGAGAAGGGTTTGGAGATGAGAACTCAGTAGCAACATAAAACAGCCGTGTGAATTTGAAGGAAAGGGAGTTGAAGAAAGCCTACAGATGGCCTCTTCTTGCCAAGTTAGATAGAAAATGAGGAAGTACATCAACATAAAGCTAGTGGTAGTTCTCAGCTCATAAACGTAAATGTCATCAGATGGATTCACTTCATCCCTGAAATTGGCAGACTTTAGATGCATATACTGTGCTTTGACTATGTGTAAAGACAGTTAGTGCCAAGTCAGCGATTGAAGAGGAAGAATATTCTCCTTAGAGTGCATCCAAGTAAAGGAAATTCTTGCTTCCATAGGAAGAAAGAAAGGCTCACAGAAATCGAACACTCACCCTCATTATGATCTAGTTCTGTGGCCACTTGAAAGCAATCAGTTCTTTTGGAATAAAGTTTTAAAAAATAGACTTAGCTGTCTTCTCTTAGAAGTGAGGTGTTCCCATACTGCAGTGCCCCACACAGTGAATTAGTATTTTTATGGTCCTGGGGTTGATGGGGTCGTTCATTTTTCTGATTATTTAGAACGTGGTGTCAGTGGAGTGTAATCCTCGTTTCAGTCAGTTAGATCCACTTTGTAAAACTTTATTGGGGCCCACTGGATGTTGGTTGCGGCATGTGGGCTCTCAGTTGCGGCATGTGGGATCGAGTTTCCTGACCAAGGATCAAGACTGGGCCCCTGCATTTGGAGCAGTCTCTTCACTGCTGGCCCACCGGGGAAGTCCCAAGCATGTTAGATTCACTCTTAACCTAACTCGTACATCACACATATTCACATATCAGTTCAACAGACAGCTGCCTGCTTAGGAGAGAGCACAAATGAGTCTTCATAGTCTCCACAACTGCCCCGTATCCTGTTCAGGAATAGCGACCTAGACATTTGAAACAGGATGACTAGCATCGTCTCTAGTTGGAAAGAGCGTCTTACTACTAGGGAACAGAGCCTCAGCCCCAACTCTGACGCCTGTCACCCTCAGCACAGCAACATAGAAGGGACCTGTGGGCAGGTTCCCCCGTGGTCCAGTGGTTAGGACGCTGAGCTTCCACTTCTGGGGGCCCCTGTTGGAATCCCTGGTCCGGGAACTAGGATCCTGCAAGCCACAGAGTGCGGCCAAAAAGGGAAATTGAGGAAGGCCGAGATGCACTGTGGAGCTACAAAGGGTCCCTTCCTGCCGTTCGTTGATTGCAGCACTAAGGAGTAGATGCCAAACGGCAAGATTCTTCACGGTAGATGTTCTGAAAATCGCTGTAAAATGAGAAAAACCCAACTACTAGAGAGATGATCTAAGAAACTTCCAGAATTTCTTTCGGACACTCAGGTTCAGCCAGCATCGGTTTGGCGTCGTCTTTGTGCTCCTTAATTTCATGTGTTGTGCCATTCAGTTCTCCCAGGTGGGCAGACTACAGAGTTTTTGGGAGAAAGGACTCACAGTCCAGTCGAGCGTGGTTGGCTGGGCTAGGCCTGCAGCCCAGGCCCACGAGACTCCGGCCCTGCCCTGCAGCGGGTCTGCTCGCGCTGTGCCCTTCCTCTCAGACAGTCCCTCCTTCCGTGCCCCTCAGCTCTGCCTGGAACGCTGGTCCACAGCTTCCTTAAGAACGTTCCTGTTCTGCTGTCTGTACTAATGGTAATTAGTTGCCAGCACTTTCTAGCTGGAAAAGACTCCTTGGAGGCCAGCATGTTTTTGGCAAAGTTAGAAATACCCAGTCAGTGAAATACCAAGTTTGCATGAATCCTTGTGCTCACAGCCCCTAGGTCTAGGCTTTAGAGGTCGGCCTGTGACCTTATAGGGTCCATCCTCTCCAGGTGGCAAGTGAGCTCATTGAGCCTGCATTGTCTTGGTCCATTTGGGGTGGGGGCATAGTGGTGGGACTGAGATTAGATATTAGGCTGGTGGAAAGTAATTGCAGTTTCGGACCGTGAATTTTAAATCACTGTGTGTGCTCAGTTGCTCAGTCTTGTCTGACTGTTTGCGACCCAATGGACTGTAGCCTGCCAGACACCTCTGTCCATGGGGATTCTCCAGGCAAGCGTAGTGGAGTGGGTTGCCATGCCCTCTTCCAGGGAATCTTCCCAACCCAGGGATCGAATCCAGGTCTCCTGCATTGCAGATGGATTCTTTACTGTTTGAGTCGCCAGGGAAGCCCTTAAATCATTATAACTGTGCTCAAGCACAGCTTTATTAATCAAAATAGGAACCGTTACCATCAACACATTTTTGCCAATGAGGAATAAGTTTGTTTATTCTTGTAGCATAAAAATCTATGCTTTGGGATTCAACAAGCTCTTGGAAAGCATTTTCTGCCTCCTGTTGGTTGTGGAAGCGTTTTCCTGTAAGAAGTTGTCAAGATGCTTGAAGGAATGGTAGTCATTTCCCTAGTCTAAAATAAATATAAAATAAACAGCAAGTAATAAAGCGAGGAATGTGCATTAAAGTGATGTATAACATAACCACATTTATTTAAGAATGTATTCCAAAATCAAACAGCAAAGTTCAACAATGCAAGACCATAGTTACTTCTGCACCAACCTAAAGAAGATGCAATGGAGAAGGCAGTGGCACCCCACTCCAGTACTTTTGCCTGGAAAATCCCATGGACGGAAGAGCCTGGTAGGCTGCAGTCCATGAGGTCGCTAGAGTCCAACACGACTGAGCGACTTCACTTTCACTTCTCACTTTCATGCGTTGGAGAAGGAAATCGCTGCCCACTCCAGTGTTCTTGCCTGGAGAATCCCAGGGACTGAGGAGCCTGGTAGGAGGCCGTCTAGGGGTTACACGGCTGAAGCGACTTAGCAGCAGCAGCAGATGCAGACTGCTCACGACTGTGTTTTGATCTCTCCCCTCACACCAGGCCCTTGCCAGACTTCATGCAGCCAGCAGAGGGCGTCTTTAACTCTCAGGCTTGAGAGCCACACATGCCTGAGGCTTGGTTATCACCATCACCATGTCTAGGGAGTGCTCTATAAAGTCATCCATTCCAGCCTTTTAGTTTATGTGGAGAAATTCAAGGCCTCAAGTTACTAGTACTGAAAATGGAGAGGAATGCAAATTCGTTAGCTAACCTTTTGTTCTGCAAATGTTTCTTTTAGGTCAATTAGGCATTTACAAGAAGCATCAGCCACAGATGGAAAAGGCAAGTTCCTTTGTATTGTTTGTATTCTTTTGCTCTTTTGGCCAGCCTTCCCTAAAGCCTTGTGCCTGGGTACTGCAGCGGGCGGGGCGGGGGGGGTGGGGGGGTGGGGAGGGAAGGCTGGCTTCCTGGGGGGAGGGTGGGTGGGCAGGGGCTTTGTAAGAGCAGCCCGGTTGTTGGGGGTTGTTGGGTGACGAGGCGGGTGGGGAGCGTTGCTGAGCCCAGCTGTATAAGGCTTGGGAGTGACTCTGCTTACCAGATGATTCACCGCATTTCCATTCGTGAGTGTGATCCTCACCTTCTCAAAACTGAGTCAGGAGGAGCAAATGTTGTCTTGGAAGGACCAGATAACACCTCCCCATGCGAACAGAAGGTCTTATGGATCCGGGATGGCTATGTGTAAAGCGTCCCTTCCTGCTGACTTAAAACACACTTTCAAAATAGATGTGTCGGTATTAATTTAAAAAGAGACTGATGCCAGAAAGAACCTCTAAAGCGATCTGATTTTTAAGTTGTCTTGCAGTTAGAACCCTTCTGCTGCTTCTTGGTTTTCCGACTCGGCCTCCTAAGTCAGAAAAGAAACTGCAGAGAAAGTGTTGTGTGTGTCTCGGGGCTTATTTGAATCATGTCCAGGACTGCAGGGTGCCGTGAGCCAAGTGGGGATTTCAGGCCACAGGGGTCAAGGAGCCAGACTCACAAAGGTCCCACCTGCCTCTGGATCCATGAAGTCACACACCCAGTGCTGTGCTAATGTTCTTTAAGGCAGATTATTCACTTGTCGTTAGATAAAATATGTTGTCAATCTGTTTTCTGATTGTAAAAGTAATGTGGATTCATTTTGGAAATTTTGGTAAATAGTAGGTAGGAATCTTCCTTCACACTTGCTGTATGAGTATCACATCATTTTCTCTAATTTGAATTAACCTGACTTCAAGCCTTCCCACCAGTGTCAGGCACAATCTTGGATTCTTATTGAGAGCACAATACATAGTCTGGGGCCCACAGTAGTTCCTGTTGAGATTCCTGCTATCCGGGTCTTGCTGTGAGTAGCCTGGTGTGTGAGGGTCATGCCAGGCTGGGAGCCTCAGTCAGTGCTCAATTCCAGGCTCCCAAGGCCCCTCGGCTCCCCGGGGGGCCACAGGCCCACCCCCTGCAGAATGTGCCAGCTCATTTTCTTTCTAGTCTCAGGAAATAGCTCTCTCGTGTTTTTCACTCCTTCCTTCGAAGGCCCTGGGTTTCCTTCTCCCTCTGGAATGCCCTCGGTGATAGATTCTTTTCAGTGAGCTGAAGCTGGACTGTGCTCTGCAGAAATCTTTTGCTTTTAGCCTGGCTACCTAGCCTTCCTCTGAGCCGTGGATCTCATAGAACCCTCCTGCCTTCTCGCAATGGATGAAGGAAAGCTACTGAAAACAGACCACAAATGAGAGTCTCAATAAAGCATCTTGTCACAAACAAGAGGATCCAAAGTAGAAAATAAAACCCACCTTCTGGGAATACCTATTGTTTGGGCATTTTCTTGACTTTTTTTCCTTCTTCTATGCATGTTGTATGTAAAATTAGTTTTGTTGTTATTATTTTTAATGTGTGCATACCGCTGTATTTGTTCACGGGTTTTATTTATGTTTTGGCCGGGTTTGGTCTCTGTTGCTGCTCGCGGTCTTTCTCCAGTCGCGGGCCGTGGGCTTCTCGTTGTGGTGGCTTCTCCTGTTCTAGAGCACGGGCTTTAGGCACGTGGGCTTCAGCAGCTGCAGCAGGCGGGCTCAGTAGCTGTAGCTTGTGGGCCTCGTCGCCCCGAGACACGTGGAGCTTCCACGGACCAGGGATTGGCTGTGTCCCGTGTTCTTACCCACCACGCCACCAGGGAAGTCCCGTTTATTATTTCTGTAACTTAATAGATCTTTCTCTGACTTTAATGTGTTGAGATGTGACATTTTAACTTTTTTTAATCTTTTTACACTTGTGGTTCTGGGTTCACTTTTCTGACCATTCGACTGAAAATGTCTAAAAACCCTAAGGGTACTGTCCTCCAGTCGATCAGTTTTATCTGTCCTCTTCTTCCCCTTGGTGAGTTCCTGGTTCTTCCTCAGCGCTGCCTTCTCCCGTTCTCTCCGCCATCCTGACCCTCTGGCACCTCTCTGCCTTCTCCACCTTCCTTTTAGAGGACATGAAGGGTGACTGTGGCAGTTAATTGTCTCTGTGACCATTTATTCCATGAGAAGTTGACCGTTGGCTGAGCATCCTGGTGAAGTGTTCTCCCTGGGATAGATGGTGCAGCCAGGAGGGGTCACCCCTGCTCGCCCACATCCGTAGTGAAGAGAAGCATCATGGAGCAGGCATGCTTTTGTCATCGTCCAGGGCGCATGAGGCAGTTTCCTATTCCTTCCACCAGGTGACAGCAAGGGGCCTCTTGAGTGGAGGGCCAGTCCGAGAGCCGGAAGTCGTGAGGGCACACCAGGCTCGAGTCCACCGTTCTCAGGGGGACAGACCATTAAGAAAGCACCCACTTCCCATCAGCAGATATCTCAAACCCTTTGAAAGGGGGACAGAGTAGATGGGAGTAGGGGTGTCTCCTTGATCTGAGTTCCTCCATTGAACTGACTTAGGCTGGGGGTGCTTTTGAGCTCATCTCCAGACGCGTGCTTCACTCTGCAGTTTGAGAGCTGCGACACTTGCAGAGTCAGGGCAGCCATGTCCCCGCGATTGATGTCTCCCCTGCAGAGAACTCGGGCCAGCTGGCTGTGCTGGCAGGCCCTCCTCAAACGTGACTGCTGAGTGGCCGTGCCCCGCCCTGCCACCCAGGACAGTGGTGCGGCGGCACGGGAAGGCTCGAGTGAGCACACCGCCCGTGGACCCCTGGGTCTGGGATGTGGTGCTGACCCTCTGCTCCTCAGTTTGCCCTTCCTGAGATCTCGCCCATCCTGAGACAGCTGACAGAGTGAAGGCTGTGGACGATAAAATCTCCTGCATTTGGAAGCTTTTCGCTGGATGGAGCCTGACACTTTGGTTCTTATTCTTAGGCTCATTATTCCACTGACTAATTGCATGACCTTGACAGTGACTTGGGCTTAAGAACGTCAGCTTCTTGAGAGTGTGCCGCCCAAGCTGCCTGATCGCAAGCAGGGGCAGCGCTGTCGCCGCTCTGCCTGCACTTGGGGTCCGTGGTGCTTTCAGAGAAGCTGGGCTTGGAGTTGTTGACGTCTTCGTCTCTGGGCTCCTTCTGACTGAAGCTGAGAGAGTGTGAAGGACGGCATGGAGGGCGAAGCTGCCCACTGTCCTAGTCACGCATTCGTCTCCTCTGTCACACGTGCTGGCTCCTCTCACGTCCTTTGTCATTTGGAGTCACTGCTGCGCCGCGTTCTGAGAGGCGGCTTCATGGAGCCTTCACAGGCACGTCCGACTCTGCTGCCGCTGCGTTTCAAGCCCGCCAGGAGTCGCCGTCTCTGCCCTTGAGCCTGCCTTCCTATTCCCTTTTCTTCCTCCAGTGTCGTTACCTCAGAGGATGCCTTGGGGATACACGCCCTGCGTCTAATTAACAGTCTCTGTTTCTGAGCATCTCCCTCCCCACAACCCCCTTGAGTTTCTGAGGAAAATTTCAGAGGAAGCGTTCTGGGGAATCTTAGCTTTCACATGAGCTTCAAAAGCCCTGAAACAAATGGTGGTTGGCTGGTTGCTGGGGGGGGTGGAGAAGTGGCTTCATTCCAGCCACTGCCATGTTCTGAAAGTAGCTGTGACCTCGAGAGGTCACAGCGGTTCGTCAGGGCAACCATCCTCCAGAGGGTCCTTGGGGTCAGAACTTTCTTCGTAATGCGATGTCATCAGCCTTCTTTGCTGTTGATTTTTGCACTGATGGCGCAGAAGCAGTGGCGGGTAAGCCAGCTGGCACCTCAGCAGGCTGCTCGGCCGGGGCACCGGACTGCTGTGGCCGCTGCCTTCTCTTCATTCTCGCCTACTCACGGGTGGAGAAGGCTCGCGTCACTGAAGAGAGCCCTTGATGAGTTAGGAGAAACTTTCAACGTCGGTACATCGCAGCCCTTGGGCTCCTGTCTTTCACGGCTCCGAGTGGAATGGGACACGCCCAGGAAGCACTTGCGCTTCCTTCTGGAGGGTGGCGGTCATCTTGAGGGAGAGCACGTGTGCGGCGGTGTGAGCTTGTGAGCTCCGCCAGCTGTGTTCTCTCGGGCGTTTTGGGGCTCTGCTGGGTCTCTGTTACTTTTGCACGGGCTTCTCTAGTTGGCGGTGTGAGGTCTTGGCGTGGCAGGGGCTGCTCTAGGGAGTGCGGGCCTCAGTAGTCGTGGCACACAGGCTTAGTTGCCCCGCAGCATGTGGCATCTCCCCAGACCCAGGGGTCGAACCCAGATCACCTGCATTGGCAGGCGGATTCTTGACCACGGAAGGCCCAGGACACTGTTTTTATTTGAAGGAATGATGACAGTCAAACTACAGTTACTCAGGCCTGGGCTTTTAACAGACATTTTCTTGAAATTGAATGAAATGTGTATGTCACTTCAGGAAAGCAAAAAGTATTTGTTGTCAGTGATCTCATTTTCGCTTGAAAACACAGGTTTTAATTTAGGAAAACGTAGAATCTACCCCTGTAAACTTGACAGCTTCCCAGTTTTTAACAGACATCTGATATGAACAGAGGTGATATTAATAAATGTAAATATTTCATGATGAATTTCAGTATTTCCGAGATCTCCTCTAACTCAGTGAGAGAATATTTTCCACCTGATCAGTGCATGTTACACACACATGAGTGAAAGATCTGTTCAGCGCTTGAGGTGGACCAGCGGATTGCACTGTGACAGTATGGAGGTTCACTGCTGCAGTTTCAGATTCCCCGTCTTAGTTCCCCATCTTTAAGAAGCTACCACTTGTCAAGCTGTAATGCAGAATCAAAGACGACTGTTTGCAGTTCTCTGAGAAGGCCTGCCTCTGATCAGGCCCTATTTTTTTTTTAAATAAACTTCAATCAGAACACTCCCTCACATCAGACTGAAGGCAGAAGCAAATATGAGAATCCAGTTCTGTTCTATTAGGCCAGACGTTAAAGGGATTTGCAAAAATGGGAAACAGTTTTACTCTTCTCCTGAAATTTGAGTTTTTTATTTTATGAGGAAAACATTGTTTATATTAACACATAACAGATCTATTTTTGCTAACCTATAAATGAGCTATTAAATATCTAAAAAATTTGTGTCAGTTTCTAATACGGTAGGTACCGGTAGACTTGACCCACACTAACAGACGCTCTGGAACGTGGGAAGGGTCCCGAGACTGAAAGTCTGAGAGCCGTGTCTTAGGGATGAGACTTGTTGAGCCTCTGCTGGTCACGAGGGCCACGAGCGGGAGCGGAAGCTGCCTGGCTCTCTTCTCCTGTGCCTGCTGAGCCCGTTTCAGACTTAGTTGGCCATATTCTTGTGACGAAGATGTCTGTTCATTCTGGACAATTAAGGGGGGGGGAATGTTTTATTTGGGTTTATTCGTATAAACAGGCCGAACAAAAAACCCACTGCCGAGAAAGGAAGAGAAGTAACCCTCCGCCTGTTTTTGTAGATAAAGTTTTATTGGAACACAGCCGTGCTCCTGTGTACACTTGTGGTCTGTGGCTGCTTTTGCGCTGCAGTGGCAGGGCTGAGGGGCTGTGGCAGAGACCACCCGGCCCAGAGGGCCTGAAACACTTGCTCTCCAGCGCGCACAAAAAGAGTCTGCCGGCTGCTGGCTGCTGTAGACATTCAAGAGATACCATCTTAGAAACTGCACCTACAGTGTAGCGGTGTTGACTGACTTCCCTCTATATTGAGCACTGTGAAAACTGTAAAGCTCACCCTGCTATTTACTGAACTCCAGCTCTGTGTCCAGAGCTGCGTTTCTTGTTGTTTGATTGGAACAATAACTTTTACGTCATCCTCTGCCCTGATATTTTACCTAACCTGTTACTCTAATGGGAATCCATGATTTTCTTTAAGTAACCTGCTGGCTCGCTCTCTGGGTGGTGTGACAGAAGCATTCATAAAACGCCCGCATCTCCTATGGCGTGAGGTGAGGGGGCATGGGTCAGGCCCTTGGAGGGTTCTGTCCTGTGCTCAGGGCCGCCTCACCAAAGCACGTGGCAGCCCTCTGACCCTGCTGTTTGTCCCATGGCGTCCGTGATGCCCTACCCCGGCGTGTGGCACCCAGGTGTGGGCAGGGTTGTGTGGCCTTCAGCAAATTTTCAAACAAGTCTGTGACCCTAGGAAGGGTGAAAACCATAGCTAAGTAGACTGTCATTAGAATGAGAGGAAAAAAAAAATCTAGTTTTTGAGATTGGCTTAAAACAGTGATTTTTAATTTCTTTAAACCCCAAAAGCTTTCTCATCTCAGATCACCCAAAATTCCTTCTCTGTTGTCATCCTGGTCACAGCTTCTGGGCAACATTTTGAAATGGTCACTTAACCAGGGATACCACCCTGAGTATGTGTAACCTACGGCCGAAAGCAAAGGGGCCCCTCACATCCCTAGGCTGAGAACCCGCTTCATCTTGGACACATGGCCAGTTTTTTAGCCTGTGTGTGCTCCATTGCTAAGTGGTGTCCGACTCTTCACGACTCCATGGACTGTAGCCCACCAGGCTCCTCCGTCCATGGGATGCTCCAGGCAAGAATGTTGAAGTGGGTGGCTGTGCCTCCTCCAGGGCATCTTCCTGGCCCAGGGATCGAACCCAGGTCTCGGGTCTGCTGCATTGGCAGATGAGCTCTTTACCACTGTGCCACCTGGGAAGCCCTGTTTTTTATTAGGCCTTTGAAACACTGGGGACCTGATTGCCTGAGGGGTCCCTCCCTTGGCCCCCCAGCAGGCCTGCTCAGCCGTCTGGGTTCTTTTTCTGGGGGGTATCAGCACACATGTGACTCCGGGTCTCGAGGCAGACACAGTTGAAAGCAACTCTTGTTGACTGCTGCAGCACTCAGGGAGGTCAGGTTCTCTTCTTGCGGAGACGTTGTTGCTGCTGGCCAGGCTGTGTCTTCAAGCAGCGGGATGTCTATCCATCTCCCTCGCCGCAGTGCACTGAATATGTGCCATGGGCACAGCCTTGGGGTGGGGAGGGTGGGGCCCAGACATGCTGCTCAGCGCAGCTCATCATGGTAGCTTCTGGAGATGGTGTGATGGGGTGATTGCTGACCGCAGCAGAGGCGGAGACTGCTCGGCCCTGAGGACCCTTCAGCCCCCTAGCAGGGGGTTCTCTGGTGCAGTTCTAGAGCAGAAGGGAAGAGAGAGGCAGAAGCATGCTTGACTCAGCAAAGCCCTTCGCAGAGTTACGTTCCTCGTCAGCCACTCTCTTGGGCCATTCTTGTTTCTTTTCGCTAGTCATTGAAGGTAAGCTTTTGCTTACAAGAAGATGCGCGCACAGCTCTTAACTGTGACTTTTGACCACTCCTGGGTCACTGGAGTGGATGTTTTAAGTGGACTGTGGAAATACCACGTTTTCACATGAGCCTCAACAGAGTGAAGGTCAAAAATTTCACCTGTTAGTAGTCCTTCTTTTCTTAGCAGGCCCTCTCCCACCCTCGTTCCTGACACCTTCTCTGAGATAGGTTAGTGGGGTCTCTTAATGAGGCCAGAAGGTGCCCCATGAGTTAATCGCTCCCCAGAAAGGACGCTTTGGGAGCAGGGTGGTCCCAGGTCAGGAGACGCCTGGCTCTCTCAGGTCTGTCCCCCGCCCAGAGCAGGCCCGCGCCGGGAGCGGAGGCAGACTGTGGAGCCCGTACTGTTGAGAGTGAGTCAGCCCGAGTCTCCCACTGGCCTGGCTTTGCCATCACACTCATTTCACTGGTTTTTTTGTTTGACTCAGAATTCCTCCATAGCAGCAGGGAGGAAGCAGGGAAAAAGCGGGTAGGTAGGGCGGATGTTTTTAAGCCTTGAGGCTTTCTGGGAAAGGATTGTTTGGGAAATTTTCCACCTGTAGGAGACTCTTGTGGGCCTTCGCCTCTGTGTGTCCCATAGATCTATCGGTATTGACCCTCAGGATGGATTGCTGGCAGCTCCCCGGCATTGACGAGCATGTCAAGCCACCATCATGTCCCTGGGCCACTGGTGAATTACAAGGCTGTGAATTGCCTTTCTTTCAGCACAAAGTGTGGGGATTAAAAGCTTGGTCCTTGGAGAGAGGGTCTTGGGTTTGAGCGGTGCCCTCCTCACTTGCAAGCTGTGTGACCTTGGTAATGTACTAAACCCTACAGGCCTGAATCCTTCACGTATGAGGCATTGGCGGCGATGACCCTGCCCTCATAGGGTCTCTTTTGAGGATCACACGAGATGAAGCTTGAAGGGTGCGTGGCCTGGTGCCTGGTTACTGCTCAGTAGATGTGACCACCAGCTTGTTGTTGTTCAGTTGCTCAGTCGTGTCTCTTTGCGACCCCGTGACTGTAGCCCACCAGGCCCCTCTGTTTATGGGGTTTCCCAGGCAAGAACTGGAGTAGGCTGCCATTTTCTTCTCCAGGGTATCTTCCCGACCCAGGGATCGAACCTGTGTTTTCTGCATTGGCGGGCAGATGCTTTACCATCTGAGCCACTAGGGAAGCCTTGTGACAGCCAGCCCTGTTGTTTTTCTCATGGTCCCGGTTCCAGGACCATCAGGGAAGACCGCCTGGGGAGTAAGGGCACGGTCTGTCATCTTGCCAGCCTGTGTAGTAACCCTGTGGTGTAAAGAGGGAAGGTAAGGTGACGGTCCAGGGAGGGGGTGGCCTTTCCTCTGGATATCCAGGCTTACATCTGCTCACATGCTGCTGCGTCAGAGGACTGTCTTGTTAAGCATGTGAGAGGCCTGGGCTCCTCCCGCCTTGGTGGGCACCTGTTCTGTTCCCATCGGTAAAAACCGTCTGCCAGAACCCAGAGTCATGGCTGTTTTCCTGAGCATGAGTGGGAGGGAGAGGAACCCACAAGCCGTAGCCTTGTAGGAGCTCCTGAAGCGGCTGGGCTGCTCCCCTTCCTTGCCTCCCATCCCTGTCCTTCCCTGATCCCTGGGAGGGTTTTCAGAACCTTCCAGCCAGGCCTAGTTCCAGAAGAGTCAGGGGCAAGTTGGGCATCTGTCTTGTCAGTAAAGCCCTCCAGGGCATTCTGGTGCTTACCCCAGTTAAGAGCCATTGCCAGGAAGAAGTTGTAACCCACCGTGAAGAAACTCTCCCGTGAAGGCAACTGATGCCCAGAGAAGGCAGTGCAGACTGGGCACAGGCCCATGGCGTTCTGATGGTGCAGGGACCGGAGTGCAGGTCTCCCGGCTCCTGTCCGAGGGATTTTTCCTGCCACCACACTCATTCTTTTACCATATTTGCTGCTTCTCGTGGTGGGTCAGAAATAGCCCAGACCTGGGGAGCCTACACTCCCGCGGGAGCCCAGCCCTGCCGTGGTCCTTAACTGCAGGGAAAGCTTTTCTGGAAGGAAAGCCAAGGGAGGCTTGGGATTCCAGGCTGCGACCTGCTCCATCACTGCTCCTTGCATCATGCTGGCGAGGCTGCCCCCTCGGAGCCGGTGCCTCCCCGCCCAGCAGGCTGATTCAGCGTGTGCATACAGCCGCCCGCTGCCAGGAGAGCCCGGGGCCACCGCTGGCTCCTGGTCCCTTATGAGCGCCTGGGTTCCTGCCAGAGGTGGCAGCCGCTGCGGCACAGCCACTCGCGGACTGAAGCTGCGTCCACCTGAACAAGGAGTTGGGGGTGCTCACTCTCTGCGCAGCCGAACATCAGAGTACAGCTTCAGCTGGCCCTCCGTCACTGCCGTTCCTGCATCCTACACGCCACAGGGCCTCTAGTCTGTAGTGTTTACCTTTGGGGAAAGAAATCCGCATATTTGACCTGAACCGGAGCAGGTCACATCTGTGTTGCTCAGGGATCAACTTAATCCTAATATAATCCTAACGCTTTAACATCAGACGCTCCTCCACTGCTGAAACCCGTGAGCTGTTTGGGTTCCACGTACCGCCTCATCCATCCCCCAACAGCCCCAGTGGTAGGTGGTGGCAGTGGTTTTGTTTTACAGGTGAAGGAACCGAGGCTCAGAGAAGTTAGGCAACTTACCTGAGGTCACACAGCCCATAAACAACACAGATGGAATTTGAACTCAAGGTGTTCAGATGTGCAGGGCCTGCGCTGTTACCCACTTATTTCTCACAATAAGTGAGCTTTATTCCTGCCTTCGCAGCCTGGGCTGTGGCAAGGACACCTTATGGGACCCCAGAGCCTGATCCCATAAGCAGCAGTCTCGCAAACAGATGTTTTTCTCTTGACTGCAAGTGATGTCCATCGTGACGGGTGGGTTTCCAGATCAAACTTGAGCTCGTGCGTTGTGATTGCATCTGTTAGAGTCACCACTAATTGTTCCTAAGGTCCGTTTATTCATCCTAGCACGGGTCCTGGGATGACCTGGCGTCATTGCCCATGCTGACGTTTCCCCATGGGGCCTGGACGTGGGTGTGCAGGCTCACTCAGCGTGTGCTTCCTGGCCTGCCTCTCTTGCGAGTGTCTGATGGGCAGCCCTGCTGGCATGCATCCCAGGGAGGTAGCAATGTCGTGCCTTCCTGTCCTCTCCTTTCCTCTCACTCCCATGAGACCTGCAGCATCCTAAGCCCCCTGCCTCCCCTCAGTCAGCTCTGCCTCTGCCCCTGATTTCCTTCCCTGTGATGGCAGGTGGAGGGCAGGGTGGCTTCAGACTTCCCCTGAAGAATTCTCCGGTATCCTCAACGTCACCCCTGCTCCCCAACCACGAAGGTGAGGTCACCTCGTTCCCCACTCTGCACTGACAGGGACCCCACCACTGCTTAGAGGAACCTCCGAAAATTCAAGGATTGTGACCTCAGTTGGATTCTTACTCTTTCTTTCTTTTTTTTTTGAGCCACACCGCATGGCTTGTGGGATCTTAGTTCCTTGGCCGGGGATCGAGCCCACACCCCGGCAGTGAAAGAGCAGCTTAACTGCTGGACCATCAGGAAACACCCTGGGCTCTTATTCTTAATTCTTCCATCCTTTCTTCAAAGAGGTTGTTCGAAAATGCTGATGTGATCTAGGCTCTGCCCTGCTCGAGACCCTCAGGGGGCCTCAGCACCCTCAAGGAGGGCCGCCTGTTGTCTGCGTCTGACTCAGTCTTGGGTTTTGTCCTCCACCCGGCAGAATCCCCAGCCTCTCCAGCACCTCCAGACCTGGGTGCCTGCTCCTCCCAAGCGTCCTCTTGGCTCGACCTCTCCACTCTCACTCCCTCCTGAGCCGCAGGCAGGCCTCTGCTTGGACGCCACCTCCTTTGGGAATCCTGACCCCCCCACCCCCTGCCGCGTCCTGTCCCCTTGGTCTGCCTCGGGAGCCCTTCATTGGGGGTGGCCATGGCAACCATGCATGTCCCGGCACGGCACCTTGAAATCCAGGAATAGAAACACGCCGCTTCTCCCGATGGGTTCTTGCGGAAGCAAAGGCAGGAGTTTCATTTGCCAGGATCTATTTCACCAAGGAAAATTGAGAAGAGACTTCTAAAGCATTTCCATCATTTAAATGGTCCGATTGTTGGTGCCATTCTTTCTCAGTTACTCACAATGAAGCGGATTAAACGTCCAAATGTAGGAGCGATTTGCTTCTGTGGAAGGGCCCCAGGTCTCAGAGGCCACCTGGATTAGTGGGGCAGAGAGCAGCACGAGCTGGCCGTCTATTGACCGCCCCTGGCGTGAACAGGTTCGCGTGCATGCACAGGAGGAACACTGATTCACACAAACGTGCAGAGTTTTAAATCTGGTGACACAGAAGTCATTTGGCACTTCTTGGTTTCAACATCTTGTCCTCAGTGAAACGTCTCCTGTCCTGCAGGTGGGCGTGGGGGTGGAGGGGGAGTCCCTGACCCCACCCCACACTGCCGGGGTCTCTGTGGGCCGGGCGTGGTGAGGGGGTGGCCCTGATCCAGCGCCTCTCCTTCCCTGAGGACGGAAACCACTGCCCCTGGGGCAGGCTCCACAGTCACCGCTGCATCCCAGGGCCCGGCCTAGAGTCAGCGTAGATGAAAAAGGACAGAGAACCAGAGAGACTTAATAACAGCAGGACCACGAGAGGGATTGCTCGATAAGAAAGCTCTGGTTTATCTGCCTCCTTCATTTAGCTCCTTCAGATGCTACATGAGTGCGTGAGTCCATCGCGCTGTAGACACGGGTGTCAGAGCCTCTCAGTTTGGGGCGTTAGAATTGCCCAGGTCTGAACCTCATTTGCCCACTCGGTTTCTCAGAGCAGTCTCTTAACGGATACTGTTAGTTGGTGATCACCTTGAAGGTTAATTTAGGATTTCAGGAATCTCTTTGGGAACCTAAGCTCAACTGCCCCCACCCCGCCCCGACTAATCACGAGCCAGAGGAGGGAGACAGGGGAAGTCAATCCGTCACCATCCACAGTTCCATTCCTAAAGGGAACCAGTAATTAAATGCTGTTAAGCAAAATTAATTTGCCTCCTGCCGGAAGGTTGATGATGAATGAAAGGCTTGCTAATCGGAGAGGGAGCCAGGCTACCCTCTGTGGTCATCAATATTTCATGGCCGTTGGTGGTGGCAGGAAGTTAGCTGTTCCTGGCTCCCTGACCTTGAGCGCTCTTGGAGGTAGGACAAAGCTGGGGAGGTCGTTTTTAAAGGGCTTTGTTATAAGACACAGTGAAAACCTAAGTGAAATTTGCAATACACACTCATGGGTTAATTGGATTTACACCCTCAGTTAGCTGGAGAGTCCCCTGAGACCATTCCTAGTGGAGTTGCAGCTCTGTAGCCACAGTGGCAGAGCTGAAATGTTTAATGATGGCTTTGTGGGTTGGAAGAGTTGGGATTTATAGTGTCTGCTAATTTCTGTGGTGTCACTATCCTCCCAGGAAGGCCATTTAAAGCTTCTGAACCCAGGACGGGGAGGAGCGCTGTTTTGCTGGAGCTGGGGGCGCCAGCCTGCTGCCCCCACGATTCCCAGATCCTGCCTGGAGATAGGGGGAGACCCTGGCAGGCTTCATGTCCAGAACCACAGAGGTGCCCCCAGGTGGCGCCCCCATCTGCGTTAGCCTCGGCCCCTGGACCTCGAGTGTGCTTGCTGGTGACGAGCTTTAAAAATGAGAACAGCAGCAGCCTCTCATGGTGTTGTCTTCTTCTCCCCAGCTGCTATTAACTTGGCGAAGCTGAAACTTTTCAGACATTACTACGTCCTGGTGAGTAAAAAATTCCTAAGTCTGTGAATAAGATCAATTCGAGGAATAGAGCTGATGAACTAGCTCCCGGGAGCTGTGGGGATTTCATTGAACAAAACCAAGCAGTGGCTGTAGACATGGGGAATTAAGTGTCTGAGCACTCACTACTAGGCTTTGGTTCTGAACCTGGCTTTACACACTCAGAAAAGTAACGCACGCTTGATATCTTTTAAATGCAGGATGATAGGAACACAGCGAAAGCCATTTATGACCCTGAACCTTCTGCTCCTTCCCTTTTCTTACTCCTCCCCCAGGTATTAACGGTTAACAGTTCAGTCATTGTTTCTCTAGATTCTTTTCTAGGCAAACGCCATGCATAGCTGTTCCTTTAACTTTTTTAAAAAATTGGCTTACAAAATTGGGATCATGTCTAAAAACATGACTGAAATGAACACGAAAAGTCCATATAAGCGTACCACCAGAAGAACTTGCTGTAAAATATTAGGCTCATAGATTCCTGGAATGTGTAAGCTATGGGTCTCCTAGAATTTTGCTCCCCTACGCCCAGACAAAAGCTTCAGAGTCGTTTTCATCTGTGGTTTTTCCACTGACCGTCACTCTGCACGGTCCCTTCCCCGTAAGCCTGTCTGCCCTGGGCACAGCCCAGCAAGCTGTTCGCTCCCCGTGGGTCTGCATGTTGAATCCTTGTCATGCCCTTCCTTACTAGGGTACTTAGGATGACTGGTCCTTCCTCTGACTGTAGACCTCTAACATTCACAGGATCTCCTGAAGAGACTAAAAGCCAGTGTTTTCCCTGTATGGTTTTATTTTGCTGTTATTGCTGGAAAACATTTCTCAAAGCCTGGGACTAAAATACTGTTACCCTTTAGGGCTGGAAATCAGCGGGTTATATACGAGATTTTATTTTCTTGGGCTCCAAAGTCACTGCAGACAGTGACTATAATCATGAAATTAAAAGACGCTTATTCCTTGAAAGGAAATTTTACACACCTAGATAGCTTATTAAAAAGCAGAGACATCACTTTGTTGACTAAGGTCCATCAAAGCTGTGGTTTTTCCAGTAGTCATCTATGGATGTGAGAGTTGGACCATAAAGAAGACTGAGCACCGAAGAATTGATGCTTTTGAATTGTGGTGCTGGAGAAGACTCTTGAGAGAGTCACTTGGACTGCAAGGAGATCAAACCCGTCAATCCTTTAGGAAATCAACCCTGAATATTCACTGCAAGGAAGGATGCTGAAGCTCTAATACTTTGGCCACCTGATGCGAAGAGCTGACTCATTGGAAAAGACCCTGATGCTGGGAAAGATTGAGGGCAGGAGGAGAAGGGGCCACAGAGGATGAAATGGTTGGATGGCATCACCAACTCACTGAACATAGGTTTGAGCAAACTCCGGGAGATAGTGAAGGGAAGCTGAGCATGCTGCAGTCCACGGAATCACAAAGAGTTGGACATGACTTAACAACTCAACAACACTACCACCAAAAATGTATGAGAATTTGGTGAGAAGGAGGTTGCTCAGGAGTTAAGAGCAAAGTATCCTGTCCATGGGAGTGACTGTTACCAATCAATATCTTAGTCACCTAGAGAAAAAGAGGAAATCCTCTCAAGTAGTGGAGAGTTTCTCTCTCTGCTGATTTATTAATTAGCACTGTAAGTGTCAAATAATTTTCTTCAGGTAACTGCTTTCCCCTTAGCAGACTGTTAGAAGAAAGCAGTGCTGTGATTTCTGCTTTGACTTTGTTCTTGCCTCTCTGTTCCTCATTAGATCGTATGTTACATATACTTCACCAGGATTATTGCATTTCTCCTCAAACTCGCTGTTCCGTTCCAGTGGAAGTGGCTGTACCAGGTATGCTGCTCAGGGGACAGTGCCAGGGAACTTGTGTCTGAGCAGGAAGTCTCGGAGTAACTTGAGATGGTTCCAGATTTATTTGGCAGTGGCCACTAAGACCGTCTGTCTCTTCTCGTGTATAGTTAAGATGTGTTTGTCCAGGAAAGCTGCTGGATTACATGAGAAATCTGGAATTGATTTAGTTTTCAATTTTAAAAGTCCTTGAAGAGAAAAAAACCCCAGGCAGAGAAAGCCTTGCCCAGTATAATTCAAACCTCAATGAAATGGGGCCCTATCCTTCAGTAATAGGGCTTAGAATAGCTTAGAATCCAGACCTCCCTTCTTCTTGTCCATTGTTGTTATTATTTCAATAATAAAGTTATCTTTGCAGTATATTAGAGCTAGTTTAACTACTGGTTAGTCACCAAATGATTTAGAGACTATTATTTGGAAGCTCTCACTTGGTGCTTTGGACATTGTAGGGAAATGTATGTATATAATGAGCTCTTCAAAGATGCCAGTGAAGACTTAAAACAAGGACTCTCAAATGTCCTCTCTGGGAAGAAGTGAAAGTCGCTCAGTCATGTCCAACGCTTTGCGACCCCATGAACTATACAGTCAGTGGAATTCTCTAGGACAGAATACTGGAGTGGGTAGCCTTTCCCTTCTCCAAGGGATCTTCCCAGTCCAGGGATTGAACCTGCAGGGATTGAATCTCCCACATGGCAGGTGGATTCTTTACCATCTGAGCCACAAGGGAAGCCCTCTCTAGGCAGAAGGCTTCAGCAAGTCCCCTAAGGAACATGGTCCCCAACGGTCAGCTTTGGCGTTTGAGTGACTGATCAGTGAGCGGTGGGTTATTGGGGACAGGGGAGACTGTTTGTTTGGTTCCACTGCTTTCTGAAGAACAGTATTCTAATCCCTTTACGTGGGGATGGTTTTAAAATTCGCAGCTCCTGGATGAAATGGCCACGCTGGTGTTCTTTGTTCTCACGGGGTATAAGTTCCGTCCAGCTTCAGACAACCCCTATCTACAACTTTCTCAGGAAGAAGATGACTTGGAAATGGAATCTGTGTAAGAATCTCCTTTCTTCCCTCCCCTCCCTTGCCCCTACCTCACTGAGAGCAGCGTGGTGTGAACGGGAGCAGCTGCTCTCTGCAGATTATTGCTTCAGAGGTGGTCCCTCTATGTTTAGGTGCAAGAGATGGACACTCAGGCCCCAGGCTTTTGTATTCAGGTTGAGGTCCAGTATCTGCCAGGCATCACTTAGTCTTCAGGAGAAGTAGAACTTGCCATCCTCTGAGGCATTCTTGGAGCCTGCTGCCAGCAACTTAGCAGCAAGAACTTGGGGATATCCTTGGCCTGTTGAGAACTTTTGGGGATGGATAGCCCCACTTCCCATTGGGCCTGCCGGTGGAAGCTCAGGTTTGACAGTGTAATCATCCAAGTCATCTTTAAGTCTGCTAATGATCCTCGCACGTCCTTCGTCGTCAGATGACTTGATGGCTTTTCACAGCTAGCACAGTGACTTGACCTATATCTGAGCTGTAAAAAGAGCTTTTCTGAGTCACAGGCTAAGTGACTCTAGGGTCCTGTTTTCCGGGAAGGGGCAGTCATTTTCTAGAGAAGTGAATAGTGATTGAGAATATTTGTTTGTAAACTGATGAACTCTGATGGGCCAGGTCAGCAGCTGTGTTTGATAACGCACCTGCGGCTGAGTTCCTACCTCCCTGTCCACCCTTTGAAGTGTGTGGCCTCTAGCACAGGTGGCCTTTTCTCTCTTCCCAATTCAGAGGCTGAGCCTTGACCCACGGCAGGCTCCGCTGGGCTGGCGGGCAAGTCGGGCAGCGTGGGATGCGCTCAGCTCCTCTGTGGAAATAGTAATTGGAAGCAGAACCTGCTTCTGGGCCCCAAACACCAGCTTCCTGTTGTGCAGAGGAAGAAACCCCTGTTAGAGAAAGTGGAGGGGAGCGCAGGGGGACCGCCCGATATGCCTTTTCCAGAAGTAACGGAATCCGAGCCGGGACCGCTGGCTGAAAAGGCACAAGTGAGGGCCCATCTGGAGTGCAGCATGCGTGTGTGCTTCGTTGCTCAGCTGTGTCTGCCTCTTTGCAAGCCCTGTGGACTGCAGTCTGCCAGGCTCGTCTGTCTAGGGGTCTCCAGATAAGAGTACTGCAGTGGGTTGCCACGCCTTCCTGCAGGGAATCTTTCTGACCCAGGGATCGCACCCGCGTCTCATATCTCTTGTGTTGGCAGGCGGGTTCTATACCACTAGCACCACCTGGGAAGCCGAGAGCTAAGTATACATTTGTTTTTTGCTGTAACTTGTTCGGGACCACATTTTACAGAGCGCCTCTTCCTGCTGGGTTTCTTTTCAGAAACTCCCCTGCCCTCCTCCCTCCACCTGCATCTTGCTGTTGCCCCTCCTCTTTCAGTACAGGCTTCAGAGCATCCCGCATCCCCCACCCCACCCGGGTAGAGGTGGTTCCTCGTCCTGAGCCGTCATCAAGCCTGCGTCCTGGCACTCCCATCCTGTATGTCTGGGGTGGCTCTGCATGTCCACCTGAAAGACTGTCCGTTCTGCTGGGCACTGGGCCCCCTGAGAGCACCAGTTCCAGCTTGACCGCTCTCTGTCCTCACCCCAGGCCTGTCATGATGGAGGAAACGTGGTTTTCTCAGTTGGGCCACCATGTGGTGAGGAATATTTCCTTAGGGAAAGCAAGGAAGCAAAGGCTGTCCTAAGCCTGCCGTCTGAGCCGTCCCTGGGTTGTGATGCCTGGTGCCCTGCCCTCAGCATCCGCACGTGTTGAGCTCCGCCTTCTTAACATGGTGCGGCAGCCACAGAACCAACACTTGACACTCACCAGCAGCCTCTGCAGGAATCCCTCGGTTCCCGCAAGAACCGCCTCCCGGTCTTGGCTTTACCAGAAGTACAGATAACCCAGAAGAAAAGCCCAGCCCTGGGGAGGACTGCATGACCCTGAGGCAGCAACATGACAACAGAAGAGAAGGGAGAACCTTCTTTTCTCACTCTGTATGAGATCGTTTCTCCACTGTATGATCCAGCTGGACAGACGCTAGCTGTGTCACATGTGGAGCCACTGAGTTGCCGTTTGTAGGTAACGGGACCTGGGAGTTGGGGGTGCATAGGAAGGGTCCTTGGAGAGAGTGTGCTGGGTTGGCTGGTTGAATTTTACTTCACTGATTAGGAAATTCCTCTTGGTCCACGATGGGGGACAGAGGTGCCTCATGTTTCTTAAGAGTACTTCGGAGATGCTGGGCCGGGGTGTTTGTTTTTAAGGCTCTTTCGTAGAACGTTTTTAGCTTCATAACACTGAACAGAATTGAACAGAGGATGCAGATATTCCCTGCGTGTGCCTCCCACCCCACACGTGCGTAGCTTCCTCCATCGGCAGCATCCACTCCACAGGGCCCATTCCTTACAACTGATGAACCTGCGCTGACTCACCATCGTAACCGCAGCCCGTAGTTTACAGTAGGGGCCGCTCTTGGTGTTGCGCACTCTCCGGCTTTGGACAGACCTGTACCGCCGGTATAGAGGTGTACGGCGTCGCTGCAGCGCCCAGAAGTCCCCCCGGGCTCCGCCGACCAGGGGGAGCTCGTGTCTGCTCGGTATTCCCTGCGGTGGAGCCGTGAACATGGAGAGCCTCAGGCTCTGTCTGGCTCCCACTTTGTGAGGCAGGAGGCTGGCCTCTCCTGGACTCCACCTCCTCAAGGGATGTCGTGATTCACTCCCGGTCTCTGTAACGGTCAAAGAGTCTTTGGGCCCAGAAGGTTCCTCAAAACCCGTGGTTCTGTCCCAGGTCTCAGAGGTGAGCCACTGTGGCTGTTTAGTATAAAGTGTCTACAGCTGATTAGCTTTTTTTTTCCCCCCCAGAATGTTAGTTATGACACAGATAATGATGTCATAATTGTGACTAGTTTTATATATATTTATATATAAAACATAGAACTTTGTGACAGGAAGAGAGAGAGATTAACGTTGGTTGTGCTAACAGCTGACACGCCGTGACTCAGCACGGCGGAGCACCTGGCTGCCCGTCATGACAGTTCTGGGAAGTCAGGATGTGTGTATCCTGCAGCGCAAGGGGGAGGGTCACGTGACCAGGCGCGCTCACAGGGCTCAGCTCGCCGAGCAGGCCAGGATTTGAACCCGGGTCTGTCCTACTTCAGAGCCAACACCCCGTAGCCCTAGGTGGCGCTGGGCTGCAGTGAGCGCAGCCTTTTACTCAAAGACTGAGGTTTCCCTCGTTGGTGTTTTTTTCCCTCACTCAGAGTGACGACGTCAGGGGTGATGGAGAATATGAAGAAAGTCAAGAAGGTGACCAATGGCTCGGTGGAGCCGCAGGGCGACTGGGAAGGTAGCGCGTGACGGAGCGGCTCGGAGGGGCGAGGGCAGAGACTTCTAATTTATTCGCAGTCCGGTTGGTCAGCGGGAGCGTCGGCCCCTCGCGACGGCGACACCGCAGAGCTCTCGGCTGGAGCCAAGCGCCACGGAGACCCAGCTTCTCACTCTTTTCTGGACACCTGGTGCGCGCTGGTGACAGGCAGCTCGCATTCTCCTTCAGGTGGGAGTGGCGGGGAGGGAGTGTAAGAGGAGGCAGGGAAAGGAAGCCTTTGTTTTTAATTTCTATTTCCGCTTTTTAATTGGGGAGCTCTTCAGGGAGATGCAGTTGTGACCCAGTGTGTAGCAGGGAGTGCTGGCAGATGGGGGACCCCGCCGGCCCGGGAAGGGTCTTCAGGTGGTGAGCTGCTGTCGAGAGGGGGCTCAGGGACTCACAGAGAAGGCCGGGGTGGGGGCGGGGGGCAAGTGTCACTGCATCTTCAGGGAGAAAACAGATGAGGTTATTTTACAAAGAAAATCGAGACTCAGTGTAGCATGAGGAGCCTGCCCCGGGGTTCTTGGCCCTGAGTCTCACCCCAGACCTTCGTCCTGAATTCTGAAAGTGACCAGGGGCAGCGGTTGTCTGAGGGCCGTGGTGTCACCGTCCGTCAGGGTCCTGCTCGTGGCAAACGGTTTCCTGCCTGATGGGTGGACAGAACTGTGTTCTTAAGCTCGAAAAGCCGCCTCTGCTGGGATTTCCCTGGCTTCCCCAACAGCTCAGGGCAGCGCCGTCTCTGGCGGCCCTGTGCGCTCCTCTCTCAGCTGCCCCTGCCCTGTGTGATCAGAAGCGGAGGAATGGGAAGGACTTTCCTTCAGGAGCAGCTTGGGGCAGGAGGGGTCCTGTTAAAGCAAACCCTTCAGTCCAAGCAAGCTTTCCCTGTGAGCCGGGCAGGACTCAAGAATGGAGGAGCGGCGTGGACCTCGTCCCTGTGTTCCAGGAGCACGCGTGTGAAGAAGAAGGGTGTGATGAGTGGTTCTACTCTTGGGGTCTGGGGATGGGGAACCCCTTTCAGGAATCTCAGTGAGGTTCTCTTCCAAACTTGCAGAGCGTGGAGCTGAGCATGGGTGGGGACGGCACTGCCGCTCCGTTGGGAGCCGAGGTCTTTGGATAATGGGGCGAGCCCAGAAGGTCCGCCGTGACCCGGGGCGTAGCAGGGCTTGCCAGTCACCTCCTGCTAAGGCTCCGGCTGCCGGGGCCCAAGGCGGGGACTGAGACACCGCGTCAGGCACATGGGGTGCTGGCCATGCAGGTGGCTCCCAGCGCCCGCGTGTGTCAGAAGCCTGAGCCCTCCCTCACCTCCTGAGTGCCAGACGGTGACAGCGGCTGGGGGTGCTTCTTGGACCACTGGCCTGGAGGGGCCGATGAGAAGCCACAAGATTTAGGGGTGCCGCTCAGCATCCCTGGTTTAGGAACCTGAAGAGTCTCTACTGAGAAAACAGTGGTTTTCCCTTCCCTGTGCCCCTGACTGTTCCCAGCTGACCATGAGGACGCACGCGTCCCTTGTGCACTCTTTGATATCCCCCCGTGCTCTCCCGGCACGACCTCCACGGGGCTCGGTCCCAGCCCATTGTGGAGAGGAGCGAGCAGGCTGGCCTGACCCTGCCCTTCGCCTTTCCACAGATATTTTCGGGGAGGTTCGTGTGTTCGCCTGTCTTCAGGAGCCAGGAAATATGCCCTGAGTATTAGCTAAGGGACTTTCTTTTTGAGTTAACTCGGAGCCGTGCAACAGGAGAAGGAAGCGGCCTGGAGAACGGGGGCATTTTTCCAGACTCCTGTCTTCCTGTGTGTAGACGCCATCCCCACACCTCAGGAACGTGTCTCCTGCCGCGGCCCAAACCCCCTGCGGTGCTCCCCTCCGAAGGACTCGTTTGCTGTTTGTCCTGCGAGCCGCTGTCCTTGACGAGGCCGTAGACTTCTTGGCAGGAACCAAAGGTTTGAGGGACACCCCCACCTCTCCCCAGCCCCCACCCCTGCCGCCCTGAGGGTCTCCATGGAGGTGTCTTCAGTTCCTGGCCTGGAGACAGGGACGGCAGTACGTGCAGATGAGGGCGCGCGTGTGGGCAGGCCCTGGCCCCCTGCAGCCACAGGAGGGCAGGAGCCCCCCAGGCTGGACCATCTTCAAACCCCCGTGTCCCCCGCTCTGGGCGCCTCTAGGCTCACGGAAGGGCTGAGTTGGCTGCAGTGGTACGGTCCTGACCCTTCAGGAGCAGGACGGTACAGGTGAGAGAAGGTAGTGGATCCGAAGTGAAAGTCAGGCTGAAGCCTTCCTAACAAGTGGGTCGTCTGCCCGCCTCCTGTGTTGTAACTGGCAAGAAGGTTTGAAGTCAGGCCGATGAGGAAGGAAAATCAAAGCCCCAGTCCAAGACCAGGCGGTGGTAGTGCCCACGTTTCCAAAATTACTTAAGCTCTTCATCCTGTTCCATAAACCTGTGGTTGTCCCTCTGTCGCTTGGATGGCTGTGAGCAGCGCTCAGCCCTCACCCTGGAGTGACGATGCGGGGTTGGGGTCCAAAGCCAGGCCTTCTCCCCAGCAGACAGCCGCTCGCTGCGGCCTGACGGTCAGAGCCTGCGCGGCTCGTGCTGCGTGCTGTCGGAGTGGTTAAACCCTCCCTCTTAGTGTTGGAGGATCGGGCAGAGAGGATTGTGTGTGTCAGGAGTGATCAGTGGTATTTATAGCTTCGCTTCCTGCCCCTGCTCCCCGAATCTGTCTGTGAGAGACACCCTTGCCTCCTCTGAGAAACCGGCCGTGGACCAGAAGTGCCACTGGCTGCCAGATTTTAGGAGGTAAAGGGTCTGTTTTCCTTTAATAAAGTGTGTATTTTGCTAGAAAAGCACTTTTTGGACAGTAAGAACAATCACTGATCTCTCCCTTTTTTAGTTTTTGAAATCGTTGATCTCTTAATCCTAACTCTTAACAGTGGCCAGAGACTCCATTAGCCCATTTCTCCGTCCCTCGGTGCTGTAACGTTTTAGCAGCGGCGCGTACGCTGAACACACCTGGGGGCCCGTTCTCTTGTAAGGAGAAGCTTGCTCTAGTGTAAAAGATGGTTTCTCAGATCATATCCTGAGCCCAGTTTTCTTTCCAGAAACCACTCTAGAGTAAAATTTACAGGGTCCCCCCACACACACACCTTGGACATATCCAGCCAGCGAAGGCAGCACCCAGTCTCTTCATGATGCAACTCCGTGGGGCTGTCAGGGCAAGGGGTCTGCTCCCTCGTTGTGACCTCCCCACGACCCACATCCCTCTCCCTCTCCCCTCGCTCTCCCCTCCTTTTGGCCCAGGGCCGTCAGGTCCACGTGGGCTCAGCCTGGGAACACAGGCTGAAGCCCTTGGTGCATTGCATCATTTTCTGCCAGCAGCTGTGAGAAGGATGTATTTTCCAAGCTCAGGAGAATTTTATCCCGAGCACGTATGATCGCTTTCGACCGTGTGTGATGTTCTGCCCCCACATGGAAACGGATGTCTTGTTTTAGTCCTCACCGACCAAGGAGTGGTGTCACATATGCTGGTTTCCACTGTGAGTGGCTCTGGCCATCTCCCGGGGCCTGAGACAGGCTACCCCACACACCCTGCAGAGCACTGGGGCCATTGGTGCTTCCTGCTGCCCAGCAGCTGAACTTCAGAGGAGCCGGGTCGTCGCCCACCCCTCCTCCTGCCCCACACTCCACACCTCACCCTTGCTTCCCTGACCCACCCCAACCTTGAGCAGATTCGGAATTGGCTGAGTCCAGGGTGCTGTGGCCTGCGGGTTTTTCTTCTTCTTCTTCTTAAGAATTCAGTAAATTAATGGTTTTCCCACTGAAGAAGTTAAATTAGATTTTGTCTTGATACCTCTTGGTATATCAGAAACAAACCACACCAGACTTTCTAGAAGATCTGCTCCTTTACTCCGCTTTTTTCCCAGTGTTTTCAGGCAGGAGGTCTTAAGAGCTTCACCTGAGTTGATGCTAGTCCTTGTCACCTCCACCTGGAATGCAGTTATTGATTGGCAAGCTGGACACTCTCCAGCTTCCCCCAGGGTCTCTCCTCTCACCTGGCGATGCACCCGCCCACTCTGCACGGTATGTGCCTGACAGATAGTGTTTCTGGGACATGGACACGCACCTCCCCTGCGGGGCTGTGTGAAGAACGAAGCCAGGGGAGGGACAGGGAGGTGCCGGAGCCAAGATTCGCTTGTCACACCAGGGACCTTTGGGCTTCCGGCTGTTTGGGAAGGGGGTCCCTGATTAAGTCAGTAAAGGTCAAGGTCAGACAGAGAACTTAGCTCACTCCCAAGACAGCAAGCTTGTCTTGAGGCAGGGTCTGAGGTTTGGTGGTGGGCAGGCATATCAGTCAGGGAGCCAGCTGTCAGCCTTCTTAGTATTTAAGACACTCATTACAAAAGGATCCAAAAATCCTGTCTGCACAAGGGGGTTTCTTGACGCCTTAAGCAGCTTCTGCAGATCGTAAAATTGGATTTACCTGGTCATGTGACCTCAAAAGAACTCAGACACATCCAATCCAGAAAATAAGTTTCATTTGGGGGAGAAAATGTCTGTAAATATTCTTTGCTTTCCAGGTTAGTTTGGGATGCAGAGGGAGTTGTCAGTATTTTTTTTTCTTTTTTAAACGCTGATGATTATTGAAGAGTATTTATGTAAACATATAACAGGTGGGGGTTCCGATCAGGGTGATGTAGAGGGTGGATTCTCTTGCTGTGATGCAAACATGTAAAATAAAGATTCTATGGCGGAAATGTATGTTTGTGATCCGAGCAAGTCGCCAACTCCTGACTGCTGTCTCTCCACTTCCCTCTTATCATTTTTTTCTTTGTGATTTTTTGTTCATTAAATTAGTGAATGCCTCCCACTCACTCCTGCTGACAATAGTGACACCTACTAGAGAAGTTACCGTGTCTTAGCAGATCTGTGCAGCTGCTACCGAAACACAGACATGGCTGCAACTCCAGAGGCCGTGTCTTAGAACAGATGGAAGAGCAGCTGTAATTGACGAGGGTCCTGCCTGCACAGGGGTCGGGGTGCCTTCTGAGCCAGGTCCTGCGCACTGCTGCCCCTGGACGGGCTCTGACGGCAGAGACCTGGGGCAAAGCCTACACCTCGACAGGCGTAGGTCTGCCCCCTTTCGAAGCTGGTTATCCCACGTCAGAATCCAAACAATCCAGACTGCCCTGGTGGTCCAGTGGTTAAGAATCCGCCTGCCAGTGGCAGGGGACACAGCTTCCATCCCTAGTCTGGGAAGATTCCACGTGCCTCGGGTGACTAAGCCCAGGGGCCATAAGTACCGAGCCTGCACTCTGGAGCCCTCGAGCTGCAATTACTGAAGCCCGCACACCTAGAGCCGGCGCTCGGTAGCAAGAGAAGCCACTGCATTGAGAAGCCCTGTACAGTGAAGAGTAGCCTCCACTTGGCACAGCTAGGAAAAGCTCGCACACAGCAGTAATGACCCAGTACAGCCCCAAATAAAAAAAATTTTTTTAAGAAGAAAAATCAGAGGAAGTCATCTAATCCCAAACTCCTTATTTTACTAGAAATGTTTTAAATGGAGGTTTAACTTACATACAGTAAAATTTACCTTTCAGACATACAGTTGGAAGAGTTTTAACGTGTATAAGCAGCTCCAGCCTCTCCTTTAACTGAGATGTAACATTTCCATGACCCCATAAAGTCCCCTGTGCCCCTTCTCGGTCCACACCACCCCCTCTGCACAGCTGCCACAGACACTGCTCTGATGTCTACGCCATTGTCTGGTCTATTCTGGAAGGTCGCGTGCGTGGGATCCCGCTTCAGTGTATGGCTTCCTCCATGCAGGAGACGTCTATGACTTGTCCATTCAGATCCCTGGCTGTAAAGCTGCAAAAATGGGGGCCTGGACATGGTTGTGTCCACCCTCCACCTCACCCACCTGCTGAGTGTCGGAGCCAAGAGGAGAACCTGGGTCTCCTGGACTCCAGCCTTGGGGTGATGAAGGTAGAGTCACGGGCCTCAGGCACTGCTGCTGTGCTGACAGGAACGTTCGAACGACCCTCTATTCACTGTCTCACAGAAGCTCGGTATGAAGGCCTTGGGTCCTTGTCCTCTGGCCCAGATCTTCCAGTTACCGGCCATGCCTCACCCGCAGCCCCTTCCTGACTCTGCCCAGGTCTTGGGTTATTAAGGGTATCTGTGGAATGAAGCCTGAGGAGAGGGGACAGGGCGTTCTGAGAGTGGACGGCTCAGGAGTCAAATGAGGCTGTCGAGAGCGTGAGGTGCTGAGGCAGGAAGGGGACAGCTGAGGGAAGGTGCGGGAAGGACCCGGGGACTGTCTCACCCAGTGCGTCTCAGACCCGAGCAAGTGTGAGTCCCCCGGAGGGCTCGGGGCTTGTGATTCAGTAGGTCTCCAGGCCTGAGAGGCTGCATTGCTAACAAGCTCCCAGGCAGTGCCGCCTCAGCTGTGCCAGGTCACACCTCAAGAGCCCAGCTCCCTGGTTGAGACCTGCCCCAGGAGTTCACGGGGTGTGTTGAGTGCCCACCCATGCAGACTTCTGGACCCACTGCAGTGAGCTGGCATCCTCTCTGGGCCCACCTGGCAGGGTTGCAGTGGTAATCGGGTGAGGAGGGTACAGGCAGGGGCTGGTGTGCCAGCTGAACCACTCCCCTCCATTGGAACAAGGAGGCTTCCTCCTCCCCAGTTAGAATCACAGGCATCTGAGTTGACTACACATGAGCTTCACAGGCTGCAGAAGACACTACCTGGACCCTCTATCTCAGGGTGCCACTCAGGGCCAGGAAGGCCTGTGCCGGTGGGTCTGAGCTGCCTTCTGGTTTCTCTAATGAGTTGGTCAAACAGGGCTGACCCAGATCTGCTGGCCAAGAGCAGCCCACTGCCCCCAGGAGCCCGTGGAGTCCTCCTGGTGCCCACGTGGGCTGCTTCCCTGTGGCAGCCGCCTCCTCTGGATGCCCTTCCCTTCCCCGGAATCCGTCAGGTCAGCAGGTGGAGAGCTGCACAGTCCCTCAGGCTGTGCAACAACGTGGCTGCTAAGCGGGGTGAGAAAGCGCTGACTTCCCGAAGACCCGCAGACCCGAGCCGTCCCCGGCTCGAGCTGCGTGCCCAGCGGGCACTGCTGAACATCCATCCAGCCCTCATGCTGGTCTGGCCCTGCACATGGGGAGCAGCTGCCTGCGTGGTTTGGGGGCTGGATTTTATGGGGTCGTGCCCCTTGCAGGAACCGCACCCTACACCAGTCCTTCCCAGTTGCCAGGGATGCTGACCTTCATAAAAACAGAGGGAACTGCTCGTGAGAACGTGCAGAGCTGAGCTTGAATCTCTGCATCAGTCGTCCTCGATCATGTGTGCAGCAGGCGTCTCGTTCAGGCCTTGGGCTCTAGTCTTCCTGGCTCGATCAGGGGCTGAAAGCACCTAATACCCTGGTGTTTGCAGAACTAGAATATAAGCAGTCTGGCTCCCGCTGCCTGATGAGAGAGCAGTGGCGGGGATGGGATGCATGGGACAGAGTTGAGCACATCACCGTTGCCCTTACTTCCTCCCCTCTTCCCTCCCGCCCTTTCCAGTTTAATTGACCCCTTCCCACCAGCAGTACAGCTTGTTCAAGTTTTTCCCCAAACACTTGGGGAAATAAACTAAAAACTAAGTCTCCCCAGGCTAAGCAGCCCCCACCCCCCACTTACAGGGCAAGCTTCTTAGGTCTTCTTTCCCACCCAGGCACAGTGTTCAAGAAGCTGCCGGCCGATACAGGAGGTGCGGGTTCGATCCCTGGGTCAGGAAGATGCCCTGGAGAAGGAAATGGCTACCCATCCCCGTATTCTTGCCTGGAAAATGCCATGGACGGGAGCCTGGTGGGCTACAGTCCGTGGGGTCACAAATGAATCAGATGCGACTGAGCGTGTGCACAGACGCACGCATGCACGCCCACCTCAGTGCAGTCTGGGTTCCATTGGCCGAAGTCTCCTGCAGTCTTTGAGGCTGGGTTACTACCTGCTGTGACTTCAGCAGCTTCCGGCACCGTGGGACCCTCCCCCGGGAGGCTTCATCCCCAGCTTTCTTCTCCAGCTGCCTGGCCACAGCTGGCTTCCTGCGTCCATCCGTTTGGTGCTGGCTTCTCTGCCACTGCTCAGCTGTCTTCCCGCTCTCTGACACCCGGGATTTTATTTCCAGCCTAGAGCTGCCCTGAGCTACTAATGGCTTATTCAGCTGCCTCTGGAACTGGTGGCTTTTTTTGGTTTGTTTGTTTCTCGCTTACCTCGTGGCTTATGGAACTTTTTTGTTCCCCGACAGGGATTGAACCCAGGTACTTGGCATAAAGAGTGCTAAGTCCTAGCCACTAGACTGCCAGGAATTAATTCCCTTCCTTCCGCTTGTTTTAAAGGCACTTCAAAGCCACACTTTCAAAATGAAACTACCATGACACCACCTACCCCTAATCCTGGTAAATGTGATCCAGGCCAAAAACTTAGGGCCTTACCCTTTTTTGTTGTTCATTTAAAAACATTTTATCAGCATATAGTTGATTTACAATGTTGTATTCATTTCAGGTGTACAGCAAAGTGAATCAGTTATACATACACACACATCCACCCTTTTTAAGATTCTTTTCCCATAGAGGCCATTATAGAGTGCTGAGGAGTATTCCCTGTTACCTACAATGGCACCCCACTACAGTGCTCTTGCCTGGAAAATCCCATGGACGGAGGAGTCTGGTAGGCTGCAGTCCATGGGGTCGCTAAGAGTCAGACTCGACTGAGCGACTTCACTTATGGACCTTATCCTTGACAATTCCTTTCCTCCCACCCCATCCCAGTCCTGTGGCTCAAGCCCACCCATTTCTTTTTCCCCACTTTGCCAGGCCAGCCCCACACACCTGTCACCTGGATTACAACATCAGCTGCTGCCTTGCGGCTGGTGGCCTGGCTTCCAGTCTTGCCCCACCCGCAGGCTTTGCCACAGTGACTGCCTGCTGTGTAAAGCATGGAGATGCAAAAGCAAGCAAGGACGATGCAAGGTCAATATGCAAAGGTCAACTCTTTCTATACACTTGGAATGAACAGTCCATACAATGAAAGTAAAACATTTCCATTTACAATAGCATCAAAAAGAATAAAACAGACAAATTTAACAGATGTGTAAAATTTATACTCTGAAAGCATTGAAAGAAATTAGTGAAAGTCACTCGGTCATGGCCGACTCTTTGACCCCATGGACTAGGCAGTCTGTGTAATTCTCTGCGCCAGAATACTGGAGTGGGTTCTCTTCCGCAGGGGATCTTCCCAACCCAGGGACTGAACCCAGGTCTCCCACACTGCAGGTGGATTCTTTACCAGCTGAGCCACCAGGGAAGCTCTGAAAGAAATTAAAGACGATTTAAAAAGAATCCCTTGGACAGCAAGGTGATCCAACCAATCCATCCTAAAGCAAACCAGTCCTGCGTATTCATTGGAAGGACTGATGCTGAAGCTGAAACTCCAGTACTTTGGCCACCTGATGTGAAGAACTGACTCATTGGAAAAGACCCTGATGCTGGGAAAGATTGAAGGCAGGAGGACAAGGGGATGACAGAGAGAGGATGAGATGGTTGGATGGCATCACCGACTTGATGGACAGGAGTTTGAGCAAGCTCTGGGAGTTGGTGATGGACAGGGAAGCCTGGCGTGCCGCAGTCTATGGAGTCGCAGAGAGTCGGACATGGCTGGAGCGACTGAGCTGAACTGAAATAAATAGAAAGCAATCTCATACTCATGGATCAGGAAACAATATTGTTAAAGAGGACAATACTCCCCAAATTGATCTTAGAATTCAATGTAATCCCTACCCAAATCCCAGGAGCTTTCTTTGCAGAAGTTCACAATTTGTTCTTCAAATTCATCTGCAAATGTGAGGAATTCATGGTAGCAGAATCTGCCTGCAATGCAGGAGACCGGAGTTCAATCCCTGGGTTAGGAAGATACCCTGGAGAAGGGAATGGCTACCCACTCCAGTATTCTTGCTTGGAGAATTCTATGGACAGGGAGGCCTGGCAAGTTATAGTCCAAGGAGTCACAAAGAATGGGACACAACTGAGTGACTAACACTTTCATAGTAGCCAGAACAATCTTGAAAAAAAACAAAGCTGATGGACTCCCATTTCTCAGTTTCAAAGCATACACAAAGCTGTCATGATCAAGAGAATGTGGGTGGCATGGATATGAGCATGAATGTATAGCTCAATAATATAAAATAGGAAGTCCTGAAATGAACCCGAGCATTTATGACAAGGGTGCCAAGACCATTCAATTCAGTCTGAAAAGGATCTTTTTCCCTCCCCAACCAATGGTGCTAAGGAAAACTGGACATTCACATGTAGAAAGTAAGTTTGTAACCTTACCTCACACCATATACCCAAATTACCTCAATGGATCATACCTTTGAAGCTATAAAACTCTTACAAGAGCACATGGGGTAAATCTTTATGATCTTGTAATTAGGCAATTGTTTCTTACATATGACACCAAAGACAAGCAATAAAGAAAAGGTAAACTGGAGTTGATGCAAATTAAAACTTACGAGCTTCAAAGGGCATCATCAAGAAACTGAAAAGACAGCCTGAATATTTGCAAATCGTATATCTGAGAATGGTCTTGTTTCCAGGATGTATGAAGAACTCATATGACTCAATAAAAAGGTAACCCATTTTTTAAATGTGCAAAAGATCTGAATAGGTGTTTGGCTTCACATAATAATTTCATTGTTCATTTATGACATGTCTCAGAATTTCATTCCTTTTTAAGGCTGGGTAATATTCCATTTTATATACATACTCACACATACCATATTTTGTTTATCCATTCATCCAAGATTGTCGGGAGAAATATCAATAACCTCAGATATGCAGATGACACCACCCTTATGGCAGAAAGTGAAGAGGAACTAAAGAGCCTCTTGATGAAAGTGAAAGAGGAGAGTGAAAAAGTTGGCTTAAAGCTCAACATTCAGAAAACGAAGACCATGGCATCCGGTCCCATCACTTCATGACAAATAGATGGGGAAACAATGGAAACAGTGGCTGACTTTATTTCTCTGGGCTCCAAAATCACTGCAGATGGTGATTGCAGCCATGAAATTAAAAGACGCTTACTCCTTGGAAGGAAAGTTATGACCAACCTAGACAGCATATTGAAAAGCAGAGACATTACTTTGTCAACAAAGGTCCATCTAGTCAAAGCTATGGTTTTTCCAGTGGTCATGTATGGATGTGAGAGTTGGACTGTGAAGAAAGCTGAGCACCAAAGAATTGATGCTTGTGAACTGTGGTGTTGGAGAAGACTCTTGAGAGTCCCTTGGACAGCAAGATCCAACCAGTCCATCCTAAAGGAGATCAGTCCTGGGTGTTCATTGGAAGGACTGATGCTGAAGCTGAAACTCCAACCCTTTGGCCATCTGATGCGAAGAGCTGACTCATTTGAAAAGACCCTGACGCTGGGAAAGATTGAAAGCAAGAGGAGAAGGGGACAACAGAGGATGAAATAGTTGGATGGCATCACTGACTCAATGGACATGAGTTTGAGTAAACTTTGGGAGTTGGTGATGGACAGGGAGGCCTAGAGTGCTGCAGTCCATGGGGTCGCAAAGAGTCGGACATGACTGAGCAACTGAAGTGAACATAATCAGACTGCACCCAGATCTGTGTATTGGGTCACATCAGTGTATCGATAATTACAGCACAAAGGAGGGATGTGAGGGACTTTGCCTGCTGCCTCTCACACTTTTATCTCCTCTTCTCTATCCCATACTGGAACCCCAGGTTTCTCAGACTTGTGGTGTGGGTGAGACTGACCCCATACTCCCAGCTCTAGCCTTGAAGCTCTCAACTAGTTTAGACTGATCAGCACATCTCTTGTCTCCCCACCCCACCACATAGATTGGTTGGCAGGGGAGGAAGGTCACTTTCAGCAGGATGCAAACACCAAGTGGGCCGCCTAAACTGCCACCTGCAGCAGGTTCGAGAACCTTCCAGCAATGGTCCCAGTGCTGAGGATGCAGAGCCAGAAATGGAGAGGGGAAACCCAGATCCTCTCCGAGCCTGTACACCTGGATCAAGCCTTGCCTGAAGGCAGATCCTGCTGGATTCCTGAGTTACATGGGTCAATAAAGTTCCCTTTATGCTTTAGCCCGTTTCGTTGTTGTTCAGTCAGTCATGTCTGGCTCTTTGCGACCCCATGAACCAAAGCATGCCAGGCTTCCCTGTCCTTCACCATCTCCCAGAGCTTGTTCAAACTCATGTCCATTGAGTTGGTGATGCCATCCTACCATCTCATCCTCTGCCGCCCCCTTCTCCTTTTGCCCTCAGTCTTTCCCAGCATCAGGGTCTTTTCCAGTGAGTCGACTCTGCATCAGGTGGCCAAAGTATTGGAGTTTCAGGTTCAGCATCAGTCCTTCCGATGAATATTCAAGGTTGATTTCCTTTAGGATTGACTGGTTTGATCTTTAAAACTGATTTCCTTGGTTTTGAGATGAAGCTCGTTTACCCCTTCTGGAATTCGCATGCAGGCTAGTTTGCCCACACTGCATATCGGTGGCCCTCAGTAGTGGGACTCCTACCTTAGCCTGGTCCAGGCTAAATGGGTCCATAAAACCCATTAGCAGGTGGCCTCATGGATTTTCAATCATCTTACCTCCCAGTGACAAGTCTCTCCAGGCCCCTATGAACCACTGTTAGCACAGAGCATCCAGAGGCCATGCCAGGTGATTCAGACAGAATTATTAACAAGGCTTTATTTACTCTTCCAGAGCGGCATGCCGGGAAACCCAGCCACGCGGCAGACCAGGGAGAACCTTGGGCCACACGGGCAGTCAGGGGCCAAGTCCTTACAGGGCCTCCCCTGCCACCCCTTAGACTGTGCTGACTTCCACAGTCTTCCAGGCTAAGGGCCAAACCTCGCCCTTGGAGACAAGTCACCCCCGAGCCGGCAGCCCATTTGGAAGGAGCTGAAAGTGACACCTCCCTTTCTCTCTGGTTTGCTGCCTTCAGTGTCCCCAGGCCCCAGGCTCCAGGGGCTCTCTGACTCTGGCAGGTTCCTGCCGTCAGCTGGGTGTTGGCAGGTGTCCTTCAAGTAGAGAGACGGGGCAGAGAACCACAAGAAGCAGCAGCTGCTGGGCTAGGCAGGAGGAGAGAGAGGCCACTTCCATGGACCCATGGGTCTTTTCTGCCCTCCCGCCCCTAGCCTGGGAGCCAGCCAGCTGCCAGCGATGTGGTGCTTGGGTGGGTGTGTTGCTGGATGCTGTCTCGGAGTGGAGGTGGGGGGAGGAGGGATGTCCCCACCCCATATTTAACCCACTGGGGCTTGGCAGGGGCGGGCTGGATGTCAGCCCTAGAAGCAGCTGGGAGTCAGGGGGAGCAGAGGCCATTCTCTTATAAATGAAGGTGCAGAGAGATGTGGGGTGAGGAGCCAGAAAAGACAGTTCTAGAGCTCTACCTCCAAGCTCTCGGCCCTGTGCCCCCACCTCCCAGAGTGGCTGGTCCCACGTCCTAATATATGGCATTCTGCCTCTCTGTTCCCAGAATCCAAAGACCTCCTATGACCCCCACCTGCCCCGCCCAGTGGGTTGGGCTTTGAAGGGCAGGCAAGGACCCTGTGCTGGGCATAGAGCCCTGGGTCAGGCATCCTCGGCCAGCGGTCAGTGAGGGAATGTGGCGGGGGGAGAGGGCGCATGGTCTGCACATTGACGTGTTAGTGATGGCCCAGCGGCCGCGGAGACTGAGGGCTTTCAAGGTGCACAGCTGATGATCGTCCGCTGCTTGCTGGACCCCAAGAGGTGATGTCAGTCAGCCTCCCCAAAACGTCAGAGGCCAAGCAGATGCAGCCCTCCTGGCCCCCCAGAGGTTTTGGAGGAAGAGGCTTTGCAGAGGTGGCGGTGCTCCCTTACTCATGCCTCAATGCGTGCGTGCATGCCAAGTCGCTTTGGTCGTGTTGGACTCTTTGTGACCCCATGGACTGTAGCCCACCAGGCTCCTCTGTCCATGGGATTTTCCAAGCAAGAATACTGGAGTGGATTGCCATTCCCTTCTCCAGTGGATCTTCTCAACCCAGGGGTCGAACCCGGGTCTGCTGCATTGCAGGCACATTCTTTACCATTTGAGCTACAGGGGTGACCTACCATGCCTTAGCAGGTAGTCTCAAATCATGTGGATGCCCTGCCTTCTGCCAGCATTGGTGGGCCCTAAAGCCAAACAGTTACAGAAGATGGGTTCAGCAGAGCACACATGTCTTTGTACTCAGATTTCAGGATTTTTAAAATTTTTATTTATTTTTAAATGTACTTATTTTTAATTGAAGGATAATTAATTTTATCCTCATCCTTATTGCTTTTATCTTTTATCCAACACAATTATAATTGTGTTGGTTTCTGCCTAGCATCAACATGAATGGGCCATAGATGTACCTACGGCCCCTCTCTCTCAAACCTCCCCCCACCCCCCACTCCATCCCGCCGCTCTGAGTTGTTTCAGAGCCCCCTGGTTGAATTCCCAGATTTCAGAAAGTTTCTGTACCACATAGTGAACTCACAGGCCAGGGATCAGACAAGCTTGACTTGAATCCCTATGGCCAGAGCTGTGTGACTGAGACCCAGCTCCTCAACCTCTCTGGGCCTGGCTGCCTAACCCACAGGATTTGCCGAGGCCCATGAGCTGGCACTCCGGAAGCACCTGGCACACTGCCTGGCACACAGCAGCAGCGCAGTGAGCAGTAGCTGCCACTGTTACCACAGGACTTGCTCTTCACCAAGTTCAAGTCTGAATGCAAGAGATGCTGAAGGACTCTATGAGATGGCCAGGTGTCCCGCTTGCACGCTGGTCAGCTCTGATGCTTCAGGACCGAGCCCCAGCTTGGAACTCTTTCACCACCCAGTGTCATAGCCAGAAGGGACCATGAATCTCCTCAATGTACAGATGGGAAAACTGAGATCCGGAGAGCGAGAGCGATTGTCCAAGTCTGTACCGGAAGGAGCTTGGTGGGCCTGGAGCCCAGGATAGTGGCCTGGGCATCATTGTATTCAGTGCACGGTCAACCTCAAGGAGATGGATGGATCTAACATCATGGCCGAAGGGGCATCAGGGGCTGAAGAGTCACCACCCCCATTCATCAGCGTGGTCTGAGCTTTTGCTGGACGGGGCCCCGGCCAGGCAGCAGTGCCAAGACACAAGCAGTGATGCCCTCATGCGGCTGCTGGGTTGGCGCAGAGGTAACTGCTGCATGGGGGCTGGGACCCTGGGAGAGCTGGGCCAGGCCCCAGTGACTGTCAGGCCCTCTCCCAGAAAGTGTCTCTTGGATCGGCCCACAGGAGTCATGGCTCCTGACACTGGCTCTGGCACTCCCGAGGACAAGGAGGGGCTGGGCCTGGCTCAGAAACCAACAAGCATCTCACTGACGTGCTGGGGGTAAGCCAAGGGGGTGGGCAGCTCGCTGGCACCCAGGGTGATCACGGGCTCCAGGGTTTGTGCCTCCAGGAGAGCTGTCCCTCTTCCCACTCCTGCTCTGAGCATGTCCGAGCTTGACCCCGGAGAGCCCGCTGGGGTCTGGAGGCTTCACCATGCCCAGCAGAAGCCACAGGACCCAGCTCCCGCCCCGCAGAGAGAAACAAGCCTCTGTCTGCCTTTCTCCCATCCACAAGGTGGGCACATTGGACCTGGGGGGCTTCAAATAGAGGCTCCCAGTTTTGAGGATTCTCAAACGCAGAGGTCGCTGGCATTCAGGATATCTGTCCAGCTCCACTTCCTGGAAGGTGGACCTCTGAAGCTGGAACTATGGGACCTAACCTCGCTGGCCAGGGCTGATTAGACCAGGCAAACACTTGACTCACGCAAGCCCATCAGATCGTCTCTGGGGACTGGGCTGTGTGACTCAGCCTGGGGGGCAGGAGGGAATAGAAGGCTGAGCTGGGCAGCTGGCACAGAGGATAATGTCTGCAGAGGCTGAAACATTCCCCTGAGAAGCAGGGTCCCGGTCATCATCCACTAACCCGAACCCCATTCTTCTGGAAAACACATCCAGTTTACTTGGGAGGGAGACCCCTCCCTCCTGGAGTGGGGGCAGCTGTCCGACCAGCTGCCCTGCCCATCCCCCATCCAGTGTGATCCCCAGAAGCCCCGTGTGGCCATCACACAGTCTCTCGGGACTGGAGCTTGCACAAAGGGCTGCAGAGCGGGAGGAAGAGGCCAGAGGACACCCCAGCCTGGAGACAGGGCTTCCTTGCCTCTGCTGCTAGCTCCCACACCCTGGAGACTCTGGCTCCTGCCCCTCCGCAGCCGGGTCTCCGGTCGTTCCCTTGGTTCCTTGAGCGCTTCTGTGTGTACAGACATCGCTGGTTCTGCTACCATCAATGGGCTTCCATCTCTGGGATCTAGGGGCTTGGGATGTCAGGGGAGAACCAGCACCGCCCCAAGGCTGCCCTTACCGTGAGGCGCCCTAAGTGCCCATTTCGCTTCAGCTGGGTCGGGGACAAGCATGGATTTCTGACCCTCCCCTGATCCCGATCCTCAGTGTGGTTGGCAAGGGCAGGGGAGCATCAGCCAGCAGACTGGTCCCCTTTGCCTGGGCATGAGGTTCACCGTGGGACAGTAGGAGTGTGCGTGTATGTGTGTATGTGAGTGTGTGTCTCTAGCAGCCCACTTGTAAGAAGCACCTCACTCGAGACCCTTACAGAAAGCTTTCCTGGGGAGGTGAGGTTCAGAGAAGGTCTCCCAAGCTCGTGGGGGCAGAGACTGAGGACTAGAACACCGCCTGTTAATGGAGAGCAGGAGCCAACAGTCACTGCAGGAGCAAAGAGCTCCTTTCTCACTTCCCTGGGCACCCATGAGAACTGGAGAGGGAGACCTCTGTCCCCAGGCCAGTGAGCTGTGCACCCTCTTCTTGTTCACAGACCCACTCATTCAGCTGCTCCTGAGACAGACAGCCTCACTTTCTGCCCCAGGGAAGCCCCCTTGCAAGGCCCATAAGCAGCCCTGAGGGGCAGCGGGCTCCCCAGGGACCCACCATCCCAACTTAGGAGTGAGGAGACCGAGCTCAGAGGGGCTCCAGTCCCGACCCTACGACTGGCATTCACACTCGGTTCAGGGTCCTTTCCACCAATAGTGGCATTAAATGATTTCTCATTTCCTTTATCAATAACAATAATTATAATGTTAATAAAACATATATTATTACGCATCAAAAATAATAATGTCTTCCCAAGTGGCTCAGTGGTAAAGAATCCGTCTGCCAATGCAAGTGACACAGGAGACACAGGTTCACTCCCTGGGTCAGAAGATCCCCTGGAGGAGGAAATGGCAGCCCACTCCAGTACTCTTGCCCGAGAAATCCCATGGACAGAGGAGCCTGGCGGGTTACAGTCCATGAGCTCGAAAAGAGTTGGACACGACTTAGAGACTCACGCACAAAATAATAGCCAGTCTTTACTAAGGAGTGCCAAGTATCTCCATACATCACACAATTCTCCTAATGATTCTGTGGGGAGGTGGTATTTTTATTATGCCCACTTTCCAGATATGGAAACTGAGGTTTAAGGAGTTTAAGTGGGCTTCCCTCATAGCTCAGTTGGTAAAGACCCAGGTCCGATTCCTGGGCTGGGAAGATCCCCTGGAGAAGGAAATGGCAACCCATCTGTCTCACCTCTTCATAACATCATTTCTCCCATGGGAGTCAGAACTTGTAAAACAGTGGGCTCTTCATGGTCCTTTATTCCATGGGACTTAAGGACGTAAGGAAAAAATAAGCATGAAAATGCTGAAATAAAACAAATGTCTTTTCCCACAGGCCTTCTCAGAGACTTTAGTATGCTAATATGCCCTGTTAGATGGGAAGCCCCCGCAAAGCATTGGACCAGGGAACTCTTTTCCCCACTGAGACTGTTTTTTCTGCAGGAGATCCTGGATTATATATGTTTGACAATTATTTTTAAATTTGGAAAAAAAATATGACCAAAAACTACTTAATTAAGACACCCAGGGGCTTCCCTGGTGGTCCAGTGGTTACGCCTCCATACTTCCACTGCAGGGGATGTGGGTTGGCTCCCTGGCCGGGGACCTAAGATACCACAAGTCACACGACATGGCCAAAAAACACAAACAAACCTACAATGAGGAACACTGTTTTTTTCAATCTCACAATTGGCATCATCCTAGGATTTGTGAAACTTTTTGTGCTGTTAACTGATCTGTCTCACATAAGCAGATTTCCATTCATGCTAGAATTAAGTATTGGACAGGATTCCATGGTATGGATAAATGAATGCCTCGTTTTTTTTTGATTTGTAAATTGCTCCCATTTTGTTGTTGTTGTTGTTGTTAGAAATGCTGCTACAGTAGCGTCGTTGCAGCTAAACACTTGTACAGAGCTCTAATTGTTGACTTCGGATAATTTCCTAGAAGTGGAATTGCTGAGTCAGAGAATATGGCTGGTTACTGCCAAAATGTTCTTCAGAACGGTTGTACCAGCTCACACCCTGCCTGGCAGTGTCCAGATGCCCACTTTCTCACTCCTTTGCCAACACTGGGTTATGGGCATTGACTCCTTTTTTTTTTTTTTTTTGGTTTTGTGTGCTTCTGATGAGTTGTCAGGGACAGCGTTTGTTGTCCTCCTGTTTCCTCTTTGAGCCCTTTCACTGATTTCTTTATTTTTTATTATTGTTTAATTGGAGGATAATTGCTTCACAACATTGTGATGCTCTTTGCCATACATCACCATGAACCGGCCATGGGTACACGTATATTCCCTCCCTCTTGAACCCCATCCTTCTTCCGTCCCCACCCCATCCCGAGCACCGGCTTTGGGCTCCCTGCATCATGTATCAAACTCCCACTGGCTATCTATTTAACATATGGTAGTTTACATGCTTCAGTGCTGTTCTCTCAAATCATTCCACCCTTTTTTCCTCCAACTGTGTCCAAAGCTATGCTCTTCATGTTCTCGTCTCCTTTGCTGCCCTGCACGGTAGAATCATCCATTCTTCCTTTTCTACATTCCATATATATGCAGTCCCAATTTCTATGGAGGTTTTGAGGGCTCATCTTTTTCTTATTAGCTTGCAAGTTCTTTTTTTTTTTTTTGGCCTCCATACTTCTCAGCACGTGGGCTCTTATTTCCTTGACCAGAGATTGAACCTGTGCCCCCTGCGTTGGAATCTCGGCCTCTGGATCACCAGGGAAGTTCTGAAAGTTCTTTTTTTAAATTTTATTTACTTTTTGGCTGTGCTGGGTCTTTGTTGCTCCGAGGGCTTTTATCTCGTTGTGGCGAGTGGGGGCCACTCTCTAGTTGAGGTGCTTGGGCTTCTCATTGCAGCGGCTTCTCTTATTGCAGAGCGCAGGCTCTAGGGCGGGGGGACTTCAGTCGTTGCAGTTCCCATGCTTTCGAGCACAGGCTCAGTAGTTGAGGGGCTCGGGCTTAGTTGCTTTGTGGCATGTGGGACCTTCCCAGACCAGGGATTGAACCCTGTCCCCTACATTGGCAGGAAGACTGTTTACACGGAGTCACCAGGGCAGCCCCTGAAAGTTCTTAATAGGTTAGAGATATTAACTCTGTTGTGAGCCTGTACAAAGCATTTCTGATGCTTGTAAATCCTTCTCCCGTGAGAAGATCCGCTACATCTATGAGATGGGAAATGATTTGCAAAAGTCACAGTGCGTGGGGCTTCCCTGGTGGCTCAGACGGTAAAGAATCCACCTACAATGCGGGAGACCTGGGTTCAGTCCCTGGGTCAGGAAGATCCCCTGGAGGAGGAAATGGCAACCCACTCCAGTATTCTTGCCTGGAGAATCCCATGGACAGAGGAGCCTGGCAGGCTAGAGTCTATGGGGTTGCAAAGAGTCAGACTCGACTGAGCGACTAACATTTGCATGACACTTTCACATGGTGCATAAGGAACATGATCAGGCCTGGACCTGGGCCTCAGGATGCCTGCTCAAGGCCAGGGGTCAGCGGGTCCCTTCCCCTCCTACTCCCCTCCACTGGGCCAGATTCCAGCATACCCCCGCTCCTAGCAGCTGGCTGCACCTGGGCAGCCCTCGCTGGCATCCCTGATTGATGGAATGGAACGGACTTTCTCCGGACACACACACCTCCTTATACCCCTCAGACTGCTTTCTACATGGGTATATGGAACTAATTTGTTTATTTATATGCACTGGTTTATGACCTGCTCCTTGCCGGGCTCCCCCTCCACCAGGGATCCATTGGGTCCCTTCCCCTCTCTCGCTCCCAACCCCCATCTAATCAGTGGGCCTGATTCCCTGGCTCCTCACTGGCCTCTGTCCCTCATCGGCCCCGTCCAATCCATAGCAGCAGAGAGGACCCTCTGAGGTGGAAATCTGGTCATGAAATCCTGGTTTGAAGCCCAGCTACACATTTTTCTTCACCGTAAACACCAAATTCCCGTGGCAGAAAGAACTGGAACCAGTGCTCTCGTGAGAACAACCAGGCCCTCAGAGAGTGAATCTGAGTGCTGCGTCCAGCGTGGTTCGGGGTAAGGCATTTGGGTGTGGGTGGGGACCCTTTGGGCCCAAATCCAGGTTAGGAAAGAGGGGAAGGCTGGCTCCAAGACCCAGCACCTCCCCACGCATGTTCCTACATCCTGAGGACCCAGAACACCCTGCCCAGCCTCGCCCCAGACCAGCTCCTGTGTATCTCTCTTTCTCTTCCTAGTACGTGATCTTCCCTCTTTCCAGTGACTTGTGGGACACCCCAGGCTCCTGGTGTTCTTCCTACCTCACTGCCCACATCTCCCGTCTCCCCAGCCTGTGCCCCTGGGGCTCAGTCCTCCAATGACACTGGCTCCCTTACTGACCATCCTGTCACAGAACTTTAACCTGCGTCTCTGCCAGCAGGACACCTCAGCTACTCCCTGCAGCCTGGGCCTGCCCATGAACTCCAGGCGCCTGATTCACTTGCTTCTTCAGCATCTCCGCTTGGGCAACTAACAGGCATCTCATACCTCTCACGTCCAGAACCGGACTCCTGCTCTTCCCACCTGCAAACCTGACCACTCCCCACTTCTCAGATCAGATCCCAAGCCTGGACCTTGACTCTCTTCTCTCTTTGTCTCAGCGCCACTCAATCTATTCGGCTATCTCGCCAAATATCGCTGCCTCCAAAATATAACCGAGTCTAACCAGTTCTCTCCATATCCTCCCCACCACTCTGGGCCCACCCACCACCATCCCCATTGATGACTGTGACCTCCCAAAGGTCCCCGTTTTCACCCTGCCTGCCTGGCGTCAGTGCTCAGCAGCCCAGGGATCCAGGTGAGTATCAACAGATTCCCGAGTCTGACCTCATCTCCTGCCTCTTCTATACTCTCCAAGCCTCACCGCGCTGCACCCCTGCCAGGCCACCCAGAGGCCGACTGGGCTCCACTTCAGGGCAACCCCTCCTTCAGGTTCTTGTTCAAACAGCGCATCCTCAGTGAGGCCTCCCTGCTAGAGAACACCCACCACTTCCCGCTCCAGCACTAACCATCTCCCTTCTCTGCCTCACTATGTTTTCACCTCTGACATTGTATATTTTACTCATGCATTTTATGTTTATATCACTCTCTGGCATGGCAACCCACAGTCTTCTTGCCTAGAGAATCCCAAGGACAGAAGAGCCTGGTGGGCTATGGTCCATAGGGTGGCAAAGGGTCAGACACGACTGAAGCGACTTAGCACAGTGCAGTACTCGTTAACTGTGTGCTTCCCAATAGGAAGAGTTTTGTCTCTATCCTGTGGGGCCCGGCGCGTAATAGGTGCTCAGTAAATATTTGCTGAGTGACCATTTGTGAATCTGGGAAGCCCCCAGGAGCCTCCCTGCTCCTACAGGCATTTCTGTGCCTGGTTCACGTCCTTTCATGGCATTCTTTATGAGCGTGATTTGGGGTCCACTGTGGGGCAGGCAGGGGAGGAGGGGGTCCCTGAGGTCCCTGAGGAAATGGACCACAGGTTTCCCCTGAATTGAGTCCTTTTTTTCCCCAGTAAAGTGACATCTTTTTAACATTTACTTTTATGTATTTATTTGGCTGCACCAGGTCTCACTTGCGGCACGTGGGAATTTTAGTTGCTGCGTGCACACTCGTAGTTGCAGCATGTGGGATTAAGTTCCCTGACCAGCGATGGAACCTCAGCCCTCCGCATTAGGAGCACAGAGTCTTAGCCACTGGACCACCAGGGGAAGCCCTTTAATTGCTACAGCTGTCACTGACGTCCTGATCTGGCCTTGGTCCCCGTATTGGCTGCCCCTCCTCCCAGACAGGACACTCAGGCCGGGCTGGTCAGCTCCAAGCCCCTCCCCGGGGTCCATTCTGAGCCAGTCCTTGCAGTTGAGACATCCTGCTCCCAAGTCTAGCCCAGGTGCCTCCAACTGTGGGCCCAGATCTTGGAGCCCATGCCCTCCCCATTTTCTTGACAGAATGAACTCCAGGAGGCCAGCAAGTCCTCCTGGGCCAGAGACCCAGGCAAGGCCTTCAGGGGAAAAGCTGGACCGGATGTATCTGGAGGGAGGAAGAGGCAATTGGAGGGGCTGGGAAGCGGGATTTCTCTGTCTCCTCAGTTCCTCTGGGCTTCCCGGATCCCCTGAGGTCTGAACACTGTGCCAGCATGGGGATGAAAAGAGACCAAGCCCACCACCTCATCCCCTCAGGCCTAAGGGAAGGCCAGTCTTCCTGCCTCGTTCTGTCCACCCCAGGCCTCCAGCACTGATGTCCCTCCTCCGCCAGCCCCTGCCTCCTCCACAGAGGATGGCTGAATGGCCATTGCAAGTCAGGCCCTTCTAGATGTTGGAGATACAACTTCAGGTAAGACAAGACTCCCTGGGGCGTGTCGGGGGCGGAGGGGCGTGGGGATGGTACTGTAGTGGAGGGGACAGCAAACCATGATGAAAAAAATCTGCTAATGAAATCTGTGATAGTTGCTAAAGAGAAAAACAGATGAAGCTGGGGAAGGGAGAGGAGAGATCCCATCACATTGACACTGGAGATGAGGTGGCCGGGGAAGGCCCTGTAGACGCTCCCTCACCATTTACTCCCCGCTTGGCAATCGTGGCCTCTGTCCATGCAGGTGGAGCCCTGGCTACTGGTCTGGGCCTCAGCTCCGGCCCAGAGCGCCCCTCCACACTGAGTCCAGAGATGCAGAGAAGGCAGATTTGACCCTGTTAAATCGCGGAGGCCCGACTGAAGCGACTTAGCAGCAGCAGCAGCAGCTTCTTGGGGAGAGGTCAGGCCTGTCCCCACCGGCCCTGCCCTTCTCGCTCATCATACCCCCGGGATGTGCATGTGCCGGAGAGGCTCTCTCCCTGGGGCTCAGGCCTCCCCTCCTCTAGGATTTTGGGGCCTTGAACACGTTCCCAGCCACCCTGCCCCCCCTCTCTTCCTCCGGGCTTGGAGGTCACCTTCCCCGGGCCAGTAGACGCCCCCCGCCACCACATGTGCTATCCTGCGGAGCCCTGCGGTCCCCTCTCCCGCCCCTCGCCCCGTGAGGGCTGGGACCGCGCCAGTCCTGTTCCGCGGCATCCCCAGCGCCCCACAAATCCGTGTCGAATGAATGAATGTCTCCGGGCCCGAGCCTCGGCCTCATTCAAGTCAGATCTTCCGGGCCCTCCCCGGCCCGGCTCCGCCCTGGGTGGGGTTGGGTGCGGGGGCCGGAGCGCCGTGGATCGCCGCCAGGGAGGTGACGGGGGTTGGGGGTGACCTCGCCCTCCCGGCTCGGGGACCAATGAAGCCGGGGGTGGGGGGACGCCCCTCCGCCGGCCCGGCTCGGCGCTCCCCGGGGCCGCCGATCCGCCGGCGCAGGCCCGGCCGGGCGGGCGGGTGCGGGGCGGGAGGTGGCGCCGGGCGCTGAGTGGCGGCTCCGGGTCCACCCCCGGCGCGCCGGTGCGGGCGGGAGGCGGGGAGCGCAGGGGCGGCGGCGAGAGCGAAGCGCAGCAGCGAGCATGTGCCGCGGAGCTCAGTAACCAGGGACGACCGCGGCGACAGCGCGGCCGCGTCGGCGCCCAGCCCAGCGCAGCTCCGCGCCGCGGCGCCCGGAGAGGGCGGCGGCCGGACGGCCCGGGCCTGCCGTACGGTGCCCCCGTGCCCCGGCCCCGCCGGCCCGGCGCAGACAAAGGCGCGGCCCCGGCCCGGCCCGCCGGCCCCCCCCGCGCGCCCCGCCCCGGCCCAGCCGCTCCCGCTGGGTGCCCCGACGGGGTCTGGCCCGGGGCGCGGGGGCCGCGGCCGCCGAGGATGGGGAAATCCAACAGCAAGTTGAAGCCTGAAGTTGTGGAGGAGCTGACCAGGAAAACCTACTGTGAGTGCGCCCGCCGGGACCCCCGCGCCGCGCCCCCGGCGCTGCCTCCGCCCCCTCGCGCCCCTCCCCCCACGCGCGCCCCCTCTCCCGCACCAGCCGGCTCCGCGCCCCCAGTGTCCGCCCCCAGGGGCCGGCTCCCCGCGAGGCAGCCAAGCTCCCTCGGCCGTCCCCTGCTCTGCCCCCCACGCCCCGGGGCCCTCGGAAGCTCGCGGCCGCGCCCCCAGCCTCACACCTGGCCCTATTGTTCTAGGGCACCCCCCCCACCCCGTCTCCACGCGCGCCCCGGACGTCTGCCGCCTGTCAGCGTGCGCGGGGCCACCCTCGGGACGGGAGGGCAGGCCCTGGCCCCTTCGCGGCCCCCTCCCAGCAGAGCTGTCCAAAAGGGCAGGGATGGGCACGAGCGAGGGGCGGTGGGCCGCGGAGGGGGCGCCCGCTAGCGAGGTGGCTCCGGCTGCGCGGAGCCGACTGGCGGCGGGGCGGGTGATTCATGCATCACGATGCCGCTGCTGCTACTGCCGCTGCTACTGCTGCGAGGTTGGCCTGTCGCCCCCTCCCTGGCCCTGATCGTGTGTTAGGGGGGTGTTGGGTGGCGGGGGGGGAAGACTTGCCAGAGAGCTGGCGGCAGCGAAGGGTCCTGGGCGCCCTCTTGGCTGCAGGACTTCCAGGCTGATCTCTCCTCTGGCCCTGATCTCACCTTCCTGGTTTCCATCTCTACTTGCCAGACTGGGAAGTGGGTTTCTGCAGCCATAGGTGATCTGGCCCCACGCATCCTGTAACCATCTGGGGCACCCATGAGAGGAGGGTCTGCCCATCTCAGATGTCCCTAGGTCTGTCCCAGTGTGTCTCTCTCCACTTGTCCAATTCCACACCTCTCCAGTTCGCTCACATCTCCAGTTTCTCCATCCCAGACTTCTCCTTCCCTGCAAGCCTCTGGGAGATACCCCTGGCACACCAAGGGTTAATGGCGCTGGGTCCTGACCCACAGAGGGTCTCTTTTGGGGGATTTCAAGAAAGACTGCTGATGGGTGAGGAAGGGCTTCTGCCTGGTGGATCTGACTGGGAAGGGGGCAGAGATTCTGGGCTTGGGTTGGAATTCAGAACCTGTACCTGGGCAGCTGTGTGGATCCGGCAGCTCTGCGCCCTCCCTGGAGGTGGCAGACTGACCACCAGCTGCACCCGTTGATGGAGGCTCAGCTTCTGGTGGTGCATTGCACAACCTCTGCTCCCCGCCCCCCAACCCCGTTCGGTTGATCTGAGCACACTTGCAGGTCTGCCCCAGCCCACACTTCCGCTCCGTGCCCCTTGGTCCCCGTGTGCTTGGAATGAAGGGGGCTTTCCTGAGTGGGTGCTCTTCCGCTAGAGGTACTGGCTCTTCTCCAGTGGAATTCTGCAGCACAGCGCTCACATCCCAGCAGCTGCTCCTCGAAGGGAGTGAGGCTTGGAGGACTCCATCCTTACTTCTCTCAACCTCTTTCTGAGCTGGGCAGGTGGTCCTTTCCAGTTCAGCTGTGGTTTTGTGAGGTTTGCTGGGCCTTCCTGCAGGCTCCGTCTGGAAATGACCCATAGCTGTCAGCAGGCAGGCTGCCCGGGGGGATCTTTCCAGGCAGAGCACACGGTGGGCTTCAAAGGAGGGGTGGGCTTGGGTGCTCCAGGGTGTCTCTGTCATGGTGGGAGCAGGGGAGGTGCCTATGAGCTGAGTGAAGCCCAGGTTCCTGCTCCTGGAGCGCATCAAGCACGGCAAGCTCCTTGCTTTGCTAACGTGTTGTCTTCACAGTGGTTCCAGGACCCAAGATCCCACAGCACCCCTGTCACCAGGCGATGCCAGGACTTGAACCCAGGGCTGTCTGGCTCCCAAGTTACGCCCTTCGAGAGACCTCAGAACTCACCCTGAGAAATCCAGAGAAGCTTTTCCTCTTTCCAGTTTCTAAGCTCATGTTGGTAGACTCGGATGGGAAGGTTCCTGGGGAGGTCATTTTGTCTACCCCCCTCTCTCTGGGCAGATCTAGCAACTTCGGGAGAAGTTGAGTCAACAAGGCCTTGTTGGGAACCAGCCCCGTGGTGCTGGGCTGAGCCGGTCTATTTTTAAAGGCCTTTGGAGACCTGGAACAGTTTCGCTGAGGGAGTGAACAAGCCGGGTACTTTTTCTCAGGAGCTCTTACTGGGTTTGGGCTGACGGAGATGGTGGCGGGCTCACGGGCCTTCTGTCTGTCTCCCTTGCCGGTGTCGGCTCCCCCAGGGCAGGCCCTTCCTTCTCTGATTGTGCTGGCACTTAGTAGGGCCACAGGTTCTCTGTTGAATGAAGAACCTCCCAGCAGGAACAGCAGAGAAAGCCTGCAGCTGGTTCTAAAGCCCCCAGCTGGGCCTCCTGGTGACAGGGCTTGGAGCCATCTGCTCTTTGTTTAAGGGATTCTGTGTTTTGTACAGGGTCCAGAGAGGAGCGCTTAGGGAGGACTCTCAAATGTCAGAATCTCCTGGAGAGCCCCAGTTAAATACCAAGGTGCCCGGGTCTGGTTGCCTCCCAGATTTCCGATTCTCAGAGTCTGAGCTGGGCCCAGGCACTTGTCTCCTTGACGAGTGTCTGTCATGCAGACCTTGGTTCCGAGGATTCCTGGCTCAAGACCCACAGCTGGTTCTGGGGGTCCCAGCATGTGTCAGCATCACCTGGTGGCCTAGGCCACCACCTCGGGTGACCCACAACCTGCTGCCAAAGGCTACAGGAGACCCCTAGGGGAACCCCAGATGTCCACACCTCAGTCAGTGCCAGCTGCCATCCTTGGTGGGGAGCCTCCTGTTTTTGGAAGAGACGATCTTGGTGGTGTGTGTGTGTGTGTGTGTGTGTGTGTGTGTGTGTGTATAAGCAGGAGGCAGTCTTGAAGCTCCCACTATGTGGCCCTCCCTAGGTGCATCTGGATTCAGCCTAGCTGAACCGCTTCTTCATTCAGCCTTGACACTGCAAAGCAGACTTTTTTCCTCCCCTGCATAAGAGATTTTGTAAGTCATCAGCGCCCCGTAACCCAATCCTCACCCCTTTCCGGCACAGTTCACATCCAGGGGCAGCAGGAGGTTTGCGAGAGGTGCAGGCCCTGCCCAGCTGGGACTCACTAAACAGTGCTCGGTGTGGCCAGTGGCCTGGTTTCTGTGAGGTCTGGCCCGCTCATGTCCAGCTTGTTGTTGAGGCTGTTGTCAGCCCTGTGTGCCCAGACTATGAGACAGGCCAGCTCTTCACCTAACTGAGCCTCAGTTTCCTCATCTGCAAGATGGGTGTGCTCATGGTACCTGATTCCGAGGGTGTGTGACAAGGGAACAAGATAATTTGCACACAGCATGATACAAGGTGAATGGTTGTTGCTATTCAATCGCTCAGTTGTGTCTGACTGCTTTGTGACCCCATGGACTGTAGCCTGCTAGGCTCCTCTGTCCATCAGATTTCCCAGGCAAGAATACTGGAGTGGGTTGCCATTTCCTTCTACAGGGGATCTTCCTGACCCAGGGATCAAACCCGCGTCTTTCATGTCTCTTGCGTTGGCAGGTGGATTCTTTAACTCTAAGCCACTTGGCTCCTTAATGTGTGACACACACTTGTCAAGGATTTAAGGATACATGTTAGTGATCGTAATTAATGCATTGTTTTAACTATACAGTTCAGCTTCATTCTGAACTGGTCGCAAATATATCTTGTGAGCAAAGTACCTCTCATCTTTCTGCAGAGGAATCTTCCATGGCCCTGGTCTTTGTGCCTGGCACTCAGGAGGCATAGCATGATGAGACTTTTGGTTGGCCCGAGTCTTAGCAGGTTCTTGTTGTACCCACAGCAGTCTCCCTGCCCCCCTCCCCCCGACTTGTTAATTTTGAGGCTTCCCTGATCTACCATTCCCTGAATGCCCACTCTGTGCCGGGCCCAGAGATGGAGATGTGAATGAGAGAGATGTAATTCCTGCCCTCAGGTGGAAACCAGGCAGGTCATCTGGAAAGCTGAGCTTGTGGCGCTCAGGCCATTTGTTGTGGTCTGAGCTGCCTCCATTTAAAGGCTTCTGGACCCAAGCCAGCCGGTTCCAAGAGGCAGAAAGCTCCACCCCTCTCCCCCTTTCTTCTCTCCTTACGGTGCTCACCACTCTCCCCATGGACCCTCTTTCCAAGACTCAGAGGAGGTCATTTCTCCCTGCCATTCTTGGTCGGCCCGGGCTCTGCCTTGCCCTGGCTCGCCAGCCTGGAGCCTCTTTGGCCTTTTCCCTGATGCCCAGAATGTGGAGGGAGGAGCGGCTGGCTGGGCTTTTGCGGGAGCCAGCAGCTAAGGCCTCTGCGACCCAGAGCAGAGAAGGGGATCCCAGGAATCTGGTTGAGAGATGCTGGTTGTCACGTCTCTCTGGCTTTGGGAAGGGTCCAAGAGGGTCCCTTCCTCCAGGGTAAGGGATACTCTCTGAGGGTTACTTCCCCCTCCCAATCTGCTTGGCCAGAGAGGGCAAGACATTGCCTTGGAGGAGGCAGGATCTAAGCACTCGTCTTAAGATAAATGAGCAAGTCAGGGTGTGGAGGCCCCCACCACCAAGCAAAGGATAAGCCACTCAGGAGAAGGAAGGCCCTGAGGAAGGAAGGTGGCTTCTGCAAACCCTCTGCATCCCATGTGCATGCGGGTAAGACCCAGGAGGCTGCTCCCTGACTCCAATGAAAACTAAACAGAGCACTAGCAGGAGGAATCGAGGTTAGACTCTTAACGCGGGGCTGGGCCTTTGGGCAAGTAATATCAAATCCGTTGTAAACTCTATCCTGGAGAATGGGGCCGGGTCCTCATTCACGCTCTGTGACCTTGGGCGAGTTGCTCACCCTCTCTGAGCCCAGTTTGCTCATCTGCAATACCTGCCCAAGTGACTCTGTGGGTCTAAAGGGGAGAGGGCTTTGAGGTCCAAGCATGGGCTGGAGGGGAGCGGGGGGATGTTTAGCCACAGAGTCTCTGAGAGGGCCGTAGACCCCGGGGGCCGGATATGCTGGGGTTCTGGCCCTTTCCTTGGGCAAGCCTCGTCTCCTGGAGCCTCACTTTCCTCTGGAAAACAGACAGCACAGGGGCCCCAGAGTCGGAGGATTTAGCCCTGCCTGCTTCTGGGGAGACCCTTTAAACCTCTCCCGGAGGCAGCTGGTCCTCGGAGGCAAGTCCTCTGTCCTCTGGAGCTGGATATTCTCACTGGTTTACATTCTGCCCCTTGAGGAGAGAAACAGAGGCCAGAGAGGGGCAGGGACACCCCCAGGGCCCAGGCCACCTGCAAACACCTCTTCCAGCTTTCTGCCTCCTCCAGCTCCACCCGTCGCCACCCCCACCGCAGAGAGTTCTGGCATCTCACATCTCACAGTGTCAGGGAAAGCTCTTTCTCCTGGGGGCAGCCTCGGGACTGGACCCGGCCTCCTCTGCTCCCAAGACCAGGCTTGAGCCCCTCTGGGGCCGACATAGCTGGCTGGTGCATGGGCCTCGTGCTATCCCTCACCCAAAGGCCATAGGAAGGGACTTGGACATTTTCTGAGGTGGGTAGAATGGGGGTCCATGGATGGAGATGGTGGAGACATTAGATTTGGGTTTAGATATCATTTTAGCACATAGTCCAATGAATGGGGGGGCTTCCCAGGTGGCTCAGTGGTAAAGAATCCGCCTTTTAATGCAGAAGCTGCAAGAGACAAGGGTTTGATCTCTGGATCAGTAAGACCCACTAGAAAGGAGGTGGCAACCCACTCCACTACTCTTGCCTGGAAAATTCCATGGACAGAGGAGCCTGGTGGGCTACAGTCCATGAGATCGCAAAGAGTCGGCTGCTACAGTGAGTGGATTGGAGAAGAGGGTTGCAATCAAAGTCGTGTGATCATAGTGATGAACTGGGGGTTCATCAGTGCGGGTGATGTAAAGGACAGATCCTGCGTGTATTTAGGAGGAAGACTCAGTAGGACTTGGTACATAGGTTTTATTACCTTGTGAATTTGAGATTATATACTCTTTAACTTTTAAAAATCTGACAATTGTGAATGTTTGCCCACATCATTAACTGCTCTTCTAAAACATGATTTTTATATGATGCATCATATAAGTGCAGCATATTTTATTTAATCCCCGGCCACTGGACAGGTAGATTGCTTTTTTCTCCCCAGTGTAAACAGTGCTGTGATAAGCATCTTTGTACCAAATCTTGGCATAAACATCTCTGTAGTAAATTTTTGCACATGTCTCTTCTTGAAGATAAATTTCCCCAAATGAAGTTGTGGCATTACAGGCTGGGAACATCTTAAAAGGCTTTTGATTGAAAAATTGTTCAGTTGCTCTCCACAAAGTATCAATATGTTCCCATTTATATTTTCAGCAAAAGTGGATGAGGGAGTGCCTATTTCCCTGTATCCTTGCCAGCACCGAGTATTATTGTTTTCTTAATAATTGCCAGCTTGATGAAGAAGAAAAAAGTAGCTCGCTATTTCAATATTCATTTCTTTGATTACTATAAAATAAAATCCTGGAATCTTTGAGCTAGAGGAGACTTTGGGGTCAGGTAGTTCAATGTTCTCATTTTACTAACGGACCAGTCGAGTACCTGAAAGGTGAAATATCTCTCCCAAGGCCACATGGCAAATACACAGGCCGGGAACCTAGGAGGGCTCATTCCCGTCGGGTGCCTCCCACAGTGCCATGATGAGTTGGCCTTTGGGGTGGAGATGAGCAGGTAAAGAAAAACAAACAGAAATTTTAAAAGAGATTGCTTCTTACTATCATTATGAGATGTAATAGTTTGTATTGCATGTGGCCTGTCTACCAGGGAAGAAAGTGAGAGTGTTAGTCGCTCAGTTGTGTCCAACTCTTTGCAACCCCATGGACTGTAGCTCGCCAGGCTCCTCTGTCCGTGAAATTCTCCAGGCAAGAATATTGGAGTGGATTACCATTCCCTTCTCCATGGGATCTTCCCGACCCAGGGATCAAACCTGGGTATCCTGCTTTGCAGGCAGATTCTTTACCATCTGAGCCACAAGGGAAGCCAGGGCAGAGATCATCATAAATTAACATGCCAGGTTTCTAGATAATGTGAAATTGGGGTCAGATTCCCAGCCAGGGGTGGGACAGCAGAGTGGTGAGGGCTCAAGGGTAAGTGTGTTGGCCGTGTATCCCCGGGGAGCCCCCCACCTCTCTGAGCTCTGGGTGCCTGGTGTGTGCCTGTCAGCAGGCACAGGAACCGATGCCAGTAAGTGCCAGTAATTGACCTCACAGGATGGGAGCTGATTGGCCATCAGAATCAGGGGACGGTTCCTGGCCACCCCCCTGGGAGGTCACAGGGTAGAGTGTCACAGGCCCCTGACTGAATTGGGAGTGAGTGGCAAACGCAGAAGACATCTATGTTTAGCCTGGCGGGTTGGAGGCTAGATCGTTCTGGGAAGTGGGGAGGGTGGGCCGGCTCCTGAAGGCTGGATTTTAGGATCCTGCGTGGATGTGGGCCTGGGGGACTGTAGACACACCTGCCTGGGGTTCTGTCCCAGAATTGCTGCAGCCTGGACAGTGACTGGAGTCGCTAGCCCCTTCTGGGCCTCGGTTTCCCTTTCTGTACGGTGTTCGGATTGCCGGATGGTGGGATTTCCTCTGGGGAAGCCTCTCCCACCCCCATCCTGGGTCCCAGGGACGGGACATGCTTGGGCTCTGGCGTCTGATGCCTTGGCTCGGCCACAGGCATATCCTTCCTCTCCTGATGCCTCTGTTTTCTCATCTGTGAGCTGGGGCTCGTAAGCCCCCCATAACACAGGGTGTTGTGTGTGAGGTCAGACACGGCGGAGACACTGAGTTCGGTGGCCCACTTGGTGCTCCCTCTGAGCGCATCACTGGTGATGGGGGGCCCGTGAGCAGTGACTCGTGAGGATCAGAGGCTGTCGCCACGGCGAGAGTTGGGCCTTAGATCACGTCTGTGGGATGCAGGCCCAGCTCAGGGTTCACGTGTCTGTCACCCACTCCTCCTGGGAGCTCTGCGTGGTCCTCGCTTTACAGATGAGGAAACTGAGGCTCAGGGGACCGCAGCTGGCCCAGGGCACACACCTGGTGAGTGATGCAGGGGGAAAATTGACTCTGGGCCTGGAGGAGGGGTCCTGTGCGGCTGGGGGTGGGGGTGCGCCGAGATGCTAAGGGCATGGGTGTGGGTGAGCGTGAGTGACTGTGGGCGCCGGGAGTGGGTGTGCAGCCCTGGCTCACGTGGGCACGCACCGAGTGCGAGTGATGGGGTCACTGCGTGTGTCAGGAGTGGGTGAGCAGCACGTCGGTGTGTATGAAGGCAGGTCTGAGCAGGTTGTGATGTAGGTGTGCAGGGGGGGTGGGGGTGGGGGCACTTGGGTGGGAGGCAGAGACAGGCTGGGGCTGGGCCAGAACTCATTGCTCAACTGCCTGCCCCAGGGCCAGGTGACGTGGCTGCCACGCCTCTTCCTTTCTGCCCTGGCCTTGAGGCTTCGGTCGCTGGGAGCCTCCTGCCCTCGAGCTGTGGGGAAATGTCACTGGGAGGAATGAGAGTAAGGATGCATCCTGTTTACTAAGTGGGCACTTGGCGCCAAGCCATGCCGAGTACAGAATTCTCTCCTGTGTTCTCACTGCAGTGAGAACTATTGTGTCCATTTTACAGATGAGGGGAAGAAGGCCCAGGCAGGTTTAGGGACATGCCTAAGACCGCCCAGCCAGTCAGCAGCCAAGATGGGGCTCCCGCTTAGACTTAGACCTTTATCTTGCAAAGCCATGCACTTCCCACCCCGTGCCAGCGTCCCATCTCTGTGAGCCTCATAACCTTGGAGCTGCTGCTTAAGGTAGTGAGTGTCCCATCAGTGGAGGCATTCAAGCAGCTGCCAGAGTATCAGACAGTGCCAGGTGTTCCTGGATGCCTGGGCTGGATGGGAGGTTGGATGGTGGGGTGGTAGGATCCTTCCAGCTGGAAACACAGCCCTACTGATCTTATTTATTTTTGGTGGTGCCGTGTGGCTTGCAGGATCTTAGTTTCTCCACCAGGGATTGAACTCATGCCCTTGGCAGTGCAAGGGTGGAGTCCAAAGTACCGGACCGCCAGGGATTTCCCAGCCGCACTGATCTTGCTGTTCTGATTTCTGCAGGGGACTGGAGGCAGCCACGCTTGGCTTCCTCTGGGGCAGAGCTGAGGCCTGCAGGAAGGTGGCAGGAGAAGGGCTGGGACGAGTCCAGGGAGCCCCACCAGGAGCATGCAGTGGGCAGGGCCACACCCCTGTCTCTGAGGCTTTCTTAGCTCTGCCCCATCCATGGGGGGCCTTGGGTTCTGACCTTGTGTGGACCCTGTGCTGACCTCAGGGAAGCCTCCCAGCCTGTGAGCTCTGGAGCAGAGTACCCCATTGTGCAGTGTCCCCTGCTTTCGGGGAGCCCGCAGACTGGGGGCTGGGAAGCTGATTGGGGGCAGCCTGAGGAGGGGCAGCCCAAGGATGAGGCCATGGAGGCCCAGAGCGCCCCGGTCACCGTGCCCTGCCCTGCCCCTGCCTGGCATGGGTGCGGTGCGTTGGGAAGTGTCTGTTGGACCCAGGAAGACGCGGAGTCCTCACGGGGGCTCAGAGGCACAGTAGACTGCGGGGTCTGGAGGCTGGGTCACAGGGCCCTGTGTCACCGTCCGCAACTTGAGGGCTGGGACAGGTCTGGTGGATTTCGGGTTTGCTCAGTGCCCAGTCTAGAGCACAGGGCAGGCCTGTGTGTGCCTCTGGGAAAAGCTTGGTTTTCCCAACGTGCTTGTCCATGTGTTGCTTTGTTTTGCTCCTCCGATGACCCGGGTGGGACCCATCTGTGCCCGTGCCCTGCCATCTGATGGGGGTGCGGAGTTGCCAGGGAGTCAGAGTCTGGGATCCCCATTCCAGCCCACGACTCATCGTGGCCTTTGGTGGCGCCTCTCAGGGTCTCCGTTCCCCATCTGTCGCACTCTCAGTAAGATGGGATGTCGCCTTTTCTCAGCTTCAGGGAAGCCTGACCGACTGTGCCCCCAGGGAGGCCATGCTCCCCACCTCGGGAGCCCGGCAGGGTGCTTGGGATGGGTGCAGGCCAGCTGCTGGCTCTGGCACTCCTGCTCTCACAAGGTGGCCCCGGAAGCTGGCGGGGCGTCCAGGCCACACTGAGCTCTGGATTCCCTGGCAGGGGAGGAGGAGGAGGGCAGAGGAATGTGGCTTTGAGGAATGTTTAACCCAAGGCAGAAATAGCACTCTGCTTTTTTTTTTTCATTCCAAGCTCGGGTTTTCAGCTAGGAAGTGGGCTCAGAGTGCCATTCTCTCTTTCTTCAGCCTCTGGCTCCCCGACTGCTCTAGCCTTCTGGGGGCAGGAAGTGGCCTCTTTTTTTTTTTAAACTAGGAAGCTGCTGTGGGAACCAGAAAGGACCCTGGATTTGGAGGAAGGCAGAGTTGCCGTCTCTGGGCTCGCACAGAGTCAGACACGACTGAAGTGACTTGGCAGCAGCAGCAGAGTTGGTTGGGTTTACATCCCCAATTCTCTATTTCCATTGAAAAAGACCCTGATGCTGGGAAAGATTGAGGGCAGGAGGAGAAGGGGACGACAGAGGATGAGATGGTTGGCTGGCATCACCGACTCAGTGGACATGAGTTTGAGCAAGCTCTGGGAGATGGTGAAGGACAGGGAAGCCTGGTGTGCTGCAGTCCATGGGGCCGCAAAGAGTCGGACACAGCGTTCCCAGGCCTGTGATCACGCCGCACCCTGACACCTGCTTTCTCTCCTGGGGGTGGGGGAGGAAATAGGATCTGAGATCTAGTGACCTGGTGGGTGGGGGAGGGGAGAGGATTTGAGATGGCTTGTCAGTCGTGTCAGGCGTTCCCCCTCAGGGACCAGCCGGGCCTGGGTACAACGCCCAGCTCCTCTCATCAGCTTTGCGGTCTTGGCCAAGCCCTTTCTTATGGAGCCTCCTCACTTCGTCTGTAAAATGGGCCGGTGACGATAGCCCCGCCTCCCGGGGTGGTGGATGGAATGAAGGTGGAAAACGTTGGCAAGAGGGCCTGGACATCCTAGACTCGAAAACCCTTCTCTGAGTCCCGGGGGCCTCAGGCGTAAAATGGGAAAACGCCCCCCGCTGGGGGCCTGCAGCCGGGTGACATGAGGGTCCTAGCCAGGGATGAGTGCCCACTAGGACAGCTTTTCATCTGACCCTTCCATTTGCCTCATTCCTCTGACCCCGGGGCCCCTACCTCCACCCACACTCGGCTTAAACCAGTGCCCAAGTCCCCTCCACAGAGGTGCCCGGGGCCCAGCCAGTGCCTGCCCCAGATCTGGCGCTGAGAACACGTGTAACCCACCCTGCTGCCATCGGGCTGTGGGCACCTTGTGGATGGGACCGCGTCTGGTCTCACGGTTCACTGCTCCATCCCTGGTCCTCGGACAGAGCCTGGAACACGTTTGTCGAAAGGAAGGAAACAAATCCGTCAATGTACACGCTAATGGATGAGGGACGTTTCTTCTCATCATCCATCTTGGGTCTTTGCTGTTCCTTTGCCTGGCCTCCTCCCACCTCCTGGCCTGGGTGATGGGGGGCTTGCCACATCTGGGGGAGAGGTGGGCCTCAGAAGGCAGGTGCTGGGAGGCTGGGCCTCAGCAGGTCAGGCCTAGTGAGGACCCCAGCCCCTCTCTCCTGCTGGGGCTGGGGAGACGAGGAGGGGGTCAGCCAATCAGCTCAGCCCCTCCTTTGAGGCCCCTCCTGCCCCTGTCTCTTTGTAGGAACCACAAGATTCCTGTTCAAAGGCAGGAGATGGGGCTATTTTTGGCACTGTGGGGGAAAAAAAAAGAATGCTTCCCTTCTGTTCAAAAATATATGGTGTGTGTGCTGGGCAGGCGGAGAGCTTGGTGGAGCTCAAAGCCTCTGCTGGTGGGGAGGGGGTCCTGCCCTGGGCCCCCATGGCCCTGCCCGTCTCCATGGCTCACTACCCACACAGCCACATTGGGCAGCTATTGTTTCCTTGCTAGGCCTGAGCGGAATGGGATCTTAATTAAAACCAACAGTAGTCGTCAAAATAAAGGAGAGGAGCCTGCCAGCTGCTCCCACCTTGGTGCGTGTTTCCTCTACCCTGGCTCCGTGGAGGGGGCTGGGTGGTCATGAGAGGCATTCTGGGCACATCTCTGGGAAGGAGGGCCAGCCCGCTGTGCGAGAATGGGTGGAGGCCCTGGGTACCCCTGTGGGCGAGTCTGGCCAAGGGCATCCCTGGGCCACTATGCTACCCCTCACTCTCCAATCCAGAAAGTCATGGGAGTGCCGAGACACAGGGTAGATTGGATGGATGGGTTTCTGGCCCTCCTGGATTCAGTTTGGCAGGGAAACAAGATAGAGTGTTGTGCAATGCAATGCGAGTCCACCAGGTCTGGGGTGCACCTGGGAGGGCTTCCTGGAGGAGGCAGTGTTTTAGGAGAGACGGTTATCATGTACGGGTGTGAGTTGAACCATAAAGAAGGCTGAGCACCAAAGAATTGATGTTTTCGAACTGTGGTGCTGGAGAAGACACTTGAGAGCCCCTTGGACAGCAAGATCAAACCAGTCAATCCTAAAGGAAATCAACCCTGCATATTCATTGGAAGGACTGATGCTGAAGCTGAAGCTCCAATACTTTGGTCACCTGACTCACTGGAAAAGACCCTGATGCTGGGAAAGACTGAGGGCCAAGGAGAAGGGGCAACAGAGGATAAGATGGTTGGATGGCATCACCGACTCAATGGACATGAATCTCAGCAAGCTCCGGGAGATGGTGAGGTTAGAGAAGCCTGGCGTGCTGCAGTCCGTGGGGTCGCAAAGAGTTGGACAGGACTTAGCAACTGAACAACAAGGGTAGTGTTGCCAGATATACTAAACAGTTATTCGCTGTTTATGTGAAATCTGAATTTTTATTTGCTCACTTTGCAGCGTGACCTGAGGGAGACCTAGGAGCTGAGAAGCCACGGGGAGATGTGCGGGGAGGGGTGGTTTATGGGAGATGCTGAGAGTGTTTCACAGAGAAGGAACAGTGTGTTCTGGGTCTGGAGGCATCAAGCTGCGGCAACTCTGAGGCCCTGGAAACCTGAAGGAGCAGGGGTAGGAGTGTAGAGGGGGTGCCCCCGGGGCCAGAGGCCAATCGGGGAGCCCTTCCGGGAAGCAGCTGACCAGCAGGGCAGGGCTCCACCCAGAGGCCACACTGGCGGGGCCGGTCTTGGGAACAGGTGAGGCCACGGGGTGCAGGGCGGGAGAAGGGGGCCTGCCTTGGCCGGAGGAGACAGCAGCATTTGCTCAGGGTCACGGTCCTGCCTCTGGTGGGTTCTGGTCAGGCTGGCGGGTGTGCGGGTGTGACTTTCTCAGGGTCCCAGTGCCGGAGTCCAGAACAATGAGTGACCCAACTCATAGCTCTTAAAGGGCCAGAGCTGGATTTGGAACCCTCAGGGCCGCGAATCCTGGGCTCCTGGGGCTCCACCCTCGCAGGCCCTGGAATGTGTGCCCTGGAACCTTTGGGGGCCACTGTGATGAAGGCCAGCCCGGTGTGTCCCTCCCCTTCCCAGGACTAGGGACAAAGCAAGCAAGTGGGGGCTATGGATCAGAGGAGGCAGAGGCCATGTGCCCCAGGAGGGGGTGGATAGGCGGAGGGCGACTACCCATGGCTCTCGTTGCCCCTGCCCCTCCTAGGCGCTCATGTTATTGGCCCTGGTTGTCCTGCTCTGCCTTTGCGTGCTGTGACACCTTTATTAATGAGAGTAGCAATTGCTAACATTTTGGAGTCTTTGCTGTGTTCCATCTGCCTGGGTCATAGGCTTCTTCTGCTTTTAAATATTTACTTGGCTGCACTGGGTCTTAGTTGCGGCACATGGGAAATTCAATCTTTGTTGCGGCATGTGGGATCTAGTTCCCTGACCAGGGATCGAACCTGGGCCCTCTCCATTGGGAGCGCAGGGTGTTCACCACTGGCCCACCAGGTATGTCCCGTGGCGCTTCTTCTGGCTTAATTCTTTGTTCCTCTTGAATGTTCCCTGGCCGCTTCTGGTGGTCCCCAGGTCTCATCATGCTCTGAACTTTGGACATCAGCAGCCCCAGTGCTGGCAAGCCCTTTCTCTCTGCCTGATGAGGTCTGATTGCCTTTACAGGTCAGTGTAAGTGCCCCGTCCTCAGGGAGCACGCGCTGACCCCTACTTGGGTCGGTTTCCTGCTTTACATGACAGATAATTCGACAGCCCTGTGGTCCCCTGCTGTAGGTCAGTATCTACAGTTCCATCAGGGCCTTGGAGGACAAGGACTGGTGTCTAGGTCACTGTCGCGTTCCCTGGCCCATATGAGTGCTCAGAAATTAATTGCTGGATGAACGAAGGGGTGAAAAATCCTGTTTGTTCCTTCTAGCCACCCTGGAAGGAAGGTTTTGGCACCACCACCACAATCCCCATTTTACAGGAGAGGAGACTGAGGCTCAGAGAGGTGAACTCAGTTTCTCAAGGTCACATAGGAGCTAAAGAATGAATTACTTGACTCAGAAATAGACCCTTCCTGTTGGCCAGGTGCTTCAGTCCCTCCCGTAGCCTCTGACCTCGAACCCAGGTCTCCCGCATTGCAGGCAAATTCTTTACCAGCTGAGCCACAAGGGAAGCCCCTGACCTTGGCAGATGCTTGGAAAATATTCATGAAATTGGGCTACACCAAATCCCTGAGCACTCCACTCTGCTCTGAAATGTTTGAGAGGTTCTCCCCTAGGAGTCCTGAGAAAATCTCGAATGTCAGCCTTTCCCCAAGGTCTCAAAGGAAGCAGAAGGTGTGGTTGGCATCCTTCAGGACCAACCACTCTTCTGGAAGATTCAGAGTCTGTCGGTAGAGAGGGCTTGAACCAGGGAGTCACTGGAGTCTTACCTTGGTGTGGGTGTGCGTGTGTGAGAGAATGAGGAACACACGTGCAGTCACCAAGGCCAGTCCATTTATCAGCCAGAAGTGGCTGCGCTTCAGACAGTAAAGGTGGGCATGTCTACCTTCCAGTTTACCCACCCAAACTGAGCATAACACAGGCCTTCCACAAGAACGAACGCGTGCAGAGCGCCTCCCGTGTGCTGGATGCTGTTCTATGGTTGTGACGTAGGCGGACCCAGATCCTGCCCACAGATCCAGCCACTGGGGAAGGACAAAACTGAAAGATACGGGCATTCCTTGTACTGTTTCTCTGATGTCACTGTTGTGAACATTTTTGCCAGTTTCTTCTTGTCTCTTCGCGATGTATATAGGTTTTAGCATGCTCAGTTTTCAGATGAGGTTCAGAGAGGTTAAGCGACTCATGCAAGGATGCACAGCTGGGACGTGGGAGAGCCGGGATTTGAACCTGTGTCAGTGTGCCTTGGTCTGGTTCCCTCATCAAAGCAAGTCATTAACAGATCAGCAGATACTATGGACTTCTGCTTCCCAGCCCTGGTGGCCCTTTTCTGGGGATTCAGAGAAGCCGAAGATTCAAAGGGACAGATGGTGAAGTGCAGGAATCAGGCAGAGTGTTAAGCAAGGTTATTCTCAGAATACATTTGTGTGCTGTTTCAGACACCGCACTTCCGGACAAGCTATGCTATCACTCAGACCCTGGTTCTGGCTCCAGCTCCACTGCAGGCTAACTTTGGTCCTTGGGCAAATAGCTTTCCCCCTGGGGTCTCAGTTTCCAGATCAGTATAATGGGGATAATCAAAATTCTTACCTCACAGCATCATTTGGGCACTGAATGAGCTTCAGGCATGAGACGTGCCTTGTCTAGGACACACACACAGTCATGCCGAATATATGGCAGCTCTTTCGTCTTGCTATTCCTGGAAGCCACGAGACAAATGACATCTTCCTGCAGTTTGACTTGAGAACATTTTGGGAACAGTTATTCAACTTACATAGAAATTAAAATCAATGCATTTCGAAATTTTAATTTTAAAGCAAAACAAGCATCTGTAAATGATGAAATAGACTGCAAAATCTATTTGAACTAAGAAAAATTTGAACTAAAACACATGACTTGAAACACACCTTTTTTTCGGTGATTTCCTGGACTCTGCCCCTCTCTCCTGGGGTTGGGGGTCCTGGCCCTGTTCCCTCAGGGGATCTGGGGAGGGCACCTTTGGGGAGACCTTGGACTCCTCCAGGGACAAAGCACTTTCACCTACCTGTGAGTGGGTCAGAGTGAATATTCCTATTCCATTTGTCAGAGGAGAAAACTGAGGCTTGGAGTGGGAAATGAATCGCAAAGATTCAAGCTCTATTTGGGAAATCTGAAAGCCAGAAAGGTCACAGCATCCAGGAGAAAGATGGGGTCCTGGGTGCCTTAGTCTCCAGGATAGGTACCACCAAGGGGCGTTTTGATGGACAGGAGCCGCTGCTCCCCAAGTCTCATGCACCCCAGTGCCTGGCCCTCAATAGGTGCTGGGCGGGGGCTTGCCGTGGCCTGGGGGCACGGGGTGGGTGGCCCTCTTCTCAGGGATGATCATCTCTAGGCTAAAGCCTTCTTAACTTTGGGCTCTGGAGTCACGTCGACCTGACCTCCCACCTCCACTCCTCCACTGCTGACCATGAACGTGACCTGGGACGAGGGCCTTTGCCTCTTGTGAAGCCTCAGTTTCTTCACCAGTGAAGTGGGCTGTTGGGGACCCTTCACCTCTCAGCATAAGGGCTGGTGCAGCCCCAGAACTCAGCCAGTGGGGTGGTCTGGAGCTCAGGAAGGAACCTGAGGGGCCACGTGGGATCAGGGGCCTCTGAACTGGGATCTGAGTGGCCTGAGCAGCCTCTCAGGCCTGGGTTCCCTTGAGGGCTTCTCCTCTCTGTGTCCAGTCTTAGCCCGGGCCCCACCGCCTGGCTCCGCTAGCCACTTGTCCCATCCTGCCAGAGCCGCAGTGAGACCCCTGACGTTCTCTGCCGATACCGTGACTGTTGGCATGCGAGTCCCTGGCTCCATGTGGCGCACTTATCACTTGCTGGGCTCAGCGCCTTCAACCTCTTCTTGCTGGCTGCAGCAGCAGCCCTGTGATGCAGGAAGAAACCACGGCTCAGAGAGGGTACTGCACTGACCGGGGTCACACATAGTGCGTGGACCCGTCTCCGCAGTGGGAGAGAGCCCAGCTTCTTTGGGGCCACGGTCAGGGTCCTCCAGGCCTGAGTTCAGGGTAGTGAAGAGCAGGTCTGGGAGCCTGGGGCCTGATTGGGCCCCTCCCCACCCGAACCCACCTTCTGTGGTCAGGGAACTGACATCTATTCCAGGTTCCTGAAGTCAGGGGGCCCTGGCACTCTCCCCAGACCCACAATGGGCCCTTTGGCAGATGAAGCAGCCCCAGGACTGCTCAGTCATCCTGCCACCCGGCACCCTGATCCCTCTTAGTGTGGAGGATGGGGGCGCCATGAGCGGTTAAGGAGCAGGGGCCAGGAGCGGTCAGGGCTGGGTCAGCTCATGGGTGACTATGAACGTGGCTCCTTGCACACCCCAGGAGCCTGGGGCTCTGTCAGGGTCTCCAGAGTCCCGCGTGGAGGGCAGGGTGCAGGGCTGGTCGCTGCAATAGTGGCTCACGGCTCTGGTCTTTATCTCCCCAGGGCTGGCAGCCTGAGGCCCTGCATCCTCCCCCTCAGCGAGCCTGCGCAGAGGGTGCAGGGTGGCGAGGCAGGCGGGGGGTGCCCTGCAGCGGGCCATGGGCCCCCACCAGCCGGAGCTCAGCCAATGAGGGTGGAAATAGCCATGGGGGCTGGGCTGCTGCCCCCCACCCCGGGGAAGGCCTGAGCGGGCTGGGCTCTGGGAGACTGGCTCCTTCAGGGTGAGGGCGAGGGGCTCCTGGAGCACCCGGGAGTGCTGGGCGGGAGGCCAGGCCTCCTTCCTGATGAAACTCAGGCTCCCCCGCAGCTGGGCATTTATGGAAAATAGGCGCGGGGCAGGCTGGAGGGCGCCGGTCTGCTCTGTGCCCAGCCCGGCGGAGGCATGGACCGATCTCATCACAGGGCAGTGGCAGTGGGCGGCACGCCTTACCTCTCCGCTAGCGGCGGCTCTGCTGGAGGGTCCGTGTCACGGATGAGCCTGCCTGCCGCCCCTGGCCAAGGTCACCAGGTCGTCTGCTCCAGGGCGGGTGCCCACCCTGCAGTCTCCTCTCAGCCCCCTCCTGGTGTTCCCCCTTGGGGCCTCCTCCCTCCTGGTGCTCCCCCTTGGGGCCTCCTCCCTCCTGGTGCTCCCCCTTGGGGCCTCCTGCCTGGGGGCCTGTGAGCCTCCACAGTCATTGACTTGTGGAGGCGTGGAGGTCTCAGGAGCGCCCTGCCCCTCCCCACACCGGGGGGAAGCCACAGGTGGCCCCAGGTTGGGGGCAGCCAGGATTCGTCTGCTCCTCCCTGGAGCACCTGTGTGTGTCCATGAGGTCTATGCGGGCTCACCCCAGGGCCTGTATGTGACCCATGGGTCTGGGACAGCTCGGGTGGGGAGTGATCGGGGCTCGGGGAGCTTGTGGCTCCTGGGGGATCAGAGAGAGCCTCGCTTACACCGCCCTCGGGTGGCCGGCCCTTACCGGTGGGAAACCTTGGAGGCCTTATTGAACGCTCTTTCTTGTCTTCCCATCCCCCTGGTGCCACCCTTCACACTTAGCACAGCAGGTGATGCTACTGTGAGCAGCAGGAGGGGCAGGAAAACTGAGGCCCAGACCTGGGAAGTGACAGGTCACGCAGGAAGGGAGTTGCAGAGTCCTGAAATCCACAATGTCCCAAGACCACCATCCTCCCTATGGGCGACTGCCCCTTGAGGGAGGGCGGGGATCCCTGGCCCTGGGCTGGGGGGGCCAGGCTGCAGCGGTGCAGGGGGCTGCATACTGGGCCATTAGCACGTTCCCTCCCTTCTCTGAAGAAGCTTTGCTGGGAGGGGAGGATGTGACCAAATTAGGGCCGCTGCCGGGTGCAGCCCAGATGGGAGGATGGGAAGAGGTTGGCACAGCCCTGGGCTGGGGTTGGGGGTGTTCTTGGGTTCTTCAGGGAGCCAGGATGGGTGGGACTGCCTCGTAAGGCGAGAAGAAGGGGTGTTCACAGGTTGGGGACCCAGGAGGGGAGGTTTGGTCTGGGATGGGGGTGCATTTGGACCATGTGGTCTGTGAGGGGTCCCTGGGCTATCAAGAGGAGCTAAAAGTCTGGAGGGGGGTTGTGGTGTGCATGTGCTGCCCCCCCCCGGAGAGCACAGAGGAGGGCTCTGGGTGGGGACTTGGAGAACCCCAATATTTAGAGACTGAGCAAAGAAGGAGAGCCCCGGGGCTTGAGGGGGAGCTTTGGGACAAGGTGCACTTCTGGAAGGAGCAGGATCCATGATGTCAGAGGGTGGGATTCTGTGATGAGGGGTTGCGGGCGGCCAGGTCCAAACGGCCCCCACGTTCTCTTTGTGTGAATCAAACTGGAGGTTCTCTTTTTGTGTGAGTCAAAACGGAGGCCCCTTTGCGGATGGGTTTTCCTTCAGCCACTGTGGGGGCGGGGGGAGGCATGACTGACATTCTTGTAGCCTTTGTCCCTGCAGATGGAAAGGGACCCCTGCAGAACGGCCCCCCCAGGGAGGCTGCCCGCAGGGGGTCCTCCAAGTGCCTCTGTGGGGGTTGCAGCCCCTGCTGTCTGTTCCCACCGTGTTTGAGCTGAGCTTCCATCAGGAGAGAGGTATTTTGCTTTAGGGAAATAAAAATCAGACTCAACATTTATCCTGGGCTCCAGGGACTGGCTCTCATGTTCTTTCCCAGCAGACAGAGCTGTGGGCAAGGGAGGAGGAGTGCCTGGGAACGCGGCTCTGGGCGTTGGAGGGGAGCAGACACCCACCACAGCCAGGGGGTGAAGACTGGCTTGGGGGGCAGGGGCTAGGCCCCGCCTTCCACGCTGAGCCCCCAGCAGGCCTGCTGTAGCTCTGCTGCCCCGGTGCTCAGGGCAGGTCAGTGGGAGGGAGTCCTAGCTGTCCTCTAAGCTGGGAATTTTCTATCTAGCCCTCAAGGAACCCTCCAGATAGCTCTGCCTGCTAGGTGTCTGTATCCATCCTTCAGATGAGGACCCTGAGGCTCAGAGAGGATAAGTCACTTGTTTTGGAGCCAGCCAGTATACCAGCGGTTGAGACAGGCTGCTGACCCAGAGCCTCTCCAAGTTTGGGCTGCGTGGTCTTAAATACTGGTTTCCCTAATGAGCCTGGGTGCCTGGAGGCGGGAGCGAGCTGGGGAAAGGCAGCTTGTTTTCAAAACTGGCCGGAGCCAGTCGTAATGGTGAAGGTAAACACGTTGTGAGAACCATGTTTTAGGATGTGTTCCCAACCCAGCCAAGTGGTTTGGTGACGATGTGGGAATAAACAGGGTCTATTCTCTGCCTCCCATGTTGGGACACTGGGGCTGGGCTTTGAGGGTGATGCTAGGAGAAGCGTTTGGCCACTGGGGACTTCGCATCCATCTGGGAAAATGAGGTGGGGAAAGGGCTTCTAATGAGCCCTCGCTGGGTGCCAGACGTCACACCGAACACTCTAACTTCATCCCCCTTCCCTCAGAGAGAGACTGTTATTTGTCCCATTGGTGGCTCAGACTGCCACCTCCAGTGCAGGAGACCCGGATTTGATCCCTGGGTCAGGAAGATCCCCGGAGTAGGGAATGGCTACCCAGTCCCGTATTCTTGCTTGGAAAATTTCAAGGACAGAGGAGCCTGGCAGGCTACAGTCTATGGGGTTGCGAAGAGTCAGACACGAGTAAGCAACTAACACTTTAACGTTCTCAGATGAGCAAACCAAGGCTCAGAGATGTGAGTTCATTCGCCCAAGGGCACACGGCCAGAGCCTTCTCTGCGGTCTGCCCTATTTTTCTAATGTCCTGTAACCCCTTCTCCCTGGCTTGGCCCTGTAGGCAGTGCCCTGTCTGACCCTCTGTTGTATAGTTGATAGGAAGACAAGACTCCATTTAAACCATGCTTCCCACCCACAAAGGGGGTTCCCAAAGAAGGGGCTTCCTAGAAAAGGGACATCCCAGCTGGGACTTGAAAAGTGTTGTAGGGGTTACCCAGGTGACAGAGGCAAGGGCAAGGGTTCCGGGCAGAAGGAGCAGCCGGTGCAAAGGCCTGGAGGTGGGACTGATTAGAGAAGCTTGAGGGCATCACAGGATGGGGCGGGCAGGGGCTGGGGGTTGGTCACCCTGAAAATGACCTTCATGCATCCTGGGCCCTGAGCCCTGAGCACGGACCTGGGACCTGCCGAGTCCGTGGTGGACGCATGTTAATTTCACACTTGAATGGAGACTCGGAGGGATGGGGGGATGGGACCAAGCAGGGAGCCTGAGCCTGGGAATGTCACTCTAGTGTCTGGGCAGAGGGCGAAGACGGAGGGACCCCATAACTGTCCCCTCGCCCCCTCCTCCCTCCTAGTGCCTGCGGTCCTTGGAGCTGCTGGGGGCGTGTTCCCCCAGCAGGACCTTCAGCTCTTCTGGCGCTGTCAGCGGGTGCACACAGGCAGTGGGCTGATGAGGCCAAAGCTTCCCCCCAACATTTTCTTGAAAGCTCAAGAGCAGCTCTGGGGCCGTGAGCACCTGTGTGTCCGTCGTCTCGATGCGCCAGCTGTCAGCATTTTGCCACATTTGCTTCCTGTCTCTTTCTAAATATGTGTGTGTGTATTTCTGAACCTCTCGAGGGAGGCTGCAGGCATCCTGGTTGTCACCCCTAAATACTTCAGGGCACATCCCAAGGAAAGAGGACATGGTCCCACGCCACCTCCGTACCGTAGCTGCTCCTAATGAAGGAGCAGTGACTCCATCCGGGCATCTGAGTGCCTGCCTGTGGGCAGCTTCCCCCACCATCCCCATCATATCTCTCACACCCATAGTTGTTGTGGTTCAGTTGCCCAGTCGTGTCCGACTCTTTGTGACCCTGTGGACTTCAGCACGCCAAGGTTCCTTGTCCTTCACTATCTCCTGGAGTTTGCTCAAACTCACGTTCGTTGAGTCGGTGATGCCATCCAACCATCTCATCCTCTGTCATCCCCTCCTCCTCCTGCCCTCAGTCTTTCCCAGCATCAGGGTCTTTTCTAATGAGTCGACTCTTTGCATCAGGTGGCCAAAGTATTGGAGCTTCAGCTTCAGCATCAGTCCTTCCAATGAGTATTCAGGACTGATTTCCTTTAGGATGGACTGGTTGGATCTCCTTGTAGTCCAAGGGACTCTCAAGAGCCTTCCCCAACACCGCAATTCAAAAGCATCAACTCTTTGGCGCTCAACTTTCTTTATAGTCCAACTCTCACATCCATACCTGACTACTGGAAAAACCATAGCTTTGACTAGATGGACCTTTGTCGGCAAAGTGATGTCACCACTTTTCAACATACTGTCTAGGTTAGTCATAGCTTTTCTTCCAAGGAGCAAGCGTCTTTTAATTTCATGGCTGCAGTCACCGTACGCAGTGATTTTGGAGCCAAAGAAAAGAAAATCTGCCAGTTTCCACTTTTTCCCCTTCTATTTGCCATGAAGTGATAGGACCGGATGCCATGATCTTCATTTTTTGAATGTTGCATTTTAAGCCAGCTTTTTCACTCTCCTCTTTCACCTTCGTCAAGAGGCTCTTTAGCTCCTCTTTGCTTTCTGCTGTGAGGCTGGTGTCGTCTGCACCCAGGGTAGCTAGTCTATGACTCCAGATTCAGGACCCAAGCCAGGCATTTCGAGTTGCATTTGATGGCCTTGTCTCTTTGGTCTTTTTTTTTTTTTTTTTTTAATCTGGAACAATCCCCTGCCTCGTTTTCTACCTTTTCGCACCAACATTTTAGTATCCTGGACAGTTGTCTTGTCAAATGTCCCACGTTCTGCGTTTGTCTGGTTGTATCCTCATGATTAGACTGGGAGCTGGAATTTGGAGGCAGGCCTGCCTGACCTTTGTGGAGCGGGGGCAGGTGGCCAAGCCCCTCTGAGATCTGCCTGCTGCTCGCCCCACCTCCAACGGACCCCAGGACTATAGGCAGTGAAGCAGTGGCAGCTGCCAGGCCAGGCATGGGGCCAGGGGATACCTGTTTCCTGGCTAATTAGCTGTGTAAAGCAGGGGTAGGGACTGTCTCCCTCTTCCCAGCTCACAGCCAGCAGAACTTGGCTACCTGCTGACCACTCTGTGCTCTGTTTTGGGGGCCTTTGTAATGGGGAAGGGGCAGCCAACTGTGTCTGTGTCTTGAGGGCTTATTGGGTACGGGGGCTGGTGAAGGGTACGGGGGAGGAGGTGGAAGCTGAGAGGCCCTGGGATGGGGGTGCTGCTAGGGGATGGGGCAGAGGGCATGGTCAGGAGAGGGTTGGGACTTCTGAGCTGGGAGATTCCAGGGAAGTCTCCTTCTTTGACCTTGAAAGGGGGCCTTGCCTAAGGTCAGCAGTGGACCAGCACCCCAATGCTTGCTACCCTGCTCCTCCTGTTTATATTATATGATACCAAGGTCACACAAGGTCACACAGCTCATTGGATGACTCGAAGTAGGGGTGGGGGCATCCACTTGGGCATCCATCCTGGGCTCTGAAGGCACAGTCCTGGCCCCTGGCCCCACCCAGCCACCTCAGGTAACTCAGCCAAGTAAGCAGGTCTGCCTGAGCCTCAGTCTCCTCATTGGGAAAACAGGATCACACCTATCTATGGGATTTTATGCCTGTGAAGAGCACCAAGCACTTTAACCTTCACAACTAGCCCATTTGACAGATGAGGAAACTGAGGCTCAGGGCTGGGAGGTACTTCACTGGGGGACACACAGCTAGTAAGCTGTGGAGCTAGGCTTAAACTCGGGCTGTCCATTCCGGCTCCAGAGTATGAGCCCCTAAGCTCCTGGCTGCGCTATGATGGATCTCCTGTGTCTCCAGGTTGAATAGTTAAGGATCAGTCCCTTGGCTCCTGCTGCCTTTCTCTACCAAGTATGGGTGGTAAGTGTAGGGCTGCCCAGTCTCTGTTAGGCCAGGGAAGATTTCCCTCGCCACCCTCCTGCCTGATTCCCTTCCCACTCTCTTGTTCAGTCCCTCAGTCACGTCAGACCCTTTGCGACCCCATGAACTGCAGCACTCCAGGCTCCCCTGTCCTTCACTGTCTCCTGGAGTTTGCTCAGCCTCATGTCCACTGAGTTGATGATGTCATCCAACCATCTCATCCTCTGTCGTCCCCTTCTCCTCCTGCCCTCAATCTTTCCCAGCATCAGGGTCTTTTCTAATGAGTTGGCTCTTCGCATCAGGTGGCCAAAGTATTGGGGCTTCAGCTTCAGCGTCACTCCTTCCAGTGAATATTCAAGGTTGATTTCCTTTAGGATGGACTGGTTTGATCTCCTTGCTGTCCAAGGGACTCTCTACCCTCTGCCAAAACTCTCTTGGAAAATTGCATTCTTTTGCACCAGGTCTGGCTCTTCCTGGTAACCTACAGCTCTCACTGTTCCCTTGCTGCCTCTGTCTCTTTTTTAAGTTGGAGTGTAATTGCTTTATAATGCTGTGTTGGTTTCTGCTGCACAACATCGAGAGTTAGCTGTTTGTGTCCGTGTATCCCCTCCTCCTTGAACCTCCCTCCCCGACCCCGTCCCACCCCTCTAGGTCGTTACAGAGCCTTGAGCTGAGCTCCCTGTGTACGGCAGCTTCCCACTAGCTGTCTGTCTGACACACGGTCGTGGATGTGTGTTAACGCTGCTCTCTCGGTTCGTCCCTCCCTTTCCTTCCCTGTGTCAAGTCCGTTCTCTACTGTCTGCATCTCTACTCCTCCCTGTAAATGGGTTCCCCAGTGCCATGTCTCTGGATTCCACATGTGTGTGTTAATATATGACGTTTGTTTTCCTGACTCTGTACGACAGACTCAGCATTGTGCCCATGGACAGGGCATCTCCTCCAGCCTCTGGTGGGAGGAGAGTGCCGACAAGGGGGGCTTGGCGGGGTCTTGCCACCTGCCCTAGGAGTCTAACTACCAGCGTCCAGGTGTGGGCCGGTGGCTGAGCCACAGACTCGAATGCAGACTCTCACCCTCCCACTGCACGTCCTGCCGCCCTTTGTACCTCAGTTTCCCCATCTGCAACCAGGGCAGAGTGGCAGCTTCCCTGGGAGCATTGTCAAGGCAGCTGAACTGAAGCACAGAAGCCCACCCTGCTCCAGATCGAGGCTCGTGGTGGGTGCTCGGGACTTGGCAGCTGTTATGAGCTTGCTCTGAACAGTTTCTTGAAAAGTGACCTCAATCGAGTCTGATCAGGCACACATGGTGAGGTGCACCCCCTTGGGCCTCCCTTCCCACTTCGCTGGGGAGGGATTTCAGTTCTTTTACTCACCTGACCTGCACCCAACACCCACCTTCCTGCCTGTTCACTCATCCATTCATTCTCCAAGTCTGAATTGAGCACATCCGAGTGCCAGGCCTTGTGCTGGGGACTCAGGAGTATTCACACCTGTTCTGATTGAATTCCCAGGACAGCTAGTGTGGTAGGCACTGTAACTGCTATTCCCATTTTACAAACAGGAAAACTGAGGCGTGGAGTGCTGGAGGTCCTCTCCCAAGGTCCACCCCTACCCTGGGAATGAGTGAGGCCTTAGAGGTGGTTACATGTTCTTGTTCAGTGACTTTAGAGAAATTACTGGTTTTGTTCCAACCCGAACTGATTCAGTACTTTTCAGAAAAAAACTTTCTTTTTGTTGTTTATTTCACGGTTCAGTAAAGAATGACTATTTGGGCTCGGCTGGAGGTTCTGCTACTTTATATGGCTTGTTCTAGCTTCTCGTTCACGCCTCCATTCTTGCCTTGCCTGTAAAAAGAACCTGGGGCTGAATGCTTTGAGGGGCTGGAGGGCTGGGTAGAGGAGGGGAGGGTGCTGGGTGCTTCCAGGGCAGAGGAGGGGGTTCAGCCTTTCTGGCCCGGCCCTCCATGTGCTGGCAGGGCGGCTGAGTGCCTGGGGACACCAGTGACTTCTCTGACCACCCTGTCCCCAGGGACGCCAGATGGGGACAACTGATCCTCTGCGTTGGCCCGGGCACACAGTCCTGCCTGCCTTGCCCAGGACAGCAGGGAGAGGCCAGCCCCTGCCTGCAAGAGGCTGATCTTGACAGTCCTCCCAGCAGCTCAGTGGGTGTCTGGAGGGGATGGGCCATGGTTGCCCCCTGGGGTCAGGATGGTCAGACTGAGACTGCTCACCAGCTGGGGGTAGGGGACGGCAGGTATCTTCTTGTTCAGAGCTGGCTGGTGTCCAGAAATGTCCAGACGTGGGCAGAATGGCCGTGGGTGGGGGTGGGGAGGGCAGCAAGGAGGCTCCCCTGTGTCTGTCTGTCCCCTAGGACACCTCCCTGAGCTAAAAGGCCACTTTTCTCTTTTCTCTTGCAGTTACCGAGAAGGAAGTCCAGCAGTGGTGAGTAGCTGCGTTTTCCCAAAATTGTTGGGTGGGTTGGGAGTGTTGGCTTCGTGCTGATGGGCCGGCAGCCCAGCTGCCCAGGACAGGGGCACATGGAGGGCCCTCTGAGAGCGGCTTATCCACAAACAGGTCCAGGCAGCCTTGGGTTCAGATTCCTTTGTTCACAAGGAACTAACTTAGATCCAACTGAACTGTGGTTGGGGGTGGTGGTGGGTTGGTGGTGACCCCATGCCTTGGATGGCATCTCTGAGGACCACCAGTGTTAATTTCAGACCCTGCTCACCCGAGGAGGGGGTTTGAACCAGAAGCAAGTCAGGAGACTGGATCCCAGGCCCAGCTTTCTCACTGGATTATCACGTGGTCTTGAGAAGTCTCTTCCCCTCTCTGGGGTTCAGCCACTCTCTCTAATAAAGTGATTGAATAGATTGGATCAAGGATGGTAGATAGTTTTCTTCTTGGATGCCAGCTCTGATCAGTCCACAGTAGCTGCCTGGACTGCTGTGTTAAGGAAGATTCTGAGGCCGTAAGTCATGGAGCAAACGGAAGGTATAGCAGTGAGGCATCAATGAGGTCTGTGATGGATTAGCGATGCCTGCCCCGGGGTGGGGAGAGGAGAGTGGTGTACTGTCTGTTACTGCAGAATGTGGAGCCCCCAGGGGAGGCTCACTGTTAGGTGAACCTGAGTTGGGGGTGGATAGGTGAGCAAGGAGGGGAGCTTGGAGACCTTCTAGAAAGTTTGGTGGCTTAGAGTCCCAGCCTTGCCTCTTCCCATCTCTTTGGCCTCTGAGCCTCCGGTTCCCCATGTAGGAATAATGAGGGATTGAAGTGGTAGTCCCTGTAAAGGTCAGAGCACAGGGCCCAAGGGCTGACAGCCATTGACAGTTGTCTTCCGTCCACTGTTCAGACATGCACTCCATCACAGTAGGGAAGGTCGCAGGCCACGAGACTCCTGGGGGAGCCCTTGGCAGCCTACACCTCCCTGACCCTCAGTCCAGGCGGCAGAGGGGGAGAGCTGTGGCTACCCTGCCCAGCTCGGGTGACCCCTTGCCAGAGACCCCAGCCAGGTGGGCAGCCCCTGGGTGGTGAGCTGACTGCAGGGATGGAGGGGGGCGGGAGCAATGCCGCCTCGTTCTTCCTTCCCCATGTCCTCGGCCCTGACAGGTGGGCCTGACCCACCTCTGACCCCATTTTCCACTTCGCCACTCCCCTAGGTGGGCGTCCAGAAATGCTCCTGCTTCTCGGTCTTATCCTCCAGGCTCACCCTCCTGGATCGCCTCACCCCGCCGCTTAAAGCCCCTTTGTGGGGACTTCCCTGGTGGTCCAGTGGCTGAGACTCCGAGCTCCCAAGGCAGGGGTTCCGTCCTTGGTCAAAGAACTAGATCCCACACGCGACAATGAAGAGCAAAGACCCTGCATGCCTCGACTAAAACCCCATGCAGCCAAGCAAAGCAAACGAATATATAAGTATAAAAGCCCCTCATGGCTTCTTACTGCACTTAGCATAAAGGCCCAGCCTCTTGCCTGGCCCTCAAGGCTCCCCGAAGTCTCTGGCCTCACCTGCTGGCTCACCAGGCACCAGCCACACCAGGCTGCCTCCTGCCTCAGGGCCTCCGTCCCTGCTATTCCCGCAGCCGCAGATCTTGGCATCTTTGCTGCAGCGTCGCCTCGTGGGAGAGGTCACACTGACCACCCTCCCTGTCTCTCCAGCCCGGCCCAGGGTGGTCTTGTCTGGGGCTGACTTTCACTAGCTGCTCCACAGAAGAGGAGCCAGGCCCAGGGTCTTCTGTGACTCTGTGCTGGTCCTGGGCCACGCAGTGAGCAGAAGCAGAGCTGGGCAGGTGCCAGGTCCCCCCAGGCAGGCCCAGATCCCAGGTGGTCAGGAGCGCAAAGCAGGCCACAGTGATGCGAGGCTGGGCTGGGCCACGTGGGCTCTCGCTGCCCACCTGGCTTCATGTTGGTCGCCCCCTTGGCTGCCCCCAGCTCTGTATTCGCAGAGAGGAAGAGGCTGGGGGCTCAGGGAGGTGGGGCTGGTGTGAGGTCTGGGTCCACAGCCATCCCCTTGACCATCTTGACCATCTCATTTCCTGCCCTGAGCTCCATTCACCACAGTGGAAGACTGAAGACCTCGATGGGGGCTGAGTAGGAGACCGCAGACAGTGGTACCCAACCTTTTTGGCCCCAGGGGGACATTTCACGGGAGACCGTTTTCCCATGGACCGGGAAGCAGGGGGATGGTTTGGGGATGATTCAAGCACATTCCATTTATCATGCGCTTTATTTCTAATCTGATGCTGCCGCTGACCAGACCAGAGGTACCGGTCTGCAGCCCAGAGGTTGGGGACCCCTGCCATAGCAGGCCCCAGGCCCTTACAATCGACTGTGACATCGTGGTCACCTGGAGAGTGAAGGGAACATGATCCCCAATGGGAGCAACAGGGCGTAAATAGTGGCCCCAAGACGGTTTTGTGGTGAAGAATGTGCAGAGGGAACAGCAGATGGGGAGGAAACTGGCCAGAGGCTGGTAGTGGGTGTGTTGGGGGTGGTGGCCTCACGGATTATGGGTATTTTCTTTCTCTTGCATTTTCTATTTTATAAGTTTTCCGTAACGCTTTTTATTATGTTTATAATAACCAAATAGCCTGATGGCATTGTAACAGAGACAGTGGGTGAGGCAGGAAGAATTCTGCAGCTGCCTTGACAGGGCCAGCTGTCAATCCTGGATCCTTGTCTGCAGTCACAGCCCTGGGTTAAGGAGGCTGCCTCTCCTTAACATCTGTGGGCGCCTCCTGTGGGCCAGGTGCTTAAAAACAATGCCGGGAGGTCAGGCTAGGAGCAGCCCATTTTACAGATGAAGAAACTGAGGCTCTGAGACACTTTCCTGGGTCACCCAGCTGTGTGTGTGTGTGTGTGTGTGTGTGTGTGTGTGTGTAGTCTGAGTCCAGCTTGCTGGCCTCCGTGGCCAGGGGTACAGGGGCTCAGCCCTGCCCGCTCTGGCTTTGGGAAATCCTACAAAGCTGAGGGCTGCGGAGGGTGGGAGGGTGATAGGACTTAGAAGGGGGAGGGGAGAGGTGCAGGGAAGAGGTCCCAGCCGCAGGGATGTCTGTGAGCCCCTCCTCCGGATCGTCTGAAGGCTGGTCTCCAGGGAGCTGGGCGGGGAATGCCATGGGAAAGGAGGTGTTTGAAAAGATAATGGGGACAGTTTGCCAGGGATGCTGCGGCAGGCAGTCCCAGCTGCGTTTGGCTGATTGCAGCTGGGGTTATGCTTTCTTCTTCATCTACCTATTTATTTCCCACTTTTCACACTGCAGAAGGCAGCGTCCGCCACACTTAACCCTTGGCAGGAAGGCGGGTGGGTATGGCAGGGCTCGCTTCAAGCTGGGTCCCAGAGGACAAGGCTCTGTGGGATCTGAGAGCAGCGGATCCCAGGAAGGCCTGGAAGGCCAGGGCCTTGGGGAATGAGGCCCTGGTGGCCTTGGGGCCGCGGTGCCTGCCGAGAATGGGAAGCTGAGCTGGAATCGGACCTGCGGGTCGTGGCCGGTGTTCATTCATTCACTCATCACTCATTCATTCATTAATTCACACCCTCATTCGCTCATTCATTCACTCCCTCATTCCTCCACCCACTCACTCATTCATTAATTCACTCTCATTGCTCCTTCACTCTGTCATTCACCATTCATTCACTCATTGGGTCATGCCCTCACTCACTCATTCATGCCCTACTCCCATTCGCTGGCTCACGTTCATTCACTCCCTCCCTGATTCACTCATTCATTCACCCACTCCCCCTTTCCTTCACTCCCTCATTCATTCATTCATTTGCTGGTCCATTCATTCAATAAATCTGTACTGAGCACCTGATCTGTGCCAAGCACCCTCCCAGCGCCAGGGGCAGTAGGGACTGGGGGAGACGAGGCGCTGGAGTCTCCCAGGGGACCCAGGCTGGCGCAGTGGGGGGGCAGACACAGGCTGGTGCCAGGGTGGGAGGCATACAGGAAGGAGTGTTTTGTAAGTGGCGTTCAGCCTGCAGTGTTTTATGAAATGACAGATTTCTCTTCCTTCCCTTTCCCTCTTAAAGAGGCGTCAGAAGGCAGTTGTCGAATCTAGGCTTTTCTTTGCTCATCTCCACCCTGTCATGGAGAGCTGACTCTCAGGTACAGTCAGCCTCGTCAGACGCCTGTGCTCTGGTGGCTGGAAACCGCGTGTGCGGAGCTCCAGGGCCGGGCTGTGTCCCGGATTTGATTCCATGGCTTCTCCTCCGATTCCTAAAGAGTTAAGACCCCTGCTCTGAGACAAGATTGTGTGAGGACGCTTCGTGCCTCCCCCCTCCCCCGGCCTGACCTTCACCAGCATCCACGCCAGGACTTCTGTCGCTTCCACCATTGGGCTGGAACCAGGCAGAAGGCGCCCAGGAAAATAGGCCGTGGAGGTTTTGGGCCACGGCTGGTGACTGGCCACACACAGAGGTGGTGGTGGGGCTCCACCTCGGGGCCCCCGTTTGCCCACTGTGCGACTCGCTAGGCATTTACTGAGCCCCTACTGTGTGTCTTGGGCTTCCTGTGTAGCTGAGTCGGTAAAGCATCTGCCTGCAATATGGAAGACCTGGGTTCAATTCTGGGTTGGAAAGATCCCCTGGAGAAGGAGACGGCAACCCACTCCAGTGTTCTTGCCTGGAGAAGCCCATGGACCCTAACGGGCTGCAGTTTGTGGGATCGCAAGAGTAGGACGTGACTTAGCGCTCTATTTATTGTTTTGTTGTGTGTCAGAACAACCTGCAGATTCAGGGTAAACTGGAAGATGTGAGGTTCCTGCCTCAGTAGACTCTGCAATGCACTCACTGGCCTGTCATCACAGAGGCTACGGGCACCATTGCGAGGCCCAGGCCAGGGACAGGGTGCTGTGAGTGTGTGTGCTGGAGCCTGGCTCTGTCTGGGGTGGGCAGAGAGGGCTTCTCTAGGAAGCACTGAAGCTAAGAACAAAAGGGGGAAAGAGGAGGCAAGGAGTGTGCTGGGCTGAAGAAATGCCATGTGGTGGCCCTGAGCCAAGAGGAGATATAACAGCTCCCAGCCTCAGTTTCCCCATCTGTACAATGGGTGTAATAATCCCCACTTCCTGGGTTTGTTGGGACAATTTGGTGAAATGGTGCCTGGAAATCACATAGCCTCATGTCTGTGCATGCATGCTAAGTCACTTCAGTCATGTCCAACTCTTTGCCACCCTGTGGACTGTAACCCGCCAGGCTCCTCTCTCCATGGAACTCCCCACACAAGAATACTGGAGTGGGTTGTCATGCCCTCCTCCAAGAGATCTTCCTGACTCAGGCATCAAACCTGCATCTCCTGTGGTTCCTGCATTGCAGGTGGATTCTTTTACTGCTGAGCCACCTGGGAAGCCCAGGTCCCTGTTGTTAGGAATCCTGGACCACTGGAAAGCAGACACTGGGGAAGACCCTCTCTCTGCTCTGTGGGGCTCCCTGGAGACCTTCTAGTCCTCTGGTCCTCCACTGAAGTAGCTCTGCCCCAGGGGAGATGTTGGCATTGTCTGGAGACACCTTGGGTTGTCATAACTTGGGGTGGGGATGCTTCTGGTATCTAGCAGGGGGAGGCCAGGGAGGCCGTCAAATATTCTATCTCTTTGGACAGGCCCCCACGACCAAGAATCGTCTGACTCCAGATGTCAATAGTGTTGGTGGAAAACCCTGATCTAGTCTAAGCCATTTATTTTACCAGCAGAGAAACTGTGGGAGCTTGCGGGAAAGGGCTTTCCTCGGGCCCCTCTGATGAGCCAGGACTGGAGCACAGGGCGGGCTCCGGAGCAGGTTTCCAGGCAGCTGTATGTCTGAAGCAGAGAGAGAGGGGTGGTGGAGAGAGAGGGAGGAAGCCCTGGGCCTGTTGGAACCTGAGCCAGGGCCGAGGATGGGGGCGCAGTCACGTACGTCTCTTGTTATCCTGGGATGGAATTCCTGGGCAGGAACTCAGTTATTAAGCAGCAGCTCCCTTGTGTGCCCGCTGTGGGGAGGGGGTGTGTGCCTGGGGTGTGTGTCCTGGCTCTGCCAGCCAGGGGTGCTGAGCTGCACCTCGGAACCGGACCTTGGCAGGAAGTCCTGATCTCAGAGCCATGAGGGCTTGAAGAGCAAATTCAGGGCCCTGGAGGCCACTGGAGCATCTGGGCCCAGACTCCTCTCTTCTTCAGCAAGACAGGGTGCCCCCATCTTCTGATGATGGGGTTACAGTGTTTGGAGAGCAAGCACTTGCCTTTACATGCAGCTTGGCTCACAGGAGAGGCGGATGAAGAGCGAGCCTGGGAGGCAGGAGTCCCGGGACCGAGCCCTGTGTCTGCTGTGTGGCCTTGGGCCAGTCTCTCTCCCTCTCTGGGCCCCCAGTTTCCCATCGATCCATGGCAGGATGGGAGTGTACCCGTAGTTCTGTAACCATCTGCCTGGAGTTCTCAGATTCCGACCAGGGTCTCCAGGGCTCTGGAAGAATGCCCGTGACACCTCGGCTCTTTTTATTTATTTTATTTGTGTTTATTCATTCATTCATTCATCCAGCTCATTCATTGAGCTCAGTGGACATTTACTGAGCCCCCATTACGTGCAGGCCCTGGGCCAGGCACGTGGGCACCGTGGCGTCAGGGAGTTTGCAGTCTGATGGGGGACCCTGAAGGTATGCGCGGTACAGTGTTGTTCCTGCTGCCCTGGGGTCTTTCTAGGGCTAGGGGAGCAGATGAGCAGTGCAGCCCCTGGGGGGGGCCCGGGCAGACTTCTGGAAGGAAGCTGGGACCTGGTGGATAAGTGCGTTAGCCAGGCGAAGAGGAAGAGAAGAAGGTGTTTTGCAGGCCCAGGGACCCATAGGTCCGAAGGCTGGGAGGGTGGCTGGCATGGCCAACTCTGGAAAGTGCCACAGGGTGTGGAATATGGGCCTGGCGGGGGGACAGTGGGCAGGGGAGGCTGGGCCATCAGGCCGGGGTGGGGCTGCTGCTGATGGCACCAAGGGGGCTGGGCCCCACAGGGACAGGGACAATCTCTGCCAGGGAAACAAGACACCCACCCCCAAGCCCAAGGTTTCCCACTGAGGCCAGCCTCCCTGCACCCCCCGGGAAAGCTGCAGGGCCCCCACTGCCAGCGCCCCCTGCAGGCTCACATAGCACTGCCAGCTCCCCGCCCACTGCCCTGCCTTCCCCTCCCGGGGGGCCAGGCAGCCCCAGGGACCGGGCCAGGAGAAGGCTTTGGGCACCTTCGGGTCTCTCGCTGTTGTTTTTAATAATTGTTTAGAATCGCTCGAGTAACACACAGCCCCCTGGGGGGAAATGGGAGGCGCTGGGGGACACCAGGGGAAGTGTGGCCCCCATCTGGGTCTCCAGGGCCTGCTGTCCCCCAACGTGGGTCATCACGTCCTGGCGCCAGGCCTGCCGCCTCCTCGTGCCCAGGGACCCATCCTGGCCCTGAGGGTCACAGACCAGGCCTCGGCTCTGAAATGCTTCTCCCTAGCTCTCCATCCTGGCCCAGGCATGGAGATTTGTGCCTGGAACACACACCTGGGAAGGATGCTTTGTCAGGGGGACCGGCCCTTTCCTGGTCCCTGCTATGGGAGGGGCCCTGACCTCAGTGCCTTCATCTGTGAAGTGGGGTCACTGAACCCACTGAGCGGGGCTGAGGGGCGATTGCAAGAGGAACTGTCCACGAAGGCTTAGGCCAGTGCCCAGCATGGGGCTGTTGTCAAAGGTAATGAGACAGGACAACTGAGCCTGTACCGCCTCCCTGGGCCTCTGGCCCCTCAAGGTGCCCCAGGGGGTGGGTGGGAGGGCACATGGAGGCCCAACCTCCTTTATGACCCCTTGCTTGTGATGGGCACTACCTATGATGAGAACTCACACTAGCCAGACCCCGAGCCCTGCTCCATCTCCTGGCTTCCTCCCGGCCTCTCCTTCACCCTTGAAGGAACGCTGACATGTTAGCAAGAGTTTTGTCTTGCTTTCTTTCTGATGTCTGACCTCAATCACTTAGGTCCCAGGCTTCCCTGGTGGCTCAGATGGTAAGGAATCTGCCTGCAATGCAGGAGACCCAGGTTTGGTCACTGGGTGGGGAAGAGCCCCTGAAGAAGGGAATGGCTACCCACTCCAGTACTCTTGCCTGGAGAACCCCATGGACAGAGGAGCCTGGTGGGCTACGGTCCATGGGGTCCCAAAGAGTCAGACACACCCAAACGACTAACACCTTCACGATCGCCAAGGCCCCCTCCTCCCTGTGCCTTGCACGTCCCTTCCCCCAGCCCAAGCCCCTCAGATTGTTCTCCAAGGGTGGGGGCACTGTGGCTTCCCCACAGGCTCCTGGTCAGCCCCCAGTCACGCCTCTCCAGTAACTTTCCCAGGACCTGATCGGAGAGTGGCCCCAGTAGACTGGAGCAGTGTGGGGCAGCTGGGGACATCTTCAGGGCTGGTGTCTCTGAGCATCTGGCCCTCTCAGTGGATACTTCATACCCTGCCTCAGCTCCAGTCTAGGTTGCGAGGACTTGCAAATCTCTCCATGACGGAGCCTCAGTTTCCTCATCTTTAAAATGGCCTTGGGAACTCCTTGGCAGTCCAGGGGTTAGGACTCTGCACTTTCACTGCCAAGGGCTGGGATTCAATCCCTGGTCGGGGAACTGAAATCCCACATGCCACACCATAAAAAAGAAATGGTGGGAGGGCCGTCCTCCTAATACTTTGCTCATGGGCCTGTTTGGGTGTCCCAAGAGAATCAGGTTTGCAAAGCTCCCAGCAGACAGTGGCTGAGCGGAGGTAACAGCTGGTAGCCGATAAAAGCTGATCCGTCTCTCTGCCCCCATTTGTGCTGGGAATCCTTCTCAGAGGAAGGTATGTCCTGGCTGGAGTTGCCAAGCTCCATGCAGGAGCCAGCTGGTGAACTGATTTAAAAGAGCACTGAGGTCATGATACTAAAGGTCCTGCCATCGATTATTTTTTATGTCCAGCCCTGTGCCAAGGATGCTGTCAGCATCTCGCACAGTCCCTGCATGACGGATGTGACAGCTGTCCCTGTTCGTAGAGGAGATGAGTCAGGCTCAGAGAGGTGAAGCCGCTTGCCCGAGGACGCACAGCCCGCGAATGGCAGACCCAGGATGAGGGCTGTGAAGCCATGTTGCCATCAGCTGGCCGGCTGTCTGGAGGGTCCCGGCTGTCTGGGAATGCAGGGTGGACAGGTCCAGTTGGGACCCCCCCGAGGTGCCCTGGGAGATTGCTGGGCTCTGCCTGCATTGCTTACCCAGTTCCCTGGGAACAGAGGCAGGGGAGCTGGTGTGTGCACACCGGAGGGGGTGCAGGCATGTGGGAGGAGCCAGCTGCTAGGCCCCAGATGGTGGCTCTGCCCACCAGCGCCACCAGCCTGCCCTGCTCTAGGAGGGGCTCAGTGGAGAAGGTGGGGGAGGCGGGAGTGCCTTGCGCAAGAGTGAGGCTTCGAGGAGGTTGTTTGTGTGAGTTTTGTGTTAGGCACCTGTGTGGAGCGGGGGGCTGAGTGGCCACGTGACTCCTACCCACTGGGAAAGATGAGGCTCAGAGAGGTATGGCCACCTTTCGCCAGTCACACAGCTAACGAGAGGCAGGGGTGGGATGAGCCCAGGCCTATGATGTCCAGGTCTGTGCTCACGACCCCATGTGACACGGTTTCCCAGAACAGGGCCTCCAGCTTCTGGGGCGCTGGGCAGGAGCTCCCAGCAGGTGGTGATGCTGGAGTCTCCTTCACCGTCTCTCGCCTGGCCTCTACCTCCAGGTACAAGGGCTTCATCAAGGACTGCCCCAGTGGGCAGCTGGACGCAGCAGGCTTCCAGAAGATCTACAAGCAGTTCTTCCCATTTGGGGACCCCACCAAGTTCGCCACGTTTGTTTTCAATGTCTTTGATGAGAACAAGGTGAGCTGGGGATTGATGGGTCCTGCACCAGCCCGGAGTCCCCTCCCACCCACCCCCAAAACCATCCCAGAGTCCCCTCCACCCTCCACAACCAGCCCACAGTCCCCTCCTTCCTGAGGCGTCTCCACATCCATGCTCACCCACTGATGTTCCCTTCGGAGAAGAAATACATACCCATACACACAGATGCACACACATGCCATGCACACACACACGAACATGTGCACTCGTATTGCACACAAATGCCTGCACGTGTATACGCTGCATGAGCTCCAGTGTGCGCAAGGCACCTGCAGAGATCCACGTACGCACACACATACCATCCACACAGACATGCGTGTATACACACATGCACACATATACATCTGCTTTGACCCTTTTCTTACAAGGACAAAATACAAATGCCTCCAGGGATGATAATAGGATTTGTAATCGTAACAGACACTTACTGAACCCTTACGAGCATTGTTTTTACCGAGACCTTACAACCGACTACCAGAAAAGGATGCCTTTTAATTATCCCCATTTAGCAGATGAGGAAACCGACAGTCATATACTATGAGATCCTTTGTGCCTGGCTTCTTTCACTGAGCATGATGTTTTCAAGGCTCATTCGCGTTATAGCGCGTCCACCCCTGTGCCCCAGGCGATGGCCACCCGGACAATCGGCATATACCTGCCGTTGGGGCATCTGCAGTCCTCCGGACTCCATCCCACGCTGGCATATTTCCTGGCATCCCCCGTGTTTCTGGTGGATGTCCTGTCACTTGTTTCCACGCTCCACGCTGTTGGGCACTCAGGCTTGTTTCTGCTCTTTCATACCCTGGCTTTCTCCGCAGGCTGCCTGGCCCTGGGAAGAGCTCCAGTGGCCTCTCTGGGGTCTCAGTGTCCTCAGCTGTAGACCAAATAGGAGTGAACAGTCCAGAGCCCCGCCTTCTTCTCAAACCTCTGAGCCAGTGGTTCTAGGCTGAGGAGAAGGGGGTTCTGGCAGCCGCTGTGCTGTGCTGATGGAGCCGCTGGCTGTTCCTTCCACCAGCTGTGGAGTCAGGCCCTCCCCCTGGCTCGCCCTGTCGCTGTCCCTCCTACCGGCCTGTCCCATTTCTAGTCCTCCCCTCCCCCCGATCTTCTCTGAACCTCATCCCTTCCCTCCCATGCTCTGCTCTTGGGGGTCTGGTACCTGCTGCCGTCCGTCCATCACCATCCGTCGGAGAAGGGGCCTGACCAGCATTAACCGAGGCCACGCCTGCCTTTCTCTCTCCTGCAGGACGGGCGGATCGAGTTCTCTGAGTTCATCCAGGCACTGTCGGTGACCTCAAGGGGAACCCTGGATGAGAAGCTGCGGTGTAAGTCCTGCTCCCTGGCAGTCCCAGGCTGGAGGGAGGCCAAACACCCGGGCCCAGGCCGTCTGCCCGGGGCTGACAGTGGCACAGATGTCCTGTCCTTCCAGGTCAGAGGCGGTTTCCCAGGGGTGCCCAGGCAGGAGGAACATGGCTTCTTTAAGCGGGTGGACAGATGGGGCAGGAGCAGAGGGACATTTGAGCAGGTGCAGACATAGGAGGCTCAGTGGTAAAGGCATCTGCCTGTAACCTGACCCGGGTGTGATCCCTGGGTTGGGAAGGCCCCCTGGAGGAGGAAATGGCAACTCACTCCAGTGTTCTTGCCTGGAGAATTCCATGGACAGAGGAGCCTGGCAGGCTACAGTCCATGGGGTCACAAAGAGACGGACACGACTGAGCGGTTAACACACACAGACATGGGACCTCGGGCAAGACAGCGTGGAGCTAAGAGCTCCGCTTCCAGGGCTGGATCCACTGCTTTGGAGGCTGTTGTGATGACTGATCTAATTCATTCACTTATGTCCTGGTTCAGCCAACGGATACTGACCAAACACGGCAACGTGTCAGTACTGGACAGAGGCCGGGACCCACTGGAGCATCAGATAGACAGGCACCTGCCTTCGCGGCTGTCAGTCTAGCACAGGGGCGTTGTCCATAAGGTCCCAGAAAACTGCAGCCAAGGCAGGAAGCGCGAGATGTGAGCTGACTGGACAGGAACTGACCCTGTTGTGTGTTGGGAGCTGAGCTGGGAAGAGGGAAGCTGGCTGGGAGAGGGAGGAGGGAAGAGGGCTCGTGGCAGGGGAACAGCATGTGCGAGGCCCTCAAAAGGGTCAAGAGAAGGATTCAGAGGGGAGAGTGAGGGAATCTGGAGAGAAGACGAAGACCGTGGGCTAGAACTCACTTCTCCATGAATGCAGAGATCCAAAGAATAGCAAGGAGAGATAAGAAAGCCTTCCTCAGTGATTGATGCAAAGAAATAGAGGAAAACAATAGAACAGGAAAGACTAGAGAGCTCTTCAAGAAAATTAGAGATACCAAGGGAACATTTCATGCAAAGATGGGCACAATAAAGGACAGAAATGGTTTGGACCTAACAGAAGCAGAAGATATTAAGAAGAGGTGGCAAGAATACACAGAAGAACTACACAAAAAAGGTCTTCATGACCCAGATAACCACGATGGTGTGATCACTCACCTAGAACCAGACGTCCTGGAGTGTGAAGTCAAGTGGGCCGTAGGAAGCATCACTATGAACAAAGCTAGTGGAGGTGATGGAATTCCGGCTGAGTTGTTTCAAATCCTAAAAGATGATGTTGTGAAAGTGCTGCACTCGATATGCCAGCACATTTGGAAAACTCAGCAGTGGCCACAGGACTGGAAAAGGTCAGTTTTCATTCCAATCCCAAAGAAAGGCAATGCCAAAGAATGTTCCAACTATCACACAATTGCACTCATCTCACACGCTTTCTCCAAGCCAGGCTTCAACACTACGTGAACCAAGAGCTTCCAGATGTTCAAACTGGATTTAGAAAAGGCAGAGGAGCCAGAGATCAAATTGCCAATATCCGTTGGATCATAGAAAAAAACAAGAGCATTCCAGGAAAACATCCACTTCTGCTTCATTGACTACACGAAGGCCTTTGACTGTGTGGGTCACAACAAACTGTGGAAAATTCTTAAAGAGATGGAAATACCAGACCACCTTGCCTGTCTCCTGAAAAACCTGTATGCAGGTCAAGAAGCAACAGTTAGAACTGGACATGGAACAACAGACTGGTTCCAAATTGGGAAAGGAGTATGTTAAGGCTGTCTATTGTCACCCTGCTTATTTAACTTTTATGCAGAGTACATCATGAGAAATGCTGGGCTGGATGAAGCACAGGCTGAAATCAAGATTGCTGGGAGAAATATCAATAACCTCAGATATGCAGATGACACCACCCTTATGGTACCACCGTTATGAAGAGGAACTAAAGAACCTCTTGATGAAAGTGAAGAAGGAAAGTGAAAAAGCTGGCTTAAAACTCAACATTCAAAAAACTAAGATCATGGCATTAGCTCCCATCACTTCATAGCAAATAGATGGGAAAACAATGAAACAGTGTCAGACTATTTTCTTGGGCTCCAAAATCACTGCAACCATGAAACTAAAAGATGCTTGCTCTTTGGAAGAAAAACTATGAAAAACTTAGACAGCATATTAAAAAAGTAGAGGCATTACTTTACCAACAAAGGTCTGTCTTGTCAAAGCTACAGTTTTTCCAGTAGTCATGTATGGATGTGAGAGTTAGATCATAAAGAAGGCTGAGCACTGAAGAACTGATGCTTGTGAACTGTGGTGTTGGAGAAGACTCTTGAGAGTTCCTGGGACTGCAAGGATATCCAGCCAGTACATTCTAAAGGAAATCAGTCCTGAATATTCATTGGAAAGACTGACGCTAAAGCTGAAGCTCCAATACTTTGGCCACCTAATGCAAAGAGTTGACTCATTAGAAAAGACCTTGATGCTGGGAAAGATTGAGGGCAGGAGGGGAAGGGGATGACAGAGGATGAGATGGTTGGATGGCATCACTGACTCAGTGGACATGAGTTTGAGCAAGCTCCAGGAGATGGTGAAGGACAGAGAAGCCTGGCCTGCTGCAGTCCATGAGGTCACAAAGAGTCGGACATGGCTGAGCGACTGAACAACACCACTTCTTACTGAGACATCTTCACCGCTTTACATCGGCACCAAGAAAATGCAGCGGTTTCTTTTAGGAATAAAAGAGGATTTTATTTATGCAGAAGCTCCTCCCCCTTTCCCAGGCATGTGATTTTATTTTCTAAGGTGACCCTAGCTGGATACAGCATCAGTGTGGAGAGGGAGTGACTGAGAGCAGGCAGAGGCTGGTGGGTGGGGAGGGAGAGCGGTGGCTTGGGAGATCCTGCTGGGGCCTCCGCTCTTGCAGACTTCTAGTTGAAATGGTACCTGTGTCCCTTTTATGAGTGTGTGTCTGTCTGTCTCCTCCCATCTGTGTTGATGTAAATATTCATTGGGCTTCCCAGGTGGCTCAGCGGTAAAGCATTCACCTGCTAATGCAGGAGATGTGAGATTGATCCCCGGGTGGGGAAGAGCCCCTGGAGTAGGAAATGGCAACCCACTCCAGTATTCTTGTCTGGGAAATCGCATGGGCGGAGGAGCCTGGTGGCCTACAGTCCGTGGGGTCGCACAGAGTCAGAGACGGCTGAGCGAATAGACAACAACAGATATTCATTGACTGGATGAGTGATGGGGCTCGTGGCCGGACTGCATACTGAGATGCAGGGTGGGACGGCTCCCCTGCCCCGGGCCAGGGGTGATTCCGTCCTGGCTGGCTGATTGCAGGGGCCTTCAAGCTCTACGACTTGGACAACGACGGCTACATCACCAGGAACGAGATGCTGGACATTGTGGACGCCATTTACCAGATGGTGGTGAGAAACTTGGGTCTTATGGGGTCGGGGGTGGCCGTAGGGACATGACATTTAGTGGCTGGGCCTGGCCCAGAGGAAGCACCCCCTGGGGCAGCTCTCCTGCCAGGGGTAAGAGATGGCCAGAGGAGGGTCACTGCCCGGGGTTGCTCTGTGCAGATGGAGGCTGGGGTGGATGGGATGCTCTGGAGCAGAATTACAGATGGTGGAGACATTGTAGGGAGTCGGAGGGAGGGAGAGGCAGGCCTCATCTGGAACTGCCCCGGTCTGGGGGGGCATGTTTTTTTTTTGGCTGTGCCCCAGGTCATGTGGGATCTTAGTTCCCTGACTAGGGATCGAACCCTCACCCTCTGCATTGGAAGTGTAGGGTCTTAACCACTGCACCATGTGGGAGGTCCTGGGGTGGGGGAGAGGGCGTATTTTTGAGCAAAGGGCCCCAAGTCAGGTGTGGCAGGGGCCAGTCCGTACCTCATCTGTCCCTGGCAGGGAAACACTGTGGAGCTCCCTGAGGAGGAGAATACCCCGGAGAAGAGGGTGGACCGGATCTTCGCTATGATGGACAAGGTGAGACCCCCTTGCATAGGCTCCACTGGCCACCTAGGGGCCCGACTCCAGGTAGGCATCATGACTGCTGTGATGTCCACTGGTCTGGCTGGCAGCCATCTCCTTTGAACAGCAAGGGTTTTAAATAAATTTGTCCAGCTCTTTCTCTTTGATCCACTAAGATTCTCAACCTTATAAATTTTTTGCCATGGACCAGAGATGTTGGCATTCTGGACAAGTTGGCTGTGGACTCCTCAGAATAATGATTTTTAAGTGCATTAGATAAAATCCACAGAGTTAAGAAGGGAGCTATTTGGAATACAGCTGGCAAGACCTTTTTTGAAAAAGAATTTGTGATGTGAGCTTCTTTATGAATCCATTGGGTAATAAGATATAGAGGTGGGTTTAAGCATCCTGTAATACCAAGTGGGGCGATATGTACTGGTGGTCCTATAGCAGCCGTGATGTGTCATGAAAATGCCGAGATCCCCACGGTTGACAAAGTCACAGGTACTTCCGGTCCCATGGGGTATCATCACCTAGATTCATGATGGAAGGAAGGGCTCAATTTCAGGTAGAAGTTAGCAAAAAGGACGACCTCATTTTTTCCCATTTTAGTTCACAGACCTGCTGAATTCTGTCCACAGACCCCAGTTTAAGAAACTCTTCTTTTTAAAATGAGTTTGTTATTTTTATTATTATTTTTTACAGTGGGCCCTTGTTGGTTATCTATTTTAAATATAGCAGCATGTCCTTGGCAATCTCAAACTCCCAGTCTAGCTCTCCCCCTAACCCCCCACCCCCGCTGGTAACCAGGGGAATAAATTCATTCTCTCAGTCTGTGAGTCTGTTTTGTAAATAAGTTCATTCTTATCATTTTTTTTTAACTTTTTATTCTGGGTTGGGGTATAGCCAATTGACAAACAGTGTTGTGATGGTTTCAGGTAGACAGCAAAGGGACTCAGCCATACAGATAACATGTCCAGATTCCCCCAAACTCCCCTCCCACCCAGGCTGCCACATGACATTGAGCAGAGTCCCCTGAGCTATACAGCAGGTCCTTGTTGGTTTTCCATTTTAAATCCAGCAGTGTATATGTGTTAATTCCAAACTCCCAATCTATCGCTCCCCCGACCCTTCCCCTGCTGGTAACCATAAATTCCTTCTCTAAGTCTGTGAGTCTGTTTCTGTTTCGTAAATAAGTTCATCTGTATCAATTTTTAAAGCTTCTGCATATAAACAATATCATATAAGAAACCCTTCTTTATACCAAAGTCTTAAAAGTGGAAATAGCATTGTTTTTAAATTGTAATTGGATGGCAGGGTGGTACAGAAACCCAGTATTGCTTACCTTCAAAAAAGAATACGAATGAGAGTGACCTTGGACTTATTACATCCTGGTTGGGTGCAGGTGCTTGTCCTGAAAGCTTTGAGCCTGAGGCCTGACTTCCTTAATTAAAAAAGTGAGATCAGCTCATGTCAGAGAGGCTCAGACACGGAGGCTCAGTCGGCGCTGGGCTCCTGGGGACAATCAAAAGACGGGGCCACAGAGTGTGGGGTGAGAATCCTAGTTTCTTGCAGAGTTTCAGTGCTATTCAACAGCAAGGTTGAATAGCAAGGTGTTAAATCCCCCTCCTCTGCCCCCAATCAGACCTCCCTTATTTTGGGAAGCAAAGCGCACACTGGGGTCAGGTTGGGTGCAAACCTGGCTTCCCCAGTTAGCAGCCAGGGAACCCTGGGCCGGTGACTGGCCTTTAGCATCCTCACCAGTGAAATGGTGATAAGACCAGCCCCTCTTCTTAGACTAAGCACCCGTGTAGCGTGTGTGGGACCCGCAGTGGGCACCCCTCGAGGTCTGCCTGCTGAGTCTGTGGAACCCTCATCACACCGTCCCTCTCCGGGTGCGGGACGTGGTGGTGGGGGTGGAGGTGGGGGTGGGTAGCCTCCAAGGCCTTTTTGTTTTGCTCTCACGTGTTTCCTTGAAAGATGCTCCAGAGGAAGGGATTCTGGCCCGAATCATTTCCTCCCACAAGAGATCCACCAAAGCCCTCTTGTGTGGGTTCCACCCAGCCTCCTTGCCGATCTCTGGGGTCCGGTGTATGCTGCTCCAGGAACGGCTTAAACACCCTTCCAAAGGTGACCCCAGAGACAGGCATCAGGCCCTCAGCCTTGTGGGATTAACACCCTTTGTGGGGACAAACAGCAGCGAGGATGATAACTATGGCCCTAAGGTGCACTGCCAGTTGGCCAAGCGCTTTACAACAGCTTGAGCTGAAGGGTGGCTCACCCAGTGCCCTGAAGAAGCTGGGCAGTTCTCTCCACTCCCCAGACGCAGAAACAGGAGCCCCGAGAGGTGGGTCACCCACCCGAGGTGAGCCAGCCAGGAAGTGCCCGGGTCTGTCTGTGCCCGGCTCCTCCCACCTAATGAGTGGTGTTGCCTCCCACCTGACCTAACTTTGGAAGCACTCTGGGGACCAGCCCTGGGCTGGGCTTGGGGAGGGCGTGTTCAGGGTCCGGGCCAGAGGCCCCTGTACTAGGAGGCTGGCCACCCCCTCTCCTCTACCCGCCTCTCTGCTTACAGAACGCCGATGGGAAGCTGACGCTGCAGGAGTTCCAGGAAGGATCCAAGGCAGACCCGTCCATCGTGCAGGCACTGTCCCTCTATGATGGGCTGGTATAGTCCAAGGCCCAGAGCTGGGGTGAGTGGAGGGGGCCTGGGGGGTGGGGTGGGGGCAAGGGGGCACACCCAGCCAGAGGACATCTGGGTTTGGCAGATAAGTGCCTGGGTTTACCAGGGGCGCTTGGGGTCTGACCAGGTGAAACACAGCTAGTAGGGGGAGGCCCAGGAGGCACAGCCTTCAGGTCAACCAGGGCTCCTCTGTTTTTGTCGTTTTTATAAACCTAGATTCAGCCAGAGACTTGAATAGAAGTTTCCCTGGGTTGAAAACACTTTGAAAGAACGTCCCAGTTCTCAGTCAGGGCCAGGGGCCTAAGAGAATAGAAGTTTCTCATCCCTTCTCGGTCAGGGTGGCTGAAGACCTCAGCTTCTGACTCTTGATCAATAGCTCAAATGTGGTTTCTTATTTTTATCCCATAAGCTTTTGGTTTGTTTCCCTTAGTGTAGGATGATAGCCTACAGAAGTTTCTGTTGCTGGCAGAGAACTGACCCCCATGGTCTTGTCCAGCTGTTAGCATCTTGTATGCGTCTCCTGGATGAGGCAGTCTGTTGGTACAGACCCAAGAGTTGAATTGCTGGAACATAGAATGTGTGTATATATTTAGCTTTAGTTGATAATACCAGACAGTTTTCCAGCTTCTTAAATTTCAGCTGTTTTGGTGAGCCTGTAGTGATAGCTTGTTGTAATCTTTATCTGCATGTCTCTGACGAGCGCTGAAGTTGGGCACATTGGCATATGTGAAAGTGAAAGTGAAAATCGCTCAGTCGTGTCAGACTCCTTGTGATCCTATGGACTGGGCCTGCCAGGCTCCTCCTGTCCATGGAATTGTCCAGGCAAGAGTACTGGAGTGGGTTGCCGTTCCCTTCTCCACGGGATCTTCCCAACCTACGGATCGAACCCAGGTCTCCCACATCGCAGGCGGCTTCTTTACCGTCTGAGCAGGGAAGCCCAAGAATACTGGAGTGGGTAGCTTATGCCTTCTCCAGGGGATCTTCCTGACCCAGAAATCGAACCATCGTCTCCTGCATTGCAGGCAGGTTCTTTAGCAGCTGAGCCAGCCGGGAAATTCATGTGTGCACACTCAATTTTACCATCACCTTATGCGCAGTGCTGTCTGAGTCGTCTGTTGCTGCACACTGAGATCTTGCAAAACAGCAGCCGGAAAGAATAAATATCAGGAATTTGGATACAGCTTTTTTTGGTGCCTTTGGCTCAAAGTGTGTCATGAGGATGCAGCTGAGCTGTCAGGAGGATGATAAACCATCTCAGCTGGCCCAAGAGTATCCTGGATTTAGCACTGAAAGTCCTCCTGGGAAACCCCTCTGTGTTAGGTAAACCAGGGTGATCACTCCCTGTTGGCCAGGGCTGTGGTCTCATCTGAAGGTGTGGTTGGGGGTGTCCCACTTCTAAGCTCACTCATTTGGCGTGGCAGCCTCACCATGTGCCCCTTTGCACAAGGCTGCCTAACAGCATGGTGACCGGCTTCCCTGAGGGTGAGATTTCTGGGAGGCAGAGAACCCAAGGTGAAAGCATAGTCTTTTTATAACCTGATCTTGAGAAGCAAGATCCCATTGCTTCTTCCTCAAGAATGCCTTCACTGCTACTGCTACTGCTAAGTCGCTTCAGTCGTGTCCGACTCTGTGTGACCCCATAGACGGCAGCCCACCAGGCTCCCCCGTCCCTGGGATTCTCCAGGCAAGAACACTGGAGTGGGTTGCCATTTCCTTCTCCAATGCATGAAAGTGAAAAGTGAAAGGGAAGTCACTCAGTTGTGTCCAACTCTTCGCGACCCCATGGACCGCAGCCTACCAGGCTCCTCTGTCCATGGGATTTTCCAGTCAAGAGTACTGGAGTGGGGTGCCATTGCCTTCTCCGATGCCTTCACTACTTTAAGCTATTTGTATTTCTATATACGTTTTAGAATCAACTTATAAATGCCTGTGTGTGCACACACACACACACATACTTGGATTTTGATTGGGATTGAGTTGAATCTCGGCTTCCTAGGTGGTGCTGGTGGTAAAGAACCTGCCTGCCAGTGCAGGAGATGTAAGAGACTTGGGTTCAATCCCTGGGTTAGGAAGATCCCCTGGAGGAGGGCATGGCAACCCACTCCAATATTCTTGTCTGGAGAATCCCAGGGACAGAGGAGCCTGCTGGGCTACATCTATAGGGTCGCAAAGAGTTGCACGTGACTGAAGTGACTTAGCATGCATACAAGAGATGAATCTATTGTTTAACTTGGGGGAAAATTGGCAACTTTATAATGATGGGTGTTCTAGTCCATGAAGATGGTATATCTCTCTGTTCCAGTGCAGTTCAGTTCAGTCACTCAGTCATGTCCAACTCTTTGTGGCCCCATGGACTGCAGCACGCTAGGCCTCCCTGTCCATCACCAACTTCAGGAGTTTACTCAGACTCATGTCCATTGAGTTGGTGATGCCATCCTTTGAATTTTTGTCTTGGTAACATTTTGCTATTTTTAGCTAAAGGGTCTTTGACATCTTTTAATAGATTTAGCCCTAGGTATCTGATGTTTTGGATGGTGTTTTAAGTAGTAATTTTAATTGTATTTTCCATTTGTTTCTGGTTTATAGGAATTCAGGTGATTTTTTAAAACTGATCCTATAACCATGGTCCCGCTAACTTCATTTATGAACTCTTAGATTCTGCCTTAGATTCTTTTGGATTGTCTACATTCTCTTCCTTCTTTTCCCATCTCTCTGCCTTTGTTCCTTTCTCCTGCTTCCTTGCTGGTTGGGCCCTCCAGTCACATAGGAGTGATGAAGGTCTAACTCTTGGGCGAAAGCTTTCAACAGTTTCCCATTAGTTAGTTTATTTGTTATTAGTTAGGTTGTTAGATAGATTTGGTCAGATTTAGGAAGTTTTCTTCTTTTCTAGTTTTCTAGGAGTTATTTGTTTTTTTTTTTTTTAATCATTAGTGGTGTTGAATTTTATCAAAATTTTCTGCATTTATCAATATTCTTATATGACTTTTCTCTCTTTCTTTGTTGTTAAGATGATTAATTACACCAGGTGATTTGTGTGTGTGTGAATATATTGTATGGCTCATCCATGGAGTCCTGCCCATTTAAATATTCTATGTTTTTTAGATATTCTATGTTTTTGTGTTTTTTTCTGTTCTTTTTCAAATTCTTTTCCCGCTTAGGTTGCTATATAATATTGAGCAGAGTTCCCTGTGCTATACAGTAGGTCTTTTTGGTTACCTGTTTTAAATATAGCAATGTGTGCACGTCAACCCCAAACTCCCGAACTGTCCCTCCCTTCCAGCCGTACCCCCAGGTAACCAAAAGCTCATTCTCTTAAGTCTCTGAGTCTGTTTCTGTTTTGTAAATAAATTCATTTGTATAATTTTTTTTTTCAGTTTTACATATAAGTGATGCCACATGATTTGTCTTTCTCTGCTGACTTTCTTCACCCAGTCAGTCTCTAGGTTCATCCATGTGGCTGCAAATGGCGTTATTTCACTCTTTTTGATGGCTGAGTCAGTTCCATTGTGTGTAGGGACCACATCGTCTTTATCCATTCATTTGTCAGTGGGCGTCGTAAACGGTGCTGCAGCGAACACCGGCGTGCACGTATCCCTCTGAACCATGTTTTTCTCTGGATATATGCCCAGGAGTGGGATTGTAGGATCATACGGCAGCTCTACTTTTAGTTTTTTAAGGAACCTCCATACTGTCCTCCATCGCAGCTGCACCAATTTACTTTCTCACCAACAGTGTAGGAGGGTTCCCTTCTCTCCATGCCCTCTCCAGCACTTATTGCTTGTGGATTTTGTGATGATGGCCCTTCTGACTTACACCAATCAGTTTTGGCACCCCACTCCAGTACTCTTGACTGGAAAATTCCATGGACAGAGGAGCCTGGTAGGCTGCGGTCCATGCAGTCACAAAGAGTCAGACACAACTGAGTGACTTCCCTTTCACTTTTCACTTTCATGCATTGGAGAAGGAAATGGCAACCCACTCCAGTGTTCTTGCCTGGAGAATCCCAGGGACGGGGGAGCCTGGCGGGCTGCCATCTATGGGGTCGCACAGAGTTGGACACGACTGAAGCGACTTAGCTTCTGATGATACATACTTTAATGTATCATGTATCATCAGATTTGATTTGCTGATATTTTGTTTAGGAGGCCTGTTTTGAAGCTTCTAATGTTATTTTGCTTGTTAAATCCTTTTTCACTGAAGGGAATATATTTAAAAAGAAAACCTCCATTAACAATTATTATTAATAAAAACAAAACCCTTCATATATAACCCCGATGGCTCAGTGGGTGGGGGCTCCACCTGAAATGCAGAAGACATAGGACTTGCAGGTTTGACCCCTGGGTCGGGAAGATTCCCCTGGAGAAGGAAATGGCAGCCCACTCCAGTATTCTTGCCTGAAAAATCCCATGGATAGCCGAGCCTGGCGGGCCACAGTCCAAAGGGTCGCAAAGAGTTGGACACGACTGAGTGACCGAACACACACACATATAGCCCAGAAATAACCACCGTGAACATTCTGTGTCTAGAATGATTCAGAAAGAATTGCACACTTACAGAAACTCAATGCTCAGTAACTAGGTCACATAGGAACATAATAATCAAACCAATTTGTAAAGGCACTGTGACAGATATTTCTGTAATCTTAGTATGCTCAGTATGCAGCTCTGGGTCCTGGAGCACATCCTGATCTGTTGTCTAATTTCCACGGTCCCCTTTTTGTGAATTACCACCAGCGGCCTCCTTGGCAATTGTCGCCTAACGACTGCTTCATTTCCTCCAGGCCATGGGAAAGCGGTGCAAACATGGTGTTGATGTACTCCCCGCCGAGGAAAAGTTGTACAGTGTAGTTCATTTCTCTAAGGCGTGTGATTATTTTCGAATTACCTTATTTGTTTTTGCCTCACAGTTTTCTATGAATATATATGTACACACATTTCCTCAACAGCAATGAGTTCATAACCATATGCTGTTGGCTATTTTTCTCTTTTTGTTTTGTGTTTTCAAAGAACAACTTGTAGGAAACACTTATTTTTCTCTTTTGGAAACTCAACACTAAGAGGTTTGTAACATGTTTTATTCAGCTTGGCTTCACATTCTTTGTGTCTGCACTGGCTTTCCTTAACACAATTTATGTAGCCATATATCTTACCCTCACGCGTCGGCCAAGATGGTGTAATTTTATTTCCGTGACAAGCTTTTCAGGGTGACAAGATTCACTTTTCTAAAGCTCTTCCCGAAAACTGCCCTTCCCATTTTTTCTCAGGCTTTCCCAGATCCTGTCTGATTGTAATTACATCCAACTTGTGTTCTGTCGTTTTTGTGATTTATTTGCCTTCTGAGATTCCTGAGGTATCATAATTCTTAGATAAATTACTGTTATATAATTCATTGAATTATTCAGAAACTGAGATCATGCATATTTTCTGCATCACTAAATCTTGCTCGAGATCATCCTTTTTAATAGTTGCATAGTATTCCATTTATGGCTGGACCATACTTTAACCAGTGTTGTGGTATGGGACACTTAGGTTGTTGGAAATTTGAGGATGGATTAAAACCATTTTAATTATGGAAACATTCTCAGGCAATAGTGGAGAATATGTAACTCCATGTACCTATTAGTCAGTTCAGTCGCTCAGTAGTGTCTGACTCTTTATGACCCCATGAACTGCAGCACACCAGGCCCCCCTGTCCATCACCAACTCCCAGAGTCCACCCAAAAGCATGTCCATCGAGTCAGGGATGCCATCCAGCTATCTCATCCTCTGTCATCCCCTTCTCCTCCTGCCCTCAATCTTTCCCAGCATCAGGGTCTTTTCAAATGAGTCAGCTTTTCTCATCAAGTGGCCAAAGTATTGGAGTTTCAGCTTCAGCTTCAGTCCCTCCAATGAACACCCAGGACTGATCCCAGCTTTAGAATCACCGATTAATAGCGATCTTGACCATCTATTCCTTCCCCCACATACCACTCAAGCTGGGTTGTTTTGAAGAAAATTCAAGACATCATATCATTTCACGCATAAATATTTCAAAGTGTATTTCTAAAATATAATGATTTTTTTAAAAAATCCATAATACCAAGAAAAAAGTAATTCCTTAATACGCTCCCATCAGCATTTAAATTTCAGTTTCCCGTTATTTCACAGTTTTTTTCTTACTTTGATTATTGGAATCAGAATTGGAATAAAAGCCACAGATGGCAATTGGTTGGTAGGGCTCTTTTATTTATCTTTTTTATTAAAGATTTTTTTATGTGGACCATTTTAAAATTCTTTATTGAATTTGTTACCATATCGCTTCTGTTTCATGGGTTTTGTTTTTAGTGTTTTTTTTTTTTTTGCTGAGAGGCATGTGGGATCTTAGCTTCCTGACCAGGGATCGAACCTGCACCCCCTGCATTGGAAGGCAAAGTCTTAACCACTGGACCACCAGGGAAGTCCCCTCTTAAGTTTATTTTCATCTCTGAGTTTTCCCCTGTCCCTTTCCATCTCACTGTTTGTTGAGAAGCGCATTCTGTAGGGTTCCCCACAGTCTGGGATTTACTAACGGTGCCCCGGTGTGCTGTTTACAGACTCCTGTTTCCTGTTCTTCCTGGAAATGGCAGTTGACCTTGCCACTGGATTTGGTCCACTTTTGGGGAGAGCGTCTCGTGGCTGGGGTTGTGTGTGTCCGGCAGGCACACGTGATGGCGGTGACATCAGCGGCTCTTGCTCACTGCCATCCCCATCCATTCATCAGGCCGTGCAAAACGGTGATGTCCTACGCTTGTCTTTCCTTCATGGCTGGGTGCGTCGCTTTTATAAAGGGAGACGTTCCCTCAGCCACTCGTGGGTTATCCCCAGGGTGTAGTGTTCACAGGGAGGGCAGGATGGATACTTGATTCTTCATCAGTTTTCAAAACAAGTTGGATTTCCCACATCCTTTAGAAGGGACCAGTGATGCTTTATAAAAACAATATGTGTAATTGTGAGTTTAGGGATTTAAATGCATTTGATGAGTTTATTTTGGGGTATGGGGGGGACTGCCAAACTTTTCCACAGTATCTGCATCATTTTATGTTCCTGCCAGCTATGATCAAGGGTTCCAATTTTTCCGCACCCTCACCAATGCTTGTTGGTTTTAGGCTTTATCCTAGTATTTGTGAAGTGATGTTTCTTTCTTTCTTTCTCTCTCTCTCTTTTTGTTTTTTCCTCGCCTCAAGGCGTGGGGATCTTAGTTCTCTGATCAGGGATCAAACCTGTGGCCTCCTGCATCGGAAGCACGAAGTCTTAGCCACTGGACCACCAGGGCAGTTCCTGCTTGTGCTTTGGGCTCGCTTTTCCCTGATGACTGACTCTGTCGAGCGTCTTGTCGGGTGCTTGCTGGCCCCTGCTCCCTCCGTTCTTAACGGTTGCATATTCTTTTATCGCGTGGTTCTGTCTTTATTGATCCGACCCGTCCCTCTCTCTTGGACACTGTTTGTTCTCTCCTGTTTAATTTTGCTGTTACAGATGATACTGTCATAAGCCTCGCATTTATTTCTGAACCATACATTCTTAAGCACCAAATGTGTGGATCAGAGGGCGTGCACATTTTTAGGACTCGTCACCTCGTTCTCTAGTTCCAGGGCCCCCAGTCCCTAGGCCATGGACTGGTACTGGTCAGTGGCTTGTTAGGAACCAGGCTGCACAGCATGTAGTGAGCAGCTGTTTTCCACGAAACCGGTTCCTGGTGCCAGCAGGGTTGGGGGTGGCCCTCCAGTTGACTTCCGCCCGCTCTGTGCCCCTGGCAGCCAGCGCTGAGCCCGCCCCGCCTCCTGTGTCTTCCAGATGCCTGGGAACCACTCACCTCCTCCCGTGCCATGAGGCCGCCTCCGCCCTGACTCCCCCGCCCCCGACTCCCGTGTCCACGAGCCTTCCTCCGCACCCACACCCAGCCGAGCTGCCCTGGAATCTCGAGGCCGGCTCCCCTCTGCCCCGCACCCACCCACCGCCTGAAGCCACCGGCTCCGATCGCCAACAACTTCTGCTTGTCCAGAAAACGACCACACGGATGGGAAAGGCTCCGGCCCTCTGCAGAACCCAGGACTCGTCTGCTTTGCAGGAGGGGCCTCTCGGTCTCTCCTGCTCTCCTCGCGTGTGTGCTGTTTTTTTTTCTTTTTATTTCAAACAGACATTGAAAAAGAAAACAACAAAACAAAACTACCTTTTGTTCTAGAAGATTCCGACTGACACATGGGGAGAAGGCCTCGGAGAACCCTGCCTCCCACCTTGACCTTTGCAGCCGCTCAGCCGCGGGGGCTCGGGGCCTAGGGGGTGATGCAATACTGTCACCCTCCTTCCTCGGGCAGCAAAACCGCCTGCTTGGCTAGGATGATTAATTACGATGACGCTGATTTTCTGTGATAACAGTATTGTGCTTTCGGTGGGGAAAGTGAGGTTTTTTTTTTTATATATAGATATACATATATAATTGATATCTTTTATTTATTGGTTGTTAACTGTTCTGCTGCCTCCGTGTGTCCAATGGTCCCAGGGATGCGGGGCCCACCGTTTACATGTGCACGCCCCTCGCCCACCTGCCCACACGCTTGGGAGGATGGTGGCCTGCAGCGGCCGAGAAGCCAAAAATCTTTTTTTTTTTTTAATTTAGATACTGCGCTTGCTTAATGTTTGGAGAGGGGAAAGGTGGGCTTCTCCAATGGCTGATGCACTGTTCCCTCTGCCCGAATGCCTCCTCTCTGGATCTCTATTCTCTGCTCCCAGCTCACACACCTCTCTGTCCTGTATCCTCGGGGTCCATCCCATCTTTTCTGAGGACAGACAAGGGACAGCTTTGAGCGTCTCGGTTCTCGCTCTGGTGTTTGCTGCCGCGAGGTTTGTGCTGAGATTGGGAGCCAGGAAGGCGGGAGGGGTGGGGGAGGGGGGAGACCGAGAAGCTAGGAGAGGTGATGGGGGAGTGAGCCAGCGTTTAAGGGCTGCTACTGTGTCTCCTCGGTGGGCTTTGAGAATTGCCGAGCACTCTGCTTTCCTGCCTCCCTGTCTGCCTCGTCCAGAGGAGCACGGTACCCTTCCCTCCTTTAGCTGAAAAGCCAGGACGGGGGGAGGGGGGCAGGGAGAGACGAGCTGCAGGCAGTCCCATTCAGGTGGCATCTCCGGCTGTGACCTGCCTGTGCTCACAGAAGTTGCTAGCTCTGCCTGCCACTGAGACAGGACAGCCCCAGAGTCAGATGACCTTGGAGCAGAGGCTGGGAGCCCAAGGCTGGCCCTTGCTCTGTGGTCTCGGGCCCCCCCTTGCCCTCTCTGGGCCCCAGCTTCCACCACCACTGCAGACCCGGGGAGGGGGAGGGGCCTGGGCTGGAGGATCTGAAGGCTTTTCTCCATCCCTGCCGACACTGTCTAATTCTAAGCCTGGGTCTCCAGCTGTTGGTGACGCTGTGGTCTGTGGCTAAGTTTCCAGACCCCAGCAGACACGGGGACCGTCTGAGCCACCATCTCATCTCTTGGCACATGTCTTCAGGGACACGGCAGCCCCTGGTGGCATTGCGTGGGGTCAGATGACATGCCTTGTCCCTCCCCGTAGTTTCCTGGCCCTCCTGGGCTCTTGAGCCAGCTTCCAGGCTCAGAATTTGTCCTCCCCCAGGGAAGGCTTCGGGGGCCAGAAGCAGCCTCCCAGCCCGTGGTAGGGCCAGGCTGGAGTCTAGAATCTCGGCTTCTTTTTTGCACAGTCAGCAGCTGACCCCTTCCTTGCTTATCCCGGCCCCAGGAGATGAGGAGCTGGCGCTCAGTCCCCACTGGGAATTGCCCTCGCCGTCTACTTTTCACTTTCCCAGGAGGCCAGAGATTCCCTTGCTCCTTAGTCCTCAGCCACCAGACGCTCTGCCAGAGAGCAGCTCTGCCAGCGTGGGCCTTGCGCTTCCACATCTTAGGCTGGACCACTCAGCCAGCTCCCATCTCTCCCTCCTGATGTTTGCAGACCCTCCGCCTCCCCTGGAAGCCCCCCAGACAGACCCTGCATGAGTGGGATCGGTAGTTCCATTTTCATGGGGGACTTTGAAACCTGGGCTCTTTGGGGCCCCTGCAGTCCCCTTCCTGCTCTGGCCCAGGAGGCCCCAGGACTCATCAAGTCCTGCAGTTCTTCATCCTGGCTCTGACCAGGGGGCCCAGGGTGGGAAGTGAGCTTGGTGACTTGCGACTGGAGGTCAGATGACTTCTGAGACTCGATCTGTGTCTCTCATCCAGGGGTCAGGAGTGGCTGTGCCTCTGTCCTGGGGGCATCACAGAAAGGGCTTGTGGCTGAGAATTCTCCAGGGTTCAGCATGTGGGTCCCACCAGCTGAAGCATTGATTCCCAGAGATCCAGGGAGATCTGAAGGCCAGGCTTTCCTCCCACCTTCTCGCCTTTGGCCTTTTGGTTTGGAGCCACAGGTGTGGCTTAGCAGGAGGTACTATGGGCCCGTGCCCTAGGGACACCTTGGGTCCTTGCCTGGAGACCATCCAGAGAGTGTTGGACACTGTCCGTTTTTGCCCGAGATTGTGGACAGCAACAAGCCTGTCACCTCCTCTCACCAGGCCTCCAGTCTCGGCACCCTGGAACCCTGAGCAGTCCGTGGGCCTCTCTCCCTGCCACCGTTTCCCACCCGAGGCCCAACCCCATCGGCTGCTGCTCTCCAGGGCTTCGAGACCAGCCGAAAGCCAGGCTCTTAGCCTCCCCCACCCCCTCCTACCCCCTGCTCCCCGGCCCAGGAGCAGGAATCAGCCTCGGGCAGCGCGACTGCAGCAGCCCTGGCTCCTTCCTCACGGTGTCCACTCCCCGCTCTGCTTTGATGGTACTTAGGAGAACGTCATGCGTTTCCAGTATTCAACCAAGCAATGTTTAGAGCAACGTCAAGGCAAACGTGTGTCCTCTCCATCCCCGAAACATTTTCTCATTTTGACAGACACTTCCTAGATGACAGATGCACCTGGGCTTTCGAGGACATTGTCTCTTCTCTCGGGGTTTGGGGGGTGGTGGTGGGTGGGAGTCCTGGGTCTCCTGGGAAGTAGCAGCTTCATTGTTCAAGGTGAAAGCTACAGGGTTCCCAGTGGTTTCAGCTTCTAAGTATTGAGGGGAATGCAGGGAGCGCCCCCTGGTGGTGATGAGCAGTAAAGACATTTGGGGGACTTGCTCTGCCAAATAGATGGTTTGAGAAGGAGGCTGCAGATGGGGATTTGAGGAGGGGGGCCAAGATCTCATCCAGGCCCTGGGCTTCCAGCCCCACCTCATTGGCAGCATGTGTCCCACACGCCCCTCTTCTAGGTCCACCCCAGGGGTAGCAAGTGAATTAGCATAAGGGCACTGTGATGGGAAGCCTTGCCCCCCACCCCCCTCTTTTTTAATATCTGCGGAATAAATCCAATGGTTGACTTTTGAATGAATAAAAAGGCTTTTGTTGAATAAACAGCTGGTCCCAGCTTCTGTCTTGGCATCTAGGCATCTCAGGCTTTGTCTGCTCCCCGGGATTGGGACGAACTCAGAATCCTTTCCACCCACCCACCCCCGACCCCCACGCTCCGCTAGGCTGTACATTCGGTGTTCCCTGCGTCTCTGCCACCGCTGGCGGCCCCAGGGAGGGCCACAAGCTCCCAGTCTGACTCAGTGACCGGCTTTCTCCAGGACTCTGGGCAAGTCTCTGCTGCTCACTGGGACTCAGTTTCTCCATCCGTCAGATGGGAGTGAGTCTCTGTTCAACCCCTATCACAGGGCCGTTGTGGGGAGCAGCCATGAGTGGAACCAGCAGAGCCCTTGGTCAAGGTGAAAGGCCAGTGGAGACGTGAATGGTCATGGGGCCCCCCACCCAGAGCCTGTGACTTTGGAAAGGAGTTTGGGCAACTGTTACCGAGAAAGAAAAAAAGAAAAGCAATGTTTCCTGGGTGGTGACTTCCTTTGTTCGCCTCCCCAGTCCCTCTTCTTTCGGGGTGCTGTCCGGTCTGAATCTGCTGGTGGGTGTCTCTGGGGGAGGGGCAGGCCCTTGCCCTGGTGGTGCGCCTGGGGGGTGGGGTGGGACCCCGGGGTGGACAGAAGCCCCGTGGCATGCCCAGGCCTCCCCTCCTGCTCCCGCTGTATGTCGTCCGTGTCGCGCCAATTAAACACGCTTCCTGACTTGTCTTTGCTTCCCTTGTGTGGGCCTGTTGCTTTGTCTGTTTCTTTCTCGTTTCATTGTAGGTTTCTTGCTTTCTCTTGCTTTGGGTGTTGTCCGCCCAGTTGCCCCGAGAGAAAGAATGTGGACAGTGAGAACCTTGGGTGTAGTGAGCAAACCAGAGCATTCCCAGGAGAGTTTCTGTGGAAGCCATGGGTTCAGCAGTGTGAACCTCAAGCCCACCCCACGAGTCACTCCCAGTGTTTCCGTTCCCACCTGTTTCATCTCTCGCGGGTCTCGACAGGGTTTAACAATGTTTGAAAACGTGGGCCCGGACAAGTGGTGCTCAGGACTGAGTGTTGTCAGAATCACCCGGGAGCTTGTGGAAACCCAGGATGCCAGCCTCACCGCCAGAGTTTCTGATTAACTGAGTTTGAGCTGGGGCTTAGAAATGTACATCTCCAACAAGTTCCCAGGCCCTGCAGATGTTGCTGGTCTGGGATCACACGCTGGAACCCCTGGGGAGCTGTTGACACTGGGGGACAACCAGCTGAGTTCTCAGTTTTATTTTTTTTGGCCACGTCATGCGGCTTGTGGGATCCTAGTTCTCTGACCAGGGATTGAACCCAGGCTCTTGATAGTGAAAGTGCTGAGTCTTAACCACTGGACCACCAGGGAATTCCCCAGGGGTTCTAAAGAGGAGTCCAGCCTCTGTTTCCCGGGGATTCAGGCTAAATATTCACCTGCACGTAGCTTTTGCACCCGCCGTGTGTCAGACACAAGGGCTTATTGAGCGGAGGAGTGTTCTGGGAGGGGAGGTGGGTAGCTAAGTAGCCCTGATGGGGCTCTCAGAAAGGCACGCCAGGGTTTGGCAGTCAGCATGGCTGCCCTCTGCCCGGAACTTGGGATCTTGGAGGGACCCCCTCTTTCCCCTCTAGTTAAGTGACCGAATGTTTGCTGGACACGCATGGCGTGGTCCCTTCATGTGCTGGGTGTTTGAGGGAGGAGGGATCAGAGGAGGGGACAGTCTTTGCCTTCTGGAGTTTGCTGCGGAAGCATTAATTAGGAGGACAGTAAAAGGCAATGTCACATTAAGAGCATACCTGCTGGTTAGAAGTATGTTGTCACTCTGGGCCCAGGCTCCTGAAAGACATGCCCGTGTGTAGGCTGATGAGATCAAGCTGCTAGCATTAGAATGAGCTGCCACCTGTAAAAACAGGTTGTGGTTCAGAGTTGGTTTTGTGAAAGGAATCGTCAGACCAACACCACCCGGGAGACAAAGCTGGAGGACGGCCCAACATAACGCTCACTTCTAGGCTGAAGCAGCCACAGAGAAGAGGGTACAAGGATGGCGCTCTCCATGGCCACTCCAAGCACCCAGCATCCAGCCTTGCTCAAGACACTAGAACTCCTTCAGACACATACTCAGTGGCTTCAGTCGTGTCCGACTCTTTGCGACCCCACGGACTGTAGCCCACCAGGCTCCTCTGTCCACGGGATTCTCCAGGTAAGAATACTGGAGTGGGTTGCCATGCCCTCCTCCAGGGCATCTTTCCCAACCCAGGGATTGAACCCCCATCGCTTATGTCTCCTGCATTGGCAGGTGGGTTCTTTACCACTAGCACCACCCAGGAAGCCCTTCTCCAGACCAAGGGGAGCAACTCAAAGGCAACATGGGAAGGCAGTGTGGGATGGTGGTTAGGGGTGCAGGTTCTAAAATTAGACCTGGTTCTCAGCCACCGCTTGACACTGGGCATGAGTTGTAACTGACAGGGTTTCTGGCAAAAATGTGGGCTCTAATTAGAGGTAGGTGATTCCCACAGCCCTTTCCCAGCAACCTTCCCACCAGATGAAATGTTACAACAAAAACAAGTTTTAGGTCAAATTCTGCCAAATGTCCAAATATGTACTAGCAAGCAGGTGCAAAAGGTTAAAACATTTGTCTGTCCAGGGAGTTGGGGAACTCAGGACCCCAGTGACCCCAGAGTACAGTCTCTGGCTTTGGGTTCTCTTCCCAGTTGGTACAGAGATGCAGAGTTTGGGGGATCTTTCTGTCAATCATTAACTTCTATCACCTCACACTTCTCCTACAAAAAATGATTTCTAGCATCCTTTTGTTAATGAATCAACTTTGGAGTGTAGGTTTTAATAGTAATACATATTTAAAATGCTAACATGACCCCTTCTGGAGAGCAGGTTCCTAAGCAGGATGTTTCAAATCCTAAGGGACTGTCTTTGAGGTGGGGACTGGAGGTAATTGACACCTGCGCATGTGCTCTGTTTCCACGATTCCACCGAAGCACTGAAAGTAAGGGTGTGCACGAGAGCACCCTCTCTCAGGGAAGCCCAGGATCTGGTTCAAAGGCCTGGTGTGAAAGCAGCTGGGGCAATGATGCCAGAGTATAAGCTCTCAGTGAGTGTAAAGTGTCACTGGAGGTGGCTCTGGTCTTTTCCCAGTAACCTTAGGAAGTGTCTGCAGGGACAAGGTTCAGAGCCTCTGCTTCTGAAGACACATGGTGGGCCATAATCTCCTGTTCTGGGTCAGGCTGAAGTCTGCACTGACCTCCCCCTGGCCCAGCCTACCTTGGGCAACTTCCTGTGGGTTGAGGCCCAAAAGAGGTCCAGAGCTGGCCAATTCCTTCCTATCTGGGCCACCTGGTTTACCAGGATGGCTCAGACTAGCTGCTGGCTCAGACTAGCGTAGGTGAACCCCCCAAGATGGGCTGATTTTTCCCACCCCATCCCCCATGCCCTCCCCAAACCTCAAACTCATGTCTGCATGACAGAAATGAGTCATCTCCCTAAATCTTACTTCCCAGAGCCGAGCTCAGGGTATCACTAGGCATGAAGAGGAGAGAAAAGGAGTGGCCGGTGGGATGGAGGGTGGGGAATGCAATGCAGACCCCTGCCCTGATGTGGCTGCCCCCTCCCTGCCGCTCTCCTTGGGGGGGGTGGTGCCTCCTGCAGTCTGCCTGTCACTGGTACATGTCCCATTATGATAGTGCCTGTCTCACATCTGGGCTTCCCTGGTGGCTCAGCCAGTACAGAACCCTCCTGCAATGTGGGAGACCTGGGTTCGATCCCTGGGTCGGGAAGATCCCCTGGAGAATGGCGTGGCAGCCCACTCTAGTATTCTCACCTGGCGTATGAGCCATCCTGGCAAACCAGGTGGCCCAGATAGGCACTTCCCCAGCACTGGGGAAACAGACTCTTGGAGGACACAAACAAAACCCTGTGCGCACCAGGACTCAGGAGAGAGGAGCAGCGACCCCACGGGAGACTGAGCCAGGCTTGCCCCGGAGTGTCTCCCATCCAGGAATAGAAATTGTATATCCTCTAGTCCCCTGATCTAGGGGAGCCTGGTCAGGGAAGTGGCATGGAAAAAGGCTTTGAAGGCCTCCTAAGTTTAGGAAAAGTGAGCTCGCATAGGTACGGTAGAGACTTCTGCTTATTTCTGTAGCCTTTACCACTGCCCCCCACCCCCACCTATATTTAGCTGTGCCCTGGGCTGCATGGACAAAAGAACTACATTTCCCAACCTGCCTTGGAGCTGAATGTGACCATGTGACTCAGTTCTGACCAATGGAAAGAAAGCAATGAACACACCCTCCTTCCTTTCCCCTCCTTACCTCTGGCTGGACCTTAAATTCCAAAACAGATTTCCTGGTGCTTGGGCCCCTGATCCCATGGAGGGGCTGCACCAGCCCTGGATCATTTACACTGGGATTGTTAGGAGTGAAATAAACACACTTCCAACATGATTAAGCCATCCGGGGTCTTTGTGTCAACAGCCACATTTTAACATTTTAATTCAACCTTCATACACTGAGTGATTCTCTGGGTCATTTTAAATGAGCTGATGTCACCTACAAATGTTTGCATCTAAACTCTCAGTGTTTGCCAAAGTGATTTAGTAAAAAACCAACAGTGCAACACGTCCCCCATGCAGCCTCTTCTGACTCATGCCTTCCCAGCCCCCTCTTCCTTTTTCTTCTTCCTTTCCGGCTGTGCCTCCCTCCACAAGTTCAGGAAGCTGGGGATCCCAGTGGAAAGGAGTCTTGGGGGAAGGGCCTTCTTTTGCTGAAGGACTAGGGAGTTAGGGGGTGGGGCAGAGCCCTGCCTGGACCAGGAGGCCCTGTAAGACTTCGTTAGTTGGAATTTCCCTGGGAAACCTCAGTGGGGGTGGGTACTATGAAGGCTGGCCTCACACTGGGCACTGGAAGGACCTTGCCAGGAGCTTCAAGATGGGGGGGCACCAGAGCGCCTCACAGTCCATTTAAACTCCCACCTCCCTTTCCCTAGAGACCTGAAATAAAGCCATCACATAAGCAGATCTTTGAGATAACAGATGTGATGAAAACAGCTTTAGGGAATTCCCTGGCGGTCCAGTGGTTAGGATTCTGCCCTTTCAAAGCTGGGGCCCAGGTTTAATACCCTGTCAGGGAACCAAGATCCCAAAAGCCAGTGAGGCTCAGCCAAAAAAAACCCAAAAAACTAAAACAGCTTTGTTTAGAGACCAGGGTGGAATAGTGGAGAATTGCCATCTGGCCGAGGGTGTCTCCTTTTAATCTTTGGAATGTTGGTTGCCCCAGAGGTGAGGGGAGGTCTCTGCCATATTGTGGAAGGAATGCTTCAATTTTTGAGGATGCTGAGGACTCAATTAATACGTTAAGCATCCAAAAACCTTCTTGCTTTAGGAGGAGATTTGTACCACATCAGAGGCCAGAGCTGGGACCTGGGGTGAAGGGGTGATGGACTGGCCTGGGAGGAGAGGGGAGAGGCTCCCCATCACCAGGCAGGAACCATCTTCCTTGTCAGGGAAAACCTCCAGTCCACTCTGAGATCTGAATTCTACACCAAAGCACATGCCTCAAACCAACTCACCCAGTGCTGGCTGTTTTCTGAGAGATTTCCAGGCAGCAGCCTCAGGCTGACTGAAGTCCTTGTCCGGCTTCTGCAGGGATGAACCGAGACTCATATGTGTATACTGTCCAGCCACAAAGTCAGGCCTCAAAAGCAGGACACACCCCAGAGGGTCATGAACTTCAGCTGCAGATGGGTGATGTCAACCAAGGACCTCACCATGGGGTGGGGTTGAGCCCTTCTCCCTGCTTGCAGTCACCCAGGGACCTCCTGCAGGAGGAGGGGCAGGGCTGGCCTTCAGGAATGGCAGTATCTAGATGGGGAAACTACAAGATCAAACCAGTCCATCCTAGAGGAAATCAGTTCTGAATATTCATTGGAAGGACTGATGCTGAAGCTGAAGCTCAGATACTTTTACCATCTGACGTGAAGAACTGACTCTTTGGAAAAGACCCTGATGCTGGGAAAGATTGAAGGCAGGAGAAGGGGACAACAGAGGATGAGATGGTTAGATGGCATCACCGACTTGATGGACATGAGTTTGAGCAAGCTCTGGGAGTTGGTGATAGACAGGGAGGCCTGGTGCGCTGCTGTCCATGGGGTGGCAAAGAGTCAGACATGACTGAGCGGCTGAACTGAGGTGGGGAGGAGGTGAGGGAGGGGTGCCCCAAGCAGGAAACAGCAGGTGCAGAGATACAGAGGTAGGATTATAGGAGACAGCCACATGGCGGGAGGGAAGGATGCACGTGGACCCAGTGGCCACTGCTTCCGTGTCAGTGAAGCGTCAGATTTTCCCAGGATATGAATCTCTACAGAAAGAAGGGACACAGGCCCCCTTTCAGGAGTCGGTACCAGCCCAGACCTGGGTAGTCTGAGCTTATAGCCCTCTTTCTGTGCTTCTTGGGAAGCCTGGCCTCATGGCTCTTCTCTGTAACTCACCCATTCTATCAACAAAGTGATCCTAGCACAATAGATCTTGGTAAAGCTAATACCACACTGAACTGTGTGCTAGGTTCTCAGCCATCATTTTGTTTAGGCCTTACAGCAGTGCCCCCTTGAGACCAATTGTAGCATAACATCCCAATTGATGCTTTCAAACTTTGGTGTTGAAGACTCTTAAAGAGTACCTTTAAGTGTACTTAAAAGATTGCAAGTGTCCGACTCTTGCGATCCCATGAACTGTAGCCTGCCGGGCTCCTCTGTCCATCTGATTCTCCAGGCAAGAATACTGGCAAGGAGATCAAACCAGTCAATATTAAAGGAAATCAACCCTGAATATTCACTGGAAGGACTGATGCTGAAGCTCCAGTACTTTGGCCACCTGATTCGATGGGCCAACTCATTGGAAAAGACCCCGATGCAGGAGGAGAAGGGGGTGACAGAGGATGAGATGGTTGGATTGCATTACCAACTCAATGGACAAAGAGTTTCCACAGCCTCTGGGAGATGGTGAAAGACAGGGAAGGCTGGCGTGCTGCAGTCCATAAGACGGCAGATCGGACGCAACGTAGCAACTGAACAACAACAAATGGCCCAGAGAGAAGCGGCAGGGCCCCGTCTTACCGTCTGTAAAGGGCTTCCAATAAAACTGCTTTTGGCCAGACACCAGGTGTTGGGGGAGGTAGCTTCTGTTAGGTCCAGATCTGGGCAGTGGATGGCCGTCTCTGGTCTCTCCCAGATGCTGCTGCTTGGGAGGTGAGGTGTGCGAGGGAAGGGGGCTTGCCCAGCTGGGGTCTGTGGAGGTGGGGTGAGGACCTCTTGCCTGGAGGGAGAAGCAGCTCAGAGGCAGACTGGCGGTGGGAGGGGCGGCGAGGGGGGGGGGGACAAGGCGAGGGAGGCAGGGGCTGGACCCAGGGAGGAAGGTCCTGCTCACAACCTGCTGCCTGCTGGGGACAGAAGACCCTGAAAACATCTGAGCCTGAGAGCCCATTCCTGCTCAGGGAAGCCAGCTGGGCACGAACTGCAGGAGCAGGCGAGAAGGGTTGGGACAGGCTGCAGGAATGATGGGGTCAGCCAGAGAGGGTCCCAGGGTGCCACCTGGACAGGCCTGGAGCTGTCTGATGGGGTTGATCACGGGACTCAGCTTGCAGGTTTCTGTTGTGAGCATCATGTGACCAGAGCAGGAAGAGCTTAGGTGGGGCTGGGCAATCAGGAAGCGCCCACATACAGCTGCTGCCCCCTCCCCCACTCCGGCCGCTCTGCAGCTACTGTTCTCATCCCCATTTTCAAAGGAGGAAACCGAGTCTCAGAGAGGGTCAGTGACTTCCCTAGAGTCACACAGCAAATACGTGGAAGAGCAGAGATTTGAGGCCAGGCCTTCCGAACATAAAGCCAGAGCCACCACTGTGATCCATTAGTTTTGGCCGGGTGTCCTCTCTCTCAGGGTGCCTGGAACCAGCACTTCCCAGAGTCTGGAATTTTCCACCAGGCAACGGGCTGAACGTGGAGCGATCTCACTTTCTCAACACAAAGGCAAATCTGACCCTGGGCTCCCTGGAGCTGCCGGCGCCCAACTGGGCGTCCTTGGCTGGCCACTCCTTGCCCTGGACGCTCTAGGAAGAAAAAGAGGCGACAAGCCAGCCACTCCCATGACCCTCACCCTCAGCTCCCTGGCTGGTCTTGGGACAAGGCAGGCGAAGTGTTTCTTCCACAAGGAGGGGTCAGATGGACCATCGCGTGGCTCAGAGAGGCCTGGGATTCCAGGGGCAGGGTGGGGCCTGGGAAAGCCCGCTGTCTTCAGCATTTTTTGGCTAGTCTCAAGACATTTTCAAGGCACCCCACTTGCTGTACCATCTGGCTGTAAATTAAACAGTTCAGGGAGGCGAAGGGTGAGGGATGATTGCTCTTTTCTCCCAAAGTTTCCAGTCTCATAATATAGCTATATTTCTTTCCCTGGGTTCCAGTCCTGGCTACACCCCTACCAGCTGTGGGATCTGGGCTAATATGGAATCATGAACCTAGCTGAGCCTTAGTTTCCTCATCTGTCGAGTGGGGTTGATAGAAGCTAGAAGTCCATTTCTCACAGGGCCATGGGTGAGAATCGATAAAAATGATGTGTCTGAACTCCTTTGTAAATAGAAGCAGTTAATATTATTGCTGCTATTGTCCAGTTCTCCTTGCCCCAAAGTTGCTGCCCTTTCGTTTAGTCCAGTTTTGGTCCAGAAACATGGCTCCTAGCTTGTGTCTCTGGCTGCCCCGACCCCTGGAGAATGTGCAGTCCAGATCTCTAACCAGGTCTGAGTCCGAGAGGAAAATGCCTTGAGTCAAGAGTGCCAGCTGAGCCAAGCAGTAGCAGAGGCAGGCTCCCACTGTGCTAACATCTTCCTTGCTTGCACATGTCCCCACACCTGCCCAGGGAGCATCCCAGAACCCGAAAAGCCTTGATGTGCAAAAGGGGTGCTTTGTGCAAACAGCAGGGAGGAAGCCCCTGCTTCCCACCCGGGCGGGGCCCAGGTGCCCACAATCTCTGCCTTGCAGGCAAAGCTGCCCTGTGCATCTAAGGAGGGATTTAGACCTGACCTTGCCCTTGAGGCTTCCTGCACCCCCACCCTCTCTTTTCTGGAGCTGGAAGGATTCAGACGGGAAGCTGGCCCCGGGGCCTGTGTTGAGTTTGCCTCAGATTCAGCCCTGGTATCTGGCAGCCTCTGTTAGGAGAATCAATTCTTGGAAATTCCCCAGATCAATACCTGCTGCAAAGAGAGCTGAGCATCACTCGGACCAGAGGGAAACTTGAGAGCTTCAAAAGACTGCAGGGGATGGAAGAAGGGTGATAAAACGCTTCCCATAAAGTGACATGAAATGATTTGTAACATGTCTCTATTTCTTTACAAGTGGAAGGAGCTTCTCCAGGGAACGCCAGCCAGGAGGACACACAGCTTCTTACTTCCAGAGCCCTGGTTCCTGCGGTCCACCGCAAGCGGGGTATCCTCGTAACCACACCCTGGCCTCGTGTCAACCAGACGAGGTTCAGATGCAGCGGAAGCACCAGCTGGTGACTCTGAGGAGCTTCTGTCCCTCATCTTTGTGTGTGTGTTGTGTGTGTTTTACAATCGAAGAAAATCATATATTTAACACTGTGGTGCCGTGAAGGCGCTACAGAGGTGGAAGACCAAACTAAGTGATATCGATGGAATGGATGGGCTTCAGAGATCTTACAGATCCATACCCAAAACTCAGGACAAAAGATCATTTTATTCCCGTGAAGTCTGAGCTTTACCTCCTGATACTATGTATTACTGACTGCCCATCCGCAGCCGTTAACTGAGAATATAAACTCCGAGAGACATTAGGCAGCAAAGTTGTTCCTCTCCTGAGCCATTAAAATACTATTTATTTATCTGGCTGTGCAGGGTCTTAGTTGCGGAAGGTGGAGTTTAGTTCGCTGACCGGGGATGGAACCCGGGCCCCCCAGCATGGGAGCATGGAGTCTTAACCACTGGACCACGAGGGAAGTCCCCTGAGTCACCTTCTTTTCTGGAGGTAAATTTCCTACCACAGAAAGTCAATCATGAATCATTTTAATGCTAGGTGGCGTTTGGTACCTTCACGACGTCGTGTAGCCATCACCTCTTATCTTGTTCCAAGATGTTTTCATCACCCTAAGAAGCCCTGCTCCTGTTACGCAGTCACCCTCCTTGTCCCCTGTCCCCAGTCCTCGGCAGCCACCAGCCTGCCTTCTGGCCCCATGCATTTTCCTCTTCTGGATGCCTCGCATAAATGGAATCATGCGATAGTGGTTCCTTTGTGTCTGGCTCCTTGCGCTCAGCATGATGTTCCTGAGGCTCATCCACGCTGTAGCAGGTATCAGGGCATCCTTCCTTTTTACATGCTCCCTAAGCTTCGAGATGGGGTTCGCCAAGCCCACAGAGGGCTTCCCTGGTGGCTCAGATGGTAAAGCGTCTGCCTACAATGCGGGAGACCCGAGTTCGATCCCTGGGTCGGGGAGATCCCCTGGAGAAGGAAATGGCAACCCACTCCAGTGCCCTTGCCTGGAAAATTCCATGGATGGAGGATCCTGGTGGGCTACAGTCTATGGGGGTCGCAAAGAGTGGGACACGACTGAGTCACTTCACTTCAAGCCCACAGAGATCCCTGGGAGGGAAGGAAACTCCACTCCAGCGTGGGTTTGATGAAGGACAGAGCCTCCAAGTGGCTTCTGGGATCTGTCAGTGTAAGACCTACATGGGTGATGTGCAGAAACTTTGCACGTGGAAAACACCCACCACTCTTTCTTTCCTATTATTTTGTTTCATTTTGGCTGCCCTGGGTCTTCCTTGCAGCCTGCAGGCTTTCTCTAATGCGGGTGCACATGAGCTTCTCTCGGGGCATATGGGCTCTGGAGCATGCGGGCTCAGTAGCTGGGACGCGTGGGCTTTCTCCAGTTGTGGCACAGGGGCTTAATGGCATGTGGGATCTTAGTTCCTCGACCAGGGATCGAACCTGCGTCCCTTACAGTGAGAGGCAGAGCCTTAACCGCTGGGCCACAAGGAAATTCTCCCAACACTCTTTACTTTTGTATCTATATGAGATGATGGATGTTCGCTGAACTTATTGTGGCCATCATTTCCGGATGCGTGTAAGTCAAATCATGGAGCTGTCACCTTAAACTTACACAGTGCTGTATGTCAATTATGCCTCAATAAAACTGGAAGGAAAAAAGAAAACACTCAACAAATGATCTTCATTGCCATTCCTCCTCCAGGCAGACCTCCATAGGAAGCTTCACTCTGGTCAGAACGGCCTTTGTTAAGATAAACTCTAAGAGCCAGAGGCTAAAGTCCTGCCCAAGGGACTTTACCTTCAGGGTCTAGGAAGTCTAAAGATCTAAAGGTGAAAATTTCTCTCTGCACTGTGCTGGGTGTCACGGCTCACTTGTGCTTTAGTCTCTGTCTTAATTTCAAACGCCCCAGAAAAAAATTGTGAGTTAAGAATTTGAGGGCAAGGATTTTTTGGGGGAGATGATTCTAGGCAACTGACGGCAACAGACTTGGAGGTCAGCATTACTATCACCCTTTTACAGATGAGAAAATAGAGGCGCCGAGAGGCTGAGTAAAAGTATATTAACATTATTATTGGATTTTTAAGTTGTATTTTCTTTTAAAAAAATATTTATCTAACTGCACCAAGCCTTAGTTGCAGCATGGAAGATCTAGTTCCCTGACCAGGGACTGAACCCTGGCCCTCTGCACTGGGATTACAGGGTCTTAACCGCTGAACCACCAGGGAAGTCTAGCTATATTTTCTTAAAAACACTATTTTCCTGGCAAATATGCATATTGAAAATGTTCAACTTTATTAGTAAGTCAAGAAGTATAGATAAAAATAAGTCTGATACATTTTCATCTACCATGTTCGTACAGATTTTAAGAATAACTTTCAATATTGGGGAGGGCGGAGGAGAGTAAAGACTTCCTCCCACTGCAGACGGAAGGATATATCAGACAATTTACAATATGCATCAGAAGCCATAAATACATACTCTCTTTGACTCAGAAACCTGCTTGTGGAAAATTGTCCATTGAAAATTTTGTAAAAATTCAGCTACAGTGTGCTCACTGAATGTGAATAAAAATAATAGAAATTATTACAGTTGCCTTGTGTTGAGAAAAACAATTTAAAAAATGGAAATAAGGCAAAAAGAGGGTGGGGCATCCTTTTAAAGTCATGGAAGGGCATTTTCTAACAAGCCCACCTGAAGGTCAACTAATTCTCTCAGGAGCTGTAATTTCCTTTGACTTTCTAGTTGCCATCAATCAGGGATCAGATATTTTACAGCTCTGTGACGTTAGAGGCTAATTTATAGACAGCTGATAAAGTACACAGGTTTTCTTTTCTGTCATTTAGAAAATAACCTCAAAGATGATCCATGTGTCTTTGGGATATGGCTGTATCTAATTTAGCAATCTATATCCACGTTCTTTCTTTCAGCAGCTATATACAACTCCAATCATCATCCTGCTGATTCCCTTGCTAATGAAGTTGCCCATGAAATGAGGATTTTCATCATTTTGAAAAATTGGCCTTCACATATGGAGTATTAAAGACAAGATACAACATACATGTCTAATTATAGGGCACTGGCTAAATAGGTTATGGTATATTCATGGTCCAATGGATTACTAAGCAGCCACTGAAAATCAGATGGTAGAAGACTCTTTAATGACATGTTGTCAGTTAAAAAAAAAATCACAACTATAGATACAGAATGATGTAATTGTTGTTAAAACAATGTGGGGACTTCCCTGGTGGTTCAGTGGCTAAGACATTGAGCTCCCAGTGTGGGGGCCCAGGTTTGATTCCTGGCCAGGAAACTAGATCCCCCATGTTGCACTTAAGACCCAGAGCGGCCAAATAAATAAATAAGAAATAAAGCAAATATTTAACACCCCCCAAAAAAACCTAATGTGTTATCGAATGAAAGTCGGTGTCCCCCACAATTCGTATGTTGAAATGCTAACCCTCAAGGGTTAGGCCCCTTTAGGAGGTGGGGCCTCTGGGAGGGGATTAGGCCGTGAGGGTGGAGCCCTCATGAGTGGGATTTGCGCCTGTATCAATGGCACCCCACTCCAGTACTCTTGCCTGGAAAATCCCATGGACGGAGGAGCCTGGTAGGCTGCAGTCCATGGGGTTGCTAAGAGGCACGACTGAGCGACTTCACTTTCGCTTTTCACTTTCATGCATTGGAGAAGGAAATGGCAACCCACTCCAGTGTTCTTGCCTGGAGAATCCCAGAGACAGAGGAGCCTAGTGGGCTGCCATCTATGGGGTTACACAGAGTCGGACATGACTGAAGAGACTTAGCAGCAGCAAGAGGCCCCAGAGGGCTCACTTGCCCCTTCAGCCTCGAGAAGACACAGAGAGAAGAAGGCTGTCCTTGAACCAGAAAGCGGCCCTCACCAAACACTGAAATCCACTGATGCCATGATCTTGGACTTCCCAGAGTCCAGAACTGTAAGTTTATTGTGTTTTTGTTACAGCAGCCCAAACGGACTGAGACACAGGCATAGACAGAGGTCTGCGGTTGTATTCATCAAGATAATAACAGTGCTTATTCCTGGGAAACTGGTTTTATAGATTTACAGATTTACAGCGCAGTGACTGAGTATTTTTATAGATTGCTGCTAAGTCGCTTCAGTCGTGTCCGACTCTGTGCGACCCCGTAGATGGCAGCCCACCAGGCTCCCCCGTCCCTGGGATTCTCCAGGCAAGAACACTGGAGTGGGGTGCCATTTCTTTCTCCGATGCATGAAAGTGAAAAGCGAAAGTGAAGTCGCTCAGTCGTGTCCGACTCTTAGCAACCTCATGGACTGCAGCCTACCAGGCTCCTCCATCCATGGGATTTTCTAGGCAAGAGTGCTGGAGTGGGCTGACATTGCCTTCTCTGGGGAAACTCTTTTAGAGAGTGTTTAAAACTTCATTGTGTCTTCCATTTTTCTAATTTTCTGTAATGAGCATGTCTTTTTTGAGTCATATTTTTGTTTAAAACACCATTTAAAGTTCTATTTGTGACTATATATTGATAGCCCTTACTAATCTACATTAACTTTTTGAGGCTTCTGTATTTTTAAATTTAAATTTTTGGATTGAAATGCAGTAAAATTGACCTTATTTTTTTGGTGTACATTTCTGTTCATTGTCTTGTCGTTGTTCAGTCCCTCAGTCACGTCCGACTCTTTGCAACCCCACGGACTGCAGCACGCCAGGCCTCCCCGTCCATCACCAACTCCTGGAGCTTGCTCAAACTCCTGTCTATTGAATTGGTGATGCCATCCAACCATCTCGTTCTGTTATCCCCTTCTCCTCCTGCCTTCAATCTTTCCCAGAGCACACGTATAAATTTGTGTAACCACGGCCACCACCAGGATCCAAAACAGTTCTATCACTGAAAAAACTCCTTTATGCAAATTTCCGGACAGTCCAGTGGAGAGGACTCCACACTTCCACTGCCAGAGGTGCAGGTTCAGTGCCTGGTCAGGGAACTAAGACTCCCGCAAGCTACGTGGTGTGACCAAACAAACAAACAAATGAAACACAAATGCATTCCTTTCTGCTAACCCCTTGGAATCACACGCTCACCTCTCCTAACCCACAGCAACCATCGACCTGTTCGCATCACTATATCACTGGAGTAGTTTTGTCTTTTTGTGAATGTCATATAAACGGAAACAAACAAAGGGTTGGAGAGAATCACTGAGAGGATGTGATGGCTGGTCCACCCAAGAGCTGGATCCAGGCCATCAGAGGCGCCTTGCCCGCTCCCTGTTCTTGGAGTGTAGTTCTGTCCACCTTTCCCACAGTGGAAGCCGTTCTCCAGGACATGACCTGGAGTAAGGTGTAGTTGTGACCACCTGGACAACAGAAGTGACTGAAGCCAGGGAGGGTCTCTATATAAACTTTAAGCTTCTGGCGGGTGGGTGGGACAGATCTCCTTTAGAATGGACTGGTTGGATCTCCTTGCAGTCCAAGGGACTCTCAAGAGTCTTCTCCAACACCACAGTTCAAAAGCATCAATTCTTTGGCTCTCAACTTTCTTCACAGTCCAACTCTCACATCCATACATGACCACTGAAAAAACAATAGCCTCGACTAGACAGACCTTTTGTTGGCAAAGTAATGTCTCTGCTTTTTAATATGCAATCTAGGTTGGTCATAACTTTCCTTCGAAGGAGTAAGCATATTTTAATATCATGGCTGTGGTCACCATGTGCAGTGATTTTGGAGCCCCCAAAATAAAGTCTGATACTGTTTCTGCTGTTTCCCCATCTATTTGTCATGAAGTGATGGGACCAGATGCCATGATCTTCGTTTTCTGAATGTTGAGCTTTAAGCCAACTTTTTCACTTTCCTCTTTCACTTTCATCAAGAGGCTTTTTAGTTCCTCTTCACTTTCTGCCATAAGGGTGGTGTCATCTGCATATCTGAGGTTATTGATATTTCTCCTGGCAATCTTGATTCCAGCTTGTGCTTCCTCCAGCCCAGCGTTTCTCATGATGTACTCTGCATACATAAGCAGGGAGACAATATACAGCCTTGACGGACTCCTTTTCCTATTTGGAACCAGTCTGTTGTTCCATGTCCGGTTCTAACTGTTACTTCCTGGCCTGCATATAGGTTTCTCAAGAGTGTGGGGCCTATTTATCCATTCACCCACTGAAGAATATTTGGGTCATTTCTGAGATTTGGTGTTTATGAATAGAGCTTCTATAAGCATTCACGTATGTTTTTGTATGAAGGTAAACTTTCATTTCTCTAGAGTCAATACCTCAAAGTGGGACAGTTGAGTCACACAGCAAGTGGATGTTTAATTTTATGAAAACTGTTAAAACTGTTTTCTGGAGTGCCTGCGTCATTTTGCTTTTCCACCTGCAATGAATGAGAGTTCCAGTCCCTCCACATTCTCACTAGCATTTAGTGTTGCTGATTTTTTTTTTTTAAGTCTTGCTGTTCTACTGGACTTCCCAGATGGCACTGTTGGTAAAGAATCCACCTGCAATGCAGGAGACACAAGAGACACAGGTTTGATCCCTGGGTCGGGAAGATCCTCTGGAGAAGGAAATAGCAACTCACTCCAGTATTCTTGCCTGGGAAATCCCATGGACAGAGGAGCCTGGTGGGTACAGTCCATGGGGCTGCAGAGTCAGACAGGACTGAGCGTGCACACACCATTCTAGCAGGTGTGTAGTTCATCTCAGAACGGCTTTAATGTGCCTTTCCCTGATGTCTAATGATATTGAACGTATTGAACATATGCCTTTCATATGCCCTCTTGGGGTTGTTTGTTTTTTTACTGCTGAGTTGTGAGAGTTCTTTATACATTCTGCAGTCAAATGCTCTACCCCCGAGCTATACCCCCTGATAGCTCTCTGTGCATTCTGGATATCAGTCCTTTGATGGGCGTGCAATTTGCCAATGCTTTCTCCAAGTCTGTAGCTTGTCTTTTCATTCTCTCTCATTCAAAAACAAATTTATTCATTTGGCTGCCTTGGATCTTAGTTGCAGCATGTGGGATCTTCATTGCGTCATGTGGAATCTTTCATTAGGCACGTGGACTCTCTAGCTTGATGTGGGCTTAGTTGCTCTGTGACAGGTGAGATCTTAGCTCCCAGACCAGGGATTGAACCCGCATACTCTGCATCGCAAGGCAGATTCTTAACCACCAGGCCACCAGGGAAGTTCCTGTCTTTTCATCCTCTTACCTGTCTTTCACAGACTGAACATTTTTGATTTCTTAGAAACTTTTATTTTATATAAAAAGGGGTTTTCCCTGGAAACTCAGACAGTAAATTACCTGCCTGCAGTGTAGGAGACCCAGGTTTGATCCCTAGGTTGGGAAGATCCCCTGCAGAAGGGAATGGCAACCCACTCCAGTATTCTTGCCTGGAAAATTCCATGGACAAAAGAGCCTGGTGGGCTACAGTCCATGGGATTGTAGAGTCAGACACGACTGAGCTACTAACACTTATTTTGTATTGGAATATATCCAATTAACAATGCTGTGATAGTTTCAGGTGAACAGCGAAGGGACTCAGCCATACATACACATGTATCCATTCTCCCCCAAACTCCCCTCCCATCCAGACTGCCACATAACACTGAGCAGAGTTCCCTGTGCTATGCAGTAGGCCCTTGTTGGTTATCTGTTTTAAACACAGCAGTGTGTACATGTCCACCCCAAACTCCCTAACTATCCCTTCCCTCCACATCTCCCCACTAGTAACCGTGAGTTCATTCTCTAAGTATGGAAGTCTGTTTCTATTTTGCAAATAAGTTCATCTGTATAGTTTCTTTTCTAGATTCTGCATGTAAGCAACATCATATGATATTTCTCTTTGACTTACTTCACTCAGGATGACAATCTCTGGGTCCATCCCTGCTGCTGCAAGTGACATTAGATCATTCTTCTTAAAGGCTGAGCACTATTCATTATATATTTATAACGTCTCTTCTTTATCCATTCTTCTCACTATGGACATTTAGGTTGCTTCCCTGTCTTGGCTATTTTAAGCAGTGCTGCATGAACATGGGGGTGTATGTATCCTTTCAGGCATTTTTTCCCCCTCTGGATATGTGTCCAGAAGTGGGATTATAGGAGCATTTGTTTTTTGGTTGCTAAGTCATGTCTGACTCCTTGTGACCCCATGGGCTGCAGCATGCCAGGCTTCCCTGTCCTTCACTGTCTCCCGGAGTTTGCTCAGACTCATGTCCATTGCGTCAATGATGCCATCCAACCATCTCATCCTCTGTCGTCCCCTTTTCCTGCCTTCAATCTTTCCTAGCATCAGTGTCTCTTCCCAGTATCGGGGTCTTTTCTTCAGCTTCAACATTAGTCCTTCCAATGAATATTCAAGGTTGATTTCCTTTAGGAATGACTGGTTTGATTTTCTTGTTGTCCAAGGGACTCTCAAGAGTCTTCTCCAGCACCACAACTGAATGCTTTATAGGATCCTAAGTAACTCTCATTTTAGTTTTTTAAGGAAGCCCCATTCTGTTCAAAGCCACCCTGACTGGTGTGAGGTGGTATCTCAGTGTAGCTTTGATTTGCGTTTCTCTCATAGTCAGGGACGGTGCATGTCTTCTCGTGTGCCTCTTGGCCATCTGTATGTTTTCTTTGGAGAAATGTCTATTTAGGTCTTCTGCCCGTTTTTTGATTGGACTGTTTATTTTGATGATATTAAGCTTCATGAGCTGTTTGTAGATTTTGGAGACTAATCCCTTGTCAGTCACATCATCTATAAACATTTTCTTTCTGTCTGTGGGTTGTCTTCTCGTTTTGTTTATGATCTCCTTTGCTGTGCAAAAGCTTTTGAGTTTAATTAGGTCCCCGTTTGTTTATTTTTGTTTTTATTTCCATTACTCTGGGAGACGGTCGAAAAAGATACTGCTGCAATTTATGTCAGAGTGTGTTCTGCCTATGTTTTTCTCTAGAAGTTTTATAGTGTCTGGTCTTGTATTTAGGTCTCTAATCCATTTTGAGCTTGTGTGTGTGTGTGGTGTTGAAAAATGATCTGATTTAATTTTTTATATGTAGCTGTTTAGTATTCCCAGCACCATTTGTTGAAGAGACCGTCTTTCCACCATTGTATAATTTTGCTTCCTTTGTTGAAGATTAATTGACCAGAGGTGCTTATGTTTATTTCTGGGCCTTCTATCCTGTTACATTAATCTATATTTCTGTTTTTGTGCCAGGACCAACCATACTGTCTTGATGACTGTAGCTTTGTCAAATTTTAAGATTTTTTGTTCTAGTTCTGTAAAAAATGCCATTGGTAATTTGACAGGGATTGCATCGAATCATCTGTTGATTGTCTTGGGTAGTGTAGTCATTTTGACAATATTGATTCTTCCAATCCAGGAACATGGAGTATCTTTCCATCTGTTTTTGTTTTCTTCAACACAGAAGAAGCCCCAGATCATGAATATATTATCTTCTATATATTTTTTTAAGTTTTATAGTTGTTTTTTTTTTAATGTTTAGATCTACAACTCATTTGAGTTAACTTCTGTATAAAGTGTGAAGTTTAGGTCAAGGATTGGTCGAGTTTTTGCATATGGATATCCAATTGTTCCAAGACCGTCCATTGAACTGCCTTTTCACCCCTGTCAAAAACCAATTGGCCATGGTTATGGGTGCCTGTATCTGGACCTTCTATCCTGCTTCACTAATGTATGTAGCTGTTCCTGTACCAGTACCACGCTGACTTGATTGATAACTTCTGTGTAGAGGGTCTTAAAATTGACTATCATGAGTCTTTCCATGGTAGCCTTCTTTTTCAAAACAGTTTTGGCTCTTACTTCCCTGTCTTTCAGTGTAAATTTTAGAATTGGTTTGTTTCTGTCTTAGAGACTGCTAGGATTTGTGTTGGAATGGCATTAGGTTTACAGATCAATTTGTGCAGAATTGACATCATGGCTATACTGAGTCTTCTAATCCAGAAACACAATCTGTCTTTTCATTTCTTTTATTTTTTTAAACATTTATTTATTTTTGACTGTGCTGGGTCTTCATTGCTGCATGGGCTTTCTCTGGTTGCAGAGGGCAGGGGTTACCAGTTTGTGGTGTGTGAGCTTCTCACTGCAGGGGCTTCCCCTGTTGTGGAGCACCGGCTCTAGGCACACGGGCTTAGTAGTTGTGGCCATGGCCTTAGTTGCTCTGCAGTATGTGGGATCTTCCTGGACCAGGGATCAAACCAGCATCCCTAGCATTGTAAAGTGAAGTGAAGTCGCTCAGTCGTGTCCGACTCTTTGCGACCCCATGGACTGTAGCCTACCAGGCTCCTCTGTCCATGGGATTTTCCAGGCAATAGTCCTGGAGTGGATTGCCATTTCCTTCTCCAGGGGATCTTCCCAACCCAGGGATCAAACCCGGGTCTCCCGAATTGTAGACAGACGCTTTACCGTCTGAGCCACCAGGGAAGTCCTAGCATTGCAAGGCAGATCCTAAATCACTGGACCACCGGGGAAGCCCCCGTCTTTCCATGTCTTTAGATTTTCTTTGCTTCCTTCCATCCACACGTTGTAGTTTTCATTGTATGGATCCTATAGCTGTTTTGTCAGATTCATATCTAATCATGTCATTTTGAGGCGCTATTGTAAAATAGCATTAAAACTTTTTAATTTCCAATTGTTCATTACTAGTATATATAAATAAGATGAATTTTTCTGTGTTGATCTTGACCCTGCCACCTAGGTAAACTCACTTCTTAGTTCTGGGATTTTGGGGGTTGGGAGTAGGGGTTTAAAAATTCATTGGAATTTTCTATTCTGACAATCATGTCATCTCAAAGGAAGAACAGTTTTATTTCTTGCTTTCCGGTCTATAGCCAGCCCCCTCTCCCACTTTTCTTGCCTTATTATGCTGACTAGGACTTCTAACACGATGTTGATAAAAAGTGGTGAGGTGGCACTCTTTCCTTGCTCCCAATCAGAGGGGGAGGGTGTTCAGTCTCTCAGCAGTAACTCTGATGTTAACTGTAGGTTTTTTTTTTTTTTCTGTAGATTCCTTTTATCAGGGTGGGTCAATTTATTTCTATTTCTATTGCTGAGAGCTTTTTCAAGAATGGATACCACATTTTCTCTAATTCTTTCTCTGAATCAATTGATACAATCATGTGGCTTTTCTTTTTCAGGCTGACCATATGGTGGGTTACTCTGATTGCTTTTGAACACTGAACTAGTCTTACATTCCTGGGATAAACCCAACTTGATCTTGGAATATTACTCCTTTTATGTATTTCTGAATTTGTTTGCTGATATTTTGTTGAGGAGTTTTGCATCTCTGCCCATGAGAAAAACTGGTCTTTGATTGTATGTCTTTATCCAGTTTTGATACCAGGTGGCATCGTAAAAAGAGTTACAAAGTGTTCCTTTCTCTTTTATTGGGTAGAATTCCTTTGAATATTTGGTATGATTTACCAGTAAATTATCTGGACAAGGAGACTTCCTTTTTGGAAGGGGTTTAAATTATAAATTCAATTTATTGGTTATAGGATGAGTCAGGTTATCTATTTCAACCTGGGAGTGAGATTTTGTAAAAAAAATTTTTTTTTGAGGAATTTGTCCATTTCATCTAAATTATTTGGCTTATGTACACAGAATTGTTCTATTATTTGTTATTCTTTTAATATCTGTGTGCCTACAGTGACCTCTTATCTCTCATTCCTGATACTGATAATTTTTTTTCCTTTATCAATTTTGCTTGCAGTTCACCAGTTTTATTGATCTTTTCCAAGAAACAAGCGTCGGTTTCACTGATTATCTCTATCATTTTTCTGATTTCAGCTTTACTGATGTCAGCTCCTATCTTTGTTTCTTTCCTTATGCTTCAGATTTATCTTAAGCTTTTTTTCTAGTTTCTTTAAATGGAGGCCCAGGTTATTGATCTGAGATCTTTTTTCCCCCAATATGAACATTTAATGCTATAAACTTTCTCCTAAACATTTCTTTACCTGCATCCCAAATATTCTGGTACATTGTCTTTTCATTTTTCTTATTGATTTCTAGTTTAATTCCACTATGGTCAGAGAACATACTTTATATATTTTCAGGTTTGTTATGACCCAGGATCTGATCTCTCCTGGTCACTGTCCCAGTTGCAATAGAAAAGAAGTGTCTTCTGATATTGTTGGGTGGAGTGTTCTGTAAATGTCAATTAGATCCAGGTGGTTGTTGGTGATGTTCAATTTTTCCGTATCCTTGCTGGTTCTATGAATTACTGAGATATGCTGAGTGACCACATAGAGGATTTGTTCAAAGAGGGGACAAAGCTGAGGGACAAGGCGCCTTGGTCATCAAGAGACTGAGTCCTGGCGGCTGCATCGGTTTGCTCATTACACTGTCTTGGGAGGCAGACACACATTTGTTTGAATCACCTCAGCCCCCCTGCTTCCTAAAGGGGAGCTCACGGCTAACAGCTGAGTTTCAGATGTCACCTATGGACATCCAAACACATATATGCCTAAACTCTTATTTTCCATCTCTGCTGACATTCAAACAATCTACTTACTCACAGCTGCGCTGGGTCTAGGTGCAGGGAGCAGGGATTTCTCCCTAGTTGCGGTGCACGGGCTTCTCTTGCTGCAGAGTACAGGCTCTAGGGTGTGTGGGCTCAGTAGCTGTGGCACAAAGGCTTACCTGCCCCACGGCATGTGGACTCTCCCCAGACCAGGGATCACACCTCTGTCCCCTGCACTGGCAGGTGCATTCTTAACCACTGGACCGCCAAGGAACTCCTCTCACGACATTTTTGAGGAAGGGAAAGTGAAAGAGTCTGGGTCTTCCCTTCCTTTCCCCCCTGACCTCCTAAGGAACATTTTTGCTGTTTTCTCTGAGACTCTGGGCTGATAAAAGGTAGTGGGTAGAAAAGCTGAGATAAGTCAAAGGGGCTAAATTAAGTTGTGTTTTAAAAAGAGTTCATTGCTATGAAGGAGAAAATACTTGATGCGGAAGGGTGTGGAGAGGAGAAATTTAGAGGTGCAGCTGTGAGGGCGAAATGACTTCAGGGGAGACGTGTTGAAAGCAGACTTTTAGAGAGTTAGGCAAGATGTCAGGAGGTGTAATTCCCCTTCTGCCAATACTCCAAGAGCCTTCAGTAAAGGCTGACTTGACTCTTTGATGCCTTTGAGTCACACTTGTATTTCTTCGGGCTATGACACCTTGCCGAGCTGGACCTGAAGGTCAGTCAGAGGCCAAGCTGTCATTCAAGGCATTAATTTAAGGGACACCCTACAGGAGTTTGGGAGAGTAGGGTTTCTTTCTTTCCAGGCCCAGAAGGCACAGAACTATGCTCCCTACGCCAGCAGGGGAGACTTGGCAAGAAAGTTACACGTTGGAATTCAGAGAACTCCTTAATTTTGAAAGTACTGTATTTAAAGTGGATCACTTCCTCCAAAAGCAGGTCATCAACTCCCTCAGCACACAGTTGTCTGGTTACATCAAAAAATATATTTTCCCCTTTGTCAAGTTCACAGAACTAGGAGGAATCACTTGGTTGGGGGGAGGGCTTTAATTAGAAATGTTTGAGGGAAAAAGAGGGGAAACTACCTATCCCAAATCCTGAACCCACCTCCTCCCATCCCTCTCTGCCAGCTCTCTGAATTGTAAATAGGAAGGGGAGAATTAGAACCAATGATAATAACAGCTTGCTGTACCCAACAATTATTGAGCGCTTGCTGAATGCCGGATCATTTCACATAGAGTGAAAGCACCTAGGCCAGGACCTGACATTAGGAAGATGCTCAAAACCTGTTTGCTGACTCACACCAGCCAGGTCTGCCAAAGACGCTTCAGTGCTCAGGTAATTCGCTCCTTTTAAAGATAAGTCAGCTGCCATCAAGAGAAAGACAAGCCCATGAAGCCATCTCCTGAATAAAGCAACATTTCTCCACCTTCAGTATTTCAGACTTTTGTTATAAATGGCAGCAGCCCAGCCCAAACAAGCCTAAACAAGAAAAGAGAACTTATCAATTCCCATGATCACACCACAGAAAGTAGGAGGTGGGGAGCAAGGACTCAAAGGATGATACGCTTCCTTCTCTTCCTCTTTCTGCTTCTTGTCTCTCCTGGCTTCTCTCTCCCACTACAGGTGGTCTCTCCCCACCTGGAAGCGCAGAACATGACTGCTGGTGTCCCTCCGACTCACAGCCTTGAACCCTGTCAGCCCAGAAGCAAGATTCTTCCCCAGGAGAAACATCCCAGGGAAGGATGTTGATTGGCTCCACTTGGGTCACGTGCCCATCTCTAGACCAACCCCAGAAAAGTATTTTGATTGGCTTCGCTTGGCTCACATGACCATCTCTAGACCAATTGCTCTAGCTGGAGAGATGGGACAATATCATTAGTTCAGCCTGGGTCATGTGACCTTCTTTGTCGGGGGACGCCTGCTGAGATCCATTTCCTGAAGCAGTGGAGCCCTGTTGTCAATTGTAGGCAACAGAGGCGAGCTTTTGCTGATCTCAGCAGTGTAGTTAGGTGCTCACACGTGAGCCAGGAAGTCATACTTGGTGCTAACCAGGCGGAAACAAGCCCTTCTGGTTCCAGTCGGATGACTAAAGGCTGTGGCTAGTACCACTGCCCCTGCCACACCAGGAACTTGATCTTGCGGCCACTGCCACCAAGGAGCCAGCAGCTTTTTTGTGTCTGGTTCTGAACCTGAAGGCCAGCAGAGGGTATCTGATGGGTACAGCCTGTAGCACCTGTGCTTCAGCTGCAAGGGAGGGCAGGAGATCAGGTAACTGTATTTTAATATTGTGGCTGGCCAAAACTCAAAACAAATGTCCACCGCAGGGTACATATTGAGCATTCATGCAACAGCCGCTAACCACTTTGTTCCCAAAGCTTCTGCTCCTGCAACGTAAGCCTGTATCTACTAAATGTCAAACGAGAGGTCACCAGATCGCCTTTTTTTAGTGGAGTCCACCCCATAAATCTTGGTGCTTGGCACGCGGCTCCTCTTCATGCTGACAAGGTCATGACTTGATGTCTGGGCTGGCAAGCATCATTTCTCTCTTTCAGATTTTCCAAGTGGGGTTCTTAGGAGGCAGTTCCAGGCGCCATTAATTTAAACATCTTTAATCTGATTTATTTTGCAATTCCCTGCTTTAATCAAAGGTCAGCTGTCCCAGCTCAGTTGTTAGGATGAATCTGTTTCCTTGATGGACAGCGTCTTCCCGACACTGTGGATCTTTTGCTGGAGATCTCTTGAGGGCAAACTGAATTGGCAGGAAGTGAAAGGAGACTCGGGGGGCAGGGGTCCTGGCTGGTGGGTGAATCCATCATCCGCCCCCAGAGGCTGAGCTCAGCTTTATCCAGAGGCAGAGGAAGGCCCCGGCTGCCCTCCCCAGATCCCCTAATCCTTGGGCGTGCGTGCGTGCGTGCGTGCGTGCGTGCGTGCATGCGTGCGTGCATGCGTGCGTGCGTGTGCACTCAGTTGTGTCTGACTCTTCACAACCTCATGGACTGTAGCCCGCCAGGCTCCTCTGTCCATGGAATTTTCCAGGCAAGAATATTCGAACGGGTTGCCATTTCCTTCTCCAGGAGATCTTCCTGACCCAGGGATCGAACCTACATCTCTAGTGTCTCCTGCATTGGCAGGTGGATTTTCTACCAGTTGAGCCACTGGAGAATGCCTTACTCTGTTTTTCCACTCACCCTCCTCAGACAGCCATGTGCTGCCTTAAAAAAAATACCTTTTTATTGTGGTGAAATACACATACCATAAAATTCACCATGCTAGTTATTTGAGAGCACACGGTTCAGAGACAGTTCATATACCCACAGTGTTGCACGGTCATCGCTGCTATCCAGTTGCGGAACATTTTCATCATTCCAGAAGGAAACCCCCTTAGCAACTAAGCAGCGGCTCCTCCAGGCCCCCACCCCCAGCCCCGGGCTACCAGTCTGCCTTCCGTTGCCATGGATTTGCCTAGTTTACATTCTGGATGTTTCCGATTCCACAGATGTGTTCCATATAAATGGAGTCATACCATTATATGGCCTTTTGTGTCTGGTGTCGTTCACAATGTTCTTGAGGTTCACCCACATTGTAGCATGTGTCAGAACTCCTTTCTTTCTCATTGTTGAACAATATGCCATATTTTGGGCTCCCCTGGTAGCTCAACGGCTAAAGAATCCGCCTGCAGTGCAGGAAACCCGGGTTTGATTTCTGTGTTGGGAAGTTCCTCCTGGAGGAGGGATAGGCTACCCACTTCAGTATTCTTGGGCTTCCCTGGTGGCTCAGGCAGTAAAGAATCTGCCTGCAATGCGGGAGACCTGGGTTTTATTCCTGGGCTGGGAAGATCCCTTGGAGGAGGGCATGGCAACCCACTCCAGTATTCTTGCCTGGAGAATCCCCATGGACAGAGGAGCCTGGCGGGCTACAGTCCATGGGGTCTCAGAGTCAGACATGACTCAGCACAGGACATGCCATATTTTGCTTATCCATTTGTCTGTGATGGACATTTGGGTTGTTCTCTCCTCTGGGCTGGTGTGAATGATGCTGCTATGAGTGTCCATGCTGCAGGACAGGCATGTCTCAGTGAGGAGATTTTGGCTGCCAGTAACAGAGAATGCAATGCGACTGGCTTAACTCTGAAGGAAAATGCATCATTGCCTATGATGGATAGGCACGTCTAGGGCAGCTCCAAAGAGCCCTTGTCTTTGCTCTTTTCTTCCCTACAGGCTGGATTTACTCATGGTTTCAGGCTGCAAAGTTACAGGGGGCCTAAGCAGACATGACATCACTGAGTGGAAGAAGAGGGGCCCTTTCTTCCTTGTGTCTCTTTTTCTAGAATGTTATAGTTTAACTTTTACCCTTTGACCTACTAATCGTCTCAACTTCATTTTTGTGTATGGTGTGAGGTTGGGATCCAGGTTCATAATTTGTTTCCATACAGATATCAGATATCTAGTTGTTTCAACACTGTTAGCTCAGAAAGACTTCCCTTTCCCATTGACACCTCTGTCAAAAATCAATTGCTGGGCTTGGGGGAGAATGCTGCTGCTGCTGCTAAGCCGCTCCAGTCGTGTCCAACTCTGTGCAACCCCATAGATGGCAGCCCACCAGGCTCCCCTGTCCCTGGGATTCTCCAGGCAAGAACACTGGAGTGGGTTGCCATTTCCTTCTCCAAAGCATGAAAGTGAAAATGAAGTCGCTCAGTCATGTCCGACTCTTAGCAACCCCATGGACTGCAGCCTACAAGGCTCCTCCATCCATGGGATTTTCCAGGCAAGAGTGCTGGAGTGGGTTGCCACTGCCTTCTCCATTGGGGGAGAGTAGATACATGTTTATGTATGGCTGAGTCCCTTCACTGTTCACCTGAAACTACCACAGCATTGTTAATCAGCTACACCCCAATACAAAACAAGAAGTTTAAAGTTTGAAAAAAAATCAGTTGCTCATGGATACGCAGATCTATCGCAGGACTCTCTTTTCTGTTCTATTGGCTGATTCTCCTTTCTTTTTTATAACTTGGAGGATAATTGCTTTACAATGTTGTGTTGGTTTCCATCATAGAGTGGCGTGAATCAGCCAGAAGGATATCATCTTTCTTTTTGCCCATGCCACTCTGTCTTAACTACTGTTGCTTTCGAATAAGCCTTCAAATCAGACAGTGACCTTGTTCTTTTGTGTGTGTCTTCTGAAAACAACCTAGCAGGAGATACCCTTCATATCCCCCTGGCCAGAATCGCATCCACTCCCATTCCTAGCTCAACCACTGTCTGGGGGACTGGGACCACAGGAGTGAGCTAGCCCATCAGAATTTCACTTGGAGAGGAGAATGAAGAGTAGGCACCTGAACCCAAAAGTCGAAGGTGAAAGCCAAGCTTTCCAGGAAGAAGTGGGGGAAACATTAGGGTAAGAAGCCAACAGTTTCTGCCCAAAAGCACAAAGCAGTTCAGTGGAATTTTTAATTAGGGGGAGAGAGAGAGAGAACAAAAGAATAAAAGGGACAGACAGGAAATCTCGACTCATCCTGGATATTCTTCCCAGCCACTGATGACAATGATAAAGGGGACATAGTGGCTCTAAGTGACAACAAGGCTTAGCATACCGCACAGTGAGCAATGACCGCTTGCCAATGAGGTGGGCTCCTTCCCCCTGATGACAGCACCAGGGGCTCACTGACACTTGAGCTCCATCTGGGGGATGATGGTCGGGTCTGGGTGGTGGGGAGCAATTCTTGGAGCCCTTGGCTGTGCTTTAGCTCCTTTCATTGCTCAGTCTTGGAGGCATGGGGATGAGCAACAGTTCCTGTAACTCTTAAGCTGCTCCAGTATTTCTTGGGACCATCTCAAACCATTCCTTAGGGCACATGTGACTTGGAGGCTGGTCCCACAGAGGGATGGATTCGGCAGTAAATCACTCAAGTGCCTGGCTGCCTGGAGCCGGCACACCACTGTGATGATTCTGGCTCCCCGGCTCCTTCTCCTCAGTAGCTCCATCTTCCTGACTGTTTATCAGTTCCTTCAGCTTCTTGCTAGTTCTGTCCTCCAGGGCTCTCACTCAATTCTTCAATTCCTTCTAGAAGAGAGCGGCAAGGCTTTGAGATGGTTCCTACCTCTCTGGCCCTGGGGGTGTGATCACACGAGGATGGGTAGACTTATCTACGAGATTGCTCCTCTCTCTCCTCTCATTTTCCCCGGGCAGTTTGGTGAAACGTGGTAGACTATGAGTTTATGGCATTTCAAAGATGCTGAGAGTCTGAAAGATAAGTCTGAGTCCAGCCCCAGGGCTGCCCACCAGGGTCCACTGTAGCTCTAGAAGTTCTGCTTGTTGGGACTCCTGTACAAGTCATTCACCCACGTTTCTGACGTAGCATGGAGTGGAGCCACTGATCACAGGTCTTAGACAAAGGTGGGTGCGGATGCCGAGTTCAGCCTGGACAGGTGGCTTTGCCTCTTGGAGCCTCAGTTTCCCCATCTGTCACATGAAGGGTAAGTATTGACCTCCGTGGTTGTTAGAGCAGATCTGAGGAGGCGTGATGCAGACTGCCTGGCACTCAATAAGGACGCGGCAAATACTCCCCATCATTAGTGTTTTTACTCTTTCAGAGGAAAAGAGCAGTTTCCCTCAGGGAGACCACTGGAGTGAGACAAGGTGAGAGGTGGGCGCTAGAATTACAGAGGCTTGGGACTTCCCTAGCAGTCCAGTGGTTAAGACTTCACCTTCCAACGTGTGGGTTTGATCCCTGGTCGGGGAGATAAGATCCCACATGCCTCCTGCCAGAAAAAGCAAAAACAGGAGCAATATTGTAACAAATTTAATAAAGACTTTTAAAATGGTCCACATTAAAAAAAAAAAAAAAAGAGAGAGAGAGAGAGAGAGAATGAGGAAAGCTCTAATATGGCTGAGACTAGGATGCATTTGGAGAAGGAAATGGCAGTCCACTCCAGTATTCTTGCCTGGAGAATTCCAGGGACGGAGGAGCCTGGTGGGCTGCCGTCTATGGGGTCGCACAGAGTTGGACACGACTGAAGCGACTTAGCAGCAGCAGCAGGATGCATTTAGGCAGTGGGGTGTGAGGAAGGGTAAGGAAGGCCCATGGGTGGGGAAGGGTCCACTTTTCTTGGGCCAGCCAAGTGTCTAGAGCCCCAGGTTTTGATCGAGCCCTGCAGCTGGTCTTGGATCCCAGTGTAGACACAGTAGGCAGGCCTGGATTCCCAAGCCAAGGCTGAGAGTGGTGGGAGGAGCCGTGAGAGCGCATGCCTTCCTCGAGTGGATGGGCCAGACCCACGATGCTCTCCAGAGCAAACATGTGGTATGCTAGGAAACAAATAACCCCACTGAGACTGCTCCTTCTGGAAACAGGGGAAAAATGTGGATTATCTTGAGTTCAAAAATGTGGGCTCCCGGGCGGCCAGTAAAGTCAAGGTAGTGGGACAGAAGCTGATTGATGAGTTTGGTTATGTTTTCTCTGGCCTTTCCGTGCTCACACTCGGTGCTGTAAGGCCTTTCCACTTGGGTGACCATGGTTACATTCTTGGGGAGTGCTGAGCACCCGGAGGGGCTCAGTGGGGGCATCCTGGATGCTTGGTGCCTGCCAAAGGCTCCTTTCCATGGTAAGGGGGAAGGGAGAGAGAGGCTTTGCTATGATGATTGCAGACAAGTTCCCTTGCCTCCTTCCTATGTCTCCAAGGGACCCTGGAAGTGGTTCTAGATGTTGGGGGGCTGCAAGAACCACTGGAGGTCATCTTGTCGGTCCCCTCCCCCCTCCAAGAATCCTAAAAATGGGGAAATGAGAGCCAGAGAGGGCAAGAGCCTCCTTGCTCGAGGTCACCGGGCTATCTGGGGACTCAGATCCATGGTCCCACGGTTCTGGCAATCTGCCTGAGAAGCATCTTGCTTTCTGTGGTTCCTGTCTGCTCTCAGCTCCTCTGGGGAGAAGGCTTACAGCTTCTTGGCATCTGCCAGCTAGACGCTTTGAACTTGGGCTTCTGTGACCTTTCTGAAAGGCAGACTGGAGCAGGTTGCTTCCCAAAGGGCTGTCTTCAACAGCTCCCAGGACCTCTGCAGAGACCCCCACATGTGCCCTTTGTAAGATACGTGAGGCCCTTCACGAGCCGGCCTCTGTCCTCTCCTCCGCCATTGCTCTCCAGCCGCACGGGCTAGCAGTGGGCCTCTCACGTCCTCCTGCCTTTGCACATGCTGTTCCTGCTCCTCAAATGCCCTTTCCTCCTGTTCTTGAAGGTTTCTCAGGCTGTCCCCGTGGCCTCCTCTGACCCCCTAGGCTCAGCCACTCCTTCCTCTGAGCTCCCAGAGCTCTCGATCCTTCCTCTATTAGCACTTATCTCATTGACTCAGAATGATTTGTTTACACGGCTCTTCTCCCCAGGGTAGGAGGCATGCCTTCCACATCTGTATGTCTTCCCTCCCCCAGCAGTGCCTAGCAGAGTGCCGGAAGCCCAGCCTGGGCTCAGCCGGTGTACGTGGAGTGAATGGCCACGGGACGTGTGTGTCCCCAAAGGTCCCCCTGCACGCGGCCTGGAACGTCAGCGCCTGTGAGCCGTGCCTGGCTCCTGGCTCCTGTCCCCCTTTGCCTTCCCACAGCTGGGGCCTCTCTTCTCCTTCCAACAGCTGGCCCAGCCCTGCCCAGACTCGGGGGCCAGCCACAGCCTCGCCCAGGGAGATTTAAAGAGCCCGTGTTCAGACGTGCAGGTGACTCAACCCCCCATGAGCTCGACCACGAGTTCTGTTGTCATCTGGGTCTAGGCTCTTGGTTCCCACCACATCCCATGAGACAGGTAGCGCCCCAGGGACCATTTTCCCCAGATCTTAGTCCTTCCTATGAAAGAGTCTAGAATTAAGTCCTCCTGGTCTAGCCCTGGTTTAGAACTGAGTCCCCCTGGTCTAGCCCTGGTTTGGAACTGAGTCCCCCTGGTCTAGCCCTGGTCTAGAACTGAGTCCCCCTGGTCTAGCCCTGGTCTAGAACTGAGTCCCCCTGGTCTAGCCCTGGTCTAGAACTGAGTCCTCCTGTCTAGCCCTGGTCTAGAACTGAGTCCTCCTGGTCTAGCCCTGGTCTAGAACTGAGTCCCTGAGGATATGTGTCGCTTTCCTTCCCATGGCCAGCGCCCAGCCACTGGGCCTCCCTGATACCCGCTGGCCCATTTAGGTGGCAAACCTTCCCTGGGTGCCTAGCATGTGCAGGTACAGGGTCTCTGCTGCCACGGAGCTCACAGTAGGGGTGGGAGGAGCAGGGATGACACTGGTGATACCAGTAGGCAGTGCTAGGACAAGAGGTCAGACAGGGGCTCTGGGGTCACAGAGCAAGGTGCTGAGGTAACCTCAGAGCTGGGGTCTGAGCTGAGATGGAGGGGGCAAGGAGATGTTACAAGGAGAAGTGGGGGAGGGGAGCATCTTCCTGGTTCAGCACTCCAAAAGGGCAGGGTCTGGAGAAATCTACCACCATGCCCCACATACAGACCAGAACCTTCCGTCAGGTCCGTGGGGCTGCCTGTGCCTGTCCTGGGAGCATGATGTTCTCAGGGGAGGCACTGAAAAGTGAGAGAACTATGGCTCCCTCCCATGGCGCTCCAAACCAGGCAGGCCCACGAAAGCTGTTTCTCCTTTATTTTATTGTTTAGCTGCTAAGTTGGAAAAGGCAATGGCAACCCACTCCAGTACTCTTGCCTGGAGAATCCCTTGGATGGAGGAGCCATCGGGTAGGCTGCAGTCCATCCGGTCGCTAAGAGTTGAACATGGCTGAGTGACTTCACTCTCACTTTTCACTTTCATGCATTGGAGAAAGCAATGGCAACCCACTCTAGCGTTCTTGACTGGAGAATCCCAGGGACAGGGGAGCCTGGTGGGCTGCCGTCTGTGGGGTCACAGAGTCGGACACGACTGAGGCGACTTAGCAGCAGCAGTGGTGTGTGACTCTTTTATGACGCCATGGACTGTAGCCCGTCAGGGTCCTCTGTCCATGGGATTTCCCAGGGAAGGATACTGGAGGCGGTGGCCATTTCCTTCTCCAGGGAATCTTCCTGACCCAGGGATGGAGCCTGCATCTTCTGCATTGGCAGACAGATTCTCTACCACTGAGCCACCTGGGAAGTCCTTTATTTAGTCAGTCGATATTGAGTGAATCCCCACCATGAGCCAGAGACCAGGCTGGGAACTGGGGTGGGGGAGGCTGATCTGGGGAACCAAGATGCATTCCTGCCCTCAAAGGACTCATGGGCCAGTCAGGAGAGAGGTATATTAAGAAGCCGTGAGAGCACAGCATGGGGTTAGCAGTGGTGGGGCCCCAATTCTCTCCAGGTGGTGGGAGGAAGCCCTGTCTGGGAAAGGATGGCCACAGGGACCCAGACAGCACCACGAGGATCTCACTTGTGTCCCAGAACCCTCCTGTGGGAGCCAGCAAGACTGGTGGGCAGAGGGATAGCCCCACCACCTGGAGTCATCAGATGACCTATGGACAGTGTCTTATAATGCTTAGCAGAGGCAGCAGAGCCCAGGGGGTTTGGGATCCTTCTAGTCGAGTCTCTGCTATTTGAGAGCTGAGTGATTTTGAGGCAAACGACTGGGCTTCCCTTTACTCATCTGTAAAATGGGTTCTGTTAATGTATGGATGTGAGAGTTGGACTGTGAAGAAAGCTGAGCACCGAAGAATTGATGCTTTTGAATTGTGGTGTTGGAGAAGACTCTTGAGAGTTCCTTGGACTGCAAGGAGATCTAACCAGTCCATTGTAAAGGAGATCAGCCCTAGGTGTTCTTTGGAAGGAATGATGCTAAAGCTGAAACTCCAGTACTTTGGCCACCTCATGTGAAGAGCTGACTCATTGGAAAGACTCTGATGCTGGAGGGATTGGGGGCAGGAGGAGAAGGGGATGACCGAGGATGAGATGGCTGGATGGCATCACTGACTCGATGGACGTGAGTTTGAGAGTTGGTGATGGACAGGGAGGCCTGCTGCTGCTGCTGCTAAGTCACTTCAGTCGTGTCCAACTCTGTGTGACCCCATAGATGGCAGCCCACCAGGCTCCCCTGTCCCTGGGATTCTCCAGTCAAGAACGCTAGAGTGGGTTGCCATTTCCTTCTCCAATGCATGCAAGTGAAAAGTGAAAGTGAAGTCTCTCAGTCCTGTCCGACTCTTCGAGACCGCATGGACTGCAGCCCACCAGGCTCCTCCATCCATGGGATTTTCCAGGCAAGAGTACCGGAGTGGGGTGCCATTGCCTGGCGTGCTGCAATTCATGGGGTCGCAAAGAGTCGGACACGACTGAGCGACTGAACTGAACTGAACTGAACTGAATGCCTCCCTCCCGGGTTGCAGCCAGCCCCTGAGGAAATAGTAACTACGTGATAAGGCTTAGCAACGTAGTTGCTGCTCAGCTTTCGTGGGTTGATTGTATTAACCGTCCTAATAGACGATAACTGGGAAGCACACATCCCTGTGGAAAGAAAGGGAGTTGCATTTTGTGCGTGTGTGTGTTTGCGTGTGTGTCTGCCTCTCGGAGAGTTTTTAGGGGATTGGGTGCAGGGAGCCACAAAAGCTAGGGCCGTGGGCAGACCTCCAGGGCAGGGGACGCGCGGTCCCCACTCCGCTCCTGCCCCCCTCAGCGGGGTGCGCGGTCGGCGGGAGGCGCAGGTGTCCAGTGGGTTCCGCGCGTCCCCGTCCCTCGCCGCCTTGGCCGGGCCCCAGCTCCCTTCTGCCGTCCGCCCCGCGTCCTCCTCTAACCTCGGGTCTGGACGGCGGAGCAGTGGGGCCGGGAAAGTTTGAGTCACGGTGGGGGGAGCCGAGGAGGCGGGCCCGTGACCCTGAACGGGGTGGGCTCTAGGACCCGCCTCGGGCTCCCAGCAGGGGGACCCCGCCGCAAACACAGGTCCCGCGCGCACCGGCCGCAGCGCGACGGAGCGAGGGGCCGGCTGCAGCGCTCGTCGGGTGGCCGCTGGGTGCACCAGGGCGGTCGCGCTCCACAGGACCCGCGAGCCTCCACCGCGGCAGCCGCGGCCCCTCGACCGCGCTCAGCATGAGGCCCCGGGCGCCGCTCCTGCGGCTGCTGCTGGCGGTCTCCGCGGCCACGGCGGCGGTGGTCGGCGAGCCCGGGACGGCGCTGCCCCTTACCACGGGGGGCGCCACCCTGGCCATCGTCTTCGACGTCACCGGCTCCATGTGGGACGACCTGATGCAGGTGATGGACGGCGCCTCGCGCATTCTGGAGCACAGCCTGAGCCGCGGCAGCCGCGTCATCGCCAACTACGCGCTGGTGCCCTTCCACGACCCAGGTAGCGCCCCCCGCGCCCCCGGCCTGGCGCCCTGGCTCCGTGCGCTCACCCGCCCGCCCTGCGCCCGGGGCGCACTGAACGCCCGCGGGTTGCACTGCGGCCCGGCAGGGGCGCCTTCTCCACACATCCGCTCTGCACCTAGGGCAGGCCTCGCAGACGCTGCGTCCTCTCCCAGCCCCCTACCCGCAACCCGAACCTGATCTCCCCTTCTCCCGCGCCTTCCCGCCCGCGTAGTCGGGTGGGTGATGCAGAGGCGCGCGCACTACCTTCAAAAGCCGCGCTGTGCGACTGTGCGGCTTCAGCAAATAACCTTCCTCCCGGAGCATCACAGGGTGAGAACCACCTCCCAGGCTCGCTGAGATGTTGAACTGGGGCCTTGGTGTCCAGGGCCTGGCCCGCGCGCGCCTCCGCTGGATTTGCCCTGTGGTAGTTCTTAGACTTGGCTCTATCGTGGGATTCGGGGGCCAAACGCTGCATATTGCCCCTCACCTGTTCTCGAGAGAAAAGCAGCAGCCAAGTGGCATCCACCTACCCCTCACTGCCAGCACCCCCCTACCCCCACGTCACCCTCTCTCCCCTGCGGGCAGCACCTCGCCCCTACCTTTCAGCTCAGGGTTAAGGCCATGCCCTTGAAAGGCTCCTGGGAGACCCCGCTGTGGGCAGTTTCAAGGCAAACAGCTGGGGAGCTGTGCGCTCAGACTCCCAACCTTGGAAGTGGCAGGACTGCTCGTTCTCCAACATTTTTGGTGAAAAACTTCAGACTTACAGTAACATAGGGAGAAAAAGAAATACATGAACACCTGTCTGCCCACCACTCAGATCCCAAGATTAATTTTACACAGTTTTGCCGTATCTCTCCATTAGGCACCTCCCTATTCAGAAGCATAGCTTTCTAAAGCCAAAAACTAAACTAAAAATAGCAGAGTTTTTTGCAGAATTGTACTACAAAGTGTTCTTGTTAGGAGGAAATGCACCCAAGTCTGGATGAGCTAGGAAGCCCTGTTAGAAGCCCTGTTTTCCTTGATTAATCACAGCATCATTAGAGATTTTTGAAAAGCCAGGTAAGGGAGGGTGTGACATAATCTCTTACAGCCCTCAGGCTGAGTGTGGAGTCCCTCCGCATCCTGGAGCTCTGGGCTCTGTAAAGCTCTGCAGCTCACAGCCCAGAAGCCAGGGGTCTAGAAAGATTTCTGGGAACAGCAGAAGCTTGGCTCCCACCTGGAAGTCAGGAAAGAGCAAGGTTAGGGGAATTGTGACATCATGGGGTGTGCGGTGTGTTCTGGGGGCTTCAGCTCAAACAGCTCATCCTCTGTCCCCCTAACTTTCTCATTCCCTTTCTGGGTCATTTTTGTGCTTCCAAAGATAATGCATTGAAAGGGCTTAGCGACCATTTAATCCACCCTTACTCTTACAATTGGAGAGACTAAGGCTCTGGACACAGACAGGACGTCCCCAAAGCCACCTGCCAGGCTGGCATAATTTCTGATTGATGCAGTGAACATGAGTTTGAGCAGACTCAGGGAGATGGTGAAGGGCAGGGAAGCCTGGTGTGCTGCAGTTCCATGCGGTCACAAGGAGTTGGACATGCCTGAATGATTGAACAACAATAACCCATATTTGTCTCTAAAATGCTTGCTCCACTGGCGGGCAGGAGAGCAGCCTGTTGGAAGTGGATACAGTGTCCTGGGCTCCATAGTGTCTTCACCGTCCCCTCTCTGGCCATCGTCTTCTTGAAGCCCTCGTTCCACCCCCAAGCTCTCCTCTCTGGATGCTGAGTGCATGCGTGACCCTCTAACCTTCACTCCATCTTCTGCAAAGCAAAAAAATCCCATCCCCCTTTCCCATCTCTGCTTCCCAAACCATGCTCCCTACAGACACCCCAGGTCCAGTGGAGGGGGAACCTCAGTGTTTATTGAGCCCTTGCTGTATGCACAGTCTTGTGAAGCTCTCAGTGTGAAGCAGGCAGGGTTCACGCCAAGGAGCCAGCAGCCTGCTGGTGACAAGATGGGCAGAGGGTAGCAGGTATCCCTCCTGACGGCTCCTGACTGTTGGTTAGTGTGGGAGGGGACTCATCAAAGGCTCTCTGAGGAAGCAGCATTGGAGCAGGACCTGAGGAAGACGAAGGGAAATTGACCTGCTGGGGGATGCTAGGTGCCAGGGATGCAGAGGGATGGAGGTCTTCCTAAACACATGGAGCTCGCTGAGTGGTGGTTGACATGCTGGGGCAGGTGTCTGTGGATGTGGAGCCTGGGTGCAGGAGGGTTGAGATGGGGCAGCCGGGAGAGGTGAGATTGGTCCAGGCTGTTGTTAGTGAAAGGTAGGGTCTGGCTGCTTGCTGCTCAAAAGCCAATGAACAGGCTGGGTTGGTGGAAAGGAAGGTTTGCTTTATTTCAGATGCTGGCAACTGGGTGGGGGAGGGTGGACGTCCGTCCAGAGGTCGACACCCCTCCACCCCCAACCACCACGGACAGTCACTGGAGAAGAGCTTTTGTAGACGGAGGGAGGGGCTGCATGCAGAAAGAGCACAGTCGGCTCTGACAGTCATCTTGAAACTGGTCATCCGTGGTCTGACCAGCATCATCTTGGTTGTTTTGGGTACGGTTAATCTTCAGTTCCAGGGTTGGTCTGTTGCCATTTCTTGGAGGCACATTCTCAGAATTGGGGCAGCTTGAGTCATGGCTACAGACTGGTCATCATGTAGTTAACTTCTCCACCTGGTGGGGGTTTCAATATCTACAAGACAGCTCCCAGGATATGGCTCAGAAAATTATCTAGAGACTTTGAGAAGGAACCAAAGGTCTCCGACTATCCTTGATGAGCACATTATTATTATTCGGTCTCCTTTGACTGGTTCCCCTTATTTCTGCATATTCACACTTCTCTGATTAAACTTATTCTTTGACTAACCTTTTTCCACAGAAAAAAGGCAGGCAGAGGACATGGGCGGGGGTGGGGGGGCAAGGACCATAGTGTCCTGCTCCATTGCACTATGACTGTGGAACTGAGGACTCTTAGATCTCCTTTTATGGGCTTTGAGCAGACACTGAGTGTTTCTGAGCAAGGATTGGAGCTGGGGTTTAGGTTAGGCTGTGTCTTTTGACTCGGCCAGTGGAATTCCCTTTGGTGGAAGTGGGGCTGAGAGATTGGGGTTATAGCTGACAGTTCCCTGCTAGCTCAAACAGTAAAGAATCTGCCTGCAATGTGGGAGACCTGGGTTTGATCCCTGGGTTGGGAAGATTCCCTTGGAGAAGGGAATGGCTACCCACTCCAGTATTCTGGCCTGGAGGATTCCATGGACAGAGGAGCTTGATAGGCTACAGCCCACGGGGTTGCAAAGAGTCAGAAGCGACTGAGTGACTTTCACTCACTCACTCACTCACTCACTCACTCAGGTCCCAGGGCTGTGTACTGGGAGGGTCTTCCTAAAGGAAACCTCTACATTAAACCCCAGAGACCACACTTTGCGAGGCAAGTTTCAAGTGGTTCTGGGTGGCACATGCTTCAAGATAAACCAGAACCTATGCTTTGGAAATGTTTTTTTTTTCATGAAAAAAAAAAAAAAAAAGATATGTTCCCAAATGGCAGAGTTAGACTTTTGCTAATGGTTTTCTTTTGGCTGAAATTTAGGTTGTTTTCAGTTTTTCTCTATTAAAATGTCGTAAAAAGCACTCTGGTGTGTAAATCTTTGTCTGCATCTTTGATTGGTTTTTTCATTGGATTAAAGTTTTGGAAGCAGAATTCCTAGGTCATTATATAAACATACTCGGGGGTGGTGGTGAGGAGCACGGGAAACTCTTCAAATTGTTTTCCAAAATGTTTTGGAAGTTTAAACTTCTACCAGAAGCATCCGAGGGGACCGTTTTAGAGCAGCTACCCTCAACCGTAGTATGCTGTGTGTGTTCAGATGCTCAGTCTTGTCTGACTCTTTGCAACCCGATGGGCTGTAACCTGCCAGGCTCCTCTGTCCATGGGATTTTCCAGGCAAGAATACTGGAGTGGGTTGCCATTTCCTTCTCCAGGGAATCTTCATGACCCAGGGATCAAACCCTTGTCTCCAGCATTGGCAGGCAGGTTCTTTGCCGCTGAGCCACTGAGGAAGCCTGGACAGCTAATAAACTGGAAAGGGGCATTGTATTTTTGTTTTTTTGTGTGTGTTCAGTCGCATCTGACTCTTTTTGGCCCCATGGACTGTAGCCCGCCAGGCTCCTCGCTTCATTAAATTTTCTAAGCAAGAACACTAGAGTGGGTTGCCATTTCCTGTTTCAGGGGATCTTCCAAACCCCGAGACTGAACCCAAGTCTCTTGCATTCCTCCACTGACAGGCAGATTCCTCACCTCTAGTGCCACCTGGCAATCCCCCAGCCCTAGGGATTAGGATAATAATATTCCACCTCCCCTTAATTCTAAAGATGGAGAATGATCTCTACTGATTTCAATTGCTAGTGAGTTTCAGTAAGTTCTCAAGTGTTCACTAGATTTCTTGTGTGTGTGTGTGTGTGTGTGTGTGTGTGAATTTCTTCTTTGGTAAATTTTCATTTCCTTTACTCATTTTTCCGTTTGAGATTTTTAGTGGTCTTCTTATTAGTCAGTATGAAGACTTTATATTGATGATGTTATTGCTTTTTGTTGTATGGTTTTGTATGTTGTCGCATTTTTCCTGATTGTTCACCTTTTAATGTTTGTGGTTTGTTCTAGGTTTTTTCATTTGTTCTCTTTTTTTCTCTTTATGTTTACTTTTTAAACCTGGGATTAAAACAAACAAACAAACCGGCATATGGTATGAAAAAATACCTTGATGTGATTCTTCTAGAACAAGATAATGGTTAGGGTACATTGTGTCAGATATTCCCCTCTTTTTCATTCATTTGGATCCTGTCTTTATCCAAAATTACTTTATATCAATTATTTATCTTTCCATTCCGTCCTGTTGTATGACCGTTCTTGTGCCAGGGGGACACTGCATTCATTATTTGGGTTCATAGTGGGGCAAATCCTTCCTCCTATTCTTTAAAAAAAATTTACCCCCAGCCTTATTGAAATGCAATTGACACATGATATTGTGTTAGTTTAAAATGCCCAGTGTATTGATTGGGTACATTTGTATATTGCAAAATGATAACCACCGTAGCATCACCACCGTAGCATCACCACCGTAGCATCGGCTAATGCTTCCAACTTGTCACATAATTGCCATTTCTTTTTTGTGGTGAGAACTTTTGTGCTCTACTTTCTTGGCAATATTCAAGTACATAATACAATATTATTAGTGATAATTACTATGTTCTGCATTCAATTCCCAGAATTGAATTGGGAATTCATCTCATAACTGGAAGTTTGTACCCTTTGACTAACATCTCCTTATTTCTGCTACTCCCTGACTCCTGGAAACCACTTTTCTCTGTTTCTATGAATTTTGGTGGTTTTTTTTTTTTTTAGATTCTCTATATAAGTGAGATCATACAGTATTTATCTTTCTCTATCTGACTCATTTCACTTAGCATGATGCCCTCAAGGTCCATCCAAGTTGTCCCAAACAGCAAGATTTCTTTCTTTCTTGTGGTCAAATAATTTTCTGTTGTGTGTGTACGCTGTATCATCTTTATCCATTCACAGCTGGCCACTTCAATTTTTATCTCTTTTGCCACAGTGTGCAGAAGGATCTTAGTTCCCTGACCAGGGATGAAACCAGTGACCCCTGCAGGGGGAGCGCAGAGTCTTAAACCAGTAGACCACCAAGGAAGTCCCTGCAGCTTAAAATTTTTAATGAACTTTACATTTTAGAACAGTTTTAAATTTACAGAATTATTGCAGAGATAGTACAACAGTTCCCACATACCCGACATCCAGTTGTTTCTGTTATTACCATCTTCCATTATGATGGTGCATTTATCTCAACTGATGCTGGGAAAAAGTGAGGGCAGGAGGAGAAGGGGACGACAGAGGATGAGATGGTTGGATGGCATCACTGACTCAATGGACATGAGTTTGAGTAACCTCTGGGAGTTGGTGATGGACAGGGAAGCCTGGTGTGCTGCAGTCCATGGGGTCACAAAGAGTCGGACACGACTGAGTGACTGAACTGAACAACCCAATATTGAAACATGATTGCTAACTGCAGTCCATTCTTTATTCGGATTCCCTCAAATCTCCCCTAGTCTGTCTCAGGATGCCATCCAGGACCATGTGTTACGTGTGCCTGCCATGCGCCTTAGGCTTCTTGGTTGTGATGCTTTCTCAGCCTTTGTTTTTGATGCCCTTGACAGCTTTGTTGCGTATTGCCCAGGTGTTTTGTCCCTCCGTCGTGATTTGCCGGGTGTTTTCCTCCAGTTAGAGGGGGTAATGGGAGGAAGATCAGAAAGGAACAAGGCTGTTCTCGTCACATCATGTCAAGGGCACATGCTATCAGTGAGACTTATCACTGCTGACGCGGGCCTCGATCACCTGGCTGAGGTTGTCGGATGTCTTCATGGAAGCTTACTCTTTTCTTTCTCCCTTTCTGTTCTCTCCTCTTTGAGAGAAAGTCACTACATGCAGCCCACACTTAAGTAGGGAGTTGTAACCAACCTCCATGAATGTGGAGTGTTTACAAAAACTGTTTGGAAATCTTCTGCACGAGAGAGTGGAGTCCTCTCCATTTATTTGTTTATTCGATCGTTTGTATGTATCAGTATGGACTCATTGTTTTATTCTTTGGGTTGTAATCCAGTACTGCTGCGTTTATTTTGTTGCTCAAGTTTTTCCAACTTTAATCATCAGAAGCACTTTCATTTGGCCTGTGTGTACCTTTGACATACACTTACTGTTGTGAGCTATTTTTAAAAATTTTTCTTACTTACTTTCTGGCACTACAAGCTATTCCAGGCTCATATATTTCCTGCCCCAGTTCTAGAATTAGCAGTTTCTCCAAGGAACCCTGGTTCTGTTTATTAAAAGATGGTATTCGATGCCAGCATTAGACACCACCGCTTCCCAGGTGGCACAGTGGTAAAGAATTCGCCTGCCAGTGCAGGAGACACAGGAGATGTAGGTTCGATCGCTGGGTTGGGGAAATTCCCTGGAGTAGAAAATGGCAACCCACTCCAGTGTTCTTGCCTGGAGAATTCCATGGGCAGAGGAGCCCGGCAGGCTACAGTCCACGGGGTCATAAAGAGCTGGACATGACTGAACACACATCTCTCGCTTCTCTGAGCGTGAGGGGTCCTTGTTGCTACTGGGTTGTCACTGTTGCTGTATCTTTAGCTGACAAAGCAGGAGATACATGTTGTATATGTAACTTCTGTATGTACCTACAACTATTTCTGGATTTGCCATTTGTCTCTAGATTAAGCTGAACGTGTTCATTCTGCAGCCTCCAACTCTCTTTCATTGTCACGTGGATCCCGCTAACCTCCTGCTCTTGCTTCTCCATAGCCTCCCGCGCCGACAGTGACTGCTCTGGCCCTCTTCATCCGCCACCCACCATCACTGACATAACTGTTTGGTGTCAGTGCGGCTTTATGGTGGTTTTAGCAGAGCTAGCTTGCGCCCCGTGGAAAACAAGGGGACCGTTTATTAACAAGAGGACCATTCTTTTGCCTTTCGTCTTGTAGATGCAACTCATTTCCAGAGTTACTTGGCCCGGGACCTTCTTCATGTTCCTTTTTGTTCATCCTCATTTTAAAAATATTCTTGAACATGATTCTTTTCAGAAGAAAAGTAGAAAAACTTAGTCAACTTCCCCCCCAAATTTCCTGCTGTGATTTTGCTCAGAACTGTGTTAAATATTGATTGATTTGGGGAAGAATTATCGTTAAAAATTTTTTAATTTTTTCCATGTAGGAGTGCCGTGTGTGTGTTGTGTTAGGTCGCTCAGTTGAGTCTGACTCTTTGTGACTCCATGGACTGCAGCCCGCCAGGCTCCTCTGTCCATGGGATTTCCCAGGCAAGAGTGCTGGAGCTGATTGCTATTTCCTTCTCCAGGGGACCTTCCCACCCAGGGATTAAGCCCAGGACTCTTGTATCTCCTGCACTGGCAGGTGGATTCTTCACCTCTGCTCCATCATGTTTCTTTCTTTTTTTGTATATTTATTTCCTTTATTGAAAACTTGTAGTTTTTTTCCCTTATAGGTTCCACCCATTTCTTTTTAAGATCATCTGTAAATATTCGGGGTTTTGTATGACTATTTTGACCAGGACTTTTTTTCATTACATATTTTGTAAATGAGTATTGCTAGTGTGTTGGAAAGCAATTTATTTTCATATATTTATTTTGTTTCCAACTTTCTTACTAAAGGGTTTTTAAAAGACTAGCTCTAATTTTTTTTGAGGGAGTAATGTCTTGAGTTGTCTAGGTTGACAACCACACCCTGTTCAAATTATAATATTGTTTCCTTTTTTCCAATCAAAATTTTCACTCATTTGGAATGTTTTATAGTATTTAGCAGCTAGAGCTTTCAGAACAGTGTTAAGGAATAGTGATGGCTGAAGTGGGTCTTGTCTTTATTGTATTCTTTCTTGTTGGCTCTTGATTTGAAGTTTTCTTCATCAGATGGAGAAAGATACTCTCATTCTTAATTTACCAAGGGTAGAAAAAACACCCCCCAAACAAATAAGCCCCAGTGGCTCAGCGGGTAAAGAATCTGTCTGCAGTGGACGAGACATAGGACATGTGGGTTTGATCCCTGGGTTGGGAAGATTCCCTGGAGGAGGAAACGGCAACCACTCTGGTGTTCTTACCTGAAAAATTCCATGGACAGAGGAGCCTGGTGGGCTACAGTTCAAAGGGTCGAAAAGAGTCAAATACAGCTGAGCACCGAACTGAAATCTGACAAACAAAAAAAGCCAAATGAGGGTGGGTGCTCAATATTAGCCAGTGACTTTCTGCCTTTGCTGAGATGTTTGTGAGCTCTTTCGCCTGTTGACCTCTTGGTGTGATTCTTTCCTTCTTAACCATTTCCACATTCCTTGCTTAATAATCCACCATGACCAGGCAAGGATTATTCTTTGGTATACAGCTGGATTCTATTTGCCAGTGTCTTGTTTGGGACTTCTCCACTCATTTCAATATGTGTGATCAGTAAGTGATATTCTTTCTTTGTGCTCTTTGTCAAATTTTGACATCAAGGCTTAGCTCTTTCAGTAAATAACTAAAATTATTGTTTCCTCAAAAAATTACAAATTTAACACATGCTTGTTAAATGTTCTAATAACACTACTCTCAAGAAATGTAAACACTTTTAATATTTTGTGTGCTTCCAGACTCTCTGCGTGTTTCCAGACTCTCTGCGTGTGTGTGTCGTTCACTTGCATACATATGTACACTTCATTTTTTTATTACATAAAAATAAGATGATATTATACATACTGTTTTGCAAACTGATTTTCTGCCCCACATAATATATCATGGGTATCTTTTCATGTTAGGAAATAATAATCCACACCATTGTTTTCCTGACTACAGAAGCTGTTACAGGAAGGATCTTAATTTTTTAAATTAATTATTTTTAAATTGGGGTATAGTTGCTTTACATGCTGTGTTAGTTTCCGCTGCACAATGAAGTGAATAGGCTATAAATATACGTATATCCTCTCCCTTTTAGACCTCCCTCCCACACCCATTCCCCCGTCCCACCCCTCCAGGTCACCACAGGGCACCAAGCTGAGCCCCTTGCTCTCTGCAGGAGGCCCCAGCAGCTACCTGTTTTATACCTGGCCGTGCGCCTATGTCGGTCCCAGTCTTCCAGTTCATCCCCCCCTCCTCCCCCAACTGTGTCCACATGGAGAGATCTTCATGTATCTTCTCTTGACTTATCCAGCCATTCTCATATTGTGGAAAATAGGTTGTTTTGAGTTTCTTTACAATACACACGCACATTTGCAAAAGCATAGCTATTGGATAGATTCTCAGAACTGCAATCGCCATTGTTAAAGCATGTGAGCATTTTTAACTTTAATAGATATCAGCACACTGTCCTCCAAAAGTGCTGTACCATCTTGCCCTCTTACCTAGAGAGTATGACACTGCTTTTCCCAGCCTTGTTGGCATCCAGGGACATTACTCTTCCTGCTTTTGCTAATCCAATAGGTGAGAAGTGGTGACCTGTTTTAATTTGCATATGTTTGATTGAGGGTGAGTTTGAGCATCTTCTCTGGGTCACCAGGTGTCCTGCCAGCTTTCCGCAGGGAAGAGGTGGTTTTAGCTGGTCAGCAGCCAGGATTCTTGTCATTGTTTAGTCGCTCAGTCATGTCTGACTCTTTTGCAACCCCATGGACTATAGCCCACCAGGCTCCTCTCTGTCCGTGGGATTTCCCAGGCAAGAATACTGGAGTGGGTTGCCAATTCTTTCTCCAGGGGATCTTCCCGACCCAGAGATCAAACCTGTGTCTCCTGCATTGGCAGGTGGATTCTTTACCACTGAGCCACTGGGGCAGGAGCCAGGATGCAGGCAGGCAAAGTGAACGTGTTCAGTAGGCAGAATTGCCCATGAGGTGGGCTGACTTGGCTTCTTGCCGCATGCTCTAATGTGTTTGTGTATATGTGTGTGTGTGTGTACCAGTATATACTGTCATCCTGGAGTGACACTGCTGTTAACAAACTTCCCATCACGAAACAGATAAATCAGTCTTTGCTCTGAGCAGAAAATCCAGCCCTCTGACCTGTCCCCCGGTGTGTCTCTCCTTCGACAGGCTTGTCCTTGTCACTGAGGGTGTCTCATCAAAGTGCCATGTCCCTGCCTGAGCTTTCCAGCATGACTGTGCCAGGGCAGGGGTGTGGGGAGAGGAGCAGGCTGGGCATGCCTCCGGGAGGAGGAGCAGGAGGATGGGGACGCAGTGAGTCTGAGAGTGGGGAGGCTGCCTGCCTGGCAGGCCTGGGGTGGCTGAGTGCATTCGGTCCACCCGATCCCCAGGGACCCCTGACAGACTCACAATTCACTGGCTCCATATGTGATTCCCAGGGGATTGCCCAGGAAGGATGGGTCAGGCAGGATGCCAGTATGGGCTGTGGCACCTTCAGTCAGTCCCGCCAGGCCCCCAGAGAAGGGCCCAAGTCCATTAACCACTGGGTGGTCCCTGTAACAAAGAGGCCTGGGCTGCTCTGAGAGGTGGGGAGACAGGAGTGACCTTTGAGTTGAGATGGGGAAGGGCTGGGTATGGGCACGGTGGTGGCGGTTTAGTCACCAAGTCATGTCTGGCTCTTTGTGACCCCAAGGACTATAGCCCGCCAGGCTCCTCTGTCCATGGGATTTCCCAAGCAAGAATACTGAAGTGCGTTGTCATTTCCTTCTCCAGGGGATCTTCCCGACCCAGAGGTCAAACCTGGGTCTCCTGCCTTGCAGGCAGATTCTTTACCAACTGAGCCACCAGGGAAGCCCTGGGTGTAGGTGGCAGGGGAAGGGGGGTCCATGCAGAACCAGGGGTAGCACAGTGGGCAGAGGGAACAGCACAAACGATGGCTCTGAGGCTGGCAGGAGTGTAGATCCAAACATCTCCCTGAAGACGGGGGGACTGGCAGATGTGGACGCTCAAGGCAGAGCCTGAATCCATCATGTGATCAGGGCCCCAGGTGGCTCTCAGGAGACACGGATTCTAGATTCCTGGATGCCAAGGAGGAAGTCGAGGAAGGTTCTGAGGTTCTGGGGCTTCTTTAGCTCTTTGGACAGAACCACAGTTGCTTCCTGCCCTGCCTCGTCTGCCTTCAGCAGTGTCTTCAAGGGAGTCCATTCAGCCAGCCCCAGGCTCAGGAACTGTTGTAATCCTAGCAGGCCAGACGTCCTTTTCTCTGCCTTTTAGACATGGAAGGACTGAGTCCCGGGGAGGGGACACAATTTGCCCACCGTGGTGGCAGATGGTGGGACCCTGCGTGGAGCCGTTGCAGTTGGAGGAGGGGCCGTGTGCACACCCAGAGTGACCCCAGGATCTAAGTGCTGCTTTCGAGGAGGGGGGAAGCATCCCTGCAGCTTCCTCTCTGTAAGACCTTGGGCAGTTTGCTTTACCCACCTAAGCCCTTGAATTCTCATCTATAAAATAGAGATAATAAATAGGAAGCTATAGGTTGCAATATGATTTTTTTTCTGAGCAAATGTATATTAAGTGCCTAGGACAGAATCGGGTGCTTAATAAATATCAAAACAATGGTAGCTGTCCTTATCATCATTGTCACCATCATTCTGGGATTCAGTATAGCCAGTTATGTGGCTTTGGAGCTAATTATGTGGATTGGGACATTATTCTAGATGGAATTCTAGACATTATTCTAGAAGGACTTGGGGAAGAGTCCTGGACGTGAGGTCTTTCTGAGATTGGACCTCTGGTGTCTGACTGTGGCCTTGACCATTGGGAGGCACACAGTGGGTGAGGGGCTGGACCATCCATCACCCATGTGAAGGGCTGGGTGATGCTTCTTGTGCGTGATCCTCATGTCCCAGAGGCTCCACACCCTCCTCTTGTCGAGTGGAAAAAACTTCCCTATAGAGAGACGGTTCCGGGCCAGGCTTCTGGGGCTTGCATGCTCCAGGACAGCACAAGAGCCAAGGTCATGGGTTTAATCATCCCTGGGGCCGGCAAGCCCTGCTCAGAGAGACTGCATGCCACATCTGCCCAGCTGTTTGGCAACTGCCCACCTCCAGTCACGAACCTCGCTCCCCCTCCAGGAACAGGAATGAGGGGCTGGGGAACGAGCGTCAAGTGTCTGCAGCTTCATGCGTGGTTGAGAGCTTGGATCTGGGGTTGGACAGATCCAGGTTTGAATCCCATCTCTGCAACTTCCTCATTGTAAGATCTTGGGAAGTTTGCTTTCTCTTCCTAGCCCTTGAGTTCTCATCTATAAAGCAGAGATAATAAATAGGAGGCTATAGGTGGCTATATGTTTTTTTTCTGCAAATGTATATTCAGTGCCTAGAACAGAATCAGGTGCTTAATAAATATCAAAACAATGGTAGCTCTCCTTATCATCATTGTCGCCATCATTCCAGGAGACGGTATAGCCAATTATGTGGATTGGGACATCATTCTAGACGGAACATGGTCCTCACAGAATTCTTGTCCTTCCTAGAACCTCAAAATGTGACCTTTTTTGGAAACAGGGTAATTGAAGATGTAATTAGTCAGGATGAAGTCATGCAGAAGTAGAGTGAGCCCTTAATCCAATGTGACTGATGTCCTTATAAGGAGAGAAGAGGCACAGGGAGGCGGCTCTGCAACAATGGAGGCAGGATTGGAGTGATGCTGTGTCTGCAAGTCAGGGAGCACCAAGGACTGCTGGGACCAGGAGAGGTGAAGAGGAAGACAGCATGGGGCAGAGTCTCCTCGAGAGCCTACAGAGAAAGCATGGGCTGCTGACACCTTGTTGTTGGACTTCTAGTCTCCAGGAATGTGGAAGAACACACTTCTGTTGTTTAAAGTCACCAAGTTTGTGATCTTTTACTGTATTAATAGTGACCTCAGGTAACTGGTGGGGCTGCCCCAGTGGCTCAGATGGTAAAGAATCCACCTGCAATGCAGGAGACCTGGGTTCGATCCCTGGATTGGGAAGATCCCCTGAAGAAGGGAATGGCAACCCACTCCAGTATTCTTGCCTAGAGAATCCCATGGATGGAGGAACCTGGTGGGCTACAATCCACGGGGTTGCAAAGAGTCGGAAACGATTGAGCAACTAATACTTTCACTCTCAGGAAACTAGTACAGATATTAACTACCACTTACGAGTTGTATGACCTTCATCAAGGTCTTGGCATCCTCAATTCTAACAGGGAACTGAGCTAAACTCTGTGAGATAATAAGTGCTCAATGCATTGAAACTGCTGCTAGGCTCATCACCCACTTCTGTCTCCACCACCGCCACCACCACCACACCATCCTCAGTGTCATCAGTATCAGCATTACCATCAACGTCGTCACCACCATCATCACCAGCATCACCAGCATCACCAGCATCAGCAGCAACAGCAGCACTGCCACCATCATCCACATCAAATCATGCTGGGAAGGGCTTTTCATCCAGAGCCAACCCTGCCTGGACCACGTGAGGGAAGGAGATGGACAGGGGCTTAAGCAAGCCCTCTCGGTGGGCAAACTCACATGGAGACATGCCAGGTATCCTGCCCTGTCCTGGTACCTCACTGTGTCCTGCTGAAAGGCATGTCTTGAAATAACCACCCTGCTGAAAGCACCGTGTCCTGGAAGCTTAGGGATGGTGAGTGATGATGTTCCAGCAAGTGTCAGGAATGAAAAATAAAGCCGTGGGCCAGCATCAAAGAAAGACAAGAAGGCATCCATCTCTGTCTCACTGCCTGGAGCTGTGGATGGATGGGTGGGCGGGAGGACAATCAGACAGCAAGGGGGACAGGTGGAAAGAAGGCCTTCATGCCCCCATCCCTGTCTGGGTATCTTGATAGCTGGTCCAGCCCTGGAATGATGGGACTGGTCAGTAATAGTCAGTGCCCGGAGGTGGCTTGGGGATTGTGTGTTCAGTGCAAGAAGGCGATCAGACTAGTTTCGTGCATCAGTGTGTCTGTGAATGCAAGTGTGCTCTCCCCCGAGGGCCTTCTTTGTTCAGAACGTAGGGCAGAGCTTTTAAAATGCCCTGTCCTCCACCTCAAGAGGAATGAGACATGCTTTTGTCCATCTGGCCAGCTCTCCCTTAATATTGCCAACTCCCCTGCATGCCCTGAATAACCACCTTTGGTTTCCTGCCTCGTTTTGGATCTGTTTCTCTGGGTGGTGGGCAGCGAGCGGCATGCCGTGATGGAGGGCCTGGGGATCAGACAGGCTTCACATCCAGCAAATAATTGCTGAGTGTTGACTGTATGCCTGGCATTGTGCTGGGCATAGGATAGAAAGATAAATGAAACTTCGGTCCTGACTTGACGCTGCTCAAACAGTATGCTCTAACAGGATTTGTTATGAGTAAATAAAGATTATTCATGCACTCCTTTGGACAGTATTTCTGAAGCACTCACCATGGGCCAGACACTGAGGTTGGCAGGAGGCTACAATGATGAACAAGAGAAGGGGCCACGGTTGGCATGACGTAGTCAATCAGTTCTTCTGCCAGATCTTCCCACCTGACCTTGAAGGACTCCTTTCCCCTCTCTGGCCTCAGTTTCGCCGTCTTTTTAAAGCTGGGGTCTTTGGATCTCTTCATCCTCAACGTTGTTATGTTTGGCACATAGGTTGGTGGTCAAATCAGTTTTCCCCAAGCCCATTTCTTTTTTAAAAATTTATTTTATTGAAGTATGGTTGCTTTATGATGTTAAGTTCGGCTGTACAACAAAGCAATTCAGTTATACATATTATATATCCTTTTCCATTATGGTTTAGCATAGAGTGCTGAATATAGTTCCCTGTGCCATACAGTAGGACCTGTTGCTTATCCATCACATTTGCTAATCCCATACTTCCAATCCACCCCTGCGTCCTGCAGCCCCTCCCCCTCTCACAAGCCCGTTCTGTGTCTGTGAGTCTGTTCTCTGTGTCTGTGAGTCTGTTCCTGTTCCATAGCTGAGCTCATCTGGGTCATAGTGTAGATGCTACATAGCAGTGAGATATGGTATTTGTCTTTCTCTTTCTGACCTCCTTCACCCGGTATGATGATCTGTCTGTCCATCCATGTTGCTGCAAATGGTATGGTTTCCTTCTTCTTTATGGCTGAATAGTGTTCCGCTGGGTATACAGACCACATTTTCTTTCTCTGCTCCTCCGTCAGTGGAGATTTAGGTTGTTCCTGTATCTTGGCTGTTGTGAATAGTTACATAGGGGTCCAAGCCCAGTCTTGAAGGAGACAGGATGGCGGAGGTTGAGGTAGGCCAGATAATGCCCCTCAGATACCCACAGAGCTTGTACATCTATTCCTTGTCATGGCAAAAGGGACTTTGTAGAAGTGGCTAAGTTAGGAATCCTGAGATGGGGAGATGACCCTGGATTGTGTAGCTGGGCCCGTTGTAATCACAAGGGTCCTTCTAAGAGGGAGGCAGGAGGATCAGAATAAGTGAAGGAGATGTCATGATGGAGCAGAAGGAGAGGAAGCTATTTTAAGATGCGACATTACTGGCTTTGAAGATGGAGGGCAAAGACCGTGATCCAAGGAATGCAGGAAGTTTCCAAAAGGAAACAGATTCTCCCCTAGAGGCTCGGGAAGGAACCTGGCCCTGCCAGCACCTTGATGTCAGGACTCCTGGCCTCCAGAAATGAACGTGTGGTGTTTCAAGACACCGAGTCTGTAGTCTTTTGTTACGGCAATAAGAGAAAACTAACACAGCATCCGTAAAGTCCTTTCCAGGGATCTCCAGCCCAGGGGGTCCTCCAGGGCTCCTGAAATTTCCTGTGTCTTGTGTTTGCCATACAATCCCTGGCTGAGACACCCAGAGGTTAGATGAGGTGGTTCCTGTTGGGGAATATTGCTGAGGGGTGTGGGGGAGTTGGGATTGGGCAATTCCCCAAAGAATTTTCTTTCCTCTCCGTACAGAATATCTCAGAACAGCCTAGATGGAAAGTCAGACTTTAGACTGTAGGTCTGGCATTCTCCCCACCTTCCACTACAGGGCTGCCTATTTTGGTTTTCTCCACCCAGTAAAGTTGTTTAAAAAAAAACAAACAAAACTGAAAAAAAAAAGAAAAATGAGGGGAAATCCCAGAGGAAGCTGATGACCTACACTTTAACTTAACAAGTAGAACCATGGAGAGGATCAACTCCCTTTGACTAGTATTATCCTTCCAAGAAACTTCAATACTTTGGCCACCTATTGTGAAGAACTGACTCACTGGAAAAGACCCCAATGCGGGGCAAGATTGAAGGCAGGAGAAGGGGACGACAGAGGATGAGATGGTTGGATGGCATCACTGACTCAATGGACATGAATTTAAGTAAACTCTGGGAGTTGGTGATGGACAGGGAAGCCTGGCGTGCTACAGTCCATGGGGTTGCAAAGAATCAGACATGACTGAGCAACTGAACTGAACTGATCCTTTCATGGAAGAAAGAGCGACCCTTAGCTCCCCAAGAAGGAAACAGATGGACTGCAGAAGAAAGGGCCGTCCTTCCAACTGGAGCACGTTTACGATAACCCTGTTTCTCCTGTTGCTGTGAATGGGAGGGAATGTGATCAGCCTAGCACTGGTCCAGCCTTGGGAACTGTCAGGTAGCCTGAGAGATTCCCTCTGATAGATTGCGATGGAGGGGGCAGGGCCTCCCAGATTCAGAACCAGGCACTCGGGCTTCCCTGGCGGCCCAATGGTTAAGACCCGGTGCTCCCAGTGCAGGGGCCCAGCTTTGATCCCTAGTCAGGGAACTGCAGCCATGTAGCAACTGAAATCCTGTCCTGCAACTAAGACCTGGTAGAGCCAAATAAAATAAGACTATATATATCACATTTTGAAAAAAGAACTGGGCACTGCAGAGGCTTCTCTTGGTTTCCAGGCAAGGAGCAGTTGCCGATGATTCCTGAACAGGGATGATATGAGCAAAACTGGCCATGAAGTTGGCTCCTCTGGCCTTGACAATAGATGGATCAGAGGCAAGAATGTCTGGGGATAAGGAGGACAGTGATGGGGTTACTGAATTTGTATCCAGAGTCTTTACAAATGCCCTTCCCTTTGGCCCAGAGTCTGCTTATGGGAGTGTATCCCAAGGAAATGATGGAACTAGTGCTTAAATGTGATGAAGATAAAGATGTTCTTAATAATGTTGTTCATTATGAAAATTGGAAACATAACAACATGGGCAAGTCTTATCCAAAGGAAATAGTTTATAGCCATTAAAAATGACTTTGAACGGTGTATTTGACCTTCGGGAGAGATGCTTACAAGTATGTTGTTCACTGAAAGAAATCAAGTTAAAAAGAGTATGTTATTTATACGTAAACAGAACTTTTGCTACAAGTAATATGCGTTTGTATAAGATTTACAAATATGCGCGAACATTTTGAAAGTTATGTGTAAAAATAAGAGTAATGATTTCTGGTTGGTAGAATTCCCTTCTTTTTCTGCATGTCACGAATTTCTATGTACAGTTCCATAGGAAGCAGTTGTCAAGAGCTCAGATTCTGGAGTTGTACAGGCCTAAGCTAATATTCAATCCTGAAGGAAATCAACTCTGAATATTCACTGGAAGGACTGATGCTGAAGCTGAAGCTGCAATACTTTGGCTACCTCATGGGAAGAGTCAACTCTTTGGAAAAGACCTTGATGCTGGGAAAGAGTGAAGGCTAAAGGATAAGGGGGCGTGACAAAGGATGAGATGGTTAGACAGCCTCTCTGACTCAATGGACATGAATTTGAGCAAACTCCTAGAGATAGTGAAGGACAGGGAAGCCTGGTGTGCTGCAGTCCATGGCGTCGCAAAGAGTTGGACGTGACTTGTGGTTGAACACTAACGACAAAACTAACGTTCTAGGTCTGCTGCTTACTGGTTTTGTGTCTATGGGCAAGTTACTTAGCTTCTCTGGGCTTTCATTTCTCCTCTGTAATATGTGGGTAAGAGTTGGCTTTGCCAGATGTGAGGGAGGATTCAGTGAGCTAATAATGTACAGGCAACATCTCAGCATATGGGCTGATACATAATAAGTGCTTAGGAAATGTCAGTATCGTTAATGTCATGTATTTTTAAATGAATGTCTGAAAGTGAAAGTGTTAGTTGCTCAGTTGTGTCCAGCTCCTTATGACCCCATGGACTATAGCCCGCTAAGCTCTTCTGTACATGGGATTCTCCAGGCAAAAATACTGGAGTGGGTAGCCATTTCCTTCACCAGGAGATCTTCCCAACCCAGGGATTGAAGCTGGATCTCCTGCATTGCAGGCAGATTCTTTACCGTCTGAGCCACCAGGAGAATCCCTGGTTAAGCAACAAGGTCCTACTGTATAGCACAGATAGCTGTATTTGATATCCTATGATACACCCGGGTTGGGAAGATCCCCTGGAAGAAGGCATGGCAACCCACTCCAATGTGCTTGCCTGGAGAATCCCCATGGACAGAGGAGCCTGGCAGGCTGTAGTCGATGGGATTGCAAAGAGTCGGACACAACTGAGCAACCAAGCGCACTAAGTGCTTGATAAACCATAATGGGAAAGAATATGAAAAAGAATACATATATGTAACTGAGTCACTATGCTGTTCAGCAGAAATTAACAGAGCATTGTAAATCAGTTACACATCAATAAAATTTAAAGAAAAGAAAAGGAAGATCAAAGAATCGCATGTTCAGCTCATCAGGGCCAACTCCCAGTTGCTGAGCTTTTGGTTCTGAGCCAAGCATGGTGCTTCCCTGCCTGGCTTCACTGGATTCTCACAATGATGGTTCTCAGCTAGGAGAAACACCTCGTTTTACAGATGGGGAAACTGAGGCTTGGAACTGTGTAGTAAGCTCTGAGAAGCCCTATGGTAGGAGAATGGTGGAGCCAAAATTTCAACCAGATCTGTCTGAGGTCAAGTGAGAGTCGCTCAGTCATGTCTGACTTTGCAACCCCATGGGCTGATTTTCTGACTTTGCGACCCCAGGGGCTGTACAGTCCATAGAATTCTCTAGGCCCAGAACACTGGAGTGGGTAGTCTTTCCCTTCTCCAGGGGATCTTCCCGACCCAGGAATCGAACCCAGGTCTCCTGCATTGCAGGTGATTTTTTACCGACTGAGCTAGCAGAGAAGACTGTCTGAGGTCAAAGGCCAAGGTTTTGGCTGAATTAGTCACTGCAGAGTTCAGGAGGGAGGTGGTGGGGAAGACTTGGTAAAGGCCAGAGCAGGCACAGAAGGAGGTGTTGGACATGGTGAGTAAATATACAGCAGAGAGGCAGGAGCCAGCGGGTAGAAGTGTGGTATAAATATATATATATATATGCAGCCCAATATATATATTCAGCCAAATAATATATATATATTTACTCAGCCATAAAAAGAATGAAGTCATGTCATTTGCAGCAACATGGGTGGGCCTAAGAGATTATCAGACTAAGTGAAGAAAGTCAGACGAGTGCCATGTGAAATCACTTATATGTGGAATCAAAATACAACACAAATGGACATATACCTGTGAAACAGAGACAAACTCCCAGATGCAGAGACCAGACTTGCGGTCGCAGAAGAAAAGCTGGTGTCCAGACTCTTCCCTGACAACTGTGGATGGATGCCGGAGGATGATTCCACGTGCTTCATTTTCTAAGAAGTAAGGTCGGTTGACGAGTTGCCAAGTACAGGAATATTTTTTAGAGAGTGCTTGGAATTTAGAATTCTTGAACTAAAAATGGTCTGTTACTAGAATTCACCAGGAACTCAGACGAACTATTTCCTAAAGAAATCAGCTGTCCACATCAGCTTGCAGGACCCCCACTGTGCACATGTCCACACGGTGAGTTGGAATTCTGTCTCTGTTCTCTGTACACTGGTCGCCTTATGTTAGCTGTGGCTTTCAGTGACTTCTCTTTAATAAAAGACTTTTTATTAGGGAAAATTTCAAGTATATACAAAGTAAGCAGAATAGTGTAATGAATCCCTGTGTCTCATGTGGCTCAGCGGTAAAGAACCCACCTTCAGTGCAGGAGACACAGGAGGCCTGGGCTCGATCCCTAGGTTGGGAAGATCCCCTGGCAAAGGAAATGGCACCCCACTCTAATATTCTTGCCTGAAAAATTCCATGGACTGAGGAGCCTGGAGGGCTACAGTCTGTGGGGTCACGAAGTGTCTGACACGATGGAGCACACACACGTGGATATATCCCCATCCCCCAGCATCACCAAATACCCTGAAAACCTGCCGTTCTTTTTCCTGTATAGCTCCTTCCCCACTCCACTCCATCACTCCACGATGATCACTTTTTATGGTTCTTTTTTTTAATGAGGTAAAATTTACAAACCTTGAAGTACTGCAAATCTTTGCTTTACATTTTTGACAACTGCTTACACCCGGGGAACCCACGTTCCCATCACAATATAGAACACTTCTGCCTTCCCCGACAGTTCTTTTGATCTCCCTATCCCCTAGACAACCCCTGGTCTGACTTATTTCAGCTTTGATTAATTCTGCCAGTTCCAGAGCCGTCTATAAATGGAACCACATAGTAGACACGCTCCTGTGGCTGTCTTCTTTCGTGCAGTACTGTATCTGCGAGGTTCATCCATCTGGTTGCCTGTATTGGTAGCTTGTTCTGTTTTCTGGCTGAGTGGTATTTGATTACATGAATGTACCGCAGTTTGTTTATTCATTCACCAGCTGATGGACAGCTGGCTTGTCTCCAGTGCTGGGCTATTGTGAATACAGCTGCTATGAATATTTGAGTACAATTCTTTTTTTTTTTTAATTTTTAATCAGAGTATAGTTGTTTTAAAATGTCATGTTAGTTTCTGCCTCTGTGACTGCTAAGTCACTTCAATTGTGTCTGACTCTTTGTAACCCTATATGACGTAGCCCAACAGGCTCCTCTGTCCATGGGATTCTCCTGGCAAGAATACTGGAGTGGGTTGCCATTTCCTTCTCCCGGGGATCTTCCCCACCCAGGGACTGAACCCGAGTCTCCCCGTGTCTCCAGCATTGCAGGCGGATTCTTTACTGCTGAGCCACCAGGGAATCTGTCTCTGCAAATGGTGCATTTCATGTCTTTTTGTGGCGAATATCCCATTATATGTGCGTGCCACATCTTGATCCATTCCTCTGCTGATGGACGTTTAGTTGGCTTCCATGTCCTGGCTGCCGTGAATAGTGCTGCAATAAGCATTGGGGTGCATGTGTCTTTTGGAATTCTAGTTTTTTCCAGGGGTTTGCCCAGGAGTGGGATTGCTGGGTCATATGTTAGTGCTACTTTAAATTTTTTAGGAACCTCCACACTGTTCTCCATAGTGGTTGTATCACTTTACATTCCCACCAACAGCGTAGGAGGGTTCCCTTTGCTCCACACCCCCTCCAGCATTTGTTGTCTGTAGATTTGTTGATGGCCAGTCTGACTAATGTGAGGTGATACCTCACTGTCATTTTGATTTGCATTTCTCTAGTGATTAGTGATGTTGAGCATCTTTTCCTGTTGAGCCTCTTAGCCATCCCTACGTCTTCTCTAGAGATACGTCTGTTTAGGTCTTCTGCCTACTTTTTGACTGGGTGGTTTGCTTTTTGGATGTAAGGCTGCATGAACTGTTGGTGTGTTTCAGAGATGAAGCCCTTGTCAATTGCTTCATTTGCGAATATTTTCTTCCAGATCTGATCCTGGCAGCTGCTCCCTCACCCCTCCCCACTTTGTGGGGATCTCTGTGTTCCAGGCCTCGGTTCCTCTCAGTTGCTGCCCAGTCCATGGAGGTTGTGCGTCTGGGGGTCAAGCCCATCTGGTCCTCTCTCTCTTCCCTACAGATATTGGCCCAGTGACCCTCACATCAGACCCGGCGGTGTTTCAGAGGGAGCTGAGAGAACTCTACGTGCAGGTGGGCTGCCCTGCCCCTGGCTGCTGGCCCCCTGTGCCCTTCATCCCAGTCCGTGCCAGAGGCCCAGGTTATTGCCACATCCAGGGGCCAAGATGGTGCTTCCTATAATGACCTGCCACCCAACTCTGCCTGGGGCTCCCCCTCAGCTTGGAGGGCCTGGAGATTCCGTACTGCTTGGGGTTCCTTCCTTGATTCAGCGAACCAAGTACCTACAGGAGTCCCTGTGCCTGGCACATAGTAGGCCTTATTATTGACTACATGGATGCAGGGGTTGAAGGAGGGGATATGTGACAGCTAAGGGAAGATGTTTGCGTGCTAAGTCGCTTAGTTGTGTCCTAGTCTTTGCGACCCCATGGACTGTAGCCTGCCAGGCTCCTCTGCCCATGGGGTTCTCCAGGCAAGAACACTGGAGTGGGTTGCTGTGCCCTCCTCCAGGGCATCTTCCAGACCCAGGGATGAACCTGTGTCTCTTATGTCTCCTGCATTGGCAGGTGAGTTCTTTACCACTAGCACTGCCTGGGAAGCCCCAGGGAAGGTGCAAGAGAGGTCAGTTCAGACCCCCAAACCCAGCCCAAGACTGGGTCAGACATCCCATGCCACCTGGGTTTTTGGCCACACTGAACACCCTGGTTCAGCCTCTCCCTCTCCACCCTGCCAGCTTCCTGAATGCAGGGCATTCTCTGAGGTGTCTAGCTCACTGCCAAGTCCCCCAGGGCCCAGCACAAGGCCCAGCACACAGAACAAACGAGTGAACCAAGGGGAGAAGCATTTACTGAGGTCGCCCTGTGCACATCCTGATTCTGGTGCTGGGCGTGCAAACCTGGGGAGGCAGAAAGCTCCCGGCTGGCGAGTGGAGAGGGAAGGCCTTGTGTTTATTTAGGATTGACTCCAAGGTGGGTTTGGTTATTCCAGTTATATCACTTCCCAGCTCAGTGATAAAGAACCCACCTGCCAGTGTAAGAGACTTGGGTTCAATCCCTGGGTCCAATCCCTGGGTCAGGAAGATCCCTTGGAGAAGGAAATGGCAATCCAATCCAGTATTCTTGCCTGGGAAAGCCCATGGACAGAGAAGCCTGGCGGGCTACAGTCCACGGAGTTGCAAAGAGCTGGACACGACTGAGTGACTGAGCATGCAGGCACGCACCAGGGCAGGTTGAAGAGAAGATTGACAAGGCGGCTTTGAATGTTTTCCTCTGCCCACCCCTGCCCTCTCCTTCCCCGGTGACCCCTCTACCCCTCTGGCCTCCAAATCTTGGCTCACTCACGCCTTCTTTGGCGTACCTGTTAGATGCTTCCGTGGCTGCATCCTTCTCCCCTCACTTGTAGCACTCATCACCATGGTAATTAAATAACTGCGTCGCGTTTATTAATGTAAGGTCTGCCTCCCAGCCAGCCTCCATGGGAGGGAGGGACCATGTCCCTTGGGCATGAGTGAGCGAATGAAGGCGTGATAGATAATGCCGGTGTGTCTCAGGGAAGGGAGTGGCTCGGGCCAGGCCTGACCCCTGGACAGGCGGGACAGAAGCCACCGAAGGGGATGCCCCCCTCACACCTCCCAGGGTGGGCCCCACGTGGAGGAGGTGGGCAGCAGCTGCTAACCCACCCTGTCCTGCAGGGAGGCGGGGACTGCCCAGAGATGAGCTTGGGGGCCATCAAGGCTGCCGTGGAGGTGGCCAACCCCGGCTCCTTCATCTACGTCTTCTCGGACGCCCGTGCCAAGGACTACCACAAGAAGGACGAAGTGCTGCAGCTCCTGCAGCTTAAACAGTCGCAGGTGAGCTACCAGTAGGGGCTCCAGGGGCCGCTGGGGTCTCCAAGGGCAGCCTCGAGCCCCCAACGGGAGAGCGGAGCTGGGGCTTCTCCTGCACAGCCTGGGTTCCAGTTCCCACCAGCCGCGGCAGCCAGCCCACTGGGGGAGCCGGGCTGCAGAGTCCAAGTGTGTTCTCATGCTCTGGCCCCGCCCTCCAGGCTCACGCCTCCCTGGCGGGGGCCCGCTTTTGATACAGACCACACCACTCCTCCACTCCCTTCACGCCCCGTCCGAGTCTGGGCAATCCATCTTCCTCCTGGCGTCTCCTTTGCTCCCTGTCACGTCATTCTTCACCCATTGTCTCAGGGTCTGGAAGATGCGTTGGGGCTTTGGCTCCTAGCTGTCGCGGCGAGCGGTGGGCGAGGCGGGGTGGGGGGTGCAGGGAGGAATCCCTGGGGAAGACCTCAAGAGCTGGGACTCCTCTCTGGGCGGGAGAACTCCTCTGTCCTCTCATCTAGAAGAAATGCGGGTTCTCCACGGTTCTGCTAGCTCTGCGGCATCTGGGGGCCACTTGGAGCAGAGTCAATTTCACTCCCTCCCTTGTAGATTTCATAACGGCTCCTACTGTATTCCTGGCCCTGTGACAGACACGTGACCTGCATCGGTCCTGACCCCCACAGGGCGGGAACTCTCATCATTCCCATTTCTCAAGTGTATCACCCGAGCCAAGAGAGATGACAGGGCTCCCTCCGGTCACTCCCTCCTGGTCTGGCCTCCCCCTCCCCACTCCATTCATACCTGAAGATGCTGAGGACGCCACGAGGCCGTCTGTCTTCTAGGTGGTCTTCGTGCTGACGGGGGACTGTGGTGACCGCACCCACCCTGGCTACCTGGCCTACGAGGAGATCGCCGCCAGCAGCTCCGGGCAGGTGTTCCACCTGGACAAGCAGCAGGTGACCGAGGTGAGCCTGCCCTGACATGCCACATCCCTGGGCGGCTCTGCCCGTCGGCTGGCTTCCAGGAGCAGTGCTGAGTGCTCACCTCACAGCAGGAGGCCTGGTGCTCAGGGCTTTTTGACACCGTCTTGTAGAACCCTCTCAATCACCCCCAAAGCAGGCGCTGCAGGTTCCTCAGTTTTGCCAGTAAAAAAGCCTGGGGCCTGAAGGAATATCCTGAGTTTTAAACCCGGGATCCCCAGCAAGTCCATGCTGGCACGATGAATCTAGCAAAGCTCGGCAGAGTAGGGATGTTAAGGGGAGCTTCTCCCCAGAGTCGAGGAGCCCGGGGGTGGCTGGAGGATCACCAGGGCCATCAGATTCAGGCGGTGTTGCTGGGACAGCAAGCCATGCCTGGGGACTTGGCAGGGAGGGGCTTGCTTGACACTGTGGCCCAACATGCAGGGCCACCGATGGCCCAGCTGAGCAGGTGTTTGTGTCCGGGTCTAGGTCTTGGAGCAGGTGCCCCCTCCCTCCCTTCCAGGCTCCGTCAGTTGCTCAGATCTCTCCCAGCTCTCCCTCTGCCCTGCACGTCCATTCCTCCCCAGGAGCCAGAGGCATCCTTCCAGTGGCATGCTGGTAAATGTTTCACGATCATCTCTCTCTGGAAGGAACAAGAATGCCCATTTCCCTGGTGTAAATGCTCCTACTTGGGCTGGTTTCAAGCTGCTGTCGTAAAGTCATAGAGCATGGGAAGTGATGCTCACAATCTGCCCTCTTGAGCCTGTGTGAGCCAGCTCCTACATCCCACCAGATCCTCTAAGACAAATCCAACCAACATGTCCCTCCCCCGTATGCCCTGGGGAAGGTCCAGACACTGATCTGAGTTCTGCCTCTCCAAGCCCATTGTCTGTCTTTTCCCCCTTGCCTGCTGCTGCCTCTCTGCTCTTTCTTCAATGCCCTGAGTCTTTTCTACCTCAGGGCCTTTGCTCGTGCGGCTTGTTTTTCCAGCTCCTCCTCCCCAGGCTCCTCATCTTTCCAGTCTAAGCGGAATCACGCCTTCCTAGATTTTGGTCAAGATTAATTCTCCTTTCATATCCCCTTGAAGCTCCCTGGGGGGCTTTATATAATCATAATTTTACAACTGTGTGATTATTTAATGCCGTTAGGCTGTGAGATCCCCCAGGGCAGGGCCCTTAAGGTCCCATTTACGGCTGTGTCCCCAGCACCTGGCGCAGCCTCCAGCATGGAGCAGGTGCTTGGTCAGCTGATGGACACAGACACCTGGTGGATCGATGACGTGGGGTCCCTCGGGCTGGAGGAATGGGAGAATGGGAGGAACAGCATCTCTGAGGCCGCCGTGGCGCGGCTTCCAGCCAGCCCGCGTGTTGTATATTTACGTCTCCAGGGCCGTGTTTAGGTTAGCGCCTTGGCTCCCTGTTGACAGATGGCGTTTATGGTTCTTTGCGACACGCCAGGATTTATTTCTTTTGGCATGTCAGTCTGCTCTGGCACCGAGCCGCCCAAGCGAGGGTGGGAAGCATTTCAGAGTGGAGTGATGGCTTGGTCCTTGTTTGGGGGTGCACTTTATCTGGGCAGTTGCTCAGGAACTGGGTTCCTGCCAGCGGCAAGTCAGACTCCAGGCAGTAGGTGAGCTGGTGGAGGACGGCTTGCTCAGGTATGGGGCTAAACTCTCCGAGTCTCTCACTCAGGGCATGGAACCTGGGGCGAGCCCCTGGCTCCTGGCCTTGGTGCCAGCCTTCTGCTGTGGGAGCCTGGCTGAGCAGCACTTGTCTGATGTACTGGAATCTCCAATGGCCAGGACTGGTTGCCCCTGGGTAGGGACCTGGGTCCCTCCCCTCCCTGGAAAGAGCACCATCATCTGTCAGCTTCTTGCCTTGTACCTGGCCCCTTCCAGACGTCCCCAGACATTAGGCAGTGGTTACCACCAACCTCCACCCCCAGGAGAGAGGGAACGGTGCCTTTGCCTGGCTAGAAGCTGCCAAAGCGCCCACACCCTGCCTGTGTTTGTCCTTTGACCTTTTCCGAGCATGTCCGGTGTGCCAGGAGGGACACACCTTGCACTCCCCCTTCTGTTTGCTCACTGAGCACCCACTACACGCCGGGGCAGCTTTAGCTGTGGGGCGCCGAGAGATCACCCATCGAGCTTAGATCTCACGCTTTCAGGCCTTTAACTTTCTCTGCCTTTGAGATTCTGGAGTCATGAAAGGAAGGTGAAGATCCTCTCCCCACCGGCAGAGGTCTTTTGGAGCTTTTGCCATCCTTTGATGGCCAGTGGGGGTGGGCATTAACCAGGGGAAATGTGAACTGATCCCTCAGACAGTGAGGGTGGGAGGGGGAGGGAAGGTGGAATTAACAGGTGAGGAGACACAGGCCCTGGAGGTGACCCCGTCCTGGATCCTTCCCCGGGTCACATCTGGCTTCAGACCCCACCCTAGCTCTGCCACCTGTCTGCTGTGTGACCTTGAGCATGGCACTTAACCTCTCTGGGCCTCTGTTTCCTCATGTTCACAGTTGGGTCATGAGGCCCCTGCCTGGAGCGATGGTGGCAAGGGTGGGAGGAAGACCCACCCTTGGGAGGGAGCCCTGAATGAGAGTTAGTGGTGGCCACGGGAACTCCAGCCTCGTGCTTCGATAGGGAGTACAGAATACACACTCCCAGGGGTCCAGGGAGCCCCTCTCAAGATTAAGAGCTCTCTCGGGATAAGGTTCTCTGGAAGGTAGAGCCTGGGGACAGTGCCCCGTAATGCCCAGTTGGCAGAGGCCCTCAATTTTCTGATTCGTGGCTCTTGAGGTCCATTCAGTGACACCCCCCCCCACCCCTGCCTCACTGCCCCAGCTTCCTCAGCCTCTCTGTCTATCAGATGTCCGGGAGGAGCCTTGGTTGGGGGGGTGGTGGTGGTGGTGATTTATCTGCCATGAAGGGCTGAGCAGCAACCATCTGGCTGGGGTAGCAGCGCCAGATTCTCTCATTCCTTCCCCATCAGCGACAGAGAGATGAGCCCCAGAGCACTGCTGGCTCCCAGGCCCCCTGGTCCTGCTGACATCTGGAAGTCATTACCTTCGCAAATAAACATTAAGCCTGCTTGATGAAGCCTCTCTGCTCAGGAGTGTCCCTAGATTCCTCTCTGAGCCCCAGAGCCATTGCTGGGTCCAGCAGGCTTTGCCCCCAGGCCCGGGCCTGCAGGGGTCTGGCCTTGCTGTGGGCCAGAGGGTCTGCACTCACAGCTCCGGAGCGGTGATGTGTTACAGGGCAGCCCTTGTGGGTGGGCTGCCGCCTGATGGGGTCGCTGGCCTTCTGGCCCACCTCAGCCCTCTCTCCGTGGCGTGGTTCGGTAGCCCGAACTCTTGGGCATCTTCTCTCCATCAAAACATCCTAGAAAGAGCTTGTCATGGCAGTTGCAACACAGTAGCGGGTGTGGGACGCGTCTGGGTAATTGTCAAATGGGGCTGCCACCACCTCCGGCCAGCTTTGCTCGGTTATGATTTCCTCCTGACCCCTGACAAGGCCTGGCCCCGGGGGAGGGGACAGTGGTCACAGGGCTGTTGCTTTGCTGTGGGGGAGCTGCCTCACTTGGCCAGCTGCTGTCCGCCTTTCTAGCCTTGGCTGCTACGTCCCGTCCACCCCCGCATGGACGAATAACCTTGCCCTCATTTCTTAACCCAAACAGGTGGGATCTTTTTAAAAGAAACATTATTTAGAAAGTCAGGCAAAAACAGAAGAATGAAGTAGCTCCAAATATAAAAACAGAAGAGTTTCAGAACACAGGATTCTTGTCCCGTGATAACCGAAATCCTGATGTAAAAGCTAGCCACATGTGTTTCAGCTCGGTCTCATCAAAATGTAGTCATTTTCCAAATCTCGAGCAATTCTTCCAATTCCCTTCTGTTCCCTTTCTCGTCCATGGAAGATCACGCGGTAGGCAGAGCTGAAGGACTGTGATTTAGAGCAAGGATGGCCAATACGTAGCATGCCAGACACCACTTTCTAATTCCATATCCATGGCAGACATTGCTAATCAATTATAGGCCTTTTTCTAATTGAGTCCGAATGTGGCTTCGCATTTCTCCAAATGGCGTTCTAAGAAGTCACTTCCAGTTGATTAGAGCTGACAAGCGACAGGATAGCACTATGGTTGCTCAGGTATATTTAAAAGTCATACTTGTAAAGATATACTCATTCCTTTTAGACGATTTTTACTTAAAAATTTTCTATGAGAAGTGTCAAAGATATTGAAAAGTAAAAAAAAAAAAAAGTACTGTCTATATTTAGCAATTCACATTTTTGTTCCAGCTGCTACATCTCTCTCTCTTTCTACACTTTTTGTTGAATCATGACACCTTATCCATAAATAATGCAGTGTGGATTAAAAAAATAGACTCTAGCATAACCCATAGTATCACCTAATATAATGACTAGTACTTTGCAAGTATCATCTGATGCCAAGTCCATATTCAAATTTCTCTCTTTGTCCTCAAGATGTTAAATCAGGTTTTAATCAAGGGCTGTGCATTTTATGAGGTTGTTATGTCTGTTAAGTTTCCTTAAATCTGGAGGGGATCCATCCTTTTTCACGCCACTAACTTGTTGGAGAGGCGCTGATGATACAATGTCCTGTGTTCTGGATTCATCTGATTGTTTCCTTATGGTGTCACTAACTTGTTCGTTTCTCCTCCTCTTGTTCTTTTACTCCCTCTAAACTGGAAAGTGAAAGTGTTAGTCACTCAGTCGTGTCCGACTCTCTGCGACCCCATGAACTGTAGCTCATCAGGCTCCTCTGTCCATGGAATTCTCCAGGCAAGAATACTAGAGTGGGTTGCCATTCCCTCCTCCAGATCTTCCTAACCCAGGAATTGAACCCGGGTCTCCTGCACTCCAGGCAGATTCTTTACCGTCCGAGCCTGGAAGGCAGCTTTAAATGACTAGTCAGATGGAGGCTGACCTTTGTGGCAGAAGTATGTCGTCCTTGGTGCTCTCTGTGTGTTTTCTATTGCATCACACCCGGAGGAAAATGATGTCTGATTGTCCCCATTACTGATGACCAGTTTGGTTGGTTAAAGTGGTGACAGCCAGCTCTCTGCATTGCAAGCCTTTGTTTTTTCCTTTCTGACCCAAGGGGTCGGTGGGGTCACTCTAGGGCTCTAGTTCCCCAGGAGCTTTTCATCTCATGGTTTTAGCATTCACTGAGGATGCTTGCCTGAAACAATTATTTTATTAGGAGGTTGCAAAATGATGATTTCCTAATTGCATCATTCCTTCCACATTTGTTAATGGGCGTTCTCCCATGAAGAAGAGCTTTTGCTTCTCCAAAGGGGTGATTTGGTTCCTCTGAAGTCACGATTCCTACTGAAAAAATAGGGATCGCACTTCTTTCTCTTTAATTAAGAATTTGCTTTTATTGGTGGCAAATGAGGTTTTATTGTTTTGAATTTTGATTTTATTTTTTGAGTATTTTTGTGGCACCTAGATGACATGGTGCTTCCCCAGTGGCTCAGATTAATAAGCCTGCAATGCAGGAGACCCGGGTTTGGTCCCTGGGTCAGGAAGATCCCCTGGAAAAGGGAATGGCTATCCACACCAGTATTCTTGCCTGGAAAATTCCATGGACAGAGGAGCCTGGCAGGCTATGGTCCACAGGGTTACAAAGAGTCAGACAGGACTGAGTGACTAACCTTAGATTGTATAATTCAGTGTGGTTTGATTGATTTATTATAGTCATTATTCTTTTGGAGGCTCAAAGTCTCCCAAATTTAGCCAACAGGCTAAATTTATGCTGTTTCCCATATCCTTCTGATATATCTCCATTAGTCTTGTTTTTTGCCTTGCCACATAGCTTGCAGGATCTTAGATCCCCGACTAGGGATTGAACTTGTGTCCTCAGCTGTGAAAACTCAGAGCCCTAACCACTGGACCACCAGGGAATTCCCTGTCCCCATTAGTCTTTGAGACCTTCTTTACTTTATGAAATTACCAGTAGTCCTAAGCTTTCCTTGTATATTGCCTGCCCTAGACCTGAAATCAGCCATTTCTCCAAGAAACTCTGGTGGAAAACAGTAGTTAGAAACCACTGCGTTCTGAATTCACTTGGAATAAATTTATATTTAAAGAATATCCGTGCAGCTCTCTCTTGGCCGTAAGAGAAAAATCTTGGTTGAGATTTCCTTCCTTGCTTTATCCTACAAGAGACATAAAATGGTTTCACAGCCACAACATGGCTAGTTCTGATTGTTATTGTTGTTCTTCAGTTGCTAAGTCATATCTGACTCTTTGTGACCCAATGGACTGCAGCACACCAGGCTTCCTTCCCTGTCCTTCACTGTCTCCTGGAGTTTGCTCAAATTTGTGTCTATTGAGTCAGTGATGCCATCCAGCCATCTCATCCTCTGTCACTCCCTTCTCATCCTGCCCTCTGTCTTTCCCAGCATCAGGGCCTTTTCCAGTGAGTTGGCTCTTTGCATCAGGTGGCCAAAATATTACAGCTTCAGCTTTAGAATCAGTCCTTCCAATGAATATTCATGGTTGATTTCCTTTAGGATTGACCGGTTTGATCTCCTTGCAGTCCAAGGGACTTCAAGAGTCTTCTCCAGCACCACAATTCAAAAGCATCAGTTCTTCAGCATTCAGCCTTCTTTATGGTCCAGCTCTCACATCCGTACCTGACTACTGGGAAAACCATAGCTTTGACTATATGGACCTTTGTTGGCTAAGTGATGTCTCTGCTTTTGAATATGCTGTCTAGGTTTGTCATAACTTTCCTTCCAAGGAGCAAGCGTCTTTTAATTTCATGGCTGCAGTCACCGTCCACAGTGATTTTGGAGCCCAAGAAAATGAAATGTCCCTGCTTCCGCTTTTTCCCCTTCTATTTGCCATGAAGTGATGGGACTGGATTCCATGATGTTCGTTTTTTGAACATTGAGTTTTAAGCCAGGTTTTTCACTCTCCTCTTTCACCTTCATCAAGAGGCTCTTTAGTTCCTCTTCACGGGAGACGTAAAACGATTTCACAATCACAATACAACTAGTTCTGCCAACTGCTAACTACTAAATAAAGGTTTCTTTGCCTTTCCTTTTTGTCCTCAGGGTGCCCCTCACTGAGAAAGCACAGTGGAAACCCTCGGTTTCTGATTTACTTGGAGCGAATCCTTCTCCTCATACTGGGGTTATGGCATCAATTTGTTGTACAGTCAGTTCATGTTTCATCTTGATTCTGTTTTAGGGTTTGCACAATATGCTTCTTGACATAACTTGGCTTGAAAAGAGGTGCTTCAAAACTGCAGAGGTTCCCACCTCCCTCTTTTTTGGTTTTCTTACTGGAACCTGGGTGGCTCAGCTATTGCTAAAAAGGAGGTGTGAGCTGGGGTAGGGGGCAGGTGGAGTTGAGCATTTGTGAGGTGAGCTTGAGGACCCTGTTCAAAAGGTGTGTGCCCTGCTGTGTCACACACAGCGAGCAGATGCCCCGAACCCCTTACCCTTCACAGCTCCTGAGCCTGGGACATGACAGAGGTGTCTGCCCACATGGGGCTCCCAGGCCAAGAGAGGTGACGGGTGTGAAACTAACCAGGAGTTGGTTGCTAAGGAAGGAGCAGGAATTTCTGCAAAGAGAAGAGCATTTTGCAGTGGAAGGAGCTGCCCCGGGGGGCATGGGATGGGGGTCCAGCCCAGCAAGCATGGGGGCGTCAGGAGCATCATGATCTTGTGTCAGGCTGAACGGGTGAACCAGAGACCACAGGGACTTAGAGGTCGTGGTGAGTCTTGGAGAAACAAGATAATTTTGTGCTTAGTAGAGGCCATCTTGGGCTTCCAGGTGGCGCTAGTGGTAAAGAACCCGCCTGCCAGTGCAGGAGACATACGAGACGCAGGTCGGATCCCTGGGTCAGGAAGGCCCCCTGGAGGAGGGCATGGCAACCCACTCCAGTATTCTTGTCTGGGAAATGCTATGGACAGAGGAGCCCAATAGGCTATAGTCCACAGGGTTGCAAAGAGTGTGCCACAACTGAAACGACTTAGCAGGCAGGCAGAGACCATCTTAGACCGGGTCCAGGGCTGTTAACATGGAGTCCATGCACGTAGGGGGATGGTCTTTGAGACCCTCCTGAAATCATAACTCTAAATGTGTGCCTAACTAGTATGATGTTCTGGAGAGTTATCTGTCACCTGATTTTTCAATGGGACTTGTCCAAAGCATAAGACTTTAGTATTTTTTATTTTAATTTAATTTTTTGGGTCATGCCACACAAAAAGGGGATTGTGGGATCTAAGTTCCCTGACCAGGGATGAAATCCCAGACCTCAGCTGTCAAACCATGGAGTCCTAACCAGTGGACTGCCAGGGAATTCCCCAAATGTAAGAATAAGCAATTGTACAACCAAGGGTATTAGATTTCTCAGTGTTGTGATAAGGGTCAGGAGGAGACTGTCCGCTTAAAGACATGGTCCTGCTTAGAGAGCATGGTGCCTGGTGGGGGTTGTGGTCTGAGGGCCCTTGGGCAGGGATGGTGAACGGCGTTGCCCTGGGGGACATCCCAGACTTCCAGCGTGCATCGGTGTGTAGGAAGCACCAGGAGGGCTTCCTGGAGGAAGTGATGGATGTCATAGACATTGGCCATGTGACGAAGGAGGGGCGTCATCCCAGCAGAGGGGTGCCCTCTGCTCCTTCCATCTGAGCTGAGTCCTCTGGATGCCTTCGTTCAGGTGTCACAGCTCCGAGACCATAGGCCAAGAGGGAATGTGTTGTGTGAATCAGGTCCAGTGTAGGGCAGAGGGGACTGTGATGGCCTCAAGTGACCTGGAAAGCCTGCATGCTGCCTAAAACTCACCAGGGGATCAGACAGTGCATGCAGCTGGCAGCCTGCTGGGACCCACCTCCCATGTGCCAGACACAAGCAAGGCATCACGGGCACCTGCTGCTGTCACCTCTCGCTCCTGCCTCCCAGGTGCTGAAATGGGTGGAGTCAGCCATCCAGGCTTCCAAGGTGCACCTGCTGTCCACAGACCACGAGGAGGGCGGTGAGCACACTTGGAAGATCCCCTTCGACCCCAGCCTGAAGGAGGTCACCATCTCCCTGAGTGGCCCAGGGCCTGAGATTGAAGTCCGAGACCCGCTGGGTATGTGCACCCTGGGGCTGGCCTCCTCCTTGGCCCTGAGACTGAAATAAAAGTCCAGGATGGGACAGAGAGGAGGCCGGGAGATTTTGGACATAAGACTCCAGGAGCACTGAGGGTAAGGGAGATGCTGAGTGGAAGGCAGAGAGGGTGTCTGCAGTGGGTGAGGATGCAGGGAGGCCATTAGCAGCCCAGTGAGGGGAATTAAAATGATGACCATCCCTGGGGCTGCCAGATTCACGTGGCATCTTCCCTGTGCTCTCTCTTCACTGGCCTGGAGAGTCGGCAGGGCAAGAATTAGTGGCACAGTGTAGAGATGGGAAGGGGGGTGCTCTGGGAGGTGGGGTGACTTGTCAGGGTCATCTAGGTTCCATACGATTTGGACCCAGCTGCCTGGTGCTGCAGTGCTCCAAGGATGTCCTGAGTACTCTGGCCCAGCGGCCAGGGGTACAGCCAGCACCTGGGGAGGGATGAAGATGGAGAGCTGGAGGAAGGAGAGGCCTGGGTACCCCCAAAGGCCTCTTGTCAGTTCCTCTAGGAAGCCCGAGGCTGGTGTTGGAGGGCTGTGGGTTCCTGGGGATGAGGAGGGGGGCTCTGTCAACCCCAGAAAAGGGTCGGGGGCTGAGCAGGTCTTGGGGCTTCCACAGGGAGGATCCTGCAGAGGGATGATGGCCTCAACGTGCTCCTCAGCATCCCTGACTCTGCCAAGGTCGTGGCCTTTAAGCCTGAGCATCCCGGGCTGTGGTCCATCAAGGTAGGAGGACTTGACATCATCTTCCTCTTGCCTGGGCCCTCGGAAGCCTGGAGCCCTGGGAAGCTGAGGGTTGGAGTGTGGGCAGTGATGGGGCACAATAGAAGTAGAGGGGCAAGATCAGAGGAGGAGTATTCTGCTTTGTGCCAGTGAGAGAAGTGGAGTGGTTTCGGGTTAGTGAGGGAACTTCAAAGAAGGACTTGGAGAAGCCACCCAGGTGTCCAGAGGTGGGCAACAGGGTTGGCTCGTGGTTCAGGACCCTGTCCTTTGAAGAGTACACAGAAGAGGCTAGGGTGACCTTGGGCTCAGAGGCACAGGACTGGCAGGGGAGCAGAGTCTGTTCTAACCTGCCAGGGGCTGGGGGCCCGGGACTAGGGGCAGGGCTCCTGGCCAAGCACCCTGGGGTGGGGCTGGTTGCTGTCTCAGAAGCACATGGCTTTAGCTGATCAGCAAACAGTTATGGAGCCCCTACTGGGCGCTGGGCTTCCCTGGTGGCTCACTGGTTAGGAACCTGCCTGCCAAGCAGGAGACTTGGAAGACGCAGGTTCAATCCCTGGGTGGGGACGATCCCCTGGAGAAGGAAATGGCAACCCACTCCAGTATTCTTGTCTGGGAAATGCTATGGACAGAGGAGCCCAGTGGGTTATAGTCCATGGGGTTGCAAAAAGTCAAACACTACTGAGCGACTAAACCAACAGCAACTGGGTGCCAGGCACAGTGCTGGGCGCCCCGGGCACTGCTGTTCTTCAGGTTCTGAGCATCTTTGGGCCGAGAACTCTCATGCCAACGGGGAAGGCAAGGCAGGGGTTGGGGGACCCGTGGGTGTTGAGGGTGGGGAGCGGGAACGACAGGGCTGCTTAGAGAGTCCTGCTCAGGCAGTGCCGTGGCTGAACTCTTCCTCTCCCATGGGGGGAGCATCGTGCTGGGTCCCCAGGGAGCAGGTGAGTTACCCACAAGTCTGCAAAGGCGGGAGAATTCCAGCTGCTGACTCCAGGCCGGGTCAGGTCAGCCACCTCCCACCTGGAGCTGAGGGCCTGGGGTCAGACACCTGGGTGACACAAGCCTGGGCCTGGGCTAGGTCTACAGCAGCGGCCGCCATTCGGTCAGGATCACAGGCATCAGCAACATCGACTTCCGAGCTGGCTTCTCCACTCAGCCCTCCCTGGACCTCAACCACACCATCGAGTGGCCCCTGCAAGGTACGGTGCTCCGGGCCCTGGGGCGATGCAAGGCCACCTTCTGCAGGGGTGGGGCTCACCTTTGGGAAGTTGGGGGGGTGCAGTTCCAGGGGGCAGCCATGAGCCTGTGACTGTGGAGCGGGCTTGCAGGGGTTGGTCCAGCCCCTCTCTCACATCGCAGTGAATGCACCCAGGGCTAGCACCTTCTCTTTGGGTTCCAGCCAGGGTGACCCTGGGACCGTTTACTTTTAGAACTTCCTTCCTGTCCCTCAAGGCCTCCACGAGCTCAGGCTGTCCCCCTAACCCTCCTTTCCCTTTCTCTTTGTCAAGATTTGTCTGTCTAGAGCCCCACTTCTTCCAGCGAACATCAGGCTGTTGTTGTTCAGGGGCTAAGTCGTGTCCAGCTCTTTGCGACCCCATGAACTGCAGCACATCAGGCTTCCCTGTCCCTTATTATCTCCTGGAGTTTTCTCAAACTCATGTCCATTGAGTCAGTGATGCCATCCAATCATCTCATCCTCTGTCACCCCCTTTTCCTCCTGTCTTCAATCTTTCCCAGTATCAGGGCTCAGAAATATGGTCTCTTGCCATGGGGCCATTTGGAGGGTTTTGCTGGGACCAGCTGAACAGAGAGATGGGAGGGACTAGGCCAGAGCATATTAAAAAGCAGAGACATCACTTTGCTGACAAAGGTCCATATAGTCAAAAATATGGTTTTCCCAGTAGTCATGTATGGAAGTGAGAGTTGGGCCATAAAAAAGGCTGATCACCAAAGAATTTATTCTCTCAAATTGTGATGCTGGAGAAGACTCTTGAGAGTCCCTTGGATGCAAGGAGGCCAAACCAGTCACTCCTAAAGGAAATCAACCCTGAATATTCATTGGAAGGACTGATGCTGAAGCTCCAATACTTTGCCCACCTAATGTGAAGAACCAGCTCATTGGAAAAGACTCTGGTGCTGGGAAAGATTGAGAGCAGGAGCAGGAGGGGGTGACAGGGGATGAGATGGGTGGATGGCATCACTGACTCAGTGGACACGAGTTTGAGCAAACTCTGGGAGACAGCAAAGGACAGGGAAGCCTGGCATACTGCAGTCCATGGGGTCTCAAAGAGTGGGACTCAGGGACTGAATAAGAACGAGGCCAGGTCAAGAGAACTCTGGACCACTGAATAATGACCCCAAAATGGTGTGTGCTGGGTCCTTAGCGCTTTCTTTTGAGTCTGTATATCCTCTAAAGGTTTCCATTCTTGTCAGCCCTTATGGGTGCCCCTGCCAGGACCCGCAGTGATATCTTCAAAATGAAAAGCGGGCCGCGTGTTCATTCTGTGTTTGTGTTTGCCAGTAGCAGGGAGGTGGGCGGGAGGCAGAGAGACTTAACTCCTATTCTAAAGCCAAGAGAGATGAGAAATCCCTGAACTGAAGTGAAGTGATACGGGGGTGGCGGGGGAGAGTTTGAAAGCAGAGTGGTCCTCAGGGACAGTCCCCAGTGGGAGAGGGTGACGGGGGCCATATGTGACCTTCTTTGGTTTCTGCTTTTGATAAAGATGTGGCTCCATCCAAGGCATTTTTTAAAAGCGAGAAAAACAGCAGGGCAATCGCAAATGATAAATAATGATTGGCACTTGACCCCAGGGCACCGGGGAGTGGGGGAGGCTGCAGCGAACTGAACAGTGGGGGCCTGGCCACAGGAGCAGCTGCAGTGCCTTTGGCTGGTTGTTGCAACATGGGAAGGAAGCCCAGCACTGACATGCTTGATTTTTCAAAGAAATCTGGACTTCTAGATTTATACATGCCCTTTCTAGACTGCTTAACTTTTTTTTTTCAAAAGATGGAAGGCGTTTCATGGATCACGTCTACCACATCCTTTGGTTCCCAGTTTATGATCAGAGAGAGAGAGAGAGAAAAAAAAAAAAAAGAATAGCTATCTGAAAAGGGAGAGACCTAACAGTTTCCAAATCAACTTAGAAGATTATGAAACCCAAGTCCAGTTCTGGCTTTCCTGAGATAGTGTGGAAAGTACACTTCCAATGAGATGGGAAGGAAACCACAGGAAAGCCCACCAGGAGTTAGCATTCCCAAACTGAGGTGTGTATGTCACCTCAGCCTGTCCCAGAGCCTGTCGGCTGACAGCCAACACCAGAGTTAAGCGGGGGATGGGAGGGTGCCCTTTCTCAGTTCTGCTCCGTGAGCACCCCAGTCTGCAGAGCAGAGGTGACGCAATCATGGGAAGCCATGGGTTGGAGGAGAGTGGTGTTTCAGGACCACGGACAGTAGCAACCCCCCCTTTTCTCCTTGTCCCACCCAGCATTCCTTGGCCCGGGGAAGAGAAGGTGAGGGAATGGGTGAAGGCGGACAAAGCAGGCTGGGTCCCTAACAATGGCCTTGGGGTGGGGCCCCCGCTTGGGGAGCCTCGTGGAGCCCAGCACAGATGCCAGCACCTCCTTCCCCGCCCTTTCCTCTGCAGGCGTGCCCATCTCCCTGGTGATCAACTCCACGGGCCTGCGGGTACCCGGCCGCCTGGACTCAGTGGAGCTCTCACACAGCTCAGGGCGGTCCCTCCTGACTTTGCCCACGCAGCCCCTCTCCAATGGATCAACCCACCAGCTGTGGGGTGGGCCGCCCTTCCACAGCCCCCAGGAGCGTTTCTACCTCAAGGTGAAGGGCAAGGATCATGAGGGAAACCCTCTCCTCCGTGTCTCCGGAGTTTCCTACCGTGGGGTGACTCCAGGTGAGTAATTGACTCCTACCGCCCCCAGCTCCCTGGCTCCCTTGGAGGCTCATTAATCCCTGAAAGGCTTTCCTGATTCAATTAGATTAGGAAATGTTTATTCATTAAACTGCAGGCTCTGCAATACATTATGCCGAATACTGAGATGCTTCAGATGCAATTTTCAGCTCTAGGGTTTACTGCAAAGTCATCTATGCATCCATAAATCCATCCATGCAGCTATCCATCCATCCATCCACCTGTGCATTCAACATTCATTTTGTATTCATCATGTTTCTAGAAACTGTGGACACAACAGTGGGCAAGTTAGTGAATAGAAGTATGCCCTTGCATAATCATAATTACTATCATTGTCATAACGATGGTAACACTAACCTAATCACCATTGTGAGCACGTCTCATGGGACAATCCTGGGCCAAGCACTTGCCATACATTTGTTTATTAGGTGCTCATATCAGTTCTTCCCTCCCCCACCCTGGTCAGTCTAAAGGGTTTCTTTTTATAATCTCTTGCATGCTCCTTGCAAAATCTGTCTTTTCAAACCTTTTATTTTGAAATGATCTTGAAGAAGTAAAGTGTGAAGTGTTAGTCACTCAGTTGTATCCAGCTCTTTGCTACCCCATGGACCGTAGCCCACCAGGCTCCTCTGTCCATGGAATTCTCCAGTCAAGAATACCAGAGTGGGTTCCCATTCTCTTCTCCAGGGGTTCTTTCCAGCCTAGGGATTGAACCTTGGTCTTCTGCATTGCAGGCAGATTCTTGACTGTCTGAGCCACCAGGGAAGCCCAAGGTTACCATAATAGTAATAAATTTCTTCATTTACCTTCTCCTGTATTAACATCTTTATTTTCCATTTTTTAAAATTGAAGTTTAATTGCTTCACAACGCAGTGTTAGTTTCTGCTATCCAACAACAGGAATCAGCTATATGTATACATGTGTCCCCTCCCCCTTGAGCCTCCTTCCCACCCCAGCCCACCCCCACCCCTCTAGGTCATCCCAGAGCACTGAGCTGACCTCCCTGTGTTCTTACGCCCAGTTCTGAGATGTGTCTCCATTGTGTTGCTGGGAAACTGAGACCACTGACTTCACAGGGCTGCTCAGAGGACTGCATAAGCTAATGTACATAACAGGACAGCTCTCAGATGCTCAGAGGTTGTACCCAGTATGTAGGAACCATGAACCACGCCCCTCCACGTGGCTGCTGGCACTGTGATGTCACTGTAGGCACAAGTCACCTTGTGCCCCCCACCTTTGGTCGTGTTGTGCTATTTCCCACGTGTGTGGCTTTTGCAAGTTTCCCGTGTGTCCCAGAGGTCTCGGCATCGAGGCTGGAGGCTCCCAGAGGGCAGGGTGGCATCTCTGGCTTTCTGATCTACCTCTGGTCCTGGGGAGTGGGGTCTGAGTTCACTGGGCACCAGCCTCCTTTCTGGGCTTCCTTCCCTCCTCCTGCCCACTTCCCACTGTGCTGGTAGTGACCCAGGAGGAGCTCAGAGGTGGATGACACTGACATCCAACATCAGTGGTGCTCGGGCTTTCAGACTCCCCCGGCCACTTCACTTAGGGATGCAGAGAGGGTGCTGAGATGCCCGTGGTGAGGGGGGGGACTTTGAGGACCTGAATGGGGCAGGGCATCGCAAGGCTAGGGCCTTGGGACCCCTTCCTTCAGTCTCCTGGCCTCCACCCCCTGGCTGCGGTCCCTCGGGCTCCTCCTGCCTCAGCTTTTGCAGTCTTCAGGAGGATTTTCAGGCAGGACTCTCAGCAGGGGGACTAAAGCAGCCTCTATCTCTCTCTCTTTTCTCAGATGGCTCCCAGAGCTGGGAAGTTAAGTTCTGGCTTTTTGTCTCTGTGTCAGCTCTAGATCAAAGGATGGGGGTGGAGTGGGGGAAGGGTGTGGTCTGGCAGGGGGTGGGTGGTTTGCTGGCCCCCACCACCACTTTCCAGGTCTGGAAGGCTGGGAGTTTGATTGGGAGCAAGACACTGGGTTTGGAGATATGTGGGGTGGTGGGGTCCCTGGGCTTCTTTCAGCTCAAGGAAGAGGGAGCCAGAGGCTTCCAGTGTGTGGGGGTGAGCCATGGCTGCCGCGCGCACAGCTGAGGACGTGGCTGGATGGTCCGACACCCCTCTCCCTTGGGACGTGGCAGGGAGCCCGTAACATGATGTCACCACCGCCCTCCCACCCCTGGCGCTGTGCTCGGAGGAGGTCTGGCCCATTGTCTCACCCTCGGAGCATCTCTGGGGTGGATGAGGGAGAGGGCAGCGCAAGGGTTCCCCACAAGCCTGTGATCGTCCAGCAAGGCACAGACGGCCCAAGACTGACCCTGTGGGTCAGTTCTCAGACATTTCCCCTGAAGCGACTCAAAGAGCCAAGGAAAGACTATGTGCCACCCCAAGGCCAGGGTCAGGCAGGAGGAGGCAGTGGTGTCTCTGATGGGGGTCCCCAGAGGCTCATCCGAAGCTGTGAGATTGCATGGAAATCTCTTGTTTTATCTTGAAAATGCGTGTGGACTCTGCATTCACAGCCATGCTCCGACTAGGCTGATTTTTAAATAATAATAAAAATGGCTTCCCGCCCACAGATTGTGAATAAAACTGACCCTGCAGGAGGGGCGAGCGATGCACAGCCCTCCCCAGGCCCCTGGAGAGTCCCATCTGGGGAGCATTTCATCAGATCTGAGGGCCGGTTTGACTTCTCTGTCTCCCACACAATTGGCACGATGGAGGCACAAGCCACAAAACCCCCACGAGTCTTCATGGAAGGAGCTGGCCCTGCCACGTGCGTCTGCCAAGGGCTTCCCACTCACCACCTCTCACCAGCAGCTCACCACAACTCGATGAGGTCACTAATGCCATTAACCCATTTTACAGAGGTGAAAACTGAGGCTTAGGGAGGTAAGGCCCCCTGTTCTCGGCGGCCACTGGATGGTGAAGCCAGAGATTGAAGCCCTGACTTCTGGCCCCTGAGTTATCCTTGTGGGTCTCTGTGTTGCTAGGTGTGTCGAGGGCAGGCTGACGGGTGGAGGGCAGGGAGGAATCCTGAGTGCTGGCCCTTGCCCACAGGTGCCCCCCTGGTCAGCATGCCCCCCAGGATCCATGGCTACCTCCACCAGCCCCTGCAGATCTCCTGTTCTGTGCACAGTGCCCTCCCCTTCCGGCTACAGCTGCGGCGGGACGGAGCCAGGCTGGGGGAGGAGAGGCGCTTTCGGTGAGTGGCTCAGGGCTGCCCGCTGTCCTCAGTCCCAGGGCTCCTGGGGACTTGATGCCCTGGAGGGACCTAGGAGGTGGTGGCTGGCACACCTGGGACCTTGGTCGTCTTGCTGGGCACCTCCCAGCTTGGCCAGGGTTGGGGGAGAGTGGGTCCCTGAGGCTCCCACCACTGCTAGGCCATCACTCCTTGGAGGCCTTCCTCAGATTCTGAAAACTCAACCCGTGAAGGCCGGGTTCTGTGCTGGTCAGTGCAGGAAGGACCCTCGGAGACCTTCCCTCCTATGGTTGGAAGCCCAGGGCTCAGAGAGGGGGAGGGCCTTTCTCAGAGTCACACAGGATATCGTTGGGATTTGCACGTCCTTAGCTGCCTGTCTCTTCTTGCCAAGCCTCTGAGAGGTTTGGGGGCCTCTTTCTGGGCAAGATTCAGGGGGCCAAGCCCCCGTCCGGAAGCCCGGATGAGGCCGGGGGACCCTCACGGGGGCAGTGCAGTTGCGCGTCGCCAGCTGCCCTGTGTTTGCAGGGATTCAGGGAACAGCAGCTGGGAGATTCCTCGGGCCTCCAAGGCTGAGGAAGGCACGTATGAGTGCGCGGCAGTCAGCCGCGCTGGGACCGGACGGGCGAGGACCCGGATCATCGTCACAGGTCTGTCCCCTTGTGCCCGTCCTGACTCTCCCCTGTGGGATTCGCTCCCAGGCTCTCTCCATCTGTGAGTGAGTGTGCCAGCCAGCTGCTAGGGCCCGGCCGTCATCCGGAGTCCGATGCCCACACTGCGCCTGTGTGCTGGCCTCCGGTTTGGACTGTCTGCCCACGAATGGCCTGTGGTTGCAGGAAGGTTAAGAACACCTGCTCGGGCTCTGCCTCCCGGTCCCCAGCCTCAATCCCACCCTTGACTTCTTGGTCAGCCCCCAGGCCCTCACGTGGGCCACGTCCACCTTGTCCCCAACCCTTATGCCTCCAGGTCCTGCCGCCATGGCAGCATCGAACTCAGGAAGGCTGGGAAAGCCACACATCCGCTTACAATGAAATTGGCTTTATTTTTAAAATAATGAGCCTAAGCTGCCTTGATGGGCTTTCCTAGTGGCTCAGTGGTAAAGAATCCGCCTGCCAGTGCAGGAGACATGGGTTCAATCCCTGGGTTGGGAAGATCCCCTGGAGGAGAAAATGGCAACCCACTCCAGTATTCTTGCCTGGAAAAATCCCATGGACAGAAGAGCCTGGCAGGCTATAGTCCATGAGGTCACAAAAAAGCCGGACACAATTTAGTGACATGGTCTCTGAGCTGTCACTTCTTAATGGTTTTTTCTTACTGAGAGTGTGAGTTTCTAAGCTCTTTCTTCTTTGGGGGCAGTGGCCTTACTTAGTCCACATTTGGCTGCTGTTTATACAGAGAATATCTCTGTACTTGTTACTCTTTTCCAGTTGAGGGTGATTTCCAAGACTTTATCCACCAGTGTGGAATTACTGGGGCTTCCCAGGTGGCTCAGCGGTAAAGAATCTGTCTGCCAATGCAGGATAAACTGGTTCAATCTATGGGTCGGGAAGATCCCCTGGAGAAGAAAATGGCAACCCACTCCAGTATTCTTGCCTGGGAAATCCCATGGACAGAGGAGCCTGGCGGGCTACAGTCCATGAGGTCACAAAAAAGCCAGACACGATTTAGTGACTGAGCATGTACACTCGTGGAATGATTGCCTCAAAGGGTGTGAAGTGTGGGTTGTTTATTTATTTTAGTCATTACATCGTGTCTGACTCTGAAACCCCATGGATTGGAGCCCGCCAGGCTCCTCAGTCCATGGGATTTTCCAGGCAAGAATACTGGAGTGGGTTGCCATTTCCTTCTCTAGGGGATCTTCCCGACCCAGGGATTGAACCCACGTCTTCTGCGTTGGCAGGCAGATTCTTTACCACTGAGCCACTGGGAAAGCCCCGAAGAATGGGCTAACTCTCGCTAAATTTTGCCTTTGGCTGTTGTATGGAAATCAGGCATGCATGCGTGCAAACACACACACACACACACAGCCCCCGGGCGGGTGTGAGATGGCCGTGCGGTGGCATTGTCCGGGCATGGTGAGCAGATGCTGGTGAGCTGCTCTGCTGGGGGGAGACAGTGGATGCTGGGGTCTGGACACCACCAGGGTCTGCAGGATGTCCCCCTCCCCATGCCAACCCCTCGGTGCCTCCTGCGCTCCTGTTCCTGCAGACCCCCCGCCGCAGCTGGTCCCTGTCCCCAATGTGACCGTGTCCCCCGGAGAGACCGCCATCCTGTCCTGCCTGGTCCTGAGTGAGGCCCCCTACAACCTGACCTGGGTCCGGGACTGGCGAGTCCTGTCAGCCTTGACGGGCAGAGTCACCCAGCTGGCCGACTTATCCCTGGAGATCAAGAACACCACCCCCAGCGATGGCGGGCGGTACCAGTGCATGGCCAGCAACTCCAATGGAGTCACGAGGGCATCTGTCTGGCTCCTAGTGCGAGGTGAGGCTGCTCACTACCTGGCATTTCTCCAGGAGCCCATCCGGCCATCCCTTTGCTCAGACATCAGCTCCAGCAGGCAGCATCTGCCCTTCCAGAGATTTCTCAGCCTTCGGAGTAAGAGGATTCTGTAGCCTCCCAGCCTAAGTGTAGTGGTTCAGCACTGTTGGGAAGTTCATCCTCATATGTAGCCTCAGTTTCTACTGCTGTCGGCCTAGCCAGTTTCACTGTGTCCTGTCCTCTTTCTGGGCCATTGAGCATGTCCATTGTCCATCCCTCTCGGTATGCAGGACAGAGATGGGACACTGGAAACTTCTGGAAGCCCAGAAATCAGATGTGCTCAGCAGGGTTTGGGTAGCACCGACCAGCTGAGGGTGGAGAAGGCAGTGAGAGGAAACATGCCCAGAGGGTTAGTGCCTGGATTAGGTACTCACCTGGGATTTAGGTCCACAGGATTTAGACGGATCCTGCTTCTCTAGGGAACTGTCTCCCCCAAGTGTAAAAGTGAGTGTGTTGGAACAAATTTCACTCTTGTGCCAGTGACTCGATTGGCTGCTTAGAGTGTGTCGAGAAAGATTCTGAGGCCATATCGAGGCTGCTGGTATAGGAGGGGCTCAGCTCAGAGCAGAATTTCAGGGAGCTCAAGGCTCCCACCAGGGGCTATTGGGAGCTCAGGTCCCCATGTGGCCTGGGGATGTGCCTAGGGGCTGCCTGGTCAACCCTGGTTCCCCGAGAAGCTGCTCTCAAGGATGCAGGTCCCTTGGGGCCCTTCTTTCCTGTGTCTCTGCTGTCTGTGGCCGCGGGGAGGAGCAGGGGGCCCAGGGCTGGGTACCTGGACAACACGGCTGCTCTGACAAGCTCCTGCCCACCTGTCCACTCTTTGAACTCCAGAGGCCCCGCAGGTCAGCATCCACACCAGGTCACAGCGCTTCTCCCAGGGCATGGAGGTGAGGGTCCACTGCTCGGCCTCCGGATACCCTGCACCCCGCATCTCCTGGAGCCGCGAGGGTCGCGCCCTGCAGGAGGACAGCAGGTGAGGGCCTTAGGGACTTCTCTGGGCCTCAGTCTTCGTAACTGTAGCAAATGGGGGAGTGGCATTTGCCCCGCCTTCTTCCTGATGATTTGAGACTCAGGAGCAAGATCATTGGGGAAACATAGTGATGCCTCATGTGGGCTCTGGAGTCAGGCGTTCCAGCCGCAGAATCCGGCAGACCTGTGCTTGCATTCTGCCTCTGCCATTCAGGCTGTGTGCCCCTGGGCAGGTCACCTTACCTTTCTGAGCCCGATGAATAAAAAAGGAACATAAAAAGTGATGAACCCACAGCCTGGCACAGAGCAAGCAGTCAGTGTAAAATGGTGTCTCCAGTAATGTTGTTAATTAATCTGCTTTTGATAACGACTGGGGCAACCCCATGTGACCCAACCTAACTGGCCCCTTCCTGTTGAACATGTTTCGTGGCACGACTCCAGAGTCCGCGTGGATGCCCAGGGAACCCTGATCATTCAGGGGGTGGCCCCAGAGGATGCTGGGAGCTACAGCTGCCAGGCTGCTAATGAGATTGGCAGAGATGAAGAGACGGTCACCCTCTACTATACAGGTACGTGGGTCAAGGGCATCTGCGGTAGAGGGTCCCTGGTCCTGCCTCCCCCCACCCCTCCCTTTCTCCCTCTCGTCCACAGATACTTAAGAGTATCTACTGTGTGGCAGACACTGGGATACAATAGTGAACACAGGGACCCCGTCCAGGTAGAGGTTATATTCTAATGGGGAAGCAAAATGCAAGCAGATAAATAAGGTACTTTCAGATGGTGAAGGTATGGGACGAGCACAGAGCAGGGTGGTGTGATGGAGTGACGTGTAGCTGGGCAGAGAAGGAAACTTACACGTAGGATAAAACCCTTGCCCCAGACGGGAATGGGAACAGCATTTCAGGGAGAGAGACAGGGTGGGGCAAAAGCCTCGAGATAGGAATGGCCCTTGGGGTCCCCAAGGGGCTGCAAGGAGCAGGAGGCTGGCTGGAGTCAGGGGCCAGGGAGCGGCAGCCAGCCCCTGTGGTGCATTTTAGAACCTTGTAAGATTTCACCTTTTACGCCAGGTTCAAAGAGAACAAAAAAAAAAAAAAAAAGAATGTATGTATATCTGACTCACTTTGCCGCAAGCAGAAACTACCATAATGCTGTAACTCAACTATACTTCAATAAAAATTATCTTTAAAAATTATATATAAGAAAAAGTAAATATACATTAATGTGTTTAGAGGTAAAGGGATATCATATTTGGAACTTATTCTCAGCCAGTTAGAAAAAAAAAAGAATACAGAGAGAATTCTATCATGATAAAAGGAAACGAATATGGCGAAAATGTTAACATCTGGTGATATGGGTGAAACGTACATGAAAAACCTTTGTATTATTCTTGCAACTTTCCTTTGTGAAGTTACTTCAAAATAAAAAGTAAAAAAAAAAAAGAAAGAGGACAAGAAGGGAGTTTAGTCCCGGGAGTAACTGGCTTTTTAAAAACCGGCTGAGGCTGCACCTTTCTGGGGGCAACTGTCCCGGCTGGTGGGGGGTGGGGAGGAGGCAGGTGCTCAGCCCCACCCTGGCCCCTCTACCTCTCCCCGAGCTGGGGAAACCAGTGCTCTAGGGAGTCTATGGGTTGGTCCCCAATTCCCCATCTGCTCCCCGCACAGACCCACCATCTGTGTCGGCTGTAAACGGCGTGGTGCTGGCTGCCGAAGGGGAGGAGGCGGTGCTGGCGTGCGTGGCGACCGGGGTTCCCCCGCCCCGGGTCATCTGGTATCGAGGTACACGGACTGGGTGGGGAGAAGGGCCTGCAGAAGGGGCCTGCGGGGGGCCTGGAGGATCAGCTTTCCAGGACAGTCATGGGGGCACTCGGAATGGGGTGTCTGGGGAGAATGGACTGTTTCAAGCAGCCCCTGTCACCCCTAGCCCAGTATCCATATATAACTGATGTAGACTGGCTCAGAGATCAGGAGCAGGATTTAGAATAGACCCAGGTTTGAATTCTGGCCCCCTGAGTGGCCTCGGACAAGTGGCTTGACATCTGTGAGCCTGGTTCCTTAGCTGGGAAGTCAAAAGACAGCTTGTTTCTCCCTAACATTCCTCTTGTTTATTTGGCTGCATCGGGTCTTAGTTGCCAAACATAGGCTCTTTAGTTGTGGCAGGTGGGATCCAGCTCCCTGACCACGGATTGAACCTGAGCCCCCTGCACCGGGAGCTCAAGGTCCCGGCCATAGGACCACCAGTCTCTGAGACAGGTCGGTTGTGTGAGGATTAAATGAGCCCATATGTGCAAATTGTTTAGAACAAGCCTGGCCCATGGCCTGGGTTCAGTGTCCTTAATGGTGGTGATGAGGATGCTGTGATGATCAGAGCTGGCAGTCTTGCTGAGCATTCTGTTGTGAGGCTTTTCTGAATTAGTGAGTGTAGAGGGTTTTCTGTGTGTTGGACCCCAAGCTGGAGTTTGATCAACAGGAGCCACTCTTGCTCCCACATCAGTGGACCTGGGTCCCAGGGCTCCTGCCTTGGACTTTCCAGGGCAGAACCCTGGGCTCCTTCTCAAGCACAGCCCCCTCCCACCCAGACGCACTCCAGCCTTGGCAGCACCTGTCTGTGATCTCAGCAGAGCCTCACCTCGACACTGACAGGCAGCGTTGGCTCAGAGTTTGAGCGTTTTGTCCGTGGCCACCAGCTAGTGGCGGCAGAGGCCTCGGGGCTCCTTCCTCAGGGTGTGGTCACTGCCTGTCGTGGCTGGGAGCTCTACCAGCCCAGCCCAGGAGCCGCCTTTTAAAGGGGCACCTTCCAGTGGAATGGCTTCCCAGGTGGTGCTAGTGGTCAAGAATCCACCTGCCAGTGCGGGAGACGCCAGAGATGCCGGTTCGATCCCTGGGTCAGGAAAATCCTCTCTGGATAAGGCAGTGGCCACCCAGTGCAGTATTCTTGCCTGGAAAACCCCATGGACAGAGGAGACTGGCGGGCTACAGCCCATGGGGTCGCAAAGAGTCAGACACGACTGAGCACAGCACACCCACCACCCCGTGGAATGTTATTCAGCCTTAAGAAGGCATGATGTTCAAGTTACACGACAGTGTGAGTGCAGTTACCGTTGAACTGTATGCTTGAAAATAATCAAGATAATAAATTTCTTGACTTTCTTTTTTGCCACAATTAATTTTTTTAATTTGACTCCCATGACAAAGAAAAAAAATTGAAAAAAAAATCAGGACCATAGCAGCTATTGTGTAGAAATTTCCCCCTACATCTAATTGGCCAAATGAAGAAAAAAATCTTTTATCTGTGACATTTTCAGAGACATTTGCTCTAATATGGGGTAATTAAGTAGTAAAAACTTAAAAGAGAAGATAAAAAGTTTTCTTAATTTGGAAAAAAGGAATGCAATTTTGAGACAACATAGATGAACCTCGAAAACATGATGCTAAGTGAAATAAGCCAGAAACAGAAGGACGAATATTATATGATTCCACTTAACTGAGAGGGATCTCTTCTAAGAGATGCCTAGTGTGTGCAAATTTAGAGACAGAGAGGAGAAAGATGGATGCCCGGGGCTTGGGGAGGGGTAAATGGGGAGTTAGTGTTTAAGTAGGGCTTACATTTGAGAAGATGAAAAAATTCTGTGGATGGATCATGGGGATGTACCTGATCCCGCTGAATTGGACACTCAGTGCTTAAAACGGCAAAATCTTGTGTTATGTATATTTACCACAATTTTAAAAACAAACAAAAATTAAATTAAGTTGTAAAAAAGGTTCAAAATCAGGGTGATCCCTCAGGCCTTAAGAGCCTGGAGGGGTGGGAGTCAGGGAACAGTAAGAGAAATGAGAATGTATCATCAGAGAGGCAGAACTGGGGGGAATGGTAGGGGGCTTTTCCCAGAGCTGACCCAAGCCTCAGTCTGCCACTGAGCAGAGGGTAGGGACCCAGGAGGGAGACCCAAGCGAGGCGTTCTTGGGTAATGAACCTGTCACATGCAAGAGGGCAAGCTGAGACTCACTCTTGACCAACAGAGGGACTCAGAGAACTGGACTTAGGGGTGCTCACTTAAAAGAAAAATTTTTTAATTGTGGTAAATTGTGCATAACATATCTAATACCATCTTAACTGTTTTTAGGTATATTCACATTGCTGTACAACCATCACCACCACCCATCTCCAGAACTCTTTTCATTTAGCAAAACTGAAAATCTGCACCCATTAAACAATAGGGGTCCTGATTGCAGGGTGGGGGGATCTTTGCCTCACCCACACCCCTTTGAGGTCCCAGCCTTGTGGAGCTGCAGGAACTCAGGGTCAGGAAGGCAGCTTGATCCCCAGGCCTCCTGTGGCAACCATGGATACCTGCCTGATGTTTTCTCATCTTTGGTCCAGGGGATCTTGAAATGATTTTGGCCTCTGAGGACTCCATTTCTGGGATGCTGCGGATCCCGGTGGTTCGTGAGAGGGATGCTGGCATCTATACCTGCCGAGCTGTCAATGAGCTGGGCGACGCCACTGCAGAAATCCGGCTGGAGGTTGGACGTGAGTGTACACCTTGTCCCTGCCTGTGCCCTGCTACCTGCCCTACTTCTGAGCAGGGAATGCTCAGGTAGCAGAGAATGCCACCCTGTAGCCTGCCAGTGGGGGATTTACATCATTTGGACCCAGAGCACGTGGGACAGGGATTTTAGAGGGAGATGGTGTATGCGCTCCCACTTGCTATGTAACAAATAGCCCTGAAACTCTGTGGCTTAAAATAGTAAGCATCTATTGATGCACAGTCCTGAAGGGTTAGGATTTTGGTTCTGACTCAGGGTCTCTCACAGGAAGGCACTTATTACACTGGTCAGGGATGTGGTCATCTGAAGGCTTGACTGGGGCTGGAGGATCCACCCTAAGTTCATGTATGAGGCTTTTGTCAGGAAGCCTCTGTTCCTTACTGTTATGGTCTTCCCTGGAAGGTTTCTCGTGACATGGGTTTTCCTAGAGAAAGTGAGTTGAGAGGGATAGAGAGAGAGAATCCAAGATGAAAGAGTTTAGTTTAGTCGCTCAGTCTTGTCTGACTCTTTGCAACCCCATGGACTGTAGCCTATCAGGCTTCTATGTCCATGAAATTTTCCAGGCAAGGGTACTGGAGTGGGTTTGCCATTCCCTTCTCCAGGGGATCTTCCCAACCTAGGGATTGCACCCGGGTCTCCCACATTGTAGGCAGACTCTTTACCCTCTGAGCCACCAGGAAAGTAAGTCTTTATAGTCAGTCACAGTCTTGGAAGTGACATACCATCATATATCCTATAGGTCACATGGACCAACCCTGGTATTGGTAGGTGGGAGAGACCCCTTAAGTGTGAGAGTCCCAGGAAGCAGGGGACATTGCCCACCATGGAAATAGCTCGGCTCCAGCTTGGGCACTGTCATCCCTGAGACCTGAGTTCCAGTTTCGTGTCTATCACTGACCATCTATATGCTTTGGTCAAGTCATTGACCCTCAGTCTCCCCATCTGTAAAATGGAGCTGAGGGCTTCCCTGGTGGCTCGGCCATAAAGAATCTGCTTGCAATACAGGAGAAGTAGGTTCGATCCCTGGGTGGGGAAGTTCGCCTGGAGAAGGAAATGATAGCCCACTCCAGTATTCTTGCCTGGGAAATCCCGCGGACCGAGGAGCCTGGCAGGCCATAGTCCCTGGGGTCACAAAAGAGTCAGATACGACTTGGCGACTATACAACAGCAAAGCGGAGCTGACCGCACTGCCTCCTTTGTTGAGTGGCTGTGAGGGTTCAATGAAATCAGACACATAACGTTTACCACTGGGCTTGGCCCATTATGGGTGTTTAATAAATGGAGAAGTGATTACTCCCCTTTTACAGACGGGGAGTCTGGATTCTTCTGTGGCTGGAACATGGCCTTGGCTGTGATTGCCGTGAGGTCTTGGTTCCAGGCCTGGATCCTGGGCACTGGGAACTGCTCGGAAGTTGTGGGCACAACTCCTTGGCGTGCTGAGCCAGAGCAGATGGGGCTCTGAGGGTCGGCTGTGGCCATGATGAGAAAGACAGGTGCTGGGAGTTCGGGGGAAGTGCGGAGAAGGGGAATGGGCTTGAATGGGCCGGGTGGGATGGCCAGGGGGCTCCCCAGGGAAGCTTGATCAGGAGGGTCCAGCCCTGGGGGAGACGGTGCCATCAGGCTTGGGGATCCTCCCATGCTTGGGGATGCCTTTAGTGTTCATTCATTTGTTCCATCATTGCCATCCTCCAGCACGTGGTCACCAGGTGGCCAGGCCCTGTGCCCCAGACCCTGGGTTGGGAATACAACCGCATCAGCCCTTACGTTGTCCTTGGTGCCAAGAAGAGAGACAGTAAACAGACAATTAGAATGCTCAGTGTACTGAGTAATTAGAAGTGGCATCCGTGGGGCCTGTGCCCAGAGAAGGGGGCTAAGCCAGCACCAGAGGCCAGGAAGGCTTCTTGGAGGAGATGATGTCTAAGCTGAACCCAGAAACAGTCAGGTGACAAGCTGCACAAAAAGATCTGTACAAAAAAGATCTTCATGACCCAGATAATCATGATGGTGTGATCACTCACCTAGAGCCAGACATCCTGGAATGTGAAGTCAAGTGGGCCTTAGAAAGCATCACTACGAACAAAGCTAGTAGAGGTGATGGAATTCCAGTTGAGCTATTTCAAATCCTAAAAGATGATGCTGTGAAAGTGCTGCACTCAATATGCCAGCAAATTTGGAAAACTCAGCAGTGGCCGCAGGACTGGAAAAGGTCAGTTTGCATTCCAGTCCCAAAGAAAGGCAATGCCAAAGAATGCTCAAACTACCACACAGTTGCACTCATCTCACATGCTAGTAAAGTAATGCTCAAAATTCTCCAAGCCAAGCTTCAGCAATACATGAACCATGAACTTTCAGATGTTCAAGCTGGTTTTAGAAAAAGCAGAGGAACCAAAGATCAAATTGCCAACATCCAGTAGATCATCAAAAAAGCAAGAGAGTTCCAGAAAAACATCTACTTCTGCTTTATTGACTATGCCAAAGCCTTTGACTGTGTGGATCACAATAAACGGTGGAAAATTCTGAAAGAGATGGGAATACCAGACCACCTGACCTGCCTCTTGAGAAACTTGTATGCAGGTCAGGAAGCAACAGTTAGAACTGGACATGGAACAACAGACTGGTTCCAAATAGGAAAAGGAGTACATCAAGGCTGTATATTGTCACCCTGCTTATTTAACTCATATGCAGAGTACATCATGAGAAACGCTGGGTTGGAAGAAGCACAAGCTGGAATCAAGCCAGGAGAAATATCAATAACCTCAGATATGCAGATGACGCCACCCTTATGGCAGAAAGTGAAGAAGAACTAAAGAGCCTCTTGATGAATGTGAAAGAGGAGAGTGAAAAAGTTGGCTTAAAGCTGAATATTCAGAAAACTAAGATCATGGCCTCCAGTCCCAGCACTTCATGGCAAATAGATGGGGAAACAGTGGAAACAGTGGCTGACTTAATTTTTTTTTGGGGGGGGGCCTCCAAAATCACTGCAGATATGAAATTAAGACGCTTCCTCCTTGGAAGGAAAGTTATGACCAACCTAGACAGCATATTAAAAAGCAGAGACATTACTTTGCCAACAAAGGTCCGTCTAGTCAAGGGTATGGTTTTTCCAGTGGTCATGTATGGATGTGAGAGTTGGACTGTAAAGAAAGCTGAGTGCTGAAGAATTGATGCTTTTGAACTGTGGTGTTAGAGAAGACTCTTGAGAGTCCTTCGGACTGCAAGGAGATCCAACCAGTCCATCCTAAAGGAGATCTGTCCTGGGTGTTCATTGGAAGGACTAATGCTAAAGCTGAAACTCCAATACTTTGGCCACTTGATGCAAAGAGCTGCCTCATTGGAAAAGACCCTGATGCTGGGAAAGATTGAGGGCAGGCGGAAAAGGGAATGACAGAGGATGAGATTGTTGGATGGCATCACCGACTCAATGGACATGAATTTGGGTGAACTCCGGGAGTCGGTGATGGACAGGGAGGCCTGGCGTGCTGCGGTTCATGGGGTCGCAAAGAGCTGGACACGACTGAGCGACTGAATTGAACTGAACTGAACTGAGCTGAACTGACAAGCTGTGGGGACAGTGTTCCAGGCAAAGAGAACAGCATGTGCAGCTCTCCCCCAGGCAAGAGAAGCCAGGCAGAGAGCGGGGCGCGAGGGCGGGGAGGGGCGAGGCCGAGGCGGCCGACTGCCCAGCTGCGGGTCACTCCCGGCCTTCGGCTAGGGAGCCCGGTGGCGTCTGGGCTTTGTCCTGAGGAGGTCGTGAGTGGTTTCTAAGGAGAATGATGTGCTCAGACTTTCCTTGTCTGTGTGGCTGGGCTCTTGGGTGGGGTAGGGTGGGTGTGGAAAACCATAGGGCCTGATGATAAAAATATAATAAGTCTTCCGTGAAATCTGCCCTGTAGCAAGGCCAGCTCTAAGCACATTTCAAGTACTAACCTGTCATCCTCATGACAGCCCTTTGCAGTGGGTTCCACTTTATCCTTTCATAGATGGGGAATGAGGCACAGAGAGGTTAAGTGACTAGTCCAGGATCACACATCTGGGGAGTGGCAGAATCTGAACCCAGGGTCAGGGATTTTAGTCCCTGGACTTGGTCCTGATGCTCCCAGCAGGGTGAGCTTGGACGTTGCTTCTCTACTCTGAGCCTTGGGCTGCTCACTTACAAAATGTTTGTGGCTGTTGTGTGAGTAAGAGATAGGAAAGGTCTTGGACAAGAAGAGCTCTGATAGATGTCACTGTCCCTGTGATTAGCCGGTGGGTTCTGTGTAGGCAGAGAAGGCGCTCCAGGGATGGCAGCCCTGGGTGTTGTTACAAGCGGTCCTCCTTTGTTCCGTGTCTGATTCCTTTTCAGCAAAGCCTTATTTCTTTGGGAACCAGGCCAACCCGCCTGCCTGATCCTGTTCCTTCACCTGGCAGCTGTTGGTCTGGAGGCCATTTCCCCATATCAGAGGGGTGAGGTGGAGGGCACCCCAGAGGCAGGCATCTGGAGCACGGGGCCAGTGTGGCCTCTGGCCTTGAGGTCAGGGACGGGGTGGACTGTGGCCCAACACCTGTGTGTCTGGGGAGAGCTGGCCTGGCAGCGGTGGTGGGAAATTGAATTTCCTGCCCATCTGGGTGGCAGCTGTGGTATGGCCTTCCTGGCCAGGCTGCCAGAGCCTTGCAGGGCTAAGAATGGGGGCACTGTGCCCACTTCCTGCTGTTCAGCTGGGAACTGGCTTCCTGGAGGTATCGGCGTTGGGGGCAGGGTACAGAAAGGAGGGCAGCCTTCCCCTGACCTGCCAGGGAGTGCCCACACTGTGGACCAGCCTTTGAGGGTCTCTCCCCTCTGGGCCTGGCATTTGTCAGACAGGAGTCCCGGATCGAGGTCCAGGGCCTGCTGCTTGTTTGGCCAAGTTATTTACCTTCCTGGGCCTTGCCTTCCTCATCTGTAAAATGGGGCTGCTGATGACAGAGGCTTATTCACAAGGACCGTGAGAGATTTAATGAGAATGTGCTTCACTCAGGACTTGATTGAAATAAATACTCAGTGTACAGGGGGCCGGGCCCGGTGACAAGGGCCTGGTGTGGCAGAGTGAGACGGAGTGATTGTCCTGTGGCTGGTGACCGGGCTCCGTGGCCATCCCCAGTCCCAGTCCTCCCCAGAGCTCAGTGCTCTTTCTACTATTTTAAAACTGCTCTGACCCAAGTTCCCTTCATCCTGCTGGTTTCTCTTGAAACGGATGCTCACTCAGCCCTCTTTCTTTACTTTTGGAACTTTCATTTATTTGGCTGCATCGGATCTTGGCTGCGGCACGCAGGATCGCCTGCTTCTCTAGTTGCGGCGTGTGGGCTCAGTAGTCGTGGTGCTTGGGGTTTGTTGGCCCACGGCATGTGGGATCTTAGTTCCTCAACCAGGGACTGAACCTGCGGCCCCTGCATTGCAAGGCAGATTTATAACCACCAGACCACCAGGGAAGTCCCCACTCAGCCCTCTTTCCACTGGCTCATTTTCGTCTCTGCTTCTCATCTCTGACTTGGAAGCCTCTGGTTGCTGGGTGGGTGAGCAGGGGGCGGCGGGTGTGCGTCTATGAAAGCAAAGCCCCTCCAGCCAGCTAAGGGGAGCAGGAGAGAAACACAGCTGCGCTCTGGGGCCAGCATCCGGGCTGCTTCTCCATCAGGCAAGGGCCCAGAGCCCATGACCCTTTTAGGGCTGCTGGACAGGGCTCTGATTTTAACTTCTTTTGCCATCAGGAGGAAAAAAAAAAAAAAAGTGAAGAATAAGTAGATGAAAATGAACCCAGCCTGGATTGTGTTTGTGTTTATAAACAGTCATAAAATACAGTTTAAGATTTTTTGTTTGTTTGTTTAGGGAGGAGAGTCATCCTGCACTTCTGGCCAGTGGAACTGAGGCTCCAGGCTCCACCGCAGGGTCTTTCTGTGGGGAAAGGGGTCTTCTCAGGTGGGGGCTGTGGCAGCCATCCCCAGCCCTGTCTCCTTCCAAGAGACCCTGGAATCCTTCTATAAACAGGGCAGGGCCTGAGGCCAGCCTCTCCTGTGGTCACCCTGCCCATCAGCCGAGTCTTTGGGCCTGGGTCCCCCGTCCTCCTTCTGGCCAGGCTGAGTCAAGACTGATTAGAGCTCCGTTTCCCAAGCTGACACATCCCCACAAGCTCTGACCCAGGGCTCTGGGCCATGGGAACTGGGAGGATGGTGGAGGAGACTGGGGGGTTGCAGGATCCCCAGATGATGATAAAGAACTCTAGAACTGGGGAGAATATAGTTATCTCTTTCTGGAGGGGGATCCGAGGTCCAGAGCAGTGAAGGGGTTCATCCACGGGTGTCCAGTGGGGCAGAGGCCATGAAGTGGGGGTGGGGAGGGGCCCTGCCCAAGCTTCAGGCCTTCAGGCTAGTGGCCCTTGCCTGGAGGGCCAAGTAAGGAGAAGTCATCACCTCTGTCAAAGTCACTTCCTTGGAGAATCCCTGGGGGTGGAGGGAATAGCTCATCAGTGCTGATAAGTCTCAGCTTTGGCCATACCCTCCTGTCCTGCCCCCTCCCAGGCTGGTGGCTGGCATCCTTCACGGGGCAGTTTTCTCTTCCTGAGTGTTTCCGGTTCCCCACACAGAGCTGCCTCCCTGCAAACACACTGCAGCGGTCAGATGATGAGCTTAGAGAGCATGGCGGCTGCGGTGTGTCTAGCTGTCTCAGGGCACTCACAGCTCCTGGCCCGGAAACCTCTCAAGGTCGAGGCAAACAGGGCCATTCCTGGGAAAACCTGGGGGCTGCGGAAATAGCTCATGGTCCCTCCCTGCAGGGGGCACCTGAGAGTCTGAGGAGAGGGCTTGGAGCCTGAAAGCAGAGGTGGCTGAGCCTCATGGATGGGACCCTGGGAAGGGCACGGGGCTGGCAGCCCGCCCCACCTCCAGATGCTGCAGCACCAGAGTGGGCCCCACGTGGGCCCAGCTTTGCATCTCAGTCTCCTGTCTGCGCAGTAAAGGGACCAGAGGACCCCCAGCTCTGGTATGCAGGGTTCTGGGGTCCTGCCTTATTTGGAGGCTCCAGTGATGAGCAGAGGGAAGGCTGCATAGGAGACAGAGTTGCAGTTTTAGGGGCGGGATCTGATTCTGGAATTTAGCTGACTGCACCTCTGAGAGAGGAGTGAAGAGGTGCCAAGTTGCCCCTGAGTACCAATGAGATGCAGGGGTGCAGTGGCTGACAGCCTGGGTCTCAGCAGCAGCCAGATCTGGGCTCCGACCCCAGCTCGACCATTGACTTTGAACTGCACCTGGGGCAGGTGTCTTAATCCCTCCGACCCTCAGTTTCCCCACCTGTAAAATGGGCTTTCGAATTGTGGTGCTGGAGAAGACTCTTGGGAGCCCCTTGGACAGCCAGGACATCAAATTAGTCAATCTTAAAGGAAATCAACCCTGAATATTCATTGGAAGGACTGATGCTGAAGCTCCAATACTCTGGCCACCTGATGTGAAGAGCCACCTCATTGGTAAAGACCTTGATGCTGGGAAGATCAAGATTGAGGGCAGGAGGAGAAGGGGCAACAGAAGATGAGATGGTTGGATGGCATCACCGACTAAATGGACATGAGTCTGAGCAAACTCCAGGAGACAGTGAAGGACAGGGAAGCCTGGCATGCTGCAGTCCATGGGGCTGCAAAGAGTTCGACACAACTTAGTGACTAAAAGACAACAACAAAATGGGGTTGTAAGAATACCCACTCCATGAGTTTACTGAGACCGTGAATGAAATCATGTTTCTAAAGTACCACCATCTTGCCTGTCACGGAGTAGGCATTCCAGATGCTACCCTTTGATGTAACATGAAAGTCTCTCAGTCACGTCCAACTCTTTGTGACCCCATGGACCATACAGTCCGTGGAATTCCCCAGGCCAGAATACTGGAGTGGGTAGCCTTTCCCTTCTCCAGGGGATCTTCCCAACCCAGGGATCGAACCCAGGTCTCCCGCATTGCAGGCAGATTCTTTACCAGCTGAGCCACAAGGGAAACCCAAGAAGACTGGAGTGGGTAGCCTATCCCTTCTCCAGCGGATAGTCCCGTCCCAGGAATCGAACCAGGGTCTCCTGCACTGCAGGCGGAGCTATCAGGGAAGCCCGGAACCCTCTGATAGTCGCTTACTATTATAAGTCAACTGTCCCTTCTTGGGGAGGGAGGTGAAGTTCAGGATTGGGAGGAGAATGAGAAGGAGGGTGTGCTTTTTAATACCTCACATTTGGGAGAAAAAGTGGGGTTCTTTGGCTATGGAAGGAGAGGGTCAAGAGGCAGCGTGGGAAAAACAGGGACTGAGAGAGAGGCCTGCGGGAGGAGGGAGGTTTGAATTGGGCCCTGCAGTGCGCTTGGTAGAGCCGAGGAGGCAGGCTCTGGGGGTACCTGGCCCTGGAGGTACCTACTCAGGGTGGGGGGAGGGGAATAAGAAAGCTGTATCCCCAGGGCCAGGGCTTTGCAGGACCAGTGACGCCATCTGAGGCACCCGGAGCAGATACTTGCTTGGATTCTCAGCTGGTGCAGCTGCCAGGCCCCAGTGAGAAAGAGAAGTGACTTGCGGGTGGTGTCTGAGCTCAGGTCCAAGACTGTCTTCCTCCTTGCAGCGATTTTCCAAGTTGTGTTTATATCCCTGGAACTCCCCTGCTCCCTGAGGCCAAGAGGGAAATTTGATGTCATGATTTGGATGGAAGGGGGAGATTTCTGGAGAGAGACGGCAAGAACAAAGGGGTGGAGGATTTTCCTCCATGCTGGATGTGATGGGTTCAGAACAGGCTGGGGTCCTTCCTGGTCAGGGGTCTGGGGACAGGGCTCTGAGGGCAGTGCCCAGAAGCTGCAGGGAATGGGGCCTGGACCTGTCTGGAGTTGGGCCACCTTCTGGCCAGCAGAAGCATGGAAAGGATTATGAGTCTCTGTTTGGGAAAATAAATTACTTCCATGCCCCACTCCCCATCATAAAAATAAGACAATGCTTGGGAGAAAAAACTTTGAAAGAAACACTACAAACCATTAACAGTGGCAGGGACGTGAGGTTTGAAGTGTGTGGAGCAAAAATGAAGGCTAAACCGTTATGTGATGCTTGAATTTTTTTTATAATTTAGGCGCCCTTGTTTATGTCTGTTATCCTGGTGTAATTATTATGATGACCCTTTTCACTCTCCAGTGTCCCATTTGGACCATAAAGTCTAAGGTCAAGTTATTTATAGGCCTGTTTTGACTTTGTAGTAGAGATTTATATGCTCATTACAAGACGTTCAACAAGCAGAGAAGGATGTTGTAAAGTAAAGATGAGCTAGAACCTCCCTATGAAGTTGGCTGTTTGGGGTCGTGGAAATGGTGGCCAGAGTCCAGGAGATGTGTGAAGAGAAGCTCTGGTGGTCCAGGAGGAAGGCGTGGTTGGGGGGGTGCCCTCAGAGCTGGTGAGGTTCCTGTGGTCAGGCATGACTTGCAGCCCCTCCAAGCTGGCTTCCCGGGAGATGTCGCCTGAAGGAGCAGGCGTGTTGCTCCCTGTGTGGCTGGACAAGGCAGGGTCCCCGAGATACCATGTGGGGTCTGAGGACTTCATCCCTCTGAAGGCTGCTCGCTCTGCCTCTTTGTCTCCAGGAGCCCGTCAGAGCTGCACCTTGCCAAGCTCAAGCTGGCCCTGGAGCCCTGGATATGAGTTAGGTTCTTGAGGGAGGGGCTGGAAGAGGGAAATCCCCCAGTGAGGGGAAAGCAGGCAGGCCTTGGAACAGTGCCCTTGGGGCTGAGTGGGTCCAGCCACTGGGCAAGGCTGACTGTCCCCTCCCTGCAGATGCACCCCAGCTCTTGGAGCTGCCCCAGGATGTCACCGTGGAACTGGGGAGGAGCGCCCTCCTGGCGTGCCGGGCCACGGGTCGCCCACCACCTACCATCACCTGGCGCCGTGGAGATGACCAGCCTCTGGGGCCCGGGCTGGGCAGCAGGACTGGGTGGCCCGATTCAGGAGTGCTGTTCTTTGAAAGTAAGATACTGGGGCTGGGGCAGGGTGGGCAGGGGAGACAGAATGGCTTCTGACGCCCTAGGCCCCCAGACTGGGCAACTGGGAGCAGCACACTGACCCCCAGAGCTGGCCATGGGTCAGGCTGATGCAGGTCATACTGCAGCCGAGTGACTCTGGTCACGCCATTCCACTCCTCTGAGCCAGTCACACCAGTGACGGTGACAGGACCTCCCACCCTGGCTTAACAACAGTCCACCTTAAGGAGCTGCTGTGTGGGTGACACACGGAAACCCCTTAGCACAGTGTCTGACACATGTTAAGTGTTCTGTGTGATAGCCATCATCGCCACCATCACCATCCCCACCATCCCCACCATCCCCACCATCCCCACCATCCTCACCATCATCCTCGTCACCACCATCTTCCTCACTGTCATCTTCATCTTCATCAATTCCATCACCATCACCGCCATCACCATCATTTTCCCTACTGTGCCAGGCCAGACGCTGAGCACTATATTTGCATCATCTATTGATCCCTAAATTATCCCCGTTCTACACATGAGCAAGCCTAGGCCTTCTCACCTTTCCAAGGCCTGGCTGCATCCCCTATCCTTCTCCTCCTCGCCACCCCAGCCCTCCCCACCTGGCCTCTGCAGGGCCGGGCTGTGCCAAGGGCGCTGTTGGCGCCTGGGGAGCTGGAGCCTGCGGGCGCTGGAGGCAGGACATGCTCTGGCAGTCAGGCCTGCCTTTTCCTGCCCTTCAGGTGTGGTCCCCGAAGACCAGGCCCCGTATGTCTGCGAAGCTGAGAACGTCTTTGGGAAGGTCCAGGCGGAGGCCTACCTCCTTGTGACTGGACACGGTTCGCTGGTGGATCTGGAGAGGAGGGGTTTGGTGGGGACATGGGCCCTCCAGGGAGGCCCCCATGGCTGCCCGTCCTTTGGGACAGGAGTGTCCACAGCCAGGCTCCCCTAGAAGAGCATCTGGACCCCTACTTTCAGGGTAGTGTGCCCCAAGAAGTGTGCCCTTTGACCCTTTTGGGGTCCCCAATCCTGATGCCTCTCTGGGTGCCCTGGGGAAGAGCAGAGGGGAATGAGGGCCCTGGTTCCCACGGGAAGCCAGTGTACCGACGCCGTCTCCTCTCCCTGCAGTGCCCCCACAGATTGCCAGCAGCGCCCCCACCGTCCGGGTGCTGGAGAGGCAGCCGGTGTCTCTGCCCTGTATCATCCTGGCTGGGAGGCCCCACCCCGAGCGGCGCTGGCTCAAGGCTGGCGCGCCTGTGAGTGCTGGGCCCCTCTGGGTGCCGCGGGCAGTGTTGCAGGGAGGAAGGGGCTGTCACGCTCACACCTCGGCCTCTGCTTTGCGGTTCCCTTGGACTGTCTTCTCCCTTCCCTGCCTCTTTCCAGAACTTTCTCTGATAATGCACTAATAGCATCCTTCACCCTCTCGAGTCCTTGACTGGAGGAGCTTGTGCTTCATTTGTGCTGCAACTGGGGAACAGCAGTTTAGTGGGGGCATGGACACAAGGCATTCGTCCATCGCCCCCGTTCTGATGGTTTCAGGACGGAGACGAGGTCTGTGCAACGGAGCACTGCCCAGCCGCCTGGCACTGCTGGGCACACAGTGGCTGCTTCACCCACCCCCACTGATCTGGTTTTCTTTGTTGTTGCTGTTGTTTAGTTGCTAAGTCGTGTCTGACTCTTTGAGACCCCACGGACTGTAGCCCGCCAGGCTCCTCTGTCCATGGGATTCTCCAGGCAAGAATATTGGAGTCGGTTGCCATTTCCTCCTCCAGGGGGTCTTCCTTTTTCAGGGACTGAACCTGAGGCTCCTGCACAGACAGGCGGATTCTTTGCTGCTGAGCCACCCAGGTCCCTCTATTTCCCTTCTCCATTCACTCCTTTCCCTCTCCGGTCTGTCCTCAGACATCTGAGGTCCGTGTGCCCAGGAAGTTATAAAAAAGGTGCCCTCACCCCAGAAGACACCCCAGAAGATGCCAGACACCCACGGGAGGCAGCAGCTGTGTGGGCAGACTGCTGGTCCTGGCCCCGCTGTCCCGGCCCCTAACGCAAGGGGACAGACAGTGTTCAACTCGCGGAGCGGGCAGGCTTTGTGGAGGCTGATCACGCGAGTGACCCCCTCTGCAGGATCACCAGGAGGAGGACCCTCCCTGGGCACACGGGCTGGGGCAGGGAGGAGCGTTCCCCAGTAGAATCCGATGGGCATGAGGGGAAGGGGTGGCCCTGGGTGTCGTCCACGCCAGGACACGGACTGACCGGAGATGCAAAGCTTGTTTTAGCTCATCAGGGACACTGGGTAGGCCTGCACCTGCCCAGATGCCAGGGGCAAAGAGCAGAAGCCCCCTCAAGCTCACTCAGCCCCAAGGGATCCCAAGACAGCCTGGGGGCATCTCCCAGAACCCGAGAGCAGAATGTGCAGCCAGGCTAGAGGGACAGAGACAGGGAAGCCCAGAGCGGGCTCACCTGGCGGAACAGTCCTCACCAAGGATAGACTGGCTGGGCATCTCTGCAGAGGCGGCCCCAGGCCCCATTCTGGACTAGCCTCCCCTGCCCCACCCTAGTCCTGATGGGGACACACCAGGCCAGTCGCCAGGAGCCGCTCTCTCTGGGACCACAGCTGATGCGGCCGCACCTCCGCTCCACTCTGCATGGCTCGGTTCTCTCCCCAAGCACGGGCTGTCCCTCCTCTCTGTGGCCTTGGTGTGCATGGGCCTCAGAGCTCCAGTGCTGACTCTGAGGGTTCTAGCCCCAAGCCTACCCTCCTGGGAGGGGCTCCTTTCAGTGCCCTTGGGTCAGGTGTCCTGCCCTGGACCGGTGGACCTTGGGCGAGCAGGCTCAAGGGTATGCTGGGGGTCACATCCACCTGGCCCCGAGGGTCTGTGGGGTCTCATGACTATTCAGGAAGGGATGGGAGTGTCACCCCCAGGCCCCCACCCTCTTTGCAAGCCCCTGGCCTCTCTACCCAGGCTGTTCCCTGCTGGGCTGGTGGGCAGTGAGGTTTCTGGCGTTCTCTTAGCGGCTCTGAGTGGGGCCCTTGGTCCAAGCTGATTCTTCTTCGCCCCCACCAGCTCCCACCAGGCAGCCGGCATTCCGTCCGGGCAGACGGCAGCCTCCACCTTGACCAGGTGTTGTTGGAGGACGCCGGCAGGTACAGCTGTGTGGTCAGCAACACGGCTGGCTCTCACCATAGAGACGTGCAGCTGGTTGTCCAGGGTGAGTCCTGGGCTGGTGGCGGGGGGCAGGACGGGATGGGTGAAGGTGCCCAAGGGGAGCTTGATCTTGAACACCTTTGTTTAAAGAGATTGCTTGCACACATAGTACATATTCACTGTAGGAAATTTAAAGACTGGACCAAAAAACTCCCCCCCAAAGCAAAAAAACTCCAAAACAAAATCAACTTTCTATAATACCAGAATAATCTTACATTTGTTGTGTATCATTCATACCTTATACACACGTGAGCTTCACATGTACACATATACATGATACACACTGTATATATATTCATACACATTTATATATTATAAACATACATATACATTATAAATATTCTTTATATGTCTTGTATATGTTATTTTTGCATGATATATATTCTGTATATAAATTATTCTGTATATAAATATGAATTCTTCATATACATGTACATAGAAATATTTAGAAACCAGCTGGAGTAATATTACCGTCTTACAACCCGAGTGTTTCTTGTGACAATATATGGCGTGCTTTCTGCTAATAAGACTCAGAAGCATTGGTTTTGGACTGCGTGTCCCCTGTCTGGATGGACCAGGTGTATCTAACCTGCCCCCCCAGCCCTGTCCAGTGTCTCACCTGCGTGAACCCCTGGGGATAAACGTCCTGATGCCCCACCTTTGCCCATGTGACCAGGTCTTTCCCTAGGATACACTATTGATGTGGAATTGAGTTTTGACTCACGGAGACTGCACATTTTTTAGGGCTTTTCGTGTATTTGCCCACTTTCCCATCCACAGTGTGGGAGGGGCCCTGCTTCCCTTCACACCCAACCAGGTTCTTTTTAACATAAAACAAGAAGTTTAAGTCCAGTCACTGCATACATCAATACCCTCTTTCTGTTTGTTTGTTTCACTTGTTTTATTAAACCCCCGAGGGATGAGTGGGAAGAACTCATGGTTCCTCGTTTTGTAGTGGAAAACCGAAGCTCAGAAGGAGGCTGGGTCTAGAACCCAACTGCCCTGTCTCTTTATACTTCCAATTAAATACAGTGACCAAAGGTGGGATATGTGCCACATCCAGACCTCTAAGAGGGTCTGTGCATGTTAGTTTTCCTAACTGCTCGAAGTGGAGCGTTTTAAGAGCCTCCACGCTCTGAAGTTAAGGAAAGCTGGGGCTCCAAGACAGAGGTAACAGCAAATCATAGCATCAGCGAGGGCTGCCTCTGCAGGAAGCCTCCCCCTCAATTCCTGCCCTGCACACAGCCCCCCTCTGTGGGAGCAGCGATCAAGCTCTGCTCTCCTGGCTCATTTCACTTCCATTCAACAAATTCTGATTGACTTGCTAGCTTTGGCCACCTGGGAGAATCCAGAGGGCATTCCCCCGACGGAACTTAGTGTTACCATCAGAGCCCTTGGCTTCTGGCCTCCCTCCCGGGTCTGATTTCTCCATGCCCAGTCCCCTTCCGCTGCTCCTCCTCCAGACACCTCCTCCCCCGCCCCCGCCCTGCCCCGTTTTAATGCCTGAAAATCTGGATGGTTCCCAGGATGGATTCTGCACTTGTTTTCAAGTTCACTGTGTTCTGTGAACATTCTTTCTTACCACTTCTCATCTCTCCATCCCCAGAGAGTGAGCAGGGAATTGAGGTTAATTTAGCTTTTTTTTTTTTTTTTTTTTTGCTGATCAAGGAATATGGGTATCAAAAGATTAAGTGATTTATCTGAAGTCCCACAGTGAAGAAAAGGCACAGCTGGTTCCTAGACACAGGCTGCCCTCTGTCTGGGACATGAATTTACAGCAGTGGTGGCTGTATTCTCCTGCTAAAATGTTATTTTTAAAAATCATGATAAAGTGTACATGATATAAAGCTTACCGTTTTAACCATTTTAAAGTGTACAGTTCAGTGGCATAAATTAAGTAGCATAAGCGGCATCACGGTGCTGCGCCAGCAGGCTCATTTGCCCAGCATGCATGCTTGTGCGTACTGTCGCTTCAGTCATGTCTGACTCTGCCACCCGATGGATCGTAGCTCGCCGGGCTCCTCTGTCCATGGGATTCTCCAGGCAAGAATACCGGAGTGGCTTGCCATGCCCTCCTCCAGGGCATCTTCCTGACCCAGGATCGAACCTGTGTCTTTTATGTCTCCTGCATTGGCAGGCGGGTTCTTTACCACTAGCACCATCTGGGAAGACCCTTGCCCAGAATGCAGCAAGCCAGAACACTGAGATGCTGAGGTTTACTGCAGAGAAAGGGTGTGTTCACACGGCAGTCAAGTGAGGAGACAGGAGAATAAGTCTCAGATTGGCCTCCCCAAAGGCCAGAGGCTTAGGATATTTATTAAAGTAAGGTGGTCTTCAGTTCAGTTCAGTTCAGTTGCTCAGTCGTGTCCGACTCTTTGCAACCCCATGAATCACAGCATGCCAGGCCTCCCTGTCCATCACCAACTCCTGGAGTTCACCCAAACTCATGTGCATCGAGTCGGTGATGCCATCCAGCCATTTCATCCTCTGTCGTCCCCTTCTCCTCCTGCCCCCAATCCCTCCTAGCATCAGGGTCTTTTCCAATGAGTCAACTCGTCGCATGAGGTGGCCAAAGGCATGGGAAAAGGTGGCTACAGGTAGGGAAAGGGCGAGGTCATCATTGTTCTGTGCAGGTGTGCCTGGCTGACTTGCCTCTCCATAAGATGCACGTCCAAAAATGGAGACGCCTAGCATGATCTGAGGGTGGGGCTTTAGGCCCTCTGATGTCAGAAAGTCACTTATCAGACACCTGTGTAGACACAGTTTTAGGGTCGGTGGTCCCAATCAGTCTTAGCTGGCTTGTACTCTAACTAAACACAGCTGACTTCCAGTTGTTTTCCTGGAAAACAACTCAGACAAACATCTTATTGTTTAGGCTACACGAAGCTTGGAGGATATGCAATTTGCAATGAAACAATTAAGCGAGCTTGCTCAGCGAAGGCAGGCTCAAGCAGAAGGGTAGGCAGCAAGCTGTAAGATAAGCTCAAGAATTTCTGTTGCCGGTATTGTTAACCCCATGGGGCTCAGTTTTGGGATGGGTTTTTAACTCCATGGGACACAGTTTCACAACCATCACCACCATCCATCTCCAGAACTTTTTCAACTTCCCAAGTTGAAACTGTACCTGCCAACTCCGCATTTCCCCTCCCCCAGCCCCTGGCCACCGCCATTCTGCTTCCTGCCTCTATGAGCTTGCTTGTTCACGGTATCTCCCATAAGTGTAATCTTAAGTATTTGTCCTCCCATGTCTGGCTTATCTCACTTTGCATAATATTGTCAAGGTTCATCCATGTTGTACTATGTATCAGACAGTTGTTCCTTTTTCAGGGCTGCATAATATTCCATATGTACACATCACATTCTGTTTATCCATCCCCCTCTGATGGCTACTTGGATTGTTTCCACCTTTTGGCTATTGTGAACAATGCTGCTGTGAACTCTGGTTTATGAAATTGGTTTGTTTTTAAAAGTGCCACCTAGAATCCAGCCCACTGCCACCCACCACATCACCAATGAAGGCGTTCCAGCCTCTCTCCCCTGTGTAGCCTCAGGAGTTCCCACCCCCACCATCACCTGGACCAAGGTAGGTGAAGCCTGTTACCATAAAGGTAACCAGAGAGGTAGGCCCAGTGATCATGGGGAGAGGAGCGATGCAAGTTGCCGTGGGAGGTGGGCTTTGCTGATGTCACCTGTGACTCCATTGCAGGAGACCAATGCCCTGGCCTCCGGGGATCCCCACTACAACGTGAGCAAGGACGGCACCCTGGTCATCCCCTGGCCGTCTGTCCAGGACGCAGGGGCCTATGTCTGCACAGCCACCAATGCAGTGGGCTTCTCCAGCCAGGAGATGTGGCTTTCTGTCAACAGTGAGTGATGGCCACCCCTGTCCTGGAAGAGGGGCCGGGCAGGTGTGGAGGCAGGGGCATGCTCAGTCTGACCTCCCCTGCATCTTCCTGGCACCCGGTCAGCAGCCCTGCCTCTAAACTTTTCCTGTCTGAAGATCAAAACCATCCTCCCTCTGAGGACTGTCCCCAGCAGTGTCCCCATGCTCCAAGAGTGGTTCCAGCTCAGTAAATGGATGGGGAGGGGGAGAGACCTTCGTATTAACAAGCCTGGGGCAGACGCAAGGCCCTACACTGGACTCTCACCCCTCAGCAGCCCCCTTGCCCACCTTTCTCCACGACTCTTTGACCCTTAGTGCCCAGAACTTCTGGCCACCTTTCAATTTCTTAAATGACCCATCCTACCTCAGGGCCTTTGCACAAACGGTTCCTTCTGTTTGCATGCCCTTCCCTCACTTCTGGTCCACTGACTTCTCCCATCAGTCAGATCTCAGAGCTCTCTGATCCCTCAGGCTGAACTCTCTGGAATGTCCCCTTCTTAGTGCCCATCACAACTGCCATTAAATAATTAAGTGTGTATTGAACTGTTTGGAACCAGGGTTCCCCTTGGGCCCTAGGCATGGAGGGAGATTGGGCATCAGCTGATGGTTAATTCCATTTATTCCTGAGGATAAATGGGATGATTCAGGCCAAGAAGGGAGAGAAAGGAGGGAGGAAAGAACCTGCCAGAGTGCCCCCAGGGAAGCGGAGCAGGATGGAAAGCTAGAGGGACATAGACATTGGAGCAGGAGGGACCATGTTGAGGTCAGCAAAGCAAGATGAGCTTCCAGAAGGAGGGTGGGGTGGATAGGCAGAGGGGTGGCTGGGGGAAACCATCAGATCTGAGTCCAACCAGAAACCTACACTCTCCCAATATAGCAGATCCCACCGTCCTCCGCACGTCCGGGGTGGCAGTACCACCTCAGCTTCCTAGGGAAGCCATGCTGGTCCTCTGCAGGCTGCATCCCATGGCTTCCCGCCCTGCTCACAGTCCCTGCATCCTTCCACCAACAGCCAAGCCCAGGATCCTTGTGAATGGATCACATGAAGCAGACAAGCCTCTGAGGGTCACGGCCAAGGCTGGTGATGAAGTGACCCTTGACTGTGAGGCCCAGGGCTCTCCACCTCCACTGGTCACCTGGACCAAGGACTCCCGCCCCATGCTGCCCATCACCGACAGGTAACCCCAGCTGCGTGGCCTTGGGCCCGGGGATGGACAGAGCTTGATGTTTGGGGAAACTGGCCTCAAGGTGTCCAGTGACCCAGCTGGTGTGTAGAACCCTGTGGACAGCCCCTGGGGGAATACGCAACTGATTCCTCAGGCAGTGCTTTTCACCCATTGGCCTCTAAGGGAGCATGGATGCCCTTCAGAAGGGCGAGGCCTCTGAAGTAACACGCACATGGCCCTCCCCGCACAGCCAAGGGGCGCTGCCTGCAGGATCGCCTCCTATCTGCTCAGCAGCACTTGCTACCGAGTGGAAATGAGGCTCAGCCAGGTGGAGTGAGCTGCTCATGGTCACTCAGCTAGCAAAGTTGGAACGCCACGTTTGGGACCACTTACTGGGCAAGACACGTGCTCTCCATCTTTGCCTACTCCTCTGAACTGGTGTCTGGCAGCCAGGCTTTCAGAGGTCCTGGGAGTTGGGGGGAGAGGAAGGAGGCTGTCCTTCAAAGCCAGGCCAAACCCCCACCCTCAGACAGGGAGGTAGGGCAGGGTGGTTCCCAACAAGAAGGCCTCAGAACTGCTGGAGCCCTTGACTCTTGTGGGGTGGGGGTGGGTGAGGGGGCAGCTCCAGCTGGTGACATCAGTCCTGGCGAGGTCTCTGAGACGTTCCAGATGGAGAAGGTCTCAGAGCAGCCTGTGGTGCAGCCTCCACCCCCCCCCCCAACCCCAACACCCACACACGGGGCTCTCCTCTCCCAACATCTGTTTGGTGACCCTCCCGGTCCTGGAAGTCTGCACACCTGAATGCTGCTGGGGTCCGTGACGGGGATGGTTCCGTGCCGCCCCCACCCGCATGCCCTCCGGGGTCTTTGGCGGCTCCGTGTTGTGGGTGGGAGTGGGGGCTAAAGGAACCTGCCTCTCTCCCCAGAAAGCCCGGTCCTGGCTCCTTGGCTGGACAGCTGCCGGCGGGTGCTTGTTTGTTTCTGGCTTGTTACTGAAATGGAGAATCGCAATTCCCATTTGTTCACCCCTCCTTGTTGTGATACGTTAATAGACCAGCCGGGAGCCATAAATCTGTGAAAGCTGCTTTTGCAACCCTAGAGTTTCGTTCTGTTCCTTCTCCCTCGCCCCCTCCACTTCTTGCTGGCTTATGGCTTTCTCATGAGATTTATGAGATTCCGGGAGTTCACCTACATGAAGAGGCAAAATATGCCTGGGGGGGTTGGGGCTGGGGTAAAGGGCCAAGACTCTGGCATTAAATCAGACCTGCGTGCGAATGCTGACTGGTTATGTATTAGTCGTGTGGCCTCAGGTGGCCCCTGGCTCCTCTTGGCCTGTTTCTCCATCCGTAAGGTGGACATGGTTTAAATCCTGCTTTCAAGATACAGTGATGAATGTGTGATGTTTGGTGCGTTGTGAGCGGTGGAAGATCACCCCCTTTGATATCATTTTCCTGCTGCTGCTGGAAACGAAAGCATTATTTCCAACTTTAAAAATTATCATCATCATAGCTATTATCCCATTTAATTCTCACCCACTTTTTTCAATAGGAAAGCTTTATTGAGATATAATTCACATGCTTTCCAATTATATGTTTTTTAGTAAGTTCTGAGTTGTGTAACCATCATCACAATTAATTTTAGAACATTTCCAGCACCCTCCTCCATGAAAATATCCCCACACTGGTTGGCGGCCACTTCTCATCCGTTCCCCACCCCAGCCCAGCCCTTGGCAACCACTCGTCTGCTTTCTGCCTTTGGATTGATCTGCTCTGGACGGTTCACATAAATGTAATCATGAACAATGTGACTTTTTGCGTCTGGCTGCTTTCACTGAGAACCATGTTTTTGCGGTTTCTGCGTGTTGTAGCAGGTGTCAGGACTTCATTCTTTTTTATGACTGAATAATGTTTTGTTGTGGTGATGGACCACCTTTTGTTGATTTATTCACCAGCTGATGGACACCTGGTCTGTGTACTCTTGCTGGCAATTGTGAATAATAACTTCACTGACGTCTGATTGTATCTTAGCTTCAGTCGTGGGTTCTGTGTTCCTGTGCTTCTTTGGGCCTCCCTGTGGCATCTGACAACTTCCCCGAACAGAATAGAGCCCAGTTTTCTTACCAGACACACAGTTCCCTTGGTCCCACGGCCATTCAGCCAGAAAATGCAGATGTGAAAAACCTGTGAGGCAAGGATGGGCTTCCCTGGTAGCTCAGCTGGTAAAGAATCCACCTGCAATGCGGGAGACCTGGGTTTGATCCCTGGGTTGGGCATCCCTGGAGGAGGACATAGCAGCCCACTCCAGTATTCTGGCCTGGAGAATCCCCATGGACAGAAGAGCCTGGTCAGCCATGTGCTTGAAAAGAGTTGGACACGACTGAGTGACTAGGCATACACACAAGGGGAAATGTCTGGAGGAGGGATAGCTAGGGAGTTTGGGAGGGGAGAAGGCAATGGCACCCCACTCCAGTACTCTTGCCTGGAAAAATCCCATGGATGGAGGAGCCTGGTAGGCTGCAGTCCATGGGGTCGCTAAGAGTTGGACACGACTGGGGGACTTCACTTTCACTTTTCACTTTCATGCATTGGAGAAGGAAATGGCAACCCACTCCAGTGTTCTTGCCTGGAGAATCTCAGGGACGGGGGAGCCTGATGGGCTGCCATCTATGAGGTTGCACAGTCGGACATGACTGAAGCGACTTAGCAGCAGCAGTAGCAGCAGCAGCATGGACCCACTGCTACATTTAAAATGGATAACAAGGACCTATTGTATAGCACAGGGAATTCTGCTCAATGTTACCAGACAGCCTGGCTGGGAGGGGAGTTTGGAGGAGAATGGATACATGTATACCTATGCCTGAGTCCCTTTGCTGTCCACCTGAAACTATCGCAGCATTGTTAATCGGCTATACCCCAATGTAAAATAAAAAGTGAAAACAACAACAACAACAAACCTGTGGGACGCACACGAGGCAGTGATGGTGTCGGGGAGTGGGTGGCCTTGCTGGCCGCTGCTCTTCGCCACTTCCTCCTCCATCTTTTCCATCTCCCAGGGACACGCTGCCGCTCCCGTCCCACCAAGGCTCAGCTTCAAAGCTGGCATTCTGGTTGCTTCAGAACGTATTCTGATGAGTCATGGGTGACTACCTGCCTCCAGCACATGAGAGAACCTGAGATCCTTCCGCATAGTTGAGCCCCGCCCCTCTTCCGCCACACCCCTTCTGCCCGGCTGAGCCACGCCCCTCTTTTGCAGTTGCCTCTGTCCTCTGTCTTCTGTCCTCTGCGGAGAGAGGGCAGGGGGAGGCCTGAACTGCTAGGGTTGCCCAGGGCCTCTCTTTCCTGATCCTGTGCCGACCCTGGCCAAGGCGCTGTGGTCTGGGTCGCCAGCAGACCTGCAGCGCTGGTGCTCCATGGAGACGCTGGTGCTCCGTGGAGACTCTGGTGCTATCAGGGTTGAATTCCACAGTGTGGCTGAGCCTGTGAGGCCTCCTCTTCTGGGCGAGAGGTTGCCCTCTTCTGCTGGCCATCCTGGAGGTGGGTGGGGTGGGCAGGGTCATGCGCAGGGCACTGAGGGAGGAAACAGAAGCCGTGGCGGGTGGGGAACTAGAATCCTGACTTTTTCCTCTCCTGGGCAGGGCCCTAACACACACACACACACTCGTGCGTGTGTGGAGACACACATAGACGTGCACAGACACCTACAGACATGAAGACACAAGGACAGGCACAGAGACACAGACACGTGGCCAGGCACGCTGACATAGACACCGTCAGTGCAGTGCAGCCGCGCAGTCATGTCCGACTCTCTGCGACCCCATGAACCGCAGCACGCCAGGCCTCCCTGTCCATCACCAACTCCCGGAGTTTACTTACACTCATGTTCATCAAGCTGGTGATGCCATCCAACCATCTCATTCTCTGTCGTCCCCTTCTCCTCCCGCCTTCAATTTTGCTCAGCATCAGGGTCTTTTCAAATGAGTCAGTTCTTTGCATCAGGGGGCCGAAGTATTGGAGTTTCAACTTCAACATCAGCCCTTCCAATGAATACTCAGGGCTGATTTCCTTTAGGATGGACTGGTTGGCTCTTGCTGTCCAAGGGACTTTCAAGAGTCTTCTCCAACACCACAGTTCAAAAGCATCAATTCTTTGGCTCCCAGCTGTCTTTATGGTCCAACTCTCACATCCATATGTGACTGCTGGAAAAACCATAGCTTTGACAAGACAGACGTTTGTCTGCAAAGTTATGTCTCTGCTTTTCAATATGCTGTCTAGGTTTGTCATAGCTTTTCTTCCAAGGAGCAAGCATCTTTTAATTTCATGGCTGCAATCACCATCTGAATTGATTTTGGAGCCCCCATAAATAAAGTCAGCCACTGTTTCCACTGTTTCCCCATCTATCTGCCATGAAGTGATGGGACCAGATGCCATGATCTTCGTTTTCTGAATGCTGAGTTTTAAGCCAGCTTTTTCACGCTCCTCTTTCACTTTCCTCAAGAGGCTCTCCTTGATGAAAAAAGGTTCTTCAAAAAGGTTCCTCTTCGCTTTCTGCTGTAGGGGTGGTGTCATCTGCATATCTGAGGTTATTGATATTTCTCCCGGCAATCTTGATTCCAGCTGTGACATAGACACAAACACTTATGGACAGGCACACAGACACACCAGAGAGGCAGGCGTGAGAACACGTGGGCACACACACATCGGGCTTCTGGGCCAAGGTCAGGCAGGCTACTGCTTTCTCTGGAGATTCTAGAGAATATTCTGAACTCAAGGAGACTTGACCTCCTGAGTCAGAAAGTCCTAATGGAAAGAAAACATGGTAGGAATCTGAATACCCCTGAAACTCTAAACCACCCACCTGTGTCCATGACCCCTTCTAACATATTCTTACAGATGCTTTTAGAGAATTAAACTGAGTGCATCTTCTATCCTGCCCTCATTGATTTTTCCACACTTTCCCACATTTACCCATTTCCTAGATTCATCCTGACCCATGTCATTGCTTTTCATTTAAAGGGCAAAATAACATTCCGGGCATTCAGCTCCCACGGTTGCTAAGCTCTTCCTCTGTTTGAGGCAGATGCGCTGTTGCCAGTTTTTGGTGATAATAAATGGGGCTGTTGGAACATCTTTGCACAAATGCTTCTCTTTATCTCCTGGATCATTTCCTTGGGGTAGAGCCCCAAAAACCAAGGGTTGAGTCCAAGGCTGGGAATGGTTACCGGGTGCCTCTTACCCTGTGGGACTGCTGTTTGGGAAAAAAAAACACTGGAGTTGTGAAGTCAAAATTGAAGTCTACAAGATTTATTGAGCATCTTTGTGCCCAGGACTGTCTAGGACAGAGAAGACGGGTCCAGGCTGTGTGTGACATCAGGTGGCAGAAGACTTTGAGTACCCTCCCAGCCGTACCCCCAGCTCCCTGAGTGAACGTGAACAAGACCCTTCCCTCTCTCTGGGCCTCAGTGTTCCCATCTGAGAAATGAAAGAGTTGAACAGGCAATAGTGGCCGGAGAGTGCCTAGTGGCTCTGGTCCCTTGACTCAGCCCAGGGATGCTGGGGTGAAGCAGTGTTGCTAGGCAACAATGTTTGTTTGTGGTTCTGATGTGTAGCTGGGACAGCTGCAAGTGCTCCTGGCTCCAGCTCTGGCTCCCGGGGGCAGCCGGCCAGGATCCACACAGGGCCAAGCCAGCCGTGTGGGGGAGGGGGGGCGGGGAGGGAACAGTGAAAGAATGGAGCGTCCAGGGATGCTGCAGGGCGGTGGGACACTCACTCCCCCTCCTGGCTCAGAGGAGGGGAGGGGGCTCAGAGAAAAGCTGCTCCCTCTTGCAAGCCAATGGCATGGCAGGGACTGCCCAGGGGCTCCCCATGGGGGTCTTTACCTTGGTGGATCTTCATAACTTATGCTGATTCCTAGCCTGGTGTCTGGGTGGCCGTGCACAGCACGACTTCATCCATCTGAGTCTCAGTTTTCTCCTCTGTGAAAGGGGTGATGACAGGATCAACCCTGCCTTGGGGTGATCTGCCTGCCTTGCAGGTTTGGATTTGGGGCGTTTCAAGTGTGCATGGAAGTGCTTAGCTCCGCGGTGGAGCATAGGAAGCGTCTGAGTATTGACAGCCGTCGCCTCTTAGCCATCTCCAGGTTTATGTTTCACGGGCTTGGGGGATGTGCATTTAACCCTGTGCTCGCATATTTTCCTTGGCCATTCAGTTGGTGTCAGGCCCCTCTTCCTGAATTGCTCCAGCTTGGGGTTTCCTTTTGAAACTTCCTTACAAGGGTCTATGATATGCCTGAAGGTCAGAGTGGTCGCTGTGGATGGGTGAAGGTGCTCTTCAGGCTGAGTGGTGCTGGCGGGGAGGGGGGCAATCCTTGCCCCCAGGCTCAGACCCTGCCCTGGCCCAGCAGATGCGTGGCCAGCATGTAGTGACATGCGGTGGGGATCTGTCGAGCACTGCCCAGCTCTGCTGTGCGCTACGGGTGAGGATCAGCCTCTGGCCAGCTCGGTTCTGCGGCGGGTGCCGTTCATTCACTTCACAACTTCCTCCTGGAAGGCTCTGATCACAGAGGAGGTTGGATGGACCGCTTAGAAACGAGGGCAGCAGGACAAGCATGGGACCCAGCAAGAGGGACTGGGCCAACCACCCAGACTCCCAGCAACCTGAGGACAGGGGGCATTCACTCTGCCCCAGCGGCAGCTGGCCCGCCTTGAACCCAGTGGCTCTTTGTCAGATGAGTGGATCAGTGAATGAACAAGCAATTGGCAGAACCTGGTTCCACAGAATTCAGAGCAGGGAAAGTGTAAGTAACCTGCCTGGTCTCATCAGGGAAGGCTTCCTGGAGGAGCTGGAGGCTGCGCTGCCTTGAAGGGGACCTGGGGGGCAGGAGAGCAGTGCTGAGACAGGATGGGGTGTGGGAAACACTGTGAGCAAAGGTGGGAAGGTGTGTGTGTGTGGACAGGGACAGTTGGGATTTGCCATCAAATATTTATTGAGCACCTGTTATGGGCCAGCGCCCATACTAAGGGCCGAGGACATGGCAGGAACCTGGGCACGCCTGGCCCCTCCCCCCACAGAGCCATCAGAGAGTGACAGGTGGCTGCAGGTGCGATAAGTGCCGTCGTGGTCCCAGGAGCCTCTGTGTGAGAGCAAGGGTCCACCTCAGGCAGCAGAGGCAGCTGCATGGAGAGGAGACCCCTAGCTGAGTTGCAGCAAAGGTGTAGCCTGGGATTGTTGGCACTATCTACCCAATGCCCTCTGGTCTCTCCGGGCAGGTATGTTCACCTTGGAGCTCTCAGGGCCGGGGTGGACCCAGCAGGGTAGGTGGATCTCCCCACCACCGTCCCCCACCATCTGCGTGGCTGTGTGAACCTCACAGCCAGCAGCGAAGGCTCGCGCCCAGTGCATGTCATAAACAGGAAATTCCCCTCGAACCTCTCCGTGTTTTCATCTGGGCGCCACTTGGAGCCATCTGGCTGCTCTCACTGCATGGGAGTCTGCTGCTAATTACACCACATGCACCCGGCACACGGCAGCCCTCTCCCCGCTTCCTCTCACCTCGCCCCTGCCCATGCCCATCCCTGTGCCCAGAGCTTGTAGCCCCCAAACCTCAGGGAGCCTTGGGAACATGGAGAGAGCATGCAAGGGGCATGGGGTTCGGGTGGTTCAGAAGGTCTGCCCTGGAACCCCCAGACCTCCAGGTCCTCACTGATCCATCCCAGGCCTCACATCATTGTCCTAAGTCTGGTCTGAGTGGGGTCTGCTCTGTGCCAGGTCTGGGCTAGGTTCTGGGGATACAAAGGCAAATAAGGTGGACGGAAATACGTTCTCTTAAGGGCCCACGGGTGAAGGATGGTCACAGGCCAGTACGGTGAAAGCTGCGATGGAGGGGTCTCTAGAGGTCTCAGCTTGACCATCTATAAGATGGAGTCTCCTTTCTCTCCGTCCCCTCCTCTGTGATATAGCGAGCAGCCTTCCCTTTCTAGGAAATGACCTGGGGCTCATCATGAGAAAGACAAGAGGCCTCTTTTATTGTTGAGAATTGTTTCCACTTTTGGAAGTTTCTTTCATTATTGTTTTTTTTTTTTTCCCCAGAAGCTCCCACTTCCTATCCTTTTAAGGGCTTGAGGAGGGAAGGAGCAAGAGGTCCTTTAGTCTCTAAAGTTCTAAGAAGGACTAGAAGGCAACCTCTGAGATAAAAGGAGTCCAGAGCTGCCTTTTCAAATATGAAGAAGTTGGGGTCAGAGATGTTGTTTGCCCTGTCTGAGGTTGCACACTCTAGAGCAGAATGGGACCTTGGACCCAGAACTCTGGTGCTCAGCCTAGACATCTTTCCACTGACCCAGGGGGTCCCCCGCTTGGCTAGTCGAGGTTCGCAGCAAAGTCCCCAAGGGAGCCATGTCACCGCCCCAAGTGTGATTAAGTGTGTATGTTTCAGCCTCACGCTGATTTGGCTCGTGTTGTTGGATGTTGACATTATTTAACCTAAAAAAATAAAACACGACCGCGGTGGATGAGAAGAGCCAAGCCAGGGCAGTGGAGCCGCACAGGGGAGAGGTTTACTTGTCACGGGGACAAACAGACATCTGTGTGGTGTTTTTGCTCCTTTTTCTTCCACTTTGGAAGACTAAGGGACCTACTGATTGGGGGCTGGGAGCGAGCACATGGACACTGGGGGTGAGTTTTTTACTAGCAGCGGGGTTGTGTATGGAGCACTTACTACGTCCCAGGGACCACGGACTTTGTGTGTGTCATGTCACTTCATACACGCCGTATCCTGTGATCCCAGGTGAGGACACAGACTTGGGGAGAGGGATTCCTCAGCCCAAAGGTCGTGGGTGGGGGCGATAGCACTTGCTGTCAAAGCCCGGCTCCCGCCTGCTCCTCCGGGTCACTTTTGGGGGGCAGGGGCACTTCCCTGTGTCCCGGGGCATTGCTCCCAAGGGGTGGACCCCAGAGGGTCTTGGTACAACCCTGATTCCAGCCTCCACCCCCCAAATCTGGCTGGGCCCTGGGAGTGTGTATGTTTCACATGTGGCTGGAAAATTCTGATAAGAAGCCCTGCGCTGCAGCAGGGAGTGATGGCCTCTGTGAGAGCTGATGGTGTGTGAGCCTAGGTATGGCCCAGGAGGCCAGCTCCTGTGCGTGGGGGACACACAGCAGTGTGCAGAGGGCTCTGGCGGCGAAAGAAAGAGCAAAGGAAGGAGAGCAGGGTTGGAAGAAAGAAAAAAAATCTAGATATTTAAACGTACACCAAAGGGAGAACTAATTAATCAAGTGTGGTAAAGTCACACAAAGGACTACTATGCAGCGGTGAAAAGTGAACGAATTGGACCCACGTACACATACGCTTTGCCATGCGTATGAGTTTTAAACAATGCAAAATTATGTTGCATATTGTAACATAATTACTGTCGTCAGCATGGTAACCTTCGTTGAGCGTGTCCCTCTTCTTGGGTCTGGAAGATCCCCTGGAGAAGGGAATGACTACCCACTCCAGTGTTCTTGCTGGGAAATCCCAAGCCCTGGCAGGCTGCAGTCCATGGGGTTGCAAAGAGTGGGACAGGACTAGGTGACTAAGCACGCATTCACACTGTTCCAGGCAGCGTGCTGTGAATTAGGTCTTTCATCCTCTGGACAACCCCGTGAGGAAGAAGCACTGCTTTTGTCTTATTTCCCCCTGCCCTGCAAAGGAGACAGCAAAGCACAGAAAGGTTGAGTGACTTAACAAACATCACACAGCAGGCACGTGGCAGAACAGGGTCGGAGCCTCTGGCCCCAGCCCGGTGCCTGGGCTCTAGAGACCGCCAGCTCGTGTATCACTCACAGCTGTCCTCAGAGAACTTGCCCCAAGTGCCTGCTGGACGCTCAAGGAAAACTAGAGGAGGGGGTTACTAGGCAGGGGGATTACAACCCCACTTTACAGATGGGGAGACGCAGGACCTGCAGGGCAAAGCTAGTGGCCCGAGATTGCACAGAGAGTGAGTTGCCAGCAATATCGACCTGGTGGATAAGTGTATGCCCAGTACTTCGCTTGCAGCTGCTTAGTAAATGGGGGACTACTGTCATCCCTGTTTTGCATAGGAGGAATCTGAGATTTATCTGAGAGGGGAGTGGGCACCGGGGTTGGAGCCCAGCTGGACCCTGATGAGCACAGGCGGGGGAGCGACTGGCCCTTGGAGGTCTCCCACCCCTGCGCTGGCTGCTAGCGCTCAGGGCTGGCTGGGGCCAGGGGCCGCAGCTGCCCTCCCAGCTCTGTGGGGGCAGGGGCTACACGGAGCCAGCACATATGGGCCAGTGATATCATGTCTGCGGGGGTCCCCTGGGGTCCAGTCCAGCTGCAGGAGCCTGGCTGAGGGTCCCAGATCTCTGTGGGATGGGGGCCGGGTGACTTCAGCAGGTGGGCTGGAGTGGGGAGGGCAGTGATGCGGGAGCCTCACAGCTTCCTCCCGAGAGCCCAGCGCCAGATAGCTGGACACCAAAAAGCACAGGCTTCGGAGTCTGGGTGAAGCTGACCCGTAGATGCAGAGGGCCTCTGGCCTGCAGCTTCTCCCTGGAAGCTGGGGGTCCTCCAAGTGAGGCCTCCTCCCCGCCTCTCAGGGCAGGGTTGAGGGATAGGTGTGTGCATTAGAAGAGGGGCAGTGACTGGCGACCACGTGGAATCTGTTCACCAGCCCCAGTCACAGCATTCCTTAATGTACCCATTTTATAGATGAGGAAACAGAGGCTCCAAGAGGACTTGCTTTACCCAGCTCAAAATTGGAGTTCAAAGTCAAACCCAGCCAGCGGACTCCTAGCCTAATGCTCTTTGTCTCTTATACCAGTTGGAGTGGACCTGGCCTTGGCCTGGTGATTTGGGGAACTGGAAGCAGGGCAAGGGAGTGGTGAAGGGTGGGTGGTGGATACTGCCTTAGTCCTGGCTGGCTTCCTGGGGGAGGCAACTGGTTGGGTCATGAGACCTTTCCAGCAGATGTGGGGTTGGCTGGGGTCTCACCAGTGTCCCTCATTTCCTCAGGCATCACCTCCTCCTGCCGGGCTCCCTGCGTCTGGCTCAGGCCCAGGTCAGTGACAGCGGCCTCTACGAATGCACAGCCAGTAACCCTGCCGGGTCCGCTACTCAGTACTACATCCTCAGGGTGCAAGGTAGGGCCCTGGCTGGCAGCCTCCATCTCACCACGTGGCCCCCTGCCCCCATCTCTCCCGGGCCTTTTGGTGTCTCTCCCCATCCCCCCACCAGGCTCCGTCACCTTTTCATGGCCCTCCAGTGTGTGCCCCATCTACCTAATTTCCTGTCTTTTCAAGTCTTGTCTCTCCTTCTCCCCACCCCTATTCCTCGCCTCTCCTGTACCCCTTGGTTGAGCTCAGACAAGGCTGTTCAGAGCTCCCTCCTGAGAACCGAGGGTGGGACCCCAAGGCGGCAGGGACTTAGGGGCTGGGAGGGCGACCCACAGAGGGGATTCTGGGTCCCAGCCCAGGTGGGGGCCCAGGAGTGGCTGTTCACCTGGGGGGTCCAGGTCCCATTCACAGGAGCCACCCAATGGAGTCACTCCACCAAAGAGGTGGGGAGCCTGTCCCCTCCAAGAGCCCCAGTGAGCCATCTGAGACCCGGGTCCACCAACCACAGCCCTCAGCCGCTCCTCGCCTACACGCCGTTCTCGTTTGGCCCACAAGTGAAGAATGATGTCTGCGTTTTCTAATGATTGGGGGAGAAAAAGCAAATAATGTGACATATGAAAATTATATGAAACTCAGTTCTTCAGTGTCCGTTAATACAAGCTTCATTGGAATGCCTCCACACACGTTCGGTTACGTAGTGTCTGTGGCTTTCTTCACGCCGAAATGGCAAAGTTAGTAGCTGAGACAGAGACCATCTGGCCTGCAGAGCCTAAGATATTTACTCTCTGGCCCTTTCCAGAAAGAGCCAAACCCTGCTCTAGGCTTAAGTCCCCATTTTACAGGTGGACAGACTGAGGTTCAAAGAGGGAGGGGCTCAAAGCTTTGCTGTGTGTTTACATGAGCATATGAGAGAGGAGGTGGTTCGGATGTTAAAGAACCCGCCTGCAGTGCGGGAGACCTGGGTTCAGTCCCTGGTTTGGGAAGATCCTCTGGAGGATGGCGTGGCAACCCACAACAGTATTCTTGCCTGGAGAATCCCAGGGACAGAGGAGCCTGGAGGGCTACAGTCCATGGGGTCGCACAGAGTCAGACACGACTGAGCGACTAAGCATAGCACAGCCCCGGAGAGAGACAGGGAAGCAAGGGCAGGAGGATGAACGGAGCCGGGTTTGAATGCTGACTCTGCCACCGACTGGCTCTGTGACCTTAGGCCAGCTGCTTGGCCTCTCTGAGCCTTGGATTCCTGTCTGTAAGAAAGTGAAGTCGCTCAGTCATGTCCGACTCTTTGCGACCCCATGGACTGTAGCCCACCAGGCTCCTCTGTCCATGGGATTTTTCCAGGCAAGAATATTGGAGTGGGTTGCCATTTCCTTCTCCAGGGCATCTTGGCAACCCAGGGATTGAACCTGGGTCTCCTGCATTGTAGGCAGACGCTTTACGGTCTGAGCCATCGGGGAAGTCCTTTCCTGTCTATAAAGTAGAGGCAATAACGCCTATCCCACAGTAAGGGTACCGATGACTTCAGGTGCTCAGCACAGTGGAAACTGTTAGTGTTTTCAGGGGGGTAGTAGGCACCCTGTCTACCCTCCTGCTCCTGGAAAATGAGGCTCTGGGCTGGCGGTAGGGGAGCCAATCTCTGCCCAGGGGCCAGCTCCCATGGATGGTCTTATCTTCGGGATCCTCCTCTGAAGCTGGGAAGGGAGTGGGTGTCCTCAACTTCCCCTGAGGGCCCAGGACACTTTTCCAAGTCTCTGAGAATTCTCCTGGGCTCACCCAGTCTGGCTGTATGGAAACCACTTGGATTCCAGCTCATCCAGACCAAGACTTGGGCTGGTCCAGCTCCTGTTAGCCAGTATGGAGTGGATGAGTCTGGTCAAGTCACATAACCTTTCTGACCCTCAGTTTCTTCATCTGCAAAATGGGCATGGCATCACGCACCCGTGGGAGGGACCAAGTGGGATGGAGGATGGGAAAGCGACTTGAAAACAGAAAATGTGGAAGAAATGAAACCCATCATCTCCCTCGCCCCCACCCCACCCCAGGGAAAGGAAAAGAGGGAGCTGGGAACCCTGAGAGTGGGTCTAAGCCGCTGCGTGTTAAGCACCCCTGTGGACCAGGCTCCACGCTGGCCGCTCTGATGCTATGTCCTGTTGCACCCGGGGCAGCTTTGTGAGGAGAAGCCGAGGCCCTGGCCAATGTAGGGTCCTGTGACCTCGAGAGGCAGGGCTAGGATCTGAAGCCTACCGCTCATGCCTGCTGCCCCCCGGGCCTCGGTGTCCCCATCCCACACCGAGCTGGTGATTCTCACGGTGCTGGGGGCAAGCCCGGGGGTGGGGGTGGGTGCTGGGCGGGGTGGGGAAGTAAGCCAAGCAAGGAGGAGCCATTCTTTGATGAGAGCACGGTTGCTCAGGGGGAAGGGTGATGGCACTCACGCATGGGAGGGGAAGGGGTCCACGCAAGGCATCCTAATATCGTTTCCTGAAAACCGAGGCACGATCGGCCTCAGATCACCCCTGCCCCCTTGTGGGTTGGTGATGCCCAGGGATGCGGACAGCCCTGAGCAGGCTGGGCCTGCTCTGTGGGTCTGGGCTCTGCGTCCCCCCCACACCCCGAGCCCCTGCCCTGACCCCCCTCCCTGTGGCCCTGTCAGTGCCCCCCCAGGTTCAGCCGGGCCCGCGGGTCCTGAAGGTGCTAGTGGGAGAAGCCGTGGACCTGAACTGTGTGGCCGAGGGCAGCCCGGAGCCCCGGGTGACCTGGTCCAAGGATGGGGTGGCCCTGCGTGGTGAGGGGCCCGAGGGCTCTGTCCACTTCGCGGCCATCCAAACCTCCCACGCCGGGACATACCGCTGCGAGGCGTCCAGCAGCGCCGGGGTAGACGCCTGGGAGCTGGATCTCAGGGTGCTGGGTGAGTGGCCCCCGACCCCCAGAGCTCCCTGGTCCCCCCACCTTCTGCAGCCGCCTGCAGCTGTCTGGGCTTCTGAGCTGTTGGACTGCTTCTTTCCCCCAGACCTGAGGCCACATCAGGCAGCTCTCACCAGCCCCGGGTTGCGGGGGCGGGGTTCCTTCCTCAGGGTGGGCTGCAGGCGCCCTGGGGTTGCTGATTGAAGAGCAGACGCCTGGGCCTGGGGCCAGCTTCTCCCACTTTCCAGCTGGACAACCATCGGCCAGTCATTTTCATTCTCTGACCCCATAAAATGTGTCTAATAATATGTGAGGGGTCAGTGCGAGAATGCGTATGAAGTGTCTGGTGAATAGAAAGTTCTGGATCCCTGGGGCTAGCCTGTTTGCTCTGATGAATCTGAAACACAGGCAGAAAGCTGCTGCTGGAGGGGCCGGATGCCGGAGCTCAGCCCCTGAGCCCAGGGTGGTTATGTGTGGCCCTAGAGGCTCTTCCATGGACCACCCTGGGGCGGGGGGGGGGGATGAGCTGACGCCTCTGGCCCAGAGGCTGAGGGCTGGGGTGCAGAGCTTGCACCCCTTATTCCAGCTGAGGCTCTGAGGGGAATGCTCCCGCCACCCAAGCCCTGGGCTCCTGGTGGGGGGGGGGGCACCAGGCTTTGGGTTTTGGGGTGTGAGTGTGGCCACATCACCTCCCACCAGAGCCACCACACTGGGGGGCCGATGAGACAAGCGGCCTACTGGAGAGGATAGCAGGAGAGAATGCCAGCCTGCCGTGTCCTGCCAGAGGTGAGGCTGGGCCCTGGGCGGGCCGGGTGGGGGAGAAAACCCACCCACATTCCAGAGCCTTGGGTCACTCACTGTGGACAGTGCCCATGGGTGTGGAGGGTTGTGGGGTCCCCAGTTCTGCCTGCCATGCCAGGCACTTCATCCCATCCACAACCCTATAGGATGGGTATTAGCATTAGCTCTTTTTCATTAGGGGCAAGTTAGGCTCAGAGCGGGTAAGCAGCTTGCCTGAGGTCACACACCTGGAAGATGACCTAATATGCTTCAACCCCTAGCTCTGTACCTGTTAAGCCCTGAGTCCCTCTGTGCCCAGGGGGTGTAACACTGGGGCTGAGGAAGGCCCCGGGGTCCTGGGATCAGGGCTTGTGGCTCCGGCCTCTCCCCCAGCCCCAGACTTTCTCACAGAGCATGGATCCACAGGGTTCTGGGCAGACCGTCCCTTGGGGGGCCTCTTCCGGCAACAGTACCGTGTGGGGTCAAGATCGCCACCCCTGGTCAACTGCCCAGTGCTGGGCAGGTCACATGTCCTTTCTGAGCCTCAGTTTTCTCAGCTGTCCAGTGGGGTCACACCTGCCCCTCCACAGAGGGCTGCCGTGGACTGCAGGAGTACTAGGTCCCAGCACCGTGCCTGGCACACAGTAGGGGCTTGGGGAAACGTGTTGAATGCGTGGAGCGATTCCACCGTCTGTGAAGCCTCCCAGTGACACCCAGTGGGTGCCAGCCCGAGTTGCTTCTTCTGGCTTTGGACCAAGATGGCCTGAATGCCTCCTCTGTACGTGGACAGTGTTCTCTTGGAGAGGAGGCGTCTGGGTGTTTGGGGGGCAAGTGGCAGCTTACGGGAAGACTGGCAGGAGCTAGGAAAGCGGATTCCAGTTGGCACTGCACTTCCTTGTTGCTCGGGGCCTGGAGAAGTCCTTGGAAAGGGACGAGGGGTGGGCAGGTAGGAGACAGGCGGGAACCATGGGCTTCCACGGTGGCTCAGCTGGTGGAGAATCCGCCTGCAATGCTGCAGAGGCAGGAGACAGAGGCTCGATCCCTGGGTCAGGAAGATCCCCTGGAGGAGGGCATGGCAACCCACTCCAGTATTCTCGCTTGGAGAATCCCATGGACGGAGGAGCCTGGTGGGCTATAGTCCATGGGGTGGCAAAGAGGCACTCACCACTGAGTGACTAAACCCTGGAGCCCAGGGCGCCGACCACCTGAAGGGACCATCGTCTCGCTCTTGACCAGGCTGCCACCTTGTGTTAGTATCTGGTAACAGCAAGGAATGAACTGAACTCACGCACAGTTAGTTCAGTTCAGTTCAGTTGCTCGGTTGGGTCTGACTCTCTGTGACCCCACGGACTGCAGCACGCCAGGCCTCCCTGTCCATCACAAACTCCCGGAGTTGACTCAAGCTTGTGTCCATTGAGTCGGTGATGCCGTCCAACCATCTCCACTTCTGTTGTCCCCTTCTCCTCTCACCTTCAATCTTTTCCAGCATCAGGGTCTTTTCAAATGAGTCGGTTCTTTGCATTAAGTGGCCAAAGAATTGGAATTTCAGCTTCAGCATCAGTTCTTCCAATGAATATTCAGGCTTGGTTTCCTTTAGGATGGACTGGTTGGATCTCCTTGCAGTCCAAGAGACTCTCAAGAGTCTTCTCCAACACCACAGTTCAAAAGCATCCATTCTTCGGCACTCAGCTTCCTTTATAGTCCAACTCTCACATCCATACATGACTACTGGAAAAACCATAGCTTTGACTAGATGGACCTTTGTTGGCAAAGTAATGTCTCTGCTTTTTAATGTGCTGTCTAGATTGGTCATAACTTTTCTTCCAAGGAGCAAGCATCTTTTAATTTCATGGCTGCAGTCACCATCTGCAATGATTTTGGAGCCTAAAAAAATAAATAAAATAAATTTTCGGTCGCTCTTGTACAGGGAGTGCTGATATAGACGCATGCAGGAAATGCAGTTTCAATCCCTGGGTCAGAAAGATCCCCTGGAGAAGGAAATGGTAGCCCACTCCTGTATTCTTGCTGGAAAATCCCATGGACAGAGGTGTCTGGCAGGCTACAGTCCTTGGGGTTGCCAAGAGTCAAATACGACTTAGCAACTAAACAACAATAATGGGCCATGGGACGTGCGACCACCAACCACCGCCTCTTGCCCTGATGCCTCACGGCCACCCACGACACCAGCATCATCTCTGGTCAGCCAGGGCGTCCTCTGGGCCTAACTTCAGCCAGGTTGACATCATCCAAGTCTCCTTCATTAAAACCGCCTGCTCCTCCATCCCCGACTGCCCAGCTGCCCTTGGCCTTCTCCCTTTCAAGCATGTGACTGTCTGTTGGGCACTAGCGTTCATCTGCCATGCGCCCTTGGGCTCTGATGTCAAAAGGAGAAAGCCCTAAGCACCCGGCTGTGTCCCCTGGGAGCTCTGGTCCCCTGCAGTGAGTGGCACCATCTGCCTCCTCCTTGTGGGGTGCTGCAGAGGCCAAGAGCCTGGTCACCAGCCTGCTGGTGATTTGAGACAATCACCGCTCCTCTCTCGACCCCCTTAAAATGGGAGTGGAGATGAGATGAGTGATTTTCAGCAACAGCCCCAAGTCCCTGGAGTCTTCATTCAGAGCAGTGGTGGAGTTCAGTGGTCAGAGCTTGTTTAGGGGTTAGACATTTGCATTAAAAAAAAAAAGTTCCAGTGTTCAAAACGCAATCCCCCTCCAGGCCAGCACCTCCGAGGTCCTGGTCTCTGGGTAAGGGGAGGAGGATGGGCTGGGGTCTTCTGCAGAAGATGAGACACTGGGAGGGGTATGTGTGTGTTTGTGGGGGTGTACTTGTGTGTTGTGTGTTCACACACACACGTCCCTACCCTGGGGAGCGGGACCCTGGCAGTGGGTCACCTGGACGAGCATTCTAGGCAGGCACAGAGGAAACGGCAGAGGAGCCTGTGAGAAAACAAGTAGCCCAAAGATCACAAAGCGTGGGTGGCCGTGGTCCCTCCGTTTCCGAGACGGCCAGCGGGCAGAGTCCCCAGCACTTGTTGGTGCTGTTCAGGCAGGGCCTCCTGAAACCCTGGATGCCTTGAATGTGCTGCATTTTTTTTAATCATTAATTTTTGGCTGCACTGTGTCTTTGTTGCTAGGCTGGCTTTCTCTCATTGCAGCGAGTAGGGGCTACCCTCCAGTCCCAGTGCGGGCGCTTCTCATTGCAGCGGCTTCTCTTGTTTCAGAGCACGGGCTCTTGACACGTGGGCTCAGTAGTTGCGGAGCACGGGCCTTTGCTGTTCTGTGGCATGTGCGATCTTCCCGGAGCGGGGATCGAATCCGTGTCTCCTGCATTGGCAGGTGGATTCTTAACCACTGGATCACCAGGGGAACCTGGACGTGCCACCTCTTGATGTCACCCCTCCCTGTTCCCCCTAAGTGAGGTGGCCCACTCCTCCTTGCAACAGCAAGGATAAGAGAGCAAGTGAGGCAGACAGAGTCCCGAGCTGCCAGGGGAGTAGGCAAAGGAAGTGGCGGCGGTTCATGATGACGGTGTTTGGCGATGACTATGATCCCGACGGGGGTGACGGAGGTGCTGCAAGCTGCCCTCTTCCTGGGCGCTGGTGGAGGCAGGAAGGGAGGTGAGGGCCCAGCGGGCAGGGCTGTGAGTAGGGTTGCTTTTTGTCCTGAAGTCACTTGGCACCTCTGCAGAGCTGGGGCTCACCAGACCCGAGCCCGGCGGTGACCACTGGGCACCTCACCTCCTGGGTACGTGTGTTGCTTGGAAGACTGGGTCATGCCTTCAACACTGATCTGAGGACCTACTGTGTGCCCCGGCTGTTTATATCCCATACCCACTGTGCGCCAGGCCTTGTGAGCCAACAGTCCGGTGGCAGAGCCAGACTCTGGACAGGGCAACGTGGGGGATGATGGAGAAGGGCGTTCTGGGGGATCGGGACTCTCATGGGGCGGGGGGGTGTGGCCAGCAGTGCCCACCTCGTGCCTCAGAGAGGAAGATCAGGCCAGGCCGAGCCGGGGCCTCCACCGTTTATGTGATGATCCAATGGGACGAGACCGGGGCTGAGCATGGAGGGCTAGTTTCTTTCTTGTAGCACCTACTGGGTGCCAGGGGCTGGGGTTGCTGCTGGGCACAAAGCAGAGACCCTGGACTTTGTGCGGGGAGACAGACAATACACCAAAAAATCCATATATAGCATGAAAAAAAAGTGCATGTTATATATATTAGAAAGCTGTAGGTGGGGGGCAAAGGAAGACACTGGGTAGGGGTGGGCGGTGGGAGTGCCTGGGAGGGTGCAGTTCCAGGCGGGTTGGGTCATCTGAGAAGGGAACTGGCTTCTGGGGGCGCTGGGAGGCCGGGTAGACGTGCAGCCCTGGGTCGGAGGGGCCAGGTGTGGGGCACCTGCAGCCTGGGGACCAGGAGGAATCTGAGGCAACCCCCGCCTGGAGGGTCAGTGATGTTTGCACCTGGGTTGGGCGGGTGGGGGGCGGGCAGTGCGGGTGTGGACAGAGAAGGAGACAGGGTGTTTGTGCTGACGAGCCGGTGCCCTGCCAGGGACGCCCAAGCCGCAGGTCACGTGGCGGAAGGGCCCGTCATCTGAGCCGCTGCGTGGCCGGCCAGGCCTGGCGGTGCTGGACGAAGGCTCTCTGTTCCTGGCCTCTGTCTCTCCCTCTGACGGCGGAGACTACGAGTGCCAGGCCACCAACGAGGCGGGCTCCGCGTCCAGGAGAGCCAAGCTGGTGGTCCATGGTGAGTAGGGACCCCAGAGCTGGGGGGTGATGGTACCCTGGGGGGCACTGCCCGGAGGATACAGTTCCTTGCTTCTCTGTCCCTCATGCCTGTCAGGGAGGGCTTGAGGGTGTTGTTGGGAGAGTGCTTTCTTCATGCAGAGAACCCCCCATGGAGACAGTGTAAGGAGATCCCCGGAATTCCATAAATGACTTTAAAATGGGCTAGGAGTGAATCTCCTTTGGAATGCTCACTAGTGGTCAAAGCCCACCTCCCACTAAAGGTGCTGAAACTACCTGAGGCTCATATTCCCACTTCCCAAGGCCCACATGTCTCCCTGGAACCTGGCCCCCTCATCCAGGGTGCTGTGTGCAAGGGGAGGGGAGCACTTCCCTCAACGTGGGGTCACAGAGGGGGTGAGAGAAGCCGTTTTAATAATGGGTTCCTAATGGAACCACCTTCCGCCTCCCCGTAACCAGCCACGCCCGCTTGCCCTGTAATGACTTGCCTGGGAAGTTTGTTTCAAAGACATACCCAGGCCCCACCTAGAGAGACTCTTGACTCCATGGGTGGGGGGCGGGGTGGTCCCCTAGGCACCCTCCTTGGTGACCATGCCAACCGTTTGGGTGGAGAACTGGATGGAACCGGTGGCTCCCGCAGCTTGGAGAGCTGGCTGTCAGAGCGAGTAGAGTTCCTGGGCTCGACCAGGGTGAGGCCGCTGTGGCCACTCCCAGGTCCACACAGCTCCTGACGGCCGGGGTCTGGAATGGGCGTCCTGGAAGCCCAGAAGCTGGCGAAGGGAGGGAGTCGGGACCGCCCTCCAGGCCAGGAAGAACGGCCCAAACGGGGTCCCTGGAAGTGGCTGACCTGCGGAGGGGCAGCTCCTCTGCTTCTCCTTCTCCCAAGTGCCCCCCAGCCTCCGGGAGGACGGGCGCAGGGCCAACGTTTCGGGTATGGCGGGGCAGTCCCTGACCCTGGAGTGTGACGCCAGTGGCTTCCCGGCCCCCGAGATCACGTGGCTCAAGAACGGGAGGCAGGTGGGTGTCCCCCAGGGGTGGACAGGCTCGGGGTGGGATATGGACAGGGTGCAGGCCTTCTGGACTGGTTCCTGCATGTAACCAGATGTGGCTGGGAGATGTGGCAAGGGGACAGGTGTCTTTGGGGATGCATTGGGGGCTCCGGGCCACGGGGGTCCCTTCACTGTGGCCCCATGATGAAGCCTGGAGGGCTGCATGGTGGAGAGGGCACAGTACCATTCTGGGTTCTAGTCACCGACTGGAACCTGGGCCTCAGTTTCCTCACTGCTGTTGGGGACTAGGGGGTGGCTGGACCACCCTCCCTCCACCAGTTTCCTTGGGCCTCTTCTGCTCAGATGCCTGCCGTGGGCAGCCACCGCCTCCTGGATGGAGCCCGGGCCCTCCACTTTCCCAGGATCCAGGAGGGCGACTCTGGCCTCTATTCCTGCCGAGCCGAGAACCAGGCAGGGGCCGTCCAGAGGGACTTTGATCTGCTTGTGCTCAGTGAGTGAGGTGGAGCTCCCCCAGCTCCCAGGGGTGTCTGGCCCTGCAGCCCCTCTCCTGTCAGGCGTGTGTGTGGGGGGGGCACTGCCTGCTGGAAGCTGGGGCACAGAGGGGCCCATGGCACAGCTGTGGAACCACACGATACAAAACAGCAGTGCGGGCGCTGAGGATGCACAGAGCCGGGGATGCTCGGCCAGGGGTCTAGGGGAGCTTCCCATGAGGGCCGAGTGGGAGAAGGGAAGTGTGAGCAGGCAGGGGGCCTGCACAGGCAAAGGCCCTGGGGCAAGCAGGGATTGTAGGAGCTGAGGTTTTTTCACCGCTGCCTCCCGCCCAACCCTTTCTCGACCCTAGTTCCACCTTTGGTGTTTGGAGCCGAGGCTGCCCAGGAGGTGGTGGGCCTGGCTGGTGCAGGGGTGGAGCTGGAGTGCCGGACCTCGGGGGTCCCCACACCCCAGGTGGAATGGACCAAGGACGGGCAGTGAGTGGCCCCTGGCGGGTAGCTTGGACTGGATTGAGTGTGCGTGTGTGGGGTCCTCTGGGGAGGTGGAACTCTGCAGGGATGGGGTTTGACGTGCATTGCGTGAGCCACCCAGGGCCCAGGCAGAGATCACCCAGGTGAGACCCCCCCTTCCATGAGCAGAGTCTTCTCATCACTCGGCCAGCCTTCCTTTTACTTTCAAAACTTTTTCAAAAGTATTTTTAAAGGTTTTAAAAAAAAATTTTAGGTATTCATATAATGTTTGCCATTCTGAACCAGAAGTTTACCATTGCTTCCCTTGTGGCTCAGCTGGTAAAGAATCCACCTGCAATGCGGGAGATCTGGGTTCGATCCCTGGGTTGGGGAGATTCCCTGGAGAAGGGAAGGGCTACCCACTCCTGTATTCTGGCCTGGAGAATCCCATGGACCGTTTAAGTTCATGAGGTTGCAAAGGGTCAGACATACTGAGCGACTTTCACTTCACCTTCACTTTACCATTCTGAAGGGCACAATTCGGTGTGCGTAGTACATCCATAGGGTTGCAATCCGTCAGCTCTATTTGGTTCCAGAATATTTCATTACCCTCAAAAGAGACTCCACACCCATGAGCAGTCACTCATCTGTTCGTCCCTCACCCCCAGCTCCTGGCAACCACTAACTTGCTTTCTGTCTCTACAGAATTCCCTCTATTTTGTATTGATTTCTTGCAGTCATACAGTATGCGTCTTCGTGTCTGGCTTCTTGCCCTTAGCACACAGCTTTCGAAGTTCCTTCATGCTACAACCATGCTAGCTCATTCCTTTTAACGGCTGAATAATATTCCACTCTAGGGAAGGACCACATTTTGTTTATCCATTTATCCATTGATGGGCACTTGGGTTGTGGGTACTTTTCAGCAACTGTGAGTCTTACAGTCTTCCTTTTCCCAAGCAGCAGGCCCCCTCTGTGCAGCCCACCTCTGCCGGCGCCTTGGCCTTACTTCTCTCAACCATCTTTTTCCAGACCTGTCTTTCTGGGGGAGCCTCACATCCAGCTTCAGGAGGATGGCCAGATTCTCAGAATCACCAACAGTCACCTGGGAGATGAGGGCTGGTACCAGTGTGTGGCCTTCAGCCCAGCCGGCCAGCAGACCAAGGACTTTCAGCTCAGAATCCACAGTGAGCTCGGCCCCTTCCCATCCTTACCACGGGCTGCCCACTGTGTGGAGCAGGGGTGAGGGCAGAAATGGGAATCTCTGAGGAGTCTGCCCCCAGTCCAGTAAAACCAGAGCAGGACGGACAGAGGGAATCTGAAACGTCCCCCAAATCCCATCGTCCCCATCCGAGCTTTCCAAGTTCTCCTATCCGTGGTACACTCCGGATGGTCATTTCTTTAAATCAAGTCACTTTTCTTTCCGCTGAAACCCAGTTACCTAAAAGGATGTTGACTATTTCAAAGGGAAGTGCGAACCAGGGTTGCTTGGCCTTCGTGGGAGGAAGCTGTGAAAACAAATGCTGCCAAAGAGGGATGTTGGAACCCCTGAGGCATGAGCTGGCCCACATGTGGTAGAAAGTGCAGAATAGAAAGTGCTAGAAAGATTAAGAACACAGTCACACCAGACACACCAAGCCACCTTGTCCTTTGTCATAAATGGGCTGAAGGAGGCTTGGGAAGGGCCTAACTGTTCTGTTATGAGGTGTACGTCCATGTGCCCGAGGGTCCTCTTGGGTACCACCGGTGGTGTGTGACCTGCCCTGTGGGACCCCAATCCAGTTCAGCCCCTCGCTTTACAGATGAGGAGGCTGAGCCCCAGAGAAAGTGACCTCTCCAGGTCATACAACCACTTAGGACGGGGGCTGGGTGGTGGGGGCATCCAGAGCCAGACCTGCGGCCCCTGCCCCACCTCCTGCCCCTCTTGCAATGGCCAGGCTCGCCTTCCTCATCAGCATATCCCGAGCTGGCCTCTCCCATCTGTCCCCAGAGTCCCCCGCCCCTCCCCGCCCCCTGCAGTGGAAGCTTGTGACGGGTGCAGTGCTGTGACCCACGGGCAGGGGCTTGGGGGCTGCAAGGGGTGGGACACCAGCCGCCTTGGCGCTGGGCAGCCTCCCTGTGACCTTCTCTTGCCCCACTGTCTTCAGCACCCCCCACCATCTGGGGCTCCAATGAGACGAGCGAGGTGGCCGTCATGCAGGGCCACCCCGTGTGGTTTCTGTGCGAGGCCCGAGGGGTGCCCACGCCTGATATCACCTGGTTCAAGGATGGTGACCCCCTGGTCCCCAGCTCTGAGGTGGTCTACACCAGAGGCGGCCGGCGGCTGCAGCTGGAGCGGGCCCAGGGCTCGGACGCTGGCACCTATAGCTGCAAGGCCAGCAACGCCGTGGGAGTCGTGGAGAAGACCACTCGGCTGGAGGTTTATGGTGAGCGGCCCGGGGCTGCGGCAGGAGCAAGGCTCAGCTGGGGTGAGCGGTGGGAGGATTCTGGGCCACAGTGGCCTCCGTCTGGCTCCAAAGGTGGGCCAGGGGAGCGGGCAGAGGCCCAAGATAATGAGATTGAATAGTTATCCCGAGGAGAAGGGTCATCTCATCCAACCTCCCCTGGCCAGAGAGGAAACTAAGGCCAAGAGATGGGTCTGTCTCGGGGCCCAGGGAGAGCCCAGTGGAGAAGTCAGGTCTCCCCCCGTGGTTTAGGGCTTTTCAGAAGCTTGCACCCAGAGCCCCAAAACCACCACTAATAACTAACTGCTCTTGATTAATCACTTTCTGTGGTCCAGACCCCCTGGGGGTTGCCATAGCAACAGCTAATTTCATCTCAAGGACTAGGGCCCTGGTCCCCCAACTCATGAGTGAGTCTAGTGGGCTCTGGGGCTGACCCAGGTCACCTCGCTAGGGGGTGAGAGGACCTGGTTCACACCGAGAGGGTCTGACTATAGATAAAGTGAAAGGCTTGGTCGCTCAGTCGTGTCTGACTCTTTGCGACCCTATGGCCCGCCAGGTTCCTCAGTCCATGGGATTCTCCAAGGAAGATACTGGAGTGGGTGGCCATGTCCTCCTCTAGGGGATCTTCCTGGCCCAGGGATTGAACCTTGGTCTCCCGCATTGCAGGCAGATCGTTTACTGTCTGAGCCACCAGGGAAGCCTTAACTATAGGTGGTGTGCTGTTAAGCTGGGCATTGGCCTGCGTGGAGGGTCTTGGCTCTGAGGGCACGCAGAGAATTCAGAGGACAGGGTGTGTATCAATGGGCAGGGATGGGCCGAGCAGGTGAAGTCTGAGAGGGCGGAATGCAGGCCAGTGGGGTCCTTGTGGTTCCTCTCGAAGGGTCAGCTCTAGAGCTCTGGTCCCCAAAGACACCAACGGCTTGGGTGCTGGAGCCCTGGGGACCCCAAAGGGAAGCTGGGGTGTCTGGGGTCTGCGGGCCCCCTCTGAGAGTGAGCCCAGCTGCCAGCTCAGGGATCTGAGGATCTAAGAAGTTGACAGAAAATGCACGTGTGTTTTCATTATGTTTCAGTGGGGCTTATGACCCACACAAGGTTGAGACGCCCATCCTTGGTCCTTCATTGCCCGATGTCTCCTAGCAACGGCTCCATGTGCTTAGCAACTTGGGGGGCCCTCCCCAATGGGAAGAGAGAACCCCCCATCCCGAGCTACCCACTTGGCCATCCCCGGTTGAGTTAGGAGCCCCCACAGGCTGGGTCATCTGGTCTAGGGTCGGCTCTCTTCCTTGGACCAGGAAGGGGACCAGCAGGAGCAGAAGCTCTGGTCTTGGGCCTGGGGGAGCCCGTCATCTGGGGTTCAGTGGATATGGAGACCTACTGGGGATATGCAGAGATGAGTGTTCTGCGAAAGATGAGCTCGTCGGGGGAGCAAGGCATGGAGAGAAGATGCAGGGAGAGTAGGGGGCAATGGCGGGGGGTCGCCACCAAGGGACAGAGAATGGAGAGGGTGCTTCCCCCCAGGGGTTAGGGGGAGGCTCGGAGGAGGAGGTGAGGTCTGAACAGCGCTTTCAGCTAGCAGAGCGGGGAGGAGGCGTTTCACACAGGGTGGGGTCAGGGAGGGGCTTAACTGGGCTACTGGCCCCTGAACAGCCCCCTGTCTCTCCCCTAGTCCCACCCACCATCGAGGGCACTGGCGAAGGACCTCGAGTGGTGAAAGCCGTGGCCGGGAGGCCCTTGACCCTCGAGTGTGTGGCCAGAGGCTACCCAGCCCCCACCATCTCCTGGTACCACGAGGGGCTGCCCGTGGTGGAGAGCAACGGGACGTGGCTGGAGGCGGGCGGCGGCATGCTGAGCCTGGAGAGCCTGGGGGAGGCGTCCGGAGGCCTGTACAGCTGCGTGGCCAGCAGCCCCGCGGGGGAGGCCGTGCTGCATTACTCCGTGGAGGTGCAGGGTGAGCCCAGGCCTGCCCCGCCTGGGTCGCTGGGCCGGGGCCCCTCCTTGCACTCCGGCTGTGTGCGAAGGGGGTGGAAGCTGGGGGAGAAGTGACCAGGCCCTGAGACAGATGAGGGCACTGTGACCTGGGCGGGGGCCCTTCAGAGCTAGCGGGTGGATGGGGAAAATTCCCAGGTTCAAGGGTCCCTGTTCCCTCCCAGGACTCTGGGCTAGGTCACCACCTAGGTGACAGTGGAGGACCCCTGGGTGGAGGACACCACCACTGGAAGAGGACATCTGTCTTCCAGGAGATGCTCCTGGTCAATGGGAGCTCAATGAGGTCCTTGAGGTCCAAAGCTGGGTGGTGGGTGCTGGTCCCAGGACAGGTGGGCAGGGCTTTTGCCTGTTTCTTCCCACCACTGACTCTGAGATAAGTTAGGGAACAGGCAGACGGGACTCCTGAGCCCTGGGTCTGGTGGTAAGACAGACACTGAATAAACAGACCGCTCTGGTGGGGAGGCCGAACTTGGGTGGTCCTGGAAGGCCTCCTGGAGGAGGAGCCACTTATGGGGAGACTTGACGGGTGAGGTGGAGCTTGGGCCTTCCTCTGGCGGCACAGGGACTTGGGAGGGCTGGAGGCCGGCATTTTCTCAACTCCAGACACCCAATGGTGGCTCTTGTCTGCAGTTGCCCCGCAGCTCCTGGTGGCTGAAGGCTTGGGCCAGGTGACCACCCTCGTGGGACAGTCCCTGTACCTTCCCTGCCACGCTTCGGGCTCCCCAGTGCCCACGATCCAGTGCGTATGGGGTGGTGGAGGCCAGAACTGGGGGGATGGGGGGTGGGCAAAGAGCATGCTTGGAGGGCTGGGGATGGGAGACAGTCCACCTCTCAGATGTATGAAGGAGGCCATGGAGCCAGGGACGTGAGAGCAAGCGAGATGTGCCTGACTCTTGGCCTGTGCCGTCTCCCCTGCCTGCCCCGGCCTCAGACTGACCTGTTCCCCTCCCCGCCATGCCCTAGGTGGCTGCAGAATGGCCACCCGGCCGAGGAGCTGCCCGGGGTGCAGGTGGCCTCACAGGGGACCACTCTGCACATCGACCGTGTAGAGCTGGGCCACGCGGGTCTCTTCGCTTGCCAGGCCACCAACGAGGCTGGCACGGCCACGGCCGAGGTGGAGCTGTCTGTGCATGGTGAGGAGGCCTGGGGCTCCAGGGCCGGGGTGGGTGAAGCCAGAGGGCCATGGTCCTCTGCGCCTTTGGCAGGCCTTGTAGACTTGGGCAGGGTGGGAGCTGATCTTCTCAGGATGGCACTTCTGGGCTGGACTCCCCAGCTTACCAAAGAGACACAGACATGAGCGGAGTCTCAGCTTCTCACTACACTTGATATCTCCCCAGTCCACAGGCCCACAATCCTCTCCCGAGCCTCTCCTACCCCATTTGCTCTCTTTATACTGATCACACCAAACTTCATTCAACTCTTTAAATACATTGGCTTTCTTACCTCAAGCCTGCAAATGCTGTTTCCTCTGCCTGGAATAGTCTTCTTTGCTTGCTTGCCACTAAGCTGCTAAGTCACTTCAGTCGTGTCCGACTTTGTGCAACCCCATAGACGGCAGCCCACCAGGCTCCCCCGTCCCTGGGATTCTCCAGGCAAGATCACTGGAGTGGGTTGCCATTTCCTTCTCCAATGCATGGAAGTGAAAAGTGAAAGTGAAGTCGCTCAGTTGTGTCCAACTCTTGGTGACCCCATGGACTGCAGCCTACCAGGCTCCTCCATCCATGGGATTTTCCAGGCAGGAGTACTGGAGTGGGGTTCTTTGCTTGCTTAGCTCCTCTCTATCTTTTAGATCTTCCTTTCCTCCAGGAAGCCCTCCTTGATTCCAGCATGGTTATAATCTGCACTGCTCAGCCCTTCATGACCATAGCACCCATTGCTTCTTTGGTTGTTCATCTCTCCTGCCCAGCTTGGGAGCTCTGGAGGCAGCACAGAGCCTTCTCTGCTGTGTCCCTGTGCCTCGTGCAGTGAGGGGCACAGTGCGCATGTGGATGGATGATGGATGATGGGTGGGTGGTTGATGGATGGATAGATGGATGATGAATTTCTGGATGAATGATGGTTTATGGATGGGTGGATGGATGACAGATGAATGGATGGATGATGGATGGATGATGGATGAGAGATGATGGGTGGATGGATGGTTGATGGATGGATGATAGATGGATGGTGAATGACGGATGAGTGGATGAATAAATGGATGGATGATGGAAAGATAGATGGTGGATGGATGGATGGATGGTTGGTGGATGATGGATGGATAGAAGGATGATGGATGGATGGATGATGGTTGATGAGTGGATACAGGATGAATGAATGGATGGATGATGCATAGATAGATGGTAGATGGATGGATGGATGGTGGATTGTGGATGGATGGATGGTTGATGGATGGATGGTTGATGGATGGATGGATGGTTGATGGATGGTTGATGGATGGATGGATGGATGGTTGATGGATGGATGGTTGATGGATGGATGGGTGATGGATGAATTGATGATAGATGATGAGTGGATGGATGGATGAATGGATGATGGATGGATGAATGGATGATGGATGGATGGATGGATCTATGATGGATGATGGATGATGGATGGTGGATGGGAGAATTTCAAAGGGAAAGACCTGCTCTGCTGGCTCCCAGCCTAGTGCTCTTTCCCACAAGGCCAGGTGTCTGGAGGGTTGAGTGGGAGGAAGCTAGAGGCCAGCCCCGCAAGGCCACTCCCTCACTACCCAGGCATTGAGGAGGTTTCTGGGTGCCCATTGCACTCCTTCTGAACCTGATTGGGCCTCCCTGCCTCTCCTCTGCCCAGAGCTCCCATCGGTGGTCATAGTTGGGGGTGAGAACATCACAGCCCCTTTCCTGCAGCCTGTGACCCTCCGATGTGCAGGGACTGGGGTGCCTACCCCAAGCCTCCGCTGGTGGAAGGATGGGGTGGCTCTGGCAGCCTCGGGGGGGAGCCTGCAGGTATGTGCAAGGGCCCCAGGGCTGGTGGGACAACTGCACAGGTGGAGTGGCTGCTTTTTAGGGTCCTGGAAAGCCCAAGACTAGCCCTGGCAGCCCGAGGGCAGAACAAACAATGTCCACTCATCCTTGAAAAGCTCAGTGGACGCTGGGGTGCTGGGTCTGAAGAAGGAAGGGAGCCCTTAGCCTCGACCGGGTCCCCAGAGTTTGGGTGGCCAGAGGGAGAAAGTTGGGGGAGGGGAGTATCCCCCAAGATCAGAGGAATCCTCTGGAATCTGAAAGCGGGGCTCAGAACTCCACCCCAGAACCAAGCTCGCGCCCATGCTCACTTTCTCTTGCCCTGGGGTCAGCGGTAGCCTGTCCCCTCACCATATCCCAGTGTCGCTCTGACTGCCCTGACCCCAGGCCCCGCCCAGCTCCCTGGTACACACCTGCTCTTCCTCCTGTCCCCCCAGATCGAGAAGGTGGACCTGAAGGACGAAGGCACCTACACTTGTGTTGCCACTAACCTGGCCGGGGACAGCAGGAGGGAAGTGACGCTCCGGGTGTTAGGTAAGGAGACTATGACCGGGGTGGTGGGTGGTTGAGGGCCTGCAGGGCCACTGCGAGAGGTCCGAGATGGCTGGGGGTCCTAAAATCAATGTCACATACTTAACTTGAGATGTCAGTGGGAATTCCCTGGTGGTCCCATGGTTAAGACTCTACACTTCCACTGCAGGGGGCATAGGTTTGATCCCTGGTTGGGGAACTAAGATCTCACGTGCTGCGCAGTGCAGCCAATAAGATAAAATGAGTAGAAAGTCATTTACTGTGGTCCCTTTTGGTTGTTTATATATATGTGTGTGTATATATGTATAATTTTACTTATCTTATTTATTTTTACTGTGCTGATTCTTCCTTGTTGCACTGGCTTTTTTCCTAGCTGCGGCCAGCAGGGGCTACTCTCTACCTGCGGTCAGCTTCTCATTGTGGCGGCCTCTCTTATTCTGGCACATGGGTCCTAGGGCACGTGGGCTTCAGTGCTTGCGGCCACGTAGGCTCAGCACCACCACGGGCTCTGGTGCACAGGTTCAATAGTTGTGGCGCACGGGCTTAGTTCCTCCATGTCAAGTGGGATCTTCCCAGACCAGGGATCGAACCCATGTCTCCTGCATTGGCAGGCGCATTCCTTACCACTAAGCTACCAGGGAAGCCTTCCTTTAGATCACTTTCTGTTAGACTTTCAGTGGACAGCCTGTTCTCATTCATTTGTATCTTTACTTGTTTTATGCATTTGAGGGCTCACTTAGGTCCTTGGGTATATGGGCACCTCCTTGCCCTTGTCATCCCTCATGACTGCCTGGGGTCCCTGAGGTCCACCTCCCCACTGTGCCTGATGCTGGCTGCTCCTGGGGGGAGGGGGAGTTGGGTGCCAGGGTCATCCTTGTATGATTGAAATAAAGCTTGCCTCCTAGCGCCTTTGTTCTTGGGCAGGAGGGGATTCCTTAATCAGCAAATGTGAGCCATTGGGGTGCCTTATTGCCCAGGCCCCCTTGGGAAGGCTGGGGAGGGGTCTTAGGGTGGCTGAGATGAACTGCCTGGAGCCTCACCCAAAGCCAGGATCTCCTTGTCTCCCCTAGTGCCTCCCAGCATCGAGCCAGGTCTGGTCAACAAGGCGGTGCTAGAAAATGCCTCTGTGACCTTGGAGTGCCTGGCTTCCGGTGTGCCCTTTCCTGGTAAGTAAGACCCCTCCTCTTGTCTGAAAGCCACCTCCAGCCAACCCAGTTCCCATCTGAAGAGGTCAGCCAGGGCTCCAGGCACGGCTCTGGCTGAGGATGAAATCAGCAGACCCTCCCCTTCCCTCCCCCACGTTCCCTCGTCCTTCTCAACAGCTGTTTATCTCATGCCCATTACACACCAGGGCCCAGAGCCTTTGTGCTGCTGCCTGAAACAAACCTGCAGGATTTCTGCTGAGTTCGTGGTTTCATGGGGCTGCCCCTAGGCTGGGGGGTGAGAATCTTCTCTAGACCAGCGGTTGAGGAAAAGGCTGGAAGCTGGGGCTGGGTGTGAATGGCCAGCAGACAGGATGGGCCCAGGAAGAGGGTCCATTTCTGTCCCCCATCGGAACCATGGCAACCCTGCTTTGCCTGGGGTAGTGAGCCCTGGAGGTATCGGCCCTCTGCCGTGGGGGAACCCTGTTCTGGCATGGGCCCTGGCAGGATGGGAAGAGGAAGTTGAAGATACAGTCAGTCCTTATTTATTTATAATCTCTTTATTAAATTTATTTTTAATTGCAGTACAATTAATTTACAATGTTGTGTTAATTTCTGCTGTACAGCAAAGTGATTCAGTTGTACATATATATGTACATTCTTTATAAATATTCTTTTGCTTCATGGTTTATCGTAAGATATTGAATATAGTTCTCTGTGCTGTACAGTAGGACCTTGTTTCTCCATCCTATACGTGATAGCTGACATCTGCTGACCCCAGCCTCCCACTCCATCCCTCTCCCTCCGCCACGCCCCCTTGGCAACCACAAAGCCGTCCTCTCTGTCTGTGAGTCTGTTTTTGTTTCATGGATAAGTTCTTTTGTATCATATTTTAGATTCCACATACAAGTGATATCAAATGGTATTTGTCTCTCTCTTTCTGGCATTTGTCTTTACTTCACTTAGTGTGATAATCTCTAGTTCCATCCATGCTGCTGCACATGGCATTGTTTTGTTCTTTTTCATGGCTGTGTAATATTCCATTGTATATATGTACCGTATCTTCTTCATCCATCCATCTGTTGATGGACATCTAGGTCGTTTCCTTATCTCAGTTACTGTGAATAGTGCTGCTATGAACCTGGGGTCCATGTATCTATTCACAGTTGATCCATAATGATGAGGCTGCTGTTTTGGGGTGTACTGTATTCTCTTTTAAAGATCTGCCTCGTGGGTGGTCTCCTGGCAGGAGTAAGATGTGAAGGGGCCAGGCTGGCTTTGATTGTTCTTGCTCCTGGCTGCTCCAGCCTGTGTCCCTCTCTGCCTTTGATTCCATCTCAGACAACTGCCATATTCTGCTCCCATCCGTCTTCCTTTCAGGCTTTCTCCAGTGCCTGAAATAAAGTCGCACCATATGGGCACCCTGGAAGCCCCCCTCGGATGCACAGGATGCAGGCACACTCTGAAAGGCTGGCAGGGACCCTTGCATCTCTCTTCTCTTCTCCAGATATCTCCTGGTTTAAGGGCCGGGCACCCTGGAAGCCCCCCTCGGATGCACAGGATGCAGGCACACTCTGAAAGGCTGGCAGGGACCCTTGCATCTCTCTTCTCTTCTCCAGATATCTCCTGGTTTAAGGGCCGCCAGCCTGTCTCTGCCTGGAACAGAGCGATGGTGTCAACTGATGGGAGAGTTCTTCTCATTGAGCAAGCCCAGCTTTCTGATGCTGGGAGCTACCGCTGTGTGGCATCCAATGTGGTGGGCAGCGCAGAGCTGCAGTACAGCCTGCGGGTCAACGGTGAGCTGCCACGACTAAGGGGCTCTGTCCCCAGAGTTGCTGCCCATCCATTTGTCCCTGTCTGTTCCTCCATCTCTCACCCATCCATCCTTCCCTTCTTCCATCCACCACCCATCTTTCATCCATCATCCATTCACCCATCGATCATCCATGCTTCCTTTCATTTATCTTTCCTTCCTTCCATCTATCATTTATCCATCCATCCATCCATCCATCCATCCATCCATCAGTTCTTCCATCTACACATGGAAACACCCAACTGTCCATCCATTGATTCAACCAACCATTCAATTCTCTGCCCATCTAACCCACCTACCCATCTAACCATCCAGCTGTCCATCCCCCAACCATTCATCTGTTCAAACATCAATTCCTCCATCTGTCTGTCTTCTCTCCAACCACATTTATTGGGTACAGACGCAACTCAGAGACATTGCAGATTCGGTTCCAGACCACCAAAATAAAGCAAGCCACGTGGGTTTCGTTGGCTTCCCAGGGCACAGACAGGTTCTATACACACTGTATTATGTAGTCTGTTATGTGCACAATAGTACTGTGTCTAAAACATGGCCATTCCTTAATTAAAAAGTACTTTATTGCTAAAAACTGCTATCATCTGAGCCTTGGGTGAGTCACAGTAACATCAAAGACCACTGATCACCCTAACAGGCATTCTCAACCCCTGTGACCCCTACACCATCGGCATGATGATGACCTCACAGTAACCAGGAGGCCCAAGTTCAAGGGCTGCTCTTGCCAGGTCAACCTTGGGCCAGCCCACTGGCCCTTTCTAAGCCTTGCTTTCTCATCTGTGGGGTCAGAAGGATGAAACAAGCAGCCTTGAGACCCGGGGAATGCCCTGCCTATGTTGGGAGTGGCTGTCCCTGAGCTTTCGTTAGTGGCCATGCACTCCTGCAGGGGTGCCCGGCCAGGGGCCCTGCCTGCTTCGCCCTCAGCGGGGCTCAGCCTGTGCCCCGTGTCACCCTTGCCCTGCAGTGCCCCCGCGCATCACGCTGCCGCCCAGCCTCCCAGGCCCCGTGCTGCTCCACAGCCCGGTTCGGCTGACCTGTAACGCCACCGGGGCTCCCAGCCCCCTGCTGATGTGGCTGAAGGATGGAAACCCCGTGTCCACTGCAGGGACCACTGGTCTCCAGGTCAGTGGGGGTGGGGGGGTGCCCAGCTCACCTCTCTGGTGCCTCAGTAGGTGCTGGGAACGGAGGTCAGGGCCTGGGAACGCCGGGGGGAGAGGGCAACAGCAATGGCCCAGGATGGCTGGCTGCAGAGAGGAAGGAGAGCAGCTAAAAGGGGTCAGGGGCCAGGTGGTCTCCAGGAACAAGGCCCACCACCAATATAAGATACAATCATAACATAACGTAGTGTAACATAACGTACATTGCATTGTGCATAGGATGGACAGGGAAGCCTGGCCTGCTGCAGTCCACGGGGTCACAAAGAGTCGGACACGACTGACTGAACTGAACTGAACATAACATAATGTTAATGTAATATATGTTAGGAACCGAATAGATAATTTAAAATTTTCTAGTAACTGCATTAGACAGAGTAAAAAGACACAGGTGAAGCCAATTTTAATCATACATTTTAGGGCATTTCCTGACTATCCAGTTATTAGGACTCCGTGCTTCCACTGCAAGGGCCAGGGGTTTGATCCTGGGTCAGGGAACTAAGAGCCTGCAAGCTGCACAGTGCAGGCAAAATAAATGAACGAATAAACAAAGAAACAAGCAAACAGAATACCCTTTGGCTATATAAAACGAGAATATTTTAAAAACTGCTGTATAGAAAATACATTTTAGCTCACCCAGTATATCCAAAAAGTGTTGCTGTATCAAGTGATCATTATAAAACATCATTAACCAGACATCTTACCTTCTCCTTTTTGTACAAACCCTTTGAAATCTGTCGTGTATCTTATGCATGGGGACTGGCCAATATCTCAAGGGTTCCCAGCCCCAGCCCTACTCCCCAGGGGACCCTTTCTCAGGACCGATGGAATTGCCCACCAGCCAGCAGAGGTTCTGAGGTTCGGGTATATCTTGCATTTCCACTGCATTGCTGGGGGCTCTGGGGGCCTGGGGCAGCTGCCCAGGTGCGCCTGCCAGCAATGCCAGCTTGTGAAGGGGACTGATCGCCTGTGGACTTTCTTCTGGGGTACAGGTCTTCCCTGGGGGCCGGGTCCTCATGCTGTCCAGTGCCCGGGCCTCCGACTCTGGCAGCTACTCCTGTGTGGCCGTGAGTGCAGTGGGCGAGGACCGCCGGGACGTCATCCTGCGTGTCCACAGTGAGTCTTGGGCCCCGGGGGCTACCGGGTGCGGGCTGGGGGCTCGAGACAGTGGGGCTGGGGCATCCCCGGAGGGTGGATGTGACAGGTCTGTCCTGAGACTGCATCTGCCTTCACGTAGGGTCCGCTGGACCCCCCGAGCCATATCTTAAACTGTGAGCTCCCCTGTCATGGACAGGTGGGCTTGCGGGCCCTTTCTTCAGTGATAACATCTGATACAGCTGAAGTACAAAATCAAGGGTCTTCCCTGGGGGTCCAGTGGTTAAGACTCTGTGTTCCCAATGCAGGGGCCACGGGTTTGATCCCTGATCAGGGAACTAAGATCCCATATGCTGTGCATGGCCTGGTCTAAGACCTTAAATAAATAAAGATTAAAGTTTCTTTTTAAAAAATTTATAAAAGTAAAGTACAAAATCATAATCAGAATATTGACGTCATAACCCACCATCCTATTGAGGTTTGGGGGTCTCCTCTGCCAGTTGTTGAGGGGAGGACAAGAGGGCTTCAGCTCAGGGGGTGGCCCCCATCCTCACGGCACCTCCCTGTCCCCCGTGTTTGCTCCTGGCTGCTGGAAGTGGTGGGGGGGGTTCTGACTCAGGATGGGACTCGACTCACCTGCCTAAGACAGCCCCCGCCCCGCCCCCTCCCGCAGCGCCCCCCAGCATTCTCGGAGAAGAGCGGAACGTGTCTGTCGTGGCCAACGAGTCCGTGGCCCTGGAGTGCCGAAGCCACGCTTACCCCCCTCCCGTGCTGAGCTGGCGCAAGGACGGCCGCCCTCTGGAGCCCCGGCCTGGCGTCCACCTCTCTGCAGACAAAGCCTTGCTGGAGGTGTGTGGCCTCCCAGGCCACCAAAGAGGGCCCCACCGTGAGCAGAGCTGAGCCCTGACCCGGGCGGGCTGGGACACAGCCTCCAATATCAGTTCAGCTCATCTCAACTTGCAGCCCATTCAGTCCCCAGACCCAGCGGAGCTGCTTTCAGCCAAACTGGGATGGAGAGCGAAGCCCCAGGACTGAGCCCTGGGAGCTTCTCTCAGCCCCTTCAGTTCAGTTCAATTCAGTCACTCAGTCGTGTCTGACTCTTTGCGACCTCATGGACCGCAGCACACCAGGCCTCTCTGTCCATCACCAACTCAAATTTATGTCCATTGAGTGGGTGATGCCATCCAACCATCTCATCCTCTGGCATCCCCTTCTCCTCCCACCTTCAATCTTTCCCAGCATCAGGGTCTTTTCAAATGAGTCAGCTCTTGGCATCAGGTGGCCAAAGTATTGGAGTTTCAGCTTCAGCATCAGTCTTTCTCAGCCCCTTCCCTCCCCTCAAAGCTTTCCACCCATTTTTCACTCCTTGCTGGAAAGCCTTCTTGCCTTTGGGCATTTAAGGCCCTTCATCTGGCCCGGCAAGGCAAGGGTTCATTAGTCGGGGTGGTCTAGAGTCGGCCCAGATCTCACTGTTATCGGCCCCTCCTGACTGTGGCAGTCACTTCCTGTCTCGACCTCTCTGACCTGTGAGCACGGTGACACCTTTCTCCTGGGCTGGCAGGGAGAATTCCAGAGAGTGCCTGTGTGGTCTCCACTTGCCCCAGAGAACAGCTCATCCACAAAAGCTAGGGGAAGGGGGCACAGCTCCAAGCTTTTGGGGAGCATGCTCCGCTCCAGCCTGCTCCTCCTTCCCCCAGCGCCCTACACTTTGTGATGTGATCATTCCTAACTCTGAGCACCTTCAGTTTGGCTTCCTCCGCCTGGAATACTGCCCCCTCCTTCCTCTTTCATTCTTCAAAGCCACAGCCCGGCTCCATTATCCCCCAGGTCAAGATCTGACCCCTGAGACAGGGCCCCTTCCGCCTCCCCCTTGGGACATGGCTATAGATGCGCAATGGGGTGAGGCTGGCAGGGCCACCAAGCCCCTGGCTCCCAGAAACTTCCCGGTGCTGGAGGTACAGTGGGTGTTACCATTGGCTTATCAACCTCCAGGTTCCAGGTGGGAGCATGGGCTCGGTGAGGGAAAGTGACAGGCCCAGGGTCACACAGATGTGGTACCATCTCTGTGCTGGACCCCTGATGGGTGGTTTTGCTCCCGGCCAGGTGGACAGAGCCGATGTGGGGGATACAGGCCGCTATACCTGCGAGGCGCTGAACCAAGTGGGCCGCTCGGAGAAGCGCTACAACCTCAATGTCTGGGGTGAGGGTCTCCCCGGCTGGGCTGCGCTGGGGCTGGCTCTCAAGCCCAGGGCGGAGGGCGGTGCTGCCTTGAGTGGGTCCCAGGACACAGCCTTCCCCAGCCCCACCCTCTCCCCGGGGGCTCTCTCTCACCCCGGCCCCCAGCTTCCCGCCCTCCTCACCTCTGCTCCGTGTTTACTCAGTCCCTCCAGTGTTCCCCTCGCGGGAGCCGCGCACCCTGACCGTGACCGAGGGGCACCCCGCCAGGCTCTCCTGCGATTGTCGGGGCGTTCCCTTCCCCAGGATCTCCTGGAAGAAGGACGGTAGGCTGGCTGAGCCCCAGGCTCACTGCCCCACCCATGGAGGCTCTCCCTGCCCTTGCTTCCGACCCTGGCTGAGATAGAGACAGGTGCAAGTGCTGGTTAGAGAGGCCCCCCCCACGCCCCTCCAGCCCCCTCTCAGCCAGTGAGAGCTAGACTGATCTCACGGCCTCCCGTCGGATGTCTCTTCTTCCAGGAAGCCCTCCCTGACCTCCCTCCCAGTCTAGGGAGAGGACCTCCTTGACACCGCCCCTGTGTGTTAACTTGTCATGTCACCCACCTTAGCCCTTCAGTGTCTGCTGCTCCATGAATCCCTGAGCCCCGGGAGGCATCGTCTGGGAATTCAGCAGGGGCTTAGCAGTACCTGGTACAAAACAGATGCTCAGGGAATATTTGGAATTCATTCATTTAACTAGTATTTACTGAGAGCCTGTCTGTGCCAGGCATCGTTCTAGGTCCTAGAAATGCATCACTGGATCAAGACAGATAATCAGTGAGAAAGGAGTACAGGCATACCTTGTTTTAATGCACTGTGTTTAGAGTTTCACCGGTGTTATGTATTTTACAAATCGAAGGTTTATGGCAACCCTGCCTCCAAAAGGTCTATTGGTGTCATGTTTCCAACAGCATTTGCTCACTTTGGGTCTCTGTCACAGTCTGATAATGCTCGCAGTATTTATGACTTCATTGTTATTATTAAGTCTGTTGTGGTGATCTGTGCTCAGTGATCTCTGATGTTACTATTGAAGAAAGTTTATGACTTGCTGAAGGTTCAGATGATGGTTAGCTTTTTAAACTATCTTTAATTAAGTTGTGTACGTTGTTTTCTTTTCACATAATATTGCACACTTAACAGATTCTGGTATCAGCGTATATGCACCAGGGAACCAAAAATTCATGTGGCTCACTTCACATCGATACTTGCTTCATTTCGGTACTCTGGAACTGAAACTGCTATTTCTGAGGTGTGCCTGTAAATGACTTAATAGCTGATGTGATGAATGCTTTGGAGAAAACTATAAGCCAAGAAAGAGGAGAAGGTTGCTGGGGGAGCGGTGGGATTTGCCATTTTAAGCTGACCAAGCAGACATGAAGAAGGTGAGGGATGAACATGAGACGACTGTAGGGAAAAGCATTCCAGGCAGAGGTGATAGCAGGTGCAAAGGCCCTGGGGCAGGAGTGAGTCAAGCGTGTTTGAAGAACAACAGAGGGGTCAGTGGGGTTGCAGCAGATTCAGCTGGCGATGGTCACGTGAGCTATGATGGCTGGGTCAAAGGCTGTTGTAAGGATCCCAGCTTTTACCTTGAGTGAGATGGGCTGTTTTAGGAGTCTGGAATGGAGATGGAGACAGGTGCAGGTGCTGATTGTGGAGGGACACAATCTGGTTTGTACTTAGCAAGTTCCTGCCAGCATGAAAAGAACAGACCGTTGGGAACAAGGGTGGGAGCAGGGTGCCAGTGAGGGGGCTTCTGCAAGGACTCCAGGCAAGAGAAACTGGCACCTGGACTAGGTGGGTAGCCAGGAGGTATTGAGAGGCGGCCATCGTCTTCTGGATGCATTTCAGAGGTGATGCTGGCAGGATTTCCTGATGGCTGGGATAAAGGGCTAAGGAGAATGAGGAGCCGAGGATGACTTGAAGTTTTGGCCTGGCAATCGAGAGAGTTGCTACCATCACCAAGACAGAGAGGCTGTGAGGGCAGGTTTATGGGGCCAGACCAGGAGTTTGCAGCATTTTAATTTTCAGATCTGTTAGACATCCAATGAGATGTTAAATGGGCAGTCAGCCAGAGGTGTCTGGAGCTCAGAGACGTCTGGGCTAAGAATAAATCCGGAAGTGACAAGACAAGCTGAAATCACCAGAGGAGACAGCGTGGACAGAGAATAGAATGTGAGAGTGAGGGAGCGTGTCGTGTGGCCACCCGGGCCCCTCCCCCGGCTGGGACACGTGCTGGTGGATGATGGGAGCCCAGAGGGCTGCTCCTCCGTGAACAGGTGCAGGGTGATGGAAGTTAGCGCCTACAGGGTTGCAAAATCCTTCCCTGCATCGGGGTCTCCTTGCTGCCAGGTGTGCCTGCTGCTTGGTTTCTCTCTCCCACCGCTGTAGCTAGACAGATGGGTCATTCACTCAATAGCCTTCACTAAGCCCTATTATATGCCAGGCCCCGGAGAGCCTCCAAGGACCCCAGAGGGAAAGTGAGGCAGGGTCTTCCCTCCAGGACAGCCCAGGCCAGGGAGGGATTCAGATGTGCCACCTGTAAGTAGAGCTGGGTTGGGGAGAAGCTCAGAGTTGTGGGTTATCAGAGGGGGGTTCTGGGATCAGATTTGGGGCTCAGGGAAGTCTTCCTGGTGGAGGTGATGTTTAGTGGGCATCTGCGGGATGAGCAGGAGTTGGCCAGGATGGATGGGAGGACAGATATTCAAGGTGGAAGGACCAGGGACCAAGGGCTTCTTTCTCATGCATCCAGGTCAGCCTCTGCCCAGGGAGGGGGCCAGCCTTGGGCAGGTGTCAGCTGTGGGGCGGCTGCTGTATCTGGGACAGGCCCAGGCAGACCAGGAGGGAACGTACACCTGTGAGTGCAGCAACGTGGCTGGAAACAGCAGCCAGGACCAGCAGCTAGTGGTGTATGGTGAGTCGGACTGGGATGACCTGGGCCAGGCGGAAGGGGCTGGAAGGGGCTGGAAGGGGTCAGCCTGAAGGGTGGGCAACGAGGCCCCCTGGCAGGGCAGACCTCATCCCCAAAACCCAAGCAAAGACAGAAGCTGGATTCTCCTGTCCCCCTTTAGATTACTGCCATTTTAACTGCCCCCTCCAAGTCAGCTTCTTATAGCTCCTGACCGTGAGAGAGCAAGCAGCTTGATGCCAAGAGACCCCCAATGACCCAGAGAGAAAAAGGAAACCACAGCTTGAAACACCTGGAAACTAAAGAAATGTAAAATTGATATAAAGTTCCTATACGTGATGGAAACTCAAGTCTCCATCTACCTATCCTGTGGGGGATAAAATTAAATATCTCAGCCTTATAAAAATCATTTTAAAAAATAAAACCAAGAACACTACCGTCCAACCTCTTGGATAGAATCCCACCTGTGGAGCTATCCCCCACCCCCACCCCCAGGCCTAACAACTGTTTAGAAGCTCCTGATTTCCAAGGAAGAAAAGTTCTTACAAATCTTCAGCACCATGCTGTGAGCTCATTGTCCAAATGACAGGCCCTCCCGTGATTCCCAGGGTACGGGAGAGGGGGCCGGGATGCCGTGATGATCCCATTATAGAGATGTAAAGTGGAGGCCCGGACAGGTGAGGTCACCTGGCTAAGGTCACACGGCCAGCGAGAGGCAGGGGGTACACATGCCAGATGGAGGCGAGCGCAGAGCCTGGCCTGAGGCGTGGTGCCCAGCAGCCCCCTTCCCCGCGCCCCGCTCGACGTGCTTTCTCCCCACCCCAGTTCCCCCGCAGATTGCCGGTCCCCCGGAGCCCTACGCGGAGGTGTCCGTGGTTCAGGACGAGGAGGCCAGCCTGGAATGCAACGCCACAGGGAAACCCGCGCCCAGGGTGACGTGGGAGCGGGACGGGTGGCCCGTGGGGCCCGAGCCCGGCCTGAGGCTCCAGAACTACGGCCAGAATCTGCACGTGGCGCGGGCTCAGCCTGCCCACGCCGGGCGCTACAGCTGCGTGGCCGAGAACGAGGCCGGGAGGGCCGAGCGGAGGTTTTCGCTCTCCGTGCTCGGTGAGGACCGGCAGCCTCCGGGAGGAGGGCAGAAAGCGGCAAGGCAGCCTCCATCTCCGTGTTCCTGGGGCCACCTCTTTGTTCTGCCAGGAACCAGGCCTCCGGCGAATGCTGCTGTCAGGGGAAGCTGCGAACACTGCTCTCAAAATCAGGACCTGCTCCAAATAGTCCCCATTTCCCTTCCTCTCCCCCCACTTAAAAGAGTTATTTGTTTATTTATTTCGCTGCACCAGAACTTAGTTGCCACCTGTGGGATCTTTAGTTGCACCATGTAGGAGCTAGTTCCCTGACCAGGGATCGAACTTGAGGCCGCGCTGCATTTGGAGCCGGTGGTCTTAACCACTGGACCGCCAGGGAAGTCCCTTTTCCTCTCTCTCCTTTGCTGTTTCCCTGCTCTCTTCTGGGCAGATTTTATTCTGCATGGTTCCTGTGCGATGTTGGGATTTGGGTGTCCCGAAGAGATCAGCTAGACCATCTGTCATCTGTCTTAGGAAGTCAGGGTGGCTTCCTATAGGAGGTGACTTTTAAAGCTGAAATGTACAGGCTAAGTTGGAGTTCATCAGGAGCTGGGGTAAGAGGAAGAGTGTCGGGCAGAGGGAACAGACTCTGCGGAGGCCTAGAGCAGAGTGGCTAGAACAGCCTCCTGATTCTAATCTTTTACTGAGCTCCTACTGCATACCTCAGGCTGGAGGCAAGGAGTGGGAAGAGACAAGGAGAGAGGTGGGCAGGGGTCCTTTAGGGAAGGCCTTCTTATCATATCTCCAGTGTTGCTGGGACCCCAGGCCTCGCCCACCTGTCCCTGCCAGTGGGGCCTCCTTTCTGAATGGGACTCTGCTGTGTGGGTCTGGGGTCCCATCTGTGTTCCCTGTGGCTCTGATTTCTTTCTCCTTTGCTCAGTTTTGCTCCGTACCAGGGTCTGAGCTAAAGGCTTCACACATGTCCTTGTTGGATTCTCCTGGCGTTCCTCTGAGGGGTCAGGGAAACTGAGGCCTCAGCCTGATGCCAGAGTCCAGCATGTGGCCACCACTCACCCCCTTCAGTGGGAGCAGCTCTGAGATTGGGGGTGGGGGATTAGGGAGGCCAGTGGGGAGATGGGAGTGAGCATACAGCACCATCTGCATCCTGAATGCGGCTTCTTCTCTGTATCTAGTGCCTCCAGAGCTCATTGGCGACTTGGGCCCACTGACCAATGTCACAGCCACCCTGCACAGCCCCTTGTCACTGTTCTGTGAAGCCACAGGCATCCCACCACCAGGGGTCCGCTGGTTCCGAGGGGACGAGCCTGTCAGCCCTGGGGAGAACACCTACCTCTTAGCAGGTAAGGTCTGATACTCAGCTGCTGCCTCTGTCCATCACATGCCTGTGACCTCTGATCCTGCCCTGCCCAGCATGGTTGGGATAATCATTTCAGCTATTAGTCTCCCAAGAGTGCACCCCAAAACGCTGGTCAGATGAGGTGCTCCAGGAAAAAAAAAAAAAGGTTTAAATAAGTCTGGAAAAGGCTTCCTGTTCGATTTTCCTTGAGACCCACAGGAACCACTTGCATAGTCAAGGTTCTGATAAGTCCTGCAGCCAAAAAAAAAATTCTCACAGAGCTTATATAACCTCCCATGGAGCTGTAGCAAACTTTTAGAAATGCTAGTCCAAGCGCTTTCTCCTCTGAATACTCATCTTCCTCGCAAAGCTGGTTTGTGATGGTTCTTGCTGGAATACAAATGGAGAAACTGAGGCTCAGGAGGCAGTATCCTATCAGAATCTTGCAGGGACTTCCAGGCCCACTGAAGCTCAGCCTCAATGACCCATCAATTATTCCATGCAGTCCCAGCTGGGATGGTAAATAAGTTTCCCCTCGTGTATCACTTCCTGTCACTTGGTAGGGGCTACAATATTCATCGGATGAGATGAATTCAGAGACTGCATCTGGGTCCAGCAGAAAGGAGAGTGGTGATCGATTAGTGATGTCTGTCCTGGGTCCAGGAGTAGCCGTGATGACAAGTCCTGTATATCTGCTTTCCTTGGACTGGTCTTAGGAGATCCTTGTGTTCCTCTGAGAGGAACTGGTTCACCTCTGAGAGGTCCTTGGGAGAAGGTGGACTTTCACCAGGTCCATCGGAGTAGAATGGGGTTCTGATCTGAGCCAGGATTACATAAACCACTGCTGTGCTTTCAGCTCTAGTCAGTCCACAGAAGAGAGGGTAGCCAGGTGACAGAGTCTTCTGACTAGAACAGGGTCTAGTTTACCCTGTGCTTATGTGCTTAGTTGCTCAGTCGTGTCCGACTCTTTGCAACTCCATGGACTGTAGCCCATCAGGCTCCTCTGTCCGTGAGGATTCTCCAGGCAAGAATACTGGAGTGGGTTGCCATGCCCTCCTCCAGAGGATCTTCCCAACCCAGGGACTGAACCCAAGTCTCCCACATTGCAGGCAGATTCTTTACCATCTGAGTCACCCGGGAAGCTTAAGAGAAGTTTACCCTGGCGTAGGTCTAATATCCAGGCTTCCCTGGTGGCTCAGGGGTAAAGAATTCACCTGCTAATTCAGGAGATGAGGGCTTGATCCCTGGGTTGGAAAGATCCTCCGGAGGAGGAAATGGCAACCCACTCCAGTTTTCTTGCCTGGGAAATCCCATGGATAGAGGAGCCTTGCGGGCTGCAGTCCATGGGATTGCAAAAGAGTTGGACACAACTTAGCGACTAAACAACAGCAAGGACTAATGTCCAGAAGGCTCCATCCATCTGTTGACCCTCCGGGTCTCAGTTTCCCTCTCTGAGGAATGGAGCACTGTTGGAGGCAGATGCATAAACATCTAAATATAACGCCCGGAGTGCTCCTCTTCCCGGTGGGCAGCCTGGGCTCAGCTGGGCACAGAAGGCTGCTCGCAGCTGTGCTTGGAGCCCACTCTCCCGCTTCCCAGGCGGCTGGATGCTGAAGCTGACCCGGGCGCAGGAGCAGGACAGAGGCCTCTACTCGTGCCTGGCCAGCAACGAGGCTGGGGAGGCACGGAGGGACTTCAGCGTGGAGGTCCTAGGTACGTCACCGCCCGGTTCTCTCGGGCGCCCACCCATCCTTCCTTCCAGCCTGGGAGCCTCTGGGAGTGGACCCAGCACAGACAGGAGGGAGAGACCAAGCCTTGTCTTTGCCTCATTAGCAGCCTCTTCTCTGAGGCTGCCATAGAACTTTCCAGAAACAGCCAGAACCAACCCAAGATGAAAGGGGGCAAAGATTTTCGATACCACCCAACTGCCTTCCTCTGACTGGGGCCTTCTCCCAGCGGCACTGGTATTTGCCTCAGCCAGCTGCAAATTTTTATTAGACCCCTGCCCCATGGCAACAGGTGTGAGGGAATGGGGAAATGGAAGACAGACACAGTGGGTGCTTGGTTTCCTGCTCTGTGTTTGCTCAGCCCGGTCAGCGAGCGTCTGTCTTCCCTGCTTCTGGCAGTTCCTCCCAGTATTGAGAAGGAGGATGTGGAGGACGCAGTCAAGGTCCCTGAGGGGGAGACGGCCCACCTGACATGCAATGTCTCAGGTAAGGGCCACACAGTGGACTGGAGGAGGGTGAAGAGGCAGCTGTGGGGAGGAGGGGTCCTCAGAGATCTGGGGTGCCTGCCCACTGCCCTGCTGTTCCCTGCAGGGCATCCCTCGCCATCGTGGACTTTTCATTCTCTATGCCTCTGCCACAAACACTCTTCCCTACTCATCTGACTGCAGAACTCAGCCTCCAAGGTCCTCAGTTCAATTCAGCTCAGTCGCTCAGTCATGTTAGACCCTTTGCGACCCCATGGACTGCAACATGCCAGGCCTCCTTGTCCATCACCAACTCCAGGAGCTTGCTCAAACTCATGTCCATTGAGTTGGTGATGCCATCAAACCATCTCATCCTCTGTCGTCCCCTTCTCCTTCTGCCTTCAATCTTTCCCAGCATTAAGATCTTTTGCAGTGAGTCAGTTCTTTGCATAAGGTGGCAAAATATTGGAGTTTCAGCTTCAGCTTCAGTCCTTCCAATGAATATTCAGGACTGATTTCGTTTAGGATGGACTGGTTGGATCTCCTTGAAGTTCAAGGGTCTCTCAAGAGTCTTCTGCAACACCACAGTTCAAAAGCATCAATTCTTCGGCGCTCGGCTTTCTTTATGATCCCACTCTCACATCCATACATGACCAATGGAAAAACCATAACTTTGACCAGACAGACCTTTGTTGGCAAAGTAATGTCTCTGCTTTTTAATATGCTGTCTAAGTTGGTCATAGCCTTTCTTCCAAGGAGCAAGCATCTTTTAATTTCATGGCTGCAGTCACCATCTGCAGTGATTTTGGAGCCCAAAAAAGTAGTCTCTCACTGTTTCCATTGTTTCCCCATCTATTTGCATGAAGTGATGGGACTGGATGCCATGATCTTAGTTTTCTGAATGTTGAGTTTTAAGCCAGCTTTTTCACTCTCCTCTTTCACTTTCACCAAGAGGTTCTTTAGTTCTTCTTCGCTTTCTGCCATAAGGGTGGTGTCATCTGCATATCTGAGGTTATTGATATTTCTCCCAGCAATCTTGATTTCAGCTTGTGCTTCATCCAGCCCGGCATTTCTCATGATGTTCTCTGCATATAAGTTAAATAAGCAGAGAGACAATATACAGCCTTGATGTACTCCTTTCCCAATTTGGAACCAGTCTGTTGTTCCATGTCCAGTTCTAACTGTTGCTTCTTGACCTGCGTACAGATTTCTCAGGAGGCAGGTCAGGTGGTCTGGTATTCCCTTCTTATAAAGAATTTCCCACAGTTTATTGTGATCCACACAGTCAAAGGCTTTGGCATAGTCAATAAAGCAGAAGTAGATGTTTTCCTGGAACTCTCTTGCTTTTTCAGTGATCCAGTAGATGTTGGTAATTTGATCTCTAGTTCCTCTGCCTTTTCTAAAACCAGCTTGAACATCTGGAGGTTCACGGTTCACATACTGTTGAAGCCTGGCTTGGAGAACTTTGAGCATCAGTTTGCTAGCGTATGAGATGAGTGCAATTGTGTGATAGTTTGAGCATTTTTTTGGCATTATCTTGCTTTGGGATTGGAATGAAAGCTGACCTTTTCCAGTCCTGCGGCCACTGCTGAGTTTTCCAAATTTGCTGGCATATTGAGTGCAGCACTTTCACAGCATCATCTTTTAGGATTTGAAATAGCTCAGCTGGAATTCCATCACCTCCACTAGCTTTGTTCATGGTGATGCTTCCTAAGGCCCACTTGACTTTGCATTCCAGGATGTCTGGCTCTAGGTGAGTGATCACACCATCGTGATTATCTTGGTCGTGAAGATCTTCTTTGTACAGTTCTTCTGTATATTCTTGCCACCTCTTCTTAATGTCTTCTGCTTCTGTTAGGTCCATACCATTTCTGTCCTTTACTGAGCCCATCATTTCATGACATGTTCCCTTGGTATCTCTAATTTTCTTGAAGAGATCTCTAATCTTTCCCATTCTGTTGTTTTCCTCTATCTCTTTGCACTAATCACTGAGGAAGGCTTTCTTATCTCTCCTTGCTATTCTTTGAAACTCTGCTTTCAAATGGGTATATCTTACTTTTTTCCTTTGCCTTTCACTTCTCTTCTTTTCTCAGCTATTTATAAGGACTTCTCAAACAAACATTCTGCCTTTTTGCGTTTCTTTTTCTTGGGGATGGCCTTGATCACTGCCTCCTGTACAATGTCACGAACCTCCGTCCATAGTTCTTCAGGCATTCTGTCTATCAGGTCTAATCCCTTGAATATGTTTGTCACTTCCACTGTACAATCATAAGGGATTTGTTTTAGGTCATACCTGAATGGTCTAGTGATTTTCCCTACTTTCCAATTTAAGTCTGAATTTTGCAATAAGGAGCTCATGATCTGAGCCACAGTTAGTTTCCAATCTTGTTTTTGCTGACTATTTAGACTTCCATCTTTGGCTGCAAAGAATATAATCAATCTGATTTCAGTAGTGATCATCTGGTGATGTCCACGTGTAGAGTCTTCTCTTGTATTGTGGGAAGATGTTGTTTGCTATGACCAGTGTGTTCTCTTCACAAAACTCTGTTAGCCTTTGCCCTGCTTCATTTTGTACTCCAAGGCCAAATTTGCCTGTTACTCCAGGTATCTCTTGACTTCCTACTTTTACATTCCAGTCCCCTGTGATGAAAAGGACATCTTTTTTGGGTGTTAGTTCTGGAAGGTCTTGTAGATCTTCATAGAATCGTTCAACTTCAGCTTCTTCAGCATTACTGATAGAGTCATAGGCTTGGATTCCTGTGCTACTAAATGGTTTGCCTTGGAAACAAACAGAAATCATTCTGTTTTTGAGATTGCCTCCAAGTACTGCATTTCAGACTCTTTTGTTGACTATGAGGGCTAGTCCATTTTTTTCTAAGGGATTCTTGCCCACAGTGGTATATATAATGGTCATCTGAATTAAATTCACCCATTCCAGTCCATTTTAGTTCACTGATTTCTAAAATGTCGATGTTTACTCTTGCCATCTCCTGTTTGACCACTTCCAATTTACCTTGATTCATGGAGCTAACATTCCAGGTTCCTATGCAGTGTTGTTCTTTACAGCATCAGACCTTGTTTCCATCACCAGTCACTGGGTGTCTTCATTCTTTCTGGAGTCATTTCTCTGCTGTTCTCCTACAAGGTCCTAGTGTTCCCTTGTTCCAGCATTGACTCCACTGGGCCATAGTGGCCTTGTGACATCTGTCTCCCCCAGCCCGGCTCTGAGCTCCATGAGAACCGAGGACTGTCTTGTCACCATGGTTCCCCAGGGCCTGGCAAAGTAGGCTCCTGTTAATGCTTGTGGCCTGGGAGAGATGGATGGATGGATGGATGGATGGATGGGTAAATGGGTGAATGTGTGTATGTATGAATGGACAAAAGGATGGATGGATGGGGTGGGGTGGGTAGATGAATGGATGGATGGATGGAAGGAATAATTTGCCTTTATGTCCTGCCTGTCTGTACCAAGCCATCCCTGCCCACAACCTGGGAAAGGAAGTGGTAACCAAATCACATAGGAAAGGGTCCAGGCCAGATCTGATGGCTGCTTCTGTGTCTTGCCCTGCCGCACGGGCCTCTGGACTGAAATAGAGAACCATGTCTCCCACTCCATCTCAGAGCAGCCTCTGACCTCTGGTTTGACCTGGTGAAAACCTACTGAGTCGTTTGACCTGCCTCTCCCCTCTGCATATAGGCCACCCACAGCCCAAGGTCACATGGTTCAAAGACGGCCGACCCCTGGCTAGTGGAGACGCCCACCAGGTTTCTCCAGATGGAGCCCTCCTGCGGGTCCTCCAGGCCAACCTGTCTAGTGCGGGCCACTACTCCTGCATTGCAGCCAACGCCATAGGGGAAAAGACCAAGCATTTCCAGCTTAGCGTCCTGGGTAAGTGCCAAACATCTCCTGGTGACCCAGGTTCAAGCAGAAGGGAATACCAAGGTGACCAACTCCTTACGAGCAGCTTCCCACAAAGCACTTGATTTTTGTTTCTTCCATGTCAGCAACAACAAAAGAAATAATAGTGGGTATATTGGGTAATCATCTACCGCGAGCTAGGCATTTGGACAGGCCTGATTGCCTGATTAGTTGAACGGGGAGCACACCGAGCAGCACATGGGGTCTTAGTTACTCGACTAGGGATCGAAGCCAAGCCCTGTGCTCTGGAAGGCAGAGTCCTAACCACTGGACCACCAGGGAGTCCCCTGACTATCCTAGGAGGCGGGAGATGTGCTTGTCCCCCAGTCACCAATGAAGCTGTGAGGCTTAGAGAGGTGACAAGACTCCAGGCCTCAGGGTGGGGGCTTACACCCGGGCAGTCATTCTCCCAAGAGCCATCAGCATGAACTGTCTCATTAGGAGAAGCAGGGCTCTAGAAGACTAGACAGATCCGTTTTTCAAAATGCTGTTGGTGGGACTTCCCAGATGGCTCAGTGGTAAAGAATCTGCCTGCAATGCAGGAGACACAGGAGACCCAGGTTCGATCCCTGGGTCGGGAAGATCCCCTGGAGGAGGACATGGCAACCCATTCCAGCATTCTTGCCTGGAGAATCCCATGGACCAAGGAGCCTGGCAGGCTGCAATCCATGGGGTCGCAAAGAGTCAGACATGACTGAAGTCACTTAGCGTGCACAGCACACACAAAACTTCCCTAGAAGCCCAGCGGTTAAGAATCTACCAGCCAACGCAAGGGACAGGTTCGATCCCTGCTCTTGGAAGATTCCACATGGCCTGGGGCAACTAACCCTGTGTGCCACAACTACTGAGCCCGAGGTCTAGAGCCTGCAAGCTGCAATTACTGGGCCTGCACACCCTAGAGCCCAAGGTCTGCTACAGGAGAAGCCACCACAAAGAGAAGCTTGTATAGCCTGTATAGCTGTGATCCCTCGTCACAGCTAGAGAAAGCCCGCACGTAGCAACAAAGACCCAGAGCAGCCAAAATTAGTTAATAAAAAATAAAATAAACTGCTGTTGGTAAAAAGGAGGGTCCCCAGCAAGAGCTGAAAGAGAATATTTGGTGACCAGTGAAGGCAGAGCTATTTTACTCAGCAGAGAACAAAACTCCACCCCTACCTCTGCTCAGAGCAGGGTACAAATCAGAACCACACACACAACTGGGAAGACTGTGGTTAAATTAGTGGATGTCTGGATGTTAAGAGGGGCTTCCCAGGTGGCGCAGTGGTAAAGAATCCGCCTGCCAGTGCAGGAGACACAGGAGACGAGGGTTCGATCCCTGGGTCAGGAAGATCCCCTAGAGGAGGAAATGGCAACCCACTCCAGTGTTCTTGGAAATCCCACGGACAGAGGAGCCTGGCGCGCTGCAGTCCACGGGGTCATAAAGAGTCGGACACAACTGAGCCTGCACACACACGGATGTTTAAGAGCTTATTGGGGAAACAAAGGCAGACTTGACCAGCTTCCCCTATGATATTGCTTAGGAAGGGAGAGCCTGGGCTCTGGGCCGCCCAGGCCTGAATTGAAGTCTGGCCACACAGGGCGTGGTTCCTCTGAGCCTCGTTTCCCATCTTTGTAACACAAACAACAACAGCACCGAAGCCCAGCCCCAGGGTCTCAGACTTTTCCGGGTCCTCGGGCCCAGGGCGGGGGATCCCTGCTCAGGAGCCCACCCCCTGCCCCACCGCAGTGGTTCCCACCATCCTGGGAGTGACGGAGGACAGCATGGACGAGGAGGTGACCGTGACCATCAACAACCCCATCTCTCTGATCTGCGAGACGCGGGCCTTTCCTGCCCCCACCATCACCTGGATGAAGGACGGGGCCCCTTTTGAGGCCTCGAACAACATCCAGCTGCTCCCAGGTGATGCCCTCGAGGGGATGGGGGGGAAGAGGGTGCAGGTGATACGTCACCAGCCTGGGTCAGAGGCAGGGAGCCATGGGGTGAGCCTGGCCGCTGCCCTACCCCAAGCAGGCACCCACGGGCTGCAGATTCTGAATGCCCAGAGGGAAGACGTGGGCCAGTACACCTGCGTGGTCACCAATGAGCTGGGCGAGGCCATGAAGAACTACCACGTGGAAGTCCTCAGTGAGTCAGGGACCGGCCAGGGCACCAGCTGGGTGGGCAGGAGGCTGCCCGAGAATGCCGGGGCTGCACTTGACACTCCAGGTGCCTTCATGTGACTTTTCTCCTCTGATGGTCCCTGGCCAGCCAGGCCAGCTCGGTCCATTTAGGGCCTAGAACTTAAGAGGAGGGAACCAGTGAGTTAAGACGGTCACATGGATGCCTAGACCCGCAGCAGTCCTGGCTTCCTTCTGCCACTTGTGCTGCAGAGCAATAATAGCGTCTGCAGCTGGAGACCTGGCACCCCTGGAAGGGTCCCCAGAGGTCACCCCAGAAATCCCCCTGCCTCAGACCTGCCCTGTCCCATAACCATCTCTCCCCAGGAGCAGGCGGGTTTCCAGGCTCCCTGTTCCTCTGCTCTGGAGAGCCAGCCCCCTCCACTTCTGGGATGGGCTTAGGGGCCGGGGGGTGCAGGGTCTCGGCACGTCTTCTCCCGGCCTGCTCCTCAGACTCCTTTATGGTTTCAGTCCCCCCTTCCATCTCCAAAGATGACCTCTTCGGGGAGGTCAGCATGAAGGTAGTGAAGACCAAGGTCAACAGCACCTTGACCCTGGAGTGTGAGTGCTGGGCCATGCCCCCACCCACCATCAGCTGGTACAAGGACGGACAGGTGAGCTCAGGAGCCCCTGGCAGCCTCAGATTCTCAATCTGGGTCCCCCTTATCTGCAGAACCTTCCAGAAAAGGCAGTCATAGCAGCAGGCCCCAGAGCTGTCCTGGGCCCTGCCCCGTCCTTTATATTTTAATAAGAAGTTCAATTCTTTACAGAAAACAAGTCTCACGAGCATGAAACCCTATATTCACTCACTGAATTCTCTTCTAATTTTTACATTCTGTGAGTCTGGTATTACAGAATTGTCAGGGTGCTCTGACCACTTTATGTGGTGTTTTAAAAACCATGTGAAAATGGAAATACACCCATCTGGGTGCTTGCTAGCCCTCATTCCTGATCTCTGTCCCCTCTCTTTCCACCTCCAGCCCGTGACCCCCAACCAGCGTGTCCACATCCTCGGCGAAGGACGGCTGCTCCAGATCCAGCCCACGCAGGTCTCCGATTCCGGGCGATACCTGTGTGTGGCCACCAACGTGGCTGGTGAGGATGACCAGGCCTTCAACGTGCTCATCCAGGGTGCGTGGGGCTACGGGGCGGGGGTCAGTGGGACTTGGGGGGCGTCAGTGCTTCTGGGGCGACCTGGCAGGAGGGCTCTGTTCTCATCGCTGTCGGCACGTCTGGCCCCCCTGAACGCTGGCCTGGGCTCTTTCATGAACTGACCTGGGGACCGAGACATCACTGCTCCCCAGGCCTTAGTTTTGCCTTGGTGAGATTCAGATGATCAGGGAACTTTCCTGATGGTCCAGTGGTTAAGACTTCCCCTTCCAGTGCAGCGGGTGTGGGTTCCTGGTCCAAGAACGCAGATCCCATAGGCCTCCTGGCCAAAAAAAACCAAAGCATAAAACAGAAGCAATATTGTAGCAGAGTCAATAAAGACTTTTAAAAAATGGTCTGCATCAGAAAAAAAGATCTTTAAAAAAATTAGCTGATAACAAAGGAAGAAAGATCATTTTAAAAAACTGCTTTGATGGGAGGGATTGGCTCAATCAGTGGAATTTCCCTGCCCAGGGGAGGCTGGGACGGGAATCTCTGGGCGGAAGTTCTTGCCCATCTCTCAATGGTGTGTCTTGACGGCTTTGTCCCCCGCTCCCCAGTACCCCCCATATTCCAGAAGGTGGGCGATGCCACTGCAGACTTTGAGACCCCGTTCCGGGAGGAAGAGGCCCGGGGCGGGGTGACGGAATACCGGGAGGTCGTGGAGAACAACCCCGTCTACCTGTACTGCGACACCAACGCGGTGCCAGCCCCGGAGCTGACCTGGTACAGGGAGGACCGCCCCCTCTCGGTCGAGGACGGGGTGTCTGTTCTGCAAGGTAGGCCAGGGCGGCGTGGAAGAGCGGGCCCTTCACAGGCAGGCACCAGGGCCATGCCCACACCAGAGTGGGTCCCCTCCGCCTTTGGTGCGGCCCGAGGTCTCCTGCCTGGCGCTTGCTGTCTGACCCCCGGCAGGGCATATGTCCACTCTGGACCTCAGCCACCTTTCATAAACTGGGGCTAGAAGTCCTTTACCTGTCTGAAGGCAAGAACAGGATCCCCTTCTGCCTCTGGTTAGAACAGAGGTCCTCATCTGCACCACGCCCACCTCTGGGATTGGAGATCTGTAATGTTCTGGCCCCTTTTTCTGGGGGGAGGGGGCAGTTCCTTTATTAAGACCCCAAATGTTGAAGAAGCTCTCATGGGGCTCTGATGCCCACCCAGGATCCAAGATCATGGCTCATGTGACCTTAAAAAAAATTATTCATTTTTAATTGGAGGATAGTCTCTTTACAGCACTGTGTTGGTTTCCGCCATATATCAAAACGAATCAGCTGGAAGCATACGCATGCCCCTCCCCTCTTGACTCGCCCTCCCACCTGCCACCCCTCTAGGTTGTCACGTGACCTTTTTATGTCTTTTTCCTGCTTTACATATTTGTTTATTTAAAGTTGGGCTTCCCTGATAGCTCAGTCGGTAAAGAAATTTTAAAGTTATTTGCTTTTTTGTTAAGAACATAAACACTTTTTATTTTTTTATATTAAAAAATTTTTTAATTTTTGCAGTGTTGTGCTGGTTTCTGCCATGCAAAATGCAAATCAGCCGTTATCATACAGTACACCCCTCCCTCCTTGGCCTCCTCCCCTCCCCCATTCCATCCATCCAAGTCATCACTGAGCACCAGGCTGGGCTCGCTGTGCTACACAACAGCTTCTCACCAGCTATCCATCTCATGGATGTTGTGTATTTATGCTGATGCTACTTTCTCCATTTGTCCCACTCTCTGCCTCCCCCACTCTGTCCACAAGTCCAATCTCTACATCTGCGTCCCCATTCCTTCCCCACAAATAGGTTCATCAGTATCAGTTTTCTAGATCCCATATATATGCGTTAATACACTATATTTGTTTTTCTCTTTTTGGCGTACTTCACTATGTATATAACAAGCTCTAGGTTCACCCACCTTGCTAGAACTGGCTCAAATCCCTTCTTGTTTCATGGCTGAGCATATATTCCATTGTGTTTACGTACCACATGTCTTTTATTCACTCATCAGTCAAAGGGCATGTAGGTTGCTTCCATGTCCTGCCTAAACAACTGCTTTATCTTAGGATAGTTTTTTTACGGATGGCTTTGAATTAAAGGGCTCTGGGGATGGGGCTTAGAAACGCCTGGCTTCCCTGGCGGGGTCCAGGACTGGGAGGAATCCCAGACACAGAGCCGGATGGGGTGGTCGCCTGGCTCGCAGTCGCACGGTGCCCTGCCGGCGCAGGTCAGTGGTGACGCTGGTGGTAGAGGGAAGAAAGAGGTGGGCTGTAGGATGAACAGTCATGCCAGGGTTTGGACTTGGGTGCTTGTGAAAGAAGGCGAGCCCTTGGAGATCTGGGAGAGGCTGTGCTTACAGAAAGATGTAATTGACCCCTTGAATGGCCACTGCCCTCTGGCCTGGGGACACAAAGAGCTCAGTCACATGCTGACCTCCAGTCCCACCACTAGCCCCTGACCCTGGCCACAGGACCCCTAATCCTGGGCACACAGCACTCCTAGTCACAGCTGACCTTAATTCTGGCCCTGATCATAGATTAATCTCACACATGAAGTGACCCCTCCCTTGACCGTGGCCGCAGCCTCCCTAGTCCAGGCTACCATCCCTTGGCTCTGCATATAATGAGCCCCTGGTTCTAATCCTGCTCACAGCCCGTCACATCCTGGGTCGGCCACCCCCAACCCAGGATCCTGAGTGCACAGTGACCCTAACCCCACTCCTGCTAGATACCAGTTCCAGCCCCCTCGATGCCAGAGTCTGGCCCTGGCTGGCTCTCGATCACAGAGGGTCCCAGGTGACACCCCCCAAGAGCCCCCACCTCCAACCACTCCAGCCTCCTGAGAGCCTCTGCCCAGACATGTGCCCAGGTCTCTGCCTCTTCTCTCTGCCTTCATTAAGGAGCTGGGCTCAGCCCTGCCAGGTACTCTTAGGAAGCCTCAGTTTTTCCATCTGTAAGATGGGAGTTGTGACAGCACACAGAGTCAGAGGCTGGGGGAATGCTCAGCCCAGGGCCTGGTGCAGAGTAAGCCATTACTGCGCTTTAACTGACCCTCTTGACCCGTGACCCGGGCACAGCAGGTGCTTCTCTGCATGTCACAGGTTAAGTGAGGGGAGTGGAGCGGTGATGTGTCCCAGGTCCCCTCCAGGGGAATGGGCAGGTTCCTTGGTTCTTGCTCAGACTTCTGTCTCCCCCATGTCCCTGCAGGGGGCCGGGTCCTGCAGATCCCCCTGGTACGGGCGGAGGATGCAGGAAGGTACTCGTGCAGGGCCTCCAACGAGGTGGGCGAGGACTGGCTGCACTACGAGCTGCTGGTACTGAGTGAGTGGCCTGGCCTGGGGGTGGGCAGGGTGGGAGGCTCAGGTCTAAGGCCCCATGACGGCCCCCCACCTCCAGAAGGGGGCCCAAGTAGAGAGCAGGTGTAGTCCTGCCATTCTCCAAAGTGAATGATGCAGGGCTTTCGAGCTCAGACTCTGAAACCAGACTGGACTAGGTTCAGATTCCAAGCGAGCTGCTTCCTGGGGCTTCCCTGGTAGCTCAGACAGTAAAGAGTCCACCTGCAAGGCAGGAGACATGGGTTCCATCCTCGGGTTGGGAAGATCCCCTGGAGAGGGGAATGGCTACCCACTCCAGTATTCTTGCCTGGAGAATCCCAGGAAAAGGGGAGCCTGCCGGGCTACGGTCCATGCGATTGCAAAGAGCTGGACACGGCTGAGTGACTCAGCACACATGAGCTGCTTGCTAGCTGTGTGACCTTGAGTGAATCACAGCCCTCTCTGTGCCCTAGATTCCTTAGCTGTCTCAGGGCTCGGAAGGGCTTGGTGGGCAGGGCTCAAGGAGCCCCAGCCAGCACCTGGCACCAAGAGCTCTCGTCTCCACGCCCTGCTCCCCCTGGTCCTTTCCCAAGGAGGCTGCCCACTCCTCACCCTCTTCTCCCTGCCCCCAGCCCCACCTGTGATCCTGGGTGAAACGGTGGCGCTTGTAGAGGAGGTGACTGTCAACGCCAACAGCACCGTCAGCCTGTACTGCCCAGCCCTGGGCAGCCCTGCACCCACCATCTCGTGGCTCCAGAACGGGCTGCCTTTCTCCCCAAGCCCACGGCTGCAGGTCCTGGAAGGCGGGCGAATCTTACAGGTCAGGGCGACCCCCACAACCCCTGCTCAGGCTTAAGGCAGGGGCTGACTTCCCTGGCGGTCCAGTGGTTAAGACTCTGCCTTCCTTCCCATAAAGGGCTTGGGTTCAGTCCCTGGTTGGGGGGTGCAACTAAGATCCCTCATGCTGCAGGGTATGGCCAAAAATACTTTAAAAAAAAATTTATTTAAAAACAAAAGCAAAAAAGACTCTGCGTTTCCAGTGCTTCCAACTGCAAGGGGGCATGGGTTCAATCCCTGGTTGGAGAACTAGGATCTCACATGCCCTGTGGCAAGATCAAAAAATAGATAAAGATAGCTGCTGCAGCGACTCAGTTCTGTTTGTCTGGGGACCAATGAACTGCCATCATCTGAAGCTCTTTGCTTGGAACTGTGTTGGAACCCCTGGGATTTAATTCAGGTTTTCCTGGATTGGGAAGATCCCCTGGAAAAGGGATAGGCTACCCACTCCAGTATTCTTGGGCTTCCCCTGTGGCTCAGCTGGTAAAGAATCTGCCTGCAATGTGGGAGACCTGAGTTTGATCCCTGGGTTGGGAAGATCCCCTGGAGAAGGGAAAGGCTACCTACTCCAGTAGAGAATTCTGTGGACTGTATAGTCCATGGGGTCGCAAAGAGTCGGACACAACTGAGCGACTTGCAGTTTCACTTTCTTTCACTTTTACTTACTTAATTCACCAAAGAATCATATGTGAGGAGCCTTGTAGGGCTGCTTGTGGCCCCTGAAAAGGAGCAGAGACTGGCACACCTACAGCCAGCGTGGCACCGGGCAGCCTTCCTTAGGAAGGCCGTCGGATACTCACAGAGCTGTGCGGGCACCTGGGACCTCAGGCAGCACCTCGGGCCCCCAGCATCCAGACACCCCTACACGGGACCCCCAGAGCCCAGCACAGCACAGAGCACCCCTCTTGGGGTTGGGGAGGGGACTGTTGTCATCGCCCAGTTTGCTACAGGGACTCATCTGTCAGCCTCACAGCCCCGAATGTCACAGAAAGCCCTGGCTGGACATGGGGTGACCTCCCTAAGCATTGCGCCGTGTAGACAAAGGTGGTCTTCTGAGGGGGCTCCGCCTGGTGCCGGCCGTGCCTGGGATGGGTGGGAGGGAGCCCTCGCGGTTCCTGGGGGGCCCAGAGCCATCGGGCTGGCGACATGCACCCCCAGGTTTCCACGGCGGAAGTGGCTGACGCTGCCAGCTACATGTGTGTGGCCGAGAACCCAGCAGGCTCCGCAGAGAAGCTCTTCACACTCAGGGTGCAAGGTGAGCCTGGCAAGCGGGCAGCCCCCGCGGGTTCCCCAGCTGAGCAAGGGCTGGTCCTCTGGGTTGGCTCTGGCATACTCCGTGGGCTCACCAGGCAGGCAGGCAGAGCGCCACGGCCCTTCCAGCGTCCTGGGCCCTTGGCCTGTGCCAGCCTTACCCCAGGGCAGAGAGCTCTGGGGGACCCTGGCCACTAGACCATCTTAAGCAACCTCGGAGGCTCTCAGAAGAACGAGGTCTTTCCAGCACGACGATTGATCACTTACTATAAGGGCACTTACTTTCCTGGGCTCAAAGCTGAGAGGTAGGCCCCATTTTAGGGCTGTGGAAACAGGCTCAGAGACTCAGTGGGGGTCTCCCCGCCCCCAGAGTCGGCCCTCTCAACCTCTGCATTCCTGTGATACGTGCATCTCAGAGGCTGAGGGCTCTGGCTCCAGACGTAGGGCAGCTGTGGCCTCAGGGGCAGAGGATGACGGCACTGGGCGCTCAGGTCTAGGACTCACGCCTGAATTGAATGGATATTCTGGCCCTGCCACTGAGCAGCTGAGTGACCTTGGAAAAACGACTCTCCCTCTCTGATCTCTGAGCTCTGCGTTCTCCTCTACAAGATGAGGAAGACGAACAGGAGGGTGAAGCGCCAGGACCCCCAGAAGGCCCCGTGCGTCACCCTGTGGCCGTCGGCTCCCTGCCAGTCTGTATTGTCACGTCTTTCTTTATTTCGGTGGCCCCGCGGGGACAGTCCCACCACGAATCGCAGGTCTGAACCCGGAGCAGATCACCACCACCCTCAACAGCAGCGTCTCCCTGCCCTGTGACGTCCATGCTCACCCCAGCCCCGAGGTCACTTGGTACAAGGACGGCTGGACCCTCCCCCTGGGAGAAGAGTTCTTCCTCCTGCCTGGTGGGTAAAATGAGGCTGAGGGTCCAGCTCGGAGGCTCTATGGGGAAGCTGAGTAGCCTCCCCAAATCTGGGATAGAATCGGGGGTCTGGGAGGGCTTTAGGATTGTGGGCATGGGGTCTGGGGATTGGGGCCTGTCCACTGGTGCCAAGCACTCGCTTCCCCCTACCCCGCCACCACCACCCCTTGCAGGCACCCACACCCTGCAGCTGACTCGGGTTCAGCTCTTGGACTCTGGGATGTACATGTGTGAGGCCCTCAACGCCGCTGGCAGAGACCAGAAGCTGGTGCAGCTTAGCGTGCTGGGTACGTGCCGTCTGTCCCCCCACCTGCACTGTCCCCCACTCCTTCCATCAGCCTCACACCCCCCACCAGCACAGTCAGGAGAGGGGCCACCGGTGCCTGGGACGCACTGTGCCGTCTGCTGCAGTGGTGTCTAGGGGCACCGTGGGGTTAGGTTCCTGGTTATTAGACTCAGACGCCCTTGGGTTTGAAATTCAGCTGTGTGCTTCCTTGCTCTGTGACCTTGGGCAAGTCACTCTTCCTCTCTGAGCCTTGAGTCTCCCATCACTAAAAGGTGATGGTTGGCTTAAGGATTAGATGGTGGTATGTGAGCATTTAGCCCAGTGCCAGGGCTTCCCTGGTGGCTGACTGGTAAAGAATCCACCTGCCAATGCAGGGTTCAGTCCCTGGGTCGGAAAGATCCCCTGGAGGAGGAAACAGAGCCCCACACTCCAGTATTCTTGCCTGGGAAATCCCATGGACAGAGGAGGCTGGTGGGCCACACAGTCCATGGGGTTGCAAGAGTCAGGCTCGACTGAAGTGACTCAGCATGCATGTACCCCAACTGGGAGGCTGAGCCCAGAGAGGGCAAGAGGCACTTCCCAGGTCACCCAGCAGGTCCTCGGTATGCTGGCCTGGATTCTCTTAGTCCAGCCCCCTGGGTCACTGCAATCCCCTGGGGTGGGGTCTGCTGTGTGACCCTTTCTCTCCATAGATGGTTAACCTGCAGGGATGTAGGGGAAGACAGGGGAAGGCCTTGGCTCCTCACTCAGCTCGTCTCCTGCCCCAGTTCCCCCCACCTTCCGGCAGGCGCCCAGCAGACCCCAGGATGCGGTCCTGGTGAGTGCGGGGGACAAGGCCGTCCTGAGCTGTGAGACAGACGCGCTCCCCGAGCCGACTGTGGCCTGGCAGAAGGATGGGCAGCCCCTGGTCCTGCCAGAGCGATTCCAAGCTCTGCTGGGCGGTCAGAGGCTGGAGATCCAGGATGCCCAGGTGAGCTGTCTGGAGGTGCAGGCGGCCCTGGGCAGCCCTGGAGATGTCACCTCCTTGTATGCCAGGGGCAGGCGGGCAGCTGGGTGGCAGGATATGGGGCCTGCTGCCTCCTCGGCCTAAAGAACCCCAGTCCAAGGTCATGAGCAGCCTGGGGGGCGGGAGATGTGGAAAGGGCACTGGATCCCAGGTCTGGCTCAACAGTGACCCACAGAACGGCTTCGAGCAGATCCGGGCCCTGCCGCCTGCCTGTTTCCCCGGGATCCAGAAGCCTCTCCAGGCCCCTCTGGTTATCACTCCCGGGGACTCAGTTCCACCTGCCCACCCCCGTCCCTGGTGTGGATTAGATGCCCACAAGTGTTCACTGGGTGAATATTCGCTGTTGCTCTTGAACTGTACCCAGGGCCCCCCTCTCCGGGTTCAGCTCCATCCCCACAGTGAGGGAACCTTCTCCCCCAGCTCAGCTGACACGCAGACCCAGGGGAGGGCGAGGTCTGGGTCCTCTGCACCCACCTTCTCTCGTCCCTCCTGCATCTCTAGGATTTGGCAGAGGCCAGAAGGTCCCATCTCCCCTTGGGCCTCCCAAGCATGACCAGTATACTTGGGGAGTCCTGCTCTGGAAGGTTCTGGGGCCTGGAGGTTTTGGGGGAGCCCACCGCAGCCGCATGCACACTGTCATCACGTGCTCTCTCTGTCCCAGGTGTCAGATAAAGGTTTATACAGCTGTAGAGTCAGCAATGCAGCCGGGGAGGCCATGCGGGCATTCAGCCTCACGGTCCAGGGTAAGCTGGGGACCAGCCTGCGAGCACCACTGTGGGACCCCTGGTGGCACATGGAGCTACCAAGGATGGGAAGGGCAGTGGCTACAAAGCGAAGTGTGTTGCTGAGTGTTTAGGGCACAAGATCTGGAATTGAAGAGAGCAGGGTCGGAACAGGACTCCACTGATGACTTGCTCTGAGTGACCTTGTCCCTTTGAGCCTCAGATTTACCTTCAGTAAAAGGAGCCAAAGGTAGGACCTGCCTGTTAGGCACGCAGAAAGTGCTCCATCTGTGGTCTGCCATGACTGTCTATGGCTGAGCACCGGGCCCAGGATGGGAGCACTGGGACAGAGCCCTAGGAGAGCAGACCTCGGAGTCCTGGGACCATGTCCTCCCCACCTGAACCCTGAGGCACCTGCCCTAGCAGCCCATGGTGGAACACAGATGGACATTTCATTGGGTGTGGCTCAAGCTGGGGGTGAAGGGAGAGCTTGTTGGAACTGCCTAGGGAAGCAAGGGATGAAGGCTTGGCCAGATTTTCTGGTGGTCAGATGCTGTGTCAGGAAAAAGACAGCTGTGTAACAAAAAGACCCCAAAATATAGTGCATGAAGGAAGAGAGAAGTTTACCTCTCTCATCCAAAAGCCTAGACAAGCATCTGGGCTGGAGGGTAGCTCTGGACTTACCAAATGCTAATTTAGGGACCAAGATCCTTCCATCCTATTGATCTCCCATTCACCAAGGGTTGCCTCTGTCTGCATTGCATCTTTGGGCTTTCCCGGGTGGCGCTAGGGGTAAAGAAACTGCCTGCCAACGCAGGAGACATAAGGGACTCAGGTTCAATCCCTGAGTCAGAAAGATGCCCTGGAGGAGGGCATGGCAATCCACTCCAGTATCCTTACCTGGAGAATCCCATGGACAGAGGAGCCTGGCAGGCTATAGTCCATGGGGTCGTAAAGAGTCAGACACGACTGAAGTGATTCAGCACACACACATTGAATTGTATCCCAGCTGGTGAAGCAGAAATGAGCAGACACAGAGAACCTGAGCAGCTGGCCACAGCAGGCTGCAAAGGAGACTGGGAAATGTAGTTTCTGCCTGAGTGACCCTGTGCGAGATGGGAAGGCCAGGTAGAGAGATACCAGCTATCTGCTGCAGATGCCAAAGCCTGCAGCTTCCGTCCCACGGGGACAGTGGATGGATCCAACCCTGACCATCCTGAATACCGGTGCTGAAAATTATTGATACCAGGTCTGCTGCTGCTTAAAGCCCATAGCTCCTTCTCCTGATGGCCACCTTGATGAACAGGGAGAGGGTGGGATGTCTGGCCCTTCAGAGAGAAGATGTTTCATCCTGAGCACAGCCATCTGTGTTCCACTGGCAGTGGCTGCCTGTGGTGCATGACTTCATGCTGGCTGAGCAGGAGAGTGCTGGGATCAATTAGTGATGTCTGCCCTGGCATAGGTTAACGCCTGCTGGTGCAATAGTCTTATATTTACCATCCTTGGGCTAAGTGGTCTCCCTCTGGGCTCTGCTTTGTAAATGTTTTGAAATAGCCAGCTGCTGGTCGTATTTATGTTTGTGGATAAAACAACTCATATCTGCATCAACGGCAAAACATAAAATATCAGCTCCTAACCACAGGGAAGTGCTTCTCAGGCATCCCTGATCGGCCCAGGAGGAAGGAAGTAGGGGGCAGAATCATAAGATGCTGGGAATCTGGCTTCTCTCCTGCAGTGCCCCCGACGTTTGAGAACCCAGAGACGGAGTCAGTGAGCCAGGTGGCTGGGAGCCGCCTGGTCCTGAACTGTGATGTGACCGGGGTCCCTGCACCTTCTGTCACTTGGCTGAAGGACAGGATACCTGTCGGTGAGTCCATCAGTCCTTATCATTTTGCTGCCAAGTATTTCTTCGTTTGGGGTTCTCCGTACCTCAGCAGTAAAGAACCTGCCTACCAATGCAGGAGACACAGGTTAGATCCTCAGGTCGGGAAGATCCCATGGAGAAGGAAATGGCAACCCACTCCAGTATTCTTGCCTGGAAAATCCCATGGACAGAGGAGCCTGGTGGGCTACAGTCCACAGGGTCACAAAAGAGTCAGACACAGCTTGGCGACTAAAACAGCAACAACAAATTTCTTTATTTAATGAAATGGCAATGAAAGCAGAAGGGGATAGTTGGGTTTGTAACTTTACTTGCTTGGCAAAATCAAAAGCTGGCAGCACCTTGTTGATCCGTTCCCCCATTTGTCTCTCAACCCTGTTGGCCTTGAAATCCCAACACTGAGGACCATTCACATGGGGGCTTGGTGGCTCCTGTGTTTGTGTCCACAGGACAGAAACACAGAGTGGGTGCTGGGGGGTACAGCTGGCCTGGCCCTGGGCTCCGCATTGGCCCCCAAAGCTGCTCCTCCTCCAGCACCTCAGCTCTGTCCAGCCCAGCTGTTGGTCACCCCCATCCAGGTCTGCATCCTTGCCCCACTCTTACTCTCCCCCAACCCACCTGCCCATCAGTCAGTAGGTGCCTCGTCTTGTCAACATAAACATCTCTGGGGCCAGCCCTGCTCTCCACCCTTGGCCTTTCCCATCTCAGCCCCTGTGGTCCACATCCCTGGGTGAGGGCACAGCCCCTACACTCCTCTCCTGGGCCCCGTCCAGGGCCTCACTGCAGGCTCCACTGGGGCAGAAGGGATGGCAAAGGGCGGGGCTGGGTGTCAGTTATCTGTTGAAAATCCTTCTGTGGCTGCAGTCCTCAGGACCACAACCCAGGAGGCCCTTCGGGGCCAGGGCCCACTGGCCAGGCCCACCCCGCTCCATCCTGCTCCGTGCTCCAGACAGACCCAGCTGCTCTCAGCTCCTTGCATATGCCTGTGTCTGTCTGTCTCTCGCAATAACAGCTTTACTGAGATACAATTCACATACTATACAGTTTACCCAATTAAAATGTATAATTCAGTTGTTTTTTGTGTATTCACAGAGCATATCCACAATCAATTTTGGAACATTTTTTAAACTGTATATTTTATTTTTCCTTGTTTATTGTAGTATAGTTGTATAGTTAATTTACAATGTTGTGTTAATTTCTGCTGTACGGCAAAGTGATTCAGTTATGTGTGTGTGTGTGTGTGTGTGTGTGTGTGTGTGTGTGTGTAGGCTTCCCAGGTGGCTCAGTGGTAAAGAATCTTAAAGAATCTGCCTGTCATTGCCGGAGATGTGAGTTTGATCTCTTGGTGGGGAAGATCCCCTGGGAAAGGAAATGGCAGCCCCCTCCAGTATTCTTGCCTGGAGAATCCCATGGACAGAGGCGTCTGGTTGGCTACTGTCCATGGGGTGCAGAGTCAGACACAACTGAATGTATGCATGCCTATACACACACACACACTTTTTAATATTCTTTTCCATTATGATTTATCACAAGGTATTGAACGATTCCCTGTGCTATACAGTAGGACCTTCCTGTTTATAATTTTGGAACATGTTTATCACCCAAAGGAAATCCCTTACCCATTACCTTCACTCATAGCCACTCTAGCCTTAGACAGCCCCTAACCTACTGTGTCTTTATAAATTTGCCTGTTCTGGACACTTCGTGTCACATGTGGAGTCACAACACGTGGCCTCTTGTTCCATTTAGCACCGTGTTTTCAAGGTTCATCCGTGTTGTCGCACATGTCAGTTTCTCATTCTTTACATGTTTTTTTTTCATTCACTTTTATGGTTGAACGTTCCACTGTGTGGATCTGTCACGTTTTGTGCGTCCATCTGCCAGTCGATGGATGTCTGTGTTGTTTCCACCTTCGGCTGTGAGGGATAGCATGCGTGAATGTTCTTGTACAAGTGCGTGGCGTATGCTTTCCTTCCTCTTTGATATATGCCTGGCAGTGGAGTTGCTCTGGACTCTCTTCTCTCTGGCCTTCAGCTCCTGGCACATGCCATTTCCTTCCTGAAATACCCACCCTGGGCTCCCTGAACCACCTCCACTTTCACCTGGCTGATTCAGACCCACTTTCCAGTCTCAGCTGAGACTCGCCTCCTCCAGAAGCCTGGCCTCGCCTCTCCAGGCTCCGTCGGGTTCCACAGGGCCGGGCGCACAGGCTTGTGCCTGTATCACTGTCTCTGATGCATTTTGATCTCCTTGAGGACAGGGACCACATTTCACCTGTCTTTGATTCCTGAGCTCACTGTTGGATTTGTAGTAGTTGCTCAATACATTTTGTGCTGGAGGGCTGGCTGGACAGATGAGGATCTGAGAGAGGGCAGATCAGCCTGGGCTGGTGCAGCTGGAGAAGGCTTTGGGGCAGAGGTGCCACTGGAGAACACGAAGGGGAAGCATTCCAGTCTTGGGGGGTGTGCCACCTGAGCAGAGGCTCAGAGGAGCCCCTCGCTTGACTCACATCAAAGTCAGTGAGTGGCTGGTTTGCTGTGATCCACGGGGGTGGAGGGAAAGATTGGAAAGGAGGTGGGAGATGAGCTGGGCCTGAGAGTCAACAGGAAGAGGAGCAAGTCCTAGACAGTAAAGGCAGTGGGATCCCTTGGGGAGAAATGTCCCCAGTGGAAGGGTGTATGGAGAGGTTGGTTATAAGGACTGGCGCAATCTAAGGCGCCCAGGCTGGGGAAGGCTGTGATGTGTCTGGGCTTCAGTTTCCCTGTGAGCATAAGAAAAGGGTGGGTAATTCAAGGGTTCCCAGGGTGTTTCCAGCCTTGTGAGTGGGGATCAACCACCCTCCCAGGGAGTCACGTGACTTTTGTGTCTGGGCCCAATGATGGCACCTGGGGTGATGGGTCTGAGCAGGTGACGTCCAGGCCTGCCCCTCCTTCCTGCAGAGAGCAGCATGGCACGTGGCATGGTCTCCCGGGGGGGCCGCCTCCAGCTGAGTAACCTGCAGCCAGACCAGGCTGGTACCTACACATGCGTGGCCGAGAACACCCAGGCTGAGGCCAGCAAGAACTTCGTGGTGGCCGTGCTGGGTATGTCCGCACCCTGAGCCCCTCCCGTGTCCCACGCCCCTCACACCAACCCCAGCCTCTGCCCCAGGGCCTCACCACAGCCCCTGCCACAGTGGCCCCCCGGATCCAGAGCTCAGGCACCACTCAGGAGCACAGTGTCCTGGAGGGGCAGGATGTGCAGCTGGACTGTGAGGCTGACGGGGAGCCTCCCCCATACGTGGTCTGGCTGAAGGATGGCAGCCCGCTGGATGAAAGCATGGGTGCCCACCTCTGGTAAGGCCCGGCCAGCACCCTCCCCATCCCAGGAGGCGAGCGTGCGTGTCCTCACACACCTGCCTCCGGCTCTCTCTCCCCGTGACAGGTTCTACCTGGATGGCAGCTCCTTGGTGCTGAAGGGCCTGAGGGCCTCGGACTCGGGCGCCTACACCTGCGTGGCCCACAACGCAGCCGGCGAGGATGCCAGCCTCCACACTGTCAACGTGCTGGGTGAGCAGCCGAGGGAGAGGAGAGGCAGGCAGTACAGCCGTCCCAGGATGGCAGCAGCCCAGCCAACGTGGGGCCTCCACTGGGGCATCTGGAGGGTGCAGACAGGGCCCTGATGGGGGGCACCTGATGAACCCCCATCCAAGCCCCCTCTGTGAGCCAGGCCCGTCTGGCCTTTCTGGGCCTCTGCCTCATCCTCAGGCTGGTGCACAACTGCTCCAGGGGTACAGTGAGCAAGTCAGGGGATAAAGGAGAGACACCATGGGTGTCATCTTCACTGGGAGTGGATGTGGTTCCAAGACCGTGTGGTGATTGCCACGTGGTGATTGTGGTGGCAGAGGTCTAGGTATCAGTGCCATCTCCTGGGGCTTCCCTGGGGGGAGCCCACCTCCCCTCCCCTGACCCTCTCGCTCTTGTTGTTGCTGTTGTTCAATCGCTCGCTCGTGTCCGACTCTGCAACCCCATGGACTGCAGCATGCCAGTCTTCCCTGTCCTTCACCATCTCCCAGAGTTTGGGCAAACTCATTGTCCATTGAGTCTGTGATGCCATCCAACCATCTAATCCTTTGTTGCCCACTTCTCCTGCCTTCAATCATTCCCAGCCTCAGGGTCTTTTCCGATGAGTCAGCTGTTTGAATCAGGTAGCCAAAGTATTGGCGCTTCGGCATCAGTCCTTCCAACGAATATTCAGGACTGATTTCCTTGAGGAAGGACTGGTTTGGTCTCTTTGCAGCCCAAGGGACTCTCAAGAGTCTCCTTTAGCACCACAGTTCAAAAGCATCAGTTCTCTGGTGCCCAGACTTCTTTATGGTCCAGCTCTCTGACCCCATCACTGCTCCTTCTCTCCTCTTCGCTTGCCCACCAGTGCCTCCCACCATCGATCAGGGGCCAGAGGGTGCAGGGACCCTGGTGCACAGGCTTGGTGATCTGGTGAGCATGGCGTGCCCCGTCCGGGGCTCCCCACCTATCCACGTGAGCTGGCTCAAGGACGGCCTGCCCCTTCCGCTCTCCCACCGCACCCACCTCCACAGCTCTGGCCGCACCCTCCGGTAAGGCAGTGGTTCCCCAGCCCACCAGCCAGTATCCCAGACATCCTGCTCAAACAGCTTGCTTAAAAACACAACTGAATGGCTTTTAGACTGAAAACAATATAAATATATAGAAGTTTTTGATGAGGAGAACGAGAGGATCCAAATGGAACTCCAGAAATGAAAGTGGCCTCTGCCCTCAGGTTTTCACAGCCCAGTAGGGGAGGCACAGATCCAGGTGATGACATCCAGTTGCACCTGACTCAGCCTAGCCCTGGTAGGAGAAATCAGGGAAGGCTTCCTGGAGGAAGGTGCCTGAGCAAAGTCTTCACGCATTCAGCAGCACTTCTGGAGTGCTTGCTGTTCCAGGTGCAGTTCCAGGCACTGGGGTGGAGCAGTGAGCAAAGACAAAGCCTCTGCTCCTGCAATTGGGATGGTAAATAAATGAGTATAAAAGCGACCTGTCATAAGAGATGTGTGCTCAGGTAAGGGAGTAGGAAGTGGCCGTGGAGGGCACAATTTTAGGGTGGCTGGCGGTAGGCACTCAGAAGAGATGACACCTGAGCAGATGTGGAAGGAGGTAAGAAGGGGAGGTGAGTGGATTCCACGGGAAAGAGCTTCCAGGTGGGAAGAGCAGGTTCAAAGGCGCTGAGGTGGGCATGTGGCTGTGCGTTCTAGGAACAGAGTTGGAGGGTCGGTGAAGGGAAGGTCTGTCAGGCGATATAGGGCTTTGTAAGTGCTTCAAAAGATTTGGGTTTTCCTAAGGAGAGAAGGGGAGCCCTGGAAGGGTTTTCAACAGAGAGGCCTCGTGATGTGGCTCGACTTTTGTGTCTGTGGTAGAATACACATAAAAGAGCATGGAAGAATTGATGCTTTTGAACGGTGGTGTTGGAGGAGACTCTTGAGAGTCCCTGGAACTGCAAGGAGATCCAACCAGTCAATCCTCAAGGAAATCAGTCCTGAGTATTCATTGGAAAGACTGATGTTGAAACTGAAGCTCCAATACTTTGGCCAGCTGATGCAAAGAGTTAACTCATTGGAAAAGACCCCGATGCTGGGAAAGATTAAAGGTGGTAGGAGAAGGGGATGACAGAGGATGAGATGGTTGGATGGCATCACAGACTCAGTGGACATGAGTTTGAGTAAACTCCAGGAGTTGGTGATGGACAGGGAGGCCTGGTGTGCTGCAGTCCATGGGGTCGCAAAGAGTCGGACACGACTGAGTGACTGAACTGAACTGAACACATAACAGAGAATCTGGCCTCTGTAAGCGCACTGTCCAGTGGCATCGAGGACGCTCATGCTGTTGGGCAGCCACCACCATCATCCTTCTCCAGACCTCTGCATCTTCCCTCTCCAGATCTCTGCATCTTCCCAGACTGCAGCTCTGAGCCATTAAACACCCAATTCCCCACCCCCTCCCCATCTCCTGGCACCTAGCATCGTACTTTCTGTCTCTGTGAATTTGCCTTATTCTAAGTCCCTCGTGTAAGTGACATCATGCAATAATTGTCCTCTGTGACAGCTTTATTTCACTTAGCATCAGTTTTCAAGATTTGTCCATGTTGTTGTTTAGTCGCTAAGTCATGTCCTACTCTTTTTGTGACCCCGTGGAGCCTGCCAGGCTCCTCTGTCCATGGGGCAAGGTTAATGGAGTGGGTTGCCATTTCCTCCTCCAGGGGATCTTCACGACCCAGGGATCATCCACGCTGTAGCTTGTGTCAAACTTTCCACCCCAATATTTAAGGCTGAATAATATCACACGGTGTGTGTAGAACACATTTCCTTTAGCCATGCGCTCACTCGTCAGTGGACACTTGGATCGCATCCACGTGTCAGCAGTTGTGTGAATAATGCTGGGAAATGTGAACATAATGCTGCTGTGGGCACCGTAGTATCCACTTGAGCTTCTACTTTCGTTTCTTTGGGGTTGTGACCTAGGCTGCAGAGTGGATGGCAGACTGTACTATAGGCAGACTGTAGGGCTGAGAGCTCAGTAGGAGGGTCTTCTGGGGCTTCAGTCATAATCCAGGTGAGACGCGGTGGGGGGGCCTGGGTCAGAGCCCCGTGACGGAGGTGGTGGTGGTGGTCCAGCTAGTGGTGTCGTGGAGAGAGGAGAGATGGTGGGAGGAGTTGAGCAGGGCTCTGGGCTCTTTATTGAGAAACTTGGAAGGCTGAGTTTCCATTTTCTGAGACGGGTCCATAGTGGGAGGAGCAGGTTGAGGGTTGAGACTTGGGTTCTCCTCCCACATGTTGGTTGGAGATATTCTTGGACATAAGGAAAGATGAAAACCAGGCACTGGATACTCTAGTTGGGAGTTTAGGAAATAGGTTCTTGGAGATGGTCCACAAACAGGTGGTATTGGAAGCCAGGACGGGCTGCAGTCCCCGGGGAGCGAGTGCGGGCTGTGCCCAGGTTGCCAGCATTAGGGTGGATACGACAGACATTTCAGAGTCACTGTGCACGTTGACAAAGGCAACTCAGGAGGAGTGGTCAGGGTGAAAGGGGATTCAACAGACAGTGGGGTTCAGGCGTGGAGACAGTGAGTAGAGATGTCTGATGAGTCCTGAAAGCTGAGCGGAATTGTCTAGAAGAAAGGGGTGGGACTAGCAGACCACCCTGGGGAGGGATGGTGGAGCTTCAGAATTTGGGAAGCAGGAAGCCTGGGTGCAGAGTGAGCTGGGCAGAGACGGCAGCAGGGGTGGAGGTGGGGAGTCTGGGCTTCATTCTGGGGGTTTAAGCAGAGGCAGGACCTGGTCAGGTGTATGTTTCAGAGCCCTGCCCCTCTGGCCGGTGAGCTGTTGGGGACGGGATGGAAGAGAACGGGCTCTGAGTCCCTCTCTCTCTTTCTCCCCCGCACTCTCGTCCCTCCCTTTGCTCGAGGGCGTCAGGATTTCCCAGGTGCAGCTAGCGGATTCGGGCACCTTCACCTGCGTGGCCGCGAGCCCAGCAGGGGTGGCCAACAGGCACTTCGTCTTGCGGGTGCACGGTACGGAGCAGGGGGCGGGTTACCAGGTCCTTTGGCCTCGGGGGTGAGAATCAAGGCCCCGTCCCTGCCCCTCCCCTCTGAGTGGAACCGAGGGCTGGCCCTCAGGGATGTCAAGGCAGGGCACACACACAGCCTCTGGCTCATTCAGTCACTTTCATTGATCTCACAAGTGGTTCTCGGACACGAGTGTGCCAGGGCCTCACCTGGGATACAGCGGTGAGCAGAGGTGGCCACTGACACTAGGAGGTCAGTGAGGGAAACAGCTCTGTAGAAATTAAAATTCCAGGCGACTGGTGATGCCAGGGGAAGGAGAGGATGCCAGGGAGCACTGAGGGGGCACCTCACCTGGCCTCGGGGTTCCAGGGAAGGCTTCCTGGAGGAGGTGAGGTCTAAGTCATGGATTGGAGATGAGAAGGAATAGACTGGGAGAAGGGCACTCTGGCCAATAGTTACAGTCTGTGCAAAGGCCCAGGGGCCACCTGGCAGCAAATGAACTGACTCGTGCTCACTCTTTGGCTTTGCACAGTGCCCCCTGTCCTGGAGCCGGCTGAGTTCCAGAATGACGTGGCAGTGGTCCGTGGCTCCCCGGTGTTCTTCCCCTGTGAAGCTCGGGGAAGCCCCCTGCCCTTCGTGTCATGGGTGAAGGATGGGGAACCATTGTTGCCCCAGAGCCTGGAGCACGGGCCTGGCCTGCTGCTGGAGGCAGTGGAAGCGGGGGACGCGGGGACCTACTCCTGCGTGGCCGTGAGCGAGGCGGGGGAAGCCAGGAGGCACTTTCAGCTGATGGTGATGGGTGAGTCGCCTGCCCCCAGTACTAGCTTTTCTGGGCTGGGGGTGGCAGGGGGTCCTCAGGGTGGGGGGAAGCAATGGAGAAGGTAGTGAGGGAGATGCACCCCAGAGGCTTGGGGCGTAGGGAACAGGTCTTCTGACCTGGCTGCAGTGGCTGGGGGCCCAGACTCTTCATTCCCCTGGGGCTGTGCCCCCCAGTCTCATCACCCAAACCTTGTAAAGCAGGAAAAAAGCCACTGAGGTCTCAGGGCTCTGGGTCTCAAGCACAAGATTTTGCAAGAGCTGTGCCACATTGAAAAGACGCATCTCCATACTGTTTCCTGGTTGGTTTTAAAGCACAGATAATTGCCCCAGGCAGATGAGCCCACAGTCTGATGCTTTTAGGACCCTCTAACACCATTACCAGGTCTTCCCTGGGGGTTCCATGGTAAAGAATCTGCCTGCAATGCAGAAGACATGGGTTTGATCCCTGGGTTGGGAAAATCCCCTGGAGAAGGAAGTGGTTACCCACTTTCCTGGGAAATCCCATGGATAGAGGACCCAGCTGGGTTACAGTCCATAGAGTTGCAAAGATTTGGACACGAGTGAAGAGCTAAATAGCGGCAGCAGTAACACGGTCACCACTGCCTGTTTGCAGCCCCGCCTGCTCTCAGCATCTGGGTGGTGGGGGAGGGGATGAACCCCAGCTTCCAGTGCTCCTGGCATGGCCCCCAAGGCTGACCCAGGGTGGGGTGTCTTGCAGATCCCCCCTACATCGAGGACTCAGGCCAGCCCGGAGAGCTGTTGTTGACCCCTGGAACCCCCTTGGAACTCCTGTGTGATGCCCGGGGCACCCCCGCACCCAACATCACCTGGCACAAGGATGGGCAGGCCCTGAGCAGGCCAGAGGATGGCCAAGGGGCCAGGCGGGTGCTCCGGGTGGAGGGTGTGCAGGTGCGGCTGCCCCAGCTGCCACGGGAGGAGGCTGCGGAGGGGAGGGACGGGGCCCAGCGGCACTCGGCAAGGTTCGGCCAAGCTCCACTTTTGTTTAGGGTGTGAGGATGTGAAGATGACCCCCTTGGCCCGGAGCCATGCCCTTGGGAACCCCCAGTCAGGTCTGACCCAAGGCTGATGTGGAAACCAGATAAATCCCTAGCCCAACCAGAAAAAAACTGGTACAGTCAAGGGGGACTTCCTGGAGGAGGCGAGCTCTGCTCTAGACCTGAAATAAGGGTGAGGCAGTAAAAGGGAAGGAAAGTCCTAGAGAGGAGAATGGGCTGGTGGCAAAGGTCGGGTGGCAGGCAATAGGCCTGAGTCTGAGTCCTGGGCCCTTAGCTGTGTAAGTGGAAAGCCAGGTCAGGAGGCGGGCAGGCTGGGGCCAGAGGCAGCTGCTCACCCTGCTCCATCCCCAGGTGAGTGATGCTGGGCTGTACACTTGCCTGGCCCACAGCCCTGCTGGTGAAGTTGAGAAGAGCTTCCGGATAAGAGTTCAAGGTATGGGGTGCTGAGGTATGGGGCAGGAGAGGAAGGCAGGATGAGACAGGGCAGAGGTGAGTCCATCTCTCATGCCCTCTCTGCCTGCCCCACCAGCCCCCCCAAATGTCATTGGGCCCCATGGCCCCCACTTTGTGGTTGGCCTGGCCCCGGGACAGCTGGTTCTAGAGTGCTCGGTGGAGGCAGACCCAGCACCGGAGATCGAGTGGCACCGAGAAGGCATCCTGCTGCAGGTGGGTGCCAGGCTGGGCACCCTGGGGCACTGCCTTCTGTCCCTTTTGGGCCCCAGACCCTGGGCAGACTAGCTCCCAGGTGCCAGGAGCCTGTTCGGTGCCAGCACTGTGCATACCTGCTCTCCTGATTATTAAATTATATCTCCACCCTGTTAAATTGTTATATTATTATTACCTCATATTGGTGATGGGGCCACTGAGACAAGGCTAAGGTTTGCCCAGGACTTTTGATGCCTATCTGAGCCAGGCCTCATGACTGTGTGGCCTGGGGCCCGTTCCTGAAGTTCTCTGTGCTCACCCCTGAAATGCGGCCCATTTGCGGCTGTGGATTCAAGGATTGTAGATCTGAGGGAGGCTCCAGCTCCTGCTCTGAGCATGAGCCCCCTGCAACAGGCCCGAAGGCGGAGCTCCAGGGAGGATGCCTTTCCCTCCCAAAGGAGCCTGTTTCCCCAGAGAGTCCTCAGCTGGGCACAAGTGCAGGGGCTGCGGGCCAGTCCCACTGGTTCCGTGACCCTGCCGCCTGGGGGGCTGGCTCACACTCATGAGGGTCTGCCATCCTGGGGGGGGTCTCTCCAGGCAGATGCCCACACCCAGTTCCCCGAGGAGGGCAGATTCCTCCAGCTACAAGCCCTGAGCACGGCCGACAGCGGTGACTACAGCTGCACTGCCCACAACGCGGCGGGCAGCACCAGCCTGGCCTTCCACGTGGAGGTCCACAGTGAGTGTTCCCACCCCACCCGCCCTGCCCACCCTCCGGAGAGCGACGGACCCCCAGCACCTGCTCCCTCTGTGCCCCTCCTCCAGTGGTGCCCACCATCCAGCCAGGACCACCTACAGTGAATGCCTCCGTGAACCAGACGACCCTGCTGCCCTGCCAGGCAGATGGTGCCCCCCGGCCCCTCGTGAGCTGGCGGAAGGATGGGGTCCCCCTGGATCTCGGGAGCCCCAGGTGGGTGCTGGCAAGGGAGGGCCTTAGGGAGGGGCTCAGGTACCTCTCTGCAGGTTGTAAATGGAAGCCCACCTGGGCAGTTGGAGCAGAAAGGACATGGGTCTTCTCAGAACCCAAGGGCAGACATGCCCATTGGTTAAGGGCCTGAGAACCCCTGTCTGTCTGTCTGTGTCTGGTTTTGACTCTTGCTTGCTAATCTCTGTTTCCGTGTGCAGGTTTCAAGCTTCTCTGTCCCTCAGATCAATTTCCTATACCTTCTTTCTCTGAACAGGTCAGGGATGCTCCCCCACCAGCCTCCCACCCTGCCCAAGTTATAACTCCTCCATTCACACAAGTTGCAGAGCCTGGAGAGCTGTGAATCCCAGTTCCGAATTCCCAGGGCAGAGAATTCCATTGGCCCAGCCTGCGGGGCATGTTTGTCCCCAGTCCAATCGGCTGTGGCCATGGGTGAGGTCACAGAGTACAGACATGGCCCCTGGGAAAGGGCAGTTGCCAGACCTGATCTAGAGGCTGTTCTCAGAAGGAGTTGGGGTACCATTGCCTGCTGGCTCTTGGGGAGAGGCCGGGTCAAGGTGGAAGCATGGAAGGCCAGAAGAAGCCCCACTCACCCTTTCTGATTCTAGGTTGCCATGTGGGTTGCTGCCCATGGCCGTGACCCCCACCCCACCCCGACCTTAGCCTCAAACCTTCAGGACTCCTGAGTTAGCACCCTCTTTCTGGAAAAGTGAGGGACCGAGGGGAGGGTCTTGCTGGAGATACAACCAGGGGTCCCCTCCTGTGTTCCAGGTTTCAAGTTCTGCCTGAAGGTTCCCTGAGGATCCAGCCAGTCCTCACCCAGGACGCTGGCCACTATCTCTGCCTGGCATCCAATCCTGCAGGTTCTGATCTGCAGGGTCGTGACCTGCGGGTCTTCGGTAGGTAGATGAGAGAAGGTGTGTTTTTTGCCTTCAGCACCCACTCCCTGTCAGGGCCGGGTCCTGCTTAGCTTCTGGGTCATCCTAGCTGTCAGGAGCCAAGAGCAATGGCCTCCAAATGTTTTTTGACTATGAAGCCCATTGGTTAAAAGTTTTGAGTGTGTATACTCAAAGATGCATATTTATTTTTATGGAAACATATACGCTTACTAGAAAGTGAAGTCGCTCAGTCGTTTCCAGCTCTGCGACCTCATGGACTGTAGCCCACCAGGCTCCTCTGTCCATGGGATTTTCCAGGCAAGAATACTAGAGTGGGTTGCCATTTCCTTCTCCAGGAGATCTTCCCAACCCAGGGTTGGAACCCGGGTCTCCATCTGAGCCACCAGAGAACACTTACTACTATACTATTATATTGAGTGATAAAAGATGTACAGGCTGTCTAACACTCAGAGTCACTGAGCCAGAGGCTCTAATCTGCTCTTCAGTCTGACTGATCACCTTGGTGGAGGCAGCTGAGCCCTGGCCTCAGGCAGGCTGCTGGGGAATTTTGCCCTGGAGGCCCCATTCAAGGAGAGGCAGTTAGGGAGACACCACCCTCAAGGGTGAGCAAAGGTCCCATCACCCCAGCTTTGGGAGCCCATTGGAAGACCCACTCGTGGAGTTTCTCTTGCCTCCTGGTCCCTGCTTCCTCGGGGGTGGGTTGAAGGGGATAAGAGTAAACCCTGCTCCTTAACTTCATCTTTGGGCACAGCCCCACCCACGTTCCACACCCTGTCTCCTGATCACCGCTTTCTCCCCAGAGCCTCCAGCCATCGCCCCCGGCCCCTCCAACCTGACCCTGACGGCTCACAGCCCAGCCTCACTGCCCTGTGAGGCCAGTGGCTGCCCCAAGCCCGTCGTGGCCTGGTGGAAGGACGGACAGAAGCTGGACTTCCGCCTGCAGCAGGGCGCCTACAGGTGCTGAGCTGGTCCTTCCGGGGACATTGTGAGATCCTCAGGGTGCAGGAGGGCTTGCCCATCTCACAGACAGGGAGCTGGGTCGGAACCGAGGTAGGGACATGCTTGGGTCTCACTCACCAAAGCTAGCACCAGGACTTTTGTGTCCGGACCTCAAGGGGCAAGGAGGTCTTTACAGGACATGCTCAGTAGGAGGTGGGGGCATTGGGGACATAATGGGGAATATATGGCCTTTGAAACCACTTCAGTCACTATTTAAAAGCCCACCTAGAAGCCTAAGTTCATGCTGGCTGAGACTGGACCCGTAGCGCCTATAGCAGCCTCGGTCTCCCTGTCTCTCAAGTCTGATCCTGAACTGATCCCTGGGAGGACTGAGGGAGCCAGCTCAGCAGTGAATTCGCCAGGTATTTCTTGTGTTAGGTGCCAGGTCCTCGTGGAGCTTTGTGACGAAACAGGCATTCAATGGACACAAGCAGTTCTAATCAGGGCTTTGGATGTGGTTGTATTGCAGAAGTTATCCTAGGTGGTGACTTTAGAAAACTCTCTAGGATTATGGAGAAACCCAGGCGGAGATGTTAAAACCACCCACAAACTCAACAGCTAGACCTTAGGAGGTGGAAAATTCTAGGAGAAACTTTTTGAGTCGGCACTAGGGGCCAGATATGGGAAGGGGAACAGCCCGGAGACACAGGCCCTGCCTCCAAGTTCTCTCGGCGGGGAAGCCATGGCTGGCTGGTTTCAGGTCAGCCAAGCCAGTCACTTAGCAGATGACTGTCTGTCTGTCCGTCCAGACTCCTGCCCTCCAACGCCTTGCTCCTTGAAGCCCCCAGACCCCAGGACTCAGCCCTGTTTGAGTGTGTGGCGAGCAATGGAGTGGGTGAGGCCCGCAAGCTCTACTGGGTGACGGTTCATGGTGAGTTCAGGGTCAGGGCTGACTGTTTTACGGGAAGTTCACAGTCAGGGGTGAAGGCTGAGGACAGTGTCTCCCTCTCCTGGGCGCTCTCTCCACCTGCAAGGACCTGAGGGTTCCCCCGAGTATTTCTTTGCTTCCTGAATCACCTCCTCCAGGAAGCCCTCTCTGATCCTGCCCTCCCACACTGACATAACCCAACTCCAGCACAGCCTGTGGGAGCTTCTAAGAGAGGCTTCTCCCTAAATCCAGAATGTTCTGAACCAAAAATCTGACCTTGTCATCACTCCAGATAAAAGCCCCTCCCACCATGGCTGCCCACTGTCCTCAGGATAGAAAGCTTAAGTGTCACCTGGGCTCACAAGGTCACCCCTGCTGACCCCCAGGTTCGGCTCAGCTTTTTGCTCCTTACCTCGGGGCCTTTGCACATGCTGTTCCCTCTGCAGTGAACAGTCTTCCCTTCACCCAGGCAATACCTGCTCCTCCTTCAGGTCTCATCACTGATGTCCCCTTGTGTCTTGGTCTGTCTGTCCTTCTCATCCGCTTGGCCCCGTGGCTGTGCGTTCCCCAGGGGACCTCAAGCCCTGACCTGTGTTTCAGTGCCTCCTGCCATTGCTGACGACCAGACAGACTTCACCGTGACCATGAAGGCACCCGTGGTCCTCACGTGCCACAGCACGGGTGTGCCGGCCCCGGTCGTGTCCTGGAGCAAAGCAGGCACCCGGCTGGGGGTGCGAGGGAGCGGCTACCGTGTGTCTCCTTCTGGTGAGTAAGGGTGAGCCGCGTGGACCTCTGCGGAGGGGACACTGGGCAGAGGCCGTGAAGGCAGCCCCCTGGGGCCTGGTGGTTGAGCAAGATGGAAAGTTCTGGCCCAACTCTGCCATTCCCTCACTGTGTGGCCTGGGAGAACCCTCTGACCCTCTCTGAGTCTCCCTGTCCAGTCACTGGAGTGTTGATGTTCATCAGTCGGTCCCTGATGCTAGCTGGTAAATCGGGGCTGCTTAATGACAAAATGAGAAAGATAAGAGCTACATGAGAGTTTTCATAAAGCTGGTTTTAGCTCATTAGAATTGTCCTTTATCCTGAAACCGTGCTTTTCTTAATAATTTGGGGTCGAAAGTTTTTATGAAATTCAGGTGAAAGTAGATGTTATGTAACTTAAGTAGTAGTAGATGTGACTTAAGTGTCTTTGCTTGTCAAAATAAAAAGTTGGCAACTTTATGGGGATTCTCCAAATTAAATGTATTTGTTAGCTGATTGGTTAGGGAAATCCTAAAGTGTGGGAACCGTTGGCCAGATCTGTAGTTGTCCAACTCTTTCAAAGCAATAGAACTCTTCCTTCTGACTAGTGGCTATGAGGAAGCCAGACACGTGAGAGAAGCTAGGTTTTGGTTCCGTTTGGAGCTGGGGTGGGTGCTGCAGAGTGGTTCAGAGTCAGGCAGGCCTCACTTCCCTTGCCCACTCAGGAGGCCCTCAGGGGTCTACAGGGGATGATTTAGAAACCACTTTACCTGACTCTTAAGGTGCAGCTTACAGCGTGGGAAGGTTAAAATGGTGCTCACTGAGCAGCCAAGACTGAGGGAGAGAGGGCAAAGGGAGGACAGAGGAGGTGGTAGCCCAGGAGGGCTTCCTGGAGGAGGCAAATTTCGAGCAGAGTGCAACAAGGATAGCAGGGTGAAGGCCTGTGGAACCTTGCTAAGGTGGAGGTGGGCCAGGGATTCCAGGTGGGGCAGTGGCAGATTCAGGCACATCACAGCCAGAAAGGCCTAAATACCATTCTATGTGATTCCACATTGCACACCTGGCCCAGAGACTGGAAGATGCAGAGAGCGGAAGGGACCTTCCCATGTTATGCTCTGGGCAGGGAGAGAGGCAGGCCCAGGTTCCCCCATGCTCCTTACAGATGGGCAGGGAGCCAGGTTGAGTGGCCTGCAACAGAGACACCAGGGTGGGATGTGTAAGAGCCCAGCTGGCTTCTTCCCTGGGATGTCCATTCTGGGTCCCCTCATCCCTCTCTGTGCCCCATTCCCACCCACAGGGGCCCTGGAAATTGGGCAGGCCCTCCCCATCCACAGTGGCCGCTACACCTGCACGGCCCGCAATGCCGCAGGCATGGCCCACAAGCACGTGGTCCTCACTGTGCAAGGTAAGCGTCCCCAGGCCAGACGGCCGTGGCCCTGGAGGCGGGGGAGCAGGTGGAGGGCCAGGGGATTCTCTGGGAGAAAAGACTCAGCCTGCCTATGTCCTCCATTCCGAGGTTTCCAGAACCCCGTGTTCCCTTTAGAAGCCTCTCTCTCTGGTGCTCAGACACCCCCCGGTTGGAGGTGTCCCCAGGGACCTCTGCCGCCCTGTTCCTTTGCAGCCTCCCCCGTGGTGAAGCCACTGCCCAGCGTGGTCTGGGCGGTGGCCGAGGAGGAGGTGCTGCTGCCCTGCGAGGCCTCAGGCATCCCTCGGCCGAGCATCACCTGGCAGAAGGAGGGGCTCAGCGTGCCTGCAGGTGAGTGCCCTCTTGGGGTCCTCCTTCCTGTCCCGGGGCTGCCCACTCCTGCAGGGAGCTCTGGAAAGCCTGTGCCCTGCCCAGGGGCGTGGCACCCACCTCCTGCCCTCCTGTCTTCCCTCACCAGCCCAGAGCCCTTCATTCTGCCTGAGCGCTCGGTGGCTGGGATGGGGGACTGAGGAGGGGGACAGCCTGGACGGGCTCTGGGTCCAGCTTCCAGGCTCACTCTGTCCCCCGGTCAGCCTGTGGCCACAGCAAGTCACTTGCCTGGTCAGACCAAACCACCCAAGCAGCCTTCCTGCCCTCCCCGGGGGTCCTGCTGCCCCAGCCACCGGCTCCCAATTCCTCTCCACCAAATCCAGGGGCCGGTACCCAGGTCCTCCCCAGTGGACAGCTGCGGATTATCCATGTCAGCCCAGAGGATGCTGGGAACTATTTCTGCCTTGCCCAGAACAGCGCGGGCAGTGCCGTGGGGAAGACTCGGCTGGTGGTGCAAGGTGGGCCCGGGGGGGGGACCAAAGTGGACCCCAATGAGCCGGGGGCTTTGAGACTCCTGAGAGCCCCTCCGGCCTCTGCCTGGCTCTGGTCCCAGGTGGGGCATGTCCCTGCGTCCATGCCTATTCCAGCATGGCTGGTGGTTCTAGAAGGAATTCAAGGAACACATCTCCCAGTTTCGTACCGAAGGTCTGGCTTCAGACAGTAACTCCGGTCCTCTGCTTCCTCTGGCCTCTTGTGGGAAACGAGTCTGGTTGCTCTTCGTTCGCGTTGGCTTTGCAGTAGCAACAGCCGTTTCTGTGGTGTTAGTCCCTGTGTGTGCATGTGTGTGAATGGGGCCACTGCATCACAGCTTCACCAAAAGCGAGAAAATCCCCAGGTTGTGCAGGCCACGGCAATGGCTTATGACCAGGGGGCAGTGGGGTGGGCGGGAGAGCAGCAGGTGGGGCGGAAGAAGGGGCTGAGGGCGTGCCAATTGCCAAGGGCACTGGGACAGGGGCGAGCCACCCCAGGCCAGCCCCAGTCCCCGAGCAGACCCCCCTCCCCCCACAGCCCCACCCACGGTCGAGACTGGGCTCCCCAGCCTGTCCATCACCGAGGGCGCCCACGCCCTCTTGCCCTGCACCGCCACCAGCAGCCCCGGGCCCAGGGCCACTTGGGAAAAGGATGGCCAGCCTGTGTCCGGAGCCGAGGGGAAGTTCACCGTCCAGCCTTCCGGGGAGCTGTTGGTGAGAAACTCGGAGGTGAGGGTCTGGCCCCTGGGAGCAGAGGGAGATGATAGAGACTGCAGGGGCTGCAGACGCCTGCTGCACACCTACTGTGTGTCATGCTCTGTGCTGAGCCCCGTGCCGTTTCTTAATCCTAGAATCGGGGCAAGCAGGTATTATCACCCCCGCTACAGATGAGGAAGTGCTTCCCTGGTGGCTCAGCGCTAAAGAATGGGCCTGCCAGTGCGGGAGACCCAAGTTCGATCCCTGGGTCAGGAAGATCCCCTGGAGAAGGAAATGGCAACCCACTCCAGTACTCTTACCTGGGAAATCCCATGGACAGAGGAGCCTGGTGGGCTATAGTCCTCGGGGTCTCAGAGTCAGAAGCAGCTTAGTGACTAAACAACCAGATGAGGAAACTGCGGTTCGGAGTGTACCCAGGTGTTCAAGACATGCTGTTGCCAAGAGGCGGGTGGAGAGTTGAATCAGGACCTCTGTGGCCAGTTCCTGGGGAGGGAAGGAGCCCTGGAGGGAAGGAGAGGGATGCAGGGCACACTGTGGATATCCCCACACTGCTCCTACTGTTCTCAACCTGAGCCACGGGCGTGAATGGGACTCGGGCCCCCTTCCCCCGTCAGCATGCATCATGTCCTATAGTAACAAAAAGTTGCAAGTCACTTTGCCTGTCTAGGCACCATGGTCCAAGAGAACCTTCCGGGGAGCAGGTCCCCAGGGAACATTCTGGCCCGTGCTGGAGAAGGAGCAGTTCTCAGGCTGACCCGTTCCTTTGCCCACAGAGCCAGGACGCTGGCACTTACACCTGTACCGCTGAGAATGCCGTGGGTCGTGCCCGCCGCCGAGTGCATCTCACCATCCTGGCCCTGCCTGTCTTCACCACCCTGCCTGGGGACCGCAGCCTGCACCTCGGGGACAAGCTGTGGCTTCGCTGTGCGGCCCGGGGCAGCCCTACACCCCGAATAGGCTGGACCGTCAACAACCGGCTGGTCACAGGTCTCGGCCTGCTGGGGGCGGGTGGGACAGGGACCCGGGACCCTGGGAGGTTGAAGAGGATGGGGAAGAGAGTGCCAGTCAGCCTGTGGGTTCTGGGTCTCCAGCTTGGCCCTGCGTGGCGGGGACAGGGCAAACACACGTGGCCCTACGTGACCAGTCACAGGTCAGACCCGACAAGAAGCCACCTGCAGAAAAGTCTCAACCCTGGAGACCTCCAGGCTGGGAACAGGGACTGAGCTCCAGCCCAGCCTCTCAGCAAACACCTTTCCTGGGGGGCTCTTTCCTCCCACCTGCACCCCAGGCGCTATTTCGGGAGGCCTAAGGGTTGGATAGCATCACCAACTCAATGGACACGTACCTGGCAAACTTGGGGAGATAGTGAGGGACAGGGAGGCCTGGCGAGCTTCAGTCCATGGGGTCACAGAGTTGGACACGATTTAGCGACTGGGCAACAGCAAGGTCTATCCAGGCCCCGTGGTATATAGAGTAGGTGCTCAACAAGTGTCTGTTGAATGGATGAATTGCTAAGCACTTGCCCTTATTCCTGATGTAGGGACATGTCTAATGATGACAGGGAAATCAAAGGCTGGCCCTAGCACCTATCTGTATGTAAATCATGGCATCATCTCTACAAGTGTCTCGTGTTAATCGGTCCCCAAAGACCTAACCTGGGCCACTCATCAAACTCAGCGTGAGCTTGAAAATGAGAGAAGGCAGGTCCTCAACCACATCCTCTAACATGGCCTGTGCCTGCCATGATCGGGTCTGACTTGCTTAGGCTTCCAGCAGGGAAAGGGACACTGTGCCTTCACGAAGCACCTGCTGGACACCCAGGCCTGAGTTAAGTGTTCCGGGCAGGAGGTCCCGGCACCCTGAACCCAGAGCTCCACGGGGCATCTCTTTCTCTGCCACAGAAGGGGTGTCCGAGCAGGATGGGGGCAGCACGCTGCAGCGGGTGGCAGTCACCAGAGAGGACAGCGGGACCTATGTCTGCTGGGCGGAGAACAGAGTGGGCCGCGTGCAGGCGGTCAGCTTCGTCCACGTGAAGGGTAGGGAGTGACCCCGTGGGCTTTCTCCAGACTTCTGCTGACCCAGTCTAGTGGCTTTTCTAAGAAACCAGCCTCCTAATCTCTGAATCAGTACCTCTCCACCCTGGCTGGGCTTTGGAATCTCCTGGGGGATTTCATAAACCCCCGAGGCCCAGATTTCACCCAAGGCCCTGACATCAGTATTTTTTACCCTCCCCAGATGTCCCTGGCCTTCCAAGGTGACACTAATGGTAAAGAACCCGCCTGCCAATGCAGGTAAACCTAAGAGCTGAGGGTTCAATTCTGGGTCAGGAAGATCCCTTGCAGGAGGCCCTGGCTACCCACTCCAGTATTCTTGCCTGGAAAAGCCCTTGGACAGAGGAGCCTGGTGGGCTACAGTCCATAGGGCTGTACAGAGTCGGACACAAGTGAAGCGACTTAGCATGCCCAGATGCCCCGAGTGTAGGTAGAATGAAATCTGACCCGTTGACCTTCAGCACTACCCTCAGCTGAACAGGGTTAAGTGTGGGAGGGGGCCAGGGGCCTGGCAAACACAGCGAGAATCTCACCAGTTTTCCAGTTGCCCCCCACTGCCCTCCTCCCCTAGAAGCAGCCCAGTAACCCTTCTGGCACCATGACTTGTAGACTCAACTTTAGGATGGGAGGATGGGGCCCAATGGACAGATTGAGCTGCCCACAGCACCAGGACTCTACCGTTGCTAGATTCAAGCTCAGGAAACCAGCAAGGGTGAAAACCAGCACAGGGCGGCCAAGAGTGGTTTAAGCATTGCATGGATTGGGAATCAGAGACATCTTAGTGTCGCTGTGTCCGACAGAGGTGTCCCAATGATCATATCATCTTTGTTTTCCAAAGTACCCTACGAGTATATGACACTCATACCATTTCTCCCCTCCTGTGCCTGTCTCACAGGACACACATTGATCACTAATCAATCATAGCACTATTCCCACTCAGCTTCAAATCCTTCTCAGCGTGGTGTTCCTGGCAGCCACTGCCAAGCTAGTGCACTTGACCCATGACACGGAAGTTGTTTTCTATCCCTAATGCATTTACTTTACACAGCCATGCCGAACCAGCAGAAGCCTCTGTGGGTCACTGGGGTCTGGCAGGCAGGCCTTTGGGGATGGATTCGTGGGAGGCTTAACCTCAAGGGAACCTCCTTTCTGACCTCCCTGTCTGATGTCACCTGACACAGAGGCCCCTGTCCTACAAGGGGAGTCATTTTCCTACCTGGTGGAACCCGTCGGGGGCAGCATCCGGCTGGACTGTGCGGTCCATGGAGACCCGGCGCCTGACATCTACTGGATCAAAGACGGCCTTCCGCTGCGGGGCGGCCGGCTCCGGCACCGGCTGCAGAATGGCTCACTGATCATCCGCAGGACGGAGGCAAGGCGGGGCCTAGGGCTGGGCTGGGGCCACCCAGGACAACCTCCGCTCTGTCTGGTGGCCCAAGATGGTTGTTTAGTAGGTTGGCATCACCTGGTACAGTCTACAAAGCACTTTCCTGCCCATACCCAGAGATTCCCCCCTGACTAACTAGGGCAACCTCCAGCCAATGACTTCACTTCTCTGCACCTCAATTACCTCCATTCAATGAGGCTAATAATCATCCCGCCTCATAGATGCGCAGTGAGAAATTAGTGCGATGACCCACACCAGGTATCTGAGAGTGACTGGCCCCTCGGTAATGCTAACATATATAATTGGTAACCACCCCATGGAGCAGAGTAAGCGGTTAAGAGTGCCCCATTTTACAGATGAAGACACTGAGGGTCAGAGAGGCCCCCAGTCAGTAAGCATCTGAGTCAAGACCCCACCCAGGTATCCTGACTCCTACTCCATGCTATTTCCAAAGCCTCGAGCACAGAGGCAGTCTCTGCTTGCTCATCTTCGCTTGTGTCCCAAGTCCCAGTGGCTGTCCAGAAACCCACAGTTCAGGGCTGTCATGGACTCACGTTAGAGGTCCTTGATCTCACCCGTTTGGGAGCCTACCTCAGACTGGTATCAAGGCAGCTACAGTAGCAGCAACAGGGCTTCCGTGACCTGCGTATTTACAGTGTGGGGCCAGGCACGGTGCCTCGCACCTAGTAAGTGTGACCTCATTTGACGCTTACAACAATCCTATCATCCCATTTTAGAGATGGGGAAACTGAGTCTCCAGAGACACTGTCATGCACTAGTAATGGGTTCAGTGTGGTAAGCAGGGGAGCCAGAGCCAGTCTCCTCTTGGACTGACACCGAACTCTGCACTCTGAATTGCATGCTATACCTCCTGCTTAGAGTCCCTGGGGAGTGGCCTCCCAGATATGATCTTCTGGGTGTGGACCCTGGCCTTGGCTGCCCCCAGCTCCGTCTCATGGCGGTACTGCCCCTCGGAAGTGAATCTGAGCCAGCATTCTTCCCGAGTTGCCTCATTGTCGTGGTCATGGATATCCTAGGACAAAGTCTTCCCTTTCACCAGGGCCAGGAAGTGCTGCAAACCCTCCCTCCTACCCCGGAAATCTTGCAGCTGGGCACCCGAGGAGCCTGCAGTTCAGAAACCTGTTCTTGTCCAACTCAGTGTTGCCCAAACTTTTTTTTTAAAGGCATCCCTAATAAAGCGCTGTGGCCTCATAATTCTTTAATGTGCGTAATTTAGAAGAGGTGGGTCTCAAGCATGCTTTGGCAGCATACGGCTCCACCTGGAGCCATGACCACCACCACCCTTAAGCTGCAGGCGTGAAAGAGGCAGGACTTCCTCTCTGGATTCCACAGAGTAGCAGCCATGGCGGCCCTCCTGATGGAATGTGCGGGCCCCTGGCTGGTTTGGGCTCTCAGCTCCTTCCCGGTTAGGTGGGCCTTGCTCCAGGGGCCCCTTCCTGTGTCCAGCTGTCCCCAGATGCTCCCCGCCGCCCTCACCCTCCTCTTCTGAACGCCACACCCCTCCTGTGCCCGCCCGCAGATGGACGACGCAGGACAGTACCAGTGCCTGGCAGAGAATGAGCTGGGCGCAGTGGAGAAAGTGGTGGTCCTTGCGCTGCAGAGTGAGTCTCGGGCCCACCTTTCCTGGGCCCTGGGCGGGGGGCACCAGGTGACGGGGGTCCTCAGGGGGCAGCTGTGCTGAGGCTGTGGCTGTCTGATGGGACAGGAAGGCCAGTCTGAATATTTACTCAGAACACACAGTTGAAGCCCTATGAATTGTCTCTGCAACGGGGGATGGGAATCAGAGGCTGGTGAGTCCTGGGTACCCAGCAGCCAGCCCTGGGGAAACCTGTTTATACAGAACTCAAGGGACTTCCCTGGCGGTCCGCTAGTTAAGTCTCCACGCATCCAAAGCAGGGGGTATGGGTTTGATCCCTGGCTGGGCAACGAAGATTCCACACACTGTGTGGCACAGCCAAATAAATAAAAAGTTTTAAAAAAGAACTCAAAACTGTCACCAAGATGAGCGTGACAGCTCCTACATTTGCCAAGCAGCTTGTAACTAACAAAGCACCATGTGAGCCTCAAAATAACCTTATGAAACGGTCTAAACAGGAATTTTTAAAAAGTTTTTATTGGAGTATAGTTGATTTACTAATATAATGTTGTGTTAGTTTCTGCTGTACAGTAAAGTGAAACAGTCATGCAGACATATATATCCGTTTTTTTTAAAGATTCTTTCCCCACGTAGGTCATCCCACATAGAGTACGGAGTGCCCTTTGCTACGCAATCGGCCCTTGTTAGTTATCTATTTGACACATGGCAGTGCGTAGACGCCCATCCCCATCTCTCAGTTCACCCTCCCCCAACTCTGGAGTAAAATAATGCCATTTGCAGCGACATGAATGGACGTAGAGCTTGTCACAGTGAATGAGGTAAATCAGACAAAGACAATACCATATGGTATGGCTTATATGTGGCATCAGAAAGACATATTTACAAAACAGAAATACATAGGGATTTTTAAGGAAACTCTTGTGTGAAGATTAACACACGAGGAGGAGGGCACGTGTTGCAAGAGCACAGCTCAGTGAACGTTCATCACAGGATCCAAAACCAGAGCAGCGTCAGCTCCCAGACCCTCCCCCCATCATGCTGCCTTCCCGTCTCTACCCGCCTCCCAAGGGAATCACTGTCCAGAGCTCTGCCTCTTAAAAAAATATATAGCTTTATTGACACACAATTTATATGCCATAAAATCCACCCATTCATATTAAAAACGCCCCACCCTTAAAAAAGAAGGAAACTCTATCACATGCTATGGCATGAATGAACCTGGAGGACGTTACGTTAAATGAAATAAGCCAGTCACAAAGAGACAGATACTATATAATTCTAATTGTATGAGGGCCCCAGAGTAATCAGATTCCTAGAAATGGGTAGTAAGATGGTGGGGGGCAAGGGCTGGGTGCGGGAAGTATGGATTTAGCGTTTAATGGACACAGAGCTTCGGTTTGGCAAAATGAAAAAGTTCTGGGGGTGAAAGGTGGTGACAGCTGCAGGAGGCCAGATACACTGAACACGACTGAACGGTGTCCTTAGAAACGAGTGAGATGGTAAATTTTATGTCATATGGTTTTTACACAATTTTCTCCCGTCCTCACTGCGTGGCGCATGGCATCCTAGCTCCCTGAACCAGGGATCGAACCCATACCCCCTACGCTGGAAGCGTGGAGTCTTAATCACTGGACCTCCAGGGAAGTCCCCACAGGCTTTCAAGTGAGAAAATTCACACGCAGGAGCGGAATTGCTGCGCTGGCTGCGGGAGACTACACGTGGCTCCCAAGATGCGGCCACATCCTAGTCTTTTATTTTTTAAATATACTTTTTATTTTACATTGGAATATAGTTGATTGATAGTGTTGCGTTCATTTCAGATGTATAGCAAAGTGATTCAGTTATACATATACACGTATCTCTTCTTGGTCGCATCCTTTTCCCATATAATATCATCTTACTTGGAAAAAGAATCTTTGCAGATGCAATTAAGTTAAGGATCTTGAGATGAGGTTGTCTTGAATTCTCTTGGTGAGCTCTGAATGCTAGCAAGTATTCTTGTAAGAGAGAAGCAGAGGGGCATTAGAAAGACACACACACACACACACACACACACACACACATACACACACGGAGGAAGCGAGAGGAGGGAATAAGATGTTAAGATGGAGGTAGACGGTGAAGTGATTCAGCCACGGGATGCAAGCCACAGATTGCCAGAAGCCCCCTGAAAGCTGTAAGAGGCAAGGAAGAGCTCCTCCCATGGAGCCCTGAAATGATTGACCTGGGACTTCTGGCCCCCAGAACTGTCTGAGAACAAATTTTTGCTGTTTTAAACCGTCGAGTCTGTGGCCATTTGTTTCAGCAGCCACGGGAAACGAAAACACTGGCAAACGGTTTCCATGGTGATGACACGCTTCCCCCCGCACCCCCCTGCAGGGTGAGAGTTCGGCTGGGCCTCACCAGCACTGGGCAGTCTCCATCCTTTCCATTCTAGCCGTTCTGGGGTGTCCATAGTAGTGAGTAGACAGAAATGATTATCTTCAGAGGAGAAACCTGAGGATCAGGGCGTGACTCAGTGAGAACCACTCACCTGTGGGTGAGAGAGTCCACGTCTGCCATGTACCCTGGTGTCAAGCAGAGGCACTTCTAGCAGATGGCCAGGCTTCACTGGAAACAAGCTCAGTGTCCTCTAATAGGGACCTGGTTCAGCAAATTGTAACCTGCCCACACAGTGGAACACCAAGTGGTCACTAAAGACGCACATTGAACATCAGGAAAGGTCCTTATGATCTGTTATAGAATTAAGGAAGAAGAAAGAGAGGGAAGGGTGATCTGAGCACATTCTCATAAGGAAACACTGTCAAGAAGGAAACTCTGAAATGAGCATTGGAGTGGGAGGGTCCTTTGCCTCTGTGTTTTCCAGTCTGTCTGAATGAATACCAGCCACTTGAATACAGGCACACCTCGTTTTATTGTGCTCCACTTTATAGCACTTTGCCAATGCTGCATTTTTTACAAACTGAAGGCTTGTGGCAGCCCTACGAGCAAATCTGCCAGCACCATTTTCCCAACAGCATTGGCTCACTTAGTACCTCTGTATCACATTATGATAATTCTCGAACTAGTTCAAACTCTCCCACCAAAAAGATTGTGACTCACTGAAGGCTCAGATGATGGTCAGCATTTTTCGTCATCAATTATTTTGAAATTAAGATATATAGATCGTACTTTTTGGCATAGTGCTATTGCGCACTTAATAGACTACAGTATATAGTGTAAAGGCCGTTTTTTTCCTTCTCCTTATTCTTTTGTCTGCACCACATGGCATCCGGGATCTTAAATTCTCTGACCAGGGATCAAACCCGTGCCCCCTGCAGTGAAAGTGTGGAGTCTTAACCACTGAACAGCCAGGAAATTCCCTGAACACACTTTCTGTATGTACTAGGAAGCCAAAAGGTGCACGTGATTTGTTTTATTGTGATCCTTGCTTTGTTGCGGTGGTCTAGAACTGAACCTTCAATATCTGCGCACTCAGCCTGTGTGCAAAAATACTGAAATGTTCCTGAAAGCTGTCCTGGGCCTCCCGCAGGTGCCCCGGTGTTCCAGGTGAAACCCCAGGATGTGACAGTGAGATCTGGGGATTCCGTGGCCCTGCGGTGCCAGGCCTCTGGAGAGCCGGCACCCACAGTGAAGTGGCTGCGACAAGGCCAGCCCGTGCGGGCCAGCCAGAGGCTGCAGACCCTGCCGGACGGGAGCCTGTGGCTGGAGCGAGTGGAGGCCAGAGATGCGGGCCCATATGAGTGCGTCGCTCACAACCTCCTGGGCACAGCCACGGCCCGGGCGTTCCTGGTCGTGAGAGGTATGGGGCACCCCTGCCCAGGTCTTCATGGATGGGGGTGGGATCCCTTGCCCGATGGGGATCTGTGTGTTGCTTGGGGGGCTCCTGGCTCAATATCCTGTCAGCTCCCTGACTCTTCTCTTTGCCTGGAGTCACAGACTTAGAATGAACCAGCTCAGAGGGCCTTAGGTGGTCATCTTGTCTACCCTGCCCTTTACGCTTGGAGAAACTGAGGCTCTGAAATGCTGAGTGTTTGCTGCTCCTCTTGGATCCTAGCCCTTCCAGCTTAGCTGGCACAGACTGGTGTCCTTTGATTGGACACAAAGGATTGAGTACATGCGTGCTCAGACACTTCAGTTGTGTCTTGTGATCCTATGGATTGTAGCCCACCAGGCTCCTCTGTCCATGGGGATTCTCCAGTCAAGAATACTGGAGTGGGTTGCCATGCCCTCTTCCAGGGGATTCTTCCCAACCCCGTGATCGAACCTGCATCTGCCTGCATCTCGTGCATTGCCAGGTGGGTTCTTTACCCATTGAGCCACCTGGAAAGCCCCTTTGGGCACACACGATCCTATAATGTGGCAGAGTAAAGCAAGGGTGTCCGTGGTGCCCACCTAGGGGGTTGTGGTGAAGTCTGTGGATTAGAGTTGCCCCGAGCTCTGCCTGGCCGTGGTAGGTGGTCAGTAATGGATGCTACCTCCTGCTGTTACTAAACTCTGACATCTCAGGTCTCCTCAGTCAGCTTATTTTTCCTTTGGGTCAGATCAAACTTTAAAATTAAAGGACTTTAAAGGTAAAGGACTATGCTGAGAAACTGCACTAGAATGACTGAGATTGCATAAAGGAAAGTCACAAAATATATTCTTTCTGTGCATCTGTAGGAACTATTCCATATTTGTGGCTTGGTAGCTCTGTCCCTGTCCATGGCAGACATCACTAATCTATCACCACCCACGACATCAGATTCCTTCTCCACAGAGCACTTCTCCATGCAGCACTGACTTAGATGAGGAATCGACATTTTGCCACTTGAAAACCCACTCAAAACCCACTGCCAACCAACGGTGGGACTCTTTCTGGCCTTTTTGGTCTCCTCATCTCCTGCAGGCAGGGATGGGACACAGACACATGCGGTTCTGAAAACCCAGTGGTTCTCTGACACCCGGCCACAGATGCTGTCTCTGGAGCAACTGCAGGTCTGAGCAGACCTTCCCTTTATTTCAGTTCTTACCTGTCCTGTTGAAAAGCTCCCACCCCAACCACAAAGCTCTTCACATGGCCTCTGGGTTAGTTTCCTGAATATGCCATAACAAAATAGCACAAACTGGGCGGCCTGAAGCAACAGAAATGTATGATCTCGCAGGAGGGTGGAAATCTAAGATCAAGGTGTCAGCAAGGTTGGTTGCTTCTAAAATCTGTAACAGAGAATCTATCCAGCCCTCTCCTCTAGCTTCTGGTAGTTTGCTGGCAGTCTTTATTTTGATTTTGATTTTTTGGCCACACCACATGGCATGCAGTTTCTTATTCCTTGACTAGGGATCAAACCCAAGGCCCCCACAAAGGAAGTGCAGAGTTTTATCCACTGGACCACCAGAGAAGTCCCTGGTGACAGTCTTTAGACCTCCTTGGTTGTAGAAGCGTCACTTCGGTCTCTGCCTCCAGGATCACATGGCATTCCTCCTGTGCTCATGTCTGTCTTAAAATTCCCCTTTATATAAGGATCCCAGTCATATCAGATTCAGAGAAGGCAATGGCACCCCACTCCAGTACTCTTGCCTGGAAAATCCCATGGACAGAGGAGCCTGGTAGGCTGCAGTCCCTGGGGTCGCAAAGAGTCGGACACAGCTGGTCAACTTCACTTTCACTTTTCACTTTCATGCATTGGAGAAGGAAATAGCAACCCACTCCAGTGTTCTTGCCTGGAGAATCCCAGGGACGGGGGAGCCTGGTGGGCTGCCATCTCTGGGGTCGCACAGAGTTGGACACGACTGAAGCGACTTAGCAGCAGCAGCAGCAGCAGCAGCATATCAGATTAGGGCCCACTTTCCTGACCTCATGTTAACTTGGTTCCCTCTATATAGACCCTATCTTCAGATAAGGTCACACGCTCAGGTACTGAGGATTAGGACTTCAACACATTCTTTTAGGAGGACACAGTTCAATCCATAACAGCTTCCTTACTTTTTTAATGGAAACAACTAATTTTTATTATTATATTAACTCATGTATGTTAACCGTAGAAGGGCCAGAAAATTTTTTTTGATCCATGAAGATAAAAATAGTGATCAATTATCTCTGGTCATTCAGTTATCAGAAATAGCTCAGGTAATTATTGGGGGTGTATATTTGTACCCTTTTCTCTGAATGTAAAGATGTACTTTTTTTTTCTTTTTACAAATGAGTTCAGATGTACAAGTTGTGTTTACAACCTGCCATCTTTCTTACTCTATTACGGACAATATTCCGTGACCGTAAGCCTCGTCCATACCTTCTGTGATGGTTTCATATCATTTCATAGGAACGTTTTTATTTTTAATAAAAAAACAATGTTTTTGGCTGCACCACAGGGCAGTGAGATCTTCCTTGATCAGGGATTGAACCCGTGCTGCCCGAGTTGGGAGTACTGTCTTAACCCCAGGACCACCAGGGAAGTCCCATAGCAACATTTTTAAAACGTAATTGCTGTTGGCTTCATTAAACAAGCAACAGGTTTTTCTTTTCCAGTTTCCCCTCTGAAAACCATCCTGTAGTGCACATCTCTGTGTGCTGGCCTGAATATTTCTATAGGATACACTCCTTCCAGCGACATTGCTAGGTAAAAGATGTCCAAAGGCTTTGAGGCCCGCTACCCCTCTCCAGGATGGGGGGAGCATCCTGGCCTTGTGGGGCACAAGAAGCTGCTGACTCACCCCGCATCTGAGAAAGTAGACAGGGGCTTGTCATCCCTGGCCTCCAGTTTCGGTCCCCTTCTACAGCTGCCAGGGCCGTACTGCTGCCGTTTTACCTGCTGCTCCCAATTCCTTCCTTGCCCCCTTATTGCAAGGCCAGGGTTAGGTTCATGGCCTTTCCCCTATTTCCCGATAAACCCCAGAGCTGTGGATATTGACAGCAGACATCCCAGATGGGCATCAAATCTCATCAAACCCCAGCAGGCAATGGCACTGCTTCCTGGAATCCAAAATCAAACCAGCCCCCTGATTTACCCACTTAGGATCTTGGCAGTTGAGTGTTTTATGTTATTTTTTCGACAGATCATTGGCAATTTCTTGCTAATTTCCCCTGAGGGCTGGTGAGCGGAGAGTCAGACTAGCTTCTGTTCTCTTGCCCCCTGGAATGCCATCTGTCCAGACGAGACAGCTGGCCCATTAGGCAGAGGAAGCACCCCCCTGTGCCCCTACCGTCCATTTGATTAGTGTTCAAGAGCATCTGCTAGCAGACTGCCTGGCGGCTGCCAGAACCCCAGCCCACCCCAGCGGGGCCAGCGGCAGGGTGGCTGGAGCCAGTGTACTGATGGAATGGGAGGTGTTCAGGTTAGTTCCTGGCTCCGTGCCCTGCCTCTCCACCCTGGCTCCTCCAGGGTGTCAGCCACCCCACCCCCCATCACCTGGCATTTTAGAACCCAACAGGTATTTGGCACGTCTGTGGTCCCACCTCCTCATTTTATAGAGGAACCAACTCGGGCATGGGAGCCTGACTTGCCCAGCTTTTCAAGAAGGTGTTGGAATGAGAAGCTGGTGCCTTCTCTGCGAGGGCCTCCTCTTAAATGCCCCCCGTCCCTCTCAAAGCCAGGATCCCCTAGGGATTCACCACCCTCGAGCTGCATGTCCTTGAGCAGTTCCTGCCCCTCTCTGAGCCTCAGTTTACTCCTTCAGGAAAATGGACAACAGCGCTTGCGTAGCGTTGAGGGCACAGAGGCGGGTAGTGTCCCTCTTGTTCTCTTCCTTCCTCACAGGAGAGCCCCGGGGGAGCCGGGGCAGCATGATCGGGGTGATCAACGGCCAGAAATTTGGCGCAGCCGTCCTCAACACCAGCGTGCAACAGGAGGCACATTCTGGGGTCACCACCATCCGCAGCAGCATTAGCCACATCCCCACGAGTGTCGGTAAGTGGGGGCCAGAGGATCCTCTGACTCCAGCTGAATCCAAACCAAAGTGGGTGGAAGTGCAGACCACTTCCTCCCCACCCCACAGCCCCCAACCAAATAAAATAACTGCATTTAAAATCAGCCCGAGGGGGACTTGCCTGGTGGCCCAGTGGCTAAAACTCTATGCCCTTCAATGCAGGGGCCCGGGGTTCGATCCCTGGTCAGGGAACTAGGTCCTGGATGCTGCAACTAAGACCTGGAGCAGCCAGATACATTTTTTTTTTTAATCAGCCTGACAGAATGTGAAATGACCAGGTTTATATGAATGCAGGGTCAGATCGTGACTTTTTGCCCCATTGATTGCCGTGGGAGGTTTCCTCCACTGTTAAGGCAAGAGCTGCCAGGGAAGCCAAGGGGTCATCGTAAGGAGGAAGGGATTCGGGATGGAGGGGACAGACGTGGGGAACGTAGAGAATGAAGTTATCTAGAAGGCCTGGAGATTCAGGAAATGTCCACTCTCAAACAGGTTCACAAAATAGTGTGTTCTAAGCAAATGGGCTTCCCAGGTGGTGCTAGTGCGAAGACCCCACCTTCCAAGGCAGGAGATGTAAGAGACGCAGGTTCTGCCCCTGGGTCGGGAAGACCCCCTGCAGGAGGGCAGAGCAACCCACTCCAGTATTCCTGCCTGGGAAATCCCACAGACAGGAGGCTGGCGGTTACAGCCAATAGTGTCACAAAGAGTGGGGCATGACTAAAGCAACTTAACACACGTGCACACAGATGGAATGTTCTGGAGAGACATTATAAACGCTGCTGTAACAGACCCTACCATCTCACCCAGCCCAGGGCCTCCTACATCCCCTCATGGGGGTCCAGAGCAGGGAGAGGGTCGTGCTGAAAGGGGTTTTGCTACAAGCAGCCCCTCCCGCACTGCTCTTGACCACAGACTGCGTCAGCCCTGGCTGGGGGGAATGGGGCGGAGCAGCAGGGGGTCACTCCAGGCTGCCTTCGGTAGAGAGCGAGTGAGACACTGCCCAGATGCAGCTGCTTTTCTTCCAGCTGCAGGAGCATGAGCCGTGGAGAAGCCTCTGGCCCCAGGCCAGGCGCTCAGGCTCTGTTTAGTGGAAGCAGAGACACAGAGGCCAAGAAGGTTCTGCTCCCAGGCATGCGGGTCCAGCTAGCTCCCTTGAACGTCAACCCTCTTGCGCCTCTTCTGAGCCAGCAGTTTGGCCGAGAAGCTGGACGATCCCTGGCCCTAAGCCAGAAGGGTTCCCCCTTCCCCCAGTCCCAGATCCCACCTGCGCCAAGGGGAGGCTGAGCTTCATGAGAGATCTGAGAATCCTTGTCCAGGACTTTTTTCTTTTTTTCCTCCTTTTTCCAAGTCTGTGGTTTAGAACAATCCTGTGTCTCCCAGGCTGTTATGGAAGGTGTCTACAAGTTAGGAGACTTGGTTAATTTTCAGCTTGGTCCAGCATGTATACTGTGATGGTCTATACAGCTCTGGGCTCTGTGGTGACCCAGTAGCCCTCAGTATTTATTGAATTCAGTTGGATACTAAATGGATTTCTCTGCATAAATATATTTTGCTAATTTTCACAATTAGTCCATGAAGTAGATATTGTCTTCACCACTTCCCATGTTCTGACCCAGGTAATCACAAGGCTGGGCCCGGGCGGTGGTGGGGAAGGGACAAATCTCTCCTACTGGGGCAATAGGGAGCCACAGAGGGACCTTGAGCGGGAGAGCAGCTGCCCTTAGGATCCGGCCTGTGTGTCCACCCCATCCAGGGCCTCTGATGAGGGTGCTCGTGGTTACCATCGCCCCCATCTACTGGGCCCTGGCCAGAGAGATTGGAGATGCCCTGAATGGCCACTCCCTGACAGGGGGCAGCTTCCAGCAGGAGTCATATGTGGAATTTGCCACAGGTAAGCGGGGGGCTGTGGGGGTGGTCTTCCCCGAGGTGGGCCAGGTGGGGCTGAGGTCCGAGCCCTGGGCTTCTGCCCCACGGTGACTCCAGCCTCGGGGGGTTGGGTGGGTTGCAGGGGAGCTGCTCACTATGACCCAGGTGGCCCGGGGCCTGGATCCCAACGGCCTCCTGCTCCTCGACGTGGCGGTCAATGGCGTCGTCCCCGAGAGCCTAGCGGATGCAGACCTGCAAGTGCAGGTTGTAGGGGGGCGGGGGGCGGGCCCTGGGGTGTGCAGGTGGAGGGGGAGAGAGAGGGCGGGAGGCCCTGTCCCTATGCCCCCCACCCCCGCCACTGTCGCCCGCAAGCAGCCAAGCCCACTTTCCTTCCTGGACCCCCAGCAAGGGCTGGGCCTGGCCTGGCTGGACTTAGGGGAGGACCACCCCCCAGAGGGAGGATGCTCTGGGTTCAGCTTCCCCGAGAGCCCGAGGGAGCCCAGCTGGTTGGAAGCAGAGCTGACAGGCCCACGCCCCCAGTCGGGGACTGAGGGTCCCTCACCCCTTGGAAGTTGGTACCCTGATGTCCTCGTCTCCCCACCCCCCACCCCGCCCAGGACTTCCAGGAGCGCTATGTGCAGACGGGGCCCGGCCGGCTCTTCGTGGGCTCCACGCAGAGCTTCCTGCAGGACAGCCTCCGCTCCTTCCTGCGCTGCAACCACAGCATCCGGTACAGCGCGGCCCAGGGCCCCCAGCCCCAGCTGGTGCAGCACCTGCGGGCCTCCGCTATCAGCTCGGCCTTCGACCCCGAGGCCGAGGCCCTGCGCTTCCAGCTCTCCACAGCCCTGCAAGCTGGTGAGGCCCGGGCTGTCTCCCCAGCTCCCACGGCCCCAGCCAGGGCCCCCAGATGAGCCTGGGCCATCTCTTGCCAGGGGCCCGCGTGAACTCAGGGCCTGTCCCCTTTGCCTTGCAGAAGAGAATGAGGTTGGCTGCCCAGAGGGCTTTGAGCTGGACGCCCAGGGAGAGTTCTGTGTGGGTGAGCACCCTCCCCGCCCCGGCATGGACGAGGGAGGCCTCCTGGCCTAGGAGGGGCGAGCTGGCGGGAGGGCCTGGGAGCACAGACTGCCAGACCCCTCCCCTCCCCGCAGACAGGGACGAGTGCTCCGACGGCCCCCGGCCCTGCTCTCACTCCTGCCGCAATGCCCCCGGCCGCTTCTCCTGCTCCTGCCCGGCTGGCTTCACCCTGGCCAGGGACGAAAGGACCTGCAGAGGTGAGCGGGCCCCTGGGGGGAGAGGCTCAGTGGGCACCTGGCCCAAATGCACACAAGGAGATTTCGGGCTTGGACCCTGGGCCAGGGAGCACACCCCTCAGGGAATGTGAGCTACGGGGTCCCAATGCCCTGTTCTCATGGAAAACTTGCTGTTTTGAGGGCCTCGGAGCAGGGAGGCTCAAGTACTTGGGGGTGAGGGGGCTCCTCAAAGACATACACATGCTCACCGCATGCACACCCCCTGAGAAGCCTTCCCGGCCCTCAGCGGGCATTTTCAGTCAACTGGAAGTGAGCTGACACCCACCTGTCCCCTCGTGTTCTACCTGCCCCCCCTTTATCAAAGTTGCTGGACAACAAAGCTGACCGTGAGCTGCAGTCTAGACACTGATACCCCGCCTGTGTCTTCCATCCCACCAGTGGGGCCTGGCACTGCCGGGTGTCTGCTTTGGGGCACCCAAAGGGCACTGTCTGCAGCCTCACTTCAGACGCCACAGGCCAAGGCCCAGGGCCCCTCAGGGTGGGCTCTGTGCTCCTGGGGGTGTTGAGAAAATGGCCAGCGCTAGCAGGAGGGGCGGGGACCTTCGTGCCAGGGGTGTCTGGGCCTGGGGGGACAAAGCCTGTGTAGGTGGGCTGGGCCTGGGGACAAGTGTTCATGCGCCCCACCCGCCCCCAGATGTGGATGAGTGTGCGTGGGAGGCCGACCTCTGCCAAGAGGATCAGCGCTGCGTGAACCTGCTGGGGTCCTACCACTGCCTGCCCGACTGTAGGCCTGGCTTCCGGGTGGCCGCCGATGGAGCCAGCTGTGAAGGTGATCAGGGCAGGGGGCTGCACTGTCCTGCTCCTGGAAGCCCAGTGGTTGCCAGGGCGCACCAGAGGGCCTGTTGTGTGTCACTGGGATGCTGGGCCTTCAGGGAAGCTGGAAGTCTTGGCAGAAGGAATCCAGAGAGGCTGGGGAGGAAGCCTGAGCTGGGCACAGGAGGTCCGCCGTACCCTTGGCAAGTACCCTTCTTAACACAGCTTCTTCAGCTACAGTGACTACGGCAACTGCCCTTCGAGATGAAACCTAGGTGCCAGCCCTGGATATGTGACTTCTAGGGTCCTTCCTGCCCTAGTATTCTAGGCTTTCATGATGCTGGGTCCTTGGGCTTCTCTGGTGGCTCAGACAGTAGAAGCATCTGCCTGCAATGCTGGAGACCCATGTTCAATCTCTGGGTCTGGAAGATCCCCTGGAGAAGGAAATGGCAACCCACTCCAGTACTCTTGCCTGGAAAATGGGGCCTACGGTCCATGGGGCCACAGAGTCAGACACAACTGAGCGACTTCACTTTCTTTCTTTCTGGTTCCTCCGAGAGAGGCCATCAGTGAGTGGGGAGAGTGTGGTCAATTTGGACTCAGAAGAGGCAGTCACTCCATTTTGGTGACTGTAGAACTCCTCTGCCTCCTGTCTTCTTCCTGCACTCCCTTCCTTCTTTCTCACCATATTCCAAGCTCTGCCCATACACCAGGGTCCTAAACCCTTCACATGCACGAGCCAGTTTTCTCCCCATGACTCCATGAAGGAGTCCTGTCGTGACCTCTTTTTACAGATGAGGAAACTGAGGCTCAGGGAGGGGATGTTCCTGACGCAAGGATCAAGAGACATGGCAGAGTTCAGTCCAAACTTGGGGCTCTGCCTCCAAAAGCGTTAAGCCACTCAGTCATGTCTGACTCTTTGTGACCCCCATGGACTGTAGCCGGCCCACCAGGCAATGGGATTTCCCGGGCAAAAATACTGGAGTGGGTTGCCATTGCTTTCTCCAGGGGATCTTGCCCACCCAGGGATCGAACCTGGGTCTCCTGCATTGCAGGCAGATTCTTCACTGTCGGAGCTGCCAGGGATGCCCCGTGCCTCCAAAGCCCACCTTTTAAGTCCCTTCCTTCCTTTGAGTCCATACCCTTCTTATCCTCCAAACCTGGTGTAATTAAAAGTAGTGGCTGCAAAGGCTGGCATCCCACCTGCTGGCACTGAAGGTGAAGAAGGAGACAGGGATGAGGCTCAGAACCTGAGAGGCACGATGTGCCCTGGGGGAGGGGCTCTGGGCTCAGCAACCCTCCCTCCCGGCCCCCAACCCGGCCCACCCTTGCTCCTGCCTTTCCAGATGTGGACGAGTGTCTGGAGCAGATGGATGAGTGTCACTACAACCAGATTTGTGAGAACATCCCAGGCGGGCACCGCTGCAGCTGCCCCAGGGGCTACCGGGTCCAGGGCCCTGGCCTGCCCTGCCTAGGTACGGGGAGAGCCACCCCCTCGCTGGGACCCTGGTCGGCACCCCCACCTCACAGGCAGGGAGCCGTCATAACAAGGATGACACTTGAGTTCAGTGAATAGAGATAGGAGCCAAAACCAATTGTGCGCCCAGCACATGCCCGATCTGGGCTTCGCCTGCTGTTTCCCACCCCCTGCCCAGCAAGGTCACCTTCTAGTGCCCCGAGAGGTTCCCATCTCCCCCAGTCCCGAGCCCCAGACCCCACGGTCCCTCAATGGGTCCCTCAACACTCCTCCCTTCAGCCTCCAGGCTCATTCTTGGCAAAGCTTCTCTGAGACCCACCCACCTCTCACCTGGCCCTGCTCCCCTCCAGATATCAACGAGTGCCTGCAGCTGCCCGGGCCCTGTGCCTACCAGTGCCACAACCTCCAGGGCAGCTACCGCTGCCTGTGCCCGCCAGGCCAGACTCTCCTCCGCGACAGCAAGACTTGTAGCCCGCTGGAGCGCAGTGAACCAAACGTGACCACCGTCAGCCACCGGGACCCCCTGGTGGACTGGCTGCGGGCCCGTGCCCCCAAGCCTGGGGGGTCCTACCACGCCTGGGTCTCCCTCCGACCGGGCCCCAGAGCCCTGAGCATGGGCCGGGCCTGGTGCCCACCCGGCTTCATCCGGCAGAATGGCGTCTGCACAGGTAAGACTGAACCCCGCGGGACACACCCTGCTATGCTGTCTCAGGCCCCCAGGCTGGGCGTGTCGGCACCACGCCCGTGTTCAGAAACCCAGGGTTCACAGGCAAGTAGAATGGGCGATGCAGGCAGACGCTGCCCCCTCACTACGTGGTTTCTCGGAACCCCGGCTGTGCCAATGGGCAGGGGGCTTCCAAAGTGGGTGGAGCGTTTTCCAAACCTTTTGACTTCAGGACTACTTTACCCCTTGTGGCTCAGCTGGTAAAGAATCCACCTGCAATATAGGAGACCTGGGTTTGACCCCTGGGTTGGGAAGATCCCCTGGAGAAGGGAAAGGCTACCCACTCCAGTATTCCGGGCTGGAGAATTCCATGGATGTATAGTCCATGGGGTCACAAAGAGTCGGACACGACTGAGCGACTTTCACATTCGCATTACCCAGAGGGAAGGCAAGTGTTCCCAGGAACCCACTTGGAGGAACCCTCCTCCGGTGCGCAGAGGTGCAGCAGTCAGGGAGGGAAGGAGAATGGTCCAGGTTGACCTGAGAAGGTCAGCAGGGACTGGGGGATGCTTGAGAGTCACGCAGGTCGAGGGCCCTTGTGTGGAGGCAGGCTGGCACTGGGCAACAGACAGAGGAAGGGGGAGGTAGCTTGGAAGGCAGGTGCATTTCAGTATCGCTGCCTGGACAGAACCGTCTGTCCTGGGAGCACTATCTGCCCCCCACCCCCACCCCATGGCTTGGTGCACATGGAGCCCAAGGACTCTCCCAACCTCCCCATCCAGCCTTGGGTGGGGCATGAAAGTGAAGTGGCTCTGTCCTGTCTGACTCTTTGCAACCCCATGGACTGTAGCCTACCAGGCTCCTCCGTCCAAGGGACTTTCCAGGCAAGAATACTGGAGTGGGTTGCCGTTCCTTCTCCAGGAGATTTTCTGGACCCAGGGACTGAACCCGGGTCTCCCACACTGTAGGCGGATGCTTTACCATGTCTGAGCCACCAGGGAGGGGCACGGCAGGGAGCAGGGGATCTCCCTGGCTTGTCCTGAGCCTGGCGGTGGGCAGGCGTGCAGCCACCTGGGCATTCGTGACTCAGTGTTTCTCTACCTGCACCCCCCTACCCCGCCCCGGGGCCAGACCTGGACGAGTGCCGTGTGAAGAACCTGTGCCAACACGCCTGCCGAAACACAGAGGGCAGCTACCAGTGCCTCTGCCCCGCAGGCTACCGCCTCCTCCCCAGCGGAAAGAACTGCCAGGGTGAGCAGGAAGGGGCGTCTCTCACCCAGGCTGCTCTCTCCAGTCCCCTCTCAACCATCCCCTGTGATGGAGGGGCAGGGAAGGGGTACGTGCTGCCCCCCACCCAGGTGGCCAGAGCCACAGCGGGACCCACACTCCCAGCGGGAGCTAAGAAGTTGTTGCGGACAGGCTCTGAACGCAGCTGGGCTGTGTGTCCCTGGACAACTGACTTCATCTCTCTGTGTCTCGGCCTCCTGGCGAGGTGGGGCTCACACGGCCCCTCCAATAAATGTCTGGAGGAGGAAGGTGGGCACAGAGCCCATGCTCAGCAAGGCGGCTGCTGATGGGAGTAGAAGGGAAGCCCTCTAAGCCACAGGCCAGCACATTTCCCCTAAGGTGCTCTGCAGCGGGTCAAGCTGCCGCTTCTCTATAAAGCAGGAACCCCCGTGTCTGCCTCACCAGTTGCCATGCCTCACTCTACTGTGGGGGTCACCGAATGGCCTCTGAGAGCGTGGAGCTCCTACAGGGATGGGGAGGCAGAGAAGGATCACCGGCCGTGGCCTCTCGGGGTCCTAGGGCAGTCATCATCTCCCTCAGCCTTTCTACGCCAGCTCCAGGCTCGGCGGCCCCAGAGTGCCCACCTGGGGAGAAGGGGAGGTACCAGGGGCCTGCCAGCTGGGCTGTCACAGTGTCAGGCTGGCTGGGGACCGGGCAAGGGGCTGCCCACCTCGCTGTCCTCTGAGGGCATCGCTCTCCCACCTAACCCGCCCCTCCCCACCACACCTCCTGGCTCCTGCCTTGGGCTCTTTCCCCTTCGCCCCATGTCTTCACCCTGCTCTCCTCACCCACCTGCCTGCCCAGACATCAACGAGTGTGAGGAGGACGGCATCGAGTGCGGGCCTGGCCAGATGTGCTTCAACACCCGTGGCAGCTACCAGTGTGTGGACACACCGTGTCCCGCCACCTACCGGCAGGGCTCCAGCCCCGGGTAAGGGCTGAGCCGGTTGGGGGTGGGGGGGTGGGGGCGGATGGTCTGCCAAGAGCTGGGCAGCTCTGGCTCCTGGAGAGCCCAACTCCTCCTTCTCCAGGAAGGCCCTGTCTCGGGCCAGAGGGTCAACCCTGCCAGAACTCCTGGGCGGGGCTCCTAAGCTCAGGGGCAACATGCCATCAAGAAAATCACTCTTCGCGCAGCTGTTTGGGATGTAAACTCACTTGAACCGTTATCGTTTCCTGCACAGCACTGCGCCCGCTAAGCACGGAGCGCAGGGAAAGGCCAGAGCCAGGAGAGAACTGGGAGGCAGGGGTGCTGGGGGATGGACACACAGAGACACGTGGGAACACGTGAGTCCACTCAGGAAAGCGGACACAGGAACACACGCGCAGGCGCATAAACTCCACCCAGAACCCCACGCAAAACCCGAGGACTCAAACACACACAGCCACACAAACACAAAACATGTTCCCTCCAGGTCTCTCACTGTGGCTACAGATACTCATAAAGATGCACAGACGAAGGGGCCTTGGCTGGCAGGAGCTGCAGCCGTCAGGGCAAGGATTTTGGGTGGTGACCTGCCCGGGGCTCTATGAATCACGAAGCCTAACTGAGCAACTTCACTTTCACTTTTCACTTTCATGCATTGGAGAAGGAAACGGCAACCCACTCCAGTGTTCTTGCCTGGAGAATCCCAGGGACGGGGGAACCTGGTGGGCTGCTGTCTATGGGGTCGCACAGAGTCGGACACGACTGAAGCGACTTAGCAGGAGCAGCAGGCTGAGGCTTGCAGCAGGGTGGGCGAGACAGAGTGGGTGCCCTTGGCAAGGCTGAACCCCCTTGGGGGTGATGAGGGTTTAGTCGCTAAGTCATGTCCGATTCCTTGCGAGCCCATGGACTGTAGCCACCAGGCTCCACTGTCCATGGGTTTCTCTAGGCAAGAATACTGGAGTGGGTTGCCATTTCCTTCTCCAGGGGATATTCCCCAGCCAGGGATCAAACCCTGGTCTCCCGCATTGCAGGCAGATTCTTTACCAATTGAGCTAGAGAGAAGCCCCCCTTACCCCGCTGCAAATGCAAAGCCAGTTCTGGGGTTCCGGAGTGCCCAGAGGGCTTATCACTGATGGGGGACCTGTTCTGGTGGGAAAGGGCAGGTCTCTGGTTTCTTGAGGCCTCAGTTTGCTGCTCTCTAAAATGGGCTAACAGTGCCGCTTGTAGAGGCATGGGGCGCGCGAGGTGGTGGTCGGGCAGCTCACAGCTGCACTGCGGGAGTTGAGGGTGGAGTCTGCTTTATGCGGGCGGCGGGGCACGCCAACGGCAACCCGGAGTCGGTCGGTCTGTCTGTCCCGCAGGACGTGCTTCCGGCGCTGCTCACAGAACTGCAGTTCGGGCGGCCCCTCCACGCTGCAGTACAAGCTGCTGCCGCTGCCCCTGGGCGTGCGCGCCCTCCACGACGTGGCCCGCCTGGCCGCTTTCTCCGAGGCCGGCATCCCCGCCAACCGCACGGAGCTCAGCGTGCTAGAGCCCGACCCGCGCAGCCCCTTCGCGCTGCGCCGGCTGCGCGCCGGGCATGGCGCGGTCTACACCCGCCGCGCGCTCACCCGCGCCGGCCTCTACCGGCTCACCGTGCGCGCCGCGGCGCCGCGCCACCAGAGCGTCTTCGTCCTGCTCATCGCCGTGTCCCCCTACCCCTACTGAGGGTTGCGGCAGGGGCAGCGACTTCCGGGGATGGGGGCAGAGAGGACCGGACCCCGCCCCGCCTCCCCCGCCACCCAGGTGGTGCCCTTGCCCATGCCACCAGCTGTGGCAAGCGACGTCATCTCCTGTCCTCGTGCGTCAGCGAGACCTTCAGCAAACACGCCTCGGCGCGGCAGCCTTGACCCTAGGACAGCGAGGATCCGAGCTCGCCTAGCTTCCTCCTCCATGGGGGTGGAGCCCAGCAGGCAGGTGACAAACGCTGTCCTTAGGTGGCGAAGACAGCAGGCAGCTGGAGTGAATGAAGCCTGATTGGCTTCTGCGGTCTTTCCGCAAGCCCCAGGGGACCCCGGGCCGGGACGCAGCGCCCGGAGACACTTGAGGGGGGCGGGGGCCACAGCCGCTGTCCGCCCCCCACCCCCATACCTGGCATTGTCATCCTGAAGCGCCTGTGTGTATGGAAACCATAAAAACGTCCGTGTTTACCAGTTTGGTTTCTTCCTCCAGTTATTTTGCTTTGGTAAGGAGGGGCTTTGGGACGGAGACCACCACCCTTTAGGTCCTGGTGGTTCAGTCCCCTGGTGAGATGGGGCTAACACGGCCCTCCCAGTCAATGGAGCCCAGGCTCCTTATGGATAGGGTGGCCCTGGCACCTTTCTGGGCACACTTTCCTCAGCCAAAAATACGAAAATATGAGAGTGCCCTCAACCCAGGGCTGTGGGGATAATTAAATGAAGAAGGAGATGTATCACACAGACAGCAGCTATCCCTGGTAGCAAAGAGTAATTCTTAATTTAAAATAATTGCTAATTATATTTGAGGAATGGACTATTTCCTGCCATATCAGTAAACATGGATGTCAGCCCTCCAATGTGAGCTGGCGAGCCCCAAGGAAGCTCAGGATGTGAAAAACACAGGAAGCTGACCCCAGGTGGCTGAGGTGCCTTTGAAAGGACTGAGTTCAGTGAGCCTTGCATCCTCTCATACACAGAAAAGCACTCCATTCCTTAACTTGGGACATCTGGTTTCCTTTAACAGTAGTCTTTTAATGTTCAGCATACCTGCCCTTTGTTGCAAAACTTCTGTATAACCTAGCTCCTACCCTCGCCTCCTCCGAGCAGTTTTCTCAGGCTAACTTGAGATGCTGCCTCCCAGGCTTGAAGTCCTAAGAGTTGCCACCGAATAAAACATAACTTTCAACTTTCAGGCTGTAAATACTTTTAAGTCGACGTATTTAATGAATTAATTACATTTGATCATTTCATCATCCACTAGAGAGTCATTAGGTCCTACTTATGTGCCAGACAGTGAATGTAAAATTCCTGTGCTCGTGAAGCTTATGTTCTCATGGCAAAGGTTTATAGACGGCAAGGAAATGAAGAGTGAAACGTGTATTTGTCAGTTAGCGAGGGTGCTGGGGAGAAAAACTCAGCTGGGAAGGTGGGGGTTCAGGGGGCAATTTTTAATAGGCCATCAGGGTAGGCCTCACTGAGTAGGTGGCGCTGGAGCAGAGACCCAAGGAAGGTGAGGGAGACAGCGGTGCAGAAGTCGGCAGAAGGGCATTCTGGCAGAGGGAACGAGAAATACCAGGGTGTCCCCCCACCCCAGGTGGAAGGATGCTGCTGCTCGGCAGGAGGGGTGGGGGGCTGTGGAGTACGATCAGAAACCAAAGAGGGCCAGGTACACTCTGGGGGCCTGTGGGGCCCCTGTGGGGGTCTTCGCTTCCACCGGGTGAGCTGGTGAGGGACACGATTGGAATGTCTGTGTTTGTATGGACCTGTCTCCAGTGAGCAGGGAGAGGATTCGTCAGAAGCCCAGCAATGCTGTTCCTTGAGCTCCCCGCTCCCTGCCTTCCTGCCCGGGCTGCCCGCAGCCCCCTGCTCAGCGATCGCCTGTGCCAGCTGCCCCTAAACACAGCCTCTGGCAGAAAGGCTGTTTCTCTTCCACATGCTTCTGAAGAGGATGGGTCCTTTGTTGTGTGACACTGACCTCCTCCTTAGCATCCCCAGCCTCTCATCTGGGCAACAAGAAAAGCAGAGTTATTTCCCACTAAGGGATGCATGGAGATAAGACTTCATAAACAGAGCCCTTCCAGCCAGGCTGGGGTGAACAGAGGAGCCGCTTGCGTGCATTTTATAGGTGGAGAAAAGGACACTCAGAGGGAACAGGGTCCAGTCCCTTGCCTGATAGGTGACTGGTTAGTGGTTAGACTGGGACTCCCACCAACAGCCACAACTGAATCTTCCCCAGGGTGCTCCCAATTTCAGAGTTTGTTTCTTTTGAACCAGGCTTCCCTGATGGCTGAAGATGGTAAAGAATCAGCCTGCAATGCAGGAGACCCGGGTTCAGTCCCTTGGTTGGAAAGATGCCCTGGAGGAGAATACCACCTACTCCAGTATTCTTGCCAGGAGAGTTCCATGTACAGAGGAGGCTGGTGGGCACAGTCGGTGGGATCTCAAAGAGTCGGACACAACTGAGCAACTAACCCTTCATCTTCTCTTGAACTGGGGGTCTGTGAGCATCTTCAGTAAAGGACCATATAGAGAATCATTTTGCCTTTGGGAAAACATTAAACTTCTCCCCTGGCCATCGCCCTGCAAACGCAGTCCCAGTCAACACACAGAGGCGTGACTGGCTTCCAATAACACTTCATTTGTGTTTTAAGTTCGGTTCAGTTCAGTCGCTCAGTCGTGTCTGACTCTTTGTGACGCCATGGACTGCAGCATGTTAGGTTTCCCTGTCCATCACCCACTCCTGGAGCCTACTCAAATTCATGTCCATCATGTTGGTGATACCATCCAACCATCTCATCTTCTGTCGTCCCCTTCTCGTCCCACCTTCAATCTTTCCCAGCATCAGGGTCTTTACTAATGAGTCGGCTCTTCGCATCAGGTGGCCAAAGTATTGGAGTTTCAGCTTCAGCATCAGTCCTTCCAAAGAATATTCAGGACTGATTTCCTCTAGGATGGACTGGTTGGATCTCCTTGCAGTTCAAGGGACTCTCAAGAGTCTTCTCCAACGCCACAGTTCAAAAGCATCAATTCTTGGGCACTCAGCTTTCTTTATAGTCCAACTCTCACATCCATACATGACCACTGGAAAAACCATAACTTTGACTAGACAGACCTTTGTTGGCAATGTCTCTGCTTTTTAATATACTGTCTAGGTTTTAAAGTTCATGCAATTTTCATGTGTTACAGAACAGTCTTTTTTTTTTTTTTTAAGCCATTTACAAATGCAAAAACCATTCTTAGCCTGCAGGCTTCATGAGAACAAATAGGTACCATAGTTCACCAATTGCTGGCTTAAAGCACAGAAGTTGCCAATGGTGGAATTTCAGGCTGGATTGGTGAGAGAGTCCAGGGAGGAGGGAAGAAAGGAGAGAGGAGCTTCCCAGTTCCTCCTCATACCCGCTTTGTCCAGGGCCCACCTGTAAAGACTATCCTTGGACTGAACAACCTTTTTTTGTGCAACCCTAGGGCACATGGGTCACAACTTGAGCCCTGCCCTTTGCTGGGCTGTTAATATTTTATGGAGCCAGGGACTTTGCCGCTCATGAAAGGGTCAATCCTGGGGATGTGGCATTGAGTGGTGAGAATTGCTGCTCTCTCCTGCCTCCTCACCCCAGACTCACACTGGCCCTTCGTGTTTGTCAAAGTATTTGTTGACTGTTCAGTGCCCTATAGACCCGAGTTTATTTAATTCTCCCAGGAACTCCAGCGATTGAAAAAAAAAAAGTAGTATGTCTATTTCACAGATGAGGGAAGGGAGGCTCAGAGAAGGTGAGCCACTTGGCCAAGCTCACACAGCACGCAGGGGAAGAGAAGGACTCAACGCAGCCTCCAGGCTCCCCTGCCTCCAGTCTCCGAGGAAGGAGGGTGGGAAGGAGAGGGCAGGCCCGAAGCAGGATGAAGAGGAGAGACATCAGCAGCTCCAGACCTGAGGAGCCGCCACAGCAGGGTGTGTTCTGTTGACCTCCCACCCCTGTCTCCTATCCCCTACCCTGGTTCCACCTTCTCTTAAATTTCCCATCTGAAACTCGGAAACAGAGGCAGGTGAGAGGGAGCGATTGCTCCAAGTCTACCCCAGCCAGGGTCAGACTCGGCCTGGAATCCAGGCTGTGATGCTGAGTCCTGTGCTTCTCACTCCACCCTCATCCACAGGATGATCGCCAAGGGGAGGAGGTGCCTCCCAAGGGAGCTCAGCTGGCCCCAGAGGGGTGTTTCCACTCTGCTTTTCCAGATGCTGCTGCCATTGGCCAAAGCCACGTCCAGCTGCCCGGCCTCCGGCTGCTGCCTGACCTCTGAGGCTGTTCTGAACCATCAGGGGTGGAAAACAGCCTTGCAGGTCACTCATTAAACTCCCTGATGCAGCTTTTCCAAGAAACCACTCCGGACTCCGTGTTCTCTCTAGGTGAGGACAGGCAAACCGGGGTCCAGCCCAGAGGGCACTTCCTGTTCCTGGGGCCAGTGCCCAGATCTGGACGGCAGCAAAGTGGCTTCTGGTGCCAACCATGAGACGGTCGCAGGGTGCAAGGTTGGGGTCTCTACACACCCAAGCTCCTCCATGAGCTGCACATGCAGAGCTCTCCCATCTCAGAGGAGAGATGGGGGACAAGAAGGACCTACTCTATGGTCACAAGCTGCATCTATGTTTATAGGTTCTCGGGGGATTTAACAAGATCACGTCCATTGAGCGTGCCCTTCAGTTCGGACAACAGACCTCAACAGTCAGAGCTGACCCTTAGAAAAGTCACCTTGGCTGCAATGTGGAAGGTGCATTAGAGCAGGCGGTGAGCCTAGGCAGGAAGACAGGCGAGGTGTCTCCTGCGGAGGTAGAGGTGCAAAGGGATGGTGATCTAAGGCAACAGCAGTGAGGAGACTCCCCTGAGGGTCCTGGGGTTAAGAATCCACCTGGCAACGCAGGGGACTCGGGTTTGATCCCTGGTCAGGGCACTAATATCCTACATGCCGGAGGCTGCTGAACCCAAGCCACAGCCAGAGAGTCTGTGCGTCACAACCAGAGAGTCTGTGCGTCACAACTAGAGAGTCTGTGCGCCACAATGAAAGATCTCACGTGATGCAGTGAAGATCTGAGTGCCACGCTAAGACCAGATGCAGCCAGACAAATAAATAAATATTGAAAACAAAACAAAACAGTGGGGAGGGGGAGAAGCGATCAGAGCCCCCATGCTCCTGCATTTTGTCACTGGAGACTTTAGGTGTCTACCAGGTGCCAGCGTGAGAGACGGCATATGACAAGGGACCACCTGGTGGGAGGAAGGGAAGGGTCAGAGAAGCAGCCCCAAGGAACAGTGTGTGTGCAAAGACCATAAAACAAGGAACCGCTTGGTGTGTTGAAGACACCTAAAGCAGGCCAGTGCTGCTGGAGTGTGGTGGGTGAGGGCAGAAAAGGAAGTACAGGGTGCTAGATTTTATCCTAAGAGGGATGGGGGCCCATCAGAGTCTTTTTAGAAATCATTTTAATTCATTAGTATTTTTTTTTCTTAAAAATAAACTTTATTAGGATATTAATAGAATTATTTGGGGAATGCAAGTTTGCTTTAACATCTGAAAATCAATGTAATTTACCACATTTACAGAATAAAGAGAAAATTATATGATCATCTCAATAGATGTCAAAAAAAATATTTTGACAAAATTCAATACCCACTCATGACAAAAACAGAAAAGTGAATTTTTTCACCTGTGGAAAATATCTAATAAACACCTACAACTAACATCATACTTAATGGTGAATGACTGAATGAATGACCCCCTAAGATCATGAACAAGTGAAGGATATCAACTCAGACCAATTCTATTCAACACTGTGCTAGGGTCCTCACCGTTGGAATAAGGCAAGAAAAAAAGGCACAAAGGAAACAGAGGGGAAAAGTACAACTGTCTCTGTTCACAGTCAACATTATTGTCCGCATAGAAAACCCTAAGGTATTTACAAAAGTCTACTAAAATTAATCAGCAAATTTAGCAAGGTTGCAGGAGACAAATCCAATATACAAAAATCAGTTGTATTTCTCTACATTAGCAACAATCAATTGGAAGATAAAATTTTAAACATCACTTACAATAGTATCAAAAACCTTAAAATACTTAGAAACAAATTTAATGAAAGAAGCAAGACCCACACACTGAAAACTATAAAACATGCTCAGACATCTGAGTCAAGATGGATCTGTTAGCACTCCAGTTGAAAATGAGGACTTTTGTACCACCCGTCAGAGATGCCCCAACCTGTCAGGCATTAGTTACTCTTCTCTAAATGAAAGACTTGGGCATTTGCCTGAGAATAGACTTCCACCTGGCAAGTCATCCAAGGTGCCCAATAAAATATCCATCTCAGAGCTGGGCTCTGGAGCAGCCATACCTGTGGCCCCAAGAAGCTCTGTCTCCTGCTCCAGATTCCAGCCGCTCCTCATGACAGCCACACATTCTTTCCCAAATGGAGCATGTCCACACTCACCTAGTCCATTTACAATACCTCATCAGCAGCAGGGATCCTTTTTATTTTAAATTAATTTTATTGGAATATAGTTGCTTTACAATGTTGTGTTAGTTCCTGCTGTACTGAGAAGTGAATCAGTTGTGTATACATATAACTCTTTTTTTAGATTTCCTTCCCATTTAGGTCCCCACAGAGCATTGAGTAGAGTTTCCTGTGCGGTACAGTAGGTTCTCATTAGTTATCTACTTTTCACATAGCAGTGTATATATATGGGGGCTTCCCTGATAGCTCAGTTGGTAAAGAATTCACCTTCAATGCAGGAGACCCCGGTTCGATTCCTGGGTCAGGAAGATCCTCTGGAGAAGGGATAGAGTACCCACTCTAGTATTCTTGGGCCTCTTTTGTGGCTCAGCAGGTAAAGAATCCGCCTGCAATATGTATATATGGCACCTATATGCATTGTATATATGTATATATGGCAATCCTAATCTCCCAATTCATCCCACCCCCTCCAAATTCATCCCACCCCTCACTTCCCCCTTGGTAACCGTAAGTTTGTTCGCTACCTCTGCGACTCGATTTCTGCTTTGCAGATAAGGTCATCCATATCATTTTTCTAGATTCCACATGTAAGTGGTATTAACGATATTTGCTTTTCTGACTTACTTCATTCTGTATGACAATCTCTAGATCCATCCACGTCTCTGCAGATGCCACTGTTTTGTTCCTTTCTGTCGCTGAGTAATATTCCGTTGTATGTATGGACCACGTCTCCCTCATCCTTTTTTCTGCTGATGGACCTTTAGGTTGCTTCCATGTCCTGACTGCTGTAAAGAGTGCTGCAGTGAATGTCGGAGTGCGTGCATCCTTTTGAATTCTGGTTTTCTCTGGATATAAGCCCAGGAGTGGAATGCTTGGGTCATACGATGGCTCTATTTTTAGTTTTTTAAGGAACGTCCACATTGTTCTCCACAGTAGATGTGCTAGGCTTAGTTGCTTAGTTGTTCAGCCGTGTCCGACTCTTTGCAACCCCATGGACTGTAGCCCTCAAGGCTCCTCTGTCCGTGGGATTCTCCAAGCAAGAATACTGGGGTGAATTGCCATGCCCTCCTCTAGGGGATCTTCCCAACCCTGGAATTGAACCAGGGTCTCCTGCATTGCAGGTGGATTCTTCACCAGCTGAGTTACCAGGGAAGGCTGTAACAATTTACATTCCCATCAACAGTGTAGGAGGATTCCCTTTTCTCCACACTCTCTCCAGCATTTATTGTTTGTAGGTTTTTGATAATGGCCATTCTCATCAGTGTGAGGTGACACCTCATTGTAGTTGTGATCAACAGAAATATAGATCAGTGGAACAGGGTAGAAAGTCCAGAGATGAATGCATACACCTATGGCCACCTAATCTCTGACCAAGGAGGCAAGAATATACAATGGGGAAAATATGGTCTCTTCAATAAGTGGTGCTGGGAAAACTGGACAGCTACATGTAAAAGAATGAAATTAGAACATTTCCTAACACCACACACAAAAATGAACTCAAAATGGATTAAAGACCTAAATGTAAGGCCAGATACCAGGAAACTCTTAGAGGAATACATAATGGCAGAAGTCAGAGCAACATCTTTTTTTGACCCGCTGCCTAGAGTAATGAAAATAAAAGCAAAAATAAACAAATGGGACCTAATTAAACTTAAAAGCTTTTGCACAGCAAAGGAAACCATAATAAGATGAAAAGAAAAGCCTCAGAACAACAGGAGAAAATATTTGCAAACAAAGCAACTGACAAGAGACTAATGCAAACAGCTCCGGCAGCTCAATATCAAAAAAACACAAACAACCTAATCAAAAGATGGGTGGGAGACCTAAACAGACATTTCTGCAGCGAAGACATACAGATGGTCAACAAACACGAAAAGACGTTCAGCAGGGAAACTTCAGGTCTTCTAGCTCTGGGTCCTACTGGTCTATATCCTTAAAAGATTCTCAACTGAGATTTCACATCAAATAAAGGAACTGTTTTGTGACTCAATGTGTTTCAACATTATCTCAGAGATACACTTCTGGTTTAAAACAAAAACTGAATTCACCACAAGTGAATATCATCTCAAATTGTAGACTGATCTGAGTTTCTTCCTCTTTGCTCGTATAAACAACCACGAATATTTCTGAATAAACAGTTTTAAGGTTTTTTTTAAAATGTTGGAGAATGTACAAAGATATAAATAAATGGAGAGCTACACCATGATCAAGCATTGAAAAACTCTATATTGTTAAGATGTCCATTCTCCCCTAGCTGATATACAGATTTACTGTAATCCCCAATCATAATCCAAGCAGGCTTTTTACATAAACAGACAAACTGTTTCTATTATTTAAATGGAAACACAAAGGACCTGGAATAGTCAAAGCAGTTTTGAAACAAAATTGGAAGATCTATATTATCTGACTTGCAGTCTTACTGTAAACTTACAGCAATCAAGATGGTATGGTATTGGCATCAGTTCAGTTCAGTTCAGTCGCTCAGTCATGTCTGACTCTTTGCGACCCCATGAATTGCAGCACACCAGGCCTCCCTGTCCATCACCAACTCCCGGAGTTCACTCAGACTCACGTCCATCGAATCAGTGATGCCATCCAGCCATCTCATCCTCTGTCATCCCCTTCTCCTCCTGCCCCCAATCCCCCCCAGCATCAGAGTCTTTTCCAATGAGTCAACTCTTCGCATGAGGTGGCCAAAGTACTGGAGTTTCAGCTTTAGCATCATTCCTTCCAAAGAACACCCAGGACTGATCTCCTTTAGGATGGACTGGTTGGATCTCCTTGCAGTCCAAGGGACTCTCAAGAGTCTTCTCCAACCCCACAGTTCAAAAGCATCAATTCTCAGCCTTCTTCACAGTCCAACTCTCACATCCATACATGACCACTGGAAAAACCATAGCCTTGACTAGACAGACCTTTGTTGGCAAAGTAATGTCTCTGCTTTTCAATATGCTATCTAGGTTGCTCATAACTTTTCCACATAGATGTGAATAAATAGATGAGTGGCACAGAAGGAATCCAGAAATCGGGCAACACTTATACAGTCAGTTAATTTTCAACAAAGGTGCTAAACACAATTCGATAGGGAAAGGAAATTCTTCAACTAATGTTGCTAGAACAACAGGGAAAAATGAGCCGTCCAAGGTCAGTCTGTTCTCACCTTGATCTGCGCCTCTGCGCAGCCATCCACCCAGTGCTCTGAGGGCAGAGCCCCTGCTAGCAGTCGGGCCTCACTTTTCCTCGCAGACGGCTGTGACCTCACCCTTCCTCGCAGCACCGGTGCCTATGCATCAGGAAGGGACAGTGCCCTGGGCTGCAGCCGGTTCTGCAGCAGGAGCAAAGGTCCCCGCAGTCCTGGGACCAAGACTCCAGCTCCTCTATCAACTCAACTTAAGCCTGAGCTAGAGCAGAGGGTTTGGGCCAGAGCTCCAGACCCCAGATTCCAGTTCTGCTCTGCCACTCACATGCTGTGTGGCCTTGGGGAAGATATCACACTCGGAGCTGCAGGTTCCTGTCTGTAAAATGAGGATGACAATAAAAGTGACTTCATATAGGGTGAAAACCAAGTGAATGTAAGCATAAAAAAGTGCTTAGCTAATTTTTTTTTTTTAAGGGGGACTGCAATGTGGGAGACCTGGGTTTGATCCCCAGGTGGGGAAGATGCCCTGGAGGAGGGAAAGGCTACCCACTCCAGTATTCTGGCCTGGAGAATTCCATGGACTGTACAGTCCATGGGGTTGCAAAGAGTAGGACAGGACTGAGGGATTTCACTTTCACTTTTCACTTTCCCTGGAGGTTCAGTGGTTAGGAATCTGCCTTGCAATCGATCTGTGGTCAGGGAACTAAGAACCCACATGGCGCCAGGCAGCTAAGCCTGCGTGCCACACCTCGAGAGAAGCCCATGCAACGAAGATGCTGTGTGCTGCAACTGAAGTCTTAGTTGTATTCGGCCAAATACAAACTTAATCAAAGATTTTTTTAAAAAAGCATCTAGTGAGAACCACGAGGGTTGTGGTTATGGCCCAGGTCCACCCAGACCTCCTCGGGACTGTTAATCTTATTTTCTCTTCTACCCCCTTCCCACCCACCCATCCATCCTAGACTGGAGGGGCTCAGCTCCCACTCCACCCTCCTCCTAAGGTCAGGGTAATGGGGCTTCTCTCTGGGGCCACCATGACTCTGGAGAGTTTGGGAGAACATTAGATCTGGCTGCCTCAGTTTCCCCTCCACTTCCTCTGTAACAGCTCCACGGAGGGGAGCCCCCATCCATCCACACCCTCCCCAATTTTCTTGAGGGGCAGTGACATCTTAGAGGAAGAAACAAGGATGGAGCACAAAGTCAGAGGATGGAGACGTAAAGACAGGCGGGAGGGAGTTCCCTGGTTGCCCAGTGGTTAGGGCTCTGCGCTCCCACTACAGGGGACATGGGTCCCACCCCTGGTCTGGGAGGCAGTAATGAGGAGCCAAGGCACCGCCGGGGCTCCATGAGCCCTGAGGGTGTGTTGTTTTGTGGTCAGAGGCTCTGTGAGGCCCAGGGGTGGCCCTGTGAATGGGCTAAGGGGACCCAGCCACCACTTCTCTTCCTGCAGGAAGTGACTCAAGTCGCCCCAGTCGCCTAGCCCCACAGAACTCATGGGAGTCACCTGGCCACTACAGCCACTCGTGGGATTTGGGGGCCAGAGGCTGAGGGTGTACAGAGGGCTGCAGCTCTGCTAGTGAGTTGGTCTGATGCTTCCATCCTCCTGAAGGACTCACAGCTACTCAACTGGCTGACGTGCCTGGGTGACCAGATCGGAGCGTAGGGCGGTGGGTAGGGGACCGGCAAGCCGAGGAGCTGAGAGTGACTAAGCCTTCACCCCTCTCTGCCAAGGCTCCCTTTTTCTGGCTGCTCCTTATTTGCAGGAAGGGGCCTGGGACAGGGCAACCTCCTTACCATGACCTCCCCCTCCCCGCCCTACCTCTTTTCCAAGACGGCTGAATGGCTAACCCGGCACAGCTGCTTCAGGGTTCCCACCCCTAGAAGGGTCCAAGGCAGGGAGGACTTGGGAAGCTGCCCTCTGGGGGTCAGTCCTAACCCAGGCATTGCCTTTGACAGGTTGGGACTCGCTGTTTTATTGGGTTGCCGTTCCAGTGATTGATGCTTCAGGGCCTATAAAACCAGACTGAGAAACTCCTGACACAGAACCTTCTGAAGGCCAGACTGGGGTCACAACTCACTGTTTATTTTGCAGGCAAGAAGCTTCGCCTCTGTGAACCTCAATTTTCCCTTCTGCTTAATGGGTGAGCAGTGAGCCAGTCTTTTTTTATCCACTATTTACTGGGTGCACTCCAGTCAGGTGCCAGGCTCTGGGGAGACAGCCAGGGACCCGCCCTGGACTGAAGGATGAAGCTAGGACCTTGTAGGATCATCCCCTCCACCTCAGTTTTCTCACCAATACAATGGGCTCGGGGCTCGCTGGGGGCTGGAGTGGAGGGAAGGGAGGGAATTGTGGGGTCTGTAGCAAGGCCGCCACTGGACAAAAATGGGCCTGAAACTCACGAGCCTAAGGGATTTTTTTTTTAATTCCACAACCACCGCGAAGCTCTTGAGCGTTCCCCACCGACCAGGCGGCAAGTCTGGCAGGAGGGGTTGTCACCCTGTCCATTGCGCGGGTTCCAGCCACTGCCGCACCCAGGGGAGCCGCGAGCCCTCGGCCGGGACCGGTCAGAGCCTGCGGCCTGGGCGGAGGACCTGTCGGGAGGAGGAGTGGGCTAGGAGGTGGGATGGGGGGAGGAGGGGCGGGGAGAGGAGGGAAGCGGGAGGCGCGAGGAGGGAGGGACGCGCCTGGCCCCGCCCCGGCCGCAGGTGGCTGCGAACGCTGAGCGGCTCTGCGAGGGGGCCGGGCCCCGGGGGCGGGGCCTGCGCTCACGGTCCCCCGCCTTGTCCCCCGGCCACCGCCGCCCCGGGCCCTGCCCCCGGCCCCGAGCTTATAACCCGGGATGCGCGCCGAAACCCGCCCTGCTCCGCCGACTGCTGCCGCCGCTGGTCGCCCGGTAAGGCGGCCCCCGCCTTCCCACTCCTCAGCCTAGGTCGCCCTCTGCCCGGATCCCTCCGAGGACCAGCGGAGGAGGCGGAGGGGACCGCGCGCCCCCAGCCCCGCCTCCGCTTCGGAGCCGGACGGGAGGGAAGGGGGCGCACGCCCAGACTCCTGTTGCTCGAACGCCGGGCGACCGGATTCCTGGCTCTCTGGGGCCGCGGGGATGGGACCCGGGCGCGAGTCCGGGTCGGGGGCGGGGAGGGGTCGCTGGGGAGCAGGTCGGGTTACTTGTCGCCTTTGCGGGCCGAGGTCCTTTCTGGATCTTCTTCCTTCTCGATCCAATTTTCTCTATGCCGCGAACCCCACAAATGGAGAACCTCGGGAACCCGGAGGGTGTCGGCGGGGCGGGGGGTGCGGTTCCCGATCTTGTTTGCCCGCACTCTGACCGCCGTCTCTGTCTCCACTAGAACCTTGGGCCCCTCGCGCGCCCCCCGGGGGCTTGGGCATCTCGGCCCCTCCCACAGCCCCGCCTCAGTTTCCCGGAGCAGGTGGGCTCGGGGGCTCCAGGCAGCCCGCCCCGGGGGGCCTCGGGTGTGGCTGGGCTCCTTCCTCTGCAGGTGCGGGGTGGGGGCGGTCGGTCGCCCGCCTCTGCCTTCTGAAGGGGCTTTGCGTTCTCTGGCCGGTGGGGTCGGCCGCCTCGCCCGGCCGCGGTGCCCGGTTTCCGGCTGGCACCGGACTGTGGGAGGGGCCGCTCCGCAGGAAATGTCAGCCGTCCGGGTGGCTGCTCCCTTTGGCCCCTTGGGCGGCTGCGCCCTCCAGGGAAGGAAAGTCTGAAATGGAGGAAACTCCTCTCCCAACCCGCCAGAGCTCTTCCTGAGGAGGTCCCGTGACCTTAGTGCCCGCCCCCCACCGCCACCTCAGTGTTCCTCTCTGCGAAGTGGGGGCGTCTGCTCCCGACAGCGCCGTCTGGCTGCTCCTCCCGGGCAGGAACAAACCTGTCCTTTCCCCAGGGATGGATCAAATAGGTCCTGGGCTTTGATCCCTCCCCTCCAAGCCCAGACGAGGGACAGGAGAGGGCAGGTTTCTGGGCCCCTGCAGACCCCAGCCCTGAAGGCAGGCCCAACTCCAGGACTGGGTGAGGCTTTGGGTCAGCCTGGCAGCTTCGCAAGCTTCAGTTTCTCCGCTCGTCGCGGCTGACACAGGTTCAGGGCTCAGGGAACAGTAACAGGGTGCGTACTGTGGGGGGACTTCCCTGGAAGTCCAGTGGTTGAGACCCTGCCTCCGCTGCGCGCCTGCTAAGTAGATTCAGTCGTGTCCAACTCTCTGGGACGCTATGGACTTACAGTCTGCCAGGCTCCTCTGTCCGCAGGATTCTCCAGGCAGGAATACTGAAGTGGGTGGCTATGCCCTCCTTCAGGGGATCTTCCTGACCCTCTTCTGTCTCAGGTCTCCATTGACAGGCAGGTTCCTTACCAATAGCGACACCTGGGAAGACTACCCACATGTCCCGGGGCAGCCCCCCAAAGTTAGGAGGATGTGTACTGTTGAGAGCGGGTCCTGGGTCCATTCACTCACTGTCGGGGGAGTGACCCACTTGGTGCTGCCATTCTGGGGGCTCAGGAGTGGGGGTCCCTGCCCTCCTATCTTAGGTTCTGGTGGGGGAGGGAGACTGTCGGGGTGGGGGCTGCCCCAGGTGGAGCCAGCTGCATGGTTGTGCCAAGTAATACTGGCTCTGTTGAGTGCTCGAGAGTGAGTTGGTGAATCCTGCCCACTGGGCACCTAGATCCCAGGCCAGGCCTGGGGTGGGTAAAGGAGAGAGGCCCCCATTCAGCACACTCCTGAGCTCCCCTGAGTACCCACCTGTGCCCCAGTCAGCTGCCTGCTTCCCCTGGGCTTGTGTGGTCCCTTGGCTGGGATGGTGACTTGGGCCCAGGGCCCCAGGAACCTGACTTGGGGGTGGGGGACAGTCCCAGACTCACCTGCTATGCAAGCACTTTCCCAGCACCCCATCTCATCGTGGTCCTGTGAGTCCTGGGAGGCAAGCCAAGACTGTCAGATGCCTTCATCCGAAGGAACGCTGAGCACACAGCCTCTGAAGTGAGTGCCTTGCCTGTGGGCATCCACGTGGAGGGAGATAACCTCTCTGGAATTCAGGGTCTATGGCCCTGATTTTCTGAGGAAACACTTTGGGCAAAGTTGATCTTCCAGACTTTGGCTCCTTCTTGTGTGGCGTATGCCCTCCCCTGCCTTGAGATACGCCAGGTACCCAAAGGCATTTTAACAGAGTAGAATAAACAAATGAATGAGCTCACCTTTGCTCCAAAACCAAATGCTGTTTGGAGAGGGTTTGAGTGAGTGCCTGTCACCAGTGCCTGGTGAGGTCTCCTTAATCTTCCTACCTCCCACCTCCAGACATTCTTATCAAAACTGGAGTTTCAAACTTGCTAAGTCAAGGCATTCCCCGGTGACCCCTCTCCCTGGTGGAAGGAGTTTGCTGGAGCGCTGGTGGTATTCCCAAGAAAGCCCAGCATTCCTGAATCGATCCTCAGGCCCCAGGAATTTGCCACTGACAGCCAGCTCCATATGTAGCCTAGAGCACGCTCAATGCCCTCAGCTCATCCATCAGATACAGAAATTGTTCCTCTGTGCCTCACCAAGGCTGTAGATGAAATGAGCTGAATCTGTCAACCGAACGTTCAGGCTGAATCCTGATAGCGGCACCTCCTGGTCAAAGTGTAGAATTGCAACCTGGCTCTATCAGACATGAATGAGGGCAGCCAGCCAAAGGGTTCAAGTTGCAATTCTGAAATGAGCAAACCCCTAAGTCAGAGAGGATTCTATGGCTTAGGTAGAACCAAAAATGTTTTTTAAACGTTTTTAAAAACTAATGAACCCAGCTCGACCGAGTTAGAATGTGAGGGAGGGGTTCCTGAGGAAGAGTCAGGTGGCTGTAGCCACGATATACAGAGAAAGAAAATTGGTGATTGGTGGTGATTCATGGGCTTCCCAGGTGGCTCAAGGCAGGATACATGGGTTTGATCCCTGGGTCGGGAAGATCCCTTGGAGAAGGAAATGGCAAGCCGCTCCAGTATTCTTGCCTGGAGAATCCCATGGGCAGAGGAGCCTAGTGGGGTATATTCCATGGAGTCTCAAAAGAGTCAGACGCGACTGAGTGTCTAGACAACAGACAAGTCAAGTGAAGAGGAGACAGTCTGTGGTCCCCTTGAGGCCAGAGCATGTAGGACAGAGAGCAGCAAAGAGCAGGTGGTCTGTAGATGGCGTGGGTTTCCATCCCCCAGCACTGCCATATGCTAGCTTGAGACCTGGGCAAGTCTTATAATTTTCTGAGCCCCGGCTCACCATCTGTAAACAGGTGGTAATAATAGCCCCCACCTTGAAATGATGCCTGTGTGGCACTAAACATAGTAACTGCTCTGTCATCCTAGCTCTGATGCTGGAGAGCCACAAGAGTGTTCCTAGTGCTGAGCAACTGCCCTGGCTGGCCAGGCACATTCACTGGGAGCTGGCAGGATGGTTCTGGCCGGAGCCCTGGAGAATGCCCCCTGCCTTGTCAACTAAGGTCAAGCTGGCAGGCATCTTGGAATGAGGCCCCCTTCTTCACTTCCCAGGTGTCCCTCTTTGGCAGCCGGTTGGCTGGACTGGCCCCGGGAACCAGGGGCATGAGTGTTCTCAGCAGAGGTCGTGTGCCTGGGAGCTGGGGCACCTGCCCTGTGCCCTCCCTGGAGGCTGGGGCAACTGCGAGGCCGGAGCTGGGAGGATGGCTGAGTCCTCAGACTGGAAGCCCTGTGACCTGGGATGTCAGAACCAGGACTTTCAGGTGGTTGTGCTGATGGTGATACTGAGGCTTGGAGAGGGAGGGGCTTGCCCGACAGTGGTAGGAGAGTTCGGTGGGCATAAGCGTGGTGCCCGGCTCTGGGCTCTGGGCTCCTCTCGAAATCTTACCGAATTCACAGTTGCTCCATGGGGGGATGGGCTGTCCTTGCTCTCAGCTCCTGGACTCCAGGTCTGGAGAACCCAGCCACTGCTCTCTGCCCTAGTCTTTTCCACTCCTCCTCCCCTAAACCGAGGCCTTCTTGCTTGCTTGGCTTCCTTTAGTTTCTGCAGCAAGCGGGCTGCTGGGACCTCGCTGGTGGGGGAAGGGGAGAGCTTCAGCAGGAAGGCAAGAGCAAGACCAGTGTCAGATTGCATCATGCTCTCAGCCCACCTGCCCTGCTAATCTGTACACACGCAGGTCCAAACACGCCACACACACACACAGAGACACACACACACACACGGTACACGCATGCAGTCTCAGGTACATGCTCCCAGGGAAATGCAGGCACACTTGTGCACACATACACACACATCCCTGCATGCAGGCACGCGCTCCAGGGTGCACACATTCCATCACGAGGTTCAGACCCGGAGGCTGAGGCCCTCCGCCTGTGGCCTGGCCAGCAGAAGAGGCTCACGAGTTTCCGGATGAGAGTTTCCAGATGAGAGCATGCGCAGAATTCCAGACATGGAGGGGATTTTAACCCTCTATTTTTATAGGTGAGGAGCAAGCCTCCAGACAGCAAAATCAGCAGCCTTGTTCTGAGTGCTTGCCACCTGCCAGCCACTGAGAGATGGTCCTTGTCTCCACAGAGCTCACAGTGGGTGGCAGGGGCAGAGTGCATCGTGACTGCGCTGTGATGGGCCACCCTCGGGGGGCGCGGCGCACGTGGGGGCAGGGGCCAGTCACTGAGGCAGAACCAGGCAGGCCCAGGTGGTCTGCCTCCATGAAGCCACCCCTCCCCTACTCTGGAGCCCATCCTCTGGCTCCAGGGCCTTTGGGGGTTGACAAAGTGGCAGTGACCCCTAGAAGCTGGGTGAGTTTTGGGCTCACATCACCTCTCCCTGTCACTCTGGGTTGTCTGGGCCACTGGCAGCTTCCCAGACCCCACACCTCATCCCAGGGATCCATGCCCTCCCCCACCCCACCCCAGAGAGGGTAGCCTTGTACTTTTGAGTCTAGCTGATCTGAGTTTGAATCTGGGCTCTGTCACTTAGCAGTCAAATGAGGCCTTGAGCACATTCTTTAACCCAAGCCTCAATTTCCCTATCTCTAAAATGGGATGACACAAATGGAGGCCGTCGCTTATAAAGGACACATCCATTATCTTGATTGTGGTGGTGATTTCATGGGTGTAGGCTCACCAAAACTTACTAAATTGAACACTTTTAGCTATGTGCAGTTTATAGTTAGAGCTGCAACATTACTCTCCTCACCCCAACCAGCCCCGTCGCACACAAGCACACAACTAGGAGATAGACAGGCGGCTCTGGGGGTCCTGAGTCTCCCTGCTCAGCGAGGCTGCCCAGAGGGGAGTCCAGGGGCTGGGTAGGCTGGGTTCACGGCCTCTGGTGTCACCCAGCCGCTGGGCCAAGACAGGTTCTGGAAATCTACTCTTTCAACCTCGGGCACTTCCAACCTTGAGTCCTTCCTGCCTCCCTCCCTCCTGATCCGCTGTTGCCAGGCTGCGGTTGCCATGGGTACATCTGCTGGCCCCACCCTGCCCAGGACTACCTGGGCAGGTGGTTGAATGAAGGGGAGAGTCTTGGACATTTATCCATCAGAACTGCCTCCAACCTCACTGTTTGTGAGATATTTCCCCTTCCTAGTCCCAGGGGCAGGAAGGACATGTGAGCCCTGGGACTGGCTGGTGGGTGGTCTGGTGAGATGCCAGGGACTGCACATAGCATAGGGCTTCCCAGGTGGCTCAGATGGTAAAGAATCCACCTACCAATGCATGAGACACAAGTTCGATCCCTGGATCGGGAAGATCCCCTGGAGCAGGAAATAGCACCCCCTTCCAGTATTCTTGCCTGGGAAATCCAATAGAAAGAGGAGCCTGGCGGGCCACAGTCCATGGGGTTCCAAAGATGTCATAACTAAGCAGCAGCTGCTGCAGTTCATAGGATGAATGCTCTTGCCGCCCCTCGGTTGGGCTGGGTTCTGCTGCAAAGGGCTGAGCAACCGCTTTGCCACCAAACCTCCAGGCCCCTTCAGGATGCAGGAGCCTGCATCCTTGGAAGCAAGGTGACACCCCTTCTGGGCTTACGTGGATCAAAGCAGAGGTATCCGCAGCCTTTCCCAATAGCATGTGTTAAGGACCCTGACCTTGGTCAGTCTTTAGTGTAAATGCTCCCACCAGAAACAAGCACGCTCCCCGCAAGTGCAAAAGCTGGGACCAGGTCCACAGAGGCTGGAACCAGGTGGCTTGGATCCAGATCTAGCCCTGCCACCTGCTGACCGTAGGACCTCAAGCAAGTGACCCCGCCTCTCTGACCCTCAGTCTCCTCTTCAGCAAAGCGGGCACATAGCAGCCTCTATGCTCAGGGCCACACGGGGAGTGCAAGGGAGGCAGGGCAAGCCCGAATGTAGCCCGAGGCTTCCGGGAGGGCCTTCTGGGCCAAAGGAACGGAGGCTGCAAAGGCAAGGAGTGAGGAGGCCTTGGTACCTTCTGGAAACTTCGGTTTAGCTGAGGAGAGGGAGGGATCGGTGGGGGCACACACCTGCACTGCTGGGAAGGACGGATCCGTCATCTGTACACCCAATTGCCTTCTCCCTCTGGGCCTTGGAGTTATGAGTTATGGGCTTCCCAGGTGGCTCTAGTGGTAAAGAACCCACCTGCCATTGCAGGAGACGCAAGAGATGTGGGTTCGATCCCTGGGTTGGGAAGATAGCCTGGAATAGGAAATGGCAACCCACTCTAGTAATGTTGCCTGGAAAATCTCATGGACAGAGGAGCCTGGCGGGCAACAGTCCATGGGGTTGTGAAGAGTCAGATTCAACTGAACACGGACAGGGACAGACAGCTTCTGGGCCTTGGACCCCCTCTGCACAGGGGGAGGAAGCTGGTCTCCAAGCTCCTCCCAACTAATCTTTCTGGAGTTGAGTTCTCTCAGGTGTTGGGGGTGCAGGGCTTGTGTTTCCCCTCTCAGAGGTAATTGTATTTGAAAAGAGCCAAAAACCCCTTTGTGTGAAGGTTTACTGGGCCCAGGTGGAAGAGGTCTGGGCAGGCAGGGCTCTGCCCCCAGCATCCTGTCCCCCATAGAGCCGAGAGGGCCCCCTGCCGCCTGGGAAGAGCTGAGGTTCTGGAGCCGGACACAGACGTGTGCTCTGCAACCTCGAGCTAGCCATCTGCCTCTCTGAGCTTCAGTTCTGCCTCCCCAGTGGCGGGCATGACGCCCACTTCCTGGGGTCAGAGTAGGGGTGCTGGGTGATCTGTATGAGGCTCCCAGGGCCATACCTTGCCTTGGCCCAGCTTAGCAAGGAGCTTAGCAAGGAGATGTGTGGGCCGTCTCCTGACGCTGCGACCTTGGCATTCCGACCTCAGTCCCAACAGCTCAGTCTTTTGTCTTCTTCTCCAGCTGGTGGGGGATTGGCTACATGCCTCCCCCTGCCAGGCCCCAGCGTGGTCTGTGGGGATGTTCGGGGTCAGGGTCCCCCAGGGGGAATGGGCAGCGGGGGGAAAGAGGTGTGGCCGAATGAAGGGTCAGCTCCTCAGGGCTCCTGATGACAGGTGAACATCCTGTTCTGAACCCCATGGCAGCCTGTCCAGGGGATAAGGTGCCCAAGGCCAGGAGGGAGCTGCTGGGAGGGGTTGGCAGGCGGGGTGTGGGGGCTGGCTCTGGGTCACTCACATTCCTTCTCATCTCCCTCCAGTCGCGATGTCCGGCAAAGGCTCCGTGGTTCTGGCCTACAGTGGGGGTCTGGACACGTCCTGCATCCTCGTGTGGCTGAAGGAGCAAGGCTATGACGTCATTGCCTACCTGGTGAGGGGGCGCCCGGCGTGTCTTTCTACCTGTTGGTCCTGCTGCCTACCTGCCCGCTGTTACTAATCCAAGCCTGCCCCCTCACCCAAGCCTGTCTTAAACTGTAGGGAAATTCTTGTTTACTGTCTCTTTCTATCTGTTAGGTGAGCTCCTTTGATGTCCCCCAGGTCTGTGATGTGCCCCCCAGAGCATAAAGGAGGTTGGCTCTCCATGCACTCACTGAAGTAGGGGCGGGGGGCACCAGGAGTGAGTGTGGTGGAGCTGCTAAGCCACCCTGCCCAGGGAGGGACCAGGGGCTTAGCTTGGGTCTGCTGAAGACCATGGAAAGTCACATAAACTTTCCCTTTCTTGCAGCCCTCAGTAATTCAGCAAAGATCTAGGCTCCTACATGGGCTAAGCTAGATGATTAGAGATCACCTAATTCTGGAACAGCAAATAGGCCACAGGCCATAGGTAATAGAGTAACTAAGATGCCACTCCCCCATCCAGGGTCCATGGCAGATATCCCTAATCAAACCAGCTTCACTTCTGATAAACCTGGACATAACCTCTGAGTCTTTCTCCATAAGACTGGCAAATTCTAGAAATCTAGCTTAGGCCAAACAAAACCAAAAATAAACAACAACAAAAGAAGAAAACCAACATAATTCAGTTTTTCATATAACCAAGAAGGCCAGGGTAAGATAGCTTCAGGCAACGCTGAATCCAGGTGCTTATCCAGATTTGCCTCCATCTCGGCTTGGCGTCAGTCTTGGCCTCTCCACAGGGCAGGCAAGGCTCTCATCATCCCCTAGTCTTCTGAGAGAAAGGACTCTCCCCAGAGGCTCTGATGGAAAGGCCAAGGGAACACTCATTCACTGGCCCGAGTGCCTGCCCACCACTCATTTGCCAGTATGGCTGTCCCTTGGAGGCTTGTCCCTATAGTGAGCAGGAAACATTTGCTCTCATCCACCCCTGTGTGTGGGCGTCCCAGGTGGCGCTAGTGGTAAAGAACTTGCCTGCCAGTGCAGGAGGTGTAAGAGATGAAGGTTCGATCGCTGGGTTGGGAAGATCCCCTGGAGAATGGCATGGCGACCCACTCGTGTTCTTGCCTGGAGAACTCCATGGACAGAGGAGCCTGGCGGGCTACAGTCCATGTGGTCTCTGAAGTGACTTGGCACTCATGTGCATCCCTGTAGAAAGAGGTCCCAGGAGAGAAGGTTCTGTTCCCAGAGGAAGTGAGGAGGGGGCACTGGACAGGAGAGGTTCGTTCTTGTCAAGAATGGTTTGCAGCTAAAGTCAGTCTACCACTGGTAACAGTGCCGACCCCGCGCCTCTCCAGTGGAGGGCGAGGGTGAGGCCCAGGGAGGGGAAGTGTCTGGCCCACAGCCCCCTGCGGAGAGCAAGCGATGACTCTGAGTGAACACAAAGAGCCTGGAGTGTGTGCTTCGCGCCATGGTGGCACCGATGGGTGGTCCGGACCCCAGACTATCACCAGGCAGATTTAAAAGCTGAGCGTCCTCAGAAAAAGCCCCTGCGGCTGGACTCTGGGAACACTCCGGAATCTGCTGAGCAGAGTCCAGGGTCAAGGTCTGGGCAGGAGGCCGCAGTGTAGCCAGCAGAAAACATGCCTGTGTCTAGACAGGGCTGTTGGAACCAGAGGTCAGGCTCCAGCAAGGGGACAGCTGGGCGCTCCTAGCCTGGGCCTCTGCTTCCCGCCGGCTCTGGTGCCCAGGGCAATCAAGTTGCTGCACTTGGCTGGGGCAGTGAGCAGGGAATTGGGCAGCTGCTGACAAGCCAACCTTTGTACTGGCTTTGGGGGAATTTCGGGAAAAGATTGATGGGTCCAAAGGCAGCTTTAGACCTTCAATGCAGTGACAGCGAATGTTGCAACCCCACAGCCCAGGTGCACAGGGCCAGATTCAGCCTGTCTAGCTCCTTGAAACTGCTTTGCAGAGCCTCAGGCAGCTCCAAGGAGTACAGCGTCCCCAGACCCTGGTTCTTGTCCTTTCTCCTTCCTACTGTGACCTCAGCCATCCAAAGAAAACCACCTTCATCTGTAGACAGTTGTGTGTGAAAGACACCTGCCCAGGACTCACCCTCGGGTGGAGAGGGTGGGGTCGGGGGGTGACGTTCTTCTCAGCTCTTCTTTCTGCCCCTGGGCTGATGGGTCCTCTCTGCGTCTGCTTGTCAGGCCAACATCGGCCAGAAGGAAGACTTTGAGGAAGCCAGGAAGAAGGCGCTGAAGCTTGGGGCCAAAAAGGTACCAAGTGTGGGCAGGGTTGGGGGCTGGAAATGGGATCTGACATGTTGGGGTCAGCTGTGGGGGTCCTTGTCCCAGGGCTCCTTGCTTCCTATGCCCCTTCCAGTTGGTCCTCTTGCTTCCAAGAGTATGAGGTCAATTCCTTCGGCTTTTGGTATGAGGGCTTCCCTTGTGGATCAGCTGGTAAAGAATCTGCCTGCAATTCAGGAGACCTCGGCTCGATCCCTGGGTCGGGAAGATCCCCTGGAGAAGGGAAAGGCTGCCCACTCCAGTGTTCTGGCCTGGAGAATTCCATGGACTCTATAGGCCCTGGGGCCACAAACAGCCAGACACAACTGAGTGACTCCTACTTCCACTTTGCTGTGTGAACCGTCTGGTTTCTCCTAGCCTCTCTTCCACCCCATCACCTCCCCGTCCCACCTCCCCATCCGTCTACATCTTCCTCATCCATCCATTCACCTGCCCACCCCTCATCCAGCTACCTGTCCACCCACCCATCCTTCCATCCACTTAACAGTATCAGTGAGCAGCCCATAAGATGAACTTGGCCGTCATAGTCCCTGCTCACATAAGCTCACAGTACAAGGGAAACAGTATCTGTGAAGCGCAATAAAACTCACATCAGAAGCTGTCCAGTTCACAGTGTCAGATACAAGTTTTCCATAATTCTAGTTTTTTTTACTGGAAAGCTTGAGTTTTATCACTGGCAACAAATACTCAGTTTTCCTTGAAGTGACAGGGTCACTTCATTTTCATGCAAATCGTGGCCAAAAACCCAAGTCTGAATTGGCCTTGTTTTATCTGTCAGTCTTTCATTCAGGTACGAATGATGGTTTATGAGAAGAGTGGCTAATTTAGCTAGTAACTCACTCGGGCGTGCAGCAGAAATGCTTCGTGTGTATATCACATTTTGTATTCAAGAGTTGGGGCTTGATTGCTGGCTCAGTGGCAAAGAATCCACCAGCGACTCAGGAGACACAGGTTCAATCCCTGGGTCAGGAAGACGCCCTGGAGGAGGGCGTGGCAACCCACTTTAGGATTCTTGCCTGGAAAATCCCATGGACAGCGGAACCTGGTGGGCTGTAGTCTATAGGGTCACAGAGTCGGACACAGCTGAAGTGACAGCATGCACTCAAGAGTCGAGATTTAACAAAAGTGAATCATTTTCTACTGCATTTTCAAGACCACCCTTAAGCATCTGTTAGCCGCGTCTGCCTTAGACGCAGGCCATTGGAGACTCTGTCTTCTGACAGTGCCCTGTCCTTGCCAAGGCTCCCTCCCATGGGCTGCTCTCCTGTAGGTGTTCATTGAAGACATCAGCAAGGAGTTTGTGGAGGAGTTCATCTGGCCGGCCATCCAGTCCAGCGCACTGTACGAGGACCGATACCTCCTGGGCACTTCTCTCGCCAGGCCCTGCATCGCCCGCAAGCAGGTGGAGATAGCCCAGCGAGAAGGAGCCAAGTATGTGTCTCACGGCGCCACAGGAAAGGTGAGGCCAGGGTTTGTGGCTGGGGAGGGTGAGGATGCAGGGGCCTGCCAGGGGGACGTGGACAGCCAGGCCTGATGGGCGGTCCTCGAGCAGTTGTTAGTTCTCCCCCAGAACAGTCTGCTGTGCCATGGACTGGCCCGCCCAGCATGACTAAGGGGACTATGTGGACAGACTGGCCCATCCACTCTAAGAGGAATGTTTCCAGCAGCAAGTCAGGGACAGCTCCACTCTGCGCCCCAAGTGTGTGTCTCCCATGTTCCCACTGTGGTAGAAGCCATGTCACCCCATTTTTGCAAACCTGCCTCTGAGGCTCAGGCTCATCTTTTTCTTTTTTCATGCCTAGTATTAGTTATTTCAGAACTATTATAAAAGATGAAAAACCATCAAATATCCATAAATAGGGGGTTGGCTGCATAAATAACACAATGGTTTGCAATATAGTCATGAAAAGGAGCGAGCGTGATCACCCAGAATGCATATAGTAAGTGAAAAAAGGCAGGGTGCACAATTGTATGATGCCATATACTACATTTTGCATAAGAAAGAAACACTGGGAAGCTACATGGAAACTCTCCACAGTGAGTGGAAGGGGCAGGAATGGAATAGATGTCTCTGTTGTGTTTTTTTTTTTTTGGCTGCGCTGGGTCTTCATTGCAGAGCGAGGGCTTAGTTGGCTGCAGCATGTGGGATCTTAGTTCCCCAACCAGGGATGGAACCTGAGTCCCCTGCATTGCCAGGCGGATTCTTAACCACCAGGGAAATCCCTCTTAATAACGTGTTGCATAGATCTGATTTTGAAAACTTCAAGGTTGAATTTAAAAGATAAAATTCACTAAGCCATCTATCTTGAGAAACTGAATGCAGATGGAAAGAAATGAAACTACTGTGTGTCCAGTCTGTGACGTCATCACACAGAAGAAAGAAGTATTCCAGTGTGAGCTCAGCACATAATATTCCACTGAACAGTAGGCTATGTTCTGAGGTGGACATCTGGCCACGGTCACAGTGGGAGTCGCTGTGCAACGCGGTGGACAGGAGGCCACCCGTTCCCAGAGGGCTTGAGTCCCAGCTGTGTGACCCTGAGTAAGGCCCTTGCCTTTCCTGAGCCTCAGTTTCTTCACTTGCAAAGTGGAGAGGAGACCCTGTCTTTGTTTCCAGGGCAACCGCATTACAGACTGTGCGGTGTAAACACCAGGAATGGAGCCTCTCTGGAGGCCAGAAGTCCAAAACCAAGGTGTTGGCAGCCTGAAGGTGCTAGGGAAGGGTTCCAGGCTCTCCCCCGGCGTCCTTGGCTTGTGGGTGCACCACCCCAGGCCTCCATCTCCACGCGCCATCTCCTTGGGCGTCTTCACATTTGTCTTCCCCGTACATGTCTGGTTCTGTGTCCAAATTTCTCCTTTATCCCAGGACACCAGTCATACCCACCCTAATGACCTCATCTTAACTGGATGATATCCGTAAGACTCTATTTCCAAATAAGGTCCCGTTCTGAAGGGCTGGGCCGGGGGGGGGGGGGGTGCGGTTAGGGCTTCACCATACTTTTTTCTTTCTTTCTACCTTTTGTGGGGACATAGTTCAATCTGAGATACACCTTCTCCTTCCGGCCCTTGTGTGCAGGAGGGCGGACAGAAGGGGGACCCTGGGGGTATAAAACAGGAAAAGCCCTCAGCACTGTGTCCCGCAGGTGACAGACTCAAGAAACAAAATTCCTAACCATGCCGACGGCCTTTGGACAGTGTTACTGGAGACTCTGGGGCTTCCCTAGTAGCTCAGGTGGTAAAGCGTCCGCCTGCAATGCAGGAGACCCAGGTTCGATCCCTGGGTCAGGAAGATCTCCTGGAGAAGGAAATGGCAGCCCACTCCAATATTCTTGCCTGGAGAATCCCATGGACAGAGGAGCCTGGTGGGCTGCAGTCCCTGGGGTGGACTGAGCGACTAACACCCACACACACTGGAGACTCGAGCTCTCAGCGGACACACCGCCAACAAGGATGGGGTGCTCCAGCACACACGTCCTGATCAGACGTGGCCCCCGACCCGAGGCAGTGCAGGGTGGAGGGGGCAGGCCCTGGCTCAGTGTGACAGTGAGTCACACTCAGATTATGATGGACGAGGCGCTGTTCGGGGGTGGCCTTGCCGAGCAGCCTAGGACTTCCCTGGTGGCTCAGACGGTAAAGCGTCTGCCTACAATGCGGGAGACCCGGGTTCGATCCCTGGATTGGGAAGATCCGCTGGAGAAGGAAACAGCAATCTACTCCAGTACTATTGCCTGGAAAATCCCATGGACAGAGGAGCCTGGTAGGCTATAGTCTATGGGGTCGCAAAGAGTCGGACACGACTGAGCGACTTCATTTTTATTTTGCCAAACAGCGCCCCCACCAGGCGGCGCCGGCTCGTGTGTCTGGAAGCTCACTCGTTCGCCTGGTGCTCAGTCAGCAAGCTTGTGCGGGAGTCTGTGAAGGGTGCGGTGCGCGCCAGGCTCCTCTGTCCATGGGGTTTCTCCAGGCAAGAAATACTGGAGTGGATTGCCGTTTCCTCTTCCAGGGGATCTCCCCGACCCAGGGATCAAACCCAGGGCTCTTGCACCGCAGGTGGCTTCTTTACCACTGAGACACCAGGGAAACCCACCAAAGAAGCTTAGGTTCATTGTCTTTAAAATAAGGCCAATTTTATTTTAAGAGAGTCTGCGGCATTTCCAACTTTTCTAAGTTCAACGGTGCCATGGTGGTGGGGCCTGGAAGCGTTACGTGTTGGGGACGAGGTTGGCAGATGAACTCGTTAGCACTGTGCCACCTGGGAAGCCATTCCCAGCTACCTGTGAGCTAGTCTGGCGGGCTACTGTCCATAGGGTCACAAAGAGTCAGACGCTACTGAAGAGGGACATGGCAGCCCACTCCAGTATTGCCTGGGAAATCGCATGGACAGAGGAGCCTGGTGGGCTACAGTCAATGGGGTTGCGAAGAGCCAGACATAATTGAGCACGTAAGCCCACAGGCGGAAAGAGGCCAGCACTTGTGTGCGTTTCTCCATTTGGACACAAGAGGGCACCAGAGGCTCAGGTTTGCGGCCTTCCTGGGCTAACCCTGCAGGGAACCTGTTTCCCTCTGGTACTGCAGGGCTTGGGTTCTGAGAATACTGTCTGCGGTAGTTTTGTGGCCTCTGGAGATCTGGGGACGGTCCTGCAGTTCAGTGTCCATTAGAGAGTCAGATTTGAAACATCACTGGGGGCTCCAAGACCAGCAGCTAGGCCACAGGGGACAGGGGGCCCTGTCTGCCCTCCACCCCAACATCTCCCATTTCTTCTGGAGGTTGATGGGCATGACTTACTCCCATGCCTTGGTTTCCCCTTGTTTACATGACCTGGGAAAGCCCCCAGCAGCCTCTGAAGACAGCTGCCTACAAGAGGAAAGAGATTGGGGAAGAGCAGGGAGGCCTGGAGGGTTCCACAGGGTGCCAGGCGTGAGACGGGGTTGCTGGGGAGAGAGGGGCCACCCACCTGCAGGGGCTGGTGGTCTGTTTGCCAGCCCCCCGCCCCAGGACGGGGGGTATCATGACTTGAACACATGAGATGAGCATCCAGAGTGAGCGATGCAGCCGCAGAAGGCTGGCAACCCAGAGTCAGATCCACATGGGACAGTTGAGCCAGAACTTTCTGCAAGTTGGGCAGTGGAGAGACCCAGGGCCTCGGGGCCCTCATTCCAGCCTCTCTCATGCACTGGCTCACTGACTCCGCCCACTGAACCCTTACCCAGCACTGGCTTTCCTCCATGCCCTGGAATGTCCATATGGACAAAGCCAGTTCAGTCTTGTCCGACTCTGACCCCATGGACTGTAGCCCACCAGGCTCCCTGTCCGTGGAATTCTCCAGGCAAGAATACTGGAGTGGGTTGCCATGCTCTTGTCCAGGGGATCTTCCTAACCCAGGGATCGAACCTGCATCTCTTGTGTTGGTGGGCAGGTTCTTTATCACTAGCACCGCCTGGGAAGCTCGTATCGGGGGCTAACCCAGCAAGGGGTAATGGTGGCCCTGAGGCATCAGAGGGAACAGGAGTCAGCAGTGATGTCAGGCAGGAAGGGCACCCCAGGCTGCAGGAACAGCTTGTGCAAAGACCCGGAGGCCCGAGATGGCTTCCCTGCCCAGGCCCAGCCCACGTGGCACCTGGTGCAGAGAGGGCTGGGGCCCGCCCCTTCACAGCCCTTCGGGGACTCTGATCCCTCCCCGCCAGAGGGCTGCACGGGAGCTGGGGTGGCCCTTCCTGAGCCTCTTCCCTCCCTCCCTCCCCTGGTTTTGGAAGAGGGGCCTGGGAATAGGAGCCGCAGGGCCGTGGGCAGCAGTTTTGTAGACAGCGCCATCTGTGTGGCTCGTCCAGGAGCAGATGGGAGGGCCCCGTGCAGTCCCCAAGGGCACACCTGCACTTGCGCACGTGTGTCCGCGCGTGGACACATGGCGGGTGTGCAGGATGTGATATACCTCCCCCCTCGGCCCCCTGGAACCTGCCAGGGCCTCCCTGGGGCTGGGGGTCCTGGAGTTAGGAAGGGGAAGGACTGGACAGGTCTCAGAGCCAACTCTGGCTCCTGCGAGGGCATCTGGCTCGGGAACAGATGGGTGTCCCCTCGGCGATCCTGTTAGGCAGACCCCAGCCAGACATGCCGGTCCAGGGAAGCACAAGCCACCATTGTGCTGGGGAAACCTGAAGCCCTAGAGGAATAATCACCATGATATGCAACACTGGACCATATGCTTTACGAGTCTAAAGTAAGCCTGCCTCTAATCAAGTACCACCGCCGCCGCTCCAGGAACTGCAGCCCACTGGCCCTTGAGCAGGCGTTACCACCTGTGCCTCAGTTTCCCCATCCATGTTGTTATTCGATGTTCAGTCTCTCAGTCGCGTCCAACTGTTTGCAACCCCATGGACTGCAGCACGCCAGGCTTCCCTGTCCTTCACTCTCTCCCCGAGTTTGCTCAAATTTACATCCTTTGAGTCAGTGATGCCATCCAACCATCTCATCCTCTGAGATGGGGATAAAAATGGGGCGCTGCCATGTAAGGATTTGCGGAGTTGTGTATGGAGCTCAGCCCCGTGACCTGACGGTGAGCTGTCAGGGTGGGATTGGTGCCTTCTGGCTGTGTGTCCCTGGACAAGTGGCTCCACCTCTCTGAGCCTGAATCACTTCATCTGCAAAACAGGGTTAAAAACCCCCCACTGGTGCCAGGTGGCTCTCCCGTGGGAAAGCCAGCACAAAGTAGGCCCTCACTGGAGGGACCAGACGGAGGCCAATGGGGACGGCTGGTCTGGCCCAGCCCATGGGCCCGGGGAGCGATCAGAGAGGAGCAGCCTCGGCTCCTGGCTCCGAGGAGAGGGGCTGAAACCAGTATTTCCGCGTCGCCTGACAAGACTCTGGAAAATAACATGTTATTCCCGCCGCTGCCTGGCTGCGCCCGTGCAGTTTTCACAGTAGGCGAGAGGTCCCTCTGTTATTTCCACAGCGCTTAAGCCTCCCTCCAGGCCGCCGAGTTGATGGGGGGCAGGCGGGTGGCTGGAAGCCATTGTCTCCAGGGCTGGCGGGCTGGGCCCTCTCCTCCTCCCCTCGAGGGCGTAGACCACTCACCCGAGGGGGATGGGGGCAATGGGGCCCCCATGCTCCTGCTTGGGCTGGGCTCTGTGCCCTTGGACAAGCCCCTCCTACCTCTGGACCAGTTTGTGCAGAGAAGCAAAGGGCCTCGGTGGTCATCCACATCCAACCCCTCCCCCAAACAGCTACTGTGTAGACGAGATACCCGAGGCTCACAGAGGACACGGGGCTCCCAGTTCAGTGGACACAATGTCATGAAACCCCCAGAAATGAGCTCGATCTTAGGGCCAGTGAGGCCAGGTAGGAAGAGGCTGAGGCCTGGGCAGCCCCAGGGAGGCTGCCTGAGGTCTCAGCAGAGCCAGGCCTCCAGCCCCGCAGGTATACGCGCCGCCCCCCCCCCCACCCCCCAGAGAGTGGACATACATGATGACCCATGTGCGAGGCCTGTCGCGTTCCCAGGCACACCCACCTGTGCCTGTGCACGCCATGGCCTACAGCCCCCACCGGCCACGGCGCACCCTCACACCGGTGCACACAGAGGTTCCGATCGTCGCGTCTCAGTCGCACCATCACGTGGGCATCTTGTGCGTATACATCCTGCATGTTCGAGTCCCCTCACAGCTCGGCTCTGCACTCAGGGAGACCTGGGTTCGAGTCCAGGGCAGAAAGCGTGCTCCAAGAAAGCCCAGTGTTCATCTTTTAGACGGCTTGGTAGCACCCGGTTCAGGAGGGGAGAGCCTGTGCGGGACAGGAGCACCCAGGGGGCACCGTCGAAGGTCGCCCGGCACTGCCTCTGCCCTGAACCCTCCCAACCAGTCCCCATTCTGTGGCTCCTGAAACCCCCTGTTGTATGTTTCAGGGGAACGACCAGATCCGGTTTGAGCTCACCTGCTACTCGCTGGCCCCCCAGATCAAGGTAGGATGTTGCTTCTCTCCTCTAAAAGGGTAGGTGCTGGTAGCTGAGGCCCAGGGTGGGGAGAACAGGGCATGGGGCTCACTGGGAGGTTCCCCAGACAGGGGCCTTGTGGCGGGTGGTGCCCTTTTTCCATGGAGCACTCCCTCCACTTACCCCAGCTGCAGGGGACAGCACTCTGTCCCTGACCGTTCGTCCTTCCTGAAGAGGCTGCCCCGGCATCTGGGTGGGTCAGGCACTGGACGGAAAGACGAGGCCACCCTTCCAGCAGCATCCTTGCGGGTCCACGCCTACCTTCCCACGTGCGGACTAGGACCATTCTGGGCTGATTTCAGGGCTGCTCACAGCCCTCCACCCCGGCGGGAGCCGCCCAGCTCAGGCCCCCTCCTTCTCCGCTGCCTGAACCAGACTCCGGGTTCTTGGATTCCTTCCTGGGAGGGGGAAAAGCAGGCCCAGGCCTCTGGGCATCTAGTGAACAGAGCCCAGAGCAGAGCTTCACTGCGCGCTGCAAACGCGAGTCCCAGGGTGATTATTTCGATTTTTCTAGTGGTCCCGTCAAAAAACCAAGATGAAAAACAACAGGTAATGTCATTTTAATGATATGTTTTATTGAACCTTGTATATCCAAAATGGTGTCATTCAACGTTATCGATGTTGAAATAGTTTACATTCTTTCCGTACAAAGTCTTTAAGAGCCACTGTGTGCTCTCCACTTAGAACCGGGACCAGTCACAGTTCAGGACTCCGAGGCCATGTGTGGCCCCTGGCTCCCACTTTGGACAGTGTGGGTGGGCATGGCTCCAAGCTTCTTTGCGGCCACTTCCAGCTAAAGCTACAAAAGATGTGCCCTTCCCAAGTCCGCAAGGGGCCCTAAGGGCTTTCATTTTTTTCTTTTAAGTGGAACCTCTTTCTCTGTCCCTTTAACCAATCAGCCAGCAGCTGCTTAGGGGGTGAGAGTGGCCCAGAGGTGAGCAGTCGTAAGCTCTAGTGATCTGCTTTGACCCCAAACACCAGGAGGCAGAGAAGCCCCCCAAACAGAAGCTGCGTGTTGATGCTGCAGGCGTGTGGGCCTGGGCCCTGGCCTGACCCCGACTCTCTGTTCCCACAGCAACTTGGGGGGTCAGGGTGTCTGGTTTCTGGGTCTTTGTCTGCAGAAGCCAAGCCCAGGGGTGGAATGGGGCTTGGTAATGGGGCCCCAAGCTGGTCTCTGGGAACCAGGATGAGGCCAGAGGGTGCTCCGCCCAGGCTCTGCTCATTCCAGGACTTGGGTGGGGGGCACAGCCACCCCAGCCCCACCAGCACCCCCAGCCTAGAAATCAAACCAGCTTCTCCATCTAGATGACACCTCCCCACCCTCAGTTAAGCAGAGGCCTGGCTGGCTTCAAGGCTGAGTAGGGGCTCTTCTTGGGCGACCTGTCCCTGACCCTCCACCCCCAGGCTGGTAGGATGAGTTCTGTGCCTCCACTCATGCTCCAGTTCCCTTCCTTTCCCCCACCCAGAGCAGCCCTGGGGGTGGGGGGTGGGAGGGTGGCAGGAGGGGGGTGGGTCGGAGGATGTGCTTGAGCCCCCGCAGGGCCAGGCTGGGTGGCTTTAGTCACCAGGAGCAGGGGGGGCCCTGGACCTCTGGACAGGAGTGCATCGAGAAACTTGAGGCTTGTCTGGTTCAAACCCTCACGTCTCAGTTGGGGAGACTGAGATCCAGAAGGGCAGGGACCTGCCTGGGGACACGCAGCCATTCTGCCATGGAACTCAAGCTTTCTCCAAAACCACCCTCTGGGATGGCAGGCTATGTCCTTCCCCTGCCTAAGGGGGTCCCCTGCCCACCGACCTTCCTGTGGGCTACACTGATCCCCCCACCCAGGCTACCGGTGGACCCTCAGGCCCCTTATCAGAGAAGGTGGCTCTGCAGCTTCAGCGCCTGGAGGAATCAGCAGGCCTGACTCCTTGTCTCGTGTCCAGGTCATCGCTCCCTGGAGGATGCCCGAGTTCTATAACCGCTTCCAGGGCCGCAACGATCTGATGGAGTACGCGAAGGTAAGGCCGGACTCTGCCATCACCCCGGCCCTCGTCCACTGCCCCCCCAGGCATGTCCCTCCAGAGGTTCGAGACTGGGGCTGGTACCCGTGCCTGGGGACCAAACCTCAGCCCTGGTGCCCTCCCCCAGCACCTGTTCCCTGGGCCAGCCCCACAGAACTAACTGTGGTCCTCGCCAGGACTGAGCATCTCTCAGGTCACCCCGCCCCCCACCCCACCCCAGGCTACCCAGCGGGAGGACACCAGTGCCCCTCCGTTTCCCGCTCAGATTGGCACCTCTGCGGTGTGTGTCACTCAGACGGGGCTGTGAGCGAGGCTGTTCTCTGCCCCTAATTACCTGACTAATTGTCCCCGGTGCTTTCGCAGGAACAAGTAGGTGCTCCGAGGGCCAGAGGCAGACAAAGGCTTCTGCAGCACCAGCCCTTTTTGAAGTACAAGTTGCAAGAAAACAGATTAGAAGTTTTGCATCAAGATCCTTAGCCACTCCCCAGGGTACCTTTCTTTTTAGCGACTCGGTGGCAGCGCTTGACAAACAGCCTCAATCAATCAGACAGGGGAAAGCAACCTGGTGCACGCACCAGAAAATTGCTCGGGTTTTTAAATAGCAGTCGCCAGGGCTGGCTGTGAGCTCTCGCTGCAGCCAAGGTGCCGCGTGGCGGGGGACGCGGCGGGGACCCAGCCCTGCCCCTACCGTCAGCATCCCATTAAGACCTGGAGAGCTCCGAGGAGAGATCTCCTCGACCATCTGTTGTTTTATTATTAAAAGGGGAGTTTACAAGAGCAAGCCCATATGTTGCCAAACAAATTTCCAAATAGCAGAGCTATTAAGGGAACGGGGTTAGAGGCTTTCTTCCCCTCCTTGGTCTCCTTGAGGATACAGAATCTGAAGCACGTTTTATCTTGAAGAATAATGAATCTGGAGCCCCGGCCCATCCCTGTTCTCACGCCAGCAGTCGTGGTTGGAGAAAGGGCTGACCCGTAATGCTGTCCTTCGTTTCTGTGAAGCTCCCAAGCAGAAGCAGCTCCTGGGTTTTGCCAGAATTTCTGAAATCATTGTTTGTCCCAAGGTTCTTGGCTCAGCTTCTGTCTTAAATAACCTTTTAAACAGGAAAGTTTGCCCTGGCGAGAGAGTCTGGGTCGCCACCACTGAGCCTCCCTCAGAGGCTGGTATCAGAATCGAGCTCTGAAAAATCTGACCACGTTCTAGAATGATGGCCGTGTCTCTGCACCCGGGAGTGACCGGAATAATTGAGCAGCAGCCAGACTCTGTCCAAAACTCAGAGCCACGCAGCTGCTTCAGCTGAGACAAAAATCAATGGGGCTTTGAAAAAGCCCCGCTTTTGAGACCCGTTAAGTCGCCCAGGCCACAAGGTGCTGTAGGGAGACTCATGGCAAACATGCATTTGTATCACTCTCCATCTCCCCCCACCCAAATCCATCGTCCAACGGGAAGACCACTCAGAATCACCCCACCCTTATCACTGTCACCATAATTCTTTTAAAGCCAACATGCAAGGTCGGGTCCGGAAAGCGGGGCGCCGTCTGTGTACACGCAAGAGGCAGTTTTGTTTTTTGTTGCCAGTTGTATCCAGAGTTTCCGGGGTGTGGGTGTGTGTGTTGGCGGGGAGCTCAGGACAGAGAAGGGAAGGGAAACAAGCCTCTTTGGTTGAGGGCCTGTGTTTGGCATTTGTGTGTGTCTCCCTGCCGAGGAAGGGTTGCCGGTCCTGTTCTCTCTTTGCTCCAGCAGAGCCCCAGTGGGAGAGAGAAAAGGCAAGAGTGGTTCCAAACCACCCCCCAGAAGAAAGGCTCCAAGGAACCTGCCCACTGGCTCTCTCAGCCCCCAGCCCGGGGAGCTGAAATCTCCTCTGCGGGGATTTCAGCCCAGTTGGCACAGACAGGGTCCTGGTCCCCACACCGGGCCTTCTCTGCCTGGAGACAGAACAGGGCGAGCATGTGGTTTTGACTCTGGGCGCCTCTGCCGGGCAAGGAGCCCCCGACATAGATCAGCCTCGAAGTGAAGTGTTCCGTTCACCCGTGTGGTCTCCACTGAAGAGGATGCAGATTTTAGAGCGGATGTGGGCTGTTGCTTTAAAAACGGAGTTTCTTGGTAAAACTGGAAAAAATATCCAGAAGGTTTCATCTATTTTGAAATTTTAAGGTGGTGATGAAGGAAACAGCAGGTCCCTGGAGGAAGCCTCTAGAATCTTAGTTGTGGGTATGAGCTGAGCCAGGGCAGAGAGCTGTCCGGAAAGATGGGGTACTGCTAGTGGAGACTGGTGGGACCGACCTGGGCGAGGTGCTGAAAAGGGGGGCCTAGGAGGCAGAGCGGAAGTCTTGCTGATTTACAGGGGCTGGGCTAGGCTGGCGTAGCTGTCTTCTGTAGCTGGTGTACCCGGGAGAAGCAAGCAGGATGGTATCCTGTGCTGGATCCAACCAGGTGTCAGCCTGGGTGGCAAGGGACAGCTCAGGAAGCAAAGATGTCTTTAATACCAAAGACCTTCAACGCGTCACCCACAGCCTTTCAGGCCCAGGGTCTCCGGGGGGTCTCCCCCTAAACAAAGAATTGGATCATTTGGGAAGCAAAGCGTCATCAGATGGAGGGTTACTCCTCTTCAGGGCTGCAGGGTGGTGCACGTGGTGACCACAGGCAGAGAGGAGACGTGGGCCCAGGAAGTGCCCAGCCGCACCCTGGGAACAAGTGTCCTGAACCAGAGGCTCCCGTGGGCGCCTCTTGCTTCCTTGGGTGAGCATTAAGCACCCCCGTGGGTGCGCATGCCTTGGTCGAAATCCACAGTGAAAACTGGGTCCATGCCACCTCCCAGCTCATAGGGTGGCGGTCCACGGACGGTGCTGGGAAACCCTCAGCACCTGACGTGTGGGCTCAGAATCTTCTGGAAGAAACCTCCAAGGTCAGCATGCACTCCACAGCATCTCGGACACTAGGTCTTAGAGTCTCTCTACCTGGGGGTGTTCAAAAATGGGGCCATCACTCCCCAGGCCAGCCTGGGGTGGGGAGAAGGAGACTGTGGGGGCAGGGGGCGGTCCAGGGTCTTGTTGGCCTGGGAGCCAGAGTTTGGGGGTGTCTCTGACTTTGAAAGGAAACCGAGGCAAGCAGGCCTGACCCTCATGTCCTTCGAGCTGCCTTGTGCCAACACTGCCTTACCTGTGTTGTCTTAACCTCTTACCTGCAGCAACATGGAATCCCCGTCCCAGTCACCCCCAAGAACCCGTGGAGCATGGATGAGAACCTGATGCATATCAGGTAAGACGGACCTGCCTGTCCACCGCTCCTCCAGGCCTTGGGGAGCACCCACCCATCTGGGTCATGATGGGCCCTCATGGACGGAGCCCGGCGGCCTCAGGGAGGGCAGACCGCCTCTTGTTGGTGTGTCCCTCTGTTCCTCCTGCACTGACCCCCCTCCTCTGTCTTCCTTCTTTCTCCCCTGCAGCTACGAGGCTGGAATCCTGGAGAACCCCAAGGTAATCCCCCGTTCCCCCGAGCCCAGTCTTTTGGTTTTGGCTGCTCCATGCCGACACGGTCTGGTGTGTTTGTAGCCTAATTTGAAATTTCACGGGGGGCCGGGCATGGGGTGGGGCTGAGCCCTGCCTGTGTTCCCCGACCCTCCCCACCAGGCCCCCTGTCGCCTGCCCACTCCTCACTGCGTTTTTTCAGATCCTCCCCCCTCCCCGGCGCTCTTTTTTTTTTCTTAATTGCTGCCATGATGAATAGGGGAAGGAAATATTTCAGGGAACGGAGAGTGCGATTGTGAGACAATAAAGAAGCAATTAGGCAGATGAGACACTTGTGGGAGGGCCCAGTCTGTGCCCACCAGCTCTCGGGCTGCCTCGGCCGCTGCCACAGGGGGAGATGGCACAGATCGGAGCCTCAAGATCCGTTTGTCTGGGCCTGGGCTCCGCACACACCAGCCCGCCCGCCTTGGTCCCAGGTCCCCGGCCTCCCCGGCTGGCTCCCTCTGGACCTCGGGGCCCTGTTTGAAGTTAAGGTTTTTCTCTCTTTTGGGGGGGGTGGAGGGGTTCCTTTGTGTCTCCCCCTGCCCACCGTGGGAGATGGGGGAGGCAGGATGAAATCTATCCTGGGAAGAAAGAAAAAAAAAATCTCTTTGTCCCCCCAGGGACTGTCTCCATTCCCTGGCTGATTTGGGGGTGGGGTGAGCTGGGGGTGGGCAGGGGCCCTTGTGCAGCTGGGCCAGGGCGGTGGGGGGGGGGCGGGGGTGAGGGGGGGGCGGGGGTGGGGGGCAGCACACGATCTAGGAAGGCCAGCTGGAGAGGATGGTTTGGGCGAGGGTGAAGTGAGCCTGGTCCTGGGGAGAGCTCCCCGTGGGGACCGGGCCCTCTGGATCGGTGTTGGCAATAATCTAACCTATACCAGGGGCTATTTCTGGAGCCAAACCTGGGGTCTGCATTCTCCTCCGCTCCGAGCCTCCTTGTGTCCTGGGGGAGGAAACTGAGGCCCAGAGGAATGACCCGCCCTCCCAGAAGCCTCCAGTTCCCCGATGGCCTGCACACCTCCTCTCCCCACCCTCTCAGCCCTCAGCCCAGCGGTGTCACTCAGCAGAGCCCACACCCTCGTCCCCTGGGGACTGATGGCCCCACAAGGCCACTGCCTGCTGGTCACAGGCTTTTCCAGTTCATGCTTGGCTGACCCCATGACACTCAGGCCGGCCACCCCTAATTAGCCAGTCAGTCAGTGCCCCGGGGGCTGGGGGAGGCTGAGCGGAGCCCAGCGGCTCCTCTAGCAGCCACGACTGCCGGGGTGCAGGTCCCTTCCCCTCTCAGGCCTCCTTTCTAATGCGGGCAGTGCATGGACAAGGAAGTGCTAGCCAGAGTATTTTTCAGGATTCTACCCCCTAGTCAAGTGGGAAGGTGAGTGCGTGGCTCCCAGAGACCTGGGTCTGATGACTCCTGGCTTTGTTTCTATGGCTGTGCAACCTTGGGTAAGCTGCCCAACCTCTCTGAGCCTCTGGCTTCTTATGCAAACAGCTGCACAAGGCAACCCCTGCCTCCTGGGATGTGAAAGCCCTTGGTCTGTCCTGGCGCGGGGCCCAAGGCCTCAGCCGGGGAACCAGGGGTCGCACCCTCCCTCCTCCGGCCGGCTAAGCTCTTTTTGGGGAGGAAGGAGATGAGGTTCTTCTCTCAGGAGTGGATGCTCTGCTCTGCCCTCCCCAGGAGGAGTGGGGGGACCATACTCCCGCTGAGAAGTGCAGGGCCAGGCCGAGGAACCTAGGGGCTGGCCCACTCCAGCTCCGCTTTCCCAGGCCGCCCTGCTGCAGGTGGGGGCCAGGGCAGGCAGCCCCTTGCCACCAGCAGGTTCCAGGGGCCCGGGTGGGTGCTCTTCCCCAGAGTGGAGGAACTCTGCACGCTGGGCAGCCCTGGCCCCCTCTGGAGGCACTGGGGAGACCGAGCTCAGGGAACCAGTGGCCCCCTCCCTCCCCAACCCCCCCGCTCCCAAAAAGCCTGAGGCCTGCCGAGGGGAGGGTTTGAAGGCAGATGGTGGAGCCATTTTCTGCCTCCATGAGGGCTGATTGAAGGGCAATGAGGCAGCTAATGCGAAGAAAGATAGAAATTTACTTGCTTTAACTTCATACGGCCCACAGTGAAAGAGTTCATTCAGTCGCCGGCCCGCCGTATCTGATGGATGAATAAACCATTTGCCGCATTGATCATGCCTCTACATCACGGTTTACTTCATGGGCCATTTGCCTCCAATTTCTCCTTCTCAGCCCTGTTTCATGCTTTCTTTCGCCCTCTCCCCATCCCCCGTCCCTCCCCACCAACTCTCTCCTTTTTTTTTTTTTCTTCACTCTCTTCCCTCCCCGAACACCCCCAACACCCCCAACCCGAGATGACATTGGAAGTGAGCCCTCCCGCTGGGATGGATAAATAGATGGTATTGATACTCAGCAACAAACTATTTGTCATTTGAACTGGGCTTTTAGGAAGGCAGAGTAAAAAGAAGGCAGGCGTGAGCCACCACCTCGGAATGCAAAGCAAATGCCACTTTATTTCTAGTTAGTTATTTTATTTAATCGGTGCTGTCAGAGAGTCCTGTTTCCCACTGCAGAGAGAGTGGGGATGCCGGCTCGCCTGGCCTTCCCACCTCCTCTCTCCTCCCGAATGCACTCTCATCCTGTTTCATCCTGTTCCATTCTCGTTGTGTTCGTGGCTCCGGTTAAGTGCGGCAGGGGAAAGTGACAAGCCCCAGGTCCAAGTCTGAAGGCCCAGTGCGGGTAGAGGTGGGAGGCAGGAGAGTTCAGATGGAGGGGCTGGGGTCAGAGCCCAGGCAGGCAGCTCGGAGTTCAACCCGGGGCTGGACAGTCAGTGAGGAGCCCCCGGCAGGTGGGGAAGGACCTGTGGAATCCTGTTGGTCACCCAGAGGCCCCAAGCCCTGGATCACTTTGCCTTTTGGCCGAGGATAGCCCTGGTCCCAGGGAAGGTGGTGGTTGGTTAGGCCTGGGGAGTGGGGCATGTCTCTGACCATATCCCTCGTGCTGTCTCTCAACAAAGCAGCTGGGAAACGATGGCGGGGTGGTGGTGGAGAGCAGCGGAAAGAGCACTGGACAGGGGTTCTAGAGTCCTCGGTCTGACTCCCACACCGGGGGGCGGGGTAGCGTGATGGGGACAGGCGGCTTCTTTGGCCTTGGTTTTTCCACCTGGTCCATGGAGCCATCAGGCTGCAGGTCCTCAAGGAGGCCCCTCACCCCTCCTTGGATCTGTCTTGGGGGTCCATTCTGGGTCCCTGCTCCTGCCCGCTAAGGGGAGACAGGAAAGGATGGCAGCTGGCCTCGAAGGCACTTTGAAGGCTCAAGGGCTTTATTCCCAGTCCCATCTGAGCCCAGGAGGAAAGCTAGGAGGATCACTATCCCTGTTTGCCCAGGACTGGGTGGTGGGGAGAGGGTCTCCGAGTCTGGAACCAGGATGGTTGGTCATCCTGACATAGAGTCAACAAGCAAGGTGACCGCAGGGAGCGACCTCAGGGTCCCGGTGGCCCCGCCTCTCTGCCCCACCCGAGCAGCTCTTCTCCGAGGCAGGTGTCAGCAGGAGGCTGTTCCAGTCATCCTGTCTCCTGCAGGGCAGGTGACAGCACCAGGCCCTCGTTGGCACCTTCTTGGATGACTTTCATGTCCAGTAAGAAATTTAGAAACTGTCTATGTATTTAACTTGTAAGGCAGTCAAAAGAAAGTGTTAGTCACTCAGTTGTGTCTGGTAGCCTGCCAGGCTCTTCCCTCTGTGGGATTCTCCAGGCAAGAGTACTAGAGTGGGTAGCCATTCCCTTCTCCAGAGGATCTTCCCAGTTGAGGGATCAAACCCAGTTCTCCCACACTGCAGGCAGATTCTTTATTGTCTGAGCCACCAGGGAAGCCCAAGGCAGTCAAAAGCAGATATCATTCCCCCTCTCCACCTATTTTACAGATGAGAAAACTGAGGCTCAAAGAGGTGAAGCAACTTGTCACAGCCTGACTCCCAGCTTTGGGGTGTTTTCCACCACTCTGAAATCTATCACATCACTGTTCAAGGCCTCGTGGGTTTCCTGCCCTGGGCCATGTGGCCTCTGCCACCCCCGCACAGCCTACGTCACAGCCCCCACAGTCCCCGTCCGCCTCTAGTTCTTCCTCTGTAGGTGGGGGAACAATTCTTGACCTCACCCACCAGGGCTGCAGAAAACACAAAGGAAACTGCAGATGCGAAGTGACATGGGAATGCTTGCAGGGTTTTGACAGCCAGGGATTGAAGGGACTGCACTTCCCAGGATGTCAGCAGGTGGACAACAGCTGGGCTCTGGGATGCCCACGGGACGGACTTGAGCAGTCAGGCCCAAGAGCCCCCCTGGCCTCATCGTGGCAAGGGTCCAAGCCGCAGCCTGTGGGGGTAGGCGGTTGGGGGGGAGGGGCCTGGGGAGTTCCAGGCAGCCAGCCGCCCCTCCACCACCGCATCGAGTTGAGAAAGAGGCCCAATTTCCAACACGCCCAAGAAAAAAATATACATAAAGGTTGATGTGTTTTCAAATGGGTTTTTGCTTCGCTCTTCTCTTTTCTCCCTGTGTGTATTAACCTCGGGGACCCCAGGGACGGCTCTCCTTGCCGGAGCACCTGCTGGGGTCAGGCACAGTCATTAGCTTTGCGGTCAGTGCAGAATAAACCCCAATTCCCGGCCAAGAGACAGCGCGGGTGTGCCCACGCCCGCTCCTGAGAAGCCCACGTAGCTCCTCACTCCCCCAAAGTCACGCTTTTCCTGCCTGACTGGCTCCTCCTGCTATTCCACCTCCAGCTGTGGGGGCGTCGAAGAAAAAGATGAGATCAAGTTGAGGGGAAAAATTGTCTGATTTCTCGAGCCTTTTGTTTTCCAGGCCCCTGGCAAGTGGGGCTGGCTCCAGGTAGGGGGGCTGGGAGGCCGGCCTGCTGGCTGGACTGGCCAGCCGACGGCAAGTGCCAGCAGGACCCTGGCTCTGGAGAGGGCTGCAGGAGACTGACCTGGCACAGCTCGGCTGGGACACACTGTCCTCCAACCTCTTTCTGTCTTGTCAGAACCAAGCGCCTCCAGGCCTCTACACAAAGACCCAGGACCCGGCCAAAGCCCCCAACAGCCCGGACACCCTTGAGATCGAGTTCAAGAAAGGTAGGTGCCTGCCCAGTCAGGACTCCATGGGGTGGACTTTTGGGGCCCTGGCTCCTTGCCCCTCCTTGCCTGGGAGCCCTCTGGGCATGAGCCCTCTGTATTCCTCCTGTGTTTCGCGGAAGCCAGGGTTCAGATGGGGTCTTCCCAGCTACCCACTCCCCGGATGGCATAATCCATGGAAGTCTTCAGATTTGGGAGGAAAGCACCCCAGCAGCTGTCCCCTGGTCAGTGGGCACCAGGTCTGGAGGAAGCATCCTGGGGAAGTCACTCCACTTTCCTGGGCCTCAGTCTTCTCACCTGTAAACTGGGAATAAAAGAACACTCGCTGCCTCATGTTTTCACGGTACAGAGTGACAGCTGGATGGGGTGTATCTGGCGCAGGAGTGCTCACCAAGGAGCTGCTCACCCAGTAGGAGAGCCAACCTTGAGGGCCCCCTCTGACCCCACAGCTACTCCTAAGTTAGCTGCCTGGTGCATCTTCCTACCTCCCCACCCTGGGTTCAAAGCTGCTGCCACACTTGGCTTATGTTCTGATTTCCTCCTCATCTTCTCTGCAACCAATATGAAGCGTTTGCTGGCTTGGCCCGAGTGCCCGGCCTTGAGCCTGGCATTAGGGACACCCTTCCCACCCCCACCTTGCCTTGGAAGACAGAGGGGAAGGCAAGACATGCTGGGTAATGGAAGGAGCAGGACCTGCTTCAGGGTGAGGGCTCAGGATGTCCAAGGAGAGGACTTTTCCAGGAGGCTGCAGAAATTGGAGAGACTTCCTGGAGGAGGTGGCACTGGGCAGGAGCTGGAGGAGCCAAGAAGGGGGCGTGAAGGCATCCCAACTCCAGGCAGGGAGGCTGGTCCTTCCAGCCACAGGCAGGGAGGGAGCCGAAGGAAAGGGACTCAGAGACAGATCCCAGCTCCCCGCTGCTAGTGTGACCTTGGGTCTCAGGCTCGTTCACCTGTAAAATGGGCCACAGAAATGATGCTTGTAGCTGCTGAGCATGGTGGTACTTTAATCATCGGCCTCCTGGCCTTTCTCAAGGGCCCGGCTGCGCCAATGGGCGTTTTCATCGCTCTGGCCCCACCTCTGCCATCAGTTCAGACACTTGAGTGTCATGCCTCCTGGGGACCAAAAGGCCCTTAAAGTCTAAGGCCCTTAAGGACAGCTGGAGCACTGAGTAAGTCTTATGCCCACCCTCTGTGACCCAGGGCCGTGTGGATGTGAGGCCTCTGAGCATCATCTCTGAGAAGATGAGGGGTGCACCCAGGCCACACCCCACCCCCTACCCCCCGGAGATCCCTTGGAGCCGGGGAGAGTGGTTGAGGGTGGGAGGTGAGTGGGAGGCCGCAGACTGTCCTGCACTCTGGACACCAGCTCTGGCCCCCTTTTCCTCCAGGAATAGATAGGCCAGCCCCAAGGACCGAGCCCGAGAAGAAACGTGATCCATTTTAATGATTTGGGGACTGTCTAGAAAAAAAAAAATGTAGACAGAGGAACCCTCCCCGACGACTCCCCATTCACTCTCTAGTTAATTTATTTGAAGTTTTAATCTAATTATTAACTATTTTAAAGGCTAAGAGGCTTTCTCCGTTGGCGGCAGCAACAATGTCTGCTCGTCTCTGGGGGCAGGCCTCATCCAAGGCCCCGCAAGGACGACAATAGGGCCCGGAGGGAGAGAAAGGGAGAGGGGAGAGGCGGGTGGGGGCGGGGCGGTGGGCAGAGGGGCTTAAGGTTCATTATTGGGCAGACTTACATTTAATAGCAATTTACAACCAAGTTATAAAACCCCTGGAAATGGGGGTTAAGAATGGCCAGGCTGACAGCCCCTGAGCGAAGCCCCTCCAAGCGGCGCCCAGCTAATAAAGACTCGAAAGCCGCTATTGAGGCCTGATTGGCATCCAATCGCTGGCTCCATGATAATGAGCTGGGCAGATGGGTGGGAGATTAGCCGCCAACTTTGAACAGCTTTTCTTTGTCACTGTTACAGCTCTCTTGTTAGGCCGCTAATACATTTATTGCTCATTTCACACCGCTCGAGAAAGTGCCCCTTGCTATTCAAAGTCAACCCTGAACCCACCCACCACCCCCCCATCCCGCCACCCCCTTTGACTTCCCTCCCGAGTGGTCACCTTCCTCCTGCCGCCCCAGACCCGACTTCTCAGAATTCACTGGCGCCTCCAACAGCTCGCCGGCTGGAACAGGCATCTCGCCCCAATCTAGGGTGCAGGGTCGGGGCGTAGGGGTCCGCCTGACAGACGCGGCAGGGGGCCGTGTGTGTGTGTGTGTGTGTGTGTGTGTGTGTGAGTTCAGCCGCACTTCGGCCAGGCTGGCCCCCCGGTAACTGGTGGGACAGAAGGTCCTCCGTCGTAAGACAATGGCGGAGCGTGAAATTCAATTAGTTCAGGGCCTGGTTCCAATTTCACAGCCCCTAAATGCAAAAGGGGCAGAGAGAATGGGAAGGGTGGGGGAGCGCGTTTTTATTGCATTTTCCCTTTCATTCTGGGGGGCTTTCTCGCCCCTTCTCCTCCCCAGCAGGCCTCAACCTGCACTGGGCTTCTCAAGGAGTCATTTGGAGTCCATATCTGTCACCTCCATTTAAGGCGTTGCGGGCGGAGCGGGAGGGCGGGGTGGCAGCCACAGACTCCTCTGCTGAGCTCCAACCATGGGCCCCCTGCCCTCTCCTCCCGCCCTAGGGGTCCCCGTGAAGGTGACCAACGTCGGGGATGGCACCACTCACAGCACAGCCTTGGAGCTTTTCCTGTACCTGAATGAAGTCGCGTGAGTGCCTGCTGGGAACCCACCGGCCAGTCCCCGCCTGGACCGCTGTGGCTGGTGGCCCCGGCCTGAGCCTTAGCAGCCGAGGAGGACAGGCCTGTGTCCTGCAGTCAGCCCTGGCACCAGCCCCATAGGCGTAGGGCCCTTTGGTTCTGTACGAGAGTCCCGGGGGCCCTGGGCCTTAGAAAGGAACAACCCCAGAGCATCTTCTGCCCCCGGGGATGGTCCAGTTGAGCCTCCTCAGGTCTCAGCTGGGTGTGAGGCCAGGCTAGAAGGACAGCTGAGCAGTGGAGAAGGCTGGATACCACGCCAGGCCCAGGTGGAGGTAACGGAAGTTGCACACTGAACTCACCGTGTGTCCCAGGCAATCCCTTCCCTCCTTGGGCCTCAGTTGCCCCACCTGTACAATGGGTGGTTGGACAAGTTCACCCGGCTCAGATGTCCTCTGAGTCTTGAATCCTGATGCCCTGCACATTGCCCCCAGTGACCAGATGGTTCTTCCCACAGTGGCAAGCACGGCGTGGGCCGCATCGACATCGTGGAAAACCGCTTCATCGGGATGAAGTCTCGGGGTAAGTCTGCTCGCCACCCTTGGGGGCATGGCTTGGCTCCCAGAGGCCCCTGACACCCCCCATCACGTTCCAGCATCGCTACTCCCAGGCTGACTTTGGGTAAGTTCTTTCACCCTGCCAGACAGTTTCCCTTCTGTGAAGTGGGGATGAGGGACCTCTGACCACTGATATCTGATGGCATCAGGAGAAGAGCTGTCCCCGGAGCAGGGAGAGGTGAGAGGAGAGAGGAGGCGGGCCCAGGGCCCAGAGGTCAGGCACTCCAGTGCGCTGGGCGGCGGGTCAGCCAGGCTTAGAAGCAGGCCACGTAGGGCCGATTTCGTGGTCATTAAGGCGACATTGAGGAGGCCAGCTGGCCTGGCAGGGTGGGAATCTTGCCAGGGGTGGGCACTATGAGCCGGCCGGGGCCTGAGGGCCTGTCTCATGACATGCTCGTTGTTCAGTCGCTCAGTTGTGTCTGGCTCTTTGCAACCCCACGGACTGCAGCACACCAGGTTTCTCCGTCCTTCACCATCTCCCAAAGCTTGCTCAAACTCATGTCCATTGAGTTGATCATGCCATCCAACCATCTCATCCTCTGTCGCCGCCTTCTCCTCCTGCCTTCAGTTTTTCCCAGCATCAAGGTCTTTTCCAGTGGGTAGATTCTTCACATCAGGTGGCCAAAGTATTGGAGCTTCAGCTTTAGCATCAGTCCTTCCAATGTATATTCAGAGTTGATTTCCTTTAGGACTGGACTTTTTGCATGATGCTGGGGTGGGACTCTGCCTTGGTGCTGAGTGGCTGCCCAGCCCATATCCATCCACCTCTGGCTGGGCCTGGAAGGAGGTGAGGCTGGTCCCCAAGCAGGTCAGAGCCCATGGTTCCCTCTCAGTCCCTCACTGGGTCATCTCGACTGCACCCAACCCCCATCCCGTTCGAGGAGATCTCATGTCCCGCGTGATGAAGCAATGCTGCGTGCTTCTGACTTCCATGAGGGAGGGGCAAGCCAGCCGTTGAGAGTACCGGTAGTGGGATTAAGGTCCCTTGTGTGAGCAGGTGTTCAGCTCGCTTTGCTAAGGTCAATTTAAAAAGATGACACAACTAAAGAAAACCAGGCCAAGGTCATGGCCCTTTGTCCCTCGGGATGTTTTTCACTGAGACTCTAAAATCCAAAGAGAACTCGTGGCAGATTTCAGGTCAGGGCATTGGTCCTCGAGGCAGGATGCCAGGGCTCTCACGTGGCGTTCAGGCTCACGGCTCCTGGCTGATGACCTTGGACTTGGTAGCTCAGTTTCTCCAGGTGCAGTGTGGCAGGCGTTGGGACAAGAGTTGGATCATTCTGGCTCTGACCTGTTTGAATTTATCTCAAAAGGGGAAGAAGGAAGCAAAGCGGCTTTGCCTCCTGTGTGTGTGTTTTTTCCCTCCTCGACAGGACTATTATTGTGAAAAACAACCTAATTGAAAGTCTTGAGAAGACCTTGTGGAGAACAATATTACTAATTAGCTGCTCCCTTGTACCCTCTCTTACCTTTGTGTCTTACCTATACCAACATCTGATTAAACGTCCCTTTGTCTCACTTTGCCCTTGGGAGGCAGCACAACGCAAATTATCTGAGGCAGACCCCGGAGGGACCTCGTTGAGCCAGAGCCCAGCACCCTTGCTTTACAGGCGGGGAAACCAAGGCTCAAAATCACAGGCATGTTGGTGGTAGGATCAGGACTAATGTCAAGTCCCAGAGAGGCATGGGGTGGAGGGCTGAGGGCTTGAACTCTGCAGTGGGGCAGATCTGGGTTCTGCTGCTGCTGCTGCTAAGTCTCTTCAGTCGTGTCCTACTCTGTGTGACCCCATAGACAGCAGCCCTCCAGGCTCCGCCGTCCCTCCAGTGGGTTGCCATTTCCTTCTCCAATGCATGAAAATGAAAAATGAAAGTGAAGTCGCTCAGTCATGTCTGACTCTTAGCGACCCCATGAACTGCAGCCTACCAGGCTCCACTGTCCGTGGGATTTTCCAGGCAAGAGTACTGGAGTGGGGTGCCATTACCTTCTCCGATCCAGGTTCTAGCCCATGTGTATTAGCAGGAACTGGCCCAGCGGAAGAGCTGCTTGAATGCAGCAGTCCCATAGGGATGCTGAAAGGGTCAAGGCGGCCTTTGCCCTCTGGGAACTGTCCAGTCTGCACCACGATCATGTCCGTTCTCTGTCCAAGGCAGGCATCACTGATTGTGGATATCGACCAACAGTGCTGACAGAGGATAGACAGCCTGAGATCACTCTGTGAAATGGCACCCGAGTGGACTGGACTGTTCTGGGAAGACATCCTGAAAGAGGTGGCAGGAGAAAAGACTTTACCTGGTAGAAGAAGGTGGGATAGAAAGGAGCGGGAGCCTTCCAGTATGAGTGGCAGGAGCAGCCCCAAGTGGCCAGTTGGGTGGTGGATTAGGTGTGAGGCTGGCCGGCCTCCTGGAGGCCTGGCAGAGGTGTCAGGGGCCAGACTCGGGCTCCAGACTCGACTGCCTGCCTTGACTCCATCACCCTTCGGAAAGGAACGTAGCCTCTTCAGAGAGGCTTCATCTGTGAAATGGGTTGTTGGGCAGATCGAACACCTCTGTGTTGACCTATAGTGGGTGCCTTGCCTGGAGGTAGGCTTCCTCCCTGTTCCCCAGAACTGGGGGTGTCATCACCTTTGAAGACTGGAGCCATGAGGTTAGCGCTCAGTTCCAGCTCCCTTGGCTCCTTACCATCCACCTGAGGAGAAGATTCCTGGAGCATAGGCCTCACTCTGCCCAAGCACCGCGTGGGCACCGTTGAGGGGCTTTCCCTAAAAGCATAGCATTTAGCCTGAGAGTTGCTTGCTGTGTATCCTCAGGCAAGTTGCTTTCCGTCTCTGCAACTCCTACTGGCAAAGGTGGGCACGCTAGAGGATCTCACCTTCTCTCTCTCTGAAGTTCTGCCTTGCCTATTTTCTGACTTGGGAAGTGAGAAAAGAAAGTTGCTTCTTCATTTTAGGGGGAGGTCTTGTTTTTTATTTCTCCACTCCCAATAAGTCACTATGAGAAAGAAAGGGATAATAGACGAGAATGTCGTGGGTTTGCCCAAGAGATTTTTATTAGGTCTACGGTCAGGGGAAAAGCTGTTAATTGTCAATCATATGGAGGGCAGAGCAGGAAGGTGCTATTGTTCGTACGTTGGTGTACAAGGGGGGAAAATGTCATTTGTATTGATTTTATAAAGCTTAGAGTTGAAATTGGTTAAGGGCTTTTTTTTTTTTTTGCCGGGGTGGGGGAGGCTGGGTGGGTAGGAAGTTGGCAGTGCTAACGTGCCAGGTCCGGGGTGGCCAGGTTAGCGGCACTTGGGGCCATGGGGTCAGCAGGCCGGGGGCTGGGGAAGCCGAAGATGGAGTAGCTTTCGCTGTATTGTGGCTGTTCACATCGTCATTATCACATTATCTTTTTAACTCTGGAGGGGGGCTAATTAAGTGAAGTAAATGAAATCAGTGGGGAGGAGAAGGGGGGCGAGGCAGGCAGGAGGGAAGCCGAGAAGGAGCTGGCGCTGGTCCTTCCCTCACCTTCTCCCCCCAGCCCTGCCCCGCGGGTCTCGCCTCTGCCGCTTCCCTCGGTGACTCCCTCCGCCCTCGCCTCCTCACCTGCCCTCTGTTCTCCCCTCCACTCCTCCCTTCCACTCTCTTCCATCTTCCTCCCTCCTTCCCACCTCTCTCGCATCCTCCCCTCCTCTCTCACTTCCTCCTTACTCTATCACTTTCTGGTGAAGACAGACTTAAGAGTTGCCGCCCGCCTCTCCAGACCTCCCAGAGTCTCCACTCAGAATATTCCAGATTGGAGGGAGACCTGTGAGGCAAAGGTGTTCACATTCCCAGAGCCCGGAGTGGCCAGCGCCAGAGGCCCACCCTGATTCCCAGGGTGGGGCCCGTGGGGCACTGGGAGCATAGAGGAAGTCCAGCAACCCACCAGGACCTGCCTCCCCATCACCATGGCAACTGCCTCTCTCCTTGGCCATGGGATCTAAGCGGGGAGCTCTTGGGCTCCAGCCCAGCTCCCCTCCCCCGGCCTTTCCAAATCCCTTCCTCTGGACACTGCTTACCCAAAGGACCAGAGGCGGTGGTCCAGGTGTCTTAACCTTCACCTCTGCCCTCCCACCCCCCCCCACCCAACCCCCCGGCCGAGTTGGCCGATCCCACTCAATTCTGCCAAATTGCTCAATTTCTGGGCTAACCTGGCAGCCTCAGGAAAACAGATGAGAAAAATTTAAGCGGCCGCAGCTGTTTTGGTTCCCACCTCTTCCTCCTCGGTCCACTCTCCCCCCACCCCGGCCGCCCCTCAGCTCCTCGCCCTTCTTCCCCACCCGCTCCTCGGCAGTAATTATGGTGTGATTGAAGCCGCTCCGCGGAGAACTGCTGACATCTCTGTCTTTTTCCTGTAAACACGGGGAGATGAAAATAGACACTTGAATCCGCTGTGCGTGTCACTCGGAAGATATCTGTTGTCTCTTCCCCAGCGACACCGAGACTCAGCTGTCATTTCCTCCTTCTTTTTGCACAGTGGTTTGTATGCCGACTGTCAAAAGCCCCAAATCTTCAAGCATCAGGATTCTGTCACTAGGTTGTTTTTTTTTTTTAAGTCATTTTTTCCCCAGAAAAAATACACAGAAATCATCTGTACCCCCTACCCCTGTGGAGAGGAGAAGGAAAGCTTTAAGATGCACACACACACACACACACACACACGACAGCAGCAACCTGAAAACAAGTTTTTGATCAGTCACAATTAACTTTAACACCTTCTAAGGCAAGGAACGGGAATATTAATTGTGCTGGTGTGTTTCGTGGCTGCGGCTTCTCTTCTTGCCTACGACTCCTCCCACAGCACCCTCGGAGGGCTGACGGTCGTGTGGCTGGTCCTGAGGGCTCAGCGATGGGTGACAGTCCACTAGACACTCTCCATTCTTTTACTGGGGACAGCTCTAATGGGGCAGTTTGAGGGTGGTGCTGGGGGACAGGGGCTTCCCAGGTGACTCAGTGGTAAAGAACTTGCCTGCCAATGCAGGAGATGCGGGTTCAATCCCTGGGCTGGGAAGACCCCCCTCCCCCAAGAAGGAAACGGCAACCCACTCCAGTATTCTTGCCTGGAGAATCCCATGGACAGAGGAGCCTGGCGTGCTGCAGTCCATGGGGCCGTCAAGAGTCAGACACGACTGAGCGCCTGAGCGACTGTCCCCAGAAGGCGCCAGCCCCAACGCCTGCGCTGAATTCTCGTCCACTTTTCACAGGCGTCCTGAGTCCAGTGTCCCTGGCCTCACGCTGTCGTTTTTTCAGCCACCCACCTGTCTCCCACCTCGTCAGCCCCTCTAAGCTCCTTCGGGGTTGAGTCTCTGAGGCAGTCTGTGGACGTGGATGACAGAGCCGGTGTGAACTGTTTATGAGAGTCATGATGAGGGGTCGAGGGGGCCCAAGGCACTCCCCGGGGAGTCAAGGACTTGGGCCTGCTGCGTGAACTGGGGGATACTGGTGTTTTCCTACTGGGGAAACAGTTGTGTTTACCCCCACAGCTGATTCAGGGCAGCAGAAGTGGCCCAAGAGCTCCGGGCACAAAAGTGGAACAGGACCGGTGTGTCCTAGCAACACCTTGCCTCTCTGCGCATGTCCCCGAACCCCAGGATGTGGCGGGTTTGCAGATAAGAGACTCACTTCCCTATAGAGAGGCTCTTTTCCACTCTGGAGCACCTCAGAGCCTTGGGAACACTCTTCCTTGGCCACAACAGCTCAGACTTGGGTGTCCCCTTCATGCTTGGTGAGCACTTTGCAAAAGGCCCTAAGAGGCAACCAAGAGCAGAGATGGAAAACTCAGAGGCAGGCTTCAGTCTCCCCATCTGCGAAATGGGTGCATTGGGCCAAATCAGGATTTTTAAGGACTGCTTGTGGAGTCCAGGGTTTGCAGGGGGACCTCTGCTCCCCACAGCTGGACCTCATCTTTGATTGTATATGTTGAGCTTCTGCCTAAGGCTGTTTGAATGCTGGGTTTGCAGCTGAATTAGGAAAATACAGGCCATCCTTAAGGACCCTGACATTTCTGTGGATTCCCAGACTTAGATTAAAGACTAGAGAAGTTCTCAGAGGAGAAAATTTCTGGCTACTTACATCAGACACAACCTTGTTCATGTCCCCTATAGACTTCAGAGTTTAAACAGTCTCCTCCATTCTGGTTTTGTTTTTTTTTTTTTAAGCATTTTTAAATTGTGGTAAAACATACAAAACATTGGAAAAAATCCTGATGCTTCGAAAGACTGAAGGCAAAAGAAGGGGGCAGCAAAGGATGAGATGGTTAGATAGCATCACCGACTCAATGAACATGAATTTGAGCGAACTCTAGGAGATGGTGAAGGACAGGAAGTCCAGCAGGCTGCAGTCCACGGGTTTGCGAAGAGTTGGATATGACTTAGCAACTGAACAACAACAAAGACAAAACATACAGCTTACCGTTTCAACTCTTTGAGTGTCCTGCTCAGTGGCGTCAAGGACACCGTGCGTGTTGTGTAAGCACCAGCCTGCATCTCCAGAACGCTTTCGTCTTCTCCAAGCGAGGCTCCATTAAACACCAACTCCCCTCTCCCCCTCCCCAGCCCCTGGCACCCAGCATTCTACTTGGTTTCTATGAGCTGGACTCTTAGGAACCTCACGTGAGCAGGATGACGCAGTATCTGTCTCTTGGTGATTTGTCTCCGGTTGAGTTCACTGCGCATCCTGTCCTCGCGTGTATCAGGACTTCCTTTTAAGGCTGAATATTTCACTATGGAAATATCTCTCTCTGTTTATCCATCCTTCTATTGTTGGGCATTCTGATTGCTTCCACCTTTTGGCTCTTGTGCACAATGCTGCCATGAACTTGGGCGTATGAATCCCTTCTGTGGAAAGATGACCATGTAAATTTTGAGGAAAACCAAAAATCTGTCCCTTTAACGTGGGACGAAAGGGACTTTTGGGGGTGGTGTTCATCGGGGAGGGTTATGACCACTTCATCAGGATAGCAGACACAAGGCAGGTTTGATCCAAGGTGCTCACCCGAACTTGACTCATGGGGCTACACTGCCAGGATTGCCGGTGCCAATTCTGCCTCTTGGTGCCTCAGTGTCCCCAAACCTAGGATGGTGCCCACTCATCAGATCTCCCTCCCGGGGCCAGGCGCCCCCTTGTCACTTGGAGGCAGTGTGGTCCAAGCAGGTTGTTTAGCAAATGCAGGATTTGGGCCAGAGATGATGGGGAGAGCACTGATCAAGACTCTTCCCGTGACCTTCCGGGTCTGATCTCATCACCTGCTGGTCCACAGGGCAGCAGACGACACCACTCAGGGACCGCTCCCAGCTCCACTTCAGCTACATCCCTCCCCCCGGGTGGCTCAGATTCCCCCTCGGTACAGTGAGGTCAGCCCCGAGCTGACCAAGGTGGTGAGGATTTCTCAGCAGAGATGAGGCTGCAGGGGAGCCGCCAGCCGAAACTGGCATGTGTGTGCACACGTGTCCACGCGTGTGCATGTGTGTGAACAGCCGTCCCCTCCCCTGGCTCCCTAGGGGAAGGCAGGAAGGGACGTTCAGGGCCCTGGGCTCCAGCAGAATCGGTTTAATTACAGGTTTTCAGCTGCAGGCCGGTGGGCATGAGTTGGGGAGGAGGGGGGATCGGCTCTGAAACCCTGTCATTTTCCAGCATCTGAGGGCCTCTGCAAAGGGGGGCATCTAGACATTTTCTCCGCAAGCCGCAGAGTGGACTGTCGTGGCCCCAGCGTGAACATAATGGCAGATGCATTTTGCAGCAAGCTGGGAGTGAATGGGTCCGACCGGCTTGTCTCCTGTCAGACAAGTCATTATTATTATTATTTTTTTTTGTCATTGGCTGACAGTTTGGGTTTCATGCGTTTCTCTCTTTTTTTCTTCTCTTCCCCCTGCCTGGAAAAATGGCTAGGTATCTACGAGACCCCAGCGGGGACGATCCTTTACCACGCTCATTTAGATATCGAGGCCTTCACCATGGACCGGGAAGTGCGCAAAATCAAGCAAGGCCTGGGCTTGAAATTCGCCGAGCTGGTCTACACGGGTGCGTAGACCCTGCAGCTGGCTCCCTCCCCTCCCTGACCCAGGGGCACCCTCCTCCTCCAGTCCCAGCTCACCCACTGCCACCTGCGAGAGAGCCTGGAAGATGCAGGTTGAAGGGGCTGGAGAGTGGGCAGGAGACAAGGAGCGAGGAGGGGACTGTGGGACTGACTGCCTGGTTCATGAGGTCTTGAGGGAAGCGTGCCAGTTCCCCGGGGCATCTTGCTGCTCTGCTGCCTGCAACCCATGGGACTGCAGAGCGGGCCAGGGCAGCATCCTGCCAAGTTTCATCCAGCATGTGCCGGGTACCTGGCACTGTGTGGGGACTGAGCCATCCCGGAGGGCCCCCTCCCCCAAGTTCCTAAGAGAACTGCGGCCAGAAACCAAGGCTCCGGGCAAACGGAACTTATAGAGCATTACCCAGCTGAAAGTGGCTGAGTTGGGCTGGACCTCAGGTCAGCCTGTCTCCAGGCAGAACCCCTCAAGCCACTCCATGAACTGCCTAATATTGACCAAGAATAGGGCCTGACCACTACATGGGCCAGATCCCCACTGGGAAGCCACCAGGGCCACATGTACCCATTTCACAGGTGAGGAGACTGAGTTTCCTTGCCTCACCTGCCATCTGACCAGGGCTCCTGACTCCAGATCCATCCCAGACATTGTAAAAGGAGTGAGCAGATCCAACCTGTTGCCTGTTTTTGTTCAGCCCATAAGCTAAGACCAGTTTTTACATTTTTCAATGGTTAGGAAAAAATTTTTTTAAGTAATACCTATTTCATGTAATATGAAAATCATAGGAAATTCAAATTTCAGCATCCATAAATAGTTTTTTGGAGAAGGAAATGGCCCACCCATTCCAGTATTCTTGCCTTAAAGATCCCGTGGACAGAGGAGCCTGGCAGGCTACAATCTATGGGATCACAAAAGAGTCAGACATGACTTCGCAACTAAACACCAACAAATAGTTTTTTGGCACCTCCTTGCTCATTTGTGTCCATGTTGTTGAACACTTTGGAACTGCTCTGGCATAGCTGAGTAGTAGCTAGAGAAGCTACGTGGCCCATAGAGCCTAAAATATTTACTATCTGGCCCTTTCTAGAAAGGGCTGACCCTATTCTATAACATTCACATCTCCCAAATTTGACAAATCATGTCATAACAGACCCTCTCAGCTGTTGGGAGGATGGACTGCCGTTCTCTGGGAGCCTGGATGTCAGAAGGACCCTAGGAAAGTTAATATTCATAGTAACTGCCTGGTATAAGTCTCACCTCTTCTGCTGGTCCCCCACTTGGAAGTTTCGCTTCCTCTGAAACCTTGGAATAGCTATAACTCATCTCGGGGTTTCAGGGCGACATGGTGGTTATTGGCTGGCATTATTTTTCCCTCCCATTGTTCCCAGCAGCTTTGAAACCCCAGCCCCCCCCCCCCCTTCCCAGGTACAGACAGGTGTTTAAATACCATTGTCTCCTGCAGACTCTCGTGCTCAGTGGGGTTTCCACGCTGAAAGGTGGATTTTGGTTACAAAGTGGGAGAGTCATTAAGCTATGGCAGGCTGTGATGGGGGACAGCACCTGGCCAAGGCCACTTCTGGGGCGTCCATGGGGGCTGAGCGGAGACCAGGCTGCCAGGCTCCCCATGCAAGATCGGCTGCCGCCTCTTGCTGCCTGGCCCTGAACCGGGTATTACCTAATCTTAGCTGCACAGAGGCGAGATGAAAATGCTTGTCCAAGGTTTCAGAGCCGCTGAGCCGTGGCTTGGAGCCCAGGATAAGCTGGCTTCAGAGGCCAAGTTCTCGGCCACTTCAGTAGATGCCAGGGGATGGAAGGTGGGCTGAGCCCATTTGTGAGGGATGACCAAGGGGCACTGGCGTGTACAGGCCCACCCTGGTCGTCTGGGGCACAAGTTGGCCCCTAGCTGAGGGGTTGGTGCCTTGGCACCAGGCTGCCTGTGTTGAGTCCTTGCTGTCACCCACTGAGCCCCCTAAATCCCCAAAGGTTACAGTGATTAGGTTCAAAGGAAATGAAACCTCAGAGTGGAGGCTCCTCTCAGGTAGTTGTTATTAAGTTCAGCCAGGTGCCTCTGATGTCCAGGCCCCCATAGATGTCAGGGTTGGCCTCCGGCAGCAGCCTGTTTCCTCAACAGCTCCGAGGGACTGTGTGATAGGATTTCTCACATTAGGGATGCATAAATGTTAGAGAGTGGGGTTTAGCTTCAGCACATTCCTTAAGCCCCCTGTGCCTCGGTTTCTTCCTCTGAAGAGTGGAGATGAGGCTGCTTGTCTTACAGTGAGGACTCAATACATAGGTGAGTGGTAAAGAACCTGCCTGCCAATGCCAGAGATACAAGAGACACAGGTTTGATCCCTGGGTCGGGAAAATCCCCTGGAGAAGGAAATGGCAACCCACTCCAATATTCTTGCCTGGAGAATCCCATGGACAGAGAATCCTGGTGGACTACAGTCCATAGGGTTGCAAAGAGTCAGACACGACTGAAGCAACTTAGCACAAATGCATTGCACGGATATTTGCAAAGCCTCTAGGAGAGTGCCTGACCTGTTCTCCAAATGTGAACGCAGAACAGGGCTTTGCCTCTGGCTGGGTAGATCTTGAGTCTGTCTCCTCCCTCAGCCTCAGTTTCCTCTCCTGTAGGATAAAGGGCACTGGGCCAGATCCCTTCTTGTTCTGTCTAGCTCCCCCTGCAGATTGATCATTCTGCTGTGGCACTTGGCTTCCTTGGAGCCACTGTGGTCTCAGGGCCTGGGGAGACTGAGGCCCAAGAAAGCCCTTCTGTCTCAGGGCCACTCCCAGCTGCCCCAGCTTCTGTGACCACTGTCTTTCCCTACTCTCACGCCATTCTCAAATTTCCTAATGTGGCTGTATGAAGTTTTCACAGGCACCCTCCCTCCAGGACCAGACATGGGCCTCACCCTGCAGGGTCATCCTGGCAGGACCCCAGCTTCAGGGCCCCTCTCATTTAGGGGGTGTAGCTCACCTCTCCCCTCACCTCAGTTTCTTCAACAGTAAAATGGGTATAATACACAGAGGATTGTCATCCTAATTAATACAGAGTTTGGCTCAGCCCCGCCCACCATGCACCCCCAGCCTGGGACGCTCAGGGTCTCCCCAGGGCAGTGCTTAGGGCTCACTGTCCCCGACCCCAGGTTGGGTCTGCTGGGAAGAGAAACCTGAGTGCAAGACCCCCGTGGAGGCAGCTGGGAGACCTGAGATAAAAGCCCAGGAGCTCCTACTGGGTTCTCTGCCCCCTTCTCTGGCTACATCGCCGCCTCTCTTCCAGCCTGTGAACCTAATGGGCTAATTACCCTGACTTAGAAAGGTGGCCGAGCCACTGGGGCATGGGGTGGGAAGGGGTGTGTGGCCCTCAGTGTCCCCTCCCACGAGAGTCTGGGCTAGAGGCAGGAGCACTCCAGATCTCTCTGTGCGCGTTTGGAAAGGTTCTCTCCTTCTCGGGGTGTCTGTCGCCCTGGATACAGTGAGGACCGGCAGGCCACATTCAGATCTCAAAAGCAGAAGCGCCCGCTGAATCCACACAGCCCCTAGAGCGTGGTGGGTAGCACCTCACTGTGCAAATGAGACCAAGGCACAGAGGCTGCACGGCCTGTCAAGGTGGAGCCGGAGGTGAGCATAGGAGAGTGAGGACCCAACCCCTTCTCTCCCTGCCCGGCCCTCCCCAATGTCTGCGGGAGGGCCTGCTCCCCATTCCCACAGAGAGCCTCAGCAGGTGCCCCCGGAGGCCTGAGTCTCCGACAATAGCCACAGACCTGGGGCTGACCTGACCCTTTATCAGGGCAGGAGATCACACACCATCTGGCCCCACAGCTGCCCAGGTGGGCTCACCTTTCCAGCTCCGTTTCAGAGAAATCCTACCCCTCACCCTGTCCCTCCCCCAACCCCGATCACAGCCCCCCTGCCCTCAGCAGAGACTGAGAGGAGCCGCTGTCCAGACCCTGGGAAGAGGGGACTGAACACAGCCCTCCCTGGCCTGAGGCATTCAGGGCGGGAGGGGTGGGGTGCAATGCATTTCTCAGGCACCTCAGTGTGCTTTAGATGCAGACGGCAAAGCTGAAAGACAATCATACAAGGCAGAGCTGTTAGAACTTGGGCCCACTGAGGTCAGGTCCAGCCCCCACCACTACAGCCTGTGTGACTGGGGAAAAGCCTCAAATTCCCTGAGCTTAACTTCCTTGCACAGAAAAGAGAGAGGCTAAGAGAAATGTTTGTCCCAAGACTCTTTGGGAGGATTCAAAGAGCTAGTCCAGGAACTTCCTTAGTGGTCCAGTGGTTGAGACTCCAGGCTTCCAATGCAGGGGCCATGGGTTAGATCCCTGGTTAAAGACAGGGCACTTTTTTCAAAGGGCTCTGCCCATCCTGAGGGGTGGGGCTCTGCCTGGCTGTTGGCCCAGTGTTCACAGCAGTCCTGAGTCCGTGGCCTCCACACAATAAGCCTGCTGGCCCTGGGAGTGGGGGAAGGAAGCATCATTCCCACTTGGCAGATGGGGGAACAAGCGCAGGGAAGTGAAGGCCCCACACACCTAGTCTTGCTGACCCCAAACCCACCACCCAACTGGGCACCCCCGTCACTCAGTGACATATATCTGAGTCCTACTTGAGGTCTTCTGCCTAATTTATCGATCTGCTGCCCTGATAAGACTGAGCCCCTATGGGCAAAAGATGGGGGGTCCCTTCACCGCTGTCTCCCCAGCACCTGACCTCCAGAGCTCCCTGAATATCTGTGGCGTGAAGCAGTAGGTTAAAACCCCTCCTCCTGACCCTTGAGAGGTGACTGCGTTGTAGCAGGGGTTGGGAGAGAACCCTATGAAGTCACAGGACTGGGCAGGTGGGCTTGCTCCTCCGTGTGGTCATTTACAAGCGCACATTGAGCCGGGACTCCGCATTGAACAGCATAGACACGGGACTGCCTCCCTCCCAGGCTCACGTCTGCCATGACGGGGCGAGGTTGGGGGGCTTGCCCCATGTGGATCCCAGTTCCCGCCACATCCTGGCCTGGGGCAGACAACACAGCGGGCCTCACTAGCACCCTTGTGTCTCCCTCCGCACAGGCTTCTGGCACAGCCCCGAGTGTGAGTTTGTCCGCCACTGCATCGCCAAGTCCCAGGAGCGCGTGGAAGGGAAAGTGCACGTGTCCGTCTTCAAGGGCCAGGTGTACATCCTTGGCCGGGAGTCCCCACTGTCCCTCTACAACGAGGAGCTCGTGAGGTAGGTGCCCCCCACCCCTGCCCCCAGCTGGGCACAGACCCTCAGGTCCAGCATCTCCTCTCACTGTCTTTCTCAGCAAGGATGCTCCCAAGCATGTGCAAGGCGTGGAGGAGACGGTCCCAAAGAGCATCCACACCACCTCTGTCCTCATGGAACTTACAGGCTAGGTGGGGAGAAAGCCCCAGTCAGAGGATCACCCGAGGGTAGGATTAGGGAAGGTGGTGCTGGACCACCCAGAGATATAGGATACTTGGGCTGGGTATAATAATGGGGGTGGGGAGACACGTCCCTGCAGAAGTCCTCTCTGAGCTAGTCTCCGAAAGAAAGGACTGTACCAGGGGGAGAGGCAGGGCGGGAGCATTTCCAGAGAGACTGTCCTGTGCAGAGAGTCTAAGTTGTGGAAGGACCCAGAACATCCCTGGCACAATAAGAACTCCAGGGTAGGAGGGCCCTGGAGCCAGATTGTAAAGGATGGACACATCAGACCTGTGGCTTTGGTCCTCTCTGGCTGCTCTGGATTGAAGTGAGGTGGGAGCTGGCAAGGGTGGACACCAGGCCTCCCAGTGGGACATGCTGGAGGCTTGGACCAGTCTGCTGGATCTGGGAATAGAGTTAAGCAGATGGATTTGGCAGATATTTAGGAGGTGGAATTAAAAGGGCTTGAATGGAGAGAGAGATGGAAAAGTAGAGAACCACCCCGGGCTTTCCAGCATGAGCCACTGGGTAGACTTTGATGGCAACGACTGAGTTGAGAGAATGGGAGAAAATCACGCATTTGGATTTGGACATCTTGAGGGTTAGTTTTCTCTGAGATTTGGGCCAGGAGAACTATAGTTGGCGGTTGGACACACAGGGCTAGAGTTAATGAGAAACATAGGCTGAAGACGTTGGGTGGTAAGGCCAAGAGGAGACTGCCAAGGGGAGCGACAGAGTTGGGTGAGAGGGAGCCAGGAGGGAACCTTGAAGAGCTGCCTCCCCGATGGGTCAGGGTGAGGGAGCTGAATGGCTGCGGGAGAGGTTGAGGAGCCCTGGCAGGCTGGGTCTTTGGTGAAAGTGTGAAAGGGTTAGTCGCTGAGTCTCTTTTGTGACCCCATGAACTGTAGCCCAATAGGCTCCTCTGTCCATGGAATTCTCCAGGCCACAATACTGGAGTGTGTTGCCATTCTCTTCTCCAGGGGATCTTCCTGACCCAGGGATTGAACCTGGGTCTCCCACATTGCAGGCAGATTCTTTAGCAGGTGCCTATTAGCTGTAACTGTGTTTGCATCTTGAATGAGAGACTGGCCTTGACCATGGAGCCAAGTGGCCCCTTTGGAGGTCACCTGGTCAAACAAGAGGTGGGGACAGGCAACCCCACCTGACGCAAGTCCCAGGCCCTGCGTGGCCCCTCCCGGAAGGCAGTCAGGAATTAAAGTACGAGTTTTGTTTGGCAGTCAATATTATTTTCCTCTCTCTGTTCCCTTCGCCATGTTGCACTTCTCTCCCCCCCTTCAATCTTTCTAAACACTTTATAAGCCATAAATATAACCGAATCAGTTTAGATCAGTCGGGGTAAATGTCAAATTATCTTCTCTCTTTCTCTCTCTGGCTCTTTCTTCCCTCCCCCTCCAAATCTACAGCCTCTAATAATCTGTCCAACCCTTCATTAAGCCTTACAGTCTCACTCGGGGAGATTAAATGAATAAAGTAAAAAGGGAAAGGGGAAAAAAAGAGAGAAAAGCAGGAGCATTTATTCTCACTGTGTCTCCGACCATTTCCCTTTTCTTTCTGATTTCTACATCGCTGACTTGAAAGCCCTTGAGTGACAGCGTCACAGGGACCGGCGAGGAAGCCCCTAGAGGTAGCAGAACTGGAAATGCCGCGGCACAGTAGGTAGAAAGTAACGTAATTACAGAGCAGGTCAGAGCCACTCGAATGAACAAAAATAAAAGCACAGAGGTTTTCTGTAGACCGTCAGGGGAGGTAAAAAAAAAAAAATTCATTGTAAACTCTTTTTTCCACAGTGCACCCCCCCACCACCACACCACCCAAACTACAGTTTTTTAAGAGAGGTTTTTCAGTTCCCAAGAAACACCTCTGGGACTCTTAGGCAGTCTGGTGGGACATGTTTGTCCCAGAGGTGGGCTTCTCTTTGGCAGGGGCTGCTGGGGTGGTCTGAAGGGCTAGTCTGGGGGAAGAGGGGGGGAGAGTTTGTTTTGACTCATGAGAGATGGCTGGCCGGCCAGGGAGGAGGGGAACAGGATTGGCCCTGCTTTCTCCCTGGGCTGAATACAGGGACCCTTCCAAAGGGGACAAGGTGACTTGGAGAGCAGAAGTGAGGCCAGGTGTCCGAAGTCTGTTTGATGGTTGGTGGGGGCTGGGGCTGGGTGGCTCAGGGAGGGCTCGTGTTAAGCTTTATCACCGCAGCAACATCTGTAAAATCCATTCGAGGAGGTCGATGCTTTAGTTTGGTCCAGGCTCTCCCCTGCCCGGGGAAGGGTCCCAAGCCACAGCCCCCTAGAAGCCTGGTATCTTTTCCGCTTACCAGGAGCCTGCTAATCGGCTCCTGGTGACTTCAGCCACCTGAGCCCTGGAGGAGCCGACAGAGGTGAAAAGGAGGGAGCGTGGGAGTTCCATGTGCCAGCTTCAAGGTCCTGTGAAGGTCAGGGTAAGGGCGTGGTGGGGGGAGGCCCAGAGCCCGTGTCCCGACAAGCCACAGGGCAGCCAGGCGCAGAGACTCCAGTTTATAATGATTTTTTTTAAAACCTCCCCTGACAGTCTACAAGCCCACAGTACAAGCCCACAGTCCACAAAGAGCCAGTCAAAGGCACAGCCTCGGGGTCTGGGAAAAAGAACAGCAGATCCCCTTAGCTCCCCCCACCCCGCAAACCCCCCCCCTCCATCTTACCTCTCTGGAGGAGGGTTCTGAGGGGGCAGGCCACCTCCGTGTCAGTGAGAACCTTGAGACTGCTTTATCCTGAGGCTAGAGTTCTGCAGACATGAAGACAAGGGGCTAATTCAGGGCAGGATGCAGCAGGGGCCCCATGAGAAACAGGAGGGACTCCTTCCCCCGGGGGGATTCGGAGGGTCGCCTGGTGGAGTCAGATCTGAGGCCACAACACTCTGAACTTGTCCTCAAAGAGTGGATCACAGTCAATAAATAATCGAGGGCAGGTGGGTGATTGATTGCTTATGTCTGCACCCGCCGCCCCTCCACGTGGGAGCTGCTCCCGCCTGGTCCTTGTTTCCTCAGCATCTGGCCCGGTGCCTGGCGGGTAGTAGGTGCTTAATAAATACCTGAGTAAATGAGCAGGTGAATGCATGATGGTAGCGGCACTGAGTGCTTACCAGATGCCAGCTACATCATTTTATGTGGAGCTAGTGACAATGCTGGAGGGGCTTCCCTGCTGGCTCAGCAGGAAAGAATCTGCCTGCAATGCTGGAGATGTGGGGTTCGATCCCTGGGTCGGGAAGATCCCCTGGAGAAGGAAATGGCAACCCACTCCAGTATTCTCGCCTGGGAAATCCCATGGATCGAGGAGCCTGGCAGGCTACAATGGGGTCGAAAGAGTCGGACACGACTGAGCGACTAGACAACGACGACGACAAATGGTAACGACGAAGGTCCCATTTCACAAATGAAAGACTGGAGCTCAAAGAGCAAAAACATTTGCCCTAATGTCTGTGCTGGGGGTGGAGCCAGGATACCCAACCAGGTGACCGGATCTGAATGACTGTGGTTGGGAAGGGTTCCGAAGGGCAGTCAAGCAAGAACAATCAAAAGAGGAAGGCTGTTGAATCTCTAAGATGGAAACTGTATATGTGGAGGGAAAAAATCTGTTCTGTTGAGGGCAATGAGCGTTGACGCCCAGGTTTGAAGATGGTGCCCAGATTTGAAGACAGATTAGACTCGGTCCCACTCGCTGGGCAGACAAGGTCAAAAAGGCTTCGTGGACAAATCCTGAAGGCTGGGGCCTCCCTGCAGCTCGCAGGACACCTTCACACATGTCAGAGGCTGTTTGGTGTGTAACCTCAGCCTCCCAGGCCTTCAGACCGCTGGACATCGTCGGCTCCTCCCGGACACCCGGAGGGCAGAGGTGGCGCCGACGCGTGTCCTGAGGGTACAGGTGCAGTGCTCTGGTTGGTGGCAGGAGTTCACCCGGCTGGCACTGGCAGGGCCGGGACCCAGCGCGCCCATCTGCATGGCAGGGTTGTGGCTCCCTGCTCTCCAGCCCCGGCACAGGGGAGGGCTCCCCGAACCGGAAGGAAAACAGTGAAGAGCCAGAGTGCAGGGAGGGTTGGATGCACACGGGGAATACCTGGGTGTCTGTGAGGCTGGGGTCCCCCGGATGCTGACGAGCTCCCACTCTTGTGCAGCATGAATGTGCAGGGAGACTACGAGCCGGTTGATGCCACTGGTTTCATCAACATCAACTCCCTAAGGTGAGAAGCCCTGGCCCCCGATGGGCCCTCAGACCCTCCAGGGGTGGGGAGCCAGCTCTGAAGGGACCTCGGTGTTCTGACCACAGCTGTGCCCTAGACAAGCCCCACCTTCCTGTCCCTCAACCACAGCATCCGCAGTGCCTGCTCTGGCCCCAGCCTCTGCAGGACCGGAAGGCACACTTGTTGATAGCCAAGGGCCACAGAGCCCCACGCACTTGAGTTCCGGGTTTCTGAGTTGCCTCTGACACTCACTCCCATCCTCTCCAACCACACGGACTCCACCGGGAGCCCCCCTTTCCGAGCAGCTCAGCAAGGGAGATGGCCAAGAGGTAGAAAGGAGCCACAGAAGGCCACCAGCTCCTGCCTTGTCATCCCCATGCAAGTCTAACTGGAGACACGGATCTCCATGGCCCAGGGTGCGTGATACATACCAACTGAGGCCACTCAGACCTGGGTTCGAGTCCTGGTTCTGCAGTTTGGGTTCACACCCCTTCCGAACCTCTGGAAATCACTAGTAGAGGTGTTAACCATGCCTGCCTCATAGGTGTGATGGAAGTTCGAGTCCAGGCCATGGAAATCAAGCACGCTGCCTAGACCCTGGTGCCCAGGAAGGGCACGGTGCCTGGCAACCAGTCTATCAGGCTCTGGGTTCTTAATCACTAGCTTCCTTCTCCTAGGGGGAAGGGGTCAAAAAGAAGGCATGAGTCTCTTTCCTTTCCCTGATAACGTGCCCTCAGCACAGACCCACTTTCTCCCAGAGCCAGCCTCCCATCCCTGGAACCAAGACTGGGAGAGACATCAAATCCAGGCGGGCCGTCACCTCCACCTCCCCGCCTCCTTCACCCTATGTTTCATGACTCTAACCCTTTTAAATGGCTCCAAACACACTAGGTTTTCATAATGGCCTCTTCACTTCTCCCATCGCCAGTTAAACGCTTTGTCTGCAACAATGACAAGCAATGTTTTCCCCCTAAGATAAATTAATTACATTATCCTGATTGGAGGGCGGGAGGGGCCAGGGCAGGAGAAGAGAGAGGGAGAATAAAAAGACAACTTCACACACGTCTTAACAAACAGCTGTCCCCCGCCACCCCAGCTCTGCCTGAATTAATTGAACTGAGTGCATGTTGTTATTGTTAATTTACATTTTTCTTTGTTTTGAATCTGGTTTACAGGCTGAAGGAATATCATCGCCTCCAGAACAAGGTCACCGCCAAATAGACCAGCTGACAATGCAGAGCTGGGCTGCCTCACTTTACCCATCTCCCAAGTGTAGCTGCTAATTGTTGTGATAATTTGTGATTGTGACTTGTTCTCTGGGTCTGGCAGCGTAGTGGGGGTGCCAGGCCGCAGCTTTGTTCCAATAGTCCCCTGTAGCCTGCAGAAGTGGTCCACAGACAGAGGGATGGGGCGGGGAGCGGGAGGACGGGGGTGAGGAGGGGGGAGCTGCCCTGAGGAGAATTAAAAAAAAATTATATATTAGTCTTTTGTTTCTTCATTTCTGCAGAGAGGGGGGTAAGAATGTGTATGTGTGTGTCTGTGTGTGTGTGTGTTTGTGTGTGTGTGGCAGATCATGCTTTTCTTAGACCAACCTTTGTGTTTTTCGACTAAAGTGCTGCCGAAGGCCACGTTTTGCCAGAGAACCCATTTACCTGGAAGAACTGACCCCTCTCTTTAGCAAAAACCATGGAATCCAGAAGAGACCACCCTGGTCAGACTCTAGCCCAGCAGCCTGGAATTTGTTAGCAACTGTGGCCCTGTGGCACATGCCAGGGAAACCCAGGAGGGCTTAAGTGACAAAGTTGGGGGCAGTCCAGCCCACAGCCAACAATGGACTCCCGGGAATGGTGGCCACGACTGACCACAGCAGGTTCCCCCTATCATGGCTGGGTGGCCTTGAGTAGTCTACGTCATGGAGGAGGAAGAACTTGAGTAAGAAGAAAAGCTTGAGCAGAGAGGACAGCTGCAGACAGTTTGGGGGTGGGGTTGGGGGCAGATGGTCCATCTAGCCTACAACATTCCCTCCATCCTTCGTCCCCAAACCAGGAACCCAAAGCCGCCATGTTTGTACTGGACTCCACCCACCATGATCAGATTTGATTGGACCATGGCTGGACACCCGACTACAGCTGAGCCAATCAGAATCCCAGTCCCAGGGATCAGGCCTGGGGAAATGGCCAGTGGGATGCCCTGTGCCTAGACCAGCAGAGAGAGAAAAGGAAGCAAGAGGGAAGTGAGCGGAGGCGTGAATCTCTGGTTTAGAACACCAAATACCACGATACTCTGGCCGGTATTTCGGGAGCTGGTGGCATTTCTTAACTTGGATTCTCTGAGATACTGTGTTTTTCTCACAACTGATTACCATTTAGAACTTAGTTAAACTGGTGAGATACTGGGAAGACTTGAGTGCCGGTTGTTCAGAATCCTGTCCTGGTTCTGACCTCTACCCCCTCTAAATCCCAGAGGGTTTCTTTCAAAAGAAATTTTGTCTTTAAAACTTTTTACTCTTTTTATGAAAGTTACAAATGAATTCCTCAATGAATCTTAGCTTTGTGCCAGACACTTGGCTACACACTTTATTCGCCTCATCTCATTGAAAATTCAAAATGACACTATAAGTGTGTCATTTGCTCAGTCGTGTCCGACTCTGGGCTACCCCATCGACTGTAGCCTGCCAGGCTGCTCCATCCATGGGATTTTCCAGGCAAGAATTCTGGAGTGGATTGCCATTTCCTTCTCCAGGGGATTTTCCTCCCCCAGGGATTGAACCTGGGTCTCCCACATTGCAGGCAGACGCTTTACCGTCTGAGTCACCAGGAAAGCCCAAATGACACTGAGGTAGATGCTTTTAAGTGCGTTTGGCAGAGGAGGCAACTGAGATGGAGAGAAGTTGACCTGGCAACGTTCAGTCAGTTAGCAAGTAACAAAGCCAGGAAACAAACCCTGGCCTGGCTGATCACAAAATCTTGTGTGTTTACATCCTTAATCATCACTGGGCTGCATCTTACTTTAAAGAACCTTGTAGAAATAACTATCCCCAATCATCTCACCACTGAATTATAAACACTGCTTATACTTCATGCATTTCTTCACAGTCATATTTTTCTATGATTGTAAATATTTTGTAGAGTTATTTAGGTTAAAAGTATTTTAAAAGCAAGTGTTTTACCCTAATTTTAACTTTATATCATAGTTTTCTACATCAAAAAACTCAAATTATTTCAACCACTGCATAACATTTCATTATATCATTAATCCGTAACTTATTTAACCCTTTCTCATTTATACTGTTGTTCAGTCACGAAGTCGTGTCCAACTCTTTTGCACCCTGGTGGACTGTAGCCCACCAGGCTCCTCAATCCATGGGGTTTCCCAGGCAAAAATACTGGAGTGGGGTGCCATTTCCTTCTCCAGGGGATTGTCCTGACCCACGGATCAAACTCAAGGCTTCTGCATTGGCAGGTGGATTCTTTATCGCTGAGCCACTAGGGAAGCCCACTTTCTCACTTGCAGATTTAGTTTTTTCCATTCTAAATTTTTATCCTGCCTTTTGTTGGATTTAGTTGAGTATTTTTAGTAGTTGGCTCATTATTAGCTCAACCTTTTGCCTTTTTTAAGTGAGTTCTCTAGGGTTTACAATGTTCGTATATCTTTAGCTTATCACGGTCTACCTTCACGAATGCTATGCCATCTCACGGGTAGTGTAAGCGTGTTATCAAAGTATGCTATCTTAGAAACATTCCACTTTGTGTTTTTGTTGTCATATGCATTGCTTCTACAAAGGCCCACAATAGGTTGCTATTTTTCTTTAGTCAAGTATCATTTTTAAAAGATTAAAAAATAACAAAGGTGTGTGTTTTATATTTATCCTTCTGTAGGAGTGGTAATGTTTCTTTATAAATATTTGATAGCATTCACCAGGGAGTCCATCTAGGCCTAGAATGTGTCTTCATTTCAGTTCAGTTCAGTCACTCAGTCATGTCTGACACTTTGCGACCCCATGAACTGCAGCACACCAGGCCTCCCTGTCCATCACCAACTCCCGGAGTCCACCCAAATCCATGTCCATTGAGTCAGTGATGCCATCCAACCATCTCATCCTCTGTCATCCCCTTCTCCTCCTGTCCTCAATCTTTCCCAGCATCAGGGTATTTTCAAATAAGTCAGCTCTTCACATCAGGTGGCCAAAGTATTGGAGTTTCAGCTTCAATATCATTCCTTCCAATGAACACCCAGGACTGATCTCCTTTAGGATGGACTGGTTGGATCTCCTTGCAGTCCAAGGGACTCTCAAGAGTCTTCTCCAACACCACAGTTCAAAAGCATCAATTCTTCTGTGCTCAGCTTTCTTCACAGTCCAACTCTCACATCCATACATGACCACTGGAAAAACCATAGCCTTGACTAGATGGACCTTTGTTGGCAAAGTAATGTCTCTGCTTTTTAATATGCTGTCTAGGTTGGTCATAACTTTCCTTCTAAGGAGTAAGCGTCTTTTAATTTCATGGCTGCAGTCACCATCTGCAGTGATTTTGGAGCCCAGAAAAATAAACTCAGCCACTGTTTCCACTGTTTCCCCATCTGTTTGCCATGAAGTGGGTTTTGGTGGGATGCTTTTAAGGTATAAATTCAGTTTCTATGGTTTATATTGGGTTTACTCATGTCACAGACTTCCCAGGTGATGCTAGTGGTAAAGAATCCACCTGCCAATGTAGGAGGCATAAGAGATGCTGGTTCGATCTCTGGGTTGGGAAGATCCCCTGGAGGAGGGCATGGCAACCCATCCCAGTATTTCTGGCCTGGAGAATCCCATGGACAGGAGCTTGGCAGGCCGTAGGGTTGCAAAGAGTCAGACATGACTGAAGTGACTTGGCACACCCACGCACTGCTGTCAGACATTTTTCTCTTCGGTCATCTTTGAGTAATCTGTATCTTGAGGAATTTGCCCATTCCATTTAGATTGTTAATTTTATTGGTATCAAACCTTTTCATAGTATTTTCTTATTATCCTTAACTGTCTGTAAGATTGATAGTAATGTTCCTCTTTACTTACCTTAGTGACTTGTGTCTGTCCGTATTCTTTTTATTTTTATTTTTTCAGGGGTTGCTGAGACATGCAGAGAATTTTCACTTATCACATATGTTTACATTTATTTTTACTTGTAGAACAGAGTCACAGATAAGAGCAGACCATTAGTAAGTATTAGTAGGGCTCGGGGGTCTAGCATAGCACCTAGTACACACCTAGCACCCTTTTTGTTCTTAATGTTTCTTTTTTAATGGCTGTGTCAGGTCTTCTGAATGGGCCTCTCTCTAGCTGTGGGGCGCAGGCTCTAGAACATGTGAGCTTAGACACCCCGTGGCATGTGGAATCTTAGTTCCCTGACTAGGGATCAAACCCATGTCCCCCTGCATTAGAAAGCGGATTCTTAACCACTGAACCACCAGGGAAGTCCCCTCCCTTATTCTTGATCAAAGTAACGAAAAGCTTCTTGCTGTTGTTGTTCCTCTATACATTTTCCCGCTTTTCCGGCTTTCTCTTTTCTGCTGATTTTCAGCAATTTGATTACGATAGGCCTTGTTATGATTTTCTTATGCTTATTCAACTTGGCATTCATTGAGTTGACCCTGTGGCTTTTTATCAAATTTGGAATGTTTGCAGATTTTTTCCGTAAATCGGTTTGTCTACCCTACCTCCTCCTTTCTGGCTCTCTAATTATACATATCTTAGACCATTTGAATTGCTCCCTAATCTCTGAGACCCAGGGCATTCTTCTTCTTTGTTTAGTCTGTTTCCTCTCTGAACTTCATTTTGTGCAGGGTCTGCTGCTGTGTTTTCAAGTTCATTGGTCTTTCTTCTATACTGTCAAATCTGCTGTTATCTCATCAAGTGTATTTTTTCATTTCAGGTGTTTTTTTCATCAGTACAGCAGTCATTTTTATATCCAGTTTCTCTCCGCATCAAGCTTATGTTTTCCTGTACACCCTTGAACATACGGAACAAATTCATAATGGCCGTGTTCATGTCCTTTCTGTTAATACTCTCTTTCCTGTCACTGCTTGGTCTGCTCCTATTGACTGATTTTTCTCTTAACTGTGGGATTTTTCTACCTCTTTGTATAGCTCATAATTTAAAAATATTGACATGGGGCATCGTAGCCTTGCCTCGTCAGATTCTCTTGTATTCCCTTGAAGAGTATCGGACTTCTTTAGAGAAGGCAGTTTAGTTACTTATAGATTAGTTTGCCTGGCGGAGGGCACGGCAACCCACTCTGGTATTCTAGCCTGGAGAATCCCATAGGGTCACAAAGAGTTGGACGTGCCTGAAGCAGCTTAGCCCGCATGTGTGCAGATTAGTTTGAGCCTTCAAAGATTTGTTTTTAGGTTCTTTTAGGGCAGCTCTAGTTTTTGTTCTAGAGATAATTTAGCTCTACTTCTAAGGTGTAGTCTATCTAGGGTTCTTACTTGATGACTTGTATTCAGTGAGGTCTCTCCGCTCTAGCTGGAGGAAGCAAAGAGTTTCCAGTCCTTTATGAGATTCCCGGTAATTTTTCTTTCCCTTGAGAATTGTTCTTATGTATGCTTATGAGATTTCACGCTGTACTTGGGGAGATTTGTTGTTGTCAATAAGTCGTGTCCGACTCTTTACGACCCCATGGACTGTAGCACACTCGTCTCCTCTGCGCTCTGCTATCTCTCAGAGTTTGCTTAGATTCACGTCCATTGAGTCGGTGATGCGCTCTAACCATCTCATTCTCTGCTGCCCCCTTCTCCTTTTGCCTTCAGTCTTTCTCAGCATCCAGAGATTTGCGCTTGCCCAAGTCTCAGCTGAACCCTATGCCGATGGCCAAGTTCTTTCCCTCAGTAGCTCCCTCTTCTCTGGGAGATGAGGAGTAGCCCCATAATTTCTAATTGTCTTGGCCTCCCTCAAACCCCATCTGCCTTCCTAGCAAGCTCACTAGACTCTTTGCCTCTCCTCTCCATTCTGCAGTTTGGGGATTATCTCCAGGCACAGAGCTCGGCAGCAGTAGGTCTCACCTTGTTTGCTCTTCTTTTTTCACAGTATTGGACTCCCCATTGTCGCATGTCTGAGAATAGTTCTTCCTTGTGTTTTGTTCAATTTCCGTTATCCAGAGCCTGTGGACTCCGTGTGCTGAGCGCGTGGTCTTGGTGGCTCCATGACATGCAGGATCTTAGTTTCCCGACTAGGGATCAAACCCACATCCCCTGCCCTGGAAGGTGGATTCGGCCACTGGCCCATCAGGGAAGTCCCGGCAGGATGGGATCTTAACGGGCCCTTTTCTCTGGGGTATTGATGGACCCAGTGGGCCATGAGGGTTGGAGCCTGGTCAGTCACCGCTCCACGCAGAGGCACTGCAGCATCATGGAATCTGGTCAAGGCAAATAAAAGCTGCCCTTGGTGCATGCTCTGGGTGATCAGGTCAGAAGACCCTTTTTTCTCCTTCATGCTGTGGGGGCATCGCAACCATCATAGTGAGAGACGGGTGGGGAGGGGAGTGAGGCTGCACAGATCTGAGTTCAGATCTTGCCTCTGCCACTTCCTAACTGGGGACCTGGGGTGACTTCTTTAGTATTTTTTACTGGCATCAGTGTCCTTGGCTATAAGAGCAGGGTAACAGTGGTGCCCACCCAGGGCGTCCCTGGTGGCTCAGTGGTAAAGAATCCGTCTGCCGATGCAGGGGACACGGGTTTGATCCCTGATCCGGGAAAATCCCACGTGACTTGGAGTAACTAAGTCTATGCTCTAGAGCCCGTAGGCCACAGTTACTGAGCCTACGTGCTGCGACTCCTGAGGCCCGCACCCCTAGAGCCCGTGCTCTGCAAGAAGAGAAGCCAGCACAAGGAAGAGAAGCCCCACTTACCACAACTAGAGAAAGCCCATCAGCAATGAGGGCCCAGCATGGCCAAAAATAGATAGATACAATTCTTTTTTAAATTAAAAAAAATTTTTTTTAATGGTGCTCACCCTACACGGGCACTTCTTTATACAGCACCTGTGGATCTTGGGGCTCCTGGCTCCTAACCACAGCCCACGCAGCACACTTTTAGGGAGTAGGCGCCTCCTTGGTGCCAGTTTGGCTTGTGTGACAACTGGATTTTTGGTTACAAAGTCACAACTTGGCAGCTGGGTGCCTTTTGTTTATTGCCAGCTGCTGCCTCTGAGCTGATGAGCCTGAGCCCCTACCAGGGCCACTTTCTTGGCCTTGGGGGTTAAGGACCGCCTCCTACAGCTTTGCCTAAATGCCCAGCCCTGGACATTCTGACACAGGTTCTATTTCCTTGCAGGCTGGGAGCGGTGACCGTGTCTGCTGTGCCCACCGCTGTATCCTCTGGCACTCAGTACAGGGCTTAGCAAATGAGACACGCTCGGTGAAACTGTATGGAACAAGTGGCAGGATTCTCCCAGGCCCTGTTGGTTATCATTGTGTTGTTTTCTTTCCTGTTTCTAAATCCCCCCATTTCTTCCTCCAGCTCCTGGTTGGGCAATGGGAGGGTTTCTCGTGTCTAGGGGAATCCTGAGAAGCCCAGTGCTGAGAGGCTGGGCCTCAGTAGGATGAATGTGTCGAGCAAGGACCCCCCCAGGCCCCCTCACCTTCTGGGGCCAGGGAGCTGAGGAAGGTGGGGTCCAGGCCACCAGCCAGTCAGGCCCACCTTCCGGTCCTATCCTGCTTCCCTGGAAGAAACCAAACATTCCTGTTCAAAGGCAGAAGATGAAGTTGGTTTGTGCTGGGGTACAATCTGTAGACACTTGCATATAAGTGTTACACATGTGCACATTTATATGTACACATACACGTGTAGACATGCGTAGACATGCACACACACACAAAAGTGCATATATCAGAGATGGACAGCTTGATAAATTTCTTCCTGTGTATTGACCTGTGTGACAACCACCCAGATAAAGCTATGGAATCTTTCCAGTGCACTAGAAGGCTTCCTGGTGCCATGATGAGACAGGTGGAAACCATAGGTTTTTAAAAAAAAAAAAGGAAAGAATGCCTGCCTTCTTTTTAAAAAATATTTCTTTCTGTATTTATTTTTGGCTGTTCTGGGTCTTTGTGGCTGCGTGGGCTACTCTCTAGATGTGGTGCCTGAGCTTCTCATTGCGGTGGCTTCTCCTGTCGCAGAGCGCAGGGTCTAGGTGTGAGCGCTGCAGTAGTTGCAGCTCCCGGGCTCCAAAGCACAGGCTCCGTAGCTGTGCCCTGGGCTTACTTGCTCCACAGCATGTGGGATCTTCCTGGATCAGGGATCGAACCTGTGTCTCCTGCACTGGGGGGCGGATTCTTTACCACTGAGTCACCAGGGAAGCCCACCTTCCTTCTTTTCAAAACATATGAGGGCATGTTGGGGAAATAAGAAAGCTTCAAGCCACCTGGGCTTTCCCTATCACAGCGGTCCCTGGATGACCGGGGGTCAACGAGGGCATCTTGCTTGTCCAATAAGAGCTCCGTGCTGTGATTGGCTCTTGCCCCGCGGGATTCCAAGAATGGGTGACTGGGTGAAGGAGGCTGCACCTGCCTGTGACTCTCAGCTGATTTATCCTGGGACATCCCTGCTGCCAGAACACCGTGCTCCCTGCCCTGTGCTGGGTGGGGGCGCAGCATGGCGGGGTGGGCAGAGAGGGGGCAGGACACAGCCTCCGCCCTCACCAAGCTGCCTCTGGGACCCGGATGGAAGGCATCCCCTTTTCCACTTCCGGTGCTCCAGTGCCCAAACAGAGGGAGGAGGAGCAGAGCGCAGAAGCTGCCAGCAGCCCAGACTGCCTGGAGCGGAGGCTGGACCCTCAAAGAGCAAAGGTGGAGCCAGGGTCTCATCACGTCTGGTCCCAAAGCTGGCACTGCCCGCCCAAATGGCGGCATCAGGCACCCGCCCCCACCCGCAGCCTGCCCCCCTGCTTCTCCCCCTCCTTGGGACCCCAGCCAGACCTTACACTCGAGGCTCTCTGCTGACTGTCCTTTCCCACCTTCACACATTTGCTCATGTGAACTGCACCCTTCCCTACCCCCCTTCCTGAAAGCCAAGAGCCCGTTGGGCCCAGGCCGTGGCCACAGCCCAAACCAGCCCACCTGGTGGGGCCACGGTTGGCTTCCCCTGGGTCCCGAGCACCGGGGGGGCTGCAGGGAGGAGGCGGCAGGGCCCTGGCAGCAGCCAGCCAGGTGCCGAGCTGATCTGCACACGTCTCAGGCTGGGGAAAGGGCTCGCCTGGGGTCAGCGCAATCGATATCTCATCTGTAGCCCTCCTAGCGGAAGTGATGGCTATTGGAACATGGTAATGGGTGTTGTCTAGTGGAAGAGACTAATCTTCCCAGCTGTGGTGGGCTCTGCAGGTGGCCTTGCCGCTGCTCACTGGCTGCTGCCGCCCGGGGCCATCCAGGCACTTTTAAAGCCACAGCAGCCTCGCTGCATGCTGGCGTCTGTCCTGGTTTCCCGGCAGCTTCCTGGCACGCCTCAGAGGTGACCCTGACCCTGTTTTTCTGGGCACATCTAGGGAGACCGAAGCTAGTGATTCACCCAGGGTCACTCAGTCAGTCAGCCAAGGGCCAGAAATAGATTCTGGTCTTTAGACTCCTGATCCAGTACTATAGGACACACTGGCCACGGCTAACTACAGCCTTGGGCCATACTTGGCCTTTAGGTATGTCAGGGTTTTCCACTGTCTGGCTCAATGCTTCTTTAAAAAAAAAAATTAGATTCAAATGCCATCACTATTGGCCACAGTCGCTACCGCTCCCTAACGCCTCATGCTCCCCCCCGCTTTACACATCTCGTTCCCTGTCTGACCTTAGATCACTGAAGCCAAGGTCTTGGCATAGAGGGGTGAGGAGGAAGAGAATCGGCCTCCTCCCCTGGAGAAGAGGAGCCACTACCCCGCCGTCCTTGCCCTGGCTCACAAGCCACAGCGGTCTGAAAGGCTGTAAGCCCCATGAAAAGAAGGGCTGCGTCTGTTTTGCCCACAGCCATGGATGACCTTCAAGGGCACGTTTCGAAAACATTAACTGAGCAGCTTCTATATTCCAGGCCCCATGCCAGGTTCTGGAAAATATCAGCCCAGCTAACACAGATGCTGGAGTGGCTTTCACAGCCTCACAAGCTATAAAAAGGACATTGGAAAAGAAAGGGAGGGACTTCCCTGGTGGGAAGTCCTAACCACTTGACCACCAGGGAAGTCCTTCCCTTTCTTCACCTTCCAATGCAAGGGGTGTGGATTCCATCCTTGGTCAGGGAACTAAGATCCCACATGCCTCATGGCTGGAAAATCAGGACATAAACAACAGAAGTAACATTGTAACAAATTCAATAAAGATTTTATTTTAATGGACCACATTTTTTAAAATCTTAAAAAAAAAAAAGAGAAAGGGAACCCAGAGGTTGTGAAATCCAAGCCCTTTGTTTTACATTTGAGGGATATTGAGGCCCCAAAAGATTAAGGGATCCAAGTCCACCCAGCAACTGATCTTAATTTTAGCATCAGCAGCTTCACCTGCATGAGTGGTAACTCGGCAGTAAGTACTGACCCTCTGGGGGCAGGGGGTGGTGAGGGGGGTAGTCCTAGACACTTGTAGCCTCAAGCAGCTTGATGTCCTAGAAAAGCTGTTGAACCTTTTGGGGTCTCAATTTCCCCAAATATAAAACAAAGGGCTTGGATTTCACAACCTCTGGGTTTCCTTTCTTTTTCTTTTTTTTTTTTTTTAAGATTTTTTTTAAAATGTGGACCATTTTAAAAATCTTTATTGAATTTGTTACAGTGTTACTTCTGTTGTCTGTGTTCTGATTTTCTGGCCATGAGGCATGTGGGATCTTAGTTCCCCGGGCCAGGGATTGAACCCACATCCTGTACGTTGGAAAGTGAAGTCCTTCCCTTTCTTTTCAAATGTCCTTTTTACAGCTCGTGAAGCTGTGAAAACCACTCCAGCATCCTCTCCATGTAGCTCCAGGGTCCCCTCTGGTGACAGCCGGGAAATCTCAGTGAGGTCAGGTCAGAACTTTAGACGTGGTTCCAGCCCATTTGTCTGAATTCCAGACGAGCCCAGGCAGGCCAGTGAGAAAGGACTCTGGGCTCATTTTGTTGTTGATTTTTGAAATGTTGGAGCTGTGTTTTGCCACAGGGGCGCGATATTTCTTGATAAATAGGCAGATTCCTAAGTTGGGCCCTTCTTGTCTGTTTTACAAGCTACCTGGGTGATTCTGATGCTCGCTGAGATTTGAAAACCATACGCCTGGAGAGACAGCGGCCGATTGCATCTACCGAAGGGAAAGCCTGATAAAATGGGCCCTGTGATGGTTCCTCATTACCCACCTTGCCTCCATCAGATGCGGGAGGGGCCGAGTGCCTGTGTGTTTAACCAGGACTCTGCAGACTCAGCTGCACTGGCCATGCTTACCAGCCTCCCTGAGGAAGAGGGACAGAGGTTCCAGGGCCCTGGAGCGCTCCCTGCAGACCCATGGTGACAGTGGAGAGCATAGTGGTTGCAAACTCCAGTTAGAACTCAGGTGGACCTGGATTTGGAGCTGATTACTTCATCTCTCTGAGTCTCAGTTTCCCCATCTGTAAAATGGGCCCGATAATCGTACTTACTGTTTGAGGCTGGCCTGAGGAATAAATAATACACTTAGCTTAAAACAGGGCAGGCCCCTGGTAACTGTCCAAGAAATGAGAACTGTTGTTCTATTATTATTGGGCTTTCCAGGTAGCACCAGTGGTTAAAAAAAAAACCATCTGACAATGCAGGTGGCTGTTAAGAGACGAGGGTTCGATCCCTGAGTTGGGAAAATCCACTGCAGGAGGGCACGGCAACCCACTCCAGTATCCTTGCCTGGAGAATCCCATGGACAGAGGAGCCTGGTGGGCTACAGTCCACAGGGTAGCACAGACTCAGACGTGACTGGAGCAATTCGGTGTGCTTGCACGTTCTATTACTATTACTACCTTCTATTTTTTCGGCCATGCTGCGAAGCGAGCAGGATCTTAGTTCCGCTTCCAGGGATCAAACCCGCGCTCCCCTGCAGTGGAAGCCTGGCGTCTGAACCACTGGGGCATCAGGGAAGTCCTCGTTAAATTATGATTAATGATTGTTAACTCCACCAGCACCCCCCCACACACTTGCTTCCTCCTGGGCCCCTCCCCACACACCCTGACCCCGGGGTGGGCGCAGGCGCCAATTGTGACTAATCACGACATGAGTCACCCCCACCGGGGCTCCCAGGGACCCAGCCGGCCACTCAGTTAAGACGGTAATGAAGCGGCTGCAACACAGGAGGTCTTCCCATCTGGGACCCCAGCTGACCCGACTCCTGCCTGAGGTTTGAGAAATCGCCATGCGGACTCCAGAACTCCCAGCCCGGCTGTTTATGCCTGGTGTGACCGTTTATTTATGTCCGTGGCGCACAGGACCGGCCGGCTCCCGTCTCTGTTTGTTCTCAGCGTTCTTCCCCGGGGCCTCATCCTGCTCCTGCCAGGCCCTGATCGTGAAGACAGATGTCCCCACCATGGCTGCGGCCAAGGCAGCCCCCAGCCCTTCGGCACCACTCAGAGGTTGGGGTGGGGGTGATGAGACAGGCGTAGGGGTCCACCCCTTTCTCAGGGTGGGAGTAACCCAAGGGTGACCCTCTTACAGCAGTGGGTAAGAGACTGTGAGGCCCCAGGAAAGCTTTGGAAATAAACTCACGTGGGCTCCACACCGGGCACTGCCTCCACTCTCTAGGTGACCCCTCTTGGGGGAACATGATTGCTTCCTCCTCTTTTAAGAAAAATTTGTATTGAAGTGTAACTGATTTACAATGCTGCTTTAATTTCTGCTGCACGGCAAAGTGACTCAGTTACACACATACATACATTCTTTTTTTATATTCTTTCCCATTATGCTTTGTCCCCAGTTACTGAATCTAGTTGCCTGTGCTACACAGGAGGCCGCTGCCGTTTACCCATCCTATTTGTAACAGTTGGCGTCTCCTAACCCCAAACGCCCACTTCCCGCTCGTCCACCCTCACCCCTTGACAGCCGCAGTCTGCTGCCCAGGTCTGGGACTCTGTTTCTGTCTCGAAGGTAGGTTCCCTCGTGCCGTAGTTTAGATTCCACGTGTGTGATACCACATGGTAAGTGAAGTCAGAAACAAGGCTTTTTGTTTTATTCAATGGGCTGCTTCTTTTATTCAATGACTATTTATTCCCTGTGTCCTAGAGGCTCTGCATTATTCTAGGTGCCCAGGATGTACCTGAAGACACCCCCTACCTCCTTGTCCCAGAGGGATGGCGGTGGTTTAGTTGTTAAGTCGTGTCCAACTCTCTGCAACCCCATAGACGGGAGCCCGCCAGCCTCCTCTGTCCATGGGATTCTCCAGGCAGGAATACTGACGTGGGTGCCATTTCCTTCTCCAGGGGATCTTCATGACCCAGGAATCGAACCTGCATCTCCTGCATTGCAGGCGGATTCTTCACTGCTGAGCCATCATGTTGGACAGTGGTCCGAGCCGCCTCCAAGGACAACGAGCAGGGGCGGCCGTGTGAGAATTGCAGGGAAGGGCATCCCAAGCAGAGGGAACAGCACGTACCCTGGAGGTTCAAGCATCCAAACAGGCTGAGTGGGTTCAGGAGGAAAGAATGAGGGCCTGAAGAGGAGGTGCAGCCAGGTGGCCCAGGGCTGCATGGCCCGGTTTGCTCTAACAGCATCCAGAACAATGGGTGGCTCACGTGGTTGAGAAGAGCATCCCCAAACCCAAGAGTCTTGCTCCCAGAGATCCGAGCCCCTTAGCCCCATCCTCCCTTCCCTCCTGCGTCCAGGACTCAGTGAGGCCGGTTGCCCTGCCCTTGGGACCATGTTGGCCCCATGTGCCCTTAGGGGCAGGGTCTCCCTGGGTTGAGGGGGGGGGCGGTCCCTGCTCTGTCTGAGCCTTCCCAACAAGGCGGCTTTGTCTGACAGCTCGGAGGACCCTAGCACTCCACCCTAAGCCCCCAGCTCTGTTTCAGAGCCCCCTGAACAGAGCTCTGAAAGGCGGCTTTATCTGTGTCTCGGGGCAGGTTCCTGGGAAGCAGGCGGCCAGGGCTGGCACACGGGCTGGGCAGCAGCCTCAGGCCTGACTCCTGGGGCCGCAGATGCAGAAAGAGGCCAGGGACTGACAGCTACCCTGGGAGGGTACAGTCTGTCAGAGCTCCGCCCCAGAGGGGCACAAGCGGACTCCTCGGGCATGCCGGTCCCCCCTCCCTACCCCTGCAATCTGCTCCCTCCATCGCACCGGTCAGTGACATGGCCCTTTGTGCGGCCCCTGCCCTTTGGGATGAGGGAGGCAGGTAAGGCTGAGCCACATGCGCACAGATCTCGAGGGCCTGCTCCTCACTCCCTTTCTCTGGTCCTGGGAAGCATCAGGGTGGAAACAGACCATTGGGGAGGGCAGCCTTCCAAATGAAAAGGAGCTTCACGAAAGACCTGTGCACCCTGGTGACTCATAAAGAATCCGCCTGCCAATGCAGGGGACGTGGGTTCCATCTCTGATCCAGGGAAGATCCCACCTGCCATGGAGCAACTAAGTCTGTGTGCCACAACCACTGAGCCTGTGTGCCACAACCACTGAGCCTGTGTGCCACAACCACTGAGCCTGTGTGCCACAACCACTGAGCCTGTGTGCCACAACCACTGAGTCTGTGTGCCACAACCACTGAGTCTGTGCTCTGGTCCAGGAGCCATAGCTGCTGACGCCCGCACGCCCTAGAGCCCGTGCTTTGCAGCAGGAGAAGCCACAGCAATGGGAAGCCTGCGCATCACAGCTAGAGAGGAGCCCCACTCACCGCAACCAGAGAGAAGCCTGCACAGCAAAGACCCGACACAGCCAAAACTAAATAGTAAATAAATAGAATGTGTTTCAGAAAGAAAGAAGGGCCAGTGCCCTAAGCCACCTTTGGCGGGCTGGAGGTGAGGATGAGAACAAGAAAGAAATTCCTCCAGCAGTATCTCTGTCCATCCCTGCTCAGCCCCGGTTAATATTCCCCATGGTCATGACGTCCATGACTTGCCTCCCTGGGTTTACCTCTGAGCACCACACCTTTGTGCGGGGGAGGGCAGTCCAATTTTATAGATACGGATGCAGCCTCTTTAGGTAAAGAGGTTAGACTCTCTGCCTAAAGGCACCCAGCTGTTGAAAAGCAGAGCCAGGATTTGAACCCAAGTATGTCTGAGGCCGGAACCCAGGCCCTGAGTGCCGTGCCTCCCAGCTGAGCTGGCTCTGCCCGCCAGACAACAGCAGCGGGGTGGAGAAGCCACACGGCAGCTCCATCTGTGGACACACCAGGTGGAAGAATCAGGAGGACACCTGGTCATCCTCCTGCGGGGGACCCACTTACTGCTATTATCTACTTACTAGCTCTTCTTTAAGGGGCTCTGTTCTCTCTGACAAAAAGTGAGATCATTAGCACCACCAAACTGTACACTTAATCAGTTAAGATGGTAAATTGTGTTTTGTGTATTTTATCACATTTTTCATAAAAGCTTTAATATTCAAACATTTTTTAAAAGTGAGTTTACCAAAGCTTCAAAAGGCAGTAAGCCTATATACAATGGAATGTTACTCAGCCGTTAAAAAGAATGAAATAATGCCATTTGCAGCAATATAGATGGACCTAGAGATTCTCATACTGGGTGAAGTGAGCCAGACAGAGAAAGACGAATATCAGTGATATCACTTACATGTAGAATCTAAAAAATGATGCAAATGAAATTATTTGCAAAACAGAAATAGATTCAGACTTAGAGAACAAACTTATGGTTGTGGTGGCAGGGATAGTAGGGCATTTGTAGGACTGACATGTGCACATTGCAATATTTAAAATGGATAACCAATAAGAACCTACTGTATATGCAGGGAACCCTGCTCAGTATTATATAACAACCTAAATGGGGAAATAATTTGGAAAAGAATCAATACATATATATGTGTAATTGGATCACTTTCCTGTACACCCAAAATTTTCATGACATTGTTAATCAACTCTGCTGCTGCTAAGTCACGTCAGTCGTGTCCAACTCTGTGCAACCCCATAGACGGCAGCCTTCCAGGCTCCTCTGTCCATGGGATTTTCCAGGCAAGAGTACTGGAGTGGGGTGTCATTGCCTTCTCTACTCCAATACAAAATAAAAAGTTTTTTTTTAAGGCATTGAACACAAATCAACACCAACCCAAGTCTCCCTGACATACTGAGAGACGTGGAAGAGCATTATCAGGAGAGTATATTTATCACAATGGGGTCTGATGTAACTACATGCAAAATCCTAACTCACCTTGTGGGTGACTGACTGGGCCTGTTGCTTTGAGGAAACATCAGTCATTGCACGAGTGGGGAGACGGAGGCACAGAAAGGAGATGCAATGCAGAGCCCGTTGTAGCAAAGCCCAGGCTGGAACCAGCGCCCACTGGCCTCTAGGTGCACCTCACCCGGGGGCGCTGCAGGGTCCAGCAAGGACAGTTAGTGCCACGGAGAGAGTCAATTCCCAGGCAGGTTGATAAGATGCCCGGGTCCCTGAGGAGGAGAGAGGGATCTGAAATTCTCTAAGACGAGGAAAGGACAAATGCTTTTTTCCCCTCTACATTCCTTAGTCTTAGTCACATAAAACCTTTTTTCCTTTAAGCCCAGAACTGATTTGATTATACAACAAACAACTCAGTTGAAACTCTGTACTAACGATTATATAGCAACATTGTACCCTGCTTGAGGACAGTTTCTCCTTCCTGGAAACCTTCTGACTAGTCCTGATATCTTAAAATGTAAATTATGGGAGTGGGTCTGGTAAGATCTTTACAACCTTGAGACATTCTTTTGACTTATTGTCATAACCAATTTAAAAAGTATAAAACTCGCTTGCTAACACTAGCGAAGGCAGCACTCTCTGTCCCCCTCTGATGTCTGTGTCAGAGGCTTTCTCTGTCTCTCTTTATACTTTAATAAAACTCTGCTACACAGAAGCTCTTACGTGATCAAGCCTGGTCCCTGGTCCCGAAGCTAAATCTTCTTTGGAGATGAAGAATCCGACACTGTTCACCGTAAGCTATCACCACGAGGAAGCAGAGGGGCAAAAGCCCCCTTCTTCTGCATGGCATCTGAGCTCACAGCCCATCGTGTGGCCACCAGGGACCTGCAGGTGTGATGTCTTTACAGTCCAAGGCCAGGAGCTCTGAGGCATCCCGGGGAGGACCACTGAGGCCGCCGGAAGGGGAAATGGGACGATAACAGCAGCCATCCTCAATGCTCCTCCCCAGGTGCTGTTAAAACTTTCACGCTCGTAAAGCTGGGGAAACTTTAAGGTGAAATCACTTGCCCATATGCATGAAACAAGCCAGGGGCAGAGATGGGACTCAGGTCTGTCACACTCCAGCAACTTCGAGGTGACTACCTAGGAAGATGGTGGGGGCCGGGAGGGAAGTTCAAGCCCCGTCGTTCTTCACGCCAGCTCTGGAGGCCCATGCAAGCCTTCCCCACACCCACGCGGTGAGAGCTTTCCAGAACAATAAGCGCGTCATGCCGTGCCCCTTCCGTCCCTCCAGCTGACACCCTCCTGTGGTTTCTTAAGGAGTGAAGTCGGTTCTCAGCAGCCTCTGGAGCCTCACCGCCACCTGTCCAGACTCCCTTGTATTTTGTCCCTCAAACTGGCCCCTTCTCAGTTCCTCAAAAGCTCTGTGACCAGGAAGCTGAGCCCCATCTGAGCCCAGTTTCCCCACTGTCAGACGGGGCCATGTATTCCCCACCCCCTGGAGTCTGCTGAAGCAAGGGCAGGGCGTGGAGAATTCTGTGCAAACTGTAAAGTGTTGTGCCCCCATTGTGTGGGACAAAGGAGAGCAGACAAGGCCGGGCTGCCCGGGGAGGCTGGGCATCTAGCCACTTGGGCCATTGTCTAAGCATCCCTAGCATCTCCTGCCTCTCCTACCCCTTGCCCCTGTCCTCGTACTCCCTACTGTCCCCAGGGGACGTAGACCCACCCCCAGATTTACTAGGGCATGTTAAGAACACGGTTTGAAGCCATCTCTGAGGTCATGAGGTCATGGCAGTTTCCCATTGATCTATTTGTCCCTCCCTTGGCCGGAGCCCTTTGCCCCTGCCAGTCCCCAAAGCCGTATCAAACTTCAGCAGCCTCCCCCAAGCCTCGCTGCTCCCAAGCTAGGTCCCAAGGAGTCAAAACACAGAGCAGGGCTTTAAAACACTGCCCCTGGGCGATTTACCAGCTGGGCTGCCCAACCCCTGACCTCGGGAGGAGATGCAATGTATCTCCCTGGTTTAGTTGGATCAATGGTGCTGTGAAAAACAGCCCCAAGTGGCTCAGCTGGGACAGCAGAGAGGGACTCCCCCCACCCCGGAAACCCCACCATGACAGCCACTGAGCTGAGGTCTCCGTGCACATGTGGGCGCAGGACAACCCCAGGCGTGTCCACCAATGTGTTTCAGGCATGAGCCTTTAAGAGCTGGGCTGAGTCCAGCCACCTAGTTTTCAGATGGGGAAACTGAGGCTCGGAGGGCTCCTCAAGGTTACAGACCAAGTTCAAGGAGGTCTCTGATTTTTCCTCTCCCTGCTCAGCACTTCTGCCATCTCCTGTGGGCAAAGGTGGCGGTTCTGGCATTTGGGGTGTCACTGGCACTTCAGAAGGCCGAGATTGTCTTTCCCAAAACCTTCAAATCAGACCACAGTGGATCCAAGTGCCACCAGCATGGAGCTCCCCACTCTTGACTCTGCATATAGAAGTCAGATCCCAGGACAGTCTTCTGTCTCAGCTACAACAGCCCTCCAAGGGCAAAAGCCAGAGGCATCAAGCCAGCCTGTGTTCAGGCTCCTCACTCCCCGAGAGAAAACAGCGGCTTTATTTCAGGAGGAGGGTCACCAAAAGTTGGAGGCCCAGGAGTCCAAACTTTCCTCAGTCATCATGGGACCCTTACACCCAGCAGCAGGACCAGCAGGAAGAGGGGATGGTTCTCCAACCCCCTACATGAAGCAGAGTTCAGGGACCAAAAGGGTCACCTAGGAACTTACTAGAAAACAGAATTAGGGGCCCATTTCCCTAGGGTGTCCTAATCAGAATTTGTATTTTAACCAGGTCCTCAGCTGATTTGCATACATGTTAAGGTATGAGAGGTGCTGGTCTCATAAAGTTAAGTAAGGAGGTTGGGAGGGGCGACATGTGTACATGTTAAGATCTTTACCCTGAAGAAAGAGACTAAAGATGAACATAGAAGGAAGGGAGGGAAGAGGGGGGTTGGGGGGAGTGAGGAGGATACCCTACCTGTGTCCGAAAGTATTTGAAGTAACTTCAGAACAGCACATAGCTATTTATTTAAAGACAAACAAAATAGGGAATTCCCTGGCAGTCCAGTGGTAGGACTCAGCATTTTCACTGCCCTGGAGTTCATCCCTGATTGGGAAACTAAGATCTTGTAAGCTGCAAATGTGGCACAGCCAAACAAAGAAGAAAAACACAACAGATCCCATCTGCAAGAAGCAGAGAGAGTGGTCCCGGAAGCAGTGAGACCGGGGTAGTCCCAGTTGCTGGTGGGGGGTAGGTTGGGCAGGACCCCAGTCACTCAGGGTCTCGTGCTACTAGAGGATTCAGATGAAGGGTGACATGTTTCAATTTAAATTTTTGGAAAGATAGTCACTTAAGAGCTTCCACCTCTGCTCTCTAAATGCCACCTGAGTAAGTGAGATTTTCTGCAACCAATGACTAACAGGGAGATAGGAGAGGGGGATGTCTGACACTTGGAGGAGGCCTTGGTGGTCCTGAGTACTGGACAGATAAAAGAAGGTGGTGGGTGGGTGGAGGGAGAGAGAGAAAACCAAAGCTAGTCATCCACTGTGCTCACCAATGAAAATTTTTTTAATATAATTGTAAGTTACACATGGTAAAGAATCCACCTGCAATGCAGGAGACTTTGGTTTGATTCCTGTGTCAGGAAGATCCACTGGAGAAGGGATAGGCTACCTACTCCAATATTCTTGGGTTTCCCATGTGGCTCAGCTGGTAAAGAGTCTGCCTGCAATGTAGGAGACCTGGGTTCAATCTCTGGGCTGGGAAGATCCCCTGGAGAAGGGAAAGGCTACCCTCTCCAGTACTCTGGCCTGGAGAATTCCATGGACTGTATAGTCCATGGGGTCGCAAAGAGGTGGACACGACTGAGCGACTTTCGCTTTCTTTCACTTTGCATATGGTAAATTGCACAAATCTTAAGTGGACTTGCTGAATTTTTAGTACTTGGTACACCTACACAACTACTACCCAAATCCAGATATAGAACATGCCCAGTATCCTGGAAGGCCCCTTATACCCTCCCAGTCACTCTCCTTCCAAGGGCATATTTGGTACCTATCACAGCATAACAAATGACCACAAACTTACAACATCCATTTGTGATCTCGTGGTCTCCATGGGTCAGGAGTGGACATGGCTTCACGGCCCTCTGCTCAAGGTCTCCCACGGCTGCAATCAGGGTGTCAAGCCAGGCTGCATTTCCTCTCTGGGGCCCACTCCAGTATTCTCCAGTATTCTTGCCTGGAGAATCCCATGGACAGAGGAGCCTGGTGGGCTACAGTCCATGGGGTCGCAAAGTGTCGGACATGACTGAGTGACTTCACTTCACTTTACCTTAATGGAATCAGCATCTCTTTGTGTCAGGCTCCGTTTACTCAACACTATGCCTATGATATGTATTCATGTTGTTGCCTATATAACAATTCCTTTCTTTTCACTCTTACCGTAGTACTTTTTTTTTTTCTGTTAACTTTGTATTTTATACCGGGGTATAGTTGATTAACAACACTGTGGTAGTTTCAGGCGCACAGAAAAGTGATTCAGTCATATGTATATATATATATATTTTCAAATTCTTTCCCCACTTAGGTTGTTACATAATATTGAGCAAAGTTCATCTGTGCTATATGGTAGGTCCTTCTTGTTGATGTATGTGTATATGGAAATCCCAAACTCCCTTCTCCCTGTATATCCCTAACTAACTATCCCTTCCTCCCACCCTTCCAGTCTGGTAACTATAAGTTAGTTCTCTACGTCTGTGAGTATGTTTCTGTTTTGTAAATAAGTTCATTTGCATAATCCTTTTAGCATCCTCATATAAGCAGTCCCATACGATACTTGTTTTTCCCCCCCGTCTGGCTTGCTTCACTCAATGTGACAATCTCGGGGTCCATCCATGTTGCTGCAAATGGCATTATTTCCTCTTTTTAATGGTTGAGTCATGGTCCATTGTATACATTTGTACCGCATCTCATTACTTAATATTTCATTACATGACTGAACCATGATTTATTTGCCCATGTTCTGTTAATGGGGCTATTTCTGTTGTTCCCAGGTGTTTGCTCTTCACATAGAGCCACCAGCGTGTGGGATTCTGGACTGGATTCTAGAACAGTAGTAAAAGAACATTAATGGAAAAATTGGTAAAAATCAGATCTAAGTCTGTAGTTTAGTAATACTGGACTAATGACAATTTCTTAGTTTTGACAAATGTGTCATGGTTGCATATAAGACGCTAACTCCAGGGGGCATGGGTGAAGGATACGGAGGAGCTCTCTGTACTATTTTTGCAACCTTTCCATGGAGCTGAAATTATTCCAAAATAAAAATTAGATTTAAGAAACAAATGAATAACACTGCTAGCAATCATCTGCTACTGGCCGAGGTGGAGTAATGGGTATCAGCTATCCCTCCCACCATAAATATCTGTAAAACAGGATCAAATGTGTAGTTGTTTAGTCGCTAAGTCATGACCCACTCTTGGGATCCCATGGACTGTAGCCCGCCAGACTCCTCTGGCCATGGATTTCTCCAGGCAAGAATACTGGAGTGGGTTGCCATTTTCTTCTCCAGAGGATCTTCCCCACTCAGGGATCAAACATGCATCTCCTGCATCAGCAGGCGAATTCTCTACTGATTAGTCACCTGGGAAGCCCTGGACCAAACATATGAGGCAGCTGTTTTCAGGAAGTGCAAGGCTGAAATCCCTGGGAGAAGGGAAACCTGTGAGGTAAGCTCCACACTCACTCAGCCTTGGGAGGCAGAGCCCCAATCACAGAGCACAGAGCTGAGGTGCAAGCTGAATACAGCCATCCCCCTGAGCTGGGGAGGGAAAGGTCAAAATGGGGAACTGCTAAAGCAGCTGGTATCTGTGGGGCTGGAGTAGAGGTCGCTGGGCAGTAATGGGTTTCTAAGCAAGTGATCTGGGCTGTGCAAGCTCAGGACAAGACCGCGTGAGTCCTTCCAGAGAGCAGCTGCTATGGGGTGGGGAGCGGAACAGACACTGAAATCCAGCAGTGCCGGGAGAAGTTGGCAGTTCTGGTCCAGCCAGCAAGGAGAGACCCCATTAACATCATGGGCTTCTGGACCTTTCTTCTAGATTTCACATATAAGCTATATGATATGAGTTACACGATATTTGCTTTTCTCTTTCTGACTTACTTCACTTTGCATGACAATCTCCAAGTCTTTTTCCTTTTTTATGGCCTCCTTAGTATTTTTATGTGTAGAGCTTGGTGGCATTTCACATTTTCATGCAACTATCACCACCATCCACCTCCAGGACTTGTTAAGCTTGTTTTCATCTTGTTAAGCTGAAACTCTACGCTCATTTAACAGGAATTCCCCACTTCCCTCTCCCTTCAGCCCAGGAAGGGGTTATTGTTAAACAAGGCTGGGAGGGAAGACTTTCTGAAGTGGTGACATTTAGAAAGCAACCTGAGCTAGCCCTCCAGATGGAGGAGGTGGGGGAGGGATGCTCAAAGTAGCAGGTGCAAAGGCCCTGAGGTGAGAGTGGGGTCATGGGTTCAAGGAGCAGCAAGGAAGCTACTAGTGGGATGGGGGGTATAGAGGGCAGAAGGGGAGGAAGGCAGCGGAGGAGAGGAGAGATGGAGGGCAGGTCACATAGCATATTGTGGATAGAGATGAGGACTTTGGCTTTTGCTCTGAGTGAGACAAAAGGCATCGGGGGCTTTTAGGCAGCGATGTGTCGTGGTTCCTCGCGGCACCACTGCCCTCAAAGGCATGGTCTCCAGTGACTGCTGAGTGAAGAGCCTGAGGCCGGGGCTCAATCTGGAGACCATTAGGATGCTACTGCTGGGTCTGCAAGATCCGTGAGGGGGCTTGGATCAGGCAGCAGGATGGAGCGGGTGGCCCGTGTTGGAGTCAGGATTGGTTCTGAAGGTGGAGACAGCAGGATGGGCTGATGGACTTGGTGTGGGGGTGGGGGGAAGGGCGGAGCCAAGGAGGCCCCAGGGTTCTGTGTCTGTTGAGCTCTGTGACCCAACTTTTTTTTTTTTTTTCCCCAGCAAGAACATATTACTACTATAATGAGAAAGAGAAAAAAGAGGCTTGGACTTCTCTGGTAGCACAGTGGATAAGAATCAATTCAGGGACAATGTTCCATCCTTGATCCTGGAAGATCCCATGTGCAGCAGAGCAACTAACAATGGCCATGGGCCACAGCTATTTGAGCCTGCGCTCTAGAACCCGTGCCGAAGTACTGAGGCCCATGCGCCTAGAGCGCACGCACCACAACCAGGAGTAGCCCCTGCTCTCTGCGGGAAAAAGGAAAAAGAGATTTAGGAGGGAAGGGATATGTGTACACTTATAACTGATTCACATTGTTGTACAACAGATACCAACACGACACTGTAAAGCAATTATCCTCCAATTAAAAATAAATTAAAAAATAAAAAGCAAAAAAAGGAAGTCTATCTTTTACTCAAGGGGGAAATCATCCTCTTTGCTGAAAGTGATCCTGAGGGAAACATTGCAAGAGGCACCGTCTTTTTCCGGGGGCCCCTTGAAGATGGTTTATCCAACTTAAGGGACTTGAAGCGGCGGCAGGGGCGGTGGTGGTGGTGGGGCCTAAACCTGCCTGCTGGGCAAGTCAGTCTCTTATTCCTCTTGTTCATACTATGCCTTTCCCGTCCTCCAGCTTCTGACCAGGGCTGGCGGGAATGGACAGAGCAGAAGAAGGCAGAACAGAGCAGAACAGAGGACTGGGGGTCGGGTGAAGGACAGGGGAAGCAGGAAGGTATCGGTGAGTTGAATGAAATCCTTGCTTCTGGTAAAAGAGAGCATCCTTCTCCTCCATCACCTATTGGGCTGGCCAAGAAGTTCATTTGGGTTTTCTCATAGCATCTTAAGAAAAACTCAAATGAACTTTTTGGCCAGCCCAATAGATTCCCAGCCCAGACTGGGTTCCCCTCCATGCCCAGTTCCTCCTGGCCAAGGACTGTCCTTGGCACCTCCCTTCATCCTCCCCTCTGTCACCTCCAGTATTTACCATTGAGGCTTGGAGAATCGGGCTCCTTCTGGTCTCACTCCTGTGCCCAGGCTCACATGGGTTCACTGGCCCCCAGCGTGTCCCCTCCCACTCCTCAGGGATCTCTCTCCTCAGAGCTTTCTCACTACTTTTCTGCTGCCCAGACATCTCCTTTCCTCCTCTTTCTGCCCACCTGAGGCTCTCCGTGTCCCCCACGCCTCTCCTCCTGACCGACCCTTCCAGCCCTCCCCACAGGGCCTCTTCCTCCAGGCAGCCTTCCTGATCCCCCACCAAGATGCCCTCCAGCCCAGGCAGCTCCTCCACATAGCACATCACAACTGTAATTAATAATTATCTGGGATTTTAAATCATCATCTTCCCTCTGCTAACCTATAAGCTTCTCATTCACTCAGTATTCCCAGCCCCTAGCAGCATGCCTGACCCAGAATCAGGGCTCAAAACATACTTACTAAATGATCTATAACTCAGATAGAGACAAGTGAATCTGAAAAAGCCCCACCCAGGAGCTAGCATGCAAAATGGGCTTTGAAAGTAGATAAAAATGTCAGTAAGCAAACACAGAAGGATGAGGGTTTCCAGGGAAAGAACTCACCATGAAAAAGGAATGATGGTAAGAAAGTGTATGTAACCTCAGTCCTCAAAGAGGTAAACAGAGGAAAGGAAAATGTCTTTAACCTTTATTGAACAAAAATTCAAGGAATGACTGTCCATCTGGATGGAGGGATGGACAGGTAGGTGGTTGGATGGATGATGAATGGATGGACAACGGGTAAAATCAAATCCTCTCCTTTTAAGAAACAAGACCTGGGAGAAAGGGGGTTAATAAAGATGCCTGCGTTGAACTGAGGTTAAGGAAAGCGGCTTTACCTCCAGACCATACCTTCACTGCCTACCCTTGTGCCAACCGCCTGTCTGCCACATGCCTTCCTGCTCTCGGGACCCCAGTCCCCGACTCCAGCGTCTCCCCCACAGGTACCTACTCCTTTGCTCTCTACTTCTTAGCAAAGTAGAGCAGAAGCCCCATCCTTGAGAGTGACCAGGAGGTGGACCCTTTGTCCAAGCCCCTGCCCAGGGAAGGAGGGCTCCCTCCTCCCCGCTCCCTCCTCTGCCATCTCTCGGTGACTTTTGTCCTTGGACCGGCTGCGTGATCAGAAGAGGTTTCGTTCTCTGGCAACTGGGTGGCCATTAGGAAGCGGCAGACGCATTACCATCTCAGTGCACAATGGCTGGCTAATTCAGTTATTCTGTTTCACCTGAAGACTGTCTCTGCCGTCCCCAGCCTCTCCTCTGGAGCAGGGCGGGCCCCATCTGTCGGACAGTTCGCTCCGATGTCTGCGGCCATTATGCCTCCACTCGGAAGATGGTGCGTGTGCGCGCGAGCGAGCGTGTCCGCCTGTCTGCACTCTCTCCCTCTTGTCTCTTTATCATGCTCCCAGGGCTAAAGAGAACTTGCTTCAAAGAGTGATGTCAGATGTGTGCAAAACAGACCGATAAAACCTAATGCATTCGCTCCCCTTTTGTCTGCCTGACTCTCCTACTAAACATTTCCCACTCAGAAAGCCACTTAAAACACATCAGCAGTAACTCCACAAAACAGCCACTTGTTGGCTAATTGTGCTAAGCAGCTGCCGGCAGGGTTGGGGGAGGAGTGGGCAGGGCGCCTCTCTGAGAAGCCCCTTTGCTTCCAGTCCAGCTTCTGGGGAAGGGTGCCTAGCCGGGGCATCGCCTCCCTTCTCGGCTGCTGCCCCCGGAGGCTCCCTCTAGGAGAGACGTGGCAAGGCTCATTGGATGGGGGACAGAGAAGAATACAGGCTTGGGCCAGGATGCCCTCCCAGCTCCCCACCAACTTGCTAGGGGGCCCCTGGGGTGGCGGAGGGTCATCACCCTTCTCTAGGACTCAGTTTCCACACCCGTCCCTGGAGGGTTTTGGACTGTGTCATCTAAGGTGGCTTCCAGCTCCCAAAGTCTGCCTGGAGGAGAACTCCAGGGCCTCAGACAGACCCGGGTTCAAATTGTGACTCTGCTCCAGACTGGCCGTGTGACCTGTAGCCCCAGTCTCTCAGAGCATTACCTTCCTGGTGGAGAAAACGGGATGGTTGCAATGCCTAGCCCTCACGGATGCTGTGAGAATTCACGGAGGTGGTGCCTATGTGGATCTCAGAGAATCACGGTCTGAATGACTGGGGCTGCTTGTTACACAGCACCCTGACCCAGTCTCAGCAAATCAAGTAAGTTGAGACCTGAAGGATAAGAGCTGAACCAGCACAAGAGGGCAGAGGTGAAGCAGGGCAGGATCACAGTTGGCATTGGTGGGAATGGTATATGCAAAGGCCCTGAGGCAGAGCTGGACGGGAGGACCAGAAAGGAGTCCAGGGGAAAGGCTAGAGAAATGGCAAGGGCTGGACTAGAGGGAGCCTACAGGACACCATAAGGAGCTTGACTTTATCCTGAGGGCAATAGGGAGTCACTGAAGGGATGAAGGCAGCAAGACATTCTCATGAAATTTCTCTTTTTCAAAGACTCTTATTGACCTCCAGGTGGAGAAGGAGTTGGGAGGTAGGGGTTGAGGGCAGAGACAGGGCTCTCTCCCTCTGCTCCAACTGCCCGAGCAAGTACCGGCGGGGCAGCGGGAGTGAAAGGTCCTCCTGGGGATGGGAAGAGGGAGGAGCCAGGATTCCCGCTCTGGATTCTCAGGCCCCCCAGCTCACTGGCCACTGGCTGGTGTGGCCACTGCCCAGTCTGGAGAGGCAGGGGTTAAGTGCAGCAGCCTTGCAGAAATCAGAGGATTACAGGGCTGCTGGTGACCTGTCCCTTCTGTCAGACAGACATGACGCACCCTGCTATCTCTGGGCTCAACTGTCACTGCCACGCACTGTATCAGGACTCCATTAGCAGGCCCAGAGCCGGCTTGCAGCTGTCAGGCCCGGGGGTGTGCGGATGGCCGGTCCTTCCCCTGCTGTGCCTGCTCACGGGGACCACCCAGTCCACTGGTGCAGGTTGCAGCTTCCACCTGCGGCTTTCCCGGAGGGTGTGGGCTCGGGTCTGAGCCTCTCCACTTTTAGCAGCTTCCTGCTCCTGGACATCGGATGGGATGCTGGATTCTCCGAACGTCAGTTCTCTCATCTGCACAGTGAAGATGGAGGTGGCACCCACCCCAGGAGGCCATAGGGTAGATTCAGCAAGGCTCAAGGCTTCCGCCAAGTGCCTAGCAAACTGGAGCCGCTGTATACTCCCTGCTTCTTTCAGCTCCCTTTCCGCACTGCGAGGTGCTGGCTATTATTATCACCCCATCTTCCACTTCTGCCCGTTTCCCTTTTGACCTTGTCTTTGGAAGCTCAAAGTCAAAATGAACTGTTGTTCAAAATAACTCATTCTTCCCAGGTTCCTGGTATAATTACCACCCCCCTTCACCATCGCTTCTGATGCCTCCTCTATTTTTGCTTTGAAAACTTTAACTGTCCTTGGTGCATGTGATTTCAGGGGGAAAAAAAATCTTGCAAATGAAAATAACTTAATTGCTTTTTCTGACTTTCAAAGTAACACATGCTCCAGGAAAAACATCCAGACAATACAGAAAGGTAGAGGGAAGAGAGAAACAATGAGATGATTTTGAAGCAGCCTCAAGTCCTTTGTAACAGAGTTGGAATAAAACAGGGGTGCTCCCCACCTGCCCCCCAGCCCCTCCTGGACTCCCTGGCTTCAGCACACACCCCTCAAACCCCCTCTCAAGTTCTTGCTCCCCACACATGCTCTCTAGACTAGGCACTTTTTCCTTCCGTTGAACTCTTTTCATTTCAACATTTATGAAGCGTCTGTTTTGGGCCAAGACTCATGATCCAGCCAAGTTGGACTCAACCCTTTCAGCCTGTGATTAACGGGTGTTGCATTATTTCATTGCCTCAAGTCTAGACTTCTGCTCCCTCGCCTAGATTGTCAGTTCCTTGAGGGCAGATCCGCAGCTTCTGTCTCACTGTGGCCCCACCCCTAGCATCTACTATTTCCAAGTAGGATTCCCCAGGTTTCCCCGGCGCCTCAGTGGTAAAAAAATCCACCTGACGATGTAAGAGATGCAGGTTTGATCCCTGGGTTGTAAAGATCCCTTGGAGAAGGGAAGGAAATGACAACCCACTGCAGTATTCTTGCCTGGGAAATCCCATGGACAGAGGAGCCTATGGGCCACAGTGCATGGGGTCACAAAGAGTCGGGCACGACTGAGGGACTAAACAACAGCAAGGACTCCCTGGGCGCCTGCAGGAGGGGTGGCCGCCCTTTAGCTCAGTACGCGTGGACTGAGCACATGTACCCAGGCCGCGCTCTCTGCCCGCTCTAACTCATCCGGTCCTCCTGTCTGCCATGGGATGTGGCTGTCATTACTCCCACTTGGCACATGAGAAAACTGAGTTCAGACAGGTTGGGACGCTTACCCAAGGAACCACAGCAGATGAGCTGAGAGTCAGGATTTGAACCCAAGTTTCTGAGGCTCCTGGGCCAGCTCTGAGCTCCTACACCGGACCGCCTCCTGGCACAACCCAGTAACAGTACAAGGCAGGTGATAAATGCTCTCAGCAAGGCATGTGCAGGACCAGAAGGCACGAAGGACAGTGCCGTTGTGCACAGGGCCCTGGGAAGGCTCCCTGGAAGAGGTGATGCTTGACTGAGTTTTGAAGGGTGCATGGAAGTGAGACAAACGGGAAACAGGTGGGAAGAATTGAAAGCAGAGGGGACAGCATGTAGGGCTGGTCAAAGGTGCGAGTCAGTCGTGACAGGAGGACCATGGGCTGTTCTGATCACTGCAGGCTGCACGTGGGGTTGGCTGGGAGGTGAGGTGAGTGGGGAGCGTGTAAGGCTGAACCGTGAATCCCTTATACACTCTGCTTAGGCATTTGAACTTGAACTTGAACTTGATTCAAACAGCTCCCTGGAATTCTAGGGCTTCGTCAGAGGTGCCCCAGGAACCAGGAAGAAGATCAACCAAAGGGAGGTGGCCCCAGCCCCCACCCCGGTCTCAGGTAGCGAAGCTGTGCTTTCATTGGTTGTGAATTTAGATTTTCAGTGGAAAGTTCCTTTTGAAGGGTTCTGCAGCAAACATGTTTGAAATCGCTCTTGCAGGTTGTAGGATGTTTTCAGCTGGGAGTGACAGGACCAGATTTTTATGGTTTGTTTGTTCTTCAAAAACCTTGGTTGAGCCCCACCCTTCACCCTCCCTGCCCCAGGCCCTAGAGAGGGTGTGTTCAGGAGCTCCAGTCTTGGGGATGCCGTGTCTTAGGACTGAGGTCGGGATCCTTGGGCCCTAGTCCTGGCTCTGCCTGTAACGGGCACAAGCGCCCCCTCTCTGGGTCTGGAGATTTTGCCCCTTGACCTTGAACTTGATCTGTGCCTTTGGCCACAAGCCAAATGTAAATCTATCCCCTGTAGCTTGTCTTCAGGGCAGATGCCCACTGTTTATTTGTTTGGTTTTTTTTTTTTTGGCTGTGCTGGGTCTCCTCCCAGCTGCCGTCCCTGGCCTTGGGCTCTCAGTGGCTCCTCAGGGTCACCGCCCCTGACCTCGGACGTGGGGTAGCTCCTCTCGGCCGCTGCCCCTGACCTCGGACACAGGGTAGCTCCTCTCGGCTGTGCTTAGTGAGCCGGCTCACAGCCGCCTGCCCCCGAGGCCAGGGCCGGTGGCCGGGAGGAGCAACCCAAGGGGTGGTGGCTGCAGGCACAGGAGGGCCTGGAGGAGCCATCCCACGTTAAAGGTCAGGAACGGTGGTGGTAAGGAGATACCCCTCATCCAAGGTAAGGAGCAGTGGCTGTGCTTTGCTGGAGCAGCTGTGAAGAGATACCCCACGCCCAAGGTAAGATGGTAGGTGTTGCAAGAGGGCATCAGAGGGCAGACACACTGAAACCATACTCACAGAAAACTAGTCAATCTAATCACACTAGGACCACAGCCTTGTCTAACTCAATGAAACCAAGCCATGCCCGTGGGGCAACCCAAGACAGGCGGGTCATGGTGGAGAGATCTGACAGAATGTGGTCCACTGGAGAAGGGAATGGCAAGCCACTTCAGTATTCTTGCCTTGAGAACCCCATGAACAGTAGGAAAAGGCAAAATGATAGGATACCAAAAGAGGAACTCCCCAGGTCAGTAGGTGCCCAATATGCTACTGGAGATCAGTGGAGAAATAACTCCAGAAAGAATGAAGGGATGAATCCAAAGCAAAAACAATACCCAGTTGTGGATGTGACTGGTGATAGAAGCAAGATCCGATGCTGTAAAGAGCAGTATTGCATAGGAACCTGGAATGTCAGGCCCATGAATCAAGGCAAATTGAAAGTGGTCAAACAAGAGATGGCAAGGGTGAACATCGACATTCTAGGAATCAGCAAACTAAAATGGACTGGAATGGGTGAATTTAACTCACATAACCATTATATCTACTACTGCGGGCAGGAATCCCTCGGAAGAAATGGAGTAGCCATCATGGTCAACAAAAGAATCCGAAATGCAGTACTTGGATGCAATCTCAAAAACGACAGAATGATCTCTGTTCGTCTCCAAGGCAAACCATCCAATATCATGGCTATCCAAGTCTATGCCCCAACCAGTAACGCTGAAGAAGCTGAAGTTGAACGGTATTATGAAGACCTACAAGACCTTTAAGAACTAACACCCAAAAAAGATGTCCTTTTCATTATAGGGGACTGGAATGCAAAAGTAGGAAGTCAAGAAACACCTGGAGTCACAGGCAAACTTGGCCTTGGAATGCAGAATGAAGCAGGGCAAAGACTAATAGAGTTTTGCCAAGAAAATGCACTGGTCATAGCAAACACCCTTTTCCAACAACACGAGAGAAGACTCCACACATGGACATCAGCAGATGATCAACACTGAAATCAGATTGATTATATTCTTTGCAGCCAAAGTTGGAGAAGCTCTATACAGTCAACAAAAACAAGACCAGGAGCTGACTGTGGCTCAGATCATGAACTCCTTATTACCAAATTCAGACTCAAATTGAAGAAAGTAAGGAAAACCGCTAGACCATTCAGGTATGACCTAAATCAAATCCCTTATGATTATACAGTGGAAGTGAGAAATAGATTTAAGGGCCTAGATCTGATAGATAGAGTGCCTGAATAACTATGGACTGAGGTTCGTGACACTGTACAGGAGACAGGGGTCAAGACCATCCCCATGGAAAAGAAATGCAGAAAAGCAAAATGGCTGTCTGGGGAGGCCTTACAAATAGCTGTGAAAAGAAGAGAGGTGAAAAGCAATGGAGAAAAGGAAAGATATAAGCATCTGAATGCAGAGTTCCAAAGAATAGCAAGAAGAGATAAGAAAGCCTTCTTCAGCAGTAAATGCAAAGAAATAGAGGAAAAGAACAGAATGGGAAAGACTAGAGATCTCTTCAAGAAAATTAGAGATACCAAGGGAACATTTCATGCAAAGATGGGCTCAGTAAACAACAGAAATGGTATGGACCTAACAGAAGCAGAAGATATTAAGAAGAGGTGGCAAGAATACACAGAAGAACTGTACAAAAAAGATCTTCATGACCCAGATAATCATGATGATGTGATCACTCATCTAGAGCCAGACATCTTGGAATGTGAAGTCAAATGGGCCTTAGAAAGCATCACTACCAACAAAGCTAGTGGAGGTGATGGAATTCCAGTTGAGCTGTCTCAAATCCTGAAAGATGATGCTGTGAAAGTGCTGCACTCAATATGCCAGCAAATTTGGAAAGCTCAGCAGTGGCCACAGGACTGGAAAAGGTCGGTTTTCATTCCAATTCCAAAGAAAGGCAATGCCAAAGAATGCTCAAACTACCACACAATTGCACTCATCTCACATGCTAGTAAAGTAATGCTCAAAATTCTCCAAGTCAGGCTTCAGCAATACATGAACCATGAACTCCCTGATGTTCAAGCTGGATTTAGAAAAGGCAGAGGAACCAGAGATCAAATTGCCAACATCTGCTGGATCATGGAAAAAGCAAGAGAGTTCCAGAAAAACATCTATTTCTGCTTTATTGACTATGCCAAAGCCTTTGACTGTGTGGATCACAATAAACTGTGAAAAATTCTTCAAGAGATGGGAATACCAGACCACCTGACCTGCCTCTTGAGAAATCTGTATGCAGGTCAGGAAGCAACAGTTAGAATTGGACATGGAACAACAGAGTGTTTCCAAATAGGAAAAGGAGTACGTCAAGGCTGTATATTGTCACCCTGCTTATTTAACTCATATGCAGAGTACATCATGAGAAACGCTGGACTGGAAGAAACACAAGCTTGAATCAAGATTGCCGGGAGAAATATCAATAACCTCAGATATGCAGATGACACCACCCTTATGGCAGAAAGTGAAGAGGAGAGCGAAAAAGTTGGCTTAAAGATCAACATTCAGAAAACAAAGATCATGGCATCTGGTCCCATCACTTCATGGGAAATAGATGGGGAAACAGTAGAAACAGTGTCAGACTTTATTTTTGTGGGCTCCAAAATCACTGCAGATGGTGACTGCAGCCATGAAATTAAAAGACGCTTACTCCTTGGAAGAAAAGTAATGACCAACCTAGATAGTATATTCAAAAGCAGAGACATTGCTTTGCTGACTAAGGTCCATCTAGTCAAGGCTATGGTTTTTCCAGTGTTCATGTACGGATGTGAGAATTGGACTGTGAAGAAGGCTGAGCGCCGAAGAATTGATGCGTTTGAACTGTGGTGTTGGAGAAGACTCTTGAGAGTCCCTTGGACTGCAAGGAGATCCAACCAGTCCATTCTGAAGGAGATCAACCCTGGGATTTCTTTGGAAGGAATGATGCTAAAGCTGAAGCTCCAGTACTTTGGCCACCTCGTGTGAAGAGTTGACTCATTGGAAAAGACTCTGATGCTGGGAGGGATTGGGGGCAGGAGGAGAAGGGGACGACCAAGGATGAGATGGCTGGATGGCATCACCGACTCGATGGACGTGAGTCTGAGTGAACTCCGGGAGTTGGTGATGGACAGGGAGGCCTGGCGTGCTGCGATTCATGGTGTCGCAAAGAGTCGGACACGACTGAGCGACTGAACTGAACTGTGCTGGGTCTCAGTTATGGCATGAGGGCTCTCAGTTGCAGTGTATGAGATCTAATTCCTTGACCTGGGCCCCCTGCGTTGGAGCTAAGAGTCTTAATGACTGGACCGCCAGGGAAGTCTCCTGGATGTCCTGTCTTGATTGGGCAGTGGCTGCCTGGGACAGCGCCTCCCAGAAAGGAAAAATAACCCCAATAAACACGGCAGCCACCGCGAGTCCCCAGTCCCCAGCACTTGCTCTATGACAAGCACCCGTCATACCGTGTCCCTCTGAATCCTCAGAACCAGTCATCTTACAGGTGGAATAACTGAGGCTCAGCAGTGAGGTCTGTTGCCAAAGACACAGAGCAACTCCAAAGTGGAGGCAGGACTCGAACCCCAGGCCTGTGGCTCCAGCGTCTGCACTCATGGCCAGCAGAAGACAGGGTGGTGGGCTGGCAGCAGCCGTGAGTGCCCACCTGAGGCTGGGCACCCACCTCCTCAGGTCGGCCGGGCAGCGTTTCTAAGGAGGAGGAAGGATGGAGGTTGTGCTGGATGAAAGGGAAGGAGAGTGGACTACTCGGAGCTGGGGTCTAGTCCGGCCTCATTCTCACCCTCTGACTTGACTCCTCCGTGGGGAGGCCCTGCAAGCAGAGACCCCAGCCTGGCCCAGCGGCCCCCTCCGGCCTCTGAGAGAATCCGGTGACTCCACCCCTGGGGCTCCACGTGGAGGCACCTCTGCTGTCCCACCTTCCCAGTTGTGTGCCCCAGCTCTGTGGTGACCCTGTGGGTATCTATGGGCACCTCCCTGCCTTCGATGGTGGGCCATCACTTCCAATCCCAGAACGAGGGCACTGGAGGCTGGCCCGGATGTCTGCACTGCAGGTCACATGAGGGGTCCTCCTGCTCTGTCTCTGGGGGTCCACCCTCCCTCACATCAATCCCAAAAGGAGCAGCCCTGGTCTTGTCCTCAGCTACGTGCTGTAGTCGCTCACACCAGCATCTATGGATTTTGTGGCCTTTCCTGGAGATAGTTGGGCTGGGGGATTGGGTCCCAGAGAAGCCCTTGCTGCCCCCACACTTCTGCTCTTCATCCTCAGCCCCAAAGTCCCCTGCTTTCTTCTTCCTCTGCTGTGCAAAGCACCTCCTGACACCCTCTGATGTCTTAGGGCCCTGCTGGAAGTCTCAACCATCCCCAACCTGAGAAGTCGGCTACGTGGTTTGGCACAGTGGGTCCAGCAAGTCTGACCCTGCAGCAAGTTGTCTGGCGACAGGGATGCTGGATGGAGCTCCATAGTCATCCACCTGGGCACCACGATCGGGGACTGTGCTCGCCTCTGCAGGGGCCCTGCCTCTCAGCACTGGACTCCCTACAAAGGGTGTCATCACGGGCACACCTTTATGGAATGTTCTCTCCAAGAGGGAGCTCGTCGATCTTTCCCGGGTCATCCACATCTTTTTTTATTTATTTATTGCTTCTTTGAGTCATGCTGTCTCCACTGCTGCGCATGGGCTTTCTCTAGTTACAGCGAGTGGGGGCTGCTCTTTAGTTGTGGTGTGTAGGCCTCTATTGTGGGGGCTTCTCTTGCTGCAGAACACGGTCTCTAGAGAATCCAGGCTTCAGTCGCTGTGGCACACAGGCTTTGTTGCTCAGCAGCAGGTGGGATCTCCCCATATCAGGGATTGAACCCGTGTTCCCTGCATTGGCAGGTGGATTCTTAACCACTGGACTACCAAGAAAGTCCCACATCTCCTTTTCTAAGGGGGAAAAAGAAGCTATTCAAACCCTTATCCTAGTGGAATGCTCAAGTTCAGTCCTGTTTCCCAGATACTTCAAGTTTATATACAGTCAGTAAGTCTGTTAACAATTGCCGTTTTCATCTGTCATGAAAAATATCCCCTATGTTTATGTTACAGCCGACTTTTGCAATATCTGGGTGAGAAGAGGAGGCCGGGAGAGTGACTTCTGCAAGTGTTCATCGATTTGTGGATTCAGCAAATATTGTTGAGTTCCTCTTATGTGCCAGGTAGGCCCTGTGCTATGACCTCAGGATACAACTTTGAAAAAGGCAAACAAATGACCCTGACCTCGGGAACTTACAGGCTACTCAGAGGTTTAGCCAGTTAGTATAAAAGTCTCAGGAAGGGCTTCCCTGGTGGCTCAGTGTTAAAGAATCTGCCTGCCAGTGCAGGAGATAGTGAGTTCAATCCCTGATTCAGAAAGATCACATATCGTTGTCACTGTTGTTCACTCAGTCATGTCCGACTCTTTGCAACCCCCATGGACTGCAGCACACCAGGCTTCCTGTCCTTCGCTATCTCCTGGAGTTTGCTCACACTCACGTCTGTTGAGTCTGTGATGCCATCCAACCATCTCATCCTCTGTCACCCTCTTCTCCTCCTGCCCTCAGTCTTTCCCAGAATCAGGGTCTTTTCCAATGAGCTGGCTCTTTGCATCAGGTGGCCAAGGTATCGGAGCTTCAGCTTCAGCATCAGTCCTTCCAATAAATATTCAGGGGTGATTTCCTTTAGGATTGACTGGTTTGATTTCCTTGCTGTCCCAGGGACGCTCAAGAGTCTTCTCCAGCACCCACATGCCTTGGAGCAGCTAAGCCTGTGTGCCACAACTACTGAGCCTGTGCTGTAGAGCCCAAGAACACAATGCTAAAGCCCTCACAGCCTGGAGCTCAAGTTCTGCAACAAGAGAGGTCACCACAATGAGCAGCCCCCACACTGCAACGAGAGAGTAGCCCCTGCTTGTTGCAACTTAGAGAAAGTCAGAGCAGTGACAAAGACGCAGCACAGCCGAAACTACATAAAGCCTCGGGGGAAAGAGGAGAGCATTCCTGAGGAGGCTAGGTCTGGCTGGGACCTGGAGGAGAAGGAATGTTAACCAGCCAAGCAGAGGGGAAGGATGTTCTGGGTGTAGGGAACAGCATGTGCAAAGACTAGGAGGTAAGAGACCCATAGATCCGTCTGGGGAGCTGAACGATCAGCGTGGCTGGAGGGAGGTATCCAGCCAGAGTGAAGGAGTTCAAAGGGGACAGGAGAGACTTGAGGGAGAAGACAAAGGCAGGGGTCAGGCCTGGCTGGACCCTTGGGCCAAGTTTAGGAGTATGGGGGCCGCAGAGGATTATACATTCAGGAGTGGCCCAATCAGATGAGCAGTTAGTGGAGGAAAGTTCAGGATCTGGCTTCAGAACGGTTTAAGTTCAAATCTCAATTCTGACATGAATCATCGATCTCGGGTAAATTGCTCAAGCTCTAAGCCTCAGTTTCTCCAGCTATAAAATGGGCACAATCATAGGTTCTACCGTCAAGAGACACAGAGAGGAGTCAATGAAACAGTGCGTGAAGCCAACAGCCCAGCTCCCACACGTGGTGGGTGCTCCATGGACCACATTGCTGGGGGCAGACTCTTCGCTCTACCTGCTCACTGCTGTATCTTCACACCCAGGAAATAACAGACACAGAAAACACGCGTCAAGTGAATAGAGAAGCAGATGGTGGATTGGAGAGGTAAGCAGGAGTCAGCCAGGAATTCCTCTTGATTATGGAAGACAAGAAGATTAAGAAATAAGCTAATCCAGTTATCAAAATGGGCTTCGCAGGTGGCACTAGTGGTAAAGAACCTGCCTGCCAATGCAGGAGACATAAGAGACGTGGGTTCGATCTCTGGATTGGGAGGATCCCCTGGAGAAGGGCACGGCAACCCACTCCAGTATTCTTGCCTGGAGAATCCCATGGACAGAGAAGCCTGGTGGGCTACAATCCTTGGGGTTGCAAAGAGTCAGACATGACTGAAGCGACTTAACCTGCACGCAATCATCAAAATATTATAAGCCAGCACAAAAGGTTAAGTAACTTCCACAAAATAGCATTTCCCTGCCCATTGACATGTGCGGGCACAGAGGGTCAATCAGTTGCCCAAGGGCACCCAAACAGAGAGAGCTCTGAGGCTGAAATTTGCATCCAGGTCCTCTGAAGTACAACCACAGTGTCACATGTCCCACCAAGTCCTGTTCCACTTGGACTGGCTCATGTGTTGGCCGCCCACCTGCAGGCATAGGAGGGGACTGGTGGGCACAGAAATCAGTGGTCCCCAGAAGGGGCTGGTCTCGATGACTTCAGTACGTCAACAGCTATTGGGATGGCCAAAAAGTTTGTTCAGGTTTTCCATGACATCTTATGGAAAAACTTGGATGAACTTTTTGGCCAACCCAATATTTATCCAACACCTACAGGTGCAACAGGGAGCATGAGCTGTTTGCACCAGATTTATATCTCATGGGGGTGGAGGTGTTGGACATCAAACCAAGAATGACCAGTGGGTGGAGAGCCATGTTGGACAGGAACAGACAAGCTGATGGCCACTGGCAGGAATGGTGGCTGACCTATGGGGACAGTTCTGTGTCCATTTCCCTCCCCTGGAACCCACGTGCTTCACCAAGCCCTTCAACTAAAGGGTAAAAGGCTGCCCCCCGGGGCCTCCATGTCCCTGCTACAGGACTGCACCCAGGGCCCATCTGATTGGTCCATGCAGCTGTTCAGGATTTTCTGAGTCACCCCCACATGGTTACAGAGAGATCTGAGTAAGGCCCTTAACCCTAACCCTAATCCTAACCCTGATGGCAGAGAGGAGTAAGCTGGGAAGGCTCCTGGAGGAGGTGACATTTCAGGGGTTCTTCAGGCTGAGTGCGAGTTAGATGAGTGAAGAGAGATGAGCAGGGAGCAAGCCAGGTGGAAGGAGACACAGCTGCAAAGGCCCAGGGCAGAAAGGCACAGGGAGGGGAGGAGAGACTGATGAAGCTGGAGGGAGGCAGGGCTTTGGGGGGAGGGGAGGGTGAGATTTGGTTTTTATCCCTGAGCCAGGCCAATGAAGGGCTTATCCCAAGGTCAAAGAACCAGAAGAGGGTCAAGGAAAGGGATGGTCCTTGCTTGGTAGCAGGGGCCAGAGTAGGGAAGGGAGATATGAGTGAGGGGAAGCTGAGTTCTTAATGACGATGGCCCACACGCCATGGAGCAACCAAGGCTGGGGAAGTGAGCTGGAGAGGGAGGCACAGGCCCCCAGGCAAGTGACGGGTCAAATGAGAGCTACAATCCCCCATATGCGCCACCCTCCTAGGATCCTGGGGCCATATGCTCGGACATCATCCTCCCAGAGCCCCAGAGAGAGCTTTCTGGAGCTGGCGGCAGGTTCTAAGGCTCAGAGCAGACAGGTGGGAGTGTTGCAGCCCCCAGGCCTGGCTCCCTGATGCGCCAATTCCAAAAATGACAAACGGAGACCCAATAAGAAGGTTGGAAAATGGACCTCAGCACCTCCGCATGTTTATTGCAGATGTGGAAATAGCTGAGTTGAGAGGGGACCTGCAAGGCAGGGTGCCCACGGGGCAGCCGAGAGGCCCAAGGAAGCTGCTGGTACCCGTGATGGGCAGGAGGCCGAGGAGGGAGAGAAGCCCAGGGAGGATCAGGGAGCAACAAGGACACAGTCAAGGGTGGAAAGGACCAATGTCAAAATGGCCACACACAAAGACCAGTCGTGGTGTGGCCTCAGACTGTGGGGTGTGTGTGTGTGAGAGAGAGAGATGCAGGCTTGGAGGAGCAATTTCAAAAATCTCCAGCCCCTTAGCCCATCTGAAGACCCCCCCTTCTCTCTTCAACCCCGACCACCGAAAAAAATAAAAAGAGAGAGAGAGAGAAAGCGCAAGAGAAAGAAGGAAAACAAAATATCTACAGTTGTCGAGACAAGAGGAGAAAAATAGAGGCAAACATCCGTAATTTTCTCTGTGGGGCTTTGCGGTAATTGAGCCATTTGGATAAAAATAAAGGCAGCAGGCCCCTTAGGTAAGAAGAGCTTTTGCAATCTAAGAAGCTTGAATTATGCGTCTTGTGTCACTTGAAATCCCCCACCTCCCCCTTCCCCGAGCAGCCCAATCCACTTTCCCTTTTCTTCTTATTTTTTTTAAGTACCCTGTCAAATGCCGTCTGCAGAGCAGAGAATTTCAGCTGTCACAACCAATTTCAATTTTTCCCATGTGCTTTTCCCCCCTCGGTGTCCCCGGGGGAGGGACCTGGCTGAATCCCCCGTTCCCTCCTTCTTGCATCCGCTCGCTCTTTTTATTTATCATTATTGTTAGTATTTCAAAACCAGATTGACATCATACATTTGTTTGAGGAGTGTTTAAGGACTGTGGTTTGCTTCTGGCGGGAAGCGGGGCCTGGCCTTGTAGGTTCCCAGCCTCCCTCCCACCCCTCCCCCATGCACCTCCCCACCTCTACCACCTTAGGCCCCCATCACTTTCTTCTAGGCACCCCCCTCCAACCCTGATCCCTACCAGCCACTGGAGAAAATTCAGACCTCAAACACCACACTGATTCTTGAGGTTCTATCAGAACCACGGGAAGCACTCAGGGTCTCGGAGGGGCCCAAGGGGACAGGTGACCTGATTTGACCCACTTCCACTCTTGCCTGGAAAATCCCATGGACGGAGGAGCCTGGTAGGCTGCAGTCCATGGAGTCACTAAGAGTCGGACACAACTGAGCGACTTCACTTTCATGCATTGGAGAAGGAAATGGCAACCCACTCCAGTGTTCTTGCCTGGAGAATCCCAGGGATGGGGGAGCCTGTTGGGCTGCTATCTATGGGGTCACACAGAGTCGGACACGACTGAAGCGACTTAGCAGCAGCAGCAGCCACTCTTTTCCATCTCTCTTATCTTTTCTCTTGTCTTTCTTTCCCTCTTGATTTGTGCATTAATTCAGTGGGCATTGAGCCAGGGTCTCCTCCTCTGTGCCCATCCTGCCAGGGTGCTCAAGACCTGAAGGTCAGCAGGCACAATCCTTACCCTGGAGGAAATGGCAGTCTGGGGGAGTCAGGTCAAGAGCAGGATGGTACAGAGCCTCTGATGTCCTCACTGGCGGCCGTGTGAGGACAGCGAGGCACAGCACGGGGCGGACCACTTCCAACTCAGCTACTGTGAAGCCTTCGCCAAGGAGCCACGCTTGAGGTGATGTTTGGAAGCAAATGGAACCAGCCTGCCAGATGAGCTAGGGAGGGGAGTTCCAGACAGAGGGAACGGCATGGGCAAAGTCTAGTGGTGAGAGTTGGATTGTGAGAAGTGATACGAATGAACTTCAGAAGCAGAAGCTGACTCACAGACTTAGAAAACAGACTTACGGTTGCTGGGGGGCAGGGTAGGGAGAAGGCATAGTTAGGGGGTTTGGGATATAGATGTTCACACTGCTATATTAAAAATGGATAACCAACACGGACCTACTGCACAGCGCAAGGAGCTCTGCTCAGTGTTACGTGGCAGCCTGGATGGGTGAGGGGTGTGGGGAGAATGGATACATGGCTGAGTCCCTTCCGCTGTTCACCTGAAACTCCCACAACATTGTTAACTGGTTATATCTCAATACAAAATGAAAAGTTAAAAGTCTGAAAAAAAAAAAAGGATAACCAACAAGGACCTACTATGTAGCACATGGACTGTGCTCAATATTACCTGGCAGTCTGCATGGGTGGGGGGTTTGGAGGAGAATGGCTATGTGTATCTGTATGGCTGAGTCTCTTCATTGTTCACCTGAAATTGTCACAAGATTGTTAACTGGCTATACTCCAATACAAAAGAAAAAGTGTTTTTTTAGAGTTGAATTGAGACCCCAAAGTCACATGCCAAAGTCCTAACCCCTAGTTCCTCAGAATATGACCTTATTTAGGAACAGGATCCTGGCAGGTGGGATTAGTTAAGGTAAGGCTACCCCGGAATCGGAGGGGACCCTCATCCTATATGATCCAGACAGACACACAGGGAGAAGCGGCTGTGTGAAGATGAAGGCAGAGATTAGACGGAGGCTCCTACCAGCCAAAGAACATCAACGCTTGCCAGCAAACCACCAGCTGGGAGAGGCAGAGAACAGGTTCGGCATCACAGCTCTCAAAAGGAGCCAGCCCTGTGGACCCCTTGATCTCAGACTTCCAGACTCCGGATCTGAGAGCCTGTAAATTGCTGCTGGTGAAGCCACCCAGCTTGGGGTGCTTTACAACAGCAGCTCCAGCAAACTAACGTGCGTGGAGAGCGTGAAACAACATGTTCTGAGAAGTGCGCGTGATTCAGCAAGGCGGGTGCTGGGAGTTTGAAAGGGGTGGGGTTGCAGTGCAGCAAGGCCAGATCCTGCAGAATCTGGAACATTATCTGGGGAGCAGGGGTTGGGGGATGGGGAGAGGGCATGAGAGCATTTTAAGCAGCAAAGGGGGTGAGATGGGATGAGCTTTATGTCCGCAGGGTCACGAAAAGTCTGACACGACTTGGCGACTGAACAACGAAGTAATTTTATTTATTTATTTATTTATTTATCAGTTTTGGCTGTGCTGGGCCTTCGGAGCTGTGCGCGTCTTTTTTCTCTAGTTGTGGCGAGTGGAGACTGCTCTCTAGTTGCATCATGAAGGCTTCTCATTGCGGAGGCTTCTCTTGTTGCGGAGCACAGCCTCTAGGGTGTGAGGGCTTCAGGAAGTGCAGCTTGTGCTCAGGAGTTGCCGCTCTCAGGCTCAGGAGCACAGGCTTCATAGTGGTGATGCGCAAGCTTAGTTGCTCCACGGCATGTGGGATCTTCCTGGATCAAGGACCAAACCCATGTCTCTCCTGCATTCGCAGATAATTCTTTACCACCGAGCCATCAGGGAAGCCCTCAATTTTTAAAAACTGAAGTCTAGTTTTTAACTATACTTAACACTGTTGTGTTAATTTCTGTTGTACAGCAAAGTGATTCAGTTATACGTAGAGATGCATTCTTTTTTAAAATTCTTTCTGACTATGGTTTACCAAAGGATATTGAGGAGAGTTCCCTGTGTTATACAGTAGGACCTCATTGTTTATCCATTCCATACATAAAAGCCTACATCTGCTAACCCCAACCTCCCACTCCATCGCTTCCCCAACACCCTCCCCCTTGGCAACCAGCAGTCTGTTCTCTATGCCCATGGTTCTATTTCTGTTTTGTAGATGTTGATTTGTGCCGTATGTTAGATTCCACATACAAGTGATATATGGTATTTGTCTTTCTCTTTCTGACCACCTCGCTTGATATGATAATCTCAAGGTCTTTCCGCGTTGCTGCAAATGCTATTATTTCATTCTTTTTATGACTAATACTCCATTGTGTGGGTGTATCTACATATATATGTATGTATAGCACATTTTCTTTATCCATTGTTTTGTCAGTGAACATTTAGGGTGTTTCCATGTCTTGGCTATTGTAAATAACACCGCTATGAACATTGAGGTACAAAGATCTTTTCGAATTCTAGTTTTGTCTAGATACATGCCCAGGAGTGAGACTGCAGGACCATACAGCAACTCTATGTTTAGTTTTTTGAGGAACTCCCACACTGCTTTTCATGGTGGCTGCACCAGTTGACGTCCCCACCAACACTGTGTAGGAGGATTCCTTTTTATCCACAACCACTCCAGCGTCTGTTATCCGTAGACTTTTTAATGATGGCCGATCTGATCAGTGTGTGAGGCGGTTCCTGACTGTACTGTGGATTTGCATCTCGGGTTGAGCTTCGTTAAATGTGCACCCTGGTTGCAGAGGAAGCACTGAGGGGGTGAGGCGTCTTTCTCTCCCACTCCCTTGAATCTCCTCCCCGAGCACCAGCGCTCCAGAGCCAGGCCTGCTTTACTCACCAGTGGGTTCTGGGGCTCACAACTTGGCCTGCTCCTCGTGGGCCCCACCCAGAGTCTGTCAAAGGAAGAAACAGTCTAGCAGCTCCAGGGTCCCCTTCCTCTGTTGCCCCCTTGGATAACAGCCCTCACAGAGGACCTGATGTGCGAACACAGAGGCTTCAGACAGAGAAGCAGCCACCTTGGGACCAAGATGAGGATGGTCGTGGATGAGGTGGAGGGCCAGGCACCTGCTTCTCAGTCCTGCTGCTCCTCTTTAGTCCGCCCAGGCTCCCAGTGTGAGCTGCGTGGTTTTCTCCTGTGTTGCTCCGTCTTCCTCTCTTGTCCTGCTCCCCCTGGGAAAGAGCAGAGAAAGGCCTAGAAAAGGCCGGGGCCCTCCTCCAGGAGTGGGAGGATCTGAGGCGCAGAGAGGTTACATGACCTACCTAAGGTCACACAGCTGATAACAGGCAGAGTCAGGGGATTGAACCCAGGAAGTTTGGGCAGAGCCCTCACTCTCAACACACACAGCAACACTTCCAGAAAGGCAGTGCACCTGGTGGTTAGGGTATGCTACCTGGAGTCAGGCTGCCTGCAGCTGAATCCCACCTCCATCCCCGCCCAGCTGAGCTGCTGGCCCACTCTGAGCTTTGGTCTCCTCAATGCAAAAGTGGAACACTAGTGGCTCCTACCAGTGGCAAATACTGGCTCCTCTCCACCAAGTTGTTTCCCTGTTCCTCCCAGGTACTCCCAGCCAGACTACATTTCCCAGGCTCCCCTGCAGGTACCATGTGACAGAGTTCTGGACAATGGAATGTAGGAGGAAGTGATGTCGCAGCTCCTAGGCCTGGCTCCTAAAACTTCCTGTGCCATTCTTCCCACTCTCTAAGCTGGGCCCATGAATGACCACATGGAACAGAGTCCCCACCCAACCCCCCTGCACCTCATGGAATGTGAAATGAATAGGAAATGTGCTCTTATTGTGGGGTTATCTGTTAAGATGTTAGGCAGCTCTTATGACCACCATCCCCATCAGCTCTCATGAGGACTGAAGAGCGAATCTCTCCAAAGTGCTCAGCACAGCATTTGGTGTCTGTGAACCTCTAAGCTAATAAGTTACCATCCTTGTTCCATGTCTGCTTCCTGCTGGAGTGGGAGCTCCAGGGGCCCAGCACTAACCGGCTGTTCATAAATACACATCAGAGGGCTGGTGTGCCTGTGTCTGGCGTTTGGGTCAGTGTTCCCTTCCCAGGCCCCCAGTCTGTAAGAGCTGGGCCGTCTGTCACTCTGTCAAGAATACCTTGAGCTGGTGGCTCCTGGCTGCTGTGGCCTTCCTCCTCCCCACAGCTGCAGACTCAGCCCTGCCTCCACTCACAGTGTGAGAAAAATGTGCTAGCACTTACTGCAGGAGCCCCCCAGCCTATGGCTATGCCTCAGAACCCAGGCTCAGAGTCCCTCTGCTGGGGTCTGAGAGCCTTCCCAGGATTTGGCTTCGAGGAGCTGAGAACCCCCTGAGTCAGATGCCATAAGGTGGGCAGTGCTGCCCTGCCTCCTCCCTCTAAATGTCTGCAGGCAGGGCATTATTACCACACAGGACTGTACCTACCAGCCAGCCCTGACTTCCTGCTATTGGGAGCTCCTTGGGAGCGCTGTGTGACTTTGGACCTGCACCTCAACCTCTCTGAGAGGAAGTTTCTTGCTTTTCTGCTCCTAGGGCCAGGCTACTGGCTATGGTGCACAAAGTAAGTGCTCAACCGGTGCCTGGGGTCAAGGCTCAGCTCACCCTTCCCATCCCAGCCGGCACTGCGAGGATGGATCTCGAGTGCTGAGTGGACATCTGCGCAGGCAGCGTCAGGACAGAACCAGGGAAGCCAAGCCCATGCCCTGGGCTGGGGCGGGAAGTCATTTGGCTGGAAAATCACTTGTCCACAAGCCCAAGCCTAGCCATGGAGTCGCGCTGCCACGAGGGAAATTGCTCTAAATGTGAATCCACCTGCGAGCCTGGGGAAAGTGATTTTGATCCTCATGAGCGGACAGCAGTAGTCCTTCTGTGCACAATGTTTTCAGCCTGTCTGCCTTCCAATCACTCCTAAATAATATGTTTTATTTAGTGTGACTGCTCACAGGGGCCCTGCTCCACCCGGCACTGGCTGCAGAAGCGTAACATTTAAAATCTTATCTGAACAACAAAATTCTGTAAAGCAATTATCCTTCAATAAAAAATTAATTAATTTAAAAAATCTTATCTGCTTTTCATCTGTAATAAGCAAAACAGGTTTCAGGCTCCTGCAGCCATCTTGCCCAGCACTGAGAAGCAGCTCTCCCCAGGATAACTTTGGGTCAAGCCCATTACTCAAGAGACACTAGTGTGGCCCAGAGGGATGGACAAGAGAGACCAGGAGGCTGGGAAACAGCACTACTGGGTTCAGACCTTGAGTCCTCCACTTCCCAGCTGTGTGACTTCAAGTAGGCTGCTTGTCCCCTCTGAACCTCAATTCCTCATCCATGGAAGAGAGGATGAGGTCTTTGCCGACCCATGGTTCCTTTAACTCTGATTTCCCCAGGAAAGAACCTGTACGGGGAGTTCTTGGTTTATTCCTTACCACCTGCCATGACAGGGCTTCTCTGGCGGTGCTAGTGGTAAAGAACCCACCTGCCAATGCAGGAGACATAAGAGACACTGATTCGATCCCTAGGTCCAGAAGATTCCCTGGAGGAGGGCCTGGCAACCCACTCCAGTATTCTTGCCTGGGAAATCCCATTGTCAGAGGAGCCTGGTGGGCTACGGTACATACAGTTGCACAATTGAAGCAATTTAGCACATGCCATAACAAAGGATTCTAAAGTCAGCTTCCATATTTGCACACCCATGTTCATAGCAGCAGTTTTCACAGCAGCCAAAAGGTAGATACAAGTGCCCACTGACAGATGAATGGGTAAACAAAATGTGGTAAGCACACAGGAATGTTCAGTTAGGTTCAGTCGCTCAGTCGTGTCCAACTCTGAGACCCCATGGACTGCAGCACGCCAGGTCTCCCTGTCCATCACCAACTCCTGGAGCTTGCTCAAACTTATGTCCATTGAGTTGGTGATGCCATCCAGCCATCTCATCCTCTGTTGTCCTCTTCTCCTCCTGCTCTCAGTCTTTTCCAGCATCAGGGTCTTTTCAAATGAGTCAGCTCTTCGCATCAGGTGGCAAAAGTGTTGGCGTTTCAGCTTCAGTATCAGTCCTTCCAATGCACACCCAGGACTGATCTCCTTTAGGATGGACTGGTTGGATCTCCTTGCAGTCCAAGGGACTCTCAAGAGTCTTCTCCAACACCACAGTTCAAAAGCATCAATTCTTCAGTGCTCAGCTTTCTTTATAGTCCAACTCTCACATCCATGCATGACTACTGGAAAAACCATAGCCTTGACTAGATGGACATTTGTTGGCAAAGTAATGTCTCTGCTTTTCAATATGCTATCTAGGTTGATCATAATTTTCCTCCCAAGGAGCAAGCGTCTTTTAATCTGGCATTGTAGGCAGACGCTTTACTATCTGAGCCACCAGGGAAGTCTAAATATAGATTATACTTGTATAAATTATATATTACATTTATAAATGTAAATATAAACATTAGGAATGGGAAAGGGAATACAATGATGGAGGAGATTTCAAAAATGAATAGAGAGGACTTCCCTGGTGGTCCAGTGGTTAAGAATACACCTTCCAGTGCAGGGGACCTGGGTTTGATGCCTGGTTAGGCAACTAAGGTCTCCCATGAAGTGAAAAGTCAAAGTGTTAGTTGCTCAGTTGTGTCTAACTCTTTGTGACCCCAAGGACTGTAAGCTCACAAAGCTCTTCTGTCCAAGGAATTCTCCAGGCAAGAATACTGGAGTGGGTAGCCATTTCCTTCTCCAGGGGATCTTCCCAACCCAGGGATCGAATTTGGGTTTCCTGCATTGCAGGCAGATTCTTTACCAGCAGAGCCACCAGGGAAGCCCAAGATGCCCCATGCCTCTGGGCAACTAACCCCACAAGCCATAACTAGAGAAGACCTGAGAGCCACAGCAAAGACCCCACCTGCCACAGTGAAGACCCAGTACAGCCAAAAGTTTAGAAAGATTGAAGAGAGCTGCATGTACAGATCTGGCTGGTAAAATTGAAAATCTGGATGGAATGAATGATTTATGACTTCCAAGGCCTTATAAAATTACCAAAAGTGACTTTTAAAGAAGTGAAAAATCAAATAACATATTACCTATGGAAGAGATAGTTAATTTTCTCCGAAAATTCTCTCCCTGGAAAAAGTCTCCAGACCCTGAGAGTTTTATGTCTGGATTACTTCAGACATCCATGGAACAGGTAATCTCAAGATTCAGATTCTTCCATAGCAGAGAGAAGAATGGAAGCATCTTCCCAATTTATCTCATGAAATTTGTATAACCTCGTTGCCAAGTGGTGATAACACAGCACTGAAAAAAGAAAACCAGAGACTATGTCTCTTACGAATATATATGCAAAAGTCATGAAATAAAATGGTCACAAAATCAGGATTTGGCAACAGTCATTGCTACTTTTCCTTTAATAACTTGCTACCGGTGTGAATCAGGAATTCATCTTCAAAATTTTTTAAATAAATGTTATTGGAGGATAGCTGACTTACAATGTCATAGAGTTTCTGCTGTGCAGCAAAGTGAATAGCTTATACACAAACCTATGTCCACTCTTTTTAAATTTCTGTTCCCGTATAGTTCATTACAGAGTATTGAGTTCCCATGCTATGCAGTAAGTTCTTATCAGTTATCTACCTTATATATAGCAGTGCATTGGAGAAGGAAACGGCAACCCACCCCAGTGTTCTTGCCTGGAGAATCCCAGGGACGGGGGAGCCTGGTGGGCTGCCATCTATGGGGTCGCACAGAGTCGGACACGACTGAAGCGACTTAGCAGCAGCAGTGTGTACATGTCAATCTGAATCTCCCAGTTTATCCCTCCCCTACCCCATCTTTCCCCTTTGGCAATGATAAATTTGTTTTCTATATCTGTGACACTATTTCTGTTTTGTTAATAGGTTCATTCGTACAAATTTTTTTTTTAAAGTGTTGGGTGCTTTTATGCATTTTAAGCACAAAAGCATGTCTATATTGAAAATAGCATGGGAGGGATATATAAATGTGAACTATAAAGTTGGTGTGGGGACTTCCCTGGTCGTCCAGTGGTTAAGAATCTGCCTTCCAATGCAGGGGACATGGGTTCGATCCCTGTTTGGGGAACTAAGATCCCACGTGATGTGCAGCAATTAGAGAGGCTGTGACTACTAAGCCTGTGCTCCAAAGCAAGGGAAGGCCACACGTCCCAGTTAGAGAAGCCCACGCACCCCGCAGCCAAGACCCAGCATAGCCAAAATAAAAAGAAAGAAAGAAAAACAAAATTTGTGTGATAGCTCATCTCATGTAGACACAGGCACTGTTGTGGAGGAAGCTTCTTACTGTTAGAGATAAAACCAAGGCTGCAGGGATAAACCAGAAAGACATAGAGCTGTGCCTTTTCATAGATGTTAAATGCTGAGACCTCCTGGGAGAAGTAGGAGGCTATGAGGACTGGGCTGTTGCTGAGAAGCCTTGCTTTATTTCCTCACGTGTTTATTTATTCCCATGGGAAACCTAATTGAGCACCCACTCTTCTTCCTTCTGTAAAAATGATTCCTGAGCACTTGCTCTGTTCCAGCGACAGGCTACAGGGCAAACAAGCCCCTGCCCTCAAGCTCCCACTCTCAGAACCCTCTGGCAACAGAGGCAGGCCTGGCTGGATTGGGAGCACCTTCCTGCTGCCGTGCTCCATGCTCCACCCTCCTCGGTCTCTGGCAGAGTGCAGGTGCTCACAGATTGGGGGCTCAATCCTTAGGACACAGCCCACAGCCTCCTCAGCGATGCCAATCTTAGTAATGGGCACTTTTGACAACCTCTGGCCACTGTTTGCCCGAGCGCTCTCTGTGCATCCCAGGTGTGCTCCATAGAGTAGCTCTGGGACATGGCCATTTTCCAGGAGGGACAAGTGGCTTCGTCAGACACTTAGGGGACTTGTCCAAGGTGAGTCAGTTACTAAGGGGGCAAGGCTGGGATTGGGCCAGGTCTGACCCCAGAACCTGTGCTCCTAACCACTGGGTAACCCAGACTGCCTCAGTCCAGGTGGGGCATCCGTTGAAGGTTTCCAGCCAGCTCAGGGTGTTTGGGATTCACTTTTCTCTTCTTTTTTTTCACTCTCTAGTTGCACTGTTCATGGACTGCAGTGACTTCCCTTGTTTTGGAGCTCAGGCTCTAGTGAGCAAGGGCTCAGTATTTGTGGTACACGGGCTTAGTTGCTCCAAGCCATGTGGGGTCTTCCCAGACCAGGGATCGAACCCCAGTCCCCTGCATTGGCAGGTGGATTCTTAATGACTGGGCCACTGGGAATTACCCCATCTGCTACTCAGACTACCTTATGTCCTAAGAATGTTATGAGAGTGGTGGGTATGGGGAAAGGAGGAAGGAGAAGAAGGGGAAAGAGAGATACATCAGAGAAAAGAGGTACTGGGAATCCTGTGGGGTGAAGCCACAAGAATCCTGAGGGGGACTTCCCTGGTGGTCCAGGGCAGCTGCAATATGCTGCTTGGGCAGATCCCTTTAGCTCCCCGAGCCTCAGGTTCCTCATCTGTAACATGGGGATAATTAATAGTACCCAACTCATAAGGCCATAAAACATAGATAATGTAAGCAAACGATTTAACACAAGGCTGCTCCTACTTCAGTAACCTTGACAACACCCTCACCATCATTATCACTTCTTACGATGAGGGGGAAAATGACAGGTAAGTGTTCATTTCCATCCTTTTGTTATCTGACCTCCAATATACATTTTTCACCCACTTAGATATTCTCACTATGCTTTAAAGAATAATATCTTTTCTCAAAATTGATTTCTAATTGGGAACTGTTTTCAAGGTCTTGTAATAACCTATAATGGAAAACAATCTGAAAAAGAATAGATTTCTATATGCGTGTGTGTTAACTGAATCAATTCCCTGTACATCTGAAACTAAGACAACCTGTAAATCAACTATACTTCGATTAACAAAGAAAAAGAAAAATTTTTTTAATTGTATGAGCAGTTCACAAATACACACTGCTTGTTTTTTAAAAGCTACAATTAGGACTTCCCTGGTGGTCCAGGAGTTAAGTCTCTACCTGCAAGTGCAGAGGACACAGGTTCGAACCCTGGTCCAGGAAGATTCCACATACTGCAGAGCAACTAAGCCCATGCTTCCCAACTTCTGAGCCCATACGATGCAACTGCTGGAGCTGCCGCACCTACAGCTCACACACCACAGCTAAAGAGTAAGCCCCACTCTCCACAACTAGAGAAAGCCTGCAGGCAGCAATGAAGACCCAGGAGAGCCAAAAAGAAATAAATAAAACTCAAAAGATGTCATTATAGGTAAGACTGAAAAAAAAAAAAAAGTGAATGTGAAAGTCTCCCAGTCCTGTCCAACTCTTTGTGACCCCATGGACTATACAGTCCGTGGAATTCTCCAGGCCAGAATATTGGAGTGGGTAGCCTTTCCCTTTTCCAGGTGTTCTTCCCGACCCTGGGCTTGAACCCAGGTCTCCCACATTGCAGGCGGATTCTTTACCATCTGAGCCACCAGGGAAGCCCATTTTACTGCCTGTCCTGTAGGTCCTGCCATTTCCTCACAACTTCCCTCCCCTCCCCATCCCTCTCTAAAATGTTAGTTGCTCAGTCATGTCTGATTCTGTGCAACCCCATAGACTGCAGCCCACCAGGCTCCTCTGTCCATGGAATGCTCCAGGCAAGAATACTGGAGTAGGTTGCCATTTCCTTCTCTAGGGGATCCTCCCAACCCAGGGATCGAACCCAGATCTCCTGCAGTGCAGGCAAATCCTTTACCATCTGAGCCACCAGGGACGCCCACCATTCTCCAAAGGTAACCTCTATTATCTTTTTGCTGCCCTCTCCCTTGGGCGATTTTTTCCTTGCATTTGCAAGCACGTATACTTATCCTTTGAAATAAACTGGGTGGTTTGTGTGTGCAGTACATCTGATTTATTTTTACATAAAGGGATTGTACAGATATATTCTTCTACTATTTGCTTTTTTTTTTTTTTTTTTTTTGCTCAGTAACACCTCTTGATTCACTGATGTCAGTGAGAAAGGAAGGAGGAGGGGAGAGGGTTCCCAGCTGTGGAAACTTCAAGACCAAAGCCTGCAACTTGGACTAGTCATTCCACTGGGGCACTTGAATTTGCTGGGCTCGCCTTTGCTCTCCCCGTGACTTATCTATTTTATCTTTACAAACAAACCACAATTGTTCTCTGTCTGAATCACCTGCAAGCCTCAGGTTCTGAAACATGAAAACATCTTTCTCTCCCCTCTGTCGGGCCAGACTATCCATTAGACCTTGCCAGTGGGAGGGAAGCTTTCTATGAGCAGCATTTATTTCTTCTTTACAAGATTATGAAAAGACAGCTCAGGGGCTGTGGGTACAAGGCCCAGGCCTGTTGTCAAGGCCTCTTTTCTTGAGCCCCAAGTCCTTGGAAGCTGTGATGATCAACAGGAAAAACCAGACAGACATGTGTCACTGCGAAGCATGGAATACTCACCCAAGGGTTAAAAAGCAGCCTGTGCTTTGACCCTGGAGTCAGACCCTGTCCTGCGGATTGTGGTGAGAAAGATAACCCACCACCTGGCCTTTAGGACTTTTTGACCCTTAAGGCAATCCCAGCCACTGATTTTGTCTCCAAGATGAAGCACCCTTAGCCAGGAGTGACATTTTGGTGAAAATGCAGCCAGGTTACTTCCTGCTGCCACATGGGGTAGCATTTTCTTTGGAAGCATCACATTTTTCCTGCTTCATGGCAGCCTGGTTCTAGAGAAGTGGTCATTGTTTTTCCCCCTGGCCTCCAAATCCTGAGCTGAGCCAAGTACAACACCAAGCTGAAGAGCAGAAAACCAGTGTTTCTAAGATGGACGTAACATAGGAGCAGGACACCCATGTGACTGGGAGAGAGAAACCTGCCTGCCGGCCATGTAACTGGGAGGGAAGCCTGACAGACATTTCCAGGCTTCACTAGGTTCAGCACACACACACACACACACTTTTAACTCTATCCCTAATCTGTAGGACCTAAAGACTTGAGGATCTCTAGAAATCTCCAGGTGACAAATAGAGCATACGCTCCTACAGTAACTGTTCTTTTCCTTTATAACCAGCAAGTGGCCCCCCCCACCCCCACACCAAATGCCTACTTTATCCTTTGCAGTGTTCACCACTGCCACCACCAGCACTCCAGCCATTTCCGTCCGCTGACTCATGTCTCTTTCCCATCACAGATATCAACTACAGGCTTTCTTAATGGTTTGGTGATTATCTTCCGTCCGTTGTGACTCCTTCCTGGATTTTGTTTCCAGCCCTTGTTCTAACTATCTTGATCCTGACACCCTGTTGTCTTGGTGAGGATGGATTATTGCAGGCAAGGGACTTTCAGAGACCATACCTCAATAATCTATTCGCAGGAAGAGCCTTTGTTGGGTGGATGGATGGATGGAAGGAAGGAGGTTTAATGTAACAAACCCTAGCAGTCATTAATTACTCTCTGCGCAGAAGGAAAAAGTTTCACAGGCAATCAAATGATTTTGAGAAAGCCTAGCCAGGAAAGAAACTGTCTGTTCAATGCATGGTTAAGGATGAGGAGGGCTGAATGTGTCTAGTGGGGTACATGTATTTTATTGACGTATAGTTGATTTACAATGCTGTGTTAATTTCTGCTATACAACAAAGTGACTGGTTTATGTATCTATACACATATCTACATACACACACATATTCTCTTTCATCTTATTTTCCACGATGGTTTATCACAAAATATTAAATATAGTCCCTGAGGGCACGTATATTTTTGAATGCTGTCTGAGCATGACCCATTTAAATTCATCTTCTTTCAATCAAATCTGTTTCTTCTCTCACATACTCAAACTGTTTTGCGGGTCACTATTTTTAGTGGACAAGAGGTGTTTTTTCCATTGTACCCCCTTCTTTCCTGGTACAAGCTATATTTTCTTCAAGCTCTTCATTCCCTTCTCAGGTCTATGGCTCTGAGATCTCTGAGATCTTAAAACACTATGGCTGAGATTTATAGCTCAACTGTCTTCCCCCAGGATGGCTGATGTAATCTTTTATTCCCAGCGTATTATAACAAAAGTTTCAGATAGGCCAAAATTGAAAGAATTTAATAGTGAACACCTATTAACCCCACCTCAGTTTCTCCTATGAACATTTCACTACATTATCTTTACCTCTTGTCTATTCACTTACCTGCCCCTTCATTAAGCACTTAATCTATCTTATTTTTGTTGCCTCTCAATGTAAATTGCAGACATCAATACATTTCCTCATAAACCTGTATCATTCAGTACATTTCTTCCTAAAGGTGTATCATTGATTAGAGTACAATATTTATCTGCATGCTTTTTCTTTCATTATAAAATTTACATACAATAAAATACACCAGTATTGACATATGCTAAATTCTGTACATATTGTTCGGCCCAAATTCCTATGAATATGCAGAATATTAACATTACCCCAGAAAGTTCCCTCATTCTCCTTTCCAGTCAACCTCCATCCTCAAATTTCAGAGGCAACTACCATCCTGATTTTTCCACTTGGGCTGTTTCCAGTTTTAGGCTATGATGAAGTTATTGTGATAGTTACTGTATAACTTTTTTTTAATGGACACGTTTTCATTTCTCTTAGGTAGATACGTAGGACTGGAATTGCTGGGCTAAAGAGTGTGCATATTTTTAATTTATTAAGAAACTTCCACTCTTCTTCTTTGGTTGTACCATTTTACAGTTCCCAAAACCATGTGTGAGCATTCCAGTTGCTCCATACCTTGTCAATATTCGATATCTTTTCAGTTATGGTTTTAGCCCATTCTAGCCACCCAGCCATTCTGGGTGTGTAATGGTTTTAGTTTGTGTTTGTTTAATGACTAATAATGTTGAGCACATTTTCTTGGGGGATATTGATCATTTATTCATCTTCCTTTGTGGTGTGTCTAATTTTCTTTTTGCCCACTCAAAAAGATACATTCACTCCAATGTTCACCGCAGCACTATTTACAATAGCCAAGACATGGAAGCAGCCTGTGTCCATTGGCACATAAATGGATAAAGAAGATGAGGTATATTTATACAAAGGAATATTATTCAGCCATAAAAAGAATGAAATAATGCCATTTGCAAACAATATGGTTGGACCTAGAGATTATCATATTAAGTGAAGTAACTGAGAAAAAAAGACAACTATCATATGACATCACTTACATGCAGATTATAAAAAATTATTCAAATGAATTTATATACAAAACAGAAATTGACTCATAGACATAGAAAACTTATGCTTCAGTTCAGTTCAGTTGCTCAGTCGTGTCCGACTCTTTGCGATCCCATGAATCACAGCACGCCAGGCCCCCCATGCATCACCATCTCCCGGAGTTCACTCAGACTCACGTCCATCGAGTCCGTGATGCCATCCAGCCATCTCATCCTTGGTCGTCCCCTTCTCCTCCTGCCCCCAATCCCTCCCAGCAGCAGAGTCTTTTCCAATGAATCAACTCTTCGCATGAGGTGGCCAAAGTACTGGAGCTTCAGCTTTAGCATCATTCCTTCCAAAGAAATCCCAGGGCTGATCTCCTTCAGAATGGACTGTTAGATCTCCTTGCAGTCCAAGGGACTCTCAAGAGTCTTCTCCAACACCACAGTTCAAACAAATCAATTCTTCAGTGCTCAGCCTTCTTCACAGTCCAACTCTCACATCCATACACGACCACAGGAAAAACCATAGCCTTGACTAGACGGACCTTAATCGGCAAAGTAATATCTCTGCTTTTGAATATGCTATTTAGGTTGGTCATAACTTTTCTTCCAAGGAGTAAGCGTCTTTTAATTTCATGGTTGCAGTCACCATCTGCAGTGATTTTGGAGCCCCCAAAAAGAAAGTCTGACACTGTTTCCACTGTTTCCCCATCTATTTCCCATGAAGTGATGGGACCAGATGCCATAATCTTCGTTTTCTGAATGTTGAGCTTTAAGCCAACTTTTTCACTCTCCTCTTTCACTTTCATCAAGAGGCTTTTTAGTTCCTCTTCACTTTCTGCCATAAGGGTGGTGTCATCTGCATATCTGAGGTTATTGATATTTCTCCTGGCAATCTTGATTCCAGCTTGTGTTTCTTCCAGTCCAGCGTTTCTCATGATGTACTCTGCATAGAAGTTAAATAAGCAGGGTGACAATATACAGCCTTAACAGACTCCTTTTCCTATTTGGAACCAGTCTGTTGTTCCATGTCCAGTTCTAACTGTTGGCTCCTGACCTGCATACAGATTTCTCAAGAGGCAGGTCAGGTGGTCTGGTATTCCCATCTCTTGAAGAATTTTTCACAGTTTATTGTGATCCACACAGTCAAAGGCTTTGGTATAGTCAATAAAGCAGAAATAGATGTTTTTCTGGAACTCTCTTGCTTTTTCCATGATCCAGTGGATGTTGGCAATTTGATCTCTGGTTCCTCTGCCTTTTCTAAAGCCAGCTTGACCATCTGGAAGTTCATGGTTCACATATTGCTGAAGCCTGGCTTGGAGAATTTTGAGCATTACTTTACTAGTGTGTGAGATGAGTGCAATTGTGTGGTAGTTTAAGCATTCTTTTGCATTGCCTTTCTTTGGGATTGGAATGAAAACTGAACTTTTCCAGTCCTGTGGCCATTGCCGAGTTTTCCAGATTTGCTGGCATATTGAGTGCAGCACTTTCACAGCATCATCTTTCAGGATTTGAAATAGCTGAACTGGAATTCCATCACCTCTACTAGCTTTGTTCATGGTGATGCTTTCTAAGGCCCACTTGACTTCACATTCCAGGATGTCTGGCTCTAGATTAGTGATCACACCATCGTGATTATCCGGGTTGTGAAGATCTTTTTTGTACAGTTCTTCTGTGTATTCTTGCCACCTCTTCTTAATATCTTCTGCTTCTGTTAGGTCCATATCTACTACTGCGGGCAGGAATCCCTCAGAAGAAATGGAGTAGCCATTACGGTCAACAAAAGAGTCCAAAATGCAGTACTTGGATGCAGTCTCAAAAATGACAGAATGATCTCTGTTCGTCTCCAAGGCAAACCATTCAATATCACAGTAATCCAAGTCTATGCCCCAACCAGTAACCCTGAAGAAGCTGGAGTTGAACGGTTCTATGAAGACCTACAAGACCTTTTAGAACTAACACCCAAAAAAGATGTCCTTTTCATTATAGGGGACTGGAATGCAAAAGTAGGAAGTTAAGAAACACCTGGAGTCACAGGCAAATTTGGCCTTGGAATGCGGAATGAAGCAGGGCAAAGACTAATAGGGTTTTGCCAAGAAAATGCACTGGTCATAGCAAACACTCTCTTCCAACAACACAAGAGAAGACTCTACACATGGACATCAGCAGATGGTCAACACCGAAATCAGATTGATTATATTCTTTGCAGCCAAAGTTGGAGAAGCTCTATACAGTCAACAAAAACAAGACCAGGAGCTGACTGTGGCTCAGATCATGAACTCCTTATTACCAAATTCAAACTTAAATTGAAGAAAGTATGGAAAACCACTAGACCATTCAGGTATGACCTAAATCAAACCCCTTATGATTATACAGTGGAAGTGAGAAATAGATTTAAGGGCCTAGATCTAATAGATAGAATGCCTGATGAACTATGGAATGAGGTTCATGACATTGTACAGGAGACAGGGGTCAAGACCATCCCCATGAAAAAGAAATGCAAAAAAGCAAAATGGCTGTCTGGGGAGGCCTTACAAATAGCTGTGAAAAGAAGAGAAGTGAAAAGCAAAGGAGAAAAGGAAAGATATAAGCATTTGAATGCAGAGTTCCAAAGAATAGCAAGAAGAGATAAGAAAGCCTTCTTCAGTGATCAATGCAAAGAAATAGAGGAAAAGAACAGAATGGGAAAGACTAGAGATCTCTTCAAGAAAATTAGAGGTACCAAGGGAACATTTCATGCAAAGATGGGCTTGATAAAGGACAGAAATGGTATGGACCTAACAGATGACCAACTTAGACAGCATATTAAAAAGCAGAGACACAACTTTGATGACAAAGGTCTGTATAGTCAAAGCTATGGTTTTTCCAGTAGTCATGTATGGATGTGAGAGTTGGACCATAAAGAAAGCTGAGCATCGAAGAGCTGATGCTTTGAACTTCCATGTAGGAGAAGACTCTTGAGAGTCCCTTGGACAGTGGGGAGATCAAACCAGTCCATCCTAAGAGAAATCAGTCCTGATTATTCATTGGAAGTATTGATGCTGAAGCTGAAGCTCCAATAGTCTGGCCACCTGATGTGAAGAACTGACTCATTGGAAAAGACCTTGATGCTGAGAAAGATTGAAGGCAGGAGGAGAAGGGGATGACAGAGGATGAGATGGTTGGATGGCATCACTGACTTGATGAACATGAGTTTGAGACAGCTCTGGGGGTTGGTAATGGACAGGGAGGCCTGGCATGCTGCAGTCCATGGGGTGGCAAAGAGTTGGACACGACTGAGTGACTGAACTGAACTGAACTGAGATGTTCTGGAGGTGGATGGAGGTGGTGGTTGCACAGCAATGTGAATGTACTTAATATCACTGAACCGTACACTTAAAAAATAGTTTAAATGGTAATATATGTAATCACAATAAAAAAGTAAATATTTATTTTAAAATTGATCAGATTTCCAAAACTAAAAATCGTGATATAAACAAGTGTCAGCCCAGAGGAAGAGTAACAAGAACTCATCTGCGGCTGGTGGGATGTGGGTCTTCCTTTGGAAATATTGTCCACGTTGGAGAGCAATTGGGCTTCATCTACCAAAGCTGACGAGGTGTATTGCCTATCACTCCCCCCAGCTCCCAGGAATTTCACCCCTGGGTGTACATCCTAGAGAATCTGCCAAACACTACATAAGCAGACAAGTTCAAGAAAGCTCATTGCCACATCGTTTTGTCACAGAGAAAAGAAACATGGAAACAATTTAAATAGTGATCCATAGGAGAAAGAATATATAATTTCTGGTTTATTCATATAAGGGAATCACAGAGTGAAAGTATCTAAAATATGGCTACATATTTGAACTTGCATACACCTCAAAAATACATGTGGGGCCAAAAAAAAAAAAAAGACACAAAGGATATATAAAGCATGATACTATTTATATAGCACTTAAAAGCATTAAACACACACACACACACACGAACACAGTGACCATTAGAATGAATTTGTATAATTTTTAAAGGCATTACACACACACACACACATGAATACAGAGACCATTAGAATGCATATCACCAAGTTCAGGAAGGCAGTTACTACTGCAGAGGGAAGGAACAGGCAAGGATCATGGGGGGTTACACCAGGCTCTTCACTAGTAACTGCAGTGCTGATTTCTTATGTTGACATTAGGACATGGCTATTCATTACATTATTCTATATAATTTGTGTATGTCTGAAACATTTCATAATAAAAATAATAGATCAGAGATTAAGATAATATGATGGGACATTGCCAAAAGGGTCTTTTCGTTAATTTACAGGAATCATTGCTCTTTGAACGTGTTCAGTTCAGTTCAGTCTCTCAGTCATATCTGACTCTTTGCGACCCCATGAATTGCAGCATGCCAGGCCTCCCTGTCCATCACCAACTCCCGAAGTTCACTCAGACTCACGTCCATCGAGTCTGATGCCATCCAGCCATCTCATCCTCTGTCATCCCCTTCTCCTCCTGCCCCCAATATCTTCCAGCATCAGAGTCTTTTCCAATGAATCAACTCTTCGCATGAGGTGGCCAAAGTATTGGAGTTTCAGCTTTAACATCATTCCTTCCAAAGAAATCCCAGGGCTGATCTCCTTCATAATGGACTGGTTGGATCTCCTTGCAGTCCAAGGGACTCTCAAGAGTCTTCTCCAACACCACAGTTCAAACAAATCAATTCTTCGGTGCTCAGCCTTCTTCATAGTCCAATTCTCACATCCATACATGACCACTGGAAAAACCGCAGCCTTGACTAGATGGACCTTTGTTGGCAAAGTAATGTCTCTGCTTTTGAATATGCTATCTAGGTTGGTCATAACTTTTCTTCCAAGGAGTAAGCGTCTTTTAATTTCATGGCTGCAGTCACCATCTGCAGTGATTTTGGAACCCCCCAAAATAAAGTCTGACGCTGTTTCCATTGCTTCCCCATTTGAATGTGTACTTGAGCTCAATACTGGGGACACAATGGCAAACATGGACATAGCGCTGCTCTCTTGGAAGTGACGGTCACATGGGAGCATTAATCAGATCATCAGGTGAATGAATGCATGATTTAGAATAGGTGCTCCGATTTCCAGAAAACAGATTGAGAGTTTTCTATGTGGAGTCTAACTGGCCCAAGAGGAACGGCTTAAAGACGCTGACACTGGGAGATGCCCACCAAATAGCCCAGTTGGACCATTCTACACTGAAGTCCACAGTCAACAATCCTCACCTATGCTCACTTAATCAACCACTCAGAAGCATGAACAGGCCACCATGTATTCCGAAACATTTGAGGAAAGTCTGCACCATGAAAGATAGGGGCCATAAAGCCTACCTACTTGATTGATAGATAATTACATACATACATACATACAATATAAGAACAATAACCTGTAATCCACATGAAATGTACAATGAGAGTAAACTTTTATTTTAAAAAACCCTTTATCATCCTCAGAGAGACAAGGAAAGATAGTCTACCCAGGAAACAAGAACAAAATGCTGCTTTTTAAAGAAAGGAATGTTGGGAGAGCACAGAAGAGCTCTCAGGAATTAAAAACATGAAAGCATAAATGAAAAACCCTACAGAAAGACAGGAAGATCAAGTTGAGGGAATCATAAAGAAGAGCAAAAGACAAACAGCAGGGAAACAGAAAAGATAGAACAATTCGAGGGCAAGTAGAGGAGGTCTGTTACTCAAATGATAGCTCTAGAGAGATGAATAGAGAAAGTGAGGGGGGGACATCCTCAATGAAATAGTTCAAGATAATATTCCAGAATTGAAGGACATTAATTTCCACATTGAAAGAGTAACTGAGGGGCCAATATAATGGATAAAAAATATATATCCACTTCAAGATACATCTCCATGGAATTTCAGAACACTGTAGGAAAAAAGAACCCTGGATATTAGAAGACAATGAATGACGTCGTTGATGTTCCAAAGGATAATTATTTGCAATCCCAACTTCTACAACTATCTGAACAGTTGAGAGGGCAGAGTGGAGATTGTTTTGGACAAGCATGGTGACAGAAAATTTACCTGTGTGTATCCTCACAGGAACTTACTTGAGGATGTAGTACTGCTCTAGGAAGAGCAGGGTGGTATGGGGGCAAGATTGATACTCTTACTATGACGGTGAGATACAGGGTAACTTTGTAACCATCCAATCACTTAACATTGCTCTTAGGAATGTCCCTGTTCCTCATCAGTGCTGGAGAGTCTTAATAATTTTCCTTTACTTTTAGATTTGATGTTGACATGCTCTTTAGCCTGCATTTGAAATCCCAGTGGAAGCGTGACATTAGAAAAGAGGACCTATGAAAACCTCTAAATGGAGAACACCCTGCTCACAAAGAGTTACTGCTGTGAATTCTTTATGCCTCACGGAGGAAGAAAAACAGTGCAGACCCTGAATACCAAGTTTCCCCAAGTTACAAATGACCAGATGCCAAGGATCCTTAGCATAATGAATACTGAAAACACCCATACAAAACCCTTTACGGTAAGGGTCTACCCTACAACATTCTACCTTCATATTTTGTTTCTCTGAATTTTTTTAGAAAATCATGTTACTGTTCAGAAATAGTTGCCTTTTCTCCCTAGAGGTGGATTGGTTTTCTCCACCATTTGGCTGGTACTTGACCACTTGGCTTGTTTTGGTCAGTTAAGTGTGAGCAAATGTAATGCCTATTACTTTTGAGGCAGAAGCTTTAAAAGACAGGTCGTGCCTTACCACATTTTCTTTCCTTTTTGCCTTGATGATGTTTGATGTTTGAGACAGAGGCTGTTCTATCAGCTCTGGTTGAAGAGTGAAGACAACGTGTTGCAGAGTTACAGTCTACCTGTGATGTTCGTCATGCAGCATGAATGTTCGTGTTCCAGTGAGAAATAACCTTTCTTGTTATAAGCCACAAAGGTTTTGAGGTTTGTTACTGAAGCACAACCTAAGCTCTTCTTACTGATATAATGTCATTTCCGAGTGGCTTCTAGTTGCTGATATCTAAGGAGGCATTTCATTGTCATCAGGAATGTCTTTCTAAACCTCTGAGTGGGAATAGCCTATTTACATGACAGTCTCATATGCAAAATGAGTAACCACAGAGTATGTGATTTTTTTTAACTTCTGAGAATCTTCTTCCTACCCAATATGAGCAAAATTATTCCCATTCATTAATTTCAGAAAATACTGAGAGCCGACCAAATGCCAGGCATTGTGTTAGGTATTAGGGAGAACAATGAACAAGACGATACAGTCCTGGTCTCAGCAGAAGTGTTTTATTCTAGTAAAAAAAAAAGACAGATAATAAGTACACAGTGATTTAAAAGCAACTGCAATACAAGCTAGGATGATGAAGTCTAGGGTGTTAGTAGAACATAGAACACTGACCTGACTGGGTCTGGGTCATTCTCCTTTTTGGTGCTCCCAGAAATATTAACGAGAGTTGTCCAAAGCTACTCAATCACTAAACAGGAAGAATGGGAACCTCATTATCTTATTTAGGCATTCTATAGTCTTTGGAATAAACCTTGAACTGTGTCTTATATTTGGACCAATCACCCTGTTTTCATTCAAAGGGCGAGCCAGCTGGAATTTGAATGAATCAACACAGTACTCAGTCGTGTCTGACTCTGTGACGCCATGGACTGTAACCCACCAGGCTCCTCTGTCCATGGAATTCTCCAAGTAAGAATATTGGGATGGGTTGCCATTTCCTCCTTCAGAAGATTCCAGACCCAGGGACTGAATCTGAGTCTCCTGCACTGGCAGGTGGATTCTTTACCACTGAACCATGGGAGAAGCCCATAAATCAATGTACTCATCTCAGAATTTTTTAAAATATTCAAAACACAAGTATCACTGATACTGGGTCAGCAGAGCCATTCTCATTTGGGAAGGCTGATGCCATATCCTTGATTTTTGTAAGAATAAGAAAGTTAAAACACTAGCAAACCCAGGCTGGACCACAAATAGATGCGTTGGCCTGCCTCATAACAGCACTTACACAGCAGCAACACAGCCAGCTATGTGATTTCCAACATTTCGGCCAAAAGTGATCATCTCCAATATTGCAATCTTGCCCAATTCTTTTATTTTACCGTAACCTGTGGAGAAGGAAATGGCCACCCACTCCAGTACTCTTGCCTGGAGAAGCCCATGGACAGAGGAGCCTGACTGCCTCCAGTTTATGGGGTCGCAAAGGGTTGGACATGACTGAACAACTAACACTACACACCATAACCTAGCAATTAATCCAACTTGGTTTTATTCAATTCAAAATAAGTTTCTAAGTACCTAGGGATACAGGGAAAGATAAGACTCAGTCTCTGCTCTAAAGGGACTGACAGTGGAATAGTGAAGTCACTAACAAAGGAAGAATTGCTCTTGGATTATTGGCCAGTTATGGCTCTTGCTGCTAAGTTGCTTCAGTCGTGTCAGACTCTGTGCGACCCCATAGATGGCAGCCCACCAGGCTCCCCTGTCCCTGGGATTCTCAGGCAAGAACACTGGAGTGGGTTGCCATTTTCTTCTCCAGTGCATGAAAGTGAAAAGTGAAAGAGAAGTCGCTCAGTCTTGTCCGACTCTTAGTGACCTCATGGACTGCAGCCCACCACGCTCCTCCATCCATGGGATTTTCCAGGCAAGAGTACTGGAGTGGGGTGCCATTGCCTTCTCCGGTTATGGCTCTTACTACTTTGCAAAACCTACAGTCTCCTATTAGTCTAACAAAAAGGCTCCAGAGAAGTCACACTAGATTTTATCTTTATTTTCCCTTTCTTAGCACTCATCTTCCTTCATAACTTCAGATAGTGCATACAATGGTTGACAACATGACTCTTCATTAAAATTCAATTCCTTAGCACTATAGGGCTTGGAAATATTAATCACGAGGGTTAAGCCAAAGAGGGGCACTCCAATTTGGACCTGCCACTGACACGATGGGACTCCCCTGGTGGCTCAGATGGTAAAGAATCTGCCTGAAAGGTGGGAGACTCAGGTTCGATTCTTGGGTCAGGAAGAGCCCCTAGAGAAGGGAATAACTACCCAGTGCGGTATTCTTGGGGCTTCCCTGATAGCTCAGTTGGTATAGAATCCACCTCCAATGCAGGAGACCCTGGTTGGATTCCTGGGTTGGGAAGATCTGCTGGAGAAAGGAAAAAGTTACCCACTCCAGTTTCTTGCCTGGAGAATCCAATGGACAGAGGAGCCTGGCAGGCTACAGTTCATGGAGTCACAAGGCTCGGACACGACTTAGGGACTAAACCACCACCACCACCACGACCGCAACCACTGACAAGATGCGTGTCAAGCCCCTAAATCTTGTTTCTTTGCAGGGGGAGGGCGTTTGCTCATCTGTAAAAATGCACCTCAAAAGCTCAAGGTGTCTCAGTATTAAGATTCCGTCCCTCGCTTTGAAATATCCGTTATCTAGTTACTCAAGCCTTCCAAGAAGCCCTCTGGCAACACTGTTTTGACTCAGCAAGCAGTGAAGCAACGATGGTCTGGTAGTATTCCGTTTCCCTTGAGCCCGAGTTCGTGAAGGAATGTGCCAGAAGACACAACCGCTGGCTTCCACAGAAGCGTCCTTTCAGAGCCGTGTCGCTAAGCAACGCCAGGTGTGGTATTAGCTCATCCTACTGCAAACTGATGAGGCTGCAAGAACTCGGGCCCAGGATTCTGCAAACGTGGGGCACTGACATTTTTCTGGTGCTGTTGCTTGCCCTCCAGCCACCCTCTGGGTCCTCACGGTGCCATTTCAAACCGCTTAGTCCCAATATTCCTAATCGATGGTCACTTTCTGAGAGGGACAGCCAGGGTGCCGTCTAGGGAAAGCCACGTCACTCCTCTCTGGGTTTCCAAACAGCCGACAGCCGGGCATCTCGGACCACAGACACACGCCTCAAAAAGTCTGTCACGACATCGTCGACGGCCCTAGATGAAGTCGCGTCTGGAAATAGCCAGGGAGCGACCGGTGCCCTCAAGACCAGACGACAGGGCCAGCCCCTCCACTTCCGGCTGGACAGCGGTCACGTGCCCAGACCCAGCCCCGCAGACGCGGCTCCTCTCGCGTCGGCGAGCGTCCCGGCTTCCCTTCCGCCGGAAGTGGGGCCACTTTCCCTTTCCGGCTACGGGTCCCCAAGTGGAGCGGGAGGCCGGACAGGGTAGCCGAGCGGCGGTGGCGGCGGCTGCGGCGGCGGCGGCGGCGGCGGCGGCGGCGGCGGCGGCGGGCGGCGGCGGGGGCGGTAATGGCGGAGCTGGTGCAGGGGCAGAGCGCTCCGGTGGGGATGAAGGCTGAGGGCTTCGTGGACGCTCTGCACCGGGTCCGGCAGGTACGCGCGCGGCCGGCCGGCGGGAGCACAGGAGCCCGAGGTGGGGCCGGTCGGGCCTGATGGGGAGGAGGAGGGGGTCTGGCCTGGGGGCGGGACGTAAACCTGGGCTGACGCCCCAGCTGGGAGCTTCGGCAGTTTCTTGGGGCGCCTGCAGCCGGGAGGAGCCATGGGATGAGGCGCCAGTGGGAGGACCAAGGCCCAGACTCTCGGGCGGATCTCCTAGGTTCTTGCAGCTGCTGGGAAAGGGTTGATCCAGGACGCCTGGGCCCTGTCGCGCCCTCGCGCCGGGGCGGGGGCTGGACCCGCAGGGCAGCCAGCCTGGGGTTCTGAGGTTTACAGGGGTAGGGAACTGGGGAGCTCACGGAGTGAACCCGGGTCTAGGCAGAAGGGGCCTGTGTCAGGCCCAGTAGCTTCTTAAAAGTGGGGAAACAGCCTGTTCAGAGTAGGAATTAGAGGGTAGTTTACTTTTGAGTGTGCTCTGGGAGAGGGAAGTTGTTAAGTAGATGTGGATGGTCCGTAAGACATAGACATTCCTTATGGGCCATAGTTTTTCCTCTTTCAGGGAGCATGTGATAATGGAGTCATTCCAGCAGTGAAATTTGACCATCTGACAATGTCGTGCATTTTGTCAGAGTTAAATAAACTGATTTTTAAGAGATTGCAAGCTTCCCTGGAGAATGAATATGGGACCTGCCAGAAATACTCTTTGGTTTCTGGTATGATGCTTAGAACAGAACCTGTATTGTGTGTGAAACTTAGCGATAAGTTAGCTCTAACACTTAAACTTCTTTGCTGAGTGTCTCATACTCACCTTTTCCTATTAATTGTAGGCATACTAACGGATTCTTTAAAAGTTGGGCTATAACTAATTACTGCTTGATTCCTAACAGAAAGCTACAGGACCCATTGTATTAGAAGAAAGTCTCAACTCGGTCGCTTGAAGATATGGTCTTTACATCTCTTTCCAGTATTCCAGGGAAGGGAACCCTACCTGTTTCCCAGATACTGACTTTTCATTTTAATACTGATGCTCCTGTAGACATTACACTGGATCCCAGAAGTTTCCAAACCTGTGGTTCAGCCTAAAATTTTGTCTGATGACTTGTTACTTACTGCCTAGGCACCAAGCAGTATGCTAGTGAGTATCCATCTTAGACTTCAGAGCCAGCCAGTGGCTGTAATGGATGAACAGTGCCATCCAGCTCCCCTTCCACCACTCTGCTTGCCGGCGTGTTACACTGCTCTCCTCTACAGTACAGGGTCCTGAACCTTGTTTCTCACTGGCTACTAATAGGTAATGGCTTTTCACTCTGTGCTGATGTGTGACAATCACCTTGTCGGCCTCTGTATCCAGGAAGAAGTATAGTCACTACCCTAAAGAGCTCAGATCCTCAGTTTGCAGAAGGCCTATAGTTGAACATAAATGAATTTTGAACCTTTGAGAAGACTTTCTGCTTCTCTTGAGCCAGTGGTTGAACTCATATTCTTGGACAACCTGCTCAAGAGGGAGGGAGACCCTCTGTTTATATGCTGACCTAATGTGGATTGTTGAAGCAGTGGTGTTTACTACTAGCAGAGGAAACTTCACTGGAACTGTTCCCAGCTCTGAAATGCACCATTGACTGGAGCAGTTATAAGCCCAATGGAGACAGTGCTGTAAGTGTATCACTTCTGAATGTTAACAGCTGGAGGTCGATACTATCTCCAAGGACTGATGGCCTTAAAAACTAAAGAAAACACAGGTTTGTGGCTAATTTTAGGTTTATTTATAGATTTGCAATGGGCACGAATGGGATGTTAGAAATCTAAAATATTGTGTGCTTATAGTAAAGCTTACCTCAAAGGGCCTCGTACTCTTTGGGCATCTGGTGGTGGTGTTTCTACTTTGCCATTGTATACACAGCATGTTACAGAGGTGTGATCTCCCCTGCCACCGCCCCACCGCCCCCCCACCCCCCCGTAATTGGAGATAAAAGACAGTGTATTTCTTTAAATGACTGCAAAGCTTCCCCTTCTCTCAGGTACCCTTGTAAACACCAGGGTCTGTTGGTAAGGCCCTCATAAGTTAGTCAGGGAGCAGTGAGCTGTCTGATGCTCAGTTTATCCAGAATATCACAGTAGAGTCTGAGTTGACCCTGCTGGGACTTGAACCTGTGGTTTCTCTTCAGTCTGGTACGTGGAGTTCAGCACCTAATCCACTAAGCTTCCCTCCTAGCCTCTTGAAGCCTCTTTTCATATCCTTTGGACGCTTTCCAACAAAGGGAGCCAGTTGTTGCTGTTAGTTCGCCCTGAGCCTGGCATTCCTATATCTGAAGGGAATCTCTGAAGATGTCATATAAAATTTAAAATCTCTGCAGCATCATGAAGTCCGGTGAGTTAATAGTGTTTGGCCAAAGGGCTCACATAGCCATCTTGTAGGAAAGTACACACATGTAGAAAGGTGTTCTAATTCAATCCCACTGGTGAAGATCTAAAACTGCTGGGTGCTTCTGCTTCCAAATGATTGTGACCAAGCCAGTAGAGAGTCTGTGGAAAGTAACATTTCGACCGGTTTTAAGACCTAGGACCTATTCTTTACCAGCACATTTTTTGGGAGCTGGTGGGCGGCATGGGGCCTCAGAAGTTCCACAGTCTGCCCGGACTTGCTTTCCAGTGCCGCCAGTTCACACTTTGAGCCTGAGCAGTCAATGGTTCGGCCCCTGTGCTGTGAAGACACACCACGTGTCCTTTAACAGACTGTGTGTCCATCATTTAAAGGGCTGTGTTCATTTCCCGCTGCACACCCCTTGAGGAGGGATGCCTTTGCTCACCTCGTGTGTGATGTGTGCGCCTCACGGCAGAGTCATGGGTACTGAATGCTCAGTCGCTGTGCATCCACTGAGACCATCTCAGGCATGCCTGCTGGTTGAGGAGCTCAAATCATCATTTCACAAGGGGCTAATTCTGGTGTGTGCATTCTTTTGAACTTTCTCAGACACTTGAAGAAAAGCAGCATCTGCGGGACATCTGTGGGCTGCTCGGTATTTTACTTTGGTGGGACCCAGTAGAGGACCCTACAGGGAGCAAGTTCCTGGGTAAGGGTTTTCATGATGCGACTGAGTCCCTTTGGGTCACCAGACTTCATCTTTGGTGTGGAAAAGAGTAAATAAACAATGCATTCCACTGGATGCCTCTTAACACCATTCTCATTTTCAGCTGAGGCTTCTTTATCTTTCTCGTAAAATCTGACAGCCCATGTGTATCATCAAACTAATGTTTCTGTTACATGTCCCAAATTCAAATTTGCCTAGACCAGAGATTTCAAACTGGTGGCCTGTGGAATAGAGAAGGCTCAGAGTGGTCCTGCAGGCCTGTACTGTTTGACCACAGGGGTCCACCACTTGATAACCAGAACAATTCCATGCGAAAATGGAAATTTCCAGCTCAGCCCTGGCCACACTGCTCCCATGTTCTGCAGTGAGCTGGACCTGAGTAGCAGGAGCTCAGTAGCAGCTGCCCCTTTGCACGTGATGTTGACTCTCTGGGTTGCCTGGGTTCCCACCACCTCATTTTATGCTGCCCATTGGATTGTCTAATCAGCAGCTTTTCCCCCTCATCTTTGTCCAAATTTTAAGTCCATACTGTTACTTGAAATTTCTAATGGAGAGAACACTGGGTGGAGAGTTAGGACATCTGAGTCTCCTGCAAATAGCTACATGACCTGGGGCCAGCTCTGCCTTTCCCAGCATTTGATCTGCAAGCTGTTCATAGGTCTTCCATGGAAAGGGCTCATGGCCAGAGAGGTTTGGGGGATACAGGGTTAAATAAAGGTGAATTGGCTTCTTTACTTCAGGACTTCTCGGAGCCCTTGTTGTGTTGTTACGCTCAGTCTTGACTAACTCTTTGCAATCCTCTGGCCTGCCAGGTTCCTCTGTCCATGGAGTTTTCCAGGCTAGAATACTGGAGTGGGTTGCCATTTCTCAGAACCCTAAGTTTGCTTCTACACATAAAGTCATACTAGGGTTTGGGATATGCATTGTAAATATGCCCAAGATCTATGACTTTTTACCCTCTTTTCATGAAACCAGATCATCTCCTGTGGATCAGACCTTAGGAAACATTAAGCTAGATAATCTCAATGGCCCCTTCAAGCTCACAAACATTCAGAGCTTCTGTCTAGCTAGATCTGAAAAAAATTTTGACGGTATTATTTTGATTCTTTTCCTTTCGAATGTGTTGTGTTGGGTGTCTATTCAAGCTTCCCCTCTCCCTAGCTTTTCTGTGCAGTTCTTTCACTCTGTTAAGAATCACCCCTCTTGAAAATGTTTTGTGTGTAGAGTTCAGTTACAAGGATACTTGGGAAAGAATCGCCAATACTTTTGGAAGCATGAACTGCATTTTTATCCTAATGTCAGATGATAGCAAAGCACTTGCAAGACCGAGTAGTGTTCATGGAAATGGTGATGTAATTCAGGTTGCCTGCCGCTATTTGAGGATCTGCTCAGCCCAGGACCCCTTGCTGGGTGCAGGGGCACCAGTAATGATTAATAAGACAAGCTTACCACTGGTTTTATCTTACCGGGATTAGCTCCTCACAACAACCAAGTGAAATAGTCAAGATAAGGGCTATAATTCCCATTTTATATTTGAAAATAATAAGCCAAATAATAAGTTTTCTCAGAAGCATGCAAATAATTAATGTATGTGATAGTTCTTGGACCCTGTCTTCTGTGTTCTAAGAGAGACTTGGTTCCTTTGTAGTGGTAGTTTTGTAGTTTTCAATTTCAATGAGAATTCTGCATCAGGGTCTTCAAACAAAGCATTGAAAGGATGCTAGTGCAATTAGATGGAACATAAGAGAGGGCTTCCCTGGTAACTCAGAAGGTAAAGAATCCATCTACAAAGCAGGATACCTGAGTGTGGTCTCTGGGTTGGGAAGATCACCTGGAGAAAGGAATGGCTACCCACTCCAGTATTCATGCCTGGAGAACTCTTGGACAGAGAAGCCTGGTGGGCTACAGTCCATGGGGTCCCAAAGAATCAGACATGACTGAGCAACTAACACTAGGGGAAAAAGTAATGGTTGTGTCATCTTTAGGGCCTTTGAGGGGGCCTCCTAGCTGGAAAAGTATTTTGGCTTAGAGCCTCAGCTAGTCATCGTAGCATTTTGCGCATATTAAATTTAGCAAACATTTACTGAGTACTTTCTATGTGCCAAACATTTTGCTGTGTGTTAGTGAGGTTCTTTAACTTTTTTTGGAGTGTGGAACTTTACAAGACTTCCGAAAACTTTGAACTACGTCTCAGAAATATTTAAATAGTTCTGTCTGTTATTTCAGGAGGTTTATGAATTCTCTAAAGCTAACCCCTGGAGCTCCCAGTCAAGGAACCTTTGTCCTTGGAGTACCAGGATGATTGAGAGAGGTCCATGCCTCAAAGAGCTCCCTACAGTGAGGAGAATATAATCAATAACTTCCTCCATGAGATCGCACCACTTAAAGGTAGTTTACACAGTGCTTTGCAAACAGATAATAGAGTGTTTAATTCTCACCAAATGTGGGTGGCCTGTAGTTGTCAGGAAAAGCTACCGAGAAGAGCTGATATCATATTCGATTGTTTTGGTTAATGCCAGTTAATAGGGCAGGATCAGACAGGGCCCCACCTCTAATGACAACAGCAGTAGCTCCCATTCAGTGGGCTTGCGTTGTGGTGCGTGCCAGGCAAGGACTTTGATACAGGTGTCTCATTTGATGGTTGCAGAATACACAGGAGGTGGTGAAGTGTAGTGAAGTGATTATTAAGATGACTGGATTCATTCTATCTGAGTTCCGATTCTGGTTCTGAAAACTACTAGGTTAGTGACTGGCCAAGTTATCTAACATCTATGCCTCAATTTTTCTCATCTGTAAAATGGAGATCGTGGATGGTGGTTTATAAGGATACACACAGACATATAAAACCACCATATAGATGCGTGTATATATTTATGGAATAGCTTGGGAGGTAGAGGTGGGTAGTGACTGAAAGGAGCTTGAGACCAGCTTCGAGGGCACCAGTCATGTACTGTTTCCTGATCAGGATGCTGGTTGCACAGGCATTTTTGTATATGAAAATTCAAGTTAACAACTTGCCTACGTACTTTTCCGTATTATTATTAATTCAGTAAAGGATTAAAATAGCAAGGACTTCCCATTCCTTACGGTGTGCCCAGCATTGTTCCGGGTGCCTTACATTGTTATCTTGGTATCCCCTTGGATACAGTTCCAGCAGACTGGCTCCAAACCCCACAGAATTGAGACTAGTAGCTACTTTCTGAGGTCACTGTGAGGATTAAATGAGGGCACCATCAGACACTTAGTACACAACAAGCTTGATAGTCTGTCTTCATAGTAACCTAGGTAGTGGACTTGACTCTATCCACGGCTCTGGACCCTGCTCTCTGGGACTTGCTCACTCTTGGCCACTGGGTTCCACTGCCCTGGCCACATACTGTTTCTTCAGCTGTGGAGAGCAGAGACTTTCTGTCCAGCCTGTGAATTCATCAGGGGTGAATTCTCCAGGGCAGGGCCACTCGGGGCAACTTTAGAGCAGAGGTTCCAGGGACACAAGTTGGGTTCTTCCTCTCCGAGTGGTGGTGTGCGCTGTTGCCTCTGCTTGCTGGCCTCCTGAGAATCAACAGTGCCTCTTGAGTAGCCCGGACACAGCGTGTGGACGGCTTGCTGCCGCTCAGATGGCCTTGCCTGTTTCCATTGAGTATAAAGTTTTACTGAATGTGAAGCTGTGAAAAGAGACACAGCTTCCTGTTTGGATTTATAGGGTGACCTACTCTGATGACAGAGCTTAAAGATGTGATTGATTAATTGCCCTGGTCCCTAATGTAAGTGAATTGTGTACCACCTTTAAGTGAACCTTCAATATTCTTTTTACTTCATATTTTAAAATCATTGTAAAATTTAGATTTACTTAAAATGTTTTTGAACCTTCATCCATGCACCTCCCCAAATTGCCTTGTGCTCCTTGGAAAACAGTGGTTTTGTTCATCCCTGCATTTTTCAGGGAGCAAGACCACTGAAGGTCTTGCCCAAGGTCATACACTGGAAGGGCCAGCTAGAAGAGCCGGGCTCATGACTGACTACTGGTCCAGTGCTCCCCTTCCCTTCTCCACATTTCCGCTAGCTGCTGGCAGTGGAGGTTAAATGTCATGGCATTGATTTATAAATATTTCCTCTATTACCGTGCTTAAAATAGCACGGATAGTGAGGTAACCCACTCTTGCCACCTTCCCTCCAGAAGGGGGGAAAGTGAATCCAGTAGCAGAAAATCAGGACCAGCGTCCCCTCAAGGTCATGCTTTCAGATAAGCATTGGCATGGCCTTGTTCTTCTTGGAACATCCTGGCTTCTGTGGCTCTTTTCTGGCCTACACCATATTAACGGAAGATGTACCTTGCTTCCCTTAAGCAGCTGCTGTTCAGGATGGTCAGTTACAGGCATGACGAATTGCTGGAGTTCTGTGTACTGGAACTCATTAGGCTTTAAGTCCTCGGGGAGTGACTCTGGTTAAGAAAGCATTAGGTGGAAGAAAGAGGGATAGTCAGCCTAGTGCCAGATTAGTATCATGGACTCTGGAGTCAGGCAAGCCTGTGCTTCATTACTGTTTCTGCCACTTATAAGATGTGTGACTCTGGGCAGGTCACTCAGCTTCTTTTAAGCTTCACTTTTTCTTGTCTTAAAATGGAAATAGTACTGCTAACCTCCTAAAGAATCATCATGAGAGATAAATAAGATAGCATCTTTAAACTGCTCTTAGAGTGCCTAGACATAGTAAACATTGATAACACTTTAACTCTTATTATTTTAGAAGGCATTTAAAAGGGACAGAGGAGCCTGGTGGGCTGCAGTCCATGGGGTCGCTAAGAGTCGGACACGACTGAGCGACTTCCCTTTCACTTTTCACTTTCCTGCATTGGAGAAGGAAATGGCAACCCACTCCAGTGTTCTTGCCTGGAGAACCCCAGGGACAGAGGAGCCTGGTGGGCTGCCGTCTATGGGGTCGCACAGTCTGACATGACTGAAGTGACTTAGCAGTAGCAAAATCATTTCTTAGAACAAGGTTGCATTTGTTTGAATAAATACATACATTGTTTCTTTATTGCTATAAAGAAAGATTACAAAAATCATTGAAAAATACATTATAAATATAAAAATTACAAAGTATATTATAATATACAATGTAATATCAATGTAAATTATGATATAATTGTGTATTATAATGTTAAAATACTTCTAACATTTGTTTAGCCAAGGTTCAAGTGCAGTTATTGACTTCAGGGCTACAACTCTTAACCATTATCTTGTACTATTTTTCTCTTAGCGAAAATTTCCCAAATTTATAGCTGCCTAAAGCAAACATGATTTAAAAACAAATCTGAAATCCTCAGTCATGTTTTAGGATGCTTGTTGATTTAATCAAAGGTAGGAGCAGAAAAGCTACTGTAACGTAATGATTTACTATCTTAGCTTTGGGAGAAAGTGACATTCTGGCAATATATGAAACATAGTATATAAATTATAAGGAAGGCCAAGGACTCAGGAATAACATCTTGGCTACTTTGGAAGGAAGGAAGAAACTCGAAGCCAAGAGGCATCAATAGAAGAGGGTAAAGAGGGACTTCCTGGCGCTGGAGTGGTTTAGATTTTGCCTTCTAATGCCAGGGTTACCAGTTCGATCCCTGGCTGAGGAACTAAGATCCCTTGCCTCACGGCCAAAAAACCAAAACATGAAACAGAAGCAATATTGGAAGAAATTCAGAAAAGCCTTTAAAAAATGGTCCACATTTTACAAAGGATAGAGAGTGTGCCAGATATGCAGAGCTAATCCTGTCTTTGAGGGTGATCCGGCACACATGCTCTTGGGGGACTCCACTGATAATCACACCCTTTTCCCCTGTGTTTCGGGGTCCTCCTCACTGTCTCTTGCCAATATGTTGGTCTGTCTTTAAACCAGTAATCTTGGAAAGCCTCACATCAGCCATTTACCTGCTCAGTTCATTGTGGCAAATGAAAGGGTCTCCGTGGGGGCATAAACTACTGCAGTATCCTCACCTTTTAATCACTTGCTTTCCCAGCTGAGTACTTAAAGATAATTTTTGCATCTCAAGTAAGTAGCCAACTTTCCACTAGCTTATCCAAAACAAATATAGAGAGCAAGATTGCAAGTTGGTGGTAAAATGCTGTTAGGCAAGATTTATATAGTATTTTGTTTTAGAACAAATGGCCACTTGCCTTGAAGTTTGAATATAGGAGATGAGGTTTCTGTCAGCAGTCTCTCTTAACTTTGCGTGTTTAACTTAAAATAATATTTTAAAACAAGCACCTATCCAGGCTACCGTCATCTGTAGCCTCGACAGGGCAGACTCTTGTTTTTTAAGTCCAGATATTAAATTATATTCATGTATATGCTCTGCACGGCATATGATCTGTGTGAAATGGGTGTGGCTGTGTTCTAATGAAACTATTTACCGAGACAGGTAGTTCACCAGCTATGGCTTGCTGACTTCTGGCCTAGAGTAATTCCTAAATGGTCTTGCTACTTTTGTCCCCTTAGAATCTATCTTCCTTGTCCAAGGGAATCTTTTAAAATCATGAATCAGCAAGTTACTTCTTTTACTAAGCCTTGTAGTTGCTTCCCATCACCCTTCATATAAAACGCAAGGCCCAGATTTTTCTGACAGTCCAGTGGTTAGGACTGCACGCTTCCGCTCCTTGGGGCACAGGTTCAATCCCTGGTCAGGGAACTAAGATCTTGCAACCTAAGGGGGTGCAGCATTAATTAATAAATTATCTATATATACATATAATTCAAGCCCCTTCCAATGACCTCTAAAGCCCTACATGAACTGGCCATTGCCCACCTCTTGGAGTACATCTGGTTCCTTCTATTCTAGTGACATCGACCTCTCTCTCAGGCACATACCTGCCAAGCTTGCTCTAGCCTCAGGGTCTTGGAACAAGCTATTTCCTCTGCCTGTAATGCTCTTCCTCCTCATGTAGGTCTCAGATGACAGCTGCCTTCCCTGGTCACCCCATTTAAAGTGGCCCCTCCTAAGGGCTTTGTGTGTACTTGCTTTTTAGTTAGTATTGTGTATATCAGCAGCTGAAATGATCAGCTTACTGATTAGCTTGTGTACCTGTGACTCCCCCCTGACTCTTCTTCACCACTGAGCCTGGAACACAGTAGGCCCTCAGCTCTTGTTGGTTGAGTTGCCTTGTCTTACAGCCCTGGTATTTGTGAAGTGCTTTCTCATGTGCAAAGCTCATTTGTGTTCAGAGTATGTTGTTATCTTTCCAGAAACTACGAAGCAGATAGTGTTATACCCGGAAGATCTTAGGCAGAGAGGAAAGGTACTTGCCCGACATCACAGGACTAGTAAATGAAAGGATAAGACCTGATCCAGGATACCTAACATTAAATTCTGCCTTAGGTTTTCAGTATCGTGACTGTCTTTGGTCATTTATTTGTCTAAAGTACTTTATGTTGGTTCCGGAAGCTCTCAGACTTCTGGGCACATTTGGACAACCTCAGGAAAGCTACCTCTGAAAGGCTCTGCTCTGGGACATCTGTGCTGGCCGTCCCTTAATCCACCCTGGCTTGTTAGGCTTAACTGAGGGACTAACATCAAGAGCAGTTGTAAACATTCCTTTGATTGAATCAGAGTTAATTTATGTGAGCGTCACATTTAATCCCTAATTCCTAGTAGACAAGTGTAGGAAGCTCTCCACAGCATCTGTTTCTGGCGGAAATTTAATAGCTGTGTTCTGTTCTTTAACTGACAGGTAAACATTAAACGTTAAAGTAGCACTCACAGGTTATCTTGATTTCTCCAGTGCAAGAATCCTTCCAAACTAGCCTGGGCAGACGGTCATCCGCCTGCTGTTTGGACTTCCAGTGAAGAGCAGCGTGTTTTATGTTTTCATGTATTTCATCATCAGTTTATAGGTGTTGAAGTTTTAAGATGACAAACATTTCGAAAGAGCTGTCAGATTTGAACAAATTCATGGCCTTTTAAATATTGCTGGGGAATGTGTTCCTTAAGGAAACCCTGTGTTAAAATATTTTGAACAAAGTTCTTCATATTTTTGGCCTGCTTTTTTCCTTAAAACGTGTTTTAGCTGTATTTTAAGTGATGACTTAAAAATTTGCTTGTGGAAGACAAGTTTTTGGAAGTATCATTTCAAAAGACACATTATTACTAAGACTAAAAGAAAATTCAGGAGTGCAAAGTCCTTGTCCTGTAGCGTTGCTTTAATTAATCTCCTTCGGGTAGAGAAATGGGGTAACAGTCCTTTAAAGAAGACTCTTGTCTTCCTCCCTTGGTGGAGCCATGATTTGTTACTGAGTATTTAAATCTGGTTCTCTCTGTAGATTGCTGCTAAAATTGATTCAATTCCTCACTTGAATAATTCCACACCTCTAGTGGACCCCTCAGTGTATGGCTATGGAGTACAGAAACGGCCCTTGGATGATGGAGGTAAGTTGCTGTGAATGCCTTTGCCTTTCAGGTGGTAGTAAACCTGCCAGTTCAGTTGAAATCTGTCAGCCATTTCCTTAACAGCTTTCCCCAGCGTCACTCTAAAGAAGAATGGTTGAGGGGAAATATTTAAGATGATTTTCCTCAGCAGTTCTGCAGCGTTTGAGTTCTTATTTGCCTTGATAATACAGGAAATCTTTTCAGCTGGGCGAGAGGGTAAAAGACAGTCTTAAAGCATCAGCTTGGAAGTAATTTGACTGCCTGGAGTTTTGCTTGATTTAGCCCCTGTTATTCCAGTGCATATGTGGGGATTGAAGTTCCCACTTTTCTCCAAAGAGAAACTGAGATTGGGGTGTGGCTCTGAGGAAGCTGTGACTACAGGCTGACCTTAAAGAAAGGAAGGAGGGGGCATGACCTTCCTTCAGTCTCTGCTGGGTTTGTTTTTTTCTTCTTCTTCACCATTCCCATTTATAACAGGCAGCTAGCAGTATCCATTTCCCTTTCATTCATCCCTTTGTTTATTTCATTGGTTTGTTTATATACCCTACTCATCCCCAGAAGGATTTGAGACCACTCAGAAGTGCATATTACCAGCACTTCGGCTAAGAGACTCAGATGGGTTTCTGCAGAGCACATGGACTTCCTTTATCATGTTTCACCTCCCGCAAAGTAGGACCGTGAAGGGACCCTGTAATACGTGAGGCTGCACATGAATATGCGCGTAGTGGCTGGGCCAGTGTCTGCTCTCCCTGTCCTCTCAGTCTGCACATGTGCACAACCATGTCGGTATGTTCACATATCACAGTGTTAAATGAAAAAAATCAAAGTATACAGCAGTATATATTGTGTAATCTTCTTTTCTTAAAAAAAGTGCATGTTTTATGTTCTTGGAAAAAATGTAATGTGGCATGACTGCTCTCTGGTCTCTTTGAGGATTCTAAAAGAGCTCGGCCATGGGTTTTATAAGCAGAATAATTGTATAGACTCACGGTGCAGATTTTAAGGGTACAACACTCAATTTGGGTGTCAAAGTTCTTGTCTATTTAAGAAAATTATCAGTGTTTATGATCACACACACAAGCTCGTCCCCAGAGCCACTGGAACTAAGGTGACCGTTTACGCTGCTCCTCTGAATCAGTGCACTGTGGTTGTCTTACGTTTGATTGGTATCAGTGATATCTTAGGCTAAATATGAGTGATTTCATTGTCTGCATTTTTGCCTTAGCAGAAAGCTGTCATGCAGAGTAACCTTCTCTACCTTTTCGGGACAATCATGTTTCACTTTCCCTTACAGGACATCAGTGTAAAAATAACACGAAGTGCCCAACTCTGAGCATACGTATCGTTAATGGACAGTGTTTCTCAGGCCACCGTTTCCAGAAATGGAGATCAGTGCATGCCACAACTCTCAGCCTTGTTTTCACCCACTGCATGGTGTTCAAGTGTAAAATTTGTGCTTACAGAGAATAGTATGGCTATGTCCTTTGCCTAATGAGGGCCTAAAAATTTGCAAATGGAACCTTTGGCATCTTGCAGACGTTTTTTTCTCCCAGTAAGAGATAAAGGTTCAATCCCTAGATTAGGAAGATCCCTTGGAGTAGGAAATGGCAACCCACTCCAGTATTCTTCACTGGAGAATCCCATGGACAGGAGCCTGGCAGCTACAGTCCATAGGGTTGGAAAGTCGGACACAACTGAGCGACTGAGCATGCATGCGTGCAATCCTTTGCACACCCTTTTGTAAGAATGTAGCTAGTAAGTCACCAGCAAGTCCAGACTCTCGCTTGAAACTCCAGTCCATTATTATATGTATATCGTCACCTCTTTTTTGAGAACCATAATTTTTTGCATGTCTGCCTTTGGGGGACGCAGTTCTTGTGATCAGAGAATGAATGCAGTTTCTCTCCTCCTCCAAAATGTTAAGTCTACTTTTAGTAGGAAAGAACTGAAACAGTACTTTTCACCTGGGCCTGGGTCTTCCGTCATCCACAAGCCTGTGTCTCTTACCACAACAACACTGTTTTGAACTACAAGAGATTTCCCTCAGCATTGTGATTTGATAAAATTAACCCTCTCTTCTGTTTAGCAGAATTCCCTCCCCCCCCAAGTTGGTCTCTGTGTAGAATTTGAGATGTGCTGAGGAGCTTAGGGAGAGCTGGGCATCTGGGTCCTGCCCCAGGCTCTTGTCAGTTGTCCCCTGACAGGGCTGAGGTCACTGGGCCAGTTCTGTCCTCGTGACTAAATATGTGGATAAACAGAGCCCGTCATGAAAAGAGATGCTCATGTTTATCAGACAGCTTTCTAAGGATCACAGTCTCAATGTTTGTAAGGTGAAAGCTTAGAAAAGCAGAGACGAGCAACAGGCAGGAATCCCGGCACTTTTTTCTTAGCCATAAAGATTTCCCAGGACTTTGCAGGTTTTTTGTTTGCTTGGTTTGGCTCGGAAATTTTTTGACAGAAGTTCAGCAGATCGCTTAAGCAGTGTGAACTTGCTAACTTTCCTGTGGAGCCGGGTTCTTTGACCTTTAGGAGGTTAAAGTGCAGTCCCCTAGAGGTTTTTTGGAGGTGTTACTTGAGTCTGTTTAAAAGTACTGCAACTGATAAGTCAACCAGAAAGAACTTTTAACTTAGGGCTAATTCGGGACATTGGGATATGCAAGCTCATGTATGAATGGGAAGATTTTCAACAGTGCTAGGCAGTAAACCAGAAAAAAAGATTTGTTCCTGATGCAGAAAGCGATCTGGGGTCATTATGTTCCAAGGCAGTTTGGAGTTGTCCGTCAGACGGCCAGTTCAGGAGCCACTTGGAACCCAAGAGCTCCATGCCCAGCTTCCAGGGCCGGCCTCGGTCGGCCCCAGACCGAGGCCGGCCCTGGAAAGCGCAGCACTTTGCTGTCCTCCAGCTTCAGGTCAGGTCCTTTGAACTCTGAACATCTGTCGTGGAACCCACACTTTCTCTCGATCTTTGAAGTTTGCCTACCGATTCGGGAAGAGCCCCGCGGGTCTGGGTGTGACAGCGTTCCCATCCAGTACCTTCTTCAGGCTTCCGCTGGACTCACGGAACCAGTTCCATCTCTGGTCTAAGAGCTGTGGCCGCTTCCGGAACCCGGGGGCCCAGCCCTCCCCAAGGTGACCCCCGTCTTCTGCCCTCTAGGCTGGCTCCCCCGTTCTGCGCTCTGCGGCCGCCTCCTCACGGGGCTTCTCTTTGCCTAGCTGACTCCTCAGTCTAGGACTGGCCGTGGCTTCCTCCTGGGGCCCTGTCTTCCTCCTCACCTGTGACTGTCCAGTGCCCTGCTCCCACGCCGCCTCTCCTCTTTGGTTCCCCCAGCTCTCCTGGTCCCCCCCACCTGCCGTTCTCACACGCCTGCCTCAGGAAGGGGTCCGAGACGGCCCTCAGCTTTGACAGCAGTTCGCCCATCTTCCTGGGGCTCATCCCGCGTGCATTCTTCGGGAGGCAGAGACTGTCGCCTCCTGCTCCTTCCGGATTCTGCATGCCATGGTCAGAGAGATGTTTCCTTGATTCCCCTGCCTCGCTCCCGCAGCGAGTGAGCGTTGATTCCCCTGCCTCGCTCCTGCAGCGAGTGAGCGTTGATTCCCCTGCCTCGCTCCTGCAGCGAGTGAGCGCTCCACGTCCACGTTCTCCCTCTGCGCTTCCTGTGATGAGCCTGTAGGAAGTTTTTGAAGAGTAAGCTCCAGATTTAAGAGAACAGAGCTAGCTAAGTGATTTAGAAGTGCAGATTTCCGTTTAATCTGCATCAGAAGTTGGCAAACTGTTTCTCAGGCTTGTAGGCCATAGGGTCTCTGACCCACTCACTGAGCTCTGCCATTGGCATTCGAAAGCACTTAGACCACACCTAAACAAGTGAGCAGGACTGTGTCCCCTAACTGGTTGTTTACAAGAATGGGAAGCCGGCCCTCCTCCGGCCAGCCTTGTCAAATAATTAACTCCAACACTTGCTTAATCCTCAGTTAGGAAGGGGTGTGAGGATCCCCCTCCCTAGTTTCCTTAAACCTCCCTGTCTCAGGTTCCCCTACCCAACTCTTGACTGCCAGAGAAAGCAGGTGATTTCTGGCATTTCTGTGGAGCTGTTGACAGATGGACGGGGCACTCTTGCCACTGTCTCCTCCATGTTTCCAGGGGCAACAGAGCATCTTATCCAGGTTTTTACCCTGAGAGAGATTTAGGTCCTCCTGTCCCCGTGAGCTTTTTAGTTGAATCAAACAGACCACACACTGTCCCTGTCTATTCTCTGAAGAGTGGCACCAGAGTTAGAACCTGGGGTAAGTAAAGAGCCGTTCCTGCCATTGTGTGGGGCAGGGCTGGGGGCTGTCACGCTAGTGATTTTGAAAATATGCCTGCCTTTTCTACCAAAGGTTCACCTCTGGTGCTTTGGTAAGACCATTTTACATTGACCACCACTTCTGTTCCTCGTGTGGACAGAAATGAAGTGAAGGAAGGAGAGTTCTTAGGTGCGCTGCCAAATGAATCATTTACAGGAAGATTGGAAGGGGTGTGTGTGTGTGTGTGTAGTCCTTTCCAAGTTTCGTTTCAGCACTTGTGGCGTAAGGCAAGGAGAAGGAGGAAAAAACAGTGCGGAGGAAAGATTGTTTAAGGTCCCAGGCTTTTCAGAGAGAGAAGAGGGCAGAGAGGTGCCTGTGCTCGGGAGTAGTGAGGGCTGGTTCTTGCAGCTGCCTGGCCAGGGTGTCTGGACCCCTGCCCCTGTTCCTCAGTGGGGAGCATCTACTTTGCATGGACAGGAACATGTACCTCAGAGCTGCTGCTCTTTTCCCCGCGTCGGGGGGTCATAGTGGATGCTGCGGGTATGAAGAGCGGAGACTAAAACTCGGTTCCTAAGAGTCGCAGGGGAAGAAATCAGGGGTGTTGTCAAGTAGTAGTCTTCAGGCCAGGGTGCGTGACGTTTGCCTGGGGTGGACGAGCTCACGGATCCTCCTCCAGCTCTTGCACCTCTGTGCACCCTCTCCCCTTAGACGGACGGATCTCTGAGAATCGTGTCTGCTGGGGATTCCACGTGGGGCCTCCCTTTCCACACCCTTTCTAATAGCACCCTTCTTTAGTTTGTGGTGGCTCATCACCAGGAGAGGCAAAGTCCTCAAACACCTCAAAAGGGGTGAGTCTGTGGGTCCAGTGGTTAAGAATCCACCTGCCAATGCAAGGGACGTGGGTTCCATGTTTCCATCAGAACTAGTCACTGCGCACTTACTAAAACACGTGTTTAACTGTGTTAATAAAAAAGTTTATTAAATATATATCCCAAATACGTATCCATATATAGTCCCTTCTGTTTTCTATTTCATTTTTTAATAAAGTTGGTTGTGCCCCCCTAAACTGGTTTCATTACTAGTGGATGAAATGAAAATAAGCCATAGTGCTGAAAATAAGCATCGCACACTTTATTTTTCCTCATAATTTTCCTCCAGAGACCGCTGGTGGGCGCTGGCACTGGGGAGGGGCGCAGGTGCACCCCTAACACCTCTGCACCCCTGGAGGCTAGGGTAGCTGCTGCTCATCGTGGAGCCTTCTGCTTTCCGCACTAGACTCGAGGCTGGTTTGTTTATGGCTGTGTGGATCTTTGTTGCCGTGCTTGGGCTGTCTCTGGTTGCAGAGAGCAGGGGCTACTCCAGTGGCCGTGCCCAGGCGTCCCACGGTGGTGGCGTTTCTTGTGGCTCGCGGGCCCTAGAGCTCGGGCTCAGTAGTCCTGGCACACGGGCTTAGTTGCCCCAAGGGATATGAAATCTTCCTGGATCAGGGATCAAACCCATGTCCCCCAGATTAGCAGGCAGATTCTTACCTGCTGAACCACCAGGGAGGGTGGAACTCTAAATTGCTTGAAGGCAAATATGACCTTGCTCACCATTTTATGCCCAAGACCCAGCGTGGCGCCCAACCCCCGAAAGATGGTGCAGGGGTCACCTGGGCACAGGCATTCACGCCCCTGTGCCCTTTGCTGAGGCACCTCCATCAGTCAGATGAGACTGGTGGTAACAGCCTCTGCCTCCCAGGGCACTTGCAGGACTGGATGAGTTTGTGCCGGTGAGGCACCTAGAGAAGCACCGTTGCAGACTGGTGGTGGGCCTTTCCCGTCACGGGGCACATTCAGCTGCAGCTGAGAGGGACATTACTGGGATAAACTTGGATTTACGCTCACTTTTAAAAAATAATAATTTGCTAAATTAGTAACAGGTTACTTGCCCAGGGACTCTCAGCTGAATTTAGCCTGTCAGTGTGTTGTGGGCCCTAGGGCATGAGCTGAATTTAGCCTGTCAGTGTATTGTGGGCCCTAGGGCATGAGCTGCTGCATTAGAACACAGGCAGCCTTTGTGTTGTCCTTGGGAGAAGAGCTTTTCAAAGCTGCTTTGGAAACTGCAGGAGTGGCCGCAGCTAACTGCTGCTGTGGCCAACCTTAACCGGGCTCAGAAAGGCGCTGGTCAGAGTCGCGGAGTCGGGAATCCAAGCGCGGGCGCAGGCTTGTGTTCTGAGGCTAAAGAGGAAGGTTTGGTCGGTTGGTCGGTTTATCGTGCCGGTCACTGGAGCACTGTGGGCACGTCCTCCCTGACCTGCCCTCTCACCCGTCCACGTCCGCTGCTCTGTGTGCGTGTTTTCGGTGTTACAAGCGATGCCGGGCGCTTGGCCCCTTGGGCTGTTTTGAGGCTGGGCGTCGGGGGCTAACCATTAAGATTGTGTGTACTATAAAGCTGGGTATATTCCCCAGTGATAGTTTGTTAGCATTATTTTGGAGCGGGTCAGGGGTGGGGGGTGAATGGAGACTGTTTTTCCTCCTCTCTAAGGTGAAAAAATGTGTCCAGTGCCTTATTTTTTTCAAAGATCATGATTGAAACCAGCAGCAGATGACTCTCCAGAAAGGCGTTCTCGTGTTGTTTTTTCTCATGGATGTTTTCTCTGGGAAGCTCATCTTTCCGTTGCCCAGATGGCCTCCCATTGCAGAGCGTGCAGGGATAAGTGAGAACCGCACCTGAGTGTGTACCGCACACACGTGCCAGGAAGTCTGGAGGCCAGGTGAACCCTGGTTGGCCAGCAGGTGCCATTAAGAGGAAGTAGGATTGATTTTATTCAGCATTTTTCCTTTTTTTACAGTAAAATGACTATAATTGTTAAATCGAGCTTGCTCGACGTCCCCATATGCCTCCGTCGTCTGTTCATCCTGAAGACGGAGAGAAGCCCCCCGTTTGTTTGCCATGTCCCTTACCTAACTGCTGGTTTTCATTTTTAGGCACCAAATGGGACTGTTTCAGAAGGGAGTGAAACTTTAAATCTCACTTTTTCCTCCTCGAGCGCTGGCATTTGCGTGGAGGAGAGAGACGATCTGTGCTGAAGAGTCCAGCAGCTTAAAGGGTTGGGTGTGGATTTGAATTTGATCTCACTCTTCAGTGGGGGGCTCCCAGCAGCCCGTCTGTTCGTGGGGTGACAGTGTGCGCCCTTTATTTTCCGTCTCTCTAAGCATCTCACCACCACTTGTCGCCGGAGCAGTTGGCTGTCAGAAATGATACGGTGTGTGTGACACCCGTGACACATACTTTGCTGACAAAAAGAATTTCCCTTTTTTTGATGAGAACAAAATTTCAAATGGCTTTTGGCCAGGAGCCCTCCGAACATTCTCGTGAATCTCATGAAGTCCTCTGGCAGTGTCACCCTTCCGTGCTGCCGCTTTTCTAGCTGAAGTATCGGTAGATCAGCCACCAGGTAGCACGGCAGACCCTGAGCCAAGGTCCGGCCGCGTTGCCCCAAGCAGGGACTAGTCCCCGCTCTTCGGTGTTTGTATCACGTCAAGACATTTCAGTTTCTTTGTCCTCGCTGGTTTCTTGACCCCAAGGGAAAGAGTTCTGACCGTGAGCAGGGATGCTGAGCGTGACCCTTAAATAGGAACGGGTGACCAGACTCAGCGGCTCTCTGTCGTGGACCTTCTCCTCCCGCGTGTTGTCCTCTCGCCTGCTGCCTCTGCTGTGGGCGATCCTCTCTCACAGCGTCCAGGGCCTGAGGGGGCGGCGAGGAGTCTCCTCTCGGGCTGGTGCCTGTCCGCTTCTCACACAGAATGGGAATCGTGGACACAGCCTGTGCGGAGTGAGGGTATTTGTCATGCTCAGACTGGAAGCCCAGAACGAAAATGTTTAAGAGTCGATAAAGAGCAGTGCTGTTATCTCTGAGATAAGCAGGGTAAGAGTATATAAGGTCGGTGTTTTGGCTGTAGACCATTATCGTGCCATTGATCAAGGAGAAATATGGTATTGACTCAGTAGCTTTGTGTACTTTTTTGCTGTGTGTTTCTCCAGGCAACATCATAATCTGGTTTATTTTCCTTGGTTGTTTTATGACCATCTCCTCTGCAGTCCAAGAATGACAGGGTTAAGTTCAAGCAGAAAGAAGAGCTGTTGGAACCCTAGATTTCAGATGTCGGACATGTCCCTCTTTGTTCTGAGGCTGATGTAATTGATTCTTCCCCACTTAGCGTGTATCTGCCCTTCTTATAACTTTGCCGGGAGACATATTTTTGAATGCTCTTGTTAGCATTTTGTAAGATTCATTCAGTTCCTTGTGATGCAGTTGGGATGTATACTTTTTCATTGTCTGCTGACTGTTTCCTGGGCTGCATTTTCCAAAGAGAAATACTGCAGATTCAGTTTTTGCTGATGGCTGGTGGAGACGCTCATCAGTAGCTGAAAGAGGAGAAATGAACACAAAGCATAGCAGAAGTGGCGTCGCGGGAGTGTGCTGCAGACTTGGTTTTCATAATTAGAGCCTGTTGGGCACTGTTGTCTCTGTGAAATGGGCTTGAAAGACAGTTGCTCACTCCTAGCGTCCGTGGCGTCCAGACTGTGAGGGTGGCTCAGCGAAGAGGCCCAAGAAGGGAGGAGGCCAGCTCCTCATTCCTCTCCTTGAGATGCTTATGCTCCTGGGAGGGTAGGGAGAGTGGGGGGGATGCCCCGTGGTGTGGCCAGCAGGAACATATGTGCACGTTCTTAGAGACTGCAGCTGCCACGGAGCAGTCCTTAACAATGCTTCTGAACGAGGAGGTTAAATCTTCTCATTTGTTTTAAAAAGGGAAAGAAGGGACCCTGGCCATCTTTACACTGAGTTTGGATCCCAAGCGGGAGGGAGGTAGGAAGTGAGAGGGATTTAGCGAGCAGGATTTTCTCCCAGGCTGCTCAGCATGTGGACACACAGATCAATTTCTTATCCTGCGTTCAGCTGGACACTGGGTTAGAGACTGTTGATCACGACATCCCCTCCTGTTTCATATCATGTAACGCATTCATTTCAGCCACTGAGCCTAAATTACTGTTTGCTTTCTTTCTGCCTTTCTTTTTTTCCCCCTCTCTGAAATGGTAAGAAGTCGTGTAAGGGTGAAGTTAGTTTATCCGTGCTAATGCTTTGATTTTTCTTTTTTCTTTCTCTTTGCCACAGTAGGTAACCAGTTAGGGGCCTTGGTACATCAAAGGTAAGCAGTGGGTTATGTTTTATTATTTATTGATCATTTCTAATTGTTTATTGATCCACCATCTGTACTAGAGTGTAAGAAAGTCAGAGGTTGAGAGTGTGAAAAACCATGGGCTAGATTTCTTTTTAAGACTCAACTTTTTTTGTAGCCCTTTCCAATACGGTGTAAGCTGAAGGGATAAACTGATACTTGGTATTAAAAATCAACCATTATTGTAAAACTGAACTTAAAAGACTTCTGGGATGTTGAAGCTGCTCTTTCTGTCCACATATGTTGAATTTGAAAGTAGAGAATGTGAAAATTGTCCTCCTGATTTGATGGTTTTCCCCATGTTCTGTGAATCATTCACCTCTTTGCTTGAGAAAAGCCATGCTAAAGAAGTGTGACTTGACTAGGCTTTCCCAAGATGGAGCCTAGGTTGCTCCAGGAGTCGGGGCCCAGGTTGTGGAAGCCTGGGTGCCCTCCCCCCCCACCGCCTAGTTAGAGGCCTCACCCCAGAACCTTGGATGGGTGCCCCTTGATTTCCCTTCCTCAGTTTCTCCCCACCACTCTCCCATCAACATTGAGGATTTAGAGAGATACAGAGACCTCTGGGCTTTAAAAAGGCCAGTCTGTAAGACAGGATATTTGTGGTCACAGTGCTACCCTTCTAAAAGAGCAAAATATACAGGAAACCCACGAGGCGGGGGGGGGGGGTTCCCTTCCCTGAGGCATGAGATTGCATGCAGCGTGCTCATTACTGTAACGTGTTATCCCTAACCTTCAGCCCTGGTGATAAAGTTATAGCCGCTTGTATTCTCTGCCTGTTTGGGAGCTTCTAGACGTCACCGGGCACTATCCTGGTGACTTTTTTGTTGTTTCTTTATTTGCTTGCTGTTTGGTGTTTTTTTTTTTAAATGAATTGAAATACAGTCATTTAACTGAGGTTGTGTTAGCATCATATGTAACTTTCCTATAAAGCCGTAGTTCGTCAGGATTTTACTTTGCAAAACGTTTGTGCTTTGTGCCTTAGAGCAGTTTCAGCCTTGGGTTTATAATAAGGCCTTGTCTTCCCGGGAGCCCAGGGAAGCTCATCTTAACTACATTTTTCCCTCAGAGAGAGTCTGCTAAAATTGTTCTGCGAGCCAAGGAGCTGCCTGAGTTTCTGAGTGGGGCTGGTGCTGAACGCCTTCTAGGAAATTCCCCAAGGACTGTCGCCTGAGCGTAGACAGCTCTGTGCTGCAAGCGCAGGTAGCGGCCTGGCGGCTCCGCGCCCAGGAGCCCGGTTACCTTTCACCACCACCAGGGGACGTCCCAGCAGGGCCCTGGGTCTCTCGTCCAGTGGACCGTTCAGGCCGGCCAAGGCCTGGCGTTAGCATTTACAGTCTAACTGCTGAGGAAGCCAGGGATTCACATGTCCCCAGAGACATAGAGAACCCTCGTGCATGTACAGCATGAGGATGAGAGCACGGGAAGCCCGCGGCGGCCGCGGCTCTGCTAAGTGCTGCGCTTTCCCTGAGAACGTGCACTTGATCCAGCACTTTACGTGATGTGTAAAGATCCAGCTGTGTAAGGGAGGTGTGAAAGTGCTTGCTTTTTTTTTTTTTTTCTTTTAAACTACTTGCATTTAGTTTTCTTCCTAAGGTAAATGTTTAGATTTAATTGCTTTCTGGGGTGTTGGGCAAATTGGATATTGTCCACAACACACTATATGGCAAAATTTGAAGAGTTGTTTGAAAGAACCAATGCAGCAGTTGTATTTTTTTTTAAAAAGGCCCATAATGGATGGGGTAGCATTTAACAGAAGTCCCTTGCGGAATAAGCAAGGTAATCATTCTGTACTGGTCAGCACCAATTAGGCCTCAGCGGGACGCTGGTTCATTTGGGACGTCTCATCCCACGAGGCAGATAAATTAGAGGGTGGCCAGAAAGCAGTAAAAAGATGGGAAACAAGGACTGTTGACAAGTAGCTGTCTCTCTCCATCTGGGAGACCAGAATCGAAGGCTAAGCACGCCCCACGCCTCAGAGGACCTTCAGCTGTTCAGCACTGCTGAGGGTAACTTTAGGAAGAAGTCAGTGCTTAGTGGAGCTGATGGTTCCATGAAAGAGGTTTCTTGCTTTGACATAGGGAAAGGGAGGCTTGGGTCTTTGCAAGAAGTGACTGATCAAAGGGGTCTTCAGGGGGGCTACCTTTGCAGATGGTTGTAGACTTGTTGGCCATGTTGGCATGATTTACTTGACACGATTGCCAATATGGGAAGTTTGAGGAGCTGAAAATGATGGCAGAATTCTTTATTCTGTGTATTTTTCCAAAGTGTTCTTTGTTGTTTTTAGGGCAGTAATAACAGAAGAATTCAAAGTGCCTGATAAAATGGTTGGATTTAGTAAGTATCCACGTTATATGCTTTTTCCCTGATTCCTGTCCCTCGTGTTCATTGCAACCCCCTTAGCGTGTCTGTCACCTGTAGCAGAATGCTCTGCACACTGCGTTCTTCAGAGCCCCAAAGCGCTGCCCCAAAGCGGGACTCCCTGCGGGAATGTTGGGCCATGGGCTCCCCGCCGACTTCAGCTGGGGTACCTTTCTTGTCTGCTGTGTTTCACGCACAAGTTCTGTGGCTCGCTGGTTTGTTGTGCCGTGAGCCAAGTATAAATGTTTGTTGCGTTAATGAAGTCATCTGCGCATGGTTAAATGTGGAGTAAGGGGCATATCCTGACCCTGTTTCATCTGTTTCAGTTATCGGCCGGGGAGGTGAGCAGATCTCACGGATTCAAGCAGAATCTGGTTGCAAAATTCAGATTGCCTCAGGTAAGGGCTGATTTTTCATAGATCTCAGTGTGGTAGAAACCAGTCTTTATTACAAAGTTTTTCAGACGTAGTACCTCTGCCTGTTGCTTAGGAGTCTGTAGGGGCTTGGTAAGTACATGCGCTGGCTGTTTTCCCTGCAGTGGAGCTGGCCTCCCAGGTGAGAACCAGAAAAACCAGAGCAGAAGCAGGTCCTGGCGAAGCTGCCCGTCTGGCCTCTGGGGAGACAGACCCTCTGCAGCTCTGGGCCCAGTGTGGTCCCTCCCGAACACCTGCTGGTCCCGGACCTCTGTTTTCTGCACCAGAATGTGATGTCAGGCAGAGTGGGGCCTGGAGGAGTGCTGCTGTGGCTCTGGGCTCACTGCTGGGGTCTGCTCACCACCCCCCTGGAGTTGGTGGTCCCTGCCCTTCATGGGAAGGGGCCGGCTGGAGACTCTGGCTCCGTGAGCATGTGTGAAACACAGCTCAGGACCTTCCCCAGTGGGGTCATTTTGACCACGTGAGATGGAGAGACACACACTGAGGAAGAAGAGTTGTTACTGTCATTTATAATTTCATCATCTGAGTTCGACCGCTTTCCACAGCAGAGGACAGGATTTAGAGGACATTTGACGACAGAAATGTTTGTCATTTTAAAAGATACTTCTATAGTGTCTCGAAGGCAGTTGCTGCTGTTGGCCATTTGTCTTTCATTTTTTTGAACATGAATTTTCAGAGGCAGGTTTTTGTTGTTGTTGTTTGTTTATTTTTAATTGGAGGATAAGTGCTTTACAGTGTTGTATTGGTTTCTGCCATACATCACCATGAATCAGCCATAGGTATACATATGTCCCCTCCCCCTTGAACCTCTCTCCCGAGGCAGTTTTTTTTCCTAGGAACAGAATAAGGGTCCTGTGTGGTGTTGGAAAGTAAGGTTTTTTTCCCTCTCGTCAAATGGCCCAGAACCAATTCCACATGGATGTCACTGTTCCCTTGGCATATTTGTGCGGTTACTGGTAATAACTCTGATGTGCATACCATTAAACTCCACACTAGTGTGCCTCAGAGCTGCCGGCAGGTACCCTTTAAACTTCACTGCAGGTGGACAAACTGAGGAGCAGTGGGTTAAGTGACTCTGGCACTTACTAGCACACTCGTGGGTCAGGTATGCAGCTGAGGCTGGTAATTAGGACCAACGCAGAGCCCACGGCTGCATCCTTCCCGCTGCCCCCTGCAGGACTTGTTTTTATTTGGAGAATCCAGGCTGGAGCTCCCAGCTTCATATTCTTTCTGCAAGCAGGAGCAGACTGTTTTTCTGGGAGCTGGGGCTTCTGTGGGGCTGGTGTAGAAACCAGCCCGAGAGAGACAGTCTATACACAGAGGCGAAGGCGCACGGTTGCCTGATGCCCACCAACACACCTCGTCTTCTTGATTCTTCTTGTAGAGAGTTCTGGGATTCCAGAGAGGCCCTGTGTACTTACCGGAACCCCAGAAAGTATTGAGTAAGTTTATTTTATTTACTTTCTCCTTTTCACTCTTCTTCCTCCTTCCCCAGCCGGGGAGAAATGGAAGGGCAGAATTGTTACTGAATACTGTCGATCTTTGCCGCAGTCTGGCCACGAAACGCAGATGCTTCCTTAGAGGAGGATCTGGGAGGTTGCCACGCCAGGGTAGTTGTTCTATTACCTTAAACACAGAAGGCATCACCTGTGTTTTTCCAAACCCTACAGAACTTCTCACAGCTGCCATAACACCTGCTTCCTAAAGCAGGTCCTCCAGAGTGTCCGTTCACCCTGCCTGAATGCTCTCATTAACTCACTTCTTCCTTGTTAATAACCTCCTTTACCTGAGCAGGTTTGGATCAGTTAAGCCTCTCTCACTTTGGGAAGCGTTGAGAATCCTGGCATCAGGTCTCTTGCCTGGGGCTGGTCCCATCGCCCTTCTGATGTCTGTGAACCCAGTGAGTCTACTCTTGGTGGCCGTTGCCCCGCTTAGAGGGCCCTGTGGACCAACCAGAAGGTGTTTTGCCTCTTGGGGCCCTGAGAGCAGCCTTGGGACAGGCCTTGCTCTCATACACACATGCCCAGAGACCTGTACCAGATGCGGGCCTCCTAAGTCCCAGAACCTCCTGGGAAGAAGGAGGTGCTCACCCCGAGTCTGCTCCGTCTCCTCTTCCCATCTCTCGAGCAGCGTCGCGTCTGGGGACAGTGGTGCCGAGATTATGTCTGGCTCAGTAGGTAGGGCTGTTTTATTGTTTCCCTTTCTCAGGGAGTCTAGATGAGTTTAAATTCTCTTGTTCTGCTGTAACATTGCAAGCAGTGAACCAGAATAAACACCACTGGCAGGTGTGCATTAGAGGGCAAGCAGGATGCTTTCGCTGGAGTCAAGGCATTTTTCTTCCAACGCAGGTTAATCTAGTACACAGGCAAAATATTAAAAAGCTGCTGTAACTGAGAAGATGCACACGGCTGACTCTACACAAAGGCTCAGGACTGCAACAGGCAACATCCATTTCCTGCCGTTCACCTTCTTCCTCCTCTTCTAAACATTCCTGCTTCCTGTTCTGCCCAAGCAGTCGAGGCAGCAGGGTTATAACTTGAATAGAAAACCGTTTTCTTTGTTTGCTTCAGTGCGCAGTACAGCCAGCCTGTTCAGTAGCTATTAAAGGAACCACAAAATAGAGCGTACCTGGTGATTCAAAGAACACACACAGGTAACAGCCAGGGGAGATTCTGGTGCAGAAAAGGAAATTGGCCGGACGGAGGCCTCAGTAGGCTGGGCTGCACTGCTTCACCATTACAGTTTCCCTCCCCTCCCCCGCCATCGCCCCCGCTGTCTCCAGGTACATCAGCATACCATTCCAGGGGAATGCAGGCTTTTGACCATCCGAAAAGCACCAAGCAGGTGTACATGGCCCTGCAGTTGAACTGGGGCCCTGCCTCCTTTTCTTCCCCACCCTTGAAACTGAGCTAGTGACTCTTAGCCCTAGCTGAAAAGTCACCCAAGCAGTCTGGTTGGTTATGGAGAAGAAATTCGGAGTTTGAGGGTTCAGATGACGACTACTAACCCTTGCTTTCTTTCTTCCATCCCGTCTTTCTCCTTGCTTTCTCTTCTGCCCTTATTTAACCACCGTCCGTTGAGCGTGTGCTCTGTGAGGAGGGTTGTGCTGGACTGGGGCGCAGAGAGACGCAGGGGGATCAAAGGTAGGCTCTGCCACCGAGGCTGCTGACATTTGCATAGGAGACAGGCGTGTGTGTGGCATGCACACGAGACACAAGGGCAAGGGCAGACATGGAGGGGCTGTGGTGGGACGTTGCTCTTGTGGTGTGTGTTGCTTTCAACTTCCAGCCCGGTAGCGTGGCGGATGGCAGAGACCTCCCGGGTAGTGGGGGCAACAGCTGGAGCTGGCTGGAGGGCAGCCTTGACCCCTTCTTGTGTTTCCCCGGTGCTGTTTGTCCCTTCCCGGGCGCCCAGAGCATTCCCTTAACCACTAGTTCTCTTGTTGTTCTTCTCCCTCCCAAAGACAAGCCAAACGGCTCCTGGGGCAGATCGTGGACCGCTGTCGGAACGGACCCGGCTTTCACAATGATGTTGACGGCAATAGCACGGTCCAGGAGATTCCCATCCCAGCGTCAAAAGTGGGTCTGGTCATCGGCAAAGGCGGGGAGACGATAAAGCAGTTGCAGGTGCGTGACCCCCGGCCAGCAGCACTTCAGCAGGCCTTCACTTCCTTCATCTTCCCAGCTCGGGGGGTTTGGTCATGGCTCTGGCTGGCCAGAGCTGGGCTGGCTGTGCACCACGGTGCCGGGCTCCCCCCGAAACCTCTGCCCAAGGGCTTCCACACTTCTGAACATTTACTGTGGCCAGGCTTGATGCCAGCTGTGACACCAAGGCCTGGGGTCCCCCTGAACGGGCAGCACCCACTGTGGCAGTGAAGCCCTGTAGAGACTCTCAGATGAAGATCCTGTGTCCAGAGCTAGCAGCACTCCTGCTCATTAGCTGCCAGGCCATGGGTGCAGTTGTGCACTTTTCTAAGGCTCAGGCTCCTCGTCTGTAAGAGCAGGGAGGCACTGGCCTCACTGTTGTCATGAACTAAAGTAATGCCCGTTATCTTTATTTATGTGAGACCCTGAGCGAGGTGCCCACTACTGCATAAATGCCTCATGAACTGCTCTGAGCTCCAGATTCCCTCATCTGAGACATGTGGGGCCAGGCGTGCTTTAGGCTTTAACACCCCCAGCAAGTTCCGGGGCTGCACTGCGTAATCAGATGGAGATTTCCATGGCTGAGCATAGTAATAGTCACAGTCACTGAGAGGAGGACTAGAAGTATGCTTCCGTGAGTTTGAGTTAGTTTTGCTGCCAGATTTCATTAGGAGCAAGCTGTTATTTCAGGGCTCAGGGCCTTTGAAGTTGCAGGTCAGGGTTGTGGCCTGTGTGCTGTCGCAGAGCCCAGTCCTCGGAACCAGAAGGCTTTCTGCTGAGGACCTGTGTGCCCCCACAGGAGCGGACTGGCGTGAAGATGGTCATGATCCAGGACGGCCCATTGCCCACGGGAGCAGACAAGCCCCTTCGCATCACCGGAGACCCGTTTAAAGTTCAGGTAGGAGAGAAACCGTGGGTCAGGCAGGTCCCGGGTGTGGTGGCATCACTTGGTGGTGTACTTGTTATGTTTTATGTCATTTGGGAAATTGTAAGGGGGATGGCCCTTGATTTAAGGATTTAAGGTAAGCTATCTTCTCACTCCACGTTTGAGGGTGAAAAGAACTGAATCATGCTGCCCAGTACCAGGGCCGCTGGCCACAGGCGGCTGTTGGAATAGTTCAAATTGAATAAAAAGCGAGTCCTTTATTTACACGGGCCCTGTTTCAAGTGCTCAGAGCCAGCCAGTCCATGGAGGCTGCGGCAGGGGCAGCGCATGCAGAGAGCTTGTCCACAGCACAGACGATTTTGTTGGCTGATGCAACTCTGATCCGATGCAGTTTCTGATGCTGACCTGTGATCAGCTCAGATGCAGGCTCCGTGTGGCTTTTGTTTGTTCTCTCGACCCATTTCGACGAGACAGCTGGCTGAGGTGGGAGGTGACTAAAAAGATGCCCGGACCACGGAAGGCACGTGCGTGCTGTCATCGCAGGCACCCCGTGTGCCTCCGAACACCGCCCCCAGTGCCGAAAGCGGGCAGGGGCTCAGGTCTCAGTCATCCAGGGGCTCCGCCCTCCAGCTCTGTGACTGTTGGCAGGAGTGGGCATGGGAGCATGTCTGTCCCCGTGAGACACGAACGCTCATTTTTCTGCCGGCCTTCGCTGCATTTTGAATCTCTCCAGAGCGACACACCTTGGATCCAGCCTGGCAGCAGCAGCTGTCCTCTGTAGGGGATCTGGGGCTGTGAGCTGGGCGAGGCTACCAGTCTCTGACAAAAGATTTCCCCTAGTTCTTAACACTGCCGTTCAGCTGAGCTCAGGTGATGGTCCCTGGTAGATATCATCTGATAACACTTTTTTCTGGTCGGGGTCTTCATATTAAACAATGATTTGAAAACAGGATTGAGGGCAGGTGATTACAGTGGCTGCTCTGCTTAAGTTCCGGTCAGCAACGCGGCCCTTCACGCCCGCCCTTCACTCAGCCCCGTCAGGTCCCCCAGAGTTTCCAGCCTCTTTAAATGTAGAAAGACTGTACCTAACCCTCCCGCACTTGGCTCATCCAGTCCAGCCTGTGGCCTCCACTGCTGTGTGTCATAGAGCTCTTTGGATGGAGGGAAGAACTGGCTGGACAGCAGAAAAGCCACCTCCCAGAATACCTCCACTTTTTCCTTCGCTAGTGGAACATTTGGCTTTTGTAGGAAAGGTACCTGGGCAGAGAGCTTATTTCATTGATGTTTCATGAATTTGCAAGAAAATTATTATAAAGGAAAGTTTTTAGTATTTTTAATTTTAAAACTTTATTTTTTATTTGGGAGAAGCTGTCTGCTGTATTTAGGGTAAACTATTCTTTGGGTTGGTTTTTTTTTTTTAATTTTCCAAATTTTTTTTATGAAAAACGGCAAATATAAAAGTTGAAAAGATAGTGTAGTGAACATCTGAATACCCTCAACCTGCTTATACCATTTGTGTGTGTGTGTGTATATATATATTTTTTATTTTTTTACTTTGCCATTTGTGAGTAAATGGGAGGTACCATGTGACTTTTCTGGGCTTCCCAGGTGGGTCAGTGGTAAAGAACCCCCCCACCAACGCACAAGATGAGGGTTCAACCCCTGGGTTGGGAAGATCCTCTGGAGAAGAAAGATGGCACCCCAGTTCGAATATTCTTGCGTAAAAAATTCCATGGAGAGAGGAGCCTGGCAGGCTATAAGTACATGGGGTTGCCAAGAGTCAGATGCAACTGAGCACACGCGTATGACATTTTACCTCTAAATCCTGCAGTATGTATCTCCTAAGAATAAAGCTCCCTTTTTTATTAGAAAGCAGCCTAGGAAAATAGTAGTAATACCATGACATCATCTTAACAGTCAGTCCGTATTTCAGTTTCTCCAAATGTCCTCGGACATTGCTGTTTTGGTTTTTCTTGTTGTTTGATTTGATTTTTCCAGAACTCTGACCCTTTCTGGGTTCCCACAAGACCTTGACTTGTTACATGTGGTTGCTTCTTCGCCCCGGCTCCTCTGGAACTGGTGCTGGCCTGGGCGGGATGGACTGACTCAGGGACCTCCGGGAGGAGAGGACCCTGGATATGCCTTAGAGATGGTCAGGTGTGGGGCGTGGGCTTGCCAGTTGGGAGGAGGCACTTGAGCTCTGCGAGCCGGCAGGTATTTGTAGGCTCCCGGGCTGACCTCTTGCCTTGACCTCCCTGGAGCTTCTCTGCTGAGAAAGCTACCCCACAGTCAGAGCTCTCAGATACCCCCTCTTCCTGCCAGAAAGAGATGGCACACTGGAAGTATAGTGGGACGACCGTAATCGAGTTCTGACCCAGACCGTGTGTGCTGACCCCCCTGCAGCTTTAGCAGAGAGTGAACCCCTATCTGTGGACACTTGAGATTTGATATACATGCCATGCTGCTCGCCAGCAGCCTGCCCCTGTCCCAGGTAACAATAATAGTCATACAACACAGTGAGTTCTCCCACAGCTGAGCACCTTCTGAGGCTTTGAGCCCAACATAAGAGGGTTTAATCTTTCACCTGGTGTCATGTGTTTTTTCAGGGCTGTTTTCCTTAATGCCTTTTATCTGTATTTACGCAGCAAGCGAGAGAAATGGTCTTAGAAATCATCCGAGAGAAAGACCAAGCTGACTTTCGAGGTGTGCGCAGTGACTTCAGCTCTCGAATGGGAGGAGGCAGTATAGAGGTATGCTCGAGTTACAGGTTAGTAGGCAAGCTTAAGGTTGAAGGCCACGTTCTGTTAGCATTCAACCTTGAGCAAGTTATTTAACGCCTATCTCATCTGCAATACCCAATAAGTATGCTTGCTTCCCTGGGGGTGTATGGAACGAGTGTCAGCTATAGTGAGGGATGCCAGCTGCGTGCATTTCAGGGACTGGGGTCTTTCCCCTGGCTTGGGGTTGTGCTTCAAGGCTTACCCCACTGCCCAGATGAAGACCCAAGGCCAGGTTCTCGCGGTGACCTGTGTTGTGATTGTATCTAACCCCTAAGCCTATTTTACTGATGAGGTGGAATAGGGTTGTAATGTATCCTTGATGTTGCTACAGCGTGAGTGGATCTTGCAAACATGATGCTTGATAAACTCAGCCCAAATGCAGAAGGTCAGACATCATATGGTTCCACCTACATGAAGCATTAGACTAGGCAGAGAGACAGAAAATAGAATAGAGGTGACCAGGGCAGTGTGGTTTCACAGATACCGACTGCTTATTGGAGTGATGAGAAGGTTTGGGGCATAGGCGTCAGCGATGGTTACACAGCACTGTGATGGTATTTAATGCCGTTGAAATGTCACGTTTACAGTGGTTAGAGTGATAAGTACTATGTTACATGTATTTTACCACAAAAGAGTGAAGGACCATGTACCAATGTGTATGGTACATTTATGCTTATTTCATAGAATTTGGAAGATAAATCTTAAATATTTTTAAAACTCTTTATCAGGTTTATTCTTGCTTTACTTCATTTTTGTAACTATGTTTGATCAAGTCTCATACCTGCTAGATGCATTTAATGGACAGGAATGCAGTCATCAACCACAACATTTTTCCTAAGAGGAAAAAAATATGCTTTATGTATCATTTCCAGCAATGTGTTGTAATAAAAGTCATTGTATGTATACACACTTACACCAGACTTGCAGAAAAGACAGGTTTGCAGGGAAATGCTGACGAGGTTTTGTTTCTCTGTGCTCAGGTGTCTGTGCCTAGGTTTGCTGTCGGGATTGTAATAGGAAGAAATGGGGAAATGATCAAAAAGATCCAGAATGATGCCGGTGTGAGAATTCAGTTCAAACCAGGTTGGTTTTGATGATTCTCGAAATCTTCAGCATTATGAAGAAGTAAAGAACACCTCACAAAACAAGGTCTTTGTTTTGTTAGCCAGCTGTGTGTTCTTTACTCTCTCTCTCACCTTTTCTCTCTTTAGCAACATTCTGTTACCAGATTTCCAGTCCAGTTTCCCCTCCAGCCCTCATTTCTTTCTGTGGATTTGCTGGCAGGGTCATGCTTCATGTACCAGAACACACTAGCCCAGGAGTGTCCAGGCCTTTTTCTTTTTTTTCTTTAGATCAGTAAAAGTTAAGGGAGTAGGGTTCAATATTAGCATTTCCAGCTTTTAATTTGCTAATTAAAGATTTAAGAGCAAACACCTTATTTTTTATTTCATAAAATTAAAGATAAAACCATTAAAAAAAAAATATTGTCCTTCCCTGGTGGTCTAGTGGTTAAGGCTCTGTGCAGGAGGTCCCAGGTTCTATCCCTGGTCAGGCAACTAAGGTCACACAAAGCACCGTGGCGTGGCCAAAAAAAAAATCTTAAGGACAGTTAAGTGTTACAAATTTACTTTTATGAGCAAAATTATCTACAGTGTCTTTATTTTCCTCATCTCTCTGAAAACGGGAAAACATGATAGACATACTTGGAAAATATGGCCATAGCTCAGGTCTGTTTTCAAGTTTAGTTTCTGTGATTTTTTTTTTTTTTAACATTTATTTATCTGGCTATGCTGTGTCTTAGTTGTGGCATGTGAGATCTAGTTCCCTGACCAGGGATCCAACCTGGGCCCTCCGCACTGGTGGCGCGGAGCCCCGACCGCTGGACCACCAGGGAAGTTCTGTGATACCTCTTTTAAACGGCTGTAATTGCGTAATGAGGTTTGACAGAGACCGTGCAGAAAGATGTAGCCATGCATGTTTCCCTGCCTAAAATGTGTCCTAAATGTAGAGATGTGTTCTTATTACCCCTTCAGTGGTGGTAGGAACACTGACTGCAAATCAGATTGATGCTTGTTTCCTCCTGAAGCAGGGCTTTTCCTAATCCCATCTCTCCCGTCTTGTTCCACAGATGACGGTATTAGTCCGGAGAGAGCTGCACAGGTGATGGGGCCCCCGGACCGATGCCAGCACGCAGCGCATGTCATCAGCGAGCTTATTCTCACAGCACAGGTGGGTCCGCCTCTCCAGAGTTCTCGTGTCTCACCCTGGAGAAGCACCCTGGAGCAGTCGCCTCCTCTCAAGTCCCATTTCTAAAAACCAGTACTCTCGTCAGTTACCTCCCTCCAAGATTACAGCCAGCAGCTTCTCTCTGTCTGTCTTTTAACTGCCTTCATTTTATTTTTTCCCTGCCAGTTTATTATTATTATGCCTTTTTATTATTGCAGAATCTAGATTGTCTTCACAAAAGTAAGTTCCTGACTATTTAAGCCACTTGGAGGAGTCATAGTGCAGCCGGCCGGGTTTCGAACAGTCGGGCACACCCTATTATAAAACAAGTCAAGTCTGCTCTTAGCAGGCACTTCGTGATCGGCCAGAATTTTAAAGCTGTCTTCAGGCACCAGAGTCCGCACTCACGTTCACATTTCTCTGGAATGAGAGCGGGCTCACGTGACACCTTCCCCCGCTGTGCAGCCCGTACTCCCCATTGCTCTGGGGAGCTATTGTAGCTGCTGGTCGGTTGTCATGCCATGTCTCCCAGGTTTGTAGGAAAAGTCAGAGCAGTAGGAGCTGAAGAAAGAAGCAAAAGGTTAGAAGCCATCATCCCAGCTCTACCATCTTTCATGTGGCCTTTGGCAACCTAGCCATTGAGCCCTTCTGGGCATAGTTTTCTCAGCAGCAAGCCAGGGAGGTTGTTTGTACCTGGTGGGACACCCCACATGATCCCCTGAGTCATCTGGGGGTGTACCTGTTGAGGTTACAGATCCATGGACCACCACCTTCCCCACCGCCCCACCCCAGATTCCTGAATCAGAATATCCAGGAGTGGCTTGGGCTGCCCATAGTCCCCAGGCAGTTCTTAGGATGAGGCAGGTTCAGAGAAGAGTCACGGATTCCTGTCTGACATCTTCTTCGTGGTAAGAACTGATGATCCCGGAACTGCAAAGCTGTGAGATGAGGAGGAGACAGCCTTGTCTCCCAGAGCCCAAGGCATCCGCTTGTAGAAAGTCGGCTGCGTGTGTGCGTTCTCATGTAGATCCCTAAATCACCTTGTTTGCTGGTCGTCTGTCGCTCATAAAAGCAGAGTGCAACAGGAGGCAGTCGTCAGCTCGGCTTCCTGCTGGTCTAGATTCCGGGTAGACATTCGGTTCACTCTTGGCCCACAGCAGCCGGTTCACTTACTCTGCGCTGTGTCACGAGTCTGTTGAGCTGCCCCTTCCCTGAAGGAGGTCTCAGCTCCACCGGGTTTGCCCTCAACATTGAAAAGATTTTCAGGGCTGCCGCTCCTGAGCGCCTCACAGAATAGAGGCCGGAATGACTGCTTCGCCCTGGAGAGAAGGGGGTCTTCCTCTCTTGGCCGCCAGATGTAGGCCTTCTGTCTGCTGGGCGAACAGTAAGAACACATCGGAGGCCCCTCCAGCCCCAGACCACGGGTGGGTGTGCCTGGCTTCCCCTCCCTCTTTTGAGGAATGAGATAACCAGTTTTGGTTGATTTGCTTTTGTTTTTAACCCTTTTATTCCTCTTGCTGGTTGGATTGCAGGGTGCTGTGCTTTAGCTGACCCTTTTCAACCCCATGGACTGTAGCCCGCCAGGCTTCTCTGTCCATGGGGCTTTCCAGGCAAGAGTACTGGCATGGGTTGCCATTTCCTCCTCCAGAGGATCTTCCCGACCCAGGGATTGAACCAGCGTCTCTTAGTTTTCCTGCATTAGCAGGCAGGTTCTTTACCACTAGCGCCAACTGGAATTGCAAGGTAGTCTGACTCTCAGAGCAGTGTCTGAATTGTTCTTTATAGCAAACCCTTGTCGGGGGAGGGCCTGAAGTCACCCTTGCCATTCACGTGTCACTTTCAAAAGCCCATACGTAGCTCTTTAGGCTTCTGGTAGGCTCAGCACTGAGAAAACCAGCTCCTGATACCTGTAGACTGGGGCCCAGTGATTAAAACTCCCAGATCAGGGCTCTGGGCTTCAGACCTCAGGCTTTCTACCTGACTGCCTGGTTTAGCTGGGTGTGTTGGTGCTGTTTATGGAACCACGTGATTTGTCTGCGCACGTCTCCTCGAATGTTCCTGTGATTTGTGTTAATCCTGGTTTTAAAGGAGCACGTCAGAGTCTGAAATGTGGGAGAGGTGCTCGGGTCCTGACGTGTGGCTTTGATCGTGTCCTGTCGCTCAGCCTCCTCCCCAGAGAGGGAAACTCATGCTGGAGGCAGCGGGGAAGCACCACTTGAGCTCCGCTTTCTTCCAGGAGAGAGACGGCTTCGGAGGCCTGGCGGCGGCCCGGGGCAGAGGCCGCGGCCGCAGCGACTGGAGCGGGGGCACCCCCGGCGGCGCCCAGGAGGTGACCTACACTGTGCCGGCTGACAAGTGTGGCCTCGTCATCGGCAAAGGTAAGCGGTGCTGCACTGCTCAGCCTGAAGGCAGACAGGCCGCACGTCCAGTGCCTCCGAAGCACGAGGTTCACGCCGTTTTCTACCCTTGACCAAAGGGGCCAGGTGCGAGGCTTCTGCTGCCTTCCAAGGCACCCTCCTTGCCTGGGCCTTCTCGTGAACGGGGCAGAGCGAGTACTTCATCACCGCGTGGAAACAGATGTTGTATAAGGGAGACCAGCTGCCTGCTGAAGCAGCCTGGGTTGTTGGAAAGGCACAGGTGAGGGGCCCCTGACTGTTTGTCAGTGGACTGATTGGGGATTAACTCACTTGCAAGGAACTTGGAGGAACCATTCAGATCATTTCTTCCAAGAAGATTGCTTTCTGACAAGTGCGTCACTTTTTGCCTTACTGGATTTGGGTTTTTGGTCTGTATTGATGAAACACGTGAAAATGGCTTTATCTTTTCAGTATGTTTACCATGAGTAACAGACACCCTGTGGAGGGAAATAAAAATTGGTTTGTTAGTTGTTTTTAGGCATTTTAGAGAACATTAGGTAAGAAGCCCTTGTTACTGGCTAATGTGGCTGCTGCTTCAGTGAAAAGCAAGGGAGAGAGCAGGCCGGGCTCTGGGCCATCTGAGCTGGCCCGGCAAGAAAGGCTGCTGAGAGCAGGTTTGGGCCTCTGAGGCAGTAGGCCCAGCTTCTCCGCCCTCTAGGCAGAGCCCCTGAGCTGGCAGGAAACTCCTGTTCAGCACCGGGTGTTCTGTTTGCTTCTCAGTTCATTTCTTTTGTACGTATCTGACAACATATGGAAGATATAAAAACCATTTTCTCCCAGAGTTTCCCCAATTTCTGTGATCACCAGGCATCTTCTAGCCGTTGGAGGGGTGCTGGCATCCCACGGAACGCGGCCCAGGGACATCTTCACCCCCAGAAAGCCGAGGCTGCCGAGGCTAGTGCCCCCAAGCTGGCCTTCGGTCGTCTCCCAGAGTCCGTTCTGGGCCCTGCTCTCAGACACTGTGTGTTTTATGCTCTTTTAAAACGTTTTATCTCCTGTATCTGTGCTGTCTCTTGGTTATTAACCTCTCAGAGGTGGGAGGAATGACGTGAGTTTGTTCTGATTTTCTGGCAGGGCGTATTCATGCTGGGAGGTGTTCAGTGGACATTGTTAGCTGCCCAAATGCTGCGATCATTCAGACATGTGACCCAGACCGTCAGCTGGCCTACTGCCATGACGTTAAATCCAGCTGACGCCTTGGAGTTCGAGAGTCAGATCTCGGTTTTTCTGTGCTTTTGGAGAACGGTCATGTCAGTGAAGGTTTCATGGGAAGTGTCTTCTCCAGAGCTGGCGGAGCCTTGCTGTTGGTGCTGTGACAGTTGCTTGTAGTCGGTGATGCCTCAGCGCTCACAGGACAGCCTGTCTGTCCTCTGTAAGGTCCTCCTGAGTGGTCCCCAGAGGAGGGAGGCGGCAGAATGCAGCAGTCACAGATGCTGTGTCCTACCGCTCCAGGAGCAGCCTCAGGAAGCCAGGATGTATTTCGCTGGGGCAGTAGCTGGGGTCTTTCTATAACTCCCTCCCCACAAGGGCTGGGTCTGAGGTCTTCCTGTTTCCTTGGGAAAGGTGCCGGGGTGAGGGGTGCCACCCGCAGGCAGGCCTGCTCCCACCCCCCTACCCCCCACCCCCCCCACTACAGCCCTTGGACAGACGCTGCGCCTCCCTGGGCCCCTGCTGGATTTCCATGATAAATACAGCAATGGTGACAGATAGTGTGGCCAGCCCTGCTCTTGTCAGCCAGGCCTTTTAGCAGGTTTGATTAATTGCTTTACGATTTCACGTCCGGCCGGGGGGCCACTGGTGGGTCGCTTCTGCCCCCCATCAGGTGGAAGAATGGAGCAGGCTGCTGAATGTGCCTGGAGACAGCCACCATGTGCCAAGCTGGTGACCTCATTTTGCAGGAAGATGAACTTAAATTAACTCCTTCCGGCCCCTTGCAGTTTTTCGGTGCCTCCTCATTGTATTAGCATGCGCCCGGCGCCTCGGGGAAGAGTCTGGGGCTGCAGGCCCGAGTGCCTGACCTGAAGGAGGGAGCTGCTGGCTGGGCCTGCGAGTTCTCAGTCCCAGGCATGCATGCCCTTTCCTGCTCTTGGCTCCGGGACCAAGCTGTCTGGGCAGAAGTGGGATGTGCAGTGAAGGGTCTCCGACCTGTTCTTAGCTCTTCATCAGTCCCCCCAAACGCTCTTGCCTAGGAGCGAAGCTGCTTACCTTTCATGATGCAGAGAAGAAAATTCACAAGCTGTGGGTAAAGGTTAGTAGTTTGGGGGCCGGGAGGGACTTGTACCGACCCGGAAGTAGAGCGAAGCTGCTGAAGACTATGACTTTCTCGCACTGGCTAGCGCTGCCCCCAGGACCATGTGTTTGCTCGAGGCAGAAAATGCAGGGACGCTGTGCTTACACTGTAGCAGATCTTCAAGAAAACCATCCATTCAGCCTTTGGGTCAGCTGGGCTTCTCTTTTTATGAATTTCCTTTTAAATTGAGCACCACCCTAAACCCAGCTAGCATCCTGCCCAAACTGATGCTGAGCCAGGCTTTCCTGAATGCCCACAGCCGCCTGGTTTCCTTCCTGTGATGCCAAGGGCCGCTCACGCTGCCTTCAGGGAGAACGGCCAGACCCAGGCCCCATCTTGGCTCCCGGGCCCTCGTAGACTCCCCTGGTGCTTTGAGGATGAGATGAGACAAGGTGCAGGCTGTGCCTGTTGATGGGGCCCCTTACTCACCTTTGCCTTGATGCTTTGTGTACATGTGGGTTTCCAGCCATGCGGGTGAGGGGCAGGCTGGGGAGTGAAGGATTGTGGACACATTAGTATGAAATGACAGTTGGAGGTTAGTTTTGACTCTGGGTGGGGAGGGGTGACACAGAGACTGGCCTCTAGCCTTCGCTTTGATCCTCTGAGGCTCCCTGGTACCCTACTCCAGATTTTATACAGACTGTTCTCCAGTTTTATAAAATCCTGTGCTCCACATTCTCCTTGTATTCTGGCTTTACCCCACCCCAAAGAGCAGAGCGGATCTGTAAGTTGTGTGAAATTTGAAAAGAAGAATCAAACCATTGTTACCCCGGTGGAGCTTTTGTTACGCAAATTTCATTAAGAGACTGGGACTCTCCCATATTTTCAAAGAGTCCAACTACATTTTCGTTAGCCCCGCTCCACCCAGGCTTCTGTGACCCCCATCCTCAGCCTGCCTCTCCGTCTAGACCCGCCCCCGCCCCCGGGGAACACAGAGATTTGAGAAGCGACAGGACGGGGAATTAAAGGCCGGATGGGCTCTGGGTGTCGCTGGGCCTGTGGCCGTCTGTTTGACCTGTGGAGGGAGGGGACCAGCTGTGCGGTGACCCCCCCGCTGGGGCTGAAGGCCTCCATTGTGCCAGGGAGGAGCCACCGGCTCGCCATCCTTGGGCGGAGAAGGAGGGAGCGCCTTCCCCAGCTGAGCTCACTGTGTGTAAATCTGCAGTCCAGGGCGCCTCAGCCCAGGACAGAGACAGGGACCAGTGGCTGCTCCATGGGCTCCATGCCTCAGCCTGGCTCAGAAAGCAAGACCAGCTTCACCGCAGAAGTCTGGTTTCACAGGTGAGACAGCCCTAGTTTTGACTAGAACCATTCTCAAGCATAAGTGGACAGGACTTGTCAACTCTTAGGACGAGCGCTGGTGGGCGGAAAGCTCCCCCTCCTCCTCTGCGAGCTCCAAGCTTGGGGTTTGCCGCAGTCGCTGCTTACCCTTGTGTCTGTCCTGCCGCCCACAGGGGGCGAGAACATCAAGAGCATAAACCAGCAGTCGGGAGCCCACGTGGAGCTTCAGCGGAACCCCCCCCCCAGCACCGACCCCAGCCTGCGGATATTCACCATCCGGGGGCTCCCTCCGCAGATCGAGGTGGCCAGACACCTCATCGATGAGAAAGTGGGCGTACGTACGCGGGCCCTGCCGCCCGGCTCGGGAGTCGCGGGGGTTTCTTTTGTCTGTCCGAGGTGCCTGCTTCCCCCCAGAACCTCACACTTCCTGGGCCTCTGGGTCCTCCTGTGATGCAAGGGCCGCAGCCCCCTCCCCCTGTGCCGAGGGGCAAGGTCATGGTGCAGGGACACGGGCCAGGCCCAGACGCGCAGGGCGCCCCTGGCCACCACTGCTCGGCCCGAGCCGCGGCCCCGCAGGCTAGAGGAGCAGCCGGGCGGCAGCCTCCCCCAGCTCTGCCCCTGGACCCCCACGGGCCTCGCCCTGGTGGCCAGCCCCTCAGGCAGCGTTCATTGACTCTGGCTTTAGTTTCAGGCGCCTCAAAGCAGATAAAGAAAGGGAGTGTTGATGGAGGACAGATGGGCCACTGCTCACCTCAGAGGGGCCGTAGAGTGGCAGAGAGAGCCGTGGGCCGGCCTAAGTTGACGGGAGAGTCCAGCAGGTTGGTCCCTCCCCCAGGGCGGCACGCCAGGGCAGGCGCGGTGGTGCAGGACTGGCGGCGTGGCGCATCGCCACCCAAGGGGCAGCAGCCGCCCCGCAGTCAGGCCCTTCCGTGGGGAAGGAAGGCTAGTGAGTGCCGCAGGGTGCCTTTACCCCACGAGTCTCTGTCTCCCCGGAGGCTGTGGTTCGTCCCGGGGCGGGCCTGGGCAGAGGGCACCGGTGCAGCCGGCGGGCAGTGAGAGTTCCCTCTGTGCCCTGACAGGGGACCAGTCTCGGAGCTCCTGGACCCTTTGGACAGAGTCCCTTCAGCCAGCCGCCTGCTGCACCTCATCAAAAGTGAGTCTTCTGCACCTGTGTGGACTGCGAGAATTCCCTGCCCACCTAGGAGGCCCTTCTTTGCAGCTATTCTGGGGATGCCAGCCAGAAGCCCGGGGTGTGGGCAGAACCCGTCCCCGTCATCCCTCTGGCCTGTCCATGGCTCACTGACCAGCGCTGGGCTGAGAGCCTGCCCAGAGGGCAGAGGGTCCCCTGGCCTGTCAGCATCCCTAGGGAGGGCTTCCCGCCCTGGGCTGGGTTGGGGAAGGGAGTCTCTTGTGAAAGCCCTTCCTGTGTTGGGTCTTCAGCTCTTGTCTTTATTTTTCCCACTTTCTTTCAGCACCTTTCCTCCAAGGAGCTCAGGGTGCTTCCCAAACATTGCTGCTAAAGTGAACGGAAACCCCCATAGCGCCCCTGTGAGGTGGGTGGCCTGCCTTCACTCTGCACACTGGCTTCTCGGGAGACCTTGGTGCTGGGGGGTGGGGGGGGTGACTGGTGGGGAGGGGGTGGGGGGGTGACTGGTGGGGAGGGGGTGGGGGGGTGACTGGTGGGGAGGGGGGTGTGCCCTGGCCTGGAATGAATGGCCCTTGTCCTCCGCAGTGGTCCTCCTGCCTTTCTGACCCAGGGCTGGGGCAGCACCTACCAGGCGTGGCAGCAGCCCACACAGCAGGTTCCAAGTAAGTGATTCGGGAGGAGGCAGGACCGCCCCCCACCCCCCAGACAGGCCTCCTGGGGCTTGGGGCACGTCTCCAGCTGGGGGGGACCTGGGCCTGAGGACTTCTCAAACCTTTCTGTCCCACCAGCCCTGTCCTCCTCAGGGCTGCAGCCTTCACTCCTGTTCCCTGCCGAGGGTCCGAGAGGCCTGCGGTTTGGCCTGAGTGCCCCTGCCCCGCACCCCACCCGCCCCACACTGGGTGCCCACCTGCTCTCTCCCTCTGGTCTCCAGGCAGCTTGGCCTGAATGTCCCCGCCCCGCACCCCACCCGCCCCACACTGGGTGCCCACCTGCTCTCCCGCTCTGGTCTCCAGGCGGCTTGGCCTGAGTGCCCCCGCCCCACACTGGGTGCCCACCTGCTCTCCCGCTCTGGTCTCCAGGCGGCTTGGCCTGAATGCCCCCGCCCCACACTGGGTGCCCACCCGTTCTCCCACTCTGGTCTCCAGGCGGCTTGGCCTGAGTGCCCCCACCCCGCACCCCGCCTCCCCTGCACTGGGTGCCCACCTGCTCTCCCCCTCTGGTCTCCAGGCGGCCTCCTCCCTGTCTTCTTTTCTGGCAACATCTTAGGAAGGGACTCTTTCTATCTCCTGAACTTTCAGAAAACACAGTTAGAAAATTTGCTCTTAAGAAAACTGATTGTAAAAGAGAAAGAGGTTGCTGGAGTCACACCCACACCACACCCTCTCTCCAGCCTCCCATCAGCTTCAGGGACTCATTCTTGAGTTCTGTCGCTGGTAAAGCTTATTTTTCATAGGCTTCCCCCATACCACCCCCCCGCCCCCCCCCCCCCCACAAAAAAGAGCCAAAAGCCCCACGAAATTGCTTACCTTAGGTTCTTTTGTTTTCGGACATCTGAAGGGCCAGCCTGGTGGTGTTTGGAAAGCGCTCTTCAGCGCCTTGGCAGGCTTCCCTCGGTGCCAGGCCACTGGACACACTGCAGCTTTGCTCTCAGGGGCTGGGCCCAGGGTTCCCCCCACCCCCCAGCAGAGCGCTGGCTGTGAGCCCTGCCCCAGGCACCTGTCAGATCCATAGCTGGAGAAGCACCCAGGAGTCCGGAGCCTGGCTGGATGGCCTTAGGCGTGTACCCCCTTCTCTGGGGCTCCATTTCTTTTGTCAGTGAAATGAAGGATTTGGATTTGATTTCTAAAGTACATGTGAGCTCTGACACTGCATGGCTGTGTTTTTTACCTTCTCTTCCCTGGCATTTTCTTAACAAAACGTTTTACACGTGCAGAATATCCTTAAGAACTCCACCACGAACACCTTCACACCACCCAGGTTCTTCCTCCCCATTGCACAGTGCTCGCTCTCCCCACAGCCCGGCACATCTCCTTTCCTCCTGTTCCACCAGAAGGCACCCCCAGCGTGGGAAGCGGCCTGGGTCAGGGCTCTCCCATGCCCATCACCCAGGACAGAGAACTGGGGAGGAGCCCCTGACTGGTGAAGCTCTCCCCTAAAGCTGCAGGGTTCACGTGCATCTCTGAGGGCCTGGGGGTTCCTGCAGAGCCCACCCTGCTGCTGCCCCAGGCCCAGGTGGGTAAGGAGTCAGCAGAGGCACGTGGGCCGGGGAAGCGGAGCGCAGCTCGTCCTGGTTCTTCAGCAGCTTCATCTGTGCTGTCGCTTGGTTTACTCGGGAATTGAGAACTGATTTTGGCCCGTGAAATCTTGTTGAGAAGAAACCCCCGTTGCCCACGCCCCCCATGGGTGCTCCCTCTGCCCCGTCCCTCACGCCTGGCCTTCTCCGATCGACAGCCTCCTGTCATCAGCGTCCAGGTCCGAGTCTGGTCCTGTCATGGTGGTCCTACCCCGGTAGGGTGGGGGCTCTTTCCCCAACCCGTGCCCCTCTCAGTCCTCAGTAAATTAACTCTTGGGGAAAGCATTTGACCATGAAACCTGATTTTGAGTATGTCCTTCCTGCCTGAGGATGAGATGGTTGGGTGGCATCACTGACTCAATGGACATGAGTTGGAGCAAGCTCCAGGAGTTGGTGATGAACAGGGAAGCCTGGTGTGCTGCACTCCATGGGGTCGCAAAGAGTCGGACATGCCTGAGCGACTGAACTGAGCTTCCCACCTGCTGCAGGCGGTGATTCTAACCGAAGGAAGGACATTGGTGGGGCCTTCACAGGGGGACACACAGGCCAGCCCTCAGCAGAAGAAAGGTCCCACCTTGTCTGTGGTCAAGTCTAGTAACCGCCCCCCCCCCACACCGCCTGATGCCCCAGACTGACTGCTGCTGCTCTGCGCCTCCCACCCCAGCCTTTCCGCACCCAGTAATTCAGAGAGGAGGGCAGGGGCCACCCCACACACGTCCTCTACCCGCCAGCCCACCCTGGACAGTGCGAGGCTGGGTGGGGGTCAGGTGTACGTTTTGGCGTCAGTCCCTCGCTGCGTGTACTTCGTCTTGTCATCTTGAGCAGTTTCTGGAACTTTCCCTATGTGTCTCCTGTAATTTTCTCCTTGTCCAGAGGCAGCCATCAGTCTTTGAATAGAAGGGGCAGTGCAGGGGAGTAGTCAGTGCCGTTTGGACTCTCTGTCCATCTAAGGGCCAATCCAGGGAGCTGCAGACAGCGCTCGGGGCCTCAGGCTCCGGCCTCGGAAGCCCAGGTCTCTGACCCAAGGGAGTCAAGGCCGCTCCTGCTGCTTGCCCCAGCCTCACGGGGCTCAGTGGCATCCGCCCCCGCTGGCCTGGGGGGCCCTGCCAGGGGTGGGCCTGAGCCGGCCTGCCTCCTTCCTCCCAGGCCAGTGAGTGAGTGCGGAGAGCAGGGCCCAGAGCCCTGACTGCCTCTGTGTTCTCCGCGCAGGCCAACAGAGCCAGCCACAGAGCAGCCAGCCTGACTACAGCAAGGCCTGGGAGGACTACTACAAGAAGCAGAGTGAGTGCTTCAGCCTCTGCACAGGGAGGGGCCCGGAGCCCGTGGCCCCGTCACCTTCGCCACGTGCCCTGTGTGCGTCCATCTGGGCATCTGCCTTTGTCTGCTCCACCCACCCCAACCCTGTCAGCGAGACGCGCGGGCATCCTTTGCCTTCCTCCCCTCCTCGATCTTCCCTTCCGGGCTCCACACGGGGCAAGCCCCAGCCCAGGCTGTCCATGTGAGAACCCTTGGTTAGACCCAGACCGGCCGGGGGCTGTTGACTGTCGGCCGCCTTGCCACCCGGCCGCTGCCCGGCTCTCCCTGGCCATCGCGGGCACGTGAGACGGGGAGGAGGGAGACTCAGGCTGCGAGAGGGACTGAGGCCGCGGGAGACTCTGAGGCTCTTCTTCCAAAGTAAGCTCTTCGTTGTGCCAGTTTTCTCCACTAAGCCAGTTTTTTTAAAAAGAGGAGAAAGCTTCATAACGGCAACCCCCCAAAAAAACCTGCTGCAAGTGAATCATTTCAGGTGAGTCCTGAGCCCTCCGTGCGCATCCCACAGTGCTGGGCCAGCGCACTCAGGTGTGGCCAGAAGAGGCATCTCGTGTCCTGAGTCTGAAGGGTGTCACTTGCTGCTCTGAAGAGCGCGGGTCAGACACTGTCAGAGAAGCAGCCATCCTGTGTTTGCGATCGTTACCAGGTCCATAGCCCTTCTAGGGCCGGGGCCTGGTCAGCGGGGTCACCGTCGCCTGGAGCAGCCAAACCCCCCCAACCCCCACGGTCCAGATTCTGGACCCCCCTGGGCTGCGATGCCCTGTGCAGGCGCGCGTACACACCCCCGCTGGGGCACCCACTTCCTCGCCTTCCCTTCTCCCACTCTGGCCCCGGGCACTGGCAGGGAGCTGGCTGGACAGACAGATGGACGCCGAGGACGTGGCTGATGACAGAAGCAGACTGTAGGTGTGGTCGGGACCCAGGCGAGGGAGCGCTGACAGCCGTGCCTGGGCAGGCCACGTCTGCCCGGACAGTGTGGGCACCAGGCGCTTGGTCCAGGCGCCCCCTGGGAAGCCTTCCAAGAGGCTCTGGGAAGGGGTCCCTGCAGACTGACCGTGCCCTTCCCCTCCCAGTAACTGGCGCTCTGCTTTGCCCGTCAGGTCACGCCGCCAGCGCCGCGCCCCAGGCCAGCACCCCACCGGACTACACCATGGCCTGGGCGGAGTACTACCGGCAGCAGGTTGCCTTCTACGGGCAGACGCTAGGGCAGGCGCAGGCCCCCAGCCAGGTCTGTAGCCGATCGCCCGCAACACCGGGACCGCCCGGGCCTCCGCTCCCCCTCCCTAAGCCTTCTGCGTGTGCATGACCCCGGCCCAGGCAGTACAGAGCCACCACCTTGGCCCCCTCCTCGCCCCTGCTGGAACAAACTGGAGCCTCTTAGGGAAACAATAGGTTAGGCAGACCGCCGAGCTGAGCGGCCTCGGTGTCTTCCTCTGGACCCAGGCTCCCAGTTGTAAGTGAGCATGCCAGGCTGAGCTGGCCCGGGCAAGCATGGCACTGCCCCTGGGGACTGTGGTGGCCACTGCCGAGTGCTGTTCTTGAAGAGGGTAGGGTGGCCAGGCTGTCGCGCTCATCCCCAGTCCGCAGTGAGGGGCAGCAGGCGGAGGGCGAGTGCCCCCTGCAGAGGCCGGAAACCAGAGGGCTCTGTCCACAAACAGCTTTCTTCCAAATGTGGCGAAGACAGGGGACCAAGGACTCCCACAGCTGATGCCAGTCAGGTCCCTGTGGACAGTCCCTTGGTGACCACAGGCCCTGAACCCCCAGGCCAGTCTGCCGTCTCACTGGGAAGCTGGGCCCTGTGGGGACAGGAGCTGAGCGGGGGCGGCGGTAGGTGACCGAGGAGGAGTGTCACTCGCTCACTCCCCTCTCCCCGCCCAGATCCCTGTGGAAGGAGGTGCCTGAGGCCTCCTGTGTGAGAGCTTGTCTGGGCCAGATCCCGGGGTGCGAGGCCGGGAAGGCACTTAGACATTGGTGTTCACGCGGGGGTGTGTGTGTGTGTGCACGCCCAAGCACGCGTGTGCCAGCGTCCGTTACCTCCATGCAGACAGAGCCCCAGACAGCACACCAGCACCTGAGACTGCCCTCAGACTAACCTGTCTCCCCCTTCCTTCCACAGGAACAGTAGGACCGAGACCCGCGGCTCCCCTCCCCTAAAAGCATTGTGAGCAAAAACCTATTTGTAACAGAGGTTTTTAGATTTGCAAACCCTTTGATGAAGAACCTTTGTTTTGTTCTGTGAAACACTATATTTAGATTAACAGAATTTTTCTAAAAATCGGGAGAATTAGTTACTAAAAATTGCTGACAATTTTTGTTTCATTATTTTTGTTCGTTACTTCAAATGTATAAGCTCTGGGAATCTTTTTGGAGCAATACCTGCAAATTCTGGCCCCAGAATGTGCCTCAGAGCAGTGACATTTCAACATGGTGTGTTCTGTTTTTGTTTTGTTCGTGTGTCTTTTTATTTACAGTTTTTTCTGTTGCAACAGAAAAAAGTGGCTTGGAAGTCTTAGGTGGTGTGTAACAAATTCTTTAAAAAAATTTTTAAACAGTATTTAAATATTCTTAAATGTGTAAATTCATTAAATGTTTTACTTCTAATTTCTTGTATCTTGGCTGTCTGGTTTTATTGCATTTTTTAAAAAACTGAACTATTATGTATTGTAATTAATTATGTGCATTCTGAATTGAGACAGATAATTGTATTGCTGTCCAACAGGGATCGGGAGGGGGCATTTTTTAGGGTTTGTATAATTTCTAGAGTTCTAAAGGGGTTAATAATATAAAAATGTTGTTGTGTGTTTAGCAGACGTCTTTTCACGTCTCCATTATCTACCTGTTGCAATTGTGTATCTAAGACCTCCAAGCTTGTTTTAAAAACAAAACAAAAAGCCTTTCTCTATTCTCTCAAAAATATAAATACTGTTATTTTTAATATTAAAAATAAATTCAATATAACTTTTAACAAACACTGTGGAACATTAAACCGCATAAAAATGTAGTAACTATTTTTTAATTCCAAGGTGTTTTTTGCTTTTTTCTTTTAAATATTTTCTTAATATTTGTCAAATTAACTAGATGAATAAATAAATCTAGCATTAACCGCAATATGAATTAAATAATTTTGGTTTAATAAAAGGGATAATATGATTTCCAATGTTTACTGTAGTGTATCTTGTACAGGTAACATGTATTTTTAAAGGAAAGAAAAACGGAATTGAAGCTATTTTTTTTTCTTGCATTTTTCAGTTGACCTGGGGGACATTCCGTTTGAGATGTACTGAAGTTACAGTGTCTGGGGGTTTTCTCCTTTTTTTTCCTTATAATGCTTGAAATGTCTAACTATTAAAAAAGGCAATTGGAAAATGTTATGCATGTGTTTTTTTGTTGTTTTTTTTTTAAAGACGTGTTCTTTTTATTTGACTGACAATTCATTTTACACTCTACATAATAAAATTTCCACAAGACATCTTGTGGGCAAAGTATTTTTCGGTCTGTTTGCTTCCGGTCTTCTTGTTCCTCCCGTGGCCCCTGCCTGCCACCCGCCCCTCCAAAGAAAGGCAAGGCTTCTCAGCCCGTCACCGTGTGCTGCGTGGCTGCGTGGTGGAGCTGATCGGGCACAGCCTGCATTTGCAACTCCTTCGTTAAGCTAATTTTATCTTAATGGCTATGCATCATCTGACAGTTTTGACTTTAGAGCCTGGGTTACCATCAGCCCCTCTTACCTGTCACATCTACGCATCTCTCGATGTGGGTGTGACACCAAGAAGTCAGTAACGGGTCTCCTTGCTGTCATCGTAAGTGGAGCCGGAAGATTCACAGAGGGCAGTCGATCCGGGGGCGGGCGGCGGGGGGTGGTCCACCCACGTCCCCGCTCCTGAGTCAGCTCCCTCCCACCCACCTCCCCACACACCCCTGGGAAATCAGAACCTAAACGGGGGCAGCCTGGACGTGGCCCGGTGCATCGTTTCATCGGCCACCCCGCTGGTTCCTTCCACAGCCTGGGGTCCACCCCTTCCATGGATGGGTGCTGTTTTCTCTCAGCCCCACCAGTGGTGGGACCTGGGCAGCTGGGAGAGCTGGAAAGTGCCAGCAAACATGCTCGTTCCGTTTCAGTGTTTTTATGAAGGAGGCAAAAAGCGGTGCCCTTACCCACGGGTTGAAGCCAGGGAGGGTCCTGTGGATTCAGGACATGGGCACGCTGTGGGCCCTGGACTGGAGGGTTTTTGAGGGGGTAAGGAGATGGGCCTTTGAACTCGTTTTCCTGCTTCCTTTCCCGTTGGTGGAAGTGACCAGAGCTCACTTTGAACTGAGCTCTCCCCTTGACTCTGAACTCACCTCCCTCTGCTGTGAGCCATGTGCGTGAGGCACCTCTTCGTTTAGACACAGGGCTGCAAGGAGGACCCTGTTTAGAACCTCCTTATGGCTCATTCTCATGGCGTGTGACTCCCGTTCTGGTCCCTTTTCTTCTCTCTACCCCAGGCTCTTAAGAGGAGGGGGAAAAAAAGCATCTGTGGCTCCTTTAGGCCAACAAGGGGTGTGGAGAGCCGCCCATCTGTAGCCATTCTGAGGCCTGTTGAGAGCCGGAAGACAAAAAGGAGACGTGGCATCTCTGACTACACCTCTAGAGAATCGACTTTGACGTTGAGAAATTGAATAGTAAAAGCCACTTGGAAAGAAGGAGGGGGTCACGCCAGAGAAGGGCATAAACGCTGATGGTGGGAATGGGGTTTAGGGAGACGGCATTATAGAGAAGACTTCCTTCTAATTCATCTTCCAAGCTCCGTGCCAAAACAGCATTTGGCATGGTTCACAGGGAGCGATTGTGTGATAATGAACCCTAAGGTGTCCCTTAATTGAAGACTGAGCATTGCGGTTTGTGCCAAGAGTCATAAATGGCGCAGGCTTGCGGGAGGATGCATTTTCTTAAATGTATCGGTAAGTACAGATTAGCGCTTGTCCCCAGTGAAATGCCCATACTATAAATTATGGAAATCTCTCTCTCTCTCTGATGCAACCTTTTATTGAGGGGGGTTGGGGTGCAGTACAGCGGGAGGAGGGGGGAAAGTTTGCAAGCATATGAAATTTGGCCTCTCATTAACATGGCGCCCACGGAAGATGGTTTTCATCAGCAGTCTGGTGTCCTGGAAGGCTAAAGTGCTTGAAATGTACCAAGTTCAGCGATTGTGTTCCATTAAGAAAGCTGCATGGTCATCACGGGAAGGACAGTCTGTGTGTTGGGGGAGGCGGCGGAGGCGGGGCAGGGGCCCAGGCTGTCTGCAGAACTCTCGCCTCACCTCCGTCCTCCATCACACGAGCCTGCCTAGTCTCTGCCAGCCGCCTAAGCTCCGGTTCCAAGGACCCAGCCAGGCTGTTCCCCATCCACCCAAGAGTTTGGGCTCGGGGTGGCGAGTCCTCCAGCCAGGGTGCCTCCATCAATACCCCTGGTCTCAGGTAGGAGGCGTCCCTCTCCAGGGGTGATCATCTGTGACATCCTCACGCAGTCAGGGTGGCTGGGGTACCGACAGCGTGGTGCAGGGCTTGGTCCACAATGGAGTCTGGAAGCCACGGAGCCTCTGCTTCTGGCTGGCTACAGCAGCACTGTTTCCTGAGCCCACGTCTGGCCCGCTGGGACCCAGCTGGGGTTTTTTAAGATGGGCTAATGCAAATGGTCCTGATAGACTCTTCGAAGATTAATGGCCAGAAAGTGGACTGACACTCAATTCCGCAGGGGGTGCTGGTCTGGGTCCACATCTTGGATGGGTGGAAGGGCAAGTGAAGACAGCCCTGAAACAATGGGAATCTTTGCTGGCCTTTGTCTTGAGGGCCTGTGAGTCGCATCTCCCACGAAGGTTCTGGCCCTTTTCAGGCATTTCCTCTACTAGGGGTCTCCACACCTGGGGAGTCTGGCAGGTCCATGCTTCCCCTTTCACAGATGAGGGCTCAGAGTCAGAGGCGAACCAACTGCCTTTATCCACCCAAGAACGCGGGCCTTCCATGCCGGCTTCTCTGCTCTGCTTCCCCTAAGACTTCAATCGAGAGAAACACAATTGCCCGCCAGGAGCTCGTGGTCAAGGAGCGGGGACCCTGCCATCGCCACCAAGTGAGATGCTTGGTAGGAGGAGGAGACAGTCGTAGAGCCGATGCCACTGACAGCCACGGGCAAGGCCCTGTTGGTGCACTGCAGTCAGTCATCTTCACTGATGCTGTATTTGCAAATTCACCTACTCACTAAAATGCATTTATGACCTTTAAGATCAACACTCACCACACTTTTGTGGTTATTCCTCTCTTTAGCGCCATGTATTTTGCATTTTTGTGCTTTCTCTGGGTGATTTTGCATTTACAATGACCCCTGAGGTAGCGCTGTCTAATGATGTGCTTTACAGAGAAAACACAGGTGTGAGGTAAGCTTTGTTCAAGCATGAGGTGCTGTTGGCTGTGAGTTCAATATTAACGAATCAACAACAATACTCTGGCCACCTGATTTAAAAGAGCCAACTCATTGGAAAAGACCCTGATGCTGGGAAAGATTGAGAGTAAAACGAGAGAGGGCAGCAGAGGATGAGATGGTTAGATGGCCTCACCTACTCAATGGACATGAGTTTGAGCAAGCTCTGGGAAATTGTGGGAGGACAGAGGGCCTTGTGCTGCAGCCCATGGGGTCGCTGCAAAGAGTTGGATACAACTTAGCGACTGAACAACAGCTGTATATAAGAAACATATATTGTGTTTCTTTAAAGAGAAACACAAATGAAGCAAAGTTATGTGCCGGTCAGCTGATGAAAAAATGCAGTGAGCTTATATTTCCCCAAGGAGCAAGGGTTCAGTATTCACAGGTTCAGTGTCTGCAACTTTATAGAACATCACATTGCAAATAACAAGAACAGACTGTATCTCACTTTCCCGTGAGAGCCCCATGGCTCTGGGTACCCACACAGGAGATGAGGAACAGGTTTGAGTAGGTTCTTGCCAAAGTCACACCCCAGATATGGAGACAGCAGAGCAGGGCTCAGACCTCAGTCTGACTGTAAAACCTGTCCATCATGCCCCGCCAAGGACAGAAACAGACATGTTCGAGGGCCCCCTGAGTTGGTTCTGGAGAGATCTAACAGGGTCAGCCCACATGGGGAGCAGAGTGGAAGGTTTAAAGATACAAACTCAAGCTTCCGTCTCCAATACTCAACAGTTTCCTCATCCACAGAGTGGGGATAACAGCTACCTCCCAGATCTTGGGGCTGAGTTGGGGGATCCATGACTATATGTAAAGCTCTGGCTTATCCTGAGCTCTCAGAAAGTAGCAGCTTAGAGCAGTCACTGAGTCCACGGCTTCTGACTGCTTTGATGGTATTTTCTGCTCCTCTCTGAGGGCCAGGACAGGCTGAGATCTGTCAAATGTCAGCCTCAGCACGGACCCTCTAAGCTTCCCCTGGGGTCTCTGGGTCTCCCCAGGACACATGATCTGAGGCCCAGCTTCCCCCAAAGTCTGGGCAGCTATAGGAGATGCATGCACGCTCAGTCATGTCTCACACTTTGCAACCCCACGGACTGTAGGCTGCCAGGCTCCTCTGTCCTTGGGATTCTCCAAGCAAAAGTACTGGAGTGGGTTGCCATGCCCTCCTTCAGGGGATCTTCCCAACCCAAAGGTGAAATCCAGGACTCCTGTGTCTCCTGCATTTCAGGCAGATCTCAAAAATGACTTTAAAGCTGCTAGGATTTTGTTAGGGATTGCACTGAATTTATAGGAAGAATTGACAACCTAACAACATTGCCTTCCAGTCTATGAATGTGGTATATCCCTGTCTCTTATTTAGTTCTTTGATTTTGCTCTATAATTTTCATGATTTTCAGTATACAAGTCTTGCACATCTTTCCATTGGTTCCTGGATTTTTTATATTTAGCTATTATCCAAAAAGATACTTTTTCCATTTCACTTTGTTGGCTGGTGATAGAAATATAATTTATGCTTACACATTAACTTTGATTCCAGTGACTTTACTTGAATTCTTTATTAATTCTAATAACGTATAGATTTATGTAGCATTTCTATGTACAGAATCACGTCATCTATAAATAACGAAGGTGTCTTTTTTTGCATTCCAATCTTTATGCCATTTGTTTCTTTTTATTGCTTCCTATCACTGGCCAAGACTGCCAGTACACTGTCAGCTGAAAGGAGGGAGAGAGGCCTCATTTGCAGTCTTAGGGCACACTTTCAATAGCTCACCATTCATTATATGTGTGCAATCGTCACGCATACTTTTCATCAGGTGAAGAAGTTCCCTTCTGATTCCACGTTGCCAGAAGTTTTATCATGAATGGGTGTGGAATTTTTCACATGCTTCTTCTGCATTTTTTTCACATGTTTTTTCATAGACATCATCACATGAATTATCTCCTTTTTAATTTTAATGAAATGAATCACATTGATGAGTATTCAATTTTTTAATTAATTTTTTGCTGTTTTTCAATGTTGTCTTAGTTTTTGCTGTACAGCAAAGTAAATCAGCTATCGGTTCAGTTCAGTCACTCAGTTGTGTCCCACTCTTTGTGACCCCATGGACTGCAGCACTCCAGGCTTCCCTGTCCATCACCAACTCCTGGAGCTTGCTCAAATTCATGTCCATCGAGTCAGTGCTGCTGACCATCTCATCCTCTGTCGTCCCTTTCACCTCCTGCCTTCAACCTTTCCCAGCATCTGAGTCTCTTCCAATGAGTCAGTTGAAAGAAAAGTGAAAGTGTTAGTTGCTCAGTCATGTCCGACTTATTGCAACCCATAGACTGTAGCCCGCCAGGCTCCTCTGTCCATGGGATTTCCCAGGCAAGAGTACTGGGGTGGGTTGCATTTCTTACTCCAGAGGATCTTCCCGACCCAGGGATGGAAACTGGGTCTCCTGCATTGCAGGCAGATTCTTAACCACCAGGGAAGTCTATAAATATATAGAATGTTTCATGGCTTTGTCATCCTTGGGCAAGGACTGTGCTAATCTTCTCTATATCATTTCAGTCGTAGCATATGCACTGCCTAAGCGAGCACGATTTTTCAAATGTTAAACTAGCCTTGTATTTCTAGGATAAACTTCACTTGGTGGTAATGTATTATCATTCCAATTATCATTGGATCGATTTGCTAATATTTTTGTTTAGGATTATTGTGTGCATATTCATGAGAACAATCTATAATCTATACCATAACTTAACCCATTGAAGACCTGAAACGTGCCCACCCACGCTTCCAGCTTAACTCATTCCCATTTGGGTTATACGCCCACCGTTCCTGCTGAGGAAAGTTCTCACTCTGCACTTGGTCTTGGAATTCAGACTGCCGCTATCTACTCCAGCAAAATCGTACCCAAAAGTTCATCACTCAGGTTATTACTGAGTTCCATGCTCAGTTAGAAGCCAGGCAAGAGGGAAATGGCAACCCACTCCAGTATTCTTGCCTGGAGGATCCCACGGACAGAGGAGCCTGGCGGGCTACGGTCCATGGGGTCACAAAGGAGTTGGACACGACTGCGCGACCAAGCACGCAAGACTCTAGCAAGCAGGTCATCTCAGCACGGCCAGCAGTCATTGTGCAGTTAATACCCACAACTAACACCACTGGAGAACCACCTATATACTCAAGGCACTGAGCTTGACCCTAGTGGTCAAGTTCTCCTGTCTCTCCCCCTACAGATCTTCTCGCCCTACAGAGCTCCTCCCCCTATAGAGCTGGCCATGCCAGAGAGGGGCTCCTTTACCCCTGGCAGTGGTTACTTAGCAACTCAACTTTGAAACAAAAAGTTCTTCCCACACGTTCTTTTTGAATCTTCTTCATCAGTTTTATTTAAGAGTTTTCCAAGATAACAAGGTAAGCAGTTCAAATACCATTGTCATGAACAACTGCGTATTTGTCTGAGTCAAGGTCACACCCACACTGTGCAACCGATGCAGAAATAACGTGGATGCTGTGGCTTCCGAGAAACTCATCCCCAAACTCCTAGTTTAGATTCTATCATTAGCCATGGACTGTTGGTTTTGCTGTTTAATCGCTCAGTCATCTATGACTCTTTGCAACCCCGTGGACAGCAGCAGCCCAGGCTTCCCTGTCCTTCACTATCTCCCAAAGTTTGCTCATAACTCATGTCCGTTGAGTCAGCGAGGCCATCCAACCATCTCATCCTCTGCCGTCCCCTTCATCTCCTGCCCTCAGTCTTTCCCAGCTTCAGGGTCTTTTCCAATAGGTTGGCTGTTTGTATCAGGTCTGGCAAGTAAATATGTAAATATGAATTTAGCCATCTCTCACTGTTGAAATGCCACTGTATTTGTTCTCTTTGGTTTTCTGCAGTTTGACGGTGTCATGCCCAGACGCGGTGCTTTTTGTGCATCTGTTTTTGTTGTTTTGATTCTTTTTTTTTGTTTTAATGTTCTCTGAGCTTCCTAGATCTATGGTTGACTGCCTGTCAATTTTTTTAAGTTAAAGTAGAGTTGATTTACAATGTTGTGATAGTTTCAGGCATATAGCAAAGTGATTCATATTATATATATATATATATATATATATATATATATATATATATATACACATACACACACACACACACGTATATATATGTGTTCTTTTTCAGATTCTTCTTCCTTACAAGCTGCTGTGTTGTTTGTGTGTGATCAGCTGTGTTCATCTCTTTGCAACCCCATGGACCGTAGCCTGCGAGGCTCCTCTGTCCATGGGATTCTCCAGGCAAGAATACTGGAGTGGGTTGCCATTTCCTCTTCCAGGGGATCTTTCTGATTCAGGGATCAAACCTGGGTCTCCTGCTTCTCCTTCATTGGCAGGTGGATTCTTTGCAGCTGCACCACTTGGGAAGCCCTATAGGTTACTATGAGGTATATTAAGCATGGTTTCCTGTGCTATGTGATACGACCTTCTTATTTACCTAATTTATACTGAGTAGTGTGTAGATATTAATCCCAAGTTCCTGAGTTAGGAGGGATAAACTAGGTGCTTGTCACTAGCTTTTGAAAATTCTCAGCCATCACTATTTCCGATATTCTGCTCTCTCGCTCTTTCTGCTCCTCATGGGGTCCCAGCTTCACAGACGTTACAGCTTTGGAGGCAGCCTCACAGTTCTTGGCTGCGCCTCCTGTTGTTTCTTGTATTCCCTTTTCTCTTTGCACTTCACTTCAGGAAGTTTCTCTTGACATCTGTTCAGATCCACTGAGTCTTTCCTCAGTCATGCCCAGTCCACTGATGAGCCCACCAGAGGCATCCTTTATTTCTGCCATTGTCTTCCATCTCTAGTATTTCCTTTTGATTCTTCTTTAGAGGTTCTGTCTCTCTGCCTAAATTACCCATCTGTTCCTGCATGGTGCCCACTTTTTCTATTAGAACCCTTTACTTAGTAATCAGTTATTTTAAATTCCTTGTTAGAGGGACTTCCCTGGTGGTTCAGTGGTTAAGAATTCACCTTCCAATCCCTGGTCGAGGAGCTGAGATCTCACATGCCACAGGGCGGGAAAGCTCGCATGCTATAGCGAAGAGCCCACAGGACACAGCCAAGACCCAGACAAGATGAAGACCTAGTGCAGCCAAAAGTCAGTCAATCAGTCAATCAATCAATTCCCTGTTTGATAGTTTCAGGCTGGTGTCCTATCTGAGTCTTGTTCTGATCATTGCTCTCTCTCTCTTCAAATTGTATTTTTTTTTTCCCTTACCTTTTGGCATGCTTTGCAATATTTTACTGAAAGCAGCACACGTTGTATGAGATGACAGGAATGGATGGGTTTTAGAATGAGGGTGCACATTAATCTGCCTAAGAGTAAGGCTGTATGTAGAGCTCTCCATAGATGTAGGTGCCAGAAGCTTCAAATTCTTGAGTGTCTTTTTCTGATTCCTCCCCTGACCTTGGGGTTCCCTATATGCTCCTCCTCAGATAGAATCTGAGACATGCAGCTCTTTCAGTGGCAATGCACCAGTTAGCATCAGTTCAATTCAGTTCAGTCACTCAGTGATGGCCAACTCTTTGTGACCCCATGGACTGCAGCACGCCAGGCCTCCCAATCCATCACCAGCTCCTGGAGTTTACTCAAACTCATGTCCATCCAGTCAGTGATGGCTTCCAACCATCTCATCCTCTGTCATCCCCTTCTCCTCCTGCCCTCAGTCCCTCCCAGCATCACGGTCTTTTCAAATTAGTCAGTTCTTCGAATAAGGTGGCCAAAGTATTGGAGCTTCAGCTTCAGCATCAGTCCTTCCAATGAATATTCATGACTGATTTACTTTAGGATGGAGTGGTTGGATCTCCTTGCAGTCCAAGGACTCTCAAGAGTCTTCTGCAACACCACAGTTCAAAAGCATCAATTCTTCGGCGCTCAGCTTTCTTTATAGTCCAACTCTCACATCCATTCATGACTACTGGAAAAACCATAGCTTTGACTAAATGAGCCTTTGTTGGCAAAGTAATGTCTCTGCTTTTTAATATGCTGTCTAGGTTGGTCATAACTTTCCTTCCAAGGAGCAAGTGTCTCTTAATTTCATGGCTGCAGTCACCATCTGCAATTAGCATACTAGGGCCCTGCTGGGGCCCTGGGGAGGGGTGGGGGATGGGGAGTACCCTGGCATCTCCCAGTTAAATATCAGCCTTATCTTTATTTTTATACTTCGGTTGCACAGGGTCTTCATCATGGCCTGCAGGCTCTTCACTGCAGTGCACAGGCTTCTCAAGTAGCAGCTCGAGCTTTCCTTGTGGTGCCTGGGCTCTAGAGCACACGGGCTCGGCAGTTGCTACTAACCCTGGCATTGGAAGACAGACTCTGAACCCCTGGACCACCAGGGAAGTCCCCTAAATGTCAGTCTTTCAGTGCACCTGTGTCTCAGGGTAGTTTCTTCCAGTGGTAGAGCTTCACACTTTGCCTCCCCACCTTCTCTGGCTGCAGCAATTCCAAGCAAATTCCTATCCCGTTTGTTTCTCTCTGAGGTGATTTGGGAAGTCTGGAGGGAGAATTCCCATTTCCCACATGCAATTGGGCTTCCCTGGTAGTTCAGATGGTAAAGAATCTGCCTGCAATGCAGAAGACCGGGGTTCCATCTCTGGGTCTGGAAGATCCCCGAGAGAAAGAAATGGCAACCCACTCCAGCATTCTTGCCTGGAAAATCCCATGGACAGAGGAGCCTGGTGGGCTACAGTCCATGGGGTCACAAAGAGTCGGACACGACTGAGTAAATAACACACACACACATGCACACACATGGGATAAGCCTCTGGCTGAACTTCACCAGGATTTTTCTCCTGTCCTCCCACCAAGGACTCTAGAGGGTCTTCACAGATCTTCTCCTGGAGAACCTGGTGGAATTCCTGGAGATAAAACCCATGAAAGTATGAGCCTTCCCCCGCCTCCGAAGACAGGAAACCCTGGGAGTTTCTCAGCCAGTCCATATGCAGCCTTCCAGCAATTCATCAAAATTACCACTGGGTGTTCCTACCAGCCTGTGGCCCCAGGGATTGCTTCAGCTGAGCAGATCTCAGCTGTGATCCTCCAGAGTCCCATCTCTCCAGATGGCAGGGTGACAGCTCGCCTCGCAACCTCAGTTCTCTGATGGACCCGAGAAGAACTGCTGATTTTCCATTCGGGAAGGTGATGCAAACTCAGGGAGGCAGTGAAGGACAGGGAGGCCTGGTGTGCTGCAGTTCATGGGATCACAGGGGGCTAGACACGGCTTGGCGAATAGACCAAAAAAAGGTGAAGATGATGATTTCCAAGTTTTCCACATGGCAGAGCTGTACCTGAAAGCCCTGTAATTGTGTTTTAATCAGATTCCTTCCCAAGATCTCACCCAAAGAAAGTATTTCACTGCTCACCCAGAATTCAAAGCCCCCCATCTGGGGGTGTGAGAGTGTAGCTTCTGGGACTTCCCTGAGGGTCCAGTGGCTAAGACTCCATGTTCCCAATGCAGGGGGCCCGGGTTCGATCCCTGATGGGAGAACTAGGTCCCACATGCCAGAACTAAGGGTCCACATGCTGCAGCTAAAGATCCTGCATGCCCTAGTGAAGACTGAATATCCCATGTGCCGCAAGTAAGACCAGGCACAGCCAAATACACACATACATAAACATTAAAAAAAGAAGAGAAAGTACACCTTCTCACTTCATGGTGAGAAAAAATGGGCATGGTAGGCTGGTGGCTCCAAGTACTCCCTTCACAGGAGCTGTAGAGAGGAAGAGGACATTTTGACCAGCGGGAGAACAAGGAGGCGAAGCTTCTCTTCTTGAAACTGCATGGAGAAGGAGTCTCCATCTCTGGCTAACATCTCACGGCGTGGCGTGGGCACGTGGATGTGCCTGGCTTGCTCCGGAAGCATCAACATGCTGAAGGTGGAAACCAGCTGAGTCCTCTTCAGCCTCTCAGTGCCTGGACAGGGCTGGTGCAGCGCGAGTGATCCTTAGATGCTGGCTGAACTAAATGACCTTGAACCAAAGTCTCTGGAACCAGAAGCCACTAGGGCCAGGCTGACCCTGCAGGATATGACAACCCTCACTCGATCTCCAGGTCCAGCCTGGCACCCAGCAGGCATACATTAAACATTTGCATAATTAAAATAAATACATGAGGGACTGTCCTGGCTGCCCAGTGGTTAAGACTGTGCCTTCCAGTGCAGGGGGCGGGGGTTCAATCCCTGGTGGAGGAAGTAAAATCCCACATGCCTCTGGGCCAAAAAACCAAAACAGAAAACAGAAGCAATACTGTAACAAATTCAATGAAGACTTTAAAAATGGTCCACAACCAAAAGAAAAAAAAATCTTAAAAATAAATAAATAAATAAATACACGATGGTCTGAGAGACTGGGGTGTCCAGAAACCTCCAGGAAAAAAATCCAATTTGTGACTTACTGGATATCTGAAAGTGAAAGCCGCTCAGTCATGTCCAACTCTTTGCGACCCCATGGACCATACAGTCTCCAGAATTCTCCAGGCCAGAATACTAGAGTGAGTTGCCATGCCCTCCTCCGGGGAAGCTTCCCAACCCAGGGACTGAACCAAGGTCTCCAGCAGAGCCAGCATGGAAGCTCTGGATACCTGGAGTGGCACATTTCCTTTCACTGTAACTGTACCTTATTTGGAAAAGGAAATGGCACCCCACTCCAGTATTCTTGCCTAGAGAATTCCATGGACAGGGGAGCCTGTCGGGCTATGGTCCATGGGATAGCAAAGAGTCGCGCACGACTGAGCACACGGCACACACCTTATTTAACTGGTCTGCAAGTGAGTTTGTTTTTCCTGATTGCCCAAAGTCTGCCCTCAGACAAAGAGGAGGAGGGGTGGGAGGATATACATGAGTCTAACATTAAGAAAAATCTCCATCCAATTTGAAATGGATAAGCAACAAGGACTTACTGTATAGACCAGGGAACTCTGCTCCATATTATGTGGCAGCCTGGACGGGAGGGGAGTTTAGGAGGAATGGACACATGCGTGTGTGGGTGATTCCCTTCACTGTTCACCTCAAACTACCACAGCACTGTTTTCTTTGTGTGTGGGTGTTTGTTTTCTTTTTTTCTTTATTCTTTTATTTTATGGGATTTTTTTTGTTTTCTCTTTTTTTCTTTCTTTATTTTTTATCACAACATTGTCAACTGGCTATACCCCATACAAAATAAAAAGACTTAAAAAAAAAAAATCTCCATTCAGTCCAGTTGAACACCCATTTTCTGATACATCTAGAGTCCTGAGCATGGGGGCACATGGAGAGCTTTCTTCTCTGCCTTATATTCAGGCTTATACACGGATATGATGATACCACCCTGAGGGCTTTCTTCACTGGCTGTGCAGAGAGCAAGGAAGGCATAGAAGGGAAGGGTCCAGGCTTGGAGAGCATCCACTACTCTTGCACAGCCTCCATTTCTCTGCTGTAGGATGGGGGGACTGTGGAAACCTACCTTGCAGAGTTGCTACATGAGCTCTTCATTGCCTCTGCACCTGCCTGACCCAAGGCTGCAGAGGCGTAAATGAAGCTCTCAGACAGCGGCGGCCCTCACCACTTTATACTCCGTGCTGCGGACTGTTTTGGAGCTAAGACAGCAATGATGATCGGATGCCACGGGAGCGGCATCTCTCTGTGCATGAGACATAGGACTGGAGGCAGGAAGGCCCAGGGAGTCTGAGGCCCCAGCTAGGATGAGTGGGAGCAGGCCTGGCTGGCAGTTGTGGGTCCCTCTGGCTCAGCCTCTCGGGTCTCATGACACACATCCCACTGCCTCGTGTCTACCCATGTGGGAGCATCCGAGGCTGGGCCTTGGCGTCTCCTCCCTAACATCCTAACTGGGGCCCAGGGTTCTGAGGATCTGGGCTGCCCTAGCCTGCTGGCTATGCTGGCTCGATAGCTCCTGGAGGTCCCTAGATGCCACTTCGCTGGGACACAGAGGCTTCCTCATGCCACCCAGAGAAGGTGAACAAGTTCAGAGGCCTCATGGTTCTTTGAATTAGTCCACACCAAGAAAGCTGAGTGCCGAAGAATTGATGCTTTTGAACTGTGGTGTTGGAGAAGACTCTTGAGAGCACCTTGGACTGCAAGGAGATCCAACCAGTCCATCCTAAAGGAAATCAGCCCTGAATATTCATTGGACTGATGCTAAAGCTGAAACTCCAATATTTTGGCCACCTCATGCGAAGAGTTGACTCACTGGAAAAGACTCTGATGCTGGGAGGGGTTGGGGGCAGGAGGAGAAGGGTATGACAGAAGATGAGATGTTTGGATGGCATCACTGACTTGATGCACTTGAGTTTGAGTGAACTCCGGGAGTTGGTGATGGAGGGAAGGCCTGGAGTGCTGGAATTCATGGGGTCGCAAAGAGACACGACTGAGCGGCTGAACTGAACTGAACACCATCTTGCCTCCATCCACCCCCGTCATTCTTTCCCTGGCTGAGCATCCGCTGTGTGTTAAGCCCCAGAGCTGGCCCCAGAGACCAAGGAAGATCCAGACAAGGTCTCTGCCTTCCAGGAGCTCCCAGTCTGATCACCAGGCTGTGAATATGGCAGAAGGGAAGGTGAGCAGGTGCAAGGGCCCAAAGATGGTGGAGGAAGGGCCTCTGGAGAAAGAAGGGGGCGGGGAGTGAATGAGTCAGAGACGCTTCCTTGGAGCTGGTCCTAGGCACACAGGAGGGGCTGAAAGCTGGTGAGGGGCCAGGCCAGAGGGCCTGGAGAAAGACAGGCAAAGAAGGGTACCACCCATCTCCCACCTACCCCGGGCCCCAGCCTCCTCTCTTCATCCTTCCTGCCTGCTTTCTCCAGACCCTCTCCCTGTACCCAGTCTCTGTGTCCCAGGCACCCCCATCCCTGCCTCTCCACCATTTCTCTGACTCTCAGAAGTCTCCCCAAGCCCCAGGCTCTTTTGGAATCCCTGCCTCCACTTCCTTCATTTCTCTGCATCCTTGGATCTCCGAAGTCTCAGACTAAATTTTATCTTGGCCTCTCTTTGCCTCCGTCTCCCTCCATCTCTGCCCGACTCTATCTCCTAAAGCCTGTGCCTTCCCGCGCCCCTCCTGGAGTTCCAGCTTGCCCACGTGCCTCACCCCTCAGCCCCGCCGCATCGATCTGCCAGGACTTCGGCGCTGCCAACCGCTGGCCTGGAGGCCCCGGGCGTGGGCGATACGGGGAGAAGGTTCCAGGAAGCGCAGAGGAGGAGGCACGCGGGCCTCCGCGCCCAGAGAGACTCGCGTGCCAGTCACCTGCCTGCCGGCCTGGGAGCAGATGACGGCGCTCGCCGTGGGAACCCCCGGGGCGCGCCTTTGTCTCCCCGCGGCCACGGAGGCTAATTAGATTGGAGATGGGGTGGGGCGGTCCTTTTTCACGGCGGCGCTGAGGCCGCCACTCCGCCCGACAGCCGCGCGCTAGCCAGCCTGAGTCACGTCTATTGAAACCGTTTCGGCGGACCGCGCCCCGACCCCATCTCCGCAGTGGTAGCTTCTTTGCGCGCGCGAGAGGGGACGCACCCCGGAGCCCCGAATCGGCCTGCGGGAACCGAGGAGACACGGGCCCCAGGCGAGGAAGGAGTTTTCTTAGGCCCCGCGGGCTTGGGGACCAGAGAGACTGAGATTTAGCAGAAGAGAGAAATGGGGGGAGGAAGCCCAAAGGGTGTGAGGAAGCCGGAGGGGCTGCCGGAGCGCAGGAGAAAAAGGAGAGAGTGCCAGGGACGGAGCGGGAGAGAAGGCGAGACGTGGATGGGGGCGCGCGACGGCTGCGGAGAGCTGGCGGAGCAGGGACGTGGCGGGAGGAGACGGGAACCCGCGTGCGGGCTAGGAGGGGCGGGGGCGGGAGCGCGGGGCAGGGGAGGGCGCGAGGAGCAGCCAGAGGCAGCCCGACCCGCCGACCGCCGGACGCGCGGACCGCGCAGGGGCCCCACTCCCGCCTCGGGGCTGCAGCGCAGGGGGCCAGGGGACCGGGGTAAGCGGCAGGGGCGCCGCGGGTCCGCATTCTTCGTCTTTTCTTTCTCCGGCTCATTCCGGCCGATCGATACCTGCGCGGGCCCTGCCCCCGCCGCTAATATCTTTTTAATGAGTTCGCGGGGCTTAGAGCGAGTGCGAGCTGCCCTCCAGGGTGGATTTTCCCCTGGCAGATGTTTCGGGAGGAGGAGGCGCGCGGGGCCCCCGGGAGGTGGGGACAAATCTCTCCCTCCGAGGGGCGAAGCAGAAGACTCTTCTAAAGTTCAAAAGAAAGACGGGCTTTCACTTGGCCCCCAAAAATGTATTTCCCGGCGGACAATGGGCTCCTTTCTGCGCCTCCTAGGGCCGGCGGGGCGGGAGGGGCGGGAACCGGTGCGCCGCGGCCCCGCCTGACTGACGAGCGCCCCCTCCACCCCGGACCGGGGCCGCCGAGTGAGGGCGCGGAAGCCGGGAGACAGGCTTCCCCTCCGATCACCCCGGGAAGAGAGCAGACCAGACCTGAGCGCACCGGCGTGAACGAACGTGCCTTACGGGCAGAGGAGCGGGGCCTGGGGAGCCCTAGGCGGCCCCCCTCCCACCCTGTGCCCTGGGCCTCGCAGATGCGGCCACCGCACTCGAAGGGGCTCCTGCGGGTGCCGCGAGGGGAGGTAGGACAGGCCTCCGGCGTCGGGCTGTGGCCCGGGTTCTCTCCGTGATCCGCCCAGCGCGGGTCAACAAGTAGAAATCACCAGCCCGCCTCCGGCCGCCGCGGGGCGCGGATTGCCGCTTCACCTGCCCGGATGTCCACCTGCCCCGCCCGCCCGCCCAGTGCCCCTCAGTCCGTGGCGTCGGCCTGCTCGCCGCCGCCTCCCTCTCTCCACTCCCGTGGGCGCGCAGAGAAGGGGGGACCCCGGGCTATGAGGATGACCTCCGAAGAGCCGCGGCCGATTGATTCGTTCCGCCCGGAGCCCGGGCCGCGTGAATAGGGGCCCGGGCTGCAGCGGCGGCGGCGGAGGCGGCGGCGGCGGCGACGACGGGGATAAAGATGTTGTCCCAGCCAGGGGGAGGGGGCGCGGGGCGGGAAGCGGGGCCATTCACTCCTGGCCCGGCCCCTGGGGAAGCCGCGCCGAAGAAAGGGGGCCGGGGCCTATTCAAGCCCTACGAGCCTCCCACAATGGACCGATATACTGGGGGCCTCTCTATTAACGCCCATGAATATTAAAGAGATCTCGGAGCGGCGGCCCGCGGGCGCGAGGGCGGAGGTGGCGGAGGTGGAGGGGGTGGGGGTGGGGTGTGGGGGCGCCTGCGTGTTCAGGCCAGGCCCGGGCTAGCGGAGGGGGCTTGGAGCGGACACACTCCGCGCCCTGGACCCCCGAAAAAGGACTCGGTTCATCCGCGGAGAAACCTCGGGAAATGCAGGGCTTTCCCTCTCAATCTCAGAGAGGGTAGATGCAATCGCGGGAGCCTTGCTCCCCAGTTCCAAGGGGCCCTAAGACTGGGGCGCGGTTGGATAGGTCGGCGGCTAGACACGAGGCACAAAATGTGAGCGCGCGGTGGAGATGCTCCCGGGCCGCTCCGCCTCCGTCCCGCCCACAGCACCGCTCTCTGCGTTCGCGGGTGCAGGCGAAGGGAATAGGGCTCCCTAGCTGCAGTCACTTCATCTTCTGACCCCGAGCCAAGAAGGTCCAGGACCTAAATGCTGCACCCCGGGACAGAGGAACCGCACAGACTTGGCTCGGTGGGGTGTGGCCCCTGGAATCGGCAAAATTCGCAGGGTATTCATTGGAAAGTGACCTGACCCAGAAAGACACAAGGCGCGAAGAAGCCTCAGTTCACAAAGTCCAACCCAAACCATTGCCCACACAGGGACACCGAGGCTCAGAGAGGAGAAGGGCCGTCCCAGGGATGACAGCAGGCCTCGATCCGCCGCTGTCTCCCGGAGGCGCTCGCTGAGCTTGGCTGCGGCTCCTGGGGGCTCTCCCCGACGGCGTAGTCGCCTCCACCCTGGGCGCATCTTGCTCTCCACCGAGTCTTCCTAGAAACAGAGACCCAGGAGCGGGGGAGACTCCCACGCCCTGAGTCCCTCCGCTCCCCTCGGAGTCGAACTCTCGCCTCAAGCCAGAGCCAGTGTGGCTCTCTGGCGACGTCTGGAAGAAAGTCGAGGTTCCCGGGACCCTGACCTGCGCGCGGGCTGCAGCTTGCTCCTCTGCCGCGCTGCCCTCTGCTGGCGCCACGCCCGACGGTCGCCCCTGGTGCCCAGTGCGGCTTCCCCTGAGGCATCAGACTCGAGGTGACTTCAGGCCTTGGGTCTGAAGAATAGTGGTTCCCGCCTTCCTGACTCTACGCCCCGATGGTCACCCCGGGATGGCAGGAGACCCCTGGGCCGAACCGTGTGTGTCTTGGTGTGTCCGTGGCTGCCAGGTGCAGGGCTGGCTTAGCAAAGACAGGACTCGGCTGCGAAGGGAGCTCTTTGCCAAGGGGCATGAAGACAGTACTCCTTGTAGGAAACCAGGCCCCCTTGCCCCTCTGCCCAAGCCCCCTCTCTGAGGACAAGGCCTGTGTGTGTGTGTGGGGGGGGGGGGTCCCATTCCTCCAGCTCACCAGTGAGCGAGCCCAAGGCACTGGCCTGAAGGTCCAGAAAACCGGTTATTGGAATCTGACATTGGTGGGAACGGTGCGGAGTTCAGCAGATGAAGGTGCCCTCGGTGCTCCCCATCCCTCGTCTGTGGCTGGGGAGTAGGGGTGGGACTTGAGAGTAACCCTGGGTGGCAGCAAAGCCCGCAGGTTAGCGGTGGCCTTCCCACTTTGGTTCCCGGCTCCCGGTCTCCCGAGAGAGACTGCGCTCGCCCTCTGGGAAGCCTTGGAATCTTCGTGAAGAGAGTCTGCTGGCCGGGTAAGGTTGAGGTGGGGTGGGGAAGCAAGCAGGGAGAGAGGGAGTGAAGTGGGAGGCCAGCGGTAGGAGGCAGGAAGGGGTGCAGGACGCTGGCGGGCTTCCCTAGGTCGCAGCTGAACTGAAGGAGTCAGGGGGCTCGAGCCTCAAGCCAAGGGAGCAGCGCGGCCCGGCCCCGGGGAGCTCCCTGCAGATGCGGAGGCGTTCGCTCCTGGGCACTGCCGTTCCCGTTGGCGATGCTCCAGGGACCTCTTTCGATCTCCCTACATCCGTCAGGAAAAAGCCTTTGCCAAGCGACCCGCGAATTTCGGTCTGCGGGTGTGCCCTTCCCAACCCCGATCTAGCCCCACCCGAGGACCGGGAGATGTCTCCCGCGAAGCCGAGACATCCCCAGCCCCGACGGCGGCCGCAGCTCCGCCCCGCAGCCCTCTCCGCCCAGAGAGGAGTTTCTCCACCGGCTACCGGCAGCCAGCCGGGCGGTTGCAGAGGCCCGTTTGAAGCGAAGCGGCTGTCTCCGCAGCGCCGTCTGCGCAGGAGTTCAACGCGGGCCTGCGCCGGGCCGGCTGGCTCCGGGGCGACTACCGCACTCTGGGGCGTGGAGCGCGGGGAGAGCGCGGCAGCCGGCGGGCCAGGCAGGGCCAGGGAGCGCAGGGGAGGTGAGTGGCGGCCTGGCCCGGCCGGGATGCAGAGCGCAGATCCGGCCTGGGATCGTGGGTGAGTGCGGGGCCCGAGGGCAGGCGTCTCCTCCTGCCTAGTCTTGGTCCCTGGAGTCCGAGCGAGCCTCGCTGCACCCCCTGCCCTGCTCCGTCCCCCTCCTCTCTTCGCCGCGGGCCGAGCCTCCTTCCTGGCCCGGCGCTTCCCGTGGGGAGAGGAGGAGAAAGAAGGGGGGGTGTGCTGGCAGGGCCAGGGAGGGGCGGGAGGAGCGCGGGGTGGGGGGGACCGATCCGAGCGGCCAAGCGCCCCCGCCCCTTGAGCTCTGGCGGCGAAGGCTCCTCGCGCCTGGGCCGGGTACAACAAGTCTGTCCTCCGACGTCAGGGGGTCATTAATAACCAATTAGGAGGGTCACTGCGGCTCCTATAAAGGCGCTGAGATTTTTTGCCAAGGGGAAGACCGACCGGGCCGGGTGTGTGAGAGGCGAGCGCGCGGCGGAGAGCCCCTCGCCGCCCGTTTCTCTGCAGCCACCCGCCTCCCACCCACCCCGCACCGCCCGCCCCCGCCTCCCCGCACCCGCCTCCGCCTCCACCCCTGGCTCTCCAGCCCTTCGCGCCGCCTCTGCCATCGCTGCACATTTCCCGTCTCCCTCTGCCTTCTGCCTCGGGCTCCCTCGTTCACTTCCCTCCCAGCCACCCCCTCGCTTCCCTCTCCCTCGGCCCCTCTTCCTTCCCTATCACAACTATCTTCTCCCGTTCCTGGGCTCCCCCCCAGCTCGTCCAACACATCCCCCGCCTCGGCCGGGCCGTCCGTCCGTCCGTCCGTCCGTCCGTTCGTCCTCGGCGCCGGCGAGCCCCGGGCCGCCCATGATGGGCTCCGTGCTCCCGGCGGAGGCCCTGGTGCTCAAGACCGGGCTGAAGGCGCCGGGGCTGGCGCTGGCCGAGGTCATCACCTCCGACATCCTGCACAGCTTCCTGTACGGCCGCTGGCGCAACGTGCTGGGCGAGCAGCTCTTCGAAGACAAGAGCCACCACGCCAGCCCCAAGACCGCCTTCACCGCCGAGGTCCTGGCGCAGTCCTTCTCGGGCGGTGAGTCGCTCCGTCGGGGCGGATCGCATCCCTCCCTCCCCGCAGCCCCCTGATTCCCGGGCCCACACGCGCGGGCCGCGGCAGGGACCAGAGGGCGGTGGCAGCCGCTCGCGCCCATCCGGGAGTTCCACACGCGGCCCGTGACTCAGTTTCTCGTAAGCCGAGCCGGGGCGCAAGCAGCCAAGCCCGGGCTGGGGGGCGCCTCCACTGCGCGCGGCTCGAAGTCCGAGATTTGGGCGCTCAGGCTGTCGGCCCGCCGCCCCCGCGCTTCCCCAGCCGCCCCTCACCCTCCTTGAGCCGGCGGGTTCCCGGCATTTAAAGCCTTACTAGGCGTGTAATAGCAGTTGACTCAAAAAGAAGGGGTTTTAAATTCATTTAGTTAACTTGGGCTTGACCCGCGAGAGTTCCCACTTAAACCAAGAACTTTAAAAGGCAGCGAGGGCTGGGGAGGGGGCGGAGGGAGGGCGGACAGGAGAGAAAGCGGCGAGAGCGAGCGAGGGAGAGAATGAGAGAGGGAGAAAAGTTTCTTTTCTTTAAGATGTCTCAAGTTCTTACTCCTCATTCATCAACCCGCAAACAATATCTTTCCCCGGCGCTGGCATCTCTGCGCGTCGCCCCCTTTTCCCCCTTTACGATTTCTGTTCCTCTCTTAATTTACCGTGCAGACTAATTCCACTTCCATTCACGCTATGTCAACCGTCTAATCCCCCCTTTTTGTAAGGGGAATTCCTCGGCCCCTTTTAAACAAGTCCCCTCCGCATTGAGCTACAATTTACTGCTACAGCATTCTTCCAGGGCTAATGAATTTAGAATTAGCAATTTCTTTCGAATGGAGCCGAATGAATGCGATCACTTTAACAGCGTGACAAATTGCCGGCCGCGCCGCAATGGACACCGTTTAACCCCCTCTTTCAGCCGGCCCGCTCGCCGGGTATTTTCCCAGGTAGCTTAGAGGGGAACCTTGTAAGACATGAAGGCCGCCCCTGTGCGCCTCTCCGCTCCCACCCCGGCTGCCCGGCCAAGGCAGGAGGACCCCCCCCCCAGGGGGTTGCGGGCCGCCCCGGCTCTTGTCCACCGGGAGAAGCGACTTCGCGGCTGGCCTAGGTCCGGGCACTGCCCTTCCTGGCAAACCCGGATCTCGCCGGGAACCCGGGCACGCCCAGGGTCACCCAGAAAGCGTGAAATACCGCCCGCCGCCGTCGCCCGCCTTTCTTTTTAGCCGCCTCCGCCTCAGAGCCCGACTTCCTTTCCCAGCACGGTCGGAGCGCCGCGGGCGCGGGGTTCCCCGCACCCCAAGCGAAGTCAGAGCCCCTGGCCGAGCCCGGGGTCCTCCGACAGTGCCCTGCGCTCCGTGCCGGAAAGCGCAGCGCGCGCGGAGCCACGGGAGAACCGCCCAGAACCCGAGCCGGGCGAAAGAGTTTTGGCTGGGCCGTCACCTCCTCGTGGGACCGGGCCTCAGTTTACTCATTGGTTAAGGCCTAAACTGCCGTCGGCCCCGCAGTTCTTAAACTTGGCCGAAGTGGAGGGGAAGGGCGGTTGTGGATGTTCTGAGAATTTGTGGAGAGACCCAAAACGAAAACAAACACAAGAAAACTCTCCTAGAAATGAATTCCAAAGGCACCTCTTGCTTTCGGAGGCTCCGCGGGTTGCTGAGCCTTCACCCCCGGGGGGCGGGGGAGGGGAGGGAAGAGCCGGGCCTCCCTGCCTTCCGCTCTGACCCAGTCCCCCTGCCTGGTGGCCACAGAGGTTCAGAAGCTGTCCAGCCTGGTGCTGCCGGCCGAAGTGATCATCGCGCAGAGCTCCATCCCCGGCGAGGGCCTTGGCATCTTCTCCAAGACGTGGATCAAGGCCGGCACCGAGATGGGCCCCTTCACTGGCCGTGTCATCGCTCCAGAGCACGTGGACATCTGCAAGAACAACAACCTCATGTGGGAGGTAGGCAGGGTCTCTGGGTCGTGGGGGTGAGGGGAAGAGCAGTGTGGACTGCGGGGTGTGGGATGTGGGTGGGGCCCTGGCTGCCTGCCTGACCCACTGCTGGTTCTTCCCTTGCTGGAATCTGTAGGCACTTTGGGCTGGGCCATGACTGGTCCCTGAGGTCGATTCCTTCACCTTGCCTGATGTCTGGAGGTTCCTCCCCAAATCACAAGGCGAAGCCTCTCTCCTCCTGTGAACCTTGGGGAGCACTTCCGGGGCTGGGGTGGGGCAGCACCGGGACCCAGAGAAGACATGTACCTTGCCCAGAGTCCCACTGGAGACCTGGGAAGCCATTCCTGGGAGCCACCTCCCTGCCACCTGCATTTATCCCCTCACTCCAGCAGCAGCAAAAGAGAGCCCCTCAGAGCCAGCCTTGGACTTGGGGTGATCATGGCTGGAAGGAAGGATGAAGGGAGAGGGTGCTTCCTGGGAGTCGGGCTTCTCAAACCAGATGGAACAATGACAGCGGACACGAGTGCCATTGAACTGGCACAGAGTCCGCTTTCTGAGCATGGAGTCCGCTTTCTGAGCACCGGGCCTGCATTCCACCAGATTGTCTCAGCAGCCCAGTGGATTATTATTCCCATTTTAGAGAAGGAAAGTGACCTTCCATCCAAGGACTTCTGTCTCTCCTCCCTACAACAGTGCCAGATGCCAGCAAAGCCCCCCCCCCCCCCCCCCCGCCTTGGGATAAAGCCAGTCCAGAGCACTTCCGCCTCCTGGGGCTCTCACTTGGAGGAGGTCAGCTGATGCACCCACTCCCAAGCGTCATTTCCCCTCCCTTCCCCAAGGCTCCACCACGACCCCCTCCTAGCAGATGCTCAAGGAGTGGGACAAATCCTGCATGTGGTCACAGGAGCAGCGGGGGACGGTGGGGGGGGAGGCCACGGAGATGCCCCAAGGCCTCTCATAACCTCACCTCCTCCAACACCTCTGGAGACCTGGGCCAGCAGTTCCTTTCTCCACTGGCTGCTGGGTTAGGAAGTTGGGCTCCAGGAGATGTAGGAGTGCTTTTGGTGGCTCCCACAAAGAGAGGCCAGGCCAAGGTCCCCAAGTGGGCCAGGCTTCCCTTTATAGGCCCCTCTGTGTCCCCCTCTGAGGTCCTGGCCAGCGCTCTCCACTGCTTCCCCAGAGAGCTGGCTGGAGGGGATGCCGTTTTGGTCAGTGATCTCCTGGAGAGACCCCTCTTCATCGGGGGTGGGGAGGCTGGGGCAGCAGGAGCCTGTGGGGCCCTGGAGACTGACTCCCTATTGGTCACTTCCAGCCAGCCAGCCTCAGGCAAATCGCCATACTGCTCTGAGCCCTCCCTTCCTCCACTGGAAAACCGAGATGATGAGATGATAATAGCTGTGTCCCCTTCCTGGGAGTGCTGGGAGGCTGGAAAGAGACACTGTGTGGATGTGCTTGGTGTGGTGCCTAGCCCTGGCCCCAGGCAGCACACACCACACAGCCCTGCCTCATCCGGCCCCCGATTTACCTGCGCCCAGGTGTTCAATGAGGACGGCACGGTGCGCTACTTCATCGATGCCAGCCAGGAGGACCACCGGAGCTGGATGACCTACATCAAATGCGCCCGTAACGAGCAGGAGCAGAACCTGGAGGTGGTCCAGATAGGTACCAGCATCTTCTACAAAGCCATTGAGGTGAGTGTGTGTATCACTGTGTAGGGGGCAGTGGGGGTACAGCCGGGCTGGGGTGCAGGGCAGTTGTGTCCAGGGACTGTGGTGGAAGCAAGAGGTGAGTGCTGGGGAAGATGCTGGCCTAGCTGGCCCTGCCCAGGCTGGAGGACTGAAGCCCGAACATCATAGTCTCCAGGAGCATGACCTTCAGGGCAAGCTTCCTGCTGCAGATCAGAAAGGACAGAACCTTTGACTGCAAGCCATTGTGAACATCATGGGTGCCTCAATAGCCAGGTCCCGGGATTACCTGCTGAGGGGGTCCTGGGATTGAGAAGCCACAGAGATGCAGAGTCATCAGAAAGTGGCCCAGGGAAAGCATCTGGTGGGGAGAGAGGTACTGAGTCAGCAGTGTTTTGGCTGTGCGTTGCCCGTCATCCTGCATGCATGGGCCACCAGTGACGTGTGGGTGGCGTGGATCGCGACTCTAGCCTCAGCTATCACATCCTCATCACTGGAGGCGTCGGGCTTTTTTAGATGTGGTATGAGCGTGATCGCGTGTAATCCTCATGTGTTTAATCTGCGAGGAAGGCGTCTGTGATCATCTGCCGTTTACTGGGTCTTACTTGGTAACGGGCAGACTCGGGAGCTTTTACGGGCATTGGAGTGGGGTGGGGGTAGGGGGATGTTAGCATTGATATCTGAGCGAGTGAATCTTCTCAGACAAGACGGAAAGCGAGATAGCAGGCAGATAGATATCACTTCCCATGATGGGGGTGGGGGTGGGGTGAGGAGCTGGCCAGGCCCAGGGCAGGAGGTTCAAGGGGGATGGAAAGGAGGTATGAAATGCTTGGGCAGAGACAGACAGGCTTATGGTATTTGGGGAGGGGATAATGGCATGAGTGGTGGTAGTTGAGGCAGCCAGGCTGTCGGGACCCTTAAGACCTTGTCCCTTGGCAGGAAAGTTGCTCAGTGTCTGGCCCAGGAGAGGGGCTCGCAGCCCCGCCTCCCCATGGTAGGTTGGCAGCAAGTGCTGTGAGGGGGTGGGGGGGCGGAGGGGGATGGTGCCCCCATAGTCTTCTGGACCCCATGCTTGTGGAAGGAGGCACGGTGCCTCTTGGAGTGGGGCTGGGCTTGGCTGAGTTTGGGGGTGTTCTGAATGACTCCTCCTTCCTTCAGTCCATTTTCTTACTGCAACTCAGAGCCTCACGTCTTTCTAAGGCTCTGAGGGGGCACTGGACAGTTGTCACTTAATGACAAAACCCCAGGGAATCTCCCAGGGGTGGCAACAGAATGGCCTTTGCTTGGGCCCTGGTGTGGCCAGGAAGTATGTTCCATTGAGGGCCAGACCCAAGGAGGAGCAGGAAGGGTAAAGGGAGGTTGGGGATGCCCTGGAGGTCTAGGGGTTAGGGCTCGGCGCTTTCAATGCCAGGCCCAGGTTTGATCCCTGTCTCAGTACTGAGATCCTACACGCCCTGCTGTGCAAAAAAAAAGGAAGGTGAGCAGTTCTTGGACTGAAGTTTGCATGAGACAGGGTAAAGACAGGACTGATCCGAACCCAGGCTGAGGGTGGAGGTGCTTCTTACTAGGATTGGCCTCATGTGTGGCTGAGCCCCACTTCTGGCAGAGAGCACCCCCTCTCACCTGCTCGGTCTCACATGTATCCTTAACATTTGTGCACTGCTCCTTGGCTACCCTGAAACAGATGAGATGGGGGACTCACACTCATTCCATCTCTCCCACGGAGAGACGTGCGCACTCATACACACACACACGCACACACACAGGGTAAGGATGCCGACGTGATTTTAGCAAAGGACTCCCGACAGCATCAGTCATGGAGACAGGAGTCTCATCTCACTGTTCAGGTCACTGGCTGAGTGCTGAGCAGAGTCAGGAAATAATAACAGACATTTGTACAGAAATTCAGAGTCAGAGGGCAAGGTGGCTAAGATGTGTTTCCACGGAGGAATCTAAGATTATCAGATTTTTAAAAGTCATCTACATTTGACGGGGAATTAAAACTGAAGAAAAGAAGGGAATTTCCTAGTGGTCCAGTAGTTAGGCCTCAGCCTTTTCATTGCCGAGGGCCTGGGTTCAGTCCCTGGTCTGGGAACTGAGATCCCAAAAGCCACCACTCGGAGCGACCAAAAGACAAAACAGAATAAAATACATTTTAAACATTGAAGAAAGAAGATTAGGAAAATATATCCTCCTGGATATGATCTAGATTAGTGGATATCACCAATTTGGCTATCCGTGCTTCTACAGAATTAGCAAGCCGAATGCTGGAGCGAGGGATAAGAAAACACAAAATATCACCCATTTTACTTTAAACAAGTGATGTTGGACACATTTTTTTTTTCTGGTGGTGGCAGTTTTCTTAAAGTGATGCGCCAAAATGTCAGATGCCGCTTACAGGACCAGCTGTGCGTCTGGGTGTGTCTGACTGACTGCCATGCAGCAGGGCTCGGCTGGAAGAAATTCCTGCTGCCCCCCGGCCACTTCCCCAGACGCCTCTGCAGTATGGGGGCTGTTTGTCCTGTGTTTGTGTGAGGGAGCCAAGAAGGGTCTGTGCCATGACCTGTTTTCTTAATCTTCCCGTCACCCAGAACTGCTATGTTTATTTCATAACAGTAACCCGTTTCTTGCGAAAAAAAAAAAAAAAAATGGAAAGAAGCATCTTCATAAAATAAGCAGAATATACTAATGTGGCTCTGAAATTTTCTATAAATTCAAAAGGAAGGCCGTCCAAATGGAGACGAGGGTGGTGGGTTTCTGGGGCCAGCCGGCCCAGGTGGATTTGGTATCTGGCTGGATTTGCTGGCATGTTATACTAGGACCCTCCTCCCTTTGCTGTCTTCTACCACGGAAGAATTGACTATAACCTCAGGTGCCTAAAATGACATTTCTAGAAATTGCCCAGCACCTGGCACATGGGCACTACATGTTAATGCATAAGTCTTTTTCTGGGTGATGGGAGCTGGCTCGAAAGCGGACACACAGACCTGTTTCTCCCAGGAAAACAAAAGGGATAAATAAAATCGGCTGCCCTGCGAAGCAAGAAATTTGACCCCCAAATTCAATACAAGTAAAGTATTTAGGAATAATTTATACAAAGTTTGGATTTGGGAACTGGGAAGAAACTTCTCAGGCTTTCCTCGCCCGATGTTTTGGCATAGGACTGTGCCCTGAAATGTGGGCTCTTCCCTTGTTTGCGACTTTTCTTTTTGTTCCAGGCTATTGAACTTCTTCTCCCCCTAAAGCCCAACAGCTCCATCTCTCCATCTTTCTTTTTCTGTGAGGACAGGCTCTATTTTCCTTTCAACCTTGCTCACTGGTGGGTGCAGTTAAGGGACTTTGATTATTAATAATAAGCATCATTAATGATGCTACCATCCGTGGAGCAGCTCGATGTGCCAGCACCACGCTAAGGATATTCGCAACTTTCATCCCCTCAGCCTGGGGCTTTCCTTATCCCCATTTTAATGATGATGAAACTGAGTTTCAGGGGGATCTTGGGAGACTGTTGAGCTGTGGTTTGAATTTGTCTGATCCCCGAGCAGAGCCCTTGGTCACTGTGCCATGGGACCTCCCTGACCAATATCTATTTGCTGGAACTCTATTAATTGGTGTGTCAGGACATCTGTGGTACAATGGAAATTGATATTGGTCCAGATGACACCGAGGTCCTTCTGGATGAGGGTTTCTGTACCGCCGGGGGCAGGGGCAGGGGGCATCAGAGCCTCCTGGGAGCATGTTCCATGTTGTGACATGAATTTATATTAGGAAAACAAACCCAAACCCCCACACATTTTCAACTGATAATAAAAATTCAGAAATGGGTCAGGACAAAACTTCTGGGCTGACAGGGAAGGTGAAGAAGCACACATGGGAGATCATGTAATTTGTCAACTTAGGAGTCAGGCTCTGAAATTCACCCAGAGTCTTGATGATGCGAACTTTATGGTGTGGCATTCGTCTCCTTGGGAACTGCTTTGTTTATTGTGTGTCCCGAGTTAGTCTCTGCTATACAGAAAAGTGAGCAAGCAGCTGATTCTCATTCTCTGAGCCCCGGTGGAGAGCCCCGGCTGGGCCAGGCCAGAGTGTTGACTGGAAAGAAACGGGGCTAGGGTCTTCCCAGGCGGTCCAAGGGTTAAGACATCACACTTCCACTGTGGCGGGAGGGGTGTGGGTTCGATTCCTGGTTGGGAGACTAAGACCCTACATGCCGTGCAGTGGGCACCTCTTCAAAAGAAAGGAGAAATAGGGCTCCTGAGGGCACTGGGGGTCCCTGCAGAGGACCGTGGCTGTTCTTTGCTCTCAGGCGACCAGCATCCAGGAGCTTCCGGCCAGTGGTACTAGGCTCTCAGGGAACAGGCTGCCGGTTCTTGGGCTCTCCTGGTCTCCATCTCTGGGGCCACTGGGAGCAGGCAGAGGCCAGAGGTCCAGGCCAGGAGCTGCTGCTAATTCCCTGGAGCTCTGATGGGTAGAGAGAACCTTCAGTGCCCAGCCTCCAAGAGGTGAGGCTGCCTTCCCCAACGCTGCTTTGAGAACTGGACACTTCTTTTTTTTTTTTTTTTTCTTGACCGGGATAACCTCAATTACTCTCATGTCATCAGTTCTGATTACTTTATTTTTAAACATATTTAATTTTGTACCGGGGTACACCGATTAACAATGCTGTGATAGTTTCAGGTGAACAGCGAAGGGACTCAGCCATACATACACATGTATCCATTTTCCCCAAACTGGAAACTTCTTGCTGTCTGGGGATGTGTGTCATTGTCAATTCTAGCAGGTTCTTTTTAATAGATTTTCTTTCTTTAAAAACTCTTCTTTTTGTGGGACTTCCCTGGTGGTCCAATGGCTAAGATTCCACGCTCCCAATGTAGGGTGCCCAGGTTCGATCCCTGGTTAGGGAACTAGATCCCACATGCTGCAAATGAAAAAAATAAAAATAAAAAAGTCCTTCCTGTTGTAACTAAGACCCAGCACAGCTAAATTAATTAATTTAAATGTATATATTCTTTTTGTATAAAAGCAATATGTGCTTATTAATTCTTAAAACATTGGATGCAGCCTGTAGAAGATATAAGTCAATTTTAATCAACATTTAAAAAAAAAAAAAGGGTCTCAAAATGACAAACCCGTCTGAGGAAAGATTCGCAGAAAACCAGAAAACGTGGCTGGGCACCTTGGGTGGGAGAATTACTTTTCCCAATATGCTCCTTTGTGTCTGTCACTGTTTTAATTTTTAAAATCCAGGAGTAAAATTAATTTTCGTCCATTTGAAAAACGTGTCCGTAAATAAATGACTCAAAACAGTCAGTATTAAAGCTCTTATTTTAAAAACATTATCCCCAAGCACCATTCTGAATAACAATCCTCAGAATTCGTGCATTTCCAGATGTTCTCGGCTCCTCATTCATCACCATGACAGTTGTCACTGTTACGTTTATGTTTCGTAATGGTTATCACTGTCAGTTCAAATGAAAAGGCCGCTGTTGACTTAGGCATTTGACTCCCGGACTGCAAGTCTGGAGATGGCGATGCAGTTTTCAGAGACATCGTGGGGGCTTGCTGACCCCTCTCACCCCACCTCTGGGCTTTCCCCTCCTGCTCAGTTGGTGCCAGCACACAGTGGCACCAGCGTGGTATTGGTGTCCTGGGGGCACACGGGCCAGCCTGTGCTTTTCTTTGTTGTTCTGCCTTGTGGCATGCGGGATCTTAATTCTCCAGCCAAAGACTGAACCCGGCCTTCGGCAGCGGAAGCGCCAAGTCCTAACCACTGGACCTCTGAGGAATTCCCCAGCCTGTGCTTTTGATGGTCACTAAAGGCAGAGCCACGGGCATCCTGGGCCCCCCTCGCCACACTGAAGGCTCTGTGGGGACAACTGGGGGACCCAATACCCCAAAGGTGGATGTCCAGCAGGGTGCGGTCACTGTTTTACAGGTGAGGAAAGTGAGGACTGGTGACAGAAGGCCACTTTCCCAAGGGGGCACGGTCAGCAGGCAGGGAGCCCAAGCGGACCCCGACCTGTGTGGCCCCAGCGCCTGAGCCAGAGCCCTTGGCAATACCATCTCCTGAAGGAAGGGGCATGTATAGGTGTCTGGACAGCTGGACCACTGGTCACTTTAGAAGAACTGTGATGTACAAAGATCTGGTGTCATCTGAACATTGAAGCCAGGGGCTGGGACAATGTCGGAGGTGACTGACAGAGTCTTAGAATTGGGGGGACCTCAGAGATCATGCTCCCCACCCCCCTCATTTGAGGAGACAAGCTTAGGAAGGCCGAGTGCTCGCCTAAGGTCACCCAGGGACCCAGGGACTGAAGGCCCACCAGCACCATCTCTCAGCAGCTTCCTTCATAGTGAATTTATCCTGAATACTTTACTCCATTACCCTCTTTTCTAAGGGGTTCACCGAACCTCTCCCAGCTTTTCCAGCAGGGCCTCCAGCTCTGACCTGCTGGCCTCCTCGACGGTGGCTGAGCCTGTGAATGATCAGAGGCCACGAGGACTCTTGCTGCTGAGCCAGATTCTCATTTATCTGCTTTTAGGCATGGCCTAATTTCCCTTGGCTTCTGAGACTGCATGTGATCTTTCCATATTTAAACCCCATCAATCTGAGCGGGCGTGGCACCCTCTGCCAGGCTCCTCGTCACTCACTGACCATGTGGCTTGCCATGACACCCCAAGGGCTGTGGGGTCTGTTGGAAAGGGGCATGGGGACCTCAGGCTGAGTCATCGGAGGATGGACATCGCCTAGGCCCCCTGGAACTTTGTTTCTTCCTCCCCCTCCTCTCCCTGCTTCCCTCCTCTGCAGAGTAGTGCAGAGCTGGCTCTGATGGTTTGAGGTTCTTCCTGGCTCAGACCAGAGGAACGCAGGTGTGGTGAGCAGAACAGTTCTGTGATTGGCAGGGGTCTGCAGGCCAGAACCAAAGGGAAGGGGTGGGGGCTTTCTCTGTGACCCTGGAAGCCAAGGAGAAGGGTCCATTCTAGGGTGATTTCAGACAGCCTACATGGAGTCCTGTGTGATTTTTTTTTGTATTCACTTCAACTAAAAGAGAACTCACCCAGGGACTTCCCTGGCGGCCCAGTGCTTAAGACTTTGAGCTCTCACTGCAGCGGGCACGGGTTCAATTCCTGATCCAGGAACTAAGATCCCACATGCCACGTGATGCAGCCAAAAAACCAAAAAGGACCCACTAGGAAAACAACCCAGCTGTTGCCTGGGGGTGTCCACCTTGCTCTGGGCTGATCAGAGAGTGACCCCCCAGGGTGGGTGCCAAAGTCACTCCTCTGGGGTCCAGGCCTCAGGAGGTGATGGGCCTTGCCCGCTCACCTTTGCTCTAGCTGGCTGGGACCTGAGGGTTCTTCGCCTTGAGTAACTGCCTGCCACCAGAGGGGTGGCAGGCCCCTGGGATGTCCCAGAGGAAGGGGTCAGCACCACCTCAGGCGTGAGCCTTCCGCAGCCTCCCTGGATTGTCACTGCAGAGCCCTCCCGATGGCAGGTCCTCCCCTGGGAGCAGCAGAGCCTTGTCACTGTGGAGTTCTCTGCCATAGACCTATCGTTGTTTAGTTCCCAAGTCATATTCGACACTTCTGCAAACCATAGTCTATAGACCACTAGGCCCCTCTACCATGGAATTCTCCAGGCAAGAATACTGAAGTGGGGTGCCATTTCCTCCTCCAGAGGATCTTCCTGACCCAGGGACTGAACTCTCGTCTCCTGTATTGCAGGCAGACTCTTTACCTCTGAGCCATCTGGGAAGCTGTACCAGAGGCCTATGACATGACGAGACAGATCCCATTTAAGGCTGGGTGCCCCGGTATGTCTGGAGGCAGAAGCGTTCATTGATCTGAATGCTTCTTTTTTAGCCATTTGCAGGGAGTCATACAGAGGCCTGTGATGGGGAGAGAAGTGTATGTGACATGGTGCTGCCTCCTGGATGTGCTGGTTGAGAGATGTTTCCAGAAAACCATTAGGCAGGGTGTAACTGAGAACCACAGGGCGCCCCGCAGCCCATGCTCCTTGGGGATGTCTGGCTTAGCCCTACAGACTTGAGGGCTGGTTGGCTCTGGTTCCCCTCGGAGAGAAATTACAAGTTTTCTAGCTTTCCTTCTTCAGTTACTTCTGCTTGAAGCATGGTTTCCATCCCATTGTTGTCAGTTTGGGAGAGCGGCCAGGAGGCAGCTCTGGTCCCAGCAGCAGAGCCAGGATGAGACGATGAGAAGCCTGGGCAGAGTGGAGCAGAGGGGCGGAGCATCCCAGGGCCTCCCGTGTCTGTGAAGCTTGTTGGAGATAGCCTGGTAGAAAGGGACCCCAGTGTGGCTCTCTTGGGGCTGCGACTGTATCGACATGTCCATGGTGGGAGCTAGGACAGCTCCTCCTGGCTGTGAGCAGACATCCTCCCCTGGCGGGGGGGCAGGGAACATCCTCCTCTGCTGCCTCCCGGACTTCCTCTTGCCTCCTTCCCTACAGATGATCCCTCCAGACCAGGAGCTGCTGGTGTGGTATGGAAACTCACACAACACCTTCCTGGGGATCCCTGGTGTGCCCGGACTGGAGGAGGAGCAGAAGAAGAACAAGCATGGTAGGTAGTCCCCATGAGTCCACAATGACAACGGACCCACAGAGAGTGAGAGGCTGAGGGTGTGTGTGTGTGTGTTTGGCAGGGAAACTCTTGGCTTCTGGGGACCTTGGTTCCGCCTCCAGCAGTGTCAAGCACAAGGCACTTCCTGGTTTAAGGAGGCTGATGCCCCTGGAGCCACTGCCATGGTCCAGGCATGGATGGAAGACAGTTCTGATTCTGGACAAAATAGACTGTCTGGGGGCAGATTGGGTGGAGGGAGAAGCAGGGTGTGGCAGAGGAGCAAGGGGCCAGGCAGTAAGGACACTGGATTGAATTCCAGTTCTGCTGTGCAATCGTGGGAAATGGCTCTGCGCTCGGTTTCCCGACCTCTAAAAGAAGGATGTTTGTTGGGCAAGATGATGTCTAAGCGCCCTCCCAGCTCTGTCCATGGTGCTGGACCTGGCACAGAGTAGGTGCTCAGCGTGCATCTGTTGAATGAAGGCTGAGCAGTGTGTGTGCACGTGTGTGTGCTTGTTGGGCGCAGCACTGATCATCATGGTAGAGACCATTTGCTCCAGACCTATTTCCTGCCAAGTATCTGGCTTAACCTCTTACAGGTATCATCCCACTTGGGTCCTCATAAAACCTTTGTGATATTTGGTCATTTTTATTTTTAAAGGACGACTCTGAGGCTCAGGAACTACTGTCTATCCAGCCCTTGGTCTAATGCTTCACACACCATTTTTTTCTGATCCTCATAGCAACTTTTTGCTGTGATAAGTAATGATAACAATGTCATCATTACTTTCATTTTGGGGATGAGAAAAGTGAGGTACAGTTCACTGGTACATAGTTGAAAAAGTGAGTTGCCCAGTCAAACCCAATTCTTTGCAACCCCATGGACTGTACCCCACCAGGCTCCTTTGTCCATGGAACTTTCCAAGCAAGAATACTGGAGTGGGTTGCCATTCCCTTCTCCAAGGGATCTTCCCAACCCAGGGATCGAACCCAGGTCTTCTGCATCGCAGGCAGATTCTTTACCATCAAGGCCGCCAGGTACATAGATGGCACTCAGTAAATAAATGTGGGATAAATTAATGAAAGGTTTTGCGGGGGAAGAGGAGTAGTTATAACAGTTACTACCATTTATGGATGGTTACTATAAGCCTGGTACTTCCTAAGTCCAGGCTTAGGCAGGTAAAGTGCTCTGTACAGAGCAGCCTTTGAAGATGTCAGCTTTTTTTGTGATTATCTCAGGAAGATCCCGTGGAGGATGAAATGGCAACTCACTCCAGTATTCTTGCCTGGAAAATACCATAGACAGAGGAGCCTGGCAGGTTACAGTCCATGGGGTCACAAAGAGTCTGACACGACTGAGAGCTGAGCGTGCATAATCCCCATGAGGTCGTAGTAGGTTCCCATTTTAAAAAAACTTATTTTTCAAAATTTACTTATTTAATTGAATCAGAGGATAATTACTTAACAATACCGTGATGGCTTTTGCCTTACATCAACATGAATGGGCCACAGGGCATCCATGTGTCCCCTCCCCACCTCATCCCTCCAGCTTGTCACAAAGCACCTGGCTTTGGGTGCCCTGCCTTCACATAGGTTCTCATTGTACTGGATGAGAAACTTGAGGCTTCCCCGAGAGGGTAAGTCACTAAGTCCCCGAGATCTCGCAGCATGGATCTGGAGTCCAACTCCTAACGGATGCCAGGTCAGGGCGCTCGCTGCCCCTTTCCACCCCCTGTGCGGCGCCCCCAATCAGTCGGCGGAAGGGTCACCCCGACTGATTGATGATCCGAGGCGGCTGAGCCCCGGGAGGGCGCCCCTTGGGGAGGCGTACGGGTGGGGGGCGTGGCGTCGAGCCGCCGGCCTCGGGGATGCTAACGAGGCTGCTCTCTCTTTCTCCTTCTTCCCGCCTGCCCGACCCCACCCGGACTCTGCCCGCGCGGCCAGAGGACTTTCACCCCGCGGACTCGGCGGCGGGCACTGCGGGCCGCATGCGCTGCGTCATCTGCCACCGGGGCTTCAACTCGCGCAGCAACCTGCGCTCGCACATGCGCATCCACACGCTGGACAAGCCCTTCGTTTGCCGCTTTTGCAACCGCCGCTTCAGCCAGTCGTCCACGCTGCGCAACCACGTGCGCCTGCACACAGGCGAGCGCCCCTACAAGTGCCAGGTGTGCCAGAGCGCCTACTCCCAGCTGGCCGGCCTGCGCGCCCACCAGAAGAGCGCGCGCCACCGGCCGCCCAGCGCCGCGCTGCAGGCCCACTCGCCAGCTCTGCCCGCGCCGCACGCGCACGCGCCCGCGCTCGCCGCCGCCGCCGCCGCCGCTCACCACCTGCCGGCCATGGTGCTGTGAGCCCCGGCGCCTGCGTGCGCGGCCCCGCTTCCCCCGCGCGCCCCCGCTCACCCCCGCGCGCCCCCGCCGCCCAGACCCCAGGCCGCCACGCGACACCTGCCGCCCAAGGTGCTGTGAGCACCTGCGCCTGCGTGCGCGCCCCCGCTCCCCGCTCCCCGCGCCCGCGCGCCCGCGCCTCCCATTCCCCGGGCCGCCGCGCGACACGTGGCTGTCATCTGTCCCGACACGACCCCCGGCTGTAGGCGCGCCCCAGAAATGACGCCCAGGCTTACTCTCTTCCCCCCAGTTTCGCACAGGAGGACCCTGAGGGGCGAAGTCCCTCTCCCAGGCCTTCCCTCCCCTCTCCCCGACATCGGCCACCTCTTCTTCAGACGGTCCCCGAGTCGCGCGCCTCTTGAGTCAGCTGACCGGGATGATATAGCCCCCTCGTGGGTGGCCGGAGAGGGGACTGAAAGCCTCCGAGGGTCCTCAGCGAGGGGGAGGGGAAAGGCAGACTCCCACCACCCTCACAGAGAGCCGCGTGCTGGGAATGGAGAGCGACCCCCCTGTCCCAGGGTGGGCACAGCGGGGCTGGCACGCGCCATCTCTCTCCTCCCTCCTCAGGGACTGCTATCCTGCAGTGTCGCCCCCTCCTTGAGAGCTGGGGGCTGGCGGGCTCAGGGGCAGCCAGAGGAGGCCGGAGAGACCTGCCCTTCCCTGCCAGGATGGGGTGGGGGGGCTTCTCTCCTTCGGGCCACCTGCCCCCCACCCCAAAATGGGCTCCCTGGGGACACACAAGGCACAAATGTGCCAAACAGGCTGAGAAGGAAGGCAAAACCGCGGTGGCTCAGCGGTGAAGAATCTGCCTGCCATGCAGGAGACCAGCTTCGATCCCTGGGTGGGGAAGATCCCTGGAGGAGGGCACAGCAACCCACTCCAGTATTCTTGCCTGGAGAATCCCATGGACAGAGGAGTGCAAAGAGTAGGACACGACTGAAGCGGCTTAAGCACGCACCAAGGCAAAATAGAAATCCACTCCCTGGGATAAGGCCTGCCTCTCTTTGGGCCTACGCTTCCCCTATCCCCATCTGTAAAATGAGAGAATTGGACCAACGCCACCTCGCCTTCAGCTCTAACGTCAAGCTTGGAAAGGGGATGCGGGGCCCTCCTCACCACCCTCCGGCACCAGGAGGCCAAGACTGGCTTTTCGGCCCGGAAAGCATCTCCGAGCGGTGCGGGATGTTAGGAGGTTCCGCCCTTGGCTCGGTCCGGTTTCCCCACGGTCCGGGCCATGGGCGCCCTCTAGTGTCGCCTTTCCCACCTTGCAGTCATTTACTAGAATCCCGCCTAGGGCGTTTTGTAAAATAAACTATAATGATGAAAAGTATAAAATGTATAGAGTTTTCAAGAACCTGTGCTCTACTTCCAGAAAACGGTCACTTTAACTTTGTATATACTTATCTTAAATGATATTTACGAACCTGTGATATATATTATTTGATTGTACATGTAGAACTGTAAATACATTTGTACCTCTCTTGTATTCTAAAATAAAATTTACTTGGAACATTTACCACTTAGCATCTGAATGGGTCGACGCTTTTGTCTGCATGAAAGGGGAATGTGGAAAATACCTAGGAGTTGGAGAGCGGGCAGGAAGAGTTGTTTCACCTACTGGTTTTTAAAATAACCATCCTTGTCGCAGCTGGGGCATCAGCTCCCCAGAGAGAAGGCCACAGTATAAAGCAGTCAAGGCTCACAAGGCGCTGGGCAGATTCCTCCTAGTTCCCAGCTGACTCTCAAATATCAGTGTCTTGCTTTGTTACTGCCCCCAAATCTTCGCTGCTTTTTTATTAATTTTCATGGACAGCTTGAAGGAATCCATGCAGCCTGTGCAGGTGGACCAAGATGGACATCAAGTACCTTCCCAATGCCCAGAATTTCAAAACGCTCTGGTGCCCATTTCCAGACCCTCCTTCAGGAACAACAAAGAGCAGGGAGGTCATCAGTGTAGAGCCAGGCCCTGGCTGTCCTCTCCAGGACCTCCTGGCCAGGAGAAGGTGCACAAACTGGGAAGTGTGAGTTCACGCCTGTGCCCCAGCATGTAACAGCCGTGAGGCTGTCACCCTTCCAACCTGCTGGCATCCATCAGGCTCACCTCTCTGCATTCTAGCTGTGTACACACACACACACACCCCTGAAGATGCTGGAATTCACACTTGTACATACAGGCCATGCCCATTTGGAGCTTCAGGTATTCCCAAAGACCCAGTACTTCGGGAACTGATCTTGCTCGAAGGTCCTGCAAGTTGTTCACTTGCAGGTCTTTGGTGCCAGTGGGGACATCGCTCTTCCTACTCCTCCGCTTCATCCCGTTAGAAATCTTTCTTCGCCTTTGATTCCTCGAGAGACGTTTTCCGATGCCTCTGATGGCCCCTGGCCTTCCCCTCCTCTCACTGCAACGGCATTGTCACACTTCATAAAAGTCAGTGGGCCGGCGCTTGATCAAAAATCTAAATTGCTTTCTGTAGGTAATTTTATGAAGTTCCAACCGGCAGATCTGAAGGGCAACAGCCCCTGCTCCAGAACCCACCTGGTGGCAGCAGGCTGTAATTGCAGACTGAAGTGCTTGTGTTCGATATCGTTGCTGGCACTAGAGATAACAAGATGAGCAGGGAGGCATTGGCTGCCTGAAGGACTGCACGCACGTGGGGGCTTCTCTGGTGGCTCAGCTGGTAAAGAATCCGCCTGCAATGTGGGAAACTTGGGTTCGATCCCTGTGTTGGAAAGATCCCTTGGAGAAAGGAAAGGCTACCCACTCCAGTATTCTGGCCTGGAGAATTCCATGGGCTTTACAGTCCCAAAGAGTCATGTCCCAACCCAAACAGTCGTGTCCCAAAGAGTTGGACACGACTGAGTGACTTTCACTCCTCGCTGGGAGGCTTGATACTCAAAGCTTAATCTCTTACTTTGTTCACTTTTTCAGCAGGGGCCTCGGGCTCCTTTCCCAAGAGTGCATGTCCCCCTGCTCCCAACAGAGGCACACAAATACACCACCTCCCAGTCAGCCCGCAGATTCAATCCGAAGGGCTTGCTGCATATCCTATAGGCATGCGGTATAGACCAGCTGGTCAAAGGGTAAAAATAAATAATTAAGTCTTTTAGGATATTCAAAAATAAAATAAGAAATAAAAACAGATCAAATTACTTCCTTGCTTAGAACACTTCTGGCAGCTTCCCTTTTCCCAAGAATGAAATCCAGGTTCATCTTTGCCTGACTCTGCCCATCTGCGACTGAACCTGCTCCCTCACCCAGTACACACGCTGCAGCCAGAGGTGCTGGCACCGCGGATGTATGTGCTTCTGCTACTGTCTTGACCTTGTAGCCTTAATCTTGGAAAACTCACTTATTCATTCTTGTAGCTTTGGGAAGTTAGATTACGTAGGACCTCTGTGTACACGATTATGTTGTGTGTGAATAAGGCAGTTTTATTTTTTTTTCCAATCAATATGACTATCATGTCTTTTTTTATTACATGGTTCAGGACCGCTGGGTATAGAGAGTTCTAGATAGAGGTCACTGCTCTGTGTTTGAAACTCTACTTGGCCATTCACTAGCTGGGTGAACTTGGACAAGTGAATTAATGTCTATGTGTCTCAACTTCCTCAAATGACAAATGGGGTGATACTTGGCTCCTAAGGAGATTGTGAGGACTAAGTGGGACAATGGATGTAAGTGAAATACATGACTTGGGATCTGGCATGTGGTAAGTGCTCAGCAAATGGAAACCATTGTTAACACAAGGATGCCTTTGGTGGAGTGAAGGGTTGTGGCTGCTTCTATCACCCACCTCACTGGGCATCCCCCAGGGGCATCTAAGGCAGCTGTCCATCACCCCATCTCCTGCCCTTTCCATTAGCCATTATCCTCGGAGCTCTTGAAATGGAGGAACAGATATTCTAAGCTCTCAGCTTCCTTCCCACTTTGGGGCTGGTCTGCTAGGCTGCAGGGCCATGATGAGGTGGGACAGATTAAGGACAACGGCTTGTTAGCACCCATCCTGACTGCTTTCCATGTCATGGCTGCCTTGGGGAAGTCAAACTTCATTCATGTTGGCTCAGGGCTTCAGGGTGGGTGTTGTGGGAGAACCAGGCTACCTGGTCTGTTCTGATGGGTCTTTGGAGTCCTGTAGAGGCACTTCTGACACGTGCTATCAAGGTGATAGACAGCTGCCTTAGTCACAAGTCTGCCCAAATGTAAGACAAGGAGGGACAGACTGCCATTCTTAAAATTCGTGGACACGCTTAAGAGCTGCCATAGGCATCAAAACTGTTTCTGATATTTTGGGAAGAGGCAGTCCTCAAAACATGAGGTCCTTGGGTGGAAATCTTTGTGCACATCTCTGACTGCAAAACTTCTAGGGATCGGGGGCTGGGGGAGGAATTCCCTGGTGGTCCAGTGGTTAGGACTGCATGCTTCCGAAGAGCTCAGGGCTAGAGGGCTCCTGCTGCCTCTGTTTTCACACTTTTCCTGATTTCCTTTTTGGTTACTTTCACTCAGAGTTCTCTGTGGCCCTCAACCCAACTCCCGAGTGTCAACAGTTCCTGGCCTTCAAGGCTCATTTGAACACCATTGCTGTCAGGAGGTCTTTCTGTCCTCCTCTCAACCCTCTGATCCCTGAGCTCCTGACCGAACACCCTGATGCCTGGGGTCGAAATGCTCCAGAAATGCTTGCGGAATAAGTTCATTCATTCCACAGATGTTTGCTGAGTGCTGTTCTGAGAGTACCTGGGTTTGTTTTTCTATTTTTTCTTCCTGTGACTGCTCTGCATGGCATCTGGGATCTAGTTCCCTAACCAGGGGAAAATTCAGTGACAAGAACTAAAACAGGATCAAGTGATAGAAACAGGACTAGTCTAGATAAGGTGGTCAGGAATTCTTCTCCAAGGAGGTGATATATGTGCTGAGACCTAAGTGAGGAGGAGATGCAGGAAGACCTGGGAGGAAGAGCGTTCCACACAGACAGCACCAAAAGTATACACGTCCTCGGTGCCAGCACCTCTGGCTGCAGCGTATGTACTGGGTGAGGGAGCAGGTTCAGTCGCAGACGGGCAGAGTCAGGCAAAGATGAATCTGGATTTCATTCTTGGGAAAAGGGAAGCTGCCAGAAGTGTTCTAAGCAAGGAAGTAATTTAATCTGATCTGTTTTTATTTCTTATTTTATTTTTGAATATCCTAAAAGACTTACTTATTTTTACCCTTTCCATTATGGTTTATTTAAAAAAAGTGAAAGTTAGTCACTCAGTTGTGTCGGACTCTTTGTGATCCCATGGACTGTAGCCCACCAGGCTCCTCTGTCCATGGGATTTCCCAGGCAAGAATACTGGAGTGGGTTGCCAGTCCCTTCTCCAGGGGATCTTCCCAACCCAGGAATTGAAGCCAGGTCTCCCGCATTGTGGGAAGATTCTTTTACCATTTGAGCTACCAGTGAAGGCCTGGTATGGTTTATTACAGGATAGTATATATAGCTGTCTGTGCTATACAGGAGAACTTTTTTTTTTTCTTTATGTGTCTTGCTCATTTTTGTTTCATTTTTAGTTACACGTTTTACTGAAGTGTAGTTGGTTTATTATGTTGTGTTAACTTCTGCTGTACAGCAAAGGGATTCCGTTTTATGTGCTCAGTTGCAGAGTCGTGTCCAACTCTTTGCAACCCCATGTACTGTAGCCCACCAGGCTCCTCTGTCGGTGGAATTTTTCAGGCCAGAAAAATTGGAGTGGATTATCATTTCCTATTCCAAGGGATCTTCCTGACCCACAGATTGAAACTGTGTCTCCTGTGTCTCCTGCATTGGCAGGCAGATTGTTTACCACTGTGCCACCTGGGAAGCCCCACTCAGTTCATATATATATGAGCATATACAGTTTTATACATATATGTGTACACATGCATTCTTTTAAAATTTAATTAACTAATTATTTAGTCACATTGCCATAAAATAATTTTCTTTTTTTCTTTACTTTTGTATACATTCTTTTTTAAAAATATTTTTTTCCCATTATGGTTCATCAGGCTTCCCTGGTGGCTCAGCTGGTAAAGAATCTGCCTGCAGTGTGGGAGACCTGGGTTCGATCCCTGGGTTGAGAAGATCCCCTGGAGAAGGGAATGGCTACCCTCTCCAGTATTCTGGCCTGGAGAATTCCATGGACTGTATAGTCCATGGGCTCGCAAAGAGTCGGACACGACTGGGTTACTTTCACTTTATGGCTTATCACAGGATACTGAATATAGTTCCCTGTGCTATATAGTAGGACCTTGTTTATCCGTATATAATAGTTTGCATCTGTTAATCCCCAGCTCTCAATCCATCCTTCCCCTATTCGCCTGGCAACCACAAGTCTGCTCTCTCGGCCTGTGAGTCTGTTTCTGCTTTGTAGATAAGTTCAGCTACCTCTGGCTGCTGTACAGAAACTGGCTGGAGGCATGGTAAAGGCAGAATTAGGGAGCTGAGTCGGGTGGTGATGCCATTGGCTTGGGGTGATGGCCCTGGTGCTGCACAGATGGGGAGGTAGATGGATATGGGAGGAAATGGTGAATGTTAGACCTGTTCAGAAATTAATATCACTTTGGGAGTTCAGACACCTACTCACAGACTTCTGGACCCCTCTTACAAAACCCCAGTGCTTAAATCTGGGCTCAAAAATCAGTATTTCCAACAAGCCTCTTGGGGATGTGATGCAAAGTCGTCCATCAAGGATCATAATGCCTACCTCCAAGATGAGCTGACTTCAAGGAATGTAAAACATAATTATTTTCTTGTTGTTGTTTTGGCTGCGCCAAGCAGCTTATGGACTCTCAGGTCCCCGATGAGGGATCAAACCTGGCATCCTGGCAGTGGAAGCACAGAGTCCTAACTACTTGACCGCCAGGGAATTCCAATAACATAACGTTTGCTTAATGCAAAGCACCAGACGCTCAGGATGTGCAGGCTCTAGGGTGAAGCAGGTGCAGTCAGGAGGAACATGGCCCTGCCGCCAACTGCTGTGTGAATTCCAGTCCTTTTTGGGGCCTCAGTTTCCTCCTCTTTAAAAAGGGACCTGCAGTGGACAGAATGTTTATGTCCACCCCAAATTCATATCTTGAACTCTTAACCCCAAGGTGATGGTAGTAGGAGGTGGGGCCTTTGGGAGGTGATTAGGTCATGAAGGTGGAGCCTTCCTGAATGGGATTGTGTGCCTTATAAAAGAGACCCCAGAGAGCTCCCTGGCCCCTCCCACCATGCAGGGGTCACAGGGACCCCTTATCTGAACCAGACACTGAACCTGCCACTATACTAAGACAGATCCACAACCCCAATATTGTGAAAGGCTCCATAAGCACAGTGCCATGAGAACGGGAGGGATTATGGTTATGTCCATGCTTCCTTGAAACTGGACAGTGTCAAGACTATAATCCAGCGTGCAACTATAAGCCAGGACTAGAACGTGGTCTAGCAGCATTCCCAGGCCTGGCAGCCTGACTGAGCTATACTGCTTCAAAGGACACCACTGCCCTCTCCTGGTCGAGAGCAGACTCAACAGATGCACCCTTTCTCATACTTTTCTTGGCTCTAGCCCCTTCTCCTCTGTCCTCTGTTTTATGAGATGGTTGGATGGCATCACCGACTCAATGGAGATGAGGTTGAATAAACTCCAGGAGTTAGTGATGGACAGGGAGGCTTGGCATGCTGAAGTCCATGGGGTCACAAAGAGTCAGACATGACTGAGCGACTGAACTGAACTGAACTGAGCCCCTTCTCCAGGCAAGGAGGAGGGCAAGTGTCTGGCTGTCCACTTACTGATGACCTGTGAGCAATTAGAATCTATATAACTGACTACCTTACAGGGTTGGCTTTCTAGACAAATGTAGTTGTGAGCCACGCTTAGGTGAAAGAAATGCTATCCTTTTGAAGATTTACCAGGTTATTGGTCTGATGGGTCTTCAGGAGAAAACAGACTTAATTTACTGGTCTCAGTGAGTGGTGCTGATGCAAGTTATTTTATTTCATCCTATTTAGAATCCCTGTACTGGGCTGTGCTGTGCTAAGTCACTTTAGTCTTGCCTGACTCTTTGCGACTCCCGACTCTGAGACTCCACAGACCGTAGCCCACCAGGCCCCTCTGTCCATGGGATTCTCCAGGCAAGAATACTGAAGTGGGTTGCCGTACCCTCCTCCAGGGGATCTTTCCGACCCAGGGATTGAACTCGTGTCTCTTATGTCTCCTGCATTGGCAGGCAGGTTCTTTACCACTAGCGCTACCTGGGAAGCCTGCATGAAGAATTATCACCTCCAATTCCCTGAGGTTGAAACTAAGTCTGTTGCGAATGCTATAAAGCATGCAGGGCCAAGCGTGAGGGAGAGGGTAGCACCTGGGGAGAGGGACAAGCGAAATACTCCTGACGCCTAGATAAAACCACATATCCTTCCATCTGTTCATCACTGAACCCTTAGGACAGCTCCTGGCTCATTTCGCTGTGTGAGTAAATGTAGGTGAAAATCTTTGTATTGTGTCCATTTGTCCTCCCTGACAAAACACACCCGCTTGGCAAGATTTAAATGTGTTCTTAGATGGCTTTTGCTTTTTCCAAAAGAAATACCAGGGAAATCAGCTCGCTTAAGAAAGAATGGAAACAGCACCTGCAGCACTGTTTGGGGGTGTAGGTGATGGTTGGTGCTGAACTAGCACTCACGAAGTGACAGTAATGTAGAATACAGGGGCTACTAGCAACAGTACGAAAAGAGACTCTTTCCTCTGTCCAAATAGTGTTTTCTCCTCTTGATCCTCCTGGTCAATCGCATACCAAAAAAGAGAGATTTCAGCAGCTTTGAATTGGAAGGAAACTCAGAGGCCCACTTCACAATTATTTATAACCCTGGAAAACAGTAAGTGAGATGAGCACAAGAGTTTTACTGAAAAGTCGAACGCTATGCAACCTGAGATTTTATTATTTGACAAGAGCAGCCTTGCCAATAGTAAAAATGGCAACTTGACTCCTTCCTTCCCTTCGTGTTAACCTAATGGTTGCCAGTAGCCAACATGGAGGCCAGACCGTGAGTTCCCGTTGGCGGCTGTTCTGAGGCCCCGCCCCTATGAGCGACGGCTGGAAATTGCGGAGACGGAAAGCGTGACTCCGAGTGGGGCTGCGCCTGCGCGAGTTATTGGCGCCAAGATGGCGTTGGAGATGAGGCTTCCCGTCGCTCGGAAGCCTCTTAGCGAGAGCCTGGGCCGCGAGAGTAAAAAGCACCTAGTGGTGCCAGGGGACACGATCACCACGGACACAGGCTTCATGCGGTACGTGGGGTTGTGGGGACAATGGGCGGCAGGGGCGGCTGCATTGCTCTCTTTCCGCATCAAACCTGGGCCTGTGTTCTGCATCTAAGTGCTCGCGGTACCCGGGGCGCATCTGGGAGCATCTCAGTTGCCTCGTTTTCGAGGCTTCGGACTTCCTACTTCCTGCTTCTTGTATGTCCCCGTCTGTAGCTGCCTCAGCTCCCCCGAAACCTTCCTGTCCCGATCACTGGTAGCTGTGACTCATGGGTCCTGTGCCTCAGGCCCCGATTCTGAGGCCTTCCTCGTTGAACCTGCAGCTAGGGCCTCCTCACAGGTTTCGGCGGAAGGGATGGTGGGCGTTTTTGACTTCTTCCACTTAGCCCTCAGCATTCCGTCTCCTAGCCAGGGGCACGGTTTTGGAACGAGCCATTGCTTGGGCTTAAAGAAAGTGAAGTCGCTCAGTCGTGTCCGACTCTTTGCGACCGCATGGACTGTAGCCTACCGGGCTCCTCCGTCAATGGTATTTTCCAGGCAAGAATACTGGAGTGGGTTGCCATTTTGGGCTTAGGGGGCATGCAAATATGTTATGTTACATGCACCAGAACAGGTAACTTTGAGTCTGAGGGCAGGCTCCAGCTTAAGGGCAGCTGGGGTTCCAGTCCTGCTGCCGTCACAATATTAGCTGTATCACCTCTCCGAGGTCAGTTTCCTCGTCTGTAAAATAATGATAATAACTATTCCAGAGAGTGGTGAGGATTCCATGAAAGTGAAAGTGTGGAAGAGTTAGTCCCTCAGTCATATCCGACCCTTTACCACCCGGTGAACTGTAGCCCGCTAGATTCCTCTGTCCATAGAATTCTCCAGGCTAGAATACTGGAGTGGGTTGCATTCCCTTCTCCAGGGATTTTCACCACCCAGGGATCCAACCCAGGTCTCTGGCATTGCAGGCAGGTTCTTTACTGTCTGAGCCACCAGGGAAGGATTACATGAGGGGTAATGATTATGAAAAAAAGTAAGACTCACCATTCTATCACCATCACAGTGGTCAACACTACTCATACCTCAGGCAGCCTCCGCCCTCCCCCCATATGCATATGAGAGAGGAACAGCGTTTATTCCATTGCCCTTTAACCTCTTAGTTTGGGATTATTGGTTCCCAGGAAATCTTAAGATTCAGTCCTTTATTCATGCAGTCCATAAATATTATTTGTGGTTGGGGTATAAACTGAACAAAGAGGAAATCTCTGTCCTGGTGGACTTTATGTTCTGAGACAGACAGATGAGAAATAAGCACAACAAACAAGTTATTTAGAATATTTGCTGGTAAATGCAGTAGAAAAGAATAAAGAAGTGAGGCAGGGTAAGTGGAGCATAAGTTGGAAATATGGTGGGGATGGCAGCCGCAGGGCGGGTGACTATTACAAATGGGAGAGTTGAGGAAGGCCTGGTGGAAAAAGTGCCATTTGAGTCGACTTGAGTACAGTGCAAGAGATGGCCACGTAGGACTCTAAAGAAGGAGTGTTTAGGCAGAGGTGGCAGCCAGCAGAAAAGCCTGTCTGTGAGGCAAGAGGAATCAGATATGAGGAACACATTGTTCTGGCTGCTAGAGGTCACCTCAAATATTACCCTGGTATCCTCTGTATCTTCCTGTTGCAACAGGGGCCATGGAACCTACATGGGGGAAGAGAAGCTCATTGCATCTGTGGCTGGCTCTGTGGAGAGAGTAAACAAGTTGATCTGTGTAAAAGCTTTGAAAACCAGGTGAGAGCAAAAGGTGTGTATTTTGTGGCATCTGAGTTGCACAGCCAGGTCTTTTCTGCCATGACACACCCCCTACCCCCAGCCCTGCCTGTCCTGTCGTTCTGTAGGGCTGGGATTTCGGGAACATGACTGGAGGAAGGGTAGAGATGACTGTAGGTAAGGGTAGGCTTCAAAGGTTTCCCTGCGATATCTGACCTCTTCAAACTTGGGTTCCCTCTCCTGCAAAATGAGACCTTGCCTGACCTCCTGGGTAGGATTTTCCTTGGAATTCACCGAAATAGTGTGTATAAAGTACTTTACACAGAGAGCCGTCTGCCTTGAGGGCTCAGTAAAGGTTAGCCCCAGAACATGAGCCAGTGGGGTTGGAACAGAGTGAGCAGGCGAGTAGTAGGAGCAGATGCAGAGAGGTGAGGTAGGCAGTCTGCATGCCCTGCAGCCACGATAAACGTTTCTGACTTCCACTCTGTGCGGTCTAGGAAGGCCCTGGAGCAGCTGGAGCAGAAGGACCTGATCCACCCTCTGTTTTAATGGAGTCACTCTGGCTGCTGTTGGGGGCGGGCGTGGGGCAGGGTTAGGGAGCCAGATTCCTGCTCTGTTCTCATCATCTGGGTTGGTGGTGGCTTGGACTAAGGTGATAGCCATAGAAGTGGGGAATAGTGATCAGTTCTGCGTGTATTTCGTGTTCTGCGTGTATTTACTGTGAAAAGCTGTAGGATTTTGTATGTGGGCTTTTCTACACGTAGGACTATGTCTGTGAGAAGAGATCATTTTACTTCTTCCTTTGGGGTGCTTTTTATTTTCTGCCTACATTGGTAAGGTAGAGGTCCTAGAATCTGCTGCTGGACCTGTCCTGGAGCAGGAGAGAGAGGGGAGGAGGGAGATACACACGGTTCCTCCAAAGACTCCAAGGACTGTGGCTTGAGCAACCGGAGGGGTGGAGTTGCTATTTCCTGGGCCGGTGACAGTTGGGAGAGGATCCATTTGCTATAGTGGAATTGAAGAGGCTGCTAGAAAGCTTTGTTTGAGGTTTCTAACTTACGCAGATTCCTGTTAGGCACGTAATGAAGGTGCTGGGTAGCCAGTGGTTGACTAGAGCTAGAGCCTGAATTCAGGGGAATGGTGGAATCATCAGTGGCATTTAAAGCCATCAACCTGGGTAAGCTCACCAAGTGAGTGTGGGCTGGAAAGAGAAGAGGCCCAAGGACTTAGCCTTCAGTGTGGAGGCTCTAATTCATCATTAGAGTTGGGAGGAGGAATTAGGAAAGGGATCCAAGACATGCAGCCAGTGGCTGAGGGAGACGTGAGTAGACCGGTTTGGGAGGTACCTGCCTCACTTTCCTTTCTCCTCCTCTGGCTGATGTGGAACTCGTCTGTGTTCCAGAGCCCACCAGAAAATAGCCCTTGCATATCCATTTTTCATGCAATTAACAAAATAAGGCGTTTCAGACTTAATGAACTCCTTGCAATAAATGGTATAAGAATAGTTGATAGGGACTTTATATGCATAGGAATGTTGGAAGTTGTCAGTTCCTGAAACTTAAGTTCAAACAGCATGGTTATGTGAGCTTACCAAATGTGGTGCCTGATCCAGGCCTGCGTGCTGTTTAACTGAAATCGCAAATGGTACTCGGTCTTGTCATGGAGGCTTTTCACTGATGGAGGACCTTCTGCTTTTTCTTTCAGATATAATGGTGAAGTGGGAGACATTGTAGTGGGGAGAATCACAGAGGTAAAGTCTTATCAGATTGGTTTTTACAAAGTAAAAGTGAGCTGGTGATCTAACGGATGAGATAGTCGTCCTATTACATGCAGTTACACGAAAGAAGGATTCATTGTGTTTGGCTCTTACGTGACCTTTGATGTAAACAGTTTGTTTGTGAACAGTTTGATGTAAGTGGTTTGTCCCATCGGGGGTTATTGTTCATTTGCAGTGTGAGCTCTGGCCTCTGGAGTATGTGTCCAGGTGTGGGGTTCCTTTGTTTTGTAGGTTCAGCAGAAGAGGTGGAAAGTGGAGACCAACTCCAGGCTGGATTCAGTCTTGCTTCTCTCATCCATGAACCTTCCCGGAGGAGAGCTGGTAAGGATCTCCAGCTAGGACTATGTATAGCTTGCTGGTGAGAGTGCTGGGATCCCTTGCTCCACCAGAGAACTTTGCTTTATACTGCGGTTGCCACTTGTACTCCTGTTTGTCTGCTGTGAATTTTGCTGTCTGGATGTACACGTAGGCTTTTCACTTGGCCCACGCCTCCCAACTCAGGCAGCAGTTGGTATGTGGTAAAATCTGGGATGTCTGTGGGGAAATCCCAAAGGAGAGTTGAGAGACGCCCTCTCAGATGCTTGGTGCTAATAGTTTTCCTTTTCTGGGTGTATCAGTTTTGTTCAGTGAAGGTCTTGCTTGAAAACTGTGTTTACAAATCAGTTGTGTTTACAAATCAGCTTTACATGAATCGAATGGCATTTGATTATTCCAGACAACCGCAGTTACCTAAGCTGCTTCCTTTTGTAAAATGCCATGCTTCAGCCTTATCTTCAGGCGAGCATCTATTTACAGAGAGACTCGTGGTGCTTGGCTGGCTGGAGAATGCCAAGATCCAGGAGGCATGATTCAGTTCCTGAAAGAGCTTAGACTAGCAGGGACTATGAGATAACTGGTCCAAATACCCTGCAGTCCAAGAGTAAACAAGTGTGTGATTGTACAAAAGACATGATTAAATTCCCCGTGAGAAGCTTATAGGGAAAATGAACGTTGGAAGTTGATCCTATCCTTGAAGGAAGGCTAGAATTTTAACAATGAATTCAGGAATCTGAGATAAACGGAAACGTGTGAGCAAAGATACAGTTAAGCAGGAGGTAGCCAGTCCTAGTGGAGCGTGGTGGGCCGCACGGTTCAGGGTCAGACTCCCTAACGTGGCCTTCTTGTGTGTTTCAGAGGCGAAGATCTGCAGAAGACGAGCTGGCAATGAGAGGTTTCTTACAGGAAGGGGACCTTATCAGTGTATCCTTCACCTTGCATTCCAGCATCTTCATGTTGGCTGGGGAATGGGGCTTAGATTGTTGGTCTCTCACAGGAGAAAATGGTAATCCTGGCCTCGACCAAGAGCCAAGGCCTCTGCTGCAGCCTGTCTCTTGCTTTTCTTTTTACATTAAAAAAAAATTTGAGGTATAGTTAGTTTTGGGAGCTTCCCAGGTGGTGCTAGTGGTAAAGAACTTACCTGCTAATGTAGGAGACGTAAGAGACCGGGATTCAGTTCAGTCCTTGGGTTGGGAAGATCCCCTGGAGAAGGCAATGGCTACCCACTCCGGTATTCTTGCCTGGAGAATCTTAGGGACAGAGGAACCTGGTGGGCTACAGTCCAGGCGGTTGCGAAGAGTCAGACACGACTGAGTGACTGAGCGCGCATGCTCACAATTAGTTTTATGTGTATAGCAGAGTGAATCAGTTATACACACACACATATGAGAATATGTAATTCTTTTTCACAGCATTTTCCTATATGTGTTATTACAAAATATTGAGTAGAGTTACTGTGCTAGACAGTAGGTTCTTGTTTATCTGTTTATGCATAGCAGTGTATATATGTTACTCCACGATGCCTCATTTATCCCTCCCCGCCCCATCTCCTCAGCCCAGGCTACCCTGCAGCTCTTGTTCAGACCTGCTGCTGCTCAGTCGGGTTTTTGGGTCTTGTAACTTGTGGTGGCTCATGCTTGAAGCCAGCTCAAAGTTTCCTGGTGATGTTAACTTTTATCCCAGGAAGGAGAAAAGGTGGTGTTCATGTCCGGATATTCATGACAGCCGAGGGGGAGAGGTTAGGTCACAGCAGTGTGACCTCCGAGTCCATCTACAGCTGCAGGCGGGACTGGTGGACAGACACGAGGATGGAGGGGGAACCAGGGACATGGGTGATGAGAAAGTGTTTGTTCCTTCATCACCGACCAGGCTGAGGTCCAGGCAGTGTTCTCTGATGGAGCCGTCTCTCTGCACACGAGAAGTCTCAAATATGGAAAAGTAAGTTGGTCTCTGGGTGTTCTCACTGGATGAGTGAGACTTCAAATCCGTTTCCCGGTCTCCAGCTGTCTCTGGCATTCTGGCCTAAAGCACCTGGAAGTTAAGTGCTAACAGGCTGGCATTGCACATGCTGACTCACGAGGTTGAGGGCTGGTAGCATCGTAAAGCACGAAAACACTCACCCTTTTTCTTCGGAGTAGATTGTTCTGGCACAAGAGCCCCTATGACCCTTGGGCCTGGCCCAGCGGCTGTCTCACTCTCTCCCAAGGGGTGCGGTGGCTTTGCATGGCCTTGGTCCTGAGTTGCAGCCAACGGAGCTCATGGACTGATGAAACGAGATGGCCCCCGGCCCTTGGACAAACATCCAATCAAGAAAATGGATATTATTGTTAAGAAAGATGGGTTTGTCACTTGAGCCTCTAAAGGAAATTTTGTTGCTTTTCTTGCTATAAGATGACAAGACATTATTGAGGCTATTTATTTTTTTTAATGACAGCATGTTTTCCCAAACAAATGATGACTCATTAGTCTTGGCTTTGTTTGGGTGAACTTTCTCATTTTCTCAGTGGAAAAGAAACCTCGCTGGTCAGTGGAGTGGCTGCAGCCAGCCATGCCCTCACCCTTGAATCAGGAGAGACAGGCTCACTGCCTGTGCTGACCTTTGTGGGCCCGAGGCCTGTAGCAGACGCGCCATCTGCGGGATGTGGGCCTTGAGCTCACCTGCCAAGACCGGGGATGTATTTGTGCCCAGCCCTAGGCCAGTCCCCTTCTCCAGTGGCATGTCTCGTGGGCAGGCCAGGCGGTTGGGGTCAAGGTGGAACAGGGCAGTGCTCCTTGGCCCTCAAGAGGCTCAAGCTCGCATCTTCATTGGCTCCACCTTCTCTCAGCCGTCACACCAGCCCTGGATCAGAGCATGATGACGCTTGCAAAGGAGAATAAATGGTGGAGGAGAGTGTGGGAGTCGCCTTCTGTTGGGGTGTGTAAGTGACATCTGCCTCCGGAAGGTGTCTCTCTCTACTGTGCATGCGCGTTCATGCCAGTTATCACCAGCAAGGACCCCGATTCCAGCCTCCCTAGGACACAGTCTGTACTCTGCTTCATAGTCGCCTCACTGGTGATCCTAGTGACTTAATGTACAATATATTTTTTTTTAGCTAGGTCAGGGCGTTTTGGTTCAGGTCTCCCCCTCCCTGGTGAAACGGCAGAAGACCCACTTCCATGACCTGCCGTGCGGTGCCTCAGTGATCCTGGGCAACAACGGCTTCATCTGGGTCTACCCAACCCCCGAGCACAAAGAAGACGACGCAGGGGGTTTCATCGCAAACCTGGAGGTGAGCACACGCCGCCCGCCGTTGCCCTGTTGGATGCAGAGGCACTGAGTGGGTACTGTGCTTCTGCGGCAGGTGGGGGCGCTCCCCGTCTCTCCCTGCTGCGTGGCTGTAGTTTGAGCTGGTTTGCATTTCCACTGAAGTCTGCTCAAAGCATCGTGCTGCCCTCTCTTGTTCTGGAGAGATGAAATCAGTGACTTTGATCTCTGCTGGCCCAGATGGCAGTTGCAGGGTAACAGCCAAAAAGCCACTGGGGAGCCATCCTTTTTCATCTTCCCTGGAGTCAGTAGTTTGCTTGGTTTGGAGTCCCAGAGTGATCCCGCCTCAGTTGTACGTGCTTGGTTTGGAGTCCCAGAGTGATCCCGCCTCAGTTGTACGTGGTTCCTGTGATCTGCTGTAACCATTCACTCATTCTGGTCTTGATTCTGTTTGCCTCCCCTGCTAGCCGGTCTCCCTCGCCGATCGAGAGGTGATCTCCCGGCTCCGGAACTGCATCGTCTCACTGGCAACTCAGAGGATGATGCTCTATGATACCAGCATCCTGTACTGCTATGAAGCATCCCTTCCGCATCAGGTATGCCACCCAGGGCTCCCCTTCTCGCTGTTGTGTGAGCAGGCGTCCCGTGTCATCCGCTCCGTGGCCCCCCACGTCCCTTCACCATGCCCATCAATATGAACTCACCTGGTGGACTCCCTTGTTGGCTGGTAGAGCTTTCCCCGAGATGCTAATAATATTCTCAATGTCTGATATCCATGTGAGGGTTTGTGGGCAGTTGGAGGTGCCAGGTGGGGCTGGTTTATGACAGCGACCCCCTGGACTTCATCTTGGCCATCCCAGTTTTAGCTGCCTTTCTAGGGAATGCTGGAGTAATAGCATTGTTGTTCTTGTTAGCTATATCCCAGAGAACCTTGCTGATTTGTTAAGCTAGTTCTAGCAGATCCTTCCTTGCAATATGTAGCCTCTGATAAACGAAAGGAAAACGGAAGGCTCGTGTTAGCTAGGCTTGGTTTCTACATTTGGGTTGGCTTGATGGTGTGCTTACTGACTGAACAAATTACCTTTTGTCTTTTCTTTTTCAGATCAAAGACATCTTAAAGCCAGAAATAATGGAGGAAATTGTGATGGAAACACGCCAGAGGCTTTTGGAACAGGAGGGGTAAGAAGAAGCATCTCAAGGCCAGGACTGTGTGGACCCAAGCAGAGCAGTCCTTGAAAGTGGAGAATCTGATTGGCAGTCCCTGCATGCAGCTCAGTGAAGAACCGGGAAATTCATCACTGGACCTACATCAGGCTGCCTCTACCTTGAAGACCTGCTTTCTCCTGTTTTAAGGCAAAGCGAGGGGGAACGTGATTACTGCTGCCAACCCCTTGAGTTGCCCACAGACTTCGGGTGCTATGGGTAGTTTCAGACCCTTAAAAGCATTCCGAGTTCCAGCCGAATAGACTCCTATCCTGGAATCATACGGGGAATCTTTTGTCTTGTAGTCACTGTCAACTCACCAGGCACAGTGCCCCATGAAATTGCCCCTATGTAAAACATAGCCTCCCTGATCCCCCCAGTTGTCTGTTTTGGCCTCCATTCTCACCTCCTCTGCATCTCGAGAATGACACTGAAGACTGTAGCTTGGTAAAATGAGCCCAAGAGTCAGTGGAAGGACACAGCGACCGGGGAGCCTTTTGCTTGGTTGGTTCTCATTTCCTGTTACATGTTCCTCCTAGTGACAGATGTAAGTACATCCCCGCCAGGCTGCCTTAATCTGTTCTGCCTTTGAGGATGATCTGTAAGAAGCTGAATAATTGAGAGAATGAATGTTTTGGGTGCTCTGATAAACGTGAAAACAAAGTAAAAAAGTGGAGATGGAAAAAGAAAAGGTTTTCCTGAAGCAGCAATGCATTTAATTTTGAATAATTCAGGGTTGAAAGGTAAAAACTAGATACTGAAGTTCTGTGTAATTGAGAATGGCTAGAATTCCTGTGTATTTTTCAAATGACTTTCTAAACATGGTGCCCTGATTTGGGTTTGGGGTAAACAGTTCTTTTAAAGTCAGTATATGAGAGTGCTATTTGGTGAGCTGTTTGTTTTTTTTTTTTAATTTATGTATGTGGCATCACTGTTTCTGTTGTATTCTGTGTAATACTTGGGAGTTAAATACAGGTGAAGGATGACTTGGGAGACAGAAATTCTTCTGACAGAGGCCCTTAAATTTAAACCCAGAACACCTAGTACAATTTAACCCTAGGACAGTTTCAGTAGTAATTTGGAGCATATGACAGTTTTGAAACATAGCTCAGCTCTTTTTTGTTAAATTGTACATCTTTATAATATTCAGTCTGTCTCCTGTTTTGAGGAGTTTGCAGTCAACTGAGTGTTGCACAGGCTATGTTGCAAATGTAGGTTTGCTCCCTGTTTTTGAGATCATGTTCTAGGTTGTATGTCCCTGAAGGGAAGGGAATGGGGAAGGAGGGGAGCCTGCATGCCTGGTTTGGGTTGGTTTTGATCAGGGCCATAAGTGGGTTCGTTGAATGTTTGCCCTTCTCACTTGGTCTGCCAAGCTGCCAGCCTGTAATGTTCACTCAGTATATCCTGAATAGTGATTACCTACTAAGTGGTACTTTTCTTGTGGCCCACTAGAGGGTGCCCTTGTTAAGCATAATTTCAGTATAAGTTTTTTTTTTTTTTTTTAAATAAAGCTGAAGTTTTTACACCGGTTCTGAATTCCTCTAGCACTGTGTAGGTTGCTTTGCTTTATAAGCGTGAGCACAAAATTAGGCTGAACTACGTCATTCTTAGTGGAATATATGAGCTTAAAGGGATTTATTCAAATTTGGCAACATTTATTTACTTCTGTCAGGCATTTGCTGGGCTCTGGATTCTAGTTTTAAGTCCTTAAGAATATCATTCTACAGTGTTACACAGTGCATCTCTGGAAAAAAATATTATAGTCTGGCTTGGGGGTTCACCTAAAACTAGAAAATAGCAGGAAGTAAATCGTGAGTAGGGATAAACCTTTAAATCAAGTGCTGCTGGCCTCTAAAGCATAGTTAGTCTCAATATTTATGGGAAATAAAGTCCTATTTGATTCTCATGATAACCTTTTAAAGTTTGATATGACTCGTTTATAAATGAAAGCCATTCAGATAATTAAAGTGACTTCATTAAAGCTCATTAGCAACTATGGATCAGTAGGCTTAAGCTCTTTGGATGAATCATAAAGCAACCCTTGAGAGAAGGGGTTGGACTGATAGTGAAAGGATATGGGGTCCAGAAATGTCATTTCCAGCATTGAGACCTACACTTTGGATTGTTACTCATTTTGTACACTGCCTGTCCCTCCCATGTCTGCTGTGGGAGACAAGGATGAGTCCTTCCACCCCCACGCTTCATTTGTATCCCAGCACCTAGGACAGTGCTTGGCACACGGGCTGAATAATGCTTATGAATGATTTATTAGTTCAAGAAGTGTGGGTTAGAGTTCTGATTTGATTGGTCAATTTTAAGCTAGAGAGTGAAGAATGAAGATGCGTAGGAAATGATGAAAGCGTGAAAAGGAATAAAAAGTGAAATCTTCAAAGAGAAAGGGTGATGGTAAAGATAAGGTGATGGGTAAATAGAGGGAACAGGGTGTTGATGCTTGAAGACTGATCTATAAGTCAGGATGACATTCATCAGCCAGACTACTCAGTGATAGAGCAAAGCTAACCCAGTTAACATCTAAATTCTGCTTCTGAATTCGCTTCACATTCAGTAGCTCCAGGGAACTCTATGTTTACAAGCCAGTATCTATAAAATTAGCACCATTTCCCAATCCAGCAGAAATATTTCTAAAATACACAACTGAGCATGCAACACCTATAATGCTACTGGTTTTCCCCTACTATCAGTAGCAATTTCTAAAATATTAACTAACATTAGATCAACAGTTACTTGATATTGAATGGTACAAGAGAAAATTCAAGGCTTTGGAGTAGTATCAATCTGGGCTCAAATTGTCACATGACTAGGCCAGTGACCTTGAGTAACTCACATCTTGGTTTTCTCATCTGTATGCAGGGGATAACATTACTTGTGTTACTGGGCTACAATACAGTAAGGATTTAATGAGAATATGGTTTATGAAGAGCGGAAGACCATAGTGTAGATTAGGTGTGATGAGTGGATTCCCTTAGAGATGGGTATATCCTGGCAGGTGCATTGCTCTGGGGAGACTTGGAGAGTGAAGAAGGGGACCAGGAGGGTACATTTTAGTTGCATAAAAATGGGTTATGGCATGTGTGGATCCGGTTGCACGGGTCATTAGCTAGTTCTGTAAACTCAGCAGCTTCGGCTAACATGTTTTCATGTGACTATGTGTACACCCCTGAAATTAGATATTGTAATCGTTTTCTGCTGTTCCCCCCCACCTCCAGTTTTCTTGAGAAGTTGACATACATCAGTGGACAGTTTAAAGATTCTTTCTCACTCAAACACCTATGTTTATGCGATGCCTCCGAAAGGTTCTTAAAATGCTATTAATGAGTGGGCTCCCTGATACTCCAAAGAAACAATTCGTTAGCAATATGTCGATGCTCTCCAGTTGTTTATTTTTCGCTCGTTCTAATATTTATGCTGCTTGGAGTCAAGGTGGAAGTTCGGGGTGAGGGGCGGCAGTGGAGGCACCAAATAACGTCGGTTTCCTGGAGCGAACTAAATTCTCTCTCCTAAAGAAGCTCAAAGAAGCGATCCAACTCCGGTTTTGGGGAAATCCAATCCGCAGTTTTCCCCTTGCTTTGGTTCCTCGCCGGCCTTACCAACCCGCTCAGGGAGACATTGGCCAGCCCCGTGCGAGGCCGGCTAGAGTCCACCGGCTCCCAGGAGGGCGGGACCGACGCTCAGGAGCCGGGAGCAAAAGGCCAGGCTCGGGCGAGCGCGGGCGGGGGCGGGGGCGCCGTAGGACCACAAATCCCGGCCTGCCCCGCGGGCTACGCCGAAAGTGGTTGGCTGGGAGCTCTAGCCCCGTCGGCCAATGGGATGCAGGAGAGGGAGCTGACCCGGATTCTCGGGGACCAATGGCAGTGCAGGGGAGGCGGGAGCTTCCTTACCACTCCTCTTGCCCCTCTAGAGAACCACATTTAACAGATCGTACGGGGCCAGGCCCTGCAGGGCAGGGGGACCAGAGCCGAAAGAAGCCGCAGCGTCTCCGAAAGCGGTGTCTGGAGGGTCCCGGTCCCCACGCGAGGCGCGCACCGGACGTCATCGGGAGGCGGGGCCGGGGCGGGGCCTGGCCTCGTTGTGGAGCGGCTAGTAATCCATCATGGCGGCCGCGGGGGTTGGTGACCGTCCCTGAGCAGCGCCGGAGCCGGAACCGGTTCCTGGGTCCTGCAGCTGAGGAGCCCGCCTTGCGTTGTCCACGGCCCCTACTTGGGCGGGGAGGCCGGGTCTTGCGACGGAGCCCGGGGGATGTGACTGCCTGGCAGCGGCGGCCCTAGCCACGTCCGGGCCCGGGGGAGGGGGGTGTCTCGGACAGAGACTCCCCCCCCAGGCTCGGGGCAGCTGAGGCCGCCGGGCCTCCTCCCGGTTCTATCCTCTACCCGCCTTCGGGGCCGCGAGAGCCCGTCGTCCCTTATCAGCTCCATCCCGGCTCTGGGACCCTGGGGTTGTGGTCTCTTTCCCCAGACCTGGGGACACCCCGTTTCCTGAGGCTTTGAGGAGCGTCGCCCCCGGAGTAAGCCGCCCGTGCCCCCCGCCTCGGCAGCCTCCCTCTTTACCCCCGAGCCTCCCCTTAACTCCGAATCCCGGCCTCAAGTTTGGCCTCGGAGCGCCCCCCTCATTCAAATCCCTTCCCTGCTGTCAAGTGGCCTCCCCTCCCCAGCCCCCCAACGTTGCTCCCGTGAGCCTGTAATGCCCTGACTTCTTCCAATGTCACCTACGGCCCCCTCAGCCTCAGCCCAGCCAGAAACTTTAATGCAGAGGAAAAGCCTGGACTGGTTTCACAGGCCTTTTAAAAAGCGGACTTAAAAAGTTGCTGGCCATGCATTCCTTCTCGTCAGAGGGCCAGCTCTCGCTGAAGTCGGGGTGACCCGTGCCCTTTTCCGGAGAGCAGAGTAGAGAAAAAGCAGGAGCGGCAGCTAGTGTGGCAGGAAATTTGTTGGAAGATGGAGACACCAAGATAGGGGGTGGGTGACTTCCCCAGGAAAAGTTCTGGAGGAGCATTCAAAGACCGATCCACGTTTCCTCGATGTGTGGAAATCGACACGACTTTAGCCTCACTGACCGTTGTACAGCATCCCCTGTGAATATTTCTCTTTAGGTTTTTCTCCTTGAAAGGGAGGAAACTTAGCCAGTAAAAGACACTTGAAATCCAGGAACTTTGAGGTCGCACTGCAGTTACATTACTTCGAGTTGATAAACTGCGAATATAATCGGAACTGCTGTTTGCACACGTCAACCTAAAATCTTCACTTCCTTTTATTGTGGAAGATGTCTTGTGATTGACCTCAGTTACTGACTGGTGGAGATGCGGTGAATGTGAAATCCCACGTAAAGACCGTTTCCTTCTCAGCTCACTGATCATTCTGAAAGATCTTGAACCCTCTTCTGGAAAGGGGTGCCTATCCTTGCTTTATGGGGCAGCAGCCTGGAAAAGTTCTTGGGGACCAAAGGAGGCCAAGTCTGCCTGCCCTGCACTTTATCAAAGGAGCAGGCAAGAAGGAATCATCGAGGCATGGGGGTCCACACTGCAATGTGTTTGTGGAACACGGTGAGTGCTCTTCAAGATTTCTGGTCCTATTTTCCGCTTTGCCATGCATAAGGAACTTTGGAACCACAGGGCTTGTGTTGGTTCCTTCCAGTTCTACTTAAAACTTCAGTTCCTCTAGGTATCTTTTAATCTCCGGTGGAACTTTCTTTGTATAAGAAAAAGTTACTTGATGACACTGGATGGCTTTATTCGAAGTCTTACTGCTTATTTCTTGCCTGATTCCCTATCTAATTCACCGTTGACCTTGGACAAGCCATTTTACTATTCCAGCTTCCTGAGGAGGTTGGACTTAGGGGATTTCTCAGGATCCATAGTCCATGATTCTGCTCTGACCTACGGCCTGGGCTCTTCCTTCCTCTGAGGTACATGGATCCTTCACTGCTTTATCTGTGGGGAGCTTTCAATCTTATCCTCAAAGGGGTTTGTGCACTCGCCAGAGCTGAAAACCACAGGCCCTAGTTGACACTAATAACCTTGATCTTTTCAGTCATAAGTAGAACTTGAAAATCCTCACTTTGGAGCTGTGTGGAAACAGCTGAGGGGAGGCCACATTCCTTGTGAACTGAGGAGCCCCAGCTTTCAGTGGTTTCACCTGAGACGGGAAGTAGTCCTATCCTCAGAATGGAGCTTTTTCCTCCTTTCTTGGGGGAAGAAAGGTTGTCTTTGACATTTTTATGAACACCACTGGCATTTGAGTGCTGACAGTACATATTATTCTGGTCATGTCCAGTAATTCTGCGTGAAATTTTAACGCTAAGGATCAGCTTAGACCGATGTCTGTGCCAGGGGCCAGCCACGCACCAATTAATTAGTATCCTGTTTGTACTGTCACAGCCTGACATTTTTCAGACCTAGTACTTATTTAAGTATCAGTCAAGCCCACCCACCCTCTGTAAGCAAATGGAAGACGTGTGCAAGTAGCATATACTTTGAAATTCAGTCACAAATACCCTTAACAACCTGTGACTGCAATAAACAAAGTTTTCTATTCAGTGAACTTGTATTTGACAGTTGAGGTTTGATTTTCTAAATAATCTGGGTACTTGGATTTTACTTTTGCCTTGAAACACGAGTTGTATTTTAGCATTGGTTTTAGACAGGTAAATAGCGTATTATGGTACTTCCCACGATCAAGATTTGTAAGTGAATTATTTGCATTTCAACCAGTGGTGATCGTGCAACCTTAGGTAGTGAAAATTGTTCAGTCTCTGAGTCACGTCCAACTTTCTCCATAGACTGCAGCTTGCAAGGCTTCCCTGTGCTTCACTGCCTCCCGGAGTTTGTTCATATTCATGTCCATTGAGCCAGTAATGCCATCCAGCCATCTCATCCTCTGCCACCCCCAGTGAAAACTGGTACAGACATTTTGGAGAGCTTTGACCAATCATATCTGAATTTAAGATGTACATAGCAGTGACCCAGTAATCTCACTTCTAGGAAGCCGTCCTAGCATGGAATAGTGTAGTGCCCTTGGTGTGCCTTTCACCCCTTCAGAGGGTCCAGAGGTGAAAGCTTTTCACAAAAACACAATTCTAAGATGTTGGGCTTCCCCAGTGGCTGAGCAATAAAGAGTCCACCAGCAATGCAGGAGTTGAGGGTTCTATCCCTGGGTCAGGAAGGTCTCCTGGAGAAGGAAATGGCAACCCATTCAAGTATTCTTGCCTGGAGAATCCCATGGACAGAGGAGCCTGGCGGGCTACAGTCCATGGGGTCACAGAGAGTTGGATATGACTGAGCTAACCTTAGCATGCACTCACACAAGACATTATTTGCAATTTTCGCAGTAATGGTGCAAAAGTAATGCAGCTTCTAAGCATGAATCAAGGTTGTGGCAACTAACCATAGCAGCCATTGTGTTCTTCATGCCACGCACTCATAGTAAACTAGTAAAAATACATACATACATATATTTTTTGGTTTTCACTCAAGGATGTTCCTGATGAAAGAGCAAGAAGTATTAACTTTATCAGTTCTCAAGTATTATGTATACATCTTTGTAATCTTCACTGAAGGAACTGGAAAGTACTTCTGTGTGCTGTTTGTCTCTAGGAAGAGCTTTGGGCAGTGGTTAGTTCAAGCCGAACTTGCTGCTTTTTCATAGACTACCATTTTTACTGACAAACTGTGGTTATTCAGATTTTAAAAATGTATTAAAAAGTGTTTCAAGGAGAACAGCTGGTGGTGTCTGTTGTCAATGAAAACATCTTTGCTTTCCAGCAACAATTAGGGTTTTGGAAAACTTGTATCTGCTCCTGTGAAGTAGAGATTGGTGATAATATTTATAAACACACTATTTTGGTATCTTATAATGGAATACATTATTTGGAAGGCCTGCATGATTCAGTGAACTGATATTTTGTAAATGACAACACATGATGTTATAAAGTCAAGCACAGGTAAAAAAGATTCATTCGAGGGGCAAGATGGACCATTGAATTTTAATGTAACAATACAAATATTAATTGATAAGAGTTTTAGATTCTGTATCAAAACTAGCCTTTAGGAAACTACCACTTACTGAGTTTGGTGTAGCTTCAAAGAACAGTATCTACAGTTATATACAAATAGGGGTAAACAAGGCATTTCCCAGTGAAAATAAACATGTTTATTTTTAGGTGAACAAATGAATAATTTAAAATTTTCAGTTTAAATTTATACTATAGTAAATATTGATGAGATAATCTATATAAATAAAAGCACTCGGGTTCTATTTAGTTTTCAAGAGTGTAAAGAGGTCATGAGATAAAAGTTTTTAAACTATTGCTATAGAAAGTCTATCAAGAAGTCATGTAGGGGAGTGAGCAAACAAACAGAAATAGGAAATCACATAAGGATGTTTATTGCCAACATACTGTAAATGCCAACACGGAAAGCTGTCGGTGTAATGATAAGTGGAAAAAAGCAATTGGGGGATCAGTCTGCATGGTGTGGCCCCATTTTTGTAAAACAAAAATTAGCTATTTATTTGTTCATGTACAGAAAAAAGTATAGAAGCATTTAGACTGACATAATTGTTAATCTGTAGGGAATTGGGAGTTAGGTGGAATAGCAGAAAACTTTCACTTTTTACTTTGCATTTGTGATGTTTCAGACTTTATACAACAAGTTTGTTCTATTTTGTAATACCCAAATTAGGAGGGTCTAAAGAACAAATTGATGACATCTCAACCAAATAGTCAATTCTTTGTAATAAATATTGTTTAATGAAAGAAATTGCCTAGATCATGTTTTAACTGAAGACAAGTGAATTTCTTTGGACTTTGGGTATACTTTTCCCAGGGGAGCAAATGGTTCTTGATCTCTCACAGGCTGATCTTTCTAGAGTTGGCTAATATCCATATAGTTTGGATTAAAAAACTTGCAGCCATTACATACAGTATTGGACCAGACATGAATCTGGAAGCCAAGAATAATGTTGTGTGGTGTGGTGGTGGTGATGAACCTGAATGGAATGGGCAGCTGGCAGCTTTTTGCTAAGATTATTCAGGTCAAAGGGCTAGCCATATGTACAGGCAACGGGGGGAAGGAAACCATGGTATTGTTTCATGGACCTTCTGTTCCTTCCAAATTTCAGTGTCTTGACTAAAAATTCACTTTTGTGAAAGTTGGTAAAACAGGATTGAAAGCATTCCCTAGTAAACTTGTTTACCTTAACGTGTCCTTCTTTTCTCAGCAAATATTTATTGAGCTCACACCATGTGTTTTAGTCATTGGTGATACATTAGTGGGTAAAAGCACCTCCCTGCCCTCCTCAAACTTACATTCTAGTTGGTGGGGTTGTTGTTCATTGTTCAGTCGCTAAATGGTGTTTGACTCTTTGTGACCCCATGGCCTGCAGCATAGCAGGCTTCCTTGCCTTTTACCATCTCCCGGAGCTTGCCCAAACTCATGTCCATTGAGTCAGTGATGCCATCCAACCATCTCATCCTCTGTTGCCTCCTTTTGCTCCTGCCCTCAATCTTTGCCAGCATCAGGGGTTTTTTTCCAGTGAGTCAGCTCTTGACATCAGGTGGCCAAAGTATTGGAGCTTCAGCTTTAGCATCAGTCCTTCCAATGAATATTTAGGGTTGATTTCCTTTAGGATTAACTAGTTTGATCTCCTTCCTGTCCAAGGGACTCTCAAGAGTCTTCTCTAGCACCACAATTCAAAAACTTCAATTCTTTGGCATTCAGCCTTCTTACTGGTCCAACTCTCACATCCATACATGACTACTGGAAAAACCGTAGTTTTGACTATATGGACCCTTGTCAACCAAGTGATGTCTCTGCTTTTTAATATGCTGTCTAGGTTTCTCATGGCTTTTCTTCCAAGGAGCAAGCATCTTTTCATTCCATGGCTGCAATCACCATCTGCAGTGATTTTGGAGCCCAAGAAAATAAAACCTGCCACTGTTTCTACTTTTTTCCCATCTATTTTTCATGAAGTAATGGGACTAGATGCCATGATCTTTGATTTTTTAATGTTGAGTTTGAAGCAAGCTTTTTCACTCTCCTTTTTCACCCTCATCAAGAGGCTCTTTAGTTCCTCATCACTTTCTGTCATTAGAGTGGTTTTATTTGCATATCTGAGGTTGTTGCTACTTCTCTTGGCAGTCTTGATTCCAGCTTGTGATTCATCCAGCCCAGCATTTCACATGATGTACTCTGCATATAACTTAAATAAGCAGAGTGACAATATACAGCAAAACCTTTCCCAGTTTTGAACCAGTCCTTTGTTCCATGTCCGGTTCTAACTGTTGCTTTTTGACCTGCATACAGGTTTCTCAGACAGCAGCTTATGTGGTCTGGTGTTCCCATCTCTACTAATTTCTTGTTGTTTTTTTCATCTCTTAAGAATTTTCATAGTTTGTTGTGATCCATACAATCAAAGGCTTTAGCATAGTCAATGAAGTAGAAGTAGATGTTTATCTGGAATTCCCTTGCTTTCTCTATGATCCAGTGAATGTTGGCAATTTGATCTCTGGTTCCTGTGCCTTTTCTAAATTCAGCTTGTACATCTGTAAGTTCTTGGTTCACATACTGCTGGAGCCTAGCTTGAAGGATTTTGAGCAGTACCTTGCTAGCATGTGAGATGAGCACAGTTGTGTGATAGTTGGAACATTCTTTGGCATTGGCTTTCTTTGGGATTGGAATGAAAACTGACCTTTTCCAGTTCTGTGGCCATTGCTGAGTTTTCCAAATTTGTTGGCATATTGAGTGCAGCACTTTAACAGCATCTTCTTTTAGGATCTGAAATAGCTCAGCTGGAATTCCATCACCTCCACTAGCTTTGTTTGTGGTAATGCTTCCTAAGGTCCACTTAAATTCACACTCCAGGATGTCTGGCTCTAGGTGAGTGATCATACCATTGTGGTTATCTGGATCTGGTTAAAAGAATCATTAAGACCTTTTTTGTATAGTTCTGTGTATTAATGCCACCTCTTAATCTCTTCTGCTTCTGTTAGTTTTTTGCTATTTCTGTCCTTTATTGTGGCCATCTTTGTGTGAAAAGTTCCCTTGTATCTTCAGTTTTCTTGAAGAGATCTCTGCTGCTGCTAAGTTGCTTCAGTTGTGTCTGACTCTGTGGGACCCCATAGATGGTAGCCCACCCGGCTCTCCTATCCATGGGATTTTCCAGGCAAGAGTACTGGAGTGGGTTGCCATTGCCTTCTCGGTGAAGAGGTCTCTAGTCTTTCCCATTGTATTGTTTTCCTCTATTTCTTTGCATTGTTCACTTAAGAAGGCTTTCTTGTCTCTCCTTGCTGTTCTCTGTTGACTGTATCATTCCATTTCTCCTTTTCGCTTTCACTTTTCTCAGCTATTTGTAAGGTCTCCTCAGACAGCCATTTCACCTTCTTGCATTTCTTTCTCTTTGGGATGGTTTTGGTCACCGCCTCCTGTATAATGTTATGAACCTCTGTCCATATTTCTTCAGGCACTCTGTCTACCAGGTCTAATCCCTTGAATCTATTCATTATCTCCACTGTATACTCATAAGGGATTTGACATAGGTCATACATGAATGGTCTAGTGGTTTTCCCTACTTTCTTCAATTCAAGCCTGAATTTTGCAATAAGGAGCTCAGCACCAGCAACAAGTAAAACATAGAGTTGCTGAGGAGCTGAATAACAGAAAAGGGGACAGGGAATGTTAGGGGGTGACTTTAGTTAGGGTGGCCAGAGAGGCTCTTTGAGAAGGTGGGGTTTGAATAAAGACCTAAAGAGGAAGGTGAGGGAGCAAGCCATGGAAATAATGGCTTTCAGGCAGGAGGGGAATCAAGGCGTATGGGGGCCCTAGGTCGAGCTTGCTTAGCAGGTTCGAGAAGCCCAGAGTACCTGGAGCAGAGAGAGTGAAGGAGGGTTGCAGGAGATGAAATGAGGGAGCCGGGAGGTTGGCTGGAGAAGTGGCCTTGTTGTCCATTTCAAGGATTTCGGCTTTTCCTCGTGTGGTCTTGGGAGAATTTCGAGAGAGGAGGACCACAGCCTGATTCATGCTGTAATGCAGTCTCTGGCTGCCTTGTCCTGAAGGGGAGCCAAGGAGGCAGGATCGAGTCCACCGGCTGTTGATGGCACTAGTCTGGGTGAGAATGGCGCTGGCTTGGTCAGGGCGGTGGCTGCGGTCAAGGGGTCAGATTCTGTGAGAATCTGAAGGCTCTCCTGACTAGATTTGTTCTTAGATGTGGCATGTGAGAGAAGTCAGGGGTCCAGGGACTGAGTGACTGGAAACATGGAGTTGCCTTTTCCTGAAATGGGAGCCAGAGGGTGGGAGGGTGAGGAAGCGGCGACCACCTGGAGCTGCTGCTAGCGCTCGCTGCGTGTGAGGTGCCTGCGCGTGGGTATGTCAGATACGCATACATGCATGCTCCAAGCTTGAGTTCAGGGAAGCACTCCAGGCTGGAGAGGGAACCTGAGGGTCACCAGGTTCTTGATGGTATTTAAAGCTACGAGAGTGGATGACATCCCCAAGGGAGAACCTCCGTGTGTGTTTCACATAAGCAAGGTGCCGTTCGGTAGTTTATGAAGTTAAGACTTGACGCCTTTATGCAGGATTAGTTTGAATTTTTTTTTTTCTTTTGTGGGGGTCAAGGTGGTGATATTCAAAATTTTATAAGAGAATGATTTTAACTCATGTTTAAGTTTTAAATCCCATTTCTCTAGGTTTTTCCACCCTAAATCAGAAAGTTGCGGAGTTAAAAAAAATTTTGCACACAAGTTTTCCTGTTTTTCTTGGTAGTAAATGTTTTTAATATAAAATCATTTCAATTTGTAAAGCTTTGTAATGCTTTTCTAGTTAGTACTTTTTAAAATTGAAGGTTTTCTTTCTCTAAATTATTTCTAGATTTTCTAATTTTTAAGTTAGTACATTCTATGTCTTTCAGGGTATTATTTAATTTGTACATATCAGATGTTTTATTATGAGCTTAACTGAAAAATGATTATAAGAAATTATTTACTCTCAGTTTAAAACTATTTCACTGTTTTCAAATAAAACTTTATGCAAGGTAATCAAATAGGAACTTGATAGAGCAACAATATAGTTCTTACTATTGTTAAATTACACTGTGTAACCGTATGGGTTAGGTGGTGGGAAAAAGAACAGCTGTTGAGTCTTATAGGTATTGAAGTTCAGTCAGCTCTTTAAATAAAGGGGTTGTTTGGAAAGATTATATCATGTACTTTATGTTAGGGATTGGGGTTGTGATACATGAACTAAGATGCAAAATTGTATGTTTGTACATTTCTTCAGGCATCCTGTTATTTTTCATAGTCTAATACATTTTGTATGGCTTTGTTTTTCATAAAATCTTATTCCCCATTTTTTTTAAAAAAACTTATTTTTGGCATTACAAGTAAGTTTTTTAAAAATTTTATTTACCTATTATTTATTTTGGCCAAATTATTTTTGGCTGCACTGGGTGTTCGTTGCTGCATGCTGGCTTTCTCATTAAAGCCTCACCTGGCTTTAATTGCAGCAGGTGAGGGCTACTCTCTGTTTGCAGCCGATGGACTTCCCATTGCGGTGGTTTGTGGAGCTCTAGACACTCGGGTTTGAGCAGCTGCAGCTGCAGGGCTCCAGAGCACAGGCCCAGTAGTTGGGGCGAGTGGGTTTAGTTGCTCTGTGGCACGTGGGATCTTCCCGGAACAGGGATCAAACTCATGTGCCCTGCACTGGCAGGTGGATTCTTTACCACTGAGCCACCAGCGAAGTCCCTTGTTCCCCTTTTTAAGAAATAAGCTAATAATGTAGAAGAAAATAGAAAATTCAGAAAACAGAAAAATGGGATTAGTAACGGAGGATGATCAAAGGTGATTTAACTGAAAGAGTTTTTACCTTCTTTAAATGAAGCAGCCTAGCAAAGAAAATAATAGAAATTGGAGAAAAGAAGAAATCACTTTGTATTGTTTAGGGACTTTGCCTGTGCCACAGATCTCCATGTGATAACCACTGGTGTGTTGTGAAGTGTGTTGCAAAGAGATGCATTTAATGAGTGGGAGGGAAAAGGACGAGTTAACATGATTGAGTTGGGAATTATACCCATAGGAGTATGTCAGGCATATTATCTGAGTCTATGGGCTAAAAAGATTAAGACCGCTACTTAGAAGATGAGCTGCAGTAAGGGGAAGCACTCCCTTAGGGCCTTCTGTGTACATCTTCTGTGTCGTGGTTGTGCCCCAGACATCACTATTCTGTGTGTTCAAAACCCATCTGCCTTTCAGCACTCTGCTTGACTCCCTCCTCCTTCTTAAAGGCAGATTTTGATGTGTTGTTTTTAAAGTGTTTAATTCCCAGATATTTGGGACAGTCTAGATATCTTACTGATTTCAAAGTTAATTCCATGTCATCAGAGAATATCCTCTGTAAAACTGCAGTCTTTTGATATTTACTGAGATTAATTTTATGGCCCAGCCTTTGACCTGTCTTACTGAATGTTCTATTTCTACTTGAAAAGAATATGTGTTCTGCAGTTGTTGGTTGTAATTTTCTGTAAATGTGAATTTCAAGTTGGTTGACAGTGTTGTTTAAAATCTTCTACAGCCTTACTTAATTTTGTGTATACTTATTTCATCTGTACTTTTGCTCAGTTTCTTTTTTGGTGTGTTTTGTTGCCGATCCTCAGATGTTAAAAATCACAGCTATGATAGGTTCGGGGTTTTTTTGCTTTTAATTCTATCTTAAAAAAAATTTTTTTTTTTAGCTTTAAAACCTTTTATTAGAAAACAAAGATGGTGGGGGAGAAGGGGGTAACTAAGCATTTAATTAAGAAGCCAGGAAAGCAGAGTAATCCCACAGTACACAAAAGAAGAAGAGTGGCAAGAATGAAAACACAAGCTGAGAGATGGAAATGATAAAAAGTGCCGCAAGCTGGGACTCCCCTGGTGGTGCAGTGGCTGAGCATCTTCCTGCCAACGTCGGGGACTCAGGTTTGATCCCTGGTCCTGGAAGATGCCATGGAGCAACTAAGCCCGTGCATCACCACTCCTGAGCCACCTCGCCTAGGGCCCGTGCACCCCACTGAAGAGTAGTCCCTGCTCACTGCGACTAGTGCAAGCCCACTTGCAACAGCGAAGACCCAGCACAGCCAAATAAGTAAATAAATAGACAAAAAAATTTTTTAAATATACCAAAAGCTGACTTTGAAAGAAATTTTATCAAACAGGCAAACATCTAGTGAGACTGATGAAGAAAAAGAAAAGGCATACAAGGGCAATATTTAGAATGAAAATGTAACTATAGATATTCTGTTACTTTTCATGTCATATAGTTTGAAACTCTGTTAAGTCACCAGACTTTTTTTTTTTTCCTATTTTTCAGTTGAGATACTTTCTGTTGATCTACAAGTTCACTAACTCTCTGCAGTTTCTAATCTTCAGTTTCTTTAAAATTTTCATGTCAGATATAATCAGTTTAAATTCTGAAGTTTCCATTTGGTTCTTTTTTATAGTTTGAATTTTTCTATTGAGATTCACCATCTTTTCACTCATTAGGTCCATCTTTTCCTCCAAATCCTTGAAGGTAGAGACCTGTTTGTTAATTCAAATATCTGGGTCAAGTGAAAGTGAAAAGTGAAAGTCACTCAGTCATGTTCGACTCTTTGCAACCCCAGGGACTATACAGTCCATGGAACTCTTCAGGCCAGAATACTGGAGTGGGGTAGCCTTTCCTTTCTCCATGGGATCTTCCCCACCCAGGGATCGAACCCAGGTTTCCTGCACTGCATGCCGATTCATTACCAGCTGAGCCACAGGGGAAGCCCAGTCTGGTTCATCTTGGGGTCTATTTTGATTGATTGCTTTTCGCCTGCCTTAGGAGCCACATTTTCCTGCTTCTTTGCATGTTTAATTATTTTTGATTATGTATCAGACATACGCATGTTACACTGTAGGGATTTTCAATACTTTAGAGAGGTTTTCATTTTGCTCTGACAGGCGGTTAAGTTACTGACATGTTCTTTTGGCCCCGTAGGTGGTTTGTATTTTGTTAGAGTGAGTCTGTTTTTGGATTTAACCTTAGTCCAGAGGCAAGGCCCTTACTGTAGAGGACATTCTTGATGCTAATGCTTGACTTTTCTGGAATCCGTGTTTAGCAAGGTCTCTCCGCTCTGGACTGGCTGCACGTGCGTGTTTCGGGCCCTGTGAAATCTTGGTACTTGTGTTCACTGCTCACCCTCGCAGCTGATGCTGCCTGTTGAGCCTTATGGAATGTCACCTTGCACGTGTGTCAGCCACCTGCTGTTGTCTTACGCTTTCCTCTTCCCAAAGCCTCCACCTCTCGGATGTCCTGCCTGCAGTTCCAGTTGCCTCAGCAGTCTGGAGTCCAGACTGTCTTCTGCAGTTCACTGGGACTGCTGCTGTCAGCTTGGGTGCCATCATCTCACTGCACCATGGTTGGGAAAGTGCCCCGTGCAGGAAGTCAGAGCGTCCCTGCTGTCTTCCTCTTCTCTAAGGGTCACCGCCCTGCCTGTCTTATGCCTGAAAACAGTTGTCTCGTTTATTTTGTCCAGTTTTGCATTTGCTTAGGGCGAAAGGATATCTGATACTGCACTGTGGCCAGAAGCAGAGGCTCAGGTCTACAGGTTTTTCAACCCGAGCAGTATATATCTATGTAGATTTCTGTGCTTTGATAGCTTCTTTCATTCCACGTTATTTTTGTAAGACTCATCCATGTTGTTGCAGGTATTGGTAGTTTGTTCATTTTCATTGTTAATTAGTATTCTGGTCTATAAATGTTCAAAAATTTATTTGCACATGCTGTTATTGATGGCCATGCAGATTATTTTCAGTTTTAGCTACTTACAAATAATGCTTCTACGACCCTTCTTATTATGTACCTAGAAGTGGAATCACTTGTTTACACGGTATAGGCATGTTCTCCATCAAAGAGCTTTCCAGTCACTGCATCAATGTCGTTCCCATCAGCAGTGGAGGAGACTAAGTTTCTTTACATTCTTGTCAAACCTTGATACTGTCAGTGTTTTAAATGTCCACTTTTCATGGGACTCTGCAGTAGTGTCTCATTGTGGTTTTAATTTGAACTGTTTTTGTAACTCATGATATTAAGTACCTCTTCAGATGTTTATTGGCTATTTGGATATCACGCATATATACACATACATCTATGTGTTTCTTATTGGCTCATAGGAATTGTTTATATATTCTCAATCACTTTTTGAATGCATTTATTGCAAGTATCTTCTCATACTTTGTGGCTTGTTTTTTTTTTTTTCTTCTGTTATTCTCTTAATGGTATCTTTAATGAACCAAAGTTCTTAATTCTAATGTTCAATTTAACAGTCTTTATGATTAGTGCTTTTTTTTTGGTCCTATACAAGAAATATTTGTCCACCCCAAGGTCTTGGAGAAGTTTTATTCTATTACCTTTCGTATTCAGACCCATAGTTCACTTGAAATCGATTCTCTCTATGTAGAGACAATGGTTTGTTCCCCTCCCCCCATATTTAACTGGTTCTGTAACTGAGAAGAACTCCTGCTGCTGCATAAACCAGGCATCCACGTGTGTTTAGGTCTGTGTGGGGATTGCTCACTTGTTTGTTCTATTTGTCTGTCCTGGCACCAGTGTCAGGAAGTCTTAAACACTGTAGCTTTAAAGTAAGTCTTAATAGCCAGTGGAGTATGGAGAAGGAAACGGCAGCCCGATCCAGTATCCTCGCCTGGAGAACCCCACGGACAGAGGAGGCTGGGAGACTGCAGTCCGTGGGGCCGCAAAGAGACGCACAGGACTGAAGCAACTTAGCCCAGAGTAAGACTTGTTCTTTGGGATTGCCTTGGCTATTCTTGGTCCAGGTACCTTTTAGATACATTTCTGGATACATTTTAGAATTACTTTAATTAACTTCTATACCAAGGTATTACTTAGTATCAATAGACAGTAGTAGGTAGTAGATATTAAGGTGGATACTATGTTGATAGCTACACTCTCTTCACTGGTAATGCACAAGGGTAATTGTATCCCCAGAGCCTAGCTGAGAGCCCCTGTTATCAAGTTTGGGGACTTTTCAGTAGGAAATAGTATCTTGGATTTACTGTGGGTTTAATTTAATTAGTAGCTCTCCTCTGAGTGAGGTTGAACATTTTTAACATGCTTAAGGGATATACGTGTTTATGTTGCTGCGAACTGTCTCACCAGGCTCACTGTGTGGCAGATCCTAAAGAGGTAACTGCAGGGCCGGGTTGCTTGCCTGCATAGCCCCTACGCTCCTTCACTGCCCTGCATCTCACAAGGAACAGCCCCACCCCAGCCTCCAGAGGGGTTGGTTCTCGCCAGGCAGTTTTTAGCCGTCGCTCTGCATTAGAATCTCCTTGTGTGTGAGTCACTCAGTCGCATCCTACTCTTTGTGACCCCATGGACTGTAGCCCACCAGGCTCCTCTGTCCGTGGAATTCTCCAGGCAAGAGTACTGGAGTAGGTTGCCGTTTCCTTCTCCTTAGGGGCTTGAGAAGACTTCCATCTAGGTTCCACCACTCGGGAGGATTTAATTGGCCTGGGGAGATACCTTGGGGAGCCTCAGTTTTTTTATTTGTTTTTTAGCAGAGAGATATTTTGCACAAAAGGATTACTGCCAGGGAGGGAAAGGGGCTGTTGTGCTAGAGAGAACACTGTGACCGTAAGGTCTGCAGAGTGTCTCCTCGTTTTCGTTCTTGTTTTTAACCCTCTAGGTGATTCTGACAAGCAGCCAGGACTGAGCACCCCTGCCCTCAGACCTGCACAGCATCTGAATGACCCTCTGATGGAAAGCAAGGCCTTATTCCCTGGAGCTGGGGGAGGACGGTCTTTGCTTCTGGCAGTCAGTGTAAACCATGAGGCAGCACCTGCAGGCCGGAGCCCGGAAGCCTTGGGAGGCTCGGCACTGGGGTGGAGTGGGGGAGTGAGGGGGACGGTGTAGGACTGCTACTGCCAGCTGACCTTTGGACTTTGAATTATGTGACATCACACTGCTTCCCGATTGTTTAAGCCAATTTTGTGTTGGATTTACTGTTACTTTTGGGCTTCCCAGGTGGCGCAGTGGTGAAGAATTCACCGGACAGTGCAGGAGACACAGGAGATAGGAGGGTTTGATCCCTGGGTTGGGAAGACCCCCTGGAGAAAGAAATGGCAACCCACTCCAGTACTCTTGTCTGGGAAGTCCCCCGATCAGAGGAGCCTGGTGGGCTACAGTCCATGGGGTCGCAAAGAGTCAGACACAGCTGAGCACGCCTGCGCTTTCCTATGACTTATACCACCGGTGTTCTCGCTGAAAAGGCAGTACATTTTAAGGTTATTTCACCTTGCCATTTTTTGAAAGAAAAATGGCAGATTTATTAGTCTTATGGATTCCCTGGTGGCTCAGACAGTAAAGAGTCTGCCTGCAATTTGGGAGACCTGGGTTTGATCCCTGGATCAGGAAGATTCCCTAGAGAAGGAAATGGCAATGCACCCCAGTACTCTCGCCTGGAAAATCCCATGGTTGGAGGAGCTCGGCAGGCTACAGTCCATGGGGTCACAAAGAGTCAGACACGACTGAGTGGCTTCACTTCTGCGTTTGTATTCTACTTTCACACTTGTTTTTATGTTTTGTGAAACTGGCAAAATTCTGTCTCATAAGGATGCTTCTCCCTACCACGGACTTCCCTTGTGACTCAGCTGGTAAAGAATCCACCTGCAAAAATAAGTTAAAAAAAAGAATTCACAAGCAATGCAGGAGACCTGGTTCAATCCATAGGTTGGGAAGATGCCCTGGAGAAGGGAAAGGCTACCCACTCCATTATTCTGGCCTAGAGAAGTCCATGGACTGTATAGTCCATGTGGTTTCAAAGAGTCAGGCACGACTGAGAGACTTTCACATATTTGGGCTTCCCTGATAGCGCAGTTGGTAGAGAATCCACTTGCAATGCAGGAGACCCTGGTTCGATTCCTTCCTGAGTTGGGAAGATCCGCTGGAGAAGGGATAGGCTACTCACTCCAGTATTCTTGGGCTTTCCTTGTGGCTCAGCTGGTAAAGAATTTGCCTGCAATGCAGGAGACCTGGGTTTGATCCCTGAGTTGGGAAGATCCCCTGGAGAAGGTAAAGGCTACCCACTCCAGTATTCTGGCCTGGAGAATTCCATGGACTGTATAGACCATGGGGTCGCAAAGAATCAGACGCGACTGAGCGACTGTCCCTCTCCCTACCACACTGTACTAATTGTATCCCTGAAGTGTATTGCTGGACTGCCTTGTTACAGCACTGCTTTGTTAAAGATAATAGGTTATTTTTATTGCCTTTAAACCCAGTCCTGGGTTGGTAGTGCGGCCTGGCTACTGCCACTTCTTGGGAGACTGACTGGGCCAGCCAGTGCCAGCCCTGGCACGGTGCCTGACCCTCCTGTGCTTGGCTGTTCCTGTGGTCAGCACCCCAGCTAATGTGCTGAGCTCCGGGTCAGTTTAAAGAACACAGGACCTCTGGCTTAAGGAGGTGTTGTGTTTGTTCCGGACTGTTTTACATGGAAGCCACATGGTAAAGCGTGCTGAGTACCCAGGGTAAAGACTGGTCAAAGACTCAGCTCATTTTCAGTGTCTTCCTTGAGGCCTGCTGGTGACCACTCTTGTCTAAATATTAAAACTGCTTCTGCCTCACCACACTATCTGTTCCTGAGAGATGACAGTTGGAAAACCAGATACAGTCATAATGCAAAGAACCTCAAAGTGTAAGATACAGTCAGAACATTGCCGAAGGGGAAAGAAATGTCACAATAATGTTTATCTTTCAATTGCCCTTCCTTCCACAGTAGTAACTGGCGACATTTGATGAGTACATTCAGGTACTAGTCCAGTCCCTTGTGATACATTAAGTTATTTAATACAACTACAGTTTCAGATACTTTTAACAGCAAGGAAAACATGGAAACTAAGAAGTGATCATTATTAGCACATTTGGCAGGTTTGTTTTGAGAAGCACATCTGAGGTAGTTGCTGGGATCAGGTGGTCTGCGTGGGTGAAGGATAACAGAAAAATGTTAAATCGTGCTGTTAAAAGTAATAGTGACAGTTATTACTCTCCACCACCACCACCCCTCCCCACCATTATTCAAAACAAAATATATTGTTCAGTGGCTACACGGTAAGGAAAAGCTTTTATCCTTAGAAAAATGTGTGTTTCATTGGTGATATGTAAGCCTTTTCAGCCTAGTAGGGAAAATGGAGCTCTTGAAATACAAAAGTGCGTTTCTTCTGTTATGCGTTAGCAGGAAGCTGCCTGTATAGCCTTGTCTTACTTTGGCTAAGCCATGACATATGATGTTTAATTAGTAGCACCTGCCTTGGCTTTGTCCTAATCTACGATCATGCCATCATGTCATTGTCAGTTAAATGCATAGCATTTCCTGATTTTTTTTTTTTAGGGCTCTTATTTTTGAAAAAAGTTTAATTAAGATGTGGGCATAACAGAGAAATAGCTGAGGTTGTGGTGCTGGAGAAGACTCTTAAGAGTCCCTTGGACTGCAAGGAGATCACACCAGTCAATCTTAAAAGAAATCAACCCTGAATATTCATTGGAAGGAATGATGCTGAAGCTCCAATACTTTGGCCACCTGATAACAAAGAGGAGCTGACTCACTAGAAATGACCCTGATGCTGGGAAAGATTGAGGGCAGGAGGAGAAGGGGGGTGACAGAGGATGAGACGGCTGGGTGGCATCACCAGCTCAATGGACATGACTTTGAGCAAACTCCAGGAGACAGTGAAGGACAGGGAAGCCTGGCGTGCTGCAGTTCATAGGACTGCAAAAAGTTGGACACAACCTAGCGACTGAACAACATCAACAACGACATGACAGAGAAGTGCCTTCAGGAAATATAAGATGTAGTACTTTAAAAATAGCTACTTTTTTTTTTTTTTACAAAAACAACATATATTTCTGTAAATTATTCAAAGAAGTAATTTAAAGTTCAGTCAGCATTGTTCAAATGCAAAATTAATGCTCTCCTGGGACAAGTAATACGTGATCAAAGTAAGAAAAATGTAGGTGTCCTACGACAGTTTTCAGGGTGCATTGGGGTTAGTGTTTCCAAATTATGAAGTCATGGTTATGGGATGGATTCTGTAAGTTGATCAAACTCTGTATGACTTTCTAAGTTCACATCATTGTTCTGTAAGAATGTGTGATCATGACGTAGATAGTGAGTCAGTGGAGTCAGTAACACATGATTCTTTAATTGAAATGAAGGTTTTGTTTAAATTGGCTTGTGGGAGGACTTACCAGTAAATTCATAATGAATCCCATAATGAATGGCCACAGATAACACAACCCAAAGAGCCATGTCCTTGCACCTGGGATGTCCTTGAATTGCAGGGCTGGAAAGAACTGGAAATTGGCTCCTTTTCTGTGCATAGGTACAAAGTTCCTAAGCTAAGTGGGCGGCTGCTCTGTGTGGTTGCTGGTCGTGGGGCTGCCTGCTCCCACAGATGCCATGGGAGACCTGTGAGCCCACCAGAGTGCCTGTGTTGGCCAAGAACTGTGGGTTACACGGAAGAGGGCAAGACCACCCGTGTCCTCAGCCATTTACAATCCAGCACAGAGAAAAACAAGAACAGGGTAAGGAAAATGTAGCGAAAAGGAAATTGGATGAGAGCCTAAGAAAAGGGATAAAGTAGGTTTGTTGGATTGGCGACGCCCAGCTGCTTGGCCACCGCATAGTGCCAGGGCTCTGGGGGCTGCAATAAGTCGGACCCAGACCTTCCATGCCCTTAGCAGAGCAGTCGCCAGCCCCATCGCCTGGGCCCTCTGTTGTGGTGCGGTGCTCATTCCTAGGCCTACTAAGGTTACAGGGTCACGTGTACTCTCTGGTTGTCTTTGGTTTGGGCTGAACTCAAAGGAGGGCCATCTGTGAGGGATAACAGTTCTCTTTCCCACGTATGTGGGATGTCTCCAGCTGCGTGGATGTCAGTCATTTTGAGGCTGTGCGCTCAGCAGTGAGTCAGACAGGACGCACACTGGGGCTTTTCAGTCATTAACCAATGCAGTGCACTTAGACAGACTTCTGAGAAGGCCGGATGACTACATGCCAAACCGTTTCTCCCCTGGCTGGAGACTGAGTCCTATTTCAGCAAAAGGGCGTTAGGTGAAGTGGAGGCTTGGACACCAGGTGTTGTCATATACCCCTTACCTGTTGCACCTGCCCCGGTAGTGCTTTCTCTGTGCAAAGCACCATGCAGAGCCCTTGCTGTGTTACTTTTTTTAATTTTTTTTTTTTTTTTACAATTTATGACTAAGTGTATTCTTTTTCTCAATTAATTTATTTTAATTGGAGAATAATTACAATACTGTGATGGTTTTTGCCATACATCAATGTCAGTCAACCACAGGTATACATGTGTCCCCCGACACACAGCCTGAACCCCACCTCCCACCTGGCATATTATTATTTTTAAAAGTTACCAAATAATGCCAGAGCCCTTACACTAAAGAACAATCTAAGTGTGGGGTGTTGTAGCTTAAAGCCTTCTGGTGGTTCCTATTATGTGGAGCAGCAGTCTCTATTTTTGTAAAATATCACATACCTTTATCTCTCAAAAATTTTTGAGCCAACAAATTATAGTTCCCAAATAACACCAGAGCCCTTGTGCTAAGGTACAATCTGGCGCTTTGTAGCTCAGAAACTTCTGGTGGTTCCCATTATATAGTGAAGCAGCCTATTTTTGTGAAAAATTATGTACTCTTATCTAAAAATTGAGCAGGTAAACGGTATATATGTATATACATATTATACATATATATATATTCATTTTATTTCTTTTGCTGAAGTTGTGTTAGAGTTGAATTGTTTTCACTTGTTTGCTTTTACAGAGACAAAAGTGGGCAAGAATAAAGGTCGGGAGGTGAGAAGGTACTCTCCCTTCCTTAGGACCTTTTAATTGTCTGGTGTGTAGGTGGCTTAGACTGGCCTGCCTAATAGACCACCCTGCAGTTTTGGTTTGCATTTTTCTGTAGAAAGAAAAAAAAAATAAACAACAGCATAACTCTTGATACCTCCTTGTTTCTCCCTTCCTCCCTTCTGCCTGCGAATTCTGGCTCACAATAGGAAATGGAAACTCCCGGAGTGAGGGGGAAATGACTTTCACATTTATGTTGACCATTCTGAAGCTCTTTCCCTCAGATTTCAGCCTGAACTCTTTTGAGAACAGACTTTAGCTCTTGTTCTTTGAAATGCATATGGAAAATGTTTATCAGCGTTGAAATTGGCCCTTTTTTCCTTTCTTTTTTTTTTTTTTTTTGGCCACACTCTGCTACATGGGGATCTTAGTTCCCCCTGCCAAGGGATGGAACCTGTACCCCATGCATTGGAAGTATGGAGTCTTAAAACCGCTAGTCCACCAGGGGAATCCTGAAATTTGTGGCATTTTTGATCTCCTAAAACTCCCCGTATTGTCTAATTATTAAACTCTTTCTTGTTTGATTGTGGCTGGTTCTGTTTTTGAAAGAGAAATTGAAGATTAAGTTAATAAATTAAAGTGAACCTGGGAAAGTAAGGCTTCAGAGAATGAGAGTATATGTTGAATCAAGCCTTCCCAGAAGTGAAAGTACAGACTGTGGAATACACAGGGGCTCTTTTGTACCTTGACAGGTTCCTGCTTCTGTGTCTGCCTCCTTGTTCCAACAGGGAGATAAGGGTGATACTGAAATCATGCTTTTTTCTGAATTCAGATTCCTGTTTACCACTTACGAGCAGTGTGACTGCCGACACCAGCATTGGTGTAGTTGATACTAGCTGAGGACATCCTCTGTGCTACACGTTTTGCTCGGTACTAGCAAAGAACTACAGAGCCTCTTGATGAAAGTGAAAGAGGAGAGTGGAAAAGTTGGCTTAAAACTCAGCATTCAGAAAACTAAGATCATGGCATCCGGTCCCATCACTTCATGGCAAATAGATGGGGAAACAGTGGAAACAGTGAGAGACTTTATGTTTTGGGGCTCCAAAGTCACTGCAGATGGTGACTGCAGCCATGAAATTAAAAGACACTTGCTCCTTGGAAGAAAAGCTATGACCAACCTACTGCTGCTGCTGCTAAGTTGCTTCAGTCGTGTCCGACTCTGTGCGACCCCATAGACGGCAGCCCACCAGGCTCCCCCGTCCCTGGGATTCTCCAGGCAAGAACACTGGAGTGGGTTGCCATTTCCTTCTCCAATGCAGGAAAGTGAAAAGTGAAAGTGAAGTCGCTCCGTGTGTCCGACCCTCAGCGACCCCATGGACTGCAGCCCTCGAGGCTCCTCCGTCTATGGGGTTTTCCAGGTAAGAGTACTGGAGTGGGGTGCCATTGCCTTCTCCTGAACAACCTAGACAGCATATTAAAAAGCAGAGACATTACTTTACTAACAAAGGTCTCTCTAGTCAAAGCTATGGTTTTTCCAGCAGTCATGTATGGACGTGAGAGTTAGACTCTAAAGAAAGCTGAGCACCAAAGAATTGATGTTTTTGAACTGTGGTGATGGATAAGACTCTTGAGAGTCCCTTGGACTGCAAGGAGATCCAACCAGTCCATCCTGTTGGAAATCAGTCCTGCATATTCATTGGAAGGGCTGAAGCTGAAGCTCCAATCCCTTGGTCACCTGATGCAAAGAACCGACTCATTGGAAAAGACCCTGGTGCTGGGAAGGATTGAAGGCAGGAGGAGAAGGGGATGACAGAGCATGAGATGGTTGGATGGCATCTCTGACTCAATGGACAATAAAAACTCAATGGAGTTTTTTAGTAGGCTCTGGGAGTTGGTGATGGACAGGGAAGCCTGGCGTGCTGCAGTCCATGGGGTTGCAAAGATTCGGACATGACCGAGTGACTGAACTGAACTGAGCAATACAGCAAGTGTTTTTTTTTTTTTTTTAAGTGTATATATTTACAATTGTATTTATTTGTTTTTGGCTGGGCTGGGCCTTCACTGCTGCTCGGGCTTTTCTTTAGTTGTGGAGAGCAGACGCTGCTTCAGTTGTGGTGCATGGGCTTCTAGTCGTGGTGGCCTCTCTCTTTTGCGGAGCACACGTTCTGGGGCGCGAGGGCTTCAGTGACTATGGCTCCCGGGCTCTAGAGCACAGGCTCGGTAGTTGTGGTGCACAGGCTTTGTTGTGCCAAAGCATGTGGGACCTTCCTGGACCAGGGATCGAACCCATGTCTCCTGCACTGGCAGTGGATTCTTGACCACTGAGCCGCCAGGGAGACCCAGCGAGTCTTTTTAACTTCTCAGAGTCTCTGGTTCCTGATTTGCAAAATTGGAATCGTAGTACTCCCCTTGATTGTACTGTTGATGGGAGAATTAAATGAGATAATAAAAAGTCTAACAAAGCCTGGCACTTAGCCTCTCAGTTCAGTCACTCGGTCATGTCTGACTCTTCGACCCCATGGATTGCAGCACGCCAGGCCTCCCTGTCCATCACCAACTCCTGGAGTTTACTTAAACTCCTGTCCATTGAGTCGGTGATACCATCCAACCGTCTCATCCTCTGTCGTCCTGTTCTCCTCTCACCTTCAATGTTTCCCAGCATCAGGGTCTTTTCAAATGACTCAGGTCTTTGCATCAGGTGGCCAAAGTATTGGAGTTTCAGCTTCAGCATCAGTCCTTCCAATGAACATTCAGGACTGATTTCATTTAGGATGGACTGGTTGGATCTCCTTGCAGTCCAAGGGACTCTCAAGAGTCTTTTCCAACACCACAGTTCAAAAGCATCAATTCTTCGGCGCTGAGCTTTCTTTAGAGTCCAACTCTCACTTCCATACATGACTACTGGAAAAACATGACTACTTAGCCTCTAACAAATGTTAATTATTGCTGCTCTTATTATTTATAATTCTAGAATCATATACCTGTCAGTAATAAGGATCAGGCCCAAAAGGACTAAACTAGAGGAAAATTAAGAAAGAAACACTAGTAGTGGTAATGTTGTGATGAGCAGCTCGCCAGAGACAAGATTGCACAGTGTTGGTAATTACGGATTATCTGTAAAATCCATGGGTTATACCTGAACACACAGTGACACTGGAATGCAGTGCCTCAAGAGAATTCTCAAGAAAACCCCTGCTTAAACTGTAAATACTTTTTTTTATTAAAGTACTTCCTTCAGGGTGGTTGGAGGATGTGAGCTGTAGAGATCTTTCCATTCCTGCTCCTTGAAATGTGTGCCTCTAATCACCTGCCCTGAGGATTTCCTTGTCGTTTGGGCCTTCGGGCCGTTCTTGCTGCTGACCAGATGCCTCTTTTTCTTTCCCTCCCGTAGTTTCTTATTTCTTCAGGACAGTTATCTAACCCTTGAATCTACTGCCTGTCATTTCGCACACATTTTTTTTTCAGCCCTTTTGTCAGAGTCTGCATAGGTTTTTATTTGTGAACCTTTGTAGATTCAGGAGGCACAGTTTCATGTAACGTATTGTGGATAGGGACTTCCCAGGCGGTCCAGTGGTTGAGACTGTGCTTCCAGTGTAGGGGGGCATGAGTTTGACCCCTGGTCGGGGAACTGAGATCGTACAAGCCACGCAGCACGGCCAAAATAAATAAATAAAAATAAGGATAATAAAACAATTTTAAAAATATTTATATTCATATATTGTGGTTAGTTTGCTAGAGATTAAGTTCTGAGGTTTTTAAGCAACCCTGCAAGCCTTCAATTTTCCTTGGTCAGAAAGATTTCTTGCATGGGTAAAAGCCTAAGGAATTTAGTGGTCTACCAGAGCCTGGGGGGCTGCAGTCCATAGGGTTGCAGAGAGTTCGACATGAGTGAAGCAGCTTAGCACACACACACCAGAGTATTTGCATTCTTTCTTTGTGTTGTTGTGATGGCTGATTCTCCTCATGACTTTCTAGGCATTTGTCAATTTAAAGAAGTCTGTAGGAATTTGAAGTAAAGCCTACACTCTGCTGGTTATTTGGCAACTGGTTTTCCAGGCCCTTGCTTTCAGCTTCCTCCATTCTTATGCTATTTAGCCAAGTTATTTTTCACCAGCATCTTCATCTACCATAGGATGAAGGGAAGAGGTGAATTTCTTTGAGGCTCTTCCAATACAGAATTAGTTTTTGGCTTTATGGTCCTTAGGCTTATGTTTAGTTGCATAGTGAGTGTGGGCTGACCCAAATGTCTTTGGAGAGTGCTTTGGGCTCAAAAGTTATTTAATTCTTTATTACTGCGTTAGTGCTGATTTAATTACAGAAGATGCGGAGGGAAGATGCAGAATAAACTATAAATAACTACCACCCACGACAACAGGACACAAAATGCTTTCACAGCCCCAGTAACCTTCCTCATGCGAGTCCTTTGCAGTCGCTCCCTCCCTCCCTCCTTAGCCGCTGGCAACCGCTGATCTGTTGTCGTCTCTGCGTTTTGTCTTTCTGAGAATGCCACATCAATGGAACCATGCAGTGTATAACCTTTGAAGACTGACTTCTTTCACTGAGCATAACACCTTTGAGACGCGTCCAAGTGTTGCGACTAGCACTAGTCTGTTCCTTTTCATTACTGAGTAGTAGTCTGTTGTGCCCATTACCACGGTGTGCTTATTCATTCATCAGTTGAAGGCCATTGGGGTCATTTCCAGCTACTGATGCGTATGAACAGAGTTGTTATAAACCTCTGGGTACAGTTTTTAATGGGAACATAAGCTTTCAATTCACATGGCATGTTAGTTTCCTATGAATGCTATAACAAATTACCACAAGCAAGAGAAATTTCTTTCCCCACTGCTTTAGAAATTAGAAATCTGAGACTACTACTGCTGGGCTGAAGTCATTGTGTCGGCAGGGCCTTGCCCCTTCCAAGGTTCAAGGGAAGAACCTCTTCCTTGCCTCTTCCAGTTTCTAGAGGCCACCAGCGAGCCTTGGCTTTTAACTCCTTCCTCAGATCCCTCCAACCTCTCACTTCCATCTTCTTCTCCTGTTTTGTAGTCCTGTTTCCCTCAGCCTCCCCCTTCTTTTTTCTGTTAGATTCATTTGCTTGTTTTATTATTTAGATTCCACGTATAAGTGATAACATATAGTATTTGTCTTTATCTGACATTTCACTAAGCATGAAAGACTCTGATGTTGGGAGGGATTGGGGGCAGTTGGAGAAAGGGACGACCGAGGATGAGACGGCTGGAGGGCATCACGGACTCGATGGACATGAGTCTGAGTGAACTCCGGGAGATGGTGATGAACAGGGAGGCCTGGCGTGCTGCGATTCATGGGGTCGCAAAGAGTCAGACACGACTGAGTGACTGAACTGAACTGATACCCTCCAGGTCTATCCATGTCCTTGCAAATGGCGGAATTTCATTCTTCTTTATGGCTTAGTGGTGCTCCACCGTACGTTATGTATGTGTGTGTCCACGTGTGTGTGTGTGTCTCACACCTTCTTTACCCACTCTTCTGTGATGGACGCTTGGGTTGCTCTCATATCTTGGCTGTCGCAGATACTGCTGCTGTGAGCACTGGGGTGCATGTATCTATTTGAATTAGTGTTTTTGTTTTCTCTGGATATAGACGTAGGAGTGGAATCACTGGATCCTGTGGTGACTGTTTTCGGCTTTTGAGGAACCTGCACGTTGGTTTCTATCGTGGCCAGTTACATTCCCGTTGACAGTGGCCAGGGTTCCCTTTCTCCACATCCTTGCCAGCATTTGTTACTTGTGGTCTTTTGGGTGATAGTCATCCGACAGGTGTGAGGTGGTCGCTCACTGTGGTCTTGATTTGCATTTCCCTGTTGATTAGTGATGTTGAACATCTTTTCATGTGTCTATATGTTTTCTTTAGGAAAAAAAAAATGTTTATTCACTCTCTCATCCCATTTTCTAATGTTTTTCTTTTTGATAATGCGTTTTATTAGCTGTTTATATATTTTGGATATTAACCCCTTATCAGTCATATCATTTGCAAGTATTTTCTCTCTTTCTGCAGGCTGTCCTCTCATGCTGTCACTGGTTTCTTTTGTTGTGCGAGAGCCTTTAAGCTTAATTAGGTCCCATTTGTTTATGTCTGCTTTTGTTTCTTGCCTTAGAAACAGATCCAAAAAACTACCTACAATTTATGTTAAAGAATGTTGTGCCTATGTTTTCAAGGAGTTTTATAGTTTCTGATCTTACATTTAGGTCTTTAATCCATTTTGAGTTTATTTTTGTATATTATGTGAAAAATGTTCTAATTATATTCTTTTACATGTTTTCTGAGTATACCAGTTATTGAAAAGACTGTCTTTTTCTATTGTATATTCTTGCCGCCTTTGTTGTAGGTTAACCATAAGCGTGTGGGTTTATTTCTTGGTGTGGGTATTACTAGGTCACCTGTTAAGTTTATTTAGTTTTATAGGAAACCTCCGAACTCTTTTGCAGAGGAGCTATCATTTGACATCCCTGCCAGTACCTTACCTTGCCAAAATCCCCGGCTTCCTTACCAACGCTTGGTATTATCTTTTTTTTTTTTTTTCGCTATTCTTGTTGGATATTTCTTTCTGGTTTTAATTTGCATTTCCCTGCTGGCTAATGATGTTGAGAATCTTTTCATGTGAAAACTTTATACTCTTTTTATTGCCTTTATAAGTATGAGGAGGAAAAGAGTGAACTGAATCATAGCTGAAGAAAGACCATGATAGTCTTGGAGCAGAATCTGGCCCAACAGCACTGTTATACAGTATCGTTTCACATGCTCGTAAGTTTAAGCTCAAAGTCCTTCAAGCCAGGCTTCAGCAGTACATGAACCAAGAACTTCCAGATGCATAAGCTGGATTTAGAAAAGGCAGAGGAACCAGAGATTAAATAGCCAACATTTGTTGGATCATAGCAAAAGTAAGAGAATTTCAGAAAAGCATCTACTTTTGCTTCATTGACTACACTAAAGCCTTTGACTGTGTGGATCACAACAAACTGGAAAATTCTTTTAAGAGGTAGGAATACCAGACCACCTGACCTGTCTCCTCTAAGAAACCTGTATGCTGGTCAAGAAGCAACAGTTAGAACCAGACATGGAACAAAAGACTGGTTCAAACTTGAGAAAGGAATATGATAAGGTTGTATATTGTCACTCTGCTAACTTAACTTATATGCAGAGCATATGATGCAGAATGCCAGGCTGGATGAATCACAGGCCGGAATCAAGATTGCTGGGAAAAATATCAGCAACCTCAGATATACAGATGATACCCCTCTAATGGCAGAAGCGAAGAGTAACTAAAGAGTCTCTTGATGAAGGTGAAAGAGGAGAGTGAAAAAGCTGACTCCAAATTCAGCATTCAACAAACTAAGAACATGACATCCATTCCTGTTATTTCATGGCAAATAGAGAGAAAGTGGAAGCAGTGACAGATTTTATTTTTTTGAGCTCCAAAATCACTGAAGATGGTGACTGCAGCCATGAAATAAAAGACGCTTGTTCCTTGGAATAAAAGCTAGACAGTGTATTAAAAATCAGAGACATCACTTTGCTGACAAAGGTTTGTATAGTCAAAGCTATGGTTTTTCTAGTAGTTATGTACTGATGTGAGAGTTGGACCATAAAGAAGGCTGAGCACCAAAGAATTGACGCTTTTGAATTTTGCTGGAGAATGGGAGTCCCTTGAACCTCAAGGAGATAAAACCAGTCAGTCTTAAAGGAAATCAACCCTGAATATTCATTGGAAGGACTGATGCTGAAGCTCCAATACTTTGGCCACCTGATGCAAAGAGGAGCCAACTCATTGGAAAAGACCCTGATGCTGGGAAGGATTGAAGGCAAAAGGAGAAGGGAGTGGCAGAGGACGTGATGGTTAAATAGCATCACCTACTCAATGGGCATGAATCTGAACAAACTGTGGGGATAGTGAAGGACAGGGAAGCCTGGTGTGCTGCAGTCCATGGGGCCGCAGAGAGTTAGACACGACTTAGTGACTGAACAGCAACAGTACAATACCACATTGCAAGTCTCTTTTATTCCATGTAATGTATCTTCTCTCAGGTTTCTTTATACAGTAGTATCTGAGTTGATGATATTCTTGATTGTGTTTTAAGAGGTGAATGTTATGTAGCTTTCTAATGAATAATTTTAAAAATCTATAACATGTTGATTCTTTACCTAATTATCTTTTTAAATGAAGACTCTCTACCAAACCCTGTCTCCACCACGACCCCAAGCATAATATGAGTTTATCTTTTTCCCGCTGTCAGGCTGCAGTTCACGCCGGTGTGACGTTGCTATAGATCACTTTTAGGGACATTTAATCATCATTTAGACTAGATTTGAAGTACAACCATTTATCTTCTCCTGAAGCAGTGATAATTTATCGTAATAAATTGTGCTAAGTTGTGTTTTGGTCCTTGATTAAGTCCAACACACTAGCTTCTGATGTGTGAGTTCTTATTGAGTTATGAGGGGCAATTAAACGAATGTTGGTAACCATTATCTGAGAATTAAAAACCTCAGTTCAGAAAGGCATGGCAGAGTAGAGTAAATGAACTGATACAAAATAAACGACGTATCTTTGTATTATTATGTTAGTCTAATTGTGTTCCTTTTAATATGACATTTGGGGTTTAATATAAATAAATAGCACCAAGTTTCAATCTCTGAAAATTGAAGAGCCCATTATTTAACCTAAAAATGGTCATGGCTCAGAAAATGGGATTCCACGTCATTTCCTTGCTACCTGCCAGAATCCACCCCCCTCCAAAGAGGTATCAGTTCCCCTGCTCCGGCTGCATTCTTTGCTTATCACTGTGGTGTTTATCACTCTGTTTTATAATCGCCTCTCTATCATTTCCTCTTACATGTCTTTAGAGCAGAGATTGTGTTTAGTGGCTATCGCATAGGATGTTCAGTAAGTATTCAGTGACTGAGTGTGTAATGAATAGTTGAACCTGGGTGATGTTTTGAGCTTGGAGAAGAAGAAACCAAGGGAAGGTGTGTTAGCTGTCTGAAAATATTTAAAGGATGGTCATGTAAGAGGAAGCTGGTCTCACCCTACACCGCTTTGGACGGCAGAATTACGAGAAGTGGATGGCAGTCACAAAGTAAAACGTGTTTGGGCTCAGTGTGGAAAGAGTTTTCAGACAGGAGAGCTGTTGAGCAATAGCACGAGTGCCTCGGGAAACCAGGATCATTTTATCACTGGGGTTATTCAGAAGGCGGCAAGATACGATGATAAAGAGGGATTCAAATTCAGAGGGGCCTCTCAGGATTCTTCCTTCTCTGAGTATCTTCATTGAGTGCCCTAGGGAACGGTCTCAGGGAGATGATTCTTTAATAAGGGAGAGGAGATGTCTTCAGGTGGCAAAGGAAAAAGTTTGTTAGGAATGGCTTGGCTGCAGTATTCAGGGTGGTGCATGGATTAAGGCAGAAAGGCACTTTGGGCTTGCTTCAGCGATGACCTCAAATGCAGAGCCAAAGATTTTGGGGATATTTGGCAGCCAATGATAGTTACAGAAAGTGAAGTTGCTCAGTCGTGTCCGACTCTCTGTGACCCCGTGGACTGTAGCCTACCACGCTCCTCTGTCCATGGGATTTTCCAGGCAAGATTAGTGGAGTGGATTGCCATTTCCTTTCCAGGGGATCTTCCCAACCCGGGGATTGAACCTGGGTCTCCTGCATTGTAGGTAGACGCTTTACCATCTGAGCCACCAGGGAAGTCGAAAGTTACAGAGGATTCCCATTAATCTGTTAGCATCATCAGAGTATCCCCGGTACTTAGAACAGTAGTTGACACATAGTACCTGTTCAATAAATGTTTGTTGAAGGAGTTTGTCAAAAGATCAGAGCCATGATTTAGCATAATCAGTCTGTAGTTTGAGAAGGAGGTAAGGAGAGCCTGATGAACAGCAGTGATGCCAAGAGCCATCTTGGGTATGGGCTTGACTGGGTTGGTCAGGTGGGCAGAGATGGGCAAGAGGGAAAAGTGATTCTGTTGAACTTCAGTCTGGTAACCAGAAACAGCAGTGAAATACGGCAGTTCCTTGTAGTTCTTGCCTAAGCAGAAGAAGGTGAGGCTTGTTCTGGACGTGCGTTAGTAATGATGTTGGGTTGACAGTCTCCATCCACTCTTCCCCCTGTGTTTTGCACACAGCTGCCACTCCCTCACCACTTACTTCCACGGTGTTCATGGTTCCCACGTGACTTGGGAAGTCTAGGTCTCTAGAGAGAATCCACTGTAATGAGAGAGTCAGTGCCTGGTAGGACTTACTCCCTGTAGATTCAGTAAGACACACCCCTCACCTGCTTTTCCTCCTCACTTGTAAGGTGTGTTTGATGTGTTAGCTATAATAGTGTGTAAATTAGAAGACCGTTTTGAGCAATTCTCTCCTTTTTTGTATCTTGGAAAAGCTAAGCGAAACTGTATTTTCTTGTGTTTTGGACACCCTGAAGCTCCTCTCCCTGGGCATGTGGTGTTGTGGAATGAAGGCTGTCTCTGCAAACCCAGCTCCAGGGGCGTCTGCTTAGCTGCTGCTCTGCCTGGTCTCCAGAGATGGGGTCTGTGACCTGCCATCGGTGGGCGTCTGCCCCAGGTGGCCAAGGAGGCCGGGGCTCGTTCCAGGACCTGGGCCTTTCACGCCTTTAATTGTGCAGAAAGAACACCCTTTAGCGTCAGGATAAGTTTCTGTCAGAATAGCCTAGTGTCGCCCACACTTCTCCTTTATTAGAAAGTGATCTGCAGGCTGTGTGGTCGTTTCATCAGGTATGCCGTTTAGTATTTCTCTGTGAGAGAAGCGGCAACCGCTTTTCTTATGAAGACAAATGGGTTTCGAAATGCAAAGATCAACAAATAGAAGCTGGTTCCCTGCTGTAGTAGCCTGCTTCCAAGTTTATACCGCTTTAGGAAAGCAGCTGAATCTGGGAGGCTTTGTGTTTTCTCACTTCCTTTTCTCCTTGACTTTGGTCACACAGGGTTCACACAGAGCCGAACCCCCCGCCCCAGGTCTCCTGCAGAGAGCTGCTTCTTGGGCTTTCTGCATCTGGGTGGGGAGTTTAATTAATTATGTGGTCAAATGAAAGGCATTTACTTCAGGTCTTCCGTATGAAATTGCAACAGACTTTAGATTTCCAGTTAGCTTATTCAGTGGGTCACTTAATTCTTTATGACTTTTAAAACATTTTGATGAATTCTGGCACAACAAAGTTGGTGCCTTTTTTAGCTGTTTTTCAGCACTGCTATAAATGGCTGTTTTGTCTTCTAAACCATTGAAGTCCATTTCACTCTTAACATTTCCTCTTCACCTTTAGACTTACCTTGACAGTGTCCAAGGCAGCCCGATAGTGTTTCACCAAAAAAGACAAATAGTTAGGGCTGTAGGAGTTGAGGGGAAGATGTTGTTTCATTGTTGCTGTTTGCCAACTTATCTTCAAATGTCTAAGGGAACTTTTGTGCCCATGGTGCCAGCTGGCCACTGGCCTCTGCAGAATTAGCGTTGGCTGGCTACATTCTATTATGTGATAACTGATCTTTGTCCACTTTGCCTTGACTGTAAGGAGGTTTTGAGGTGTGTATGCCTGGGGCATTTTAAAAGGAAATGAAAACCAAACTCTTTCTTGCCCAGTCCTCATGGCTGTGGGATGTGGGCATTTGGAACCAAGCTCTTCCTTGCCCTATGCTCATGGCTATGGGATCAGGGCATTTGGAATCCTCTAGAACCTCAGCCTGGGCAGAGCAGGGCTTCTCTTGGTGTTACCTGCTGGATTCGCTACACAGTTGACCTCAGGAAAAGGGGGAGAATCCTGAATGCTGGGTGGAAAGGGGGGTCTCAGGCCATTTTATTCTTCAGAATTTCCTTCTGACCTTGTGGGAGGGCAGTCTGGGGCCCTCAAAACTTGCCGTGTAAGGGAAGAAACGGAGATTGACTCAAGCATTCTTTCTCAAGAGCTCAGAACAAGTTGCTATAAGACAGGCTCTGAGTTCAGCCCACTGGGGAGGTCTGCTCGCCTCCTGGAGAACGCCAGATCCTGTTGAGAATCTAATGTCGTACAAGAAACTGGAGAGTTCGGGCAAGATTCTGAGAAAGCTGAGAAGCCATGGTCTCTCCAGGGCGCCCCCACGCACTGTCTTCTCTCCCCCAGGAGCGTTACCCCAGTTCCCTTCCTTGAAGGGATATCGTTGACATTACCTCGGCGGTCCCCTGACTTAGATTGAGGGCTTACTCTGAGTGGGCCACATGCTGCTGTGTGCTCGACATCTCATGCCCATTTTGCTTTGCAGAGTGGCTAAGAGTTTGGGCCCAGGAGTGAGTCAGACCTGGGGATGGAGTTCTGACTCTGTCTTTACTAGCTTCAGATCTGGCTGCTTGTTTCAGCTAAAATCATACCTGTTTCCTTGGGTTTGGGAGGGCATTCTCTCACTCATCAGAGCAGAGGGAGGCCTGGTAAGTGCCTGACAGCAGTTTCCCAGGGCTGGGGAGGCCTGGGGGCACCCCAAAGCTTGCCGACTCACATAGAGCAAGGGGTGAGCGTTTCCCAGGATGTCTGCCATTTATTATCGTAACTGTTGAGCATACCGTGTCTGGAATTCTCCTAGTCTCTGGCTTAATCCTCCAATCACGCTGCAGCGCCAGTGTCACTGAGTAGCCGCGCTTCCCATCTTCTCAGTGGTGGGCCTGGACAAGAGCCGAGGCTCCTGTCGCAGGCTTGGAAGGCTCAGCCTTGGCCTCCTTGCAGCTCTTTAGTGTTCCCACTTCAGCCTGGTTCAGATGTGGCCTCCTTAGGATTGTCGCTGCCTTGCCTACAGATCCTGGGGCTGTCGGGATGTCGTTTTGCTGTGCCAAGGAGAAGCAGCTGCTGGGTTCGGTCTCTTGCCCCCTCCTTAAAGGCAGTCCTTTGGTGTGGCGACTTCCAAGTGGCTGCTATCAAGTGGATTCCTGTTATTCTTGGGCTTGTAATAGACAGCGCCATCCTATCACAGGAGACCTGTTGTTTCTGAATTTCTTTCCGTTCTCTTAACATTCACTCTTACAAATGTCAGGGGTTCTTGAAAGCAGGAAATACTCCATTCTTTTCCAAGTGGCTGCATAACTGATCCTTGTAAGAAGACCCCAAAATATTAGGTGACAGCTTTTCTGCTAAAACATTAGGATAACACATCCTTAACATACTGCTTCTCTACTTTTTAAGGAAGAAAGTTTCTTTTATGTATTTTCTGGGTGGCTAAATGTATCTGCGCCGCCCATCTCCCCGCCCCCCGTGTTTCTGTGGCTGTTCGTGGGCGTTGGCATATCACTGAAATCTGATGATTGCCTTTGGAGTGGCAAATCACACCTCTAACCTGTCAGTCCTTCCCCGCCCTGGAGCTTCTCCCAGCTTTTTGTCTTTCCTCTGTGAAGGAAAGGTCTTTTTTCGGAAGCATTTTAGGACCAGGAGGACAAATATCAAGAAATGCTGAAATATCCTGTTTTAACCAACTCCCCCTTTAATTTTTTTGAAAAATCGTTGGTAGACATTAACAGATTTCTTCCATGCGATGTCACGAACATTGCATTTCACAGCTACCATGTGACCGGAAGATTCTCCCAGTTAAATTATTCTGCTTTGAAATAATATAAATCTTCATCTAGTGGGTTATCCAGCCACTTCTTCAAATTAAAAAAAAATATATTCTAAAAGTTAAGTGTTTCCTACCAATGAAATCAATGTTATGTTTCTCTCCATTAAATAAGTGCTCATTATTAGAAAAGAGAACGCGTGTTTTCCCATCAGGTGTGTTGTGTATGTTAAGTCACTTCACTTGTGTCCGACTCCTTGCGACCCTGTGGGCTGTGATGAATAGTGTGTATTTATACATGTCTTTTGGTAAATACAGATAAGAATTCTTGAACTGCTAGCCATAGGGTATGCATATATGAATTTTTAATGAATACTGTTAAAGAGAACTCAGAAGTATAGAAAGGGATCACAAAGGAAGTAAAAGCCATCCACAATTTCACTGAGCTCTCCGATCCTGTTTAGAGATAACCCACTCTTTGTTCTGTAGAAACCTTTCAGATTTATTTCTCTGCTCAGAGCTATACGCCTCACATATAAAAACTGTTTATTTGCTTTTAAAAAAAACCCTTCACAATACATTGTAAATATTTTTCCATGCCACTGAATGTAGAATATGGTAACTTTTTATTTTGTGTTGGGTGCATGTGTATGTACTTTATAGTGATTGCATGTTTATACTGATTTTCAAATTGAGCCCTCCCAAAGGAAAAAGGAATAGTTGGGTGCATCAAGTCTGCCAGGCAGTCTGCCCCGCGCTCGTACAGGAATCACCGCATCAGATCCTCACTTCATCTGGCCACGCGCACTGGCCTCCTCTTGCTTTCGGACTTTATGCTTTACAACTTATTTTTCATACAGAAACCTGAATAATCTTTCAGGAATGCAACTGAGATCATATTGCTCCTCTGCTAAAAACCCTCCAGTAGCTTTTCATTTCACTTTAGCTAAAAGCCAAACGCCTAACCAAGATCTGCCCCATCCATGTCCCCAGCCTCCCCCCACAGCCACATCGGCCCCATCTTGCTATTCATTAAACAGGACAGATCTGTTTCAACCGTAGGGTCTTTGCACTGCTTTCTAGTTCCTCTGCCCTGGGATACTGGGTGATGGGCTTTCCTTCCTTTCAGATCCCAGTGCAAATTGAATTCAAGTGAAGTGAACCCCAGAATACATGTACTTGGTAGGAAAACTTAAAAAAACCTAGCCAAGGGGCTTCCCTGGTGCCTCGGTGGTAAAGAATTCGCCTGCCAGTGCAGGAGACACAGGTTCAGTCCCTGATCCGGGGAGATGCCACATGCCTCAGAGCACCTAAGCATGCATGCCACCACTATCGAGCCTGTACTCCGAAGCCTGGGAGCTGCAACTGCTGAAGCCCTTGCTCCTAGAGCTTATGCTCCCCAGCAAGGGAGGCCCCAACAGTGAGATGCCTGAGCAGCAACAGAGAGCCAGCACAGCCAAAAATAAATACGAGAAATAAAGTTAAAAATCTAGCAAAATGTAGGCTAAAGCATGTCACCTTATAAATTCCACTACTGACTCCACATTTTGGTCATTCTTTTCATTTCATTTAGTCCATTTATTTTTCTTTTGACAAAATATCTGCTATATGCCAGCTCCGTTGTACTGGTGTTTGGTGGGGTTATAGCATTAAAAAAAAAAAAAAGACAGTCATGATTCTTGCCTTTATGGGGTCCTTTGGGGTCATTAATCCTGCTGTGGAGAAGGCTGCCTGGTGGAATGATTCAGAACTCAAGTTCTGGAGTCAGACTGAAAGTGAAAGTGGTTCAATCATGTCTGACTCTTTGCAACCCCAGGGACTATACAGTCCATGGAATTCTCCAGGCCAGAATACTGGAGTGGGTAGCCTTGCCCTTCTCCAGGGGATCTTCCCAACCCAGGGATCAAACTCAGGTCTCCCACATCACAGGCGGATTCTTTACCAGCTGCGCCACAGGGAAAGTCCAAGAATGCTGGAGTGAGTAGCCTATCCTTTCTCCAGCAGATCTTCCCAACCCAGGAGTCAAACTGGGGTCTCCTGAATTGCAGGCAGTTTCTTTACCAACTGAATCTCTCAGGGAAGACTAGTGGGATTCAAAAATGTTGGTCCCACCACTTGTAAGTTTTATAGCCGTGTTTCATTCTGCATCCCAGTTTTCCCATCAGTATTATCTATTTCTGCATGACAAATCTCACAAATCTCCTCACAATGTAGAGGCTTAAGACAACAAGCATCATGTCACAGTGTCTGTGGGACGGGAATTTAGAAGTGGGTTCGCTGGCTGCATCTGGCTTGTGGTCTTCAGTGAGACTGCAGGCTGGACGTCAGTTGGGGCTGCAGCCATCTGACAGCTTGACTGGGGCTGGTGGGGGCGGGGGGTCGCTTCCAAGGAGGCTCCCTCACAGGGCTGGCAGGGTGATGCTGAGTGTTGGCGTGAGGCTTCAGCTTTTCGCCACATGGCCCTCTCCACAGGCTACCTGAGTGGCTGCAGAGCAGGCAGTCCAAGAGACCACAAGGCCAAAACCACTGTGTCTTTTATGACCTGGCTACAAAAGTCACACTGTCATTTCTGCCATATCCTGTCGGTTATACTGGCCAGCCTTATTCAGTAAGGGAGGGGACTAAAATTTGCCAGCAAAGGTCCATCTAGTCAAAGCTATGGTTTTTCCAGTAGTCGTGTATGGATGTGAGAGTTGGACTATAAAGAAAGCTGAGAGCTGAAGAATTGATGCTTTTGAACTGTGTTGGAGAAGACTCTTCAGAGTCCCTTGGACTGCAAGGAGATCCAGCCAGTCCATCCTAGAGGAAATCAGTCCTGAATATTCATTGGAAGGACTGGTGCTGAAGCTGAAACTCCAATACTTTGGCTACCTGATGCGAGTAAGTGAGGTTGCTCAGTCATGTCCGACTCTTTGCGACTGTGGACTGTGAATAACTGAGTTATTTGAAAAGACCCTGATGCTGGGAAAGATTGAAGGTGGGAAGAGAAGGGGATGACAGAGGATGAGATGGTTGGATGGCATCACCGACTCAATGGAGATGAATTTGAACAAGCTTTGGGAGTTGGTGGTGGACAAGGAGGCCTGGTGTGCTACAGTCCATGCGGTTGCAAAGAGTCGGACATGACTGAGCCACTGAACTGAACAGAAGGTACGGTGGGAATCACTGGGGACCACGTTGGATGCTGACTGCTATACCGGCCCTGCAGTGACCATCCTAACAGTACTCGCATCCTTGGGTTATAGTGAGGATTAAATGAGATTATACGAGTAAAGTGAGGAAAACTCCCCAGGACACAGCAGGCACTGCAGGCATCTCACTTGTGACTCTGTGTTGTCATTAACCACCACCACTGCCTCCTCTGCCCACCCAGATGAGAAGCAGCCCTAACATAATGGGTTTGGGGGGAGGGCAGGAAGAGGAGACATTTAAGCTGAGACTGGACCGGGGGCAGGCTTCGGGTCAGTAAGAACTTTCCAGGCCAAGGGGTAGCACATGCGAAGGTCCTGAGTGGGCAGGCTGCTGAACGGGGAAGGGAGAGTAGCCACGACGGGGCAGAGAGCAGGTCGCACCCAGCTACAGAGGCCAAGATATGGCCATCACCATGCTTTTTAGGGAGAGTTTCTTCTCTAGAAGAACAGCTGCGTTTATCCAGAAGGTAGCAGAGAAAGTAAGAGCTGAACTTTCTGGATTGTGTTTATCCTGCAGAGGGAGGTTTTTGTGTACCATGCATCTCCCCAGAGCTCTTTGTTTTCTTTCGTTACCCCTGGAGGAATGTATGTCCAGGTCTTCTGGTTCAGACTAAACTCTGTCACTGACCTTTCTACATGTCAGAGGTTCCCTCTTTCATTAGAGGGTCTGGGCTTTTTGTCTCAACGATGTATTTGGTTTACTAAGCAGGATCAGACTCCTGTTCTAGTGAATATGTGCAAAAACCTTGGAAATCTCTACAGATTTCTCATTCCTTGTGCTTTTATGTGTAGGGCCAGGCATTTTGTGTTTTGTGTTCCCGACACCGTGTGTGGATTAATTGAATCATTTCAGGAGATAACAGGTAGTATGGCAAAGACTACCACACTATTGTAAAGTAATTAGCCTTCAATTAAAATAAAAAATAATTTAAAAAAAGAAGCGCCAGGTAGAGTTTGTGGTGTGCTTGGGGCCTGCCTTCAAAGACTGAATTTCCCCTACCCCTGTTCTTTGTGGTCAGAGTTGCCCATATTCAGAATTTGTTACCTTGCCAAGATGATTGTTTATTCTTTGTTTGTTTACTCTTAAATATAAACAATATGCTTCTCTTTGGATTTTGTAGGCCTTTTTGAAATTATATGCAGACATTTTTATATCCACGTGGCTTTTGTGTGTGTGTGTGTGTGTGTGTGTGTGTGAAGGCCTTTATTGCTTTCTCAGGGCAGTTGTTAGAGATGCGTGGAGCGGCTTTGCTGCAGTCATGATAGTGCTGCAGCTGGCAGCCCGGGCCACCTGGGCACTGCTCACCTGCTTCTCTGCCGAGTTCTCCCAGGAGGAGGGAGCATTGCACGCACCTGTGGCAGGATGGAAACCTCGTCTGCCTGGTAGATGTGGCCACGCCACGGTCTATTCTAATCTCCATTCACAAGCACTGAACGATGTTGGCAGTTTCTCTCCCCAGGATCGTCTTCATAATCCATTTTTGTATGTTATTATTTCCTCAGGATAAGTTTTCTAGAAGTGGGATCGCCTGGAAGATGTGTCCAGTAGAACAGTCCACCTGTGCACTGACAATAACAGAGCAGTGTTTATTTCTCTTTATGAAGGAGGAAATTCACATCGCTTTGTGGTGTGGAGCCATACTTCCACCCGACAGCCCCTGTGTTTCTGATCTGTCTCTTAGGCCCCCAAGAGCCCTTTTTGCTTTTTTTTTTTTTTACCATAGCTTAATGCTTTAACAAATGTTGAGATTTTTGAAAGCGTTATAAATCTAGTAGGGCATCATAGTTTGGCACATTTTCCAAATCCTGGCACGGGCCAAAAAAATCAGTCCTATGCAGACACTTGGTGGAAAAAAAAAACCCTTATCAGCAGAGTTAGGTACGGAGACGTCACAGGGACCAGGTGCTGGTCGCCTGATGAGCGCTTCCCCGAGGAGGGCAAAGCCAAAGCAGAGAACTGGGCGAATTCATGAGGGCCTGTCTGGCAGCACGGAGACCAAGTGGGTGCGGGTCATCGCCCACGACAAGTTTCCCAGGGTTGCCGAGAAAGGGCTGCCCAGCAGCGGCTTCCGGTGCGTTGGTGCGCGCCGAGGAATGCGGCCGTGGCCGGGGCACTGCACACACACATGCCGAGCACACTTGCCCTCCCCCCGGCGCCCCCCACCGCAAGCTGCTGGCCGCCAGCGCGGAAGGCGGGTCTGGCCGGGCGGGACTGTTGGCTCTGGGAGAGAAGGGTGATCCCAGACAGACTCTCGCGGAGGACCTGGAGGAAAGAAGGGGAAACCTGTGGTGGACGGCCGCCCAGCCCACGGAGGCTTCTGGCAGGACGCGGGAGGGCGCATAGGTGGGCTCCCCTGGGCGGCTGTGTTGGACGCAGCTCGTTAGGGCGCAGCTGAGAGTGAACTCTGTGACTGTGAAGAGGAAGACGGGCAGGCGCTTTCAGCGTCGTTGTTGTTGTTGTTTGCGTTAATGGGCTCTCTCCAATCCTGGTCTTCACACTGTGGTCCCGTCCTGTTTTTTTTCCATGGCTGGGGAAGAGGTGACAGCCTGTTTCCATGGCATCATCTCCCCAAGTCCGGCCCGCTCCCCAGTCCCGCATCTGAGGTGGCAGCAAAAGCTCCAAGAAGAAGAACTAAATCTTAGAAGAATCCTAGCATCCTAGAATAAAGGCTAAGAGCAAGGGAACACCACCCTGGCCCCTCACCACCACCGCCGCCTCTGTTGGGAAAAGTTCTCCGCCTTCTGGCTGGGTCTTTTTCCCCTCCGTGTCTGCACGCCTGCTGTCAAAAAGACCCTTCTGCAGACATCCATGTCAGACCTTTTCACTTCCCAGTTTTCGTCCTCCGCTGGGTGCCCACCTCAGGAGGGAGTCCCCAGTCTCCCTCCACGGCCTGTGGGCCCTGTGTGGTCTGGGCCTGGTCTCCTGCTCAGACCCCCGCTCCCGTCCTTCCCTCTGCCCACTGCGGTGCTCTGCCCTGTCGGTGCCTGCCCCCCAGCCCTGCTCTGCCCTCTGCTGGGTACTGGTACACCAGCTCTGGTTACTGGCCTTTCAGATCATGCAGTCCCAGCTCACATGGCACCTTTAGGAAAGCACTTCCCCGGCAGAGCGCCCACGCCAGCACCAGCTCTTTCTGCCCCTTTAATTTCTTCCCAACTCGTGCCATCCGAACTCAACCTCGTTTATTTATGGAAATAGTTGGTTGTGTGTGCTAAGTCGCTTCAGTCCTGTCAGACTTTTTGCGGCCCCATGGACTGTAACCCACCAGGCTCCTCTGTCCATGGGATTCTCCAGGCAAGAGTACTGGAGTAGGTTGCCATGCCCACTCCAGAGGATCTTCCTGACCCAGGGATCGAACCCGTGTCTCTTACGTCTCCTGCACTGGCAGGCGGGTTATTTACCACTGGCGCCACCTGGATCTCCCAGCTCTCTATACTCCTAAAATGCGGAGGACCCCTTCATCACCCTACCGTTTTTATTTGGCCACACTGCACGGCATGTGGGATCTTAGTTCCCCAACCAGGGATTGATCCCATGCACCCTGCAGCGGGAACACAGCGTATTGCTCAGGGAAGTCCTTCATAGCCCTGATCTTCTAAAGGCTTGCTTGGCCTCAGAATGCCCTGGAGAGTCTGACCTCAGGAGGGAATACCAAGTTTTAGTTGTGAAAGAGTTGCAGTTTGTCTGAGAAACTCACTTGATTCTTTCAACCAGCCGCAGAACAGCCCTCCAAAATAAAGTGTGCACACACATCCATCCCCGCCCGCCCTCTACACGCAGAAAAAGGCACCTCTTTTAAACAGCAGTCGTCACCCGCAAATGAGCAAAGGAAATTTTCGCAGGAAAAGCAACAATTAAAATTTAGCCCCCTAACATGTTAAACTTAGTCATCAAAATTTAGACAGAGGGCAATACTGGAGCAAAGGTCTTGGTTTATTTAGAAAGTGAATTAGAAGAAAATGATTAAGTGGAACCTATAGATTAAAGGAGAAGTAACCACAGTACATGGTGCTTATTAAGATCTGAACTCAAGCAAACTGTAAAAATTGGAGTGGTGGAAATGCGTTTATGAGCTGTTGGGGGAAATTTGAACTTTAACTGAATATTGGATGATATTTAAGATTTACTGTTAATTTTTAGGTCTTATAACCCAAAGGATCCTTATGTTTATAATAGACTTTATCTTCTAGAAGCACGTATTAAGATATTTATGATTGAAATTATGTAGTATCAGATATATGCTTCAAAATTATTTGGGCCAGAGGAGTGGGCCAGGGTCTAAGTGAAAGATGACTAGCTGTGCGTCGATACCCGCTGGAGCCAGGAAGAGCAGGGTGTGGGGACACGGAGTATGTGGAGTGCCCGGAGGTTCTGATGCTCTTCTGCTTTGAGATACATTTTTTTTAACTCCCATAATGCCTTTTTTTTTAACTGTGAGATTTTACCCCCAGACCCTGCATTTTTGCTTGTAGCTGTCCGCTGGCGCTGAGTCACTGCTTCTCTCAGTTTCATCTCTTAACATGGGGATGTTTCCCTGTGCCCTTCGTTCACGTGTACAACCGTCAGAGCCCCCAGCCTCCTCTTTCTCTGTTTCCTTGTTGAGAGAGAGGTTTGCTCGGCAGCCTCATTGGTGAACCTGTGAACTACTTTATGATTTGCCGAGCGTACCACTTCCTGGGAGGCTTGGTGTGAGCCAGCACGTAGCAGCAGCAGGCAGACGACTTCCGTTTTGGGAGCAGAGCCGCTCTGGGATAGAGTCCGCGACGACTATTGCTGTGTGTCCACCGTCTGATGGGGATGGAGGAAAGGCCGCACCAAGTATCAGGAACGGGAAGACCTCCCCTGGCGGCCACTCTGCACCCAGACCAGGCCGAGAGTCCCTCTGGGGGCCCCCAGAGCACCTCTCGCATCAGCCCTGACTTGTACCAGTCGGGGGGCTGAGGGGGTTGTTACTGGTTACAGCCAGTGAAGAAGAAAGGCAGTGACTTAGGTGGTGGCCAGGAGTGTCTGACCTGTGCACTGCTGTGTTCCTGGCACAGAGCAGGACTTGTGGAAGGAAGGACTTAGTGTGTCTTTCCAAAGCCCTGGGGCACTTATCTGTAATAGGCCCTCTCGTCGTTGGGTCATTGGGAGAATTAAACTCTCTACGAGGAAGCTACCTTAGAGCATTTGGAAGGAGTTAGGTACACGTTATTAGGGAATGGCTAAATAAATTATGGCCATGGTTCTGTGTAACATTCTGCAGCTGTTAAAGAGATCGAGGCAGCTTTACATAGACACGGAGAGATGTTCAAAACATTCAGTAGAAAAGCAAGTGTAATATGGAATACAATCCTATTCATTCCACAGGGAAAAGTGTGGGTCTGAACATGTGTAGGAAAATCTGTTGATGGTGGTTATGTCCTGGGAGTGGAATGGGTGTGGGAGTATGCTATGGAGAAGGGAAGGGGCATTTTCCCCTCGTTATTTCACACGTGTCTGAAGTTGACATAGAAGAGGAAGCAGTAAAGGGGAAGAAACAGAACCGTGCTTGTTACATAGTTAGCTCAGCAAACTGTAACTTCTATGAAGGGTAGTTATAAAGTTAATAAAGGATAGAGGTCAGTGACAGAGAAAAAAAAAATCTGACCAGTTTTTGTTTAACTTTTCTAGAATGCAACTTCTTTAGCTTCTTAAAATACAACTAGTCTTTAATTTGGAAAGCTAAACTGTGGACCTAGTCAGGTTTATTGAGGTATAATTTCCGTATAGTATAAAACTTAACTCTTCAGGGTACAGTTCTATGGACTGTGACGAATGCGTGCCGTTGTGAAATTGCCACCTCATTCAAGACACAGAGCCCTGCCCTCATCCCCCACATCCCCAAGCGCTGCTTCTTTGGAATCGTCCCTACCCCACTCCCTCCTCAGCTCCTGACAACCACGGTGAGCTTTCTGTCCTTATATGTACAGGGCATCGTATAGCAGCCATATAGTGTATGGCCTTTGGAGTCTGGCTTCTTTCACTCAGCGTCACGCGTCGTGAGTCATTCTCGGTGGAGCATTTTATGCGAGTCCCTCCCTTTATCCCTTTATGTCTCTGAGCGGTATCCCTTTGCGTGGACGTGTCACTGCTCGTGTATCCAGCCACCAGCTGAAGGACAGTGCTCCAGCCTTTTAGAGCACAGACTTCTGGCTTTTGCTCTTAGCTTAATTTCTGTGAATTTTGCATCCTTTTTTTTTTTTTAAAAAAACACCCTAGAAGATTGCTGAAATTTTATAATATAGGCTGTTACTTCAGACTCCTCAGATGAGAAGAGCTGCATTAAATACAAATTATTTGGAGATTTTAATTTTTTGTTTATTTGACACATGTAGTGTTTACTGTGCGCCAGGTACTGCTCTAAATACTGCTTTACAAATATTTATAAAGTCTCAGGCACATGGTGAGTGCCATATACGTATTTGTTAAATAAATAAATAAAATTGAAAGTTGCTGGATAACCTGCATCTTATACAGAAGAGCTGTGGGGTTGGGACAGCGAGGCAGGAGACCGGGATTGCAGGGCCTAGCAATGTTCGTGCCCCACCTCTCAGCCCTGCCCCAGTTACAGTTGCCTTGGGGATTATCGACTCTGGGTCTCACTAACATGAAATCAGGATCCCAACCTGAACCCTCCTGAAAAGAACAGAGAATATCTTGTTAGACTTATATTAAAGTCTGGTCATTTGTGAAAGTAATCTGTCATAAGATACCCTATAAAGTGTGGGCCTCCCCTCCTGTTCTGGAGCACAGAGCGCACTGTAGTGGCATCTGTTAGAAGTGTGCTCACGTCAGTCACCGCATGGTGGCACTCCCTTAAAAAGTGAGATTGGGGAAAACTAGAGGTTTGGGCGTGGAGTTGAGTACGGGCAGCTGGAATGCCAGTTTATGTTCTATACATTTGTGCTTTGAGCTTGAGGGGACAAACCTAGAGCCCTTTCATTCTGTTGGCTCAACAAATGATGCAGATGTCAGAATATAGGAACATTTGTTCTTTCGTAAGCACTGTGGCATATTCATGGTACATTTACCAGTGCTAGACTTTCGAAATGCTGCAGATATCTTCACTCAGAAGCGTGTGTGCTTATTAGGGGGGAAAAAAATCTGTAAAGAAAATATCATCGATATTTCTCCTTCAAACGCTGGTATTAAAAATGCTGCCTGATAATTACTCTAGGGAGTGCAGTTTTAACATGTAGTTGTGATTCTCTTGAAGCAAAGTGTACATGCCCTATAGATTTGAAACAGATACTTCCAAACAGTTCTTGCTGTGACTGTCTGGATTTAAGTGATTTGTATCAGAATGTCAGGCTGGTTTGGCTTCCCAGGCGGCACAGTGATAAAGAATCCTCCTGCCGATGCAGGAGACTCGGGTTCGACCCCTGTGTCAGGGGGATCTCCTGGAGGAGGAAATGGCAACCCACTCCAGTATTTCTTGCCTGGAGAATTCCATGGACAGAGGAGCCTGGCGGGCTATAGTCCATGGGGTCGCAGAGTCGGACACAGGCACACGGTCGGCCCTTCTGCACCTTTGGGAGATATCTCCCATTGTAATAATTTGCCCTTAAGGATTTTCATTCCCGAGTATGTTCAGTGATTCATTTGCCAAGTATTTATTGTTTGTTTATAAGAGCACAAGGCATTGTGCTAGAGCTGTGGGAGAGTCAAAGATGGTCCTGGTTTTCAGGAACCAAGTTGAGAAGATGAAACACCCAAGCATTTAATTCAAATGCCAGCCATGATTTAGTTCCCATTAAGAGTGTAGGTGAGAAGAATTACAGTGGTCGAGAGGAAGGAGAGCCTGCCACTCACTAGGGTGATAGGTCAGGGAGAGATTTGGGAGTGGTATTGTTTGGTGGGGGGAGATGAGGAGAGAGAGCTTTGGGGCATATGTGGAGGCCAGGAGTAAAGAGGTGGGATTTCACTACAGCCCAGGTTGAAAGGAGTTAAGGGTACAGGACAAAGACTCAGCTTCTGGGTAGAGTGCATGTCAAGAGCCCGAGGAAAGGGAAATACAAGGCCCATAAGGATTAGGTTTTGAACCAACTCTGCTCGCCCTCCGGGTTTTATTGTTGAAGGATTTGGGATGGAGTGGCATAATGTCATAGGACTTGGAAATTTAGCATCGCCTGCAAGCACAGATAACAAGGGAGACGTTCACTGGGGACGTGACAGGTTAACTGTTCTGAACATCCACCTGATAAAAATGCTTAGACACAATGCTTAAACAGATGACATCTTTTAGTAACTTGCAAGAAAAGGGGGAACTCCTCAAGGCCTAAAAAATAACGGACAAACTGAAAATTAGAGGCGCAAGGAAACCACAGCTGTCTTGGCATCATTTGCTGTTTTCAGTAACCAAGAGGCCTTTTCACACCCCCCCCCACCCCCAGATAGTTTTATTGAGGTATAATTGACCTATCAGTTCAGTTCAGTCACTCAGTCGTGTCCTACTCTTTGTGACCCCATAAATTGTAGCACGCCAGGCCTCCCTGTCCATCACCAACCCCCGGAGTTCACTCAAACTCACGTCCATCGAGTCAGTGATGCCATCCAGCCATCTCATCCTCGGTTGTCCCCTTCTCCTCCTGCCCCCAATCCCTCCCAGCATCAGAGTCTTTTCTAATGAGTCAACTCTTCACATGAGGTGGCCAAAGTATTGGATTTTCAGCTTTAGCATCAGTCCTTCCAATGAACACCCAGGACTGATCTCCTTTAGGATGGACTGGTTGGATCTCCTTGCAGTCCCAGGGACTCTCAAGAGTCTTCTCCAACACCACAGTTCAAAAGCATCAATTCTTTGGCTCAGCTTTCTTCGCAGTCCAACTCTCACATCTGTACATGACCACTGGAAAAACCATAGCCTTGACTAGACGGATATTTGTTGGCAAAGCAATGTCTCTGCTTTTGAATATGCTATCTAGGTTGATCATAACTTTCCTTCCAAGGAGTAAGCATGTTTTAATTTCATGGCTGCAGTCAGCATCTGCAGTGATTTTGGAGCCCCCCAAAATAAAGTCTGACACTGTTTCCACTGTTTCCCCATCTATTTCCCATGGAGTGGTGGGACCAGATGCCATGATCTTCGTTTTCTGAATGTTGAGCTTTAAGCCAACTTTTTCACTCTCCTCTCTCACTTTCATCAAGAGGCTTTCTAGCTCCTCTTCACTTTCTGCCATAAGGGTGGTGTCATCGGCATATCTGAGGTTATTGATATTTCTCCCGGCAATCTTGATTCCAGCTTGTGCTTCTTCCAGTCCAGCGTTTCTCATGATGTACTCTGCATATAAGTTAAATAAGCAGGGTGACAATATACAGCCTTGAGGTACTCCTTTTCCTGATTTGGAACCAGTCTGTTTTTCCATGCCCAGTTCTAACTGTTGCTTCCTGACCTGCATATAGGTTTCTCAAGAAGCAGGTCAGGTGGTCTGGTATTCCCATCTCTTTCAGAATTTTCCATAGTTTATTGTGATCCACACAGTCAAAGGCTTTGGCATAGTCAATAAAGCAGAAATAGATGTTTTTCTGGAACTCTCTTGCTTTTTTCATGATTCAGCGGATGTTGGCAATTTGATCTCTGGTTCCTCTGCCTTTTCTAAAACCAGCCTGAACATCTGGAAGTTCACGGTTCACATATTGCTGAAGCCTGGCTTGGAGAATTTTGAGCATTACTTTACTAGCGTGTGAGATGAGTGCAATTGTGCGGTAGTTTGAGCATTCTTTGGCATTGCCTTTCTTTGGGATTGGAATGAAAACTGACCTTTTCCAGTCCTGTGGCCACTGCTGAGTTTTCCAGATTTGCTGGCATATTGAGTGCAGCACTTTCACAGCATCATCTTCCAGGATTTGAAATAGCTCAACTGGAATTCCATCACCTCCACTAGCTTTGTTCATAGTGATGCTTTCTAAGGCCCACTTGACTTCACATTCCAGGATGTGTGGCTCTAGGTGAGTGATCATACCATAGTGATTATCTGGGTTGTGAAGATCTGTTTTGTACAGTTCTGTGTATTCTTGCCACCTCTTCTTAATATCTTCTGCTTAGGTCCATACTGTTTGTCCTTTATCAAGCCCATCTTTGCATGAAATGTTCCCTCGGTATCTCTAATTTTCTTGAAGAGATCTCTAGTCTTTCCCATTCTGTTGTTTTCCTCTATTTCTTTGCAACTACTAATATTTAAAGTGTACAATCTGATAAATTATGATGTATGTATACACCCCTGAAATCGTCACCATAATTGAAATAATGGAAATACCAGTCATTAGGTTTTCTTATGACCTCCTGCAGCCCTTCCCCGTCTGCACTGCCCGTCTCCTGTCAGCCACTTCCCTGTTTTCTCTTCCCATGTGTTAGTTTTCATCTGCATAAAATTCTAGAAAATACAGTCATATCCTGAATACTCTCACCTGTTTTGAGAGTCACCCGTACTGTTGTGTGTATCGGTAGTTTGTCTCTTTTTATTGCCAAATGCGACCGTTTGTCTGGACATGCCGCACTGTGTTTATCCACTCACCTGTTATTGGACGTTCAGGTTGTCTCCATTTGGGGCTGTTACAAATAAAGCTGCCAGAACATTTGTGAACAAGTCTGTGTGGACATATGCTTTATTTCCCTTTGGTATATAGCTGCAAGGTGGAGTGGTTCACTCATATGGTGGGTGTCTGTGAGACCTGTATTTTAAAGGCTTTTTGGGATAGGAGACAAAGTCTGGAGCTTGTGTTAAACAGGCAGGTGGAACTGAGACTATCGTATAAAGTTAGGATTATTGAAGTGCTACCTATATCTCTAGCAAAATGGTAGAATGAAAAAATAAGCCCATTGGCAGATTTTCTTTTTTTTTTTTCAAACTTGTCTGATTTGGCCTGTACTTTGAATTGCTGGGGTGGGGGTATGTGGTGGTGGTGGGATTCTCCTTGGATAGTTTTTACCCTAGGCCTGCTTTCTCATGCAATTTGTTTGAATTTACCTGATCTATGTAGTCTGGGGAATTCCAAAAAGAGAAATTATCTTAAAGAGATCCTGGGTTGATAGAGTTCCTGGATACTGGCAGTAGTCAATATATATCCTGTTTGGATATAGCTGCCTTTATTCTAGCCTTAGCCCAGGATTCCCACAGATAGAGCCTCTCCAAACATGAGCTCATAATTCTCAATTTAAAAATATGAGGAAATAAGCAACTATGAGTGCAAGAGAGAGGAAAAAAGCAGAACTAGTATGGAGCTTTGGATATTAGAATTATAATATAAAATTATAGCTTAAAAGCAGAGCTAAAATCCTATGAAGAAAGATCTGGAAGAATTGAAAGCAGAGATACATAATCAGTGAAACTAAACGTTAGTGGATGAGTCAAACAATGCATTAGACAAAGCTAGAGAGAGTTTTTGTAAACTGGGAATAAAGCTGAAGAAACACCATAGAATACAGTGTAGAAAGACAAAGGTGAAAACTGAATATTAAATCTAAAGAAACAGAATGAGATAATTTAAAATAAATAGCAAGGCAGAAAAAGATAAAAGAGAGTAGGGAAAAGGCAGTATTTGAGAAAATGATGCTAAAAATTTCCAAAAATACTGAAACCCAGAAATATTTAGATTTAAGAATCAGAGTAAATCCCAAGTAGAATTAAAATTAGAAAAAGCATTATCCAGGCAAATCAGTATAAAATACCACCAAAGGCATAAAGGTGATCTTAAAGGAGTCAAAAAGAAAATTTATTGCCTCCCAGGGAGACTCCTCTGCAGCAGCAGTGGAAACCAGAAGATAGTGGAGCAGTGTTTTAAAAGGGCTCAGAGAACATGATTGCCAAACCTAGAATCTTAAACTCAGCTAAAATATAACTTTTTAATAGTCAGGGAATAACGTTTTCAGATAAATGAAAACTGAGCTTTGACCTGGAGCAGACTCTCACAAAGAAACTTTTATACTTTAAGGAAAAAAGGGGAAAGGACCCCAAAAGGCAGAACAGATGTCTGCAATGCAAGAGAGACTGTGTGTGCTTGAGTGGTATAGCCACTGTGAGATACAGAAGTTAAGCCTGAGGGGTCAGTCTGCTCTAGGTGGCCTCTGTGAAATTTGAATCAGGTGAGCTCTAAGTGACCTTCAGTTGACAAGTTGTGGTAACTGATTTCCAGGCACCCTGGTGGCCAGGATGGTATCACACAGGAGAAAGCCTCGGAGGGGCTGGGCAGAGTAGGGAGAGTGCAGACCACCACGGAAGCCGTGAATCTGGGTCGTGTTTACCACAGGGGCTCTTTGTATTAATTTCATATTTGCCCTCCTGGACTTTGCCTTTTTTCTAGGGTTTTGGGAAATTTCCTTGACTACCTCTCATGCTTTAAAAAAAAAAAAAATCAATAATTAATTAAGCTGCCCCAAGTCTTAGTTGTGGCATGTGGGATCTGGCTCTCCCACCAGGGGTCAGACCTCCATTGGGAGTGTGGCCACTGGACCCCCAAGAAGTCCCTACTTTTCATTCATTTTTTTTTTTTAAGAATTTTTATTTATGTAGTTGGTTATTTTTTGACTGTGCTGAGTCTTCACTGGTGCACGGGCTTTCTCTAGTTGTAGTGAGCGAGGGAGGCTCTCTTCTCGCGGGCTCAGTGGTTGCAGCTCCCGGACTCTGGAGCACGGGCTTAGCTGCTGCTCCTCAGTGTGTGGGGTCTTCCCGGATCAGGGATCGAACATGTCTCCCCTGCATTTTGCAGGCAGCTTCTTTACCACCGAGCCACCAGGGAAGCCCTCAATTTTTTTTTTTTTTTAAATTTCAGCACTCATGTTTTTAACTACCAGAGGGTTTCTTTTTTAATTTTTAAAATCTTTTCCCTAGCATGACATTCTTGATTTCTCAACATGTAATCTTTACGAGACTCTCTGAGGGTATGAATTAGAGGAGTTGTAGGGTCTTGTGTTTTGGTGCTTTAAATTTTTTTTTCCTGCTAAATTACCTGTTCCGTTCAGGGTTAATCTGTTTGTCTTGATCTCTTTCTGTGATGCTCTAGGCTTTCCTCAAGAGTCTGGTGATCCTTGTTGTCCATAGAAAAGTGGGAATCAGGAGGGTGAGTGTGTATGTGGGTGAGTAGGGGAGTTAAGAAACCTTCTCCGGTGGCTTATGTGACAGCGGGGCATCAGTGGGCTGCATCTGTGCTTTGCAGACTCCTTTGGAGCAGACTCCTCCTTGCTGGTGGGGTGAGTGTCCAGGGGTGCAGAGGTGGGTCAGGTGTGGGTTTTGGCTGTGGATCCTTTTGTGCTCAGGCTTGCATCCCTCAGTTTTCACTCCCCTGTCTCACTTCCACCCTACGTTCTGCTTGCCATCTCAGTGCTTGGAGTTCTCCCGGCACATGGGTTCCCTCTTAACCACTCTCCTCTTTCAAGACTGCGCAGCAGTGATTTCCTCCGCTCTGCTTCACCAGGCAATGTGTACCCATCCCCTTTCAGATTCTAAAAAAATTTAGTTAGACCTTCTAGTCCGATGACAACCCCACTCTCTTTTCTCTTCCTTGTCGTGGGTTTAGACTTCCTTTGAAATTCCTGTGCTGTAATTTAAAGGCGCCGCCGTCCGTCAGAAGAGGAGTTGAGCACGTGTGCTCAGTCCATCATCTTTCCCCAGAAACCCAGTCATTATTTTCCCACCGTTGATGATGATGGATGACTGCAGATAGAGGAAAGCATAGGCCATGAAGCCAAATATACAGAGCCAAATATGGAGCTTAGAATTTTTTAGAGGTTTCTTATATTTTGAAAATTTGTCATTTTCTCCTTGAAAATTAAAAAGTTTGTGGCAATTAGGGAAGAAAAAACTTTCTAGTTGATTGAAAATTATGATTGAGATTTAAATATTACCATATATTGAGAACTAGGACTTAGCCCCTCGTGCGCTGTGTTTGCAGCCTCTGGTCTAAGCAGCTGCCAGGTGAACGAAAGCCGAGCTGGAGCGACAGAGTGGCAGTACCAGCACTGGAGATGTGTATGCAGTTGTTAAGATGATTCAAGTGGTAGTTATGGCAACGGAGATCAACAGAGGGAGAAAGAGGGAGATACTGGAAAAGCAGCCGCACATTTTAGTAACAGTCATTATTCACAATGGCAAAGCTGTTTACTATAAAAATTCCATCCTCCGTTGCCTCTTTGCTGCCCTCCGCCATTTTTTACTTTATGTTAGAGCTTGCTGACTTATGGCATATTGGGGTACAATTTCACCTCTGATACAAAGTCCTGTAAAGTCTTGAGATATGTTAAAGACTTTAGTCCCCAGTAGTAAATCCCGAAAGGGCCTTGTACTGTTTATCCCTTTATGCTTGGGGAGGGGGAGCGTATACATTTATATAGAGAAATGAGTTCAAAGTGGTGCATTTGATGGTGAACTATCTTAGTTGGGTGCCTCGACTAAGCACCCAGTAATACAGAGCGTGTGAGTAATCTGTTACCTGAGGAGCTTCTCTTTAAAACACTGTCATAGGTCTGATACTTTGGGTGGCTAATGTGCCCTCAAGGCTCCTCTGTCCACGGAATTTTCCAGGCAAGAATACTGGAGTGGTTGCCACTTCCTACACAGGGGGGATCTTCCTGACCCAGGGATCAAACCCTTGCCTCTTGTGTGTCCTGCATTGGCAGGTAGATTTCTTTACCACTATCGCCACCCATGTTGAAAGGATAAAATAGAAATATGATGAACTTGTGTTTGATTTTGAGAGATACTACAGGCAAAGCCTGACATTATAGCTTGATTATTCGAGGTTTTATTATTTACAGCTGCTCAGCTGTTGTATTAATAGACCCCACTCTGCTTTCTGGCACCATGGATACCTTTTATAATTTGAGTGTTCTCAGAAAGAACACTGTGTGAAAATGGTCAGCCCCAAATGTAAACTACTTTAAAAAAAAAAAAAAAGGCACGCACATTTATGTTGGTTCAGTCTCTGCCTTTCGGTCATGTGTTTTGGGAAGGAAGCAGTAGGGCTTTTAGGAAATGTGCTGAACCAGGTGACCCTGAAGTTACCTGGCTTTCAGGCCAGGCAGCTGTAGCCTTATTTGCCTTTCTTTGCCACATTGGCGGTGATTGGGACTGTCTGTGTGACTGGTCTCCAGATGAAGCCCCTTGAAGCTTCAGGCTTGGACTCCGTTAACCTCATACTGATTCTTATAGCGAGTGCTTCCTTGCCTCGGGCCTCTGTCCTTGCTATTTCCAGGTGAACTGTTCCCCCGGCTTCTCATATCCCACCCTCTCCTCTCCTTGGCAAACATCACCTCTTCCTCAAGGTCTCATCTTACCTGTCACTTTCAACGAGGCCTGTGCACTCTCAGCCAGATCGTCTAGCGCCTGTGTTAGTCCTTATTAGCACTTCTCCATGCTCACAACGAACCCTATTAGTGTGACAGTCATTTAAAGCCTCCCTCCTTCACTAGACTGTCAGCTCTGTGCAGGGAAGGCCCATGGCTGTCGGGGCCTGCCTGCTCCATCTCCAGTGCCCGCACGGAGCCCAGCGCGCGCCGTGGGCTGCTGCTCCTCGATTTTAAATGGCCGCGTGGAGGCCACGGCCAGTCCTCCCCGTTTCCCACTCTCCCCGTGATTGCTGGATGCAGATGGGGACTGATGCAGGAGTTGAGGGGAACCATTCGCTGCTGTCTCTGTTAGCACTAGAAGGAATATTGAGTTACAGCCAGCACTCAGTTTTTTCTAATAATGGGGCAGGAGAGCAAGGATAATTGAAATTGCCCTCCCACTCCCCACAAAAAAAAAAAAAAAAAAATTAGAGGAGGGAGCTGGAGATGTGTAGGAGACCCAGCACTGGAGAAATTTGCACCGGATTTCTTGTTTTGATTCTCCTTTTACTACATAACCAAGTAAGTCTAAGAAAGTAGACTGGATCCCAGATGGGCCGAGAAGGTGGATCTGAGGTCCTGAAGAGGACAGGCAAGCTAAGAAAAGATGTGGAAAAAGTGGTCAGGGTCTTTTACCAGTTGAGAAAAGTTTTCAGACTGTGATGAAATTGAAGATGAGAAGCAGAGCATTCTCGTCACCTGCCCAGTCCTAGCAGTAGTTGTGCGAATGGGTGCCTGATGGATCTGTTGGCTCCCCAGACAGCCTTTGCCTGGATATATTCACAGTCTGTTTTGAAGTTGTACAGAGAAGCTCACTTGCGTCATTCTGAAGATGCAGTGAGTCAATACAGTCCCAAGGGAGCAGTAATGGCCTTAAACAGAAACTTGGAATGAAAAATAGCTGTGGATTTAAAGACATAGTACTTTCTTCCTATGACTTCATTTGGTGCTGGTAAGACTAATTCACAGATAATCCTCTTTAAATGATAGTCCTTCAACACATTTGGAATTTTTCCCCCCCTTCACTTTTCTTACTTAACCTTTTAAAAAAGGTTAGGTACTTGGTTTGGGGAGACGCTGCTGATAGAATTCTGTATCACTCGTTTGCGCGGTCCTGCACTGCCAGCACAGACACATACACAGACACGCCTCACCTTGGACTTCTCGGTGTAGTTTTCACTCATCATTCTTGACCTCAGTCGTGTTGACATGCAATGGGATTTTCAGTGGAGAAGAATCACCAGAGAAGAATTTTCATTTAACAACTGACTGTATTTATATGTACCGTTTCAGCTGGAATTTTAAATTGGTATCTTTTAATAGAATGGCAGATAACATCTCACTGTAACAAACATCAAGGGGATTATCCAGATTCCTACTTGAAAATGTCTTTTATATCAGCAAATTTGCCAGCTGCATTGTTATCTATTAGTGTGTACTAAAAGTATATTATTTTGGCTTATATTGAGATTAGAGAATTCCCAGTGGAATTTTCCCTCTTAACTCTCTAAATCTGCGTTGCTTTTTTTTCCTCTCGTCTCCTAAACAGTGAGGCTTCTGGGCAGGAAATGAAAGAAGCAGCAGCAATATAGAATAACGCAGTGGTTTTCAAACATTGTAACCTGTGTGGGGAACATATTCTCTAGTACGATTCACTCTGTGTGTCTGAAGAAAATCTGTGAATTAATACACACCCTCTTCATCCTGCACAGTGATTTTTCTATTTTATTTCAAAAAGTTGAAAAATGCTGGGCTATGCCTTACTAGTGGATTTCATGACCAGGAATGAGTCCTGATCCAAGTTTGAAGAGACGGTATAAAGAGTATGGGCCCCAGAGTTTCTCTGCCCAGAAATCCTGACTCCACCGTAACTGGAGTGGGATCTCATAGTTACTGGGTTACCCCTTGAAAGCTTTGGCTCTGACTCCCATGAGATAGGAATGGTGATAACACACACCCACCTCAAAGGATTACTGAGAGGATGCAGAGAGGCCATGAGCTAAAGCTCTTAGCACGGTGCCTGCAGAGACCTCCCCGGTAATTGTATTTAATGGCTGCTTCAGTGGTGGTCAAGGTTCCCCTTACTAAGATGCTGCAGCTGTATTGGCTTCATGGGAAGTCATGAAATTTCCTTTCCTGAAGATGTTAAGAAGGATTGATTGACTTATCAAGAACATTTATTTTATTTTCTTAATTTTTTATTATGAAAATTTTCAGATAAAAATTTCCGGTAAAAACTTGGAATAATAAGTGCAGAGAACAACCAGTCTATCCCTCCCCTTGATTCATCAGCTATTAACAACTGCCACACCTCTCCGTCTCTCTTTACATACAAACACCTCCTTTTTACCCAGCCACCTGGAAATTGCCTGTAGACTCCTGATAGCAGAGAATAAGGACCTTCTCTCTTCTACCAGCGCAGCACCATTGGTGCACATAAGAAAATCAGCATGGATCCAGTAGCATTGTTCAACGTGCGGTCATATGCAAAATTTCCCAACTCACAGCAATGTTTTAAAGATGAACCATTCAAGAGTTAAGGATGAACCAGATGGCCTAGGAAGGTCCTCACTCCTGTGAAGATGAAAATAAACACCCAAAGTGTAACTCTCAAGTGGAATATTAAATCAGCTGCTGGCCTCCTTTTATATGAACCACAGAGAGCTGCTGAGATGAGATGGAGCCTGGGGTTGTCTCCTCTGTGTGGGGACAGCCATCACACCTGCAGTAGAGAGAGCATCCTTTACTCGGCCAGCTCACTGAGATGTGCTCTGATAGTAAAGTGAAGCACCAGAAAGGTATCCGCCAAAATGCAGAGAGGTGGAGCAGCAGGTTACATGTGAATTTGGACAGCTGTGAATTGGGAACCCGTGTTTTGTTGGAATTAGAATGTGTCTGGGTAGAAATTTAAGTTCTTCCCTAAAATTGAGAGTGACCAGGGTGTCTTTTCGGAGAAGGCAATGGCACCCCACTCCAGCACTCTTGCCTGGAAAATCGCATGGACAGAGGAGCCTAGTGGGCCGCAGTCCATGGGGTCGCGAAGAGTTGGACACAACTGAGCGACTTCACTTTCACTTTTCACTTTCCTGCATTGGAGAAGGAAATGACAACCCACTCCAGTGTTCTTGCCTGGAGAATCCCAGGGACAGGGGAGGCTGGTGGGCTGCCGTCTGTGGGGTCGCACAGAGTCGGACACTACTGAAGCGACTTAGCAGCAGTAGCAGTAGCAGTAGCAGGGTGTCTTTTAAGGAGAGAATTTAAGATGAGTAGTAGGGAAGTTTTGGAGAAGGAAATGGCAACCCACTCCAGTGTTTTTGCCAGGAGAATCCCAGGGACGGGGGAGCCTGGTGGGCTGCCGTCTCTGGGGTCGCACAGAGTCGGACACGACTGATGCGACTTAGCAGCAGCAGCAGCAGCAGCAGCAGTAGAGAAGTTTGTGCGTGTGTGTTTTTTTAAGTACACACAGTAAGAAAATGAAAGCAACAAAGGAAGGTATTTGGTAGAAAGTAAGGTCTACCTTGCTAGTTTATCCTGTGTTTTTTCAGAGCTACTTTAATTGTGAAATGTCCATTATTTCACACTTAAAAAGCTCTATAACAGATATTTTATAATAACTATAAATGGAATATAGCCTTCAGATATTGTGAATATTGTGCACCTGTAACTTATATATCAATTATATGCCAGTTTTAAAAAGTGGTTAAAAAATTAAAAATTGAGAAGAAAAACTCTAATATCAGGATGGATCTTATAATAATTCTATTAGAATGCCATGGTTTAATGATACATAAAGTAAATCTGTATCTCACAGTGGCGTCTTAGACGTGATGAAGTTTAATATTGTGTGTATATACAAGTCAGTGTGTTCTTTTTGGTTTTTCCTTCTCTTTTAAAGACATATAGTAGTATAGATGAGTGATAGATTTATATACTACCACCTACTGTGCAGAGATATGAGAGTATTTTTTTTTTTCTATAAATCACCAATCTGTCTTCCTCATAAATTGCCATCTTGTAGTGGGGAGAAGTGTTTTAATTAGCCAGTTAACAAGGTCTGATTTCCTTTCAGTTTAAAAATTGCCTTCTGGGTGAGCTCTGAGGCTTCCACGTTTCCCTCCTCCCCCTCCCCTGCCCTTCCCCAGGAAAGAATGGCATCTGAGTGGCTTGAGGATAATGAGGTCTTGTGATGAGGCCAGGCTCCGTGCTCGCTGCCTTTGCTGATCTAGTCCCGTCTGGGCCCTTTGTGCAGACGTCCCCGGAGGTGTGTTTGGTAACCTTGCGTTCTCTTTTACTCTTTGTTTCCATCAGGCCCGGCTGACTAGCCTCGTCTGCCTTTTCAGTGCATTCACCCTGTGGCAGATGACATGGCTCTTGACTTGGGTTTTTTTTTTTTTTTCCGTGAACCAGAAAAGAACTTCTGAGTCCCTTTCTTCCCACACAGAAACTAAGGGAGGCTCAGAGTGCTTCGATTCAGGCTTTCCCTGTGTCTCGTCCTGCCATGCCACGCCCCACTTTTATTCTGTGGCCTTCCCTGTGTATGGACGGGAGGTTGTCCTGCAAGGTGGTCCCCTCTCAAGTTTCAAGTGGGGCACAAGCCCGTTATTTCCCCTCTGTCTACAAGCCTGCCCTCCCCTCCCGTCTCTGTGCCAGGTCCCCATTTATTGCCTTTCATCTCCAAATCTGTTTTTCTTTGCCCTGCTTTGTGACATGGGATCTGGACTCTGTAAGCATTTCTCCTTTGCCAGCTGGCTTCATGTTAGGCTTTGTCAGTAGAGGGACAGAGTTGAAGGGACCCCGCAAGGCCATCGAGGGAGAAGGGGTTTCCTTCCCCATTTCCGGTGTGGTGATTTTCAGTGGGGCATGGCTTTTCGTGGACTACGCCCAGTGACACTCAGCATCCCTCCCAGACCACCCAAGAGGCCACACTGGGGACTGGCTCCACCCATTCACACACTCTCCTAACAGGTTTCCCCACTGCACGGCCCACGTCCAGAGGCCTGTTTTGCTCCTGCTGGCAGGTGTCCTTGCCCCCAGCTAGCTGTGTGTTCCTGCAGTGGAGCAGGACCTCTCTGTGCAGGGTGTGAGCCTCATCTTTGGAGTGGCGGGGAGGCTCTTCCAAGTTGTTAGTTCCTTCGTCGTGTGCTTTCCCTTGGCCCTGGATGACTTAGGGCAGGGGAAGTACCAGCTGGGTGTGTGAGAGCTGGATAAGGAGGTGGTTTGGAATGAAGGCTCGGGATCACGGGGCCGATGTAAGCAGCTTGGCTGGGTACTTTGGCCCTTTAGTTAATGGATGCCAAATAGACACATAGGGACTCTTAAGAACACACAGTTAGAAAGCCCTCTTACTAGTTAACAACTTTTTGTTAGTTAATTCTTTATATTAAAATTTCCCTGTACAAATTACTGCTGTGGTTTCTGTCTCTTGACTGATACGTCTGTCCCTGACTGATACATCATCCCTGCCCTCAGAATGTTGCAGGAAGGGGCGGTGATGACATGTCTGTCTATTTTGCTTCTTCCTCTTCTCTTCACACTTTGATATGGGAGGCTTAGACCTGCTACTTCTTACTGGTAGGACTTAACTCCTCTTACGTTGTCTCTTCCCTCTTCCCTAAGGCAATAAACGTTTCTGCCAACTTGTCATAGGACATTTAAGTTGTTTTGTTAACACAAACAGTGCTGCAATGAAAATATATTGAAATTAGTCATTAGCTTTCAAAGCTGGTTACCATATAGTAACGAGTAATAAAAGTTGGACTAGTAAGGATGAAGGAAGGACAAAGAAATGACTAGTTGGAATGAAAGGAAAGACTAAATTACTTTTATTTAGATTATTTCTTTTTATATTTTAAAGCTCTGGTATTAGGTATAGACACAGTTAGGACTGTTTAGACTTGAATGGGCCTCTTATCATTATGTATCATCCCTCCTAATCCCTGGTAATACTTTTTGTTCAGATAGCCACTTCAGCTTCCTTTTGATAATGCTTATGTAGTTTTTTCCCTATTCTTTTACTTTTAACCTACCTTTATTATTACCCAAGTGGTAAATTGCTGTAATTTTCTACTTGGAGCCAGGCACGTGGTTGCTTGGGACAGGGAATTGCTTGGTCCCCTTAGTCCTGTGCTGGGGCTTTCTTAGCATTCCAGCACTTCCACCCTCTGTGGCACACAAACTCTACCTTCTATGGCAGGTGAAGTCACTCAGTTGTGTCCGACTCTTCGAGACCCCATGGACTGTAGCCTACCAGGCTCGTTTGTCCATGGGATTTTCCAAGCAATAGTACTGGAGTAGATTGCCATTTCCTTCTCCAGGGGATCTTCCCGACCCAGGGATCGAACCCAGGTCTCCCACATTGTAGGCAGATGCTTTACTGTCTAAGCCACCAGGGAAGTCCCTCTATGGCAGGAGTGGAATATAATTTCTCACGGGCTGCTCCTCCCCAGCAATAGCAGACCTCTATATTGTATTAATGACCAATTCAGTCAACGATGTCTTTGCTTCTCCTCCACCCCCAGAAATGGTAGATCTTTGCCTGGATCCTGGGGTGCAGGGAGGGTTTCTTGCCCTTCCCCCTGGTGGATTAAAAAGCATTATTTGAGAGAATTGTCCAGGAAGTGGGCACGACTTTATCCCAAGTCAATACTGGGGGAGGTGAAGCGCTCTCCAGTCTCCCTCTCTGCCCCCAGTCTTTCTCATGAGCATCTGGTAGAATCCTCATGGGAAGGAGCTTGCAAGTCAGTCCAGACAGCAGTGATGTTTGGACCCCCCAGAGATCTGTTATACTAAGCCACAACTGTTCAGCTGTTTCCCTTTTACCTGATTTTTATGACATCCAGCTTTTTCTCTTGTGCTATGTGAAAGGTCGCACAGTCTGTATGTCTTGTCTCTCCTTGGAGGGACTTGCCACTCTTTAGAATTCAGTTCACTTGGTTACCTCGTGACCTCAGCTCTCTTTGATTAGCTCAAGAAATGTTACAATTTTATAGATACTCTTAACTTTTTCTTGTTAGGTTGAGAGAGACTTTTTCTTACAACTTTCTGTATCTTAAATGGGAGCAGAGCTCTGTATTATTTCTTCACCTGTTCCTCAGCAGGAATACTTGGTAAACTGGAGTTTTAGGTCCCTCGCAGATCAGTGTAGGTTGCTAATGCAAGCTCTGTATGTCTGCTTATTCTGTTTTCCACGTCTACCATTGGCTCAAGTTGGATCACCCACTTTTTTTCCTTTGTATTTTGAAATTATTTCAAAATTTACAAGCTATTTACTAGGATAGTATAGAGATTCCCACACGCTCTTTACTTAGATTCATCGATTTTTAGGATTTTTGTCAGTTTACATTTGCTTTAGCCTTCTTTCTTGCACCCCCCCCCATATGTGTATGTGGATATAAAATTCATTTTTCTGAGTCAGTTGAGGTTGTAATATTTGTCCCTTAATGTTTCAAATATATTTCCTTACAACAAGAATATTCTCTTATTTAACTGCAGTGTGATTACCAAATTTAGGAAAATTTTAACTCTGATGACAATATTCTTGTTTAATCTGTAATCTGTGTTTCCAGCTTTCTCAGCTGTCCCAGTAATGCCCTTTAGAGCATCTCTCCACCCCCACCCCCAAGTGTAGGACCCAGCCGAGGATCCGGGATTGCATTAAGCAGTCATATTCTTTAGTCTCCGGTAATCTCGCACAGTTCCTTAGTATTTCTATCTTGCGCAGCACTGATATTTCTTAACGAATATAGGCCAGTTATTTTATAGAATGTTTTTCAGTTCTGGCCAGTTTCCTTCCTGTTAGATTCAGGTCATGCACCCCTGGTTAGAATACTACAAAAGTCAAGCCATGTCTTTCTCATGGTATGACATCCAGGTACCCACAGTGTCCTTCTGCCTGTCATTAGTGACATTGATTTGAAGTGTGTGGTTTGGATAATTAGTTGTTGGTTTTGCTCTCGCAACTAAAAAGCAATCTGTGGGGAAGACATTCTGTGACAATGTAAATAGTCTGCTATTACAAAACTTTACCCCCAGAATAAGCATCCATTGATGATACCCTGGTACATCGATTCGGATGACCTGGAACTTTGGTGGGGGGAAGGAGGGGAGTAGTGTGCCTATGACAAACCTTGGGCTCTCTGAGGATAGAGAAGTGAGTTAGCTGGTGATCCAGGACTATTTCTTGTGAAGCCAAGACTTGAGAGAGGTTAGACTCTCAGAGGAAAGGTGGACTAGGAGAGAAGGACTTTATATAATATCAAGCAGCAAGGAAAGTTTCTGTTTCACTTTTGGCTTTGGGTGGAGGACAAAGTTAAAAAAAAAAAAAGTAACATAAGAACTGTGGCTACTGACCTGCTCTCACATGGATTTGGAAACTGATTTTATACTATTTGTGTGACCCCCCCACCCCCCTCCAATAACTACAAGTTGATTCTTGACTTAAAGTGGACCTAGGTTTTTAGTGGTCTTGGGTGCTTGACAGAAGCAAATCAAAGTCTTCTCTGGACTCAAAAGAGTTCCTGTGGGTCATTCCAACCAATGTGAACACACCAAAAAAGCTGACAGGCAGACACACAGAAGCAAGATATGAGCAAGCGTCACTAGAAATCATAGTCAGCTCTGACATCTAATGATTTCAGATATTTGAAATATTGGATGTTGAATATAAAATAAATTCACTTAGTAGTTTTTGGAAACAAAAGGAGGAGTTGCAAGTATGAGTAAATAAAAAGATATCATCAAGCAGAACCAGGCAAATTTATTTTAAAAACCAAATATAATGTCAGGAAGTGAAAAGTGTAATCTTTGAAATAAAAATTTCAAGAAGGGATTGAATATGGAAACAGATCTAGCTGAAGAGAGAATTAGTGAACTGGAAGATAAATTTGGAGACGTAACAGAGCTTGCAGTTTGGAGAGAGGGAGAGGCAGACAATGGGTTGGTTAAGAGAGAGTACATAGTGAGAGGATCCAGCTTATGTTTAATTGGAGTTCTAAGAAAAAGATGCTGTGGAGAATGGCCTAGAGGAAATACTGAAAGCAGTAATGGGTGAAAAATTTTATAACTGATGAAATCAAGCCATCCCTTAACATGTGTGAGAGCTGCTGCTGCTGCTGCTGCTGCTGCTAAGTTGCTTCAGTCGTGTCTGACTCTGTGCGACCCCATAAACGGCAGCCCACCAGGCTCCGCCGTCCCTGGGATTCTCCCAGCAAGAACACTGGAGTGGGTTGCCATGTACTTCTCCAATGCATGAAAGTGAAAAGTGAAAGTGAAGTCGCTCAGTCGTGTCCAACTCTTCACGACCCCATGGACTGCAGCCTATCAGTCTCCTCCGTCCATGGGGTTTTCCGGGCAAGAATACTGGAGTGGGGTGCCATTGCCAGAGCGAGTGCATCAGTATAAATGGAAACTTACACACCATATGTCTAAATATTTAAAAGTTACAAATGTAACAAACTATTAAATAAAGTATGTTCTGTATTCCTTTCTCGGTGAATATACCACAGCACCCTAGAAATTTAGAGTGTCCAGACTTCGCAGAATTTTGCACTGGCATGTAGCAGCGCACACTGAGCCAAACCCCGGCCTACGGCCTGACCCTCTTCTCTTTCTTCCCCCGGCTGTTTTCTGCACTGCCTAGGGGCCTTGAGCACACACGCATGGATGTTTCACCCTACATATATAATCTCAGTTCATACTTCTCACAGACGTGCCACCTGAGGACACCCTCTGGCATGTGTCCACACTGCTGGTGCCTTCCACTTTTAGAGTAGACATGGGGAAGAGATCCAGGTAAACCCTGACTGTGGGCTGGAGCTGTTTAGGTAGGGGATTCCAGGGTCCCGGGTACCTGAAGTATGCTACACAGGCTCTGGGTGGACATATCCCCTGAACCTTGAGACCACTTGCCTTATGGAGAGAGCTGGATTCTGTTAAATTGTGGAATTGAGGACAGGGGCCTCTCTTGTCCTAAGTTCTAAGGGTGGTAGAGAGATAAAAATTCTCAGGTTCGGGACGCCTATTAAAGTCCAAAGCAGTCAAAGAGAAAAGGGAAAGAAGGAAAGAAACACATGTCTAAATATATAGTGAACCTACAGAACATCAAAAACAGAGAAGACTCTTAAAATAGCTATAGAGAAAAGACAGATTACCTACCAAAGAGTAGAGCGATGGCTGGCTTTACTACAGCTAGAGAAGCCCTGAAATGGTGGAACGATATTTTCAATGGAGGCAAAGAAAATAGCTGTTAGCCTAGAATTGCATAGCCATGAAACTGTCTTTCAAGAATGAGAATGAAATAAAGACATTTGCAGGTAAATAAAAAGAATTTACCACTGAGAACTCAGCACTAAAAGACATTCCCAAGGATATATTTCAAAAGGGAAATGACTCCAAGAAAAAAAGTAAAATTTAAGAAGCTGAATAGACCCAGAAAGGTGGATTAACTTGCCTGAAGATCCCAGGTAGTTTAGAGCCTAGCCAGGATTTAAACCTCCAAATCATCTTTCTTCCATCCAGACAGAATGAGAGTAAGAAAGTTGACAACAGAATAGCATTTCTGTCTAGGAAGTAGACCTAGGGTGTCTTGGGGTTCACTTGTGAGGTAAGCCCTGCATGTTTGCCGGGACCCACCATCACTTAGGTTGAGACAGTCTCTGGGAATTTGCTCTGAGTTTCTCATTGCTAATGTGTCATTTTCCCTTTCTCTGGACACTGAAGTGGTTGCTCAAACTGAGAACTTTCTTCTTTATTTTCTGCCCTTAAGAGGCCACATGGTAGCCTAAGGCCGCAAGTAACCTAAAGCCTCTTCTGTGTTGCCAGGGATGTGACCGCTTTCATTTCACTCATGGGCTCTTGATTTTCTTCTTTTTCCTTTCCAGTTTCCATCAGCTTCTTCTTGCACTGACCACCCTTCAGGTGTTTCATCCTTCTCCCAGCCTTCCACAGACCAGTAGCTGCGTCAAGTAAGATTTCTGACGTAGGGTCCTGGGCAGCGCAAAGAGTGGAAATAGCGAATAGGGAGAGTATAAGATGGGTTAAGATGTGTGAAACATGTTGAATAGGATATTTTAAGAGAAAATCAACTAGAATCAAATTAAGAAAAAAAGATTTTTAAGAGCTATTTCAAATAATACTGTACCTTCTGTTTACGTGGTTGTGCTGGCAACATTGGTCGTGTGACATCATCTCATTTGGTGTCATATGAGATGGCCAATATTATCTCAGCTGTATGGGTAAAGGTTGTTGGGCTTAGAGAGGTTAATTGACTTGCTTGTGTTCATGAAGGGACAGAGTCCCAGGACTCAAGCTCATGCCTTCTTGGTTTCTAATCAGATACTCTCCACCAATACCATCTTGCTTTGTATAGTAATGGCTCCTAGATGTTGCTAAGGAACAACACTTTTTAATCAGCCACCAAGAACCGTATGAAATTTGCTTATTTTTAGTATTCCTGTCAGTATTGATGAATTTCTTCAAAAGTTTCTTCCATAGATTTACTTTGCTCTGCATTCCCCTAGTTCCTCCAAGGACTCAGCCTCTACCTGCTTTGTTCTCAATAAGTATTGTGAAGTCTAACCTGGGCCCAAGTAATTATGAATTTTTAACGGATGGTAGTCATACTAATCCGGAGAAGGCAATGGCAATCCACTCTAGTACTCTTGCCTGGAAAATCCCTTGGACAGAGGAGCCTGGTAGACTTAAGTCTATGGAGTCGCTGCAAGTCGGACACGACTGGGTGGCTTCGCTTTCTCTTTTCACTTTCATGCATTGGAGAAGGAAATGGCAACACACTCCAGTGTTCTTGCCTGGAAAATCCCAGGGACGGGGGAGCCTGGTGGGCTGCCATCTATGGGGTCGCACAGAGTCAGACACGACTGAAGCAACTTAGCAGCAGCAGCAGCAGCAGTAGTCATACTAATCAGGAATCCCTATAATTGGAATGTTCTTAAAACCTTTCAGGACATTGTTGATATTATCCTCTGGGTGGATTTTAGAAGTTTCAGGCTATTTCTTCTGAGAAACAGCTGTGGTCCATATAAGCTGTGTTGCGAACTGCACATTTTGATTTGAATTTTAATACTGAGCTTTGCCTGCTTTTTAAAGAGTGAGGTAAACCCAGCTAATGAGTGCAGTTTCAAACCTGGGCCACCATTATCTTGCTGGTGACATTGGATGGTGGTACATCGCTATCTTGTTGAGTTTAAGTTTGTGACTGCCTTTAAGTCATATGTATTATTTTTTACCTGTAAGCTTACATCCGTAAATATAGCAGAATACATCATAGTCAGGTTCATAAGCTAACTGATTTATTTCGGTCATTTAGTGAGCCTGGGAAAAATCTTTTTTTAAAGGTCTAGTTTAAGATACCTTAGACCATAAAAATATGTGTGTCTCCTGGCCTGTTCTGTCTTTTGAAGGCCAGATTTCATCAAAACAAATGAATCACTGTTTTTTCTTCCTTCCTCATCCCCTAATTGGTTTCCAAAATAAAATGATTAATGGCTGCATTTCTCAACTGCACTGTTTTGATTACAGTCCTGCCATCAGTACTGATGATGCATTGGGAAACACTTTCATAACGGGTGATATTCCTGACTGGGTCACATGACTTCATGAAGGGTTCCCCTGATATATTGCCACTAGGAAGTCTTCAAAGAAGCAAGCTCTTTTTTATGCTTTTGTTATAAGTTAAGGAAAATGATTTTAAATAATGAAACCTTGTTTATGATTCAGACTCCCCTTTTTCTTGAGATGTGTTTTAGTTTTCAGATTGGAAAATAAGTATGCATTTTTTGGAATTCCCTAGAGCATATTTTAATTCAAGGAGTGGTTTTTTTGTTTGTTTGTTTTTTAACCAGTTTGTGTGAAAGCATCATCGGTTGACCCACTGGCAGAATGTTGTTATTCCTGACTATAGGCCCCTCTCTCCTGGTACCCTGAAAAGAGTGGCTCCCTTCACGTTTCTTCAGCACTTTGATGTGTGATATGGTGGCATAAAGCTATTTGAACTAGCTAGTGCTAGTGAGACACAAGGGTTTTGGGGGGCATCCACTTGTGCTACGGTTGGGCCTTTTGTTCATTGGTACACTGCTCCTTGCCGTGATTTCTTATAGCAAGTTGGCCATTGAGTGTTTCCTTTATAGCAACAGGAAGGAATAATTACCCAGATATTATGAAGTGGGTGGTTTTAGAATTCCACTTCAGATGGCATTGACCCTTAATGCAGCTGGTTTTACTTAATACATTTTGTTTAAACAAACCCTATTCCTGGAAATAGTTTCAGAATAGTCTGTTCCTTGTAGCTGTTTCTTTGCTCTTATTTTTAAAATTGTTTTCCCAACAATATCATAAGTACATGAGCATGACAGATTCTACTTTTGCATAACTGGCCAGATATTTTTTGTTCAGGTACATTTCTCTGTAAGAGACTCTGATGTCTAAAAATTGCAGCTGGCTGAAGAGATAAATCATAGAATAGGTATTTTTCACTTTATAAACATGAACAATTCTTAATAAAAAGCCATGGTTGGGCTGATTAAGCAATCAGTATATTTTTCAAGTGGGATGTAAATTTCTAATTATTTAAAATTTTATTTATTTATTTTTACTTAGAGGATAATTGCTTTTCAATAAAGTATTGGTTTAAATTTCTATTTTAGGTATGATACTATAATACCAAAAATAAATTTTAAAAAAGACAAATAGAAATAAAAAAATAAGATACTAGCACTCTCTACTCTGACTTTTCTAAAATAAATTTGTATTACTTTATCAAAAAATTTTTAGTGAGAGAATCTTTTTTATATATTGATTTTTAAACTAGTGAATGTATTATTTTATCAAAAACATTATGACAGAAAATAGGGCTGGCTTGGCTTACTAACATAAGGACAGCAATCCTAATATTCTGCAGCATGTTGGAATCCAGTAGGGGGTTCTTTGGAATTTAAGTTCATTGATGTATACCTCAATTAAAAAAAAAACAACAACAAAGAAATGGTGCTTATGTAAACCTCAGAACTCTAGAATCTGGTCAAAAGCCGGGAAACCAACAAGTGGAGTCCCAGTGAACCCTTCAACAATAGATATCTATCACTATCCTTAGAAAACAGGGCTTACGGAAATTCACCTTAACACTGTTTGCTTAACAGTGGAATTAGGTTCTTAATTCAACCAACCCATCCAATCAATAATGAATAACTATAGGACTTGGCTCTAAGTATGTACAAAGGTGAATTGGACATAAGACATAGTTTCAGCTGCCTGGGGAATTCACAGTCTAGCTCTTCTTTTGAGCAAAATATTACTTAAGTTGTTGCCTTAATGGTAGGCTAAATCTGTCTTGGAATTAATCCAAGGTGATTTAATTACTATGAAATAGTTACACCAGTAAGACTTAAATTCCAGAGAATGCCCTACTGGACTCCAGCATGCTGCAGAATATTAAGATCCCTGTTCATATGTTAGTAAGCTAGGCAAGCCCTATTTCCTGTGATGACTTTTTAAGAGTAAAATAATGAATTTGCTAGTTTAAAAACTAATGTGTAAATAAAGTAGATTGAGAAGTCATACTCTGACCCTTGTGCGGAACTACTTGGTTATTCCATTCTCATTTCTTGCATGAATAAACACTATAGTCAGTTTTGTTAGATGTCTTTCCATCACTTTGTTGTGCAAACGTAAGCAAAAATGAATTCATATACTTTTAAATCCCATTCTTACACAAAGCTAGAATACCAGTTCAAAGGTGGTCAGGCAGTAGGAATTCTATCTTACTTGGGAGAGGATCAGCCCTTTTTTTCTAGTCAGGACTTCAGCTGATTGGATGAAATCCACCCGCATTAAGGAGGGCAATCTCATCCAAAAACACCCAGGTGGAAAGAACCTGAATAACATTTTGACCAAATATCTGGGTACTCTGTGACCCAGTTAAGCTGACACATAAAATTAACCATCACAAGGGTCTTGCCTCAGTTAATGGTAGAATAAACGCTAACCTGGTCTTGCCTAACAACATTTAAGAGCAAAACCCCAAAGGATCAAACTATTTCCCAATTGTATCTCAGAACAGAGCTAAAGAATAGTTTTAGCAATGGAAAAATACCTAGGACCTAATATGGTAAAATTCACAATGGCTGCATCCAATCAAAAATTGTAAGGAAGTAAGAAATACAACCAGTGACTGACCAGCAATGACACAGATGGTACAGTTAGCAAATACGGACATTAAAATAAGTATTATAATTGTATTCCATATGTTTAAGAAGCTAGAGGAAAGATTGCGTTAGAGACATGGAAGATAAACTTCTAGAGATTCCAGATGAAAAATATGCTGAATGAAATTGACGTCAGAATAAACAGCATAGAAGTAAAGATTAGTGGTTTTGAAGACGATGTAAGTTGTCCAAAATGAAACACAGAAAAGAATCGGAAAAAAATTAATGAACAGGGCATCACTGAAGTGTCGCGCCAAGTGTATATGTAACCGGAATGCCTGACAAAGAAGGGAGTATGAGGGACAGAAGAAATAACAGAAGCGAAGAATAACTGGGGGAAAAAAAAAAATCTCCAAATGTAATGAAGGTGATAAGCCCATAGATCGAAAAATCTCAAGAAACTCCAAGCATTAAAAAACATGAAGAAAAATGGTTTCAAGGCACATCATACTCAAATTATTTAAAACTAGTGATAGAGAAGAATGTGAAAAGCAGCCATAGAAAAAGACACATTGCGTATATAAGAATGAAGCTCAGGCTGACAGCAGATTCCTCTTGGAAAACAGTGTAAGCCAGGCGGCCGTGGAGGAACATCTTCAAAGTAACAAAAGAAAAAGAAAATTGTCAACCTAGAATTCTTTTCTTGGTAAAAATGTCTTTCAAAAACAAAGGCAATATAAAATCTTTTTCAGGGATATTAAAAGCTAAAAGAATTCATTATTGGTGGGCCACCACTAAAAATATGTTTAAAAGAATGTTCTTGAAGCAGAAAAAAAATGATACCTGGTGGAAACCAGAGCAACAGAAAGAAAGTAATACACTGGAAAAAGGATAACTATTATTACAAATATGTAATATTTCTTCTCTTTATTTAAACCTCTCTTTAAAAGATATGTCTTTTAAACAAAAGCAAAAATAACACACTGTGGCATTTATACCTTATGTGGAAGCGAAGCACCAATGGGAGTGGGGAAATGGAAGCATACTATTGTAAGATTCTTTTTCTAATATTTATTTATTAATTTGGCTGTGTGGGGTTTGAATTGTAGCCTGTGGGATCTTTCATTTTGGTGCACAGACTCTCCAGTTATGGCACGCAGGCTTAGCTGCTCTACAGCGTGTGGGATCTTAGTTCTCCCACCAGCGATCAAAACCAGGTCCCCCTGCACTGCAAGATAGCTTCTTAACCACTGGACCACCCAGGAAGTCTCAAGATTCTTATACCATATGTGAAGTTAATATATCATTTGCAGATAGACTGTAATAAGTTAAAGATGTATATGATAAACTCTAAAGCAGCAGTTATAGCTAATAAGCCAACAGAGATAAATTGTAATCATGAAGTCACTTACCACAAAAAAGGACAGGCAGAAAAACTTGGAAAAGCAAACACAGAGCCAATTACACATCAGTACTTGTCTTGTTCAGTTGTTAAGTCGTGTCCAACTCTTTGCAACCCCATGGACTGCGGCACACCAGGCTCCTCTGTCCTCCACTATCTTCTGGAGTGTGCTCACATTCATGTCCATTAAGTCATTGATGCTGTCTAACCATAGCAGTACATCTGAAGCTTACTTTTTGAAAAAGAATAGATTGGATAAATATAAAATAACAAGATGATAGATTAAAATCTGTCATTGATATTATGTTAAATAGAAAAGTTGTAAATGTCCCAATAAAAAACAGAGATTGTCAGATTGGATGAAAAAGTAATACCCAATTATATGCTGCCTACAGTGAACGTACTTTTAATATAAAGATGTGTTGTTGTTTATCGAAAAGTTTTGTCCAACTCTTTTGATACAGATAGATTAAAATCAAAAGGGTAGGGAATAATGTACCGTATCAACATCAGTTAAAAGATAACTTGAATGGCTGTATCAGACAGAGTAGATTTCAAAGCAAAACATATTACCAAGGGTAAAGAGAGTCATTTCACAATGATAAAGAGGTCAGTCTAATAAGAATCTATAATCCTAAGTGTTCATATATGTATTAGAGATTCAAAATACATGACTCAAAAACTGATAGAACTTCAAGGAGAAATCCACAATTATATTTGGAGATGTTAACACTTCTCACTCAGCTGATAGAACACATAGACAGAAAATCAGTAAAGATATGGGAGGTTTGAACAATAAAAACAACTCTCTTGGTTTAATTTATGTTTACAGAACACTCTGGCCCCACCTCCAAACAGGAGAATACACATTCTTTTCAAGTGCATGTGAAACTGTTACCAAGATAAGTCCTTTTCTGGGCCATTTAAAGGGTCTAATGCATGTAAGTTGATTCAATTCATAGAAAGTATGATCTCTGACCACAGTGGAGTTAAATGAGAAATCAATAACAGGGAGATACCTGGAAGAGCTTTCAACTATTTGCAAATGAAATAACACACTTTTAAGTAAAACCATGAGTCAAAGAAAAAAAAAATCAAAAGTGAAATTCTTAAGTATGTGGAACTGAATGAAAGTGAAAATGCAATGAAAAATTCGTGGGATCTTTGCTCTTCCTCGAACCTTCCCCGTCATCCTCCCTGCCCCACTGACTGTACTTTCTGTTCCCTGGGCTAGGAAAGTGCTTCCCCCATAGTTCACGCTACCCGCTTTGGGTCTTTGCTCAATTGCCATCTCCAGTGATGGTTTTCCTAATCACTTTATTTAAAATGTTGCTCTCAATCCCTACTCTTCAATGTCAGCATCCCCACCCCTATTAACGTGCTTTATTTCCCTAGTGTTGTGTTTTGGTTTTTTTTTTTTCAATTTATTGTTTGGCTGTGTGGGTCTTCACTGCCGCTTGGGCTTTTTCTCTAGTTGTGGGGTGCGAGGACCACTCTCCAGCGAAGGTACAGGGGCTCCTCATTGCGGCGGCTTCTCGTTTCGGAGCGCGGGCTCTCGGGCACACAGGCTGTAGTAGCTGCGGCATGAGGGCTCAGCTGCAGCTCCTGGGCTCCGGAGCACAGGCTCAGTAGTTAGCTGTGTTCTGTTGCTCCACGGCAGGTGGGATCGTCCCTTACCAGGGATCCAGCCCGTGTCTTCTGCATCGGCAGGCGGATTCTTCACCACTGAACCACCAGGGAAGCCCTCTCTAGTGGCCTCTACCCTCCATGGAGTCTATAATTTACAAGTTTATTTTGTTGTCTCTCTGCCGCCACCCCACCCCCACCCCGGGCGTGTGAACTATCAAGGGACAGGGGTTCTTTTCCCCTGTATTCTAGCTGTTGTAACCCTGGCGTGTAGGACAGTACCTGGCTCTTAGTAGGTACTCCATACACGTTTGCAGAATATTTAATGTTTATCTCTTAATATTTATATTAATATTTATCTCTTATTTATTGCAGAATATTTAATATTTATCTCTTTTGTTCTCACAAAAAAATAAAAGAAAAAAATTGTTAATCCACTATACTCAAATACAAAATAAAAAAAAAATTTTTTTTTTAAAGAAAACCAACTTCCTGTCTAAAGATATATATTCTCAGATTGTCCCATGGTTTATAATCAGGAATTTTTAAACCCATGGACTTATGAGGGGTATTCCTCTCTGTTGTGGTGAGAGTGAGGGGTCATTATGAGAGCAACATTAGTCAAAGAGAACTGTCAGAGGAGTTCTTAGGCAGATCAGTTGTAGAAAGGATAACGTGTGAAATTGAAGCTCTGAAACTTGACCCCTTTTTATTTATTAATTTTTTTTTATTCCTTTTTAAGTAAATACTTGCATATTTCTTGGAAAGCTAACGTGTACCCCCATCCAGGCATAAATGTACCCCATTTTGAAGGCTAAGACCAAAGTTTAACTTAACGATGGATATTTGCTGTTTAAACAATCTACAATGAATGTATGTATATTTGAATGAATATGTGTATATTCACATCCACTTGTGTGTGTATGGATGGCTATATAGAGTAAACCCCCCAAAATATAATCACTGGGTCAGAGGGTAAATGAATTTATAGTTTTGATAGATGTTGAATATTGTCAGATTTCCCTTATGGGGCTTTTTGAGACTCAGGAATCAGATATGCAAACCCTAGGCAGAGTCAAGAGCTCATAACTATAGGACAAAGTCAAAGGCAATTCTGTGGCCTTAAAGAGTGGAAAGCTGCAGAATTAATTAAACAGTGCCTTCAATCCTTAGGAGACTGCAAACCTGCTCAGCCCCACCCCATCCTCGTCTTTGTACACCTTACCAGCAGGAAGTTGAACACCCAGGGCTCTGGACACTGTTTTTCATAAAGCTTTCTGGCTCACTTGATCTGGAAATGTTGAGAGGAATCAGTTGCAGCCAGCCAGGGCTGACCGTCCACACTTCTGATGTGATTTGCTGGAGACCTGCCCTTCACTGTCCTGTGGCCCCAATGCTCCTAAGTCCATCTGTGAAGACTGACTGGCTGTAGGCATGGTCTAGATAAGGGAAGCCAGTCTTTGGGTACGATGCTGGCATTTGTAAGTTAGCAAACCTAACTTATCCTGGTCAGGAAAATGCCTGTGGTCATTTTTAAAAAGCCCTTGACAAGGAGAAGCAGAAAGATTTACCTTAGACCTTGAATCATCTTATCGACCAAGAGCTGGGACATATCACAACAGCCATCTGGTACAGCCTTCATTTTGCAGGTGAATGAGGCTCAGAGCTGGCAAAGTGCCTTCCCGAGCCTTACAGAAACCTCCGGAACCCAGGGCCCACTGTCCTGCAGGGCTTCTCTCCATCCGCCACAGCTACCTCTCCTCTGTGGTCACCAGTGCCTTCCCATCCAGGTCCAGGGAGGTTTGCATTAGAGAAAGACAACTCTTTTGCATGGATTTCTGCCACCTGGAATGCCAAAGGATAAAGCTGCTTATCAGTGCCGCGTGTACTTCTGATATATATTCATCTTTGAGTCTTGTAGCTAGAAGGAACAGAGGCAAAGAAACCAAATGGTATAGACTGTTCTCACCCCTCTAGGACCACTCCTTTGGTTCCGCTAATGAAATTCTCACCAGCCAAATCAAGTCCAGTAATGCAGTGCCCTCTCACAGCCCCTGAGGGGTGTTATTTACAGGGAAGCACCAAGCTGGGGCTCTGGCAGTGAGTGGATTCCCTGAAGGAAGAAGGAAATGTTTTTATTACGTTTATAATTTACCTACAGTAAAATGTGCCCCTTTTAGAGGTTTGAGTTTTGACAGTGCTCACAGTCATGTACGGCTTCCCTGGTGGCTCAGCAATAAAGAATCCGCCTGCAGTGCAGGAGGTGCAGAAGACGCTGGTTCCTGGCTCGATCCCTGGGTCGGGAAGATCCCCTGGGAAGATCCCCTGGAGTGGGCATGGTAACCCACTCCAGTATTCTTGCCTGGAGAATCTCATGGACAGAGGAACCTGGTGGGCCACAGTCCACGGGGTTGCACAGAGTCAAACACGGCTGAAGTGACTAAGCCCAGCACACACAGTCCTGAAACTACCACCACCCTTGAGATCTAGAACTGCCCCATCACCCAGGCCTCCGGTCCTGGTTCGTCTGGTTGTCAGCATATCCTCCCAGCCCCAGCAAGCACTTTTCAGTGTTGTTTCCTGAAGATGTTGTCTGTTATATAGGATATCATACATAGAATTGTGAGTCAGAATGCATTCACGGTTCATCTGTGTTGTTCCATGTAATCAACGTGGTTCATTCCTTTTCATTGCTGAGTAGTGTTCTGTTGTGTGATGGTGTGGCAGTGTGTTCATCCACTCAGCTGTTGAAGGACATTTGAGTTTCCAGTTTTTGATGGTGATGAATAAAGCCAGTATACTGTACGTAAGTTCACATATCGGTTTTTGTGTGAACATTAGTTTTCATTTCTCTTGATTAAATAATTAGGAATGGAATCGGTAGGCCATATGCTAAGGGTATGCTTAGCTTTTGAGAAACTGCCAAACTGGTTTTCGATGTGAATGTGTTACGTTGCATTCCCCATCAGCAGTTCACACCAGTTGCTTCACATTTTTACCAGCACTTGGCATTTTCTCCCAGTCTTGTCCTTTTCATTCTCTCAGGAGTGTCTTTAGAAGAGCAGAAATTTTTAATTTTTATCAGTTATTTCTCTTAAGGTTTATACTTTTGGTATTGTATCTAAAAAATTTTTGCTGACGCCAAGGTCACAAAGATACTCTTCTAGAAGTTTTGTAAGTTTTCATTTAGCATTTATGGTGCATATTGACCAAGTGTCATCATTTTGCATGTGGATGGCACAGTGTTCCAGCTCCATTTGTTCAAAAGACCGTCCTATCCCCACTCAACTGCCTTTGTACTGCCTCTGTGGAGAAGCAATTCAACACGTATGTGTGGGTCACTTGTATGCTATTTAGTTGATTTCTATATTCTGAAAGGAAATGGTACTGTACTACTGGTTTCTCCACTGGAAAACCTTTCCTGACATCTTTAGGCAGAATGTCTAGGCTCTTCCTGGGTCGGGGAAGATCCGCTGGAGAAGGGATAGGCTACCCACTCTAGTATTCTTGGACTTCCTTGGCTCAGCTGGTAAAGAATCTGCCGGCAATGCAGGAAACCTGGGTTCAATCCCTGGATTGGGAAGCACCCCCTGGAGAAAGGAAAGGCTTCCCACTCCAGTATTCTGGTCTAGAGAATTCTGTGGACTGTATAGTCCCTGGGGTCGCAAAGAGTCAGACACGACTGAGCAACTTTCACTTCACTTCTAGACAGAATTAGCCACTTCTTCTGGGCTCCTGTAGCTATTATGCATATACTTATTATTGAAATTTTCTAAACTGAAAGATGGCTCAGTTGGTAAAGCATCCACATTCAGTGCAGGAGACTGCCTGCAATGCAGGAGATCCGGGGTTCGATCCCTGGGTCAGGAAAAGCCCCTGGAGAAGGAAATGCCTACCCACTCCCGTATTCTTGCCTGGACAATCCCACAGACAGAGGAGCCTGGCGGGCTACAGTTCATGGCGTCTTAAGAGTTGGACATGACTTGGTGACTAAACCAACCACAACCTTTCAATTCCTTGTTTCAGTGTCTGTTCCTCTTTCCTTCGTCTCTCTCAAGACCAGCATCTTGAGAAGCCTGGAAGTGTATCTTCTTCCTTTTTATCGTCTTCATCACCACTGGCTCTATAATGTTTGTTGAATGAGCAGCCCATTCTCAAATCTCTGATGACAAGTCAAATCTTTGATTAACAAGTAATAAGAGTTTTATGAGAGCAAAGTCAAGGGTCAGACAAGGATCAAGAAGTGAAGATAAACACCCAGATCTCTTTAAAGCAGAAACTGTCTCTTATTCTAGTTTGATGTGACCTCTGTTTTGCCAGGCATGCATGGGGTGGATCCATGATACTAGGTACAGCTGGGCTATTGGTGGAATCTTGGCTTCGGAGCATGCCGGCTTCTTGAGTCCCTCTTCTTGTGGGATTCCTTCATGCTGGGCTTCAGTCACAGCGGCTTCATTGGGAATACAGTCTTCCCTCAGTACGTCCTTTGAGTTTTGGTTTTGTTTCCTTTTTTGGGGCCGCACTGCAAGGCCTGTGGGATCTTAGTTCCCTGACCAGGAATGGAACCCATGACCCCTGCAGTGGAAGCTCAGAACCCTAACCACTGGACTACCAGGGTATTCCCTCCCTTGAGTCGCTTTGGAGATCAGACAAGAAAAAGTAAAGGAGAAGTCTGGACAGTATTGAGAATTATTGACTGATTAACTTTTGCAGTTCCTTTGTTTGTCAGGAACTTCAGACGCATGAAATATTCCTTCCTAATTAATTCCAGGATTTAACTGGTTGCTTCTCCTTGGACTTCGGAAACGTAATATTTACCACCTAGACATTTTTCCTACAATAAATCTTAAATATTCTTAACATCCTGTTCTCAACTAATTTACCATGATTTTCGGTTTCTATGAGAAGTTTAACAGTTTGGACTGTGTCCAGAAGATGAGTGGTACCAAGGTGCATATTTGGGAACTCAAAAGTTGCATCCCTGCAGGCTCTGTGAAGGTGGAGGCTGGAAACTGCAAGGACTCGTGAGCATGTCTGAGTGCTTCTTATGAATGGGAGGCATGTTTCTGTGCATTTCAGTGTTAGTCTTTGATGCACCAGGTATCCTGGTTGTACATCCAGTCCTCCCCCACACATACACTCCTCAGCCAGGAATATGCCAGGAGACAGGACAGGTAGCAGGGCTGGGCGGAACTGTTTCACGTTTACCCTCTGGGAATGGGGCTCTTGGTAGAATCATCTCGAAATGAGATGCTACATACCCACAACGCACAGTAGGTTTTTGGTTCACAGCAGGGAACTGAGCGGCCAGGCTCTCTCACCCTCTCTATGCTCTCCAGTTAGGAAATGGAGTCAGAATCGTAGAACGCATTGCTTGCTTTCTTTTTTATTAACATTTTTTTGAGGTAAGATTTACATGCTATAAAATTTACCATTTTAGTGTACAATTCAGTGATTTCTAGCAGATTTATAGAGTGTACAGCCATCACCACAGTCCAGCTTTAGAACATTTCCATCATCCTAAAGAGATCCCTCGCGCCCCTGCAGTCAGTCCCACCGCTACCCCCAGGCAACCTGTAGACCTGCTTTCTGTGTCTGTAGATTTGCGTTTTCTGCCCTTTTCATATAAATGGAATCATACGCTATGCGGTCTTTGTGACGGGCTTCTTTCACATCACCGTGTGTTTTTGAGGTTCATCTATCCTTTGTGGCTGTTGTTGAGTGGCTCCGCAGTGTCCACCTCTTTTGTGACCTCATGGACTGTAGCCGACCAGGCTCCTCTGTCCATGGGACTTCCCAGGCAAAAATGCTGGAGTGGGTTGCCATTTCTATTGTAGCACCTCATTCGCTTTTGTTACTGAATATTAACTCCATTCTTTGGATATACATTTTGTTTAATTCATCAATCGATGGATATTTGGATTGTTTCCAGTTTTTGACCGTTACGAACAATGCTACTGTGGACATTCATGTGTTGATACGGTTTCATTCCTCTAGGGTAGATTCCTTAATAGTAGAGATTTTTGGGTCTTACAGTAAATTTGTGTTTAACTTTTTAAGAAACTGCCAAAGTATTTTCTGTAGCAGGGCTGTACCATTTTAGGTTCCCACCAGCTGTTCAGTCGCGTCTAACTCTTGGCGACCCCATGGACCACAGCACACCAGGCTTCTAGTTTCCCTACATTCTCACCAGCACTTGGTTTTGTCTGTCTTCTTGATCATAGTTATTTGGGTGGCTGTGAAGAAGTACCCCATTGTGTTTTTAGCTTCCCTTTCTAGAATAACTAATGATGCTCAGCCTCTTTTCATGTGCTTATTAGCCATTCATATTTCCTTTTTGGTGACACTCCAGTTAAAAATCTTTGTATCCATTTTTTATTTGGTTTGCTTACTGTCTTATTGAGTGTTGAGTTCTCTGTATTCTGGATGCAAATTATTTCTCAGATATATCATAGAACACAGAATCTTCTAATCTTCTTCACACCAGTCCTGGAGACTGTGGAAGGTGAAAGGGACAGTTGAATACTAGTAATAACAGTTAATGTGTAATATTTGAGTCTTTGCTATGAGCTGGATACTGGACTGTGTCTTTCACAGCGATTTATTTAAAACACTTTCTCAAATTCTACAGGTTATAGGGCAATTTCAAATGCTTGCTCTTTGATTAACAGTTTTTACTAGATAAAGAAAAGAAACAGTTGATTTGGGAAATTCTTAGCTTTATAGGAGTTAGAACTGGTCTTTTAGTATTATGGTAAAGAATAAATGGCTGTTGTACAGACACAAAATATCAGTGGTTTGAACAACTGCATGTTTATTTCTGGCTTCTGGAACAGTCGGGCGTTGGCAGTCTTGCATGTGTATGAGGCCTCCACAGACTCTATCTTGTTACTTTTCAGGTGTAGATTCTACTTCATGATCCAAACGGCCACTCCAGCTAGCCTGTCCCCTTGCAGGCAGTGGAAAGTAGAAAATGAGAGGGAAGCTGTTCTCATTCCTTTTAAGAACGTGGCCCAGAAGTTACACGCATCACTTCTGCTCGCCATGTTGCTCAGAGGCTCATTCGTGTCCAACTCTTTGTGACCCCATGAACTGTAGCCTGCCGGCTCCTCTGTCTGTGGGATTCTCCTGGCAAGAATACTAGAGTGGGGTGCCATTTCCTCCTCCAGGAAATCTTCGAACCTACAGTCGCTTGCATCTCCTGCATTGGTAGGCGGGTTCTTTGCCACTGGCGCCACCTAGCTCTAGCAGAGCGCCACCTCTGCTCCCCATATCATTGGTTAAAACGTCAGTTCTGTCGCTCAGTCGTGTGTCTGACTCTTTGCGACACCATGGACTGCAGCACGCCAGGCCTCCCTGTCCATCCCCAACTCCAAGAGCTTGCTCAAACTGATCTCCATTGAGCTGGTGATGCCATCCAACCATCTCATCCTCTGTCATCCCCTTCTCCTCCTACGTTCAGTCTTTCCCAGCGTCAGGGTCTTTTCCAGTGAGTCAGTTCTTCACATCAGGTGGCCAGAGTATTGGAGCTTCAGCTTCAGCATCAGTCCTTCCAATGAATATTCAGGGTTGATTTCCTTTAGAATTGACTGGTTGGATCTCCTTGCATTCCAAAGGACTCTCAAGCGTCTTCTTCAACACCACAGTTCAAAAGCATCCATTCTTCGGCACTCAGCTTTCTTTAAAGTCCAGCTCTCACATCCATACATGACTACTTGAAAAACCGTAACTTTGACTAGATGGACCTTTGTTGACAAAGTAATATCTCTGCTTTTAAATATGCTGTCTAAGTTGGTCATAGCTTTTCTTCCAAGGAGCAAGTGTCTTTTAATTTCATGACTGTGGTCACCATCTGCAGTGATTTTGGAGCCCCCAAAATAAAGTCTCTCGCTGTTTCCATTGTTTTCCCATCTATTTGCCATGAAGTGATGGGACCGGATGCCATGATCTTAGTTTTCTGAATGTTGAGTTTTAAGCCAACTTCCGCTCTCCTCTTTCACTTTCATCAAGAGGCTCTTTAGTTCTTTTTCACTTTCTGCCATAAGAGTGCTGTCTGCATATCAGATCTGCGTATCTGAGGTTATTGATGTTTCTCCCGGCAATCTTGATTCCAGCTAAAACTTAAGTTACATGGTAATGACTAGGTAAAGAGAGACTAGGGGCCATATGTCCATCTAAAACTTAGAGGTTGAGGGTGAGAGAGGAGAACAGATGTTAGAGGCCATTGTTGGGCTTGGCGGTTCCTCTAACTAGTCTGTGTGGGATTCTCATGACTTTTTCATCAAAGAAGGTCTAGTTGATACGCTGTTATTGGCCTAAACCTTTTGGAGGAGTTCATTTTACTCTTGTTTTAGAATTGTTCTTAATGGTGAAGTAGCCATAAATACTAAATATGAATTATTATTACTTAGGGAATGTGACGATACCCTAGTGATCAAATACAGTTCTGGAGCTGCTTGACTGAATATAGATTTTATATACCAGTGGTAGGAAGGTGGCAGACAAGAGGACACCCTCAGCTTTGTTTTGTAGCTTTTCAAGTGGCTCTTTCCCCCGACAGTGCCGTTTAATGAGCAGTTTCTCCAGTGTTAACTGTAGCTGCTCTTCTCTGGTTAATCTGTAGTTCTGTATTAATATGCCAGATCTGTCTCTTTAGGAGGAAAAAGAGCAGCAGTGTTTCGTTTAGAGATGTCATTGCTTCTCTAAGGACTGCAGTAATTTCTAACAAGTGTAGGGAAGAAATCTTCTGAATCCGTTTGTCCTTTGTATGTTTAAAACCCTGACAACAAAACAAATTGGTACTGAATGTTTGGAAGAAACAAACATTAACGCTCCCTGAGCGTTTCATTTCTAGGTTTTTCAGGCCTTGGTAACAATTACCAAGAAATCCGCTTTCCCGGGTGCAGCTCTGCTGCTGAGAAGGTTTTAATATTGAGGGAGCCCATACTTTCACAGCCCATTTCAGCTGCCCCAGAGATAACTTGGATAAACACGGGCTCCTCCACGTACCTCCTAATCCCTGCTGGGTCTTACACTGTGGGGAGGTTCAGACAACTTGTTTTCTTTCCCTTCTGGCCCTTCTCTCTACACTCCCCTCCAGCTGCCTCCTTCCCCCCACCCCCAAAGTAACGTGATCCCCTAGGCCTGCTCTGCTGCTTTCGCAGATTCTTTTAGTCTTACAGAAAGAGAGGAGAAAAGATTAACCATTGATTTTCCAGTTCAGACGGAACAACACTATAAAAGCCAAAAGCAGTGCTAGTGTTTGAAAATAAAAGGAGTACTGTTTATAAATAACCAGCACTGGGCTTTTCTTTTTTCAACCAGTTCTACTTAAGTGAGCTTAAATTTACTTTATTATAAAGAAAATAGTTTGAAGCCTTTAGATTTCGGCAACATTGCTCTTTTTTATTTGTCTTGTAGATTTCTCAATCTTTATTCAATATTCTGATTAAAAACAAACAAGACTTTCCACGATTTAAAATAAAATTCTGTGGCATTTATTTTAAAAGTTAACCAAAATGAAAGGGACAAAGACAATTCATGAAATCATGCGAAACCTCTTTAAATTGAATTCAAGCAACTTAGAGTTTAATAAAAATATCCCAAACTATTTCTGTTTAATAACATATCTGTTTATAATTTAAAGTTATGTGACTGGATTTAAGAATTCAGGCATTGGTGGTTTCTTCACTACCAGCAATATTAAGATTTGAGACCTGTAGCTTGCAACAAATTTTAGATACTTTTTCAGCCTCATATCCTAAAATTAGTCTGTCAGCTCTTGCTTATGGGTGCCTCGTGGGCGTCATATAAGGAAAAAGTCTAGCAAGGTAATTCAGAGATCCGGGCTCTTGCTCTGGCTCTGCCGCTAACTGGCTATAAGACCTTGTCAGGTTACTTAACCTGCCTCAGTTGTTTCATCTGTAAAATGGTCAAATGAGACTCTGATTTAAAATGATTAAAGTTTGCAGACCTGTTTTCATTTTTACTACCTCCCCCAAGCACTACTGGAACAGCAGTAAGATGATTTTTTTTTTTTAAGTGAAAATGTATAAGGACAAAAAGAACCCAGTAAGAAAAGCAGATAAGAAAGGCAAAAATGTTTTTTGAAACTGGAAGGCAGTCAAGAGCGTGGTAATAGGACTTCCCTGGTGGTACGATGGATAAGAATCCACCTGCCAATGCAGGGGACACAGGTTCGATCCCTGGTTGGGGAAGATTTCATGTGCCACAAAGCAGCTAAGCCCCCCAGCCACAACTACTGAGCCCGCACGCTCCAACTATTGAAGCTTTCGTGCTAAAGCCCGTGTTCCACAACAAGAGAAGTTACCACAATGAGAAGTACCACAATGGAGACCTAGCACAGCCAAAAATAAAGGAATAAACTCATTAATTAAAAATAATTAAAGAAATACATATATATATATTTAAAAAGTTGTAATAGACCTAGCAGAATCAAAGAAACTAAAGCCTAACCTCTTCTGAGAGAGACACTGATTAGAAGTAAGCCAGTTATAAGAATCTGAGAGGGGAAAAATAAGAAATTGGAGTCTTTAGTACTACAAAAAGCAGGGGGTGATGAGGCTCTTACCTGAAATCAAGGGGATCAGTGGAAAGCCTGTAAAAGAGTTTTTAGATTCTTCATACCCCTCTCCATCCCTGTACAGCCAGATGACCACTTCTCCTTCCCACTTTCGTGAGATGAGAAGTGTTATTGAGAAATTGCCCTATAAAGGCTCCAGACTCCGGGGTATTACCCCCAGCAGAGGTGTGGGTACACCATTGGGCTGAAACCGGTGGGGTGGGCAAGAGCAGATTCTTTTTTGAGTCTGCATACTGAATAATGAGATTCTCCAGCCTGCTTCCTAACAGAGAAGAGATGGAAAGAATCCTTTCTAGAAAAAAAAAAAACAAACCCAAAACTGAATGGTCTCAGAGAAAAGCCGACTTGGGCATTCTCTTGATGGAAAAGCAAGCTCACCACCTCCCTTCATCTAAGTCGACATGTTGCGCCCTTTCTGTGCGCACTTTCTAGCTCCTCCCCCATGTATAATGAATGGACAGCCAAATTAAAAGTGCATGATAGATAAAGGGTAAAAGAAATTCACAGAGAAAGGGAACACAGTGGGAATAAAGACAATGTAGGAAACAGAAGAAGAGTTCAGAAGAACTGTACAGGAGGCTTGGAAAATAGTCGCTCTCAGAAAGCAAAGCATAAAGCAAAGATTCAGACAACAAAACAGAACAGGTAAGAAGGTTAGAAGCTCAATCCCAGGGCTTTAGTAGCCATCTGGCAGGACTTCCAGAAAGAGACACCTGAGAGCAAATGGAGGAGAATTTATGAAACAGTGTATATCAGAAAAATTTCAGAACTTAATGAAGTGAGTATTTTCTGGAGTTCAGTGACTTAAATCTTTGAATTGGACTGGCTCCCTGAGTGCACGGTATAATATATGAAAAAAGACTCACTCCAAGCCATCTCATTGTAAAATCTCAAAACACTGAGAATATTAGAAGATCTTAAAAGCTTCCAAAGACAAAAGCAGGTGATATATAAAAGATCAGGAGTCAGAGTGGATTTATATTTCTAAACAACAGAACTGAGAACTAGAAGATAGCAGAGAGATAGATGCCTTCAAAATTAAGCAGGGAAAATGATTTTCAACCTACAATTTTATACCCAGCCAAACTCACTGGAATGGAAAGGCATTTTTTTCAAATATGCACCTCTCCCCACCCCCAGGAAGCTACTGGATGGTGAATTCCAGCCACACGAGGATGTGAGTCAATAAATATAACTGAGGCTATTTTAAATGTTTTGTAATATTTGGAACAAATACTACTAGTTGTTTAACAGATATTTGAAATGTTTGGGGAAAAAACAGTAATAGATATACAGAAAACTAATCAAATGAAGAAAATCAAGGCAATTATTAGGTTGGTGCAAACATGACTGTGAATTTTAAATCATAAATATACATCTTTATTAATCAAGAGAAACTGTTACAATCAACACATTTTTTTCCAATGGGAAATAAATTTGTTTATTCTTTTAGCATAAAAATCTGTGCTTTGGCCTATGACGACCCCTTGGAAAGCATTTCTGCCTCCTGCTGGTTGTGGCAGCATTCTCCCTGCAAAAAGTTGTCAAGATGCTTGAAGAGGTGGTAGTCCGTTGGCAAGAGGTCAGGTGAACATGGCAAAACTTCACAGCCCAACTCTTTCAACTTTTGAAGGATTGGTTGTGCCATGTGCAGTTGGACATTGTCATGGAGAAAAAGTGGGTTCTTTCTGTTGACTAACGCCAGCTGCAGGCAATGCAGTTTTGGTGCATCTCATCGATTTGCTGAGCGTGCTTCTCAGATGTAATAGTTTCGCTGGGATTCAGAAAGCTGTGGTGGATCAGACGGGCAGCAAACCACCAAACAATGACCGTGACCTTTTTTCAGGTGTGAGTTTGCTTTGGGAAGTGCTTTGGAGCTTCTCAGTCCAGCCACTGAGCTGGCCATTGCTGGTTGTCGTATAAAATCCACTTTTCATCGCACATAGAATAAGAGAAGACAACACTTCAAAACGATGATTTTTTTTTTGACCTGCAGTCAGCCCGTGAGACACCCACTTACCGAGCGTTTTCACCTTTCTAGTTTGTTTCAAATGCCGAATAGCCTTAGGTAGAATGGTCAATGTTGAGTTCTTCAGCAGCTTCTCATGGAGCTGTAAGAGGATCAGCTTCGATGATGGCTCTCAATTGCTTGTTGTCAACTTCCGATGGCTGGCCAGTAGGCTCTTTACCTTCAAGGCTTTCATCTCCTTTGCAAAACTTCTTGAACCATCACTGCACTATCCGTTCTGTAGCAGTTCCTGGGCCAAATGCATTGTTGACGTTGCGAATTGTCCCTGCTGCTTTATGACCCATTTTGAGCTCGAATAAGAAAAATCACCGGAATTTGCTTTTTGTCTAAATCATTTCCATAGTCTAAGATAAAATTCGCAGCAAGTAATAAGTCATTAGCCAAAAAAAAGTGAGAAGTGCACATTAAAATGATGTATAAAATAACCACATTTATTTAAGAATGTATTCCAATATCAAATGGCAAAGTTAACAGTGCAGAACTGCAATTAGTTTTGCAACCTAATAATATCTCCAGGATAAACAAAGTTATATAATAAAGGAAACATTCACAGTATATTATTGGTGGAGCAATGAACAATATTTATGTCATCGCAATAATGATCAACACTGACCGTTGTTGATTTAACCAAAAATTGTGATTGTATTGTTATGGGAGATTGGAGACGGTGATAGCATGGTACTACTATAACCAGTTAATATAGCATGTGGAAAGTTGATGAATCCAGAAACAACAATATGAGGATATTAAGAATCTGAAGAAGGCTGCCTTTGGAGAAACAGACAAGGGGATGGAGTCAGGGGACTTCTGATTTTATTGGATGACTTTTTAACCATGTTTTTAACCATGTACTTTTATTACTTTGATTAAGAATAAAAATAAGACTAGGGCATACCAACAATACTAGTTTCCTCTGGGAGAAAAATTGCTTAATAGTAATGTTTGACTTGTCAATTATAAAAATATAGTAAAATCTTTCTAGAATGAGATTTTCTAGAAAGTGGAGGTAATTACCCTAAAGCAGTTCAGATGTGCCTCTGCACCCCACCCCCGTTGAGAATTGTAGGTCTGGAACTACCAAAGGGAGTAACACAACAATCAGTGTTTTGCGAAAGACCGTCCTATGGGTAGACTGCACATCAGGTTCTCAAGTTCTGGGCCTGAAATAGACTTTCACTAAAGATGTGCGGTGTGGAGTTTGTGTTTTGCCACCAAGCTGTGGTTGTAAAACTTTGTCTTTAGAAGTTAAAGGTAGGACTCTCTGTGACATTTGAACCCTGGTTGCTACTCTTACCCCATAACTAGTGTTTCTTTCCCTTAATAAAATAAGTTGATTTCCTTGTCCCTTGGAAAACCTCCAGACTGCTTTCACTCCCTCGGACTGTGTTTTCTGGAATCATTTTCACGTATCACATTTGTTAATTTTAGCTCTTGACTTGGTCCCAGTAAGACTTAGGCAGGAACACAAAACATCACCTGATAAGAGTCCTCTTTTGGAAATAAAAATACTGTTCACTGAGCACCTTCTCTGCATGGGGCACTTTTCATACACTATTTCTAATTTTCATCACCCAGCGAGATGGCTCCTCTTAAGACCACCCCACAGTTTTACAGACTAGAAAACTGAGTCACTCGGCTTTGCCACCACAGTGAGTGGAAAATCTGAGACTGAGAATAAGGTCGTGTGATGTCATAGCTCTTTCAGCCTCACTGCATGGCCTCCCGTCTCACCTGGTTCCCCCACACCAGAGTACCTGGACCTTTGTGACACTTGACCAATAAACAGTGTTATCTCACTGAAAATCTATGATACTTAAAGAGATGCATGCATGCCCTTTATTTAGGGGCAAAAGTAGGTATGGTTGATATGTTCTTCTAAGCCACATTTTCCTGTGGATTGGATCCATCACTTGGGAGCCTGGCAGGCTCTCACTGGACAGTGTCTGCACATCAGAGGATGTAGTCTCTGTTGGCATGTGAAATAGTGAAATAGCAAGCATGTACATACCTCAAGATCTTTGCTCTTTCCTCCTAAAGATATTAACTGGGCTGGAAACAGGGAAGGGATCAGTCAGATCTGGGATCTTTTGGTCCTGGGGGTCCCAAAGCAGGCACCATATCAGATTTCATGTCTCCCTTAAATCCCTGCTGCTCCCAGGTAGAGCTTCCACATCCCGCCTCCAGCATCCATATCCTGCTTTCTTCCCTGGAGCAACTTCTGTGGTGGGCCCTTTCCTATCCACGCCCCGCCCCCAGCAACTACTTTAGGAAAAAAAAAGGACTGAACTCCAGACTTTAAAAAAGTTCATTCTTTATCCAAAATTTTCAGAGAAAAGTCCTCTTTTGGTAACTTGTTTTCAGTTCAGTTCAGTCGCTCAGTCGTGTCCTACTCTTTTCTACCCCATGAATCGCAGCACGCCAGGCCTCCCTGTCCATCACCACCCCCGGAGCTCACTCAAACTCATGTCCCTCGAGTCGGTGATGCCATCCAGCCATCTCATCCTCTGTCGTCCCCTTCTCCTCCTGCCCCCAATCCCTCCCAGCATCAGAGTCTTTTCCAGTGAGTCAACTCTTCGCATGAGGTGGCCAAAGTATTGGAGTTTCAGCATCAGTCCTTCCAATGAACACCCAGGACTGATCTCCTTTAGAATGGACTGGTTGGATCTCCTTGCAGTCCAAGGGACTCTCAAGAGTCTTCTGCAACACCACAGTTCAAAAGCATCAATTCTTCAGTGCTCAGCTTTCTTCACAGTCCAACTCTTCACATCCGTACATGACCACTGGAAAAACCATAGCCTTGTCTAGATGGACCTTTGTTGACAAAGTAACTTGTTTTAGAGTTATACAATTTCTTAAATGCAGAAACTTCTTTCAGATGAATAAATTTTAGAAATATCCATCCCTGTTTGTCCTATTTCCAGGGAAAACAAGGAGGAGCTCTTCCTTCTTCCAAAACAATGGTTGTCAGACTTATGTATGCACGCACATCATCTTCAGATCATGTTAAGATACCACCATTCCTTATATTCGGATTGTGTTAAGTCTAGACTGGAGAGCAAGAGTCTGCATTTTAAACAAGCATCCCAGGCAATTCAAAATAGGTTGTCCATGGACCGTGCTTTTAGAAACACAGCGCAGATCACATATTTTAATGTAAGTAAGCAAAGAGTCGGACACGACTGACCAGCTGAACTGAACTGAACTGAAGGACCTTTATTCTTTCTCATTATTCTGAATACATTTTAAAATATTCTTAAATAGTTCTAATTCCATCAGCTGTTTCAAGACATTTTTCAATAGTTAATGATTTTTATTTCATCCTCTGGCTTTGCTACAATTATCCACCTTTCACTTAAATTACAAATTATGTCCATTTTGGAAAGTTCAACAGCTTTAGACCTTACTAATTCCTAACTATGTGAACCTGGACAGACTGTTAACCTGTCCCTGTGCCTGCTTACCCCTCAGTTTCCTTACCTGTGAAATGGAGTTAAACTATAGAAAATCTATAGGATTGTTGGAAGGTTTGTGCCTGGCACATATTAAAAGGTTATTCCTTTCCCAAACTGAGTACAGTGTAGCAAACAAGTTACTTCACAATCTTTTAGATTTGTTTTCCTTTAAAAAAAAAAAAAGTTAATGGCCTTTAGGCTTAAGATTACTTAGAGGAATGCTTCTTGGGCTTCTGTTCTAGTAAGTAGACTGGAGCTCTCCTATCTGCTTGTAGCAGAATGTTTTTTGTACTTGTGAGTGAGTTTCAAAAGCATCAAAACTTAGATCTGGAAAGAATAGTCGTAGTTTAATTTGGTAGTGGGGAGCTTGGCAATATTTTCAGTGTTCATTGCTGCTAATTCAGAGCGTTTTCCCAGACCTGTTGATGTATGGTTTTATAACTATTTTAAAAGATCTGGACACAGTTTATAAGCATTACTCATTTTAAGATGTTTTAAAGGGATAAGTTCATTTTAGACTCAAGAGCAGAATATTAGTAATAGTCATTAACTTTTTAAAATAAACTTACATCTTAATATAAAATATAGCACATGCAAATATCTGGACCTGTATTAATTGATAGAATTCAAGGATATGGTTAAAATTGCAAAAATGCCCACTGTTCTTCTCATTAAGGTGCCTATTTGAATATAGCCCATCACATTACATCTGAAATGCTATATATTGACTGACTTTATTATAGTCTGATCCAAAGCCCTTGAACTTTCTAAAAGGTACCAACACAGTAGTTTTCAGCTTATTTGTATTGGTGGCACCCTTTGGGATTTTATTTTTGGCATTATACTTGGAGGTTGAAAGGTTCAAGTAACAGTTGGCCGTCATTATATACGGGCTGTTTGACAGAATGATAGTGTCTCCCAGCATCTATCAATAGATGGCATCCACAGTCACTTGTCACCTCATAGCCCTGTGGCCCTGTGTCTCCAGGCAATGGGAAGTGCTGTGTCTTCTTAGCTGCTCATGAGGTCTGACCTGGTACCACAACACAAACCACAGGTCACTTAGACATTTTGTATATGAATCAGAATTTGACAGGACATCTCTGAAAAATTAATGCGGCTGAGAAACACTGTGATACACACTAGTCACATCTAGTCCAACCTTGAACTGTCAGGTTTTGGCAGACCTGAGTGAAGGTCTTGTTACTTAAGCCATTCCTAGTATAGTGAAAATACCCAGGTTTTTGTCATTACAGGATAGGTTGGACCACAGCTTTGCCTCTGGGACTGATGACTGTAGCATGGTAACCTTAGTTATTTAGCCAAAGATAAAGATATATGTAGCTTTAATTTACTTGGGATTTATTTTTGGTGAGAAGGGACTGCATAATCCACTGGTTAGGAGCCTGATCCTTGGAGCCAGGCAGACCTGGGGGTAGTCCAGCTCAGACTTTGGGCAAGGTGTTTGACTTGTCTAAATTTCAGATTTTCACCTGAAGAATCAGGATGAATTCTGTTTTCTGTACAGAATAGTTGTGCACAGGTAATGATTGGACGGTGTTTCTCACAGGAGTCTGACTCGTAGTAGAATCTCAGTACCCCTCAGCTCTTAGTATTCCTGGACGCTATGATGTATACTAACTTGATTTTTCTCCTGTTGCAATTTAGTTATCTAACACTGTTTAAACAACTTCTCCTTCCTATACTTACTGAAACGTTTCCAATTTTGTTAAATTATTTGGTATGTCTGGATTCGTATTCCACTGATGTAGATTTCCCGTTTGGTGCCAAGTCACACGGTATTGTTATTTTTTATGTTGTTATATGTGATGATATTGTCTATTGGAGCCAAGCACAGCAGTGAGTGAAAGTAGCTCAGTCGTGTCTGATTCTATACAGCCCATGGGATTCTCCAGGACAGAACACTGGAGTGGGTAGCCTTATCCCTTCTCCAGGGGGGAAATGGGTTTTAAATAATGTTTTCCCCTCCCCCGATGGCACACACCAAACAAGAGAAAGAAAAATGAGGCTTCTTAAAGAAGGGATGCAGGCCATGCCCCTCATCAGGGGGAGACTAAACTCTCTTTATTAATAATCAGACATTGTGTTTGACCTCACACGTCTCCTTTGTCTCCTGATCTGGATGTATGACTTGACAAATGTGTTGCAAACTTGCGTAGTACTGCGGGTTGCAGCTCTCTGATTACTCACTCCTCAGACACCCACTGAGTTGGCCTTAATCACAGTAAGCTCACCGAATAGAAATGAGACCAGTATTGATAACTGCAGAGGAATCTGCCTTATTCACCAACAGTCAGGGGACACGGGGTTGGCCGGGGCACCGCGCCCGGTGCAACTCGCTCGGCCTTCAGCGGTGCAGTTGGGGGTTGGGGGGTGGGACCTCCTCCCAGAGATGCAGGAGGTTCCTAAAAGTGATGCTGAGCAGGCCCGCCCTCCCCCGACTTGCCTGCCATAGTTGCTGGTGTCTTTTCTTGGGGCGTCAGGACAGTACTTCGAAACTCGGAGAACCAAGACGTGCCGCGCTTAAAATCGCCATCCCCCCGCTTTCCTTAACGTCGAAACCCGCGAGGCGTCGGTTTTGGACGGAAGCCCGGGCGGGGCGGAACACGGGGCAGCCCTTGGGTGCGGGCGCGGCGCGCAGAGGGTTAAGGCGGCGGGGGCGGGCCTCGCGGGGCCGGGCTCGGGGCCCCTTTGTTAACAGGCGCGTCCGGAGCCGAGACCGGGAGCGGCCGCGGGCGCGGGGCGGCGGGGCAGGCGGCATGGCCGGGCCGCGGGGGCCCGGGGCGGCGCGCGGGGCGAGCCGGGCCTGAGCCCGCCGCGGAGGGCAGCCCGGGGCGCGGGCTCCCCGACGCCTCCGGCGCGCCAAGATGTTGGAGATCTGCCTGAAGTTGGTGGGCTGCAAATCCAAGAAGGGGCTCTCGTCCTCCTCCAGCTGCTACCTGGAAGGTGAGCTCGGGGGAACGGGCCGAGGATGGCCGCGTGTCCGCCGCCTGGCCGGCCTGCCTTCCTAGGCCTCGCCCGGCCGCGCGCGCGCGCTCCCTCGGCGCCCGCCCTCTCCCCCTCTCCCCTCTGCCTTCCTCCTTCGCCCTCTCCCGCTCTCCGCTTCCTTCGCCCGCCCCTGGGCGCCGCCGCCAGCGCGGAGGGTGCGGGGCGCCGGGCCCCCTCCAGCCCACCCCACCCCCGCGCGCACTAACCCCAGGGTGTCGGAGGAGCCCACACCGGGAGGGCCGAGTCGCGGGGCCCTCACGCCTGCGGGGTCTCCCCGAGAAAGTTTGAGAAAGCGAAGCGTACAAGGCCCAAAGGGCCTCGTGAGCCCACGTCGTGGAATTTCCACTGCTAATTGGGAATTACGCGTCCAAAAGGTCGACCCGTGTTTGTGAAACAGACGATTTTCATTAAAGTCTCGTGGACAAAAGGGAACACGGCTCTACCATTTATGGATACAGAATTTGAAGTGATCTTTCTACACCATTCCTCCCCCCCACCCCCCAACACACACACACACTCTCTCCATCTTATCTACGGACCACGAAGAGGTCGTAAGAATTCTTAAGACTTCTGCGGGGAGAAAAGAGAAGTTTCACCGCATTTTAGGAAGATTTTGAATGAGTCCAGGGCACTTGGAGGAGGGTCAGCTCGTGTTAAGTTCCTTTCGTAAAGCCTCAGAGCCCGGGCGGTTCACTTTTGCCCTCTTCCCATTCTACTCCTCTTTTCTTCTCTAATCCCCCCCCCCCGCCCCTTTTTCCCTTTTCCTGTGTGTCTTTGTTTTCTGTCCTGGTAAGGTGACAACTGGAAAAAAAAAAAAAAACAACTGACTATGATGAGTGGCCTTCATTTTGTAGCTTCAGGATGAAGCGGAAATTTATCTGACTTGAGGACTCGTAGCCCCAGACTATTGGCTTTCAGCAGAAAAGTTAATTGTACTTTAGGGATGTAAATCTGCTTGCATTTGTCTGTCCTTTTTATTTAGGACTTAAAACAGGAGTAGAAATGTAAAGCTCCTTTTAGAACAAGTAGTAGAATTCCGGCTGCTGGAGTGCCATCGGAGTTGTAACGTTTTTCTCTTTAAAATGAAGGAGAAATGAACAGGAGGCCTTGTTCATTGTCTCACCTACTTTTCTTTTCTCTCCAACTTTTTGACCCGAGGGTCTGCATGAAGTCACAAGCGCAGCTCAAACCATAAACACCAGTGGTACAGACGAAATCAGTTGTCCCTTCTTGCCATGAGACATGTATATTGGCCGCCTGGGAGAAGGCGCAACTAGATGGAGTGGGCTCACAAGATCTAGCGTTTAGAGGGAGAAGATGGTTTATTTGTCCCTAGAAGTTGGCATGTGAGCCGCCAAAATCATCTTCAGTTAATATGTTGTTTATTTTCCAAGTTGCTCAGAATTCTGAGCACATTCTCATTTACATCTGTAACGAGTTAGTGTTAGGCATCACCATCCATTTTGCAGATGATGCTTCAGGCAGAGTAGATGAATGGACTTTTGTAGCCGCAGAGATGGAGGAAGGTTTAGGTCGCAGCATTGTTGTGACATTGTTTTGTATTCCCTGGAGGTAAACAGTAGATTTAGTTCTTACCTGGATGGTTTAATTATGGGTTTTGGGTTTTTGTTTTTGTTTTTTTTGGAGGCGAGGGTTTACAAAATCTGATGTGTCTTGAAATGACGTTGACTCTCAAGTTTAAAAAAAAAATTCTGATTACAGCAGACTACCTGGCATTAAGTCTCCATCTAGGAAAGTATCACTCTAGGAATTCTTTTCTGTTACTGAGTTTTCCTTCTTTCATTGTTAAGTTTAATTGGAGAAGGTAAATGAAATCATTGTTTTGTAGTTGAAGGAATTTAACAGACCTAAGTGATCTTTTCTTAAAGACTGGATGTGCTGTTAGCTGCTTGGGAAAAATATTTCTAACATCTGGATAAGTAATCCAGCCTTTTTGTTTTTACCGACATCCTAAATCAGTCAGTGTGTTTATTGACACACACTGGGAGCCCAGGTGTCCCAGGTGCCCAAGAAAATCGAATATGATCAAGTTTTCCATTGAGAGTAAGTTCAGCCATATATGCAACTTGATCATGCATCTATTGCGATTTAGGCCTAGATGCCAAAGCAACAATTATTAAATGCTTACTGTATTCTAAGCACTGTTTGAGCATACTATGTGATTTTATTTGCTTATTTCTCATGATAGCCCTTTGGTTACTTCCATTTTATAGATGAAGAAAACTTGACGCATCTGAAAGTTAGAAAGCTCGTCTAAGGTCACAGAGCCCGCAAGTGGTGGTGCCAGGACGTGAACCCTTACTGTCTGGCCCCAAAGAGCCCAGATTTAGCCACTATATGCTTTACCAGCTATGACTGTTCATCTCTTTTGGAACTCTCTGTGGATGTTAAAATAGTATCTTCAGAAACACTCTAAAGCCTGAAACAGGGATTTTTTTTTTTCTTTCTAATACTGATTAAAAATGACTACTTTTAGCAGTAAAATTTAAAATGTTTAAATACTTATCAGAATAGCTGTACATCATTAAAAAATTCTTAAAGGTTAGTGAGAAGAAATTCTGTTCTTCATCCAGAAACCTCACTTGAGTTTCTTGTGTATCCTTCTAGAAACATTTTATGCATATATAGGCATTTATAGCATTTAACGTCCATGTTCCAGCTTTGCAAAAATGTGTGTTTATAGGTATATCTGTCCTTTATGGCCATATTGAACTTTACGATCTTAGGTCTACTTCAAACACGAATTTTCTGATTAGTTTCTTCTCTCTCCTAGAGGTGTGAAAGAATCATGAACATTCGCCAATTGAATTCTCCCTGCCCCCCCCCCCCAGTTTACTTTGACTTGTTCGTGTGTTTGTGTTTGCGTACACTGTGCATGAATCTTACATGTGGACGTGTTCTGTGAAGTGAACTCTTTGTGAACTGTCAGCATTTATTTTAAGGGCCCACTTTGAAACGCTTCTATTCAGCAGTTAGCTTTCTGGTGGAGGCTTTGTGTGGTGCCAGCCACACAGATACACTTTTAGAACTCCTGCCTCACAGAAGCTCATGCTCTCTTTCTAAATACTCTCTTCTGAGGTCATCAAATACTTCCCTTGTTTAGTAACAAAGAAAAATCTGAAGCTCTTTCTGTAACCAAATAGAAAGCCAGTCAGTCCTTTTCATTTGAGGGTTACATTGACATTGTTGAGCATCAATGAGGTGACAGTTCTTTGGCACCAAGCACTTCATAGACATCCTCACTTCATTCTCATACTGACACTATGAGGTTTCTAGAGAGGAGGAGGAAGAAGGGCCCCAGTTCAGTTGGGTAGGAAAAACATTTGAATATGGAGTCAGGCGAACCCAAGTTTTCTTCATGTCTCAACTCTTCTGCCTTCTTACCTCCAAGACCGAGAGAACAAACATTCTCTGGCCAGCCCACCTTCAAGGATTGTTTCTGAGGATCCAGGAGATGAGTCACAGGAAAGCTTTGAGACCAATGAAGTGCTAAGTGTATGTATTTATACTGATGTGAGGCTCCTTTGGGATGTCCTTAAATCCAGGCAGTATTATGGCTAGAATGTTGCCAAGGTCCTGTTCTCCTGGGAAGCACACAACTCCCAAGCCAGCCCGCCTGGCCCGGATGTCAGCCATCCTGCCAGTGAAGTGACTGTGGCATGTTGCTCTCTGAGCCTCGGTGTTCTCATTTCTAATAAGGCTCATCGTAGTCCCTGCCTTCTTGAGTTGGGAGATTCACATCAGACATTTCATTTAAACTGTTTAGCACACAGCAAGATGTTAGCAAATGTTAGCTGTTGTTAAATATTTCATGGTCTAAAATGTTGGCATTGCCAATTGCTGTAATGGCTGAAGTGTGATGATATAATTTGAACTAAACCCACCCATAGTTTTTCTTGTTAAAAAAACAATTTGTTTCCAAGTTTGCTTTGATGCCTATAATTAATACTTCCTGTCCTTGGTTTTAAGGAAGAGTATCTTCTCTTCCTCTGACCCTTTCTTACTCCCATGGTGAATATTTTAATTGTGAAAGAAAAATCCTGTTGGCAGGAAGAGATGCCATAGTTGGCATCTTATTTCTCATCTCTAGAGATGCATTTCCACAGCTCCAAACATGTGAAAACTGAAAACTTCATACTACTTATTACCTTATTGTAAAATCAGGCCACAATTTTATCAGTGTAATCACTGATCTGAAATAGAAACAGGAAAAATTATTGATGGATAGGTTTTAAAAACGCATAACATTGTACAGGATGGTGACCATAGTTAATAATGCTATATTGTATATTTGAAAATGACTTAGAGAGTAGATCTACGTTCTCCTCACAAGAAAAGTCATTTGTAACTGATGGATGTTAACTAGACTCCCTGTGGTAATCATTTCATAAATGTGCACATATCAACTCATTATGTTGTACACCTTAAATTTAGACAATGAGGTATGTCAATTCCATCTCAATAAAACTGGAAAAAATAAAACCAGAAGTATATGGAACCAAGAACCAAAGATCAGATGAGACATTGAAAGAATTTAACTTTTCCTCCGTAATGATGATCTGGCATTGAGAGTGCAGAATCCTAACCACTGGACCACCAGGGAATTTTCGTGTTTTTTACTCTTTTTTTAGTGGAAAAATTTTAAACCTGTAACAAAAGCAGACAGCATAGTGAAGTCCCTTGTACTCCTGTCCATCTTTAATAGTTATCACTTATGGTCAGTCTTGTTTCTTGCCTAGTGAAGTTCCAAAGCTGTTTGGAAAAATAGCTTGTTAGCTGCTGACTTCTGAGAGACTTAACTTTGTCCTCAGATACTGACAGTTGTTATTCTCTGAAATTGGCTTTCGAATGCTTCTGTCTTAATCCACACCTTCGATGCTTTGTTATATACTGTCTGTGTTAGGTGGTGGTGATAGAGCAGACAGACAGAAGGAGGAGGAGGTACAGACTAGGAGACAAAGGCAAGAAGACAAGTTGAGACAGGAGAGGTGGAAACCAAAGATGAGAGCGAAGGAGGGGGTTAGGGCTAGGACAGGGGCAGAGGGAGGGCGGGGGAGGGGAACAAGAGAGGCCCGAGTGGAGAAGGAAAAGAAAGAGCCAGAAAAGAAAGAGCCAGATCACGAGAGAGCAACGCTGAGACTGAGTGAGACTGAGAGACAGGTAGCCGATGGAGGGATTCCTGGAGAGAGAGCACGTGAGGCGCTTCACATCTGCTTCCATTTCCTGCACTCTCAAGTATGCTCATAATAGAGGCTACTCAATGGGTTGTGGGGATTTCGTGCAGATAAAGTGCTTGGCACAGTGCTGGCACTCAGCAGGGATCAATAAGTACTAGCTGTTGTTCCCTTACATTCAGTTGCATAAACTTCAGCCTTATTACTCTTAAATTCTACCTAATCCCTCAGTCTTATCAGTCCTCAAATTTAGCCAACAGCTCTATACACTGAATACCTTAACCTTAAAATTTAACTTAAAGATGGGCCATGAATAAATAGAGTTGACCATTGTGTTTTGGAGACAAAATACCTTTATTGGGGTTACATTCGGTTACTCCAGTTTTTGTTGTTTGCTGTCCAGTTCCTAAGTCGAGTTCCACTCTGCAGCCCCACAGACTGCAGCACACCAGGCTTCCCTGTTCTTCATTGTCTCCCGGAGTTAGCTCAGATTCATGTCCATTGAGTCAGTGATGCCATCCAGCCGCCTCATCCTCTGTCACCCTCTTCTCCTTTTGCCTTCAATCTTTCCAAGCATCAGGTCTTTTCCAATGAGTCGGCTGTTTGCATCCGGTGGCCAAAGTATTGGAGCTTCAGTATCAGTCCTTCCAGTGAATAGTCAGGGTTGATTTCCTTTAGGATTGACTCCAATTAAGGTTATTCCAATAGTAATGCCCGATGAGACGACGTTCTAGGGAAATTGCCTTCCATTGGGCAGCCTCTTCACTTCACTTGGGTCTAAGTGACCCAGGAGCCTTGATGATGCTCTAACAGAAAATAGGAAATGCGAAATGAGGGTTTACATACCCTTCCAAGCCTGGCAGGCAGAGGAGGCGGCGGCTTTCAGTCTGTTGCAAACGGCCTGTGACAGAATAAAAAGGCTTTTAAGGTTAGTGGGCTCACTGTGGCCACTTTGACTCTGGACCAGTCCTAACCCTTTCTTCCCTCACAAACAAGAAGTCTGTGGAGGCATCTCGGCCTGTTAGGAGACAGTAATGAATCCTGTTTCTTTTGAAAGCACAGAGAAAGGTACTTTCATGCTACACCTTGTTTTAGGTTCTTGGCTGTGGTGTACATTCCATTTTAAAAGTTACTGTATTTCCTAAATCTTGCTAAGTTTTCCTGGTTGGGTTGCATTTGCTTCTCATCTTTCCCGTCTGCCACTTCTGCTGTTCTTACTTAAGGTTGACAGGTCATTAAGGTGCACTCTTCAGTCATGACAAATGCAGGATTTTCTTACAACTGAGTTCATTCTAAGAAACCCTGAGCAGGGCTGAGTCATATATTGTATTAGGCAGGGAAACTGAAGACTGTGAGAAGAACGCTCCATCTCTGCCCCAGAGGAATTTACATTATTGTGGTAACAATAATAAGAGAAGGGATGATTACCCTTTGTTGCGGTGCCCTGGTGCCAGGCTCCATGCCCGCATCGGTGCGGAGAACGTCTCCACCAGCAACTATGCCTTGACCCCGCCTGACGGCCCGACTCGGTTTTGAAGCCATTGTGCAGTTGAGAAAATGAGGCTCAGAAATTAATATCTTAAAGACATGGTGGGCTGTGATTTGAACAAGCCTTGTCCACCCTGGAGCCCAGGCTTAGTGTCCCACGAGGGACATGGGGGCAGATTCCTCACGGCGCCCTTACGGACATCAGGTCCTTCCCGAGTGTGAGGCGAACCGGAAGTAATCAGCCAGAGGTGAGGGGTGGGGGGGCAGAAGGACCAGTCAGAGGTTTCCTGGAGATGGTGCGGCGGGAGGATGAGGAGGGGCTAGGCATTCCAGGGGCAGTGACTGGCCCTGGCCAAGGTGCTCACCGCTGAGGCAGCAATGGGGAGCCCACAGGGGCATATGGGAGGAGGCTGAAGGAAGAGCAAGCGTCCTGCGGGGGAGATGGGCCTTCTGGAGCTCGGGCTCCTCCCGCAGAGGTGGCGGCAGCAACAGCCCCCGCCGGTGTCTGGGGGAACAGTGTCTCCTACATTGTCGGGCCAACTGCCAGCTTCCCCGTGAGGCACAGGATAGCCCTGTTCCTCACATCGCCTCAGCTGACCGCGCCAGTAAACGTGACCGAGGCCCACAGGTAGGGCCGCCTCCCAAGCTTTCTCTTCGGCTTCTTGGCCGGCGGCCATCTTGGTGGATTTTAACAGAAGAGCGACTTGGGTCAGATCTGCCTTTTTTTAGGAAGACCGCTCTGGTGGCAGTGCGGAGGTGGAACGAGGGGTCGGATCAAAGCTGGGAACCAGTCGAGGGTGTGGAAAGTACAGGCTTGCTGAGAGATTTGGGAGGAAAAGTGGCCAGGCTGTGGGTGTGCGCTGACTGGATTGAGAGGGAGAGGGGTGTGAATGTTGAGTTCAGAATGACGTGAAGGTAGTAAAGTCTTATATGTCGGTCCTTGTACTCCATTTTTAGCCATCATAGACTTCATTGACAGTAGATTCTTAGAAAGTGACACGAAATTCCGTTGTTTTGTTTTTACTTTCTGGTTGAGCCAAGGGGGACGGGACTGTGTATCTTCAGAAGAGTTAGTATCCGAACTGCCTATCTGGACAGAGGTTAGGATGGAAAATTCTGTTTTCTAAAATTGACTGCCTAGGAGTATCACAATATAAAAAGGTTCTCAGCAATAGTTACACCTTGGGCCAATTTAAGTAACTTGTTAAAAAAACTTTTTTAATTTTTTAAAAGGGATTTCTCTGGAAGCCCATCTAATTTATTGCCTATAACACCCCTAAATGGGAAGTAATGGAAAGAAAATTATTAGTTCTTTTTACTTAAAAAGAAAGAAACTTGCATAATCTGGACTTCACAGGAACTTACAGCGACCCCCTTTCTAGGCCTGTCTCTTGTCCGGTTGCTGGGTTCTGCTGAACTATGTCAGTAGACATGAACCTGCAAGGCCCTTGGGGTCTGGGATGACATTCAGAGGCTCCATGTCCTTGGATAGAACAGTATTTAAGACTTTATTTCACTAAGTGCTAACTGAAAATTAGTGTTTTATCTTTTTCTTTTTACAAACGTATATAACAAACCACAGTAATATTAGCAGTGCTTGTGACTTTGCCAGCAGTAGAGCTCAGATATTTTCATATCATATAACAATTGTGATTATTACCTAAATTCATCGCTGCTTTGAAAGGACAGCTACTGCTGGAGCTTGCAATTTAATGTGTTAATAAAGGAGCGTATATTTAATGCATAGTAAAGAAACACTGTATTACAGATTACTTTCAAAAGATACTTTGAGGACTGTTTGAGTACAGTTGTTCTCTTCATTGCTCCATGTTTATTTAATGTGTTTGCAGACTTTATTCTGAGGAGTTCCTGGGCATCAGCAGAGGGCTCACAGCACAGCAGAGGTGAAGCCCCCTCCCTGAGTAGGCTTGATGTGTCAGGCTGACCTTGGGTCCCTGTGTTAAGCAGGCTTCTCTTGCTGGGCATGCTCTCATTCAGAGTCTACTTCCTTCCTAACCCTGCTGAGTTCTCCCCACTTCACAACTCCTGGTAGTCCATGTCTGTGTCCTTAAAAATTAATCCACAGGACAGCGCTTGTCTTCTGTTAGACTTTTTGCTTTGAGGGTATGTACATTTCCCTGAACGGTTGTTTCTCCATCAAGGAGCAGAGGCTGTGTTCCTTGCATCCTTACCTCATTGCCCTACCCTTGCTCCCCAGCAGCTGACACAGTGTTTTGGGGGCACATTGTGTTCAGAGTGTAAAGTTAATGCCAAGCCTTATTCAGCTAAACTTGTTTTTTAGGTTTAACTGCTCTGGGTGAGGGTGTAAATTACAAAATAAAGGACCATGTAGAATGTAGATAAAATTACTTTCATCGAGTTCAGATTGTGGGAAATCATCCTTTTCCTCTAGGCTTATATTATAAAAAGTTGTATCAGACTGTTATAAACTGACTTGAGAATAGTCTGAGCATGATCTCATCGGTTGGAACCGAGTGTGAAATAAAACACGAAGCCGTCCCTCTTTTTTGAAGGATCTGTTTTATAGATTTTTAAATTACAGAGATTCCTTGAACTGGAGGATCATATTGAAGGGGCCACAAAGGAAATAAGACTAAAGCGACCAGGATTTAAATAATGGAATGTGACCAAAAGTGAAGGGGGTGTTTATCACGTGTGACATGCCCTGTCCTCTCTCCCCTCCTCCCTTTCCCCTCCACCCCCCCCCCACCCCCCCCTGCCAAGAGCCACGAGGTGGACAGTAATGACTGCCACATAGCCTGGCTATCTGACTCCGGCAGGAACCGTGAACTTGTACAATCACCAACAAGAAGGTGGGAAGCTTTCCTGGAGGTGAAGCCTCCCTTTCCCTCCCCTTCACCCCTTCCTCACTTGTATCCCTCCCACCTCCTCCCCACCACTCCCATCCCCTCCCGCTTTGGGACTGAAGTACCCTGTTCCCCTCCTCCTTGGCAGTGGCAGCTTTAGCAGCAGCCCTTGAGAGTCTAGACCAGACATGCCATATGGGAGAATCTTTTGTAAACATTTTTGATCAGTGACTCACAACTTTTAAGAAATAATTATTTTGTATAAAATGATCTTTAAATTATACTTTAAAGACCCAAGCGCTTTTCTTCGAATGCTGTCCAAGTAAGTTAATCACTCACAGCTCCAGTGAATTCTACGGCACCATTCTTACAGACTTCTCAGTTTGTTGTCACGTTGGAGCCATAACTTCGGAGCACGTTTAGATAGCACCATTCTTGGTGTTCAACTGGCTAATTAATGACTTTTCCTGAGTTTTGTGGGTGAGTGGAAACCTTTTCATGACGGATATGGTAATAACAAAAAGATTTCCAATGAGGTGAGAGGCATTCTTGAAGATAAAAATGTTAAATATTTTAAAGCTATGACTCAGGATGGCGCAGAAAATGTTAAACTAACATTTTTAAGAAGAATAGATGCAAGGATTTCTTTATCCGTTGGCAGAAGAGGGGAGCTATTTTGGGCATCGTTTTTTTAATGAATCCTTTGAGCTCCTTTAAGGGTCCATCCGGGGACTGGCAGGAAGTTCATGTATTAGTCAAGAAAGATTTAAGTACATTCTGCAACTTGGGCCTTGTAAGCTGTGATGATTTTTAAGGTTGACGAGCATCGTTCACTATGAAATGAAGCAAGGAACTTGGCATTTATTCGTCGTGAGTCAATTTTGACATCAGCCTGGATTGGGAATTGACTGGAAGGTTTTGGTGTTGGACTGTGGCTGCACTTCAGCGTCTCGATCCAGAGGCATGCATGAGCAATACTTCCCTTTGGGCTTTGGCCATTAATTTGTGGAATGGAGCAAGAACTGGAGAGGAAAATCGAGAGGCTGCCTTGGATTTCCTGACGTCCTGTTGAATCAAAAAGCAGTGGGAGGCCCTTTCCTTCCTGACAGAGAGGCCTCATCCCCTCACATGAAGTTCTCAGCATCTGTCTCCATGTGAGGGACAGTCCCCCTTTAATAATCCACACTTTAAATCGATAGTCACCCCCGGGCTGGTGTCTGGGTTCTGCCCATTCCAGGTGTTTTCCAGGCCACTTCCCCCGATTATGTAACTTTGATCAAATCCAGATGCTGCAGAATGTTTGATAGAAGAGGTCAGATGGCCTTTGAGAAGAAAAGCATTTCTGTATTCATGACTCTGGTTTAATTTCCTGTGTAGCCCTGGTCTGCCAGAGCCGTGTGCTCACGCCCACGAGGTTGGGATCCTGCAGGGAAAGGCACATGGACTTTTTCAGGACGAAGAGAAAAGAGTCCCTCCTCCCCCTGTGTACTTTTTCATGTTAGATGATCAATTATATAAGCGTCAGCTGGCTTCTTCATGACCGTTTTTCTATTCTTGTAATTGTTCTCTGGTTATAGAAACAATTCACATTCACGATGAGAAGTATGCCAGGATATAGAAAAGAAAAAAGAAAACTTAAAATGTTTGTAATCCCACCACCCTGTGTTAAACTACTGTTAATGGTACTGTTGACAACTACCATGCATTAACTACTATTCACATTTTGGTGTATAGTTCCTTCTGGACTTTTTTCAATTTTTATAAAATTATGGATTGTTATAATATGTTTCCAAGTTGCTAGATATGTTTTTCCAAAAATATTTTGAATGACATTATGACTATATTCTTTTTTATGGATGGACGACAAACTAACCTATCTTAATGGATAAATATTTTGTGCTTTTCCTTTTTGGTGCTGTTATTTTAAAAATCAGTACATATAAGTCATTGGAGAAGGAAATGGCAACCCAGTCCAGTATTTTTGCCTGGAAAATTCCATGGACAGAGGTGCCTTACGGGCTGCAGTCAGTGGGGTCTCAGAGAGTCAACACAGCTGAGTGACTGAGCATATACAAATCATTGTTTGGGTCTCCTGGGATAAATTCCTCGAGGTGTATCTAAGGTGATGGAACTCCTCAAAGACTCAGTTCAGCTCCTGTTTCCAGTTTTTCTCCTAAAATGTTCCAGCAGTGTCTACATCAACTACTAGCACTGTATGAGAATGCCCATTGCATTGAAGTTTTATACTGTTAGCCTCAAGAAAATGTCCCTGCCCAACTTGACAGAGAATTTGCCTTTCTTTGATTACAAGAAAGGTTAACATGCTCTCCTTGTTTAGTAGTAATTTAAATTTTCTGTGCATTGCTTATTCATAGTTTTGGTTTAGTGGGAGTGTGTATGTTAGTCACTCAGTCACTTCCGACTCTTTGTGACCCCATGGACTGCGGCTCACCAGGCTCCTCTGTCCGTGGAATTCTCCAGGCAAGAATACTGGAGTGGGTTGCCGTTTCCTTCTCCATTTTTCAATGGAGGAGGGTTTTATCTTTTCCCTTTCGATTTTCAAGAGTTCTTTTATGTTAAGGTTCCTTTGCCTAATAAGTCTGCTTAATAAACGACCATAGACACTCTTTTGACTTAGTTTCACTTAACTGACTCTCTGCAGCGCGGAACGGCCTGGCTCCCTTCAAAACACACGCCTCTCTGGTGCCCACAGAGTCGAGCAGCCGCTCCTCTGCCACATTCTGCTCCCACCCTCTGAGTCACAAGCACACCCAGAGCCACTTGTGTTTCTTCCCACACCCCTTTTTTTCAGATATTCTGGTTTTATTACTCGGTTCATATGAAACCAGTGAAATCCAAATGTGAAGAGATTTGTCTATGAAAATTTAGGTCAGTGCTTTAGAGAGACTCTATAAATGCAGGTGTCTTTTAAAAAAATTGTTTCAGGACTAGGTGTGAGTGACACAACTGTGAACAGTTGGAAGGGATTGTCCTGGGATTTTATAGCGAGTGGCCCACCCTCTTCCTCCACCTGCAGGAATGTAGAGCTGGAACTGAGATGAGGCATCATGGGTGGATGGTAAGACAGCATCCAACTCTAATCACACACCCACGCTCAGGTCAGTCCTCGGCCCTGTCGTCAAGACTAGCAAATCAGTGTACATTCAGGCGGGGCTAGAGGATCTCATGTTTTAATTTTCATGAATTCCCTGCTGTAACCAGCTTTTTTGGTTGATTGGTCAGCCTCTGGTCATGATGGCACTAGATATGCTTTTAGAGCTATGTATACTGTAAGTACTCAGAGAACAGGGCCTAACACATCTCACTAAGCCTTTTGCACATTCTAGGAAATGATAGTGTCACAAGACCCTCTTCCTTGAAATTCTCTTTGCCTTCATGATTCACAGGATGAAATACCAAGCGCAGTGGTGACGTAATTTGGGACTTACTCTTTAGAAAAACAATTCCTGAAGATTCACTGTGGTCAGTAATACAAAACTAGGGTAGAAAAGGCTTCTTATTTATGTTCTATTGGTTTATTTCAAAGAGATTGTTTAAGAGTGTTTGTTTCTGAAAGTTTTCCAGCTGTGTTTCTGGAAGGTTAGCCTAGTCTCCCAGATACTTTAGGTGCCTCTAGTGTGTCCTTTGAAGTGACTACTGGAAAATCATGCCCACCCCTGAGATAGGTGTCATTCCCCAAGAAAACATGTTTCCCATAAAAAAGGGAAAAACGGAAACAATTTTGTTTTCTTGCTTTTGTGTTTTGGCATAAAAATCAGAATTTCCCACTTTCCTCCTTTTTAAAAGTTTGATTTCTTACTGTAGTGTCCTTAAATGAGCATTCGGATTTCACCCCATAATATTCTACAACTGCAAAGATCTACTTGGAGTAGATTTGCTGCCTTGAAAGAACCTGTGGAGAGTTTGAAGAGAGTTCGAAGAAAAAACAAATCGAAGACACTTCAGGAAAAAATACTGAACTGTGTTTAACCCCTTAGTGGGTAATAATCACACGTTCCTAACATAAAAGATGTTGATTGGTTTTCAACTTTTAGAATATACTTTGGCGATGGCACCCCACTCCAGTACTCTTAGCCTGGAAAATCTCATGGACGGAGGAGCCTGGTAGGCTGCAGTCCATGGGGTCACAAAGAGTAGGACACGACTGAGCGACTTCGCTTTCACGTTTCACTTTCATGCATTGGAGAAGGAAATGGCAACCCACTCTAGTGTTCTTGCCTGGAGAACCCCTGGTGGGCTGCCATCTATGGGCTCACACAGAGTCGGACACGACTGAAGTGACTTAGCAGCAGCATAGACAAAAATGGAAGACTTTGTTATGACAAAATAGAAGAACAGAACTTTTACACAAAGTAAAAGAAAATGAAAAGAAGGCCTACTTGGAGTATGTATGTGGGGAAGCAGGGGTAGGTAGACGGAAGGGTAGGAAGTTAATATCCTTATCTTGTGAGGTAAATCATTGAGAGATACTGACTCTAGCAGGGAGAACAGGAAATTAAAGTGGAAGTCTGTTACTGAAAATAGAAAGGTAAGTAGTTGAGCCTGGTGTGGGAGAGGGAAGGGCAGTTGTAATGATAGGATAGTTTGTGTTTAGAGAGATGGAGGCGATCACCAAAATAAGGCAACTGTTACCTCTGGGTAACAGAAGAGTGGGATGGAAAATGTTTGTCCTTCATTATAAGTCCCTCAACGCTATTTGATTTTTAAATTATGTATGTATGTTAACATTGGTACATTTGAAAACATTTTAAAGCAAGAACCTTTTGCTCTGTATTATAACATAAATTACCAATGGCAAAGAGGTGTGCGGGTGGACCGTCTCTTTCTCATATAATTCATTTTGAGTTAAAGAACTTAAAATTTAAACCGTTTGGCAACAGTAAGTAGTTACCTCTCAGGAGTGTAAATGCTTATGGTTTTTCACAAGATTTGGAAATAGAAGAGTCTCATTTTTTAACCCCCTTTTTTGTGAGTAAGTAGTATGTACACATATTAAGAAGTAAAAGTAAACCAGGAACGTATAATGTTCGAAACACAGATTTTGCTCCTGAGAATGAAACTCTTTTCCATTTCTTCTCTTTCTCTTCCAGAAGCCCTTCAGAGGCCAGTAGCATCTGACTTTGAGCCCCAAGGTCTGAGCGAAGCAGCTCGTTGGAACTCTAAGGAAAACCTTCTTGCTGGTCCCAGTGAAAATGACCCCAACCTTTTCGTTGCACTGTATGACTTTGTGGCCAGTGGGGATAACACTTTAAGCATAACTAAAGGTAAAGGAGCTGTGGGGCAGCTGCTGCTGGTTGCAGGAGACAGAGATGGGGGAATGTGGCTTGACTGGCCCCACCTGTGCTTGTTGAAAGAGCGGTTTGGAGTGCAGAGAGAGCCAGAAAAACTAGGAGCATCTTTATGAGAGTCACTTTTCCTTCAGGAGAAAAGTTCTTGAATAGTTCTTAGCAAAAGCAGAGCTTTCTCTATTTTGTATTGAAAAAGACATCTGGACCAAACACTGAAAACACTTTTTTTTTTTTTTTAAGAAAAAGTATTTTTCTACAAAAAGCTTCCTTATATTAGAAACTAGGGCACTTGAATAATAGATTTATAAAAACTGTGCCTATGTATTTATCTACATATTCACTGTCAACGGGAAACTGCATACTCATGCAGTTCTAAGTGCATCTATTTATGTGGACCTGCTAAAATGCTAAAATGAAGTAGGTATTTAGGAATTTGGAGGGTTTTTTTGGTTTGTTTTTTGTTTTTTTTTTTTAGTAATCACAGAAGAGTGAATGAGAATGAACGTGTTAGCTTTTAAACCTGACAAGTCCGGTTCGGGTTCTTTTCTTCTAAGGTGAAAAGCTCCGGGTCTTAGGCTACAATCACAATGGGGAGTGGTGTGAAGCCCAAACCAAAAATGGCCAAGGCTGGGTCCCAAGCAACTACATCACACCGGTCAACAGCCTGGAGAAGCACTCCTGGTACCACGGGCCTGTGTCCCGCAACGCCGCTGAGTACCTTCTGAGCAGCGGGATCAACGGCAGCTTCTTGGTTCGGGAGAGCGAGAGTAGTCCTGGGCAGAGGTCCATCTCACTGAGATACGAAGGAAGGGTATACCACTACCGCATCAACACTGCTTCTGATGGCAAGGTAGGCGGCCCTAGGCAGGGGTACCGATGGGCCTGGATGGGGGCCAGAGAACCTGCTGCTGGGCTGCTAAGTTCTTGCAGCAAAGCAAGATGTTTGAAACAGCAGGCATCATCCCACTAACCTGGTCAAAGACCCTCTGTGGAGGAGCAGTCGTGTGCAGTTAGAGGTCCGCAGCGTGATGTTCTTTCATTGTCCTCCTGGAGTGGTATGGTCAGCAGTTTCATAAGACAGGTGGACTGTTGGGTTGTGGACATACTTCTTACATTAAGACTCTCCCTTCTTAGAAAATCTCTTGTTATAGTAATTTATCCTTAGTGAGAATTCACACAATGGATGGTTATTTTTAAAGTGAAAGATCACCTTAATAGTACCTCTCCAAAACAAGTGTGGTACGTGGCCTTCTTCCTGTTGATAAAATCACGTGTGTATGTAATATTTTTAAATAAAGATGGGATCACATTATACCTATATATTTCCAAACCTGAGCTATAGTTTTGTAAAGGAGTTGATATATATGGTTTCTTGATCTTCCCATAAACAGTCATTAAGAGTCCATGAAGGGAAAGGAGAAATTTACATTTACTGAGTTCCTACTATTCTTTTAAACCTCACCTTAGTCCTCAGGACAGATAGTGCTTTTATCTACATTTTTGCATTAAGGAAATGAATTTTTGAAAGTGAAAGTCACTTAGTTGTGTCTGACTCTTTGCGACCCCAAGGACTAGACAGTCCTTGAAATTCTCCAGGCCAGAATACTGGCATGGGTAGCCTTTCCCTTCTCCAGGGGAGCTTCCCAATCCAGGGATTGAACGCAGGTCTCCCGCATTACAGGCAGATTCTTTATCAGCTGAGCCACAAGGGAAGCCCAAAAATATTGAAGTGGGTAACCTATCCCTTCTCCAGCTGATCTTCCTGACCCAGGAATCGAACTGGGGTCTCCTGCATTACAGGCGGATTCTTTACCAACTGAACTGTCAGGGAAGCCCCCAGTGAAGGTTTAGAGGGATAAAATTTCTTTATTGAAGATCACATAGTGAGTCATCAATGGAACCAGGCTCAGATTCCACTGTCTGCTTCATGCTGTCATCGAGGGTATAGATAGGTGGATTGTAGGCATGGGTCCAGATGGTGTATGTATTTTTTAATAACATGTATTGCGTGCATATGGTTTAAAAAAAGAAAATCAATTGCCATGAAACACAATTCTGTCCCCTAATTCAGTTCCCCTGCCCGGAGGCAACTACTGTGACCAGTTTCTCCCATAGTTCCTCTGTGTATACTTGTTTATACTTTTTAAGAAACACAAGTGATACATAATCTACACTGTTCCACATCTTGCTTTTCCAATCTAATAATATATTTTGGAGATTGTCTTATGGCAGCACATTCAGAGCTGCCTCATTCTTCTTAATGACTACATAGTATGGATTTTTTTTAAGCAGTTCCCTATTGGCCAATTTTTGGGCCGTTTCCAGTCTTTTGCTATTATAATGCCATTTTGAGGTGGATTTCAAGCCTTTAAAAAAAAATCTTGGCCCACTGTATGAAAAAAAAAAGAGCTTTACACCACCATCCCATATATACAGTAGTAACAGAAGGTTCAGGAAATCCTACTCATTACTCTTACTGTATGTAATGCACTCTGATATTTTGTATACCATTCTGTTCTGTTTCATTTAAAAACATTATGGGCATAATCCACTAAATTTATTCCGTAGACCCCACTGGTAGGTCATGACCAGCATTTTGAAATTATACTGCACATACTTCTTTGTGTACAGTCCAAGTTATGCAAGATAAGTTGCTAGAACTGATTGAAGGTTATACATATCTAAAACCCAGAGTGCGGCCTCATCAGCATGCTTTGCAGATGGTGCCAGATTACTTTCTTTAGGAATTGTGCAGATGTGTTTTCTCACCAGCAGTGTTGTGAGAGTGTGTTCCCTTTCCCCTCCTTAGCAGTCTGTTCTCAGACTTGCAAAAACCTATCACTGACTGGTAAAGATGATATCTCATTATGTTTACTATACCTGTGCTTCCTAAATTAATCTTTTCTTATACATTTGAAGTATACCAAATTTACATTTGCATTTAGGTATATTCTCTTTCATTGGTCTGTCTCTTCATATACCAATACCAGACTTTTTAATTGTACAACTTTAAAATATATTTTAATATCTGGTAGGGCTAGTCCTTTTTTTTTGGCCAAACTTCGGTGGCAAGCAGGGATCTTAATTCCCTGACCAGGGATCAAACCCATGCCCCCTGCATTGGAAAGCAGAGTCTTAACCACTGGACCAACCAGGGAAGTTCCTAGTCCCCTTTTCTTAATCTTGCTAGCATTTTCGTGGCTATTCTCACACATTCATTTGTATCATATAGACGCACAGTACATGTCTTTTTTCAGTGTTCTCATCTGATGTTTTTCTGATCCTTTCCGTCACTGCCCATGTCTTTACACCAGCACCAGAGTCTGTCTGTACGACAAACAGCATAGGCTGCTGTTGACGGGCGCCCAGAGTGCAGCCTCATCAGCATGCTTTGCAGGCCATTGTTCTCAGCCCAGCTGTGGAGCCAGGTCCTTCCATTCTGCGGATATATTCCAGGGTGCTAGGCCCTTTGCAACTTTGCCTTCAGGCCACAGGGGAGCCTTTTCAGTGAATTAGAACAGAGTGCACCACCCATGGCGGGGAGGTGATTTCCTGGAGCTGACAGCTTGCTTCCCATCTGTGCTGTTTACCCAGGGCGAGCTATGCTGCACCGCAGTAATCAGGCAAGGTCTGTACTGAACAGGATAATGGTTTCTTTTCCCTGGAGTTATTTAATCAGCATCCTTGGAACAGATGCAGGGCAGGCATGATCTAGTTTGACAACTCATTAGCTGGGGGTTGGTCTGAAATATTGTTAAAGCGGGGGAGAGAGCAAGGCCTGCGTGGATACATGATCTGTAGCATTCATCTAACGAGGAAGCCCAGCTCCCTGTCTGGAAGCTGGTGTGTGCCAGGTGGGTTCCTTTCATTCCAGGTAGTCCACGGGGAGCTGACCAGGCAGTGTCCATTACTGGGCAGCTCATGAGTATGTCCTAGGTTTCTTGACCCCCCCTCCCCTCCTCTGCCCCGCCCCCAGCAAAGACTCTCCGTTCAGCTGTCCCAGCACCTGGAGACTTCTCAGCCCATGGGGTCATCAGGTCACACTCGAGGGGACTCTGTTGGGTGGGGTCGTATTCCTGGAATGAGTGGAACAGCCTCAAAGTCGGAGGGAGGGGGAGGTATTACAGCGGCACATGGGACAACGTGGCTCGGCACTGAAAAACGCAGCTCGCATAGCAGAGCTTTGATGCAATCCTTTTTGGATTTCGAAGGGGAAAATTTAAAGTTTGGTGGGAGGAATAGGCCAGGGTTGAATAAGTCTAATTCTTATTTTCAAATTAGCTAATCTTTAGGAAACAACTGAATTTTTAGAAGATTCTTCTCTCAGGCCCCACAGGATTTCTTTCTGCCTCCACCCTCTTGGCTCTGGTTTCAGCAGCCCTTGTGGCTGGTCCGTCAGCCTCGGGCCCCAGAGCCCAGGACTCCGGGAGTCTCAGGCGAGCCTCTTGGAAGGGCCATACCAAACAGCCATTGTTGTTTCCTGGGTGTCCTGCGAGGTTTAACAGTCTCTAGATTCCCTGGGGTTTGGTTTTTGTTCTTGATGCTTTCTTAAAGCCTGGAACTCTCTGCCAGCAGAGTTAAAGCGGAATTAAAGGCTGCTGTTCCTCCTCCACCACCCACCCCCGTCCTTCTCCCCTTGTTTGGTTATTTGTGTCTCTATCTTTCTTACTTGGCGGGACGCCACTGCCAAGCCCCATAGCTCCTCACAGCCCTCGGTAAGTGTTTTTCCTGCCTTTCTTCAAAGAGCCGCCCAGTTGGCGTTTATTTTCACGGGCTGCTGAAGTCAAAGATTTGGGGTTGACAGGAGCAGAATCTGGGCCTAGCTTTAGCAGAGGTGGCATGACGGGGCACCACCTGTATCACCTCTCATGTCTTTAAGACCTGCCCGCCCTGACACTGGCTCAGCAGGTGCAGGCACCTGGTGAAAAGCCTGCTGAACCAAGCTGACCTTCCCTAGTCCAGGAGACCAGGGGGAATTATTAGTGAGGACTGCCTTCCTGCTGGTGTTTGAGGAGCTTGGGAGTTGCTGGGCAGGTGTCACTTCTGGCCTCACAGCCTGTAAATCACACATCCGAGGTCGGACGCCAAGGTCCGAGGCAGCCAAAGGTTGCCCAAGTCCGATGAGCCCGTGAGCCTGGCTGTCAGGAGGAGAGCTGTTCCTGGTGAGTGTCTCTGACAGGCCCCATCTCTCGGGTCCCCGCGTGATTAGGAGGACGTGCAGCCCTGGCTGAGCACCCAGAGTGTTTACGTAACTGGGCGCATAGCGTGGTGACATGCCAGTCATAATGCTCATTTCACTTTCCCCTGTGCACATGCCATGAATTCCTGATGACGATTCCCCCAGTTCACTAAGCAACATGCCGCTCACAGAGCAGCCCTAAGCAGAAGGAGGCCCCCAGACTTGACTCTTAGAAGATGGCTGTGCCGTCCGTTGAAGGGAGAGCAGTGTCAATATTTAATAAGTGTCGGGATGTAAATTTTATGTTGAAAAATGAACTGAGTCTCAGGGTCTGTAAATTTAATTATTGAGAAGGATAAAGTTTGCCCAGTCAGTGAAACCTCCCATCATTCTGAAATCTCTTAACCAAGGAGCTTGAGAGGGAATCAGCTGAGACCAAGAACAAATTCTGCATAAACTAGGGCTTAGGGGAGCCATTAGCATTCTGTGCAACTGAGTGAACTTGATCCTCAGGTTGGAGAGCACCGCTTTCAAGCTGACGGGGAGAAACGGGAGCCCAGCAGGCGGAACAGGCTCTTCTTCTGCCTGTGCTGTGCACAGATTTCCAGGCTGGGAGGGTCACTCTGGTCCAAGGGGGATGCCTTCTTGGAATGGCTTTTCCCTCCTCTCATCACTCCTTGGTAGGAAAAGTGCCCACCAGCTGAGCAGCCAGAGAGAAAAGGACTTGGGGGTGGTCTGCAGCCTATAGTGGTGCAGTCAGACTTTTCCAGAAGAAGGACAGGGGTTAGGAGCTCTCCCTACGTCCCCCACTCCGTCATCTTTGTGAACGGCAGGTGCACTGGTGACTTAACACTGACTGGGGTGTTGTGTCATCAGTGTGCAGACATTAAACTGAGGGCAGTCTCAGCAGTGCCCTCCTCTGCCAGCCCCCAATCCTGCCTCATTCAGAGGGCCTGCGGGTGGCCCATGGCCTCTCCCTAGAGCGGTTCACTCATGGCTTGGTCCTCGGCGCTCTGAGGTGTGAAGGTGGGGCCTCCTCACCCTGACTGGTCCTTCCACCCAGAGGCGCCCTCTTCCTGAGGGACAAGCTCCCCAGGGCTGCAGAATCGTTCTGCATGGTTCTTAGGGTTAGAATTTTATTTTAGTAGAATTGCTATAAAAAGAGTGCAGATTATAAACCTGTAAGCCAGAATCATTCCTGAATATTCATTGGAAGGACTGATGCTAAAGCTGAAACTCCAATACTTTGACCACCTGATGCAAAGAACTGACTCATTTGAAAAGACCCTGATGCTGGGAAAGATTGAGGGCAAGAGGAGAAGGGGACGACAGAGGATGAGATGGTTGGGTGCATCACTGATTCGATGGACATGAGTTTGAGTAAACTCCAGGAGTTGGTGATGGACAGGGAAGCCTGGCGTGCTGCAGTCCATGGGGTCGAAAAGAGTTAGATATGACTGAGCGACTGAACTGAAATCACAATTTGCCACTGGCTTGCCTGATTTTTAAAAATTTGTCGTCTTCGCAAGGAAAGAAAGATCTCTTATTAAGCACTCCGGTTTACCTCTTGAGAGCTATAGGTGGGATCTACTTATATATTTGTTGTTATTTCCTTCCTTTAAACTGTTTTTACTGCCTAAAATTGCAGACATGCAGAGAGTAACAAAGCCTTCTGTTGCCAACAGCTGAGACCGCAGCCCTGTCATAGGTGTTCTGGGCTTTTTCTTCCTGTGTCTTTTTTTTCCTTAAGTAGGGAGTTAATAGAGCTGCAGCTGACTGATCCTGTTCCTTCTGTCCCTCTTGCCTCAGGCATCACCACTGTCCCAAATCTGTATTCCTTCTTCCCACATCTTTGCAGTTTGGGCAAGGCTTACGAACACCTAGTCGTGATTTTAAAGATCCGTTCCACCTTGAGCGATTGTCAGCTGCCCTCAGTAAGCTAGCAGAGTCACTTGTATGCCTGGATCCCGAGTGTTCTCTGTGAATTTTAATGTGAATTGGTTTTGGTAAGGAAATACCCCCTCACTGCATCATTGAACCAAAAAGAAGGAAGAAAGATAGCCGTCCTGTCCTCGTGCTGCTCTCTGCCAGCCTCTGCCTTTGCCTTCCTCCCCTTTGCATGTTCAGATGAAGATGCCACATGGAGGGGTTCGCTGTGTGGGTGCTCACCTGCTATCAGTCTCAATTTGAGACTGACGTGTATTTGTGTGTCTGTCCCTTTTCCTTACTTCCCTGTGCTGGAGGGGGGCTGTGTGGCCTCTGTGTAGCCCTCCATGCCCCCACTCTGTCCTGAGAGAGAGCTGGCAGGGCATCCCACATGGGCACGCCACAGGCATTTGCAAGTCTTGGCCTTTGATGCTTCCTACTCAGCCCAAATCGAGGGAGTAGCAGTGAGGAGATTTATGTTTTATTTAGTGATTTTCACCTCTGATCACTGTTGTTGCTGTTCCGTTGTTAAGTCATGTCCAACTCTTTTGCAGCCCCGTGGACTGTAGCCCTCCAGACTTCTCTGTCCATGGGATTCTCCAGGCAAGAAATACTGGAGTGGATTGCCATTTCCTCCTCCAGGGGATCTTCCCTACCCAGGGATCAAACCCACATCTCCTCCATTGGCAGGCGGATTCTTTACCACTGAGCCATCAGGGAAGCCTGATCACTGTTTAGTTCTAGATAATTATATCATTATAAGTTTAGGGTAATAAACATAATTATTATAATTCATTTTCATTTTAATCAGTAAATACTAAGTTCTCCTGTTTATTAATTTAACCAACAGCATTTATTGAGTACCAGTTATGTGCTTGTATCTTTTTCTGGACACTGGGGACACAGGATAAAAGCGGATGGCCGAAGGGCTCTATTCTCATGAAACTGGGATTCTGGTAGGTGGAGACAGACAGTAACCAAGCAGGTAGACCAGGAATCATCAGCCTGAGGTAAGTACAGTGCGGAGAAGTAAGACAGGTGATGAGAAGACGGGCGCTGAGCCGTGACTTTGCGTTGGCCAGTCAGGGAATACTTCATGGATGCTGCCAGTGTGCTCAGGCTGGTTACAGAGAACCAGACGTGGCGGTCAGGCAGGTGGAGGATTTCACAGAGAAACACAGCGTGAGTGATTTTTCTCCACCCGGGGTCCTGTGTGGAAGGTGGTTCCTCTGAGGGGCTGCTGTGTGTTAAGGCTCCGCAGACAGAGCTGGCCTCCTGAGTCGCTGGGTTCTGCTCGCTGGCTGAAGGCTGTCCCTGTCTCCTCAGCTCTACGTCTCCTCAGAGAGCCGCTTCAACACGTTGGCCGAGCTGGTCCATCACCACTCCACTGTGGCCGACGGGCTCATCACCACTCTCCACTACCCGGCCCCCAAGCGCAACAAGCCCACCGTCTACGGCGTGTCCCCCAACTACGACAAGTGGGAGATGGAGCGCACAGACATCACCATGAAGCACAAGCTGGGGGGCGGCCAGTACGGAGAGGTGTACGAAGGCGTGTGGAAGAGATACAGCCTGACGGTGGCCGTGAAGACCCTGAAGGTAAGCCCGGGACGCGCCCGGCGGGCCGTCCAGCGAGGCCAGGCGCTCGCGGCGCCTCAGTTCCGGGGAGCCCTCCGACGCCTGCCTGCGCGCCCAGCCCCAGGCCTGACTCCCCGGCACACGCCGTCTGGGTTTCTATGAGCGGGTTGACTCACTCTCTTATTCTCCACGTGTTTCCACATATGCTGAGAGCTGAGAAGTGCTATGGGGTTTTTTTTTGGTGTAAAACGATTAGTCATTTGAAGGAGTTTTTTCATTCTATGGCAAGGGTGTTTTAAAGCTGCGGCTTTCCGTTCAGTTTGTGTGGCATTTGAATCACTTCCTGTTGAGTTAAGAGGGCGGGGGTGGGTGGGCAGGGAATCTCTTTCTTGAGTTTTGTAGGAAACAAAACCAAATCTGTGGGTTTTTTTTTTAGATGTGAGAGCAGATGCACCAGGTGTTTCTAGTAGGTTCTAGTTCTCTGTATCACGTGTCCAGACGCCTAGAAAGACGAGTGTGGGGCTGCCCCCACCAGGAGGCGTTAAGAAAACACGAGGGCTTCTTGCTAACTCAAATGCTGTCTATTCTGTGCCCTTACCTGTGGCTTTCCCGCTCAGCTGATGCCTAGTGTTTTTCGTGTCCAGGCGGCTCTTAGGATGCCCAGGGAGGGAAGTTTTCATTTGCAGGCCTCCACCTCCTTAAAAGTGTGACCCACAGTTTTAGCTGTGGCGAGAGTGTCCCCTAGTGTTGACCTGTGTGGTTTTCACTTGTTTTAAATAAACTTCTGATTCCATTGAGCTGTGCCCAGAAATGGGAGAGAGGGGAGCTCCATTTTTCAGCTATTGGCAGAGAAGCAGAACTGAAACACCCACCCCTGGGGAAAACGAACCCGAGTGTGTACGTGCTTCTTTTCGAAGGTCGTTCAGGTACATGTGGCCAGAACGCCTGCCCTTTTGGGACCCAGTTAATGCCCTGATGCTCTCACTCAAAGGCATGACAAAATAGAAGTTGTGGTTTCCGGTTGCTGCGAAGTGACACTTTAGAGAAAAGATCCCATTCTTTAGTCCCAGAGACCAAAGGTGGCTTCCTGGCCTTCGTACTGAGCGCATCCCATTAGCTTGGTCCTTGGATGCAGGATTGATACACTTGGTGGGGGGGATGGCATGAATATTTTGAGGACTCCTGTATATTTTCCAGATAGTGAAGAATTTGGTAAATGCTTATCAAGTTTTAAAAATCCTCTCATTTGCCAGACCCTGAGCTTAACACTGGGGTTGTGAAAAAGGAATTGGACAGACTTCTGGCCTCGGGCCGCACCTAGGCAGTTAGAGTGGTCTGTTTGGAAGAAGGCAGTCTGGAAAGTGCAGGTGTTAGTCTCTCAGTCGTGTCCACTCTTTGCGACCCCACGGACTGTGGCCCACCAGGCGCCTCTGTCCATGGAGTTCTCCAAGCAGAAATACTTGAATGGGCAGCCATTCCTGTCTCCAGGGGATCTCCTTGACCCAGGGCTCGAACCCGGGTCTCCTGCACTGCAGGCAGACTCTTTACTGTTGAGCAACCAGGGAAGCCCTACTCGGTTGTCTAGTTAGTAGGAGAAATGGGTCGGTGTGCCACTCCCTGCACCATGTGTGACGGAGGCTGTGATCGCGACAGGAGCTCGGAGCTGTAGCGCTACGTGGGGACGAGAGGAGGGATGGGTGAGTGCTGCTGGCCAGGGAGAGGGCAGGACGGACCCTAGCCAGCCACAGGAGGAACAGGGTGAGCAAGGGGACGGAGCTGGGAGAGGGAGGTAGAGGGCAGAGTGGACTCGGCATGTCTCAGAGCCCTCGAGCCCGCCTGAGGAGCTGGGGTGCTATCCCGGAGGCAGTGGGGCACCCTGAAGGTTTTGATACACAGGAAGAAGGTGATCGGATTCACTGCTCCTGGGGCAGCCCTGTCAACGGGCTTTGAATGAGCTCAATGGAGGCCTGGCGACGGCACGGCGATGCGTGCTCCCACGTCCCCATGTGGCCACAGCTGCAGACCAGACCCCGGGAGACAAGGCCTTGGCTGGCTTGCAGAACTGGTCAAGGCCCAGGCGCTACCCACATGCTTGCCAGGATTTGCCAAAGCCAAACAAGAGGAAAGGCACAGACAGACAGCGGTCTGGGAGAGGCCTATTCGAAAACTTGAGGAGGAGGTAGCAGCTGCACTTGGGGAAACCGTAGCCCACTAGCTGTGCTGAGCCCTTGTTTTCTGAATGACTGAAGAAGATGCTTCTAGAGGAGAGGCTCCCTGGAGCTCAGGGGGGTTTTATTCTACCTGTATATCACAATTAACTGGAAGTGGGTACCTTCCAGAATGTACTTCTCTAATGATGTGTTATTAAGCTTTTTATACTTTTAATGATTTTCCCTAAGAGCCTTATTAACTTATGATCCCGCAGTTCATGAAAAAAAAACTACAGAACATAGTTGCATAGATTTCTGTGACCAGTCAGTCATTCCCAGTGGCAGCTAATTAGGGAAGGGGGAGTGTGTCATTTTCTAGAGGTGGATTAACCCAATAATAAGGTACTGAGCAATGGCTAAATAAATGATCCCTCCTTCTAGGCCACTCTGCTCAGAAAACATGTGCACAGTATGTTTCTCGCTTATCAGATCAGCCTGGTGTCAGCATTTGGGGCGTTCATCTCCACTACAGACGTGGAGAGTTTGTGTGGGCTCTAAGTGGCAGTGGTGGCTGTCGTTTACTGATGCTCCCAACGTGCCTGGCAGAGTCTGAGTGCTTCATGCTCTGCATAGAGCATCTCATTTAATCCTTCCAACCTGAAGAGAAGGCTGCTGATTACCCCGACCATTTCAGAGGTGAGAGACCTGAAGCAGGGGGAGGTTCACTAACTGGCCTGGCGTCAGTTGCATGGCTGGCAGTGACAGAGGCAGGGCGTGGACCCAGACATCCTGCTGCAAAGCCCAGGTCTTTCTAAAAATTGTTACGCAGCGTCTGATTCCTCGTATACCATGATGAATACACAGAAACTACAGTTGCGCACCTTAAAAATCACCTTTCCCCAGCCCCACCCCCACCCCATTCCCTTCCCCCACAGGCTGTGACCTGCCTTTCTCTTGAAGACACCTTAGGAAGTCCTCATGTTCTAGCCCAAGCTTTTGTCCGATTAGCCAGTTCTCACTGAGGCCCTCTTTATCCTTCCTGTTTGGTATCGCAGGGCCCTCTGCAGACAGAACCAGACCCTCCTTAACCAGCGGGGGAGCAAGGCCCTGCTTTTAACCACCACTGTGTATTGATCCTCCAGGCAGCACTGGTCTCTTCCCTTCAGGGAAAAAGGAAGACCAGAAGAGAGAAAAAGGGGACTGTAGGTTGACCCCTTTTCATACTGATATGGGGTTCTCAAGGCAAGAATACTGAAGTGATTTGCCATTCCCTTCTCCAGTGGACCACATTCTGTCAGACCTCTCCACCATGACCCACCCCTCTTGGGTGGCCCCACGGGCATGGCTTAGTTTCATTGAGTGGGAGAAATATCAATAACCTCAGATATGCAGATGACACCACCCTTATGGCAGAAAGTGAAGAGGAACTAAAAAGCCTCTTGATGAAAGTGAGAGAGGAGAGTGAAAAAGTTGGCTTAAAGCTCAACATTCAGAAAATGAAGATCATGGCATCTGGTCCCATCACTTCATGGGAAGTAGATGGGGAAACAGTGGAAACAGTGTCAGACTTTATTTGGGGGGGCTCCAAAATCACTGCAGATGGTGACTGCAACCATGAAATTAAAAGACGCTTACTCCTTGGAAGGAAAGTTATAACCAACCTAGATAGCATATTCAAAAGCAGAGACATTACTTTGCCAACAAAGGTCCATCTAGTCAAGGCTATGGTTTTACCAGTGATCATGTATGGATGTGAGAGTTGGACTGTGAAGAAAGCTGAGTGCCAAAGAATTGATGCTTTTGAACTGTGGTGTTGGGGAAGACTCTTGAGAGTCCCTTGGACTGCAAGGAGATCCAACCAGTCCATTCTGAAGGAGATCAACCCTGGGATTTCTTTGGAAGGAATGATGCTAAGGCTGAAACTCCAGTACTTTGGCCACCTCATGAGAAGAGTTGACTCATTGGAAAAGACCCTGATCCTGGGAGGGATTGGGGGCAGGAGGAGAAGGGGACGACGGAGGATGAGATGGCTGGATGGCATTACTGACTTGATGGACGTGAGTCTGAGTGAACTCCGGGAGATGGTGATGAACAGGGAGGCCTGGAGAGCTGCGATTCATGGGGTCGCAAAGAGTCGGAGCGACTGAACAACTGAGCAACTGAACTGAACTGAGGTTGACCCCTGTGGTGGGAAACTGGAATTACAGCAAAGGCCTCCTCATGGGGAACGTTTAGTTTGAATTTTGACAGTCTTGAGCTGCCTAGTAAAAGTTTGTACATCAGTCATCTTTGTATAAAACATCTGTGTAAGTAATATAATTTGGAAAAGTCTGCCATTGATCTAATTGTGTTAATATTGACTCATAAGCTAGCTGACAAATTTACTGTTAAAATAGTGGAAAATAGCACTGTTGAGAAAAGTTGGAGCTTAGCCCCGTCTTCAGCTGCTGACCTGTTTTTCCAGTAGGTGATATATATACATAGTTCCCTCCACCCTTGAGTGTCATGTCCTTCTGGAAATAGTCCACACGTGTGTTCTCTTTTTAACCATGTGGTAGCCTGCTACAGATACAGCTCTGAACCTTCTGTTGCTGTATCTTGGCAGTTCCTCCTTGACAGTACTCGGAAGGTGGCCTTGGTTTTGGTCGATATTTTAGTATCTTACCAGCCTTCCGTAGACATGCGTCTTCTCTCCTCTCCTTTGCTGTTACACGCAGGGTACAGGGACTCTCCGTGTTTGCACGTGTGGGAGACTGAGCTGGTAGGTCAGTTCCTCTGAGAAGAAACTGCTGGGTCCACGTGCTCGTACCGGCGCGCACTCCAGCACCCGTGCGGAGGAGGTGCCTGTTCTCCGCACCTGCGCTGGCACAGTGTGTGTTCGGTTTGGGTTTTGCATTTGTCACTCCCCCGGCCCTCCCCCAGGAAGCTGGTCTTACTGGAGAGCTCCAGTCACAAGCAGACAAGGGAAGGCCCCAGGACACCAGGAACCCTGGCCAGTCTCCGCGGTCGCTCTGGCTTCGTGAGGAGCCATGTGCTGGGGAGAGGGGCTGCTGCCCTGTCACGTGGGTTCCCTCTGGCCATGGAGCTCAACACGGCTATACTACTGAGGACCAGAGTCTGGGGTTCCTCTCCGAGATCGTCCCTTATGGACTTTTCACTTGTGCTTTAAGCCCCCCCCCGATTTGTGAACCAGCCGCCTTCCTCACTCTAGCTCAGAACCTCCCCTGTCTCTCCCGCGTGTTGATCCTGGTCGAGCTGATGGTGCGGGGTGGCACTTCAGTGTGCTTGTAACTGCACTCCTCTGACGCTGGGTAAACACGAAACGTGGAAGCTGATCTACCTTAGACACGAGCCCAGCCCGGCCAAGAGAGAGGTCTGGAGAGGAATGAGAGCTGGGCTGGACTTAAAAATGGTGTTCTCTCCTGTGCCGTAGAGTTCCTGCTTTTGGGGATGAGGCCAGTGAGCAAAAAGGATGAAGCTACCTGTGACTTGTTGAGTCTGAGAGAATGTGAAAAAGACCCCAAAACCAATGTTAAGTAAAGAACCAGCCTGTCTTCCATACAAGCAATATGTTTAGCCTGCTTCTCAGGAATAGAGATCAGCTGTCTTAATAATAGTGACAGTGAATCCCCCAGAGTGGTGATGACCGTGTTCTGAGTGCTGCCCTTGGCGCTGTGTACGAGCCAAGTAATGCCTTCTTTCCGTTCGGTAGGCAAGACGACAAGTCCAGCGATACTGTCACCTGTCACGTAGGTGACTGACCGTGGTGACACAGCAGCAGAGCTCGGTGGGGATACCTCACGAGCATCGTCTTAACCACTGGGCCAGCCACAGCTTTCATCCACATCCAGTCAGGCCTCGTGAAGAGAGGCCGGGGGACCCATCTCCCTCCTTGACAGACAGGACTGAAATTCACAGCCTTTACTCACAGTATGGACTTCGCCCTAATCATTCAGAATTCCTTTTATTTTACTATGTAAATGGAAGAAACCTCTTCAAAAAGGTGATGGAGATTTTTTAAATGAAAGGACTATAACAGGATAGCATTAGGGATATTTCCAGTTTAACACAGCTACCAATGTAGGATGCTGTTAGTAGTTTAAGTTAAAAATTGAACCAGGCCTGCTTCCAGCAGGGGGAGACAAGTTCACACAAGATTGTCCTGAAAGACAAAAAACAAGGAGTTATTTATACTGTCCACATGCCGTGTGTGTGTCTGCATGTGTGTGTGTGAGTGAGTGAATGAGCGGAGAGAGAGAAGGATGCCTTTGAAAGCCGAAGAGTTCCTTTGCACGTCCACGCCCCTCAAGACCTGGAACGTGGTTCTTGTAGAAGAGTCAGTAGCTACAAGAGCAGTATTACTTCAGAAATGATCTCACTCTGCGTGGTTCGTTAGGGGGCCTTTACGCCGACAAGCCTTCATTCGAGGGCTGCTTGTTGAACGTACTGTTCGCTGAGCAGGAGTCGTACAGGCCCTGGTCCTTCCCGTGAGTGGCATTGAGTCCCGTGGTTCCGGCAGGCACTTGCCCCCCAGCCATCCGTAGTAGTGTGTCGCCCTGGTAGATCAGAGCCTGCCGCCCCAGAGACAGTGGGGTCCTGCAATGCGGGAGACCTGGGTTTGATCCCTGGGTTGGGAAGATCCCCTGGAGAAAGGAAAGGCCACCCACTCCAGTATCCTGACCTGCAGAATTCCATGGACCGTGTAGTCCATGGAGTCTCAAAAAGTGGGACATGACTGAGCAGCTTTCACTTTCACCCTGGTAGATCAGAGCCCACCATGCCAGAGACAGTGTGGTCTGCTCAGCGTGCTTAGGACAGAGAGGACTTGAAGAATTAAACAGCCAGGAAGGTGGTGGCAGGGGTGTGTTCTTTTCCCACCCATGCAGCTTGACACAGACACCACCCAGGATGTTTAACTGACCTTAGAATGGCTCACCTTTTTTAAAAAAAAACAACTTTCTTTCTTTCTTTTTGGCTTTGCTGGGTCTTGGTCGCTGCATGGCTTTTCCCTAGCTGCGGTGAGTGGGGCCGCCACTCTCGAATTGCGGTCCGTGGGCTTCTCAGTGCAGTGGCTTCTCTTTTTGCAGAGCACAGACTCTAGAGCACTCAGGTTTCCGTAGTCGCAGACGTGGGCTCAGTAGATGCTTAACAAAATCTGCAAACAATAAACACTGGAGAGAGTGTGGCGCAAAGAGAACCTTCTTACTCTGTTGGTGGGAATGTAAATTGATACTATGGAGAACAGTATGGAGATTTCTTTAAAAATTAGGAATTAATTGTGGCTCATGGGCTTAGTTGCTCTGCAAGGCACGTGGAATCTTCCCAGACCAGGGATGGGACTCAGGCCTCTCGCATTGTTTGGTAGATTCTTTTCTTTTTTAAATTTATCTAATTTTAATTGGGGGATAATTGCTTAACAGTGTTGTATTGGTTTCTGCCATACAGCGACATGAATCTGCCATAAGTATACATGTTTCCTCCCTTTTGAACCTGCCTCCCACCTCCCACCACATCCCACCCTCTAGGTTATCACAGAGCACCAGTTGAGCTCCCTGCTTCCTGCAGCAAATTCCCACTGACTGTTTTACATATGGTAATGTATATGTTTCTATCTCAATTTGTCCCATCCTCTCCTTTCCCCACTGTGTCCACAAATCTGTTGTCTATGGGTCTCTAACACTGCCCTACAAATAGGTTCATCAGTACCATGTTTTTAGATTCCATATGTAAGAGTTAATATGATACTGGTTTTTCTATTTCTGATTTACTTCACTCTATGTAACAGGCTCTAGTTTCATCCACCTCACTAGAACTGACTCAAATTTGTTCCTTTTTATGGGTGTGTATTATTCCCTTGTATATATGCGCCACAACTTCTTTATCCATTCATCTGTTGAAGGACATCTAGGTTGCTTCCATGTCCTGGCTGTTGTAAATAGTGCTGCAGTGAACACTGGGGCACATGTGTCTTTTGAAATAGTTTTCACAGGGTATGTGCCCAGTAGTGGGATTGCTGGGTCATACGGTGGTTTTAAGGAATCTCCATACTATTCTCCATTGTGGCTGTTATTAACTTACATTCCCACCAACAGTGCAAGGAGGTTCCCTTTTCCCCACACCCTCCCCAGCATTTGTCGTTTGTAGATTTTTTCATGATGGCCATCATCTCATACAGTGAGGTGATACCTCATTGTATTTTGGTTTGCATGTCTCTAATAATAAGCAATGTTGAGCATCTTTTCGTATTTATTAATCATCTGTATGTCTTCTTTAGAGAAATGTTTGTTTAGGTCTTCTGCCAGTTTTTTTATTGGGTTGTTTGTTTTTCTGATATTGAGCTGCTGCTGGGTGGATTCTTTACCACCGAGCTACCAGGGAAGCCCTCACCATTTCTATAGGGCAGTAAATTATGTCTGCGTTTCAGTCCCACCAAGCCCTGAGCTGAGTGATTCAGGGCGCTGACACATCCTCACTGGTCCTTCTTCGCTGGTAAACACGATTGACCAGAGCAGGACAGCGCTCAGTAGAGGGCGACCTGTCCTCTGGAGGTCATCCCCAGGTGCCAGGGTGGGAACCGGCAGCTACAGTGAGTAGGACACTTTAGCTCTTTGTTTCCCAGAGGGGCCGCAGGTACAGTGTAAAGAAAGCTCCACTTTTAAAGTAGTTGATAAAGCTTTCTTCTTGGGGAATCTGGTTTTCAAGACGTGCTCTCCCTGTCTCCCCTGCAGTCTTGCTCTTCAGACAGACTCAGACTCCATGTTGAAACCTGGGAGGGTAGGGTCTCACTTCCCTCGTTGGCCTTTATAGCAACAGACTACATCACATCTCATCCATTGGCTTCTTCCTTTGGTGGTCAGAAAAGAGGTCTCCCCGACATAAGCCCACCCCCATGATCTTGATAACAGGGCCAACCCCAGGACCCAGCATCGCAGCACTCCCCCCTGATAGGTGAGGAAATGTAGAAATATTGTCACGTTTGCTCTGGGCTTATGCTAATACCTTTGTCTCCCCTTGGCGTTTAAATACTGTGAACTCGCTAAAACGTGGTGTGGGCTGGTGATCACATTTATGAACCCGTTGCTAGGGGAGCTGCTAGTGAGGCTTGTTTTAGGATCTGAGTAAATTGACCTGACAGGTAGTGGCGATTGCTTCATTAAGGGCTGCTTGAGACCACGTTCTTAAAAAACTCAGCGTCCTGTCTTGCTGCCACATCTTGAGGCCCTGGTTCTTTGGTAGTGCTATACATCTTTTTGTGTCATCAAGGTCCCTTCTCTTGAATCAAGTACCTTTGGGATTCTTCAAGTGATTTTTTTTTTTTTTTAATGTTAAACGTTTTGGGAGTCCTTGGAAACCAGCCGTTCCTTAGGGAAGTGGTACCATGCTTGTGGTGGTTGCCTTCACACATCTCCCTCCCTCCCCGTAAACTTCACTAGGTGATGGAAACAAGTAGTCTGCATGGAGTCACCAGAGCAAGTCACCAACGTACCTAGCCGGCTTTGCTGTCGTGCTCAGGGTGAGAATTCAAAAGCTCCACGCCATAGTGGAAAATTCTTTGTGCTGTTGGGCTGATGACTGGCTACCTTGGAACCTGTCCAGAAGGATGCCGTGGTTGAAACTGGTGGACCAGGATCATTGCCCGTCAGAGCTCCAGCTTGTGTTAACCATTCAAGTCGTACTTCCCCACTTGAACACTTTCCTTGCTGAGATAATGTCATCACTTCTTTCCTACAGGAGGATACCATGGAGGTGGAGGAGTTCTTGAAAGAGGCTGCAGTAATGAAAGAGATCAAGCACCCCAATTTAGTACAGTTACTTGGTGAGTGTGAGGAGCTCTGAACTTTGAATTAAATTCTCCAAGTGATACAGGCGCTATTGGAGCAGAGGTGAATGGCTCACTGCCTTAAAGTTTCTGGTCTGTACGTCTGTTCCCCACCTGCATCAGCCCTTGGTACAAAGAGGCCTGTGTTGTATGAGTGTGTGTGTGTGTGTGTGTGTGTGTGTGTGTCCATGCACCCACACAAGTGAGAGATGGCGGGTGTGTGTGTCCGTGCACCCCCACAAGTGAGAGATGGGGTGTGTATGTGTCCATGTGCCCACACTAGTGATGGATGGCAGGTGTGTGTCCGTGCACCCACACAAGTGAGAGATGGGGTATGTGTGTGTGTGTCCATGTGCCCACATGAGTGAAAGAGAATATTATAACTTTTAGTTGATACCCGAAAGTGGTCAAGCACAAGTCTCAAATCAACATCTTGAAACGTAAGAATTTCAGAAGTTCCTTCCTGAAGCGATTCTGTACGTAGAAATATCCATATATCCATTGGGGTGATGACTTAGTGTGTTTGATGTGGCCCGGCCTCTGCTCTTGAACTCAGCGGCAGCCTCTTTCCTGTTGAAGCCCATGGGCTTGAGAGGAAGAAAAAAGGGGGGGACCACGTCCCTCCCACGGAAACATCATCTCAACCGGCGAGTGCATGGAGTCATCGCAGGACATGGGACCAGGATGTAGGGCAGAGTGAGAATCCGTCTCAGAAGCCTCATTCTTCAGGGCTCATCTTTTCTGGTGTGTGTTCCATTGGGAGCGGAGCGGCACGCTGAAGCCTTGTCTCGTTGGCAGGGGTCTGCACCCGGGAGCCCCCGTTCTACATAATCACTGAGTTCATGACCTATGGGAACCTGCTGGACTACCTGAGGGACTGTAACCGGCAGGAGGTGAACGCCGTGGTGCTGCTGTACATGGCCACTCAGATCTCGTCTGCCATGGAGTACCTGGAGAAGAAAAACTTCATCCACAGGTAGGAGCCCCAAGAGGCCGCCCTCCCCGCACCAGCAGAGTCACGGGGCAACAGTGGGACCCGGGCATCCTTTTACAAAAAAACACCCCAACCTACAAGGTCTTCTGGCTCAGCCTCTGACTTTTTTAGTGCTGGCAGCTGCTTGAACCTTGGAGCAAAGGCAAACACCAGGTTCCTGACGTTGCCAGGCTGAGAAGTATTTCACTGCAGAATCATTTTGGACTAAGAGGAATACTGAGTGAAGTTTATCAGAAGGCGCCCCTTTTCATTGACAGGGCTCCCTGTGACATAGGGCACCTGTTACTCCTCCAGGGCTGGGGCTCATCAGTAGTGTTGTGACCCCTTCCCAGCAGCCGCTGGCGTGTTTTTTCCCCACAAGCTCTCAGAAACGGCCCTACATGGGTTTTGTTCCCGTGTTGTGTGTGTATGTGTTTTCCCCTCCCTTCTGGTAATTATCATTTCATTCTCCACTTAACTTGCTGTCATCTGGTTCAGGGATGTTTCCACCATTGTCAGGATTGTGTATGCGTAGTTCTAAATTAAGCATCTTGGCTGCTTCAAAGCCTGGAGTGTTCTGACCTTCAAGCATGCCACAATTATCTTGGTCTCCACATTCTTTGCTGGTGGAAATGGCTTCCTAGCAGAGTGACGGCCTGTGCAGAACAGGGCCTGATGGGCTTTGCCGGAGTCCTCTATACAAGATGTTCTCCAGCCACCGTGGTGACCTTTCCTTCCCAATTAACTCAAGTATGAAACCTGTACACGGAACTTCGTAGTGAGGAGTAAGAGGAGCGTGTGTGAACTGCTGGCGGTGCCTTGTATGACAGATTTTTCTCTGCTCCATGAGAGTCTGCTTCAGAGGCTCCTGTCACTCAGGAAAGTGAACCCTCTGAGGCTGCAAATTGAAATTTCTTGACTTCTGGTTTGCCTTGCATGGCTCGATTCATTCTCTCTTCATTCACGCAAACTTAAAATGCTTTACTGAAATCCTATTAGGCACAACCCTCCTGAATTTCCTTTCCCTCTCATTGCTGGTGATCAGGCTATCTCACACAGCCATCGCCTTCAGCGGGTGCCTCTTCTCACCCCGCACTCCAGGTTGCCTTGAGATTTCATGGTTAACGTCCGTGAACCAGAGATTAGGCTCCTGCCTCCATGGGAGAATCAGGAGGCGAAAGGAAGCCGATTATACAGGAGAGAATCCATAGGATACATTTGGATACGCATCAGGAAGAAATAGGAAAGTGGGAAATACAATTTGGATAAAGAATGTCGTGGGCTTTATTTTATCCTGTTGAGTCTAAATAGGACAAGCAGAGACTCACGCTGAGTAAGTTTCTCGAGATCAAGGCCTGGCCTGGATGTCCGCTCCTGGTGCCTGGCACAGGGTAGTAGTAGCTGAACAGACTCCTAAGGACACTGTCCCCAGGCATCAGTCAGTGCTCTACTGTGAATTCACTACCACGTACAGCCACCCTAAGAAGCAAGCACTGCTATCATCATCTTCATCTTATGGGGGAGAGAACCGAGTCCTAGGGTGATTTGCTCACTCCAGGTCCTGGGGCCAGGGAGCCTGTTCCCCTGCCACCCTCTGCAGGTAGAGCTTTGTGGTTACTATTTACAAGTAGATGTATTTGTTTAGGATCTCCCGTTTTCCCATTGTGGGTGTTGCCCCTTGGTAAACAGTGGTGGAAGATTTGTAAAGCTGACAGCCAGCCAGGAACTCACAGATAAACTGTTTCCTTTCCCAGAGATCTTGCTGCCCGAAACTGCCTGGTAGGGGAAAACCACTTGGTGAAGGTGGCTGATTTCGGCCTGAGCAGGCTGATGACAGGGGATACCTACACAGCCCACGCCGGGGCCAAGTTCCCCATCAAGTGGACGGCACCCGAGAGCCTGGCCTACAACAAGTTCTCCATCAAGTCGGACATCTGGGGTAAGGGCCACTGCTTTGGTTTTGTCCTCGCCTTCGTCTAGGGTGGAGCTGTGTCCCCATTTTGCTTTCTCTCCTTGCCTTTTCAGTTCCTTTTCCCTTGCTCTTTCATTTCTTTCTCATTGCTTCCTTCTCTTTTTGTTTCTTTTACTTATTTTTCAATTTTAAAAATCTCTTCTCCCATGTTTTCTCTCCTAAATGAGGTAAAAGTGAGGGTTTTTTTCCTCTTCCAAAATAATTCAGATGAACTCTTTCCCCCAACTTAACAACTTTATGTCTTCTTCACTGTTAGATTGCCTGGATGTGCAGGGCAGCCAGCCCACCCTGCAGGCACCCAGGGTCCGCCTCTGTGGAGAGAATGCTGCAGAGTCTGATTTGAGAGTCAAGTAGAATGTTCCTCTCCAAAGCCTTGTGTGACAGTATTTTATTTTTACTTTTTGTTATGCAGATTGTCAGCAGGCAGTCAAGGAGGCAAGAGTTGCCTGGTGACTCCAGGCACTTGCCACCCCCAGCTTTGCTGTCTTCACCTCGTGGTACCCTCTCACCCTATACCCCCCGCCCAGCCCCAACTCTTGTTATTTCAAAATAAATTCCAGACAGCATAATGTTTTGTCCATGAATATTTCATATGTCTCTTAAAGACGGCTTTTGTGTTTGTAGAACCGCAAGTTGAGTTCAGTTTCTGAATTTTGTGTGCTTAGTCACTCAGTTGTATCCGACTCTTTGCAACCCCTTGGACTGTAGCCCGCCAGGTTCCTCTGTCCATGGGATGTTGTTTCAAGCCAGAATACTGGAGTGGGTTGCCATTTCCTTCTCCAGGGGATCTTCCCGACTCAAGAATCGAACCCGTGTCTCCTGAATTACAGACAGATTCTTTACCTGCTGAGCCATCAAGGAACCGGTTTCTAAATAGTAGCAAATATCAATGTTTAAATTTCCAGTTAATCATAAAAGTCATGCTGTTTTTTTTTTAATCTGTTTGAATTGGGGTGAAAATGCAAATTTCCCAGTGCAATTAGTTGATGATATTCTTTAGGTCTCCCCTAATCTGTAAACTCCTTTTTTGTCTCTCTGTGTCTCTCGCTGGTTGTTTGTCGAAGAGGTCCTGCCATTTGTCCTTTAAAGTCTCCCACATTCCGGATTCTGCTCACTGTCATGTTCCTCAGCCTTCACTGTTCCCAGAAAATGGGTAGTTGTACCTAGACACCTTGATCACATTCGGGTTTGACTTGTTTTGTTTTGGTAAGAGTACTTCATAGGAAGGAGGGTACCTTTGATCAGTAGCCCCGTAATTCTTGATTTTCCCTCTGTCTAGAGCCACTGATGGTTGCCAAATGACAGTTCCTTGGTTCTGTCATTCCTTATTCATTTATGAGCTCCATACTTCTATAAGAAGAAACTTCCTCCCTCCTACCATCTGATTACAGTAGGGGGTACAGTTCATACAGGAAAGACAAATATAAACTTCCTTGCCATTATTAACCAGTTTCCAAGATAACAGATTGATTTCTTAATACCCTCCAGTGGTGACCAATTCAGTTCAGTTCAGTCGCTGACTCTTTGCGACCCCATGAATCGCAGCTCTCCAGGCCTCCCTGTTCATCACCATCTCCCGGAGTTCACTCAGACTCACGTCCATCGAGTCCGTGATGCCATCCAGCCATCTCATCCTCCGTCGTCCCCTTCTCCTCCTGCCCCCAATCCCTCCCAGCATCAGAGTCTTTTCCAATGAGTCAACTCTTCACATGAGGTGGCCAAAGTACTGGAGTTTCAGCCTTAGCATCATTCCTTCCAAAGAAATCCCAGGGTTGATCTCCTTCAGAATGGACTGGTTGGATCTCCTTGCAGTCCAAGGGACTCTCAAGAGTCTTCCCCAACACCACAGTTCAAAAGGGTCAATTCTTTGGTGCTCAGCCTTCTTCACAGTCCAACTCTCACATCCATACATGACGACAGGAAAAACCATAGCCTTGACTAGACGGACCTTAGTCAGCAAAGTAATGTCTCTGCTTTTGAATATGCTATCTAGGTTGGTCATAACTTTCCTTCCAAGGAGTAAGCGTCTTTTAATTTCATGGTTGCAGTCACCATCTGCAGTGATTTTTGGAGCCCCCAAAAATAAAGTCTGACACTGTTTCCACTGTTTCCCCATCTATTTCCCATGAAGTGATGGGACCGGATTCCATGATCTTCATTTTCTGAATGTTGAGCTTTAAGCCAACTTTTCCACTCTCCTCTTTCATTTTCATCAAGAGGCTTTTTAGTTCCTCTTCACTTTCTGCCATAAGGGTGGTGTCATCTGCATATCTGAGGTTATTGATATTTCTCCCAGCAGTCTTGATTCCAACTTGTTTCTTCCAGTCCAGCGTTTCTCATGATGTACTCTGCATATAAGTTAAATTAGCATGGTGACAATATACAGCCTTGACGTACTCCTTTTCCTATCTGGAACCAGTCTGTTGTTCCATGTCCAGTTCTAACTGTTGCTTTCTGACCAATTAGGTTTTGCTTTTCTTTTGTAGTATTATTACAGGCTCTTGGATTTAATTATATTTGAGTATATTATAGATTAATCCACTGCAGCTGTTTTTTAAAATTGATATTCAGATCGTCTCAACTTTGGCCCATCGGAACTTCAAATTATTCCTGGTTCTTTCTGACAAAACCCTATAGTCTTCTATAGCATCTGTGCTATCTGAAATGAATGAAATACTCCAGGTTCATTCTCTGCCCCAGACCTGAACCACCCACTTCTCCAAGGAATTCAGGTTCCTTAGTGGGACCTGGAATTTCAGTGATTTCGTTAGATTTTAATGGAATTTTTTGAATTGGAAGGGACCTTAGAGATAACTTCACGTACCCAGGAGAGGTGCCTGTTGGAGGCACGCTGCTAGTTGGTCACTGAGCGGCGACTAGAAATAGCCTCTTCAGTTCTAGTCCTAGGCGCCTTCCACCGCATCTCCCAACAAGATGGCCATGCTCCCTTAAAGACCCTGGAGGGGCTGGTCACCCCAGGCCCCTCCTCTACTATAGCATGTGCTAGTCCGTGGGTGTGAGTGATCGGAAAGCCTAATTCTATCCTGTTCTGTCCAGGGCTGTTGGTAATTAAGAACCTCATAAAATGTCAGAGTGTCTGGGCTGCTTCTGAGGGTATAACTTCTGAAGTCTGCTGCATAGTTAGCCAGTTTTGAATGCGGTGCAGTCAAATCTTAAACGCGTCTTGAACAGTCTTGCTCTTTCTTTTTTCTTTTAGCATTTGGAGTGTTGCTTTGGGAAATTGCTACCTATGGCATGTCACCTTACCCAGGAATTGACCTGTCCCAGGTGTATGAGCTGCTGGAGAAAGACTACCGCATGGAGCGCCCGGAAGGCTGCCCAGAGAAGGTCTACGAACTCATGCGAGCATGTGAGCCTCCCCCTGCTGGTTCTGATGTGGGCTCTGTAGGCAATCCAGTGCAGGGCGTGTGTGTCAAGTGAGGGGTTAAAAGTGCTCCATTTCCTCTCTTCTTTCCCATTCTTCAGAAGCAACTACTGTACAGTTTGGAACTTTTTTTTTTTTCCATGTTTCTATGCGCTTTTATTCATATAAAGTATTTTACGTATGAGGGTTTTTTGTTTGCTTTTCATGCAAAAGAGACCGATGGATACCAAGCCTGGGTGGATAAAAGTCACTCAGAATATTTGCCTACTATACAAGAAATTTGCATTTATTAATAAGAACCCCAAGTTTTACAACCCTGTGAGCTGTAGCCCGCCAGGCTCCTCTGTCTGTGGGATTGCCCGGGCAAGAATACCAGAGTGGGTTGCCATTTCCTTCTCCAGGATCTTTCCAACCTAGGGATCCAATTTGCATCTCCTGCATCGGTAGGAGGATTCTCTACAGCTAAGCCACCAGGGAAGCCCATATATATTATGGGCCCTGAAATTTCAGCAATTTACATACACACATACATACACACACACACACACACACACGTGTGTGTGTGTTATATGTGTGTGTAAGTGTGCTACGTGTATGTGTGTTATGTGTGTGTTATAGGTTGTGTGTGTGTAAGTATGTAACGTGTGTGTGCATATATAAAATGTATAAAAATTTATCACCTCAACTTTTTTTTGTACTTAGCAGTGGAACAGGCCTGTGTTTCCATGTCTGTGATTCAGAGCAAGTGCACCCTCTTTCCCCCACTTCCCTGTCTTATATCTTTATGTAGCTGTCTGGCATCTATTGCATGATTTATTCATTCATCCAGTCTGCTTTTGATGAGCATTTGGTTGCTTTACACATTTGTTGTCGTTGTTTTTTTTTTTTGTCATTATAAATAAGGCAGGAACCAGCACCCTCAAACATAGGGTGCTGTGCACTTTGCTAGTACTTCTTGAAGTTGAACTGTTGGTTCAGGGAGCTAAGTGCATTTTAAATTTTGATAGGTTTTATCATCTTTTTCTCAAAAAGGTTATATGAATTGATACTCTCAACAGAAGTTTCTGAGAGGGACTCTATGTCTTCACCTAATGGGATTTAGTCATCCCTTAATCCTCATTTTAACCTTGTTTTAATTAGTACATCTTTTCTGATGAGGAACTTGGGCTTTGATAACCATGAAATAAGGGTAAGGTAGGAAGCAAGCTATTGGCTTTAGTAACTTTCTACATTTGCTGGAGGCAGGCCGGTAAAATCCTATTTGTAAATGTAGTTGTTGCTGTCAGCCTGTCTCTGGGATTTTAGACTCCGTATTCCTGCCAGTATGTAAAATTTTCTCAAATTCTCAATGTCTGTAATAGGACACAGTGACATTCATCACTTTAACTTGTCATAGCAAAAGATGCTTAAGCAGGATTGGAATGTTAATTTCCAGACTTTCCACTGAGAATGTCTCGTCCCCCCATGTTTGCGAGGCATCGTGGGCAGTCTGACTTGGGTCTCATCTGCAGGTTGGCAGTGGAATCCCTCCGACCGGCCCTCCTTCGCTGAGATCCACCAGGCCTTTGAAACGATGTTCCAGGAATCCAGCATATCAGATGGTAAAGTGCCCGTCCTGGGGGTGCCCGTGGTGGAGAGCGAGGTCGACCTGGGAGGGACAGCCATGTGGGGCCCAGCCCAGGCCTTCAGTCCACTTCCTGCTAGAGCGTGTGGGCCAGCATCTCGCCGGAGACCAGAAAGTGGAGCAGGGGTGCTGAGGGTGGCTTTCCGTCTCTTGCAGCCAGGGTTCTGAAAGTTGCTCAAGTACTGTTTCTTCAGAGTGTGTGTCCCTTTTCTGTAACCGTATATAGTTTACTACTGTTGCCTTAAGAAGAGAAAGCCAACATACCACAATGATACCACTGCTGATGACTGCTGGTTTTGTTCTTAATTTTTTTGGTGTTTCTTAGAAGTGGAAAAGGAGTTGGGGAAGAAAGGCATGCGAGGGGTTGCAGGTACCCTGCTGCAGGCCCCAGAACTGCCCACCAAGACGAGAACCTCCAGGAGAGCTGCTGAGCACAAAGACACCCCCGACATGCCCGAGACACCCCACTCCAAGGGCCCAGGAGAGACTGGTATGTGCCCACCCCCCACCTGCCTCGGGGGCCCCAGGGAGTCAACCCTAAACTGAAAGGCAGGCACATCCCTCATGAGTGGGCCAGCTCAGAGAGGAAAGTTCTCCTTTTCTCTGCACTCTCTACCCACCCCACCCACGGCCCCCATCAGGTAGGAGCCATTGCTTCCACAGTAGGCAGAGATGTTCATGAAACCTACAGGAACAAGCCCACCTTTTCATGTATCATTCACACTGTTTGTGGTTGTTCTGCACTATGGACAGATAGAGCAATAATAAACACTGAACCAAACAAAGAGCAGCTCGTTGTGAAAGCACTGATACGAAAAGCTCCCTGGTGCTGATGGAGCCATGAGACCCCCGGGGCAGAGCTGGGGTCCTCATTGTCCCTGAGAAGAGACTGGTGCTGTCCCCTTGACTAGCAAGGGCGGTGGGAGCACTGCAGGAGGGGTTAACATGAGCAAACATGGACCCAGTGCTTCCTGTGTGCCAGGCTCTGCTCTGAGCAAGGCTGCTCTGGTTTTGCAGTCGCCCCAACCAAAAAGAAAATACAGAAGTATGGATTCCAGAGCAGACCAACTGGGTGGAGATGTCTGCAGTGGGCCAGGTGTCTGGGTTTTAGCTGCCTCTAGGGGATTGCTCTGATGGGCCACATACTCTGGGTGAATGGGAAGGGACAGGACAAAGCCAGAATCTACAAGACCCCATGATTCCAATTTTTTTCATCATGTTCTTGTTCAGTCACTCAGTCGTGTCCGACTCTTTGCGGCCCTGTGGACTGCAGCACACCAGGCTTCCCTGTACTTCACCATTTCCTAGAACTTGGTCAAACTCATGTCTGTTGAATCAGTGATGCCATCCAGCCATGTCCTCTGTCGTCCCCTTCTCCTCCTGCCTTGAATCTTGCCCAGCATCAGAGTCTTTTCTAATGAATCAGTTCTTGGCATCAGGTGGCCAAAGTATTGGAGCTTCAGCTTCAGCATCAGTCCTTCCAGTGAATATTCAGGCTTGATTTCCTTTAGGATGGACTGGTTTGATCTCCTTGCTATCCAAGGGACTCTTCACGAGTCTTCTCCAACACCACAATTCAGAAGCATCAATTCTTCAACATTCAGCCTTCTTTATGATCCAACTCTCACATCCATATATGATGACTGGAAAAACCATAGCTTTGACTATATGGACCTTTGTTGGCAAAATGATATCTTTGCTATCTAATACACTGTTTAGGTTTGTCATAGCTTTTCTTCCAAGGAGCAAGCATCTTTTAATTTCGTGGCTGCAGTCACCATCTTCAGTGATTTTGGAGCCTAAGAAAATGAAGTCTCTCATTGTTTCCCCATCTATTTGCCATGAAGTTATGGGACCCGATACCATGATCTTCGTTTTTTGAATATTGAGTTTTAAGCCAGCTTTTTCACTTTCCTCTTTCATTTTCCTCAAGAGGCTCTTTAGCTTCTCTTCGCTTTCTGCCATAAAGGTGCTGTATCTGAGGTTACTGATATTTCTCCCAGCAGTCTTGATTGCAGCTTTTGCTTTATCCAGCCCAGCATTTTGTATGATGTACTCTGCATATAAGTTAAATAAGCAGGGTAGCAATATACAGCCTTAACATACTCCCTTCCCAATTTGGACCCAGTTTGTTGTTGCATGTCTGGTTCTAACTGTTGCGTCTTGACCTGCATACAGGTTTCTCAGGAGGCAAGTAAGGTGTTCTGGTATATCCCAGCTCTTCCATAGTTTGTTGTGATTCACACAGTCAAAGGCTTTAGCATAGTCAGTGAAGCAGTGGTAGATGTTTTTCTGGAATTTTCTTGCTTTTTCCATGATCCAGCAGATGTTGATAGTTTGATTCCTCTGCCTTTTCTAAATCCAGCTTGAACATCTGGAAGTTTTCGGTTCATGTACCGTTGAAGCCTAGCTTGGAGAATTTTGAGCGTTACTTTGCTAGCGTGTGAAATGAGTGCAGTTGTGTAGTAGTTTGAACATTCTTTGACATTGACTTTCTTTTGGTTTGGAATGAAAACTGACCTTTTCCATTCCTGTGGCCACTGCTGAGTTTTCCCAATTTACTGGCATATGGCATTTACACCATCTCTTAGGATTTGAAGTAACTCAACTGGAATTCCACCATCTCCACTAGCTTTGCTCACAGTGATGCTCCTAAGGCCCGCTTAACTTCTCCCTCCAGGATGTCTGGCTCAGGTGAGTGATCACACCACCGTGGTCATCTGGGTTATTAAGATCTTTTTTGTATAGTTCTGTGTAATCCTGCCACCTCTTCGTAATATCTTCTACTTCTTTTAGGTCCATACTATTTCTGTCCTTTACTGAGCTCATCTTTGCATGAAATGTTCCCTTGGTATCTCTAATTTTCTTGAAGAGATCTCTAATCTTTCTCATTCTATTGTTTTCCTCTTATTTCTTCACATTGATCACTTAGAATTTTCCACAGTTTGTTGTGATTCACACAGTCAAAGGCTTTAGCGTAGTCACTGAAGCAGCAGTAGGTGTTTTTCTGGAACTCTCTCGCTTTTTCTGTGATCCAGCAGATGTTGGCAATTTGATCTCTGATTCCTCTGCCTTTTCTAAATCCAGCTTGAATATCTGGAATTTTTCAGATTTCTTATCTCTCCTTGCTATTCTTTCATCATGTACCCATATTTTAAAAGTTGAATGTGTAGCTCCTGTACATAGGTATTGTATATGTACTGCTGCACAAATACATTTACTGTGAAATAGAGCAAAAATATACACTTAAAAGGTTTACATAAGAGATAAGTTATCCTGCTTTCTTTGCACACTCCCTGGACCGTCTTGCTTGCCCTGCTTCGACAGCATGTAAACTATCTAGAACCTGGCCCCTCCATCCTTCTGTTAGTCGTCCTGACGTCAGGAAGTGGGACAGCGGTGGGGAGGAGGGGCCACTCTGAGAACTTTCGGCTTATTAAAAGGCCAGTGATAAGCCATCATGTTCATTTACCCCCCATCAGTATTCATCTGAGGGGTATTCTGATATGTAATCTCATGGCGTGCCAAGAGTGTCAATTAGCTGTTCAGCCCCTGAAACAGAGCTGTGCATAATTCATTAGAAATTCACTCTCTTCGCCTTCCTCCGACGGGGCTGAGGTTTGGGGAGGGCCTTGACTTGCCCGGATCTGGGAGTCCTGTGTGCAGCCTGCTGTTCTGACAGATGCCCCGTCCCTCAGCGTCCCAGGTGCTGATGGCCACCGCGCTGCTCCCGCCCTCGGAGGGAGAGCTCTGTCACTCACTCGCGGGGAGCTTGGCAACGCCAGAAAGATTTCTTAGACACTGTTATTCATATTTAAAGGATGCCCATTTAAAAGTTTTAAAAGGTCACCCTTCTAGTTCCCCGAGCATAATAGCCTGTTGTCACTGCACTCTGTGGCACGCGGCCCCTCTCCCTCCTGCCCAGCCTTGCGGGAGCCGCAAGCAGCCGCCTGGTGGGAGAGGCCCAGCTCCTGACCCTGTGCTTGGCCTCGTCTGCCTTGTACCCTCCAGATGGTGGTGTGCAGGGGCCTTTTCTGCTTTAACAGGGGTGGGGCAGTGGGCGCGGGTGCCACAGCTTTTTGTTCTGCTGTCTTCAAGGAGAGAGAGCTTAGCTCTGCCCAGTAATGACAACACCAACATGCAGTGCCAACAGCTACTGAGGATTCCGTGCCAGGAGCTGTGATAAATGCCCACATCGCTTCTATTCTCACTGCAGCACTCCGGGTAGCTCTAATGTGCTCCGTTTCATCGATGAGGAGGCCGAGGGTGAGCAGAGAGAAGTCGCTCGCCAGGGTCGGGCAGCCCAACCACACACGCAGGCCTGGCAGAGCCCAGATGCAGGGCCTTTCTGTGAGGAGAGGCCGCCGGCCCGTGCGAGGCCAGGCTCGTCGCTTCTGGCCTGGACTCGTTCAGCTCTTCCCTGTGTGTTTCAGATCCTGTGGACCATGAGCCCGCTGTATCTCCACTGCTCCCTCGAAAAGAGCGGGGTCCTCCAGATGGCGGCCTCAACGAGGATGAACGCCTGCTTCCCAAAGACAAGAAAACCAACCTGTTCAGCGCCTTGATCAAGAAGAAGAAGAAAACTGCCCCGACCCCTCCCAAACGCAGCAGCTCCTTCCGGGAGATGGATGGCCCGCCCGAGCGGAAAGCGGCCAGTGAGGAGGAAGGCCGGGAAATCAGTAACGGGGCACTGGCGCCGGCACCCCTGGACACAGCGGAGTCGGCCAAGATGCCAAAGCCCAGCAGCGGGGCCGGGGTCCCCAACGGAGCCTTCCGGGAGTCTGGGGGCGCGGGCTTCCGGTCGCCCCACCTGTGGAAAAAGTCCAGCACACTGACCAGCAGCCGGCTGGCTGCCGGTGAAGAGGAGAGCGGTGGTGGTGCCAGCAAGCGCTTCCTGAGGTCCTGCTCAGCCTCCTGCGTGCCCCATGGCGCCAAGGACACAGAGTGGCGGTCAGTCACCCTGCCTCGGGACCTGCAGTCCACCAGCAGGCAGTTCGACTCGTCCACCTTCGGAGGCCACAAAAGCGAGAAGCCGGCCCTGCCTCGGAAACGGGCAAGCGAGAACAGGTCTGACCAGATGACCAGAGGCACGGTCACCCCGCCACCCCGGCTGGTAAAGAAAACCGAGGAGGCCGCCGACGAGGTCTTCAAGGACGTGGCTGAGGCCAGCCCGGGCTCCAGCCCGCCCAGCCTGACGCCAAAACCGCTCCGGAGGCAGGGTGCGGCTGCGCCTCCCTCCAGCCCTCCCCACAAGGAGGATGCCGGCAGGCCCAGTGCCGCGGGGACACCCGCCGAGCCGGCACCCCCCACCAGCCGGGCCGGGCCAGGAGCTTCCGGGGGGCCCAGCAAGGCCGCCGCCACTGCTGCAGAGGAGCCCCGGGGTAGGAGGCACAAGCCCGCCTCCGAGTCCCCGGGGAGAGACAAGGGGAAGCTGTCCAAGCTCAAACCCGCCCCACCGCCCCCGCCACCCACCTCCGCTGGCAAAGCCGGGAAGCCCTCGCAGAGCCCAAGCCAGGAAGCAGCCGGGGAGGCAGGCGCTGGGGGGAAGGCGAAACCCGTGGCTCTGGCTGTGGACGCCGTGAACAGCGACACCGCCAAGCCTGGCCAGCTGGGAGAGGGCGCCAAGAAGCCTGCACTCCCGTCCGTGCCAAAGCCGCCGGCATCCACCAAGCCGGCAGGGACCCCAACCAGCCCCGCCCCCACCCCCACCACCTTGCCGTCAGCACCCTCTGCCCTGGCAGGGGACCAGCCGTCCTCCACCGCCTTCATCCCACTCATATCAACCCGTGTGTCTCTTCGGAAAACCCGGCAGCCTCCTGAGCGGATTGCCAGTGGCGCCATCACCAAGGGCATGGTGCTGGATGGCACCGAGGCCCTGTGCCTGGCCATCTCCAAGAACTCGGAGCAGATGGCCAGCCACAGTGCCGTGCTCGAAGCCGGCAAAAACCTCTACACGTTCTGCGTGAGCTATGTGGACTCCATCCAGCAAATGAGGAACAAATTCGCCTTCCGTGAGGCCATCAACAAACTGGAGAACAACCTCCGGGAGCTGCAGATCTGCCCAGCAACAGCAGGCGGTGGCCCGGCGGCCACTCAGGACTTCAGCAAACTTCTCAGCTCCGTGAAGGAGATCAGCGACATTGTGCAGAGGTAGCAGGAGCCGGCGGCGCACGAGGGCTCCCTGTGTGTGCCCGGGGCAGCGGGCAGGCGGCCGGCAGGACCCGCGTGTGGGAACCTTGGCCCAGAGCTCTGCACCGGGCAGAGCAGAGGCCGCCATGGAGCGCGGCGCCACGACTTAGTCCTGCGCTCGCCGCCCCCCTCCGCCTGGCCCCCGGAGCCTCATCCAAGTTCTGTCTGTGGCGTTCCCGCTCTCTGGACTGCCGTGGGCACGCCAGCCTCCTCCCTGCGTGTGGGGCTTCAAAACTGAGCCCTCGGGGCCAGGCGGGAAGGTCGATGAGCACTTCTTTCCATCTTCCACCCTGGAGAACCTCCACTGGTTCTGCGTTTGCCCTCTTTGTCCCGAGGAAGGAGCACCCTGAATGGGAGCTGAGTCAGCAGGGCCTGGGGACTGTCCCCTCCACTCACCCCAGGCAGCGAGTGTACCCTCCCCTCACTCGGGCCGCCTGCTGAGGACATGTGTCCAGAGCCACATCCTGGGAAGTGCGGCCCGGGGATCACCCCACTCCCCACCCCCCCGCACCATCCCCCCATGTGAAGGACGGCTCTTGACTGGGGGCTGAGATAGGCCAGGGTGCCGCCACCAGCCAGCCTCTGGGTCCCGGTCTAGGGGGAAGCCAAGGAGTCTGCGATGGGGAGAGTTTCCTCGCCGTCCTCTCCAGGTCCTCAGGGCCCCGTCACCTGCTCTCCTGTGACATGCACTGCTAATCCTGGATAGAAAGCTTGAGTCTGGAGGGTAGCAGGGTTGCGGGGGAGCACACAGGGGCTCCAGCGGCAGGAGGGGATGGCGAGCGTGGGGGCGCAGCCAGGCCCAGGATGGCCCAGAGCGGGGCCTGGCAGGTCGGCAGTGAGCACAGTTACCTTCCTTCCAAATTCCCAGGGGCCCCTGATAAGGTGCTCAGTCTTCACTTCCAGTTGCTCTCTTTCATTCCATCATGCTCCTTTAAGGCAGAGTAGATTCTTGCAGGGCTCTTTGCCTGGTGACAAGTCAGTCTTCAGCTTTCCAGAGTTCTTGAAGCATTTCCAAACTGCCCTTAGCACAACTGCCTCCCCAGCGAGAAGGAGCCGCCATCGGGTGCCCAGCGCGCACGTAGGAGGGAAAGGACTGGGGCACCAAAGCCCCGCCCAGCGTGGGCCATGCCCCAATGGGCATGTAGCTTATGTAATTACCACGAGCAACACTTAACCTAATGTTCCGGTGGGAGTCATCAGGGATGAAGAGAATCAGACAAAGGAAACCCCAGGAAGTGTCTCAGAGAGCAGTCTTCAGCGTCATCTCCCCAGGCTGCCCAAGACTAGGCTCGGGGGCAGGAGCCCACATGCCCTTGACCTTGACCTGGAGCAGCTACTGAGGAGTGGGCCGGTACCTGCCTGGGCCTTGCTCAGGAGAATCGGAGGAGAAACCAGGAGGAGACCGCGTCCCACCTGCTCGCCAGGCCGCCCCGTGCCCATGACCTCGCTTGGGCCCTGTTTGTACACTAATCACCTGAGTTTGTCTTTTATTTCTCTGATAGAGATGGTTTCCTCTGGGTCGTTTTATGCTGTTTTCACAGCTCCTCACCTCTTTGCCCCCCCGGGCTGCTGTGCTGCGCAGACCGAGGGGGGTGTGTGCCCGAACACCGCCAGTGGCCTTGCAGACGAAGCGGAATGAAGCCCACCAGGTCCCCTCCACTGCCCGTTTCTGAGGTACTTGTCTCTTCCCGTTCACACGATGTGCCACTATATTTTGCATTTATACTTTGGTATTACACTCTTTTATAGACTTGCCCTTTTATAAATGACCTGTAAATAGTTTCCCACTGTCCTCCCTTCTGCAATGCCTATGGTGTCTTTTTTTTTTTTGGTCCAGTACATTTTGTTTCTGTATATGACTCTGTTTTTTTGAATCCACGTCTCTCCTCCGTAGTATTTTTTAAATAAATGTTTACAACACCAGACCTTGGGGTAATTGCTGTGGTCCATAATTCTTCCCTGTCATCCTCAGAGCCCTGGCGCGTGCATGGGCCGGGAGGAAGCCAGGCTTTCCAGAAGCGGCTGGGCTGTGTCGGATCTCACACGACAGGAGAGAACAGGAGTGCGGCAGAACCCCGCACCGGCCGTGTCACCAGCCAGCCCTCACATTGGGCCCCTCTGTGCCCTCGAGCCCTGCTTGCCAGCGGCCTGGCTTGGCGGCAGCACTGAGAACAGGCTGTGCTCCCATGCGGGCCGCGGCCGTCTGGCGTGGGAAAGGAAGACCAGCGACAGCGGTGCCGCCCGTCCCTGAGATGGGGAGGGGAAGGTCACGTCCGGAATGCCTCTCTGGCCTGAAAGTGTTCAGCCCTGCCCACGGGCTTTTTCTTTTTCTCCTTGCATTTGAATTCACTTTCAGCCACTGTCATCAGTCCCCAAAGCGCTGTCCACTCACTCGTGTTCAGTGCACCAGGCATCTTATTTCTCGGTGGACGAAGACGAGGAGGGTGTGCCAGCCTGCGAGGGGATGGAGCCACCAGCCAGGGCCACAGCATGACTTCTCCCGCGGGGACCTCCCGAGGGGGTGTTGGCGTGTCCTCAATATCCGTTCTCCATTTGACGCCAGCTGGTGGCTGGGAAAGTGGACGTCGGGGAATTGAGTAGCTGCCCCTTGCTAATGATACTTATTAAGCTAGCAGGCCTGTCAGAGGACGCACTTCCTGTCCACCAGAGCCTCTTTCCCAGAGACCTGGGCAGCGAGCTGTGCCGCTCCGCAGCGGGGGCAGTGGAAACGCCAGCCCGGGGACGAGGTCAGCGGGACCCACGGTGTGTGCTCAAGTGGCGTGGCCCCAGGCGGCACCGGGGCACAGGTCTCCTCGTCTCACGGAGGCAGAAACGGGCCCAGGCCACCGGGTGGGTCAGTGGCAGAGCTGTCGCTGGACACCAGAGCTCCCGAGTTGGGGACTTTTCCACGGGGAGCAGGCTCTTCGTTTGAGTGGCAGCTCTCAAGTCTGAAAGAGGACGTGGGGTTGCAGTGACAGTCCCCGCTGACGGCTGCTTCCCCTGGGTCAGCCATGCATGGGTCCTGGACTCCTCACGGCAGCCTCACAAACAGGGTGAGCTGTCCCGTCTTCCCACTGCCCAGCAGAGAGCTCGTCCAGTCACAGCTCCCACGCGGTGAGACCAGGACGAGGCCTCGTGTACGCGCCAGTCACCCTGGCAGCCGTATCAGCATGAGGCAGGGTCTCAGAAGGCTCTAATCCAAAGTAACGTCTTCCACGAGTGTCAGGCAAGCTGAAGAAGCTTCCCTGGGTCTCACCGTTCTAGGTCAGTGGTCCTGAACCTCTTAGGTCACAGAACCCCTTGAGAACCTAGTGAGGACTGGAATATAGCCCCAGGAAGACATCTCTGTGTATACACACGATGGTGGCCAAAGGTCTGAGTCGTGCCTTTGAGGTCCAGAACCAAGGAGGGGGCATCAGAGGGCCAGGCCCCAGAAGGCGGGCAGCTGCTATTGACATGGTTACCTCAAAATGTATAAGCCTCCAGCCTCAAAAATTTTTAAAAACCTTTCAGATCCCCAAACTGAAAGCAATCATCAAGAGGGGAACAGAATAGGTAGGGGTGGTGTGTTCATGCCATGGAATGTTGGGGGGCACTGGGAGTGGGAGGGGACAGACACCCCACTCCATGGTACATGGTGCCAGGCAGCTGCCAGACCCAGCACAGTGATGTTTAAACGGGCACGTGGTCTGGTGGAAGAGGTCAGAGGGCGGGCGACACTGGGTACGTAGCCTGGGTGGTGCCGGCTAATGGGTGTGTCACTGGCTGGAAACTCATCCAGCCACGCTTAGAATTGGGGCACATTCCAGATGTGTGTTCGGTTGCACTGAAGATTTTCTTAGAATTTCAGCTTCCAGGGGAGTGCTTTTAGCTACTCTACAAATGCACTCCAAGTGCACTCCGCACCACATGGGAAACCCCCACACTTTCAGAATTAATAAGGGAGGTTCTGTGACCATCTTCATTTCATGGGTGGGAAAGCCAGGTTCAGAGATGTGCGGCAGCTAGCCCGAGGTCACACAGCACGTGCCTGCTTAACGCCTACTGCGCCTGACTCATCTGGCGACAGTCCAGATGGCCACAGCACGATCCGCGGAGACCGGGGCTCCAGGGCCAAGCTCACCTCCCCTCCTCCATCGTGAAAGAGGGGAGGTGAGAACTACAGCTCGCCCAACCCTGTCTGTCGGCATCAGAGGTGTTTTATAGACAGCACTCCTCAGCTGAGCACTCGGGGTGGGGGACCCATGTCGACGTGCTGTCTTCATATAGAAGATGTTAGGTGGGACAAGACTGCCCAACCGTGGTGTCCCCTGTCTTTGGTGCCAGCCCTCCTCCATGGTTGCCCCCCATCTCAGCCCAGGGCCCCGGCTCCCTGCCTGGACGGTGAGAGCGCCCTGCCTGAGTCTGGGTCCCCCCTGGTGTGTGTCTTGCAGCATCTTTGGCGCCAGGCGCTGTTGGGACGAGTTGACCCCTCACTTGCTGCAGCTGCTGGTGATGGTCTGCTATTGCTCCCGCCCCCAACATCTTTTTTTCCTGGACATTTTTATTAATATTTCAAACATGCAAGAAAATACTGGCAAATATTCCCCATCCATTTTAAGAGCTAAATACCTGGAGATCTGCACACCAAGATGGAGTGTTTTGTGTGTGTGTCTTGAATGCTTAACATGAGCGAATGCGTCAGCTCCCAGGTGCCTGGGCCAGAGGACAGCACAGCCACGCCAGGTGGAGCTGGCCAGGCCACCGGGGGAGCATAATCGCCCTGCTTCCAAAGCAGATGTTTTCCGAAGAGCCTCACCCTCACTAATCTGGGGAGTAATCTCCATCAAGGAGAGGGGGCTGTGTGGGGATGGCAGGAGAGACCCCCAAGCCTTTACAGAGCCGGGGGGTCGAGAGGTGTGGGGAGGTTAAAGAGGAAGGTTAGCCAAATGCAGTGGAGTGGATTTAACAGATCAACGCCCGTAGCAGTTTGATTGTTCTGATTTTCAGGTTTATTGAGCTTGAATGTACAAGCAACTGGAGAGGACAGCTTTGTTGATTTCTGTTGAATGATGAAAGCCTAATGACAGGTTATCCACTTTTGAAGGCCCGCCCCTCTCCCCCTCCCCGCTTTATCTCGGATTTCTCCACCGAGGTTAACCTAATCCTAGTAAATTAAAAGCCAGCCGGTGCATACCCACAGCGTGCGTAAGCACGTTTGGGAGCGTTTTCCCCCTCGGTGACCTCCAGGTTCTCCGTTCTCACCGTGAGTGACTGCGGGGGTGGTCCTTTAGTCCCGAGAGTAGAAGTCGCCGAGCGCACGGGCCAGGGGACCTTGCTGCAGGGCGTCCCTCTGCCCTTGGTCTGTTGTGTTTCCCCCGGTGTGCCACGAGCACATTCTCTGGCTTCTTTGTGTGTGTAAATGAGCTACGGGCTGGAGTACTTACTCCAGGATGCTGCCTCGCCTCCCCCTCTATCTGAGTGGAAGTGAGCACGTGCGAGCACGTGCCTGGGTGACAGCCCAGGCTAGGACCCCGCCTGCCTCCTCTGGCCACCCCGTGTTGTACGGCCTCCGCAGCGGGGCTTTCCTTGACTGGTTTCATGAGCTTTCCCTCCGTGGCTTCAGGGCTGAGTGTTTGCTTCTTTCACCCACAAAGACCACCACCCCCCTGCCCAATCAACCTGTCACATTAGCAGCAGACCTCCCGGCTCCTCCCTCCCTCACCAGTGGCAGAGGCCAAAAGGTACGCCGTGCCTCCCAGACTCAGCGTCACTGCCGGCCCCATCACCACGGCCCTGAGCCCAGGACATGTGCTCTAAGCAGCTTGCTTCAACATAAGGCGAAGCTCCAACTCCTGCATCCCCGCCCCTGCCCGCATCCCATTTCTGCTCCCCAGTCAGCCCGCCTCTTTTTGTGGCTCAGATCTGTCACCCCTTAATGAAGTGACTTTCCAGGCTGCCGAGGATTGAGAGCTGCTACCGGGGAACCTAAGTCTCTAATAGAACGGGAAAAGCACTGTGAAATGCTCTGAGGTGCCAAGCTGGGCCCAGGCCCAGTGTGGTTCTAAAAAGGCTAATAAGAATCTACCAATTAATTGTGACAGCTCAATGGAGAATTATTCAATTGTGAACAGGGGCAAGCCACGGCTCCCAAGGGAGGAGGAGAGGTGTTGCCATGGCAACATCGATACAGGTTCTGGTCCTGGCAGTTGAAGCCAGCCAGGGAGTGAGGAGCATCAGACTGCTGAAGCTGACTAGGGTCAGAACGCAGGACTCACCAAAGCCACGTTTGAAGGAGATGCTCCGCCTCGCCCCAGGGCTGCCCAGCACGGGCTTCCCTCGGGGCAGAGCAGTTGCTTTCAGAATTCTCCTCGCTTGGAGAAAACCAGGGCAAGAGCTGTCTAGCGCAAGAGGAAAAATGCACCACCCCGTGTGTCTTTCCCTGTACCTCTGACCATGGATATTTCACCAACTGCCAATTAAGGAGATGCCTGGAGAGGTGTGTGGGGTACAGGAGACAACGATTTCCATCTCCCCAAAGTCAAGGCAACTCGAAACTCGGGAAGCGAAGTTCCCAGGGCACAGAGGACCTGCAGGCAAGAGTCAGGCAGGCTTCCCGTCACAGTTTGCAGTCACTACAACTTTTATTTCAAAAGACAACAATACATTCACATTCTGAACACTGGACACTCAACCTTGCTGCAGCAAAAAAAAAAAAAAAAAATATTCCTTCCTCATTCACCTCCCACGAGGCTTCTCGGCTTGGCAAACGTTGTACCACCAATGAAGACAGTTGTCAGAAGGGCTGGGCAGCGGGTTCCGAGTGGCATTGCAACACCGCAGCAAGGTTTTCTTGCCAGAGGGATGTTGTCTTAATGGGATGGAGAACAAGATTTTTTTTTTTCCGTTGTTAACTTTCAGAACCACAGTCTGTACCCAGTGGAATGTGCTCGCTCACAGTCGCACTTCAGATGTCAACCCCTGACGTCCTGGCAGAGACTGTCAAAACTTGGGTTATCCTACGGAATCACTCAGGCCACCTACCTTTAGGCCAGAGCCAGCACGGCCAGCTCTGCCTGTTCAGATTCGTGGTCCAGGGGCATCCTCAGCTCCAGGCCCCCAGAGGAGGGGGCTGAAACGCAGCAGACTGCCAGGGGGTGGTGCCAGATGTGGTATCTCTTGTTACCTTGCTTTTCTGGTCTTTTGAGCTCCTTTTTGACACCATCCAGGGTTTTTTTGCTTCAGCAAAGTTGGAAATCAAAAGTAAGCACCCACCTAACCAATCCTACTGCTTTTATAATTCCTATTGTTGTCCTTTATAAGAAGACCCCACACCTTCTCATGTCTTGGTCTTTTGAGGCCAGAGGAGAAGCGTGTGGAAACGGCGGGGATGGGGTCGGGTGGCCCTTCCCAGGATCACTGACCCCTTCATCCCCGGCCAAAGCGGAAGCTGAAGCCCCCTTTCTTCCTGCTGTAGCCATTGAGCTCCTCAGCCAGAGTCCCCAACGGGCCCCCCACCTTCTCGGCCTCCTCCAGGAGGAGGCCAGTGGCCTCGCTGCCGTCGTCCTGCCTCCCGAGACGCAGCTTGAAGCCAGCACGAGCCCTGCCCAACGCCCGCAGCTCCTTGGCCATGATGAGCAGGGCGTGTGGGTGCGGGGCTCTTGGCCACCCAGGGGGGCCCCACGGGAAGGGGCGTCCCCCTGCTGGGTGCGTCCAGCTCATTTCACGTCCGGTGCCCCCTACGGCGTCCACGGGCTCCTCTGTGTCCAACACTGGGAAGCAGGCACCCAGGGGCAGGAACAGGAGGTAGGGCAGGGAGTAAGCGTTCCGCATCTGGTCCAGAGGGGAGAGAGGAGGAGGTTACGGGCTGCACCCCGGGGCCACGCACAGCTGTGCACATGCTTCCCGGGGACCCAGGCCACTGTCAAAGGTGTGAGCTGGCGGCTCGGTTGAGCCCAGCCTGCAAGCAGCGTGAGGAAGTGTCACCACGTTGGGGGACCAGGCCTTTATTTTCTTAGCAGGTTCAGGAGCCAGCCGCGCCAATTAGGCTGGTTCTCCCTCTCCTGCAATCTTTTGACGGCCTTGGCAGCTTAGCACACTAATACCACTGCCGCTGGGATGGCTTACAGGCGGCCCTGGGAGAGCTGAGCAAATTTGGGCTCATTCTTCCCTTATTATAATTATTGACTCTTGGGCCGTATCATCTCAGAGCCATAGGGTAGAGTTAATAGCATCTACCCCTCTTCGTTTTCAACTCGATAATAAATGGGTCTGGTTAAGCTGTTTAGCGGGGATGCTCTGCTCGTGTCTCTGCGACGTGGAAGCCAGTTGCTCCCGAAAGCAGGAACCAGATCTGACGGCCCGGTCTAACTCAGACATCCTCCCAGAGAGGAGTGCTTGCCAGTGCCTGCTGAGCACCAACTGTGTACCTGAGTGACAGTGATAGTTGCCCAGTTATGTCCGACTCTTTGCGACCCCATGGAATGTGTAGCCCGCCAGGCTCCTCTGTCCGTGGACTTCTCCAGGCAAGAATACTCAAGTGGGTTGCCATTTCCTTCTCCAACTGTGTAATCTGGCTGCGAGGTAAACCTTTGCCTGCATGGTTGCACTTTACCTTCACAGTAAACCTAACTTGAAGCCCTGTTATTCCCGTTTTTATTTTCAGGCAAGAGAACTGTCAGAAAGGCTAAGAGACTGTGCTCAGGACCCACAGCTAGAAAGTAGAGGCTCTAGGGTTCCCGATTCTAATGGCCAGGGGGCTTCTTGGACCGTAGGTCAATTTAACCATCCCCACCTGATACTGTCCTGGAGGGCCTCCCTTATTCCCTTCTACAGAGAAGGCAGGATCCCCAACCGGGTGACGGGCCCAAGATCTCAGTTCTGTAAGTGACAAAGCTGGGAGGCAAGCCTGGGTCTAATTGGGCTGGACGCGGGAATGGCTCCTCTACCCCCTGCACGGTGGTCCATGGGGATGCGAAACAGAAATAGAGCTTCCCCCCAGTGCCCCTGCCTTGGCAGTAACTGCTCGTCCCCTCGCAAAGGAAGCCTCTTTGGGAACGACCACGTTGGGTGGGAGCTGGCTGGTCCTCTGAGGAGAGCTGAGGCTGGAATAGAGGGAGCGTGTTCTGGAGAAGACAGCCCCGGCCTCCCAGAGCTCTTTCCAGAAATGGCTCCCTTGAAGACATTTCAAAATGTACTCAGCCCAAAAAGCTTTAAAAAAAATATTAAAACATGTCCTCCCTCCTCTTCCCAAATCCAGCCCTCCTACGCCTCTCTCATCTCCTGAGACTGGAGCAACCTCTTACCTGTCTCAGGGAAGCCTCTCCGTCAGCATCTGGGTGAAGTGGGGGCTTTTCTCAAGGGCTTTCCTCCCCACAGAAAGTGAGGCAGACAGCTTTGAGATCAGGTGGGAGTCCAGCTGGTGGATGAGTCCACCTGGGAATAGCCTCTGGGTCTCAAAAGAGGGGGCACCTTCTCTCCTTCCCTTTGGGGGGAGCATGGACCCCTTCAGGAATCCAGTGGGAGCTTGGAACCTCCACACCAAAAACTGGACCCCAGCACAAGCTGGGGCTCAGGCCCCATCATCCAGGACTTGGCAGGAGAAGACAGAGGGAGGCCCAGTGCCGGGCCCTGGAGGGCACCCGTGGCCAATCTCTGCCTGCTCCAGGCAGCAAGATGAGGTGCCGGTCACCACCCCTCAGGGCCTTCCCAACCCTGTGGGTCCCCAGGATTCCTACCGCCTGCGCCCAGCTCCCGACCTGCAGGAGGCCTGAGTGCGATTCCTGCCAGGAATGGAGCAGCCGTACTCACGGTGCTGAGGGTCTGCTCCCAGCTGGGCGGCTGGACCTGGGCTGGGCTGGGCAGAGCTGCTCTGGGTTCTTGTCCAGGAGGTGCAGCTCCCGGGCGCTCCCTGCTTTATATAGCGCCCTCACAAGGGGGCCCGTGCCCTGGGCACTCCTGATTGCTGCGCATTCCTGACCCTGGGATTCCATTGGGGACCTGGTAGTGAAGGATGGACTGCGTGGACCGCGTTGATAAAAGACCCAACACAAACAGGATGTGGTCTGATGAGAAGCCAGACAGGGCCGCCCTTTGGGCAAAGGCAGCCTTGCTTGGAGGAGCTGGGGCGCCTCGTTCACTGTGAGTCACAGGTGTGGCCCTGAGGTCCCACCCGGCCCGGAGGAACCCTAACGGTCCTGCCTTTGTCGGATCTGCTTCCCGGGCCAGCACCTCCACCCCCAGGGGACTCAGGAGGCCAGACGGCTTGGAGCCCACCCTCGCCTGTTGCACGGGTGAGGTGAGGAGCTGTGTTCGGTGCCACAGGTCGCCTGCTCCAGAGCCTTACGAGGGGCATCAGTGCCAGGAAGCTGAGCTGGGCAGCATGAGAGGGCATGGAGGGGGGTGAGACCAGCCCATCTCTCAAGTCCACACCCCCTAAAACACTGGAGAGTGTGCCTTTTTGCAGGGAGGCTCAGTCCCACCAGGCTCCACTGCCCAGCGCGGCGGGCCCCACTGAGCCTCACCTGGGGAAGGATGGACGGACCCGCGAGTATGCTCAAACCTCGTCCGCCTCTCTGCCGCAGGCCGTGGAGACGAGGCTGTGAGCCCGGTGTGGGGCTCGTCGAGGCCTGGGTGAAGGTCACGGTCGTGGAGGGCACTGGCGCTGGTCACTCCCCAGCCGCGCACTCACTGGTAGTTTCCCCCGTGAGCTCAGAGGCCCAGGTGGGGAGTGCACGTGCGGTCACCTGCACCGCCTCCCCACAGCGGGGCACAGGGCTGGGGGGGGCGCACCGCGGGTACACAGGTCCCTGTGGGGTCCACTGGTCCCTCAGCATCTCACACCTCAGGGCACTCACCCCACAAAGCCCGGTGCGCCCCTCCACCTGCCCTGTGTGTGATCACTGAGCACCCCTGGGGCCTGCTGGGCATGGGGTGGGGAGCGGGTGGGCTGCGGGCTAAGCCAGGGCACGGGGCCCCTTGGGCAGCGTGTTCTCCAAGGCACCAGCCAAAGGGGCATGGCCGGTGCCCAGCACAGGGAATTGCTCTCCTGGGGGCCCCCACTGGCCCGTAGCAGCCCACAGACCCAGGAGCATCCCTCCTGGCCCCTCCCCTCCCCCACCCCTTCCTCGTCCACCGTCAGTGTCAGGGGAGACCAGCAGGAGGTGCCCAGCACAGCCGCAGCCTCTGTGCCTCGCCCAGCCTAGATTTCCCAGAGCGTGCCAGGCGGCGAGGTGAGCAGGGGCTTGGCGAGGCTTCGGCTGCCCGGCAGTTGTCTGGGGGTGGCTGTTCAGGCCGGACTGAGTATTGAGCCCGGTGGATTCCGGCTCCAGGGCCCTCACCCTGCTGACCTGCATTGGCTTTGCCTGTGAGGTACTGGTGTGCCTGAGTGTTCAGTTGCTTCAGTGGTGTCTGACTCTTTGCGACCCCGTGGACGATGACTTGCCAGGCTCCTCTGTCCATGGCATTCTCCAGGCAATGCTGGAGTGGGTTGCCATTCCCTCCTCCAGGGGAATCTTCCCGACCCAGGGATCGAACCTGCGTCTCGGGCTCCTGCATTGCAGGTGGATTCTCTGCCGGTGAGCGACCGAGGTGCTAAGGAAAGGGGTGGGAATCACCCCACATGGGAATAGATGGCCTTAAAGACCCTTCCCCACTCCCAGCGACCTGAGGAAGGGGCTAGAGTCTTTACTCCCCTCATGGTGACGGGTGGGGAGACAAAGGCACCGAGATCAGAGCTGTGTCCTGGCGCTCCTGTCTCCAGCCCCGCCTGTGGCAGGAACGAGGTCAAGAGGAGGCAGGCAGCGCGGGCTGCCTCCGGGCCCCTTGGAGGGGTGTGCTCAGCCTCCTTGGTGAGGGCGAGGACTTTGCAGGCAGGCGCAGGCAGAGGGCACACCGTGTGCCGACTGGAGCAGGTGCAGAGCCAGGTGTGTATATACGCGTGCACCTGTGCATACGTGTGTGAACGTGTGCATGTGAGCTGGGAGGTGCGGGGCCCTTTCATCTCCCTGGTGAGTGCTGGCTGGTCGTGACATTGGGTGTTGGTTGATGACCAAGCGCAGCCCACAGTGGGGTCACTGACTCGCTCTGGGGCCTTGGGCCAGATGCTTGCCCTCTCTGTGCCTCAGTTCCCATGGGCGTCAAATGAGGCGGTTTGGTTCCCAGGCTGTGCCCTGCAGAATTCCTTAGGGATGGCTGGGAAGAGTGGGGACAGCAGAGGTGGGGGTGAGCCCTGAGGGCCACCTCCCTCCCCCTAGGAGGAAAGTTCCACCTGGCTGTTAACACACTGGGCTGAAGACAATTCTGCTGTGAGAACAGCCCCTGGCGTGGTTCAGGACGGGGGTGGGGGTGGGGGGGCCACGGGGTCCAGGGCTCTGAGAAGTGGCCACAGAAGGTCCCAAGTGTTGGGTGTGGGTGGGGTAGGGGGCAAGACTGGGGGCAATCAGGAGTCCTCCACCCCAACCCTGGAGCTGGGGCATCCGGAAGCAAGTCTGATGTCAGATTTGGTGCCAAACATCCCAACCACAGGGGCTTGCCAGCAGCTCCCCAGGACATCTGGCCCAAAAGATTGGTTTCAAGTCCCTTCCCGGGCTCCTCAAAACCCCTGGACTTCCTCCAGGGAACGAGCCCCACTCCTGGGCAGGAGGGGGTAACAACTGTAACACGTGGGGGTGACTGACACGAGGCGGCAAGTGTGACACTCTGTAGGAGGGCGGGTGGGGTCTGTCAGGGTCAGCTTCCAGAAGCAAAGGCTTTGCCTGGCACCCCCAGTGAGCACAGGAGGCTGTGGGGGAGGGGGTCCCGGGGCCACCGGGGTCCAGGGGCCACCAGGCTCCCTGGGAAGCCGTCCCTGCGGAGTGGTGGGGCTGTGTCCCGGGATGTCCAAGCTGACCGGCGGCCTTTGCCCTGGCAGAACCTGCCAGGAACCCACAGGGCGACACAGCCTGGCTGTGGTAAGGCCCCTGCCTCGGATCTCAGATGCCTTCCTCCGCCACGCTTCAGGCTCACGTGAGCCCCTAGGGTCAGACTCTCCCCTGCTCAGCCACAAGGCAGCCGTGGCCTCGGGCAAGTCTGATCAGTGCCTGAACCTCCAACTCGTCCTCCTGATGGGGGCCCACAGCAGAGCCCACACTGTGGGGAGGGGAGTGTGAACCACAGGGCACAAGGCAGGTGGGCCCAGGGTGGAGGCTGCTGGCGTCCAGGGGAGCCCGGACAATGCCCTCTTCAGAAGCATTGGCCTCCTAGTCGGCTGATCCCCCTCAGAGCTCCCAGGCGTGCCAGCTGAACCCTCCTTGCCCTGGGACTCTTACCATGTGGATTCTCCCCTGGGTAGGTTTAGTCACTCAGTCATGTCTGACTCTTGGAGACCCCATGAACTGTAGCCCAACCAGGCTCCTCCGTCCATGGAACTCTTCAGGCAGGAATACTGGAGTGGGTTGCCATTTCCTCCTCCAGGGCATCTTTGTGATCCAGGGGTTGAACCTGGGTCGCCTGCACTGCAGACAGTTCTTTACCAGCTGAGCCACCAGGGAAGCTATTTATTGGTCGTTAAAATGCCAGCACCCCTTGTCAGCTCTGAGAACCTCCGGGTGCCTGAGTCACCGGCCCTCGGAACGGTGCTGTGAGCCGGGCCAGAGGAGTTGGGTTGGGTGGCAGAGGAGCGGGGTCCCCCTGGGGTGTGGGTGTGGCCCGTGGGAAAGCAGGCACCCATGGCCACCTTGGTGACTTCCCGAGGCCTGGCTCAGGGATCTCACCCCGCGGCGTCCCCGTGGGCCTGATTCAGCGCCGTCAGCGGGCAGGACCACATGCCCGTCAGCGAGGACACTTTGTGGAGGGGACCGATGCTAAGGACGGTCCAGGGAGCCTTGGGCCGCAACTTCGGTCTACACAGGCCAGCAGTGCAGACACCCCAGCCCGGGGGTCCCCTTGCAGGCCAGCCCGAGGCGGGACACTGGGCACATTCACTTCCCCTGGCCCCCACCAGGTCCCCAACGCAGGCACTTGATAAATACTGGATTTCATTACAGCAACTCAGGGGACTGCTATGTCCTTAAGCTGTAAATTTGTTTAACAGTAACAGTCGTTAGGGACTGATTTTCTGAATGGGGCTTCCCCGGTGGCTCAGTGGTAAAGAAGTGTTGTCTTAGTTGCTCAGCCGTCTCTGACTCTTTGCGACCCCGTGAACTATACCCCGTCCGGCTCCTCTGCCCATGGAATTCTCTAGGCCAGAGTACTGGAGTGGGTAGCCGTTCCCTTCTACAGGGGATCTCTCCAACCCAGGGATCGAACCCAGGTCTCCCGCATTGTGGGCGGATTCTTTACCAGCCAGGGAAGTGGTAAAGAATCCACTTGCCAATGCAGGAGACACAGGGGTTGTGGGTTTGACCCCTGGGTGGGGAAGATCCCCAGGAGGAGAAAACGGCAACCCACTCCAGTATTCTTGCCTGGAGAATCGCATAGACAGAGGAGCCTTGCAGGTTACAGTCCATGGGGTTGCAAAGAGTGGGACACGACCGAGTGCTTGAGCACAGTGACCGATTTTCTGAATGAAGAGTCTCCACTCCTCAGGACTGCAGCCCAGCCACAAGAGAGACCCACTGAGACCGACTGGACCCTGGGGACCGTGATAGGAAACAAGGGCCCAGGCTCAGCCTCGGGAGGTGCGCTCTTGAGGCGGGAAGGCCTCCCCTCTCCCACCCCGATGCCCAGGCTGCTGGGCAGGAGTGGGGCTGGTTCTGCCCGGGGTCTCGTGCAGTTCCTGGGGGTACGAGCTGTCTGGGGAACAGGGGTTGCTCGTGTCAAAACAGCCACCCTGGGGAGTGTGCACAAGGCAGTCCTGGCACCCTGGGGTGTCTGACCCACCCTGTGGGGCACCGAGCAGTGGGAGGCAGAGGCCCGAGTCGGTCACCACGAGACTTTTTATTGGAGACAGGACCACACATGACGCCAAGTGTACACGGGCCCCACGAGCACCCGTCCCGGGCTGGGCTTTGTCCCTCGTGTGGACGGTCAGGTAGCCTGTGGGTACGACAGCATGACCAGGTCAGAGCCCAGTGGACACTCCTTACCTCCCATCCCCACCAAGGTCCAACATCAGCCCCCCCGGGCCTGCCAAGTCCTGCGAGCTGTGTGGGCACTCGGGGTTTGGGGGCAGCCCTCTCCCTTCTCACAGATGAAGAAACAGGCCCTAGGGGGATGCCGGCCAACCCATCAGACCAAAGCCTCGTGTCCTCATCTGCACGCCCCTTAACAGTCTCTCCCGTGAGCATGTCAGTCCTCAAACTCCACGTCAGGGCCCTGTCCCGGGTCCCCCGACGTCGGCACACACAGCGTCCCCACCTCCCTCCCCTTCTGCTGAAGTGTAACACGACCAGCGGGTCCTGTAGACGGACCCCACGAATCCTCTGAACCCTGGGTGACGGGGCTCCCAGCTTCTGGGCCAGAGGTCTACGTGGATGAGGGTGCGTGGCCATGGGGGACCCGGAGGCGGTGGGTGCTGGGGTGTGTGGCTGTCACTTCTGCTCCAAGACCAACGTGACAAAACCTATTCACAGGCAGCTGCAGGGGGGCCATGCCATCTGAGAACAGCCCCCGGCTCCATGCTCAACTCCTGCTGACCGTGCCGAGGCCTTCAGGCTGGAGTCCCAGGGCCCGTCCACGCTATGAACGCGGGGAGCTGGGGTGGCTGGCTGGGTGGCGTCTCAGAGATGGATCCAGAGTTTGAGCGTCAAGGATTGAGGCTGATCCCATAAAACCTACCTGTGCCTATGGAAAGGAACTTTCGGAAGCGGGGAGAGTAAATCCCCTGCCTGAGGGTCCCAGTAGAGAGAGCCCCCCGCCCCCCGCCACCGCCGCTTGGTTCTCGCCTTATCGGGGAAGGAAGGAAAAAGCAGGAGGGGGTTGATCAGGCAACGTGGTATGGCTGGGTCACAGGCAGCCCACCGTCAAGCCATCGACTCCGTCATCGTGATGGTGGGTAGGCGTCCGGGTGCAGTGACCGTGGGTCCCAGGTGGCCTTTACACGCGTCTGTCACCTCTCCATCTCTGTCGTGCTCTCGCTGCCCCTCCCCTGGCTCCCCCAGCACGCCCTTCCTTCTGTGGTCACTCCCATCTCTGGTGATAGCCGCGTGCACTGGAATCACACTGTGGGCTCCTCCAAGCCAGGGTCCAGGCCTGCCTTGCGCACCTCAGCCTCCTGGCCCTGGGAAAGGGTGCCCTTTAGGAAGGGGGTGCACTGGCCTTGGCTGTCCTCACCACAACGGGCCGTGTGCCCAATCAGCCAGCTTTCGGTGCGGCCGTGTCCCTAGAGATGCTAGACCTGGGTTGCGGAGGGGGACCTGGGATATCCAGCAGGAAGGAACCAATGTCTCCAGGTTGGTCCGACACTCCTAAAAGCCACCCTTGCCCGGCCCCCAACCAGGCCGAAGCTGTGGCTGGTCTGTTCCTGGGCCAAGCCCTGGTATGAGCGCCCCTGAGCCTCCTGACGCACACGCACATCTGTGAACCCATTAACATCACGCTCACGAGGAGCGTGTTTGCTGACAGATCAGAAATCGCTTGGCACTTTCTAAACAGTGGCTGGCACTGCGAGGCTGGCAGCAGAAGCTGGCTCTGGTCTGGAGCTGGAGGAGGGAAGGGGGGTCCCCAGGATGAGGACGCAGGGCTCCACATGGCCTCTGCTCCTTGGCTGGGCGGGTCCCAGAGGCCGGGGGCGGGGGCGGCTGGCTCTCTTGGTTTCTCGAGGATGGGGAAGGGGCCAGCAGGGGGCCCCATGTGGTCGTCTTACACACATCTCTAGCACACCGCCCCCCCCTGCCTGCACCTGGCACTCCTGTTACCACCCTGGTGACTCGGCTGTCATCGCCAGTTCCTTGGCTGTCTCTGATTCCGGCTGAGGGCCAGGAGAGCGGGGACTGGGTCTTGTCTGGAAAACCTTGCCAAACGCCCAACAACCAGGTGAAGCTGGAGGGGACCGGCCAGGTCCCCTGGCATGTCAGAGGCCCTCGGGGCCTTTCCTGCTGTTCGTGGCCAACTCTGGCCAACTTTATTATTATTGAAGCACAGACCTTGGTGGGAAGGGAACAGAGGGCTGGATCCCACACTCCCCACTTGACTGCCTTCAGGTGTCCTGGTTAGGTATCACTTCTAGCCCCTGCCTGAGGAGGGGGTCACTGGGATGCCCACCCTCTGGGCCGCTCTCCTGGCCCTCTCAGGTCCCTACAGGCGGAAACTCGGCAAAACAGCCCTGGGCTTGGTTCTGACACCAGGACCCCAAGGCTGGTTGAGCAGGACGTCATGGGCTGAAGTCCCCACTCTGCCCCTCCTGGCCGCTGGCCTGGGGAACCGGCGGTTCTTGTTATGCAGGAGCAGTAACAGTGCACTGAGCGTTGAGAGGATTTGATGAGAAAGGTCTCTGAATGCCTGGGAGGTGCTTCAGTCTCCCCCACTTGCCCAGTGACACCCTCCCTTTCCCCTGACCCAAGGTGGCAACACCCACAGTCAGCAGCAGGGGGCGGCCTCCCCATTGAGACAGCCATGTCCGGGCTGACCAGGTACCAGCCACCAAACCCCTCTGGGTCCAGCATTCTCCGTCCAGCCCGCTCCTCGGAGGACCTAGGATTCCAGAGTCCCTGCTTGGAAATTGATGGTGCGGGTGGCACAGCCCTGCCAATGCCCCGAAAATCAAGAGGTCTTCACCGGCCCAGCACAGGTCCTGTGCCTCCCACAGGCAGGAGGATGGGGTAGGGCCAGACTTCAGCTACCCCTGGAAGGCAGGAGGATGGGCAGAGAAGCCAAGGGGACTGGGGACCTCCCAGGCCTGAAAAGACATCGGGAATCAGGGTGGGTGGGTGGGGAGGGCTCCAGGGAACGGATCTCAGTCACCCCGAGGTGTGAGTTCCTGAAGGCAGCTGCACCCCAGCCTGGCCTCGGGATGTAGAGGGATGTGGCCACCTAGCCCGTGGGCACAGGCAGCCCTGAGTACCACGACTCCCCAGTCCTTGGGAGAGAAGGGGACCTCCAGGCACCAGGGAAACTGAGGCGGGGTCTAGAGGGTCAGAGGAGGCTGGCGTCAGAGCTGCCTAGAAATAGCTGACCCTTCCCTCTCTCTGTCTGCTAGAAGAGCTCCAGGGGTGCCATCTGCCCCTCTTCCGCCACCCATGACTCCAGAAGTTTGGGCTGGCAAAGTGGAAGGGCTGCCAGGAGCACATGGCCGACTCCTGGCCAAGGCTGAGGCAGACACATGGCCCATGGAGCTAAAGTCCGGGCAGGCAGAATTTCGGGTGGTCAAATTTGCCCCGCCCCATCAGCAGGGGCAAATTGGGGGTGGGGACTGTGAAGGTGCTGTGTGGCCTCACTCGTTGAGGGAGTACTTCTGGTCGGGGTTGGCCTGGCCCACCCCATGGCGAGGGCAGGTCAGTCATGCACGGGCAGGCGGGCATCTGGGCAGGAGCAGAGTTGGGGTGGGCGCGGTGACGGCGGCGGGCAGGGCTAGGGGCGTAGTGACGGCGGGGGCGGGGGCGAGGGGTGGGGCGTGGTGACAGCAGGGGCGGGGAGAAGGGCGGGGCGTGGAGCCTGGGGGCGGGGAGGGGGTGTGGTGACTGGGGGCGGGGAGAGGGGCGGGGCGTGGTGTGGGGGCGTGGGCGTGGCGACTGGGGGCAGGGAGAGGGCATGGCGGGGGTGCGGCGTGGTGACGGGGGCGGGGCGAGGGCGTGGTGGGGGTGGTGAGAGGGGCGGGGCATCGTGGGTGGGGCGGGGCCGGAGCGCGCCAGTCTAGCGGTCCTCACGGACCGGCCGGATCTTCATCTCGGAGAACTTGAGTGAGTACTGCCAGCCAGTCCAGGAGGACCACTCGACGCCGTCGGCATAAGAGGCGTGTGCGCCGCGCAGGTACTGCCCGTTGAGGTTGGACGTGTGGCAGTTGCGGTACCACCAGGCTCCGCGGTAGAAGGCGGCGCAGTTGTTCTCCGAGTGGTCACTGTCACGGTCCTTGGTGGTGAACTTCATGCCGCTGTGCTTCAGGAGGGAGTCCCCTGCGCAGGTGCACACAGGCGTGTGTTCAGTGGGGCACAGGTGTGTGCACATGCTTCCCGTGCACGGTGCACACACGTGAGCGTGCGCGCACCTGCCCCCTCCCACACCTTTGGTGTCCACAGGCAGCCCCAGAGCCACCCTGATGGTCCCAGCGGCTGTCCCTGCAGCCTCTCCCTCCTTCTAGCTTTGTCACACACCCTGTTCCGAGTTTTCTTGCCTCGGCCTGGGAGGAGAGACCCAGCCCAGAGTGGGTGGAGAGGCTCAGCAGAGCTCAAACTCCAGATGTGCTGATTCCCGGCGCTGGGCTCTTTGCTCATCTGCAAAATGGGTGGTTCTGTGGGAGAGGCCCTGCAAGCTTTATGTGGCTGGGATGAGGACTAGCTGGGGATTTGGTGGTGGTGATGAGAAGCCTGGATGCTGGCCCCTGGCCTGGAAAGACTTCCTTTTGTCCTTCCAGCTGGGGAGGTGGCTGGGCCGCCCCGATCCTTCCCCACCCCCAACCGCAGCCTGGACCCCTACCTGCCGTGCCCGAGTAGTCGGCCACGGTGAGCGGGTATCCGTCTTCCTCAGGGTCCACAGAGAAGAGCCCCACGCCAAAACTCCCATAGTGGGCATAGGCTGTGCCATTGTCAAAGTCCTCTAGGTCCACATGTAGCTCGTAGGCCGCCTGAGTGGTCAGAGCGTGGATCCTCTTGAGCCCTGAAATACAGGAGAGAATGATGAGAGAAGTTGGTGGCTGAGGAAGTGACCTCCCTGGAAAGAACCAAGGGGAGATGAGAGCTAAGCTGATGTGGTTGGTGACAGAAAGAAACAACTACCACCAAGGGTGTACTTTCAGCCCTGGGCTGCTTCCTTCTTCCTGCAGAGCTGTGTTTGGCAGGAAACAGGACCGACGGTTTTTCATGTTTTGTGTTTTTTGTGTTTGCTTTAAATCAGGCTGTGCTTCCCAAATGTTTTAAGCTGAAGGCTGGTAGAAAGGCTGCGGGAGTCAAGAGGAGTCTGGAAAATCTTCTGGGTTAGGGGTGGTGGAGCCTCTATCTTCTCTGACACTCTGGGCTCCAGCCAGATGGGATCTGGTCCTCACGTGCACTCCCTGGCCCGACAGCCTTTGTACATGCTGTTCCCTCTGCCTGAGACACTTTTCCCAACTCTCCTCACCTGCTTTGATGTTGTTCTTTAGTCGCTCAGTTGTGTCCAGCTCTTCACAACCCCATGGACTGTAGCCCACTAGGCTCCTCTGTCCATGGGGTTTCCCAGGCAAGAATACTGGGGTGGGTTGCCATTTCCTTCTGCAGGGGATCTTCCCGACCCAAGGACAGAACCCACATCTCCTGCATTGGCAGGTGGATTCTTTATCGCTGAGCCACCAAGGAAGCCCCCTCACCTGGTTACTTTCTGTTCATTTTCAGGTCTCACTTCCTCAGGAAGACTGCTTGACTTCCTGTCGAGGTGGAGGACCTCTGCCAACCCAGGTGCCCCCTGTTGGTGCTTATCATTCTGGTTCCAGCTGCCCATTTCCATGTCGGGCTCCCCCCTCCACCAGTGTGGAAGCTCCATGCGATCAACATGACTGTCCTGCTCACTGTGGAACCCCAGCATCTGAGGTGGGCCAGCTCACAATAGTGAAGTGAAAGTGAAGTCGCCCAGTCGTGTCCAACTCTTTGCGACCCCCTGGACTGTAGTCTACCAGGCTCCTTTGTCCATGGGATTTTCCAAGCAATAGTACTGGAGTGGATTGCCATTTCCTTCTCCAGGGGATCTTCCCGACCCAGGGATCGAACCCAGGTCTCCCACATTGTAGACAGACGCTTTACCGCAATAGGTGCTAGTAGACGAGAGGCAGAAGACCATGCCTGGCTCTGGACACCCCTCAGCACACCCTGTCCTACTTCCTTCCCTGCCCCGTCCCTCCCCTCCTGCGCTCTCCTGTGCCCACCCTAGGGTCTCATGCCAGGCCCTCCCCTTCCCCTTCCACCCTGCCCCCGCTACTCACACTCAAGGTGCTTCCCTGCCAGTTTGATTACCTCTTGATTAAGAGGGCTTTTAATTAAACCCCTTACAAGTTATTGGCACCAAGTGACATTTCATCAGCCTGTCCCTCCTGCCTTCCTTTCCTGCGTGGGTCAGCGTGTGCATGCCCCCAGGGCGGGAGGGCTGTGTTGGCTCCTCCCCAACCAGCCCAGAGGGAAGACTCCGGTCCACGTCCAGGGCAGAGAAAAAGGAACCATGACGAGAGCAAAAGCCGTCCAGACAGCCAGAACCTCCCTGCATCCACTGGAATCCGTCACTGAGGACCCGGCTGCCGGAGCCCAGGGACCTCGTCTCTCTGGGCTAGAGCCTCATAGCAAGCTGCTGGCCCTCTCTGGGCCCCAGGCTGCACACCCGTGGAGTGAGGGCCAGAGGGCTTCCCAAGCTGCAAAGGGCAGACCATAGGCACCACTGGCAGAAGCCCCCACCCCCCAGACAGCACTTACAAATGCCAGGCGCTGCTATGAGAGCTTCACGTGGATTAATGAAGCCGGGGGGATTCGAGTGAGTCCGACTTAATTAAAGGGTCCCTGTACAGCTCTTAGAACAGCGCCTGGCCCACTGCACACATGATCCAGGTGTTTGCCACTGCTGTCATGATGCAGTGAGACGGCTGCTAGTATTATCCGTGTTTCATAGAATAGGCGCCAAGAGGTGAAGTCACTGGCCCAGGTCCTACAGCTGCTAAGTGGCAGAGCTCAACCCAGGCAGGCTTGCCCAGATTCTGTGCGCTCATTTAGTTCTTGCCCAGGACAGAGGATCTGATCCAGGAATAAGGCAAGAGGGAGCCCAGCCCCGTGGGGATGCTGGAAGATTCCTTTCCCCACCCCCGAGTGGGCCCCATGGACCCCCATTAGGACAGCACTCTGCCAGGATAAGCAGAGTTCCACTCCTTAATGAGCCAGCCTAATGCCTACAGGGGGCCCCGGGGCAGGTGTCCTGAGGGAGGGGCTGGGGTCTCCCTCCTCTCCACCCTTCCTCCCCTCAAGGCCCTCTTCCCCCCTGCCTCCACCTCCCTCATCTTTACTCTCTGGGTTTCTCCAGTCCTTGTTGATCCGCCAGGATGCTCACAACCCCTACTTCCTTGGACCCCTTGGGTGCTTGGAGTTCCATCCCCACCATCCATCAGAGTTCAGATCACAGAGCGTGAGGAAGAAGATGCGGAAACATACTCAGACCCCCTATGTCATCCCAGTGAACTCCCAGGTGGATTAAAGAGCTGAACCTACCACCGAAAACTGAAAAGGCATTTTAAAAATAGACATTTTTATGACACTGGGAGAGAAAAACAGGGCCTAAAACTCAGAAGATATGAAGAAAAAGACTAGCACAATCAACTACATAAAAAAAAAAAGTTAAAACTCCTAGGAAATAAGCAGTAATGTTACCCAAAAAAGAGAGGCTGAAAGACAAATGACTGGGAGTAACTATGTATCAGGGGTATTTGACAAAGAATCAATAACCTTAATATATAAAGAGCTCTCATAACTCAATAGGAAAAGACACAACACTGGATGAGAAGGTGGCAGGGGAATGTGGAAAAGCAGAGGCAGGGCCCAGCACAGGCCGGTTGAGTTCTGGGCTCCCGCCGACATGCTCATCGGGGCTCCCTGCTGCCAGGAGCTGGCCAAGGCTCCACTTAGATGCTTTCCCTGCACTCAGTGGCTGCTGACAGATTTCGGTTAAGATGCCAGGAGCGGCGGGGGCACCAGTGCTGCCCTGGAGGGGGGCGGTGCTGACCCTCAAGGGGAGCGTGAGGGTCGTCTTGGTCTTCCAGCACCTGCATCGGCCACAGCTGCCTGAGCCGACACAGAAACCAGGTCCCAGGGCGCCCCCAGCAGGACGAGCACACATCCTCGCGGGACCCACCCACGGCGGACGCACCGCCCTGGGCTTCCCGCTCCTACAGCGCGTTCCACTGGACGCTCAGGTCCCCTTTCTATGCAGAACCTGGGAGCCGACCTGGGCGTGAGGAGGCCACGGAGACCTGGCTGGCATCCTTGTGAGGAGGGGGCTCGTGCCTGACAGCATGCATTGCACAGGAGAGGGCGGGCCAGGCATCGGGCGGGGGTCTCACCTAGCCAGTGCTCCCCTGTGAGCTTGCCGAAGCCATCGCGGTATGCCTCCCAGCCTCGGAAGAAGTTCACGGAGCCATCCTCCCGTCGCTGAAACACCTGAGAGGGGATTGAGAATGCAGAGCTGGCCCCAGCCTTCCCGGGACCTCACATGCGTCCCTTGGCCCCCCACTGGCCCTCCCCCTCCCCCTCAGGGAGCACAGGGGCTGGGCCTCATGTCTCTTAACAGCTCTCGCTGGGACCTGGACCCGGGAGGCTCATGGTATCCCGAGGCGGGGAGACTGACTGAACGCCCCCAGGCCCTGAAACGCCCCCTCAAGGAGGAACTGGGGTGGACTGGGGTGCAGTGGAGAAAGCCAGACTTCCAGACCCACTCTGCTGCCTCTCTGTGTGACCCTGGACTGGTCCCATATCTGCAGGGACCTCAGTTTCCCCACCGGCCAAATAATAAGGGGGTGAACAAGGGTCCCTGTACCTTTTCCTGGGTCAAAACAAAACTGAACAAAAGCTCATTGTAGAGTTTTTAAAGACTAATCACACACACACACACACACACACACACACACACACACGGTGTCCCTGGTGGCTCAGATGACAAAGCATCTGCTTGCAATGCAGGAGACCTGGGTTCAATCCCTGGGTTGGGAAGATTCCCCGGAGGAGGGCACAGCAGCCCACTCCAGTATTCTTACCCGGAGAATCCCATGGACAGAGGAGCCTGATGGGCTATAGTATATGGGGTTGCAAAGTCTGACACGACTGAGTGACTGACACCTCACTTAACACACACACAGACACACACTGGGGCTTGTCTGGGTCTCTCAATACGCCCCTGCTACATTCATGTACATCCGCCCCAACCCTATTAAAAAGCCCCTGGTAGGAGATCGGCAGGGGGCCCTGGGAAAGCAGAGCTCTGGCCACTGCAGAGCCCTGGCCACCTCTCAGGGGAGCACCAGAAGTCCGCAGCCAGCCGCCGGGCCGCTTCTGTTCTTCATTTTAATAACATTCTTGATTTGGGAGTCCGGAATCCCATCGGTTAAATTGCTTTGAAATAAGTAGCACGCTGGTCCAGGCCAGAGCTGCCTTGAGTATTTACAGGATCCGCTGACAATCCTGTTCCCCCGCTCGCCGCCCCCCGTCCCCCCTCCGCCCCCAAGCCTTTCTGTCTAACAAGCCTTTTTCTTGCTCATTTGCAGAGGCAGCACTCGCCCCCACCGCCTCCATCTGCGCCGGTGTCTGAGGTGTTAGAGGTTTGGCCGCCGCACAGAGCCACCCGATCCATTGCTAAGCAGCCGGACTTCAGCCGCCTGGAACCGCCCTGTGCGGCGTCTGCCGGCAACTGCGGGTCTGTCCGCGTGGCACGGTCCATCACCACGGCCGCTCGGGCAGCTCTGACGTCAGGTGGCGGGAGGCGACACCTTTTTCCTTTGCTTCGCTACCTTCAACCCGGCCTGGCCCTGACACGTGAAAGTCCTCAGAAGGGACGGGAGCAGAAGGAAATTCGATCAGGCTCGGAGATCAGAGAGCCGGTGGAAAGCCGGTATTGATGGCTGCGGATTGGGACCCTGAGCACGCGCCCTTTGAAAAGCCTAATCCTGGCAGAAGCTCAGACACTCCCCCGAGAAGGCTTCGGACAGCAGAACCTGTTTCTGCAGGAAGAGCAGGGCTGGGGGGGCGGGGGGTGGGGGTGGGGGTGGGGAGGGCTGCAGGGGCCGAGGAGAGGGGCGGGAGCGGGGAGGACAGCGGTTCCCAATCTGGGCTCTAGAGCTCGGGTTCTGCCGCTTAGAGTGCCAGCCAGTGACGCTGCCTCGCTGAGCCTGTTTCCTCATCTGTAAAATGGAGATCTCAGCATCAAACCCCGCTGACCACTGGCTGTAGATAGCTAAGATTGTAAAAACACAACAACAAAAAGAAACTGCCTGCAATGCAGGAGACCTGGGTTCAGTCCCTGGATGGGGAAGATCCCCTGGAGAAGGGAATGGTAACCCACTCCAGTATTCTTGCCTGGAGAAGTCCATGGACAGACCAAGGGGTTGCAAGGAGTCGCACAGGACTGAGGGAGTAACACTTTCACTTTCACCCACAGACAGTCCGCTCAGGGCCTGGCACATGGGTGGTGGTCAGCCCATACCCGCCAAGGAGCCCCACAGCCCCAGGACATGGGCCACCAGGGCCTCCCCTCCTCCCTTCTCTCCCTGCCCCCGCCCCAGGCCATATTCCTCCCAGACTTGGGCATGTCTCCTCCAGAACTGTCCCAGGGGCCTGTCCCAAGTCTATTCCCCCAAATGTCCCACTGAGCACATCCGTGTCAGGAACCAGCTGGGAAATCCAAGTCAGGGCCCTTGGGGCAGGGAAACATGGCGTGAGGCCTGGTTGAGGGGATTCCCACCCAGGCCGGAAGCAGGGCAGATCAGAGGAATAGTGGATGGCCAGAGGGGCTGGCTTCTGGGAGGGGATCCAGGGTGACCCTAGAGCAAGGGCCCATCCTGGCCCCTGCATGTCCCAATGTGTGGTCCAGGAACATCATTCCTGCCCCCGGGGCCACGCTTGCCTCACCCACCGCTCAGCCCGCCTCCCAGACCTCAGCGAGGAACAAATCACAGAGGAGTTGGTATCATGATTGCCATCGCTGTTGTTTTTCCTGTTCCCGCTATTATGAAGTGGAAAGTGGGGGTGTCACCCTTGCAGGCACAGGCAGGACACGAACCCTAGCCACTGGGACAGACAGACCAGCTTGGGCTGAGAGCTGAGCACAGCTGACGCTCAGGCCAAGGTCTCCTGGCCCGGTGCACACACTTCCTTACCCTGGGAGCCCGGTTCTGGGCCCCCTGACCCGCCCCACTTTCCACTGCAGGAGCTCGGACACTGGCCAGAAGTCAGGCAGCTATGAGTGGACAGTCTGACTCACCCCGCACTCTGTAGCCTGAGGCCGTGCTGGACACCGGGAAGTCCGCGTCTCAACACCCACATCCACATGCTCACTTGCCACCCACCAGGGAGGGGCATCCCAAACCTGCCCCCTTGTCTCCTTGGCAGGCCTCTCAGAGCCAAGAGCTGATCTCTCAGCATCCCCCCATCTTCAGCCCCCCTTTCCTGCTCCCTTTCCAGGCTGGGTGCCAGAAGCAGGCAGGGCCCCGGCTGGGGCTCAGTCTGGGTGAATGATCAGAGGTGGTGAGCACACATTCCACACCACGGGGGCCTCCTGGCCTCTCTCCTCCACTTGGGAAGCACCTGCCGTCACTGAGAGCAGCAGATGTCTTGACAATCCACCGCAGCTCAGAGGTCAGAGCATCGTTTGCCAACATGGGCGCTCTTCCGAGTGGTAACAAACCATGACGGACCCCTTCCAGGGCTGAGACACAGCTGCGCCGCAGCTCCAAAGAAGTGGCTTTTAGACTCTTGGACCGTGACCCAGGGAAATGTAGTTGACATCCTGACACACATACTCACAGCTCTTTGTATCTGAAACAAAAGCTTCCTGAAACGATACTTGTCCTTCAGATGGATGGATGTTAATATTTTCCACCCTGTTCTTCTGTTCTATTCCACTCCATTTCATTAAAAAAAAAAATTGTTGCTCACAACCCATTAAATTAATTTCTCCACCAGCCAGTGGATCACAACCCGCAGTTTGAAGTTGTCGGCCTTTGCCATGGGCTGTCTTGATCCCACAGCTCCAACTCTGGGTGACAGAGCATGCCGGGCAATGGCTGGGATCTCAGACTTGAAAGCCCTGGTCTTGCCCTTGAGCTGACCACAGCATGCCATGCGTTCCAGGTGGGCACAGGCCACAGGTCATCCACAGGTCCTCCCAGGCTCCCAGGAGTGTTTCTTCAGGGTGAACTGCAGTCGTGGCTTCAGATTTTTGGAAACCAGCTGGGCTTTAGGGACCCTGGAGGGCCAGATGTCACCCACCAGAAGGCCTTCAATTACAGAGCAAGGATCAGCCAGACAAGAAGATACAAAGAAGAAAGCAAGGGACTTCCCTGGTGGTCTAGTGGTTAAGACTCCACGCTTTCACTGCCAAAGGCCTGGGTTCAATCCCTAGTCGGGGAACTAAGATTCCCACAGGCTTCTCAGTGTAGCAGGAAAAAAAAAAAGACCTCTCGGAACTTCCCTGGTGGTCCAGTGGCTAAGACTCGGCATTCCCAATGCAGCGGGCCCGGATTCAATTCCTGGTCAGGGAACTAGATACCCCATACTACAACTAAAATGTCCCATGTGCTTCTGGTAAGACCTGGCACAGCCAAATGAAAAAAGGGGGGGAGGCAAGTGAAGGATTGAGGCGTCTACCTCCCCCTCCTCCATCCCGGCCACAGAACAGGAGTCTCCATTTAGGCAAAAAAGGTGGGGGAAAGGTGGGGAAACAAACGATTAATTTTAGGGCTAAAATATCCACTGGCCCAGCTCTTGGGGCCTCTCCCTCGGGTTCCGGCTGCAAAGTGATTGATGGAGAAACGCTCCCGCGGCCTCTTGGGCAGATGCCACGAGTGGGAAGACAGACGGGCGCGTTTTTCTGGTGCGGATTCTCAGAAGCCAGCCGCCTGCCGCCCGGCATCTTCCAAGTGCCGCTCGAGGAGGCTCTGCCAAGGGAGCGCTGGGCCCACATGGTCCTGCAGATGGTACCCGGAGGTTTCAAAGGAAGGAGCCGCTGCATTTGGGCGGCAGGAGGGGGTGGGGGGAGGAGCAGAGCGGCCGACTGTCCCCTGTTTGTCAGACAGGCTCCTGGGGGCCTGTCTCGCGCTCTGCAGGTTCAGCGTCCTCTGGGCCTCTTCCTCCGATGGGCCCCGGCTGATCTCGTTAGCCATGCTGCCCACAGTGCGGAGACCTCCTGAGAGTCGGGGCGGGGGCCTGGCTCTGTGGTCACCCCATTGCCTTCAAGGATGATCTCAGTCCTCCCCGCCACAGCCCCGGAGGAAGGGGTTCATGCTCCCATTTGACAGATGAGAAGACTAAGGTTTGGAGAGGTGGTGCGATCTCTGCAGAGTAGGAGTGCCTCAAGGCGGGGGCCCACTGAAACCTGACGCAGGGAGACTGAAAGTACACAAAGCTGAGGGCGTCCCGGGGGTGCCCCATGGCTAAGGGGGTGGACGTTGCCCCCTAGGCCCGTGAGCTCCCCATCCCTCCCTCATCATAGCTGAGCTGAGCGGGTCCCAGGAAACGCACTGGGCTGGCACCCAGGAGATTCAAGTTCTAGCCAGGCTCCAGCCGAGGGCCGTGCGACCATCTGAGTCTTGGTTTCTCTCTTCCGTAAAACGATAGGGTTGCTGCTGCAGACCCCGTGTGGTGTGCCTGGACTGGTGGGGGGACTCAGACCTTCAGAGAGCTCACAGCCCCAGGAGAGATGGATGCACAGGCCAGCAGCCTCAGGGCAGAGCAGCTCCCAATCTGAGGTGTTCTTCTGATATTTGTGCCTCAGTTTTCTCATCTGTAAAACGGGAATTATAGGAGCTCCAACCCACCAGCATACGGGTGACATGGTTAAATGGGCTGGTTGATAACACAGCATTCCATAAGGGTCACACTTGTTACATTTGTCCGGAGCTCAGAGGAGGATGAGCCACCTGCTGGGATGGTTGGGAGGGTTGGGTCCTAGAGGACTTCCTGGAGGAGGAGATGTTTGGGTGGACTGCAGATTGAGCAGGGTCTTGGCAGGTGGTCAGAGGAGCTGAGGCACAAGAGACAGGCACAGGGTGGGTCCAAACACTATGAGGTGGTGGGGGGGGAGTCTCTGCCGCCATCAAAGGGTCCCCAGGAGGCAGCATCTGAGATTTTTTCCTCGACTCTGATGAAGCTGCTGTGGAAACCAATTACAGGCAGAACTGTGTTGGTTTTGCTCCACCAGCCTTCCCAGGCCTCCTGAGCAGGCGGTTCCGGGAGGAGGGGTGGCAGGCTATGGCAGAGGCGGATTTTTGTCTCTAAAGAACAAAGAACTTAGACGTGGAACAAATGCAGCCCTTCAAAGCCAGCCCCTGGGGACGCTCTGCCGGCTTTCCCAGGAGGCAGTTGCTCCTCCAGTCCTTTCTGGACACCTCTGGGCAGCAGCTCCCAGCGCCTGGGCTTGCTAGCAAGAGCACAATTGCTGGAATAAGGCTGAACTGAGTTCAAATCTTGGCTGTGCCTCTCGCGGGTCGTGTGACCTCAGACAAGCCACAGGACCCTTTCTGAGCCTTAGTTCCCCTCTCTGTGAAAAAGATAAAGGTCCCATCAGGGACTTCCCTGGGGGTCCAGTGGCTAAGACTCCGAGCTCCCCACGGATGGGGCCCGGGTTTGATCCCTGGTTAGGGATCTAAAGCCCTCACGGTGCGACTCAAGATCCTGCAGGCCACAGCTAAGACCTGGGCAGACAGATAAATACATATATTTTCAAAGGCCCCATCAGCAACCCCTTTGTCAGCCCTGCAGGGTCACAGTGAAGACGCCACGCAGGGAAAGGCAGGTGTGAGCCCGGCGGGTGGGGGAGGGGCACGGTATGCCTAACCTCCCTCTCTTTCAGAACCAGCCGCCGAAGCCCAGAAGGAAGTGGGCCCACTCCTGTCTGTGACTGCAAATGGTACCCCTGGGCCTGGCGCCCCGCCACGTTTCCCAGGCTTGGCAGGCGGCGGCTGTCGGCTCCAGGCAAACAGCGCTCGGAGCTGCCATTTATCAGATGCTGAGGCGACGGGCTGAGCTCCACATGCCCCCGCCTCCAACCCCGTCTACATTCAAAGTTTGAAAAATCCTAATCGCTCCCGGCGGATCACTCACGGACCAGAGGGGTGCCGTCAGCAGTGGATGTGGTCATTACTAGCGTGCACTTGGAGGGCTCCCCCGGAACACTGGGAAGCCGGGTGACAGCCACTGATGTCACGCAGGTCTCCTTCTGCCTCCGCAGCCCCTGGGACACAGGGAGGAGACCGCACCCTGATGGACCCCCAAGTCCTGCTAGGCGGCAACCCCAGTGTGTACCACAGCAACACCCGCCCCCATCACCTGCATCCTGGCATCCTGGCTGAGGCTGGGAGCTTTCATCTCTCCCAAGCCTGATCCCCTGCTGGGCTGGGCTCTGTTCAGGGGTTCAGCTCCTTTGATGTCTTCCCAGTAAGAGAAGGATTTTCCTCAGCCTGGGGAGCACAGGTAGGGAGGGAATGGACATGGTGGGAGGGGAGGTTTGCTCTCGCAGTGGAGCCAATTAGAGACCTGTCTGAGTCGGCTGACCCTGCACAGCAGTAAAATGCCTGGCAGAGAACGCAGGCTTGGGCACTCGACTGGTGGGGCCAGGGGAAAGCTGGTGGCACCGTGGATCTGAGCGGGGGGCGCAGAGCAGAGTCAGTCCTATTGCAGGTCCCCGCGGTAGGAGACGTTGAACTGGACCTGACTTCTGTGACCTCGACTGGTGATTATGCAAAGATGAGGGCTTGGCAATCAGGCCGGCTGGCAGCTCTGCTGAAACAACCCTGGCGGGGACAAGGCTGTGTCCCCGGGGGCCGAAGGGCAGGACAGTGGGGGACCCAGTCTGCGGACGCCGGCTGGACCCTCCTTCCAACCACAAAACCGGAACTGGGCCCTGGGCCTGGTCATCCTGTTCCCCAGGCCCTGAAAGGTGGCCAGCGTAAAACACAAGGGCCACCCCACTGGCCAGATGAGGAAGGGGACGCCCCCAGAGGGAATGTGACCTTTCCAGTTTCTCAGGGCCCCGGGGATGAGCTGGAAACGGCTGCTTCATCCCACGCATCACCCTTCCAAATGAGGAAATTTGGCTTCTGTTTTTAACACATCTTCCTCCTCTTTAAGAACACTGCTTGGGATTCCCCCAGCGGTACAGCGGTGATGACTCTGCCTTCCAATGCAGGGGGCGTGGGTTCGATCCCTAGTCGGGGAACTAAGATCCCACATGCTGTGAGGTGCAGCCAAAAAGGTGAAAAATAACGAAAGACACTGTTTGACCGTAAGATCCTACAGGGTAGAGCCAGTTCTTCTGTTCTCAAGGAATTCCTAAGGCTCAGCAAGGACCCTTGGTGCCCCTCCCTCTTCCTCTGCCCCTGCCCCACAAGCAAGCAGCATGTGGGGGATTCTGACGCCCACCCCCCAACCATGAAGAGCACTGCTTTATTCCCATTTAACGGGTGAGAAAAGTGAGGTTCCAAGAGGGGAAGTTATGCCGCCAGAAGATGCCAACGGCTACCCATCCGGCAAGTATTTAGGAGCACAGATGGTGTGGCAGCATCGTGTGGATGCCTGAGCTACGGGGGCCACCAGGTGACCAGCTGCTGCCCTGCAGAGCTCTAGCCTGGTGGGGACGCAGACAGACAACGCCTGACAGGTGCAGAAAGGGAGCACGAGGGGGGGACCCGGGAGGACTCTCAAATGACCCAGCGACCAAGCTGGGCCCCTTGCCCAGGGTCACAGGCGAGCAGGGGGCAGACTGTGCATCCTGCCTTCCTCCTCCTTTTGCGGGGCGGGTGCGGGTCGGGTGCACGGGGCAGGGTCAGCAGTGGCCTGGCTCATCAGCTTGACCCCGTGTGGCCTGGGTCACTGTGGTCAATGGTGAGTGTGGAGAGGGGCTGGGGCTCCACCAGGGCCAGTGGCCACATCAGCAGAGAGGCCACCTTGAGGCCTGTGCCCCCCTGTCCCCTGGCCTCATCCCCACATGGTGACTCCCACGCCCTCTGCAGGGGTTCAAGGCCCCTGCAACCCCCGCTCCTGAGCTGCTGGCACATTCTCCGCCTTGGCCCCACGTCTCTGGGTCACTCCCTCCCAAGAGCCCACCGTGCCCCCAGGGAGAAAGCCCGACTCCTATAGCATCTGCAAAACCATGCTACCCAGGCCCTGCCTGCCTCCCCACCCATGCCTGGCCCCCTGAGGGCTACGCCAGCAGAACGGAGCCACCAAGGTCCCAGAACAAGCCCTGCCCCGCCCCGCGCCACCCACCGCACATGTTCCCTTTGCCTGGACATTGTTCTCACCTCATCCCCCTGTGCCCCAGCCTCCCAGTCCAGGAGCCTCTCTGGCTGCCCCAGACAGGGTAAGGGGGCTCTCCTCTGGGGTCTCCCTGGACCCCTAGCCCTGCAGCCCCCACACAGGTTGGCTGACTTGTCTAGTTCCCTGCCAGGCTGGCACCTTGCTGCGAAATCCTCTGGCCGGTGGTTGTCACCCCATGGTTGAGCCGTAAACTGACAAGTGACGCCTGGTTCCACGAACTTGCGTGAGGCTGGGCTGCTTACTTGCCAGGTGCGTGCGTGCTGAGTCACTTCAGTCGTGCCTGACTCTTTGCGACCCTATGGACTGTGGCCAGCCAGGCTCCTCTGTCCGTGGGATTCTCCAGGCAGGAATGCTGGAGTGGGTTGCCATGCCCTCCTCCAGGGGATCTTCCCGACCCAGGGACTGATGAACCTGCATCTCTTACATCTCCTGCATTGGCAGGCAGATTCTTTACCACTAGCACCACCTGGATGACCTTGAACAAACCTCTTGCCCTCTCTGAGGCAGCCCTGTGGGTCTCCAGGGGTTGGAGGAGGGCTGGAGCAGTGCCAGCAGGACCACAGTAAAGTGGCCACTGTAAAGTGCCCCTAGGCAAACAGGGATGCTGAGTGCCAACCTCTTGCAGTTCCGGCTCTCTGGGAAGCAGGTTCTGGTTGGCGTGTCTGGCCCCAGGCACCCTGTCCCCCGTGTTGGCACTCGAGGCCTGGCAGTTTGGACATGGAGCCTAAATGAGGATGGATGGTATCAGGGTCCAGCAGAGCAGCAGCCAGCTCCCTCCCACACAGCAACTGAGTTTCTGAGAGATTCCGTGTGGCAGGGAGGTGATCCTGACAGATGCCCAGAGGTATCCGGGAAAAGATTGCTTTTGACGGAAGCCCAAATGGATATTAACGTCTGTGGGCCTCGCTAGCCCTTCTCTGCTGAGAATGGCCTTTCTTCCAGGCTGGCTGATCCAGGTGTCTGGGCGGGAGGGCTGGGCAAGCCTGTGCACCTCATCGACTCCCCTCTCATCACCCCCGAAGCCCAGGCCCAAGGAATTACCCGCCTCCCGGCCCCAACCCTGATTGACTTCCCGGGAGACTGGCTTCCATTCCACCCAAGTGGAAGATGCATGGTCCGGGCCGGCATCCTGGTCTTTCATTAAGCCTGTCCTAACCCTTAACTCTGATTTCTCGGCTCTGGCTGGTGTATCAGAGCTGTTCTGCCCGCCAAGGGGGTCCCAGAGGTGGAGGCCATAACTCAGATGCTCCAAGATGGGAAAACAAAAGTGCTTTTAGGCTCAGATGTGAGTCCAGTGCATTTAAACGCTCCTCTCTCCGGAGCTTGTAGGGACATTTAGAAGAATGTTTGTCTCGGGGTCCTCGGGGGACTCTCAGCGGCTCTCACACCAGCTCCCGATGGCAGCTCTGCCCTCCGAGAGCATCTGCTTGGGCCCTGCCCACCCGCCTCGCTCCGGCCTCCCCGTCTCGCCTCCTGCTCCGTTTGGCCGACCCCGCTGCCCTCACCCTTGTATGCCAGCACGCACCCCCCAGGTGTTTAGTTTTGTGGCTACATTCCCCCTGCAAAGGCAGAGTTGAGGACTTGCGGCGCAGACAGGGGGAGACCTGTGTGTCAACCCTGCTGTAGAAGGGGCTTCTCCGCTGGCCGATTAGGAGACCTCCAGGTCTTCAAACCAGAGCCTCTGCCCCGCCGCGCCACCTCCTCCTTCTCTTGGCCCCGGGGAGGTCTTGGGCCACATGCGGCTCTCACCCTTGCCTTTCCATTGCTCCCAATTCCCATCGGGTCAGGAACCAGGAGGTGCAAGGAGATGGCAACGGCTCCTCACCAGGAGGCCCTGGGGGCGGGGGCTCTGCTCACAGCAACGTGCTGCCTCTTGTGTCTCTTGCACACGCACCATCTACTGAGTAACTGAAAATCTCCACCCTGGAACTCACATTAGCAGCCGACAGTCCCAGGACCCAACCTCAGCAACCCCCTCACCCCTCCAGAACCACTGCCCAGGGTGGGGGCGGGGGCTGCAGGCTCAGGGAGTGGAAGGCGGCTCCACTCAGACTTCGGGATCTGACACCTGCTCCTAAGTGGCCCCCACGTGTCAGCACATGCCCCCCACTTGCCCTATGGAGGCTTTGGTGAGATCACAGGCAGGTTTGCGATGGCTGGTGAGCCCCTGGGCAGGGCCAGGCAGAGCACCCCGGCTCATGTGCACAGCCTCCTGGGTCACCCCGGCATCTGCCCGGACCACCTGCAGGGCCCAGAGGAGGCAGGGCCTGGCCCAGCCTGCCGCACACCCCGGGAGACTCACCGTCCAGCCGCCTCCATCTGTGCGCATGTCACAGTAGACCTGGAAGCCGGCGGGGTCGTGTGTGGGGAAGACGGAGTAAACGCCGTCCTCCTGCTGTCCGCTCAGGAGGACGTCCAGACAGTCACGTGGCCGAGAGCCTGAGACAGGGAAGACCGTCAGGGCACTGGGCCCCGCACTCACGTTCCTGCCCACTCTCCTGTGTCCCTGGGTCTCTGACTTGTCTGTCCAGCAGTGTCAGGTGGGCTCCAGAGCACTGGCCTTGGGGGCAGACTATGGCTCTGCCTCTCCCTGGGCGGATGTGGTGAGTGAGCACCCTCTCTGAGCCTCACTCTCCTCATCTGGAAAATGGGTGCAGTGAGCTCCACCTCATCGAGCTGGGAGAGGGGTCAACAGGAGGGTATAGGTAGGGTGCTCAGTGCTGCCCGGCAGCAGGAAGTCCTCGGCACACAGAAGCAGTGTAGCCTTGTCAGTTGGGCAGGTGGGGGACGTTGTGGGAATGAACCTGGGCACCCAGGTCATCCAAGGAAGGCAGTCCCCATCTCACTCACCATTGGCGCAGCCGCGAGGCCGCGATCCCCTGGCAGGTGCCCTCTGAAGGTCAGCCTTGACGTGGGGTCGGGCCAGCCCCCGGTCCCTCTGCAGGGCGTCCAGGACATCGCTGACTGAGTTCACCAGGTGAGCCATGTGGCCTTGGCTCTCAGAGAGAAGCTGTAGGGCACAGAGGTGGGTGGAGCTCTGAGTGGATGGGGCACTGGGTGGGTGGAGCTTCAGGTGGGTGGAGGCCCTGGGTGGGTGGAGCTCCAGGTGGGTGGGGCACTGTGTGGGTGGGGCTCCAGGTGGGTGGAGCTCCGGGTGGAAGGAGCCCTGGGTAAGCGGAGCACTCAGTGGGTGGATTGCTAGATGGGTGGAGCTCCAGGTAGGTGGAGCTCCTGGTGAGTGAGCACTGGGTGGGTGGAGCTCCGGGTGGGTGGGGCACCGTGTGGGTGGAGCTCTGGGTGGGTGGGGCACTGGGTGGGTGGAGCTCCAGGTGGGTGGAGCTCCTGGTGAGTGGAGCACTCCGTGGGTGGAGCACTTATGGGAAGAGCACTCGGTGGGTGGAGTATTGGGTGGGTGGAGCTCCAGGTGCCTGTGGGCACTGGGTGGGTGGGGTTCCAGGTGGGTGGGGCACCATGTGGGTGTGGCTCACCCCGTGAGTGGACCACCAGGCAATAGCTCTGGCACACACACACTAGTCCTCACGGTGGAGGCACTCTCCTGGTTCAAGCTCCTGGCTTACTCTGGCCACCGCCCACGGTGGTCTCAGCCCCGGTGTGCAAAGGACGGAGGCTCAGGTGGGAGGAGACACCGCAGGCCCTGTTCTTCATCCATTTCTGTGCCTTCAGCCCAGCTGAACTGACTAAACGAGACCCCGCTGTTCAAATCCCAGCTCACCCACTTGCCAGTTACATGGCTGCAGGTGAGTGATTAACCCAGCCTTGAGATGGGGCTAACCTAGCCTCTCTGGCCCAGGTGCCTTGGGGATCAGTCACAGCGTGAGGCCCCCAGCAGGGACTCAGCACTCAGCACCTGGTTGCCTGCCTCAGTATGGGGATTCATGAGGCACCTTCCAGATTACAAAACATCTTCACTCAACATCTCTTCTCATCACCCAGTAAGGCTACAAAGCAGGGGTGCTGGGTCTGCCCTCCACAGGTGGGACCCTGGAGGCCTGCACCCCTGATGTCCACCCCTTCACCTGACCCCATAGCATTGCCAGGTGGAAGGGCTTGAGGTGTCATCCCCTTGTTATAGATGGGGAAATTGAGGCCCAGAAGGGGAGGTCCCCCACAGGCTGACTGGCAGGAAAGGAACCCAGGGCTGTGCCATCGTGCAGGGAGCCTAAGGTGGGGGCAGGCCGGGCGATGATTTGGACCCAGGCTCTGGTGTTGATTTTGAGTTTTGGCTCAGGACCCTCCTCCAATCACTTTCAAATAACCCTGGAAGGGTAACTAAACCCCTTTCACATTACTCTCCTCCCCGCGAACCACCGTGGTGGGCCCTGTTTTCTGGGGAGGGGGGAAGGTTCACGACAGCATGTGTTCATGCTTCTTTCTTGATTTGTACCGTTCCCACTGTGATCGCAGTCCAGAGGTTTGGGGCTCAGTTAGTGCAGCTCTGTTCCACCTGGGGTCTCTCGGTTGTGCCTGATGCCTGAGGGGTCTGTGGTCTGTCACCTCCCCACCCCAGGGCTCTAGCGGGAGGGAGGCAGGGTCACAGGCAGACTGCAGTCAGCCAGCGAGCATGCAGCTTGCTGGGTCTTTACACACCAAATCTGTCACTGGCCAGATAATAGCTCGTTCGAGGAAGGGAAATAGAAATATACGGTGCCAGCAGTTCACAAAATATGGTTCTCAGCTTGTCCGGGAGCAGGGGCCCGACAAAGCTTTTAGTTTCCTTGTCAGCTTCCCCCTGCTGAGCAGGTGATTCAGTGGGGGCTCAGGCCCGGGAAAGAGGCACCCAGACGGGTGGAGAGAGCATTGAGGCGGGGTGGCAGCTTTCTCCCGGGGTTTTATTGCAGTGTCCTGGAGACAAGCCCCATTGGAGGAGCCCTGCGGTAGGATGCAGGCAGCCCCAGGGAGCAGGGGCAGGGGGCGGCCCTGCGGGATGTGAGCAGGAAAGATCACCGAGCCCATCGGTTCAGTCGAATCTGTACTGCCCATCCTTCTGTGACGAGGCAGACACACTCGAGAAACTCAGGCACAGCCAGTTCTTGCTAACGGGCAAGGAAGACCTCAGTTTAAACCAGCAAATGATTAAAGTTGAAAATGTACATAAAAACATGCCCCGAATTAATGGGGAAAGTCAGTCCCTGCTCGCTGAGCCGCACAGCTGCATTCAAGAGGACTTGGCGACTTTCAGAGGCAGTGAAATCCGAGCTGCTGTTTCCAGCACTTCTCAGTTGTTGGAGCTTAAACAAGTCGCTTTGCCACGCTGAGCCTCGGTCTGCCACTCCGTAGAATGGGGGTAACGATTCCCTCCACTTCCTGGGCTTCCCTTGTGGCTCAGCTAGTCAAGAGTCTCCTGCAATGCGGGAGATCTGGATTCACTCCCTGGGTTGGGAAGATCCCCTGAAGAAGGGAAAGGCTACCCACTCCAGTATTTCGCCCTGGAGAATTCCATGGACTGTATAGTCCATGGGGTTGAAAGAGTTAGATTTTCACTTTCACTTCATCACCTCCAGGGGCTATTGTACTGCAAAGTGTTTATTACACACAGTGTGGACCGAAAAAAAGATTTTCAGTGGTGGCTGCCCATAGGCCGAAACTTCAGCTTACAAAGTTGCTACCATCTTAATAAAGGAAGTGGGAATGCGTAGACAACGTCCCTCACGTGCCACACGCCCACCGAGCCCAGTACAGCTATGAGTGCCAGCATCCTACTGGGCATGGACCGTGCTAGCCCCGTGTTACTGGTGAGGAGGGCAGTGCCCCGCCCAGGGAGGGCACTGGAGGTGCTCAGGGACCCACAGCGGGTCCTCAGTGAAGCCTTGACTCTACTGACTCAAACCGTGAGGGCAGGAACTCAGCTCTGCTGCTCCCGGGCCAATGGGTCTTAGACATCTGTACATCAGTGCACAGGAGTCGCCCAGGTGCTTGTGGACCTGCTGGGACCCGGGGGTTTGGGGGTGAGGTCCAGGGACATGCCTTTTAACGAGCAGCTCTGGTCACTCCAACAGGGAGTGCTGTGGGCATTGCTCTGAGAAGCCCAGGTCTCCGGCTGACAGCGGAGGGTCTGGGAAGCTCTTAGAAGGGGAACTAGGAGCTATAGCAGCATGGCTCTGCAAGACACATGGTCTCTGAAATCACCTTGAGTCTGTGGGAAATGAGTCAAATTAAACATTCTTGTGAGAAGTGAATATATCAGGTGAGCCGAGGCAGTGCTGGGCCCCAGAAGAGCCATTAGTCTTCAGGGGATGGCTCTAGGCCTCCGTGCAGGTGAGCGGGTGGGAGGCCCAAGGCTCCCACCCAGTCCCCCGCCCCTGCCCTGAAGGTGAGTGTTTGTGGGCGGGCCAGGCTGTCCAGGGCTGAGCCACGGGGAGAGCGAAGTGAGGTGCCCAGATGCCCCAGAAAGTCTGGAGGTCTCCCCGACCCCTGAGGATGAGGGGCAGGGCCGCTGCAGATGGAGGGGCAGCAGGAGGGCAGCTGAACACCCCCCCAGGATGGGGAGGCCGCCTCCCCATCAGTCACCCTGACAGGATGACAAGGACTGTAATTTCTCCAGCTGCAGCCTTCGGGGGAGGGAAAAGGCCCGTCACTCTTGAGCTGGTGAGTGACCAAATGCCTGGCCATCTCACGTGTCCGGAAATGGGCTGGACCCATGGCAGGGGTGGGGCTCGCCTCCCAGTCCCTAAGGACCTAAGTCATGGGGGTGGGGGGTGGGCAGCAGATAGAGTAAAGGCTGGAGGCTGGGCAATGCTCCAGAGGCCAGATGCCAGGCCTGACCTGGCCGCTGTGCACAAGCATGTAGTGAGCCGCTTCAGTCGTGTCTGACTCTGTGACGCTATGGGCTGTAGCCCCCCAGGCTCCTCTGTCCAGGGGATTCTCCAGGCAAGAATACTGGCATGAGTTACCATGCCCTCCTCCAGGGTATTGTCCCAACCCAGGGATCAAACCTGTGTCTCTTACATCTCCTGCATTAGCAGGCAGGTTCTTTACCACTAGTGCCACCTGGGGAGACCTGGCCACTGTACCCCGGACAAATCACTGCCCCGCTCAGGCATATCACTGTCCCCCGGCGGGCACATCGCCCCACGTGGAGCCCTCCCGGGTCTGGTAAGGGCAAGCGGGAGGTGGACTCCCACTCTGCAGCCAGACAGGCCAGGCTCAGGTCCCCAAGCTGTCATTTTCAGCAGGGTGCCCTTGAGTGAGGGTCTTCGCCTCCCTGAGCCTCGGTGTCCTCATCTGTCAAGTGGGGCAATGATGACTCACCCGCCCCATAGGCAGGCGCCCAACGCCGTGCAGACTCGGGAAGGGAGAGCTGCTGTGGTGACCCAGCAATGCTACAAATCATTGCGCTGTCTCAGCGGAACAGAAGCCTTGGGGCCTTAGTTTTCTCTTCTGGAAAACGGCAGAGGCCCAGTGAGCTGATCCTGAACCCTGACTCCACGAGGGGGAAGATTCTTGCTGGTGCTGCAAGCGTGGTCAGTGTTAGAAACCCTTCACCCAGACCTACTGATGCGTGCTGGGACCTACCTGGCTGGGCTCTGGTCGGGGCTGGAGTGGGGCGGAGGTGTTGGGGACACACTAAGGGTCGGGTTGAGCTCTTCAGTTGGCACCCCCCTTCCCTGGAAGGCTGTGGGCGTCAAATGGCAGTGGATGGGGTGACCTGGCGGAGCGGGTACAGCTCTCTCTGACCACATGGCACAGCCGAGGGTGGGGGTGCTTGCCACTGAGCACCACATGACCTTGAACTTCTATTAGCCTGATGGAGGCCACGTCCTGCGTCTCCTGTGTCCATTGGCACAGGTGCGCCTGGGAAGCCCCTCCAGGCCTGGATTTGACTCGATGGATGGATTTGACTGATGGATGGACTACTGCCTGCCATGGAGACCACACTAACACCCAGGTCACCAGGATGGCTGCACGAGCTGTGTGACCTGGGGTGAGACTCCCACCTCTCTGAGCCTCATCTGCTTGTCCGCAGACGGGAATCACAACAGCCCCTGGCCCTGGGACAGAGTGACGCCGTGGGCAGCAGGCACTCAGCAGGGCCAGCAGGTGGTGGCAGCCCCCCCACCCACCCCTGCCCAGATCCTGAGGGAGGCACAGACCCCCCACCCTTACCTGGATGAGGCGACCCTGCTCGCTCTGGAGGGCACTGAGCCCCTGGCCCAGGGCACCGTGCCCCTTCCGCAGCCCGGAGCACTCGGCCTGCAGCTCCGAGGCCCGGGCAAGCAGCCGAGGGAGCTGGTCCGCCAGCGTGTCCAGCAGTTCCTGCTCCTGCTCGCCCGGCAGCCTCGGCTCGGCCTGGCGCTGGCTCAGCGCCTGCAGCACAGAGGCCTGGGCGCCCTCGAGGCGGGCGAAGCCGTCGGTGAGGTCAGGGCACCGCGGGTCAATGAGGATGCTGAGGCGCGAGCTGTCGGCCCTGTCCACGGTGACCAGCGCGCTGTTGGCCCCAGCCGGCCCGGTGCTGACGACGGGCGGGGGCGCCGTGCCGGGCGCGCGGGCGTGGTTCACAAGCAGCACGGCGCTGGTGGCCGCCACGGCCAGCAGCACGGCGAGGGACAGCAGCACTGTACACAGCACACAGCTGCAGCTTGGCCGCTGCGGGCCAGCCCGGGCACACGGACGCAGACAGGACAGAGGGCAGGTGGGAGAGAGAAGGGACAGCATCAGGGGCAGGCCCGGGCCTCCGGCTCCAACCCTCGGGCAGGGCCCTCTGGCCTTTGTGAAGCCTGGGCGAGGCTCCTTCTGGGGGACGAGGGAGGGGAGTCTCAGAGAAACAGAGCCCCAGAAGGGAGACAGAGAAACAGGCCCGCACCGGCCGCCCCCCAAGAAGGCAAGAGAGGCAGGGAGACAGAGATGGGGATGGCGACAAGAGGAACCAGGGCAGAGAGCCAGGAGATGGAGGGACAGTCCCTTCTCCCACACTGCCCCTGCCCCTGGCGGGCACATCACCGCACGTGGAGCCCTCCCGGGTCTGGTAAGGGCAAGCGGGAGGTGGACTGCCACTCTGCAGCCAGACAGGCCAGGCTCAGGTCCCCAAGCTGTCATTTTCAGCAGGGTGACCTTGAGTGAGGGTCTTCGCCTCCCTGAGCCTCAGTGTCCTCATCTGTCAAATGGGGGCAATGGTGACTCACCTGCCCCATAGGCAGGTGCCCAACGCCCATGCAGACTCGGGAAGGGAGAGCTGCGATGGTGACCCAGCAATGCTACAATCATTGCGCTGTCTCAGCGGAACGGACGCCTTGGGGCCACGGGCTGCTGTCACTGTAGGTCTTTTCAACCCAGAGCACCCACACCCTGCGTCCTGAAGCCACTGCAGGCCCACGAGGCTGCCGTGAGTCCCCAGGCCGGGGGTGGCCTCCTGAGCACCTCCCCACCCCCTTTCCTCTCCTGCCTGCCCTTCCTTCCTCCCCCTCTTTCACAAAGCACCCCTCCACCCCCTGGACCCAGTGCAGCTTGTAATTAAAGGAGGCACCGTGATGGAGCACAAATCCAGACTCACTGGCCCGCATCACTCACGGCCCAAGGGAAGCCTGCGGAGCAATCACAGCCTTTGACACACGGGGACACTGAGGCCCACAGAAGGCCAGGGGCTTGCCCACGGTCACCCTGCAGATGAGAAGCTGGGCTAGGACTGGACCCCCGCCTCCCGCCTCTTCCCGGGGCCAGGAATGTCCAAGCGCTGAATTTTCCCCACATTTTCAACTTTCTGAATCCAAGAGGCATCTTTAAATGAGTTAGTATATTAAAGCACTTGGAGCCATGCCTGGCACACTCTGTTTGCGCAATAAATATTAGCGGCTTTTATTATCTCATGATCAGTGTGCACAGAGCATCTGGAGGTGTCGGGTTTTTTATTTTCCACCCAAAGTGCTATTTCTGTGTCATTGATGCTAGAATGTCCCTTCCCCCCGCTTTTTTTTTTGTCTCCATATCTCAACATCTCTGACATATGGGAGGATCTTACAATTGTGATTGGCAACTTTCTTTCTTGGTGACCCATAAAATAGCCTCTAGGGACATCCCTGGTGGTCCGGTGGTTAAGACTCCATGCTTCCACTGCAGAGAGCACAAGTTTGATCTCTGGTCAGAGAACTAAGATCCCATGTGCAGCAGGATGCAGCCAAAAAAAAAAAAAAAAAAAAAACAGCCTCTTATACAATGTTTTTCTATGAGAAAATATGGTAGAGCAAGTAGCTACTTTTCCCTAAATTCAAATTCTACAAGTAACTCCTGAATCTCCCATTTGGCACCAGAGGAGGAGGGGGTCAGGGGTCTGTGTTGTTGGAGAGACAAGGGAGAGGGTTCCTTAGCCTGTCCCTGCAGTGATGGGACTCAACATTCTACCCCACCTCTCCCCACACCTGCCCAGACATGCTGGGACTCCACACAGTGGCACGATTTACTCCAGCCAGACCTGAACACGTCAGCTTCCCTCCACCAGCTCTACACAGGCTGCTCCCTCAGCCTGAGGCATCAGCTTCCCCTCCTTCTCTTCCACAGCTAAACTCTCTTTCTTCAGGGCTCAGCTAGATGTCACTTCCTCCAGGAAGCCTTCCTAGACTGTTTCCTCAGCCCTCCTCCCAGTTTGGGTGAGGCTCCTCCTCAGTGTTTCCTCACAGCCCTTGCTCCTCCCTAACAAATACAGTCATCGCCTTTGACTGCATTCATTCACTCAAACATCCATTCAGTATTACCTGGTGTTCCCCTCGAGCCAGGGTCCAAGCCAGTCCCTGAGGGGTAGCAGTGGACAGTCATGCCAGCCTTGCCTGTAGGGACCTCGTGTCCCATGGACTATGACTGTTACCCTCTTTGGGGGCATGATCCCCTTGGAGATGATGTGGATACAAGGGAAGCTAGAATTCTGGGGCCTGCAGAGCCCAGGTCTAGGAAACCCGCTCTAAACCGTGAGCCCCACCCTCCCCCAAAAGGCATAGAGCGGCTGGTTGTTGGATGGATGGAGGGCAGGACGGGCGGGCTAGGTCATTTCTCCATGACCTTGTTGGCGTAGGAGGTGAAAGCCCTGGCACCCATGGTGCTTGGCAGGGCAAAGGGTCATGACCTCCATGCTGAGCCCTGTGCCCACCCGGGATGGCCTGGCACAGAATGAAGGCGGCCTCCAGGCTGCCCCAACCTTGCCACGAGTCAGCAGGATCCATGGGGCGGACATTGCATTGTTACCGCTATCACTTGAGTTTATGCTATGTTCCCACCACTGAAACCTCCAAACATCCCCTTGTTGTGGTTGGTTACATTTTGCAGATGGGAAAACTGAGGCTCAAAGAGAGAAGAGCCTTGCCCAAGGTCACAGGAGCATTTGAACCCAGCCCTGGTTGACTGGGTTCAAACCCATCGCCCGTTTGTGCGGCTGTTGCTGACCATCCAACCACAGTCCTGCCTTGTGGGAAGCCTGGCCAGGGTTTGAGACAAAGCCCTGTGTCAGCTGGTGAGTCCCTGTCAGTCCCCTCCCGGACTCCATTGCGAGACACCTTGCCCTGAGCAGCTCTGAGTGCCGTCCTCCACAGGAGAGTGTTAAGGTCCCCAGCTGGGGAGGCAGAGCGGCCAGCCACGTCCCCCGTGTGCGTCCCCAGGTCCTCTTGGGCATCTGCTTCCACCCAGGCCCTAGGTCCCTGGTGGGAAGGCCAAGGGTGCAGAGGAGGGGGCACACTGGAGAATGCTGCAGGGGTTCCCCCGAGGGGCAGGGGGACGCCGGAGCCTGGAGATGAAACCGGCCACTCAGCAGAGGAGAATCAGTCTTCAGAGATCACCTTAAACATGAAGTGCTGTTCGCTTTTATAGGCTGCAGTTTACGTGCCTTGCAAAGAAATCTATCCAAGACCATAAGGGGGGCTTCGGGTGTGAGCCGCCCAGTGGAGCGTGCGGGGGGCTGGCATGTAACTCATCAGCCCTTGGCCAGGGCAGAGTGGTGCATGCCTGGGGTCCCCACCTCCCAGGGGCAAGGAGCCTGTAGATTGGGAAAGTATCCCAGGTCGGGGGTGGGGGGCATTCGAGGAACCCCAGGGTCTGAGACCTGCTGCTGGGGCTAAACACTTGTGCAAGCTTCCGGCTGCGGGAATGTGGCTTCGTCCCCTGCATGAGCCCTAGTGCTGGCCCGCGGTCCAAGGCGGCCCAGGACGCCCCAGCCAGGGTAGGACACGGTGGGCTCACGCCAGGGGAGGCAGGAGGAGAAAGCCCCAGAGCTGCCTCATTAGAGGGGGAGCAGCGTCCTGACTGCCTCCTCTGAGTCCCCAGCCTCCAGGGATGGCCACGGGGTCTGGCTGAGACCAAGATGCTCTGGAAGAAAGGGCTCCCGGTGGCAGTGCTCTGCCTGCACTGTACCCCACGTCTTATTTATTTTAAGGCCATACTGTGCAGCATGTGAGATCTTAGTTCCCCAACCAGGGATCGAAACTGTGCGCCCTGCCCTGGGAGTGTGCAGGGGGCCACCAGCGGGCCACCACGGAAGCCCCTTTCCCTGTGTTTATAAGGGAGCTGGGTCGTGGTCCCACGAGCAGGCTGAGACTACACTCCTTGTAGCAAAGTGGGAAGAAGAAAACCTCCCCCAGGGGGAGGCCAGGCAAGGTGAGATCCAGGTGCAAGCCGCTCCCAGCCCCCATCTCCTAGGAGCACCCCAGCCCCAGAAACACACTGTGTGGGTCTGCATTAGGAAAGCCAAGGTGCGGCAGTATGGTCTGAGCCTGGCAGAGACTCAGAGTTGCACCTAGGCTTGTGGATCATCGCGAGCAGGGCAGCCCAGCCCCTGCCCAGCCCAAAGACCCTGCGGGAGACTTTCTCCTCTCTCCCCAGGAACGCACATCTGCTCCCCCAGCCAGGCAAACAGCGCCTGACCTGGGCTGGGCTCTGATGCTTTGGCCCTGGGAGAAGGAGCGTCCCAGAGATCCCTTAAAAAGAGGAGGTGGTTGTTCTGCTCAAAATTCTGGGGGGGGGGTCCCAAAGACTTAGGAAGAGGGCTTGCTGGCTCACTCTATGAGTCCTAGGGGAAGAGCTCTCTGTCTTGCCAGAGGCCTCTGCACATGACCCACGCTGAAGGCCATCTGAAGCCTCAGGCCACCAGGAAGGCCCCAGGAGACTGGCCAGAGGTGTTCTAGGGACAAAGAGAAGGGTCTGGGAACTGCCTGTGTCCACCCCTCCCAAAGGAGCTGAGCCACCAGCCCTGTCACTCCTCAGAGAGCACTCAGCTCTGAGTCCATTTCCGATGAGGGAGGGTCTCTTGATGTGTCTTGTGAGGGTCTTGCTCACCCTCCCCACCCCTCAGATCTCCAGGCCTCCAGCCCACTGACCCCTAAACCAGGCTCGTTCCACCTCAAACCTGAGCCCTCCTGAGAGTTCCACCCAGGGATGATATCAGCCTCACCAGCCCTCTCCAAAACAGGGGACCTCCCTGGGCTCCCCTCCCTCATCCCCACCCCCAGCCAGCACCTGGCTGGGTCCACTCTGACCTCCTCGAATCCCCAGGGCCCCTCTGTTCCTATGGCCCCCCAGCCCTGATCTGGTCCAAGCCGCATCGTCTGCTTTAAAATCACAGCAACCATCTCCCCATTAGCCTCCCCACCTCCTCCCAGCCCTACCAACCAATACCCCACCCAGAGGCCCAGGACCCTCCTGATGGCAAAGAACCCAGGACGCTCCGCTCAGACCACCATGGGGCTGCGGAGGCCTCAGGAGCAGGTCCCGCCCCACCCCCAGCCTCTGCTATTGCCCCCTCCCCCCATCCCCACTCCTGCCCAGCTCTCTCAGCCGCCTGCCTGCGTGCTAAGTCACTTCAGTCGTGTCCGACTCTTTGTGACCCTATGGACCATATCGCCCCACCAGGCTCCTCTGTCCATGGGATTCTCCAGGCAAGAACACTGGAGTGGGTTGCCATGCCCTCCTCCAGGGGATCTTCTGCATCCAGGGATCGAACCTGCACCTCTTAAGTCTCCTGCACTGGCAGACGGGCCCTTTACCACTAGCATCACCCGGGACGCCCCCTCTGTCATTTCCCCCAACACACGCTGGTGTCACAGATCTGGCAGACACTGTCCAGCTTAAATGCCAGAGTGATCTCTGACCTCCCACCCCAGCCTCCAGCCTCCTCATCACTGCCGCACGCTGGGCTGGGGGTGAGCTCCACGGGGAGGGGCTCAGGAAACAGAAGGAGAAAGGAGTCCTTGACTGGCAGGCCCTGTTCTCTTCAGCCTCCTTCCCTTCCAACCCGGACACAGTGACCTCTGCCCAAAGCCCAGGCAATGAGGACAGAGGCAGCATGGTTTTCTTTATAGTGCCCATCGTGGTTTGTCATAATCCCATGATGCGAGTGTGTTCTTCCCAAGAGACTCTAAGTTCCCAAGGCACAGGTTTACAGCTGTCTCTCCTAGAAGAGGGAGCGACTCTATAAATAGCCACTGAGTGAATTAAATGCAGCAGGGTTTAGGTTAGACATCAAGAAGAACTTCCCAATGAGAACTGTATTCCCTGTATGGAATATTTTTCAAAGTTTTGAAAATATCAAGAGACACTGCCTGGGATGGTTCAGAGGTTGATCTCCCTGTGGGGTGGTTTGACTCAGGGATTGCTCAGAAATGAGCCTCCCCGACCCCTCAACCCCCTGCAACAAGAGGAGATAGTTACAGGGTGACTTTCTGCCCCACACTAGAAGATTAGGAGAATTATGACTATTTCTGGGTCCTTTTATCTGAGCAACTCTGAACTCCTGGCAAATATCCCACCATCACCTGCTGCCCTAAGGGTGTGAGAGCCCCTTGGTTTCACAGGGGGAGAAGTGAAGCTCTAATGAAGTAGGCACCTTGTCCAAGGTCACTTGGCAAATGAGGAGCTGAGGCTGGACAGGCCCAGGATACAGCCGGCCCGAGGCTGTCCGCAGAAACAGCAACACTTGGATGTAGGCCCTTCAGTGGCAGTGGGTACGGTGTGTGCCCTGGAGAACCATGCACTAGGTACCAGAGCCCTCTCCTTGAGAATTACATAATGCGCACAAGTGGGAGGAGCCAAGGGCAGCCAGCCTCTCTTCCCTTAGTCTTCCCAACAAGGCTCATCGGCCACCCAAGTTCAAGTCCTGGCTGCAACTCTCAGCCTCAGTTTCCTCATCTGTTTAATGGGTCGATCATTCCTGCTGCCAAACTCCTAGAGTGGTTTGACTAAGAAACGAGAAGTTATGCAGATGAGCACAGCTGGCACTCAGACTGTGGCTCTGGGACCTTTTCTGGAGGAAGTACCTTGTTAGAGAACCTCAATCAGAGCCTTCTGGAGGGAACTGGGTGGTCATATTGCTTTCCCTGGTGGGCAAAGAGGCGATCAGGACTTTGACAGCCTGGCAAAGGGGTCAGGCTGCTCTGAGAACCACCTTCCTCAAGGGTGTACAGCGCTTGACAGTTTGCAAAGCACACCATTATTTCACTCAGCTCTTGTTAAGTCCTTGTGAAGTGAGGAGGAAGCAGAGATTGCTGTTCCCATTTTACAGATGGTAATGTCCAGACTCAGAGAGGGGATGTAACTTACCCAGTCACAAAGCATGTCAGTGGTGGAGATGAAACTAGAAGTGATGGATGCCAGAAGGCCAGGCCCAAAGGAACCCTGGCTCCCTTTTGACAGTGGGCACAGGAAAGGGCTTGCCTCCTACCTGAAGCTTCAGACAAGCCTGGAGCTGGCAATGGGACAGCCTGTCTACATGTGGGATCACCAAAGGGGTGGAGTGAGAAGGTGGTGTTTGATATTGGCCCAGGCCGCTGGGACCACAAGCTCTTGGTAGCCTCCGATGCCAAGGGGCAGACAGCTGGGCTCTGGCCTGGTGGCAGTTGGAATATATACCCCACGACGCAGCAGAGAGGCCAGGGCTGACCCAGGAGGCCTTACAGCCACATTTCAAATAGATCCCCCAGAAGCCACCTCCCCTTGAGACACATCAGCACTCGCTGCTCTCCCAGCTCCTCCTGGCCGGGTTTCATGCAGTTCATTTCAGCAAAAATCCCTCAACTCCCAGTCTGAGCTGCATGGAAAGACAGGAGCTTGGATCCAGGGGGAGACCCCAGGATGGGGGCCCAGAAGAAGTATGTGTCCAAAGGGAGCTCCTGCTAGAGGAGGGACCAAGGCTAGGGACCAAGGCAGAGATAAAGGCAGCTGAGTGGCACAGGCTAAATGCTGCTGGGAATCAAGGCAGAGCCTAAGGGGCATCAGGCATCGGGGAGGGCTTCCTAGAGGAGGTGGCATCTGAGTAGGTTTTGAAGTATATGTAGGGTTTCCCTGAGTGAAGTGTGTGTGTGTGTGTGTGTGTGTGTGTGTGTGTTTGGGGGACGATGAGGCAGCAAACATTTGGAAACAGGCAGTCTGATGTCATTTGCTTGTTGGCAAATGACAAGCAGTCAGTACCTGTAAGGGGGCTCACAGGAAAGGAGAATGGACCAGGATGCATTGGGAGAGGGACGGAGTCAGATCTGCTTTGAAACTTTGCTCTCCCGCTAACATGCTGTGTGACTTGGGTGCATGCCTCGACTTCTCTGCGCCACCATCCTCCTGCGACAAGGGCACGTGCACCCCTGCCTCCCCACCCAGGCTGCTGCCGACAGCGAGGGTGTGCAGACGGTTGGGAAAGGGCTTTGCAAAGTGTGGAGGCATGTGGCTCCAGACAACGCTCGCTCAGGCTGCCGCTCCCGCTCCCGAGAGAGTGAGGGGCCCGCCAAGGCCCGCCCCTGCCACCCCCCTCCTGCCTCTGCAAACAAGAACTGTTCCTTCCCCAATGACATCTGTCTGGGAGAAATTTGAAATTTAAAACGGGCAGCTCCATTATTTCCTCTCCTTGGCTAGCAGACCTCGGCATCTCGCCTGCCTGCCCCAGTCCCTTGGCAGCCCAGCCTGGGGCGGCCCCGGGGCTGCCCCTCCACTCGGCTTCCCATCCCTAGCCCCCTCTCTGGCCAGCCCTGGAGCTCTGCCCTCACCCGCCTTCCAGTGCACAGCCCTGGGCATCCTCCACAGCCCCCTGAAGAGGCAGCACAACGCATGGGATGAACAGACCTGCAGCCCAAGGACCCGGGGTTCAAATCCCAGCTGAGCCACAGGCCTGGGGCAGAAGCAACTCTCTCTGAATCCTGCTTCCCTTGTCTTAAAGCTGGAGAATCACAATATCCAGTGTTCTTACAGGAGGCAAATATTTATTGACCCTCTGCTGTATGAGGGTAGGGATAGGCTGGCTAAAGGGTGAGGATTCAGAGGAGATGAGGGGGAGGGGGTCGCATGCCAGGCGCCTAGCATGGGGTGCTACCCAGGGTGGGATACTTGGTAAATGGTTCAGATGCCCATTGTAGAGATGAGGAAACAGAGGTTCGCGCTCAAGGGCTGGTGACATTGTGAACTCTATGGGTCCCTTACTTTCTCTGCCCAGGCGTGCACCTGAATCCGTTGGAGGAGCAAGGGGGCTCCTGCAGGGGTGCCGCCCCCATCGGCAGCCCGAACCCCAAGTTCAAGGGTCTCCTCTGGAGCCAAGGAGGGTGCCCGCCCCAATTCGGGCCTGTCGAGCCTCACGGGAGGTACGCCCCAAACTCCAGCCCGGGTGCCCAGCCCGCCGGTCGGAGCCGCCACCGCCTCGCCCACCGCGCGGGACGCCCGTGTCCCTACGCCCCGGGCCCGCGCGTACCTGCGGCTTGTCGCGCGGCCGGTCCTCAAGTTGGGAAGCGCCGCCCATGGTCTTCCACCGGTCGTTGACCATCTTCCGGCAGGACCGCTGGCGGGGACGCTGGGCGAGGCGCGCCGCTGCGGAGCGCAAAGGCGCCGAGGTGGGCGCGGGCTCGCTCTGTTCGCCGGCTTCCCGCCTCGGTGCCCCGCACCTGGACGGCCCGGGCCAGCGGGCGGGTGTGCGAGTGTGTGTGTGTGCGTGTGTGTGTGCGTGCCGGCGTGTGCGCGGGTGTGTGCGGGCGACAGCGGGAGCGGGAGCGGGAGCGCGAGAGCCGCCGACCGCCCGCCGCCCGCCCGCCGCTCGCGCTGCGCGCCGTCCCCGCTCCCGGCTCCCGCGCCTCCCCTGCGCGCTCCTCCCTCCTCCCTCCCTCCTTCTCAATCTCCGTGTCTTTTTTGTCTCGGACTCTCTTTGCCTTTTATTGCTCCCCCGCTCTCCCTCTGATACACACGCACACACCGCGGACGGCGATGGGGAAACTCCACCTCCCCAAAGGCTAATTAACAGAGAAGAGGCGGGCCGGCCGAGACCCCCGGGGCCAGCCCGGGAGGACAGCAAAGAGCCGCGGGCAGCCCTCCCCTCGCCGGGCCCGGAGGGGCTTGAGAACCCCGGGGGCCGCCTCCTCGCAAACTTCCTCTCGGGCCGGACCCGCGCCAACTCACCGTGCGCAGGGAGCGCGGCGCCGGGCAGGCCCCGGGGGCGCCCCCGGGGGGCCTTCGGGGGTCTCCGGGGAGCGGCGCCGCGCTCCTCCCGGCCCCCTCAAGGCGCAGCGGCTCACCCTGAGACCCGGCGGGGTCCGGGGGCGGGGGCAGCCGAAGGGCGCCCCCTGCGGGTGTCCGAGATCTGAGTCCGGGTCCCGGGGCAAGTGCGCCCAGGCCCGGAGTCTCCGGTCACCAGGGACCGCCCTCTCCCGACCCTGACGCGCGAGGCCGGCCCTGGGGGCTCCTCGGCCAGAGCCGGTAGGCCTGCGTCCGGTGCTCGCGGACGGAGAGCCGGCCCCACGCCTTCTTCTCGCCCAGGCGGCCCGCGGTGTCGCGTGCGAGCCGCTCCGCGCTCTGCCCGCGCTCGCGGCCGATCGCCCGCATTCCCCGGGCGCGCCCAGCGCTGCCTCGGCCCCCGCCTCCTCCTCTGCCCGGGAGAGGAGGGATTTGTGCCGGGAGGGGGCTTCTTAGTCGCCCCCTCCCACCAGCAGCACTTTAAAAAGCATTTAATCCGCCCGGTGTAGCCTTCTGAGGTAATTGACAAAAGTCCTTAATCTGCTCTGTTAACGAGCTGCTATTGTGACTCCTGACCGGGAGGCGCCCACACGACCGAGGCCGCGCTCCCGGCCGGCCGCCCCCTCCCCCGGGCCGCCGTCAGAGCCTGACCGACTGCCCCTCCCCCGCCCCTCTCTGCCGGGGCCCCCCCATCTTCGGCTCCCCCAGCTTCAGAATAGACTCCCGTGTTCCCTTCCCCACGCTTCTCCGCAGAGCTGTGTTCAGGCTCCCGGGGCGCCTTGGCCCGCCAGGCTGTTCCCTGGCACCGTCTCCGTCTCTCTCCCACCGGCTCCCAGTCTGTCGCCCCGTACTCGTCCCCTCCCGGAGCCCTCACGGGTGCAGCAGAATGCCTGGGGGTGGGGGGCCCTGAAAGCTGGAGTTGGGGGGCACTCGCTGCCCCTGGCATCCGAGTGGACTGTCATTCACCCACGGAAGGTGGATTCTCAACCTGCCAGCCGCCTCCTCCTTCCAGAGCTGTCTACCAGCCTTACCTGCAGCCTACTCCCCAGGCCCAAGGGAGGCAGTCGGCCGCCTGGGAGTTTGGGTCCCCCAGCATCGACTGGGAGTCGGGGACCTGGGTTGGAGCCCTGGTCCCTGTGCCCTTTCTCGATGTCATCTTTCACTTGAGGCCTTTCCTGTAGGTTAAATGGATTGGCAGGGGGGCCATCAGCCTTGCGGAGAGGCATGTGGTGACCGAGTGGCCTGGGGCTAGCAGCTGTGCCTCTGAGCCTCGGGTTCCCCACGGTTGCCAAAGGGCCAACATCAGCCTCTTCAGAGGGCCCTTGTGAAGTTCTGAGAGACAGTGCGTTGAAACACCTGGCAGGGTGAGACCTCAGACTTTCCTGCTGTGACCTTGAGGAGACTCTCCAAGCCTGGGTCTCCTCACTGAACAAGAAACTGCCACCTCCCCCTTCTAAATGGGGACTTGTGAGGTTTGCAGACGTGAGGCGGGAACTGCAAACCTGAGTCCGGTTTGGGAAGAGGAGGTAAGCTCCAGAAGCGTCACTGTGCAGACAGAAGGTCACCCTCTGGGGGACCCTGAGCTTAGATTGTGAGTGGAGGGAGTGCTAAGGGCCAGCAGACTTTTGGGGTATCTGCTCTGGATGGGTGGGGAAGACATCCTAGAGGAGGGGGTGGGGCACTGGGCTGTGAAGGTGGAGACACCTGGAATGTTGGGGGCAAGGCATTCCAGGCAGTGAAGCCGTAAAGCAAAGGCAGAGGATGGGAAATGATGGTTCCCCGGCACAGGCAGGTATCAACCAGAGGACGCCAGCCGGAGGTCCTGCTCCCAGGCCTGCAGAAGGGCGGTTGGACAGGTAAGCGGGGGCCACCTAGCGGCTGCTCCGAGCACTGTTTGCGGTCAGCCTGTCTCACGCGCTGGGCCACAGATTCCTTACTTTCCTGCCTTCTGGGGTGTGGTGAGTGCGGGGTGTGGTGAGTGCGTGTGTGGGAGTGGTCTTCGCCCATGACCCCCGCTGTGATGGTGGCCCCTGCTCAGTTCCCCCAGAAGAAGAGCCCGCCTAGAAGAAGGGGGCCGCTGGCCTCTGCGCAGCGCCTTGCAAGCTGCCCTGTCTGGGGGAGAGGAGGGTCCGCCCTCTTTGTGTGCTCCAGGTCTATACGAGCAGACGGGCAGCTGACCGCACAGAGGGGACAGTGCCCCTCCCCCTAACTTCCTAGTTGGTGTCCACAGAGCCCCCGGGAGGAGCCTAGGTGTGCTCAGTGGAATCAGGGCTGGACCAGGGCACTCCAGCCAGGACCTCAGGGCAGCTGCTCCGGGACCCCGCCCACTCCCTACACATCCCCTCACCCTTCTCCCTCTGGTTCGCTGATTCCCCGTGCTCCTGTGTTTCCTGCCTTTGGCCACTTGGACATGATGGCCGCACCAACAGAAATCCCTCGTGGGGGATTTTGAAATTCCCAAAAGAAGGGCTCTGATTCATCCTGCTCATCTTTTGGAGCCAGGACGTGTCACTCATAGGTCATCAGCTGTCCTTGGCCAGGTGCCCACCGTAGTGTGAAGGAGGGGATGGCTGTGGGGTCCTGATGCATGGTACCCCCTTTTCTTTGCGGGGGGGGGGTACAGGACAGGCTATGAGGCCTGCCAGCCTGAGAGGGATGGAAAGGAGGAGATCCTTCTCATCAAGGAGATGAGCATGGCCGGAGATGCCGGGCCAACAACATTCAGGTTACTGCTGTCCGACTCGCTGGGATCCACTGCCCCTCATTCCTACACTCGGCCCTGCGCCGGGCACACAGCATCCTCCCAGCCACCCTCATAAGTGAGCGATATTGTTATCCTTGTTTCACGGATGACAAAATTGACTCCCAAAGGTAAGTTACATAACTTGGGTAAAAGTGCTATTAGCAAAAATGATATAAATAATAGCTACCATTCAGAAAGCATTTTTCATGTGCTGTGTACCGTTCATCAGCAATAGATCTTATTTCACGTGGTTCTCCACAAAAGCCCGTGGATGTTATCGATATACCCATTTCATAGATGAGGCAACTGAGGCTCAGAGAGGTTAAGTCCCTCAGCCAAGATCACACAGCAACTGATGGAGCCAGAATGTGAACCGAGGGCTCCTCACTGCTGGAGTGCATCTTCCTTTTTCCTCGCCTCTGTCCTCTTGCTTGGCCAGCGCTGGGCCAGCGCTGGGAAGCCGGCCTGTGGCAGGAGCTCAGCACACGTGGGCTGAATGTTGAATATGCTTTGTCTCATGGGGACCGGCTGGCCGGGAGGCTGGGACCTCTGGCCTTCGTCCACCCAGCCTCTGCCCCGCGCTGCCAAGGGCGCTTGACTCTCACTGTAAAGCTGTCTCAACTTCACTCTGACAGTTACATTTATCATTAAAAATAAATTTATCTTGGCTTCCCACGGCATGGAAAGCTACCATGCGGTGATTCAATGGGCTTGTCACCCCTCACGGTTAGGCACAGGGAGCGGAACAACTGGATGGTCTCCAGCGCTGGCTCTTCATTTTCTGCGGCTGGAGGCAGAAGCGTACAGTGGGCTGACATTTAATTTAGAATCCAACATACCTTGACATAAACCCATAATACAAAGGCGGGGGCGGGGGTGGGGGCTGCCAAGCCCGGCGCGGGTGGGCGGCGGTGGGGGGGGAGTCCAAATGACAGGGCGGGTTTCTTTCGTTTTATTTTTTATTTTTGCTTTGTCAACACTGAGTGGTGATGACAGGCTAGAGGCCGCGATCAAAGGCAGGAATTAGCACGGAGTGGACGTGCGTGTGTGAGCGTGAGCTTTTGGCGCTGATGCGCTGTGCATGGGCGGGTGGGTCTGCGCCCCAAGTCCCCTGGGATGCTGTGCGTGGCCACCTCTGCCGTGGGTCTGTCAGAGGGCGCCAGGGAGATGCAGGCCGAGGCTGAGGCCGGAACCCAGGAGCAGGATAACTCAGGCCTGGTGGGCGAGACGGGGCCTCCCTGTGGGTCTCAGTGTCCCCAGCCCTCTTCCCACGTCCTCTGAGACGTGATCAGCACTCTGGAAATATGGAGCAGGGGGGCAACACTGGTATTTTCAAAGCTGGAGGCAGAATTCTGGCTTTTTATTCAGCAAAACATCCCGATGGACTACTTGGGTGTAAAAAGCTGAGGCTCAAGCTTCACTGGGGAGGGAAGGGCAGGACCTGGAGAGGCGGGGAGGCAAGAAACTCGGAGAAATGTGGTTTCGGCAGAAGCAGCTGGAAGGGGAGGGGATGTGGGGGAGGGGAAGGGAGGCAGAGGGAACCAGAGGGGGAGGGGCTGAAGCCCACCCAGCCGCCTGGGGGCCTGGGGAGAAGGCTGGGCTGGGAACCCCAGCGCTGATGTGAGTGTGAGTGGGGTGTTTGTGGTTTCCGAGCTGTGATACAGGAGAGCCCATCTGTTATCCCCCAGTCTTTGGTTAAGAGTCTGCTCTGCTCAACAACCTGTGTTGGAAAGGCTTGGGAGAAATGAAGGAAGTGGGCCCTGCCCCTACCAAGGTGGTCGCAAGGCGCAGTGAAGGGTCGGCTATGGCAGGGGACAGGAGGAATGCTACAGCTGTGGTCCAGAATTCAGGCCAAGCAAGAAATCCAGCCGGCAGGTGATTTAAGCTTTTGTTATAGAGGAATCAGGGTAGGTGCTGTTTTGCTGAATGCCCGCTATGCACCGTGTAGGTGACTTGAATTTTCTCACGGAAACCCCGGCCGGTACCTAAGAGGCAGATTGCTAGCATTTCTTATGCCACTTCACAGATAAAGGAACAGCTGAAGCACGTGAAGGCCGAGTGCCTTGCTCAAGGTTATACATCCGATAAAATCACAGCATCAATTTGACCTCCGCATTCTGGTCCCAGAACCCACTCCTTTAGAATTCGGGGACCCCTATGTGGCTAACCCTCAGGTTCCCTATGTTTGTTGTTCAATGAAGGAGACTGGGTGAAGAAAACTAAATCTCTTGCAACCAGTGGCCACATCCCAGCCCACACGTGGCCAAACCCTCAAAGGCGGTGTGCCTGTTTCTCTGCTTGTCTTCTGTTCTGGGTACTGTGATACTGGGTTCACCGTCTTGAGTCCCTGCTCTGCTAATTCCGTTGCGCCTGCTTCCCTGTGTGTTTTGTAATTTTGGATTGCGTGTTCCAACTTGGTCAGAACTTTATCTTCGGGAATCCGGTGTGTTCTGAGCTGAGAATTTGTCCTTCTCTGGAGGAATGGCTTTTGTTTCCACTAGATAACTGAAGATGCTTCAAACTCAGAGCTACTTTAAGTTCTTATCTTGTATGTAGAACGAATTCAGACCCCAAATCCTCATGAAAACAGATTTCCGTTTGGTCACCCAAAGTGGAAACTTTTTCCTGGTCCTTTTCCCTTCCCAAGGTGGAATTTTTCCTAGCCTGCCCATCTCTAGGCAGGTTCCCTAGCCCCGGTTCTTCTTGATTTCTGCCCCTGTTGATTCCGTCTTTATTTTTCAGTCTAACTACGCATTTAAAGGAACTTCCGTGGTATCATATCCAACTTTTGCAGGCGTCTGTTGTTGTGGTAGGTGACTGTGGTGGTTTAGTCACTCACTCGTGTCTGACTCTTTGTGACCCCGTGGACTGTAGCCCGCCAGGCTCCTCTGTCTGTAGGATTCTTCAGACCAGGATACTGGAGTGGGTTACCATTTCCTTCTCCCGGGGATCTTCCTGCATTGCAGGTGGTTTCTTTACCGACTGGGCCACCAGATAGCAGTTGAGTCTACCATGTTATCAAAAACACAAGTCTAGTCTACCATATTCAGAGAAGGCAATGGCACCCACTCAAGTACTCTTGCCTGGAAAATCCCGTGGGCGGAGGAGCCTGGGAGGCTGCAGTCCATGGGGTCGCAAAGAGTCGGACATGACTGAGCGACTTCACTTTCACTTTCATGCCTTGGAGAAGGAAATGGCAACCCACTCCAATGTTCTTGCCTGGAGAATCCCAGGGATGACGGAGCCTGGTGGGCTACCATCTATGGGGTCACACGGAGTCGGACACGACTGAAGCGACTTAGCAGCAGCAGTAGTCTACCATATTATAAAACACACAAGTCCCTTCTTCTCTCAAGACTTCCCTGGTGGCTCAGACGGTAAAGCATCTGCCTACAATGCAGGAGACCCAGGTTCGATCCCCAGGTTGGGAAGATCCTCTGGAGAAGGAAATGGCAACCCACTCCAGTACTCTTGCCTGGAAAATCCCATGGACAGAGGAGCGTGGTAGGCTGCAGTCCACGGGGTCACAGAGAGTCGGACATGACTGAGCGACTTCGCTTTCACGTCTTCTCTCATGCTTATTTACTTTTTTTAACTAAAAAAATAAATTCTAATTTATGTATGATAAAATGCACAGATCTTTTTAAAAAGATTTTTTTGATGTGAACCATTTTTTAAAGTCTTTATGGAATTTGTTACAATATTGTTTCCGTTTTGTGTTTTGGTTTCTTGGCCACAGGCAGGTAGGACTCCTAGCTCCCCGACCAGGGATGGAACCCATACCTCCTGCATTGGAAGGAGACGTCTTAGCCACTGGACACCAGGGAAGTCCACAAATGCACAGACGTTAAGGGCAGAGTTTGGTGAATTTCAGCCGTCACTCCTGTCGTTTCTGTCGCCCTAGGAAGTTCTCTCCTGCCCCTCCCCCGCCACACACGGTCCCCCCAGAGGTAACCCCTGCTCTGCCTTCTATCACCACAGCTTCGTTCTGCCTTTTCCTAAAGTTCACGTAGTGGAACCACCTGGTGTGTGCTCCTTCGGATCTGGCCTCCTTCCCTCAGCGTTGGGCTGAAGAGATGCGTCCATGTTGCGTATTTCGGTCGTTTCTTCCTTTTTACTGCAATAGTATTTTATTTATGGTTCTGCATAATTGGCTTAAGCACTTCGCTGGTGATGGACGTTTGGGCTGTTTCCATGCGGGGCTGTCAAGCCCAGCATTGCTGTGAACATTTGTACGCCCGTGCTGGTACACACATGTACACAGTCCTTGGAATCGCTGGGTGACAGGGTGGGAGTAAGTTTAGCTTGATAGGAAGCAGCCAAGTTGCTTTCCAACGTGGCTATACACCCTGACACCCCACTAGCTTGTCTGGGGGGTGCGGGTGCCCTGTGACTCACACCTGGCTTCCTCCCAGTGCGCCTGTGGGCACCACGTGGGTGATGGCGGCTCTGATGGGGGTGCTCGAAGCCCCATCGCTTGCTCCCTCAGTCATTCTGCGAACATTTCCGGAGCACCTCCCCTGCTTTGTCTCATTCATTAGGGCCTCGGGATGGCTGGGCGGCCTGCCTGCTGGTGCCACTGTGCCCATCAGGGTGCCCTCTCCCATCACACCCACCTGAGGGTCTGTCTTGCAGCCGTGGTCTGGAGGGCAGCTCGGCTGTCATCTGTGCTCTGGAGTTGATGTCTTGCTCAAGCCTCAGAAACGTGTCAGCGTGTGGAAGAGCCTGTCAATCATCATTCTATTTCCCAGCCTCCCCGCTCTCTCTAGCCGCACTGCCCAGTACCCAGCAGCATCAAGGGCTGAAGGCCGTGCCTCCTGAAACAGTGGTCCAATTGCTTCGCAACGTGGTTGTAGCCTTTGCTACCCCCATTAGCAGCATGAGGGGGAAAATAAAATTCAAAGCCCAAATTGGACTTACCTGGTGGTTCAGTGCCTAAGACTCCACGCTTCTGCTACGGGGGGCACGTGTTTGATCTGTGGTCATGGAAATAAGATCCCACATGCGGCATGGCACAGCCAAAACGAAACAAAAAAATCCCAGGTCTCCCCGAGAACAAGGCCCCGGCCACGTGCTTGTGGTGGGCATATCTCCTTGTTAAACTCCTGCTCCTTCACGTGGGTGGGCATGCCCTCAGTCTCCTCCTTCACTGAGGGTGTGGCCCCGGCTTTCTGCTGGGTTCTGACTCCCTGCCTTCCCGGATCTCAAGGCCTTGGAGCGGGAGGTTCCAGGTAGCCTCTGTCCCATGCTCCAAGTCTCACCTGAGTGACAGAGGAGGCTAGACAGAGAAAGCCCGGCAGGCAGACAGGCCCCCGGGAGCTCCTCTGGGTCAGAACATCCCAGCGGGGATTGGCCTGCCCTCCACGGGGGCCCAGGGCTCAAGAGCCGTGGTTCCTGTACCATCTGTGTCCCCTTCTGGAGACCCATCTGGAAGCCCCGTGCACCCAACACCAGACCCGCTGAGCACTGGCTGAGAAACAGATGGGACAGACTGTGGCAGGGATGACTGTGAGGAGCCCAGGGACGGGAACACTCAGACGGGAGCCTTTTGGGCTTAGGTTCGCAGGTAATGCCTTCTGTCCATCTGTGTTTCTGTTTTCAACTCATCAGTTTTTCCAGTTGTAAAGATCGCCTAGTTTAGCTAGGTTACCATTTGGGAGTTCTTCCTTCCAGTCTTTCTTCTAAGTATTTGCCAGAGACTACGGGGCTGTGGCACTAGCAAAGGCTCGGGAGTCTATCTGTATGTACCGATACATAACACAGACGGGAAAGAATCTTGGCAGTGTTTTTCTGAGCAGGCCAGTGAGGCTGAGATGGGAAAATACCAGCAGCACTTATTCAACATTTACCAGATATCAGTGCAGTGGGCACAGCTGAATCTCTGTCCATGTGGGTACTCATGGTTCCAGAATGTGCTGTACCTTCTCCCCCAAGGGCAGCCCTTGGCCAACAACAGAGTGGAGTCAAGAGAGTGAGAGGTAAATCTCCAGCTCCCTCGCTGTTTGTTGAGGGCATGGTCTGGCCCATTTCCCAGAGTCCCCTGGGGCTGGTGCTGCAGATTCCACGGTGTGATCTGATACACATTCTCCCCACCATGCTGTCTGCCTCCCCCCCGCCATCTCACCCTCCTCCTCCCCTGGCAGCGCTTCCTGGGATCACCTCCAAACAAACCGCTTGTGTTTATGTCTCTGCTTCTGGGAAAGCCCACATAAGGCAACCAGGTGTTCTGTGTATACGCTTCACCTTCGTCTCCATTCCTTCTCACAGTCATTCAGCAAATTCTAGCGTCACCGCACTCCGCTTGCTGCTGCTACTGTGTGCCAGACGTGGACCATGACCAATGCGCCGATGCAAGTCGCCGGGCGTCTGCGCCCCAGTGACCAGGTCTCTCCCTTGACCCAGAGGAGGGCCCCAGGCGGCGGTGGAGATGGTTATTTCTGGCACACATCATGTTTTACCAGATGGAGGGCCTGCGATACATAGCTTCGCATAACCTGATTGTGAGAACTGGCCCATGTTCTTGGTGATTCCAGAACTCGCTGTCAGAGTTAGGCTTGTGTCAGAGCAGAACGCCACCCGGCAACGCAGGAGACATAAGAGATGCGGGTTCCATCCCTGGGTTGAGAAGATCCCCTGGAGAAGAAATGGCAACCCACTCCAGTGTTCTTGCCTGGGAAATCCCACGGACAGAGGAGCCTGACAGGCTACAGTCCATGGGGATCACAAAGAGTCGGACACGACTTAGTGACTAAGCGACACCACCGCAAAGCTATCAGCTAGTATGTACGGGAGGGGATCTCTGCGCCAGGAGCTGAGCTTAGCCTGCTCAGAGTGCTGATTCATCAGACCCTTACAGGTGCCCATAGCTCAGTCCCGTTATTCTCCCCATTGACAGAAGAGGAAGCAGAGGCACAGAGAGGTCACCACTGTAGACTGGAGATTTACATCCGGGTCACCAGACTCCAACTCCAGAGGGGTGGGAAGGGGACATGGCGTTTACAAGCCTGGCTCATTGTTAGACATTTACCTCTGTTTTCCAGTTGTAAACAATGCGCAGCAGCCTCCTACCACCCCCCATTGCTGTCGGCCTTGCTAATTACTTCCTTAGGGTAGATTTCCAGGAAGAGAATTACAGGGTCAAAGGACGGCACTGTCTTTAAGACTCTTCATCCCCATCGCCCTGCTCCGGCCTTGCTTCTGGAATCTCTCGCCTTCTTTCCCACACCGTCTTGAGCCGAGCATCATCGGGAGGTGTCCAGCCCTGGCCTCCTTCCACCTGGCCCCCTCGTGCCCAGATCTGCACCTGACCTCCAGCCTGACATCCCGGGTCCTGTCTGTATCCCTGCCAAGGAGACCAGAGGCTCTCAATGAGTCAGCTTTTTTCCAGAAAGGATGGGAGAAGGGAGGACAGGAGTGTCTTAATGGAGGGACTATGGTTGCTCCCAGCATGCAGTCGGGGCTTGGTTATCACTGAATGAATGAACAAACAAGCAAGATGCCTGGCCTGCCTAGATCCACTGCTGGTTGCCCAGCAGCTCCTTGTGAAGCAGCTTCCCCACTCTGAAGCCCACAGGGCCAGCTGCCATGCCCACAGGGCAGCCCCCCACCACTGGGGGGCAGGAGGGAAGGGACCCCTCAATTTTGCAGCTGAAGCCCCAGAGCCATCCCTGGTCCCATCTCCACTGTACATGTGACAAGTGCTTTTCTTTCTGAGATGAGTGCTCCAGCCAGGGCTCCTTGGCTTAAGCCAGGTCCCTGCCAGGACACTTTGGAGCTCACTTTTCTAGTCTGAACAAACCAGGGAACAAAAATGCCTATTGTATTGGTTATCAACTGCACCATTACAAATTACCCTGAAACCTAGCAGCTTGAAACAACAAACACTTATCATCTCACACAGTGTATAGGGGCCAGGACTTCAGGAGCAGCTGGGCTGTGTGGTTCTTGCTCAAGGCCCCCCTCTGGAGGGTGCAGAGAAAATGCTGACAGAGCTGCATCATCTGAAGGCTTGACTGGGGCTGGAGGGACCCACTTCCAAGGTGGAGAGCGTACGTGGCTGCTTGGAAGGAGGCCTCAGCTCCTCCTCGCCACATGGCCCTCTTGAGAGGATGACGAGCATCCTTACAGTATGCCCCCCGGCTTCCCCCATAGGAGCAGGTCAGAGAGAGCAAGGGAAGCCACCGTGTGTTTTATGATCTACAGTTAGAAGTCATCCTCCATCATTTCCTCCACATTCTGTTCATCAGAAAGAAGCCCCTATGGACAGTCCACACTTAGGGGGAGGGGAATTAGGTTTGCCCTAAGAAAGGAATGGATATTTTTTTCAAAAGCCCACCACAGCTGCCTCCCAGGGGTGCTGAGAATACATGGAGATGGGTCTGACAAGCTCTGAGCCTGGCGCTGGGCACCCATAGGCCCTCTGTTTTATCTATCCAGCACCCAACCTGATTACAATTATCCAACACCCAGTCTATGTCAAATGGCACCAACAGCTGAGTCAAAACTGGGATCCAGAGTGGATTTGCCTGCAGCCTCAAAGAACTGGTACACCTGGGAGATCCCGATGCAGGCAACTAATGCAAGAGGACTTTCTGCTTTAGGTATTCAGGAGGAGAAACGAGGCAGGGTTGCCTGGAACAGTTGTCCAGGCTGTGTGCTGCACAAGGGCACCTGGCTATGGGACTTCCTTGGTGGTCCAGTGGCTAAGACTCCAAGCTCCCAATTCAGGGGGCCTGGGTTCAATCTCTGGTCAGGAAACCAGATCCCACATGCCACAACTAAAGATCCTGTGTGCTGCAACGAAGACCCAGTGCATCCAAATAAATGATGAATTAACATAATTAACGAAACAAAAAACAAGGGCACCTGACTGAGAAAGGGGGTGAGACCTGAAATGGGCACCTTTCCCTAATTCACCAAGAGCACAGGATGGGATGGTGGGGCTGCAAAGGCCTTAGCATGTGGCTAGAAGGCAAAGATTTGGATAGGATGGTACAGACTCACCCAGAACATTCAAACCAGCAGTGGTTCCCTGGAGAGACTGAGACTCTGGACCCAAGAGTGTGGCTAATGGGCAGGAGGGGGTTAAGTTCAGCTCAGCAAGGGGAAGGGGCCTTGTCACCATGCCTACCTCAGCTGCAAGGGTGAGTCAGCACCTCCATGGACGCAGTCACCTCATCCCTGCTGCCTCCTGGGACTGGGAGAAGGGCCTGGCCAGGAGCCTACTTGGGGGGCTGGAGTTCTGCAGGCACAGAACTGGAGCCACCTGCTCCTGGGGCCCTGAGAGCCCGCCCCAGAACCTCCAGCAGTAACTAGAGCTTGGCAAGAGGGCTGGGGCCTGCCCTGGGCAAGGAGGGCCCTCTAGATGCACCTGGTTCATCCCGGGGGCCACAATAGCTGTTATCACCTCCACCACCAATTCTGGGGGTGGGGGTGTGGCAAGAGCAGCTTCTAGAACCTAACCCCAAAGCAGGCCCCGTTTAGCCACATCAGGCCCCACAGTGTCAGAAAGGAGAGTGGGAAGCACAGTCCCTTCCCCATGCTGATCCCGCCCCGCGTGGGCTCAGAGGCCCCTTACTCCGATCACGTGAGAATCCTGCCTTCTGGGCTCAGTCCAGGCCTCTCGCTCCCAATCCAGGGCCTGGCTCACCCGGCATATCCAACCCCCTTCCCCGGAATCACTGCACTGGGCCCCCGCTTGCCTCCTGGCTTGCACCCCTGGGGCCTGCCCTGCCCCCTTGGCCTGAGCTTGGGTGTACTGGGATCCCTACCCCCACTCCAAGGAGTGCGCTTCCAACACAAGGCCTCAGTGTCAGCCCTGCCCACCTTCCAAACCCTACAAAACCCTTGGCCCAGAGCTGGAACAGCCATTCCCTGAGGGTCTGCCTTGTGCCCAGCAGTCAGGGAGGCAGACTGTCCCCTCCCTCCAGGGCACCCAGGTGATGGGAAACAGCAGGGAGTGTGGGGGCCGCAGAGGAGGGGGTTGGCTCAGGGCTGTGCGGGGGTTAGGGGGAAGCCAGGGCCTCCCAGATGCCCCCAGCTCCTGGCACCAGCTCTGTTCGGCCCGGAGCCCCACGGCTGAGCCCTGAACTCAGAGCTGACAGCCGTGCTAATCCCGTCTCAGGCTGGCAGCCGTGGAGGGGGCACTGAGCCACCCCAGAGAGCTGCTTCGGAGTCCCCATTCGCCGTGGATGGCAGAGTGGTGCCACTGGGAGATTAGCTACACCCAGCTGGTCCTCAGCAGCTGGCCCCCCGGCACCCAGAGAGGAGGCAGCGGGCTATTAAGGAGAGTCCCGGGAAGGGGGCGAGGCAGGAGGAGGGCTAATCAAGTCTCCTGATTGTAATTGTCCGAAGGTGCCGGCCTCCTCATGAACGCGGGGACCTGGCGGCCTGCCTCTGCGGCTTCGCGGGGCTTCTCCCTGCTGGGGCCATGCTGGCTAATGTTCTTTCAGCATAACTCTATTTAAATTCACATTTCCATCATCCCCCAGAGAAGCCGGCAAGAGAGCTGAGCTGCGTGGTATAAGCCAGCAAAGGATTAGATGGGGTGGGTGTTATTTTTTCCTTTTCTTTTCCTTGTAGATGGAGGTGAGGTTACTGGGGGTCGCGGTTCTAGAATCCTGCACTATCAGAGTCAGATGGGCCATGAAGCCATCCAGTCTAACTCCCTTCAATGTCTGGGGGGAAACTGAGGCCACAGGGCCCTCAGCACATGGAGCAGGGGCCCCTCCACAGATTCCTTCCGGGGCAGGTATCCAGGAAAGACTCAGAGCCCAGATCTCTTGCCCCTTTGGAACTGGCAGGTGGGACCACCTCTCTTGAAGCTGAAGCCCCTCAGAAGCCCCCCAGAGGCCCACCCCTCCCCGGGTGCTGGCTGAACGAGCTCCTGTCATGAGTCACCTTTCTCCAGAACACAGCTGGGGCCTCGTTTGTTCTACTGGAGGCCCCCAGGGGCTGGCAGAGGCCATGGCCTCCCGCGTGCGGAGGAGGGAGCAGGTGAGGGGTCATCAGACGGGGACCCAGGCACGGGGCCAGCTGTAGCCGCCAGGCCAGGAATGTGACTCCCTGGGGAGGCTAAGTGATGGGGGAGGGAGGGGGAGGGGGGAGAGGGGGACCCAGAGGGAGGAGAGGGCCCTCCCTTCGTCCTGCTGCCCACCTGGAGGGTGGGGGAAGCGTAGGGCAGAGACAGGCGGCAGCAGGGGAGCGGAAGTTAGCCGCGTTTGGGATGAAACTCATGAATGCCAAAAATGTTCAGAGAAGCATCTGGTTTTGTTTTTTTTTTTCCAATCTCCTCCACTATCAACAGCTTGGGTGCTGCGGAAGGGGCTGCAGCCCAGCCTGGAGGTCCCCCCCGCCAAGAGGCCCTGCCACCCTGGGAACAGTGAGTTCTGTCTGTGATTGACCTCCTCCAGGCAGCCAGGCAGAGCCCTGGGTTGCCTGGTATCCCCAGGACCCACAGCTCAGCCGCTCAGAACGGCTCTTCACCTCCGAGGCTCCTCATCTGAGACTGGTGGGCGAGGGGGAGCTTTGGCTTCTAACCCACTGGGATGTACTGGGTCCTCTCCTCCAGGGTGAGGACGGTCCATCCTTGGGTGGGGGGGATTGGTGGCAGGGTAGCCTCCTGTGTGGATCTCAAGGCTCTGGGCTGCTACCACTCGCCCCAGCGTGAGCCCTCTGCTACAAGCCCATGGACCAATATGTTATCCCATTCCACGGCCTGTGCTGAGTCCCGACCCAGGCTCAGAGAGGCTGAGACACCCACCTATGATTGCACAGCCAGGAAGTGCCCTCATCGTACCTTGGGCTGCCCCCATTTAGGTGCCCAGGTGCCTGCAGTCTGCCCCCTTTTCCATAAACTTGTCAGCATCCGAGTCGAGAGGGCTTATAAGGAGCAGGATGGGGTAAACCACGCACTTGGCCACCCCAGGGCTCCAGTCCCAAAGGGACCTGGGAAAGGGGGTGAAACTGAGGTTCTCATAGGATACAGTTTGACCAGGAACTCGGGGACCTTGCCCCAGACCCTGGTTTCCCCAGCCCGGAGGCCCCCGAAGGAGCTTGGTTCCAGGGATGATGATGGTGAGTGGGAGGCAAAATGGGACCTGAGTGTGCATCCAATTCCAGGAGGTTCTGTGGGAGTTCTGTCCAGTCCTGAGCAACTCCAGTCTCAACTGCCGAGATCAGAGTGGGCCAAGAGGTGGTTCTGACCCCAAGTCTCTGCCCGGAAAGGAAACGTCAGTTCTCCCCCTTCAGGCCCTGGGACCATCTCTCAGCTCACACAACAGGTGTGAGGCCTCAGACCAGAGTAGGAAGAAGGCAGGTGGCCTGAGGCCAGGATGGGCTCTGCTGACCGCCCAGCTGGGGACGCTGGGCCCAGACACTGGAGAGGGATCTCCAGCTTCTAGAATCTTCCGACTGCTGAATCTGAGGACCAGAGGCTCTTAGAATCATGAAATCAAAGGCCTCCCAGGATGTTTGGGATAATATTTTTTTTAAAAAAAAAGAAAAGTGAGAGATAGCAAATGGCAAAGGAATTTGGTAATTCTTCCCAAATGTGAGCACGGCTGATTCCTTTGTGCCTCTTGGCGGGTGGGTGCGGGGTGTCTGGGAGGGGGTGGGAACACAGAGGGGCTGCTGGAGAGGCTGCCCGGACACCTGCTGCTTCCTGAGCCGGAACCAGAGACTGGCACCCACTCCAGATGTCGCCCAGCCCCCCACCCACCCCCACCTTCTCCTGCTAACTCCCACCCCTGCGACTGGGTCCCTGCTAGCCTGGGATGCCACTGTGACCAGGACAAGCCCCCAGCCCAGACCCCCTCCCCTCAGGCCCTGCCCCACCTCCCCCATCTTCAAATGAAGTCTCTGGATTTGATTTTAGCCGAGATACTCTGTTTAAAAGAGATCTTTTATGGAACCCCGTGGTTGGAGAGCAAAGTTGTTCTTGAGGGGTGGGGAGGGGGTGCTGAAGGCCCCTGGCTCCCTGCTGGCCTGCCAGCCACCCTCTTCAGCCCCTCCTGCCTTCAGCCCCGCAGAGCCCCTCCGCAGAACCTGAGCTGGCAAGACAGACATCTTTAACCCCTGGCCTGGAGGGATGCTCTGCAGAGGTAACATCAAACCTGCACACGCTGGAAAATCCTCAGAGTCTAAGACAATGGGTCAGCTCCTCAGATGCCAAGGGAGCCTGGGCTCCTTGCCAGGCTGGCCAGCCGCTCTGCTCACATCTGTGACCAGCTGAGCAGGGGCCCGGATGTCGGCCAGCAGAGGTCACTGAAGGAGGTGGGGGTTGGTGTGTCTGCTCTGAGAAGGGGCCTTTTCCCCCCAGCCTTGCCCTTGAAACCTTCCATGGAGCAAGTCTGGGGGGAACCCTTGAAACCTTCCATGTGGCACGTCCTAGAGGCAGAGGTCCACGTGCGGGACTGTGGGTGCCGGTCATGTGCCATCTCTGCACAAGGGCCCTGTGATGGAGGGGGCGGGGACAGCTGGCAGGGCAGGGAGGGAAAGGGTGTGTGATAAGGGCTGGTGGGAAGAGCGGTCAGACTCTACATCGCCTGCATGTCCTGCTGGGGACGGAACTGGGAACTCACTGATGGTTTCAAACAGGCGCTTGATGTCATCAGATGGCGCTTCCGGAAGTCCACATTGATGACAATGGGAGATGGACTGGGGGCCCATGAGGGGCTGCACAGGGGCCAAGAGAGGCACTGCCCACTTGGACCAGCCTGGGGAAAAGAGAGGGAGTGGGGAGGACAGAGTGGGCGGGGGTGAAGGAGAGGTGGGTGTCAAGGGGTGACCAAGCAGGCATCTGGTGCAGGCATTTCAATGATGGGGTGCTTTCAACAAGGAACCCAGGTGGGGACCAGGCTTGCAGGGGAGTGGGTGTAGATCTGAAGCTTTCTACTGATACCCTAAGCTGGGGGGAACCCCTGAAACCTTCCATGCAGCAAGTCTTGAAGGCAGAGGTCCATGTGCTGGACTGTGGGTGCAGGTCATGTATCATCTCTGCACACAGAATGATCAAGGGTTAGAGATGCCATGGCAAGTCTCAGGGACTCCCAGCTTGAGAATTCCAGGTCACCGTCCTGGGCGGGGCACCTGCCGTGTGGCCAAGGAGAGCTTCCTCCATCAAGTGGCCAGGGCAGGACATCGGTAAGGACTGGTGGCCTCCTTGTGGGAAACCCCTGGGGTCCCTGGAAGGCTCTGGGTGGCTCTAAGAGTAGACAGAGGCCACACAACCATGTGGATGGTGCTGCTTCAGGCGCTCAGTCGTGTCTGACTCTTTGCAACCCTGTGGACTGCAGCACAGCAGGCTTCTCTGTCCTTCACTGTCTCCTGGAGTTTGCTCAAACTCATGTCCACTGAGTGGATGATGCCAGCCGACCATCTCATCCTCTGTCGTCCCCTTCTCCTCCTGCCTTCAATCTTTCCCAGCATCAGGGTCTTTTTCAATGAGTCAGCTCTTCCTTCACATCAGGTGGCCAAAGTATTGGAGCTTCAGCTTCAGCATCAGTGCTTCCAATAAATATTCAGGGTTGATTTCTTTTAGGATGGACTGGTTTGATCTCCTTGCAGTCCAAGTGATTCTCAAGAGTCTTCTCTAGCACTACAGTTCAAAAGCATCAATTCAGCCTTCTTTATGGTCCAACTCTCACATCTGTACACGACTACTGGAAAAACCATAGCTTCAGCTAGATAGACCTTTGTCAGCAAAGTGAGGTCTCTGCTTTTCAGATGGTGAGGAGCAGCAAAGTGAGTCCTGTGGCTCACGTGGATTCGTCAGAACTCATAGCTGCCGGGCCGCTGGGATGTAGGAGGGTCAGGAACAGCTCTTCTAAGATGCCGTGACTCTATGAATCTGTGACCTCTGATTCCCAGACACTGATGTCTGAGTCAGGGATTGGGGCGTGTCACAAGCAAAACTCCCAGGAGGGCTGTCTCCATGCCCTACTCCCAGGGATGCCTCCTGCTGACCTCTCGCCTTTGGCAGTGACCCCTAACACGAGTGGAGGGTCAGAGGATGGAGATGAGGTGGGGGGCAGCCTTCCCACAAAGGTCCCACAGGCTGGGGGCTGCTTGAAATGGGGCCAGGCCAGCCTGAGTTGCAACCCTACTCACACAGCTCCTCAGACATCCACATGATATTAATAATGGAAGGGCCTGCACTTGGCTCCCGAAGGAGCTTGGAATGCCAAGCTGTCCCACCACAGACAGATGAGGGGACTCGGGTGAGAGGGGGGCTGCCATGGGCAGGGTGGCTCTCCTGCAGCCTGCCCCCACCCCTGGGGGGCTGTCTGAGCCTCTGTAAGAATGCTTTGTTAAGCCCCATTAAATATGCATCACCCCCTTTAAACTTTAATGGAGTACTTTGAGGTGTCGCATTTTTCACCCCCTGGGATGAGTGAGGGTTGAGCTGCTGAGAGTTGATGTCTGGCACTGGGTGGGGACAACCCTCAACCAGGGCCTGGTCCTTGGACAAAGCACAGCTGGGAGACACTACCCACGGGTGCCAATCTAACCCTGGCAAGGGAGGGTCCTTCCAGTAGAGTTTCTTCTCTGGGCAAAGCTGGGGCCAGCAAACTTTTCCTGTAAAGGGCTGGCAGCAAATGCTTTAGACTTTGTCGCATGTGCCTCTTAGGTTTCTTTCTGCAACCCTTTAGAAACGTGAACACCTTTAGCTCACCGGCTGGAGTTGAATTTGACTGTGGGCCATAGTTTGCCAACGCCAGGGCTACCATAGTGTGCCCAGAGCAAAGGGCTTTGGAATCAGGCAGTCCTGGGCCAGGCATGGTGACCTTTGAAATAGTCACCAAGCTGTGCAACTTCATTCCACTGATCAGAACAGGTGCCAGTTGTGAGGAGGGCACATGGGGACCTCCCTGCCTGGGTCCTCCCGGCTCTGCTGCCCACCCCCCATCCTGTGGATAACCCCCACCTTGGGACATCTGTTTTCTCTCTTTTTATAAAGTGGGTACACAAATGGGGCCTCGAAAGACTGCTGTGAGAAGTAAATGAGATAAGATGGGAAACACTGACCAAAGCAAGCCAGGCGCTTGCACCTCAGGCTGCCCATCGGAATCATCCCAGATCCTGAAAAAATACTCTGGGCACAACCACCGCGAAGGAACAAAGTGAAGTTGTCTGCTTTTGCTACCTCTGTTCAACATAGTGGTAGAAGTTCTAGCCAAAGCAGTTAAGCAAGAAAAAGATAAAAGGCATCCATCAGGGAATCCAAATCAAAACCAGAGATACCACTTCACACTAATTAGGAAGGCTATATATTGAAAAAAAAAAAGGCAGAAAATAGCAAATGTTGATGGGATATGGAGACATTGGCTCTCTGTGCGCTGCCGGTAAAATGTAAAATGGTGGCTCCTCAAAAAATTAAAAATAGAATGATCAGTAGTTGCACTTCTGGGTACATTCTGAGAAAATATATTCCCAAAAGAATTGAAAGCAAAGTCTCAAAGAGATATCTGTATACCCACATTCATAGCAGCTTTATTCACAGTAGCCAAAAGATGGAAGCCGGGACTTCTGCGGCGGCCCAGTGACTTAGACTCCGCAATTTCGATTCAGGGGGCCCAGGTTTGATCCCTGGTCAGGGAACTAGCTCCCACATGCTACAGCTAGAGATCCTGTATGCTGTCACTAAGAACTGGCACAGTCAAATAAAGAAATATAAATATTTTTTTATAAAATGGATGCCCAGTGTCCATCCGTGGATGGATGAACGGACAAACAAAATGTGGTACGTCCGTACACTGGAAAATTGCTGAGTCATGAAAAGGAATGACGTTCTGATGCATGTCACAGCATGGCAAACAAAAGAAGCCAGACCCAAAAGGCCGCATACCGTATGACCCTGTTTATATGAAATACCCAGAACAGGCAAGTCTGCGGAGACGGGAAGTAGAATAAGAATAAATGGTTGCTGGGGTCAGGGAGGGGATTGGGGGAGGTGAGAATGGAGACTGACTCTTTAGTGGGTATAGGGTTTCCACTGGGATGATGGAAAAGTTCTGGACACAGATGATGGAGATGGTTGCAGGACATGGTAGATATATTGAATTCTATCGCATTGTACACTTTAAAATGGTTAAAACGGCAAATTTTATGTTTTGTGTTTTTTACCACTATAAACAATTATCAGAAGACGTCCAGGCTGGTGGAACTGGACTGTGCTGTGTGGGCCTCTGATGTGCAGCCAGGGTTGGGTGGCAGACACCTAAGAGGAGGTCTTCAGGAAGTGTGCATTTGGAGATGAAGCTCTCAGCAGAGGGGGAGTGGGACAGAGAGGGGAGCACTTTCTCTCAAACCCCGTTCTACGGAGCCCCGAGGCCCATGCAGCGTGTGTGCTGCAGGAGGGCTGGACCGTTGAGCCGGCGCTCTGCAGAAAAAGAGTCCAGGGCTTCCCTGGTGGCTCAGGGAAGAATCCGCCTGCCAAAGCCAGGAGAGGCCCAGGCACCGCAACTGAAGAGCAGGTCCCGCTCGCCGCAGCCAGAGAGGCCCACACAGCAGCGGAGACCCAGCACGGCCAGAAGTAGGTCAATTATTCAAAGAAAAAGGAAGAGTCCAGTTGCTGCTTTGCTGGTTATGGTGACAATTCGTAGACCAGGGTGGGGAAGGCCTGTTGCTCCCTGCAGAGGAAAGACTCCAGGACCAAGCTCCAGAGATGAGTCCCAAGTGGCCACTGAGTGAAGCCCCGGGCCCCAGGAGGTGTTGCTGGGCAGGAGGGTGGCCAAGAGCGTGGGCTGGGGTCCCAGCCCTGCTATCGCAAGCCGTGTGACCTGGATCTGACTCCTCCCTCTCCCAGCTGTTGAACAAAGCTGTGAAGAGCTCCCTTTCCTTCTTGGCAAAGCTGAGAGGGGGCAGCGTGTGGGCCTGGCAAGGGGCGGGCGTCCAGCAGATGCTCCAGTGGTGGGCGCGTGGATGCGGCCCAGGCTGGTCTGATGGGGCGAGACAGGCAGGCCCCTGAGACGGATGTCCAGCCCCAGCGCCTTGCCCCCTGCCCTGCTCTGGGGGGCACGCCAGCCAAAACGTGAACCTTGCACAGAAGCGGACGCGCGTTATTGCTGAGCTCGGAGGAGGAGGCCTCAGGTCCCTCAATCCACGGGTGGCCAAGGACGCTCAAAACAGCCTCCGAGGAACAGCGGAAGGGACAGGAGGTAGCTGGTTTCTAAAATGCTGTTTAGTTATCAGTAATCTGTGATAGCCAGACAATTCACACATGTTCAAGAAGGGAAGGAATGAATGAGTTAGCGGAGTGGGGGATGAATGAGTGAATGGTTCTCTGCCCTCCAGGGTGGATGTTCACCTGTTGTTTTTTTTAAAGTTTTTAAATTTTATATTGGAGTATAGTTGATTTACAGTGGTGTGTCATAGCAAAGTGATTTAGCTATACATATTTGTATACCCGTTCTTTTTCAGACTCCCTTCTCATAAAGGTCATTACAGCCTATTGGGTAGAGTTCCCTATGCTATACAATAGGTCCTTTTGGATTATCTGTTTTATATATAGGAGGAGAGCATGACAACTCACTCCAGCATTCTTGCCTGGAGAATCCCCTGGACAGGGGAACCTGGGCGGCTACCATCCACGGGGTCGCAAAGGGTCAGACACAACCGAAGTGACTTAGCACCGACACAGTATGTGTATATTCATCCCAGCCTCGGGATTTTTCCCTCCCCTGACCATTGCCCTTTGATAATCATCCGTTTTCTATGTCTGTGAGTCTGTTTGGTAAATAAGTTCATTTGCATCATTTTTTTAGATTCTGCATGTTAGCGACGTCCTGTGAGGTTTGTCTTTGTCTGCCTCACTTCACTTAGTGTGACCGTCTCTAGGGCCGTCCACGCTGCTGCAAACGGCGGCATTCCCTTCTTTGCAGAGTAATATTCCGTTGCGTGTGTGCAACAAGGCTTCTTCATCCGGTCTTCTGTTGATGGGCGTGTAGATTTCTTCCCTGTCTTGGCTATTCATTCACCATACTTAACACGGGACTTGGGCTGTCTGCTCCTCAAAGTGGTAGAAACATACCTGAAGGCTGACAGAACAGGAGGGGGCCAGTGTCCCAGCTCACCTCTGTGAAGGCAGTTCTGTGGCCTCAGGCGAGTCACTTCTCTTGTTGGCCCCCATGCTCTCATCTGGAAATGGGGTCTCTGCGTTTCACTCACTGCTGGACTCCCGAGGTCCCCAGATGGACCTGGCACATCAGAAGTTTCTAGAAAGGGTAACTGCTGATGGACTAGTAGTTTCTGTGGTCGTCACCTCATTTAACCCTCGAGACCACCCTGGGAGGCAAGAGTTGGGCCTCCTCCATTTTGCAGATGTAGAAACTGAGGCAGGTGAGAGGTGGGCTGGCCCCGGGTGGGAGGTCGCAGCCTCGCCCGTCCCTCTGACCGTCATTCCGAGCATTGGGGTAGGAGTGACCACATGCCTGCCCCCACTGCCTTAGAGCGGGAGGACCAAGGACAAGACCTCGAGGCTGGAATGACAGCGGGCCCAGGACTCCAGCAGCTTCACTCGAGCTCCCCAGCAGGCTCAGACTGTGCAGCTCTCCTCCCCCGCCTCTTACGTCACTCTCCCACAGCCGCCCGATCCCCCGTGTCCCCCATTCTGCAGGTGTCCGCCTGCAACCCTGTCTGTGTCTGTGCACGCATCTGTCACACGTGTCCGGTGTACGGTGGGGCTGTTGTGTATCTCACTGTCTCTCTGTGTGTCTCCCTGTTGTTCATGTATTTATCTGTGTCTCCCTCTCCATCCCCCTCTCTCTGTGGATTTCTGCCTGTATCTCTCTCTGCCTTACCTTTCTGTATAGAAGGGTCTCTCTCTAGTCTCGTTCCTGTTAATCTGCATCTCTCCAGGTCTCTCCGTGTCTCTCCGTGTCTCTCCGTGTCTCTCTGTGTCTCTCCATGTCTCTCCAGGTCTCTCTGTGTCTCTCTGTGTCTCTCCATGTCTCTCCAGGTCAGTCTCTCCCGCTCCCTCTGTCCCTCTCCTTCAGTGGAATATCGATCAACCCAGTTTATTATGCCTTGCTTCTTCTCAGAACATTTGCCTTTGAAATTGCAGCAGGTGGGCTGCGGCCTCGGGTGGCCCCTGGAGCTGCACAGGCCCCCCGGCCTGCTGGGGACCCAACCGGAGGGTGCGGGGTCTACCACCCCCACCCCCTATTTGTGCAGACCCCAGACCGACCCCCCGATGTCTCTGTCAGCACCTGCGGCTCCCGGGCCGTGGGGACCAGGTGAACAGATGCTCTTCTATTTGGAGGGAGAGCCGGGCCAGGGTTCCTGCACCCCCATCTCCCTGCTCTGGCCCAGTAGTGGCCCCATCTTTCCATGTCAGCTTTCCTTTGCCAGAGCTAGTCACATGTCTGTGTCTAACATCCAGAGGGCACGAGCTGATGCCCAGTGTAGGGCAGGAATGACTTCCCAGACCTCATCCCCAGGCCTGCCTCCCCGTCCCTGCCCCTTTGTTCCCTTAACCCACAAGTGGGCAGCGTGATCCGAACCTTGGTCACCCTGCCATATCCATGGGCCAACCATCACGTATTTACAGATCCTTTTCTTCAAATCCACTCATTTGTTTGTTCGCTTTGCCAGGCAAGGAGAGGGGCCCTAATTCAGGAGTGTCTAACTGTCCCCCTGCACACGGAAGATGCTCCAAGCATGCAGGGCCACGTTGGCATATATCCAGGGCTCCCCCACAGTACCTGCGCCGAAAGTCCTGATGCATAAAAGATACATGAGGCCCTGAGCTATGCTTTCCTGGCGAGACTTGTATTAGACCTGACGCAGTGCGTGCAGTGATGGAAGTGTGTGATGTGTGCGCCTGTCACGTGGGCATCTACAATGTGCCCCGTGGCATCCTAGCAGAGAGCAGGAAACAGAGGGGACACCAAGCTCTGAATGAGGATAGCCAGCCCCAGGAGAGGCCATGGGTTGTTGGGGGGGGGCGGGGCGTGGGTGAGAGCCCAGGGCTGGGCACCTGGCTGTGCTGGTTTGAATCCTGGCTCCGCCACCAGCCAGGGGTGTGACTTACAGCAAGTAAGGTAGGGACTCTGGTGTCTGGCCCGGTGCGTGCGTGCTAAGTCACTCAGTTGTGTCCGACTTCTTTCAATCCCATGGGCTGTAGCCTGCCAGGCTCCTCTGTCCCTGGGCTCCTCCAGGCAAGAACACTGGAGTGGGTTGCCACGCTGTCCTCCAGGGGATCTTCCCAACCCAGGGATCAAACCCATGTCTCTGAGGTCTTCTGCATTAGCAGGAGGGTTCTTTACTCCTAGCCCAACCTGGGAAGCCGGTTAGATCCCCAGAGCTCCCTAATGGCACTGGTGCACATCTGCCAGCTCCCCCAGCTTTGCCGAGAACAGTTTACAGCCATTGGCTTCAGTTGACACAGAAGCCCAGCCGCTCCTCGAATGAGACAAACGCCGAGAGTACAGTCTATGTTCCCGTGCTGAGCCCAGGGCCCGACCTGAAATCACAACCTCGTTGGCCTTCTCTCTTTCCTGGTCCTGCTTCCCCTATTCCTTCTGGCTTCTCCTGGGAGCACTTCCTTTATAAAATCGCTTGCCCTAAAATCCTCAACTCAGGTCTGCTCCTGGAAGAGTCCACCTAACATAAGCAGGTGACTTTGCCTCTCTGAGCCTCACTTGCCTCATCTGTAAAATGGACGTAACATTCCTCACTACTAGCACGAGGGGTCTTAGCATAGGGCCTGGCTCACAGTAAGGGCTCACTAAATGAAATCTCTTCTGATTACTGTGGAACACACAGCCGTCCTGTCAGTAAGGGTACTCAGGAATGAGGCACTGCCCCTCGGGCAGTCGGGATTGTCCCAGTTCACCTGCCCAGTGACTGGGGAAAAGCAGCTTTAGAAATGTCTGTTGGGACTTCCTGGCGGTCCAGTGGTTAACTCTGTACTTCCACCGCAGGCAGCAAGGGTTCGATCCCTGCTTGGGGAACTAAGATCCTGCATATCACGTGGCGTGGCCAAAAAATAGAGAAAGAACATGTCTGTAGCCGCCTCTGAGTCCTGTCCCACCCACCTTTTCCCATCAGAGTTTTCGTCCTTGGCTCTCTGATTAGAACCGCTCTGCCCAACTCTCAGGCCATGGGTTGGTGACTTGGGGGTGGTCGGTTAGGAGAGCGAGTTTGTCCTCTAATGTGGCCATTTCCTGGAGGCGTGGCCAAGGCCGCGTGGGGCTCCGAGTTAGAGAGTGATGATGTTTTACCTCATGAGTGAAGCCATCCTCATTCCAGGCGGCCTCGAGGGTCTCTGAGCAGAGGGCAGAGCCGATGGGCTGTAAAAAAAAAAAAAGCCGTGGGTGGGGGCCGCCTGGACCCCCGCTCACCCCTACCCCAGGACACCCACCTGGGTCTGAGAAAACCCAACTGGCCCGGAACCCCTTGGCAAGTCACGCTGCGTCCCCCCCCCCTCCGGCTTGTGGCCATGTCTATAAAGAGTAAGAGTAAGGGGTCAAGGCAGAGACATGCCCTTGCCCCACGCAGGCCAGGGCGAGCCTCTCTTCCCAGTCCAAGGGAGATGGTTTGCTGTTCTGCAGGCTGGTTCAAAGAAAAGGAAAAGGAAAAGGAAGAGGGAAGAGGGAAGAGGGAGGCTGGTCTCGGTCCTGTGCCCTTCAGTTCTTGGGTAGACTTCCCAGCCAGGCCATCCAGCCCACCGCATCCGTGATTAGGGCAGTGCTGGCCTATTGGAAGGGGCGCCCACCAAGGGCAGCATCTCACTCAACCCCCTACCCCAAGGGGAGGGACACTATTACACACACCCCACCCACACTGTTCTGATGAGCAAAAGGCTACCTGCCTGTGAAGAGGGGAATCAAGGTCAACCAGGGTGAGCTCTAACCACTGGAATGCTGTGCCCAAGTCTGTGGAATCACTGACCCACACAGGTCCCTCCGAGGCTCTGCCCCTGCCCCCCAGGGTGGGGGGACATATGGGACCCGAGGACTTTCCCCACAGCCGGGCCCGGCTTCCCCATCCCCCCAGGACATATCTCAAACCTGCAGTTGGGGTTTTCCAGCTTCCCCAGAGCTGCCTTTATTCTTATTAAGTCGGCAGCCCCCGTGGAAGGAGGGCATCTGATTCCTTCTGGCTCTCCCCCCCTACCCTGCCCCTCCCGCTCCCACCTTTCATCACAGAGAAAAAAAAAAAATACCAGGAAGATGACTAACATCAACTCAGCCTGAGTTGCCAAGACAACCTATCCTGCCCGCCGCTGGCTGGTGGGAAGGCAAAGAGGCTGGAGGGGAGACCCCACCCACGCTGGCCCTCCCCCAGGGCCCCCACACTGCAGCGGGGCACCCCTGCCACGGGGCTTTTGGCCCCACTTGAAGGCGGTGGCTTTCATCTGCGAGAGGCGGTCGTTGCGGTACATTTCATCCTCTCAGGTTCCTGGTGCCGAGATAATTGAGGAGGGAGAGATGAGCCAATGGAACGAAATCCTCTCCACGGTGGAAGGAGCTGGGTCACGCTGCTTCCTCCTGCTGTCTGCTGCCTGCCCCAGGCAGGGGTGTGTGGGCAGGATGGCACAGGGGCCAAGACGAGGGGGCCCTAGGGGTCAGACTTGCCTGAGTGCCAACCCCAGCTCCACTGTCTCTAAGCTGCGTGACGCTGGGCAACTTACTTAACTTCTCTGAGCCCCAGGACTGACTCAGACACTAGTTATAGCCTTCGAGCATTCACTGGGACATCAGACAAGAGATGGTGTGGACAGCTCCTCCCGGGCATGCGGCACCCAGGAAGCAGACAGTCAGTGACAGGGATGCCACCCCCACCCCACCCCAGCCTCCAGAAGAGAAGGCATCGGACGGTCACGTGGAGCCGGCTGGGTGCCAGGCCCTGCTCGGGGCCCCAGGAGGAAGCGTCAGACCCTGTGTGCGGTCGGTTTGTGTAACAGGTGGGATTCAGAGAGAGTGAGAGCTACAGCCCTGCAGCATTCTCTCAGCAAGGAGGGCGAGGCGGCGGAGGCCCACCAGGCTGGTGTGACTCGGAGCCCAAGGTCTTCCCCGGAGCCCACCTTCTGCAAGCAGCAGCCCCGCTTTGTGGCTTCGGCAGCGGCAGACACAGGGCCTGCAGCTGACAATGGTTGGGAGACTGGAGCCTCCTCCAGCCCTTGGAGGGGTCCGGTCTCCTCATGACCACCCACTCCTCCGCCGACTCTGGCTGGGCCTCTTCCAGGGCAGTGGCCAGGCTTTCTACCCCACCCCCTCGTCCTTGTAGTGACCTCAGAACCGCAATAAAAGCCCCAAGAGACACACAGAATCCAATCACCCGTCATTAGGAGTCCTCCACGTTGCCTCTAACGTCAAGGAAGGAGAAGAGTCCCGGACAGGAGGAATCAGTAACCTGATTAGCTGAATCCAGTCCTCTGGGGAGGGGGCAGACATGGTGAGGGGCTTCCGACGGGCTGAGCAGAGGAGAAAGAGGGGCCCAGCAGCATGAGCCCGCCAGCCAGGGGGGCCCAGGGAGCCCCGTGCTTTCCAAGCTGGCTTAGCATCGATCAGCCCCAAGAAGCTTTCGGAGGGCAAATAGGCACCCCGAGACTTCCCTGGTGCCTTGCAATGCAGGGGACGTGGGTTTGATCCCTGGTTGGAGAACAAAGATCTCACGTGCCACAGAGCAACTAAGCCCGCGGGTCTCAACTACCGAGCCCTCTCGCCTCGACTAGAGAGTCCTTGCATCGTCACAGCTGATCCGTGTTCCACAACCAAGACTTGATGTAGCCAAATAAATAATATTAAAAAAAACCTAAAGAATAGGCATCTTTAAGAGAATCAAAACAGCAATATCAATATCTTTGTCTGAAGTGTGTGCAGGTTGAGCGGCTTACGCATTTCTGTTTCAGGAGCGTTTTGCTGCTTAAAGCACTGGTTCAGCCTTGTGATTCGAATTTAAAATATGAGATTGAGCACTTGATTTAGACTTGGGATTTGAGGTTGTACTCTTGGGAAGTTTGTAAACAGTGCTGGAGTTTATAGATTCCGTATATTAGACCTACAAAGGATGCACTTAATTCTGCAGTGAGGCTGGCTTCTCAGTCAGATCACTGCAGTACCTAAAGGAAAGCGGGATGTATTCAATCTGTTCATGCCGTTTCAAAGGCTTTAAGGAGTTTGATTAACTAGTTTTGTAAATGGGAACGAACGGTGATCAGTGGCCCTTGAAAGAGATTGTGTAGATGTGCTGAATTTATAAATATAGAAATAGAAATAAAATAGCTAGATGTCAACTGAACTTAAGAAAGCACAGCATTTTTGTTTTTATTTTTATTTTTTGGCCACACCATGTGGACTGCGGGATTTTGGTTTTCCGACCAGGGCTTGCACCCAGGGGATTTCCCTGGTGGTCCAGTGGCTAAGACTCCACTCTCCCAGTGCAGGGGGCCTGAGTTCGATCCCTGGTCAGGGAACTAGATCCCACATGTTGCAACTAAGAGTTTGGGTGCCACAATTGAAGATCCCCTGTGCCGCAAATAAGGCCTGGTGCAGCCGAATAAATAAATACATATATATTTTTAAAATGGCTTGAACCTGTGCCTTCAGCAGTGAAAGCTCAGAGTCCTAACCACTAAACTGCCAGGGAATTCCCAGAACAGCATTTTTTTTTTAATATGGAACATTCATGAATCAGATCTGAACGTTTAAAGTCAAAGGCATTGTCTGAGTCACCTTTTCTGAGCACAAAAGTCACCCAGGGAACAAACCAATCCCAAGGCTACATTCGTGCCTCCTTTCTCGACTTCCTCCCGTGCACCCCACCTGCCATGTCCCTTCCCAAAGGTGAGCTCTGGAGGTGATAGGCCTGCTTGGACTCATGGGTTTACGGTTAACAGGATAACGTCTGACTGCAGCGGGAAACACCAGGACCTTTGAATCTGGCCTTGGTCTCTAATGGTGGGGCTGCCCGAAGCCTTTAGCTGACCCTCCCAGAGGGAAGAAGCTCCAATATGAACCAGGAAATGTTCAAGGTACTTCACCAGACAGCAAGAGCTAACACAGCTACAGTATTATTATGAGCAGGGATAGTAGCTCACGCGATCACCATAAGGACCCGTTTCACAGAGGAGGAGCCTGAGATGCGGAGCTGTGGGTGGCAGAGCTGGGACTTGCCTCCAAAGAGTCTGGTGGCAGAACCTTCGCTCTTCATCAGGCTCTTCTCCTTCAGCCTCTCCCCCAGCCTCCCACCCCCGTGAAGCAAGACACCGTGGTCCCACTGTGCAGACCAGTCAACCGAGGCTCAGAGAGGCTGGAGACTGGCTCAAGGCTGCGTGGCCTGCATGGGACAGAGACTTTGCAGCTTGTGGCCCTTCCAACATCTGTGCAGCCCAAATCCAGCGGGGCAGGTGGATTTCCACCCACAGTCCCCGGATGGTTCTGATATAATTACAGTCGTGGCCAGTGTTTAGCAGGCAGAGCACAGGGGCTCAGAGTACATGGAGCAGGGAGACCGGGACTGGACTGGGCACTGGAGCGGGTGCAGGGGAGGGGGACGGTGGGGAAGGGGCAGGCCGGTTCCGGGTGGGCAGCCCCTCGGAGGTGTTTCCTGGCTTTGGACTTATTCCTGAGACCAGCTTGAGGTGATTGGAGGGTTCTGAGCACAGTTAGACTCGTGTCTGAGGGCCGTCTGTCACCGGAGGGGAGCAGGACCAGACAGGGCAACCAGAGAGGGCACTGGAGCCTGGGCCAGTCTGATGGCTGGAAACTGAGCCAGGCGGGTGCATGGAGATGGCTTCAGAAGGCAGCCTGCACAGGGCTTGGCAAGGATGGCTTGGAGGAGAAACTGGACATCAAGGAGGACCTCCAGGGACTGACTGGGCCCGGGCACCTGTGTGGACCTCCCCTCTCCACACGGAGACCCTGGCCCACTGCACCAAGACCCAAAGCTGAGGGCCTTCCGCTGGCCTGGAGGGCGACCGGAGGGACGCAGAAGCACGGCCGCAGGGCTGGCTGCAGCAAACCAGCTGCCCTGAGGTGCCCTCACAGCGACCTGAACCGCTTAACACCCCCCAGAGGAGTCCGGGTAATTCAGTCTCTCTGTTTACTCCCACGGTGAGTGCCTCTGAATCTTTCAACTTGACTGCTGACTGTATCAAAATTCCCGTGGTAATTGGATCAGGTGCAGTATTTTCCATGAGGATATTAAATCAGGCCTTCTGCCCGCGTCCAGAGCGATCCGTTTCGGAATATAAAGACGCAGGAGATGGCATTACCCGAGGAATTTTTCCTCCTTTAAACTTTCTCCCCCACTCTTAATCATGGCAGCTCTTTATTTGTTGCCAAATAAATTGGGTCGTCCTCCCCTCTCCCAGTTATCAGCCAAAGGAGAGGAAAGACGCCTGGGGGTCGAAGAGGGAGGCTGGCAAGGGTGTGGGGTGGCAGAGCCCAGGTTTGCCCAGGACTGTCCCACCTCTAGGGGACCTGTGGGCCCAGGCGGAGTGGTCAATGGTGTGTGTGTGTGTTGCAGGGGGAAGCGGGGAGGTGTGGATAACCAACCACTTCACTGCCCCCGGTCTCTCCATCAGGCCCCTGGGAGGGTCACAAGGTGGAAGGGGGGTGCTATGCACCTGGATGGGAGTCCTTGGTCAGCCAACCTTCAACGGGGGACTTTTTCCCCAATATTTATTAATATTTATTTATTTGGCTGCATCAGACCTTAGTTGTGGCACACAGGATCTTTATTATGGCACATAAGATCTCGTTACCTGACTGGTGATCGAACCCGGGCCCCTGCGTTGGGAGCACAGAGTCATAGCCACCATACCACCAGGGAAGTCCCAAGGTGGGGCCTTCTGATCAGCTGCAACCTCTGTGGGAGAAAGCTCCAGGTCACAGCAAAACTCAGAGCTGGGAGTTGGAAGCTCAGAGGCATTTGTTGTTTTAGAAATAAAAAAGATGGGGGTAGGGAACTATTAAGGTCACATCAGGGGTTGAAGAGGCCGCATCAAAATGACTGTTGTTCCCTGGAGAAGGAAATGGCAACCCAGGCCAGTCTTCTTGCCTGGAAAATCCCATGGACAGAGGAGCCTGGCGGGCTACATACAGTCCATGGGGTCGCAAAGAGTCGGACACAACAGCACACACGCACAGTCAAAAATAAAATGTATTTTTTTAAATGGCTGTTGTTTGGAACAAGGCAAAGACGGTGGTCGCATGACCATGTATCAGCAGTATTTGTCACCAGATCATATGCTTTAAAACGGATACTTTGGGGACTTCCCTGGTGGCCCAGCGGTTAAGACTCCACTCCCCCAAAGCAGGGGCCCAGGTTCCATCCCTGGTCAGGGAACTAGATTCCACACGCCAAGTTCAGGTGCTGCGACATGAAGATGCTGCATGCTGCAACCGAGATCCAATCCAGCCAAACAAAAAATTTTTAAAAAGTGTTACCTCTATGTGACAGGAGCTTCATGTTCATTCGGAACAGTGGCTCCACCAGATGCCATGTTACCCGCCACTGACTTGCTTCAGTTATTCAGCCAGTATTGACTGAGATTCTGTTCTGTGCCAGACCCTGGTGTAGGCTCTGGGGATGCAACATGGAGCAGAACATAGGTGCTTCCCTTGGAGAGCTGGCATCTGGTGGGGTGCAGGGGGGACAGAGGACAGCAGGAGGGGAGGCCCAGGCACATCGGGGCCCATCGGGACCTCAGCTTTTACTGTCAGCAAGCTGGGAGCTTTGGGAGAGTTTTGAGCAAAGGAGGGTTTTAACCTGACAACTGATCCCTCTGGCTACTGAATACAGGATGGACTAGAGGGGCCAGGGACCAGCCTAGGGACCCCAGATGGGCGGCCAATGCAGTCATCTAGGTAAGAGTCAGTGGTGAAAATACAAATGAAAGCCACAATGAGATCCAGTACATAGCCACCAGAATGGCTAAAATTAAAGACAGATATCACCAAGTGTTGACACACACCTGGAGCAACAGGAACTCTTACATATTGCTGTGGGAGTGTAAAATGTCACTGCCAACTGGAAGACGTGCTTGATATTTTCTGGCAAAATTAAACACACCTCTACCTACCCTACAACCCAACAGTTCCACTCACAGCCATATACCCAAGAGAAATGAGGGCTTATATTCACAAAAAGACACATACCAGTAGCTTTCTTCGCAACTGCCTCAAACTAGGAATAGCTTAAATGTCCATCCACAGGAGAATGAATGAAACAATTGTGTGTCCACAACAATGAAATATTACACAGCAGTGAAAAAGGAGGCGCCCCTGATATACTCAGTGACATGGATGCATCTCCTCTCCCCTAATGCAAACAAATCAGAAAAGAGACACTAAAGAGTACATATTAATATTATACAGTAGCATTTTTGTGAAGTTTTAGAACCTGTGGAGTGACTTAGAGTGACAGAAGTGGTAGCTCCCTTAGGAAAGGTGACAATGACAAGGAGGGAGCAGGAGGGGACCTTCCCTAGTGATCCATGTTCTTGGTCTTGATCCTGGTGGTGTTTTTACAGGTATAACGAGTGTGCTTAGTCACTCAGTTGTAGCTGACTCTTCTCAACCCTTTTGAAGGCAGCCTGCCAGAGTCCTCTGTCCATGGGATTTTTCAGGCAAGCACTGGAGTGGGTTGCCATTTCCTTCTCCAGGGGATCTTTCTGACCCAGGGATCAAACCTGAATCTCCTGGGTCTCCTGCATTGCAGGTGAATTTCTTACCCACTGGGCCATTGAGGAGACCCCTTTAGAGGTACATATCTACGGAGAAGGAAATTGCAACCCACTCCAGTATTCTTGCCTGGAGAATCCCATGGACAGAGGAGTCTGGTGGGCTACAGTCCATGGGGTTGCAAAGAGTCAGACATGACTCAGCGATTAACACACATCCCTGGAAAAATTCATCAAGCTAGCGAACAGCTGACTCATTGGAAAAGTCCCTGATGCTGGAAAGGATTAAGGGCAGAAGGAGAAGAGGGCGTCAGAGCATAAGATGGCTGGATGGTGTCACCGATGCAATGGACGTGAACATGGGCACACTTCGGGAGATGGCGGGGGACAGGGAGGCCTGGCGTGCTGGAGTCCATGGGGTGGCAAAGGGTCGGACACGACTGAGTGACTGAACAACATGTATTTGTTGATGCATTTCACTGAATGTGAAATATACCTTGGGTGGGGGGAGAAAACTGTCATAGGATGAAAGAGAAAGAATCCAGGCTCCAACCAGGTATCAGGGTGATAGATGTACAGGCAGAGGCAAAGGGCCTGTAGAAACTCACTCCCCATCTGTGAGCTCACTGCTTCTGGGCCTTCACACCACATGGTGCCAGCCACCGCCTGCCCTTCCCCATGGACCCTGCCCCTTACTCTGGGTGGAGGCACCCCATGTGGGCAGATGGGCACCGAAGGGGGCAGGTGGCCTGAGGAAACGCATATTTATCTGGGAGACTCAGCCCATTTGTCTGATGGGGGAGGGGCTGGTGGTGAGCATCGAGGGACCAGATTCCTGATTATAACTTCATCACGGGCGCTGGCTATTCGGGAGGCGCTGATATTTATGGAATAAATACGACGCGATTTATGGCTGTATCTCCCTCTGATGTCCCATCTGATATGCAATTCAATTTCTTTTATTGTCTTTGGGCTCTTGCCATGGAGGAGAATGCATAAATAAATAAATATATGGGCAAATGGCAGCCGGCAGGCCGGGCCGGGGCTGCCAGCCCGCCGTCTCCAGTCCCATATTAGGCCCATCTATCACGGGTTATGAAGCCCAAGCTTGTCCCCCGGCTGGGATGGGGAGCAGATGTGCCGGTCACTCCTAGTTATTTAGGGGCCCCCGCTGGCATGCTGCCCTGCCTGCCCTCTGCCTGCCAGAGGGCCCAGGCAGCCCTGCTCAGGACCCAAGGCAATGCCAGTCACTTGAAGGGACCACCATCCTACCCCCCCAGTCCCAGGTGTCCCAGCTCTGCCATGGTGGAGAACACCAAAGACTGCAGACATGCGCCCCTTGCCTGCTCGCCCATGGGGCCCTCACGCCAAGTGGCCAGGCCACGCTTCTGCTGTGGAGTCAGGCCACATCTTGAAAACCAAGCAGGGGCCAGCTCTGAGCCTTGGGGACCGGCATAAGTCCCCCTGCTTGATCCTCGCCTCCCCATCTGAGGGAGGGGCAGCAGCCTTCATTCCCCAGGGCAGCTTCCAAGACACGGGACACGCTCTGCTCACCGGGCTGGGTGTTCATATAGGCGCTGTCCAGGCACCGGCGGCTTGAGGGGCCTCAGGAGCGGGCAGACCTCAGCCCTGCCCTCAGCCAGCCCTGCTCTGGGGCTGACAGAGGGCTCTGTGGCTGGGCCCCTGCCCTTTGCTGAGGACACAGTTTGGAGAGGCCTGAGGCAGGCTTCAAGGCTGCCCTCCGCAGCTGTCTGTGGCCCTGTCTCATGCGGACTCCCACACCCCGCGATCTCAGGAGCCTGCAGCAAGCACCCCTCCCTGGGGCCCTCGGGAATTGTCTTCCAGAGGCCTGAGGCTGGGTGCCCCCTCCGTCTGCATCTCCCCAGCCTGGCCAGGCCACGGGGTCTATGACCACCCTGCCCAAACCCTCAGGCTCCAGCGCCACATCCCTTCTGCCACCCTCCCCGCTCCCCATCGGTTCTAGTCTCTCTTCCTCCAGCTCCCATGGGGCCTGCCCGCTGGATCCCTCGTCTCACAGCTCCACAGCCTTCAGCTGGCGTGTGCTTACCCCCAGCTCTGGTCCTGCCATACATGCCCACATGCCACAGTTACACACACACACACATGCAGGTGCCCACAGCCCACACCCACATGCAAAACACACATGTCCATGCATGCATGCGCACACATGCACACACACACGGCACACACGTGCCCATACCCCACACTGATCACAGGCACACGCACACAAACACGCATCCCCCATGCACACATGCGCACAGACAGCACACACGTGCCCATACCCCACACTGATCACAGGCACACACACACAAACACACATCCCCCATGCACACATGCACACACACAGCACACACGTGCACACACCTCGCATTGATCGCGTGCATACATGCTGCACGCCGCATGCACACATAACACAGCTCATGCGTGTGCACACACGCACGTGCACGTGTGCTTGTGCGTGCACACACACAGGTATCCAAATGAAAGCCTGACAGCTCCAGCACATCCCCGACACAGCAGTGTGGGAAAGAAAAGCAATTTGCGAAGAGGATCTCCACTGAAGAGAGAAATTTCCCTGCTGGGGGCGGGACAGACAATTGACCTCGGTTGGGAAGGAAGAGGGTGTGCCAGCGGCGTGAGCAGCGAGTGTGCAAGTGCTCTGTGACCCAGGCAGAGCAGCCCGGATGCTCTCGGAGGGAGTTCTAACCTGACATGGATGCTGCGGGCTCTCCTTTGGGTGGTTTGTCCTGGAAATTGGGGCACATGGGGGAAGGCAGGGCGGAGAGGCTGCTAGAGAGTCTGAGATAACTGAGTACAAACCCCAGCTGACCACCACCCCACCCACCCCACCAGCCAAATAACTCTGGGTGAGTCACTTTGCTCCCTGAGCCTCAGTCTTCCCGTCTGAAGCATGGGTCGATACTGCTTCCTAGAAGGATCCCGTGAGGAGGAGCCTGATGGTTGATGAGATGAGGCTGAGGGTTCACCCCTCCACGGCTGCAGCACATGGGGGCCTCTAACCCCCCGTCCCCACGGCTACCACTGCCTGTGGGGCCACACTCCGCACTGCCCCCTGTCCTCCAGGTGCCCCTCAATGGCCCACACCCTCCCAGGGGAGGCACAGCCTTGGCAACCTCACCGCTTTATTTTCTAGATGTTCCTACTCCCACCTCGGCCTTGGATTGGCCCCAGCAGGCGGCATAAATTTCCCGCAGCCCGTGAGGGAGCCCCGTTAAGCCAGCGCTGGGAACGCTAACGGCCCGCCTGGTCCCAGGCCGAGAATCCCAGCCTCTCCCTGACATTTGCAAAGTTCACGTTTTTAAAACAGAGTCACGTGAAGGGCGAGGTGCATTTGTAGATCACTTTCTGGTCGTGAGTCATGGGCTGGCGAGCTCCCTCCCTGCCCTCAGCCTTCACCCGCATTCACCAGCAGCCTTGCTCCCAAACCAGAACCTGGGCCTTGCTGCCAGATTACTTTATCCTTCTCTCCTTCCCTCCCTTCCATCTGCTTCCATACACTCACTCATTCACTCCATACTATTCATGGACCACTGAGCAGACACCCTGCCTGGGGTGCACGTTGAGGACAGAGCAGGAAGCCACCGGACCCTCGTCCTCTGGGGCCAGCAGCCCAGTGGGAAAGAGGAACATGAAACGATGATGGGTTAGAAGTGCCACGAGGTCAGGGCTGGAGCATCCTGAGAAAGCGACATCATCCCGAAGTCTGAGGCCCAGAGGAGGAGCAAGAGTCAGGCTGGTGAGAGGAGGCAGAGACACCAGCAGGTGCCAAGGTCCTGGGGTTGGAAGGGACCCGGCAAGTCTGAGGGTCTGGAAGGTGCTGGCCAATGGCGCAGGGGTTCTGGGGTCTCAGGATCTGAGTTCTCAGAGGCTGCCTTGACCCAAAAGGAACTTGAGCTCCTGCAGAGGCATGCAGATCTAGGGGACAGACGGGGGTCTGACTCAGGTCTGGGGGTCCCGTCTTGTTCCCAGTGGTGCTCAGAGTGATGATGAAGAGTCCCTGGGGGAACTGGAGGCTTATCTGTGCCTTCCCCTCCCTGGCTGGGTTCTGGCGCTGACTTATAATCGCTGTTCCCGTGTCCTCAGCTGAAAGAAAATTGTGGAAACGCAATTACTGTTTAAGCTGCGGCAGGGACTGCTGGCGGGGACCAGTGTCTGCGCGTAACCGGTCACTCCGCTGAGGACGCTGTGCCCTCATCTGCTGCTCTGCGTCCCATGGATTCAGCCCACCATTGTCCCCGCTGGGCAGAGGAAGGGGCGGGGAGCACAGGAGCCTGCCCTCAGGAAGCTCCCAGTCTGCTGGGAGAGAAAGACCACAGACAGACGAGCGAGGACGAGTCGTGTGTCAATTGTGGTGCGGGTTAGGGAGGAAAACGCTGCGCCGTGCAGGAGCAGGAAGCTCAGGGGAAGGCCAAGGACGGTCTGGGTCAGACTCTGCACGTGGGGACCCTGGGGAAGGGAGGGACGTGGAATCTGGGGGAACCGTGCTCCAGGCACAAGGCGCAGCACGTGCGAAAGCCTTGAGGCAGGAGTGGGCTCTGTGTGTGTGGGAAGGAGACCCGTGTGGCTGGAGCTGAGCGGCCGAAGGGAGAGGGTGGCAGGTGCGGTGGGCGAAGTGGGGAGGGGGCCCCAGATAGTGCTCCTAGTGGGAGGGTAGGGTCCCTAGAACTGGGGGCAGAGGCCGCGCGAGGAGAACCTAGGGAGAGAGGTGCTAGCTTCCCACGCGCACGCATTCGTCCAGCACCACCGTCATCTTTATCATCGCCCTCTCCGTCATCCCACCGTCATCACTGTCAGCATCCTCACCATCTTCATCACCGCCAGCAGGATTCACACATCCATCCATCCACCCATCCATCCACCCATCCAGATGCTCTCATTCTGCACGCGCTTTCCATTCACTCACCATCCCTTCATCACGCATCACCCTTCATTCATTCACTAGGCATTCTGCAAGCATCCACGTTGCTGCCTCCCCAAGGGATGAGTCACACCCCTTCTGCCTACCCTCCAGGGGCCCCTAGTCTGGCAGGGATGGGGTGGGTGCAGACAAGTAAGAAAGCCCCCCGAGGAGCAGCTGCGCTGTGTGATCCACCCACAGGTTGGGCCCTATGTCCCAATGTTCCTGGCTGACCTGTCTCTGGGTCACTTCAGCTGTGTGTGGGCAGTGTCTGGCACAGCAGGGATGTGACTGAGTGGGCTCGGCCACGGGGTCTCCCCAGGGAGTGCTGAGCCCAAGGATTACTGCACTGGACCCGTAGTGTCCAGAGGAAGACAGAGGGGACCTAGGAGGAGCCAGAGGCTGGGTCTAGGGCTAGAGCCTCTTACTCGGGGGGAAGGGATCTGGCCCCTTAGGAGAAGTCAGAGAAGGGAGGCTGCTCTCTGGCAGCCCCCACATGGAGTCCACCTCTTCAGCAGGACATGTGAGGCTGGCCCTTGCCCACCCACCAGCTTACCCTTTGTGCCACCTCCAACCCGTCTCTTCCAAAACTCCTGTCTCCAGCCACTCTGGACTCCCTTCAGTTCTTTGGTTTTGCCTGTAAGCCATCTACATGCTGTTTCCCTCCCTTGGAATGTTCATTTCCATCCCCTTTACTGGCTATCTCCTCCTCTCTGGGTCTTAGCTGAGACCTCACCTCCTCCAGGAAGCCTTCCCTGACTTCTCCAGACCAGGGTAGGCACCTTCTCTTTATTCTCACTTCCCCAGTGCTTATTCTGATCACTCTGTGTTATCATCAGTTCAGTTCAGTTCAGTTCAGTCACTCAGTCATGTCCGACTCTCTGTGACCCCATGAATCACAGCACGCCAGGCCTCCCTATCCATCACCATCTCCCGGAGTTCACTCAGACTCACGTGCATCAAGTCCGTGATGCCATCCAGCCATCTCATCCCCTTCTCTTCCTGCCCCCAATCTCTCCCAGCAGCAGAGTTTTTCCAATGAGTAAACTCTTCGCATGAGGTGGCCAAAGTACTGATCTTCAGCTTTAGCATCATTCCTTCCAAAGAAATCCCAGGGTTGATCTCCTTCAGAATGGACTGGTTGGATCTCCTTGCAGTCCAAGGGACTCTCAAGAGTCTTCTCCAACACCACAGTTCAAAAGCATCAGTTCTTCGGAGCTCAGCTTTCTTCACAGTCCAACTCTCACATCCATACATGACCACAGGAAAAACCATGGCCTTGACTAGGCAGACCTTAGTCAGCAATGTTTCTGCTTTTGAATATACTATCTAGGTTGGTCATAACTTTTCTTCCAAGGAGTAAGCGTCTTTTAATTTCATGGCTGCAGTCACCATCTGCAGTGATTTGGGAGCCCCCAAAAAATAAAGTCTGACACTGTTTCCACTGTTTCCCCATCTATTTGCCATGAAGTGATGGGACCGGATGCCATGATCTTTGTTTTCTGAATGTTGAGCTTTAAGCCAAGTTTTTCACTCTCCTCTTTCACTTTCATCAAGAGGCTTTTTAGTTCCTCTTCACTTTCTGCCATAAGGGTGGTGTCATCTGCATATCTGAGGTTATTGATATTTCTCCCAGCAGTCTTGATTCCAGCTTGTGCTTCTTCCAGTCCAGCATTTCTCATGATGTACTCTTCACAGAAGTTAAATAAGCAGGGTGACAATATACAGCCTTGACGTACTCTTTTTCCTATTTGGAACCAGTCTGTTGTTCCATGTCTAGTTCTAACTGTTGCTTCCTGACCTGCATATAGCTTTCTCAAGAGGCAGGTCAGGTGGTCTGGTATGCCCATCTCTTGAAGAATTTTCCAGTTTATTGTAATCCACACAGTCAAAGGCTTTGGCATAGTCAATAAAGCAGAAATAGATGTTTTTCTGGAATTCTCTTGCTTTTTCCATGATCCAGTGGATGTTGGCAATTTGATCTCTGGTTCCTCTGCCTTTTCTAAAACCAGCTTGAACATCTGGAAGTTCACAGTTCACGTATTGCTGAAGCCTGACTTGGAGAATTTTGAGCATTACTTTACCAGCATGTGAGATGAGTGCAATTGTGCGGTAGTTTGAGCATTCTTTGGCATTGCCTTTCTTTGGAATTGGAATGAAAACTGACCTTTTCCAGTCCTGTGGCCACTGCTGAGTTTTCCAAACTTGCTGGCATATTGAGTGCAGCACTTTCACAGCATCAGCTTTCAGAATTTGAAACAGCTCAACTGGAATTCCATTATCTCCACTAGCTTTGTTCGTAGTGATGCTTTCTAAGGCCCACTTGACTTCAGATTCCAAGATGTCTGGCTCCAGATGAGAGATCACATCATCATGATTATCTGGGTCATGAAGATCTTTTTTGTACAGTTCTTCCATGTATTCTTGCCACCTCTTCTTAATATCTTCTGCTTCTGTTAGGTCCATACCATTTCTGTCCTTTATCAAGCCCATCTATGCATGAAATGTTCCCTTGGTATCTCTAATTTTCTTGAAGAGATCTCTAGCCTTTCCCATTCTGTTGTTTTCCTCTGTTTCTTTGCATTGATCACTGAAAAAGGCTTTCTTATCTCTTCTTGCTATTCTCTGAAACTCTACATTCAGATGGGTATATCTTTCCTTTTCTCCTTTGCTTTTCGCCTCTCTTCTTTTCACAGCTATTTGTAAGGCCTCCCCAGACAGTGTTATCATCACCAGTCTATTATTGGAGTCCCCCAAGTGCAGAGACAATTTCACCAATGCATCATTCTGTCCCCTGTGTCCAGCCTGGGCCCTGGCATGTGGACTCAGTAATTGTCCAGACAGTGAGCGGATGATGAGTGGACAGCCAGTCATACCTCCTTTGCAGTCCAGCCTCTGGTCCCTGTACCATCCAGAAGAGAGGGGCAACATTTACCCATCTGGGCCCCCTGGATTTGAAGGGCTATCCAGGGTTGACTCAACCCTAGACCCAGGCCCTACTCAGGCTGGGGACAGAGCAGGGTTGAGACAGTTGCTGTACTGAGGGGTGGCATGCCCCGAGGCCAAACATGTCCCTGGGCCTGTCTGAGCTTGTTAACTCCAGGGAGAAGATGTTCACTGAGGGTGACAGCTGAGGGGCCCCTGTCAGCTCCCATTAGCATGAGCCCTCCCTCTCCGCCCTGCCTCCCATCCCATCTTTCAGGTCTCCACTGTGCTGTCACCTCTTCCAAGAAGCCTCCCCTGATTGCCCAAACTAAACTTACTTCCTTGTCCTGGCCCCTTATCTATCTCCTTCGTGGCTTTTACCATAATGTCACTACCTAATTTATCAATTTGTTTCCCGGTCACTGTCTGTCTCCCTAATTGTCTAGGAAACAATTAGGATGAGATTGTGAAATACCCACTGCCTGCAACACCAGCGGCCGGCCTAGGTGCAGTCCAAAGGAGTGGATGAATGAATGAGATGAGAGCAGAGTGGAAAGTGCATTAACTCTGGGACCAGGCATATAGGGCTTGAATCCAGGCTCTGGGGAGGACCAGTGGGGTGGTCTTGAGCAAGGACCTGCCTCTGGCTGAGCCTCGGCCCGCCTCCCGGTCTGAACTTCCCTGCAGCTGGTGTGCTCAGCCCAGCTGGGCCTGGCTCCCAGAACGCCTCTGAGATGGCCGCCTTGTCCTTGCTCAGAGGTGCAGGATGGTCACTGAGAGGGGCAGAGGATGATCACAGTGTAGACAGACGGGCTTGGGCCTGACAGCAGGGTCCTAGGGAGCCAGTGTAGCCCTCTAGACCCCCAGTTTTGACCTCCTGCTTGTCTGCCTGTCTGCTGAGCAAGTGAAATCTACCCACTTGACAGAAAGGAAGACTGAGACCCATTCATGCAGACAGAGAACTCAGACTTAAGTGCCTTGGAGCCAGACAGTGCATCATGAAAAATCACCTAGACCAATGCTTTTGCTGTCCCAACAGGGAAAACGAGGTGCCCCAGAGGGACAGTGCCCAGTCAAGGTACCACGATGACTCTGGGCCAGCCCCGGCTCCTTCTGAGGCTGGGGGCCGGGGCTGCTCCCCCTCTTCTAGTGCCCCCAACTCCAACAAGGCTAGGGAGCTGTCAGGCGGGATCAGCAGGGTCCTGGCTCCATCTCCCCAGATTTAATTAACAGGCCTTTCATCTCTGTCCTGAAGGAATCTGCTCTCTTCTGTCTTCTTAATTAACATTCATTAAGCAAATCAGAACAGGGCTTTTCTCCTCCTTTCTTTGCCTGGAAGGTTTTAACCCTTGGTAGGTGGACTGTAGGGAGGAGAGTCTGTGCCTCTGCTTGCAGCTCCAAGCGAGAGGTCAGGCCTCTGCAGGAGCTCCCCAGGTCCTTAGGATACGCAGAGCCCCTCCTGGCCCCCACCATCAGCCACACCCGGACAGCAGGGCCACCTCCCACGACACCTCCATGCCGCCCGGATTCTTGAAGGAAACTAACATGGGTTCTGCTGCTCAAGAGGCTTCCCATCTTCCTAAGACGATGAGTTAGGACACTGGGCAGGTTGTGGGCCCTCCAGGCTGCAGGAAAACTGAGGCCATGTGCCCCCGTGGCTTCTGTGACCCCACAAAGAATTGGGCTTCAACTCATGTGTGTGCGCAGACAGGGCACAGGCCGCAGGGCACGGATCCTTTTGCTGGGATCATGGCAGGTCCTGCCTAAAGCTGACCTTCAGACTAGTCTCTCCCTCTCCTTTCACTTTTTTTTTTTTTTAATTTTTGGTCATCCTGCTCAGCTTGTGGGGTTTTAGTTCCCCAACCAGGGATCAAGCCCATGCCCCCTGCAGTGGAAGCACGGAGTCCTAACCACTGCGCCACCAGGGAGATCCCACTCAGCGCCTTCACTTGATGGAGGCTGGCAGCATGCATCTTTGGTTGCCCTTTTGTGGTTCCTAATGGCAACTCCCACAGGTCTCCTGGCTCACTTCCTGAAGCTGTGCAAGTGTTTGCTGTCCCTTTATCATGCAGATGTCAGGAGTTATCCTGAGATTTTGTGGGTGCACAGACATCCCATGTTTGGGGGCCACATTCCTAGATGGCTTCCTGGCATCTGGGAACCCCAGCCCCTCCTTGACTCCCATCCTGGGAGAAGCTGACCCCAGGGATGGGAAAGGCCTGGGCAAATACGAACCACGTGCCGTCTCTGGGCCTCGGTTTCCCCATATGTGTAACCAGTGCCCCTGGGGCCCAGTGACTTTATTCTGGTCCGTGGTCCACCATCTGTGTGGGACAGCAGAATTGGCCTTGGTCTCCAGGGGGCGAAAGGAGCCGGTCCTGTAATGTGGCCAATGTCGCCACCTGCTGGTGGGTTGGGGCGGGGGAACAGGACCAGCGGGACCGGGAGCGCTGGGAGGAGACATTCAGGCAGACGGAGGTGGCTATCCAGGCAGGATGGTTCCCTCGAGAGCCGCTGCCAGGAGCTGGGTAAGGCCAGGGAGCACCCAGCTGGTGCCTCTTAAAGAAGCCATCATCTCAAACCCGGCTCCTGTAGGATAATCCTTTGCCAGCCATGTGGTTCCTGCTCAGTTCCCAAACATTCCCTGAACTGTATGTTCACACAATGGGGACACAAGGGTGAGGTACCCAAGGTCCCTGCCCCCCCACAAACACACAACCCTCAGCAGCCGCAGAGCCTCTTCAGGACAAAGCCCCAGTTCATCACCATAGTGCCCAGCATCCCACTTCATCCAGCCTCTGCACCCTGCTCCAGTCTTAGTCCCCAGGACTAGCCCCCCACCCAGAGCTGCAAACACCCATCAAGCTTCCCTAGCCATTCAGACCTCAGACCCTTTGCACATGCTGTGCCTGAGATGCCCTTTCCCCCATTCATCCATTACCATATAGTTTGCTTATCACCTCTTCTGGGCAACACCCTCTAGGTCCAGGCAGAACTATCTACCCTGCCCTCCTTACGTCCCCAGTTCCCCATGCACAGCCTTCTGTTACATCCTATCACCCTTTTCATGGACATCAGTGGCTATGGTGTCTAATTCTGTTTTATTGACTACGCCAAAGTCTTTGACTGTGTGGATCACAACAAACTGTGGAAAATCCTTCAAGAGATGGGAATACCAGACCACCTGGCCTGCCTCCTGAGAAATGTGTATGCAAGTCAAGAAGCAACAGTTAGAACTGGACATGGAATAACAGACTGGTTCCAAATCGGAAAAGGAGAACGTCAAGGCTGTATGTTGTCATCCTGCTTATTTAACTTATATGCAGAGTACATCATGCAAAATGCTGGGCTGGATGAAGGACAAGCTGGAATCAAGACGGCTGGGAGGAATATCAATAACCTCAGATATGCAGATGACACCATCCTTGTGGCAGAAAGCGAAGAATTAAAAAGCCTCTTGATGAAAGCGAAAGAGGAGCGTGAAAAAGTTGGCTTAAAACTCAACATTCAGAAAACTACGATCATGGCATCCAGTTGAATCACTTCATGGCAAATGGATGGGGAAACAATGGAAGCAGTGACAGACTTTATTTTCTTGGGCTCCAAAACCACTGCAGATGGTAACTGCAACCATGAAATTAAAAGACACTTGCTCCTTGGAAGACAAGCTATGACCAACCTAGACAGTATATTAAAAAACAGAGACATTGCTTTGCCAACAAAGGTCCGTCTAGTCAAAGCTATGGTTTTTCTAGTAGTCATGTATCGATGTGAGAGTTGGACTATAAAGAAAGTTGAGCACCGAGGAATTGATGTTTTTGAACTGTGGTGTTGGAGAAGACTCTTGAGAGTCCCTTGGACTGCAAGGAGATCCAACCAGTCCATCCTAAAGGAAATCAGTTCTGAATATTCATTGGAAGGACTGATGTTAAAGCTGAAACTCCAATATTTTGGCCACCTGCCTCATTGGAAAAGACCCTGATGCTGGGAAAGATTGAAGGCGGGAGGAGAAGAGGACGATAGAAGATGAGATGGTTGGAGGGCATCACCAGCTCATCATGGACATGAGTCTGAGTGCGCTCCAGGAGCTGGTGATGGACAGGGAGGCCTGGCGTGCTGCAGTCCATGAGGTCACAGAGTCAGACAAGACTGAGGGACTGAACTGAACTGAACTGAATGGATCCTCCGCCCACTTCTACCTTCCCAGTCTCAAGCAACATCTGATAGTCCTGAGCATGTTTAGAAATTTATTCCTATTTTTTTTAGAGTTTTTCTGGGAAAGGTACTAAGTTTTATCAAGTGTTTTCTCTAGCATCTATTTATATGAGCGTATGGCTTTCTCTCTTGGTTTACTAATTTTAATGAATGGAGAACATAAGGGGGCATCTCCTGGGGGTGGGGGAAGGGAAGGCTTCTCTCTCAAGTGATGTTTGCGGATGAGACACAAATCCTTGGTCACAAATATCAGGTTAAAATCTCTGCTTTGAGAGCAGAGAAAAGCCAGCAGCAAAAGCAATTTTCAGAGTTAATGGAAGCGTGCAGACGTAAGGAACCATTGTAAGATCCTGCCTAGGGTGACTTCACTGCTGAGAGGAAACATGCAATGGGAAAGACCAGATTTGTTAAAAACCCGCATGTCCCCTTTTATCTCAGGACTTGAAAGGCACTGGGGAGAGGTTTCCCCGTCAGCAGCCATTGAAACCTCACAACCGCGGTAATGAACCTGTATCACCACCCTTCCCATTTTACAGATGAGGACACTGAGGCTCAGAGAGCCAAGGTTCCCCCGGCAGAGCCAGGGCAAGGCAGCCAGAGAGCTGAGTCCCCAGCCGGGCACTCCCGGGCACGTCCACCAGGTGGGGGTGAGCGCCCAGAGACGGAGCGGTCGGGAGCTGGGGGTGCTGCCCGCCGTCCGTCCCTCCCTCCCGCAGTGGGGCCCGCCCGCCGAGGGGAGGCGCGGTCCGCGCCCACCGGAGGAGCCGGAGGCGAGGCGGGCTCGCAGAGCCGGGCGCGCACAGCTGAACGCAGGGTCGTCGGGGGCCCCGACCATGGGCACAGCGGCGGCGCTCCTGCTGAGCCTGGCGCTCCTGGCGCCGCGCGCGGCCGCAGCGGGCATGGGCGCGTGTTACGACGGCGCGGGGCGCCCGCAGCGCTGCCTGCCCGTGTTCGAGAACGCGGCGTTCGGCCGGCTCGCCGAGGCCTCGCACACGTGCGGCCGCCCGCCCGAGGACTTCTGCCCGCACGTGGGCGCCCAGGGCGCGGGGGCACCGTGCCAGCGCTGCGACGCCGCCGACCCCGCACGCCACCACAACGCCTCCTACCTCACCGACTTCCACAGCCAGGACGACACCACGTGGTGGCAGAGCCCGTCCATGGCCTTCGGGGTGCAGTACCCCACCTCGGTCAACATCACCCTCAACCTGGGTAAGCGCGCTCGGGGTGGGGGGACGGCACCACTGCCCCCTCGTCCCCTCTCCGACCGTCGCGGGCCCCTGGGTTAGCCATAGGATCCAGACTGGGCGGGGGGTGGGGGGGCGTTGCTCAGGAATGGGACCGCGAGTCCTGGCCTGCTGCAGCCCATGGGGTCTGGAAGAGTCCGCTCCTACTGGGAGACTGAACGACCACCACAGAGGGAATGGGACCTATGTCCAGCGCCATCAGGAAGGATAAACTGATGGGTGTCCCTTGGGTCTGGGAGGGGTGGGAAGCCTCCTGGGAGCCCTTTACAGAGCAGTGGATTTGGGTGCCAGAGCCGTGCCAAGACTGTCCATCCTAGACCCGGAGCTGTTCTGGCCGAGGAGGGGGGTGACCCACCCGGGGGTCAGCTCTTTGGCTCTCTTGGGCCTGGGCTCCTCGTCCTGGCTTATCGGGTGACTTATGGGGTTCAGTGACCCCTGAGGTTGTGTGCCGTCCCTGGGGGTGTCCTCGGGGATGGAGCCAGCCTGTTCATCACAGGGAGGGTTATCCTCAAGGCAGGAGCCAAGTTTCACTGGGCTGCGGGGTAACTGGACCGGATGGCCTGGCCCCTCTGCTGTTTCCAAGCATCCCTCCACCCAACCCCAGGCCAGGGCGCAGGAGCCCTTGTGTGTGTGTTCAGTAGTGGCCAACTCTGCGACCCCATGGACTGTAGCCCGCCTGGCTCCTCTGTACGTGGGATTTTTCAGGCAGGAATACTGGAGTGGGGTTGCCATTTCCTACTCCAGGGCACATTCCCGACCCAGGGATCGAACCCATGTCTGTTGGGTCTCTTGCATTAGCAGGCGAAGTCTTTACCACTGCAGTGTCTGGGAAGCCTCTTAGGTCCCTGGCAATCAGAATCTGGAGTCCAGACCCAGCCCTTCACTCCTGGCACTGCCCCCACTGCAGGGAATGGAAATAAAACATGCCCTCCTGGCCCCCCACTCCCTCCAGAGCCCTTTCAGGGAGGGAGTGTTTCAAACTGTCCCTACTCCCTTATCTGTGAGTTCAAAATCTCCCAAAGCTTTGAGAACTCAGAGTATTTTTATACACTCATTTTGGCTGCTAAACCTGCCCTGAGGCTATTTATAGACCTTGTTGATCCTAGAGTGAATAGTCATACATTTGGTTACTGAGATGTTATTTGAATATGGCTGTTGGCCCCAGACCCAGCTGGGGGTGTTAACACAGTCCATGGTAAAAGGGCTGTATCCTCTTTCCAAACTCTGGAAAGTTCTGAATTCTACACTACATCTGGAGACTGGATAAAGAATTGCGGGAATGTATCCCTATTTTTCAGATGAGAAAATTGAGGTTCAGAGAGGTTAAGTCTTTGGCTCAAAGACACACAACTGCTCAATGTTACCGGCCTCTGTGTATATCCAAGAGACGAGCATAAACTCCTCGACATGCATTCCACCCACCCGTGGAGTCTGTTCTTCCCAGCTCTGGGTGACAGTGCCTTGGGGAGGGCGGGGAGATGGGACCGAAGTGGTGGGTGGGGGAACACTGAGTCTTCTCAGAAGAGCAGGCTGGTGCTGACTGCCACCCCAAGAAGCTCAGTTGCTCTGGGGTCTTGACGGGCCTTGACACCTCCCACTGACCTGCCAGGCCTGCCAGGTGGGGCTTGTCGATGGAATGGGACGGCTGGGATGGGGCAGGGTCTCTGTCCAGCAGGGCGACAGGAAGCCAGTGCATGGAAAGAGGCTGGGGGAACTGGCTGGACTGGCCTGGCAGGACCCCATGGCCACAGGAGGAGGAATCTGGGGCTGGGTGGAGGCTGCGGGAGACACTCTGTTCCGTGACAGAGGGTGTGAGATTGGCTGATGTGGGGCTTGTGTGGGTGGAGCCTGGGGCAGGCACAGATGAGGCAGGGGTGAGGGGGGTGGGGGGGCATCGGTGAGTTTCGTCTGGGGCACTTCCCGTTTATTTGCGCTGTGTGCGGGCCCTGCGTGGGGCACACACACATAGACACACATAGACACACCATACACACGTGCATACACGGTCACACACACTGCACACACGCACACACACCCCACAAACACGCACACACACACACCACACACACACATAGACACACCATACACACGTGCACACACAGTCACACACACGCACACACAAGCAACACACATGCACACATGCCCACACACGCACATACATATACACCACACACATGCACACACACCACAAACGCGCACACACACACCACACACGCACATAGACACACCATACACATGTGCACACACAGTCACACACACGCACACACACCACAAATGCATGAACATGCACGTCACACACAAGCAACACACATGCACACATGCCCACACATGCACATACATATACACCACACACACGCACACACACCACAAACACGTGCGCACACACCACAAACGCATGCACATGTGCACCACACACAAGCACACACACACACACACACCACACACGTGCACACACCACAAACACACACACACCACACACACATAGACACACATAGACACACCATACACACGTGCACACGCGGTCACACACACTGCACGCACGTGCACACACACACAGGCACATACACACCCCAAACACACACACACGCAGACACACGCAGACACACCACACATGCACGCACATACACATGCTCACACACCGCACACACCACATACCACACATACACACTCACACACCACACACACACACCATTGTTCTTCCCATTGTGTTGTGTTGTACCAGGCATGCAGGAGGGGCTCTGGAAGGGTCTGCACAGGGAGTGAGTGAGTGCAGCATCACCTCCTCCGTCCTGTGCTCTGGGCCCAGCTCAGGGCTCTCTTTTGCTGCTCAGGACTCAGAGCAGCCTTTGCCATCGCGCCCAGCACAGCCGCTCACTGCACGAACGCTACCCCCTCCTCGTGCCCTGTCAAATGGGGTGAGAGCCGCCCCTCCTGGGTGGTTGTCCCGGCCCCCCAGCTCAGGTTGGCCCAGTGCTTACAGGAGCTGGGTCCATCCTTGTGTGTGACCGGGGGCCTCTGCTCAGAGAGCCTCAGGCTGCGGCTCCCCTTGAAGGTGGCCTCTTCCGAAGGGCTTGAGAAACATTCGCCCAGCTGGCTCCCAAAACATGTCCTGACCCCAGGTTCCGTCTATGCAGGAGGGGTGCTGGGAACCCACAGCAGCCCTGGATGTGGCCCGTCTTTGGTTCCATTCCACTTTGGGTCTCTCCACCCCGAGCCACGGATGACGCAGTAACGGGGAGAACAGGTCTGGGGTCTTCAGGAGCTCCCAGTGGGGGCCCAATCTCAGAGGAGGTGATTCGGGGAGCCTCTCCCAGCCCTCAGGCCTCCACTACCGACCTCGCCCCCTCTCTCCTTGACCTCGTGGGTGGCAGCTCGGGAGTGGGGGGGCCCGGGTCTTCTGGAGGGAGGGGGGTGAGGGGCGGTGGAAGAATAGGTGGCCGTCCACCCTGGAAGGAGGTCGCTGCTTTCCCAGCCCCCCGCAAGCTCGCAGACATCTGCTCTGAATCCCTGAGTCCAGTCGCCCAGCTGAGCCTTCCTGTCTGGGATAAAAGGCAGCAGTGGGGGCTGGAGGCTCCTCGGCCTCCACGGAGGCCCTGGAAAGTGGACAGGCTGGAGCCGGGGGTGGGGAGAGGTGCAAGGGTGGAGGTGGCTGTTCATCGGGGGATCCTTCCCATGTGCTGGGAACCCCACCAAGCCTGCACCCCCATCCCAGCACCATCTGATCCTGTATAGACAGGGAAGCTGAGGCTCTGAGCGTGAAATCAGTGCCCAGGGTCCCACCGGATACCTTGGGACCCTCCCCACCATGCTCTTGCCCTTGTGGATGATAAGCGTCCAGGTTAGGCCCGGTGGAGCCTCAGCCTTTGGCTAGGCTGGGGTCAGTGGGGTCTCCCTTCTGCTTGTCCACTTTCTTGAATTCCCAAGAACCTCCTGGAAGGACCCTTAAGTCCCTGAGCAGGTGAGCCCTGAGCCCCTGAGCGGGAAGGCCGCAGGGGTGTGGGGGATGGGCTCCCGGCTGGGGGCTGACCCCGGGTGGACCAGTTCTCCAGCATCCAGCATCCAGTCAGTGTCTGCCCCGCATCATGGAGCGAGAAGACAAGCTAGGCCCCTGGAACCATGTGGATGAAGATTTACGCTCTGGGGACATACCCAGAGTGGACCTCCTGGAGATCTGAAGGGTGGCGGGAGCTGATATGAGAAGGGAGGACCTTCCAGGTCAAGGGGACCACACAGGGGGACTAGGAGGCCGCTCTGTGTGCTCTTGGACCTGGCGGTCTGGCTAGCCAGAGAGGAGGGAACAAGAGGATAGCGGGGCCTGGCCCGGTGGGAGCTGACGTCAGAAGGACCTGCTGGCCCCTGCGGAGCCTGACGCGGGCTGTGTCTCCCAAGCCCTGGCTCCACTGCGTCTTCCTGTCGAGTGGGCGGCCGTGTTTGCATTGGCCGAGGCCAGTGCCGGGGGGAACCAAGTCCTCCTTCCTTCTCCCAGGGGGCTCTGGCTGGAATGCTGGGGCCCCAGGCAGGTCAGGGGGTCAAGGCAGCAGCCATGACTAGCTTCCACCACAGAAGTGGCCCCCCACGGCCCTGGGCCCAGCTGGCCCTGGCCGCCTCGCCTGGCTCTGGGCTCAGGATCGATCCGGCCGTTGTAGGAGCGGGAAGTCCCCAAACCCAGGAAGATGCAGGCAGCCTCCGGATTGCCCCTTTCTCCCCAACTCTGGCCGCGTCACCTCCCCGTTAGCAGGGCCGATGACGGCCGGAGACGGCCTCTCTGCTCTCCGTCTTTGCCTTTGCTGTGGCATTGGCCGGGGTAACTTCCTGTTCCCGCCTCTCTCGGATCACCCGTATCTCATTCATAAAGCAACCGAGTGCCTACGGCGCGCCAGTCCCTGTGCCAAGCAGTGGATGAGCATGTGGATCCAGCAGTGGACAAGCTGCTCTCTCCCCTGCTAGGCTCTGAGGTCACCTCCTCCAGGAAGCCTCCAGGTTCCGGCACTGGGCAGAGGGCCTGCCTCTGTGTTCTTGCAGCCCTAACCTTCCCCTGTCACAGTCTAGATCATGAGTGTGAGCTTTGGTTCGTTCATGTCCATCACTGGCTCCAGGCAGCAGGGAAAATGCCTGTTTTCACAGCTGTCCCCCAGCACCCAGGGCCTGCCCTGTGCACTGGTGCTGTTGGTTGGGGTGGATGAATGGAACAGCAGCGAGCATTTAATCACGTGTGTGCCAGGGACTATTCTAAGTGCTCTGCAGTCATTTATTCATGAATCCTTCTTATTGTGATGCCCGTTTTGCAAATGGGGAAACTGAGTCACTCCGTTTCAAACACATGCCCAGTTCACACTAGGGGGGTTAGGTATTTCGCCCAAGGCCACAGAGCTGGTAAGCATACAGTGGAGCTGGAATGTGAACCCCGATTCATGAAGGCCACACCGTATTTCCTCCCGGCAACAAGGAGCAAGTGGGTGAATGCGTGAATGACCGCCGCCCCCTGCCCCCAGCCTTCCAGATAAATCCCGACTCCTGAGCTGCAGCCCCGCCCTTCCTCCTGGCCCTGTGCCTCTCCTGCCCAGCCTGTGCTCCAGCTGCTTCACCCCGTCCCTTCCCTTGCTCTCTCTCGTCTCCCCACCCTGTGCCCTCTCCCCGTCTCATGCCCCCTGGCTTTACCTACTGGGGTCATGGTTGACATTTGGGGCTCCCCCTGCACCTATAGCCCAGGCTCCCACCTGAGCCCTTGACTGGGTCATTCAAGCGTTCACCCGAAAGCCAGCTCTTAAATGTCACGCGGGTCCAAAGATAAAGGCACCGTGTAAACCGTGCCCGTAGCAGCATTGTCCACGGTAACTGAAGGCTGCAAGTAATCCTGGTGTCCACTGATGAATGAACAAGCGAAATGTGGCGAGAGTCACACAGTGGGATGTTTTCAGCCTTAAAAAGGAAGGACACCTGGGTCTGACCGCTGCTGCTACATGGATGAACCTCGAGGACGTTATGCTCAGTGAAATGAGCCAGACACAGAAGGGTGGATGAACGCACCATGATCCACGCATAAGGGTCCCTGAAAGAGTCATGTTCATCGAGATAGGAAGAGAATGGCAACCCACTCCAGTATTCTTGCCTGGAGAATCCCATGGACAGAGGAGCCTGGCGGGCTACAGTCCATGGGGTCGCCAAGAGTGGGGCTAACACGGGGTGGGAGAGGAAGAGAACCGTGGACGGCTAGGCCCAAGGAGCCCTCTGTGGCGCCCCTGCAGGCCGGGAGCGGCTCTCCCCACCTGGTTCTCATGCCCTTGGTGGGCAGAGCAGCCTCACCCCCGCGTTTCCAGCTCAGCTCTGCACCCTGCCCCCTTCCAGCCCCATCCCCAGGCCACTGCGCCCCAGATGGCTCCAATTAAAGGGTTTTGTTTTGTTTCCATTTTCCCAAAATAAGCCTCTCCTTCGGAGCTCCCTGTGCTCGGTCAGTGCCGGATGTGGGCCGGCCTGCTTCTCTGACCGCCCTGGTGTCATTCCTGGGGTTTATGGCCCAGCTGGCTGGAGAGGACAGCGCCGGGCGCCTCTGGTGCTGGCTTGGCTGACTTCAGCGGTTCTCAGGGGGCACAGGCACCTCCTTCCTGGGCAACCCCTTCTCTCTGAGCCCTGAATGGAGGGTTGTGGTTCGGTGACTTTGGGGCCGACAAGCCTGCGGTTGAGTAGAGACTCAGCTGTTTTCCACGTGACCTTGGGCGAGTCCCTGTCTTCTGCCCAAGCCTCGGGTTCCTCGTTAGCGAGATGCACACAGCGATGGAAGCGTTTGGGGGTCTCTGAGATACAGTGTACGTAGAGCACTTAACAAGGTGCCTGGCGGGACTTGCCTGGTGGTCCAGTGGTTAAGACTCCAACCTTCTGATGCAAGGGGCACATGTTCAATCCTGGTTGGGGAACTAAGAGCCCACATGGCTTGTGGCCAAAAATACATAAATGTAAATTAAAGAAGACTTAAAGAAAATAATACAAGGTGCCTGGCACATAGTAGGTGCTCAGTAAATGCCAGTTGTTGTTAAACAGACTTATTCAGAGGTCATGAAAAGCAGACTCTGTGATAGCCTCAACCATGTTGTCAGGGTTGCCTGTCTCCACTTGCTCGCTGGATTATACCCTCCTAGAAGGTGTTAATGGAAAAGGCAATGGCATCCCACTCCTGTACTCTTGCCTGGAAAATCCCATGGGCAGAGGAGCCTGGTAGGCTGCAGTCCATGGGGTCCCAAAGAGTCGGACATGACTGAGCAACTTCATTTTCACTTTTCACTTTCATGCATTGGAGAAGGAAATGGCAACCCACTCCAGTGTTCTTGCCTGGAGAATCCCAGGAACGGGGGAGCCTGGTGGGCTGCTGTCTATGGGGTCGCACAGAGTCGGACACGATTGAAGCAACTTAGCAGCAGCAGCAGCAAAAGGTGTTAATAAAAATCATGCTTCATCTGGCAAGCATTTATGGAGCACCTGCTGTGTGCTGGGCTTCCTAGGTGGTGCTTGTGGTGATGAATCCCCCTGCCAGTGCAGAAGACATAAGAGACGCAGGTTTGATCCCTGGAATGAGAAGATCCCCTGGAGGAAGAAATGCCAACTCACTCCAGTATTTTTGCCAGAAGAATCCCATAGACAGAGGAGCCTGGCACGGGCTATAGTCCATGGGGTCACAAAGAGTCGGACACGACTAAGCGTCTGAGCACATACTGTGTGTTGGGAAAATCCCCTGGAGGAGGAAATGGCAAGCCAATTCCAGTATTCTTGCCTGGAAGATTCCATGGACAGAGGAGCCTGGCAGACTGAAGTCCACGGGGTTGCAAAGAGTAGGATGACTGAGTGACTGGGCACGTACACACTGTGTGCCAGGCACGATGCTCAGCTCTGAGGATGCACTGCCCCGTCCCCAGGAGGTCACAGTCGAGTGGGAGGGACATGCAGGTCTTTACAGAACAGGGCAAAGAGACTTAGGGAAGCTGGGGAGCACTAGTGAGATACCCAGACCCACAGCCCATGGATGAATAGCCATCAGGAAGGTTGGAAGAAGGCAGTTCCATGCAGGACTCAGGCTGGGGCATGTGATCAGTCTGCTAAGCCAGTAGGATGAGCAGGGATGCATGGTAGTCAGCCAGGTGAGGAGCAGAGGGAACAGCATTCTAGGCAGAGGGAACAGCATGTTGGGTGGCTGGGAGGTGGGAGCCATGTGGTCCTGAGCAGTGTCGCCCCCTAGTTAACAGTTGGGGATGACACCAGTGTGTTCCCAGCTTTCTTAACGGGAGCACACCTGTCTCAATCACCCTGAAGCCCTATTGGCCCCACAGCTTGCAAAGGTCTGGGTCAAAGCTGCAGTTTTCATTCTTGTCGCTGCTTAGAAGACCTCAGTTCCTTTCCCAGCCTTTCGGCTGCCTTTGGCAGGAACCTTTTCATCACAGAGCAGGGATTACGCTGCTTTCTTCGCCCTTCTAATTAATTCTTGTAACAGAAAGTTGCTGCCGTGCCTCTGTGATGTTCCTGCATCTTCTCTCCCCTCCTGGCCTGGCAAGGAAAGGGAAAAGCTGTGATGTTTCCTCGCGTGTGAAGTTCCTCATTTGCATGAAATCTCAGTGGCTGCCTTTTTCCGATCATGCTTCTAGCTGCCAGCTACCTTTTAAGTGGCTCCAAGCTCCCCTCCTGTGAGGTGTCTAGCTGGATGTTTACAGAGGAGTCTGGGTCGGTGGACCCAGGGCAACCTCCACGAGCATCCTTTCGTGAACGCACGTCTGGGGCAGGTCCCCACCTGGTTCCAAGGCCTGACGCCTGCTCAGAACAGAAGCCGCCGCCCCAGACACTGGCTCTGTGTGGGACACATGCTTTCTTTTAAGGGACTCGGAGTGACAGTGCCAAGCTGTGCTGTAACTTTGAAAAACATCTTAAAACAGAACATGGCAAGGCGGTTGCTTTTTAAAATTTTTTTTTAAAAATTTGTGTTTTCTCCAGTTTTTAAATTAGAACAAGCTTCATGAGAAAAAGGAACTGGGAGAATGGAGAACAATTGAAGAGGAAAGAAGAGCCCCGAGCCCTCTGCCCTGAGGACAGTCATGCTGACGCGTTCGATGTCTTTCTTTTCTGCCTCTTCTTTGGGGATTTTTAAATATCAGCTGATGATTCCCAATGTAGAATCGTTCGTCTCCTTTTTTCATTCAGTATTTTGACTTCCCCACGTAATATAAACTCATTGTCAGCTGTTCCGGTGGATTCAACTAGCCTGTGAGTTTATGCCCTACAATTTATTGAGCCCTGATGGCTCCAGTTTTCCCCTGTTATAAAAGCACTTCCTTGATGAACTGACTCGTCGACTCAGGCTCAGTGCCTTGTCTGACTTCCCAGAAGTGGGATTTCCTTTTTCTTTTTTTTAACCAAAGCCCGAGAACATGTTTATGGCTCTGTGTCGCCACACTGCATTCCCCAGGGACCAATATGTATACTCTTGCCCCAGTTTTTCTTTTATTGTGGTAAAATGCACATAACATAAAATGTATTAGCATAACCTTTTTTAAGTGCCGAGTCCACTGGTATTAAGTACTTTCGCATAGTTGTATCACCACCATCCACCCACCAAATTTTTTCATCTTCCTAAACTGAAACTTTCAGATTGGAATGAAAACTGCCCTTTTCCAGTCCTGTGGCCGCTGCTGAGTTTTCCAAATTTGCTGATGTACTGAATGCAGCACTTTCACAACATCATCTTTTAGGATTTGAAATAGCTCAACTGGAATTCTATCACTTCCACTAGCTTTGTTCGTAGTGATGCTTCCTAAGGCCCACTTGACTTCACATTCCAGGATGTCTGGCTCTAAGTGTGTGATTACACCATCGTGATTATCTGGGTCGTTAAGATCTTTTTTGTACAGTTCTTCTGTATATTCTTGCCACCTCTTCTTAATATCTTCTGCTTCTGTTAGGTCTATACCATTTCTGTCCTTTGTTGAGCCCATCTTTGCATGAAACGTTCCCTTAGTATCTCTGATTTTCTAGAAGAGATCTCGAGTCTTTCCCATTCTGTTTTCCTCTATTTCTTTGCACTGATGGCTAAGGAAGACTTTCTTATCTCTCCTTGCTATTCTTTGGAACTCTACATTCAAGTGGGTATATCTTTCCTTTGCTCCTTTGCTTTTTGCTTCTCTTCTTTTCACCGTTATTTGTAAGGCCTCCTCAGACAGCCATTTTGCTTTTATGCATTTCCTTTTCTTGGGGATGGTCTTGATTCCTGTCTCCTGTACAATATCATGAACCTCTGTCCATAGTTCATCAGGCCCTCTGTCTATCAGATCTAGTGCCTTAAATCTATTTCTCATTTCCACTGTGTAATCATAAGGGATTTGATTTAGGTCATACCTGAATGGTCTAGTGGTTTTCCCCACTTTCTTCAACTTAGTCTGAATTTGGCAATAAGGAGTTCATGATCTGAGCCACAGCCAGCTCCCAGTCTTGTTTTTGCTGGCTGTATAGAGCTTCTCCATCTTTGGCTACAAAATCAATCTGATTTTGGTGTTGACCATCTGGTAATGTCCATGTGTCAAAATTCTCTAAACTAGGCTTCAGCAATATGTGAACTGTGAGCTTCCAGATGTTCAAGCTGGTTTTAGAAAAGGCAGAGGAACCAGAGATCAAATTGCCAACATCTGCTGGATCATCGAAAAAGCAAGAGAATTCCAGAAAAACATCTATTTCTGCTTTACTGACTATGCCAAAGCCTTTGACTGTGTGGATCACAATAAACTGTGGAAAATTCTGAAATAGATGGGCATACCGGACCACCTGACCTGCCTCTTGAGAAAGCTATATGCAGGTCAGGAAGCAACAGCTAGAACTGGACATGAAACAACAGACTGGGTCCAAACAGGAAAAGGAGTACGTCAAGCTGTATATTGTCACCCTGCTTATTTAACTTCTATGCAGAGTACATCATGAGAAACTCTGGGCTGGAGGATTCACAACAAGCTGGAATCAAGATTGCTGGAATAAATATTAATAACCCAGATATGCAGATGACACCACCCTTATGGCAGACAGTGAAGAAGAAAAGAGCCTCTTGATGAAAGTGAAAGAGAAGAGTGAAAAAGTTGAACTTAAAGCTCAACATTCAGAAAACGAAGATCATGGCATCTGGTCCCATCACTTCATGGCAAATAGATGGGGAAACAATGGAAACAGTGGCTGACTTTATTTTTCAGGGCTCCCAAATCACTGCAGATGGTGATTGCAGCCATGAAATTAAAAGACACTCATTCCTTGGAAGGAAAGTTATGACCAACCTAGACAGCATATTAAAGAGCACAGACATTACTTGGTCAACAAAGGTCCATCTAGTCAAAGCTTTTTCTGGTAGTCATGTATGGATGTGAGAGCTGGACTGTGAAGAAAGCTGAACATAGAAGAATTGATGCTTTTGAAGTGTGGTGTTGGAGAAGACTCTTGAGAGTCCTTTGGACTGCAAGGAGATCCAACCAGTCCATCCTAAAGAAGATCAGTCCTGGGTGTTCATTGGAAGGACTGATGTTGAAGCTGAAACTCCAGTACTCTGGCCACCTGCTGCGAAGAGCTGACTCATTGGAAAAGACCCTGATGCTGGGAAAGATTGAGGGCAGGAGGAGAAGGGGACGACCGAGGATGAGATGGCTGGATGGCATCACCGACTCAGTGAACATGGGTTTGGGTAGACTCTGCAAGTAAGTGATGGACAGGGAGGCCTGGTGTGCTGTGGTCCATGGGGTCACAAAGAGGTGGACACGACTGAGCGACTGGACTGCACTGAACTGAAACTGTCCCCATTAAACACTCTCGCCCCCTTCACTCACCGTTCTGCTTTCTGCTTCTATAAATTCAGCTACTCTAGGGCTCCCTTCAGCAGTATATACACTGAATTCAACTACTCTAGGAACCTCATGTAAGTGGAATCACCTAGTACTTGTCCTTTGATGACTGGCTTAATTTGCTTCACATAACATCCTTGGTGCTCGTCCAGGTTGTGGCATGTGTTAGAATTTCCCTGCTTTTAAATAATATTGAATAATATTTCATTGTGGGATGAGCCATGCTTTGTTTCTTCATCATCCATCCATGCACACCTGGGTTGCTTCTACCTCCTGGCCATCGTGAATAATGCTACTGTGAGGATGTGTGTGCCCAAATATTTCCTCAAGACCCTGCATGATTCTGGGGAGTATATACTCAGTCGTGGAATTGCTGGATCATATGGTAATTTTATTTTTAATTTCTTGAGGAACCGCCAAGCTGTTTTTCATAGCAAGTGCATCATTTTACACTCCTACTAACAGTGCACAAGGCTTCCAACTTCTCCACATCCTCGCCAACGCTTGGTATTGTTATCTGCTTCTTTAAAAAATAATAATAATAATAATAGCCTTCCTAGGCCCTTCTCTGGTGGTCCACTGATTGGGACTCCATGCTCCCAATGCAGTGGGCCAGGGTTCAATTCACGGTCAGGGAACTCTATCCCGCATGCTGCAACTAAAGATCTCACGTACTGCAACTAAGAGCTGGGGCAACCAAATGAATTTTAAAGATAGAATAAAATAATAGCTATCCTAATGGATGTGAGGACCAATTTTTAAAAATATATAAGACAAATTTATGGAAACATAATTTACCATCCAGTGCACCCAACTCAAGCATACAATTCCGTGCTTATTAGTATCACTCATAGAGTTGTATACTCATCACCACAGTCCATTTTTGAACACTGTCATCACCTCCAAGGAAACCCTGTACCCATTAGCAATCATCTCCCCCTAAGTATTCTCCCACCCTCTAAACCCTGAAAACGACTAATCTACTTTCCATTTTTCTGACCGTGCCTATTTGGGACATTTAATATAGGTGAAATCATACTGTATGTGCTCCGTGGAATTAACGTCTTTGTATTTTCGACTGTGCTGGGTCTTCTTGCTGCTCGGGCTTTTCCTCTCGTTGCGGAGAGGGGCTGCCCTCTAGCCGCGGTGTCCGGCTTCTCACTGCCGTGGCTTCCGTTCTTACAGCGCACAGGCTGGAGCGGGCTTCTAGCTGCGTATTCGGGCTGAGCTGCATGCGGATCTTCCTGAACCAGGGCTGGAACCCGTGTCCTCTGCACTGGCAGGTGGATTCTTTACCACTGAGCCACCAGGGAAGCCCGGCTTCCTTTATGTATCATATTGTTTTCAAGGCTCATCTCCCTTGTAGCCTGCGTCAGCTCTTTACTCCTTTCTCTTGCCAAATAATATTCCTTTGTGTGATATACCACTTATTATTTTTTCATTTATCTGTCGACAAACGTCTGAGTTGTTTCCGGTCTTTGGATTTTATGAGTAATCCTGCTGTGAACATTCGTGTGGAGGTTTTTGTGAGGACATATGTTTTCATTTTGCTTGGGCACACGCCTGGGAGTGAGACTGAGGAGCCGCGTGGTAACTTTATTTTAACCTTTTAAGAGACCCCCAGACTCTTTTCCAAAGCAGCTGCACCATTTTAAACTTTTACCAGCTGTGTACAAGGCTTCCAGTGTTTCCACATCCTTGCTAACACTCCTTTTTGTCTTTTTATTATATCCATCTTAGGGGAGTGAAGTGGTATCTTGTAGTTTTGTTCTGGGTAGTCATGTTGAACATCTTCTCCTGTGCACATTGGCCATTTATATATCTTCCTTGGAGAAATGTCCATTTTTTCAGTTGGGCTATCTGTCCTTTTTTTTGGGGGGGGGTGGAGCCACGTGGCTTGCAGGATCTTAGTTCCCTGACCAGGGATAGAACCCGTGCCCCCTGCAGTGAAAGCACCAAGTCCTAATCACTGGACCCCCAGGGAAGTCCCCAATGATCTTTTTATTTTTGAGCTGTAAGAATTCTTTATACATTCTAGATAAGCCCCTTAACAGATACATGCTTTGCAAATAGTTTCTCCTATTCTGTGGTTGGCTTTCCATTTTCTCAGTGGTGTCAAGAAGCACAGGAGTTTTTGGTGAAGTTCAGTCCGTCTGTTTTTTCTTCTGTCACTTGTGCCTTTGGTGTCCCATCTAAGAAGGCTTTACCTCACCCAGGTCACGAAGATATACTCTTTTATTTTCTTCTAAGAGTTTTATAGATTTAGCTCTCACATAGGGCCACAATGTTTTAAACAGAAGACTGAAGTGACTTGTCCTCAGTGGGTAAGGAAGACTGTGGACAGTGATGGAGGTGGCAGCAGCAGGGCAGGCCTCCTGGGGCATCCAGAACCGGGCAGAAAGGCCAGGGGAAGAAGGTGGATGCAGGAAGGGGGCCTTGACAAGTTCTCTGCTGCTCAGGCATGCCTGACTCTGTGCAACTCTACGGACTGTAGAGTCTCAGGGCCTGAATCCATGTCTCTTAAGTCTCCTGCAGTGGCAGGTGGGTTCTTTACCACTAGCACCGCCTGGGATGCAGGTTCAATCCCTGGGTCGGGAAGATCCCTTGGAGAAGGGAATGACTACCCACTCCAATATTCTTGCCTGGAGAATCCCATAGACAGAGGAGCCTGGCGGGCTACTGTCCAGAGCATCGCAAACAGGCAGGCACAACGCACAGCTGTTAAATTGGGAGATAAGGCCATGGACCCCAGAGCTGGAGACTTCTCTTGAGAAATTTGGATTGAGGAGGAGTTTGATGGAAGCAGGGGAAGAGTGAATCCCAGGGAATTGCATTAGGATTGGGGGCGGGGGGGCTTGAAACAGGCATGTCTCCAGACTCCAGGAGTCTGAGATCACTGGGAGGGAAGGAGGTATAAAAAGGCACAGCTGGGAGGTCTGGCTTTGTTGGGGTGTAGTAAAAGAAATAACTTTCTAATGGCAGAGCAGACTTCAGGTTGTGGCACTATCCCATTGCTGGGGCAATTTGAAGCAGAAAGAGATTGGCTGAGTCGGAGGTGTTACATTGCTGATTGCTGGGCAGGGGGGCAATTGGCCTGATTAAGGGATGGCAAATGCCTGGGAATCATGCCAGCATTGTCCTCTCTGGTGTCCCTGACAGGCATCATTAACTGATCATGGCATGCCCCGCGCGGTGCTCCAGACAGCCTCTAACGATCCATCCAAGATAGTTTATGCAGCCCAGCCGTTCTGTTCTCCCTGGACCAGGATTCTGACTCTCCCTTCCCTTCTGTAAAATGGGTCCACATGTTCCCACTGCAGGGAAAGCTTACGAGATCACCTATGTGCGGCTGAAGTTCCACACGAGTCGACCTGAGAGCTTTGCCATCTACAAGCGCAGCCGGGCGGGGGGCCCCTGGGAGCCCTACCAGTACTACAGCGCCTCGTGCCAAAAGACCTATGGCCGGCCCGAGGGCCTGTTCCTGCGGCCGGGCGAGGACGAGCGTGTGGCCTTCTGCACCTCCGAGTTCAGCGACATCTCCCCGCTGAGCGGGGGCAACGTGGCCTTCTCCACCCTGGAGGGCAGGCCCAGTGCCTACAACTTTGAAGAGAGCCCGGTGTTGCAGGTTAGAGGGGAGTGGGACTGGAGGGTGGAGGGGAGAGGCTGACCCGGACACTCAGGTCCAGGGGACCAGAGGGAAGACTGAAAGGGCAGGAGGACGCAGGGAGCTCTTCGAGATCCCCTGGGTTTTAGATTCTAAACAACAGAAGCTTTTGTTGTGCCTGAATCTTTTGTGAATGGCTGATAATGAAAGAGATGGAAGAGGTTGCCCTGTGACAGCCACCAACTCAGCTAGCCCCTTTCCCCTGGGGAAACGGAGGCTCAGAGCAGGGGAAGGGACTTTCCAGGGGGGCGTGCGGGTGGGTGGAAGGGTCCTGAGTGCCCTGACTCCTAGCTGGAGCCCCTGCCAGAGCTCCCCGCTCTGGGATGGATGGCCTTGCCTGCCCCATGTGTCTCCAAGGGCTGTGACGAGGACGAAAGGGAAACGTGAAAAGCACCCGCGTTTGGACTCGTGGAGTCGTGGTTTCCGTGCTGCCAGTCGGAGCTGTCCAACAGGACTTCCTGCAGTGACAGAAGAAAATGACCCCAAGCTGCGCGGTGCGGTGGGGGTTGCCACGAACCACGTGTGTCTGTAAGAACACGTGAGGTGTGACTAGCACGACTGAGGGACTAAATTTTCAACTGTATTTTAGTTTAATGAATTTTAATTACTAGCCCCATGGGGCTGGCTGCTGCCACCTTGGATAGTCAACAAGGTCGCCAGCAGAGTGAGTGGCCTTTAAGAGATGCTTATTCACCCTTTGAAGGTGAGATCGTAGAAGCTCATTGATCTCATCTCCATGGAAGAGCGCTGTGGCTGTGGGTGCGCACCAGGTCCCCGTATCTTGCCCATCTGAGTCCATTCATGGGGCAATCAATCCACCTGCATCTGTGCCATCTTGGCAGCGTGCCAAAAGACCTACGGCCGGCCCGGGGGGGTCCCCTGTCTTGTTGCCCCATATGTCCTGGATGTTATCCCTGATGAGAAACAGCCTTTGCAGAAATGAGCCCCTTGCAGCCCCCCAGGAAGAAACCAAGGTCAGAGAAAGAAACCAAGGTCAGAGACAAAGAAAGACAAAGTCACGCTCCCCTTCTTTCCCCTCTGGGAGCCCCCAGGGTGGTGCTTCCTCCAAGGATGAGGAGCATGTGGGGTGGGGGTACCCAAGGATGTAATCAATTATGGTGTTGGAGAAGATTCTCGAGGGTCCCTTGGACTGCAAGGAGATCCAACCAGTCCGTCCTAAAGGAAATCAGTCCTGAATATTCACTGGAAGGACTGATGCTGAAGCTGAAGCTCCAATACTTTGGCCACCTGATGTGAAGAGCCAACTCATTGGGGAAGACCCTGATGCTGGGAAAGATTGAAGGCAAGAGAAGAAGGGGGTAATAGAGGAGGAGACGGTTCGATGGTTTCACCAACTCAGTGAGCATCAGTTAGGGCAAATTCCTGGAGATAGTGAAGGACAGGAAACTCTGCTGTGCTGCAGTCCAGGGGCCGCAAGGAGTCAGACGCAACTGAGCGACCGAACAACAACAACGAGGGATGTGTTCGTGTGACTGCTGCGTCTTGGATCCCCCCATTCCCCATGGAGGGGCCACAGGCCTGGGGTAGAAGGCTGACCCTCTGCAGGGTGCTGCCTGGGGCAGAACCACTGCTGCCTGGAGCCGAAGCTCCCGCCTCCTGCTACTTACTATTGCATTCTGGCCCCCGGGTGTGTCCAAAATCAACGCGAGAGCCCACTTGCAGTTTTAACTGGGCCATTGCGGAAGTTGCAGAAACCCATTGCGTGGGTCCCCAGTTTGCCCAGAAGCGACCTTCAGGGAGTGACCTGTACAGTTTGGGCTAAGGGAGCAAATTCCCCTTCCCTCTCCCAGCTCCCTTCCCGGTGTCTCAGGGAGAGCCTGATGCTGTTCCCACGGTCATTGTCTTCACAGACTGATGAGCAGGTCATAGGCTGCAGGGCAGATGCAGGAACCCAGAGGAGGGCCCCTGCAGACCGAGACCTTGGCGGGTCATTGCCCTCTGGACTCCACTGATATGATGAGGGCATTGCGGTTAGATGCAGGAAGGCAGGCTACCTAGTGGCTAAAGCTGGGACCCTGGGGGTCAAACACGAACCCCAGCTCCTCATGCACCAGCCCTGCAGCTCGGAAGCACAGCACTTACCTTCTCTGAGCCTCAGTCTTTCGGGTCATGTTGTTGTTCAGTTGCTAAGTCGTGTCTGACTCTTTGCGACCCCATGGACTGCAGCACACCAGGCTTCCCTGTCCTTCACTATCTCACTCTCTCCCAGAGTTTGCTCAAACTCATGTCCATTGAGTCGGTGATGCCATCCAATCATCTTATCCTCTGCCGCTCACTTCTCCTCCTGCCTTCAATCTTTCCCAGCTTCAGGGTCTTTTCCTATGAGTCAACACTTTGCATCAGGTGCTTCAGCCTACTCGTCTGTAAAACATGGCTGAGAATAAACCCTCCCCATGGGGTTATTGTGAGGACCTAAGTCATAACTACCAGAGAAGGCAATGGCACCCCACTCCTGTACTCTTGCCTAGAAAATCCCGTGGACAGAGGAGCCTGGTGGGCTGCAGTCCGTGGGGTCTCTGAGAGTCAGACACGACTGAGCGACTTCACTTTCACTTTTCACTTTCATGCATTGGAGTAGGAAATGGCACCCCACTTCAGTGTTCTTGCCTGGAGAATCCCAGGGACGGAGGAGCCTGGTGGGCTGCCGTCTATGGGGTCGCACAGAGTCGGCCACGACTGAAGCGACTTAGCAGCAGCAGCAGCAAGTCATAACCACACAGTAAGTGCCAGCGGTTGCACCTTCCAGCTTAGGCAGCAGTGATTTGAGTTCTCCACGGGCACTGTCTCCAGACAAAGAAGACTCTTAGTGCCTCAGCTGTGCTCTGCTGGGTTCCCACCCAGGCCTTGCCCCTTGCTTCTCAGCTGCCCCAGGGACTGGCGAGCAACATCAGCAATATCTGGGCTCGTGTGGAAATACAGAGTCTCAGGCCCCACCTCTGATCAGAAGCTGCTTTTTAACCCGATCCCTGAATGCACACTGACATTTGGGAAGTGATTCAGAGAGTGACACCCCCGGGGGAGCTGACAAACTCCTCCGAGCGCTGAGGTCCCTTCTGAAGTTTTCTTAACTCCTCCCTGGCTGAAGCATCCTCAGGCAGAGGTCCTGGGCCCCAGGTCACGGGCTTGAAAGTTGCTGAGCCTGAGGGGGACCGGGGAGGCCTGCTGGCCTGAGTCATGCTGGGGTGAGAAGTCAAGACTCTGCCAGGAGTTCATTTCCTGGCCTGATGGGCCTGATTGCTAAACCAGGGGCTCCTGGGCTGAATTAAAAAGGTGATTAACATTCAGCTGGAGCCACCTCTGATTGTGACACCAGGCCGATGAAAATGTCAGCCCTCACGTGGGCTCTCCCCCAAGTCCCCGCCAGCTCTTCCAGGGGGAAGCCTCTCCTCCTGCCATCAGCAAGTATTTACCGCGTTGTCTGCTCCGGGCCAGGCAGAGCCCGGGGCTGGGGATGCCGCGAGGACCCCGAGTCCCTGTTCTCATGGGGCTGTGTTCTGGTGAGACGTGTCACCTGGGGCAAGGGCCTTGTCTGTGGGAGGCAGCTCCTTAGCCCGTGAGAAGCCTGTAAACCCAGGGCTCTGGGACGCGCCCTCCCTCGGCTAACCTCTAGCGTGGCAGTGTAATTCTACTGGGAGGAGTTGGGGACCCGCGTGACACGGTTTTAAAAGGGCTGCTCCAGCCCTTCACCCAGTACCTCGGCCACTTGGCGGACTCCATGCCCCGCCGCTGCCACTGGCTTTTCCTCCTCCATCACCCTCCTGGGACAGACGTTATCCCTTGTCCCACTTCACAGATGGGAAGGATGTGGAGGTTCTGAGACACTGAGCTGCTTCCCTGAAGCTGCAGAGTCAGGACGGGGCTGGGCACCCAGGTTGACATGGCCCCAAAGCACAGGCTTCTTATTTCTGCCGTGTTCTCAGGGTTTGTCTGGGCTGGGCCTGTCCCTGCGTGTCAGGAGACCCCACCACCGCTGCCACCACCACCCCCAGGCCACAGGCTGGACCTCCCAGCAGAGCAGGGTGGGAGCACAGCCTGGAAGCACACACTGCTGATGGTGCCCCTTCCCCTCCGTCTTGTCCCCCAGGAGTGGGTCACCAGCACGGAGCTCCTCGTCTCCCTGGACCGGCTCAACACGTTTGGGGATGACATCTTCAAGGACCCCAAAGTGCTACAGTCCTACTACTACGCCGTGTCGGACTTCTCGGTGGGCGGCAGGTAGGTGGCAGGCAGGGCAGCAGTGGGGACAAGGGTGGCTACCGTGGAGGGTGGAAAAAGTGGAAAGGGGAAGTGTGAGTCGGTCAGTCACATCCAGCTCTTTGCGACCCCATGGACTGTAGCCTGCCAGGCTCCTCTGACCGTGGACTTCTCCAGGCAGGGATACTGGAGTGGGGAACCATTCCCTTCTCCAGGGGATCTGCCCCAGCCAGGGATCCAACCCAGATCTCCTGCATTGGCAGGCGGGTTCTTTACCATCTGAGCCACCGTGGACGGTAAAGAAGCCATTTCTGGTGCTCTGAGTGATGGGGGGTTTGGGGAAAAGCCAGAGCCTGGTCCCCTGGGTCCAGGATTCAAGACCTTCATGACCTGGCTGCATCCCGCCTCCCGCACCCCTTCCACTGCTCTTCCCACATGAGCCATGTTTCTGCACCACCTGTGGGACATGCCAGCCCTTTGCACCTGCAGTTCCTTCTGCCTGGCAGCCCCTCCCCCTCCCTTTCCTTCCTTTTTTTGGGCATCAGACAGGTGTGCTCATCCATTCATGCCACACGTGCCCGTGTGCAGCAGTGTTCCACGCTCCCATCTAACACACAGAGCCTGTTACATTTTTCGCCCACCCACCATTCCATGGGACATGTGCTCCAAGTGAGACTGGTTTACAGTGGCCTCGAGCAGGCCCGGGACCCCAGACTTTCAGCTTCACTTCTTTAAGCAGCACTCACAAGCTTATAACCGATGGAGCCAATCAACCTCATTTGTCCCCAAATCTTGTAAACTTGGGTACAGTAGGGCTTCCCAGGGACATTCGCATTGTTGAAAAAGGCTTTGAGGCATCTCTGCATAGGAGGAATGGTTCAGGCTGCTCCAAAGCCCCTCGGCCCATGACCTGGAAAGGTCGCTGTGGGAGGAGCCACCGTGCTTCCGTGCTTCTCCTGGGGATCGCCAGGCCCTACTGTCGGGACGCCTGGTCCTGGCCCACATACTCCTCAAGCTTCAGTCACTGCATGTTGTCGTTTGTCTGCTTAAGCATCTCGTCTCTCCAAGAAGCAAGGATCATCGACATCTCAGGCCTGCCTTACATGTAGGCACCCGGTACTGGGCCCTCCAGGCACATGTGACATCTTTAATCTAAATGCTTATCGGGCTTCTTGGAATGGAGAAAACAGACAGATGTGTTCTGGCCCCAGGCAGACAGTCACCAGATTAGACCCCAGTAACCACAAACTAATTAGAACCCAGTACCCGTGAACTGTGGTGTTGGGAAAGACTCTTGAGAGTCCCTTGGACTGCAAGGAGATCCAACCAATCCATCCTAAAGGAGATCAGTCCTGAATATTCACTGCAAGGACTGATGTTGAAACTCCGATACTTTGGCCACCTGATCTGAAGAACTAACTCATTTGAAAAGACCCTGATGCTGGGAAAGATTGAAGGCAGGAGGAGAAGGGGATGACAGAGGATGAGATGGTTGGATGGCATCACTGACTCAATGGACAAGACTTTGAGTAAACTCCGGGAGTTGGTGATGGACAGGGAGGCCTGGCGTGCTGCCATCCACGGGATCGCAAAGAGTTGGACACAATTGAACTGTACTGAACCACACCCCAGAGTAACAGGGATGGGAGACCAGGGCAAGGTGTGCCATTGGTCAGGGGGACCACCCTGCAGATGGGGACCCCACAGGAGGTCAGGGAGCCCCGATGAGGCTGGAGGAGGTGAGGGGCAGGCATCCCAGTGAAAGAACTAGTGTGCGAGACCCAGGCTTGAGGAACGAGGTGACAACCCTGTGGCTGGAACGGGGGACAGAGATGGCTGGAAGCTTGTCTGGACCGTGGACCAAGTTTGTGCAGTCAGTGGGAAGCTGCTGAAGGATTTGGCCAGGTAACAAGAGGGTTGGATTTCTAAAACACCCCAGCCCCTGACAGCATAAGCAGGGAGACGAGAGGAGAGAGAAGTTGGTTGTGGAACTTCCCAGATGGTCCAGTGGCTAAGACTCTGTGCTCCCAATGCAGGGGGCTCAGGTTCTATCCCTGGTGAGGGAACTGGATCCCACATGCCTCAACTAAGAGTTCATATGCCGCAGCAAAAATCCCACATGCTGCAACCAACACCAGGCATAGCCAAATAAATAAATATAAATATTTTAAAGAAGAAGCTGGTTAGGCAGAGAGGATGGGAGAGGTGTGGGTCTGAAAGCTAGTTAGGATGGGAAGTCAGCTCGACATGGGAGTGGTGGCCCAGGAGGGTAGGGAGCAGGGGCTTCCAGAAATCAGAGGTGCTTGGACGGGGTGCAGAGAGATGGGTATCCACGAAGGGAGCATGGGTCCACTGTCCGCACTTGGGGCGTCTGCACCCCTCTGAGGCAGAGGCTCGGGAGTGAAGGAGAAATGGCGGAGTGTCTGTGAGGACCTCTCTGCCCCTTCTCCCCCGACCCCGACTCCACACTTGACTCAAGTGAAACCACCCAGGGGCAGGGCCCCTCCGAGGATGGTGGATGTCAGTGAGCTGCAGCGCCTGCTGTCAGGGGGCTTTGGGACAGAGAACATCTGGGTCCCAGCTGCCAGAGCCGGACCACCCTCAGGCCAGCAGCTGGCTGGGGACAGTGGCCCGGCAGCCTGTGTCCCTCAGTGGCCCACAGGAACTGCACTCCTTCCCTTGAGGTCGGAGGGCTTCACGGAGGAGGCAGTGTTTGCAGTATCCCATTGGGCCGAGAGCAGTCCCTTATCCTGAGATGGGTGACCGCTGTCTCCCGAGACTGCCTGGTGCCCGCCTCACCTGCCAGAAGTGCTGGGCATTACCTGCCTACCCTGAGCTCCCGGAGAGGAGCCAGTGCCCCACCAGCAGTGGTTGGAGAGTCTTCAGCACCCACTTAGGATGGAGCATGAAACGCAGCTTATGGGGAGACACCAAGTGGGCACAGAGGAGTGTCCAGGAGCTGGGGGTCGGTGTGGACTAGGAGAGAATGGGCTTCAGATTCTAGCTCTGCTGCATGGCATCCGTCACGCCATGACCTGAGCCTCAGTTTCCTTTCCTGTGAAATGGGGATAGTTACAGTCCTTCCACCGTGGTGGTGAGACTCCAGACAGATGACGTGAGCTGACTGCTCAGCTGGGGGCTGAGACAGAGAAGTCTGGGAGCCGGGAGCCATGGCCATCGTCTGAGCGGCCCAGTCTGGCCACTTGGGGTCGGGGTGACGGTCCCACAGGGTCAGGTTCAGCGGAGCAGGCTGTGTGATCCTCCGGGCACCTTTGTTCCTGCCTGATTCCACCTGTGTGACCCTGGGGGAGGGTGGGCGGGGCAGGCCCAGGACTGCCCTCAAAGGCACAGCCTCACTGGAGCCTTGAGATGAGTTGGGGGCTGTCCTATGTGTGGGGCAGTCTCCTTCCCATCCCTGTAGATGCAAAGGAGCGGGCATGGGGTGGCCTCCCTGGCTGCCCCCACCTCCACCCACTGCCCTGAGAGCTGGCCCACCCTCTCCCTACCCAGGAAACCGAGATGACTTCTTCCCCTGGGTATAGGGTCTTCTTCCCCTGGGTATAGGGTCTTCTTCCCCTGGGTATAGCACCCTGAATGTAGGGTCATAGTGGGCTTGTGAAGTCATGATGGGTTTATACATGTGCGGGGCTCAGAACAGCCCGCTGTGTTCCTGTTGCCCTGAGCCCAGAGTAGGTGTGGAAGAAAGCTCGAGCGGTAAAAAACCCACCTGCCAAGGAGACACAAGAGATGAGGATTCGATCCCTGGGTGGGGAAGATCCCCTGGAGGAGGGCATGGCAACCCACTCCAGTATTCTTGCCTGGAGAATCCCATGGACAGAGGAGCCTGGTGGGCTACAGTCCACGGGGTCACAAAGAGTCGGACACGACTGAAGCGACTTGGCATGCAAAGCTTCACAGCTGAGCGGTAGAGTCAGGGGCTCCCCTGAAGGCCGGGGCTACCTGCTGATTAACCCTTCCTGTGCTGGCGCCTCCCCCAGTTGCAGACACCCTGCCCCCATGTTCTTTCCCCAGGTGCAAGTGCAACGGGCATGCCAGCGAGTGTGGCCCGGATGAGGAGGGCCGGCTGGCCTGCCGGTGCCAGCACAGCACCACGGGCACGGACTGTGAGCGCTGCCTGCCCTTCTTCCAGGACCGCCCGTGGGCGCGGGGCACGGCCGAGGCCGCCAACGAGTGTCTACGTGAGTGTCCCAGGACTTTGGAGGCCAGAGGCGGGGAGGGGGGTTGCAGGCTTGGGAAACCAAGCCCCCAGCCCTGCTTCTGGGTGGGCTGGCAGTAGCTTGGGGCTGTCACCCCCACGTAGGGACCCGGAGGAGCTGAGGGAGAGCTGGACGGGGCGTTTGGTCCTCAGCCCTTGCCCCCACACACAGAGCCCCAGACCCAGTCTCCCCAGTTGAGGCGTGCGTGGCGGGAGGGCTGGAAAGGACACCCAACTTGTTCCTTTGTTTTCACGGCTCCAACCGCAGCTGCTAATCAAAGCCAGGCCACCCCGGGCCCTGGGAAGGTGCTGACCTGCCCACCCATCCTCTCCCGCAGGCCCCCAGGCAGCCCTGGGATGCCCGGCCCGTGTGATGTGGCCAGGGCTGCCTAACCTCAGAGAGGCACACTGCAGAGGCTGGTGGCGCTTTACCTTCCCCCGCTGGGGGCTCTTCCCCGCCTGGCGTGCCCCTTTCAGCCTCGCTGTGTCCCCAAGCCCTGCCTGCCTCCCTTTCCCCCGACAGTCATCGGACTTGCTAAGCCCTCGCAAGTGTAGCTGGCCATTGCTGGGCGCCAGACCCCGCCTGGTTCCATGCTGGTGGGAGGCACGTCTTCCCACGCACACGCTCCTGACGGCTCAGCCTCTGGACCCACTGTACTCTTGGGCCTGGGCTGCTGACACAGAGACCCAGGGGGGAGGGAGGGGACGGTCTGTTCCACGGAACAGGATGCTGTCTGCAGGAGCCTCCCAGGGCCACTGTGGCCCTAATGAGTTCCTTCTGCCCTCACTGGCCTGCCTCCACCAGGAAGTCCTCCTGGAGCCAAGGAAGCTGGCTGGCTCACCATTCCCAGCCTGGGGCTGACTCCGTGGTGGGGACACCAAAGGTTGTGTCTTCACCCCTGAGGTCACATCTCTGTCCTCCCAGCCTGAAAGCTGGGCTGTATACCTGACCCCTCTCACCCACCAAGTCCAGGCAGCCCTGAGCCCCGATTTTGATCACATTCATGCCCCTCCAACCCGGCTAACTGTGTCCTTCTGCACAGCCAACACATGGTCCAGCCAGTCACCCCTCCTCTGAGCGTCTAAGACCCCACCTCCCTGCCCTCTCTACCCCCTCACCCCATCCCCTGCCTGCACCACTTTCAAATGCAAATACAGTTGCAGTCACCCACATTCTTGCTCCAAGGTGAAGTCCACTGACCCTGACTGCCCAGCCTCCCTTGATCAAGCCCTGGCTGACCTCCTGACCTCATAGCTGCCCCTGCACCCCTCTCCCTCCCGTCACACTGCACACCACACCCTCCCATCGCATGACATGCCACCTCCCACCCCGACCCTGGGCGAAGCCTGCTCCTCTGGCTGTGTCACAAAGGGCCTCTTGCCTCCGCCTGGGACTTTCCTTCCCTTCCTCCTCCTTTGCCCTCCCACTTCCCTCCTGCTCACCCTTCAGTCCCTTTAGCTGTGACTTCCTCCAGGAAGGCTGGCGCCTCCCTGCTTCTCCCGTCACAGCCCCTCCCCTGCAGGATGTTCACCTGCTTGCTGCATCTGTCCTTCGTCAAACAGTGGGACCATGTGTGCAGGAACTGAGCTCCTACTGTTCACGGGTCCACCCCACGCTGGGCTCAATATGGGAGCCAAGACGGAGCTGATCCTTGATACATACTGCTTCTTGAAAAAATGTATTAATGAGTGAATGAAAGGTGACTTGTATTTTTCATGCCTCTGGGTGACCTCATGGTCACTGGGGGTCAGATTCACACACCATCACGGCTTGGAGGGTCCACAGGGGGAGCCAGGCTGCTGCTTTGGAAGGTAACAAGTCTGTGACCCATGACCAGGTGACTGTAGGCCTGGCTTGCCTGGGAGGGTCCTGTGTTGGGTGTGTTTTATTAACAGTGCCTCTCTTCTTCTTGAGAGTGTCCTATTTTGGAAGATCAACCACCTGGTCTCCAGATTGTTGATCAAGCCGGGCCTGAACTCCATCCTTGGCCTTCCTCCTTCATCCTGGACCTTCCTCCAGCTGCCTGCTCACTCACCGAGGAGGCTGATCGGCACCTGCTCCCCTCCTACCACGTGCCTCAGCCTTACACTCACACCCTCCCCCTGCCTCCTGCCCACAGCTTGCAACTGCAGCGGCCACTCTGAGCAGTGCACCTTTGACCGGGAGCTCTTCCGCAGCTCAGGCCACGGTGGGCGCTGCCTGCGCTGCCGTGCCCACACAGCTGGGCCGCACTGCGAGCGCTGCCAGGAGAACTTCTATCGCTGGAACCCGCGGATGCCCTGCCAGCCCTGCGACTGCCACCCAGCAGGTGAGTGAGCCGCCCCGCCCCGCCCCCACAACCTCACCCACCGCCGCGGGCCCCTGCTGCCCTGTGCCCTTCCTCCCCAGGCTCCCTGCGCCTCCAGTGCGATGACTTGGGCACCTGTGTCTGCAAGCCCACGGTGACGGGCTGGAAGTGTGACCGCTGCCTGCCTGGGTTCCACTCGCTCAGCGAGGGCGGCTGCAGGTGAGGGTGGCGGGGGCGGTGGGTAGAGATGGTCCGCAAGGGCACGTGGCAGTGGACTTGGGCTGAGTGGCGGGAAGCAAGCGGGGAGCTCCTGAGCCCCTCAGAAAGCAGAGTCGGTGGGCATTTGGATAGATGGGTAGAAGGTGGTACCAGGGAGCAGAAGAGGAAGCAGAGTTGAAGGCTGACCCCTGAGGTTCTGCTTTGGGCATCTTGGCAAAGGGAAGCCATTCTTAGCAAGGGGGACACAACTCAGGAAGACGCTGAGTCTGCAGTGCTCGGGATGGGGAGAGGCACCAACGGGGAGAGAGACAGGCCGGGGCTGCTGGGGTCTGGACCGCAGAAGGGGGATCTACATATCTGCTCTCACCTGGTTGAGAAAATACACAGCGACCAAGAAAATGAAGCCGTTATAAATCAGAAGCACTTTTAAATGAATTTGGCTTTGGTTAATTTCAGCAGTCTTCTTGGATATTTGAAAGGCAGTGGAAATGGCATGGGGAAGGTAAGGGAGGCTCTCGCTCACAGAATACCCAGTGGTTCCAGCATCACACTTGCCATTGGGTGGGGACCGGGATGCTTCTCCAGTGTCTCTCCGGCCTCTGGACCTTTGCACATGCCACTTCTCTGACCCCGGAGCACTCTCCCTCACTCAACACCCACTGCCACCTCCCCCTGGCCTGTGTCTGAACAAAGTCCTACTCGTCCTTTAGTTGTCAACCAAGGTACAATCCCCCCACTTCATCCCCACCCCAGGCATCTCGTTGGTGCTGCCGTGGACTCGGGTATGTTCTCTCTCCTGTAGCTTGTATCAAAGTCCAGCACCCACCTGTTTGCCTGTCCATCCTCACTGGACTCTAGGCTCTGTGAGGACAGGAACCATGTCTTGTCAGATGGATGGGCAGACAGATGGGTGGATGAGAGAACAGGTGCATGGGTGGGTGATGGATAGAAGGGTGAATACGTGGATCAGTGGATGGAAGGATGCACAGATGGAGGAGTGAGTAGATGAATGGATAGGCAGATGGACAGGCGGGTGGGAGGGGGCAGATGGTTAGCTATTCAGGTGAGTGACTAGGTCACTTCCTTTGCTCAGCGGAAACCAGGGGACAGGCTCTTGGGTCAGCCTGCCTCCTGTTCCTCTCGTGCATCAGGAAGGATAGAGAGAGTCCTTCCCATGAGGATGGGCTGTTCCCACTCTGGAGCTCTCTCGTTGGACAACCTCCTCTTGTCCTGTCTCTTTGGCAGACCCTGTACCTGCAATCCTGCGGGCAGCCTGGGCACCTGTGATCCCCGCAGTGGGCGCTGCCCCTGCAAAGAGAACGTGGAAGGCAACCTGTGTGACAGGTGGGTGAACCGATCCAACAATGAGTCTGCTGGCAGAGACATTGGTGGTGGTGGGAGGAGCACATAGCATGTTCCTCCCAGACTTGGGCAACCCCACCACCTGGCTCTCTTCTTAGAGCACAGCGAATCTGATACCCAGGAAGTCATCCAAAGACTTTATGACACTGCTTATACTGTGATACACCACCACTGATAGTTCATAAGCTGTGAAAATACATCTTCTTGAAAAGAAAGAGCTAGAAAGGATAGGCGAGATCATCTAATCCAGGGATAGCAACCACATCTTACTGGTACCACAATCCTCCCATCTCTGGCCCAGGGCAGACATCACTAATGGAGCACTACCACCACCCTCCCATCTCCCACCCAGGGCAGACATCACTAATGGAGGGCCATCACAACCCTCCCATCCCACACCTAGGGCAGACATCACTAATGGAGCACTACCACAACCCTCCCATCTCCCACCCAGAGCAGACATCACTAATGGAGCACTACCACAATCCTCCCATCTCCAGCCCAGGGCAGACATCACTAATGGAGCACTACTACAACCCTCCCATCTCCCACCCAGCACAGACATCACTAATGGAGCACTACCACAATCCTCCCATCTCCAGCTCAGGGCAGACATCACTAATGGAGCACTACCACAACCCTCCCATCTCCCACCCAGCACAGACATCACTAATGGAGCACTACTATAAGCCCCCCATCTCACACCCAGGGCAGACATCACTAATGGAGCACAGCAATCTTTACTGCGAGCTCTGCTGTTACCTTAGAATCCTTCTCCATGCCCTGCTCCAAGAAGCTCCAACCAACTGAGCTGAGACTCAAGCTTGTTTGCCATCTTTGCCATCCTGTCGTGGTACAAATGGAGGCCCTAAAGCTCAATGAGGCAGAAGGGCTTTTCCCTAAGCTTCCTGCTCAGGCGTTCCGGGGCCTCCTAGCCCCAGCAGTGGGCTGGCAGACAGATGTGGGTTTCTGTTCTTGGGCATCTTCATCTCCTCTTCCTGGCTTCGTCTCTGACCTCTGAAGCCTTTACAGCCAGCGTGGGGCGTGCCAGGGCCTCTTTGATCCTCTGGCCACGGAGTATGTGGGGGGACCTGGCCCAGCAGTACATTGTGGACTCCACTATTGCCAGATCATGTTCCTCTACTGGGTCAGGAAGACGCCCAGCCTTGACTCTCATCTTGGGCAGCCCCAGGCCTCTTCCTCACCTTGTCTGTGTGTGGCTTGTGGGTCCTGGAGTGGGAGGTGGACACCCTCCTGGGTCTTCCTCCCACAAAACCTCTCAAGTTGAAGAGACAGAGTGAAGTTGGGGGGCTAGATCCCACTAACTCTATTCTGCTGCCTCTACCTTGAGGAGGTTCGCCTCTCAGCCTCTCTTTACCCATCTGTGAAGTGGGAGGACTGGGTGACAGGTTTGTTGGAGCAGCCCAGCATTGAGGTAAAGATTCTCAGGAATCAGATTCCTCCACCTGGGTTGGTCTGAATGGAGTTTCTGGGCAACCCCCCAACATCGTGCAAACCAGGAATCTGTATTTGTAAAAGGCATCTGCAGGGCTCATTGGGAAAATGGCTGATTCTGAGGCTGGGGTTGAGAAAATGCAAGATGAGCCTGAAGCATTTTGTAGAAAGCAGAGAAGTGCTGAAAAACAGAACCAGACAGAGACAAACCCCCAAAGACCCAAACCAGGACGGGGGCCTGTGTCAAAAGGACATGAACACCAACCTGAAAGAGTTCCCAAAGCTGGAACAAAATAAATAATAACAATATTGGATTATAACCCAAGAATAAAACAAATATCCATAAGTCCACACTGACATAAACAGATGCCTGAGTAAATAAATACACGGGGACAAATCCTCCTTGCAGAAGAATTCCACAGAAGATTTAGAAATGGAGAAGGAATGAGGGGAATACAGAATCACAGTTAGAATATCAGAGCAACAGTCACTGTAGGCCGGAGCTGCTGAGAAACGCTGAGATTCGTGGGCAGAACTTGAAGGAGAAACAGGACATTTGCATAGCCCTCAAACATCTCCCTCAAAAAATTTACCAATGACTGGGACTTCCCTGAAGATCCAGTGGTTAAGACTTCGAGTTTCCACAATACGGGGCATGGATTGGATCCCTAGTTGGAGAACTAAGATCCCTCGTACCCTGTGCCCCCCAACCAAAAATTTTACTACCTACTCCAGTGGTTTCACCATAGGTCCACAATTCTTTGATTATTTCCCCCTCCCAGAGGTGGAGCTTAATTCCTTTCCTCTTTAGTCTGGGATGGATTTAGTGACTTGCTTTTGACAAGTAAAATATGGCAGTTTTGCAGTGGAGGAACCTGGTGGCCAACGCCTTAACAAAGTGGTGAAGGTTAACATCCCCAGTGATGTCATACATGACCAGGACATCACAGAGGTATCAGTTACCCCAGTAAGATGTGACAAGAAGGGCACTTTCTCCCCCGAAACCCTTGGTCCCAGTCTGATTATGAAAAACCTCAAATAAACCCAAACGGAGGGCATGCTACAAAGTACTTAACCAGTACTATCAAAAGTATCAAAGAAAGACCTACAAGCTATTACAGACAGAGATTAAAGATACAGTGAAATACAACACCATGCCCTGGATCAGATCCTGAAGCAGAAGACAGACATTTGTGGGGAAAGCGGGAGAAAGCCTAATAATGTGTAAGGTTCAGTAAATAACATTCAGTTCAGTTCAGTTCAGTCGCTCAGTCGTGTCTGACTCTTTGCGACCCCATGAATCACAGCATGCCAGGCCTCCCTGTCCATCACCATCTCCCAGAGTTCACTCAGACTCAAGTCCATCGAGTCAGTGATGCCATCTAGCCATCTCATCCTCTGTCGTCCCCTTCTCCTCCTGCCCCCAATCCCTCCCAGCATCAGAGTCTTTTCCAATGAGTCAACTCTTCGCATGAGGTGGCCAAAGTACTGGAGCTTCAGCTTTAGCATCATTCCTTCCAAAGAAATCCCGGGGCTGATCTCCTTCAGAATGGACTGGTTGGATCTCCTTGCAGTCCAAGGGACTCTCAAGAGTCTTCTCCAACACCACAGTTCAAAAGCATCAATTCTTCGGCGCTCAGCCTTCTTCACAGTCCAACTCTCACATCCATACATGAACACTGGAAAAACCATAGCCTTGACTAGACAGACCTTAGTCGGCAAAGTAATATCTCTGCTTTTGAATAGGCTGTCTAGGTTGGTCACAACTTTTCTTCCAAGGAGTAAGCGTCTTTTAATTTCATGGCCGCGTGAATCAGTGTTAAATTCTTGGTTTTGATAGTGCACCCTGGTGAGATCCGACGTTACAATTAGGAAAAGCTGGGTAAAGATGCCATGGGAACTGTGTCTGTCATGTTTGCAACCCTTCTCTAAATCTGAAATTAAAGAAAACTCCCCAGTGACTGCGGGCTGCAGTTGGGCTAGCTGGGCTCCCTGAACACAGCCAGTTCACCGGCCCCCCGGGGGCGTGTCCCGCCTCCCTTGCCTCCCTTGCAGATGTCGTCCGGGCGCGTTTAACCTGCAGCCCCACAACCCCGCCGGCTGCAGCAGCTGCTTCTGCTACGGCCACTCCAAGGTGTGCGCGGCCGCTGCCGGTTTCCAGGAGCACCACATCCTCTCCGACTTCCGCCAGGGTAAGAAGTGATCCCCGCAGCCGCCTCCGAGGGCTCTGCTCCCAGCCCAGGTGGGATGGCAGGCCTGCTTTGAGGACATCCAGTGATGGAGGGCGGAAAGGAGGGGCAGCCTCAGGCCGCAGCCCCAGCGCCTCCCACAGGCCCGCACAGTGGCCATGGTCCTCTGTGCCCTTCTGCACCCCCAGCACCTTCCTGCGCCCCCAGCACCTTCCTGCGCCCTGGCTTCCTTCCAGTCCTTGCCTGCTCCCTCAGTCTCCAGTAGGAGCAGGGGAGGGGATGGGTATATGGCAGCCTCTGGAATCTCAGGGGGATTTTCATTTCCTCCTCCGACCCCTTGGCATATCCTAGTGCTGGGGATCCAGGCTTGGTCCCCTGGCCTCCATTTATTGAGCGCTTGCTGTATGCTTGACACCCTGCTGAGCTCATTATGTGCATAGAACCTGAGGGATTCCCTGGCAGGTAGATACTCTCATTCCCATTTTACAGATGGGGCAACCGAGACCCAGAAAAGGGAGGTAACATAGCTTAGCTGTTGGCACCCCAGGTTCATTGGCTCCTGAGTTTTGCTCTTCATGGCTGTGCACGGCCTTCTTTCTGAGTCCAGGGTCCAGGGTCCCCAATTCCAGGTGGCTCTTTAGAGCAGGAAAGCAGTGGAGCTCTGCACTCTGCCAAACATCATAGCCTGAGTGGGTCCCAGCCATGACCCACTGACCCTCCTTCCCCAACCCCACCTCCAGCATCTCCTCCTCAGGGCCGTTTCTGGGGCGCCCCAGATGCAGGGGGCAGTGCGCCCTCTGCTGGACTGAGAGGGGCTTGGAATGGGGACAGCCCTGTGGTCACCTGGCCGGGAGTCAAGCATGTCAGCATCAGACGGGACTCATTTTAGAAATCCTAGGAGAGCATCGCGGTCTGCCCTCACTCGGCCCTGGGTTTGACAGTTCAGTCTCAGCATCCCATGTGATCCCACAAACACCCTCAGCCGGCGCTTCTCAAACTTCTGGGTCTCTGGATCCCTTTATGCTCCTGAAAATCAGAGACAATCTCAAAGTCCTTTTGTTTATGGGGATTGTGTTTTCTGGATTAGACATTAGAACAGTAATTTTTAAAAGTATCTGTGCATCAATTCATTTACAAATGACTATAGAAAACTTATAACAAAAAAAAAATAACTTCTGCCTGTGAAAAACAACTTTTTAAAACACAAAAAATTTGGGGACATCCCTGGTGGTCTAGGAGGTAGAACTCTGCACTTCCGGTGCAGAGGCTGAAGGTGCGATCCATGGTTGGGAAACTGAAACTCCATATGCCATCGTGGCGTAGCCAAAATTAAAAAAAAAAAAAGACAAAAATCTTTGAGAAGAGTGGTACTCATGTTACATTTTTGCACCTCTCTTTAAGCTCTGGCTTAATAGAAGTTAGCTGATTCTTACCACGGCTTCTGCCGTTTAGTCTGTTGTGATATCACACATCTTGTAGCTCCTGGAAAGTTCTCAGCGTGCGAAACAGGATGAAAAATGCAAATGACATTTTAATGTTACTAAAAAGATCGTTTGACCTCATGGTCTCCCCTGAAAGAGTCTTAGGGATCCCCCAGGGTGTTCAGACAAACTTTGAGAACTGCTGCTGGGGCCATAAGTACTTCATTGCCCTCCTTTTGCATATGAGAACCTAGCCTCAGAGAGGTTAAGAAACTTGCCCAGGGTCACACAGCCAGCAAGGGGGCAACCTAGCCTAGCACCGAGGAGCTCCAGACTTCCCCTTTCTGACCTCTTTCCCTTTCTTCTTCCCTCCCTCCTCACCCCTTGGGAGCCCCAGGTCTCCACCCTATTCTCCAGCTGTCTTCTGGAGAGTCTCTCCTGGAGGCCACTTGCTCTGTGCCTGACTGCTTGGTGAACTGCTGGGGTCGGGGGAGGGAAGTGGACCGAACTGGGACTGGGTTACCACCCCTGCCTGGCCACTTCCTAACCAGGGGGCCTCCTTGGGTGCAGTGAGGTTCAGGGCACGTGCACTTGGAAGGACAGGGGCGGTGAGGTCACAGGCGAGGGAATTCCCTGAAGACCAAAAACCAGATCAAGCCCGGTCTCATGAGAGACGGCCCACCATGGGGTTCTGGGGCCATGTCCTCATATGTGCTCAAAGTCCGTTGATGGGGCAGGGCGGCCTCAGAGGTCAGCCATGACCTTGCCCCAGCAGAGGCGACTTCCTGAAGCTTCTAGCTTCTCTCAGGGCCCCGTCCCATCCCACGATCCTGCCCTGATCTGGGCTGGGGCTCCAAGCTGCCTAGGTCTGGGCACAGAGCGAGGTCCTGGCCGGCTCCCCTCCCCACCTGACCTGTCTCTAGAACAGTCTCTCCCACTCTGGGTCCTGTTGTTTCAGGCAGCACTCATGCCTCTGGGGGTTGTCCTTGGGACCCAGGGAAGGGTGTGAAGTGGGAGGGGGCAGAGGTCACCCTCCAGGACCTCATGTGGGGCGTGTGTGTTTGCTGTCCAGGAGCCGAGGGCTGGCGGGCCGGAAGCATGGGGGACCCAGGACATCCTGCACGATGGAGCCCAGGGGGCCTCCTCCTGGACCCAGAGGACGAGGAGGCAGAATTCACAGCACCAGGTACCCGCCGGCACAGGCGGGGGGGGGGGGGGGGCTGCCTGTGTACCTGCCCTGTGACCGCTGTCACAAAGTGCCACCAACCCAGTGGCTAAAAATGTGTTCCGTTAGTGTTCTGGAGGTCAGAAGCGTGAAATGAACTTGCTGGGCCGAAATCAAAGTGTGGTCTAGCTGTGCCCCTCCTAGAGCTTCTGGAAGAGAGTCCCTTCCCTGGCCTTTTCCAGCTTCTCAAGGTGGCCCGCACCCCTCTGCTCATGGCCCCTTCCTTCCTGAGGGCAGAGGCCTGAAAGAACGATGAGGTGTCTGCTGGTCCCCTTTCCTTCTGAGCGGTGATTTTCCGCTTAAGTGAAAGTAAACGTCGCTCAGTTGTGTCCGACTCTCTGTGATCCCATGGACTATATTTAAGCGCTTGACTAATACAGAGAAACGACAGTCAGAAGGCTAGGTGAGGGCCCCTTGGTCCTTGGTGTATCTGCCTTTTTTTGGCTAGAAGCAAGTTCTGATTCCCATGGAAAAGGTGGCCTGTGGGGCCATCAGCCCCCCCAGCTTAGTCACGCATGTAGCCCTCTTGCCTGGGACTTGCTGGAGCCTCACTGAACTCCCACATATGCGGGTCCCTGAGGACTCTGAGCTCATGGGGCGTCTGGCATCGTGAGTGCTATGTGAACGGGCAGACTGGTGCCACCAGACATACGGTATCTCCACCACCAGGCATACTGAATCTCCTCTGCTCCCACTCGGACTCTCTTGTCCCATAGCATGTCACTTCCAAAAGCCAAGTTTCAAGACAAAAGTCTTAAGAATGTCAAGATAGGATAACCAACAAGGACCTACTGAACAGCCCACGGCACTCTGCTCAGTGTTATGTGGCAGCCTGGATGGGAGGGGGGTTTGGGGGAGAATGGATTCATGTGTGTGTGTGGTTGCCCTTTGTTGTCCTCGCTGAAACCATCACAACATTGTTAATCAGCTATGCTCCAATATAAAATAAGTTTAACAAAAAAAATGAGTGTCAAGATAGTGACAGCAGAGCATTAAACTGGGTGTGGGACCCCCGGTGATTGGCAGGGTCTGGGTGTGGGACCTCCGGTGATTGGCAGGGTCGCATGCCCTTGAAGCCAGCTCTGGCTGTGGAGATGTGGGCAGGCCACCCTCAGGATCTTCTGTGCAGGGTCCCTTTGAGTTTGTAGTTTTATCTTTTGAGAGTTTAATTGCCAATAAAAATCAATATAGACATTAAAAATCCAGCTAATTAAGTGAGGACTATCAAAGCCTTCTTCTCTTGTCTTCAGAGAAGTTTCTGGGAGATCAGCGATTCAGCTACGGGCAGCCCCTCACACTGACCTTCCAGGTTCCCCCTGGGGGCTCCCCACTCTCCACGCAGCTGAGGCTGGAAGGGGCGGGCCTGGCCCTGACTCTGCGGCATTCCGACTCACCCCACACCCCGGACTCTGGGCAGGCTGGGGAGGTGCGGCTGAAGTTCCTGTAAGTGTCCTGCTGTGTCCTGAGTGATGGGGTCGGGTAGTTGGGATGGGCCCTGAGATCCAGGCACATCCGTTCCCCTGCGGTCTGGGGGCTCCTGCCAGGGGGTTCTTGGCACCACTGGCCCCTCTCACGACCCCCGGCCTCAGGATCTGCTTTGACCCTCCCCCCGGCCAGGCTGCAGGAAACCTCCGAGGACGTGGACCCTCCGCTGCCCCCCTTCCACTTCCAGCGGGTGCTCGCCAACCTGACTTCTCTGCGTATCTGGACCAGTGGCCACAGCACCAGCTCTTCCGGTCAGTAATGACCAGGACACTCCCCAGCCCCCGAACCAGCGAGGCCCCCGGGGGCTCTTTCATCATAGCCTTATGGAGTCTTCACAGCCGGCGGTTATCGGCCCCACTTTAGCACAAACGGGTCTGAGGTTCAGAGAGGTCGAGACACTTGCCCAAGGTCGTATAACCAGTAAGGGCAGCAGGAGTGGATCCTGAGGACAGAGGCAGGGGCTGGACAGGTGAGGAGGCTGAAGATGGACAGCTCTAAGGGACGCAAAGAAACCAAGAACCTGACGTGGCCACACCAGGGTGGAATCCACCCCTGACAGGAGGCTGGACCCTGGGGGGCTCTTCGATGATGCTTGGGATTCCTCTCCTGCTGGTCGTTAGAGGTGTTGCACCTAGAAAAAGCCTCGTTTCCAAAACCTCTCAACCAGCCTGCTGAGTCATCACAGCCTCAAGCCTTCTTTCTCACCACCTCTCATCCTGGTCACAGAGTGATCGCCTTGGTGGTCCTCTCACTGTCCCTGGTTCCTCTCTCTTTCCTAGTGTACTTTCTCTCCTCCTCCCCCGACCCCGTGCCTATATGTGCCTAGACCAGGCACCCTCCGTATCCATTTTTAGGACAGATCTGTGGCTCAAAGATAAGGGATCCACCTGCCAATGCAGGAGACGCAGGTTCGGTCCCTGGGTCAGGAAGATCCCCTGGAGGAGGAAATGACAGCCCACCTCAGTATTCTTGTGTGGAGAATCCCATGGACTGAGAAGCCTGGAGGGCTACAGTCCACGGGGTCACAGAGTCAGACATGACTGACTAGCTGAGCACACACACACGCACCCCTTTACTATCTGGAAATTCATGGATATTATAACCCGCTGCTGCCAAGTCGCGTCAGTTGTGTCCGACTCTGCAACCCCATAGACGGCAGCCCACCAGGCTCCCCCGTCCCTGGGATTCTCTAGGCAAGAACACTGGAGTGGGTTGCCATTTCCTTCTCCAGTGCATGAAAGTGAAAAGTAAAAGTGAAGTTGCTCAGTCGTGTCCGACTCTTAGCGACCCCATGGACTGCAGCCCACCAGGCTCCTGCATCCATGGGATTCTCCAGGCAAGAGTACTGGAGTGGGTCGCCAGTGCCTTCTCCGATATTATCACCCACCTAGACACAATTTTTAAAAACCAATATAATATGCTAACTGTAATACACAATAAATAAAAAGTGAATGATATTTAGAAATAACCATATGGGGACTTCCCTGGTGGTCCAGTGGCTAAGACTTCATGTTACCAACGCAGGGGACCCAGGTTCAATCCCTGGTCAGAAAACTAGATCCCACATGCTGCGAATGAGAGTTCACATTGCCACAACTGAAAAGCCCACATACTGCAACCAAGAGCTGTGTGTGTGTCAGTCGCTGTGTGTGTGTCTGTGTGTGTCTCAGTCGCTGTGTGTGTGTGTGTCAGTCGCTGTGTGTGTGTGTTAGTTAGTCGCTCAGTCGTGTCCGACTCTTTGCGACCCTATGGACTGTAGCCCACCAGGCCCCTCTGTCCATAGGATTTCCTAGGCAAGAATACGGGAGTGGGTTGTCATTTTCTCCTCCGGGGGATCTTCCTGACCTGGGGTTCGAGCCTGGGTCACCTGCATTGCAGGTGACTTCTTTACCATCTGAGCCACCAGGGAAGCTTCAGATAAAGGTCTTTTATCCTCATGCAAGCATGTCTTCAGGTCAGATTCCTCAAAATGGAAATGTGAGGTCAAAGAGTGTATGTTTTCTGTTTTAACGCATGCTGCCAAAGTTTGCTTCAGCAAGGCTGTATCTCTCTATATTTTGATGCCGTGTCTACTCTCTTTGTCTATTTGCCTGCTCAACGTTGACAGATAGTTTTTCTATTTTGCCCCAAGTTTCTAGTAGTTTTCTGTGGGAGAGTTGGTCTGATAAGAGCTACTCCTGTGTTACTAGAGGCTCCCAATTCATCTTCATACATCCCCATGTGTGAGTTCCCCAAGCCCCCATCCTCCGCCATCACTACTCTGGAAAATGCTCACCAAGCTGAGGGTTGTGAGCAATATTAGTGTTTATATGTACATATTTATTTGTTTGGCTGTTTCTTTATTTATTTGGGTCTTAGTTGCAGCATGTGGGACCTTTTTTCAGTTTTTGGCGTGCAAACTCTTAGTTGCAGTATGTGGGATCTAGTTCCCTGACTAGGGATCGAACTTAGGGCCCCTGTATTAGGAGCACAGAGTCTTAGCCACTGAACCACCAGGGAAGTCCCATAAATATATGTATCTTTAATAACCAGTGAGAGTAAGGTTCTTCTTGTAAAATTCCCAGCCATATAAATTTCTCCTTCTGAAAGTTACCAATTTTTCCTTTGCCCTTTGTCCTTTTTTAAAAATTGCAATTGACCCATGGACGGCCTTTGTGTATGTGGGCCAATACCCTGTTACACAGGTGAGTAGGAAGGTTCGGGGGAGAATCACGTGCATGGAGCCGTCTCCTTCTGTCTCTCTCTGAAGGTCCCGTGCTGCTGACTGAGGTCCAGCTCACATCTGCCCGGCAGGGGCTGTCCCCACCAGCCTCCTGGGTGGAGACTTGTTCTTGTCCCCAGGGCTACACCGGCCAGTTCTGTGAGTCCTGCGCTCCAGGATACAAGAGGGACACGCCCCTGGGGGGTCCCTATGCCGGCTGTGTTCCCTGCACCTGTAACCAGCATGGCACCTGTGACCCCAACACAGGTAGGTCTCCCTGCACCTCCGCCACCCCCAGGCCACCTGGGCTACACCCAGAGCAGCGAGAAGAGCACTGACCTGAACGGGGCCAGCTGCGTGCGTGCGAGTGATCACGGATACTGATAGGATGGTGTCCTCAATTTCCTCCATGTGCTCAGTTCAGTTCAGTTCAGTCGCTCAGTCGTGTCCGACTTTTTGCGACCCCATGAATTGCAGCATGCCAGGCCTCCCTGTCCATCACCAACTCCCGGAGTTCACGCAGACTCACATCCATTGAGTCAGTGATGCCATCCAGCCATCTCATCCTCTGTCGTCCCCTTCTCCTCCTGCCCCCAATCCCTCCCAACATTAGAGTCTTTTCCCATGAGTCAACTCTTCGCATGAGGTGGCCAAAGTACTGAAGTTTCAGCTTTAGCATCATTCCTTCCAAAGAAATCCCAGGGCTGATCTCCTTCAGAATGGACTGGTTGGATCTCCTTGCAGTCCAAGGGACTCTCAAGAGTCTTCTCCAACACCACAGTTCAAAAGCATCAATTCTTCGGCGCTCAGCCTTCTTCACGGTCCAACTCTCACACCCATGTGCTAGGCACCGTTTTATAAGCTGTATCGTTGGATCCTGCAAAAAGCCCTGGAGGTGCCAGGATCCTTCCGGTCCCATGTTACAGGTGTGGGACCAAAAGTGCAGGGAGGCAGCTTGGCCAGTAGGTGGCAGAGCTAGTCCTCTCTCAGGTCACTGCCAGCGACGGTCACCCACACTTGCAGCAGAGGAAAGCCTAGCAGGGAGACCACGGGCCCTGGGCCGGAGCTGCCAGACTGGGCCTGGACACTAGCCTCTCACACGGGAGGTGGGAGGGCCGGCGCCCTGCTGCTCTTCTGCAGCTTCTAGGATCTCTGCAAAGGGAAATGCCTTTTCCCCGCTGTCAAAGGACAGTAGACTGGGAATCAGCAGGCCGGCCGGGGTCGGGGGCACCCACAGCACGAGGGGCTCCTTCCTTCTGGTGCCCAGGCAGGCATCATTAATCGAGCCAGATGGAGCCTCGTGATCCTTCCATGCCGGACTCTGGGAGGGTCATCTCATGAGATGGGACTGGTTTGTTGTCCCTCAGAGCCCCTGGCCTTGGAACAACTTCCAGCTCCGTTTGGGCAGGTCTTCATCTGTAAGGGTGGTGGGGGCACAGCGGTCACTGCTGCCCTTCCTGGGAAGATGGAGGAGTAGTGAGTGGGTGGGTGCTGGGCAGAGACAGAGGCCATGGAAAGCACCCCCTGGGTGCCTCCCCGTGCTCTGCCTGTCCACCCCGGGTCCTCTCTCTTTCCTCCTGTTCACCCCAGTCCTTGATGAGTGCTGCTGGGGGGGGTGCCTCTGGGAAGGGGTGCTCTTGCTTAACCCCTTCTTAGCCAGGCTCCTCCCTTAGTCCCTGGTAGTGGCTCTGAGCAGGCTCTGGACGCCATGGGGCTAGAGAAGGGGGGTTGCAGTGTCCCCTTCATTAGAAAGTAGTGGGCAGGAATTCTCTGGTGGTCCGGTGGTTAAGACTCCACGCCTCCACTGCAGGGAGCACGGGTTTCATCCCTGGTCAGGGAACTGAAGATCCGTCGTAAATAAATAAATAGAAACCAGTGGGCAAGGAGGGGAGTTCCATTCTATGAGTCCAGGAAAGCCTCTGGAAACCCACAGACCCCCTAAATGGGTTTCCTCACATTAAGGCCGGAATCCTGGGTCTGTGTCACTGTCCCTGAGCTTAAGAGGGCTTGGAGGCTTTAATTTACAGAATAAAACAAAGAAACCACTGAGGAAGGGGAAAAGGAATACTAGAAGCAAATGCTAGCAGTATCGTCAGCCGGTTCAGGTATAGGTTTCAGGTTATCAAATAATAGTGATGACAAGTAATAATTGTGTGTCAGAGGCTGTGCATGGCTGCACTGAATCGTGATGAAAACCTGTTGCGATCAGAGTCATGTGTGCCCATTTTGCAGGTGAGGAGGTTGAGGCCCAGGGGTGCCCAGCTTCTCATCATCAGTAAGTGGTGGACGTGAACCCAGGTGGATGCTTCATCCCTGGGCCATGCTGTCTGCGCCGTGGAAGAGGCCCCACCCCAGTTCCCACCCCAGGACATGCTCGGTGGCTCCTGTGTAGCAGCCTGCCCCCTGTCTTGAGCAGGGTCTGGGTTCAGGTGGTGGTGACCAGGTGCTTGTCTCGCCCCTCAGGGATCTGCCTGTGCGGCCACCACACCGAGGGCCCGTCATGTGAGCGCTGCTTGCCAGGTTTCTACGGCAACCCCTTCACAGGCCAGGCCGACGACTGCCAGCCCTGCCCCTGCCCTGGACAATCGGCCTGCACGACCATCCTAGACAGCGGAGAAGTGGTGTGTACCCACTGCCCGCCGAGCCAGAGAGGTGAGTGCCTGGGGACCCTGCCTCTGCCAAAGCTCCAGGAGTGAGTCCTGGGTCCACAGATGAGGGAGGGCCTCGCTGAGGGGTGTCAGGCCTGACCTTTGGGAATCCTGAGTCTCATAGTCTGATAGCCAGGGCCGTGGGCTGCTGTGGGTTCACTGAGCATATCCAGGTGGGAGTTTGGAAATTGTCGTGTCCAGCCCTGCCCCAACCCACAGAGCCTGGGTTAGTAGTTTAAGACGGAGCTCTAGAATCTGTATTCCTGTCACGTTCCTGGGTTATTCTTTTACATAGTTTGGGTGGAAAACCTCTGATTGAACTTTCAGCTTTTAAAAAATGTCGCCATGGGAATTCCCTGGTGGTCTGTGGTTAGGACTCGGAGCTCTCAGTGCTGTGGGCCTGGGATCAATCCCTGGTCGGGGAACTAAGATCCCACAAGCCATGCGGCGTGGCCAGAAAAGCAAACGCAGAAACAAATAAATAATTTAAAAATGTCGCCAGGTAATGTGTGATGCAAAACTCTCCCAGTCCCCAGTCGTCTCCCTGTTCCTCATTCCTGCTCCAGGAAGCAGAGTCATCCTAGACAGCTGATCGTTTTAAAAAAAAGAAAAGCACGCAACAGCTTTATTGAGATAGTATTCATATACCCCCTGACTCACCCATTTAAAGGGTGCAATTCAATGGTTTTTTTTTCATATTTGCAATTACTGATTTTTTTTTTATTTTAGCAAAATACACATAACTTGCCGTTTTGACCATTGTTAAGTGTAAAATTCAGGGGCCTTAAGTACATTCCCGGTGTTATGTAACCATCACCGCTATCCACCCACAGAATTTTTTATCATCCTAAATAGAAACTCCCAACCCATTAAATGATTATCTCGTAGCTCCCCCCGCCCCATCCTCTGGCACCCACCGTCCTAGTTTCTGCCTCTCTGAATGTGAATGTCCCGGGTGCCTCAGGTAGGTGGCCTCTGACAATATTTGTCCTCTTGTGACTGGTTTGTTTCACTTGGCGTAACGTGCCCATGGTCTCAGGTACCTGGCTCTGCATCTGGGACCACTCTGAAAGCAGCTCCCTTGGGACTCCCCGGGCGGCCGGTGGTTAGTGCTGCATGTTTCTAATGCAGGGGTTGCAGGCTCGATCCCTGGTCGAGGAGGTTCTGCACACCATGTAGTGTGGCCCCCCAAAAAACTGAAAGCAGCTTCCTGACCACTAGCAGGTTGGGGAGGTGCTCCAGAGTGGGGGTCCCCAGGAACTGCGGGAGTGAGGTCCCACCTCAGGACCCTGCCCCCCACCATCACGCTGCCCATGTTTCCACAACCAACATTCCCTGGCTCCCCACCTGTGGCTGCCCCCAGTCTACAACTCAAGGGGACTCCAGTCAGTGAGAGAGGGCGGACAGAGGAATTACCCAAGAGAGGACTTCGGGGGAGGAGGGCACTGCTGTGCGAAGGAGGAGCCCTGGGAAGGATGCGAGGGTGGACATCAGGGCTTTGTGCCAGCTCATGTCTTTATCACGCCAGCATCCTTCAGGTCCTGCCAGAGCTCAGCACACAGGGGACTCAGCCACGCAGTCTGATCCGGGACTGACCGCAGTCAAGTCCTGATCCTTGTCTGCCTCGCTTGCCTACCACCCTGACCCCTCGCAGCTGCCTCCTGCCGGGGAACTGTCCTCACCCAGTCCCAGGTGGACGGCAAGTTAATTGCAGGGACCACATTCTTCATCACTGGCTTCAATCTCCCCCTTGGCCATCTCACTCCATCTCTGTTTCAAGGTCTCAAAGCCAGACCCTAGCCTCTACCTTCTGAACTCCATTCAGATTTTTCTTTTCCTTCCTTTTCTCTTTTGTCTTCTGCTCCTTAGTCATCGCCCTCTCCAGGTTCAAGGCTGCCTGCCTTTCATCGCATTAACTTGATTTCCACCTTAGTGATGAACTTTGAGGACGTCGGGAGCCCACAGCTCTTTTTCACGACAGTAGCTACTTTTTAGATTATAAATTGAGTAATACTCATTGTAACCAATGAGTAAATTGTTGGGAAAAGTGTAAAGGAACGTGAGTGCCTACAGGCACGAAGATCATTTAAGATGCCCATCATCCCAGCACCCCCAGGTCCCCCCGTTGTCTGTTTCATGCAGATATGCACAGAAAGGTAGGCATGTTTACCGAGAACAGGCTGACACTGCATGAAGCCTGCGGAACAAGGATGGCCCTTGATCTGTGTTCAGAGTGGGCTTCCCAGGCCATGAGCCTCCAGAAGCCTCCTCACACACTGTCTTTTCTGAGACTCACAGTAACCCTATGGCTGGAAGATGAAGCCACAGCACCAGATCAAACCCAGGAGGCAGGGCAGGAGAAGGAAATAGACAGTCCAGAGGGAGGTCAGAAGCCATGAGAAGCAGAACAGGCAAAGGGGCCAGAAACCACAAGGAAGAAGCAGCCCCGGCTGAAGGAGAGAGACGGCGGAGGGGATGGTGACAAGGAGGGTGGCAGTGGTGTTGAAGGCGGAGACAAGGAAGATGACGACAGAGAGGGATGAGCGACATATGGATGAAGGTGATGAAGACCGTCAAGTGGATGCTAATGATGAAGGTGGAGATGGTGATAAAGGTGTCGATAACGAAGACGCTGAGTGATGATGGAGAGCAATGCTCAAGGTCATGAGGAAGATAAGGGTCAAGATAATGACCGTAGCGATGAGAATGATGGATGAAAACGATGGCAGAGGTGACGTCCACAGAGCTTCCTTGGCTCAATGGTAAAGAATTCACTTGCCAACACAAGAGACGCGAGTTCAAGAAGATCCTGTGTGGTGTGCAGCAGCTAAGCCTGGGTGCCCCGACTATTGAGCCCGTGCTCTAGAGCCCATGGGCCGCAACTACTGAAGCCCACGCACCTTAGAGCCCTGCTCTGCAGCCGGAGAAGCCCCAGCCGCGAGAAGCCCTTGCTCTGCAATAAGAGAGTAGGTCCCACTCTCCGCAACTAGAGAGAGCCCCGCGGGCAGCCGCGAGGACCCAGCACGACCATAAATGAATAATGCTAAATCAGCCGTGGGCGAGAAATCAACCGGACCCCACATCATCCGGCCGCCGCTCCCCTCTGCAGACAAGGGTTGTGGTGACGACAATGATTATGTGAGGAAGAGGATGGTCAAGGCGCTGATGAAGAGAATGGTGAATGAGGGTCTGATGGCTAGGAGGGTGATGATGGTGAATGGATGATGCCAGCCACTGCTGCTGATCGTGAACCACGTGCCAGTATCTGGGCTTAGTGCTTTGCTCGCCTCATGGGTCCTTTGAGGTCGCTGCCTTTATTGTCCCTGCTCTGCAGACACGGAGTCCAAGTTCAGCAAGCCCCAGCGGCTCGCTTAAGACCACAGGGCCAACTGATAGCCCCCTGGCCCCAGGTCAGCCTGACCCCAGAGCCCGTGCTCCACTCCACCAGGAGCCTTGCAGGCGCTCTCTTGGGTTCCCACCCACCCTCACCCCTCATGGACCCAGCAGGCCAGGCCCCTCGTTCCTGCTCCTCCACACAAGCCTTCTTCTTTCCCAGGGCGGCGCTGTGAGATCTGTGATGATGGCTTTTTCGGGGACCCACTGGGGCTCTCTGGGCGCCCCCAGCCCTGCCAGCCATGTCAGTGCAGTGGAAACGTGGACCCCAACGCTGTGGGCAACTGTGACCCCCTGTCTGGCCGCTGCCTGCGATGCCTGTACAACACGACCGGTGTCCACTGCGGGCACTGTCAGGAAGGCTTCTACGGGAGCGCCCTGGCCCCTCGGCCTGCAGACAAATGCACGCGTGAGTACCAGCCTCCCAGGCCCACAGGGCGGGGCGGGGCGGGCTCCTTCAGCAGATCCAGCCGGCTGTTCTGCAAGGCTCCTGTGCAGCCTTAGGCAGGTTACTCACCTTCTCAGTTGCCTTGTCAAGAAAGTGTAAGGGTTTGTTTCTTCTCCAAGGTTCTTTCGGCTTCGGGATCTGATCAGCTCTGACCCTGTGATTTTCTTTGTTTGTGGTTTTCCTGCCCAGATGATGTAGCACCGATTTCATGCTCTGCCATCGGCACCTGGGACTGTCCCAGACGGCCTGCGGCCCTCATCATTTTGTCCTGCCCTTGGGCTTCCAAGATGCTCAGCCCTTGGGCCTTCGAGGCGTGCACCAGCCTGTGGCAGGCTTCCAGGAGTGCCCCAGGGAGAAGCTCAGCATTTGCCCCCCTACTCCATGCGGCCCCTGTTGGCCTCTTATTCTTAGGGGGGCCCAGGAGAGCAGAGTCAAGTGACCCAAAACAGTAGGAGCCAGGTCGGCCCCTAACCCCCACAACCTAGTTTCTGGCCTTCTCTACAGCCTTGTAGGGGGCTCAGAAGGGCCACCCGCCACCACGGCCATCTGACCTGTCTCTCCAAGGACATAGAAAATGGGCTGAGACTAGCGCCCGGCCCTGGAGCCTTTCTTCAGAGACCGCTCAGGAGTCTGAGCTGAATGGGAGTCGTCTCCCTGGGCTCCCCACCTTCTCTGCCTCTCTGGGACCCCTCGAGGTGGGATAGGTGGTCTGCGGGGTGCCCTGACACCCTCTCCTTCCCCTATTCCCATCCCCCAGCCTGCAGCTGCAACCCGGAGGGCTCAGCCAGTGAGCAGAGACCCTGCGACCCAGGGACCGGCCAGTGCGCCTGCCTGCCCCATGTGACCGGACGGGACTGCGGCCACTGCAGCCCAGGCTTCCACGACCTCCAGCCCGGCAGGGGCTGCCGGCGGTGAGTGGGGCGCGGCTGGGGTGCCCTTCCCCTGGCGGTCCCCCCAGGACGGAAGAAGCCACCAGGGAGCCTCCAAGCCCACTGCCAGGTGCCCTGCACTGATGGGGGACAAGGGGAACGGTCCCTTGGGGTCAGATTCACCGCCCTGCCAACTCAGGACGCAGGCCAGGAGCAGCCCTGAGGGATGTCCAGGCAGGCAGGAGCTGGTTCGGTCTCTGCTTCCCTCCTCGGTAACTCGGTCACTCTGTGACCTTTGCGGCCACAGCAGCAGCTTAGATGGCGTCTTTAGGGAGCAGCGGAGGACTCCAGGGACATGCCCCGTGAAACAAATCGGTTTCTTTCTGAGCAGACTGTCTCTCTCATGCTTTCAATACGCCAGTTGCCTTGTGATTTCCAACTGCAGGTATAGGCCCAGATGTATACATGAATATGTCCCCATACCCTCTTCCGGGGGGTGGAGGGGAGGATTTTGTGAGACTGTGCCTCCTTGGCTACAGCTTGGAGGAGGCTGTCGGACACGTTCCCGCACAGAGATAGGCCCTCGTCCGCAGAAGGCAAGGTCCCGAGGCCCCGCGCCAGCCTGAGATGACAGAGGCAGGGCTGGGAACGGCCCAGAGCTCGTCCCAGACCTGGGTTCCTTCCCTTCCCTTATTGTAGCTGCAAGTGCCACCCGTGGGGCTCCCTGGAGGACCAGTGCCACCCCAAGACTGGGCAATGCCCCTGCCGTCCAGGCGTCGAGGGCCAGACCTGTGACCGATGCCAGCTGGGTTTCTTCGGCTTTTCCGTCAAGGGCTGCCGCGGTAAGGAAGCCGGGTCCTTCCCGGGCTGCCCGGAGACGGAGGCTTCTAGGAAAGAGGGTCAGCGGGGGATGGCCGAGCAGCAGGAGGGAGACAGATCGGATAAGGGGCAGGTCTTCTTGGAGTAACTGTGGGAATGTGGAGTGGATGAACAGAGCAGAGGAGGGGCACGGGATCGAATCCTAGATGCTACTACTGACCTCCTGAGTGCCTGGGGCCATCAGATCACCTCTCTGGGCCTCACTTATACGTGGACTGCATGGCTATCCTAAACCTGCCTGGTCCTCAGATCCTGGGAACACTGAAATATCTCAGGTTCTTGGTCATCGCCTCCAACCGTCTGAATCAGTCCCCTGGGAATGACCCAGGAAGGTACTTGAGCTGCCCACGGGGATCGGGAGCATCTGGGTGGCCAGAGTTGCAGGGCATCTGGGGGTTCTGGTGTGGGGTGGCCATCAGGGTGCCCAGTGCCATCTGCACACCCCCCCCCCAGACTGCAGGTGCTCCCCGCTGGGTGCCACCTCGCCCCAGTGCCACGAGAACAGCACGTGTGTGTGCAAGCCTGGCTTCGTGGGCTACAAGTGTGACCGCTGCCAGAACAACTTCTTCCTCACGGCCAGCGGCACGCAGTGCCAGGAGTGCCCGCCCTGCTACGCCCTGGTGAAGGAGGAGGTGAGCCCTCCCCGTCGAGGCCCTGCCCAGGCCGGCTGTTCATTTCATGCCCCCAGCGAGCGCCTGCTCTGTGCTGGGCACTGGGAAGTGCCCGCTTATCTTGAGCCCTTGGTCTTTCTGGGACCACCGGCCACCTTCTTCTTGTGCTCATCCAGCCATCTGGCTCAGCTCTCCCCTCTCCCCTTTCCCAGCTCCTGAGTGGACAAGAGAAAAATGGCCCCAGCCTTGTGTCCTTCCCCACTACCAGGCCGAGGTCTCACACTTACTCACATTCCCTGGGGATGAGGACACAGGTGGCCCTTAGTGGGGAGGGTCAGGGGGAGGGAGATGCTCATGCTGGAACACAAGTAGAACCTCAAGCAGGGAGATGACGTGGAGCAGGGGTCAGGAGCATGACCTCTGGACCCCAGGAGCGTGACCCCCCCCAGCCGTGTTTGTTAGTTGTCGTGTGTCCAGGCAGGTGACAGCCTTCGTAAGCTTCAGTGGGTCTCTCTCACTCCAAAATGGAGATGGTTCAGACCTGCGACCCCTTTCATGAAATCAGTGAGGCCAGCTTTTGGAATGATGGTTCTGTAGAAAGATAGGATGCTGTGTGATGGATATTGGGTACCACTCCCAGCAGCGCCTGGGCCAGCTGCCCTAATCAAGCCCGTTGACACATCTACAGGAACTCAGGTGAATATTCACACCAAGAGGATAGATAAAGATCACAGGTAGCCTTGTTCAGAATATTCACACCAAGAAGGGAATAAAGAATTTAGCCTTATTCTAAGTGAATTCAGGGATTTTTTTTTAAAAACCTGATTTTGCCATCCTATGCAGAATGGAAATCTTTGAGGATTTTCAGAGCATTTTGGACTTCAGAATCAAGGAGAGAGCTTGGGACCTGTATCCCCCACCCCTTAGGGTGGTTAAAAGGTGAATGTGAGGTGGCGCGTGGCTGGTGGTCACTCACACCTGGCTCCTAGTGAGGGCTCCATAAATGCATTTCTTGTTCATATGATTGAAAGAACGGGGCTAGGAGATGGAGCAGAGCGCTGTCACTCTATCTGCAAGGATCACGTGTCTGCTCCGTGCCAAGTCCTGGGAACATGGCAGGACAGATGGAAATCTTCCTGAGGCTTCCCTTCCCATCCCTCCTCAGCAGGACAGAGGTGTGATTGGCTGAAGGCCAGTAGGTACCATGGGTGTGAGAAGGGAAGGGTCAGATCCAAGGATGGGGGAGGTGTACAGTAGGTTCCCAGAGGTCCAATGTATCCTTTGCTTTAAGGCCTAGATTAGGATTGGAGAAGGCAACACTTGCGGGGATGGCAGGCCAGGCAGAAACCAGCAGAGGTGTCCAAGCAGGACTTCAGGCCACCAGCCTCACACACCCTTCCCTCCCTGACCCTTCCAGGCTGCCAAGCTGAAGACCAGGCTGACCCTGATGGAGGGATGGCTGCAAGGGTCTGACTGCGGCAGGCCCTGGGGACCGCTGGACATTCTACAGGGAGAGGCCCCACGGAGGGATGTCTACCAGGGCCCCCACCTGCTGCAAGGTACAGTGGGAGAGCAAAGTGGGAGACTGGGAGGCCAGGGGATGGGGCTGGCTGGTCAGATGCCCACCATGGAGCCCCTCGGTCTGGCCTCAGGATGCTTCAAGGGCTCTGGGCTCACCCCTAGGAGAACTCGCTTGCTGGTAGAGCATGTCTGACTTCCCCGGCTGTGTGAGCCCCTCCTGCCCTGCAGTCCTGTCAGCCCACGGACCTCTCTTTCAGTATCCCTTGCCCTGTTGTACTTTGTAGCTTTGTTAAGATCAGTCTCTGACTACAGCCTCAGTCCCCATGTCCCTTGCACCACCTAGACTATACCGGTAAGCTCAGTGAGGGCAGGAGCTGGGTTCATTCACTGAGTCAGTCACTCACCGAATGAACATCAAGGCGCTGTCCCAGGTGCTGAACAGGTAAAGTTCCTGCTGTCTTAACTGTTGGCCATTTTGCTCACTGCTGTATCCCCAGCATAGCAAAGTGAAAGTGAAGTCGCTTAGTCATGTCCGACTCTTTGTGACCCCATGGACTGCAGCCTACCAGGCTCCTTGGTCCATGGGATTTTCCAGGCAAGAGTACTGGAGTGGGTTGCTATTTCCTGCTCCAGGGGATCTTCCCAACCCAGGGATTGAACCCGGGTCTCCCGCATTGTAGGCAGACCCTTTACCATCTGAGGCACCAGTACAGAAAGTGAATGGCAAATAGGAAACAAGACTGTCATTAAGTCGAGGTGTGGCTCTGGGACACTGATGGGGGCGTCAAAAGCCAGTTGGTTATTTTGTCAAGTTATATGTTCACAAGCGCCTGTACTCCTGCAGCAGCCCCAGGTGAGCTGAGCACCAGTTTGCAAGACGCACACAATAGGGAGCTGTCAGACACTGTGCATTAAATGTCCACTCTGAGCCACGCCCTGGATTACAGAGCTGGCTTGGGGAGGTTTCCTGGTCTCTCAGGTCCAGGAAGCACTCGCAGTGGTTCTAGACGGCCTGGCTTCCCTCCAGTCCTTTGTCTGTGGCTCACTTCCTGCGTGGGGGACCTTGGGTCATGATCTGCCATCTCTGGGCTTCAGCTTTTGCATCTGTAAAATGGGGGAGGCTCTTCCTTTACAGCCAGTGCTCAGGCCTGCTCGGGGAGTCAAGCTGTGCCCTGGAGTAGAGGCCACAGTTGGGGCACCTTGAGGCTGTGGGCTTTACTGTGAAATCTCGACTGCTCTGTGACCCCCTGGGCTGGGGGCTTTCTGCAGGGGCCCAGGAAGCCTTCTTGGAGCAGATGACAGGCCTCGAGGGTGCTGTGAAGGCTGCCCGGGAGCTGCTGCAGGCGCTGGGCAGGAGTGCCCGCTGTGCCCAGGCTGGAGCAGAGAAGACCTGTGTCCAGCTGGCGGACCTAGCGGCAGCACTGGAGTCCTCGGAAGAGGAGATTCTGCACGCGGCCACTATCCTCGCATCTCTGGTACCCTAGGGGACTCCCTCCCCGATCCCTCCCCCCACTGAGCCTGGGGCATGTCCCCGCTTTGGGAGGCTCAGTTTTCTCATCCGCAGAATAGCGGGTCACACAGTGGCTCCTCTGCCCATTCAGTGAGATGATGTTCACAAAGCATGAGGCATATTCCAAGTAGACAGTGAATGCCCAGCCAGTGGCAGGCATCGTTACTGTTGTTTCCAAGCTCTAGGGCTCCACCCACTGGATGCTGACTTTGCAGCTGGCTCTGAGCATTTATACATTAAATATAAATTGGAGAAGGAAATGGCAACCCACTCCAGTATTCTTGCCTGGAGAATCCCATGGACAGAGGAGCTTGGTGGGCTACAGTCCACAGGTCACAAAGAATCGGTCACGATTGAGTGACTTCGCTTTCACTGAGCATTTATACATTAAGTGGTGTGGCCCAGTTCTCCCAATAATTGAGCCAGGTACAGCCCTGAACCTTCAGGGATGGGCCATCAGCTCCCTCTGACTTCCTTCTTTCCTCTAAAGGTGATTCCTCAGGAAGGACTCGGCCAACCTGCCAACTGGAGCCAGCTGGCCACAGAGGCACGTGCCCTTGCCAGGAGGTGAGCCCCTAGGCCCCGGGAGCTTGGTGAGGTTGTTATGCCCAAGTCGCGAAATCTCCCAATGACCACCAGGGAGCTGATATCTGATGCAAAACAAGAGAGTTTTTATTACCAAGCTCGAGCTGGGGCTCCCACGTTACCGACGCAGCGGCTAAGGAGAGGAGCCTCGAACTCTGGGTTACATTGCTTATATAGGGTACTCTAGCACAAAAAATTCGAAAAACAGGAGTTTCCGGGTTGGGAGACGTCTAATTAGTTACCTTCTGTGGAAGGGTTAGGTGTTGGGTTCTGATTGGTTTTCATTTCCCGGGCTGGCCATGGGTTCTGATTGGTTCCCATTTCCCAGGTTTAATTTGAAAGTCCTGAACATAAAGTCAGGAGATCCTGATCTGGGATCTGATTGGCTAGCAGGTGGTGGGGTGAGGTCAGGGGATTTCCAAAGACTCTTTCCTCAGAACTCTAAAATGGAGTCTTTTTTTTTTTTTGGCAAAATGGAGTGGCTTAGGCTCTTCAAGGTCCTGTCCACAGAACCATGCAAGGAGACCAGCCCTTCTCCTGAGGGCTTCCAGGCTTGGGGCCAGCCCAGTTGAGGTGTCCCCACCCCGAGAAGATGGAACTATTGAGTACACGGCTGGATGGTGGGGGAGAGCTGTGCAGGATGCTCACAGCATCTCTGAGCCCAGAGACAGGGGGGCGAGGTGTGGGTGGAGCTGCTATATTGAGATGTAAGCCATGCAAGTCAACCGTTTAAACTGAACAGCTCAATGGTGTTCAGTATATTCACAGAATCAAGCTATTATACCATCCCCACAGTCAGTTTTAGAACACTTTCGTCACCCCCCCACCCAGAAACAAGTCCCATACCCATCAGACATCACTCTCCAGTCCTCCTCACCCTCCCGAGCCCCTGGTAACCGCTCATCTGCTTTCTGTCTCTATAGATTTGCTAACCTGGACATTTCGTATGCATGGAGTCATACACGTGGTCTTTTGTATCTGGCTTCTTTCACTTAGTGTAAATTTTCAAGGTTCATCGGCATTGTGCGTTGTGTCAATACTTCATTTTTTTTTTTTTACAACCAAATAGTATTATTCCGTGGTTTGAATGTGTCACATTTTGTTTATCCAGTTATCTATTGACGGATATTTGGATTGTTTCATCCTGTGCCTTTAAGGAGCAGCTTAAGATCCTCAAGACACAAGCTCTGAAACAATGTGTCCCTTTGGCTGTACTTCACCCCTGTAGGTCCATTTTATGGATGAGCAAAGAGACTCAGAGAAGTGAAGTGACTTGCCTAAGGACAAATGGTTAGCAGCGATAGAGCCGGATTCAAACCCAGGCTGTCTTGACCACTCTTTTCTATGCTGTCTTTATTAGGGTGACCGTATAATCTATTGTCCAAGCTGAGATTTTATGTGTGATGAAAGGCCCCATTGTACATTTTGCCAGGACAGCCGGCATAAACCCAATATAACAGGAAGAAGGGGCGTGGGTCCTCTTGCCATCAAGTCTTCGCTGCCTGCCAGGCACAGAGGGTAAAGGAGCCTGGCCCCCATGGCTGCACTCTGCGTGGGATGGTGCGAGGCTCACACAGGGGGTGCGGGTTTGCACCTACACCCTCTTCCATGTGAGTTCCTGGTGATGGTCAGGTGGGCATTTTCACACAGCCACAGGGACACCGCTACCAAGATTGAGGCCACGGCTCGGAGGGCCCTGCTCGCCTCCAACACCAGCTATGCATTTCTCTGGAGCCTGGTGGAGGGCCGAGCAGCCCTGGAGGCCCAGCAGGAGCTGGAGGACAGGTGAGACCTCCCAAGTGTGGGTCGGAGCCTGGGTTGGCTTCCTGGAGCCCACAGGGCCTGACCAGAGGCCAGTGGTTCCAGAAACACCTCCCTTCCCTTGAGTCCTGATGTTCCCTGGGGTGGGGTAGGATGCTGGGGTCTTGGCTCTGCTTGGTGGTGAGTTATAGGAACCCACTCATGCCTAGAGGAGGAAATGACAACCCCCTCCAGTATTCTTGCCCTGGGGAATCCCATGGACAGGGGAGCCTGGAGGGCTATAGTCCCTGGGGGTGGCAGAGTCGGACATGACTGAGCACACACACTCTCGCCTGGGGTGCAGCTCAGCCTATGGAGAGAAGGGACAAGAAACGTGAAGGAGGAGGGTCCAGGTCAGCACCTCCTCCCCCCACCCCACCCCCACAACTTCCGCACCCCCACCCCAGGCCCTGGGGAGTGCCTCTCAGGCACTAGCTTTCTTCTTGGCCCCTGATTCTCTGCTGAGGAGGGGGTGGCCCCCTCCTATCCCCCCCATTCAGAGGGTCAGCAAAGACCCACCAACATCTCACTGAGCCCAAGTGGACTTCCTAGATGAAAGACTCTGATTGGCCCAGCTTGAGTCAGGTGGCCCATCCTGAACCAATCAGTATGGCTGGGTGAATCACGTGACTCACTCCCAGAGGTAGGGATGCTGGTTCCCTAAAAAGGGATGAGGGATGGGAGTGACCTCGGGGGGTGGCTTCCCTCATAGCTCAGTCAGTAAAGAATCTGGCTGCAGTGCAGGAGACCCAGGTTCAATCCCTGGGTCAGGAAGATCCCCTCGAGGAGGAAATGGCAACCCATTCCAGTATCCTTGCCTGGAAAAAAGTCTTATGGACAGAGGAGCCTGGTGGGCTGCAGTCCATGGGGTTGCAAAGAGTCAGGCACGACTGAGTGACTAACACTTTCTTTCTCAGGGGGTGGTCCACTCCAGCAGTACCCATGGTTGGGGGAACTGGTCGGGGAGCAAGATGTGGACAGCTGGATCAGAAAGCTATCTTAGTTGATTGATTGATTTGGGGGAAATCACTTGGGGGGAAAAGGCCCCCAGAGCGATCATGCGACCCAGGGATCTCTCTTTACCTGGAGACCAGCATGCCCAAGGTCACCCAAGGGCATCAGGGCCTGGGCTGCTATCCCTCCACCAGCATCAGGCCTTCTCCTCTTGGAGATTCATCCAGAGGAGCCAGACATTCACATAACGTGTGACTCTCAAGTGGAAACCGAGCGGGAGCCCCTTCAGAAAAGCGTGATTGAATTAAGCGAACGGAGGAACAAGAATGTAGCGACTCTGTGGCCTTTTCATTCATGAGGAAGCTGCCAAGTGGCAGCCAGCTTCTGAGGCCAGCTGCTGGGTATCCACTCCACAGATGGTGGCTCTGCCCGGGAAGTCGCCAGAGCCCTCTTCCATCGGGGATTCTGGTGGGGGCGGGGGGTTGCGGCCGGGACAGCGATAGGGAGGCACAGCCTACACCCGCTCACAGGCCACCCTGCCTCTGTCTCCCCCCAGGTACCAGGAGGTACAAGCAGCCCAGAAGGCGCTGGGCACAGCTGTTGCAGAGGCGCTGCCTGAAGCTGAGAGGGTGCTGGCCGCCGTGCAGCAAGTTGGCGCAGACTCGGCCCTGCGCCTGGCCTCACCAGTGGCCCCAGCATCACCGGTCAGCTCGGCTGTCCTTGGAGCTCTGCATGGGGTGGGGATGGGGGAGAACGTGGCAGCTGGGAAACCAGTGTGGCCCAGGCAGAGGCAGATGACGTGGCTTATTTTTAGCTCGATAGCGGTTGATTAAAAGATAAGGCGCCTCCATGGCCTGGCAGAGTGCCTGCCTGGCACAGAGCTCAGCCAATCTTAATTATTGAAAATAATATTAAGGCCGAGGTCCCTGCTCCGTCACTGTGGCATTGGCAATGACACCAGGCAGACATGGAGTTAAATCCCAGCCCCACCATTCAAGTTCTGTGACCTTGGCCAAGGACCTTCCCCCTCTGTGCCTCAGTTACTTTGTCGGATGGAGCTCACCCTTTAGGTTATTTCTGGGCTATATCCATCACGGGCGGGGAGGGCATTCATGGCTCACCTCTGGATAAATCATTTCATCATGACTTCTCAGTAATCCTGAAATCCCAAAACTGGGGACCTGAACTTGAAAAAAAAGACTAAACAAGAAATATATCTGGGACCCAGCCGGTTGGGACTGACGGGCCCTAGGCTAAATGCTCAGGGTCTTTGGTTCTCCCGCTGTGTATAAAAAAGGAAAACATGGGTAGTGACATGTCTGGCTCTGAGTGCTGTCCCAGATACTACTGAAGGTGTTAGGTAAGAAGCAGTCCCCACAGAACAGTCTGAGTTCAGAAGTACAGGTTATTGGTCCTCTCCGTTAACACCTTTCCCCTCCCCAGAGTAAAGCTAGACAAAGGGCCAGTTGGGTTGGACTAGATACTGGTTTTCAGGCCCCTTATCCTTAAAAGGAGCCCAACCTCAGATACTCAAACATTCCTCAGAATCATTCTGCTTGCCTCAAACAAACAAAACCAGGAAGTCACTGCTCAGCTAGGATTCATTTCTGCCATAGAAAAAGAAAACAATCTATTGAGGGTGTTTCTCTGACTGGCTGTTTCCAGGTATAAGATTATGAGTAATCCTTATCTACCTACAATTGGCAGCTTCCCCTGTAGCTCAGTCGGTAAAGAATCTATCTGCAATGTAGGAGATCTGGGCTCGATTCCTGGGTTGGAAAGATCCCCTGGAGAAGGAAATGGCAACCCACTCCAGTATTCTTTCCTGGAGAATCCCATGGACAGAGGAGCCTGGAGGGCTATAGTCCATGGTGTTGCAAGAGTCAGATACGACTCAGCGACTAAACCACCACCACCACCTACAGCGTACCAGTCTGTGTACTTAATTCAGGATGGAATTTAGAATCAAGTAGGGAGTCTGAGGGAGGAAACGAAGGTCAGGAAGATCAGCTGAGTTGCCTGAGGCCATGCTTCTAGAAATTGCTGGGGCTGGAATCAGGCCTCAAGTGACAGGTTCCCCAGCCTGGCTTCTCTCGCCCTGGCTCCTCTGCGTCTTGAGGGTCCACATGCAGCCTGACCCCCACTGTCTCTGCCCCTGGGCTTCTCCCATCCCCCTGCCCCTTGGATCTTTCTTGCCTGAGCCCTCCGTTTCCCAGCAGCCTCAGAAGTCCCAGGCCGAGGCCATGAGCCTGAAGGTGCAGACGCTGGAGAAGACAGTCACGTCGAGGGAGCGCATGGTGACCGAGGCTGCCCGGTCCCTGCAGGCCACCGCCCAGGCCGTGCTGCAGGAGATGGAGCCCCTCACGCAGGTGGGCTCTCATCCTTTGAGGCAGCACCTGGAGGAGGTTGGGGCTGCCCCAGGGGTGATCTGGGGTCAGGGATTGCAGGGGAGGTGGGGGCAAAGACCAGAGCAGTTCTTTCTGCCCCTCCAGTGCCTCCCCGCCAAACTCCCGACAACCTCGGTCAGCATGTGCCACGGCAGGAGGTCCTGACTGCCCGAGAAGGGGTAAAGGTGTGAGAGGAGGCAGGATGGTTAGACAGACAGAGCACCAGCAGTGTCCAGGGCCTGCCTACCACCCTCTGCAGTGTTAATTACGTCTGGAGGAGTCTCATCCATTCAGTCTCCAATTCGTTAGTTCACTTGCCAGATATTTTAGCAAACACCTACATCACTCCTGCGCTCAACCCCACAGTTGACAGCCCCGAAGCGGAGGCAGTGCTAAGTAATCACAGAACTCAAGAGTTATGGGGTGAATTTAGCCCAACCCAGTGGTTTCCAGCCTATTAAAGTATAAGCACCCCTTCAGGTATGGTTTTTTTTAAACTTTTCATCTGAAAATAATTTTAGACTTAGAAAAAAGTTGTGAAGAAAATCCAAAGAATTCCCCTATACCCTTCACACAGATTACCCTTCTATTAACATTTTACCTAACCACCTTATAAAGATCAGAGTAAGGAAATCAACGTGATATTTACACGATGAGCCTGATCTACAGACTTTATTCAAATCTATCATCCACTTATCCCAGCAGTGGCTTATCCCACAGACATCTTTATTGTCCTTTTAAAGACAAGGCTCGGGGGAGAAGCTTGTTGCCAGCATCCAAAGAGCTGGGCCTTGTGCCTGTCACTCGCTGGGTGAGCTGTGCTGTGTTAGGGTCTCCTGGGGTGGTACTCGTTGATCTAGTCCATCCCCCTGGTCCGGGGAGCAGATGAGGCCACAGCAGGGTCAGGACCAGACCCCAATGTGCAGTGACCAGCCTGAGCACAGTGCCTCCCCCCTTCCCCTCCCAGGAATGCCTCTGCCAGGCGTTTGGACTTAAGACATGAGGGCTCCCTGGGCAGCATCTGGTAGCTCTTTAAACCCACATGATTGAATGATTGACCGATTGACCGATTGACCGAAATTCATGTGACATAAAATTACCCCACTCCTTTTTTTTTGGCCAGGCTCTGCAGCATGCAGGATCTTGGTTCCCTGACCAGGGATTGAACTTATGCCCCCTGAGATGGAAAGGTGGAGTCCTAACAACTGAAACACCAGGGAATTCCCTAAAATTACCCATCTTAAGTGTACAACACAGTGGCGTTTAGCACGCTCACCGAGTGTGCAACCATCACCTCTCAATTCGGAAACACTCGTCACCCCAGAAGGAAACCCTGGAAGGGAAACTTACACCCATTAAGCAGTCACTCCTCAGCCCTCCCTCCCCCAGCCCCTGGCAACCACCTGCTTTCTGTCTCTGTAGATTTACCTACTGTGGACATTTCATACAAATGGAGTCATGTGATATGGGCCCCTGTGTGTCTGGCTGCTTTCGCTTACCGTAATATTGTCCGGGTTCATCTACATTATGGTACATATCAGCACTTCATTCTTTCACATGTGATGACGTGTGAAAGTCACTCAGTCGTGTCTGACTCTTTGCAACCCCCTGGACTATACAGTCCATGGAATTCTCTAGGCCAGAATACTGGAGTGGATAGCCTTTCCCTTCTCCAGGGGATCTTCCCAATCCAGGGATTGAGCCCAGGTCTCCCACATTGCAGGCAGGTTCTTTACCAGCTGAGCCACAAGGGAAGCCCTGAATAATATTCCACCGAGTGGATACACCACATTTTGTGTATCCATTCATCCATCAAATATGTATTGAGTATCCAGCCTTATTTAGTGCTGAGCTTCCTTGATAGCTCAGTCAGTAAAGAATCCATCTACAATGCAGGAGACCCAGGTTCGATCCCTGGGTCGGGAAGATCCCCTGGAGAAGGAAATGGCAACCCCCTCCGGTATCCTTACCTGGGAAATCCAATGGATAAAGGAGCCTGGCGGGCAACAGTCCATGGGGTCACAAAGATTTGGACACGACTCTTAGCAACCGAACCGCCACCATCACCTTATTTAATGACAGCAGGGAAGAAACTAATTTCCTAGGAGTAAAAGTTGTGTAAGAAACAGATTCTTTGTTTCGCATCCTCTTGCTGAGATACAGCAGCATTCTGAAAAGAAACTTTCAGTCATCCATCTTTCTTTTAGTTCTTCGGTTCCAGCGTTCCTTTACTATTTTGTGGGACAGAGAAGCTCTTGGGAGAGATATTCAAAGTGTAACATTGACAGAGTAAGACAAGTCAGGTAGTCCTGGTAAACAGCGTAATTCCGCGTCCATTTTGGTGCCCTTTGGGGACCTTGTATATGTGGGTTTGGTGCCCACCTGACCCGGCTCTGCCCAGCACACCTCCAGCACCACCTGCCCAACCCCTCCCATCTCTCTCCAGCTGCAGCAGGAAGCCAGAGCCGCCCTGACCCGAGCTTCCTCATCTGTCCAGGCTGCCACGGTGACCGTCATGGGAGCCAGGGCTCTGCTGGCTGACGTGGAAGGTATGTGTGCCCTGCTTGGCCCCAGGCTCATCAGTGCACAGACGCGCGTGACAGACCCCAGGGATCGGGCCTCACCCTGGGCAGGCCTGGCTGCAGGGGCCAGAGGCCCAGTCACGTGAGCATGAGCCAAAGAGACCGTTGCCTCCGCCTCTCAGGACCTCCCTTTCCTGTCGCTGCTTGTCTCTCCCCATCTCACATACCGCTCACCCCGTTCTTGCCCACATGGCCATCCAGCACCAGACCACACACAGAACCTCTCAAGAGCAGATGGGAAGAGAATCGGATGCCGTCAGCTGTCCATCCCTGATCCAGGCCACTCTGGCTCAGTCACCTGGTACAAAAATGGCTGCCCTGGTCCAGCCTCCAGTGGGGCTACGGGAAGGGATTCGGAGTTTCTCTTTAGAAGGGAGCGTGGGTTGATGCCAGTCCAAGTCTCTCTTGAACTTTAGGGAAATGAGGCCAAGTGGCCCCATTTTACAGATGAGTAGACCAAGAAAGGAAATTCTGCTGCATGAAATGTGGAACAGCCCTTAGCCTGTAACTGTTCTGCCAAGAGAGTGTTTGTGTTCAAATAAGTTTAAGAAATGGGACAAGCTGTAGATCTCCCTGAGGCCTTGCAGTGCACACCTTAGAATACTAAAGGCTCTGAGAAGTCCTGCAATAAAAAAAAAAACAGGTTCACTTTTTATTGGCGTGCCTCCATGAAGCATGCGGGATAGTTCCCACACCAGGGATTGAAAATGTGCCCCCTGCAGTGGAAGTGCAGATTCTTACCCACCGGACCGCCAGGGAAGTGCCCCGGGTTCACTTCATATAAACTTAGTTGACATTATACCCTAGCATTTCTCAACACCCTATGGAACTAGGACTCCCCAGCGTGCCCTTTCGGAGAAGGCAATGGCACCCCACTCCAGTACTCTTGCCTGGAGAATCCCATGGATGGAGGAGCCTGGTAGGGTATAGTCCATGGGGTCCTAAGAGTCGGACATGACTGAGTGACTTCACTTTCAGTTTTCACTTTCATGCATTGGAGAAGGAAATGGCAACCCACACCAGTATTATTGCCTGGAGAAGACCAGGGACAGAGGAGCCTGCTGGGCTGTGCCGTCTAGGGGTTGCCTAGACGTTGCCAACCCCGTCTGGGGTTGCACAGAGTCGGACATGACTGACGTGACTTAGCAGCAGCAGCAGCAGCAGCAGCGTGCCCTTTAAGAAATACTGGTTTTGTGTACAAGAAGCAAAACAGATCTAACCTTTGGATTATCCTCATAGAATGATTATGTACTATTATGTCCTTGAAAATTACAAAGCTTGATTCTTTTTAAAATTTTATTTTGTCCACCATGGGGGGCAACCCAGAATGAGATGGTTAGATGGTTAGATAGCATCACCCACTCAATGTACATGAATTTGAGTGAGCAAGCTCCAGGAGATCGTGGAGGACAGAGGAACCTGGCGTGCTATAGTCCGTGGGGTTGCAAAGAGTCAGACATGACTTAGCAACTGAAGAACAACTGTAATCAGTACCCCTTGGGATAAATTTCCCTTAGAATTTGATCTGAAAGGAAAGGGGAAAGTCTTTCTTTCTTTATGGAGAGACACTGCCTTTTATTAGATAATAAAATCCGTGTGAATTGTCGAATTTCCCCTTTTGTCTTGGCTGCTAGGAGGCTAACTGGTGAACAGAGCATCTGGCCCTGCACTGGCATGGTCCTGATTTTCTGGCTCTTCGCACTCTTCCTCGTCCTCCGAGTTACATATGGCCCTTGGTTTTTCATTTTAATGGTCCAGTTGATCTATCATGATAAGCTGCCTCAAAGCCTTTGTAGAAATGGGCGGTCCATAAAAACACAGAACTGAATGGATCTTTCTATATACTGGGCTGTGGCTCCCATCTCCACTGGCCCAGGCATTGACCACCATGTAACCCTGTGACTTGTATGTAGAGTTGGCCCAAAAGTCCATTTGAGTTTTTCCATAAGATATTCCATAACTGAAACAAGATCTTCCCAGCTGGTTCAGTGGTACAGAATCCACCTACCAATGCAGGAGACTCAACAGACCTGGGTTCCATCCCTGGGTCAGGAGGATCCCCTGGAGGAGGAAATTGCAACCCTCTCCAGTATTTTTGCCTTGGGAACTTCCATGGACAGAGGAGCCGGACAGGCTACATACAGTCCATGGGGTCACAGAGTCAGGCAAGACAGCACACACTCACGCAACCAACTTTTTGGCCAATCTGATATCATAGTATCACGTGAATCTTTACACTCACAGAGCACTATGTCTCATTTAGGTTTTTCCCGGGTGATCCTGAGAAGTAACACACACAGGTCCCGTATGTCTTATTCCTCATTGTCTGAGGGTCTGGGGACGGTCAGCTTCCAGTGGGGACCTCCTGTTGGGCTCTCCAGGCATGAGCCCAGCCCTCCTGACACAGCCTCGGCTGGGTTTACAGGAATGAAGCCGAGGTTTCCTCGGCCCAAGGACCAGGCCGCGCTGAGGAGGAAGGCGGCCATCGTCCAGGACAGGATCCTTGCAGACTCGAGAAAGAAGACCAAGCAGGCAGAGAGGATGCTGGGAGATGCGGCTTCTGTCTCCTCCAGGGCCAAGAAGAAGGGCAGGGAAGCCGAGCTGCTGGCCCAGGACAGTGCCAAGGTCAGGGCCAGGGACATGACTCCTGGGGCGTCCATGTCTTCAGGGCCTGGGGGAGGACTGGCATAGAGGAGGTGCCCTTCTGTGGGGCAGCTGCCCTCCCACATTTGCCCCTTTCTGTGTGCAATGCTGAGTGCTCTGCACTTAACCAGGGGCTCCCAGGCTCTGAGTTCTGGAGCTTCACACGGGTGACCCTGTTGATTTCACATGAAATTGATGTCACTGCAGTCCCTGTGGGACAGGTGGGGACCCTGGGGCCCAGCCTGGTTCAGTAGCTTCAATCACATGAGCAGGACTCACACCTCGGTGTGTTGGGCTCTACTCCCTAAACCTCTAGGCTTTTCTTGTTTAATTGGGGCCAACTTTGAATCGATGTGAATCTCCCCAGCACCTTTACTGGCTTTGTTGCTTGGGTCCCAAGTGAACTGGCCTTATTTTTTTTAAGTGTATTCTTTTTAAAAAAATTAATTAATTTGACTGAGCGGGGTCTTAGCGGCGGCACTCGGGATCTTCATTGCGGGACTCTGTAGTTGTGGCACTCAGGCGTCAGTAGTCTCAGTAGTCGTGAAACGTGGACTTATTTGCTCTGAGGCCTGTGGGATCTCAGCTTCCTGACTGAGAATCGAACCCATGTCCCCTGTATTGCAAGGCAGATTCTTAGCCACTGGACCACCAGGGAAGTCTGCTAAACTGCCTTCACAGCTGCCTAGAGGAAGTGCTGGATTTGCAGGCGCCCCCAGGCTTGCTTCTGGTCCCGTTGTTTCAATTCCGGCCAGCTCCTCTCCTCTGCAGCTGTCTCCCTGTCTCGGAAATAGCTGGAGTTTCTCCTCACAGGAGAGATGGGTAGGGTCCAGCGACCTGCACCGCGCCAGCATCCGGTACATACCTGTTGAATGAATGAATGAATGAATGAATGATCGTGGAGGGATGAAGTGAAGTGATGACCGCTTGGCATGATGACCATTAATATCCTTTACCTCTAAAAGGACTCTCCTGGGGATTTCCCCGGCAGTCCAGTGGTTAAGACTTCACCAATACAGGGGGTGGGAGGTTCAGTCCTTGGATGGGGGGCTAAGATCCCACATGCCTCACAGCCAAAATATTTAAAAAAATCCATCAAATAGAAGCAATATTGTATTACATTTAGTAAAGACTTCAAAAAATAATCCACATTAAAAAAAAAAAACCTTAAAAAAAGGAATAGAAGGACTCCTTCCACTCACCCTCCCCTCTCTGCTGCCTCCCACCCACAGCTCGCCAAGGCCTTGCTGAGGGCAGGGAAGCAGGAACACCGCCGGGCTGGCCGGCTCTCCAGCCAGGCTCGGGCGACCCTCGGACTGGCCTCCCGGCAGCTGCTGGCCTCAAAAGTGCACAGACAGGAGCTGGAGGCCGCTGAGCGGGTACGAGACCCCCACCCTTTTCCCTCCTGATCCCGGACACCAGCTGGGAGCCGCTCAAGCTTTTCCTCTCCCCCTGCCCCCCAACAGGATGGTGCCAGGCTGAGCCAGATGGAATGGCAGATCCGGGAGTCACGCAGCTCCCTGGAGAAAGACATCAAAGCCTTGTCAGAGCTGCTCACCAGGCTGAGTAAGGAGACCCCAAGGCCGGGCCCTGGGCCCCTGGGTCCCTGGCACACCTCTGGGATCTTTCTGTGAGGCCCAGTCCAGGGGAAGGTTGTCTCCTAGCCCTCCTATCCATTGCTTCTGGCATCCTGAGCCTTGTGGTCGTAACTGCTCCAGGCCCCCTCACATAAGGCAGGGTTGGGGTCCAGAAACAAGCTTACTTTGTGCCTCCAGGGGCTGCTAGTCAGGAGGAGGGAACGCTCACTACCTGCCCAACACCTGTAGGCACCAGGTGACTGGATCCGGCCTCAGTGGTTGAGGATTTCAGAGAAGGAGAGAGAATGGCACAGGAGCAAGCGTGGCGCCGGAGACCAGGTGCTGGCTTGGGATCAGATAGACCAGGATTCAAGTCTGGCACTTTGCCTTCCTGGGCTGTGAGATCTTAGGAAAATCACTCACCCTCTCTGAGCCTCAGTCACCCAATCTGTGAAATGGGGTCACAGGGGGTAATTTACAGGGTGCTTGCCACACTGTGCGGTGTGTGCGTGCCTGTGTGCTCGGTCGCTTCAGTCGTGTCCAATTCTTTGTGACCCCATGGACTGTAGCCTGCCAGGCTCCTCTGTCCATGGGATTCTCCAGCAAGAATACTGGAGTGGGTTGCCATGTTCTCCTCCAGGGCATCTTCCCAACCCAGGGATCAAACCCACGTCTCTTACATCTCTCACATGGGCAGGTGGGTTCTTTACTGCTAGTGCCACCTGGGAAGTGTGGTGAGTCAGTAAATCATGAAGGGGACAGCCCCCAAGATGTGGAGCCCTCGAGCAGGGGTGAGGGGCTCAACTGCCTAATAGCAGTTAGGCTGAAGTGCTAAACTTCAGTGACCTTCAGGGAAGCAGTTGGCTTCACTGGTAGCTCAGTTGGTAAAGAATCTGCCTGTGATGCAGGAGACCCCGGTTCAATTCCTGAGTCAGGAAGATCCTCTGGAGGAGGGATAAGCTATCCACTCCAGTATTCTTGGGCTTCCCTTGTGGCTCAGCCGGTAAAGAATCCACCTGCAGTACAGGAGACCTGGGTTCGATCCCTGGGTTGGGAAGATCCCCTGGAGAAGGGAAAGGCTACCCACTCCAGTATCCTGGCCTGGAGATTTCCATGGACTACAGTCCATGGGGTCACAAGGAGTTGGATATGACTGAGCAACTTTCACTGCTGAAGTGAACAGCATGCCGTTTTAAAACACACAAAACGTTAAATTTGCACGTCAATGGCGTTAGGTACAACATTCATCTTACCATGTGGCCTATCACCACCACCCATCTCCAGAACTTTTTCACCATCCCAAGATGAAGCCTGTCCTCATTATACACAAAGCCCACTCCCCCACCGCCAGCCTCTGGCAACCCCTGTTCTACCATCTGTCTCTGTGAATTTGGGGTTGTAGGCACCTCACCTAAGTGGAATCATACATTATGTGTCCTCTTGTGACCGGTCTATTTCACTCAGTGTGACATCCTCAAGGTTTGTCCATGGGATAGCATGCATTTCAATTCTCACTGTCAATAAGATAAGGGGAAATCAGCGTGTTCTGCATTTTGCCTGAACACCAGGCCCCCACTCAGCTATTCGCACACACAATCGGATCTCATTTGAACCTTTCCAGCCAAGGATCCTGATGCTCCTGCTATTCTGCAGATGAGGAAACCGAAGCACAGGAATTTAAGTAATGTGCCCGGGGTCCCACAGCCAGTCAGCAGGGAGGCTGTGGGTCACACTCAGGTCTGACTTGACTCAGAGTGTGTCCACTCATAGCCACGAGTCTATACCCACAAGAACTCAGCACACTGGACACGATTTGGCCCAGCCTGAATCAAACGCTCTGTGTGGGTAAAACCATTCTCACCATTGTTGTCATTCACTCATTCACGTTGGCACTGGGATTGACCCGGAGGTGTAGGAGTGACCACGCACACCTAGACCCTGTCCCCACCCCAGGAGACCCAGCGGGGCAGGCAGAGTGGAGGCTGTAAGCTCCTCCGAGGCCAGGCTGTTTGGACTTTGCGGTGGATGGTGGAGCCTCTGAGGGTCTTTGCTGGGAGCATCTTCCCTCTGCCTCTTCCCACCCCGGGCTCAGCTCCTGCAGCTGCCTGCCCTCCTAGCCAGCCTTCGAGGCCCAGGACACTCAGGGCCATAGGGGCCTCTGGGGTCTGTGGGTTCAAAGCCATTTAGGGACTTCCCTTCTGGGATCCAGTGGCTAAGACTGTGCGTCCCCAGTGCAGGGGGCCTGAGTTCAATCCCCAGTCAGGGAACTGGATCCCACAGGCGGCAACCAAGGGTTTGCGTGGCCGCAACTAAAGATCCTGCATGCCGAAACGAAGATCGAAAATTCCCACGTGCCGTAACTAAGACCGGGCACAGCCTGATGAATTAATTTTTAAAATGCCATTTAGAATTTGTTCCCTTGTCCCCACCACTCTTCCGCCTGGCTCAGCTGTCTTCCCGTTGAGTGTCACCTTAATGACAAGCTGACAAAGCCCAAGCAGGGGAGACAGCTGGTGGATTCCATGCCACCACCATCACCAAATTCATAGGTGAGCACCCGGCCCCACCCGCCTCGTTTCACACTTGGAAAGTCTTCCGGGGGAAGTCTTTCACCCCAAGCAGCAAAACTAATCCAGGCCCCGGGGCCAGGACTAGACCCCCGCTGCCTGCTTCCCACGCCTGCAGCTCCTCCTGTCCCACCCCCCCTCATTCTCATGCCAGAGACCTTTCTTTTCACCTGGTGTCCCTGCATCCCAGGTGAAATCCATCCATAAGTGTACTCGCTCAGCGAATTAACAGCTTGGGGGAGCCAGCAGACACGTGGGGACCTCTCTCTCATACACGCTGCTTTGTAGATGAGGAAACCGGGGCTCAGGACTCACCCAAGGCCTTCTCTTCTTTAACAGTAATAGTATTGCCAGTACTAAAGCTTAACAGCTTCTCCATGCCACCCGAGGGAAACTTCCAAGGTTGGCACATAAGCTTCAGTCAGTCGGTCAGTTCAATCGCTCAGTCGTGTCCGACTCTTCGACCCCATGAACCACAGCACGCCAGGCCTCCCTGTCCGTCACCAACTTCCGGAGTTTACCCAAACTCATGTCCATTGAGTCAGTGATGCCATCCAACCATCTCATCCTCTGTCATCCCCTTCTCCTCCTGCCCTCAATCTTTCCCAGCATCAGGGTCTTTTCAAACGAGTCAGCTCTTCACATCAGGTGGCCAAAGTACTGGAGCTTCACCTTCAACATCAGTCCTTCCAATGAACCCCTAGGACTGATCTCCTTTAGGATGGACTGGTTGGATCTCCTTGCAGTCCAAGGGACTCTCAAGAGTCTCCTCCAACACCACAGTTCAAAAGCTCCAGTTCTTCTGCGCTCAGCCTTCTAAGCACATGAGCTTGGTGGCGTACAAACCTGGCCCAGCCCCTCTCCTGCCTCACCACGCTGCCCTCTTGGGCTTTTGCTTTCCTGATAGCTGGGGGGGGGGGCAGCTGGGGTCCTGAAAATCTGGGGTTGGGAAGGGCCCTCCAGGGGTGGGAAGCCGGCCCCCTCCCTAAGTCGGTCTGTGCTCCTCTGTGCAGGGTCGCTAGACACCCAGAGAGCCCCAGCCAGGGCCCTGAACGAGACCCAGCGGGCACTGGAGCGTCTGAGGCTGCGGCTGGGTCCCCCAGGGGCCCTGCAGGGGAAACTGAGGCTCTTGGAGGAGGAGTCCAAGCTGCAGGAGCTGCAGATCCAGAGCTTCGAGAGCGACCTCGCAGAGATCCGCGCTGACAAGCAGAACTTGGAGGCCATCCTGCACAGCCTGCCCGGGAGCTGTGCCAGCTGGCAGTGAGGGCTGCCGGGCCCCGAGGTGCCCCCAGACCCTGAGGTGCCCCCACTCCCCGGCCCAGGGCCTGCACACCCCCGCAGGTGCGCTGTGCAGACACACCCACCAGAGCCTGCTGCTTCGCACCCTCCCGAGTCCGTGCTCACACTCCCTCCCCTCCGGCAGGAGTGAGTGTGCATTCAGAGCTCACCCAGGCGGCTATGGTGTGCACACCCCCAACAGCGTGCACTCCCACGCCATACACGCCTGCACGCGTGCAGGTACACGTGGGCACCTGTGAGTGTGCACAGCGCGCACGTGAACTAGTCCATCCATGTGTGCTGCGCCTCCCTGCTGGACTCTGAACACCTTGTGACATACCCGGGCAGGGTCGGTACCCAGGAGGCTGAGTCGGGGGCCATCTGCAGAGATCCAGGGTGGGTTCAGCCACAGCCCCCGTCTCCAGACCTGCCCTCTCTCCTGCAGCGCCCCCTCTAACCTATCTCTCATCCACCATGAACACCCAGCCCAGCTGAGGGACCAGGCAGGTCAAGAGCTGCAAGATGCTAAGGCTTCTCGGCAGAGGAAGCTGAGGCCCAGGGCTCCTGGGGCCCCAGGGCAGCCTGCTTGCTCGGCTGGCTGGGGCGTGGCCCACCCGGGAAGGAGCCTCGTTGTTGGCTTCAAGGAGTGCCTCCCTTCTCAAGATCCTGGGACTGGGTCGCACTCACTGAAGGAACCGCCAACCCTGGGCCCGAGGCCCCTTGTAGGGTCATGACCCTTTAAGGGGTCATGGCCTGTCCAAAGAGCTGGGTCTCATGGCCTGAGAGGGCCTGGGTTTTGGAGCTCTTTGTGACCCTGCCAACCCTGGTTGTCCTTTGACCGATCAATACTTCCCAAACTGGCCGCGCAGCCCTGCCAGCCCCACCTGCCACAAGGCAGGCCCAGCCAGGCACTTGGCGGGGAGGCCTGGCTGCCTTTCTACCCTGTCATGCCGGGGAATCCCCATGCAGCCAGGCCCCCTGCCGACCTCTGCCCAGGAGTCTCGGCATCTCCTCCTGGCTCTCCTTCCCTTCCCTGGGCTCTCTTCCAGCAGATGGCAGGACCCTGGCACTGGGAGGGTGGGCACCTGGCACGGGGAGGAGCCTAGCCCCTTCCCAATGCCCTTCCTGGCTCCCCCGCCCCCAGCAGGGGCGACAGGCAGCAGCTCAGACCAACTCTGTTTAACCAGTTCTGTTTAACGTGGCAATAAAGGACTCCTTTACTAGCTGGTGGTGTGCCTCCGGTCCAGCAGGGGCCTGGGCTGTGGGTGCACCCAGCGAGCGGGTGGCAGAACATTTGGTGACGCCTCTCGGCCTACGTGAGGGGCTAGGACGATGGCAGAGCTGAGCCCACCGGCTTTGCCAGTGTCTTCCCACCGCAGGGACTCTGCAGGGGTCCTGCGACCCCAGCCATCCGCCCTCTCCTCTCTGCTTCAAGGGGCTTATTAGACAAAGTCTCGGGGCTGGGAGGGGGCTTCTCTGGTGGCTCAGACAGTAAAAAAAAAATTACTTGTGACGCGAGAGACCCAGCTTCGATCCCTGGGTCAGGAAGATCCCCTGGAAAAGGGCATGGCTACCCACTCCAGTATTCTTGCCTGGAGAATTCCACGGACAGGGGAGCCTGGCGGGCTACAGTCCATGGGGTCAGACACTACTGAGTGACTAACACTTTCACACTTTCACAGGGGCTGGGGGAGCCTGTGGGGTGGGGTGCAGAGAGGTTCTCAGCTGACCCCTGGCTCAGGCTAGAGACACTGAGGCAGGAAAGGAACTCAACACCGGTGTCCAGTGGTGCAGGAAGGCTCAAGGAGGGACCCCAGTGAGGAGAGGAGGGCTTGGGGCCAGGCCTCAAAGGGTGGGGAGACAGCAGGGAACATTCCAGGCAGGAGAGTGGGCAGCAGCCCAGCATTTGCAGGGTGGGGGCCTGGCCTGCATGGGTCACTCTGGGAACCCAGGTTGAGGGTGGGATTCTGGCGCATGCTCAGTCAGGGCTCTTGACCACAAGGAGCACCCCCTCCTGCTCTGGTTTAAGCAGAAAAGGGGCATTTGTGGCCAGGGGCCGGAGGCTTACCTCTCCCCTCCTTTCTGTCTTTCCCCTTGTTCTCTGCCTCTGCTCTCTCTGTGTTTACTTTTTTTCTCTCCACAAAGCAGCTTTCTTTGCTTTTCCTGTGCTTTGATGGAAGAGAATGTCCTCACTACCCCTACCGTCTCCACCCAGACCCACTGTGGCCCCTCTGTTGACTCGTCATCAGGTCAGATGCTTAGCAGAGACAGGCTAGAAACTGTCCTGATTCCAGCTTTCCATGAGAGACCAACCCAGCTCAACCAGATTCCCCTACTCCTGGTCAGAATAACAAGGATCTCTCTGGGCTTCCCTGGTGGCTCAGATGGTAAAGAATCTGCCTTCAGTGCAGGAGACCCAGGTTCAATCCCTGGGTCAGGAAGATCCCCTGGAGAAGGGAATGGCAACCCACTCCAGTATTCTTGCCTGGAGAATACTGGTGGGCTACAGTATCATCGGGTTGCAAGAGTCGGACACAACTGAGCGCCTAGCACTTTGACACTTCCTTTCTTTCTGGGCCCAAGGCCGTAATGAGAGCTGGGCTGTGCCTCTCCCATCTCTGCCAACCTCTGGGGGACAGCATTCAGAGAAGAGGTGTGCTCCTCCATGGAGAAACCAAAAGCCGAGGCCAGGGTTGGCGGGGTGCGGGGTGACATGGTGCACAACAGTGACCCGAGGAGGGACCAGGTAGATCTGGGTGGGGAGGCCAAAGCAGGAGGGTTTTACTCTCCCGAGAGTTTGATGATTGATGCCTGTGTAAGTGGTGCCAAGGAGATGGGGGTTCTTTGAAGACCTCTAGGGCAGGGTCTGATGCCCCCCAACCCCTCTTCCTGGCTGACAGAGGCACACAGCTGCTCTGATGCCTGCTCTTGGCATTCCACTTTTATCTGCCCAAGCCATAGGGGGCTCAGCAAAGCCCTGTCCCAGCATCCCCGACGGGTGGAGAACAGGCTTCTTCTCTGCTCCGTGGTGACGTACCTCGGGCCTGACATCTCGTGACTCATGCAGTCCAGGCGTGCCTGGTGTGGAGAGCTGTTCTCTGGCCCCAGAGGTGGGGCTGTGGCTGGGTGGAATGCGGCAGTTGCTGAACATCTGGCTAGGCATGCAGCCCAGCAGCTGAGCAGTGGACGACAGGGCAGCCTCTGCCCTGCAGAACCAACCAGCCCAACACCCAGGGCAAACAGCTGTCTGAGCCTCGATCAGGAAGGGCATGATCAGGGCCCCATTCTAAGTTTGGATGTTAACCGAAAGGTTGCTGGTTCGGGCCCACCCAGGGACGGGCCTATACTTTGGGGCTTCCCTAGTGGCTCAGTGGTAAAGAACCCACCTACCGTGCACAAGATGCAGGTTCGATCCCCGGGTTGGGAAGATGCCCTGGAGAAGGAAATGGCAACCCACTCCAGTATTCTTGCCTGGGAAATCCCCATGGAAAGAGGATCCTGGTGGGCTAGTCCATGGCGTCGAAAAAGAGTTGGACAGGACTTAGCGACTAAAACAATAAACATTCTAAGTCCGCTCTCTTCTCTGGTGTCCAGACGGAGTATCTCCTTTTAACCCAGGGTTATAATTTCTACCTGCTTAAACCACCCTCATGGTAATAAAATTTATAATAGCCCCAGCTGGGTGAGAAGCATTGTTTCCTCCATTCTGCAGACCAGGAGACTGAGGCTCAGAGAGGTCAAGTACCTTGACCAAGGTCACACAGCTGGCCTATATCCAAACCCTAAGTAGGGGTGAATGGGCCTCTGGAGAATAACTGGCTGTGCTGGGGAGGTGGGACCTGCTGCCCTGGCATCAATCTCCACCTTGGGTTGTCCCATCTCCACCAATCTCCACCTGTGTAGTCCTCTCCTTTGGGACAGCCTAGCCACTTCCCTCCTCAGAGGCAGCAGCAGAAAAAAAAGGGAATCAGCTGGCCCCAGGACTTCAATCCTAGGGGTGAAAATGGAGGCTTTCTGCACCCAGTCCCCAGGGACCTGCTCATTCAGTGGGCGTGTGGGTGGGAAGCGGTGACCAGGTATGCTGTTCGCCTGTCCTAGTCCCTGTCAGTGCTGTGACCCATGCATAATTAATTGTTAGGAGGGCCACTGGGGATTCCCTGGTGTCTCCACGGTAAAGAATCTGCCTGCAATTCAGGAGACTCAGGTTCAATCCCTGGGTCAGGAAGATCCCCCCCCCCCCCCCCCCCCCCCCCCCCCGAGATGGGAATGGCTATTCATTGCAATATTCTTGCCTGGAGAATTCCACGGACAGAGGAGCCTGGAGGGCTACTGTCCATGGGGTTGCAAAGAGTTGCACACGATTGAGGGACTAACCACTTTTCACTTTCTTCCAGTTCTTGAGACCTGCTGTTTCAGAAACTAGAGGCTTGGTTTATCATCCTGGTGGACTTGTACTCCAGGCTCCAACTTTCTGACTTTTCTATAACGTGGAGCGGTGCAGTCCTATTTCACAAAGTTTTGAGGATTAAATGATGTAACATATATATCCTGCGTTGGTGCCAGTGAGTGATCAAGGAAAAGGTTTTATAAACAAAACACCAACTCGTTCTAATTGATTTCAAGTGTTGGTGATACCCGAGAGACACTGTCGTTATGCGTTTTCTCAGCAAGCTACAAGCGTGTACATCTTTCAAGAGTTAAGAGGAAAGTTTGGGAACTTTGGGCCTGCCTTTCTGAAAGTACGTGCTGCGCAAAAGGCGAAAGGAGAGTTCAACTCCCGGCAACTGGGACCTGCATTGGATGGATCCTCAGAGTCATTCCACGAAGTGAGTACTAAGGTCGTCCCCGTCCGTTCAACGGTAAACCGCGGCCTGAACGGGAACGGACTGGAAGAGGTCCCGGGGACGAAGCGAGAGGGAGGCGCTCCCGGGAGGCCCCAGCGCGGAGCATTTTCCGCGTCCTGCAGCAGAGGGGCCGGCCGGCGGGCTCGGCGTCCCGCATAATAGCCGCTTTGATGCCGGCGGCGGGGAGCAGAGGGGAGGGGAAGCGGGGCGGGCCGGGCGGCGAGGGAGGGGGGAGGGGAGTGTCCCGCCGCCCGCGCCATCCCTCCGCCCCTCGGTCCCGCCGCCACACGCCGCGCGAGCTCGGACCAGGCGCCCGCCCCTCCTCCTCGTCCCTCGCTGGCGGCCGCGAAGCCCCGAGCCGGCGGGAGCCGTGTGCTCACCATGTCGGTCGCGCTCAGCAACAGGTTCCAAGGTAGGCATCGCGGTCCCCGCGCCGGCCCGCGCCCCTGCCCCGCCCCCTGCCCGCCCGCCCGCGCCTCCGCCACCCCCCCGGCCCGCGCCTGGTGGCCCCCGCCCGCCACCTGTGCGCGCGGGGCGCTCGGTGGGGTCTGCGGCGCGCGGGGAGTGGGCGCGGGCCGAGGGCGCGCGGCCCGGAGAGAGACCCCCCCGGCTTCCCCGGCCGCCTCTTTGTCTCCTCCAGGAGGGAAAGCCTTCGGTTTGCTCAAAGCCCGGCAGGAGAGGAGGCTGGCCGAGATCAACCGGGTAAGCGCGCGCCGCTGCCTTCGCTTTTCCAGCTCCACGCTGCCCCCCAGGGCAGCGTGCCAGTCGCCCCCAAATCTCCGAGCGCCCCGTGGGGTGGGTCCCACCTCCGTCTGCGAGGCTGTGCTGGCTGCAAAATCAACCCCCCTCCTTCTCCCCGGCTTTCCCCAATTTCCTCCCTCCAGCCCTGTCTCGGCGCCTCCAGGTAGGTCCCCCTCCAGCCCCTCCACCTCCCTCTGGTCTCGGGTTGCAAGTTGTCCCTCTCAGACTAGGGAGGTGGGGCCCTCTCTGGAGCTCTGATGCCAGCCCAGTTCACCCGCCCTGGCCACCCCCGGAGCTGGCCTGGGATCTGGCGCAGGGACTTGGCACTGGAAGGGCCCCCCGATGTCTGAGTTGTCCCCTGTTTTACAGCGGGGGAGGGAAGAGAGGCTCAGAGAGGTGAGGTAGCGGCCCAAGGTGGCACAGCAAGTCTGGATCAGGCTGCTGTTAGGACCCCGGGCTCCAGACTCACAGGCCAGTGATCTCGCCCCCCAGAAAATGTTGGCCTCCTGGCTGGCTCCCCCACTCCCACAACTCCTTCTCGCTCCAGCGCTTTTAGGAAAGGTTGCCTTAGATACTTGATGCTTTTCATCCTGGTCCTGGTGGATTTCTATAAAGAAATCCTTCCGGCTCTTGCCAGACACACAATGGGACGTTTTAGACCTTTGCTTAAAGACTACATTTAAACTCTGGAAGAAAGGGAAAACTGTCGGGCCTGCTCGGATTGGTCAGAACTCGAAGGCAGCACCACAAGCCCTGGGCTCAGATCTGGTCTCCACCATGTACCAGTTCTGCGGTCCGTAGCAAGGACCTCTCCTCGCAGAGCCTGGGTCCCCCGAAGGCTCTGTAAGGGAAGGAACGTCTTGTGATTGGTCCAGCACCTGGCCCAGCAGGAGAGAAGACCTCCATGGGTGATATTCGGATGACTTCTTGAGGAGGATGTCCCAGGTTTCTAACCGGTGGCAGAGTCATGCCCACTGAAACAAGGCTGGACATTTCCCCTGCTGGTTCCCTTGGGCTGCTGGGCATCCAAGATCCAAGTGCGGCTCAGAGTCCCAAGTGGACAGTGGTGAGGGTCCGCGGGGTCCTGGGGGGAGGCCGTGTGGAGGCGGGTCCGAGGGCTGTGGCACAAATGTAGTATTAACTCTCACCCAGGGCTTGCAGTCTGACTTCCATGGACTGTCTAGAACTAGGCAGCCTACCTGGTTTCACTCCACCAGTAGGAAACCCTTGGAGGGCTCTGGAGACCCCAGAGTCCCACCAGGTTAAACTCTGGCCCCCTTGTCATCATCCTACGCCTGGCCTCTTGGTGCCTTCTTGAGCACAGCTGGATGTCCGGACCTGGACGTCTGGCTGGGACTCTCAGGGGTCCAGGCTGCTGGGCTCCCTCCCAGGTCCCGTCGCAGCTGGCCCAGCCTTGGTGTTGGCTGCTTTTGCCCTCTGGACAGGAGCCTGGAACCCTGACCTCATACAGCCCCCTGGGCCACTCAGCCGGCCGGGTTCCAAGCCAGTTGAATCCACCCACAGCCGGAGGACCCCGAGCCAGAGACAGCTGGAGATGGGAGAGAGGTGACTATAGTTGGACAGACCAGCGGAGCGGAGAGTGTGTGGGACTTTCCATGCCAACCCTGCCCGTGGGGGATGGGGCGACTACATGGGGTGGGGGTGAGGCTACAGGGCTGTTCTGGGAGGTGTGCTGACTTGGCTCAGAAAAGGGAGGGACTGTGGCTCTCAGGGGCCAGTCTGGACAGCACTGAGATTGGAGATGGTGAACGAGAGAGGGCTATGTCTAACCACCTTGGGACCCCTACGCCCAGAGAGGGCAAGCCACTGGCCAAGGCTTCACAGAGGCCAGTGGCAGAACTTCTGGTCTAGTGTCCTTTCCCTGCCTGGATGCTATTCTGAGATCCACTGTGGGAGCCCAGGCTGGGCTGCTGGGATCTAGGCTCTGGGCTCCCAAGGAAGGAGGCACCAGGATGAAACTAGAAGCTTGAGCTGTTCCCTACCACAGCAGCAAGTTTGTCCCACCATAGTTGAGAGTCATGGGTGGAGGGGGGTGTTCACTGGCTCTGTGACCTTGGGCAAGCCTCTTGAGATAATGGTAATATGTTTGTTGTGATTTTTCAGCTGAGATAATCTATGTAGAGTACACAGGAGAGCTGCCTGCTGTCTTGATTGTTATCATTGGTTTGTTTGGGACTACAAGGTGCAGGAGTGGAAACCAGGGGCAAGGTCTGAGATAGGCTGGCTGTTCATCCTGAACCAGACCCCTTTGTCTGGCAGAATCTTATCTTCCCCTTCCTGAACTGGGAGCAGAGATGCCTGCTCTGTTCCAGGTCCCTACAACGATTGTCACTAGAGATGATCAGACTGAAGCTCCTTGCAGACTCTAGGGGAGTCACTGAGTCTGAAGGTCTGCATCCATTTCGCACATGGCCATGGCCGCAGTGGAGGTTCCCTAGGGTGGATGGATTCTTGTTGTTCAGTAGCTCAGTTGTGTCTCACTCTTTATGACCCCATGGATGGCAGCACGCCAAGCTTCCCTCTCCTTCACTGTCTCCCAGAGTTTTGCTCAAATTCATGTCCCTTGAGTCTATAATGCTATCCAGCAGTCTCATCCTCTGTCACCCTCTTCACCTCCTGCCCTCAGTCTATCCCCCAATCAGGGTCTTTTCCAATGAGTCAGCGACCCGTATTGGCAGCCCAGATTGCCTGCTTTTGGGGTGTAGCTTCATTGCTCCACTGAAGTGGGGTTTTTGGGGTGCTGGGCTGAGCAGCTGCCCAGTGGCCCTTTGGAAGCTGGAAGGCATGAAGGTCAGAGCTTCATGACTCACTGTATGTGTTTGGGCATTGCTGTGCCTGCTGCCTGGGGCAGAGCCTGGCCTGGCGACGAGCTCTGGGGGCTTCTCTGGGCCAACAGTTTCCCTGCGGCCTTTCTCCTCCCTGGGATGGGCCAGTTTCCAGAGGGCAGCAGGGTAGCTCAGTCTTGGCTATTGTTATGATAAGGGATTCAGGAGTCAAAAGAGAAGGAGATTTGGGTGGACCCAGAGGTCCCTGTAGAGCTGTATGAAAATGCACTTTTGGGGGTTTCACTCTAGTTTTTGCTGTCATTTTCTGCGCACTTGGCATGTGCTGGGCAGTATGCCAGGCATGCTTGGGACATTATCTTATTGGATCCTCACTCCAACCCTGTGAGTGTCTGTTCCCATATTGCATGAGGCGAGATTCAGAGGGGCTGAATATTACTACCTGGGTTTAAACAGCCACATGAGGCTCCCCAGGTGGCTCAGAGGGTAAAGAATCTGCCTGGAATGCAGGAGACTCGGGTTCATTCCCTGGATTGGGAAGATCCCCTGGAGGAGGGAATGGCAATCCACTCCAATATTCTTGCCTGGACAATCCCATGGACAGAGGAGCCTGGCGGGCGACAGTCTGCACACAGCCGAAGCAACTGAGCATGACACACAGACAAGTGGCCACACTTGACCCCAGCCTTTCCTCTCCATCTCTGAGCTTGGCTGGGGCTCCCTTGTGGGCATCCCCACTCTGTGTCTGTGTATATCTCTGTGTGTGTGTGTGTGTGTGTGTGTAGTCTCTGTGTGTGTGTGTCTGTGTGTCTGTGTATATCTGTATTTCTGTGTGTGTCTGTGTGTGTGTCTGTGTATATCTGTGTGTATGTGTGTGTCTGTGTGTGTACATCTCTGTGTGTGTGTGTATATCTGTGTGTCTATGTCTGTGTGTGTCTGTGTATGTCTTTGTGTGTATGTGTCTGTGTATATCTCTGTGTGTATGTCTATGTATGTGTCTGTGTATGTGTGTCTGTCTGTGTATGTGTGTGTGCCTATGTGTGTGTCTGTGTGTGTCTATGTCTGTGTGTGTCTGTGTATGTCTTTGTGTGTATGTGTCTGTGTATATCTCTGTGTGTATGTCTATGTATGTGTCTGTGTATGTGTGTCTGTCTGTGTATGTGTGTGTGCCTATGTGTGTGTCTGTGTGTGTGTGTGTCTGTACGTCTCTGTGTGTCTGTGTGTGTGTCTGTGTATATCTGTGTGTCTGTACCTGTGTGTATATGTGTGTGTGTGTCTGTGTGTGTATGTCTGTGTGTCTGTGTGTGTATGTCTGTGTGTCTGTGTGTGTGTGTGTGTGTCTGTGTGTGTGTATGTCTCTGTGTGTCTCTGTGTGTCTGTGTGTATGTCTCTGTGTGTGTGTGTCTGTGTCTGTGTATACCTCTGTGTGTATGTCTATGTGTGTGTCTGTGTATGTGTGTGTGCCTATGTGTGTGTCTCTGTGTGTATGTGTCTGTGTGTGTCTGTGTGTGTCTGTGTCTGTGTGTGTGTCTGTGTGTGTGTACATCTCTCTGTGTGTCTGTGTGCATGTGTGTGTATATATCTGTGTGTCTGTGTGTGTCTGTGTGTGTGTATGTCTCTGTGTGTGCCTGTGTGTGTCTGTGTGTGTATGTGTGTGTGTGTCTCTGTGTGTATGTGTCTGTGCCTGTGTATATCTCTGTGTGTATGTCTATGTGTGTGTCTGTGTGTGTGTACATCTCTCTGTGTGTCTGTGTGCATGTGTGTGTATATATCTGTGTGTCTGTGTGTGTGTGTATGTCTCTGTGTGTGCCTGTGTGTGTCTGTGTGTGTGTATGTGTGTGTGTCTCTGTGTGTATGTGTCTGTGCCTGTGTATATCTCTGTGTGTATGTCTATGTGTGTGTCTGTGTATGTGTGTCTGTCTGTGTATGTGTGTGTGCCTATGTGTGTGTCTGTGTGTGTGTCTGTCTGTGTGTCTGTGTGTATGTCAGTGTGTGTGTCTGTGTGTGTCTGTGTGTGTGTCTCTGTGTGTATGTGTCTGTGCCTGTGTATGTCTATGTGTGTGTCTGTGTGTGTCTGTCTGTGTATGTGTGTGCCTATGTGTGTGTCTCTGTGTGTGTCTGTGTGTGTGTCTGTATGTCTCTGTGTGTGTCTGTGTGTGTGTCTGTGTGTGTGTCTGTGTGTGTGTGTCTCTGTGTGTGTCTGTGTGTGTGTCTTTGTGTGTGTCTGTGTGTGTGTATGTCTCTGTGTGTCTGTGTGTGTCTGTGTGTGTCTGTGTGTGTGTCTCTGTGTGTATGTGTCTGTGCCTGTGTATATCTCTGTGTGTATGTCTATGTGTGTGTCTGTGTATGTGTGTGTGTCTGTGTATGTGTGTGTGTCTGTGTATGTGTGTGTGCCTATGTGTGTGTCTGTGTGTGTGTGTCTCTGTGTGTGTCTGTGTGTGTATGTCTGTGTGTGTGTATCTGTATGTGTGTGCTTGCGCGTGCGCATTCTCTGCATCACTGGAGCCAGCAGGACCTCCTACCCCCCTACATAGCTGACATTCCCCGCACCCTGATGGCATGACAGGTGACCCCGGGTCAGCCAGACCCGGCCTTATATGGCAACAGGACAGATTCTCTCCAGCTTCTTGCAGGAACCAAGGGAAGCTACAGGACTGGGCGGGTGCCCCTCAGAGTGTCCTTAGCCATGGGATGGAGCAGGAGGAGCCTGGAGGGTGGTGAGAGCTGCAGCTGGTGGCCAGAGGCTCATTTACAAAATAGCTTGCATTGTGCTTTCGCTCCAGGCCTGGTGCTTAGCGCGCCTCATCTCACTGACTCCTCTCAGTGGAACACCGGATGAGGTGGATGCCCAGCAAGAGTCTGTAAACATCCTCGTGAGACAAGGATTACTTGGCCACCCAGTTTAGAGATGAGGAAACAGAGGCTCAGCCAGGTGAAGTCACCTGCCCAAAGCCACCCAGCCAGGAAGTGACAGAGTCGGGATTCTGTCTCCCAATGCTGCCCATGGCTCGGCCTAGCCCCTGTCCACCAGGTGGCTGTGGCCTCACTATGACACAGGCCTCTCTTGCTTACGTGGATAAGGATCTCTGGCTACCATCCCGCCCTCTCAGCCCTCCAGGGTCGAATGAAGGGCACTCGGCATTCCCTGTAGCATTTTGGTGCCTGATGGTTAGTCAGAGCCCACGTGCCACCTGCGCCAGGAACTGGGCACAGCAGGCCGGGTAGCTCTGCCCAGGGGTTGCTTCTCCCTGGCCCCTCCCCCAGCAGCGGGAGGCCTCTGAGCCCTGGTCTGGCACTGCACAGGTGTGTCTCTTGTCCTGTGGACTGGCAGTGCTACCCTGTCCCCTGCCCAGGTGAATGCCCAGCTGGCATCGCCGGGCACCCGTATCTCTTGCTCTTCCTTAATATATTATAAGGGAGATGGTGATAAGCAACCACGTGAACCTCTGAGGATTCAGTGTCCCTGCAGGTCCTGCTCCTCTCGACCTTAGTTTGGCCACGTCACAGGAAGCTGGAGATGGAATTTCTGCAGGGTCTGCTTCATTCGGGCAGGTGGTGGGGTGTTTTTCTCCAGCTGCCCCATCTATTGGCGAGCACACTGTGTCCGGATGAGGCCTCAGAGCTGCCATGGGGAATGTGAGCCTGTTGTCCTCGCGGGTGCACATTACAGGCACCTGCTACACGCCAGGCCCCAGGCCGGGCATCCGTGACCTGGCTCTGGCCCTTTAAGAGCCTGTGGGCTGCGTCAGAGGCCATAGGGCCAGGCATGGTGCCACCTGTCCTTGGGGTTTTCTCCCAGGCCTGCGGCCACCAGCCCCTTGGATGGCCTCCAAGATGGTGATATCTGCCTACCCTAAAATTCTGCTGCAGCTAATACATAAAGACATGCCTGGAGGGCCGGGAGCAAGTGCTAGAGGTACCAGCCCAGAAAGGGAGTTACGTGGGGTCTGGGGGTGGGACAGGCAGATGGCGAGGATCAGGAGGCCAGGACACAGCATCCTGGGGCTGCCAACCCCTGCTGGTTCAGGAAACAGCCCCTTCTGGGCATGAGCTCTCAGGGGGAGACTGGTGTGCGTCAGAGAGTATAGATGACCAAGAGAGGCAGCAGCTGCGGGCACCATCCCTGGGGTCTGAGATGGGCGCACTCTGTCCTCTGTGGATGGCCCATTACTACCAGCTCAGCCTGGTATCCAAGGACAAAGCCAAGTTTGCCCTGGAGGAGGAGGAGTGACCGGGGTAAAGGCTCACCAGGAGGACATGATGGCACAATGTGAGACAGAGTCGTGGGTGGGCCTCTTCTCTGCCCTTCTGCTATGCACTCTCTTGGTGTGGCTTGAGTTTGGGTGATCCAAACACACAGTGATAACTGCTAACCTTTAGTAAATATACTGGGCTTCCCTGGTGGCTCAGACAGTAAAGAATCTGCCTGCAATGCAGGAGACCCAGGTTCAATCCCTGGGTCAGAAAGAACTCCTGGAGAAGGGAATGGCAACCCACTCCAGTATTCTTACCTGGAGAATCCCATGGACGGAGGAGCCTGGGGGGGCCATAGTCCATGATGTTCACAAAGAATCAGACATGACTGAGTGACTAAGCATATACACAGTAAGTATACTAGAAGTGAGGATTTTTCTATACTGTTCACTCATTTAATCTTTATACCAACCCAGTGAGGAGGTTCTGTTATTATGGTTCCATTTCACAGATGAGAAAACTGAGGCCCAGAGTTGTAAAGCAAGTTGCCCTGGGCCACAGAGCTAGTAAGTGCTGGAACTGGGATTTGAGCCCAAGCAATCCAAGTCAAGCTCCCTTCCCCATCCCTCTGCCGAGCACACCCTGCACTTGCTGGAGGAAAGATGGTTTGGTCAAGACCTTGCCCTCTGAGGCCTCAGTTTCCCCAGGTGTTGACAAAGAGGACCAGCTGGGTCTCTGAGGAGTCCCTTCTGGATTCTGTGACTGGGTGGATGTCAGAGCAGCTCTGCCACCTCTGGGAGTCCAGGCCGTGGGCAGTGACCTCCTGGCTCATGGCTTCTTGTTTTCAACCCCAGGCTCTTTCCAGCTTGCATTTCCTGGTCCTTTGTTAGGAACTGACCAAGCCCCCAAGGGCTCTAGACTGTCTACTCTCAGAGCCCAGTGGGCCCCTGAACCCCTCATACCTGGATGCTCTGACAGCAGTTTCTGCAGCCTGAAAAACTGGTCTGTGGGGACAGTGGGTTGGAGTGGGAGTGGGGGATGGGACTAGAATGAAACGTCTGCACACACACCCCTTCTCAACCCCCTAGAGGGCTATAGAGTGGTTCCCTGGCCTCTGGAGTAACCTCTTTCTGTAGCTGCCCAAGAAGAAATACTGCCCAAATCCCAGTATTGACCTTCTTTGCCCGGAAACCGTGGCCAGGCCTTGTAAGGGGCAGGGAGGGAGCTGGGATGGTGAAGGCAGATAGACCTTGAATTGTGAAAACACTGTGATCTTGAGTAAGCTGAGCAATCTCTCTGGACTTCCGTTGTCTTATCTGGGAGATGAGGACACCCGGAGAAGGGAAAGGGCAACTTTAACCGGCCTGAATTGGGGGAGGGGGTTTCCTTCCTAATCTGTTTAATAGTTGATGATGGTCTGGATGATGAGCTGGGGGTTATAAGTGGATTGAATGTATAGAAACGTTAAATGATAATAATAAATTGTTGTTCAGTAACTAAATCGTGCAACCCCATGAACTGCAGCATGCCAGGATAATAATAAATTGCTAACATTAATTTAATGTTTACCAAGTGCCAGGCGCTGAGTTAAGCACTTTAGGTATATTTACCTACCTACTGTAATACTCAGGACAAGCCTATGAGGTAACTATTTTTCTCCTTCCCAGGTGGCACAGTGATAAAGAATTCGCCTGCCAAGCAGACTTGGGTTTGACCCCTGGGTCGGTAGGATCCCCCAGAGAAGAGAATGGTACCCTACCCCAGTATTCTTGTATGGGGTGGACAGAGGAGCCTGGTGGGCTTCAGTCCTTGGGGTCGCAAAGAGTTGGACACGACTGAGTGATGGAGCATGCAGAGATGAGGAAACTGAGGCCCAGACAAATGAAGTCATTTCCCCGCGGCACTCAGTTGCGTTCAAACCTAGGCATTCTGACTCCAGCTCGCCCTCTTGTTTCTGTTTTTGGTGGTGGTGGTTTAGTCGCTCAATTGTGTCTGACTCTTGCGACCCCATGGACTACAGCCCTCCAGGCTCCTCTGTCCATGGAAATTCTCCAGGCAAGAATACTGGAGTGGGCTGCCATTTCCTCCTCCAGTTTCTTTCTTTTTCTAACATCTAAGGTGACCTTCTAGTTTCATCTCCTCCACCTGGGGGCCCAGAGCTAGGCCCAGAGCTAGGGCAGGGGCTGCTGGGGTCTGGAGAAGGCACCCGCCCAGTGGGCATAGCTGTGCCCTGAGGCTGGGCAAGGATGTAGGGAGAGGAGTCTGGAGGGAGGAAGCTGTGGGCTGAGCATGAGCAGGGACCAGGAATCCAAAGCTCCGAGGTGGGGTGGGAGCTGGCAGCCCAGCCAATAGAGCTCCTGTTCCTACCTCCCGCCTTTCCGCCTCCCCACGCCCCTGCCAAAAGCATGGTCCACACAGCTGCCCCAAGCCCGAGGTCAGCATGGGCTGCCCACCCGCCCATAAACAGGTCAGCTGCTTCTCCCGCCCATAGTTGCCCAATGGCTCAAGCATTTATCACTGAGGGAAAATGTCATTCCAATCTCAGTCCTCTCCAGCCTCTGTCATGTGCATAAACATGCTTTTGCAAAGCTGCCCTTTCCATTTCAGGAGGGAGGGTGGAGAAAGTCTTCCTGGGCTGAATGCAGTCCTCCCTGTTCACTCAGTGCTCACATTTATTGAGCACCTACTGTATGTTGGGAATTGCCAGGTGCTAGGCATCCGTGGGGCAGAGACAGTAAACACATCCTCCTAGAACCTGTTACCAAGAACCTGCCTTCTCATAGCATTCTTCCAGCACCCACTGCCACTTCCTTCCTTCTGCTCCTCACCTCTGCTCAGGGAGGGAACCCGAGCCTCTGCTGTGGAGTTTCATCCCAGCTCAGCCACTTGCCAGCTGTGCTGCCTTGATGTTGTTCAGTCGTGTCCGACTGTGAGCCCACAGACTGCAGCACTCGAGGCTTCCCTGTCCTCCACCATCTCCCAGGGTTTGCTCAAACTCATGTCCATTGAGTCGATGCCATACACCCATCTCATCCTCTGTCGCCTTTCTCCTCCTGCCCTCAATCTTTCCCAGCATCAGGGTCTTTTCCAATGAGTCGGCTTTTTGCATCAAGTGGCCACAGTATTGGAGTTCAGCTTCAGCATCAGTCCTTCCAATGAAAACCCAAGACTGATCTCCCTTAGGATGGACTTGCAGTCCAAGGGACTGTCAAGGGTCCAGCACCATAGTTCAAAAGCATCAGTTCTTTGGTGCTCAGCCTTCTTTATGGTCCAACTCTCACATCCATACATGACTACTTGAAAAACCGTAGCTTTGACTAGGCAGACCTTTGTTGGGAAAGTGATGGCTCTGCTTTTTAATACGCTGTCTAGGTTTCTCATAGCTGGAGAAGGGAATGGCAAACCACTGCAGCATTCTTGCCTTGAGAACCTCATGAACAGTATGAAAAGATTACCTTGATGAGCAAGTTGTTTATCCTCCCTGAGTCTCAGTTCATTAACCCTTCCTGCAAATATTGGCCAAAAAGTTCATTTAGGTTTTATTATAGGAAAACCACTTTTGGCCAACCCAGTATTGACTGAGCACCTACAGAGTAGAACCCAGCAGGGGCAGACAGCTAATGGACAACACCCTCAATAAGCAATTACACTGTAAGTCGTGTTAAGAGATAACTCACCGTGGAATGCAAAGTGTTTTCTTAAGGTGGATCGGAAGTGGGGTGGGGTCTCCAGGAGGCTGTGTGGCATTGAGAGGGTGACAGTTGAGTAAAAGACCAGAAGGAGGTGACATGCAGCTATGTGCGCTCCAGGCAGGGGACACAGCTGCCATCCTGTGGTGGGAGCGCACCTGGCATGGGGGAAGCAGAGAAAGGAGGCAGGATTGCTGAGGCACCCACTCTGGGGGTGAGAGCTGGGATGTAGAGGGCAGAAGTGAAATAGCATGTTAGATGGTGATCAGTGCTAAGGAGGAAATTGGCTTTATCAGTGAACAGACAGTAGTTTTGGACACCTAGGGCTGCCTGCTGAGAGCCAGGCCCAGGGTCAGGTCCAGAGAGGGGTGTGGCTATTAAGCACCCCGCAGTTCAGGCTGAGCTCTTGCCTTCAGGTCTGATTTGTCTCCAAGCCCCGGGATGAAGTCCTACCCCTTGACCCCCATCTGTCTGGAATCCGTAGAGGTGAAACCTTGAAACTCAGACTGGGTCTTGAACCCACAGTCTTTTAACTAAGATCACACACTTGGTCTCAGGACTTAATGAAGCTCAGGTTCTCCATGTCTCATCACAGAAAGAATTCAATGAGAGACGAAGTGATAGGTAAGAAGTGGATTTACTTAGAGAGAAACACACTCCACAGAGAGTGTGGGCCATCTCAGAGAGCGAGAGCTTTGGCACGGTACGGGGTTGTCAGTTTTTATAGAGCTGGGTAATTTCGTAGGCTAATGAGTGGGAGGAATATTTCAGCTATTTGGGGGAAGGGGTGGGGATTTCCAGGAACTGGGCCACCGCCCACTTTTTGCCCTTTAAAGCTGAGGCTCCCGGTCTAGTGGAGGTCCCCTCGGCCACCATCTGGGACCTGTTTGGTTCTAATCAGTCTGTGTTGCATACTCAGGCTGTATCATTCTTTTAAAGTCATCCCCTGCCCCCTTCCCTCCTGTTTCAGAGGTGGTCAACATACATTACAGACAGGCTCCAGGATGGTGCAGGATTTCTGGTCAACCAGAAAGAACAGGGGAGTTCGGAGGGCCCCCAGGTCTCTCCCCAGAGGATCTCAGATGTTGGGCTTTGCCTGTGCTCTTGTGCTTCCTAACATGATCAAGTGAAGGGGTCACAGGCACAGTGTGGTGAGTAGCCTAAATGGATTCCACTTAAAAATTCAGAGATTGTGAACTTCCTTCTTTTATGAAATATCCTTTTCTGAACTCATGGCAACCGTCAATGGTCATTGTTTAAAGACTCGACTTGGCAAAATAAAATCTTGGACGCCCTATATTCGCATTTCCCCCTATTTTTTTTTAATGTTTCTGCTTTACCCCAAAGGCTGGGAAGCCCTGGCTGGTTTGTACCTCCGCCAGACAGATGTGGCATCTGTGACCCCAGGAGGTGCCTGGTTGGCACAGGGTCACAGACAAGACTTAATTGTCCTGCTTTCGGTCGGCGGGGCAGGGGGGGTGGGGGTGGGGGGGGTGCAGAGGAGAAGAGCTAGAGTTACGAGAAGAAGCCAAGAGGAAGGGATGGACAGACAGAGCCAGCCAACAGGAGGGCAGTCTCCCAGGCTGCAGGGGAAGGTTCCAGCTCAGCGGAGCCAAGTGCAAGCAAGGCTGTGCATGGTGCGTGGTAATGAGGCTCCGAGTGAGGCTGCGGCTGAGCCAGCTGGACCCCATGGGCCCCGGGGCTGCCCCCCACCTACTCAGCTGCTGGAGCCATGGGCCCTGGGGTCTGATAGATGTGGGTTCCAAATCAACCTTGAGCTTTCACCTTGCCTGGGTACCTTGGACGTGTAATATATTGACCACCTTGGTCCTATTCTGACCTGCAAACTCAAGTAATGGTGGCTGTGAGAACTGAGTGGGATCACACAGTGTCTGCTGAAAGCAAAGGAGCAATCAGAGGCCCCCTGACCCAGTGAGAGAAGCCACATTGGCAGGGCGGTGGAGGGGGGTGCCTCCTACTCTGTCAAAGGGTTCTGAGTTAGTAGGGAGGAACTCGAACCCTCGAAGGGATCAGATGCTGCCCCACACAGAGTTGTACCTCTTGTTTACTGAGCAGGGACGTTTGAGCCTGGTGCTAACTACCCACAGAGGGTTGTCTCCACTGAGGGGTAGGTGCCTGAGGAGGTGGGTACCTGTGTGCCCATTTTGCAGCTAGTAAGGAGGAGGCTGAGATCCAAACCCAGAGAACTTTATCCTAACTAAGGTGCTTGTCATTCTCCCATTCTACATTGCATTTACAAAGACTGGCTGGAGAGGTAGTGAGTTCCCTGTCCTAGGAGATGTGTAAGTATAGACTTGTTCATCATTTAGCAGGAAATGATGGCAGGAATTATCAGAAACAGGTTGCATGATTGGCCCAGATAATTTTTTTTTTCACTTAAAGATCATTTATTGAACTACAAGTATATATTTATATGGGACGTTCCAAAATTTTAAATTAGAATTTTGTAAACTCCTCCAAATTAATTTGTAAGATGTATTTTTCAATAGTAGTTGGCCTGGTCATAACAGGAAAAACATTCAAGAGAATGGTAGAAACCCAAGTTCAGTATCGTGATTACCTCTGGGAAGGGAGAGAAATTGGATTAGGGAAGAGCAGAGGGGAGCTTCAAACTGTGTATTAGTTAGGCCTAGATAATATTTAACATTTTACTTTATTTTAATGTTTTTGGCCACACTGCATGGCATGTGTTCGAACAGGGATGGAACCCGAGCCCTCTGCATGGACGCGTGGAATCTTAACCACTGGACTGCCAGGGAGGTCCTCTAACATCATGTTAAACAGGGACTTCCTGTAATTTTACGATAAGGACCTTGTCTTACCCTCCTTGGTCTCACCTGCTCCCAGGATACCTAGAACAGAGCAGTGTACCCTGTGGTCCCTCAAAAACTGTTGAAATAATGAAAGGGTGGAGTCACAGGCATGTCCATGCGGCTCAGTGAGAAAAGCAAGGTCCAGGGAAGTAGAGGGGAAATTCTGCAAACACTGGGGCCACGATGCGAGCGCACCCTCTGCTTCCTCCTCTGAATGCAGGTTCCAGGCCACTTGAAGATGAGCAACAAGGGAGGTAAGACACAGGAGACCTGAGTTCGATCCCTGGGTCAGGAAGATCCCCTGGAGAAGGCAACGGCAACCCACTCCAGTATTCTTGTCTGGAGAATCTCATGGACAGAGGAGCCTGGCGGGTTACAGTCCATGGGGTCACAAAGAGTTGGACATGACTGGACAACTAACACTTTCAGTTTCAAGTAAGACACCTGCCACTGTGCCTAGCCTAGCAGGTGCTAACTGTTAGTTTTTGTTTTAAAGTCAGATGAATACCTGCTCACTGCCCATTTTTAAGTGTTGGGATTAAAGGTGCATGCTCTAAGTCAGACAGAACTGAGCTGAAGCTCTGGCTCTGTGAGCCTCAGTTTCCACATCTGTAAAATGAGAATAGTAATTATAGCTACCTTCTGGGCTCACTAGGAGATCCAGAGTGAATGCGTGGGCAAGTGCTTCATTCTGGGACTGTTATTTAATCCTACTCCATCTCCCTTCAACCCCATCTGGTTCTGAAAGGGCTCAGTTGAGTTTCTTGAAGCATCTGAGGGGAAGGCAGACCCTGTTTTACAGATGAGGACACAGGTGGGAGGGTAAATGACTTCTGGAGAGAGAGTAATAATAATAATAACATAACAGCTATTGTTTATTGAGCTGCCAAGATTCATATATATACTCTCCTTGGATTCGCAGACAAGAAGTTGACGATCAGTTCAGTTCAGTTCAGTCACTCAGTCGTGTCCAACTCTTTGCGACCCCATGAATCGCAGCACGCCAGGCCTCCCTGCCCATCACCAACTCCAGGAGTTCACTCAGACTCACGTCCATCGAGTCAGTGATGCCATCCAGCCATCTCATCCTCTGTCATCCCCTTCTCCTCCTGCCCCCAATCCCTGCCAGCATCAGAGTCTTTTCCAATGAGTCAACTCTTCGCATGAGGTGGCCAAAGTACTGGAGTTTCAGCTTTAGCATCATTCCTTCCAAAGAAATCCCAGGGCTGATCTCCTTCAGAATGGATTGGTTGGATCTCCGATAGTTATACCCATTTGACAGATAAAGCGAGAGAGATTCAAAGAGGGGTCAATTGGCTCAGGATCGCCTACTTAAGGAGTTCATGCTGGAACCACGTGATTTGCCTTTGCAGCTCATGGCTTTGTGGAACTTGAAGCTTCCTGGGTGCCCAGAGGGGAAGTCCAGGTCCCTGTGCCCCTACTTCAGAGGCTGACTGAAGGTGCTTTGTCTTCCAGAGCAGAACCACTGGGCCTCACCGCCAGCTGCTAAACAAACTTCCTACCCACGGGCTGGACTGTGCAGGTCTGCCCCTGAGGGTTGACAGGAGGCCAAGATAAACCCCGAAGCCTCCCTCCCAGTCCGGCCAAGCCCAGCCACCTGGTGGGAAGGGCAGCACCGGGCAGGGGGCCTGTGTGTTGGTGAGCTTTGCCTGCTGACCGCCTGCTCCCCGCTGTCCTCTTCCTCCATAGGAGTTCCTCTGCGACCAAAAGTTCAGTGATGAAGAGAACCTGCCAGAAAAGCTCGCAGCCTTTAAAGGTGAGCTGGGGCTGGCTGCCCCCCATCCCCAGGAGAGCTGGGTGGCCCCCCTTGCCCTCACACATAGCATTCCTCACCCACAGGGCCAGGCTGCACCCCGGTTTCATCCAAAACACCCCACTTCCGGGCGGACTATGAGACAGGGTGTCCAGCCCCGGGGACACCCTTTGCCCGCAGGCCCCGGGCCCACCCTGGCCCTCTCTCCCCTCCGCTGCCCAGTATGGCTCAGGTTGGCTCCTGCCCGCTTCTGCCCAGGCCCGCCCTGCTCGCTCCCGGGGCCCCAGGACACAATCAGCTCTTTGTCGCCCTGCTTGCCTCCCCTCCTCCGCGGTGGAGCGTCTCGGGAGCCCCTGCGGAGAATGGACGTTTGTGTCGCCACAGTGGGGCAGGGGGCAGAGTTTCTGCCCATTGAATCCCCAGCAGCACAGGATGAAAAGAAAACAGGGCCCAGGAGCCCGCGCGGGGCGGGGGCGGCAGAAAGGTCCCTCTGTTCTGGGCTCTGGTGCTTGGTTTCCAGCCAGCGGCTTGAAAGGAGAGGAGCTGTGCACAGAAGGAGCCGGACAGACCCACCTTTGGTGCCCAGGAGATGCACTCTGGGTGTGGGAGCCCTGGGCGCGCTGGGGGACCACTCGAACTTGGCATTGTGGGCATCCTCACTGCTCCAGGGCAGAGAGCTGGCCAGTGCTCCTCGGACCGCTTACAGCTCAGCCGTCCTTGAGGCAGGACACCAACGGCTGAGCGTGTGCTGAGCGCTGACCTTGTGCTCAGGGTTGCAGATCTCCCCGCCTCAGCCCAATCCAAGCTGCGAGGAGATGGTGCAGATGAAGAAACTCAGGCTCAGAGAGGTGGTGACATTTGCCTGGGGTCACACAGCTCACTACTGGCAGAGCTGGGGCTTGAACCAGTATTGGTCTTACTCCAAAGCCTCTGCTCTTAACCATTACACAATTGGTGCTTTTTACATCATAAAGAAAGAAGAAAGGAAGAAAGAAGGCAAAGAAGTAGAAGACAGACACTCCCGCCCTGGCGGGTCCTTCTGCCCCCCCTTCCCTGTGCCAATGCAGAGCGGCCGGTCTCTAACAGGGTCACTCTTCAGAGGTGGCTCTGAGAGGAGGGATAGAGGTCCCTCCACGCTCCTGGTCCTCATTGGGATGTAGGATGGGGTCCATCCTGGGACCATAGGAAGATACCTCGGAAGTGAAGGGAATGTGGAAGTTTTAAATCACTCACTCATTTTATCTCCAAATGAGTCCTACTAGGCACCAGGCCATTTGGGACCTGGGGGCCACAAGGAACACACACACAGGGCAGCCCCCTGGCCAAAGGAGCCCGTGTCCTCGTGGGGGAAGGGTGGTGAAGAGAGAGCAAGGGAGTGGAAAGTGTGTCAGATGATAGTAGGTGCTTTGTGGGGGTGACGGGGCCCAGTTAGAAAGGCTGGAGGCCCCTGAGAGCAAGAGGAAAGGCCCTGAGAATTCCTGGAGGGACATTTCAGGCAGAGGGGTGGCAAGGCTAAAGCAGGAGCATGTGGGAGATGGGCCAGGAGCCGTAACATGCTGCTGCGGGGAGCAGGGTGGGATGGGGGACATTGAAGGGGAGAGGCAGGCCTGGAGTCTGGAGGGCAGACGCTTGTGAAGGTCACGGGGCCTTGCAGATCACTGGGAGGATCTTGGGTGTCTCATGCTGGCTGCTCAGTGCAGAAGAGACCCCGAAGGTTCTGCCCTCCTGTGGCAGGGGCGACCTGCCCAAGGCCTCAGGACTTCCCTGCACACACTGCCTTCTCAGGAGATACCAGGCTCATTCTTCCGACCCCTTGATCCAGGAGGTCGAACTCCAAGTCTGTAGCGAGGTTTGCAGGGAGTGTCCGGGAACCCCGGGGCACTGTACATGGCACGTTGCAGTCAAGGGCAGCTGCACGAGCATTTGTCCTAAGAGAGCATCAGGTTCTCAGTGAAACCCATGAGCCGCCTACAAAAGATCAGAACTGTGGGGACTTCTTAGCTTGGAGGTTCTCTCACCCAGCTGCCCATCTGAATCACCTGAGATGCTCTGAACCCACCAATTCCTGCCCCCAAGATCTGCTTCCCAAATCCTGCAGATCCGCCTCCCCGGGGCCAGGTATTTATTTCAGTCTCTTCACAGATGGTTGGGATGCAGCCAGCCTGCACTGCTGGGGGTCTGGGGCAAAGCAGCTGCCCATCTTGGCAGAGGGTCAGAGTGGAGCCTGGGCATCTTTCTCCACCTCGCCTGCTGTCAAAAGGTGCAGTGGGGGTGAGCCCTTTCTCCAGAGACAACAGCTGAAATGGCAGGACTTGGCATCGAGCCCCCCAAGTGGGGTGAGGAGGCTGGTGTGGGCTCCCTGAAGACCCAGCCAGTTACCCCCCAGGGGAGTCACTGGGGCCCTGCTAATGCCAGTTTTTGCTCTGTGATTTCCAGAGAAGTACATGGAGTTTGACCTGAACAATGAGGGCGAGATTGGTAAGTGAGACCCCAGGGGTGTGGGGCTGGGGGAGGGGAGGCAGTTTGATGGGTCGGGGGTGGCAGGTCAGAGAGTCCTCCTGCCTCACCAGCCTGTGGTTTCCCAGTGAACCCTCCTTCCAGCATTTCTCCTCCTCCTCTGTCTTCTCTCGTTTTTCTCCTTTTTGAATATTTTTATCCTGTTTTCTTTAAAAATGAAATGTGAAAGTGTTCGTCATTCAGTCACGTCTGACTCTTTGCGACCCCATGGACTGTAGCCTGCCAGGCTCCTTTGTCCATGGGATTCTCCAGACAAGAATACTGGAGTGGGTTGTCATTCCCTTCTCCAGGGGATCTTCCCCACCCAGGGATTGAAGCCGGGTCTCCTGCATTGCAGGCAGATTCTTTACCATCTGAACCGCCAGGGAAACCTCTTTAAAAATAGGGGGTTATTAAATTAATACATCATCACTATAAAATGGTTTGGAAATCACCGCAAAGCACAGGGACAAAATATGTCACCACAACCCCACCTCCCAAAATACATCACCACAACCCCAACCCCAATAGCTTCCTTCCATTCTTTGTGCTAATCACAAGCAGTTTTATACCACTTTAGAGCCTTTTTTAAAAAATAATATCTTGTTTGTATTTTGACATATGATTCATTTTTTTGAACTATAATTAATGGCTGCATAATATTCCATTGTGGGGATGGACTATGATTTATTCACCCGACACCTTAGCATCGCCCTTTCAGATGATGTCTGGTTTTAAGTCTTACTGGTACTCCCACGAAGGACGTCTTTGTATGTCAGTCCCTGTCCACACTGATGATTATTTCTTTAGAGTAAATCTCAGGAATTAGGCATTCTGGGTTAAAGCCTTTTGAAGCATCTTGCCAAGTTGCCATCCGGAAAGGTCTTGCCAATTTAGTTTGGCCCACAGCGTGCGGGGAACGGTTCACTCCTTTCTGTAGAGCGTTGTCCAGCCTTCATTGAAATGTCCTGGACATACTGGCACCTCGGTTTGACATCAGTGCGGCCCACCCTGCCTCTCCGGGGAGCTGGTCCACCCCTCCCCCGGCCCTAAAATTGGCCCCCACCCTACCCCCACTCCGCTGTTTGCTGACCCATTGTTCATGGAACAATCAGAAGGAAATTGCCTCAGATCTTGGGAGCCAGGAGGTCAGAGGCAGCAGCTCCTCGGGGTGCCTCCCTTGTTTTTCTTGAATTTGGTTCATTTGTTGGCTTTCTTGCTCTGTAGGCTGTTCTGGGCCCCCTCTCCCTTCCAGCAAGGTGGAGCCTGGGACTGTGGGGTGGGAGAGGCAGGTCGGGGAGGAGCTGGCAGCCAGCACCCGGGAAAGCGATTTCTGATGCATGGGTCAGGCCGACTCTCTGATCCCACTTTGCTGGACTCGATTTCCCGGGTGGCTGGAGCAGTGGACTCATGGTCACCCGAACCTCAGGCAGCCGCAGGGAAAAAATAGAATGAAGAGGAGCTGTGTGTCAGGGGCATCCTGTGCATCCTCACTCCACACGATCCCATTGACTATTTGATCACTGATGGCTGAAGATTCAGAGAGGTTAAGGAGTTTGCCCCACATCCCACAGCCAAGAATAGCAGAGCTGGATTCCAAACCAAATCTGCCTGACTTTAGAAGACCATGTCCCTAACCCCTAGTCCATACTGCCTCTGAAGAGGGCAGGGAGGGTGTGATGGGCTTATTCTCCCAAGAAGAGAAAAGTCATTGCCTGCAGTCTCCAGGGAGGGGCCATCCTGCTGGGTTTCTTCTGGGCATGGGGTGCCACCTGGGAGCTTCCCAACTTGGCCCAGCAGCCTGTCCCCACTTAACAGATCTGCTTCTCTTCTGGCAGATCTAATGTCTTTGAAAAGGATGATGGAGAAGCTTGGGGTCCCCAAGACCCACTTGGAGATGAAGAAGATGATCTCGGAGGTGACAGGTGGGGTCAGCGACACCATCTCCTACCGAGACTTTGTGAACATGATGCTGGGGAAACGCTCGGCGGTCCTTAAGCTGTGAGTACCTCCTGCCTCTCCTGGGGTCTCTGGAGGCAGAGTTACCGTGTGTGGAGAGGTTCCTGGCTCGGCACCTGAGCCAGTCCCCCGCCAGGAGGTAATTTATTTCTCTGACTCACTGGGCAAGGTTCTTAACTTCGCTGAACCTGATGTCTCATCTATCAAATGGTCCCGTTAATAAGTACCTTGCCCGCAAAATGAGCCCATAGCAGAACCTAGCGAAATCAGTGCTCGGTAAGTGGCAACGGTGATGGTGATGACGATGATGATAACTGCACAGCTGAGACCTTCTGACCCTCAGCTTCCTCCTTTGTAAAATGACTCTGCTACCCCACAGATTGTTGTGAGCATAATCTAGAGCAAAAACCAGCTCAAAAGGTAGGTAGTGTTCAATCTTGATGCTGTTTCTTTTTTTTTTTTTCCCAATTCTGCTTCTTTAAAAAAAATTTTTTTGGCTACAGTGGGTCTTTGTTGCGGCACAAGAGTCCTTTGTTGCTTCTCTAGTTGTGGCATGCAGGCTTCATCACACCACGGCATGTGGCTCTTAGTTCCCCGACCAGGGATTGAACCTATATCCCCTATCCTGGAAGATAGATTCTTAACCATTGGACCACCAGGGAAGTTCCTCTTAACGCTATTTCTTGCTACTGAAATGACTTTGGGAATATTATTTTCAGCCCCTGAGCCTCAGTTCCTTCACCTGTAAGATAGAGATGATCTTATGTATCTTGCATGAAGTGTTGTCCTGAGGGTTAATGAGCTAATACATATGAGGAGTCCAGCACCTGGCTGATGGCAAGCGCCTAGTGTGTGGTAACCAAAATCCCAGTTTGCATGTACTTCCCCACTGGAGAGCAGCGGAGAAATTCCTTGGAGAGTCCCACAGTATTTGTTCAGACTGTAAAGGACCCTTGCTTGGATTTTATAAGATTAATTTAAAAAAATTGAAACAGTTGATTTATGATATTGAGTAAGTTTCAGGTCTATAGCAAAGTGATTCAGTTATACATGTGCGTGCGTGCCTGCATGCATGTTGAGTCACTTCAGTCGTGTCGCTGTGGAACCCTGTGGACTGTAGCCGACCAGGCTCCTCTGACCATGGGATTCTCCAGGCAAGAACACTGGAGTGGGTTGCTGTGCCCTCCTTCAGGGAATCTTCCCAGCCCAAGGATTGAGCCCACATCTCTTGGGTCTCCTGCATTGGCAGGCGGTTTCTTTACCACTGGTGCCATCTTGGAAGCCCAGTATGTATATATATTTTTTCAGATTCTTTTCCATTAGGGGTTATTATGAAATGTTGAATATAGTTCTCTTTGCTATACAGTAAATCCTTGTTGTTTATCTGTTTTATGTACAGTGGTGTGTTTGTGTAAGGTTAACCAAATGTACTAATGTAAAATATACCTGTCTCACTTTACAAAGAGTAAAGCTGAGTGACCTGCTCATGAGCCCATGGGTTTCAGGCTGGTCAGAGCGTTTAGTGTGGGGCGGGATGATCAGGAGGTGTGATAGGAAGACCATACAGGTGAGATCACACCGCACCTGAATGGCTAGGTGGTAGCAACAGGAGTGATGATAAAATACACCTAAGATTCAGTGGATATTTACTCTGTATTGGGCCCCAGTCTGCACGTTGACTCCTTAGATTTGTCATTTATGAATTCAGTAAATATTTATTGAGCACCACCTCTGTGCCAGGAATTATGCTTGGTGCTGGGGACCCATGAATTACTTACATTCTAATGACAGGAGACAGACAAAAACAAGGCAAAAACCCCAAACACCAGGTTGCAATAGGGCAGCACACAGAAAAATAAAGTGGGCAAGAGGACTAGAAAGAGGCGGGGTAGTGGAGAGGGAGGATCTCAGTGAGGTGACGTTTGACCAGGGCCCTGCGTGAGGGGGATGTGAAGAGATGAGGTGGGGGAAGCTGCACGTGCAAAGGCCCTGTGGCACAGCCGTGCTTTGATGCTCAAGGAATAGCATAAAGCCTAACAAGGCCTGTGTGCCTGGAGGACACTGAGTGAAGGGTGAGTCTGCAGAGATGGGCAGGGGCCAGACGATGCGGGGCCTTGTCGTCCACGGTTGATTTAGCATTATTTGCTTATTTATTTTTGGCTATGCTGGGTCTTCATTGCTGCATGTAGGCTTTCTCCAGCTGCAGTGAGCGGGGGCTACTCTTCGTTGCAGTGTGCGGGCTTCTCATTGCAGTGGCTTCTTTTGTTGCAGAGCACAGGCTTGAGGCACGCGGACTTCAGCAGTTGCAGCTCTTGGGCCCTAGAGCACACAGGCTTCAGCAGTTGCACCACGCAGGCTCAGGAGTTGCAGCTCATGGGCTCCAGAGCACAGGCTCAGTAGTTGTGGAGCCCAGGCATAGTAGCCCTGCGGCCTGTGGAATCTTCCCAGATCAGGGAATGAACTCGCCTTCCCCCGCATTGGCAGGCAGATTCTCATCCACTGCACCACTAGGGAAGTCCCATGGAGCTGACTTTTAAAAGGTCTCCCTGACTGCACTGGAGGAAGAGTGGCTGCAGGCAGGTTGTTAGGAGACTCACACGCTTGTGCAAGTAAGAAATGAGGTGCTCAGCCTGGAGGGGCTGAAGTGCAGGTGGGCAGGGGCTGTTGGAGTCGGGGGTGATCTTGGAGTTAGAGCTGGCAGGGTTGCTTCCAGGTTTAAAGGAAAACAAGGAGTCTGATGGTTGTAAGGTCTGGGTTCTGAGCTGACTGAGTGATGGTGCAGTTTGCTTTGAGAGAAGAGCAGGGGGCAGGTGGGACTTGAGCTCAGTTTTGATGTATTGACTTGGAAGTGCCCCTAGACACACAAGGGGAGAGGTTGAGGAGGGAGCTGGCTGTGCAGGTCTGGTGCTCAGAGGCCCTTTGTGGACGATCGAACCTTGGATGGGATTCAGAGCCAGGGGCCTGAAGGAGCCTACCCAGGGAGGGAGACCAGAGGGAGGAGAACACTGTCGCTTGGAAAAGCTCCAGGATGTGAGCGCTTTGGGCATCATCACATTTAGTTGGAAACACTGAGCATGTGTTGAGTATCTTGCTTGTGGCACCAGCTGGGAAGGAGTAGGGCTGGGATTCCTTCCTGAGGCTATACCTTGAACCCCCACCCTCTGCTCCCCAGACTTTACTGTCAGAGCAGTGGGAGATTTTTGAAGATCTGGGTTTTGAGCAGACCCACAGCGCAGACTAGCCCTGCCTCCTCCAGGCAGCATGGTCGGGGGAGGCACATGACCCAGAAGTCTGAAGTCTGGAATCTCATTCTGCCTGTGTGGCTCTGAGTCACATTGCCCCTTGGCACCTCAGTGTTCTCCTCTGTAAAATGGGACCATCTGCCTGCAGAGGCTTCTGGGGAAATCCCCCTGGAGAGAGGATGCAAAGGCATTCTGTGGTGGTCCCTGCAGATGTGAGGGCCGGGATGATCTTTCCCTGGATGAGGAAAAGAGTTCTAATCCTGTTTTGTGTTGTTTTCTTTTTTTTTTCCTCACCACTTCCAAACCAGAGTCATGATGTTCGAAGGAAAAGCCAATGAGGGCAGCCCCAAGCCAGTCGGGCCCCCTCCAGAGAGAGACATCGCCAGCCTGCCCTGAGGACCCCTGCCTGGACCTGCCTCGCCCTCCCCACTCTCTTCCTCCCTCCTGACCTCACCCTTCGTGACTCACTGTGACCTCTTATTCATTTTGTTTGGTCGTCGTGTGTTTGTTTTTTTCTTCAGCAGAATCAGTGATCTCTTTGTATAGCACAAATGATCTGCCTTAAAGGGGCCCTGGGTTGGGGAGTCCAGATCGCCTCCCTCTCTTTTTCCTTGCGTCTCCCCTCCCTGTGCAGAAGGGCTGACATTAAACCAAAAACCAGACGGAACAGGGCCAGGACAGGGAGACCAGAGCCTGTGATTCCCGCACGTGCAGCTGGCACTCTTTGTCCTTCCAGGTCTCTGAGCTGAGTCCTGGCATCCTGGCCTGGCCCTGGTGAAGACCTCAGCCCACTTTTAGAAGACCCTGGAGTTGGGATAAGGCTGTAAGGTCTCGTTAGGGTTTCCTCAGACAGGGATCTTGGGTGTGCTAGGATGTGGCCACGCAGGGTCCCACCTCCCCGGCTGGTCTCCCCCCGTCCACGCCTTGTCTTATTCTCAGTGAGGTGACAGAAGGAGACGAGGAGAGGGGCTTGGCAATGTGAGCCCTTCCAGAAGTTTCCAGAGGAATCCTCTAATCTTGCCCCCGGCCACACCTTTACAGGCAGCTCAGAAGGAGGCTGCAGTACCCCCTGACCCTTGCTGGGGCTTCAGAGGTGGAGGGGATCCTGGGGCCTTGGGGAGGGGTTTAGCTCAGTCTAGTCCCACCTTTCAGGGAGGATGTTGAGGGCGATGGGGTAGGCGGGCGAGGACTTCAGTGCTCATGGCAAAGAGAGGCAGCACACCACTGTTAAGCCAGGAGCTGAGAAATAGGTGGCCTGATCTGCTTGAAACCTGACTCTGCTTCCTCGTTTGCCTCCACACCTTCCGTACACCACTCATTCATTTGTTCTCATTCATTCACTCAGCCACTCAGCAGATATTTATTGACAACCTATTACAAGCTTTAAGCCCCCACCCCCACCCCACTTTGTCCTGACATGTGCTGTGCCCACTGTCTCTCTGATTCATCTCTCTGTTTCCAAATCACTCAAAACCTTGAGCCTGGGAATTGGATCAGGGTCACCTGTGTTTTTTATTATGGACTAGAGTTTTAGAGCCCTGAGCCACCCTGTGGGTTAGCTGGGGCAGGCCTCTCAGTTCACAGGTGACAAAACTGTGGTGACCCACAGGGATTAAGTGCCTTGTCCAAGGTCAGGGGTTTATCTGGAGATGGGGGATCTGGACTGGGGCCTGGGTGTTCAGATACCCTCTGCCCTTGCCTCGTCTCTGCTCTGGGCTGGCCTCAGTCAGTGATGAAAACCAGGGAAGGGACAGGGAGGGGCAGTCTCCTAGGTCAACCCTCGGGGAGGGCCCTGGGCCAGGATTCACCCTTCCTAGTGCCTCTGAGGCAGGATCAGCAGGGCCGTCAGCCTTGATCCCACCTGTATTCTATAGTCCCTTCCCCTGCCCACTCAGGACTTAGATGCACTCATCCATTGCACATGTTTATAAGCACCTGTTACCGGCCAGTACTGAAAAGAACAGACTTAGAGTCTAGTGGGGAATTCAGACCCTGGTGATGAATGTTGGGAAAGAGGAAGCTATGAGGTGACTACATTGCAATCCTAGGGGCCTAACTGGGCCCAAGACTGGGCAAGAGTCCTGCAGAAGACTTTGAAAAACTTCAAGTGGGAAAGTCTGGGGGCTGTTGGAGGCTGGAGCCAGTGTGAGCTCCCCGTGGCTCCTTTGACCCATAATCAAGGACCCAAGGAGCTGACTTGACGACAGTTTTTGAGGAAGTGGAGCAGGTAGGGGGTGGGGATATGGCCAGGTTGGATTAATCCACTGGTCTTGACCAGTTCAGGAACAAGATTATTCGGCCATGACTGGCTGATCTTCAGTCTAAGGAGGTACTTCAAATGCATGAGCCTAGTTGAAGTTTAAACCCCAGCAAAACATTCCTCCCTGTAAATGTAAAATCTCACCCCCACATCTCCTCCCCTGCTCCCACCCCCGAGATCCTTAGCTGAGCAAGTGTCTATCTCCTCCCCTTCCCACTGCCTCTCCTTTCTGGGACAGGCTGAGACGTTTGAGCAAGGAAATGCCTTCCTTGACCTTTCATCATAGTGTATCTGTACCTTACTCAGACAAGAGGGCAGACCCATCTAGGCTTAGTGCAGTGGTTACACACTTTACAAGATTGCAGGAAGCCTCTTTAAGGGAGGAGAGCAAGTGGGCGTGTTTTCAGCTTTTTGAAAGAGCAGGAAAGGGTTCTCTCACTGGATGGGGAGTGTCCTGGGAAACCCCACCAGTTCCTTCATCATTTCTTGGAATGCAGCTCCTGAAGGGAGAGAGTCTCAAGAGTGGTTGCTGGAAAGGGAGGTCTGCATGTATTTCAGACTGTGGTTATTAGCTATAGGACTCTTACTTCTTTGGCTAAGGGCTCAGCTTCTTAGATGTCAGCTGCCTTCTTTCTGAAAGACCAAATCTAACTAATGTAACCAGCAACTTGGGGACTGCCAAGTATGGCTTTGTCCCTGCCATTCAAAGGAAGGAGTGTGTCGGGCAAGTTAAGGTGGATGCAGTATGTGTGTGTGTGTGCGTGTGAGTGTGTGTGATACTGGATATCATCTCTACAGACTGGAAATAAAACATACAAACTTATCCATGTCTTGACTGGTGTATTCTGGGGATGGCTCTGACACTCAGGAAATTCAGAAGAGCTAGCTCATATAGTGACAAAGTGAATGACTGTATCTGTGTACCAGGCTGTTAGACATTGAACTTCCTTTACTGCATACAGCAACCCCGTGAGTAAGGTTCTAGTGTATCAGCCTTGCTTGAAAAATGAGAAGCAGGCTTGGAGGAGATAAGCAGTTTGCTGAAAACCAAATAGTAAGCAGTACAATACACCCCCTGGAGCTGACCCATGTGATCCAAATTAAGAATCTGTGTCCTAGAGTGTCTATAATATTCCACTACAAAAATCTCTCCTTTGGACTGTGTAACAGTTGGCAATCAGCATATCCAGACATGCTGAATTCTAATCAGGCCTTCACCACTTTTTGACTGAGAGGAACTTGGGAATCTTCTTGACTTCCCTGTGCTTCCAGTTGCCTCATCAATTAAATGGCAATGATAATCCCTAGGTGACTAGGACGTCTTGAATATTCAATTACACATGGCTCAGCTGGTAAAGAGACCGCTTGCAATGCAGAAGACCTGGGTTCAATCCTTGGGTTGGGAAGATCCCCTGGAGAAGAGAAAGGCTACCCACTGCAGTATTCTGGCCTGGAGAATTCCATGGACTGTATAGTCCATGGGGTCGCAAAGAGTCGGACACGACTGAGAGACTTTCACTTTCACTGGCTCTTGCTCCAGAAATGACTACCTTAAAAGGAGTAAACAAAGCTGATCGCTGGGGCCCTTTAATCTCCCCTTTCAGCCTTCAGAAACACCAGGGGAGAGGCCCCGTCCCATCAATTTTCTGAACACCTTTTCCTTCCACACCCCGTCCAAAGCCTTTCTCAGGAGCTGCTCCTTGGAAATATTTCTCAAGTTCCTAACATCTCTGAAATCGAAAGTATTAATAACCACCTACATCCAAAGATTACTGTGAAGCCTCAACGAAACGAGCGTGGATATCTCGCGCTTGCACTACCGACTAAAGGAAACCCACACGAGGCGAGCCCACGCCACCTGCAGACGACAGCGGCGGCCTGGGAGCAGCCGGGCGCAGGCGCAGTGACTGCCAGGCCACGCCTCCTCCTCTTCCGAGCCGGCCAATGGGAGGCGGTGGCCAGGAGGCGGCCGCGCGACTTCAGAAGGTCCCCTCAGCCTTCCTCAGCCACGCCGCGGGCCGAAATGCGTGCCGTCACCAAAAGCGCGCCGGAAGTGCGAGTTGTGCATCTCGTCGCAAGCTCTGAGGGGAGGAAGTTGGCCTCGGAAAGACCTGGGCTGTGTGGGCCAGGCCGCGGACGGCGGCGGTGGGGGCTCCTTTCACCAACTGAGGCCGCGCGATGGGAGATGAAATGGATGCCGTGATCCCTGAGCGGGAGATGAAGGTCAGGTGTTGGCCAGGGCCTCCCACCCTTCCTTAATTCTGGTATTGCCTTGGCGCCTCCCTGACCCGGGAAGCGCGGGTGTCCGCTGCCCCGCCTCCTGACTGAACGGTGTGAGGCGATGCAAGTTCTTGTCTCCAGAGCGTCCTGGAGCGCTCTGCCGTGCAGCCGGCGTGAAAGCCCCACGGAATGTACTTTCCGCGTCCCCTGCTGGTCTTGTGCGAGCCTCCTGAGTTATCGTGGTTACTTTAATGTGGTCGTCGGAGTATGGGAATAACTGTTGTTTATTGAGCGTTTACTTGCATGCCAGGCGTTGGTAACTATCACAGCGACCCTAGGAAGTACTTGGTAAGTAGAGGAGCAAATAGAGGCTCGGAAAGTTAACTTACCCAAAGCCGCCCTTGACAGGCGGAGTGAAATCTAGGTTGTTGTGAGCAGAGGAGAGATTCTCTCTCTGTCGCTGAATTTCAAGCCTGTAACCCAGGCTTGCTTAACGCAGAGCAGGGATCATCCCTTATCCTACAGGCGCTTTTGTTGTGTTTAGTCGTTTCCGACTCCTTGGGACCCCATGGACTGTAGCCCCCCCGGATTCCTCTGTCCATGGGATTCTCAGGCAAGAATACTGGAGTGGGTTGCCAAGCCCTCCTCCAGGGGATCTTCCTGACTCAGGAATTAAACCCATGTCTGCCGCTTTGCAGGCAGATTCTTTACCATCTGAGCCACCACGGAAGCCCACAAATCCTTTAATTAACTAGATTTGGAGGTCCGTTTTTGGCACTGGAAATCCTTCTGAAGTCAGGAAACTTGAGAGGACCAGATGATCCAAATCTCAGCTTAGTTCAGTCGCTCCAGCATGTCCAACTCTTCGACACCATGGACTGCTCACACTCATGTCCATAGAAAGGAAATATTAATAAGTCATGGGAAGATTTTAGGCATTTGGACAACAACTCACTGAAATGCATTAGGAAGTAGTAATCCATACCATGTTAAGAGTAGAAGTCTCTTCTTAAGAATCTCTGCCAAGGGTGACCAACCCAATGAGTGTGTGCCCTGTTCCTCATGTAGGTTGGGGCAGAAGGATAAAAAGGTTTTAGAACCACAGACTCAGAAAATGGTGGTCTCCCATTGAGTTTCTGATTACCAAGACCCAGAGGTTATCAGGATGAGAATTAACAAAAAACTGAAAACTTTATGGTGCTGGAGAAGACTCTTGAGAGTCCCTTGGACAGCAAGGAGATCAAACCAGTCCATCCTAAAGGAAATCAGTCCTGAACATTTATTGGAAGAACTGATGCTGAAGCTGAGGCTCCAATTCTTTGGCCACCTGATGCGACTGACTCTTTGGAAAAGACCCTGATGCAGGGAAAGACTGGGGGCAGGAGGAAAAGGGGGCGACAGAGGATGCGATGGTTGGGTGGCATCACTGACTCAATGGACATGAGTTTGAGCAAGCTCTGGGAGTTGGTGACGGACAGGGAAGCCTGGCATGCTGCAGTCCATGGGGTCGCCGAGAGACTGAACTGAACTATGGTCTCATCTGGAAATCCGTGTGGATTTCTGATCACCATACACAGTTGCAATTACGAAGATTATTTCAGTTACTCTTTTACCAAATATGTTTAAATATCACATCCAAGGGAATTAGTATGTGGGGATCCTGTAGAAAACACCATGTAGCGTAGTGTAGTGAAAGTCACTCAGTCATGTCCAACTCTTTGCGACCCTGTGGACTATATATAGTCCATGGAATTCTCCAGGCCAGAATACTGGAGTGGGTAGCCTGTCCCTTCTCCAGGGTATCTTCCCAACCCAGGGATCAAACCCAGGTCTCCCGCATTGCAGGGAGATTCTTTACCACCTGAGCCACAAGGGAAGCCATAGGAAACACCATAAAGGTACACAAATGAAGGCTGAGAAAGGCTGTCTTTGGTTTTTATGTCTTAGAGTGTAAGCAAAAGGAAATTTACATTCTTTTCACTAAAACCTTGATTTAAAGATAGATTTAGAATTGAAGGGAAAAAAATATGTAGAGTACAACTTAACGTGTGCATGCTCAGTTGCATCCAACTTTTGCAAGTCCATGGACTGTAGCCCACCAGGCTCCTCTTTCCATAGAATCTTCCAGGCAAGGATATTGGAGTGAGTTGGCATTGCCTCCTCCAGGCGATCTGCCCCACCCAGGGGTGAAACCAGCCACACAGTCTTTACTCTTAGGGTAATATATATTTTGCTGTACCAGAATATGACAGGTAATCTAACGTCCTGTTTGTCCTGAATTGATCTTGTTTTGACCCTGCACCATAGGATTTTCAGTTTAGAGCACTGAAGAAAGTGAGAATCTTTGATTCTCCTGAGGAGTTGCCCAAGGAACGCTCGAGTCTGCTTTCTGTGTCCAACAAATACGGCCTGGTCTTTGCTGGTGGAGCCAGTGGATTGCACGTTTTTTCTACTAAAAATCTTCTTATTCAGAATAAACCTGGAGATGATCCTAATAAAATAGGTAAGTTCCTTGGTTTCTGTTGCATGATAGAGAGAGGAGCATAGAGAAGTGCTAACGTCATCTGCTTCCCAAGTTTTACATAGCAAAACTACTGTTAGTCCTGAGGTTGACCCCCAAGAAGAGGAAGTGCTAGATGGGCTGCTGGACGCCTTCCTGGGTGTTCTCTCTGCTCCTTTGTATTTCTCTTCTGGTGACTTGTTCCTCTGAACTCAGAGGGAAGAACGGCTTACCATGGTGCCACACGTTTTTTTTGTTGTTCAGTTCAACTTGGGTTCTGGCTCTGTAGGAGAAGAACTTTGCTGCATGGCCTTTTAGTTGTCACAATAGCATCATCCAAACACAGGGGAATGTGTACTGTTTGGAGCATTGTTGCAGAAATATGGTACAGGACTATATTCAGCCAGGGCTCTGGCCACAGTTGGTTTCCCCAGGCCGTATGAGGGAGAGTCCCTACAACACTCACTGCAGCATTAGCCATCTATAAGAAAGCTGCAGTTCTGCACAACTTGGTATCCGGGTGTGTGCGCGTACGTTTATGTAGATGCAAGAATGATGTCACATAGACCTGAGTAGAGAGAGTTTGTGGCTTATGCTTCAAACATTCCATTTTCTGCTCTGTGTTTTTTGGTTTTCAGTTGATAAAGTTCAAAGCTTGCTGGTTCCTATGAAATTCCCAATACATCACCTGGCCTTGAGCTGCGATAACCTCACACTGTCCGTGTGCATGATGTCCAGTGAATATGGTTCCATTATTGCTTTTTTTGATGTTCGCACATTCTCAAATGAGGTAAGCTGCCGGCAAACTCTAGGGACCTAAGGAGAGTGCCTGGTGTTGAATCATAACCTAGAAGTTCCTGGTTGACCTTTGAATTCTTTTTCTAGAGTTGAATTCGGGTTTTTAAGAGGTCCTTAGTTACGGAATCATAAATCAAGATCTTTGCGATAATAGGGACTTCAAGAAATTATTTTGTAATACCACCTGCCCCAGGGTGCTGTCATTTCTCATTTACACTTGAGACAGCCAGAGCCCAGGGACCCTAAGTGACTTGCCTGAGGCCGCAGAGTTAGTAGACAGTGTCAGAAGTTCCTGCATCCTGGGTGTCTGGCCTCCCACCGCAGTGCTCTTCCTTTCCAGGCTGTGTAGTAATGGTAATCGTCAGTGAGATTGAGTGTTGAGATTGACTGCGTGCCAGGCCCTGTGCTGGCGCTTTGCATGCCTTGTTTTCATCCATGCCCACCCCTCTTGGCTTTATACTAGCCTCATACACTCGGTATCATGGTCTTCATCTCAGAGATAGAGAAACAGGCCCAAAGAGTTTAAGTAACCAAGAGTCCAGCAGTACTTGGGCGGGGGGCGGGGTGGGGGGGGGTTTGTTTGAGGCACTTTTTTTTTTTTTCAGTAGAAAGGAATTTCTTTATTCCTTTCCTGGGGAAAGGGGGATGCAGCAGGCTCGTGCCCCGAAATCGCGCCTCAAGCCCAGAGGCTTTGGCAAGGAGTTTTGCAGCAATGGCTCAACGGCGGGGTTGCTAATGGAAGATTAGCCTGTGTGCAGGGCCTGCACGCCTTTAATCTGGTCTCAGGTGGTCTCTCTTTTTTTTCTTAATTTTTAAACTAAACATTTAATTTTGTTTTGGGGTATAGCTGATTAGCAATGTTGTGATAGTTTCAGGTGAATGGTGAAGGGACTCAATCATACATATTGAAGCACCTTTTATATCATTAATCTTTCATTAGCCTTCTACAACAAATCTTTCACTGAGGCAATTTTGGAATTTTGAAGCCTTCCGGGGCTTCTGCGTACCAATTAAAATAAGCGCAGTATTTTAAGATGAGCACTCTCTAAAATTCAAGGACCCAACACTATTAAGAAGCAGAGTCTCAGTTTTTATTTAGTATATGCTCTTTATCCATTATTTTGCATTTGTGTATTCCCTGTTGAGAGTCCCTCTGAGTATGCTACAATAATTGATGGCCATTTTCAAAATTATGTTAAAATTTTCTGTAACAAATAGACTGTTGTATAGGGCTACAGTTTTTTTTCATGGTCATGGGGAAAAGTGAACTGTAATTTGAGAAAACTTGCATATTCAATAATTTTCTTGGACCATTGAATGTCTCTGTATTTATCTGTTTATTTTTGCCTCTGGGCATTTGTTTTAAAAGGCTAAACAGCAGAAGCGTCCGTTTGCATATCATAAGCTCTTAAAAGATGCAGGAGGCTTGGTGATTGACATGAAGTGGAACCCTACAGTCTCCTCCATGGTGGCAGTTTGTCTGGCTGACGGCAGCATTGCAGTCCTACAAGTCACAGAAACAGTGAAAGTGTGTGCGACCCTTCCTTCCACAGTAGGAGTAACGTCTGGTGAGTAATAACGTCTTTTACTCTTTAACATACGGTAATGGTCATCTATTTAAAAATTAATCTCTGAGGAAAAAAGCAAATAGGGCTCTTTGTCATACTAGTTTTTTGGTAGAAGTGGAGAGAGTGTATTTTATTTGTGTAGTTACTGTCCCTGAAGCCACACAGCACACATGATTTACCTTCAGTGTGCTTGGGTTTTCTGGTGAAATGTTTGGGTATAGAAATGTTTGGTTTAGAACTGTGTTGTTGAAATAATTATTTTGACCTAAAAGATCAGACTCTGAAACAGTCATTTGTACCTTAGGGGGAAAACATTAGAAAATATCCAATAGAAGCAAGAGAAAGATTTCTTGATATTTGAAAACCTTTTCTATCCTCCTCGATTTATCTAAAAACTGGAGTTTTCTGCACTTTACAGCTTTCTGGGCAATACTCCATTGAAAAAGCCTTTCTAGCAACTGGTTCAATGGCCCAGTAACAAATCACAATTCGATTGTGTCATCGACATGATGTTTCTTTTTTTACTTTGCCAAGTAAGGATGATCCCACAGTCTTCCATGGACTGACAGAAAGAGGAACACAAAGTGGTAATTGTTGCCATTTAGTCACTAAGTCACGTCAGACTCTTTTGCGACCCCATGGACTGCAGCACGCCAGGCTCCTCTGTCCATGGGATTTCCCAGGCAAGAATATTGGAGTAGGTGGCCATTTCCTTCTCCAAGAGATCTTCTTGACCCAGGGATCAAGCCTGCACCTCCTGCATTGGCAGGTGGATCTTTTACCGCTAAGCCACCAGGGAAGCCTGAAGTGGTGATTACATGGCTGTTTTGGTACATATCTCACGGTTTGCTCCATTTTCTTCAGTTTTTAATTGGTAGTATTTTCTTCTTTACCCAGTGTGCTGGAGCCCCAAAGGAAAGCAGCTGGCTGTGGGGAAACAGAATGGAACTGTGGTCCAGTATCTTCCTGTAAGTCTTGCCTTGGGCTTCAGAGCATTTTTATCAAGTAACTGTTTTGGGGTTGGTTTGGTAGTATCTTTGCTGTTTTTTCCTGTTGAAATATAGTTTATGTTCCTTGCAACAAATCTGTCTGTACCCAAGAGAATGCAGGAAAGAGCTGTCGCGTGCCCACTCCTTTTCCTGTGGTCTTCCAGAGATAATATTCCTGAGTACTCTTCAGTATAAATCGGCAGAGAATCTGTGTATGTCCGATCACACCCGGTTGAGAAGGAGAGGCTCGCGGGCAGTGCCGAGGCCTGTGCTGCTGTGTATCCCTCCTGTTCTCTGCAGGGTACAGAGGGTGAATGTGGTGGGACAGGCTTCAGGTTCAGGTTCAGTTTCTTCTTTATCAGCACAGAAAGTCGTTACATGAAATTTGGTCCATGTTCTTTTAGGGCATTGGCCTGTAAAACGACAATACAGTTGTTGGATTTGCGGTCTGGGGATTGTTTTGTTTGACACTGGTTTTTTCAAATCTCTTTCAGACTTTGCAGGAAAAGAAAGTCATTCCTTGTCCTCCATTTTATGAGGCAGACCATCCCGTCAGAGGTAACGCATCTGCTTTTCTCACTGGGCTAACGTCTAATGAGGCACTGTCTGTGGTGCAGAAATGTTAGACCATGTGGGGCCTGCATACTGGCTCAGGAAAGTGCTGGTGCCTCTTGTGTGAAAACACTGTTTCAGCTAGCTAATTAGGTCTCGATCCCTGGGACAGGACGATCCCCTGGAGAAGGAAATGGCAACCCACTCCAGTCTTCTTGCCTAGAAATCCCACGGACAGAGAAGTCTGGTGGTCTACAGTCCGTGGGCGGCAAGGAGTTGAACGCGGCTACGTAACTGAGCACAGCATACATGCACAATTAAGCCACCGTAACAGTAATTCTCTAGTAGATACCTGTGTCACTTGGTAAATGATGTTAAATGGATCCTGACTTTTTTTTTTAATTAGAATTCTTCATTATTTGCTTTGATTATCATCTGCTGGGGGTAAAATACCACTCTGGAATGAATTGGAGCTTTTTGAATCTTTGTGAATGACGTTTAGTGAAGTCTAGACCTTTTTAAAAGCTATAGTAGTTGGATACTTGTTTATCTATGAGCTGATAATTTTATAATGTACAGGGGTTATTCCAAGCACAGAGATGGTTTATTAGGATGTGTGTCTTTCAGTTCTGGACGTTCTGTGGATTGGCACCTATGAATTCACTATAGTGTATGCCGCGGCGGATGGGACCTTGGAAACGGCTCCAGATGTGGTGATGGCTCTGCTCCCGGTATGTGTGTGAAAGCGGTGTCTTGATTATTTGAGAATTATATAAGTCTTCTAATAAAGTTAGAGACTTTAGGCGTCTCTCTCCTTTCCTTACTGGCAGTGGTACCACTTGAGGTGTGAGATTTTTTTAATGCTGCACTAGGGGCCTGAGGACCAAAATTGTGGTGTCCGCTTAGAGCACATTCTATTGTTGAGCCATATGGTGAAAAAAAATCCTAAAATTTTAAGTTGTAAACTGTGAGTTGTGATAGGTGTTAATCTGATGAAGTCATTTTAGAAAAGCAAGAAAATATCTTGATTTTCAAAATTCATTCACTTATTCAACGACTGAACAACAAAGTGTGTCAATATGCAGTGGTACCATTTTTAATCTTTGCCAATCTGATATGAGAAAAAAGTGCCTCCTTTTTATTAACTCTTTTGGGTTCCTGACAATGTCAAATTTTAAAAATAAGTTTGTTAAGGTGCCTTATTTCAAGATTAAGATTTTTTATTCCCAGGGATAATTTAACACTAGCATTTGCTGAGTACCGTTTATGTTCCGTGTCCTGGATTAGAAACTGTCTACATATCCTTTCATATCTCAGTTAAAACAGCCTTTGATGTAGATTTTTTCAGGTCCATCATTTGTTGTTGCTGTTCAGTTGCTGAGTCGTGTCCGACTCTCTGCGACTGCTTGGACTGCAGCATGCCAGGCTTCCCTGTCCTTCACCATCTCCTGAAGCTTGCTCAAACTCATGTCCGTTGAGTTGGTGATGCCATCCAACCATCTAACCCTCTGTTGTCCCCTTCTCTTCCTGCCTTCAATCTTTCCCAGCATGAGGGTCTTTTCTAGTGAGTTGGCTCTTTGCATAGGGGACCAGAGTATTGCTGCTTCAACTTCACAATCAGTCCCTCCAGTGAATATTCAGGAATGATTTCCTTTAGGTGTAGGTCCATCATACATAGGGAAAAACATTGTCAGAGAAGTTGAGTAATCTCCATGGCCAACGTTTCTGTTCTTTGTATTGCTCAATGTTGTCTTTATAGTGTGTCTATGTATTTTCTTTTTTTATTTTTTCAGTAAATTTTTTTCATAAAACTTAAAGGATTTTATCTTTTGAGATTCTTAACTTTGTAGGATTAAAGAAAAATCACCCATGAGATTTTTTTTTTTTTTCTCATTCTGTTCAATGTAGAAAAAAGAGGAAAAGCACCCTGAGGTGTTTATGAACTTCATGGAGCCCTGCTATGGCAGCTGTACCGAGAGGCAGCATCATTACTACCTCAGCTTCGTTGAAGAGTGGTGAGCTGTGGACGAGGGAGGGCACACCTGGGTCATTTTGTCCTGCCTGTTCTGTTTTGTTTCCTCTCTGTAAGAGAGGAGAATAGAGGTTGGAGATGCCCTAACCATATATTCAGCTCATGTTGGATAATGCCTGACTACTACATCTGTTTCCCCAGTCTTGAATTATATAGCTCGAATACACACTAAACTTAAAAATCCCATTTTCTCACTAAGTCCACTGATGACTTAAGAAAATACAGATATTTAAGGAACATATTAAAAGTTTCCCTCTGAGCTGAAGTGTCCCTTTGAAAGATGGATTTCTTGAAACAAAGTTTCTCTTGCTTCAGTTAGGTTATTCTCTGTTCAGAGTGGTATATTTATTGGGATCTGAACTGATTCTGTAGTGTCTCCCCTTTGTCTTAAGTAAGGAGACAGTTGGCTGAGTCTCCAGGGCTCTGCCCTGTGGACTAAAAAGTACGCTTTACGTCCAAAATCTTCTTACCTTCAACGAGGTAGAAAGCTCGCCTTTCTCCTTGACATCTAGGGAAGCTTTGTAGGTGTCACCACTGACTCAAGTCAAGGTACAGCTGTTGCCGTTTGAATTTAATGGTCTTCCGGTTTTATTCCTTGAAGGGACTTAGTGCTGGCAGCATCCGCAGCTTCCACAGAAGTCAGCATCCTCGCGCGACAAAGCAGCCAGGTAAATGTTTCTCTTTTGTCACTTTTATGTGATGTTGTTCTGAGAGAGATTTTGGAGGGGTTTAACTGTGAGGTTAAGATTTAGCTGAAGTCACACTCCTTTTATTGAGTTTCTGGATGAGAGCACGGCTTAAAAAAGCTGTGGACCAAATGGCTTGGGTATTGTGTTGGACAAACTTGGGTGCTGGATTCAGCAGTTCCTTCAGTGTTAGCCAAAGCCCTCTGTTTGTTTCCACCCTCCATGAATACCTCATACCCATAGTCGTAATTGAATGTATTCCAATACGAGTGTACCTGGGTGTGTAGGAGCCTTTTTCTGCTTTATTCTGTTTAACTGTCTTTATTTTCTCCTTATTACTTGAATCTGCCTCTTCTATTCAGTTAACTATAACCCATCCTTGATTATGGAAGAGAGACATGCAAGTCAAACCAAACTGTGACTCTTGAGAAATACTTTCTGTTTGGAAAACCACCAGAAAGCTAAAAGCATCTGTGTAGACAAGCCCCCATCTTCCTTCTCTTGCTTTGTGCTCCTTGCAGGCCAGAGTGGGCTGAGGTTGTCATGGTACACTCCCCTTATGCAGAGAGACTACACGGGAGACACAGCTCCTCAACCGAAAACTTTCCCTTTTGAAAAGTCTACCTGGAGTTTGAAAATGTTCTGTGCATCCTGTGCCTCTTCAGTCATTCAGCATTTATCCACCCTTCTCTTGAGTGGCACGGTGGCCCACCATAAGTGCTTAGCTCTCAGAGTCCAGCACTCTTGATTTGCTGCTCTTGGATTAACTTCAGTAACAATCTCCAATTGGATTAACTTCAGTAACAATCTCCTGATAGCACAAGTATTTTATGTATTCACACATTAAGAAACACTCTGATTTTTGCTTTTTATCAAAGTAATTTATGTTCATGGTTGAAAAGTCAAGTAGTGGAAAAGGGCTTATACGTGAAATAACAGCCCTTCCCATCCTGTCCTGGTCTGTCCTGTTCTCTGAAAGAGACCATTTTTAACTTGTGGTCTCTCTCTCTTAATGGTTATCTCCTTATCCCGAAATAATAATTTATTGCATCACTGGTTATCAATTGTTAACTTTAAATTATTGGCCATGATGCAAATGAAGGTTTAGCTCACGTGTGGCCTTTATACTCCTGTCCTTCCTTTCAACAGGATTAGAGCACTGTTTTAGTCTCTTCTACTTGTTCCCTTTGAACTGTAAGTCATCATTTTTACTTTCGATTCTTACAGTTTTACCATGTACCATCTCTCATGATCTTCCGAGCTGTGAGAGGACCATCTCAGTACCCACCCTTGCCTTTAGCACACCTCCTCCATGCCCACCTGTAAGCTGTTGTCACCTGCATCTCATATTCCACAAAATCAAAGCTGATGTTGGTTGTATTTCGCCCTGTAGTGATTAGCAAGCCTTCTTTGTTTTGTGTGTTGCTGTATTGCCGATTGTTTTTCAAAGTTGGAACCTGTTTCATTTACTAACGTTATTATGAATGTGACTGTTCACTTCATGCCTAAGGCTTGGATCACAATTGTTTTCTTTCCTCAACAGTTTTTTTGTTTTTCTGTCTCTCGTTGAGCATTATTCCTCCTTTAATTCATGCTGCCCAGTTTTGGTCAGCATTGAAAGTTGGACGAAATGTCTGTGATTTTTAAAAACCAGGAGTCATTTGTTGCAGGGAACAGATCCCACTCAAGCAAACATGAGCCAAAGGGGAGTTTATTGGAAAGATGTGGCTTCTCAGGGAATCCGGTGGCAGGAAGATTGACCGTTGGAGGAAATACACTGAGAACTAGGAAGACAAGAGCTCTGCCTCTGTGGTCGAGTGAGCATGGGGCGTCCGGCAGCTTTCTAGGCTGTGTGCTCACGGCCACAGCCGTTGTCACCTGGCGCTCCTGGTCCCCATGCAGATCCCTCAGAGCAGCTGCTGGCTGGCTCCACGCGGCTGTCAGATGGTCCCACTGTGTCAGGAGTCCACTCAGATGTGGTGGAGGACACGTCAGAGGATGTTCGTGATAGTGATATTTATTCACCAGACAGGAGCTTTGTACACCAGGAACAGATAGAAAGACTTGGAAAAGGAACCCCTTGCTTCCTGCGGGGTTCATAGCTTTTAGACTATGTTTCCAGATTTTAGAGTCCCAGGGAATGCAATACTAAACCAAGTGAGTTCCCTTTTTCTCCTCTCCTATTTGAACAGTGCTGGAAAAAGCTCTAAGCAACGCTGTATCTTCTTCTACTTGTTCTTTTTTCCAGAATAGCTGGGAATCTTGGCTGCTGGAGGATTCTAGTCGAGCTGAACTGCCTGTGACAGACAAGAGTGATGATTCCTTGCCCATGGGAGTCGCCATAGATTACACTAACCAAGTGGAAATTACCATCAGTAAGTATAGTCTGTCATAGCTAAGCTACGTGCAGGAATAGTCTTCTTCCCATCATGGTTAATATTCAAATCCAGCTCTACATTTTCCTGATGGAACTTTCTCTGCCGTGCACTTTCAGCTTGTCGTAGCGTGTCTGTGTAAAGAGTGAGACAGAGTGCACTATACCACACCCGTCTGATTTGAGTGGATATTCACTGACCAAGGCCACACACTCTGTGTGTCTCTGTGTGTGTAAGAATATGGCTGGAATACACAACACCAACTTTGTAGCCTTGTTTCTTTGCCCCTCCCGGTTTCCCAGGGCCTCCCAGGCAGGTGGTGTATCCCAATACTCCGTTCCATGGCTTGGATAAGAAATTGGAGGCCTCAAGTACAGACTTCCAAATGGGGCCCGAGCATGTGCTCTGAGTCTGTCTTCTCCCCTGCTGAGTCTTGGCAGGGCTGCAGTCCCGTGAAATGTGAACATGAGAAACGACATATTTTTTCTCAGGGATCCAGAGAGCAAGCTACTGGCTGCAAGTAGGGAGAGGGAAGCGGGGAGGGGCATCATAGGAGAGGGGGAGCAGGAGGCACAGACCGCTGGGTGCGAGACAGGCTGCAGGGAGGCGGTGCACGCGGCCAGCGTCTGGCAGTAACTGTAAGTGGGGTGCAACCTGTAACACTTGTGTAAAGAATTTTAAAAAGAGCCAAGGAGACAGTATAATGAAAAGGCAGAAGAATGGAGTGGAAAAAAAATCTACAAAGTATATCTGATAAGGGGTAATAACCCAAAATATATAAGGAACCCATGCAACTCAATAGCAAAGCGAAATAAATAACCTGATTAGGAAACGGGCAGAGGACCTGTATAGACATTTTTCTAAAGAAAGCATACAGATGGCCAACGTATATGAAAAGGTGCTCGACGTTACTAATTACCAGCATAGGGAGCTCTGCTCAATACTCTATAGTGACCAGATGGGAAAACAGTCTAAAAAAGTGGATGTGTGTGTACAGTATATATGACTGACTCACTTTGCCATACAGCAGAAACTAATGCAACGTTGTCAATCAGCTCTGTGCCAATAAAAACTTTTTAACAAGTTTTTACTACACACACAATCGATGTGTTTATTAGCTTGACTGTGGTAGTCATTTCACAGTATGTGTGTCCTTCAAATCATGTTATACACCTTAAGTACATAGCAATTTTTATTTGTCAGTTTTATGTGAATAAAACTGGGAATGTATGTATATATTTTTAAAAAGGCATATACTATGTGCGTTATTTTAGAGAGGTGTCTGTGTCAGGCACCACTGAGTTCCTTTCCTTTCTCTGACCAGACTGTTTGGTCTGGTTCACTTTACTTTTGATTCTCACGAAGACTTAATTGACAAAATACATGCTTATCATTCAACTGTAAAGTAATTGGACTCACTTTTCTGCATCCTTCTGTGTGTTTTCCCCAAGAGTCTCCTCTGTCATTTTTCCTAGAGACTCCTGTGTTGGTCGGGGGGATGCTGAACCTGTCTCCCTGACACCGGGACACACATAAAAATCAGAGCTTTGGGAGAGTCAGAGCCACTGCACAGCTGCTGGTGTTTGTGCAGCTGGCAGTACACCGGCTGTCTGATCACAGCTCTGCTTTAAAGGGCCGATTCATAAGGGCTGTTCAGCTCCAAGTCAGAGCGAACCAACTGCAGCTTGTATGCGGAAGAGTCCAGTGAAACCCCTTGCACGTCAGGCTGTCTTCACCTCCCACGCAGGGGCCCTTCCATTGACTTGGCCCTTCTACTACCTTGGTTTTCTTTTTTAACAGATGAGGAGAAGACTCTTCCACCTGCTCCAGTGCTTATGTTACTTTCAACAGATGGTGTGCTTTGTCCTTTTTACATGATCAATCAAAATCCTGGCGTAAGGTCCCTCCTCAGGACACCAGAGCGGCTCTCGTTGGAAGGAGAGCGGCAACCCAAGTCATCAGGTGTGTACCTCCACTGCCCCCCCACCCCAGCTGTGCTGAGAGGGGGTCCTGCAGGCTCGAACAGGAGTGTCTGCTGGGATGAGCGCTGTGAGCTCGCAAAGTGTTATCGCTGTCAGCCAGTCTGTCTCTTCAAGGGAGGACCAGTCTTCCCCTTGAACACATGCACACACTTGCTATCTCTCACCCTCAAGCTTTATTCACCAACCTTTACTTTAGAGAAAAAGGAAGCTCAACCCGATGGATCCCATTAGGTAGTTTACTGACAGTACCCTGTTGTGAGACCCCATATTATATGATCTGAAACCCAACATGTTTAATGTGAGAAATTGGTTAAGTAATTATACGTCTAAAAAGTGAAATGTCATGTAACAGTTAAAAATGTTATGTTTATTAACAGAGAAAGGGCAGAACATGGCATGAAAGAGCACTATGGTTTCTTTTTTTATGAGAAAAATATATACATTAAAAAACTACTTGTGAGATACTAAAATGTAGATAGTGGCTACTGCTGCGTGGTGAGAACATGGAAATTTTCTTTTCTCTTTGTATTTAATTTTCTTTAGTTCCTCCCCCCACACCCACCCCCCTGATCCCCAAAGGTATTGCTTAAGTAATACATGCTTATTGGAGGGAAATTGAATGAAAAATACAAAACACTTTAGAGCCCATTAGTCATCAAGCAATAGCCAGTCAACATTTTGGTACATATTCTTTATGTCCATAAATGCATGCATATAAATGCCAGTCTGCATTTTCAGTGTTTTCTCAATGACAGTCACCTGTGAGAACAAAATAAACTTTTTAGAAGGGCATTGTTTCATATTTTAGAATTTCACTAGTATTTCTCTTTTTGAATTCTGTGAATATATAACTAGTAAGCTTTTTCTCTGCTAATATAGTTTTTAAAGCTCATAGTGTAACCAATTCTATATCTTGTAAGAAATACGTGGACCAGTGGGTTTGGCTAGGGTTGAGAACACTTAAGAGTGTCTTATCGCACTGCTTCCCAGTGCAGAGTGAATTATACATCATAAATAGAGCCACTTGGATACTTGGGCTCCTATCAACTGTCAGTGTGACCTTAAGTAATATACTAGGTGCCTTGCATAGACTGTATTCGTGCTGTTATGTTGGAAAATCTCCTCAACACAGTGTGTACTCTTGAGTTGTTTTCTTCCCTTTAAGTGGTCCTGCGTCCCATGAACTCCCTACACTCAGTTTCTGGGTCCATATATAATAAGCAGTGTGCCCTGTGAAGTCAGGAGCCTGGGGAATGATGTTTGTTTCTTTTTCTTTCTTTCTTTCTTTTTAAATACTTGTTTGACTGCTTCCGCTCTTTATTGTGGCCTGTGAAAGCTTCCGTTGCAGCCCACGGTCTCTCTAGTTGAGGCACATGGGCTTACTCTGTAGTATGTGAGATCTTAGTTCCCCAATCAAGGATTGGACCTGTACCCCCTGCATTGCAAGGTGGATTCTTTACCACTGAACCACCAGGGAAGCCCCAGGAAGTATTAATAGACTTACTTGTATTTATACTTTCAAAGAAGTGAACATTTACTTGGGGTTCTCTATTTTCAGAAAGTGGCATTTTTATGTGCTAAATCACTTCAGTCATGTCTGACTCTTTGAGACCCTATGGACTGTAGCCCACCAGGCTTCTCTGTCCTTGGAGAGTCTCCAGGCAAGGACACTGGAGTGGGTTGCTCTGCCCTCCTGCAGGGGGTCTTTCCCAACCCATAAATCGAACCTGCACCTCGTGTGTCTCCTGATTGTCAGCAGATCTTTTACCACTAGTGCCACCTGGGAAGCCCGGCATTTTCATGGCTGTGTCCTAAGTATTTCGTTCTTTTAGATACAGTGAGCATAAACTGTCATCTCTGACAGTTTGAAAGAACCAAGACCTATAAATATTTTGATTGAAAAATATTGCTTTCTTAGTTATTTGGAGAATAATTTTGGGGAACTTAGAGAACTAGCTTGTTTATAGAAAGTTTGGAAAATAGAAAAAAATTTAAACTTGCCTTTTGTGGTATTCTCTTCCAGTGTTTTTTCATAAACATCTTCATAGTTGTGATCATATTATATACATAATTGATATGCAGTTCATTTATTTAAATTTTAAGTGTTTTCCAGGTTCTTATGCAATTCTTATGATTTATTTAAGAATGTTTAATATTCTGTTGAATATATTTTATCATTGGGTTGTATTAAATATCTTTTTTACTTTTTAAGTTATTTCATAGGCATTATTCTTAGAATTGGGATTACAAGGTCCATTTTTTATGATTTTTTTGAGACTTAATGTTTTCTCGAAGATTGCTAAATTAGGTACCTGTTAACAAAAAGTTTCAGGTTTATTTTACCCTTTCACACCTAGGGTATTATATGTATCTATATTTTGATAATTTAGAGAACCAAAGTATGCCTCATTTAATTTGTGTTTCTCTGACTAGATAGAATGTATGTATTTTCTTCCTGTGAATTAGATTCCCAGCGTTTATCTGTTAAAGTCTCAGGACTTCCCTGGTGTTCCAATGGTTGGGACTCTGCTTCCAATACTGGAGGTGTGGGTTCGATCCCTGGTGAGGGAACTAAGATCTCACATGCTTCAAGGCATGGCCAAAAAATTTAAGAAATAAACAAATGAAAAATTTAAAGGCCCCCACATTTTTGTTGTTGCTTTTATATTTTTGTTTTTTTTTAATTGGTTAGTTTTTGACTGCACCAGGTCTTCACTGCTGCGTGGGGTTTTCTCCAGTTGTGGTGAGCGGGTGCTGCTCTTTGTTACGGTGCACGGGCTTCTCATTGTGGTGACTTCTTTTGTTGTGGAGCCCAGACTGTAGGGCACCAGGGCTTCAGTTGTTGTGGCGCATGGTGTTAGTTGCCCCAAGGCATGTCGAATCTTCCCGGACTAAGGATCGAACCCATTTGCCCCGCACCGGCAGGCAGACTCAACCACTGGACCACCAGAGAACTCCTCAAAAGGTTTTTAAATCTCAATTTTTATTTAAAAAATAATACATATTACTTGTCATTTGCTGCAGATTTTTTTCTAGTATACCTTTGGGTTGTATGCCAGTTTTTGTACTTAGTCAAATCTTTATCTTTTGTGATTTTGGGGGTCACTTTTAGGTTTATCGGGTTGTTAGACACTTGGACTTAATTCACTTTTTGCCACCTTTGTTTTGAGATACAGTTACATATATCCTTTTGTATATCTCAAAACAAAGGAGATATATCTTTGATTAAACTGGAGTTGTTTTAGTGACTATTAAGAGGCATAGGTCTGAGTTAAAGTTTTTTCCTGATAATAAAATATTGCAGAATGACTTACTTTTCACTGTGACATCGAGAAGTGTGTTTTTTCTGTATTACTCAAGTTGGTGTTTATGAAGTCCCATTAGTCTGATGTCTTTCTGCATTTTCTTTTTCCTTCAAAGTTTTAGATATCTTGCCATATGGAATGTTTGCTCTGGAAAGTTCAACATCAGCTCTCATTTCTTCTCCCCACAACTTTTGGAATGAGGACCAATTATTTCTGGCCTCATTCTTCCACCAGCCCTTTTCCACTTGCTTCCTGTGATGTGGACCTCCACTGTCACGGCATTAACTTGTCTCTTCCTTTTTCCTCCCTGTGTTTCATTGCAGGAAGTATTCCTACTACCCCCACCTCCCCGCAGGCCCCGCAGAAGCCTGATGTGCCAGCTGCCGCGGCGCCTGCCTCTGTTCTGCCTTCATCACAGGCTGCCCCCACCTCCACCTTCTCTCTGCCTTCTGCTGTGTTCTCCTTTGGTTCTTCATCTTTGAAGTCCTCTGGTTCTGTCCCTGGGGAGGCTCCTCCGAGTTCCAGTGGCTCTGACGGTGCCAAAGCAGCCCTGGCCTCTGGTGCATCGCCCTTCTCTTTTGCTCCTCCTTCTCAAGCCTCCCTCGCGCCCACGCCTGTGGCCTCTCCCATGACCCCCTCAGCTGCTTCATTCTCCTTTGGATCATCGGGTTTTAAGCCTGCCCTGGAAAGCACGCCAATGCCAAGTGTGTCAGCTCCAAATATGGGAATGAAGCCCACCTTCCCACCGTCAGCTCCTGCAGTCAAGGTCAACCTTAGCGAAAAGTAAGTAACACTTCAAGTTTGACAGGTAGACATATCACTTGTTTTTCACTTACATGTGGGATCTTAGTTCTCTGACCAGAGATCTAAGTTCTCCACATTGGAAGGCAGATTCTTAACCACTGGACCACCAGGGAAGCCCTATGTGATCTTATTTTTTCACTTCTGTACCTGCTTGTTTTGTTCTCACCACCAGAATGTAAGCCTTTTGAGAGAAGTATCCCTTATACCTGTACCCTTTCGCATAATTGCCATTGAGTGTAAATACTACCAGCTTCCCCCTCCACTTTTCTGTATCTTCCCTTGTTACTGTGGAGGGGATGCCAGCCGATGTCATTGTCGATACTAAACTGTCATGCAGCCACTTCATTCTGAAGGTTGCCTAGTATTCCATTGTGTAACACCGTGATTTATTTCACTAGTCATCTGATGCTGTACACTTATATTGTTTACAGACATTTACTCTTTTAGGTGAAACTTACTTCGCCTTCCTAGTAGACCGTCAGCATCCCAGAGATAGTAATCTGCTCTCATCTTCCATTCTCCTTCCCCAGAGATGATCATCCCTCAGTAATTTCCATGACAAAGGGAGGATACTAAACTCTCTGAAGTCCATCGAGTCCCACCTTCTTTTTTCACTCAGCCTGATAGGCTAGACAGTAAATGTTTTATATCATGGTAAACTTAGTTTTGTCATCATGTTAAGTATGTATTTGATATTTTCATTCCAAATAAGCAGATGATTAATGTTTCCATGCAGCCTTCACCTTTTGTAAGAAATAGCTAAAGTGAAAGTGAAAGTGAAGTCACCCAGTCGTGTCTGACTCTTTGCGACCCCATAGACTAGTAGCCTACCAGGCTCCTCCCTCCATGGGATTCTCCAGGCAAGAGTACTGGAGTGGGTTGCCATTTCCTTCTCCAGGGGATCTTCCCAACCCAGGGATCGAACCCAGGTCTCCCGCATTCCAGGCAGACGCTTTAACCTCTGAGCCACTGGGGAGGCCCCAGGAAACAGCTAAACATTTGCACATTTGGACTTTCCTGGTGGCTCAGACAGTAAAGCATCTGTCTACAATGCGAGAGACCTGGGTTTGATCCCTGGGTCGGGAAGCTCCCCTGGAGAAGGAAATGGCAATCCACTCCAGTACTATTGCCTGGAAAATCCCATGGACAGAGGAGTCTGGTAGGCTACAGTCCGTGGGGTCGCAAAGAGTCGGACACGACTGAGCAACTTCACTTTCCTTTCACTTTCCTTGCACTTCCTAAAGGCAGAAGAGTCTAGGAAGTTACCTTTTGATGATCATTCATGACTGTTGCGAATAATCCCATAGCAGCAGGCTGTTCTGACCCACTTGGGCTGCCGTTTTCAGGTTCACGCCTGCAGCCACCTCGGCTCCTGTTCACAGCTCACAGAGCACAGCCTCGATGCTGCCCTTCTCCTCGGCCTCCAAGCCAGCTTCCTCTGGACCTCTCAGCCACCCCACACCCCTCTCGGCATCATCCAGTTCCTTGCCATCCAAGTCCTCAGTCACTCCATCGGCATCAGGTATGATTTTAAGCAAACAGCTTCAAAGCTCAGTCCTGAATTCCCAGATTAGCATTTCTCCAAGTTATTTAAAAATCCTAGCCAACATAGCTGGACTGGATTCCTTTTTCTTGCTTCCTGTAACTCACACTGAAGTCCAGTGGCTTTTGTACTCCGGTTTGGAAAGATTCATAATGGCTTCAGTGCTTGTCTCTGTCTTGTGAGGCATTTATCTTCACATAGAGCTTGCTTTCCATGCAGGTCAGTCACCAAGTAAGTCTTGAAGACACATAGACGATAAGGAACCTGCGGAGGCTTTCTGCATATTTCCTCTGGTGACTGCCCTGGATTTTCACACTCAGCCCTACCTTAAGCAGATTTTTAAAATAAACGTCATGATAGTGGTTCTCTCCAGGTTGAAGTGCATTATACAGCTCCATGAGCAAATGCATCCAGCCTGTCTTTCTCTTCCTTCAGCCCTCGGAGGCTGAGGCCTCTCTTGCAGCAGAGCACAGGCTCTAGGGCACGCGGGCGCCAGTAGTTGCAGCACACGGGCTCGGAAGTTGTGGCACAGGGGCTTGGAAGTTGTGGATTTAGTTGCTCCACAGCATCTGGAATCTTCCCGGACCAGAAATGGAACTCTTGTCCCCTGCATTGGCAGGCGGATTCTGAACCACTGCGCCACCAGGGAAGTCCTGTGTCTTTCTTTTTTAATGTAAATTTTTTCTAAAACATTTGAAAGTTAATCACAGATATGAAACACTTCACCCCTAAGAACTTCAGTGTCTCTCTCCTAAAAACAAGGGCGCTCAATACATTATCACACTAAAGAAATTTAACAGCAATTCAGCCTGTAGCCCGATTCCCATTTCCAGTGTTGTTCCTGTAATGTTCCTACAGCTTTGTTTTCCCCCTTTGTTTTTCTAGAAGCCACTCAAGGACTACACGTTATGTTCTGATTTTGTCTCGTTGGTCTCAGGCAGTCTTTTACCGTTTTTGTCTTCCTCGGCATTAACATTGGTGAGATCAGGCCAGTAGTTTTGTGGACTGTCCTCCAATTTGGACTTGAGAGTTTCCACACAGTGAAACTTACCTGACACATTTTGAGCGGTGATACCATGTGGTGGATGTGTGTGCCACATCCCGTGACTTCCTTTTGTCCTGACGTAAGCGACGTCGTCTTGCTCACAGTTGTGGTGGCGTCTGTCAGATATGTCTCTGTTTTTAAGTTAGTTGTTTGCTCATGCCAGCGATAATACCCAGCCAGACGTACTTGCATAGCCATTTGGTGTTTGAGTGTCAGGAATAATTTTATCTTGGTAGATCCTGAGCAAGCATTGAGCTGTATAAATTCCTGAAATCTTCTCTCTTAGCTGCTGATCAAGGACTGCCTTGTAGCATTTGTCAAAGTTATCTCATTCTGGGACTTTTCACCAGATTCTGGAAAGTACCTGTCTATGACCTAAAGAGTTAACAAGCCTTTTGTCTTTTCATATCTCTTTATAGTTTACGGTAGAAAAAGTGTACCATACCACACACACTTTCTCCCTGTCTGCTGCTCACCACCCACATCTCCCTACCACCATTGCTCTTATTTAATTCTTAACAGTTTGGTGGCTCCTGGATCATTGGATTGTACTCTAGACCCACTAGGGAAGTCCCCTCTCTCACTGTTTAATCTGGTTCTCTTGAGATAAGGCTTGGATACAAGTTTTTGGTATATTTGTTTTAAAAACGCTCCTACTGCTAAGTCACTTCAGTCGTGTCCGACTCTGTGCGACCCCATAGATGGCAGCCCACCAGGCTCCCCCGTCCCTGGGATTCTGCAGGCAAGAACACTGGAGTGGGTTGCCATTTCCTTCTCCAATGCATGAAAGTAAAAAGTGAAAGTGAAGTCACTCAGTTGTGTCTGACCCTCAGTGACCCCATGGACTGCAGCCTTCCAGGCTCCTCCGTCCATGGGGTTTTCCAGGCAAGAGTACTGGAGTAGGGTGCCATTGCCTTCTCTGTTAAAAGCTCCTAGGTGATTCTCATGTGCAACAGACTTGTCCTAGAGGATTCCAGGAGGGTCCCGAAGGCCCTGTGAGTTCTTCCTAGGTGATGAGAATTGTTGTTCTCATGGTCTTTAAACTTTGTCCCCAGTTCCCAGAGGTCATCAGGTACCTCTGTGAGGATTAGGGATGGGCTGAGTGTTCTGCCTCCTGGGCCTGGACACCAGTGCACATACCTGTTATTAGAGACACTCCAGTTTACCTGCTTTACAAGGGAGCTTCCTGTTTTAAAATGTTGTATGTGTTTTTTAGGTATTTGGAAACCGTGGCTATCTCTTTTGGTAACCAAGATCATAAATGGAGGCCAGGCACAGTGAAAAACTTATTAGATTTGAGGAAAGGATATTCATTCTGAAAGAAATAATGGGAATGAATACTGTTTGTTTTGACTGACCTCTTGTTCTTACAGGGCGAGCTGCTCAGGGCAGTCCAAGTCCGGTGCCCTCAATGGTCCAGAAATCACCTAGGATAACCCCTCCAGTGACTAAGTCAGGCTCTCCTCAGGTATGTTTAAACTCAGCCTGCAACACTGTGTTTATTAATTTACTGCCCCAGACATACATGTTTATAAAGTGAGGTTTTTTTTTGGTTTTAGATTTCACAGCAAAAGTATTTCGGACTATGTGATAGGAAGTACCAAAGTGGGAGCTGTGAATGTTTGTAATGTCTGCTCATAAAAGCCATTTAACGCAACCCTAGAATCTTAGGGTTGTTTTCTCTGCTGATTCCTGAGCTTATCCATGCTATATTCCATTTGTGGAATCCTATTCATTTCTGAAGACTGTAGTATACCACCTGATCTTTTTCTGTTATTCCCAAAGTAATCAAGAAATCTCCCACTGCCCTCTTTTTTTTCTGCCTTTCCATTACGACTTGGGTTATTTTATTTAATTTTTCGCTAACATGGAGCACACATAGTGGGAAGGAGGATACAGGTGACACACCCACCTGGGTGAATTGTCACCAGCTGAGTCCAGTCCAGGCGCTCAGGCATGTCCGACTCTTTGCGACCCCATGAGTCGCAGCACGCCAGGCCTCCCTGTCCATCACCAACTCCCGGAGTTCACTCAGACTCACGTCCATCGAGTCCGTGATGCCATCGAGCCATCTCATCCTCGGTCGTCCCCTTCTCTTCCTGCCCCCAATTCCCGCCCAGCATCAGAGTCTTTTCCAATGAGTCAACTCTTCGCATGAGGTGGCCAAAGTATTGGAGTTTCAGCTTTAGCATCATTCCTTCAAAAGAAATCCCAGGGTTGAAAGAAATCCCAGTCTTCTCCAACACCACAGTTTAAAAGCATCAATTCTTCGGCGCTCAGCCTTCTTCACAGTCCAACTTTCACATCCATACATGACCACAGGAAAAACCATATCCTTGACTAGGCGGACCTTAGTCGGCAAAGTAATGTCTCTGCTTTTTAATATGCTCTCTAGGTTGGTCATAACTTTTCTTCCAAGGAGTAAGCATCTTTTAATTTCATGGCTGCAGTCACCATCTGCAGTGATTTGGGAGCCCCCAAAAATAAAGTCTGACACTGTTTCCACTGTTTCCCCATCTATTTCCCATGAAGTGATGGGACCAGATGCCATGATCTTTGTTTTCTGAATGTTGAGCTTTAAGCCAAGTTTTTCACTCTCCTCTTTCACTTTCATCAAGAGGCTTTTTAGTTCCTCTTCACTTTCTGCCATAAGGGTGGTGTCATCTGCATATCTGAGGTTATTGATATTTCTCCCAGCAATCTTGATTCCAGCTTGTGTTTCTTCCAGTCCAGCGTTTCTCATGATGTACTCTGCATATAAATTAAATAAGCAGGTTGACAATATACAGCCTTGACATACTCCTTTTCCTATTTGGAACCAGTCTGTTGTTCCTTGTCCAGTTATAACTGTTGGCTCCTGACCTGCATACAGATTTCTCAAGAGACAGGTCAGGTGGTCCGGTATTCCCATCTCTTGAAGAATTTTCCACAGTTTATTGTGATCCACACAGTCAAAGGCTTTGGCATAGTCAATAAAGCAGAAGTAGATGTTTTTCTGGAACTCTCTTGCTTTTTCCATGATCCAGCGGATGTTGGCAATTTGATCTCTGGTTCCTCTGCCTTTCCTAAAACCAGCTTGAACATCAGGGAGTTCACGGTTCACATATTGCTAAAGCCTGGCTTGAAGAATTTTGAGCATTACTTTACTAGCATGTGAGATGAGTGCAACTGTGCCGTAGTTTGAGCATTCTTTTGCATTTCCTTTCTTTGGAATTGGAATGAACACTGACCTTTTCCAGTCCTGTGGCCACTGCTGAGTTTTCCGAATTTGCTGGCATACACCTTGGTAACCAGCACCCAGAACAAGAAACAGACCATACTGGAGTCCCTGAGTCCCCCCTCCTGTGAGCCCTTCTAGACATTACCTTTGCCAAAGGGGTCTCACTATCATGATTTCTAATAGCATAGCTTAGTTTAGCCTGTGAGTATCTTCTGTAAAATGGAATGATACAGTATACATTCTTGTATCTGGCTGTTTGGCTCAGTGTTGTGTATGTGAGGTTTTTCCGTGTCGTCGTTGCTGTCTGGAATTCACTGGGCGACTATTACTACAAGTTTCATCCCACCCTTGACAGACATTTGAGTAGTTTCCAGGTTGAAGTCATTGTGAATCGTGTTGTTATAACCACACCAGTTGACGTCTTTGGGTGAATATGTGTATGCATTTCTAGGAGTGGAATTGTTAGGTCATAGAATATGCATATATTCCTTTTTAGTACCTTCCCACCAGACGTATTTGAGTTCAGCTGCACGTCCTCACTAGTCTTGTAGTTTACATTTTTATTGTTGTTGTATTTTGTGGTTTTAATTAATATTTCACAGATGACTAGTAAAATTGAGCTTTTTTTCATCTGACTATCGTCTTTTCAGTGGTGTCTGTGCGAGTCTTTTACCTATTTTTCCATTGGGTTGTTTTTTTCTTATTGACTTGTCAGAGTTCATTCCTTATTGGATATGCATATGCATGTGTAAACACATATATAATGCAGATACTTTCTCAGGCTCTGAATTGCCTTTACCTCCCCTTGAGGTGTCTTTTGATGCCAAGTGCTTAATTTTAATGTAATTTAATTATTTTTTTAAGATGAGTACTTTTTGTATTCTGTTTTGAAAATAATTTCCTGTTTGAAGGTCAAAAAGATATTTTCCTAAAAGTTTTATTATTTTACTTTTCATATTAGATCTACAGTCTATCATCTCAGTTTATTTTTATAGTTTAAAGAGAATTTTCTGTCCATTTCCCACTTGATTATTTGAGTGCCTTCAGAACAGGAGTCATGTCTTTTCCTTCTGTTTCTCTCCCAGTCTGCTTCCTTCCCCGCCCCAGCACATACCTGTACAGGCTTCACAGTAAATGCCCAGTTTTCAGCTGTAGCTTTTGGCATAACACGTGACACATGGCATTTATTAAATAAAGCTGTTCTACTGAATGCTTATGCAATCTAAAAACTCCTCTGTATGTTCATTGGTGTAGGTAACAAATCACTTGAACATCCTCTCAAGTTATAACATCTCTAAAGCAGAATTCTTTTTTTTCCCCATTATTTATTTATTTGGTTGTGCTGGGTCTTAGTTGCAGCATGTGAACTCCTAAGTTGGGACTTGTGGGATCTAACTCCCTGACTAGGGATCAAACCCAGGCTCCCTGCATTGGGAGCACAGAGTCTTCACCACTGGACCACCAAGGAAGTCCCAAAGCAGAATTCTTGATCTGTATTTTCTAGGAACCTGTCCTGTTCTGGTAGTCCCATCTTGAAAAGCACTAACCTGGCAGTTTGCTCCAGCTCCTGATCCGGAAGTCACCCTGGATTCCTCTCTGTAATAGCACCTGCTCTGGTCCATGCTAGCAGAGGTCTTGCCAGCTTTGCTCTGTGATGTGTTATTTGTCATAAATCCACATCTCTGTCCCTGCTGATACCGAATTTCAGGCCTTTATCTTCTCTACCCTCAGTAGCCTCCTGACCACTCTGTTTTTTCTCCTGCCTGTCACTGTCATCCTTGCTCTGTTGAATAGCAGGAGGACTCTTCTAATATCATAAACCAAAGAATAGTTTCAACTCTCCTAAAACTCCACTAGTAGTTTACCAACACAGAATAAAATCCAGACTCCTTGGTATAGTCTTACATGACCTCCCTCTGCCTGCCCCCGACTCCCTGCCTGACTTCATGTGCCCACATTCACTTTTGCCCTGAACTTGCCAAAGTCTTTTCTGCACTTGCTTTTCTTGCTGCCTGGAGGTGCTTACCTAAACTTGCCATAGCTTTCTCCCTTACTTCATATCTCAGTGCAGAGACAATGCTCAGTGAAGGCTTTTGGGCCGTCTCATCTGAAGCAGTGTTTTCATTTTTATTCTCTCTCTATATGTTCCTGTTCATTTTTTCACATCACTTATCACTTGCTGCAATTACTTAAGATTTGTCTACTTCTTATTCTGTCTCGTCCCAGTGGAAGGTGAGCTCCGTGAGAGTAGGGACCCCATCTGCCTCGTCTACCTCCATCTCCACTGACTAGGACATGCCTTATACCAAGACGGTGCCCAGCAAATATGGGTTCAAAAGACCGAATGGGGGAATGGTCACGGTATTGTGAGAGTGCTACACCTGCAGCAGACACTGAGCCTCCTACTCCAGGAAGCCATTGCTCGTAACATCTTGCTTGGGGTATGGGATGCATTTTTAAACCTTTCCCTTTCATTTCAGCCAAAATCACTTCAGCCTCCTGTTACAGAAAAGCAGGGACACCAGTGGAAAGAGTCAGATCCTGTGATGGCTGGAATTGGGGAGGAGGTAAATCTGTTCCTGCAGATTTTTCCCAGAAATAGCTCTGATGGCGAGACTTGAATGGCTCTGGGTGCTGACTCCTATGTGACTATTTTATTCTGGCATTGAGCCTTGGCGTGTCCTGGGAGTCTGTGCTGTTAGAGGGCCCAGAAGCCGTGACAGGCCTGCCACACCATTCAGACTGAGTTGTCTCCTCATTTGTGGCCTTGACAGATCGCTCACTTTCAGAAGGAGCTGGAAGAGTTGAAAGCCCGAATGTCCAAAGCCTGTTTCCAGGTGGGCACATCTGAGGAGATGAAGATGCTGCGAACAGAATCAGATGACCTACACACCTTTCTCTTGGAGATTAAAGAGACCACAGAGGTTTGTGTTTTTGATACTCTTCGTAAGTTAGACATTGTCATCCTGATACTCCATGGGCATATATATTTTCTCTCTTAAAGGACCACTGGTAGTGTTTTTTATGTGGATGAGTGGTTTACCCAGGAATGCCTGACTTCAAACCCTACCTTTTGTTTTAGTCACTAAGTCGTGTCTGACTCTTTATGACCCTATGGACTTTGGTCCATGTGATTTCCCATGGATACTGAACAATAAACTATGTGACATTGTGCAAGTTATTCTAGCAGCTCTGTGTTTTAGTTTTTTCATGTGGAAAATGCAATAAGTACTTTGTATCCCATTGGCACAAGGTATTCCATTAAAGTTTATTCTAGTTGTTAGTTTAGTTTAGGTATATTTGAAAGTTTACTAGCTTTTTTTCTTGGTATAAAAGCAAACTTTAATGAAGATATTGTGGGTCATTTACAGGAGAAAACTTACTGTCTTTTATAGTCAATTGTTAGGTTATAAAGTGTTAAGTTTAAGAAAAAAGCAGGATACTCAAGAGCATACACAATATAAAAATAACAAATGTTTGCTGTTCACTGTATTATTTACTGTGTTACTTTTTTTTTTTGGCTGTACAGGGTCTTAGTTGTGGCATGTGGGATCTAGTTCCCCAACCAGGGATCAAACCCAGGCCCCAGCATTGAGAGCTCTTGGCCACTAGACCACCAGGGGAGACCCCTGTGTTTCTATTATTACTCTTTACTATGTGCCAGGTGTCTCAATATTATCTCAATGAATCGTCACAGCTTTTCTGTGTGGTAGGCACTATTATTCTTTCTGTTTTGCAAGAACAGGAAACCTAGGCTTAGAGAGATGAAGTGTTTTCCCAAAGTCACCCAGTTACTGAGTGATAGTGCCAGGATCCCAATTCAGACTGCCTGACTCCAGAGTTCTTGTCTTAAATATCATGCTTGGAAACAGGAAAGTTCTCAAGGGTGGGGGAAGGATAAATTGGGAATTTGGGATTAAGAGATACACACTCTGTATATCAAATAGATAGACCGCAAGGACCCACCATATAGCACAGGGACCTGTATTCAATGTCTTGTATTAATAATAACCCATGATGGAAAAGAATCGGAAAAAGAAGTATATGTGTGTGTGTATATATATATGTGAAACTGAATCACTTTGCTGTACATTTGAAACATTTTAAATCAACTATACTTCAATAAAAATTTTAAAAGTTAAAAAAAAGAGGAGAATTCTCCAAGGTTTTAGCAGTGATCATCTTTATTTATTCATTTCTTTATTCTTTTTTTTTCGACTACACCCTGCAACATGCGGGATCTTAGTTCCCTGACCAGGGATTGAACCCACACCCTTGACAGTGAAAACACCAAGGCCCTTCCTTACCACTGAACTGCCAGAGAAATCCCAGTGATCATCTTTAGACGGAAGGATTACCAGTATTTTTATTTTTATTTCCTCAGTTTCTGATCATCAAAGTTGTATTTTTTTAATGAAAAAGGGAAAAACAAAAAAATTAATGTTAGTATCTTTCTTTCCAAGCAGTGAAATCACTTTTGGCTCTGTTCAGATGTTCATCTTGTTAAATATTTGAGAAGCACCACCTTGATCTAGCAAGAAAGGTTTATTTCTCAGAAATACCACTTTTGTATCAGGCCATCCTTATACCTTTTCTAGTCTCTTCATGGAGATATAAGTACCCTGAAGACAACTTTACTGGAGGGCTTTGCTGGTGTCGAAGAAGCCAGAGAACAGAATGAGAGGAACCGTGACTCCGCATATCTGCACTTGCTCTACAAGAGGCCGCTGGACCCCAGGAGTGAAGCTCAACTCCAGGTAGGAGAACCTCACCAGAGCTGCCGAAAACAGATACCTAGATGGGCACACTCCTCTAAAAGGTCCGGGTTTGCAGGACTGCCCAGACAAAGTTGCTCATTTCCTCTGAGTGCTAACCCACTTCATATATACCCCCTTGACTACAACAAAGAAGACAGCACTTTCCCCCTTGAGGTTTTTTGGATCAACAAAAACATAATTTTTCATTAAATCTTAAGCTGAAACTCCAGTATTTTGGCCACCTCATTCGAAGAGTTGACTCATTGGAAAAGACTCTGATGCTGGGAGGGATTGGGGGCAGGAGGAGAAGGGGACAACAGAGGATGAGATGGCTGGATGGCATCACTGACTTGATGGACGTGAGTCTGAGTGAACTCCGGGAGTTGGTGATGGACAGGGAGGCCTGGCGTGCTGCGATTCATGGGGTCGCAAAGAGTCGGACACGACTGAGCGACTAAACTGAACTGAACTGAAGCTTGGTAGAAAGTAGCTGTTGAAAAGATATATTTAGAAATCAAATCAGGAATAATAATAATTATTAATGTAACAGCTATTTATTGGCCTTAAAAGAAAAGGAGTTGTTTTCTTGGTAAACAAGTTTGGGAGGGCATTCAGAAGAAACAGCATGAGTTCATGCAGAGATACGGTCACTTTTGAAGTGTCTGCAGTAAAGGGCCTCCCTGTAGTCACAGAGTACTGAGTTGAAATTTGTATTTGATGCTAAGGTTACTGCTGCTTCCTAGAATCAGCCTGACTCTCTTTTAAGTGACATTGTCATTTTCAGTTAGGGCACATACCCTTGTCCAAGAATAATTTTGAAAATACAGTTAAACACAATAAGATCTTGGTACAGATGTAAAAGTATTTCCCAGTGTATAGCACTTCATCTTTATTTGTATACACATTTAATGGAATGCTTCATTTTCATTAGTAGAATGCTCTATTTTAATTTTTGAGAGTTAAGTTATGGCGCCATAAAGGTTAATGCTAGATCAGAATTTAAAGAAAATTATTGAAGGCCTAAAATGAATTAATAGGTAAGACTTTTAATAATGGAAAATTCCATTTCTAGTACTGATACTATTCTTTGTTTTTGAGAAATGACTTTTCCCCCGCTGGTGAGATGACTTATGTGTTCTATTCTGTGAATAGATAGGTGCAGAATTATTTTCAGTGCTGTTTTGTAGGATAATTTTGTCTGTATTACAGTTAATTTCATGGGTGGGAGAGCAAAATCTAAATGGGTGTACTGTTGGAGTAGCAGAGTACAGTGGAAAATTCCTAGGCCACGTGGAGATACTTTATAAGAGCTGAAAAATGAGAACTAAGCCAGAACATCAGTTCCCTAGAGGCCCTGGGCTGACACACCCTTTCTCTTTCCCTTTTCTTAACACTATCTCTCTTTCACACACTTTAAAGGTTGGGTTTCTCTAACATTCTAATGATTATTTGTTGTTATTTAGTCGCTACGTTGTGTCTGACTCTTTTGTGACCCCATGGACTGTAGCCCACCAGACTCCTCTGTCCATGGGATTTTCCAGGCAAGAATGATGGAGTGGGTTGCCATTTCCTTCTCCATCTAACGATTATTTAAAACCTGTTAAGTTTTCCTTATTCCTTGTGGTTCTCAGTTTGAAAAGACTTCAAAGTCATTTTAACTGTTTTGAGACACATTCCTGCAAACTACTAGAAAACCGAGTCATTTTGCCATTTCATTTTTTTCTTGTAGGAAATCCGGCGCCTTCATCAGTATGTGAAATTTGCTGTCCAAGATGTGAATGATGTTCTAGACTTGGAGTGGGATCGGCATCTGGAACAAAAGAAAAAACAAAAGTGAGCGAGATCTCTCACCCACCATCTTGATAGTGCTGTGGCCTTTTAAAGAGATCATCTAGGAAGGTTTCCGAAAACCCTACACAGGTTCTTTCTCTTTGACACAGTCATTATACATCAAGAAATTCTATGGAATAATAACATTGCTCACAGTAATACATAAAAGAATTTACAGCACGGTTTATGAGAGTGAAAAATTGGATTCAGCCTAGTTATGCAAAAGTTAAGAGTAGCTAAATCTGACCACATTTTTCTCTTAAACAAAGTACTGGGTAACTGTTGAATCTCATATTCTCAAAAAATCATTAAATATCTTTTCTGTTTTACATGAAATATACAAAATATATAATTGTGTAACTGTAATTATTAGGTACAGCATATAAGAAATGAAAAAGTTAAGACATGAAGTCATACTAGATGACCTCAGTGTGGAAGTCTAATGTAAAAAAAAAGGCTGGTAATAAATCTATCAGAATACTCACTTATAGCTGTAAGATGGGATTCAGAGGGGTTTTTCTTTTACACTTTCCTGTATATTCCAGATTTTCTTTTGAAGGAAACATTGCTAATTAGTTTGGATAACTAAAAGGATGAGAGGAATGATAACATAGAGGAAAACCTTCTCTTGTGATCTTCTGTCCATGGGTGTTTGGTTTGATGCCTTGTGTTTTCCAGAAGGAATAGAATGCAGTACATCGTGAAAGCAATAAGATGATGTGAAAAATAGGTCAGCCCTCCAAATGCTAGATTTCTGAAACACCTACACTTGATCAGTGTGATTAGCCTTGTAAGGAAATAAACCAGGAAATGATCTGTTTATTTGTTTACAAAACTGTGAGGTCACAGACTTAAGTAGGGCAGCCTGAGTGTTGTGTCAGGGGCAGGGGTAGAATGTGTTTAAAATTCAGTAAACAGAATTTAATACATGATATTGTACAGCGTGGAGAAAGTCTTTGTCCCTAACCTGAGGAACCTCAGAGCATAGATGTGGTAAGACAGAGGTGAAAATTGATCTTCCCAACACTGGCAGGGGCAGATTCTGTGCCCTGGAGCCCTTGTCCCTGGGGCAGCCTGGCCCCTTTCTAAGAGGTTTCAGAGTGCACTCCCTTGTTGCTAAATTCATGTTCCTCCCCAAGTGAGAGAATGGCTTGACTTGACAGCATGAACGTTCTGCTCGGCTTGACAGTTGGAATACTCTTGTCTAATTAATACGTTGACTTTTTAAAAAGTGCGTGAGGCTAACAAGAAAAGCCAGGCTTTCTTCTCCTTTAAACAACCCCATGGATTTTCTGTTTATACTTAATGTCCTTTTTTAAGTTTCCTTTCTTCGGAGTTCTGATTCTTAAATCTATATGGTTTGCTGGCACGTCTCTCTTTTAGACCCTTCTCCAAATATTATCTGGAACCCCACTGAAATGCCTTTTAAAAATATATGTTGAGCTAATGACCTTGTCACCAGAAAGAAAGGGACCATTGTCCTTTTCTCCTTTTAATTCTTTTGGGTAGGGGACCCCCCTGCTGCCAAGTCATGTGCTGTCCTCTGTTTCTTGACGGCACTCTGAAGACATGCTTATTTTTTAAATTGACTAGTTTGTTTTTTGGCTATGCTAGGTCTTCATTGCTGCACACAGGCTGTCTCTAGTTGTGGACAGTGGGAGCTACTTTCTAGTTGTGCTCGGGCTTCTCACTGAGGTGGCTCCTCTTGTTACGGAGCACAGGTTTCGTTGCTCCATGGCACATGGAATCTTCTCGGACCAGGAATCGAACCCTTGTTTCCTGCATTGGCTGGTGGATTTTAAATGACTGGACCACCAAAAAAGTCCCTCTTAGTAACGTCTTGCTGTTTCTTTCCCACTAGTGGTTCTTCATTTTATTATTTTCACTGTTACAGTCCTTTTTCTTTCTTTCCAGTAGAAATTTCTTTTATTTGAACCGTTCTTATACAGTTCTTTCCTCCTTGGTCTAAACAGGCGCCTGCTTGTGCCAGAACGAGAGACACTATTTAATACTCTTGCCAACAACCGGGAAATCATCAACCAACAGAGGAAGAGGCTGAATCACCTGGTGGATAATCTCCAGCAGCTCCGACTTTACAACCAGACCTCCCATTGGAGCCTTCCCTTGGATGTTCCCTCCCAGAGCACCACACACAGGTGTGCAGGAGAACACGTCTGTTAATGCCACGTGCGCTTAGTAAATGAGGCGGGATGAGCGAATAAATACACAGAGCAAAGTGGACTAGTCGCAGAGTAGTTGAGATGTGGGTTTGAAAGTGACTCTGCTGTCTTTCATCTTTGTGATCGTGGTCAGATTCCTCACCCTCTCTGATCCTTTTTCCTTCTGCCAAAAAGTGGGGCTAACAATAGCCTTCTCAAGTAGCTCAATGGTAAAGAATCCCCCTGCCAATGCAGGAGACGCAGGTTTGATCCCTGAGTCAAGAAGAGCCCCTGAAAAAGGAAATGGCAACCGACTCCAGTATTCTTGCCTGGACAATCCCATGGGCAGAGGAGCCTGCCAGACTACAGTCTGTGGGATTGCGAAAGAGCTGGGCATGACTGAGCATGCGTGCACGCAGGGAACTAACAATGTGCACCTCATGGGGTTACTGGAGGGTTTAAGTCTTTAAAGTACCTAGCAGTGTGCCTGATGGAACAGGCCCTCGATAGATAATAGCTGGTACTGTAGTCATAGCATTATTGTTCAATTGAAAATTAGCTGTCAGGATTAGGTTGATCAACTTGTCTGGAAACTCAGAGTTGTCATTTTGCAAGTGTGGAGATTTCAGACCCTGCCTTAGACAGTTTACCCCTAAAGTTACCAAAGTGGTAACTGCCTTTAGCCTGAATGTATAGATTTTAATTGCCCTTCCTTCTGGAGCCCTGTTGGGGTTGTGTTTGCTCTGGGGTGGGATGTGATAGTGAGACTGATCATTTTCCTTTGGGGTTAATTCATTGTTTGGTCAGATTTTCCATTTCCTTTTCAGGATGCTCTTATCTCTTGCCTTTGTATTTGGGAGGATAATGTACCATCACCATTACCATGAGTCCCAATTTCTCAGGTCATAGTTGGTTCATACGTAACATTGTCCTCTTTCAGTTTTGACAGTGACCTCGAAAGCCTGCGCAATGCTTTGTTGAAAACGACTCTAGAGTCTCACCCCAAACCGTTGCCTAAAGTACCAGGTAAATGCATTCTCCCCAGTCTTTAAACTCTGTTCTCTTTCATCTATTGACCTTAAAAACCAAGTTTTAAGCATTTATGGGTTCACGAATTTCTTGCAGCTAAACTGTCCCCCGTGAAACAGGCACAACTGAGAAATTTCTTGGCCAAAAGGAAGACCCCCCCAGTGAGATCCACTGCTCCAGGTAGAGGAACCCGGTCCTGAATTTTTAGGATAAACTGTATAGTACATTGTGTGGGAGTAGGATGGGGTTTGTGTGTGTGTGTGTCTGTGTGTGTTTTCCTTTGGTTCTTAATGGGAGATAGAGGAAGTGTCTCTAGAATCTGTCATCCGTCTGAATATGGGATTAAGAAGAAGCTTATGCATAGTCAACTCGAGGTGGTAGTTTCGGCTTTCACACTGTGTTTTCCATAGTCCTCAGGTTCTATGGCAGTGATTGCCAAGGATTTGGGGGGACGCTGAACTGGTTCCAGGGGTCCTAGCCTTCGCTTTAGCTGGGAAAGCTTTACTTTTCTGATTTGTGTCGGATTTTGAGTAAGTCTGCATTTGAAAAAAGACCTGCTCAGCAGGCACGCGTGACTAGTGGCTACTCTAATGAGAGATGCAGACATAGAACGTGCAGGCGCAGGTAGTTATGAATGGACTCTGAGGGACTGTGCTGCACACTGACTTGCCTCGGAACACTTTGGTACAGTGCTACCCGGTATAACTTCCTGCCGTGGTTGTGATGTTGGATCTGTACTGTCCAATACAGCAGTTAACTGGTGGCCATTGGGTGCTTTAAGGGGGATGGTACAACTTAGAGGTCAAATTTTTCATTTGTTTTTCATCTGAATAACCATACATGGCTGGTGGCTACCAAACTGACATTGCCACCTAGCAGTAGCCCTAGTACAGCGTTTTTTAATTTAAAAAATTCTTTTGGCTGTGGCTGCCAGGGAAGTCCCCATGCGTGGTTTTCACTTGCAATTGTTTATATTATGTTTGAAAAAAGTGAAAGCGTTAGTTGCTCAGTTGTGTTTGACTCTTTGCACCCCCATGAACCATACAGCGGACCAGGTTCCTCTGATCATGGAAGTCTCCAGGCAAGAGTACTGGAGTGGGTAGCCATTTCCTTCTCTAGGGGATCTTCCCGACCCAGGGATCGAACCTGGGTCTCCTGCGTTGCAGGCAGATTCCTTACTGAGTGAGTCACCAGGGAAGCCCATGTTACACTCGCATTATGATACGTAAAATCTTGCAGAGTGATGCGCCCATAGGACACATAAGTCAATAAGTATTAGCAATACTTTTAAATAACTTGAGGAGGCGAGGGGGCTGTTTTTTGCTTGGTTTTGGTGTTTCCAATACACAGACAGTAACATGACTTCTGAAATTCATGGTAGAAAGTAACATGGCATAAAGCCTTACCTTACAGTTTATGGAAGGAGCAAAACAGGGAAAGTGAGAATCGATTTTAGTGATTTTTTTTTTTTAAACTAATTGTCTCATTCAAAAGAAGCATTGGATTTACCTGGCATTGTTTGAGATCCTCGGGACTGAGGATGTGATGTCTTCTCCAGTTTGTATTAGGCCTGTTCTTAGAAGTTTGTTGCTGGAAAGCAGGGACACCAATGTGACTGCTTGTTCACTCTGTGGGAGTTTGTTGCTTTTCTGAGGTGGCGTTATTGCCCGTGAACGTCCTGCTTTTACACCAGTGTGCATCCTGTGTCCCACCTCACATTTTTTTGCCTAACAGTCAAAATGTTCTTGTCCTATACAGCTCAGTTTTGCAAAACCCATTTGAGCAAAGGCTATCTTTGTTCACGTTCAGCCGCAGCTGCTTCCACTTAAAATAAGTAATAATTAAGTCGCTTTACAAATTGGATAGTTCTCTAGCAACAGTGAAAATTACATAGCTTTTTGGACTCGAATTGTCTCAGTTGTGTTTTGTTTTGGGCTCTGTAGCCAGCCTGTCTCGGTCGGCCTTCCTGTCTCAGAGGTATTATGAAGACTTGGATGAAGCCAGCTCAACATCATCCATTTCCCAGTCTCTGGAGAGTGAAGACACACGGACATCCTGTAAGGATGACGACGCAGTGGTCCAGGTCCCCCGGCACGCTCCTGTGGTTCGAACACCTTCCATCCAGCCCAGTCTCTTACCCCAGGCAACTCCTTTTGCTAAATCTCACCTGATTCATGGTTCGCAGGGTATGATGGGAACTTCAAGTAAGTAAACAGCGAGACCAGAAACAATCTTTTCCCTAAGAGGTTCCTAATTCATGAAGGAACTGTGGCTGGGTTTTATTACTAGCACACGCAAAAGTTGTGGGTTCTAGCCCATTTCTGCTAATCTTTTAGAAATTACAGAGTCAAGAGATATTTTCCCCTTGAAAGTGGTTGGTAGGGCACTGTGAGGAAGAGGAGGCGCTGCAAGGCTCACACTGTTGCCCGTTACGTGGAGGACAGCATGTGCCCTTCTGACCTCGGCTCATTTCAGCTTGAAGCCATTCCTGTCTCAGGGCTCACCAGCCATGGTGCTCGTTATCTCTGATGGCTTGCTGACAGGACCTATGTTGGGCTGTTAGATCTTCAGCTCAGAGGGTCAGGACTTTGTACTGAAGTGACTCCTAAGTAGACCAACCTAGGCATGAGGTACTAGAATGGAGAGATTTGTGAGAGGAGAGCTAACTATTCATTGCTTTGTATGGGCATAGAAGTTATATCTCACTCAGTGTCAGAGGAAATGATCATGTAACATATTTTCACCAGTAGAAGTGGGCAGACAAATAGCACACAGCATCTTTGAAAGATAAAAGTGCCAAGCTGTCAATTTGCCAGTATTTTCTGTTAATGCTTAAGGATTTTAAATCTTTGCATTTTCCCTGCAACCTAACGTGGAGAATTTACCCTTTTAATTTTTGTGTGTGCTTCTGTTCTGATCCACTGTTTCACTTAACTTTACTTTTTCCCTCAGTGTCTACACCTGCTAGCAAAATTATTCCCCAAGGAGCTGATAGCACCATGCTCGCAACAAAAACCGTGAAGCATGGTGCACCTGGCCCTTCCCACCCCATCTCTGCCCCCCAGGCGGCCGCTGCAGCAGCACTGAGACGGCAGATGGCCAGTCAGGCACCAGGTAAAAGCACCGGTACAGGGGCTGATGCTGAGCTTTCTGAGCCACAGGCCAGGACACAGCGGCCAAGAAACAGCGGGCCCTTCACTGCCTTTCAGGAAAGAGGACTGATGTGACAGCTCGCGCCTTTTGGGGGAGAGTTCTGAGAGGGCAGACTCAGTTGGAAACTTGCCCTTAAAGGGCTGTATAAGATCTACCATGTTAAGTTCATTTGCATCATTTCTTTTTAGATTCAACATAATAAGGATTCATCCCTATTTTTTAATAATGTCTGCTTTAAGCCCCAGAATTAATCTTTGCTGTTAGATCACCTAATAATGTTAGAGTTGTCCTGTAGTATTTTAAGGATCCGAGCCACCCTTTGCAATGAGTGTACATGTGCCCGTTTTGCTTTTGAGTAGTGCTCGGTTTCGAGAGGCAAAGGTCACCAACCAATATGCAACAAAGCCCAGACTCCAATCCTGTGTTCTTTGTATTGAAGTACAGTTTTTTCTTAAGATTGCAGTTTTAACCTGGAAACCTGAAGCTCTAAGGAGCTAATCAGCTCCTGCACTTTGTCAGTGGTTTGTGGCTCTCCGTAATCTTCTACATCAAGGTTTCTAGGTAATTTGCCTCGGAATTGAGTTAATCAGTTTTTACAAGCCAGTGCTTCTCAACCAGAGGCTCTTTTACTCCGCCTGCTTCCCCTCCAACAGTTGGCAGTGTTGCTGGCCTGTAGTGGGTAGAGGCCAGTAATGCTGCAAAGAAACTCCCAAAAGCACAAGAGAACCCTACAACAAAGGATTATCTATCCCCAAAATGTCAGTAGTGCCAAGAGTGAGAAACTTGGCTATAAATCATATTTTTGTTTTAGCTGAATGAATTATTTTAGTTTTATACCTGCTTAGAACATATGCCAATTTACACTAAAATTGTAAAAGATGGAAAAGACATGGTAGTTTGATTTAGCCAAAAATAGTTGCCATTAGATGATAATAGATCTCTAGGGAAAGTTCAGATTAAAACCCTTACTAAGAGACCTAAAATAGATATGAAAGAAAAAACAACAGAACTTTTTAAGGTACTTTTGAGCATTCTGAAAACTATAAGAATTCCTTGATGTTTTAAATATTAGTCGGACCAAGCAGAATCTTAGCATTGTACTGAACAGATCCAAAATCAAGCTGATTGATTATTTATCAGCTTGAAGTCTACCAGGATTTAGGATTAGTCCATTCTCAGCAGGAGGTGGTGTGATCATTTCAGAAGACATTATTCGAAAACAGCTTTCGAAGGTGTGGGCACCTGTGAGTGTCAAGGATGAACTACGTGCAGTCATAAGCAGGGCATCCCTGGGGACTCCCTGAAGGAGGGAGTGGAGTGAGCTGCCATAGAGCCACCATCCTACCTGGGCTACAAGTCCAACTGCCCCAAAATAGTTGGAGAAGATCCAAGAGCTTTGCTTAGGCCTTAATAGTTATTTATAAATTATAAGACATATACAGAAAAGGTATGAAAGCTGATAAGCCTAAGACAGGTGAGTAAGTGCCACATCAGTCCCTGGTACCTTTCCTTAATTCAGGCCTGCTTGGCCTCCTCCTCCATTTTGGTTCAAGCTCCATTTTTCATATTTTATTCACTGTGTCTATCTCACTAAAGCATGAACTTCTTTAAAGAAGACACTATATTTTAGACATTTTTTGTATTCCGAGCACCTAACAGAGTCTGACAATAATAAGCTCATGTGAAAGAGTGGCTGAATGAATGAATGCATGGTGGAGGCAGAAACACTGGTAATCTTCTAGCTGTTTCGGCCCTTTTCCAGGACAAGCCAATATGGCAGGTATCTCAGCTCTGCTCTATAAAAGCTGGCTGGTGAATTCCTTTTTTCTGAACTAGTACATTTGATTAAATTGCACAAAGCTTCATTGGATAATCTTTATGAAGGGCGTAGGCCAGGTGTTCCATTGAACACAGGGCTGCAGAACCATCTAAGTTTCCTTTATATAATAAGTTTGCATTCTGCTTGTGTCCTAGTTATTCATTAGACCTGGCTAGAATTTTGATCTTGTATTGCAATTGACGTGCCTTTCTCTTCTCTGTTTAAATAGCCGTCAGTACGTTGACTGAATCAACTTTGAAGAATGTCCCTCAAGTGGTAAATGTGCAGGAACTGAAGAATAATGCTACAGCCCCCTCCGCAACCATGGGGTACGTTACTGCTTCAGTGGTGTGTTTCAGCCAACGAATTATTCTGCAGTAGCGTAGAACTGCCTGCAGGGAGCAGCAGTGCTATTGTTCCAGTGTGACTTTCCTGCACAACTTCAGGTGATCAGAGGAGCGGAATGGACAGCTAATCTCAGGCACCCAGTTGGGCTTTCAGGAAATTGTCCTCTCCAACTGGCAGTAACAGTTGCCTCATAAACTTCCAAAGTCTTGGTGTTACATACTCAGTGTGCTGTTTGCCGTATGTAAGTCTGCATGTGGTACACGTTACAGTTATTAAGTCAGGTAAGGTGGAGGGTTTGATTTATTTTGGGGGCTCCTGAGTTGACACTTCAACTCTAACGCAGACTGTTGATTCTAAAAACCCAATGATGGTCTCTCCTCCCTTCCTTCCCCTCTCCAGGCAGTCCTGTTTGTTCAAGTTTCTCATATTGCTTGTATGAAAAAGCAGTGGTTTAAAAGGCAGAAGCTCTGTTTGGAGACTTCCAGTTTCTCCCCATGCCACATCTAAGAGCTGGATCATTGCTGCCAGAACTGACTTTTAAGTGTGAATCTGTGTTTAGAATTCAAGGCATTGACTCCCTCCCACTGTTGTGGGCAGCACGGTTCATAGAACATGCCGGTGTCCTGTTGCTACCAAGTATTTTGTAGCCAAGAGCTGTGCAGTGTGGCTCGGGGAAGAGTTGAGGGCTGTGTCCTCAGTTTGAATGTAGAGATCGTGAGGACCAGGGTCATTCAGGGGGTTAGTGTCTGGTGCCTGTGACCAGTCCAACTGCAAGAAGAACAGCCGCTAACCCTGTGGTTTTTCCAGTTCACGTTAGCCCTCTCCTCCCCCACCCTAGGTCTGCTCCCTGTTCGGTTTTGGCTTTATCAAGTGGCCCTGCTTCACTAGTCCACTGGCCTTCTCTTTTTTCCACATTGGTCCATTTATCAACACTGCCAGGAATTTCTTAGTTATCTCAGGGCCATACTAACAGCCAAAAACAAGCCTAGCTTTCCTATCTTATAGTGACCTTGAAGCTTTGGTATGCTGTTTAGACCAAGATGGCATTTGTGGTTGTTGTGAACATCTCAAGAGAAAGAACTGTGCATTCGAGTTTGGGAATTATAGCCAGATTCCTAGTGTAGGGTAGGCAAGGAAAAGCCACCGCAAGGCAGAATCTTACATAAGACAGGAAAAGCCAGCTTAATGGTGAAAGAAACATGGTCTGGAATATTTTAGCTGTTCTCACAGTATGTGAGAAGCACCTCTTGATGATCTCCTTTATCTTATCTCAGGCAGTGTTTTCCTCCAGTGATTCATCTGAGCTAATCATTGATATGAGCTTTGTTAAAGGAGCAATTCTGAGTTTGCCCTTTTTTCTGACTTAAGAAAAATAGACATAGGAGTTTAAAAAGAGTTGAAGAAACTCTTCTTTTCTCCGCAGAATTGGACTCTGGTTATTATTAAACTTGTATGCCCAGCATGGCACCTGGAATGTTGTTTCTTTTTAATACCTTGTTGAATAATAGGTGAATCTAAGCACAGTTGGTAAGTGGAAATTGGTATTTACCACCTTCCCCAATAAGAAAGCTTGAGAGGGAATTATACTCATTATAAAATTACTTTCAGATTCTGTTAAGCAGTAGTTTCCTGAGTGTTTTTTGTTTTTGCTTGTGTTGTTTTTGTTTTTGGTGGCACCTCGAGCCTTTATGGGATCTTAGTTCCCTGACCAGGGTGGAACCCATGCTTCCTGCAGTGGAAACATAGAGAGTCTTAACCCCTGGACTGCCAGGGAGGTCCCTCCTAAGTGTATTTTAAGTATTTAATTTTGCATTTAACTTCTCCTGAGTAACATCTTAAAGAGATTTATTATAAGAAGAGGTTCTATGTTTCTGCCACTGGTATAGCTTATGTTCACTGGCCTCACCCCGCTCACCCCTTATATTGACCAGTCATCCTGTTTTCAAGAAGAGGGCTTATTTGGGGCACACTCATGCTATTTAGACTCCTCACCAGCGCCCAGGCACTTGATTCAGCAGATTCCTAAGGGATGTCTGCCATGAGCATGATAACGCCCTGGATATTTGGGGTCCAGTAGTCAGTAAGATATACCAAATCCCCACTTTCACGACACTTAGATTTTAGCAAGAAGACAGCCACTAAGCTACCCATTTCACATCAGTTATTTAACTGTAGTATAATGAGTTTGATGAAGGAGAGGTACAGGGTGCTAAGAATGCTCACAGTGAGGCAGTCTGGTCGAGTCTAGGGCTGTCGAGGTTAGGAAGGAAAGATGTTTCAGCTGGAAGTTGAGAGACGACCAGAAGTTGCCAGGCAGAGTGGAAGAAGAATGTTGTAAACGGGTTGCCGGAGCTGGGAGAGCCCGGAGCTGGGAGAGCCCAGAGCTGGGAAAGGGCAGCGCAGGTCTGAGGGCAAGTGAGAGGCCATTGTGTCTGGAGTTCTGGCAGGAAATGGAGGGTGAAGGAAATAGGGCCAAATGAGGTGAGAAATATGGTGGAATTTTTTATTGGTTGTTTGTTTTCCAAAACACACCCAGATCGCCATTCCTTTCAGGAATTCTGGCGTTCGCTTCTTCATTCTTTCTACAGACACTTAAGCAGCATTTTGTCTATGCCACGCACTGTTCCAGGTGCTGAGAGTAACACAGTTAACAAAGCAGACCCCGCCCCCCAGTCCCCAAACCCTGCCCTAGTCACAGAGAGACGGGTGACAAGTAAGATTCATCTAAATACAGTGTTTTAGGAGGGGATAGGTATGACAGAGAAAATTAAAGCAGAAAAGGGGTTTAGGGACTTTTGTCCAGACGTGGTTGCAGTTTTAAATAGAGGCAAAGAAGGTGCTTCTCCTACATGACTAATGACTACCATGTCTCAGAAATACCAGACCATATTTTTTTCACCACAAAACTGGTGATTCTCCTGTCTTGTATGTTGATAATACTCTGCCTTGCAGTGGCTTTTGACATTTTACATTTGAATAAAGACCAGAGAGCAGACTCATGAATATCCTAAGGAAGAAAGCCCCAAGCACCAGGCCTGTAGTGAGATCTTGTCTGGCAGGTTCAGGATGAAGCCAGGCAGCCCCTGGTGGCTGAAAGGAGAGAAGAGAGTGGGATAGGGCCAGGGTACAAATCCAATAACATCTGGTAAGCCTGGTTGAGGACCTAGCTGACCATGATGCTGAGTAACCTGATCTAATTAACGTTTGCTTTTTTAAAGCAGTTTTAGTAATTTTTAAAAGTACTGGGGCATGATTAACACACAGTAAAATTCACCTTTTTGTAGTCTAAAATTCCACGAGCTATGATAAATGCAGATCATTTTGTTGACCTGTGAGTTTAGCAAGAAGTTTCTGGTTCGTATATTTAGAATAGATGAGAAGGGCTGGAGTGAAGAATAAAAAAAGGGAGAACAGTTAAGAAGCTATTTCTTTTTTTATTGTGGGTAAATATATGTATAACAAAATTTATTATTTTAACCATTTTTAAGTGTGCAATTCAGAGACATTAAGTATGTTTACAGTGTGTATAAGTGTTACCCCATCTGTTGCAGAACTTTTTCATTATCATACAGCGGTTGTACCCATTAAATAGTAACCCTTTATTCTGCCTTACTTCTAGTCCCTGGTAACCTCTAATACACTTTCTGTCGCTAAGAATTTGCTCTATATGTAGTATTTGTCCTTTTATATCTGGCTTATTTCACTCAAATTTTTAAGATTTATCCATGTTGTGAAGTGTTAGTTGCTCAGTCATGTCTGACTCTTTGTGACCCCATGGACTGTTTGTTATCCACCAGGCTTCTCTGTCCATGGAATTCTTCAGGCAAGAATACTGGAGTGGGTAGCCATTCCCTTCTCCAGAGGTTCTTCCAAACCCAGAGATCGAACCCAGGTCTCAGGCACTGGAAGCAGATTCTTTACTGTCTAAACCACCAGGAAAGCCCATGTCGTAGCATATGTCAGAGTTTCATTCCCTTTATGACTGAATAACATTCCGCTGTATGCATATGCCCTGTTTCGCCCGTCCGTTCATCTATAAGTAGACACTCGGGTTGGGGGCTTCCCCGTCTTGATTCTTGTGCATGGTGCTGCACTGAGCACTGCTGTGCAGCCCTCTCCTTGAGTCCCTGCTTCTCAGTTACTCTGGGTAACGTTTTAGGAGTAGAATTGCTAGAGCATATGGCAGTCTACTTGCTGAGCTAAATGTAGTTCCAACTTTTCCAAAGCAGCTGTACCATTTTGCATTCCCAATAGCAATATATGAGGTTCCAGTTTCCCCACATCCTCACTAATATGTGTTACTGTCCGTCTTTTTGATTATAGCTATCCTAATGGATGGACATGGTATCTCCTTGTGGTTTTGATATGTGTTTCCCTGTGACTAATGATATTGGATGTCTGTTTGTGTGCATATTAGCCATTTGTGTCTTCTTTAGAGAAATATCTCTTTAAATCTTTTGCCTGTTTTTAAATTGGGTTCTTTATCTTAATTGTTGAGGTGTCATTTTCTTTTTTTTTTAATATTTATTTTTATTTATTTATTAGGCTGCACCAGGTCTTAGTTGAGGCACACAGGATTTTTGATCTTCATTGAGGAAGATTTCTTTTTAGTTGCAGCATGCAAATTCTTAGTTGCAGGATACGGGATCTAGTTCTCTGACCAGGGATTGAACCTGGGACCCCTGAGTTGGGAGCAACAGGGAAGTCCCAAGGTGTCATATTATTTATGTAATCTAGATTCAAGTCTCTTATCAGATATATGATTTGCAAATATGTTCTCCCATTCTTTGTGTGGTTTTCACTTTCTTAATGGTGTCCTTTGAAACAGCAGTTTTTAATTTTGATGAAATTCGATTTATTTTTTCTTTTATTGCTTGCACTGTTGGTGTCTGATATATGTTTAAGAAACCATTGCTTCATGCAGGATCATAAAGATTTACTCCTGTGTTTTCTTCCAAGTTTTATATTTGGAACCCTTACATTTAGGTCTTTGATCTGTTTTGAGCTAACTTTTGTAAATACTGTGATTTCTGGTCCAATATTTTTCTTTTGCATATGGATACCCAGTTGTCCCAGGGACTGTCTGGTGGCTCAGTGGTAAAGAATCCGCCTGCCAGTGCAGGAGACGTGGTACCATCCCTGGGTTGAGAAGATCCCCTGGAGAAGGAAATGGCAGCTCACTCCAGCGTTCTTGCCTGGGAAATCCCGTGGACAGAGGAGCTGGGGGAGCTACAGTCCATGGGGTCGCGCAAGAGTCAGGCGCGACTTAGTGACTGAGCAGCAGCCCCCACCCAGTTGCCACAGCACCATTTTTGGAAAAAGCCTTTTTTCCCCTTGAATTGTCTTGGTACCCTTGCCACACTGATTGGTTTTCTAATGTTAAACCAATCGTCAGTAATAATGTATTCAACTTTTTCATATATGGTTGGACTCAATTTGCTAAAATTTTGTTAATAGTTTTGCATCTGTCTTAATGAGGGATATTGGTCTGTAGATGGTCTTTTCTTATAATGTCTTTCTTCCATTTTAGCTTCAGAGTAATACTAGCCTTATAGAATAAGTCAGAAAGTGTTCCTTCCTCTTCAATTTCCACTAAGAGTTTCTGTAGATTGGTTACTATTTCATCCTTAAATTTTTGTAGAATTCACCAGTGAAGTTATTTTGGCTTGGAAGTTTCAATTTCTTTAGTACATATACGACTGTTCAGCTTATCTACTTCTTTGGTAGTTTGTATGTTTCAAGAAATCCATTTCACTTGAGTTGTTGAATTTATTGACATGTTTTTCAGTAATAGTCACTGATTATCATGCTTTAAATGTATATAGATTTTATTTTCCTCTTAATAGTAATTTGGGTCTTTTTTTTAACCTCATCAGTCTAACTAGAGTTTTATCAATTTTATTGATCTCAAACAAGCCAGCTTTTGGCTTCATTGAATTTTTTTTTTCCCCTACTTGATCTTTATTTCATTTTCCTGCTTACTTTGGATTTTATTTACTCTTCTAGTTTCTTAAAGTGAAAGCTAAGGTCATTGATTTGATGCTGCTCTCTTCCAACACAGGCATTTGGTGCTATAAAGTTCCATCTAAGAACTGCTTTGGCTACCTCCCACAGATTTTGAATTTTTTTTTTTTTCATTTTCATTTAGTTCAAAACATTTTGGGTTCTTTGTATACATATGGGATATTTAAAAGTGTGTTAGTTTCTAAATAATTGGGCATTTTCTAGATATCTTTTTGTTACTGATTTTTAATTTAATTCCATCATGGTTAGACATGTTTTGTATGACTTGAATTCTTTAGGTTTTATGGAGACTTCTATGACCCAGAAGTGGGATCAGCAAGGTTTTTCTTTTTTAAGGGCCATACAGTAAATAATTTAAGCTTATGGGAGATACAGTCTCTGCTTCAACTACTCAACTCTGCCCTTGTAGCCTGATTGCAGCCATAAACAAAACGTAAATGAATGGGCATGGCTTTGTTACAGTTCAGCTTTATTTACAAAAGCAGGCAGCTGGTCTTTTGTTTCTAGTTTGCCAATCTTTGATCTAGAATGTCAGTCATCTTGGTAAATGTTCTGTGCCACTGCTCTTATTGGGTGGCATGTTCTATAAATGTCAGTTAAGGTGGTTCGGTTCAGTTCAGTCTCTCAGTCTTGTCTGATTCTTTGCGACCCCATGGACCGTAGTACGCCAGGCCTCCCTGTTCATCACCAACGCCTGGAGTTTATCCATTGAGTCAGTGATGCCATCCAACCATCTCATCCTCTGTTGTCCCCTTCTCCTCCTGCCATAAATCTTTCCCAGCATCAGAGGCTTTTCAAATGAGTCAGCTTTTCAAATCAGGTGGCCAAAGTATTGAAGTTTCAGCTTCAACATCAGTCCTTCCAGTGAACACTCAGGACTGATAGCCTTTAGGATGGACTGGTTGGATCTCCTTGCAGTTCAAGGGACTCTCAAGAGTCTTCTCCAACACCATAGTTCAGAAGCATCCATTCTTCGGTGCTCAGCTTTCTTTATAGTCCAACTCTCACATCCATACATGACTACTGGAAAAACCATAGCCTTGACTAGACGGACCTTTGTTGGCAAAGTAATGTCTCTGCTTTTGAATATGCTGTCTAGGTTGGTCATATCTTTCCTTCCAAGGGGTAAGTGTCTTTTAATTTCATGGCTGCAGTCACCATCTGCAGTGGTTAAGGTGGTTGATGATGATAATTTTCTATCTGGTTATTCCATCAGTTACTGACAATAGTATTGCCATATTCAAGTGTGGCTACGGATTTGCTTATTTTTCTTTCAGTTCTAGCTTTTTTTTCTGCCTCGTTTGTAGTTCTGTTGTTAGTTACATAAACATTTAGGATGGTCACGTACTTTTGATGAAATGGAGGTAGATATGTGTTACAGTGCCATTTTCTGCCTGTGGTCCTTTGATTTCTGTTTTCAGTTGTGGAACAGAACATTTCAGATGAATTTCTGATGATCTCTTCTCAGGTGCATACTGCTAGTAGAATACAGTCATCCAGAATATGATAATTCCGAGTTTGGTATTTCCATCTCCTTTGAACATTTCTAGCTGTTGATTTCCATTGTTTTGGTTCATGATCATGTACAAGTCTTTGAACACATTTATTTAGCCGTATACTGTCCTTTTCTGCTTGTTCTGTTAGATCATGGTGGGTCTGATCTAATCAGTTCATTTACTAGCTGAGTGCATGAACAGCATTTATTTCTCTGCTGGGTCATCATGTAGCCCAGTGTGTAAATAGTGTGAATCCTAATTTTGCATGTTTGGGGATTTAGGACACCCAAGAGATTTATGGCTTTCTCACAAATAAACAGAAGAATAATTGCACTTAGTCTGCTTCATGCATGATTTAATTTACCATCATATCATAACTAAGTTTGAGGTATAAATGTTCTAAAGTTGGATGAATTGCTGCTTTTATTTTTATTCGTAGTTTTTTTTAGCTCAACTTTGAGAAAGCATGAAAGATTTTCATTTCCCTTGTGACTCTCATGAGCTGCAGTCATTTTCCACCTAACGCTGCTGTGTCTGCCCAGGGATTTCTCAGTCCCAGCCTCTCACGCACACATTCCTTTTCTTGTTGGAGTGTAAGCCGATGGGGGAGTGTCCCTGTGTGCCTGCTTGGTTAAGTATCTTGGGGGACCGGTGTGCATTTCTTCAGAGAGGCACACATTTGTAGCTTCTCTCTTCAGTAGGAAAATAAAGAGGGTTTTATTGAAAACAATTGCATTTTTTTTTCTTCTCTCTGAATCTAATAAAGTTTGGGAAGGTTCTCGTGTTATTCCAAGAGAGTATCCTGAGGTAACTGTAAGATTATTAAGATGTTTGATAATTTTTTCCCATAAGGCGTGGGTTTATTTTTGTCTTTTCTCTCACAAGTTAACTTTTTAATGGAAAATTGTTAATCCTCCTTAAGCAGAAGTTCTGAGAAATAAAACCAGATGCTACAGTTGTTACTGCTATACCCACCAGTCAGAGGAGCTCTGGATGGAGGACAGATACATTGATGAAAAGAATTGCTCCCAGGAGCCAAGAACAGAGCTTTGGGTTGAACCGGGGATTTTTTTTCCCTCACATATTTACACTAAGTGGGCTTCCCTGATGGTTCAGTGGTAAAGAATCTGCCTGCAGATGCAGGAGATGCAGGTTCGATCCCTGGGTCAGGAAGATCCACTGGGGAAGGAAATGCCAACCCACTCCAGTATTCTTGCCTGGGAGATCCCATGGACAGAGGAGCCTGGCAGTCCATGGGGTCACAAAGAGTCAGACATAACTGAGCAACTAAGCAACAGCAACAACAAAATTAACACTAAGTAGTTATTAAAATAACAGTTCCATGCACACTGTGTTCAGGGATAACAAAAGATGGCGAGGACTCTTTCTACATAGACAGGAGGCACTTTTCACGTTGACACTACAACAAAAGTGCAGGTTGGGCACGGAGCTGTGGTATGTTTTAACTCTCCTGTGTGCTCATATGGTGAGCTCTCGGGGCTGGTTGCTAGGAGAAGCTGAGAGCTCTGCTTTGAGAAGATCACATACACCCCATCGATCCTGATGAACATTTTCTGAGACTTGGAGAAGAGAATCAGGAATTTCCCACTGGTCTGGAATGGTGGTGGGTGATGGGGAGGAGGTGGAGAAAGCTTTCTCTTCAAATAAGAAAAAGATCTACTTCAGAATATCCGTAACTTTTTTTCCTTAAAATTTCAGGAAGAAGATACATTTTAAGGTCATTGCTTTGACTTTTATGCTAAAGACCCAAATTTCATGTAAAGAATTGATTGTTCAATCAGAAACATGTCAAATGATTTTGATTGGGGTCTGAGACATCTGTGTTCTACCCCAGAACTGGTATTACTTTTTTGACAAAAGGCGGCTCAGGGTTGAGTGTGAGTCTCCCCCAGTCTCGTCTTCCTCTTGAGCGTGTGCTTTGTGTTTCCAGCTCTTCAGTGCCGTGCTCTGCAGCCAAAACGCCTCATCCGGTGTTGACCCCAGCGGCTGTTAACCAAGCGAAGCAGGTAAATTGTGGATTTTTGCTTTGCTAATGTGACATGCAGTGACTGTCCTTGTAACTGAAGACAATCTGGTACTAAGTCCCCGCACTGTTTATTTTTTATTTTATTTAAAATTTTTTTCCCACGTCTTTTAAATGAACTCTGAAAAAGACCTGTGATCCTTTCCCCACAATTCATGATGGTCTTGACCTAGTAGGTCAGTCAGGACCCAATGATGTCTTTGTCGACCATGTGGCATTCTGCATCTGGTAGTCTTGGGTCATAATTCTCTGTAGGGAGGGTATCTGTATGGAGTTGAAGTTTACTTTCATTTAATCTTGTCTTAGTTAACCCATACAACAGCCATATAGACAAGACAGATGTTCAGCTACGTTTCACTAATGAAGAAACCAGGGCTCAAGTGGCTGACACGGGCTTCCACCTGTAGTGGATGGGGAACCAGGGCTGGAACCCATCTTCCGGCTTCTCCCTGCCCACTGCTTTGCTCCTTGTACCTTTGGGCATCAGCCTCCAGGGAGTAGAGTCTTCTGCTTTCTCCTGTCATCCCGGTTTCTCAGCCTGTGAATCTTCAGTGATGTTTGTTATGTCTGCCTGCAGGCTCTTGCCTGATAAACATGGTCTCTTACGAAAGTAAGTTATATTGTAGACAGCTAAACAATCCAGAAGAAAATAATAGGAGATGGTGGAAAGGCAGATCAAGCCCTCTCTGAAACTTTCCCAAAGGAAACCTGGTTTCTCTGCTACTCAACTCTGTCTCTAGGAAGGTCATTTTAGACTGTGTTTGAGATTGACCCTCAGAACTTGCTTAATGTGAGTTCTCAGACATGGCTGTCTCCTCCATAGTTTGCCCTGACTTAACATGGCACTTCAGCAGTTAGCGTTTGGTCTTTCTTCTGGAGCTTTCCATCTTCACCTTGGAGGACACGTGGTGAGGCAGAAACCATAACGAACAAGAGAGAAAGAGCATTGACTGGAGATGGTTAAGTTGGGCGGTTTTGCTTCTTACCCTTACTATAAGTTTAATTGAGAGCCAGGATGTATTTCATTCATTTACTTCTTCCTTCATTTGGGTTTCAAACACCCTGATGCCTTTCATGTGCTGAGCATCGCGTTAGGCGCTGCGGGAGGAACTGCGGGCTCGGCAAGCAGGACCCTGTTTTCTTGTGCTTGTGGAGTATTCCCATCTCTGAGACGATATCACATTTAAACATATTGACCTAAATTGAAACTGAAGAACAAAATTTAACTGAATAGAAGTGTTTGTGCTTGCTTATTTTAAATTATGTCATTATTTTACGTGTTCCTTTATTCCAAAGACTGTTTTGTGGGTCACGTAACTGTTTTCCTCCTATTACAGGGATCGCTGATAAATGCCTTAAAGCCATCTGGGCCCCCACCAGCACCCAGTCCGTTGTCATCTGGTGATAAAGCTTCAGGTCAGTTTGCACTTTTGTTTTAGTGAAAATAAGAGGTGAAAGATATTTTCCACAGAGGAATTTAATTGTTCTAGATCACAAGGGCAGTTAATGTAAAATCAAGTAAAGACATATTTGAAAAGCCTCAGGGGATGTAGAATCTCCAGGAAGTCAGTGTGCCCTTTGGCAGCTCTGTAGACTTCTGAAATAGGAGAGCAGTAGGAGAAAGCCTTCCTTTAAACATTTTTCCTAAAAAGAGGACCTGCCTTGTTGGATATCGAAGTTTTGAGAGAAGCAGATCCAAACATTGAACTCTTATATCTTCTACTAAAGGGAAAGAAAAACTCTCTGGGTTTTTAAGGATAATTCAAAAGCCAGTAAAATATAGAAAGTAAAATGGATCCATTACAATATACGATAATATGATAAATGGAGAGCCTCCCTGGTGGTTCAGATAGTAAAGAATTCACCTGCAATACGGAGACCTGGATTCGTTCCCTGGGTTGGGAATATCCCCTAAAGGAGGGCATGGCAACCCACTCCAGTACTCTTGCCCGGAGAATCCCATGGACAGAGGAGCCTGGTGGGCTACAGTCCATGGTGTCGCAAAGTCAGACACGACTGAGCAACAAAGCATAGTGCATGATAAGTGGATGTAATCCAGTATTGAAAGACTGAGCTTCACATGCTTCCAACACTCAGGCCTCTTAACTGAAATTAGTTTTTACAGTCACCATGAAGTGCTCTGACCAGGCATCGTTGCTGGCCTGAGCCCACCTGATGCAGAAGCGTGCCTGTGCATCCAGCCTAGCTGAATGCAGGCCTCTGCTGCTGGCTCCCTGTCAGAGCCCACTTCATTCAGCATGTGTCACTTCTTGCTGCAGGGCTCTTGTGCCACCCACAGCCCAGCATTCTCCCTGTGCTCTGAACTCCAGCTTTTATTTTGATTCATGCTCTCAAGTGGGTCTTTAAGCTAATAAATTCTGTCAGAGACGCTGAACTTCACACATGAGGAGCCTGCCTACCGTAATCTCTACATAGTCATGCTGTCATCCCACCTTCCTCTGTGGTCAGAAGCTTTCTCATTGGATACTGGGTTTATCCTCAGCAAATATTCCTTGCACTCAGATGGAAACCATTGTGTAGCCAATGCTCTATTCTAGAATTCAGACTAATGCACAGTTTTTATCATATAAGCCTTCCATGAGAAGGCAGTATGTAGCGCTTCTCGACTAGGAGCTAAAACTTTAACTCAGAAGGGAAATTTTAGTGCAGTTGTCAAAGACTTTTGAATCATTTAGGATTCAAATTAAGAAGTTTGTTTCCATTTCTGGCTAATATTTTAGAAGAAAGTTTGAAAGATTATATATCCTAACCTCTTTCAAGGATTTTATTGGAGAGTTTTTTGTCACTCTTGAAATTAAGAGTCAAGAACATCTCAGGGGCAGTTAGCATGACTTGGAAAGAAATTTCTAAGATTCATCATTCAATGATGATTGTGAAATATTCACTCTCATTGCTAGATGTCCTTCTGTTTCTATTTGCCAGAAACAGACTTTTTTTGAGCAGGAAAATTTCCCTGAAAAACACTATTTAAGAGTTTGCAAAAACTTCTAACAAAAACAAAAAGTCATCTCTGAAACCTCTATAGAATAATTCCCTTATTAATTAATAATGGAAACACCTTCATTGTTTTCCTGATTTTAAAGCTGTTGCTGCTGCTACTGCTAAGTCTCTTCAGTCGTGTCCGACTCTGTGCGACCCCATAGACGGCAGCCCACCAGGCTCCCCTGTCCCTGGGATTCTGCAGGCAAGAACAGTGGAGTGGGTTGCCATTTACAGGACCACAAAAAGTCTACCGTGTGGAACTGTATAATGTAGAAAATTTGTAAGTTCCCTATTCCAGAGATAACAGCCCTCAAAGAATTGATGTGTCTTGGGGTTTGATGTATATCTGTTGGTTTCTTTAAACAAAGATAGCCATATCCTGTATATACTGATCTGTAATCTGTCCCCTCTCCTCCCTTCCCCCAGGAAAATATCATGTTCATCTTTTCAGGTCTGGTATAAGTCTGCCTGTCTCATTTTAATCCCTTCGCTGTACAGTTGTACCCTGTTCAGTTTTTACCAATACTCTGCTGATAGTTCAGATTGTTCTTAACTTTTCAGAATTATAAGTAAGGCTGCACTAGACATCCTTGTCCGCATCACGTTGTATTATAGTAGTGTTTTAGATAATTTTGCAAATCTTTACTCCATACTCATGTAAACAGAAGATGCTTTTTCTTATTGTTTGGGTTGGTTTGATTTGGGCTTCTCAAGTGTAATTCCCCCAGCCCTCTTCTCCTTTTAGAAGGAGAGGGAGAGGTGGGGGGGAGAGTGTGGGTACTGCCCCAGCCTGTTAGTGAGCAGCCACAGTACACCAGATGTGGGGAGACGACGGACTACACTTTAACTCTCCACTCTTCTCTGTGTGACAGCAGTCGTGTTACCTCTGTAATAAAAAATAAAGAAGCAGACCTGTTATTAACTAATAGTAATACAAGAAGTCTCTGGAAAAACAGATGCGGCGAGAAAGCCAGCAGCCGTGAAGTCACTACTCAGAGATGTTTCACATGACCTGTTTCCCCTTGGAGTTTCTTTTCCTTTGACATGTATCACATTTCATTAATTGCAGAATCTACTTTTAAAGCCTTAAATTTGACCTGCACTCCAGTTACTTTGATGTCTTTCCTGGAAAGGGTAAAGTGGCATGCCTTGGTTTGAAATTGACAGTTGACAGGGCCAGAGAGCCCATTCAGAGACCTTGAGCACGACCGAGTCCTCACTCTCCCCTTGACTGCTGACCTACAGGAAGCACGTGACCTGGGGCTGCGCTTTGCGTGGCACTAAGCATTCAGTGCCACAGAGAATTAAACTAAAATGGTGTTGGTTTTTTTGTAATGCTCTTCTTTTTTTCCCATAATTCCAGGACCAGTGGCAACCAAGATAGAAACAGCTGTGACTTCTACCCCGTCTACTGTTGGGCAGTTCAGCAAGCCTTTCTCATTTTCATCAGGGTCAGTTGTAAACTTAAGTTTTGTGGCAGATCACAAAATCCTTATAGATTGCTTCTCCAAATCTTATAGTCAGCGGGTATACTTATATGAAGCCAGAGTTCTTATCTCCACAGTGACACATTTAATGATAGTGGGAGTAGCTTAGTGTCCTAATGTAAATCTGTTTGCCCTTTTCGATTCAGTTTTATATGTGTGTTCTTACTGGCTTGTTTGTTTTGTTGTTTAGGATAAGCCTTGTTTGGGTAGTGGGTCTGTGGTTACTCTAGTTTATCACACCGAGATCTTTTCATTCTGACACCATCTGGCGGCTGGGTGAGACCTTGGATTGGCTTCTCTGCCCCGAGAGGTCACATTATACTAGACTGCTGAGCAATCAAGACAGTGGCCATTTAAGAATTGGGGTTTTATATAGATGTGGGGAAGTCCATTTCTGTTTCATTTTTTTTAAAGTGATGATGTCTGTACTTGTCAAATTGAGTTATTTTTAAAAACAAAAGGGTCTTCTAACCCTCAGTCCAAAGGAAGTTCTTATTAACGTTGGAGGGGGCATACCTTTTCACTATCCTGCGAACACTCATCATGAAACCTGTGAGAGTTGGCAGAGCATCTCTCTTCTTTGGGGTGGAGTTAGTCTCTGTGTGGCTGAGATAAATACTCATCCAAAGATTGTTTTCACTGTGAAGGGTTGCACATTCAGTTCCACTAGAAAAGTCTCTTAAGCTCTTCCAGTTTATGCTTTTGTAACTGGAATCACACTGACCACAGTCTCTTTTCCCTGCTGTGAGTTTGTTTCTTGAACACCCTTCAGCCTAACACATTACGAGAAAGGAGGGTGTTAGAATAGAATTTTAAGGGGGAAATCATATATATTTTCCTGTAAATCATTAGTTTTCTACTCCCCAAAGGTAGTTTGGAGCACAGTTTTAGAGAGTAGGTCAGTTCCAGGAGCTACCGCATCTGTTAATTAATCTTTACTTCTGTGAACCTGATACTCTTCTTCCCGTCTTTAAAATAACCTACAGAGGTTTGGGTCATAGGTCAGCTGCTTACCTCTGTTACATCAAATTTCTTCACCAGAGTTGAGACAAAGAAAGAGATTTGTTTTCTTTTTTTTAAGATGATAAAATATTTAACACATCTTAGGTGGTCTTGGACCATTTGATGAAGCCAGTGACGAGTTTAAAAAAAAACCCAACTCTACTCTTTACTGTTACTTACTCTTTTTGATATGCTCGGCTTTTTATCAGGTTGCCCAAAAAGTTCGTTTGGGGTTTTCCATAACATCTTACAGAAATGCCTAAATGAACTTTTTGACCAATCCAACAGTTTTTAATTTGCTATTTGAACTTTTCTCAGAATGAGTACTCCATTCTGGCTCAGCTGGTGCTGAGTTTTCTTCTTTGCTTATATTGTCTTCACTCACAGGGTGAAGAAAATGTACAGAAAGAGAGGAGAGGATGAAAAGAATCAGATAGGTTTTTGAGGGACTTTTCCTGGTGGCCTAGTGGTTAGGGTACAGCTACAGCGCTTTCATTTCTGTGGGCTGTGTGCAGTGCCTGGTCAGAGAAGTGAGATCCCACAAGCCACTTGGTGCAACCAAAATTTTTTTTTTAAAGTTTCTGAACCAAATTTCCCAGCCGAGGACTAAGCGTTTTGTCCGAACAGCAAAGACAGTGGCTTCCATTTCATACTGTCTGTTGTCTCCCCCAGTGGCATGCGCTGTCCTGACGTGCTCCCTGGGTGGGTCATAGGCTCCTCCTCACCTAGCCCATCCCGTCCGCCTCACTAGGCGAGCCAACCGCTCCAGCCACCATCCCAAGGCACAGTCCTAGTGCTCCTTCACTTTCCTTGAAATAGGTCCCCACCCCCTCTACCATGGGAAGCCTGGCTGTTCCTCCAAGGCCTCCTCACTGGCTGCTTCCCTCTCACCTCACCCACACATCGCTCCCCCCCACGCTCTGAGAGCTCTGCGCTGCTGCTTCAGAGGCAATGCGCTTGCTGATGTTTATCGATAGATTGCAAGTCCCTGAGAGTAGATTATGTGAATGGATTATAAATGTACTGTTAAAGGGCAGTGTTGCGCCTTAAGTCTGTTCGTTTTTAACTTCTTTTCTTCCACCCCTAGGACTGGCTTTAATTTTGGGATAGTCACACCAACACCGTCTTCTAACTTCACTGCCACACAAGGTACAGTCTCTGCATTGAGTCGCCTCACTTTCGTGTTTCCCTCTAAACAAGTGCAGGTTTGAGGGAGGCAGGTTGGTTGACATTTTACTTGCTGCTGCATTTTGCTTAAAGTATCTGCAGTGAACTTGGTGTTGATATTATGCATTAGAAATAGGCTGGATTTAAGAAACTGTGGGGAATGACTTTTGTCTTCATAGTTAAAAACTCAGAAAGGGTTTGCTTTTAGAAAGGCAAGGCTGTGCTTTAAATGTGAATGTTTACACGCAAATTAAAATTTCTTTCTCCATCTTTGTCATATGGTATTTAAAATTATATCAATTTTTAATAATCATAATATGTAGTGAAACTATATGTAACTTTGTTCTGTATTTTCCCAGTTTCCTGTAGAGTGTTATCATACTTTCATAATTAAAAAAAATTTTTTTTGTTTGTTTTGTTTTAAAAAAATTTTTTAAATGAAGTCAAAATTGTATCAATTTGTAGGTTGAGATAGGCAATGGTAAAGAATCCACCTGCCAAGGCAGGAAACGCAAGAGATGCTGGTTCAATCCTTGGGTTGGGAAGATCCCTTGGAGGAGGAAATGGCAACCCACTCCAGTATTCTTGCCTGGGAAATTCCATTGACAGAGCCTGGTGGGCTGCAGTCCACGGAGTCCGACAGGCCTGAGTGATTGAACACACACGCAGTACTGTAGAAAGGAAAGACTAAACTCGTGTTTCTTTCCTTGATAACCTATCGGGAGACACACTTGTCCCGCGCACGCTGGTGCAGATCTGCCAGCGTCTGTTGTTGTTTAGTCACTGAGTCGGGCCTGGCTCTTTTGCAGCCCCATGGACTGTAGCCCGCCAGACTCCTGCTGTCCATGGGGTTGTCTGGGAGTTGATTGCCATTTCCTTTTCTTGGGGATTTTCCCAACCCAGGGATTGAACCTGAGTCTCTTGCATTGCAGGCAAATTCTTTATCACTGAGCCAGCTGGGACGCTCAGACCAACATCTACCAGCATGTTTTTAATGTTTAAAAGACTTTGAGGACCTATCAGAAACCAGATGTATTTTTTAAGTGCCTTCAAGTTCTCAGTTCAAAGTAATTGAGTTTACTTCTGTTTTAAAAAGAAAGCTTTTATTATAAAAGTGTTTATATTTTTTATTAAAGTAATATGTTCTAGAATTACACATTGTACCCTTAACCATTCAGTTCTATTTCCTTTTGGGATTTTTTGCTTCTACCTTTTCATTTAACACAATCCTTGTGAGTTTTCCAGTATTAATGAGAGTCTTGTTTAAATGTCATTTTTAGTGGCTACATAATTTGTCATGCAGATGTGCCCTAATTTATTTAACCATCCCCCTCTTGAACGGTTCAGGCTTTTTCCAGGTTTTCCTATAATAAATAAGACAATGACCATCTTTCAACTTTTCCTTCAGCATGTACTTTTATGAGTGCTTTTCTGTGTGTCAGCCCAAGTGATGAACATTTTTTGGTAAAAAAGGGATCTCTTAAAATCTGCTAGAGGGATATTCGGGAGCTGAAAGCATACCAGGCATCTTAAACCCAGTCTGTGTGTGGCACTTAAAAGGTTGTTGATTTCATTCTGTCTTTTCTGTCTGGAGCAGTGATTCCTAAACGGTTCTGTCCACTTAGATGTGGACCACTTGAGGCCCACTCCTCTCCCGAGTCTCACTTTCTAAAAGAAAAACAGCTCAATGGTATAAAAAGATTGGCAAGAACAAAATAATTGTCAGAAATCCTAAATGAAATACATTAGGAATAAAACACAACAGAAATTCCATAACCATTTTCATTAATACTAGAACAGACAGCAATCCAGAATCACAAGCAACTCAGTACAACTTCAGTGATACAAAGAGGGGTTTCTGGAAGTTATCTGCAGATACCAGGGGCTTCGCAGTGTTCCCAGGTGTTTGTGATAGCTAGACTTCTTAAAACCACATGGAGCTAAACACCTCAACAGGCCCTTGCAACAGACCAGTTTCCATTTATAATATCAAATTTTAGTTTTCTTTGTTGACCACTTTTTTGACCAGGCCTTGTGAGTACTTTACCTACATTTTATTTCATCTTTGCAACAACTCTATGAGGTATAGCTATTATTATCTGTCTTCCAAATGGAGACACTGAAGCCCAGAGAAATCAATTAACTTTTCCAGAGTGGCACAGCCAGCAAGTGGCAGAGCCCTCAGCCTCAGCCCCTCATGTCCTTGCCCAGCAGACCACGCTGCCACTGTGAGAGCACTCCGTGAGGAGAGCACTAGGAAGTAGCCCTGAATTGTAGGTAAGAAAGATGACCTGCGGATTGACACTTTGTTCATAGAAGCAAAAGAAAACCTACCATACGGAATCAATTCCTTGTCTTGTCAAGAAGAGGTCCATAGGCTAGCATGTGCTGAGAATGTTACTCCTGAGACACACACGGGAGGAAATGTGCGTGAGGTCCTTTTGTTTCTCTTGTGGACAACTAGGTTAACTTCAGGTACTCTAGATACAAGTGTATTTGTTGTGACTTAATGGTGATGAAAAGAACGTGCGTTCCTCTCACCTCAGTGAGACGACTCAGTGCTCATGTTCCCACGGAGAAGCACACGTTCTGTCCCGCGCAAGGACAGTGCTGTCAGAACAGGCTGTCCTGATGAGGTCAAGGGAGGAGAGAGGCTCTGGCTTAGAGAAGTCAGTGAGGCTGTGGTCGGTCATATTTTGTGACACCCAACCCATCTCCTAATTTCTTTTTCTTGCCAGGGTCAGCACCCCCCACCAAAGAGCCAAGCCAGCTCGATGCATTCTCCTTTGGCGGGGGAGGCAAGCCTTTCTATGAGACCGTTCCTGAAAGCTTACCTTCCTCAGGGACGATGACATCAGCTAGCACAGGAGCAGCTGGTGCCGCGCCAGGAGAGTCCGCCCCACACAGCAGCAGACCCGCAGCCCCTTCTGGAATCTCTCTCTCCACTCCCACTGGCAAGCTGGAGGCGCCACCGTCCAAGCTGGGCGAGCTGCTGTTCCCAAGCTCCCTGGCGGGAGAGACTCTGGGAAGTTTCTCAGGACTGCGGGTCGGCCAAGCAGACGAGCCCACCAAGCCAGCCAGCAAGGCACTATCCCCAGGCGTGACCAGTGCCAGTGCACAGCCCACCAAGACCCCCACCGCCCCCTCCGGGTTCAGTTCTCCCAGCCCTGCGGTGCTGGGGAAGCCCGCAGAGCCCCCCGAGACCACCTCTGCAGCCACCTCGGCAGCGGCACCAACAGCAGCAGCCAGTCCCAGCCCCAGCAGCTCCTCAACGGGCGTCTTTGGCAACCTGCCACTCACCAGTGCAGGCTCCTCTGGAGCTATCAGTTTTGGGGGCCTGTTTTTCAGTGGTAGCAAGACCAGCTTTTCATTCGGAGGCCAACCGACAAGCAGCACAGCACCCTCCTCCTCCCCGGCGTCCACTGCCACGCCCCTGCCCACGTCACTCCCCACCTTGTCCTTTGGCAGCCCCCTGAGCTCAGGGTCTGCCCCCACCCTGCCCACGGGCTCTGGTAAAAGCTCAGAAGCAGCTGCATCATCGGCTCTGCCCGAGAAGCCAGGCAGTAATGAGGCCTCGACATCAACTGCCTCCCTCCTGGGGCAGCAGCCACCAACCCCGCTTCCCCAGGCTCCGCTTCAAACTCCCGACTCTGGGAAGAAAGAGCCTGCTCTCACCCAGCCTGCCATCAGCAGTCCTAGCACTGAAGCGGCCAGTACCAGTGTCCTGGTGCCTGCAGCTGAGGCTGCTCCAGCAGCCCCTGGGGTCCCAGACATCAAGACGGAAGTGCCGTCCCCAGGCCCCACCGTCTCTGTGCCTGGGCCAGCCACCATCTCGGCACCTGGAGCCTCAAGCACCATCCCTGTGGCCCCAGAAACATCCAGACCTGCCACCACCTCCAGTGGTGTTTGCAGCGCTGCTCCAGGCCCAGCCACGGAGACCCCAGTGTTTGGGATGGCCACTTCTGACTCCTCTGTCTTCACTCAGCCTCCCGCTGCCAGCTCCAGCTCAGCTTTCAGCCAGCTCAGTAGCCACACAGCCAGCGCCCCCTCAGCGACCCCCATGTTTGGGCAGGTGGCCGCCAGCACCGCCCCCAGCCTGTTTGGGCAGCAGACGGGCAGCATGGCCAGCACAGCGGCCGCCGCGCCACAGGTCAGCAGCTCGGGGTTCGGCAGTCCTGCCTTTGGCACCTCCGCCCCAGGGGTCTTCGGACAGCCGGGTTTTGGGCAGGCCCCGGCCTTCGGGCAGTCGACCAGCAGCCCCGCAAGCAGCTTTTCCTTCAGTCAGCCTGGGTTCAGCTCTGTGCCTGCTTTTGGTCAGTCCGTGTCCTCCACCCCTACGTCCACCAGCGGGAATGTCTTCGGTGCCTCTTCGAGCACCAGTAGCTCCAGCTCCTTCTCATTTGGACAGTCGTCTACCAACAACGGAGGTGGGCTCTTTGGCCAGAACAACCCTCCTGCTTTTGGTCAGAGTCCTGGCTTTGGTCAGGGAGGCTCCGTGTTTGGTGGCACCTCGGCCGCCACCACAACAGCGTCATCCTCTGGCTTTAGCTTCTGTCAAGCTTCAGGTAAGAACTTACGGGAGATTTTTCCTTGGTTGTCCTCCATATATGAAACATTTGCAACAAGTTTGCATTGCTTTGGAAATGAAAAGGAAGTGAGGGAAAACAGAAGAGATTCTGGAAAGTCTGTAAGAGGGCTTGGACACTTGCGGCCTTGGGCGTTTCTTTGGTCTAATCACTGGCTCCAGTCTTGCTTCTCCGCAAGTTCTCCACCAGAGTGCCAATTCCATGGGGGAGAAAAACAAGTTTAAAGACATGGCAAGTAATGAATGACTCATGAGTATGAAATGTTAAATTTGGAAGGTGTTTTAGAGGTCATAATGTCCAAGACTGTCAAGCCTGGAGGTGACTGGTCTAATGTCTTTCGGTGCCAGTGATGGAACCAGACCTAGACTCCAGAGCTCCTCACCCTAGCCCTTTGTTTCATTGTCTTCTGACACCATCTTGCATCCTAGAAGAGCAGATAGTGACATTTGAAAAGTTGGGGTTTTTTTTTTTTCTATTTTCAGTATAAGTTTTAAAAAATCTTTTAAGTTTTACAGTTTTTGAAAGTAAAATGTAATCCTCACTACTGCATGTCCCATCTTAGCAGCTGCTTTTACTCCAAAAACCAATAGATGGGACACTCCCAAAATCTTTTCTAACCTTCCTTTCTCCATGGTTATCTTATGAAAGGCATTTCTTTAGCAGTCAGGCTCAGAGGGTGAGGGCGTAATCAAAGGTCATTGATTTCTTGGTGGGCAGGGATACAGATAACTGCTGGTTCATTCCTTTGATGATAATATACTTGAAGCTGGCTCACAATTTATTAGAAAGGAAGTGTATTCCTTCCTGTCTTCAGTAACTATTTGCTGAACCCCCAGTGTGTTCCACTACAGTAATGGATGCAAGACACAGTGATGCGAGATAGTTTTGAGATCCGCCTAATGCCTTGTGCAGAAGCTAGTCAGCCTGTTTGAGTGATGCGAAGTGTGACAGGTTGGTCTAAACCACAGGCAGAGAGAAGGTCTTGCGGGTCTTAGAAGAGAATAGGATATTTAACCCTATCTCTAGCGCATCTTTTGTTCTGCAGTCAAAACTTGAGAATCCTTGTCTACAATCAAAACTATTTCAATACAACCGAGTTTGTATTCAGTCCCTGTGAAAAACTCTTCCTTCCTGTGGTAACTAGGAGGGAAGATGCCTGCACAGCCTCCTCCAGCTGTGGTGGAGGCACTGAGGCCTGCCTGAGCTCCCCTACCTAGGCCGGTAGCAGGAATGGAGAATGGAACTCTTGCTGTCTAGCTCCTTGTCTGGGGCTCTTCTGCTACAATATATAGTTCTGCCTGGTTTCCCAGGCCCCGTTCAACCCAGCACCTAGAAGGAAGATAAACAGCTCTGCAAGAATCTGGCGCTGAGGTTAGAGGAAACCAGAGAGTAGTCATACTCATGATATTAAGTCAGTCATTGGAAACACTTCTTAGCAGCTATGAGTCTAAGGAAAAGCTACTCAGAGTCCTCACCCCCACCCCCTGGGGTTTAGTAGAGACAAGGATTCAGTCCCTGAGGCTTTGAGACTTTTTTTTTTAACTGTTATAAAATTTTAGCAGTGAAAAAAAAGGTTTCAAAACTATTTGCCCGTAATTTTCTCCATTTCCTTGGTAGGGAAACAGATTTGACTCTTGAGATGATTTATTCTGAGGTACTTTCACATACATGAATGGCATTTAAAAACCGAAAAACAAAACTTTGATGTATAGAAGTTTCATTCGAATTAAACTTCTGTTTTCTTTTATTTTATAGGTTTTGGGTCTAGCAATACTGGCTCTTTGTTTGGTCAAGCAGCCAGTACCAGTGGAGCAGTCTTCGGCCAGGTAATGTGGGTATCTGCCTCTCTTCGGGCCGACACGGTCAGTCCCATTTGCGTTGCTCCTGTATAGAGGGTGTAATGTGTTGTGTGTCCAGCAAACAACACTGAGGTTTTCAAGCTCTGCCTTCCGTAGCTTCCTTGGGGTCACAAAAGTCTCTGCTTCTGATTTGAGAGAATCACTCCAGTGTTGATCCTTGTTTGAAAGTCCTCTCGGAAAGCACTTTAAAGCACATTGCCTGGTTTCTGTCAGTCTTCTGCCTATTGTGAGGCCAGGGATTGGCATCTATGGCCCGTAAGCGAAATCTGCTCCTTGGCCCTTTTTTTTTTTTAAGTGGTTGTTTAAACAATAATAAGAATATGCAACAGAAATTGTAAATGGCCCCTGTACTAAGCAACATGTAGTCCAGGAGCTCCTTTGGTGACCTGAGCTGTTTCCGTTTGTCTAGCTAGTGGTTATCTGTGTGCTGGGCCTGGTTTTTAGTGATGTACCCACATAGACTTAAAATCATTAGTGCTTGAATAAGGTAAGTGCTGTCATTATCCCCATTTGTCACATGAGAACACTGAGAACCCAAAGGGATTAAATTTACTGTTATAAAAGCTAGCTGCTTTTACTTTTGTTTGGTTTTAAATATGTGTTTATGTGTTTGGTTGCTTCGGGTCTTAGTTGTGGCATGCAGGATCTTTAGTTGCAGCATGTGGGACCTAGTTCCCTGACCAGGGCTCGAACCTGGGCTCCCTGTGTTGGAAGTGCAGAGTCTTAGCTGCTGGACCACCAGGGAAGTCCCCAATCCAACTGCTTTTATTCATTTATTTGTAATTAATTGTTTTGTCTTTGGTTGCACTGGGTCTTTGTTGCTGCTCTTGGGCTACTGTAGTTGCAGTAGGCAGGCTCCTCATTGCAGTGGCTTCCCTTGTTGCGGAGCACAGGTTCTAGATACACAGGCTCAGTAGTTGCAGCACATGAGCTTAGTTGCCCCCCTGGCATGTGGTATCTTCCCAGACCAGGGATCGAACCTGTGTCCCCTGCATTGGCAGGCAGATGCTGCTTTTAGATCATAGTACCTTCACAAGGAGTCCTTCTGAAGAAAGATGCTCTGACATATTGGAAATGACTGACTTTCTAAGGGTAGAATTGACATTTGTCCAGAAGCTGGAGAAAGTGGTGGCCGTGTCATATGCTTCTTCCAAGTCTTCAGTAGGAGATTTTCTTTTTCACCTTTCTCCTAAGAAGATGGGCTCTGCCCTAGTCAGTGATTCTTGACAGAAAGAAATAGAACTTCTGATTTTCAAGTTCCCCGGGGAAAACAGCTAAAAATAGCTAGATAAACCAAATAAACCATAGATTCGAAAGCACTTATAAGCTAACAAGGTATTTTACCACACCTTATTAGAGGCGAAATGGGAACCTGTAGAAGTGACTGGAGCACAGAAGCCAGTTCTGCCCTGAGAGCATTACTAGTCTGAGAGCACTTGGACTTCCTGTGTTAACAACCCCAAAGGACAGAGGGGCAGGCTTCACTCACACAGGCATGTGCAAAGTGGGAAGGCTGAAAGAGCCCCCGCCATGGTCCGCTGTGACTGCACCTCTCCGGTCTTGTCCTAAACATGCAGCCTGACCTGCTCCAGGGACGGCAGTGTCTCCAAGACGTCTGGCAGGACAGCACAGACTACACTGAAGAAGAGTAACTCTAGGCCTCCGGTAATTTTTAAGGACATTGATTCCCACACGTAAATTCGTCACAGCAGGAAATAAGGAGCTATGATCAAGAGCCAGAACAAACATGAGACACACATTTGCAAAGACTCCCTAGAATATAAAACAGCTGTGTTTTACATGTTGCAAAGAAATAAAGGACAGACTTGAAAATACCAATCAAGAATCAGAAATTACAAGAGTCATAGCAGCTTTGAAAAAGAAACGAATAGAACTTTGAGAAAACTGTTACAATTAAAATTTTAACTCAGCAGATCAGACCCAGCTGAAGAGAATAGTAATATACTAGATCACAGATCAGAGAACTTTCTCTGTGAAGGACCAGATAATAAACATTTTAGACTTTGAGAGCTACTTACTGCTTCCGTCACAACTACTCAACTCCGCTGTCGGTGGCACAAAAGCAGCCAGAGGCTGCACAGGAGAGACTGAGCACGGTTACTTTCCCATGAAGCCTCATTTATAAAAGCAGGCAGCAGGCTAGATTCGGCCCGTGGGCTGGAGGTTGCAGACCCTTGAACTAGAAGATCAGATTAAGTTATCTGGAATTCACCATGGAGAGCATAAAAGATGGAAAATACAAAAGAGAAAGCAAAAACGCTGAAAGAGGAAATCTAATGTACGTTTAATCAGAAGGAGAAGAAAAAGAATGTATGATATTAGAAGAGAAAAAGATTTCTAAAACCAACAGCAAACAGTAACCCACAGATTCTGAAGTCCAACATATACCAAGCAGAATGTATAAAAAGAAATTGAATCTAAGACCTGCCATAGTGAAATTGTGGAACTACCGATATAAAATATTAAAAGCACTCAGAAAAAGGACAGGTTCCCTTCAAGGCAGCAATGGTTGGACTAACAGCAGAGTTCTCGATGGTGGCAGTGAAAACCAGACATAGCCTGTCTACCCAGAATTTTTGAACCCAGCAAAAAAACATCTGTACATAATGAGGTGAAATCAAGACACTTTTCAGGCAGATCCTGAGAGGATATATGCCTAGCAGACCTGAAGGAAATTCTAAAGGATATTCTTCAGGCAGAAGGAAAATGTGACCTCACTAAAATTACAGCTCTCTTAATTTTAGGGTAAAACAAGCCATGAAATAGGAAAATTGTAGCCTGTATAACCAACAGAGTAATCATATTCAGATATAAACAATACAAGTCAAAAGGAAAAAAGACAACTGCACCCCCACCAGAATGGCTAAAATTGAAGGGCTGGTGGTACCCCAGTACCTGGGAGGAGGCAGAGCAGCTATAATAGAAACACAGCAGGAGTGAAAGTTCATAGAATCACTTTGGTGTCAAAACTAGATACATGGAACACCTGTGTATCTACTCCAGATAAGCAGACTGTATCTACTCTAGATAAGTAACCCACAAAATCAGAATGGTGGTTAGTCTTAGGACATAAAAAGTGAGGTCTGGGGGAGCCACCCAAAGTACTAACAGTGTTTGATGTCTTAAATGTTGAACATCATAAACACTTCTATGCCAAAATTCATTGAGCTCGCTACATATAAGATTGGGACAGCGCAGAAGCACACTGGCTGCGACGGATCGTGCAGAAGCACGCTGGCTGCGACGGACTGTGGAAAGAGTTTACACATGGACATCACCAGATGGAAGAATATAATCAGATTGATTATATTCTTTGCAGCCAAAGATGGAGAAGCTCTATACAGGCAGCAAAAACAAGACTGGGAGCTGACTGTGGCTCAGATCATGAGCTGATCTGTGGCTCAGATCGTCATGTGGCTCAGTGGTTTCTAGGGAAAACCACTAGACCATTCAGGTATGACCTAAGTCAAATCTCTTAAGATTATACAGTGGAAGTGAGAAATAGATTTAAGGGACTAGATCTGATAGAGTGCCTGATGAACTATGGACGGAGATTCGTGACATTGTACAGGAGACAGGGATCAAGACCATCCCCATGGAAAAGAAATGCAAAAAAGCTAAATGGCTGTCTGAGGAGGTCTTACAAATAGCTGTGAAAAGAAGAGAAGTGAAAAGCAAAGGAGAAAAGGAAAGATATACCCATCTGAATGCAGAATTCCAAAGAATAGCAAGAAGAGATAAGAAAGCCTTCTCAGCGATCAATGCAAAGAAATACAGGAAAACAACAGAATGGGAAGCACTAGAGATCTCTCCAAGAAGCTTAGAGATTCCAAGAGAACATTTCATGCAAAGATGGGCTCAATAAAGGACAGAAATGGTATGGACCTGACAGAAGCAGAAGATATTAAGAAGAGGTGGCAAGAATACACAGAAGAACTGTACAGAAAAGATCTTCATGACCCAGATAATCATGATGGTATGATCACTTGCCTAGAGCCAGACATCCTGGAATGTGAAGTCAAGTGGGCCTTAGAAAGCATCACTATGAACAAAGCTAGTGGAGGTGATAGAATTCCAGTGGAGCTATTTCAAATCCTGAAAGATGATGCTATGAAAGTGCTGCACTCAATATGCCAGCACATTTGGAAAATTCAGCAGAGGCCACACGACTGGAAAAGGTCAGTTTCCATTCCAATCCCAAAGAAAGGCAATGTCAAAGAATGCTCAAACTACCACACAATTGCACTCATCTCACACACTAGTAAAGTAATGCTCAAAATTCTCCAAGCCAGGCTTCAGCAATACGTGAACCATGAACTTCCAGATGTTCAAGCTGGTTTTAGAAAAGGCAGAGGAACCAGAGATCAAATCGCCAACATCCGCTGGATCATGGAAAAAGCAAGAGAGTTCCAGAAAAACATCTATTTTTGCTCTATTGACTATGCCAACATCTTTGACTGTGTGGATCACAATAAACTGTGAAAAATTCTGAAAGAGATGGAAATATCAGACCACCTGACCTGCCTCTTGAGAAACCTATATGCAGGTCAGGAGCCAACAGTTAGAACTGGACATGGAAACAACAGACTGGATCCAAATAGGGAAAGGAGTACGTCAAGGCTGTATATTGTCACCCTGCTTATTTAACTTCTGTGCAGAGTACATCATGAGAAATGCTGGGCTGGAAGAAACACAAGCTGGAATCAAGATTGCCAGGAGAAATATCAATAACCTCAGATATGCAGATGACACCACCCTTATGGCAGAAAGTGAAGAGGAGCTAAAAAGCCTCTTGATGAAAGTGAAAGAGGAGAGTGAAAAACTTGGCTTAAAGCTCAACATTCAGAAAACGAAGATCATAGCATCTGGTCCCATCACTTCATGGGAAATAGATGAGGAAACAGTGGAAACAGTGTCAGATTTTATTTTGGGGGGCTCCGAAATCACTACAGATGGTGACTGCAGCCATGAAATTAAAAGACACTTACTCCTTGGAAGAAAAGTTATGACCAACCTAGATAGCATATTCAAAAGCAGAGACATTACTTTGCCAACGAAAGTCCGTCTAGTCAAGGGTATGGTTTTTCCAGTGGTCATGTATGAATGTGAGAGTTGAACTGTGAAGAAAGCTGAGAGCCAAAGAATTGATGCTTTTGAACTGTGGTGTTGGAGAAGACTCTTGAGAGTCCCTTGGACTGCAAGGAGATCCAACCAGTCCATTCTAAAGGAAATCAGTCCTGGGTGTTCATTGGAAGGACTGATGCTAAAGCTGAAACTCCAATACTTTGGCCACCTCATGCAAAGAGCTGACTCATTGGAAAAGCATTTTATGCTTAAAATGGTACACTCTACCTGATTGGTGGTGCCTGTCTCATACCAGCCAGGGACAGAGCAACTCCTGTTTATCTGAGCTTGGCTTTTGGCTTGTGCCCATGCCTGCTGCATGCCCTGAACAGATAGGGGAGGGGAAGCTTAAATGATAAGTTTTATGTACATTTTACCACAGTATAGAAAAAGAAAAAATATTTTTTGAAAAAGGATAGCCAGAGGACCATAAGTATATTCAACTGAATTAGTAACACAAACTAAAACCTCAAAGAGAGACCCTCCTGGAAGACAGCACACATTTTAAAGCCCAGCAATACTGAATGCCAGCGAGCATGCAAAGCAGCAGAACTCACATGTGCTCTTAGTCAGTGTACGTTGGCACAATCGCCTGGGAAAATAGTCTGGGATGATCGGGTAAAGCCCTGCAGTTCCACTCCTAGTTTGTTCTGTAGAGAAACTCATCTGTGCACTGGGATACAGTGTTATAAAAACTAGAGCCTGGAAGCAACTCAAATGGTTATGGATATACCATTGGGCAGATGAACTCGTATTATCCTGTAATAGAATGTTACCACATGGTGAAATATGGTTGCGAAAATGAACACATTAGAGCTGCATGGGTGATTTTCACAGGCCTGTTTTTTCTCTCTCCCACAGGCACAGTTTGAGCCAAGAGATTTAAAGCCCATACTGTGATAAACTCCATAATGCTTACTCCCCCCACCCCACCCCACTTTCACAGAAATTAGGGTTGCCATTGGAAAGGCTGGAAATTCAAGTCAGTTTTTTTTTGTTTGTTTGTTTTCTATCATGGCAGGGGCCTTATCTGTTATAGTCATTACTGTATCCCCAGTGCTTCAGACTATGGGTAGCACAAGACGAGTGTTATAAAAATGAATGAATTTTCAGGTCATAGGGGTATTCTCAGAAGAATTTAAGGATACAGGGTAGATTCTGGCCAGGATATAGAATTTCATTTTCTTCATAAGTCCAAGAAAAATCCAGTTAGTATGACTATCACACTGGTTTTATGAATGTTACAATTATCTAGTGCTGTTTAACCAATTAACTCCAAATATAGTAGCATTCTCTGGAGATTGGCTTGGTGGTTATTTCCCACCTTAACTGGAACTCATGGCTACAGCATCTTCATGTGGCTTCTCTATGTGGCCTGGGCTTCCTTACAACATGGTGGCTGGATTCCAAGGAAGACTATTCCAAGAAAAAGGGAGCCATACAGAAGCTATCCTCAGAAGTTGCAAGCATCATTTATACTGCATCTTCTTATGCAAGGCTGTGTCACAGAGTCCCACCAAGCTCAAGGGGAGGGGACTAAACTTCACCTCTTGCTCTAGAAGAGCATTTAGGTCTGGAAATATTACTGTGACCATCTTTGGGAAATATACTCTGTCACATGGCCTGTCGAGGCATGGCAGAGAGCCTGTTGACTTGATTTCTAGAGAGGGGAGTTAGTTGTACGTGACCTTGATGGTACAGCAGCCTTTGGGAGTAACTGTCAGGACTGGGTTTGGAAAAGTGGAAGACAGGCCTTGCTGAAGGAAGAATACTGGCTGGAGAAGAAGCCAGAGGAAGATCTTGGTAACAATGAGGGCAAACGAAAGACCAATAAACACACAAAAGGTAATCAATAGTATTAGAAGCATTAGGAAAATGAAAATCAAAACCACAATGAGGCACCACTCCACATCCACTAGGAAGGCTATAATTTAAAAGCAAACCAAAGAATAACATACATTGACAAAGATATGAAGAGACTGGAACCCTCATGTATTTCTGGTTGAAACGGAAAATGGTACAGCGGTTATGGAAAGCAGGTTCCTTGAAAAGCTAAACATACAACTGTCATCAGTTCAGTTCAGTCACTCAGTCGTGTCCGACTCTTTGCAACCCCATGGACTGCAGCATGCCAGGCCTCCCCATCCATCACCAACTCCCAGAGTTTGCTCAAACTCATGTCTGTTGAGTCGGTGATGCCATCCAACTATCTCATCCTCTGTCGTCCCCTTCTCCTCCTGCCCTCAATCTTTCCCAACATCAGGGTCTTTTCAGACGAGTCAGTTCGCGTCAGGTGGCCGAAATATTGGAATTTCAGCTTCAACATCAGTCCTTCCAATGAACACTCAGGACTGATCTCTATAGTCCAACTCTGTCATATGAGCCAGAAATGGTGCTCAGACACTTGTTCCTCAATGCTCATTGTAGCATTATTCACAATGGCCAAAAGATGGAAACAGCTCAGTGTTCATCGATAGGTGATTGGATAACCAAAATATGGTATACTCATACAGTGGAATATTATTCGGTCTTCAAAATGAATGAAGTTGTTCTTCACATCACATCACAGATAGATAAATTGTGAATACATTATGTTAAGTAAAATAAACCGTAGATAAAAGGACAAATATTATATGGTTCCACTTATATAAAATATTTAGAATAGGTAAATCCATAGAGCTGGAAAGTAGATCAGGGTATACCAAGGGCTAGGGGAAGGAGGGACCAGGGAGTGAGTTAGTGGTTATAGAATTTCGGTTATGTGATGAAAGAATTTTGGAAATAGTATTAATTGTTGCATAACATTGTGAACATAATTAATGCCATTCAGCTGTATATGAGAAAATAGGTCATATATATTTTACTACAGTTTTTAAAACTTAGATGTAATATACCATAACCATTGAATTTTATACTTTAAATCAGTGAGTTGTGTAGTACGTGCATTATATCCCAATAAAGTTCTTTAAAAAAGACTGGAGTCGGAAAGACTTGCAGGTTCAATGTAAAACTGCTCTATTCACCCCTCCCACCCTTTGCTAAGAGTAAAGAAGTGAAGCAAAAAGAACTTGCAGTCTTGCATCCTCCTGCTCCCTAGAGCTGTTTAATCCAAGGGTGACACTGCAACTCAGCTGCCTTCTGGCTCCAGGCGCCAGCACGCACACAACAGACAACCCAGATCCCAAGCAAAGACCGTGCTGGGCTTACTTGGGGAGAGTTCACTCTAAATCTGTGAACCATTAGCTCCTCACTTTAGGACAGAGATGAAAGAGTGGTCTCTCACTCTCCGGGGAAATTATTAGCAGTCTTCAGTCACCACAACACTGTTCTTCTATGTTAAGTCCACTGTACCTAACAAACAAATTCGGTAACATATGAAGAGGTAAAACAAAAACGGGGACCTGCCGTCGTATTTTAGAAATCAGCAAAAAAATAATAATAATAAAATAATAACCTACAGATGATCCACGTATTGGAACAAGCAGGTATAATAACTATTGTGCTCAGGTATTTACAGGAAAATAAAAGAATGGTTGAATAATGAATCTCAGCAGAGAAATGGAAATTACGAAAACGGTCAATTCGTATCGGAAGTTTCAGTACAGTATCCAATATGATTCATTTAACAGCAGAGGAAATACTACAGGAGAACAATGAACTTGAAAACACGTCAGTAGAAATTACCTGAAACGAAGCTTCAGTTCAGTTCAGTCGCTCAGTCGGGTCCGATTCTTTGTGACCCCATGAATCGCAGCATGCCAGGCCTCCCTGTCCATCACCAACTCCCGGAGTTCACTCAGACTCACGTCCATCAAGTCAGTAATGCCATCCAGCCATCTCATCCTCTGTCGTCCCCTTCTCCTCCTGCCCCCACTCCCTCCCAGCATCAGTCTTTTCCAGTGAGTCAACTCTTCACATGAGGTGGCCAAAGTACTGGAATTTCAGCTTTAACATCATTCCTTCCAAAGAAATCCCAAGGCTGTTCTCCTTCAGAATGAACTGGTTGGATCTCCTTGCAGTCCAAGGGACTCTCAAGAGTCTTCTCCAACACCACAGTTCAAAAGCATCAATTCTTCGGCTCTCAGCTTTCTTCACAGTCCAACTCTCACATTCATACATGATCACTGGTAAAACCGTAGCCTTGACTAGACAGACCTTTGTTGGCAAAGTAATGTCTCTGCTTTTGAATATGCTATCTAGGTTGGTCATAACTTTCTTTCCAAGGAATAAGCATCTTTTAATTTCATGACTGCAGTCACCATCTGCAGTGATTTGGGAGCCCCCAAAAATAAAGTCTGACACTTTCCACTGTTTCCCCATCTATTTCCCATGAAGTGATGGGACCAGATGCCATGATCTTCATTTTCTGAATGTTGAGCTTTGAGTCAGCTTTTTCACTCTCCACTTTCACTTTCATCAAGAGGCTCTTTAGTTCCTCTTCACTTTCTGCCATAAGAGTAGTGTCATCTGCGTATCTGAGGTTATTGATATTTCTCCTGGCAATCTTGATTCTAGCTTGTGCTTCTTCCAGCCCAGCATTTCTCATGATGTACTCTGCACAGAAGTTAAATAAGCAGGGTGACAATATACAGCCTTGACGTACTCCTTTCCCTATTTGGATCCAGTCTGTTGTTCCATGTCCAGTTCTAACTGTTGGCTCCTGACCTGCATATAGGTTTCTCAAGAGGCAGGTCAGGTGGTCTGGTATTTCCATCTCTTTCAGAATTTTTCACAGTTTATTGTGATCCACACAGTCAAAGGCATTGGCATAGTCAATAGAGCAAAAATAGATGTTTTTCTGGAACTCTCTTGCTTTTTCCATGATCCAGCGGATGTTGGCGATTTGATCTCTGGTTCCTCTGCCTTTTCTAAAACCAGCTTGAACATCTGGAAGTTCATGGTTCACGTATTGCTGAAGCCTGGCTTGGAGAATTTTGAGCATTACTTTACCAGCATGTGAGATGAGTGCAATTGTGTGGTAGTTTGAGCATTCTTTTGCATTGCCTTTCTTTGTGATTGGAATGAAAACTGACCTTTTCCAGTCGTGTGGCCTCTGCTGAATTTTCCAAATGTGCTGGCATATTGAGTGCAGCACTTTCACAGCATCATCTTTCAGGATTTGAAATAGCTCCACTGGAATTCCATCACCTCCACTAGCTTTGTTCATAGTGATGCTTTCTAAGGCCCACTTGACTTCACATTCCAGGATGTCTGGCTCTAGGTGAGTGATCACACCATCGTGAATATCTTGGTTGTGAAGCTTAGGGAGATGGAAAAAAAGACTGGACAGAACATTCGTAACCTGTACAACAGTGTAAGGCAATTCAGCAAGGTGTCATTAAGAGTCCTAGAAGGAGAGGAGACAGAATGGGAGAGAAGAAAATTTTTTGAAGAGACAATGGCCAAGCTTTTTTTAATTTGTTGAAAAACTGGAACCCACAAATGCAATAAACTCTGTGACTCTGAAACAGAGTAAATATCAGAAAACCACCCTTGAACACATTTAGTTAAACTTCTGAAAACCAAATACAAAAAGAAAAAAAACTTTTAAAGCAGCTAAAGAAAAAAAGAGTGATGACATAAAGAGAAATAATGTATTGTGCAGTTAATAACAAGGTATTAAATATATGACAACCATAGCAAAAAAGCAAAAAAAAGTTTGCTACCTTGGAGTAAATCAGTGCTGCTCAACTAGTGTCTATTTTCATCCCCAAAGGAATTTCACAGTCACAGTGTCTGGAGATTTGTTTGAGCCTCATGAGTGGGGCTACTACTTTAGTCATTTAGCCAGGGATGCTGCTGGACATTCTGTAGCCCTCCAAAGAATTATGTGGCCAAAAATGTGAATAATGTCACTGTGAAGAAACAATTAGGAAGACAGAGATTTTTTTAGAACACAAAACACAAACCATAAAAGAAGAAATTGAAAAGTTTGTTGAGGTTTAGTCACTAAGGTGTGTCCAACTCTTTGCGACCCCTTGGACTGCAGCACGGCAGGCTTCCCTATCTTTCACCGTCTTCTGATTTGCTCAAACTCATGTCCATTGAGTTAGTGATGCTATCCAGCCACTTCATCTCTACGACCGCTTCTCCTTTTTCCCTTATTCTTTCCCAGTATTGGGGTCTTTTCCAGTGAATTGACTCTTAGCATCAGGTGGCCGAAGTATTGAAGCTTCAGCTTTATCATCAGTCCTTCCAGTGAGTATTCAGGGTTGAATTCCTTTAGGATTGACTGGTTTGATCTCCTTGTTGTCCAAGGGACTCTCAAGAGTCTTCTCCAGCACCACAATTTGAAAGCACCAATTTTTTGGTGCTCAGCCTTCTTTATGGTCCAACTCCTACATCCATACATGACTACTGGAAAAACCGTAGCTTTGACTATATGGACCTTTGTCAGCAAGGTGATGTCTCTGCTCTTTGGGGGTCCATCGAGTCCTGAAGCCTTGCTTATCAGATCTCTTCCGCATGACCTTGTCATGGGTGGGATCTCCTGTGGTGGCTCCCGGCAGGAGATCAGTCCTGGGTGTTCATTGGAAGGACTGATGCTAAAGCTGAAACTCCAATACTTTGGCCACCTCATGCGAAGAGCTGACTCATTTGAAAAGATCCTGATGCTGGGAAAGATTGAGGGCAGGAGGAGAAAGGGACAACAGAGGATAAGTTGGTTGGATGGCATCACCCACTCAATGAATATGGGTCTGGGTGGACTCTGGGAGTTGGTGATGGACAGGGAGGCCTGGCGCACTGCGGTTCATGGGGTTGCAAAGAGTGGGACACGACTGAGCAACTGAACTGAACTGAAGAACCAGCCAGACCAAACGTGGACAAGATGTAGAACAACTTGATTTCTTAATGCACTGCTGGTGGGAATGTAAAATGGTGGGATCACTTTGGGAAACCATTTGTCAATTTCTCAGTAAGTTAAATATACACTATTTTTTATGGTTAGCAATTCTAGGTGTTTACCCAAAGGAAATGAAAGTATTTGTTCACAGGCAGACTGGTGTCAGAATGTTGCTAGCAGCTTTATGATAGCCCAGATATTCATCATTAGGAGAATAGTCGACCCTGTCATCCTCATGCAGTGGAATACTACTCAACAGTAAAAAGGGAGGGACAAGGCCTGCAGCCACATGGATGGACCTCAGGAGCATATGTTGGTCTAGCCAGGTCAGTTAGGCAAGAAAATGAAAGAACGGTATCCAGAGTGGAAAGGAAGAAGTAAAACTATATATGTTCAGATAATATCATATATAGAGAAATCCCAAAGGAATCCACCAAAGGACTACTAGAAGTAATAAATGAGTCCAGCAGGTTTGTAGGATGCAAGGTCAACGTATAAAATTTTAATTGTATTTATATACATTTGCAACACACCATCCAAAAATGAAGTTGAAATTAAGAAAACAATTCTATTTCCAGTATCATAAAAAGGAGTAAAATATCAGAAATAGTCAGAAGCACAAAACTCTGAATATGATAAAACACTATTTCAAGAAATAAAAAATGATCAAAATAAATGGAAGGACATCTTATATTTATGGATTGAAAGATTTAGTGTTGTTAAAATGGCAGTAGAGAACCAGGGCTGGGAAAACTAACATTCATGCAGGAATTCAGTAATGAGTAAGAAAGACAAAAGTGGCTGTGTCCATAGAGCTTACCTTTGATGGGACGTGGGGGGATCAGTCTTTGAGAGTTTAATTTCAGATAATTTTAAGCACTATGAGGAGAGGAACTTCTCCGGTAGTCTAGCGGTTAAGACTCCACACTTCCTACGTGGAGGGTGCAGGTTCAGTCCCTGGTCGAGGAACTAAGATCCCACATGCCATGTGGCATGGCCAAAAAAAAAAGCAAAAAGAGTACTGTGAAGAGAACAAGATGATGTGGTAGTGTTCAGGGAAGCTTACTTGGGTCTAATTGTCCGGAAATGCCTTTCTGAGAAAGTCTCATAAATCTCTCTTTTTACATTTGTTTCTTTGATTTAGGATCAAGGCAGGTTCATTCACTGAGACTGGTTGATAGGTCTCTTCAGGGTCTTTGATTGCCCTTCCATGTCTGTCCTCCTTTTCTTTTTCCTCAGAATACAGCTGTTGAACACAGCAGGTTGTTGGTCCTGTTAAGATCGCCGCACTCCTGTTCTGATTGCATCCCTGTGGTGTAGCTTCTGATTAACTTGTTCCTCTGTCCCTTCCTGTGAAGTGGTGCTTGGGTCTGGAGGCCGGATGAAATTCTCAGGGTTTTTGGCAATTTTTAAATTCTGGATCTTGAACACTGACTCCCTCTTTAATGGTGTAAATGCACTGTTAGTTTTTGGTTGTGGTAAGTCTTTTACGGTTTCTGTCTTGGAGCTTTACACAGTGGATGGGATGATAAGATGTCTGCTTCATGCTAATCAAGGATCAGGGGCAGAACATGGGGCTATGGGTGATGCTCAGCTGGCTGTGAGTCATGGGTGAAGCTAGGTGGTGAGTACGTGGGTTCGTTGTGCCCCTCCATAGGTACTTTCAAGATCTGCCATAATTTAAAGTTCTTAAAACTATTATTATTTACTCTAATTAAAATGAATGGGCTATTCTAACCCACTTCTGAGGATGTAGTTTAACTGTCAGTTCACATTCACTTCAGTGAAGTGTTACCCACTTCTACTCATTTCTACAGATAGCCATTATTTTTTAAATCATATTTTTTAAAATAGAGTGAACCATCTGAAGTTGCTGGGGTTTGTGGGGCTTTTTGTTGTGGCTTTTTTTTTTCCTTTCCTATAGGACAAAAAACGGTCTATCTATTGGCAATTTTCCTGTTTCAGCTGGATCCATGGAAGTCAGCTGAGAAACCTGGTATTTTCTGTTTTCCACACACATGCATATTTGTCATGTCTTCGTCCCTTTGGAAGTCACTTCACTAGTTATCAAAGCCTGTGCTCTTATGATTGGATTTCATTCCAAGTTTTAAAAATCAGTCATTGTTAAATGGGTATAGTAAACAGTTTCGGTTGTTTTTAAAGAAGTTTAAAGGGGCAGAGGTGGGGGGGCGGGAGACAAGCAAGTACCTTAAGTAGGTTGCCCTCAGATAAAAATGAGCCTGTCCTGTTCAAGGCACAAAAGAAGGCGGGGGATAAAGGGTGATGCTGAGAGATGGGCGGGGCCAAAGCACGTAGTTTCTTTTCAGAGTTTGTAAGCAAGAGCGGAGCGACTTGACTGCTGTCTTCAAGTGTTCTTCTAGCAGCTGTGTGAGCAGGGTCACAGGGGAGCAGCACGCCGGTGGCCCCTTCCTGCGGTCCAGTCTTGATCGGGCAGTTCAGACTGCGGGTGGCGACTGCATCCCCCCAGAGCAGGGGCCCGCTGGGAGCCTGTCTCAGGGACCGCCCGTTAGAGGTCTGGCTTCTTTGGGGGATTAAATGATTGCGTGTAAAGACCTTAGGAAAGTGCCTGCACAGAGCAAGTGCTCAGTCACTGGCTGGTGGTTGTTGAAATACCAGCAACCATTTCTGAGCATGTCAGCTACATTTGAGGCACTTTTCTAAAGGGCACTACATTTCCAGCTGATTTATGTCACCCAGTGTTGGGAGGTGAGTAGTTTATTTTCCCATCTTACAGAAGAGGGACTTCGGCACCTCTCCACCTACGCACCCCCCCTGGAAGGGGGCTCCTGTTAGGTTCCTGCGCACAGCGGCCCGTCTCTACTGGCCCGCTGTATTGTTCATTACCAGCCAGCGAGTAACGTATCTAACTAGTGTTAATGGCCCCTCAAATCTGGCACCCATCTTCCTTAAAGAGCTAGTTCCTCAGCAGAAGTACGTGTGGTGCTGGGTCCAGCTCTGTGTCAGCATGCGCCTACATTTAACACCTTCAGAGTGTGAGATTTGCAGATTTGGACAGGATTCAGCTGTGGTCATCATTTCAACAATGGAGCTAATTTAAGCTTATTTCTGCAGCACTGGGAAAGTCATTATGAAATAAAAGTGCACAAATTGGGAGAAAAGACTGTGTAAATCACTGATAGTCGGTTGCTGATGAGTTCAGCCAAACACAGGATGAATGAAAATAAGTGACGCCCATCATAACCTAGAAATGTGTGTAACCCTCACATTTGGGGGAGCTCCCGAGGCTTGGGTTTCCTGCCCCAGGAATCAGGGCAGGTGAACTGTTCGGGCTCCCACCTACCGCAAGTGATGTTTTCAGAGAACTGGCAACGTAGAATAACTTGAGAACGTGTGGTTGTAGGATCATTCCATCCGGAGTTCAGCTCCCTCTCTGGTCGTTAGAACATCTGCACCAGCACTGATCAGCGTTCCCTTGCTCGTTCCGTCTGCACAGCTGTGAGCTGCTCTCTGTGGACGGGGCCTGCCAGTTTACCGTGACCTCTCATCCTCCCTGGCTTCCTGTCCCTTTTGTCTCCTAGCAGTCGTCCTCTTCCAGTGGCAGTGTGTTTGGGTCTGGAAATGCTGGAAGAGGGGGAGGCTTCTTCAGCGGCCTCGGAGGAAAACCCAGCCAGGATGCAGCCAACAAAAACCCATTCAGCTCGGCCAGCGGGGGCTTTGGGTCCACAGCTACCCCAAGTAAGTTCAGAAACTTTCCTGGTCTCTGGGTCCCCTGATGTCATTGTCATTCTCCTGGCAGTATCAGAGCTTCAGTGACAAGGGTAGCAAGGGAGGAAAGGTCTGGAAGGCCCATTTAAAATCTCTCCCCCAGAGCAGTGCGGTCTGTTTTGATTTTGTTTTTCATTTTGGGGTTTTTAATGAGATGTCCTATATAACCATGAAAAGACATCAGAGCTGCAGGGAGAGAGGATCTATGCACTGAGCTACTCCCATCGTCTCTCCCAAGGCCCACATTGCTCTGTTTCTTAGGACTGAGATGACTTGAAATGAATGCAAGCAGACAAGCATAAAAGAGAGCAGCCGAACAGGCTGGGTGTGCTCGGAGGAGCATCTGGATTTTCATTTGTGTTGGACTTGCTTTGAATTTGCTTTAAAATACAGCTACTGTAGAGAAATGTCACACAAAAGTTGAAGCCATCATTATTTCCCAGCTCTTACACTTTTGTCTTATTTTCAAACGAAGCTGTATCTTTGTGCTGGCACTTTCTTCTTCAGCTAATTCCTTGTTGATCTGTCTATTCGTGATTGGAACTGAAAGAAATTTGTTTGTTTAAATCTTCTAAAAAAACAATATTGTGTTGCCGATGAAGACTGAGTTGGGAAGTCAGGCACCTGTCAATCTTCATCTTAGCTGCTCTCATTAAATATGCACCACCAGAAGCTTCTCTCATCTGTGTGATGATTACATGATCGCTCATTGGGAAAGACCCCAGTGCTGGGAAAGATTGAGGGCAAGAGGAGAAGGGGACGACGGAGGATGAGATGGTTAGGTAGCATCACTGACTCAATGAACATGAGTTTGAACAAACTCAGGGAGATAGTGAAGGACAGAGGAGCCTGGCATGCTGCAGTTCATGGGGTGGCAAAGAGCTGGACACACCTGAGCAGCTGAACAACAAGGCATCGGGCGCTAATGTTCTCCAGATGGGACAGAGGTTTCCTTGATGATGAGGCTCATGTAGTTACAAGCAAAACTCTCTTTCCTGAGACTCACATATTGACAGATCAGTTATTTTGATGTCACTGTTTATCTAGTAATATGTAAGGAAAGATTGTAGTGAAGATACACACACATCTTTAAAGTTGCAAAATTATATAATCAGAAATTTTTGTTCTGCTAGTAGGAATTTAGAACCTAAAACAGAGAGATCTTAGAACTCGAGTACATTAACAGTTTTTGAAAACTGTAGGGTTGATTTCCTTTAGGATTGACTGGTTTGATCTCCTTGCTGTCCAAGGAACTCTCAAGAGTCTTCTCCAGCGCCGCAGTTCGAAAGTATCAATTCTTCTGCACTCAGCCTTCTTTATGGTCCAACTCTCACATCTGTACAGGACCTACTAGAAACGCATAGCTTTGACTCTATGGACCTTTGTCAGTGAAATGAAAACTCTGCTTTTTAATATGCTGTCTAGGTTTGTCATAGCTTTTCTTCCAAGGAGCAAGCATCTTTTATTTAATTTTATGGCTGCAGTCACTGTTCACAGTGATTTTGGAGCCCAAGAAAATAAAGTCTGTTACTGTTTCCGTTTTTTCCTCATCTCTTTGTCAGGAAGTGATGGAATCAGATGCCATGATCTTAATTTTTTGAATGTTGAATTTTAAGCCAGCTTTTTCACTCTCCTCTTTCACCTTCATCAACAGGCTCTTTAGTTCTTCTTTGCTTTCTGCCATTAGGATGGTGTCATTAGTTTCAGATGTGGCCGTCCCCATTTTATCAATAAAGAGATAGATTCAGAGAGAGGGTGTGGGCTTCCAGAGGTAACAGCCATTAAGTAGTGTAAGAGGGGTTTCATCCAAGCATGTGTTCAGAGCTCTGATCCACCGTGTTGCCTCCTGAGATCTTCCAGCTCCGCCATGGAATGGAACCCCTCCCTGTGCACCCTGTCTGACGGCCCTCATGCTTGCTTTGCATGGCATTCATTGAACACGCTCCCCTGCAGATAGATCAGAGCACAGATTGGGAGGCCAGCCCCTCCCCTGTTGACATTTAGACCCCGGGCTGCGTAGTCCTGGAGCTGCCCTCCTTAGCCCTGAAAAATAATTGGAACTAACTATGCAGTGATCTCAGAAGACAAGCTAGGGATATGACTGGTGCTTGGTGCTGGAGTGTTCTGTATCCTGAAGTTCACACTGCAAAGGTTTCTGCTCTCTTTCTTCCCGGGAGACTCTACCAAAGACACAGGTAACCCCTGGGGCCATGTGAATTATGTGTGAGGAAACCTTGACTCAGGAAGGCTTAGTCCTTTCCCTTCGATTATTATGTTTTCTAAGCCAGGGCTGACTGCACCACTCATTTATCCCCCTGTAATGTCTTTGAACATCCTAAAGACCAAGGAGTCTTAAAGAGATAAAGGGATAAAGAAGCCCCAAAGCTTGTAAATGTTCTCTGACCTCCCCGGAATTCAGGTCTTCCAACACGGTTCCAGTAAAATCATTTCACCTCTGTATTTCTGGTTTCTCCAAGAGGAGATCTAGTCTCTAATCTTACACTTGAATTCGTTTGTTATTTGGAATTTTTGCCTTGTTAGCACTAACAAAGTCAGAAAATCATCGCCCTCTCTTCTTGAAATATCAAATGAAAGGAATGGCTGGGAAGCCTGGTTTTTGTTTCCAATATCAGACGCACCGCCATTGAAGGGATCTAATGTAATCCTCAGTCACCTTGGATCAGGAAAGGATCAGACTGCTCAAGAGGGCATTTTGCAGGCTCCACTAGGGCATACGTAGCCCCCTGGGACCATATATGATGGTGATGAAAAGAAATTTGCTACCCACGCATGCTGTCAGTGCCTGACATGCTCACAGCCAAGCTCTTAGACTGTCAGCAATAGTTTTACAGAGCAGGTGACCATGCCGTGGTCTGGGGCTCTGTGTTACTGGCGCATGGAAATTAGAGATGGCTGGGTCCCTGAGATGAGGCTCTGCACTTGCTGGATTCTGGATCAAGAGCATTGAAACCAGAAGTGTTAACAGAGTTGCATCTCACACTGGGGTTGGATTGGCAGCAGAGCAAGAAGAGAGGCCCTGACCTTGACAGGTTAGTGGTGGACCCCCTCTTCAGACAGCTAATCTTGGAGAGTCACCCTCCACGCTTCTCCCATCCATCACCCTCCCTGTGAGCACCTGTCTGGCCCATGCAGGTGTCTGTACATCTCTCTTGGTGCCGTGCAGTCAGCTCTCCACACACACCCAGAGCATGTCATTGCAGCCTCCTGTCCCTGCCTGTGTCTGAGCAGTGATCCTCTTTAAAGAGAGCGGTTTGCTGCCTTACTGTGGGTGCAAGCTCATTGTAATAAAACACCCATCACAGCAGGGTGGGGAAATGTGAGTCGCCCCTCCCCGCTCCTCCCAGTGAAGGGTTAAAGAAAAATTCCTGTTACATAGCATGCTGTGTGTACTCCCTAGGAGCGTCCGTGTTTTTGACCTTTGGCAGTTTATACATTGCCTGTCAGATTTGCAGTATCTGTAACAAAAAACTTGACCCCCATCTTGATTTTTAGGAGCTCAATTCCTTTTTTCCTGTAATTCTTGGAGCCAATTCAGCTGAGGGAGCAACCCACCATATAAGCATCTAAAAGGTCAAGGGCTTACTCTGAACCTCTTAGAAAGAGGAAGTGGGACTGGAAGTCCTGCTGGCCTCTTATGTTCTTCAGAACATCCCGAGCTTCCATCCAACCAGAAGGAGGAGCAGCAGGATCTTTCCTATTCTGCCTGCATTCTCTGTGCAGAGCCGGCAATGGCAGGCATGTAAGAGTAGGATTGGAAGTCAGTGTGCTCAGTTTGAATTCACTCTAGCTTTGTTTTCTCTAGTTTTGACAAAATTTGAAGTTGGTCTTCATGTGAGGAGATCCATGAACACCAGCCCCATTCTTCAGAAGCCGAGTCTCGTGTGGCCGCGGGGTGGGCCCCCCGTTGGACACATCTGCTACCTGTGGGCTCACAGGTGCATTTCTGCAGAAGAGCCCTTCCTTGGAACCTGTTGCCTCCCTTTGTTTTGTGCCTGTAACATCTTATCAGGAAATCCTGAGCCTGGGCACTGGAATGATTACAAGCTTGTCATGAAGATACATACACATCAAAGGAGGTTTCTGTCTCACTGCCACCCAGCATCCTTGGGTTCTTGACTTCTTTGTCACGCCCTTCTCCCCAAATGCCTAGTGAGATTTCTTCCTTCTCTGTTTTGAGGAGTACGTAAGGACATCTTTCTTCCTCTGACTTCCCTCACACATATCTCTTCAGATACATCTAACCTGTTCGGAAACAGTGGAGCCAAGACATTTGGCGGATTTGCCAGCTCATCATTTGGAGACCAGAAGCCTGCTGGCACTTTCAGCTCTGGTGGAGGAAGCGTGGCCTCCCAAGGCTTTGGGTTTTCCACTCCGAATAAAACAGGTACTGCTCTGCCTATTTGCTATGCTTATGGTTACACGTGTATGTAATATGCATAGACTTTTGGAAGCAGAGCTCTCCAGGCTGGTTCTCGAGGGAGGTGACTGAAATGCAGATGAAGATACTCTTCCGCCAAATTCATTCTCTTCATTGAGCATCTACTACATTCCTGACACTGCTCTCTGTCTCTGGAGACGTACTAAGCACAGAATGCATGTCATGCAGCCCTGAACAGAGTGTAGTGTCTTCATAGGGAAGAAAACATTGTGGATATTTACAGTTGCATTTAACAACCAAAGAAGGGAGCCTATAAGACTGTAACTTGAAACATAAACAGGAAAGCATCCTGAGTCATATTTGCTTGGGTGCCCATTACCTGTGATGGGTAAGACAGATGGTCTGTGTAATTTCTTATGTCTATATCATTTTGTCCTACCCAAGTCAGTTTTTTTTAAACTTTTTATCAAGTATAATCACATAACTATATCACATGCTCTTGTATGTATACAGTTTGCATAGCATAATGATACAACACAATTAATTTTCACTTCTGAATATACCTACCTAGGGATAAAGAACATTGCAGTACTACTTTTTATCCCAGCATCACTTGTAAAATGTATATTTGTAAACTGTGTGGCTTTTTTTTATAATCGTGTATTATTATACTTGCAATTAAAGATTTTAAAGAACAGTATATATTTACCTGCAAAAAAAAATCCTTCATCTCTGTCAGCTGCCCCATCTATCCTATTTCTGTGTCTGAGCTCTACAGAGGGGCTGCATACCTGCCCTTGTCTTGTGGAAAATTGTGTGAAAAGATTTTGGGGGGCAAGGAGCCTTAACCTGCTGAGCAAGCAGTTTGTTTAAGCAAATGCCCCACAGGTGAGCAGGCAGGATGCTTCCCCGGGTGTGTGTTGGGGACTCTGTGTGGGGATTGCAGAGGAAGGACCCTCCCGAAGGAGCAGCCTCCTGGATGCCTCTGACAGGGGAGCGTGGCTGCCCCGAATTAGTACCTGGAATCCCACCTTTCAGAACTGAAGTTACTGCGGCTTCCTAATACACTGGGCACCTGTACTCAGACCTGTGCCTGGCGTGGGTATGTCTTTGCTAGCTTTTGATGCTCTCTCCTAGAATCTAAACTGGAATAGGAATGAGCACCACAGCTGCATTTTGCAGCTTTGAGTGATTTAAAAACACTTCCTGCAGAGAGTGATTTAAAAACAAAAGGGCTACAAATCTTTTGGTCCCAGTTAACAGGGCAAATAGCACTTGACTAAGACAGTTTGTTGTTTTTTTTTTTTAAGATAGTTTAGTTTATTAATCATCAAGACCTTTTAACTTATCTTTTGAGGAACCTGATCATGTTTTCTTCAACTCTTGTGTCCTCTCTGTTGTTCCTTATCCTGGGGTCACGTTCCAGTTGAGTTGAGAACTTGACCCTTTTGTTTTCTCAGTCTGAGAGAAAATGCATCCACCCACTTTTCAGACTGGTTTTTCCTATTTCATGACTTGCCCCATGGAACCACCTCGACTGAGGACTCCAGGAATTTCAGATTGTGGGTTTGGGTGGGTCTCTAAAAAATTCCAGAAGCAGCCCTCCTCCCTTGAGTACAGTTGCAGTAAAAAATAACACCACTGGAGATGATTTGAACAGAGGACAGGAAGTAGAACAGACTGACAGTGACCTGCTGCCCCAGTCCACTGGGTCATGCCATGTTCTGCCGCCGGAGTTACTGGCTTTGGTGGCAGTGGAGGGGGCAGCATGGTGGTGAGGTGCTGGGTGGTCGTGTGGTCACCCTGCCTTTATTCCCATCCAAGCTCTGCCGCTCACCAGTGGCTCATTCTAGACATGGGGCATCCTCTCTGAGCCTCGGTGTCCTCCCCTGTGAAGTCAGGGTCCCGGGTTTACAGGGAGGATTGAAACTGGTGAACAGTACCTGGCACGTGGAGGGCCCTCAGTAAATTGGATGTCTTATTGAGTACTAAACTCCTGTCTCTTTTGGAGAAGAAAATCATGAAAATGTAAGCATCTAGTAAAATTGGAACCCTCAGCATCAGGAGTGAGCTGTCTGTCTCCAACAGTGAAGCCCGGATCACCGTTCATTCTCTTCTCTAGTCTAGCTGTGAGGTGGATCCGTTGTTTTGGGGCGTTGTGTGTACCCGTGTAATCTCCTCTCTCCACCCAGTGTACTTTCTGTATCATTGTGACTTCTCATTTTTCACTTACCTTCCACCAGGAACTCTGAACAATATTGAGTACAAAGTACTAGGTGAAGGTCTGTGTGTCCAGGAAGAAAGTGTAACCAGATCCGTGATCAGTCTTAAATAATTCAACTGCAAGGGTTTTTTAGCACTTTTTTTTTTCCAGTCTGTTATATTCGTAACCCAGCAGTCTCCATTATCATGGCTTGGAATTTCACTCAAGGTTTTAAAATACAGACTGTAGACCCAAACGTGAGCCCGCACGGAAATCACCTTCTCAGTTGTGCTCCTGCTGTTCCTGGTGAATGAGCAAACGACCGAACCAGAGAGCAGCAGCTAGCTAAGGCGGTCAGCTGCCAGCCTTTCACATCCAGCGTTTGCTCTTGCCTGATGCAGGCAGCAGAAGCTTGTGGGTGATTACACTCATAATAAGAAGGCCTGGGTGATCCCTCTAACACCTGGATTCACTTTCCACTTGGGCGAGAATGAGGGCCCCATCTCGCTGGTCCAGTCGCCTCCTGGCTTGGCCTGGGCCACCATTCCTCCCTTCAGAGCACACCTCTTATACCGTTTTGCCGTGTTCTGTTCAACAGACGCTCGGCGAGTGTCTCTGCTCGTGTCCTAGAACGATGTCAGCAGAGTCTCGGGTTTGGGAATCCTCCTCGGGGGCAGGAAGAACAGTCAGGCAAGGGCCTTCCGTCTTGCCACTTGGCAGGCATCTACCAGTCAGGGGAGGCGGCCCCGGGCGCGCCTGGCCCTTCATGTGCGGCCACCTGCGTGGGCGCCGCCCCTGTGGGCCTGTGTCCATGTGAGCAGCAGTGCCGGGAGCCTGCCCACGGGCTGGTAGACTCAGGGCTCGCCTTGCCCGCTGATGGAGGGTTCTGTCTCATTCATACAGCAGCCGTCCTCCAGACAAGAAACACAGTGTGCCTTTTTTTATTGAGTAGTTCCTGACTGCAGAGAGAGAGCTTTTTGTTAATTCTTCTGTGCAGGGAGAGGGAGACTCCTGAGAGAGACGGAGAGGCATCAGGCTGTAAATAAGTAACGAGCTCCTGGCCGAGCGCCAGCGCCCCGTGGCGCTGCGTCTCCTCGGAACCCAGCTCGCAGGTCCTCCCTGAGAGGGCACCGTGAGCCTCTAATTCGTGTTTCTGTGAAGCTAGAGACCTTGCCTATGTGATGATAAGTAATAAACTCTGACCATTTTGACAGCTGGGTAGGGATTGAATCTCTTGCATGTGACTTTTCAGTGAAGAGTCTCAAAACATGGCAGGGGGGCCAGGTGGGGGCCTGATGTGGCCAAGCTGGTTCTTCATGGCAGTTGGATCTTACAAAACGTGGAGCTGAGGAGTCCAGCTTGCCTCTGGGAAGGCCCGGGGAGCTCACAGACAAACATGAGGTCTCCTGGGTGCTTAGAACTCCAAGATGTGCTCCTACGTGGACCGCAGACCCTTCTGCTGGAAATGGAGGGGGTGGCGGTTTGGTTGGGTTTGGGTTTATTACTTTGCTGATAGAAGGGGTGTTGCCCTTTGCTATAATTTTTTGAATTTGAAGTTCTAATGTATTTTCCCCTTTCTCCTTCTTCCTCTTTTGATTTGGTTTCTCACTGCTCATTGTCTTCTCTTCCTGTCTCCTCCTTTATTTCTCCCTGTTTCTCTTTGTTTGCCTCTGTTTTGCTCAGGTGGCTTCGGTGCTGCTCCAGTGTTTGGCAGCCCTCCTACTTTTGGGGGATCCCCTGGGTTTGGAGGGGTGCCAGCATTCGGTTCAGCCCCAGCCTTTACAAGCCCTCTGGGCTCGACGGGAGGCAAAGTGTTCGGAGAGGGCACTGCTGCCGCCAGCGCGGGAGGATTCGGGTAAGCCCCCCGGGAGAGGCCAGAGGAAGCCCCCAGGCTCAGGTCAGCAGAAGCACTGGGGCCCAGTACTCCTGTTTTGAAAAGAAAATTCTTCTGTCTCCCCTTTTCTTGACTAAGCTGAAATTCCCTTCCTCAAAATCCGCAAACCAGTCACTCCGGGATTCCTGTTCTCTGCAGGGATAAGGCCAGACTCTGTCCAGTTCTTGCTGGACATGAGCCACGTTCCTGTCCCCTGATAGGTGTCTGGCAGATCCCTGCTCTCCTAGCAGAGCTAAAGGATTGGTTAAAGGAAGAAAAACAGTCTGCCCTTACTGCAAGATTGCCCCTCGTGTGGTGACTTGTGTTAGGAAATTCCGAATGAACAGTTTTTACCAAATTCTTTTCTCTTGCGATTGCTGTCCCTGAGCAGACAGCTCCTTAAGCCCCCTGCTGCACTGCAGACCCCCAGCGTAGGACTCCCACCCACAGTCCCCGGGCCAGCTTCCACAGGCACCGTCTGGGCCCTGGACACGTTGCAGAGTCTCCAGGGCCGCTCTGCCTTCAAGGCTGCTCTTACTGCTTGGTGTATATGCTCACTTGAAAATGCCATAGTAGAGATTTGCTCCAGAGGGCCCCAGAAATTCAGTCTGGTTACCAAAACCCCAAGGAGAAAATAGCCTTTACCACATCACAAAATCCCAGTGAAATATATGTGGTGATGACTACAAAGTGTCTCATTCGAAGGAAGTATGGATATCTAAAGTTACTGTCTGCTGGGCCTTTCACAGCCCTCAACCCTGGCTCGGGACTCGTAACACTACAGAGCTGGCGGGTGGGGCCAGGGCCGTTTGGGAGCACTGTCAGGGCACACGGGATGAGTGCTGGCAAAGCGGGAGCATCTTTGTCTCGAAAGTAAACTCAAATGGAGCCCTTGCTCACTACCTCCTCACCTCTCCATGAAAGAGGCTGGTGCAGACATGCTGGCAAGTTTCAAGGAAAGTGAGCCAGTTGATACATTGCTTCTTGGATTTCATGTAGAGACTGATGGGTCTCTTAAGCTGCTCCCAGGAAGTCAGGAAACCCGAAATTAAGGAAAGCTTTGAAAGGAGAGTTGGGGTCGACTTAAACCAGTTTTCTGGCAGGTTCTGACAGATACTGTTTTCTGCAGTGGCCGCCCAGCACATGATATTACAAAGTTGCTGGAAGGTTTGTAGTTGACTGGGAATCTTGAGGTTTTTATTTATTTATTTGAAACCAGCTATTTTCTTCACTAGCAAAAAAAAGGATCAGGTTCTGCCCTGGCCAGGGGCTCGCCCACATAAATCCTGACTGGCTGGTTAGTTCCGAGTTGTCCAGCAGAATCAAGCACCAGTTTTGGTGGGACATCTCCCAAAGAGCCCATCACCGTTCTTCAGGTCCCCGTCGTGAGTCTGTCTCTGACCCTGGCTGAGACCTGAGGGCTTCCCACAGCCGTGTAGGAGAGGCCTGAGGCATGGGTGAGATTAGCCCAGGACCAGTGACGTGGAAGTTCCAGACAGCAGAGGAAAACCCAAACACTGGACAAGTGGGGTTTCATACTGCAGCCCTTTATTTTTCTTCACGAAGCTGAGGCAAAGGTTTGCTCTGGGCTCTAGCCTACTTTTTCTGAGAGGCTGCCAGTTTAAACCAAGCTCATCACTTCGAATCATGTATGTCGTGCATCCTGAGACTCGGGAGGGGGGCTGAGGCTGTCGGGCAGCAGAGGGACCGTGTGGCCACGCTAACCGCAGTCTCCATTCTCACCGGGACGCAGGTTCGGGAGCAGCAGCAACACCACGTCGTTTGGCACCCTCGCCAGCCAGAACGCACCAACTTTCGGATCGCTGTCCCAGCAGTCTGCTGGGTTTGGGAGCCAGAGCAGCGGATTCTCAGGCTTCGGATCAGGCGGAGGAGGTGGGCAGCCTGACCTCTCCCTACACTGTGGTCTCTCCTTTTGTTCCCCCAGTAAATGTCTGACAACCCTCACCCCTACCCTGACCCTCCAAAAGAATGAGTGATTTTACCTGGCCATTCAGTCTGGTACTTGAAAAGCTGAAAGTGCTGGAAAGACACAGTGTTCTTTTTAGGTTTTAATTAGACTTGTAACACTGTGCTGTTTCTTACCAAATAAAGAAATGGCTGACTTGACTTTTCTCTCAAGATTTGAGGACCCCAAAAAATATCCATTCTAACTAGACCTTGATGTAAAAGTCTAAACCAGAAGACTCAAAAGATATAGAAGAAAGTAAAAATAAGAGGTAGAAACTTTACAAAATGTCTTTCATTTGACACCCTACTTCTTCAGATAGTAGAATATCTTTGCAGCACACTTATGAGATGCAAAAGTTAGGTATTGTTATTATTTTACAAATGACACAGAAACCGCAAGGGGCCAGTTTGCTCAAAGGACTAGACAGTGAGCAGCAGGGCTGGCCCTCAAACCGAGTGTCTAGCTGCTCTGGCCTCAAGGAGAAGAGAGAGCAAGTGGATGGGGAAAGTAGAAAAAGCACGTTTTCTTGATGAAATGAGTTTGTGTGGCATCAGCAACAGTGAGAAGAGGCCTGCCGTGACCCTCTGCTGGCCACGGTGGAGATGGGACGGACCCTGAAACAGCCAGCAGACCACGCCCCTTCCTGCCCCCACCCCCTCCCGGCCTGCGTCTTGTGGGAGGAGGGCTTCCTATGGAGACACAGGGAGGGGGCCAAGGCGCCCTAGAGACCACCTTTGCCTTTCAGGCGTCTGTGTGTTCTAACTGCACCCTTTTCCTCTCTTTTAGGATTCACCTTTGGATCTTCTAACTCGTAAGTACCCCTCTTCAGTTTTGAGTCATTAAGTAAGGGTAGAAGCCTGTGCAGTATGTGAAAACAGTAGTTTTGGTCTGTTTGTACAGTTTGGTATCTATTTTTCCTGTTTAAAATCTTGTTCTGGAAATGGCATTTCAGCAGCAGGTTTTGGGCTGTGTGGACTTGCTGCTCTCAGTAGGCATGTGGCCGGAGGTTCCAGGCCTGGCCTTCTCCTGGGCCATGTGTAAGAGAGAGGACGGTGCCTTCTGCTGAGCAGAGCCTGGAAGGCAGAACCCGAGAGATGCTTTTCCTTATTTCCCTGTTCATTCTCAGAAGCGCCCTGGGCTCCAAGCCCATCCCCAAGTCCTGTTTTTCTGTCCTCGCTTTCTGCGTCTGTGCAGAACTGCCTGACACTGGAAATTCCAAGTCCTGCTCTTTGAACACAGGCAGTTGCATGAGCTCCGGAGCCCTTCCTAGAGCAGTAGCTGACCTGCCTCTCCCGGCGCTTCCTTGCAGGTCTGTCCAGGGCTTTGGTGGCTGGAGAAGCTGAGTGGGTGTTGGCACTCCTTTCCATCCCTGTGACCCGGTGCGTTCTCAGCTCCCCTTCTCTGAGAAACTCTGCAGCAGTCCTCTGAACTGGATGCTCTCATTGAAATACACCACCCCCTCAAAGAAACAGCAGAAACCAAACTCCAGAGATGCCTGACTGCGTGTTCTGCATTGCGTTTTGTGTTGGTTGTCCCCCCCTGCTATTAAACTATTCGGTCTGTATCCACACGGAATGTGTATGGGCCTCCTCCGGTCACAGGCAGGGAGAAAGGTCCCCCATTTCTGGGCTCTGAGGAGCCTGCACCGCCTGCCGGTAGCTAGCAGTGTCTCTCTGCAGAGGCGGCCTCCAGAAGGGTCTGGTGCGGGCTGTGGCCAGGCTGGCGCTTCTCCCAGACGGTCCCCCAGAGGAAAGAGGTCATGTGCCTGCCAGCGCCTTTCTGAGGCCGTGACTTGCTGTCTCTTCTTCACTTCTTTCTGCTGCTTGGCATCAGGCCCCTCGAGATGCCAGTATGGCGACTAGTTGGAGGGAAAGAAGCTCACCGACGCGGGCATTAGCCAAGTCTTGGAAGCGGCACAAGCCCCTCAGAGCGCGGGCGGCTGTGAGGAGCATGGAAGCAGCAGGGCCTGCGATGGCGGCGCCGCCCTGGGAAGCCCTCAGCCCCTCTTCCCAACTTGGCTCTGGGCGCTGAGCATCCCACAAGTGATTCTCACGCTCTGGCAAGGAGGTGGGCAGTCAATTGAGAAACCGCTTTCATTCCAGCAGGCGCTGGTGATGTGGTTGACCGCCCCTGGCTCCTGTCTGTGAACTGCAGTGCTTGCAGACCTGGGTAGGCCCAGGAGCTGAGACGACATCGCTGCTGCCCTTGGCCACCACACGCGTGTGCTAGCGTGGCCTGGAGGTCGAGTTCAGTCTCGCTGAAGTGCTTGTGAGGCAGAGTTCTTCAGATCTGGGCGTATTTAGTTCTTAGGCCTGTGACACCCTAGGCGGTTTCTGACAGACACTGCCTTGCACCAGGCGCAGGCAGAAGCGTATGTTACCTTTCAGGCTCAGAGTGGGACAGCCTGGCCATTAGCAGGGGAGGGGTGGAAAGGGACAATTATTTAGATTTTCGTATACTGGAAAGTTTTATTTTGAAACATTCTAATAAAAGTTTTCCATGCGATTTAGTGTGTCACATTGCAGCCAGCATGGCCTCGCTGCTAATGTGGGCTTGTGGGGAGGGTAGACCTCGGCGAGGAGCCGGGGCCACAGCCTGCCCTGCCGGCCCCTACTCTGCCAGGGGCTCTGGGTGACGCAGACCCACAGGCCCCAGGCCGGCAGCTTCTGGTTCAGCCGGACTGAGATGGGGCCTGGACGCCTCGGGCTGAGGTCAGCAGTTTCTGCCGCTCATCAGAAGAGGAGTCTGCCGGCGCAGCACGCTGGGTTTCAGGAGCCCCAGCGCAGGATTGGGTCCCTGGTGACTTCCCCTGTTTTCTGTGCAGTTTGTGAAAGAAGAGTGAGCCTCTATCCGTCCATTGTACTATACAGGGCGTCTGCCTCCTTCAGAGAGCCTGGACTTCAGTCCTATCATGGGGACCCTTTTGGTCCTCGAGGAATTGAAAAGCTCGTCTCCACCTGTTCTTGCGGGAGGCCCCTCAGCCACAGAGCTGGTTGCCAGACGTCCACATGCCTGGCCCAGGGTCCTTTCCTCCCGGGCGTGTGCTCCTAACGGGGCCATCTTGAGACAAAGGACCTTTGTCACGGCGGTGGGCCAGTGGCAGGCCTGGCTTTCACGGAGCAGTGTGACTGAGTGACAGGTGCTGACCTGCCCCAGCATGTCCCCCTGCTGACCGGCACCCACACAGAGCCATCTCCTGCCCTTCTGTTTCCCCCCAGAGGCACTTTTTTATAAATAGAAGCTGGTTTGGCCTAAACCCTTGACCTCAAATTCTCTGCTTAATCCCCCATCGAGGTGGCATGTGACATCTCTCCAGAAGGCTGTATCAGCTGTGCTCAGCCAGATAAGGTCCTGCACTCACCGGAGGGCGGCAGCCCTGAGGAATGCGCGGCTGGTGTAAGAGCCCCTGCGAGTTCCTTTTTTGGGGTCGATTTCGCTGGTAGGTGGCAGGGGTCATCTCAACACGCAGCCAACATGCATCCTCTGAAACCCAAGCTCCCAGGATATCAGGCGGGGAGTGCAGCCTGCCCAGGGAGGAGGTGGCGGGGTTGCGCCTTTCCCAAGTAGGGGCAGACAGAGAGCAGCCGGTGGAGGGAGGGGGGTCGTGCCCCAGGGAGAAGCCCAGGGCGGGGGTGCCCCCAGCTCTCGCAGAGCGGCCGGTGGCAGCAGGAGATGGGCAGTCACAGCAGGCTGGCTTTGTATCTCTGCTTGTGTAACTCAGGAAAGGCAGGAAGGAAGAGGAGGATGGCAGTTTAATGAGCTAGGTCGTGTTTTGCTAGACTTTTCCAGACCTAAATGTCGTTCATTCATAATTGGTGCTTCAGAAGGCATTGCAGTGATTTGAGGCCAGAAATTGAATTTCTCAGGGGCCAGATGAACCCAGCTCACAAACTGGACGCGTGAACCAAGTCCCTTTGCGTGTAGCTGTGGCCGTAGCACCCCCAGTACCTGAGCGGGTGGCCCCTCCATCCGATCCCCCCCCCACCCCGCCCTGTCCCCACAAGCACCCTGGTACTGTCTTCAGCTTTCCTTTCCGTCTCTGGCAGCCCCCAGAGATGTTTCTGAGTCAGGTCTCTGGCGCTGTGGAGAGGGTGTGGACGTTGCAGGCTGATCTCTCACCCTCACTGGCTCTGGGACCGGGACCAGTTTTCCCTTTTAGTCTCCCTTGGCAGTGAAATCCCAACCTTGGGGGCCCTTGTGAGGATGAAAGGAGGGTCCACCCCTGGAGCACCCAGCACAAAGTAGGTTCTCATTAAATGGTGGCTCTTCAGCCTACAGACCTCACCCTACGTCCCAGGTAAACAATTTTAGATAGATCCCCACGTCAGCCTCATCTGGTTTGTGATGGGGGGCATCTTCCACCTGGCTGTCCAGCCCTAGGCTTAGCAGATAGGAGACCACTCTGGGTGAGGGGTCATCCCCGCTTAACGAAGCTCCAACACAGGTGGGGCCATTTCCGCCTGAGGTGCTGGCCCAGCAGAGCTGAGTTGGTCCCTTGAACCTGTTTCCAACAAGCTTCACAGGTGATTCCCACGAAGATGGTCCGTGCTCCACGTTTAGAGACAGTAAATACTTTCTCCCGAGGGAACATTCAAAAGAGACTCTCATTCTCATGGACGTGTTTATTTTGTCACAAGTCCAGGGTGAGAAATCGAGTACCACGGAATGACGAGGAATAACAATAGCGTTGACAGATCTCAAATCAGGTGCAAATCTCCAACCTTGGCCATTAGGTTTTCTTACTGGCAGAATGGGAGTGTATCAGGGCTAGTGCAAGGCACGATGGGCTCTTTCTTAATGTAAGCTGATATCAAGAGGTTTTTAGAAGGTTTGGGTGAGAAATTGGCTGCTCTGATTAAAGGACATGGTCTAGGGTGCTCTGTGTTACGTACCCTCTGAGCCGCCACAGATGCCTTTGTCATGCTGGCAGACCAACTTTTCAAAACCATTAAAAAGAAAGAAAAGGACACTTCTATAAAAATTGTGAACCTTCACTTGTGCCAATTAAGTAATCAAGGTCTGTCGGTGGTTAACAACTCTTGGTCCAATCCGTAACTCATACAGAAATCTAGTGTTTCCTTTTACTGTTATCAACTTGGTCACCTAAAAAAGGGACTGCAGAAAATTTTTAAAAATCGAGGACAGACTAGATTTCAGACCAGAATTTCAAGTTAAACAAGAATTAGGGGAAAAAAGGAATTAGCACTGCACTGAGGAAACCTGGATAGTCTTCCCCCTCCTCCTTTCTAGCACCCTTGGGGAAGTAGAAATGAATATACAAGGAGAAACGATTAAAACCCCGGTAGATACAGGAGCCACCTTCTCAGTTTTAAACCCTACCAAAATCAAAGGCTCCCTCCCCCAGAGGAGTACCTCAGTGCGAATAGTGGGGATTTCCAGTGCACCCATTAAGGCTTTTAAATCATTACCTTTAGAGTTTAACTTAGCAGAACTTCAAAAACATTCCTTTTTCCCAGTAGAAAGTACCCCTAGTCACCTGATAGGTAGAGATTCATTAGAAATATATGGCGCCCAGATTTCTTTTACTCCTAAGGGAGAAATGTTTTGAGGTGTAAAAGATCAATCAGGTTTCTCTCTTCATATAATGTTTATAGCCCATGATAAAGGGGATGCAGAGCAAGGAAAACTGCCAGGCTTAGTGCCTAAAGAAGTACGGGCATGTGACCCTGCTGACGCGGGGAGAACCACCACTGACATGCTGTTCAGTTCAGTCGCTCAGCCGTGTCCAGCTCTTTGCGACCCCATGAATCGCAGCACGCCAGGCCTCCCTGTCCATCACCAACTCCCGGCGTTCACTCATACTCACGTCCATTGAGTCGGTGATGTCATCCAGCCATCTCATCCTCTGTCGTCCCCTTCTCCTCCTGCCCCCAATCCCTCCCAGCAGCAGAGTCTTTTCCAATGAGTCAACTCTTCACATGAGGTGGCCAAACTACTGAAGTTTCAGCTTTAGCATCATTCCTTCCAAAGAACACCCAGGACTGATCTCCTTTAGAATGGACTGGTTGGATCTCCTTGCAGTCCAAGGGACTCTCAAGAGTCTTCTCCAACACCACAGTTCAAAAGCATCAATTCTTCAGTACTCAGCCTTCTTCACAGTCCAACTCTCACATCCATACATGACCACTGGATAAACCATAGCCTTGACTAGACGAACCTTTGTTGGCAAAGTAATGTCTCTGCTTTTCAATATACTATCTAGGTTGGTCATAACTTTCATTCCAAGGAGCAAGCGTCTTTTAATTTCATGGCTGCAGTCACCATCTGTAGTGATTTTGGAGCCCAAAAAAAGAAAGTCTGACACTGTTTCCACTGTTTCCACTGTTTCCCCATCTATTTCCTGTGAATTGATGGGACCAGATGCCATGATCTTCATTTTCTGAATGTTGAGCTTTAAGCCAACTTTTTCACTCTCTTCTTTCACTTTCATCAAGAGGCTTTTTAGTTCCTCTTCACTCTCTGCCATAAGGGTGGTGTCATCTGCATATCTGAGGTTATTGATATTTCTCCTGGCAATCTTGATTCCAGCTTGTGTTTCTTCCAGCCCAGCGTTTCTCATGATGTAACTCTGCATATAAGTTAAATAAGCAGGGTGACAATATACGGCTTGATGTACTCCTTTTCCTGTTTGGACCTAGCCTGTTGTTGTTGCTTCCTGACCTGCATATAGGTTTCTGAAGAGGCAGGTCAGGTGGTCTGGTATTCCCATCTCTTTCAGAATTTTCCACAGTTTATTGTGATCCACACGGTCAAAGGCTTTGGCATAGTCAATAAAGCATTACCATAGACCACAATAACACCTGCCCAAGTCATCCCTTGAAGCAGGAAGCTATAGCAGGAACCCTAGTGGTGGTGGTTTAGTCACCAAGCTGTGTCCAACTCTTCCCAATTCTCGGACTGTAGCCCACCAGGCTCCTCTGTCGATGAAATTTCCTAGGCAATACTGGAATGGATGCCATTTCCTTCTCCAGGGGATCTTCCCAACCCAGGGATCGAACCCACGTCTGCATTGCCAGGTGGGTTCTTTACTGCTGAGCCACTAGGGAAGCCCATAGAGGAAGTAAAACCCTTGATTATCAGCTTCCGTTAAGGAAGGGCTCACTGTCCCTTGCACTAGCCCATCCTGCCAGTTAGAAAACCTAATGGCAAAGGTTGGAGATTGACACAGGATTTGAGATCTAGCAACGCTATTTTTATTCCTTGTCACTCTGTGGTACCTAACCCCATATGTTACTGTCCTATAGCCCTAAAAACAGTGACTTCTTTTCTGGGATAGTATCGCTACATACCGAAGTGCATTCTTCAGTATCCCAGTACATCCCGATGATCAGTATCTTTTTTGCCTTCACTTGGCGCATTATGCGTGGACTGTGATGCCAGTGGGCTCCACTGAAAGCCCCACTTGCTCTTCTCAGGTATTAAAAGCAGATTTAGATAATCTAGCTTTTCCTCATATATCAGTCTTGATACAATATGTAGATGACTTGCTGTTGTGTTCAAATTCCTTAACAGATAGTCAGCAAGACACCCTGTACTTGCTCCAGAAGTCAGCTTCAAAAAGACATACGGGGTCCAAGAGAAACCGCAGCTAGGCTTTCCTGGTGGCTCAGTAAAGGGTCCATCTGCAACGCAGGAGACCGGTTTGATCCCTGGGTCAGGACGATCCCCTGGAGAAGGGAATGGCTACCCACTCCAGTATTCTTGCCTAGAGAAGTCCATGGGCAGAGTTGTCTAGCGGGATACAGTCCATGGGGTCTCAAAGAGTCAGACACACAGCTGAGTGACTAACACTTTCACAAGGCTAATGTAAAGAATTCAAGACATGTGATAGCTAAGGGTGGCTATTAATTGATCTAGACAGAGTAAAGGGCCTGCTGGCCTTCCCTGCCTCTAGAACAGAAAGGCAACTGAGAGGTTTTCTAGACCTTGCAGGCTACTACAGGAACTGGACTCCAAGTTTTTCCACTAAATCATAAACATTCTATGATTTAGTTAAACAAGACCAAACTGAAGCTCTTTGCTGGGAAACAGAACATTCTAAAGCTATGGAGACCCTTAAGGGCCTCCTGGTAAAGGCCCCAGCCTTAGGACATCCACATTAGGATTTACCCTTTTTCCTTTGTCCATGGAAACCAGAGTGCTGCGCTAGGTTATTATCCCTACCACATGGCGGCTCCTTCCAGCCGGTAGATATTAGAGCCTGCAGCTAGATGCGGTAGCCAGTGGCCTTCCTCCGTGTCTCTGAGCTGTCACCGCAACAGCTATGATGTGTTGAACCACAGGAGAGAGAGTTCTGAGTCACCCTGTCACTATCTTTGTTCCACACTTTGTGGAAGCCTTACTAAACTCTCCTCACGCACAGCGTTATTCACCAAGTCAATTAACTTCTCGTAAGATTGTCCTGCTCTCGCCAAACAAAACTCTCCACAGGTATAACAATCCAGCCACCTTGCTCCCAGAAAAGTTGGATGAGGAAAAGCTCTATTGTATTGTTGCAACTAACAGTCTTTTATTTCCTGGGCTTGACTTTGGAGATAGTCCGATGAATAATCCTAACCTTACTTTATTCACTGACGGTTCATACTTACGAGGACCTCAGGGAGAATACCAGGCTGGCTGTGCTGTTGCATCTCCAGTGTCCATCCTCGAAAATGGGCCTTTGCCTAATGTCTCTTCCGCCCAACAGGCTGAGTTAATAGCACTGACCCGGGTGTGTCCGTTGGCAAGAGGAAAGTCTGCCGGTATCTGCACGGACAGCCGCTGTGGTTTGGGAGCGGCACATGATTTTGGTATGCTTTGGAAACAGGATTTCTGGCACCCTCAGGACGGCCCATCAAACACGGGAAGCAGGTCGCAGAGCGGGGAGATGCCATCCTGCTGCCGTGCGCCCTTGCTCTCATCAAGATGCCAGGCCACTGAAAGGCTGACGCTGCACAGGCCAAAGGAAACCCTTCAGCTGATGGTGCCACCGAGACAGCAGCCTCTCTCGCAATCAACAGCCAACTAACCACTGCCTTTTCCCTTTCAGTCTCCAGTAACCCCACTGACTGTCCAAGTTTCAGAGAACAGTAGCAGGCCAAGAAAAAGACACCTGTGTACAGAAGGGAGGGAGGTTTCAACTGCAGCAGAGAATAGGGCCAAATGGGAAACCTGTCCTTCTGTTTTCAGCCCAGTATCCTGTTTTACAATACATTCATGAGTAAACTCCTCGGAACCCAGATAAGATGGTGTTGTGGGGTAAACAATATTTTTGGATGCCTTTCTTTACCATAGCTCAGAAGGTCTATTCAGAATGCGATTCATGTCCGAAGTATCACTCAGGAAAGGCCCTGTGTGGTTCTCAGAGAGGTTTGCCGTGACCTGCAAGTCCTTCTGAAGTATGGCAGATTGATTTTAGAGCAGAAGCCTCCCTTGCAAGGTTATCAGTGTGTTCTTGTTACGATGTGGGTGTTCTTGTCATGATCTATGTGTTTTCACACTGGGTTGAGGCATTCCCCTGCCGAAGGGCCACGGCACAGTCAGTCAGGAAGCTGCTTTTAGAAAGCGATTCCCATCTGGGGAATCCCCTCAGAACTACACAGCAACAGAGGGACTCATTTTGCTGGACAGATTGTTAAGGAAATTTGTAAAATTTGACCTATTACGCAACATACCCACTGTGCCTACCGCCCCCAGTCTTCTGGGTTAGTAGAAAGGGCGAATCGAACAAATGAAAACTCAGTTGGCTAAAATAATGGTTGCTTATTTCTTTCCCTATCCTGCGACCCTTCCATTGGCTCTCCCCAACCTCAGATCCACTGCTTTTGGCTAACATCACTTCTCTCCCTTCGAGATTGTCACAGGGAGACCAGTGAGAATGGATGAGGGGTCATATGATCCTATGTGGCTGAAGGGAGCTATATTACACAATTGCAAAGTTTTAATCAGATTATTAGCAGGACATCCTAAGCTTGTTTCTGAAGCTTGTCACAGTAATCTGTCCTCATATGAAGATCAGATGTCGCGTGACTTACAACCAGGAGATTGTGCATACTGGAAAAGACAAATCTAACGGACCCCCCTCCAATCTAGCTGGAAGGGCCCTTGTCAGGGTCTTTTAACTAGCTCATGTGCAGCGAAACTGAAGGGTATTGATTCTTGAATTCCTATTTCTCACCTAAAAAGGACTCCTGAACCAGAATGGTATGTAGCAAGAACTGCTGACCTCAAACTCACTTTAAGACGTCGCCCTAATGAGGTAGAAATACCAACGCCAGGACCGGACAAAAAGAGACTGCTACCCCGAGATGCTGGACCTGACCTGTATGATTGTTTGTGACGTTTTCTTCTCGGTTTCTTGGACTCTTACAGATGAATCAAATGGACATGATCTTATGCAGATTTTAAATCAGATTGTTGGGTTTGTGGTCAATTGCCTGCATCCCGTACTTCTGGTTTACCACGGTGGGTTTCTCCCCTCCGAGGCTCTGATTGGATGGCTCTTAGTTTATTTTAGAAGAAAGGAATTATAGTTCTGTCTGGGCCACCATTGATATCACTAGATGGGACCCACTCACTCGGCCAGTCAAACACACCTATTCTGACCCTGGCCATAAATACGAAATTTCTCTTTAGGTTACTCAAGCTAAATCAGAACAACAAGCTAAATTTCAGTCAAAAAATGTAAATTCTGTGCTCTCGGGAGGGACCCGTCCCCAGTCGTGGGATGGATTTGTCTGGCTGAAACACCAGGCTCTTGTTGTGAGTTCTCTAAAGGCCTCCCTACGCTGGGAACAGTCGAATCATACTAACTGGCCTAATAACACTAGAAAATTAGAATGGGCACCTTGTGAAAAATGCCAGTATATCATTTCCCTCAAAGATAGTGATTGGTACGGAACAGGTTGGATCAGACAACCAGAAATGTGCTGGGTGGCGCCTGACAGGACTCAGTGGCTCTGTGGGTCCAATCTGTGGCCCTGGGTGGCTGGGAAGGTGTACTTTAGGATTCCCTTGGGCTCAGGGCCCCTTATGTACAAATTTACATGTAACTCCAGCAAATTTACCATCCATCCGAGCCTGACGAACTGAGAGATCTGTGCTCCACTGGTATGATCATTTGGCAGCTATTTTTGTGCCTTCGCTAGGATTGAAAGATGTAATTTCCCACATTGAAACCTTAACAAAATTCACTCAGAAGCCTTTAAATGATAGCAACCAGGCTATTAGCCTGCTAAATTCTGAGGTCTCTGTGATGAGGAAAGCTGTCTTACAAAATCGAATAGCCCTTGATATCCTCACGGCATCTCAAGGGGGCACCTATGCCATAATTCAAACTGAATGTTGCGTTTACACACCAGACAAATCCTCTAATGCAACACATTTAATGACTCATCTGAAAAATCAGATGGCTGCCTGAGATGATCCATATCATCTAACCTTGGTGATCTTTTGGGAAGATGGTTTGGCTCTGGAAACCCATGGCTTAAATCCCTGCTTGTAACTTTAATAACATTACTAGCTGTATTACTCACAATTTTGTTGCAGCAAAAATAGAAGTGGAATTTTTGCTGAGAACAAGGAAAGTAAAGAGAACTGTGAGCAGACTAGAGAAGAAACAAATGGGCCTGAAAGAGCTGATCACTCCTGGCTTTACTTTAACTGTTACTAATCTGTGCTCTGTATCTCTCAGAACTAACCTGCACCCACTGCCCCTAACTCCGCATGAGTTACACCCTGCACCGACCTCCCCAGCTCTGCATGTTGCATCCTGCACCGACCTCCCCTGACTCTAGGCAGATTACATCCTGTACCTGGTGCTCACCTTCCCCACGCTTCTTTGCAGATCACCGCTGTAGCTTTTTGCATTTTAGAAAGAAGGACGCAATACCATAAACCAGAGACAGACCCACATACCGGCCTACCTGATGCGAGCTCTAACCGTTTTGAAACCATGCAAGAAGAATGAAGACTCACTGCTTTGCGCTTATCACTTACCCCAGACCGTGAGCCCCATCTGTGTGATCCCCGCAGATTCCCCGTCGTAGGGGCACGGTTCTTGAGGCGCTAGCCTGCTGCGTTCTCCCTTCAGCCAGCTGAGAACTAAAGCCATCTTTCTATTTCCTCTAGACCCTGTCTCCATAATTTTTTATTTGGTGGACAGAGAAAGCCAAGATTTTGGCCAGAACTATTTTATAAGATTGTTGTCGGGTTTCCCTGGTGGCTCATTGGTTAAGAATCTGCCTGCCGATGCAGGAGACACGGGTTTGATCCCTGACCCAGGAAGATCCCACGTGCCCCAGAGCAGCTGAGCCTGTGGACCACAACTATTGAACCTGTGCTCTAGAGCCCAGGGATCACAACTGCTGAAGCCCACATGCCCTAGATCCTGTGCTTTGCAACAAGAGAAGGCACTGCATTGAAAAGCTTGTGCACCACAACCAGCAAGCAGCCCCCACTCCACGAGCAGAGAAAAGCCCGCACAAGCAGTGAAGATCCAGCACGCCAAAGATGAATAAGATTATTTTTTTAAAAACCAGAAGATTGTTGTCTCTTGCATTACACGATGTGCAACCAGGCCCCTGGCCAAATTAATGATGGCTAAACATCTTGAAGAAACAGATCGCGTGTATAACATAGAATAATTATAACAGTGTGATTCTAGATATGGGAAGAAGCAACAAGGGAAATATCTCCTGGACCATAATAGGTTAGTAGATAGAGGATCCAGAGAAGCTTTAACATTAGTCACTCAGTCGTGTCTGACTCTGTGACCTCATGGACTGTAGTCCGCCAGGCTCCTCTGTCCATGGGATTCTCCAGGCAAGAATATTGGAGTGGGTTGCCACTTTCTTCTCCAAGAGATCTTCCCAACTCAGGGATCAAACCTAGGTCTTTTGCATTACAGGCGGATTCTTTACCATCTGAGCCACCAGGGAAGCCCTTTGATTATCTCCCAATGAGCCTAATCCAAAAATTAACACCTGGAGTGACGCATCCATGAGAATCTTGCCTGATCCAGGATGAGCCTCCCAGCACCACAGGGGACAAAAATTGGTCATGAGATGCCTCCCAAATATTGGCCGAATTCTGGACCAAGAGGAGGAACTGAGCAGTGGAGTATTTCCCGCCATATCAGTTGACAACAAACATCACAGCCACCGGCAGTTGCAGCCGCCAGGGAAGGTGAGCTGGCGAGCCCTGAGGGAACGCAGGGAGGAAAGAACACCTGCCATCTAGCAGCCGCCAGACCGCAGCCACTCCCTCCAGCGAGCCCGGAGGAAGCTCAGGATGTGAAAGACACAGGAAACCGGCCCCAGATGGCTGAGGTGCATATGAAAGGGGTGATATCAAGGAGCCCAGACGCTTGCCTCCTCCCATACAGAGAAAAGCACTAAATTCCTTAATTTAGGATTATCTGGTTTTCTTTCATTCACAAAAATACGCTTGACATTCAGACTCCCTCCCGGCCTTAAGTCCTAAAACTTTCCACCAAGTAAAGCAGAACCCTCAACTTTTAGGTTGCATGTTATTTTTTGAGTCGACAGGGCGAAAGGATCTTTCTGAAATCACTGATGAGAAGCACCGAGTTTTAAGTTTCAGCTGCGTTTTGGGCACCTGCTCACAAGAGAAGGCACAGGTGGGCCGTCAGCTCCTCCCCCTGGAGGCAGTGTCTGACCGCCGCTTCGGTGAAGTGTCCCCGGTTAACGGGCGCAAGGAGGCCCCCTCCCCAACTCCATCCTGTCTGCCATACCGCTCAGTCCCGCTGTCTCTTATCTCCACGTCATACTTTTAGACAAAGTACCGAGAGGCAGCTCCGTCATGCTTTCCTCTCCAGTTCCATCAGCCCCGGGTTCCCACTCAGTCTCATGAAGCCCCTGTCCAGCGCTTCCAGGCACCGGCCGGCTCTCCAACTCCTGCTCCTTCGTTAGGAGGTGTCGCCTGCTGAGAGGAGAGCAGGGCGGATGTACCTCCTGGCCCCAGCTTCTACCATCAGTCCCTTCCTCCTCCTACCCTGGTTCTCTCCGATTTGTCTGTTCCTCACTTACATGGTGGGGTGGGGGGAGCAATCAGACTGAAATAGTTTTAGCCCCCAAACCTCCCCTATCTTCAGAATGTTTCCTGTGGGAAGACTGCTTGCGAGCTGTCGCTTCAGTTGTGTCCGACTCTTTGTGACCCCACAGGCGGTAGCCCTCCAGGCTCCTCTGTCCAGCAGATTCTCCAGGCATGAATATTGGAGTGGGTTGCCATTCCCTGGATCTTCCCGACCCAGGGATTGAACCTGCATCTGTTATGTCTCCCGCATTAGGCAGGCAAGTTCTTTACCACTAGGCGCCACCCAGGAAGCCTGGAAAGTTTGTATATTCATCCAAAACATAAAGGGTTCCATGGGTCAGATAAGTTGGGGACAAGAGTGAACAGAACAAGATTTAATAGATCTTTCTATTGAAGGACGCTGTGTGTGTCTTTAATATGCAGATTTGCTTTGTAAATCAGTAAGATGAAATAGTCCTCCGTTTCCCAAACATTGTGACCGTGGAACCTTCCTTCTTGAGCCAGGTTCCTTGGAGCTCATCTTTGCTTCATCGTGGGTGTCTCTGGACAAAAGCAGAGCTTATTTACTTCCCGAGGGTTGTGTTTCCAAGACGTTCCTCTCTTGTATTTGATGATAACAGGAGTGAGAATTCATTCAGTGATTACCAGCTGCCAGGCACTGCCTGTCCTGAGTGTTTCATGGACATTTTCAGGTGTAACTTACGCCTTTCAGATACAAATGAGGCCAAGTGAAGAAGCAGTCTGCTGAGTCCCAAGCGTGGGTAGCGGTGGAGCCAGAAAGGAACCCCGGGTGGTGCTTCCTGCCTGCCCCACCCCGCAGCCCCGTGCCCTCAGCTAGGCCAGGCCATCATCACTGGCTCTCACAATCATTCTTCCTGAAGCTGGTCACTCCTTTTAGAAGAAATACCTGCCCAATTGTGCCAAGGACCCTGCCAAGCCCCTCACACGCCTATCGCGTCCACCCCACGGAATGACGACGGATGTGGACTCCAGTAAATGCTCTGCCTGTCGTGTAGTCACTTACTGGCTCCAACCTTGTACGTGATCGTCTGTCTAAGCCGCGGCCCCCAGGGAGGCGGGGTGGGGGCAGGGGCCGAGTCCGTTGAGCCCGTGTTGGCACACGCCGTCCACAGATGGGAACCTGCCAGCCGCTTTCGGAGGAAGGTGATCAGACCCTGGAGGAAGCAGCTGGCCTCACGCCCTCTGGCCGGCTAATCCCCTCCTTCCTGCGCTGTCTCTTGGGGTGGGGTGGGGGGGGCTCGGTCTTTGAGGCTTTCCAGAGTCCCCCAGGAGGTCAGCCACAGACCCACCCAGGCGGCAGTGGCTCCATTGTTCAGCCCCTCCCTCTGTGCTTATAAATAGAACCCCATCCATCCCACAACCCCAGCCAGAGATTCTCCACATTGTTTGTGGCCCTGGATCGCCAGCTGCGGAGAGCAAGTCTGTGCAGGCGGGTGGGGTGGGGTGGGGTGGTGTGGGGGGCTGGCCAGAGCCTCGGGCCCCGCGTCGCAGTGGGCCGCGCTCATCCTCCTTTGGGTGGTGTTCACAACCAAGCCTGCTATCGAGAAGGAAATCCTTACTGTGGCCTGCGGGTCACACATCCAGGCCCGCCTACCCCAGCCGCCCCCTCTTGCTTCACCACCTTCCTCTGCAGGCCCTTCTGTACTCTCTCTTCCTCAAACAGCCGGTGGGCCTCCCTCCCTGCTCAGGGCTCTTCCACACTCACCTCTGCTGCTGGGCCCTCCACTCACCCTGCAGGTCTCAGTTTGAATCTTTCTGCTTCCTCCACCGGCGGCCCCCACCCCACCCCGGGCTGCCTGCCCTGCTCAGATTCAACTGTGTCCCGCCCTGCTGCCATTTTGAGGCCCACATTGCAGTTACAGTCATTCGTCGGTCGAACGGGTGGATTGTTGGTTTGTCTGGTCTGTTCCATGCCTTCTCCCCCCTGCACCCCCAATTTTCAGCTCAGTGCGGGCAGAGGTCGGGTCAACCTTGTCTGTCCACAGCCCCCGATCGGGCCAGGGCGGCAGAGTCAGGAACTGTGGGCAGAAGCCACCCAGGATGACTTTCCAGAAGCAAATAGGAGTTCCTTTCCCCGCCTCCCACCCCACCTGAAGCCAGAACCCAGCAGGGGAGGACACGGCGGGGGGGGGGGGGGGGGGGCGGGGGGTTGGGGCAGGGCTGCTGTTCAGGGAGCGTGGAGCCAACTGATCACACCAGGGCCACACAGCGTCCCCCAGCTGGGGGCCTGGCTCTTGGCTCTCTGTGCAAGCTGGCTGGAGCTCCCCACAGGCGTCACTGCAGTCGCTGGGCCCGTGGTTCCCACCCTGCCCGGTGGCCCCCAGGTTCTCAGCATCGCTGGACAGTGCTTGCTTGGGGCTGGACTCGCTGTCTGTGGCCCGCGGCAGGTGACGTTGGGAAGTGTGTGGGGGCACAGGCCAGACGCAGAGAGGCCTGGGTACAAAGCTGTCCTCCTGAGACTTCCCAGCTGCAACTGGTCGTGTCCTCCGTCCAAGTTAGAAGCAGGCAGAGGCTGCACGCCTCTCGGAGCAGGTGCGCACTAGGCCGTGCCTGCACGTCACCGGGAGTCTCACCAGTGGCTTCCCAGGGAGAGGCGAGAGGCCCACGAGCTATGGCAGCCCAGCTCAAGCAGGTGAGCCCCCGTGCCCGCCCCTGTGCCCCCCACCTGGGCACAGCCTGCCACGCTTTCATCTGCTCAGTCCCTGAGGAGGGACAGGCCTCAGGCTGAAAGATACGTGGCCCCTGCTTCCGCCTGACTCATCCTGGAGCAGGAGGGTGCAAGCCTCACACACACACACACGCATGCACACACCTGTCCAGGCTACACACACACACACACACACACACACACACATCCAGGCTACAGGTTCCCTGCAAGTAAGAGCCGCCGGATCCACAGCTCACACCCGCCATGCTCCTCTCCAGCCCCACCCCTTGCTAATCTGCCCATCCCAGAGCCCTCCAGCTGGCCTGGGGGGTGCGGGAGGAGCAGGAAGGGCCGCGGTGCCAAATTTTGAATCACTGGCTGCAGCTGACAGAAGGAGCCGTGCGAGCCGATGCAACGGCCTGGCCGTCACCACCCAGCATTTTCAGATGCACTTAGAATTCTCAAGTCCTGGGCTGCTTTGCTTTCAAATCGCTTTCATGCTCTGAGTTTTAGGGAACAAAGATGTGCCCCAGTGTAGGGAAACGAAACTGCTATAATTGCAAGTTTCTACCTGCAGCGCAGCCCAGACCTCTGCCACCAGCCCTCCTGTCCCGGACCCACGAGAACCACACTCCTCTCTTTGATCAAGTAGCAGCAGTTGCTCCGAGCTACACTCAGGCCGGCTCCTCTTCTCCCCTTGGGGCTTCGGGCAGCTGACCCGCCCCCTGACCCGACTCCTGTCTACAGCTGCGGCTTTCTTCATCTTGAGTCATTCTGGAAACAGGAATAAACATCATCTCTGAGACATTCGAGCCAAGTGGCCAGTGTTGCAGATGGTGGCACTGGTGGTCACCGTCCACAAGCATGTGCTCACGTGTCCTACTTCCTGTGTGCGTCTCACGGCCGGGCCCTCGTTAGATGGCGCACCCGTCACATCTCCTCCTGGTGGGCAGTGGGTCCGACTGCCCCAGCCACAGGCCCTCTTCTCACCAAGTGTGTTGCTGGCTGTGAGATGTGTGTTCTGGGTGGAGGTGGGCCCTCCTGTGGCCTTAGCACGCAGCAAAGCCAGCCCCAGTGGGACTCAAAGAAGCACAGCATTTAAAGGCTGAAAATGGTCCTGTTCAATTCCATCCTCAATACAGAAAGGAATTCAGACCTAAAAACGGGAAGAAAGTGACTCAATCCAGCAAGTAGAGTTTATTGGTTAAGATGTGGACACAAGGAATTCTGGGCTAGAATTCCATCCTAGCTGTGTGACTTCAGGCAAATTACTTAGCCTCTCTGAGTCTCAGTTGTTTCACCTATATAAAAAGGGGAGTGCTTTTTAAAAAGGGGAGCAATGATAATATATTTGTCCAGATTTGTTGAGGATTAAATGAGACGTTATGTGTAAAGCTGGTATTATTCTCCTCGCTTATTAGACTGAGCGCAGCACCCTGAGTTCCCCATACCTGACCTACTTCTCATTTATTGCACATAAGGAGCCTTGTGCTCAGTATATGACAATAATCGAAGAGCTAAAATGAGTCTGTTGCAAGCTCTGAGGCTCTTCTCTGTTAGCTGTTTATACACTCCAAAATAAATGAGCTTGACTGCCCAGAGCTAAATGTTTCTCAGAGCATTACAACTCAAAAAGACATGCGAGATAGGTCAGCTTGTGCAATAGATGTTCACTGGATAAGAAAAATAACCACAGTCAAACTGTGGTAAATGTTTTATCTTCACATTTTCAGCCACGGGCCCTGAGAATCAATTATTCAAAGTTGCATCCTGGGACTCTAGCTGTAACGTGGGTCCCTGTAGTCCTGGAAGGTCTTAGGGGGCAGCAGGAACATGTGGTCCATCGGAGACTCCGGCTCCGCAGGTGCCTGTCGCTCAAAGGTGCAAACCGTGGGTGGTGGCTGTTCACCCACATGAGTCCCTAAGTGCCTCTGGGTGTCCCTAATGCCCTCTCTGCACACGTTTCCCCAGTGGAATGGCACCCATGAAGGAGAGATTTCACTTTTCATTCATCCATGTTAAAGCCAGCTCTCTCAAAGTGCGCTGGGCCTGAAATTGGAAACTGCAAATATACAGAAATTAAAACTCTGCCCCGAAGAAGCTTCTAGTCTGATTTTTGTTGTAGAGATCAGCCTTTTCATGATGGTGTCCATCCACTCTTGGATATAAAATCAGAATGTACCTTGGACTTCTCTCAAACTCATTTCTCTTTGCAGTGGTTCTTCTTGCCTATAAAGTTGTTTAGTTGCTCAGTTGTGTCCGACTATTTTGCAGCCCCATGGACTGTAACCCACCAGCCTTCTCTGTCCATGGGATTTCTCAGGCAAGAATACTGGAGTAGGTTGCCATTTTCTTGTCCGGGGTATCTTCCCGACCCAGGGATCAAACCTGCATCTCCTGTATTGGCAGGCGGCTTCTTTACCACTGAGCCTCCAGGGAAGCTCTATAAAGGAGTATTTTGTGCCAAAGGTATTGGATTAGGGAATTTGGAATGAGAAAGGACCCCAGCTCTACTCATCATTTAATGTCAATCAGGGCACAAGAAGAACTTGCCTGAGCAGATAGAGCTAATCTATGCAAGTAAATTGAATTTCCAATTGGATTCTTAATCAAAGATGTTTATTTTGTCTTACCCGCTAAACTTCTGTCAAGAACAAATAGAACAGTCAGAGTACACTCAGCTTAGCCACCTGATAACGGGAAACAGGACCATGGGGGCCTATGTTACGGTGACCCGTTGCCACTTGTGAGTCTATTAATGCTGTCCGACAGCGACTCCTGTTTATTCCCTGGCACTAACACCAGATTGGATGGGTAGGAGAGGGCAGAGGACTAGAGGGGAAGACAAAACCACTCATCTTTAAAGTAAACCTGTTTCAACCTGTATCTTGGTCACCGATGCCAGAGCGATGGACCAAGTTCCCAAACCTCTGGGCAACATCCTCTAGAAGGGTCTGTGGATCTAAAAACGGAAGTTTTCCTTCAACACAGAATTCCTTAGATTTCCTTCACATGTGAGGAAAATGCCTTAGAAAAGGTTACCCATCTGAGGTATTCCCAACTGAAAGCACGGGGGAAATCTACAGGGAACCCTAGGTCCCTGTTGAGATTTGTAGCTATCATGAGACTTTCCACTGCATCAAAGCTGTCGGGAGAGTGGGGATTCTTGAAGTTTGGAGGAGGGCCAGATTTTCTCCAGCGAGCATCAGCATTGCCTTGAATTTGTCATGGTTTTCAGTTGCTACTTACGAGTGAATTCATAAATTTGAGGATCACTTGTCCTTTTGGATGGGTCATTATGTTTCTGTGAAATTGCTGCCGTAATGCCTTTTTCGAAAAAATTAGTCGATCCTTCTAATTCTCGGTTGTTTCCGAGTTCTTTTCCTCTAGAAATTGTAGAAATGCGTGATACTGGCCCGCGAATTCTTTTTTCTTTCCAAGGATGCTGACTTTGTCTATTTCCAGGAAGACGAATTACTAAGCACCAGATTTACCTTCCTTCGGAAACAACTAAAAATCCAGTCAATTTTTCAAGACAGTTGACAGCAAACAGCAAGTGACAGTGACCCCTGAGATTCAAGGAACAGATAAGGTGAATCCTGCAACCTCCCCAGTTTCCTGCCCAGGGAACGTAACAGGTTACAGCACCGGAAAGGAGCATCCGGGCGGGGCCCAGTAGTCTTTCTGCGCTCGTAAGGCGACGTGTCGGAGAAGACGGGTGCACAGCGAGAATTCTGGACTCTGCCAAGGGTCTGTCTCCGGCACGAAGCACTGATCAGCACACACGTGAGGAAATCCCGTGTCTGGAGAAAAAGCAACATGAAAGGATTAGAGACAAAGTCCCAAGGACTCCAGGCCATAAACTAGTGCTGGTTCCTATCAACAAAAGTGGAAAACCTCATTATTTACTTAGCATTAGATAATATACTCAGAAGGGTCTTACCTCAGTGAAGTGAAGTGAAGTCGCTCAGTCGCGTCTGACTCTTTGCGACCCCATGGGCTGTAGACTACCAGGCTCCTCCGTCCATGGGATTTTCCAGGCAATAGTCCTGGAGTGGATTGCCATTTCCTTCTCCAGAGGATCTTCCCAACCCAGGGATCGAACCTGGGTCTCCCACATTGTAGACAGACACTTTACTGTCTGAGCCACCAGGGAAGTCGGGGTAAATGAGTCCTAACAAAATGCCACTCTTATCTAACAAAGCTTAGAAGCAAGACCCAGATAAATAAGATCACTTCCAGATCCCAGAACTAAGCTCAGGAAACTCACAGGAATACAAAATACCCAGTATGCAATGAAATAAATTTCACAACGTCCAGCATCCAACCAAAAATTACCAAGTATGCAAAAAGAGAAATGTGAGCTGTTGTGAGGTGAAAAGTCGATTGAAACTAGTCCAGAAGTGACCCAGGTGATACAATTAGTGGTTAAGAATTTTTCAATCATTATTAAAACTATATATGTTTAAGAAGCTTAAAAAAAAAAAGACAACATGTTAAATAGGGGCATGGAAAAGACCAAGTAGAGATGAAAATTATAATGTCTGAAATGAGAATATCCTGGACGGGATGAATACAGTATTATACACTTCGGAGGAAGATTCGTGAACTTGAAGACACAGCAATAGGAACACCCAAAATGAACCACACAAAGGAGGCTGAGAGAAAATTGAAACTGAGCATCGATAAACTGAAGAGCAACCTCAGGCAGCTCAATGTATGTGTCATAAAACTCCCCGAAAAGAGAGATGAGGGAAATACAAAAGATATCAGAAATGTTAACTACATGAGTAAATATAAAAATGGGGGGGGGGGGTATTTTTCAAGTCTCTTAGGCTATTGTAGGGCTCATCAACTACGGGTTAAAGATGTAGTAAACCTCACAGGACTGGGGGAAACAGGGGCCCACTCCTGGGGACGCAGAGAAAATGGCGCAACAAGGAGTTATGATCGTAAACCAACAAAGGGGGTGAGATGGAGACTTAAACCAATCCAAAGCAGGCAGAAGCGGAGGCGGGGAGAGCAGCAACCACAGCAACCCTCTTGGATCTGGTTTCCTGTAGGGGAAAGTTCTGGATGATGCTGTCATTCTCCCATAAAGAAAAATCCAGGTCCAAACGACTTTCCTAGTGAGCGCCAGCGAATATTTAAGGAAAAAGAATGCCAATTGTACACCAACTCTTCCCAAAAGAAATCAAAGAGAATGAACTACATCCCAATGTGTTCTATGAGTCTGCTGCTGCTGCTGCTGCTAAGTCGCTTCAGTCGTGTCCGACTCTGTGCGACCCCATAGACGGCAGCCCATCAGGCTCCGCCATCCCTGGGATTCTCCAGGCAAGAACACTGGAGTGGGTTGCCATTTCCTTCTCCAATGCATGAAAGTGAAAAGCGAAAGTGAAGTCTGTCAGTCGCAACCCCATGGACTGCAACCCACCAGGCTCCTCCATCCATGGGATTTTCCAGGCAAGAGTACTGGAGTGGGGTGCCATTGCCTTCTCCCATTCTATGAGTCTAACACTACTCAAATAACAAAACCAAAAAAAGATCTATAATATAAAGGACAACTACAAATATCACTCATCTAATATAGATGTAAGAATTTTTAACAACAGTTTAGGCATCAACTCCAATTTATCTGTCTATATAAGATAATGATCAAGTGGGATTTATTCTAGCAATTGTTTATTTAACATTTGAAAACCAATCAATACAATTATATTGAGTAAAAAATTAAAAAAAACATATGATCATCTCAATAGATACGGAAAACACATTTGATAAAATCCACTGTCCAATTCTGACAAAAATTTTCAATGAAGTAGAAATCTTCAAAAAATCTCTTTGACTTGAGAAAGGGCCTCTAGAAAAAAAAAAAAAAGCCCACTGTTAACATCATACTTAATGGTGAAAGAATGCTTTCACATCAGATTCAAAACAAAGCAAGAATTCCATTCTTACCTGCTCTGTTCTATGTTGTACAGGAAGTTCTAGCCAATGCAATAAGGCAAGAAAAAAAGAAACAAAAGGATCCAGATTAGAAGGGAAGAAGTTAAACTTTGTTTGCAGATAACATGATTTTCTATAGAAAATTCTATAAAATCTATAAAACTACTAAAACTAGTAAGGAACTTTAGCAAGGTTGCAGGACATAAGGTCAATGTAAAAAGTCAATTGTATTTCCACATACTAACAACAAATAATCAAAAATTGAAATTTGAAAAGCAAATACCACTTACAATAGCATCAAGTGTATAAATGACTTAGGTATACATCTGACAAGATTTATGCAAGACCTATACACTGAAAACTACAAAATATTGCTGCATGAATTTAAATAAAAGGAGAGATATATATGCCTGAAACAGAAGACTCTATATTGTCAAGGAATGTCGGTTCTCTCCAAACTGATCTACAGATTCAGTGCAATCCCATGAAAGTCACAGTAGACTCTCTTTTTTTTGTAGCTGATTCTAAAATCCATATTGAAGTGCGAACAACCTATCATAGTCAAAAGTGAAAGTGAAAGCCACTCAATGTCCAACTCTTTGAGACCCCATGGACTATACTGTTCATGGAATTCTCCAGGCCAGAATACTGGAGTGGGTAGCTGTTCCCTTCCCCAGAGGATGTTCCCAACCCAGGAATCAAACCAGGGTCTCCTGCATTGCAGGTGGATTCTTTACCAACTGAGTTATCAGGGAAGCCCATAGTCAAAACAATATTAAAAAAGAAAAAGAGAAGCTATTGGACTTCAAAAGTTATTGTGAAGCTATGATATTTAAAACCATTCAATACTGGTATCAAGATAAGCAAATAGATCAATTATACAGAATAGAAAGCTCAAATATAGATGTGTACATATACAATCAATTTATTTTTGACAAAGATGAAGAGGCAATTCAGTGGAGAAAGAATAATCTTCAGCAAATGATGTTGAACAATTGGTAGTATATAGAAAGATAATTAATTTCTATTAATTGATCATGTGCTCTGTAACTGAGCTAAATTTGCTTATTAATTCTACTATTGTGTTTCTCTCTCTGTGTGTGTATGTAGATTTCTTTGCATTTTCTGCACACACAAACATTTTTCATTTCATGGCAAACAGTTTTCTTTTTCCTTAACAACTCTTCGCACATTATATTTTTCTTTCTTTTTTGCTCTATGCACAAGGTTGAATAGAAGTGCTAAAAGTCGACATCTTTGTCTTGTTTCTTCTGCCCTCCAAGCAGCCACAGTGGTGTCTCATACGGCTGAGCCTTGGCAGTGGAGAGGTGGGAGAAACTAGCAGCACAGGGGTTTTCTGTAGCACCCAGGTGTCTGGATTCTCAGGCTGAATTTTCAGGACCCCTGTCCAGCTTACAGGGAAGCAGTGCTTCTTCCTAGGGTGTCCGTCTTCCTCAGAGCCCCCCAGGGAAGTAGATGGGTTGTGAGCAGGATTCAGACCTTTTTGGGTTCCCTGGCCATCAAACCCATCGATTCTGCCAACACCATTTTTCACATCCGTCGTTCCTATGGGATCATTAGCTTCGTTTCAGGAGGTCGGGGTGGGGAGTTGGATCCTCCTCCTGCATCACCGTCCGCGAGCGGAGGCATGTGTCCACGCGGCAGAGTTGCCGTGATGTAATTCTGTGTCACGTGTGTCGGAGCCATGTGTCAAGAGGACAGCTGCGGAATGTGGATGGCCCTAGAGACTGTCACACTGAGTGCAGTAAGCAGAGAGAGGAGAAGTACTGTGTGATACCCCTTATGTGTGGGATCCAAAAAGGAATGAGACAAATGAACTTATTTACAGAACAGGAGAGACTCAGCGAAAGAGAACAGACTTAGCAAACTTGGAACTTAACGTTACCCGCGGTGGGGGGTTGGGGAGAAGGCTGTGGGAAGGGATAGTTAGGGAGTTTGGGATGGACATGTACACACTGCTGTGTTTAAAACGGATGACCACCAAGGGCCTACTGCATAGCACAGGGAACTCTGCTCAGTGTTATGTGGCAGCCTGGATGGGAGGGGAGTTTGGGGGAGAACGGAGACGTGTGTATGTACGGTTGAGTCCCTTTGCTGTTCACCTGCAACTATCCTATCTTGCTAATTAACAGCCTTTTTAAAATTTGTTAATAGGTACAGGAAGGAGGAGCCTGGCAGACTACAGTCCATGGGGTCCCAGAGTCAGACACGACCTAATGTCTAAACTACCACCACAGCCTTGTTAAATCCACTGTACCCTGATACAGAATTTAAAATTTAAGAAAAAAAAGAGGACAGCTTCAGAAGCCTGGTCAGCCTCCCCTCATGTATCTGTGCTGGAAATGTCAGGCTGTTTACAGGGAAATCCCTTGGCCTTGCAGGTGACAACATCCTAAGGGCTGCCTTAGTCCCTCAACCCACCTCGCTGGCTGCCAGGCTTAATCTCTGAGGCCCCACCGTGCAGAGCTCCTCACTGATCAGAGACACCAGAAGTCCCAAAGGGAACTCATTTTCCACTGCTGATAGCCAGATCTGCAGCCAAAACCAAGCGATGGCTGAAAATCAGAAATCAGGGCAGATGCCCTGGCCACTAACCCACAACAAGGTCATCGGGTGACCAAGTGGGAACACCCTGGCCATAGCCTCTAGGTCCCATCCTGTCCCTGCCACCTCTTATGATGGGCTGTCTCCAGATTTAAAGAACCAGGGACGCCCAAGGTTCACCTGTGAACAGCCACCCCCGAGGATGTAATAAAAGTGAAAGTCGCTCAGTAGTGTCCACCTCTTTGTGACCCCAGGGACTATACAGTCCATGGAATTCCCTAGGCCAGAATACTGGAGTGGGTAGCCATTCCCTTCTCCAGAGGATCTTCCCAACCCAAGGATCGAACCCAGGTCTTCTTCATTGCAGGCAGATTCTTTACCAGCTGAGCCACAAGGGAAGCCCAAGAATACTGGAGTGGGTAGCCTAGCCCTTCTCCAGCGGATCTTCCCGACCCAGGAATAGAACCGGGGTCTCCTGCATTGCAGGTGGATTGTTTACCAACTGAGCTATCAGGGAAACCCTGGGTGTAATAAAGGACCGTCTCAAAGGTCACTCTGAAGTCCAGGTTCACTATGGCACTTGGGAAAGTGCTTCCTCATCCTCTCTCCTTGTACGTGCATCAAAATAACTTCATTTCATGGAGAAGAGCCTTTTATAGGTAAGTGAGTTTTTCAGGTGAGAAACATTTCTTCCTTTAAGCCCTTGGAGGGAACTTTTTCAAAGTGCACAACACAGGGACTTCCGTGCCCAGCTCTAGGTCTGCCCACGTGTCGATGACTCACCGCGGGCAGCAGGGACTGGGGCTGTAACCTTGGGGCACGTCCGCCTAGTCAGGACCCAACGAGGAATGGGTCAGACAGAAATGCCTTCCAAAGGAAGGAAGTGCGGAGGCCCGCTCCAGGGTGGATGAACCCTGAAGACAGGATGCCATGTGTGATGATGAAGCAGACGCAGAAAGACAAATAACATATGATTCCACTCATCCGGAGTGCTCAGATGCATAGAGACGGAAGGAAGGGTGCTTTCCAGGGGGTGCTGGGGAGAGGAGACTGGGGAGTTGTCGCTGAATGAGTGCAGAGTCTCTTATCGCGTAAGATGAAAGAGCTCTGGGGACACGCGGCAGCGAGGGCTCTGCCGCAATGCCGGCAATGTGCGATGTGACTGGCACAGAACCGGATGCCCGAGAAATGGGTAAGGCGGACACATGCGTGTTCAGCCCCTTTGTCCGTGTCCGGCTCTTTGCGACCCCAAGGACTGCCGCCCACCAGGCTCCTCTGTCCATGGGACGATCTCGGCAAGAACACCGGAGCGGCTTGGCACTTGCTCCTCCAGGCTGATCTTCCTGACCCAAATATCCGATCCGTGTTTTCTGCGTCTCCTTTGGCAGGCCGAGCCTTTACCGCTGAGCCACCTAGGGAGACCCCACGTTGTGCATGTATGTTATGGCAATAATAATAGCAATCAATAACATACCATCGGCCTTCTCAGCTCAGGACGCTGACAATGCTCGGGGAGGATAACCCATAAGCCAAGGTGAAGGCAGTGCTCTCCTCCAGGGCCACGTGCATCTGGCTCAGGACCATGGCGAAGCTCACTGTAGCCTTCAGCGCCTGGGGAGCACAGGGTAAATAAAGCCCACAGAGCCGGGCAGGCACAGCCAGGCCGGCTGCCCATTCCAGGGAGGCTGCCCAAGGAGGGGTGTTAGACTTTGTGGTGAGGTTTTTTTTTTTTTGATTCATTACTGCGAATTGGTCATAGTTGTCTCTGATGATCCTTTGTATTCCTGGGGTGTCAGTTGTAACTTCTCTTTTTCTCCTTCTGATTTTATTGATTTGGGCCTCTCTCTTTTATTCTTGATGAGGCTGGCTAAAGAGCTATCAGTTTCGTTTAGCTTTTCAAAGAACCAGCTCTTTTAAGTTCTATTGATTTTTTTAATTTTTTGGTGTTTCTGTCTACTCCAGTCCTTATGATTTCTTTCCTTCTCACATTGAGCTTTGTTTGTGTTCTAGTTCCTTCAGTTGTAAAGTTTGGTTGTTTATTTGAGATTTTTCTTGTTTCCTGAGATATGGCAATAAACCTCCCTCCCCCCTCTAGAACTGCTTTTGCTGGGTCCCATAAACTTTTAATAATTGTGCTTTCATTTGTCTCCAGGTATTTTTTGTTTCTTCTTTGATTTCTTCAGTGGTCCATCGGTGGTTTAATAGTACATTATTTAGACAACACATGTTTTTGTTTTGTTTGCAATTTATTTCTTACGGTTGATTTCTAGTCTCCTCACATTATGGTTGGAAAAGATGCTTAATATGGTTTTTCTGTATACCCATTATAGATTTTGGCTTTGTAGTTACCATGACAAGGGTGTGTGTGTATATATATATGTATATATATATGATTTATTTCTATTAATAATCACACATAATTATTTTAACTTGCTGATCTCTTAATTGCAAACCCATTTTAACTCTGCATTTTAGTCTTCTCCCCCCATGATCACTGGTTTTGATATCATATTTTGTAACTCTGTTTTGTGTATCACTTATTGCGGATGTAATGATTTATTACTTTTGTCTTTTTAACCTTCCTACCAGCTGTATACATGGGTGGTTTCCTACTTTTACTATGTATTTGCCTTTACCGATGAGCTTTTCCCTCCGTAATTTTCAGGAAATGTTTCTAGTTGTGTCCTTTGCTTCTTCATCTCATGGAATGAAAAAGAAGTCCCTTTAACACTTTTTGTAAAGTTGCTTTGGTGACGCTGAACTCTTGGCTTTTGTTGATATTTAGTCTCTAGGTCGTGTCTGACTCTTTTGTGACCCCCTGGACTGTAGCCCACCAGGCTCCTCTGTCCATGGCTTTTATCAGGCAAGAATACTGGAGAGGGTTGCCGTTTCCTTCATCAGGGAATCTTCCTGACCCAGGGGTCAAACCCAAGTCTCCTGCATGGACAGGTGGGTTGTTTTTTACCACTGAGCCACCAGGGAAACCCCTTTGAGCTTTTGCTTATCTGTAAAGCTCTTTACTTCTCCATGAAATCTACATGAAAACCTTACCAGCTAGAGTATTACTGGTCGTAAGTATTTCCCTTTCATCACTTGAACTGTATCATGACACTCCCTTCTGGCCTGCAGAGTTTCTGCTGAAAAGTCAGCTTTAGCCTATGGGAATTGTTTTGTACACAACTGTTGCTTTTTCCTTGCTGCTTTTAATACTCTTTTTCTTTTTTTAATCATTTTTTAATGCAGTGTGTGTCGCTGAGGCCCTCTCTTGGTTGATCCTTTTGGGAGCTCTCTGTGCTTCCTGGCCCTCCACGTCTGTTTTCTCTCCCAGGTTAGGGAAGCTTTCAGTCACTGCGTCTTCGAATATGTTCTCTCCTTCTTCTGAGACTGTTGGTATGCATGATGTCCCAGAGGTATCTTAAGCCGTCCTCATCTCTTTCCATTCTTTATGCTTTTTGTTGTTGTCGTTCAGATATTTAGTACTCTGCCTTCCGACTCCCTGATCCGTCCTTCTATCTCTTCTAATCTACTGTCGATTCCGTATTCTAGTGTATTTTTTATTGCGGGTACTGTATTCCTCAGCTCTCCTTGGTTCTTTTTTTATATCTCCTAACTCTCCGTTAAACGTCTCACTGTGCTCATCCGTTTTCCTCCCGAGTTCTTTGATCATCTTTTTGCTTCATTACCTTGAACTCTCTGCAGGGTAGGTGCCCATCTCCGTTTCACTTGGCTTTTCCTCTGGGGTTTCATCTTGTTCCTTTGTTGCAACATGTTCCTCCTGTTGCCTCATTTTTCTTAATTTGCTATTTGTATTGTGAAGTATCTGGTCGTTTGGTTATGTTTCCCGACCTTGGAGAAATAGCGGTTTACAGGAGGCGTCCTACGTGTGCCCCACAGCGCCTTCCCCTCCGGTCACCAGAGCTGTATATTTTCTAGGAGCGCCCCCTCTGTGGGCGGCATGAGTCCTGCTGACTGCTGAGTGTGGTCCAGTGGGCGTGGCTGACCCCCAGTCTGCTGGGTTGCCAGGCCCTGCCGGTGTGGAGGCTGCCAGCCCCTGTCGCCAAGTCCAGGTCACAGGCTGCGGTATCCCAAGGGGGCGGGGGTCCTGGTGTGGGTGCTGGCTCACTAGTGGGCAGAACCAGACTCTGAAGTGGGTGGTCCTGAGGCCAGGGTTCCTGGAGTTACTGGCACCCCAGCTGGTGGGCGGGACTGATCCCTGAAAGGGCTGGACGCAGGTTCTAGGTGCCCCAAAGCCGGTGCTGGCCCACCAGTGAGGGGGCTGGGTCCCAAGGTGGCTTGCTGAGGGCTCCAAGGTGTCTCAGAGGTGGTGTGGGCCTGCTGGTGGCGGGGGGCGACCAGGCCTGGAGGGGCGGGCTGCAGGCTGCAGTGGTCTTGGGGCTGGTGAAGACTGACCATGGGTGCGATCAGCGCCCAGGAGATCCCAGGGCTAGTGCAGGCTACTGGTGGATAGACCCTGGTCCTGGGGTCTCTGGCTGCAGGGCCCAGGGGTCCCAGAGCTTATATCAGCCCACCGCTGAGTGGGGCCCAATCCCAGGGCAGCTGACTGAGGGGCCCAAGTTGTCTCAGCACCTGGTGGTGGTGGCCTGCCCGGTGGGGAGGGCCGAGGCCTGACCCCTTTCAAATGACGGCCTGTACCCTGGGTCTCCGTGTGTGGGAATCCTGTGTGCGCCCTTTAGGAGCAGAGTCTCCATTTCTCAGAGTCCTCTGGGCCTCCCGAATGTACGACGCCCTGCTGGCCTTCAAGGACAGAGGTTCTGGGGGCTCCTCTTCCCATGGCAGACCCCAGGGCTGTGGAGCCTGCTGTGGAACTCAGACTCCCTCACTCCTCGGGGGAATCCCTGCAGCTGCAATAATTTTCTCATTTGCGGGTCACCCACCCAGGGGTATGTGCCCTTCCTACAACCCAACTCTGTCTCTCCCTCCCGCCGCATCCCAGGGCTGGTGCGAGGCTATCAGTAGGTAAACTGGGTCCTACTGCAGCAAGTTGCAGGACTGTAGTGGTCTTGGGACTGGGGTTGGGCCTCCCACTGGTGGGCAGGCCAGGGCCCAGGGTTTCCTGAGTTGAGTACTTGCCCACTGTCTGTGAGGCTGGTCCCCAGGCTAGATCTGGCTGGCTTATGGGCAGAGCCAGGGCCTCAGGGACTCTGGGATTGGTTCCTGCCCACTGCTGGGTGGAGCCTGGTCTTGGAGTCCCTGGCTGCCAGGCCCCTATGAATTCTGAGTCTGGTGCGGGTCCCTTGAGCCGGTCCTCCCTGGTGGACAGGGCCTTGTCCAGGCACACTGTAGGCCTGAGGATTTTTTTCTGACTGTGTTTATCTCACTGCACCAGATCTTAGTTGCACCACTCAGGATATCTTCAGTTGCAGCAGGTGGGATCTCGTGTCTCGACCCGGGATTGAACCCAGGTCCCCTGCATGGGGAGCGTGGGGTCTCAGCCACTGGACCACCGGGGAGGTCCCGGCTCAGGAGATCTTAAGGCAGCCTGCCCGCTGGTGGGGGGGTGCTTTGTCCCCACGCGGCTCGCAGCTTGGCCTGAGATGTCCCAGGCCTAGGGCCGACAGGCTGGCGGGCAGGGACAGGTCCTGGCGCTAATGACCTCGGGAAGGTTTCCAAAATGGCACTCGTCAGTGCCAACGTCCACGCGGTAGAAGCAGCCCCTGGGTCTGCGGCCACAGCACCTGTGTCCCCAGGGTGCGCTCCGGTCGCCTCCTGCCTCTCTGGGAGGCTCTCCAAGGTCAGCAGGTGGTCTGATCCGGGCTCATTTCAAATGACTGCCTCTGCCCTGGGTTTCCAAGTGTGTGAATCCTGTGTGTGCCCTTTAGGAGCAAAGTCTCCATTTCCCAGAGTCCTCTGGGCCTCCCGAATGCACAATGCCCTTCTGGCCGTCGAGGACAGAGGTTCTGGGGGCTCCTCTTCCCATTCCAAACCCCAGGGCTGTGGAGCCTGCTGTGGAACTCAGACCCCCTCACTTCTCAGGGGAACCTCTGCCGTTGCAATTATTTTCTCATTTGGAGGTCACCCCCCAGGGGCACGTGTCTTTCCTACTTCACCACAACTCTGTCTCTCCTTCCCACCTCATCGTGATTCTCTCCTTGTATCTTCAGCTGTAGGTCCTTTCGGGTAGATTCTGGTCCCTCTGCTGAATGCTTGTCCCGGGATTTTCAGTGTTTCCCTTGTAGGAGGGGCTTCCCTGGTGGGTCAGTCAGTAAGGAAGCCGCCTGCAATGCAGGAGACCCGGGTTCGATCCCTGGGTCAGGAAGATCCCCTGGAGAAGGAAATGGCAAGCCACTCCAGGATTCTTCATGCCTGGAGAATTCCATGGACAGAGGAGCCTGGAGGGCTATAATCCATGGGGCCACAGAGAGTGGGACACGACCTGGCAACTAAGCCCTACCACCTGGTAGGAGATGAGCTCAGGGTCTCCCTCCTCTGCCATCTTGGACCAGAATTCCATTAAGCAACCATGTTTATCCCCATTCTCCGTACCCACGCCCATGTATCCTGCTCAAGGTCATGTGGCCCCGCTGAGCTCACTGTGACCCTCTCTGCCTGAGTGGCCAGGATGGATCAGGAGCTGCTGCCATCTGCAGAGACCCAGAGCTCCTCCCGACACTCAGGGGGTGTGGCACGCGGCCTCCACCACTGTCCTTCCCAGAATCATCTCTGGGTTGTTCCCAAATGATGGCGCCTTCCAGAGAGCTGCTGCCGCCACTGCACAATTAACCCCAGGCATGGCCGAGCACCCCCTGTCCTCTCTGCTCCTAAAATAACGAGCACTCCTTCCCCAGGCTCGACTTCGGCCACCGTCTCTCCAAAGGGCTCCTCACCATCCCAGCCCGGGGGGCTTTCCCAGCTCCGACTCTCCAGGCAGTGCTGCTTCCCCACCCCACTCTCACGAGGCTCAGACTCTTTGGTTCATCCTCCAGGTCTCCCTGACAAAGCCTGCTCCTCTGGGAAGACTTGCCCACCCTCTGCTCATCCTTGGGGCTGTGGGCTCCAGGCTGCTGCCTCTCAGGCACAGAACAAACGACCTCATACACGGGAGATGACCAAAAGTGCATTTGTCAGGACGACCCTGGGGCTCCAGTAGCTAAGACTCCATGTTCCCAATGCAGGGGCCCCAGGTTCGGTTCCTGGTCCGGGAACTAGATCCCGCAGGCCACAACTAACAGTTCACATGCTGCAACTAAATAAGACTTTGCAGGCTGAAACGAAGATCAAAGATCCCGCATGCTGCAATTAAGACCCAGTATAGCCAAATAAGTGGGCTTCCCCGGAGGCTCAGGTGGTAAAGAATCTGCCTGCCAATGCAGGAGACACAGGAGACATGGTTAGACCCCTGGGTTGGAAAGATCCCCTGGAGGAGAAAATGGCAACCCACTCCGTGTTCATGACTGGGAAATCCCATGGACAAAGGAGCCTGATGGGCTACAGTCCAGGGAAGTCAGTCGCAAAGAGTCGGACTTGACTAAGCGACTGAGGACACAGACAGCCAAATAGATAAGGAAATAAATGTTTTCTAAGTGTGTTTCTCAAAAAGGGAGCGCTGGTGTGTGCTATAGAACGGGGAACCTGAAAACATGTTCAATGAGGAAGCTAGGGAGAAAAGGCCACCTTTCGCAGGATTCCATCCACACAAAATGTCCAGAATAGGGGCATCTATAGAGACAGAAAACGGATGAGTGATAGCCAGGGCTGGGTTGTTTGGGAGGGCGTGGGCCGGCGATAGTTAATGGGTGCAGGGCTTCCTTTTGACATGAAAATATCCCCGAATTCCCTGGTGATGGGTTCACAACTCTGTAAAGATACCAAAAACCATACAGTTGGACACTTTAAATGGGTGACTCTTATAGTATGTGAACTGTTTCTCAATAAAGCTATGGAAAAAAAAAGTTTAAGACACCCGTCTGGAAGACCAGCGAGCCCTCAGTGTATATTTGTGGAGGACATGTGTGTGCTGAGTCACTCAGTTGTGTCCAACTCTTTCGTGACCCCATGGAATGTAGACCGCCAGGCGCTTCTGTCCATGGGATTTCCCAGGCAAGAATACTGGAGTGGGTTGCCAATTCCTTCTCCAGGGGACCTTCCCAGTCCAGGGATCAAGCCCACATCTCCTGCGATGCAGGTGGGTTTTTTACCACTGAGTCATCAGGAAAGCCTCTATTTGTTGAGGATGCTGAGTCCTAAATAACCAGCTCCTGTCATCTGGATGTTGTCGAGACTTTTAGCCACAGAGAAAGAAGGAATCTCTGATCTCTCACGTAAACCGGGGTCCAGGGTAATCCTTCTCAGGCAACCCCCTCTGCACATTTAACATTGAGCAGCACCCTCAGGGGAGGGCGGGAGAGCGGGGGGAGGGGGTGCATGTCCCAGCTTGCAGATTAGGAGACGGGCATGGGCGAGCAGCCCGACCTCTCTCAGCGAGACAAGTGGCAGCCGGGAATAGCGCAAGGCGTCTAACTGCGTCCCGCCTGCTGTAAACACCCAGCCGCGCCACCCTTCATCTGTCTGATTTTAAAAAGGAGCATAAAATACGAACCAGGGCAGTGGCCCTGAAACCTGAGTTGGACTCAAGCTGATGGAGAATTTCGGCGTTTCCCAGTCTGCAGGGACATGTGGGGAGGCCTGGCAGCTCGGAGCTGGGCTGGCTTCTGCCAGGACGGGTGTCAACCGTGTGGCTCTGCCTCTCTGGTCACAGGCACAGAGGCCCAGCTCATGGCAAAGATGTACTTTTTGTTTTTTTGCATTGGATAATTTCTGTCTTCCAGCGCCAGAGGGGCTGCTGATGATGCCTACTAAGCCACATACTTGGGGACCTTGTGTGGCCAGTTAATGAAGGAACAATTAAGGGCAGTGTGGTAGAATTGGGGTGTGGTGGAAAATGGGGGGCGGGGGTAGCCCAAAAAGCCAAGTCAAAAGACAGCTGTTTGGCTGCAGCGGCTGAGCCCCAGTGCTGCAACTACTGAAGCCCGCGCGCCCGAGAGCCTGTGCCCTGTAACCAGGGAGGCCGCCGCTGGGAGAAGCCACGCACCACAACTAGAAAGCGGCCCCCACCCTCTGCAGTCACAAAGACCCAGTGCAACCAAAAAGAAATAAGGAAATAAATAAATCATAAAAAAAAAAAGACAGCTGTTTGAAAGCAGCCCAGCTCTGGGCCTTCGCAGCTGAGGGACCTTCAGCAAGGCCCTCAGCCCTTCTGGAGAGTCAGTTTCCTCATCCACAGAAGAAGAACACCATTGATGATGTATAGGGACAGGAAGGGGCTTCCCAGGTGGTTCAGCAGTAAAGAATGTGCCTGCCAATTCAGGAGACACGGATTCCATCCTCGGATGGGGAAGGTCCCCTGGAGAAGGCATGGCAAGCCATTGCAGTGCTCTTGCCTGGAGAATGCTATGGACAGGGGACCCTGGCGGTCTCACAAAGTCGAACACGACTTAGTGACCTGACAGCGACAGGGATGGGAAGGGGTGGTGGCAGGCCAAGCGTTCGCTCTTTAGATGCCTGTCTTGGTGGGATGTCGTTCTACTAATGATTCAGATGGATCCTCGGTGGACAGTGTGTGCACACTATGGTCCATACCTACGACGTTTTCCTTAATGGAGGGCCCAGATCCCAACCAGGAGAGAAACAGTCTCCTTGGGGCCATTCAGGCAGGATAGATAAGGACCAAGAGACCACTCAAGCCAGAGGAGAGAGCGAGTACGTGAGCAATTGGAAATGTCCAGGGGCCTGAGAGTATCACCATCCTCTGGCTTTCTGCAGTCGACAAAAAGCTGTCTCCCTCTTGGACCCAAATGGGGTTTCCTCTAGGCCTCAGCTGAGCCACAAGGTGGGGCACACGTCTGCTTGCAACGCAGGAGACCTGGGTTCGATCCTTGGGTCGGGAAGTTTCCCTGGAGAAGACAATGGCAACCCACTCCAGTACTCTTGCCTGGAAAATCCCATGGATGGAGGAGCCTGGTAGGCTACAGTCCATGGGGTCGCAAAAAGTCAGACACAACTGAGCGACTTCTCTTTCTTTCTTTTTTCCATGCTTCGGGGCCCAAACTAGAGGAACTCTGTCCGGAACAGAGCCTGGGCTGTACCCAGAAGTGGCATTAGAAGGGGGAGGCAGGCTGGGTGTCGGGGCCTGGCGCACCTGCTCCTCCCTGGTGTCTTGGGGGAGGTGGGCCTGGCCCAGTCCAGACAGCCGACTCCTCACACCCTGACTCCTGGGGGGTGGGCCGCTGCAACAGCCGGTGGGAGCCTGGTGTGTGTCTCACCCCAGTCTGAGGGTTCTAAATTTAACCTGCTATCAGCCTGAGAGGCCGGAGGCTTCCACCGGGTGACAAAATGCCACTTGGAATCCAGTATGCTCGCTCATAAGCGCTCCCCCTGCACAATCCCTTCCCAAATGTCACCCCCAAACGCAGGCAGCCATCTGAGCATCCTCGCCTGTCAGCATGAAGATTCGAATGTCTGAGAAACTGAGGACCCTAATGGGGTCCAGCCCGGCTTCCTCCTGCCGTGAGCCAGGGCCGCGCCCCACTGTCTGTTGATACGTGCACACACATACATTCACACACGTCCAAGCACACACACACGCACGCCACGGTCCATGGGCAGAGCACAGGAGCTGACTCTGAGGTCGAAAGCCAAACCACGACAGCGAACTGCACCACCCATAAGCCATCTTGGCGGAGGGCGGCCAGGCCTATTATGCAATTTCCTGCTCTGGTGTTTCAGACCCCAGAGACAGGATGCAGAGTGCCGTTGGGATGCTGTAATGCGAGAAGCCCAGGAAGACACCAAACCAACGACCGCAGTGAATGGGGCCCCGGGATCTCTGCAGCCCGCTGACCGGTCGGCCTCTCCCAGGCCGGGACCCAGCGGGCTCACCGTGGGCCAGGGCCCGGAGAGCTGACCACACAGGGACTTCCTGTCGGGGGAGGAAGGCATTTCCTGCCTGGGGAACCCAGGATGGACTGAGCCACAAGCAGGGGGGCCTTCTTATTGTTTTCTTTGTTTCTGTTTTAATTTTTGGCCGCCCAGCGCGGCCAGCAGGACTTTAGTTCCCTGACCAGAGATCAAACCTGCAGCCCGTGCGGTGGAAGGGCTGAGTCCCAGCCACTGCACCGCCAGGGAAGGCCCTTGGCAGGGACTTGTTATTAATAGGTGCCATTATTGGGCACCAAATGTGTGCCCCACAGTGACGCACGGAGGTTGAGAGCACACAGCAGAAGGTTTGGGGTGGGGTTCAAACTCTGGCTCTGCTTCTCCCCAGATGCGTGGTCTTGGGCAGCTTATCCACTTGCATTCTCCCTCAGTTTCCCCATCTGTGAAATGAGGACCAAGATAGCACCTGGGGTGTAGAGAGGGTTCAATGAGTTAACACCCAGAACCCAAGTGGAATGGGGTGTTCGACAATGACCTTGAGTCCATGGCCCATGGGTAGAGCCCACTCCCACTCCAGGACTTCTGGGCTGTCCCAGCTCCCATCCTTCCATAGAAAGTTCTGATAGAAGATGGTATTTAGGATCAGTGCTCTGGCCCCACACAGCCCCTTTCAGGAGCTGCAAGTGTGGGCAGGGTGCAGGGCCCTGTCCTTGGTTGACCTTGACTTAGCAGCTGTGTCTCCACGTGAAGATGGGTTTGCAAATCTGTGGGTAAGGACCCAGTCCACACACCAACCCTCCTGTTACACACTTTCTACTGTTTGCCAGAAAACCAAGCTGCTCCCAAGTCCTAGCTCCCTATCTATCTCTTGCCCCAAGCCGGGGGCGCTGTGGGTGAGGAACCAAGGTCCCCGGGCTGTGGACCGCAGAAGATGCGTTGGCAAAGTGACCTGTCTCCTCCTGGGTTCTCGTCCCAGGCCCTTAGCACCAGAACCCCCAGGCTCCAGCCATATACCCACCCCCAAACACATTCACGCCCGAGGCTGGAAATACAGAGCCATCAACACCATCCCGCCCCCTTGCCAATGAACCCATCGCTTCAGAAACATCCAGATCCTAGCCAGGCCTGCTTTAAAATTCCATTTTATTTCTCTTTGTGAGTATTTGTTGCTGTTGTTTTAAAAAGGTTCACGGTACATTTTTTTTTTTGAGAGTCTTGTGCCTCCTGGTGAGTGCACTGCTTTGCTTTCACAGTACTCTCCAGACCGCGGACGGCCCTTATTGCTGAAGGAGTGTGTCCACACCGGGGAGTGGGGACACCGGAGGGACTGGGGCGGGGAGCCCAGCTGAGAAGCCTGGGTCTGTGCTCCTGCCCTGAGAGGCTGAGGGACCAGGCCCAGGCTAAGCGGAGCATCCTTAGCTGGACCTCCAGCCTCCCCAGGGTCTTCCCAGCCCTGTCTTTAGAAAGGCCAGGAGGGGTAGAGAGAAAGGGGCGAGGGGTAGAAGACGTGGGTTGGGGGTGAGCCAGGCAGCAAGCTGACTGGGAGCCCAGGCATGCGGTAGGCATGGAGGCGGCGTGGAGGCAGCCGGAGCAGTGATGGCCTCCGGGAGGGCCCTGCTCCCTCTCAGGGGGGTGGGCCTGGGAGACTGCCCCCAGCAGCTCAAACCGCCCCTCCCCCAGTCAGAACTCCTCAGCGAGGGCCCAGCCGAGAAGCGGCGCTGTGGTTCCTGACCCCTCGCCCAGAGCCCTCTCTCCTTTTTAGTGCAAGAAAGACCTGAGTGCAGAGAAGGGCCTAGCCGCCTAGAGGCCAGGTCCCATCCCCGGCAGCCGGACTTTGCCACCCCGGCGCCTCCACAGCTTGTCCCCAGAGCGGGGGGGCCTCGTATCCCCCTCGCTGGAGTCTGTGGCCTCTCTGGGTGGCAGGCCTCCCTCCAAACACACCAAGGGAAGCTGGCCGTTTCCCCCCACCACCCCCCAACCCCGGGGCCTGACAGGGGTCCCCGAGCACCAGGTGGGCCGCCAGCCACACCAAGCTCTCCCCCGTCCAGTGGTTCCAGGAGAGCTGCTCACCTCCCATTGGCAGCGGGCTCGGGAGATGGCTGGACAGTAAAGCACCCCTTGAATAAACGCAGTATCCCGCGGATAAAGGAGCAGGAGGAGGACTCAGTGACCCATGCCCTCCCACAGTCACTGGGGCTCCTCCAAGTGGCTCATCTGTAGCAGAAATGCCTCATTTCCCTCATCTGACAGTTTTCTGTGCTTGATTATGATCCATTAGAATGAGGGACCCAGGTGACGTTGCTGTGGGTCTGGCAAGCTTGGAGGAAGGGGGCTTCAGCTGGGTGTCCCCTCAGCTCCTGCAAGCAGCAGACGTTGCTTAAAAAAAAGCTTGGCGTCACTCAGGGCCAGGTCCTGGGGCTCCAGAGGGCCCAGGCCCACTTCGATCCCCCAGCTATGGGGGCCCTCGTTCCCTTCTGTGTGGACAGGCAGCAGGGGCGGTGGGGGGGGGGGGTCTGCCTTCTGCCTTCCCAGACCCAGGAATGCCCATCTGTGGGTGCCCCCACCTCCAGCACTGCAGTGCCCAGAGCCTGTCTGCAGCCCTCCCCCAGAGTACCTGGTAGAGGCGTCCCCTGAGAAGATGCTGCAGGGAGGTGCAGGCCCTCTTATCTCTGAACTACAGCTGGGTAGGGTGGCTGGCCCCCTCCAGGCATTGGGGACCAGTGTGGATGGAAACAGAAAAGCTGAGATGTGCCAACAGACCCATCCAAGGACCAAGGTGCTGGAAATTCCCCAAGTTCTTACCTGCAACTCACAGGACCCGCCCTCTCTCCTCCTAGCCCCACCCAAGGCCAAGTTCTGGCTGCAGAGGAGAGAGGTGAGACGCCCCCGGCTCAGAGCTCAGAGCCCTCTGTGCAGGCAGGGGGTCGGGGATGGGGTTCTACCTGGGGCAGAGAGAAGGGACTTCGGGGGCAGAATCGGTCTGTGGTTTCGGCTCAGCTAAAACGAAAGAATGGGCAGCTGGTCTCAGATCTACCTCTGCACCCCCGACCACCTGGGCAATACCCAGGAGGAGGGGCTTGGGGGAGTCTCTCCCTTTCCCCATCCCCTCCTCCCTCGCCTCTGGCAGAAGATACAAAGTCCAATAGAAAAGAGATCCTGCTTTCTTTGTTCTGGGTTTTGTTTTTTTTTTTCCTTTAAAATCAGCTTAAGGCAAAAGTTTGGCAAAGCAAGTCTACATAAGGCCGCGTGAAGGAGGATAGGGTGGGGGCGGGAGGGGGGTCTTTCCCCTGGAGGGGCCCACCGCACCCACCAGGCTCATCACCAGCTCCTCCTCAGACCCTGAACCTCGTAAAGAGGGATTAAAAAAAAAAAAAGAACAGAAAAAGCAGTTGTTTCAGGGTGTCTGTTGCAAATGAATGAACTTGCAAGGAGAGGAAAGGAGACCCAGGGTGACACTGAGGGTGCATGTTGGGGGGTCGGTCCCGCCTGGGTCTCCCCCCTCCCCCAGGAAAGCAGGTTCCAGAAGGGCGGGGGCGGGGCGGGGTGGGGAGGGGCCATCCCAGGGGCATTCGCACAGTGAGATCCGCCCCGCCGGAGAAGGTAGAAAGGTTGTATTTCGCTGAATGACCACAGAGTCCGTGTGGGGGGTCGCTTGAGCGGTGTCCTCATCCGGGTGTCGCCCCGCGGGCGCCCCCGGCCGCTACCGGTGCTTGGGCGGGATCACCACCAGCGGCGGCCCAAACTTGGGCCGCCACATGAGGACCTGAGCGTCGTTGGCGTTGGGCTTGACCAGGGCGCTGGGCGGGATGGGCTCGTTCTTGCTCAGGATTTTGGGCTGGTCCTGGGCGATGGGCTCCCGGAGCCGGGCACGCTGGCCCAGGGGCCGGGCGGGGTTCACCTCGATGCTCAGCTGCATGCGCCAGTGCAGCGTCTGCAGGACGATCATGTCGTTGGTCGAGGTGTTGGTGGCCACCAGCCACGTGATGAAGCTCTGGTCCCGGTAGATGTTGGTCAGTTTGGCCACGTTGCTCTCGCTGACGGGCACGGCCCACGTGACGCTGGGGTAGAAGTTATCGTTCATGCTGATGATAAACTTGGAGTTTCTCTTGGTGGGGCCCACGATGGTGCAGGTCTCTGTGGTGTTGCCGTACCATGGGTAGTTCACCCCGTCCGAGTCGCTGATGGCCTCAATCTTGCCTTCCTGGAGGTCTGGGAGCTCCCAGCTGGACCTGAGGATGGGAAGGCAGTTTACATCACCAGCCAGCCAGCCAACCACAGGCTGGTCTGCTTCCCTTTGTCCTGGCTGCTCACCTCCTGGGGGGCAGGGGGGTTGTGCAGCAGCTGGTTGAGGGGGTGGGCCCATAGGAAACAGACAACCCAGCATCAGATTGGGGAATCGGGGCTCCCCTAGACCTGGCACCCCCCCCAAAAGCCACATCCTGTTCTCTTGCATCATCTCAGATTGGTCTCCCCCCCACGGAAACCACTCTAGACAGAGGCTGGACTTTGGGAAGCCCCGGCTGCCCCTAGCCTCAAGGGGATGTGTCCCGGGGGGGGGCTGGGGGCAGCTCACAGTAATGGGGAACCCTGACATGCGCTGTGCCCCCTACCCCGGGTCCTGGTGGCTGGTGGATCAGCTGCATGCAGCCCTGTGATTTCAGCGAGGGCAGAGGCCGCTGACTGCGAGAGGCTGGGGGTCTAGGGGCCTCTCCTGGACACAGCACATCAGGGCACCCTGCATGGAGTGCAGGGTGCAGGGAGTTTCTTTCTCTTGCTTTAGGGGCTGACAGGAAGCTTCAGGGCCCAGTGGTCGTGAGGTCGGTACTTCGAAGAGTGATTCCAGTCCCTCCACTGACCAGCACGTGACCTAGGTCAAATGCCTGCGCTCCCTGAGCTTCGGTGTTAGCACCCGGGCCAGAGACACAGGAACCAGTGCCCAGAGCCCTCGCTCAGACTCTGTCCCCTCCCCTCCACGTCTCCTCCACTACGTGTGAGTCTGGGCTCCCTGGACCCCTGCCCAGCATGGCCAGCATCATAGGTAGTACCCCCTTCTTTCTGCTCATGCCAGCCTAGAAGAAGCAGCACAGTATGGCCTGAATTGCTCCCACCCACCCAGTCAGCCCGTCTTTGGAGCAGCAGAACCAAGAAAACCTAACCAGCTCATCTCAAAACACCACACTCAGTCCCTGCCTCCAGGCCAGCTATATAATCAGTGCCTCCTGGCCTTGCTGCAGGTGCCGGGGAACCTGCAGTTGCAGCTTCAAGCCCAGCTGAGTACCAGCGGTACTTGGGTCAGCCGTCTTGTTTTCAGGGGGCTCAGTCTTCCTGGGGTGGAAGAAGGTGGCTGAGCTGTCTGTGGAGTTCAGACTCAGGAAACTTACTAGATTTGCTCAAAGTCTCAGCCACCCTCTCACTGGTGTAACACCCTGAGCAAAGTCCCTATACCCCCTGGGCCCCAGACTCATCACCTTGTCCCACCTGGGGTCACGGAAGGATTCAGGCAGGAACGTGCCAGCCCAGGGCAGGGCACAGGACAAAGGCCAGCGACTGGTGTCTGCTGGCTCTTGCCGCCATGGCTATTGCTATAATAATAGCTCTCAGACAGAAGAGGACACTGGCCTGTCCCAAGTCACTCTGAGGACACGTGTGGCTGGACAGCAGCATCCAGGGAACCCACCCCTGAGAGACTCATCAACAATCACCTCCACCCCACTAGGCAGATAAAGTAAGGAAAGCTGTGGGTGGGGTCTTTTTCCGCAGATAATTCCGCTGAGCAGTGAGACCTAGGCACCTGCCACACCAAAGCTCGGGCTGCTTTGCCCCCAGAATTCTGCATACCTGTGTACACTAGCAGTTCTCTCCAGAATATATATTACAAGATGCATTTTTATTCATGGCAGCACTGTTCACAATAGCCCAAATGTGGAAGCAACCCAAGTGTCCATCACTGGACGATGGACAAAGTGGTCTGTCCATTACAATGGAATATTATTCACCCTTAAAAAGGAAATTCTGACACACGCTACAACATGGATGAACCCTGAAGACATTATGCGAAGTGAAACAAGTCAGAGGAAAGGACAAACACTGTATGATTCCACATATATGAGGCCCCTCGAGGACTCAGACTCAGAGAGACAGAAGGCAGGATGTGGTTGCCGGGGGCTGGGGGAGGGGCACGGGCAGCCAGGGTCCCATGGGTGCAATCTCAGTTGGGGAAGATGAACAATTTCTGGAAATAGACGTACAACAGTGTGGATGTTTTTAATACCCTTGAACTTAAAAATGGTTCAGATGATAAATTTTATGTATATCTTTGTTGTTTTGTTTAGACGCTCGGTCGTGTCTGATTCTTTGCGATCCCATGGACTGCAGCCTGCCAGGCTCCTCTGTCCATGGGAATTTCCAAGCAAGAATACTGGAGTGGGTTGCCATTTCCTCCTCCAGGGGATCTTCCCACAGGGATCAAAGCTGGGGCTCTGCCCCAGGTGGAGCAGATTCTTTACCACTGACCCACCAGGGAAGCCCATGTATGCTGCTGCTGCTGCTAAGTCACTTCAGTCGTGTCCAACTCTGTGTGACCCCATAGACGGCAGCCCACCAGACTCTGCCGTCCTTGGGATTCTCCAGGCAAGAACAATGGAGTGGGTTGCCATTTCCTTCTCCAATGCAGGAAAGTGAAAAGTGAAAGTGAAGTCGCTCAGTCGTGTCCGACTCTTAGCAACCCCATGGACTACAGCCTACCAGGCTCCTCCGTCCATGGGATTTTCCAGGCAAGAGTACTGGAGTGGGGTGCCATTGTATAACTTAATCATAATTAAAAATGCATTCCTGAGATGCACCATTTAATGTTAGCAGTTAGTAAATGTGGTCACTACTGGAGGGATAATTAGGAATGTGATTTTGCTAATTTTTCTGTTTGCTTCGTTAAAAAGGTCACAAATTAGTGTAACACCTGTCTCGTTGGCCATCTCCAGCCTGGGGCCCTGAGCTCATCAGACTCCAAGGGAGGAGGTCACAGTTGTGAACCTGGAGACTCAGCTGTCCCAGGGGATGGCTGCCATGGACCAGAGAAGGGGGTCAGGGTCCCTGTCCTGAATTTCTCAGAAGCCTGTGTCCCACCTGCCTCCAGCCTCCTGGAAGGCACCCACTCTACCTTCTCATGGTGTTTCACTCTTAAAAATTGTTTTGTTTTGTTTTTTTTTAAGGCAGAAAGCCATCTCGCCAAAGGCCCCCTTTCACTTCCTAAGAGCTGGCTTGTTTGGGGGAGTGGGGCTTGGTACCCGCATGGCCCCCGCACTCTGTGTCTCAGCCTCTTGACCCCAAAGCTTCAGGTTCCCTTTCCCCTACCAGCCCCCACAAATGCCCAGGCGCTGGCTCAGTCATAGACGGTGACAGTCCTCGTGAGCGAGCACACAGCCCTGTTTCACGTGGCGTATTACTCAGAACCAGGGCCAAGGGCGTCTGTTTTCACATCATCACAGGCCAGCTGAGCTAGCTGCGGTCCCCTTGGTCCAGTCTCTGAGTCGAGGCGGTACGAGGGGGCGTGGGTAAGGACACAGTAGCTGATGGATGCGGGCCAACCCAGGGCCAGTGTCCCCCTGGCTACAAGCTCTGGTCAAGTCACACATGTCAGCTCCACACTGGTCCACCGTGGTAATCACACCCACCTTCCAGGTTTCTGTGATGATTAAACCTGTCGACACGTACCACCTGGTACGCGATAAACAGCAAAACATGGAAACTCCCGGAGAACATCTTTGGGAGCCGTGCCTCTCACACTAATGGATTTGCCAGCCCCGATGTGACCTGAGGCCTTCTGACCTCATTTATGTTTCCAGATTATCTGGGCTCTGAAAGGAATAATTCCATACAGTTCCTGCCTCAAAGACTTCCTGTTTGTTCTGCAGGGACATCGGGCTTCAAGGCAGACCCTCGATTTTCCGCTCCCTGCGCACCCTAAGCCTGCTAGTTTGCAAGTTGAAGGCAGTACAGCTATAGATGTCACTGAAAGGTCTGGGCAAGGCTCTCGGGTCCACACGGATGCCCAGGCACCACCAGATCTAGGTAGAGGAGGGGTATTGGTGAACACAAGCAACCGCCCATTTCTGCCCCAGCACCTCCTGTCCAGACCCCAGGGCAGTCCTATCAGGCCTCCCACAGGGGAGCAGGGGACATGGTCTCCCCCGTGTCCTCTCCCCTTTGCTCGCCGGCCTGCACTGGTCTTCAGGGCAACAGTGGCCACAGGAAGTGTGGCACCGGCGCGAAGTGAGAAAGTTGTTCAAAAGTTAAGAACTGCCACGTGGTGACCGTGGGGCCTGGCACCAGGCTGGGGGCCCTTCAGAGCACAAGACCCCACCATGCCCACGCCCAGGAAACTGGCCCGCTTCCCATCACTCTCCTACCCTCATTCCGGAGGTGTGGGAAAGCAGAGGACGGCAGGCAAGTCCAGGCTTCCAGCCGGACCGCAGATGCTTTCTGGGGCCCGCTGGCAGCACATCTGAGCCAGACTCCTGAGTTCCCCTCAAACCCCGCTCCTTCTGCAGCGCCATCCAAAGCCACTCAACAAACATCTGCAGGGACCCCCCACGGGCGCTGGCCACCCCACCATGGCGACCCGGTCATCGGCGATGTCGGGGGCCCTGCACCCTCTGGATGCCCTAATCCACCCCTGACTCCCCCTTTCTCACCTCCAGACTGCCTCCCGCACCCCCCTGCCTCGTCCCTGGCCACGACCCTTCACCTCTCCCAGGTCTCCTCCTGCCCTCGGCCAAGCTCTCCTCCCTGAAACACAAGTGGTCTTTAAAAACACAAAACGGATGGCACGCTTCCTTCCTCCAACCCCTTTAAATCTGCTGTGACCCCCCTCCCCACGGCCCTAAAAGTCAGATGCAGGCGAAGCTGAGGGCCCCCAGGTGCACGCGTGCACACACAGTTGCAGCGTGCAGACGCTCCGAGCAGTGTGACTGACGGAGAGTGAGTCTGAAGGGGTTACAAAAGGCCTTCCCTGCAGGACAGAGAAGGGGTTGAGGCTGTGCCAAAGGGTGCCCACAGAGGCTGGGGAGAGTCACCCTATGACTCAGGGTCCCAGGCCCAGCCACCAGCCCGAAGTTGGCTCTGCTCAAAGGCCTGTGGGTAGACAGGGAAGGAAACCAGAGGTGCCCAGAGGCCAAAGGTGTGACCCTCCTGTGGCCTCTGTTTCCTCCCACCTCACCACTCCCTCTTGCCCAGGCCACAGTCCCAGGGCCTGCCACGTGGCAGAAAGGGCCCGACAGCACCTGTTTTAGTTTTCAGTTTCAAAAGCTGTGCTTTTGTTTTGTTTTTAGAAAGCAAGCCATAGAGAAGTACCTAAAGTGAGAAACGCGAGTCCTGCCTTCCGGGCCGCCCCCTTCCTCGCTGAGGTTACTCACCACATCCCACTCTGGTGAACATCCTTCTGAAGCTTTCTCCCTGCACATACCCAGTATATGTTCAGTTTTTAGTGACAGAATCTTAATTTGAGCCCCTCCTCGTCCTATGTAGCAGCCTCGCCATACTCGGCCCTGGAGACAGGACACTGGGGGTGTTCGTGGCTCTTTGCCACGATGGCCGAGGCTGGAGTTTCTGCCCGCAAACACATCCATTCTGCCCCGCTCCTTCCATTCATGTACTCATTGACTCATTTGTTCAGTAGACTTTTTTATGTGCTTACTACCTGCCAGGCGCCAGGCCAGGGGCTCAGTTTCTGTTAAGACAGACGCCAGAACTACTGGGTTGGCCAAAAAGTCCGTTCAGGCATTTCCACACCACGAAAATCCCGAATGACAGTGCCAGAGTTGAAGGTCCCATGTACTTGTAACTCTGAAAGCTCATCTTTCAGAAGCTGCCCACATTGTACCCCCCGCACCAGGCATTACTGACCCTTTCCATTTCTAACCCAGATCCTATCAGCGGAAAGAAGAAAAAAGCATCTCCCCGTTTCATTTGCCACTCCCCTGATCATGGCGGCGGCCGGTGTCTCCCCGCATGGCCCGGGAGATGCCAGCTTCTCTTTTCCGCCCTCAGAAGGCGAGGGTGGGCACGATCGCCAGGCAGGGGCCAGTCCAGGGCAGTTCTTTTGGGGCCGGGCAGTACCCCTGCCCCCAACTTCCTCCCACCCCAAAGCCTGGAAACGAGGACTTCCCTCTCCGGCCTCCACCAGGGCCCCACAGATGGGGGAGGCCGCCTTCCGGGTGCAGAGAGGAAGTACCGTCCCCAATTGTTCTGCCCGGCCCCCTGGGCAGGCCCGGGCTGCAGGAAGAGGCCACGTGGTCACCAGGCCATGCCTCCTGACCTGGCCCCAGACCTGCTGGAGCAGAGCAAGCCTTCTCAGACAAGTGGCCTCGGGTCTCAGCGGCCCCCGGCCTCAGCATCAGTGAGGACCTCTTGGAGTCCCTGGGAGGCCAGAGAGAGACCGGGGAGCCAGGCAGAAGCCCCTCCACCCCTGCCCAGCCCTTTCCCACTGGCCTCACCATCCTGTGACAGCTCAAGTCATCGCAGGTCCGGCTGCAAAAACCCTGAGAGGTCTCGTCGCCAGAGACTCCCCTGCTCTAGGCGGGTATGGGAAACCCAACCCAAAAGAAGAAGAGCAACGACTCTAACACAGCACTTGGTGCTGATTCCTGGCCGAGCGCTGTGTAACTGATGATGAATGAATGCTGGTTATGGCAGGAGTAGCAACTATGCAACCAGTGTTTCGTATACACAGGCACTGTGCTGAGTCCTCATCAGGCACTACCTCATTTAGTCCCTCAACAACCCTATTTCACAGATGGGAACAGTGAGGCTCATAAAGGCTGGGAACCTGGCCCAAGCTGGCCGCACCTGTGGATGGTGGAGCTGGGGGGCCACGTCCTGCTGGACAAGGGCATGGGCAGGTGGCACTGTCAATCCAGAGAGGCCCCCACGTCTTGAGCTGTTCTCCTCCCCTCACCTCAAGCCTGCCCTTTGGCAAAACCTGGAGCCAGAGCCGGCCTTGACTTTGACTTTGGCCGTGGGCCAGATTCCCTGGGGGCTCCAGCGGGAGGGCAAATTAGGGATAACGTGAAGCGTCCCACACACAAGGGAGAAATTGGGACTTGTCACTTGGAAGATTGTGCCAGCTGACAGGTGGCGGCTGAGGATTGCGGAGGACGGGACTGTGGAGGCAGGCGTCTCCAACAGTTTTTTTTTTTTTTGGGGGGGTAGCCTTTAAAGCAATGTGGGCTGAACCCCAAACGATATAGAATCCTCTCAAGCTGGCACAAGAAACTCACCATTTTCTAGCTCTTGTCTTTAAGCTGGGGCATTACTGGGGTTTGGAGTGTGGCATTGTTCCACTGCAAACATTTCCAACCCACAATGTCATTCAAAAGGGTTCTCCTGGATTAGAGATTAATTTCAAGCAGGGATAATGTTTGGGGGTATTACGGGTTTTGGTTAAGTATTTGGAATTAATATTTTTAATACAAGAACAGAAACCCTAACCTAACCTTTGCCACCTGGCCATCCACTCCCCGGGCCTTTAAAGCCCGGGGTGGGGTGGGGGGGGACTTCATTTTAAGGCTTCAAATTGCCTGGGTCTAGCCCAGCAGTTCTCAATCAGGGGTGACTTTTTACCCCTCCTGGGGACATCGGGCAGTGTCTGGAGACATTTTTGGCTGTTAGGATTGGGGGAGGGAGGCTACTGGCATCAAGTGGGTAGAGACCAGGGACACAGCTCAATCTCCTGCAATGCACAGGACAGCCCCAGTCCCAGCAAAGTTAAGGGACAGCTCCGGGCAGCCTGAGGCCACCGGTCACCCCACCTCTCACCACCCTTGACTTTCCTTCACATCATGGGGCTTAAAAAAGTGAAGAAGCCTCGTTATCACAGGAGGTTTGGGATAGGGAAGTCTTTTCATCCCATCAAAATGCTTCCATCTGGGACTTCCCTGGCAGTCCAGTGGTTAAGACCCTGAGCTTCCAATATACGGGACGTGGGTTCATTCCCTGGTTGGGGAACGAAGATCCCATATGCTGTGTAGCAAAAAAAAAAAAAATGCTTCCATTGGCATTCAAGCAGGCATAGCTGTCCAGGCTTTTTCTGGAGGCCAGAGCCTCCCCACCAGCCAGAGGAACCATCTACTTGATAATTCAGTTTCTTAATACAGTTTTGTTGATTAATAATCAAGCAGTTTCCAACTGTGCATTTCAGCCACAGGGCAGTCACCTACAGCTGTCTTCTTCTCGAATCCTCCCAGCAGCCTACAGGCACTTCTAACTCCCCATCCACAGATGGCAAAGCCTAATCCAAGAGGCAACTTGCCGAGGCCCCAGAGCCAGCACTGGGGTCATCCTGACCCAAGAGACTGAACTCATTAATGCCCAGTCCCTCCTGCCCCTCCAGGGAGCCTCCAACTCTGCTCTTTCTCCGGGGCTGGTCCCATCTCCACTGGGACCTCAGTGGACCCTGGAGAAGGAGGTCCATGGGACACAGGGGTCCCTGCGCGGAGGCGTGTTCCAAGAAGGGGAGAGAACAAAAGGAAACACATACAGAACACGGAAAACGGCCTTCAGCCACTTGAAAAATCACGCATGACTTACACTGTTAACTGTTGAATTCTTAAGTCAGGGAATAGGCTCTGTGTGAAAGAGGAAGACCTGGGCCAGGGAGAAAATTCAGCACAAGGAGTAATTTACATCTGTCTGAATTCAGCCATTCTTTTTACAGGTCCTATCACCCACTCCCTGTCTGACAGGAGGATCATTACAGTAACAACAGCATTACAGACAACAGTCACCTGCAGTAAGTATTTACTGTGGGCTTGGCGCAGGGCCGACAGCTTGACCAATGTCATCTCCCGTAATTCAATAAGCCCATGCTGCAAGGCCTATGACTGGCCTGGATTTGCAGACGAGGAAACCGAGGGTCAGAGTGGCTAAGGTCACACCCTGGAAACTGACAGAGCCTGGACTGGCGCCCAGGTCTGCTTGACTGCAGTCTAGGTGTGCACTGGGTTCCTCTAACCAGGAACCAAGGACTGGCACAGACAGAGCAAGGTCAGCTCAGGTCTCCCGATGCAGGCCTGCCTCCAGCCGTAGTGCCCGAACAGACCTGGAGCCACATCCATGCTCCAGGTAGCCCAAGGCCTTGACGACTCACAGGTGGGGAAACCGAGGCTCCGAGCCAGGACTGCTCCCTCCCCACCACATAGCAAAACTCAGTCCCTTTAACCCTCCCCAACTTTCCTCTTCCTGGCGCTCACAGGAGGAGGACGGAACTTTCCAAGTTCAGAAGGACCCTCTGACTTCCCTATTCTTTCTCAGGAAGAAAACAAGCTTAGCCTAAAAGCCTAGAAAAACCTTTGTGTCTTGCCAGTTGTCCCAGATGCCCTGCAAAGCCTGAGAATATTTGGGCTTAAGACTTCTTAGGGAAGGTCCACACCAAGTAACTAAGAAGAATATTTCCCTTCTTGGAATGGAAAGTCAGTACCATCTCCTACCCGCCCACCCCCACAAAACCCCGCCTGATTTAATAACCACTTGGAGAGTCAGACCTGGAGCATAGCTGTCAGGGAGACAGAGGAGAGCCGAGGGGTGTCCAGATGCGGCCCGCGTGCCTCTCGGGGTGGCCAGGGTTACACCTAGTTTTCAGTTTTCCATGACCCTCCTGTCGCCCTTGTAACATCAGAGTCACAGGTGGAGAAGCCACAGGATTTGCGGTTCCCCCCCATCCTCTCTAATTTTAGGTGGCCCCGGGGGTTCTTAAATCAGTTTCAAGTCCGAGGGCAAGTCTGCTACAGGACGGGGGAGGTGTGGTGCAGGGGTGGATCCTGAGAGAGACGCTGTGGGCGAGCATCCATGCCCACTCCCAGGGTCTAGTTGGGGGCTGCCTGCCTTCAGAAGCCTCCTCGTGCTCAGACACAGCTATTGTCATCACCCTGTCTTAGGCACCCCTTCAAGTTAAGTCACTTCCCTCTCTGTCTACCACTGCTCTTTGCACACTCAGGGCGACCATCTCTAAGATCAGGGCACCTGCCAGGATCCTAAGAGGCCACACCAAATGCTACATTATCCTGGGGACATTCTAGAGACTGGGCTGGAGAGAAGAGGCCTGTGGCCTCCTCTCAGCTGTTAGGGCCCCCTGGAGCCCTCTGCACACGGACAGTGGAGGTCCACAGAAAGTGACCTTCTGCCTCCGGAGACAGAGAACACTGCACTGCGATGCAAACCGCGTTTCTAAAACCCTCTCCAACAAAACTCCATCCTGAGCAGAGCAGAGCATCCCCCCAGGTCTTGCTGTGCCTCCGAAAACGTGGGGGGACAAGATCAGGCCCAACACAGAGCCCTGCACGCTAACGCTGGAGGCTGTGGAGACCCGTCTCTCCTTCCCTGAGTGCCTACTACGACCACGTGGGCTGGCGGAGGCCTGAGCCGGGCCAAGCCCCGGCCCCTCCAGTGACCCGGGACAGCACACCTGCTTTGCCAAAGAGGCGCCCGGTGGAGTGTCCCTCTGCTTCCTGGGCATCTTGTGGGGAGGGAGATGGGAACCCTGGGGGGGCCAGGGACAGTGGGAGGGAAGGTCCTAGAGCTGTGACCCCGATCTGAATCAACAGGCAAGCCCTCTAGGTCGCCTGGCCGAGGAGGACTCAGAGAGCACTTACACTTCCCTCTGGCCCTGGAGAGACCCCTCTCTAGCCCCTGCCTTCCCCCTTCGCCCCTCACCCAGCGGCCCCTGCCCGAGGTTTGCTCTTGAGCAGTACTCACATGCCCTGCTCCCCATACTGGTTATAGAACTCCATGTGGCTGCACGCCTGAATCCAGCCGACTATCCAGGTCTCCTTCTTGGGGATGGGCGGCATGACCACCTGGGCCGAGGCACGGAAGTGGGGCGTCCGGTAGCGGAGCACCACGCTGGAGGACTCATCGATGCTGGTGGGGATGGGGTCGATAGAGGCCTTCACATCGATCACCGTGATGCCTTCCCGGAAGACTCTGGCTTTGCCTCCGATGCTCTGAATGCAGCCCATGGCACACAGGACCACTCTGATCTCCAGGGAGGACCAGCAGTCCCAGGGGAAGCTGGGCATGGACAGGATGGAGGCCGCCGGACCCAGCGCAGACAGTAGTACAGCTCTTCAATCTCAAATCCCAAGACCGATATCCATAGGATAGAAGATTCACTGAGTCCAGGGGGTTCACATATCACTACCGCAGGGCCACTTTATAAATAAGGATTTTGCTGCATTTCAAGGGCCCTGGGTTCTCTCTTCTTCTGCGAGCAGTGAACAAAAATCACCGATATTCTTTGGGTTAAAAAAAGGAAAGTTTGGAGGTTAATGGATAAGCATGTTGTTCAGACATCCAGCCCTTCCCGTGCCTCACACGCGGGGAACGCAGCTCCGAGACGCTCCCTGAAGTCTTCGGGCGAAGAAGGCAAACGCCGGCAGACACATAAATAAGGAAGGCTGCGTCCCCTGCGCGGTGCCGCCACCCCGGCTGCCTGCCGGAGACCGACTTCCTGCCCTTCTGCCTTCCGCACGCGCTCGGGCACACGCACCCGGCCGCTCGCCCAGGCCCGGTAGAATCAATGGGAGAGCAGTTTCTGTTCAGCCGGCCGAGGTCCGGGGGCCCTCCGGGGCTTCCAGGAGGGCGAGCGCCCGGCGCGGGCCGCCCGCGGGGTCCCCGTCGGCGCCCACTCGCGGGCGCGGGCCGACGCCCCCACGCGGGCGCGCTGCGTCCCCTCGCCGCTGTCGCTGTCGCCGCCCGCCGCCGCCGCCGCCGTGCGGGGGGCCCCGGGGCTGCGCTCGGGCCGCCGCCTGGTTCGCCGCGGCCGCCGAGGACCTGGAGGGGAAGGTGGAAGGGACTGGGCGTCAAGGCCCGCCTCAAAGTTGAGCCGAACTTTGCTGCGAGGGACGCGCGGGGCGCGCGGGCTGCGGAGCTGACCGCGCACCTCTGGGCGGTCTCCCCGGAGGCGGCGGCCACCCCCCAACACCCGCCCGCCCCGTCAGTGGCTGCCGCACGACCGCGCGCACCAGCGAACAATCGCCGCCCGTGACATCTCCGCCGACACCTCGCCGCCCGGAGGCGGGGTCGGGGAGGGGGAGGCCACCGCCTGGCACTGCAGTGGGCCTCGTGGACTTTGGGGTCCTGGCACTGCCCCCGCCTCCCCGCCGCCGGCGCCCATTCTTGATCAGACTCCCTCCGGGCCCTCCCCACCACGGGGCGCGCAGGGCCACCCTTGCAGGCCGGTCAAGTCGGAAGCATGCCCCTTCCCAAGCCGGGGCTCCCCGGGCTCCCGAAGGGCGCAGAGCCCCTGCCCCGCCGCTTTTATCCCCTCTAGCCAGCCCCGAGTGGCCCCCCATCCCCTAGCGTCCGGCGCGCTCGCCGCCGCCGGGGAACTTTGGCGCGCACGCCCCGACCCGGGCGGCGGCGCCGACTCACCTGCCCCTCGGGCCGCTCCGCGTGCCCGGGCTGCCGCCCTCCGGACGCCCCCGACCCCACGACGGGTACGTCCTGGGGGCACCCCCACCCCCTTTCTCGGGGAAGTGTCCTTTAGCTCTACAGGGGTTTGGGGGCCGGCGTGGACGGCCTCCCGGCCCCCAAGTCCTCCTAGCTCGGGGCTGCCGGGCGGGTGGGGGTCGGGGGTCGGGGGTGGCCAGGGGCGGAGGGGTGAGGCTCAGGGCTCTCTCGCCCCCACCCCGCTCGCCTGCTTTATTTTATGATCATCGTGAGCGTGCTGTCGCCGCTCAGCCCCGCCGCCGCGCCGCAGCCGCCTGGCGCGCCCCGCGCTGCCTCGCTCTGCTGCAGCATCGGAAAGGCAACCAGGTCAAACTTTGCAGAAACTCAGCCCCTGCGCCGGCCTGGCCCCGCGTCCGCCCGCAGCCGCCGGCCGGGAGCACAGCGCACGCAGGGACCGCCGCTCGCTCGCCGGCCCCGCGGGGGTGCAGGTCCGCAGGCGGCGGCGGCGGCGGCGGCGGGCGGGCGAGCGGGCGCCGCCTCCTCCTTGCCGCCCGCCCCGCTCTCCACCCTCTCTCCCCGCACACAGCCCGCCTCCCCCCTGGTGATCCTCTCCCCCCACCCCTCGCCCCCCTCTCGCTCCCTCGCTGTCTCTGCAGCTGCTGGGGGAGCCGAGCCTCTCCTTGCAGAAACGACATTTCCTTTTTGGCTAGCTCCGGGAATTCTGGGTAGTGTAGTTCGGTTTCTGTCTCCGGTCCAGGTGGGCTGCTCCTCGTGCCCTTTGAACTCAGCGGGCTTTCCCCCCATCAGGGCAGGCGGAGAGCTGGGAGGTGTGCGTCGCCCTGGCCTGGCTGATTGGAGACAGTGCGGGACTCTGGGGGAGGGCTCCACGGCTGGGAGGTTGGGAGTGAGGGGAGAAGGGATAAAGGTCCCTGTGTTGTTCTCTGTGCTGGGCCTCTAGGCACCCCGACAGGTGGTCAGGGCCTGTTGGGCCCCAGCTGTGATCAACGCTGGACAAACCTAGTCATTTCATTTACCATCAACCAGCGCCCCCATGGGAGGCTTACCGTGTGTATTTCACAGAGCAGAGGGAATCCAAAGCTGGGAGATTTCCAAGACTTGCCCGCCAGTCCCACCCATGTGGGTGTCCCGGCTGAGACCAGGAGGTCTACGTGCAGAAGAGGTCCTAGAGGGGTTTGACCCTGGACAGGGGGGATCGCTGTTAACCTCTCTAAGCATCTTGGAACCAGGACCCACCCCCCCAACCCCCGCCTTGGAACTGCCGCCAGGGAAACGGGGAATGGCCAGGTGGTTTGTGACATCATGCCCTTCTCCTGTGATTATGCCCACCCCCAGGCACGGGGCAGGTGGTTCCAGCCAGAGCATCCTGACAGCCTGTGAGGGCAGGATTTGGAGGAGCGGAGGGTTCCCACCACTCTCAGGTCCTCTTTGAGGGGTGATAAGCCAGCCAAATGATCCATTTCATACCAGCAACCGGCTCGGGCCACAGGCAGGAAATGGCCACTGTGTCGTGCCAGCTGCACCCCTGCCCTTGTCCTGATGACTGCCATGGGCCCTGAGCTTATTGAGGGGTCATCCCTTTCCAGATCAGCCAGTAAGTGGTTTATTCCTGGTCCTGCTGACTGAGACCAAGGTGTGGTGGCCTTTGGGATCTGCCTACTGCCAGGAGGGAGGAAACCCACAGGGCTCTGAGGGACCCCGTGTAAATTTCCACTTCCGGGAAGAAGCTTTTCCTGGCCTCAGCCCACAGTGTCCTCTCCCTGCTGTGAACTCATGGCCTCCACAAAACATCCTGCCCTTCTTGGATTGCACTTCAGCCTTCACCCACCTCAGCTGGTGGGTGAATTATCATGCTGTTCACTTTATATAGAGAGATTACTTTGGGGGTGTCCATCTCATCTGCCCACACCATCAGCCCCAGAGCTTGGAATACTGGAGTGGATAGCCAGTCCCCTTCTCCAGGGGATCTTCCCAACCCAGGGAAAGAACCTGGGTCTCCCGCATTGCAGGCGGATTCTTTACCAGCTGAGCCACAGGGGAAGCCTGCACTTCTTGCTCATCCGACGTGAAAGAACAGAAGTCAGAACCCTAAAGTGCCTACTAAGCAGCCAGGCCCCCGGAGAGGATTTCCAAGAGTTGAGTGTCCTCGATGCCTCTTAGAAGTGACGTTACACCCTGTAGTTCGGGCTTGGTTGGCCTGGGTTCATGATGATGACGATAAGGTGTCCACCACGTGTCCATATGCATGCGTGCTAAGTCACTTCAGTCATGTCCAACACTTTGCAGCCCTCTGGACTGTAGCCCGCCAGGCTCCTCTGTCCATGGGATTCTTCTGGCAAGAATACTGGAGTGGGTTGCCGTTTGCTTCTCCAGGAGTTCGTCCCAATCCAGGGATTAAACCCACATCTCTTATGTCTCCTGCATTGGCAGGTGGGTTCTTTACCACTAGCATCACCTAGGAAGCCCACCACACCACTGAGCAGATATTGTCTCTTCCGACCTACTTGGCCCCAGGAGGTAGGCTGGACAGAGACCCATGGGTCAGGTGACAGTGATTTTCCAGAGTCTGCATGCCCACCTAGATCTGGCCAAGTTCAAAGCCCACCTATCTCCTCCTCTAGGTATGCCCCGCTTGCCTGGGGGCCAGCCTCTCTGAGCCAGGTGGAAGTGACACTAGAAAACCCTGTGTCTGGTAAGTCCCACCAGAAGACTGCTTGGGTGTCCGTGGGGTGAGCAAAAAATAGAAAACCCCTGACCCTCAATCCCAGAGATGCCTCCTCTTCCACGTCGCCTCCTATGCTGTGTTTTGCCTTGGGCTAGTTGGAGGGCCAGTTCTGCAGAGGGGGAGCACAGGCAGTGTCTGGGGGCCTTTTTCCCAGGCTCTGAGCTAAGGACGGGCACCCCTGGGGCCCGCCTTGAGCGATGGAGGGTCTGAAAGGGCCAGCCCACACCTGCCTCCCCTGCCCCAGCTCCCCGCGGGCCCTCTGAGGTCCGGCGGCTTCCCTAGCTCTCAGCCCTCCAGCCCTCCTGCCTCTCCGCGCAGCCCTGCTTCCTGCTCAGCGTTTTCTGGAGTCTGTGGGTGTTGGGCACAGACCCACGGCTGTCTCAGCATATGTGAGGGCCCATGAGGCCTCCACACGAGACTGAAAAGCTAGCGTCTGCAGAAAAGAGGGAGGGGTCATCTGCTTGCGATGTGCCCAGCACCACGGGGATGCTCACATGCCCCCCCAGACCTCAGTCTCCCCAGACTCCTCTGCGTTGATGTCACCGGTGAAGGGGAAAGAGCAGAGGTCAGGAGGCATGACTCCAACCCCTCCTCGGGGATGGTGAACTCCCCAACGTGGCAACTTGGGAGCTCTTAATGCCGTTGGTGGGAGGACAAGGTACCTCAGTTTGCAGCACGCTGGCCCAGAGAGGTCGTAAAAACCCAAAATCACACAGCAAACCAGAGGGAGAAACAGCCTGACCCCACCTAGCTGGGTTTATATATATAAACACACATATTCATTGGCTGTGCCAGGTCGCAGCTGCGGCACTCAGGATGTGGGAGCCGGTTCCCCGACCAGGAATCAAACCCAGGCCCCCTGCATGGGGAGCTCAGAGTCCTAGCCTCTGAACCACCAGGGAACTCCCTGAGATGGGTTTTAAGACACAGTGTCAACGAGTTCAAAGCCCTCCCAGGTCTGCAGGAAAGCTGAATGCAGGGTCTCCTCACTGAGCATCACTGGAGCCAGGGCCTCTGCATACGGCGGCTTCATGGCTCTCCATGACAACCCCGTAAGCCAGTCCCATCACCAGCCCATTCCACATATGAGGATACTGAGCCTGATGAAGAAGGAGGAGTGGATGGAAACCACCCACCTGGCTTGTGGTGCCAGGGGATTCGATGTAGCAGGCATTCTCACCAGCATTCCCTGCAGTTGTTGGTGTCCAGCTGCTAAGTCATACAACTCTTTGTGATCCCATGGACTGCAGCATGCCAGCCTCCCCTGTCCACCACTATCTCCCAGAGTTTGCTCAAACTCATGTCCATTGAGCCAGTGATGCAATCCAACCATCTTATCCTCTGTCGTCCCCTTCACCTCCTGCCTTCAATCTTTCCCAGCATCAGGGTCTTCGTATCAGGTAGCCAAAGTATTGGAGCTTCAGCTTCAGCAAGTCCTTCCAATGAATATTCAGGGTTGATTTCCTTTAGGATTGACTGGTTTGATCTCATTGCAGTCCAAGAGACTCTCAAGAGTCTTCTCCAGCACCACAGTTTGAAAGCATCAGTTCTTCAGCGCTCAGCCTTCTTGATGGTCCAACTCTCACATCCATACATGACTACAGGAAAAACCATAGTTTTGACTACATTGACCTTTGTCGGCAAATTGATGTGTCTACTTTTGAATACGCTGTCTAGGTTTGTCATAGATTTCCTTCCAAGAAGCAAGCGTCTTTTAATTTCATGGCTGCAGTCACCATCCGCAAGACCACAGCTGGTCCTCCAAGAGCTCTCAGCCTCAAGGGTGCAGTCTTCATGAGACCAGAAAAGCATTTCACAGGTGGGAAAGCCCTTGTTTTGCAGAAGGAAATGTTATAAGAGCTGGAATTCTGTTGCCCTGGGAGACAGGGTTCTATCCTTATCTGTTCAGGACCAGACAGGAAGCCAATGGTGAGGCTTGAAATGTCCACTTGGGAGACAGGCAGGCAGGGTTGGTGGGCCAGGCAGGTGGCTGGAGGGGGACGTGTCAAGAGGTGAGGAGGCTACAGGGCCCACCTGGCATGGCTGAGACACCTCACCTCTGCAGGCAGTGGGCTCAGACTGGCCAAGCCGGCACAGCCGGGATCTCAGAGCAGGCTCTGAGCTAGCCTCCCCTACAGAGGGAGACACGGGCCCGGCAAGGTCACGCAGGGAGGGCTCTAGGACTAGAAGCCAGGCCTCCTGGCCCCCAGGTCCGTGATAACCTCACTCTCTCTGCGGGGGCAAATGTGCGTCATGGGGCCTTGCATAAAACCATGTGCCTGGGGTGGCCGCTCCAGCCAAAGCCTCAGGCACACATTTCTTCTAGGTCTGATCAGCTGGCCTCCCCACCATCTCAGGCCCATGGATTCCCTCCCCTGTATTGACTGGACCCCTGGGCTGGACCCTCAGAAGACACTGGGGAACACAGCCAGGGCCCAGACAGACAACAGACCTGCTCCCCTCAGCACTCACATCCCCGTGGGCCCTAGAGATGCCAAGAATGATGAATGGAGGTATTAATTAACATGAATAATAAATAGGTACAAATTCATACTCGAAACAGTTATGAGTAAGTATTGATTGCTATAAATTAGGACGTGTATGAGTAAGTTGCTTTGATGTGCGTGTCCAGTAGGGACCTTGGGGAAGGGAGGGTGAAGGATGCATGTTCCAGGGGTGTGAGGGGTGTGATGGTGTGTGATGCAGTTAGAGTGTGTGGGTGACTGTGTGTGTAAATGAGTGTGTGTGACAGTGTGAGTTTGTATATGTGACAGTTGTGTATAACGGTGGGGTGCGTTTGTGTGTCTGGGAGGGGGTATGCACGTCATGTGTCCATGTGGGTGCGTGTATGGGTTGTGTAGTCATGTGAGTGACCGAAAGTGGTGCGGGTGTAGGTGAGGTTGTGTGTATATTGTGTATGGAGGTGTGTGCCTTGTCTGACGATGTATGTGAGAGTGTGAGTGCAGAGGGCAGTTTGCTGGTTGTGCGAGTGTACGTCTGTGTGAGTGTGCACGATGGTGCGCGTTCATGCGTGTCTGTGGGGGTGGATGTGAGCCGGTGTGTCTGTGGGTGAGAGTGTGCGTCCGTGCGGATGTGTGTGTGACGGTGAGTGTAGGGGGGAGCACGTTTGGGCCCACGTGGGTGGGCCGTAGGGGCGTGTGTGAGTGTGCATGTCTGTGCACGTGTGCGTGCTGGATGTTATTTTGGGGCTGGAGAGGATCCTTAATGAGCCTGTGGGATGAGCAGGGAGGGCGGGGAAGGGCTTGCTTCTCCCAGCCTGGAGCGCAAGGGCCAGTCCGCGTCCCCGGCTTCTCCATCGGAGCCGCAATTCGGGGCGACAAACGCCTTCTCAGGTCTCTGGAACGCACCCAGTCCCGGCAGGAGGGAGCAGCGGCGCCCAGGTCCTGGCAGCTGCCCGGGCAGCGAGCACGGGTGCCCCGCCTCCCACCCGCTCACCTGGCACCGCCCCCCTGCGGCCCCGCCCCGCCCGAGCGTCCTCGCGGCGGCGGGGCTGGGCATCACCGTCCCGCGCGCCGCAGGTGCGGGAGGACGCGGACGCCGCGCCTCCGAGGCTTGCTCGGCCCGGCCCCCGCGCGCGCCCCGCCGCCGCGAGCGACGGGGACGGAGGCGTGGTCAGCAGGCTGGGTGCGGCCTCGGATCGGGTGCGGCACTGGGAGTTCTCCAAGGTGCTAAAATAAACCCAGCGAAGGATCAGGTTTCCCGACCGAAATAACCCAGGAGCGGCCTTGGAAATGCGAACTGAGAAAGCGATCCGGGGCGGGAGCTGGCGGGGTTGGGGGAGGCGGTGATGAAAGATGCTTTTCGCAAGGCTGCCCCTCCCTCCTCTCCCCTCCAGCTCTGCCTCTCCTCAGAGTGGAGCTTCTCACCCCTCCCGTCCTCTTTTTGGGGCCATCACCCCCAGATAGCCCGCCTCCACATGGCCATCCATCTTTGTAGATCAGAGCCCAGCCAGCCAGTCATTCCATATACGTTTCCTGAGCTGCTAGGGGCCACCTGGGCTTCCCAGGTGGCTCAGTGGTAAAGAATCTGCCTGCCAATCCAGGAGACGTGGGTTCGATCCCTGGGTCGGGAAGATCCTTGGAGAGGGAAATGGCAACCCACTGCAGTATTCTTGCCTGGAAAATCCCATGGACAGAGGAGTCTGGTGAGCTACAACCTTATGGGGTCACAAAGAGCTGGGCACGACTGAGCGACTAAGCAATAACACCACCTAGATTCCAGGCTCCCTGGACACCTTGTGCCCCCAAAGGAACAAACAAGACAACAGGCCCTGCCTCATGGGCTCTCACTCTGCTAGGAGGACACGGGTGCTAAACCCATGCAGAGTAAGGAAGTGTATGACGGGTTAGAAAGAAAACTGACCAAGGAGAGAATTAAAGGGCAGGAGAGGGTAAGGGGTACTGGGGTGACTTTGAACCCCGAGGTATCCCACTGGCTCACGCCATGATTCAGGGAGAACCCCTTCACCTCTGAGCTCTGCTGTTCTCGTTTGTGCCTCTGGGACTAAAAGCCTATGAAGTTGCAGCAACAGTTGAGCACAGGTTTAGCTCTGAGTCTGCCGAGGAGCAATGTTGAGTACAAGTTATTGGTAAATACGCTCAGTAGTAGTAGTTGATCTATCTTAAACATTTAGAGACAATGAATAGCAAGTGTCTATGATGTATAAGCAGCTCTAGGCCCCAGGATGTGGCCAGAAAACCTCTCCTGCCTTCAAGTCACAGGCCGTGTAGCCCAGCGGTTGGGGCAAGGACTTTAGGCTGAGTCCTGAGTCACTTCATTGCACACCACACACTCCTCTCTCAATAACGGACAGGGCTAGAAGAGAGGTTATACGCACCAAGGGCCAGGTGAGGCGATGGTTCAGAGAGGCCAGGTGGTCTGCAGGCATGCAGCCACCTCTGTCCTGCCCATTGCTCTTGTGTGGGGAGGGGGGCCTGACACATAGCAGACCCCAAAAAGTGTTCCAGGGGCTTCCCTAGTGGGCCAGTGGTTAAGACACTGTGGTTCCAGTGCAGGGGGCACAGGTTCAATCCCTAGTCAGGGAACTAAGATCCCTCCTGCTACAAAGTCAGGAAAAAAAAAAAAAATTAAGTGTTCCAAGAGTAAGCGAATGAGTGAGGGACAAATGAGGCCAAGTGGATAGGGAACAGAAAAACTGAGGGAAACGGAAAAACTCACGGCTGGGAAAACAGCCTTCTGGCTCAGAGTTATAGGGATCAGCCAGCCCACATCTTAACTCTGGTCTTGCTTGATCAGCTCTGTGGCCTCGTAGGTGATGTCACCACTCTAGCCTTTTCTTCCTCGGCTCTAACACAAGAAGAGTATGGTTAGACGTGCCATGTTGGCTAGAAGTGTCTCTGACCTTGTCCTGGTTTTCTGGGTCTGGGCACTGCGGTAGGTGGCTTAGGTTGACCCATCAGATCTCACGGGCTTGCTTCCAAACACACCGTTTTATCTGGTACTTGCTGCTGTGGCCACTTATTTACATTCTGCCTAAGTGCACAGGGGTGCGTGTGTAAGGATGGCTATGCCATCTAGTACTTAATAGTTTTGAATAGTCACAAAGTAGAAACAATCTACATGCCTAAAAACAGAGAATTGCTTCTACAAAGTTTGGCCCATCCACATGACAAAGTACCAAGCAGTCGTTGAAAACTGATGGGTTGTCATGGAGACATTGCCAGGTCTATATTGTTACATGAAAAGGGAGAGGTTAAAAGGATATATAAACACAGTCATATTTTAAACGCATATCTGTTTATCTCTGTATTTGCTATACATAGATACAGTTTAATAGACATTCTTTCTGATTGTTAAAGTAATACTTGGTTGTCATAAAACATTTCAATAATTGGAAATGAGAAGTGCGAATTCCTTTGTAACCTGACCGTTCTCATGTTAACAGTTGTGGCACCCAGGCAATAGAGTTACTTTTTTTTTTTTTTTTTTTGCAGCACCATGCAGTGTGTAGGCTCTGAGTTCCCTGACCAGGGATGGAACCTGTTCCCCTGCAGTGGAAGTGCAGTCTGAACCGCAGGACCACCGAGGCAGTCCAGGGTTACACCTGTATTACATCATCTGTGTTCATTGACTTTATTGCTGTAAGACTGTAACATTTGACGATAAGGAAAAATAAGGCTATTGGTAAAAATATATTGTTTTGGAAACTGGCTAGTTATTTCACAGGTGTATATACTATCTCCCCAACTATACAGAACTATAAGCAGGAAGAGATCAATGAAAGCATCAATTCAATGGATGAATGAATTCTAAGATGCTCAGAAGTGGGATGGTGTAGCCTGTGGCAGGAGCTCATAAAGGGATGGTACCTGTTTCTCAGTTGCCTGAGAAGGTGAACTGGGTCACCCCAGCTTACAGATGGAGGGGCAGGTCTCTGTCTGAGTGAGCCCCCTGGGGGAGAAAGAGAGGCCGGGAGTGCTGGCAGGACTTATCTGTGGTCAGTAAAGTAGAGGAAGCTGAGCTGGGGTTTGAACCCAGGGTTGACCCAATCCAAAGCCCACTTTTCACCACTCCTGGGCCAAAGTCCAATCAGACTCCATGGCCCTCCCCAGAATGGAGCCCACTGAAGCCCTGGGAACCTGCCAGCAGCTCTTGCCAGGCCAAGATGCTGACACAGGCCTCTGGATATTAATAGCCCCTCTCTGGGCTGGGCTCCTCCTTCCCTCCCGAGGTCAGCCTGGATCATGGTCCCCACCCAGGAAGAGTGGGGTGAATGCCCTGGTGGAAAGCTGAGCGGGCACATCCCAGTCCCTGTGGCCTGCAACATCTGAGTCTGGAGGCCCCAGGGACTTCTTGGGAGTTGGGCCTCACCTCTTCTGGGTTTCACCCCACTGAGCCTCAGCTTCCTCATCTGTAAAGTGGGCATGACATCATGACTTAGCCGGAAGGTTGGTTACATGGTGTCATAAGCTAGAACACAGAGAGACCACGGTACACTGCCCGCTCACTGTGCGTTCTGCACCCGACTTCACGTGCGTCCGTCCAGGTTCAGGGTGGGGCCACGCAGGTCATCATGGCCACACCCAGGAAGGTGGGATGTGATTCAGTGTGGGACATCCTCCTCTGTGGCTGCATGGTCTGAGTGGAACATTCTAGAAGAGAAGTGCCAGGAATCCACAAGGAACCCCAGACTAAGGATTCCTGGGGTCTGGCTTCTCACCAGCCAGGTATGGAGGAGGGGCCAGACTTCAGGGGGGCAGGTGGGTGCTTCTGAAAGAGTCACTCAGAGGGAGAGAGTGCCGCCTTTGTAAAAAAAAGACCAGTTCCTAACCCGGAGGCTTGAAGGCTCGCTACGTGGCAGGGACCCTGCTCAGCATTGTACATCAGTGAGACAACATCTCTCTGACTTCACAATAGCCCTTGGAAGGTGGACACTAGTATTCCTGTGTTACAAGAGGAAAAACAAAACAGACTAGCCCAGAGAGGCCAAGTGACTTGCTAGAGGTCCTACACCTAGTTGGTGGCAGAGCCCCAGGTCATCCCCCGTCTGCCTGACTCTGGAGCCCCCAGGCTGGTCCCAGGCGACCAGAGAGCACGCACCCCACCCAGGCAGCTTCCTGTCCTTGGGAGTCTGTGGACCTGCTCCCTGGGAAGCTGTGGGGTGGGCCTGGGGCTTCCCAGGGGCAGGAGGGGGCTCCATGGTTGGAAGGAATCCTGTCCTCATCCCAGGCCTTGGCTGCTATAATAAATCATGACAGCAGGGCATTCGCTTCTAATTCTGCTGGTTGCCCTAAACCAGCGGCTTCCGTTTGAGCCCAGGCCCGGTCAGCCCTTAAAGGGCTGTCAGATTGGGTTTCCACAGCGAGGGAGGCCCGAATCAAACCCTGAATCCTCCAACTCAAATCGCTCTTGGCCTGCTCTTCTCTGGGTTGGCGGCCTCTCTTGCCCCCTCGGTCCATGTACCACCACGCGGGCTCCCAGACCTCACAGCAGGCAGGAGGAAGGCTCTCCCCTATCCGAGGCCACTCACCTGCTCTTCCTTCTGGGGGAAAGCCCCCCACGACCCCCAGGCCAGGCCTGGGGCCCTGTTCTATGATCCTGAAACATACCCGCGTGATGCTTGCAATCATTCACACATGTCATTCACTTAATACCTGCTGAACTATACTTTCTCCAGGGGACAGGGATGCACGTGGTGTGTTCCCTTTGCTACAGTGCCAGGCACCTTGTGTGGCACCAGGAGCTCGGAAAATATTTACAGGTTGCCCGAAGCTGCTACAGTGATCCCATCCTCCACAAAGCTCCAGGCAGCGGAGGCCACCTCCAAGGGGCAGATCCATTACCAACCAATTCATTACCCCTCCCTCGAATGGAAATCAAGTCTTACAGATTGAACAGTCGTGCACTGAAGCCAAATTCAAGACTGAAAAATGTCAAAACCCAGCCTGCCAGCTTAATGAAATGCTGGCACGGAGGGGAGGGGCTGGGCTCAGCCCCACCCCCAGCAGACCCAGAATGATGCTGTCAGTGACGTCATTCACCCCATCCGGTGTCCGGAGAAGCCTCTGGCCCGGGCTCTGCTGTCTGGTCCATGGGACCAGATCCAAGCCATCCAGGCCAGTGGGGCAAGTGGGCCTGGCTCCCTGGGCTCTGGGCTGCTCAGAAGGAAGCTGATTAAAGCAGGGGTAAGTCAGGGGCCCACCGCTGGGCCTCTGGCTAGGGGCTCATCCGAGGCCAGACCTGTAGGACTACATTTCCCAGAGTCCCCCAGGTCCCCCAGAGCGAGCCATTGGGAGATTTAAATAGCCCAGGCCCGAGGCAGCCAGGCCGCAGCTGTGGACGCGTGTGCCTCCCGGTGGCTCCATTGGCGCTGGCCGGCACTGGGGGGCTCGATTGGCTGCCCGGCTGGCACTGATATTCCCCAGGAGCCCGGTGGCAGCCGGAGGTAAACAGCCATGTGCAGGCCCGCTCTCTATATTTAACATCTGCCGAGGAGCCAGCAGGGAGGCAGACAGCAGGGGCGGCTCCGGCGCTCCTGTCTTTGGGGGAGAAGGGCCTCGCGGCCAGGCTGGTACCGGCCCTTGCCAGGCGATCGTCAACCATGCCAGCCTCCCAGAGCCGAGCCCGGGCCCGGGACCGCAGCAACGTCCTCAACCGGGCCGAGTTCCTGTCCCTGAACCAGCCCCCCAAGGGGGCCCCGGAGCCCCGCAGCTCGGGCAGGAAGGCCTCGGGCCCCTCAACACAGCCCCCAGCCCCTGGGGACGGGGCCCGCGAGCGGCGCCAGTCCCAGCAGCTGCCCGAGGAGGACTGCATGCAGCTCAACCCCTCCTTCAAGGGCATCGCCTTCAACTCCCTGCTGGCCATTGACATCTGCATGTCCAAGCGCCTGGGGGTGTGCGCAGGCCGGGCCGCGTCCTGGGCCAGCGCCCGCTCCATGGTCAAGCTCATCGGCATCACGGGCCACGGCGTCCCCTGGATCGGGGGCACCATCCTCTGCCTGGTGAAGAGCAGCACGCTGGCCGGCCAGGAAGTGCTCATGAACCTGCTTCTGGGTGAGTGCACCCGCCCGTCGTCCGCCACCCACCCTGCCAGGCCTTGGGAGGGAGCCGGACCCACCCCGCCCCTGCCAGGGCCAGTGGGGCCCCTCAGAAACTGACTGGAACAATCTAATGAGGTTAGCAGGAAAGGTGCCCCAGAAACAGGCAAGCCTCCGGCTTGGGGAAAGAGGGAGCTGAGGAAGTCCAGACCATAGTCCCCTGCAAAGTGGGAGCCTTGAGAATGCAGAGCCCCAGCGGGAACTTCTGAGGAAGAGCTCTGCCCTGGGCAAAGCACATCGCTGACCAGAAGCAATTTGGAGGGGGTGCCGGAGGCCTTGAGGGATGTGTCCAGGAGTCTGGCGGGTGCTCTGGAGTGGGATGTCTAACCCTGTCACTCCCATCCCATGGATAGGTCCTTGAGTTCCTAGGCTGCTTGCAGGCAGCAGTTGGGAGCTGCCCACCCTCCCCCATCACCCTGCTTGGCTCAGGGACCCTGAAAGCCCCCTGGGATCCCTGGCAGGTGTGGGGGTGCAATCTGGGGCTCCCACCCACTCAGGGCCTCCTGGAGTGCTTACCTGCTACTTCCCTCGGGGAGTCGCTGGAGGAGAGGACCTGGGGAGCTTTGGTTTGTTTGCAAAGTCTTTGCCACCGGCGTCTCGGTCGAGCACTGCCCCGTGCCAGGTGCCACGTGGGCCCATGTGGAAGGCAGGCCCTCCCCTCTACCCAGGAGGTAATGCCCAGCCCCCGTCTGGCCCACCCTCCGGGCGCCTCCAGATCCCCAAGGTGCTCGGGCCCCTCTGCCGCCACCCTCCAAGCTGGGCCATGTTAACCTCCGGGCCCTTCTCAGCACAGCCACCATTTGGGACACAAGTGGGGGGCGAGGGGGCATGGCTCAGGCTAAGCCAACACTGACAAGGGGTCCCAGTACCGAAGGGATGTGGGTTGGACCCCTGAGAACTGCCATCCAGGAGAAGTTAGAGTAGCTGTGAGTCTTCCTGCTCGGGTCTCAGAGCATCTGGGGTGGGTGCTGCTGGTGGGATGTGGGAAGGGCGAAGCAGCAGACGTTCACGCAGGACATGCCGGGTCTGGTACCTCGGTGTTTTCTTGTGCTTGTTCCTAAATGATCCGCGTTACTTGCTGTTATTCCCAAATAAGTAGTCACAACGTGGCTGCTGCTCTTCCTGTTCCCACTTCACAGATGAGGAAACTAAGCCTCCTGGAAATAAAGCAACCTGGCCAAGACTTCAGAACTTGAGATTTGCACCAAGTCTTGCCTGACATCCCGGCCTGTGCTCTTTCCGGGCACCTGGAAAGCCCTGGGCTTGGGATGGAGGGGCAGAGCACGGTGGCCGGGGGGTTTTGGGGGGCAGCGCAGAACCATGGTCTTGCCATCTAGTGCCCGTTGAAGCCTCAGACAGAGCAATGACTCAAGAAAACTGTGAAGGGAGGGTGCGGTCAGGTTGCCTGGTGTCCAAGGATGAGCGTGGGAAAGTGTCCTTGAGCCTCTCTCTCAACCCCGCTCCCTAGACCCGTCCGCACGGTCCATCCGTGTGTGATGTTGGAAGTGGTGAAGCTGTGCTGGTGATTTATTCAGCACTTACTATGTGCCTGGTTTTTCATAAACCACGTCATCACATATCATCCTCACCACAACGCCCAGGGAGAAGCTGCTATTCTCCCTGTTTAAAGAGGGAGAAACTGAGGCAAACAGAGACGCTTTGCCCTCAACCATGTGTCTAGTTAGTGATGGAGCCGGGACTGGAACTGACACCACTCTGGCCGCTCAGGACGAGGCTTCCGGCTTTTACCAGCAACCAGATTCTGTGCACACAAAGTTGTTTGTTTTGTAGGACAGAGAACAGGATTCGAGAACTCTCCCTTCTTGAACAAGAAGGATAGTTGTTTCTCAGTTTTTAAAAACATCATTTAGTGATCTCCACTTAGATACCAAGTACTATGCCGTGGATGTCTTGTGTTTCATGATGTTAAAATCTTTTTAATGATAGTATAATGTAAATTTTAATATACCCACTACACAGATGAGTTAACTGAGGCTCACAGGAGTCGAGGGATTTGTCCAACCCCACATATCTGTAAGTGGTAGACCCAGGAACCAAGACAAGTCCTCTAGGCTACAAACCCCTTGCCTTCCCGCTCCCTTTTGGTCTGCAGGTCGGGCAGACCAGTCCACATTGAGGAGATACCTGCAGAGAGGTCTCCCTTTTACCAGCAGTTTTGCTGGTGTATCCAGGTACCAAGACCATGGAGGGAAAAAGAGCCTGGCCCAGAGAAACTGCTCAGAGCAGGCAGGGTGGTCTGTGGACCTGCATTCTCGGTGGGGATGTGGACCCAGAAAAGCAGCAAATAACCAAGCTGGGTTGATCCCACGGCTCTGCCCTGCCCTGCCAAGAGCAGCTGCCCACACTGCCTTCTGCCCGGGATGGCAGACCGCCCTTGAGGGAAAAGCTGCACAGAGCAGTCTATCCCTTAGTCTTTGGGACCCTGGGCCTGGGGGCAGGGGCTTTCAACCCTGGAGCCCTGAGGTTGGTATGGACTTGTCCTGGTCCTCTCCCTGACCCTTCCTCACTCTGGTCAAGTCAGTTCCCATCGCTGAGCCTCAATTTCTTCATCTGTACATGGGGCGTCAGGGCTGTGGTGGGGACTCAAGAGGAGCTGGCAAAGCACCAGGCACAGTGGGTGGCAGGTGGACGTGGGCACTGCAGGGCCCAGAGGGATGAGGGGCCCAGCCCAGTCCTGCCTGCCTGCTCTGAGCACCAGGCATCCAGCAGAATCCTGGGGGCAGAGCCTCCATGGTACCGTTGAGACCCCGGCTCTCCTCGGCCCCGAAGGGGAAAACTCAGGAGCCTTGGGAAACGGAGCTCCAGCCACTGGACCCGGGAGAGTCCCAGCTGGGCCGGGAGGAAGTCCTCCCTTCTGCTCCCCGAAATCCACCTCCCTTGCGGAGGGCTATGATGTGTTGCACAGACCTGGAAGCCTCAAAGCCAAAAGGGGTCTTAGCAGCTGGCACGAGCTTGGCTCCAGAGTTGGCTGGACCTGGGTGCACATCCCAGCCCGGCTGTGGGACCTGGGGCAAGTAACTTGGCCTCTCTGAGCCTCATTTTCCTCATCTGTCTAGTGGGTTGCTGGGATACTCCCCTGAAGAATTACACATGGCACATACCCACGCCAGCTAATGCTTGTGGAAGGCAATCAACATTAGCACCCTCATCACCATTGCCATCGTCAAAAGAAGTCCCAGGTCCAGGGTCGATCCAGGTCCCCTCCAAGCTCTAGGCACCTGTGACATGACCTGATTCCCCCTTTGTCCTCTCTCTGCAATGCCCGGCTTATGATCCCAAAGCAGGCAGGTAATAGGGGACCTGGGCCATCCCCATTCACCAGACCCATCCTGGTTTCCCCCCCGGGCCCATCTTCAGGAGGAAATGGTTTCCATGTCTTATTTCCATGATCTATAAAATAATCCTAATTGAAATGTCCCTGATTATGAAAACTATATATTCCTTCTTTTGTATGTCATTTTTTTTATTGTGGTAAAATAGATGTAACCTAGAACTTACCGTTCCAGCCATTTTTAAGTGTACACCAGTATGCAGTACAGGCTTCCCACGCGGCTCAGCGGTGAAGAACCTACCTGCCAGTGCAGAGGACTTGGGTTCCGTCCCTGGGTCGGGAGGATCCCCGGGAGAAGGAAACGGCAACCCACTCCAGTACTCTTGCCTGGGAAATCCCACGGACAGAGGAGCCCAGCGGGGCTACTGTCCATAGAGTCAGAGACGACTCAGCAACTAAACAGCAAGAACGTTCAGCACATTCTCACTGTTGGGCAACCACCACCATCATCTCCAGAACTTGGCGATCTTCCCAAGCTGAGTCTCTATGTCCATAAACACTAACTCCCCACTCCCCCTGCCCGCAGCACCCAGCACCCACACTTTCTGTTTCTGTGGGTCTGATTCGTCTAGGGACCTCGTGTCGGTGGCGCCGCACAGTGTCTGCCCAGTGCCAGTCTTGTTTCCCTAAGTACCCCGTCCTCAGGGTGCAGCCGCACCGTAGCAGGTGTCAGCGTCTCCTTCTTTAAGGCTGAATGGTGCTCCATGGTGTGGAGGGACCATGTTTTGCTTATCCAACATCTGTTAGTGGACCCTTGGGTTGCTTCTAGCTTCTGGCTATTTTGAATAATGCTGCTCTGAACGTGAGGGTACAGATATCTGTACAAGCCCACGCTTCCACTTCTTTCGGGTGTACACCCAGGATGGAATTGCTGGAACAGATGGTAACCCCAGGTTTAATTTTTGAGGAACCCCCCAGGCTGTTTTCCACAGCAGAAGAACCGTTTTACATTCCTGCCACCTGTGCACAAAAGCTCCAATTTCTCCACAAGTGTTCTTGGCCAGCATTTTTTTTTTTTAATAATAGCTGTTTTAATGGGTGTGAAAAGTGGTGTCTCATGGTGGTTTTGATTTGTGCTTCCTTAGTGATAAGTGGCGTTGAGCGCCTTTTCATTATGTATCGTTACGATAAGGAGAATTCAAGCCAAGACACATGACAAAGCAAGGGAGGAATTCCTTGGTGGTCCAGTGGTTAAACCTCCAAGCTTCCAATGCAGGGGGTGAAGTTTCAATCCCTGGTCAGGGAACTAAGATCCTGCATGCCTTGAGGCCAGAAAAAATTTTAGTTAAAAAAAAAAAGAATGTCTCCCTTAAGCCCCTTCCCCAGGAATAACCGCTGCTGCAGTTTGGGTCATGAGTCTCTGGATGTTTCTGTTTGCTTCTAAAATGACCTCCTGCCGTGTTTTGCCCAGCTTGGCCTCATTCTCACAGCTCTTTCAGGCCTGCTGGGCCACCGTACCTCCCATCTGGGCCCCTCTGAATCCCTTCGCATCAAGCATGAGGGGTTCGAAAACCAGAATCAACTCCCTCAGCCTAGCAGCACTCCCCTGCCAACTCCCTGCAAGCATCTCACAGCATCCCCTCCCCCAACCCAGCCCCTGCTCACCCACCCCCCAAATAATCTGTTCTTTCAGCTCCCCCAGCCCCTGCTCTGGGGGACAGCATAGGTGACAAGCCCTCCGCGAGGCTTGCATAGCCTGTCCCTAGTTGATGGATATTTAGACTGATCCCAAACCCTCACTGTCGGGAGCACTCCAGCTAGAGACACCAGCTCAGTTCCGCAGAAAGAGAACGTTTTCCACCCTTCCCGTCTCATCATCTCAGTGCAGCTCAGCAAAAAGGTCCCTCCAGTTGGTCTCTGGCCGCCCCCAGACGGGGTCAGGGCCCCCTTGTAGGGAGGGGAGCTACTGGGGGGGCCCCCTTCTGTGTCACTCAACTCCCCCAGCCAAGCCTGGTGCCCTTAGACTTCTATCTATACCCATGATTTTGTTTTCCTTGCGCCCAGGCGGTCTTCTGAGATGAATCAAGCCACTTTAATATCTGGGTTCTTCAGGTGAGAATTAGGGAAACCTGCAAAGTTCTAGAACTCGCTTCCAGCCAGGGGAGTTAGGGACAGACCGGGACACTCGTGTCAGCCCCCCAAGCCTGGGCACCGAGGGCCGGGGCAGGGTGTCTGACTGAAGGCAGGGCCACTGTGGTCAGGAAAGATGCCCAGTTTGTACACACACACACACACTGCTCACACCAACAGAGCAGAGGTCCCAGTGCCAAATGCCTGGAGTGTTTCTGCCTCCTCTCAGGGTTTCCCTTCCATCAGCCTGTCTGCTCACTGCCCACCTCCCCAGAGCTCTGTTCTTTTACAGCAGTGTACTGGTTTTTAAAATAACTGTTGCGTGCGCGTACGCATGCCCTAAAACACACAAGACATAAAATTTGCCATTTTAACCATTTTTAAGTGTCCAGCTCAATGGCATTACGTTGTACAGCCATGCCCACCACCCATCTCCTGAATTTCTTTCATCTTCCCCAGCTGAAACTCTGCACCCATTAAGCACTAACTCCCCAGCCCCTGGCATCCTCTAATCTACCTTCCCTCTATGAATCTGCCTGTCCTAAGGACCCCATGAAAGTGGAATCATGCAGCATTTGTCCTTTTGTAAAAATAACTTTTTAAAAACGTACACAGGTCATGCCTCTTCACAGTCAGGAAATAATGTTAATGCAGAATTACAGAAAGACAACAAAAATGAGCCTCATCCTCCTACCCAGTGAGAAGCACAGTTAACATTTAGAGCGGTGCCTTCCAGACTTTTTTCACTGCGTATAGACACATTTACATCTTAATTTTACAAAAACGGCATTATCCTACTGTAAATCTGGTGTGGTCATTGGCCTTTCCACTTAAACCCCAGAGCTGTCCTTCCGTGGCTATAAATACACATCTGCTTCATCATTCGCAGCGGCCCCAGAGCGCTCCGTCGTCTAGACTTGGCCGCAGTCTGGCCCATCTGTCTCCAACTCAAGGGCATCAGGTTGGTGCGGGGTTTTCAGCATCACGAAGGATGCTGCAGTGGACATCCTTGACCGTGAATCGTGTCTCCCTATTTCCCAGGGAGACAGTCCTACCCATGGAAGGGCTGAGTCAAGGGAGGCCTGCCGTAGAGACTTCTGAATCTGAATCCAAAGCCCTTCAGAAAGTTTAGACCAATTTACACCACCACCACCACCCCAGAGCACCAACTGGGCTATTGCCCCAGTTCCTAGAGGGAATAGAATGGGAGATCAGAGGCCACAAGAGTGGGTACCCCTCCTCCCAGCCCCAGGCACTGTCTGCTCCTGGCGGGGTCCACAGCTGCCCCTTCCTCCCTCCTCCCTGGCCTGCCCTGCTGCTGAACTGGTCCCATGGTGAGCATCTCAGGGGGAGCAGCCAAGCTCGAGGGACCGGGAGGAATCTCCCCAGCAGCAGCCCCGCTCACCAGAGTGGGAGAGAAAGTGAGCGCCAAGGCAGGTTCTTGCCACCTCTGAGGCACCCGCACATCAGGGTAATAGTTGTGCTTCCTACAAGGGGGTTAGGCATCTGAGCCACCCACCTGGTGAGAGGGGCAGGGAGTGGAGATTGTTGGTGGGGGCCCAGCCCTGCAGACCAGGCAGCCTTCAGAGTAGCTTCTGGAACGACCCCGTTCTATCAACGAAGGGAGGAAGCTCAGCGGGAGGGCTGTGCCAAGGTCATGAAGTTCACAAGCAGCTGACCTTGAGGCCCGCCTCTGATCCTGGAGCCCAGGCTTGCAGCCTCTGCCCTACTTGATGGCAGTGAGCGGAGACCCGGGGAGGTTAGGCCACCAGCCTGGGTCACACAGTGCTGCGGTTTTGGCCCCTGAACTTGCTGCCAAGCAGACCTGTCCTCATAGGCAGGGGGCCCTGCCTCCCTCCTGGTCCAGAAAGAATACCCTGTGAGCGGAATTCGCGGAGCCTTGAGTGACGGAGCCATTTGCTTCTATTTCCGGGCGCCAGGGTATGTGCTGACGTGTTAGAATCAGTCACAAGAGTGCTGGCCACGGTGCTGGGGGAGGGGAAGGCAGCCTGGGGGTGCAGTGGGGGGAGCTTGCGGGGGAGGCCCCAGGGCCATCAGCTCTGCTGGGGAGCCACCCCCCACAGCCTCATCTACACCCAACCCTCAAAACCCGGTAGCAGCAATAGTAGGGGGAGAGACCACGGGTTCATCACACCTGTAGAGAAGCCCCCTTTAACTTACTGCCCATCTCTGCACCCCCCTGCCCTCAGTCATCTGGTACCCTGCCAGCCTGGTTCACCAGCCCCAGGCCTGGCCCTAGCCTAACACACTCAGGAAGCAGTGGGACCCAAGACCTATAGGTCAAGTGAATGAATGAAGGGCCCCGAAAGCCCAGGGCAGAGGGGCAGTTTTCACCTTATGGCCTCAAGGGACAGAGCCAGCCAAAAATAACAGATTTCCAAAGGCCCAGATGTGGGGTTTTCAAATCATGGCACACAGCCAGCCTCAGAAGCCTCTCAGGGGACAGGGGACGCTCCCCCATTTCCAATAGCCCCAGTGACAGCCATGGGGCTACTTCTCTTATCCGTTCATATGCTGAGTCTCTGTTGTTCAGTCACTCAGGCATGTTGGACTCTCTGCGACCCTGGGCTGCAGCACGCCAGGCTTCCCTGTCCTTCACCATCTCCCAGAGTTTGCTCAAACTCAGGTCCACTTCTTTGCGACCCTGGACTGCAGCATGCCAGGGTTCCTTGTCCTGCACCATCTCCCAGAGTTCGCTCAAACTCGTGTCCATTGAGTCGGTGATGCCATCCAACCCTCTCATCCTGTCGCCCCCTTCTCCTCCTGCCCTCAATCTTTCCCAGCATCAGGGTCCTTTCCAATGAGTTGGCTCTTTGCCTCAGGTGGCCAAAGTATTGTAGCTTCAGCTTCAGCATCAGTCCTTCCAGTGAATATTCAGGGTTGATTTCCTTTAGGTTTGACTGGTTTGATCTTGTAATCCAAGAGACTCTTAAGAGTCCTTCAGCACCACAATTCGAAAGCATCAGTTTTCTGGCACTCAGCCTTCTTTATGATCCAGCTCTCACATCCCATTGATTACACGACTGTTGGAAAAATCATAGCTTTGTCTTACATTGGGAAAAAATGTTTTGCTGCTAAAAAAGTTTGAAAGGTGTGGGTCTAGCTCGATTCCTCGCCCATTGGTCTCGACAGTCCTCGAGGAGAGCTGGGACACCTGGCCTGGGGGCAGCGGGCAGCAAGGCAGAAACCCACCTGGCCTCCAGCCTCTACATCAGACTGAAGCCCTGAGCCCAGCTCCCCGGTCCCAGGCAGCCTGTGGAAGAGCAGATGCTGCCCCTCCCCCCTGCTTCCTCCTAGAACCCAGAGGCTTCTTCTGGGCACCTCTGCTGCAGTCCACACTCGTCTGGGAAAGCAGATTCATGCCAGCGAGAATTCACCAACTTGCTGAGCCCTGGTTTTCAGCTGAGAAACCTGGTCACTAATTAGATAGATGGCCCACATGGCTTAGACGGTAAAGAATCTGCCTGCAATGTGGGAGACCTGGGTTCAGTCCTTGGGCTGGGAAGATCCCCTGGAGAAGGGAATGGCAGCCCACTCCAGTATTCTTGCCTGAAGAATCCCATGGACAGAAGAGCCTGGCAGGCTACAGTCCATGGGCTTGCAAAGAGTCAGATACAACTGAGCGACTCACACACACACACACACACACACACCACATTTTCCTAGTGGCCAGTGTCACGGTTCTGTTTAGGGGCCCCATCCTGATCCACATCAGTCCCACCCCCAAGCCACCAGCCTAGGGTGCTGTGACCTTCCTTCAGGTGCTGAGGGTCTCGGAACCAGATCATTTTGACGCTGATGGGACCTCAGAGAAGGAAGTCCTTTTGCTGGTGCACTTGCTCAATACAGCCCAGCCTCCAGGGTCTGAAAGCCTGGCTCAGGCCAGGCTGGGGCTTTGGAGAACAAGAGCAGCTGTGCCCTGGACCAGCATGTACCGGGCTATTCTAAGTACTTCATAGACACTAGGAGCTCATCTCATCCTGCGAGAACCCTTGTTACAGGTGGGCAGACTGAGGCTCCTACAGGTGAAGGCACTTGTTGAGCCGAGGAGCTGGGACTGGAACCCCACCTGTGACTCTGAAACCTGCCAAGTTTAACCCCTTACCTGTGAACTGCCTCCTCCCCGGGTGGCGACAGCCTGTCATGAGGTCGGGGAGCGGCCTTTCTGGCCTGGAAAGGACTGGCTGCCTCCTCTCGGCCTGGCCTCGTCCCTTCGCTGCTCCATTGGGCTCAGGGTCCCCGGGGCTCAGATGCCACCACCTTCCTTCAACTTCCACTTGCCCTTTTGGTCCCCTATGTCCTGCTGGGACTGTGGCCCCTGTGTCCTATGGACTCTAGATGCGCCCAGCCTCAACCTGGGTTAGCAGCCTGCATGCTGGAAGGTCTGAGCTCCTGGGAACAAGTTGCCATGGGAACATGGTGCAGAGGGGGCGGGGCATACAACAAGGTGGGCTCCCTCTGTTAGACTCCTCCCCGCCTCCATGGACCAGCAGCCTCTGCATCCACCACTTCCTGCTTCTGCCCCCTCCCTGGGTGGCCAGGATGGACAGACATCAGCTGGCCCTGTGGCTAATGAGAGGGGCAGGCCCCAGGGAGGCCAGGGCTTCAAATCCCCAACGAAGACCCCAGACTGCAAGCTGCAACCCTGCAGAGGGCAGGGAAAGAGGAGTCCTGCTCTGCCCAGGGAGCGCAGTGCTACCCAGGTGTCTGGAAGTCCAGCCCACGGACCACCAGATAAATACCCTGGGACACTCCAGACACTGCAGCTGGCCAGTTTCAAAAGCAGGTTACAGAACAGTGTGTGTGGAGCATGTCACAGCTTTTATTAAATCAACGCTCTGTAGGTGGAGAGAAGGTTCTGGGATGGTGGCTATCTCTGGGTGGCAGAATTACAGGCGATTTAAAATTTTTAAAATTCTGTCTCCTGTTTTATAAGTTTTCTACAGTGAACATCAATTGTGTCATTTTTTCCCCAAAGTTTTTTTTTTTTTTTTTCCCATTTCTGAACAAGAACAATTGCAGGGCAACAATTTTGGTTATCTCCTGCCAAGTTTCCAGGGAAGCCTCCAGCGCTAGGCTGCCCTGATCTGTCGTTTGATACTAACCTTCCACCCTTCTCTGGCCCTCCTTGTATGCTAGGCCCTGGGGGCACCACCTTGTCTGGTCTGCTGGGGCATCCCTGTTTTAGCCCTGAACCTCTTATGTCCCCCAAACGTTTCTGTCCCAAGCAAACCCAGGACAGTCAGTCACCCTGCAGGCACCGCGCCAGATCTCTGGATGCAGATGGTTGTGATCTTGCCCTAGAGGTGAGAGAAGTTAGATGCCTTGCCCAAGGTCACAGGAGGCTCCACGGCTGGGACTCAAACCTGGGTCTCTGGGACTCTTGTGAGGCCCCACCTTGGCTGCCCAGGTGAAACTGGGGCCTTGGCTTGGGGCCCTCGTCTAATGGCCCAGAGAGGCAGGGCACCCTCTCCAAGGCCACACAGCGGGGTGCTGGTGGGGGCTGAATGGATAGAGATTCCTGTCTCCCTCAGGCTCCCCAAGTGGGAAAAAGCCCACCCCTCTACCTCCAGCCAGTACTCAGCTAACATGTGGAGACCTGCCCTTCCGTGTCTGATGCTGAGCAGAAGCCAGTGAACAAAACAGACACGGCTTGGCCCCACCTCCACGAAGGGATGATGTGAGGGAGGGAGCGAGAGCTGACGAGGAGCTGCTTACTGCCCAGGGGGGAAGCGCGGTGAGGATGACAGAGCGGAAGTCAGAGGGAGGGGAAAGGGAGCATCCGGACAGGAAGAGGAGCAGAGTAGGATGCTCAACCTCCAGGGCTCCTCTCGTCCCTGTAAAGGGAGGGCAACAGGGCTCCACTGCCTTGGGAAACAGTTTGGTGGCTTCTCAGGAAGTTCCACATCGTTACTGCATGATTGGCGGGCTTCCCTGGTGGCTCAGCTGGTAAAGAATCTGCCTGCAATGCGGGAGACTGGGTTCGATCCCCGGGTTGGGAAGATCCCCTGGAGAAGGGAACGGCTACCTACTCCAGTATTCTGGCCTGGAGAATTCCACAGTCTGTGGGGTCACAGTCGGACATGACTGAGTGACTTTCACTTCACTGCAGGATGGTGCAATTCTACCCGTAGGAATGTGCCCCCAAAGAACTGCAAACAGGTTCTCAAACAGTCCTCATCCACAAATGTTCATAGCAGCATTGTTCACCACAGCCAAAAGGGGCAGGCCACCCAGACGCCACCAACAGATGAATGGATTAAAAAAAATTGTGGCAGGTCCAGACAGTGGAATAATAGGCAGCCATAAAAAAGGAGTGGAAGTTTTGATGCCTGCTGCAACATGGATGGGCCTCAAAAACATTACGGTACGGGAAAGAAGCCAGACCCGAAAGGTCTCACATTGTATGACTCCATTCATATGAAATGTAGGGGACAGGCAAATCCACAGAGCCGAAGGCAAATCAGGGGTTGCCAGGGGCTGGGGGAGGCAGACGGGGACCGATGGCTTAATGGGGACTGGGTTTCCTTTTGGGTGATGAAAACGTTTTGGAACTCAAGAGAGGTGGGTGTTTGCCCAACGCTGTGAATCCACTAGAAGCTGCTGAACTGTACCCTTAAAAATGGTTAATCGTATTCATAGTGTTAGTTGCTCGGTCATGTCCAACTCTTCGTGGTAGCCCACCAAGCTCTTCTGTCCGTGGGATTCTCCAGGCAAAAATACTGGAGTGGGTTGCCACTTCCTCCTCCAGGGGATCTTCCCAACCCAGGAATTGAACCCAGGTCTCCTGCACTGCAAGGGGATTCTTTAAAGTCCGAGCCACCAGGGAAACAGTTGTACGCATGGATCTCACTTCAACATAGAAAAGATAGGTATGGTGACACCCTGTTCTTGAGACTGGAGGGGACTTCAGTGAAGTTCTTAGGGAAAAACCAGCAGCCCAGGGCCCCTTTGGTCAGGATGAGATTCTCCAAGGTGCCCAGAGTGGCCCGCGAGACCCCTGCTCACCGCTCTCTCATTCAGCACCTTTACCTGTCCAAACACCCCAGGGAGGGCTTCGCTAGTGGCTCAGTGGGAAAGAATCCACCTGCAATGCAGGAGATGCAGAGATGCAGGTTTGATCCCTGGGTCGGGAAGATCCCCTGGAGGAGGGCACGGCAACCCACCCCAGTATGCTTGCCTGGAGAATCCCCCGGACAGAGGGGCCTGGCGAGGCTACAGCCCGTGGGGTGGCAAGTGTCAGACACGACTTAGGGACTAAACCGCCACCACCATATCCCAGGGGAGTGTGCTCCAGGGAGAGGAAACAGCCACACGCGACGGCCCCGAGGTGGGAACCTTGCTGGGAGGTCCAAGTGGCCCAAGGGAGGAGGGGGTAGGGTGGGAGGGGGCAGGGTGGCGCTAACGACCTGGGGGCCCCCCTCTCCTGCCTGCAGCCCTGCTCCTGGACATCATGACGGTGGCCGGCGTGCAGAAGCTCATCAAGCGGCGAGGCCCATTCGAGTCGAGCCCCAGCCTCCTGGACCACCTCACCATGGACGTGTACGCCTTTCCCGCTGGACACGCCAGCCGCGCGGCCATGGTGTCCAAGTTCTTCCTGAGCCACCTGGTGCTGGCCGTGCCGCTGCGCGTCCTGCTGGTGCTCTGGGCCCTGTGCGTGGGGCTGTCGCGGGTCATGATCGGCCGCCACCACATCACTGACGTCCTCTCCGGCTTCGCCATTGGCTACTTCCAGTTCCGCCTGGTCGAGTTGGTGTGGATGTCCTCCAACACCTGCCAGATGCTCATCTCTGCCTGGTGAGCCGCCTGTCCATGGGGTGGCCCATCGGAGGACACGGGGCTGGCAGGCCAGGGGGAACCGGGCCGCCCCAGCTCATCCCCTCAGCCCCATCTTGGTTGGAGGCTGGTGACGTCAGATGGGCCCGCCAGTGACCATCCCATCCCTCCCACTGTGCGGGGCACCCCCTGCCCCCTTAATCAGACTCTGAGTCCCTCTGTAGACGAGCTGGGGCCCAGCTGTGGGGACAGCCCTGCTGAGCTTCTGCTCTGGAGGGTACCAGGCCAGAACCACGCGGGGGGCCAAGTCTCGTCTTGTCCTTTCATCACCACAACCGTTGAGTTCCTGGCTGTGCCCACCTCACCGCAGCACGACGCCTGATGAAATACCCACAGCCCTCCGCCCAACACAGGTGCCATCCCCATTAACGGTCACCAACAGCTTACTTAGGGCAGTGCTTTCCAAAGGGTGCCCCATCGGACACCTGCCTGCAAGATGCCTTGGGAAGAAAAATGGTCTTGTGGTCAAACAAATTTGGGAAATGCTGTATACACACTGGACGTCCACGGGGGCCGGGACTGTCCTAAAGGCTCTGACAAGTCCTGCAGAAAAGCTGCTTGTCAAACCTTGTTTAATCCATGTTTCCTAAACTTATTTGACCACAGAACCCTTTTCTCACAGAACAGCTAGGAGCCCTCCAAGGAACCATGTTGCTCCAGGGGCGTTTGGGGAGATGCTGCCCAGGAGCAGAAGGGCCTGAGGCATGAGCTGGCCTCTCCTGGTGCCGGGCCCTGGAGCCCGGGGAGACCAGGTGTCTGGGCTGCTGCCCACGGAAAGCCTTGGGCGGCGGTGCTGATTTGGCCCCCAGGGGCCGGACTCTGAGTGACCTAATAGGTCGTGTCCAGGTCAGCCGTGCTGGATGTGCAATTCACGTGACAATACAGATGACATGCAGACATCTTGCCTGCGTGGGTGTTTTTCCTTCTCTGATGCAAGTTTCCAGGTGGGAGAGTCCCTGTTAACTTGAAGGTAGGGGAGCCGGTTGCTTTACCCCCAGTCAGGCCACAGGGTCAGGTGGTCAGGGAGCAGTGGGCTCCTGGGGCTGAGTTGCCCTTCTCCCCGAGGTCTGTGCTAGGGCTCCCTCCATCCCCAGGCCCTGCACTGGCCGCTCTACCCCAGGGCCTGGTTCTGATCAGTTTGGGAAGCCCTTACCATGGTACCAACGGAGAGCTTCCCTGGGGGCCAAGACCCCCCTCGCCCCCGGCTGGCCAGGACCCTGCCCCAAGGATGTGGTCAGTACCAGGACAGGGGAGGCGGGACGAGGGAGACATCAGGGCCGACCAACCGTGGATTCCTCTCCTGGCTGTAGTTAAGGAAGAGCCACAGGCGGGCAGCTTAAAACAACCATGGCATGCTCTCTCTCAGTTCTGGAGGTTAGGAGTCCAGACTCGAGGTGTCAAGAGGGCCACGCTGCCTCGGAGACTCTGGGTAGAATCCTTAAGAATCCGCCTGCAATGCAAGAGACCGGGGTTCAGTCCCTGGGTTGAGAAGATCCCCTGGAGAAAGGAATGGCTACCCACTCCAGTGTTCTTGCCTGGAAAAGTCCATGGACAGAGAAGCCTGGCGGGCTACCGATGGAGCGACTAACCCTTCACTTTCACCTCTTCCGGTTTCTGGTGCTGGCTACGTCACTCTAATCCTTGCCTCTGTCATTTCGGGGCATCTGTTGTCCATCTTCTCTTCCTATTGGACTAGGGCCCACCCCACTCAGAATGGCCTCATCCTAACTTACATCTTAATCACGTCTGCAAAGGCCCTTTCCAGATATGGTCACGTCTGTAGGTGCTGGGAGTCAGGATTGCAACCTCTCAGGGAGACACGATTGAACCGTAAGAGGCAGGATCCTCTGGGGGAGAGACAACTTCCTCTCCCTGCCGCCTCGCTGGGAGAGGGCAGAGATGTGGCCCAAGCCTGCCTAAGCGACCAGCTGCTGCTGCTGAAGGGCGGGGTCTCCCGGGCCCAGAGCACCACCCCCTCTGCCAGGCCCAGCCCTCCAGCCTGAATACCTTCTTCTCCAGATCCCACACCCTCAGGGGTCATGGTCCCCCAGGGCCAATCCCCTGCAGGTAGGCCCCAAGCTGCCCCTGCTCACTTTCCCAAGGCTTCTCTCTGGAGCCTCCTTTTCATCCAGACCTGCTGGGGGTGCAAGACCTCTGCACCTAGTCTCTGCCCTAAAGGAGCTCAGGGAGGCCAGACGTGGCCGGCCACCCTGATATTGTTGTTGTTCAGTGGCTTAGCGGTGTCCGACCCTCTGTGATCCCATGGACTGCAGCATGCCAGCTTCCCTGTCCTCCACTATCTCCCAGAGTTTGCTCAAACTCATGTTTATTGAGTCAGTGATGCCATCCAACCATCTCATCCTCTTATGTCCCCTTCTCCTCCTCAATCTTTCCCAGCATCAGGGTCTTTTCCAATGAGTCGACTCACCATATTAGGTGGCCAAGTATTGGAGCTTCAGCTTCAGCATCAGTCCTTCCAATGAATATTCAGGGTTGATTTCCTTTAAAATTGCCTGGTTTGACTCTCAAGAGTCTTCTCCAACAGTGCAATTCAAAAGCATCATTCTTCAGTGCTCAGCCTTCTTAATGGTCCAACTCTCACATCCGTATGTGACTACTATGATGAAGACCCTCAACTTCCAATCTTGAATGCTGGCTGACCCGGGGTCTTCAAAATACATTCTGCATGCTCCCACAGATGCTCCTGGGCAGCACGTCCATGTGATGCTGAGCAGAAGGGGTAAGGGTGGCTTCCTTTGCCCCTCGCCCCCACCCTCGGGAACCTGGGAGCCTGTCTTCAGGGCGAATCTGGCTCCAGCTTTGGACAGGGGACACACTCCGGCTGTCCAAGGCCCACGCCTCCAATGGGCCCCAGGGCCTCTGCCTCTGCACGGGTAGGCAGTGGCCTTTAGAGTCTTCAGGATGAGGAGGGGTTTTCTGAAGAACGGAGGGCTCTCAGCAGATCCCATAAGCTCAGGGTGGGTATTAGAATCCAAGTGCCTAACAGACAGTTAGGAGAACAATCTCCCTGGAGAGGCAGCGGGCAGCTTGCCCGGGAGAAACATCCTGTCCTGCAAAGTGTTAGCAGCACCGGGAGCTCGGGCCAAGGCCAGCGCTGACACAGCGGTCACCTCTCCGAGCCTGGTGTTCTGAGCTACCAGACGGGGCTGACGGGGCTCCCCGTGGGGTCGTGTGTGACTCAGGTGTGCTTCCTGTTGGGGGGGGCACCTGGTGCAGCGTCCACCCTGCCATCCCAGAAGGATCCCACCAGCCGGGGGGAACCTGCAGAAGCAGAGCCGGGGATGGGGGCCAGGGAGGGGTCTGTGACTCCTTCAGGAGCACCCCATTCCTGGAGAGTGCGCACTCGCCTATGGTTAACGTACTCCAGTGATCGAAGCCGACAGCCGCTCTCACTTTCTTATGGTGAATTATAATATTTGGTTCTAATGGTAAGCCCATTCTGCATTCCTGGGATAAACCCCACATGGGGTTACCCTAACCTTTTCTAAATATCATTGCCTTGCGACTTCCCTGGGGGTCCAGTGGTTAAGGCTTCACCTTCCAATCCAGGGGCTGCAGTTTTGATCCCTGGTGGAGGAGCTAAGATGCCACATACCTTGTGGCTAAAGAAACCAACACATAAAGCAGAAAAATGTTGTAGCAAATTCAATAAAGACTTTAAAAATGGTCCACATCAAAAAAAACTTAAAAAAATAAATATCACTGCATGGGATTAGATAAAGATTCTGTTGGGACATCCCTGGGGGTCCAGTGGTTAAGGCGCCATACTCCCAGTGTATGGGACACAGGTTCGATTTCTGGGGCGGGGAGGGGTGAGAGCTAAGATCCCACATGAAAAAAAAAAAAGAGTTTATTAAAAAGCTCTGTCCAAAGGGGATGTTCACATTGTCTCCTCGATTTGTTCGTGTCCACTTCGGCTACCAGGGTGAAGTGCGAATCGAGTTGGCATTATCTCTGTTTCCACTCCTCTGTCTCCGTCCCTTATTCCTAAGCTCTCAGAGATCAGCCTGTCCGTGGAACTGGGATTCAAGCTCGTGACTTGGGGGGAGGCGAGGAGGGGGTCTATGGCTTCCAAGTCCTTCACCTGCCTCATCTCGCTGATTCCTCATCATGACCTTGTCCCTATTTCACAAGTGAGGAGACTGAGGCTCAGAGAGGGAAAGTCATTTCTCCAAGATCACTCAGCTAGGATTTGGCCGAGTCAGGATCAGAACCCAGGACCCAGTGGCCTCAGAGCAGAGAACCCTCTGGAAAACAGAAACACAGGGCACCCCACCAACCTTGGGAGTGAGGCTTGGACTGCTGAAGTGTCGGGCACAGGGGTGGGATGCCTTTTATCATTCTTTTTAAAAATATATATTTATTTTTATTCATTTGGCTGCACTAGGTCTCAGCTGCAGCACGCAGGATCTAGTTCCCTGGCCGGGGATTGAACCTGGGCCCTCTGCATGGGGAACTTGGAGCCTTAGCCACTAGACCACCAGGGAAGTCCCCTGTTTTTTTCTTTTTGTAACAGAGAATCCAGTCCCATTGTGCTAGACGGCTGCCGGTGTTGTCTGAGCTTACCCTTGGCCAGACTCTGTGGGTCCCGTCCAGACCGGATGTTGGGTAAGACGGGAACGAGGCCCACTGGCCCCTGTGTAGTTGCAAAGCTCAGCCTCAGTGTGGTGTGTCCTCCCCGATTCCTCACTCCGACCCACGCCCACCCCCAGCCCTGTGGGCCCCCACCTGCCCCTCCCGGAGCCCAGAGTCAGTCCTGAACTTGCCCAGTGCCCTCCTGCCTCTGGGCATCACCCTCAGCTGTCATGGGCAATGTGACCACTTCCCAGAACACAGAAGTTCACCTGGGTTTCTTTCGTCAAGGTCGCTGGGATAGTGAGCCAAGGGGGGCTCGGGGACAGGCTTGGGGTGGTCTGGGCAGGGTGATCTTGAGGAAGGAGTGCACACATGGGAGTCAGACCCTAAGGGCCCTAAGTCATTGAGCCCTTCTGAGCCTCAGTTTCCCCCTCTCTAGAACGGGGATAACGCTACCTTGCATAAGGCTGCAGCATCCAGAGCTATGTGGCCCAGGCGGGCACACTGAGGCGTCGAGAACGGAAGACAGAGCTTCTTGGGCTGCACACACCCCCCAAGAACCACCTGGCCCTGCTGGGCACTCAGGCGCAGGGCAGGGTACTCTGGGGATTGGATAGACTGGAACCGAGAGATGGGCACCTACCCATGTCACGGTGGACCCAGTGGCTTCTTTTCACATATGGGGCCACTGAGGCCCAGGAGGGGTGTCCAGCCCACACCAAGTATGCAGGCACTATGCAGCCTGCCCTGAACCCCACCACCCACCCCGCACTCCCCGGCTTTAGGCTGTGGGTGGGCGAAGGGCGTGCGAACTGACCCCCTCCCACCCTGAGCCTGTCTCGTTTCTCCTCCAGGCTGCCCAAACCCTCCTTCCAACAGAGCTGGGATTTAGGGCCAAGGAGGTCACCCCTGACCTGACTCTGCATCTTAGTAGGGTCTCTATTGGATTCCTAGTTGTCAAAATAAAGAACAGTAAGTTGGGGTTCTAAAGACCCCTGACAGCTATGGCCTGGCTATGGCGGGCTGGCCTGGGAAAAAACCACTTCCAAGAACACGCTATTGTGGGTGTGAACAGGCTGAATTGTGCCCCCTCCCCGCAATTCATACGTTGAAAGCTTAACCCCCAGGACCTCAGAATGTGATTCTATTTGAAGACAGGACCTTTAAAGAGGCAATTAAGTTAAAATGAGGTCATTAGGATGGGCCCTCGTCCAACAGCACAGGCATCCTTACAAGAAGGAAAGTTGGACACAGACACGCAGAGGGACGGCCTAGTGAAGACACAGGGCGAGCACAGCCCTCTATGAGCCAAGGAGAAAGCAAGGCTGTTAGTTGCTCAGTTGTGTCCAACTCTTTGGGACCTGTGGACTGTAGCCCGCCAGGCTCCTCTGTCCATGGGATGTCCCAGGCCAGAATATTGGAGTGGGTTGCCATTCCCTTACTCCAGGGGATCTTCCTGACCCAGGGATCGAACTCTGGTCTCCTGCACTGCAGGCGGACTCTTTATCATCTGAGCCACCAGGGAGAGGCCTCCATCATGGGCTTCTGGCCTCCAGGAAATCGAGGGAAACCATTTCTGTTGTTACAGCCACCCAGTCTGTGGTCCTTTATGGTGGCAGCCCTGGTTTATCAGGTCAGCTGGCCGTCACCTGTCACCACAGGAAGAGCATGGGACACAGGTTGGGTGAGTTGGGGACCGGCTGCGACAGGCTGCTTCTGGGCAACGTGGGGAGACCACTGAACTAGCAGCTGCCCTGGGGGCGGCTCCTCCCAAGACACCGTCACCTTGTCCTGAGCCCCTGCCAGGGGGAGGCTGCTTCTGGGCCGAGGCAATTGGTCCAATTCAAAGTCCCCGGGTCCCAGCCCCTGCCCTGCCTGGGGAGAGCCCCAGAAGGGGCAGGAGAAGGGGATGGCAGGAGCTCGAAAAACGCACGAACTCCAGGATCAGCCGCCATCTGGCTCCAGGAAGAGACAGAACATCTGGCCGCAGCGCTGGGCCCGGCATTTATGTAACCCGCGTGCAGATACACGTGGCTCACCAGGCAGGCGGGCGAGGCTGGGCCCGGGCCATGCTCCATCTGACCTTCCCCTTGGGAACCCGGCCTCGTAGGGAGAGGGCTGTCGTGAGCTTGCGACGATACCAGGCTGGCACGAGCTGACAGCCAGGGAGCCCTCCCCATGCGTCCCAGCCCCCAGCCCCAGCTCGGACACACAAGCACGTGCACACACACATACGGGCTGACTGGCTGGCCTCCATGTTCTCACACGTACAATTACGTGCGGGAGATCCCCAAGCCTCCTTTCAGTTCTAATGCTCTGTGACGTGCGTGTCTGTGGACACTCCCACATCAGACACTTCATGTGCTTGGGTGTCACACACGTGCACGCAAAACAGGAAAACACACACATGGTCGTCTTTGCCCACAGATACATTTATATACTCCCTTCCATATCCCAAACCTTTCTCAGTCGTGCCCCGGCTCAGACACACAGTGGAGTCTCTCTACACCTGTCTTCTGGTGTGCATGCACCTTGATGACGATGTACACGCCTGGCCTTGCATATGTTTATACACACACGTGTGTGCTCTTGCAGGGTGTACACACTGAACTACATCCAATTTCTCTGCATGGCCATTGTTGACAGGTATCAGGCTCACCAGATTGAGCAAATAAAAATAAAGGATCAGGGACTTTCCCAGTGGTCCAGCAGTTAAGAATCTGCCATCTAATGCAGGGGACACAGGTTCCATCCCTGGTCGAGGAACTAAGATCCCACATGCTGCGGGGCCCCTAAGCCCACACAGCACAATGAAGGATCCCATATGTGCCAACAAAGATTGCCGTGTGCCGAAACTAGGACCCAATGCAGTCAAACACATTAAAATTTGAATAAATTCTATAAAATTTAAAAAAATTTTTTTAAATAGAGGATTCAGTCTTTGGGATATAGTGATACTCAAAAACTGTGCATTTATCTGACATATTTAACCAAGATGTCTATTTTATCTAGCAACCCAACCCTAGTACGTAGTATACATTCTCACACACACACGAATTCATGAGGCCATCGTGAGGCCTAGCCCAGGACATGCTGTTTCCCTGGGAGACCTTCTAAGACCTTCTCTGAGTCTGGTCATTAGAGCCCAGCTCTGACCTCAGCAGAGCTCCAGGTCCCCAGTTACGGCTTTCAACAACCTAGCCCAGGACCCGGCTTGCTAGTGGGAAGAGGCAGGGCTTCCAGCAGGAGCAGGGCGCCAGTGGGGGTGGCTTGCTGGGACCCTGGGAAAGCTCCTCTCACCAACAGCCCAGCTGTGAGATCTGGCAGCAGCAGCCAAGCCCTGGGAACCCCACCCTAGCCTGGTTATCGTGGGGCCAGGACTCGAGGAGGGACGTCCAGCCGAGGTCAGAGATGCAATGTGAGGCCCTGAGGCCGGCTTGGCTGCAGCTCCATTCCAGGGCTGCTTCTGCTGCTGGGAGATGAGACAGGGCAAGGGGGTCTTGAAATCCTATTTCCTCCACTTGGCCAGAAAGGTCTATAGAGGGACAGGGTCAGGCAAGGTCCTAGAAGGGGCTTAGCTCAGGAAGAGGGGGTCCCGGGGAAAAGACCCAGACCTGCCCCTCCCCACGTGACCTGGCCAGCCTCCCCGCCCACTCCCAGACAAGAGAGGAATTCTCATCCTGAGCCCAGGGCCGGCAGATGTATGATGAGTCTCCCGAGAGCCTCACAAAGAACAGGATGAATTTTTCTAAGGAAGTATCTGGTTATCTTGTTTTTTTGGTTACATAAGAAGACATTTTCATTATTTCATGGAAACCCAAAAGCAAAAAAAGAGGTTCTAAATACAGCGACGTTATTTTGACCCAAAAGTCATTGCACGCCATAGCTTTGTGACCTGCTTTTATCCTGTATAACCATGTTTCTGCATCAATAATTCAACATCTCCATCTTGACTGAGAGCAGCCTCCAGGGATTCCTTGTATGCAAGAGACTCTCTCTCTCTCTCTCTTTTTTTTTTTCTCTGATATTTAGATGTCTACCAGTTTGTTTGTTTGTTTTTAACTGCAGTGAAATTCACATAATAATATAAGATTAACCAGTTTAAAGGGTACAATTTGTGAGACATTCATCAGATTGTGCAACCACCACCTAGTTCCAAAATATTTTCATCACCCAAAAGGAAACCCAGGAGGGCTGTTTGTCCTCACCCTCCCTCCCCCCAGCCCCTGGAAGACACAGTCTGTTCTCTGTCTCCATGGATTTGCCTGTTCTGGACATTTCACACGAGTGGAACCACAGACTATGCAACTTCTTGTGTCTGGCTTCTTTCAATTAGCGTAATGTCTTCAAGGTTCACTCGTGCTGTGGCAGATATCCGTACTTTGTTACTTTTTATGGCTGAATAATATTCTAATGAGACTTCCCTGGTGGCTCAGTGCAATGCAGGAGACTCGGGTTCCATCCCTGAGTTGAGAAGATTCCCTGGAGGAGGAAACGGCAACCCATTCCAATATTCTTATCTAGAAAAACTCATGGACAAAGGAGCCTGGCAGGCTACAGTCCATGGGGTCACAGAAGAGTCAGGCATGATTGCGCGACTAAATCCCACCACGCACTGTGTGGATGGACCGCCGCTCTGCTGTCCACTCCTCCCGTGATGGACATCTGTGTCGTCTCCATTTTTGGTTGTTGATTATTTTATTACTGCTGCCCAAGTGTCTCAGCATCGGACACGACCGAGCGACTTCACTTGCACTTTTCACTTTCATGCATTGGAGCAGGCAATGGCAACCCACTCCAGTGTTCCTGCCTGGAGAATCCCAGGGACGAGGGAGCCTGGTGGGCTGCCGTCTCTGGGGTCGCACAGATTCGGACACGACTGAAGCGACTTAGCAACAGCAGCAGCAAGTGTCATAGCTTTATAAGTCCTGCTATCAGATGGGATGCATTCCTGTCTGTATTCCTCCTCTCCTGGAGTAGCACAATCCTTTGCTCACTCATATTAAACTTTAGAATCACTGGTCAAATTGAAGCTGGGTCTCCCGCATTGCAGGCCGACTGACTCTTACAAAAGCCCCCATTAAGACTTTAATCGGAATTGCTTTGAGTCCACGGATCAGTCTGTGGAGAACTGTCATTTTTATGCTGACCGGCCCTTCTGTCCTCAAGCATGGATTATCTGTCCTTTTAAGCTTCAACTTATTTTCATGGACTAGTATAATTTTCTGCCTAATTCTTACCTTTATTCATTAGACATATTTTTGCATCTGAGCGCTCAATTGCTCAGTTGTGTCCAGCTCTTTGTGACCGCATGGACTATTATATCCCACTAGACTCCTCTGTCCGTGGATTTTTCAGGGAAGAATTCTGGAATCAGCTGCCATTTGTTCCTCCAGGGGACCTTCCCAACCCAGGGGTTGAACTTTCATCCCCTGCACTGGCAAGCGGGCTCGTTACCACAGTGCCACCTGGGAAGCCCATAGACTCATTCTTGAATACTCAAAATTTTTGCACTCTTAGGGCTGACCCCCGGAGAAGGCGACGGCACCCCACTCCAGTACTCTTGCCTGGAAAATCCCATGGATAGAGGAGCCTGGTGGGCTGCAGTCCATGGGGTCGCTAAGAGTCGGACACAACTGAGCGACTTCACTTTCACTTTTCACTTTCATGCATCAGAGAAGGAAATGGCAACCCACTCCAGTGTTCTTGCCTGGAGAATCCCAGGGACAGGGGAGCCTGGTGGGCTGCCATCTCTGGGGTCGCACAGAGTCAGACATGACTGAAGTGACTTAGCAGCAGCAGCAGCAGGGCTGACCCCACCCCCTTTTTTAAAGTACATTTTCCAGAGTCCTAGTATCTAGAAATGCAGTTATATTTGTGTATGGTTCTTGTATCTAGGTGTCTTGCTAAACTCTTCTTGGTTTCCTACGTCGTTGAGCATATCTGAAGATAATGTGTTTTGTTTTCTCTTTTCCAACCTTTGTGTTTTTTAATGAATTTTTTCCAGTCTTATTGTTAAGGGAGGATTTCCAATTGAACAAGAGCAGTAATGGGAAGCATAACGCTTCTTTCCTGTCTTTGGCCTCACCGTGCAGCATGTGGGATCTTAGTTCCCCGACCTGAAATCGAATCCACGCCCCTTGCAGCGGAAGCACAGAGTCCTAACTGCTGGATTGCCAAGGAAGTCTGAAATATAATGTTTCTTATGTCTAATCTCAGAGGGAATGTTGCTAATGTTTACCCATTTATCAGCCAAGGAAATTCCCTTCTATTTCTGATTTACTGAGAAGTTTCCCACCATGAATTTATGCTGAACTTTTGAAAATACTTCTTCAGCATCTATTAAAATGATCCTGTAGTTGTTTCCTCCTTTAATCAGTTAATGCGTTAAATGCCACTGATTTCTCTAGTATTAAACCATCCTCTGCAATCTTGGCATTAAGCTCATTCCATCATGTGTATTACACTTTTTTATACACTATTGTATTCAGCCTACTAATGTTTTCTGCTCTGCTGCTAAGTCGCTTCAGTCATGTCCGACTCTGTGCGACCCCATAGATGGCAGCCCACCGGGCTCCCCTGTCCCTGGGATTCTCCAAGCAAGAACACTGGAGTGGGTTGCCATTTCATTTTAGGTAGTATTTTTTTTAATGTTTTATTTTGTATTGGAGTATAGCCTATAGCAAGGAGATCCAACCAGTCCATACTAAAGGAAATCAGTCCTGAATATTCACTGGAAGGACTGATGCTGAAGCTGAAGCTCAAGTACCTTGGCCATCTGATGCGAAGAGCTGATTCGTTTGGAAAGACCCTGAAGCTGGGAAAGACTGAGAGCAGGAGAAGAGGGGGATGACAGAGGATGAGATGGTTGGATGGCATCACCAACTCGATGGACATGAGTTTGAGTAAGCTCCGGGAGTTGGTGATGGACAGGGAGGCCTGGCGCGCTGCCATCCATGGGGTCCCAAAGAGTCGGACATGACTGAGAGACTAAACTGAACTGATAGCCGATTAACAATGCTGTGATAGTTTCAGGCGAACAGTGAAGGGACTCACCCATGCATATACATGTATCCATTCCCCCCTAATCCCCCACCCATCCAGGCTGGCACATAACATTGATCGGAGTTCCCTGTACTATACAGTAGGTCCTTGTTGGTTATCCATTTACAGCCATGTGTACGTGTCTATCCCAAACTCCCTATCCTTCCACCCCATCCTCCCCCCAGCAGCCATAAGTTCATTCTCTAGGTCTGTGTGTCTGCTCCTATTCTGTGAATTAGTTCGTTTGAACCATACCTTTTTAGACACCATGCACAAGGGTGTCATATTATGTGTCTGCTTCTCTGTCTGACTTGACTTCACTGAGCGTGACAATGTTGACTGCAGCACTATTTACAGTAGCCAAGACATAGAAAAAAACCTAGATGTCCATCAATGGAGGAGCAGATAAAGTAGATGCGGAACGCACATGTGATGGAATATTGCTCAGCCATCAAAAAGAATGAAATAATACCATTTGCAGCAGCATGGACTGACCTAGAGATTTAGTACTTTTACCCTTATATTTTTGAGTGACGTGTCCCTAATTTTTCTTTATTGTACTGTTCTTGTCTGGTCTCATGATCAGATTATATCAGCCTAGTGGAGTGAATCACCCTCACATATTTCCTGGAAAACCTGGTGTGATATCAGAGCGATCTGTTCCCTAGGTGTTCGCTAGAACTCACCTACAGATCTTCAAGTCCTGGGTGTTTTATCTCTCTCTTTTACTCTTTAATACGTAAAAGGATATTTAATTGTTTTTCATAGTTCCGTTTGGGGCTTCCCTAGTGGCTCAGTGGTAAAGAATCTGCCTGGCAGTGCAGCAAACACAGGTTTGATCCCTGGGCGGGGAGGATCCCACTTGCCGCAGAGCCGCTAATCCTGACCCCACGTGCTCTAGGGCCGGTGCTCTGAAACAAAGCCACCACAGTGAGAAGCCCTTGAACCAGGAGAGAAAAGCCTGGGCAACAGTGAAGAGCCAGCAGGGAACAATAATAAAATAACCATTTTATTAAACAAAAGTAACAAAATAAACAAAAGTATTTTAAACATAGTTGCATTCAAGTGTTCTACTTCCTGATCCCATCTTGGTAGGTTATATTTTATCCAAGTTTTGGACCATTTCATCTAAGTTTTCAAATGTATTGACATAGAGTTATTAATCATATTCAGACCCTGGACTTACCTGGAGGTACAGTGGTTAAGGGGTGGGAGGCGGTCCTTGGAATTTCCTATTTTATGAGACCTGCAACGCTTCCGAGAATAGTCTCCACCCAGGGCCAGTAGCTACAGAGCAGGTTTGTTGCTTGGAGCTCCCAGAGTCATCCTGCAAAAGCTGAGGCCCTGAAATGTGAGCCTGCTCGCCTGCTGCTGGAACTGCCACCCTCTGCTGTGTCCCAGGCTTCTCACTGGTGGTGACTCTGTCATGACGCCCCGGAGGGCTGTCCACTTGCCATGGGCTACCTGACCCCTCACTCACTGACCGGCCAGCCTCCTTTACTTTTGGAGTTCTCACGTCATCCTTTGAAAGCTCTCCCCCACCTGCCTTGCCACCAGACCCTCCGGGGGCACACGGTGCCACGGCCCAGCCTGCCTCACCTTTGGGTCCAGGCTCGCTGTGGTTTGTGCAAAGCGCAACCTGGGATCAGAGCACCGGGCCGTCGGCATTGACTTTGACGATGCCCAGCACAGACCTTTTTCTGCGTATTTTCTTGGCCACGGTTGGGCTGAGACCGCTGGAGCGTGAAAGTGCTGTGTAGACAAGGTGATAACTGAGTTCATTTGAAGGAACGGGACTGTGGCCGTGGAGAGGTTGCACGTGGATGTCAGGCTGGGACCCAACCCTGGCTCTTCCACTTAGAGCTGGGTGACCCTGGACTAGCGACCTCATCCATCTAAGCTTCAGTTTCTTTCTTTCTTTTTTTTGGCCTCGGCTTATGAGAGCGTAATTCCCTGACAGGGATGGAACCCATGCCCCATCCATTGGAAGTGCAGAGTCTTAACCAACGGACCCCCAGGGCAAACCCTAAGCCTCAGTTTCTTCATCCACACAATGGGAATCACAAAGATCTCTCGATCCAAGAGTGCTGGGGACTAGGATGGTGCTTGTCCACGTGGAGAGGCGGGAGCACGCCTGCCAGGTAGTTAGTGCTGAATCAATGTGTGTGCACGTGTGCGACACACAGAGAGGGGTCTGCAGCCCTGCCTCGGGTACCAGCTGCATACCTGGCCCTCTGCACGCTCTAGCTCACTGCCCTGAGAGGTAAGACCCTCCATCATCTGTGATCTGAGCCTTGATTCTCTCATCCTTAAGGGGGTGGACAGACCGGTGTGTGAGGATGACTGTGCTTTGAGACCTTGCCCAGAGGGTATATGATATGATATATGGCAGAAACCATCTATCAATATACAATATTGTAAAGCAATTATGCTCCAATTAAAAAAACAAAAATAAATCAGGCCAAAGAAGCAGCTGCCTCTCCCCCAGGCCCACCCAGCAAGGTCAGCGCTTCCAAGGGTCACACTCCAGCCCCCGGGGTTTTCTCGTGCCAGTTGAAGAATCCAGTGCTGGGGCGTCCTGTTGTAATAACCCCCTTCCTGTCCCTGGAGTGCCCCTTCCCCACTAGGTGAAACTCAGAAGAGGGGCCGGAAAGTGGCAGGCTCTATTTTCCCCACCTTCCAGGGGCGGTTGGCTGGAATGTGTCCTCTGATAATGAGCTGCAAGGGGCCGGGCCAGGGCGGGCTGCCCGACCTGTGCTGTGTGGAGCTGGCTGATAAAGTCTCCAGAGGGCCTTGGGAGCCAACGCCCAACCCAGGGATGATACCCATCTCCTGCACTGCGGCAGATCCTTTGCCACTGAACCACCAGGAAAGCTCAGATCCCTCATGCTGCCTCTAAAAAGTCCTTCATGCTGTAATGAAGACTGAAGATACCAAGTGTTGTAACTAAGACCCAGTGCAGCCAAATAAATAAATAAAAATAGTAAGGGCTGTGTAATCACCCAGACCTGGGTTTGAGTCTTGGCTTTGTCACCTAGTGGTAGCTGACTGCCTTGTGGGCCTCAGTTTCTTCATCCGAAAAATGGGAAGAACAGGTATCTTGTGAGACTTGGAGAACAGGCCATGTGTATCTCACTTAGGCCTGGCTCTGGTGCCTGGGAGGTCCTCAGCAAATAGTTTTAAACTGTGACTGGGGAGCTCCAAGGGCCGGGCGGTCAAGAAATGAGTCACCTCTCCCCACCCTTGCAGGGCCATGTGGAAGTCTGGGGCAAAAATGAGGATGTTGCACGGGGAATGCAGAGCAGCCTCCTGGATACTGGGGTGGGAAATGGGTACAGAGGGCTAAGAGCCAGGGGCTGGGGGGCTGCTCTCCTGGGGGCACCTGTCTTTTCACGTGTCCACTGCAGTCTGGCCCCTCTGTTGCCATGGACACACCTGCATGGATCCCTCACCACCTCCTTCCCCGAGCCCAGATGCTCTTCCCTTCAGCCAGTGCCCACCCCGTATGACCAGAGTCCCCGAGACCCAATTCCAAATGTCTGGGAGAGTTCATCGGTTTGGCCATAGGAAGGGCCCAGCCTCTGTCTGGGCCCAGCTGCTGGCTGGGGGACCCCACATTGGGCAGGTGGTGAGCTCTTTGAGAACCAGACCAGGCTGTCCTCCCACCCTCCTCCCTGCTCTGCCCCAGCTGCCGGACCCACAGCAACAAGGACAGGGCTGGGCCCCCAGCAGGGCCTTTTCTGGAAAGGCAGCTCCTGCTCTAAGCCTCTCCCGTGTGCTGGGCCTTGGAGGAGCTGTGCCTGGACTGGGTTCTCGCCTCCACCTCTAAGTCAGGAGAAGTGACCTGCCCCCTCCAGGGCCACCTGACCACTCAGACCCGCAGAGCCCCCAGCCTGAGGTGGGCAGGGCAGGCGGAGAGAGGACGCTGGGGAGTCAAGGATATTCCTGCCTCTTGTCTTGTGATGCTGAAACTCAAGAGCCCCCTGACTCAGCAGGATATTAATAAGCCTGGCGGGCTCCCAGGGGGCCAGCTCCGCCAGGGGCCAAAGCAGGAGGACTTCCAGCCCGCTGGCTTGGGATCTCCCTCCCCATGTCCACAGCTGGCCCCACAGCCCCAGCTCCTTCCCCAGGGCCCCCGGGCACCCATACATCCCAACCTCTCCTGGTAGAGAGACCCTCTCCCCACTGCTCAGGAGGCCTGGGTAAACCTCACTGAGTTAAAGGGAACTATCTAGAAGGGACCCAGGAGGAGAGATGGAGCCAAACATCATGGGGGTGGGGGGCACGTGGTCCACCCTTCGAGCCCCGGGGTCAGGATCAAGTTCAAGCTTTAGCTCTCTCTAAAGTGAAAGTCGCTCAGTCACGTCCGACTATTTGTGACCCCGTGGACTACACAGTCCATGGAATTCTCCAGGCCAGAATACTGGAGTGGGTAGCCTTTCCCTTCTCCAGGGGATCTTCCCAACTCAGGGATTGAACCCAGGTCTCCCAAATTACAGCCAGATTCTTTACCAGCTGAGCCACAAGGGAAGCTGAAGAATACTGGAGTGGGTAGCCTAGACCTTCTCCAGCGGATCTTCCCAACCCAGGAATGAAACTGGGGTCTCCTGCATTGCAGGTGGATTCTTTACCAACTGAGCTCTGAGGGAAGCCCCTCTAACTTATAGACTTGGGCCAAATCACTTAACGATGCTCGGTTTCTTAATCTGTATAGTGGCAGAGGGGGCGCTAACAGTACTTAGCCCTAGGTTCGCTGCAAGGACCCAGTGAGGTGGTTCTCACAAAAGGCAAGTCCAGGGAATGACAGCTCCTCCTCACCTGTCACCCCTGCTGGTTTCAGCTGAACAAGATGATTGGTCCATTTGGGACTCGGTTTCTGTCCCACAGCGCTCTCTAGTGTGCAGAGATGGTTATTGCAGGGGCCCCCTGCAGATTGTGTGGGTTCCCCTGCTCCTGAGCTCTGAAGGGTCCAAGAGGTACCTTTTCTGATTGACTCAAGTTCGTGACCCCTGTGATGCACTGGCAGTGCAGGCAAAGAGGATGAAGACCCACTCCCTTTCTGTCAAAGTTCAAAGCACACAGCAGCCTGGTTTGGCATCAGTGACCTCCGTAAGTCCCATCCTGGGCCGTGCCCCCCTCAAGGCTGAACGAGTCACAACCTCCATCACAGGTCTCAGCTACAAACGGGAACACGAAGCCCAAAAGGCCACACACAGGAGCTGGGCACAAAGTGAACCAGGTGCCTGCACACCAGCACTTACGGGATTGACTCCAGCCTGAGACCCCCACAGTGGTAGATTCAGAGAGAACTCGAGGCCTGGGTCCCCGGTGGTCCCTTCTCAAGGCTGCCCAAGGGGAACATTTGCAGAAGGCAGACCCAGTCTGTCTTCTCCCTGCCTCCTAGTCCCTCCTGCTCCCCAGGCTGGGCAGCCTGTCGGCTTAAACAGATGTCTGCTTGCTGAGGGTTCCCCAGGAAACCCTCCCTGCCTGCCTCAGCGGAAAGTATCCACATTCTAGGTCTCTTCCCTCCCCCACCCCCAATAAAACCCTTTCCATCTCTGGAGCTGCTGCGGGCAGAATGAGACCAGGGGGCGCAGGCAACCAGGGAACCAGGACAGGATGGCAAGTCCCGGGGACCCCGCAGGGCTGGCAGTGAGCTCCCCAGCTTGGGGGTGTTTATGCAGAGTGGCTGGTCATGTGGCCAGCATGTGGGAGAGGTGAGCCCACCTGAGGAGAGCTGAATTAACAGATCTTACATGGTAAAGCATCTGCCTGCAATGCAGGAGACCTGAGTTTGATCCCTGGGTTGGGAAGATCCCCTGGAGAAAGAAATGGCAACCCACTCCAGTACTCTTACCTGGAAAATTCCATGGACGGAGGAACCTGGTAGGCTATAGTCCATGCGGTCACAAAGAGTCAGATATGACTGAGCAACTTCTCTTTCACTAAGGGCCGCTTCCAACCCAGCGGGTCTCTGGTTTTCTTCAAAACTTTCTAATTTCTCCTAATTTTTTTTTTTTTTACCAAAGTCATAAAAGAATGGAGTTCAAAAAGAAACATGAGGCCCCCCCAGTGTTCACTGCAGCACTGTTCACAATCGCCAAGACATGGAAGCAACCGAAACATCCACAGACAGATGAATGGATAAAGGAGATGTGATATGGCTTCCTCCCGGTGGTCCAGTGGCTAAGACTCTGGCCTGCCACAACTAAAGATCCAGTGTGTCGCAACAAAGACCTGGTGCAGGCCGATAAAGTAAATAAATAGTTACCAACCACGACAACAAAAGCTGCGGTAGAGCACGCCTCAGGAATTCGAGATCGTCTTTCACCTTGGGGTGTGTGACCCCCGAGGGAGCTCACTTGGTCCTTATCAGGGGCTGCAGTCCCTGACCCCGGCTGCCTTTCCCCTGAGCTGGGCAGGATTCAGGTTCCTTCACATTCCAGACAGGCCGGCTCTCCCAGGGCTCTGTGATAAAGCAAACCACAAACAGACTTCCCACGAACTTGTGACAGCCTCGTTGCCGGGAAGGTGAAGCTTCCTTCTCGCCCTCAGCACTGCCCCAAGGAAGCGGGGAGGAGGCAGGTGGGGGAGACAGAGGGGGTCAACTGTCTCACTTGCAGAGGACAAACAGCTGGGACCAAAAATTCAAGAAGAAATAGGAGGCAGCACCATGCTGTGCCAACTATGTCTTCCGTAGCAACTTAATCTCTCTGAGTCTCAGATCTTACAAACCAAACTGCTCTGGTATGCACTCCCTTTTTAAAATTAAAAACCATGGGCCCCTTTTCATCCTGTCTTAACATTTACCACTCTTATGTACAGGAGACTTGGGAGTTTACAAGGCCGTGTGTGCGCGCTTAGTCGTGTCCAATTCTTTGCGACCCCATGGACTGTAGCCCGACAGGCTCCTCTGCCCATGGGATTTGCCAGGCAAGAATACTGGAGTGGGTGGCCATCTCCTCCTCCAGGAGATCTTCTGAACCAGGGATCGAGCTCACGTCTCTTGTGTTTCCTGCGTCGGCAGGCCGATCCTTCACCACTACTGCCCCCTGTTGTCGTGCTGTTCAATTCCTCAGTCGTGTCTGTGACCCCATGGACTGCAGCACGCCAGGCTTCCCTGCTCTTCACCATCTCCCGGAGTGTACTCAGACTTGTGTCCATTGAGCCGGTGAGGCCATCCAACCGTTTCATTCTCTGTTGCCCTCTTCTCCTCCTGCCCTGAATCTTTCCCAGCATCAGGGTCTTTTCCAATGAGTTGGCTCTCTTCACCTGGGAAGCCTCTTATAAAGCTCATCAACGAGGCAATGCATGGCAAAAACCACTACAATACTGTAAAGTAATTAGCCTCCAATGAAAATAAATTAATCAATTAAAAACTTTTAATGGAAAAAAATCTATTATCGTAATCAATTCTCACCACAAACTCAGGGGGAAATAGTAGAAGTCTATTTTCCCCCTTACGAGATTAGAAAACCGACGCTCAAGACGAGGTCATCGTGGATTAGGAAAGACTTTAACCCAACGACTTGAGTTCTCATATGGGAAAAGGACGATGAGGACACACAGACCTGCCCAGGAAGGATATCACGGGACGAAAGAGGCAGAGGTTGAAGTGATGTGTCTCCAAGCCCAGGAACACCAAAGATTGCCAGCGAGCACCAGAGGCTAGAAAGAGCCAAGGAAAAACTCCCCCCAGATCCTGCAGAGGGAACATGGCCCTTCTGATACACCGACATTGGACCACCAGCCTCAGAACTGTGAGAGAATGCATGCCTGTTGTTTCGAGCCCCCAGCTGATGGTCCTTTTTTCTAGCAGCTTCAGGAAAGCCATATAACAGCACTGTAAGAGCAGAGGCTGAGTGAGGGATGTTCCACCCACCAGCGTCCATCTGGCCCTGAGGCGCTGGCCCCTTCCGACTGGAGGAGTCTTTGAGGATTTCATTACCCATGTGATCCCTCCCATGTCACGGAAATCAGGCAAAACCCCGTCTCAGTTCATTGCAGAGAAGGCTTTCACAAACATTGTATACGTTTTTTTGTTTTTTCACTCTGAATATTTTTTTTATTTTTAAAAAACTTGTAAATTGAAATATAGTTGATGTGATATTAAAAACATATGTTATACATATAGATATATTGATATATAATGATATATGTGATGGAATATTACCCAGTCATTAAAAAGCCATAATAAATAATATCATTTGCAGCTACATGGATGAACCTAGAAACCATCATACTAAGTAAAACAGGTCAGAGAAAGACAAATATTACACGATATCATTTATGTGTGGAATCTAAAACCATTCCCATCAGTTGGTCTTAGCACCCTGGTTGAAAATCAATTGATCATAGAGATGACCGTTTATCTCTGGCCTCTCAATTCTACCCCACTGGTTTATTTATCCAGCCTTATGCTAGCAACGCTCATTTGTCTACTGTACCTTTATGGTACATTTTGAAACCGAGAAATGTGAGTCCTGCAAATTTATTCTTTTTCAAGATAGTTTCAGCCATTCTGAGCCCTTTGAAATTCAATATGAATTTTAGGATGGATTTTCCCATTTCTGCAAAAATACCATTGAGGACATCCCTGGCGGTACAGTAGATAAGAATTCGCCTGCCAACACAGGGCACGTGGGTTTGATCCTTGGTCTGGGAAGATTCCGCATGCCTCAGAACAACTAAGGCCATGCACCACAACTGCTGAGCCCATGTTCTAAAGCTCTCAAGCCGCAACTACTGAGCCTGCACGCTGCAACTCCTGAAGGCCGTGTGCTCTGCAACAAGGGAAGCCACTGCAATGAGAAGCCTGTGCGCCACAACGAAAAGTGGTCCCTGCTCACCACAACTGGGGGGAGACCACACGGAGCAATGAAGACCCAGAGCAACCAACAGAAGAATAAACGATTTTTTTAAAAAACACCATTGATATTTTGGTAGGAACTGAATGGAACCTGAATATTTCTTTGGGTAGTATTACCATCTTAACAAGAGTCTAACCCAGTCTAACAAGTCTTCTAACCCAGTGACATGTCTTTCCGTTTATATAGCTCTCTTTTCATTTCTTTCAGCAATATTTTGCAGTTTTCAGTGTACAAAACTTACACTTTCTTTACTGAATTTATTCCTAAGTATTTTCTTCTTTTTCATGGGATTATAAATTCATAATTGTTCTCTTTATTTCCTTTTTCGATTGATCATTTCAGCACCTAGAAACACAACGGATACCTGAATGATGATTTTTTAATCCTACAACTTTGCTGAATTCATTTATTAGCTCTAACAAACAGGCTTATTTTTACGTTCTTTAGGATTTTCTACATATAATATTGGGCTTCCCAGGTGACTAAGTGGTAAAGAGCCCACCTGCCAATGCAGGGGGCCCAAGAGACACAGATTCAGTCCCTGGGTCGGGAAGATCCCCTGGAGAAGGAAATGGCAACCCGCTTGCCTGGGAAATCCCATGGACAGAGGAGCTTGGCAGTCCACGGGATCACAAAACAGTCAGACATGACTTAGCGACTAAACAACAACAACGGACTAATGTATGCAGAACACGCCCAGACCTGCATGGAAACAGAGAACCTCGGGTATTTGTGGGTCATCATTCTGTTCTCCAGGGGATCTTCCCAACCCAGGGATCGAACCTGGGTCTCCTGCAGTGCAGGCAGATTCTTTACCATCTGAGCTACCAGGGAAGCTCCCTGTGTAGTATTAGTTATTGTTATTGCTGGGCTGGATGAAGCACAAGCTAGAATCAAGATTTCTGGGAGAAATATCAATAACCTCAGATACGCAGATGATACCACCCTTCTGGCAGAAAGCCAAGAACTATAGAGCCTCTTGATGAAAGTGAAAGAGGAGAGTGAAAAAGTTAGCTTAAAACCCAACATTCAGAAAACTAAGATCATAGCATCTGGTCCCATCACTTCAGGGCAAATAGATGGGGAAACAGTGGCTGACTTTATTTTGGGGGGTTCCAAAATCACTGCAGATGGTTACTAGAGCCATGAAATTAAAAAATGCTTATTCCTTGGAAGAAAAGTTATAACCAACCTAGACAGCATATTAAAAAGCAGAGACATTACTTTGCCAACAAAGGTCCATCCAGTCAAGGCTATGGTTCTTCCAGTAGTCATGTATGGATATGAGAGTTGGACTATAAAGAAAGCTGAGCACCAAAGAATTGATGCTTTTGAACTCTGGTGTTGGAGAAAACTCTTGAGAGTCCCTTGGACTGCAGGGAGATCCAACCAGTCCATCCTAAAGGAAATCAGTCCTAAATATTCATTGGAAGGACTGATGCTGAAGCTGAAACTCCAATATTTTGGCCACCTGATGCGAAGAACTGACTCACTTGAAAAGACCTTGATGCTGGGAAAGATTGAAGGCAGGAGGACAAGGGGACGACAGAAGATGAGATGGTTGGATGGCATCACTGACTCAATGGACATGAGTTTGAGTAAACTCCGGGAGCTGGTGATGGACAGGGAGGCCTGGCGTGCTGCAGTCCATGGAGTCCCAAAGAGTCACACAGGACTGAGTGACTGAACTGAACTGAACTGATTGATGTTTCAGCATGTTTGCCCCCTGCTGGTTCTGAAGAACTCACCAATTTATCAGCTTTGGTTATGTGACAAAAGTAAAAATATGGCTAGTCCTGTACTGATAGAATAATCTCAAGTGTTTTTAATCTTCCTAGAAAATTGAATGATCTGGAATGCTCTTAATGATCTGATTTGGGGACATTTTCAAAACAGCTATAAGGCAGAATGCTGTTCATGTTGTCTATTTAAAATATATTTATTTAGCTGTGCCGGGTCTTAGCTGATGCATTTGGGATCTTCTATCTTTGTTACGGTTTACAAACTCTTAGTTGCAGCACATGGGATCAAAACCAGGCCCCCTGCATTGGGAGCATGGAGTCTTAGCCACTGGACCACCAGGGAAGTCCTTCCTGTGTCTTATTTCTGTCTTATATGGCACCTCCTTATGTGCCCGTGTTCCCATGGGTCTCTTAGAAATACTGTTATGAAGATGACTGGCTTAACGGACCTCACCTTTTAGTATCACTATGTCCTTTTGAGGAGAAGGCGATGGCACCCCACTCCAGTACTCTTGCCTGGAAAATCCCATGGGCAGAGGAGCCTGGTAGGCTGCAGTCCATGGGGTCGCTAAGAGTCAGACACAACTGAGAGACTTCACTTTCACTTTTCACTTTCATGCATTGGAGAAGGAAATGGCAACCCACTCCAGAGTTCTTGCCTAGAGAATCCCAAGGACGGGGGAGCCTGGTGGGCTGCTGTCTATGGGGTCGCACGGAGTCAGACACGACTGAAGCGACTTAGCAGCAGCAGCAGCAGCAGGTCCTTTTGAGAATATGTTACCCTTGTTCAAGGCCAGGGTGCGCTGTTGCAGGGATTTCCACTAGATGGGAAAGTTCGCTTCCGTTTATTAAATATAATCAAGGGACATCAAAAGAAGAGCCATCGTTACTGTTTTCTGTTGTCTCTGATACCACGGAAACTTTGCACTTTATTCAGATTGTTGCTGTCGTCACTCTTACCATCGTAATCCCACAGGCAAGTGCACTGTGCATCGCTGAGAACTCGGAGTAAGCTTGCAAAACACCTTCTCCCAGAAAGTGAATCAGATCTCTCCTAAGGCCTCAGACACCTCACTGATTAAATTGTTGATCCAGAAAAATGTCTGGTTTTTTGTGGTGATGGGTGGAGCCTTCCATTTAAATTCTTCAACGTTATGACTTTTGTTTTTTTGCCATGCCTGGTGGCTTGTGAGATCTCAGCTCCGGACCAGGGATCAAACCTGGTCAGCAGTGAAAGTGCCCGAACCCTAACCTCTGGACTGTCAGGGAATTCCCAGATGATCCTGGGGCTCATTTCCCCCAGATGTTTGTTCTTCTGCAAGAATTATGATCAGGACAGGGTTTATTTGCCCTCCCCAGGTCACAGAGCTTCACACTGGAGAAGCTGTGCACAGATTTCTGATTGCATTTCTCCTGGATCCTTCTCCCTTGGCCAAATGTCTTCAGTTCCTCCATTTGGCTCTGGAGATGAGTTTATAGGCTGAAAGTCCTCGCTGTTAGCAAACAGCTTTTTGATTTGTCTTTTCAGAGTTTCCTTGCTTATAAACCTCTGGCGGGCAGGTCATTCCTCTGCCGGAGAAGCTCCACCTGCTCAGTCACACCCAGTTTCCTATAACTGCTCCAGACGGATTGTGGTTATGTGCTTGAGCAGACTCCTCCAATTCTGGGTTCCAAACCACTTAGGGCTTCCTAGGCTCGGTGGCTTCCCAGGTGGCTCAACGGTAAAGAATCCACCTGCAATGTAGATGTGGGTTCCTGGAGAAGCAGATGGCAACCCACTCCAGTATTCTTGCCTGGGAAATCCCATGGACAGAGGAAACTGGCGGACTACAGTCCATGGGATCGCAGAGTCAGACACGACTTAGCGACTAAACAACAAGGTTCAGTGGCAAAGTGGGCGCCCTGCCAGGGGTCTCGTGTCAGACTACGACGTCTAGCTTGAGCGCAATCTCCTCCACCAAGGTGCCCGATGGCATCCAGGCAGGTCCTTCCGGGGGCAGCGGCCGCCATCCCGCCTTGCCTGCACCTTTGGCTTCCCCCGGCCCCTCCATCCTCGAGCCGCATCGCCTGACCGGCCCCACACCCCCTAGGCCCAGGGCTCAACCCGCGCCGCCCAAAGGTGAACACCGGGAAGTAAGCGCCCACCCGGGGCCTGAGCCTACTCCCCGCGTCGCCGTCGGGACAACGTGAAGGTTTAGCCTACCCCTCACAGCACCTTGGCCAATCGACGATGCTCACCGGTAGATAGGCGGCGACTCAGTCCAATTGTGTCCTTCCGACCACAAGCGGCTCGCCCAATCGCTAGGGGAAGTAACCAAGGACGCCTCCGGAAGAAACTGGGAAGGCGGGGGAAATTGAAGGGGTGTGGCCTCAGGGCCCCGCCTCCCACTCTGCGAGGCGGAGGTTCTGCGCGTGCGTGATGGAGGGTGGGGCGGCTAGGGTGGAGGCTTCCCTAAGGTGGGCATTCCGTCATCGTTAATTCTTTGCAGGAATCTTTTAAAACCTCTTGTCCAGAACTAGCTTAGCCAAAACTAAGCATATCACACTGATCCCCTTATCCAATGACTGCTTCTGTTTATTCTAGAAAAAAAAATCAGTAATATTAAATTTTACTAATCACTTCTTGGCTTTTGGGCTAAGACCAAGTGTAGTATGGGGACTTCCAAGGTGGCACAGTGGTAAAGAATCCGCCTGCCTGTGCAGGAGACGCAGAAGACGCAGGTTGGATCCCTGGGTCAGGAAGATCCTCTGGAGTAGGAAATGACAACCCGCTCCAGTATCCTTACCAGAAAAACTCCATGGACAGAGGAGCCTGGTGGGCTACAGTCCATGGGGTCTCAAAGAGCCTGACATGACTGAACACAGACAAATTTTACTAATTTACAGATTGATCCTCAACTGAGAGAGGATGACAGGATCAAGCTGTGTAATACACACTGGCAAAGTTTAATATCACTCATTAAAAAAAATTTTTTTAATTGAACTGTGGTTGATCTGCAACATTGTGTTCAATTTCTGCTCCCCAGCACATTGACTCAGCTATACATCTATATATTCCCTTTCGTATTCTTTTCCATTATGGTTTATCACAGGATATTGAATATAGTTCCCTGTGTGAGTTAAAAAAAAGAATAAAGATGAATCAAGACTTCCCTGGCAGTCCAGTGATTAGGACTCCACCTTTTAAGGTACAGATGCAAGGGGCACAGATTCAACCCTTGGTCAACACCCCACATGCTCATGGCACAGCCAAAAAGAAAAGAATAAAAGGTGAATAAAAGGATCATATTTCCCTCTTCCCCAGTGGACCAGGTGGAATTCTCCCCAGAGTACTAGCGCCTCACTTTGGAGGCTCTGCCCTACAAGCCCATTTGTTGTCTTCAGAGACAGGAGAGTGGCAACGCTTTATCTATATTTTGGAGAAAGTCTGCCTAGAATGACCCCAGGCAAGTCAGTTAACCTCTCTGTGCAGTTTCCTCATGGTTAAAATAGAAGTATTAACAATATCTGTCTCATAGGGGATTGGGGGAGGATGGAGTGAGTCAATAATATGAAAGTGCTTAGAACAATGCCTAAGGGCACAGGATAAGCTCTTAAATAATGAGGGGTGAGTAGGCGTAGTGTCAGAGCAGCTCCCTACTGCTAACCTGTCCTTACTTCTTTTCAATTACTGGGTTTGGAGTCAGAGTGATCTGGTTCCATATTGATTTATTCTTCAAGCATGAGCCTCTCACCTCCTTGCTGTTGTTGTTTGGTCGCAAAAAGTCGAAGCCAACTCTTTGCAACCCCATGGACTGAAGCACACCAGGCTCCCCTGTCCACTATCTCCCAGCATTTGCTCAAACTCATGTCCATTGAGTCGATGATGCCATCCAACCATCTCGTCCTCTGTTGCCCCTTCTCTTCCTGCCCTGAATCTTTCCCAGTGTCAGGATCTTTTCCAATGAGTTGGCTCTTTGAATCAGGTGGTCAAAGTATTGGAGCTCCAGCATCAGTCCTTCCAATGCATATTCAGTGTTGATTTCCTTTAGGATAGCCTTCTAAAATGTACTTAAATTTCTGAGCCTCCGTTTCCTCCTCCATAAATGAGAGGCGTGCTATGCTGTGCTTAGTCACTCAGTTGTGTCTGACTCTTTGTGACCCCATGGACTGTAGCCCCCCAGGCTACTCTCTCCATGGAGATTCTCTAGGCAAGAATACTGGAACGGGTTGCCATGCCCTCCTCCAGGGGATCTTCCCAACCCAGGGATCCAACCAAATGAGAGATGATGTACAGATAAAATGACAACATGAGTGTAACTTATTTATCTCGGCGCCTGACGTTTAGCAGATTCTTAGTTTTTGAAAAAAGAACTATCATTTTTGTTGTAGCAGAGACTAATGTGTTCAACAATCCCCACTTCCTTTTCCTCCAGGGCACTCCATTAGACTATATTTCCCAACCTCCCATGCTGGTAGGTGGGGACACAAGACTGACTTCTAGCCAGTGGAGTGTGGGCAGAAGTAATACGCACGCTTCCAAGGCCTGCCTTTCTCTGGAGTGATGGTAGAACCAGAGGATGGAAGGTTCCTGAATTCCCGAAGGAATTTCCAGAATTCCTGAGTTCTGCTCCATTTGGAACAGAAGGAATTAGGAAAACCCATGTGGAAGAAATAAAAAAATAAACTTGAATTGAAATGCACTGCTAAAATGCTAGGGTTGCTTGTCACAGCCTTGAGCCAACCGAATACATAGCCATTTCTCTTGTTATCATACTTTTTTTTTTTGAAATCTCAACTCTCCTGACTTCAGTTGGCACAAGATTTGTTCTACATTTCAAAAGTATGCTGTTTGGTGGTGGCATTTTAAATGTGTGCACACTGCCCCCCAGCAGGACTGTAAACCCATCTTTGAGCTGTTTCTTTTGTGCACACTCCCTCTTAGTCCTGAGTCCCACACCCACGGAGCCCAGATCCTCCAGTGGCACCTGTGGAATGATGCGAGGGTAACTATCCACAGATGGGGGCAGAAGTTGTTCCCTGCTTCATCACATTCCTAGCTCACCTGTTTTTCCTCCTTTCCTCTCCTTGTTACAGGTTCCTGTTTTTAAAAATTTTAATTGTATATTGGAGTAGAATTAATTTACAATGTTGTGTTGGTTTTAGGTGTACAGCAAAGTGATCTAGTTATACATATACACATATATGGTCTTCCTAGGTGGCACTAGTGGTCAAGAAGCCACTTGCTAATGCAAGGGACATCATGAGATGTAGATATGATCCCTGGGTTGGGAAGATCCCCTGGAAGACAGCATGGCAACCCACTCCAGTACTCTTGCCTGGAGAAACTCACGGACGAAGGAGCCTGGCGGGCTACAGTCCATGGTGTCTCAAGAGAGCTGGACACGACTGAAGCAATTTGGCACATGCATGCATGCATACACATATATTTTTTTCCGCCACGTTGTGTGGCTTGCAATATCTTAGTGCCATGACCAGGAATCAGAGCCATGCTCCCTGCATTGGGAACACGGAGTCTTAACCACTGGAGTATGAGGCAAGTCTTTATTCTTTTTCAGATTCTTCTCCCATTTAGGTTATTACAGAATACTGAATAGAGTTCCCTGTGCTATACAATAGGTCCCTATGGATTATTTTAATATAGCAGTGTGTATATGTTAATCCCAAATTCCTAGTCTATCCCTCTTCCCTTTGGGGAACTGTAAGTTTGTTTTTGAGGTCTGGTTTGTAAATAAGTTCTTGTGTATCATTGTTTTAGATTCCACACATGTGGTATCATATGATAGTTGTCTTTTTCTGACTTACCTCACTTAGTTTGATAATCTCTAGGCCCACGCAAATGGCATCCTTTCATCCTCGTTATGGCTGAGTAATATTCCACTGTGTACATGTACATCTTTATCCATTCTTCTGTCGATGGACACTTAGGTTGCTTTCATGTCTTTGCTATCTATTATAAATAGGACTGCTGTGATCACTGGGGTGCATGAATCCTTTCAAATTAGAGTTTTCTCAAACATATTCCCAGGAGTAGGGTTGCTGGATCTTATGACAGCTCTTGCGCCTCCTCCATGACTTAGCAGGTAAAGAATCCACCTGCAGCGTAGAAGACAGGGGAGATACGGGTTCGATCCCTGGACTGGGAAGATCTCTTGGAGGAGGAGATGGTAACCCACGCCTGTACTCTTGCCTGGGAAATCCCATGGGCATGGACATAGGAGCCTGGTGGGTTACAGTCCAAAGGGTCACAGAGAGTTGGACACAACTGAGCGTCTAAGCGCGTTCACACACACACGCGCAGTACCTCTATTTTTAGTTTTTTAGAGAACCTCCGTTCTCTTGTCTATAGTGGCTGTACCAATTTATATTCCCGCCAACAGTGTAGTAGGGTTCCCTTTTCTCCATACCCTCTGTAGATTCCTTTTTCATTACCTCATTTATTTAGCAAATATTTATTGAACTCCCTCCTATGCTGTTCCAGGCACTGTGTGAGATTTGGGGATGTAGTAGTGAACATGCAAACACCATCCCAGTCAGAGGATCTTATAGCCTAATGGGCAAGACAAGCAAGGAGGATTTTCAGCGTAAAACACTGGCCCATAAGCTCCGTGAGCATCATATCTGTCTTGTGAGCCTTGGTATCCTGGGACTAGTGCCAAAAAAGGCATAGAGATATGATACTATGGGAATTTGGAGGTGGGTATCAACAGGAAAGTGTTCTTAAAAGAGGTGATATTCATGGGAATTCCTTCATGGTCCGGTGGTTAGGACTCCAAACTTTCACTGCAGGGGGCACAGCTTTGATCCCTGTTTGGGGAACTAAGATCCTGCATGCCAGGCCACACAGCCAAAACAAACAAACAAAATTAATCAAAAAACACTAAACCAAGGGACATTAAAAACAAAAAATGAGGTGGTGTCCAGCCTGAGTGTTGAGGGTTGAGTAGGATTCCACTAGGCAAAGGAGGTTGTGTGGGTCCAGGGACAGTTTATTCCAGGCAAAAGGAACCTGTGGTACCAAGTCGGCTGGCAAAAGCTATGACCCTGGACAGTGATGGGGCGAGAGATGGGCCTGGAGAGGTCAGGAGGGATAAGATCATATTTCAGAAGTCCAAGGAGTTTGGCCTGCGACATTAATGAACACCTGACAAGACCATCATCTGGTGTTTCACTGGTTAATTCTTCCCCTGCAAAGAACAGGCACAGCCTCAGGAGTGACTCAGTTAAACTTCTCAGGGAAAAGCCATTCTTAGCCAATCTAGGTGCTTTCGAACTGTGGTGCTGGACAAGACTCTTGAGAGTCCCTTGGACAGCAAGGAGATCAAACCAGTCAATCCTAAAGGAAATCAATCCTAAATATTCATTGGAAGGACTGATGCTGAAGCTGAAGCTCGATACTTTCACCATCTGATGGGAAGAACTGACTCATGGAAAAAGCCCCAGATGCTGGGAAGAATTGAAGGCAGGAGGAGAAGCGGGCATCAGAGGATGAGATGGTTGGATGACATCATCGACTCAATGGACATGAGTTTGTGCAAGCTCTGGGAGATGGTAAAGGACAGGGAAGCCTGGCGTGCTGCAGTCCATTGGGTCGCAAAGAGTCAGCCGTGACTTAGTGACTGAACAAGTTGCTCTAGAAGAACTTTTGCAGGTGTGGCCCCTGACCAGTGGGGACCCAACCCAGGGCAGCCCAATCATCTCATTATTCTTGCTGTTTCATTTTTGTTTCTTTTGACCTTGCCTTGTGGTATGCAAGATCCTAATTTCTGGATCAGTGATCGAAACCGAGCCCCCTGCAGTGGAATCTTGCTACATTTCATATTCTGCAGCTGGGCCCCACCGGCATGTCATTTCCTCTCTCTGGCTATTGTTTGTGTCTAGTCCTCTGGTGGGATGATAAAATTCTGGACATCCACACCCAGCCTTTGTGACAAGGGGCTTGCTGCCCTCATTATCTCCCATCAATCCTTTTTTTTTGGCTGTGCCATACTGCTTGCAGAATTTTAGTTCCCTGCCCAGGGGTTGAACCCAGGCCATGGCAATGAAAGCCCTGAGTCCTAACCACTAGACCGCCAGTGAATTCCCCATCGTTCTTGGTATACCCTCTTTAGACCAGCTATACAGTTAGCTGCTAACCCACTGGCCCAGGCAAATGGAACCATCATGTCTTCATTCACTGTGTTAACTAAGAAGTAAACATATTTATGCAGACATCCTAGTTATTCAAACTTATTTCCAAAATTGTCTTAAATTTTCCTCCAATTATTTTCCTTTCTTTTTGTTCATCTAATGCTACACCAAAGATTTTGGTGCCAAACAAATTCAGTATGGCATAATGACTTGAAATCAGGCAAAACTGGGTTTGACTCATGGATCTGGTCATCGTTAGCTGTGTTGGCTAGTTACCTACTCTCTCCGAGCCTTGCTTTTCTCATCTGTAAAATGGGGATGACAGATTCAGTGAGACAAGGTATGTGGACTGTTTAACACAACACCTGGCATGTAGTAAGCCCTGTAGGCGGCAGCCATTCCTCAAGATTCAAAAAATATTTATTGAGCACCTATTAGTACGCATGCACGCATGCATTATGAGTCATGTGCTCAAAAAGTAACTCTACATGAGCCTGCTGCTGGTAGTTTTTATCTGTTCTGCTTTTTAAATTTTTAAAAAAATATTTATTTATTTGGCTGCATCTGGTCTTAGTTGCAACACAAGGGAGCTTCGATCTTATTTGGGGCATGTATGATGTAGTTCTGTCAATAGGGATTGAACCTGGGCCCCCTGTGTTGAGAGCAGAGTCTTAGTCACTGGACCACCGGGGTAGCCGCTGCTTTTATTTCTGTTGTTGTTTCTGACTGCCCAGTTTGTAGGATCTTAATTCCTCAAACAGAGATTGAAAGTGCCCTTGGCAGTGAAAGTAGAGTCCTTACCACTAGATCACCAGGGAGTTCCTTTTTCTGCTTTTAAATTATGAGAGGAGAAACACACTCAGGCACACTGTTTCCAAATTGTGGCCTACAGACCCCTCACCTCTTAAGGACCTAGAAGAGTCAAAACCATTTTCATAATAATACTAAGACACTATTTGATTTTCACTCTGTAGACAGCTACTATGGTGGGTAAAATTGCTGGCTGCCTAGCTTGAATCAAAGCAGTAGCTCCCAATGGTACTATTAAAAGTTGCATTCTGCATTGCCATGCTCTTTGCAGAAAAAAAGGAAGGCCACTTCTGCTTCAGAATGACGCTGATGAAGCCGTAAAATTTCAGTAAAGCTCAACTCTGAAGGACGTACCTTTTTAGTATTTGTCTGACAAAATGGGAAGTACACAAACGCGCTTCTCTGAGGCAGACTAAAGAAGTCTGGTCGTCTCCAAGAAAGGCACTTGTATGACTCAGTCGCCAGCTGAACTGGCTGCTTTTCTCAGTGATCACCATTCTCCTGAAAGACAGACGACCGCTATGGCCATTCAGACTGGGCTGTAAAATAGACCTGCCATCCGCTTGACTGCCGTCAGGTTGCCAGCCTTGTCATTATTAGGTCATCTACTCCTAATGGGGACCCAGGAGACTCCTCAGATGGCATAGGAGAAAGTGTCCTTGACTCCACAAATCCTGTTTCCCCTTGGACTCAGATGAATAAGCCATTTAGAAATAAAGTGTGTATTTCCCTTAAAATTTAAATATCACCAGGCAGGTTGGAACCCTAAATGATACACAAGGAACTTTCCTGGTGGTCCGGTGGCTGAGGTCTGTGCTCCCAATGCAAGGGGCCTGGGTTCCACCCCTGGTCCAGGAACTAGACCCCTGATCTGGGAACGAGATCCCACGTGCCACAATTAAACGTCTCATGCTGTGACTAAAGATCCTGCATGCCCCCAAAAAAGATGTGCTGGAACTACATAAAAGACCTGGAGCTTTTTAAAAACTAAATAAAAGACCCGGGGCAGCCAAATAAATAAACAGATAGTTCTTTAAAATTAAAACAATAAATATATGCATGTGAACAGATGGCAGTAACATAACTGACCAAGATCCCAGCAAAAGGGCCATTTCAAATGAGGAATATTTTTATTGTGGTAAAATATACATGCCGTGAAGTTGAATATTTTAACTACTTTAACATGTGTGCATTTCGTACACTTGGAATGTTGCACAATCTTCACCTCTATCTAGTCTCATCATTCCCAAAAGGAAATCCCACACCCATTAAGCAGTCACTCCCCATCCCCACTCCTCCCAGCTCCTGGCAACCCTAATCTGCTTTCTGTTTCTATGGATCTGCCTATCTGGGGTATGTTTCATAAATGGGATTATGTAACATATGGCCTTTTGTATCTGGCTTCTCTCTCTTTGGGTAATGTTTCCAAAGTTCCTCCATGTGATAGCACCTAACAGTACTTCTTTCAATAGTTAAATAAATAATATTTCACTGGCACTAGTGGTAAAGAATCCGCCTGCCAGTGCAGGAGATGCAAGACATGTGGGTTCCATCCCTGGGTCAGGAAGATTCCCTGGAGTAGGACGTGGCAACCCACTCCAGTATTCTTCCCTGGAGAATTCCATGGACAGAGGAGCTGGGCGGACTGCAGTCCATGTGGCCAAAGAGCATGGAACACGAGTGAGCAACTGAGCACACGAGCCTACCACATTTTATCTACTCAGCTGTTAATGGACATTTGGGTTGCTTCTACCTTTTGACTACTGTGAATAATGCTGCTATGAACAGTCCTGTATAAGCTTTTGTTTGAACCTCTGTCTTCAACTCTTTTAGGTAAACACCTAGGTATAGAATTGCTGAGTTATGTGATAATTCTATGTTTAATGTTTTCAGGACCCTCCATCCTGTTTTACTAAGCAGGTACACCATTTTACATTCCCATCAGGAATATATGAGTGTTCCAATACATTCCCATCCTCACCAACACTTGTTATTTTCCATATAGGCATCCCAGAGGGTATGAAGCTGTATCTCACTGTTCTTTTAATTTGCATTTCCCTGATGGCTAATGATGTTGAGCCTTTTTTCATTTGTTTGTTGGCCATTTGTCTATCTTCTCTGGAGAAATGTCTATTCAAGTCCTTTGCCCACATTTTCATGGAGCTGTTTGTCTTTTTGTTACTGAGATGTGTTCTTTAGATATTCTGGGTATCAGACCCTTTTCAGGTATATGGTTAGCAAATACTCTTTTTTCTCAGTTTGGGTTTTCTTCTCCCTTTTGCATCAGAAAGTTAGATTTTGAGATCTATTATTTCTCTAGTACCACATTTCTGGAATCCTGCCACAGAAGGCAAGACCTGATTCCTAAATTCTCCTGCCAGTGACCTTCATTTATTCTTCCATTGGTCTTACCTCCTGGTCATGTGTCAACTCCATCAGTTGGTATGGCTTCTCAGGCTCCATGCTGAGGAAGATTCAAAAGTGGGAAGATTCTCATTGGGAAAGAGGACCACAGTTCAGGAATCCTGCCATTGGTACTTGCTTTTTTGGTACTTGCCATCCCATCTTCATTTAGAAGCCTCCTTAGTGAATTTCTTCTTTCCTTTCCCTCCTCATGATCAGTTGCTAAATTATGTCCAATTCTTTGCAACCCCATGGACTGTAGCCTGTTAGAATCCTCTATCCATGGGATTTCCCAGGCCAGAATAGGGGAGCCTGTTGCCATTTCCTTCTCCAGGGGATCTTCCCCACCCAGAGATCGAGGCTGAGTCTCCGGCATTGGCAGGAGCGCTGAGCCACCAGGGAAGCCCTGTCCCTCAGATTTTTCACCCTCCTCTCAGCCGAGGTTGCCAAAGTTTTAACTAAATAAATATGTATTTATTTGGCTGCACCAGGTCTTAGTCGTGGCATGTGGGATCTAGTTCATTGACCAGGGATCAAACCCAGTCCCCTGCACGGCATGCTTGGAGGCTGAGCCGCGGGATCACCAGGGAAGTCCCACAGTTGCCAGGTTTTAAATCTTATCTTCACACATCTTTGCTTCCCCAGTCTTGGCTCGTTCTCTCTCCGTGGTGGAAAACAGAGGGCAAATTCGTTAAGACTCAGGTGTGGTGTTGAAAAATTGACAGCACTCCAGCCCTGAACTCCCTTTGTCATGAGCCCCTCAGAGGAGACCTCGCTTTTAAGCCCTTCTATGTGAGGTATTGAGACCTAGATGTGAACGCCAAGGTCTGTGCAGGGCCCAGGCTGCCTGTTCAGACCCAAGCGTCATATTTTTAGCCCAAGGCTCCCATTCCTGCCAGAGGGCACATTTCCTGGGATGTGGCCACTTTTCCGATGGCCACCAGCCAGCTCATGGTCCCCTTCTGGGGCGCAGATGCTCCCATCTCTGGCCCTTCATTCAAGCTGGTCCTTCCATCTGGAATGTTCTTCCCCAGTCTCCTCTGATTAAACTCCACTGTTCCTTCAAAGCCTGGTGTCAAAAGCACTTGCTCCAAGAAGGCTCCCCCAGCCTCCCTGGCTAGAAACAATTTCTCCCTAGACTACGGTCTTTTTTTCCTTAAGATGACCACATTTTCTGAACAGTAATTGGGACTCGGGCTCTCTGTCACTGGTACAATTGCCTTTTGGAGAACAGGTGCAGAGACTATGACAGCAGGCCCATCCAGGAATCCCTGGCGTGTGGGATCACTGCACAAGCTGTAGGCTCACATTCCTAGATTGTACTGCAAGTTACTGCAGTTCTGAGCCGGGAGAGTGTGCTGCTGCTGCTAAGTCGCTTCAGTCGTGTCTGACTCTGTGCAACCCCATAGATGGCAGTCCACCAGGCTCCCCCCGTCCCTGGGATTCTCCAGGCAAGAACACTGGAATGGGTTGCCATTTCCTTCTCCAGTGCTTGAAAGTGAAAAGGGAAAGTGAAGTCGCTCAGTCGTGTCCTACTATTTGTGACCCCATGGACTGCAGCCTACCAGCTCCTCCGTCCATGGGATTTGCCAGGCAAGAGTACTGGAGTGGGGTGCCATTGCCTTCTCTGGGAGAGTATGCTACTAGGTCGGAATCAGGCCTGGATGATTCAGACCCAGCTCAGGCCCCTGCCTGTGTAGTAGGGAAGAGCCTTTGTATTCTATTACACGTTAATCACTAAAGGGATGTTGCCTGTAAGCTTCAGTGATACATAATGGCCCATCTCTGAGAACCGTGCCTCCCAGGTAATGATTGTTAAACTAAAATACCTTTGTTTAGCTCACCAGGAAACCTCCTGACCAGGCCCACCTGGTAAATGACTGCAGGAAGGGAGAAATGAACACAGACACTCCAGAGGCTGACTGGAACCAGGAAATGTTTGACTTTACTACCCCCTCTTTTTTTTTTTTTTACCCCCTCTTTTTAGTATAAAAGAAGTCTGGATTCTAACTCAGGCAAGATGGCTCTTGGAACATGAGTCTATCATCTTTTCAGTTGGCCAGCTTTCAGAATAATTGCCATTCCTTGCTCCAACAACTCGTGTCTCAATTTATTGCCCTGTCTTGCCACAAGAATACAAGCTTGAACTCAGTGGCACCTGGACGTAGTGAGAGCTTGATGAATCAGTTTTTGTTTTTGTTGGGTTTGGTTTTTTTTTTTTAATTCCTCTTGAAAGTTTCTTGAATGAAGAGATGAGTTATTTCTCACCTTGCCATTTCTCAGCATCTGACTGGCTGCCATGATGGATCTCAGTAAATATTTTTTGGCTTCCCTGGTGGCTCAGATGGTAAAGAATCTGCCTGCAATGCAGGAGACCTGGGTTCGATCCCTGGGTCGGGAAGATCCCCTGGAGAATGAAATGGCAACCCACTCTGGTATTCTTGCCTGAGAAATGCCATGGACAGAGGAGCCTAATGGGCTACAGTCCATGGGGTCGCAAAGAACTGGACACGACTGAGTGACTAACACACACACAAATAATTTTTTCAGTCGGATGGAATGTCTTCACTAGACAGAATGAGTGGAGGTTTGGCTAAGACATGGGGTGAGGGAAGGCAAGAGGTTCTGAGAACTGATTCACTGACGGACGGAATGCACGTGTAAGAGGCCTGTCAGCTTCCACTTTCACTCCTTTGGAACCCAGCTGTCATGCTCTAAGGAAGCCCAGACTGTGTTTCTGGAGAGAGGGGCTACAAAGAAAACCCTGGAGCATGAGACACCTCGTGGAAGAAGAGACAGTGCAGCGGCCGCAGTGATCCCTGTTGTACCAGGTGGAGTGAAAGAACCCAGCCAGGTCAGTTCAGTCGGGCAGTCATGTCCGGCTCTTTGCGACCCCATGGACTGCAACACGCCAGGCCTCCCGGTCCATCACCAACTCCCGGAGTTTACTCAAACTCCTGTCCATTGAGTCGGTGATGCCACCCAACCATCTCATCCTCTGTCGTCCCCTTCTCCTCCTGCCTTCAATCTTTCCCAGCATCAAGGTCTTTTCCAATGAGTCACCTCTTCGCATCAGGTGGCCAAAGTATTGGAGCTTCAAGCTTCAATATCAGTCCTTCCAATGAATATTCGGACTGATTTCCTTTAGGATGGACTGGTGGATCTCCTTGCAGTCCAAGGGACTCTCAAGAGTCTCCTCCAACACCAGAGTTCAAAAGCATCAATTCTTTGGTGTTCAGCTTTCTTTATAGTCCAACTCTCACATCCATACATGACTACTGGAAAAACCATAGCCTTGACTAGACGAACTTTGTTGGCAAAATAATGTCTCTGCTTTTTAATATGCTGTCCAGGTTGATCATAACTTTTCTTCCAAGGAGTAAGCATCTTTTAATTTCATGGCTGCAGTCACCATCTGCAGTGATTTTGGAGCCCAGAAAAATAGTCTGCCACTGTTTCCACTGTTTCCCTATCTGTTTGCCCCGAAGTGATGGGACCGGACGCCATGATCTTATTTTCTGAATGTTGAGCTTTAAGCCAACTTTTCCACCTATCCAAAACCCCCCAAATTGTGAGAAATTACAATTTGTAGTTGTTTAAATTTATGTATTTATTTATTTTTGGCTGTGCTGGGTCTTTGTTGCTGCGAGCAGGCATTCTCTGCTGCTGCTGCTGCTGCTGCTAAGTCGCTTCAGTCATGTCCGATTCTGTGCGACCCCATAGACGGCAGCCCAGGAGGTTCCCCCATCCCTGGGATTCTCCAGGCAAGAATGCTGGAGTGGGTTGCCATTTCCTTATCCAATGCAGGAAAGTGAAAAGTGAGAGTGAAGTCGCTCAGTCGTGTCCGACTCTTAGCGACCCCATGGACTGCAGCCTACCAGGCTCCTCCACCCATGGGCTTTTCCAGGCAAGAGTACTGAAGTGGGGTGCCAGTGCCTTCTCCAGCAGGCATTCTCTAGTTGTGGCTAGCAGGGGCTCCTCTCTAATTGTGGTGTGCCGACCGCTCATTGCAGTGGCTTCTCTTGCTCCAGACTCAAGAGCTCAGGCTCCGTAGTCGCAGCACACGGGCCTACTTTTCCCTGAGGCATGTGGAGTCTTCCTGAAGCAAGGACTGAACCCGTATCTCCTGCATTTGCGGGCAGATTCTTAACCACTGAATCACCACGGCATTCCCTGTTGTTGTTTCAAGCCACTAAGTTTTGGGGCTGCTTGTTACAAAGCAACTGATGACTGACAAGGCAGGCTCCAAGGTGTCTGAGATGAAAAAGGAGTAGCGGTAATAAGCAACGTGTGCTGAACGCCTGCTGGTTGCCAGCTTGCGCTAACAGCTGATACAGTGTGCACAGCACCTCATTCAATTCTCGCGACAATCCTCTTCCCCAGTTTTCAGAGATTCAGTGAGTCAGAGCCACTTGTGTAAAGACACACAGTAAATGAGAATAGAGACAGAATCTAACTCAGAGGTGTCTGACTTTGAATCCTGCATTCGTTTCAGACCATGGCTCCAGGCTGGGGGCAAGCCCAGGGGAAGGACATAGACTCAGTGCCTGCTTCAGGGTTGAGCGTGGACACCCACCGAAGAGGTGAGTTCAGGTGAGCTGACTGGGCCTTACTGGAACCTGTGGGTTGTGTGCATGGCCATGCCATGGACAAGACTCAGGCTCTGAGTGGCTGAAGGGAGGCTTGGCTTTGAAGCCAGATGGGGCCACCAGGAGAGGCTGCAGACCTGTCCCTGGACTCCATGCCTGGGTCAGTGCTTTAAGGCTGGCTTCCTGTTTGTGTTCTGTGTCTAGTGGTCCTCCACTTCCCTTCCCTCCAGTGGGACACTGATTTGCCAGAGCTTTCTGAGGTCTGGAGGGCGAGAGAGGTTCTCTTGTCCATCTCACAGCCAGGCAGTGGTGGTGGATGAAGGTCCAGTGGCCTCAATAGATTGATCTGTAAAATGGGGTTGATGATAGACCCTAACTCACAGAATCATGGTGAAGAGGCTGTGATATGCAAAGTGGGAGCTGTGCGACAAGCCCTCAACAAGTGTGTGTACTCCTTTCTACTCAGCTCTGTCACCAGCTCCCTATGGAAACTCGAGCAACTCCACAAAACTGTGTTTTAATTTCCTTACCCCAAAGTACTCAATAAATAGTGACTATTCTTTTCGTGTGTGTGTCTGCTTTGGGTCTTAGTTGCAGCATGTGAACTCAAAGGTGCAGCATGCGGGATCTAGTTCCCTGCCCAGGGATGGAACCCAGGCCCTCTGCATTGGGAGCACCGAGTCTTAGCCACCAGACCACCAGGGGAGTCCCAGTGGTGAATACTCCTGAGGGAGGCATGAAAGAAACCCGGCAAAGTCTCAGGCTCTCCAGGCAGTGGAGTGATGAGAGGCAGCTTTTCTGGCTTCCTTTTGAGGCCAAGACTATAGAGCACCAGCAGAGGTCAAATTCTGATCTTCAAGATTCTCTGTCCCTTCATTTTTTTTTTTTCTTCTTTCATGCAATCATCTCTCATTAAGCACCTACGATGTGATACAGATTGTGGGCTAGGGGAATTAAAAAAATGAAGAATTCACTGAGTCTGTCTGGAGGAGCTCCTAGTCTTGTAGGGGCCACAGATATGCACAAAGATGAGGACCACCAGGAAGACTGGGACTGTGATAGAGGGAAGGTTGGAGTGTGCCACTGGGGTTAAAGAAGAAGAAAGTAGAGGGGAAAAAAGGAGAGAGAGAGAGGAAGAAGAGGGAGCACAAAGGGAGGCAACTTTCCAAAGGGCTAAGAAGAAAAAAAAAGACCTGAATATGACCAATGATGGGCTTTCCATGTTCCATGTGAAATTAATGCAAAGGAAATAAAAATCTATCCATTATGTGGTTTTAGAAAAGAAAATCATGAATGAAGAAATATATGCATGTGTTATACAAAAATATTAAATTTCAATGTAACCAAAAACAGTGAACACATTTTGGGACAAATAAAATTATGGATTCATAAAATCTGCAATTTGCTGTGAGAAATAGATGGAATCCTCCCTCCGACTCACTTTGGGGGTTCGAAGAGATTTCTCCACTCATAAGCATAGTTTCTGAATATTTAAAAGAAGAAGAAGAAAAAACCCTAAGCTGAACAAGCTATGGTTTTTCCACTAGTCATGTATGGATGTGAGAGTTGGACCACAAAGAAGGCTGAGTGCCAAAGAATTGATGTTTTTGAACTGTGGAGCTGAAGACTCTTGAAAGTCCCTTGGACAGCAAGGAGATCAAACCAGTCAATCTTAAAGGAAATCAACCTTGAATGTTCATTGGAAGGACTGATGCTGAAGCTCCAATACTTTGGCACCTGATGCAAAGAGCTAACTCATTGGAAAAGATTCTGATGCTGGGAAAGACTGTGGGCAAGAGGAGAAGCGGGTGACAGAGGATGAGATGGTTGGAGGGCATTACTGACTCAATAGACATGACTTTGAGCAAACTCTGGGAGATAGTGAAGGACAGGGAAGCATGGCATGCTGCAATCCGTGGGGTTGCAAAGAGTAGGACACAACTTAGCTACTGAATGACAAAAAAACAAAAAACTGAACTCTCTCTTGTCCATTGCTTCATGCCAGCTCTCCCCAGCTTTGCCTTGCTTGGGCCACTCAGTTCGCACTTCCTTTCAATGTTCCAGCTCTGACTACTGCTGTTTATAGTTGTTCAGTTGCCAAGTCATGTCTGACTCTTCTCGACCCCATGGACTGCAGCACACAGGCTTGCCTGTCCCTCACCATCTCCTGGAGTTTGCCCAAGTTCATGTCCACTGAATCGGTGATGTCATCCAACCATCTCATCCTCTGTCGCCCTCTTAGTGACTTGAACGAAATGAAACTGGCTCATTGATTGTTCCCCTCTGCATTGCCCGTGGTCTCCTGGGGATAAATGACCCCAAAGTCCAGCCCTGGTCCAGCCCTCATACTCTGATCCCTTTCTCCTTCCTACCTCTGTCCTCTCTAGGTCTTCAGTTCTGGGAGAGCTTGATGGACACTTTCAGGGTCCTGGAGAAACCCCAGGTACCAGCCCTAACTGACAGTGTTAGTCCAAGGATAACAGCCCCTCTCCCTGCTCCAGCATCTTCGCCTTGTTTTCCCCACAGACCAGCACAGCTGGGGTCAAATCCTTGCTCCACCACCCATGACCTCAATTTCCTTATCCATCAAGTGGGAACAATAATAACTGTTTCCCATGTATTGAGTTATCTCTTGTAAAATGCTTACCAGCCTGCCCAGCCCGGAAAAGTGCTCAATAAACAGTACCTAGCATTGTGGCTGTTGTCACCCCAGAGAAGTGCAGGATGAAAATGATTTCCTGAGACTGGGACAAAAGCCGGGTTTCCTGGTGCTCGTGAAGCACGCCATTTCAACTCCCAGGGACTTAGCAGCCTTTGCTGTCCCCAGAGGGCGTCACTCTCCTTTCTCTTGTCCATTTGACTTTCTCCCTGCCTGCCATCTGTAATATTTCCTCACCTGTTTTCCAGAGCACTCAAAACCCTCCAAACTTTTCATCTTTTTTTTTTTTTTTTGGTCCTCTCTCTCCAGATAATAAAAGAGATAACCTCCTGATTCTTTAAGAGTTCCAGAGTCCCTTACCTTCCAGCCAAGACAGTCAAGGGCCGGACACTCATTCATCGCCATTCTACAAACCAACCAATATTCACTGAGCGCCTACTATGTGTCAGGCACTGCGGTGCTCAGTGCTAAGCATAAACTTCACCCTGATCCGAGTTAAGTTGAAGCGGGTTAACTTTCCTCCCAAGTCTGGCTGTGTGGCCTTGGGCAAGTTCCTTCACCTCTCAGAGTCTCCGTGTCTCACCTGTGAATTGGAACAATCAATATCCGCTCAACAGCTGGGATGAAAGGAAACCAATCACTCCCCCGCGGCTGGCCGCTCCCCGTCGGTGCTGACGGTGTGTATGGACAAGTGCCAGAGACGATTTGGATTCCCGGCTCCAGATACATTTCTTTGTCTTTGCTCTTTCAAATCGCTTGCTTTCCTAAGTGCCCAAGTATCCAGAATAAAAGGCGAGAATGCCCCCTGAGCCCTCAGACCGCAGAGGTCTCCGGAGCAGCGTGCCTTCTCCCTGACCTTTTGTTTGGCCTTCACACACACACACTCAAGAGGCTGAGTTTATTATTGTCCTTCTTACGAAAATGTAATAAAGTATCTAGACTGGGCGACAATCTTGCTTTTGAATTAACAATGCATGATGCCTGCGGCTCCCTTTCCGGGCTTCTGTGAAATGACGTGTTGTAACAGCACCGGGCTCCCCGTCTGGCGGCGGGCGCCGCAGTTCTGCAGGAAGGGGGGGCGGGGGGCGGGGATCCGGGCTCTCCCCGCCCCCCGCGCGCCCCCCGACTTCCCCCCCGCTTCCCAAGCCGCCCTGCGCCAGGGCCTCGCCCGCCCCTGGCCCCCTCCAGCCCAGCACCCCCTCTTCCGGCCCGCTCGGCCCGCCTCCCGACCCAGCCCCGCCTCAGGGCCTCCTTCCCTTTCCCTCAGCCCCGCCCCTCGGGCACCCCTCCCCCCTGGCTCCCCCGGCCTCTTCAGGGGGCCCCCGTCCCAGATTCCCCCTCTCCCAGGCCCCCTACCCCCGGCTTCGTCTCCTAGGCCCTGCAGGCCCTCCCCTGGGTCCCTCGCGCGAGCTCGACCCCCCTCTCCCGGGACCCCAGCCCCCCCTCTTCGGGCCCGGAGGCGGGAGGCGACCGCCGGTCCCCGGAGGCGCGGCAGGGGGCGCTGCGCGGGCCGAGGCGCGGCTGCGGGCTGAGGCGGCGGCGGCGGTGGCGGCGTGAGGAGGAGGCGGGCGGAGGCGGGGGCGGCGGCAGGCGGGGGGGCGGGGAGCCGAGAGCTGGAGGGAGGCGAGCGGCGAGACACAGGCTCCGAGGCTCCAGCGAGCGAGCGAGCGAGCGACGAGCGAGCCCGGGAGGGAGGGAGCGAGCGAGCGAGCAGCCGCGCCGCCGCCTCGCAATCCGCCGCCATCCCGCCGCCTGACCGCCGCCCGATCGCCATCGCCAGGCCCAGTCGCGCCCGCGGAACTAGACCAGGTGGGCCCGGGGCGCCGGGCTGCGGGGGGCGGCGCGGGGCCGGGGCGGCGGCGGCGGGCGCGGCGCTAAAAGATGGAGGCGGCGCGGCGCGAGCCGGCTTTTGTCTCTCGGTGGCTGCTGACTGACAGCGGCGCTCGGGCCGGGCCGACCTTTGTCCGCGATCGCGGGGGCTCGGCCCGCCCCGCGCCGCCGCCGTCGGCCCGCGGGGCCGGGCTGGGGGCGACCGTGGGGCGGGGGGTGCGGCGGGCGGCCCTCTCCCCATTGTTGTGGCGGCGACGAGCGGCCTAGGCTCGGGCGCGCGGCGGGGTCGGGGCGCCCCCGGGGCTGGGGGGCCTCCGAGGGAGGGGCCGCGGGGCGGCCGAGGCTGCGGAGAGCCCGGGGAGTCGCCTTTCCGGCCCAGATTCCGGCGGCCGCGGGTGTCTCGGCGGCCCGAGGAGTCTGGGCCGGTTTCCTGCCGCCCGGCCCCCCATCTTGCTTCCTCCTGAGAGCGGCCGCGGGATGCAGGGCCGGGGCCCGGGGCCGACCCTCGGGGCCGGGGGGGCGGAGTCCCTCGCCCCTCGCCGGGTGTCCCCGAAGTTGGTGATCAGGGTTGCCGGCCTGGGTGCGAGGGGCCGGGGGCTCACAGTCGCCCAGACGGCCGCGCTTTGAGTGCGGGAACGAGAGCATTATTTTCAAAACACTTAATGCTCTGTTGCTGAAAATGTTCAATAATAAACTGGATCTCTCCCCGCTCAGGGCCTGCCAGATGGTTTTTTTTTTTCCCTCTCTTCCTCCCCGCCCCACCCCCCGCCCAAGTAAAACCCAGCACTGTTGAAATCGCGGGCCTCTGAAGAGTGGATTTGCCTTCGTAAAATTGGAAGGCGGTTTTTTTTTTTTTAAACCGTTTTCTCCCTCTTTCGAAATACCGTGGGAGGTCCAAGCCCACCTTGAGGCGAGCCGAGGAGGTGTTTTTCAGCCGAATGGTCGCTTGAAGGAAGGGGGGGTGGTGGGGGGCTGAGAGCTCTCCGGAGTGTGTCATTTGCTACATGGCTGCCCGAGAGAAACCTTTAGAAGGCTTTGGTTCACAGGATTGTTCACTTGTCCCTGAGATTGTTGTTTTTCTGTAAGGTTTTGTGTGCATTTTAAGTGGCTTTGTACATCATCCAGTTGGGTTCCTGTAACCGTCCATTTGAAGTCTCAGCATGGTTTCTGGGAATCCACTTGCAGCCATCTAGCCCTGTTTGCGCAGTGCTGGGGTGTTAAGTGGGCCTGGGGAGGCCCTGACTTTGAGGTGCAAGCCCTGCTTCTGTCAAATAGCTCAGATTCCCAGAGCCTTCGTTGACACAGGTAGGGACCTTGCATCCTCTCCCTCTTAAGGCCTGGCACATAGTTGGTGCTTAATGGTGGTTTCTCCTGTGGCTGTTTGTACACCTGCCATCAAGTCCTAGGATGGAAGCTGAGCCACTGGTGGTGCCACCCTTCATGCTGAGCAGTCAGGCAGATGCCACAGGTGCTGGGCTGAGGCACGGCCAGGGAGAAGGATTGCAGGGCACGGAACATCACTGGGCTCTTGCTCCTTCAGCACTGGGGCTCAGTGGGGAGACCAGGCTGGAGAAGAGCAGGCTTTGGAGCACTCAGGAACTCCATCGATCTGGGCTGTGTGGCAGTGGGTTTATCCCCTGGGATCGGGGTGCCTGCCCTTTCTGAGGCTGTTCCCGCAACTGGATTTAAGGCACAGCAGAAAACATGAGATGCTGGAGGCTGAGGACAACAAGCAGAGGCCCAGGGAGTCTTGCCTCTTGAGGGTAACTGCTTTCCCTCGGGAATGGCAAATAAACATTTGCTTGGACACATGTGTCCCTTGGAGCCTGGATTCTGGTCCTCATTGGGTTAGCTTACGCAAGTCTCAGCCTCAGCTCCTGCATCTGTAGAATGGGAATAATTACACCTTGCCTTGGGTATCTGTTGGGGCTCTTGGGAGCCTCACATATTATTTGCAGCAAAGCACTTCCATCCATGGGAGGGTGATGAAAATGTATGTATGTATGTTTTTGTTGGTTATCTGGTTTTCTGGTGTCTTTTTAATTCGTGATCTTTTGCTCCTGTCATTTTGGTGGATGGAACCACCCCAAATTCTGTCCGTAGCTGATGTTTTTATTTTGCCTTGTAGCACCAGAAAAGCCAAAAGAGAGAGGCTACTCAGCCAAGTCTGAGGTTTGTGCTGTTTGTGGGAGACCATAGGAAGGACTGAGGCTAGTTTGGGGAGACTGACCCCAGTCTTGGCCACGGGTGAGGACTGAGACCTAAGTTACCTCTGGACCAAACCTATAGCTTGTTTGTAAAGGGCCCTGGAGACTCTGCTTGAACGTAAGGTGGTTCTGCAGTCAGTGGGGAATTTGTTTCAGTTCATTCTGGCATTCCCACAACCACCTTGGTTTTGTTTTGTTCTCTGTGTGTGGTTTTTTTTTTAAACCTCCTTGGAACCTTCTGGCCTCCTGGCTGTGTGACTGAGACGTTCTAGTGGGTCAAGTCATCCTTTCAATTTTCCCTACTTCCTGCCTCTTGGCCCATCCTTTCCGTCTGATTTCAGTCTGGCCCAGCACTGTGGAGGTTAGCTGGGTGGTGATGTGATGAATTCACTGCCCCTTCCACAACCTTTTTATTTACCTGTGAATTTCAGCTCTGACTGGCTCCCTAATGCTACCTGCACGGTGGAGGGGCTTGTTTCAGCCAATTGTAGGTGCTTGTCTCTGCTTAAACATTCTGGGTCCTCTCCAGTCTCCTTCAAGCCCAAATGGGTAAAAAGAGAGTCTGGGGAAGGAAGAGCCAGAAAACCTTGGGAGAGAGGAATTTCAGGAATGGCAAGTCAGAACTAGTTCCTGCCCGGTCTAGTTGCCTGGAGCCTGGCCCAGGGATTTTTGTTAAGCCTTTTGGTTGGCCCATTCCCTACTCCCTTTTAAAAATCAGGGTTGTTTTTTTTTTTTTTCTGAAGGATTGTTTTATTGTGCTTCCAAGTTTTTTTTTTTTTTATTGCACAAAGTACTGACTCATGTTGCTAATGGCTGTATGCTGGTTGTATGTCTCATTGTTCTACCGCTTTAAGATTGCTCATTTCTGTATTTGTTTCTATTTCAAACCAGAATAGGGCAGGTGGGCCAGTACATTTATTTCTAAATTTGATAATGAGGCTTCTCTTTTGTCAAAGGTGTGTATCTTGCTATGGGTGGGCAGGTGTTAAATAGGGCCTATCTACACTAGATTTTAAAGCAGTGCATTTCCCTGTGAAAAAGAAAATTTCTAACAGAGAGGTGTTGGGGTTTGTGTCCTGAATTTCATATTTTAGTCAGGGCAAACTAGACTGGCTTCTTTTCCAATCATAGCTTGATTTCTTTCTTAAGATTTTTTTTCCTGGGGCTTGTACAGACTTAAACCTTGGATTTGTCCTTTTAACAAAGAAATAAAGGCATAATTTGGAAAATATATGTACATATAACTGAGTCATTTTCCTGAAACTCAGGAATTGTAAATCAACTATAAAATTCAGTGAAAAAGAGGCAACGAGGTATATCACAGGACTATATTGAGTATCTTGTAATAGTGTATAAGGGAAAATAATCTGAAAAGAAAAATATATGTAACTAGATCATTTTGCTGTACACCTTAAACATGTTGTAAATCAACTGTACTTCAATTTAAAAAAGAAAAGTAAGGACGTCTTTGGTGGTCTAGTGGTTAAGACCACTAGAAGACTCTGTGCTTCCAACAGAGGGGGTGCAGGTTTGATTCCTGGTCAAGGAAGTAAGATCCCACGTGCCTTGGGGCACAACCAAAAAATAAAGTAAAGCAAAAAAAGAAAAGGCATGGCCTGTGGTGCTGGAGATGAGAGAGAGGTGGGAGAGGGTGAGCTTCCTGATGGAATAGAATTGTTTAGACAGGCTTTTGGGTGAGCGAGGTGCCATTTGGACTGGCGTCTCCCCTGGGAACAGGGGGACCTGGGCTTTGCTGTAGTGCTGTCGCTGTGCCTCTCTGGGTGGCACGTGGGAATCTGCTCTGGGAGGGAGGCCTGCCTTCCTGAGTTGAGCCAAAAGTCTTGGTTGGGCTTGTTCTGAGCTGTGCTTGCTCTTTTTTGGTGGTGGTTTTCTGTGCGGCCTGAGCTCAGGGCTGGGTTGCTCCTGTGAGGCTGTTGGCTTGTGAAGCTGTGCAGGTGGAGAGGTGTCTGTGGGCAGAGCGTGGTCTATCTTGAGTTGCTGGCAGTCCTTCACATTCTCCCAGGTGACTTCCTTCCACTCTCACCTCTGCAGCTGGTTTTGTAGCTCTGCTCTGTATCCTTCCTCCTTTCAAGAAAGCTGCCAGCCTTTTCCTCCTTGTGGTAATGCAGAGACAGTATGTGTTGCTTTTAGAAGTCACTGCCGGACTTTGGCCAGGCATGGTGCAAGGCCCTTTAAGTACTTTTCCCCAAAAAACAACCTTTCCCCTGAGGGGTAGGGGGACTGCAAAATACTGAAAGGAATAAAGACAAAAATAAAAACACAAATCACCTCTAACCTCACCATCCAGAGGCAACTGCATTAAGACTCGTGGATTTCCTTCCTTTGATTATATGTTTTTTTCAAAATTAGAAAATACTACTATATACACTATTCAGGGATTATAGATCCTCTTAATGTTATAGTATATTTCCCCACGTTGTTGAAAACATGATTTTTTAATAATAATAATAGTTGCTGTTACATGGATATGTCATGATTTACTTAATCCTCCATTATTAGATTGTTGTTACCCACTTTGTGTTCTTACAAACAAGACTTTAGGGAGCATCCTTGTTTACCAAGCCTTGGGTCCACGTTGCTGTTTCCTGTTGGTGGAATTCCCAGTTGGAGGGTGTGCAGGCTCCTGCTTTGGCTCAGCAACAGTGTCTCCTGCAGCCATGGCTACCTCTATGTCCAGCCTCGGTCACAAGGTGGCTTCCTTCTTAGACCACTGAGTTCTGGGTGTCTCAGTCCTGGCGAAGCCCTTTGATGAGTGGAGTTGGGGTCTTACTCTGTTTCCTGGCTTGGATGTGGACAAAGGTCTCGATTTAGACACTTACTGTCCTGGGACTTAGATGTGGATGCTCCACTCATGTTCCTCAGGAGCTCATGTCCAGTGGGGGGAGATAGCACTTCCTTAGAGAGGCCTTCCAAGCCGCTCAGCCCATCTCCATCATCACCCTCCGTGATTCTTCCTAGCCCGTGCTGCTTCTCTATTTGCTTTTTTCCTCTTGCTTTCTTTTCACAACTTTAAATACAGGGTTGGTTTTTTTCATTGTTGTTTTGTTAAAAAATTATTGTGGAATAGAAATGACATAAGATTTACCATTGTAACCATTTTTAAGTGTACAGCCTAGTAGGATTAAGTACATGCCCAGTGTTGTGCAACCACTGTTTGTCTCTAGAACTTGATCGTCCCCGCACATTGGAACTCTGCACTGATTAACATGCCCCCCGACCCCCACCAGCCATTCCCCCTGCCTCAGGCCCTGGCAACTTCCAGTTTACTGTTTGTCTCTATGAATTTGATTGGCCTGGGTCCCTCAGATAAGTGGAATTGTCCAATATTTGTCCTTTGGTGAATGGCTTCTTTTACTTAGCGTGGTTTTTCAGGGCTCATCTGTCTGTGTTGTTGTGGCATGTGTCTGAATTCCATTCCTTTTTAAGGCTGAACAGTAGTCTCTTACAGGCTTCCCTGGTGGCTCAGCTGTAAAAGCATCTGCCTGCAATGCAAGAGACCTGGGTTTGATCCCTGGGTTGGGAAGATCCCCTGGAGGAGGGCCTGGAGAATCCCACGGACAGAGGAGCCTGGTGGGCTCACACAGAGCCGGACGAGACTGAAGCGACTAAGCAGCAGCAGTCTATGTTATGCCCTCAGCGACCGCCTTTTGTTTATCCCTTTGTCTGTAGATGGCCTACAACTTAGAAATACTTGGGGTTTTTTTATTTTTGTTGTTTGTTTGTTTGTTTCTGTGCTGCCCTGCATGCAGGATCTTAGTTTCCCCACTAGGGATCCATCCTGGGCCCCCTGCAGTGGTAGCGCAAAGTCCTAACCACTGGACTGCCTGGGAACTGCCCAACATTTTTGTTGTATTTTTTTGACTCGCTCTTACGCCCCAGTGGAATGCGTGTCACGTGAAGCAGATTCTTCACTTCCCGCCTCCTGATGCTCTGCGTCTCACACAGATGGCCCTCCATCCGTACATGTCGGGTGAGAAGTTGAGCCCAGCTCGGCCCGGGTTCAGGCGGTCAGGGAAGGCCTTCTAGAGAACGCCTTCTAGAGAACGTAGCTGACTTGAAGTAAGCTCTTCTTGAAAACAGGGAGCCCTGGAGTATTAAAAATGTGTTTCTAAGTTGAAATGCCTGGGCTGCAGTAGAAAGCTAGTGAGTCAGCTTGCTTTCCAGAGCACGAGGCCCTTCAGTGTGGATGTGGTGAGAATGCTGGGGGGGTGGGGTAGGACTTCAGCTCCAGGCCTTGAGTTGATTTTCCCAACGTGCTTCGAGCTCATCTCTGTGTGGAATTGGGGGGGTGAATCTCACTGCCGCACCAACTGGAAAAAGGAGGTCACCTCCAGCACTCTCTCCACGGTTCCTTTGTTTCTTTAGAGCTTTTTTTGGCAGGTGTTGTTTACATCCAGTTCAGAGCTTAAAGAACTGCTCTGTTCCAGGGCGTGCAGAACACACAGGCTGGTCTGGGAGGACCAACCTGTCCATGGGTCTGAATGGGCTGAGTGTTCAGAAATAGTTGGGGAGAGTGGAACACTGCCCTGAAGCATAAAGTGGAATTCTTTCTGATATAAAATTAATTGCAAAAATATACTTACTGGGGAAAAAAAAAAAAGCAAGTGTGTGTAGAAAAATGAATGCTCTTCTCTTCAGCTTCTAAGGCAATAGGCGTCATTTATGGTTCGGTGTGTTTATCCTTCTCATACTAAAGAGCAAAGGTGGGCTCATGCTGTTCTTTTCTTCATTTTCAAACTTAACCATGAGCTTTTTTCCCCCAGACTAATATATACAGATCTATCATACTGTTAATGTTTTTAAAATAATATTTGTAAGGTTTTTTTTAAAAAATATGAACGTGTATGGAAGAAGAAAACAAAAATAGATCTTAATCTTAACCTTGGCCCAGATAGTCCCAGTTGATTTGTTTTAGAAAATACTTAGGAAAATTAAATCTGTATTGAAAAATATAAGGGTTCTTCCCCAGTCTTTCTGAAAGGAGACCGTTGTTTGAAAGCAGGGAAGAAAAGTTATGCACATTATCCATTCCCTGTGTGTGTGTGTGTGTGTGTGTGTGTGCGTGCGTGTGTATGTAGACCTACAGCAGGTTGTCCCTCTCACTTAATGTCGTATGTGTGTATCCATTCCCCGTGTGTGTGTGTGTGTGTGTGTGTATACCTACAGCAGGCTGCCCCTCACTTAATGTCTTGGTGTGCTCCATGACACTTGTGTAGACTGATTACATCATTTATTTTAGCAACTACAAAGAATGATCTGTGGATTCACATGATTTTACCCTGTTTCCTATCGGTGGACATTGGGCTATTTCTAATTTTTGGATAATAATACAATTTTGGTGAAATTCAGTCGAATTTGTCTTCATAAACATATAATTTGTATGTGATAGCACTTGAGAGTATGTTTCTGTAGTGTGGGGTCTTCCCGTTGAGTAGCGTTTCGGTAAGAGTTCCGTTAAACTCTTTTTTAAAAAAATTTGTGCCAATTTACATAAAATAGTATACGAGAGTGGGTGTTTCTGAACTGGGGGCTTTTCTAAATGAATCATCATTTGAGGTCATTTTGGGCGCACACATTTCCCAAATTAAAAGCAGCGACTGTTGAAGGCTTCCTGTGGTCTGGTGTAGGATCTCAGCGTTTGATTGGCATTGACAGGCACAGCAGAGGTGGCATTCCCGAGGACTCCAGTGCAGGTGCCTGGGCATCTGCTCAGATGAGGCCGATGGGGGCTGGTGGGGGTGGTGTGCGGAGAGGCACAGGCAGCCAGGTTTCCTTTGATTTTCCTTTTCAGTTAAAGTCATGGGGCTTGGCACAGTTGTTTTCCTCTAGCCTCTGTGCATTCAGGGACCGCCCCCGCGGGGGAGCTCTCACAGAAGCCCTTCCGGGGGTTTCTGAGGCTTGCATCACAGCCCTCGGTGGTCTTGCTGCTAGTGGTGCGGCTGCTGTGTGGGAGCGGTTATCTGGGGGCCGCTGCCCTCTTGCTCCCAGTTCTTCACTCACCCACTTGTCTCTGGCCCCCACTTTCCCCGCCTGTCTGTTCTGGGAGCTCACACCTAGTGGGCGAAGTGACTACGGAAACGAAGCCCCTGGAAATGCCTGGGTGGGATTTCATCAGGCCAGGTGCTCCGGGAGACGAGTGCCCAGGGCAGGGTGCCGTGGGGAATAGAGTGCCAGCCCTTGCGCTTGTTATTGTTAGTTGGAACCTGGATAGAATCCCTTAAATTCCTTCTCCTGAGGGAGAGTAGCCCTTGGCTTTGGTCAGCTGTCTTCATATCCAGGTTCTTCCACTTGTGAGCTGGGTGATTAAGATGATTTAATCTTCTGGAGTCTCCATTCTCTTTGTCTGCAAAATGTCACAGTGACACCTGCCTCCTAGCACTGGGGGAGGATTCAATGGGTCCTATGCTGAAGTGTTTCTAAGGTGCCTGGCACAGGTGGGCAGGCGCTCAGTAAACAGTAGCTATTAATGGCTCCTGGATCCAGCACTAGCTGAGGGCCTGGGGGTTTGGAGCAGGCAGGCTTATACACTTGGGGCTCTTTAGTTCGCTGGAGGTTGAGGTTTCTAATTGTGTACTCAGCCCTGTGCTAAAGATTTAAACCCAAGCCTCACAGCACCCCCGCTCACCGGCAGGAGCTCAGACAGTGTAACCAAGGGCCTCCCTGGGGCATTGGCGCTCTCCTTACTGTCCACTCTCTCCAAGGTAAACACGCCCAACAGGAGCGTCTGGTCACTGCCTGCTGCCCTTCACTGAGTTTGTTCTTTCTTGGAGAGTTTTAGGTAAATGTCTTGAAAAGAATAAAGACAAGGTTTGTTGAAGTTGATGGCGTCAGGCAGACAGACCTTCTGGACCTTAAACAGACCTCCTTCACCCCTGTTTCCATATGTGAGCCCCTGTTTCTCAGTCTGCCCAGAGGGGATGGAACCTGCCTCCCAGGGTTGCTGTGCTGATGGCAGCTGGTCAGCTCAGAAGCAGGACGCCGTGTCGATTCCGTACCGCCAGGTTTGGTGGTGGTTCAGTCGCTCAGTCCTGTCCGACCCTTGTGACCCCATGGACTGTAGCCCGCCAGGCTCCTCTGTCCATGGGATTATCCCCACAAGAATGCTGGAGTGGGGTGCCATTTCCTTCTCTGGGGGATCTTTCCCACGCAGGGGTCGATCCCGGGTCTCCTGCGTTGCAGGCAGGTTCCTTGCTGACTGAGCCAGCAGGGGTTCTCACAGCTCAGTTTATCTAAACACTGAAGAATGCAATGGAATGACAGGCCAGGCCCGTTCCACAAACCCCAGACACTCCAGAAAGTACACAGGGTAGGAAACAGGTCATTCCTTGCAGTTGCTCTCTCTTTCAGATCGAGAGATGAGTGCTGTCTTAAATAATTTCGTTTTCTAGTAATGGGAATGTTTTAGTCACCTGTGAGCTGTTACCCTGACGTGACCACCGGGAAACAGGAGATAGGAACCTATCTTTAAGTGTATATACTTAAGACATGCTCTATGTGGCCCCCCAGCGCCGTCACTTTGGTCCTTTCCTGCCCAGAAAGGGCCATGGTCGCTCTCTCTGCTCGGGTGAGTCCTCGTGCCGTGTCGGTCGTGTCTGGCAGCCGCAGAGCATAGCGTTCGCCAGGCGCTGCTCTCCACAGAGCGTCAGGCGAGTGACAAGGTGTTGGCGTGGGGAGTCCGGGGAGCGGGGGCAAGGTGGGCGTGTGCTCTGTGACGTGGCCTTGTTGGGAAGGGGCAGCACAGTCTGTGATAGTTGGGCAACGGGGGCTGCAAGAGCAGAGCTCTGTCTGGAGGGGGCTGGTCCTGTGATAGCCAGTTCTCATTAATAACCCGCTGGGAGGGATTGGGGGCAGGAGGAAAAGGGGATGACAGAGGATGAGATGGCTGGATGGCATCACAGACTCGATGGACGTGAGTCTGAGTGAACTCCGGGAGTTGGTGATGGACAGGGAGGCCTGGCTTGCTGCAATTCATGGGGTCGCAGAGTCAGACACGACTGAACTGAAAGTCAGCCTGTGTGCATGCGGGCGCATGGCTCCTCTTCTCCAGTGCTGAAAAGACAGATTGGCATCCTTCTGAAAGCCCCTGGGCAACACTTGGCCCTCCTTTTTGGGGTTCTTTCTTTTCAGACCTGGTCTTGCCTGATTGGTGGCCCTGGACTGTCATTGTCCTGGGTTTCCTCTGGAGTCTGAGGCTTGGAGAATAAATGGCATACGGGTTCCCGGGCTATAGTCCTTTGGACTTTGTTGGAGGGCGTTGAAACCAACCTGGCCCTTTTAGCCCCTGCCTTCAGTATGTGTGTGTTAGTCACTCAGTCGTGTCTGACTCTTCTGCAACCCCGTGGACTGTAACCCACCAGGCTCCTCTGTCCGTGGTATTCTCAGGGCAAGAATGCTGGAGTGGGTTGCCATTCCCTTCCCCAGGGGATCTTCCTGACGGTCTCCTGCATTGCAGGCAGATTCTTTACCATCTGAGCCACCAGGGAAGCCCTGCCTTCAGTATATTAGGATTTTATTTTCTTCAAAGAGGAGTGGCTTGGGGTGCTTGGTTATTGATGGACCATCTCTGTCACAGCACACACACCCTGCTGCACGCAGCTTAGCTCTGCATGGGCATGACAGAGTGCGAGAGGGCGTGATGCGACTTTGGCCTGGTCCTTCACCTCTCAGCCTCCACTCCCTCATCTTCGGGGGCCACAGTGAGGACGGCCACCCCAGCGTTGTTGGCAGGATCCTCTGCACAGCTGTAATTACTATTCTGCCAGCCTGGTGGAGTAATTCCCCGCTCGGATTAGAGGGAGGTGTTGCCCTCCAGGTGGAATGCTTTGTATGCTAACAAGCCTCCTCTGGGGCCGCGTGCAGCCTGAAGCTGGGGAGGCTGGTGGGTGGAGGAGGGCTGCCTGAGGAGGGCAGGGTCTGTTCTAAGGGTGCTGTGTGCCACATCCCCGTGGGCATGAGCTGCCGGAGGGCCTCCCATGTGATAAACCTGATTATAGAGGTCTGGGGTCTGAGCCCTGCTGGTTTCTCTGGATGGCGTCCCAGTTCTCTCCTTCCTCACCTCCCTGTCTGCCCTGCGGTTCTTTGGGCACAGACTAAAAATAGGCTTCGTAGAAATGTCAGACAGTACAGGAGTATTGGCCCACGTGTAAAGTTATATGTAGCAGGACGTTAGCTGTAGCATTATTTGTCACAGGACGAGGTTGGAAATAAGTTACATGTCTGGAGAGCATGGGTAAACAAATGTGGCACAAATGTGCAGTGAAATACTAGGCAGACATTAAAAAGAGTCTCAGGGTGGTATGCATTTTTTTGAAAAAAAAAAAAAAAGACCACATGTATAATAAAAAGCAAGCAAGCAATAATAAAAGAAAGCAAGTTTCTGCATGATACAGTAACAACCCTCATCTATAAAGTCCAAGACCACAAAAAAAACTGCTGATAGCTTTACACAGCATCCACCAAGTTCACATTGTTACCTTTTGAGTTGGATTGACTTGTTTTGCCTATTTTAGGACCATTTGAATTTGTTACACTGAATGTGTATTAGAAATACCTGTTAGTTAATAGAGATAACTAATTACAGAGGTAACCCATATAAATTTAAATGAAGTCATGTACCTATGGGCCAGACCCCTGGGTTGGTGCGGATTGGTGCCTTACTGGCTCTTTCCTGGTAGAGCATCTTCCAGACTCTTGAGTTTTGCTCAGACTCACCCCAAGTGCCTCACCTCCTGGTTCTGGGGCCCTGATGGGGGTCACAGGAATCTAATCAATTCAGTCATGTCTGTTTATATATCACTGGTCCTCAGAAATTGCTCTGTTGAGCTGGTTAAAAGGAACAATCCAATACAAATGCCATCTCCAACTTCTGTTCTCTGCTAAATCAGATTTTACAATATAGATTGCGATGGCATTTGCAGAGTGCTTCTCACTTGATAATTCGCCATTATTTGGAGGCAGAAAAGGAAGGAGAAACGGAAATAGAACTTATATGTCCTGTGTTTCTTTTATTTGCCAGGTCCTTGCTAAGTTTTGACCCTGGGCAGGGAGACCTTTATGTGGCACATCCGTCCAGCTGTCCATCCCTGGCTGTATGTTGAAATTGCCTTAAGTTTTTTATTTAAAAATTTTTTTCTACTTGCTAAGTGAACTGCATGTTGAAAAGGTGAAATAGGCCAGTAGCTGTCTGCAGATTGCAAATGAATTTCTATCCGAGTCCTCTCTCAGGACTCAGCTCAAGCCAGTGTGCCGCTGAGCTAGGTGAACAGGGACTGACCCCACTGCCCGTGAAAGAAGGAGCTGTAAGAATTTTAAGTAGATCAGCAATGATGACGATGGTCACCGGAACCACTGAGCAAGTGCTGTGCTTGGGGAGACACAAGGCAGACCCCAGTGGGTGAGGAGCCTGTAGCCGGCGCACACCATGTGCCCGTTGGACCCTAAATTAAGAGTGGGGTTCTTTACCTGATGCTTTCCTGCTCAGACCCCACTCCACCCTGGGCCAGACTCTCCTGCACAGTCACCATGGCCCCAGGGGTACGGACAGAGTCTGGGAGAACTGTGGGCCTTTTATTTTGGGCCTGGGCCCCTTGGTGGTCAGTGTGGACCCTGTAATCACAGTAGCAGGTGTTTCTCCAGTGCCCAGCACTCCTGGATGTCAGACTTGACTGGGTTCAAGTTCAGGATTTGCTGTGCCTTAACCTGAAGCTAGTGACCTTGGGCCAGTCATTTAACTTCCCTGAGCTTTGGTGTCTTGCTTGTAATTGAGGGTATAAGTACTTTTCTCTAAGTGGCTATTTTATTTTTTGTTCTAAAGAACTCCTGTTTTAAATTTCAGCTTTATTCAAATATGCTCATTAAGTTACTTTTGGCTGTTTTCTTTGTTAATTGTTTCTGCTTGCCTTCGCATTCAGTTGTGTCTTTTTTCTGACTTCTTATCAGATGCTTAATTTCATTCTTTTCTGTTAGGAATTTTAAGTTTTTAGATTAAGTTTCCTCTGAGTACAAATTTGTCTTTGTTTCACGTATGGTGTTCTTTCTACATCTATGCTATTTTCTAGGTATCCTGCAACTATGATTTTGAATTCCCCTTTGAGTCAAAAGTTTTTTAAGAGGGAGTTTTAGGTTTTCCAACGGATAGCATTATTGTTACTTCTCCTTTCGTTACATCTTGTTTCATTGCACCGTGGTCAGAGATTTTTGCTCTTTCAGGATTTGGGGCTTTCCTTAAAGTCACACAGAGAGTAACTTTTTGAACATGTTTGCTGATGTACCTTTTCACATGATTCATGAGTTTCTGTTTTGAGTGGGCTTTAGATCAAATCTTACTTAAGACCAAGGTTTAGAGATTTCTGTGTTTTCCAATGTTCTCTACTTATAGTGATTTTTTTTCATTTTTAAATTATTCTATAAATATAGATTCATGACAGTTATATTTTCTTTGTGGAGTGTACTTCCTACCCATGTAAAAATGACTCTTTTCATTCTGCTTTTGTGTCTGGCTTCTTTCAGCAGTGTTGTTACATGTATTTGTGAGTTTCACCCGTGTAGTTGTGTGTGAGTTTATTCCTTCTCATTTATCTTTTTTCCAGTTTTATTGAGATATAATTGACAAGGTGTACCGGATAGTGACTTCACTTTCATACACTGTGAAATGATTATCCACAGTAAGTTTAGCGAACGTCATCTCATACAGATAACAAAATTAAAGAAATAGAAAAAACGTTTTTTCCTCCGGATGAGAACTCCTAGGATTTACTGACAGATTTTCGTATATAGCATACAGTAGTGTTAATTATGTTTACGTGTTATACATTGCATCCCTGGGACTTACTTATCTTGTGACTGGAAATTTGTACCTTTTGACCACCTTCATCCTTTCCCTCTCCACTCCCCTCCGGTAGGCACATATCTGCTCTCTTTTTCTGTGAGTGAGTTATAGTTACTTAGTTACTTAATTACTGGTACTTTGTTTAATTGACCCGCAGCACTATATTGGTTCTTGGTACACAGCATAGTGATTCAGTATTTTTCCACGTTTCAAAAGATCACCACAGTAAGCCGAGTTACCATCTGTCTGTTCCTTCTCATTGTTAAATAGTATTCTGTTATGTGAATATAGTGGCTTCCCTGGTGGCTCAGACAGTAAAGTGTCTGCCTGTAATGCGGGAGACCTGGGTTCGATCCCTGGCTCAGGAAGATCCCTTGGAGAAGGAAATGGCAACCCGCTCCAGTACTCTGGCCTGGAAAATCCCATGGAGGAGCCTGGTAGGCTACAGTCCATGAGATCGCAAAGAGCTGGACGCGACTGAGCAACTTCACTTTCACTTTCATGTGAATATAGTATTTGTTGATTCTAGTGATAGATTTTTTAGCTTGTTTCCATTTTGAGCTATTCCGAATAGTACTGGCTGCCATGAACACTCTGACACATCTTTCATGCGTGTGAGTATGTGTTCTCTTGGATTCATACCTAAGAGTGGAACTGCCAGGTCACAGGGGAGACCCTCGCTCGGCTTGGGTGGACAGCTGCCTGTTTTCAGAGATGCTAGCTGCTGCCATGCCCGCCGCGGGGCAGGAGCAGTGTCCTCCACACTGCAGCGCTTGTCGTCAGGCTGTGTCAGCTCTCCCCACACTGCTCTCAGGATTCCGTGACCGATTTCTGAAATTGATAAGAAAATCAAAGGCCGAGGATAATCAAAGCATCCTCGAAGAACACAGCTGATGTACTGAAGAGCATGGTACTAGATGTGAGGACTTGGTAAGAACTACAGTGAGTGAGGCATCGCAGTGTTGGCGGAAGGATAGGCAAATAGCTGGATAGGACAGAGCTGCCCTTGACACAGGCTGCGCGTGAATAGCCACTTAGTTTGTGACAAAGGTGCCACATAGCAAATGGGAAGGGCGGCCTTTTCAGAAGCACCGGGAGGGGGCTTTCCTCAGCCTTCTAGCGTGGGGTCATGGGTTCAGTATCTGGTTGGGGAACTAAGGTTCCACATGCCATGGGTGTGGCCAACATTTTTTAAAAAACATAATATTAAATAAGAAGTACTGGGAAAGTTGGATTCTCTGTATGGGGGTGGGGTGGGGGGAGAATTTTTCTACCCCAAATCCTATCCAGGATCAGTTTTAGGTAGATTACAGAGCTAAACATGAAAGAGAAAACAGCTTCTAGAATAAAACAGGAGAGTTAGCTTTATGATCTTGGAGAAGACAAAATTCTTTAAATAGGATACAGACAGCACTACCAAATTAGGAAAGATTTAGAAATTGAAGTGTACTTTAAACTTCCTATATTCTGGAGCATTTGATTACAAATGCTCCAATAAAATGCAACACGTACTGTCTTGTAGTTGCCCAGGTGCCTTAGAAGGTGTGTCAGTTCTGTCTGCCCTGGGGACCCCTGCCCTGCTCTCGTCAGGGCCGGTCCCCTCTTGCTGCAGTGCAGCTGCCACCCTGGGCCTTGGGTGGTGGTCCCTCTGGGTCTTGCCCTCTGTGCTGGACCCCTTGTGTCTTGCATCCCGTGTGTATCATTGGTTGGGGAGCTGAGCATCGAGTAACAGCAACTGCCTTAAGCTGTCTTAAACGATAAGGACATTTATTGGCTCAAATAAGAACTCCAGAGGTGGGCAGGCTCTGGGTGTTGGTCCTGTGTGGGGTGTCCCTAATGAACCAGGTGGGTCACTGGTAAGGAGGCTTGAGTTTTTCCCTTAGACCAGGCGTGCCCCTCGCCCAGCTGGGTATGGGCCAGCCTCTCAGGCCTCTTGTCTGCCTGGGGGAGGACTAGGTCACTTCCTCTAGAAAGGAAGAAGGGAGAACTGACTTCCTGGCAGGAATGGCTACTGCATTTATTTGCCTCTTGTTCACGAGAGCATCTTTCCCTGCAACTTTCTAAGAACGTAAATGTTTTGTGGCCTTGTGTCACGAGTTGAAAACGTCCTTCCATCCCCACACTTGGCTCAGTCAGCTGGATAGGAGGGTTAATGATGCTCAGGAGAGTCAAGTCACTGGCTCATGAGGACTCACTGCCATCCCTTTGTTCCTCCCTGGGACCTTTTTTGCGGGTGATGGTTGGCTTTTGGCAGCTTTGGGGTTCTTGTCTTTATCCCTAATGTGCTGAGATTTCCCGTTGTACCCTGTGTTCTTTTTACCCCCATTTCTCTGAGCACTTGGCAGGTCCTTGCAGTCTTGTATACTTCCGCTCTGGGAATTTCTCAGGTAACTTTTATTTGATAATTTCCCTCTTCTTGTGGTTCTGGAAATCTTAGTTAAATTTGGACCCTTGGATTAATCTAATTTGGGGTAGGAGTAGAGACTAGTATTCATTTATCCCCCTTGTTAATTTTTCTGAGAGATCCTTTGTCTTGCATTTCTTCTACTGATGTGAAAGTTAAAATTTGTGAGAATAGTTTGGATTTATAGAAAAGTTGGAGATGCTGTGTATTCTGCTCCCAGTTTCTCTTAAAAAGATCTTCCATTATTATGGTCCATTTGTCCTGGCGACTTAACCAGTGTTTATACATTGAGGCTGCTTCATTCATATTTCCTTGATTTTTGCCTATTGTCCTTTTTCTGTTCTGGGATACAACGTTAGTTGTCACGTTTAGCTTCTCTTCGGTTGGCAATTACCAGGTTTTCCTTGTCGCCAGTGACCTTGAGAGTTTCGAAGAGAGATTTTGTAGAATGCTCCTAGTTGTGATTTCTCTGGTACTTTTCTCATGATTAACCTGACATTATGGGGTTTTGGCTGTCATGTCTTTAATTCTTCCTCGGGCTTTTTCCTGTTTTCTGATTGCCCCTTAAGAGGAAAAAAATCCTGATGTGTGCACACAGCATCTTCTCTTAATTTCCTCAGGACATTAATTAAAAAAAAACAACAACTTTGGATCCCGGGACTGTCTGTTTCCTTCAGGCTCTTTTGTTTGGTTTGTCTTTCAGTTTCGGTCTCAGATGAGCACAGCTGATTGGAAAACCTGGTGGGTGGGTCAGAAGGAGCTCTTGGGGGTGGGGTGGGAGAGTGAGAAGCCATCCTTTTATTCTTGAGTCCCCAAGAGCCTGCCTTTTTTTGAGAAGACCCCCTTCTTTGCCAGGAGTGTGGAGACCTCAAGGGAGGCAGTCTTGTTTGTCTCCCTCTTTCCTGTGAGGCCAACTGCAGAGGGAGTTTCAGGCCCTCAGGGCTGGGCCTCAGGTTTTCACTTAGCTTCTGTTTTTAGCTCCTTTCCTCACTCCCACCACCCTCTTTGACCTGGTGTTCTCAAGTCTAGACTTCTCTTAATTTATCCAGAGAGGAGGGGAACAGGGAGCTGACGTGGGAGGCTGGCTGTTGTACATACAGCCTTTGTGCAAGTGCTCCCAGCTCTAACATCCTCTCCCCTCCTCCCACCCCCGCCCCAGCCCTGCAGTCTTACAGGGTGCCCAGTGCTCCTAGGACTTCCTGAGCTCTCTGGAGTCCTCAGTTTCTAGGATCCTTTAATCTCCTGTTTGTTACTACTCATGTCTGTTCTTTGCTAAAGTTGTCCCTGTCTTTTGGGTTCTCTTTGTTGTCGTTTTTTAGAGGGTTTTGGAAAGATGAACCATAAATGCCTGTGGTCTTTATGCTGCGTTTAGCCAGAACACCCCTGCTTTTTAAAGAGTTTCTGTGAATCAAGTGAAATTGAATGAAGGGTCATTTCTGGGATGTGTGTGCACATGTAGATAGGTGTGCAGTCACGTTTATGTACGAATGTGTGTGTCTGTTGATGACCCCACTCAGCTGCTTTTTTCCACGTGATCAGTGGTGGTTGTCTCATAGCATCAGGACATCTAGAGCTGCCTTTGCAGTTGTGGCTGCAGAGGTTTGCAAGTCCCTGAAGAAAGGGTGGGTTGGGAGGTCTGGTCATTTGGCACCGTGTCCTTACAGAGCTCTCTGTTCTCTTGAGAAGGGAGGGACCCTGAAGGTGCAGGGTGGGTGGGGGTAAGGGAGTGACCAGGCCTGTTGGTGGATTCCTGCTCTGCCACGGAGGTCTCCATCGCACCTTGGGACCACTATCTCTAGTCTCTGCAACAGTCTTCCAAGTAGATCTTCTGTCCCCACAGCGGGGTTTGGGCTCACAGGCTCCTTCCATCCTCTCAGTCTGTGTGGAGAGAGCTGCTGCCTGCTGGAGGGAATTGGTCCTCGTGGGGAGGGCTTGCCCCCAGAGCCCGTGCAGCAGCAGTCGCTGCTCCCTGGTGATAGAGCCGATCTCTCTCCCTCTCTCTCTCTCTCCCCGCACCCCCCCCCCATCCTCTGTTTTCAGCAGTGGAACTGTGAGGTCCTGGGGTTTGGCAAGGTTGGAAGGCATGCTGTCTCCTGGGCTAAAGAAAAGCACTTCCTGCCAGTTAGTCCTCTCGCTTGCTTCCAGTGCCCAGACTCCAGCTGCTGCGGGTGACGTCGTTCCTACAGGAAGGGCTTTGGGTGTAAACACCGTTGCTGGTGGCTGCATGGGGCGGGAGAGTGACAGGCGCGGCTGGCTGGGACGGCGGCCTCCAGCGCTTGAGCTCAGCTTGTCTGCAGTGTTCTCTAAGCTTTCCTTAAAATCACTTTCATAATTTTTTTAAACGAAGATCTGTTTAGAATTTAGATAGTAGTTTTTGACTTCCATTGCTGAACTCCTGAAGTAGGAAACAAAACCGCAATGGAAGAGTAGCAGGAGGCAGATAATTAGCATTGCAGCCCGGTGGCCCCTGCCTCCCAGGGACTTGTGCTGGTAGAGAGGTCCAGCAGTTTGACTGGGAACTGGGTGACAGTGATCATTTTTCATTTTGTGTTTTAAGCTTCACGGTTTTTTTGTATCAAGCATCTATTCCTTGTTACTAAGACATGTTGGGGGTAAATGAATGAGCAGGACCAGGGCTGTCCACCGCAAGTCTGTCCTCACCCCAGCGTGTGGCTGCCTTGGATGCCCCTGCTTACTGCCCTCACGTGGGTTGCCTTGAAACCTGGGCAGCTCAGTGCTGTTCAAAATGCGGTCACAGTGGAGTGTTGATCTCCAGGGTTTCTGAGCATTAAAGCACATCTCTGTCTCCTAAGAATTAATTAAAGGTGTCCACAGGCAGATCCTGAACCCCCGTGAATTTTCGGTCTTGGTTTGCAGATCTGCTCTCTGCCGTCAGGGTCCTTAGGCTGTGAGACTGCAGAGAGGGGTCAGGTCCCTGGAGCCTGGAGGTAGGCAGGAAGCTGGAGGCGTCACTGGCCGCAGAGGAGTCGGAAAATTGAGTAGTGTTGCAGGGCCAGTGGTGGTGCTGAGCCTGGGGCCCAACCTGCGGGAGAGCCCTGGGTTGCGTGTGTTGTGTTCTTCATTCATTTATTCCTGATGCCAGACCTTTGAGGTGCATAGCAGGGTGTTCATCTCAGTAGATCCACAGGAAACCGGCCAGTGTGGAGGTGACATGCGACCTGAGTTTGGAGAGAGGAGAGCGGCAGGGGTGGGGTGGGGATGAGAGTGGCAGGGGTGTGGGGTCGCCTGTTTGTCCTGGATTTGACCCTCCAGCGAGCATCAGGATGAGGTTGAAGGTGTCTGAGCAGGTGCCCGTGACCTGGTTTGGTTCTGGTGGGGGGTGGTTAAGGCTGGACGGGGTTCAGGGAAGCGGGCGCGGGGCTTGCAGACCCCAAAGTGTGCCGGAAAAGTGGGGGTGGGGAAGGGCTCTAGGCCCTGCAGCTCGGCCGTCGCCCTTACTGCCTTCCTGTCTCACCTCGGTGGCTTCCTGAGCCTGCTGTCTCCTGGGGGTGTGCTTCTCCCCCGCATCGTCCCCCGCTTTGTGTCCCTCGGGCCTTTGCTTCCCTTCTGCCTGTCCTTGCCTGTGGAGGTGTGTGCTGTGTTCTGCAGTCATACCTCACGCCTGTCCTGCAGAAATCTCACCTGCCTGGGGCTCCTGCAGGTGGAATGATTGGGCCTGAGCTCCATCTTTGCAGGTGGGCCAGCTCCTGCCTGTTGGGGCCTGGAGAGATGTTAGGGCGGGTCCCCTGCTTCTGGCAGGCCAACATGATTTTCTGACTGGGGCCCTGAAGAGAGCCACTGAAAGCTGGAGGTGTGGAGTTGGTGGTGCGATCGCTGGACGAGATAGCAGACGCTCCCCTGCAAACCCAGGTGGGGCTCCCCACTCTCCACCCCCCACCACATCCTGGGGCATATGTGAACCCCTTTTTGTTGAGTCCATTTCCATATCTACTTCTCCTTTTAGACTAGGGGTCCGCTGGCTGCAGCCCCCAACTCTGGCCCCCTTCCTGTTTCAGTGAATGGAGTTTTGCTGGAAGCCAGCTCTGCTGCTTCCTGTTGTCTGGTCGCAGCAGCGCAGGGCAGGGTGGTTGGCGTGTGCTGGAGATGCTCAGTCTGGCCCTCCACGGAAGGCACTGTGGAGCCTGCTCTGGAGGGCGGGCTGGGGTCTTTGTTGCCTCCACATGCCCAGCACTGAGTAACCCCTTGGCAGCCACAGAGTGGGCAGCACACATCTGAGAACTTGAACTCGGTGGTTGGCACCTACCCCTGTGTTAACGTTCTTTTTTCACAGACGCTGACATGTTGGAGAAGGATGGGATTATGTATTCATCTCATCCTGGATTGTGTGGTGATGGTTCTTTATGTTCTGACTGAGACTGGACAAGCATACTGTCTGGTGACCATGTCCTTTCCAGACCTGCTTATTTCCTGACCTGTTTATCCAGCCCCGCTCTCCGCTTCCATTCCGGAATGGTTCATGCTTTTTGGTGTGTTCTGTGTGGCAGTGGGATCTTTCTTTCCTTTCTCTTCACCCCAGGCTGGGGGCTTTTGCTTGTGCCTGGTGGCTGTGGCACCTAGGCTGAGTACACTGTTTTTGTGGCTTGTGGGTCTTCCCCGGGGACCCCTCCTCTCTGAGCACGCAGTGGGCCCTTCCTTGTCAGTCGGTGACTGGAGGAAAGAGCCACGTGGTGTTGGCTCCAGGTGTCCTCAGGATTGCGGACTGCTCAGGAAAGCAGAGGTTTGCTCAAATGTTGCCAGACGTAGGGACACCTGTGAAAGCCTGGGTTTGCCCCGATGTAAAGCTGGCTGTTGTTTGCCAGCAGTGTTAGCGTGTAGAAAATGTTTTGTTTTTAAGCACCTTGTCTAGCCTCGTCATCTGTGCAGTCGCTGGGAGGCACCCTTAGAGGCAGGGTTGCCACATGGCTGGGCCGGGGCGCTCGCTGTCCCCCCGGCCGAGCCCCAGCAGCCTGGAGTCAGGGTCCCTGGGCAGAGAGTCTGCAGCCAGCTGTCCCCACCCGGGCTCCAGGCCTGCCCCAGCACTCAATGGCCTGTGACCCTGGGCGGTTTACTGCTCTGTCCTGACCATAATGTAGTGTCTTTCTCTGTAAAGCGGGCTGATGACCGTAGTGTCTTCTGAGCATGGAGGACAGTGAGTGTCAGCGGGTGCCCAGCTCACCCTGAGGGCTACCCCGGGGAGTCCCCAGCTGGGCGGGCGTCTGCCGTTGGCTAGTACCCAAGTGGAAGTGAAATGAATCCTATTACTCGGAAACGGCTTTTTATAAGCTGGAAGCTGGGAGGTCCTCCCTCTGGTGGATGAGAGCAAGCGTCTTCTGGTGACCTAACGGCTGGGACTACTGTCTGGAGGGGCGGGGCCTGGACTAAGTTGCCTTTGTTGGTGAATCTTTCTGGTTCCTTTGTTCTTATAGAGCCTTTCCTCTCGGCACTTTTAGGAAGGTTGCCAGAATAGGCAGACCCGGATTTAAGATGTCCTTTTTTTCATTCCCCTAAAGTTGTCTTCACACGGATTTGGGGTACTTTTTTTCCTTCTTTCTTTCTAGGTGAGAATGCCCAGGGACCCAGGCAGGGCCTGGGGGGGTGGTGCGGGACTGGGTGGTGGGGAGGGCTTCCAGCAGGAGGGCGGGACAGGGCTCCCTTGTCTTATAGTTGCTGTAGATGGAGTACCGAGGACCCAAATTAGATCTTGTTTAGAAAAAAGAAGCAACACCCCAGAAAAGAATTCTGCTGCCTACAAAAGGGAGCGCGTGCAGAGCGAGAGCCCTGGCTGGGCTCCCGGCTTGCTCTGTGCCGCCCACAGAACCTGGAGTCTCCACTGGTTCGTCCCCAATGAGCCAGGCTGAACGGACATGCCCCTGACCCACCAGAAGCGTGTTCTCTGGCCTCCCAGCCTCGCGAGCCACACCCACATGTTTGTCTCTGCCATCTGACAGGCTAGTCGAGCCCTTGTGTAATCTTTGCGTGTGTATTGACAGACCAGAAACTCAGCAGATATTCATAAGCTAGATAAAGCCATACTAACAGTATTCTGGGCCTGATGCTTGTGAAAACCCAGGGGTAGGCAGAGCAGCCAGAGACGCAGGTGCAGCAGAGCTGGGCCCTACACATGACCCCTTCTTGGAGGAGATGGATACCTGTGTGTGCTGGTGGGGAAACCAGAATGATTTGATTTGTATTTGGTGTTTGTTCAGTGAAGTCTTCATGCAAAGAACCCTTGCATGCCCTGAGGCTGGTGTCTGTAACCTTGCTTTGTAAAGGGTAAATACCAGTAGTTGTTGCTCTGTGGGCCCCATGCGGCCTCTTGCAGTTTCCGCAGGCTGGCTGTGTGTAACTGGCCCGCCCTGCTGGAGGGGGAGTTGGGCCTGAAGGACGTCCATCTGTGCACTCTATGTGGAGCCTTATGGTGAACGAGTATCAGGCCCCCTCCCCCACAGGGGCTGTTTCCGTAGCAATGGGGACTCAGTCGCATTGCCTGTTAGCACCCCAGATTTCTGTAGCAATGCAGAATCCAGTCCCGATGTGTGGTGAGACGCTGCTTTGACAATAAACCGCATAATTTCATGGCCATGGGTTATTAACATTGGGTATGTTTGATTTTAGAACCTGTTGGCATTTGTGAAATCTGGCTGTGGTCCCTCAGTCTGTGTGGGAAAACTCAAGTGCATAACTTGGTTAAAAAGTGGGAAAGGGGCCTTCCAAAAAGTATGCCTGTGGGTTCAGAGCAGGTGTTAGTCCAGCGCGTTCCTGCCTTGGCTTCACTGAGGGGCTTTTGTCAAAAGGAGTAGAAAGCACATTCCCTAAACGTAGTAGGTGCTCGGTTAGCATTTGCTGAGGGGTTGAGTTTATTTAGAGGACGTAATTCAAGCAACAATTATTGACCATTCAAGCAACAATTATTGACCGATCAACACTTCTTAGCTCCCATTGGCTCAGATATTTTCCTTATTTTTTTCCAGGATGCCAAGAGTGGGGGTGCGGTCAGGCTCTGGTTCCCTAGTGCTTCTTGGGGGTGAGTGTGGGGACTGGTTAGTTCTGAGTGGTGTGGTGTCATCAGGAGACCCACTGAGCGCTCTGTGTCCGCTCTGACCTGTGTGCACTCTGACCTCTACCCCCGGGCCCAGGCAGTGCAGAATCAGGGAGATCTGTTTGTATCAGTGAACTGGTGGAAATTTGGACTAAGGAATACTTCTTAAGATTTACTTTTTATCGAGGTAACACTGGTTTATAACATTGTGTGTTTTATCTGTACAACTTTGTGTTTCTATTTCTTGTGTCCCAGAGCATGCTGACCACAAAAATTGCATTTCCATCCATCATCATGCAGATGAGCCTCTGCCCATTCTTCCTCTGCTTGTCCCTCCCTTGCTGCTCACCACTGCTCTCTGTATCTGCGTGTGTGCTTTGGTTTCATTTATTTTTTGCTTGATGGTTTAATTTTTATATTCCACCTGTGAGTTGAAATCATACAATATTTGTCTTTCTACATCTGACGTATTTCACTTAGCATTATACCCTAAAGGTTCATCCTTGTTGTCACAAATGGCAAAGTTTTGTCTTTTTAAATGGCTGGGTAGTATTTCATTGTGTATATGTATCACAGTTTCTTTATTCATTCATCCTTTTGGCTATTGTAAATAATGCTGTAATGAACACTGGGGTGCATACATCTTTTCAAATTAGTATTTTCATATTCTTTGCATAAATTCCCAGAAGTGGGACTGTCAGGATTATGTGATAGTTCGAGTCTTGATTTTTTTGATTGCCCAGAATGTCTGATGAATAATTTTTATTTCGCTTGTCTTTGTTGGTTTGGGTTTTGATTCAGTAGGGAATAGTGTACCTGGATTTAAATGGTGGTGTTCCACCTGTAGTCCTGCAGGTCATGTGGCTGGGAGGAGGGCACCGCTGGCTTTGTTTAGAAGTGTTTGTAGGTTCAGGGGCAGCAGACACGTGGCTGAGACTTAGCATTTCCCACGACAGTGCTAAAGTGAGACATTCTGGAACATGCTTCTTATTAATCAGCTGTGTGACTGCAGACCTGTAGGCTGGACGTGGGGCGGAGGTTATGTCCCAGGCCCAGCTCAGGGCTTGGACACATGGCAGTGCCTGCCTAGTAAAGACGTGTTGAATGAATGAATATATTAGTTTTCTGTTGTTGCTGTGACTGATGACCATAAAACTCTAGTGGCTGAAAACAAAACAGACACATTCTCTCCTGGTTCTGGATGTTAGAAGTCTGCAGTGATGCTGCTGGGCTGAAATCAAAGCAGCGGCAGGGCTGCGTTTCTCCTGGGGGCTTTCCTGGCCTGGTGAGCTTTTCCGGGTGGCCTGCACCCCTCTGCTCCTAGTCCTCTTCCAGCTTTAAAGAGCCTTACTCCAACCTGTGCTCCTGTTAACCACTCAGACTCTGACCCTCCTGCCTCCCTCTCTAAGACCCTTGTGATTACATTAAGCCCACCCGGATAATCCAGGATGATCTGTCCATTTCAGGATCCTCAATTTAATCATACCTGCAAAGTCCCTGTTGGCTGGGAAGGTAACATACTCATGGGTTCTGGGAATTAGGGCATCCACACTTACGTTACTCAGCAGGCCACGGGAGTTTGTGGAGAGTGCTCAGAGTCCTCAGTGGAGTAGTCCCCTACTGATGAATAAGAGACTCCACCCCGCTGCCTGGGCTGCTCCCACTTTGGGGGGGCCCTGCTTGGACCCCTGCTGGAGCTGTAGGGCCTCCTCAGGGGTGCCCATCTATTTCCCATGTTCAGGGCTTTTCCTTTTAGACCCAGAGTCAGCAGATTTTGCCAACCACATGTCCTGTTGCATATTCTTTGTTTTTTAAAAACAAGTGTGAAAATGGCGGGGCGGGGGGGGGGGAGTCATCTTTACCTTGAGGGCCTTAGAAAATGAGCCATTGACTGGTGCCTGACTAGTATTTTGCCAACCCATGTTTTGGACTGAACCCTGCAGGCTGGGGCTGCCTGTGGCTATCACCTTGGGGACAGTGTTCGAGAGCTCTTGTTAGTAGTGCGATGCGTGCACGCGTGTGAGTGTATTGGGAGGGGTTCATGTTCCTACCCTAGTGAACTTTTCTGTTGTTTCTTCTATCTGACAGAAACATCTGAAAATCAGATCTCATCTAGTCTTAATGGAGAATTTCAGGTGGTTTTCCATTTGAAAGCTTATTATTAATTACTGATCATTCTGACATGGGACAAGATCCAGTCTCTTTCCTGCAGGGCCTTGCAGCCCAGGGTTGGGAAGCAGCTTGGGGAGGTTAGTTATTACCAGTTCTGATTGTGGCAGAAGCTCCGTGTGTGCAGCTTTAGGGGCAGGGATTTAAAGATAGAGGGTGTGTAGCCCCTGGCACATGAGCAGGCACCAGAGAGGGAGCTGGCGTGGAGCGCTCTGATGGGCCGTCTTGGTGAGCGCTTGCGATTATCAGTCCTCATTTGTTCCTTCATGGGGCCTGCTCTCCTCTCCTGGCCACCTGGGGCCTGAGCGCTGGGCTGCGTGGGGGCCTCTCCCTGGCCGGCTGTGTCTGCCTAAACCGGGTTCTGAGTGAGGAAGGGAGTTAAGTACCCGTCCTGGGTGGCTCTGTCCTGGTGGCCCAGTGGTAAAGAACCCACCCATCTGCTAATGCAGGGGATGCGGTTTCCATCCCTGGGTTGGGAAGATCCTCTGGAGGAGGAAACTCCAGTATTCTTGCCTGGAGATCCCGTGGACAGAAGAGCCTGGCAAGCTACAGTTCATGGGGTCCTGAGAGTCAGACATGCCACACCGCACATGGGTGGCTGAAGGCCTGTGGGGAGGAGAGTGGCACTTCCGTGAAGGAGGGCAACCACTGGGTGGGTGACCCCTGCACGTCGTATGCAACTCAGGACGCTCAGCCCCAGGTGTCCATCGAGGTGCTGGAGTGTTTCCAGATACAGAATGGGTGCCTATCTGTTCCTGCACCCGAGACCGTGACTGGCAGGGCTTGAGTATCGCATTTCACGTGACAGGAACGAAAGGACGGATGCGCCCAGCTCACTGGGTGTGCTCCTCTGGCCGAGGTGGCTTCAGAATAGGGTGAAATGACTGACCTTCCTGCAGCGGCTATGCCAGGTGCCTGTTGTGAGTCATGGATATTTTCACTTCCCTTTTGTCATTGAAAACATTTTATCAGTAGGCCTAAGTTGATGCTTTAGCTTTTTTCCGCATACGTTGATTCCAGTGGGAAGTTACAGTCACTTGTACGAGTTTTTGTTCTCGCACGATCAGATGTAGAACCTAAAGCCAGGGTGAGCGTAGAATGGAAACACTGGCGCTGCTGGTCCTCAGTGCCCGGCACGTGGCCTCACTGGCTGTTCAAATCGATGAATGCCAAAGGGAATGAGGAAGGTGCTTCTGGAGGAGCCGGCGGAAAGGTAGAAGGTGGCCCTTGGGAGACGCTGCTTCCTTGGCTGGCCTTTCAAGATTTTTTTCCCAGTGGAGGGCAGGCATGGACAGTACTGCCCACATGGGCTCCTCTCCCCAAGGGGGCCTGCTCTGTCTCCCGCCCATGCCCTGCTCTTGGCGCCTGAACAGGTGTTTCCCTCTGGGTGCTGGTTCTTTGGTTTGAAAAGCGCCCATACCAGCTGCTTCATGTGATTTCCTGGCTGTGCACTTCCCTGTGGCTTGGTTTTGCTCATCCTGGTAATGGACAGCTTTCCATGAGGAAGACGTTATTTGTGATGTTACATTGTTGTGCTACAAGGGAATGAGCCTTTGTTTTTCTACCTTGAGGAGCTGTCCTTGATTCAGAGGGCCTGATGTGTGAAGTTTACCTCTCATTGTGGCTGGTGAGTGCGAGAGTGCAGCTGATTTTCAGGCAGGGAGAGTTCCTATCATTGGAAGTGGGGTGGTGTCTACAAGATGCTCTTTAAATGTGAGAAAGGCTGCCTGCGTGGGAACGGCATCTTTCTAGGGACAGAGTCCGAAGCTTTCTTCACATCTTCAAGGAGATCCATGATCCCTAAGGATTCAGTTCACTGGATCAGAGGTTCTGGTGGATTAACACTTTTTTTCCCCCCCATTTCAAAGGCAGATCGGGAGCGGTGCCGAGAAAAATTTCCTTACTAGATGACATTTCATCGCAATGTCCGATCGTTTGGGGCAAATAACCAAGGGCAAGGATGGGAAAAGCAAGTATTCGACTCTCAGCCTGTTTGACAAGTATAAAGGAAAATCAGTAGATTCAATCAGATCCTCAGGTAAGAGCGGGTAGGGGCCCAGTACCCTATGCTTTCCCTTAGGGAGACTTTTGGGTCTAGGACCAGGAAAACCTAGGGTCCCCTGTCTGGTTAGACAGATGTGGTCCACACAAGCCAGTCTTCTGGGCCTATGGGGTCACCCCCATAGTTCTTGGGGAGCCCATTACCCTCTACTTCTATGTGATGTCCTATTTCAGATCCTGGACTATTCCTGACTGCTGTAGCAGGATTATTTCCTCATCTGTCTTGTCTTATTGAAGCTCTGGCTATTTTGAGCCCGATGGGTAGAATGGAATTTAATTTGCACTAGAATTACCCTTTTTAGCTTTTGTGGTTCTGCTATTCCGGAACTTGGTGGGAAAATTTCCTGTTGATTCTGTCCACACCCCCTGAGAATGTTTTGAATGTTGGGGTCCCTGCTTAGGCTTGGCTGAGTCCCCGCAGTCCTGCTGTCATGAGGCCAGAGCAGTCTCCCCTTGCACAGGGCTGGTGATTGTGTGGGACGGAGGTTTTGGGGCCTGGCTCTTTACTGTGTCCTAAACTTAAACTCCCTGAGCCTACTGCCCACAAATAACCGGAAGCCTCCACAGTGGCTTCAGCAGCCAGTGTCTTTGAAGTCCTTGGTGAAGAGCTTGTCAGTTCAGTTCAGTTCAGTCGCTCAGTCATGTCCGACTCTTTGCGACCCCGTGAATTGCAGCACGCCAGGCCTCCCTGTCCATCACTGTCTCCCGGAGTTCACTCAGACTCACGTCCATCGAGTCAGTGATGCCATCCAGCCATCTCATCCTCTGTTGTCCCCTTTTCCTCCTGCCCCCAATCCCTCCCAGCATCAGAGTCTTTTCCAATGAGTCAACTCTTCTCATGAGGTGGCCAAAGTATTGGAGTTTCAGCCTTAGCATCATTCCTTCCAAAGAAATCCCAGGGCTGATCTCCTTCAGAATGGACTGGTTGGATCTCCTTGCAGTCCAAGGGACTCTCAAGAGTCTTCTCCAACACCACAGTTGAAGCTTGTAAAGTGACTATAAGTTACGACCACGCACTTTTGTGTGTTTTTGTTTAAAATACTTTGATTTATTTATTTGGCTGCGCTGGGTGTTAGTTGCTGCACGCAGGATCTTGAGTTGCAGCATGCGGGTTCTTAGTTGTAGCATGTGGGGTCTAGTTCCCTGACCAGAGATTGAGCCTAGCCCCCTGCCTTGGCACTGCAGTCTTAAGTCACTGGGCCGCCAGGGAAGTTCCTTCTCACGGCAGATCTGTCCCTTGTTTTTCACTTGGTCGCCATTGTCATCATCACTTAGAGTTTAGAAGAGCAGCCGAGTGAACCCAGAATCTCTGCTTCCGTGGCTTCCTGTGCAGCATCTCTTTCCATCCCTCCCCCTGCAGTTATTCCTCGACATGGCTTACAAAGTCTCGGGAAAGTTGCCACGGCCCGGCGCATGCCACCGCCTGCAAACCTGCCAAGTCTGAAGTCTGAAAACAAAGGAAACGACCCCAACATCGTGATAGTACCCAAGGACGGAACAGGATGGGCAAACAAGCAGGACCAGCAAGACCCAAAGAGGTGAGAGCGAGGGGTGGGCGGTAGGCGGGAGTTGGAGGACGCCCCTTCCACCTCTACTCCTGCTGCTGAGTTGTTTCTCGCTTCCTGGCTCCTGGAGCCAAAGCGGCAGGGTTTCTGTGAGCCACCTGGTCCCCAGTGATCAGTGTCCCTCTTGCCTTATTAAGAAAGCCCTCATCACTCCCAGAGGAGCTTATGCAATGACTCGAGCCAGTTCCTGAACAACCCACTGTGGACAGAGCCGAGTGCTTGATTTTGGTTGGGGTCCCTGGGTGCTGGGCCCCAGGTGGAGAAGGAGGAACCTTCTGCATTGAGGGATCACAGCGCCCCATATAGGCGGCTGCTCTCCTCCCCACAACCCGGTCACTGAGGAGAGCCACACCAGGCCCAGGCACTCCGGGTCAGTGCGCAGCTGCCCTGCATCGGGGACGGCTAGGAAGGCATCAGGAAGGGACAGGGCCTCACTAAGGCCAGCAGGCAGAGCCCGGCTGCTGGGGTTTGCTTGTCAGGCAGTGGAAATGGAGCAGTTTGGCCTCGTCCACCTTTGTGCCCTGTTTCCCTGAGGTCCAGTTGCTGATACCCCAGACCCAGAAAGTAAAGGTGGCCCAGATCACGGCCTGCCAACCAGGGTCCTTTTCTCTAATTGAAAATGGCCCAAAGCTTCCTGTAGTTAATTCAGACAAGATGTAGAGAGTGAACAGATTATTAGGCCAGGTGATTGATCAGTAATAAGCAAATACTGTAAACATTTCCTAACAGTCTGAATAGGGATCGTCCCAATTCATGGGGTAGTGTGACGTGTAGAATAGGCTCTGCTGTGTGATTTCTAGCGAGGCCGTTGATTAGCTTTGTGGAAGCTGGGGAACCATTTGACTTCTGACCATCAGTGTCCTCCTGTGAAGTACAAATAACCCCTGGCTCCAGGGGCGGCTACAGGAGAGGGACAAGAGGACCCAGGTGACATGCTTGGCACAGGGCCTGGTGGGTGGCAGATGTCAGTGTTACTCTTCCTGCCAGTCACAGACACTGCAGCCTCTAATGAAACGGGTGCTGCACGTTTCAGTGTAAGCAATGAAATGCCTCTGCTACTGCTAGTTCTAGAGAGCTAGGACGAAACCTCGCTCCCTCCTTTTATCCAGTCTTAACACACCGTCGGCATGGCATCGGGCAGCTTGAACGGGGCCGGTGTGCTGAAGCATGTTTGCCAGAGAGAGGTGGAGAGCGTTGGTAGTGGCAGCAGATGCTGGCGCTGCGTCTCTGCTGCCCCCTCCCTGGTGGTCAGGCAGGTGGCCGAGTGGGGAGGACCACACCCACTGGGGCTCGGTGTTTGGAGTACACAGAAAAGTTCATTGTGGTTTTATCTGTCATGGAAGAGAATCTGGAGATTGGCACGTTCTAGGCCTTCCACCTGTGTCATTAGGAGAAAGTGGTGGGTTCACGTGTGTTGTCATACTGAGATGTGCGTGTGGTGTTAGCCTACTTGTGTTAAAAAGTACTATGCTAACGTGTGTGGAAAAGTCTGCTAGAGTTTCTCTCTGGAGGATGACATGGTGACACATTCTGTATGGTATGTGTTTATTTTTACCTTGAGCATATATTTTTTTTCACAAACCGATAGGTTAAAAAAGGATCTCCTGTTTCAGAGTGGTCAGCCCCTGAGGAGCTGTGAATCCTTGGTCAGGAGTGAGAGGCGGGGGCCCCTCCACCCACCACTGTAGCCGCCTTCGTGGCAGATTCTCCGTCTCTCTGTTGTTCGCCCCTTTGTTGTTCACAGTGGGCTTTCAGTCTCTGCAGGCAGAAGCTGTTCAGGAAGGCAGACAGCTGTGCTGGCCGTCCTGTTAGGGGTCGGTGAGCAGACCTCACATGTGGTCCAGTTCTCATTCTCTTGGCCAGCCTAGGAGTCTGCCGGGGGGAGGTATTTGTAACCCGCCAGAGGAGGTTGGAATGTGGAGGGACCCTGAGGTCATGGCCTCTGATCCTCGTGTGTGTCCTGCCTTTGTCCAGTTCCAGTGTGACGGCCTCTCAGCCGCCGGAGTTGCTGCCGCAGCCGGGTTTGCAGAAATCTGTCTCCAATTTGCAGAAGCCGACACAGTCGATCAGTCAGGAGGTAGGTGCTGGGGACCCCATCACCGTGAAGGGTGGCTCCCTGTGACCTGCCCATTCCAGAGGCCAACCTGAAGAGTGACTTTCAAAAAAGACCCCAGATTCAGGATAGAATGTAGATGCCTAGTTGGATTCCTGTTGGCTTAGCTCAAGGTGAGTCACCTGGGCAGCTGCATGCTAGATCCGGGCCCCGCAGTGTCTCCTCGGAAGCAAGAGCCATAAGGAGACAGCAAGCGTTAGGCCACAGGAGGTTCAACAGTCTGGTGAGTTTGGAAAGCAAAACAAAGCGGGCACCTTCATGGGTTTTCTTAGCGTCAGACTTTCTCTCTGTATCTTCAGTATGCTGATGTGTCCTGGGTCTCCAGGTGAAGGACACTGTGGACAGCAGTCCCCGAATTTACTTGTCCTTGGAAATGTCTTTTAGCAGACTGTCTCTGGGGACTAGTGTTTCTCAGAATATGCTTTGTGGAATAATGAGCTATAATCCTTCATTTGTCAATGCATTTCAGACACCTCTCTAAACAGAAAATCATGATTAATCAAGAGCTCGTATTGTACTTGGTCCATCAGCATCTGTGGGTTACAAAGGCTAGCAGCTGGTAGCTGGAAATCTGGACAGATACCTGGCACTCGCTGGCTCTCTTGAAAAGAACCACTCTGTGGGGAACATTCACCGCTTTGCCAAAGGGACACCCTCCTCCAGCCAATACTGAACTGTGCTTTTAAATCAAAGGAAAAGAAGAAGAAGGAAAAAAATCTATATTCATGTGAGACTCCATGTTCACCAGCCTAAGTCCACTGAGGCCTGTTGAACAGTGGGTAGCGTGGAGTTCGTGTCTCTTTCCCAGATTTGAGACGAAGTGTGGTTAGGGCGCCTTGGTTGTTCTGTAGCCCTGGCTTGGTGTCAGAGCTGGCTCTGTGAGCCTGTTGGAGATGAGCTCGCCACGTCCCTGCCGTGTAGGGCCTGGGCTCCCGTGGAGAACGGGTGCTGTGGGCCCGTCGGGGCCGGATCAGGCCCTGCCCTGGAGCCAGCCCGCGGCCCCTCTGGCGCTTCCTGGCTTTCCTTTCCTGCAGAGACGGTGAGAGGAAGAGGCCCCCAGTGTTTCCCGGCTTTGAAACCTTGTCTCAGAGGCAGTTTGACTCTGGGCACGCAATTTGCTGCAGTGTTAGTAACCCTTCCTTGGCCGGCCCCACAGGCCTTCTCTTCCAGTTTGGTGCCCTTGGTGGGCGAGGGCCAGGGCCCCTGTGACTGCAGACCCCAAGGGGGTGGCTGTGGGATAGCAGTGACCTGGGGCCTCTGCCTCCTGGTCCGGAGGCCCACCTCCAGCTCCCAGCTGTTCAGACCCCCCCGGGACCTGTGGGCATTCCAGGTCACTGGGAGCAAGTCTGTGATAAATGGGTTGTTGCACTTAAGCTCTGCCTTGGAGGCTGGAGAGACCACCATCTGCCCTGAGCGTGTGTGGAGGTGGCAGCAGGGGAGGACAGAGAAGGGAATTATTTGATCTGGGATCCAGTCCAGTGGGTGAAGAGACGTCACGCTGCGTCAGCTTGGTTTTGTGTATCTTTACCTTCAGTTGTTTAGGCATGTTGCTGGGAGAGGCAGCTGAACTCAGTGGTTGGGGACCTGAAGGGGCTTTGGACCCTGGTAGGGTGGGAACAAGTCCTGGTCCTCCTTCCCTAGTTGGGTGTCTAACCCACGTGACCCTGGTGTGCCTGGCACCTGGCTTGCATGTAGGGAGCTTTCAGCAAAGGTGTGCCGATGAGGCGCGCCCAGATGAGGTGGGAGCGGAAGGCTGGGCTTGGGGAGTCAGGCCTTGGAGGATGACAGGAGCCGTGGGAAGTGGTGCCGGGCTTGCCAGCGACACAGCAGGCACGTCAGCTTTCCCATACGTGTATTCTCTTAGCAGCAGCACAGTTTTTAAGGCACGTGCTGGAGTTGGGTTTGGTCTTGTCCCTGGAGCAAGACAGAGGAGCTCTGTGTGGGCGCGTGTTCCAGGCTGTGGCCCTGGCTCTGCTCTGTGACCCTGGGCTGGCCGCTTGCCCTCCGGCCTGCTCTGCATCTGTCGTGTGGCCAGTGCTTCCTGAGCCCGGGCTGCTTCCTGAGTGAGTGGAAGGCTATGTGGCAAGCACGTGTGCTTGGGTCCTGCCCAGCTGGTGGTAGTGGGTACAGCGATGTAGCCTCGGGGCACCTTGCTGTGACATGGTCGGGGCACGGACAGCAGCCTGCTGGGCTGGCCCTGTTCTCATTCTCTTCTTTCTTTCAGAATACAAATTCAGCTCCAGGTGGACCAAAGTCATGGGCACAGCTGAATGGAAAGCCAGCAGGACACGAAGGTGGTAAGTGAGCGTGTGGTGTCGCACTGGGTCGTGAGAGGGACGAGTACCTTTTCTGGACTGTCCCAGTTCAGTTCAGACAGCCTGAAGCTTTGTGGACTCTCCTCGCTGAGCGAGGTACTGCCTTTGCCTGGCGTGGAGGCGCTGATTCTGCGGACCACATCAGCTCTCTGGTCTCATTGAACATTAACACTGAAGACAGTCCCCCGGGTGTGTGGAGGAGACCCCAGCACACCCTGGTTGGCTGAGCTGCTAAAGGAACAAGTCCTCACTCAGCGAGCACCCGCCTCCTCCCTGGTGGGGCGAGGTGTCATGTGCGGGACGCTGGCTTGCGGCCCGGGTTTGTAAATCAGCAGCCCTGGGAGCTGAGCTGCTTGCTTTTGGACGGTGGCACCAGAGCAGGCAGAGGTTATGTGGGGTTTGTTGCCATGGTGTCCCGCCTGACACAGGGAGACACATGCAGACGGCTGTTCAGCCCAGGGACGGTGGAGGGCGCGTGGGAAGAGGAAGTGTCCAGAGCCTTAGGTCAGTGCCGAGCCGCGGGCTGAGATGGCTCCAGGGCAGGCCAGGGTACAGTGGCTGCGTGGTGGGGTGGGGATCTGGGCTGTGGGCCCAGGTCAGCAGGTGTTTTTGCAAGGAGCCAAACATCCGGATTTCTCTCTGGACTCTCCTGGTTTTCCAGTGTTGGGGGCATTTTTCTAGCACGATGTGTAGACAGCACCAGTCAACGCCTCGAGCTGGAAGGAAAGGGATGGAGGTATGAGCGGCTTGACCACAGCTGCCCTTTCCTCCGTGACCAGCACAGGCCACCGTCTTTACCGTCAGCCCTGTCCTGGCGTTGCCTCTGTCTTCTGCGTGTCCCTGCTGGCCGAGGCCTTCCCAGGCCTCACGTGTCATGGTTGAGAGTGGACACCAGCTCCACCCGCCAGCTGCCCTGCACACCTGGCTGCTCTGCCACTCTGAGCATGGGCCCTTCTGGGTTGGGTTGCCGTGCGGGTGAAGACTTGCCCCTTCCTCCGTCTCCATGGGGATGTCAATCAGTCGGTGTGGCGGGGACACGCAGCTTCAGCCGGGAGGGTGAGGTGGAGGGAGCCAGACAAGCAGAGAGGGTTGGGTGGGGGCTGTGACAGGGCCTTTTAGACCTAGACAAGGTCCTTCCAGAGGCTTTGTGGAGACCATTCACTGGGCTGTTCACAGTGGGTCTTTGCTCTCTGTAGCCTGTATTTCTGTGAGGTTGAAATATTCTTAAGTAAATTCAATGTACTTATTTTTAATTAACAGGAACGATAGAGGTTATTTGAATTAAAGTTGGCACAGCTCTTATGGAGGGCAGCCTGACACTGCCCATCAGTACCAGCCTGATACCCTCTGACCTAGCAGTTCCTCTGCGGGGCGATCACCCTGCAAGTGATACCTGTGTAACACAAGATCTCACTGCCCTGTTATAACTGCAAAAGATTGGAAGCAGCCACTTGAAATGTCCATCAAATGATGGTACTTTAATGAAATGCTGTTTGGCTAGAAGGAAAAAAATGCAGTTTTCTACTGATCTGGCAAGCTTTCCAGGACATATTATTAAGTGAAAAAAGCATAGAATAGTATGCAGAGTATTTTACCATTTGTGCAAAAAATCAGGATGAGAGAAAATACGTTTCTAGAAAATGTATGTGCATTAAAAAAAAAAAAAAAGATCTCTGGAGGGAAAGGAAGAGAGGGGACAGAACAGAAAAGTGCATATTTTGTGAGGACATTTGATGTAGATCAGGGCTTCCCTGGTGGCTCAGACAGTGAGAATCTGCCTGGGAAGCTGGAGGCCCCAGGTTCCATCCCTGGGTTGGGAAGATCCCCTGGAGAAGGAAATGGCAGTCCATTCCAGTGCTCTTGCCATGGATGGAGGAGCCCGGCGGGCTGTTGTCCACGGGGTTGCAGAGAGTCCCACACGACTGAGCAACTGACACTTCCACTTTTCTTTGATGTGGAAAGATGGGGTACCTGGGTGGGAGGAGGCCTTCTGTTGATTCTTCTTTAAGGCTTCTTACCTTTGAACCTTTTGATTTATTTATGGAAATGAAACTTGGTTTAGAAATAATTTTAAAACACAGTGAAATATCCTGTCAACATGTTGTAGCTCGTCTGGGAGGCGGCAGAACCTAGTAGCCCAAGAGGAAAGAACAGACGTGTGCTGACTATGACCCCTCCTACGCGGGGGTTACAGCCTGTGAGGCTTCCAGGGCTGTGCACAGACATTGTCACGACTTTGGAACTGTCGATGTCCTTCCTGAGTTGATGGACTCTGCATGTGGAGGGTGGTCCCAGGCCTGTTTCACCTGGACCAGGCCCAGGCCTAGGTCTGCCTGTGTGGTTCAGGCAGAGGCCAGAGGTGCGTGGCCCGCAGGCTCTGCTGCCTAAACCACCAGCAGCTCCCTCTGGGGCCTTGCAAGAAGCCCCTGATTGTGCTGCCTCTGTTCCTCCGGGCAGAGAACAGAGGGCAGGAGGGAATGCTGGGTGAGCATTACAGGGCATCGGAACCTTAAGAATGTGATTTTGCTGTGAATGTTGGAGTTCTTCACTTTGTCCTTTTTATCTCTGGAGGGCAAGTTTTATTCATAATTAGAATATCACCTTTATGATTATTAAGACAGGAAAAAAGTACTAGGCTTTTTTTGTTTTCTTGGTTATTACTTTAACTTCCAACTGTCTACCTTTTTTTGTGTGTGTGGCCACATGACATGTGAGATCATTCCTTGACCAGGGATGGAACCCGTGCTCCTCTGCAGTGGGAGCTCGGAGTCGTAACCCCTGGACCACCAGGGAAGTCCGTCTATTCCTACTTTTAAAGTATTGACTTTCATATTTCACTCCTGCCAGTGACCTTTTGATACAATGAGGCAACTGTGAGAGTATTGGTCCTCCTTCGTGACACCTGGCGATTGTCTCTCAAGTGAAGCATTGGTTAGTAATGTGTCCGTCTACCCCTGTGGTGGGTTCATCTGACCCCCCTGTCCCTTTTTACTAAGGGGGATGGTGGACGGATGGCCACCTTGAGCTTCTGCACTGACCCTGCCGCCTCTTTCTGAAAAAGCCTGCTGCGGTCAGCAGGTGCTCCGGTCAGTAATTCCTGGGGACAGACGTGGGTGTGTTGCCTGGGGGTCAGGGTGAGCCACAGTCGGATGTTTACCGTGTGGTGCTGCACGTGCGCTGTGTGTTCACTGAAGGGACCGGACCCCACTCCAAGCCCTGAAATGCGTCACTCGTCCGTGCCCATTCATCGAAGATGATTGCAGGGTCCCAGTGCCCCTTGCTCTGAGTGATAGGAGCAACCCCTTTCTCTGCAGGGGTTGATAGTGTTGGAGAGTGAATGAAAGAACAAGGAAAGAAGTTGTTCCTGGGATTATAAGAGTTAAAGTGTTTGGCCTTGGAGGGCTTGAGGAGCTTTGTAGGAAATGGTTTACTGGAGTGGACAGACAATCCAGGAGGCAGTGTGAGCTGTGAGGTGTTGGGGAGGGGCATTACCTCCACCCAAAAGCCGCTGACCTCAGACAGGTTTCCCCAAAGACTGTGCTTGTCTCCCCTCTCCTCAGGACCACCGCCGAAAGGACGGTACTGCCTTCCTCCAGGAGTGGGAAGGGAGGCTCAGACTGCAGTATCTGCCATACCCAACCTCTGCTGTTTGTGACCAGCTCCAGCAGGGGGCCTGCTGCGGTCTGCAGGCAGCCTCCCCTCGTCACCCTCAGGAAAGCCTGGTGCCACTTTGTGGGCACAGAAGGCCAGCACAGATGGCACCGCGGGAGGCAGTGCCCTTCAGGGTGGTGGGGCCGCCAGTGTGCTCCGAGGCTGAAGCAGAGAACCATGGACACCAGTCTCACCTGCCCCCTGAGTCTTTCTGATTCTCTTGACAGGTTTAAGGGCCTCAAGCCGACTGTTATCCTTCTCTCCCGAGGAATTTCCGACGCTGAAAGCAGCTGGAGGGCAGGACAAGGCTGGCAAAGAAAAGGGCGTCTTAGATCTGTCGTATGGGCCAGGACCAAGCCTCCGCCCTCAGAGTAAGTGAGCTGCAGCCTCCGTCTGGAACAGCAAAGTTCCCCTTCAGCTTCTGCCTCTTAGACACGAGCCATCTCTCAAGCAGCCAGGCTCCCTGCCTGGAGAGCACGGCTGCCGATCCTGTACTGGGTTCTCGTGTCTGTGGACTCACTTCCTGGGCTGGGCTGGAGGTTGCGCCTCCCTTCCCGTCCTTTGGGTCAGTCCAGGCCTGTCCGTCTTCCCAGCAGTCATCGGAGGCTGTGCTGTGCCTGGGTGGTCATGGCAGGGACAGCTGAACCAAGGGCAAGTTAACTTGACTCCCAGTTCAAGAGCTTATTTTCTAAGCAGTGGTTTCCAGAGCTAGCTGAGTCTTGTCAGAATCACTTGGGGGTTCGTTAAGTCTGATTTCCAGTCCTCTCCTACCCCGCAGCCGAATTAGAATCTGTTTTTTAACATGTTTCCCTGGTTGCGTAGCCAGCCCACCGCTCATCTCCATGGCCCCTAATTGGGGGTCTGGCCAAGGGGTAAGCAGGGTTGTGTAGCAATTCTTATTGGTAATAACTTTTTTTCTTCATAGCCTTGGGTAGTTAGAGTTTAAGGTATTGTTTGGGAGTGGGATTTCCCATCAGTTCTAATCACAGATTCTGAAATAGCCCTTGGGTAGGGAGTTGATCAGGTCTTGAAATATGAGAGACTTTTTTATCTGCTTGTTTTGATTAATCCCCAAGGTATCCCAGAGTCAGAACGGATATCCTATAAATGAAATGATAACCGTGAAGCTCTTTAATAAAACATACTGTCTTCTCGGTGGTCTATGCTGGGTTATTTTGTTTGTTCCAAATATATAATCAGATTCCTTAGGCCAGAAACATCATCTTTCTGGGATTAATTAAGATGAGCTGTTGTAGGACTATAATAATTTAGAACTAGAAGAAGCTTCTGGAATCAGTTCTGTCCCCTTGTTTGAGAAGATGAAGAAGCAGATGACCTCAGGTGACCAGAGCTTGGCTAAGGTCATGTACAAGGTGGCTGAAGAGTTGGGAGCAGTGTGACTTTGTGGCTCCGATCCTGGGTTCCATTCTCTTAGGGGTCAAGTACTCAAGAACCTTTCATGTTTCAACTTCTCTAACTATAAGTTGACCAAAAAGAGGAGTCTTTTTGGCGCATCTGATTCCTTGTTGGCCTATAATCCCACCAGGCTTTGCTACGTTGAGCAGGAGAAAGCGTCATCTTAAAACAATGGTCAGAGAGGATTGGCAGATTTCAGTCTGTGACCTGCAGGAGGTCCCCCGGCCACTGTGGGAGCAGGTGGGATGAGGCCTGAGCAGGGGGCCCAGCCCCTTCCAGTGCCTAATTGAGGGAGCCAGTAGCTGTTTTCTACATCACAGCTAGGGAGTCCCTGACTAGAGTTGGCACTGCAGAGCAGGGTTTGAATTCGGGTCAGGAACTCTGGTTCCAACATCAAGTCCAGTGCCAAGCCTGGTACCAGTCCCGATGGGACTGGGTCAGTATTAGTGGAAACAGTGACCCAAGACTGCTCTTATGGGGCTTCTGGGTCTCTTTGGGGTGTTAGGTCTCAGGTTGTGTGGTCTCTGAGTTGATGAAGGAAGACCATCCCTTGTTTACACTTGCCTTCCCTCTGAGCAGACTGTGTTTTGTGTTTCTCTGACAGTCAGACACCCTCAGCAGTTTCATACTCATTGGCCAGATGTCTGCCCCCCACCTTCCCTGACAGACTTGACCAGTCAACTCAATTCTTCACTTTTTTTTTTTTAATTTTTGGTGAGTGAGGGGGGTCCCTTGACCTTCAGAACCTCATACAATCCCTCCTCCCCCTTCCTCTTTCCTCTCCCCTTTTGCCCCCTTTCAATTTCCAGATGTGACAAGCTGGAGGGAGGGCGGTGGGCGAAACATAATTTCTGCCACGTCTCTGAGCGCCTCCCCAACTGAGCTGGGCAGCAGGAACTCGAGTGCAGGAGACGGAGCCCCCTCCTCGGCATGCGCCAGCGGTTCTAAGGACCCCTCTCTCCGCCCGGCTCAGCCTGCCCGCAGAGGGGCTTCACAGTTCTTGGGGAGTGTATACCACCCACCTACATACCATGACATGCTTCCTGCTTTTGTAAGTCTTCAGAGTGTGCATTCTGTCCCCGCAGAGTCAGATCGTTCATGTCCAGCAGAACCTACTTCACGTGGTTGAATGTCCACCGTGGGCATCCCCCATCCCCACCCAGTCTCTTTGCCCTGGTGCCTTACCCTGGAGGTTTCCATTACTTTTGCATTTTCACTTCCCCCGTTTCAAATTTTAAGGGCCTCTGGCTTCTTTCCCTGGCGATGTGGATGTTATCTTAACCTTGGTTCTTTTAGAAGGAGGAGAGGCAGGTATTCCCCAAGACACAAGTCCCCAGATTTGTGTACTGATAGCAGGAAAAATGGGGGAGATGGTGATAGGATTAATTGGGAAACCCCAAGACTTTCCTGTTTCTGTTTCCCGTTTGCCAGAACAAATTCTGATGCCAGTGGAACTTAGACTCTGGGCCATTACTGGAAAACCCTGTTCATTGATGTTATGTTTCAGATGTGTTCGCCACAGTCAACAGAGAACCAGGGTACAGTGGAAAGAGGATCTTTTCCCCTTCCTCAGCTCCGTCTTGAACCCCGTGTTCCTTTTAGACAGTTCCAGATGAATGACCAAGACGGGTAAGGCCAAAGCAGTGTAGCCACGTATGTAGAAGCCACCCTGGTTGGTGGTATTTGGGCAGTACAGTGGGTTTACATAGGACAGCGCTTTGGCTTCCGGAGGCCTCAGAAGCTGGAAAGCACCCTGATGCCCAGGGTGCGTGGGAGGGCGGCCTCCCGGGCAGGGCCAGGAGGGGCTGTGAGTTCAGCTCCCTGCTAGTTGTGCACTGCTGTCACCGTGGATTTAACACCGAGCAGCTAAAATGAAGCAGAACTTCTCTTGGCGATGTATTTGTTGATTATATGTTCTTTAAAAAGGGGAGGATTATAATATCAAGGGCACACGTGAACCTTTGCAGTGGGGGACATAGTTCTGGAGAAGTATTTGGGTTTGCTTCCATCTGTGTACTTGACACCAGCCCAGTGTCTTTACCCTTCTCTCTGTCATCAGAAAAGAAAATAGATTGGGAGTGAGCCGCCCAATCCGTCCACTGAGGCCGCTGGTGGAGCGGGTGCCACGACCCACCATCGTCAACGCAGAAAACCTGAAGGGCCTCGATGACCTGGACACTGACGCCGACGATGGCTGGGCAGGTGGGTGGTGGCGTTTGCCGGCGGGCTCTCGACTGACGGTTTAGCAGGCGGGGACTGCACTCTTGTTTCTGCTTCTTGCCAAGGTTGGCAAGTTCCTGCGACACAGTGTCTACGGGAACTCATGGGGGCAGAGGGCAGCAGACAGCCTTGGGCCTGAGAGATCCTTGCTGATCCTTACCAGCAGTTGTTTCCTCACGCAGCCACATTGTCTGTCTTGGTCTTTCGTCTTACTCTTAGAGGGAGAAAGAGTGTTTGTAACAAAAGCGTTAAAACAGGAGGGTGGCGAGCCCCACATAGCGCCCTGTCAGTGCATTTCAGCAAGTTCCAACATTCTGCATTCTCATAATTACCCACACTCCCGATCTGATTATTTTCTTTTAAAATTCTTCTGGAGGTTTGTTTCCAAGTAAAAGGCGCATATTAAGTTGTAGGGTTTTGATAAACCCACGTGCTTGAGCAGCACAGCCGCGTCAAGACACAGTACTCACTCCATCCCTTCCCAGCCAGTCTCCCTCCTGACTCTGCCCGAGGCCTCCCCCTTCTGATGAGTCCTAACTGCAGATGGATGGAGTGGTGCGGCTTCCCTTCTGCTGTAAGGTTTGTGAGACCACCCGTGTTGTTACGTGTGTCAGTGGTTGCTTTTAATCACTGAGGCGTGTGTCATTGTATCAAATCCTGTAGTTTGCTTGAAAGTTTATTATGGATGCTGTTCTCATTTCTCTTGAGTTAATATCCAGCAGTGGAGTCGTTGGTTGAAGGGGAGGTGTGTGACGAGGTCTGCCAGAAAGCACGCAGACCTCCGCGGTGGCTGGTGTGTGCTCCAGTGGCAGTCCTGAGAACTTGGCTCTGCATCCTTACAGTGCTCTGGTGTTCATCTCTTTAATTTTAGCCATTCCAGTGGGTGTGTAGCGTTAGCTCATTGTGCTTTTAATTTGCATCTTGCTGATGAGTAATCATACGCTTGTTTTCATGCCGATTTGGCTACTGGTATATTTTTTGAGTGTTCAGATACACATCGTTGGAGGCTTAATATTTCACAAAAGTTTTTTCCCACTGCCTGCCTGATCCATTTTCTCAGCACTGCACTTTAATTAGCAGAAGTTTTAAATTTTGATGAAGTTTAACTTATAAATTTGTGTTTTTTATGGTTTATTGTGTCTTTTATAAAAATCTTTGTCCCTCCTGGTGGCAAAGATAACTCCCTTATGTTTTATAATTTTAACACTGGTTTTTAGATGTGTGGTCCATGTATTAATTTGTATATGGTGTGAGATGGGAGTCAGGGTTCATTTTAATCCAACAGGATACCCAGTTGTTCTACACCGTTTGTGACAAGACTTCTCTTTCCCTGTGGCATTGCTTTGACACCTTTGCCAACAATTGATCGATCATAGAAGTGTGGGTCTAATTCTGGACCCTGTTTGTTCTATTTATTCATCCTTATGCCAACACCACACTGTAGCGTTGTGGTAAGTTAGTGTAAATTTCCCAGCTTTGTTCATTTTTAAGATTATTTTACTCTTCTAAGTCCATTTTCATATAATTCTAGAATCTTTTTTTTAAAAAATGATGTCTGTAAGATTTGTAATGATATAGATATCACTCTTTTTCATCGCTGATAATTAGGTAATTTGTATTTTTTCTCTTGTTCACTTCTGCCAGGGGCTCATTAGTTTTATTCATCTTTACAAAGAACTTTTGGCTTTAATTTTCTCCATTGTTTTGACTGTTTTCTAGTTCACTGATCATTTTAATTGGAAATTTCTAGATTTCTCATTTAATCCCATTGTAGTCACAAGGGCTTATTCTGTGTGACTTCCATTCTTTCCAGTTTATTAAGACTGGTTTTATCACTAAGATACGTGGTCTGTTTTGCTGCATAGTCCAAGTGCTTTTGAGAAGAGTGTATTCTGTAGCTCACATTCTGTATGTATCAGTTTAGTCAAGGTGGTTGGTAGTGCTGTTCATAACATTTTTGTCTAGTTCTACCCGTTACTCAAAGTAAGGTATTAGACTCTCTACTACAGTTGCAGATTTATCTGTTTCTACCTTTAATTCTGTCAATTTTCGCTTCATTTATTTTGAAGCTGTTACACCCACTTTCTATTTTTATGACTGGTGTGCTGGCCGTTTCTGTTGTTTTCACATGCTCTTGGTCTCTCCTCCGCCTCTTGCCTGGAGTCTGTCTCGCCCTGTGTCAGGTCACCTTCTGGCTGTATTTACTGTTGTCGTGCTGTGTTTTTGCATCCGCATCCTTCAGCCCATTGGTGTCTGTATGCACCGCGAGGCTCTGGGAGATAGTATGTGATCACATTTGCTTTGTCGTCAGATCTAACTCTTTAACTGGATTGGGCTTTTTGCCACGTCCCTTTTTTCAGTGATATAATTCATGTGACAGATTTTTGTATTATATAAAATTTGCCCCCTTAAAGTCTACCATTCAGAGATGATTAGTATATTAACAAGTTTGTGCAATCATCCCCACTGTTGAATTCCCGAACATTTCCATCACCCGCAGAAGAAGCCCCGTACCCATGAGCACTCACTCCCGGTGACCCTCCCTCCACACACAGCCTCTGGCAAGCACCGTCTACTTTCTGTCTGTGGATTTGTGTGTTTCGGATGTTTTGTACGAACGGAGTCGCACAGCAGGATCTGAGGCCTTTCGCACCTGGCTCCGTCTCTCAGCATGATGTCTGCAGGGGCCGGCATGTTGTAGCGTGTGTGTGAACTCTTTTTTTTTTAATGTGGCCAAATCCTGTTCCATTGTGTGCATCTACCATGTTTTGTGTGCTCGCTCATCCATTGATGGACACTTTCTGCCACCTGAGCCACTCGGTCACAGATCCCACCTCTCAGGAGTGTGTGTTGGCAGGGAGGCCTCCTGGCTGGTTTCTGCCTGCTTCTGCTCACTCCTCACCTTGTAACACACTTGCAGAACACTTGGTCTGCACAGATTTAAGGACTGTTCTCTTAACAGAGTTAATCTAACCAGGGAGGCTACTGTGCTGTGACCAAAGCCAGTACTATCTTCCGCTTGTATTTTTGTTGTTATTTGTTTAATTAATTTATTTTTTAATTGAAGGATAATTGCTTTACAGAATTTTGTTGTTTTCTGTCAATCCTCAACGTGAGTCAGCCGTAGGTGTTCATATATCCCCTCCCTTTTGAACCTCCCTCATCTGTCTCCCCATCCCACCCCTCTAGGTTGATACAGAGCCCCTGTTTGAGTTTCCTGAGCCAGACAGCAAATTCCCATTGGCTATCTATGTTACATATGGTCACTTGTATTTGTTTTAATATGGTTTTTATTCATTTATTTGGCTGCATCATGTGTTAGTTGTGGGATCCAGATCCCTGAGCAGGGATCGGGCCTGGGCCCCCTGCATTGGGAGCGTGGAGTCTTAGTCCCTGTCCTCCACTTCTCTCTGCAGTGTGTGCTCTGGTGGTGGCAGCTGGGGGTGCCCCTTAGCCAGGTGGGCTGGCGCCCTTCCTGCCTGGAGGCAGCGCTCCCCCCACCCCAGCGGTGCTCTTACCACTGTTGGGATGTGCATCTTGTATCCTTCTCGCTGGCCCTCCTCCTGTTGCAGGCCTCCATGAAGAAGTGGACTACTCCGAGAAGCTGAAGTTCAGTGATGATGAGGAGGAGGAGGAAGTGGTGAAGGACGGCAGGCCAAAGTGGTAAGGGCGCCGTCCCTGCTCACAGCACCGCTCCCAGTGCCGGGGGCTGAGGGGGCGTACGTGCACTGGTGTTCTCCGTGCTGCCGTGCGCTGACCCTGGCAACCTCGTGTGGGCAGATGCTGCTTCCGTTTTGCAGATGGAAGGACAGCTGTTTGGGGGTGGGGAGCCAGGGTAGGCACCAGGCGTGGCTGGCTGAGTCCTAGCCATTTAGCCACCGAGCCCGCATTTTTCCCAAGTGTGTCTTGTAGACTGATTGTTCTGCATACTGCCATGAGTGTGTGGTGCCCCTAAAGGCTTCTCTGGCCAAGCAGACTTGGGAAACCGCCTGGGTTCAGCTCTACTCCAAGAGTGCCCGGAGCCTAGGATGTGCGTGCTACAGCCTGCTGGGAATCTGGGAGTGGGGGAGAAGCCGAGAGCGGGGCATGCCACGTTGCCTAAGCATATTTGACCACTTGAATCTTTTCTCTCTCTTTTTTTGGATCATTTCGTTGTACTGATGCTTGCTCCCAACACCATTTGGAAAATACTTAAATTGTAGTCTAGCCAGTCTAGTTTTTAGCAGAATACCAGTAGCATTGGCTTGTACTTTTAAAATAGTACCTATGGTCACTTTAATTTGCGTACCCCCCCCCCCGCCAGTGTTGGGAAATATGGATGCTTCTCTTTATATGGAATTGCCTGTTTCCTTTGTACCTATATATCTGTTAGACTTGCTGTGCTCTATGTGAAAATGTGATCACTGTTCTATATTGCTTAGATAGTAGTGCTTTGGTGTTTTTCCCCTTTGTCTGTTTCACTGTCAGGAATTGAACGTTTACGTAGTCGGGTCTGCAAGTCTCTGTTGTGTCATCTTTGGCTTCACAGCTCCTCTTCTGCAGGGAGCTGGTAACGATCTTCTGTCACTCTTCCTCAGCTGGCACACAGACAGTTAGCTAATTGAGGCTTCTGAAATTTATTTTAATGCTGCTTGATTTCAGCTGAAGCTTTGGATGCCCTTGGGAAATAAATATTTATTGGTCAGTTTTTGGAACTAAGCTCAGAAGGAGATGTGATCCAGAATTTAAATCAGTGGAAACGTGAAGCTTTGTAGGTTCATTGGAGCAGCAGTCCACTCCGTTCCTCTCTCTGAATTGATGTGACTTGACTGTCCATCTGAAAGAGTGAGACTCTGGCTGTCGTGCCCAGGGACACGCCACATTGAGTCCCCAAGCCGGCCACCACTCAGTGTTCTCTGAGCTGGCTGAGACTCCTCCTGCAGGCCCCACCCATGATGGGCTCCTGAAACTTCCCTGGCTCCATCCCTACCTGTTCACTGTCTCTGGGACCACAGGGACCTGAATCGTTTCCTTCACGCACCATCCAGAGGCTGGCCGGCTGGTCCCTCCTTCCCTGTCCCCCTCACCCTGTGGCTTAGTCACCGTCTTGATAGACTTGGGTCTTTCCTGGCAGGTCGGGAACCTTCCGTGGGCACCACACCTCGGCTCGCCACCAGGAGGCACTGGCGGGCGTTGCTCTGTCTGGCCTCCTGCCTCTCCTCACCCGCCTCACCTCCCTCCACCGCCAGAGCGTTTGTGCACGTGTGTGTGCGTGTGCGTGCAGGAGCATGGGTATTAGCCAGGCCTGACTCCCTGACTTTCTCTGTGCTCCCGCTGGGTTTTTGGGCACCACTTCTGCACTAGCAGAGGTGTGAGTAGATGCACACATGTTTTGTCACAGAGCTTTTGTTTGCACCACAGCGTGTAAAGGTGAGCACCACTCAGCGAACCTTCCCGGAGCCTCTGCTGGGCGTCTGTCTCCTCCTCCTCCATCCAGTGTGTGCATTGCTCCTCTTGCTCTTTGTAATGTATCACTCAGCAAGCCTTCTTCTGCTGTTGTGCTGAACATTTGTTCAGTCCTGGGATGGGGCTTTGGCAGAGACAGAAGGGCCTGCAGTGGGAGGCCTGGGTTCAACTCTGTTAGCTCTTTCTTGTGAACAGCTCCCCAACCTCCCAGAGACTCACTGACCAGCTCTTTAAAATGGAGGAAGTAGAGGCGTGTTTTTTTTTTTTTTTTTGTAGTAGTAGATGAAGTAATGGATGTGAGGCATCCTGCCTGGAGCTGTGTCTTTAAGACTGACTTGGTAAAATGGGTGCTGGTGTAGGTGCTCTGGGCGTGTCCTCTCAGCCATAAAGCAGATGTGCCATTTGTCTTTTATGAAGGAAATCAGTTTGTAGAAGCTAACTTTCAAATTGCTAATGGTCTGATGAGACCATGCCTGGGCCGACCAGGAAAACCAAGTCTTCACGGTTTGTCCTAGGAACAGTTGGGACCCCAGGAGGCAGCGGCAGTTGTCCTTGAGCTCTGCAGACAGTGCTGATGCCAAGCGCACCCAAGAGGAAGGAAAAGACTGGAATGAAACAGGAGGCGTGACCCGTGTCGTCCGGAAGGTGCCGGAACCTCAGCCACCTTCCAGGAAGCTGCACAGCTGGGCGTCAGGCCCTGACTACCAGGTACCGTGGGCACTGCGGGGGAGGGGTCCTGTGCCTGTTTGGCTGGGGGACATGCCTGTGCGTGTGCGCACACACAAGCCCTCCAAGTTCAGTTGACCAGAGATCCAAGGCAGAGACTCCAGCAGGTCACCTGAAAGGCTGTTCTGTGCATTTACAATGAACAGGAAGGGGTGGAGCCAGGGAGGTTTCAGGAGCCCATCGTGGGTGGGCCTGCAGGGGGAGTCTCAGCCAGTTCAGAGAACGCTGAGTGGTGGCCGGCTTGGGGACTCAGTGTGTGTCCCTGGTCACTAAGGCCAGAGTCTCACTCTTTCAGATGGACAGTCAATTAGGTTTCACTGAGTTCAGTGGTCTGGTCGGTTTTCTGAAAAAGTCTAAGCAGACATTTCTCTCTCTCTTTTTCTAAGCTATTTTAAATTGGAGGATATTTACTTTACAATATTGTCTTGGTTTCTGCCCTACATTAACATGAATCAGCCATAGGTATACATATGTCTCCTGCCTCTTGAACCTCCCTCCCTTTTGTTTTTATTTTGACTGCACTGTGCAGCACGTGGAATCTAGTTTCCTGCCCAGAGACTGAACTTGAGCCCCCTGCATTGGGGCAGAGTCTTAACAACTGGACCTCCAGGGAAGTCCCTCTTTAGTCACAAACTTATAGAAAAGTTGGTGTAACGCAAAGAACATTTTTCCTGAGCCATTTGAAGAATAAGTTGCTAGTCCGATCAGGCTCTGTCACCACAGAATGCTTCTCAGGTAAGCACAGTCAAATCCAGGAAGTTCGCGTTGACTTAGCACCGCCACCTTGTCGGCAGACTCCATCCCATTGCCCCCGCTGTCCAGCTGATGGTCCGGATGCACAGGAATCTGGCTCAGGGTCAGGTGTCCTTCAGTGTGAGGTGGACCCTCAGCCTCTGCTCCGCTTTCCTGAGGTTGACGCTCTGGAAGATCAGAAGCCAACTGCTTTGTGCAGTGTGCCGTTTGTCTGGAGCTTCCTCATGGTGGGGTTCAAGGCTTCCCTCTTGTGGCTAGAGTCTCTCAGAGTTGGCACTGACTCTTCTCATTGCTTCCGCCTGGATGACCCTGGTCCCTCTCTGCCCGCTGTGACAGCCTTACTTTAATCTCGGGATTGAGGTGCTGGCTACTGGGTTTCATAACATCGAGCTTTCACATGTACCACAGATTGGTAATTGATAGAAGTTTTGTGGCTAGTTACTTTAAGACTATGAATATCTAGTTTCTCATCAAATTTTTAATTAATATTGTTTCTTTGGATGTTCAGGTTGTCTTTGATTTGGGAGCTTCAGGTTTGTAGCCATGTGCTTTTCACTGTCTCCATTCTTTTTTTGAGAGATTCCTTGCTTTCTGGTAGAATAAGCTTTTCCAAGCTCATTTTGTCCTTATCTAGCCTTGGCCCTGGAGTCAGCCTTTAATGACACTTATAAACTGGTGCGTGGGCACCAGGAGTGCCTCTGCTTCTGGTCTTTTCCATGGATAGTTGGGGAATGTATGTACGTGAGAGAGACACACACACACAGACACATACATGGAGTTAGGGATTGTGTATATGTGAGAGAGAGACACACACATGAGAGAGACAGAGAGACACACACGCACACAGTTAGGGAATGTGTGTATGTGAGAGAGTGGGAGACACGAAGCACGCACACACACACTTCATTCTGGCTGTTTCCCGTTATCTCCCTAGTCTCTCTGTTTCTACCCTCACCCTCTCCCTTGCACAGGTGCCCTCCTCAGTTCCTCACATGTCAGCCCCCTCCCAGAGACCCTGAATTTCCCTGCTGAGCCATCTCTTCTAGAAGTTCCTTCCTCCTCCCACTTGATTGGGCTCCACCTTCCTCATCAGCCACACCTCCATGTGGACAACCTGCTTACCTGCCTGGGCTCCGACTACCTGCCCTGAGCTGTCTGACCCGCAGGGTGCTGACCTGGCGCTGCCGCATCGCCTGGCTTCGGGATGGAACTAAGCTGGAAGGGCAAGCTGCGGAGGGGAAGGCATTCATTTAAAGAAACTTGGCAGACTTGCCATTTCCAGAGCACTGTGCTGTTTAAAGGACTTCCACATCTTCCTGTAAAGTGAAAATACCTTTTATCTTGAGTTTTTGTGCTGAGCACATATCGTGTCTTGCTAGGCATTGTGCTCGGTACAGGGGACACAGGAATGAAAACAGACACAGTACAGCGCTTATAAATTATCTTGCGATTAACCCAGATTTCATCCCAATATTGGGGTTGCTCAGTATTCAAAAGAAGATTTTTTTACTTTGATCTGCTCATAGCAACCCTGAATTATCTTGAGTGTTTTTATTATTATCTAGAGTCAACAAAGATAAAATCTCTTATCATTTCATGAATACAAATTTCTGAAAAGATTGTCACAGCTTAAATGTTTTGCAGAATATTTAGTTTATAAAATGATAGCTCACTTCGCGCAGTTTTGAAAGGCATGTCTGTAGTTTTGATGATATGCACATACCCTTTGATTCTGGTATTTACTTTCTGGGAAATTGTGAAGAGAATAATAACAGGGGTGTGCCTTAGGGATCATCCAGGTGTCCTGAGCATCAGGGGGTGAGATGTGTCTTGGTGGAGACTCGAGGTGAGACAGTACATGGCTGTTACGGTGCCTGGACAGATGGCAGTGATTGGGGCAAAGTAAAAGGAGAGTGCACACTTGGCCCCAATTATATCATGTAAAAAGTACCTTTGTGATTCTAAATTAGACATTTATAATCTTGTAGTAATTGCCTCTGGATTATAGGAAGTTAGTTTTCGGGAGAAAAATCACTCTCTGCTGTCACTGCTACCCACTGCTTTTATGGAGGTGTAATTTACATAAAGGGCTTCTTCCCTGGCTTCTCAGTGGTAAAGAACCTGCCTGCCAGTGCGGGAGGCATGGGTTTGATTCCTGGGTTGGGACTGTCCTGTGGAGAAGGAAATAGCAATTCACGCCAGTATTCTTGCTTGGAAAGTCCTGTGGACAGAGGAGCCTGGTGGGCTACAGTCCATGGGGTCACAAGGAGTCAGACACAACTGAGCAACTGAGCACTATTCTAAACCTGAGGCAGCCTTTCTCTTGAACCTTATAGTCCGTGGGTTTGTAGAAGAGTCATACAAGACTTAGCAACTGAACGATGACAATTAAAATACAAGAAAAGACACAACAGACCTTGGTTTCATATGTCTGATGACTTTTCAACAGTTACCTTCATCTGTGTAACTGTCCCTCAAAACAAGAAGTTGTCTGTTTTTCTGCCAGTTGTATGTCATTCGACTTCCAGTGGCTAGGTCCAGGGGTCCAGCCCATCTTCTGTTCTGCTGCATATTCTGCCTGCAGCCTCTCTTCCTGCAAATCAGTAAGAAATCATCCCAGAACTGAGAGGTTTTCACACTGCATCGTTTGTGCCCTGTTGGTTGTCTAGTAACTTAACAATCAACTTGAGACTTAAAAGTAGGTAAAATACCTTGAAGAGATGTTTTTAGAGATGCTGTTTTGTTTTTACATTAATCAGTTTGAAACCTCACCAGTTTCAAACCAGTGTGAGTGTGAGTTCTGGTGTCTTGGGGCTCTTTGTACCCAGAGGTTCATCTGCTGTCGTGGGAGGAGCAGTAGGGCAGTTCTGTGGCTGAGGAGTGATGAGCATGTGGTTTTTCGCTCCTGTTCTTTAGCTGTGGACACCCTGACCTTGCATGCCCAGAGGTGGCTGCAGGAGTGCCCATTCTCGTGAGCGTTTCCTGCATTTCAGTCATGGTGTTAAGAGGTTTGCAAACGATTCCGTGCACCTTTACAGCCTGGAGGGCTTCCTTGATTATCAACAGTTTCCAAAAGAGAAATTAGGGTTTAGACTGTTGGTGCTTGCCCAGCCCTCTTTGCAAATATAGCATAGGGCAGAGCAGGATCGAAGCTCAGGTCCTTTTGCCGTAGGCTTCTTGAAGGTGCCCAAGGGTCTTGAGAAGGGAGCTGACCCCCTCCAGGCGGTGGCCTGTCTCTGAGTTGTGACATCCTCTGACCGTCTTCTCTCAGCAGAAGTCCTCCATGGGCACCTTATTTCGGCAGCAGTCTGCCGAGGACAAAGAGGACAAGCCCCCCCCGCGGCAGAAGTTCATCCAGTCGGAGATGTCAGAGGCTGTGGAGCGAGCCCGGAAGCGCCGGGAGGAGGAGGAGCGCCGCGCGCGCGAGGAAAGGCTGGCTGCCTGTGCTGCCAAACTCAAGCAGCTTGACCAGAAGTGCAAGCAGGCTCAGCGGGCCAGTGAGGCCCAGAAGCAGGCGGAGAAGGAAGCTCCCCGCTCTCCGGGGGCTGAGAAGGTGACTCCCCAGGAAAATGGCCCTGCCATCCACAAAGGTGAGCAGTGAGCCTGGCCCCTGACCTGGAAACAAGGGCTGTGTCATTGGGCATCTCCCTGGCTTCTTAGCACAAACTGTGGCCAATGGCTGGACACACAGGGATCCAGTTGTTAAGAGTTCAGGCCTGGATTAGGGGCCTGGGTTCACGTCCTATTTTCACCACTGAAGCCAGCTGGCCACTTGCTTCCCCTCTGACACCTCCCCTCTGACTTCCCACTTTCCTCGCCCATGAAGTGGGTTGGGGAGAGTTTGTACCCACCCCCTGGGCTCAGAGTCCTGGGAGATGATGTCACGAAGCATGTGGCACATTTCTAGGTGCAGAAGCACCCGCCTTCTCACGGGCGCTTCTAACGAAGCACTGTCTTCATTACCACTACTGCTTGGCGGTGGAGATGTGGGTACTGGAGGACCTCATTAGGAGCACAGCGCTCTCTGTGACGCTGAAGGAAGCCTGCCTGCTTTTTAGAATACATTTTCCCTGATGTTAATCCTAAAAGGACTGGATCACGTGGCTGCACTAGACACACCAAACAGTGTTAAGTGGTGGAGGGGGTCTCTTGCTCTAGGTTTTAATAATATGATCAGTTATGTTCTCTGTGACTTTCTTAAGTGAACTCAAACAAAGTCTCTAAAGTAGAGAAGGGCCTGATGTTAGTTTCAGTTGCTGAAAGCTTCTCAGATGGAGGGCGTTCTGGTGACCTCGTGGTGATCAGTGCCCTTCAGGCCAAGGAACTCAGACCCTGGTCCTTCTGTAAATGCCGTGTCACTGAAGTCTGGTGAAGCCTGGGCCCAGTGTCGGGGACCTACTGAGGGGGCAGTAGAGAGTCAGGGAGTGGACGGCAGGGTGCAGAGTGGGCTGGGCCTGGGTGTGGGGTGTGTCCCCGGCTCTTCCATACCCGCCCTGCCTATCAGCATTCCTCTAGGACGCTGCCCCACCTCCAGGCTTTGCACTGGTGTTTGCTCTCTGCAGGAGATTTCTTGAGAATGCAAACGTCAGTTATAATGAAGGTGGAAGAAAGAATGCCAAGCTGGGATGGGGAAGACAGCAGGGGATTCCAAGCGGCATGGTCTTGGAGACCGTGGGGAGCATCCCGTTTGAAGCGCACTCCGTGGACTGGAAGCTTTTATTAACTGACCTGGCTGTTTCTCCACTTACTTGTTCTGTAGGCTCCCCTGAGTTCTCTGCCCAGGAGACCGCCAGCACGTTTTCAGAAGAAGCCCCCACAGCTCCTCCAGCAGTGGCTCAGAGTGGCAGCAGTGAGGAGGGACCCAGGGAGGCTGGGTCCCCTGCGCAGGAATTCAACAAGTACCAAAAGTCACTCCCTCCCAGGTTCCAGCGCCAGCAGCAGCAGCAGCAGCAGGTAAACAGGAGACGCCTAGCCCATATTGTAAACAGATCCGCCCCTCCATCTCCCAGGCCCCTTCAATTAAAGCAGATGACACCCACCCTCCTGTACCCCAGTCGCCAGCAGGGACGTGGAGAGTGGGGGCCTTGGAGATCAGCTCTGGCCTTTCATTTCTCCAGGTAATTCATCCTCTGGATGAAAACCTTTGTTGGTAGTTTGTGGACCCTGTTGTCTAGCGTTGAAAGGAATGGCTGGTGGTGTCTGAGTGGTTTTTTTACTGCGAGGTGTACAGTGTGGCCACTCTTCACACTGATGGCGGCCCCACCCTGGAGCCTACCCAGGAGGAAGAGGCCTGGGGGCTCTGTGGACAGCACTGGAGAGGAATGTTGGCTTTGAGTTAAGGGTGGAGGCTTGTAGGTTTCACATCAAACAGCTTTGGGTTCTGCTTATCTAGCCATGTGGGGCCTTGGACAGGTCAGTGTGAAGCGGAAGGAATGAAGCCCTGACTCTGCGTGGCGGTGAGGGGTTCTGTGATGCCTGTAGACTAGTTTGTCGATAGTCTAGTAGTGTCTTTATTGGTGTTCCATCAATGTTCTTAAAATATTGAGTCTCTCTCTTTGTTTTGGCTGTGCTGGGTCTTCGTGGTGGCATGTCAGCTTCTCTGTTTGCAGAGCATAGGCTTAGGTGCCCTATGGCATGTGGGATCTTAGTTCCCTGGCCAGGGATCAATCCGTGTCCCTGCATTGAAAGGTGGATTCTTAACCACTGGACCCCCAGGGAAGTCTGGTAAATTATTGTTAGTAATCGAAAATGTTCCAAAATGTGGGTGCCCTGGGGAAACAGATAAAATTTTATACCTTTACCCAGAATTTTTTTAAAGTTCCCTTTACAACCTTCACCCCAGACCCTATTTTCCTTGGGCTCCTAGGAAGCCTTCCAGAAGCCCACCGTGGCCTGTGTTCTAGACAGTTAGGTGCGTTCACTGTGCTGTTGTGGTTTTGTACCGTGAGCAGGCGCCATGCAGTCACTCCTGGACTTGGTGAACACTTACTGCCGACTGGAGAGATCTCTGGAGTCACTCCAGCCAGACACAGCCGTAACAGCTGCTCTAGGGAAGTCTTCTGGGGAGGGTGGGGATGGGCAGTGACAGGTAAATCCTTCCTGAAGAGTAGGAAGAAGGCTGAACATGCCAGAATAGCCTGAGGGAGTCTGGCAAATGGACTGTCTGGTCAGCTTCCCTGGGGACCTGGGGTCTAGACAGGAGGAGGAGCTGTGGGCAGAGCCCTGGAGAGCTCCGCTTACTGAGTGCTGAGCGCTCCTAAGAGGTGCTAGGGCCCCCGGTGAGCCATCTGGGGAACCCAGCCCAGGCTGGAGTTGAGCCAGCCGGCTGGGATAGGGTGTGCTGGGCCAGCTGTCCCGCTTGTTTGACTGCCCCTGTGTCTGCCTAGGACGCTGGTTCGGGATGTGCTTGTGAGGGAAGCCCCAGGGGTCGTCGGTGCTGTGGAGCAGGTCTGAAGTGAACCCTCGCTGGGTCTAGGTCCTTGATTTTTAATACTCTGTTGATGTGTTACTTCATCCATTCATGCAGTGAGCTTTTTCCGCACTGTGTCTGGCGGTAGAGGTGAGTGGACTGTGTGAACTTGACACGCGATCCCCTGATATAGAGAGGGAGGCAACCGCAGGAGAAACATCAGTGCTGTGAGAGCCGAGACCAGGGGACCTGATCTTCCTTGGAACTTGTGGCAGGCTTCCCAGAGGAAGTTCTCTTTAAGCTGAAACCTGAAGGAGGGGTGTGGGTGAGCAGGTTTGGGGCCCAGGGAACACATGGCCCAGCATGTTTCCAAGGCCTGAAGCAGGCGGGCAGGCAGGTGTGTGGACTGGAGGCCAGGGCAGTAGTGGGAGGTGATGCTGGAGAGGCAGATGGGTCAGGACCCGCAGGACCCTGCAGATCACATGCAGCCCTCTGGGATTCCAGCTGTTGGATGGAGAGCCGTGGAGAACCCAGGAAGACTCTGGCCGTGGTCAGGGCATTGGAGTGTGGAGAGCGAATTGAAGGGACAGTGGGGGCTGGGGATGGGGAGGAGCACTGGGGAGGGGTGCTCTGGGAGGGGTGCTGGTCAGGTGTCAGCTCCAGGAGAGCCTTTGATCTGCGTGAGCACCCAAGCTGCCATGTGTAGTGGAGGAGCCTGAGGGCCCCGTGTGACGATGGGATGACTGTGCATCCATCCTGGGAGAGGGCCCGGGCCTGAACGTGGTCATGGTACACTGGGGCCTGCCCTCTCTGGTCTTCTGTCTGGTGGGTTTTCCCTGGAGGCGTGTGTGTGCGGGCACCACGGCACCTGTGCAGCCCAGTCTCTCTCTGCCAGGAGCAGCTGTACAAGACGCAGCACTGGCAGCCGGTGTACCCTCCGCCGTCCCACCCGCAGCGCGCCTTCTACCCGCACCACCCCCAGATGCTGGGCTTCGACCCCAGGTGGATGATGATGCCCTCCTACATGGACCCCCGGATCCCGCCCACTCGGACCCCAGTGGATTTCTACCCCTCAGCCCTGCATCCCTCAGGTAAGCACCAAGGTGCAGTGAAGGCCAGGGTATGTAGTGTGGTCAAGGGCATGGCCTTGGGAGGTAGACAGACCCCACCTGGATTCCAGTCTGACCTCTTTGCAAGTCACATATCCAGTCTGAGTTATAACTTCCTTGTTTGCAAAACAAGTGTGTAGTAGTACCTCCCACAAAGAATTGTTAGGAAGAGACTTTAAGATTCTGAATCATAAATTGTCTTTGTTAATTTTCATGTCTCTGCCACGTAGTTTGGTCCCTCTTTCCGTTCTTTAGTGTTCTTTTTGTTCTCTCTTTTCCTTGATTAGTCTTTCCCAAGGTTTATCAAATGCCGTTTTTTTAATGCCATTTTAAAAAAAGTATCTTTTGAGGTTCTTAATTCCTGTCTTTTATTTGGCTTTTATTTCATTAATTTCTGCCCCCCCCCATTATTTCCACTGAAATTATTTTGTTCTTTTTCCGATTATGTTGGATGCTTAATTAGATCACTAGTTTCTGAGATTTCTGATGTATTTATATCTCACCCGAGTTTATGAGCCACTGAGTTTTAAAATAACATTTTTATTACTGTACAGTTTTAAATATTAGTCTGATTTTGAGTGATTTTTAATGGTATATTGTAAAATTTCCAAATACAGAGTTTTAATATCATCCATATGTTGTTAATTTCTACTGTGGCTGCCTTTTGGTCATATATCATGGTCTGTATGATATAGACCAGCAGTCACAATTTTTTTCCATTAATACCAGATAATAAATGTTTTAGTCTTTGAACTGCTACTCCAGTTTTGCTGTTGTAGAACAAAAACAGCTATAGACAATAGTAAGTGAATAGGTGTGGTTGCTTTTCAGTAAAACTTTATTTTTAACAAGCGGCAGATCAAACTTCACTCAGGGACTTAAAAAGAATATATTCTCCTATTGGACATGGTCCATTAAAGTGTGCCTGCTAACTGTGCTGTAGAAATATCTATCATCACAGTTTTTTTTATCCCCTTGATCAGTTTCTAAGAGGTGTGTGAACATTTTCCACGGTGTTGTGGGTTTGTCAAATCTTGTAATCATGTCAGTTTTTGTTTGACCTACCTGGAAGCGTATAGGCTTGAGATGACTGCATCTTATTTCTTGTATCTTCATATAGCACCTTTGTTTCTTGGGTTTTCTGTCTTTAACGTCTACTTTATCTGATGATAATTTCAGTCCAGTTTTCTTTAGATTAGTATTCGGGTGGTATCTTTTTACCCCAACTTTTTATTGTCAGCCTGAGCCCTTTGTGGAGGAGAATGTCTTTGTATGTTTAAGATGTGTCAACTGTGACTTTAGTCACCGAAGTTGTTCCCTTTAGATTGGGGGCGTGGGTGTCAAGTCTTCTTTTTGTTTTCCTTCTACATTCTGTTTCCACTGTGAGTGGTTAGGTTAAATTCTAACACGTACCCTTGACTTAACACAGGCTAATCAGATTACCCTGAACCTGAGCTCTGATTCGGGAGTCTTTTAATCTTTGCCTGGAATTTTAATTCTTCCCTTGTTTTGATGCTTACCAAATTATTCTCTCTGCTGTTTCATTCAATCCATGCTTGTTCAGATCTGCCTACGTGTTTACTAGTGTCTTTGCTGCTTATCCTTCCATCTGGGTTCCATTTATTTTTTTCAGAACATACGTTCTGTCAAGGCCTCTAAGAAAGTTTTTTGGCAATACGTATTCTTCACATGGGGTTTCCCAGGTGGCACTAGTGGTAAAGAATTTGCCTGCCAGTGCAGGAGACGTGGGTTCCAAACCCGGGTCTAAAAGATCCCCTGGAGGCGAAAATGGCACCCCACCTCAGTATTCTTGCCTGCGGAATCCCATAGACAGAGGAACCTGACTGGCTACAGTCCATGGGGCTGCAGAGTTCTATGCAACTGAGCACTATTTTCCACCTACGGCAGCCTTTCTCTTGAACGATAGTGCAGCTGGGTATGGAACTCTAGGCTTGCAGTCACTTTCTTTCAGGGCTGTGAAGATAGTATTCCTTTTCTTCTGGCTCCTGTGTCTAGTCTGTGTTGCTTTAAGACCGCTTTGTCTTTGGCCTCCTGTAGTTCTTTCTCAAAATGCTGTGTCTAGGTATGTATCTATATCCATCCTTACTTTATTCTGCTTAAAACTCACAGTGCTCACATCTGAGGTTGTATTGCTTTCATCACTTCTGGGAGTTTCTCTTCTAATTACCGTGCTGCCTGTTTGCCTGCTTTCATTCTCTGTCCTCTCTTCCTGTGTCGCCCACTTCGGTTATTTGTGCTGACTGTGCTGAACGAGTGCCTGCATCATCGGGCTGCTCCGCACTCTGCCTCCTGGTCTCGAGTGCATGAGAGCTGATGTCTGTGGTGCCTTCTGGGAAATGCCTGGAATTATTCTCTAATTCCTCGTTCTCTCAGGCTGTGCCTCATCTGCTGTCTGTATTTTTTACTGTCCAGTGGGTTTTTACTTTCAGTGGCTGTATTATTACTAGGCTTTTCCTCTCAAATCTTTTTTTCTCGTGTCTTACATTTTTTTGTGAGTTTTCAGTTCCTTCTTATTTGCTTTTAATCAAGTAAACCGTAATTCTCTGGTGTTTAACGTTTCGATCTGTTCCTGAGGTTCTTGGGGAATGGTGCATGATCCCGTGGACGTGCTGTGGACTCGTGGTGGATTGCTTTCCCGGCGATGTTCTGGGAGTTTTGAACGCATAAGTTCGTTTCCGGCAGAGCTATTCTTACCTTTGGGACTCGGTGTAGCTTCGTTTGAGAGTGTATCCCTCCAGGGTGGCTCTGTGTTTTCATCTACCAGCCTAGAACTACCTTTCATTGTAACTCAGGAAGTTTTTGGAGAATTCTAGGGGTGTAAATCTGAACTCCACTCTACTACCCCCAAGCCTGTGTGAAAGCTGGCATGCAGCCATGAATTCCTCACTGGGGACGGTTTTCCCTGACCTGACCCTGGCTGGGACATTAGCTCAATCATCTACCTGTCCTAAAGAGTGTGAGGTTTTTCTGGTCTGCCTTGTAATTGAATGCATAGCCCTTTGAGGGTCTTTGTGTAAGCAGCACCTCGGCTGTAACTCTCTGCCTTATGCAGAGAAGCCTCGTCTCTTGTCGGGAGCGGCGAGGGGGTGGTATTTAGGAGCGCAGCTGTAGGTCACTACCTCTGGCAGATGTGTCCCTGCGTCCCCTCTCAGGAGCCCTGGCTCGTGCCTCTGGCACCTGGCTCTTGCCCACGGCTGTGGTTTCCGCTCCCTGGGGGATTCCTGGTTTTGGGGAGCAGAGCTCTGCAAGTGAAATGTGTGATATGTTTTGTGCAGTGTTTTTGTGACAGGAGGCTTTTTTCAGGTGATGAGCTGCCATATTGCCAAAAATAGCTCTGTGTGGTGCTGAGCAGTTCTGCCTACCTCGTGATCAATACTTAATGAACGGGGTGTAATTTTAGGATTCCAGAGAGGGTCCTCGCCACCACATGACTCAGACTACCTTTGTGCCGGAGTTGTATATTGGTAACCTTTGGACAGAGCATCCACAGCTGAAAGAAAGTATAAAACTACTAGCCTGATGCAGAATCATTTTCCTGATCAGATTATCTCAGCTTTAAAAATGGGCACAAAAAAACACTGGTGGCCAGTAATTAGCTTTGTGAAATATCTGAAAAATCAGACCCTCTTTTCTACACAGACTCTGGCCACATGGGAGGCCTTTAATGTCGTCTACAGCATCCCATCTGTTAGAACTGGACAGAGGGGCCCTAGTGAGGGGGTGCCGTCTCCCAGGCTGGTTTGTATCTGGTTGGACCGAGATGTCAGCTTATCCCTGTTTCCTCAGGCCAGTTAAGAATTGAGTGTCATCTGTGTGTCCCCTTCTCCCGTTTCCTGGAGAGAAAGTGGATTATCACTATAAGCTCAGGGGCAGAAACAAGCAGAGCTGAAGTCCAGACCCCTTTCTGAATCTTCTTGTAGGGTTTGGAAGCAGGCAGACGCTGGCTCCTTGGTGCATGTAGGCTTCCTGGAGTGTAGCTCATCTTCCCTGTGTCTGTGCAGGAGACCCTCGGGCATTTCCTGCTGCTGGCTGCCTGGCCCCTTAGCTTTCTGCTGCCAGCCACGGGCTCTCTAGTTGGTTGTGTCCTGTTTCCATCTGCCAGTTGTTTAACATCCTTCAACATAGGGGATCTTCATCGGGAACTAAGACTGGACCTCCAGGGCCTTCGAACAGGCCTTTCAGATGGCGTGCCTGTGTGCTTTTGGAGGCTCTATGATCAGATGACGTGAAGCAGGTGGGCTGCCGCATCCGCAGGATGGTCAGGGCAGCTCGTCTCCTCTGGGCCTGTGGGCCACCCATGGTTTGCTGAACGAGGTGACCAATTGGCTGTTTGCCTTCTTCAGGATTGATGAAACCCATAATGCCCCCGGATTCCCTTAGTGGGACTGCCTGTCGCTCTGAGGACCAGAGCTGTGTGCCCCCGCTGCCAGAAAGGAAGGTGACCGCCATTGACCCCGCCCCCGTGTGGAGCCCCGAGGGTTACATGGCGTTGCAGAGCAAGGGCTACTCGCTGCCCCACCCGAAATCCAGCGACAATTTGGCCATGGACATGCATGTCAGGTGAGGTGACGCTTGGTCCTGCTGCCTTGCAGCTGAAGGAGGAGTCTCGGTCCTCAGTGAGATGGGCTCTGGGAGGAGGCCATCCCGGGAGACACCGCCCTCAGGAAAGGGGCGCCTTGAGAGAGACCAGTGTGCTCTGGGAAAGGAGAGTGAGATGAGGATAGCTGGGTGCTTTCATGTGAGAGGCTCCGATGGTGACTGAAGGTCCAGGAGGAATCCTGGGGTCAGAGGCAAATCCCAAAGAACCTTGGGCCAGGGCCGTGGGGTGGGGTTGAGCATGTGTGTTACGGCTCCTTCCTGTGAAAGTAAGGTGAGCTGGCTCTGCCGGCCCAGCACCCCAGACTCTTCTCGGACTTTCCGGCTCCAGCGTGTTTGAACCAGAGGATGCCCAGCTGTTCGTGGAGTCCGCCAGCCACTGATCATCACTCTGGACTCCAGGGGCCGCCACCAGCCCATGGCCCAGCATCTCTGAGGCCTGTTTAAAGATAGAGCGAATGTTCGTGCCTATGTTTTTTTCTTTTTCATTTAAAAAAAAAATTTTTTTTTTTTTAAACTGTGTTCAGCGTGGAAACCAGGAACCAGGCTCCAATCACATTGACTGATTTTTCTGGTTCCTTTTCAGGAGTGAAAGCTCTTACTCTGCCTCCCCCGGAAGGTCAGGGGGCGTGAGTGCCCAGCGCGAGCTCCTTGAGGAGAGAGGGCAGGAGTACTTGAGCGCTTCTGACAAGAAGGCCCCAGCAGACTGTGACTCCCGTGTCTCCTCTCAGAGAGTAGGCCAGGAGCTTTTGTTTCCACCCCAAGAAAATGGTCAGGAAGCAGGCACTCCTGTGAGTCACACCCCAAACCTCAGGTGCTCCCCACTGGAGCCTGACTTTGCCCCCACGGAGAAAAAGCCCGAGTATGGTGACTGGGATGTGAACCACCAGTCAAAGGTTGCCGACCCAGACGCTGCGGTTGAGAAGGAGGTACCGCGGGAGGAGCCACCCTTCAGCGTCTCCTCCTGGGAGAAGGAAGGGAGCCCAAGCAAGCCGCCGGCTCTGGAGCCTGAGTGGACGCCAGAAGCCCGGGGCACCAGCAGCCAGCACCCGGAGCAGACCAGCAGGACCCGTAGGTCCGGCCCCATCAAGAAACCTGTCTTGAAGGCCCTCAAGGTGGAGGACAAGGAGAAGGAGCTCGAGAAAGTAAAGCCGGAACTGGCAGAGGGGAACACCCGCCTGGCCCGGGAGACGGGGCCTGTCCATGAAGTGGCTGAGGATGAGGACCAAGAGAACGACCCCGCGCTGGCCAACGTGGCCCTGGCCACCTCAGAGGACCAGGGCTCAGCCCGTGGCAGCTTGGGCCGTGAGGCCAGCTGTCCTGAGGAGGACAACAAGCCTGATGGGGCCCCGGAGGCCAGACCCTCCAGGGAGGCCAGCCACACACCCCCGACCAAGAGGAATAACTGGATCTTCATTGATGAGGAGCAAGCCTTTGGGGGCCGGGGGCCGGCCCGGGGCCGAGGCCGCGGGTTCCGAGAGTTCACCTTCCGCGGGCGGCCCACTGGTAGCGGCCTGTGTGGCGGGGGCGTCCTTGGGGCGCGGGGCATCTACAGCGGCAGTCAGAGGAGTGGCCGGGGCCGCGGGCCGCCGGATGACTTCCCCCGGGCCAAGCCCCGGCGGAGGATTGCCAGCGAGACCCACAGCGAGGGCTCTGAGTACGAGGAGCTTCCCAAGCGGCGGCGGCAGCGAGGCACCGAGCCTGGGGATGAGGGCACGCTCCCGGAGCGGGAGGAGGCCACGGGAAGGAAGGGCGACTTCAGGGAGTCCTGGCGGTCCGGCAGGATGCACCCCGAGGACCACAGTGGGCCTGAGGCCAAGAACCGAGGCCCCCGGGCCTTCGGGCGTGCCCTACCCCCGCGCCTGAGCAACTGTGCATACAGCCGGAGAACCTTCGCGGCTAAGGAGGTGGCCCCTTGGCCCAGCCGGGGTCCTGGTGCCTCCTGGCAGGAGTCTGGCCCCCCTGATGCGTGTGGGGCCCGGCGGCCCTTAGACAGAGACTATATCCCAGATGCCTACAGACGCCCCGACGCCTTGGGCTCCCGGGGCTTCGAGGATGGCCGCCTGGAGGACCGGAGGGCCTTCTTCCAAGATGACCATGCTGCAGAGTCCGAAAACACAGAGAACCGGCCCTTCCGGCGAAGGCGGCCCCCACGCCAGGACAAGCCGCCCCGCTTCCGGCGCCTCCGGCAAGAACGGGAGGCCCTGGGCCTGTGGGGGCCGGAGGACGAGCCACCTGTGGTGGCCGGCCAGTGGCCGGGCCGTCCCAGACCCTGCCCTGGGGACAGGAGCGGCGCCTCAGGCCGCAGGTCCCCTGAGCTCGCCTATCAGAACTCCTCCGACCATGCCAATGAGGAGTGGGAGACAGCCTCTGAGAGCAGCGACTTCAGTGAGAGGCGGGAGCGGCGGGCCGGCCCCGAGCTGGACCCCCAGGCTGATGGCGGCCCCCCTGGGGTGAGCGCAGGCGAGAAGAAGGAGCTGGCCAAGCGGAGCTTCTCAGGCCAGAGACCCCTGGTGGACAGGCAGACCCGGAAGCTGGAGCCGGGAGGGTTTGGGGAGAAGTCTGTTAGGCCAGGTGGCGGTGACACTTCTCCCCGCTATGAGAGTCATCAGAACGGGACGCCTCTGAAAGCCAAAAGGTAAACCAGAAGCAGAGTCCCGGGTTCGTTCTTGTTGTTATGGTTCTGTCAGCCGGTGTTTCCGGCAGCACCTCACGCATGCTGTCCCGCCGTGTGTCAGGGCCCCGACTCCTCCCCTCTCGTTGTGCTCCAGGGCGACCGCCCGCCGAGGCCATCGTGTGTGGGCACCTCCATCATTGGCTCTCACCCTGCTGTCTGCTTCTCTGGGGTGTGTTGTTGCTTCAGAACCGAGACCAGAGGCCCTGTCCGGTGATCCCCTGGAGTGGCTGTCCCAGTACCACTCCAGGGTTCAGTCTCTGTATGTCTCCTCGGGGTCCAGCCAAAGGGCCACCACCACACGGTTGGGGTCGCTCCCTGTGTGTGGCGCCTGGTGAGCACTGGTCTGTTCCCCAGACTCTTTGGCCCCTGACTGTGACAGGCAGTTTCTTCGCTGGGGCATTGCTGGCCTCCTGGCCGTGCAGAGAGATCTTCCCTGAGTGCCTTTGCTTTTCCACAAAAGATAAGCAACCCCACCCCGGGGATAACGCCCACACTTGGTGATAGCCAGGCAGTAAACAGGGGCTGTTTACTGTTACCGAGGCCCAAAGGGCGCCTCTCCAGACTCAGAGGTGTTGAGGTGGGTGCCCTGTGCTCGGTGTCTGCTCGCTGCCCACAGCTGGCCCGGGATCAGGGTAGGGGCAGAGCCCGTGCAGCCCACATCCCTGATGTGGCTCTGGCCCCGCCCAGGTGCCGAGGAAGACAATTATCCTACTTCCCAGCCTCCTCAAGGGTTCAGGGCACAGAGGCCTGGCCTGTAGTTCACTCGTATCTCTGAACAAGGCGCCACAGGAGAATGTGGGTTCTTGTCGGTATGGATCTGAAGGAGCTTTCTAGGCCCCAGATGCCAAGACCTGGCTTTCCTTCTGGTTTCTGCCCCAGGGGACTGGCAGTGGAGCGAGACCTGGGCTCCCTCTGCGGCCCAGTTCTAAGCCTTGCCCCTTATCTCTCTTCTGTAGCCCTACTGGCTGTGGTAGGCAAAGGGAAAGGACAGGAGTACTAGCCAGGGGAGAGGGTGAGGACAGAGCAGCTTTCCCAGGGCCTTTGCTGGAGCAGTGGTCTGGGGCAGCCTCCCCACAGGCTCGAGACAGCATGTAACCAGCCACCCCTTCTGCTGGGTGGAGGGGACAGCTGGAGGGAATGACGGAGACCAGGGCTGAGCTTGGGTGTGTGCTGGGCGTGTATGCAGCTTCACCTTCTTGGGCCACTTCTGAGCTGATGAGATCTTCCTTCCTCTCTAGGTCCCCAGACGAGGCCTTGCCTGGAGGTCTTGGCTGCAGCAGTGGGAGTGGCCACTACACCCTGGAGCGGGCAACCCGTGCTGCCACTGACGTCCCCGAAGCTTCCTGTGAGGAGGCGGAGAAGGAGGCCAGGCTGGCTGCCCAGAGGTCAGGCGAGCAGGGAGAGACCGTGAAACCGTTCGACCTGAGCTACGGACGTGAGTGTCAGCTCACATCTCCAGGGGAAGGAGGGTCCAGGCGAAATGGGGGAGGTGGGCATGGCCACCGCCGTGGGCTGCTGAGTTTGCCATTTGCTGAACATCTTAGGTTCTGGGCACATACGTACTGGGTTAAGAGCAAAACAGAAGGATTCCTGCCCTTGTGTTGCTCACAGCTCTGCTGCACTCCCGTAACACCCCTGCAGTGTCTCAGTTTTAAAGATGGGAAGCTGAGCCCCAGAGAAGCTGAGTGGTTTATCCAGGGTCACACAGCTGGTTAGGAGTAGAGCTGGGACTTAGGTGTGTGTGTCTCTGAGGCCTGTTTTCTTAAGTGTGACCTGTTTGGTTTGAGATAACAGTGCATTGCAGGGTTGTGAGAAGGGTGTAGAAATCCTCACTGGGTTTCCTAGAGCCTGGTGATGGTGAATATGCTGAGGCCCAAGCCAGCTAAGCCCCTGGCCTTTTGAGCTGACTCAGTGCTTAGATATCAGGTGTCTGTAGGGTTAGGTTATCCTTAGCTTTCAGTAAATGGAACCATTGCCCTTCCTTGTGAATCTTGGTTCAGATGCCATCATTGAAAATTGCGGATCCAGCCCTGGGGAAGAGAGTGAGGTGGGCTCTCTGGTGGGCGAAGGCTTCATTGAAGTCCTGACCAAGAAGCAGCGCCGCCTGCTGGAGGAGGAGAGGAGAAAGAAGGAGCAAGCCGTGCAGGTGCGGGGCGTGCTGTGAGGGGGCACGGGGCGCGCTGTGAGGGGGCACGGGGCACGGGGCGCGCTGTGAGGGGGATGCGGTGCGCTGTGCGGGGGCACGGGGCGTGCTGTGAGGGGCACGGGGCGCGCTGTGAGGGGGCACGGGGCGCACTGTGAGGGGGCACGGGGCGCGCTGTGAGGGGGCACGGGGCGCGCTGTGAGGGGGATGCGGCGCGCTGTGCGGGGGCACGGGGCGCGCTGTGAGGGGGATGCGGCGCGCTGTGCGGGGGCATGGGGCGCGCTGTGCGGGGGCACGGGGCGCGCTGTGAGGGGGATGCGGCGCGCTGTGCGGGGGCACGGGGCGCGCTGTGCGGGGGCACGGGGCGCGCTGTGAGGGGGATGCGGCGCGCTGTGCGGGGGCACGGGGCGCGCTGTGAGGGGGATGCGGCGCGCTGTGCGGGGGCATGGGGTGCGCTGTGAGGGGCACGGGGCGCGCTGTGCGGGGGCATGGGGCGCGCTGTGAGGGGCACGGGGCGCGCTGTGAGGGGACACGGGGTGCGCTGTGAGGGGCATGGGGCGCGCTGTGCGGGGGCACGGGGCGCGCTGTGAGGGGGATGCGGCGCGCTGTGCGGGGGCACGGGGCGCGCTGTGCGGGGGCACGGGGCGCGCTGTGAGGGGGATGCGGCGCGCTGTGCGGGGGCACGGGGCGCGCTGTGAGGGGGATGCGGCGCGCTGTGCGGGGGCATGGGGTGCGCTGTGAGGGGCACGGGGCGCGCTGTGAGGGGACACGGGGTGCGCTGTGAGGGGCACGGGGCGCGCTGTGAGGGGGATGCGGCACGCTGTGCGGGGGCACGGGGCACGGGGCGCGCTGTGAGGGGGCACGGGGCGCGCTGTGCGGGGGCATGGGGCGCGCTGTGAGGGGCACGGGGCGCGCTGTGAGGGGACACGGGGTGCGCTGTGAGGGGCACGGGGCGCGCTGTGAGGGGGATGCGGCACGCTGTGCGGGGGCACGGGGCGCGCTGTGAGGGGCACGGGGCGCCCTGTGAGGGGACACGGGGTGCGCTTGTGAGGGGCACGGGGCGTGCTGTGAGGGGGCACGGGGCGCGCTGTGAGGGGGCACAGGGCACGGGGCGCGCTGTGAGGGGGATGCGGCGCGCTGTGTGGGGGCATGGGGCACGCTGTGAGGGGCACGGGGTGCGCTGTGAGGGGCACGGGGCGCGCTGTGAGGGGACACGGGGCGTGCTCTGAGGGGGCACGGCGCGCGCTGTGAGGGGGATGTGGCGCGCTGTGAGGGGGATGTGGCGCGCTGTGAGGGGGATGCGGCACGCTGTGAGGGGGCACGGGGCGCGCTGTGAGGGGGCACGGGGCACGGGGTGTGCTGTGCGGGGGCACGGGGTGCGCTGTGCGGGGCACGGGGCGCGCTGTGAGGGGGCACGGGGCGCGCTGTGAGGGGGCACGGGGCGCGCTGTGAGGGGGCACGGGGCGCGCTGTGAGGGGCACGCGGCGCGCTGTGAGGGGCACGGGGCGCGCTGTGAGGGGACACGGGGCTGGGACGCAGGGACACCTGTAGCCTGTGGCATCAGAGTGTTCTGAATTCGGGCTGGGAGAAGAAGAAAGGCCTGCTTGTCAGCAGGTGCTCCTCCCAGGGCCCACTGTCGCTGTGCTCCATGGGATAGATGGTGTGATTTCCCTGGTCTCAGAGGGTAACTGATCCTTGGTGACACCAGCTGAGATGGGCTGAGCAGGACACAGACCTCTGTTAGCTCCTGAAGTACAGCCTACGCCTACTGTAGTCTCAGATCTCAGCCCACTGAGCACTTGCAGGGGTGGTTTGGTCAGCATTGCAGTTCCCGCGTGGTTGAGGTCTTAACCGACGGTTGGTGAATTCTCTGGAGCAGTTTCCGGGTGTGGTTTTGGAGCCCACAGTCGTCTTCCTGGGGGGAACTCATTTTTCTTGTCTGCCATCGAGGCTGGACCGTATCACCCTCTTCTCCGTAGGTTCCTGTCAAAGGCCGAAGTCTCTCCTCTCGAATTCCTCCTCGGTTTGCAAAGAAGCAGAACAGCCTGTGCCTGGAGCAGGGCGATGGGCCTGTGCCCAGCGGCAGCCTGGGCACCGAGATCTGGGAGAGCAGCAGCCAGGGTAAGAGCTTGTGTTCGGCCCTCGGGCCACCTCCCAGGCTTGGGGCCCTTCTCAGGGAGGGCTCTGCCCTGGGGCCATGAGCATAGGCACAGCACTGCTTGTCTCCTGGCTTTCTCTGTCTGGGGTTAATGCCGCCTGAGCACCACGTGCTGCTGCAGCCTCTGAGCAGATGTCAGAGTTTCCCTGCCTGAAGCGTGGTGGCGAGCAGAGCATTCCGCATCCAGTGACAGGAAAGAGTGGTCCCCACCCCGCCTGGCCGAGGTCGCTCAGGAGTTGGTTTGACTGTTGCCCACGTCAGCTGTCCTTCCTTCTTGCCTTGCGGGCGAGGAGCAGATGACTGTTTGGGAGAACAGGAGTCCAGAGCTTTCCCGTCTGTGCTGTGCGCCCTTTCCTTGCCAGAAGGAGGTTTCTGTCAACTCCTCTCCAAATGTTGTCTTAGGCTTGAAACCAGGCTAGGGTGTCCCTTAATCTATAGAAAACCTGTTTCCCTGAAGCTAAGAAAATTTCTTATCCAGTGGCATTTTTCTGATAATCTTTCAGTTTAAAATACAAAACCATTTGAGCAGATTATTCTTGAGTTCCTGCTTTGGGCAAGGCCCTGCAGGGCGGGCAGCAGGAGCGTGGTGAGATCACCCATCGCTAGCTCTTTTATTCAGAGCAGCGGAGGCTTCTGGAGTGAAGTGACAACTCCGGAGCCACGTGACAGACAGCCAAGAGTCGGTTCTGAGCCTGATTCTCTCAATTTTACCACATGGCCTGTCTTCATGTTTCTGATTGAAACCTTGATTCTAACACATTTCAATGTAATATTGGGAAATTGGCAACTCTGATTGAAAGTAAAATAGCCTTTTAGTAAATTTTGGTATCAGTCAGTTTGGTTTTGTGAGAGTGGTGGGTGTCACAGCGTAAATGTCCAAAAATACATACCTTCCAGCTTGGTCAAGCAGGGTGGACCAACTCAGGAGTTGCCCTTGGCCGTCAAGGCTTTCCCTCCTGGATTGTGCAATGTCTTGTGGTTGCTCAGACCAGGGGTGTGTGGGTGGCTTCAGAAGGGCCCTGGATCTTGGAAAAGAGCTTGGGAGGTTTTGTGCACACAGACAGGGTCTGTGACTTTTGTTGGATTCTTAAGAATGGTTGAGCTAACAACAGTTGGGTAATAATCAGCTTGACTTGTTTAAAGACTTGTAGCCGCTGCTAAGCTGCTAAGTCACTTTAGTCGTGTCTGACTCTGTGCCATAGACGGCAGCCCGCCAGGCTCCCCCGTCCCTGGGATTCTCCAGGCAAGAACACTGGAGTGGGTTGCCATTTCCTTCTCCAGTGCATGAAAGTGAAAAGGGAAAGTGAAGTCGCTCAGTCGTATCCGACTCTTAGCAGCCTACCAGGCTCCTCCATCCATGGGATTTTCCAGGCAGGAGTACTAGAGTGGGTTGCCATTGCCTTCTCCATCAAAGACTTGTAGAGAGATGCCAATTTGTAGAAATAAATAGTTGGCTTATGTGAAAAAAGCTTTACCACAGCAGAGGTAGTGATACGGAGCTCTAGTCCCTATGAGTGAGAAGTTGCTGGTGTGTTTACCTGGAGCTCATCATCCATGAAATCTTGGGAAGCACGTTTATGGAGATGTTCCTGGGGACATTGGGAAGTCGAGTGAAGGTGTCAGACTGAGGAGGGAGGTGGTTTGGAGACTGGAGTTTGTGTGAGCTGCCCGTGGTCGTGTTTCTGGCTTGGTGGCTCCTCTTTGATGTCCTGACTCTGTCTTCCTCCTCGGCAGCCCTCCCCCTTCAGGCCTCGACCAGTGACTCCTGGACCAAAGCTGCCACTGCCTTCACCAGCACCGAGCCTGGCTCTGCTGAGGTGAGTGGCCCCCAGGCACCAAGCGTGTGCTCACAGCCCAGGGCCGTCCTGGCCGCCACCCAGGCTCTCCCTGGCGACACAGTGAGCCTGGCTCATTGCTGGTCTCCAGTCTTGCTTTCAGGTGTGTGGGAAGGAGAAAGAGGGGATGGCCAGGGAGTACCCATCCTGGCTCCTTGGCGTCTGGCCGTGCTCACAGTGCAGGGGCCCACGTGTACTGGGGATCACAGGCTCTGTCCGGGAGACATGTCATGCCCCAGGTCTCGCTCTGCGGGACTCGGGTGCTGATTGGCCGTGTGTCCTGCACAGCAGGGCTTTAAGAGCAGCCAGGGAGACAGCGGTGTTGACCTGAGCGCCGAGTCCCGAGAGTCCTCAGCGACCTCCTCGCAGCGCAGCTCCCCATATGGCACCCTGAAGCCCGAGGAGGCAGGCGGGCCCGGCCTGGAGCCCAAGGCCGACGGCCATAAGGAGCAGACTCAAAAGCAGTCAGAGCCAAAGGTAATCTGGAGCCCAGCTCTCAGGGGCCAGGCTAGGCACAAGGGCTGGTGTCTTTTGTCTTCTTTTTTGGCTCTCAGTTCCTTGGAAGCTAGAGGTCAGGGTCACTCCAGGCTGTGTGTCTTAGCCTCTTTGCTTTTCTGTCAAGGATTCAGAACAAGGCTCGGGACAGAGCAAGGAGCACAGACCAGGACCCATCGGCAATGAGCGCTCTCTGAAAAACAGAAAGGGCTCCGAGGGGGCCGAACGGCTGCAAGGGGCTGTGGTTCCCCCTGTTAACGGGGTGGAGATTCACGTGGACTCTGTGCTGCCGGTGCCACCCATTGAATTTGGAGTCAATCCGAAGGTGAGGTTTAAAGTGCTTCTTCTACCCACCGCCCCCCAAGCCCCGTTTCTGGTGCTTGGAGAGGGAGGAGGGGCCTTTCCTGGAGGAGCAGAGTGGTAGGTGCTGGCAGCACTCGAGGGTGTTGTGGGGTGGCATCGTGGGTGAAGAGCTGCTGTGGGCTGGCCCTGTCTCCCTGCCAGTGCCAGGCAGGTTCTCAGACCAAGCAGGAAGCCAGACAGAGAAGGGGATGGCCGCCTTGCTTGGGGGCTGTCGGGGAACAGCTGGCTGTTTTGTTCACGTGGTGAATACTGCTTATTTATTTATGTGGCTGTGCTAGGTCTTAGTTGCATCACATGGAGTCTTTGATCTTAGTTGCGGCATATGGGATCTAATTCCCTGACCAGGGATTGAATCCAGGCCCCCTGCGTTGGGATCCCAGTCTTAGCCCCTGGACCACCGGGGAAGTCCCATACTGGGTTTTTTGAGTTGCTGAGGCTATGGGTCTACTTCATGTGTGTCTCTGCCAGAAGGTGAGCCAAGGTGATTTCTGTGTGCTTTGTTCCCCCTTTTTATTTTCCTAGGACTCTGATTTCAGCTTGCAGCCCGGCTCTGCCTCTGGTCCCGCGGGGAATCCAGTTGTCAAGCTTCAGGACGCATTGGCCAGTAATGTAAGTCTGTGCTTCTACCACCCAGCTCGGTTTGTGTCTTGGTGCCGTCTCTAGTTCCACGCGCGTGGCAAGCTGTTCCACGCCCTGGCTTTGTGCACTTAAAGTGGAGTGGCGTAACTCCTAAGGTCTGGTGTGTTTGGCACTTGGTGATTTGAAACTCTCCTGGTTCCATAGTCATACACGTTTGAGAATGCTGTGCTAAATAAACGTTTCTTTACTCTGCAGTTTCTCAGAAATCCTGTGACCTGCAGGTGGGTGCTGGGCACGGCAGGAAGGGGCTCTAGCACTAGGTTTCTGACCATATTTCCAGGGCCTTTTTTCACGGTTTGGGGGAAGGGGCTGAGACAGGAACTGGGACTTCCATGCTGTGCAGCGGGGCCTGCATGCTGGCCGCCAGCTGTGCTTCTGTTGCCGAAACATGGCAGCGCTGCTGGAAGGCTGGGTCCAGGCAGGAGGGGTGTGGCTCCCCTGCCTGCAGGGGTCCCACCGTGTCCTTCCCTCCAGGCCGGGCTGGCCCCCAGCATCCCCATTCTGCGGCGGGACCACCACATCCAGAGGGCCATCGGCCTCTCCCACATGTCCTTCCCCACCGCCGACCTCACTCTGAAGGTAACTCGGGGCCCAGCTTGTGAGGGGGCAAGAGCAAGCAGAGCCCACCCTAGCACACCCGCTCCCCGCACCCCGGGGCTTAGCTTGTACTGCCCCCTGCCTTCTGGGTGGTAACTTCCATCTCCCCCACCTCCTTGTTTCCGAAGATGGAGTCTGCGCGCAAGGCTTGGGAAAACTCGCCCAGCTTGCCGGAGCAGAGCTCGCCAGGAGGCGCCGGCTCGGGCCTGCAGCCCCCATCCTCCGGGGGGGCCTCCAGCGGGGTCAGCTATAGCTCCTTTGGCGGCGTCTCCATGCCCCCCGTGCCCGTGGCCTCGGTTGCACCTTCTGCATCCCTTCCAGGTACCTCTCCCCTGGTCCAGCTCAGGGACGCTTCTCCAGTCCCTCGAGGGAAATGCAGGGTCTGTAGCCCTGAGCACTCCCTGCCTTGGCCTAAGGAGCGAGTTCCCGGCTGGGAGCCACGGATTCCTGTGTGCTCTGGTCTTTGGCACTTGCTGCTCTTGGCCTCCAACCCTGGGAGGCGACAGGACTCTGTGACCTCGGCAGGGCTGTCTCACCTCCTGGAGAGAGGCCCCAGCAGAGACTCTGTCGCATGAGTAGCTGTCTGAGCCTTTCCCCCTCCTCTGTGAAATAGCACAGGGTCGGGAGGGCCAGGTGTGGGGTCACCATGCTGATAAGATGAGCTCACACCTGGGAAGGGTTTGTATCAACTGAGCCTCAATAAGCGGGAGCCAGTTTTACCCCAGTTGTCACTGTCCTGGTCACAGTGTCAGTGCCTGAAGGAGCCCGTGGGGATTCAGGGGGCCCAGCTGCCAGCGTCTCAGTGATGCGATTCCAATAGATCCTTCTGACCCTCCACTGTGGACTCAATAGCAGGGAGATGAAGAGGAACGTGACTGAGAGACCATGGCAGCCTCCTTTATGACCGAGCCCTTCCTGGGTGTGCGGGGTGGTGGGCAAGGCGGGAGGCCGGCTGCAGCGGTGCCTCCCCTTAGGCTGCCCAGGAGCCCGGGGCCAGCTCTGCTACGTTCCCTCCCCCACCGCTTCTCTGGACCTTCTGGGACAGTGAGACTTGATCCTGTTCCCCTGCCTCAAATTCTGTTTCTAGGCAGCCACCTGCCACCTCTCTACCTGGATGGCCATGTGTTTGCAAGTCAGCCCCGGCTGGTTCCTCAGACCATACCTCAGCAGCAGAGTTTCCAACAGGTGATGCCAGCGAGACCGGCGACCCAGGGACACGGGGGAGGGCGCAGCACGGGGCGTGATTGGCCGCTTCACGTGCCCGTTCACTGCCTGTCTCGTGTTTCGCACCCCTCACGTTACTGCCCTGTGCCTGGCACGTCACAGCAGCCAGGTACTGTTTGCTGAGTGAGCACGTGAGAGCCGAGGAGGAGGGGCAGAGCCGAGTGCTCTGGACCACTTAGCTTTCCTTTCTTGACGCTCTCCCTCCTGCGCCCTAGCCGGGGAATTCACTGAAATGGAATTCTCTTTGGTGATCAGGTATCCTTCTGATGAAGAGAAGAAAGGCCTAGACTCCCAGGCATGGATGCGTTAGAAAGAGGTAGTTGTAGAAGTGAGCAGGTGTCTATGTTCACGCACAGTGGGCGCACTGCTGTGCTGCCAGGGGCCACATGTGGGAGTCTCCTCCTGAAGCCGGTGCTGGGCCTTCCATGGGGGGTCCTGTGCCTGCAGAAACCAGGGTGAAGCGCCGCCCCAGGGGCAGAGGACACGGCCCGTCCTGGTCTTTTCAGAGCACATTCTTAAACATGTCGTTTGGTTCTGCAAGGTCTCGTAACTGGGTCATACCGCACATATTCCTCTGTCTGTGGCATTTTCCATCCACCGTTTGGTTTCTGAACCCACCTCTGTTGGCCGTGGAGCTCGGGCTTGTTTGTCCCACTGTGCAGGGTCCAGTGTAGGGACGATTGTGCTGGTTTGGGGTTGCTGCCAGTTCTCTGCTCGCTCCCGAGAAGGAAGGAAGCACAGGCAGACTGTTGAGTTCGCGTTGAGGGCGGTGTCGGCTGCCCCGGGGAGAAGGGCCAGGGTGGGGGTGAGGGGGTGCCAGTGGCGGGCTGTGAGAAGCAGCTTTCAGGGCAGTGCGGTGACCGCCCGCCTCCTATCTGCAGGCTGCCGCTGCCCAGCAGATCCCGATTTCCCTTCACACGTCTCTGCAAGCTCAAGCCCAGCTGGGACTGAGGGGTGGGCTGCCCGTCTCCCAGTCTCAGGAGATCTTCAGCTCCTTGCAGCCCTTCAGGTGAGATGCCCAGGTTTGGGGGGCTTGGTGGCTTGCCCCCAGGGCTTCCGGCCTTCCCAGTCTATGGGGCTGGTCCCTTGGCCACTGGTTGCTGCGCGCATGTCCGAGGGGGCCGGGAGTCAGGGGTGAGCTGTGCTGTGGGCAAGGCCGCGGCCCAGCCTTGTCTTTTGTGCCCGCGTCCTCCTGCCCCCTCCCTGCTCTCCCTCCTTGCCGCCCCGGCCCGTGCACTCAGTGTGTCTGTCCTGTGCTTTTGGCGTCATGCAGGTTTTCCTGTGTCTCACATAGCCTGTATGTTTGCCTAATACGGTGATGTTCAAACTGGGGTCCCTAGACTGGCAGCAGCAGCAGCAGTGTCTAGGAGCTTGTTGTAAATGCAGGTTCTCAGGCCCCATCCCAGGCTTCTGAGTCAGAACCCCTGGGGCTGAGCCAAGAGCCCGCGTGGGAGCAAGCGCCTGGGGTCTGAGGTGAGAGCAGCTGGCGCAGCCGCGTGCCTGACCTGCCCTTCCGTCTGGCTCTCGCAGGTCTCAGGTGTACATGCACCCCAGCCTGTCGCCGCCCAGCACCATGATCCTCTCCGGAGGCACAGCCTTGAAGGCCCCCTACTCGGCGTTCCCTGGCATGCAGCCCCTGGAGATGGTGAAGCCCCAGTCCGGCTCGCCCTACCAGCCCATGAGTGGGAGCCAAGCCCTGGTCTACGAGGGCCCGCTCAGCCAGGCGGCCGGGCTCAGCGCCTCCCAGATGTTGGACTCCCAGCTCCCGCAGGTCAGGAAGTCAGTCATGCCTGCTTCCAAGCCTCAGGTCTCTTTTCTTCATGACCCTTTCTCCTCGTATCTTCCTCTTAACGCGCCCTGGCTTCTGTGTGGCTCATGGCCGCTGGGACTGGTGCCTGGGCTCAGGCCTGGGCCGGCTCCTCCACCCACCATGAACAGCTCCGAGACCTAGCTTCTCCTGCAGCCTCTCCTCCACCCGGGCTCAGGGGTGCTGAGTGTCCGCTCTCGTGCTCACTCGTGCTTCTAGGCCCCCTAACCCTGGCCTCATCCCCACCCACCATGTGCTACAAGCGCCAGGTGATAGGATCTCTGGTTCCATGTCCTCCTGGCCCCTGGCCCGTGGGCACATTAGACTGTTCTGAGGGTCACTCCCTTTGGCCCCTGGATCAGTCTTCAGCTCCACTCCTGTGTGGTTCTTGGCAGGGCGGACGTCTCTGTGGATGACCCTCCCGCAGCCTCCTCACCCCCCGGGCTCCGCTCACCAGTCCACGGTCTGGACAGGTCCCTGCTCGCAGCTGCGCCTCTCCCATCGTCTTGGGCTTAAGGGTCCTACCCGTTCACCACCTTGAATTTTTTCACCCCCTCCTCCTAGTGACCAACTACCTCCAACCACTTTTTAACACTCCCTCCTACTTCCCTACTCGTTGTGGGATGGGGTGCACCATGGCTTGTAGGATCTTAGTTCTCTGACCAGGGATTGAACCCGTGTAGTCTGCGGTGGAAGCGTGGGGTCCTAATCACTGGACCACCAGGGAATTCCCCACTCCTTGTCGTTTGTACTCAGCTTCCCACCCTCACCTCTGTGCTCACCCAGGTTAGACCCTGGCCTGTCTCTGCCTCTGCCTGTGAATGGATTCAGGCTAAATACAGACCCTCCAGATGGCCCTCCACAGACACAGGGCCCTCCCCACCCAACGCACAGCCCCCTGCATGCACAGTTCCCAGTGGCTGGATTCAGACTGAATACAGTTCTCTCCAGACAGCCCCCTGCACTCACACAGGGGCCCCCACCCGACGCACAGCCTCCCTGGACGCACAGTTCCCTGTCTTGGTACCTCGCCTCTTCATTGCCTTCTCCCCCACCTTGACGGTTCCTCTTGTGTCCACAAAGAAATGTGAGTCGTAACCAGGATCTCTGAAGGCCAGGAAGGGCCCTGGGGCAAGGGTGGCAGCTGTCCTCACCCACCTGGGTGCTGCCCTAGCACGCATTAGCACCTGCCACCCTCGGCCGCATCCCCAGGCAACCCTGTCTTCCACTTTCTTCTAACAGAGGAAACTTTTTAAGGGCATCAGCCCGCCCCACATTACTGAGCCTGCCCTTCCCCCTCCTCTTCCTGCCCGGTCAGCAGCATCTGAGCCAGGAGTCAGCCTCGCTGGGCCGCGGGGACTGCCCCTGGCTCTCCGCCCGCCCCGAGGCCCTCCTCCGCCGTCCCTTCTGCCGCCTCCTCCTCGCCTCCCCTGGCAGTAAGTCAGTGTGCCTCCTGGGCTCTGTCTAGACCTGTGCTTCTGAGCCTCATCCCAGCGCCAGCTCTCCCTGCTTCTGTCTTCAGCCCAGACCTGCCTCTCGACTTGAATTCAGACCCAGTGAGCTGCCCGCCATTTCTGCTCACAACTCACAGTATCTCAAACTTAAGGGAAGCAAACTTCACGTCCAGCAGGGTCATCTTTCTGTTTCTGTTCCCCTCAAGCCCCTATTGATGCCTAAGCCCATTCCGTCAGCTGTACCTCTGAAAAGTATTCAGAGTCTGGGCCTTTCTCGTCCTGTCTACCCCGCTCCCACCCTCACCCGCATCAGGGCTCTGCCCAGGGTACGTGTGAGTGCCCCTCGTCTCAGTGATGCGACTCCAGTAGGTCCTTCTGACCCTCCACTGTGGGCTCAGTAGCAGGGAAATGAAGAGGAACGGGACTGAGAGACGACACGTGGGGACCCCGGCCCCGCTCCTGGGTCTCCGGGCCCACCTCCTTGCTCTCCCACACCTCGCTCCAGCCTTCAGGAGCCTGGTGGTCCCCGCCTTGTCCTGTCATAATCGCCTTCAGAAGGACCCAGAGACACTGGGAGCCCTAAGCCCTGGACCCCGGCTGCTTTCTGTCGCCTTTGGAGGCAAAGCATAAGGGACTCCTGCCTTTTTGTGCCACAAAAGGGCCCTCAGACACCCTTGCTCTCCAGCTCTCCTCTTTGGGGGACTTGGTGGGCCACTGCTTAGGAGGAGGTCTCTGGCCCTCGCTGACCTTTCTCTCCCTCCCCTCAACCCCTGCAGCCAGCCTGTGGTTCTCTTCTCCTGCTCTCCCGAGAGTGTAAAATTAGGGTAATTGCTGCTGCGGTCTGTCGAGAATCTGTTCTGCTGGGGGGGGGGCCTTGCTTCCTCCTTTGGAATGAGAGACCCTGAAGTGTGACATGGGCTTGCTCTTGGACATGCGTGCCATCCTCCTGACTGTGCCCCTTGTCCAGCAGCTGACGATGCCCCTGCCTGGCTCCCAGCTGCCTCTGCCCCGGTACGGCTCCGGGCAGCAGCCCCTGCTCCTGCCACAGTCCATCCAGCTGCCCCAGGCGCAGAGCCTCTCAGTCGGGGCCCCCCGCAGGATCCTCGCCCCTGGGTCCCAGCCTTCAGTCCTCAACACCAGCAGAGAGGTGAGGCTCACTCTGTCTTGCTATGATCCTGGGATGCGGGGCGGGGGAGTCCTGGCCTTGGGGGACCCTCCTTGTAAGTCAGGAGCCGTAGCTGTCGTGCAGCATGGAGACTCTGGGCCTTACCAGATGGCTGGCTTCCCGCTCTCTGCCAAGTCCTCTCTGTCCCAAGGCAGGAGCTCCTGCTCACCTGTCACTACAGCATGGACAGGCCTGGGTGCACAAGTCAGGAGGGCCTTAGGGGCTGCTGCTGAGGTCCGGGGGCCAGAGCCTTTGCCAGCTCCAGGTTCCACACAGGGCGGCCTCGGTGGTGCGTGTCCATCCTCCTCATCTCGTGGCACCCCCACCCCCCCACCCCGCAGCCCCAGCTCTGCCCAGGGTGGTGGTGTGGGGGCAGCTGTCCCCAGGGCCCTGCTGTGACTGTCGCTCCCCTTCCCGGCGTCTCTAGTCCTCTCAGATGGAGATGAAGGGCTTCCACTTTGCCGACAGTAAACAGAATGTTCCTGCAGGAGGCTCCGTGCCGTCACCGCAGACCTACAGGTAAAGCATCACCCTGGGGTTGGGTGCTCACAGCGAGCCCTCAAGGCACAGTCATGGGCCCTGGGAGAGCAGGACGCTGAGGTGGGGTCGCCTTTGTCAGCCCACCTGTCACCAGGAAGCTGCAGTGCGGGGATGCAGGAGACTTGGGGTTGGTTCTGCTTTTTTTATCATAAACTGTTCTGATGCCAGAGAACTTTGTGGAGAAATAGGGAAAGGAAACGCTGATGTCACTCACGGTAACATCAGGGCCGACCCTGGCTACTGGCAGCCTTCTCACCAGGTTCTTCATAAAAGACTCCCTGGCATGGGGGTGTGCACTCTGGAGCGGGGACTCCTCTCCCGAGGCCACATGTCCCCCGTGGGCTTCTGACCCACCAGGGCTTGCTGCTCTGGGCTCGAGGGCATGAGTGGACCTCCTCTGGATCCGCCTCCACCTCTAGTAAGTGTCCCAGGTCGCTTGCTGGATTCAGAGGGGGCTTGGTGTATGTAAGCCATGGGCTGAGTTATGGCTGACCCTTGAACTTATAGGGGGTAGGGGTGCTAACCTTCCATGCGGTTGAGAAGTCAAGTATACTTCACAGCCGTTCATGTCCACAGTTCCATATTTGAGGATTCAGCCAACTGTGGGCTGTGTAGTACGTGTATATTGAAAAACATCTGCGTGTAAGTGGACTCCGTGCAGTTGTTCAAGGGTCAGCAGTTCTTAGTATGTTAGGAACTCAGGGAGCGTCCAGTTCTGACAGCTTTTGCACTGGCTGGGAAGGCCCCACACTCTGCGGTCTGGCCCAAGAGTTGGTACAGTCGACTCTTGTTGACCGTAGAGGGTTCCTGGAATTCCCTCCTGTTTGCCCGTGAGGAACACTGGTGTGCGTGACCTGCAGTGCCTATGCGAGGTGACCGCGTAGCTATGGCTGAGCTTACCCCCCCACACAGCCAGCCGCCTGCCCCCTCGACCCGGAGTGTGGAGGCTGAGTCGCCCTCCTTTACGTCAGTCCTCCAGCTGCATGCAGTTCCTGAGAAAGGGGTTTTTGTCAGTCGCCCCCTGTTTCTATTATCTTTCCTGTTCTTATTTTCACTCTCTTGGCTTGACATTTTTTCTTGTTGTTTTCAAGCATATTTTTCATACAGGCCCAAACTATAGACCTGTAGAAAGTATCTGTGGGCAGCAGCAGCAAACAGTGAGTTTGGGTAAGAAAAAGGAAGCTCAGACACAAAGGGATTCCCCTGCTGCCACAGGCAGGTTTTATCCCATCTGATTGGAGAGCCTTCCTTGGAGGCAAACCTGGAAAAGGCACGCTCATGTAACAAGAGTCACCTGTGTCCATTTGCTGTCGGCATGGCAGCAGCGGCTTTGTTCTTGGGAGAATGCTTAGAAAAGACAAGCGTAGCTGGTAGCCTTTGTTGGTGTCTTAGTGGGGTTGGGAGAATGGGAGTGGGTTACAGTGCAGTGTTGCCCAAGTTTTCTGGAGACAGGGCTTCAGATGCATGCCCTGTCAAAGAAGGGTTCCTTGACCAGATACTTGGCAGGGGTTGTGAGCCCGGGAGGGCTTGCTGGGGAGTCAGGGCGCACCTCAGCAGAGGGCTTACATTCCCCTGGCCCTCAGGGGGTCTTGTTGAGCTCTTCTCATGACCTTTGACCACAGAATCCTCCACATGTTATTTAGTCGCTAAGTGGTGTCCGACTCTGTGGCCCCATGGTCTGTAGACCACCAGGTTCCTCTGTCCATGGGATTTCCTAGGCAAGAATACTGGAGTGGTGGGTTGCTATTTCCTTCTCCAAGGGATCATCCCTACATAGGGATCGAGGCCACATCTCCTGCATTGGCAGGCGGATTCTTTACCACCGAGCCACCAGGGAGGCCCTTTTGGCCACACAGCACCTGGTTAATTAACATCCTTGGAGCTAGTTGTCTATCAATGGTACACATGTAGAAAGATGATTTACATTTTTATTACTTCTGGTATTATTCTTTGCTACCCACTACCCTCTACTTCCCAAATGAAGACTGGAAGGATACTTGGCATAGCTCATGTATCAGGCTTTTTTTTGGGGGGGGGCACGCTGTGTAGCTTGCAGGGTCTTAGTTCCCCAGCCAGGGGTTGAACTTGGGCCCCAAAAGTGTGAGCACTGAGTCCTAACCTCTGGATCACCAGGGAGTTCCCTTCTTTTTAAAGTCTAAACTCCTATTGGAGTTTAAGCTCATTTTTATTTTTTATGTATTTCATCAATTATATATACACATATGTACCTGCCATGGCACTCGGCTTGTGGGATCTTAATAACCTGACCAAGGATTGAACCCAGATCCACGGCAGTGAAAAGCGGAGTCCTGACCACTGGACCACCAGGGAGTCCCTTCATGTATCAGGTCTTAGAGCCCTTTTGTCTGGAGCATCAAGTTGGTCCAGACCCTCCAAACCTGAGAGACGATTGGTGACGGTCCTTTGGTCGGCGTCTGCCCGTGGTGGGACCTGGCCACCGCCCCTCAGGTGTGTCCCTGTGAACTGGGTTGGAGGTGCCAGGGCCCCGTGGCGACACCCTCGCCCCCTGTGCTCTGGCTGTCTGGGTCTGTGTCCTCCGATGGAGGCTTGACTCCGTTTCTGTGGTGACGCGTGTGTTCTCACCCCCTCCTTTGGTTTTTTCAGGCCTAGCTCTGCTAGCCCCAGTGGGAAGCCCTCTGGATCAGCAGTTAACATGGGCTCTGTGCAGGGACACTACGTTCAACAGGTAGAAGATGGCTTTCCAGACCCTCCAGCCCCGGACGCTTAGGCCCGTCGCCAAGTGCCAAAAGAGGAGGGACTGTCCAGCCTGTTTGCGTGCTCCTCTTAGAAAGAGACATGCCCTGGCGCTTAGAGAGTGGCACTGGGAGCCTGCGTCCCTCCTGGAGAAGGCGCTTCTCCTTTTGCCGGGCGTCTGGATCCTTCCTTGTCCTGCTGAGAAGGGAGGATGCGGATTCCATGGAGGAGGTCACGCCGGAAGGGGGACTCTCCCTCCGTAGCAATTGGGCTGTGAAGGCACTGGGACCCGGTTAGGCCCGGGGGTCAGCTCTAGAAGCTGGGGGTATGCGGGCGCGTATGCGCCTGGTGTGTGTGCCTGTGTGTGCTGGCCTAGTAAGTGCTGTGTCTCGTTCTTCTCTTGGCCGGGTGGGGTCCAGACGGACTGACATTCTCCTGTTTATAACGAGAGGGCTGGCTCAGCATCTTTGCCTTTGGCACCATCTCTTCACTCCTGTAAAATGTGACCGGGCTCCAGAGCTCAGACAAGTCAGGTGTGGGATGTTAGCAAGACAGCCTTCCTGGCTGGTGGAGGTAGAGGCTCTGTTGTTCAGTTCACTTCTCCTAACTCAGTTCCCCAAGGGTCACTCTCTGAGTTGCTAGGCCTGAGCTTCTAAAGCTTCCTTGAGAACTCACACCACCGTGTGAAGGGCAGAACCAAGCTGCTCACTCGGTGACACCCCTCACTGTGCAGAGCTGCAGCGTAAGGGGCTCCTGGCTGTGACCTGGAGGTCACATTAGGGGCTTGGGGAAAGGCTCCCACAAAATGGGAGTCGGGAGGGTTGAGGATCTGGGAGGCTGAGTTGGTTGAGAGGCCCCCCGCTCCTGCAGCACGGGCTGGGGTGCGCTGATTTGAGAAGGTCCCTGGGGCGGCCTTGGGTGGGCCGCCTTGGGTGGGCACAGATGCTTCCCCAGGACCCGGGCCTCCTGCCTCTCTGAATCACTGCACTCAGCGCTCTGGGAGGGAGCAGAGCCTTCTCAGGCCAGGGTCCTGCCAGGAGAGGCATTTCTGAGTCTGGTCCTTGACTGAGAGATGGGCCTCTTAGGGTAGCTTTCCTCTTGACGTAGGAGCAGGAAGCAGGTGGTGGGGCCATGGTTCCTGGCAGGTATGTCCGCACAAGGCTGACTTCCTCTGTCTCTGTCTATCTGTCCAAAGGCAAAGCAGCGAGTGGATGAAAAGCCCGGCCTGGGAGCCGTGAAGCTGCAGGAGCCTCCCTCAGCCGCTTCCCCGCTGAAGCGAACTGGAGCGATCAAGCCCCGGGCAGTCAAGGTGGAGGAGAGCAAGGCCTGAGGGGCTGGGCCCGGCCTGCCCGGGAGGACTCTGCCCTTGGCCTCGCCGCCGCCCGTCGCTGGGGAGTCTCGCCGAGGGATCCCCTGTCCACCTGCCTGGCCCGGACTTCGAGATCTCCCTTCTCTCCTCCACTCCCGAAAGCTCCGTTTTCCAACCGGCTTGTACCCATGGATCTCTGGCATTGACCTGCTTGCTTTAATACGAAACGAACAAGCAAATGACTCCATTCCCGTCTCCTTTCCATCACGACCGCAGAGTGACCGAGCGTCATGCCGTGCAGACTAACCCCGTCCTCTCCTGCTTCCTCCCCTCCCCGCCTCCCGTCCCCGGGCACCGTGGGCTGGCAGCAGGGCCGTTTTAGTTTGAGGCTTTTTGTTTTAAAAAGCAGCTGCAGGTTTTTACAAAAGAGAAAGGAAAAGAAAACAGAAACACAGGCTATGTATAGCTAGACTCTTATCTGTCCTTTGCTGCCCTCTCCCTGACCTCCTCCTGTCACCTCCCCTGTTTGATGTGGTAGGTCACTGCAGTACCGGCAGCGGTGATGCTTGGGAGCACGCCTCTCCTGCTCTCTCTCCGCTGGTTATTTGCAGAAAGAAGTGGTTTCAGACACTGCTCCTGAGCTTGGGAAGCAGTGACTTGCGGGGGGCGGGGAGCAGGCAGATGGGTTGGCATTTCGATGGCTTCCAGCCTCTGGGCTGATGACCACAGGGAGCTTATGGTCAGCCCATTGACACTGATGTTTTTAGCCTAAGAATGACACAGAACTTCTATCTCAGACTCTTCCTAAAGCTGGTGGGGACACTGACTGCTGGGAACCTGAGGTGAATCATGGAAATAAAAGGCAGTGGTGTGTTCCTGTCTTGACCAGGGCAGTGCGAGCTGACAGCACCACCCACTCCCCTGCCCCCCTATCAGTGCCTGCTGCACCCACAGGGCCTGATGTCTTCTCATGCCCCCTCTCTTCCGAGCTGCCTTGTCTCTCTGGGTCCTCTGTCCATCCATCTCTCCTGCAGCTCGGCACTGGAAACCCCACTGTCCTCTGTGGCGACAGGCACCTAGACCGTTGTCACTAGAGGTGACAGGTGTGGTCGGGTCTGTAGCCGCGGCCTGAGCTCTGGGAGGAGGCGGGAGGGCTTGCTGCTTTCCTTTCCTCCCCTCCCAGCTGCAGGCCCAGGCTGTGGGGCCGGAGAGGCCTAAGGGGGCAGTGGGGTCTCCAGTCTTTCCAGAGGCCAGAGCAGGGCCCAAGGGGAGTTGGGTGAGTGCAGGGCTGGCAATGCCGCCAAAACAGCCTGCCTAGCCTCTTAACATGTGCAGAGCTACTGCCGTCCAAATGTGGAGACATTTTACGCTAGGTCTCTGTTTGCTTTTAAAATAAGAACTAGAAGGAAATCATCCTAAATTCCAAGGAAAGGTGAGGGGAAATATGAAGTTTTGCCTATGCTCTTGAGAGAACTAAGCGCTCATCAACCTGCTGTTGCTGGCAGGTCTGGGGAAGACTTGGCTCGGAGGATGGGAAGCAGGGAGATGGCATGGCCCGCAGGGTCCACCTGCAGCGTTGCCCCAGGTGGTGACGGCTGTTCGGGCTGAGACTCGAGGCTCAGTCTAGTGCGGAGCACTGGGAAAGAAGGGCCTTAGGAACCGCTGTAGTCACTCATTGCTCTTCGCTGCTTTAAGGAAGTGTGGGAACAACAGGCTTCTGGCAAAAGGTGCAGGGTTTCAGCGTTTAATCAGTGGTGTCCAGCACTCCCCTCCTTGCCTCCACTCAGACCTTACTTCTCACTGGCGTGTTTTTTTTGTTTTTTCTTCTCCTTCATCCCCGGAATCTTTACTCTGAAGTCCTTTCTTGCAGGGCTGCCCCTGGACAGAGCTCCCTGTGCGCTCACCTGCCCTTTTCTCCCTTCTCCTGCAAGCGCCTGGCTACTGTCCCCACTGAGACAGGGCTCCCCTCCCCTCCAGTGGCCCCTTCAGCGGCCTCAGACTCACAAACAGAAACGTGGCCAGACACCTCACACCTGATTCCAGTGCACATGGTCAAAAGGAAAAAAGGCTTTCTCGTTTTGAAATTCAGCAGGACAGGCCTGGATGCTGTTACAGACTCTTTAAGATGCGTCCTTTCAGGTGAACCTGCCCTCAGAGTGACAATACTTCCTGTTTGAGGGGAAAAAAAAAAAGGGTCACCTGTTTTCTAGCCCTTTTCTCTACCTACCCCTGTATTCCTCCCACCCCCAATAAAAACAAAACACTAGAATTTATTTATATGTATTGATGTCGTAGGTCTAGGTGGAAAAAGAAGTAAATGTTTCACTGCTCTATTTATATATAATGTCTGAATTATTCTGTGCAGGAAAGGCCAGGAAAATTGCATGTGAAGTTCAGTGCGTTTACCACCTTTGTGTGCCCAAGCTGCAGTCTCTTTCTGGATGAGACACAGATTTTACATTGAACTCTGGAGGCAGAGGGCGGGCAGCACCCCATCCCTCCCTTGGTCTGATGAAATGCAGTAATTAGTGCAGAGATGTCTTGGGGGGCAGTCTCTCTCCTTTCATGTGGCTTTAGAGCCAATCTCCAGGTAATAGGACTTGGGGTCATATTTTGCCTTCACATCCCCATCCTCAGAGTGCAAATCCACACAGAGGCCTCTGCCAGAAAGCCTTGGGTCGACCAGCTGGGACACGTAAAGACTAGCACTCAACGTTTCTGCTCCTGGGCAGGGTCAGGGGTCAGAGCCCTCTCACTTGGCCTTCAGCTACTCAGATTACCCTTCTTTCCCATGCTGGCTATTCCACCCTGGCCGCCGATGATGCGTCCTGTTCCTCGGCAACCAGTGACCCTGTAGTACTGTGTGTCGTCCAGCATCAGTTCCTCTATGGGGTAAAACCCAAGAGCGTGAGCTCATGTACCCATGCGGCTTCATCCACCCCCTGAAGGTTTCTTTGCCAGCTGTATTTGGTCTGGTTTTTGTTTCCTGTTTTGAATCAATGTTACTGTTTTCAAACTTGGAATTCCTACACTTTGGGCTCCAGGTTCCTTCAGGGAGAAAACTAAGGAATGACTATTACCCAGAGAAATCGGTCAGTCCGGTTCCAAAGCCATGGTCAGGGCAGCAACTTCTGGGGATTCGGGGATATCTTGTTACATTCTGACATCATTTCTTCCCAGCTCTGCCCTCACCCTCCTGTCTTGTAGATCTGCCTTCTGGACGGCTGATGAGGTTTGCCAAGGGCCGTGGAGGCTGAGTGTGCACTCACAGGCATGGTCTCAGAACTGGCCCGCTGAGGCAGCGTGGGGTCAGCGGCTGAAGCCCCCTCCCTCCCGTGTGGTTCCCCTCCGTCGAGTAGCTGCACGTTACCTCTCAAATCTGTATTTGTCCCATTTTTCTTCTTGCAGAGCTAGCCTGGGTTAGAAGGTCTGTTGGAAATGGCCTTTGAGCACCAAGGACACTAGGGTACTTGAACTTAGTACTGTTCTGTGATGACTGGGAAATGCAGACTTCAGAAAGCTGGCTCTTCCAGTTTGAAAAGTGAACCGGACGTAAGACATCACCAGGACAGGAGCAGCTCAGTGCTGGGGTCAGACGCTGTTGTCCAGCCATGCCCTCCACCGGGACCACCAGTGCATATCTGGCCAGTGATCTTCCAGGCGCATCCATCCTGCCGTTCACCATTTCTCCACCCCAGTTAGGTGACCTCCAAGAGGCATCAGTGTCCCCGAGGCCCTGCCTTCAGCATGTTACAAAGCCTCGTAGTGGAACTCTCTGCTGAGGCTCTCTGTGGATGACCTCCTTCCATTGTGAAAAGGGGGTCCTGCACACCAAGCTTTCAACCTCATGCCTTGCATAGTGAAAAGCGTTCGGGTTTTTTTGTTGAGAGAGGGTTGTTTTTTTGTTTTTGTTTCTTTTTGATCTTATTTTGGCCTTTCCTCTCTTTGTCTTTTCATGTAGACCAGATATTTGAAAGGGCAGACGATGGCTAAAAGGTGTAATGTGCAGCTTGTTTCTACGTGGTTTGGGGGAGCTTTTACCTTAGATGGGAAGATGGAACCCTGGATTTACCAGGCCATGGTGGCACCCTCCTCCTTCACCCTTCCCTCTGGTTCAGTACCTGTTGTTTCTCCTTTCAAATATGTGATTGTTCTAGCTCTTTCCATATGAAAGAATTCTCCTTATTTAAATAAAAAAGTTTAAAAAAAAGACCCACTGAAACCAAACATGCTTTGTTAGGCTGTGTGTTCCTCGACCTTGTCACTTGACTAGAAATGGAAGCGTCTTCCCCATGTGTAGAAATTAAGAGAGACTGGGCAACCTGAGGGCAAGGCGGGGCTGAAGCCTGGGGTTATTAAGGTGGGTCTTCGCAGTGGGTGGACGTTAGCACTGCCTGCCCCCTGCCCCCCCTCACCCCACTCCCCTTGAGGAGTGGGTGGGTCACAGAAGTTAAGTGCTTGACTTGTGTTTTGTTGCCACTTCTAATGTCCCTTTTGTTTTGCTTTAATAGGAGCGGTAATAAAGTACAAAGTTTTGCGGTACTTTGGGCTGGGAAAGCAGAGCAGGCCGGGTGTGGGCCAGGAAGGATGGAAAGCTAGGATCTGGGTCTGAGCAGTTCTCGGTTCTGCCCTCCACTAGGTGTGTCACCTTGAGAGAGACACCTCCGCCCAGAGCCACAGTTTCCATAATTACAAGATGTGGGTTGTAAACAGTACCTACTGGGCAGGGTACTGTGGATGCAGAGGCCATGGGAGCGTTCAGTACAATGCCTAGCCCCAGGTAAGGATGTAGGAAACTTATATCCAGTAAGTTTAACCCTTTCCAAAAAGAAACCCTGGGCAGGCGTGGCCCCTGGGTTCCCTGCTCCTGGGAACCGGCAATTCACATCTGCAGGAGCCTGGCTGTGAGGGAGGGGGTGGGGGGGCAACAGGCAGGAGGCCCTGGGTCCTCAGGACCAGCCCCTACTTTGAGAGCCCAGCCCCACTCCTCTGGGTCCCAGGACGCCCTCTGGCTGCAAGCAGGTGAGCCTGCGCTCCCTCCCTCTACACAGCTGGGGTGAGTCACCTGCACTACCACCTAATGCTGGGTGACGGGGCGAAGCCAGGAAAGAATCGTAATTCCTTATTGGACTTGCAGTATCCTTCCATGCAGTTTAGTCGCTAGGTCGTGTCCGACTCTGCGACCCCATGGACTGTAGCCCACCAGGCTCCTTTGTCCATGGGATTTCCCAGGCAAGAATACTGGAGTGGGTTCCCATTTCTTTCTCCAGGGAATCTTCCCCACCCAAGGGATCGAATCGCCTCTCCTGCATTGTCAGGCCGGGTTCTTTACCGCTGAGGCACCAGGAAAGCCCGTCAGGAGTACTGACTCCCAGATAAACGAAGGTGGACTGAAGAGCAGGGCTGCTTTCCTGCCCGTTAATCGTCGGGTCATTCCCTTGACCGGAAGACGCCTTGTCCCGCTGCAGAGCAGGCTCGGAGGGCCCCCATGGGCCGGAGGGTGGGGGTCACCGCCGGGGATGAGCCTCCGCCTCACACCGATCGAAATGCCGATATGTTCGCACTGTGTCGTTTAACAGATGTAGCCATGTGTCTCGTGGCGCAAAGGAACCTAGACTCCCCAGCCGGGAGACTGATAGCCCTCCGGGATGTCACGCATTCTTGGAGCGCCGATCTCGGCTCGCCCAGTGCGCATGCGCGCTGCACCCTCGCTGCCCCGGCAGGCCCCGCAGACGCGGCGAGTCGAGCGTCGAGCGGACCAGTGGGCAGCAAAGAGTGCCGAGCGGCCTCACCCCCTACCAACGGTCGGCCTAGCGGCGCACCCCCGCCCCAGGCAGGTCTGAGGCGCAGGGAGCGGCTCTGCGGGGACCTGAAGAAACAGCAGTACGTTTGTGGCGCCGGGGGCCAGAGCCCAGTCGGGCCCCCCGGGCAGGTGAAACTCTCGGGAGAGAAGCGGAGTGCCGGGCAGAGGAGAGGGGCTCCCAGGGCGGACAGGGTCCCTGGAGAGAAGGTGGTGCCCTGGGCCGACGTAGCAGGAGGGAAGCTTGTCGCCCTGAGGACAGAAGGGGGCCGCCGCAGGCCAGAGGCGGCGTTGCTGTGAGAACGCGGGGGAGGGTGGCCCCCACGGCACCTGCAGCCTCCAGAGAAAAGTGGACCCGAGGGATGGGGGGAGCCTCGGGAAAGAAACAGGGTGCCCGGTGTACACGCGCCCTCGAGGTGAGAAAGGGGGCGCGACGGGAGGGCGGCCCTTGGCGCAGATGGGGAGGCTCTGAGGCTCTGGGGTGGGGGACGGACGGAAGTCAGCGGCTGTCAGCCGGCCGCACTGCCCAGGTGGGCAGGGGCCCCGGGGTCCAACGCTGTCACTGACCCGAAGGGCTCCGCGGGTGGTGCTGGAGTGAGGGACTCTTCAGTCCTGAGGTGGCCACCTCACCGCGTGTGACTGCTTGTGAAAGAGGGTCCTGATGTCACAGCCTCCTCCTAGCCTTCGAGGGAGCCACCGGTGTTCTTGGTGACAGCTTTTCCTCTGCTTTTCCAGGGCATCCTCCTCCCCCGGCCTGCTTTTCTGCAAGATGTTGGGATTCTTGCAGCACCCTGTGATGGTGACCGCTGAGGTAAACTTGAATATGGTAGCTCTGACCGCGATGGGATTGCTGAGCCGACTATGGCAGCTTGCCTATCCAAGGGCCGTGGTGTAAGTCAAGCAACTTGATTCTGGGGGCCTCCAGAAGGAACTGTAATTTTTTTCAGTGCATTGATGGCTGGAAGTGCCTTTTTGAGCCCCGTAAAATGGGAGAGCCAACTTCTGGGCTTCCTTGGTGATGGATGCCTTGGCTGTTAGAGGAGAGACCAGCTGGTCCCCAGGACAGCCCCTGCAGAGTCCACCTGTTCAGTCTTGCCCCGTAGGTCAGTAGTAGGTGTAGTATCCATGATGAGTGACCTTTGACAGTCCAGAGAGTGGAAGGCAGAAGACTGAGGAATTTGGAAGCGAGTCCTCGCTGATAGTAGAGTGTGTTCTTTGTCATAATGAGAAATTGTTGTTATTATTAAAGGGCTGTTAATGATGTGATTAATATATGTGTTTCTTTTCACTTAACTTTTTATTATGGAAAGCATCAAACATATACAAAAGTACAGAGAATGATATGTTAGTCACCCAGTTAACAGTTACCAGCTCATAGCCAATTCCCTCCCTGCAGTGGATTTTTTTGAAGCACATCATAGACACTATATTTCATTCATTAAACGATTTAGTATCGATTTAGATCAGGATTCTTCAAAATCACAGGGTCACAGTAGCATCATCATGCCTAAGAAACTGACAGCAGTTCCTCCGTGTCAGCAAACGTCCCTGATTATCTGAAAGGGGTTTGCTGCAGTTGGCGCCTCTCCCTTTTACACCTGCAGCTGTTTTGTTGGGTCACCAGCTCTTATTCTGACTCTCACCTGCAGACACGCAGGTAGACAGCCAGATCAGCTTTGTGTCCAGTAGGCCTTTGGTAGACTGGCTCGTGGTACACGCTAACCTACACACAGGGAGAGAAGTAGAATCTGTGTCAGGAAAGCCTCCTGAATGCCCAACTTCCAGGGGGGCGTTTTCCCTCCTGTCCTTGTGGATATGTGGTGCTGCACACGTGTCTTCATATTCAGGGACGCCATGCACTTGGAGCAAAGATTCCAGCCTTGACTGGTCACTCTCCAAAGTCATTTGGAAGCAAAGGTGTACGCTGACCCTCGCACCTTTTGTGCACAGTTAGGATCTCTAGCTGAACATAACGTGGGTTTGCTTTACAGTTTTGATGAAGTGTATTACGGGCAGTACATCTCTTTCTACATGAAGCGGATCTTCTTTTTGGATGGCAGTGGACCACCGTTTGGCCACATGCTTTTGGCCTTGGGAGGTAGGATTTCTTAGTAAGAGATGTGGCTCTTTAACACTTAAACATGGAAGTTCATGAGGGCAGAAGCGGTGTCTTATTTTATTTATTTATCTGTTTGGGGGTGTCCTGGGTCTTCATTGCTTTGCACCAGCTCTCTCTGACTGTGCCAAGGGGGCCTAGTCTTCATTGTGGCACACGGGCTTCTCACTGCAGAGGCTTCTTGTTTCAGAGCACAGGCTCTACGGTGCACAGGCTTCAGTAGTTGCCACACATAGACACACTGGCTTAGTTGCTCCGTGGGTCTTATTCTTTTCTTTATCATTGTTTGCCTGTTGTCTTCTGCAGTTTGGTGCTTCAGAAGTATTTACTGAACAGGATAGTTATTGATTCATCTTTTGTTTTAGGTTATTTAGGAGGATTCGATGGTAACTTTCTGTGGAACAGAATTGGAGCAGGTAAAATATCATTGTCATCTTCCTTATTAATGTGCACGTTTTAGAATTGAGAGGAAGCAGCTATCCTAGAGATTAACAACTACAGCTTATTCATCTGAATCCAGGGTGTGATAAATAGCTTGGGTACAAGTGAAAGACTTTCAAAAAGTCCAGTAAATTCCTTAGTGCTTACTTGTCATAAGTGTGTTGCCCTTGGTCTTTGGTACACATAGCATGCTGTACATGGCATCTGTGCATGCCACTGTATGTGGCAAGTACCTTTTGTACATATACATGTGTTGCCACAGTGTTTTTGGAAACAGATTGGGTAAATCTGTAAATAAGCGTTAACTCATTTCAGAGTCCTCAGGTTCCCGTACTTACTGAGAACCGGCACTCGACCATATGAAGCCGAGGCCCACACACTCAGTCCCTGATGAGACTCAGCCTTGCAGACTTGCGCTGTGGTCCGTGGGCATGTGCGCCATGTGAGAACATGTGGCGGTGTAGGGAGGGGGGTATGTGTCTCATGCGCTCAGCCCCTCTGTGCTCGCTCTTCCAGAATACAGCAGCAATGTGCCCGTGTGGTCCCTGCGCCTGCTGCCGGCCCTCTTGGGGGCCCTGTCGGTGCCCATGGCCTATGAGATCGTGCAGGAGCTCGGCTTCTCTCACTGTGCCGCCACGGGGGCCGCTCTGCTGGTGTTGATCGGTGAGGCCCAGGCGTCCCCCTGCTCCGGGGGGCCAGGGCAACCCCAGCGCTGATCTCTGTCTCTCTGGCCCAGGAGGGCTTGGGGTTCAGTGGGTGTGCCCCCTCCCATGTCTGCTACTCGCAGGACAGAAGGAAGCGTGTCCAGGGTGTCCAGATCAGACTCTGGCAGTCACCCCACTCCCAGGACGGGGGTTGTGCATAGGTCTGTGTGTTCAGACTGTGATGTTGTGGAGGGGCAGCCAACATGTAGCGGGGCTGCCCAAATGATGCTCCTATGTATGCACCCCCACCCCTGGACCATCGCCCCTGGCAACCCAGTCTGTCCTTGAATGAGAACCTCCCCCACGCCCCACCCCTCTTGACCAGTGGAGACAGATTCAGGAATGAGTGGGTATTCCTCAGAGCGGACTCTCTCAGCCCAAGTCTGTGAACAAATGAAGTTAAGTCAGATGGAAACAAACCAGAATTCATGTCTGTTGAGTGACAATCCTAACTGGGGCCGTGCCCACAGAGTGTTAGAATGTCCAGGCACCCTGCAGAGTTGGTATTTCTCCTGCAGATGAGGAAAACGAAGGTTCAGGAGGGCCAGTAACTTCCAGCCAGGTCGAGCCCCCACTTCCCACCTCCAGACTCTGGGACGTTTGGCAAGGACCCTTTTTTGTGGACATTCACCCTTGCTCCCCGACACCTGATGCCCGTGTCCTTTTCCCAACAGAGAACGCTCTCATCACTCAGTCAAGGTTAATGCTTTTGGAATCAGTGCTGATATTTTTCAATCTGTTGGCCGTGCTATCTTACCTGAAGTTCTCCAACTCCCAGAAACACAGGTATGGAGAATGAGACAGAGGAGTCTGGGGGCTTGTCCACCTGAGCAGGTCTGATACCCTTCCACGGGGGACAGCTGCCCCAGGCACCTCCACTGGCTCTTGGCTCCTGTCTTCATAAATAATTCTCATCTCTCTATAATGTAAACTACGTGGAAACATCTTCTGACCCAAAGGAGAAGTTATATCAAGAGGACTGCTCTTCGGGGAGATGAGAAATCTTTCCCTTGTACCTGGAGCTCGGCGTAGCCAGCTGAGATGTCTGAGGCTGTGCCTTCTCTGGCCTTCAGGGGAAACGTTCCAAGGCCTCAGCTCTGCTTCTGTGCTTTGCTCCAGGCCGTTCTCCCCAAGATGGTGGTTTTGGTTGGTGCTGACGGGCGTGGCCTGCTCCTGTGCAGTTGGGTGAGTCTGGTGCACTGGGTCTGGCAGCCACTGCCTCCACGTGTGTCTCGTCTTGACTTCCTCTTCATCCTGTGTCTTTAGCATCAAGTACGTGGGTGTGTTCACATACTTGCTGGTGCTCGGGGTTGCTGCTGTCCACGCCTGGCACGTGATAGGAGACCAGACGCTGTCAAACGTAGGTGCTGATGCCAAGGGGTGGGGCCGGGCTGGCCTGGGGACAGGGCTGGGGGGGGCAAGGCTGGGGGATCAGGGGTGGGGCGGGGCTGGTGGGGATCAAGGGTGTAGGTCTGGGGTAGGAGTGAGGCTGATCCTGGGGGAGCAGGAGGCGGGGCTGGGGTGGGGGTGGAGCTGAGGGCAGGGCAGAGATATGGTGGGGTCGGGGGTGAGGCAGGGCTGGCTGTCGGGGCAGGGAGCAGGATGAGAACCCTGAAAGGAGGACCGGCCTAGGGCCACCTTCCCCCGGGTGGGGTGATGTCCCCTCCGTCCTCTGGCAGGTCCGTGTGCTCTGCCACCTGCTCGCGCGAGCGGCGGCCCTGGTGGTGCTCCCGATCCTTGTGTACCTGCTGTTCTTCTACATCCACCTGCTGCTGCTCTACCGCTCCGGGCCCCACGACCAGATCATGTCCAGTGCCTTCCAGGCCAGCTTGGAGGTAAAAGTGCCATCCTAGAAAGAAGGCCACACTAGACTCAGGGTTTTCTTAATGTAAACCGCCCCAGGCGAGCATCAGAGGGAAAACCAAATCGGGGAAGTGAGGCATGTCTTCACTCTCTCTACACTAATTCTGAATGTGCTAGTGGCGTGGGAAGGGATGAGGGGTCCGCCTCCCCAGGGGCTGCCTCCAGTCATTGGGAATATGTAAGGTGCCAATATTATGTCATACTTGACCATGGCTGATGGTGACTATGGCCCGGATGTGGGGAGGGGCTGTCAAAGGGGCTGGCTTGGGAGTCACGTGTGTGCTCTCTCTCTCCCTCACTGGCCGACCCTGTGCTCCTGTTTCAGGGCGGGCTGGCAAGGGTCACGCAAGGTCAGCCCCTGGAGGTGGCCTTCGGTTCCCAGGTCACCCTGAAGAATGTCTTTGGCCAACCCGTGCCCTGCTGGCTTCACTCTCACCAGAGCACCTACCCTATGATGTAAGTAAGGAAAGTCATGTTTTCAATCCAGAGATTATAACATGTTTTGGGACTTTTTTTTTTCTTCACATTTTTGCTGTTACCAGCTTTCACTTCATGTGAAGGAGTTTGTGAGATAAAAGAAATGGAGCTCTCGGACCCTGGTGTCACTGAGTCTCGTTATATACCATCGATGGGGGGACCAGCCCCTCTGGGATGGAAACATATCTGACACCTCGCTGGGTGGTGCCTGTAGGGACCTGGGGGAGGGCGTGGGCCCCCGGCACCCCACCCACAGTTGCACCTTCTTGCAGATATGAGAACGGCCGTGGCAGCTCCCACCAGCAGCAGGTGACCTGCTACCCCTTCAAGGACGTCAACAACTGGTGGATTGTCAAGGACCCCGGGAGGTGAGTACAGGTTGGGGGACAGCTTGGCCTCAGTTGCTGGCCACCTCGTAGCTTCGGGACCAAGTCTGTGCCAAGAAGCCCACGGTCAGGGACATAGCAGTGTTCCTAGCAGGTACAATGCAGTTCAGTTCAGTTCAGTCGCTCAGTCGTGTCCGACTCTTTGCGACCCCATGGACTGCAGCATGCCAAGCCTTCCTGTCCATCACCAACTCCGGGAGTTTACTCACATTCATGTCCATTGAGTTGTTGATGCCGTCCAACCATCTTGTCCTCTGTTGTCTTGTTCTCCACCCACCTGCAATCTTTCCCAGCATTAGGGTCTTTTCAAATGAGTCAGTTCTTTGCATCAGGTGGCCAGAGTATTGGAGTTTCAGCTTCAACATCAGTCCTTCCAATGAATACCCAGGACTGATTTCCTTTAGGATGGACTGGTTGGATCTCCTTGCAGTCCAAGGGACTCTCAAGAGTCTTTTCCAACATCATAGTTCAAAAGCATCTTTTTGGGGCTTAGCTTTCTTTATGGTCCAACTCTCACATCCATACATGACTACTGGAAAAACCATAGCCTTGACTAGACGGAACTTTGTTGGCAAAGTAATGTCTCTGCTTTTTAACATACTATCTAGATTGGTCATAACTTTTCTTCCAAGGGGTAAGTGTCTTTTAATTTCATGGCTGTAGTCACTATCTGCAGTGATTTGGGAGCCCCAAAAAGAAAAATCTGCCACTGTTTCCACTGTTTCCCCATCTATTTGCCATGAAGTAATGGGACCAGATGCCGTGATCTTCGTTTTCTGAATGTTGAGCTTTAAGCCAACTTTTTCACTCTCCTCTTTCACTTTCATCAAGAGGTAGTTCCTCTTCACTTTCTGCCATAAGGGTGGTGTCATCTGCGTATCTGCGGTTATTGATATTTCTCCTGGGAATCTTGATTCCAGCTTGTGTTTCTTCCAGCCCAGCGTTTCTCATGATGTACTCTGCATAGAAATTAAACAAGCAGGGTGACAATATACAGCCTTGATGTACTCCTTTTCCTATTTGGAACTAGTCTGTTATTTCATGTCCAGTTCTAACTGTTGCTTCCTGACCTGCATACAGGTTTCTCAAGAGGCAGGTCAGGTGGTCTGGTATTCATTCACATCTTTCAGAATTTTCCACAGTTTGTTGTGGTCCACACAGTCAAAGGCATGGTCAATAACCCAGAAGTAGATGTTTTTCTGGAACTCTCTTGCTTTTTCTTTGATCCAATGGATGTTGGCAATTTGATCTCTGGTTCCTCTGGCTTTTCTAAAACCAGCTTGAACATCTGGAAGTTCACAGTTCACATACTGTTGAAGCCTGGCTTGGAGAATTTTGAGCATTACTTTACTAGTGTGTGAGATGAGTGCAATTGTGCGGTAGTTTGAGCATTCTTTGGCATTGCCTTTCTTTGGGATTGGAATGAATACTGACCTTTTCCAGTCCTGTGGCTACTGCTGAGTTTTCCAGATTTGCTGGCATATTGAGTGCAGCACTTTCACCACATCATCTTTTAGGATTTGAAATGGCTCAACTGGAATTCCATCACCTCTGCTAGCTTTGTTTGTAGTGATGCTTCCTAAGGCCCACTTGACTTCACATTCCAAGATATCTGACTCTAGGTGAGTGATCACACCATCGTGATTATCTGGGTCATGAAGATCTTTTTTTGTACAGTTCTTCTGTGTATTCTTGCCACCTATTAATATCTTCTGCTTCTGTTAGGTCCATACCATTTCTGTCCTTTGTTGAGCCCACCTTTGCATGAAACATTCCCTTGGTATCTCTAATTTTCTTGAAGAGATCTCTAGTCTTTCTCATTCTATTGTTTTCCTCTATTTGCGCTGATCACTGAGGAAGGCTTTCTATCTCTCCTTGCTATTTTTTGGAACTCTGCATTCAAATGGGTATATCTGTCCTTTTCTCCTTTGTTTTTCGCTTCTCTTCTTTTCACAGCTATTTGTAATGCCTCCTCAGACAGTCATTTTGCTTTTTTGCATTTCTTTTTCTTGGCGATAGTCTTGATCCCTGTCTCCTGTATAATGTCACGAACCTCCGTCCATAGTTCATTGGGCACTCTATCTATCAGATCTAGTCCCTTAAATCTATTTCTCACTCCCACTGTATAATCGTAAGGGATTTGATTTAGGTCATACCTGAATGATCTAGTGGTTTCTCCCACTTTCTTCAGTTTAAGTCTGAATTTGGCAATAACCAGTTCATGATCTGAGCCATGCCGTGTAGGGCCACCCAAAACGGACGGGTCATGCTGGAGAGTTCTGACAAAATGTGGTCCTCTGGAGAAGGGAATGGAAAACCACTTCAGTATTTTTGCCTTGAGAACCCCATGAACAGTATGAAAAGGCAAAAGATAGGACATTGAAAGATGAACTCCTCAGGTCGGTAGGTGCCCAATATGCTACTGGAGAAAAGTGAAGAAAGAAATAACTCCAGAAAGAATGAAGAGACAGAGCCAAAGCCAAAACAACACCGAGTTGTGGTTGTAACTGGTGATGGAAGCAAGGTCCGATGCTGTAAAGAGCAATATTGCATTGGAACGTGGAATGTTAGCTCCACGAATCAAGGCAAATTCGAAGTGGTCAAACAGGAGATAGCAAGAGTGAATGTTGACATTTTAGGAATCACCGATCTAAAATGGACTGGAATGGGTGAATTTAACTCAGATGACCATTATATCTACTACTGTGGGCAAGAATCCCCTAGAGGAAATGGAGTAGCCATCATAGTCAACAAAAGAGTCCAAAATGTGGTACAAATAAAAGAGTCCGAAATGCAATATTTGGATGCAATCTCAAAAACGACAGAATGATCTCTGTTCATTTCCAAAGCAAACCATTCAATATCACAGTCATCCAAGCCTATGCCCCAACCACCAATGCTGAAGAAGCTGAATTTGAACAGTTCTATGAAGACCTACAAGACCTTGTAGAACTAACACCCAAAAAAGATGTCCTTTTCATGTTAGGGGACTGGAATGCAAAAGTAGGAAGTCAAGAAACACCTGGAGTAACAGGCAAATTTGGCCTTGGAGTACAGAATGAGGCAGGGCAAATGCTAATAGAGTTTTGCCAAGAGAACGCACTGGTCATGGCAAACACCCTCTTCCAACAACACAAGAGAAGACTCTTCACATGGACATCACCAGATGGCCAACACTGAAATAAGATTGATTATATTCTTTGCAGCCAAAGATGGAGAAGCTCTAAACAGTCAGCAAAAACAAGACCTGGAGCTGACTGTGGCTCAGATCACGAACTTCTTATTGCCAAATTCAGACTCAAATTGAAGTACAGCACAGCTGCGGTCAATGTGATGATGACAAAGGGGGCCATGCCAGGAAGCGTGGAAAGTGACCTGAAGTTTCAGAAAAGAGTTAAATAAAACGTTCCTCATATGAGGAACATGCTGATGGGGTGGCTGTGAGACTCCACAGAGCCTGAGCAAGGACCCCCGAATCCAGCCGTGCTCTCTTCCAGGCACCAGCTGGTGGTGAACAACCCCCCGAGGCCCGTGCGGCATGGCGACGTTGTGCAGCTGGTACACGGCATGACCACCCGCCTCCTCAACACGTGAGTCCCTGCTGCTGCTCAGAGTGGGCGTGCCTGCGTTACCACCTCAGGTCCTGCTCTGTAGTAGGTGTCGAGGGCGGGGAGGGGAGACCTCAGTGATGGCGTGCGGGCTGGGAAGGAGAGTGCCACCCAGAGTGAAGTGTGGGGCGCCCTGGCAGATGGCGGCACCTGCTGAAAGGAGAAGCAAATTCAAGAAGGCTGTGAGCTGGGGGACAGAGCCAGGAACCCTACCTGGCCTGACCTCTGGGCCACCTCTGCTGTCCTTCCACCCAGCGTCTCGGGTCATCTACATGGCCTCAGGGACCCCGCCCTCCCCCCTTGGACATCTGGGCTCTCCACGCCGCGTCCGCCTTGTCCTCTCCCCCTTCTGCCGTCCCTGGGTCGGGAAATCCACGGGGCTCCAGTCCTTCCTGCCCTCACTCCTAGTCCTGCTGGGAATCACCCGCCCTCTGCACATGGCAGGCACCGCTCCCTCTGAAAACTCACACTTGACCAACCTCACGTCTCTGCCAGGAGCCTCCAGGGATACCCAGCGTGACTGTCACACTCAGAATAGCTCCCCACTCTCCCCTGGCTGCCGCCCCCCGGGACCTGGCCCACTGACTCCCTGGTAGACTTCATGCCAGTCACCCTAGCCCCCCGCTGCCCCCAGAATGACCCCATGCAGCCTCGCTGGGGCCTTTGCTCACTCTGCCTAGAATGCTTTTCAGCTCAGACCCCACTGCCATCCCCACCATGCCCCACGCTTTCACTTTTTTAAAGAATGATTTTATTCATTTATACTTTTGGCCGCACCAGGTCTTCACTGCTGCCTGCAGGCTGCTCTCTAGCTGGGGTGCTTGGGCTTCTCTTTCGGCGACTGCTCTTGTTTCGGATCACTGGCTCCAGAGCTCAGGCTCCCGCAGCGGTGCTGCGCAGGCTCCATAGTTGCAGTTCCCGGGCTCTAGAGCACGGGCTCAGTTGCCCTGCAGCAGGTGGGACCTTCCTGGAGCAGGGATAGAGCCCGTGTCTCCTGCATTGGCACACAGATTCTTTACCACTGAGCCACCAGGAAAGCCCCCATGCAGTCACTTCATTCAGGGGTCAGCTGAAATCTCCCTGCACCAAAAGCATTTCTTACGCACTGTGCCCGCCGGGGTCAGTGTTGTTCATGACACTCACAGGGCCTGCAGTCATATCTGACTTTTCCAGGGTCGTGAGGGCCTCTTCCTTACTGCTCACTGCGGGTCCTCCCCTGATGTGGTCCCGCACAAAGTCCGATCTGGCATGGTTTCCCTGAAAGTAAACACTCAAGGGGAACTGACGTCCCTGGGCACTTGTTTTCCAACAGTCTTCTTGGTGCCCCCGCCATTTCCATGACCTGGCATTAGGGAGCCCCCAGTGTCCAGGCTGTGCTCCCAGCTTGGTTTATCCTCTGCAGAGGGGATGGTGAGCCCGTGGTTTAGATGGACATCCCCCTACTTCCCCATCATGTGCGTCCCTGGAGGCATGGTCACTGCAGGGCCTCTGCCCTCCATGAGGGATTTAGCGCCCTGGGGAATGGCAGCCGAGGTGCTTGAAGGTTGAGCTGGCTTTGTTTCCTGAGAAAAAGTGCTTTTTTTCTCCTTGAAGAAAAGCGAGTGCCTTTCATGAGAGCTTCGGTTGCCCCCAGCAGCGCTGTTTGGTTTTCCAGGCATGACGTCGCAGCCCCCCTGAGCCCCCACGCGCAGGAGGTCTCCTGCTATGTTGACTACAACATCTCCATGCCCCCCCAGAACCTCTGGCGGCTGGTGAGTCCCCGGCCATCTCGAGCATGGGCATCATGGCCCTTTCCGAACAGTGCTCTGGAACAAGTGACCCCCTGCTCTACAGAAAGGGGGAGCCAGGGGATTTTCTTGTGTCCAGGAAGGAGCTGCGGGATGGTGGGTGGGTATTGAAGTGCTGCAGGGAGGAGGCCCCTCCCACAGTCAGCTCAGACCAGCTGCCTGGACACACCCGGAGCCTCTTTGATCAACCCTCGCCCAGGGACAGGCAGGGCCATGGAGGAGTGGGGGCAGTTTCTGGCACTGCCCCCCTGGGCCCTGGGCCCTACCGCGGGCTCTTCAGGGTGGCACACTGTGTCCTGGGCCAGGCTGCAGGAGGGAAGTTCCATGGCTGGGCTGCTGGACCATCTGAAGTCAGGGTCGTGAGTGCAAAACGCAGTAGCAGGGCCGTGATCGCACTGGGCTTAACTTCTGGGAGAGGCGCGCCTCACTTCAGCCTCCATACCCGCTCCCTCGTAGCCCCAGCCCCTCAATAGGTGTGAGGTGAAGCCAGGGGCCGTGAAGGCCACCTCTGTGTTCGTGCCCAGCGGGGCCCAGGCGCTGGGTGCCGCACACGGGTGCTCCATGTGTCTGCCTCTGTCCTTCCCCTGAGGCTGCTCTGATGTGGTTGTCGCCCCAGGTCCTTGTCCCCAGGGTTGTCCTGAAGGTCCTGCCTGCTCCCCTCTCTGGTGAGGCCCATCGCTGACCCCTTCTCTGCTCCTCAGCCCCTTTCAGCCCCACCTGCCCGTTTCCAGGACTTGAAGCTCCATGGTGGGCAGAGAGGATGGCCAACCGGAGGGTGTGGCCTCCTTGTCCTGCTCCTGCTCAGCCCCTCTGGTGTTGGCTTGTCAGTAGCCACAGGACGTCCCGGGGTCGTGCCAGGCACCCGCCAAGCTCTTCCAGTGTCAGCTCTTTATTCCCTATCCCCAGGAGCCCCCTCTCAGGGTGGAGTCTCGCGGGGACAGTCTCTGACCTTCCTCTGCACTGTCCTCATGTTTGGCCTGAGGTCTCAGGGAGCAGGCATCACAGAAGCTCAGGGAGGAGCACCATCCTTAAATCCCCACTGGAAAGGCTATCCGCATCTGGGGGAGGGTGGTGTCCCCACCCCCACCCCCAGCACCTTGCACAGACCTCTGGAATAAAGTTGATGGCACTGTCTGGGATCAGCCGTGTCAGCTTCCCTTGGGGGACTGTCCCCTTGTATCAGACCAAGCCAGTCTCACCGTGGTGACTGGTCTTCATCTTTACATTTAAGGAAATCTGAAAAAGAGTGAACTAATGGCCTAGATCTGCTTTTACAGGACATCGTGAACAGGGAGTCAGACACGGATGTCTGGAAGACCATCTTGTCAGAGGTCCGCTTTGTGCACGTGAACACCTCGGCCATCCTCAAGGTCAGCGACCACCTCCCCGGTCCTGCCCAGAGGGACAGACTGAAGGGGGCCATGGGGGGTTGAGGGGTCTCTGTAACTGCTCAGAACTGAACCCTGGCGTGAAGAAGCTCCCTGAAGGAGAGCCACTGCCCTTGTGGGTGACCTGGGTGACCTTGGGCTCCCCCAAGCTGGGCAGGCCCGGGCCCTCCATCATGATCCCCCCACCATCTTGCTTTGCCAGCTGAGTGGAGTGCCCCTCCCGGACTGGGGCTTTCGGCAGCTGGAAGTGGTGGGGGAGAAGCTGTTTCGGGGCTACCACGAGAGCACTGTGTGGAATGTGGAGGAGCATCGCTACGGCAGGAGTGAGCGTGCGGCTCTGGGGGCGGGACAGCCCGCGGGCTCCAGGCCCTACTGTGGACCCTCCCCTTCCCCCCGCACCCCCTCCTGAGTGGGCAAGGGGGACAGTGCCACCGGAAGGCAGGGCAAGGAGAGCTTTTGACTGGAGAGACAGCCGGGCGGGTGGGGGACCGTGGACCGTGTCCTGCGGGTTCTTTGGAAAGCAGCGGTGGCTGCCGTGGGCGGCTCCCTGACTGGGTTCTGCTTGCGTCCTCCGGTCCCCGTGTGCCTGCCAGGCCAGGAGCAGAAGGAGAGGGAGCTGGAGCTGCACTCCCCGACCCAGGTGGACATCAGCAGGAACCTCAGCTTCATGGCCAGATTCTCCGAGCTACAGGTGACAGGCAGATGGATGGGCAGCTGACCTTGCCCCTCGCCGGGAGGGCCACATGATCTGTCCAGCATCAGCATTCAAACTGGGACCTGCCTTGGCAGGGAGGGCCGTTGCCCTCTGTCCTCTCCATGTCGTGCCCAGCACCGTCAGCCCCGGCCCCCCTGCTGTGTGGCTTTGCTGGCAGTAACCGTCAGGAGCCAAGGAGACATGCAGGAGTGTGGCACTGCCCCCAGGTCAGGTCGACACGGCACAGCCGCAGGGAAGTCGGAACTGGGCACTTAGCGTCCCCAGTGTCAAGGCACCCTTACCGCCCCATCCCATCCCTTAATCCACAAACTGGAACCCGGGAAAGGTGCCTCCTGGGCTGCCTCTGCGGGTGACCTGAGTGAACTTGAGGTTGGACCCCCCATGAAAGGGGCAGTGGTTTACTCCGCCCCCTGGCAGATCCCTTCGCTGTGAAGGGCTGTCCGGTGACTCCTGGTGGCCTCTGTTGTCTGCAGTGGCGGATGCTGACGGTGAGAAGTGACGATTCGGAACACAAGTACAGCTCCACGCCACTGGACTGGGTCATGCTGGACACCAACATCGCTTACTGGCTGCACCCCAGGACCAGTGTAAGCACAGTGTCTGCGGGCAGTCAGCCCATGCCCGAGGCCTGTGATGTTAAGAGTAGCCATTGCATCCGCCCAAGCCCCGGCCTTCCTGCGCCGTCCTGACAAAAGCCAAGGGCTTGCTGTTCTCCGAGTGCTCTGGCAGCACGGGGCCCAAGCTCCCCTGAGGTGCCAAGGGGTCAGGTCCCCACGCGTCCGCAGGGAGGGATACCCGGCTTTGCTGCTGCCATGGCGGCGCGTGGTTCCCCTTGCCCAGCCGACATGGTTTTTAAAACCATCCCACTTGATTCCCCTCCTGGCACCTGGTATCCAGGCCGGTCAGTGCTCTGCTTCCCTGTCCAGTGTGTCTTCACCTGGCAGGGCAAACGCAGCACGTGGTCGGTACCTGGTAGTGACTTAAGCTAGGGGGTGCACCCCCTTTTCCCCTGCGGATGTGGGAGGCTGTGGCTTGCTGAGAAGCGGGCACTGAGGACCTTCTGCATCAGCGCCCCTGTCCCCCTCCTTGTGAGCCGCTCTCCTGTCCAGAAACAACCCCATCCACTCCCGGCTCTGATTCCACTTACAGAGCCGAGCACCTTCACACGTCCGTCCTGGCCGCAAGGGCCAAGTGTGGGCAGCGCCCGCGCCTGCCCCAAGCCACACCAACCGGCCTCTCCCTCCCACAGGCGCAGATCCACCTGCTCGGGAATGTTGTAATCTGGGCCTCGGCCAGCCTTGCCACCCTGGCGTACGCCCTGCTGTTTGTCTGGTATCTGCTCAGACGCAGAAGGAGAGTCTGCGACCTCCCCGAGGGTCTGTGCCGCGGCTCACGTGCCTTTCACGCCCCGTCCCTCTGGTTTGGGCCAGAGCTCCGTGTGCTTAGGGCTACATCAGCAAGTGTGGCCTTGGGCCACCTCTGTGTTTCTGCCCCGAGGGCACTTGTCTCTTCCCCAGAGACAGGATGCCACCCTCCAGTCCCCATGCCACCTTCAAGGCTTCTCCAGGGCCATGCAGGTGTCGGGCCTGAACTGCTCCCTGACCCCAGCACCCCTGGAAGTGGCTGATGGGACAGAGCTGCTAGGAGGCACTTGGGGGCGGGTGGTTTGCAAGAACAGAACCTCCCTTAAAACCGTTCTGATACAGGAAAGGAGCCAACGCCTGGGGTGGGCCCCAGAGGCCGCCAGGGGCGGGGATGCACCCTCTCTGGGCTCAGCTGAGCTGGTCATTTTGTCCACTAGTCCCGGCTCCTGGGCGGGTGCACAGTGCAGGCCTGCCCCGCCCCCTGAGGAGTGAGACCAGAGACCTGCGGGGAATCAGGAGTGAGCTGGGCCTGGCCCAGGGCTGGCGCGTCTCAGGACTCGGACGGCAGGGGCAGCAGGAAGTCCAGGAGGTTCTTAGACCACAGTCTGCTCTTCCAGAGACGGTGGAGGGGCTGGGATAGGAGACAGAAAGCAGGGGCCGCGAGTTCACGGGCTCGCGTGTGGATGACAAAGTGAGCCTGCCCGGCGGCAGGGAGCCTCCTGGCTCAAGATGGCCTTCCCTGCAGACCGCTGGCTGCGCTGGGTGCTGGCCGGGGCTCTGTGCGCTGGGGGCTGGGCCGTGAACTACCTGCCTTTCTTCCTGATGGAGAAGACGCTCTTCCTCTACCACTACCTGCCGGCGCTCACCTTCCAGATCCTGCTGCTGCCCGTGGTCCTGGAGCACGTCAGTGACCACCTGTGCAGGTACTGGGCCTTGGCAGCCACGCGCCCTGGGTCAGGGGGGTGGGGTCCAGGGGGAGTCATGAATGGTGATTGCAGCGTGGTGTGGACAGGGTTAGCCAGAAGAGGCACTAGCAAGGCTCCTGGGGTTCCGAGCACAAAGCTAAGGCTGCTGGGAGGTGAAACCAGGGGATACACACGGAAGGACCTTTGGCGTAAAGGAACAAAGAAAGGAAAGGGGGGCGCGTGGTGCCCAGCAGATACACCGGGGGGCCTGTAAACCAGAGCGGGTCCTGGAGGCTGGGCCCGGGGCAGCTCAGGAGGGAGGTTCTGTGCTCCCGCTGCTGCGACGGAGCAGGAGTGTGGAGTTCAGGAAGCAGAGCGAGTGAGGAGGGGCGCCGAGGGGGTCAGGCCGGACTTGACGAGGGCTGACACTCTGGCCGGGGTGCTGAGGGGACCTTGCTGTGGAAAGGGCCAGCCACCCGCCCACCCCCCCCCCACCACTGTACTCTGCTCCGGGCTGGCAGGTCCCAGCTCCAGAGGAACCTCTTCACGGCCCTGGTCGTGGCATGGTTCACCTCCGCCTGTCACGTGTCGAACATGCTGCGCCCGCTGACCTACGGGGACAGGCCGCTGTCACCCAGTGAGCTCAAGGCCCTTCGCTGGAAAGACAGCTGGGACATCCTGATCCGGAGATACTAGTGGGACACGGACTCACCGGCGAGCGGCAGGGCTGGGGCGGGACAAGGTCTTAGACGGGCGTGTTTCCTGCGGGCAGGCAGAGGGGCTCTGAGCTTGGTGGACATGGTCTTGGCTGGGATTCCGCCTTGGTCTCATTGAAGAAATGGCCCTCCAACAGGCACCTTGTTTTCAGCAAAGTCTGTTTCCCCTGATCATAAAGAGTACCTCCTCACAGCCGCCTCATAAGGCCCACGCACTCACTCAGTGTGGAGCTGCTGGGTGGGATGCACAACAGCCAAGAAAAGGCAGGGAGGGGCTGGTTCTAGTCGACCCAGACAAGGCCCAGTCTTGCTCAGAGGCCGGTGGTGGGCTCAACCCGGGCCCCTGCTCCTGACCTAGGGAGGCCCTGGGGACTCCCCCTCACGGTTCAGTGGCCTGTGAGACCTCGAACGCCAGCCCAAGGGTGCTGGGGAGGCCAGCTGTGACTCCTCTTGCTGACCCAACCCCCACCCAGAGCCTGCTGTGTGTAGCCTATCATCCACACATTTCCTGGTCCTGATTCTGCTTTTATGTAATTAAAAGGGGACAAACTGGCATTCACATTTGGTTTTATTTATTGGTTGTCTCTCCAAAAAGATCAGTAAACTTGACAAAACCGTCAGTCATCAGGAACCAGCCCTCGAGCTCAGCCAAGCTCACCCAACGTCCCTGTGTAACTAGTTAGTACTCGAAAGCCGGCGGCAAAGGGGAGGGACCACTTTTACAGTAACAGCTGCCACATGGAATGGGGCACAAACCAGGGCAAGACCACTAGTGTCTGGTCACTAGGCAAGCACAGGGCCACTTGCCTAGACCACTAGGCAAGGTCACTAGGCAAGCACAGGGCCACAGCATCTGCTCATGCTTCCTGATCCACACACACCTTGGCCATGGGCGACACTAAGAAAGGCCTGTCCAGATGGCAGCCTGGGCTCCGGGGTGCCAAGCAGGACACTGCTTGCAGGAAAGCAGGCCACTGCTTGCAGGAAAGCAGGCAGGGCTGGGCCAGGGGGACCCCATCTGTGTTTGGTGCTGGTTAAGGAAAAGTTTGCTCCCCAGGGCTCCCTCCTGGCTCTGCCTTTGGGGCACAGGCCAAAAGGAAGGACGCCTCTCTGTGGCTCCTTGCGTACCAGATCAGTGTGTACCAGGACCACGACCCACTGGTGGGTCATGAAGTTGGGTTACTAGGTCACAGCGAGCATGGTGGTAGGAAACCAGAGTAAACAGAAAATGTGGTTGTATAACAAGTAAAACGGAAGAGGGTTATCTTCAAACTTGTGTTCCAGTTACACGTGAGTGAACCAGGTCACACTAGTCTCTTGCCGGGGGTTCACCGTCAAAATCACGGCGACCAGGCTGTTCTCCCAAACATGGGCCTCGCGTACCACACGTTCTGTGGCCCTTTCTCAGCAGCAAAGAGCGCTTCCAGCCCCCGTGACGTGAGGAAGCGGGAGAGGAGGTCAGGGCCACCGGCAGAGAACCTGTCATACCGCCTGGATGACTCGTCCAGGTCTCCCGAGTTAGCCGAGACCCTGACAGCGCCCCGTCCGTGGCCGCATGTTTTGGGGCAGGCGGGCCTCTCTGGGCCCGCCGGGCGCCGAGCAGCCCGCTCCTCAGTGGGGCCTGCTGCTGGACTCAAGGTGGGAGCGCTTGCCCGAGGCCAGCACCCCGGGGTGCTCCCCCGGCTCCGGGAATGTCCTCTTGTGGCTGCGCCCGTTGGCCCCCGCGCGGTGCCACTTGCAGATGTCGCCGTTGAGGATGTCCTGGATGTGCTGCACGATGAGGTTGATGGCCACTGCAGGGTCACACGGGCGGGGTCAGCTGCCCGCCCGCCCAGCCGCCACCCACCGCCACCCGCGAGGCACACGCTTCCCTCCACAGGCATCCGCCTGCCACCGAGCCTCGGCAGGTAGACCAGTGCCCGCTGGGGCTGGGCACAGTAAAATCGACCTGGCGTGGTGGCGCGGGTTTCTGTTAACTAACCCTGGGTGTGATACTTCCTGCCAACAAGGGCCTCCCTGTCAAGCAGTCCTCCGTGTATTTTTTTCCCACACCACCTTTACTGAAACTTAACTGACGTCATACACTATGTCACCTTAAGGTGTAAAACATGTTGTGCGTTCTAAGTGTGTTGTGAACCTCTGCCACACATGTACGTGGACGGGCCTCACCCCGCAGCGGCATCTCAGTAACCTGGACGGGCCGGGCCTGCCGCATGGCCCTGGTGGGGGAGTGTGGCACAGGCCTGCTCCTTACCCATGTTGTCAACCCCTCGAGGGATGATCACGTCTGCGTACTTCTTTGTCTACAAGGCAAGAAAAGGAGGGTCTTGTGAGATGCTTTGGGCATGCCTGGGCCTAGATGCGGGGCGCACGCGCAGGCCACCTTGAAGGGTGAGGAGGCGGGGGCAGGGGCTCAGGTGAGAGGCCACGAGCCCAGAAGCGAGGAAAGCTGACCCGAAGCAGCGGGAAGGGATGGCGCGCGACTGCCGGCTTCTCGGAGACGCTTGTCTCTGAGAGCACTGCCGTCAGGGCCAGTGGTCTGCGCTGACCGCTGGGTGCTCTGGGCCGGCTGAGGTGGGGCACCCTCCCAGTGCACAGGGTGTGGAACCCTGCGAGAGCAGGGCTGCACCCCAGGCAGGAAGTCGCGGGACCTGCTCCCCTTCCTGCTTCGCCTCCCCTCTGCTCCCACATCGAGTAGCCCACTCCTGTCTGGCACTATGGTGCCGCCAAGGAGGGACCCCCAAGTGCTGCTGGTGGGGGAGGGGGGCTCACAGACGGCTGAGCACCGCCGGTGCGTGGGCCTGGGCCAAGGAGGCCTGTCCCAAGAGATGAGCCTCGGGGGCGGAGGGGAACAGGGACAGACTGGGTCCCAGGGCAGCCGTGTCTGCAGGCAGAGGAGACCCAAGGCTGAACTCCCACGGGGCTGGGCCACTCTGCTGGGCTGTGGGGGCAGGCGAGGGCGACCAGCAGAGGGCTGAGAAAGGTCCTAGCGACCAGGACACGGGCAGCTCGGTCACCTCGCCGAGGCTCCCCGTGAAGGCGGGGAGGGACTGGCTGAGCACACTTCTGCCTCCATCCGGGGGCACCCGATCACACCTGGTGTCCAGAGCTTCACGGTAAACCACCTACTTTTCAAAAGCGTCTTTCTGGGGATAAGAGACTGCGGAACAGTCAATTTCCTAATCATTTTCTAGAAACTCCAAGACCATGAATGTAAAATAAAATGTTTTCATGAACTAGCAAAGACAGAACTCCTTTGTCCCATTTATCTAAAGCAGGAATCCTGCTTCTAATTCCTCTGTACCTCACTTTACCCTTTGGGAAACGATACTGTGAAATTTCCCTTTGAATCTCTCCGCCATCCTGTCCAGTGAGAGAGGCGAAAGGGAGAAGACAGACGGCCGCACACAGTGAATCCCTCCTCGACACACCAGCTGGACCTCCCTCCACCCCCGAGACACACAGTGTGGAGGAAGTCTACAAGCACCTACTGTGCGCCAGACAGCACTTTGGCAGCCAACAGACAGAGATCCCTGCCCCCACGGAGGCCCCCTGCTCCCGTTCAGAAGGGCTGGGGGGAAGGAGAGGCACAGTGTGGGCAGTGGACGAGCAGTGCCCCGGACAGATGCAGACGAGGGCCCGGGGGGGAGCTGACGCCGGTGCACGGGGTGAAGCCTGGTGCGGGGAGGAGGGGTGCGAGGGACAAAGGACCCATTCCCAGCTGAGACTACTCCCTGGGACTGCGGGAACGAGAGGCTAACTTCTCCACGTATACAGCAGACCACGTCCGTCCACGACTCGGCTCTCAGAATGGGCACCAGGGGGCCTTCTGACAAGGGGGGAAAGGAGGTCCCTGGGCAAGTGGAAGGCGGTACCGGCAGGCAGAACTCCTCGAAGGCCGGCTTGACAAACGTGGTGTACTGCGTCAGGATCTGCTCCAGGTCCCGGCCCCGCTGCACATCCCGGAGAACTGCAGTGATAGGAGAGAGCAGGGGCCTGCACACGCCAGGGGGGCCTGGGGCCAGCCTGGCCAGGGGCAGAGGGGCCCGCATCCGCCTTACCTCTCCGAGATAGCCTGACGTCGGAGTCAGTGTCCACAAAGAGGCGCAGATGGAACATGTCCCGGATCTCCTGACTGTAGAAGACCAGAATGCCCTCAAACAGGACCACGTCTGCAGGGTAGACCACCGTGGTCTCCGCAAGCCTGCGGGACAGGCCAGGGGAGAAGCCTGCCATCAGCATCAGACCCTGGGTATGGATAAGGGGGGCTGTCCCAGGAACCAGTGGGGCACAGCCCCAGGGCAGGAGGGGTGTCCTCACCAGCCCCCCAGACACAGCCCTCTCCTCCCAGAACCACCCGCTTACCTTGAGTGGGTCACAAAATCATAGGTGGGGACCTCGACCGTTTTGCCCTCCACGATGTTTTTCAGAGTCCTGTGCATCAAATCGTTATCAAAAGCATCTGCAGGGGTGGAACAGAAAACAGGGCAAGTCTTTATGCTGAGAACTTGCTCGGCCCTGGGGTCTGCTGGGTGCGAGTGCTGCCAACGACCCTAAGGAATGTCTGGCCCGGAGGAGCCCCCACGGCTTCCATCAGCAGGGCCCTCTGCAAACCACAGGCTGGACCTGTCCTCGCTGCCCTGGGGCAGTGCCACCACCTGGGCTGCTGTCCCACCCACAAGTCTGAACACACGGATCTCCCGATCAGCCAGTTCCGGGAGGTAGGTGAGCTAGGCGTCTTGCTTCTAGTTCTGGGAAATAACACAGGCTAATGCTCCTCGGACCTTCTTCCCATGTGTCCCCTGGAAAGGAATGAAGATGGGAGCCAGCCACTGGGTGGAATCGTCTACTAGCAGCAGGGAGGGGCAGTATGGCTATCCCCCTCACCCATCTCCTCTCCACCTGTTCCCCTGGCCAAGGCCTCTGGTTCTCATTCACCCAGTGCTGGCCTCTCGAGGACTCTGCCCCAGTGGAAACGGTCTGCATAGCAGGCCCCTGATAGCAAGAAGGCGTTTAGTTTTCTCCACTACCACAACTGTTGCAGAGCAGTGGGCCTGAAGGCCCTTCTGAGCTGCAGACTCCCTGACCGGCTCCAACCGATGGAGCCTGGAGCTCCTGCAGGGTCCAGAGTGCACAGGAGAGACCCCGGGCTTAACCCCAATCTGCTCCACAGAGGTTTAGCCAGGGACCACCTGGGGCCTCTTCACCATCCACGGCCAACTCTGGATCCAGTCTCCACAGTCCGCCCTTCTCCCTCACTCTCTCTCCACCTTCAGAGCCTCTACCTGGGTGGTCGAAGTTGTACTGTCCTTTCAAAGCCTTGGCCTTCTGCTCCGCAGTCAGGACCTTATAGAACCTGTCTTGGCTCAAGATGACCAGCTTGCGCTGCCGGTGATCCACTTCATTCTGTCCCAGCAGCTCCATGATCTTCTCGCATACAGTGGACTGGGAAACACACAAACAGGAGCCCCGCCTGGAGACGCCCACCCCGGCGCATCAGCTCCCGAGCGGCCGCCGGGTCAGCGGCTGCGCCTGGCGGGGAGGGCGCTGGGGTGCACCAGCAGGGGCAACGCGGACCCGGAGGCCACGAGCGGCCAGGCCAGCCGGGAGCTTGCGGGGGTGCCCCGGGGTCCAGCAACCCGCTCCCCGCCTGGCCCGCCGCGGCCCCAGCCCCTCCGCCCCCGGCCCTGTCCACGCCCGGGAGATGGGTGGGGGGCACCTCGAGGCAGCTAGAGGCGGCGGTCTCCCTCTGGAATGAGGCCCGACAGGCCGCGCGGAGACCCGGGGGCGCCCAGGGTGACTCGCAGGCCCCGCCGCGCCGCCCAGCCCTTTACCTTGCCGCTCGCGGTGCCGCCGCTCACGCCGATCAAGAAGGGCCGCTGGTGAGGGCGGTCCGCCTCGGGCCCGGCGCCCTCGCAGTCGCCGCCTCCAGCAGAAGCCATCTCCGGCGTTGCTCGACCGCATCTGACTCCCGGCTCCCGCCGCCGCCGCCGCCGCCGCGCAAAGGTCGGAGACGCCCCCCGCCCGGGGCTCCACTTCCGGGAGGCACGCGGCCCGGCAGGGGGCGGGGCGGCGGGCGCGGGGCACGGCGGGAGTTGTAGTCCTGGTTGGTGGCTGAGGGTGCTGCGCATGCGTGGGCCTGGCCGGGCCCTTCCGCTGGGCCTGGAAGGCCGCCTAGGCAGCTGGATCATTTGCCGCGACGCCGGGTTGTTTTTTATTATTTGCTGCAAAAGCCAAAAGCCAGTCGGTTTCGCAACTGGCTGCAGTAGTCTCTAGATGTCGGGCGGCCTCCGAGAAGGTTCCTTCTGCCCGCACCTCCGCGATGCCTTGGGTGGCGGTGGGAGGCGTCGGAATGATCTCCAGGGCGCAAGGTCGGGGTCGGGTGCTTGGGCATAGAGGCGGGTCGGACTCCTGAGCCCCGTGACCCGAACTGGAAACTAGAACCGGTTCTGCAGCCTCGTGTGCAGTCACCCAAGAGCACGCTGTCACCTCCGCACCGGCCCCAGTGGTCAGCCCTTGCCTCCAGCGCGTGGGTCTAGTCCTCTTGCCTGGGCACAGGCTTAGCCCTGCTCCTGTTGACCCTCCATGCCAGCCGAGCCTCCACGTTATCCCTCCCTCCTCGAGTTTCTTAACACGACCCTGAGCCTTCAGTGGTCCCCCACTGCCTCTGGCCAGCAAGTTCCTGACCTCCTCAACCTGCCCCTTACATGGTGGGCAGAAGTCGTGGGATGACTTTTTGACTGAGCCCTAGACAAGCTGGGAAGAAGGGACCCTGTCTGCTGGATTCCACCTGTGCCCCTGGTCCAAGAAGGCAGATACCAACCTATTCCTGTTGTACAATGTCCTCAAGGCATCAAGTCTCTCTGCAAGCCTAGCTCCTGCTGCACTGTGAGCCCTCCATGAATATTTGATGAAACTGAAATATGCAAGAGAAACTAACATGGAGACGTCAGGTGAAGAAGCACTAACCCATTTCAGCAAGGGTTACAGGATGGTTCTGATGGGGTTGAGCGGAGAGGGGATGATGAGGGGTTGGAGGTGGTTGGGCCTCCTGAGTCCTGAGGACCTGGGCAGAGGGAAGCGGATGAAGGGCGGCTGGGTCAGCATGAGAAAGCCCGCCCCCACAACTGAGAGGAGCTTACAGGGAAGCTCAAAGTAGGGCATTCACACGTTCAGGGACAAGGTTGGGGACCAAGCCCCAGCCAGGGAGAGAGTTAACAGTGACTGACCACCATGTTTCCTTACTCCCCAACTGTTAGGGGGGAATGTTGTGATTTTTGTGAAATTAACATATGTGAGTGAAGAAGGGCAACTGATGGCCAGCAGAGGTTCAACAACAGAAATGGAAACAGAGAAATTTATTACTCACGGGTCCTGGAGGAGGTACACCGCATGCCTGGAGGGGTCATGCAGGAGGGCTAGGCTGAGTGCCTAGAAGCAGAGAGAGGCAGGCCCTAGGGCGTACTCCTTTATCAGAATCCCTTTGTGGAGTACTTAGGAGTTCTCAGACTAGGACTGGATTGGTTAATTCAAGCCAAAAGAGTAGGGTTTTGCTCGAAAGTTGGACTGTGAAGAAAGCTGAGCGCAGAAGAATTGATGCTTTTGAACTGTGGTGTTGGAGAAGACTCTTGAGAGTCCCTTGGACTGCAAGGAGATCCAACCAGTCCATTCTAAAGGAGATCAGTCCTGGGTGTTCTTTGGAAGGACTGATGCTGAAGCTGAAACTCCAGTACTTTGGCCACCTCATGTGAAGAGTTGACTCACTGGAAGAGAGTTTGATGCTGGGAGGGATTGGGGGCAGGAGGAGAAGGGGACAACAGAGGATGAGATGGCTGGATGGCATCACTAACTCGATGGACATGAGTTTGGGTAAACTCCGGGAGCTGGTGATGGACAGGGAGGCCTGGTGTGCTGCGGTTCATGGGGTCGCAAAGAGTCGGACACGACTGAGCGACTGAACTGAACTGAACTGGGGTCTTAGACATAGAGGCACTAGAAGGCAGTGGGGAGACTCTTGATCACAAGAGCATGTGTTTGCTGGTAAACAGGCTGCTATCTAGGGTGTGTGGGTGTGTGAAGGGGCTCGAGTCAGTTTGAGGTCTCTCCAGGCAGTTGGCCACAGTGGATACCAGGCAGCAGAACGATGGAGTATCTTAGCAAACTCTCAACAGGGAAATCCCACAGTGAGGCTGCCTTGCTCAAGGCACACAGAGGGCCTGGCATAAGGCCCGGCTCTGAGGAGGTGCCTGTTCTGCCTGCGTCTCTGCATTTGCCTGTTTGGCATCTGCTCCTCCCAGGGCCAGTGATATTAACTAGATCGTTTGTGTGTGCACGCGTGCTCAGGCGTGTCCGACTCTTTGCAACCCCGTGGACTGTAGCCCACCAGGCTCCCCTGTCCATGGAATTTCCCAGGCAAGAATACTGGAGTGGGTTGCCATTTCCTGCTCCAGGGAATCTTCCTGACCCAGGGATCAAACTTGTGTCTCTTGGGTCTCCTGCATGGGCAGGTGGATTCTTTATCATTGCATCACCTGGGAGCCCATGAATAGTCGAAGTGGTAACTGTTAATAGTAAAAGTTGATTGTGCAAAAGACAGTTCTTGAACAGAGAGCTTTCAAAACAAAACACAGAATAAGGCTCAGGGTATGTTATTATAAAGCAGCTCGGACAGTGAGAGGCAGTTGACTATAATCTTCGCCGTGATTGGTTATGTTAATAATGCTGGGATTTTCTTAAGTGATAGGGAATTGGTTCCCTCACACCAATTCTGGGAAACAGTTTCAGCTGTGCTTATGATTTCCAGAGGCAGAAGGGAGGAATGACCCCAGGCAAGTTGCTCTTGCAAAATAAGCTACATTAAATTTTGTTTGTATGGCTGAACTGTCAGGAAACCAAACTTGAGTCTGTTTGTCTGAACGTAACAAAGCCAATCTGCCCACACCAGGTTGTGGTGAAGGAAAATGGAGTGTTTATTGCAGGCACCAAGCAAGAAGTCCAGGACAAGCAGTGCTTAAAAGTCCTGAACTCCCCAGAGGCTTTCAGGGAAGGTTTTTAAAGACAGGGTGAGGGAGGGGGCCTTGCGATGCGTGATCAGCACTCCGACATTCTTCTGATTGGTTGGTAGTGAGGTAATCAGGAGTCAACATCATCAACCTGCTAGTTCTAACTGGCCTGGAGTCTGTGTGCTTGTGGGCAGCAGGCAGTTAACTTCTTCCACCTGGTGGGATTTGGGTATCTGCAAAACAGCTCAGAGGACACAGCTCAGAATATTAACTAAGCCCTGGAGGAGGAACTAAAGGTCCTTGACTTTAATAGCTAAGCTATTATTATTTTGTCTTGCTTGACTGTTTTTCTTTCTGCATTTTCTCACTTCTCTGATTTAATGTACTCTTTAGAACTTGGGCTTCCCTGGTGGCTCAGATGGTAAAGAATCCACCTGCAATTGGGAGACCTGGGTTTGCTTCCTGGGTTGGGAAGGTCCCCTGGAGAAGGGAAAGGCTACCTACTCCAGTATTCTGGCCTAGAGAATTCCATGGGTTTTACAGTCCATGGGGTAGCAAAGAGTCGGACACAACTGAGTGACTTTCACTCACACAGGACTTGGGGAAGGCCTAGGAAGCTAGTAGTTTTTCTACAGACAAGAGGCAGGTGGAGGATATGGCGGTGGTTGGAGTCTGTTCTAGGAAGGCCCCATAGGGTCCTGCTTGGTTACAAAACTGTTCTTGTCTACCCAGGGAATGTTCAAGGCTGGTCTTCGTTTGTTTTTATTTTAACAAACCCATTTTCCTGATGGGGAAATTGAGAAGCAGAGAGATTATGTGGTTCACCCAAGGCTTGTGGCTGCAAATGGACCTCCAGTCACGAGAGCCATGCCGGCACGCTCGCACACGTACACACTCCGGACGTGGAGGCGGGCGTCGTCCGCCCAAGACGAGAAAGGGAAATACGGTATCCAGGCCTTGAGAGAAGGCTCTTGTTGCCAGTGGTTGAAGCCGAGTTGCCCATGATGGGGCCAGAACCCGACTGTGCCTTGGGGGCTGAGAGTCAGAGTCACAGTCCCACGCACAGTAGCAGGTTCTAGAACTGGCCCTCTGCATATGGCTGGAGACTGAAAGGGACTGTGCTTTTATGAGACTGAAGCAAGCCACTATCCCAGTGGCTCTGGGCAGAGTCCTCCCACGGAAAGTGGAACGGGCCCTCCACGTGGTGCAGAAATGCCAAGTGAGAAACACAAGATGGTTCACCAGAGGAGCCACCCGACTCGTGTTGCAGGTGCACATGTGGCTCACGCAGGGCACCTTGAGAAGTTTACTTCTGGCTGTGAACTCATGATGATGCTGAAGCCCGCGAGGAGACCTGCCTTGTGTGCAACAGCAGGTGCAGCAAATGGGCAGATTCATATCTGAGAACCTGGACGTATTACAGCAATTTGAAAAGAATTTAAAACCAGGTCTATACAAGTGTTTGCAAACATGGCAAGCAAATGCTACATGTAATCTTGGCCTAGATTCTGTCCTGGCCAAAAAAACACACTCGAGAAGACAGGGAAGTCTGGCGTGCTGCAGCCCATGGGGTCTCTGAGTTTGAAATTACTTTTCAATAAAAAGTTTTAAAGACCATTTGAAGAGAAAACACATGGACTAGAGTGGTGTTCAGTCGCTCAGTCGGGTCCAACTTCGCGACCCATGGACTGCAGCACACCAGGCTTCTCTGTCCTTCACTATCTCCCAGAGTGTGCTCAAATTCATGTCTGCTGAGTCATGGACATGGTGATACTAGCTAACCATCTCACCTTTTGCTGACCCCTTCTTTTGCTTTCAGTCTTTCCCTGCATCAGGGTCTTTCCCAGTGAGTCGACTCTTCACATCAGGTGGCCAAAGTACTGGAGCTTTAGCATCAACCCTTCCAATGTATATTCAGGGTTGATTTACTTTAGGATTGACTGGTTTGATCTTACAGTCCAAGGGACTCTCAAGAGTCTTCTCTAGCACCACAATTCGAAAGCATCAGTTCTTCAGTGCTCAGCCTTTATGGTCCAACTCTCACATCCGTATATGGCTCTGGAAAAACCATAGCTTTGACTATATGGACCTTTGTCAGCAAAGTGATGTCTCTATTTTTTTTTTTTTGCATCACCACAGAAAAGACATTATGAAAAACATACAGATTTTAAAAGGAGCAGATGAAAATTCTAACCACGAAAAGTAAAGACTGACACGTTTTGCAAGGACTCCCCTGGTGATCCTGCAGTGAAGACTCCACACTGCCAACGCAGGGAGTGCATCTGTGTGTAAAACTCAAGCTCTAGACCACTTCCCCGGTAGTTCAGCTGGTAAAGAATTCCTGGGTTGGGAAGGTTCCCTGGAGTAGGGATAGGCTACCCACTCCAGTATTCTTGGGCTTCCCTTGTGGCTCAGCTGGTAAAGAATCTGCCTGTAATGCAGGAGACCTGGGTTTGAACCTGGGCTGGGAAGATCCCCTGGAGAAGGCAACGACTACCATTCCAGTATTCTGGTATTCTGGCCTGGAGAATTCCATGGACTGTATAGTCCACAGGGTCACAAACAGTCAGACATGATTGAGCGGCTTTCACTAATAATGCCAGACCACTGAGACCACTAGTCTACTACAGGGCACAGGCAGAACCACCCGCTCCCCTACCCAAAACCCCAGTCCCCTCCTCCAGGGTTTGCCTCCTTTTCCTCCGTCCCAGGGATCTCTCTTCCCATCTTGGGAGCTCAGCTATGAATTGAAATTGCTGTCTGGCTTGTGGGTGTAGTCTATCTAGCATTTCTGGATGTTTGGAGTAGACCTGCTTTGAGTTCTCCAATCTGGCAAGTCTCAGGGAACAGAAGTGTCACACACATTGTTTTAAACCCCAGGAGATTTCATATGAAAATCTGCACTGCTGGCTTCCCTTGCTGGGAGACACAGAAGGGGAGACTGGGCGCTCTTCGGATCCGCAAGGCCCTTGTTGGCCACCAATGCATCCAGCTGGGCTCTCTGGCTGGCGGGTCTCCCGCACTCCTTCCCCGCCGCCCCCTCCGCCCCTTCCCAGCTGGGCCTGGGTTGCGCCCCTCCGACTCGGCCCCCTTCCTCGGGGCCGGCCGGGCGCGGGTCCTGCGGAGGCGGCCAGGCCGCACGGGTTCGGGCCCCAGCGGCCGGGGCGCGCGAGGAGCCACCTGTTGACCCAGCCGCGGGCAGTCCTGCGGTCAATGATTAACCGGCCGCGCCGCGCGCACCAGGAAACCCGAGCTGTCCGCGAGAGCGGAGCCGGGCCCGACGGCGGCGGGAGGCGTGCAGCCTGGCTGGTCGCGCCATGGACGCAGGTAAGGGCGGTGGGCCCGGTGGGCGCCCCCACCCCGGCCCGGCTCCCGGGGAAGGCAGGGGCGACCCCCACCCCGGGCCCCGAGGCTGGCTCCGCGGGGTCCCAGCCTGGCCCTGCCCTGGGACGCCTCTCCCTGCCGCCCGGGACTGGGGGAACCGGCGGCTGCCGCAGGAAGTTTCGGGGACCTTGGCCGTGCCCCTCTCCGCAGGGCGGACGCCCCCGCGGGAGAGCTGGCGGGGGGGGGGGCAACCCTCGGCTCGGCCCCCGGGCGGGCAGCAGGTGCCCCTGCAGTGGCGATCTGGGGGGCCGTGTCCCCCGCATCCCACGCCCCGTCCTTCCCCTAGTAACTTTCTTCGCCCCTCTGGTCAGGCTGAAGTCCTTGGAGCGGGGGAGGGGCGACCCTGGCTGGGTTGTGGGGCAGAGACGGGGAGAGACGGGGAGAGCCCTCGCGGACTGAAACAGGGGCCGAAGGAAGTGGGACGGGGGCGCGAGCTAGAGAGCTGGACGGACTGGGTAGGGGGCGCGGGAAGGCCCCGCAACTTTGGCGTCCGCGGCGCAGCCAGCACTGGGGGCGGGGGCGCGCTGATCCGAGAATCCCCTGGCCCCGGTCCTAACCTCGGGAGTCGCAAGCAGGCGGGCCGGGGGCTGCTGGTGACGGCGCGGGGACCGGAGACGCGGACGGTGCGGTCTGCCTAACAACCCCCGCCTCCACCACCAACCTGGGGCCGGGGGGCCCCTAGGTCTCTTCTGCAAGGGGCTCCCAGGGGATTGCTGCTGCCAAGAGGGACCGGGCCCCGCCTGGCTTTATCTGCCGCCGCCACCCCAGACCTCCAGGAAGCGCCCCCTCTTCCCCACCCTCGAGCACTTCCCACCCGGCTCCTGGCCCCCCTTTTCCGGCTGGAATGTCCCGGCGAGGCTCGGGTGTCAAGAACTCGAGAACCCGAGGCCGCAGCGCGGCAGCCCCGCCAGCAAATGTATTTTCTCTTCGGCCCTATCTCCGCGCCATCGGGCCAGGTATTTGTCCAGGCCGCCCGGGACAGCTGCGGGCTTTGTTATGATAATTGGGGCCGGGGCTGGCGTCTCCACGGGGCGCGCGGTGCCCGAATTGGGGGGTGGGTGGGGAGGTTCACGTTACCGTTGTGAACCTCAGCGAATAAGGCCCACCTGGGGCTCCCCTGGGACACTCCTGTAGGAGGCTCTCAAAACAGCCTGGCCGTGTGTCCACTAGTGTTATCTTTAAACGATCCTTCTACTGTTCTTGTCCCCATTTACACGTGAGGGAAGGGAGGATGGGGAGTTTAAATCTCTTAAATTCGAACAGATGACAAAGCTGGCTCTGTTTTTTGTTTTTGTGGTTTTTTTTTAAAGATAACTGAGACACTCAACTTTAAAAGAATTTTTTGGCTGCGTTGGGTCTTCCTTGGGCTGGGGCTTTTCCTGGCAGGCGCCTGGGCTCTCTTGTTGTGGCTGGGGGAAGAGGGGGTCCTTCGCCTTTCTAGTTGTGGGGTGCCAGCTCTCTCTAGTTGTGGCAGGCTCAGTTAGTTGTCCTGAGGTGGCGTGCGGGATCTAGTTCCCTGACCAGGGATTGAACGTGCAATCCCTGCATTGCAAGGCAGATTCTTAACCCCTGGGTCACCCTGGCTCAGGGTCACTGCAGACATAATTATTCCCATGGCCTGGCACCTGATAAATGCTTCAAAACAGTAGCTGCTCACTTGAACATCTTCGTGGCAAAGCTTCATCCACTTAGCAGCCCTACAGGCACCTAACCTTGCTGAAATGATGGTATTTTGGTAGGATTTGTTGTACAGAATTGTATTTTTTCTGAAGTATGGTCGATTTCCCGTGTTGTGTTAGTTTCAGGCGTGATTCAGGTATATATCCGCTCTTTTTCAGATTCTTTTCCGTTATGGGTTACTACAAGATACTGACTTTAGTTCCCTGTACTATAGGTCCTTGTTGTTTATCTGTTCTATATATTAGTAGTTTGTATGTTAACCCCAAACTCCTAATTTATCCCTCCCCCCCAGTTCCCCTTTGGGAACCGTAAGTTTGTTTTCTAAGTCTGTGAGTCCATTTCTGTTTGTTGTCTGTTTTTGTAAACAAGTCCATTGTATCATTTCTTAGATTCCACATGTAACTGATACGTGATATTTGTCTCTGCCTGACTTACCCACTGAGCATGATCATCTCTCCATCCATCCTGAATTGTATTTCTGAGCCTAGAACACTAGTCCGTTGGAGTTACCCAATGACAATGTGTGGGACTGAATGGCTGGCTGGCTGCGTGCCTCCAGCTGGTTGCGTATTCAGAGAATGATTTGGGGGCCTTGTGTATCAGGGGAGGTGGATTTTGGCTGAGAGCTTCATGAGTCAGCCAGCCAGTGACCCCTCTGGCATAGATAGTGAAGGCAGCTTCTCATCTTCCCTACAGTGGCCCTTTTGTTGTTGTTGCCTTGAATATTTAAAGCCTCCAGCCCTTGGCTGAGTGTGTGAGGTTGGTAGCTGCCTTGGTGCCTCCCCCAGGAATAATTAGGCCAGCCCATCCCTCCAATATATCAACAACCCTGAAGCACCTCCCCGCCCCCCCAGATCCTTTTGGAAGAGCCCAGCTCTCTGGGTCAAGCTTAGAAGCCACAGGTCTTGCTAACGTTGCTACTGCTAAGTCACTTCAGTCGTGTCCGACTCTGTGCGACCCCATAGACGGCAGCCCACCAGGCTTCCCCGTCCCTGGGATTCTCTAGGCAGGAACACTGGAGTGGGTTGCCATCTCCTTCTCCAATGCATGAAAGTGAAAGTTAAGTTGTTCAGTTGTGTCCGACTCCTAGCGACCCCATGGACTGCAGCCTACCAGGCTCCTCCATCCACGGGATTTTCCAGGCAAGAGTACTGGAGTGGGGTCCCATTGCCTTCTCCGTTGCTAACGTTGTGTGACTTCATTTCTCAATGGTTTTCATTTCCCCTGCCTCTTGCAGATTCCTCAGACTGGCCAGAACACCCTTCCAGTTTCTTCCAGCTGCTTCCTAACCTCAGATCACGGAGCCCGTCTTAGCTGAGGGTCCAAGCACTGTACAGCCACACACTCCTCTCATTCCCACGATAACCCCGAGAGGTGGTGGTGTCCCCATTTTAAGGACGAGGAAACCGAGGAGGCGCTGGGAGAGGAAGCAGCCCAGGTGGTCTGGCCGCTGAGCCTGGGCTCCTGGTTGTGACCCAGACCCTCATCCCAGGGACCTCCCTGACAGTCCAGTGGTTAGGACTCAGAATTTTCATGGCTGGGGCCCATGTTCAGTCCCTGGCCAGGGAACTGAAATCCTGTAAGTTGAGTGGCACCGTTGGGAGAAAAAAAAAAAAAAAGACCCTCATCCCATACCCCCCAGCCCAGCTCTGCCCCGGGCACTGAGGGAGGAGGGAAAAGCGTATGTGGTTCGCCCTGTCGCTCTTGCCCGCTCATTTCCCCTCCTCCCCTCCGGATGCGGTTGGGCTGGGTGCACCCCACCGCACCCACCAGTCCCCCCACTTGTCTGTATCCATCTGGCGCTCGGCCTCCCTTCTGGCCCGGCCACTGCGGCCTCTGCCTGCTCCCCACTCTCCTGCCCCCGTCCCGGTTCTTCCTGCTCCCAGAGGAAACCTTCTGTATCAGTGATCAGTTGGCTTTTGTTGCGGAACAAACCAGCTCAGAACTTAGTGCTCTAATACACCAGGCATGTGTTGTCAGCATCGTGTGGGTCTGCATCGTGTGGGTCTGCAGCATGGGGCTGGCTCCCTGGGGCTGAGTGGTCGGGGGACTGGCAAGGCATTGCCCCCATTCTCCTCCTTGGGGCCAGTCCAGTGGGTGGCAGAAGGATTCCCAGCGGAGAAAGAGGAAGAGCCCCAGTGTGCAAGTGTTCAAAAGCATGTTTTTTTCTTTAAAGAAGGTCATCACTTTATTCGGAGTATAGTTGAAGTACACCAAGCTGCATCTATTTAAAATGTGTGTTTTGACCAGTTTTGACGTATTGTGCGTCTCTTCAGCGGTCAGTACATCAAAATAACAATCTTCTTTTTTAAAAAATATTTATTTATTTAACTGTGCCAAGTCTTCACTGTGGCATGTGGGGTCTAGTTCCCTGACCAGGGATTGAACCAGCACCCTCTGCATTGGGAATTCAGAGTCTTAACCACTAGACCATAAGGGAAGTCCCCAAATAACAGTCTTTACCTTCAAACGTTTCCTTGTGCCCCTGGTAATCCCTTCCTGCAGCTACGGGTGGCTTTCTGTCCATCTCAATGGCACATTATGCTAGGATTTTATATACATGGGATCATAGAGCCTGGACACTGTTCAACTGGCTGCCTGTCCATGGCTTAATGATTTAGCGATCCATCCATGCGGGCTTCTGTGCATATCCAGAGTTCATTCCTTTTCACTGCTGAGGAATTGTAACTGTTAAACAGATTGCAGGTGGTCCCCAACTACAAACTACAGATGGTTCAATGGTCTGGTTTCCGACTTGGCAGTCGTGTGAAGGTGATGTGCATCTGGTAGAAACCGGACTTTGTGTTTTGAGTTCCGGTCGCCGCCGCCCTGGCAGCCTGCAGTCTGCTCCTCCGCACAACGCTGGGCGGTGGCAGGGCCATGGCGCCCCGACACCCACTGAACCACGAGGGTACATTGCAGCCATTCTGTACCCACTCAGCCATTCTATTTTTCTATCCAGTGTTCAGTCAGTGGCAGGAGGTGCTCACGCGCTTGATGGTCAAATAGGCTATGTGTTGGACAGTTTTGCCCAACTGTCGGCTGTTCTAAGTGTTCTGAGCAGATTTAAAGCGGGCTGGTCTAAGACTATGATGTTCTGGAGGTCAGTGTACTAAATACAATTTTTTTTTCCCCCAAACTGCGTGGCTTGTGGGATCTTAGTTCCTCGACCAGGGATAGAACCCATGTCCTTGGGAGTGAAAGTGCAGAATCCGAATCACTGGACCACCAGGGAATTTCCCTAAATGCATTTTTTACTTTAACAATATTTTCAACTTTTGATGGGTTTATCAGGATACAAACCGCATTGTGAGTCGAGGAAGATCTGTACTCTCAACACTTGGGTGTCTTTTTTTTTTAATATAATTTTATTTTTGTGTTTGTTTATGTTTTGGCCGCATGGGGTCGTCTTGCTAGGAGGGCTTTTCCCTAGAGCAAGGGCTGCTCTTCATTGCGGTGCACAGGCTTCTCACAGCAGTGCCTTCTGTTGCCGAGCAGCGGCTCTAGGGTGTTTGGGCTCCAATAGCTGTGGTTCCCGGCTCAGGAGTTATGGTGCATGGGCAGCATGTGGGATCTTCCCAGACAAGGGATTGAACCCGTGTCCAATGCATTGGCAGGTGGATCCCTATCCACTGTGCCACCAGGCAAGTCCCCAGCACTTAAAGAAGCCACATTTTAAAGAACCCATACTTATTACCATGCAGTCTGGGGTGGCTGGGTGGGGTGCCTGTGTCTTGAGTGTCTCCTGAGGTTGTAGTCAAGTCATCAGCTAGGATACAGTCACCCCAAGACTCAGCAGAGGCTGAAGGGCTGCCTGCAAACTCACTGACCTGGTTGTCCTCAGGTTTTGGCGCCTCATGGGTGCCTGGCTGTTGGACGAGGGCCTCAGCATCCTGCCGTGTCACGCAGGCCTCTCCTATCATTTCCTCTGGAGTCACCAGAGACACACAGCAACTGGCAAGAAGGCAGGAACTTCTTAAAACTAATCTCAGAAGCAGCCGCATTCCTGCTGCCTTATCTCTTCACTGGAAGTCATGCAGAGGCTTCCCAGGGGGCACTAGTGGTGGAGAACCCACCTGCCACTGCAGGAGATGGAAGAGGGGGCAGGTTCTGTCCCTGGGTCAGGAAGATCCCTGCAGAAGGAAATGGCAGCCCGCTCCAGGATTCCTGCCTGGAGAATCCCCATGGACAGAGGAGCCTGTGGGCTGCAGTCCATCGGATCGAAAAGAGTCGGACACGAATGAAGGGACTGAGCATGCATTGGGAAACTTCCGTGACGGTCCAGTGGTTAAGAGTCTGCCTTGCAATGTGGGAGACACGGGTTTGATCCCTGGTGGGAAAACTAAGATCTCACGTGCAGCTACTAAGCCTGTGTGCTCTGGAGCCAGTGTGCCACAGAGTTTGTGAGCCACAACGAAAGAATGCCCATGAGGCAACTGTGACCCAATGCATCAGATAAATAAATCAGTGTATGTATATGTATATATGTATTTTTAAGTCACTCAGTGTGATGGACACTCAAGGGGAGAGAATTATGTGTTGGGGGTCAGGGGTCACAGAGGGTGCCTCCTGCAGACATAGTCCAGCGTATGGACACGGCACAATTGCTTTATCCATTCATCGGTTGTGGGCTCTTGGTTGTTTCCAGTTTGGGTCTATTGCAAACAGAGTTTTCTGTAAACATTTGTGTGGTCATACGTTGTTTGTATTTGTCTTGAGTAAATACCTAGGAGTGGAATAGCTGAATCTTAATGGTGTATGTGCCTTTAACTTTTTAAGAAATTGTCAAACTGTTTCCCAAAGTGGTTGTTACTGTTTTATTTTCCTATTTGCAGCCTTTGAGTTTCCATTCAGTTCAGTTCAGTTGCTCAGTCGTGTCCGACTCTTTGCGACCCCATGAATCGCAGCACGCCAGGCCTCCCTGTCCATCACCAACTCCCGGAGTTCACTCAGACTCATGTCCATCGAGTCTGTGATGCCATCCTACATATTTGCTACAGCTTGCTAAGGTCAAGTTGGTTGGTTCTGTTTTTTTAATTTTAGCTATCCTAATGGGTGGTGATAGCTCGTGGCTTTAACTGGCATTTCTAATTTTTAAAATAATTTTACTCATTTGGCTGTGCTGGGTCTTTGCTGCTGCGGGGGCGTTCCCCTAGTTGTGACGAGCGGGGGCGACTCTCTAGCGGCGTGCGGGCTCCTTGTTGCGGTGGCTTCAGGCTCCGGGCGCTTGGACTTGAGTATCTGTGGCTCGTGGGCTCAGCAGTTGCAGCTCCCAGGCTCGGAAGCACAGACCCAGTAGTTGTAGCTTAGTTGCCCCATGGCATTTGGGATCTTCCCAGATCAGGGATTGAACCTTTGTCTCCCGCATTCTTAACCAGTGAGCCACCAGGGAAAGCTGGCATTTCTCATTTTGATGGCATTGCTAATGACTAAGGGCACGGAGCATCTTTTTATGTGCTTATCAGGCATTTGAATGTCTGCTTGGAAGTGTTTACAAGTATTTTGTCTGCTTTCTTATCGGGACATTTGCCTTATTATTGAGTTTGAGTTCTTTATACAGTGTTGATACAACCCTTTGTCTGATGTGTTAAATTTTCTTCCACTCAGTGACTTGCCTTTGTAATTCTTCAGTTCAGTCGTTCAGTCGTGTCCGACTCTCTGTGACCCCGTGGACTGCAGCACGCCAGGCCTCCCTGTCCATCACCAACTCCCTGAGTTTACTCAAACTCATGTCGATTGAGTTGGTGATGCCATCCAACCATCTCATCCATGTTGTCCCCTTCTCCTCCTGCCTTCAATCTTTCCCAGCATCAGGGTCTTTTCAAATGAGTCAGCTCTCCGCATCAGGTGGCCAGAGTATTGTAGTTCTTGGTGATGTCTTTTAAAGAAATATGTATTTGGCTGCCGTGTGGTCTTGGCTGGGGCCTGCAGCATCTTGCACTGTGGCACACGGACTTTCTAGTTGTGGCGCGTGGGATCTTAGTTTGCCCCACCAGGGATGGAGTCTGTATCCCCCGCACTGCAGGGTGGATTCTTAACCACTGGACGCCCAGGGACGTCTCTGCATCTCTCGCCTTGATGTGTTCTTTCTTCACGGTCACCCCGTTCAGAATCACTTTTCCGTGTGCCTCGTGACTGTATTTTTGGTCCATGAATTCTTTAAGGTGTATTATTTAATTTTCAGATAGTTGATGTTTTCCTGGACACTTCATTAGTACTGGTTTCTAATTCTCTTGTGGTCAGTGAATGCAGTTGGGACGATTTCAGTTCCTTTAACATTGCTTTGCTTTATGGCCCAGTACGTGGTCTGCCTCGGTAAATACACGTTGTGTTCTGAGAACGGTATCTGCAATTGCTGCGTAGAGTATTCTGTAAACATCTGCTGGATCAAGAGGCTTCACAGTGTTGTTCGGATTGTCCGCGTGCTGACTGATTCTGTCTGGTTCTGTCAGCTGATGGATGAAGGTATTAACGTCTTCTATAACAGTGCCTCTTGCGTGTTTCTCTCTAACTCTGCCAACTTCTGTTTCGTGTAATTGGAGCTCTGCTATTAGATAGAGGTGCATTTATAATTGTCAATGTCCTCCTGGTAAATTATTCCTTTTATTATTAGTGTTTCTCTTTATTGCTGGTAATACATTGTTTGTTTGTTTTGGCCACACCTCGCAGCTTGTGAGATTTTAGCTCCCCAACCAGGGACTGAACCCAGGCCCATGGCAGTGAAAACACCAAGTCCTAACCACGGGACCACCAGAGAGCCACCCGGTGGTATTCTTGGTCTGTTTAATCTGATCACAAGAGCCCTTTGCAGCCTTTTTTGCTTACTTTGTATGGCCTATCTTTCCCATTTATCACTTCTGTGTATTCTAAGTGTTGTCTATTGTCACTTGCTTGTAGGTCTTGGTTTTTATTTGTTACGTCAATCTCTGATTTTTAATTGGAAAGTTGAGACCAGCATTTATTGTAATTATTGATATGTTTTTAAATTATTGATATGATGTGTGTTGGTTGCTCGATTGTGCCCAACTCTTTGAGACCCCGTGGACTGTAGCCCCCCAGGCTCCTCTGTCCATGGATGGAATTCCCCAGGCCAAAATACTAGTGTGGGTTGCCATTCCCTTCTCCAGGGGATCTTCCTGACCCAGGGATCAAACTCAGGTCCCCCGCATCGCAGGCGGAGCCTTTACCTTCTGAGCCACCAGGGAAGCCCATTGATATGATGCTGAAGGCTAGTTTTATTGTTTCCACTTTGTCGCCTCTGTCGTGTTCCCCTGGTTTCTACCCCCTTCACTCCTGTGCTGTACCCACTTCCCAGCTTTGTTGGGTATTAATTTGAATATTTTTTTAGCATTCCATTTTAATTTATCTCTTGGTGTTTTTGCTGCATAGTTTCTGGTTATTTTTTTTTAGTGGTTGTGCTGTTCCAACCAGGGTTCTTGGCCTCCTTCGTCAGTGAAATTGATCAGAGGTCAGACACAAAATTCAGGCGAGGCTTTATTGAGGGCCCTGCTGCGGCAGGGGTTGGGGAGTGAGAGCAAGTAACAGGTTCCCTTGCTTGCTCACTTGCTGAAGAGGCGGAGCAAGCTGGTTCCTTATATGGGGTGAGGGTAGGGGTGTCCGGGGGTCCGGCTGGAGCGGTGGCTCAGGTGGCTTGCCCACTCCTTAGGTGGTCGTGTGTGCAGAGGGTGTGCACAGGACCATGCTTCTGCTCCCAGCCCTGCTCCCCAGGCTCTTGGAAACTGGCAGTTGGGTTATTTGTTTGTTTTTAATCTCTTTGTATCTTTTTGTCCAGAATTTGCCCTAACCGCACATGCATGCAGTTATTTTTAGTCCCATAGGGACTCTTTGTATTTTGTTGTTGGAGGAGAGGTATGTCCAGGTACAAGCATTGAAGCAAAGGGTTCCAGGTTCCAAGCCTGTCTCAGGTCTAAGGATTAAAATACATACCTAACTTCTTACAGTCTCCTTAGAATTAGTATTGTATCACTTTCAGTAAGGTGTAGAAGCTTGTTAATTTATAGATCTCTTTCCCTTCATCTCCATGAATTAAGCTTTTATAACTTTTCCAGGCAAGAGTACTGGCGTGGGTTGCCATTTCCTTCTCCAGAGGATCTTCCCAACCCAGGGGTCGAACCTGGGTCTCCCGCATTGTAGGGAGATGCTTTATCATCTGAGCCACCAGGGAAGACTTTATAACTTTAGTAAGTGTTATAGTTTTCATGTGTACACATTGCAAACTCATCATAATATGTTATAATTTTGGCTTTCAACAGTCATACATTAGAGGAAAAATTATTATCTTTTATATTCACCCCAATTATTATACGACAGGGGATAAGATGGCTGAATGGCATCACTGACTCGATGGATGTGGGTCTGAGTGAACTCTGGGAGATGGTGATGGACAGGGAGGCCTGGCGTGCTGTGATTCATGGGGTCACAAAGAGTCGAACACGACTGAGCGACTGAACTGAACTGATAGTTCTTTCCTTTATTTCTTCAAGTTCACCTCTGGTATTATTTCTTTTCAACCCAAAGAACTTTTTTTAACCTCTCTGTTACAGAAGGTCTCTGATAAGGAATCCTCTGAGTTTTCTTCCATCTGAGAATGCCTTACTTGCGGTAGGCAGAACTCTAAGGGTGGTGCCCGTGTTTCCCTTCCCTAGTTATTCTGCCAAACACGAGTATAGGTGCTGCTGTGAAGGGATTTTTGCAGATGGAATTAAAGTCCCAAGTCAGTTGATCTTAAAATACAGATTTTTCTGAATGGGTCTGACCCAATCAAATGAGCCCTTTAGACGCAGAGATCTCTCTCTACCTGGTAGCAGAAGGGAAGACAGGGAGTTCTGAAGCAAGAGAAGGCTCTGATGTGCATTCCTGGCTTTAAAGATCGAGATGGTCGTCTGGGAAGGGTGGCAAGCAGCCTCCAGGAACAGACCCTCAGAGCCGCGGAGCTAGAATTTCCAACAACCAGAATGAATTTGGAGGTAGATTCTTCCTTCCAGGCCCATTCCACTTAACACCTTGATGAAGACCCTGAGTTGAGTCAGCCTGCACTTCTGACCTACAGAGTGTGAGCCAGGACATGAGTGTTTGGTAGTTTTTCTCCATTTGAAAAAGCTGTGAAATGCACATATCATAAAATGTATCATCTTAACAATTTTTCACTGTACAGTTCAGTGGTACTAAATGCCTTTACATTATTGTGTAACCATTACCACCATCCACCTTCGTATTTTCTTTCATCTTTCCAAACTGAAACTCGTCCCCATGAAATAGTAGCTCTCCTCCTCACCCCTCTTCCCCGGTTCCTGGTAACCACCATCCCCCTTTCTAAGTCTGGTCAGAAAATGAAGATCATGGCATCTGGTCCCATCACTTCATGGGAAATAGATGGAGAAACAGTGTCAGACTTTATTTTCTGGGGCTCTGAAATCACTGCAGATGGTGACTGCAACCATGAAATTAAAAGACGCTTACTCCTTGGAAAGAAGGTTATGACCAACCTAGACAGCATATTCAAAAGCAGAGACATTACTTTGCCAACAAAGGTCTGTCTAATCAAGGCTATGGTTTTTCCTGTGGTCATGTATGGATGTGAGAGTTGGGCTGTGAAGAAAGCTGAGCGCGGAAGAATTGATGCTTTTGAACTGTGGTGTTGGAGAAGACACTTGATTGTCCCTTGGACTGCAAGGAGATCCAACCAGTCCATTCTAAAGGAGATCAGCCCTGGAAGGAATGATGCTAAAGCTGAAACTCTAGTACTTTGGCCACCTCATGCGAAGAGTTGACTCATTGGAAAAGACTCTGATGCTGGGAGGGATTGGGGGCAGGAGGAGAAGGGGGAGACAGAGGATGAGATGGCTGGATGGCATCACTGACTCGATGGACTTGAGTCTGAGTGAACTCCAGGGCTTGGTGATGGACAGGGAGGCCTGGTGTGCTGCGGTTCATGGGGTTGCAAAGAGTCAGACATGACTGAGCAATTGAGCTGGACTGAAGGACCTCAGACAGTGGAGTCTTTTTGTGACTGGCTTATTTTACTTAGAATAATGTCCTTAAGTCTCTTCCATGTTGTCAGAATTTCCTTCCTTTTAAAGGCTGAGTGACGCTCCACTGTGGGGATAAGCTGCACTTTGCCCATTCATAGGTCGGTAGACCCTTGGGCTCCGCCTTTCAGTCTTGTGACCGGGGCTGCTGTGAACGTGGGTGCATAAACCTCTCTCCCCTGCTCTCAGTTCTTCTGGGTGTGTCCCCGGAAGTGGAATTATTGGCTCCTGTGGAAATTGCTTATTTTCTTTTTGGTTGCATTGCACGGCTTGTGGGATCTTAGTTTCCCAACCAGGGATTGGACCAGGGTCACAGCAGTGAAAAATGCCAAGTCCCAACGACTGGACCACCAGGAAGTTCTCTGGAAATGTGTACGTTTTTGAGGAATTGGCATGTTTTCCACAGTGGCTGCACCGTCTCACATTCCCACTAACAGTGCACAAGGGTTCCAATTTCTCTGCATCCCCGCCTCCGGGTTTCTGTTTTTACGAATGCGGTCATTATCACGGCTGTGAGGTGGACGGGCTTTGTGTGCCGCTGCGTTTATGGAAATTTGCTGTCAGCAATAGAAGAGGCCACGTGCCTCGATCCTGAAGGACATTTCCTTTCGATGTTGATTTCTGGGTTGCAGGTTTTTTCCATCAGCTGTTTAACATGTTGATCCTCAGCTGTCTCTTGACTATCTGTGGAATTCAAACTGTTGTTCCCCTGTATATAATGTAATGGGTCATTTTTCGCCGCCAGCTTTCCAGGCTTTGATGTTAAATCTTTTGGTTTTGAGAATTTGTTGCTATTGTTTTGGCTGTGCTGTGTGGCATATGGGGATCTTTAGTTCCCTGACCAGGGATAAAACCCGCAGCTCCTGTAGTGGAAGCTCAGAGTCCTAACCACTAGACCTCCAGGGAGGTCCCCGAGAAGTTTTATGATGCTGTGTCTAGGGAGTTTTCGCCCACTAAGTGCCTGTTGTGGATATTTAGAGTTTTATGAATTTGTCTTTTATCACATGTCGTGTAGGTAATTAGCCATTATTACTGCAAATGTATTTTTCCCAAAATCTGTCCTGGGACTTGACATGGAGTTAAGACCTTTTCCTGTAATCATAGGCCCCTGAAGCTCTATTCTCTTTTTCCTTAATCTCTGTTTGTTAGATTGGTGCTTCTTCAAACTCACTATTTTTTTCTCCGTCACCTCCATTTTAATATTGACATCAGTGAATTTAAAAAAAAGTTCAGATATTATGTGTTGAAAATTTCTTGTGCCTTTTTTAAAAATCCATGTCAAACTTTCTAATTCTTCACTGAGAACTTTTTTCAAGTGTGTTTATCTTTGCTCATGGGGTTTGTTACGACAGTTACTTTCTCTGATAATTTCAACATCTCGGGTAGAGATATGTTGACTGTCTTTTCCCTTGAGGACTGGTCACATTTGCCTCATTCTTTGAATGGCGAATGCTTTTTGGGTTGGGTCCTGCACATCACATATATTATGTTGTATAAATTCTCAGTCCTAAAGGAAATCAACCCTGAGTATTCATTGGAAGAAGTGATGCTGAAGCTCCAATACTTTGGTCACCTGATGGGAAGAGCCGACTCATTGGAAGAGACCCTTCAGTCTGGGAAAGATTGACAACAGAGGGTGAGATGATTGGAGGGCATCACCAACTCAGTGGACATGAGTTTGAGCAAACTCTGGGAGATGGTGAAGGACAGGGAAGCCGGGAGTGTTGCAGTCCACGGGGTTGCAAAGAGTTAGACACGACTTAGCGACTGGACAACAATAAATCCTAAGTCCTGTTATGCCCTGGAAAGTTTATGAAGTTTATGAAGCACTCAACCTAGGTAGTTTCAGATCACTAGTTGATGTACCTTCTATGAGTAGCATTTCCAATCTTGGTCCAGTTTCCTGTTTTTCTTTTTTTTGTTTGTTTTTTTGAGGTCCGATTGACATTACATTACAGTAGTATCAGGCATACAATGTAATGATTCAATATCTGTATACACTGTATAATGATCACTGTACGAAGAAAATTGTTTTCTTGTGATGAGAACTTTTAAGAATCAACCCCCTAACTACTTTCAAATATGTTGTTGGTTCAGTTGCTAAGTCATGTCTGACTGTGACCCCATGGACTGCAGTACCCCACGCTTCCCTGTCCTTCACTATCTCCCGGAGTTTGCTAAAACTCGGGTCCATTGAGCCCATGATGCCATTCAACCATCTCATTCTCTGTCGCCCCTTTCTCCTTCTGCCCTCAATCTTTTCCAGCATCAGGGTCTTTTCCAATGAAAGAGACAGCTCTTTGTATCAGGTGGCCAAAGTATTGGCATTTCAGCTTGAGCATCAGTCCTTTCAATGAATATTCAGGGTTGATTTCCTTTAGGATTGACTGGTTTGATCTTCTTGCTATCCCAGGGATTCTCAAGAGTCTTCTCCAGCATCATATTTCGAAAGCATCAATTCTTTGGTGCTCTGCCTTCTTTATGGTCCAGCTCTCACATTCATACATGACTACTGGAAACACCATAGCTTTGACTATACAGACCTTTGTGGGCAAAGCAACATCTCTGCTTTTTAATATGCTAAGTTTGTCATAGCTTCTTTTCCAAGGATTGATGTCTTTTAATTTCATGGCTGCAGTCACCATCCACTGTGATTTTGAAGCCCAAGAAAATAAAGTCTGTCACTGTTTCCGTTTTTTCCTCATCTATTTGCCATGAGCTGATGGGACCGGATGGTATGATCTTAGTTTTCTGAATGTAGAGTTTTAAGCCAGCTTTTCCACTCTTTTCTTTCACCCTCCTCTTTAGTTCTTTGCTTTTAGCCATAAGGGTGGTATCGTCTGCATATCTGAGGTTGTTGATATTTCTCCCGGCAATCTTGATTCCAGCTTGTGCTTCATCCTGCCTGGCATTTCTCATGATATACTCTGCATATAGGTTAAATTAGCAGGGTGACAGTATATAGCCTTGACACACACCTTTCCCAATTTTGAACCAGTCTATTATTCCATGTCTGGTTCCAACTGTTGCTTCTTGACCTGCATACAGGTTTCTCAGGAAGCAGGTAAGGTGGTCTGGTATTCCCATCTCTTTAAGAATTTTCCACAGTTTATTGGTCCACACAGTCAAAGGCTTTAGCCTAGTCAATGAAGCAGAAGTAGATGTTTTTCTGGAATTCCCTTGCTTTCTCTGTGATCGAGTGGATGTTGACAGTTTGATCTCTGGTTCCTCTGCCTTTTCTAAATCCAGATTATACATCTGGAAGTTCTTGGTTCACATACTGTTGAAGCCTAGCTTGAAGGATTTTGAGCATTACCTTGCTAGATGTGAAATGCGCTCAGTTGTGTGGTAGTTTGAATATTCTTTGGCATTACCCTTCTTTGGGGTTGGAATGAAAACTGACTGTTTGCAGTCTTGTGGCCATTGCTGAGTTCCAAATTTGCTAGCATATTGAGTGCAGCACTTTAACAGCATCATCTTTTATGATTTGAAATAGCTCAGCTGGAATTTCATCACCCTCACTAAAGCTTCTGAGGCCTACTTGACTTCGCATTCCAGGATGTCTGGCTGTAGGTGAGTGGCCACACCATGGTGGTTATCTAGGTCATGAAGATGTTTTTTGTATAGTTCTTCTGTGTATTCTTGCCACCTCTTCTTTATCTCTTCTGCTTCTGTTAGATCCTTGCCATTTCTGTCCTCTATTGAGCCCATCTTTGTATGAAATGTTCCCTTGGTATCTCCAATTTCCTTGCAAAGATCTCTAGTCTTTCCCATTCTGTTGTTTTCCTCTATTTCTTTGCATTGTTCACTTAAGAAGGCTTTCTTATCTCTCCCTGCTATTCTCTGGGACCCTGCATTCAGTTGTGTATATCTTTCCCTTTTTCCTTTACAGTATTATTAGAGATTCACCATGCTATACACTACATCTCCAGGACTTACTTGTTTTATAACTGAGTTTATACCTTTTGACCCCCTCCACTGATTTTGCCCACCCCCATCCATTTCAGACAACCACCGATCTGTTCTCTGTATCCATGAACTCGGGTTTGTTTTTTCCCGATTCCACATGTGAGTGAGGTCGTGCACTATTTCTCTTTCTCTGTCTGACTTATTTCACTTGACATAATACTCTCAAGGTCCATCCACATTATTGCACATGGAAACTCCAGTACTTTGGCCACCTCATGTGAAGAGTTGACTCATTGGAAAAGACTCTGATGCTGGGAAGGAGTAGGGGCAGGAAGAGAAGGGGACGACAGGGGATGAGATGGCTGGATGGCATCACCGACTCGATGGACGTGAGTCTGCGTGAACTCCAGGAGTTGGTGATGGACAGGGAGGCCTGGCGTGCTGCGATTCATGGGGTCGCAGAATCAGACACGACTGAGTGACTGAACTGAACTGAACTGAATATTTCATTCTTTTTTAGTGGCTGAATAATATTGTAAGTGTGTATAACATATTTCAAGGCAAGATTTTTGTTAATATGTGTATACACACACACCATTTTCTTTCTCTGTTCATCCACCAGTGGACACTTAGCTGATCTTAACTACTGAAAATAACGCTGCAGTGAACATGGTGAATGCATATAGCCTTTTGAGTTAGTGGATTTTTTTTCCTTTAAAGACCCAGGTTGGAATTGCTGAGTCATACCGTAGTTCTTGGCTTCCCTGGTGCCTCAGTCGGTACAGAGTCTGCCTGCAACGTGGGAGACCTGGGTTTGACCCCTGGGTTGCGAAGATCCCCTGGAGAAGAGAAAGGCTACCCACTCCAGTATTCTTGCCTGGAGAATCCCATGGACAGAGGAGCCTGGGGGGCTACAGTCCATAGGGTCACAAAGAGTCGGACACGACTGCGTGACTTTTTTTTTTTTACAGTAGTTCTATTTGTAGTGTTTTTCAGGACCCTCTATACTGTTTCCCATAGTGTCCACACCAGTCTACACTCCCACCAATAGCGTGCGCACAAGGCTCTTCTTTTTTCCACTCCTCACCAACACTCTTTCTTTGCTTTTTGATCACAGCCATTCTAACAGGTGTGAGGTGATAGCACATTGTGGTTTTGATTTGCATTTCCCTGATTGAGCATCTTTTCAAGGTACCTTTCTGGCCCTCTGTATGTCTTTGGAAAATGTCTGCTCAGATCTTCTGCCCGATTTTTAATTGTAGGTTTATTTTTTGCTATTGAATTATATGAGTTTTTAAAAGTATACTTTGGATATCAACCCATGTAAAATACATGATTTGCAAATATCTTCTCCTATTCAGTAGGTTGCCAGTTCACTTTGTGGACGGTTTTCCCTGATGTGCGGAAACTTGTTTGATGTTGTTCCAACTTGTGTTGTGGCTTTAGTTGGCTTTGCTTTTGGCTTCAAGGGGACCTCCCTGGTGGCTCAGATGGTGAAGCGTCTGCCTACAATGCGGGAGACCCACGTTCAATCCCTGGGTCAGGAAGATCTCCTGGAGAAGAAAATGGCACCCCACTCCAGTATTCTTGCCTGGAAAATCCCATGGACAGAGGAGTCTGGTAGGCTATAGTCCATGGGGTCACAAAGAGTCAGACATGACTGAGTGACTTCACTCACTTGGCTTCAAATCTAAAAAGAAAGTCATTGTCAAGACTAATATCAAGACGCTTACTGCCTATGTTTTCTTTGGGGAATGTTATGGTTTCAGGTCTTACATTCAAGTCTTTAATCCATTTTGAGTTAAATTTGGGGTATTGTGTTCGTTTATGGGTGTGGTGTAGTGGGCAGAATGCGTTGTTGAATCTTGTTAATATTTCCTTGTTGAGGATTCTTACATCTGCGTTTATCAGGGGCACTGGTTTGCATTTTTCTTGTGGCATCTTTTTCTGATTTTGGTATCAAGGTAATGTTGGCTTCATAAAATGAGTTTGGAAATATTTTCTCCTCTCTTTTAGTTGTTCATATAGTTTGAGGGTTGGTATTAATTCTTTGGGTGTTTGGTAGCCATCTGGTCTTAGAGTCCTATTTGTTGCAAGGGTTTTGATGACTGATTCTCTTTAGTAATCAGTCTGCTCAGGTTTTTTTTCTTCATGATTCAGGGTGGAGCGCTGTGTGTCTAGGAATTTAATTTGGCTTCTAGGTTCTCAGATTTGTTGGCATGTAATTTTTCATGGTAGTCTGTCAGGAGCCACTGTATTTCTGTGGTATTGGTGGTAAACGTGTCCTCTTTCACTTTTAATTTTGTTTGAATCTTCTTTTTTTCCTTAGTCTAGCTAAATATTTGTCCATTTGGTTCATCTTTTCAAAGAAGCAGCTTTTCGTTTTATTAATATTTTCTGTTTTTAATCTCTGCTTCTACTCTGATCTTTGTTATTCCCTAACTTCTACTAGCCTTGGGCTTCATTTGTTCTTGTTCCTTGAGGTGTAAATGTAGAATATTTATGAGATTTCTGATGTTGTATAGGCATTTATTTTTATGAGCTTTGCTGCAGCTCAAGTTTTGGTCTGTTCTATCCATTTTCATTTGTCGGAAGGTATTTAAAAATTTTTTTTCTTTTGATTTCTTCTTTGACCCATTGGTTGCTCAATAGCATGTTGTTTGATCTCTGTGAGTTTTCCAGTTTTCTTCCCATAATTGATTTCTTGTTGGCAAAGGTGCTTGATGTGATTTCAACCTTCTAAAGTTTAGAAAGGCTTACTTTGTAGCCTACTAGGCAATGGCAACCCACTCCAATACTCTTGCCTGGAAAATCCCAGGGACAGAGGAGCCTGGTGGGCTGCAGTCCATGGGGTCGCTAAGAGTCAGGCACAACTGAGCGACTTCACTTTCCCTTTTCACTTTCATGCATTGGAGAAGGAAATGGCAACCCACTCCAGTGTTCTTGCCTGGAGAATCCCAGGGACAGTGGAGCCTGATAGGCTGCCGTCTATGGGGTCGCAGAGTCAGATACAACTGAAGCGACTTAGCAGCAGCAGCATGAACTATCCTGAAGGATGTTCCATATACACTTGAGAATATGTATTCTGTTTATTTTGGATATATATTCTGTATATATGTGTTTGAGTTTATCTGGTCTAACATGTCCTTTAAGGTTGCTGTTTCCTAATTTTTTTTTTAATCTGGGTGATTTATCCATTCATGTAAGGTGGATATCAAGGTTCCCTATTATTGTATTGCTATCAATTTCTTTCTTTAGGTCTGTTATTATTTGCTTTTATACTCAGGCACTCCTATGTTGTGTTCAAGGCAAATTGAAAGTGGTCAAACAGGAGATGGCAAGATTGAATGTCGACATTCTAGGAATCAGCAAACTAAAATGGACTGGAATGGGTGAATTTAACTCAGATGACCATTATATCTACTACTGCGGGCAGGAATCCCTCAGAAGAAATGGAGTAGCCATCATGGTCAACAAAAGAGTCCGAAATGCAGTACTTGGATGCAATCTCAAAAACGACAGAATGACCTCTGTTAGTTTCCAAGGCAAACCATTCAATATCACAGTCATCCAAGCCTATGCCCCAACCAGTGATGCTGAAGAAGCTGAAGTTGAACGGTTCTATGAAGACCTACAAGACCTTTTAGAACTAACACCCAAAAAAGATGTCCTTTTCATGTTAGGGGACTGGAATGCAAAAGTAGGAAGTCAAGAAACACCTGGAGTAACAGGCAAATTTGGCCTTGGAACGCAGAATGAAGCAGGGCAAAGGCTAATAGAGTTTTGCCAAGAAAATGCACTGATCATAGCAAACACCCTTTTCCAACAACACAAGAGAAGACTCTACACATGGACATCACCAGATGGTCAACACCGTAATCAGATTGATTATATTCTTTGCAGCCAAAGTTGGAGAAGCTCTATACAGTCAGCAAAAACAAGACCAGGAGCTGACTGTGGCTCAGATCATGAACTCCTTATTGCCAAATTCAGACTTAAATTGAAGAACGTAGAGAAAACCACTGGACCATTCATGTATGACCTAAATCAAATCCCTTATGATTATACAGTGGAAGTGAGAAATAGATTTAAGAGATTAGATCTGATAGATAGAGTGCCTGATGAACTATGGATGGAGGTTCGTGACATTGTACAGGAGACAGGGATCAAGACCATCCCCATGGAAAAGAAATGCAAAGAAGCAAAATGGCCGTCTGGGGAGGCCTTACAAATAGCTATGGAAAGAAGAGAAGTGAAAAGAAAAGGAGAAAAGGAAAGATATAAGCATCTGAATGCAGAGTTCCAAAGAATAGCAAGAAGAGATAAGAAGGCCTTCCTAACAACAGAATGGGGAAGACTAGAGATCTCTTCAAGAAAATTAGAGATACCAAGGGAACATTTCATGCAAAGATGGGCTCAACAAAGGACAGAAATGGTATGGACCTAACAGAAGCAGAAGATATTAAGAAGAGGTGGCAAGAATACATGGAAGAACTGTACAAAAAGGATCTTCACGACCCAGATAATCACGATGGTGTGATCACTCACCTAGAGTCAGATATCTTGGAATGTGAAGTCAAGTGGGCCTTAGGAAGCATCACTATGAACAAAGCTAGTGGAGGTGATGGAATTCCAGTTGAGCTGTTTCAAATTCTGAAAGATGATGCTGTGAAAGTGCTGCACTCAATATGCCAGCAAATCTGGAAAACTCAGCAGTGGCCACAGGACTGGAAAAGGTCAGTTTTCATTCCAATCCCAACAAAAGGCAATGCCAAAGAATGTTCAAACTACCACACAATTGCACTCATCTCACATGCTAGCAAAGTAATGCTCAAAATTCTCCAAGCCAGGCTTCAGCAATACGTGAACCGTGAATTTCCAGATGTTCAAGCTGGTTTTCGAAAAGGCAGAGGAACCAGAGATCAAATTGCCAACATCCGCTGGATCATGGAAAAAGCAAGAGAGTTCCAGAAAAACATCTATTTCTGCTTTATTGACTATGCCAAAGCCTTTGACTGTGTAGATCACAATAAACTTGGAAAATTCTGAAAGAGGTGGGAATACCAGACCACCTGACCTGCCCCTTGAGAAACTTATATGCAGGTCAGGAAGCAACGGTTAGAACTGGACATGGAACAACAGACTGGTTCCAAGTAGGAAAAGGAGTACGTCAAGGCTGTATATTGTCACCCTGCTTATTTAACTTCTATGCAGAGTACATCATGAGAAACGCTGGGCTGGAAGAAGCACAAGCTGGAATCAAGTTTGCCAGGAGAAATATCAATAACCTCAGATATGCAGATGACACCACCGTTATGGCAGAAAGTGAAGAGGAGCTAAAAAGCCTCTTGATGAAAGTGAAAGAGGAGAGTGAAAAAGTTGGCTTAAAGTTCAACATTCAGAAAATGAAGATCATGGCATCTGGTCCCATCACTTCATGGGAAATAGATGGGGAAACAGTGGAAACAGTGTCAGACTTTATTTTTGGGGGCTCCCAAATCACTGCAGATGGTGACTGCAGCCATGGAATTAAAAGATGCTTACTCCTTGGAAGAAAAGTTATGACCAACCTAGATAGCATATTGAAAAGCAGAGACATTACTTTGCCAACAAAGGTCCGTCTAGTCAAGGCTATGGTTTTTCCAGTGGTCATGTATGGATGTGAGATTTGGACTGTGAAGAAGGCTGAGTGCCGAAGAATTGATGCTTTTGAACTGTGGTGTTGGGAAAGACTCTTGAGAGTCCCTTGGACTACAAGGAGGTCCAACCAGGCCATTCTGAAGGAGATCAGCCCTGGGATTTCTTTGGAAGGAATGATGCTAAAGCTGAAACTCCAGTACTTTGGCCACCTCATGTGAAGAGTTGACTCATTGGAAAAGACTCTGATGCTGGGAGGGATTGGGGGCAGGAGGAGAAGGGGACGACAGAGGATGAGATGGCTGGATGGCATCACGGACTCGATGGACATGAGTCTGAGTGAACTCCGGGAGATGGTGATGGACAGGGAGGCCTGGCGTGCTGCGATTCATGGGGTCGCAAAGAGTCGGACACGACTGAGCGACTGAACTGAACTGATGTTCACTGATATATACTCACAAATGTTATATCTTCTTGTTGGGTTTGAGCCCTTTGTCATTTTGTAATACCTTCTCTGTCTCTTATTGCAGTTTTTGTCTCACAGTCTCTGTTGTAGAAGCGTAGCTGCCTCAGGCTTTTAGGTTTCCTTTTGTGTTGAATGTTTTTCTGTTCTTTTCTGGTCTACGTGTGTGGTCTGCAGACTCACACCTGCAGTGAGTCTCTTATACACAGAATATCTTGTCTCTCTATCCATTCTGCCGCTCCATGTCTTTCGGAAAAGTTAGTCTATTTAAAGTAATTGCTAGGCATGCACTAATTTGCGATTTTGTTCATTGTTTTCTGGCTCTTTTTCTGGTCCAGGTTCTAAGGTCTTCATTATGCAGGTCTGGATCTGTCCCCTGCACATGCATCTTGAGGGCGAGTCTAGGGCTGGTGTGGATCCATTCTAAGATGACTGACAGTTCCTAGATGTGAGATTCTCAGAAGTAAACCCAAGGACGTCCTGGGCAAGCTGGTATACATTGGTCACCCCAGTTCACACACAGAACTAGGGGACTCAGAACCCCTCTGAAGGTACTTCTCTAGGATTTCCCTACCCTCTCCCTTCTGCAGGGGGCCCTCTCCTGGTTCCTCTGGCCAGAATGACCGAGTTTATCATGGGGTTTTAGCTGTCCGGTCATGTGGTTCTGGGGCTGGAGCTTTGAGCTTTGAACGAAATGAGAGGGGAAAACAGGCAGTTCACCCCTTTATAGTCACTTCTGTGTTTTGACTACACTCTGCTTTTGTCCACTTTTCAGGGTCTTTTGTATTTTGTTTGGCATTTTTAGATCAGCAGGAGAGAGAGGCTTTTTAAAACTGGTAATAAGATTTACCGTCTGAACCGTTTATAAGTGTACAGTTCAGGGGCATTCACGGTATTGTGCAGCCGTCATCATCACCTCCCTCCAGAACGCTTTCATCCTCCCAGATGGAACTGTCCCCACTGATACCCGAACTTCTCATCCCCCCCCAGCCCCTGGTAATGTTGAAAGATGCAGGTTTTTAAAGCCAGTGTTTGCAAGATGTTTATTAATGTTCCGTTGGCCAAAGCAAGTCACATGGCCGAGTCCAGCCTGAAGGGGATAGAGAAATGGGAGGCGCGGCCTGGGTGGCCGTGTGGTGTGGAAGCAAGAGCACCTGCGTGGGTCTCAGGAGAAGCCGTGAGTGAGACCCTGGCTGCTGGGAGCAGGTGGGTGGGAGCCCTCAGGGGCTCAGTACTCCTGTCGTTGGGATCCCTCCCCTAGGGAAACCTGACCTCTGATTTCACCCACCTGCTGTATGGGCGGTGGGAGTGGGAGGGATGGGGGCGAGGCTAGGGGTGGGAGGGGGATTTCAGCAAGGCTCCCCCACCCTCAGCAGCGCTGTGCAGTTATATCTGTTTTCTTTTTCTCTCTGCCTTCTATAACCCCTAAGGACAGTCAGGAAATGAACTTCAAAGCCACACCCTGGGATGCCCACCCAGGTCCGGACTGGGAGTGGTGGGGGAGGTCCTGCCCCAGCCCCCTTCCAGCCTGTTCCTCCAGGACCGGAGGCCTGGAGGGGCTCAGCTGGTCAGGACACTCTCAGGGGGTGCAGGGCGCACCTTCAGGACTTGTTGGGACCGGCGGGGGTGCCCACAGTTTATTAAGTGGATGCTGGCGGGCAGGGCCAGGCCTGGAAGGCAGCTGAGAGGCCCCTTCGGGCTGCTGGGTGGGCTCCTCTTCACCCACTGCTGCTTGGGTGCTCCGTTCCCTCCCCCACCCTGTTCACGTCTCTGTTCCTTCTCCGCCTCAGCAGGCTCTTGGCCCTTGATGACCTCCTGGCTCTCCCTGGTCCTCCGGTAGCCAGGGTCCAGTGACTCCAGAGCAGAGAATCTGATTGGCTCAGCCCATCCTCGCAGACCAGCCCCCATTGGACGGTGTCTCAGCCTATGAGGGGGCTGCCCTGAGCTGAGGCATCTGCCTTGGTTCGATCTGCTGGGGCATCAGGGCCCTGGGGGCAGGACCACGTCCCCGCCGGTGCAATCGAGGCGGCACGGCCTGCCTTCCATCCCGCTGGCCATCTGTACTGGCTGTGTGGCCGCCAGGAAGGCACGTCCCCTCTCTGAGCCCTGGTTTCCGCGTCCCCTTGTTGCACTCTGGATAGAGCTTCAAGGGTGCAGGCTTGGGGAGGCCTGAGTGCGGGGTTCAGGGCGGGTCAGGGTCGGCACGGTCACTGTGACTCTCCTCGGAGGGGCTGTGTTCTGAGGCCTGTGAGGAGGACTCCCTCCTGGCCCGGCAGCCTTCTGGGGGCTCGCTGCCTCTGCCGTTTCTTCCTAGGAGCGGATGCGAAAGGGGGCGGCGGCCCCACAGTCCCTGAGGACCCTGCGCGCCCCGGGCTCCCGCAGCTCCCGCGCCGCCCGCAGCTCCTGGAGGAGGACCGAGCGCCCAGCGAGGAAGTGGCCGCCGCAGATGGAGGGGACGCCGCGGCGCCAGAGGGACCCCCGGGCGAGCCCCCGGCCGAGGCCTCCGCGGCGCCCCCAGCCCAGGCCCAGGCCGTGGCCGCGGGCGAGGCCCTGCCAATGCCCAAGGCGGCGGCCGGTGGGGTCCCCAACATCGGCTTCGTGGGCGAGCCCCCGCCCTACGCCCCGCCGGACCCCAAGGCCGCGCACCTGCTCTACCCGCCGCCCTTCTCACCGCCGGTGCTCTTCCCGCCCGCGCCGGCCGCCCCGGCCCTGTACCCGCCGCCCGCACCGCTCTTCCCCGCGCCTGCCGCACAGCCGCTCTTCGCGACCTTCCCGGTGGTGAGTCAGCCCGCGGGGACCCCCGTCTCCCCCCAGCCACCCTTGCAGAGGACACAGCTGTGCCCTGGGGGCGCAACAGAAAGGGGCTTCCTCCGCCTAGGGAGTGGGCGAGACTGAGCGGCCTCGCAGGAGCCGGGGGTCATTTGAGCTGGGTTCTGCAGAATGAACAGGAGTGTTCAGGGAGAGGCGAGGAGGAGAGCCCAGCACAGGCGTTGCAGGGTGGCCAAGGCTGGTGCATCCTGGGAGTGAGGGTGGTTGGTCCAACTTATTGAGGAGCGGATAGGAAGAGGTGGGGGTTCCATTGTGAGGGACCCCAGGGCCTTTATTAGGGGATGAGTTGATACAGATTTTTAGAAAAACCCTGGCCCCTGGCTGCCTGTGGAGGAGAGCTTTGAGGTCTCCAGCACCTCTCCCCACCTCGGTGTGGAACACTGGAGGATTCTGGGGGGCTGCGTGACAGGTCGGGGTGCTGAGCGGGCAGGAATGGGGCCTTGCTCCCCGGGCAGCCTGCATCCTGGCTGGGTGAGGCTGGGAGGTGGCTGGAGTGACAGCGCCGTGGCGGTCGCTGACCGCGTCCTCATCCTGGTGTCTGGAGGCTACGGCCCGCTCTCTTACCACGCCATGGCCTCTTCCCCGGCAGTACAACAGCCCCGTGGCAGGCGTGCCAGCCCCGGCCCCGGCAGAACACAGGCCTCTGCCCAAGGACTACATGATGGAGTCTGTGCTGGTGACCCTCTTCTGCTGTCTGCTCACTGGGCTCATCGCCATCGTCTACTCCCATGAGGTAGGAGGGCGTGGGGTGGGGGGTACCCTGGTGCAGCCTCCAGGCCTGCCGTGCCCAGGTCCCCAGTGTTCCCCCCCACCCCCGAGAAGGCTGGCAGAATTGGGAGATCGGTGCCCAGTTGTCTGGGATCCTGGCCGCCTCCTCTGCTGTCTCTGCCCCTTACCACTCAAGATCTGCTCTAGAAGATTCCACTGAAACAGTTCACACTGGCAGTGTGAATGATTCAGGTCCAGGGGACCGCCCATCCCGTGGGGCTTGTGTTTCAACTTAGATTAAAAAAAAAATTTTATTTGATTTGGGCTCTGGTGGGTTTTTGCTGTTGCTTGGACTTTCCTGAGTTGCAGGGAGCAGGGGCTCCTCTTGGTTGCGGTGCGTGGGCTTCTCTTGTTATGGAGCGCGGGCTCCAGGGCACGCGGTCTTCACTAGGTGCAGCCAGGGGCTCACTAGTTGTGGTTCCCAGGCTCTGGAGCACAGGCCAGTAGTTGTGGCACGGGGGGGCCTGCTTGCTCCATGGCGTGCGGGATCTTCCCAGATCCGGGACCAAACCCACGTCTCCTGCATTGGAAGGCGGATTCTATACCATGGAGCCACCAGGGAGGCAGCAGGGGCTTGTGTGTAATCTGTCCATCTGCTCGTTTATTCTACCCACCCACCTCTGTCTGTCCTTCCCAGCTACCCATCTCTCCGTTCACCTGCTACCCACTTTTCCATCCACCATCTGTCTAGTCTCCATCTATTCATCCACCCACCCCGTTCATCTGTTAACGCACCTGTCTGTCCACTCAGCCATCCGCCTGTCTGTCTATCCACCATCCACCCACCTGGCATCTCGATTACACCCTTTCTTCTTCCTCCCTCCCCGCCATTCCTGACCTTGGCTCGGCATGAGGCTGTCCTAATAGCAGGAAGGCCCTGGGGCTTCTGTTCAAGGCTGACCCGATGAGAGCCCTGATATTCCCTGGAGGTCAGGCTCCCCAGTTGTAAGCAAGACGGGACTGGGGCGGGGGGCTGAGTGAGGACCGGGCCCCTCAGAGGTGCGATTCTGCAGGCTGCTGCCTGCTTGTCAGTTCTGGCTCTGCCACCAGCTGCGGGGCCCTGGGGCGGGTCACTTAACTTCTCTGAGCCTTTGTTTGCTCATCTTCAAAGAGGGGCCAATGATGATATCGAACTCGGGGTGGTTGTGCAGATGGTGAGGGACGGGCCTGGAGTGCGGATGTGGGTCAGGCCTGCAGCCAGTGCCCGGGAGCTGGCCGCCACCGCCTCGATCGCTGCTGCCCCTGTGTGAGCCGTGGCCTGGACAAGCCCCCGACCCCCTCGCGGAGTCAGCTGTCCAGTCTGTGCGCTGGGGCTGGGCGGGCTCCGGGGTGTCGCCGGGAGGGAGCACGGGGCCTGGGTCTACTCACTGCTCCTCTGGTCTCGTTGCAGACCCGCGCGGCCCTGGCCCGGGGGGACCTGGCCCAGGCTCAGGAGGCCTCTCGCAAGGCCCGCTCGCTGGTGCTCTTCAGCCTGCTCTTCGGGGTCTTCGTGTCCACCAGCTGGGTTATCTACGTGGTGGTCGCGCTCTACCTGCCTTGAGGGCTGCTGGCTCCCCTGGGGACTCCGGGTCCTTGGCCAGGCTCCTTCTGTGGACTTGAATTCCCGCCGGCGGCCACCTGTCACCTAGAGGGGACCCAGGCGGGAGGCCGGAAGACGGTGGGCTCTGCAGTCCACGGCACCCCTGTGGCCGGGCCTTGGCATCCTGGCCTGAGGGGGCCCCAGTGCCCCGGTGGCTCCAGCTGGGGGACGGGGGCCAGCGCCTCCATGCCCAGGCCTTCTCCTGACCCTGAGGGACCAGCACCCTCCTCTCCTCAGAGTCGCTGGCAAGGACGTTGCCACCTCCGGCCGTCCGTGCCTGCAGGGCCTAGCTGCCCGGCTCTCGCCCTCCCTGTGGGAGCTGAGAGGAGCAGCCTCCCCTCTCCTGGGTTGCTCCTGCCCCACCCGGGAGGCAGCCTCTCTCTCTCCTGCTGACCCTTCGCCCCAAAGCCCAGGCCATGGTGGTCGGTCAGTGGACGCACAGCAACACGCCGGGCGGAGGGTCTCGTGGCTGCTTCGGGAGCGTTGCTGGCCCTGGTCCCTTCAGGGGCTCTGGGGTTCCCCCTCTTGGCCCTCCGGGATGCTGTTCTCTGCCCACACTGCCGTGGTGTCTGACTCGTGCACATGGGCTGGAGCAGGGCAGGAATCTCTATCGGGTCTTTCCTGGCCAAAGGTGACAGCAGAGTGGGGATGTCCACCCGCACGGTGAAGAGGAGGGGACCTTGGCAGAGTCACGAAGGTGGACAGCTCCGGGGGGCTCTCTGAGCGCCCACTGGGTGCCGGTCACCGCCCTGGCACTCGCCAGGACCGGGAACTGAAGCAGGAGCACATCCCGTCTTGACCCTTGGGATGCTCCTGGAGCCTGGGAGATACGGATGCAGAAGAGAGGCAGGACGCTGCGTGGAGCTTGAGAGGTGGCCTCGTTGTCCAGGCCACAGGGCTGGCCCAGATTAAGGCTCTCAAACCCTAAAATGCATGATCGTCATGAAAGAGGGGGAGTAAACGGGATTTAGGGGTCCATAGACGCTGGACAGCCATAGCAACTCCTGTCACTAAACTCTTCTAAGTAAAATCAAAATAGAAATCACGTAGACCAGTGTGCCACTAGCCCGAAAGCCTATAGGAAACACCTGGGATCCTTGTTAAAGTGCGGATCCTCATTCCCTAAGTAGGGCCCGAGATCCTGCAGTTCTCATTTCTGCTCCCAGGTGCCACTGAGCCTGGTAAATTGGACCAACTTTATGTGGTTAAAACCATTAAATCAGGACCAAGCCAAGGACGCCCCCTAGAGTCTCTGCTCAGCACTGTTGTGAGGTTCTAGCTAATGAAACGCAGCAAAAAATGAAATTTGTAGTATGAAAACTAGAAGAGAAAAAATGATGCTCTGGCTAGAATATGCAAGCGCCCATGAAAAATTAGAATAAGAGGACTCAGAAAAGTGATTATAGTAGTCAGTAGCAATATTCAGTTAAAAGTGGAAAAAATGTAAAATTCCACTCAATAGTGATTAAAAAACAGTAAAACTTAGGCATAAATTTAACAGGAAAAAAGAGAACAATTTTTTTAGAAGGAAAGTACATGTGTTATAAGATGCCATACAAGGAGTCTGGGACAGCTAGTGTTTGAAAAAAACAAAACCCTGTGCCTCTAAAAAGAGCAAAGAACAAAGTATCTGCATATAAAGATGTAATATCATAAAATATCTAGCTTTCTTAAACAGACTTAATGAAATTCCAACAAGAAAGCTAAGCTTCTAAAACTGACAAAGATGTTTAAAAAATTAATATGGAAGGAAAATGTGCAAAAATTGCTAATTTTTTCAGTTTAATGAGGGAAAACTGTCTTCACCAGATTTTGAAACTTACGATAAAGCTACAGTAAACGCAGAGTGCAGCATGGCTTTGCCTCAGAGCTGGAATGGTGAAACATAGAAAGCCCAGGAAACACTCCAGGTGTACGTGGGACAATAATTCCTGGCCCAGAGAGCATTTTAGTTGAGTCAGGGTGGACAGCAAGCAGAGTTGGCTAACTGGTTGGAAAAAAAATGATTCTCCTCCTATTGTATAAATAAATTCCAGATGGGTTACAGAGCTAAGTAGTATGAAATAAAAGTGTACTAATCTTATATGAAGCTTAGGGGAGTATTTTTATAATTTCAGGGTATTAGGCAGTGTGGAAGGGGCGGCCTCCCGCAATCTGGAATACTTCTGAGGAAAAGACTGGTAGCTTTTGAGTTCTGTGTGTTAGGGAAGAACTTACTTAAACCATCGGATGATTTTTACTTATCAGATTGGAAAACGTTAGAAAGATTGATTCCGGAGTTGGTGAAACCTTGACCCTCTCATTTGTTGCTAGGGAGGTGTGCATTGCTACCCTCTTTGTAGAAAACAGACTATGGTATTTGTTAGTGATACGTGTTCAGTTCAGTCGCTCAGTCGTGTCTGACTCTTTGCGACCCCATGAATGGCAGCACGCCAGGCCTCCCTGTCCATCACCATCTCCCGGAGTTCACTCAGACTCACGTCCATCGAGTCCGTGATGCCATCCAGCCATCTCATCCTCGGTCGTCCCCTTCTCCTGCCCCAATCCCTCCCAGCATCAGTCATCACGTACACGGAGTGACATGTGTACTAGGTATTAATGTGCATGTGCGTGCAGAGACCAGAGTCTGGGAGGGTGTGTTCCAAGCTGCGGAGGGTGACTGCCTTTGGGGAGGGACTGGCACCCGTGCCACACGTCGCTGAAGTTTAAAATGGGGTGTATTCATGGGTTGTGCAATTAAAAAACAACTGGAAAAAACGCGAGTGCCTTTTGACCCAGTCATTCCAGTTTTGGGATCCTCCAGGGTCGAAGAAGCCATCCATCTGGACAGACACTTGTCAGCGTTGTTACTGAAGGGCCCTGAAGGAGAGCTGGTTGGGGCAACTCTGGAATGAAAGCTCTGATGACACTGGGGCACGTCCTATTTTGGGGATGTTAAAATACACGTCTTAGTGTCACAGCGGGGTGGCGTTGAGATGTTTGACCTTGGAGAGTGGTGGAGAAAGGCCTTCCTGAGAAGGCTGAGTGTGGATGCGGCCGTCCCCAGGTGGTCCCATCATTTTGCGTTCCCACCAGCACCTGTTGGGGGTCCCAGTTGCTCCACAAACTCATCAGTCCCTGGTTTTTGTCGATCTGTTACATTTTAGGGCTTCTGGTTATTAAAACTATGGTGATATTTCAGTGTGGCTTTAATCTGCATTTTGCTGACTAATGGGTGATATTGGGCTTTTAATCATGCTCATCAGCTACGATGGTGATCTGATGATGTCTTCAGATATGATGATCGCTTTTAAAATACTATCTATTTTTGGCTGCTCTGGGTCTTCGCTGCTCTTGAGCGGGTGTTCTCTAGTTGCGGTGAGCGGGGGCTCCTCACTGCGGGGCACAGCCTTTGGTAGTTGCAGCTTGTAGGCTCAGCTGTTGCAGTGCCTGGGGCTAGGTGCTCTGCCGCATGTGGGATCTTCCCAGATCAGGGATGGAACCCGTGTCTCCTGAGTTGGCAGGCGGATTCTTCCCCACTCCGCCACCAGGGAAGTTCTGGATCGCTTGTGCTTGTTCAAGTCTTGAGCCTGTTTCTGGGCTGGATTGTCTTTCTCTTATCAGTTCAGAGGAGTTCTTTGGTGCTTTCTAGGTATGAGTCTGGTGTGAGATTCAGGGATTGCAAATACCTTCTACTTTTGTAGGTTCCCTCTTTACTCCCTTAATGGTGTTGTCGGATGGAAAGTTCTGAACTGTAATTATGCAGATTTATCTTTTCCTTTACGGATTATGTTCTTTTGGCTTTAGAAAAATTTCCCTGCCCCTGGGTCATGATCAGATATTCTCTTTTGTTGTTTCGAGATCTAGAAGCATTATTGGTCTCTTTTTATATTGTTTTCAGATTTCCACCCAGCTGGACTAGATCCTAGAGGTCCATTTGTCTGTTTTGCTTACCACAATCATACTTCATGTCTGAGACTTGATAGTAAGTCTTGCCATTGAGTGGGTCAGGTCCTCACACCGTCTTTGAGGGTCTGGATCATTTAAAATCATTTGCATGTACAGTCAATTTTAGAATTAACAATCCGCCTCCTAGAAGCACCGGGATGCTGACTGTGACCGCTTTAAGTCTAGAGCGTCACATGGGGAAGCAGACATCTTCATAGCATTGTTTTTCCAGCAAACATGGTGACTCTCCTTATGTATAAGAGGTTGTTGAAACAGTTCCCTTGATTTTTTTGTGTGTGTATATGCACAAAATCTGCACATCTTTTGTTAGTATCCATAGGGTATTTGATTTTTTTGAGACTATTATAAATATGATCACTTTTATTTTTGTTACTTGCTAATGTACAAAAATGCAATTGATTCTTGGCTTTGAATCCAGCACCTTTTTCTAAATTCACTTATTCTGGTAACTTATCTGGAAATTCTGTTGGATTTTCAATTTGCACAGTCCCTTCTATGTATAGTATTATCATCTATTTATATAATGAGTTTTTTGTTTTCCTTTCCAGTCCTTACTCTCCTTACACTGGTTGGGACCCCAAGTACAATGCCAGGTAGCAGAGCTGACAGGGGCAACCTTCTTTTTCCTTGTTTCAAAAGGAAGGCTTCCACATGTCCTGTTAAGGAAGAACTCTTCTATTCCTATTTTGCTAAGAGTTTGTGTGTGTGTATGTTTAATTACACTTTCTAATCATGCACGGGGGAATTCCCTGTGGTCTTGTGGTTGGGACGTAAGCCTCCATTGCAGGCAGGATCCCTGGTCAGGAACTAAGATCCTGTGAGCCACTCAGATTAGTGCAAAAAAAAAAAAAAATCCATGCACAGATACTGAATTTTATTACTTTTATAAATCTGCTGAGAAAGTTATCTCACTTACTCTGTTAATATGGCAACTTCATGTTGATTTTCAAATGTTAAGGTAACTTTTCACTCCTGGAACAAACCATCCTGATCATGACGTATTATCCTTTTCAGTACAGGATGGACTGTTTCTGGATATTTTGTTTAGGATTTTTGGTGCCTGTATTCAAAAGTGAAGATGATCTGTAATTTCATTCTTATTTGTGGCTTTGATAGCAGGGCTGCTACGCGAGCTGGGGAGGGATTTCCTTTTGGGAGTGTTGAGTAAGATCAGTCATTTCGTAGTGCTCTCGAGAGGGACACGTAAAGCTCCCCTCTAGCATCACAGATTTGTTCATTTCTCCACATCGGCTCTTGCCTTAGGTATTCTGAGGCTATGTAGTCAGATGCAATGCCAAAGCCTTTGACTGTCTGGATCACAATAAACTGTGGAAAATTCTGAAAGAGATGGGAATACCAGACCACCTGACCTGCCTTTTGAGAAACCTGTATGCAGGTCAGGAAGCAACAGTTAGAACTGGACATGGAACAACAGACTGGTTCCAAATAGGAAAAGGAGTACATCAAGGCTGTGTATTGTCACCCTGCTTATTTAACTTATATGCAGAGTACATCATGAGAAACGCTGGGCTGGAAGAAGCACAAGCTGGAATCAAGATTGCTGGGAGAAGTATCAATAACCTCAGATATGCAGATGACACCACCCTTATGGCAGAAAGTGAAGAGGAGCTAAAAAGCCTCTTGATGAAAGTGAAAGAGGGGAGTGAAAAGTTGGCTTAAAGCTCAACATTTAGAAAACGAAGATCATGGCATCTGGTCCCATCACTTCATGGGAAATAGATGGGGAAACAGTGGAAACAGTGTCAGACTTTATTTTTGGGGGCTCCCAAATCACTGCAGATGGTGACTGCAGCCATGAAATTAAAAGACGCTTACTCCTTGGAAGGAAAGTTATGACCAACCTAGATAGCATATTGAAAAGCAGAGACATTACTCTGCCAACAAAGGTCCGTCTAGTCAAGGCTATGGTTTTTCCAGTGGTCATGTATAGATGTGAGAGTTGGACTGTGAAGAAAGCTGAGCTCCGAAGAACTGATGCTTTTGAACTGCGGTGTTGGGAAAGACTCTTGAGAGTCCCTTGGACTGCAAGGAGATCCAACCAGTCCATTCTGAAGGAGATCAGCCCTGGGATTTCTTTGGAAGGAGTGATGCTAAAGCTGAAACTCCAGTACTTTGGCCACCTCATGTGAAGAGTTGACTCATTGGAAAAGACTCTGATGCTGGGAGGGATTGGGGGCAGGAGGAAAAGGGGACGACAGAGGATGAGATGGCTGGATGGCATCACAGACTCGATGGATGTGAGTTTGAGTGAACTCCAGGAGATGGTGATGGACAGGGAGGCCTGGCGTGCTGCGATTCATGGGGTCTCAAAGAGTACTGAGCCACTGAACTGAACCAAACTGAATCAGATGCAGTGCGAAGAGGCATATATATTTAGAAATAGTTAAATCTTTCTGTTGCATGTACCTTATAGCTTTCCAGGGATCACTTTAACTCCAGTAGTGTCTTTTCCTTTTTTTTAATATTAATATAGCTATGCTAATTTTTGGGCGGCTGTATTTGAAAATAAAAGTATGGAAAAAGACATGCTCTGCTTTCTGTCTGAACCTTTAGATTTTAGGTAGATACATCTTGTTAACAGCACACAGATTTTTGTCTGACAGTCTGCCTTCCAACTAGAGAACGTAGTCCGTCTATTTATTGTAGTTTGCTTTCTACTGCTTTGCTGCTCCCGCCAGTGCTATGCTTCTCCTTCCTTGCCTTTTATTTATTTTTCAGTTCAGTTCAGTCTCTCAGTCGTGTCCGACTCTTTGCGACCCCATGGACCACAGCACACCATGCTCCTCTGTCCATCACCGATTCCCAGTGCTTGCTCAAACTCCTGTCCATCGAGTCAGTGATGCCATCCAACCATCTCATCCTCTGTCGTCCCCTTCTCCTCCTGCCTTCAATCTTTCCCAGCATAAGGGTCTTTTCCAGTGAGTCAGCTCTTTGCATCAGGTGGCCAAAGTATTGGAGTTTCAGCTTCAGCATCAGTCCTTCCAATGAATATTCAGGACTGATTTCCTTTAGGATGGACTGGTTGGATCTCCTTGCAGTCCAAGGGACTCTCAAGAGTTCTGCAACACCACAGTTCAAAAGCATCAATTCTTCGGGGCTCATTTTTCTTTATAGTCTAGCTCTCACATCCATACATGACTACTGGGAAAACCATAGCTTTGATTAGACAGACCTTTGTTGGAAAAGTAATGTCTCTGCATTTTAATATGCTGTCTAGGTTGGTCATAACTTTTTTCCAAGGATCAAGCGTCTTTTAATTTCATGACTGTAGTCACCATCTGCAGTGATTTGGGAGCCCCAAAATAGTCTGTCACTGTGTACACCGTTTGCCCATTGATTTACCATGAAGTGATGGGACCAGATGCCAGATCTAGTTTTCTGAATGTTGAGTTTTAAGCCAACTTTTTCACTCTCCTCTTTCACTTTCATCAAGAGGCTCTTTAGTTCTTCTTCGCTTTCTGCCATAACAGTGGTGTCATCTGCATATCTAAGGTTATTGATATTTCTCTCGGCAATCTTGATTCCAGCTTATGCTTCATGAGTCCAGCATTTCTCATGATGTACTCTGCATATAAGTTAAATAAGCAGGGTGACAATATACAGCCTTGACATACTCCTTTCCCAATTTGGAACTGGTCTGTTCCATGTCCAGTTCTAACTGTTGCTTCTTGACCTGCGTATAGATTTCCCAGGAGGCAGGTCAGGTGGTCTGGTATTCCCATCTCTTTAAGAGTTTTCCACAGTTTATGTGATCCACACAGTCAAAGGCTTTGGCCTAGTCAATTAAGCAGAAGTAGATGTTTTTCTGGAACTCTCTTGCTTTTTCAATGATCCAGTGGATGTTGGCAATTTGATCTCTGGTTCCTCTGCCTTTTCTAAATCCACCTTGAACATCTGGAAGTTCACGGTTCACGTATTGCTGAACCCTGGCTTGGAGAATTTTGAGCATTACTTTGCTAGCATGTGAGATGAGTGCAATTGTGTGGTAGTTAGAGCATTCATTGGCATTGCCTTTTGTTGAGATTGGAATGAATTCTGACCTTTTCCAGTCCTGTAGCCACTGCTGAGTTTTCCAGATTTGCTGGCATATTGAGCGCAGCACTTTCACAGCATCATCTGTCAGGATTTGAAATAGCTCCACTGGAATTCCATCACTTTCACTAGCTTTGTTCATAGTGATGCTTCTTGAGGCCCACTTGACTTCACATTCCAGGATGTCTGGCTCTAGGTGAGTGATCACACCATCATGATTATCTGGGTCGTGAAGATCCTTTTTGTATAGTTCTGTGTATTCTTGCCACCTCTTCTTAATATCTTCTGCCTCTGATAGGTCCATACTGTTTCTGTCCTTTATTGTGCCCATCTTTAAGTTGCCATCTGAAAAGTTCCCTTGGTATCTCTAATTTTCTTGAAGAGATCTCTAGTCTTTCCCATTCTATTGTTTTCCTGTTTCTTTGCATTGATCACTAAGGAAGGCTTTCTCCTTGCTATTCTTTGGAACTCTGCATTCAGATGGGTATATCTTTCCTTTTCTCCTTTGCCTTTTGCTTCTCTTCTTTTCATAGCTATTTGTAAGGCCTCCTTAGACAGCCATTTTGCCGTTTTGCATTTCTTTTTCTTGGGGATGGTCTTGATCACTGCCTTCTGTACAATGTCACGAACCTCCGTCCATAGTTCTTCAGGCACTCCCTGGAATCTGTTTGTCCACTTCCACTGTATAGTCATAAGGGATTTGATTTAGGTCATACCTGAATGGTCTAGTGGTTTTCCCTACTTTCTTCAATTTAAGTCTGAATTTGGTAATAAGGAGTTCAAATTTAAGTCTGAATTTGGTAATAAGGAGTTCCTGATCTGAGCCATAGTCAGCTCCCAGTCTTGTTTTTGTTGACTGTATAGAGCTTCTCCATCTTTGGCTGCAAAGAATATAATCAGTCTGATCTCGGTGTTGACAATCTGGTGATGTCCATGTGTAGAGTCTTGTGTTGTGGGAGGGTGTTTGCTATGATCAGTCTGTTCTCTTGGGAAAACTCTATTAGCCTTTGCCCTGCTTCATTCTGTGTTCCAAGGCCAAATTTACCCGTTACTCCAGGTATCTCCTGATTTCCTACTTTTGCATTCCAGTCCCCTATGATAAAAAGGACATCTTTTTTGAGTGTTAGTTCTAGAAAGTCTTGTAGGTCTTCCTAGAACTGTTCAACTTCAGCTTCTTCAGCATTACTGGTTGGGGCACAGACTTGGATTCCTGTGATATTGAATGGTTTGCCTTGGAAATGAACAGAGACCATTCTGTCATTTTTGAGAATGCTTCCAAGTACTGCATTTCAGACTGTTTTGTTGACCATGATGGCTACTCCATTTCTTCTACGGGGTTCTTGCCCACAGTAGTAGATATAATGGTCATCTGACTTAAATTCACCCATTCCTGTCTATTTTAGTTCGCTGATTCCTAGAATGTCTACATTCACTCTTGCCATCTCCTGTTTGACCACTTCCAATTTACCTTGATTCATGGACCTAACATTCCAGGTTCCTATGCAATATTGTTCACCAGTCACATCCACAACTGCGTGTTGTTTTTGCTTTGACTCCATGTCTTCATTCTTTCTGGAGTTATTTTTAACCATTATTTATAGCTATTTATTTTTACACGTTATTTTAAACATTATGTTTGGCTGTGCTGGGTCTTCATCGCTGTACAGGCTTTTCTCTAGTTGCAGTGAGCCGGGGCTCCTCTCGTTGCGTGTGTGTCCTTCTCATTGTGGTGTCTTCTCCTGTTGTGGAGTGTGGGCCCCGGGGTGAGCGGGCTCAGGTGTTGTGGCTCCTGGGCTCTACTGCACAGGCTCAGGAGTTGTGGAACATGGGCTTTATGGCTCTGGCACGTGGGATCTTCCTGGAGCAAGGATTGAACCCATGTCTCCTGTGTTGTCAGGCAGATTCTTCACCACTGAGCCACCAGAAGTACCCCCTTTGCCCTCTTTTAAATCAATTTTCTTAACTCCATTTCATCCTCTCTGCTGGCTTGGCAGTAATGCACTCCTTCCCTCTATAGTGGTTCCCAAAAGAGAACACACTTGTGTTCTTCCGAAAGCGTGGTACTTTTCTTCCCTTTCTAAACAATTCAAGAGTCAACTCAAGAATCCTCTGCTTGTGTCTTCTTCCACTGTTGATATGGATTTTAGTTTTCCCTATGTGAAACCGCATGAGACAGTTGTTTGATACAGTTCATGCTCATTTAGGTTTACCACATGTTGACTGTTTTTGCGGCTCTGTCCTCCTCCCCTGCATGTCTGATTTTCCATTTGGGATGATTTCTGTTCGGCCTGAAAACATTGTTCCTTCTTGTCTCGATGTAGGTCTGCTGGCGATGAACTGGTTTTGTTCTTCTGACAGTGTCTTGATTGTTTGCCTTCATCCTTGAAAGGGATTTAGAGTAAATACAGAAGTATGACCGGTGATTTTCTTTTCAGCACTGAAGAGACACCATTGGCGTCTGTCCCCAGGCACTTCTGTTGGGGAGCCTCACTTACTGTGCCTTTGATGGTAATGTGTTTTCCCCTCCCTTGTCTACCTGTTCTTTTCGTTTTTGTCTTTCAGGCTAGGACCATGCCGCGCTTAGACGTGTGCTCTTGCCCTCCCTGTCCGTGGGTCCAGCCAGCCTCGGGTCACGTACTATGTTTCAGATTTGGGGTGCTGACCCCCGGGGGCAGAGGGCTGACTCTGGGACTGGAGTTTGGTATCCAAAACGGGTCTTGAATCCAGTCCCCTGTAGGTACTAAGGGACCTTAGTATTTTAAAGTATTTCTTTTTAATTATCCCGCTTGGCATTCATAAGGCTTCTTGGATTTAGGGCTTGATGTTTTCCAGTCAATCAGAAGGCACAAACTATGGAGTAATTTGAACAGAGAAAGATTTTAATGGAAAGAATTATTAACTGTAAAGGGAAGGCTAAAGTTCCACTGGGGTGAAGATGAATACCCCAGGAAAGCGGGTAGGCCCTCAGGTAGGTGCTTAGGAGGGCACGAACCCAGGGCCAGGATTCAGAGCTTGTTGTTGGAGAAGCTGTGGTCACAGCCGTCCGCAGGGTGGAGAAACACTGGCTCACGCCGGCCAGAGCTGGTTCAGCGCTGAGGCTGAGGCTGGGCACAGAGGGTGGCACCCGGCCTGGGGACCACAGCGAGGTGACCAGGTCGGGACCGCAGGCTTGCCGAGAGATGGCCAGGTTGAGGGGGGAGCGTGGCTGGGGAACAAGGTGCTGGACGTCTGCAGACACGTGCCTCTAGTCGCCCTGAGGTCACAGAAGAAAGAAGCGGTCTCCACTCCAGGGGCCGCCACCACCTACAGTCTCCCGGCAGCGACAAAACCCTGCACTTCTCTGCACACGAGAAGCGCTCATGGCCGAGTCGCAAGCATGAGGAATAAGAAATTGACCACCGGCACAATCGATTTTGGAAAACCTTTTGAAAAAACAGCTTTATTGAGGTATGATCTGCATGTCCTTTTGAGTACAATGATACGTGGAGGACGTTTGCAGAACTGTGTAACCACCATCACTCATCAGTTTTAAACAGTCCCATCACCCCGAAAGCGCCCCCGTCGTGTGCTGCAGTCTGTGCCTACTTCCAGGCGCTGCCGGGCTGCCCTGTCTCCAGCCTTGCTGTTTGTGCACATTTCGTTTAAACAGAAGCAGGAAGCGTTTCTGAGGTTCATGTGTGTTGCGGGTCAGTTCTTTTTTTTTTTTTTTTGAATTGCTGAATGGCGTCCTGTTGTACGGAAGCACATTGGCTTGTCCTTTTACCAGCCGATGGCCGTCTGCACTCCTTCCACTTTGGGTCTGCTGTGAACCACACTGCTGTGAACATCGCTTCCACTCTGCAGCTTCCCCTTTTGCCGTTGGTACTGCAGTTACACAGACGACCTCTCAACCCCACGTCTCTTCCCACCTTGGCTTTTGTCCTTGTGTCTCTTCACGCTTCATCCGGCCCGAAGCCCCTGAACTACCTCCGGTTCACTAATGCTGTCCAACATGTTCACTGAGTTCCTTGCATCAGCTGATGGCAGAGTTTTTTGGTTTTAGAATTTCCATTTGTCCTCTGTTTCTGTGTTCCGACTATTTGCCTCAACTCTCAATTCTGGCTTACACCGAGATCAGAGTAAGCATCTTGCTTTTGCGTCTATCCCTGCTAACTGCGGAATCCCTGCCCCTGCAGATCTGACTCTGTCCGTCGTTTCTGGCCTGGATCTGTCCGTGTCTCTTGCCCTCTGTGTTCCTGGTTATTGTTGTATCAGTTCAGTTCAGTCACTCTTTGTGACCCCACGGACTGCAATATGCCAGGCCTCCCTGTCCATCACCAACTCCCGGAGCTTGCTCGTTCATTGTTGTTGTATATGACACATGGAATAACTGGAGGCTGAGGATGACGTCCGCCTCCTCCAGTGAGGCCCTGCATTTACCCCGGCAGGTATGGAGGTGCTAACGTTCCACTTGCAGGGACCGAGATGGTCTGAAGCCGGCTTGGCCCCGCGAGGGCTGGGGTACTCATCATCATGGTCATGCTTTTATACCTGGAAGGTTCCCTTGAGGGGTCTCAAAGTGTAGTCAGTTCTGGACTGTCTTCTGCTGTTTTATATCTTCCTCTTGTCAGAAGTGCTGCTGAGCCTCTTAAGACACCTCTTTTGGAATTGGCAGGAATGTGACCCCAACTGTCAGCTTCATGGATTTCTGCCCAGTAATTCTTCTCTTGCTAGCTCTCAGATGGATTCAGGCCTGGATTTTAAAATACTTGGTTCAGCTTTCCTAGCAGGGGAGCTGGTCTGAATTACCTAGCATGCCATTCCCAGAAATGGAAATTCCCTCTTAAATATTTTTAGAATAAGCTTGTCAAGAACCATATAAAATCCTGGCAACTAGTAAAGTCTTTATTATTTTTAAAAATAATTTGTCTGCTTCCTTTTGGCTGTGCCAGGTTTCACTGCTTCATGGGCTTGCTTCTCTAGCTGCAGGGAACGGGGGCTGCTCTCTGGCTGTGGTCCATGGGCTTCTCACTGTGGTGGCTTCTCTTGTGGAGCATGAACTCCAGAGTACAGGCTCAATAGTTGTGGTGCTGGGCTTAGCTGCTCTGCGGCATGTGGGATTATCCAGGATCAGGGATTGAACCCATGTCTCCTGCATTGGCAGGTGGATTCTTTACCGGTGAGCCACCAGGGAAGCCCCAACTATTAAGGTCTTCATTATTTTTATTTTTAAAACTTATTTTTTCATTTTATAAAATATATAATTTTATTGAAGCCTAGTTGACATATAGCATTAGTTCCAGGTATACAAGGCGATGCTTGATGTTTGTATATACTGTAAAATCCAGTTAACATGTATCACCACACAGGTAAACTTTTTTTTTTTTCTCGTGATGACAACTTTTAAGATCTACTCTATTGGCAACTTTCAAATATGCAATATGGTATTACTAACCACAGTCACCAGGCTGTACATGACACCCCCATGACTTACTATGTAACTGCCAATCTATTACCTTTTGACCCTCTTCGCCCATTTCACTCACCTCTCCTGCCTCCGGCGACCACCAGTCTGCTCTACCTGTGAACTAGGTGGGTTTTGTTGTTGTTTTTCCCAAATCCTCACCTATAAGTGAGGTCCTATGATAACTGTCTTTCTTTGGCTTATTTCACTTAGCGTAATGCCCTCAAGATCACCTATGTTGTTGCAGATGGCTAGATTTCTAGATTTCTTTTTGGCTGCAATGGGTATTCACTTCTGCACACCGGCTCTTTCTAGGTGTAGCAAGTGGGGGCTCCTCTTTGTTGCTATGTGGGGGTCTCTTGGTGCAGCGGCTTTCCTTGTTGCAGGGCACAGGCGTACGGGCTTCCGTAGTTGTGGCTCACAGGCTCAGTTGCCCGCAGCATCTGGAGTCTTCCTAGACCAAGGATCAAACCTGTGTCCCCTGCCTTGGCAGACAGATTCTCAACCACTGGATCACCAGGGAATTCTACAATCTCATTTTTTATGGCTGACTAATATTCCACCGTGTGTATATACACCACAGCTTCTTTACCCATTCACCCACTGGTAGACACTTAGGTTGCTTCCCTGTCTTGATCGTTGTAAATAATGCTGCAGTGAACATTGAGGGTGCTTACAGGTTTGTTTTTTTTAACAGATAAAGATTTATCCATTCTCATAACTCCTGCACCCACATACAGCTTTTGGAGTTTGTGTTTTTATTTGCTTTGGATAAATACCTAGAAATAGAATTTCCGGGTCATACAGGAGTTCTGTCTTTAATTTTTTTAGGAGTCTCCGTACTGTATGTCTTCCATAGTAGTTGTACCAATTTACATTCCCACCAACAGCGCCTTTGTTATGGTTGTCCAGTTGCTAAGTCGTGTCTGGCTCTGCGATCCCTTGGACTGCAGCACTCCAAGCTTCCCTGTCCTTCATTGTCTCCTCTCCCTTGAGTTGGTGATGCCATCCAACCATCTCATCCTCTGTTGCCCCCTTCTCCTCCTGCCTTCAATCTTTCCTGGCATCAGGATCTTCCCCAGTGACGGCTTTCCTTTTCTCCACCTCCTCACTGATGCTGCTTTTTCATTTTGATAATAGCCATTTTAACAGGTGTGGGGTGGTATCTCATTGTAGTTTTGATTTGTATTTCCCTGCTGGTGAGTGGTGTATCTTTTCAGGCATTTGGTGGCCATCTGTGTGTCTTCATTAGAAAAGTGTTCAGGTCTTCTGCCCATTTTTAAAAAGTATGTTTTGCTGTTGAGTTGTATAAGTTCTTTCATATATTTTTGGATATCAACCCCAATTAGATATATTTCTTGTAGATATTTTCTCCCATTCAATAGGTTACCAATTTTTGTTGTTGATGGTTTCCAGGGTAGAAATAGTAATTTGATGTAGTCCCCCAACTTGTATGTTTTTGCTTTTGTTTTCAGATTTACAAAATCATTGTCATGTGATGTCAAGAGGCTTACTGCCAATGTTTTCTTTTGGGAATTCTGCAGTTTCAGGTCTTACATTCTTTAACCCATTTTGAGTTAGTTTTTGGGTGTGGTGTAACATGTTTCCCAACACCGCTTATTGAAGATACTGTCCTTTCCTCATTGTGTATTCCGGCTCCCTTGTCATAAATTGACAGTGTATGTGCTGGTCTACTTCTGGGCTCTCTCTTCTGGTGATCTATGTGCCTGTTTTTATGTCAGTTCCATACTGTTTTGATTACTATAGCTTTGTAATATCGTTTGATGTTGGAAAGCATGATGCCTCCAGCTTTTTTCTTTCTCAAGGCTGCTTTGGCTGTTCAAGGTCTTTTATGATTCCACACAGATCTTAGGATTATTTCTATGAAAAATGCCATTGGAATTTTGATAGCAATTGCATTGAATCTGTGCATTGGTTTGGGCAGTATGGATATTTTAACATTAATTCTTCTAATCCATGGGCACAGATTTTCTTTCCATTTATTTGTCTTCTTTGATTTCTTTCATTAATATCTTAGAGGTTTCAGTGTACAGGTCTTTCACCTCCTTGGTTAAATTTATCCCTAGATACTTTCTGTGTGTGTGTTGTTTTTTTTTTTGATGCAGTCATGAATCATATATTGTACATGAGATTGTTTTCTTAATTTCTTTCTGATAATTCACTATTAGTCTACAGAAACAATACATTGATTTTGGTACATTGATTTTGCCTTCTGTAACTTTACTGAATTTATTAGTACTGAATTCATTTATTAGTTCTAACAGTTTTTTGGTGGAGTCAGAGGTTGTCCATAAATCAATCATCTGTAAATAGTTTTATATCTTCCTTTTCAGTTTGAATGCCTTTTTTTCTTGCTGAATTGCTCTGGCTGGAACTTCTAATACTTACGTTGAATAAACATGGTGAGAGTGGGCATCCTTATCCTGATCTTTTTTCTGGCTGTGCTGCATGACTTGAAGGGTCTTAGTTTCCTAACCAGGGATTGAACCGCCACCTTGGCAGTGAAAGGACCAAGTCCTAACCACTGGATCTCCACGGAGACTTCGCTTCTGCGTATGTGAGTGTGTGTCTTGTCCTGATCTTTTATCTCTTCGCCACTGTGATGTTAGCTATGGGCCAGTGAAAAAGCTGGCTTAAAGCTCAACATTCAGAAAACGAAGATCATGGCATCTGGTCCCATCACTTCAGGGCAAATAGATGGGGAAACAGTGGAAACAGTGTCAGACTTTTTTTGGGGGGGCTCCCAAATCACTGCAGATGGTGACTGCAGCCATGAAATTAAAAGACGCTTACTCCTTGGAAGGAAAGTTATGACCAACCTAGATAGCATATTCAAAAGCAGAAGCATTACTTTGCCAACAAAGGTCCGTCTAGTCAAAGCTATGGTTTTTCCAGCGGTCATGTGGTATGTGATGTGAGAGTTGGACTGTGAAGAAAGCTGAGTGCCGAAGAACTGATGCTTCTGAACTGTGGTGTTGGAGAAGACTCTTGAGAGTCCCTTGGACTACAAGGAGATCCAACCAGTCCATTCTGAAGGAGATCAGCTCTGGGATTTCTTGGGAAGGACTGATGCTAAAGCTGAAACTCCAGTACTTTGGCCACTTCATGTGAAGAGTTGACTCATTGGAAAAGACTCTGATGCTGGGAGGGATTGAGGGCAGGAGGAGAAGGGGACAACAGAGGATGAGATGGCTGGATGGTATCACAGACTCGATGGATGTGAGTCTGAGTGAACTCCGGGAGTTGGTGATGGACAGGGAGGCCTGGCGTGCTGTGATTCATGGGGTCGCAAAGAGTCGGACACGACTGAGCAACTGAACTGAACTGATGGGCCTGTCACATGTGACTTTATGTTGAGGTATGTTCCTGTACCTTTTGTTGAGAGATTTAATCATAAATGATGTTGAATTTTGTCAAATACTTTTTCAATATCTGCTGAGATGGTCTTTTGGGTTTTATCCTTCATTTTGTTAATCTGGTGAATCACATTGATTTACAGATGTTGAACCATCTTGTGTCTCTGGAATAAATCCAACTTGATGTATGATCCTTTTCCTGCATTGTTGAATTTTGTTTCTAATATTTTTTGTTGAGGATTTTTCCATTTATGTTCCTTAGGGATATTGGCCTGTAATTTTCTTGTGGCAGTCTCATCTGGTTTTCATGTCAAGGTAATGCTGGCTTTGTTTAAAAAAACAACAACAACAACAACAAAAACAATTTGGAAGTGTTTCTTCCTCTAGTTTTTGGAAAAGTTTGAGAACTCATATTATTATTTCTTCTTTGAATGTTTGGTAGAATTCATCAATGAGGCCACCTGGTCTCAGACTTTCTTTGAAAAGTTTTTGATAATTGATTCAATTTCTTTACTAGTAGTCAGTTCAGATTGTCTTTGATTCAGCTTTGAGAGGTTGCATGTGTCTAGGAATGTGTCTTCCAGGTTGTCAGGTTTGTTAATTTGTTGGCATATAACTGTTCACAGTGGTCTCTCTCAAGCCTTTGTATTTCTGTGATATCAGCGGTAATAGCTCCTCTTTCATTTGATTTTGTGTCCTCCAGTTTTTTCTTGGTGAGTTTAGCTGAAGGTTCATCTGTTTGATCTTTTCAAAGAGCCAGTTCTTAGTTTCATTAATCTTTCCCATTGTCTTTGTGTGTGCATGCTAGGTTGGCTTCAACTAAAGCATCCAACTCTCTGTGACCCTATGGACTGCATCCCGCCAGGCTCTGTCTGTCCATGGGATTTTCCTGGCAAGAACACTGCAGTGGGTTGCCATGCCCTCCTCCAGGGGATCTTCCTGACCCAGGGATCTAACTGGCGTCCCTCGCATCTTCTGCATTGGCAGGCAAGTTCTTTACCACTAGGGCCACATTAATTTGATTATTTCCACGCTGATCTTTATTTCCTTCCTTCCACTAACTTTAGGTTTCATTCGTTCTGGTTCCTTGAAATTTAGTGTTTGAGCTTTGTTTCCTGATTTAGGTGTTTCTTATTACGAATTTTCCTTTTAAAGCTGCTCTTGCTGCATCCTGTAAATTTTGATATGTCGTATTTTCGTTCCCCTCAATGCTGTCTTTCACTTTCTTTGACCTCATAGTTATTCAGCAGTATACGATTTGATTTCCATGTACTTTTGGATTTTCCCATTTTCTTGTAATCTTTAGTTTCAAACATACCCTTGCAGTTGGCAAAAATGCTTGATGTGATTTCCATCTTCGTTCATTTAAGAAGATTGTGGCCTAACGTGTTATGTATTCTGGAGAATGTCCCGTGTGCCCTTAGAGCAGTGTGTTCTGTTTTTGGGTGGAATGCACTGCATGGATCTCTAAGTCCATCTGATTGAATATGTTTAAGGCCAGTGTTTTTCCTCATTGATTTTGTCCGGATGATCTATCCACTGATGTAAGTGTGGGTTGTTAAAGTTCCCTACTATTATTGTTCAGTCTATCTTTAGGTCTAGTAATATTTTCTTTGTATATTTAGGTGTTATTTGGGTGAGTAAATACTTACAAGTCTCTTTTCCCTATAAGGTCTTGCACATCTTTTATTGGGTTTGTTCCTAGTATTTTAAGAACTGCGATGCTAGTGTAAATTGCATGTTTTTAGGGTGTTTTCTAGTGTGTGTGTGCACGCTGCATGGCTGCAGTGGTGTCTGACTCTGCGACCTTATGGACCGTGGCCCACCAGGCTCCTTAGTCCATGCAGTGCACTATATATAGGGACATGTTTAGTTTTTTGACTGTATAGTTAACTGCCTTGATTTTCTTAGTAATCTCTTAAATTAGCTAGGATCTGCAGTATTAACAGTGAAAGACAAGGTGATGGTGGGGTCCTTACCTTCTTCTATTTTAAAGGAACTTGATGGAATATTTCATCATTAAGTATAATGTTTGCTTAGGATTTTAGAAAGTAATCTTTATCAGACTAAGGAGGTTTCTGATTTCTACTTAAGTAAAAATTATGAACGGGTGTTTTTTTTTTAAACAGGTCTTTCTGAGTACTGAAGTGATTATGTGATGTTCATTTAATCTGTTAACGTATTTATTCAGGAGAGGCTAGGCCATGTTGTGAAAATTTATAAACCCTAAAATCTCAGCAGCTTAATTATTAGCACAAGTTCATTTTCTGATTCACATAAAGCCCGGTATGGAACAGTGGAAGTGGTTCCTGCCTGGGCTGCCTCCAGTCAGGGTCCTGCCATCTCCACACTGGGAACCTTCAGGTATGCCATGGTAGAGGAAGTACACGTGGAGACAGCATCCCTGGTCTTACTTCCCCGGAAGGAAAGGTGTCCCAGGTGGGACTGCCCGGATAAGGGGTCAAGTACATTAACCAATTTCCGATCACTCCGTCCTTGCATTTGCGATGAGCCCAATAGGGAGTACTGATTTGAACATACTGCTGGTTTGGGTCGCTTCTGCATCAGTAACTTCACCTGTAGCTTTCCAGCCCTCGTCTGGATTTGGTGTCCAGGTTGTTTTCCCTTCTGTTCTCAAGGGCATTTGCTTAAGATTGAAGCTACCTGTTCAGTATAAATTACCTGTTAAGCCTGTCTGGACCTGATGTTTGTGAGTGGATTTCCAACTCAACTCAATTTCTTTACTGTCAAGCACCTCTCTCTTCTTTGTAGTGCTTCTCTGGGTTGTGGTATTTTACTTGTATGATTTTCACACTGAGAGGCTCTATGAGGTAAAGCTGACTGCAGAGTGGTTGGTATGTGATACAGGCTAAGGAGTAACAGATACCATTCCAGGTGTAACTTGCTGAACACTCACAGACCTTGTAAGGTAGGGCTGTCCTTGCTGCCACTTCCAGGTGGAGAAACTGTGAACAGTGAGAAGGGACCACAGCGACGGGGACAGAAGGCCCCTCACCCCTCCTGCCCTCAGGGTGATCAAAGAAAGGAGACAGCTCAGATGGTTGCTTTGACACGCGGCATGCGGTGCACACACAGGCGGCCACGGCTTTCATCTGTGTTTATTTTCCTTTCATATAAAAGTTACAGGTTTGAAATGTCCTTAGGACGATGCCACGATCAGCCAGTTAGTCTAGTCGGGGATATATTACAATGTAATAACACTGGGAGGCGGTGGGGGGAAGCGCTGCTTAGAATCGGGGTTTAATTCGGACCTGGTGCATGCCTGCCTTCACCCTGACCCACACACACCCGCAGGGAACCGAATCCTCCCGAGGGTGTCTTTGTCATACAGGCTGGCTGGAACACCTGACTTGGCCCCTAAGCCAGACAAACCACACAGCCAGGCTGGCAGCGCCCAGAGCCAGGGAAGGGTCTCCAGGAGGTGGAGGTGGGGAACCCTGAGCCCAATAAGTTAAAACGCACACTGCACCTGCTCCCCTCATGCAGGGGGGCCACCTGGCCCACCTGCACGGCGTGCCCGGTCTGCTCTGAAGTGAGGGGTGGCAAAGCTCCCCCCGCCCCAGCTCACCACTGTGGGAACCACAGTCCACACGGTTCCTCGGCCCTGAGCCATGGAGGCCCGGCTCCGCACACGCGGCAGCATCAGCAGAGCTGGCCAGGCCAGGAGGGAGGTGGGAGGGAGGCTGAAATGAGAGGACTCAAAAAAGTGAGAACAAACCAAAACCCAACCCCACACACAGTACTGTTCATGAACAGCGACTCTACACACACACTCCTTAAATAATAAAGTGACGCGTTCCGCCCAAGGATCGCTGCTGAGGGGTCGTAGCTGACATTTCAGACTCCTCCCCTCTGTGTACAGGACAGATGGCTTCTCAGTAAAAACTGTTCAGAAGCCCACGAAGGACTCAGAGTGACAGGGCTGTTTCTTTAAATAGTCAACAGAGATTGCTTCCACTCTTTTCGTTCTGTTGAAACTGGGCTAAGCCTGGATCTAGCCTGCCGTTTGCCCGAGTCCCAAACCCAGGAACAGTGGGCACTCAGTGATGTGAAACTAATCAGGGCGGGGGTGGCCTGCCCGCACACCTAGGCCTGGCTGGCTCAGAGTCCGGTGGGCGCCTCTGTGTGGAGCCCCCACTGACCTTGCCTCGGATTGTCAGCCTCAGCAGCGAGAGTGGCTTAGGGGGAAGCGCAGGGTAAAAGAGCACCTGCCCCTGAAGACGCTGTGCCTGGCAGGTGGGTCTTTGCAGCCGGGACCCTGTCCTCCCATGGGAGAGCCGGCAGAAAGAGCCTCCCACACGGCAGAAAGGGCTGAAGAGCAGCCCGTCTGGCCCCAGCAGGCTGGGGACAAGGCGGGAGGGGAGCCCGCAGGAGCTGGAGTTTAAGGCACACGGCAATCGACAGAGGCGGGGCCGCTGGCCCACCCTCCCCTCTCTGAAGGGACTCACCAACAGCGCCGCCCCGCTTAGCTGGAGTGATCTTTGTGGGGTCACGGCCTGCCTGCCCAGCTCCCGCAGTGCCCGGGTTAGGGGGTGAGGGCAGGGGGAGACGAAGGGGCGAAACAGGAGGACTGACATGGCTGCTGCTCGGGCCCGGTGAGGGCGGGCTGGTACCGTGAGCAGAGCCCCAGCTCCGGGCTGCTGAGGGGGCCCCTGTCGTACCTTTCCGGGCCAGGTGAGCAGCGCCCCCTCTTCCGCTGAAAAAGCAGCACGTGGGAAGTGAGAGGAGTCTGCCCGGTCTCCCCGCTCGCCTGCAGGTCCCGTCATCCAGTCACCGGCCAGGCAGCCCCAGCCCACGGGCCCCTGCCTTTGCGTCACAACAGCAGACTCAGACAGCGCCCCTGTCCCTCAGTCTGCTGACCGCATGCTCTGCAGCTCCCGGGCTTGGGGAGGGGACACAGGCAGAGCGGAAGACGGCGTGAAAGGAGAACCCCAACCAAACCCACACCGCCGGGTCACGGCTCGGCCGTGAGAGCTGCCTGTGGCTCCGCCATGGCGGGGGTTCTGCTGCTGTGCAGGATGGAGCCGGCCACGTGCTCCGGACGCCTGCCTGGCACGGCAGGGGCCCGCCCGGGCCGCCACTGCCGCACCGGTCCGAGCCCCTCCAGCCTCGAAGCGGCCCTGCGCCTCCCGGGCCGCCACCGCCGCACAGGTCCGAGCCCCTCCAGCCTCGGAGCGGCCCTGCGCCTCCCGGGCCGCCACCGCCGCACAGGTCCGAGCCCCTCCAGCCTCGGAGCGGCCCTGCGCCTCCCGGGCGCTCTCCTCGCCCGCGGCAGCTGCCCCTAGGTCTTCTCTTCTCTGTCTGTCTTCCTCCTCGCGATGTTCCTGGGCTTGATTTTCAGAGAGAGTTCCCACAGGGCCTCCTCGGCCAGGTGGTCACTGAAGTCGTTGAAGAAGTTGATGATGTCGTCGTTTCTCCGGATGTCATAGTGCCTGGGGGAGGAGGGGGCGGCCATGAGGGCCACACAGCCCTGGGACCCCCACCGCCCCAGCGAACGCACGGGGCAGGCGTGCCCCCGCTGGCCCTCAGAGCTCGGGGCTCCCCCTGCCCCCCGGGGCGGCCACACTCACGCCTGCTGGAAGCACCGCATGCTGTCCAGGATGTTGAACTGCTGCCAGCGTTTGGAGAAGTTCACCTTCCCGTCGATGTAGTCTGGGTTCCCCAGGTGGACGAAGGTGAGGTCCTGCAGGATGAGCCCCCTGGGAGATAGACAAGCTGGTGAGCACCCTGGGGGCGGCTCAGAAGGCAGCAGGTCTATGGGCTGGCGCTCCACGAGCGTGCCTGGGTGCTTGTGCTGCTTCTGGCAGGAACTCCTGACTCCCAGGCTCTGCGGCTCCGGAAAGGTGGGCTCAGGCCTGCCTGCTACATAGGGAGCCCCGCAACCCCTGTGCTGGCCCAGCACAGCCACAGTCCACCACGTGCAAGTAACAGGGATGGGAGAACAGAACCCCCAAACTCGGTGGTGGGGGGGTGTCAATCCCCTGGGTTATCGGGCACGGTCACGTGCTTTCACACAGAGGGCGTGAAGCCACCTGACGAGGGGCGGGGCAGTTCCCCCAGCGGGGAAGGCACAGCCTGCAGCTGCCCACAGAGCTGGGGTGGGACAGAGGCAAGGAGGGGGCTGTGAGCTATAACAGCCGCGTTTCTGAGGGTGCAGGCCTGAGGGACGTGCCCCTGGATACTCGGCCTCAGGTCACTGCGGAGTCTCCTGGAAGTCCCCGCTGTCCGCTACCATACTAAGGAATCTGACGTGCACAAGAAACCCACTTAGCTCTGATTTTTCCTGCTGTTTCCCAAGCACACGTGCCATGGATTCTTTTTGGTGAAAATGCCTACCCTCGTCCCGGCCCACAGGGGCACCTGTCCAGAGCTGCCTCAGCCAGGTACTCCCAGGGTCCCTGGGGAAACTGGAGGGACCTCGGGCTGCTGTGAGGTGCAGCCAGGCCCGGGGCAGCTGAGCAGAGCACGGTGCCACAGGCCTGTCCACACGAGCACCCACACACGCTCAGGGACGGGGTGGAGGAGCAGCGGGATGGGGCGGGTGGGCAGAGCGAGCCCTTGCCACTGGACCCTCGCTCATCTCCACCGTCTAACAAGGAGCACGTTTTAAGTTAGGTACAAGCACAGCGCCCAGGTTGGAAACCTTTCCCCGCGGGTTTGTCCGTGGGGCAGCGAGCGAAGGGACCCCGAGAGAGGCTGTACTCACAGGTATGGGATGCAGGGCGGCTCCACCTCCGAGAGGGCAGCCCGGTAGGCGCGGAAGGACGACGAGCTGTCGATCAGCGTGCAATACTCAGCCAAGCCCTGGCGGGAGAAGGCACCATCCATGAGCGTGGCGACAACGCCGAGCGCTGACCCAGAGCCAGGCCCCCCTGCCTGGCCGCAGGCAGGCCAGGCCTGCTATGGACACAGGGCTGCTGCTTGGCTGTGCTCAGCGCCGCAGGCCGGGATGTGCTGCTCCCCCCCCACCCCTCGAGCCTGCCTTCCCACCTCTCTACACTCAAGGCAGAGCCCACCGGGGAGGGCGGTGACCTCGCTGCTCTGCACGCTGGGCGGGCTGTGCCCCCTCACCTGTCACGTGCCTCTCACCTTGACGTGTCACCTCTTCCAGGAAGCCTTCCCTGCCTTCTCAGGCCCTCTTACGTGTTTCTGGAGCAGCTGGGGGGAATGTCCCACTTCTCCAGACACCACTGTTTCATAACTGTCCCTTTATATTGTCGGGAGACGACTCCCAGGGAGCCTGGCCAACACCTAGCCCTGTGGGCCTTGCCTCCCTTCCCCAGGAATAGCTCTCACGCCAGGATGAGGGTGCCCCAGGACTCCTGTGATGTGGCCACACTGGCCTCTGTCCCCTCTGATGGGAATTCCCCTCCCTTCCCAGGACGCGCCTACTCTGGTCTCAGGGTGACCAGCACCTCCTCGGGGCCTCCCGGATCCCAGGGTGGGCTGGGCCACTCAGTCACGTTTGCTCAGCAGCTTGTCCTTCTCCCGGGAGCACTCCACCCGACAGCAGGTCTAGCCTGGTCACGGGGCCCCCGTGCCTCACATGCCTGCCCGCAGCAGCCCCTGGGGAAGCGGAGCCTGGGCACAGCTCTGTGGGGCGGGCGACCCAGGCACTGCCTCCCGCGCCCACAGGGCCCAGTGACTGGAGACTAGGCAGCACCCACCCACCTCTGAGGTCTGCTTCTGCCACTCCAGCCTGCGGATGGGGGCCGAGTCCAGTGCCGAGAGGATGGCCAGGTAGGAGTTGAAGTTGTTCAGCTTCCGTAAGTGCTGCAGGGAGGGGGAGGCGGCTGTGAGGGAGGGCGCGGATGGGCGGGGGGTCGCCTCTTTGGATGAGGCCCCAAGTTACCTTCATGATCTTGATGAACTTCAAGAGCAGCCGTTCCCTGTCTTGGGCCTTTTCCTGCAACATGATTATCGATCGGACCCTGCGCAGACCGAGGGGAGAAGGACACTGAGTGACTGGTCTCCCTCTGGGCCCCTGGCTGGTCCTCAGAGTTGGGCATGGGAGGTGGGTGCCTGCACCCACTGGCCACGAGCCTCTGCCAACCAGAGGGCCAGTGCTGAACTCCAGGATGGGGACCTCTGACCCCACGGATGTGGGCGTTCCTGGTTAGCCTGACCCCAAGCACCAGGGCAGCTGGAAACACCCTGTGACCGGCCTCAGGATCAGCTTGGCGGGGGGAGGGGGGAGGGCGCGGTTAATGGGCCACTGTGCAGGCCACGAGGGAGGCCACCTCTCAGAACCTCAGCTGCAGCCTAAGGCCAGGCTTGCAGGAGGACCTCACGGTGGCCTCGACCCGTGCCACCCAGAGGATGTGCCCCCCTCGGGGCACTGGCACTGAGTCTGCCTTGAGGAGCGTGGCTGACTCCTAGGTAGGACCTGGGGTGTGTCTGGAGCCCCCAGTGCCCAGAGAGGGGCAGCTGGTGGCGGCACTCAGGGCTGTGTGGACCAGAAACTGCCTGGGTCTCTGCGAGGCAGCTATACCAAGTGCGTACTGAGGAGCGAGAGGCTTCTAGGGGAACGGAGGGGAGCAGGCCGAGGGGGAGAGGCCCCACTTTCCCCAGCATGCTGTCTTCAGAGCGCTTGAAAAGTCCCAGACGCTCCCTGGTGCTGGCGATGGGCTGTGTGTGGGTCGGGACGAGCCTGCCTGGCCACCACGCCCTGACCATCCTCTGTCGGGGCCGAGAGGCTGTGGGCACCCCGAGTCCCACTGTGGGTCCAGTGGCTCTGCTGCATTACATCGTAAACGCTCTGTGGCGTTTCACCCTGCTCTAAGAAGTTAAGGCTGAATAAAGGATTAACACAGCCACTCCTTCACTGTTCTTCAGGCAGTCAGCGTGCCGATCAGCCCTGGGGCCACAGGGCCGTGAGCAGTGCAGGGTGGCAAAGCTAAGACAATCCCCTGCCGCCATGGATGGCAGACATTGCTAATCAGTCCTGGCCGAGTCCTCAACTGGTCCCCAGGGGGCCCTTCTCGATGTGCAGAACACGCTCTGTCCTGCCCTGCCTCTGGGTCACAGTGAATGCTCACAGGTCTCCAGAAGGAGTGGGGAGGGATGAAAGGGCAGCCCTTTCCCCCTAGCCACAGGCGCTCTGCAAAGGCACCACGGGCCCGGCAGGAGGGTCTGCGCCGAGGCCCGTCTCACCAGTAGGACATGTTGTTGAAGTGCTCCGTGAACTGGGTCAGGTTCGGGCTCTTCTCCTCGTTCTGCTCTTTGGCCCAAAGCAAAACCTCAGGAATCTGGAAAAGCAGAGGGACCAGCTAGAACCCGGGCCCTCCGGCTCTGCTGGGAGTGGCGGCTCGTCTCACTTGGGGACGAGCAGTGGCGCTCAGCCGGGCCAGGGACGCCCCCCACCCCCCGGAACGGCTGTACCTCTATTTTATAAAAGAGCTCGGCGTCTAGCAGAGTCAGCTGCTCGGCTATTTCATGGCTGTGGAAGTCGTGCAAGGTCCCGGGCCTGGAAGACAGAGGCACTAGATGAGCGGTCTGGATGGCACGGTGGGGGCCTCCCTGCAGGCCTCAGGAACTCGACCTGTTCCACAGCCACACAGAGACCGAGACGCCGCCGAGGAGGTGACGCACCAGCAGACCCCCACGGCGCGGGGGAGGGGTGGGCGGCAGGCTGGAACCTGTACAGATTCTCAGAATGGTCAGGGTGGCACGGGGGCTTTTGAGAATTACTGGTAACAGTTGCTGTATTAGCACCAGAAAGAACTCGGTGCTGCCCACAGCCTGAAAGGCACTCCTGCCCCCTGTCCTGGGACACCCACACATGCCCTACCACCCCACTTCCTATTAAAATGGGATGGCCCACACATCACCACCCTGGAAGAGACGCCCAGCCTGGGGGACCCCCGTGGCTGGCCCTGAGGCACCCTGTCACAGGCCCGGTCAGAGCTGCACGTGGGGCCATGGGGCCGGGAAAGGGGGGCGCTGAGTGAAACGGGAGCGGTGGCTGCTAGCACCTCTCCGCTGGGGGCGCCCAGAGCAGCCGGGCACACCGTGGGGGCCCACCTGGCTGCCACGCCCCGGGCCGCCAGGGGCTGGTCAGAGTTGGTGCACCGGAGCAGCTTCTTCTGGTCGACCTTGTCCAGAATGTTCTTGCGGAGCACGCGCGCCAGGCTGAGCTCCCCGCTGCGCACCAGGCGGAAGACCAGCTCCATCAGCAGCTTCAGGATCTCTTCCGTCAGCTCCACCAGGCTAGAGCCCCAAGGGCCACGCGGGGCGGCGCAGGAGGCAAACGTAAGGAGAGGGCTGCTGGCACCAGTCCTGAAGCCCCCAAGACCCCGAGGGCCGCGGGACACCCCGCAGCAGAGCTAGGAAACTGCTGGTGGGAAGGGAGCAACAGAGGGTCTCGGGGTGGCTGCCTGTATCCTGCACCCTGCCGGCAGAGCCCCCATGGTGGCAGGTAACTGCCGTCCTCTCGGGGGATGCTCAGAGGCACTGGACAAGCATGAGGGGCCATGCTGGGCCTGGGCTTGGAGACAAACGCTGCCCCAGAGGAGCTCCAGGCCCCATGAGGGTGATAGGTCAGGAAGCCGTCTGGGCTCTGCAGACCGGACCCCCCCCCCACCCCAGGACCCCCCTGTGCTTCCTCCTCACACAGTGTGTCCCAGCCCCACCACGCGGTCACTGAGGTGACTCCCCAGCAGGTCACCTTCCTGAGGGCAGGGCTGGGGGTGCTCTCTGGACCCAGGAAAGGAACCTTGTGCTCTGTGATTGTTAAACGAAGGGAAATGGCCAAGCGCCACTCAGTGGAGCAGGGACAGCTGCGGAGGGCGGGAGAAGGCCTCCCCCAACGCTGGTGGCCGAGGGCACTGCCCCCACGAGGAAGTCAGGGCCGACTAGGTCTGAGGGGCCAGGTCATCCTCCCGGGGCTCGTGCTGAAGCTGGCAGGAGCGAGCCATCCGGGACCCCAGGCGGGGCGGTGGGCAGGTGAGCCAGGAGACGCAGGCAGAAACGTGATGGGAGGCTCAGGTCTCTGGGGAAGTCTACACCCCGACACCCGCGGCCTGCCTTCCTGCAAACAAGACTCACCAGAGCTCGTCCACCACCCGCACCAGCACGAAGAATGTGTTCTTGCTCACACGCTTCTTGAATGTGTCGGCAAATGGAGAGAACTTCTCGTACTTGGAGCCTGAGTTAAAGAAACAGCCGTCCTCGCGGGCAGGGGTGGGGACGTGAGGGGAGGGCCGCCCTACTCTGGACCCCTTCCTGAGCGAACCTTGGGAACATAGGGAGGGCAGAGGCCTGTGCGGGGCGGCAGGCCTGCGACGGGGGTCAGCCCACACCTATTTGACCCTGAGGACTGCTCTTGACCACCAGCCTCTCCTGCCTGCAGAGCCGTCCCTTGCATGCCCAGGCCTGCCTCTCTGCCCGGGTGGACCCAAGGTCCATGTGACGCATTGACACGTGGCGCCTCCTGGGCTCAGGCAGAGGAAAGCAGTTCCCTGGGGGAGGTGCACAGCCCGGCGGGGCAGGTCACTCTGTCGTCCATCCCCAGGCCTTTCCCCAGCTCCGGAGACCCATTGCCCTGGGGCGTCAAGGCTTCTCACTGCCTTCCTGGGTTTGCTGTCTCCGGGCCCTTCTCGGCTCCCTCCCACCTGCTCTCTGGAAATGCGCTCGGGAGGGAGTCACAGACCAGGGGCCGTGCCGGTGCCTGCCATGCCAGGGCTCACCAGCCAGCTGCGCCCAGGGTCTTGGTGCTGTGACCTGTCCACTGAGACGCCTGAAGTGGCCATGCAGGGTATATGCTGAGAAGCTGGGTCTGGGAGGCCTGGGCATGGGTGCATTCCCTCCACACTGCCATACGGGTCCCATGACCCTCCCTGCACCTTGCTTCCCCTAATTAGACACGGTGTGAAACAGTATCAGGGCACTGCCTTACAGTGACAGCAAGCACATAGAACACTATCAGGGCCGAGGGAGGCCACCCGTGCAGCGCTCGGCACAACAGCCGACACCAGGGGGGTCTCAGCAGGTGTGAGTCACTCTCATCACTGAGCCAGGACTGCGGCCACTGCAGGTGTGAGGCTGGAGGGCAGGAAGTCTGTGCATGGGCCGTCCAGTGCTGAGGGCCCGGGGCCCCGAGGTGGGTCACAGAGGAGACGGAGGCCGGGTGGGGGATGCCTGGGCACGGGAGGGCGGGGAGAGCTGAAAGGACTCAGGCCTGCCCGCCCAGGGCTGGGCTGTCCAGCAGGTGGCAGCCATGGGCTGTGATGCAGGACGAGGCCAGGAGGGGACCCACTCCTGGGATAGGAGTTGCAGGTCAGCCTCAGCAGGAGGGGCAAGACTGCATCTGAGAAAGAGATAACCGAGCAGGTCCCTGGTGGCCTCGGGTCTTCCTTGGCCACTGCTGGGGGCGTCATCTCTGAAAGGGTGAGCCCCGCGGGGTAGGCACTGGCTGCGGCGTGGACGCCGAGCTTCTGTCCACTGCTGGGCCTGCTGGCAGGTGGAGAGACTGGACCTGCCCTGGGGTTGTTCCCTGGAGTCCTAGTGCCCTTGTGGAAAGACTGGACCTGCCCCGGGGTTGTTCCCTGGAGTCCTAGTGCCCTTGTGGAGAGACTGGACCTGCCCTGGGGTTGTTCCCTGGAGTCCTAATGCCCTTGTGGAGAGACTGGACCTGCCCCGGGGTTGTTCCCTGGAGTCCTAATGCTCTCGCGTCCCGTGCACGTTGTACCTGTCACGCCCGGAGCTCAGTGACCTGGACCCGCCGGGGCCCACACACTCCCTCCCTCAGGGTGCATCGTGCTCAGTCATGTCCGACTGTGTGACCCCAAGGACTGCAGCCCTCCAGGCTCCTCTGTCCATGGGATTCTCCAGGCCAGAACACTGGAGTGGGTTGCCATTCCCTTCTCCAGGGGATCTTCCGGACCCAGGGGTAGAACCCGTGTTTCCTGCATTGGCAGGTGGGTTCTTTACCGCTAGCACCACCTGGGAAACCCCTCAGGGTCTATCAGGTCCTTTTGGCTCAGAATCACCCAGTGATCACAATGGCCACCAGGCAGCACCCTCTGTTCCAAGCACATCACGTAACGTCACTTGGCCCTCTCAAGACAGAATGAAGCTCAAAGGAGCCTGGCCTGAGGCCCCAAGACGGGACATGCAGAGCTGGGCTGGGCACTGCGCCCCCTGTGGAGGGCTCTGTGAAGGAGGTGGGCGCGCGAGGATATCTGTACTGCAGCTTCTTGATGAGCTCCTCGGGCGTGATGAAGGTCCTGTAGGTGGTCAGGAAGGCCTCGCAGTACAACACCAGATCTGGAGGGAGGAATGAGGAGCGGGTCAGCTGGCCTGCTGCTGGTGTGGGCGCCGACCGGCAGCACGCCTGCTACAGGACGTGCTCCCCTCTGACCGGACGCCGAGGGCCTCTCGTTTGCCCAAAGACTTGGTGATTCGAGTCTTAACCATCACGGGCAGAGAACACAATTCAGACCCGTCAGCAGGGTTCCAGAGCTCAGTGACAGGTAACGCTGAGGGGTGGCAGGGCCCAGGAGTCTCCCCACAGTGAGAGGCTGAGGCAAAGGCCTGGGGCTCTGCCTGGCACCCCGCTGGACACTCCCAGGTGCAGGCTCTAGTGCCAGGGGAGGGAGGGGCCCACTAGGAGGAGCTTGGCCCGGCGGCCAGGTGGGACTTGGGCTGGCTGCTCCCACCCAACACCTCTCCTTCCCTAAAGTTTAGAGGGGCTGGTTCTCATCGGGGATTTCCAGACTTTCCAGATTCACAACAGCCCCTTTATTCACAGCTGTGACACACCCTAACTAGGCAGTCTCTGACACTGAGGAAAAAATCGGGGAGTTTTAAATGAAGGTCCCTCCTGGAGACAAAGGACCTGGTCAAGCTGGTGAACTTCAGGTTATCCTGTGTTGGAGCTAAGGTTTGAGTCCGGATTTGGCTCCCAAGTCTGTGGTTCTCCCCATGAGGCTATGGCCCTCCCCGTGAGGCTGACCTGTAATCCTCCCCATGAAGCTATGGCCTTCCCTGTGAGGCTCACCTGCGGTCCTCCCCAGGAGGCTGATCGGCGGTCCTCCCTGTGAGGCTGAGTGTGTACTTGCTGGACATAGACCACTGTCTGCTGTCTTCTCTCATCCCTCCCCCAACTCGCGGGGGGGAGGCCCCAAGGACCCCTTCTCCAGCTGAGCAGCCCCACCTGGTCAAGCCTTGGCTCCTGTCCCCTGCCCTCCCTGATCACCCCCAGGACGAGGGGAGAAGCGCCCCCTGCACCCATGTCTGGGGCATGCTAGGGAGGCCCGGCCGGTGGAGCAGTGACCTGAGGGGGGCTCAGGGCGGGGGCCACAGTGGGGTCAGTGGCACTGGGCTTGGGCTCCCTCCTGGGCTCCAAGCACAACAACCCCCGCCGACACTACCCAACTCCTGTTAAGACTGGGCTTCTGTTCAGAGAGGGATGAGGAAGCAGAGGTGGGCCGAGCACCAGCCAAGAACTCCTTCTGAAAGCAGGGGTCTGCGGCTGCGCCGAGCCCGGGACCTCCAGCTGGCCCCTGCCTGAGAAGTTTGCCACGGCCCAGGGCCGTTAACTCAGCGTCCACACCGGGGACAAATGCCTGGAGCCTCAAAACCCCTCCAAGGAGAAGAGTGCACGAAGCCCCCGGGGGCAGCAGGGCTGCCTCCCCAGGCAGAGTCAGCACCGGCTGGAAGGTCTCGCGCCGCCCTGCCCGCCGGGCCCCCTCTGGCCTGGGCCGCAGCCCCTGGCACGGGCCGCAGCCCCTGGCACCTGGCAGGTCAGCAGCTTCCTGCTAAAAGCCGAGGTCTGAAGCTGGCCCCTGTCCAGCCTCTCTCTGCAGGCTGGGGTGGAGCTCTGGCTGGTGCAGCAGGCGTGGGGGAGGGGGCACTGCAGGGGCTGTCCCGGGGATGCAGAGACCCCCCCCCCCCCCAAGCACTTCCTATGTGCCAGGCGTGTTTCATCTCAGCTCATGCAACCTTCGCACCCACAGGGCGCCTAACTGCTTCACGAAGCCGAGTCAGCTGAGGTGGGGCAGGGGCTAGCGGCTGCCTGCCAGGGTTCAAACCCAGGGTCTCCAGGACTGTGCAGTGCTCGGGTCAGAAAAAACCCGCAGGGGAACAGCGTGGCTGCAGAGAGTCTGCGGGAGCCATTTCTTCTTTTTCTCTATTTTTCAAATTTTCAGCAGTGCAAACAATTACTGTGGTACTGATTTCCTAATTTAAAATTTTCCATCTGGGCGACATACTTGGGGAAACCTGCTGTCAGGACGTGAGGACCAGGTCGAGTACAGACATGAAATTGGGGGGTTAGGGTTTCAAGACCGAGGTTTTTAAATTCCTCCACTCCCTACTTTAACACTGCTGTTCCGTCATCTTTCTGACAATTTAAAAAACATAAAAAGGAAATGGATGTGGGGGGAGGAGGGCCTAGCTGTGGGCCTGTGTGCATGGCCCCTCCTGCCCGACCAAGGTCATGGGCGCTGGCCTCACAGCCGCCCCCCCCCCCCCCCAACACACAACCTGGAAAGACTGAGCCTTCGCCAGCAGACAGACAGGGCCTGCTTCTCCAGCCCTCCCAAAGGACCAGGGCGGGAATGGGGTGTCTCTGTGCTGAGGGCAGGGAGCCCCGCTCGGTGCCGGGACCGCTGCAGTGGGACTGGACAGGGTGTCTGCCCACAAAGCCCCCAGAGGAAAAGAGATGCAGCCCAGTGCGGCCGCCAGGGCCAAACATCAGGAAAATTAGAACACGCTCCCCGTCCGTCAGCATGGCTTCATGGCAGGCGTGTTGTTGCTCAGGCCCTGTCTGTGCAGTGCCCGCAGGTGCTGAGCTCTGCCCTGGAAACTCGCCCCCTGACAAGGCCGGGGGCCCACTACCTGCACACAAAGCACCCACTCAGAAAGAGTTGGGGCATACAGGTGCTGGCTTTGCATGCGGGTCACCTGTCCCCCAGTGGCATTCACTACAGGACCACAGCTCCGACCCGCTCAGTGCTGGAGGAGCGGGGAGGGGAGGGGGCAGAGCCGTGGCTTAGCGGGACCCCTCGCCCCCACCATCGGCGAGCTCTGCACGGGGCAGCCGTACCTTTCCTGTCCGTTTCCGTGGCGTGGACGAGGAGGATGTCACCTGACCCTCCACGGACGTCTGGCCCGTCGTCGCCCTGCAGGAGCACAGCAGAGGAGGGCGTGGGGCAGAGTACAGCCGTGAGTCGGTTTAGGGACGAGCTGACAAATCCCTCAGGTCCTCGCGGCACCCCCATGCTCTGGGAGCGGCCCAGCCTAGCTGCAGAGGCCGGGGTGCTCATCTGACCCGCACGCTCCACAGACGGCACCAGGCACTGAGGACACTGCTGGGTTGGGGACCTGGCTCCCAACGGGTCTCCAGCCCATGGGTCAGAGAGGGGAGGAGAGGGCAGGGGAGCCCATGGGGAGGCAGCCAGGACCGGAGGGTGCGGGACGAGGGTCCAGATGGCAGGCTGCTTCCGCGAGAGCTGCAGCAAGCTGCTGAACCCACACCTGCTCTCTGGGGGAGGGACATACGTTCTTCCTGGGAGCCCTTAGAGGAGTGAGATATGTCACAAAGATGCTGAGTTATAGCCAGTGTGGCTTATACTGACCGCAGCCTGTCTATTAAGGGAAAAGTCTTGTTTTCCTAAGAGCAAATGGAGGCGTTCACCCATAAACCTGGTCTGGAGCCAAGAAAGAGCTGTCACAGGACCAGGAGGCCCAGGCTGCGCCCTGTAATTCTGAAGGAGACTGCCCGGTGCGCGCCTCCGCGTGTCTCCAGCACTCACTCTCAGAGATGCGGCTTCCTCTCTAGGGCAGGCTTTAACCCTGGAGCCCAGAGTCCCAGGAGCATCCTGGATATCTAGCTAAGGCAGGGCAGCGACGCCCAGGACCTGCTTTTTCTGAAGAAACTTTTGGCAAGAGTCACATCATTCTCTCCGAAGAGGAGCCAGCCCCCGCCTTTTGGTTCCTCCGGGCCATGACTGGGCCATGTCTGTCATGTAGAACACGTGTGTAGAACATGGCTACCTCCTCGGGGAGGGGTCAAGGCCGTCACTGGGCACTGCTCCCCCAAGTCCCCAGGGTTGCTGGGCAGCAGGGAGAGGAAGGCCCTCTCAGCTCAGCTCCTCGGGCGGTGACGGCTTTGGGCGCCATGTTCACCAGTAAGGCTCTTCTGATAAGACACGGGCTGAAGGCAGCCGTGTGGCCAGGCCTGAAATCCCTTCATTGGTGTGCACCTCCCCCAGAGAGAGAATGTGGACGGTTCTGTCACTAACAACATGGAAACACCCTGCACTAAGGAAGGCCCAGCACACAGGGCTCCGAGCCAAGCACCCACGTGGGCTTCGTTCTCACCACAGCCTCCAGAGTCCTGTCATCTGGGGCTTATGGAGGACAGGCCACTTGCCCAAGCTCACTCTCCAAGTGTTGGAGCAGGGGACAGCACACTTCCTCCAGGCAGTCGCCCATGTGCCCAGAGTCCTGGAGCACCTGCAGTGGCCCAGGCATGGGGCCAGGACAAGAGGGTGCAGAGGGGGCCCTGCAGAGGGTACAAGACGGTGCCCCCCAGGACAAGAGGGCCACCGGAGGTCAGCACTTGGCTGTGGCCTTTCTGTGTGGGTCACTTCCAGGTTCCCTTCTCCACACCCCTTCACCCTCTCTCTGGGCCAAGACGCTGCACGTACAGCCTGAGAGACCCACCTCTTGCTTGAGTGTCAGCCTCGCCATGATCTCGTTGTGGTCGATGAGGGACAGCTCATCCACCTCCTCCTCCGACTGAGCCTCTAGAGCGTCTGGTGACTTCCGGGCCCTGGAAAGAGGTGTGGTTTGTGTTGTGCCAACAGGCCTGGGGCTCCCCGTGCCTGCGGCCAAGGCCACATGATGCCGTGCGTGGGGCCTGGGTGGCACTGATGCTCCCTGACCAAGCCTTCCCCGGACTGCAGCTCCATGTAAAGGCCAGACCTGCTGCCACCCCGCCACAGGAGGCCGGGGGCGGCTGGACGCTGGGATGCAGACTGGGTTTCTAACTGCTCCTGATGAGCTGTGTGACCTCAGGACAGCCCCTGCTCTCTGGGTGCTCCATTGGTTAAGTGGAGGGGATTAAGCACACAGATCAAGAAGGTGCCACTGAGAGCTTTGATGAAGTCACGGTCTCAGTCATCTGCGTCAAGGCCCACCACATGGACAGTCAGTACTCCAGGAGAGGACGACACAGGGCCAGCGGGGCAGGGGACGGGCCAGCGGGGCAGGGGACGGGCCAGCGGGGCAGGGGACGGGCCAGCGGGGCAGAGGACGGGCCAGCACCCATCTCAGTGCCATTCCAGGTCTTTGCCCGGGGCTACTTCTCTGGGGGACTGAAGAGGAGCGGGAACCAGGCCCTTGTCCTTGGAGTGCTGGTGGGGACAAGGGCCAAGACGGCCTGTGGGCAGGATGGGCAAGCTAGGACTGAAGCACTGAGCAGGAGTTTGGGGAGGGGAGAACCCCCAGAGGAAGCACATGGGGAGTGGATGGGGACGCAGCAAGCAGACGGCCGAGGGGTCTGTAGGCACCTTGCTTTTCCCCCAGCGTTTTCTCCGGGATCCCCATCATTCTCATGAAGGACCTCATGAGCCACTGACTGGCCTTATGGTCAGAGGCCTCATTTTTAATCCTTAGTATCTAAGACATAAAATCTGACCACCTGGAGGGGCCAAGCAAAACCACGCTCAGGCCTGTCCTCTGGCCTTCACGGAAAGAGGACAGCGTCGCAAGAACAGTTTCCAGCCCAACAACATGTTCATCCCTCTGCTTCTCGTACAAGGGCCGCCTGAACTCTGAAAAATGGCATCCCACCCCACCCTCTACTTGGCAGTGGAGCTGCCGAGCTGCTGTTGCTTGGCAAGACACCTCTGCCGCTGGGTGTTGGAGTAGAACACTCACCACCCCTTAACACTCGGGGAGACCTGAGTGCCACGTCACATAGACGGACCCCACGGGCACGACTCAGGAGCAGCCAGAGCAGGCTGGGTGGGCAGCCCTCGTCAATGGGCCCCTGGGGAAAGCTTTCCACTTTTTCCCGTCTCTTGCTGTTTTCACCATATCTTTAACTATTTATGTTTAGGCTTGACAAAAACAATGCATATTGCTTAGCTCTGCACCTAGGACCCCCAGCCAAACCTTAGCCAAAAGAGGAAGGAAAAATTGAATGTGTGGAACATCTCACAAAGAAGGGGATGTCAGCATGAAGTCACAGGGGGCAGAGCTGGTTGGCGGGTCCTGCAATTACCCTTTCTACGTGCAGGTTGGAGAGTTGCTACGCATCTCCACACCTGGTCAGGCTTGACTCGGGCCAACGCTGAGAATGTCACCAAAGATTACAGAGACATACGGCCAAATGCAGACATGAATCCTGACTGACCTGGTTCCAAAAAATCGGCCTTATGAGACACATGCTGTCTAGGTCTCTCACAGCTTTTCTCCCAAGGAGCAAGGGTATTTTAATTTCATGGCTGCGGTCACTGTCTGCAGTGATTTTGGAGCCTGGGAAGATAAAATCTGCTGCTGCTTCTGCTTTCCTCCTGTCTATTTGCCATGAAGTGATGGGACCAGATGCCACGATCTTAGTTTTTCTAATGTTGAGTTTCAAGCCAGCTTTTCACTCTCTTCTTTCACCCTCATCAGGAGGATCTTTACTTCCTCTTCACTTTCTATCATTTGTATATCAGAAGGAATTTATTATTACTCTTCTTGGGTGTGATAGTCATACTGTAATCAGGTTGGCACTTTTGAGGCAGGCTGAAATATTTAGGGACTGAGGGTCATGTTCATAACAGTTTCGAATATACACGACATACAACATACACACTACCTCTAGAAACTCACAATAAAAAGTTTGTGGGTAGGAATCTTTTACACTCCTTCATTACACTTGAATTCGTAAGAGGCGGAGGAGAGGTTGGCTTAGGATTTGAAGAAGAAAACACTGTTAGGGGTAGTTGTAAGGTGAACAGTACATGTGCAAATACTCAAGAAGCAGTGGCCGTCTGTGGGCTGGCATGAAGGCCTTTGAGGGGTGGGATTCTGTTACGTCAGTAAGCACAGAAACAACGCTGATTTCATCACACATCAAACCTCACCATCAGAGCTCGTGGGGGACCGGGTACATTTTCCATGGGCAGCACTACTTTGAAAGGCATCTTTTCTTCGGAGCAGCAGATCTCAACAGTGGGCTTCAAATACTCAACAGACAGATGTTCTGTCACCCAGGCCTTGCTGGTCCATGTACAGAGCGCAGGCAGAATAGAGTGAGCACCACTCTTAAGGGCCCTGGGATTTTCAGATGGTGAATGAGCACTGGCTTCAGCTTCAAGCCACCAGCTGTGTTAGCCCCCAACAAGAGAGTCAGTCTGTCCTTTGAAGTTTTGAAGCCAGGCATTGACTTCTCCTCTCTGGCTATGAAGGGCCTGGATGGCATCTTCTTCCAGTGGAGGCTGTTTCCTCTACACTGAACATCTGCTGTCTCATGTAGCCACCTCCATGAATGATCTGAGCTGGGTCTTCTCGATGACTTGCTGCAGCTCCTACATCAGCATTTCCTGCTTCACCTGCACTTACATGTTATGAGACGGCTTCTCTCCCGAACCCTCATGAGCCCCTCCTGCCAGGTTCACAGTTTTCTTCTGCAGCCTCCTCACCTCACTCAGCCTTCACAGAATTGGAGAGATTAGGGTCTTGCTCTGGATGAGGCTTAAGGGAGTGTTGGGCTGGTTTGTTTGTTCTTCTATCCAGACCACCCAAACATTCTCCGTACCAGCAGGAAGGCTGTTTCTCTGTCTTACCATTCGTGTGATCTCTGGAGCAGCCCTTTTAATTTCTTTCAAGGACTTTCTTTGCCTTCACAACATGCCTGACTGTTTGGTTGGTGCAAGAGGCCTAGCTCTAGGCCTGTCCTGGCTTTCAAACCGCCTTCCTCGCTGAACCCCATCATTTCTAGCTTTCTATTTAAAGTGACACAGGAGTGATTCTCCCTTTCACTTGAACACTTAGGGGCCAACGTGGGGTTATTAACCAGCCTCACTTCGCTACTGTGCGTCTGGGAACAGGGAGGCCTGAGAGGGAGGGAGATCGGGGCGGGTGCGGGGGACAGCTACCTGCAGAGTGTGGAGCAGTCCGAATGCACACCGTGTTTATCGATTCAGTCTGCCATCTTACACGGGCACAGTCTGTGATGCCCCAAAGCACTCACCATAGTAACCTCAAACATCACAGACTGTCATAATGAATACAGTAATAGTGAGAAAGTTTGAAATCCTGGGAGAATTAGCAAACTGTGATGCAAACACTAAGCCAGCAGATGCTGTTAGACAGTGTCCACAGACTGGCTTGATGCAGGGCTGCTTACAAACTTTCTATTTGTAAAAAGCACAGCATTTGCACAGCCCAGGTGTGAACCCAAAGCCCCGCAGGCCTTGCGGGTGGGGGCAGTGGTCACCAGACGGCTGACACGCTGTTCTCAGGGTGCCTGCCCCATGAGGGGCTTTTCCTACCTGTCTCCACCGTCCCTGCCCTCCTTCCCGGGCACACAGCCAGCCGACGTGGCATCTCTGGAGTGTCCGTCCTTTGCTGCGGGTGACTCCTGGAAAGAGACGGCAGAGCTGGGTGTGTGACAGCTGCCCCTACTGGGCTGCTCTCCACAGAGCACCTGCCTGCATGCGGCTTGGGAGCGCGAGTTCCCAGGGAGCAGCCTGAGACATAAACGCGTCCACTGTGACCGGCACACAGGAAGCACGGCCTCTTCCGAGTAGTACCCGGCCTTCAGGGAGAGTGAAGGCTCCGCTACTCACAGCCTCCGTCAGCTGCCGGCCTAGACAGAGCCATCCCGTCACCTCCCGGCAGAAAGGGCTGCCCCGGGGGCTACCTACCACGCAGCCAAGCTCAGCCAGTGCATGCCCTTCCCCTGTGGCGCTGACCAACACCCTACCTGCTGGCGGGCATCCCCGTGCCCAGGCACACGGAGAAAGAGAGGCTACCCCCGCCCCCAGTGCTGAAAGCTGCAGCCCTACCCGCTGTGCCCCGGGGTGTGCAGCACACCTCTGCTGACCTCCTAGTCACAGACGCCCTCAGTACCACAGTGCTCGCCTGACCCTGTCACGGGCTCAGGCGCACAAGACAGCCCCTTCCCTCCTCCAGCGCCCTGGCTTCTTCCTGGGAACCTGGCCCACCCCTCTCAGTGACCACATGGCCCTGGCACCCCTGGTCTGCCACCCAGGCCGCAACAGAGAAGGGAGGACCCGGGGGGCAGGACACAAAGATGCAGAAATGTCCTCATGGAGGGTCACAGGGGGAGGGGAGCCCTGGAAGGTCAGCTTGGGACGGGCTCCGTGTACAGAGGCTGACCTGGAAGATGCAAGGGACAGCCGGGGAAAAACAGCTCCCGAGGACCAGGCTGGATTCCACCAGAGTGGGAATTCCACCTCATTCTACAGCTTGCTAACACCTGAAGTGGGGCCTGCTTGTGTGGATATCTGAGGTGCTTCGGGGTCATCATAATGAGAGTGACCATGCTTTCAACGACTGGGCCCTTTGAGCTGACCCCAGAGGAGGACGGAGTCCCCTCAGGGTACCCCCTTTAGGGACTGGGACTGGCTCAGAGTGGGGAGAGTTACTCTGGAAGGTTCTGCACTCGCTCATGATTTGCTGCAGCAAAACCCGGACAGCTGACTGCTCAGCAGAAGCACGGCCCCTCAGCCACCTGGCACTGGGACAGCAGAGGACCAGGGCGACCACGACGGTGTGAGGCCTGGGGGTCTCACCAGCTGCCCTGGGAGCAGCGGTGCGGACGTGGAGCTTGCTGGGGGAGGGGTGTGGGTTTGGAGAGCTGGGTACAGGAGAGAGAATTCCCCGCCTCAGAGGATGGACAGGAGACAAGCCTCAACACCAGAAGATGGGGTGGGAAGAAATCCCTGAGAGTAGCCAGCCAGGGCCGAGCCGGCTGCTCTGTGATTCCCAGCAGGCCCGCTGGCTAGGCTGCAGGGGACCCACACGCGGAAGCGAAAGCAAAGAAGGCTCCGCTGGAAGCACCGTCCTCTCCTTGCAGAGCCAGGTCGGCCCCGGGCCAGGCAGCTCTTGAGCAGGAGGCTCAGGCCGATGGGAGCAGGGCCGAGCCGCAGGCCTGGCTGCATGCACGAGGCAGCCCGAGGTTACTTACTCCTCGAGGGCGGGCCAGCTCCTCGCTGCTCTGGCCAGAGCAATACAGACTGACGTAGTCCCCCTCACAGGTGTGCTCGCTCTGGGGGAGACAGGATGAGAGATACCCACCTGTGATGGCCCCGCCAGGCTGGCCCTGACTGGAATGCTTTTTCTCAAGGAGGGGAAGACAGTGCCCTCCATTCCCTGGGGACCTTCCCAGGGTCAGGGGACAAAGCTGTTTTTGCCACTGCCTGTCTCTGTCAGAGGGGACCCAGGTTTCCCGCTGGAGCTTCTCCAAAGACGTCATGGGCACTCTGGCCCTCAAAGTGCCCTGGAAGAGGCATACTCTTCCGTGCTCTGCTATAGCAGGGACAGCAGGGGCTGCAGCATGGCACAGGGGGCAGTCACGGAGGGCAGGAGGATGTGGGACGGGGGGCAGTCATGGGGGACAGGGGGCAATCACGGAGGGTGGGGATAGGGGATGGGGGTCAATCACAGGGGATGGGGGTGCAATCATGGAGGGCAGGGGCAATCACGGAGGGCGGGGAATGGGGAACGGGAGGCAATCATGGAGGGTGGGGGATAGGAGATGGGGGCAATCACGGAGGGCGGGGGCAATCACGGAGGGTGGGGGACAGGGGAGGGGGAGCAGTCACAGAGGAGGGGGGGTAGTTCACGGAGGATGGGAGGCAATCACGGGGGCGGGGGGCAATCACGGAGGACGGGGGCAATCACGGGGGGTGGGAGGCAATAATGGAGGATGGGGGGCAGTCACGGAGGGAAGGAGAACATCCCCATGCTGGAGGGCCGGCTGCAGGCGCCTGCACTTGTCCTGCCCCGTCCCCCTATCCCCAGGCACAGCAGCCTTGCCCTGAGCCCGGAGGAGGCACTGCGGGCCGCCGGGCCGCACGGCAAGCAGGCCCCCACCCCCAGTGCCACACAACTCTACACGCAATTGCCCCTGGGCTGTCAGAGGCCTCTGTGCCCTTCTCTAGAATCCCCCCAACCGCACGGAAGACCAGCAGGATTTACACGTCACGATTAGGACAACAGATCGTCTCTAAGTAGCCACTGACCCATCTGTGGAAAATCAGATCCTAGTTTGCTGGGAATCCACACGGAAGGTTTCATTTCTGTTCTGGAAGCTGACGGGCTACCATCTCACCAGGGGGACCTGCGCACCCCTCAGCCCAGCCACCGCGACGGGGCCCACGCCAGCAACGGCCTCGACAGCGAGGGTGGGCGGAGGCTTTCTTGGGATGTGCAGCCCCGCATGGAGGTGTGTGTGTTGAGTTCTCACCGAAGGCGTCTGGGGCGAGTCAGTGAAAGAGGTTTCGGAAGGAAGGCAGACAGTGTTCCCGTGAAAGCTGCTCTCCTGAGATGAGAGAGGCCCGTCCAGGGTGCTGGGAGGCAGACTGGCCACGGGCGGCACGGCTAAGTCAGAGCTCTGAGACTGGTGGACAGGTGGGAAGTGTGGAGAGGAAGAGGAGGTAGACGGAAGGAAAGGCTGGACGGAAGCTTGGCTGTGAGGCACGAAATCCTGCGAATAGGACCTAAACACGGACTTGTACTACAGAGTCAGAGTGGAACACAGACACGAACATGAGAGGAGGGAAGAAGAAAACAGACAAGAGAAAAAGTCATTAGATTAACTCGGCTGAGCCGTGACGGGCCGGTCACAGTCTTTCAAACGAGGACACCACTCAGGCCAAACCACCCCTGTGGCCCTCTGGCTGGAGGTCCCCCCACCCTGGCTCAGCAGCCCCTTGAGAAGAGCCTGAAGACCACCCAGAGCCATCCTCAGTGTCTACAGGGCGGGACGCGGTGCCCCTCCAAGGAGAGCAAGCCCCTACCCCACACTGTGGAGGGGGGGGGTCCCATCCTCTGTATGTCAGAAAATTGAACCTATGCAGACCCATCTACACAGACTGTCCTTCCAGGAACCTCATGACTCCACCGAGCGTGTGCAGACACCTGGTCACATTTACTCATTTTGACTTTCTTTTTGATGAATCTCTCTGATTTTAGTTCTTGAAAGTCAAATACTGCAAGCCTTTTCAATATTGTAGTCACTTCAAATCCTTTTGGAAGGGAAGTGATAAGCCTTAAACATGGTTGAAAGAACTGTGCTCCCAAAACACTAAAAATTTCTGAGTTTCCCTTTCTGCCCATCTTTTTCCTTTCTTTAACAGATGAAGTGCAACGCCTCTGATGCCCCCTTAGGACCGCAAGGCTCCATTCTCCGAGGGTCCCATCATGAAAGAAAAGTCTGAGGTCAGGCTGGGCAGAGACCAGAGCCCGTGAGTGCAGACTCGGGCCCGGGCTGCGCTACAGAAGGAGAGTTGGAGACCACCAGTTAACAGTCCCCTGGGGTGGCCAGGCCTGCCCTGCCCACCGTTCTGGAGAAACGGGGACGAATGTGTAGCAGGGGCTGAGTTTGGAGCCCCCGCCAGGCTCACTTCCCACCACGAGGGGCTGGAACTTGACAAAAGCCTGCCCCAAAAAACAGGCACACCGCTTGCTCAGCTGTCCTCTCTGCATTTTGGCATAGGATTTTTTTTGTGAGGCGTGTGGGATCTTAGTTCCCTGATCAGGGGTTAAACCTGGACCCCTGGCAGTAGAAGCAAGGAGTCCTGACCACTGGACTGCCAGGGAATACCCGGCACAGGATTTTTGAAATCCATGAAGCAAGAGGAAATGAAGACTTAAACTAATGAGAGGCTAAAGCCACTCATCCCCTTAGCATTTCTCTAAAGCTACACTTCAACCTGAGGGGAGAGCTGCTGTCACACAAGGAGCAGGCATACTCCCCTTTGCCCCCCACCAGCCTCCTCGGGCTGTGGATCAGAGTTCAAAGCTCCCCTGCTCCTTGGTGAGGCCATGAGCCCCATGGCTGTTGGTTTATATCCGACCCAGGGTACCTGTCTAGAAACTGACTGTCCCCACACATCTTACTCCCATCTAACTCAGAAGCTCAAGGCCAACCCAGACACACAGGGGAACAAGTGAAGAAGCACAGCACGACAATGAAGCCTGGGTTCCTGCTGGTCCCATCTGTCCACGTGCCTTCTTTGGGGAGAAGCCCGTGGCGGCGGAGCCCTGGCTCAGCTGTCCTCCCCCTGGGGCCGTGGGGCCTGAGCGTCCATGGGGCACCCTACTCAGGGCCAGTAGCCGCCGCCTTCCATCTGACCTCTCAGAGCAGTGGTCCAAGCCAGGCCCTTGCTGGGGGTGGCGCGTCTGGCTTTGGGGGCTGTTTCACCTCTGGAGTGTGCTCCCCCCACAGCCATAGGGAGGCGCTCTCACTGGCCGAGAAGGTGCCCGGAGGAGACCGTGAGTGAAGTGCATCAGCTGAGGGAGGGGACGGCCCGGCTGGTCCCGGGAGACTGTCTGAGGGACCCCTGCGCCGGCCGCACTGAGGCAGTGGCTGCAGACTCCCGCAGGAGTCCGGCCCCCAGGCCTGCCGGACACTCACTCCCGCACACAGGCGCCTCTCCCTTGGCCACGACTGCCTCGCTCACAACCCACCTTCAGTGCTGCTATGGTCGGAACGTCGGTGCCCCCCCAAATTTGTATGTTGAAATCCTCACCCCTCCAGATGCTAGGGTCTGTGCTACAGAAAAGAGGCTCTACCCTCTGCCATGTGAGGACGAAGAAAAGTCCGTGACCAGGGAGAGGGCCTCGCCCAACCATGCTGGCCTCTGGAGCTGTGAGAAACACACTTGCTGTTATAAGCCACCCAGGCTGCAGTAATCTGTTACAGCAGCCAGAACGAACCAGGCCAAATCCCGGCTCTGGGGTCCTGATGTGTGCTCACTGACACCCCCCCCCCCATCCCTGAAGCATGAAAACGCATAGAGCACTGGAGTGGGCCCTGCAGTAACCAAGCCCTAACTTACACACGTGCGCACGCCCACACACACACATTTCAGTTCAGTGGCTCAGTCGTGTCCGACTCTTTGCGACCCCATGAATCGCAGCACGCCAGGCCTCTTGTCCATCACCAACTCCCGGAGTTCATCCAAGGTAAGGAGCAGCGGCTGCGCTTTGCTGGAGTAGCCGTGAAGAGATACCCCATGCCCAAGGTAAGGGAAACCCAAGTAAGATGGTAGGTGTTGCAAGAGGGCATCAGAGGGCAGACACACTGAAACCATACTCACAGAAAACTAGTCAATCTAATCACACTAGGACCATAGCCTTGTCTAACTCAATGAAACCAAGCCATGCCCGCGGGGGAACCCAAGACGGGCGGGTCATGGTGGAGAGGTCGGACAGAATGTGGTCCACTGGAGAAGGGAATGACAAGCCACTTCAGTATTCTTGCCTTCAGTATTCTTCCCACAAACAATATGAAAAGGCAAAATGATAGGATTCTGAAAGAGGAACTCCCCAGGTCAGTAGGTGCCCAATATGCTACTGGAGACCAGTGGAGAAATAACTCTAGAAAGAATGAAGGGATGGAGCCAAAGCAAAAACAATACCCAGCTGTGGATATGACTGGTGATAGAAGCAAGGTCCGATGCTGTAAAGAGCAATATTGCATAGGAACCTGGAATGTCAGGTCCATGAATCAAGGCAAATTGGAAGTGGTCAAACAAGAGATAGCAAGAGTGAACGTTGACATTCTAGGAATCAGCGAACTAAAATGGACTGGCATGGGTGAATTTAACTCAGATGACCATTATATCTACTACCGCGGGCAGGAATCCCTCAGAAGAAATGGAGTAGCCATCATGGTCAACAAAAGAGTCCGAAATGCAGTACTTGGATGCAATCTCAAAAACGACAGGATGATCTCTGTTCATCTCCAAGGCAAACCATTCAATATCACGGTAATCCAAGTCTATGCCCCAACCAGTGACGCTCAAGAAGCTGAAGTTGAACGGTTCTATGAAGACCTACAAGACCTTTTAGAACTAACACACACACACAGCGGGTGCCTTTTCTGGGAGCTGAGACAACTGCTGAGAGGGCACGTGCACAAGTCATACAGTGTGACCTCGGGCAGGGGGTGTGAGTTCTGAGCCTGTCTCCTCCTCTTTAAAGCAGGGATGGAAACAGCAGTTCTTCCCTCCCAGGGGCTCTGTGTGCGTTTACTGAGACGCCCTGTAAGTTTGGCTGGGTGACAAGCAATCAGCGTCAGCTCTCCTCTCCTGCCCTCCAAAATACCCTCAGGAGCGCCTTGAGAAACAGAGCCAAGGCGTTTAATTAACTCAGTACATACTTACTGAATGAGGGAATGCTTAGGAATGGATCTTAATGCTGTTATTAACCAAGGTGCCCAGAATGTCGCCTGACTCAGCAGTGTCTCGACGGCGGGCGCGGGGGGTCGTGGACAAGCTGCCTGGGCTGTGCAGGTACGGGTCCGCAGGGGAGGCCACTGAGGGTGAGGACGGCAGAGGAGAGGGGCGGCCACCAGGGAGAAGGGAAGGAGGGTGCGCGTCTCTGGGACAGAGTGGCTGGCTGCCCTGCCCTCCTTCCCTCAGCAACAACCAGGCTGCCTGGGCTCAGCTCTGGTATTCTAGCTATGCGGTCCTGCTGGGACAGCAGCCAGGCCTGAACATCACCTTCAGGGGGCAGCAGTGGTGGTAGGGGGCGCGGGGGAGACACAGGGCTGCTCTCTAATCACCACCAGGCCGGTCCCTCCCTGGCCCTGCAAGCTCATGCTTGTACCGCAGTCAACAAATCCAGTATCCATCGCCTCCCCCGAGCAGTGTTTCCAGGCCCTTTAAGATCACATTTATTTCACAAGGGCAGGGAGAACGCAGGGCTGGCCGTGGAACAGAAAACACGCCATCACCGCAGCCTGGAATCTATTTTAGGATCTGGCTGGTGCCGGGCTTCACTGCTGCGCTCCGCGGCAAGAATTTTTATTTATAGCTGGAGTAAGACTGTCTGGGCCCAAGAGTCTATAATGGGACGGGCTGCCTGTTGGGAGGCGGCATGTTTCTGCGGAAGATCTATGCGTGCTCGAGTGACTTCTGCGGAGGAGGAGGGGCACCTGGCCCCCCGCGTCAGCCCTGATCTCACAGTCAAAGTGCCAGCAAGAGCCACCTCATGATGGTGGGGATGGCAGCTACTCTCACAGAAGGTGTCCTGCTGGGCAGAGGAGGCGCTGAAGGTTTTATGTGAGCCACCTCGTTTACTCTGCACCAAGTTACAGTCCTCCTTACGAAGATGCAGAGACAGGCCGGAAGGGGAGCCGTGGACCTAGTAAGCCACAGCTGGGCTCAGCTCGACAGAGACGGTGCTGGGTCAGCCCCCTCACACTCAGGGAGCACTCTGGGCATGTGACAGGCCCTAAGCTTGCGATCCTGCAGCTCTGCAGGGTCTGGTCTGCTCGCTCCGCTCAGAGACCACCCAAGCGATGACCAACCTGCAAGAGGCAAAGGCCTGACATACACGTCAGACACATAGAGCAAAGATCTACCCTCGTGAGAGACACAGGAGCCACCAACCCACTCTCTGAAGTACACACCTGAAAGAACCACTGAGTCTCCTGGGTGTGAAGGAGGAGGGAGACTGCCTTGATGGGTGGCCAGTCATGTGCTAGGCAGCAGAGCTTCCTGAAGCTGGCCAGGCACCAGTTTTCAGTGCCACTTCCTTTCCATTACATCCTGGCATGAAAGATGACTAGGGACAGGCCCTGCACTGTTGGCAAGAAAGCAGGAAAGTAGATCTTCATAAGAAAACCTCTGATTCCTCAACATGACAGACATTCCATCTAATCCCTGTGACTATCAGAGGGCCGGGGCCCAGAGGAGGCGGTCAGCGTGCCAACAGCCGAGGGCTGGAGCTGCAGGCCAGAGGACCATGACCGTTACGGCTACTCCAGGGTGGCTCGGGCAGGCCCCAAGCTCTGGAGAGCACCCAGCCCCGCCAATCATCACAGCGACTCCATGGTGACGCAGGCCCCACGCTCTGGAGAGCGCCCAGCCCTGCCAATCACGGGAAATGCACTTGTCTGAGTGAGTGGACTGACCATGGCCCCAAGTGTTCGGGGGTGAAGAAGCCGCCAGAGATCAGTCATTACTATACACCCTTGGCTCCAGCGAGGCTTGTGACTTCAGGGGTTTGAACACTACTTGGCGAAAACAGATACGCTCTTGGACAGCTTGTTTGGGGGCTTAAAGTTTTATCCATCATTTGGGAGAAAACATATTCAAAGGAGCTGTAATTTGAGGGTGGTTTGGGCTTTCTTCTCCTATAGTGAGCTGGGGGCTCAGCGGAAGCGTCCTTCAAACAGGGCCTGCGAGTGTCCACACAATATGGGCCTCAGTTATTTCTCTTGGAAGGAAGTAAAGCTTTGAGCCGATGCAAAACACATAGCCTCGATCTCCTGGGGAGGGATCTCCTGGAAACAACCACATCTTATTTGGTTCTCAGATGGGACATGACCATTCTGAGATCACCAGGAAGGACCCTTGATAATGGTTCTTCTCACTCCGTGGGGCAAACTGGCCACAAGACTGCCTGTCTCCACTCTCCTTCCTGAGCCTAGTCAACTACATGTTTACAAAAGCCGTCTTAGGCCCGGAGGAAACTTCCTTCTTTGAGGTGCCTGTGTTCATTTATAACTACTACATGTTAGATAATGTCAGAAGCAGAGTTTTTGAAGCCAAGTGGCAGGGTCAGAGGCCGATGCTGAGAGCTCCTGTGCTCAAGGCAAGGAGAGACACTGCTGTGGGTCCCGTCGTGGGAACAAGGAGCCAGCACTCAGCTCACCCAAGGAAGGCGGCATCGACGTCACATTTGTGCAAAAAATGCCTTCTCTCTTTTTGAATTCATTTAAAATTCTAATTTGTAATTCTACAACAAAGGATACAGAAGAACAAAAATGTCCGCTTGGGAGAATCTTAGGGCAGGTGAAAGCAGAACCCTACTAGGCTTCCTCTCGTGCTTCAGACTCCTGCATTTGAATCACAAGATCTTCCTTGAAGAACACTACATTTTTGGCCAATGGTTTCATGGCTAATTATATTTTTGTGAGAACCTCCAATACATCTTTGGAGGCTCTGTATATTCCTTAAATATTAACCTCAGGGCTTCCCTGGTGGCTCAGTGAGAAAGAATCTGCCTGCCAGTGCAGAAGACACAGGCTCTATCCCTGCTCCAGGAAGACCCCACACGCTGCAGAGCAACTAAGCCCGAGCTCTAGAGCCCGGGGACCACAACCAGGGAGCCCACGCGGCACGGCTGCTGAAGCCCGTGCGTCCTAGAGCCAGTGCGACGAGAGGGGCCAGCACAGTGAGAAGCGCGAGCGCCAGAGGGGACCCCGCTCACTGCAGAGAGAAGCCTGCACAGCCACAGAGACCCAGTGCTGTCAAAAGTACATAAGGAAATGACTTCATTTTAAGAAATGCTTCTCTGCACTAAAGAAACAAACATTGACCTCGATAACGTCAACTCTTCATACGAAGATTTAGTACAGATTCCACAGTGATCTGAATTCAGTTCTAGAAACACAACTCCACTATTTCTCACTCAGTGTGGCTTTACGCAGCACGACAGGGGCTCTAACTCACACCTACCCTTAGTGCCCTACGGAGAGCCTGCGGTTACACTCTGTCCTGCGTCAGAACACTGTCAGGACGAAGAAAGCGTGTCTCTCGACGTCCAGCCTGTGCACAGGCTTTTCTTTCTCCTGAGCCTTCTCGGGTCTCAACGCTTACTGGCCATTGAGCAATTCATAGACATCAACCTGACACTGTACTTTTCATGATGGGGGTCTGATTCTAACCTCAGCTCTGACTTAACACTCTTAGCTAGTGGTCCAGCTTCTCTAGTCTGGTGTCTCTGTCTCCAGAACGTGAGTGAACGTTCCATCACAGAACAGGAAGAAGAGCCCCTGGCAAGCTGACAAGCAGCCTGAAATCTCAAGAGTAAAGGCAGCCATCAGCGCACACAGGACCTTCCTAAGGGCCTGGGGGCCTTGTGGTCCCTGACCAGTAAGACTGTCACAGACTACATTAGGTCAGCGTCGTCATCAGCGAGGGGAGGCAGGGAAGTTCATGTCTGAAGCTAGTCTGCGAGAGCTGTCCACAATGACATGAGCACCAACAAGAGTCAGGGAGTCTTTAGGAGGGACAGAAACAGCGGGGGCAGAGCAGCTGCTTTGGCGAGCCCCCAGGACAAGATCCCTAAGGCCCGGTCCTTGGCCCTTGGGTGTCCACCGCAGGCGAGGCAGGCTCACCCTGGGCTCAAGGTGGGGGCCTGACACACAGCCACGCTTCTACCTCTACCTGAGGGGATTAGGATCCCACAGGAGTGCTGGCCCGCCCATGCCTCCTTCTCACGAGGCCGTGTCTGGGCTCGGAGCGGCAGTGAACTTGGAGGTCACACTTCAGGGATGCGCTGGCCACATGGGCACCTGGTTGTTGAGGAAAGGCAGAAAGGCACAGGAGGAACATTCTGGAGGAGCCACATCGCATTTCAAGGACCCAGCAGACTGGAAGAGGCTGCGAAGATCTCAGGCCAGACTCAGAGGGGCCTGCAAAGACTCCTGCGTGGCTGGCAAAACAGCCCTGCTTTCCTCGCTACTGATGGTGCTGGGGGCCGCTCTTTAGCAAACCCTGGGAGGTCGGGCAGGCGACAGAACAAAGAGCCGGAGAGAGGTCAGCTCAGAGGTGAACCTGCCTGCCCGGGGCCCTTGGTACTGCCCATGGACCCTCCCTCTTCTCTCAGAGTAAGTTTGCTCTGAGCAGGCGGGAAGCCAGTGAGGAAAAGACGATGTCAGGAAGACACAGGGGACAGTCGGGGAGGCGGGGGGGCTACTTAACCAGCAGGAGGGCACACCTGCTGCGGTCCACAATCTTCCTTCCTGCCTCCCTCTCCTTCCCTGCTTGGCCTTTCCACCTGTCAGATGCCTTCGTCTCGGTGATGGCTGGTGACTGGAGACTGACGAGGGGGCAGACAGGGTGAGCCACCCCCGGGCAGGTCCTAGGAGGGCCCGTGTGCTGCAGCGTGGAAGCCCGGCCCGGCTCTCAGAGGGTCACAGCCAGCAGCTCCACCCACCGTCTCCATTTAAACTGAAGTCCTCAACAGGATACACATGACTTTCTTACCCGAGAGACTTTTAAAAACAGAGGACAGTCATTATGGGTATTTCTGAAGTTCTTCTTTTGGGTCTTCTAGAAGTTTTGATTCTCCAGAATCATTTTGGAAGCCAAGATAGTAAAGAAAATATTTCAGCAGAGTCCTAGCATCCAGCTTTATCTCTTGGTGACAGTTAATATCGGTGAGCCAAGAAAGAATAGGCCTGGAGGGAGGTGGCTTTTGTAACATCAGTGTTGTAATGTCCAGAGGACTGGAAACCCTAATGGTTATTAACAGGTTCCCAATAATAGGTTGGTCGAGGGAAAAGTGAATATGGACCCAGCTCAGAGCTTCCAAGACTTCTCACCACTAGGGTTCAGAATAGAGAAAATGCAAGCCCAGGAAGGGCCACAGTGGGAACAGCAGTGGGAATCCAGGGTGGTGGGGGAAGGACTGGGGCTGGAGGGACGGGAGTTTGGGGGGAGGTGGGAGTCGGGCAGTTAGCACAGGCAAGGCCGCAGCAAGGACAGGGCAGGTGGCCGGGGGTACGAGTGATGGAGGAGAATCCAGGGGTGGGAGGAGGACGCCAGTGCCACATCTGAGAGGTGTACCTCAGTGGGCCCATCACTCAAACACTCAGCCGTGCCATCAAGGGGCAGGCGTACTACAAGGCCTGCTGGAATTGGAACAGGCACGAGGGGGCCAGCTGCCCATGCCCGGGGGTGGCTGCACCTAGCTCTCCACATCGTTCTGGCCTCATAGTAGCTCATCATTTCCCTGAACACCTTCTTCTACCCAATTGGTCTTAACGTCCTAGATGCCACATGTCTGAGCAGCTGTCCAAGTCTCCTAGAATCACAGTGCATGCCAGGAAGGAAAGGGGGGTCTGTGGACTGGGGGCTAAGCAGACCCAGACAAAGATTGTGAAGAGGAGGGTGGGCACCTCCCAGGAACGGGAGCAGGAACACGTCTGGGGACAAGCAGGAAAGAGCGGTCAAGGCTGGGCCCAAGCCCGGAGGGCAGCACCCAGGAGGAAGCAGCAGGTTTCGACCGCAGGGCAGGATGCGCGAACGGTGGGCTGTTGTCACCCCCTCCAGACGCTCTCCCTGGGCCTCAGTCCTGAGAGTTTATACTTGAGACAAGCTTCTACTCCCCACCTTCAGGCAGGTCCCTCACTGACCTTCATCTCCCTGAAACCTTAACTGGCCTTCAGACCACAACTCCGGCGCCCCCTCCTGACACCGTCCTGCCCCCACTGCCCACAGCCTTCCCCAGACGTCTGTGACCCTCACCCTGCTGCCCACGCCCTGCCCGAGCCGGAGTCCCCTTTCCACTTGACCCACTCTGCCTACTCCCTAGCACGGGCTTCTCAAGGACAACGGGCCGTCCTGCTTGCCCTGGCTCCTCCCGGCTGCCTGACCCACACCGGGAGCGGCTCTGTTCCTACCACACCCCATCTTCCGCGGGGCCCTGGAAAAGGGGCTAGGCGTGCCTCTGCAGCGCCTCCATCACGCTAAGCTGACCAGCGCAGGTTCACTGCTCTACAGTTCCCTGGGCAAGCTTTTCAATCTTCCTGTTACAAGGCAGAAGTAATAGGCCACTGGGCAAAGAACTTCAGATTTGGCACCTGCTATTTTCCTATGAGGCAGCTCTTGGGAATTCCATGCTGGACTGATGACCCAAGTCCAGGGATGAAGGAACAAAGACATTTGGCAATGAAGCGCTGCTCCAAGAGCACATCAAAGCCCTCTGTCTGGGGCTCATCTCCAAATGTAAGCAGAGAATATACATGAAAAACGTACTGGCATTACCGCTAAATCATTTCTCTGGGGTTTCTGCATTTCAGATGTCAACTATTCCATATATCTAGGCCATCACTAACATTCCTGGAGGCCTGGAAGGGCTTCGCTTCAAGTGAAATAAAGCGCCCTTCTTAGCTCACTCCTCTCAGGCTCCTTTGTGGAGCTGGTGCTGAGATGCAGGATGTTGTAAGACTCCTCTGTGTGCTGAGGGGAAAATTATGACATACTCATACCCCAGCTTAAATTAAAATGTCCTCGAATTCTCTTTAATTCTACAGTATACAGTCCAGTTCATTCAGTCTTCTCCCCAAACTATTCAAAAGGGATGTAGACATTCTTAGGAAAACTCACACTTACTTTCTGTTTGTAGAGGGGAGGGGAAAAAAAAATGTCAAGACCTAGGATTGTCTCAAGGCCAAGTTTTGCAAGATTTGTGAAAAGAGCTGTCAGAGGTGGCTGCTGAGGAAACAGAGGGCGTCTGTGCACCAGAGCCAGGGAGGGTGGGGAGTGGTCCTGCCTTGCCCGGCGAGGTCTGGGAGCTGAAGGGAAGACTGCATCCCGAGGTCCCCTCAATGGGGAGGACCAGCTTCACTTGGGCACTGGGTTGCTCCAAATACGGAGAACGGACAAGACCACACTGGGAACCCAAGCTTGGAGAGGGCTCTGACGTCACCAGGTCAACCTGGTCATTCAAGAGGGCAAAGGCAGTCCAAGCAAGTGAAGACATCTGCCGAGGCACTCACGCACAGGATCAGAACAAGCCAAGGCTAGAACCCAGAACTCTAAGACAAGAGCAATAACGACAGACGTTCCAAGCTTACTACCTGCCCAGCAGTTTCTTGTGATTTTACTTAATCGTCCCATTCACAGAAGAGGAGGCAAGGAAAAGTGCTACCCCAGAGGACTGAACTTGAGGCCTGGGAGGATGCGAGTCACCTCGGGACGGGTCCACCGAGCTCCCTTGGAGAGTCCTTTCCTGAGCCCTGACACCCAGGGTGTCACTAGACAGAATCAGCAGGAGGTGGGGGCGGTCAGGTTCTTGAGCAGATGCAGATCCCAGAGGAAGACAGCAGACCTGCACAGCCTCTGAGGCGTCAGCGCCGTGTGTCTGCAGGCAGCACGCCAGCCCTCCTCCTGCCACCCCACCTCCACAGGGTGGCCTGCGGAAGGGCCCGCCCAGCGGAGGTCGAGTCCACTCTCCTTCCCAGGCTGCACTGCCTGGGGCCTGGCCCAGAGGATGCATGCCAGCCCCACACTGACGCCTTATGATGCCTGCAGGTTTCCATCTGTATTCCTGGAGCCCAGCCGACTGCCCTGTGAACAAGCCCAGGCTGGCCTGATGCAGCGGACAGGTCAGGAGGGTCACTGCCAGACCAGCCCCCACTGGGGTGCCAGGGATGTGGGCGAGTGCAGCCCTTGGCAGCCAGGCCTGTTCTGATCAGCACAGCTGCGCTGCTAAGCTGTGTCCTAGGCAAGGCTTCCCTGGTGGCTCAGCTGGTAAAGAATCCGCCTGCAGTGCGGGAGACCAGGGTTTGATCCCTGGGTTGGGAAGATCCCCTGGAGAAGGGAAAGGCTACCCATCCCAGTACTCTGGCCTGGATAATTCCATGGACTGTATAGTCCATGGGGTCACAAAGAGTCGGACATGACTGAGCAACTTTCACTTTCCGGCAAGGACAAACGGTTACTGCTCTTTAGGCCACAGGTTTTGGGGTGATTTGTTACATTAGCAAGAGGTAGTGAAAGCTAACTGATGCAGCTCTCTTAACTTCAGCTCCATCATACTGGATACAGGCTGCTCTGCTTCCTACGTGAGGAATATTCCTTTTTAAACACAGAACACTACAGGGCTGACCCAATGCCCAGTGGAGAACAGAATAAAAAAGCCAAAACATCTCTGCCAGTTTATGTCTGAGTCATGATGCTCTGAGCGTGGCCACTAAGAGTCCCACCCCAACCCACTCCAGCCACTCACACCGACCTTCGGGCCACCCTTCCTGTCTGGGGTCTGTGGAGGGCTAGAGCCAGCGACAGGCAGCAGCATGCATGTCGGGAGGCATCGGCCACAAGGGAAAGGTCCTGCTCTCCAGGTTCCCGGTAGCGAGTGCAGGGAGCGACTCACCGAGGGCACAGGTAAGCTGCCGTGCCGGCTGAGAAAGGAGTTAGAGACGGACACACTGATGCCCGGAGCGGCACTGCCGTCCTCGGGGGTGAAGGCCACTTTAGTTTGCTGGACACAGTAGGAGACAGAGGAGAAGGGAGAAGCAGCACAGGAGGCCTGCTGGACAGAGGAGCGAGGGCGGAGACGGGGCGGGAGGGAGAGAAGCAGAGAGCAGTCAGGCACGTGCACACGGAGGGGGCGGGCTGCCCCCTGCCCCGCTGGCACCTTCTGGAGAGGGATGGCTTCCGGGCCCAGCTAGGGGTCTAGGACGACCGTCGAAGGCGAGCTGGGGAGCGGATGCCCTCTTCACTCCTGTGAAGAAGCGGCGGTAAGATGGAAGGAGCCACGCGGACCTGTATGTGCACCCCAGCTCCTCCGCTTCCTGAGGGCCCCAGCACTCCTCTGTGGGAGCGACCGTGCTTCAGGGTGTGGAGCAGGAGCCAGGCGGCCTGGGCGCTAACCTTGGCCTTGCCACGTGGGGCCAGCTTGGCATCAGGCGTCACATGACGCTCTCTGTACCTCAGGTTTCCGGCAGATGGCTGTGTGCGCGTGAAGCACCTAGAACCAGGCCACCCTCAGGGTACGTGGGCCCACAGGTGTACCTGTCATGCTCACTTCTGTCTGGAAAACAGGGTCACACTTCTCGCACTGGCACTGAAGAAGGGGCGCCCAGCAGTCACACACGGGGTGTCTCACGTGTCTGGGCTTCCGCTTCTGCTGTGGGCTTTGAGCCCGTCTCTCCAGCTCTCTCAGCCTCACTTTACTTAAAGTGGGGGTGACAGGGGCCACGGGGAGGGGATGTTCACAGGATGTTTGCCCACCCTCCAGGGCTCCCTGGCAGCCTCTCCCTAGAGAGCCCCTTGGACCGCCACCCTGCCTCGAGGTGAGGTGATGTGACTCTCACAGGGCTGGGATTCAAGCGCGTCCCTCAGGGTTCTCTCCTCAGGGCTCAGCTCCTGTGGGCACCACGGGACACAGAGGACACCCAGGGCCGGGCAATGGGCACCTGTGCACCCAGCAGGAGGGGCTGAGAAAACCAGATCTCAATGAAACTGGCCCAGCTGTTTAACTAAACATTTTAGGTCAGGGGTCCCTGAGGCAGGCATCTATGTGTCTGCGGTGAACAACAGAGACTCACATTCGGGCATATTCAGCTGTCTGTGGGGAGAGCAGGGCAGGTGAAGAGCTGAGACCTGAGCACAGCTGGGGAGACACAGCTGGTTAGTGCAGGACTGGAACCCAGACCCCAGCCTGAGCCTGGCCCGCCTTCCACAAGACAGGCTGCCCCTGCCCCAGAGCCCCCTGTGCATGGGCTCAAGGCCCAGTCGCAGGACTGCTGAGGCCCAGGCAGCTTCCAGGAGTGACCTCAGGACCTTCACCGCCTGGCCATCTACCTCCCAGATCAGCCAGGGCAGCGTCCCCTCGCAGGGGATGAAGGCGGCCCTCTCTGGTTGAGACGAGCGGACCAGCCAACACGAGGGCAAGAGCAGGTGCAGCTCTGATGCACTGCCCTCCCGGGGCACCCTTCCTCGAGAGCTTGGCTGGACTGGGCGCTTCGCTTCTAGAGCCTGACCGCAGCCCCTGTGGTTAGGAGGCTGGTGGCGGACAGAAGAGGGTTGAGAGGTGTACCCGAGTGACCCCCGCTGGTCCCAGCGTCTCTCCAGCCTGCCCACAGCCTGACGGCCCCTCTGTGCTGCCTACGTGGAGTCCTATGCAGGAGAGGTTTTAAAGGAGGAAGGGTGTGCCGGCCTAAAACACAAAGCGGCTCTGTGTCAGCCACCCTGCTCCCACAGAGCTGGTCCTCACTGGGCCGGCCCCGGCTGGGGGGTGCAAGGGGTTGGGCAGTGAGGCCCACTATGTAAATCGAGGCCACAGATGGCCCCGCACAGACCCTGCCCTGTGCTCTGATTGACTCCCTCCTTTCGGGGAAGTCTATATTGCAGCCACAAAAGAGAGAGAGAGAGAGAAAAGTGTCTACAGAGAAAGCAAACATTCTGAGTACAAGCCAGTGCCAGCTGCAGGGGCCTGCTCTGGAGGAGCAGCCAGTCCTGCAGGGAGAGATGTGAGCAGGAGAGCGGGCCCAGCGGCCCAGGCCACTCGTGGGCCCCACCTACCAGCTGCCGCTGCTTTGGGGGCAGGGCGGGGGGCGGGGCGAGCTCGTGCGGGGCGTCGCCGGCGCTGAGGGAGTCGTTGAAGCCGTACACCTCCATGAGCAGCTTGTTCTTCTGCTGGTACACGTGCTCCTTCTGGGGCGTCTGGTAGAACACGGAGGGCTGCGGCTCCGAGTAGTCCTCGAGCAGCTGCATGTAGGCCAGCACTGCGGGCACAGAGGGACCGCGCTGGGCAGGCGGCGCGCAGACTGCAGCCCGCCCCGCAGCGGCCCGCGGGAGGGCCCGGGGCAGTCTGCGTGACCGCCACGCGGACCTGGGTGCCGCCCGTATGTCACGAGGCCTCTAGAGGAGAGGGTGGCATGGGGGTGGGGCGGGGGGCAGGCTCTGCGGGAACTCCCTTCCTTTCCCCTCCGCCCGTGAACCTGGAATCGCGCTAGGAAACAGCCTGTGTTTAGAGAAGTGCAGGGGCGCACCCACTCCTGGCGGAGAAGCCCTCGGGGTTTTCCAGCCTGTCGAGGGCAGGGCCGTGGCTGGGGTGCAGGCTGCTGGGCCCCCTGCCCATGCCTCCGTCTCAACTCCTGGACCGTCCCTGGGGCTTTCCGCACGTCTGTTGCGGCCGCTCTTCCTGCAGCCCTGAGAGCCCGACGCTCCCGCCTGAGCGACTCAGGCCCCAATGAACTGGCGTTCACCGAGGCCCCTCACCCGTGTCCCTGCCCCAGGAGCCCCTCTCAGCCCTGCGCTCCGTCCCTTCTGGGCCCTTCTCATGGCTCCTCATGAGCTAGCTGGGTTTCTCACATTCATCTGATCGTCACTGAGCATCTGCGACGCGCCAGGAGCTGACCGAGGTGCTGGCACTCCACAGGGGCCAGCAATGGCTCTTTCACATGTGGGGGCTGACCCCCTCCCCAGAGAGACAGAAAACAGGCCGAGGTGGGGGTGTCCCTCAGAGAACAGCCAAACAGGAAGGCGAGGGGGCTTCTCCAGAACATGGTGAGGATGGGCGGAAGAGTCTTCCAGGAGGGGCAGAGCCCCAGGCTGGGACCAGGGTCTGCAGGGCAGTGCTCTGCGGACAGTGGGGGCCTGCACGGGCGGGGCTGTGTTAACTGGGCAAGGAAGGGGCCTGAAGCACGGGAGGGCCGGGCCCCGCCCCGCCCCGCCCCGCCCCGCCCCGCCCCACCCCAGGAGCTGCCTGTCTTGAGAAGCCTGTCTGGAGAAGCCGAGAGAAGACAGTTTGGGGGGTGCTGAGGCTGTTCGGGTGAAAGACTCCATGGGGGTGGGGACTGCTTCTCGCTTGAGGGCGGAAGCTGCTGCCCAAGGACAGGGACCCTGTGCCTCCCGGTGGCTGCTCTATCACCGGAGCCTCGCACACCGCTTCACAGAACCAGCGAGCGAATAGAAGCCATGGCCCGGCACCCGCCCTGTCGCACTGAAGCGGGCTGCAGCCCCCGCGGGTCTTGAGGAGGCCCTGAGGGTAGGCAAGACGCTCTGGCCACCGAACGCTGCTCTCCCTCCCAACAGAGGCTGTCGGGAAGCTCCTCTTCCAGAGGGATGGACCCTGAGGCAGAAGTGCTCAGGCGGGGCAGACAGACCCTCTCCTCTCTAGAAGCCCCTCAGGCAACGAGGCCTGGCCCTGCGCTCACCACGCAGCCTCACAGCAGAGCTGCTGGCTCCTTCCTGCTGGACCCACGTGGTGCCACCGCCGGAGCCCTCTCCTCACGCGGGGCGTCCGTGTGGCCCGCATCCCTCTCCTCACGTGGGGCATCCGTGTGGCCCGCACTCCCTGTCTCACACGGGGCATCCGTGTGGCCAGCACTCCGTCTCCTCACGCGGGGCGTCTGTGTGGCCCGCATCCCTCTCCTCACGCGGGGCATCCGTGTGGCCCGCACTCCCTGTCTCACGCAGGGCATCCATGTGACCAGCACTCTGTCTCCTCACGTGGGGCGTCCGTGTGGACCACACTCCCTCTTCTCAAGCGGGGCATCCATGTGGCCCGCATCCCTCTCCTCACACGGGGCATCCGTGTGGCCCGCATCCCTCAGTCTGATGCAGGGCGTCCGTGTGGACCGCGTCCCTCTACTCAAGCAGGGCGTCCGTGTGGCCCACACTCCCTGTCTCACACGGGGCATCCGTGTGGCCAGCACTCCGTCTCCTCAAGCGGGGCGTCCATGTGGCCCACACTCCCTCTCCTCAAGCGGGGCGTCCATGTGGACCACACTCCCTCAGTCTCGCGCGGGGACATCCATGTGGAGTGTACTCCCTCACCCCACGTGGGGGCATCAGAATAGACTTTACTTCTCATTTCCGGCGGTGAGGGACCAGCCCCATCTTCAGAGCCAGACCTTCCTGAAGACCCTAGAGGGTTCTGACGAAGTGACTGCTGGAGCTGACTGAACTTGGGGGCCTTACGAAGCAGGGAGGGGTGGCCCGGAGTAGAAGCCCTCTTGCTAACACCAATCTACTGGTGTGGACCCGACCCCCGCACTCCTCTCCTCCAGAGGGTGGTGGGAGCTCTGGGTGTCAGCGGCCTCTGTACACACGTGTGCTCAGTGGGTAAGGTGCTTTCGTCAGGAGTAAGTACTGGCCTACTCAGTGTGACCGTGCATGCCCCAGGAGGGAGCGAAGGGGTGATGGGGCCAGAGAGGAAAGGAGGCCGGCTCGGAAGCTGAGGAGCCCAGGGGCGGGGGCACGGCGGACACAGCCGTGTCGGTCTGGAGCGGGAGCATCCCCCTTGGTCACAGCTCGGCGCCAAAAGAACCCTGGGTTCCAACATTAAGACCGAGGCAAAGACAAGTTTGCAGGACAGTCTTAGTGCTTTCAAATGACCAGAAAGTTGCCTTAACTGGAGAGCTAAACCAGACTTTCAGGCTAGCTGGAGGGGCGCAGAAGGAAACGCCCCTGGCACCTCTGTCTGCAGCTTCCTCCATGCCCTGGCTTCCTGTGAGGGAACTTCCATGACAGACGGGAATGACACCCTCAGCCCTGCGGAGCTGCCTTTCCCTTCACACTGAGGCCACTACCCGAGCTGGGGGCATCCAGGGCGGTCACTAGGCGGGCACCCTTCTGGGCATGGGCCAAGCACACACGCTCGTCTAGGGTTGGAACGTGGGCTCCACGTCCAGGTCACAGCAGTCTCCTGCCGGACGCTCCCACCAAGGCCAGGGCATCCTGGGTGGTGGGCTGACGAGGCTGCACACAGAGAGATTGTGGCAGCCAGTCTGCCCATGGAAAACAAGGCAGAACCCTGCAGGTGACATGGGGACAGGGTGGGCAGAGAGCCAGGCCACGTGCAGCAGTCGGGGAGCGACCAGAAAAGCAAATTCCACACAACGCATCTTGGGAACTGGATGGCCAACTCACACTTAGGAAACACTCAGAATATAAAGCCCCCTAAGTTCGGCTCTACCCCCAGGCCCTGATCACATCAGGTATCAGGGCCTCTGGTCCAAGCAGCAACCCTAGACTCGAGTCATCCCGTGATACTTCAGGGTCTGTGAGCAGAAGACAGAGTGGGACCAGGGGCTTCTCTCTAACGACTCCTGCGTACTGCCAGGAGGCCTCAGAAAGGCCCTGGGACGGTGTCTGCCCTGCTTTGCCGTGACGCTGCCCTGAGACTGTGGTCCGTTTTTCTTGGTCACCACATGTTCAGGCCAGGTCAGCTGACTACCATACGAGAGGCCAAACACTCTGTGGAGACCAGGCCTGAGGTTCTGCTGAGACCGTGAGGAGAGGTCAGCTCACCAGGCTTTAAGAACGACCCCCAGGACTGACAACACAAGGCTCCCGGGGGCGTCCCTGTACGTGTGGGTCTGCTTTTCAGAAACGATGAGGCCACTGGCTCGACTCCGAATCACCGGCTCAATAAGCGCACCACCACCTCAGGGCACGGAAGGCCTGACCCCACAGCAGCGCGGCGGAAGCTTACTGTGCTTGTTTTTCTTCTCGGGGAGAGGCGGCGGTTTTTCTGGGTCACCCGTTGATTCAGAACCAGTGAAGTCACCCACGAAGTCGACAGAGGCTGAGGAACCTCCTTGCTGAAAGGGAAGAATAGCAGCGAAGGGCGTGAAGGGGATGGACTGGACGGAGGCTGGGTTCTGCAGGTCATCCTCGGAGATGTTGTCGTACTGCGAGGGGTGTCGCTCGTAGGACGCCCGGCAGCCAGAGCTGTCCAAGGTCTGGGAGGCCGCACTCCTGCGCTTCTTCTCGGGCAGGGCTGGCGGCACGTCTGTCTGCTGCCCGGGGGCTGAGGACCCATCTGGCTGGGGACAGCTGCCCAGAGGCAACTGGAGAGGATGGCCAAGAAATGGAGACCCAGACTCCCCCAGGGACTCTGGCAGCGGGCTGAGGTTACAGGCCACTTGCTGAGGTATCTGGTCTGCGGTGGAGAGGTCTTGCTGAAGGAACTCGTAGTCAGGATCGTAATGATCTGCATCCACACAAAAGGGAAGCACACCGTGAGCCCTGGCCCCGCAGGAAGCAAAGACCCCTCCTCTTCCCTGACCCGTCCTGCTCAGGGGACACACCCCCGTCTCGTCCACAAAGACTCCCGCTTTACTTTATAGGACACACTTTTCCACTGCTTATCAAAGTAAAACTGGATGGGAGTATGACTGGTGTGTAGCCTATTCTTCACACTTTCCCAGATTTTTAAGTTTTACCTAAAAGAGAAAAACATGCATGGCCACTGTAGAAAACGGCCAAAAACACTATGCCTAAAGCAAAAATCACCCACAGCCCCATAACCTAACTATAATCTCTGCTGACCACTAGATGGATTACCTGCAAAGTTTTTCCCCCCGGATACTGTTTTTCGAACTCAGAAAACACCATATAAGCAGTCTTGGCTTGGTCCACTGGTCGCTAACTCAGACTGGTTTTTAGCACAGCTGCATACTATTTCTCCAAGGGGGTGTGTCAGGAATCTGCTGATTTCCTGCACTGAGTGGTCAGGTTGTTCCCAGGCTACCAAGGCTCTTCATGATGCTGAGATTAATGTCTCTACACGGAAATCCTCCCATAAACCTCTGACTGTGCTCCTAAGATAAAAACTCTCAGAAGTGAAGTGTCTAGTTCACAGGACACGAACAGCTCAGTGCCCTGTGCGCCTTCTGCCACGCTGCCGCGGACCCCTCTGGCCCCACCACCCGAGGTCAGCACGTGCTGCTCACTCGCCTTCGTCCTCTGGCAGAAGCTTCCCGGGCCCTCCTCTCCGTTTACAGCTCTGAGCACGTGGGCTCCCCTTGGGCAAAGGGAGTCGAGTGACACACTGGTGGACCAACTGTAACAACAGTGGCCGCTGCCGTGTCTCTGCGGTCTCACAGTGTTACTGCAATAAACTTTCAACCCCCTTCGGAGACAAGACTCTGGCATCCTCATTCTGTAGAAGAGGACACCGTGGCTCAGATCCTGATGAACTTAAAGTCAACAAAGCCAGCGATTGGCCTCACCATCTGACCTCACAGGAGCCACCAGGAAGTGTGAAGCTGGCGGTGGTGATATGCATGCCCATGGCTCACCTAGTGTTTCACAGCTTGTGTTCCGGGAGCACTGCCCACTGTCCCTGTCCAGAGAGGACAGCTGCTCGTCCGACTTGCTGAGCTTGCCGATGCTGCTGCAGGGCGACAGGCGGGGAGACTCACCGCTGTACGAGTGGCTGCCTCCCGACAGCCGTCTCTGTGCGTAACAGTCCACGTCAAAGTCCTCGTGTGCAAAGTGAGAACAGGCCCAAGTCACTGCTGAGGGGTGGCGGCTGAGCCCAGGGGAGGGAGCAGGTGCGTGTACTTGGCGAAGGAAATACTGGGAGGTGCACAAACTGGCTGCAGGCAGTGAACACCACGTACGCAGCGCCTCCGAGACAAGGGGCCTCTACAGGCGCTCGGAGTGAGTGCTCTGATCGAGGGAGGCCCTGGGCTGGGCCCCGTCTCCCCACCCTGGGAGGGAACCCCACCACAGCCTGCAGAGGGAAGGACCACTCAGGAACGGGGGCTGCCCAGGGAGAGAGCTCCTCCCTGTGACCAAAGACAGGGACTTAAGACCACTGGGCTTCTTTCAGTTTAGGAACCGATGCACCAGACCCGAAGTCCACCTCTGCCTTTCTGGATGGGGCTAATTACCTGCCTATTAATTCCAACAGGCAAACTGGAGCCACTGGTGGCTCGACTCATGGGGGCCACGACGGCCACACGGGTGGGGGATGGAGCCGACTGTCTCTTCTTCGGGGGCAGTGCTGGTGGAGGACTGAAACAGAGCAAGGAGCCCATCAGACCAGACAACCCGAACAAAAGCCTTTATACAGACGCCAGGGTGTGGGGTGGGAGGCTCTTCATTGTTAGACACTGGTCCTACTTTCCACCCTTTCAGCTCCCACCCCACTCCCCTTCTGCCAAAAGCCTAGCGTCTGAAAGTCCCTGCTCTTTCCTTTCATGACAAACGGTACCAGGTTCTGCTTGGCTAGGACTAAAAGCCAGCGGCTGGGAGTTCTCAGGGCGAGGGGGCAGGGGAGGGCGAGGGGGCAGGGGAGGGCGAGGGGCCAGCACCGGGCCAGACTCCTGTCCTCTGGAGGCAGCGTCCCGAGGAAGGTCAAACCACCAACGTGCCTGAAGAGTAAGTTCTTCCCCTAATGGCACCATCTTCTTTTTGGCTGGCACCATCCATTTGTGAAATTACAACAGAAATAGATGAGAGAGCTAGGAAAATAGAAAGTACCTGTTATCAACCACCCTAATGCCAGGTAAAGGGGGCTTGGGGGGTGCAACCTCTTCATCCATAGAGTCTGGGAGCCCCTCGGTTGACTGTGACAGGCCGGTCGTCTTGTTTAGTATCTCCATCTCTCGATCCGTCAGGGGGAGCTCAGACTGGCTGGAGGGTTGAGGAGAACTCGGGGTTACAGAAGGCCCCAGGGTAAGCACAGACCCTGAGAGTGTCAGGATGTGACCGGGGCAGGGAAGTGTCCAACGGGCCCAGGACACAGAGCCAACACTATGCCCTGGGCTCCATGGCAAAGATGGGGTTTCAAGTCCAGTTCGATCACCCACAGAAGCTTGGCCATGGCCCCTGAGTCTGCACCTTGGTCTCCTCATCTATGAGAGGGATCTCTGGACTGCATGATGCTGGAAAATGGCCCCAAATGAAGGTGTCATTTTTTTCACTAGGGGCTGCGAGTAGAAATTATCGCAAGGCCTTAAACTGTCCACATCACCCTCAGTAATGCTCTCAAGCCAAACCCCTAAAGACCCAATCTGTCAAAGCTGTTCCTCATTACGGGAGGAAGCGGGCCAAGCAGAGTGCAGGTGGGGTCACCCTGCATATCACACGGTGCCCTGAGAGAAGACCGTGTTGAGACCAGACAACCATTCAAGATGGGTGCGAGCTACGCACACTTCACGGTAATCTGGGCTCTTACCCAGAGGCCACTGAAAAGGGACCACAGGCCTCACAGGACACGGTCTGCCTGGCAGGGGCTCCCTTCTTTCTCAAGTGTCCACCGACCGAGACCGCAACCCCTGGAGGGCTTAGTCAGCACTCACCTGTCAGGTTTGCAGGCTGGGGAGCTGGGTTTCACGGGACTTGTTGGAGACGGATGCCCCTGCTTCTCGATGGTGAGTCTGACCAGCTCCTACCCCCACACAAGAGAAACGAGGTGAGACACGAGGAGCGCTCCTCACGCTGAATATCCTGACAAGGTGGCCAGCTGTCTGCCCTCCATCACCCGGAGTCCCCACTCACCCTATGGGCGAGTATTGTTTGACTCAGGTAACCTTCATGACTTCCCAAAACAATGCCCTACCCGCCCAAAACACCTCCACAGCGCGCAGAGAGGTTTCGCATGCATAAAGATACTTCCTCTTGGGAGGGAGAAATGACCAGCCCACTGTCTCAGAATGACTAACTTCATCACACAAACTCCTGGCAGTGACTCCCAGTTGGTTTGTGGAGGAGGACCTGCTCTGAATTCTCTGAAGCCAGGACGCTGCCTACTAACGATCAAGCTTGAGGTCTGGGGTAAGGTGGTTTCCCAGAGTGAGCTGTCTGTGGGTGCAGCATCGGTGGGTATCCAGAGATGAAGGGTGGGGATCTTTGTCACCGCACAGAAAGTTCAAGGCTTATCACCTAGCAGAGAAATGACTTCAAAAAAAAAGTTTTTTTTAATAGGAGAAAAAAAAAATTAGGGTTTACTTGGTTTTCTTTCAATGCTAATGCATTTCCCCTGACTTTGAAGAGTTTTGATAGCTGCATATACCATATAAGACCCACTCAAAAAATACAGAATGAGAGACTTCCCTGGTGGTCTAGTGGCTAAGACTCTGTGCTCCCAATGCAGGGGATCAGGGTCTGATCCCTGGTCAGGGAACTGGATCCCACATGCCGCAACTAAGACCCAGCACAGCCAAATAAATAATTAAAAAACAAACAAAATGTTTCCAGCACTCTCTCTAGTCTATCTGCCCCTCCCCCACTGACTGCTTTCCCACTTCTGTTTCTTGGATCACTTCTGCCCAGGACTTGATATAAGTGGAACCACACAATATGCGCTCTTTTGTGTCTATCTTCTTTTTCTGAACAGCTTTATGCCATAGAATCCAGCCATTCAAAGCGTGCAATCCAGTGGTCTTCAGTCTGTCCACAGTGTTGGGCACCATCAACACAGTCAACTTCGGGGCTCATTGTTACTTCAAAAGAAGCTTTGCGTCTCTAGGGGCCCCTCACAGCCACTAGTCCACTCTCTGTCTCTGTTCATCTGTCTTCTTTTGCTCAGTGTGAATGGCTGTGTCTCTGTGTGATCCTTGCTGTTGCTGAGTTATATTCCAGTGTATGGATAAACCAATTCCTTCATCCATTCTCCTGCTGATGCACTCCTGGGTAGGACCTTCCTGTGTCTCATGAGAAGGTCAGGCTTTCATCATGAACAACTATTTCTAAAATTACAGAGGAGGCAGCAGTGGGAGAAAGCGGGACACCATGGCAGTGTGCCCCTAGATCAGATTGCAAAGCTTCTCCAGCTAAAAACACCCTTCCCAGCAACCTCAACAAGTATGCTAAGGCAAAGACTTAATACCTTTCATGGTATTAATTTCCTTCATGGAACAAGCGTTCTTTGAAAAAACACAAAAACTAGAAAAAAGGTGAACACACCAAAAAAAATACCAAAGAAATTCACAAATGTAAAAACCAATGGTCAATAATCATTAGAAGTTCTCTAGTTCTGATGGTAATAAAAGCAGAAACTTTCAGACTTCCATGATAGAGGGAAGCAATGATTTGGGGAGTCTTTCTAAAAGATGACCACTTGTCAGTTCACATCAAAAGCCTTAAATATCTGCATATATTTTATAACAATTTAACCCAAGGAAAATAACATGGATATGTAAAAAAATTAAGCCACAAAGAATGGTCACTGTAGCATTCTATGTCACAGATAAAATCAGACTAGTCAATATTCCAGAATTAAATATTCACTACTAGGTACTGATACAGGTCAGGAAGCAACAGTTAGAACTGGACATGGAACAACAGACTGGTTCCAAATAGGAAAAGGAGTACGTCAAGGCTGTATATTGTCACTCTGCTTATTTAACTTACATGCAGAGTAGATCAAGAGAAACACTGGACTAGAAGAAGCACAAGCTAGAATCAAGATTTCTGGGGGAAATATCAATAATCTCAGATATGCGGATGACACCACCCTTATGGCAGAAAGTGAAGAAGAATTAAAGAGCCTCTTGATGAAAGTGAAAGAGGAGAGTGAAAAAGTTGGCTTAAAGCTCAACATTCAGAAAACGAAGATCATGGCATCTGGTCCCATCACTTCATGGCAAATAGATGGGGAAATGGTGGAAACAGTGGCTGACTTTATTTTTGGGGGCTCCAAAATCACTGCAGATGGTGACTGCAGCCATGAAATTAAAAGACACTTACTCCTTGGAAGGAAAGTTATGACCAACCTAGACAGCATATTAAAAGGCAGAGACATTACTTTGTCAACAAAGGTCCGTCTAGTCAAGGCTATGGTTTTTCCAGTAGTCATGTATAGATATGAGAGTTGGACTATAAAGAAAGCTGAGCGCAGAAGGATTGATGTTTTTGAACTGTGGTGTTGAAGACTCTTGACAGTCCCTTGGAGTGCAAGGAGATCCAACCAGTCCATCCTAAGGGAGATCAGTCCTGGGTGTTCATTGGAAGGACTGATGTTGAAGCTGAAGCTCCAATACTCTGGCCACCTGCTGCGAAGAGCTGACTCATTTGAAAAGACCCTGATGATGGGAAAGATTGAGGGCAGGAGGAGAAGGGGACGACTGAGGATGAGATGGTTGGATGGCATCACCGACTCAATGGACATGGGTTTGGGTGAACTCCGGGAGCTGGTGATGGACAGGGAGGCCTGGTGTGCTGCGGTTCATGGGGTCGCAAAGAGTCGGATACGACTGAGTGACTGAACTGAGCTAGGTACTGATTACATAAATTATGATAGAATCAAACAATGGACCATTATACTGCTATTAAGAAAACTCAGAACAAGAATATATGATAAGTGTGAAAAGACAATACAATGTTAAATGGAAAAGAACCCACCAGATGGCACACTGGTGTATACACAGTATGTTTTGGAAACAAAACACAACCAAGAACACATGTATAGAAGAAAAGATGGCTACGAAACACCCCTTATTTTCTTGCTTTTGCCTCTCTGCTTTTTCTTGATTTGCTACAGTGAACATATAGTAATTCTGAAATACCAATTAAAAGAGAAAACAGGCATACTCCACATAATTGGAGTCAGTGTCACCCCACTCTGTCACAGTCGATGCCTATTCCTGGAGAGATGAGGAGGGTGGCGGTCACCCACAATCAAGGACTGGGAGAAGAGAGGAGAAGGTCAGCCTTGGCCGTTTACCACCATCTACAAGTTAAACAGGACCCCCCACATGCTGAAGGAACAGCTACCTGGCTGGTGATTACAGACGCGGTGCAGAGCCAAGAGCTGACGCAATCAGAAGAGGGAGCAGCCCCCTGCATCCTGTCACCTGCAGAGGGATGGGGGAGGCAGTTTACCCTGGGGGTGCAGCATCAGGGGGAGTCCTTGGAAGCCCCACACTCACGCTCGTGCTCTTTACGAGCAGGGCAAGGGAAGACAGAGAAGTGTGTACACTTGCCTCTGCCGAGGCAGGAGAACATTCCACTAATTCTTGAGCGACTATAATTAGAACGCCATCTTTCTGGAGAAGCAGCTGTGCAAAGCCAACTAATGAACGACGGCAACAGACTCACCGGAGACAGCACACGTGTGCAAGTGTGCACCCGCATTCCAGACCAAGGCAGAGCCCGGCGCCCCCGGCCCCCACCCCGCCGGGCCCAGGCCCAGAGCCGCAGGCGAGGGGCATGGTGACCATGCCCTCCAGCCCAGACAGCCTGGCCAGTAGGCCTTCACGCTCACAGGCAGTAAGAGCGCTCTTAGAATGGGTGCGTCCTTGGCGACCGGGCCAACACCCTCAACCCCACTGAAAGCCCTGTGCCCTCCACTGAAGCCAGATTTCTGGGAGGACGTCACACGTTCCGGTCCTCCTATACACAGGTTAGGAAAGACTGAGAGATGACCGAGACTGGGTCCAGAGCTGGTGGATGTGCATCAGACAACTGCCGGTTCATGGAAAAGCAGTTTCCAAAAGCCAGAAAGGTATTTGGAAAAGTCTCTTTCTAAATACATAATGCTTCATTTCTATGTTTATTTTATTCATACTGAGTGATCACAGAGACGCTTCCATCTGAAATGACCCTCTTCCAGTCAAAGCACAGTTCGGGGCTCAGGTAAGACACACTCCTCTCTGTTCTCACCTTCTTGGTCCCTGCCCGGCAGAGGGCACGCAGGCTGTGCGTGGGGAGGCCAAGCCCTCCAGGCTCACATGGGGAGAAAACACGCTGTAGCTGGCAAGCGCCCTCCTCTGCAGCTGGGGGCCTGCTGCTCTGCTCAGGCAGTGTCCCGACCTGTCAACGTCTATCCTCTGTCTCCTCTGGGCCCTGAGCTTACGGCCACAACACAGCCCCTCTACTGGCGAGCTGTCCGCTGGACACCGGCCACTGGGGAGCTTCCTGTATCTAGAGGTACAATGCCATCACAGGCTGGTGCAGCCCCTGTGTGACTTTCATGGTGACAAAAAGGGACTTTCCTTGCCCCCCTCCTAAGTGGTGGCGAGGCAGCAACAGAACAGAGGAAGTGTCTTCCTTCCCGTCCATGCTCAGGACGAGGCAGGGTGCTGAGCAGGCAAGGTGCTTGCGGGCAGTGGGCTGGCGGGGGACTCCTGAAGGCTGCTTCTGGAGTTCACAGCAGCTTCAACACAAGGCAGCCCGAGGAGAGCTCAGCTTCCATCAGGCCAGAGGCGGGGCCAGGCCGGCATGGGGAAGGGGCGTAACTGAGAAACTGAGCGCTTGTGTCTTCAATAAAGCTTTCAGGAGTCACCCCACAAAGGCCCTGAGCAAGCTTCCTCTATCCCTGAGAGCCCTTCCCCTGACTCTAACTAAGCAGAACGTATCACAGCCCCAGAGGAGCTGCCGCCGCCGCAACTTCTAGCTGGGCAGGAAGCCCTTCTACACCCAACACCCGTGAGAAGGAAGCAGCAGCCAATGTTCAGTGCAGGCCGCATGTCAGCAGGTCTACTAGAAAAAACACTCGGTGAACTGCTCGCAAAGTGGACTGGGGAGGGCTTATCTTACTTTAAGACACCCTGTAATTTAAAAAACATACCAACAGAACACCCCCAATCCCAGAATGTATGAACCTGAAAGAGCATGATGCCTTTCCTGACTTATGAAAGTGCATCCAACACAGTTCCTACGCAGCAGTTTCCTTCTGTACATACCCTGTCGTCTTCCTCCTTCCCCTTCCCTCTCTTTCTCCGCTTCTGTAAAGCAATGAATACTGAGAACACTGCACACAGGAAGTACGCAAATAGAAGGTACCTAGGACGGACCATGCAGCCATGTGGCCACACAAAGAAGAACTATTTCAAATAACTGCAAAATGATGGATAACCTGAAGGTCAAAAATAACTCTGACATATCTTTAATAATTTCTAATACTCATGCTGATGGAGGAGGTTGCTGTTACCCTGAGTCTATTTACTGTGTTTGCATCCTGAAAAAGACAAATGAGTCATTACGTTGATATTTTTGAAAACTCAGATTTTTCAGGGTGGGAGGAAAGAAATTAAGATATAAGCTTGATGAGGCTAAGTTAAAACTCCAGCGGTCTAGTGAACTGGAACTTCCAGAATAAACTCAGGGCATGTTTTCTCTTAAAGAAACTAGCATGTGGCCAGTTAGGAGCAACCAGGAACTGTGGAGTGAGGTCTCTGAACACCATTCCCCGAGAAAAGGGACCAGAGCTCCCTAAAGGAATCTGGCTGATGCCAGGTCAGTGGGAAGAAATGTACTAGGTGATTACAACTCAATAATAATGATAATTTAAAAAGATGAATAACACAATTTAAAAATAAACAAAAGAACTGAATAAATGTTTTTCTAAAGGCCAGTAAGCACAGGAAAAGATGTTCAGCATCATCAGCCATCAGGGAAATGAAAATCAAAAGCACAGTGAGGTACTGCTGCAAACCCACTAGGCAGTTGTATCAAAGAAGCCAATGGTGACACGTGTTGGTAAGGACACGGAGAAACTGGAACCCTCGTGTATCGCTGGTGGTGACACACAGAGGTAGGTCTGCTTTAGAGGTCAGTATAGTGGTCTGTTACGAGATCACACACAGAGTCACTACATGGCCCAGCACCTGCAGTCTTAGGCGTATACCCAAGACAGATGAAAACATACATCCAGACAGAGAGTCAGACACGAGGGAGCAACAACAACAACCCACAGAAAATACCTGAGTGTTTGCAGCAGCAGCATTACCCCAAACTGACAAAAGGTAGAAACAGCTGAGATGTCCATATGTCCATGAATAAATAATATGTGGTATATCCATGCAATGGAGTATAGTTTGGCAATAAAGAGATAAAGTACTGATAAACGCCACAGCATGGATGAACTTCAAAAGTATGATGTTAAGTGACAGGACCAATCACAAAAGGCCAGACGGTATAGTACATGAGTCCATTTACACGTGTAGAGTGTTCAGAAGAGGCAAATGTACAGAGACAGAAAGCAGACTAACAGTTACCAAAGGCTGGGGGGATGGAGAGAACAAGGGCAGGGTCTGGGGACAGTACAAAGGGTATGGAGTTCCTTTCTGAAGCTATGAAAATGGTCTAAAATCAACTGTGGAGCTGGCTGCACGATGCAGAGAAGATGCTAAAGATCACTACACTGTCCATTCTAAATGGGTGAAGTGAACAGTGGAGGCATTATGTCTCAGTAAAGTTAATACCACACTTACACACAAGTAACTACAAGATAAACCCAGAACATCTTTTCATACCCCAAAGTGAGAAAACCATCAAAGACTTCTGGGGTCACATCAAAATGAACTCAGCAAACAATCTGAAGAAGCTGTCACTGCTCAAAGATGGGACGGGAACATCACTACAGGTCCTATGTGCAATGGACTGGACACTGTGTGTTTATACACCTGCATTCAGAATGTTCCAGAAAAATCTCAATCCACAGGTCATGTTAGAGGAAGCTAAGAAACACTCATTCTGATAACCCGTAAGTAAAGAAGGAAACGGAGCATTGATCCTGCCTCTTCCCTGGGAATTATAACACAGCGTCACCATGACTGACAAGGGGAGGTCTCTCTCAAAGTAATCCCGCTAAGGAATGAGGAAGGGAAGGCAGGAAGAATTAGAATGCTGCCATTTAGCAACCCCAAGGAATGAACCATCTAAGCAATCATAATCAACGGCTATTAGCATCAAAAAGGGAAAGATGCTTCTAGAAGGAAGTGCAGGGCAGCACCCAAGAAACATTCTTCTAAATACACAAATTTGAATCTGATTCAGCCTAGTTTTCCAGGAAATTCAAGGGACAGAAAGAAACGTGAAAGTGTTAGTCGCCCAGTCGTGTCTGACTCTGCGACCCCATGGACTGTAGCTCGTCAGGCTCCCCTGTCCATGGGATTTTCCAGCCAAGAATACTGGAGTGGGTAGCCATGCCCTTCTCCAGGGATCTGTCCAATCCAGGGATCGAACCCAGGTCTCCTGCACTGCAGGCAGGTTCTTTACCATCTGAGCCCTCAGGGAAGCCCTCAAGAGGCAGAGGAACATGTTGAATAATACTGCAAAGATGTGATCAGCAAAAGCAGAGTGTGGGAGACTTTCAGGAGAAACAACCCTTCCTTAAACACACACACAAATAAGTTGCAAGGATAAAACTACAGAGAAGGGAGAACTTTAGACACCTATTAATGAATAGCAGTGTGTGGAATTTATTTGGATATGAAATTGAAAAACAAACTGTTTAGAAACAGCAAGTTACTCCCTGCAGGCCAAATCCAGCCAAGGGCTTGCTTCTGTTAGGTAGTTAGCATAGGACAAAGGAGTCCAGAACAGCGGTGGCTAAAAGACAAGGAAGGGAAAAGCCCGCGAAAATAGAAAAAAGGAAGGTCCGTCCGAGGACTGGAGTGAGGACCTCAGGTAGGACAGGGCTCCTGCTTGGCCCAATTTACACAGGGCAGGCCCAGGGGAGGGAGAAAACATATAAAAAGAGGATCCAAAGGGCAGGAGCGGGGGTTGTCTCCTCTGCACGCACACCCTTTTTCTCTCTCTTTTCTCTTTTGGGTCCACATGCCCTCACTCCTCGAGGATGTATTTTCCTTTGTTTTCTAAATAAAACGGAGCTGTAACACGGATCTGTAACACTGCCCGAGAGCTGTGATGCACCGAGGGCTTTAACGTCCATCACTTCAAATGTTTGTTGTGATGAGACAGAACCGAGGAAACTACACACTCCCCTGACACTTCTGTAAGGCTCTCAAGGTAAAAATGCTTTGTTTCAAAAAATGAAATTAAAACAAAAAACAAAGACTATGCAACAGGCCAATATGCAGCAGAAACCAACCATAGCCACAGAAATCTAAAACATCTCTCTGGCCCTTCGCAGAAAGTGTACCTTGCCCTGAAGCTATGCGTTAAGGTATTTACAGATGAATGGATGTTAGGATGTCTCAAATTTGCTTCCAAATAAACCAGAGGAGCAGGAAGAGGTCTGGAAGGAACAAGACTGGCCAACCTTGGCAGCTCTGTGCTGAGGCTTCATTACACTGCTCTCTTTTTGCAGATGTCTAAACTCTGTCATAATAAAACATTTTAAAATAGGCTGAACAGGGAATAAAAGTGATGGCTGATCTTAAATGTCAGTGTGGCAGAGACAGCCAGGTGCCCCACAGTATCTGCTCTTCTTTGTTAACAGAATTTCACTCAGGCATGTGACTAAGCTCTGGTCAATGAAAGGTGAGAGTCTGTGAGGCCTTGGAGTGAGGGCCAGCAAGCGGAGAAGGCCCGACTGCCTATCCTCTTCTCCTCCTTGCTAGTAGCTGTGATCGATGGAGACTGAACAGCCATTCTGCACCAGGAAGCGGAGTCCGTGCGTTATGATGGTAAGAGAGCAGGGCAGGAGACCACATCCTGGCCAGTCTGTGAAGATGCCACCCTGGCCTTGGAGTGCCTATCGCTAGGCTTCTTACGCGTGAAGGAGAAATAAAGTTCTACCTCTTGAAGCCAGGATTATTTTGGATTTATTTGTAGTCAAATCTACCCCTAGCTCATACAGTCAGGAAAATATTTCTTTCAAAATATTCACCTTATTCAAGGCGAGTCTGGTACACAAGCACCGTTTTGGTTGGTAACTATCAAAGGTCACCAGAACTGGGGGTATTCCGAAGTGTTCCCCCCAGGTCAGTGCGAGAAGAAGGCTTTTTTCTTTCCCTCAATCAAAAAACTGAGTGAGTGAGTGAGTGAGTGTGTGTGTGTGTCTGTGTGTGCTGTTGGAGAGAAAGCTGGAGGGCTCAGCAGGGAGATCCAAGAGGATCTGAAGAGGTAAAGCAGACTCCAGAGAGACACGAGAGGAGAAGGAACGTTGGGAAGGCGAAACGAGGAAGAGCTGGGGTCTTGGTTTTGAAAGGACAAACTTGCGTTATCTGTTTGACCTCGAGAAACTCAGTCCTCCAACAGCCAAGTCCTGGGCTGGAGGTGGTTCCTACAGCAAATGGGGAGAGAGGGCCTTTGAGTTAAATGGAGAGTCAATTGTCAGTGTTATGACAACTTAGACCTTAGCAAGAAATGCCAGCACCACAGGTTCTGGATTGTCCCTGCTGTTCTGACTCCAACCACAGACATCCCTTCGTGACGCAGGCCAGCTCCTGCTTATCCTACAGGCTTCAGCCTGTCCGTGGGGGCATCCCTGGGGAAGCATCTCTGATCACCCTGAAACATGAAGGTTCCCCAAGACCCAAGTAAGACCTCACGCCTGTTCTCCTCTACAGCCCCAGTCCTACTGTAACTAATTATACAATTGCGGGTCTTTGGCTGGTGCCCTTCCCACCTTTAGACTATAAACTCCATCAGGTCAGGGACTGCCAGTTTCATCTTCCTAATTCCACCACACTGCCCAGCACACAGGAGATTCTCACTAATGGCTTCTTGAATAAAAGAAACAAATCTAAATTTCCCGAGCTCTTCACTGAGAGAATCTCTGTTCTGCTTAAAATATTTTAGGGACAATTGTGGAAAAGTTCAGACACTGACAGGTTCATAATCAACAGGTGTCTCTTTCTTGCTCCCTCCCCCTCTTCTCATCCTGGTCAATCTGAAAAAACCTGATAAATTTTCTTTTAGACAACTTTCCAACTGATAGTGGCATGTTCAAGATCCCATAAAGAAAATCCACCTGGGAATGGCACAAAGCTTCATGCCTGGAAACTCTTCTATTTGTGACATTCTGACTGGTTTTAAACATATCATTATGATCATGAGTAGAAGGTAACCTTAACAGTGTCACCTGAGAAATAGCACTCGTCAGTAACAGCATTTCCAGGAGCCTGAACAGGAAGAGGCGAGGCAGAGGCGCACACACCCGATGGTGACTCGTGGCCCCGGTCACGTCTCACTTGTCCTGCTGACCTCAGAGAGTGACCAGGAGGCTTGCACGGGAGAATGTGTGACCAGCTGCCAGGTCTAGAAAGCGGCACCAGGCCCTACACAGCAGCGGCCACAGGCTGCCTCTGTCCGTTTCATGGCCAAAGCTGGGGGCGTAGGGCCTAACTGTTCTGGGGAGGAAGAGACCGGGAACTCTCAGAGGATGCTGTGATGGCGTCCAGTCCCGCCCGCCTCCAAGTGAGCTCCATGAAGGCCCCGAAGACAGAGCAGCCCTGCTCACACAGAGCAGGGAGCCACCCAGGTCACCCCAGTCCACACAGTTCATTCCAGAGCAGGTGGAGTGTTAAGCAACACTTTCTCAGCCTTCCGTTTGTAATTTCTACCCACCAGGGAGTCCTTACTCTACTCTCCAGAGCTTCTGGGGAATATCTGTGCAAGGAGGCAGCTTTTAGGAGGCTAGTAGCATGGCTGAATGGGGAAGGAAGTCTTTGGACCTAGGGTAAGTGCCTCGGCTGCCATTTTGGACAGCAGGGTCTAGAGAGGAGAAGAACACAGTTTTTCAAGCCAAGAGGTCTATTTGCAAAGCGCACCTCAAGCACCACATAATTAATAATAAACAGCAGCGAAGATCTGAGTGCTTCATATGCCAGACATAGTTCTAAAAGCTTTACATGTGTTAAATAATTGAATCCTTCCTACAGCCCCATGATATAGGGTGCCATAACTACATGTATTTTATAGATGAGTTAACTAAGGTTCAGAGCACTTGAGGAAATTGCTCCAGTTCACAGACTGGTAAGTTGAGGTGTGAAATCTAACTGGGCTCCAGCCTAGCCCTCCTTCCACGATATCACACAGCCTCGTCTAACAGCAGGGTCCACACCTACTCCCTGCTCACAGCCCTCGTCCTGACCAGCAGGCTCCCACCTGGTTCCTGCCCTACATTCTGCCTTGCTCCTTATTCACTGGGACTTATTTTCTCAATTAGGGTTTGTCCCTTGGACCCCAATTTCAGAACCATAGAACCTTCCTTAGAAGGACTTTGCTTCCCACCTTAACAATGATTCATAATTTTTTATTATGCCATTTCTGACTTCCCTGGGTAGTAAATTCACAAATTACATCATAGATTTCAGTTTTACTTCTAACTCATCTCAATCCTGCTTTTCTACTAAGAAGTTCTTAGAATATGAAAAGGTAGCAGTTGACATGCTGGGAGTTTTGCTAAGAGTCAACGCAAAAACAGCTCCCACTGGCCTTTGTCGAGCTGGCAGGTGCGCACAGCCAGGGCCGCAGTGTAAGGGCTCAGTGCAGATCCAACCCAAGGCCCAGCACAGGCTGCCTGCTTCTGGCAGCTTTTCTACCTATGGGCCCAGTCCGGCACAGGTGATGTGGCTGTAAGAGCATGTGTACCCGAGAGAGACAGAAGCAGCTGTGAGATAGAGTGGCACCCAACAGCAGAGACGCTAGAAGACGTTCACCCCGACGTTCAGGAGTTTAGGAACGCGTTCTTGTGACACAAACAGCCGGCAGTGAGGCAGCTCCAAGTCCTTGCTGAGGACCACCGGGAACCCGCACGTACCTTCACTCCATCCAGCACGGCCTTGATGACCCCTTTCACAGTTGTCACCATCTCTTTATCTTCTGAGTTCACGCCTTCCAGCATTACTTGGTCAGACCAACGGATGAGGTTGGCGAGACTTTGGTACACTCGGCTGTAGCAGGAGGAGAGGGCTGAGCTGGAAGCAGGAGGAGATTTTCAAGAGAATGTGAAAACTCCACAGTACGGCCATCGCTTTAAGTCTTCTGTTTAGCACAGACCTAGTTTCTCAGCGACTCAGGTTTCTCAGTCCTTTTTATAAAGTTTGCACCTCCTTTTAATAAATACACTTTTCCTCCCTGAACCTATTTCCTTATATCCGATGAAGATTTTGTGGAGTTTTATATTCTGGTCTAAGCTTTTTTTTTTTCATTTCTCAACTATAACGTATAAAAATTCCACAACGAGAGTTTATGTGCTTTTTCAAACTGCACATCCTCCACGAGATTCTGATAACATCTCTCAAGGAATGGTCCACCTTCCTCTCCTCTGAGTAGGTCACAGTGTTGTACACTTATTCTGAATTAGATAAAAACTCACAGGCTGCTCTCACCTTCCGAGACAGCCCTTACTCTATGGAGTGTGTTTCTCTCTAAATAAATCCATTTCTTACCTATCACTTGGGCTTCCCTGGTAGCTCAGACGGTAAAGTGTCTGCCTGGAATGTGGGAGACCTGGGTTGATCCCTGGGTCGGGAAGAACCCCTGGAGAAGGAAATGGCAACCCACTCCTGTACTCTTGCCTGGAAAATTCCATGGACGGAGGAGCCTGGAATCCTCCATGGGATCACAAAGAGTCGGACATGACTGAGCAACTTCACTTTTCACCTATCACTTTGTCTCTCACTGAATTCTTTCTGTAATGACACACTGAGAACCTAAGCTTCAGCCTGGATGGGAGGAAGGTTTGGGGAAGAATGCATACATGTATACGTATGGCTGAGTCCTTTCCTTCTTCACCTGAAACTATCACAAATAATTAGGTCTACTTCAAAACGTTTTGGTGTTAAGAAAGTAAAAACCCATATGTGTCATGAGGAGCTAACAGGTTTGTGGGTTTTTAGCAGGCAGGATCTTTTAGAGAACAGCTTTTACTTTGATTAAAAAAATTTTTTTTTGTATCTTAGTTCCAAGACCAGGGATCGAACCTGTGCCCCCTGCAGTAGAAGAGTGAAGTCTTAACCACTGGAACACCATTTCCAACAAGGGAAGTCTCAAGGAATAACCTTTAAATATGAGACCTGAAATTTACTAGAATTCCTCCTAACATTGGCTTGGCTTTGTCATCCCCTGCAATAAACCATGGTTGCGAAGTCAGAGGAATGCACTAATGAAGGGTATTTTAAGAAGGATAAGTCAGAGGCGAGGTGACCTGTGGTGGTGGGAGAGGTATCAACTTCACAACAACACAAAACAAGCTGCAAGTACTTTTGGAGGTCCTAACAATTGTAGAGTAGGGGCCAAAATGAAGATGTTTTATACCTTATACATATTTCTAAAATAACTAAAGATAATTATCCCGAGGATTTATGGAAGGAATTATTTTTCTATTTTGAATATTATGTATTATAATAGAAGAAGAGCAAAAGTAGAAAATTTGTGGACTGCTACCTCTTCCATTAAAAAAAAAAGAAGAAGCTGATATTTAGCAGCCAAAGGTATGCTTTTTCTCCAGATATAATTGTAAGAAAAATACATAATATTGTACGGTGATTAAAACAGCTTCTAAAAATAAAGCCATAAAAAAAACAAAACAAACACCTGAAACAAACAAGGCTCGAACAAGAAGCTCTTCAGAATCAGAGGAGGAGGAGGAGGATTTCCAGGAGGCTGGTCCCCTATTCTGCCGTTCACTCTACCCCATGCGCGTTCCAACAGGGGAAGCAGAGTCACAAAGACTGAACGCGAACTCCCCAAGTCCCATTACAAAAAAGGAAAATGTGAAAAGGCAGCCACAAGAAAGCCAGGGTCTGGCTGCTTCAGAGGATGATGTAAATGCTGAGCGTCCAGTGTCACACCTGTTCTCTTCGAAAGGACGACGAGGAGAGCAGAACACCACTTCTAGGCTTTCCTGGGGCCTGGATCATAGGTGACGTGGTCTTGAAAGGGAAGGTGCTCCTAGCCGTCTGCCTCTCCTCCCAGGCAAGGCCAGATGAGGCCTTTTTAAACAAAGACTGGCCTCCCACCCTCGCCTAAGCGGATGCCACCACAGCACCTGGCGATAATTAGAGGAAAGAGGTGGGCGGGGTCCCTTTTATGTGATGCTCAATTCCTACCTGCACTGGATGTTAACATTTTCCTGAGAGCACCTAAAAATATCAGTAATTGGGTCCACCCTTCACATCGTTAGCTTGGAGGAAGAATAGTCCTGTGTCTAAACGTAACAGGAAGGACATTAAAAAAGGAAGGAGGGTCCTGTACCATAAAAATGTCCAGAGGACCAGTTCATCTGCTTCCAAAACGGAGCAAAGCCGTCTACACGGAGGGCGAGCAGGGATCCTGCTCTCACACCTCCGTTCATTGCCAAGAAGCAGCCAGCTGCTTGTTCACAGGCCCGTCACCACTGCCCTGGGAACAGGGGAGAAGGGTAGCCAACAGTCTGCCTGCTGGAACCCCACCCACAGAGCAGGCAGGATAACACCCTCCCAGTCAACAAACGGGCTTCCCGGGGGGCTCGGCAGTCAAGAATACACTTGCCAATGCAGGAAACACAGGTTCGATTCCTGGGTCAGGAAGATCCCCTGGAGGAGGGCATGGCAACCCACTCCAGTATTCTTGCCTGGAGAATCCCACGGACAGAGGAGCCTGGCGGGCTCAGTCCACAGGGTTGCAAAGAACTGGACATGACTGAGCAACTAACACACACGTAACCAACAAACGTGCCAGGAGGAATGAGATTGTGGAAGGAAGCTGACAGAAACATTTGAGGGAGTATTTTCGATCATGTCAGGGAGAGCAATAAAAATATCATCAGTTGGCTTTTGAAAAATTTCAGGAGGAAAAATATCCCTTAAACGGTATTAACCGAAGGACTACCAGGAAAAAAAGAAAGGGAAAAAACCATTGTTCCTTACGGCCACACCCAGGCATTTCTCTTTTCCCCTTGAGGAAATGGTTATAGATGTTAAGTAATTATGAAACCTCCCCACAGACAGAAACGCACCCCAGACCACTGTCATATCACTTGATCCAGTCTCCCAGAGCTTGCGTGTCTAGAAAGTAGCTTCCCCAGCAGAGCTGTTGGCCGACACTTGGGGCCTCGAGGCCGGGCAGCAGCACTGGGCCAGCGCTCCCACAGGACTCAGCGAAGGTAGCCATGCTGACTCTCCGGAGGGGGGCACACGAGGTGGTGGGTGTGGGGCTCCAGCAGTCGGCGCCCATGTGGTCGCATTCCACTCACATGCCTGCGAGTCTCTTCCCTCCTGGGACACACCTGCCTGCTGCCCTGCCCCCTCTGGTCGTCTTCTCCTGCCCCCAGTGCCCATCCAGCACTTGCCTTGACTTCAGGTCTGGCCCCAGCGTCTCCTCCCCCAGGAAGTTTAGTGACTCTCTTGTAACTCGCCCTCCATAAAATTGGCACCTGGTCAGACAGTGGGGGAGCTGGTGTTTTCAACCAGATCTGAACTCTCCCATGGTGGGCCCAGCCCATGAGAAGTCTATCAGAGCATTTCAAAGAAAGCTGTCTATGCGCCTGAAACCAGCTTACTGTTAGGCACATTCCCTCCAAGGAGAGCCGCACCGGGCCTGTCCACAAGCTGGGCACTGGGGACCTACTGGGAAAGCACAGCACTTGTCTCACAGAGGCCTCCATGGGCCTCTGAACAAGGCACCAAAGCTACTGGCTGCCCCAGAGGCTTGGGTACATGACGGCAGCCTGCTGTGGAAAGTGAAGACAGAACCGGGCAAAGCCCTATCAACACTGTATCCTTCCCCACCAACTGGGTCCAGTGAGCTTCCAGCCAGAAGACCACCAGCAGAAGCCAGAAGACAGGGGTCAGCACAATCTACAGGGGTCAGCAGAAACCCCAGAGCAGGTAGCTTCTTGGAAATGAAGATACTGCTTGCTTTATCTCCCCAAAGAAGAAAACTATGCCCTTCATTGCCAAGTTCTGAAAGCGGTTCATGAACGCTTAGCCCCGTGGGGCTACAAGGACACTAACCCATCCTAAGGAACTGAAACAGAGAGATGTTTATTCCAGACAGGCATCAGGGAAGGAAAACAAAGCCAGCAGGCATCTGACAGCCTCTCGTGAGAAGGCTTCACTGAAGGTTACATTCAATATTGCTTTTCATTCTGTGGTTAACGACAAACAGAGAGGCAAGCCGCTGACTAACCTTTCAGAGGAAAATGAACTCTAGCAGAAAAAAAAGCATTACCCAACAAAAGCTGACACCATCCCTGTACCTGGCTTCCAATGAATCCAGCTGCCGTCTGGGAGGACCTGGCTTGATACAACTCAATGTTTCACTAGTCCATGCTCTACTGGGACTCCTCTCTACCTCTTTTGACTTAATAATGTAAGCGGTCAAGATCTCTAAGCAGCTAAATACTGGCAGGATTTGGTGTCACAATAAACTATGGTTAACACAGGGAACTGGGGAAAATGTGTCCAAATCAATGGGATGATTGCCAATGAGCCAGCTAGTATGAAAAAAAAACCATAGGCTTACCCAGCGGCTACCCCCCAGCAGTGGTGGTGAGCTTCACTCAATGTCGAGGCCTCATGAGTAACAATGACCTCAACCTTGGGGAAAAAACAGGCGGAGACCATGGGGCAAGGCTGGGGGCAGGGACTGGAGGGCTCCTTTTCCTCCTGGCACTCCTCGCTGTTCATAGAAATGTTGGGTGTGAATGGCCCCCAAACCAAGGTGCCACTATGCCTCCACAGCTCTAACACGGCCCAGAGCAACTCACCTGTGCTGAATTCGAGGGTCGCTCTGCACCAGGGGTAAGATGGCCTCCAGCACCTTGCTGGCGGACCCCGGGAGCATCTCCAGGACCTTCTTATCAATAGCCATTTTGTCCACAATGGTCTTAAAGTAGCGCAAGGCACTGACAACTTCCTTCTCTTTCTCCTCCAGCCAGCTCAGGTTCTGAAAGGAAATGTTAAGCATAAGGAGGGAGGAGAGAGATTAAAGGGAGTGATTTTAAAAGAAATGAATAAAATTTCCTGTAGATCACTTTGAAATTGATGCCACTGGAAAGGGCTTCTTGCTGCAGAAACTAAGTCAAATTGTTTCCCTAAGGACTGCAATCAGGATACAGAGGCCAGACTTGGGGCAGAAGAAGGGGCTGGATGGAGAAAAGTAGTTGCGGTATTCCTAAGTCCCTTCCTAGACAGAGACAGACTCGCCCTGGGTCTCCTCCACCACTACATGGAACTATCACCGCTAATCTCACCAAGTACAGTGAGGACTGATTTGCTGATGGCTGTAGGATGCTTGGGTACTGTGCATGTCTATCCAGGAAATCAAACTGAGAAACCCCAGGCCTTTCAAGGTCCTGAGGGCTATGTGAGATTGGTCAGAGGCATTAGTGCTCAAAGCTCATTCTCCAGGACTCCTTGTTAGAATCCCACATTTGACCTGCAGATGCAGTGCCCTCTCAATGAGATGAGATGGCACTCCCAAAGGACCTGGAAGCCCTGGGGTGAAAGGGTGAGGAAGCTGGACAGATAGCAGAAATTCAGGCACTGCTCCTGCCGCAACTGCTAACAGCATCCAGAGTATCTCTGCTCCCGAGTAAAGCTCACCAAGGAAGAAAATAAAAACACAGAGCCCTGGACCTGCCGGCATTCACATTCCCACACCCAAGTCTTTCCTCTTTGACTGTGGAGTACCTTGAATCCATGGTCAGTGGGTAAACACACTCCTTACACTGACCCTGAGGTCAACAACCCAGGTCTCAGCTGGCTGGCAGGGAAAGGGAAACCAAGAATAATTGTTAAGATAGATAAATCCCAAAATGGATAATCCATTCGAGTAGAATCGATGACTTGCCCAGGGCAAATTAAGGATAGTACAAGTGAGGAAAACTTCCACCTATGGGCTCTTTGAGCTCCAGAGACTACATAAACAAAACCCACCAAGAACAAGAAGATAATTTCTTAAAAAAGGAGATTTAAAACTACACAAATACATAAAAAAGTGATACATAATAAAGTGATTATGATTCTGAACACTAGTTCTTTCAAAATAATGAGGAACGTCATTTCAAAGTAAATTTTTAAATAGTGGATTTCATGGGAATATCAAAGAAAAACCATATAAATGGAATTAAGAAGTCATTAGTTCCTTTGTGGGACGACTTTCAGAGCCTTGATTTAGCTCCTCTCAGCTCCTCTCAGAACACCTTCCCCAAAGGTGTTCTGTAGAGCACTAGGGTATCATGCTCCCATTCCCAGCATGGGTCTCTCTGCCCTCACTTTATTTTTCTCTTTTTACCAACTGACACCTTTATTTACTGTCTGTTTCCAAGGGCCAGGCACTTGCTTCTCTAGCTCAAGGCAAGAGCACTCTGCTTTGCCTAGGCCTACCCGGAGCTCAGAGGAACCTCAGTCTGAAGGAATCATGGCGCCGTGCAGACATCAAACATGACTAAAACCACACTGGCTGGTTGGGCAAGAGGATGACAGCCACAACACTGCCATCTCAGCACCTCAGGACTCCTCAGGCGCCAGCATGACGAAACAGGGGGAGGAGGCCGGAAATGTTTTACGAAAATGTGTCCCCAGGTTCGCTAGAGAGAAAGGGGCTGACCTGAAGATGGGAGGCCTCCAAAGCAGCAGGTGTTTCACAACAGAGAATTCTCCTGTCATTTGCAGAGAGATCAAACCGGGCTTCCCTGGGCTCCTAACAGAGGCATGATACCTCGCAGAGTCAGGTTTCATCCATTAACGCTCCAGCAGATTCCACTCCCTGACTCAGTGGCCTCTGAATGCTATGCATTCCCCCCCGCCCTCCAGCTGTTAAAACTATGGCTTCTCACAAAATGCAGCCAGCAGTCAACAGTTTACAATGAGACACCCAGAAGAAGCACCCCCAGGAACCAGGGACCTGAGGCCAGGGCCTTGGAGAGGCAGGGGCATCCACCTGCACACGGCCTCGTGCGTCAGGGGGTTAGGGGCCACCGTGGCACAGACAGACCTGGAAACCACCCGAGGCCAGTGGTGCTGGGGGAGGCTGTGATCCAAAGGCACCACTGGGCTTCAGGCTCCTCGTGTGCAAAATGGGAAGACTAATGCCTGCTCTGGGTGGGCTAAGGAGGCTTGTGGGGGTGCTCGGGGAGAATATTTGTGGAAGCATTTCATAAAATTAAGGGAATAGCAGATTCTGACTAAGCAACCTTGGCCCAGAGCCCACACTTTCTGTATACCAGGAACAGTGAAAGCTTGTGTGTACAGTCAAGGTGAGAAGGAAGACAGCGTGTGATGCCACTCAGGACAGGGCCCGGCACAGAAGACCCACGGGAAGTTGTGGGGGAATCCGAATCTCTTCCTGTCTACCTGAGCTGCAGCTTCCCAGGTAACATCCTGGGAACAATGAGACTATACACAGAAACACTAAGTTGTAAGAGAGTTAGTAAGTCATAGTTAAGGATGACGGCAGATGACAGGCTATGGTAAGATATCTCCAACAGAGTCAGCTACGCTCACACCCTGGCAGGCAGACCCCCAACACCTCCAGTCCTGACTGTGGGCCTCCATGTTTGAGCTCACTCTGGATCATGCAGGTGACAGGGCACGGAAACTCCATCCTTCTTAAAGGGTGATGACCAAGAACCAGGCTGATGCTCTTCCTTGGGGGAGGATCTATACAGCTCCTTCCTAGAGGACAGTTTCTCAGCCACGGCGTGGGCATTTTAGGACAGATGATGCTTTGTTGTGGGGGTTGGGGGCGGTGCTGTCCTGTGCACTGCACAACGCCTACCAGCATCCCTGGCCTCTACCTACCAGACGCCAGGAGCACCTGCTTCAGTCTCCTGGTTGTGACAACCAAAACTGTCTCCAGACATTGCCAGCTGTGCCCTGGAGTCTGCAGGAACCCCCACTAAGGATAGGGTACTTGAACGTCACGTTTCCTCTATCATTTCTCTTGGAATAAAGAAGAAAGAGGGGTGGAAATGCCAAGAAGTGAGCGGCTGGAACAGTCTCCTATCAGAGATCACTAGCAAAACAGTGTTTAGTGTGTCATTTTGCTCTGGGCTCCCTGGATGGTGTCAGATGACAACTGACACTTTTCTTGGTGTTCCATATAAAACCCAGCTCCAAGGGGTTGCTAAACAGATTGTAATTTAAAAAAATAATAATTGTGGCACAGACCAAATCCTGCACTTTACTCCTCTCTCCAATCTGGAATTCAGATCAGTCTGGTAAACAACATACATTTCATTCTTGCTCTCTAGGTTCTTCTTGTTAACAGATGGGGCAGGAAAATGATTCAGGGGAAGGCTCTGGACTGAAAACCCTGATTTTCCCTACTTTTCACTCGTATCTTAAGATATTCTGCTGGTCAACACAAAAACAAGAGGAAGCACACTGCAAAATTCAACAACTATGTGTTTATGTAACAGGGCAGTGTTCGCTAGTGGTGTTAAATTGACAGCTGAGCTGTGACAACAGTTCTGTAAACTACACTGTGGACAGCTACTAAAGAATTGAGAATCTACTTATCTGACAGGCTTGTCTTTATTTTATCTCGCTGAGTTTAATTTTGTTTTTATGTTCAGTTATGTGTGGGGATTAGCATTAGGTTTTTTAGGTATTAAAAAATAAATTTTCATAAAAAGTAGACATAACATCAGAGTTTCGACTTGATGTCTGGTGGCCTGTGTTTCAATCTCTGGGTCACCGCTTTTTGTATGGCTTTGCTCCATAGCCCTAGTTTCCTTGTCTGCAAAATTTAAGTTTCCACCTCCCAGGGTTATAATGAGAATTAAGTAAGGGAATGAGTGAAAGCACTGAGCATGGGGCTAAGAAAAGGCTTGGTAAATGTTAGCAGGACACAAGGAATCTCTGGCTATGAGACACTGGTTCTGTGCTATCTCATCACGCTCAGGAGTCTCGCGAGACATTTAAAGAGACCATACACTTTACATGCCCTTCCTCTTCTCAACTGTCCAGAGCATCTTAGCAGCTCAAGGAAAGAACAGCTGGTCTTAAGAGATGAGACTCACCCGTTCCCCCCGAACCCGTTGGACCCAAGCAGCACACCCAAACCAGTCCCCGAATCCCCAAGCTTTCACCGTGGAGCACTGGGCTTGCTTTGCTCCAAAGACCACGAAGACCTGGATAAACTTTGACTTTTATCCATGGCTCCTTGGACTGTTTCCTGAACAATTAAGCCCACAGTTGCCACCCAACTGAACACAGTGATATTGCAACAGAATTTTTTTTTCCATCCCCAAAACCATGGGCCAGGATTCTGCAGTAGAAGGCAAGGCAAACCCAATTGTTCTTAGCATCACACTGACCTTCTGCCTTTGAGACCTGGAAGCCACAGCACTGGTGGACATAAACTCTACTGCCTGCTGCTCCAGATCCAAGGGGATAGGGTAGCCCTCTGGTAGAAATCTGTCTGTTGCCTCCTGGAAGAGAGGAAACCTGGATTCCTACAGAGCTTGAAATGGCCGTTTTAAGCTGAAGGGAAGGGGTTGATGAAAATCAACAGCTGTTGCAACACATCTGGCTTGACTGGCCCTGTCGAGGTTCCTGGTGTTTGAGGGCATCTTCAGCTGGGTTTCAAGGGTTTAGCAAGTTTCAGAGCGTGGACCCTGGAACCAAATGATGGATGTTCTGGACATCACAAATCTACGTGTGTGTGTCAGGGGGCAACATGGGCCTCTCTAGGGGCATGGAGGCTGCGTCCTGGGGTGTGAATGTGATGCTCTGAGCTGTGTTAAATGCCCAGAGGATGACATCTGGAAAAGAACTGTTCTAGCCAACCGATCTGGACTCTTATTAATGGGAGAAACACTCACCCATCCTAAAGGTTTCTATTTCACAAGGACATGGCAGGCCCCAGCTGGAACCGTGGAGCGCTACAGGAAAGGCGCTCTGTACTGAAAGCTCAGTCCCCAGGGCATGAACTCAGAAACAGCACAAACACATTGCTCAAAGCAGGTGAAGGCCAGGAGAAACACCTGGAGTCAGCTTACTTTGTTCATGGGCTTCTCTGAAATCTTCACAGACACCTCGGCTGGTTTTCCCTTCTTTGATGGCGTCCTCTTGATTTTGGGCGAGTGGAATTTGTCCTTCAGCTTCATGGTGAAGGAGGAGAGATGAGAACGCTGAGAGTCTGAAAACAGAGGAGGTACTGACTGTTAGAGGCAGAGTGGAAGAAGCCGTGGTTCATTTGCCTCCTGTGGAAATGAGTGTTGTCCTCTGGCGAATCTTTCCCTTTCACTGTTTGAGGTTACAGAGAAAAGGAAACATGGATCCATTCAAATTCTTTTTGCGTGTACCTTTCAATTTTTGCAATTGCCTTCTAAGTTAAAGTGAAAGCGGTCAAAATGGGTGTGGAAAACAAACACGCAAATACTTCCATGAGCCCCTATAGAGTTCATCTGATGATCCGACCAACGTCCAAGGGAACTGGCTAAGATGAAAGGACACCACGGTGGAACCGCAGAAGGGCTGGACATGAGAACTGGGAATGAAGGACCTTTTGAGTGGACCTTCTCATTGTCTGGTTAGGGAACTGCAACAAGTGACATGCGTCAGGCCTCAGAGCCGTCAGTGGAGACTGAAGTAGAACTAAGGTGTTCAAAACCCTCAGGGACACAGTGAAAGACAACTTGGTTTCTCAACAAAATCAGGAACAAGATAAGGGTGTCCATTGTGGTCCCTGTTACTCAATTTTGTACTCCAACACAAGCCATCCAGATTGGAAAGATAAAACTATCTACAGATGACATAATTTTGTATACGGAAAAATCCGAAGCAATCCACTAAGAAACTAGTACTAACAAATTTAGTAGGCTCACAGGATACAAGATGATATACAAAATAAACAAGGTCACAGACAAGAATCAATTCTATTTCTACACGATAGCAAGGAACATTCAAAACAAATGTAAGAAGCGTCCATTCACAATCATCAAAATGAATAAAACACACAGGCGTAAAACTACATTTAAGTGATGTACTGATATGCTACACCATGGATGAATCCCAGAAACATGATGCTAAGTGAAAGAAGCCAGTCATGAAAGACCACATATTGTATAATTCCTTTTATCTGCAATGTCCAGAACTGGCAAAAGTCTAGAGACAGAAAGTATTAATAGATGAGAGGTTGCCTAAGACTAAAGGGAGCAGAGAGGGATGGAGAGCGGCTGCTGGTGACTAAGAGGTTTCTTTTGGTGGGGGAGAAGTGTTCTAAAATTAGAATCTGGTGATCGTTACACAATCCAGTGAATTACTATTAAAAAAACTTTGAATTCTACACTTTAAAGGAGGCACGTAGTCAGATATGTGAATTCTATCTCAATGAAGCTGTTGGAAAAAAAAAAAAACCCAACGAGCAGCCTTCCTTTATTTACCACAGCACTTTCCAGGGTTTGAAACCATCTTATTATTTATGTGTTTATCTCCTAACAAGAACACACTCGCTGAAGACTGTACCTGCCCTGCTCAAGCCTGCGTCTCCAGTGCTAACACTGTACGTAGCCCAGAGAAGATGCTCGGGAAACATTAATTCAACAAATGAACAAATCGACCAAAGAAAAAATACCCCACAAAAATCACTCCTTCTTTGGCTAATGTCAGAAATTTATAGAAAATACTTGAAAATGGTTGACAATTAGGGAGAACATGATTCTATGCAATGGAAAAAGAAGTACGTGTATTTAAAAAATAAAAAAAATACAGTCCCTTTCAATTTTCTCAGCAATTCAGAGCTAAAAAGACCAGAAAACCTTTCCAAATAAATGACACAGCACCTCTATTATAGGCGTGTCACTGTGTCTCCTAGCGCTGGGCTTATCAGGGGCCAAGGCTCGATCCTCTCGTCAAAGACCTTCAGGCTGCGGGCAGGATCAGATACAGGATTCGCCCTTGCAGTTATCTAGGAGCCCCCTGCACCCTGGACGAGAGAGAGGAGCCAGGCCTGACCTTCGTTCACGAGGGCAGTCAAACCAAACCCGGCCTCGCAGCTGTCTGTCCACCAGCCAGAGCTGCAGGAAGCCCTTCTTAGGGACCAGCGTGGCCACAAATCCACAGAGGGCTGGGTGCGCCTCTCTCCTCAGCTGGAGCTGCTCAACGCGGAGCTCCGGGGCTCTGGGTACCAGTCCTCGCGGGCAGTGCCAGCCCTGGGATTCACAGCAGCCCAGCAGATGGTGTGACTGCTCCAGCTCCCCTCCTCTTCCCCACCCAAGCAGGGGGGCCCACACACAGTTTATACTTGCTTCTTTACAACTTCGGTAATTCACAGGGTAGTTAAAAGGCTGGGCAGTTGTAGTCAGACTGTTTTGAGTCAACAGACTTCAGCAGCACCTCTGAAGTCTCCAGTTTTGTCTGATAACATTATTCTACCTGAGACATCTGATGTGGTGTAGGTTAAATGAGATGCTGGCTGTAGTAACGCAGGAAGGTGCTCGTCCACGCGCGGGGCACATGGCACCTGCTCAGTGCCGGGAGCTTTACCTAACTGTGTGATGTGGACTGGCTGCAGGTCGGCCTGGGACTCTTTGCAGCACTGAACGTGTGATTCAGGATCCCAGGGAATGGCAGGCCTCACACACGCCCCTCTCTTCTCCCTTTAGTGCGGAGCGAAAGTCTCAACCCGGCCGGAGCCCGCTGGTCTCTGCCCCTCTTTCAGGCTGCTCTTCTTGCTGCCCCCACCTGCTCCTTAGAACGCTAGCCTCAGCATCCCCAATGTCACAGCATATCTTTCTCCAGACAGGTTCCCAAGTCAGATGCTAGGGTGTGACTTCTACCCTGGTGAGTAAGACCGAAAGCAGGGCAAGAGAAGCAGACACAAATGGGGAAGTACAGGCAGGATGCGTGGTTTCTTTGGTGGTCAAAGATCTTCAGAGACACAGACTGGGCAAGCCAGCTTCCGCCTCCTCCAGTCTGCTGCCCTGAGTAGCTATTACACACGGGTAGGCATGGGGCTGAGCAATGGCCAGTTTCACTCTCTCCCATCAGGACCAGGGCAGAACCAGGGTAGGCAAATGGTGTGGAGGCCCCTCCAGCCCCCGATTATGACCGAGCGGCCAGGTAAGGACACCTTCGCCAGAGAGCAGCCATAGCCGCCGAGGAAGTACACGGCGACAGGCTCTGGCTGTCCCAGGGCAGCTGGGAATCCACATCAGCACATAAAGAAAGTGCGTATCTACCAATAAGTCTCCCTCTGCGGAGTACTTAAGAGCCGCAGACAGCCACCTCTAGCACAAGATGCGATAAATCAAGTGGAAAGAGCAGGTTCTTTGTCATGACAACCAACCTCCTCAAGTTTGGAAATCAAGGGCAGAACAAACTAGGACAGGCTTCGACTTGGAGGCCGCTTTTCGTCTCTTCCTTGAAACAACAGCTTAGCAACAAAGCCTTTAGCGCAGGTTTCAGGAGATTTGGAAGGTCACTCAAACTACGCGCCTGAGAGCAGATAAAGCACCGTGACGACCAGTGACGGCAGAGGGGGGCACAGAGGTGGCGGCTACGTTAGGGTGACCCTCCCAGCCTGCTACACACAGGCATGTGCGTGCATGCACACCTGCACACACTTCCCGAGCCCTCCTCACGCCCCTCATGTGGGTCGCTCATCTCGGGCCGGGGGCAGTGCCAAAGAGACGGCCACGCGACTGCAGAGCTTCAGGGAGCTTCACTGACCACTCTTCCACTTCTCACTCGGGAAGTTACACTTCGGGTTTGGTGAATGTGTGTGCTTAGAGATTTTCTAGCACTGAAATTAAAACAGAATTTTGAAAGATTTCATACATGAGTCTGTACACTTTACAGAGAAGGAATGAAATCTATGCATCCAGTGACCTCACCCACCAAACGGAACTCCCGGCAATGACGGACACGTTCCCTGTCCACACCGCCCAACATGACAGCCACCTGAGGTTACCAAGCACTTGGAATGTGCCTTGTGTGACCAAGAAACTGAGTTTTTATTGGAATGTAGAGAAACAGCCGCGAGAGGCTGGCGGCTGCCCCACCGGACAGCGGGGCTCAAGAAGCAGAACGCTGGCAACCCCAGCACCCCCTCCACACGCCCGTCGTGATGGTGTCTTCCTGCCCGACAATGGGTAGCTGGGATCCTGAATTGTGTGCTCATCACACCTTACTTTTTATGCTAGTTTAGATCTGTAAGTAGAGTAGGTTTGTGAAGCCAACTTAAGTGACATTATACTGTGACTACTCCTCTGTTCTTGCTGTCTCACTCGGTGGCAGGTCTGACATTTAACCAGGTGGCGTGTACGGAAGTGCTCTCGCTTTCGGTCCTGTGCAGTCCCTCTCTTCTGCCACGCCGCTTTTGCTGGTCCACTCTCCTGTCAGTGAACGCTGGGTCATTTCTGGTGTGTTTGCTTCTATTAACAGCACTGCTCTGACCTTTCTCGTACATGCCTCCTGGAACACCCGCGAGAGCCTCTGTGGCAAGAGCTGCTGGACTAGAGTACACACCACACCTCACTTGAGGGCTGCGGCCAAGCGACCTCCAGGGGGTCTGGGCCTCTCTGCGGCCCCACAAGCACAGCCAAGCGCCCGCCTCCCCCCCTGCAGCGCCACAGCCACCAGGACCTGGGCTTGCCAGACCTGCACACCTTGTGAGAGGGCCACACCTAACCAAGGAAACGAACGTCCCCCTGCATGTGGAAGAGCCACAGCTGGAGTGTCTTACTGTGGTCTATCAAATTTGCTGGAACAACCTTGAAGGTCGCGGACAGAACTTAAGAAAACACACCCTCAGCCACTGCTCGTGTATGTGTGTGCTTGGTCGTGTCCGACTCTTGCGACCCTGTGGACTGTAGCCCGCCAGGCTCCTCTCCATGGGATTTTCCCGGCAAGAAAATCCCAAGGAGGGGGTTGCCATTCCTCCTTCCTCCAGGGGATCTTCTTGACCCAGGGATCAAACCTGCCTCTCCTGCATTGCAGGCAGGTTCTTGACTGCTGAGCTACTAGGGAAGCCCAACTACTGCTCGGTACGGCATTTACACCAAGGAGGGTCAAGAACTCCCAATGACAAACCTGTGAGTCATTTCTTCCAGAGGAAGAACGCTTACATGATCTCACAGTCAATTTCCGCAGAGACAGCGTGACGTGATGGAGAGCAGCGCTGCCCTGAGGGGCCGCCACGAGCTGCAGGCGGGCTGCGAGACAGACGCCCTTCTCCATCCAGAGGGAGACTGAAGGAGAGGCACGCAGCCTGTTCCCGGAATCACATCTCAACCCAAACCAAAAGCACACCAGGGCCAAACCAGCTTCTTCCAAGCAGTCTGCCAGGCGTCACTGTATCATTCTTGAGCTTTCAATGTACCCCTTGGCCATACTGAACGGCTGTCTCCTTGCTGCTGACAAATGCACTTGCCCAGTGGCCTTTCAGACGTCATCTGTAGCAGCTGGGACCCCAACTTAGCAGCGTCCCTGTCAGGGCTTAAGTCCGCCTCGCATTGGGGAGTCTATATAGAACCACAGAGGACCACACAAGGTCTAATCTGCACCGTGCGAGGTCCATCCAGGACCACAAAGTCAGGGTCAGTGTCGATGACACTTTGAGGCGGCTCCAAGATCATACAGCCAACCCTGAGAGGCATGGCGGCAGCTCCCCCTCACGTGATGGCACAGGGCGCAGAGCTGGGCACCAGGGAGCACCCCCGCTCGTCCCACACACAAGCCCGGGCAGCACATGTGTGCTCCCAGCACCCATACCCCTGGTTCCCAGATGGGTTGAAAGGACAACCAGAGGGGAGAAGTACACGAGGACATTAGGAAGAACCATTTTAAACGTGAGGATTTCACATTTTTAAGAGGTCTTCCTGCTAATCTAGAATCGTACAGACTGACTGCACAGGCAAAGACGCACGTGAGAGTGAGCGGGTCATGGGCACAGCCGGCAGGACGGGGGCTCTGGAGTCAGGCAGCTGGTGCTTTAACTCGCGCTCGGCCTCTGCGCTGAGGGCTCCTCGCCTGTAGAGCCAGCATAACCGCAGGACCCACCTGCCCGGGTTGCTGTGAGGGTTAAATGTGATCCTGCATGTCAAGCATTTAGCAGAGGACCTGATACACAGCAGACGCTCAGTCCACAGCACCCACTGGCTGTTATGTGATAACACCGCCAATGCTCTGCCAACGTGCAGCATGGCAAAGGCTAAAAATAATCAGCCTGGCAGAGCGCAAAGTAACCTGATGTTTTATTTTTTCCAACAATTTCATAGTAAAAGATCCTCTTTCTTACGTAACCTAGGATTATTCATGTTCAAACACTGGGAAAATAATTGCTGGAGTGCCGCAACACCACAGGCTCTTATGACATGAGAATCTGTTCACATGACCCTCCGGGTTAGGAAGCCAACAGATAGCTGTGATGTTGCTTAGGGTACTAATGGAAATAGCAAGCATCTCCTTTTTCCTTTTATCAGTGACAAAACTAAGACCACCTCATTCTAAAAATCTGAGCACTGCAAAAATATATAACACAGAAGGTGAAAATCCCTCATAACTCCCCGTCTCTGTCATACAGAGCTGAAGTATTTTTGTGACTGGCTTTTTCAGCTGGGTGATATGCTGTGGGCATTTTTCCACATGAGCACAGTTAATGCATGAATAATGTCCTGATGGAAGGCAAACCACAACACGGTCAGACGGTCTCCTGACCGAAGGTTCCCAACTCCTGTTCTTCCAACAACAGCACAGGAAGAAACACCCTCCCGTTGAGTACCTGCCTGAGACCGGCTCCTAGAAAAGGCACTGCCAGGCCAGAGGGCATAAGCACTGGACACCTGCCAGGATGCTGCCCAGCTGCCCTGAGCTGGGTGCAGGCCCTCAGGGGCTATGCCGAGGAGCGAGACCAGGGGTGCAGGCAGGAGATCGGGCCTGGGCCCCCCGCCCCCAGCAGGCCTCACTGCAGATCTGACAGAGCTACCGGTTCTGCTTTACTTGTGTAACTGTCAGGATTAAAAACCGACTTGGAAATGAACAGACACTTCGCAAGAGATGAAATCCAAATGGCCAACAAACAGACGATAAGGTGCTCAGTCCCAATGGTCATCAGGAGACAGTAAATTAAAACCATATAGCAACGCTGCGACCTACACACTAGGATGGATACAAAGAGAAAGGCGCAGACACCCCACGCTGGGGAGGGTGAAGAGCACGGGGCCCCCTCCCCTCCACGGCTGCAGGGACGAGGCCGGACGGGCACCGGGCGCTCGCTTCCCTGAGGCCGAAGGCTAAGGCTTCCTCACTTTGGAACCTGGCACTTAGCCCCAAGACTGGCACACAGTGAAAGTGAATAAACGATTGCTCAGTTCAGTTGCTCAGTCGTGTCCGACTCTTTGCAACCCCATGAATCGCAGCACGCCAGGCCTCCCTGTCCATCTCCAACACAAAGACAGGAGAATCAAGGACTGAACTCTGCAACAGCTGGCACCTACTGTACTCCACCAACACCAGACAGTAGTGTCTGCTTAGCGGTGTCGACGGGATGGTCTATGCCGATTTTCAACGGAATTGTCTGAGGAACACCAACACACGAGTCAGACACAACTGACTCGTGTCAGCTGAGTCAGAGACAACCAACAGCTTTCTCTGCTGTGCTGGTTCGGCGTGGGTCACCTGGGCTGAGAGAATCCTGTTCAAGCTACTTCCAGGGAGAAGTGAGAGAAAAAGCAGACGTGTCGCTCTCCCCCTCGAGGTCTCCAGAGGACAACAGATCCTCCAACAGAAACACAAGAGCCACATGTGGTTTCAAATTAAATTATCCACAATGTTATAATTTCAATATACAACTAAATAAAAATTATCAGGCAAGACATTCTACCCTTCTCTTTCTTTCATACTGAGTCTTCAGAACGTGGTCTCTTGCTGGACCAGACACTTTTCCAGCACCCTCTGCAGCTGGAGGCCCTGGGAACGGCTGGCCCTCCCCATCCCTGTGAGGAGGGCTGGTCCACTGGCCTCCTGACAGGAGGCACCTTGGGCAGGCTGGATTCAAGGAATGTGCCCTGAGGTGCACTTGCTGAAGGACTGACTGTGAGGGGCCCTCTCACCCCTAGGCTTGGGTGTTCCAGACTCTGAGGCCCTCTGCCCACATGGAGGGACTGCAGGATCTCACTGAAGCCCCCATCTGGCACAGGGCCAGAAAGCCTACGGAAACTCACTGTGCAAGTTAAGAGGAGCAGGGCAGAGGAGGAAGACCTTCAACAGAAGACATTTCTGACAACCGCAGCTTCCCAGCAACGCAGGCTGGTTATCTCTGGCAGCAGGGAGCAAGGACAGACATACATGGTGGCAGTGACATCATGTCCTCTGCTTTGAAATGTGGGCAACAGGAGAGACACGGACCACCACACGGCCAAGGGCAGCCCTGTGAACTTACTCCCACACCACCCGCAGCTCTGACATAAGTGAAACCCCTCAACGTGTGCAGCTGTGAGTTAGCTAGCTGCCCACTGGGGCCTCACTGTTCTCATCTGTAAAATGAGAATAATGGTCCTTGTCTCACCTCTCGAGGCTGTTATGAGGATGTGATAAGTACTCCATGTAAGGTCCCTTAGCACAGTACTGACACCTAGTAAACATCAGATAAACGTCATCTGCTGTTCCCAAATGTTCTGAGATAAATTTCACCACTCTGAATGGGCAATTACTATTTTTCCAACACAGCAGATTTTACAAAATTAATTAATGCCCATACCGCTGTGGCATGTGGAACCACCCCAACCAGAGAAACCCACTCCCCCTGTGGTGAAAGTGTGAAGTCTTAACCACTGGCCCACTAGGGAAGTCTGTTCTAACACAGCAGAATTTTTAAATGGAGGAGATAACTCACTGAGTTATCTTATGACTGAGTATTTTTCTACATGTGTGATTTACTTTAATTTTAAAAAGCTGTATTCAAAGAAAAAAAGTAGAGCAGAGATGAGAAGAGGAGCTGGATTCTTGGCGACATCGGCTGAACTGTTAGATAGTTTTATTTGTCTGAGGCTCAACTTCCAGCAACTTGGGGGTGGGGTGGGTGGGTAAAGAGGCGAATTCAGTAACTAAGTGTCCTTCAGGACTTCAACAGAAACCACAGCCTCCACCAGGTAAACTTGTGCATGTGAAACAGCCTGGAGAGGACATTCTGAGGTGGGGGGGCCCTGCCAGCGATCTGTCAGAGAGGGAGCTGAACAGTTTCCCCCATACCTACTCCGATTATTAAAAAAAAGGTCAAATAATGGATGATATCCCACGAGATGAGAGATTTAGAGCTGCTTCCCTCCCCGGAGCCCAACATCAGCAGCTGGTGCATTTAAACACCCTCCTGGAAGCTGGGTGATCATCACATTAACTCAGGGAGGAACAAGTTCTCAGCACCACTTGGCAGACGCGGAGACCAGGTCCCAGGGGCCTGACCCCTGCCCCTACCCCCAGAACACGCACACACGCATCACAGACAAGGCTACTGCAGCCCTAACTCGTACTGAGAACCACTCAAGGTCAGCCTGTCCCCAGGGTCGCCAAGTACCAAGGAAGAATTTCTTTTCTATGACTGACTATTTATTTGGAATTGACTCTGAGATTCTTAAAGCCACAGGCTTCAGAGACTTCCAGAGGCGTAAATGAGTCATTTCTCCAGAGTATGTGACTTCTAGAGAAGACAGAAGGGAGAGGGAGAGTAAACAGGTCAGCACGCCAGGCCGAGAGCAGGCTGGCCAAAGCCCATCACACCATCAGCATTCCGGCTGCACCCAGCCGTGGGTCCACCCTCACCTCTGTTCTTTAGGTGGAGCTGTTTGGAGCAGCCTCTGTCCCTCAGAGGAACTTGCGTATTAGGACTGGAGCCAGTTCAGGATTCAACAAGGCTCCTCAAGGGCCGCAGAGCCTACCGTGCGGCTCTGTGTGGCCTGCCCGGCAGCCCGAGCAGGGGTCAGCAGTGGGGGCACGGGCCCATTGCGGGGACGGGAGCACCTGCAGGCGCCCGGGCCGCGACAGACGGCGGCTCTCCTCCCGCCCCCTGCTGCTCCAGGCCCTGCTCAGGGACCCCCCAGAAACGTACGACATGTCAGGCCACCCTCTGGACTTCCATAGGAAACACATTTTCACTTGTCAGTGAGCACGTGTTCCTTTTTTCAGCTTCGCAGACAACAAGAGAAGGAGCTGGGAGACACAAGTGCCTGTGGCTTGGGACGCTGCAGGAATCGCTTGCTGGCAAATACAGAAGAAAGCACAGGGACAGGGTCCCCTGGAATGCCGCCTTCCGTCTCCATCACTGCAGAGAGACAGGGTGCCATCAGAGGGTGCGGGGCAGGCCCAAAGGCCTCCTCCTTCAGCTGCTCACCCGCTTGTCACACACATTTACACGCCGAGGAGCAGGACCCCCTCCGCCCCTCCAGAAAGCCCCCAGCCTCAGGCTCAGTGCGGCCAGCGAGCAGCCCTGGGATGGAGACACACCCAGTACAGGCAAGGCCCTTCGGGCCGCTCAGAGCCCGCTTGGGGGGCGGGCGGGGCGCAGCTCCCGGTGCCAGCAGGAGTGCCTCGGCACCCGGGGCCCCTGTGTAACCACCCAGTGGGCTCCTCAGGTGCACCTCTCTCCTACAGGCTTCGGACATTTCACATGGGAACCGACGGAAGACATCAGAGGCAGCAAACAGGGGGCTGGTTTGGAAGAGGCCTCAGAGACCTCTGAGGGGTGCCGAGGGACCTGAACATGCCCACGTCTCCGAAGGCGCCCTTCCAGCTGCCTGGGCGCGAAGCAGAGGAGAAGGTCATCACCCTCACCCCCTGGGGGCAGTGCCTTTTCTCTAGAACCTAAGAGGCACTGGGACGAGCACCTCGTGACAGACCCGCCCCCTGCTCCCGTCCCCCAGGCTGCGTCCAGGGCTCTGTTCCCACAAGAAGGTCGATCATGTCCGTTCATATACACATGGGGAAAAAAGCCAGACCCTACTCTGCTCCACATGTTCCAAATCAAGCTCAGATCAACCCCAGCCTCTGGGGGTGGGGACCAAGGTGGTCCCGGCTACCCCGCCTCAGAGGCCCCGCTGCCAAGTGAGGGATGGGAAGCGTGGGCGCCAGCAAGGATCCCGGTCCTGACAGACGCCGCTGAGGCCTGGGAACTGCTCTCCCGCCAGCCTAGAGCCCAGGCCTCCCGAACAAAGGTGGTCCAGGGTCCCTCCTCAGCAGCGGCTGGAAAAGTATTAACTGCTTCCAGTCATTTCTCTTCCTCAGGGGACAACTTAAGCACAGCAGGTAAAAATGCGAAGAAGCCTAGAACAGAAGACAGTTCCAGCGCTTGGGACACGCCCCCACCCTCTGCTTGTGAGCCATGGCAGCTGCAGATGGTCTCACTGCCCACTGGAGGCTCTGAGTGGCCTTGATAATCTGAAGTCAGGGTGGTCTAGTCAAAGCCAGAATTTCATCAACTCAGAGCCTGAAATCCAACCCAGTCTGTGTCTGGTCTAATGTACGGGTGCCCGTGTGCAGGGACTGTAAACACCAGGGAGGGTGGCAGCAGCCGCCGGGTCCATTTCCTGCAGTCGGAGTGTGTGCATGGTGGAGGCGCTCCACGGAGGATCCTCCAGGGTGGGAGACGGAGGCTGAGGAACAAGGGAAAGACTAGACGTGGTCCTAGAGCAGCTTCACGGCCTCCAAACTCAGAGAGAAGTAAGACCCCTCAGGACAGCCCGGATGAAGCAGAGCCCGGGTTCAGAGGCAGGCGGGCGCGTGTGCCCGTGGGGCACAAGCTGGTGCCCATGGGTGCAGGGCCCCGTGCTCGCCAGTGCGCACCGCTCTCCACCACACCCTCCCCACCCTCGCCCCCCCGCCCCCCACCCGGCTTCCGACTCAGCGTGGGCTCCTCTTCCTCTTTTTTTAAGCCAGAGCCTAGCAAATAACGCTGTTTATTAGATGTATTCACAGCTTTGATCACCAGGAAAGCAAGTCACCACAAGAGCAGCAGAAAAGACTTTCAGGCCAGCCAGTTCCGCTTGAAAAAGTGATTCACACCCTCTGGAAGAGACCAGGACTCAGGCAGCTCACTTGGAGCATCGCATCAAAGGGCTCCTGGCCATGCCAGCTCTTGAGTAAGATGCCCTTGGTGAGGGTCCTGGGCATGGTTTCTTAGCCCAAGTCATACACACTGGCTCTTTCCTCTTGGGAGGCAGGATTATGGGTGGAAGTGACACACTGTTTTTAACCAACAGCTACTGATGAACTCGTATTTCAGTGATTGCTGGAGTTGCCAACATTTGGCTAGAAAGTGCTGCAAGGGGATTTTCTGAAATCAAGAAGGCTTCCCAGTTCTCACGGAAGTTATACCTTTATGGTCTGTGATAAATAACAGATGGCCTCACAATATGTACTTTTAAAGACAGCTCTTCAGTGGCGCCGGCCCCTTCCCTGGATCTTGGACGCAGCCAAACGACATTCCTCTCTCCCCAAATTCTCTCTCTTACTCAGAACTCTACCAACCCTACCCCACCCTAGTGAGTGCCTTTAGGGAAACTCCAGTTGTCTCATTCTAGAATCCTCAAGGCAGGAGACAGTGTGCATTCTTTGAGATGGACTCTCATCTTCCCCTGTCCTCCCTCAGCAGCCGTATCCTTGAAGTCTCCTAGAACTGAAGCTCTTTTTAAAGGACCAAATCTTTGCACAGGAGGCAGCTTCCTGCCAATTGTCTGCAGGCCTCTATCTTGGCAGCCTGGGAGGAAGAGCACACACAGGCCGTATGGGGAGGAGAAGGCAGAGACCTGTGGTCTCAAAGTCAGCTGTTCGCAAGCAAGACTCACTTTTCCGCCGAAACCAGGCTGAACACCGAGTCCAGGCCCTGGCCCTGTGCACAGCGCAGTCCTCCCACAGCCAGATGCTGGGCATTTGGTCCCACAGCGGGTCTGTGGTTTAACAGGAACGGAGGCCCTGCCCTTGAGTAGTTTACAAGCGAACAAGGAAGTACAGCCATACACGCAGGGCTCCAACACACAGCAGAGAGAGACAACTGCTGAAGAGACAAGGGGTTTACTTCCTAAGAGACCCACGCAACTCTGAGGAAGGAAGCCCTGGAGTTGTAAGCCTAGAAGACATGCACACTTCAGTGTGAAAAGTGCAAAGGGATGAGGGCTGACCTGGGTGTGAGAGGAACTGAGTAAGCCCTGGCCACACGGGGTGGGAGGGCAGACACGTGGCCGATCCCTCCTGCTGACGATTACTCAGGTCACAACCCATTGGGAGGTCCCCAAACCAATTTCCTGGATGAAAGCATAAAATGTGATACAAACCATCTGAGGCCACTGCAGACAGTAAGGCTAAATGCTTCTTGAGACTTATTTCAGTTATGACCAACTTGAGATGCTGAAGATCCCACTCCCTGGGGAGCCCGGGGCAGGAAAACTCTCTAACTAGGACAGAGAGAAGCTATGGCTCGGGGTCCTGTATGGGCCATCGAGACCACAAAGCTAGTCTGGACCAGACATAGCCAGGACTGTGGCTGAGCTCCCCGACCGAGGTCTGGGACTAAGAACCAGGCACCGGGGCAGCGCCAACAGGTGCGTCACTTCTGACGTGGAGGGGTCAGCAGTGCGCAGGCTTTTCTGACCACCTGGCACAGTAAGAAGCATCTTACTTTGTGATCAAGTACACAGAGTATATAAAAAACCCGAATGTCTTCAATTTTCTCTCACTTTTCAATCCCCTGAGGTGATTCTCAGTCTCCCGAGAGTGAAGAATTGGGGGGAGGACAGTGGGGCAGACGGTGGCACTTCCCTGGCCTGAAGCTGCTCAGAAGGTGGGCTCTGCACCCAGCCCTGACCTCGTGGGGGCAGGCCCTCTAGGGAAGGGACCCAGGGGCTAGGGCTCAGCCAGTCCTCCAGGTAACGCTGCAGCATGCTCAAGTTTGAGAAGCACGGCGTTTGAGGATGAAGATCTGGGGGAAAACAGTGAAGCTGTTAAGAAACTCCAAATCGTGGGCCAAAGAATGCGAGGGGTGGACAGCAAGCCCAGCAGGGCCAAGTGCACACAGGAAGTGACACAGGCAGGTGGACCCCTGACTCTGACAGAAGGGGAGGGTCTCATCTCAGAACATGCCTCAGGACAAGCCCCTCCGGATGGGAACAAAGATTGATAAACGCTGTATCAACACTGGCGCAGCCTTGAAGCCTAGGGGAGGGGCCCGACCACCAGTCTCAGCTGACGAATCCCAACCAGCTCTCCCAAGCAAGCAGCTCGGGCTGAGCCAGGTCTCCTTGGCTGCACGGCGAGTCAGAGCACGAGCAAGCCAATGAACACAACGGGAGCAGCCACACGCAGAGCTCTTGGGAAAGCATGTTCCACCCAGAACTGGTGGACCACAGCGATCCTTCGTTGCTCTTCCTTCCGTTAATAATGCCGTGGTTCCTGACAGGGGGCATTTACTTTGGCGGATGTCTCTCTGCCCTCAAGTAAACTGTTCTAAGACACTGATTCTCAAGAGGGTAGAGAGGTGGGCCGAAGACAGGGTACTGGTCTAAAAAGGTATAAACAAGACACCTACACACACCTGCACTTGCAGTTAGAAGCAAGCTGAAAGGAGACAGGCTGGGGTGTCTGAGTGACAGTCAGGGCTGGGGTGACAGGCCCCCACGCTGCTCAGCCCTTGAGGCTGGAGGTCAGGTCTTCACTCCACACTGCCCCTGCCCGTGAATGCATTGTTTCTCTCATGGAAAGTGAAGGATCTTTAGTCTCTAAAGTGCAGGCACATTTTAAGTTGAAAGCCGCATTTTACATTTAAGATGGGAAACCTCCTATTTCCCGGAGAGCAAGGAAAGGGATGTGCCCAGGACCAGCCTCCCCAAACACAGATCATCCCAATGTGACACCAAGCGGGGTGCTCCCATCACCCAGGCTCTGTGTCTCCAAAAACCCGCGCCGTGGAGTGAAGGGGACGGGAGAAAGTCTGGTGGTGTTCAACCAAAGCTCCCGAGAGCCACCAAGTGACTGCAGAGGAACACACATCGCTTCATTTCCTGCAGGACGTGTGGGTCCATCATTTAGCCATCATGACTTAAATCTCCTAAAAGACAGCTTTTGTTCTGCAACTGGTGTCTGCCAGCCACGACGTCCTCAGAACTAAGCACTGTAGTACAAATACACAGCTTCCAAAAAACTCGTGGATATGTTTGCAAACTGTGCAAAAATCAGTGGACTGAATCTGTAAATGGGTCTACACGCTGCAGAAGGTTTGGCACATTTTTAAGGCCACCTTTTCAAATGTTTTTGGTTCCAACTTTCTTTACAAACTGAAACACCACCACAGAGAAGGGGTCAAAATAGATTTAGTTTCTTTGCAATAACAGTATTTTTGTCCTCTTTGTGGTAGAGACTGAGAATAGTGTTTTTAAATTTCTCATCAAAACAAAAATACTAGCATGGAACTGTGTGTCCTGAACTGCTCAGCCTTCAGCCGAGCAGTACGGGGCTCCCACGTTATCTCCAACATTCATTTTCCGACATTCATTTCTGAGGTGGTGAGCCAAAACCAACCATGCAGAGGCCAGTTCTGGAATGCTGAACCAGGCAGCCTCTTCCATCCAATCTCACGGCGCACTGCTCAGCTTTAAAACTGATCTACTTAGAGAAGCCCGCCGCATAGAGCTCAGCTCACACCTCTGCACAGTACAACTGGCCCTGGGCCAGCTCTCCACAGCCCGAGAGGCCGCCCTCTGGGCCTCTGCCCAGGGACGAAGACTCTGGAGCTCCACACGTGGGTCAGGAAACACTTCTCTCCTGCGTCATGTCCCCCTTCTAGGGCCTGAGCCATGTGGGGCCCGTGGCACTAATGCGGCTCTGCTGGCTCGGGCATGGCCGGAGCTTGGAGAGGTGCAAACTGACGGCAGCCATCTGGTGAGGGTTAACGTCCCCCAACACGGCCCCTGCTGCTCCCGCTGTAAGGCCCCAAGCCAAAGACAGTGCCCTCAAAGTGAGGTCCAGCCTGAGCTGGCTGCCGGCAGACCCTCAGCCTACCCCCTCGCTCCTCTTCAGAGGGAGAGGAGCCCCGTGGAGACGATGACTGTGCGAGGGGAACATGGCACAGAGAGCTTTTCAAACCCTGACTCCTCGAGGCCAGGGGTGCAGCGGTATCAAACAGGGCACGAGTGCCGGAGGGGAACGGGGACGGGCAATCTGAGACACCGCTACAAGGGTGACAAGTGCTACAAAAGCCGGGCCCAAACCCCGAGCCACTTAGCGGAAGGCAGAGAATGAGGGCACCTCGGCCTGGGTCTCCCAGAGGTGGACTGAGGCAGGGTTCAGGTGCGAGCGGTTTCTGTGGGAGGTGCAGGCGACAAGGGTGGAAGACGGAGAAGCAGAGGGCGTCATGGAAAGGTGCACATCAAAGCCCGCTCTCACGGTAGGCAGCCACGCGCAATGGACACGAACTTCAGCACGCTCCAGGAGGAAGTGGAGGACAGTGGAGCGAGGCGCACTGCAGTCCATGGGGTGGCAAAGCGTCGGGACTTAGTGACCGAACAACAATCACAACCACGTTCAATCCTGCAAGGAATGCGCTTTACACCGAAGCCTGAAAGATTCACTGCAGTTGGCCAGGTTTTCCTTTTCTTTCTGGGGAGAAGTGCTCCTGGGAGAGGGCAGGGCATGTTTAGAAGGCCAGGGTCGGCAGGGTCAAGGTGAATCAGGAGACCCGACAGAAAGTCAGTACGGAGAGATGGGTCCTGCCGGATCAGGGAGCCTGAAGCCCCTGAGGCTGCTGGGAAATTCCCAGCAGGTGACGCAGCAGAGGGCTCAGCGCGTGCTTTCTTCACTTGCTACAGAAGCTAAAAGATGGTCCCCAACAGGGTGAGATACCAGCCACCCTGAGGCCACCTTCCTTTCCACGAAGAGATTCATTACCAAGGGACGGGCGGTCTTGCTATCTAGACAAAGTGAATTCCCCCAACCCTGTCTTAACACAAATTGCCACCGGGCAAAATCCAAGTCTGCAACAAGGCCGACCTGTCCGTAGGCCGCGGAGACCACAGGACGTGGGAGCAAACAGGAACTGAAGGCAGCTGTTAACCCAACCCGTTTCACACCACATTCGCTTAAAATAGCCCAGAGTTTACTGAGTACTCACTATGCCAGAAATTAATGTAAAAACCACTTTATAGATGAAGAAGCTAAGGCTCAGAGAAAATAACTAGGCCCAAAGTCACTCAGTGACTGGGGAAGTGGCCTGAACTCAGACTCTGCTCACTTTGCAGCCAGCTGACTCAACCATGACACCAAAGTGTCCTCCTTAAGCATTATCAGTGACTGAGTCTTTCTGAGTGGGAAGCTACTAGGAAGAAGGTGGCAGGGTGATGGAAAATGAAAAAGTGTGCACAGGAAACACCTTCCATAACCTCTTTCTGCCCAAACTGAATAGCTTCTGCTTCAAGCCTGGCTGCCTGTCAGACATCATTACCTATCCCAGCCAAAGGAGGCAGAGAAGGGCTGTGCGTCAGAGAGCCCTGGAGCTCCGAGGTCCATCCAGAGTGCTCCTCCAGAAAAGGGAGCCTTCCCACACTGTTGATGGGAATGTAAGTCGGCATAGCCACTGTGGAAAACAGTCTGGAGGGTCCTCAAACAACTGAAAAGGAGAGTTGCTGTATGATCCAGGAACACCACTCCAGGACACAGGTCCGAACAAAACGGTTTGAGACGATACATGCGCTCCTATGTTCACAGCAGCAACATGTAATATCCTATCAAACCCTGTACATGACTTATTCACAACAGCTAAGACCCGGAAACAACCTAAACGCCCATCGCCAGGTGAACGGACAAAAAGATGCGGTGCCCGCACAACAGAACGTTACCCGGCCATAAAAAGAGTAAGGTGACGCCACCTACAGCAACGAAGACGGTTCCGCAGATGATCACACTGCGTCCAGAAACAGAAAGACAAATACCATCTCTGTCTACACATCTGTGGAATCTAAAATATGACCCCAGTGAACTTACCTATGAAACAGAAACAGACTCCCAGGCATAGAGAAGAGAAAGAGACCTGTGGTTGCCAAGGAGGAGGGGGTGGGGGAGGGATGGACTGAGAGCTTGAAGTTAACAGATGCAAACTACCATACATAGGATGGATAAACAACAAGGTCCTACTGTACAGCACAGAGAACGATACTCAACATCCTGTGATAAACCATAATAGCAAAGAATATGAAAAAGACTGTACAGAAAAAGATAAGTGTGTAACTGAATCACTTCAGCAGAAATCAACACAACACTGTAAGTCAACTTTATATTATAATTTAAAATTTACAAAATTATTCTTAAAATAATTCAAATTTTTGTAATTTAATAAATTACAAAAAAAGTGCCCCACTATTCCAACTTCAGTACCAACCACACAGTGTAGAAATCACCTGTGTGGGTGGCCAACTTTCCCGGAGGCAGGGTCCCATCCACAACTGACCGGGCACCAGGGCTGTGCTAACATCTCTCAGACACTCAAGAGACATTAAGGACACAGCCGGTAATGACGCGAGGCCTCTCCTCAGCTCCCAAACAAACGGCCCCTTTGATGGGCACCTGCCACAGGCACTTTTGCAAGAGTAACTAACAAATATCTGGAACAACATCTCTTGGCCTCTGGTTCTACCCAGAGTTGTCCTTCTTCCTAAGAAAGACACTGGGGAATGTGGTCGCCAGAGCGGTCTGCCGATTCAGAGGCGCCGGAGTGCGTCTCTCTCTCCTGGGCGTCAGAAGCGGGGAGAAGGGCTTGGCTTTCATGCCAGCTCTGCCGCTAATTAGTTTTCTCAGTGGGGTAAAAGGCGCAGCTTCTTCAAATCTCTTGTCTCCTCTGGAAAACAAGGGCAATCCGCCTAGATAATGGTTCTCAAAAGCGGGCCCTGACCCACCAGGCACAGCAGCCACGCCCACGGAGTCGGGGCTCTGGGAGTGGGCTCAGCAGTGCGCTTTAGCTGCCTTCCACGGGATCCTGATGCTCACCGAGTCTGAGAACCACAGGCGCAGCTGATTCCCCTTCCTTCTTCACTGCTTTATAAGACCACTCTTCTTTACCCTTTTCCCACCTGCCAAGCTACGGACTTCATGGATCCAAAACACGCTCACAGAGCATCTACTGTGTGCTAGGGGCCGCCTGGGGAGCAAGACCAAGTGCACTCTGGGGCGGGCAAGCAGGCAGGTGAGCAGGCTCTACGGCGTGCATGGTGGATGTGCACAGGGCTTCTTCCCGGTACTGTGCTGGATCAGCAGCACAACCCTATTTTCCAGCAACTTTCCTCTTTAACCACAATCTTCCTCCAAAACTGACTACGCTTTAAAAAATGAAGTGTTGTGCATACAAGCAGAGATGCAAGGTGCCAGCAAATAAAATGTTACTGTATGGCTACTGAGGAAAGAACTGGATTATGTCATGTCCAACTACAAAATAAGCACAGGAAATCCAGGGGAAAATTTCTTGAAGGATAGAAAAGAGTAACAGAGATAACATTTCTTCCCTCCTAAAACTCTTTTAGTGACTCACAGTGTTTACAAGTCTTTGTTTTATTTTAGGCACAAATAAACACCAAGTGGCATTTTTAGCAGTCCATTTTGCTTCAGGAGGTATAGCAGGAAATGCAAAAACAAAGACAAAAGCTGAAATGCTCTACCCTAAGGGGAAAGACGAAACCCAACTACCATAACACTAAAAACAACTAAAATAAGCTTCTTCCCTTACGCCTAGTCGAAGTCGCTCAGTCGTGTCTGACTCTTTGTGACCCCATGGACTCTACAGTTCATGGAATTCTTGAGGCCAGGATGCTGGAGTGGGTAGCTGTTCCCTTCTCCAGGGGATCTTCCCAACCAAGGGATCGAACCCAGGTCTCTCACATTGCAGACGGATTCTTTACCAGCTGAGCCACAAGGGAAGACCCCACCTTAAGCCTAAGGGTCCTGCTAAAAGCATGTGCCAGGAGCTCTTTTTCCTTTCCTCTTGGTCCAAGGGAACAGGGAGGTGGAATGACACCTGGTCAGAAGGCAGACAAACAGCCCAGATGCTGCAGAGCTCGTCTTCAACACTGGCTGTACCAAGCCCACAGATGCGCTCCAGGAGGCCTACTCAATCGAATTACATCACAGGATTTGACCCCAGAGCAGAAGCAGAAGTCAGAGATCTTACGCAGGGTGTGCCACGGGCCTACAAGCTCTCCTCTCCATTAGTTAAAACCTGTACCTAATAATTAACAGCCACTGCTGCTTCTACGCAGAAGTAGGAACAAAGCAACTCTTCCCAGGCAGGTATTTATTTAGGCAACACTAAACACGTAACTAATAAGACAGTTTAAAAGAGAACATACTCAAAAGCTTGGAACACAGTATTTTCTGTGACTGAGCCGAGATCATCTGGTTCTTAAATCTCCTAGCAGCCAAGGTAAAAAGGCAAAAAAGCTGGGTTAGCTTTGGACCATCCAGAGAAAATCAACCAGCTCAACAGACGAGGGGTCCTTTTCCTGGTACAACATTCTAGAAAGAATTTTAAAGGGGATGTAAAGGAGCACCGTGAATTGAGTCTTCAGTCTTGGATTTACAAGATCTACAATGCTCCTCATACTACCACTTAATATCTGCTGTCTATTAAAAAATCAATAACCCAATAACTTTCTGTTGGTGAAGACACTTCTGAGGAATGTAAGCTACTAACACAGCCTGGTGTGTTGCTTTCAGGAGCTCCAGCTTAATACAGAAATAACCTTAAAAACCTTAATGGAAACGGGCTCTTTCCTCACCTATTTTTGGCAGAAATGAGATGGCAGTCCGAGGCCTACCCTCAGCGCGGTCCCAGGCCTGATGACTAAGGCCTGCCCCAGGACTCTCAGCACTCCCAGGGCGAGCTGGGACTCTGGGTGAAAAGAAACCCAATCAGAAGGTGCCATCTGCAGGCCAGCCCCCACGGAGGCTGGGGGAGGAGAACCTGCACCCACTTCCTCCTCTGAGCAGCTCTCTTCAAAGCGCCCCACATTCAGGCAGGCGGCCAAGGTGACACAGTGGGGCTGGACGTTTGGCTTTACCACTGTCCCCCATTTTTGGTAGGTGAAGCAGACAGGTCTGGAAGGACAGGAGCAGGGCAAAGAGGGCAGCAGGCATAAGATGGGTCCAGACGTCGGGGGTCCTTCAGATGGGGGAACAGCACTGGCAGAAAAGAGTGGACATGAAAACGGCCCAAGTGTGGGGAGTGGGAACCCCACTGAGGCTCAAGGGGCAGTCGGGCCCAAACCTCACCCCTGGACAAGAAGGGGGCACGCAGGCAGTGGTATGAAGGATGGATGGATCGTGGCGCCCTGGAAGCTGAGGTGGACTCCAGGGAGGACATGCCCGAGGTCAGCCCGTGCGAAGTGTCCATCCCTTCCACCGTGACCACAGCAATATCCTGAGCAGGACGTCTCTTATTGGGGTCCTGCCAGAAATACCTTGTTAGACCACATAAATGACTGCAGGACCACTTTTGGATTTGCCGGGTGAGGCAAGAAGAGGATTGGAGACAAAGCTCACTGGGCTGAGCCCAGACATGCCCTCAGGAGGCGAACTGCTTCTGGGGTCGTGTGATCGGCCTGCTTTTCCGGACCACCTGAGGAGGAGAGCAGCGGGAGGAGCCCTCGGGCTGAAGTCTGGTGGTAACCAGGCAGGGACAAGGCTGCGGTCAAGCCTGGCTCCACCACTAAGTAGCTCTGAAAACCTGGACGTTAGTTTAACATCCTTGCTAGCAAAAGGGAGACAAGCAATAGCACCCCCTGCAAAGGGTTACTGTTAAAAAGGAAAGAATATGTATTCACGTATGAGAGAATTAAACTCTCTTACACAAGTAACCACATCCCTAGGGGTCCCACAACTTCTGGCCTCTTTGGCTAGGGGAAAACAACAGCAAACACCAAGTGAAATTTTAGCGTCTATTTCGCCTCGGGAGGTATTACACACAGGAAATGCAAAAGCTAGAACAAACGGCGAAATGCTGTGCCCTAAGAGGGAAGGCCTCCTAGAGCTCCTCTGCCTTTATATTTAAAAACAGCGGGGAGGGGCTTCCCTGGTGACTCAGCGGTTAAGAATCTGCCTGCCAACGCAGGGGACACCAGTTTGATCCCTGAGCCAGGAAGATCCCACGTGCTGCATGGCAACTGACCCCCTTGCACCGCAACTACTGAGCCTGCGCTCCGGAGCCCAGGAGCTGCGACTACCGGGCGCTCGAGCCCGTGCTCCACAAAGAGAGAAGTTGCCACACCACAGTGGGGAGCAGCTGTGCTCTCCGTAACTAAAGCAAGCCTGCACGGCGGTGAAGACTCAGCACAGCCATAAACAAGCCTTAAAAAAAAAAAGCAAGCAAGCAAGCAGGGGGAAATACTACACAAACACATCTGTTTACTTGACACATATGCAAATCTTTCTGAACCACCTGAGTGTCACACATCAGTGGGTCCCTGAAATACTCCAGTGAGCAGTTCTTGAGAACAGGGATATACTCCACATCACTGCAGCGCAGGGACCAGCTTCATGCAATTTAACACAGATACAACACTGTTATCTAAGTCACTATTCCCAATTCTGTCAAGTGACCCAATAACTTAAGGACAACTTCTGAGAAAGGAAAAAACCGGCTGCAGATTCCCAGGACTCGCCTGGATTTTTATAATGCTAAGTATGAACCAATAAAAAGTGGTGTAAACGCCTATGTTCTGTAGTATAATGGCTTTCTATTGCTGTATAACCAAAGGCATGCACATAGATTAGTGTGCAGTTTCTGCTGGTCGGGGTCCAGGCACCGCTCAGATGGGCCCTCTGCCAAGGCTGCAGTCAAGGTGCGGGCAGGGTTGATGTCTCGTCTGGAGGTCTGACCAGGGAAGGGTCTGTGTCCGGTCTCCCTCAGGCAGCGGGCAGAAGTAGTTTCCCTGCAGCCACGGACTAAGGGCCGCAGCTCCGGCTGAGTGCAGGCTGGAGGCCACCCTCAGCTCCTTGACACACACGGCCTCTGACTTCTCCAAAGCTCGCAAGGGAAGATGTCTCTAGTCTGCCTTAGAAAGACAGTCTCCTGTAACAGGGACACCCCACGCCTCTGCTACATTCTCTCGGTTAGAAGTGAGTTGCAGGGCCATTCACACTTAAGGATTAGACAAAACGTGTGAGCACCAGGAGACAATCATGAGGGCCACCTGAGGGTCTGTCTGCCACATGCTTATAGCCCCTATACAATTATAAAATCAAATTAAATTTATAATTCAAAACATTTATGTTAACAACACTGGTTTAACACCTGGGCAATGGTTTCTTAGCAATGGTTTCTTAACGCGTCACCAGCTACAATGTGAACACGGTATGGAAAGGCGGGGTGGTGGTCTGGGTTCAAGACGCTTAACCAGGTCAAGACGCCGCCGCCTGCTTAACACTGTTCTCCACTGAAATCAAGCTGACATCATTTTAGGGCTTCCCCGGGGGCTCAGTGGTAAAGAATCCGCCTGCTAAGGCAGGAGACACAGGTTCGATCCCAGGAGACGCAGCCGCTGAGCCTGTGTGCCGTGACTGCTAAGGCCCGTGAGCCCCAGAGCCTGTGCTCTGCACCAGGAGGTGCCACAGCAACGAGAAGCCAGCACGCCACGAGAGGGGAGCCCCTGCTCTCCGCAACGCCACGAGAGGGGAGGCCCTGCTCTCCGCAGCTAGAGAGAAGCCTGCACAGCAACGGAGACCCAGCACACCAAAAAGAAACAGACAGACAGAGAGCTCTGAAAAAGACGACATCGTTTCGGCTTTTCAGGTAGTAGCAGCGCATCATCTGCACGGCGAGTCGACCTGCTCTCTAACTGGCCCACCACAGCTGAAGCACAAAGAGCAAATGAGGGGCCCCATTAAGCTCAGATGGATTCACTTACTTGCACTTGAGAAACAGAGAGGGGAGGGAGGAGGGAAAAGGAGAGGGTTAGTGTTTTAGGCAACCACTCTCCATTTCTGCCACGAGCTAAAGACCCCAGGGGCAAGCAAGACCCGAGAGGCCAAACGACAGTCTCTGAAGCTCCTCCACGCCTTCCGCGGTGTGAACGCCTCACCTCACCGACGGGGTCCTGGTATTTAAGGGTGACAGTGCTCTCTTTGCCGACCACGGTGCCCAAACGCAAAATGAGCCTCTCCGTTTGCTCTAAAGCAGGGCCAGCAAACTTCTTCTTTAACGGGCAAGAGAGTTGAGTAGTTCCCATTTTGTGGGGCATACAGTCTGTTACACTACTAGACTCTGCCATCCTCACGGGAAAGCAGCACAGATGACGTGAAAAAGAACGGGCGTGGCTGTGCCCACGAAACTGTTCACACAAACAGGGAGCCACGAGGACTGGACCCCAGAGGTTTGCACACCTCTGGCCTAAAGCGACAGACAGCGTTCTAGATCCATGCGCAAAGTTCAGCTCACTTTGCTGGCCTCCTACAGGGATTCTCAAGGGTAACTTGGCTACGCACGATTGCTGTTTTCTGTTCTTTTGTTCAGATGCAACTCCTCTGTCTGTGTGAGATGCAAGCCCACTGCATAGCAGCACCAGCGCCCAGAACCGCCACAGCGGCCCTGAAATCAAAGCCAAGCCACCGCCCAGACTGTCTACACACAGCAGCTCGGCTCCTGCGGTAAAGCAATGGCTGCTTGCTGACCTCCCTAGACCTCCAGAACAGGGGGCTGAGTCAGAGCTCCTCTGCACTGCAGGGCGAGGCGACCTCCCCTCTCCTCCTCTAGGCAGCAAGAGGGGCCTCTGCTCAGTGCAGGACACACTCGAAGTTCTCAGTCACATTCGCTGAATGAAGTAAAACGCCAGAGCCCACGATATGCCTCCTCAGCCCCAGATACTTCTCATTCACGGCACTTGAACGTAACGACACAGTTGTACTAGAATTTAGTCGAATTATGAATGGGGTATGAATGGGGGTGAAAAGGAAGATATAAAATAAAAACATTTCGACTGCTGAGATTCAAAATTGTACCAAGATAATAAAATTACCAATAGTATCAGTTATGTTAAAACAAACTGCTAGCCTCTGGCTTCTTAAAAATACTGGAAAATTTGAGAACGATCAATTAATAACCAATTATTTTTGAGTGGCCAACTGAATGTCTTGCAGAGGGAATTCTATTCACCTCCTCCCCACCCCCAACCGCCAGAACACTGTTCTCAACTATGCTCCCTTTAGAATTCATGTTTTGAAACGTTGTAAGTGAAGCGATACTCAGATTTTTCCTTTCTTTTCACAGTTTTTAGCTGTGTTGTGTGGCAGACAGTATCGGAATCTCCTGGCCAGAGGTGGAACCCGCACCTCCTGCAGTGGAAGCGTGGTGTCTTAACCACTGGACTGCAGGGAAGTTCTGGCTGCTTCTTAACTGAGAGGAAAGACGACACACAGAGGGACTTTAATTGGCTATACTCCAGTATAAAACAAAAAAGTTACACACACAAAAAAAGACGCATTTTAGCCATTTGTACAACCACCTTCCTACTTAGAACTCAGAGCTTGCCCAGCCCCCAGGTTGGTGCCAAGGACAACCAGCTTAAACGTAGATGGTAAACACTTAATGCCAAGTAGGAGACCCTGTTTCCTCTCCCTCCGTGCCATCCATCCCAGGACCGCTCCACCCCAAGCCTTAAAAGTAGGTGCTGTTTAATATTTATTTGGCGGTGCCAGGTTTTAGTTGTGGCATGTGGGCTCTACGGGTTTTCCTAGCAGCTCAGCGGGTAAAGAATCTGCCTGCAATGCAGGGGACCCCGGTTCGATTCCAGTTCCCTGAGCAGGCACGGAAGCGGGGCCCCCCGCCCTGGGAGTGCAGAGTCTTAGCCCCTGGCCCGCAGCGCCCTTCCAGCTGCCTGCACCAGTGCCAGCCACCCACGTGAGCACACGCGACACAGCAGTTCCCCAAGAAAGCACGCGAGGCCCTCGCAGAGGGAGGCTTCCTGGGACCTCTAAATGGAAAATACTCTCACTAGGAGCCCAAGTGCCCATGAAAAGAAGTAAAAATGACCTACAGCCAGGTCTCTTCTCCCCTCTGAAGGTCAAGACGTGTGCGGTTACATCCCGGGGCAGAGCTACCTTAAGGAGATGGTGCTGGCAACACTGTGCCAGGCAAAAGGCAGGCCCTTCAAGATGGACTTAGAACACTGTCTCTCCAAGTCAGTCCCTTTAAAAGCTCCCAAATCCCATAAATCAAGAACTTTGGGGAGAACTGAGTCAATTAGTCTGAGTGTGCAAACACCTGCAATCAGTGGTTTTGACTCCTATGGTAATAAAAATAGAGAAAGCCACAGTTCAGTTTCCATGTAAACCAAGTAAACAACAGTGGGTTTCCTCCTGTGCTCAGCTCAGTGAACGGCGACCACTCATGAACATGAGCCCTAAACCTGGCCGTCCTCCAACTGCTTCCACCCTGTCATCCCCAGACCCGCCACCGCCAAGGCCTGCGTATTTCCCTTTCCGAGCAGCCAGGGGCTCTGTCCCACCGCCACCGCCCTCGTCCAGCAGCCACCGCCTGTGGGGACAACTGACTCAGCCTCCGAGTCCACTCCTGCCTGTTCCAGTACTTTCTTGCACCAAAGTCAGGGTCGTCTTCAAGCACGCATCCAATCTCTCACTATCTCTTTCACAGATAGACACACACACACCACTCGACACAATGAATGTCTCCCGCTTGTCAGTGCTCTTCAACTCAAGGCTTTGGCTGAAGAGGGACATGTGAGTGGCCCCTCGCCACCCCCAGACCATGGCCTCGGGGCCTTTCCATGGTGCTTCCTCATCCACAGGGTCGTGTCCCCACCCAGCCCCACACACAGGCCCTGCTTGTTTCAGCTGGCTAACTCTGACTTAACCTTCCAGACCTCAGCTCTGCTCCTTCATAGCATCTGTCAGCCTGCCATTTGAATTCTGCCAAATCAGAATTCAGGTTGGGAAGCATTTGTGCGTCACAGCATCTCACATAGCAGGTGCTCAAACATATGATAGAAAGTGAAAAGAGAAATTAATCCACAAACTATCCACTCAATGCTTCAATTCCTTTCACCACATTGGGACTCCTGAGATTTAAAACTCAAGCGAATTTCAGTCTCATCCCAGGGTGGGGGTGGGGGGATTCACCCCACCTCCTGATTTGCAAGAGACAATTTACATCATTCAAATCACACCAATCAATGCCCACAGTGCAGTAGCCATCAGCAGTAGCCCAGGAACGACAAGGGGACCCCACACACTTTGCACACATTGGAGCCAAAGGGATGTAGACATGAATCCCAGTTAGGTCACTGGGTAAAGCCTGCAGTAAGTTTAACTTCTGGGTCTGCTTCCTTCCTCTAAAGGGGGCTGACACCGCCTTCAGCCCTGGCTCTTTTGGTAGCAAGGGACAGAAAGTACATGAAACACGCTCATGTAAAAAGAAAGGTTTAAGGGAAATAAAAGCTTCCCAGGTGGTGCTAGCGGTAAAGAACCCACCTGCCAAAGCAGCTGAGACTTAAGAGCCAAGGCTTCCATCCCTGTGTCAGGAAGATCCCCTGGAGGAGGGTGCAGCAACCCACTCAAGTATTCTTGCCTGGAGAATCCCCATGAACAGGAGCCTGGCAAGCTGCAGTCCATAGGGTCGCACAGAGTCAGAAGCAACTGAAGCAACTTAGCACGCAAGGTAAATAAGAGTAAGGAGTCTCCTGGGAATCCAAGGCAAGCTCACCCAACTGTCAGGAAGGGTGAGAACCAAGAAGGCGGCCCTGAGGACCAGCGTCCTCCACCTCTGCCTCTGCCCTGGTTCCACGTCCCATCAAGGCTCACTCCCTTAGGGAGCTCACCCAGCGGCTTTAAATGCCATCTTTATGTCAAAACTCCAAGTTCATACCTCTAATCCAGCCCTCTCTCCTTTGGAGACTTGCATACTTAACTCTCCGCTCAGTATCTCCACTTGGAGATCTAAAATGTACTTCTGCCTGAACTCCTGACCACCCCCCACAGCAACTCCATTCTCAGAGTTAGGGGTTCAGGCCAGAAACCGTGAAGCCCCTCTTGGCTCCCCCTTCTCTCTTACAACTCATCCAAGCGGTCAGGAAACCCTGTTAGTCCCAATCTTTGAAATCCCTCAGACCCACCAGCCCTGCATCGTCGCCAGCAGCTCTCCGGACCCCGCTCCAGCTTCCAGCAGCGCTTCTCTATTCCCCGACGTGCACAACGGACTGATCCTGTGTGCGTGCGCTCAGCCGCGTCCAACTCTTCTGCGACCCCATGGGCTGGAGCCCGCCAGGCTCCTCTGTCCATGGGTTGCCATTTCCTCCTCCAGGGGATCTTCCCAACCCAGTGATTGAACCCACATCTGTGTGTCCTGCGTTGCAGGTGGATTCTTTACCTGCTGAGCCATCAGGAAAGCCTAGGAAAACTGAAGTCAGATGGTTTCACTGCTCAGCTCAGAACTGCAACACCTGCCGTTGCCCTCAGGATGATAGTCAAAGTCCTCACAATGGTCCTCAAAGCCCGAGAGGATCTTCCCTCTCTGGCCAGTCATCCCAGCCTCTCACACCTCCATGAACACGCCTACCTACCATTCCGCCTCCTGGAATGTCTGTCCCCCAGGTACGCACTGAGCCAACCCCCTTTGTCCAAGTCCTGATGCAAACCTCACCGTCCCAACAAGGCCACCCTGTCCGCCCACTTTAACTCTGCAACCTGACCCTTCGGAGCTGGAACTCCTGGTCCCCCTCCTCTGCTTCCAGCACTTCTCACACACTCTGTAATTCACTAGTGTGTGCATGCTTCCTCTGAGCCACTACTCATAAAACGGGAGCACATCATGGCTGCCTACCTCCAATTATTGAGGACTCTTTAGCTCAAATGCCCACCAGTGATTAGACTCTCTGAGTCCTGGTTCAAATTCCTGACCCAGAACCAACTGGCCCAGCTCATCCTTCCAAGGCAGGTCACAAGACACAGGTCAACGGTCAGCTGCTTGCGGAAGAGCCGTTAAGGGCAGAAGGTCCTCTGGGCAAAGCTGAAACCTAGCAGAGCCATCTGGAGCTGTCTGGTGGGGAGCACAAGGTCCCACAGACCACAAGCACAGCGCTGTGTGATAGCAGAGCGCCGGCGCGAACGCTGCGTGGTGGCAGATGCCGGGCGGACGCTGTGTGATAGCAGAGCGCCAGCACGAACACTAGAGGACGCCGAGAAGAGGCCTAGGTTAGCGAAGGCGTCAGATCTGAGGTGACGTCTGGCTCCCAGTACTCACCTCAGCGAGAGCTGTTATGGATTAAATGGTCCCTTCAGGGTCTGGTCCACTGGGAAGAGCTTCATCATACTCTCAAGTAACTTAGGCATCCTAGCCATAAACAGATTTTGTTGACAATGGATAATTGGTAAAAACACTAAATATTAAAAGGAATGGATTAAACTCTGCAGGCAAGCAGCCTTTCTTTTTTTTTTAAACCTCTCATTGTTCCCCCTTTCACTGCTGAGGATTTTATAATCATCAAAAGACAGAACGATCTGAGCGAGCCGGGTGGTTCTGGTTCACGGTCTCAGGTGCAGCCAGGGCTGCGCCACCTGGGGCTTGATCAGGGCTGTCTCCGAGCTCACCCTCGTGCTGTGAGCAGGAGGGGGCCTCAGCTCCTCGCCCAGGAGCCTCTCCTCACGACAGGGCAGCTCGTCTTTCCCAGAGCAGCAGATCCGAGAGAGAACACACGGACCTTCAGAAGTGACAACCATCCATCGCTTGTGCCATAGTCTACTGGTCACGTGACCAACCCTGATACAAGATGGGATGGACTGCACCTGGGCTTGTGAGTGCCAAGAGACAGGGTCTCTGGGGCTGCCTTGGAGGCTGCTAACCACAGGTGACTCCCGCAGACCAAGGCCTGTTTTCAAAGGGCCCAGAGCTGAGATGGATTTTCACATTACTGTTGTTGTTCAGTTACTAAGTCGTGTCCAACTCTTTGTGACCCTGTGGACTGCAGTACGCCAGGCTTCCCTATCCTTCACTATTTCCCAGAGTTTTGTGCTTTAAAAAACAACAACAACAACAACAACAAGACTATAAAGGACTGTTAGAAAAAATGAAGAATATGGGACAGAGACCGTACACAGCCTTCAAAGCCCACATGATTTATTACACGGCTCTTTACAGAGAACATCCGATGACTCCCCTAATGCAGACTGCTTATTATAGATGGCTGAAGGGGTTTCCAAGGCTGATTTTGACTGCAGACAATGCTTCCCTTATGACCTGGCTTCAGAAACTCGCCCCCAAGTAAGCAACTTCACTGAAATACAAACTCAGCAAACTGCAGCTCTGAATATGGTGATGCCAACCACTGGGCAATGAACAGGTCATCATAACCCGAACAGAGAGAAAACAGCATGCTGTGCCCCTAAGTAGGAAGTAGAGAAATACCAACTCAGTGAATGAACGAGTAGGAAATATCACAAGCACACATCTTGGAAGCACAGAGTGACCATAAAGTGTGAAAACCCCCACTCGGTGATTCACAGCGTAAGACAGAGGGGGTTTACACAGCCACCGTAGCTAACCCCATCCTCTGCTCACGCCTCCTTGTGCTCTATGAGGCAGGGGTTATTAGCGGTCTTCATTTTTACAGATGAGCAAATTGAGGCTGGCAGAAATTACATAATTTCCCCAAGGTTTCACGATAAGTAGCAGGATGATTTCTCTTACAGCAAAGCAAGTGAGAGTACAGAGCAGCTCTGTATCAGGAACCTCGGGACTGACAGGCAGGCCCTCCCCACTGCCCCAGGCCCCCCTCCTGGAAGGCTCTCCCTCTCGCTCCCCTGGAGGAACCCCGGCCCAGGGACTTCACAGGAGAGCAAAGCTCCTGGGCTCCCTATAAGCAAGGTTGCTGAGACCTGCAGTGCTTGGTTTAACCTAATTACTCATTGAGGTGCTTCCTTTATCCAAAGAGAGCTTTAAAAAAGTATCTTCCGTGCTCGCTTCGGCAGCACATATACTAAAATTGGAACGATACAGAGAAGATTAGCATGGCCCCTGCGCAAGGATGACACGCAAATTCATGAAGCGTTCCATATTTTTGGGAACGCATGTAAGAATTAAAGATTTTAAAATTAAAAAAATAAAAAACTAAAAATAAATAAATAAATAAAAAAGTATTTCCCCGTGGTCTTTGCTTTCCAACCAAGTATCTTCTGAGACTGTGGAACCAGCACCCAGACAGACTCCAGATGTCTCCCCAGTAAGCTAAGTGAAGGGCAGCTGCTGGAGCCCTGGGGCCCACAGAGTCTGGGCACTGGAGTGACGGCAGGGCTGAGAGAAGGCTGCTGCCCTCGGAGCAGAGGGCTGTCATACACAGGACCCAGGACGCCCTGGCAGCCACTGGGCCAGGAGCTGAGCCCTTAGGCCAAGGGCTTCCCCCATGAACGCAAGCAGCCCTCACTGTGCCTGAGAGGTCTCTGAGATGCCTCAGCTTGTCCACTCGGGTCTCAGGTTCAGGAACCTCACAGGAAATGACTTGCTGGAGGCTACCCAACCAGCAGCAGAGCCGAAGTTCCCTGATGCTAAGGCTAATTTTCTACCTTCTGGAAAGCGTGAAGTCCAGCTGGGTGAGGAGACAAATGTTGACCACAACAGGTTCTGGAGGGAGGCAGACTTTGGCAGAGGCAGTTGACCTTGGACCAGAAGTAGGGTGTCTGTGTCAGGGACAGAGGGGAGAGGCAGGGATAATGGTACACATGGGAGGCCAGAAGGCCTGGAGGCACAGGGGCTGTGAAGCGGGTCCTGAGGACCGGGGCAACTATGTGGACCAGTGCTATAAGAAGCAGGACAGCCAGCTGAGAAATGGCACGCACAGTCTGTCAAAGCGCACTGAGGGTCCGGCTGACAGTGGACACATACGTTTCGTGTCAATCAAGGTCCTAATTACATACGCCACTGTGACCTCAATGGGATTCTAATAAACACAGCTGGCCAATCCCCACAGTAGACATGCAAACCATAACAATATAACTGCCTCCCTCAGTCCATCTTAATTATGAGCTAATCATCATCTTCAAAAACGCTATTCCCTTGCCCAACAAAGAGAAGAAGCAGCACTCCAGTCTGCGTGCGCACCCATACTCTCAGGACAGGGGGCAGAGAGAAGATCGGAGAAAGCAAGGTTTGGGCCCCAACTCTGCCCCCAACCAGCTGTGTGATCCTGAGCAAGTCACCAGACCTCACTGACCCTGTTTCCCCATCTGTGAAATGAAGATAAAATATTATACCCATCACACAAAACCCTTGGGAGGCTCAAATGCAATACTCTTGGCTCCCAGACCTGTTTGCAAAGATGGCCACAGTAAATCCCCTTTGACTTCAGAGGCCTTCCATCCAGAGGTGGGTCTCTCTCTCACCTTGAATCTGGGCTGTCCTGGGACATGCTTTTACCAACAAGATGGAGCGGAGGCAACACCGTGCCAATTCTGACCCTGGGCCTCAGAAGGCCATGTGCACCTTGCTCTCCAGGAAGCTTCCAGCTGCCAGGTGAGTGACCTCGGGCCCTGGCTGGGGCAGAGGTGAGCCTCCCAGCAGCTGACCACAGATACAAGAGGGACCCCAGCTGACACCAGGACTCCAGCCTAAATCACCCCTTTCAGAAGCATGAACTAAATTAAGGCATCACTGGGTCACTAAACACTGGGGTCATTTGTTAGCACTGACTGAGTGCTAGAGTGGTACTCAAAACACACAGCTGCTATAGCATCTCTCTCTGCCCGAATCCCCCCGTCCTCAATTCTTCCTTCTCTGCTGGATTATCCTCAGAGATGGTGGAGCAGAAGGAGGTGCACTCACCTTCTCCTGTGAGAACTCCAAACTTACAACTTGCTGCTGAACAACCATCGGCAAGACAATGTTGGATCCCGCCAGAAAAAGATACCCCACGTCCAAGAGCAAAGGAGAAGCCCCAGCAAGACAGTAGGAGGGGTGAGATCATATTTAGAATCAAACCCCACACCCGCCAGAGACGCTTGGAGGGCCCAAACAAAACCTGGTGCCCACCGGAACCCAGAGACCCCACAGAGACTGAGCCAGACCTGTGTTTGGGTCTCCTGTGAGGTCGGGATCAGCAGTGGCCTGCCACTGGGGCATGGGCTCTGGGTGCAGCTACCTGGGTTAAACAGGCTGTGGCTTAAGTCCTCTTGGAGGAGGTCACCATTAACCCCACCATGGAGCCACTGAGCAGATGACCCACAAACTGCAGAACAATTATACCAGAGGAATTCTCATACTGTTGAGAAATTTCTAGGACCCACAACAGATTTCCCAACCTGGGGATCTGGCAAAAGGACCGAGAACCCCCACAGAATTTGACTTTGGAGGCCAGTGGGATTTGATTACAGAACTTACCCAGGACTGGGAAACAGACTCTGGGAGGGCACAGACAGAACCTTGTGCACCAGGACCCAGGAGAAAGGAGCCGTGACCCCACAGCAGACTGACCCAGACGTGTCTGTGAGTGTCCAGGAGTCTCTGGGGGAGGCGTGGGTCGGCGGCGGCCCACTGTAGGGTCGGGGGCACTGAGTGTGGCAGTGCGTGCACGGGACCTTTGGAAGGAGGTCGCCATCATCTTCAGTAGCTCCACCATAGTTTGGCCTCAGGTCAAACAACAGGGGGGGAACATAGCCCTGCCCATCAACAGAAAACTGGACTAAAGATTTACTGAGCATGGGCCCACCCATCAGAACAAGACCCAGTCTCCTCCACAGTGAGTCTCTCCTATCAGGAAGCTTCCGTAAGCCTCTTATCCTTCTCTGACAGAGGGCAGACAGAATGAAAATCACAATCACAGAAAACTAATCAAGCTTATCACATGGACCACGGCCTTGTCTAACTCAGTGAAACAATGAGGCATGCCATGTAGGGCCACCCGAGACGGATGGGTCATGGGGGAGAGGTCTGACAAAATGTGGTCCACTGGAGAAGGGAATGGAAAACCACTTCAGCATTCTTGCCTTGAGAACCCCACGAACAGTATGAAAAGGCAAAAAGACAAGACACTGAAAGATGAACTCCCCAGGTCGGTAGGTGCCCAATATGCTACTGGAGAAAAGTGGAGAAGTAACTCCAGAAAGAATGAAGAGACAGAGCTAAAGCGAAAACAACGCCCAGCTGTGGATGTGACGGTGACAGAAGTGAAGTCTGATGCTGTGAACAGCAATACTGTGCAGGAACCAAGAATGTCAGGTCCATGAATCAAGGCAAATTAGAAGTGGTCAAACAGGAGATGGCAAGAGTGAACACTGACATTTTAGAAATCAGTGAACTAAAATGGACTGGAATGGGTTAATTTAATTCAGATGACCATTATATCTACTACTGTGGGCAAGAATCCCTTAGAAGAAATGGAGTAGCCATCATGGTCAACAAGAGAGTCCAAAATGCAACCTGGACTTGGGTTCAATCTCAAAAATGACAGAATGAGCTCTGTTCATTTCCAAGGCAAACCATTCAATATCACAGTAATCCAAGTCTATGCCCTGACCAGAAATGCTGAAGAAGCTGAAACTGAATGGCTCTATAAGACCTACAAGACCTTCTAGAGCTAACACCCACAAAAAATGTCCTTTTCATCATAGGGGACTGGAATGCAAAAGGAGGAAATCAAGAGATACTTGGATTAACAAGAAAATTTGGACTTGGCAAAATGAAGTACAAAATGAAGCAGGGCAAAGGCTAACAGAGTTTTGCCAAGAGAACGCACTGGCCATAGCAAACACCCTCTTCCAACAACATAAGAGAAGACTCTACACATGAACATCACCAGATGGTCAACACCGAAATCAGGTTGATTATATTCTTTGCAGCCAAAGATGGAGAAGCTCTATACAGTCAGCAAAAACAAGACCAGGAGCTGACTGTGGCTCAGATCATGACCTCCTTATAGCCAAATTCAGACTTAAACTGAAGAAAGTAGAGAAAATCACTAGACCATTCAGGTATGACATAAATCAAATCCCTTACAATTATACAGTAGAACTGACAAATAGATTCAAGGGATTAGATCTGATAGACAGAGTACCTGAAGAACTATGGATGGAGGTTGGTGACATTGTACAGAAGGCAGTGATCAAGATCATCCCCAAGAAAAAGAAATGCAAAAAAGGCAAAATGGTTGTGGGAGGAAGCCTTAAAAATAGCTGAGAAGAAAAGAGAAGCTAAAGGCAAAGGAGAAAAGGAAAGATATAAGCATCTGAATGGAGAGTTTCAAAGAATAGCAAGAAGAGATAAGAAAGCCTTCCTCAGCGATCAATGCAAAGAAACAGAGGAAAACAACAGAATGGGAAAGACTAGAGATCTGTTCAAGAAAATTAGAGATACCAAGGGAATATTTCATGCAAAGATGGGCTCGATAAAGGACAGAAAAGGCATGGACCTAACAGAAGCAGAAGAGGTGGCAAGAATACACAGAAGAACTGTACAAAAAAGGTCTTCACGACCCGGATAATCATGATGGTGTGATCACTAATCTAGAGCCGTACATCCTGGAATGAGAAGTCAAGTGGACCTTAAGGAGCATCACTATGAACAAAGCTAGTGGAGGTGATGGAATTCCAGTGGAGCTATTTCAAATCCTAAAAGGTGATGCTGTGAAAGTGCTGCACTCAACATGCCAGCAAATTTTGAAAACTCAGCAGTGGCCACAGGACTGGAAAAGGTCAGTTTTCATTCCAATCCCAAAGAAGGGCAATGTCAAAGAATGTTCAAACTATTGCACAGTTGCACTCATCTCACATACTAGCAAAGTAATGCTCAAAATTCTCCAAGCCAGGCTTCAACAGTATGTGAACCATGAACTTCCAGATGTTCAAGCTGGATTTAGAAAAGGCAGAGGAACCAGAGATCAAATTGCCAACATCTGCTGGATCATGGGAAAAGCAATAGAATACATAGGGAAACAACAGAAAAGCATCTACTTCTGCTTTACTGACTACGCCAAAGCCTTTGACTGTGTGGATCGCAGCAAACTGTAGAAAATTCTGAAAGAGTTGGGAATACCAGACCACCTGACCTGCCTTCTGAGAAATCTGTATGCAGGTCAGGAAGCAACAAACATGGAACAACAAACTGGTTCCAAATTGGGAAAGGAGTATGTCAAGGCTGCGTATTATCACTCTGCTTATTTAACTTCTATGAAGAGTACATCATGCAAAATGCTGGGCTGGATAAAGCACAAGTTGGAATCAAGATTGCTGGGAGAAATATCAATAATCCCAGATACGCAGATGACACCACTCTTATGGTAGAAAGTGAAGAGGAACTAATGAACTTGAAAGAGCAGAGTGAAAAAGCTGGCTTAAAGCTCAACATTCAGAAAACTAAGCTCATGGCATCTGGCCCCATCACTTCATGGCAAATAGATGTGGAAACAGTGAGAGACTTTATTTTCTTGGGCTCCAAAGTTACTGCAGACGGTGACTGCAACCATGAAATGAAAAGACACTTACTCCTCGGAAGAAAATCTATGACCAACCTAGACAGCATATTAAAAGCAGGGACATCACTTTGCCAACAAAAGTCCATCTAGTCAAAGCCATGGTTTTTCCAGTAGTCATGTATGGATGTGAGAGTTGGACTATAAAGAAAGCTGAGCGCCGAAGAGTTGATGCTTTTAAACTGTGGTGTTGGAGAAGACTCTTGAGAGTCCCTTGGACTGCAAGGAGATCCAACCAGTCCATCCTAAAGGAAATCAGTCCTGAATATTCATTGGAAGGACTGATGCTGAAGCTGAAACTCCAATACTTTGGCCACCTGATGCGAAGACCTGACTCATTGGAAAAGACCCTTATGCTGGGAAAGATTGAGGGCAGAAGGAGAAGGGGACAACAGAGGATGAGATGGTTGGATGGCATCACCGACTCAATGGACGTGAGTCTAAGCAAGCGCTGGGAGTTGGTGATGGACAGGGAAGCCTGGCCTGCTGCAGTCCACAGGGTCGCAAAGAGTCGGACACGACTGAGCGACTGAACTAAATGGATTACTCACATCTGCATTCAATCACACCTTTATTTCTCCCTTTAAAAAAGCTCTCCCTTGGGACTTCCCTGGTGGTCCCGTAGATAAGGACCTGCCTGCCAATTCAGGGGACACAGGATCAATCCCTGGTGTAGGAAGATCCCATATGCCGCAGAGCTAAGCCTAGGCACCACAACTATTGAGCCCATGCTCCTCAGCAAGAGAAGCCTCCACAATGAGAAGCTCCACACATCGCACCTATAGAGTAGCTCCCACTCTCTAACTCGAGCCTTTTCACAGCAACCAAAAATAAAATAATGAAGAAAAAAAGCTCTCCCTCGACCCCGCTACCTCCACAACTATCAACCTGTCTTTGCTCTGCGTTGCAGCAAAAGTCCTCTGGGAGCTGCTCATGCCCGCTGTGTCTACTTCCTCTCTGGCCCTTCTCTCTCACACCCCCTTTCACCTCCAGCACCGCCCTGAAACTGGTCCAGGTCTCCAGCGAATGCATGGCCCTAAGGCCGGTGCTCAAGTCTCCGTCCTTATGTGACTTGCCCCAATCAGCATCATCTGTCAGCTCTCGTCCTCTGCCCCTGACCCTGTCTGCACCTGGTTCCCAGGACAACACAGTCTCCAAGCCTCCTCCTGCCTCACTGCAGGGCCTTGCTCATCACCCCAAACTCCTGATTCTGAGGGGCCTCAGGGCTCAGTCTCTGGTTTCTTCTGTAACTCACTTCGTCAGTAACCTCTCTCATCCAGTCTCAAAAGTCAAAGACCCCAAAAGGCCCAGATTTCCTGAGATCCAGACCCCAACACCCAACCTGCCTAGTGACCACCTCTTTTAGGTCTCTCATAGGCACCCCAAACTCAACCTGTGCCAAACGCAACTCCTGACCCCCCCCCCCTCAACCCCCGGGTCCCCATGCACTCCTCTGGCACTCTTCCGTTCATAAGACAAAATGCTCAGACCAAAACACCTCTTCTCTCACACCCCACACGTCACCCTGAGCAAATCCCACTGGCCCTCCCTTCAAACCCTGTCTCCCACAAGGCTCTGCGGCTTCCTGACCTCCGTCTTGCTGATCCCTCCCAAGTCCGCTCCAGCCACGCAGGCCTCACGCTGTCCTGTCGGCCCAGACCTCTGCACCAGCTTCCCGTTCTCCAGAGCGCACGTGCCCACATGGCACAGCCCTCCAACTCAACTCCTCACAGCTGAGCCCTCTACAATGCCTGATAGCCTCTGATAGCCTCTGCAATGCTATCAGCCCCTCTCCCAATCCAACATCCCCTCCCTCCCTCCTTTCTGTGATGTCTGTCATCTAACAGATTATATACTTTACTGTCATATTAAACTATACACTTCCGAAGCCAATGATGTCTTAATTTTTCATTAGCTATCTCTTGCGCCTAGAACAGTGCCTGACACAGGAGCCATTCAATGAATGTTTGTTGAATGGATGAAAGTCTGTCAATCAATGAATGAGTATAGAAACAGTGGAATGTTTTTACTATAGTGCCCCATTTAATAGTAAAGGAAAACTGTTTAAGGCCTCCATATTCAAAGTACCAGGTTCTTCAAACCTTCCACAATCTCTTTCTCATTGTATTTTTATAGATAAAGACCTGAATTTTCAGCTTAAGTAATCTCAGTTTTAAAAATGAGGCTGTTGGAGGGTGATATTTGAGACCTTTCTCTGGCTTGAAATGTGAATAGTTCTAGTGACTGACAAGTGACCTGCTTCTGAGTTCCCCAGTAATAATGACAGCTGCTGCTGCTGCTAAGTCACTTCAGTCGTGTCCAACTCTGTGCGACCCACAGACGGCAGCCCGTCAGGCTCCCCTGCCCCTGGGATTCTCCAGGCGAGGGCACTGGAGTAGGGTGCCATCGCCTTCTCCAATGATGAGAGCAGGGAGCACCAAACCAAAAGGGCCCCGCAGACCAGGGGTCAGCACACGCCTGCCGGTAGCCTGAATCCTGTCAGCCTCTCCATTGCATATTCCTCGTATATAGCCTGCAAGGAAAGAATGGTTTTCCCATCTGCCATAAGATGGTTTCACCTTAGCTGGTCATATAAGTACCTACGTAACAGTCTTGATTTTATCTCTTGCCCTGCAAAGCCCACAATATTCACTACCTGGCTCTTTAAATTTACCCACTCCTGACAAAGACGAGCCATCGTAAGGCCAATTCCTCAGCTGCAGACCACAAGGTCCCCAGACACAGGAACCTAGGAATTTCAGCAAGATGTGACTTCCAAAGCTAAGTGCCCTAATGTAACTGCCGAAAGGCAATCAGAGATAAAGTGGCCAGTGGCCACTGCTATTATCTTAAATACTGGTAACACCCTCCATGTGGCTGGAAAGAAACAGCCAAGCGCGGAAATGTATCTTACGCATGTTCCCAGGGTAAAGCATATTCTAAAACCAATGGCTGGGGTAGATATTGTTCTAAATTTGGAAATATCTGGTGACAAAGCGAAGTTTCCTTCCCTTTTCTTATCCACACCCAAAACAACACCCCATGTTTCTCATGAGAAAAATTCCATCACACTTACGGCTTCCATTTCCTACATTTGATCTTTCACTTAACAACAACAACAAAAGATTAATGGAAGCCCATAAAGTATCCAGATCTCTTAGTACCAAATCTGGCATACAAGAAGCTACCAGCGTTATTGTAATATTGTACCCAATGTGTTATTGCTGTACTATTATTACATCTATTATTGTATCACATTATATACTTTGTATATGGTAGATACAATACATAACGTATTATAAAACGTTTTGAACATATACTCTGTAACATGTAAACACATTTTATAAATAGAAAATATATAATCATCATATATACAATATGCTGTATCATTCTATACCTTTATTACATACATTATATCACTGTTATATTACCATCCTAACACTAAGCCACTAAGTAGCTGGAGATACTAAGCCACAAAGTAGTTGAGTCCCACTTCACTTCTAAGCCTCGATTTCTTCACTGGCAAAATCAGGGAATCATTTTAGAGTTTTGCCACTCTTTTCTAGCCCAAGACTAATTCCAAAAGCATGCTACATAACCTTTGCTTTGAAAGCTTCTCCTGCCCGGAAGCCTGTGCATGGCCACACCCAATCACGACTTGGAGCCCCACAATGAACGGGCGTGGGCATCATCTTTGTTCATCACAGTAATATCCTGATGTTCTGCACTTGTTGACACAAACTGCCCTTGCAGCAAGGTTTGAAGCAAGCAGTCTAACAGCGTATCTATTTTAATAACAATTGGGTTGGCGCCCAATCACGTAGGAGCATTTGGGGAAATGGTAACGAATCATCCCCCAACAGGAACAGGAAGGAGGAAGAGTCGGTCCCTCAACACCCTGCTGAACAGCAAGTGTTACGCTAATGATGCTACAGTATCACTTCTGGGCTCACTCTGTCCCTTTCACGTGAGGAAATCAAAAGTGTTTAAAAAAATCACTGCTCCCTGGGAGGCAAAAGACAGAAAGTTGTGATGGTAAATGAGAATCCCTGAAATCTTATTATGCCTTTTCTCTGTGAAACTCACCACTCGAATGAGACTGAACCAAGTCCAATGCAAAAGTCCATGGGAAAACAGAAATTTGAAACAAAAATAGATTCTATGGCTCCTGAACTTCCCATCCCCTTCTCTGAACCCCATGCCTGCATCAAAGTGGCATTAATAAAACCAATTTAAGTTTTACAAGGAAAACAATTTCAAAATGACAACACTCAACGCGGATGTGCTTGTGGCTATCTGATAAATTTATGCATCGCTCATGAAAATGTTAACACATACGCGCCTTTTGGAACACAACGCAGCACTAGCCCATGGCAGGTTCCTGGACTGGGAGCTCTACCTTGAGAACTCGCGCTAAGGAGATCATCTAGCAAATCACAAGCTTACGAATACAGCTGCTTACTGCTACCTAACCTCTTACAGAAAAAGAGGAAAACAGTGTCGAAATCCAGCAGCGGCTGCACCGTCTAATAAGTTATGGAAGAGCAACGTGATGGAATGTCACAGTCCTTACGGTAGCTCTAGAGACCACAGATGAAAAATATGCCTGTGAGTGCAGCAGCTCTGGAAAAGATGACCAGTAAACAGCTCGTCCTTCGGCTCGCCTACCAGGTTTCAGGCCCTTTAGATCCAGACATGCAAGATGCATTCTCCTCTCGGCATTTTGTCAATTTTTTTTCCCAATTCCTTCTTTAGTAACATCTTTTCACCTAAGATAAAATGTAAGTTCCCTGTACTTAACCTAAAAATAACAATAATAAACTCTTACTGAAAGTATACTACTTGTCTGGTACTGTTCTAAGTATTTCACATGCATAAACCCCTTGATCCTCATGTTACCCCATGAGGTAGGCACTATCTACAAATGAGAAAACTGAGGCCCAAGAGTTAAGGAACTTGCCAGTCATCAGCCAGCTCAAAGTGGGAGACCAGGGCATCAACCCTGGCACCTGGCTCCGGTGTACAGTCTCTTAACCACTTTGCCATTAGGAAAGAGACATTTCAACATTATTCAGGATGAGAAAATGGATTCTCCTGGTTAGTATTCCAGTTAACTAGGAACAGCTCAACTATGCCCAGTCCTGCAGTAACTACTTTCAAAGAAATTCAGCACCATACAAAGCACCCCGGGGACCACGGTGCCCAGCAGCATCCATGCCTCCTGCAGGTACTGAACACCAGGGGAGCTCGCACATGCAAACAGGCGTGATCGGCGCGGACGGTCACTGATTCACAGCTCACCAGGCACCTCTGAGATCATCTGGCATGTGATCCCTTCAACTGAGGGAAGGAAGTGGGTAGTTAGCCAAGCTCCCACTGCTAGCTGGCCTGTGTAAAACCAGGGTTCGTTCTATTACGCAACGTGTGATAACATGAATGACTGTGATTCACTAAGTACCTGAGTATGCGAAGGGCTATGACCCCTTTACACATTCTCATTTAACTGTGCACAACAGTCCTTTGAGGTATGCGTCATTATTAATGTCACACAGAAGTTAGGAAACAGGCTGGGATGTGTGAAGTCGTGTGGCTGGGCTCTCAGCGGGAAGGCCCTGAGCGGGGTGCCGCACGTTCTGGAGCGCATTCTGGAGCATGGCAGCCCCCAAAGCGAGGGAGTGAGGGCAGACAACGGATGGGGCGGGTAGGAAGGAGGCCGGCTCCAGCTGCGGCCAGAAAAGCTTCAATGGTAATGATCCGGCACACTCGCCAGCTTGGGACAAGCCTGTAGAGGCAAGTCTAAACACCGCTGCTGACTGGGATCCAGACAACTATAAATCTGCCCCTGTGGCAGAGGACCCAGAGAGCTGCAGAGTTTATGCAAATCCGTGACTCCCCACCCCCACCCCGGCCAGGCACCTCCTTCTTGGGGCTGCAAAGCCCATAGGCACCCCAGCCTGGGAAGGACACTTTTTGCAGTCAGCGCTTCCACTGAGGGTGTTTGCTTCACTCGCTCACACCCAGCTGTGTACAAATATGCAAATCATTAATATTTCCATTTGCCAGGCCAGTGTGGCCTCGTGCTGGGGGGCTTCCTGAGGGAGATAATTCAGTGCGCAACTACAGCCACAATGTTTAATTCCCAAGGCCGCGTCTGCTCATGTTGTATCCCCCAAAGCCAGAAAAACCACCGTCAGCCACCCTTCAGGTTATTCCTGGGGGGGACAAAAGGACCAGAAGAAACAAGGAAGTCTTCTGAGAGCAGGTGATAGCAGGTATATCTCAGAGAAGTTCAGGGCAGCTCTAGGCTGAAGGTTTCCCCAGGTGTCGGGGTCAAGCATCAACAACCAAACGCTGACTAAATGATTTAAGTACCTTTAGTGAAGCAATTTTTTGCAGTGTGAACAACTGTTGATAAATTTAGTCTCTGTGAATTCAGAACTGCTATGGGCCACAGGAGGTTGAGCCTGTTTTCATCCCCCGATGACTCTACTTTGGGCAGAGAACTGCAAAGCCGGAAGGCCAGCACCAGTTTCATCTGCCCGCACCAGGAGCCACGCAGCGCCTTTCACACCCCAGGTACACCTGGTGCTAGAGCCGGGAGCCAGCCAGCACTCAGCTCGGCCACTGAGTGCCATACGCTGGGTGGGAGTCGAGGGCAGGACTGCAACCCCAACAGACAGCCCTCAGGTTTCTGACCAGGTCACGCAGTAACCAGAATTCACTTGTTCAAAGTCAGACAGCAAGACAGGGCAGAGCTCTGGCTGGCTGGACCATGGAGGATCATAGCAGCTATTGCCTTATCCCGTCTCCCATGCTATATTTTTGGGCAGGGACCTGCTAGAACTCACCATGGTAATACAAATGATTCCAATTTATCAACTATGGCAAGTATTCATTAGTGTAAAAACCAAAAAAAGGCTGTACTGTCTCTTTCTTAAGTCTTGGGTCGAGAGCTGTAAGAAAAACTAGTTTTAAGAGTCAGAGAGCATACTGTTGGTCCCTTCAAAGGGGTTACGCCTCACACTGTTTAAAATCATTAGAGAGACATTACTGCATGTAAAGTGCTCTTTTAGGGGGACAGCAAGCAGAGACAGTGAGACTCATGTTTCTCAAACTAGTATTCTGTCACCTCAGTTTTTAACCTCCCAGATGTACACAACATGGGAGCAGAAACATAGATGGTCTAAAAGGTAGATAATGATTTCCTTTCAATGTCCCTTCAGAATTTATTCTGGATCTGACCTTCCTAATCGCGACCGTCTGGCTCAGGTTAAAGTCTGCCATGGCAGGCCAACAGACAGGCTGGACAGCAGTCAGAGGGGCCGTGGCAGCTGCCTGCAGCAACCACACGTGAGGCCAAGACCCAGCTTCACTTGCCCCTAAAGCAAGGCACTGATTCCACGCCACATGCCCTCCAGCCTGGAGCCATCAAGTCAGTCCCTGTGATTTCATGTTCGTGCTGAGCCTGGACTTCACATCAGGCTCAGGGTGGTGCTGGGGATTCACGAAATCACTCCTGAACACTGTTCTGAAATTACTGTTTCAAAACATCAACAGCCTTTACTGACAAACTGTGAAGAACAGATAAACTCCACACCCCTGTTACTGTGGGTCCTTGGCAGAGCATCCACAGATGTTGGATCGGAGAATAAACTAGGTACGAGGTCTCTTGTGCACAAACCAAATCCCTACACTGGCAGAGACGTGCCCCTGGTCCAAAGGATCTGTGAAGACCAAGAAATCAGCGGCAGTTAATTGCTCTTTTTACCCCCAGTTCACTGTGGATTCTGAAATCCCTGCCATCAGCCCCTCTCATTTACATTTCTGAACACAAGTAAACAACACAACACAACAGCTTTCATTTTTGTCTGTAAACCCAGCTGCTACCACTGGAAATATCAGGAAGCTTTCATTCATACATTTTCCTAAGGAAAACCAGAGACAACTTGAAAGTAAGTAAAATGTTGAATTCCTGTTATAACATTGGTGATTTGTGTCATTGGATCAGGCGGCTTTTCTTCTCAGTAACTGGAGATACCAGCCCACACGTCAGTGAGAGAGAGTGTTGCATCCCAGCCCACATGCAAATACCCGTGTCTGCGAGAGTCATTCTTTTGAAGGACAAAGTATTATGACATAAAAAGCAACTGCTTTTTTTTTTTTAATGTTTCTCTCCCCCAAGTGAGTAAAATACATTAAAGAAAATATAGCAAATCTCACATATTCATTACCTGGATTCTAACGTTGTTAAAATGATCCTGTTTTTCTTACCTAAATGCAAGTGTTCACTCACTCACCTGAACCATTTTAGAGTAAAATTATAGCCAGTATAACCCTTTCCTCCTAAATACTTCACCATGATGATACCAAAATGGACATTCTCCTACATGACTCATTACCACCATCACACAATGGTTTTAGCAACAGTTTCCAAACACCATCTACCACCCAGTTCATATTCAAATTTCCTGGTCTGTCCCTCAAATGTCTTTCATCATTTTTTAATTCAAAGCAGGATTTGATAAAGGAGCAGAAAGGAGCACCTTTTCCAAACTAGCTCATTGACTGATGGAAACTTAGAGGGGTAATGGTTAAGTTAGCATCCCACTGACTTTTCTCAAGAAGAAAAAAAAAAAAAAAAAAAAACCAACTGTCTATAACCTGACCACAAAAGACAACTCTTACTGACATTTCCATGTGGTTTCTCCAAGTTTATTTTTTCTGTTCATAAACACACACCTGTGCACACACTTATGATCAAACTGTCTTGCTACAGGTCAGGTGCTACCTCCCTTCTTTTTTGGCAAGTGGAGATAAAAGAGTCCATACTATCCAGGGCACTATCTTTGGTATTTGGGTGCCTGCTGGGTCTGCGAACTGCTAGTCTGCTAGGTTAATAACAGTGAAATAGGGCAGCAAGTGCCCTGGGACCCTGCTCAAGGGAGGACCTCCAGTTTTAGGCACACCACAGCACACTGCTGGGTGGTCCCTCTGACTTCTTCCTTCTCAGAGCTAACGCTAACAAAAGCCCGAGTGACATGGAGGAGGTGGTAATAGGTGCTGCTGTCCTGTATCATGGACATCGAGGATAGACAAATACAAGGTTGTTGTTGTTTTTTTTAAATAGGAGGTACTTTGAACTCTTAGGAAGAAAGGGGCTATATAATTAAAAGCTATTATTAACATTCTCTAAACCAAACTGTCACTAAAAATGCAAACTCCTGGATATCAAAATTTTTCTTTGGGATATTTTTTAAAACTGAAAAATTTCAACCCAGCGACATGCGCTGCACTAAATAAAAAAAATCTCAAACTGAACTAAAGTTCTCAGCCAAGTCAGGCCATCACAGAGCTGCGAATCATTTCATTCCTTAGCAGAACTGTCTGTTGACTGTCTTCAGACCATGCTGAACTGGAAGCATGGTCTGGCCCGCAGGCTCAGGTCTGGTCTTACACCGTAGCGTCCCAACAGACAGCGGCCGAAGCCCTTCTTCCTGGGGACGAAGTGCAGGGTCTTCTTACCTGGTTTCCAGGGACACAGGTGGCTTCGTTTCAGGGGCTTCTGTTTTTCAATAGCATTGCCCATTCTAAATTAAGCCAGAGGATCACAGAGCCCTTCCAAGCCCAAGTGTCTTTGCTGAGGAGCAAACACAGACCAAGTCACCAGCTGGACGGGATTCATCTCTCAGACATCCCCATCACCCAGTGGCAAGCCCGTGCAAGAAAAACTTGAACTCTGCTCTGAAAGGTCTTTGCCTCCTGCCTGTCCAACTCTCTTCACTTCCAGGGAGGAAATCAGAATACAAGGCTTGTTACCGCCCCAGCCGTCTATTCTAGGAGCTCCTCCTCGGCTTTCCTGACACTCCAATCCTCATCGGCACAGCAGCAGCCTCGGAGATTGAACTTCATTTCCAAACCCCATCATCGCTGCTTTTCCTTGGGGGAGGAGTGGGAAATCACATGATCAAGAAGCTGAAAGCTAAAAATAGACCAGTTTGGGGGCGTGCCACAAGAAACACTGTCACAGAGACCCCAGGGTCACACCTTCTTTTTAAGGTTCTAGCCCTTAGACCAGTGTGCATACGGGACAAGTTCCATCGGTGAAAACAAACTGACTTCATTAAGACTGTTGTTTCCAAGGGGAAAAGTAAGCAAACATCAAAATGCAAGCTGCACTTCAGTTTCCCAAGAAGAGCTCGGAGGGCAAATGGGAGTGTGCAGCCTCAAGCTCCAGTCACACAGTCTACGTTGGAATTAACATTTCTGGAGACAATGCTGCACCACCTAAATTCTGAACAACAGATTTCCTGGAAGAAAGGGCATGAAATCATACACTTTTTTTTGTGGGGGAAAAAATTAAAGAAAAGAAAATGTCAAGGTACACGGAAAGATTTCACTGACTGAGATCCTAGAACCTGAGGGTAGAAAAGCTCTTCAGGAATCTCTGGAGCGCAGGCAGTGGGGAGACTGAGGCCCTACATCCGGGGCCAGATTCTGGCCTGCCCACCGAGCACAGCAGTGTCAGTTTCCCCATCCGTCAGCTGTGCAGAATGCCGTAGTCCCACCTCCTCGGCTGCGATGAGGACCAAATAAGACAGACACTTGGGAGTCCCCTCAGGAAATCGTTACCACCATCAAGTTTGAAACCACAGTAGCTCGGAAAGCAGATACCTGGCTTCAGCCAATTTGGCCAAAGGCACACAATCAAAGGGACTGGAGGGTAGGATGGGGGAGCCAGCGTAAAATTTAAAGACAAAAAAAGCCCACGGAGCCGAAGAGACGGGGTCTAAAAGGCACTCGGTGCACTGGGGCTTCCACTGCTCAGCGTGCTGCACCACAGCCAGGGCGCCACCCCCGCCACGGCCCCCTCCAAGGGGGCAAGAGAATCCTGCCGGCGTACGCAGAACCGAAGAAGCCACATCCCGATCTCCACAGGAGCCTGAGGTTTCTGATTCCCATCTACCGACACAGAAGTCATTTTCACACAATCGCGGCCTGCGAGTCCAGACTTCTCAAAGCCAACAGCATGTGTCTGTTCCACTTTCCTGCCACCCCAACACTGCGCATGGAGCGCTCCTTCCAGTCAAACCACAGCCACGAACCGGGAAAGAGCGCAGACCCGAGCTCCAGCCACCCGGAGGGGCCGCCGACACCCAGCCACGGGTCAAACACCCACAGCACACCCAGCACTCCATCCCCGTCACCATCAGTGACCGCCCCACCCTTCTGACACACTCTGAAGGGCTCTCAGTTTCCTTCCCCAAACTGTAATAATTTTCCTTAGGCAAGTGTTCAGTGCCAGATATGTCTGACCTCATTTCTTCCACGAGAAATTTAGTTCAATTCATCTACAGAAAGATCAAAGAAGTTCTACTTTTGAACGTGCATCCTAATGTCTCTTTTCACCTAAAGACAGTTTTAACGTATCAAATGCTCTGCACACAAAGCCGCCCAGCACCAGCAGAGTACCCGGACACGCAGATGCCTAATGACCGATGAACAGACGGGCAGACAGGAGGACGAAACACATGAAGACTTCTCCACCTGCCCCAACAAATACTGCCCACAGTGGGTGAACCAGAGCTTCCAGTCCGCAAACAAACTCTCCTTGCGGCAAGAGCCAGGGCGCGGGCCACCAGAGCACTGTTCGTCCGCCTTCGCCACTCCTCAGCCCAGGCCAACCCCCGACGGGGAGCGTCGCCCGCATCTTTCTCATCCCGTTGGTCTGCAGAGCCCCTGACGTCAGGGACTGACCGGGCCTGGGTCAGCTCCTCACGGGCCGGAGCGCACGCGATAGCAGGTCACCCCTGGAGCCGGGCTTGAGGCTGACTCCGCCGCTGCCGAGCCCAGGGGCTGCCACGTTCGAACCCTGAGGAAGATCCCCAGCTCCAGACAGCTAGGTTACTGCCGAACCTTCCAACCACCTGGAGACGTCCCTGAGAGCAGCTCTGAAGGGAGGACCCTGTGGGTCAGCTCTGTCTCAGGACCGCGGCCTCCCAGAAGGATTCCCTGTGAACTGCCGGGGGCTGGGGACGGGGACAGACGGATCCGACGGCCTTTTCTTAGACGGCGTCTCCGGGACTCGTCCCCGGCGGGGCAAGCGACCATCTAACCCACAGCTCAGGGGGACACGGGGCTCTCGGGTGAGAGCGGTCAAAGGGAAGCGCCGCCCGAATGGGAGCGCACGGCCAGCATCCCGGCCTCCGTGTCCTGCGCAATCACCCCGAGGACGCCGCGGAGGTAAGGCTGCTGTCAGCCAGAGCTCCCGGGAGCGGAGCACGACTACCACAGGCGCCGAGCCGCCGACTCACAGAACGGCAGGGCCTAACAGACACAGACTGACAAAACCATCTCCCCTCAGAGCCTGGGGGTGGGGGGCAGAGCCGGGGTCAAGGCGCCACCCTCAGTGACACAGCCAGATCCAGACCCCAGAAGCTTAACTCTTGGCTGGGCAATGTGCCACCTCTCCCTCCTGACCAGAGCGCGGAAGGAGCGGGAAACGCTGGCTTTGGAGGAGAGCTGGCCCATTCTGGATCTCTAGATGGGCACCTCCCAGCTGGGTGACTTTGAGAAAGGAACTTGACCTCCCTGGATCTGATTTTTTCATATGGAAAATATGTACTAGCAAGTTGCCTACTTCATAGGGCAGTCTAAAGCTTCAGCATGATATTTTAAAGGTGCCTGGCACCTTAAATAGTTACTGGGTTTCTTTAATATTCTGTTATCATCTATGAATATCCAACTTTACAGACAATACATTAAAGAAAAATTATCTGCCATCATGAGGGATATTTTCTTTCTGTATCAGTAAGATTCGCTGCAACATTCTGGTAAACAACCTACTCCCTTAGTGCAAATTAAGTTTCACTTACAAACATTTGTATCATCAGAATAATATACGCAACATAAGCTGGGGAGGCAACACTGCGTCTACTGACGTCTGAGGTGTTTCACAGAGTCCTACCCTCAATGCAGGGATTCCCTGGTGACTCAGTGGTAAAGAACCTGTCTGCCAAGCAGGAGGCGTGGCTTCGATCCCTGGGTTTATAAGATCCCCTGGAGAAGGGAATGGCAACCAGCTCCAGGATTCTTGTCTGGGAGACTGCATGGACAGAGTAGCCTGGCTACAGCCCATGGGGTAGCAAAAAGAGCTGGACATGACTTAGGGACTAAACAACAGCAATAACAACATCCTCGATGCAAGACGCACTGGATTCAGAAGAAACCTCCATCAGGGAGCCCTGCAGGCACTGCCCACTGCTCAGAAGAGAGAGGTCTGTGATGGCTGTCGTGCACAACTTCAACCCCCACCCTGCGGGCAGGAGACGGAAGCCGGGCTCTCCAGCGGGCGCCCAGAAGCTGACGTGTAGCTTTGTGCATGGAATTTGTCTGCTGGGAGGAAAGGCTGATGTTGGTCACTTCCCTTCCAGAGGAAAATACAACAATACAAGGAAGCACCAAGCACTGTGGGAATGTTCCAAAGTGGGAGCTGCAGCTCCGTCCAGAGCACAAACAAAGGGCAGGGCCAGCCTGGAGGCCAGACCGGCAGAGCAGCGAGGCAGAAAGTCTGGGAGCCAGTCTTCTGGGTGCCCTCGTCCCTGCTTTGAAGTGATGTTTCTGCCCAAGGCCACGGAAATCGCTGATGGCGAAGGCGCGTCTCGAGCAGCGCGTCACAGGAAACGCAGACCGGGCTCTCTTACGACACATGCATGCACACTCACAGGTCAGCCTCAGACGGTTATGGCCTGAGTGGCCTGAGACTCACCCCACAAATGGGGAGACGCAGACAAGGCGAGCAAAGAATCACGTAATTACCACTGTAATCAGCGCTGAGAAGCTCAGGGCAGGGGAAGCAAGCCTAGCAGGGTCACCTAATCTAATCTGGGCGGTCAGGGAAGGGTGAGACTTGGAGGAGGAGCTGCCCAAACACACGGGGAAGCACGTCCTGGGCCAGAACAGCATGTGCAAAGGGCCTGTGCAGCTGGAGGTGTGAGAATGGGGGAGGCGGATGGGGGTCAGCTGGGGCAGAGCCTTCGAGGTCCAGGGTTTCATCTCAGGGGCTTCAGGGGATGTCCAAAGGGCTGACCAATGCACGTGCATTCATTTTCCCAGGAAGAGACGTCCCTGGCATTCATTAAAGTCCCAAAGACTTCCAAAAGGTTGAAATCCACAGAGCTAGTCCAATCCTCTCATTCCAAAACAAGGAAACGCACGTCCTCATTTGGAAGGAAAGACATCTTCCCAAGGGTTCACAGACAACTGGAGAACCCTCCTCACTGGATCTCAGACTGGTGTTTGTCCACAGCTAGCCAGGTGCCTTTCTCCGGCAGGGAAATGTCAACAACAATGGAGTGCTAATCCTCACTGAATACGGATACTGCGTCCCGCGCAAGACGGCTTTGTTTCCGTCCAGGCAGGCCCAGAAGCAACACTCGACAGAACGACCCATGAAGCCCTCCAGTCCATCGCTCTTGGGGTCTGACCCAACCTGCAAAATACCAAGGGCAGGACCTCCGATTCCAAGGCACCCCGCAGCAGACTCTGGCAAATGGTGCTGGCTCATGATGGAAGGGCAATAGCGGCAGAGTCTCACTGCTCAGTCAGCATCTAGCCCTTTAAAGAAGCAGCTGCTTGTTCGCTGTTCTTTCTGAAGTCATGACGGGGCAGGAACAAAACAGCAGGACATGGAAGGGAAGAAGCCCACACCCTCAAATTTATCAAATCCACCTGAAACCGAGAGAAATGAACTATTTTTTCAAGTGAACAAAAACAGTAATTTTCTCCTTGTGATTTATTTCACAATTACATGGACTACTCAAGGGAAAGTCTAAGTATATGTGGAGAACACCTCCTGAGCTTTGATGCTTCCTGGAAGACCCAAAAGAGGAAGTCACCTCCTGGAGTGACCAGCATTTGAGGCCTTTGGGAGTCCAGTCCCCCAGCTTCCTCTCTCACCTTCCTCTCCCACATCCCCTCTCAGGAGCCTTTTCTTTAGTCACAGGGGCAGTGCCTGGTGAGAACCTGCTCCGTGAGCCTGCCTGCGCTGAGTCCCACCTCCTTCCTCTCCAGTAAAGCAGATGAAACCGAATGGTCAACATCTGGCAGGCGGTCAGCGGGTATCCATCAAGGGGACCCACAATCTCTGCTTCAGCTGGAATGTGACAGGGTCAGAAGAGGCAACACCCTCACTGGGGAAAGGCTCCCATCACCTTCCTCCCACCCTTGAAGCCCCCAGGATCTGTGGGCTCCTACCCTTTATGGTGGAGAAGGCAATGGCACCCCACTCCAGTACTCTTGCCTGGAAAATCCCATGGACGGAGGAGCCTGGTAAGCTGCAGTTCATGGGGTTGCAAAGAGTCGGACACAACTGAGTGACTTCACTTTCACTTTTCATTTTCATGCATTGGAAAAGGAAATGGCAACCCACTCCAGTGTTCTTGCCTGGAGAATCCCAGGGATGGGGAGCCTGGTGGGCTGCCATCTATGGGACTGCACAGCGTCGGACACGATTGAGGCGACTTAGGAGCAGCAGCCCTTTACAGTGACCCACTCGGAGATGTCACCCATCGTGACCAGGCAGCCTCAGCATGGGCGGGGCTGGTGGGGGCCGCAGCAGCACCCTCCAGGGAACGCCCTCCTCGGTTTAAAGATGCACAACCTTCCCCACTCTGAGGCTGAACCCACGCCCAACACGTGCTCCTGTCCTCTCATTCAATGAGAATTCGTGAGCTTCCCCTGTGTGCCTCCTGAGCTCCAGTGACAAAGCAGCCGACAAGGAGCTCACCTCCTTACAAGAGAGGAGAGCACACCGCAGCAGCCAAGACCATCACATTAGACAGCAACGGCAAACCAGAGGCAGGGTTAGGGGGCCTCGAGGAGGCAGCCTGACGGGGTGCTGCTTTGGGGCCTGGGAGCAGAGGCCTGCGGAGCGGGAGAGGGCACCCGTCACAGTCACCCAGGGCAGCTCTGACTCAGGAGCTGTGTGAAGCTCACCACCCCTATCCCTGCGCGCGAGGGTTAGCAACCCCCCAGGCCAGGGGATGGCACACGGTGGAGGCAGCACCTGAAGCCAGGCTCCTGAGCCCCGCTCTTGGCTCCCTCTGGGGGCGGCAGACGTGCACCAGGCAGAGGGAGGAGCAAGGGCAGGGCCTGAGGCAAGAGGGTACATAGGATCCTCCAAAAACACCCAGAGGAGCAGCTCAGGTGGCCGAGCCGCGGGGCAGAACGGCCAGGGACAGGGGTGTGGGTGGCCCAGGCAGGGCTCTGGCTTTCGGCCACTGTGCTGGGGGGAGCCACGGACGGCCTGGATTGGCCCGGTACGGTCTCATTCACGCTCTGGCTGCTGAACGAAGACTGGACAGGTGTGACGGGAGTGGGGACCCAGGAGCCAGTCGGGAGGGCACCCAAGCAGCACAGGGAGGGCAGCGCCGGCTGGAGCACAAATCAGCAGAGACGGGTCAGAGACGGGAGGCCGGGCACAGCCGGGGTAAGCCCAGGGGCCCTGCGGGCGGTCAGCTGTGGGCGACGAGAGGAGAGTCCCAGAGGACTCCCAGATTTTATGGGCCTGATCAGTTAGGCCGAAAATGTCATTATTTAGTGGCTTCCCTGGTAGCCCAGCGGCTAAGACTCCCAATGCAGGGGGCCTGAGTTCCACCCCTGGTCAGGGAACTAGATCCTGCATGCCAGAACTAAAGCTCCCGCCTACTGTGATGAAGACTCAAGATCCCCTGTGCGGCGACTAAGACCTGGCGAAGCCAAATCAGTATTTAAACAAACAAAAAGCCTCTTTTAAAAAATGGCATTATTCACTGCCATGGACACCCTGGGAGGAACCAGTGAGGCGGGAAGTGAGGTGGTGAGGCAGGAGCCCTGGCTTCGTTTAGACACATCAAGTCTGATGCTAAGTGGAGATGTAAGTGGGCGGTCTGCAGTTCAGGGGACAGTCGGAGGCTGGACATGCACATTTGGGGATGCCCAGTATTCAGATGGCATTTAAAGGCACGGGACTAGCACAGACATAGAGAGCAAACTCATGGTTACCAAGAAGGGGAGAGGAGATAAGACGAATTGGGATGTAAGGAGCGACATACACACAATACTGTGTGTGAGCAGGTAACTAACGGTGAACTGCTGTATATACAGCTCAGGGAACTCTACTCCACGATCTGTGGTGACCTAAAAGAGAATAAATCTAAAAAAAGGGGTGGGTACATGTATACATATGCCTGATTCGGGCTTCCCTGGTGGCTCAGCTGGTGAAGAATCTGCCTGCAAAGCAGGGAGGCTTGGGTTTGATCCCTGGATTGGGAAGATCCCCTGGAGAAGGGAAAGGCTACCCACTCCATACTCTGGCCTGGAGAATTCCATGGACTATATAATCCATGGGGTCGAAAAGAGTCAGACATGACTGAGCGACTTTCACTTTCATGAATGATTCATTCTTCTGTCAGCAATAAACTAACATCATTATAGATTATACTTCAATAAAAATTTTAAAAAGAAAAAAAAAAAAAAAAAGACATGGGACTGATTGCTGAGGAAGAGACTGGAGGACTCAGCCCTAGGATATTCCAAAACTGAGAGTCTGGAAGAGCAGAGAATCCAGAAAAGGAGGGCTGAGACGGATGTGTCTATGTGTAACCACAACACTTACACATTAAGACAAGTCAGAAGCTCGTTAAAGAAAAAAAAAAATTACCATGATGTTTTTAAAGTAGTAAAGTTGACTACTGTGTGACTTTAAACAAATTTTCAGTTTTAGAGTCTGGTTCTCAAGTCCTAGACGCTTAAACTGTCTTGCTAATCATGGTGACAAGTAAACTAATCCATTAGCTAATATCCCAGGGCACAATATACACTGAGTGTGAGATTCATCAGAGTTTTCCTCATAGCTGCCAACCTTCTGGGCATCTTCTTGTCAGAGCTAATTAGAGCACTGCTTTTCATCTCACGAGCTGCTGACAAAACACGCTGGAAGAGGAAGAACCATGAGCATCGTCCTTCCCCTGCTGTTCTCCTGTGCGAATCTCCTTCACTCTGAGGTGTCTGAGCTGCTCATCCATTTAAAAAGGATTCATTTCAGTACCGGGCAATGGTGTACCCTCATGCCTCCACATGCCAACCGGCTAGGTCACGTAAACCTCAGTTTTCTCATCTGTAAAATGCAGTCCGTCTCAGCTCCCGGCGGTGCTGCTACTGGGGTTAAACGCACACAGCACAGCTCCTGACATGGGCGCCTGTGAACTGCTCTCTACATCCCTCCTCACCCTCCAGGAGCCACCCTTCAGGTCAGATCCCGAGGCGCCTTTTCACTCCTCTCCGTACTTACCTCTAGGCACTGACACCCAAGCACCCCCATCCCGACACCCACCCCCCAGCAGCACCCGGGCTGCTGCTCGAGCTCGTCTGACTCTTTGCAGCCCATAGACTGGAGCACGCCAGGCTTCCCTGTCCCTCACCATCTCCTGGACTTTGCTCAAACTCAGGTCCATTGAATCGGTGATCCTATCCAACCATCTCATCCTCTACCGTCCCCTTCTTCTCCTGCCTTCAATCTTGCCCAGCATCAGGGTCTTTTCCAATGAGTCAGCTCTTTGCATCAGGTGCCCAAAGGACTGGAGCTTTAGTGCCAGCCCTTCCGATGAATATTTAGGGTTGATTTCCTTTAGGATTCACTGGTTTAATCTCCTTGCTGTCCAAGAGACTTTCAAGAGTTTTCTCCAGCACCACAGTTCTAAAGCATCAATCCTTCAGCACTCAGCCTTCTTTATGGTCCAACTCTCACATCCGTACATGACTACCAGAAAAACCATAGCTTTGACCTTTGTCGGCAAAGTAATATCTGCTTTGTAATACATTTGTCTTGTTAGAAATGCCAGCTCTCAGCTCAACTCCAGAACTGCTGAAGCAGAAACCAGGGGCTGGAGCAAGCACAGCAACCCCAGGTGCTAAAACCTGAGACATACTGGAGAAGGTGGGTCGCATTCTGGGGAACCCAGTAGGTCCTCAGAACAGGGACCCCCAGCATGTCCTGTCATCAACACCTGCTAACATAACAGGCTGTAAACTGCCAATCTGTCGTAAACACAAACTTCCTACCTTTCTGGTTGTTTACTTTAAACATCAACTGTAGCACTTGAACAAAAATTCTTACAAAAATTCAACCTCCATCCTCCTTTCTACAGCAACAGGGAAAAGAAAATCTCTAACTTAACCCGAGATTACTGTCCCCATATAATTATTTTTCCAATTCTCTCTGTAAGATTTGACACAAACAGTAAGATCCTTCCCATCCGTTCCAAAGAATATGAATTTAAAATCTGGTTAATCTAACTTTTCTCACAAGGAAAATACATTCTGGTTGTTGTATGTACATGTTTACTGTTGCTGTTGTTTAAGAACCAAATTGTCCCAGGTTTTAATGCTTCCATGAGTTGAGCGACTGGAATGTAAGAAGTGGCAGATGCCCCCAGGGAGAATGGGACCAAAACCGAACTCAGCTGACCCTCTAGGGACTCTACAGCCCTTATCCCGCCCTGGAACAGGCTGCATTTCTGAAACAGCTGTCTCACTGCAAAAACAAGACCCTCTCCAGCACAAACGTGTGGCACTCAGGAGCTGTAAGTGATTCCTCCCCCAATGTCTCAGATCAGGACACTTCTGAGAGTGACAGGGAGGGTGCTATTAATAATCCTGCCAGGACAGCAGGTGGAGCCAGGATGTGAGATCGTCACCCCATCTGTCGCGTCTGCCTGAGCCCAGTGATCTTCAAGCTCCTTTTCCTGAGGTGTCCAGACGTCTAACTGCGAGGCGAGGCAAGAGTGATGTTTATAAGCAGAACTCTAGAGTCTGATTCTTTAATCAAAGGCTAGACCTCGCACGGAGGGGAGCCCTGGACAGGCTCAGTGCGGACCAGGAGAGCAGGTGCCTGGCTCAATTGTCACTGTGCCCCAGCATCTCTCGTCAGAACTAAAGACAGTAGGTGCTCAAGAAAGCAGCTCAGAGACTGAATCAAGGCTTCCTGCTGTATGCCCTGACTCTAAAAGGTAAACGTCTTCACAGTTTCACATTTGAAATCAGTGTGTTTTATAATCAACCCTGCTAATGTAGTTTTATTTCCTGAGAAGTGTCTTACATGTGTTGGTGCCACAGGACCGAAAGACGCAGTGACTGCCTATCGCCCCAGATTCACAGACGTGTTCACGATACTCGTGGGATAGAGACTTGTGACAATCTCGAGGCGACAACTCCCAAAGGGAGGCACTGTTTCATCTAACACTACCAGCGCTTCCCTGGCCTTAAAACTCTTAAGAGAAAGACTGGACCTTGCTTCCGTGGGGCTTCCTCTCTTGGCCCCTCCCCCAAGTCAATGACACCTTCTTATGAATGCGGCCCAGAGCCTGGAATCCTATCAAGCAGAGCGAGTGCAAATCCCATCGTGCGGTCAACTCAGTGGTGCCAACGAGGACGCTCCCAGGCAGAAGACTGGATGGAAGCCCCCAACGGGCTTGTGAGGATCTTACTAAGAGCCCTCAGCGTGTGCCAGACTACTGCACCCGACCTCTACACCTCCCCTCAACCTCTACACCTCCGGGACTTCTCTCCCACTCACAGCACTGCCCTCCTCAGGCCAATGAAGGACGAAGGACAGGAACCAAAGGCTACCACAGGGCAGCAGTGGGTAATCCCCTCTAGGACGGTCCTTAAGGAGCCCAGCACAGCTGAGGAGAGTCGTGTAAAGCGGATGGGGAGGTCCATCCTGGCTGAGAAGCTTCTGGCTCCATGGAAGCCAACGTCTCATGATCACACAAGCTCGCCCAGTTATCAAAGGGGCTGCTCTCAGGGAACCCAGAGTATCATGTCGCACGGGGGCCTGTAGTTCACCTAGAGGTCCTGCCAGCCCAGACATAATTCATTAAACCAGAGGTCATTTTTAACATGAGCACTGCTCCCTAGTAATATATCTGGCATATTCCACCATTTAAAAAATGTTTTAATATAACTCACCATATTTAAGACTGAATAACTATAATACAAATAAATGCTACAAAGTAACTGGCATCCACAGTACTTTCTAGACATACTGTCATAGAACGTACTGCCTTCACTACCTTTAAGTGTGCAGGTCAGTGGTCAGAAGCACACTCACACTGCTGGCTACTATCACTACCATCCGCTCACAGGACTCTCTCTGTCCTGTAAACCTGGACTTAAACACTAATTACACATTAAACAGTAATTCCCCATCCTCCCTCCTCCGAGCCCCTGGCAACCGCTATTCCACTCACTTTCTGTCTCAACGATCTGATTACTCCAGGTACGTCACACAAGTGGGACTGTACGATCGTTGTCCCGTGTCTACCGTTTCACTTAGCACAAAGTCCTCAAGGCTCATCCATGCTGACAGGACGTCCCCGCGTGTCAGGATGCCCCCCCCCTTCAAGGCTGGATAGTGCCTCACTGTGTGCCCAGGTATCTCACTTTGCTTGTCCATCATCTGATGACGGGCGCCTCTTGGCTACCGTTGTGAATAATACTGCTATGAAACCAAGTATACAAATACCTTTCTGAGTCTCTTCCTTCATTTCTTTTGGGTCTATTACTCTGAAGCAGAATTCTTGAGTCACACGGTTACTCTGTTCTTAATTTTTTGAGAGACTGCCACTGTTTTCCATAATGGGCACAGCGTTTTACGTTCTCACCAAGAGTGCATAAGGGCTCCGATTTCTACATATCCTGCCCAACGCCTGTTATTTTCCCGTGTTTTAAAGCAGACATCCTGACGGGCGTGAGGTGGTGTCTCACTGTGGTTGTGGTACACGTCACTAATGGTGAGCGATGCTGAGTATTTTTTCACGCGTTTATTGGCCATCTGCATATCTTTTCTGGAGATGTCTACTCAACTTTTTAAATTAGGTTGTTTGATATTTTCTGTGTGTCAAATGCCAGGAAACAGAGCTAGTTAACCAAAGTCAAATTCTATGCAGATAAACAATGATGCTGTCCATACAATGGAATACTACTCAGCTATAAAAAGGAATAAACTAAATAAAAGCAGTAACTGCATGTACCTCAAAGGCAGTATGCTAAGTAAAAGAAGCCAATTTCCAAAATTACATGCTGCGTGACATTCCGGAAAAGGCAAAACTACAAGGACAGAAGACAGACCAATGGCTACCAGCAGCCGGAAGTGGAGAAAGGGTCTGACAACAAAAGGACGGCAAGAAGTCTCTGTTTTTTCCCTTCCTGGGGCGAGGGGACTGTTCTCAGTCTTGATTGTGGCATGTGTGTGTAATCAGTCACTCAGGTGTGTCCTTCTCGTCGCGACCCCATGTACTGTAGCCCACCAGGCTCCTCTGTCCATGGGATTTCCCAGGTAAGATTACTGGAATGGGATGCCATTTCCTCCCCAGGGGATCTTCCAGACCCAGGGATCAGACCTGCGTTTCCTGTGTCTCTTGCACTGCAGGTGGATTCTTTACCGCTGACTCACCGAGGTTACACAAATTTACAGATAAGTTAAAACCCAAAGAACCAGAAACTCAAAAAAGGGTCAGTTTTACTATAGGTAAAATTTTAAGAAATTCACATGCAGAAGGGGAAAGGGGTCTCCTTTTATCCGCAGAGGCACTGTGCTAACTAGTTCACAAGATCATCTCATGGAATCCTTACGAAACTTCAGGAGTGTATGAATGCTGTCACTTGAGCCCAGGTCTAACTAGGAGAAACTAAGTCCTGATTATTCAGACACCCAAGATTCCATTTGACCGTTCCAAGATCCGGAATGTCTGCAAATTATTATTTATCATTTGATAGCAGGAATTCAGGGTTGGCAGGACCACGTCCACACTCATCTTTCTCTCCAGGGACTGGGTCCACAGGGCGCCTATCAGATCCTTAGCGGCACTTAATGACCTTAAAAAGCCCAAGAACCACCGCTCCCTATCGAGATCCAGGGAGGGTCTGAGGCCTCCCCCGGAGGCCATGGCTCTGGGAGAGGGCTGGCTCTCTCTCTTTGGTCCCCAAATGCCACAGCTCCAAGCGGCGCTGGTGACAGTGACTCATGTTCCCATGATGACCTGAGTCTACAGGACTCTCCCGGTGGGAGAGAGTGCAGTCTCTCTCTGCACGACCAGGCTGGGACCAGGCTACACAGGCCTGAAATGGAGCCCAGGTTCCTAGGCCAAGTCCCAGCCTGGTCAAATACAAAAACTTCATTCTACAAGCCAGCACATTTAGGGTAATTAATAGACAGCTCCCCTGAAACAGACGAGGAAAAAAAAAAAAAGCAAGGATAGCTCATACAGGAAAGCGTGCTTCTAATCTGCGCCTTTGGGTTTCTGATGAGCTCAGAGAATTAGTATTTATAAGGTACCCTCTGACAAGTTGAGGCAGAAGCACAAATTAGTGTGGTGATGGCAATTAAATGAGAGGTTCTTTAGCTCCTGGACCGAACGGTTGGAGAAAGTGAGACAGGTTGACTGGGCTTTGATCTCTCTGCAAACAGCCCTGTGCCCTGCGCGAGCTGGACTGACACATTCACCCTCACTTATCAGAAAGGACTGGGAGAGCACGGTTAAGAAGCCAAGCCTCAGAGCAATATATCCGAATTTCTAAACCTATTTTAAACTGTGAAAGTTAATCAAGGGGGAGAAATAAGGGGTATGAAGCCAACCCACTTGCCGATTCAAAGTAACTTGTGAGTTACCTGCACACAAGGCCCGTGGAGGGCTTGTGGGGTTTCAGCTATCACAAAACGAAGGCAACACCTTGTGATCATTTCACGTTCGGAGTTGAACAAAGACGGCCGAGTTAACCCTGAGAGTCTCCCCGACAAGGAGAGACTGAGGTGGTTGTCTCTGGGATGGAGCAAAAACGTACCTGCGGGTGACCAGCCCTGCTCTGGCTCTGAGATGAGCCGCTGCCCAGAAGCACAGGCCCACCCCTTTTAGACAGACCTGCAGACAGAAGCAGGACTCCCCTCCCCACACTGCACGTGACAGGGCACTTGTGTAGCTGAAATGACATGCCTCTTCCCATACATCATCTCTTTGGAGGTCTATTACTTAGTTGTAAAAACCTATTTCCTGGAATTCAACTTTGACAGAGACAGACAGACACAGACACACCCTGCAAGGAAATACCTGGAGAGCCAGAGACCTTCCCTGCTGTGAGTGCTGAGGGCTGCGCTTCACTTACCGCATGGCCAGACTAAGGGAGACGGTCGTTTTTGAGCAGAAGGGGACACGCAGTAGGGACAAAAGCTAATGTTTACTGTGTCGAGACTCTGCTGCACGCTCCATGGGCATCAACTTCTTTAATCTTCTCTCAACACCACAAGGTAGGCCCTATTAGAATCTTCTTTCCCTTTCACAGATAGAGCACTGAGGCTTAGACAGGCAAAGCCACCTGCCCACAATCCCACTGTTCCGTGGAGAGCTGGGATGCGGAACTGCAGCGGGAGGACTCAGCCGAAGGCCACGCCTCCCCGCTCCGGGAGTCCATCCTCTCATCTTCTGAGGGGGAGACCGAAGGCTCAGAGGGCACTGGTCCAGGCCACGGTGCAGACCCAAGGGCCACGAAGTAGGTCTCCTGAGCTCTAGCCCCAGGCTCACGCTGCCTCTAACATGCATGAGTGTTAAGAAAAGTATGAAAGCCTACATCAAAAGTCTCCAGCACAGAGTGCAGGCCAGATCATCAGCTTCCCGAGGGTGCAGATGCCCCCAAACTTCTCAGTACCCCCGGTGCCGTGGCAGGCAGCTGGATGCTGGGCGAACAGTCGGCCGGTGCTGTATGGATGGAGGTGTGCTGAACAGATGGAGGGGTGGGTGTGGGGGTGGACGGACGGGTGAGTGAGTGGGTGAGTGAGCGGGGTGGCTGAGTCTGTAGGTGGGTGGATAGAGCTACGCTGACTAAGGCCCACTTCCCACTGTTTACATCCAAAATAGATTCCCCTGCAATATTTTTGGCAAACCAAGCCGCCTCTATACCCCAGAGACCAGAAGCTGCTTCATAAATCTGTAGGCAGATGTGACGCCACCTCGACAGTCCTGCAGAGGAGCTGGAAAGCCCCAGGGGGAATCCCAGAGCAGGTTCCAACCAAAGACGACAGCGCCCTTGAGCCAGCCACCCTGCAGCCTGCCACCCTGCAGCCTTGCGGAGGAGGAGCAGAGAGCGCAGCTCCAGGCTCTCGGTGGGGGGGCCCCACAGCGAAGGGAAGGATGACGAACCCACGTTCCCCAGCGCGCCCACCTCTCCCTCGGCTCGCGACCCGCCTCCCTCTCCTCAGCTGTCACGTGGCACAATGCTTGCCACTTCTCTTTTTATAACAACAGACCCAATTAAATCATATAAGGATCATAAAGTAAAACTCCAGAGCACACAGGAAGTACTCAACAACTGTGAGTGGTCACCCTTCTCGTCTGGGAGAAAGGCTGTTACTCTGACACCATTTAATAAAAAAACAGACAAACAAAACCTAAAACAACAGCCAAAAAACCCACTAATGCCTATCAAGGGGTTCTGAAAGCTATAACAGAGTATGTTTTATCGTGATGATGAATGGCTACAGTGCCCTGCAACACCAGTGTCATTAAAAACCAACAACCCTGATTCACACCCCCTTTGATACTGCAGGCTAGACTCACAAAGACTCAGCATAAGAAAGGGTGTGGAGATGGGTCTGTCCTCCCCATCAGGTGACAACAGAGGAACAAGAGGCTCAGAAAGATGAAGCCATCTGCCCAAGGTCGCTCAGCAAGGAGGAGGGATTCCTGCCCACCCCCCACCCCCCGCCCCGAGCTGGAGCAGGAGAGCCAGTGGAGCAGTGCCATCTCCAGCGCCCCAACTGTCAGGTGGCCCTTTAATGCGGCGGCCTCCTCACTGGTGGAAAAGTCCCTGGAAATGTGGACGTTCATTTTGACCCAAGTCACAACAGCCGAGAGAACAATGCTGCCACAGCCAATGGAAATATGGGAAAAATAAGATGTAGTCAGCTGAACTTTAGTCCTGTCTTGGCCCCAGTGCAGTACGACCACAGGCGAATCCGAGCTCTTCTGGGACCTCAGGACCCCACACACAAAGAGAAGCTCCACGTGGAGTTTCGTCCTCAACAGTGCCTCGCGGCTGCTGTGAGGACTAGCGGAGACCACGTATGTACGGTGCACAGAACGGAGACTGGTCCCGGCGCGTGGGGAGAGCTCAAATGCCAGCTACTACCGCGATTTGTATTTACCACTGAAAGGAGGGGTTGAGAGCAGCCAGCTCCAAGACCATGCACAATCACCCATCTATTTATCCACAGTCACTCAAAGAAAGAGGGCACACGTGACCATCCACAACCAGAAAATAAATACAACCTCTGTCTCCAAGCCAGAGGTTTTGTTTGTTTTTCTGTTTGCTTGTTTGGGGCCAATTAAGTGGCCACTCGGCGCCATCTCATCCTCCTGTTCCCTCGTCCACGTCCACGCTTTCCTTCTCTCAAGGGCTGCACGCACCGCACTTCTGCTCGGGGGGCTGGGGGCTGGCTCCCAGCGTAACAGTCAGTGTGTTGCTGGGAGCACCCCTGTCGAGTCCACACCAGCGCCCGCACCCTGCCCACTGTCCCCAGCCCAGGAAGCACCACACACCGTCCTGGGCCTCACAGCTCCATTTCTTCTAGGCTTGAAAGGAGGGCAGAGGGTCCTGATCATGGAAGTTAACCCGCAGTACAATGACTGTCTGAAGCCAGCCAGCCAACGGAAAGCAAGCAAGGAGAAAGGGCATCTCTAAGGGACCACCAGGAACCAGGGCTCTGAGCTGCTATGACACGGGAACTGTATTTTAGGAAGACGGGATCCAGACTGTAGCCCAGGACAGAGTCAGAGAACCATCATCTATCTTCCAAACCGCAGCCTGGAAGAAACAAGTGGGAGAAGAGGAACTGAGACCATCTGAGGCCACTGCATCTTTGCTCACAAAAGAAGTGGCAGGAGAGACTGCTTAAACCCCTGACCCAGAAGAAAGGGGAGCCGCCGGAAGACCAGCAGCCCAGCTCTCCAGCCCCTCACAGACGGCAGGAGCTGTACAACCACCCCACACAGAGTCGGCAGAGCACGCAGCGAGTCCAGAATCCTGCTTAGAGGCCAAAGGAAACAAATGACGAGCGCAGACAGGGCCTCCCATCATGGCGCTCGCCATGGAGGCGGGCTGGGCAGAGCAGCACGTGCTGGCTGCGGGTTGCAAACGCAAGGCGAAACCCTAACTGCCTGACACGAAGGAGCATGGCTACGGTCGCCGGCGGCCCCAGAGTCTCAGGCTGCACAAGCCTCAGCCTCCACCATGCCCTCGCGCTCTCCCAACAGGGCCTCCGGGCACCTGAGCTCAGTCTCCTCACCCATTTCTGGAAGGACACACTGAAACACTGATCCATGCATGTGCTTAACCCAGAACCCCAACTAACTGCACACCCTTATCAGAGTACTGGTCCAACTAATACACCAAGGAACATCCTAACTGGCGATTCAAAGGCCAGAAAGAGCTCCTTTAAAGAGGATTTTGAGACTTGGAATCAGAAACCTGAGTTCATCCTTTGACAACATTAAAGGAGATTCACAGTGAAGAGTTTTTGAGTACCTACTGTCTTCTAGACACAGTGATGCCAACACCATGGGGGACCCGGCAGACACTCTGTCTCAACAGGCTAACAGTCTACTTAGGACTGTATCTGCTGATTTTTAACTTGAGGAAAGGAAACTGGGGCTTTGGTTTCTGAATGAGCTAAACAGTATCCTTCTATCCAGAAGGTTCCTCCAGGGCCGTCCCAGGGAATGCACTGTCTCTACTAGAGGAAGAGGGGGCACAGAGAGCCTACATGCAGTCGGCTCTGGCAGAGGCGGCTGAGCGCGCCCAGGAAGCAGGTTTTCACACCAAGCTGGCAGAGGACCCACGGGGGCGCCTCGCAGCGCCCAACGGTCAGCGAGCAGCCTTCCTAGGAACTAAAGAGGGCCTGCTGCTCGGAGAAGCCTGCTCAACGTTACGTGGCAGCCTGGACGGGAGGGGAGTAGGGGCAGAAAGGACGCACGCATGGAGTATGTGCGGCCGAGTCCCTGTGCTGTCGCCTGAAGCCATCGTGACACTGTTAATCGACTGGACTCCAATATCAAATAAAAAGCTAAAAAAAAACCCCTCATGAATAAACTTAAAAAAAAAATACAGGCCTTCTGCTTTAAAACAAAACAAGGACACACTAATTTTAGACTCCCCCTTCATGGCACAGATGGAGAAAATGAGACCCAAAAAGAGAGAAAGACTCTCCCAAGGTCACAATGGTCCAAACGGTCAAACGGCCTAAGACAGATGACCACAAAGTCAGATGACAGATCCCTCAGTAATTCACAAACTGGTTTTTTGTTTCTTTGGTTTTAAATCCTAAAGCAGCCTCTGGGCAAGGTGGGAGCCGAGTCAGAGGAACACCTGTCAGGCGGCAGGGCGCTGGGGGGCCGCGGGGGTGCGGAGCGGAGGCCCTGCCAGGCCGCTCTTCCGTCCAGTGCGTCATCTTGTTATGGCAACGGGAAAGCGTTCAGCTGGCCGGAGCTAAGACCCAGCCCTGTGCTCAAGGCGTGCGCCAATCCGGGCCGGCCTGGGACATGATTTTTCTGCAAGCTCATACATGACTCATCTTTACAGGCCTCCTATCAGGTCTGCTGGCTGCAAGGAATCCCATTCAAACCACCTCTGCCAACAGCTGCTCAGGAGACCAGGCAACAGGGGGTTGCTGCAGTTGACTTTGTAAAACATGGTTAGCCTGCGTCTGTGCTATCTCTTGTCTCCTTACGATACAGCTGCCACTATTAATGTTATTAGTATCTAGGCAGCCTAAAGACTGCACTGTGTGCTGTGTGCTCAGAAATGCCTGACTCCTTGCTTCCCCATGGACTGTGGCCTGCCAGGCACTTCTGTCCACGGGGATTCTCCAGGCAAGAATACTGGAGTGGGTTGCCATGCCTTCCAGGGAATTTTCCCAACCCAGGGATCGAACCCGGGTCTCCTGCATTGCAGGTGGATTCATGACAGGTGGATTCTTTACTGTCTCAGCCACCAGGGAAGCCCAAAACTGCACTGGGCCTACCCTAATGTAACAGGATTTAAAAAAAAAAAAACAGAAAAGAAAGTTAGAAACATGAACAATCAGATTAAGCTACTGTGTCTCCAGCAAGTTAGGAAGCTTTAAGCAATGCTCCCTAAAGGGGCCGGTGGAGCCCGGGCGCAGGCGCACCACGACCCTAGGCAAATCACCAGCCTTCCCAGGCCTCAGCCGCCCTCAGGGGAGAGGCAGGCTCACTGGCCCTGCTCTGGCCCCCAGGATCACTGAAATGAGGTCGTCAGTCGATGCACTCTGGACAGAGACTATAAAAACTGTACGCCTGTTCAAGACCGTTTTGATGTTATCCCTGGTCTGGGAACTGGGAAGGCCAGGCCCAGTGGGGTCCGGGCGGCTGCCAGGGGCACACAGTGTCTCCCATCAGGAGGGCCGCAGGAAGGAGGGAGTCAGTGACCCAACGTGCCCTGAAAGTGTTGCTATTTATCGACTGGATACATTTTGAGTACATTGATACTTGCTGGGTAAAGGAAGTATTAAGATTTGAGAGTTTTAAAACTGATCTAGGAGGACTCTCTGTGGGCCAAGAGTGTGCAGCCTCCTCTGAGAGCCTGGGCTTGTACTTTTCATCTGTTCTGAGAAAATACAGTGACAAAAAGTTACTATGACTGCAAATAAGTTTTCCTTTTTAAGGAAAGCATCTTCACACATCTGAAAAACACAACACTAGAGTCTGAGACACTATTTATTCTGCCCTGAGGCAGGGTGCTGGCCAAGTCCACAGCCGCCTCAGTCAGGGAACCACGGAGCAGCCTGAGGCCACAAGGAGCCGAGAGAGCCGCCAGAGGGTTTGGTGATGGATGAAGATCCTGGACAGAACCCCGTCGTCTGCCAGGAGTACCTGGCAGGGAAAGAACCACTCCTCTCAACAAAAAAAGGGAAAAAAAAGAGAGAAACCCCTGCATAACTTACACCTCCTCCAGACAGACTGTGTGGCTCTGGAGACAAGATCCTTCTTGCATCACGAACACTAGAACAACGCCAGGCCCCTAGGAGGCTCTGGATAAACTACCGACCTAGAACTGAGGAATGAGCCCGGAGATTCTGAGGAGTCCAGTCGGTGACACTGAGGCCTCTTCTTCCCGCCCCTTAGCTGGGCCCACTTAACTGCCCACCCCTCACAGTTCCACCGAAAGTCTAATGGGGATAACCCATTACTAATGCTGGTAACCCCCAGCACCCCCAACCCTGCCAGGGCTAAGGCCTGTGTGACCAAAACGTGCCCCCTGAGATCACTGCCATTCCCCAGAGCCCAGCAAGCGTCAGACCCCAGGCGCCGACACCTCAATCAGTGCCAAGCGAAGGGATGGAGGAACGGATCCGTGAAGGAATGGAGCAAAGATTTCAAAGTCCAGATAAAAAGCAACAAACACAAGTGGCGGCTTCTGCGAGGAAAGGGACGCACGCTGGAATGCTGCCAGTCTGAGTGGGGAGCGGGCGTGGGCGTTGGGGTGGCAGCGAGGGTGGGTGGCCCCGCCAGAGTGGCTCGCATCAGCAGGGCTCAGGGTTACCAGGGCTGCCTGCTTTCCAAAAGAACCAGAAACCCAAGACTGGGGAGTGATCTCCTGATTTTTAAATGCAGACCATCAAGAACACATGTGGCTCATGCACAACACATCTATGGCCTGAATCCAGCCCACGGCCGCTGGTCTGTCGCCTCCGCTCATCAGGTGAGAGGGGTGTCCGGCTTCAGAAAGGTCAAGGCTTCAGTTCCCTGCACGCAGTGTGTCTGCCGGGAGGAAGCACGAGCGCACTGGCCCCAGAGCTGCAGACACGACCAGAATCAGGCTCACTGGCCCCCCAAGTGGCCCCAGCACTGCGCACACCTCCCACGGTGCAAGTCCTCAGAACAGACCCCTCTCAGTTCCCCTGGAAAGCCTCTTCTCCGAGCCTGCCCTGCCCACAAGCTCACCCCGGGAGCTCCCTAAGCCGTCTGGCTCTGCTTGCTCCCTGCCTTCTCATTACATCTGGAAGACACCAGGGAGCCTCCCCCCTCCCACGCCAGCAGCCTTCCTGGCCTTCCAGGTTCAACCCTTCTCCACCGAGCCTAAGTGGACAGGCCCCAACCAGCCAGCAAGCTGACCCTGCACCCCCTGTGGAACCCAGACTGTGTTGACCCCTCACTGGGCCCAGAGCAGATGACTGCAGACAGCCTGATCTGGTCCCTACAGAAGGGTCTACCCTCAGAGGAGGTGGGTACCTATGACCCCGACGCCAGGCAGGCACTGCTGAGGAAGTAAACAGGTTGAAAGGCAGCACGACAGACTCTGAAAGATCTCCCTGGCGGCTGAAGGAGCTGCGGCTCCCAATGGGGATTGGGTGGGAAGGGCAGCAGGGGTCCTGGGCTGCATCAAGCTTCTCTCACACTCAGAAAACCCCGGCTGCCTTAAGTCCCGAGAAATCAGAGCACTGGTCCTATTTTCTGAGTCGAGATTACAAACACGCGGAAGTAACTCTCCTGCTCAAGTCAACAGAAAACAGCAAAACCTGACAATGACCGCTGGCTGGGCGCCAGGCTCTGTAATCCACCAGAGCCTGTTCCCCTGCTAAGACGAGGCGTCCCTTCACCTGAGGACCTCTCCTTTACACGGAACACCTGCTGGTGACCTCACGGTAAGTCCATTTAGAAAAGGAACGCCAACAGAAACCCGAACGGAAATCTCGCTGAAATGCAAGTTGACGGCCACCTATGATGACCAGCAGAAAGCACCCGGAAGGCGTACCCTTCACTCTGGAGCGTCCCAGTCTGCCTCGACAGCTGTGCATGAATCACAGCAAAGGACCCGAGGTTAGAAGGACCGACTTCCCTCCAGCTCCACGTGAGGGGCCAACCTCAGCATTTCCTGTTCGGCCACCTCCCACCACAGGCACCTTCCTCCGGAGCTTTCCACACCCCCGGTCAGCCTCACCCCCCCATCTCCACGGGGGGCACCCTCGCCCTCTTTTCAGAGCCTTCCATCTGGTGGCCCGGGGTAATGCTGGGGCCGGCTCGCCCACCCTCAGATGAGCTTCTCTGAAGGCAGACACCGCTTGCTTCTGCATCTACTACAGCTCCTGGCAGAGGGGAAGGCCCAGGGGTAATCTGTGCAGAGAAGACCTGGCCTCGGGCCCCCTTTCTCCCGGGAGCAGTGCACTGCGAGATGGCTAAGCCTGGAAAGCAGCCTGTGGGGCTGGAGGGCAGGGGAGGAGGGGAGGTGCTTTTCATTGTGTTCTTTTTGACTTTTCCATGACTTTCAAATTTTTCAATTATCCTTATAATGAGAGAAAACCCTGTTGATGCTGTTTTTTAAAATAAAGCAGCCAAGTTTTCCCCAACACTGTCCAAGAGGCATGGCGCATCCTAAGAAACACTGCACAGATTAATCAGAGGTGCTTCTGAAACAGCACGCGTGCTGGCAGGGAACTCATGGTCAGCAGACTCAGCCCTGCGGCTGGAGAACAATGAGGACACCCAAGAAACAGCACCTGAGGCCAAGGGCGCTGCCTGGAAGGAAAGCACTGGGGCCTCGGCTCCCAGAGCCGGGCATGGGGGCGGGGGACAGCGCCGGCCTGCAAGAAACCACTGAGCCTGTCACAGCGGGACCACATTTGCTCTTACAGACAACCGGTAAGGATTTAATAAGCCCGATGTTTAAGGTGCTCGGCACAGAGCCGGATACACAGAAAACCCTCAAGAAAGGCGGTGAAAACGTCCTTCCTGTACTCAAGCCACAGCCTGCAAGTTACACGGCCTTCTGGGTCCACTTCCGAGGCGCTTCTCAGCAAAGTATCCCGGTTCAACCTGGGAAACCAGCAACGTCCAAAATCAGTGTAACCTGCCCTATTTCCAGTCCCCGAAGAGCCCACCTTCCAGAGCTCAGCTGCAAAGGGGATGACAGGGTATCCGGTTATGACGACCAGTGGTGTCCCCGCTCCGGGAGCCCTGGACCCAGAGATGTGTCCTGCAAGGTGTCGCCGGCTTAATTAAGCCCTGCGCCCCAGGTGCACCGCCCCCGAGTTGCGTCTTTGGAGACTACTATTTCCCAGCCCGGGGAAAACCCAGGTAACCGGAAGGCGAGGCTCTGAGATCTCTAGGAAGACACAAAGAGATGAGGCTGGCAACGAGATTTCTAACCGAACCCCAGACCCAACCGGCTCCCCGTACGCCCCCGCTTCCAAGGGCTCAGCCTGAAACCGGAGGAAAGCTCGCCCGCGCCCTGAAAACGCCCAGGGACACATCCTGCCCCGCTGCCTTTGAAGCCTCCGAAGTGGAGACGTCTGGTTCAATTTAAACTCGAGGCTCCTCAGAAATGACACATAGATTGTGGCTCGGCTCCGTCACCGCCTGAAGGACGACCGCCCGCCGCCCGGCCACTGGGACACGCGGTCCCTGCCCGGGTCCCCGGCCCCTTGTCTCAAAGTTCACGCCGCGGGCCGAGCGGCGCGCACCGGCCCGGCCCGGCCTCCGGGCCCCCGGCCCCCGCCCCGGCCCCGCCGGCCTGTGGCCCCGGGAGCGCCGCGCGGCCCGGCCCCGCCGCCCGAGACGCGCCCCGCAGGCCCAGGGGCGCTTTCGCCCCCGGAGCCCGGCCGCGCGCCTCACCTGCTTTCTCGATCTTGCCGGACATTTCCGGGCTGCGCCGGAGGCCGAGGCCGCCGCTCATCGGGCCCGGGCCGGGCCGCTGCGGGCGCCACAGGCCGGCGCGGCCGCCGCTCGCCTCGGCCCTGGCTCGCCGCGCCTCAGGCCCGCGCCGGCATGGTGGGCTCCGCGGGCCGCAGCCTGTGCGCTCGGCCAGCGGCGCCCCAGCCCGCCCGGGGGTGCCCGCCGCCGCCGCTCCGCCTCTTCTGCTCCCGCCGCCGCCGCCGCCGCTTCCCCGGGCCCGCGAGCCGGCCGCAGCGCCGCGCCGCCGCCCGCCCGCCGGCCTCGGCCGCGGCCAGAGCGCCACCTGCCGGGCGCGGCCTCCGCGCCGCCGAGGAAGCAGCGCCCCCTGCCGACCCGGAGCCGGCCGGAACTTCCCGCCCGGGACGCAGCGCCCCCTGCCGACCCGGAGTCTCCACGCCATGGCGAAGGACCGGCCCCTGGCCACCAACCCACACCTGGGCCTCCGCTGCCCGCACGCACGGACCCTCGACGCCAGGGCGAGGGGTGGCATGGACCACCCGGGACTCAGCCTCCTCTGCTGTAGAATCAGACTCTCCAGCTCAAGCCTTGAGTCTGATCCCAACCAGGCTCAGCTTGCCCTGCTGACTTGCCCCTCCTCGCTTGGAACACAGGGCTCCCACCCAAACTCTTGTCTCCACACCAGGGCCTGTGACTGACCCCACCCGCATCCAGAGGCCCCTGCTGGCCCATAGTCCATAGGCACACAGTGACCTCCTGCCTGCTCTATTCACTTGACCCCCAAATGTGGACCAGGGTCCCTTCCAGCCTGGACTTCTGCTGGGCCTTTTCTAAGCACAGTGGTTAGTTCAGTAAAAGTGATTAAGAATCAAAGAAACTATTAGGCCTACAAAAATGTGCACAATCACTTATTCCCTCCAAAGAGTTTATAACTTGGAGAAGCAAAGTTAAATCAGATAATGCAAGTATAAAACATTTTAGTAACACAAAGGGTGTTCACATGTGACAAAATCTCCAGCACCTTGCTCACTGTCCTTAGCCCAAGATGAAAGAAGTACAAAGAAGGATGAATTCAGCTTTCCCCCATTTCCCTCAGGTACAGTGAATAATCTGGAGATGGGAACAGAGTCTGGAAGGGGAGCACAGAGAAGAAATGATATTAATAATAGACATTGCAAAGAGTCTTATTCACCGCTCCCTGCACCCTCTGGCAGGCTTGCTGATTCTGTAACTGAGAGCCGGGCTTAGGTAGCAGCCAAATTTCCAGAGTCATCAGTGCCAGTTCTCTAGGGGTCAAAGGCAAAGCCAAAGATTAACACATTCATCTCTCTTTTCCAGCTGATGAACGGCTGCTCTGAGCCAGGGTGGGACGGCTCTACTCTCTCGGCAGCTGCAGCACCAAGCAGAACTGACCCTTGGCCCCAGACCCCCTCCCCCATGCTCCCAAAGCTGTCCCCAATCCTTCTAGGTTTCTGAGTCAGTCTTTTAGGTCCAGAAGTCTGTGTGCAAAGCAGAAAATTAGTCTGAATAGCTGGCCTGGTCAGGGTTCATGAGAATGGAACCAAATATTAATATATTTAATAAATTGACACATCAAACAACAAAAGGTTTTCAAACAATAAAGTGCTTTACAAATGGACATGACTGTAAATAAGGGTCATGGAGTTTATTTAATAAAGGTTATTCATCAAAGGCGTTTATAGGGATTTCCCTGCTGGTCCAGGGCTAAGACTCTGTGCTCCCAATGCAGCTCTCCCAGGTTCCATTCCTGGTCAGGGAACTAGATCTCACATGTTGCAACTCAGAGTTTGCATGCCTCAACCTAAAAGATTCCACATGCTGCAACTGGTCAGGGAGCTAGATCCCACACGCTGCAGCAAAGATCCAGGATTCTGTGTGCCACAATTATGACCCGTCGCAGCCAAATGAATAAAACAGATTTACAGCTGAGCCACCAAGGAAGCCCCCCGAAATTTAAAAAGATGTTTATAATAGAACATATGCGAGGTGATGAAGCAAACACATTACTACAGCTTTTGTTCTTCCTACCCTAAGGCTTTCTCTCCTGCCGCTCTTTCTGCCTAGAATAGTCCCTCTTCCTCTTCTCCGCCTGGCTGACCCCTAGTCATCTTTCACTTCTTGATTTAACTGCCACTTCTACAGGAAATCCTCCCAGATGCCCCCAGTTGGGGCAGCAGCTCCCTGTACTGGTCAAGATGCTTGATTTCACTGTCAGAAACCCAGCTCAGCTTGGTTAGGGCAAAAAAGGAATTTGTCGGACATCGCAACTAGCAAACCGAGGATGCAGCCAGAGCCAACAGCTACCTCTAGGCTCTGAACCTGCAACATCGCTCCTCTGCGGCTGCTGCTGAGTCGCTTCAGTCATGTCCAACTCTGCGACCCCATAGACGGCAGCCCACCAGGCTCCTCTGCCTCTGGGGTTCTCCAGGCAAGAACACTGGAGTGGGTTGCCGTTTCCTTCTCCAGTGCATGAAAGTGAGAAGCGAAAGTGAAGCCGCTCAGTCGTGCCCGACTCTTAGCGACCCCATGGACTGCAGCCCACCAGGCTCCTCCGTCCATGGGATTTTGCAGGCAGGAGTACTGGAGTGGGGTGCCATCGCCTTCTCCCATCACTCCTCTAGGTTGGCTCTATTTCCAAGTGATCTCTCTCTACCCACTGGCTGTGTTGGGTACCAGCTGACTCTCTTTAGCCTAGTTTAAGTCACACACCTGCCCCCAAGCCAATGGCTTGCAGGTGGGGGTTGGGGGGGAGAAGGATGCATAAACTGGCCAGGCTTGAGAATTTGCACTGATTACAAGAAAGCTTGGGAGAAGATGCCATAGAACCAGCAGCTGGGAACAGGAAAGGGTGATGCTCAAACAGTACCTGGGTTGGCAGTGGGGGGACTTCCCTGGGGGTCCAGTGGCTAAACTCCATGCTCCCAATGCAGGGGGCCTGGGTTTGATCCCTGGTCAGGGAACTAGATCCCACATGCTGCAACTAAAAAAGACCCCACATGCCACAAGAAAGATCGAAAATCCCATGTCCTGTAAGACCCAGTGCAGCCGATTTAATTATTTTAAAAAGCAGTGTCTTGGGAACACATGCTAATGAAGCAAAATCCATGGACATCCATCTCAGCATCTCAGAGGGTTAAGACCCTTGCAGCTTCCTATATGTCTCCTTGATAGCACACACCTCCATATTCAATTTCTCATTATCTGTTTAATGTCTGTCCCCTTCAGGACACTGTAAGCTCCTACAGGCAGGGACTGTCTCGTCTGTACCCTTGGGATTTTAAGTTATGGAGGTGACTGAGTGACATGGAGAGGCCAGTGCCACTGAGAGAAGGATTTATTACTTAGATTTCTTGAGAGAAGGAGGCACGCATGCCATGCAGAGCCATGCAGGAGCGTCAGGGTGGTCAGGAGGCAGAAGTGGGGGTGAGAGGAACACTCAGGATAGGGATTTTTTTTTTTTTTCAGGAAAGGCTAGGAAGTGTAGGGTAAACAGTTGAGGAGTGACTAGTGGGAGCAATTCCGATGGGCTCTGGGCGGAAGGGGCGGGCTCTAGTTGCCTCGCGTGTGTGCTCACTCATGTCCAACTCTTTACAACCTCACAGACTGTAGCCTGCCAGGCTCCTCTGTCCATGAAACGGTCCAGGCAAGAGTACTGGAGTGGGTTGCCATTTCCTACTCTACAGAATCTTTTCGACCCAGGGATCGAACCTGAGTCTCTTGCATCTCCTGCACTGGCAGGTAGGTTCTTCGCCACTGTGCTGCCTACGTAGCGCAGGTGCCTAAGGGCAGAGGAAATATCGGCGTGCTGCGTGAGAGTTATGTGACAGATAAGAGGAACTGGAGAACCATATGGAAGCAGGCGTGTCTTCTTATAAAGCGGTTGGGGCTGAAGATTCAGATGGGGTGGTTTGTGCACGAAAGGTGTTCTGCCTTCTACATCTCTAAGAACTGGCTAGCCTCTCCCAGGTCAGCAAAACTTTGAAGATGTCGAAATATCATGAGATAGACATGGAAAACAAACTTATGTTTACCAAAAGGGATGGGGGGGTGGGGGTGGGGAGGGATAAATCAGGAGTTTGGGATTAACATATATACATGACTATATATAAAATAATCAACGAAGACCTACCATATAGCACAGGGAACTATACTCAATAACCTATAATAATCTATAAGGACTCTGAAAAGGAATATATGTGTGTGTGTGGGGGGGGGTTGTGGGTGTGTATAACTGAATCACTTTGCTGTATGCCTGAAACTAACACACCATTATAGTATGGATGTGAGAGTTGGACTATAAAGAAAACTGAGTGCGAAAGAATTGATGCTTTTGAACTGTGGTGTTGCAGAAGACTCTTGAAAGTGGAGATCCAACCAGTCCATTCTAAAGGAAATCAGTCCTGGGTGTTCATTGGAAGGTCTGATGTTGAAGCTGAAACTCCAATCCTTTGGCCACCTGATGCAAAGAGCTGACTCGTTTGAAAAGACCCTGATGCTGGGGAAGATTGAGGGCAGGAGGAGAAGGGGATGACAGAGGACGAGATGGCTGGATGCCATCACTGACTCAATGAACATGAGTCTGAGTGACCTCTGGGAGTTGGTGATGGACAGGGAGGTCTGGCGTGCTGCGGTTCATGGGGTCGCAAAGAGTTGGACACGACTGAGCGACGGAACTGAACTGATACTTCAATTAGAAAATATAAAAATAAAATGTCAATGTAAAAAAACAGCATGAGATACAGAAAGTGAAAATCGTTATTGGTGCCGAGCCCACGTCTGGCTTGCACTCGTGGCAGCAGCCCAGGGAACGGGCTCAGTCAGTACCTGCATGCGTGCGGCTGGGCCCTCTCCCAAAAATCCAGGGAGGGGTGGACCGATGACCACTACACATCTCTGCAGACTCCACCGTGGAAGGGACAGCGAGGTGGCCAGGAGCTTCCTGAGAGAGCCTTTTTAAGACTGGGGCCTTTTCCAAAAGGGTAACACCCCCATCTTGGCACTTGCAGACAACAGTCACCTACTGGAACAGCAGAAGTTCATGAGACCAGGGTAGAAAACAACCGAAGAGAGTCTGGTGCCTCCGGAGCTTGTGCCATCTTGGCTTGTTGGCCGTCACTTCACGGGAGCCTGCCTGAACTCCCAACTGCATCGTCAGTTCAGGGATGATCTCACCGCTGTATCTGATTGCAGATCAGAGGAGAGGTGGATTCCATACTATTTAACAGTACGCAACAGTATGAGGGCTGCCTGGGGCTTGCGTGAGTTCAGTCACTGCCTCAGCCCTCACGGTAATCCTAGGAGGATGGGGCCTAGATCAGGAAGTATTTATTTGATCACGTGTCGTGTGGCTTTTATTCAGTCGCTAAGTCCTGTTTGACTGTTTGTGACCCCATGGACTGCGACACCCCGGTTTTCTCTGTCTTCCACTATCGTCCAGAGTTTGCTCAGATTCATGTCCATTGAGTCAGTGATGCAATCTAACCATCTATCTCATCCTCTGTCCTCCCCTTCTCCTCCTGCCCTCAATCTTTCCCAGCATCAGGGTCTTTTTCAGTCAGTCGGCTCTTCCCATCAGGTGGCCAAAGTATTGGAGCTTCAGCTTCAGCAACAGTCCTTTCAATGAATATTCAGGGATGGCTTCCTTTAGGATTGACAGGTTTGTGGTCCAATAGATACCAGTTTCATAAAGGCTTGGCAAAAAGAATTCATTAGAAAGCATGGGGGGTGTGTCTCATGGATAGACCTGAAGGGCAGGAAGTGCAATGCTTCCCTGGCACCTGACCTGCACATGTGGCCCCTTATCCAGCCACCACCAGGTCCCCTCCTCTCCCACCTCAGCAGGCAGGCGGGACCCCTGAAGCATGCTTATTCCCAAACCTGAGTTCCAAGACAGATGATCTGATTGGCCCAGCTCCAGTCAGAGGCCGGTCTCTGGTCCAACTGGCCAAGTGGGCGGGGTTACACCTTCCAAACATGAGCTAGGGTCCAACCTTGCTGGTTGGGTAAAGGTAGGCACACGCATCTTCTACAGTGGAAGTTAACCCCCTTGGCTGAGTGGGGGTTATACTAGACACATTTCTAGTATATGGTCAGCCTGCTCCAGGCTCATGTCTTAACCTCTGCTACTATAACAAGAAAGAGCCTTTGTATTCCATTACAAGTTAATCACTAAAGGGATATTGGCTATAAGCTTAAATTACACATAATGGCTCATCTCGGGGAACTCTGCCTCCCAGGTAATGAGCACTGAGCTAAAATACCCCCTCGCTTTTTTTTTTTTTTTTTCAGTTCACAGGAAACCTCCTGACCAGACCCAGTTGGTAAATGACTGCAGAAAGGAAGAAATGAACACATCCCCTTGGGAGGCTGACTGGCAGGAACCAGGCAATGTTTTTTACTCCCTCCCCTTCTAGTATAAAACAAGCCTGAATTCTAATACAGGCAAGATGGTTCTCTGGGGCACACATCCATCATCTTCTCAGTTTGCTGGCTTTCCAAATAAAATTGCTATTCCTTGCCCCAACAACTCGTGTCTCAGTTTATTGGCCTGTCGTGTGGCAAGCAGCATGAGCGTGGACTTGGTAACACTTGAATTTCCCTAACCCAGACTTCTCCTCCAGCGTCTCACAGTACATTCCATGACGCTCCAACTGTGTTCAGTTCAATTCAGCTCAGTTCCATTCTATTCACAGAGACCTCATGTCCTTGGTGTACCAGCCTCATGAGAAAAACAAAGACGAACAAGTCCTGGGTCCAGGTCTCTGGGAGCTCTAAGGGAGTTGGGGGTGGGACTCTCGATCCCTCCAAAACTCCTCTATGAGACTGGCTGTGATGGACGTTCCAGAGGGGTGCGGGGGGCGGGGTGTGTGAGCCCACCATGCTGTCTGGCTGTGAGGGTATTTATCTCAACTCAGAGAATCAGAGCAGTCCGAATAGAGGAGACAAATGCTTTCATGACTTTGAAGGGCACTGGGGATCCGTTTTCACTGAGATTTTACTCATCATTCATGACTATGAGCGTGAGTCCCCCACAGCCCCCTTCCTTCCACGTGGCTTCATTCCCCATCTGGTTTCAGGGCTCAGGAAACTGGGGAAATGTCCGCAGACATCCTCCAAAAGCTGGAGACAGATGTCGGGGTCAACTCTGCCCTTTCTAAATGTGGCACTGCTCAGAGACTTCCCTGGTGGTCCAGGGGGATAAGAATCCGCCTGCTAATGCAGGGGACATGTGTTCGATCCCTGGTCTAGGAAGATTCTACATGCTGAGGAGAAACTAAGCCCGTGTAGAGCTTGTGCTCCACAACAAGAGAAGCCACCACAATGAGAAATCTGTGCACTGCAATGAAGAATAGCCCATTTGCCTCAACTAGAGACAGCCCATGCAAAAGCAATGAAGACCCAGCGCAGCCATATTAAAAAAAAAAAAGTGGCATCTCCCAGACTGACCCCAGCAGAGCAGGAAGGACACTGGCTTCATGGTACTTTGGCTTTTTCTCAGCCAAGTTGGGGCTTCCCTGATATCTCAGTTGGTGAAGAATCTGCCTGCAATGCACGAGCCCCTGGTTTGATTCCTGGGCTGGGAAAATGCCCTGGAGAAGGGAATGGCTACCCACTCAGTATTCTTGGGCTTTCCTTGTGGCTCAGCTGGCAAAGAATCCACCTGCAGTGCAGGAGACCTGGGTTCAATCCCTGGGTTGGGAAGATCCCCTGGAGAAGGGAATGGCTATCCACTCACAGTATTCTGGCCTGGAGATTTCACAAAGATGGTCACAAAGTGTTGGACACGACTGAGCAATGGTCACTTTCAGGTAAGTTACCAGACTTCTTGTTCTGGGTACTCAAAAGCTGGTCTGAAACACGGGATTTCCCTAGTGGTTCAGTGCTTAAGACTTCGTGCTCCTGATGCAGGGGGCCTGGGTTTGATCCCTGGTCAGGGAACTAGAGCCTGAATGCTATAATTAAGACCCAGCACAGCAACCCCCCCCCCCCCCGAAAAAAAAAGCTGGGTATGAAAGACACATTTTTCAGTCCTGACACATAAGGTAACTACAGCCTTGACAACTGATTAAAACGGGATGGTTGAGCACGCAGCCGAAGCCCGCCAGCGTGAGAGGCCTGGGTGCCGTCTTCTCAAGCAGCTCAGCGAATCTGACAGATGGCCTGCTGGAGGAGGAAGTTATGCAAGAGGTGAGTAAACGGTGATCAGCAAATAGCAGAAGCACAGAAACGCACATCTCTCCTGCCCCCTAGTGAACATTTAGAATTCTAAACTCTGTTGGCTCAAAGCCGTTTTTAGAAAAGCACTGTACTATCATTCTGTAAATCTTTAAGAAAAATATGTGCCATCGTTGTGCGAAATAACAGACATCCAAAAGTGACAGTCTCCCTTTCCCTCACGAGAGGGAACAACCTCATGTATATCTTTCCAGATTTCTCTATATTAAAAATATTGGGTTGGCCAAAAAGTTCGTTCAGGTTTTTCCATACCATTCCATCTTAAGGAAAATCCTGAATGAACTTTTTGGCTAACCCAATATATTCGTTCCATCACCTGGAACTCCCATCATCTGGTCCCATCACTTTATGGTAAATAGATGGGTAAACAGTGGAAACAGTGACAGACTATTCTGGGGGGCTCCAAAATCACTGCAGCCATGAAATTAAAAGACGCTTGCTCCTTGGAAGAAAAGTTATGACCAACCTAAACAGCATATTAAAAAGCAGAGACATTAGTTTGCCAACAAAGGTCCGTCTAGTCAAAGCTACAGTTTTCCAGTAGTCATGTATGGATGTGAGAGTTGGACTATAAAGAAAGCTGAACGTCTAAGAATTGATGCTTTTGAACTGTGGTGTTGGAGAAGAAGACACTTGAGAGTCCCTTGGACAGCAAGGAGGTCCAACCAGTCCATCCTAAAGGAAATAAGTCATGAATATTCATTGGAAGGACTGATGCTGAAGCTGAAACTCCAATACTTTGGCCACCTGATGCGAAGAGGTGACTCATTTGAAAAGACCTTGATGCTGGGAAAGATTGAGGGTAAGAGGAGAAGGGGATGACAGAGGATGAGACAGTTAGATGGCATCACCGACTTGATGGACATGAGTTTGAGTAAACTCTGAGAGTTGGTGATGGACAGGGAGGCCTGGCGTGCTGCTGTCCATGGGGTCTCAAAGGGTCGGACACGACTGAGCGACTGAACTGAACTGGACTGAATATACCCATGCACACACTTAAGGGTTTGTTGTTGTTTTTTTTTTTAATGAATTGGTTTAAAAGCTACAAATCATTTGGGGTGACCAAAGCTGGCTAGATGCTCACCAAGACCACTGCTGCCACATGGCCAGCCTCCTCCTGCTGTGAGGAGTGGCCGTATATGTTCAAGGTCGGATAATGACATGTGGTTAAAGTAATGATTGTCATTTCCATGCCCAGCCCATGAAAACCTCCCACACCTGATTCTGTGCTCTCCCTCTCTTCTCTTTCTGTGGTGGTGAAGGTGGAAGACAGAAGAAGGCTGTCCTTGAATGGTTGCCTGGAGCAGAGCATTGCTCCTTCTCACAGACCTGCATGGGACTGAGGATATCGATAGATAGATAGATATTTTAAAGCAATGTACTATCATTTACATACATATGTATGTATAGTACAGACATATGGGCTTCACAGGTGGCTCAGAGATAAAGAAACTGCTTGCGAATGCAGAACACACAGGAGATGGGGGTTCTATCCCTGGGTCGGGAAGATCCCCCGGCAGAGGGAATGGCAATCCACTCCAGTAATCTTGCCTGGGAAATCCTACGGACAGAGGAGCCTTGTGGGCTACAGTCCAAAAGGTCCCAGAGAGCCACACTTGCACAATAAAAAAAAAGCTAGAAATAGCTTTTCTCGACTAGGAGGCTAGAGGACACACATATACCATCAAGTAAATCACTAATGAAAATAAAGATGTACATTAAATCCCCCGTGAAGTCCATGGGATCGCAAAGAGTTGGACAGGACTGAGCGATTGAGTATGCACGCATACATACATAGGAAGACTGAACATCTTTCTTGCTAATACATACAAATCCTCCTGATACTTTGTAAAAGCTGTGTAGCATTCCACTGTATGAATGTATAAGAATGTATTTAAGCATCTTCTTCTTGATGAACACTTATGTTTCCAATATTTTAAAATCATAAACAAAGCTGCAATAAATGCCAAGGTCAGTGTGTCTCGTGTGTGTGCTTGCTGTTGCTTCGGTCATGTCCGACTCTTTGTGGCCCTATGGACCGCAGCCTTGGAGTGGAAGACGTACATCATTGAGTCCAATGTGTCCCTGAGCAGATGGGGAAACTGAGGCCTGGGGCAGGGCAGGATTGGCCCTGCCTCCTTGAAGGTGGGAGGGGTTTGAGGATGAGCCCCCTTCTGTCCTGAACCACGCCAGGGGTGTCCCGGAGCTCTGGCGACCTCACACACAACACAGCAGGGAGGGGGGCCCGGCTCGGCTCACAGGGTCCGAGCTTCCTCACGCTCCAGTCGGTGATCCTGCAATGTTGCCCTGAATGGGGAGGGGCTGAGAGCCCCACGGGGATGGCTCAGGGGCCCGCAGCGGCCAGGCCTGGTGATGAGAGAGGGGCAGGCCACTGGGGCTTGAGGATGCAGCCCTGTCTGGGGGGACAGACCCTGCCCAGGCCCCGGGCCACCCACAGCAGAATGGGCTCTGGTTGTGACACGTGGGGTAGGGAGGGGTGGGCAGATGCCCCCAAGCTCACAGCTGGACACTGGGGACTGGAGGACACAGTCTGCACCTGGGGCGGTGCGGTGGCGGGGGGGAGGCTGTTCCTCCCTTCCCCCCGACCCAGCTGTCACCCTCTTTCCACAGCTCCCCCTGGCACCTTGTCATGGACTCAGCTGTGTCTCCCCTCAAATTCACATGTTGAAGCCTTAGCCCCCAGGACCTCCACATTTGTATTTTGGGCTGTAATTAATTGACTGTATTAATTTGACTGTATTTGGAGACACAGGGCCTTGAAAGTTGATGACATCAAAATGAGGCCGTTAGGGTGACCCCTAGTCCAATTCTGTCGCTGTTTAGCTGCTAAGTCATGTCCGACTCTTTGTGACACTGTGGACTACAGCCCGCCAGACTCCTGTCCCTGGGGATTCTCCAGGCAAGAATACTGGAGTGGGTTGCCATGCCCTCCTCCCAGCCTAGGGCTCGAACTCAGATCTCTTCTATCTCCTGCACTGGTGGGCGAGTCCTTCACCACTGGCACCACCTGGGAAGCCCGTATCTTGCACGTTCATGTTATTGTTTCTGCAGGCAGGTTCTTATTCCCTATTGTTTTAGATGAGGGCACAGACACACGAGAACCTGGGCAGCGGAGAACAACATGGAATAGTTACCCTTGGTTATGAAATGTACTTGGAGAGGCAGTAGAATGCGATGTTTCAGATCCTTGAAGAAAGAAAGAACTGGGTCCCAGTTCTGGTCCTGCTCCTTGCTAAGCAACCCTGTACAAGTGACTGAACAGCTTTAAGCCCCAGTTGACTCATCTGTGACATGAGGGTACTGCTCGTGCCTGCCTCATATTGGCGCATCGGTAAAATGGGAATAACAAATTGGGGTCATGAGTATCTATCTCATAAACTGACCAAGGTTGAGTAATGAAGAAAGGAAGGAGGGACAGTCATCCCTGAAGGATGGAAACAAGCAAGGTAGCCTTATGACTGTCCTAGCTTAATGCCTGGAGAGTTTCCAGGCCATGGAGCAGGGAGAGGGACCCAGGCAGAGCCGCAGGGACCCCCTGAGGTGAGATGACAATGCTGAGTCTGTGGAGAGCAAGGCAGACAGTTCACAAGACAGAGGGGAGATGAACAAGGAGCTTCAGGGCAACCTTATAAAACTGGGCATGGGGGAGACAGGGCAGACTGTGTTTCCTGCTCCGGGGGAGGACAGAGGAAGGGGCTGAGTCTCATGGGTCCGTTTTCTCCTTCTAAACTCACCAACCAGGGGGCTTCCCTGGTGGGCCAATGGTTGAGTCTGCCTTGCAATACAGGGAACGCTGGTTCCATCTCTGGTCCAGGAGGACTCCACGTGCCTCGAGGCAACTGAGCTGGAGCCTCACAGTTACTGAATCTGAGCACCCTAGAGCCTGTGCTTTGCAACAAGAGATGACACAACAGTTAGAAGCCGGGGCATCACAGAGAGGAGCCCGGATTGGCCGGAACTAGAGAAAGCCCGTAGGCCAACGAAGACACAGGGCAGCCTAAATAAGCAAATGAATGAACAAACAAAAAACTCACCAACCAGATTGAGCAACTCCTCTCCAGGGGTGGAGGCGAAGGGAGTGCAGGCAGGGGCAGAGACGCTAGGGGTTTATGCAATCCCAGCTCTATCTAGAAGGAAGAGTGTGGAAGAAGACAGGAGAAGCAGAGGTACTGTAGACCACTGATCCCTCAACACGCTCTCCTGCCGGCTCTGGGATTATTCTGAGAGCTGGGTCTGGATCCTCGGTTCCTGTACCCATCTGCCTGTCACAGGATCTGCTCAGTGGACCCATTTGCTGTTGTCTTGGTTGATTATTTATCTTGCTGGATAACAAACTGTCTCTGCATTTCGTGGCTTAAACCAGTGCAGCTCCTGGGTACCAGTAAGAGTTCACCTGGGTGGCCAGCATCTGATCTTGATGGCATCCGCCAGGGGCTGGATTTGGAGGATTCATTTTCCAACGGGTTTCTCCAGGAACCTGCTGGGCCTCTCTCTCTGTCTCCACAAGGCTTGGGTTTCTCGCAGAACAGGGGGCTAGGGGAAGATGCACTTGGAACATGGTGGCTGACCCCAGAGAGGCTGGAAGCAGAAGCTCCTAGGACAATTAAAGGCCACTCGGGGGACCTGACTGGGCTTGGCTTCCACCCCTGTGATTCTATTGGTCAAGCCTTCCATCCCTGTGTTCTATTGGTCAAGCCTTCTATCCTTGTCGTCTATTGGTCAAGCCTTCCATTCCTGACATTCTATTGGTCAAGTCTCCCATCTGCCATTCTACTGGTCATTTTCCATCCCTATGTCCCATTGGTCAAAGCTGTCCCAGGATCTGCCCAGATTCAAGTGGGTGGAGGAACGGACTGCACCTCCTGATGGGGGTTGGCAAAGTCACTAAAAATGACCATGTGGGACAGAAGATGATGTCCTGATCATCTTGGGGAGGTTCATCTGCCACAGCCCCTGCTTCCAACCCCGAGTGGACTCCACTTCCAGCTCAGATTTCCTCCTGAGCCCCCCATGGCCTGCTGAACTTCTGCCCGAGGCTGGCTTGTAGGCAGCTCAGACTCAAAATGTCCAAACCTGGACCCAGCCTTTCAGCCCCTGAACCTGCTTCTCCTCCAGGGGTTTCCTATTCAGAAAGTGCCATCTTGCTCCACGGGTTGCCAAATTCAGAAGCCTGGGCATCCATCTCGCCTCTGCCTTCTTTCAGCCCCCCACCCCACAATTACAAATGCCCAGAGGCTCTCCTTTCCCCTGCCATCCCACCTCGCCACTCTCCTTGCTCCTCACCTGGGCCTTCATCTCACACCAGTGTTATTCCAACAGTGCCCTAATGCTCCCCCTTCATTCTTGTCCTTCTCACAATTGTTCTCTACGGTGAGGCCAGAAAAATCTTCCTGCTACAGCTGATGGTGTCAACCTCCCCATTAAAAAGCCTCAGCCCATCACCCTTAGCAGAAAGTACCAATGCCCTCTCTCATCTTCAACCTCAACTCTCCATCAGGCCCACCAGACACACCCGGGACCCCTGGCCACCCTCAACCACTTGAGCTTTCTGAGTGTGCTGGGCTCTCCTGCTGTTTCTGGACCTTGGCCACTTCTGTCCCCTTCACCGAGGACTCTGCCCCCCACCCCTCCCTCCATCCTTGTTGAGATGGCTCCATCTCTTCCTTCCAGTCCCACTTGAAATGTGACCTTTGAGAAATCCACTACTTTGGAGCTTATCACTCAACTAAAACAATATTTTACCAGGCAAGATAGGATGTATGCACAGTAAACAGCATGCATTTAAAGTGTATGAGTTTTGAGAGATGTACACACCTGTGAAATCACCATCAATAATCAAGGTACAGAACATTGCCACCACTCCCAGAGCTCTCCTCATGCCCTTGGCATTGACCTCCTTCATCCAACCAGCCCCGGGCAATCACTGACCTGCTTCCCGTCACTCTAGATTCTTCTCCATTTCCTAGAATGTGATCTAACGGAATCATACGCATGTGTCCTTTCTGGTCATGTTTCAGTTTCATACTTTCTTGTTTGCTTTGGGGGCATCTACCCCTAAAAGGGTGCAAGATACACAAGGACGGGTTTGTGCCATGTGTGTTTACACTGTGCACAAGGCCTGACACACAGTAGGTGCCCATGAATATTTGCTGACTTAATCAACAGACACCAAGACCTTAGGGAGCCTCTCTGGGGCAGGAGCTATTTTTCCAGGGAGATCTTGAGTCTCTCTAGCCAACCAAGAGAGCAGGGAGCATGTTAACACAAAATTGTCTTCTTGGGGGCTTCCCTGGTGGCACAGTGGAGAAGAATCTGCCTGCCAATGTAGGGGAGGTGGGTTCGATCTCTGGTTCAGGAAGATTCCACACGCCGTGCAGCAACTAAGCCTGTGGGCCACAACTGCCGAGCCTGAGCTCTAGAGCCTGCGAGCTGCAACTACCAAAGCCAGAGCACCTTAGGGCCCGTGCTCTGCGATGAGAGAAGAGTTCTTCACTTGCACCGCAGGGAAGAGTAGCACCTGCTCGCCGCAACTAGAGAAAGCCCAGGCAACAGTGAAGACCCAGTGCAACCGAATACATATATACATTTAAAACACAGTCCTAGCTCTCTGTTGTAAAAACAGAGAATTGTCTTCTTGGAAATCCCCAGCCTGTTCTGGCAATCCCCACCCCCCACCCCCACCCCCCAAACCCCCAGCGTGACATCTGGTAGACCCACAGTTCCCAGCTCACAGCTTCCTTTTGGAAGTCACCTTCTTTTAACTGTTTTTTTCTGGTAAAATATACAGAACATGACATTTACCCCCGTGACCATTTTCAAGTGCACAGTTCAGGGCCATGAAGTCCATTCACGTTGCTCTGCGACCATCCCCACCACCCATTTCCAGGACTCTTTCATCTCGCCAAACTGAAACTCTGTCCACATTAACGCTAACTCTCCATTCTATCCGTCACCCTTACCCCCAGCCCCTGGCAAACACCATTCTGCTTCCTGTCTGCATGAACTTGACTACTCCACGCATCTAAGTAGAATCGTACACTATTTGTCCTTTTGTGTCTGGCTTCTTTCACTTAGCATGATGTCCTCAAGGTTAGTTCATCCATTTTGTGGCATGCGTAACGTCTCACGAATTTCCTTTTTAGGGTTGAATAATAATAATATAGTTATTTATTACATAATTAAACGTATAATTGTATATTACATTGTATAATAATAAATATAATATAACCAACAGAAAATAACATGCAATAAATAAATGTAACAGAATTAATATATAGTTGTATGATAATAAATATAATTAACAAATATAACATCTTATAGAATATAATTGCAATATTATATATAACTTAATACTTACATATTGTATACAATGGGCTTCCCTGGTGGCTCGAATGATAGTTTGCCTGCAATGCAGGAGACCCAGGTTCGACCCCTCGGTCAGGAAGATGCTCTGGAGAAGTGAATGGCTACCTACTCCAGTATTTTTGACTGGAGAACTCCATGGACAGAGGAGCCTGGCATTAATATATAATTATATAATAAAATAGATGTTATACTTAATATTAATTTGGGCTTCCCTGGGGGCTTAGAGGGTAAAGCATCTGCCCACAATGTGGGAGACCTGGGTTCGATCCCTGGGTAGGGAAGATCCCCTGGAGAAGGAAATGGCAACCCACTCCAGTACTCTTGCCTGGAAAATCCCATGGACGGAGGAGCCTGGTAGGCTATAGTCCATGGGGTTGCAAAGAGTCGGACACGACTGAGTGACTTCACTTCTTCTTAATATTAACTATATTTATTATGTAAAATATTTATAATTATTTATTATAATATATAACACTTAATAGCATTATATTTAACATGATATTTAATGTATGTGCTATGTTAATGTCTAATATATTTAATTATATAATAATTATATATGTATTATTATGATTATATATTTTTGTTCCTTTGTTTTTTGTTTATCCATTCATCCCCTGATGGACTCTTGGGTTGCTTCCACCTTTTGGCTATTGGGCATAATGCTTCTGTGAACACGAGTACACAAATATGTCTCGGTCTCTCTGCTTTCAACTATTTTGGGTATAACCCAGAAGGAGAGTTGCCAGATCATATCGTAATTCTATTTTTAATTTTCTGAGGAAGCACTGTACTGTTTTCCATAGGGCTGGACCTTTTGACATTCTCACCTTCAGTGCACAGGGGTTCCAATTCCTTCGCATCTTCACCAACACCTGTTATTTTCTGTTTTGTTTTTTTGTTTTGTTTTGTTTTTCTTTTCATAATGGCTGTGAGGGAAAGTCAGCTTCTGAGAGCTGCCTTGTTCCTTGTCAAGGACTTCTCCCAAGAGAACCCTGATCTCTGAGCCACACAGATCTCAGTCCTGAGAAATCTCAGCTCTGTTCCAACAGTGATCCCACAACTTGAGAGTCACCAGTGGAAACCTGAGGCAGTTTTGACTTTTCGGTGTCAAATGGGTCTTCACTCAACAAACATGTATGACGAGTGTAACTCAGACAGGGCCTGGGCCCATGGCGGGACCTGGCACCCCAGCTCAGGTTGGCCCTCCTCTGCCTGCACCATAAGGGATTCCATGGAGACATCTTGTTCACCTGGACGATGAGGGCTGGACCAAGAATAAACCTCCTTGCTGGCTCCTCTTGGCACCCATCCTTGTTCTCCTCTCTGCTTCCATCTGATTTTCACTCTACACTATCTTGTCTTATTTTATGAACCCTGTAAGCCAGTTTTAATTAGGTTTTCCTCCCAGCACAAGGCAGAACATAAATATAAATAAATGAGAAATTGAAACAAGAGGGGCCTGTGGATATAATTAGCAGGAGTCTAATTTTAAGCTGACTTAATCAAAATACCCTGTTAGGAAGTCTTGGAGATATAATAGTCCCAAGCATCACACCTACCTTCATGCTCATGACCCCCGTGAGTGGCGCCAGGACCAGCTCTTCCCAGCGGCCCCCTGCAAGGTCTTCCCATGGGCATGGGATTGTCCATGGATGACGACACTGTTCCCCATCACCATGCGGCCTGCTGCCGTCTGTGCAGATCCTGGCCCCCATCTTGCCCTCCTTCCCTCCTGTAGGTGAACTGGCAGTGTGGTCTGTGTTTCCTGCTTCTCCCATCCTCCCAGGGACCCTTGCCAGCCAGGCTTTCCTGCTTCTGCCAACCAGCTCTTGTCTGCCTCCCTGTTCCAGGCCTCTGGCACCTGGTTGCTCCCCCAGCACCCCCAAACATCTTTATTACTTTCCCGGTTTATAGAATGAACACGTTTGTTGTAATAGTTTTCAGTAACAGAACTTAGGAGAGTGGAAAAAGGAGAAAATCATCCTAAACTCCACAATTCTGTGACCATCACTATTAACATTTTGGCAGGGAACCTTTCAGACCTGTTTCCCAAAGTGTGTCCCTTTGAACAATAGCCCTGAGAAATGCTCCTTAGGGAATAAAAGGGATCCCATAGTCAAAAGTACCTAGGAAAGGGACTTCTGTGGTGGCCCAGTGGTTAAGACTTCACCTTCCAATCAGGGGTGTGGGTTTGACCCCTGCTGGGAGTCGAGATCCCACATGCCTCTCGGCTGAAAACCAAAACAGAACGGAAACAATATTGCAGCAAATTCAATCAAGACTTAAAAAATGATAGATTAAAAAAAAAAAAGAAACTTCCCAGGAAGAGCTACATTGTACTCACAGAGCATCACAGATCATAAGCAAGGCAAAGACACTGAATTCAGCTTCCTTAAAATCCTTCAGAATAACCCCAGGAACCCAGATTGGAAAACATTGTTTCAAGGTCTTTCCTAAGAGCTGACTCCATATACAGGCATCAAAGCACTCTTTTTAAGAAAGCTTTACAAAAAATCAGAATATACTAAATAGCCCTTTTGTAAGATTTTATCATTCATTTTCCTATGTTAATAAGGATATATCATCAGTGCAATTTTAAAATGAAGTTTGATAGATAATAAATGCACATGAATTGAGAACCCAGACATAGATCCCACAAGTATGCCTACCCAAGTTTAGACAAAGGTGCAAAAAAGAATTCATTGGAAGAAATATAGCTTTTTAAACAAATGGTCCTGGAGCAAGCGACCATTCATATGCAAAAATATGAACATCAACTTAAATCTCATACGTGGTACAATATTAGCTCAAAATGGATCAAAGACAGACAAAAAATGTGGGACTATAGAACTTTTAGAGGAAATAAAGGGAAAACCATTTGGATCTAAAGGCCATTTTAAGGGAGTGAAAATACTAACCATAAACGGAGAGAAAACATTTGCAAACCTTGTATCTGCTGAGGGACTAGTGTGCAGAATATGTAACACTCTAAAATCAACTTTAAAAAATGAACAATCCAGTTAGAAAAACGGGCAAAAGACATGAAAAGAGGCTATGCTAATGACAAGAAAGCAAATGAAAAGATGTTCAACATCATTAGCCATTAGGGGAATGAAAATTAAAGCTACAATTCAGTGTCACTACATGCCTATCAGAATGGCAAAAATGAAAAAAACGGAGAGCCCCCAATTCTGGTGAGCGTGCAGAGAAACTGGCTCACTTACACATTGCCGGTGGAAATGGAGCGTGGCACAGCCCTCTAGAAAACAGCTGGGCAGTTCTTACAGACCTAAACGTGCAACAAGCATATCACTGGGCAGTTACACCCCTGGGCACATACCCCAGAAAAACGAAAACGAGTGTTGACACAGAGACCTGTGCGCCATGGAAAGGATTCAGCAATAAAAAGGAATGAACTCGATATGCACAACAGCTGGATGGACCTCCGGAGAACTCCACTGAATTTTAAAGGGCCAGTCCCCCAGAGCTCTATATTGTATGATTCCCTGTATATGAAGCTTGTGGAATACAATTCTTGTAAGGGTGAAGAACAGATGAGTGGTTGCCAGCAGTTAAAGAGGGGGCTGGAGGGAAGTGGGAGTAACTGAAAGGAAAGCAGGTTGGGTCGTTGCGGGATGAGAACGCCGTGCATCTTGTCTGCGTGGACGTCAGCATCGTGGTCCACATGCTGCACTAGAGTTGACCTGCTGTGCAAGACATTAGCCATTTGGTAAAGCATACTTGGGCTCTTTCTGTGTCATTTCTTGTAATTACAGGTGAATCTAGTTATTTCTAAATAAAATATTAAAAAGAAACCAACGTATTTAGACAATGAAAAGTAGGTTCTCCCCTTCCCCAGGAGCAGCCACTGATCAATTTCTGCGCCTCTGTGTTTCACTGACTGGATGTGCCATATTTTATTGCAGTGGTCCCCAACCTTTTTGGCACCAGGAACCAATTTCATGGAAGACAATTTTTCCATGGACTTCCAGGGGGATGGTTTCAGGATGATTCAAGCGCTTTATGTTTACTGTGTCCTTTATTTCTAAAGGGTTTCCCTGGTGGCTAAGATGGTGAAGAATCTGCCTGGAATGCAGGTGACCCGGGTTTGATCCCTGGGTCAGGAAGATCCCCTGGAGAAGGAAATGGCTACCCACTCTGGTATTCTTGCCTGGAGAATTCCATGGACAGAGGAGCCTGGCGGGCTATAGTCCATGGGTCAGCAGAGTCAGACACGACTGAGCGACTATCACTTTCATTTCACTCATTTACAACCTAATGCTGCCACTGATCGGACAGGAGATACCAGTCCGTGGCCCAGAGGTTGGGGACCCCTGCTTTATTGGGCCAATTTCATGCTGTTAGAGCTTACATTGTTTCTAAATTTACCATTACAAGCCATGTTATTATGAGCATCCTTGTGTATATGTCTTTGCTAGAAGTGACATTTCTGGGTCAGGAAATACCCATATGTGGAATGTTGATACATGTTGCCATATTGTCCCCTAGAAAGATTGTATCAATTTACACTTTCCCTTGATGAGTTTGTCCTCTGACTGCACAATCCCTCTGTCTCCTCATTAAGCCACACTTTAAGAAAGGGCATAGCCAATAAAAATTCCAGATAAACTTTATTTCTACATTACATACAATCCAGGATGTCAGAATGAAAACAAAGGCACATCTTCCTTATTTACAAATTCCTACGCGGCAAATGCATCAACTCATCACTTGGGCTGTTCTTTTTTTTTTTTTTTTTTTAATGAAAAGACAATGCTCTAGATTTTAGAAAGATCAACCATTCCTAGCTTTGATATGACATTTCCTTTGGTCTTCACCTGACAAGTCTTGAAATCCTGTCTACCCTCACTTTCGCTGCTCTGAAAAGCAAACCATGAAGCCTCTCGTTTGCTAGAGGGGGAAAAATTAATTGTCACAGTTGTCCAGGCCCAGAAAGTGTGACTAAGACAACCCGAAGGTCAGTGCTAAAAGGAACATCCTTTAGGCTTGACAAAGTCGGTCCTGGGCCAGAGAGAGTTCACCGGCGGCTCCCTGTACTGTTCCTTATCGATTGGGAGGGCTTGGTCAAGCTACTTATCAATAAATGTGTCCTTGAGAGTGAAATGGGTGCAATAATAGTGACCAGGCTTGTAAGGCAGGGAGTGATGCCTTCACAGGAAGGATGGAGAAAGGAAGTTCCAAGTAAGAGAGATGATTCATAGAACATCAGCTGATCAAGGGAGAGGGCAGGGCCGGAAGACAGTGCTCCTGACTCCCACCCAGCTGTCGGGACTTCCCTGCTGGTGTAGTGGTTAAAGAATCCGCCTCGCGATGCAAGGGATGTGGGTTCAATCCCTGGTGGGGGAGCTAAGGTTCCACGTGCCGAGAGCAACTAAGCCTGAGCACTGTGACCACTGAAGTGCATGCACCCCCAAGCCCGTGAGCCGCAACTAGAACCCGTGTGCCGCAACGAGCGATCCCGCACGACGCAATCAAGACCCGACACAGGAAAAAAGAAAAAGCCAGCTGTCCCTAAAGTAACGCTGAGCCTTCCCACTTGTAAAGTTAAGGGAGGGAAAGTAAGTTGCTGAGTAAGCGCTCAAGAAACGACACAGCATGGTGATCCACAGGCGTGCCATGCTTTCACCATTGTATCCATAAGCAGCCTGCTGTGTTGTAGACAGAAGGCTCAAACCCCCACATCCTTTTCCCAACCCATGGGACTTTGGTGCTGTCAGTGTCCGACCCCGCTACCAAATGTGCCTTCGTGCAAAATCTGCAAACCAGAATCTGCACTCACAGCTTTTTTTCTTTAATTAAAATAGCTTTTATTGCCTTTTTTTTCCATATTGAAAAAACTATAACACTTTCATTATAGGGGGAAAATGATGAAAATTACAGAGAAGCAAAAAGAAAGGGGCAAAAAGCCACCATCCTATTCTGCAGCTTTGAACTAGGAAATCAATTAAATATATTTCAGGAAAGGAAGCCATCTAGCAGGATCCTTTGGGGTTTTCAAAACAGTGAATAACGGCCAGCCTCCCCGGGATCCTGTCTGTGCTTCACACGAGTGGTCTCTGCGGGGCCCTACAGCCATCCCCAGGCCCCTCTGGCCTCAGAGTCCCACCCACCACTGCCCTGCACTGCCCATCACTCCTCCCCTCCCTCTGTGTCTGTTGGCTTTCATTAATGAAGCAGGATAATCTTAAGTGTACACCTTGATGACTTTTCACAAGTGTGTGCACCAGTATAGCCATCATCCAGAACAAAATCTAGAGTACACACAGCCCCCCCTTGCACAGGCTCCCCCAACTTCTTGGAGACAACTCCTATTCTGACCCCCACCATCACAGATTCACTTAGCCTGGTTTTGAATTTCATGTAAATGGGAAGTCTGGGTCTTTCCATTGCTCAACATTATGCCTATGAGATTCACTTATGCTATACATGTAGCCCCTTTTCATTGCTGCCAAATATTCCATCACAGGAACCGTATAAGACTGCCACAACGTAACTCATCCATTTTACTGCTGATGGACATCTGAGTTGTTTCCAGGGTTGAGCTATTACAGCTAAAGCAGCTGTGGGCATGGTGCTTGTCTGTCTGTGGACAGAGGGTGTGTGTTTCCTGAGTCCAGGTGCTGATACAGGAATGGACATGCTGGGTGTATGCATGTATTCCGAGCTTCGGCAGGCACTGTCAAACACTGCCGCCAGGCGGTGCCTCAGTTAACACTCCTGCCTGTCTGTCCGCTTTCAGAATGTGCCGTGGTGACGCAGCTAATCATGAAGCTTACACTGTAGAGTTCCACTGCCACTCTAAACTCCATTTAAGGGACAGAGACACCGTATGCCTTGCAATTCTATTTTCCTTCTTCCCTATTTATGCCACCTCCACAGGGTCCATACATACACGCGCACGCACACACCCACCCTGAGCCAGGCACCTGAACAGGGATTCCCCGGTGCCCGTGATCCAGCCTGATTTCTAGCCACGCCCTCTCTCCAGCTCCTGCGAGGTCTTGCAGGCTTCTCCCACTCATGTCCTGGATGTGGGGGTGGTGGTCACTGTGTGGTCCCGCCCCCATAGCACCGGGCAACGGAACGTCTCTGCAGCTCTAGGATGTGAAGGGCAAGGGCGAGCGTCCCTCTGGACAAGCAGGGCTTTGGTCGGAATCCCGCATGGAGCCACTAGAGGGCGACACAGCCCCGCAGAAGCACCACCTGCCCTGCTCCACACTGAACAGGGAGAGGGGCTGGACCGGCAGGGACTGACCTACCTTCTCGTACTCCTCTGGGACCCATCTGTCTCCCTCCTTCACACCGTGAGGTGGAGAGCTGGGGCCCTCGAATGGGCGGTGGCGGGTGGGCGGGGATCCAGGGCCCACTTGCCTCTTGTTCCTCCCCAGTTTTGGTTTTTGGGAGAATCACTGAATCCTTCTGTGCCTTAGTTTCCACACCTGTAAAATGGCAACAATAGTACCACGGGTGTGTTGTGAGGCTTCGTGCAGGTAATAAGTGTTAGTGACAATCGTAATAACAGTTGTCGTGGGCGCACTCTCTGCTGGAGTCTGTGTGGCTCTCGGGGCTGGTGCTTTAAAGCATCCTCTCCTGGAATCCTCACCTCTGCCCTCTGAGGACCGGGGAGGGGAGGGAGGGGAGGGAGGAGGAGCCGCGTCTGTGCCCTCCCCACCCTCACCCCGGCAGGTGCCCTGCTCCCGGCTGGCCTGCACACTTGGCTCCTTCCTTTCTGCCACAGCCCACCCCGGTCGGTGCTGCAATTATTCCTGCTGAGTGCAAGACTGAGGGGCCAGCTGACCCGGCCGAGTCGCAGGAGCCAGGTTGCAGGACTCCACGACGCAGTGAGAGTCGCAGGTCGACACTGGGCGGTGTCTGCAAGCCCTGGGGCATCGTGTGCGCATGTGGCTGTCAGCTCCCCCGGTGACATCTGTGCTGCTGTTATCTGAGGATACAAGCCCACAGGTGGCTCCCCGGGGCTCGCTGTACCCCCCCCCCAAACCTTGCTTCTCTCCCCATAGTGTGAGGAGGCAGAGGGAGATCTGTGCCCCTGGTAGGCGCCCCAAAAGTCCTGAGGCTCGAGGGACAGTGGGGTGGGGAGTCCTGTGGTGTCAAACCCGCCTCCCTACTTCCTGCCACAACCATTCTTACAATCTTTGTATATTTTATTCTGGAAAAAGAGTTCTGATGCTAAAATTAACCGCCCCCCCCCCAAATGTTCAAAACCACTAGACCAGGTTATTCTGGAGGTCCCTCAGAGTTCTAAATATTTTATGAAAACCTTTCTTGAACCCATTTCTATTTTTAGCTGAAAGTTCAATTTACCTTTGCCCTACTGAGTGCAGACTTCTTTGTCTTTTTATTATTTTTTTTTAATCTTAAAATTTGCCATCTTGCGTTGCAGGCATCCCCTACCCCCATATCTAGTCCTGGCGGCCCCAGCCCTATGCCTCCTGTTTTCTCATTCTGAGTTGGCAGCCTAACCTTACTCTCTAGGGTTCGTCACAAGACCACCATTTAACATTATCGATCTGGCCCTTTCCTAGCCCGAACTTGCAGCATTTCTCACAGAACAGCAACCAGAAGCCCACACAGCGTTCCAGGCATGGGGCACCAAGGTCCAGTGGAAGAGAATGAGGCCGGAAAGAGGAAAAAGAGGCTCACAGATACGTGCGCATTTGTTTCATCAACATTTTCTGATCGATGCTTCCTACCTTCGCTTTTGAATGCAGAGGTGAATCCATTCTACTTGAATAAATTCCACAATTGAGTAGATTTCATATCCCACCAGGGAATCAAGTCATGTGGCAAGAACGCCCACTTGCCCTGTAAATAAACTCTATTCCAGCCTCATCCGCAGCCCAGCTCTGAACGAGCACCTCACTCTTTCAGCGGGGACTCCTTCAGATGTCGCTGTCCTCTGAAGGACACAGTGTCCTTCACCACAGAGGCCCCCCATCCACTCAGCCAGCATAAGAATGAGATGATCAATTGCATCAGCCAGTGATCAGTCCAGAAGTGCCCATCGTCTGCCTCGTGAAGACCTCGTAGTGTTAGAAGCACTGTGGGTGGGGAGGCAGAAGAAACCAGAGTCTCCACACGCAGAGTGGAACTGCGCTTGAAGCTGACATGGCCTTGGCCTTGGGCGCTGCTGGGAAACGCAGCATGGGTGCTAAGGGAGGGGGCGGCTTAGAACAGCATCCGCATCGTTGCCCTGACCCTCACAGCCTTGCCTGAGCTCCTGTCCTCCCTGGGGGTCCCTTGCCTGTGCTCATTCGCCACTGTTGACGTTGTCCAGTCACTCAGTCGCGTCTGACTCTTTGCAACCCCATGGACTGCAGCACTCCAGGCTTCCCTGTCCTTCACTGGCTCCCAGTTTGCTCAAACTCATGTCCATTGAGTCTGTGATGCCATCCAACCCTCTCATCCTCTGGCCATATGGACCCTTCGTTAGCGGCAGCACTGGGCCAACCTCTTCCCCATCCCCAACCCTGCACACATCCATCTCTTCATGCGTGAACCCCATATCCTCTCTCCCCTCAGCCCTTGTTGGCTTGACCATCACACAACAGACAGCCCCCTAAAGGAGATTAAGCTCCTCCATCACCATCCCTCCCCCCAAGACCATCACCCTTCCTGGCACAAGACAGCAGATCTAAGAGGATGATTATATATTATTCATGAATCTTGGCTTCCAGACTGGACTGTGAGCTCGGTGTCTACCTGCCCCGGCCTCCAGCCCATTCGGGTGCCCCCTGAATGTTTGTTGAATAAAGGAGCACATCAGCTGATGCTCACTGAGCAGCTGGACCACAGAGGCAAGGAATGTGTCACAGGGACATCCTCGTGGGCAGGAGCTGATGGGAAAGCATCCCAGGGGATATACCCTGGGTATACCCCAGGACTAGGCTCCTGGGGGTGGGGTGGTGGTGGAGGGCAGGCAGGAGATGAGATGAACCTGCCATCTAGGGCATGTGGACATGGGCAAGAGATGGAGCAAGGCAGCCAGAGATGGCTCAGACAGGTGAGCTGGTGGGGATCCAGGGAAAGGGGTCAGCCCGGCTGCAGGGGTGGGGTCAGGGCATGTCCTCTCCATGGCAAAAAGCCTGTAAGTAATTAATGTAATTGCTACTTATTGAGGGCCTACTATGTGCCAGCATGGGTTCTTGGGTGCTGTGGGTATGTTGTTCAGTCTCTCAGTGTGTCCGACTCTTTGTGACCCCATGAACCACAGCACCCCAGGCTTCCCTGTCCACACCATCTCCCAGAGTTTGCTCAAACTCATGTCCATTGAGTTGGTGATGCCATCCAACCATCTTATCCTCTGTCGTCCCCTTCTCCTCCTGCCTTCAATCTTTCCCAGCATCAGGGTCTTTTCCAATGAGTCAGCTCTTCGAATCAGATGGCCAAAGTATTGGAGCTTCAGCATCAGTCCTTCCAGTGAATATTCAGGGTATAGCCATAAACAAAGTCCCTGATGTTATGGAGGGTCCAGTCCAAGCAGAGAAAGAGATTAAAGCTAATACACGTCCATTCATCTGTTAATGGACATTTGGATTCCTTCCCGTTTTTGGTTATCACAAATTTAAAAGCAGTGGCATATCAGAACTTCCCCGGAGGTCCAGTGGCTAAGACTCTGCACTCCCAGTGCGGGGGGCCCAGGTTCGATTCCTGCTCACGGAACTAGATCCCACAACCGCAACTAAGACAAGAGCAGCCAAATAAATAAATCAGTTCAGTTCAGTTCAGTCGCTCAGTCACGTCCGACTCTTTGCAGCCCCATGGACTGCAGCATGCCAGGCTTCCCTGTCCATCACCAACTCCTGGAGCCTAAATAAAGTAAATAAATAAATATAAACTCACTGGACCAGTGCTCAGCCAATAAAGAGAAGAAACTACCAATACAGAAAACCACATGACACTGCTGAGTGAAAGAAGCTAGATTTCAAAACAAGAGTATGTGTTAGAGGATGTCATTATATACAAACTCTAGAAAATGCAAGCTAATCAACAGTGGCAGAAAGCAGGTCAGTGGTTGTTGGGGGCGGGTTGCAGGGGCCTGGGAGGGAGCACACAGGGGCACAAGAGCACTTTTGAGGGGAAAGGGGGACATCATAGGAGCTTGCTGGGTTGCTATAGTAAAGCACCATGGACCGGGGGGCTAAAACAACAGCAGCCTCTTTTCCGCCTTTGGGGAAGAATCTGACATCAAGGCGTCGGCAGGGCTGGCTCCTTCTGAGGCCTCGCTCCGTGGCCCGCAGGCGGCCCTTCTCTCCCTGTGTCTTCATGTGCTCTTCCCTCTGCGCGTGTCTGTGTCCTGATCTCGTCTTCTTAGAAGGACACCAGTCAAGGACTTCCCCTGCGGTCCAGGGTTAAGACTCCAAGCTTTCACTACAGGGTCATGGGTTTGATCCCTGGCCAGGGAACTAAGATCCCGCATGCTGTGTGGTGCTGCCAAAACATTCGAAAAAAATAAATTAAAAAAAAAAAACGGAGGGGGAAGGGGTAAGCCACAGGGCATCCTGGCAGGGGTGTAGATTTCCCCAAATGCCAGGAGACTTCGGTAATTAGTCAGATGGAGGAAGTGTTCTCACTGTCATTCCAATTTTGGCTAGAAAACAAGAATAAGAACTGAAGTTTTAAAAAAAATAGACTTTTTTTTAAGAGCTATTTTAGGTTCACAGTAAAACTGAGCAGAAAGTACAGAGATTTCCTGTATACCTCCTCCCCACCATCAAATTCTCTGCCATCCACACCCCCACCATCAACACCCCTACCAGACTGTATATTGCTACGGTCAGCGAACCTACACTGACATGTCATTATCACCCAGAGTCCACACATGGTTCACGTGAGGGTTCACTCTTGGTGTGTACATTCTGTGGTTTGGACACATGTGTGACAGCATGCATGTCTTACAGAGTCATAGAGTATTTTCACTGCCCTAAAAACCCTTTGTCTGCCTGTTCGTTCCTTCCACTGCACAACCCCTAGCAAACACTGATCTTTTCACTGTCTGTATAGTTTTGCCTTTTCCAGGATGTCACATAGTTGGAGCCGTGTACTATGCAGCCTTTTCAGATTGTTTCCTTTCACTTAGTGACATGCATCTCATTTTCCTGGCTGGACAGGTCAGCGTAATATTCCACCGTGTTGATGTACCATGGTTTGTTCATCCCTTCATCTACTGAATGACATCTTGGTGACTAAGGATTTTTGCAAACATCAGGTTTCATGAATAAATTCAACTGTACATGTAGGAGAATGCAAAATGAAGAAATACAGAATTTATTGGAGGTAATGATGATTTTCTTAAGACAACTTTTATTTTTAAAATTTATTTACTTTGGCTTCACTGGGTCTTCATTGTGGCTCTCGAGCTTTCTCTCTGGTTGCACCACATGGGATTAAGTTGCCCCACAGCATGTGGGATCTCAATTCCCTGTCCAGGGATTGAACTGGGGTCCCCAGCATTGGAAAGTGGAGTCTTAACCACTGGACCACCAGGGAGGTCCCAGGTAATGATGATTTTAAAGCAGAAGCCACCACTGTTTGCAGCAGGCTTGGCAAAGGGCTTCATCTTACTAACCTTGATCTGGTCATTTATTCCACATGCGTTTACTGAGCACTGACTGTCGAAGGGCTTCCCAGGTGCTCAGTGATAAAGAATCTCCTGCCAACGCAGGAGACGCAGGGTCGATCCCTGGGTTGGAAAGATCCCCGGGAAGAGGAGGAAACATTTCCTCCTCCAGTATCCTTGCCTGGGTAATTCCATGGACAGAGGAGCCTGGCGGGCTACAGTCCATGTGTTGAGAAGAGTTGACCACGCATAACCACGCCTCATACTGTTCCAGGTCACGTTATGGGGATACGCTTTGAGCAAAGTGGACATAAATGCTGACTACATGGAGCATCCACTCTGCTGCTTTGGAAGGTGGATTGAGACAGGCAGCCAGGCTGGGAGGGGATCCTGAGGCTGCTGGGGACTCCCTGGGGAGGAGGCTGTGACTCCTTAGTGATGACAGCTGTCAGGAGGGGGACCTGAGCTCTCTGTTTGCCACAGCTGTCCTGGCTCATGACTGTCATCCCAGTGTAAGCACTAATATCCCTTGCCCTGGCTGGGCTTTCTGGTCATGAGGTTGGGTTGCCGGGGAAGGGGCCGGGGGGGGAGGCAGGTTGCCCGTTCTCCTTAACCCGGGAGAATCACAAAAGATACGCAGAGCTGGAAGATCCCCAAATCTTCTCGTTAGTTCACACCCCTGAGATCAGTCACTAAATTTAGATTTCCCTAGATTTAAATATTAATTTCGTTGATTGTATTCTTTAGATCAAAACTTGAAGACGCCCATCTTGGTGGGTGGGTGGGGGGGAAGCCAATACATTATAAATTGAAAACATTTTGAAGACGATGTCAGGGGGAAGGAATTATGAACTGGGGATTGGAGATCGAAGGGAAAAACGTCAGAGGGAGAAGATGTAAAACACGCTTTTGATTTATGGCGTCTTTTAAAAAATTCACATTTGTTGCTTTTAAAAAATTGATCACCTGCTCCACACGAGACTCTGCGCTAGGTGATCCGACATCAGATTCAATTCTCTCCAAGTCCTCTTTGGTGTGTGCTTTTCACCAAAGGGGAGCCTGACGGCCTCGGAGGAGGACGTGGGAGAGGGGATTGGAAGCCGGGTCTCGTCTTCCCTGAGTGCGAGGCGGCTCTTAAGCCTTGTGGGGGAATGACCCTGTTTCCTAGGAAGTATCTCACCTAGAAGCTGGGTAAGAAGAGCAGGAGCAGAGTGTCCCACACACACAAGCCAGGAGGAGTGAGACAGCACGGAAGCTTCCAGAAGCGAAGAGCAGAGCAGTCTGGCTAGAGGGTGGACTAGGGGAGCAAGAGAAGAGCCAGAGGCGTTATTGTCATGGGAATGACTGGTACCTGGGCCCTCACAGTCAGTCTGGTTTATTCATTTTGTTCCTTCCTCCTGCAGCCTGGGAGGAAGCACTGTGATTATCCCTGTTTTACAGAAACGGTAAACCACAGACCCTGATGCTGGGAAAGAGTCAAGACAAGAGGAGGAGGGGGCGACCGAGAAGGAGACGGTTGGATGGCATCACCCGCTCAACGGACATGAGTTTGAGCAAACTCTGGGAGATGGTGAAGGACAGGAAGGCCTGGCGTGCTGCAGTCCATGGGGTCGCCAAGAGTGGGACACGACTGAGCGCCTGAACAACAGATGTGGTATCTGAGACTCAGGGCTGGAGTAGCTCGCCCAGGGATCTAGCCTAGGCCTGCCTGGCTCCAGAGCAGACTTTATCCAGAGGCTGCACACCCAGCCTTCAGATCCCTGGCCCGGGCTTGTTACCCACTCCAGCTTGGCCTGCGTTGAACTTCTGTGGGCCTGGGAGCCCCGCCCAGACTCTTGACGATGGCCCAGTCCCTCTGCAGGGTCCAGCCCTCCTCCTCCGTGAGCAGAGCCAGAGCTGTACACAGGCAACCTGGACGCTGGGCACTGCCGGGCCGCCGCTGCGCTGGAAGAAAAACTCCCATCGATTGGGGCGTCCCCAGGGTCTCCCCTTTCTTGCCTGCCTTTCTCCATGTCCAGGAGCCCCTCTGGTGGGGGCTGGCAGGATGTGAAGGTGACCCCGGGCCGCCTCCAGGAGGCTACGCCTGAACAAAAGCCCAACTGACAAGAGAGGGAGCCAGCAGGGAGTGAGTCAATATTTCAAAGTCAGAGCACAGAAACGGGGTTTGGAAGGCAGGACAGCCACGGGGCCAGCATGAGCGCCGGTGGAAGGCCCTGCCCAAACCTTCTCTGGTGCCAGGACCCAGCCGTGGCCCCAGGCGCTGGCGGACAAGGCTGGTGTCCCTTTTGGCGGGTGAAGCTCGGAGGCTGGCGCCACTGCTGGGGATCCTGGCACAGGAAACCTGCTCCCCAGGATTCAGGGCACAAGAGAGCTCTTCAGCCTTGGCTGGCCTCTGCTTCTCTTGGCTGCAAAGAGGAGGAGAATGGAAAGGTTGGATCAAATGTCCTTTATAGCTTTGAACTCTAATTCTTGGCCCATCCAGTCCGGCCAAGGAGAAAAAGCCCGCTTCTCCCCTGTCTACCTCTGACTCCACTCATCCCAGCAACAAGTGTTTACTGAGCACCAACGATGTGCCAGGCTCTATGATAAGAAGCACTGGCAGTCCAATGGTGAACTAGGCATGAGTTCTGTTGAAAAAAAATGGCCCCCAAAGATATGGTCACTTCTCAGTCTCCGGGATCTGTGAGTATTGCCTTACATGGCAAAAGAACAAACGTTATTTTGGTAGGAGGGGAGGGTCTTTGTAGACGTGATTAAGGATAGGAAATAAGGAGACCATCCTGGACTCCCTGGTGGGCCCTAAATAGATCACGTGTCCCATTTTCTTTCGTTTTGTTTATATTCGCTTGTTTTATTTTTTTGGATTCCACATACAAGTGATGATATACAGTATTTGTCTTTCTGTGTCTGATTTATGTCACTAATCATAATACCCTCCAGGCCCGTTCATGTTGTTGCAAATGGCAATATTCCATCCGTTTTTATGGCTGAGTAGTGTTCTGTTTTCTTTATTCAGTCATCTGTTGATGGACACTTATTTGCTTTCCTGTCTTTCCTATTGTAGATAGTGCTGCGAACATTGAGTTGCATGTATGTTTATGAGTTAGTGTTTTTATTTTCTTTGGATATTTAGTCAGGACTGTGGAACTGTTGGATCATATGATAGTTGTATTTTTAGTTGTCTTTTTTTTTAGGAAACTCCATACTATTTTCCATAGCGGCTACACCAATTTATATCCCCACCAATAGTTTAGTGTGAGGAGGTTGCCTTTCCTGCACATCCTCACCAACACTTGTTATTTGTGGTCTTTCTGATGATAACCATTCTGACAAGTGTGAGGTGGTAGCTTAATGTGGTTTTGATTTGCATTTCTCTGATGATTCGTGATGTTATGCCCCCTTTTCATGTGCCTGTTGGTCATCTCTGGTATGCCTTTGGAAAAAATCTGTTCAGTTTCTCTGCCCTGTCTTTGATATTTAGTTGAATGGACTGTTTATATAGCTATTAACCCTTTGTCAGTCATAACATTTGCAAATATATTCTCCCATTCAGCAAGTTGGGTTTTTGTTTTATTTGGTTATATCAATGATTACCTTTGCTGTACAAAAGCTTTTAAGTTTAATTAGATCTCATTTATTTTTGCTTTCGTTTCCTTTTAGAAGACAGATCCAAAAAAATATTGCTATGATTTATGTTAAAGAGTGTTTTGCCAACAATTTCTTCAAGGAGTTTTATACTTCCATAGTTGTAAGTTTAAAGACCTTGCATTCAGGTCTTTAATCTATTTTGAGTTTATTTTCGTATGTGGTATGAAAAACTGTTTCAATTTCCCTCTTTTGCATTAGCTGTCTGGTTTCCCCACCACTCTTTACTGAAGATACTGTCTTCTCCCCGCGGTATATTCCTGCCTCCTTTGTTGTGGATTCACTGACTGTAAGTGCATGGATTTACTTCTGGGTTCTCTAATCTGTTTCATTGATTTATGTGTCTGTTTTTTTTTGGCCTGTGCTATATGGTTTTATTTACTGCAGCTTTGTGGTATAGTCTGACGTTAGAGAGAATGATACCACAGTTCTGCTATTCTTTCTCAAATTGTTTTGGCTTTGTTTTTATGCAAATTTTAGAATTATCTGTTCTAGTTCTATGAAAAATGCCATTGGATTCAATTTTGATAAGGATTGCATTGAGTCTGTAGACTGTCTTGGATGGTATGGGCATGGAAACTGTACTAATTATTCCAATCCATGAGCGTGGTATTGCTTCTCATCTGGTTTTGCCGTCTTCCATATCTTTCATCAGTGTCTCATGGTTTTCTCAATACAGGTCTTTGATCTCCTTCGGTAGGTTTATTCTGAGGACTTTCATCCCTTTTGATGTGATGGTAAATGGGATTGCTTTCTTAATTGCTCTGTTTTTAAAGATGTATTTATTTGTTTTTGGCTGTGCTGGGTCTTTGTGGGTGTGTGGGCTTTTCTCTAGTTGAAAGCAAGCGGGGGCCCCTCTCAGGCTGTGGTGTGCGGGCTTCTCATTGCATGGGTTTGTCTTGTTGGGGCTCCCGGGCTCTAGAGCGCAGGCTCACTGGTTGTGGTGCGTGTGGCTTAGTGGCTCCACAGCATGTAGGATCTTACCCGATCAGGGATGGAACCCGTGTCTCCTCCACTGGCAGGTGGACTCTTTACCACTGAGCCACCAGGGAAGCCTGAATTTCTCTTATTGACGCTTTGCTGTGAGTGTACAGAAATGCAACAGCCATATACATTAATTCTGCACCCTTCAACTTTATCACATTCATAGACAAGTTGTAGTGACGTTTTGGTGGCATCTTCGGATTTTCTATGTACTGTATCATATCTGCAAACAGTGACCGTTTTACTTCTTCTTTTCCGATGTGGATTAATTTTATTCATTTTTTGTCTGATTGCTGAGGCTAGGGCTTCCAATACTGTGTTGAATAAAAGTGGCTAACGTGGGCATCCTTGTCTTGTTCCTGATCTTAGAGAAGATGCTTTCAGCTGTGCCAACATCCAATGTGCCCGAGGGTTCCTGCTCTTCCCATATGATGTCCTCCCAGTACCTGGGCCTCGCTGCCTCTTGCTGTGACCCTGTGAAAGCCCCCCTTTTACAGATGACTCCATCCCAAGACACAGAGAGGTCTAATAACCCATCCTGGGGTTTGGGGGCTCCAGCACAGCCACAGTAGCTGTGGGGAAGGGGGCTGCAAAGGAGGAGTCAGGCAGGGGCTGCAGTAAGTCAGGGCCTTGCTGAGCCAGCACTCTGGCATGGCTGAGGGAAGCTGGGGCCATCCGTGAGGCCTCGGGAGACTCCGCACAGGAGAAAGCTCGCCGCCCTGGGACCCAGACGGCTCTGCCACTGCGGCCACTCCCCAGCTCCTCCTGGGGACAGAGGACAGACAGAATGGCCTCCAGGAGAAGACAAGTGGGCCGGCCAGGCCCTGGGGGGTGGTGGGGATGTTTCCAGCCCTCTCTGAACCTGGAGCTGTCTATTCGGGAGGCAGACCCCTCCCGGACGGCCAGCCTGGGCAGAGGGAGCCAGGCCTCTTGCCCATGCCGGTCACGCGGCCGCCCCTCCCTCCCCTCGCCTTCACCTCCCCTGACGCTCTGTTGGAGCCAACACCTTTCAAAAGAGGATCAATGCAGGCAGAGGGATTTTTTCCAAAGTAACAATGAGGTTCTCTAATTAAACTTCTCATAAGCTCTTAAATCCAGGGAGCTTTTCTGGCTCATCTGAAAGTTGGGCTCTGACATTTAGAGAGAAATGACCTCTGACCGGGGAAAGGATGACCTCTGTTCTGGGGCTGGGGGGTGGCCTCCCAGCTGCCCCCTCCCTTCATTGTGGGTGGCCTTGCCAGCCTCGCCCACCCCGGCTAACCCGCTGCCCATTCCCAGGTGGCTCTGCCAGCTTCTGCCCACCAGTCCTTACTGGGCACTTACTGTTCACCAGGCAGTCAGGGGCAGGGGCTCCTGGCCTGCTGGAAGACCACAGTCGAGTTCCAGAGAGGAAGGACAGGGGCATGGCAGCTGGTACAGGTCACAGAATGTGAGCTTGAAAGGGACTGAGAGGGACTTCCCTGGGGGTCCAGGGGCTAAGACTCCACACCCAAGGCAAGGACCCTGGTTTCCTTCCTGGTCGGGGAACTAGATCCCGCCTGCCACGGCTAGATCTTGCTTGCCGCAATGATGCTGAAGATCCCAAGGGTCCAAACTAAGACCCAGTGCCCCCTAAATAAACAAATATTAAAAGTAAAAAGGGACTGAGAGACACTTAGGACTGCTGCCCGCCCCATGCCTCAAGGGGGGGCACTTCCCCACATCAGCCAGGGAGTCGGGAGCAGCCTGGTCTTGAAACCAGTAGATGGTTCAGGTCAATGGTTTTAATCGGCAACGTTTGCTTGCTTGCGCGTGTGTGTTCAGTCGTTTCTGTCGTGCCGGACTCCTTGCAACCCCGTGAACTAGCCCGCCAGGCGCCTCTGTCCATAGGCGTCTCCAGGCAAGACACTGGAGTGGGTTGCCATGCCCTTCTCCAGGGGATCTTTCTGACCCAAGAATCGAACCTGTGTCTCCTGCATTGCAGATGGATTCTTTACCAATGAGTCACTGAGGAAACCCACTGGGCACTTACTGCATCCTTGCAGGATCATTGAGAAAGCAAGAGAGTAGCAGGAAAACAGGCACTTCTGCTTTATTGACTACACCAAAGCCTTTGACTGTGTGGATCACAACAAACTGCGGAAAATTCTGAAAGCGATGGGAATACCAGACCACCTGACCTGCCTCCTGAGAAATCTGTATGCAGGTCAGGAAGCAACAGTTAGAACCAGACATGGGACAATAGACTGGTTCACAATTGGGAAAGGCCTATGTCAAGGCTGGATATTGTCACCCTGCTAATTTAACTTCTATGCAGAGTACATCATGCAAAATGCTGGGCTGGATGAAGCACAAGCTGGAATCAAGGCTGCTGGGAGAAATATCAATCACCTCAGATATGCAGATGACACCACTCTTATGGAAGAAAGTGAAGAGGAACAAAAGAACCTTTTGATGAAAGTGAAAGAGGACAGTGAAAAAGCTGGCTTAAAACTCAACATCCAAAAACCTAAGATCATCGAATCTGGTTCCATCAACTCATGGCAAATAGATGGGGAAACAAGGAGTGAGAGAGACTTTATTTTCTTGGTCTCCAAAGTCACTGCAGATGGTGACTGCAGTCATGAAATTAAAAGATGCTTACTCCCTGGAAGAAAAGTTATGACCAAGCTAGACAGCATATTAAAAAGCAGAGACATTACTTTGCCAACAATGATCTGTCTAGTCAAAGCTATGGTTTTTCCAGTAGTCATGTATGGATGTGAGAGTTGGACTATAAAGAAAGCTGAGTGCAGAAGAATTGATGCTTTTGAACTGTGGTGTTGGAGAAGGCTCTTGAGAGTCTCTTGGACTGAAGGAGATCCAACCAGTCCATTCTGAAGGAGATCAGTCCTGAGAGTCCATTGGAAGGACTGATGCTGAAACTGAAGCTCCAATACTTTGGCTACCTGATGTGAAGAACTGACTCACTGGAAAAGACCCTGATGTGGGAAAGAATGAAGGCAGGAGGAGAAGGGGACGACAGAGGATGAGATGGTTGGATGGCATCACTGACTCAATGGACATGAGTTTGGGTAAACTCCAGGAGTTGGTGATGGACAGGAGGCCTGATGTGCTGCGGTCCATGGGGTCACAAAGAGTCGGACACGACTGAGCGACTGAACTGAAGTGAAACACTCTATTGCGTGGCATCTCATGTAGCCCTGTTACAACCCTGCGAGGTGGTGGCCCCTTTTTGCAGATGAGAAGACGGAAGCTGTAAGAGGCTATGCCATTTCCTGGGTTGCTCATCAGCAGGAGAGAGAGCAGGACTTGAACCCAGGGCCATCAGGTTCCCAGGGGTGAGCTTTGAAGGCTGCCCCACGCAGTCCACTCTCCTCCGGGTGAGAGGGATGAGAACATGCACCCGAGCGGGGAGGCGTTTAGAAATTCAGGGAAGGTGCCAGCCCCAGAGTCCTAGGTTGGCCCCAGCTCCCTCCCAGCCCCGGACAAGGACACGGTGTCCGCAGCTCCCTGTGGAGTGGCAGGCTGGCACATCCCTGCGGGGTGCCCGCAGCCTTGGGCCATAGCCACGGGGTCAGTGCCAGCTCCACAGGGTCATCTGAGGACGTCGGGAGGCTGTGCTTCCTGCAGCAGCTGGCAGGCTGTTCACACCAGTGCCCCAGTGGGGTTTCTGCTCTGTGCCCAGAGAGCTTGCAGCCCAGTCCAGGGAGACAGCCCGAGCCCCGGAGGCCACATTTACAATAAATGAAAGGGCACTACAAGGCGGGCCAGCAGGGGGCCTAGGCATTCTGCCCACTTTCCAGATGGGGACCCTGGGGCTTGGAGATGGGGTGGGACTGCCCAGGGCCGCGGTCCACCACCAGGCAGACTTGGGACCCGGGCCTTGAGCTGCAAGTGATATGGGGTCTTCGTGAGTTCCTGGGGCCGTGGGTGCCTGGAGAAGCTTGGGCCTGCTGTACCCTGGCCAGGGACCCTTGGACACAGGTCCCCCTCCCGGCCCCCTCAACACCAGTAGCAAAGCATAGAAGGCAATGCTTCAAGAGCCAGGCCTCTTCCCCTCGTAGAAGGGAGGGCAACAGTCAGGGTAAGGATGTAGGACCCCAAACTGCAGAGACCCACAAGAGACAGGAGTTAGTACCTCACAGCCCAGAATAGAGTGAATCAGAGGAACTGCCCGGGCGGTCCAGTTGGCTAAGGCTCTACAGTCCATGCAGGGGGCCCCGGTTCGATCCCTGGTCAGGGAACTAGACCCCACATGTCACAACTAAGGTCCTATACACCGCAACGAAGATCCAGGATCCTGAGCACTGCCTCTAAGACCCGGCTCAGCCAAATAAGTTTTTTTTTTTTTTTTCTTTAAGAAAAAGAGTGAATCAGGGCTTCCCTGGTGGCTTGGTGGTAAAGAATCTGCCTGCCAATGAGGGAGACATGGGTTTGATCCGGGAAGATCCCACATACTGCAGAGCAACTAGGCCGGTGGGCCACAACTGCTGAGTCCACGTGTCGCAACTACTGAAGCCTGAGCACCCTAGAGCCCATGCTCCGCAACGAGAGAAGCCCCCCCAAGGAGAAGCCTCTGCAGTAAAACTAGAGTGGCCCCCCCGGCTCCGCAACTAGAGAAAAGCGCCGCACCCCCCCCCCACCGCCACGCAGCAACGAAGACCCAGCACAGCCAAAAGTAAACAAGTAAATAAAATTACATACCTATGAAAAGAGTGAATCAGAGATTAAAAGCCAGCGCGACGCTGACAACCGCGCTGGGCGGGGTGGGAGCTGTGGGAGGGGGAGGGGAGGGCGCATTACGGAGATTTCACCTCTTTGCCTTCCTCCTCCTTCTCCCAGAATCATTCCTTCAAGGAGGGGCCTCCAGTTCTCCATAAAATGCACGAGGCCTCTCATTTCTCAAGTATTCCACGTTCCCGAAGCACCTTTTTATATCTACAGTTAAACGACTGCAGGCTTAATCCCCATCTCTCTGGCCAAGCCGACAGCTCTCCGCAAGCCTGGGCCCCACCTGCTTCTCTCCAGCTGCCTCCCTGGGTGAAATGACTCGGTGACCTATGCCCACCGTGGGGTCCCGGAGCTCGCCAGGACAGGGAAGCCGAATTCGGATGAGTTGAGCCCAGGGAGGGCATTGGGACAGAGAATGTGGGACTCAGGTGCCGACCCTTCTCCCCAGGGAGTGACCCATCAAAGCTGACGGAGGAGGGAAAGGCGATCAGGGTTTCACCCAGATGCTGGGTCACGCTCTGACCCGGCAAGTGCGGTCGGAGGACTGGAGGTGCCAGCCCCTCTCCCCCAGTTTTCCCTGAGCTGCTCCCGGTGGGGGGGGGGGTGTCACTGGGGATTGGCCCCCCGGCACAGGTTCCCTGCGGCCTCTCAGGGGGATCTGCCTGCTCTTGACCTGAAGCCTGAGCTTTCTAAAGGAACCCTCCGCTGCAGGTCTCCTCCCCCACCCTCCACTGTGCAAGGGAGACAGCTGTGGGGGACAGAACGATGCTCCCCCAAGATGACCACATGCTAGTCTCCAAACCTGGGAGTAAGGAGCCTGACTCGGCAAGGGGACATTGCATATGGGGTTAAGTTATGGATTACCCTGGATCGTGCGGGTGGGCCCGATGTAATCACGTCCTTATAAGAGGGAGGCGTGAGGGTCAGAGAAGGAAACTGATGATAGAGGCACAGGTCAGAGATAGAGGTTGACTCTGAACGTGGAGGAAGGGGCCAGGAGCTGAGGAAGTCTCTAGAAGCTGAAAGGGGCAAGGGACAGAGTTTCTCCTGCAGTCTCCAGCAGGAGCCAGCCCTGCTGACACCTTCGTATGGGGACTTCTGACCCCCAGAACTGGAGGACGACAAACAGGTGTCGTGGGAATTGGTTAGAGCAGCTCCAGGCAACCAATAGAGCAACTCTGCAATTTTGTATTTGTCCCTCCCCACCCTGTTTTAAAAAATCATTCCTTGATGATGAAATGTATACTTGCACTCTCCTTTTTAAAAATATTATTTACTTCATAATAATAATGATAGTGTCATTACTGTATCAGGTCCTAGTTGCATCCCCTGGGATCTTTCGCTGCAGCACACAGTCATGGCTTGTGGACTCTCTGCCTGTGGCACGCAGGCTCAGTAGTTGCAGTGCATGGGCCTAGCTGCCCTGCTGCACGTGGGATCTTAGTTCCCCAGCCAGAGACTGAACCCATGTCCTCTGCATCGGAAGGTGGATTCTTAACCACTGGACCGCCAGAGAAGTACCCCCTCCTCACCCTGATTTCCATTTGATAGTGAAGTGGTTATCTGTACCTGTGTGACCTTAGGAAGCCACTTGACCCCTCTGGGCCTGTCTTTCCTCATGGGTAAAAAGAGAGGAACATTCCCTACTCCTCACAGCTTTTGTGGAGGTTTAGATCTTCATGACCCAGATAATTGCAATGGTGTGATCACTCACCTAGAGCCAGACATCCTGGAATGTGAAGTCAAGTGGGCCTTAGGAAGCATCACTATGAACAAAGCTAGTGGAGGTGATGGAATTCCAGCTGAGCTATTTCAACTGCTAAAAGATGATGCTGTGAAAGTGCTGCACTCAATATGCCAGCAAATCTGGAAAACTCAGCAGTGGCCACAGGACTGGAAAAGGTCAGTGTTCATTCCAATCTCAAAAAAAACGCAATGCCAAAGAATGCTCAAACTACCGCACAATTGCATTCATCTCAGACGCTAGTAAAGTAATGCTCAAAATTTTCCAAGCCAGGCTTCAACAGTATGTGAACCATGAACTTCCAGATGTTCAAGCTGGATTTAGAAAAGGCAGAGGAACCAGAGATCAAATTGCCACCATCTGCTGGATCACTGAAAAAGCAAGACAGTTCCAGAAAAACATCTACTTCTGTTTTATTGACTATGCCAAAGCTTTGACTGTGTGGATCACAACAAACTGTGGAAAATTCTTAAAAAGATGGGAATACCAGACCACCTGACCTGCCTCTTGAGAAACCTATATGCAGGTCAAGAAGCAACAGCTAGAACTGGACATGGAACAACAGACTGGTTCCAAATTGGGAAAGGAGTACGTCAAGGCTGGATATTGTCACCCTGCTTATTTAACTTCTATGCAGAGTACATCATGCGAAATGCTGGGGTGGATGAAGCACAAGCTGGAATCAAGATTGCCGGGAGAAACATCAATAACCTCAGATATGCAGATAACACCACTCTTATGGCAGAAACCGAAGAAGCACTAAAGAACTTTTTGATGGAAGTGAAAGAGGAGAGTGAAAAAGCTGGCTTAACACTCAACATTCAGAAAACTAAGATCATGGTATCTGTTCCCATCACTTCATTTAAAATAGATGGATAAACAATGGAAACAGTGAGAGACTTTATTTGGGGGGCTCCAAAATCACTGCAGATGGTGACTGCAGCCATGAAATGAAAAGATGCTTGCTCAGTGGAAGAAAAGCTATGATGAACCTAGACAGCATACTAAAAAGCAGACACATTACTTTGCCAGCAAAGGTCCATCTAGTCAAAGCTATGGTTTTTCCAATAGTCATGTATGGATGTGAGAGTTGGACCATAAAGCAAGCTGAGCACTGAAGAATGGATGCTTTTGAAGGGTGTTGGAGAAGACTCTTGAGAGTCCTTTGGACTGCAAGGAGATCCAACCAGTCCATCGTAAAAGAAATCAGTCCTGAATATTCATTGGAAGGACTGATGCTGAAGCTGAAGCTCCAATACTTTGGCCACCTGATGTGAAGAACTGACTCATTGGAAAAGACCCTGATGCTGGGAAAGATTGAAGGTGGGAGGAGAAGGGGATGACAGAGGATGAGATGGTTGGATGGCATCACTGACTCAATGAACATGAGTTTGAGTAAGCTTTAGGAGTTGGTGATGGACAGGGAGGCCTGGCGTGCTACCATCCATGGGGTAACAAAGAGTCGGACACGACTGAGCGACTGAACTGCACTAAACACGAGCATACATGGACTGAAGCCCATCCTGATGCTGATGTTAGTGTGAGATGCCCAGGCCCACATTCCTCTCGCTTGATTTGAAAAGGTGCCCAACTGTTGGAACGTCACCAAGGCATGCAGCTGGTCACGGACGTGTGTCATCAACCCTCTCCAGGCCTTCACTTCACTTCTGTGAAGACAGAACACCGGCAGTCCCGGCTGTCAGGCTGGCCCAGCCTGCAGACAAGCTTTGTGAAGCCTGCTCACTGTTTAAAGAAAGAAAGTGAAGTCGCCCAGTCATGTCTGACTCTTTGCGACCCCATGGACTGTAGCTTACCAGGCTCCTCCATCCATGGGGATTTTCCAGCACTGGAGTGGAGTGGGTTGCCATTTCCTTCTCCAGATGATCTTCCCAACTCAGGGATCGAACCTGGGTTTCCTGCATTGCAGGAAGACGCTTTACCATCCGAGCTACCAGGGATCCCTGATAGCTCAGCTGGTGAAGAATCCTCCTGAAATGCGGGAGACCCAGGTTCGATCCCTGGGTCAGGAAGATCCGCTGGAGAAGGGACAGGCTACCCACTATTCTTGGGCTTCTCTTGTGACTCAGCTGGTAAAGAATCTGCCTGCAATACGAGAGACCTGGGTTTGATACCTGGGTTGGGAAGATGCCCTGGAGAAGGGAAAGGCTACTCACTCCAGTATTCTGGCCTGGAGAATTCCATGGACTATACAGTCCATGGGGTCACAAAGAGCTGGACACAACTGAGCGACTTTCACTTTTGCTCACTGTTTAGAAAATTGAAATAAGCTGTCCAGGTTTAAAAATTGTGAATTGCATCTTAAAATTCGATTTTGACCTTCTGTTGAAAAAAGGGGCCCGGTTCCTCCACCGCGGGGGTGACCTGGGAGAGCTGCCTTTCTGAGACCCGGCCTGTGGTCAGGGGGCTTGTGACAGTCCCTGTCACTGCCCGCGACCACGCCCTGCCTTTCCTTTCACTCGTGTGACCTGGCTGCTCCCACAAAGGCGTTCGAGTCCGTGAGTCTTGGATGATACGCTCTCAAGTTCTCCGCCTTTGCCCCCTGTGATCCTCTGTTTTGAAACAGCTATGAGTCTGTGAGCTCTCATTTCTGAGATGCTGCGTCTCTGGAGCCCTTCTTAGACCTGCTTTAAATTCAAGCCAGTCAGGCTTGCTTAATATTAAACACCTTTGTGAAGCCAGAGCCCTCGCAAGGGCGCTTGCCCCGTAAACGGCCCCAGGTGGCTGTGTGTCTTCCCCTCTCACCCCGTCCCGCGCCCTTTCCCCTCCTTCCGGTCTGGCTGCCTCGGTCAGGTTGTGCTATTCACCATGTCTGATCCCCACAACGGCCCCTTTCTCCCTTTCCAAGTCTCACCACCTCAGACCTGCCAGCAGAGACGAGAAGAAAAAGCCCCTGTTTTCGGAAATCAGTCTGAAATGAGTGATGGCGCCTGAGAAACTCTCATGGGTCAAGGGCATGAACTTGAATTCTTGGGTGTGGCAACCTTGAGATAGCCCCTCCATGGGATTTTTCAGCTTCCTTTCTGCATTCTCTTCAATATTCTAGACGATTTGAGTTGTTCTTCCAGTGATTTCTGGATGATGAAGATATTTCTACTATTAAATTGAAGATCACCAGCTTTGGACTGACTCCATTTCGCAGAGCGGACCTTAGGGTCCCTGGTCCTTAGAGGGAGATGCTGGTTCAATGCCGATAGTCCTCTGCCTCGGGATGTCTGTCCTCTGATGCCCAAGGCAGGAGTCGGAGCTCTCTGACTTCATCTCCTGTTCCCCTGCAGCTTCCCCTCCTCAGCACCGCCCCACCACTGTCCCCAGGCCAGGACATGAATTGCTGACCCTGTAAAATGCACAAAAAGGAAACTGAGGCACAGACGAGGGCAAGTTGGTGAGAGGACAGAGCCTCTTCCTACCTGTTGCTCTCTCCAGATGCTCGCCCCTTTCCTCCTTCCTGCCTGGCTGGGAGGGACACAGGGGCTGCCGTGGCCTTGGGGAGGGGGAGAGGAGATGTTCTCCCTTTAAACATGGATCAGCAGCTCTCTCCACAGCTTGCCTTCCTTAAAAAGAAAACTTGTCAAGGTTTACATCAATAATAGATAATGGTGCATCGCTGTGGCAGGTTCCAGCCAGAGGCTGTTTTGATATTTCCTAGAGAATTTGTCAGCAATCGCACAGTCAAGGAGGAGTGGGGGCTGGGGGTTGGTGGGAGGGGAGGCAGCACCTTCATTAATTTCTCCTCATTTGCATTCTCACCATTAAATAATGTATTGATCATTCTCTGTGTCTGCAGTCCTCTCCCGCCCCCGAGCCATGCTGGGGTCCTCCCTGCTATGAGTGATGAGATGATCACTGCCCTTTGACAGCTAGGGCAGTGTGGGGGGCAGGGCAGGGTATTTGGGGGACACCCCACAGCCCCTCTGAGCCTGCCCCCAGGATCCTTAGAGACAGGAACTCCCGATGTCCCGGGTATCCTTATCTACCATTCATTAAATCGTTACAGGAGCTGGTCCTGGACCAAGTGGTTTACAAGGGCAATGCTGTGAAATCCTTGCCACATGCCCCGTGAGGATGGCACTGTTGTTAAGCCCATTGTACAGATGAGATAAGTGAGGCTCAGGCAGGTGACAGAGCCAGGAAGCGGTGGAGCTGGGTTTGAACTCTGCTCTGCCTGGCTCTAAAGTCAGGGCTCTGGATCTCTCAACCTGCAAACCTCACACCTTCCTGGGAAGCTTCCCAAGGGCAGTGGGGGAGCCACCCTCCCCTGGAGCTGAGTGAGAGAAAAGGGCAGATATGTGATGAGCTAGGAAAATGACGGTCAGCTCTGGGGTGGGGAGGAGAAAAGCAAGGCTAAGTGGTGGACAGTCCGAGTCACTCCACTCTGCACTCCAGTCAGCTAGTGCAGAGCTGACACTGGCTTGCAGAAGTTCTTGGGAGACAGATTTGAGGTTCCTGGGACCCCTGATAACAGAACGAGGCTGCTTTGGGAGGGTGTTTCAGAGAAGGACATCCACCTGTCAGAGGCGCCTGCTTCCAGTGCTTATATCTGAAAACAAAAGAACACCACTGAAGGATCTCTATCCCAACTGGGGATTTACTAATTAAACGAGGCTCTGTCTACACAACAGAGTATTATGCAGCTAGTAAAAATGACTCCAGTGGCATTTTTATAAAGAGATGTGCACAATATCTTTGTGTGAACAACGCTGGGCCTGAAGCCGGGGTGGAGCTTGACCCCGTGTATGGAAAATCGTGTCCACCAGGGCGTACCCGGACACGTGTGTGGAAGGGCAAGAAGGCACACTGCGGTCTCAGCCACCTGGCTCGGGGTGGTGGGACTTGGGCAATTTTTCTTTTCTTTGTATTTTCCTATATTTGCTAATTGCTCCTGGACATGTATTTCTTGCACAATCATCAGGCAGGTAGATAGAAAGCTGTGAGGGTACCCAGAAGAGGGAAGACACAACCGTAGGGACTTCGTCTTCAGCGTCTAGGGTGACATCCGACATTGCACCTCTGTGCTCCCCTGAAGTCACCCTGAGCAACCCCTCCATGCATCGGTTTCCTCCACACTGAGAATGTCCTTCATTCCCTACAGAGTCTGTATCAAGCATCCCGCTTATGTCCGGCCCTGCAGAGGGACCTGGGATCAAAACAGACAGACCCTTCAGAGAGATTCAGTGACTTACTCAAGGTCACAGCTTTGAGGAAGGGGCAGAGCCTGGGTAGAAACCCAGGTAACCCAGGTCGCAACCCAGGCAACCCAGGTCTCCGCATTCTGAGTTGATTACTCCGCCCGCCTCTCTGTCCTTCCCCAGGTAACTGACCAGGTGTGCCGGGAGCCAAGCTGGGGGCTGATGACATAACGATGGCCTCCCCAGGAAAGAGAGCTGAGCTTTGCCACATTCAGGAAGGGTTCCCCTTTCTGCCCAGAGTTTCACATCGGCACCTCAGCACTATTTTTCAGAGTTTCATTTCTGCCTTATCTCTTGTGGTCAGATGGGCCTGGGGGAGTTTATAGTCTCTAACCTGCTTCTTCTTTTTTTTTTTTTGGCGCTCCTTGTGGCTTGAAGGATCTTAGTTCCCCAACCGGGGATCAAACCCACGCCCCCTACAGTGGAAACACGGAGTCTTAACCACCAGACCACCAGGGAAGTTCCGATTTTTTTTTTTAATATATACATCACTTTGTTAATTTTCTTTCAATTTAAATGACAGCCATTTTAAACCTTTGTCCTTCTAATATTTTGGTACTTAAATGTTTTTCCTCAGCTTTATTGAGGTGTAACTGACATATAACACTGTGTGAGTTTAAGATGAACCATGTGTTGATTCAATACACTTACATATTACAGACTGATTATCACCATGGCGTTAGCTAACACCTCCATCATGTCTCCTGGTTACCGTTTCTTTTTGTGATGAGAATATTGAAGGTTTATTCTCTTAGCAACCTTCGAGGATATAACACAGTATTATTAGCTGTAGTCACTGAGAGAGCCTTATTTTCAAATTAGCTTAGGACTACTTGGCCTGAGTGGAAAATACTCTCTGTGCTGAGAATGCCACCAGAGTCTGCCGGGGTGTGGAGTAGGGGTGGGCGGGAAATTACTCTGTCTCTGGAGACTCCCTCAACTCTCACAACCCCTGGGGAGCACCCAGCCTGGCTGGTCAGTTGCCCTCACGCACCCAGCTCTCAGTGCTTTGTAAGCGGAACCTCACCTGGCCCCCCAACATCCCTATGAGACTGGTGCTGATAATATCTTATTTCACAAATCAACAGACTGAGGCCTGGAGAATAAGTGACACGCTCAAGGTCACATTGCAGAGCCAGAAATCAGAACCCAGATCTGCTCAGCTCAGAGCCTGACTCTGGAATCCCTGCTTGTTGCTGTTCAGTCACTCAGATGTGTCTGACTCTCTGTGGCCTCTGGACTGCAGCATGCCAGACTTCCCTGTTCTTTTCTGTCTCCCAGAGTTTGCTCAAACTCATGTCCATCCAGTCGGTGATGCCATCCAACCATCTCATCCTCTGTCATCCCCTTCTCCTCCTGCCCTCAATCTTTCCCAGGATCAGGGTCTTTTCCAGTGAGTCAGCTCTTCACATCAAGTGGCCAAAGTACTGGAGCTTCAGCTTCAGCATTGGTCCTTCCAGCGAATATTTGGGACTGATTTCCTTTAGGATTGACTGGTTTGATTTTCTTGCTGTCGAAGGGACCCTCAAGAGTCTTCTCCAGCACCACAGTTCAAAAGCATCAATTTTTCAGCGCCCAGCCTTCTTTATGGTCCAACTCTCACATCCACACATGATTACTGGAAAAACCATAGCTTTGACTAGATGGACTTTTGTCAGCAAAGTGATATCTCTGCTTTTTAATACGCTGTCTAGATTTGTTATAGCTTTCCTTCCAAGCAGCAAGCATCTTTTAATTTCATGGCTGCAGTCACTTTCCACAGTGATTTTGGAGCCCAAGAAAATAAAATCTGTCGCTGTTTCCAGTTTTCCCCTTCTATTTGCCATGAAGTGATGGGACCGGATGCCATGATCTTAGTTTTTTGAATGTTGAGTTTTAAGTCAGCTTTCAGAATCCCTGAGCTCCGTGCAATATTATAGAGCAGAGTTCAGCCACTCACAGTGGCAGGGGGCAAGAGACGTGAGGATGGGGAAGTGGCAGAGGGTCTCTGGAAAAGGGCAAGCTTAGGTGGGGGGTGGCAGAGCCTGCTGGTTTGCCTGCCCGCGGGGACCCTGAGGACCTGTGGGCTGACTGGTGCCTGTACCTTCCCAGGAACTTAGTTTGGTTCGTGGAGAGAGCTAGCGGCACAGAGGCACTGGAAACTGAGTTTATGGATCTATACAGACTTAATAGAGATCGATATAAACAGGAGGTGGGAGTGGAGGTTATGGATATAAACATGTATCTAGAGTGCAGCTAAACCAGAAGTATAAAGACACAGCAATCATTTCCTCATTTGTGTGCTCAGTAAGCACCTGCTGAGCCCCCACGAGCCGTAGCCGGGATGCTGGGCTCAGGGCCACACGCAGGTGAAAAGGGTGCAGTACCACCTGTGTCCACAAGGGGCGCGCTGAGAGCTGGCGCTGCTGAGCCGCAGGGCCCGCGGTTACTTCCCTGACCCACTGGGACCACCTCTGCGAGGATGCTGGGGACCCGAGACCAGGGAGCCAGTGGGGGAAGCTCCGAGTCATGGATGGGGCTCCAGCCACAGGTCTCCAGGCTCCTCCCTGCACGGCCTTGGCTCTCATGAGAGTGGGGTCTGGCCTGCCTTTCACTGGGTCCCCAGTGCCCAGCCAGCACAGCCAGCTCAGGGCTGCCGTGTTGAACAACCCTGGGGGCGGGGGGCATCAGCTCAGGTTCTGTGGGAATGGTGCCCCTTGGCCTTGTGCATCTCGGCAGCCCTGGTCTCTGCACTGACCAGGAGCTCAATAAATGCTCCACGGAGGGGGGTTGCTCAGGAGGCCACACTCAGACTCACCGACCACCCTCTTGGCTGATCCGTGAACCCAGAACACAAACCCTTCTCACCTCGGGGAACGTCCAGGTCCCCTCAGGCTCAGCTCAAGTGCTGGTGAGCACGCCACCCTCCTCCTCGTCCCTGTCCACACTCTACCCCCCGTCCATGCCCACCTCTGTGATGACGGGAAACCTTAGCAAGGGGTTTACTGTATACTGGGCAGTGTGCCGCGGTTCCGAACAAGCCACCTACCTCATCTCATTCTTACAACAACACAGGGGGTTGTTGCTACCTCCCCATTTTACAGATGACAAAACTGAGGTGCTGAGAGGTGAAGCAACTTGCCCAAGGTCACACAGCCTGAAAATGGCAGAGGTGAAGCGATAATGCCAGCCTCTCTGACCCAGAGCCCCCCCTTCCATTGTGCTAAGCTCCACGTGCAGCGTGGGCCCTGTAGCAGATATGTGGGGACCCGTGTGTCTGCCTTGAGCTCCTTGAGGAAAAGGAGGGGAACCAGGATCCTCTCACCAAACTCTGAATGCTCCCCCCACCCCACACCCAGCCAGTGGGCATTTCGGATTCACTACCGGAGACAGGGCTGGTTCAAGATGTCCCAGGGCTCAGGTCTGCAGTGGATGGGGGTCAGGAGGGGAAGGGGAAGAGAGACAGGGAGGGCGAAGGGGGGGTCGCCACTCAGGGGCACCCTGGGCTAATGAGCAGAGAGGCAGAGAACCACCGGTGACAGGGCAGAGCGGGAAGAGAGGCAGAGATGAAACGTGTGGAAGCACCGAGTTAATGGAACTACTAAGTGCTTCATATTTCCTAGCTAATGAGGCCCCTCTGCAGGAAGGAGGGGCCAGGACAAAAAGGCACTGTGGCTCGGTGGTGATTCCAGGCACTGGCGCTAATGAAGTCCCGGAGGCTCGGAATTCCTTGGGCTCATCTGACTCAGCTCTGGGGTGATGCTATTTTCATTCACCAAAGGACTTGACCAAAGAGGGCAAGTCCCCTGTTAAAACGATGTGTGTGGGGGGCAGGAATTTGGAGTGGGGACAGGGACATGGTGAGGGGCCTAACACGGCGGAGGACCCGGGATGGATCCAGGGACTGGGAGGGCGCTCCCAGGAAACACGTCTGAAAGGGTGGAAAGAAGTCAGAGTCTGCCGGGTGGTGGGGCCAGGGCTCAGGGGGCGGGCGCGACATACTCTCCTGGGAGGTGGCACAGCACACTCGCTGCAGACACACTCGGACACTCGACGAAGCCCATGAATTGATAGTTATCCAGCACCTCGTGCGTGCAAAGGGCAGAGACCAGCAAGGCTGGGATCCCAGGGGAGCCGAGGTCTGTCAGCCTCCCAGCTGGGAGCAACATCCTGCCTGCTCTCTGCACACACCATGCGTTTCCTCCTCCCTCCCCGGTGCCCCCACTCCGGTCCTTCCTGCAGCTCCTCCTCCCTGGCACTGGGTCTTTGCACCTGTTCCTCCTCATGCCTGGTGTGCTCCCTGCTGTTGACTCCCTCACAACCTCAGGTCTCTGCTCAGACGTCCCCTCCTCCAGGGACTGCCCCTGCCTCCCTAGGTGAGGACGGGGCCTTGGATGTTATCTTGGTCCGCTGGAGTTGCTGTAACACATTGAGCGGCTTAACAACAGAAATGTGTTCTCTCACAGTTCTGGGGCCAGAAGTCCAAAGTCAAGGTGTGAACAGGGCTGGTTCCCTCTGGGGGCTCTGACTTCATCTGTTCCACGCGTCTCTGTCAGCTTCCAGGGGCTTCTGGTAATCACTGGCGGTCCTTGGGTTTTGAGACTTCCCTGGTGGCTCAGACAGTAAAGCGTCTGCCTACAATGCAGGAGAGCTGGGTTCAATCCCTGGGTTGGGAATATCCCCTGGAGGAGGAAGTGGCCACCCACTCCAGTACTCTTGCCTGGAGAATCCTATGGACGGAGGAGCCTGGTAAACTATAATCCATGGGGTCACAGAGTCGGACGCCACTGAAGGGCTTCACTTTCACTTCTCTTTCACTGCAGTCTCTGCTTTCATCCTCACGTCGCCCTTTCCTCTGTGTGACTGAGTCTTCTTTTTAGTCTCCTGTAGGGACACGATCATTGGATTTCAGTTCAGTTCAGTTCAGTCGCTCAGTCATGTCCGACTCTTTGCGACCTCATGAGTCACAGCATGCCAGGCCTCCCTGTCCATCACCAACTCCCAGAGTTCACTCACACTCACATCCATTGAGTCCGTGATGCCATCCAGCCATCTCATCCTCTGTCGTCCCCTTCTCCTCCTGCCCCCAATCCCTCCTAGCATCAGAGTCTTTTCCAATGAGTCAACTCTTCACATGAGGTGGCCAAAGTACTGGAGCTTTAGCAATCGAGGGTGATCTCAGTTCAAGATCTTTACCCTAATTACATCTGCAAAGACCCTTATTCTAAATAAGGAAACACATTCTGAGGTTCCAGGTGGGCATGAATTTTGGGGTGATCCCACTGAACCCGCAGTCCGGCTGTACAAATCCACCACAATGGGAAATAGTCCATTATTGGTATAATTACCTATTGGATGCTTGTCTTTCCAGTTGGAATTTCAGGTTTATGAGAATAAGGACCCGAGTGCCTCTGCAGTGCCCAGCCAGGGCAAGCACATTGTGACTGTTTGCAGGATGAATGATGAGGCTGGCAGGCTCTTGGAAAGGAGGTAAGAAGGGGCACACCCAGGGCCACCCCTGCCTGGAGGTGTATCTTTTAATCCCAGAGTGAAGAAGAGCGTCCTCCAGACAGTAAGAGAGAAGGGCTCCTATAGACCGGCTGACTGTTGGCAAGTGCTCAGGACAGGACGGGAGGACATGAGTGGGGGACCCCGAGATACTCTATGATGGGGGGTTGCCAAGGAGATGGTATCAGAGGCCAGAGTCAGTCCCACTTGCTTAGTCATCAGAGGTCTGCACTGAGTGTCTTCAGAGAACTTCAGTTTTCCTTTAAATCTTTTCATTTTGCTTCCCTGTCGTCCAGCCTAACAGTAAGTGAGGGGACACGGAGGATTAAAGAGGGCCAAGAGGAATCTGCAAGGGGGCTGTGAGCTGAAATGAGGATGCAGGGGTGCAGAGGCCAAGAAACACAGAGAGTCTGGACATATCACCAAACGTCTTGCTCCCTGTGCAAGGCAGCATGTCAGTGTGGTTAAGAGAGTAGGCTCTGGACTCAGGCTGGCCTGGGTTAGAAACCCAGATCAGTACTTGCTCACTGGAGGAATGTGAGCGAACTCCTTGTCCTCTTGGAGCCTTGTTCTCCCATCTGTAATATCTGTTTCCAAAATGCATAGACAGGATTTCCCCGGTGGTCCAGTGGTTAAGACTGCGCTCCCAGTGCAGGGGGCATGCATTCAATCCCTGGTCGGGAAACTGGATCTCACATGCCTCAGTGAAGATCGAAGGTCCCACGTGCTGCAACTAAGACTTGGCACAGCCAAACAAATAAATATTAAAAAAAAAAAAGACAAAGCAGCATCAGGATGTACTGAGAGCACGGCACTGTGCCTGGCACACAGTAGGAGCTCGTAATATGTGTCAAGGTCAGAGGAAACAGGGGGTGGGGGAACTCAGGGAACTGCAAACAGGTTCAAAATCTCTAAGCTGAATTCCTCGAGGCTTTTCAATTCACTCTTGAAGTCCAGGCCTTGTCTGGTCAGGCACCACTGCAACCATCCCAGGAACCAGCCAGGCTCCAGCTGCCAAGCACCTCCATCAGTACTGACTGGCTAAACAGAGGTTGAATGAGTGAATGAATGAAGGCATGCTGGTAACCCCTCTGTTCCCTGCACGCAGAGGCTATTCCCCACTTGCCTGGTCTTTCCTGCTTTCTGGTGTCCTCGACCAGCCTCCAGACTGCACTGGGACCACGGATCTTTACAGAATCCTTGCCAGTGTTGATTGCTGAGATGGACAGCACCCCAGCCCTGCCACCTTGCTTGCCCCTCCCCACCACTGGTGACTCCAGTGAATTTGATGATTAATTCCCCTCCAGAAATGTTCTGATGAAGCTGCATGCTTGTGCCAGGCAGCTTCCCACATCAAGGACGGTTTCACACAGCTGCTTCCTCTGAGACTTGTGTCCATTAGCTTCTGCAATGGTCATGCAGTTCGGCTGGTTCCAAGGGGCCACCTCTGAGCAGACAGTCCCCTTGGAGGGAAGCTGTCCCCAGTCTGCCCACAGTGGGGACAGTCACCACTGGTCAAACCCAGTGACCTGGAATCTGTAGCAGGAAGCAGATACCTGGCAGGGTGGGGTGTTTTCAAAGGAGAAGAGATTAAGATGAATCACATGGTATTTCTGATGTTCAGGCATTTTTCCACCCAGGAAATTGGTGATTCAACCTAATGGGACCTTCTGAGATGCTCCTATAGAGAGGGAGGGGGGGAAGAGGAGAAAGGAGTCAGAAACAGGGCCGGCCCTGCTCTGCTCCGTGTCAGCTGTGCAGTTTGGGGAGCGTGGCCTCATCTCTGTGAGTGAGTGCATGAGTGATCACAGCATTGCTTCACAGGGAGGTGTGCAGGGTGCCTGCCTCACTGCCTGCCCAGGTGGCTGCTACGAAACTCAGCGGCACGCTGGACTGCAGCTGTCTTAGCACTAATCAGCAAGCTGTGGAGGCAAGGGGAGGGTTTGGGGTTCTCCAGCTCACTTTCCCAGCATTCACTTCTTTAGAGTTGCTTCTCTGGCGAAGGCACTCAGAGGGCTCCAGAGACTTTGGGGAAAATGCACAGTAGCTGATACCAGAGAGGTGGGTCCTCTGGGGCCCACCCCCACTGGCGGGTAAGCCAAGGCCTCATGTCAGGATGCTGCCTGACACGGACAGGATGCTGGGCAAATACTTGCAGAATGAATGAGGCAGATGTTCGGGTGACCTCTTGGGAGACTGAGAACGAGGCTTTGTGAGTATGAGACACACACGCGCACGCCAGGATGGAGGTCTGAGAGTGGGCACAGAAGGAGAGCTGTAGCCAGCAATCTGGGGTGGGGCAGGGAAATCACTGGCACTTTGAGCCCAATGTCCCCGTGGGGCTGCCCTGGGCTCTCTCCATGGTGCTGAACCATCATCTCGGCCGGCGGGCCCAGCTGCCTCACTTCTGTCTGGGCTCAGCTGAAGCCTCTCCACCTTCTTTTAGAAATTCCAAGCCAGGGGAGACAAGTGGCAAGGTGTGGAAGGGAGGGTAGAGAGTGAGAGGTGACTCTAGATAAAGGCTGCTGGTCAGATACCACCAATGCCAGACCGCTGGAGGGGCGACTTTTGTTTCCACACCACCGTAGTCCCTAAGCAGTAACTCCCCACTGTGCGAAACCTGGGCACCCCTCCCCCACTGACTGCATTTCGACGCCATGTTTATGGTGAAAAGCAAACCCATCCCATGTCTCCAGACCTAGGATCTGTGCTCACACCTCTTCCTCTTGGCCACCAGCTCTCTCAAAGCATTCACTCTGTTCCTTTTGGCCCAGGCCTTTTGCTCACCTTCCCCTTGTCTAATTTACCCATCCTTTGCATCCTTCCAGGTCCATCCTCAGTGTCTCCTCCTCCAGAAAGCCCCTCTTGACCACCTCAGCCCACTTTGCCCTCTTGCTCTTCTGACCTCCTGCCGAACTTAAAGAGCCAGGTTTAGCAAGCAATGCTTCTCGAGCTGTCCCCCATGAGCTTTCTCTCTCTCACCACCTAGCCGAGGGCCCTCAGAGACTCAGATTCTTGTCCAGAATCGTTGAGCCTGGACTGTGTGTGAACGTCGTCGTCACTGCCATCAGTAGCAGAAGCCCATCAACCGCCGGGAATGAGTCCTAACACTGGGCTACAGTGGTGCTGGATCTTCTCTCACTTCATCTCACTGAAAACTCACAAGAACTCCTTGAAGCAGGTCCAGTTATTATCACCATTGTAACGGAAGGCTCAGAGGGATTGAGTAACTTGCCTGAAGCCATACACGCACCAGAGCCAGGGCTCAAGAGAAGGTCTGTCTGACCTCAGAGTCCAGCTCTTAACTGCCAGTCCATCAGACTCACAGCAATAACCCGTAACTGAAACACACTGAAACCAGCTCTGTTCCGCTCTTTACTTGCGGCAAAATGCTAACACCCAGAAAACCAGTGCTGGAAGGAACAGACGTAGTAAGGGTTTTCTACCTGGATGGAGCAGAGCACTGCAACCTTGCCCAGCCGCTAAGAGTTGCACTAATTTCTACAAACATTTATTGAGCACTGACTGTATGCCATGCCTTAGGCATTAGGATGAGCACTGAGTTACATGGTCATAAATACAATGCATGCTGACCCTTCCAGCTTTCAGAGAATCAGCTTTCAGAGAATCAGAAGAGGAGTCAGTGGCCAGGCCTCATCTTTCTCCTGGAGGCCCAACCAATAGGTGGCACCAGTTTCTCTGGTTTCAGAAAGACCTTGGCATATTCTGAAAATTGCCTAGACTCCCGGAGAGATAGAGGGACATTTGGGACCGGGGTTCTGAAGTTTTCAGGAGACGGTGAACTACAGATACTACTTGTCTTGATGGCTGCTCTGCTTTTGCAGGCTCTTGGATAACATCAAGCCACGCAGGGAAGCCAGGGCAGGCCATCAGGATGGGGTTCTGCCTGTGCGTGTGGCGCTTGTGCGGTGAGGGGTGCACACATACACCTGTGCCCTGCTGCATTTCTTTTCAATTAGAAACGTATCAGTGCTGACAAGAAACAGGAGCAGGAACATGATGAAATCATAAGGTTATTGGAGCATGGGTGCACGACGGGGGAAATAAGATAAGTGAAAATCAATTCTCCCCTCTGTGTGTTTATGTGTGTGTGTGTAGAACTCCAGCCAATGAGAAAACACTGCTTCTTCTGCTCTCAGAGCTGGTGCTGAGCAGAGCTAGGGCTCTCGGGGAGCTCCTGGAGTTGCAAGGTTGGGGTGAACAGGGGCCCATCGGATGCTGGTACAGGGCCCGGTCACAATTCTCTCGCCCCACACACCTCCCCCCCATCAAGCCCTTCTGGTCAGTTCCGTCCTGCTCAAAGCCTCCCCTGCTCCCACACCCTCCTCTCTGCCTCTCTCCCAAAGCAGCTGTCATCATGTCTAAAAGCCCAGGGCTTTAAAAAGAGCCTTTCTCTCCTCATCCTTTGATTCTGCCCCCGTTTCCCCCGGGTCTGCTGGAGAACAAAGCACATGCGTGAGTGGGAACGTGTCCCTCATGTTGGCCTTCGTTTCAGGCTCCGTCGACCAGGGGGGCGTTCCGATCGCTGGCTCAGTGGCTTCCTCCTCTCTCTGCTGTAGGAGAGTCAATGCCTCCATGTGCTTCCTGAGTGAGAGAAGGGCTTCTAGTTGCTACCACTCAAGAGGAGAACTCAACAAATATTAGCGTCTACTGTATGCCAGACACCATTATAGTTCATGGGATCAAGCGGATGTCAAATCTTTAGACAGCAGCTTTGGCTCTCATGGAGTGGCTTTGCCATCAACCAGCTGTCAGCTCTTGAGCAAACAACCTCCCTTTTTCCATCTTCAAAATGGAGAGAACAAGAGTGTATCGTGGGCTTCCCTGGACTGGTGCAGTGGATAAGAGTCTGTCTGCTAATGCAGGGGACACAAGTTCAATCCCTGGTCTGGAAAGATTCCACATGCCATGGAACAACGAAGCTTGCACACCGCAACTAAGCCCATGAGCCCAGAGCCTGTGGCCCACAACAAGAGAGCCCACTGCAATGAGAAGTCTGGGCATCACAATGAATAGGCTTGGCTCACCTCAACTAGAGAAAGCCTGTTCATAGCAATGCAGACCCAATACAGCCAATAAATAAATAAGCAAAAGAGTGTATCATATATCCATCACCACAATAATGCTGCATAACAAACAACCCCCCAAATCACAGTGGCATGCAACAATTAGCATTCATTTCTGTGGGTGGAAGCAATGTATGCCCCTTCCAGGCCTGGCCACCAAAGCCTCCTGCATGGTCTCTCATAGATTTCTCTTTCCTCGCCTCTTCATCGGACACAGAGGGTCCAGTGAAGGACTTCAAGGCTCTAGGGCAAGGGTGGGAAAGCTGTGGCCCTCCACTTGTTTTTTTAAATAAAGCTTTATAGGAACACAGTCACGCCCATTCCTGTGTTGTCAGTGTCTACATTCACACCACAATGGCAATATTGAGTGGTTGCCCCTGTACAGCCAGCAAAGCCTTAAATATATTTTCTGTCTGGCCCTTTACAGAAAAAGCCTGCTGGCTCCTGCTCTGGGGGATGGTGGAGCCACTAGTTGGAAGGAGCCTGGGTCGCTGGGCGACAGCATGGAGCACAGTCTCCCAGTCTCCCCTCCTGCCATAAGCCTCATGGGACTGTGACACAGATGAGAAAGAAACCATCACTGTGATGAGGCACTGAGGTTGGGAGCTGTTTGCTACAGTGGCAGGTCAGCCCTGCATACACAGTGGCCCGGGAGCTGTGATTCTGGCAGCAGCAGAAACACGGCTGCCCGTCTGTCCACTCACTCTGTGCCCCCACACACCCGAGGAAGCTGGTTTGTCTCCAGGCTGGTGCTCCTGCAGGACCACAGTCCCTCAGACGTGGTAACCTTGATCTGGGGGAGGTCACTTTTACAGAGTGGTGGGCACCCTTCTCTCCTCATGGGAGATAAAACAATGAGACTAAAAAGACTGGGGAATGGGCAGAGGGAAGCCCCCGGGCAGCCCACACTGGCGCCAGCTGGTTGGTCTTGGAGAGGCAGGATAGTCATCTCAGGGAACGTGACCTTGAGGGTTTGTCAATTACTGGCTGTGTGACGCTGGATACATTACTTAACTCTCCTCCCCCGAGCTTCAGTTTTCTTATCTGTACAACGTGATCAACAGCCTGTCTACGCTAGCGTTGCTGCTAACCTGGGATCTTCAGCCGTGGGGCACCCCTTCCTGGAGAGAAATTACATTACATTACACTTCTCGGTCACTCTCATTCTCCACACTCTTACTCCTGGAGCCATACTCCTTCTGAGGAAACCCTGCACCCAGTCCTGGCTTCCCAGACACGCTGGGCACCGCTGCCTGCCCCAGGGAGTCCGTGTTCATCGGACAGGGCCAAGCTACCCCTTTCTCTCCTGGGATTCTGACCTAAGAGGAACTGGGGTCAGCGGAGAGGGCGTGATGAAATGCTGCTGGGGGCCACATCAGGCCATGTACCAGAGGAGCCAACAGAGGAATCCAACGAGAGAGAAGCGTGCACACCCATGAAGGGGAAAGCCCACGTCTCTAGGAGACAGTCTGCCCTGTAGAAACTTGGGATGTTCTGTATCTGCACAGGATGGCTGGGGTGGGCGGTGGCTAACAGGCTCAGTCTTAATTACAACCTGGCTCCTGACCACCTGAAGTGTAGCTGGCGAGGCTGAGGAGATGGACAGTGAACCTCAGTTAACTGAGATAAACGTAAACTTGGCTCACAGTGATTCTGGTAAATTCCTTTTAATTCAGGTGTGGCCAGTGGCTGTCATCTCAGACAGGGAAATCCTAGCGCCTCCTTGCCATCCTCCAGCTCCTGCCCCCTGATTAAGCAGCACTGGGTGGGGTGTCTCAGCGTGGGCGCAGGGCCCCCCAAGTCTATGGTGTGTGTGTGTGTGTGCGTGCAGAGAGGGCAGGACATGATGGTCGGGAAGGCAGATGGCTGTAGATCACACCAGGAGGTCTGATGGAGACCCAAACGAGGCCCACCTGTTCCCCTCCCTGGGTGTGGCTTTGAACCTCCGTTTTTACAGCATTTCCCTGCATAGAGCGCTTCATAGCAGAACCTTCGAAGTGAGCTGCTCTGGGAATATGTCTCCCAGGCCATGAATCCCTTAACCAGCATCACTGACCCTGTGCCCTCTCTTCCCAGCTCTTGGTCTTGCTCCTCCCTCTGACAGCTCTGGGGGCAGAGAAGGGGAGAGGCGGGAGCAGGGTCTCAGGTTTTCTGGGCACAGACACTTGCTCAGTGCCTGTGCTGCCTGGGTTTGCTGGGCAACCCTGGGCAAGCTAGTTAACCTCTCTGGGTCTCAGCTGACTCTGTTGAGAAGCGGAGGGGAGGCACAGGGAAGGCCTTACAGGGGGCCAGGGGCTGGTTGCTGGGTCACACTACACGGTGCCTGCTGAGCCCAGAGACAGCCAACAACTTGCTCCTAATCACACAGCCTGTAGTAGTTAGGCAGGTAGAACAGGGAAAAGGAGTCCAGAATGGCGGTGGCTACAAGACAAGGAAGGGAAAAGCCCGCAAAAATGGAACAAAAGAAGGTCTGAGGACCGGAGTGAGGACCTCAGGTAAAACAGATAACACTCCTGGCTGGCCCAATTTACACAGGACAGGCCCAGGGAGAGATAAACATATAAATAGGAGCCAGAGCCAGCTCTCTCTCCCGCATGCTGGGGCGCTCTTCTCTTCGTGTCTTTAGATCGACGTGCCCTCATGCCTCAAAGATGGATTTTCCTGCTCTCTTCTAAATAAAATAGAGCTGTAACACTAATTTGTCTAAGAGCTATAACATGGTCCATTCGAGACCTGAGAGCTATAACATGGTCTATCCAAGACCTGAGAGCTGTGACTCGCCGAGGGGGCTTTAATGTCCATCACTCCAAATCTTTGTTGTGACGAGACAAAGAACTGAGGAACACACACTCGCGTGACAGTAGGAACAAAGCCTGAGTCCCAGCTGCTGTGGGTGGGAGCCTGTGTACTTCGGGAATGAAGGCGCTCCGCAGACAATGTGATCTCGGCCCCAGGCTAACCTGTGAAAGGGGGAAAGCTGCAGCAAGCAGGTGGTGAGGGCTGAGGAGCTGCAGAGGATCGGGGTGCACGGCAGAGAGCCGTGGCCCTAACGAGGACCTTGGAGCTGGAGCAACTGGGGTGCTCCCGGGAAGAGAATTTGGAGGCCAAGGGGGCTGTGTCCCCACCCTCCTACCTTGGCTGAAATGCCGGCAGATTCCATGATCCTGACTGATCCTTGGTTTTCTCGTCTGCAAAACGGAATAAACTTAGAAACAGGGCTTTATGTTGTAGTATTTAAAGCTGGTATGTAGTAGGTACACAATCCAGCGGGTGCTGAGAAAGAGCTGGGAAACAGTCTCTTGGTACCTCTATGCTCCTAAAGCAAGGCTGGGAGGGACCGCACTGGGAGAGCGGGTAGGAGGGGACTGGTGCTGACCTTGGGTGACCTTCCAACTCAGAAAGGCAGGAGGATCTGGGAAGCTTCCCAGTCTCCAGTCAAAGGTTTAAACACTCACCGCCCCCACCCGCTGAAGGAGCGCAGGGAGGAGGAGGAAGTCTCTTGGCTTCTCTCCACCCAGACTTGCCCTGGGGTTCCCGAGAACCTTGAATTCACTAGTGGCTGCAGCTCTGAGCCTTGATTAAAAAGATGCCGTCTTTTCCCCCCCTCTTTCCTCCTCTGTTCTCTCCTGAGCAGTGATTTCAATGTGCAGCCGGCTCTCTCTGGGGTGGAGAGGAGGGCGGGGCTGGGATCAAGCCCCCCACCCCAAGCCTCCTCTCCCCTGCCCGCCCCTCAGCCCCAGCTGCAGGCGGGATCGGACACACCTGCGGTGCACATTGATTGCCTGATTAAGGGGGAGATTGATTGGTCCCTGCTGTCATTAGCATATAGTTAGCAGTGACCTCTCTGCTTGGCCTCCGGCTGGTGGCTCTGACCTGAACGGATCAGTGAGCCTGATGGGAAACAGAGCTTGGTGAGAGGAGGGGCAGGGCGAGGGGGGCAGAGCTGAGGCTTCCCAAGGCCCAGGGGTGAGTGGAGGGGGAGGCCCCTCACCTGGCCCGGCCCAGGACCTTCCACTGTGACCAGTGGGCCTCAGTTTTCTTCGCTTCTTTAACATGAATCTTTCAAAAAATTTTAATTTGTTTTTGGTCGCGCTGCACAGCATGCAGATCTTAGTATCTCCATCAGAGACTGAACTCGAGCCCCCTTGCATTGAAAGCGGGGAATCTTAACCACTGGACCGCCAGGGAAGCCCCTTTGCTGGCTTCTTAGTGGGGAGATTGAATGCAGCACTTCCTAAGAAAGCTTCGTCTGAATCAGCAAAGAGCGGAGCCCCTCCTCCCAAACTCCCCGCCACCCCCCACCTCCCCAGCCCCTCTGCCCATCTGGACTGAAGGTCCCTTCAGCAGAGCTCTCCTTCCTCTTGAAAAAGTCCTCTTGCGCCCGTTGTCCTGCAGAGAGAAGCCAGCTGCTGGGGCGGGGGTGGTGCAGAGAAGCCTGGTGTCTCCGGTCGGAAGGTCCCTGGCGGCACCCACAGGCCTTGATGTGCACCCGCACAGCACTTGGGATCTTTGTTTAAGGGCGGGGTCCCCGGTTGACCTACATCTGTGGTCTAGCACAAACACTGAGGTGGGGGGGTACATACCGTGCCCCCCACCGCCACTGCCGCCAACCACCAGAAGAGAGGGTTTGAAGCTGTCAATCTTATTCGCAAAACAGGAACAGAGACACAGACGTAGAGAACAAGCATATGGACACCAAGGGGGGAGATGGGAATAGGACGAGCTGGGAGATCAAGATTGGCAAGTGTACACCATTGACACCATATATGAAGCGTAACTAACGAGAACCTGCTGGGGAGCACACGGACTCTACCCAGCGCGCTGCGGTGACCTAAATGGGAGAGAAATCCAAAAAAGCGGGGATATGCGTACACGTGTGGCTGATTCCCTTTACCGTACGGCAGAAACTGACACGACGTTGTAAAGCAGCTATAAAGCGAAAGTCGCTCAGTCGCGTCCGCGGGGGACTCTTTGCAACCCCGGGGAATTCTCTAGGCCAGAATACTGGAGTGGGTAGCTGTTCCCTTCTCCATGGGATCTTCCCAACTCAGGGATCGAATCCAGGTCTCCCGCATTGCAGGTGGATTCTTTACAAGCTGAGCTTCCAGGGAAAAATGCAGTTATACTCCAATAAAAATGTATATATTAAAAAAAAAAAAAGGGGGCACAGAAAACTAGCTCCCTACAGTGTGAAATGAAGCCACTGTTCTACCTGCTCAGTGGCTGTGGAATTTGAAACTTTTTCACGAGGCAAGAATTGTAAACACCATGGGCTCTGGGAGAGGTTGGGGGTGGGGGCGACCTCAGTGCCCCAACCCCACCTGGTGGAACTGCCCAGCCTCGGTGGGTCACTCCCCCTGCTGGTCCTCAGAACGGCACCCTGGGTGGGGCCTGGACAGGAAGCCCACGGTGCGGTCTCAGCACAAACTCTGGGCTCAAGTGTGAACCCCAGTGCGTCACTTAGAGACTCTGCCACCGTGGCCTTCCCCATGCGTGACACGGGGTGATGATGTCAGTACCCTGTAAGGATCTCTGAGGCACTTAAGGGAGGTCACTGACGCGCAGTGCGGAGTGAGCGCTCATGAACGACGGGCCATGGAAGGGGACTGCCCGTGTCCTCACCTGGCGATCGCGCATTCAGCGCCATGTGACATGCTTTGCTTATTGGCCCCTGCAAGCACACGCTTCAGAAGCAAGTTTAAAGGGCGGCATGAGCCCTGTAACTGCGCGCAGTGTGTCTCATCCGTCCTGGGGCCGGACGCTGCTGCCAGTGCGCAGGGCCCTGCGGACTGAGGCACCTGGGACTCAGGAGCTCCGGGGCTCTGTTCCTGGGGGCCTGGCTCAGCCCTGTGGGTTGGGACACCTCTTCCAGGGCTCTCAGAGGCGACAGTGGGGGAATTCCCCGGTGGTCCAGGGGTTAGGAGTCTGCTTTTTCACTGCAGAGGGCCCAGGTTCAATCCCTGGTAAGGGAACTAAGATCCCACAAACCATGCAGGGGGGTGGTTGCCGGGGAAGCAAAAAAAGAAAGTGAGGGCTTCCCTGGTGGCTCAGTGGTAAAGAGCCTGCCTGCCAATGCCAGAGACATAGGTTCGATCCCCGGTCTGGGAAGGTCCCACGTGCTGCAGAGCAACCAAGCCTGCGCACCACAACTACTGCGTCTGTGCTGTAGAGCCCGGGAGCCGCAACTACCGAAGCCCGTGCGCCCTGCAGCCCGTGCTCTGCAGCAAGAGAAGCCTCCGCAACGAGAAGCCCGCATCACAGCTGGAGAGTAGCCCCTGCCTGCTGCAACTAGAGAGAAAGCCCACGCAGCAGTGAAGACCCAGCACAGCCCCAAATAAATAAACCTGCACACATTTATTAAAGAAAAGCGGGGGGGAGGAGACAGTGATGATGATGAAGTCAGGCCCAGACACTCCTCCAGCTCCTCAGAAGGGAGATTTCCACCTGGCCCCGGGGAGGGGAGTCCTGGACCCGCAGATGGCAGTGGGGGGTTCTGGGGGGCCTGACAGGACAGCAGGCCTGGGCTGGGCAGAAGCCCATGGCCTGGCCACACGCTGGCTGGGGGATGGAGCCCGTGAGGCTGGTGGCCTCATGCCTCCCTTTGCCAGGTCTGCTGTGACACAGCACTGCAGGCTGGGCGTCCCAAACAACAGACCTGATGTGCAGAGCCGACTCCCTGGGAAAGACCCTGACGCTGGGAAAGACTGAGCGCAGGAGGAGAAAGGGGCAACTGAGGATGAGACAGCTGGATGGCATCACCGACTCAACGGACATGAACTTGAGCAAGCTCCAGGAGAGAGTGAAGGACCGGGAAGCCTGGGGTGCCGCATTCCATGGGGTGTCAGGGTCAGACTCAAGTTAGTGACAAAACAACCGAAGCGCAGACATCCGTTGTCTCTCAGCGCTGGGGGTCAGAAGCTTGAGATCTGGGTGTCGGCAGCCTGGCTCCCGCCGAGGGCCCTAGGAAAGCACCTGTCCCAGGCCTCGCTCCTCGGCCTGCGGATGGTCACCTGCCCTCTGCCTGTGTCTGTGCGTGCACATCCCTTTTGTACGGACGTCAAATTGGAGCACAGCCCACCCTAACGACCTCACTCTAACTCTGATCTCTACAAAGACCTTGTCTCCAAACAAGGTCATATTCCCAGGTATGTGGGGTTAGGACTTCACTATATCAACTGGGGGTGGGGGAATGTTTCAACCTAGAACAGGTCACTTTGAGTGCAGAGCGAGGGGACAGTGGGGGGTGGCTGTGGAATGCCTCCAGCCTGGTCCAGCCCGCCGGGAACAGACAGAAACCCCTGGGACTCAGGAAGCAGCAGCTCGTGGGGGCAAGATTGGGCCCAGCTGTTGGCCGTTGGCCCCCTGGCTGTGGTGCTGGGAGCTGGGAGCCTCCAGGGGGGCCTGGCAGAGCTGGGCAGTGCCAGCCAGGGAGGCGGCCCCAGCTGGCTGGGCCGGAGAAGGCTTCCTGTGAAGCTGAAGTCTTTGAAACCTTGACTAATAAGGTTTTCTTCTCTTTCTAAGTTGAATGAGTCAGTAGCTTCATATAGGACCCCATCTGTCCACCCCATCGCTGCCAGTCGGATTCTGGGCCCTCGGCCAATTCAAAAACCAAACCAGCTTAGGAGGAATCTGCTCGACAACCCGTTTTGTGAGTGTTCTGTTTTCCCTGGTGGAAGGGAGGCCTCTTGACTGCCCTTCTGGGTCCTGCCTCCAGAATGAATCCAGAATCCCGCAGCCAAGCAGCCGGGGTGGCGTGTGAATTAGCACCAGGTGGTGGAGAGCGATCAGCAGACGTGCGTCAGCCAGAGAGAAGGGAGGCGCTTTCCACCATGTCGTTCAAGGTTGGCAGGGAGGTCCACAGCGACCTGGGCCCGTCTCAGGTTTGCCGCTTGGCCCCTCGTCCCGTGAGCCTTTCTTTTCTGGGATGTCTCTCCCCCAAGACTTCGGGCCCCCGGGGAACAGTGCCCGACACGCATCACTAAGAATTGTGGGATGGCGAACAAGTGTCCAGGGAAGGAGCCAGGGCGCCACCAGGACTGGTCACAGGTGGGTTTGCAGTGTCCTGGTGGGGCCCTGCCACCATGCTGCAGCTGGCTGACGACAATGCCCTGGGATTCGCCAAAGCCAGATACACTGCCGGAGGGGAGTGTGTGTAAAGGGAGGAGGCCCGCGAGGGTATGTGCCCCCCAGAGGCCAGGCTCCAGCAAAGAGTAAGCAAAATCTCTTACGTGGGGTTTGGTGGGAGGAGGGAGGGGGAGTCATAAGAGTGGAACAGCAGGAACCATATGTGCAAAGGCCCAGTGGCGAGGGGTCCCAGACACGCAGGGTTCAGGGGGCCCCAGGTCAGGTGGCTGGAGGCAGGGCAGGACCAGGGGAGACGCCCGCAGGACAGTTGCATGAACTCGTCAGATCTCGAATGAACGTCGCTGTTTTTAGGACCATCACCGCGTTCGGTCAGAGCCAGAGCTCTCTCCTCCCCTCCTCCAGCTGCCGACCTCTGTCTTTTGATGCTGATGTGATCAGATCTCATCTGAGTCTTCCTTTCCTGTCTCTCCTGACTCCCGGCCAGCTCAAGGCCCGTCGTCCTGGGTGCTCATCAGACCTCACCAGCTTCCCTCGGAGCCTGACTCCCGGTCGATGCCACAGTCACTTCTGGGCGTGTCTGAATCAGTGCCGCGTGCCCGCCTGGCTGTGGGACTCCCTGGACGGTGACGTCGTCTTACCCGGTCACTGTTTTTGCGGCTTGGCTCACGGAGATGCTCACAAACCCCTCCTCAGAGGAAAGAGTGATGCCACCAGAGGGGGAACTGGTGCTCCTTGGAGGGCTGGAACTCCTGACGGGGGTGGTCGACGGTCAGAGAGTGTTTCTAGGTTCAGCTCTGGGTTCAGATTTCTATCCTGCCTCCGACTGGTTTAGTGGCGGCCTCGAGAAAGTCCTGCAACCTTTCTGGGAGGTGTTGTCTCCTGTTTCCTGTGCAGGGAAGTGGGACGAGTCAGTCAGAAAATATGGACAAGGAACCCTGGGCACAGAGCCTGGCACAGGGCGGGCTTGGTAGGTAGTGGCGGTCCAGCCATCTGGGGAAACACTGACCGAAACCACCAGCCCTGGCCAGGCAAGACCAGGCCTCTTGTGTGAGTGATCTGACAACAGGAGGCCCTGGTAAGGAACGTGCAGCTAATCAGCCGCCCCCGACCGGATGAATTCGGGAAAGGTCACAGGGGGAGAGGAGACACCAGTCCACGTGTCCTGCCGACCTCCCAGAATCCTCCTCGCTGGCCTCCTCTTGGCTGAGTGATGTATGCAGCACCAGGAAGGACACTGAGTCGGAATGATCTGCCAGAGACAGGCCACAAGCTCACCCTTTACTGCAGACCCCGAGACTGTGAGCCACAGGGAGAGCAGTGTCCCTGGGCCCCTCACCCTCACCCCCACGCCCCGCGCCCCGTGCCCCTTCCCAGTAAAGCCTGTCGCTCTGTCAGCACGTGTGTCTCCTTGGACAAGTCATTTCCCGGTGTTAGACAAGAGCCTGCTCTCGGGCTCTGGAAGGGGACCCCCTTCCTGCAACACAGCGATTCCGCCAGGCCCCCCTACCCTACTCAGGCCTGGCTGCCGCTCCCTCTCACCCCAGGGTGGGAGGCGGGGACCTCTGATGGTGCCCCAGAGCCCTGCAAAGCAGCAGTGGCCCCGAGCTGGTGGGCCCTGTGGAGACCTGGAAGGCTCCAGGCTGCAGGCTCAGCTGGTGGCAATGGCTCCAGTCCAGCGCAATGACCCTCTGGGTTCAGGGCCAGCGGAGCCTTCAGAAGAGCCGCGGGGTGGGGTGGGGTGGGGGGCGCCCTGCAGGAAGCGGGCTGCCCAGGCCTGCCTGGGCCCTGTGCTGGAGCCGCTCAGACCCCAGGAGATGCCCAGTTACACTGTCTCAAGGGGCTGACTTTACCTCTGGAGGCTCTGTTTCCTCATCTGTGTGCTGGGGGCAGAAACCCCTACTGTGCACGATCAGAGGATGCTCACGACGGCCGGGCACCAAATAGGCCCTCAGAAGTCCTGGTTCTCAGCTCCGCCCACAGCCTCCCTGCACCGTCCTCCTTCCCCTGGGATATTTGTCCCCATCACCTCCGACCTAGAAGTAAGAGCCTTCTCCCCATCTTAGGAGAGGACCCCAAGTGCCTTCTGATGGCAGAGTCCAGGCACAGACCAGCTTCTCCGGAGCAGGAAGCAGTATTGATAAGAGACACTTTGCTATTAGCCACAGGGCTATAGTAGTATTATTTATTTTCAGTCACATCAGACTCTTTGCGAGAGAGTCGGGCAGACTCTCCAGGCCAGAATACTGGAGTGGGGAGCCTTTCCATTCTCCAGGGGATCTTCCCCACCCAGGGATCGAACCCAGGTCTCCCGCACTGCAGGCGGATTCTTTACCAGCTGAGCCACAAGGGAAGCCCTGGGAACTGGCTAATAATTTTGACATTTAAGGACTGGGCTTGGGGCAAGAGATTTTCAGGCTGAATGTGAAGAACGAGGTGGTGGGAGGAGGGAGAGCAAGGAGGGGACAGGTGTCCCCCAAAGATAAGGTGTTAAATGCCAGCTTCTCCATTTCCTGGCTGTGTGACCTTGGATAAGCCTCTCTGAGCTTCCCCTTCTGTGCAACGTGGGTGGTAACCGGTGCTGACTCCTATCCCCAGGCCTGCACTGAGGACCTTGCCACACACCCCGCCCTTGTAAGCCGCTGCTGCTGCGCTAAACCAGGAGTTGGCAGAGTGTTCGAAAAATCCATCAGCCCCACACTCTCATCTCCCCAAAGGAAGCAAGGCTGTGGGAACTCAGATCAAGGCCTGGGGAAGGGCAGACATTCCCAGACTCCTACCAACCTGGCTACTTTGAGAAAACACCTCACTTTCTGCCCTGGGACTGGCTGACCATGCTCACAGCTGCACTGGCTTCACGGGAGGCCCTGGCGAGGCCGCGGGACTTGGCCAAGGTCACCGTGTCCTGGAACCTCTGCTTCCGCATAAGCCAGGCTGCCTTCCTCCAGGGCTGCCGGTGTTCCCAAGGGCCTGGCCGGGGAGAGTGCTGGGGAGCAGGCCAGGTGAGGTGGAGCATGGGGGCGGGGGCCTCTGGACAGCCAGCTTCTTGAGGCCACAGGACGGCTGGAATTTTCCAGGACTGCCTGCAGGAGCAGCGACCCTGAACAGGCTGCCAGTGTGTGCGGAGCTCCTGGCTCTGACCCAGAGGCAGCTTCCAAATGCCCCAAGGTGGAGGGCTCTGGGAGGCAGCACAGGCTCCCTGGCACCCAGGGGGCAGGGAGCTGCCTGCCTCTCCCAGAAGGTGGAGCCGACTGAGGGGCATCTCTGCCACCACCTCCCTATCCGGGGACAAGCAGAAAGGCAGGATGAGGCAAGACCCAGAGGGATGGAGAGGGGAGGGGGAAAGAGAGACAGGGTATGGGGGCCGCCTTGGCCATTAAGCAGGAGGGAGGGAGGTGGCCTGGCTATATCCCCATGGATGTCATCACACTCTGTTATGGTCAGATCACAGCACTTTCCCCATGAAATGGCCAGGGTTTCCACACTCCACCCACCTACCCCCAACACCATTTCCCTGTAGGAGTTGCCACCGTCCTGGTAGAAGAATTAGGTGACCAAGTGACCACTGTCACACTGCTATGACCATGTCCTAGGCAGGGCTCACCCCTCCTCCTCCAGGAAGCCTTCCTGGATTGCCCTCCACCCCACTGAGCACCTTTACCCCTCTGGGCCCTGCCACACTCCAAGCTGTTGCCATGAGGCATACGGAGGAGTCACTTCACATCCACGGAATAGGAGACCCTTCCCAGTGAACCATCCAGTTTTGAGGTCCTGACAGGGTCCAAGCAGCTTAAGCCAGCATCCTGAGATGGACCACCTTTCCTCCACGTGTATCCGACACGCTGGGGTCAGGGAAGGAGGGGCAGGGGAGGAAGAGGCGTTGACTCTTAGGCTGACTGACATGAATGATACAGGATCTCTGTTCAGTACATTAAGTAAGAAAACAGCACAGGTGCCCACCAGTTTTGAGTGCTTCTCATTGCAGGGACCAAGCTCAGCGCCCTCTAGGTATGTACCTCTGAGACGGGCCCAACACTGTCCCCACCGTACAGAGGCCTGGAAGCGCCCAGGGTTTCACCACCGTGGCAGGCGCTGGTGCTCAGTCCACGGGGGTGGTGGGGGCAGGGATTTGAAGTCAAACGAGTGACCAGCCCCTCCCCTACATCCACCCCCATTTTAGAGATTGGAAAACAGTGGCCAGTGAATTCAGTGACCGCCTGGAGGTACCACGGGTCATCAGGCAGATCTAGAGCCTGGGTTCTTCCTTTCAACTGGGGATGGCAGATGCTTCACCGGCCAGTTCCCATGAGCCCATCTGGCTGCCTGGAGCCCTGGGCTAAGAAGAATTCAGAAAAGGTTGGGCTCAGTGGAAAAGGGCTCTGGGATTGATTAGCAATGTCTGTCAAGGGTGCAGGCATCAGAGCAGTAGCCTGCCTGCTGGTTTACACACCCCACTGGCCCTGAGCTAATGGACGCCCTCCCCTTCCCCCCCTTCCCATCACCTAGTAGCTGAAAAGTCAATTTGTTGTTCCTGGGGGCCTCATAGGCCCATCAGTCCTAGAGCTACAGGCTGGGGGCTTCATGGAGGACTCAGGGAACCGTGACAGCCTCTGAGGACCCAAGCTGGTGCATCACCAGGCATTAGTGGTGATGCTCTGGTGCCCGAGGCTTTCTGCACTTTGGGCTTCAGCCTGAGCCACAGCAGGGGGCAGGCTGGGGGTTTTAATAAACCTTGCCGGAGAACATCATTAGGAGCTGGTCTATATTATCACAGAAGAACTCCCCCGGGACATGAAGACAAGGAGGGCCACTCAGAATCTACTGCGCCGTTTTCATCAGAGCCAAATGAAACGCAAGCTCCAGCTGCCTCTGGCTCCTCAGCCACGACCTCGGGCTGCTCCTGCATCTCAGAGCTGCAATCATAAATCTTTCTCTGTGAAGCCTGCGGACCTCCTCCTCCCCGACCCGCTGCGGGTGCTGGGAGGCCGCCCCGGTCCTAGTGACAGCGAGTGTATATCATGCGTGTGTTGCAGAGAGAAGTGAATGAGTGTGCAAACACGGCACGGGACCTGCTCCGCTGTGCGGACCACGTTGACTAAAACGCGTTCATCTCAGAAGCCGGTTTTCTGCCCTTGTCCTACCTTACAAGTCTCAGGCAAGGGCGCTCACAGTCCTCCTCCATAGCAGTGGATCTAGAAACGGAAAGGAACAGGAGGCTAAGAAAGGCAGTGATGATGGCCATCACAGGCATGGTGACCTCCCGCCAGGCTCTCTGCTGAGTGATTCCGGTTAATTTCTGCAACAACCCCATCTGTCGGTGGTGTTACTAGTCACGGATGGGGCAGTGGGGGGTCCAGAGAGGGTACATAACTTGCTGGAGGTCACACAGTAAGAGACAGAACTGGGATTGGTGCCGCCGGCTCCTAAAGCTTCTGCTTCTGAAGCCTCTCTGCTGGGACTGGGCTGCCCAGCTTTGGTGTCTGAGGCTACAGTGCCAGCCCGGGGTCAGGAGAGGAGGCCACAGGGGTGGGGCCTTCCCAGTTCCTTCCCATGGTCCCTCTTGGACTTCTGGTCTTGGAACTGGACACTGAGCCAGGGATGGTTCTCAGACTTTCTGAACCACCAGAACCTCTGTAATGGAGCAAAGACTTAGCGACGCTCTGCTCCACTGGCTTGTTGCCAGGAGTCTGGATGGCTGTTGGGAACAAATACGTTCTACGGGGGGCCTCATGGGACAAGGTGAAGAAGGTGCCTCAGAGGTCACTGGGGCCAGGGGTCACAATGTCAAATAAGGAGGGAGGCCCCTGCAGGGTATGTCTAAATCAGAGCATGCCCCTTCTTTCTCCCTCTAGTTTTTGTTTGTTTTTAAGTATAACACATATAGAAAAGCACGCAGAGTGTACATGAATACGTGAATGAGTGCCCACGAGTGCATGAGTTTTTACACACTGGACATCCACGTAGCCAGCGCTTCAGAAGGCCCCTCCCATCTATGTGCACTTCAGAAATTTTTTACTTTTTTGGCTATATTGGGTCTTGTTGAGGCACGCAGAATCTTTCATTGTGGCGTACAGGCTTACTTGCCCCGCAGAAAGTGGGATCTTAGTTCCCTGGACCAGGGATCGAACTGGCGTCCCCTGCATTGGAAGGTGAACTCCCCACCACTGGGCCGCCAGGGAAGCCCCTGTGTGTGCTCTTCTTGGAAGTGGAATCGTGCAGTGTGTCCTCTTTGTGTCTGGCTCGTATCACACAATACCACGATCACATCTGGGAGAGTCACCCCTGTTGCTGCCTGTCGGGGCAAGTGATTCCTTTTCCTTGCTGTGTAGTATTCCTTTGGGTGGGAATACAATGACTTATCCATGCTGCGGTTGCTGGGCTTCTGGGTAATTAGAAACACAGTGCCCCTATGGATGCTCTGATGCGTGTCTTTTCCTGAACACACTTAGGCATTTCTGGTTGGAGTGAAACTGCTGGGTCATTGGGTACACACACGTTCCATCTTATTAGACTGGCTGCACGGCTTTCCCAAGTGTTGTTCCAACCTACCTCCCACCAGTGCATGAGCGCTGTGGCTGCTCCACGTCCAGCTCCTGGTGTTCTCCGCCTTCTCATTTTAACTCTTCTCAGGGGTATGTGCTGGGATCACACCGTGGCTGGCCGTTGTATTTCCCCGATGGCCCATGAGCCTCATGTTACATGGTTACCTTCTCCTGGGATGTTTGTCTTTTTCTTACTGGTTTCTAGCAATGTTTAAATCAAGTCCTTTTAATGCAAACACCTTTTGTGGATTACCTTTTCCTTCTCTCAGTAGGTTCTTCTAATGAATACTCTTACAACAGTTCAATCTATTAACTTTTCTTGTTTATGGTTAGTGCTTTTTGTGCCCTGTTCAAGAAAACTTTCGATCCCTGGGTGGGGAAGATCCCCTGGAGAAGGGGAAGGCTGCCCACTCCCATATTCTGGCCTGGAGAATTCCATGGATTATACAGTCCATGGGGTTGCAAAGAGTTGGACACGATTGAGAGACTTTCACTTTCAAGACAACTTTGCCTGCTCTGAGGTCACCAAGATGCATTCACTAAATGCTTTACTGCTTTGCTTTTCACATGAAGAGCTGTGATCCATATGGAGTGTGTTTTTGTAATTTGCAATGCAAGTTTTTGAGATGACTTCCTTTCCCAACCATACTGCAAGGTTGCCCCTGTTGACCGTTTTGGGCAGGGCCGGGGGTGGGGGCGCTGTTTTTGGAATCTCTCTGTTCCATTGTTCAGAATATCTTATCCCTGCGCCAATTCTGTGCTGTTCTGATTACTATGGCCTCATAGTAGGTCTGATATCTGTCTTTGTTTTCAAGATCTTCCTGTCTGTCCTTGGCTCCTTGCTTTTCCTAAAAAAACTGTACATCAGCTTGTCAATTTCTACCAAAAAGAAACCCACTTGGGATTTTGGTTAGCCTTGCATTGATTTAAGATATTAATTGGGGAAAATAATATGTTTACAGTATTGTAGTTTTCTAAACCATTAATGGGATGTATTTCTCTGTTGGTTGTTGTTGTTGAGTTGTTAAATCATGTCTGTTTGGAATCCCATGGACTGGAGCATGTATTCCTCTGTCCTCTGCCATCTCCCAGAGTTGGCCCAAATTTGTGTCCATTGAGTTGGTGATGCTATCTAACCATCTCATCTTCTGTCACCCTTCTCTTTTGCCTTTAATCTTTCCCAGCATCAGATTCTTTTCCAAAGAGTCAGCTCTTCGTACCATGTGGCCAAAGTACTGAAGCTTCAGCTTCAGCATCAGTCCTTCCAATGAATATACAGGACTGATTTCCTTTAGGATTGACTGGTTTGATCTCCCTGCAGCCCAAGGGACTCTCAAGAGTCTTCTCCAGCATCACAGTTTGAAAGCATCAATTCTTCGGTGCTCTGCCTTCTTCATGGTCCAACTCCCACATCCACACATAGTGAAAGTGAAAGTGAAGTCGCTCAGTCGTGTCCGACTCTTTTCGACCCCGTGGACTATAGCCCACCAGGCTCCTCCATCCATGGGATTCTCCAGACAAGAGTACTGGAGTGGGTTGCCATTTCCTTCTCCAGGGGATCTTCCCGACCCAGGGATCGAACCCAGATCTCCTGCATTGGAGGCAGACGCTTTAACCTCTGAGCCACCACTGTCCCCCATCCATACATAACTACTGGAAAAATTATAGCTTTGACTGTACGGTCCTTTGTTGGCAAAGTAATGTCTCTGCTTTTTAATATGCTGTCTAGGTTTGTCATAGCTTTCCCTTTAAGGAATAAGAATCTTTTAATTTCATGGCTATAGTCACCGTCCACAGTGATCTTGGAACCCAAGAAAATAAAGTCAGCCACTGTTTCCATTGTTTCCCCATCTATTTGCCATGAAGTGATGGGATCAGATGCCATGATCTTAGTTTTTTTAAAATAATGACTTTCAAGCCAGCTTTTTCTCACTCTCCTCTTTCACCCTTATCAAGAGGCTCTTTTGTTTCTCTTCATTTTCTTCCATTAGCGTGGTTATCATCTGCATATCTGAGGTTGTTGATATTTCTCCTGGAAGTCTTGATTCCAGCTTGTGCTTCATCCACCCCAGGCAATTCGCATGATGTGCTCTGCAAAGAAGTTAAAGAAGAGGGTGATGATGTACAGCCCTGTTGTCCTCCTTTCCCAGTTTGGAACCAGTCAGTTATTCCATGTCCAGTTCTAACGGTTGCTTCTTGACCTGCATATTGACGCTTTGTATTAATAGTTTTCAGTGTAGAAGTCCTGTGTGTCTCCATTAGACTTCCAACTTTCAAACTGACAGCTAATTCACAAGAACAGAATAATGACCAATCCCAGACCTTGCCCATCTGCCCTAAAGATACAGCTGCTCCACCCCAGCTAGCAGGCTTGTGGGAGAGGGCCCCATCACGACCAGATGTTCTTTGTTTACTTACTTGTTTTTGGCCCAGCGGGGTCCTCGCAGCTGCATGGGCTTTCCCCAGTTGCAGTGAGCAGGGGCCACGCTCAGTTTGCAGTGGGCATGCCATCGCAGTGGCCTCTCTTGCTGGGGAGCACAGGCTCTCGGGTGCACAGGCTCAGTAGCTGTGGCGAGTGGATTTAGCTGCTCCGAGGCATGTGGGATCTTCCTGGACCAGGGATGGCACTCATGTCTCCTGCGTTGGCAGGTGGGTTCCTTACTACTGAGCCACCAGGGAAGCCTGATGGTCTTCCCTTCTGTTTTGAAACTTGGACTTTAACAATCCTAGACTTTGATGTGTGTGCAGAAAAGAGGTAGTGGTGTCCTAGCAGGTCTGAGACAGCTGCTGTTTGACCTGCCTGCAAGGGGGGCCTTGGAGTGGCTTCTGGGAGCCTGGATTTGGGGGGCGTGCCCACCACTCCTTCATGTATAAGTGGCTCACTGAGCCCAAACTGTTGGTGCAAACCGTGTGCTTTATGCTGAACACCTGCTTTCCTTCTGGGAGTCTGGCTTTCTGGCACATGCTGGGCAGAAGGTGGCTATGTGACCAGCCTCCAATAAAATCCCTGGGCGCTGAGTCTCTAAGGAGCTTCCCTGGTGAACGACGCCTCGGGAGTGTCCCACAGGACTCCGCTGCTGAAGATTCTTGGGAGCGCACCCCAGCTTCCTCTGGACTTTGCCCCATTCACCCTCCCCTTTGCTGGTTTTGCTCCAGGTCCTTTGGCTGTAGTAAGTCATAACTGAGATACAGCTCTATGCTGAGTCCTGCCAGGCTTTCAGTGAATCAGCCCGAGGGATTGATGTCTTGGGGGTGGTCTTGGGGCCCCTCTGACACAGAGGACCAGAGCTTCCTGCTCCAGGGCAAGAATGCTTCCAAGAGGGTGTAACAGGTGGGAGAAGAAGTAGACGGAAGCCATTCGCATTTCACTTTCTGATGGGAGGATGGTTTTGATCTAACGTTGTACGAAAACGAAGTGGGTATGGAGCAGCTGGTACCACACAATATAATTTCACTTCGTAAATAGGGTGTCTCTCTCAGCATTAAAATAAGGAAATTCCGACTCATGCTACAACTTGAATGAACCTGGAGGGTGCTATGCTAGGTGAAACAAGTCAGACACAAAAGGACACACAGTGTATGAGTCCACGTGTGTGACGTCCCTGGAGAAGTCAAATCCACAGAGACGGAAAGTAGAATGGTAGCTGTCAGGGGCTGGAGGAGGGAAATGAAGAGTTAGTCTTGAATGGGGACAGAGCTTCAGTTTGGGAAGATGGACAAGTTCTGGAAATGAAGGGTACTGATGCTGCTCAATGCCACTGAACTGTACACTTATTAATAAAAATGGTTAGAAATTTTGTGTCATATATATTTTACCACGGGCTTCCCAGGTGGCGCTAGTGGTAAAGAACCCACCTGCCAATGCAGGAGGCATAAGAGATGTGGGTTCCATTCCTGGGTCGGGCAGATCCTCTGGAGGAGGGCACGGCCACCCACTCCAGCATTCTTACCTGGAGAACCCCACAGACAGAGGAGCCTGGTGGGCTACAGTCCATGCGGTCACAAAGACTCGGACATGACTGAAGTGACCAAACAACAACAACCCATATTTTACCACAATAAAAAATACAAAAACAGGATCTCTCCGTGTTCACATGGCCACAGTTCTGGGAGGGGCACAGACCAACCCACTCCTTCGTGGCCGCCATCTCTGGGTGGAGGACTGTGGGGGATGGTCCTCTCTCTGCTTTTCTATTTTCTGCCTTTTTTGGGCATGGGATATATATTGCTTTTTGAATGTGAAAAATTTCAAATACAGAAAGCATGCAGATAAAGGAAACAAGCATGTATGTATGTATTACTTCTGTCATTTGAAAAGTCTATTAATAATAAATACTATGAGGGGGGAAAAAATCAATGTCCTTCACCAAACAGAAAGACTGGAAAAACAAGGACCACCCCCTTGTTGAGCAAGACACCAAGCCATACTCCAACTGGAAAATGCCCTGTGGAAGGGGCCCGGGCCTCTTTTGGAACCAGCTTCTGGCTGGGCAGTGGCCACCTGGGTGACGACTGAGAGGGTTGCGTGGATTCCTGGCCACTGAGACCTCCAGCTTGGAAGCCTGGGGAGCCTGGGGGCTGGACTGTCATGATCCCAGGTGGTTCTGACGGTTCACCGGGTTAGGGAACCCACCTCTCTCGGCTCCGTGACACCGTGTTTGCACAGGCCTTCTCCTCCGGCTGTGGTTCTGTTCCTGTTTGGTTTGGACCCTGATCTAAGTGTGATCCAGGTCCTTTGAGCCTGCCTGTGGCCAGACCCCAGGAAGTGGAGCCGCGCCCCCAGTCCAGGGAGCAGAGTGGGAAAGATAGGCTGTGTGAGAAGCATCCATCACCTCCAACAGCGATGGCCCGAGGTGCTTGCCCGACCCCCCTCGCTGTCGCTGTGATTCCACAGGGGAGGGCAGGGCTCGGGCAGTCAAGTGACCTGCCGAAGGTCACCCCCTGGTCTGTCTGCAGGGTCTCTGGGGAGCTGTAGTCCCCCAATTCCGTAAGCCCTCCGGAAGGGTGCGCTCAGGCTGACCACAGGGAGTGGCCCTTGTCTCTGACTCAAGTGGACCTGGGACCACTTTTCCAAGGGACCATGCTCTCCTGGCTCCGGAACCTCGCTTCAGCTCCTCTCTGCCTCCTGGGGAAATATCTGGGGGTGGTTCCAGCAGAGGGACAGGCAGGGGCCGGCGCCCATGGCCCCACCAACGCCCACTCCCCACACCCTTCGCTCCGGCCCCGTGTCGCCCCCACCACCCTGGAACAGGCCCGCTCCGAATTCTCGGCTGCTCGGGGGCTCATGAATTATGCACGGGCCCCAGATCAATCCGTCAGCACCCTGTCAGGGAGGGATCAAAGGCCCCGGCGGCCAGCTGACAGCTCTCTCTGCGCGAGGAGGAGCGGAGACGTGGCTTTCAAGGCCCGTGGTGGGCCGTGCGAAAAGAGCCCTTCACCGGTGCTGGGGGAGCCCTGGGCACTCTGCTCCCCACCCCTCCCCGGTGCCCTGGCTCTGTTTCTCTGCCAGGCACGAATTTGACAAATGTCTTTAAAGGCAGGGGATGGGTAACGTGTGTTTTGAGCGCATTCCAAGATGCTCCTTGTGAATAATTGATGCCGGCGCCAGGTTCGTCATGAGAAGGTCACCTTGGGTGGGGACGGTTTTAGCCACATCACAGGCTTCCCGCGGAGTTGACAAGATGGCCTCTCCCAGCCCAGGGCCCCACGTCCAGCCCTGAACAGGAGATTCTGGGTTGTTCTGTCCAGTCCCCAACAGCTGGATGAGTAGAGGAGGGCAGGATGGAGCCAACACGAGAAAGTGGAGGCGGGTAGGTGGCCACTGGGCACTCCTACTTTTGGCAGAAGCTGGAGATGGACCTGGGAGGGCGATATATTCGTAGCAAATGACCACAGACGATGCGGCTCAAGACGACAGAAACGCGACCTCTCTCCGTTCAAGAGGCCAGTGTCCACTGCCAGCAGAGCTGGTCCTTTCTGGAGGCCTCGGGGCAGAATCGGCCTCACCCAGCACCCGGAGGCTCCAGCATGCTCCACTGTTCTCGGCGCGTGGCCACATCACTTGGGCCTCTGCCTTCATCTTCGCGTGGCTTGGTCTCCCATGTGTCTCTGTATCTGCATCTCTCCTCGCTGGACTTAGGGCCCACCCCAATGCAAGATGAGCTCAAGAGCCTTCTCTTAACTTCATCTGCAAAGACTCTTCTCTGAACAAGGTTGAGCTGAGGTTCTGGGCAGACACATCTCTTGGTGGCCACCATTCACCCCAGTTCAGCAGGAGACACACAGGCTCGAGCCCAACAGGGACGGAGCCACCTGGGCCTGATGGCTGCTGTGACTGCCTCCTCTTGGGGCATAGCTGGGCCCACACCCTCGTCTGGGATGGAGTCCCAGGACCCTGTAAAGGAAACCTCTGGGAGCTGCTGCTGACCTAACCCCCCACGGCAGCCCAGCGCACCCAGGTTCCAGCTGCTTTGCCTGGGACAGGATGCTGTGGTCCCTGGGTAGCAGATGAAGACTGGGAAACTCAGGCAGAGGAAGCGATTTGCCCAGAGAACCAGGCAAGGGAATGGCTGGCTGGGTCAAGGCTGGCGTCTGGGTGACTTGGGGGCCACCTTCTCGGGAGCTGCACTGCCCAGCTGTGCTCTGGCCTCTCTGCTCCATCCACCCTGTGGGACGTTGTTGGTGATGCTGCTTTTAGCCATGTCCACCCCCAGGCTCCTGGGCCCTCTCTCACCTGCCCCCTCCGGATCAGCCACAGCAGCAGGGTGTGGACAGTAAGGGCTGGGCTTCAGGTTTTCCACTTCCTCTCCAACAGGAGAATGTGCAGGGATGGATTAGTAATGTCTGTTGTGGACACAGCATAGAGGAGGGAGCTCTGTGTGTCACTCACTTGCTACCTGGGGCTTATCCACCTCTCTGAGACACGTCTGGCCATGACTGGCAAATGCTGGGTGGGACTGAGGACTCCTGGGTGAGAACATGTCCTCTGGGGAGAGGGCAACAGGTGACTAGCCTGATGGAGCAAACAGTCGCAGTGGCCCTGGGTGGAGATTCTGTTCTGAATGGGACAGTTGCTTGAGTTTATTTCAGGCCCATACCTTCAAAGATTCATACCCACACTCAGAGGACAGGGAGGAAACATTTGAAAACTGAAAAATTCCACTGGGATCTCTGTAACAGAATATAAAAAAAAGTGAAGGGATCCTGCTGAGTTTGGAGGATAGAAAACTCGGAAAAGTCCCACCAAGACGCTCATTCTGATGATGCTTCTCCACCAGGTTTCAGGACTGTCTCCCTTTTGTTGGGAAGACAAGGATCATGAGTTTCCACCTGTTCCTTCTGATGACTGCTACAAGGATGCCGGTTTCAGCATTCCGGCTCCTCCAAGGGAGGACTAAGTAATGCTGGTTTCTAGACATGACGTTCACTCCTGCCAGCAAGACCATCCATCATCGCGTGCAAACGGCTTGCCTCCTAAAGGCCACATTATGAGACGATGCCAATAAGCGTATTCACATTTGCCGTTGCTCCATCAGGGCAGCCATGTAGGAGCATCTGCTGAATCCGGACTTTCGTCCACATCCCCATCTGCTCCTCTGTCCTGCTTCATCGATTGTAGATTGAGTCCGTCTTGGGTAACCAATGGCCAGTGGGTTGCTGGGCATTTTATTTTCTTTTAATTTTCTGTATCAGGTTTAATTAAACCAAGGTGTGCCCGACCCTGTCAAATCATATCAAACAGGTCTCCCTGCAGCAGAAGGAAAAACATCAGCATAAATTATTGATTAATCTTCATTCAAACTAATCTATCAATGACTTCCTCTGGCTCGGTGGACCTGGGGAGCCCTTAGATATTTCAATGCAAACAACATTTGAAAGCTTCATTTCAAAGAGGTCTGAGATGCATTCAATAGCAGTCGATTGCTTCAGCAGCCAGTGGGGGGCGGCCCCTGAAATGCTGAAGTGCAATCATTCGCTTTGGCCCCAGTTCAGCAGTTGTCTATGGTATGTCCTGTCTTCCTGTCGAATCAGTGAACTGCATCAGGCCCCTGCTCCAGAAAGAGGGGGCAGCTAACAGCTCAGTGAGGGAAGGGGAGGGACAAAGACAGACACACGCACAGAAAGCATGCAGATATAACTTGCCGAGTGCTGCGACAGAGGTATCACTGAGTAATGTCGATGATCACAGCCGAGTGCAGTGACAGAGGTATCACTGAGTAATACTGATGATCACCACCGAGTGCAGTGACAGAGGTATCCCTGAGTAATATCGATAGTCACCGCCGAGTGCAGTGACAGAGGTATCACTGAGTAATACTGATGATCACCGCCGAGTGCTGAGACAGAGGTATCACTGAGTAATATCGATGATCACCGCCGAGTGCTGAGACAGAGGTATCACTGAGTAATACTGATGATCACCACCGAGTGCTATGACAGAGGTATCACTGAGTAATACTGATGATCACCGCCGAGTGCTATGACAGGTATCACTGAGAAATATCGATGATCACCGCCGAGTGCTGAGACAGAGGTATCACTGAGTAATATCAATGATCACCGCCGAGTGCTGAGACAGAGGTATCACTGAGTAATACTGATGATCACCACCGAGTGCAGTGACAGAGGTATCACTGAGTAATATTGATAATCACCACCGAGTGCTATGACAGAGGTATCACTGAGTAACGTAGATAGTCACCGCCGAGTGCTGCGACAGAGGGATCACTGAGTAATACTGATGATCACCGCCGAGTGCAGTGACAGAGGTATCACTGAGTAATACTGATGATCACCGCTGAGTGCTATGACAGGTATCACTGAGAAATATCGATGATCACCGCCGAGTGCTGAGACAGAGGTATCACTGAGTAATACTGATGATCACCACCGAGTGCAGTGACAGAGGTATCACTGAGTAATATTGATAATCACCACCGAGTGCTATGACAGAGGTATCACTGAGTAACGTAGATAGTCACCGCCGAGTGCTGCGACAGAGGGATCACTGAGTAATACTGATGATCACCGCCGAGTGCAGTGACAGAGGTATCACTGAGTAATACTGATGATCACCGCTGAGTGCTATGACAGGTATCACTGAGAAATATCGATGATCACCGCCGAGTGCTGAGACAGAGGTATCACTGAGTAATATCGATAGTCACCGCCGAGTGCTGCGACAGAGGGATCACTGAGTAATATCGATGATCACCGCCGAGTGCAGTGACAGAGGTATCACTGAGTAACGTAGATAGTCACCGCCGAGCGCAGTGACAGAGGTATCACTGAGTAATACTGATGATCACCGCCAAGTGCAGTGACAGAGGTATCACTGAGTAATACTGATGATCACCGCCGAGTGCTATGACAGGTATCACTGAGAAATATCGATGATCACCGCCGAGTGCTGAGACAGAGGTATCACTGAGTAATATCGATAGTCACTGCCAAGTGCAGTGACAGAGGTATCACTGAGTAATATTGATGATCACCACCGAGTGCTGTGACAGAGGTATCACTAAGTAATATCGATAATCACACAGAGGCCTACTGTGATCATATGAAGAGCTAATGTTTAAACTGTTTTGGAAAGGATGTCAGAAACAACTTCATGTAGATAAATTTGAAAGCTGGCTGAAATAGACAAATTATTTTAAAAGCACAACTGATCAAAATTATCACAAGAAAAACACTTACCTGTTAAAGAAATGAAATCTCAAATTATAACTATCTGACAAAGAAACTTCCACATGGCTTCACTGATGAATTCGACTAAATGTTTAAGGGAGAAATAACCCCAATTTTATACAGACTCTCCCAGAGAATACAGAAAGAAGAGATACTGCCAAGTCATTTTACGAGGCTAGCATAACCTTAATCCTGAAAAGGATATGTCAATGAAAGGATATTATAGATCAACTATTTTCATGAAAACAGATGGAAAAATACTTAGTGAAATATTATCAAATCAAATAAAGCAATATCACAACCAAGTGGCATTTATTAATAGGAATGCAAGGTTGGCTTAACACTCAGAAATCAGTCATAATAAAGGAGAAAATATATGCTCATCTTCATTGATGGAATTCAATACCACCCATGAAAAGAACGCTCTCAGCAAACTGGAAATAGAAGGGGACCATAAATGATACATGTTAAAAATCTACGGCCAACGTCATACTTAGTGGTAGATTATAGAAACTTCCACTTCCCCAACCCTAATCCTGAGACTGGAAGTGAAGCAAAGGTCTCCCACTACTATCTCTTTTATTCTACTTTCTACTGGTAATCCTAAACAACGCAGCAAAGCAAGGAAAAAAGTATAAGGATTGAAAGGGAAAAACCCTGCAAACCTGTCACTAGCCATAGATGATATCATCATATACAGAGGAAGTCCAACAGAATCTTCAACAAACTACAGGCTTAATAAGTGAATGTAGCACGATTCTGGAAGGAAGGTCCGAGTATTCTTTCCTTATTCCACATACAAACAGGAAATGAAATAGAAAATAACATTCACAGTAGAATAAAAAATAAAATGCTCAGGGTTCAATCTACACAAAGATATACAAGACCTACCACTATACTGAATAAAGCCGGCCACCCACTTAGCAGAGTTGTACTGATGCCCGTTGCCCAGTTTGGATACTGTAGTATAATTATGCAAGATGTCACCACTGTGGGACCCTCAGGGGAAGGGTGAAACAGGGCTCTCTCTACTGTTGGGCTGGCCAGAAAATTTGTTCTGTAACATCTTATGGGAAAACTAGAATGAACTTTTTGGCCAACTCAGTTATTTCTGCCACTTCCTATGAGTCTATCATGATTTCAAAACAAAAGGCTTTAAAAAGTACACACTCTTTGACTTTGGAATCCTGTTTCAAGATTCCAGGCTAGGAACAAGTTAAAACGTACTCAAAGGGTTAGCTAAAAGGATGCTGTTATTGTGTGCTGGGACCGCCATAAGAAAGGACCACGGACTGGGTGGCTTTAATAACACAAACTTATTGTCTCAGCGTTCCGGATGCCAGAGGTCCAAGATCACGGTGTGGGCAGGGTTGGCGCCTTCTGAGGCCTCTCAGCTTAGCTCACAGATGGCCACCATCTCACTGTGTCCTCACGGGAGCCTCCATCGGGCTGCGCTGTGTCCCAGCCTCCCCTTTGTAAGGACAACACTCACACTGGATTAGAGCCCAGCCACGCGACTTCCTTTTACCTTAATGACCTCGTTAAAGGCCCTATCGCTAAAGGACCATATTCTGAGATACTGAGATACTCCTGGGGAGGAGGGACACAGCAGAGCTCACATTATTGTATCCAAGCACTGTCTCTAGTACCGAAAACCCGAAAACCACCTCCACGTCCACTAACGGGGGCCTGGCGGGGTGACCAGGGCCGTGCACTGTGATGGGACGCTAGGCGTTTATTTGAAGAGACAGACGTGTACGCTTATTAATGTTTAAAGAAGTTCACGAGGTGCTGGTGAGCAAAAGAGCCGGTTACAAGATGGCAGTTCATAGTACAACCTGATACTTGTTAAGGAAAAAAAAGTCTGTGTCTCTATCCGGAGGTTTGCGTCCCCACAGTAATTGTGCTTCTTTCTGAGTGCTGTGATTATGAGGAATTTTTATTTCTTTTTTTGTGATACTTTCTGTTTCTCGGCCTTTATATGAAATAATGAACATGTATTATTTATGTAATAACTTTTTAAAAACTTATTAAAAAAAGAACTTTATAGCACATTTTATTGCCCTGGGGATTCACTAGAGAAAATCACAGAGAAAAATTCCAACAACTGACAGGGGGTTCTTATTTGTAAGCAATAGAAAGCATTTCTAGCTGATTTAAGCAGAACATGAATTCATTAGAAGGCTGCGGGGCTCACAGATTCTCCGGAGGAGGCTGAGGACCCAGCTCAGAGCCTGCGAGGCTGGGAGGGAAGAATCAAAGCCAACGGGGTCAGTGAAGACACTGCACTGCCGCTGGGCAGGGGATGCTGCGGGTGCCCCGTCACCCCCGCTGGATGGTCACCACCCATCACCAAGATTGCTTCTGCAAGGACCTCACCACTGGTCTCCCGTCAAGGTCAGAGAGGTGCTGCTGATGGGCTGTCTGGAACACATCCGCCAGGTTCCTTCCTTTGACCCAGGAAGGCGCTCCCGGTGTTAGGGACCAAACAAAATGGCACCCTCGGCCCTATGAACCAAGAACAGGGTCAGCAAACTATGGCCCGTGGGCTGAATCCAGCCCAAAGTCTTTTTGTACTGCCTATGAGCTGAGAATTGCTTTACATTTTAAAATACAGTAGTAAAAAAACAACTAAAAGAAAAAAAAATATTTCTGGATATGTTAAAATGTAGAGGAAGGATCATTCAATGTCTATAAAGTTTTATTGACACATAACCAAGTCATATTTCGATATTGTCCGTGGTTGCTTTCGCACGATGAGGCAGCTTCGACAGGGACGTGCAGAGCTGTCAGTATTCACGGTCAGGCTCTTTGCAGGAAGTCTGCTGACCCCTGACCAAGGATGATGACTCTCTCCAGCCACAACCGTCCTCTGTTCATTGCTCTCGTTCGTAAGGACCGAGGGGTCCTGTGGGGCTCGCGACAGGGAGGAGTGTTGGGTCTCAGAGACACGAGCTGGTCTGCACGTTGAGCCGCTGTGAGTGGTGTCTGCTTCTCATCCTGCATCTCAGCAGAGCTCCGGCTACGCACCGGCTCCTTCAGCTTCTTCTCCGGAGCTTGGCTCTGTGGTTCTTGGGTTCTGCTTTCTCACAGCTTCTGAATCCTCCGTGCTCCAGACTGTTGGTGTCCCTTCCCCAGCCCTTGCTTCACCTCCTGACGCTCTCTCTCTACATCTTCTCAGCTCGCGTCTTGGGTTGGTCCAGCCTATCCAGGAAAAGCGTCATACACCAGGTCCCCTTGTGGGCCAGTGACCAGCAAGGGCCTGGCCACTCTTGGTCCCCTCAGCTGTGGCTGGAGGGGGGCCCATGAGATACACGGCACGGGCACTTAGAGCTGCCCACATGCAGGGAGACGTTCTCCTCTGAAGATGCTGGGGGGTTGGCAGATACCATCATGGGTATGGTTGGGTGGCATCACTGAGTCAATGGACATGAGTTTCAGCAAACTCCGGGAGACAGTGAAGGACAGAGGAGCCTGACATGCTGCAGTTCACAAGGTCACAAAGTGCTGGACATGACTTAGCGATGGAACAAGAAGCAGCGCACCATGGAGTGATGCAGACCAGCGACGCAATCCTGCAAACGCTGCGCCGGACACAGAGGTGCGGAGGAGGGCCGTGCAGGGCTGCTGCCGCACACCCTCCCCAGGGACTGAGCCATCTGCTCATCATATAGCCGTGAGAGGACAGCAGGGGGCTGCCCGAGCCTGTCCCCTTTCCTCCCAGGCATGTGGCTGGATGACAGTTCCTCGCATCCCTCGCAGTTTGGTGGGATCATGTGCTGAGTTCAGGCCACTGAATTCAGCGTGGAAGTGGGAGAGGCCACTTCTAGGGCTGGCTCATAAAATCCTCCTGTGTGGACTCCCTGTTTTCTCCTTCCCAGCATCTGCCGGTTGGATGTTGAGACCAGGGTAACCTTGGAAAATGCTACATGTAGAAAATGAGAGTTCCTTTGACCCCGGGTCCCTGAGTCACTGTGTGGAGCAGAGCTCTTCCTGGCTGTTGACTGTGCGTGAAAGTTGGTCAGTGGCGTCTGACTCTCTGCGACCCCATGGAATATACAGCCCGTGGGATTCTCCAGGCCAGGATACTGGAGTGGGTGGCCTTTCCCTTCTCCAGGGGATCTTTCCAACCCAGGGATCGAACCCGGGTCTCCCGCAGTGCAGGTGGAGTGTTTACCAGCCGAGCCACAAGGGAAGCACTTATGAGTGTAGGCGATTAAAGACGGTTACAAAGTCTGTGAACTTTTCCCACGGAAAGGAGGAGTCTCTATTTTCTCCACTGAAATGAGGGGGCTTGCTAACTGTTTCAACCAATACAACGTGGTGGAAATGACATCGTATCTAGTGCTCGCCCCACTCCACTTCCTGTTTCGTGGAGCTGAGCTGCCATGTGAGGAGGGTCCACCCTGCTGGGGAGCCACACAGAGAGGCCCCAAGACCACAAGGAGAGGCCCAGAGACCACACGGAGAGGGAGGGGGCCAGCAGAGGCCCGCCTTCCAGCCGTCTGTGCCAAGACGACAGGCTGGCGGGTGAAGCCTTCTTGAAGCCTCCAGACAAGCTCAGCGACCAGCTGAAATGCCATGAGTGATCTCAGCCAATGCCATGTGGAACCCAAGAAACACCCAGCCAAGCTCTGCCCAAATCCCTGGCCCCCCAAATCATGAGGTTTAATAAAATGGTTGCTGTCGTGAACCACTGTTTTCAGAGTAGTTTTTTTTTTTTTTTTAATACAGCAGTAGATAACTAGAACCAGGAATGAGGAATGCATTTCTGTCATGTTACATCATTGATATTTTGGGGTTTGTGCGAGTGCTGGTGTTCCCTGAACTAACTTGGGAGATGCTATTATTAGGTCTGCATTACAGGTGAGGCTTCCCTTGGGGCTCAGCTGGTAGAGAATCCACCTGCACTGCGGAAGTCCTGGGTTCAATCCCTGGGTTGGGAAGATCCCCTGGAGAAGGGAAAGGCTACCCACTCCAGTATTCTGGCCTGGAGAATTTCATGGACTGTATAGAGTAAGGGGTCACAAAGAGTTGGACACGACTGACTGACTTTCACACACACACACACAGGTGAGGCAGGGATGTCTTGCCCAGGTTGATGGATGGGTGGCAAGTGGTGCAGTGAGGAAGCAGCTCGGGTAGGTGGTTGGGGCTGGCTCAGGTGGCTGACTCTGCCCCTGGCTGACCGCTCAACTGCTAGGGACATCCAGGTCTGCTCTGCCCGTGTTCATCCCAGGGTAGCTCCTTTAAAGATTTTTTTCAATGTGGACCGTTTTTAAAGTCTTTATTGAACTTGTTATAATGTTGCTTCTGGTTTTTTGAGTTTGTTTTCTGGTTTTCAGGCATGTGGGATCTAAGTTCCCTGACCAGGGATTGAACCTGCACCCCCTGCGCTGGAAGGTGAAGTCTGAACCACTGGCCTGCCAGGGAAGACCCCAGGGGCAGCTGTTTGCCACTTGCATCGACCGCATCAGCTCCAGAGGCCAGCCCTGCTGCGCAAGCACAATTTAAGCCTGTGCTCCGGGCGAGTCCACTTAGCTCTGGGGGCCCAAGCCAGCCCCACGGCCATGCTCAAGGTCAAGAGGACGTCCACGCCACCCACCGGGAGGCCACGCCGAGGAGTGAGGGCATGTAGGGAGGGGAGGAATCGGGACCAACCATTCAAGGCATCCAGGAGGCTGAAGGTGAGCTGGACAGGAAGACAAGCAGGTGACTTCAGCCACACTGCCTGTGATGAGCGTCTGGTCTAAATGCCTCGGCCCTCCCTGGGCATTTTGTCCTCTGTCCACATTAAAAAAATATATATTTATTAATGGTTGCTGGGCTAGGCCGTCGTTGTGGCATGTGGGCTCTCGTTCCCTGACCAGGGATGGAACCTGGGCCCCTGCATTGGGAGTGTGAAGTCTTAGCCATTGGACCTTGAGGGAAGTCCCCTTTGTTTACATTTTGACATTGAGAGTTCTCATCGCACTGGGGGAGGTGGGCTGTGGGGCTTCTGTCTGGTCCTCTGAGACTCTGGACCACCCTTCTCCCTGAACCCCTAGGCCAGGAGCCCCCCTCGCAGGTCCCTGGGCTTGTTCTGTGCCCCTCCAGGCGTGAGTAGCCTTGGTTGTCTGAAGATCTTAGTCCTGCCGGACTGACCCTCCCCTTGCAGGCCCGTGGCCTGGGCACAGATGAATAGTGTCCCCCGCCCTCTCCCTGCACAGAGCAGGATCCATACGAACTTCCCAGGCCATGGACACACGTGTCAGAAGAAGCCTGGAGAGGACCCGGGGCTCTGCCGGGAGAGGCAGGCCTTAAACACGGAGGTGTTTTTAGCTGGAAACTTTATGAGAAGCAAGGCCGTGTGGGGCCTGAGAGGGCCTGTCATCCATCACGACTGAGGCTCCTCCATCCAGAAAGAGGGGGAAGCCTCAGGCAGGTGGAAAGAAGCCCCACCCCTGGGGCTGGGGGGCGCACCCCTCCCAGAGCTTCTGAAGATGCTGTGAAAGCGCCCGTGGCTAATGGACTCGCAATTCCCGACCTTCAGCTTTCCGCAGTGGAAGAGTGGAGCTTTCTGTTTCAACAGCTATATCTTCCCTTTAGTGGGAGATGCTCCAAGGTGTCCGGGCCCCTTCTCTCATCCCAGGGGTGTGGAGCCTGCCGGGTTCTTGTCCCCCTGAGGCTGCAGACCTTCCACCATCTCACGCAAGTTCACCAGTGAGGACCACTCATCTGTCACGGGGCCTGAGACCTGGGAGAGACCCCAGAGCCCATGGATCCCCGATTCACGTGGCCTCTCTACTCTACGGGGCACTGGATGTGGGCTTCCCTGCTCCCCTCCCCCCCGCCCTTCTCGTGTATCCTGCCCTTCGGGAAAGCAGGGCTTTGTGAATGCCAGCGGTGGGACTCAGTCTCTGGGAGGCGGGCTCTCCCAGTGATGGCAGCTCTCCTCCAAGTGTTCTGGGCAGCCTGAGGTTTCCCCAGATGCTCAGAACTCCAGCTCCTTTTGCTCAAAATCTACCTGTCAGGATTTCCCTGGTGATCCTGTGGCTAAAACTCCAGGCTGGCAATGCAGAGGCCTGGGTTTGATTCCTGGTCAGGGAACTAGATCCCGCATGCCACAACTAAAGATCTGGCGTGTCCTAACTAGAAAATCCGCATGCCACAACCAAGATCACAGATGCCGTGTGCCACACGGCAAATGAGCAAATATTAAAAAGAACCCACCTGTCCTTCCAGGTTCATGGAAAATGCCACTGCCTCTGGGAAGCCCTCCGTGATTCCCAGGATTATCTTCTGAATTCCCTGTAGTCTTTGTCTGTTCTTTCCTGAGGCCCTCAGGACTCCCCTGGACTGCACGTGTCCTGAGAAAAGGGCCTGAGCCCCAGCAGTGGCAACGCTTTGGCACACACAGCTCTGGGTGAGATCCCACCTCCTCTACGTGACAGTTTATGGCCTGGGGCAAGTCCCTTATCTGTGGGCGGGCAGTGGGGTTGTAGGCAGGGGAAGGGTCCCCTAGTGAGGGAAGGGGGAGCTGGCAGACAGTTGAGCCTGGCATCCTGCCCCGACCCAGGCTGAGCCAAGCTTCGGGAGGAGAGTGAGGTACTGCTGTGGAATGCGCACCGCCCACCTCTAGTCTCCCATGGATGGTGCTTCCGCTGATGACGCCCCCCTGGAAGTTGTCAGGCCCCTGCGTCTCTGTGTCTCATTTCCTGCACAGCCTCGACCTGCGACCTCACGGAGGTCATGTCGCTGCCCTGCCCCTTGCCACCGCCTCCCCATAGGAATCAGCCAAGGTATAGGAGGTGGTTCTGTTATGAATGCTGGCCTTGGAAGGAGAAACCCATTCACAGTACAAAAAAAATACGCCCATGAAAAACTCCGGCCTTATGACAACTAGATGATCTGGGGGCTAAAACGGATCTGGACTTCACTTCCTACTTCTCTCACTTTTTCTTCCTTAAGAAAACAGCACATCCACACACCTCAGAAGCCCTGGTCCTCCGGAAGGGATGGAGCCAGCGTCAAACTCGCTGGGAGCATCGTCCCACCTCACTGTGTAAATGAGGCTGATTCGGCCAAGGACAAACCCACCTTTTTCTTTCTCTCTGAAGGACATTCCATTTTCAGACTGGAAACCAAACATGGGGCTAGGCGAGAACGCAAGTGCTCTGCTTTAAACTGATACCAAATTCCTGTCACAGCCACGACCAACAGTAACAACGAAACAACACAAAAGCTGACTTTTTAAATTAACGTTTACTGGAGTACAGTTGCTTTACAATGCTGTGTTAATTTCTGCAGCAGTCGACTTTTATCTAACTTGTTTGTTGAATCCGCACAAAATCTAGGCATCATTCCTATCAAGGAGCCCTCCAGCCGGCGCTTGTCTGCCTCTCTCCACAGGGAACTTACTACCTCAGGCCACTGATTGAGAGAATTCCAGGCAGGTGCACCCAGTGTCTTCCAGGGGTGCTGGCAGACACTGTGCATTTTTTGCTTGCTGGCAACAGCCTAAATGAACTCTGGCATCTCATACAGGAGAAGACGGGGCTGGCGGGACTACAGAAACTCCCAGAATCGACAGGAGAAGCAGAGAATGGCAGTGGGCTGTGGTCAGCTCAGCGGTTGCCTGGGAGCCTGGCTCAGCCGGGGCAGCTGGAACCACAGCTGGCCACCCCAGGAACAGCTGGGCAGGCTGCTGCTGGCGGCACCGGGCTGGCGCTGCGACCATCGGATGTGCACTTAGCTCTCCCTGAATCTTCACTCTATTTCCTGGAATCCGAAGCCTCTGATTGGCTGAGCCAGGCCCATGTCTGGTCTGGCTATCAGGATGGCAGGAGGAGGGAGAGACAGGGGAAGGGGTGACAGGAAAGGCCAGGGTCCCTCTAGGACCCACTTCCTGGACTTTCTGGGCAGGGTGGGTGAACTCAGGCTCCCAGGCAACCCCTGAGCTGCCCACTGCAGGCCAGAGGGTCAAGTCGGTTCAGGTTTTACGCAACACCCTTCTCCCCAGGCACAGCGTTGTCCCTTCACTGTAAGGACGCACATCCTGAAATAGCATTGGGTTATCTGCAGGGGCAGGAAAGAGCTTATCCATGTGCTGCCTGCCCCGAAGGCTGGCTGGCTGCTCCCGAGGGTCTTGTCTCGGGACTGTGCCTTATGGTTTGGGCCTCATGTTTCTCAGTGGTCACAGGAGATGCAACATCTTGGCACCAAGGAGGTCCTGAACAACCTCCCCTTTCTCCTTCCCAAGGTCTGGAACCAACAGATCCCGCAAAGCCCCACGTGACATCTGTCCTAGACGTTGTCCAGCAGGGAGGAGCCAGGATCCCAGCTCCACTGTGGAGGGAAGATGGGATGCGGGAAGGAAGGCGGGTCACCAGCGGGCCACTCTGCTGGAAGGTGAACCCAGAACCTGACAACTCTCTCCCAGGAGGGAGTCGGGCGATCAGACAGCATCGTATCTGCTCCTCAGGATGAGGGAGGGCCAGTTACTTCAGTTCCATCTGTAAAATCCTACTCTTCAGCCTGACAGGCCGCACGATGGTGGGTATGAACTTGGGCCCTGCAATCAGGAAGACGTGCGTCAGCAGGCGAGCTGTGTGACCTTGGGTGAGTACCTTAACCTCTCTGAGCCTGCTGCCTCGTCTGCAAAAGCACCTCAGGGTTCTGCTCTGAGGGTAAAGCTGGATCACGCAGATAAACAGCTTATGGCAGACAGGGAGAGGCGTTGCCCGTGTCGTCTTCCAGAAGGCCCGGCCGCCAGCTGCTTCAGTGTGGCCACTGGGAGGGCCCCGGCTCCTTCAGAGGAGCTGGGCTGCAGAGACCCGCCTCTTCACCCCAGGCCGTGTCCTCAGGGACAGCTGGCATCCAAAGGCAGGCATCCAGGTGGGTGTGTGGGACTAGTGTGGGACCCTTGGGAAGACTGCTTGCCTGAGCTCCCGCTAGGCTGGCTGAGGCCTCATGGGGCGAGGGGGGGGCGGGGGGCAGCGTCACCGTTCAGTCACTCTCTCTGCCCAGTTCTGCTTCCGCCTCTCCCCTCTGTAGGCGCTGATCACACCAGACATTCTCCATTCCAGCTCAGATCCTCCTTCCAGAACCGAAGCTGCAGCAGGGCTTTGCTTCATGCCAGGCACACGGCGAGGCTTCCTTGAGAGTCCCATTAATCCTGTTACGTCATCGTCAATGTCATCATCACCATCGTCTTCATCACCATCACCACCATCACCATGCCCACCGCAGCCCAAACATCAGGTTGGAAGACAAGTACAAAATTGGGTGGAAATGCACACACACAAAAACTCAAAATGGATTAAAGATCTAAACGTAAGACCAGAAACTATAAAACTCCTAGAGGAGAACACAGGCAAAACACTCTCCGACATAAATCACAGCAGGATCCTCTATGATCCACCCCCCAGCATTCTGGAAATAAAAGCAAAAATGAACAAATGGGATCTAATTAAAATTAAAAGCTTCTGCACAACAAAGGAAAATATAAGCAAGGTGAAAAGACAGCCTTCGGAATGGGAGAAAATAATAGCAAATGAAGCAACTGACAAACAACTAATCTCAAAAATATACAAGCAACTTCTGCAGCTCAACTCCAGAAAAATAAACGACCCAATCAAAAAATGGGCCAAAGAACTAAATAGACATTTCTCCAAAGAAGACATACGGATGGCTAATAAACACATGAAAAGATGCTCAACATCACTCATTATTAGAGAAATGCAAATCAAAACCACAATGAGGTACCACTTCACACCAGTCAGAATGTTTGCGATCCAAAAATCTGCAAGCAATAAATGCTGGAGAGGGTGTGGAGAAAAGGGAACCCTCCTACACTGTTGGGAATGCAAACTAGTACTGCCACTATGGAGAACAGTGTGGAGATTCCTTAAATTACAAATAGAACTGCCTTATGACCCAGCAATCCCACTGCTGGGCATACACACCGAGGAAACCAGAATTGAAAGAGACACGTGTACCCCAATGTTCATCGCAGCACTGTTTATAATAGCCAGGACATGGAAACAACCTAGATGTCCATCAGCAGATGAATGGATAAGAAAGCTGTGGTACATATACACAATGGAGTATTACTCAGCCGTTAAAAAGAATACATTTGAATCAGTTCTAATGAGATGGATGAAACTGGAGCCGATTATACAGAGTGAAGTAAGCCAGAAAGAAAAACACCAATACAGTATACTAACACATATATATGGAATTTAGAAAGATGGCAATGATGACCCTGTATGCGAGACAGCAAAAGAGACATAGATGTGTAGAGTGGACTTTTGGACTCAGAGGGAGAGGGAGAGGGTGGGATGATTAGGGAGAATGGCATTGAAACATGTATACTATCATGTAGGAAATGAATCGCCAGTCTATGTCCAATGCAGGATACAGCATGCTTGGGGCTGGTGCACGGGGATGACCCAGAGAGATGTTATGGGGAGGGAGGTGGGAGGGGGGTTCATGTTTGGGAACGCATGTACACCCGTGTGAATTCATGTCAATGTATGGCAAAACCAATACAGTATTGTAAAGTAAAATAAAGTAAAAATAAAAATAATAATAAAAAAAACAAAATTGGGTGGAAATGAAAAGCCAGAGGCCAAGACGGGTGAAATGTCCAAAGAGCAGGTCTGGCAGGGGGTGCCTGGAGCACCAGCTCTCAAAGTGGCTGAGACTCTGGTGGCCCAGGAGCCAGAATTTGGAAACGTGTGTAAGTAGAGGCAAGAAAAAGAAACTCCAAGAAGCGGTTGAAACAGGGGGTGCTGTCCGTGGTCACACGCATGGCTTTTGATGGTGTAACTTGGGGTGCTGGCCGTGTCTGCCGACTGAGTTGTTCTGAGCCCATGTGCCAGCCACTTGCTGGCACCCTCACCGGTGTTACCGCCCATCAAAGTCCATGGGTGGCAGGTGACGATGTCTCACACTCCCCGGCATGCACAGCCGTGTGAATCAGGGCTTGGGGGAGTCGGAACTTGGACCAGAATATCGTGGTATTTAATAACAGAGCGAAAGGACGCGGCTGGGGAATCAAAGATGTTGCCGCTAAATGCCTGGAAGAGCTATTTTAAGTGGAGCTGATGTTTTAAGTAAATTCCACTCAGCTCTCCCATTAACCCCTTGAAATTGGTCGTGAAAGACTGTGCTCGGTGACGGTCAGAGAACCTCTCGTGGTTCCTTGGGGAGCTGGAGGGCTGGGGCAGCTCCGGTGGAGGGTTTTTTAGCTCTAGGCAGAGATGCTGGCCCCCTGGGCCCCTCCAGGGAGCTGGGAAGCACCCGCGAGGGTCCACATGGACCACATCACTCCAGCCCACACTGAGGAACAAACTCTTCGTCCCTGTCCGAATCCCTCCATACCTGGCCCTTGTCCCCAAGCAGAGCAGTGAAGGGACACGTGGGGGATTTCACTGGGTGGACGGTCAGGCTGCAGCAAGAGGTGAGCTCGGGCCCCTGAGTGAGTCGGTAAGTGCCCTGATGAGGTGCTGGGACGCACAGGACTCGAGCCCTCCCGCCTTTCACTCCAGGCGGGACACAGGACAACGCTTCAAGGTTCTGCAGGAGGCAGGTGGGGGGGTGGGGTTCATATGCATATCTTTTTCTGAACTACTTGAAGGTAAGCTGAAGACATTCTAACACTTCTCCCCTCGGTATATCAGCCCATGTCTCCTAAGAACAGGGTCTACTCCATCATCAACCCCTAGAAACGGATGTCGATGCTGTGTAATCCGTTTTAGCTCCTCCAGCATCTGGACTCGGCGCCTTCCCCAGGCCCTGAGTATTGACATCTCCATTCCTTCACTCCGCAAACACTGAGCGCTGCTCTTTTCTGGGCCCTGTTCTAGGTACAGGAGACGCAGAGCGAACCAAAGGACCCGGGGATCCTGCGCCTGGGGGCCCACCCGCTAGTGTGGGAGAGGCAGTCGGAAGGAAGCTCACCACCGTTTTGGAGATGGACACGGGCACGGCCGCATGTGCTGAGAGACAGCCCTGGAGGTGACTTGGGGCCGGGGCTGGGATGACCAGCAGGAACGGCCACGCCTCTCTGCTCCGGGCTCCCAGACTGGGCGTTCACTCACTCATTCGCTCACCCACTGTCTGGGGGTGATGGCACCCGGGTGCCCAGGGCTGCTCTGGGAGCTGAGGATGCAGCAGGTCTTCTCTGGTTCTCTCACACCGGACACACATCACGTGGCTCTTGGTTCGTGGTGGAGAGGAAGTGAACTCCCAGGGCTGCACGTAAGTAGCTCTCTATTGCACGGAGCTTCCTCCTACCTGGAGGACGAGATCAAGACTCGGAGCCAATGCTGTGACGGTTTGAGGCTTTTGGGAGGAAGGTGATGTTTTGCATGTCCGTTATTGTCCAGAGGGCAGAGTGTGATAATCTGAATATGTCCACGAAGTCTGTGGCATACCCTCCAATGGAGAAGCCTTATTCCGCTTCCCTTGACTTACTGCCTCACTTCTGATAAAGAGGAAAAAGAATGGAAGAGATGGGACGGGACGCTGAATCATAGAAGGCGTGGCGGGGCTTCCCTGGTGGTCCGGTGGCACAGGCTCTACCTGCTAATGCAGGGGCCGTGGGTTTGATCCCTGGTCCAGGAAGATGCCACATGCAGGACAACACGGCACAACTGCACGAGCCTGTGCTCCAGAGCCTGTGCCCTGCAACAAGAGAAGCCCCACAGTGAGAGGCCCACAGGCTGCAGCTAGAGAGCGGCCCCCACTTGCCGCAACGAGAGACAGCCTGCATGCAGAGTGAACACCCAGTGAGGCCAGAAATCAATCAATCAAAGCCCCGGGGAGGTGCCCCTCTGGTGAGGGACTGGGGCTGGCTCTCAAAAAGCCTCAAGGTTCTGTATTTAGATGACAGGTGGAGTGGCACCTAAATTGAGGATCTGGTTTCTTTCAAGTTCATCTTCTCGACTATCCAAAACACCCACAGACAACAGAAGGGCCACGGCAAGGTTAGTGATGGGCAGCGGAAAATCCTCTGCCGGTTGCTACATGTGAGTGAGGAACACAGTACCAGGCCAGGAAGAGAAGCGAGGGCCTGGAGTTAGAGAATTGAAGTTGTTTGCTGTGACTTGATGGCTTAATCAGCCGATCGATACTGTTACCGGGCAGAGGGAGTTGCAGGAGTAGTGAGTCAAGCTGAAAAATGCATGAGGGGCTGGGGGGTGGGGCTGGGTGGAGGGGATGAAAGAGCCAGCCTGTTCTGTTTGTCCAATGCGGACCAAGAAACCAAACCGGCGAGGAGGAGATGGGGAGCCAGAGGGCTGGCTGCAACTTTGAACACGTGTGTGCAGCTACCTTCTCTTCATGAGGCCAAAACATGCTCATTAAATGGCTTTTCTTGACCAAAGATGGATTCAATAACCGTTAGAAGTGTTAAACCCCGGCAGAAACCAAGATCGTGCGGGTCTCCAAAGAGGCTGGTGGAACCGTGGTGTTAATGATCCTGGGGAAGGAAGCCACACGCCGCAGCAGGAGGAGGGCTCTCAGCACTGGTGGGGCTGGGGGTGCGCCACGGCAAGCACCACGCTCAGGAACAAACCATGACCATTAGCTGGGACTCTCAGTTAGCTCCTTAGTAAGGTGAGTGACAGAAAGAGGAAAACAGGCTCATACTGAGGTTTTTCTAAAAAGCCAGCTTTATCAGAGGTCCTTGTGTGGATCAGGATCAAATTCAGCTGTAAGTGAAAGCACACTTGTGGTGTACAGTGGTGCCTTAAATAAAGCATCTTGGTTTTCTTCCACATAAAAGAAGAGCAGGGATGAAGTTGCCAGAGAGCCAGGCTCCTTCTGTCCTGCTGCTGTGCCATCCTCAGTGCATGGCTTCTACCTCGTGGTCCAGGTTGGCTGCCTGAGGCCAGCCATCACATCTACACTTCCACCAGGAGGAAGGAGGAGGGGGAAGCAAAGACCTCCTTCCTCTTACCACTCTCTTAAGAACCCCTTCCAGCAGGTGGACATAATCCAAGTCACATCTCAATGGCCATATAACTGTAAAGGAGGTGGGATATGAAGTCTTTATCCCAGGCTGAAGTTGGGAGCTCTATTTGGAAGGGAAGAATGGAAGTGTGACTCTTAAGGAAGGCAAACAGATTCCAGCCATGTCTTGGAGCCAGAATATGTTCAGCTTGAATCAAAATGATGTCTCTCATCAAAACAAGACATTGACCTTGAGAGCAATGGAGGGGAAGGGGAGATTGACAGAGGTGGAGCATAATCCCCCCTGGAAGGGGGAAAGGGAATGTGACAGAATGGTGAAAGTGCATGGAATTAGTCATGTAAGCTGCGACGCTTAACTCACGATGCTATTCCTGCCATACAGTGCAAACACGGTAAGCTTCATCCAGGCGGAGACAAAACCTCCCTCGAGCTCGTGCACACCCTCAGCTCTCCAGCTGGCCCGCAGTGCCCCAACATTTTAGTTTCCCTGTGCTAAGGCACGGCGAGAACCTCAGTCTGGATCTTGGGCTCCATGTCTTGAGAGACATTTGCAGTTAATCTTCTCAATAGTTTGTTAACCACGAAGCAAGCTATGAAAAAAAAAAACCAGGTTTCTAATACAGACCTACTATGTGCTTAAAATATACTGGGGTAACAGTCAGATACTGATCAAACATTTCCATGAACAAACAGGATGTTTCTGATGCAGTCAGGGCCAAGGAACCCATTGCAGGTGTGTGTGTGTGTGGTAGGTGTGTGTGTTGTGTGTATGTGTGGTGTGCACTGTGTGTGGTGTGTGGTATATGTGTGTGTGGTATGTGGTATGTATGTGTGTTATGTGTGTGTATGTTGTGTATGGTGTGTGTGTGGTGTGTGTGTGGTGTGTGGTATGCATTGTGTGTGGTGTGTATGTGGTATATGTGTGTCATATGTGTTGTGTATGGTGTGTGTGTGTGTGTGGTGTGCGTTGTGTGTGTGTGGTATGTGTGTGTCGTGTGTGTGGTGTATAGTGTGTTGTGTGTGTGTGCGTGGTGTGTGGTATGTGTGTGTGGTGTGTGTTATGAGTGTGTGTGTGTGGTATGTGTGTGTGTGGTATATGGTGTGTTGTGTGTGTGTGTGTGGTGTGTGGTATGTGGTATGTGTGTGCGTGTGTGTGTGGTATGTGTGTGTGGTGTATGGTGTGTTGTGTGTTGTATGTGAGTGTGTGTGTGTATGTGTGTCGTGTGTGTGGTGTATGGTGTGTTGTGTGTGTGTGTGGTGTATGGTGTGTTGTGTGTGTGTGTGGTGTATGGTGTGTTGTGTGTGTGTGTGGTGTATGGTGTGTTGTGTGTGTGTGTGGTATATGGTGTATTGTGTGTGTGTGTGGTGTATGGTGTGTTGTGTGTTGTATGTGTGTCGTGTGTGTGGTGTATGGTGTGTTGTGTGTGTGTGTGGTGTATGGTGTGTTGTGTGTGTGTGTGTGGTGTATGGTGTGTTGTGTGTGTGTGTGGTGTATGGTGTGTTGTGTGTGTGTGTGTGGTGTATGGTGTATTGTGTGTGTGTGTGGTGTATGGTGTGTTGTGTGTTGTATGTGAGTGTGTGTGTGTATGTGTGTCGTGTGTGTGGTGTATGGTGTGTTGTGTGTGTGTGGTGTGTGGTATGTGGTATGTGTGTGCGTGTATGTGTAGTGTGTGGTGTGTGTGGGGTGTGCATTGTGTGTGGTATGTTGTGTGTGGTGTGCATGTATGTTGTGTGGTCTGTGTCGTGTGTTGTGCATGGTGTGTGTGCGTTGTGTGTGCATGTGGTGTGTGTGGCATGTGTGTGTCATGTGCGTTGTATACGGTGTGTGTGCGTTGCATGTGCGTGTCTGGCATGTGTGTGTGTGGTGTATGGTGTGTTGTGTGTTGTATGTGAGTGTGTGTGTGTATGTGTGTCGTGTGTGTGGTGTATGGTGTGTTGTGTGTGTGTGTGGTGTATGGTGTGTTGTGTGTGTGTGTGGTGTATGGTGTGTTGTGTGTGTGTGTGGTGTATGGTGTGTTGTGTGTGTGTGTGGTGTATGGTGTGTTGTGTGTTGTATGTGAGTGTGTGTGTGTATGTGTGTCGTGTGTGTGGTGTATGGTGTGTTGTGTGTGTGTGGTGTGTGGTATGTGGTATGTGTGTGCGTGTATGTGTAGTGTGTGTGTGTGGTGTGTGTGGGGTGTGCATTGTGTGTGGTATGTTGTGTGTGGTGTGCATGTATGTTGTGTGGCCTGTGTCGTGTGTTGTGCATGGTGTGTGTGCGTTGTGTGTGCATGTGGTGTGTGTGGCATGTGTGTGTCATGTGCGTTGTATACGGTGTGTGTGCGTTGCATGTGCGTGTCTGGCATGTGTGTGGTGTGCGTGTGTGTTGTGTGTTGTGGATGGTGTTGCGTGTGTGGTGTGTGTGGCATGTGTGTCATTGTCATATGTGGTGTGTGGTGTGCGTGTGTGGTATGTGTGTTGCACGCTGTGTGTGTATGGTGTGTGTGTTATGTATGAGGTGTGTGCGTTGTGTGTGCGTGGGGTGTGTGTGTGTGTGTGTGTCAGGGGTGGATTAGGCTGGGAGGGGCCACAGACACGTGTAGCCAGGCTGAAGCAGATGCTCACGCCTCTCACCCCGGGCCAGGAGGTGGCGGAGGGCCGGCCCGGAGCCCGGGGCAGCTAGTCTAACTTGTCTGCACGCGCCGCCCCCTCGGTCCTGGAGGGCAGCCCTCATCCCGGAGCATGAACAGGAAATAGAGGGAGGCCCCGTCCACACCTTCCTGACACACCTCCTATCTAGAGGGGCCTTCGGAGGCCACTGGGGAGGGCACAGAGGGAAAGGAGGGAAGGGGGCCCGGGTCAGGTGGTGGTGGGAAGTCTGACAAGGTCGTCTCCAAGGTCGAGTGGAAGCTGGGATCGCTGCCCGATGGACCCAACCATCCTCTTAAGGAGACTCCCTCTGGGAGAAGCGGCCTTGCCTCCTGAATGCTAAAAGGAAACTTCAGTTTTTCAGTAAATTTAAAGGAAATGTAAAGGAGCCATTACTTGCTAGGTTTGAAGATAAAGCTGCTTCTCATTCCGAGTCTCTCCAGATGGCAAAAAAAAAAAAAAAAAAAAAATCCCAAATTAGAAAATGGCCTCTGGGACTTCCCTGGTGGTCTAGTGGTTAAGACTCCGCCTTCCAATGCAGGGGACACAGGTTCGATCCCTGGTCCGGGAACTAAGATCCCACATGCCTTGGGGCAACAGAACCAGCTGCAACTACGGAGTATGTGTGCTCTGAGGCCTGCATGCCGCAACTAAGACCCAACGCAGCCAAATAAATAAGTATTTTAAGAAAACTCTTAAAAAACTTCCTCTGGGCAAAGATCAAACCAGGAAAAGACTGTAAGATCCTGTGTGATACCTCAGAGATGCTTAGCGCAGGGCCTCACGGGGCCAGTCACAAACTTCCTGCTTCAGATTCACCCTTCACTGGCTCATCCATACAGTGGATCTGGGCCCTCTGAGCAGTTTTCTTTGCCTGCTGGTGCATGTTAAGCGCTGAGCACACAGACTGCAGGGGAAGGGCTCTTCCCCTTGCCTACCCTGGCCCAAGCTGGACAGGAGTGAGCTTGGCTCCCGGGGGGATTCCACGTCCTGGTTCTAGCAGCTGCTCAGCCCGCTCTGTTCACACTCAATGGAAACTGGTAGTACTTGTCTCTAGTACCAAGCAGGACATAACTGTGCAACTTTGGGGGGGGGGGGTGTGACATCGTCTGCCCATTCCTGAACCAATCACAGGAGGGTGTGTATGCGGGTGAGTCTGCCACTGAGACTGGCCAGGATCCCCTTCCTCTGGAGTGGGGGTGGGGGTGGGGACGGACTGATGAGAGACCCTCTAGTTGCAATGCATGAGTGGCGTTGGCTGTTGGTTCCCCAGAGGCAAGGCGAGGTCCTGTTTTTAATCCCAAGAGGGTGATACAACCACGGTGTCTGGATTCCTGGGGTCACGTGTTCTCCATTTACAGACATGGCTCATGGCAGGCTGACAGCCCCGCCGTGTTCCTGGTGGCCTGGGACACTCGGCCAGTCGTCAGGCCGGGCTCCTGAGAACCCACAGCCTTTCTGCAGTGTGTGGCTCAGCTGGAAATGCTCAGGCCCAGGTACAAGACCCAACCATAAGACGCCTCCACTGTGCATAACAGCAAACCAGACACAGCTCACCCCACGGGCCTCACATGGTGGGTGTTTATATTCTGAGAATGCAGGCAGCTGTAGGGCGGTTCCTGTCCTTTGTTAACCTCAGCCCTTCCCTGGCCAGCCACCCCCTGCCCCCCAGCAGAGGGTCTGGCCTGGGGTCCCTCATCGAGGCCGAAGACAGGCTGAACAGGGATACACATTCATCCATTTGCAAGCTGTCTGGGCTTCTGGGAATGAGGCCCATGGCTGGGACCGGTCCATGTAGTATTCGGTGTCCTTGCAGGGACAATCTCATAACCACCCTGTGACTATGGTCCCTAAGTTCTTGAGAAAGTTTTCGAACTACCTGTCTGCTTCCTAATTAGATCCCCTACTCTTTCATGCTCAGAAGCTTTCTTGAACTTTGCTGGTTTGCAAACGAATGGAAAGAAACTGGGAGGAAAGCAAATTACCTCTGGCCTTTTGGCGATCATTAATTTGACCAACTACCCTTTGGAAATGAAAGGCCAGGGCCTATTAGCTTTAGGGGCATCGAGTGCAAAGTCAAATATCAAAAGGCCACAGCAAGAAAGGGACCGGCTTCTCCTCAAGGCAGGGAGATGCGCTCGCTCACAGCAGTGCGGGTGGGATGGGAATGGGGGCTGGTCTGCGCCCTGACAGTCTCTTCTGGGTACTTCCGCTTTCCGGGTGGCGTCTGAAAATCTCTTGCGCTTAAGAGAGGGTCTTGGTGCATAGCTGAGGCTGCGACTCAGAGGGGAGGCCGCCAAATCTCCGGATTCCTTTCTCTGAATATTTTCTCGGGGTGAGCAAAGAGAGGCGAGTGGGTGTCACCAAGGCCATGGTGGAAAATGGAAGAGGCTCCACCTGGGTGACCACAGCCCCAGAGCATCCTTGCCCTGCCTACGGTGGATGTCACTGACAAGGCTGTGTTGACTGCCCGGCCCCTTTCTCGTTTGCCACGTGGACTACGTTCCAGGCACCGAGCACCTGCACACAGTAGGTGCACAGCAAACATCTGGTGTGATTCCCTCACAGGACTTCGGCACTGCATGGCCAGCCAGAGCCACTGCCCCACTCACGGGTGAAGTATCCACACTCAGAAGGATCACGTGCCTGGCCCAAGGTCCCCCACTGAGCAGCAGAGTGTGGGGCTTCCTTACTCTTCTCCACGTTCGGTAAATACTTACTGAGCACCTTCTGTGCGCAAGGGGACAGGGCAGTGCCCCAGACAGACTTGGCTCCTGGCCTTGTGGAGCTGACCGTCTCGGAGGGGGTGGCGAACGACAAGATAAACAAAGACTGTCCAGTGCAAGAGGAGGGGCTCTGAAGACGATCAGAGGAAGGGGGCAGAAGGGATGGAATGTCCACACTCCTTGCGAGCGGTCAGGAAGGCATCTGATAAGGCTGCTCTTCCTGGAGGAACCAGGGGACAGCCTGAGTCCTCTTCTCTTTAAAAAAAAAAACAAAACTGTTTATTTATCTATTTCGGCGATGCCAGGGCTTAGCGGCAGCGTGACGGGTCTTCTGGTTGTGCCGCGGGAACTCCTAGCGCAGCACACAGAATCTAGGTCCCCAAGCAGGTATCGAACCCAGGCCCCCCGCGCTGGGAGCACAGTCTTGGCCGCTGGACCGCCAGGGAAACCCCTGCGGCCCTCTTCTAATCAGAGTGAGAGGTGACTTGGACTCTAGCTAATATGGAAACAGGAGAAACGGTAACCTCTACCATCTATCAAGCACTTACATGGGACTGTTTCAGGGGATTTTCATGATGGGTGGCTAAGTAATCCGAGCAGCTATTTAAAAAAAATACACCCCAAGTCTAAGTGATTTAACCTAATAATAAGTTTAACAGTTTACTTCCGCCCCATAGAATCCACTGGGCGGCTCACCCGGGCAGTCTCGCCTCCAAGCGGTGGCCCAGGGACTCAGAACCCTTCCAACCTCTGACTCCACCACGGCTGTGCATTGCCTCCAGTGGGGGCTCAGGAAAGGAAGAGAGAGTGTGGGAAACGCGGTCTGCTTTTAGCTGCCTCTCCTGCTCACATTTCACGGCCCCACTGAGACACAAAGGACCCGGGAAAGAGACTTTTGCTGGGTGTTTAGGAAGAGGAAGTGGGCTGGGTGAACATAGGATTAATAACTGCGGGTGGCGGTGGAGGGGGGGAAGAATGTGCCATGGGGCTTCCTGGAGAGGGATCTCTGGGCAGAAAATCACCCAGAGGCTTGGAGGTGAAAGGTCGAATGCTTCCTGAAAGGAAGAGATTCCACGCGGAGGTGCTTCCCACCCCGGAGCCGGACACCTTCTGGCCGCTATGTTTGAGGACGGTGACCTCCCAGAAGATGGTGACAGCAAGCATGAGGCTGGAGTGACGGCAACCCCTGTCCTGAGCGTGGGCCCCCAGGAACCCAGGGGGAGGGACCCTAACCCTAATCCCTGGCATCCTCGGGCGTGTGGGGTCCTGCCTGGGAGGGATGGGCATCGAGCACAACCTGGAAAAGGGCTGTCCATCTTCTGAGACCCGAACTCCCACCTCCAACACATCTCTGTGTCCCCTCCGCCCTCTTCCAAGGCAGTGCCATCGGTGGGGGTGGGGGGTGGGGATCTGGGTGGCTGGGCAATCCCAGAGGCTGAAAGGTGCGAGGGGAGGCGTCACCCGGCAAGCTCCCTCGTCCCCTAGCGGCCACACCGGCTTGGTTAAATGCTAGGGACTCAGGCCCCAGCTGCCCACCTGACTGCAGGATGCTGCCTGACTGCCTTCCTGAGCCCAGGAGGGTGAGGACGCCTGGCATCAGATCTCTCTCCTGGAAGAGGCGCATCATCAGAGCACCGCTCCCCGGGCCCCAGGCTGAGCTGGAGAAACAAGTCTGTCACTGCCAATGCTTTCCTATAATACTCCCTGCTGTAGCGGGATCTATTTCATTTTGACACTGCAGTTCAAACGCTTCCCCGAGAAGAGTCTTGGGGAAGCGGGAAACACAGCGACTGAGGGAGCTTGGTTCTGGTCTTCTCGCTGCCACTGACCTGCTGGGTGAGCCAGGCCAGGGTTCCCAACCTTGGATGTCCTGAGTGACCATCCGATAGAAGGAGAGGGCAGCTAAGGTCCCTGCTGGGAGAGGGAGAGAGACAGAGAGAGACGGGGCGGGGGCAGGGGGAGGAAGGAAGGGAGTGAGGAGCAGTGATGCCCATTACTGCAAAACAACACTCAATCCGAGACCCAGCAGGTTCGACTCAACACCAAAAGCACAACTTGTAAACAAAAAAAATCTGATAAATTGGACCTCATCAAAACTGAATATATCTGCTTTTCAAAAAGCCCCATTAAGAAGATGAAAAGACAAGCGACAGTTGGGAGAAAATATGTACAAATGACACGCCTGCCAAGGATTCATATGTGGAATATATAAAGAACTCTCAGAACTCAGCGTTTAAAAACAATCCAATTAGAAACTGGGGAAAAGACACGGACAGACGTTTCACCTAAGACAATAGCCAGATGGCAAAGGAGCACACGGAAAGATGTTCAACATCATCAACTGTTGGAGGAGTGCAGATAAAAACCACCACGAGGCATCACTCCACACCGACTAGAGCGATCGAAATAAGAAACAGTGGCAACGCCAAATGCTGGCAAAGCTGGGCAGAAATTGGATTACTCATATCAATGTGAAATGATGTAGTTTGGCATTTCCTTTTAAAACTAAAAATGGACTTACTATATGACCCAGCAACTGTACTCATGGGCGTATATATTCCACAGAAATGAAAACTTCTTTTTATGCAGAAAATTGTACGTGAGTGTTCATAGGGGCTCTGTTGATAACGGCCACAAACTGAAAAGCGCCAAAGGTCCTCCACTGGCTAAGTGGTTAAACGAGGTGTGGAAACCACTGGAATATTACAGCAGCTGAAGGGAATTGGGTCACTGATACACACAGCACCTTGGATGAGCCTCAAGGAAATTCTGCTGGATGAAAAGAGCCAACCTCAAAGGCATATATACGCAGTGGAATCCCACTGTTTATAACATTCATGAAATAAAGTGATTCTGGAGCTAGAGAGCAGCTTAGGGGTGGCCAGGGGGCAGGGACGGGGAAGGAGGGGCACGCCATCAGGAGAAGGTAGCGCGAGGGGCCTCGCAGGGAGGGAGCGGCGGCGTGTCCTGGTGGTTGTGGCTCCACGAAGCTGCACGTATGATAAAGCTGCATGAAGCTGCACGCAGACACGCCATCACACAGACGCATCACTACGCACGTGTGTAGCCGGCGGAACGCGAGTAAACGCTGTTATTGTTGTTCAGTCGTGTCCGACTCGGCGACCTCGTGGACTGCAGCATGCCAGGCTCCCCTGTCCTCCACCATTTCCCAGAGTTTGCTCAGACTCATGTCTGCTGAGCTGGTGATAAGCGTGCCGCATGGTACCAAAGTCAACGTCCTGGTTTGTACACTGTGCTATTGTTGTGCGAGCAACTGCAGATGTGGTGGGACAGGTCCGCACAAGGCGCTGGCACTGGGGAAAGCTGGTGAAGCATACCTGGCACCCCACACACGTGTCCTGGCAACTTCCTGGGGAGTCTATGATTACTTCAAAACAAAACTCTGAAGATCCAGGATCCAAAGGACGGCTGAAATGAGGCCCACCGAACCCTCTGGGCAGCATCACTGCTCACAGTCCTGATGTAGGAGGGCGCACTGCATGGTGGAGGCTGCCCCCTTCTCGTCCAGAGCAAGGGTCCCCGCCCCACCCAGCGCTGCACAGTGGGGGACGGCGCCTCCCAGCAGCCCCTGCAGGTAGGTCTGCCACGTGCCTAAGTTCTTGCTCACGAAGGTCAAGTGGAACTGACACGTGCCCGTGCTGGGTCCGGCCTTACAACGCCTGGACATTTTCCCCTTTTTGTCAACTCGGAAGGTGCCCATGACTCCGCTTCTACCACGTGGGTCACGTCCAAGGTCATGTGGGCGAGAGGGTAGGGGGAAAAGGGTTCCTGAGTGACCACGTGGCTCAGAGCAGCCCTGGGACCCGAAATGCTCCCTCCCTTTGGGGCACTGAAGTGGACGGGAAGTACGTGTCTATGTTCTCTAGAGCTGCTTTGAGACCTCTGTGTTGGAGCAACTTAGCATTTGCTAAATGCAAAAAAGCAGGTTTCAAAACACTATCCAGTAAGGTTTCTAAACACTGTCCAGTGTGCTCTTTTACAAGCATGTCCACACCCCAGCGCGTCCACATGAAGGTCTGGAAAGGTGCACCGAAGTGTTCTCAGGTCACTGTCTCCTGTTGGTTGGAATTGTGGGTATTATTCCTTTTGCTTGCCCACATTACCTAATTTTCTATAAAAGGAACACATGTATTCCTTCTGGTATTAAGAAAGCAAGCCTACGATTGAGACGACAGCCAAGAATTAGACGAGGATGAGTAAGGCATTAAGTACCCACGTGTCCCAGGGTGCGGGAGCTGATGAAGCTTGCTGGCGGCCCAGGCTGGTGCTCGAGCTAGCAGCCTCTTACCGCCCTCCACCTTCCCCTCGTCACTGCTTGGCCCCCACCTTCCCCGTACCTTCTTGCCCAGAGTGCTGCTTCATTCCTTTGTCCCTATCCAGCTGGGGGACCCGCGAGACTGCAGAAGCCTGCTGCCGGCAGGACCTGCCTGTGCGGTGAGCACCAGGCCACCGCGCCCACTGTCCCCGAGGACAGTCAACCTGCAGCTGAAATTTCAAACTCAATTAGCACAGAGACAGGCTGAAGCTGCTCTCGAGTAACTAATTGTCTGAGAGCTGCCAAGACAAGCCTCTACCAGGGATGTGCCTGTGAACGTGTAGGTTTAGCTCTTCGAGTACTAATAATAGGGAGCAGCCAGCCAGCAATTTGAAGTGCAACTCAGGAGTGATGCTGGGAGGTTCCTTCCATTAATTTGAGGAGCGGGGGTGGGGATGAGAGTGGGGGCAGGATGGCAGAGATGGGGAAAGAAACCTGCCTGTCCCAGAAAGTGAAGCCTAATTATCCCCCAGGAAGACGAGCCAGAGGACAGGCTTGTCCACGGACGCCACAGGCTCATCTCCAAGGCGCACACTGTGCGGCCTTGAAGGAGCTTTCTCTGCGACAGAACAGCCTGGCTGGCTGCACCCCGAGTGAGCGGGACTGGCCCACCCTTTCCTGTCAAAGGCAGGACACTGAAGCCCCCTGCTCATCTCGGGTGCGCCGGCGGAGGTGCAGATACTGGAGGGCGCAGCCAAGCCAGGTGAGCAGTCACATCCTGTCCTCTGTCCACAGACCTGACGGCCCAACGCCGCCTCCTGTCCAGTGTGCGGGCATTCCGGGTCTTACTGGGATTCCTGCTGGCTGAAGCCGCTGTCCCTTCTCCTCCCAGCCCGGGTGACCTTAAAAGGCTCTCGATTTAGCATCAGGCCCACACTCTGACACTCAAAACGCGATGGTGAGTTGGCACGTTAACACCGAAAGATCATTTTAAGCCCGCAGCTTTCCGTCAGTGGCATGAAGTGTAAAAACATCACTCGATACCAAAAGGCCAATTCCCGATTTAGTTCGGGGGAAAAAAAAAATCTGGCCCACCTTTCCTGGCCCTCCTCATCCCATCCTGCTGGTTCCTAACGGGTGCCCTGCTGATCAACGGGAACTCGGCCGGCAGAAAGCACGGAAAAGACACATCCCTGCTCAGTCTGGCAGACGCAACTGCAAGACAGATTTCCAAGTCTGGGCTGAGGGAGCTTCTTGGGCAATTCTCGACACAACATGCCCCGCAGAGCAGGGACTGCTCAGCCCCTCTGCTCCTGGGGAGGAAGCGATGAGGGCAGTGGGACACCCAGGCCCCTCCAGGCCTCGTGCACACGATGGGGAAAACAGCACAAACCCATCCGGGAGGAAATCAACAACATATGGGAAGCGCCTGGCACAGAGAAGATGCTGGGCTGTCCGGGCGGTCATCAAGTCACCTAAACACCTCGTGGTTCTGGCCGAGAGCGTGCTGCACAGTCTAAGTGATGGGGGGGCAGCGGGGGCGGGGGGCGGCTGGCACAGCACCGATGCCCAGGCCCCCTCCTGTGAGGGGCTCCACTGGGCGGTTCTGGCTCCGGGGACGGTGCCCCTAGCAGCACCAGGCCCCAGCTTCCTCACAGTCCACGTCTTGGAACCGACCCCGCCCACTTCCGATGAGTGTGTTCTCTATACTGGGGCATCTCTGAAGCACCAAGCGTTCAGGGATCTGGTGAACAAACCCCTCCCCCTTCCAGGCCCGGCCCTCTCCCTTTTAGCTTCCCCCTCTTGGCACTGAAGGTCAGAGAGAACACCCTAATGGTTGCCTAGCCTGACCCTTATACTTCCCCACCCCCTTTTAATTAGGGAAAATTAAAAAATAGTATCACACGCATCACCCACCTGTCCGATGCCCAGCTTTAGTGATTATCTGCTTGTGGAACATTATGTCTCATCTACGAGCCCCCAGCCCACTCCAGCTCTCCTGCCTTGCTGGCCCTGGGCCACTGACGTGTTATGGGAGAGGATGAGTGACTCGTCCAAGTCCTACAGCTGGGAGCAGAGGCCAGAGCTGAGGCCCTGACCCGGCCACCCCCTTCACACCTTCTGCTGCGGCTACGCTCCAGCTGTGCTGTTACTAAATTTTTATTGAAGCATGTAGTTGCTTTACAATCTTGTGTTAGTTTCCGGAGTTGTGTGTTATTAGTTAACATTTTTCTTTAATGGTCGTGCTTTTCCCTCTAAGGACATTGTTTTAACACAGAAGCTCCTGTAAGTGGGGAACAGGCATCAGCGGCCACAGAGTGGGTATCACTGAAGGTGATGTAGTGAGACCAAGAACACTGTCACTCAAGCCTGGGCAGAAACGACTGCCTGCCCAGGGCCCTGAACTCAAGGTCTGCTCTCTCCATTGGAAGCGCAGCTCGGCGGGAGGTGGAGGGATCTTCGGGACCAACTAGGAGGCTCTCAGAGAAGGCAGAGGCAACCCACTCCAGTACTCCTGCCTGCAAAATCCCATGGACGGAGGAGCCTGGTGGGCTGCAGTCCATGGGGTCGCAAAGAGTCAGATACGACTGAGCAACTTCACTTTCACTTTTCACTTTCCTGCATTGGAGAAGGAAATGGCGACCCACTCCAGTGTTCTTGCCTGGAGAATCCCAGGGATGGCGGAGCCTGGTGGGCTGCCGTCTATGGGGTCGCAGAGTTGGACATGACTGAAGCGACTTAGCAGCAGCAGCAGCAGCAGAAGGCTCTCAGATTTGTTGCCAACACTTAAAAATCCAAATAGCTCTCTCACACCATGGGGTTGCTGCTGTTGTTTCGTCATTAAGCTGTGTCCAACTCTTTGCGACCCCACGGACTTTAGCCTCACCAGGCTCCTCTGTCTGCGGGATTTCCCAGGCAAGAATACTGGAGTTGGTTGCCATATCTTTCTCCACGGGCTCTTCCTGACCCAGCGATCAGACCCTCAGCTCCCGCACTGGCAGGTGAGTTCTCTACCACTGAGCCACCACGGAAGCCCCAGTGTGGTGTGCTGTTACCATAATCCCATCGGCTGTCAGAGGGCTGGTTCACATGCGAGGCCCCTGATGTGGGCTATCAGCCAGCCGGCCGGCAAGATGCGCTAGTCATCAGCATGTGCTCCAACCAGTCACAGCTGGTCATCTTGTCGTCACTTCACACGGGCTCTGCACACCTGTACGTCCTGCATGGGGTCTTTTATTTGCCATTTAAATGTCTTTAAAAAGACGTGCAGCTGTGCAACAAAATGTTATTATACACCCAGTGGCCTCCATTCTGGATTTTCTTGCAATAAACAAGTGTCTTACAAGACCAAAGAAAGGAGGATACCAGCAAGTCATTGGAGATGTGTTCCTAGGAGCCCTGGGAAGGAATCGCCTGTCACATGTTAGACAGTGAGACTCAAGGCAGGAGAAACCACCAACCCCCTTGGAAGAGATGAAAGCAATTTCAGAGCCATGAAAGGCTGGTGTGACTGATTCATGTGTCACACAGGATTATCATTAAAGCCTGCATCATGGTTTAATTGGCAGCATGTTTTTCTTTCTTAGGGGGATCATGAAATAATGGTGCATCTTATGAGTGATGGCATCTTAAATGTGATAAATCCTGGTATTTAATCTAAAATCACCCGCTGTGTACAAACATTCCTGTACTACATCCTGCCGCCGCTCACCCTCCTGACCCAAACTGGGCCCCGAGAGCACTGCCATCTCCTGGAATCGGTGGTTCTCAGACTGGGGCCCACATCCGGACTTGCTAATAGCCAGGGTGCTGGGCCCCACCCCCAGTCTCTAATTCAGCCAGTCTGGGGTGGGGCCTGAGGATTTGTGTGCGTTTTTTTAAAAATATCTGGCTGCACTGGGTCTCAGCTGTGGCCCGTGAACACTTAGTTGCGGCTTGTGGAACCTAGTTCTCTGATCAGGGATCGAACCCGGGTCCTCTGCACTGGGAGCGCAGACTCTGGGCCATTCGACCACCAGGGAAGTTCTGAGGATTTGTTCTAACAAGCTTCCAGGACGCCATGACTACGGGGCCACTCTCGGGGTGGGCTGTCCTACTGCTTCCCCCGTCACTAAATCCCCTTTATTCTCTGGCTCTCTTCAGCTTGGCTGGGGTAGGTGGGGAAGGTCTGGGTGGTACCAGAACCCAGGTTCTGGGACCCGTCAGAAAGCAGCGTCTCTCTGGCCCTGTTCACTGCAAAGAGAACTTGACTTGTCTCTAAGCTGGGCCTGCTGGGAAATGCTCTGGGGATTCACTCATCCTTTTCAAGACCTTCAGCAGGTCAACGCTTCTTCATATACGCAGGTCATGGCTTTAAACGAGGTTGAGGCCCTGAATAAACTCAGTAGATGGGGCTGGAATCTGCTCGTGGTTAAGATTCAGGACAAAAGGGGACCAACAGGCCAGGCACACTGTCCCGCCCTCTCACACACGGTCTGCTGGCAACGCGGGCAGATTCCTTTCCCTTTGTTATACACTTGTTACTGGTTTAGTAAAACAAAACATCTGTGTACTTCTCTCCTCAAAAAGAACAATCCAGTTTTCAAGCCCCTGAAACGTCTTTGAAATGGAATATTTGCCAACACTGCCCTCTCTCCCGAAAGCAAGAAGCAGGGAGATGTGTCCTCAAAAAGAATTATTTCAAATGCAGACATTACTAAGTTTTACTTTTTTTTTTTTCCCTTCAAAAGGCCCAGATCTGCTCACATGTTCACAGAACTTAACACAAAAGGTGCTTTAAGAAACAGGACACAAAGCCTTATCCCGGGTAGAAAAGGTTTACTGCTTATAAAAATAAGTTACGGAACAGAACAGAACACTTGGCATGACAAGGGCTCACTCCAAATGTAAAATGACTTAGAACACAGATCCAGGAGGGCTGATGGACCAGCACGGTGAACACACAAGGGAAAGCAAGCTGCCTAACTGCCTCGTCCTGGGTCCCGAGGTGCTCTCTGCGCCCTCACACGCCAGCTCAACGGTGTGACGGTCCCGCCAACAGAGGGGACTCGGCTATTCACCAAGCCTGGTCTGAGCGCACGACGGAAGCAAGCAGGTGGCGGGACTGCTCTTCCGGCCATGAAGACATAGCTGAGCCATCGCTGTGACTGAGGGCTTGCCTGGGAAGGATCTGCGCGGGGGTCTGGGGGCCGGCGCGGGGCTGGGGCGGGGTCACTGTCGGCAGGTGTCGTGGAAGGCCTCGAGGGTGCGGAAATCCCTCCAAGTGGGGGGCAGGCCGTCCTGCAGAAACTTCCCGCAGCGCTGGCACGGGGCCTGGAACAGCTTTATGTAACTTCTTAGCCAGGTCTAAAGAGAGAAGTGGGGAGAGAAGTGAAAGACGCGGAGCTGGGTGCTTCCAATGTCGCCCTTCCTGCCCAGCCTAACGATCTCTAGCATGGAGGACCTGGGCTGGCTGTGACCCCGGGAGGTGCCCCAAGATTTTACAGAAAGCTCCTTGGAGCATCCACTAGGTCACAGTGCTGCTGAGTCTCAGTTCCGGCACCCTGGGCCCCTCCTGACTAGGGGAGATTTAAAATAGAAGTCCCTACTCTGGGAGGCAGGCAGGGCTCCCGGAAGGGGCAGATGTGAACCTCGGCCCAGCCTCCTGGCTCAGGGGCCACGCGTAACTACCTTCCATCCGAGTCCCGGGTCTTCTGACACTGGCATTGAGCCTCTCTGTGTTTGCCATCCAGAGGTGGCCCCGGAGACATGCAGATAGAGGGCGAGCGGAGAATTCCCCACTAAGGTCTAATGCCTTTTTTCTAATCTGATTTCACAGGTCACCACTCACTGTCACAACGTGGCCCGACACACCTGGGAGGAGGGTGGGGATAAGCCGGTGCCACCGAGTAACGCAATAAGCGGCAAGTGCACACTCGCGGGTTCGGGGGCAGAGTTCCTTCGGGCGTCATACATAAGGATGAGACTCGTAACTCAATTCCCCAACTCAAGGAGACGCATGGCCGTGCCAGCTCAAAGTCGCGGCGACGGGCCAGCAAGGGGGGCACATGCCGCCGTGATCACTTTTGTCAGTCGGAGGAGACGGCTCTTGGGAGACCTTGGCCAAGCTGATGGACACACATCCTGCTGTCTTCATCACAGTGGCCCTCCTGATGGCTGACCGTGGCCCACCCATCCTGCCCCCTCCAAAGGCTCGGGGCCTGAGGTTCTGGCAACAAATGTGAGGAGGTCAGTGGTCATTCAGTTAAACTATTAATCCTTTCTAAAGGGAAACCAGGCATTTTAACACCTTAGGTTAAAAAGCAAGTCTTTCCATCCACCAAGAAGCGAGACTGCTGACTGAGTGTTCTCCACACGAGAGAACCGCTGTGTGATGGCTCCACAAAGCCCGGGTCTACGTGTTCAGCCTCCCCAGCGTGGGAGCCAATCAATGAGCCGGGTTGTATTTTCTAAGACATGAACTACAGGCTCCTAGAAGCTTAATTGTGGTGACGAATGTAACGAGGTGGATCACAGGAGCGCAACTCCACGTGGCTGTCAGCACGGATGGGGACTTGCTGATAGGTCCTTACTCTAAGGGGCAGCCCCCAAGCAGGAGTGAAGCAGGGAGCGTCAGCCCCAGTGAGAGAGGAGCCAACAGAGGCGTGACGCCGTGGTGCTAAAACAGCTGGCCGCCTCTGCCAGGATGTGGGCCAGCTGTGGGCCAGGCTGAGGCCGACTGGCGGGCACGTGATAACCTGATGAACTGCCTTGGGGCAGGGAGGGATGGGGGGCAGAGGGGAGTCCCAACGTGGAGGACAGATCTCCACGATGTAAGCGTTCTGGTTCCATGTCAAGTCACCAACGGTTAAACAACCGGCTTGAGAAATCCTCAATGTTAACGAGAGCTGGCGGGAACTGGCCCACACAGGGCATGGCTGTTTCTGGTCCCCCCGCCATCCTGGGCTCCGACCTGAGAGTCTAAGGAGTGTGTGTCTTGGAAGAACGATGTCACTGTAGCACCAAGCTCAGGGCCCGGCACAGGCCAGGAGCTCGATAAACACCTACTGACCAAATCAGCCCTGGAAGCTGTGTCGGAAGGACACTTCTGAAACCACGTGTTTGGCAATGATAGGAAAATCAGTTAACGGAGCGGAATGTGGTTTACCTTACATCCCTGCCCAGCTGAAAGGAAGTGTCACTCCTGGCGAGGCCCGAGAGCTACCTTCTGAGCTGCCTGTTTTCACTTGAGGGGCCAAGGCTTCATGAGGCTTGACCCTTAGAGCCACTTACCATGAAGGAGCGGACCACGACGTCCGGCATCTGGGGCAGCTGGTAGTGGAGCAGGGCGGTGGTGGCATGGTCGGTCACCTGGGAACCAAGGATAAGGACTAGGTCAGTCACTCGGAACCAGCAGAGAAAACAAGAAGGTGCTCCTTTTATCTGATGGCTCATGGAGGAAAAGACACCTAATAAAGCCTGAAGGTGGAAAGCTAGTTAGCAAGGTTGGGGGCAGGGAAGGGGATAGGAGGAGTGTTGAGAGCAGAAAAGACATAAACATTCATGCCTGGGGCCAAGTAAAGTGTGGAACCTTCCAGCAACTCCAGGTAGGCTGCAGCACCTCAGAGAGGTGTGGCCAGAGGCTGGTGGAGCAGTAAAACGGTGGCGGGTCCAGGGGCTTTACCAGCCCCTCCACTGCATGAATGGAGAAAGCAATGGCACCCCACTCTAGTACTCTTGCCTGGAAACTCCCATGGACGGAGGAGCCTGATAGGCTGCAGTCCATGGGGTCGCTAAGGGTCAGACATGACTGAGCAACTTCACTTTCACTTTTCACTTTCATGCATTGGAGAAGGAAATGGCAACCCACTCGTGTTCTTGCCTGGAGAATCCCAGACACGAGGAAGCCTGGTGGGCTACCGTCTATGGGGTTGCACAGAGTCGGACACGACTGAAGCGATTTAGCAGCAGCAGCAGCAGCCACTGCATGAAACACTGCCTGGACGCAGAGGCTCGTTTCCAACTGTCCATGTTCAGCTTCAGTCTTTACCCGGGAATGATTTTCCTGCCAGTGTGACTGGTCTGTCTTTCTGCTTCCTTCAGTTCCCATTCTGTCTCCTTCTGTTCGTTTCTGAGGATCCTTCCCGGGCCTCAGAGATACGACCGTTCTCCAGAGCTCTGCCGCTCCGTGTGGCCTGCAGTCTGGCCAGCTCCCTGAAAGCTGTGGCCCAGTAGCCATACCCGCTGTTCTCATGACTCCGCCAGCAGGGCCAAGGGCATTACGGCTCTAAGTTCACGCAGGGGCATCTGGGGACCAGATGGAACGTGTGCTGCGTTTCCGACCCAGCTCTGTCTGCTGACCTTGATCCATCGAATCTCTCTGGGTCTCAGTGTCCCTCCTAAAAAGCAAAGCGCTGGCTGAAGATCTCCTGTAGTTCTGAAATGTGATGACACCCTAGATTGCTAATGCCTGCCACCCATCAGCAGATGAATAGATTGTTCCTAATTTGATAGCTGTGTTCAAACTCATGGTTTATTTGATTGTCTTCATTAGGGAATCTTGCCATTACAAATGACATGGTCAAAAGATAAAACGAAACAAACACGCCAAACAAAACAATCAACTTTGTGAACATGAGTAAGCGTGGTCTGCCTGTGTCCACTCGTCCGTCCTCCCGCTGAGAAATGGAGTATTTCCTGCCGGACCAGGCTGAGCGCGTATTTCTTCAGTCGGCACCATTCCCACCAGGACACCATGGTGCGCTGACAGACCTCAGCAGCAGTTAAGCAAACTGATCGGCTGGAAACCAGCAGGGCTGGTCAGGTCTGGGTTCAGCGAGAGGCATTATGAACAATCCAGAAGTTAGTCCGCCTGTGTGTCTATACTCAAGGCAGAGAGGCCACACCCTGAAGAGCAAGGAGGCAGGCTCCTCAGCTCACAGAACCTCTAGAAGCTGTGGTTTCCCTCCAGGTGAAATGGTCAGGCTTGTGAAGTGCTCATCCTCCAGCTGTGCCTTGGGCCCGCCTGCCCCCTCTCTTCTGCTCTGCCTGGCCCTGGGACTGGCCCTCTTTCCCACTGGACTTTCAGGGCCTGCCTGGTGGCTAGTGAACTCCATGAGATGACCAGCTCTGTGCAGGCGAGGCTTACGCCCAGCCGGCCCATGCTGTGTCCCCGAGGCCTAGACTATCACCTGGCATCTGGTAGGCGCTCAGCACGTATTTGCTGAATAGAGAAATAAACTATAAAATGGCCACTCACCAAAAGCCACGAACCAGAAACACCTGTGCCGGCTTTCCTGCAAACACAGCCATGGTCCATATATCCAATCGCGCCGAGAAATTCTTACCCAAGTGACTTTCAAGATAAATGGTACTTATTGCTTCAAGTGCAAAGACTGTTTTTATTTTAAGCATTTTTGACAGACAGCTTTCTAAAATGAGCAAGGCTTAAAAAAAAAAAACAAAACAACATATAGTAGAATGGTAACTTGGCAAAATGGCGGGTGGTGATTGGCAGGGTGAAATGAACAGCTACAAAACGCAGCGAGGCCAACTGGGCCCCGAGGAGGCCTGAGCTTAGAGCTCGGTTCTTGCCCACCCAGGTGCCTGCTAAAAACAAAGTCCCACCCAAGCGCTGTTTATAGGCTCATAAGACAGGCCTTACGATCACATCTGCCATCACAAAAGACACCGAGTTTCCGGAGAATTCTTTCCCCTATCCCTACCATTTATTTCACATGCCTCTCAGGAAGCCTCTCTGCGTTGCCTCCCGTGTAAGACACCCGGGCCAGTTCTCTGGTTTGCTGACATGAGTGCACACAAGCGCTCGGCGCAGAGAAGCAGGCTGGTGCTGGACGCCCACTTAGGCATCACCCAGGAACGTGTTGGAAACATGAGCTTTTGGGCCCCAGTGCAGACCTAGAATCGAATCTCTGGGGTGGGGGCCCTGAAATCAAGCCGGCCTTTCCAGCTCTTCTTCGGGATCCCGAAATACAGGAGGCGGCAAATGCGAATTGGCACACAGACCCCCTGGGGATCTTGCTGTTCAGTTCAGTTCAGTCGCTCAGTCTGACTCTGCAACCCCACGGACTGCAGCACACCAGGCCTCCCTGTCCATCACCAAATCCCACAGCTTACTCAAACTCATGTCCAATGAGTTGGTGATGCCATCCAACCATCTCATCCTCTGTCGTCCGCTTCTCCTCCCACCTTCAATCTTTCCCAGCATCAGGGTCTTTTCAAATGAGTCAGCTCTTGTCATCAGGTGGCCCAAGTATTGGAGTTTCAGCTTCAGCATCAGTCCTTCCAAAGAATATTCAGGACGGATTTCCTTTAGGATGGACTGGTTGGATCTCCTTGCAGTCCAAGGGGCTCTCAAGAGTGTTCTCCAACACCACAGTTCAAAAGCATCAATGCTTCGGTGCTCAGCTTTCTTTATAGTCCAACTCTCATAGCCGTGAATGACTACTGGCCAATTATCATAGGCAGGTATGGGGTGGGGCCAAGACTGGGCATTTCCAGTAGCCCCCCAGGCCTGCCCCTGCTGCTGCTGAGGAGCCAGGCTGCTCAGCAGGCAGAGTATTCTGGGCAGTAGAGGAAAAAGGCATTTCCTTCTGGGGCACGAGGGAAACAAAGAACCACAAACTCGAAGGATCACTTGTCTTTTTCATGACTCGAAAACCAAGCACACTACCCATATTTCATGATGTTGCAGTGGAAAGAGGGAGGGTGGGTAATGGTGGTGGGCTGGCAGGTTTTCCTTATTTCTGAAAGGCACTCTTTCAGCACCGTGGGCTGATTTCGTGCATCGAGGACAGCCACACTGATGAAGGCGTGTGAGGCATGCGCCGCTCACTCTTCCTCACGCACACCGAGGCGGGTGGTCTCCCAGGCTCACTGTGTGTGTGTTTTAGTCGCTCAGTCGTGTCCAGCTCTGTGACCCCATGAGCTGTAGCCGCCAGGCTCCCCATGAGCTGTAGCCGCCAGGCTCCCCATGAGCTGTAGCCGCCAGGCTCCCCTGTCGTGGGATTCTCCAGGCAAGAACACTGGAGTGGGTGGCCATGCCCTTCCCTAGGGGATCTTCCCGACCCAGGGACAGAACCTGGGTCTCCTGCTGTGAGGCATTCTCTACTTCTGCTGTGCTGGGTCTTAGTTGCAGCATATGGGATCTAGTTCCCTGACCGGGGATGAAACCTGGGCCCCCCTGCATTGGAAACGCAGAGTCAAAGCCACTGAACCACCAGGCAAAGTCCCCCAGGTCCATGTTATAGATGAAGAAATGGAAACTTATAGGCCATACAGCTGGGGAGGGGCAAGGGGTGTGTGGGCCCGGACCCCATGAGGCCCAAGCCTACACTGCCTCCCCCGTGAGATGCCCTGGCCAGCTCTGCGTCTGTGGACAGAGGCTCCCGTCCTGAGCCCCAGCGTCATCTGCCCTCTACCTCCAGGCCCAGCAAAGGGTACAGAAAGCCAGAGTCCCGCTGCCAGCTGCCGGGCAGGTCTGGAAATGTGGCTGCCGGTAACAGGCTTCTCCAGAGCAGGGCAAAGCGCACTAACCAGAAAACACCCTCTTCCAGAAACGGTGGGGGTCACACACCAAAGCTCCGTTTTGGCACCTGGCCCCCAGGCAGGGCACCGATTCAGTTTTCCCATTACTGGGTCGGCAACCTGGCCAAATTCAGCCTCTTTTTCAAAAGGCCCAGTATATTCTCTTCATTGCCAAATGGTGGCAGCTTTTTCTAGCGCTGACATGATCGTTGAATTTCTTCAACTCCCCATCTCCAATTACAGAAACATTTCAGTAGAGGGGAACAAAGCTAACTGGCTCGCTGCCACCATCCCTGCCACCTCCCAAATTTCCTCCCCTGGTTTTCACAACCCTGGGGCTGAACTCCAACGCAGCGGGTACGACATGGTCGTCAGACACTGGAGAAATTCACCTGCAATGATCTTCCTTTTTGTCAAAACATTCCACCTTCAGTACTTGTTTTGTTTTACACTTTTTAACAACAATTTTTTTTTTTTTTTTGCTCAGCATCCAAGATGTGGGGGGAAAAAACAAGCCCGGGGCAACAACAACAAAGATGGCTATTAACTAATTTAAACTGACTCTGGGCCAGCCCGACTGAGGCTCGGTCCCATTGTGATATCGAGCTAATGAGATTCCGCTGGGAGATGAAAGCCACCCCGGCTGGCAGCGGAGGCCACAGAAGGGCACTAATGCTCCCTCGGGAGAGAGGCCATTCATCCCACCAGTGAGTGCAGGTTTGAAGACAGCGCAGAAGAGATCAAAGTGGATGGCGAACCCAAGGAGAGGGAGGGAGGAGAAGACAGGAAAGCAACAATAAGCCAAGGAGATGGGGGAAGCGGGAAAGAGGACTTGGGGGGGCAGGGGTGACTGTACGGGCGCGAAGAGGACGCCACAGAAAGACAGAGGGCCTCAGTCAGGAGTGTGCAGGCGCCGGGGACTCCGCCAAGAGACGTCCCCTCTATCCTCAAGGCCAAGAGAAACCGCAGATGCTCCGGCTCAGTTTGGGGTGTGCACCCCACCCCGAGCCCCGGCTCCGGCTCGGGCTGGACTGCAGGTGATTACTCACTTAGAGGAGGGTGATGTCTCTATTGTTGCCAACACACCCACTCTGCTCTGTGAAACGGACTCCCTGTTTTCTCCTCCACCCATCAAGCTTACAAACCACCCTCCTTTCCCAGGCTCAGAGAGGCAGAAGAGGTCTTCTGCACCCAAACTGACAGGGAACTCAGCTCAGAAGGCGAGAGAGGAGTCTTTCAAGAGACCTTGGAACAGCTGCCAGTCAACACGCTGGAGGAGACGCCAGTCACAACAAGCCTCTCGAAACTCCCCGGCCATATTGTGTGCAAAGAGCTGACATCAATAGGGTCCTGGGGAGGTCACGAGCTGTTTCAGCTGAACCCTACATGGAACCACCTGCAGCCAGGGCAGGGCTCTGCGGTGACTACTGAGCACCAGCTCTGAGCTAGGGCTGTTGTACACACACGCCCGGTGAGGAGTCCAGGCTGCGGGGCCAGACGGCACCCACCTGGATTGTGCCTGTCACTTACGAGCCAGGTGGCTGTGGACAAGGATTAAATGTGTCAATACAGGGACTGTGCGTGAAAAGGGCCTGACCAACAGCCAACACCCACCCAGTAGGAGTCACCCTCCCCTTCCCCACAACCCTGGGAGGAGGCTACGAACGGGCGATGATTTTCACTCCAAGTGAGGCAGCCAAGCCACAGGGAGGTGACGTGCCCAAGCCAAGCAGCTCCTGAGCAGCAGGCAGGGCGCCGGGCTTCTGGAGGGGGGTAGAGCCTGTGAGGGGGCGGACACAGACAGAGGCCGCGGAGGCCATCTCCTCCCCACTGGGAATGGAGCCCAGGACTCTCAGATGGAGGCGGGACTCAGTCCCAGCCTGTTCATGCCACCTCAGCTCCCCACTGGCACAGCTGCCCTCCACCTCCCCCACTGGAAGCTTCTGCCCGTCCTGCTCAACCACCCACCCAGAGCTAGCACCCACCGGGAACAAAGCCCACCCAGGGCCCTCCAGAGCTCAAGAGGGAATGAGTCTCCCGGCCTTGCAGAATGAAGGGGGAAACAGGGCAGATGAAGCCGGCAGTGTCTAGTCAGGTGAGCACTGTGTGCATCAAGGAAAACTCAAAGCACAGTCTTGGGCGGGGGGAGGTGCTGTTGCAGGGATGGCTTTGGCACTCAGAGCCCACTCTTCCCCCGACTTGTGCCCTCCTTCAGCTGGGGGGTGGGGAGGGGTGGAGAGCGGGCTCACGTCCTGCTAGACCACTTTCTGCTGAAGGCCAGCCCCTCAGGGCCTGGGTTTGATGGTGGCCAGGTAGGCTCTGTTCTTTGTCCGTGAAAGGGGAAGTGAAAGTCACTCAGTCGTGTCTGACTCTTTGCGACCCTGTGAAGTATATGGTCCATGGAATTCTCCAGGCCAGAAAACGAGTGGGCAGCCTTTCCCTTCTCCAGGGGGATCTTCCCAACCCAGGGACTGAACCCAGGCCTCCCGCATCGCAGGCGGATTCTTTGGCAGCTGAGCCACCAGGGGAAAACAAAGGACAGAGCGGGGTTACACAGACAGGGCCAGTGAGATGTGGGGAGGGCTCCAGGCCCTCCTAACAGAGTGCCATCCCCCAGCAGTTTCCTCCTTTAAAAAGAAGCTGCTGCATTTCGTGGTGGCCCGGGAATTATCCTCAGGGATTCCTGAGTCCACCAAAGTTGCAGGATCATCCTGACTCTGTGCGGGCTTCCAGGCCAGAGGGGCAGCTGGCGCTACAGCAGAGGTAAGGCGTTCAGACTCTGGGGGCGGGCTGCCGGGCATCACTCCCCACCCCTGGGCAGCGGCCCGCAGCGCTGCAGAGCCCTCCCTCAGGCAGCAGACCGATGGCACTGAGAGCGCAGCATCTGCCCGCACGCAGCCCCGACGCCCAAGGCCGCCCCTGCTGAGCAAGGGGAGCTGCGGCCTCTGCCTCTTAAAAGTCCGGCCCGCAAGATTAATAATTAGGAGAAGTTAAGTGCCCGAGTGTTCAGAAGTTGCTTATTTAAAAGACAGTCTGGTAGAGACCCAGCCCTGGCTCTCCTCCAGCAACGCCGGCTCGCACCCGCTGTGAAGGGGAGCATCTCGATGCCGGCATGACCGCGAACAAACGGCAGCGAGGGGGTGCGGGGAAGATGACCTGGAGCTGTCGGGAGCCTGGGGCTCCGGCCTGGGCTCCTCTCTAATTATCTGGGTGACCTTGGCCACATCACTCCCCCACTGGCCTTCAGTAAAGGAGGCTGGGATCGCTGGGTGCCCCGAGGTCTGGCTTTCAGGGGGCGCTGCTGCAGGGCCTGACTGCACGCCCTCAGGGCACACTTGTGTCATGCCCCACCCTTGGGCCAACCGGAGAGACATGAAAGCCCTTTGTTCTTTTAGAAAAGACAAGCTGGTCCCAGCAGGCGGCAGGGGCACCGCGTTCCTGCCTGCCTCCACCTGCTGTCCTGATGGGACATCACCCTCATGGGGTCCTCAAATTCTGGGCCGGTTACCAACAGCTCAGAGCAAGGGAGACCAGCAGCACAGCGCTCTTCTTGGGAACCTCTTCCCGTCTCCATGGGTTTCAAAGAGACTGGAGCACAGACCAACAGGCAGCAAAGCCAAACATTTGTTACTTCGTTGTACACATGCTGCTTCTGCAACTCAGAGCAGTAAAAAGGAACTTTCATCTGCGGGATACACCAGGCTAAGAGTCTGGGTCTCTGCGCCGCACAGACCTGCCCTTAATGAGAAGGACACTGGGAATCTCGTGGAATGAGAAAATTCTCTGTGGGTCTGGGAGTCAAAGACATGAACCTAGTGTGTTAAATGTTTAAAGAGACAGCAATGCTGCCCCAAGGATGAGCACTGGTTTTATGAAGATATTGAAAACAGTCCCAGAAGTACTCATTCCATCAAAAGAGGAACCATCACTATTTCAAAACTGAGAGCTATAAAGCCAGTCCTGAAAGGGCTGGGGGCAATGCTGAGCAGTGCAGAGACTGGCTTCCAACGCTGAGATGAAGTCTGGGAGGCTGGAAGCACGGGGTTTCATTTTCATCACTCAGCTCGAGTCTCTAATCCGTACCCCGGATTTGTGTGCCACGGGTTCACACGCCCAGAGGCCAGAGGAGGAGGCATCGAGGTCCAAGGGGACTAGAGATTTACTTAGACAAGATCAATACTCCCTTCAGCACTGATGAAGGAGCCATCTGCATGAGGGCTTATAACTAACTGTCTGCTGGCAATGCTGCTCGGGGCCGATAGGGACAGGGCTGGCTGGGCGGGAACTGGGGAGCAAAGGCAGACACTGCTCCATCCTGTGCAAAAACCCTACTTGTGGCTTTGAGATCAAGTTCTGTCTGAGAAGGATGAGGTCTTGTTTGTAAAGTATAGAACGTGGCCTGAGGCACGTAGACTGGGGCCTCCATAAAGAAGTTTCTGTCTGGTTGTGAGGGGTTTCCAATCTGACCCTCTTGGAAGTCCCAGCCAAGATGCCACCGATGCCCCAAAGCAAAGCCCCTCAATGCCCGGGACTCTTGAGCACAGACTGGCTGCAGACCCTCCAGAGGCAGACATGTCTCCCCCAGGACGCTTGGCAGCTGCCTGCAGGAGCTTCTCAACACGGGAGCACACGTATGTGGTCCTCGATGACCAGAGTCCCAGTCCTGTCTCCCCTCAGCCCCCCATCACACCCCAGTGAACACCGCTGCCTTAGTAACCCCTCCTCCCAGACCAGCTTCCCTGACTCTGCTCTCCAGGCTTGAGCCTGGAATGCCCGGGCCCTGGCTAACTTCTTCTCTCCCCTGGAGACTTAGGCCAGGGGACTCCCCTCCCACCTTGGGCTCTCCTGCACCCCCAGCAGCACCCTGTGGACATTCCGGTTCTGTGCTTGCCCAACTGTGACCAGAAGTCCCTGCCTCACCCCAGGCGATGCTCTGCACTGGATCCACATGCCTGGTAGGACCCCAAGAGAAGGAGAGACGGAGTAGGCAAGATGCTATTTTTGGCCGATGGGGTTAGGGGAGCAGAGTAAAAGGGGGGTGTTCAGGGGTGGAAAAAGCTGAGGTCATGGGGTACCTTGGGGAGGAACACCTGGGTGAACAGAGAAACCCTATGGCGGCCTTGAGGGAACGCTCCAGAGTCCTGACCAGCTTTGTGCAGCTTCCTTGGGTGGCTCAGGGATCAAGACTCTGCCTGCAATGCAGGAAAATGTGGGTTTGATCCCTGGGCTGGCAAGACTCCCTGCAGAAGGCAATGGAGCCCCATCCCAGCATTTTCCTCTGGGAAATTCCATGGACAGAGGAGCCTGTACAGCCCACATGGCTGCACAGAGTCAGACAAGACAGCAACTAAAGCCACCACCACAAAGGCCTTGTGCGGGGCCAAGAGGAGGCGCTTACAACAGGTCCTTCACATTTCCCAGGATTAAGGAATTAAGACTTCATTTATGAACGAAAGAGCTCAGAGCTTTCCAGATGGTAAAATGCCAGGTTCTGCTGCTGGCTGCCAGCAGAGCCTAAGCCCGAGGACACCTGAGTTGCTCTGTGCCCACTTGGTGTGATGTTATTTTCTGCGGGAACAGCCTGGCGGTTAGAGAGACACATCCAAAGACATCTGGGCTCCCAAGAAATACAGACAATACCACCTACTTGCCCCTCGAAACTGAGGCAACCGCAGGAGAGAGAGCAGACGCTGCAGGGCCTGAGAGGCGGCTCTGTTGCCGCGGTGCTGGGAGCCCCTCGGGAACCCTGCTGGGTGGGGAGCACTCCCATCTCAGTGGATGGCCAGAGGGGCCACCAGCCCTCTCAGGACCCCAGGGCACTGTTTCAGGTCCTGGGACCGGGATTCTACATCAGCGTGTCAGGGGTGCCCAGAGGGTACTGCTGGGGCTGGGGAGGGGTCTGTAATCTGGGGTGCCGATTTCGTGAGGCAGGTACCCTTATGCCCTTTGTTTCACCGATGAGGGGGCTGAGGCAAGGGAGGCCACACGGGGAGTAGTGGCCAGCCCAGCCAGACTGCCTCTCTCTGGACTGGTCACGGTGGGAAACGTGACCGGTGAGGCTGAGCCTCATGGCGGCGTGGTGGGGGGTGGACAGGCACGCTGCCGGGAAGGCGCTGGGGGTGTGGGAAGGGGCCTGGGCAAGGGCAGGAGGCCGGGCTTCCCAGAAGCAGCTGCTAGGCTCTGACCCAGGGCACACGTGTCTCGGGCAAGCCCTCAGGAAGAAGGAAGCTACGAGACGAGAGTAAGTCCTCTGCGACTCCTCTAATGGTGGAGACCGCAAACCACTTCCAGCCAGCGGGCGGGCTTTCCTGCTTCACAGTAACTGCAAGCCTGGGTCCACGGGAGGCTCTTAGCCACGACCACCCTCCACAGAGGTGCAGGGAGAACTGCAGAGGCAGAAAGGTGGAAAAATAAGCGACCAACCCTATCCTGCTTAGAAGCTTCTGAATATTCAGGAGACAATGTGGCGATCAAGGCTCAGGGGGAGCAGAATGCCCCTCCTCCCATCCCCGCCGGTTCTCAGCTCCCAGGGCCCTGGGCTGACACTTAATGACATCCCTTCCTCCCTTCTTTCTGCTGACCCAGCGAGGTCAATATAGTCCGCCTCTCTGCTCAGGAAAGGGCTGCCCTCTGGGATGACCCTGGAATTGTCTGTCACCTCTCCTGTCCTGAAGCTTGTCGACAGCCCAAGGCTTGGCTTCTGCAGCGCCCCCCTTCCATTGCTCATGGAGACCACCAGAAGCGATCTATTTTCCTTCATGAAGCTGCCCCTCAGCCCTTCGCTAGTCAAAGGTGCTCCCTTGGCTTTTCCGATTGGGGCTACGAAGACACACGCGGGAGGCAGGACAGAAGGCATGGAAACAGGATGCCGATGCCACCGTATCGGCTCCACTGTGCGTGCTCTCCTTTCGGAAAAGGTTAGACAGCGTTTAAGAGTAAAGGGGACAAAACAGAGGCCCTTCCGATAATGTGAGACCCCTCTCTGGATCGGGGGGTGTCCCCTCTAGGTGCAGGGCCTCTGCTGAGGGCCTCACCTGAGCGGGACACCCGACAAGAGCAAGCACAGAGGCCTGGCAGGAGGTCCACAGCCCTTCCAGGGCCTTCTCTGTGCTGTCTGAAGAGGGGCTTCTGAAAGAAAGTGGAAATGAGCTGGTGGGAAGGTGCTTAGATATTCTAAGGCATGAGACTGGAAAGAGCTGAATGAGTCTTTACTGAGTCCCTCTGGGGGCGTTCGGTGTTGCAGCAGGTGCAGACGTCCACAGCCCTAGGCAAGAGGCGAGTCCTGTCCTCTGGGAACACCCCATGCTGGGACAGCCCTCCTTCCTGGGCTTGGAACTCGTGACAAGTCAGGTTTGTCACAGACCATCTGGGGAGGCCGGAGGAGGAAATGGCAACCCACTCCAGTATTCTTGCCTGGGAAATCCCATGGATGGAGGAGCCTGGAGGGTTACAGTCCATGGGGTGGCAAAACAGCTGGACGTGATTTAGCCAACAAACAACAGTCTGGATAGGCCTTCGATTTATGCGAGGGGCTCAGTGTCTCAGAAGTTTCAGAGAACTGACTTTTCTGGGACATAATCTCATCTGTTGACAAGCTCGGTAGCCACTTGATAAAGCTTCCCCTTGATGAAGCCTCCCCCACAGAGGCCAGTGTTGGGATTGAAGCCTGAATGAGGGAGTCAACAAACGAATGAGTGAGCGGACCCAGGCACGGAGGAGCAGTGGCGGCCAGCCCGCCTGTCCACGGCCAAGCTCAGCACGGACCGAGAAGGCTCCTCTTTCCTCTGCTGCCCCTAGAATATGGAGCGGGGTGGTCCCGGACACCTGGGGCTGTGACTTTTGTGCTCTGCCCCTGAGCGAAAGAGCTGGGACGCAGGTGCCCGACCCTCCGACGCCACCTCTCCGACCCGCTGGCCTACCTGGGACTGCGAGCCCTCCCTCTCTCTCTGTCCTCCTTGCCAGGATTTAACTCGGTAAGTAGCTGCAGAGTTGCTCCCGCTCTTCCCGTTACTGGATGAAAATGCCCACTGTTTTGAAGAGAGGAGGTTAAAGATCAAAACAGTGAGTGCCCCTGCAGAGTTTAAATGTCAGAAAAATCCGAACACGCCTGAAACCTTTCCCGGCTCTTTGTGATTCTGCCCTTTCAGACGGTCCCCCCTATTTCCAAGTTCCATTCTCTGAATCTGCTCTGCTGGAGACTTGCTGGCTATAAAAAGCTCCTTCGCCCCAGGACTGAGCGCACAGCGCCTCCGGGGCACCACGGTAAATGACGGGGGCCTGTTGGCAGCCGTGGACCCACTGCCAGCTGTCCCCAGCCCTCCACCGCGCCCCACCACCGGGGAAGGGGGCTAATGAGGACGAGGCAAAGGGCTCGCCGACAGGCCCTGTAGCAGACAAAAGGCAGGTCACACTAGCTTCCGGGGGCCGGATTTGCCGTGGTACCTTGCGTGCTCGTCTTTAACCTGGGGAGCCAGGATCAGACCGAGGAGAATTTGACAGGTATGAGTTTCCAGAAATAAAAAGGTGAGTGTGAGCTTGGCATGGCTCTGTGAGTCAATGCCCGCTCCCACCTCCAGCTTTGTCACTCTGCGGGGAAAGACCTGGGAGGGCTTCCCGCCTTCCTGTCGGGCCTCCTTCTGCAGTGGCCACCGCTGCTGCTTGTGGGCAAGAAAGCAGATGATCCACAGCAACTGCGACCACACGATGAGCGCCTAGGGAAGGGAGCGTCGGGGCTCAACCCCAGGGCAATGCAGAGAGAGAGCTCCCCAAGTGATGCCAAGACAGTCACGCTGGCGGCCAGTGTCCCCAGCTCAGTGCCGGGGCGCAGCCCCGCCATCTACCTGTGCGGTTAGGACACATCTCTGCCTGAGAAATGCCTTCTCGCTGGTGACCAAGGCTCCCCCTGGCCTCGCACCTTCTCAGTCACTTTGACTTCTGTTCCAGGTCGATCTTCCTGGATCAGGGCCGCTCAGTGAGTCTGCCCTGGTCGGGCTGCTGGGTGGGTGTCAGCGGGCGGATGACGGGCAGAAGGGAATGCTCACCACTGCGATCCCCAGCAGTGTCTTTCTGGGAAACGCTACAAGCAACATCAATCAGGACACCTAGACTTTAAGTGGGTGGACAGGAAGAAAATAGAATTCTAAGAAAAAGCTGATACTAAAAAGCAGAGTTGGGAAATGCTGCCACCTCATCTCTTCCTTGGCATGTTGAGTTTGAAATGTTAAACAACATCCCGTCAGTTGGACCCGGCCTTCAGAATCTGCAGGGAACATACGGCCCCAGCCTTGCTTTCAGTGGGCGGTCTGGCTGTGGAATAGAGAGGGCTGCCCTCTGACCTCCAACACGGCCTGAGACGAACACAATGAAGTAAGCCCAGTGCGGTTACTCCCCTGCCCTGTCATGATTCCACATTCCACATTCCTCTCCCTCTTTACCAGTGTTTCCCAAGAGAACAAGATCCCGACGCCCTGCCATGCAACTATGATGAGCTGGAAAATTTTACTGATAAAAGATTCAACTCAGTTCAATTTTGTGCTACGTCATTTTCCAATATATTTCTTCATTTGACAGCACACAGACCATGTTTCGGGAGGGAAGGGAGTGGATTCTGTAATCCAGTAACTATTACCTGCCCCTGAAAAGAGAAAAAGGACCTTAACATCACCCGCCTTTCGTTCTCATCAGAAAGCACACTCTCCTGCCTCCAAACTGTCACTCTCTAATCTAGTGCGGGTCAGTCTCAGAGGTCAAGTCCATTTAGTTAAAATTCAGGTGAGGGGAGGGATGACACCGGAGCCCGAGAAAGGGCTCTGTGCAAACACAGACAGCACGCCGTTCACCGGCCGAGACAGGGCTCCCATCGCTGCAAAGGCTTCCGCTTCTGCTGCTCTGAACAGGTTACAGAGACTACAAGGAGGGAAGTAAGTGGTGGGTGCTCCGGAGTCTCCCCGACTAGTTGAGATCAAATTTTAAACCCCGCCACACCGTGCTTGTAATTTTGAAGACACATAAAGAGCGCTTGGCAGGTTATTTTTAGGGGCAGTAGAATACAAATATAGCACTGTCTCTAAGTCTGTGCTTCACCAAATCTGTGTTTCACACATTTTACAGCTTCCTAATAAACTTCCCGCCTGCATTCAAAAATACTTAATACCACACAGAACGTTAGAAAATTTATTTGCCAAGGCAAGCCTGGGCAAGGCCCTCCCTCATGAAGGGTATTTGAATTGAAATTGGACCATTGTTAAAATCCCAGATTGTGGTTCTGTGATGCTGGGGAGTGGGGGGTGGCGGTGGAGGGGCTGAAGTCATCACCTGCCTTCCCTGGAGCCAGAAAGTAACCAACTGCAAGACCAGAGGACACGAAGATAAACCAGGTTAAACAAACAAACAAACCCAAAACATTTTAGTGTTCCTCACTGTGAAGGGGAAACAAGATACAGATACTGAGCTGCGTTCTTTCTCCTTAGAATGCTTTTCAAACGCTGCTGGGGGAGAACCGACAAGAGCCGTTGGCACGGACAGAGTTAGCAGTGAAGGCCGAGGCTCTATGTGAGCTGAACAGGTGCAGTTGGTCTGGTCACCTAGATAAGAGTGCCTGGATTAACACGGAGTCGCCCACGCTAGCCCCACGTGACTATGGCCGTCTTTCCTTTAGGGGCTGGACCCAGGGAGGGAGGCTGTTTTTCCCTTTCTGTGTCTGGGTACCTCAGTTGGGTAAAGACGTGTTGGAAGAGTCAACACTATGATTTTCCTTTTTAAGATGAATTTTAAATTTCAGACTAATTTCAGGTCTGTGGAGATGCTGCGGAGACGGCACACACAGTCCCACAGGCCCCTTGCCCCGCTTCCCCGTCGTCAGCATCTGTCATCATCAGGCAGGTTCATCACAGCGAAGAAGCTGATGTTGCCTACTTGTTACTAAGTCAAGCCCAGACTTTATTTGGATTTCATCAGTTTCTCCACTGGTAATTCCTTCCTGGCTCTGGATCCAATCTGGGGCAGCACAGTGCCCGCAGCCGTGATAAGACCAGGACATTCTCCAGCTTGCACACGCTCCCCGACAAGTGGGGGTGAGCCTCAGACCCTCCCCAGCCCTGGACATCTGTCTCTGGCTTCCCCCTTTCACTGGAGAGGGGTCCAGGGAGCGCTGCGAACTGAGGTACGTTAGTCACCATCAGAGGCTGGTCCATCATGCTGCTTTGATACAAAGCCCAGAAAGAAAGTGAAGACACTCAGTTGTGTCTGACTCTTTGCGACGCCATGGACTATAGCCTACCAGGCTCCTCAGTCCATGGAATTTTCCAGGCAAGAGTACTGGAGGGGGTTGCCATTTCCCTCTCCAGGAGATCTTCCTGACCCAGGGATTGAACCTGGGTCTCCTGCACTGCAGGCAGATGCTTTACCGTCTGAGCCACCAGGGAAACCCATGAAGCCCAGGGCCCACGCCTTAACAGGAACAAGGTTTCCCTTTGGATGAGAACAATGTTTTAGAATGTGATAGAGGTGATGGTTGTACAATGCTGTGAAAGTACTGAAAGCTAAGGAACTGCTGACTTTACAATGATTAGAAATGGTTAGTTTTATGTTGTATGAATTTCGCCTCAACTGAAAAAACCACCACCACTATCCTATGCTGAGCTACCGGCACACTCTGGACACAGCTATTACTCAAGTGGGGTAACTCGGGCCCAGCCCTGAAGATCGTGTCCTTCCTCAACATCAGTCCTTCCAGTGGTTCTTCACTGAATTGAGAATAAAACTCAAGTTCTGCACCAGGGCTGAGGGGCACCTGCCGGCCGGGCCCCAAATCCCACACTCTCCCACCTGCCCTCCATCTGTCTGCTGCACTGCACGGGCCCCCGTGGTGTGCCAGATTACGCCAAGTCCCCCGTCCACACGGGGTTCGGGGCTGTAGTTTCATAGCCTGGGACCCTCTTCCCGTGGCTTTCCATATGGCTAATTCTTCACCTGCCTCCTGTCTCGGTTTAACTCGTGCTGCACAAAGGACTCCTGCGACCACTCTGACGTGAAGGAGACCCTCCTGTCCTCGACCACAGCCCCCAGGTAACAGCCTGGAGTCCCCTCCTGACCCTCTCTCCCTGTTCGTCTAGTTTCCCCTGTAGCACTGAGCCCAGAACCTGCACACGGCAAGGGGCAAATAAACAACTGCTGTTGACCGAGGAGGCAACAAGCGAGCTGACAGCCTCCTCTATCATTTGCACTGCTGGATGGAAGCGGACAGGATGGGAGCACTGGAGGAGGAGGCTGCTGCCCTGCCGTGGAGCTGGCCTGAGTGCTGTGGGAGGGGCCCTCAGAAGCCCCAGGTCCTGAGCTGGTCCAGGGAAGGGACCCTTCCACCACTAGGAGCTGGGAAATGGATTTCCTCTGGTCACATTCCCTTTTTTTCCTGACATCTCCCAGATAGTACTTCTCCTTCAGGAAGCCCGACAACTGAAAAGATGTCACTGTAGTACAGGGTGGGGTGGGGGCAGGGTGACGGGGTGGGGCAGGGCAGCCTGCCTCCTTCAGCCCATCCTTAAGGCACATGTATAGATTACAGGGCTCTGGGAAACTGAATTTAAAAACTGTGCAGTGGGACTTCCCCAGTGGTCCAGTGGTTAAGAATCCACCTGCCAAGGCAGGAGACAAGGGTTCAATCCCTGGTCCGGGAAGATCCCACATGTTGGGGGGCAGTTAAGGACCACAGCCACTAAGACCACAGGCCCTGGAGCCCAGTGCTCACAGCAAGGGAAGCCAGTGCAGTGAGAAGCCAGTGCTCACAGCAAGAGAGGCCAGCGCAGTGAGAAGTCTGTGCTCACAGTTAGAGTAGCCCCGCTCCCTGCTACTAGAAGAAGTCCACACGCGGCAACGAAAACCCAGCACAGCCAAAAAGAAATAAATACTAAACAAACAAACAAAACTGTGGGTTAATCTTGGGGGAACTCAAGAGCCTCTGACTTTTTCTTTAAACATGTAATTTATACATAGTAAAATTTGCCCTTTGTAGGCATTTAGTCTGTGAGTTTTGAAACATACAGTTGTGTGATCCCATAATTATGACAGACAATATTTCTATCACCCAAACACGTTGTTGGACACCCCTCCGGGGACCAGCTCCTGCCCTCACTCCCAAGCCCTGGCAATCACTGCTCTGATTTCTGTCACTGATGTCTTGTCTTTTCCAGAATGTCACATAAATGGGATCCTACACTGAGCAGACTTCTGCGTGTCTGGCTTTTCCACTTTTTAAAAGGTCTCTGATTTAAAACCAATATTTCCACCTCGAAGTCATCGCATTTCCCTAAAAGCCTCTTGAGGAAGAAGCAAAAAGGAAAACTCACCTTTTGGAACACTTGATAGTTGGATTTGGACCATATATCAAGCTGTGGAGGGGGGGGAAAGAGATAAAATATTAGCATCAATTTTAGAACTGTGGACTCCAAGAAATGATACTGAAAAAACCTTAGGATTATAAGAAAACCACGTGCTGGGCTTTCTTCTTTATCAGCTGCGGTGATGTGAGGAGATGAACTGGAGAGACGTAAGGAAGTCAGCTCGAGGCACCTGCAGCGCCCACAGCCCCGAGCGCACTGTTCTAACACTGACTCCTCCTCGGTGCTCCTGCACCACTCGACCGCCACGGTCAGTCCTGCCCCAGGACCTCTGCACCTGCAGCGCCTGGACTGCTTCCCCCACAAACCCTTGCACAGCTCCTCGTATACTTCCTTTGGCTCAAATGTCACTTGTCCAAGAGGCATCGCCCAGTTACTCTGTCTTAAAATATCATTCCCATACCTGTTGTCTTGCTTCTCTTTATCCTTTCAAAAATTAAATATTTTCATCGCACTTAAAACTGACTGATGCTTTTATTTCTTTTGTTTACACCGTCCTGGCACAGGATAGGGCCATGTCACAGGCATATGTGGAGGAAAGCAGACCCCCACTGTTGAACACCTGACCCTGCCAGGCATGCCCTGGGCCTTCCACGTGCCCTCCCCCACCATCCCCAGGACGAGCCCGGGGAGCTGGTCCCATCAGCAACCTTCCTTCCCAGATGGTGAGACTGTGTTTGGCGCCATTCAACTGCCCACGGTAATCTGGAGAAGCTTCTTATGGATGGGCTCGCTTGGCGGTGCTCAAACCTGGCTGGCATCAGAGGCCCCGAGGGGATTTTTTGTTTTTTAATCTACAGATTTCTTGGTCCCTTCCCTGGAATGTCTGAATCAGGAGGTCTGGAGCGGGCCCGAGAATATACTGCTGTGTCCATTCATTTTTACAGGGCTCCACAGGCTCGCTGTGATGAAGCCGTGTGTTAGGAACCCTTGGTCGGGGAGACAGCGGTCTGAGATGGAACGCGGGCAGAGTTCAGGGCCCAGTCCTCGGGCCACAATCGGTCCTGCACGGGATGCTCCATGGCTCAGTCTAACCAAAGCCATTCTGGTTTGACAGGTTGTATGAGAAATTAAATCAATGCCTTCTCACTGTTTCAAGAGGTTAGAACAAAAGGGAGTATGGAAAAACAGAATTACTCCCCACCCTCAGTACAGTAAGGAAACTGCAGATTAAAAGAGGGGCCATCAGGAGGTCCTACGGGTGCTCAGAAGTCAGCTTTAATATATGAGTTCAAGAGTGGAGCAAATTGAAACGCCTGGTCAGTGTGCCTCTTGAAACCTGCCTTTGAGGTTGGCCAGCAGTCACGGCGGGAAGCTGAGACGTGGCTACTTCAGCCTGTGTGTTGTGTTTTGACTCTGGGAGCGCCCAGGAGCATAAGGAGCCATCAGCTGGGAAGACTGCTCTAGGAAGACCGGAAGTGCTGCGCCTGGTGTGGGACAGGCCGGAAGTCTCTCTCTGTTCTGAGGGTTTTCTGAACACTGTCCTCAGGAGGGAAAGGTGGGGCTGGGAGCAGGCATGCGTGCAGTTCTTCTGGCTCTTCCTGCTCGTAAGTAGAAGAACCTGGGTGGTACGGAGGAGCCCCCCACCCTCTCCAGCCCTCGGCAGGTTCCTGCTGGAGAGGGTAAGTTTAGCAGATCCAAGTCCAGGAACGATGAAGGAAGAGCTGTGACTGAACACTGATTTCAACCGGCCTGCTTCCCGCCACACCCGCTGCGGATCCACCCCCTCCTGCCTCCCCACAGGAGCCCCCCCCCGCCTGACCGCTCTCCCACTCTGGCTGAACTGCTCTCCAGAAAGAGGGTGTCAGTTTTCAGTCACTACCCCTCACTTTAAGCTACTGGATGGAGTAAGAATTTTAAACCTCTTCAGACATTAGATTTTTAATTGGATAGGCTAGCAATTTGAAGGGAGAAAAGTGACATGTTCCCCCCAGATAACCGAAGGAAACCTCCAAATACACATATGAAGTTATTAACTTCCTACATTAGCAGTTCTGTTGAAGAAAACTGCTGGGCAGCCGGTCACATCTGGGAGGATGTCAGGTTCACATCATGATCTTAGTGTCGCAGTTTAGCCCAGAGCTTCACAAACGTTACATTTAAAGACTATTCAGACATTGTGGAAGGAATGAGACGACTTTTTGTATCTTTTAGTCCTAGTGCCAAGATGACAGGGAGATGGCAAAGATTCTAAATCTAAATTTTGGGAAAAGTCACATCAGTGCCTGAAGTTGGAATGAATCTAGCTCTTTCCATTTTCAGCCCACAGCTGCTGCTGCTGAAGCTCTCTGCTGCTGATCCTGCCTGCCTGTTCCCATCACACACAGGCGGACACAAACACAGGGCCACAGAAAGAGAAAAGACAAAGAATATGCATAGAGACTGAGAAGTTAGTCTTCATTTAAAAGAGAAAATTATATACATACATATTAAAAAAAAAAAACCCAGCCCTTCAGAACCTGCAAAATGTTTTAAACAGAAAAATTATCCAGAGAGAAGTATGCACAGGTCTAATTAAGAGGCGGACCCTCCAGCCAAACTGTGACTTCTCAAAACATACTGCGCTCATTCCAAGTGAGCACACTGCTCTTTTGGAAGGCGGTTTCAACTTACTATTCAGGACCCCAGGGACTGGTTCTGACCATCTGGGATAGAAGGACGTTAGGCAATGCAGCTATCTCCCAGGTGCGTGGGGCTGAGAGAGGAATCCGATGACAATGGCTTCCCCCTTTGCTGGGAAGGCACAGCAGGCAGTTTGTCCTTGATTTTCTGCTAGATTTATGCCAAAGAAAGCCGTTCAGGCAAGTGTTCTGGAGTCAGTGCCCTGCCTCTCCTCAGGGCTGGGAAGATTTCAGAAACTCATTTCAGGGAGCCGGGACAAAGCCAAGTGAATATTTATCAGCTTCAGCTTATTTGTTGCAGAGGAGGGCATGGCTACCGATTCTTTGTTGGCTGCAATACTCAAAAATGAGGATTCTGGAAACTACAAAACTTTCAGCCCCCTGAATGAGAAATGATTCTAAACTATAGTGTCCAGAAAAACAAATGAAAGCGTCCCCTCAGTATTCTGGGCAGGACTTAGAAAGATCTTAAAACGGAAAAGCCAACTTTCCGGTAATTGGGGCTGAACCTGCCATTTTAGGAGCAGCCCGTCAGACTCCAGGGACCAGAGTGAGTACTTTACAGGTGGGAATGTGGCCTCTTCTCAGGTGAAATGGAAATGCACCCCTCAACGACCAACTGTTTCCGCACAGACACACCTGCTCTCGGATTTCACGTCAGACATCGAAGGCCCTCTCGAGGCACAGGAAGAAACAGTGACAGCCGTGCCAGTCAAGATTACTCACCGAAGAGAAAAAGCCGAACGTCCCCAGGTCAGCAGGCTGACGAATGCTGACTATGACGTGGCCACCGCCATCGGCATCTCTGGCCCCACCAGGGACGGATACCGTTTGCTGATGACTACGTGCTTAGCCTACTCTGACCTGTGTTATCTTTCTAAAGTCTCTCAGCAGTTGCATGGTGATGACAAAATTATTTCCAGTTCACAGCTGAGGAAACTGAAGCTCAGAGAAGTTAAGGGACTTGTCCGACATCGAAGTTAATATGTGGTAGAGAATTCAAAATCGGGTCAGTGATTCTTAGTGAATCAACTTATGGTTGCGGGGGAAAGGATGGGGGGACGGGACAATCAGGGAGTTTGGGATGGACATGTACACACGGCTCTATTTAAAATGGATAACCAACAAGGACCGACTGCATAGCACAGGGAACTCTGCTCGATGTCATATGGCAGCCTGGATGGGAGGGGAGTTTGGGGGAGAACGGATACATGTGTATATATGGCTGAGTCCCTTTGCTGTTCACCTGAAACTATCACAGCGTTGTTAATTGGCTATATGCCAATACAAAATTAACAGTTAACAAAAGAGAGGCTTCAGCTCTTAACCCAGGAGTAAGAGGGCCCTGCAGCTATAATCCAGATGGAAGGGGACTCACATGGTCCCCCCCAAGCTGTCACAGTTCAAAGGGCAGGGGGCATTCTTGCAAAGTTCAAGATGACAAACCTTCCAGGCCAGGTCATGTGACAACCATCGGCACTAAAACTCCTTTAGTGGCAAGTGACACTGACGGCAGCTCATCAGGAAGTCATCAGTTCTTCATTCCAAAAAATATACCACAATGAACTATAAATGATTTTACACTGACACTTTCAAATAAAACTCGTCTCACAGAGACGTCAACTTCTATAGCTTTCATTTCCCAGTAGCTTCATCCTGCAAGGTCAACAGGTGATGGGTCAGGAGGGGCGGGGGTGCTATAAACCTGCAATGGTGATGGACTCCTCCACGGTCATCCAAGTCAAGCCACAAACTTCCACCGGGTCATCCGCTTAAGTCTGCCCACTCTCCCCCGGAGAACAGAAAAGTGAAGGAGCTTCACAGGTCTGCTCTTCTTCAACTTTTCACTTTCAATCAGGACATACATTCGTTACTAAAAAAAAAAACTGCTGAGAGCGCCATTTCATGGCCTCCTCGGCATAGGAATTAAACCGGATTCCCCTTCCCCAGCTTTCACCCTTCCCCCATAAGTAACAAGAGGCCATTTTTCTGAAGGTCGTCTGAACAATTTCAAAGGCTATAACAAATCAAAATGTTCCCTGCATCTAATATCAAACGGGGCTGATGCCAACACTTATTAGAGAAATCAGATTCAAGCTTCCCCCAGCCTCCTCGACCCAAACACACACACACATCCAACTTTGAAGTGGGAAGAATGCGGGGATCAGAAATTACCCTGGAGACAGCTCTGGCTGTCTTTGAAGGTTCCCTTTGATACCACCATTTCTTCTCCTCTCTTGCGCTAGGAGGCTAAAAGCTGCTTTTTTTTTTTTATTATTGATATGGGGTAATTAATGAAGCTATAGCATTAACATAACCTAAATCCCCTAATAAGATAAATTCAACGGAGACACTTGCATTTTTTTCCAGCTAGGTCTGACTGTGTGGAGTCAGAACAATGGCCAGGTAGTCAACCTGAGGCGGACTCTCAGCATGCTGAGTCAGGGCTCTGGGCTCCTCCCTGACAACAGTGCAGAGCAGGGCGGCAAGTCTCAGCAGCATTTTTATATTTTATTAGAGGAATTACTCTGCTGGTGCTTGGCATCAGAAGTCCGCATCCAGGTAAAGAGGACGGTCGGGGCGGAGGTGGTGGTCGTTAGCGCAGAGTGACAGGTAGGCTTGGTGCGACTGTAGTGGGTGGGGGCGGGGAACCTGCCAGAGCTGGGAATTGGGGGTGACTCGGAGCCACTGTTGTGTCAAAGCAGCTAAGTAAGCCTTTTAGAAGCTGGTTGCTCTGGATCTGGAAGACACAACTGCAGAGACAGGAGGAATCCGGACCCTTGGAAGCTGAGGCAAGGCTTTCCAGGCCACAGCCACTGGGTCCGGGCGGCGGCCCACCCCAGGCGAGCGCTCAGGCACCAGCTCAGCAAATGCAGGGCTGTGCCTCTGGAACAGCACAACTGCAGGCGGAGACTGGCTCTCACAGACCACACCTCGAGCGCCAGTGTCCTCCGAATGCCACGTTTCATCTGGGATGCGCCAGACGGTTCAACACACAGACAACACTAATGCAAGTGTATATAGACACTGAAGTTCACATATACCAGGATCGCTTCTAAAAACAGAACACGAATAATGTCTGCATGACTTTCTTTTTATCATTTGTAAAGTACTCTGAAAAAAAAGGGGAGGTGGCGCTGATTAAATTGGCGAGGCGCAGTTTCTGGGCAGAGCAGTCATGTGAGTGCTTCTCTGCCAAATGTGGTAGATGTGCCTTTAAAACACCAAGTGGACTCCACCCTCTCAGCCCTGCTCCTCTGACTTCCTCTGACCCTCCTCTGGATCCCTGCAGATCACCGGGGCCACTGTAACAGGGAGCAGGGGGCCTCCCGAGTCCCCTCTGTGAAATGGCTCGGGAGAATTCAGGCTCCCGGGCACACACTCACCTTCCTTCTGGGGAACAGAGACCCACGCTCCTCTCTCACCAGGAAACTGGCCCGTGTGTACCTGTGTGCCTCCTCTGTTCTTTCCTTATGACGAAAGACCCTGATGCTGGGAAAGACTGAGGGCAGGAGGAGAACGGGACAACGGAGGATGAGATGGCTGGATGGCATCACCGCCTCGATGGGCATGGGTTTGGGTGGGCTCCGGAAGTTGGTGATGGACAGGGAGGTCTGGCGTGCTGCGGTTCGTGCGGTCGCAAAGAGTCGGATATGACTGAGCGACTGAATTGAAGTGATGACGTCAGTCCCCGCTGCTTTGTCTAGTACCCATCTCTAATTTCCATCTTTGTTTCCTGTCTCTAATTTCTGACTCTCCACTCTTCTATCCCAGCTAAAGCATTTTCACATCCCCAGGGGGCTTTTTCATTATCCCCTCCCAACACATTATTACTCTCCTGTGCTCCGGGCCCTGATGTGTATCCACAGGAGGGAAAGGCACTCTGGACAGAGCCTGGGCCCTGGAGGAGCTACTGGCAGAGGGAGGTTTGAGACCCGGCTCCGCGCGTGACTGGGGGCAGCCACTTTGCCACTCTGGGTCTCAGGTTCCTTATTAGGAACATGAGTCTCACAGTGGTCCCTGGGGTTCCGTGGCCACTGGAGGTGAAGTTTGCTTTGTACAAGGCCTATCAGAACACACATGGAGTACACCAGTATTTCTATTAATTATGAGGTAGACACGTCAACAAACAACTAGGATGTGCTAGTTCTAGTACCAGAAAATTATTGTTCGAAACACTACGGAGGTAAGAATGATGATGCTAATTTGTGCAATAAGTTGAGGGAAACCCAGGCCTGCCATCTCTGGAGCCCGTGTGCATAGAAGAGGCCTCCAGGGGAAGGGGGACAGGACGAGAAGAGAGATGGCATTCGGTCAGTGCAAAGGGAAGAGTAAGTATGTCAGGAGGTGCAAACATCCCAGGTCAAGGGCGCAGAGCAGGTGTTAAGTGTGTGGAAGAACCTGGAACGTCCTGAGAACCACAAGGAGTGCAAAAGGCTGGAAGGCGAGACAAAACGTGTGCAGAGAACGACGGCAGATGAGGTCAGGACAGGGGGCAGGCGCCAGGATCACGAGGCATTTCTAGGTCTTGCTAAGGGGTCTGGATTTTATTCTACAAGCCAGAGATTTCAGAAGGGTGTTTTGCCGAATGCCAATGTCACAACACGCTCCAAGAATAAAGCAAGAAAAAAGACGGATGGTCAAACTGGTCAGGAAAAGACTGCATACTACATACCCGTCTTGGGAGATTCACAAAACACACGGGCAAACTCCAATCTCTAAGAATTTCTACAGTAAAGAGTCCCACTGAACTTTCTCTAACCCCGAGTTTCCCAAACTCTTTTCATTACGGACTGCTTTGTGCCCAACGTCTACTTACATGCCTCTTTTCTGCTCTGGGCAATGCGGGGATGGCAGAAAGCAAGAAATCACCCCCTTGACTGTGTATTCCAGGAAGACAGCTCTGGAGGCCAAGTGAAGGACAGACGGGGGAGGGGAGCAGGACTAGACACAGGAAGTGAGGAGGCCAAGGCTGCAACTTGGTGGAGAAACAAGGAGAACTGAGGAGAAGTGGAGATGGACGGGAGGCGCCCGGCTGCAGGGATAAAGAGGGAGACTCGCCAGAGCCTGCCAACAGACTCTGAACGGAGGAGGCAGGCCTGAGCAGTTGGCTGGCACAGTCACCCTGGGTGAGGACTGCCCAGGGGCGTTGAGGCTGATTTTGGACAGGCTGAACCTGAGGTCCAGCTGGGGAGGAGGTCTGACTCTGACACATATCAGTGGGGATCTCTACGAGGGGTCGCGGGAAACCACAGGGACACGAGGGTGACTGAGAGGCAGGAGTGTAGCAGGGAGGGAGCCCCTGGGGAGTCTGGGAGTCATGCAGGTAGAGGGGAGGAAAGGAACTACCTCAAACAGCTGAGGAGGAAGAATCAGAAATTCTGGAACATAGACACTTGAGACCGTTCCCTAACTACCGGATTTAAGTGCAGAATAAAAATAATACTAGTTATCACTTACTGAGTATCAACTAGGTGGCAAAGCCCTTGCAGGACTTTGGACACTTGCAGTATGGGGCAGTTAAATAAATACCATGTGAAGACTGGTGTGGGAACCGCTACTCCTTGTGCTCTGAGTTCAGAGAATGCTTCACTTGTGTCCTGAACGCAGCTGCTCTTCTAGGACACAGCTTTTGTGTTTGTGAGTCATCGGAGTGCACGGGCTGGGACTCACACCAGGGGTGACTATGAAGCTGTCAGTCACGAACAGAGGCCACAAGAATGGCCACTGACTCGGGCTCTGGGCCAGGGTCTCCCCCGACCCAGTCCTGCCTCTGCTGTTGCGAAGGATTTCTTGCTTAGACTCGCCATCAGAGTTGACGAGTCACGCACAGCATGGCTCATGCTTGCCCCGATTATCTACTTTATTCCCCGCCCTTGCTCCAGAGGCATTTTGGTCTTTCCAAAAAGAAGGGGGAAAGCTTCCCTTGAGGAATGCGTTCCTCTCCATGGGGAGATTCATGAGAACTCAGCAGGGCCCTGGGGGTGAGAGTAGCTGCCCACGGTGACAACACTGGAACGGAATGTGGAAATTCGAAAATGCTGGGCTCCTTGATCAAAATACAGACCTCGTTACTGTACGGGTCACACCTCTTACATAATGCACAGGTATGTGCTAAGCTACAGTTGTCACCTGTTTTTGGAGAGTGTCCTGTCCTCATTATAACGTGGCCGTTGGTACTAACAAACTTTTACATTTTAATGGGATTCATGAAAAGAAGGGAAAGCTCTAGGGAGAGGGGAAGACGGAGGCTCAGCGCCAGAAGTAACCAGGGCGTACCTGGGTGGGTTTCTCTGGAAGAATGCCCATCACGCTCTGGAAGCACACACAAATGAAGCCTGCTGGCTCCTATTAGCATCCTCTCGTGCGTGATCTCCGTATGGAGAGTGTGCAGTCCAGAGGAATCAGGGGTTCACACGGGTGGGCGCCCCATGAAGCAGCTCAGCCATGGAAATAACTCATCTTTTTTCAACAGCAGTATTCAACATGCACTACTATGGACAAGCAACTTCTGGCGGACACCCCTTGGTTTTGAGGAAAAAGACGGTCGGCAGGCTGTGCATCAGACTTACTTGAATTTTCCTCATGGTTCCTGGAAAAGCAGAATGCTGAACCCTAGGCTACTGATGTGCTGCACTAGGCGGAGGGGGGAAGAAAAAGGAAAGAAAAGAAAGAAATCCATTTCCTCAGAAGACACATTTAATGAGGCAACTGGGGTCCAAGGTGATAAATTAGAAATTCAACTAAGGGTATCAGGCTTAAAGGAAAAAAGCAGAAGCTTGATGAAAAATGCAAGGGGAGAGAGAGAAATGTTTTTTTGTAAAGCGTTCGGCTTCACACTGATGAATCTGTGCTTGTTGATCATTTCAGCTATGATTGCCAGTGTTTAATGTCATTCATCTGGGACTCGACCACATTTGTTCTGGGATACAGAAAATAACGGAGGAAACAAAAGACGCCAGCATGCTTACCTTGCCATCTTCTGTGTAGACGTTCTCATTATACCCCTTCACTATCGTTCGGTCGATGAACAGGCTCCGCATGACGACGATCACTTTCAACACCTTTCCCAAGGTCACCTGGCAAAACACATGGGCAAACCTGAATGCTCACCTGTGAACATGCAAACCACACAAGCTGGGCAACACAGCGAGAAGCAAGCCACCTCTGTCTGCTTCTGAGAGACGCACCAGTGGACACGTGGAGGAAGGAAGGCATGGTGGTCACCCCTGTGCCAGCCTCCTAAGGCATTTAAGGTGGTACAGGTCCCAGCTCATCTAACTACCCTGAATTTACTTATAATTTTGACTTATAAACTCTCAGAATAAGTTCTAAATGTCTGTTTGCTGGATAAAGCAGATTTCCCTTTTTTTTTTTTTTTTAAAGATTACTTTCTTGAAAGGTGATCCTACGATGGTGGCCTTGCAGGAGTTAGTGAGCACATTTGTTTTCATCTGATGTAATGACCCTTCGTACACTCACGGAATATGTAGAGAGTGCAACACAGAGAGATTAGAGGCAGACACCAGATACCTCCTGGTTGAACTATCTATTTTAACAGCTGGTGGAAAAGTGGAGCAGCTCTGAAGGTACATGAAAAGTAGTTGAGTTTTATCTCCAAAAAGGAACATGATCCTGTAAATACATTTAAGTGTCTTTCCTCTCTTAGAACCTAAGTACCAGGACTTCCCTGGTGGTCCAGTGGTTAAGACTCTGTGCTTCCACTGCAGCGGGACAGGGTCAATCCCTGGCTGGGGAACTAGGATCCGGCAGGCCATGTGGGGCGGCCAAAAACAAACATTACCAACATCAGCTATAAAAAGCGCAGTTTCATATATGGCAGGGGAAAGTGGCTTCCCAGGTGGCTCAGTAGTAAAGAATCTGCCTGCCAATGCCGGAGGCACTGGTTTGATCCCTGGGTCGGAAAGCTCCCCTAGAGTAGGTAATGGGAATCTACTCCAGTATTCTTGCCAGGAGAATCCAATGGACAGAGGAGCCTGGCGGGCCACAGTCCATGGGGTTGCAGAAGAGTCGAACATGACTGAGAGACTAAACAATCACAAAGGGGAAAAATAAACTGATGCGCTTGTTGAGCAGACTCAGCCCTCAAGACAGTCAGCACCTTCCACTCTTTAAGGGGCTCACACAACCCTTCCGATACTTTGTCAGGCCTCTTCTTTTCATCTCCTAGAAGAGACCCTAAAGAAGGATCCAAACCAAGGCCCACTGTCTGGGCTGTTCTGTGAAGCTCTGACATCACAGCATTGGCTACAGGGAACCCTCTGGACTCAGACCAGAGTCTCCCCGCAAACAGCACTCCTAATGTTGCAACTCCAGCATGCAGGCCGTTTCTGGGGGTGTCACCTCCAGCCAGCCTTCCCTTATTCCCCATTTCCTACAGTTTTTACCCTCAGTTCAGTTCAGTCGCTCAGTCATGTCTGACTCTTTGCAACCCCATGAAACGCAGCACGCCAAGCCTTCCTGTCCATCACCAACTCTCAGAGTTCACCCAAACCCATATCCACTGAGTAAGTGACGCCATCCAGCCATCTCATCCTCTGTCATCCCCTTCTCCTCCTGCCTTCGACTTTTCCCAGCATCAGGGTCTTTTCACATGAGTCAGTTCTTTACATCAGGTGGACAAAGTACTGGAGTTTCAGCTTCAACATCAGTCCTTCCAATGAACACACAGGACTGATTTCCTTTAGGATGGACTGGCTGGATCTCCTTGCAGTCCAAGGACTCTCAAAAGTCTTCTCCAACACCACAGTTCAAAAGCATCAATTCTTCGGCGCTCAGCTTTCTTTATACTCCAACTCTCGCATCCATACATGACTACTGGAAAAACCACAGCCTTGACTAGATGGACCTTTGTTGGCAAAGTAATGTCTCTGCTTTTTAATACGCTGTCTAGGTTGGTCGTAACTTTTCTTCCAAGGAGCAAGTGTCTTTTAATTTCATGGCTGCAATCACCATCTCCATTGATTTTGGAGCCCCCCAAAACTAAAGTTTGTCACTGTTTCCATTGTTCCCCCATCTATTTGCCATGAAGTGATGGGACCAGATGCCATGATCTTAGTTTTCTGAATGTTGAGCTTTAAGCCAACTTTTTCACTCTCCTCTTTCACTTTCATCAAGAGGCTCTTTAGTTGCTCTTCACTTTCTGCCATTAGGGTGGAGTCATCTGCATATCTGAGGTTATTGATATTTCTCCTGGCAATCTTGATTCCAGCTTGTGCTTCTTCCAGCCCAGAGTTTCTCATGATGTACTCTGCATAGAAGTTAAATAAGCAGGGTGACAATATACAGCCTTGACTGTACTCCTTTTCCTGTTTGGAACCAGTCTGTTGTTCCATGTCCAGTTCTAATTGTTGCTTCCTGACCTGCATACAGGTTTCTCAAGAGGCAGGTCAGGTGGTCTGGTATTCCCATCTCTTTCAGAATTTTCCACAGTTTATTGTGATCCACACAGTCAAAGGCTTTGGCATAGTCAATAAAGCAGAAATAGATGTTTTTCTGGAACTCTCTTCCTTTTTCAATGATCCAGCAGATGTTGGCAATTTGATCTCTGGTTCCTTTGCCTTTTTTAAAACCAGCTTGAACATCTGGAAGTTCACGGTTCACATATTGCTGAAGCCTGGCTTGGAGAATTTTGAGCATTACTTTGCTAGCGTGTGAGAAGAGTGCAATTGTGCATTCTTTGGCTTTGCCTTTCTTTGGGATTGGAATGGAAACTGACCTTTTCCAGTCCTGTGGCCACTGCTGAGTTTTCCAGATTTGCTGGCATATTGAGTGCAGCACTTTCATAGCATCATCTCCACCCTACCGTCCCCAACAACAACAGTTTCTCTCCTTCATCAGTCCTGGGTGTCAATGAACATGACTAACACCGGGTTCCTTCAATAAAATGCTGAGTTGATCTCTATTTCTATATTCCCTCAGTGGTACAGATACAAAAAGGTTAAGAAAAAGACATGATACTTTTGTTTATATCTAAGAGAATGTTAATAAAAGCATCTCACATCTGCATAGTACTTTTAAATTCTGCTATACCACATAACATTTAATGGGTCATTTCTTATAAAATGAGAAATCACTATTTAAGGATGCCAATAAACCGCCAAGGCAGGAACAGAAACTGCCTTTAATTTACGTGTAGTCTTGGAAGGAAGCAAGGGAAGGAAAGGAACCCAGTTATACTTTGGTAGTCGTAAGCACTGAAGTCCCTCCCATCAGGAAGCTTCCACAAGCCTCTTATTCTTATCTATCAGCGGGCAGACAGAATGAAAACCATAATCACAGAAAACTAATCAAAAAGATCACATGGATCACAGCCTTGCCTAACTCAATGAAACTAGAATGTTTCAATGTTGTGTAGGGCCACCCAAGACAGATGGGTCATGGTCGAGAGTTCTGACAAAACGTGGTCCACTGGAGAAGGCAACGGCAAACCACTTCAGTATTCTTGCCTTGAGAATCCCATGAACAGGATGAAAAGGCAAAAAGATAGGACACTGAAAGATGAACTCCCCAGGTCAGTAGGTGCCCAATATGCTACTGAAGAGCGGAGAAATAACTCCAAAAAAATGAAGAGATGGAGCCAAAGCAAAAACAGCGCTGAGCTGTGGATGTGACTGGTGATGGAAGTAAAGTCTGATGCTACAAAGAGCAATACTGCATAGGAACCTGGAATGTTAGGTCCATGAATCAAGGTAAATTCAAAGTGGTCAAACAGGAGAAAGCAAGAGTGAATATTAACATTTTAGGCATCAGTGAACTAAAATCAACTGGAATAGATGAATTTAATTCAGATGACTGTTATATCTGCTACTGTGGGCAAGAATCCCTTAGAATAAATGGAGTAGCCCTCATAGTCAACAAAAGAGTCCGAAATGCAGTACTTGGGTGCAATCTCAAAAACGACAGAATGATCTCTGTTCATTTCCAAGGCAAACCATTGAATATCACAGTAATCCAAGTCTATGCCCCAACCACTAATGCTGAAGAAGCTGAAGTTGAATGGTTCTATAAATACTTACAAAATCTAGAACTAACACCTAAAAAAGATATCCTTTTCATCACAGGGGACTGGAATACAAAACTAAGAAGTTAAGAGATACCTGGAGTAACAGGCAAGTTTGGTCTTGGAGTACAAAATGAAGCAGGGCAAAGGCTAACAGAGTTTTGCCAAGAGAACACACTGGTCATAGCAAACATCCTCTTCCAACAACACAAGAGATGACTCGACACATAGTCAGCACCAGATGGTCAGTACCGTAATGAGATTGATTATATTCTTTGCAGCCGAACATGGAGAAGCTCTATACAGCTCTAAACGACAAGACCTGGAGCTTACTGTGCCTCAGATCATGACTCATTTGAAAATTCAGGCTTAAATTGAAGAAAGTAGGGAAAACCACTAGGACATTCAGGTACAGTCTAAATCAAATCCCTTATAATTATACAGTGGAAGTGACAAATAGATTCAAGGGATTAGGCCTGATAGAGTGCCTGAAGAACTATGGATGGAGGTTCGTAACATCGTACAGGAAGGAGGCTGTGACAAAATCATCCCCAAGGAAAAGAAATGCAAAAAGGCACAATGATTGTCTGAGGAGGCCTTACAAATAGCTGAGAAAAGAAGAGAAGTGAAAGGCAAAGGAGGAAAGGAAAGATATATCCATCTGAAGGCAGAGTTCCAAAGAATAGCAGGAAGAGATAAAGACTTCCTAAGTGATCAATGCAAAGAAATAGAGGAAAACAATAGAATGGGAAAGACTAGAGATCTCTTCAAGAAAATTAGAGATATCAAGGGAACATTTCATGCAAAGATGGGCTCAACAAAGTATAGAAACAGTATAGAGCTGACAGAAGCAGAAGATATTAAGAAGAGGTGGCAAGAATACACTGAACAACTATACAAAAAAGATCTTCATGATCCAGATAACCACGATGGTGTGATCACTCACCCAGAGCCAGACATCCTGGAATGCAAAGTCTAGTGCATTTTAGGAAGTATCACTATGAACAAAGCTAGTGGAGGTGATGGAATTCAAGCTGAGCTATTTTAAATCCTAAAAGATGATGCTGTGAAAGTGCTGCACTCAATATGTCAGCAAATTTGGAAAACTCAGCAGTGGCCAAATTTTCCAAATTTGGGAAACTTCCCAGTGGACTGTGAAAGGTCAGTCTTCATTCCAGTCCCAAAGAAAAGCAATGCCAAAGAATGTTCAAACTACCACACAACTGCACTCATCTCAGACGCTAGCAAAGAATGTTTAAAATTCTCCAAGCCAGGCTCAACAGTATGTGAACTGTGAAATTCCAGATGCTCAAGCTGGATTTAGAAAGGTAGAGAAGCCAGAGAACAAACTGCAAACTTATGCTGGATCTTTGAGAAAGCAAGAGAGTTCCAGAAAAACACCTACTTCTGCTTCATTGACTACGCTAAAGCCTTTGACTATGTAGATCACAACAAACTGTGGAAAATTCTTAGAGATGGGAATACCAGACCACCTTATCTGCCTCCTGAGAAATCTGTATGCAGGTCAGGAAGCAACTGGATGGAACTGGACATGGAACAATGGAGTGGTTCCAAATTGGGAAAGGAGTATCTCAAGACTATATATTGTCACCCTGCTTATTTAACTTATATGCAGAGTACATCATGCAAAATGCTGGGCTGGATGAAGCACAAGTTAGAATCAAGATTGCCAGGAGAAATATCAATAACCTCAGATATGCAAATGACACCACCCTTACAGCAGAAAATGAAGAAAAACTGAAGAGCCTTTTGATGAAAGTGAAAGAGCAGAGTGAAAAAGCTGGCTTAAAACTCAGCATTCAAAAAACTAAGACCATGGCATCTGGTTCCATCACTTCATGGCAAATAGACGGGGAAACGATGGAAACAGTGACAGACTTAATATTCTTGGGCTCCAAAATCACTGTGGACAGTGACTGCAGCCACAAAATTAAAAGATGCTTGCTCCGTGGAAGAAAAGGTATGACCAACCTAGACAGCATAATCAAAAGCAGAGAGATTACTTTGCTGACAAAGGTCCATCTAGTCAAAGCTATGGTTTTTCTAGTAGTCAGGTATGGATGTGAGATTTGGACCATGAAGAAGGCTGAGCACTGAAGAATTGATGGTTTTGAACTCTGGTGTTGGAGAAGAGTCTTGAGAGTCCCTTGGACTGCAGGGAGATCAAACCACTCGATCCTAAAGGTCTGTGGACCTAACAGAAGCAGAAGATATTAAGAACAGGTGGCAAGAATACACAGAAGAACTATACAAAAGAGATCTTAATGACCCAGATAACCATGATAGAGTGATCAGTCACCTAGAGCCAGACATCCTAGAGTGCGAAGTCAATTCCTAAAGGAAATCAAGTACTCATTGCAGCCCAATATTCATATTAATATATTCCTAATTAATATCAACAATTCCTAAAGGAAATCAGTCCTGAATATTTATTGGAAGGACTGATGCTGAAGCTGAAGCTCCAATACCTTGGCCACCTATGTGGTCTTTTTCACTGGAAAAGACCCTGATGTTGGGAAAGATTGAAGGCAGGAGGAGAAGGGGACGACAGAGGATGAGATGGTTGGATGGAATCACTGACTCGATGGAGATGAGTTTGGGCAGGCTACGGGAGTTGGTGATGGACAGGGAAGCCTGGTGTGCTGCAGTCCATGGGGTTGCAGAGTCAGACAAAATTGAGCAGCTGAACAGAATTAAAGTCATAAGCACTGAAGTTAATTGCCTCTTGCCGGGCTACAGTGATGGTCCACAGTGATGGTCCAGCACACCTCCTCCAACAGGGCTACCATTTCCAACATATTTTAAGTCTTTTTCCTAATAAGCATAGAATTTCTGCTAATAAGCAGAAAACTGAGCAACTGTTTCCTTAAAAGAAGCAAGATCTAGCTGACTTTAACTGATAAAAAGAGTATTTTGATATTTTAAAGTTAACTAATAGTAAGGGTTAATAAAGGCTTACTAGGGAACAATCTAAAATTAGAGAAAAAAGGAATATATTGTTTATAGTCTTTCCATCCAAAGAGAATCACCATTAACATTCGGGGTACTTCCTTTTAATCTTTGTACTATCAAAGATTCATGGGTTTTGAATTTTTCACATGTTTATAACGGAAACTAGATCTATAATTTCAAGTGAAAACTTTATTTAAAATTATGAGGTAAGCATTGTTCCATATTGCTGTGCAGTCTTCAAAAATGGCAAGACATGTGGGTCTAGCATTCTACTGAGTGGATATACTATAATTCCTTTAACCTACTGTTGGACATTAGTTGCTTCCAAATTTTCTCTAATATTAATATTGGGATGCAATGTGTACTTTTGTTCACCTGGCTTTTGCTGTGTTTGGGATTATTTCCTGAGGATGGGTTTGTAGAGCTGTAATTTACCAGGGTGAACAGTACAAATGTTTTAAAGCTTCTGATACAATCTACCAACTGCTAACTATAAGGGTTAAGAACACTATTGTCTGCTCTCCACTCCCATCAGCAATGGGTGCTATTAAAACGTAAGTCCCTGGGACAGCAAGGAGGCCAAACCAGCCAGTCCTAAAGGAAATCAACCTTGCATCTTCATTGGAAAACTGATGCTAAAGCACCAACACTTTGGCCACCTGATGTGACCAGCCAACTCAGTGGAAAAGACCCTGATGCTGTGAAAGACCAAGGGCAAGAGCAGAAGGGAACAGCAGAGGATGAGATGGTTTGACAGCATCACTGACTCGACGGATGTGAATCTGAGCAAACTCCGGGAGATAGTGGAGGACAGAGGGGCCTGGCGTGCTGCGGTCCATGGGTTCGCAGAGTCGCACACAACTTAGCGACTGAACGACAAGGAAACCACAACAGAACAAAACAATATCCACCCCCGCCCCCACACTGACTTAATTACTTTCTTTAAACTTTTTATTATGGAAGCCTTAAAGGAAAACATACAGAAGTAAATGAAACAGCACAGAGCCTCCTTGGACCCACCCCAACAACGGCAGTAACTCTTGGCGGATCTGCTTTACCTACATCCTCACCTGCTTTTCCCTTCCTGTTTTATTTGGAAACAAATAACAGCCAAGATATCACTTTATCTGTAAATACTTCAGTCTGGATCTCTGAAAGAGCACGATTCTGAAAACAAGCAAAACGGACAGCCATGCTACCAATCCACATCTGAAACAATAATAGGAATTCTCCAGTGTTATCAAATCTGCAGGCCAGTCAGTGTTCAAATTTCCAACAGTCTCACAAAGGCCATATTTTTAAAGAGTTTGCTTGACTTGGGATCTGAATACGGTCCACACCATGTGACTGGCTGATGTCTCAAAAGTCTCTCCTAAACTAAAAATTTCTCTCTATCCCCTCCCCACCCCATTTTATTTGTTGAAGAAACTGTCTCATTTTCCCTATAGAGTTTTCCAGCCTGGATTTTGCTGATGGCATCCTGGCGGTGTACTTTACACGGTCTTCCTTACTCTGTACTTCTTATAAATTGGTAATTATAAGAGACGCGGGCTTGATTATTGTTATTATTATTTTTGGCAGGACTGCTTCACGGGGGTGTCACAGTTTGCCAACAGGAAGCATGGGAGGTCAGGCATCTCAGTGTGCGACGCTGGCAGCTGCTGACCCATTAAATTCACCAGGGGTTACAGATAGTTGTACTCCAAGGGGATCACCCAGCCTTCAGGTATTAGCTGGAATACTTTTGTAAAGAAAAACTCCACCTACCTACTAATTGGTCACCTCATGGGCGAATTTATTATAAAGGAAAGACAGGTTAAAAGGTCAGTTATTCCATTTATCAGCCAGTTTTCAAATAACACTTTAGTTCTCTAGTTTACTTCCAATGTATCAACAGAGGGGTTAGCTTTTCCCCCGTAACACTGGTATAAACTCAAAAAGTGAAGCAGATCTGACCTATATGTATCTGATGCAATTTGCACGGACGCTCGAATTGTCCTGTCTGTGGCCTACGGGCATCTCTGTAAGGTCGTAACCCTGGTCTCCGCGGCGGCTTCCCTGCTCTCTGATACACGGTACTCCAGGCCTGTCAGGCTGTAACCCTGGTCTCTGGGACAGTTGCTGTCTTGTACATAATACTCCAGGCCTGTCAGGCTGTAACCCTGGTCTCTGGGACAGTTGCTGTCTTGTACATAATACTCCAGGCCTGTCCTGTGCAAGTCCCACCTGAGGTCACGAATCAGCCACTTCCATAAGCAGCTCTGGTTCTTTTTGTGGGAAATGGTATTTCAAGTCCACAACCAGGGCGAGAGGGGCAGATCATTGTTCGACAGGTTAAAATTTTTGTTTTGCATTTTATGAATTTGGACTAGGATAGTTTTTCCTTTACCACCCCCCTTTTTTTCTTATCCTATGTTCATTTATATATTGAGGTTTAAGTGTTTTCTTTTCTAAACACGAGATTCTAACGGCATACCGCTCCCTCACCAATCATACTTCCCACCTCCACGCCCACCCTCAGCCAGTCACACTCCCCCCAATCCCCTGCCTGGTTGCTCCGGAGTCCTGGGACAGACTCTCCACACCCTGCTCCTGTGCCGCGGCTTCACCCGTTAAGGGAGGGCGCACGCATGTCGGAGGCTCACCAAAAGCATCTCTTCGGCTATGCCTCTCCTGAGCTGGATGCTTCCAGACATTCGGTGCTATGAAGTCTGGCTCTGGTTCACTTTTATTCTCTCTCAAACCTGTCATGCGCTATGAAGTTTATCAAATCTCATTTTTTATAGTCAGAAAGGACTCTGGTACTCAACTAGGCTGAAAAGGCACAGATTTACGGCTTTTTGCATTTTTAACGTGGTTACAATGGAACTACACATGCAATTTTGAAGCTCAATGTTTCGAGGCTTTGGAGTCAGATGCATCTGGAAAGAGGTCTGGGCTCTACTATGGAGAGCTTGGCCCCATCACTTGCCTTCTCTGGACGTCAGTTTCCTCCATCTGATGGAGATACCGAGAGTGTCTTCCGAGAACGACCCCAAGGAGTCGAGGAGGCAATTCACTGACACGGCAATTCAGAGACTATGTTCCTGGGGCAGTCCTCACTGCGTGGCCCACACCGTCGTCTGGACTTTGCAGAGGTGAAATGATCTGAAGCCAGTTAACATCAAAGCTGGAACGAGAGCGGTCACTGCCTCTGGTCCAGGGGAACTACCACTCGCGCCAATCTGCCTTCCTGCTGTCACTCCTGGGCGAAAGGGACGCTGCAGGCAGGGAGTGTCAGCCGTGCGGGCGCCGAAGTGCGCACAGAAGCACGTCCCGTTGAATGGCTGCTGAGAGTTGGTGAGCCTGAGGTGCGGGTGCTGTGGGACAGGACGAGGCTGCCACAGGGGCTGGCCTCGCTGACTTCCAAAGGAGGCCACTGACTATGAAGGTCAAGTGCACTGGACTCTGCCACACCTGCCACGTATAGGCAGGGCGACTGAGGGCAAGTCCAGCCACCACTGGTGCCTGTTCACTCAGCTGTGAAGTGCAGAGGAGCCTGTGGAGCAATGAGGTGGGACGATCCTTGGGAGACGTGTGGCCGCGGGCATGTGAGTCATACAATGCTCCAGCCATCAGCCTTCGTTCAACTCAGAGATGATGCAGCTGAGAGGGTCCCATGAGCCCTTCATGCCCTGGCCCTCGAGAAGGGGCTTTGTGTGCCTAATGTTCTTTCCAGCCAGCATGTCACTCTGTCATGATTCATATTCTCGTGTCTGGACTGTGCCAGATCTCACACACTTGCACACAGCAGGCTGTAATGACCTGGAGTCTTGGCAGACTGATGTGGTGGGGCACCAACCATATACCGGCCGACAGACACTGTTCTACGTACTAGTCAATGCTGGCTGTGGTCGGAGCAAAATGTCCAGAGACAGGGCTACAGGTCTGTGCTTGGCAACTGCCGTGGGATCCCACAAATAACGCTAATGCCATCTGGTAATGAAGCGGGCTTGCGGTTGCCAAGGTAACCCTCTGCACTGAGCAGCTCTCTCACCAGCCCTCCAGTGCTGGTCCCTGTGCGTTCACACGGCAAGTCGTGAAGTCAAGGGGAGCACTGTGCTTCTCCAGAGAGAAGTGGGGTGCACTTGGAGAGGAAGCCACTGGGGGTCCGCCCAGCAGGCCGTCACTCTTCCAGGAAGTGCCCTTAGAGGCCTGTCACAGCGCCTCCCCTGCAGGGGAGCTGGAGCTGAATGGGTGGTCTTCTCTGTCTCTTCTCTGGCATTCATCTGCCAAGCGGTACGACATTGGGAACATTTCTAGTTCACTATGGCAAGGCAAGCTACAAAGTGGGAGGCAAGCTGAGGATAGCAAAAATATTTCATTCTGCTCTGCCGCCAACTGCTACCCAATGCAAATGTGACAAATCTTGTAGCTAAGCCCAGGTGAGCTGAGAAGGGGAGAGCAGCTAATCACCTGCAACCTCAACCCCCGGGCCTGTGCAGGGAGCAGGCACCCTGAGCCTAAGCAGAGCTGTCTAGATGCAGGGGAGGCAAGCCGACCAATGGCTTCTTTGCACCCCCAGGTCCAGCACAGAGCCTGTGACTGGGAGGCGAAGCGGGTGCACGGTATCTGTCACCCAGACAAAGGATGCATGGCTGAGCTCTGCTTTGGGGAAGGGACACATTGGGGGAAAAGAAAAAATAGCCAACCACATATACATACATGTCCACAAACATTATTTTCCAGGTACAAACAAGGTAAAAGCTTACCGTGGAAGTGTCTGTAAGGGGTCTGCTGTACTTGCAGTGATGTTTTTCCAAGTATAGTTAGAAAGGGGAAGGGAGAGAGGGAGGGGCAAATGGGCACCTACAGGAGGTTCAGGAACAGTTCTTCTCAGTATGGAACAAGAACCTTCCACTTTGTGCTAATTACAAAGAAAGATGGGGATAAAGGGAACAAGCCCAATAAGCATTTAGTCACTGAATATATAAGTGTGTGCACTATGTGAAGCTCTGGGTGAGGACACTGATGCAGATTTACGTGACTTTAGAGCTGGAGATTTAAAAAAGTCACTTTCAACTGTCTCATTTTCAAGGGGGTAAACTGAAGTCTTGAGAGGTTAAGAGGTATCAAACACGGTTCCCACTTTGAAGGTGTATTAAAGAGCAGAGACATAACTTTGCTGAAAAGGTCCATAAACCTCTCAAAGCTAGGTTTTTGCAGTAGTCATGTATGGATGTGAGAGCTGGACCATAAAGAAGGCTGAGCGCTGAAAAATTTGATGCTTTTGAACTGTGGTGCTGGAGAAAGATTCTTCAGAGTCCCTTGGACAGCGAGGAGATCAAACCAGTCAATCCTAAAGGAAATCAACCCTGAATATTCATTGGAAGGAGTGATGCTGAAGCTGAAGCTTCCATACTATGGCCACTTGATGCTAAATGCCGACTCAATGGAAAAGACCCTGATGCTGGGAAAAATTGAGGACAGGAGGAGAAGGGGACGACAGAAGATGAGATAGCTGGATGGAATCATCAACTCAATGGACACGAGTCTGAGCAAATTTCAGGAGACACTGAAGGACAGGGAAGCCGGGCATGCTGCAGTGCACGTGGTCGCAGAGGGTCGGAGACGAGCTAGTGACAGAATGACAATAGACCTTGAAGAAAGTGATTAAACTGAGCTGTGCCCGCACTAACTGGGGGGTGCACAGTGCTTTACCACGTGGGGCTCACTGTGTACCCGAGGAGTCTGGGGAGAAGGTGCTGTGTCACTGAGCTGTTGGAAAATGCCTGCTGGGCGCCTGTCCAATTCATCCCACGTTTTGAAAGGAGGGGTTGGCTATACAGATGAGCACTCCCCAGATGATGTCCCACAGAACATTCCTCCAGGAGATGTTCTTGGAATGTGACCTGGGAAAAACTTTCCTCCAAACTTTCCTCTGACACCTGGGGGGTCGTCCCTGAATAATGTGGACACATCCTTGACTCCAGGACAAGAACCAGGGTGTGCCCACAGGGCTGCAGCTCCCTCCTCCGCCTAAGACCCTGCGATGCGCCCCAGGCAGGCGTCATACTCTCATTCTTAACGGAAGGGAGCGAAGGTTTAGACAGACTTGAGTGCCAGGTCACAGCTTTTCTGCGCAGGGCCTGCTGCTCGCTATTTCTGCTGTTTGTGCCTGGTCCCTGACCCCACAGCAGCGTCTCTAAATCATAAGACAGGGTGACCACAGAGCCTTGGACCATCTAATCCTCTAACTGCCAGTCATATATTCAGGGACTCTGGTAAGTGGCTCAAAATCTTGCTTCACAAGGCTCCTGGCCTCCTTCCCAAATGGTTTTTATACTCACACTCCTGACCCCAGCTATTGTTAATTGTCGTCGAGTTACTAAGTCCTGTCCGACTGGGATTTCCCAGGCAAGAATACCGGAGTGGGTTGCCATTTCCTTCTCCAAGGGATCTTTGCCCCCTCAGGGATCAAAGATGCCTCTCCTGTATCTCCTGCATTGGCAGGTGGATTCTTTATCACTGAGCTACCAGGGAAGCCCCAACCTCATCCATTATACACCACTAAAACACTAGCTTTGACTAATTTTAGTGTTTTACTGTTTTGCTTCTTTCTGAACTTAGCGCTCTGAATTCTGCACAGCTGCGAGGTGTGTGCCGTCCTGCAGAACCGTGCTGGCGGGCTGTTCTCCTCAGAGCAGGCTTCCCAAAGCAGGAGCTGCAAGGGGGACTGGGAGCTTGAGGGAAACCGGCTCCTGTTTCTTTCGAGGAAAACTGTAAAACTGGAAATAGCAAAGGGAAAATGGACACAGACCAACCCTGAGAGGCTGAGGCTCTGGCCAGGCTGAGGTAGAGACAATAAACTTGCCGTCACAGCTGGACGAGGCTTCTGGCACTGCAGAGAGCTAGACAGTAACAAGACCGTCACAAGAAAACGGGCTACGTGACATGGAAACCAAGAGGTCAGACCGAAGGATCCTCTAAGATAAAACCAGTATTTCCTACGCTGAAGGTCACTTATTTTTTGCTCAATGTGGGGTGGCGGGGCGGGGGGGGGGGGGTGGGAGGCGGTGGAGGTGGCTGCGGGGGGGTTCAAGTGTGCCTCTGATGATAAAATGCAGTTCAATGTAGTGATTCAAGAAAGGGAAAATCAAACTGGAAGGTAACTTCCAGGGATGATGGACTAGACTGGAGCTGTGAAGCTGTTACAGCCTCAAGAGGTGAGTTACACCTTCCCTTATGACAAAGATCCAGGAGACATAAGGCAGATAAACTCACTTTAGGTTCTATCTAAAGTTAGAAAATCAACTTGCCAGTAAGGCCAGCAAGCTCGAGGGTTAACATGTATAGACTGGGGAAAAAAGTAAGCCTGAGATTAGATTTCAGCTCTGCCTCTTCCTGGTGCTGCGTGACCTCTTTTTTTGGTCATATGAGACGGCTTACAGGATCTCAGCTCTCCACACCCATGCCCTCTGCAGTGGCAGCACAGAATCTTGACCACTGGACCCCCAGGGAAATTCCATGGCTGTGTGACTTGAGCCAAGTTACCTGGACTGTCACTTCCCGGTTTCTGGCCTGCAGACTCAGGATGAGGCTTTTGGGAGGAGGAGATGACACCAGCCTTGTGAAGGGCTTAGCTCTGGGATTCAAACTTGGCATCTGCCATCCACGGTCAGGCTGGGTTACTGCCTCCTTGCCTTTGTCACGGGGGACAGACAGCATAGGGGCGGGGGGCGGAGAGCCAGGGCTTTGGAGCCTGAGAGACCCAAGTTCAAATTTTGCCTCTGCCACGCACAGAGCAGCGTGGTAAACCAGCATGGGTTGGGGAAAACCAGCCTCCGTGAGCTTCGCTTCCTTGTCTCTAAAATAGAACCCTTCGTAAGGACTGGACGGCCAGGGCTATGAAGCGTCCAGGGGAGTCGCCACTGTCACTCACTACGTGGGAGCAATTGTTTTTATCACCGCAAGTCATTCTTTGTAACAATTATGGAGCAGCTGCCTGATGAGGTGGCTTATTCCCTGGATGAGTGACTTTGAATCATTTCCCAAGGGGCCATCAACGTTAACACTCTGGGTACTTCTGCTCTTCCTGAATCCATTCGTCTCTTCAACAGTCAAAACTGCCCCGGAGGGAGGGGAGTTTCAGCAGAGAGGACCTCCTCATTCTCCAGGCCTCATTAGCCATTTTCATGACATGGAAGGGTTAAGAAACAAGTTTGCATTTCATCCGATTAAATGCCACCTTCCTCACAGTCCTCCCCTCTCATCTGGCTTCCCGTTCCTCTCAACCACAACAAAATCCACACACGATGCAAAGAAGCAGTGTCGTGAAAAGTCCCCCAAATTGTCAAAACAGAATTAGTTCGTTTTCATTTATAAAACATACATTCAAGTATATAACAGAAACCCCTCTGGGAAAAAGGAGAATGTGATAGCTGCATAAAAATAGGGCTTCGAGATTCCAAAAAGATGTTGCGGCAGTGAAGTGGGAAATGGGTTAGCTGACAAAAGGGAGAAGCCGACTACTGTTTTCTCCAACAGGCTGAAATGTGAAGCTTCTTGTAGGAACGTGAAGTGGGGTCCCCCGCACTGCGCATGGCGGCAGGAGAGCCACTGCACCTAGCGCTCCTGTCTCACTGGTGGGCCTGCTGCCCAGGAAGCAGCTGCCATTTCCTGTCCTGGGCAGAGCAGCTGGTCCAGGGGGAGGTACCAGGCCCAAAGGTGGCCCTATGCCGGTCTGACAGAAGGCTCTCCCCATGCTGGTGAGGCCACGTACACTGCCTCCTTCCAGAACCTGGACTGGAGAACACGGAGAAGACTGGGAACCAGAAACAGTTCTCCGGAGAGAAGGCGGCTGTGCCGGAAGACGTGGGGAACAAGTGAAAGGTGGGGGAAAGGAGGGGAGATGGACCGACAGACGGACACACTGGAACGTGGAGCTGCCTTAGATGGGCAATGACTTGCCTTCCAGTCCCCCCTCTTTCCATCCGACAATTACTTGTTAATTTGATACAAGTGCAGGCTAGGCATTAGGTTAGCAGATGAAACACTTCAGAGGGCTAAAAGCCTAGTGGAGGAGACAGGCAACAAATCTGTATGTAAATAAAAATGTATAATTTGCAAGGAGTTTTAAGGGAAATAAACAAAAAGGGGACAGCTCAAAGAGAGATTTAGGCAATACCAGTGTGTGCCCCGAAAAGACATTTAGATCCGATGATTCAATTATTCATTTGTTCATTCAATTCACTCGAATATTTCTTGGACATCCACTACTGTGCCAAGCACTGGTCTAAGGACTAGAGACAGAGCAGTGAATGAAATGCCTCAGGAGGGTGCATTCTTGGGGACGGGGATGGGCAGACAACAAAAATACAAGGTCCGTGTGGGGCTGGGAAGACAATAAACCTGGGTGAGGGGTTAGGTTCATACTGGGTGGACACCTACTGCCTAAGGCTGGGCTGGGCTGGGCTGGGCTGTGCAGAGTCCTGCAGAGGGCCCACCGAGGGAGGCGCCTGAGCAAAGGCCTTGGGTGGGGAGGGCCTGGGTGGGGGGCGGCGGGGAGGGGCAGGGCAGGCAGCAGAGTGCCAGGTGCCAGGCCAGGGCGGGCCAGGGTCTGCTGGTGGCAGTGGCTCTGACAAGAAATGTAGCTGTACTCAGGGTGAAGGGAAGTCAGTGCTGAGAAATGACACGGCTGGTGTGCGTGCTTTAAAAAAACATGTCCCTGGCTACTGGGTGAGATCAAGAGAAGAAATGGGAGCCACAGAGAGGACAGTGACAGCTCTGACTGGGGCCAAGGCTACAGGAGACGCCAGTTGATTCCAGAGAGAATGAAGAGGAACTGAAGACAGGATCTGCTGATAGACAGGCTGGAGGGTGAGAGAAAGGGGGACACTAAGGAAGCCTGTAGGTGTCTGGCTTGAGCACCAGGTAGACAGTTTTGCTATTTAATGAGATAAGAGGGGGAAGCAGAGCGGTAAGAGAGGGGGAGGGGAAAACTACTTCGCTTATATGAAGTTTAAGATTATTTCTGAAATGTCTCAGCAGAGAGATATTAAACAGGCAGTTTGGAAACTGGGACTCACGGCTGAGGTCGGGGCTAGATAGTTCAGGTTTATGAATGATCGTATCAGGCCCTCGTTTTCAAGGCAGCCTGGGTGAATTCAGATGAGCTGAAAATTCACCCTAAACCCGCGCACCTGAGCAGCATTATCTGAGCTCTGAGTTGCTTGGGGACATTCTTGCTGGGAAAAGGTGAGTCTGTGGACTTAAACAGGAACCGCCCTTTGATGGGGCGACTCAAGTCCAGATGAAAGTGACCCCCACACAGATCTGCCACCTGCAGTAGAAGGGACCACGGTGCCTGCTGCGGCAAACACGGCCCCGTCACATCTCCACTTCTGTCGATACCCTGTTAGGCAGGACTTGGCTTTTTAATATTTCGACTGTACAATGTGTGCCAACTTGACCTTGATGTAGGAAATTTTAATTCAGATCAATACCTGGACAAGGTCACTTTAAAATCCAATTAATATGAATGGGACAATATGCCCCACAGTTCTGTGAGCTGAAAATGGAATAGTTGCAAGTTAACAACAACAAAAGAGACAGCCATACAAGCCTGTTTGGGTCCTTCTGTGTTTGATAATGCAGCTTGCTGTGTCCTTAGATACAGGCAGTACTAAGAACACTGGAAAAAAAATATAAATATATATATAGGCTTCTATTTAGGGTAGCTTAAAATTAAACTATAGTTTCTCTTTTTAAAAAGAAAAAACATAGAATCTACTAAAAACTGAATTCCTATAACCTGATTTTAAATAAATTAAACCCTGGACTTCAGCTCACCCAGGAACCCCTAGAGAAATCTAAAGCTTTAATATAGTCTGAATAGTGGCAATTTACATTTATAGAGAACATATTCACAAACCTGCTTGCAATGATAACCACAGCATAAGGGGAAACTAAGGCTGGTGTTTCCGAGTCTGACTCCAACAAGGAAGGCAGCCTGGGCTCCAGGACTCCTGGAGACTCCTCAGACTCGCCACCTTTGTCCCACATTTGCTTCTCAGTGACATTAGAGAAGTGCTTACTCTGTACTGTGAACCAGAGAATCAAGCAGCAAATGAGGATGACACTATAGCACCTGGCTTCTTCTGGGTTGTTCTTCCTTCAGCTTCACTGCCACCCCACGTGGAATCTCAGCTTCCCTTCCCTTAGCCCAGGTTAGAACAGACTAGAAGTGGTCACACACATCCACCTAAAAAGATAAAATGGCTTTGTAGTTTTGAGGAACAACTGCAAATTATGTAAAATTGGAATGATATGAGGGATGCCAGGGAAATCTCAGAAGCCTATTGCTTAATTTCTTTTACGTCTGGATATTTTTCAAACAGAGGCTGCTGAAGGGACAGGAGCTGAACTGCATGAGGAAAGGCCCATGCTGGGTGGCCTTTTCAGCGTCCCAGGGAATCCTCATTGGGTTCAAGTGCAGATAGCCTGCAACGCGGGGTTGAAAAGAAAGCTCCAACCTCAATGCTGCTGGCCAAGGTCCCAAGACAATCCTGAGAGTGTGTGCTCACCTTTCCAGGTGACACTGTAGCAGCTGATGAAAAGCAGCCCAAGTCTTTGCCATCAAAGGACAAGCTGCTGCCGTGCACCGTGTCTGTTCCATCCTTCCAGTCTTGCTTTCTCCTTCATTGGGAAATAACACAAACCAGCAAACTTCACCCATCCACCTGCCTCTCCCCATCGGCCGCCAGTTACCTCATCTGCTGCTAGCATTAATGCTCTTCACACACTCATTATTCTTTAATGATGCCTGTTTGTAAATAGCAAGATGGGATGCAATTAAACCATGAGAGGCTAAATAAACACACATACTAATTAGGATCTTTACAAGAGATTTTTTTTTTCCTCATGTATAGACTGGAATTTACCTTTCATTAATCCAACTTAATTGCAATAGTGCACCAATAAAGAGTCAACACAAATTAAGTGCTCTAAATGATTTCCCCATATTAAGGGTGAGCCAGCAATCCTTCCTTTGGGTAACAAACCATGCTCTGCAGAAGGAGGGGATGAAACGGGAAGGCAGCAGCACCAAGCAGCAGGCGGAGGACTTCAGCAGTAAGACAGGCATCAAACCATCGTCACCAGCTGGTGCTTGAGAGGCCTGAAGCTAATGAGGTCAAGGTCATAGGTTTACACTGTGGCCTTCGCCCCTCTTCTGAGTCAACTCGCTTTGCTCCTTTCCAAGTCACCACTTCACATTTATTAGCTTTCTATCATTGGTCCCAAGAGAGACGGAGTAAAGGTTTGGATCAGCTGGTTCAGGTCCATTCCCACCCCTAGAATAATAACGCACAGGGATGCGTGCTCTGCGGCCAGGCAGTACTTGGCAGAGAGCTCTGCATGAAAGGGGCCTCAGTGAAGTGAGGAAAAGAAAAGTTCTGGTGGCTTCACCTCTGATTCCAGGTGATGTGAAAGATTACAAACATTTGGCAGCCAAACTCCACTGAAACAGAGTATGATGCTGTCGCAACATTAGCTATCTTTTTTTGCAAAGGGCTTGGAGCACCAACGATTTATTCATTCAACAAACATGGACTGTGCCCCTCCGGGTAGCAGGTGTGGGACCAGGGTCAGGAGACTCCTTTAGGAAACATGTCAGTCCCTCCAGAACTCTTTTGTCCCTGGTGTATTTTACTTGGCCTTCCCTAACCACTGCTGCCAAGCTCTGTACCATCTTCCTCTCTGTCAAATACAGATATGCATGGATGCACACAGGCCCTGGCTTCCCTCCTGCTCCCTGACTGAGCCAGTGGTGCCACTGGCTTGGAATCCATAACTCTGAAAAAAAAAAAAAAGGCAAAACAGGTCCTAGGAGGTCCTGAGGGGCGAGATGGCTGAGGCAGCTGCCCTGTGGACCTGAGACTTTGTATTCAACTATTTGACTGGGGAGCCTCAACCAGATTCCCCAGCTCCTGGTTTTAAGATAAAACTTGGGACATTCTCCATGGCAACATTTCCTGAACTGAGTCCCCTGACGAGGCAAGAGATAGATGGGCCCCAGGCTGAGCAGCAGCCAGTTTGTCCCCTGTGGACGGATACTCCAAGATGCAAAGGAGGAGAACTGCTAAGACAAGAGGCCACATACTTCTCCTCCTCAAGGTCAAGGGGACCTTCCCGAATATACATGTGCAGAAAGGCCAAAATGGGAGCGATGCCAACCTACCTGCAGGCCTCTTCACTAGAATCCATCTTGCCCAAGAGATGCACGCGCACAGGGGAGGATCCTGAGTTAAACCAAATACAGACTCAGAACTAGACAAAGCAAGGTGACTGGCCAAAGGACAATCTGGAAGAAACGCCTCATATAAGTGACTCAAACCACCACAAGAGCATGACCTTCTGAGCTCGTTCTTGTATCTATCCACACGCACCCTTTTTCCTCCTAATGAACACTTTATTTGTTTCACTACTTTCTGTCCCTCTTTGGAAATTCACGTCTACACAGCTGAAGGCCCAGGGCCTCATCACTGGCCACTGGGCCCTGGTGGCTAGGATTCCCGCTTTCACTGCCTCGGCCTGATTTCAGGTCCTGCTTCAAGCTGCTGCAGGCCGAGGCCACCTGAGACCAATGAGAAGGGGGATCCTGGCCAAGCGTGTCACAGAAACTGTGTAGACACTGTCCTCCTCTTACAGATGCACAGTGTACAAGGGCATATTAAAGGTGCTGGAAAGGCCTGCAATGAAGGAACACGCTTACCTAGGATGGTTTAACCAGTGAGTACTTCCGAAACTTACTGTCCACATCACCCTCCTTAGGAAGTCGTGTTCTGGGACTTCCCTGGTGGTACCGTGGATGAGAGTCTGCCTACCAATGCCGGAGACTCGGGTTTGATCTCTGGTCTGGGAAGATTCCACATCTGCCAGAGCAACTAAGCCTGAGTGCCACAACTACTGAGCCTTTGTGCCTAGAACCTGTGCTCCATGACAAGACGCCACTGTGATGGTAAGCCCGGGCACCGCAACAGAGTAGCTGCAACTAGAGAAACACAGCAACGAAGACCCAGCGCAACCATAAATAAATACGTTACAAATAGGCATGCTAAGTCACTTCAGTCCTGTCTGACTCTTTGCCACCCCATGGCCTGGAGCCCACCAGGCCCCTCTGTCCATGAGATTCTCCAGGCAAGAATACTGGGGAATTTTGGGGTTGCCATGCCCTTTCCCAGGGGATCTTCCCAACCTAGGGATCAAACCTGCATTTCTTATGTCTTCTGCTTTGGCAGGCAGGTTCTTTATCACTGGCGCCACCTGGGAAGCTCAATTACACACACACACACACACACACACATATAAAGAATTCGTGTTGCAAGAAATCCACTTTGGGAAACACTGTTAGGTTACTATCGGGAAAGAAATACCCAGCCTACTCAGCCAGTCCCCAGCAGGCTGGATCCTGTGTTTCCAGTCTGATGCTCCACCTCAGCTCATTCCCTGCCTACTTTCCTCCCCACAGGCAGAAAAAAGCATAGCACCTCTCACCCCAGAGCCGAGAGCCCAAGGGACCTGGGCTTGCTGCACACCAGACCAGCAGAGGCCCAACAATGGAAAACAGACTGTGGATAAAAATTTATCAACTGTAAGATGTTTAATTGCTCTCAGTTCAAGAATGTTCAAAGATTTACTCTTCAGTTCATTTTTATGGTTACATTATAAGTCTCTGAAAATCCTGGTCTTGTAACAGCAGCCCGTACGGCCTTCACTTAATCGCTCTGGTAGATCATATATAAAAACAAAGTCGAGCTAAAAAAAATCATTCCGTGTTAGTGAGCAGATGTCTAGGCCATTTGCAATTAATACGACCCACTTCCATACAATCAGACTGCTTAAAATTCCTGGAACAAGATGTAAAAGTTAAGATGCAAATGTTCTGATTTTAATGAGAATGAATGGAAACTATAAAATCCTCTCTCCCTTTGAGGGTAGGTATAATCTACATGTAAGTCCCAACTGCACACTAAATTTATCAACAAAACAATCATTTGATAAAGCTTGTGTGAAAGAAGAAACTAGAACTGGGAAAGTCGGGAGTATATTCAGAAAGTATTTCTGACCAAAATTAAATGCTATCAAAACCATTATTCTTTTAAGGCACTTTCAAGAAAACTTGACTCATTTCAGTACATTTCCCCCAGTTCCCTACATGTTCTAGGAGCTTCCTGTACTTCTTTGAATCCATGAGACCTTTTCATGGACAGCGTGGAGGATGATGGAAAAAACCTTGACTCTGGTGCTTCCCAGATCTCCCTTCAAATCCCAGCTCTACCACTCCGTGTGACCTTGAATGAGTGAGTTAACCTTCTGAGTCTCAATGTTCTTGTCTATAAGATGGTGATAACATCTTGTGTTGAGGGGTTGGTGTGAAAACCAAATTAATAGGCATATATTTAAGAGCCAAATAGAGTTCCCAGCACATGGCAGGCACAGGAAGTGGTAGCAATTATTAGAACTATTATATTCACAGTGGCAGGGGAAGACTTCTCTAAGATCTAAAAACAAGTCTCACTTTTATTTCTCCCTGCCTGGAAGGCCCTCTTGTTGGCTTTCCGAATCTCACCCCTTCCTCGATGGTCTAGCTGGGAAGTCTCTCCTATGGTCTGTATTTTCACTGGGCAGCAGTGGGTTTCTCAAGGTGTGGACCACAACCCCATCTGAATCAGACACCCCAGTCCCGGTCACCCTAGTAGCTCTGGAGTGGAACTGACATTTCTGACAAGCACCGGAGTCCAGTGAGTCTCTGAACACCCAGGAGGCACCCAACTCAGGCAGTGCTCAGTTGGCCAAAGACAAAGAACATGTGTGCTCCCAGCACCTCCGTGTGCCCTGTATTCATTCATTCACTCATCCTACAGCTGGGAAGGGAGTGTCCCCTTTGTGCCAGGCACAGTGCTAAGCCCTGGAAGTTCAGTTCAGTTCAGTCGCTCTTCGTGTCCGACTCTTTGCGACCCCATGAACTGCAGCACTCCAGGCCTCCCTGTCCATCACCAACTCCCAGAGTTTACTCAAACTCATGTCCATTCAGTCGGTGATGCCATCCAATCATCTCACCCTCTATCGTCCCCTTCTCCTCCTGCCCTCAATCTTTCCCAGCATCAGGGTCTTTTCCAATGAGTCAGCTCTTCACATCAGGTGGCCAAAGCACTGGAGTTTCAGCTTCAGCATCAGTCCTTCCAGTGAACACTCAGGACTGATCTCCTTTAGGATGGACTGGTTGGATTTCCTTGCAGTCCAAGGGATTCTCAAGAGTCTTCTCCAACACCACAGTTCAAAAGCATCAATTCTTTGGTGCTCAGCTTTCTTTATAGTCCAACTCTCACATCCGTACATGACCACTGGAAAAACCATAGCCTTGACGAGACAGACCTTGTTGGCCAAGTAATGTCTCTGCTTTTTAATATGCTGTTTAGGTTGGTCATAAATAGGAAAAGGAGTACATCGAGGCTATATATTGTCACCCTGCTTATTTAACTTATATGCAGAGTACATCATGAGAAACGCTGGGCTGGAAGAACCACAAGCTGGAATCAAGATTGCCGGGAGAAATATCAATAACCTCAGATATGCAGATGACACCACCCTTATGGCAGAAAGTGAAGAGGAACTAAAAAGCCTCTTGATGAAAGTGAAAGAGGGGAGTGAAAAAGTTGGCTTAAAGCTCAACATTCAGAAAACAAAGATCATGGCATCTGGTCCCATCACTTCATGGCAAATAGATGGGGAAATAGTGGAAACAGTGTCAGACTTCATTGTTTTGGGCTCCAAAATCACTGCAGGTGGTGACTGCAGCCATGAAATTAAAAGACGCTTACTCCTTGGAAGAAAAGTGATGACCAACCTAGATAGCATATTCAAAAGCAGAGACATTACTTTGCCAACAAAGTAATGTCCGTTTAGTCAAGGCTATGGTTTTTCCAGAGGTCATGTATGGATGCAAGAGTTGGACTGTGAAGAAAGCTGAGCGCCGAAGAATTGATGCTTTTGAACTGTAGTGCTGGAAAAGACTCTTGAGAGTCCCTTGGACTGCAAGGAAATCCAACCAGTCCATTCTAAAGGAGATCAGTCCTGGGTGTTCTTTGGAAGGAATGATGCTAAAGCTGAAACTCCAGTACTTTGGCCGCCTCATGCGAAGAGTTGACTCATTGGAAAAGACTCTGATGCTGGGAGGGATTAGGGGCAGGAGGAAAAGGGGACAACAGAGGATGAGATGGCTGGATGGCATTACCAACTCGATGGACGTGAGTTTGAGTGAACTCTGGGAGATGGTGATGGACAGGGAGGCCTGGCGTGCTGTGATTCACGGGGTCGCAACGAGTTGGACACGACTGAGCGACTGAACTGAACTGAACCGAAAAATGACAAGAACCAAGAAAGAGATTTTCCTGGAGGGACTCACTGTTTCATGGGGGATTTGCTCCCGGAAGAGAACAGAAGGGCAGGGGCTAGGCACCTTCCTTTACCTTTTGTGACAGCCAAGGTCCATGGAAGCCGGACACTCAAACACAATTTGATGACGACAAACGAAATCAAAATGGTAAGCTTCAGATGCACGATAAAACTCTCAGAGATCTGATGGTGGTTTGGAAACATTCAGAAACGGGAGGACATGCAATAGAACAGAAAGAACATGCACTCTGGAGTCACACCGGCAGAGGCTGACTAAAGCCCAGCTCTGCTACTTCCCTGCTATGTGCCTCGGGCAACCTGGGCAACTTCCTCTGCCTCTCCATGCCTCATCCACCTCAGGGCTGCTGTGAGATCACACTGCAGAGAGCACACTCACTCACTGATATTGCCGGCACTCAGCACGGGCCAGGCGCTGTTCCAGGCACTGCAGATACAGCAGGGAACCAAACAAAGTCTCTGCCTTCAAAGAGCTCGCATTCTGGAGGGTGGAGATGCACAGTAAGCTAACGAATACCATGCCACATGGTGAGAATGCTATGTAGGAAAATAAAGCAGGGTAAGGGATAAGGGACAGAATGGCAAGGGCTGGGGCAACGTGCTGATTTACTGTAAATACTGCAGTCCGGGGAGACCTAGAAACTCTAAGAAAGCAAAGGAGGGAGCCGGGGCAGGCCTGACGTGCTCTGGGAGCAGCGAGGAGGGCAGAGGGGCTGGCATGCAGGGAGCCAGGGCAGTGACAGGAGGTGGGGTCTGAGAGACCACGGGGGAGGGAAGGGGTTGTGTGGGGCCCTGGAGAAGGTGGTGGCGATCTCTAAGGTGTGGTGGAAGCTGGTAGAGTCTTCTAGGAAGAAGAGTGACATTTCAGAAGCAGTACTCTAGCTGCAAAGGGATTACAGCATGCAAAAGGCTACAGAGGGGCAAGGGCGGGACCAGTGAGGCCAGCTGGGAGGGGGCTGCAGTCCACCAGGTGAGACGGGACGGCAGCGTGGACTGGGGCGTGGATTGGAGCTGGTGAGATGTGAATGGGTTCTGGATGTATTTCTGAGGAAGAACCCACAGAATCTACCAAAGGACTGGCTGGGAAATATGAGACAGAAGAGGCAGAGGCCACTCCAAGACTTCTGGTCTGGGCAACAGGATGCACGGAGGAGTCATTTAGTACATGGGACTGCTGCCCAAGCACAAGTGTGGAAATGAGGTGGTGACGTCCACAGGAACTTGAGCTGAAGTCCGGGTAGAGCCCTGGGCGAGGGTGTAAACCTGGGTGTCAGGAGCAACTAGAACGTATTTAAAATCCTGGGATGGACAAGATCACCTCGAGAGTACGAACGGAGAAGAGATCAAACCCAAGAACTGAGTCTGGGACATGCCAATGTTTTGGGAGGAGGAAGAAGAATCTATAATGGAGAGAAGACCAAGAAGGAATAACCAGGGAAGTGGGAAGAGGCCCGGAATAAAAAGCAGCTAATATTATAAGTGATCACTCACTTATAGCCAGGCAACCTGGAGCAGGAAGTCAAGTGGGCCTTAGGAAGCATCAACATGAACAAAGCTAGTGGAGGTGATGGAATTCCAGCTGAGCTATTTCAGATCCTAAAAGATGATGCTGTTAAAGTGCTGCACTCAACAGACCAGCATATTTGGAAAACTCAGCAGTGGCCACAGGACTGGAAAAGGTCAGTTTTCATCCCAATCCCAAATAAGGGCATTGTCAAAGAGTATTCAAACTACCACACAACTGCACTCATTTCACATGCTAGCAAGGTCATGCTCAAAATCCTCCAAGGTAGGCTTCAATAGTACATGAACTGGGAACTTCCAGATGTATAAGCTGGATTTAGAAAAGGCAGAGGAAACAGAGAACAAATTGCCAACATCCACTGGATCACAGAAAAAGCAAGAGAATTCCAGAAAAACATCCACTTCTGCTTCATTGACTATGCTAAAGCCTTTGACTGTGTGGATCACAACAAACTGTGGAAAATTCTTCAAGAGATGGGAATACCAGATCACCTTACCTGCCTCCTGAGAAATCTGTATGCAGGTCAGGAAACAACAGTTAGAACCGGACATGAACGACAGACTAGCTCCAAATTGGGAAAGGAGTACATCAAGGCTGTATATTGTCACCCTGCTTATTTAACTTCTATGCAGAGTACATTATATGAAATGCCGGGCTAAATGAAGCACAAGCTGGAGTCAAGATTGCTGGGAGAAATATCAATAACCTCAGATACACAGATGACACCACCCTTATGGCAAAAAGTGAAGAGAAACTAAAGAGCCTCTCGATGAAAATGAAACAGGAGAGTGAAAAAGCTGGCTTAAAACTCAACATTCAAAATACTAAGATCATGGCATCTGGTCCCATCACTTCACGGCAAATAGATGGGGAAACAATGGAAATAGTGACAGACTTTATTTTCTTGGGCTCCAAAATCACTGCAGACAATGACTGCAGCCATGAAACTAAAAGACACTTGCTCCTTGGAAGAAAAGCTACGACATCCCAGGCAGCGTATTAAACAGCAGATGCGTTACTTTGCTGACAAAGGTCCATCTAGTCAAAGCTATAGCTTTTCCAGTAGTCATCTATGGATGTGAGAGTTGAACCATAAAGAAGGCTGAGAGCTAAAGAACTGATGCTTTCGAACTGTGGTGACAGAGAAGACTCTTAAGAGTCTTGGACTTCAAGGAGATCAAAACAGCCAATCCTGGTTTGAAATGAACCCTGAATATTCATTGGAAGGACTGCTGCTGAAGCTGAAACTCTAATACTTTGACTACCTGATGTGAAGATCCAAGTCATCAGAAAAGATCTTGATGATGGGAAAGATAAGGGGAGGAAGAGAAGGGGATGACAGAGGATGAGATGGTTGGATGGCACCACTGACTCAATGGACATCAGTTTGAGCAAGCTCTGGAGATGGTGAAGGACAGGGAAGCCTAGGGTGTGCAGTCCACTGGGTTGCAAAGAGTCGGACACAGCTGAGTGAGTGAACAACAGCAAACATTATGAGTGCTACTTTTAGGGCAAAACCTGTCAAAACGGCGACTCCAAAACTCCGTCTGACAATTGTCACCTCTCTAATTGAACCAAATGAAGCACGATCACTGAGTAGTCACCATAAAAGCAGACGCAGAGACAGTCACCGGATGAGTTTAACTAAAATTATAATTCAAGAATGAGGAGAAAAAGGAAGGTGAGAATTTCTGTGTTTAAAAACAGGTCCCACATTATTGGAAAGGATTTTTGAATATAAAGAATTATTTTTCCTATGTTCATAGTGTTTATGAGCAACAGTCAACATGGTAATTAAGTCAGGAAAAGGCCCATACAATTTCATAAACTTCAACACATGTGTAGCAGAAATCACTGAATTCCACCCCCACCCCCAACCCTGGTCGGCTGACTTCCTGAGCTGGCCAGCAGCTGGTCTGGCTCCAAGGATTAACCAGGTGATGTTTACAACATCACCCCCCCAGGAGGAGACTCTGATCAGCTCTGTTTTACCCAGGAGGAACGGACGGCAGAGACGTCAAGTGATGACTTAACGTCACACAAACAGAATCAGCAGAGAAAGGAGCTGAACCTAGTCGATCTGACTCCAGGATTGCTTAGGAGCTGAGTTAATTACGACGGGCATGGGAACGATGACAATCACGACTCCTACAACTACACACAGCACAATTAGGTCAATTAATTTTCATTAAAATTCAATATAAGGTAATTTACATCATTAATAATACTATAGACCGTGTTAGTATAAACTCCTGCTCATCTTTTAATTCAATTGCCAACCAAAGTGGATTGTACCTGTCACTTTTATTACAATCAAGCAACTGTTTTATCTCAGTGCACAGACACAAAGAAAAGAGTGAATGGGGGAAAAAAATCAACTGTGTAGATTGGGGTTAGGGAGTAGTAAGATACCAAGATAAAACCGCTTTTAAAATCAGCTGAAGATTTAATGCAGCCCTGGAAAGTTTCAATTATTTACACGCTTGGTCTATGCAGTGTAAAGCTGGGCTAATGAGATTCAATTGCTGTGTATAAATCTGAAGCAGGACAACCCGAGTTTCTAAAGAAAATAGCAGCTTGGGCTCTGTGTTAATAACTCTTCGAAACAAAGATGATGATTCAGAAAGAGTAACATCAGTTTGCTTCATCTTATTGATTGCAGGCACTACTGAGAGAAAACGGCTTCATTTGGTCAAATAGAAACCCCGAGATAAGTTGCCAGGGATTCAAAGAATCTACTGATCTTGCTGATCTTGTTATTGTTCTTCTAATAACAAGACCACCAAAAACAAATTACATTGTCTCTTTGTCTTATGGAAATCATGAAGCCCCCGGAGACCCTTTCTTCTTTGAAAGGTCCCCCACGTCTAGCACCAAGGGCTGCGTGGTGCTACGCAGATCAGAACAGACGCTCACAGGTGCCCGGCTGGATGGAGCACCTCCTCTCAGGCTCTTCACAAAGGCTTTGGGCACAGTGGCACAGGATGCTGCAGGTCCTGTCAAAGGCATTCTAACTTTTTTAATATTTATTTTCGGCTGTGCTGGGTCCTCATTGCTGTGCACGATTCTCCTTGTGGTGGCTTCTCTTGTTGTGGAACATGGGCTCATGGGTTATGGTGCTCAGGCTTACTGATGTCAGAGCATGTGGATCTTCCCCAACCAGGAATCAAATCCAGGGAGGAGGGAGGGGGGGTTCAGGATGGGGAACACGTGTATACCTGTGGCGGATTCATGTTGATGTATGGCAAAACCAATACAATATTGTAAAGTAATTAACCTCCAATTAAAATAAATAAATTTATATTAAAAAAAAGAATCAAATCCGTGTCCCTTGCATTGGCAGGCAGATTTGTAACCACTGGACCACCAGGGGAGTCCCTGTCAAATGCATTTTAAAGCAAAGAGATCCTCTTAAGATCAACCCACAACACCTCTGCACACAGTATACTCTTTTAATACAGGCATAAACAGGACTACCTTGGCCTGAAGGAAGGAACTACCTTGGCCTGAAGAAGTAGGGGTGAGCTTCTTGAAACATTACCATTAGACCCCAGTCTCAAAGGCACAGCAGTTTTGCCAGAAGGGTCAGGGGTTGGACAAGGATGCCACAATCAGAGGGAAAAGCAGGCACAAGGTACAGGAGCAACAGGCACGGGGTGTCTGGGGAATCCTATGGGTTCTAAGGAGCCCTGGAAATGAGGACATATTTTGCTTGCCACACTGAGTGGGGAGAGCTGCCCACACTTAGAGGTCTGGGGGCAGGGATGCTAGTCCTTCTGCAGGACACCAAACATTTCTGTACAGGGAGGGGCTGTGCCACCCAAAATGCCAGGGGTGCCTCCGCTGAGGAGCATTAGAGGACACCCAGGTGGCCAGGAGACAGTAAGAGGGGTAAGGTTGAAAAGACAAACTGAGGTTGCGTTATAAAGACCCCATAAGCCTCCCTACACTGGAGAAGGGAATGGCAAACTACTTCAGCCTTCTTGCCTTGAGAACCCCATGAACAAGATGAAAAGGTAAAAAGACAGAACACTGAAAGAGGAACTCCCCAGGTCAGTAGGTGCCCAACAGGCCACTGGAGAAGAGCGGAGAAATAACTCCAGAAAGAATGAAGAGACGGAGCCAACGCAAAAACAGCACCCAGCTGTGGATGTGACTGGTGATGGAAGCAAAGTCTGATGCTGTATGGAGCAATACTGCACAGGAACCTGGAACGTTAGGTCCAAGAATCAAGACAAATTGGAAGTGGTCAAACAGGAGACGGCAAGGGTAAATATCGACATTTTAGGCATCAGTGAACTAAAATGGACTGGAATGGGTGAATTTAACTCAGATGACCACTGTATCTACTACTGTGAGCAAGAATCCCTTAAAAGAAATGGAGTAGCCCTCATAGTCAACAAAAGAGTCTGAAATGCAGTACTTGGATGCAATCTCAAAAACAACAGAATGATCTCTGTTCATTTCCAAGACAAACCATTCAATATCACAGTAATCCAAGTCTATGCCCCAACCACTAATGCTGAAGAAGAAGCTGAATGGTTCTATGAAAACCTACAAGACCTTTTAAAACTAATACCCCAAAAAGATGTCCTTTTCATTATAGGGGACTAGAATACAAAAGTAGGAAGTCAAGAGACACCTGGAGTAACAGGCAAATTTGGCTTGGAGTACAAAATGAAGCAGAGCAAAGGCTAACAGAGTTTTGCCAAGAGAACACACTGGTCATAGCAAACACCCTCTTCCAACAACACAAGAGAAGATTCTACACATGGACATCGCCAGGTTGTCAATACCAAAATCAGATTGATTCTATTCTTTGCAGCAGAAGATGGAGAAGCTCTGTACAGGCAGCAAAAACAAGACTGGAAGCTGACTGTGGCTCAGGTCATGAACTCCTTATTGCCAAATTCAGATTTAAATTGAAGAAAGTAGGGAAAATCACTAGACCATTCAGGTACGATCTAAATCAAATCCCTTACGATTATACAGTGGAAGTGAGAAATAGATTCAAGGGATTAGATCTGAGAGACAGAGTGCCTGATGAACTATGGACGGAGGTTGGTGATACTGTACAGAAAGCAGGGATCAACACCATCCCCAAGACAAAAAAAATGCAAAAAGGCAAAATGGCTGTCTGAGGAGGCCTTACAAATAGCTGAGAAAAGAAGAGAGGCGAAAATCACTGCAGATGGCGACTGCAGCCAAGACGCTTGCTCCCTGGAAGAAAAGCTATGAAACCAGACAGCATATTAAAAAGCAGAGACATTACTTTGCCAACAAAGGTCCGTCTAGTCAAAGCTATGGTTTTTCCAGTGGTCATGTATGGATGTGAGAGCTGGACTATAAAAAGAGTTGAGCACCAAAGAATGGATGCGTTTGAACTGTGGTGCTGGAGAAGACTCTTGAGAGTCCCTTCCTGGAGAGTCCCTTGAGAGTCCCTTGGACTGCAAGGAGATCCAACCAGTCCATCCTAAAAAAAAATAAGTCCTGAATATTCATTGGACAGACTGACACTGAAGCCGAAACTCCAATACTTTGGCCACCTGATGCAAAGAACTGACTTATTGGAAAAGACCCTGATGCTGGGAAAGATTGAAGGTGGGAGGAGAAGGGGACGACAGAGGATGAGATGGTTGGATGGCATCACCGACTTGACGGACATGAGTTTGAGTAAGCTCCCGAAGTTGGTGATGGACAGGGAAGCCTGGCGTGGTACAGTCCATGGGGTCGCAAAGAGTCGGACACGACTGAGCGACTGAACTGAACTGAAGCTTCCTTGAGGAGGACGGCTCCATCCTGTAAGCAATGGAGGAGACTGGCTTGTGGAGACCCACCCTTTGGGACAAGCACTAAGTACGGAAGATGGAGTGGAGGCTGAGCGGCTAGAAACAAGGAGACCAGGAGATCAGCTGGGAGGCTCCGGCAAGAATTTAGGCTACAGGAAATGAGAGCAGGGAGGCGGGCAGAGGGGCTGCCTGGAAGGTGCGAGGCAGGACAGACGGCGTGTCAGGAAGTGTGTGGATGTGGCGCTTTGTGTGTATGGCTCACAATTTGGGGTCATCTTTCACACAGTATTTGATCAATAAATATTTGCTGTAAGAATGAAGACAAGTGATGTGACAGAGAGCTGCCACACTAGGAGCAGACGGTAAGACAAGAAGCCTGGAACTCAGGTATCCTGGAAACAGATCCACTGAATAAACCTGAATTAGACAAAAAAAAAAAGTAGTTGTGGTTTTTGCTCCTACTTCTTAAGGTAACTGTGCACTTACTCAATCTCCTTTTTGTCTGACTTTTGAGCACAGTCTCACTCAGCTCCAGAAAGGCAAGCGTCACAGGTTTCTACCAGACATGAATCTTATAAACGAATTCATAATAGTTTGCAACTAAAATCCAATGAAACTCCTTTGGAGTTGGAATAGCTTTCTCCAACACTTCACTTCACTACTGTAGATGCCAGCCTAGTGAAATACACCTGGTAGAGCTGGCAGGATGTACTTCCCAAGTTTGGGGGGATAAACACAATTGAGAAGTGTTGGGGGAAACTAGAGGTCTGAATCACGAGCTTGCAAAGTATCATAAGAAATGGTGGATCCCAGTAATTGCTGGCATATTAGCATTTTAGGGGGGAATTCTGGGATGTCTAACTAGGCTATCACTAGTTTAGACTAAATACTTTTAGATAATGTGAGGGACACTAACAATTAGCACTGAGCCCTAAGCATACATTCATATGACAGACGGAAGTGCCCACTGCCTCTGGGAGCCACTGTCTTGAACTGACAGCTAAAGAAACTAAAGAAACAATATATACTGAGCAAATGGTATTTAGAGAGGAGGGAGGGAGGGAAGGAGAGAGGAGAAAAGAAAACTAATAGAAAAGGAAAGAAAAGGGAAAAGATATAAACTACTCTTGAAACTAGTTCTAAAAGGAAAAAATGGCTTTATCAGAATACAAAAATCTATGTGACTAAAAAAACTAAAAAAAGTTTGTTTTATGCTTCGGTTGTCAGAAAACTGAAAAGCAAGTTTAATGGCCAAGCACTTTAAAGCTGCTTCACCCCGATGCCTTCCTGCACACGGCGGTTCTCTGTAAGAGCAGTATCTCTAGCATGGTGCTTTAACCTGGAAGCCACATGAAATTCACGCGGAAATGAAGCATGGATGCTAGAATATACTGAATATAAAACAAGAATATGGAGATCAGAGGCTGAATCAGCAGGTAACTGGAGGGCCCTGAGAAAGGACCAGAGTTCTACCAGGGCTTCAGACCAACGGCTTAACCTTCTCCAGGAATTAACTGCCTTTTCTAATGGGAGTCACAGACCCTCTTCCTCAGAAAAAGGCACATAAATACACCTACACACAAAACCTGCAGGGGTTTAGAGATTTCTTGAAGTCTATCCACTACCTTCTGGGAGTTCACAAACCAAGCTTATGATCCCTGAGGTTAATGACAAAAGCTAGTTTCAAAAACTGAGTCAGAACCAGTTAGGGAAGTCCCTACGAAAACATCTGTGTGTCTTATGAACACTGCATCTATGCAGTACTCGAAAGCACAAGCTTTCAGAAGGTCAAGCCCAGCACGACTTTGGTATGCATGTTCAGCCAGAAGCACTGCACACGTTTCGCCTAAGAAACCTCAGGATCCAACGAGTGAAAGTCGCTCAGTCGTGTCCGACTCTTTGCGACCCCATGGACCATATAGTCCATGGAATTCTCCAGGCCAGAATACTGGAGCGGGTAGCTATTCCCTTCTCAGAGGATCTTCCCAACCCAGGGATCGAAACCAGGTCTCCTGTGGATTCTTTACCAGCTGAGTCACAAGGGATCCAGTGGGCCCTGCAAAACGACAGAGCCCATGAACCCTCCCTACGTCCCTACAAGAGTCTCCCTCTCGCTTTGCTGGGTCCTGAGTTCATCTCTAGCACCCTGGGTGCTGGATGCTCCCAGAGCAGAAAGCCCCCTGAGAAAGCAGGAGCAACATGCGTCAGGGCCAGGAAAGAGAAACAACACCTGGGCAACTTCAAGCAACTGTTTCACTGTTTAATGGCTGAAAGTTTGAGCTCTCGAGTCAAGGAGACCAGGGGCTGAACTGTCACCTAAGACTGGGGTTATTTTCCAGCTGTGTGACCTTGGTCCTCTTCAAGTCCCAGCTTATTAATCTGGAAAAGGGGGGTTGCGGGGCATGTGAAGACCTGAGCTTGGTGCCCAGCACAGAGAGCACAATGACTAAGCAGATACTTACTGAGGAAATCGGTAAGATCAGGCCAGTATTTCTGTTCCCAATGAATTTTATACTTAAAAACGCAGTTCTTCTTCTATAAAATTTAACCCAAAGAATACTGTGTGGTTACAATAAAAAAAAAAAAAGCAGACAATATTTAAGTGTTTCAAGCAGAAAGTTCAAGAACTAACTCCTCCACCCCCTCTACCATGAGACAACCACTACTCTCCCAGGAGGTAAAGAGCCCCTCTGGACTGTTCACAAAGGAAGTTACAAACAGGTGCACACCCACTTCCCGGGACACTGTCTACTCCAGGCTCACATCAGCCCCTAATAGCTCATCTCAGTGTTTTAAGAAACCTCTCCGTTCAGTTTCCTTTTATAGACACACATACACGAATGCTAACGAATGTTCATTCAGCACACACTTACTGAGCACCTACTATGTGCCAGGCACCAACTCACATCAGTGAATCAAGACACGATCTCTCTCCTGTGGAGCTCACAGTCTTTCCAAAGGAAACTGATAAGGGACAATAAGCCCAGAGAGTTTCCCGGTGGTCCAGTGGTTAGGACTCTCCATTGTCACTGCCAACGGCCTGCCTGGGCTCAACCCCTGGACAGGGAACTGAGATCCGGCAAGCTGCAAGGCTCTACCAGCCAAGAAAATCAGCTACTGTCTTAGAAAGTAAAAAGAACTATTTTAAACAAATTAAAGGACATTCAAGCAGATAAGGGGGCAGGAGTAGCCCATCCTGGTCAGGAGAGGTCTCACGGAGAAGCGACAGAGCAAACCTCGAAGGCTGTGAGGAGTGAGGCCAGCCCCAAGGCAGCAGAGCGCCCAGCAGGCGGGGGAGACTGCAGGTGGGGCCAGAGACTCAGAAGGAGGGGGCCTCTCTGGAGAGACATGGAGCCACCAACGGGGCTGAGTGCAGAGGACACACTACTCGAGTTTCCCTCTGAAGAGACTCTGGGTCTACTCTCTCTCTCTCTCTCTCTCTCACACACACACAGACACAGACACAGACACAGACACACAGACACACACACACACACACACACACACTCATACTGCCTGTCATCAACCTTTTACCCATTAATTTTAGCACTCACTGGTAATTCTTGATTTAAGCAGTTATTACTATGGTGGCTGCCAAATTTTCTAACTCCTTCTGGATTTACTAGTTCACGTTCTCCTGAAGGAATGGCTTTCCTGTGGCTATTTTTATGTGATACAAACACCTCCTGTTTCTTTCTCGACTGCTTTACCAATTTAAATCAGCATGGACAACACGTGGGCTGGAATGGCTTCTGAGGACTGCAATCCATGACCATCACATCTACCTTGGCGCTCAACGGGCCCAGGAGTGGCCCCCAGGGGCCAAAGTGGCTTCTGTGTCCAGGGCGCACACCCCTGTCATTCTGTGAGTACTCGCCTAGCTTTGGCCCGAGAAGATATTCTGGTTCACCCTGTCCTTTCTCTGTCCCTGTCTTGGGAGCAGCCATTTCTCCAAGGAGCCTGGTTCTTATTAGTGAGAATGACGTTTAGAAACTAAGATGGGGAAAAGAAATTCACTCATGGTTCCTAGAGTCTCCATGCTTGTAGACCTCAGCAGACAGAGTGGGACACACACGCACAGGGGTATGTGTGCACACACTTGTATATCTTTCTAGATCTATCTGCATGTACATATCCAAAACAGTTAGTTCACACTGATACTCTGGTTTCAATCCAATACCAAGGGCTTATTCTGGCATTTTCCTTTTCTTTCTTTCTTTTTTTTATAATGTCCCTCTGCAAAAGAGAGAAATTTGGTTTCCATTATCTACAATTGATTTCCTTATTTGCTCAATCCAAGAATACACACAAATCGGCTTCAGAATTGTTAACCCACACCTCTCTGAAAAACTGGCAAAGTACCAAGAGTTTCAGTGTTTCTTCACAAGGTCTAACAATCCTTAGTCTAAGGATCTGGAGTCATGATGCTGTGTTCAAAGGTTACCAGGGTTCCATCTCCATCCCTTCCCCAAAGCGTGATTACATTATTCATTTGAAATATAGTTTATTACTTCTACCTGCATTCCTTAAAAAAAAAAAAATCCACTCTGGCCGATTATTCATTTTTTGCATACGTGAAACATTACCGTGGTTCTAAAAGTCAAACCCATGTAAAACGACGTTCTCAGAAACGCCCCCTCCCTCCACACATCCATCCTACCCTACTGCCACCCACCTCACTCTGACCAGTTGGTTTCCAGTTTATTATCTTTTCTGTGTGTTTCCTCTACAAATAAGATAATGGGTATTTTTTTTTTATCTCCTTTCTTACAAAAGAGGAATCATATTAAGAATCCTCTTACACTTTGATTTTTTTCTCTTAATGTATCCTAGAAATCACTTCAAATGAGTCATAAAGGTCTTTCTCATTCTTTTTTTTAAAGATGAAAAAAGAAACAGGTGGCTCCATTGTGCAGCTGTATTTATTCAATCCCTTTCCTCTGCACAGGTATTACGGTTATTTCCAGTAGTTTGCAACTACAAACAAGGTGCAATTAATAATCCTGGGCACATGTATATTTTCACACTGTTGGAGGTGTGTCTTCAGGGTAAATTCCTAGTTGCACTGCTGGGTCAGAAGGTAAATGCATACGTCGTTTTATCACACATTGCCAAATCCCCTCCAAAGTGGTTGCACCAATTTGCATTCCCGCCAGCAATGTACAATGGTGGCTGTTTCCTTACAGGTTCACCAACAGAATGTGTTGTTATACTTTTTAATTTCTGCAAATCTGGTAGGTGAGAAACCGTACCTCATTCAGTTTTAATTTGCATCTCTCTAATTATGGGTACGGTTGAACATCTTTTCATATGTTTAAGTACCATTTTTATACCTTTTCGGGGGACTGTCTCTTTTCCTCATTTTCTATTCCATTTTTGGTCTTTTTACCCTTTGTAAGAGTTTCTACCCTTTGTAAGGCTAGGTATACTAGCCCTGTATCTATGATACACATCCCAGCAAGTCAGCTGTCTCCAGACTTTGTTGTTTTTTTTTTTTCTTTTTATGGTAGAGGTCCTATTGCTTTTAGGTAGCACCTTTATCACACGCTACATTTTTATGTGATTGAATCTACTTCAGGCTTCCTTGGTGGCTCAGACAGTAAAGAATCTGCCTGCAACGCAGGAGAGAGACCTGGGTTCCATCCCTGAGTTGGGACGATCCCCTGGAGAAGGGAATGGCTACCCACTCCAGTATTTCTGCCTGGAGAATTCCACGGACAGAGGAGGCTGGCAGGCTATAGTCCATAAGGTCAATTTGATTCTAGAAGTAGAATCTACTTATATTCTATTCTACCAGCCTGTTTATCTAGCCATGAGTCAGCACCATACAGGTTTTTTTTTTTTTTTTTTTTTTTGCTGCAACAGCATTTAATTTGAATTATTTGATAGTTACTCTTCACCCATTGATTTTTAGGTTCACTGAGCACCATACAGTTTTAATTATAGAGGCTTTAGAGTATGCTTCAATGTCTAACAGGTAAGTTCCCTGGTAGCTTTTGTGCTTTTCCATTCTTTCTTGCATGCTTCTTTTATATATGAACTTTAATATCAACTAGAATGAAATCTTTTAATGACTGTATTATATTTGTTCACATTTACTGATATGACTGATGCATGTGGTCTCAATTTGTTCACATGACAGTACAGTTACTATGTGACTCATATTTACAATGCTGCTTTTTCTCTAAGTGATGTTTTCTTTGCTTGCTCACTCACTGATTGATTGTATTTAAGCTTATTTTTATGTATGGTGTTAGGAAGTGTTCTGTTGTTCCATGTCCAGTTCTAACTGTTGCTTCCTGACCTGCATATAGGTTTTTCAAGAGGCCTGTCTGGTGGTCTGGTATTCCTATCTCTTTCAGAATTTTCCACAGTTTATTGTGATCTACACAGTCAAAGGCTTCGGCATAGTCAATAAAGCAGAAATAGATATTTTTGAGACTCCTTGGAAGGAAAGTCATGACCAACCTAGATAGCATATTCAAAAGCAGAGACATTACTTTGCCAACAAAGGTCCATCTAGTCAAGGCTATCGTTTTTCCAGTGGTCACGTATGGATGTGAGAGTTGGACTGTGAAGAAAGCTGAGCACTGAAGAATTGATGCTTTTGAACTGTGGTGTTGGAGAAGACTCTTGAGAGTCCTTGGACTGCAAGGAGATCCAGCCAGTCCATTCTGAAGGAGATCAGCCCTGGGTATTCTTTGGAAGGACTGATGTTAAAGCTGAAACTCCAATACTTTGGCCACCTCATGCGAAGAGTTGACTCATTGGAAAAGACCCTGGTGCTGGGAGGGATTGGGGGCAGGAGGAGAAGGGGATGACAGAGGATGAGATGGCTGGATGGCATCACCGACTCGATGGATGTGAGTTTGGGTAAACTCCGGGAGTTGGTGATGGACAGGGAGGCCTGGCGTGCTGCGATTCATGAGGTCGCAAAGAGTCGGACACAACTGAGCAACTGAACTGAACTGAGGAAGTGTTCTAATTTCATTATTTTTACACATAGCTGTCCAGTTTTCTCAGGACCACTTATGGAAGGGACTATCTTTTCTCCACTGTGTATTCTGTTTTATTCAGGAATGTTTATTTATTTGTTCTCATGCTTATCTTTGTACCTATAACATTTTAATGGCCTTATATTCCCCTTTTCTCAGATACCATTTTAGCATTTTGTCAATTTTTAATGGGATCCTTTAAGTCTTATGTATTACATATCTAACAATCAAAGAGTTCATTTTACTTTCATCTTTATCCCTTACCTCATTTTTTGCTTAGATTACTTATACTGTATTAGAACACATAACATTTATATATATTAATACTTTGGCCTCATCATGACCTTTGTTTTCATCTTATCTCAACAATTAAATACATTACACACTCACTCTTGGTCCTTAGGCTGAAGTTTTCCCATTCATCTCTTCGGAGCATGAATCTCATTCTCCGGAAGACTCCTTGAGACTGGCTAATGGGTACGGAATTCTTGTGTGTTTAAAATGGTTCTTCTTCAATACTTGAAAGACATATTTATCTTTGATTCACAATTTCTTTGAAAATGCTGCTCTGTCAACGTCTTCCTTTGGATATTGTTTTCAAGACATTTGATGCCAGTTTACATCTTTTGCCTTGTAATTTATGTTTTGTTTTTTTTTCTTTGCTTGGAAGCCTTGAGGATTTGTTCTTCATCTTTAAAGTCAGCTAGCATTACTAGAATACATCTCAGACTTGATTGTTGTTGGTCAGTTTTCCTAAGTACACAGTGAGACATTTCAATGTGCAAATTTAGACCTTTCATTTGCAGGAATTTTCTTAGATTACAGCTTTACAGATTGGTTCTGTTCCATTATTTCCTTTTTCTTCTTCACGGACTCCAATTATGTACACGTTGTTTCTTCTCTGAGTTTCATTTGAACCACTTTCTCTGTGAACCCTTCTACTTCGTTCTTTACCTTATTTTACTCTCTTGGTTGTTTCTCAGCCTTTCTTCAATGCCCTTTATTAAATCTCATGTGAATCTATTCTTCCTTGAGCATCTTGAGACTTAGCCTTAATTTCGGATAGAATTTTATCGTTTTTCCTGTCTAGTAAATCCATCTCATTTCTTCATCTTTTTGCCTGTTTCTGCTTCTGATTTCTGGATTCCTGGATTCCTGATATAAGGGTTTGTCTTGTCGCCTCTCCAAATGCTTGAGGATGTTAAAGCGAGCTTAGAGTGCTGTCTGTGTCAAACAGCTTCCTTCTGCTTTGTGGTGTTTGTTTCCTTGCAGGTGGCATTTCTTTAGTTGAAGTATTTATTTCCTATAACATTTTATTACAAAGAACTTTAAATATTGCAAAATTGAGTTTTAGGACCTGTATCCTCATGAGCTAGATTCCACAACTGTTATCATTCTGTTCTAACATATATACTCATCTGTCTGGCCATTTATTTTAGTTTTTGGAAGAGTTTGAAAGTTGCAGACATTAGTACAGTTCATCCCTAAACACGAAAGCAAGCATGCCATTAGGCAGCTTAGGGTTAGTTAAAACAGTATCTTCTGAGGTGAAATTTACCTCCAATAAAGTGCATAAATCTTTAGAAAGCACCATTCTCTGAACTCTGGCAACTGTATATAGCCATATAAATCACATGTTATCAAAATTCAGAACCCTTTCACTGCCACCACCATTTCCTCATGCCCCTCCCAATGTGTGTCTGCTCTATCCCTTCCGGTGAGGGGGTGGGGGTCGCACACACACACAGTTCTGATTGTTATTCACCTTGCTTTGGTCCATCCTAACATGTCATGTAATGCCGTCATACGCATGTACTCGCCTATATTTTTCCCTCAGCAAAAGTTAATGGGTGTGCAAGTGATAGCTCACTAGGATGTGCTTGTTTCTTATTTACACATAATTTGGAGTGTGGGCATTCTTGGTCTCTTGGTCGCGTTTAAGGTGTAGTTTTGTTTCTGCTTTTCCGTACTCTTTGGAGGATATGTGGAGAGACCTAAATTTAAATAACCATTCATAACATTTCTGAGTGTGAACATTTTCAAACATAAAGGAAGAGAGATTGACTAATATTCACCCAAATTAAAAAATTACCAAAATTAGCCACACTCAGATTCGATCCCTGGTCAAGGAACTAATATTCTACATGCTGCAGAGCAATGGAAGGTCCTGCATGCTGCAACGAAGACCCCAGGCAGACCAAAAAAGATTACATATATATACTTAGAAACACATATATTTGTGTTAAATCCTCCCTCAAAAAAGGAAGGAGAATGACCAAAGAGGAAGGGATAACAATTCCTACAGGACAGAGGTGGGTGGGGTGGGCAGAGGGACCCTCACAGGGGTGAAGGTTGCAGATAATGTTCTAGCTCTGAGGCTGGGTGGTAGATTTATTATTTATTTTATAATATTATTATAAATAACATCATTAACATATTAATTATTAATTAATAATATATAAATAATAATATTATTTATTATCATCAATTAAGGATTATGACTGACTTTAACCTGAAGTTAAAACTTAAAGAGTCAACTGCCTGGCCGACCACAGTCTGTAACAACGTCTCGCCTCCTCCCGGTCTCCCTCGCTGCCCACACTCCAGCAGCCCAGCCGCCTAGCCTCCTGGGTGGGATCTGAACATGCCCACTGGCCTGGGCTCGGGTCTCCGATGCTGTGCTGCCTCTCCTGGGCCCAGCTCCCGGCTCGCCTCACTTGCCACAGTTTTTGTGGTTTTGTTTGTTTCTGCTCCCCACACCACACTCTGTCTCTCTCCACCCCCTGTCCTGTTCTCCGCCAGATCCCCGCAGCCAGCATATTACACAGTGCCTGGCTGGTCTCCCACCCATGAGTGCAATGCAGGCGCCCTGAGAGCAGGGATGGCGGTCAGTGCTTAACAGAACCCAGTACCTCGCCTTCCTCTCCTGGTGCTCTGGTTACTGAATAAATACACAAATGCAAAAGCAACCTAGCTCACAAAAGAGCCTGACGCTTGATCTGGGACTTACCTAAAAGGCCCACCTTCACTGGAACTCCCAGGGCACCATGGTTTAACATCATGCTGTTAGAAACAAGCTCCAAGACGACCCAGCACGGGTGGGGAATGCGGCTTTGGGGCTCTATCCCAGAGCCACTGGATCAGAATTTCTGGGCATCCTGCCAGGAATATGCATTGTCCACCAACTACACTGGTGACTCTTGAACCTCTAAAGTTTGAGAACTACTGAACCTAGCAGAGGAATCAATGCCCAAAACAGTTAAGCAGTTTAGCTGTTCAACGGTCTTTCCCATTTCAGAGAGCTTGAGATACAGCGAAATGAGTCGATGAGTCTCATGGTGTAAAACAGATGTATCATTCAAAAATAAGGCACGGATATGCTAAAGAAATTGAGGGTTGGTAAAAATGTACATTAAAGAGACTGATAAATGAGTTTTATCTGCTGCAAACCATATAACATATAAAGAAAGATTAATTTGTAAGATATTAAGGTATGTTTCAAGTATCATGACTGAAGGTTCATTTTTTCCTTCTTCTCTTACATTTTCATACCTAGTGGATCAGTAAAACATAGTGGATTAATATTTTAAATGCCGAAAGGAGCCAGCTGCTTGTTCTAGTCTGACTCAGTTAAGCTCTTACAATATTTTGACTGTTTGAAGAAATTAATAATGGGATGTTAGGCGTTGGATTAACTGAAACTAAATATCAACAGAGCTAGATTTATTTTTGGATGACTGAGCTCATCTCTTCAAAGAACGGAAGCAGGATTCATTGTATCATGAGTTATTAACTTACACAACATGAAACAGCCCCCGAACAGAGCCGGCCACAGCAGTTAAGGCTTACATAATAGGCTCAAAGTGTAGACTTCACATTCGCCACAACTGGGCTGTCCAGGCTCCAGTCGGTGACCCCAGGCTCACAAAGACGCCAGGAGCAGTTCAGACGATAACTGCCCGGAGAGCTCTGGAAGCAGGCTAGTACTGAGGCCTGTTCCACCTCCCCTAAGCAACAGGTCCCCCTTGCAGCCGTGGGGAGAGACTGACACACCCAGAAGGGAAAGACGCTTTTCTGCGTCACTCATGGGTCACACAGCGAGCCCTGACTCCGCCTCTGTCTGTCCCCCTTGCTCTCCTCCACCCTGTCTCCTGTGCCCTGCTCCCCATGGGTCCATCAGCAGGTGTGCGCCCGGGCTTCCAGGTCAAGCACACAGCCCGGGCCCACGGGTGACTGCTCCTAAGTCTCACAGGCTCTGAAGCCTGATGCCTCCAGGACAAGGAAAGGCAGGTTGAGCTTTTAGAGGAGCCACACTGATCCCAAATTGCCTTAAAATGCACCATTTCTATATAGAGCCCTCATTTTTTCCTTTCCCCTCCTACACTGTATAGAAGCTATGATGACAGGTTGGGACTCCCAGGAACCAATGTCTGTAGATCTAAGGCACTCTGCTGCTTCTTGGCAGGGACTGCCTGCTGAAGGAGGAAACCAAACGGGGTCACCAAGTCTGCCTCTTGTTCACGGAATGCTCTAGACTTCAGTGACTTTATGCCATTTCCCCATGCGTGCACACAAAAAAATCCAAAAGCCCCTCTGCACTCACAGACCAAAACTGGAAGGGATCTATACTGATGACAAAACCAGGGGAACACGCTGATCATGGAGGTCAGGCTATTCACTAGTCATCTCTGGACTGCTGTGTACAGCCGAGTGGGCAGCTCACCACTGTATTTTACAGGTTGTGTCACTTTTGGAAAAAGCTATCTACTCCAGCGCTCCCAACACGCCCCTTCCTCTGCTGGACAGGGGCCTGCACTGGCTCGGCGGCTTGGGATAAAGCTTAAAAATATACCCCAGTGTATGTACAAGAATGCTCATGCCACCGTTATTTATTTACTTATTCCTGACACGTACACACGGCTTTATCCATCTCTTCACCTTCCTTCTGGCTGCGCGGGGCCTTCGGTGCCGCGCGGGCTTTCTCCAGCTGCGGAGAATGGGGGCTGCGCTTCTCTGTGCTGTGTGGGCTCCTCACTGCAGCGGCTTCTCTTGCTGGTGGAGCAAGGCTCTAGCAGCATGGGCTCCAGCAGTTGTGGCGCTCAGGCTCAGCTGCTGCGACGTGCGGGCTCCAGGGCACGCAGGATTCAGTAGCTGTGGCACAGGGGCCTATTAGTTGTGGCTCATGGGCCCTAGAGCATGCAGGCATCAGTAGTCGCGGCACATGAGCTTAGCTGCCCCGCAACAAGTGGACCTTTCCGGAAAAGGGATCGAACCTGTGTCCCTTGCATCGGCAGGCAGATTCCTATCCACTGCACCACCAGGGAAGTCCTCACACTACCGTTATTTAAAAAGCAAAACCAGAAACTACCCACACACACAGTGACTGGAGAAAGAATAAAGAGTGTACACTTACAGACTGAACTATCACACAACCAAGAAGATGATCAGACTGCCACATACAACCACCAGCACGGCCCCATCTTAGAAACAATCACACAATATGATACTGTTCTTATGAAGTCCAAAATTCAACAGAACTCAATGATACGTTACATGGGGATACATGTGGGGATACATGTCCATGTGGTAACTCACACTTAGAAAAGCAAGAGGAGATGATTATCAGGATGGTGGCGATGTTGCTGGGAGGGGTGGAAGTTGAGGAGAAGAGCACATTGGTTATACTCTGCTTCTTAGGTTGGATGTGACCTAGGTGTTCAACATTAGACTTTATAACTGACATACACACGACATGACTTAAAAAATAATAAGGAAACATTACCTGCCTGCTAATTCTGGTCATCCGAATCTTTTCTTCTTTTCTGTTTAGGCCATGCTGTGCAGCATGTGGGATCTTAGTTCCTTGACCAGGGATCGAGTCCGTGCCCCCTGCAGTGCAAGCTTGGAGTCTTAATTAACCACTGGACCACCGGGGACGTCCCCTGGTCGTCCAAATGTCACTCAGCACCACCATGAACTACAATGAGGGACGGGAGCAAGGAGCATCCTGGAGGCTTGGGAGCAGTGTCCTGGCCCCACCACCCAGGAGAAACCACCGCCTCAGGTTCCTCACTTGTGAAATGAAAACAGTCGGTGCTGCCTCCCTTGAGGGCACGATGAGGGTGAGAGGAGAGAAGGCTAGGTAAGCCTCAGGCTCCTCAGGGACGGGGGACAGACACTCACTGTGTCACCGATTGCTGCTTTCTTGGCCCTGCCTCTCTTCCCCGGGGGGAATGGCCCCTCCACTCCACCCAAACCAAGGCAGGACCCCCACAACCCCAGGAGGAACAAGCCCAGGTTAGGCCAGCAGGAGTGTTCTCCCAGGGTGTATGAGCACAGGCATGGGTGAAAGGTGCAAGGCAGCTGATGCCCAATCACTCAGGCCACAGGGTCCCAAAGGGATGCAGTCCTGCTCCTGACACCCCGGAGCCATCCTGCTTTCTCTTCTTCCCGACAGAAGAGCTCTATCTCATGTCTGTGACCAGCCAGCATCAGTAAAGAGCAAAACAAAGACAAAAGGATAGGCTTTTCATCTTTAAGTTCATCAGAGCAGGTTTCTGTTGCCTGTACTCACGGAAGCCTGGCTGGCCTCCCCATCAGTCTCACTCGCCTCCCAAACTCTCAGGGTACCTGCCTCCCAGATTCACACAACTCATTTCAGAAGAAGCTCCAGAAAACAGCTTTTCACTCTTGCTTGGACTTCATGCAGCGGTTCCCCACTGCCTACAGCACAGGCCCCACACCTCCTCCACTGGCCACAGGGAAGAGGCGACTAGCAAGGGTAGGAGGGGAGGTGGCAGCCTCCGGTCCTGCTCTCTGCCCCCGCGAAAATTCCCTTCAACCTCAGAGAAGCGTGTGGCAGCAGTGGAACAGAAACCTGCCATCTAACAAAATACCATCTTTTAAAAGTAAAAGCCAAATAAAGCCATGATGTTAAAAGTATGATTATCCACCTGGCAACCTGATTCTGAATCAGATCACCCACTGCTCTTTCTGTAAATAGGCCCCACCTTGTGTGAATTCCCATGTCAACTGGGGAAGATGACAGCTAGCTGGCCAGATGCACAGCGATCTGAATTAGCCACTCATGGCAGTCAAAATGGTGTGTATAAAATAGAATTCTGCCCTTGACTCAAGCCCCTAAACTCTCATCAGTCTATTAAAACAGAAGCTTGGTGAGAAAGCAGATGAGGCTGACAGGTCACTGTGAAATAAAAGCCCACTCTCTCACGTGGAAGTAACTCTAATATTTTAACCCTGTTTACCCAGAATCCTGTTCTCTCTGCTCATTCCCATCAATGCCAAATTCCTACCTTCATCAGGAAATGGAAGCCCAACGACCCAGAAATAATCTGAGCAAACCTATCTCGCTGCAGACGCTTTCGTTTTTATCTTCATTAACTCTTTGGTCCCTGTCAAGCATCCTGGGAGCAGGATTTATGTTTCGGCCGCTGGGTTTAGAGGATCTTAACACGTAGACAATCCGTACGTTTAACAGGGGGCAGAAAATAACGCATGTTTTGTAGACAGGTACAAATTGTTTTCTTTTTCTAGTGAAAGAACACTATGTTATCTCATTCACTGTATTTTTTAACTGGAAGAATTTTAAAGAAAAGTAGCACGTCACCCAGATGAATGTCACTTGATTTTTTCTCACATGAAATCCCACCCATTTAATAATCCTATGTCTTTTCCCCCTCTTAAGGGAGGGGCTTCCCTGGTGGCTCAGTGGTGAAGAATCCACCTGCCCGTGCAGGAGACATGGCTTCCATCCCTGATCTGAAGATCCCACGTGCCTTGGAGCAATTAAGCCCATGCACCACAGCTACTGAAGCCCTTTGCTCTAAAGCCTGTGCTCCGTAACAAGAGAAGTCACTGCAGTGAGAAGCTAGCGCGCGCAACCAGAGAGCAGGCCCCGCTCGCCACAGAGAGAGCAAAGTCTGCCCAGCAATGAAGACCCAGCACAGCCACACACAAGCAAAGTTATTTACACACACAAGAAGTCTGCCCTCTTCAGGTAAATGGACTGAGTGAACAGTCACTCATCCTGGGTGACTGGATATTTATAAAAGTTCACAAAAGTAAAATGCTAAAGTCCAGGAAATTCACACTAGGCCCCAGAGCAGCAGCGCTGGGGAGACGTAAAAAACACTCAGTCCTGAAGCTTGCCTCCATGATGACCATCAGATACCTTGCTCTTACTCAGTTAATTCTCCTTTTTAGCAAATGTGGAGGCTCCTCAATATCTGTGTTCTTCAAGTGTGTATTAGGACACAGAGCATCGAAAAACATCTTATCACTGAAGTCTCAAACACACCTGTCTTTGGTGAATTTATGTGAATACAAACATCAGTGTTTGAGGTCACGGGGCCAACTTGCTCTGAGGAGAGTCACATTAGTTCAGTTAAGTCACTCAGTCGTGTCCGACTCTTCGCGACCCCATGAATTGCAGCATGCCAGGCCTCCCTGTCCATCACCAACTCCCGGAGTTCACTCAAACTCACGTCCATCGAGTCGGTGATGCCATCCAGCCATTTCATCCTCTGTCGTTCCCTTCTCCTCCTGCCCCTAATTCCTCCCAGCACCAGGGTCTTTTCCAGTGAGTCAGCTCTTCGCATGAGGTGGCCAAAGTACTGGAGTTTCAGCTTTAGCATCAGTCCTTCCAATGAACACCCAGGACTGATCTCCTTTAGAATGGACTGGTTGGATCTCCTTGAAGTCCAAGGGACTCTGAAGACTCTTCTCCAACACCACAGTTCAAAAGCATCAATTCTTCAACACTCAGCTTTCTTCACAGTCCAACTCTCACATCCATACATGACCACTGGAAAAACCATAGCCTTGACTAGATGGACCTTTGTTGGCAAAGTAATGTCTCTGCTTTTCAATATGCTCTCTAGGTTGGTCATCACTTTTCTTCCAAGGAGTAAGCGTCTTTTAATTTCATGGCTGCAGTCACCATCTGCAGTGATTTTGGAGCCCCAAAAAATAAAGTCTGACACTGTTTCCACTGTTTCCCCATCTATTTCCCATGAAGTGATGGGACCGGATGCCATGATCTTCATTTTCTGAATGTTGAGCTTTAAGCCAACTTTTTCACTCTCCTCTTTCACTTTCATCACATCAGAAACAACAAAATCAGAAACCGTCAGTGATAAGGTCGCAGACACTTACTTCAAATACGAAATGAATTTTATAAATGACTTCCTATAAAACCTGTTTCTGTTTTAAGAGGCTGTTTTTTATCAGCAGGATCCAACAGACAAGCATTTCCAATGTCTTTGGGATACTACAAAACAGCTTCATCAAAACTCATGAACTGACAGGTGATGGAGTCTCACGCTGTACTTCCTATCTGGGAACTCTTAAATGGGCTCTGGGATTTCATTCAAAAGCAAGGAATCAGCATTCAGAATTTTTAACCTAGAGAATGCCAGTAAAGAGAAGAAACACACTCTTCACCATCTAACTGGGACTGAATTTCCATTCCTGAGCTCCGACAACACAGAAACGTGGACATGTCCCCACAGACAGGTCAGACAGAACTTACCAGAAGCATGGCGGATGTCCCATTGGGTCTGGACAAGTGGATGGTCATTTCGGGGAACATCCGGTCGATGCGGCTGATCACGTCGTCAACGTATCTGAGAGGAAGAAACACACGTGTAAGAGCTGGGGCTCCAGTCCAAGAGATACAAATCTACAGTACACTAGAGGCTTCTCTTCTCAGTTTAAGTTTTCATTAGTGAAATGCATTTTTAAGAAGGCCAGTGGGATTTATGAGGCTTTTTTTTTTTTTTAGCAAAAATATGACTCCCTAGTTCCTCCTCTTGCTTTCCAGAACCATTCATTATTTTTTAGTGATTTCTTTTGCTATTTACCTCTGCATTTCCATGTGATGTATTTTTAATGCCAGTTCTTGGTCTTTCATTTTAAGGTATGACCTTGGGGCTTTCCTCTATAGATGGGAATTTAATTCCGCCACCCTCCTGGCCACTGGGCCCCACTGACCGGGGCCCCTCCCTCTGTCCCCTGGTTTAGGGGTGGAAGTGGCTTCCTGTTTTGCTCACCTCTGCTCGTTTCTTGTTTCCTTCTCATCTCAATCACCTCAACAGTCAGTTCTCTGGATTAAATTCCTTCTGTTTTAAATACCTGAAGTCATTCCCATTTTTCTGGTTTGTGGCTAACAAATTCAAATCACATCACAATTTTTGCTTAAATCAGTATTTATTGTTCACATTCTAAAATATTTGCTTATTTTTTAAGGGAATTTTTTGAAAAGTCTTTATTGAATTTGTTAAAGTATTGTTTCTGCTTTATGTTTTGGGTTTTTTTTTTTTTGCACGAGGCATGCAGGCTATCTTAACTCCATGGCCAGGGATTGAACCCACACCCTTTGCTTTGGAAGGCAAAGTCTCAACCGCTGGACTGTCAGGGACATCCCATCTGCATATGTTTTTAATAACTGAGCCACACAGTGGCTCATGGGTAATTTACAGTTATTTTTGTTTTACTGAATTTTTACTTGATTAGTTTTCTATGTACCTATTATAATTTTTTCCCTTAAACTCTCTGCCTGACTCTAAAACTTCTCTCAATATGGTCAAACATATCAGACAATCTATCAATTTACATTTTTTTTCTGGAAACATTCCTCTGAAAGTCAGTCTTCTGTTTTTCTGACCCAAATGGAACCTGTATCTCTGAAGATTTAATAATCATTGAGATTACTGACACTAAGCACTCAGCATGGCATATACTAAAACCTAAAAAATTATAAACACTCTCACTGGACTATCATGGGCATATGGGTAGTCTGCAAAGATGCCCTCTCTTTGCAGGAAGACTCCCTCCAACCTCCACCACCCCAGTGGAAGCCCGTTGAGGAAACGCCAACCCACAGCGTCAGCAGAGCTAGAGCTGGGTCTGGTTCAGATCCTCTGAGAGGAGAATCACAGAAGCATTTGCGCGCACTGTCTGCAGTCACATGACACAAAGGGGATGCAGAATACAACAGCTGAGACTCGAAACTATCTGTTAAGGCTTTTACATTTGATTTTATACTCGTTGGATACGACAAATTAAACTACATGTCTATTAGATCAGGGACATGTAAAAGCTATGTTCTCTTGGGGAAAGAGAGAGATTAGCTCTCCACCCACAACACGAACAGACTTTAGTGTGAAACCTGGCGCTCACGAGAGAGAGCAGACAACACAATACCGTGAATATCAACATACAAACTGGGGGAAGTTAGAAAGTAATCTTGCTGATTAACTTATCAGGTTTTCCTTAGACAATGCTCCATGCAGTTTTAGACTTCAAGTTGACAAAGGAGGAGAACTCCAGAAGGCCCAGTGGTGAGGAATGATGCTAGGAAGACCAGAGCAAAGATGTGTGAAAAGTGGTGGAGATGCCTTCAAGGCTACTTGCCCCTGCAGAAGAGGGCTACCTGTAGGGAGATTCAACGTATTCTTCAAGCATGTAAATAACTTTAACAAACTCAGGAACCACACAGTCATCTTCCACCTTTAGAAAGGACTATAACAGGAGGCTGTGGCATTAAAAAGCGAACTAGCTCAGAAAGAACAAGAGGTGTAAGAGGTACTGCTTAAAGGCAGGGCCCTACAACGCCCTGTTTCTGTAGACTTTGAAAATGGTTTAGAAAACAATCTTTCCTGGATGGCTGAGAGGAAGACTGACAAAGACATCATCTCCAAGGTCCTTCCTAGATTTACAGCTTCATGATGCACAACCTTAGCTCTGAGCTTAAATGTAACAAGGAAATGAAAAGATGAAGAGAGGAGGAAAGAACGCATTTTTCATTACTACCTCCTGTTTTTGGAGATGGTGGAAGACACGTGGCAAGATTCATGTCAAAAGTCGACACCAGGTCACTGGAAACATCTCTGCATTTACATACTTCTTTGCTAACTCTATGTATATGGTTTAAACTCGGTTCTTTCAGACTCAGCAGGAAGCAAAAACCTGCTGTCCTGTGTGGACGGAGGTCACTGCTAAGTATATGCTAATGGGGAGGGGGGCTGGCAATACCTTCTGAACGAATCCTCAATCAATAGCCATCATAGCTCTGGACAGCAAAATGCAAATGAACGTGCAGAACTTCAGCACAAAGGCATCCTAATCTGCTCTCCCGTGTACTGCTCACCTTGAAGGGAATACTTTCTAGAACACTTGTGTCTCTAGTAGGCTAGGTGATGATTCCAGAACCAAGTTCAGGGTGTAGACTTCCATGATACTAAGCCAACTACCTGACTTGCTTTCAGCAGGAGCCAGAGGTCTGAAAGGGCAGACGATAAACGTTTCTGGCCATTTCTGGAATCCTTTATATGTGAACCCTTTACTTGCAAAGGAAGGCCATGGAGGGAGAAAAAGAGTTCCTAGGAGAAACATCTAACGTGGACATAGGGAAGTAGAGAGATCTGGGCGGTATTTTTTGTCCCCTCTCCAACCAGTGATCTCAGATAAAGCTCAGCAAGCTCGATCCAAAGATTTTATTAAGCACAAATGCATTTCAAGGAGACTGTTTTCCCTTCCCACACCTAACATAAAGGAGATGCAAATTTCCTTTTTACAGGTGACATTATGTGTTTGCCAAAAAGAGAAAAAGTCAGCTGCATCTTTCAATGAGGAAAACAGTGTCTAAATCCTAGAAGCAAAGAAGCAAAACATTTCATTTTCAAGTAGACCCAACCTTCAAAACGCAAATCCACCACTAGTGACTTGACAGAAATAAGGAAAGCTTGGAAAGCCAAGATAAAAAGCTGGAGGCTGAGGAGATGACATTTTCCTTCTGCCGGCGTGGGGGCTGGCCTGGCAGGGGGTCCTGGCTTCCTCTCTGGCAGCACCCCCGGCCGGTGTGCCCCGCCGGCCATGCCAGCGCGTGTAGAGCTGGACGTGAAGGGCCAGGACAGGTAGGAACAGCGCGCTCCCCACCCTCCCACACACCACCATATGGTCCACTCCGCTCCGCGGCAGGATCGAATTACTTTAATTTTTACCTTTGGAATATAGGCAAACAAGCGCTAACACAGCAGCGGTGACTAGTTTACACTTGAGCAGACGTGGTGCGGAACGACATTAATTTAGTGCCAAATTGAGCAGTGAGTCACAATTTGCACATATCTGTCAACCTGTTAACAGGGTAATAACTTGGAAAGATTGCCGTTCCTATTTACATTACAGAGGCCTTTCGAGAACGGAGAACTGCTTCCTTCTCCCTCCATGAAGCACGCAGCCCATCCGCTGGCTGGTTGGGCCAAGAACCAGACTTTCAGAAACATAAACTCCTAGAAATCACAGGTTCAGATCAAGGTGTGATTCATAGCTTCAATATTTTCAGGTAGAAAATGAATCTTTAAGCAATTAAGAGAATTTCATTTCCCTGTCCTGCCCTCCCCCCTATTACAGGCAGACTCTCAGTGGTTTCAAATTCAGTTTCCTTAGTGCATCTGATGGTTCCTTCTCAGGGTTTCCAAAGGCATCCTTAGCACCAAGTTTCAGTCTCAACTCTTCCAACATCTCTGCTTCATCAGAAACAATCATGCCGTTCTCACGTTCCTAACGTTCATCTCTGAAGCCCTATAAACCTTGTTCTCTTCTAATTTACTTCAAGGAGCTTGGCCTCCTTCTGTAAGTGTCTTTAGTCAGAGAATTAACACTGGGACCTCTATGTCCCTGTCACTCTAGGGACTTAACAGCATCTCCAAGAGGTGGTCTGCTTAAGTCAACAACCCTGGAGCAGAGCTCACAAGGCAGCCCCACTCATTACTGGACTACCAGGCTGCTTCCAACCCACTGACCAGTGTCTTCACTCAATACGCCCCTTCAGTCTTGAGCCTTGTGAAACCACATACAGGCACTTCCTCTGAAACCTAAGGCTTTCTGCAAACACAGAAAAGAGTGTCAGGTTTTCCGGCTTATTGGTGCTTTTAACTCTTTCTTGGATCACAGATCCCTTTCAGAAGCTGCTGAAAACAAACTACATGTCTGCACACAGCTTTCCATACAATTCTCTGCAGTTTATAGGTCCCTTACAGTCTGCTCATGGACCCCAAGTTCAGAATAGCTGCTCTGGGCCTGTTCTAGAATGAGGCGCCTGGTTTTCCTCTTTGTTCCTTTCTGAATGGTAAACTGCACAGTATTTTTCAATGAAGCTGCCTTCATCTTAGAAATACATGTTTATCAGCCTACAAGTGAATGCACTGGAGTGCTGTATGGGGCACACCGGATCTCCTAGCTCTGATGATCTTAAAATCATGCTTCCATGTTGGAGTCCAGGGTTAATGTTTGTTCTTAAACTACTGCCTCTCACTGCTAATCTTTTCAACAAAGGTAAAGACCTACTTCTGTGACCTTAGAGGTCACCTGACAGTGAGGAAACCTTTCCTCCCTGACAGCCACATCATACCTGGGCTTTACGGAAACTCCATGCTTCTATGAAGAAAGAGCCCCCTGCCTTCTGCATCACCCCTTAAGGCATAAGTCAGGGGTGAACTCAAGCTCAAGTCCTAGGAGGGCCAAGCCAAGGTGCTGGTCTGGCCCCGCCTCCTCCCTCCGTGACCCCAGCAGGCTCGCAGCACCTTGCAACGGGGCACAGTCTGCATTCTCTGCCTGGAGGGTTCGTCTGGAAACTCCTCCCACCCCCATACCCAGCTCAGCTTTGGGCTACAGCTTAAAGGACACTTCCTCGGGGAAACCGTCTCTGACACACCTCCCGGGCCCCCCATCACTCAGTGGCCTTCATCTCACCTCTATGGCACTTTTTAATCCTCTCTGTGTCTCCTGCCCCAGCTGTAATTAAGCAATTTTTCCGAGTGATTATTTGTTTAATGTCTATCTCCCCAACAGGTCTCTCCATGGAATCACATTACCGTCTTCTTTAGAAAGGCAGAATCCCAGCACATGGCCAACGGTACCTGGCACCCACCAGACACTCCTCAAATATTTGCCCAAGAAAGAGACAGGACATTCAAAGTAAGCTATGCAAATGCCAGTCAGGCAGTTATGAAACAACTACAACACAAAGTTCTCTTTAGCAGATGAAGATTTGAGGTGCTGAAGAGTTCATTACATTAGCCAGCAAAATTCACTACCAGCAGCAGCCACAGAGCCCCACAGAAGCAACCTCAAAGAAGGCAGGAGAGGCGCTTCAAAGTCTTTCTGCTTAAGATGTGGCTACGAAACCCCTGCATCTGTTTTAGGAGAAGCTCGATGCCTCCTGGAAGCAGGAGCCTTCTTCTGAAGATGTGCATTGCGTTATCAACATGCCAGTTTTCAAATGCTGCTTCTAATGAACTAATTAATTCTGCAAAAACATTAGTACAAAGATGCGTGCTACCAAATCGGGATCACAATACCCCCAATGATAGCAAGACAGAACGTGGAAGACATTTCTAAAGATACCGGTTTTGTAAAATGTTAGTTCTCTCCCTTACACAATGAGATACATGGCAAAGTATCTGTCATTAAAGCCTTAAAATAACTTGCTGGACAGATGGCTTAGCTCTCTATAAAGTCTGACCCCTCCTCAAAAGAAAAAAAAACAACCAACAAACCTGGACTCCAGCCAATGATCCCGTGTTAGTGAGATGTTCAGCAGCTCGAACCAGATATTTAAATAGCATTTACCCCACACGGTGCATACAATACATGCTGTTCATTTTCTCCACCCATACAAAACCTGAAAGTTAGGAATGCATTTATTAATAAACCATCTTCTTGGGGAAAGGGTAATGCCCAGGAGATAACAAAAAGGGAGCAATTTACACCATCTGAAATTGATTTAAGATTTTCCTCTACACCTGTCCAAAAATGATAAGACCGAGTGGACTTTGCCGGTGGGTGGAAACAGAAGGGGGTTTGTTTAATTACTTTGTGAGAATGAGATGGCCTGAAACTCCAACTATTAATCTCAATATGCTGAAGAAACAGGATTGGGAACTTAGGTCAAACTTGCTCACTCCTCCCAATTTGGTCAAACTTCTCAGGTTTATAAAATATTGGAATCAACATGTCTATAAAAGGAGTTTGGTTGTTCTCTAACTGTACATTAAGAAGGAAGACCAGATGAGCTGGGGGCTTCCCTGGTGGCTCAGTGGTACAGAATCTGCCTACCCCACTGCAGGAGACGTGGGTTCGATCCCTGGGTTGGGAAGATCCCCTGGAGGAGGACATGGTAACCCACTCCAGTATTCTTGACCGCAGAATCCCAAGGTCAGAAGAGGCTGGTGGGCCTCCATGGTGTCTATGTGGTCACACAGAGTCAGACATGACTGAAGCAACTAAGCAGCAGATGGCAGTCTAGTCGGTAAGCCGTGTCCATCTCTTGAGATCCCATGGACTATAGCCTACTGGGCTCCTCTATCCTCAGGCGAGAAAACTGGAGTGGGTTGCCATTTTCTTCTCCAGAGGATCTTCCTGACCCAGGAATCGAACCCGGGTCTCCTGCACTGCAGGCAGATTCTTTACCGACTGAGCTATGAGGGGAGTCATAAGCAGCAGATGAGTTACAGACAGAAAGAGGAGCCTAGACTCCTCCACTCTCTCTCAATGCGCCCACTCCCTCTCCACTTCTACCCAACTAGCTGCCTGCCCACTGCCAGTCGCCTTCAAGAAAAGACACTCAGGGACTTCCCTGGCGCTCCAGTGGTTGAGAATCTACCTTCCAAGGCAGGGGTCACAGGTTTGAAGCCCGAGCTGGGGAACTAAGATCCCACATGCCTGGGGGCAACTAAGCCCCAAGGTGTGCAACACCTGCTGACCTCACGTCCCCTGGAGCCCGCGTGCCACAACAAAGAGCCCAGACAGCCAAAGATAAATAATAAGCAACAGACCTGAGGATCTGTGTCTTACCATAGCAAAGAAAAGACACTCAAAACTTCAGAATCTCTTTATGGAAACTCAACAACTGAGCAGATACAGATCAGAAAGGCATGCTTCCTTGGAGGGGAGCTACAGCCAGGCCACGGATGTAGAAGAGCGGCTTCTTCCTCTTCTTGAACAGCTGGTGAACTTTGAACTATGTTGGTGTATAACCTGAAGAATCATTTGGGCAAGCAAACAAAAGCCACCTCCATTTCCATAAGGTGAAATAAATGCACACTCACCACCTAGTGACATCCAGAGTCTAACCCCCCCTCTTTTAATAGGTACAAGCAGCCTAGTAAACCCTGGTTATGCACGAACTGGAACACATAGCAAATACCATCATAGAGACAGAATCTTTCCTGTACTATCCTAGGTTGTAACTATCCCTGTTATATCTATTAACAAACATTTATTGAGTGCCTTGGGCTTCCCTGGCGGCTGAGTGGTGAAGAATCCACACGCAATGCAGGAGTCATGGGTTTGATCCCTGGGTCGAGAAGATCGTCTGAAGCAGGAAATGGCAACCCACTCCAGTAATCTTGCCTGGGAAATCCCACGGACAGAGGAGCCTGGTGGGTATAGTCCATGGGGTCACAAAGAGCTGGACATGACTGAGTGACTAAACCATCAAAACAGAGAGGCAGCGCTCACTGCGGCAGCACACGGACCAAAAGAGAGGAGAGGTAAAGAGTTTAGTTTGTAAACTATCCCTATTGAATCTATTAACAAATATTAATGAGTGTCTACAGTTGTCAATAATTACTGTGTTGAGGGAATGATCTTGCGTATCTAAGGATTAAAAAAGAACGAAAACTGGAATGAAAGGTGGGATGGAAGTTCAAGAGGGTGGGGACATGTGTGTACCTATGGCTGATTCATGTTGACGTATGGCAGAAACCAACAGAATAATGTAAGCAAATCCTACAATGCAGGAGTCCCGTGTTTGAGCCCTGGGTCGGGAAGGTCCCCTGGAGAAGGAAATGCAACCCACTCCAGTATTCTTGCCTGGAAAACCCCATGGGCAGAGGAGCTTGGGAGACTATAATCCATGGGGTCGCAAAGTCGCTCGGACACAACTCACTCACTGCCTGAAAATAAATTAATTTTAAAAAATATTGTATTAGCTGGCTCCCAAAAGGCTTTCTCTGGAGGAATGGGTCTAGCCTGTGCTTTCTGCTGGAGGAGTCAGGCTGAGCAGGAAAGCAGGCCTTGCTTTCCAGTTTCCAAAGCACTTGTGTGTTCTTTATCTTGTTCGATCCCTCACCAAGTCTGTAAAACCAGAAGGGCAAGTGCAAAACTCCTGCTTTATAGACAACAGAAAAAAGGAGGTTCAGTGACCTGCCGAGGTGACAGCACAGAGTGGCTGAGCCGGCCTCAGACTGGACCTCTCTGATCCCCACCCCAGGGTTTCCCTGCCCCCGCCGCGGTACTTTACAGGTCTGGGAGGACTGCACGGAAAAGGCAGTCTGCCCCTTTCTCACTTCCCAGACTTTAGAAGAAGACTGAAAAACTGAGGGGTAGCATACTGACAAAATAGAACCAGTGTATGACTTTCTCTCTTCCCAGTCGTTCAGTAAATACCCACTCGGTGCCTCACTGGGCCCAGGGACACAGGGATGCTCTGGTGGTCTCTGCCCTCTCAGGGCTTACACTTCATTTGGTTACAAGGCATCTTCCTTCAGAAAAAACAGGACAGCTAGGTTAAAGTTCCTTCCATTCTCTTGTCGGGAGAAAATTAAAGTGCAAAGTTGGCAGGCTACAGGAAGGGGCGGAAAAGTGAATACATTTTTTGGTTCTATTTTATATTAATAACTAGGAGGTAGATGTTTTCCTCAACTTCTGTTCTTCTTGCATTAAAAAATTCATTCAGATACTGGTGGGTCCTAGTTTTCCTAAAACGGTTAAACAAGGGATTAAGCTTAGGGAAGAATTTATAGTTTCACTCAGGGTCTACCTCCTCTGCAAGCCCTTCCAGGTTACAGGGGAGGGGGAAAATCCCAAACAAAAATCCACATTGAGCTTTCCAAGACCAATTAACAAGTTGTTAAATCGGTTACCTATGTCAGAGCTGCAAAAATGACCCCTGGAGCTCACAGCTTACTCACTCTCTCACATTGGGCTCCAGTAGCCAAACTCTTCCGGCAAGGGAAGGGCTGGCCTGGGCTATTACTGCACGGATCCCTGGGGTTCCCACACCTGCTGGTCCCCTTACTAAAGACCTCTCACACTGGGAATCGTCCCTCTGCTGGAGTCTCCTCCCGGAACAATAAAAGATTCTTCTCAAACAAATCCTATGACATTAAAACCAACCCTGCAGTTTTCCTGCTAGAGTAAGAAAGCTGAAAAACAGCTCAATTAATTGAGAAGACTGATATGACTATTCTAAATTGGTAATGAAGCACAACTTTACAGCCACTCTGCTTACTCAGTGCAACATCATTTATCAACAAGCCTTTCCTGGGGCGATAACCATGGGATGCGGCTAGTTTTGAAACTCATGGCATTTAACCAGAATCATGGAATCCTAATGAAAGTATCTGCCTCCCTAAGGATCAGTCTGCTCCTCCTCTTGCGGCTCCTTCCTCCTTCAATGCACCACGGCCCTCCACACTGCAGACACAACCTGCTCCTTCGCAGATCCCCGCCGAGCCACAATCTGCGTTTCCCTCCGCGTTCACTGTCCAGTTCACATTTGCCCCCGAGCAACAATTTCCAAAACGCGACGTGACACTCACAGATTGGTATGTGGTATGGACAAACATTTGCCTTAGAAAAAAAAAAAATTATTTATTTATCGATGGCTGTACCAGCACACGTGGGATCTTAGTTCTCTGACCAGGAATTCAACACACATGTCCTGCACTGGACATGCAGAGTCTTAATCGCTGGACCACCAGAGCCAGTGAAGTGGACGAACACTTTCAACTTAAATATATGTATATTGGAAAAGACCCTGACACTGAGAAAGACTGAAGGCGAAAGGAGAAGGGGGCGACAGGGGATGAGACTGTCAGAACACAATACCCACTCAATGGATGTGAATCTGAGCAAACTCCGGGAGACAGTGGAGGACAGGGGAGCCTGGCACGCTGCAGTCCATGGAGTCACAGAGTTGGAAACGCCTGGCCACCGAACACCAACAACAGCAACAACATACAGAAAAGCATATAGGCAGCAAATAAAACCTGTGATCTCACAGGCATTATTTCTTAGAATGAGGGTCAGTTTTAAAAAATGAGTTTATTTAGAGAAAAATATGGAACTAACAGAATAGCTGACTAAAGATTATGGCAAACATCCTATAGGAGATTAAAAATGACTGAGTTTAGAAACACCCTTCAAATAAGCCAGGTAATTAAACAGCTTTGTTTCGAAAGGTTTTGCTTGTCTTTGTAGATTGTGGTTTTTTTTTTAAATTCTAAATGAATCTTCACTTTGGACCTTAAAAAAATCTGTTGTCACTCATACATCTGGAGCTATTGAAGACAGGATATGGATACGCATCCTCAGAGGGGCGAGGTGTTTAGGTCAGCAATACCGTGAAGCAAGGGCCATGCTGATCAATCACCCTGGGCGCTGACTGCACAAGAACGTGCGTCTGGGAATCGGCCACGTGAGCAAGAGACAGAGGCCTCCTCCACAGAAAATAAAATGGCTTTCAGTCCGGCACCAGCACGTGTGGCCACCAGCTCCAACATTCCTTTTGCCACCCTCAAAAGGAGTGAAAAACTGTACCAGAACCTAGTTCTCCAGTGGAGCCAAGTCTAGGATTCTCCCCATGACAGGTGATACTTGAGGCAGCCTGAACACCCCCTACAGGATTATGATGGCCTCACCGAACCAGAGCCAGCTCAACATTTATCATATTACCCTGCACGGACAGGTCTTGCAGGAGTCTTTCAAATCATGGCTGAGAGAATCCTGGGTCGGGTGTGGAAAGATCTGGGCTCTCTCCTAGTTCCCGCTCACTCACAGGCCACGGTGGACAAAACACCTAGCCCTTCCAGCTCTCGTCTCCTCTTTGGACGAGATGAACTCAACAGGTCCTTCCAAATCTAGTCAATTCAGCACCCACTTCCTAAGAGCTTACTATATACACAAAGAAGCGATTGCACAGTTTCCAAAGACTCTCCGTCTTCAGATGGTACATATGGTAATCATTATAGGAAATCCAATGACTCAGAACACCCTATTCCTTAACCTTTGTGAATAACTGAAATCTACTGTACTTCGGTAAAAGTTTATCAGGGTTTTAACAGCAGGACTACTTCAAGTATGTAGTCCTGGCATAAAACACACTGCCTTTGTCACTGTCTAGTGGGGCCCGTTACTAGAAATGTCTGAAGAAACGTACTAACTAGAAAGGACTCCCACAACCAAGTCTTAGGACTCAAGATGAGTCTCTTAACAAGAACCCCAGGAAACAGCAATTCAAGGAAATTCAAGGAAATTTTCAGGAAGGACTCTCTCCACTAGAGTTCACACATGAATATTTACTGCGGCCGAGTGGGCTGCCCTAATGTGGCGAGTAGCATACTCAGAGGGCATGCGTAATTAAAAGGCATATAACAAATACATCTTTCACTTGAGGATCTCGGAATAAAAAAGATAAAAACAAGCATTCACTTGCACGCTAATGGCTTTAGGAATAGAAGCCAGGAGTATAAGCATTCAGGTCCCTAAAAGCTCAAACCTCAGATGCCCACTCTCACAAACAGAAGACCTGCTGCAACCAGTGGGTGCAAAGGTACGTAGGTTTGCTTGTCGAAAAAGTCACTCCGTGTAACGCTCCAAATAGCCCCATGTACAATGACCCGTGAAAGCTGCAAGGCAGCTCTGACCTGTCAAGGCGAGTGTGTGTGCACAGGTGTGCACATGCATTACACATGCACACACACACGCATTTCAGTGGGCAGAACAGACTGCTCAAGAGTTGGGGATGCAGCTTATAGGGATGAAACATCTGTTTCTCCTGCTAGGATCTCACTGCAGTCCTCGACACAGAGGACTTGGCAAATCACCCTGCAAATGAGTCGACAACACAGTGGGTCCAAATCAAACGCTCCGAATCTGGAGGATTATGTGTAAAAGGAGAGAGAGTCAGTCCATGTGGTAAAAACAGGTGCAGCACCAACGTGAATGATAATAAATGGATGACAAAGTGGGGAGCACGCTTAGAAGACGGACACACCGAATAATCCTTTTCGGAAGCAAGGTGTGCGAAGACTTCCCAAGGGGAGAGAGTCTGTCTCTAACAGAGAGAGAACACAGCTACTCCTGAAACATGCAAATGGGAGTTGCCGAGTGAAGACAGACCAATTATTCTCGGTCGATGAGAATAAGGGGAGAGAGTTCCAGCAGGGAGCACTGAGGCTAAATATCAGGCAAAACTTTACAAGCAGAAGGACTGCTCGTAGAGGAGAGGGGCTGCCAGGAGAGGCGCGGAAATGACCGCCTGTGGAGACACTCAGGGTTAGACTTGACACCTGCCAATTATACCCCCATTATTCCTGCCGCAGTTCAGGAGAACGGGAGAAATGCGCCACCAGAGAGGTCTGCTCTGCTCTGAAGGAGGGAGAAAACAAGGAGGTTAAACTCCCGCTTTTCAACACGTTTAACCCTCTGGTATAAGTGAGGGTTTTACCCACTGGGCAAAACTCTTGACCCTTAAACCCATCACACGCCTTTGAAAACGCTCTGCATCTGCTGCAGCGGGCAGGAAGTCAACACAATGGTGACTGTCTCGGAGCAAAGAAGGGCAGGCTTTCTGGAAGGTGGCGCTGGGTAATACACAGCACACCCAGACAACAGCACTTCTTCCCTGCCTGCCACGCTCTCTGACATTTCCAGGTCTTAATTCAAAGCCTGCTTTCTTTGTTGACTTCCAAACAGGGGCATATTACTTGTTGTTAAGCAATGTAAAGTGTTTAGGCTTGATTAGCATGACCCAGAAACTTTTCATCATTTTCAGAAAGGTTCTAAGGGCCTGCTAACAAGTCTGGGAAATAGGGCTGTTTTTTTTTTTACCAGATTTCTACTGTAAATGATGACTGACCATCAGCCTCTGTGTTCCAAGACCTAATGAAGGCAGCAGGGTCCAGATCAGAACTCCCACCTTCATTAACTAGCCAAGGAATCCCGTGTGTTGGGGCGGGGGGAGACTCTGCTTTCCACAATCGTTTCTCATCTAGGCTGGCAGAGTCCATACGTGTCTGCTGGGACTTGAACGCTCTAAGACTAAAAGGTTTTCTGCTCATTCTCTGAGATGACAAGGTGGAGAGTGTCACTTCCAGCACTTTTTTCCTCCATGAAAAGGAAGGCATTTTAGTTTACCTCCCTGTTTGGAAATACATTCCAAGAGTTGACAGATTTAAGAATCGGAATACTAGCCCCCCTCCCCCAAATCATATAACTCCAGAGCTAGAATGCAAGCAGGAGAATGGCTAATCCAAATTCTTTACTCTTTGGAAACAAAACTGGGGCATGGAAACTGATGGGTTTGGATAAAGCCTTCTAGGTGGTTGTAGGCAAAGCTGGGATTAGAATGCAGACCTTCTGAATATCTTCAGGTCCTAAATATATGGTTACTAACGAATGGTTTTCATTTGTTTGTTCAGTTGCTAAGTCATGTCTGACTCTTTTTTGAACCATGGACTGTAGCCCTCCAGGCTCCTCTGTTTACAGGATTTCCCAGGCATGAATACTGGAGAGGCTTGCCAATTCCTTCTACAGGGGATCTTCCTGACCCAAGGATGGAATCCACACCTGCACTGCCGACAAATTCTTTACCACTAAGCCACCAGTGAGGCCCTACTAAACGTAATGATCCAACAGATCCCCTGGAGAAGGGAAAGGCTACCCACTCCAGTATTCTGACCTAGAGAATTCCAGGGATGGAATAGTCCATGGGGCCGCAAAGAGTCGGATACGACTGAGCGACTTTCACAAACTCTTCCAAAAGACAGATTTAAGAGCCTCTTAGAGTTATGTGTAAAAAAGTTGTCACTGTAGTTTTACACTGTGGTTTTTACAATATTCTCATGCACTCTCACTTATCCAACAATACATTCTGGTCATAGTTTAAATGGACTTGAAATTATGCCACGTGGTTTGGAGAACTAGTCTCGATCTATTTTCAAGCACAGACTTTGAGAAATAATGAGTTTGTGTTAAATGTACTTTTGGACATGCTTGACTCAATCCAGGTAGGGTGCTGCCCCATGCTCGATTAATATCTGGATTTAGTATTTCTGAAAACCTTTCGGGAAAAAAATAATAATCCAGTTACATGCATTTTTGTAGACTCTCAGCACTCTCTCCTTCAGTGAGGAGGTGAGGCTGGATGAAGAATAGAGTAAAATGGTTTTATTTGATGTGGATTTCAAGAAACAGGTTAATGATTTTCACTCTGCAGACTTGCATGACATTTCAGCATTGATTCAAACAAGCTTGATTCATCTATTTTGGTTTGTGAGAAAGTATCCACTCTAAAAACACAACTTCAAAAAACTGAACATGTGTTTTGAAAACCAGTGTTGCACTGACCAGTAAAATATTGAAGCACGCTGTTCAATGAGACCATTTTCAAGCCATACATCACTTTCTGTTTGGGTCCGACCCAACTGTTTCAAAGTTCATTTTTACAGTGTTCAGGGATAATAGGAACCATATCATTCACAGGAGCCATGTCCAGTCGATTTCTACAGAGGGTAAATGGAATTTTCCCAAATAGATTAAGTTTTAGTGGAAAGAACAGAGAACCCCTGGGGTTGGTATTTCTGAAACAAAATGGCCAGAAATTAAGTTTGGATAATTTCAGGGTATATTTTTCAAGTGTGACTGGCTCAAAAGGGGAGGGCTGCCATCTTACACAGGACATTTTAAAGCCCCCAGAAGCAGAAAGCAGAAAACGATGGGAACAGTCAAGACTCCTATATCATGGCAAAACTATTTCTGATGCCAACAGCTGGGTGGAGGGGACTAAATACTGGCAGCGGGGCCCAACTCAGCTACTGATGCCAGAAGGCGGGCTGCCCCTCATCTGGGACTGCCCCTCAGAGGTTTCAGTGTCTCCCGCCTGTCTCTCTTGATACCTGAACTTAACTGTTTCCATTCTATGACTGTCTTTTGAAAACAAAGATATACTATTCCTAATAAGAAAACAATCTATTCAGTTAGCGTCGCGGGCACCAATTCAAGCCCCTGGGCTTTATATCTACAGTCTCCTTTTCTTTCTTTCTTCTCTTGTCTCTCTCCCATTATATAAGCACTGGCTCCTGGCTGTTGTTAGAATGTGTGCTGCGTGTTTCCAAATGCGTTACCCTGACAACCCAAAGAAAATGGGCTCCGTGAGAGGGTCCTGGACATCTGGGAAACTGACAAGAGCCACATCAGCGGGGCCTGCTCTCACGTTTCTTGGTTCTTGACTAGGTTCCAGTTTGTTATGGGGCCAGAGACCAAACGGTGGCTAAGTGAAGGCGCCCTTCTATGGTGCTGGTGGCCCACCCGGCACTGAGTCCCCGGGTGTGACCGTGAGGCGGTGGAGAAGGCAGCAGAGGCGCTGAAGGGAGTAAACACACGGGCTCTGGTGAACGTGGGCAAGTAAGGAAAGTCTCCGCTTCCTCAACTGCAAATGAGGGTAATGGTTGCACTTAGCTCAGGAGGTTGTTAGGATTAAATAAGGTGTAAAGTCCTTAGAATGGTGCCTGAAACCGCCTGAAACCAGGTAATCACTCAAAAACCAACAGCTGCCTGTCGCGGTGACAGCGGTATTGCAGTGGTGAGGCAGTGTCCAGGCCCCTCTGCGCCGCTGTTAATTCCTTCAAGGCCAAGATGGTCGATGAAAATTTCATCCATTGAGGCAAATCATTTGTCAGGCTCACAAACAAAACACCATGGGGATTTCTAATGATATTAAGAAGAGGAGGAAGAAGAGGGGAGTTGGCGAGGTGGGAGGGACTTGGGGAGGGCAGATTTTGGTCTTGTGATGCTAGTACCCACCCCGCCTCAACCTCTCTTACTGGAACCTTGAAGCAAGGATGTGCAATTCTCATAAGATGGTGATCTGGTTTAGAGAGTGGAAAGCATAATGTTTAAGCACAAGGGATCAAACTGGTCTGCTTTGATGGAGTCCTTTTCGACACAAGGACATATTAACCATATTTCAAGCTTTCCCACGGCACTATGCTAATGCGCGTTCAATGCTACATTCTGAAATCCCGCAACCCTTCCAGCAATTCCATTCTCAGTTCTTATTTTAAACTCCCTGTATTTACATGACTGTACTTTTCTCAGTAAAGGTTCTTTAAAAGAGAAAGCATATAAACTTACAGATATCACGTATACATTATGAATCTTATTTATCTGGATCTAGCTATCATTTATAGATATGTTCACTTAATGTAAAAAGGGTTTGGGAAGGTGAAAAAAATTCAGATCCCTTAATCTTTTCTTTTGAAAATAAATTATTCATGAAGCTCTCTGCCTCATTCCCAAATGGTTAGGTTTAAACAATTGCTTAAAGTGCTGTTTTTAACTGAAGAACACATTATTCATAAAGCCTGCAGCCCAGGAAACACTTACTTGCTAACTGGTCATTTTCATCTGATCAATGACTTCACAGCGATTAAACAGACCACAGTGGAATGTGCTTCCAGCACGAGGCCAGTGGCATTAAGAGCCTGCCTCCCATAAACAAAGCAAGTTGGTTAATGGTCACTTTATGCTCCACATATTACCCTGAGAATCTATCACGGTGTGGCTTAGTCAACCTTGTCTAAGATGATCTGGGGTCCTAAGCACGGTGGGAACCTTCCTGTAACAGGTTAATGGATCAATTTATTTATTTCAACTTTGTTCTTTTCAAGTTGAAAAACCACTAAAGACTTTCCAAACAATCAGCTCAATAGCCAGAGGGCGAGGCAATCACACTGGACCTGCTGATCTCGGCCCTTCTCAGTCATTCACATCTCCCAGCACAGTGCTCCGGCTCGTGGGCGGCACTGGGGCAGAGTCCAGCAAGACACAGAGCCTGAATTTCTCTCTGCGGGGTCTACATGTCCACCAAAATCTCAGGCTACCTTACACTGAAAAGCACAGCTGGGTTCCACTTTTTCTTAAACACAAACCCAAAACAGTCCAAATAACAACAACTACTACTATTACAAAGGATTCCATTTAAAAGCCTAGGCCACCCTCACTTGTTGATATGTATTCTCAAATTTCTCATAAAAAAATGTCACTAACTTTAGATCTCACCATCCCTCCTCCCCACAAATCCGGAGGAATTCTCTTTTCAAATTAGCATCTTTCAAACACTAACCCTCTAGCGCAGAGTAACCAAGCATGACGAAAATCAGAGATTCGGGAGTCTAATGATCCTCGGTAACCATGTCTGTCTAGAGGGGCATATGACTCTGACAATTGAGATGAAGAGTGCGATCTTGCTAATCACAAACTTCACATTTTAGGGAAAGAGGAAGTTTTACTTTTGTTGAATTTCAAGTCATGTGCAATAGGGCCAAAAACACAATGTTGTCCCTAATGTAAGGAAGGACAAGTTTTACAATCTCTGACGATTCTCTCTGCTCTCCTAGTACCACTCCTAATGACACCGTTGAAAGTAAGGATCTGGAGTCTCCGCGTCAGTCGCCACACTGCTGCCAGGCAACTCTGTGCAGAAAACAAGAACGTGCACTCTGGCCCTGACTGCCCTAGTTCAAAGCCTCACTCTGACACCAAACAGCTGTGTGGCCTCGGCCGAGTCATCTCACTTCTCTGTGCCTGTTTCCTCCGGTGCTAAGGAAACATGATGGTACCAGCTTCATGGGGCTCTTGTGAGGATTAAATGGCTTATGAAATGCAGAACCCTAAGACCAGAGAGCAGTGTGGAGTATCTGAATGAACGCTCGCTGGAACCTGACACAGCTCACTCTCCACTAGCTGTGTGGCCCTGGCTCACCTTCTCGCATCCCAGTTTCTTCATCTGTAAAACAAGCAGAATATTTTCCTCACAGCGTGGCTAAGTCACACTGCGTGTAATAAGTGGTGGGCACAGAGTCTAGTCCACAACACGTTCTCCATACGCACAGTGATCAGAACTGAACACCTGTTCACACCATTCTCTACTTCGTGCAAGAATCTTTGTGTCTGAATAAACAATATGCCACACGCTTACTCAGGACACAAACCCTGGGCCATTCCAATTTGTGGGTGCTAATTCAAAAATTTCAGAAATGCTTGGTACTACTATTTTTGGAAATCTCTTAAACGTATCCTGCGTGACACCATGGCTGTGATTCAACAAAAAATATGTTCAATGGTTATTTGCAGATGGATAATTGCAAAATGAAACTGAAGCGCATGTATATTTTTAAGGTATCACTTCTGCTTTTGTTATCAGGTTACATTTACAGGGGAGACTTCGGCTCAGAAAACACTTGTGTCTCATGACTCTTATACTGGGAGGTCGGAATGGGCCTTCAGCTAACAAGTATTTATGATTACAAGAATCCTAGTACTCAAAGCTGAAAGGAACCCAACCCCCGTATCTTAGTGATGGGTGGAACCCAGTGACAGTAAGTGGTAGACCGGGGGTCATATAATTACCAATGGCAGAGGTGGGGCGAGGATCTTGCTTCGCTTCTGGCTCCAAGGCCATCTTTCTTCCCACTCGAGTATTAGAAGGCTCCCCAATGCAGACATTCTGTGAATCTAGAGTTGGCACTGTCTTAGACACCAGTTACTATTCTGTGTTTATCCACAGTATGATATGTCTACACACACACACACACACACCACACACACGGTGCAATGAGAGACTCTGTAACAGAAATTATAACAGAAAAGTCCTCTTTGCTGGGACATGGTAAAACTAGATTTTAAAATGTTTGATGATACTTAAGTCAGTGTATGGCACATTACTATTTTAATATCTTGGATTATTTTTTAGTTTATGTGCCTTCAAAACATTTTAGAGAAATGTTTTTCTTTTAGTTATTTTTCAGGGTAATATAATCATAGTAAAAAGGGTTAGCGCTTTAGGGGAAAGTTTCACAATTTCAGTGTGAGCAGGGAGGGGTGGGGCCTTAAGTGCCCACGAGTCACCATCTACTGTCACGGGGCCACCACTGTTTAGCCCAGCAGGGATTCAGGAGCGAGCAAGAGAGCCCTGACTAACGACCAGAGAAGGAAGAGAAGCCTCCGTTCCGGCGGCAATGGGCATCACGCACAGAGCTCAAAGTGGGCGAGACGGCAGCGAACAGGGGTGGCTATGTCTAGGGTGGTCAGGAAGGCCTCTGAGGCAGCACTGAACTACATGGCGCCTGCAGAATTGTTAGAGTCTCTCTAAATTTCCTCCTGGAAACTAGACAGAGAAACTAGAACAGTGAGAAGTAGATGAAATCTTCAGTAAAACTTGATTTAAAAAATCCCCCACAAACCACAGAATACAGGTGTGCAGGACTGCACAGGGTCAACAGCTGTGAGGCTGGGTGGTGGGAGGGAAAAGGGACAACTGAGTGGCCCCAGGGCCACAGATCCCCAAACCACCAGGAAAATCTCCTCCAAAAAGAGGGGCCCCACCTGAGCAGGAGCCCTGCAACCTGGGGCTGGGAAATGCTGGCAAATCGAGTGCATCTTCTCAGTGTCTGAGAAAGAAAGCTCACAAACGCTCACAGGGGCTCCTCAGGGGCTCAGGAGGGCTGGCCAGTGCTGCCTGGTCCACAGAGCCATCCGGCAAACACTCCACTCAGAAGGCAGCCCTCCTGCTGAGGGCACGCGCTGGGAACGGCCCTCACATGAAGCAGGAATCAAAGCCCCAAAAGGTAGGTGGGTGGGCCATCCAGAGCAAGCGCCAAATGGCAAACAGCATCAAAGGCCGGGCAGCCAGCACCCTTGAAGGCCTGCAAAGCATGGAGCTCTGAGAGGCAGACCAGCGCCTAGGTCCTTTATGAGATGGGGAGGCCACCCTGGCTGCCACACTCCCCCCACAGAACAGGAGGTCTCCCCCCAACACACACACAGGGACACGTTAGAAATGCGACCCCGCCCCACTCAATACAAGAAAAAAAGGTAGAGGGAACAGACTAAGCCATGAAAAAGTGACCACAAGCAGATGAAAACTAACCAATCATTTCAAAATGAGCTAAAAGAAATTAAGGGAAAACAGCCAAGGGTTTGAAAGAACAACACAAATCAGAAGTTCTCAGAAGCGAGACAGCTGGACAACAAGAGCATATAAAATGAGAGCTAACAAAATTCAGCAAAATGTGAGAAATATTCTTTAGAAATCAGACCAAATTAAAAGAAACATCAGAGCAAAGGGACATCACAGAAAGCACAGTAAAAGGAATGCAGGCAAGAAGGAGACAAGAGAGGGATGTAAGAATCCGATGCATCGTGTGGAGCTTGTTCGGATGCTGGTAAAGCAAACAAACCGTAAAAGGACATTTTCAAGACAACTGGGGAAATGTGAATAAGAGCTGAGTGTTACATGGTGTGAGGGAATTACTGTCAATTTTGTTAAGTGTGATAATGACACTGTGATTATAAAGTAAATGTCCTTATTTTGTAGAAACAAGTATTCAGGAGCAAGATGACATGGTGTCAGAGATTCGCTTTCAAGAGCTACAGTGGAAACAATTAAAAAAAATACTTTGATTTATTCTTGGTTGTGCTGGGTCTTTGTTGCTGTGTGAAGGCTTTCTCTAGCTGTGGAGCACGGGGGCGCCCCTCTAGCTGCAGTGTGCGGGCTTTTCACTGTGAGGAGAGCAGCTTTGTGCTCCTGGTGGAGCACGGGCTCTAGCGCACAGGTTCAGTAGTTGTGGCACACAGGCTTAGCTGCGCTGACACCTGTGGGATGTTCCCGGATCAGGGATCGAACCCCTGTCTCCTGCACTGGCAGGCGGATTCTGTACCACTGAGCCACCAGGGAAGCCCTGCAGCAGAAACAATTTTAAACAATGAAAAAAAGGAAAAGGAAAGCATGGCTGAATATTGGTGATTTTGGATTTAGGGGACTGTCCCATGGAGTTCATCCTACTACTCTCTTATTTTACATATATTTGAAACTTTAATGGGGGGAGGGGGCACCTGTCCCATGATCAGGGGAGGGCAGAGCAGGCAGGCAGAAGGAACAGTGCTGAGGCTCAAGGCAGAAATGAACTTGGTAGCTGGGGTGGGGGTGCAGCGGCTAAGAGGAGAGAGGTCATGGGGGAGGTCAAGGGTGAAGTGGATGGAGCTGAAGCTACGGAACCAAGCAGGGGCCACATTATGTAAGCCTGGCCTTTGTCGACCCAGAGAAGGCGTCTGGAATTTATTCTTAAAGTGATGGGAAGCTCCTCATTAGGGACAAAGTTGAATTTAAGTTGGAAAAACACTGTGTAGGGACAAGAATGGAAGCAGGGAGACCAGTGAGGGGTTTGCAGGGCTCCAGGTGTGACTTGGACCCCATCAGTGGTGACAGAGACAAGGGTGGGGTGTAAGATACGATTTGGAGATACTGCTGGTGGACTGGAGTGGGGGAAAGGAGGAGAGGAGGTGAAGAAAAGACATGTTCCTTCTTGGACTGTGGTCATCATAATGATCTCTCGCATAGTAATCTTTCCTCATAAATGAGAAGAAAATTTCCCAGTTCTTTCTGGCTATCTCTAAACAGTGCTCCATGCCAAGGGCCTTCTTTCTCTAAAAGAAATCTTCAAAAGCACTGTCAGATTTAAATCACCATCAGAAGTCTGACTTACACGTACCTGGCTCAGGCCACTCCTTATATACGAAAAATGAGACCAGAAACACGCAGACTACGGAGGTGAGCGACAAGAGAGAGGAGACTGCAAGGCTCTCCACGCTCTCTCTTTAAAAACAATTCCTACGCTGGCAATTACTGTCTTCTGCCCAAGCACTTTGGGTCTAGTACAGATGACTTCTACTTGGATTTGTTCACAAATCTAAAGGCTTCACATATAAGAGGTCTGAACCACTGAATACTTAATTAGATACTTTTGGAGGAATGAATACAACAACGATCTGTCCTTTTTCTTGTTAGAGCAAGTCCTCAATACAAAACAGTATCGTAACAGGCGTTAACTCATTCCCCTGTCATATACCGATTCTCAGAAATCAGCTGCACTGAGAATAGAGAGAAAGTCAGGGAAGGATGCCTGTGCACTCAAGGGAGAAAGAACAGAAATGCCCTCCAGGCAGCAAAGAACAGTGAACTCCAGTAATAAGCTCCTCAAAAGCCAGGCCCTCCTCCTGAGGGTGCCGAAGTCTCAGGCGACACATCCACGTCACCTCTGCGCTGAGTCCTCCTCAGAGCGCAGCACTGGGCGCGGCGGGCGCTGCAGACACAGAGGGCTCAGTACACGAGTAAGTGCAGTCTTGGACTCTAACGGCCCTCCTCCCCGAACGCTTCAAGTCCCTGCGCTGAATGCAGAGAGGCTCAGCTAAGAGCAGTGCTCCAGAGGATGCAGATCAAGAAAACCCTGGGTGACATCTTGGGAAGAACTGGTGTACCACAAAAGCAACAGCCTGGGCGCTGGGCACCCTCCACTCTACTCAGAAAATCGGGAACAAACTAAGCACCAACGTAGAGAGAGGAGATAGTAGGAAACATATGATGCACTCAGGGCAAGTTTTTCAGGAGAAACGTGAAAGAAATGGGTCATCTCCCAGCCACTAAGTAAAAAGGGACTGTGGGCACAAAGGTTAAGGCCAAGAGGATGAGCTGGATACCAGTCTATCAAGAAGCAAGGGGGCCACAGTGTCTAAAAGTTTCCAGATCTTTATCAGGAAAAGAATAAACAGCTGCAATAGTCCAAATACAAGTGGGGCCCTTAAGAACACGTACTTCATTGTTGTGAAGCATTTTAAAATGATAAAATTAAGCCTAAATGTATGAAGTAAGAATGTTCAAACACAAGTAATCTAGTATCCACCTGTAAAGGAATTTTAAAAACAGCATGTCATAACAGAATCAACCAGCAAGAATTTAGAAACAAACCTCATGGCTTAAAAAAATTGGGAAGTTTTTTCCAAAGAAGACATACAGATGGCCTAGAGGCACACGAAAAGATGCTCAACATCACTGTCATTAGGGAAATGCAAATCAAAACCATAATAAGATACCATCTATCAGAATGGCTATTATAAAAAAGACAACACATAACAAGTGTTCATGAAGATAAGGAGAAAAAGGAAGCTTGTTACACTGCTGCTGAGGGTGTAAACTGGTGCAGCCACTGTGGAAAACCATGCGGAGGGCCCTCGAAACTCTCAAGAGAGGACGACCACAGGGCCCGCCAATGCCGCGCCTGCATATCCAGCCAGAGAAAATGAAAGCACTAATTAGAGAAGGTCTCTGCATTCCTGTGTTCGCGCCAGCATAGTTACCAGCAGCCAAAACAGGGGAGCAACTGCTCATCAACAGATGAGGGGACTGAAAGGATACTGTACGTACATCCACACACACGCATGCACGCACGCACACAGAGAGGAGTATTAGCCATAGAAAAGAAACGAAAGGAGAAAGAAACCTTGCCATTAGGGACAACACGGATGGACCTAGAGGGTATTATACTAAATGATTTCAATTATCTGAAGACTCTAAAAAGAGCAAAAAAAATGGACAAACAAAAGACAAAAACAAGAGTTATAGATGCAGAAAAAAACAGGCATTTGCCAGAGGGGAGAGTGGTGGGAGGAGGAGAGAGGTGAGGGAGACGAAGACACACAAACTTCTAGCTGCAAAATAAGCGAGTCACAGGTCCGAAACGTACAGTGTGGAGGGCACCTTTTTATGGTGAACATTCTGCAACCAGAACGACAGTGGTGATCATTTTGAAATGTATAGAAACATCAAATCACTATGCTGTGTAAGAGGAACTAATGGTGCTATTGATCAATTATAGGTCAACAATAAACTTACAGAAACAGAGATCAGATTTGTGGTTACCAGAGCAGGGGGTTAGGGGAGAGAGAATTGGATGAAGGTGGTCAAAAGGTACGAACTTCCAGTTACATTAGGGATGTAGTGTAGAACATGATAAATATAATTAACATGGCTGTTATAGATATTAAAGTGGTTAAAAGAGTAAATCCTGAGAGTTCTCATCACAAGGAAAAAAATTTTTTTCTCTTTCCTTAATTTTGTATCTATATGACATGACGGATGTTCACTAAAGTTACTACGATAATCACTTCATGGTGTATGTAAGTCAAATCACACCTGTACACCTTAAACTTACAAAATGCTATATGTCAGTTACATCTCAATAAAATATGGAAAGAAAAAGATTAAGAATTTTTTCCAAAACTGCTGATATATTTTTCTGTATTAAAATGCATAGAGAGCTAATTACTGTTGCAGAAACGACTTAACGAATCAGCAACAACCTTCATGGGAGTTCCCTGGTGGTCCAGCGGTTCAGAAGGCACTGTCACTACCAGGACCCAGGTTCAATCCCTGGCTGGGGAACTAAGATTCCACAAGTTATGCGGCAGAAAAACAAAACAAAACAAAAACCAAAAACCAAAACTTCAAACACTCAAATGCTCAGACCAAGAGGATAACTGACATTAATCACAAACCACCTTCCTCTCATCAGTTTCCACCTGGAAAAATCCCAAGCTCTATCTCTACTTTCTTGCTTCTGTAATGATCTGTTCACTCCCTCTTTCTTTCTCGTGTCAGAAGTCATCTCCCGTGGGAGGGTAAATCCTAATTAGTCTGACTCTAACCACACACGATTCCGGGTCCCTGGGCAGTGACCTAGATGGCAGGGGGCATTTGTGTGACCTGTGACCTTTCGGCCAATGAGACTTGTGGTGAAATCGGCTGCAGGGCTTTTGGGAAAGGTCCCCTTTTTCCTAACAGGAGGTGCGAGAATAGGCAGGCCCGCCCCCATCGCGCCTTCACCTTGTCTGCAGCTGTCTCGCACCCGTGAAGGGAGACGGCTGTGGAAGGCTGAGAAGGCAGTCTGGAAGGATGATATCCCGCTACTGAACTACGGTTTCCCTGGATTCCAAGATAATTCTTCCCCCACATTTAATTATCTTTCAAATCAGATGTCTTTTATTCAGGAGTATGTCATAGTTTAACTGGCAGAGACGATTCTCTTTCAGTGGAATGTAACATGAGGATACATCTTGCCACTGGTGGCCTCCTAGCTTTGATTAAATACAATGCGCCACAAGCGGGCCCCTCAAGGGGCGCCTGTCAGTGCAGGAGATGCGAGAGACTTGGGTCTGACCCTGGGCCGGGAAGACCCCCTGGAGGAGGAAATGGTAACCCATTCCACTATTGTTGCCTGGAAAATCCCATGGACAGGGTAGCCTGGCAGGCTGCAGTCCATGGAGCCACAAAGAGTCGGACATGTAAATACGTGAGCAAATACACACACAGACCACAGTGCACTCCCCAGAGCTACTCCATCTTAGAACCTTTTATAATGAATTGTCCTGTGATAGACAGACTGTCATACTGCTTAGGTTAGTTCACTGGGGTTTCCGATACTTGTGGAGAAGGTACCAGGTGTAACTGATGTACAGCTGTCCCTGTGTAGCCAGAGGGCTGGTTCCAGGATTTCCTCAGACACCAAAATCTGCAGGTGCTCAAATCTCTGATGTAAAATGCTGCAGTATCTACATACAACCTCCTCGCATCTCTTGTATACTTTAAACCATCTCTAGATTACTTAGTATCTAATACAATATAAATGCTATGTAAATAGTTGGAAATAACAATGTAAATGTTAGGTTTGCTTTGGGGAACTTTCTAGGATTTTTTTTTTTTTTCTCCTCTGAATATTTCCAGTCCCCAGTTGGTTGAATCTGCAGACGCAGAGGGCCTACAGTACAGATCAAACAGGAATGACCTGGGGCACCGAGGTGGTACCGGTCCATACACTGATTTCCATTCTTTTCCACCTGTACTACCAGTAGGCTAGCTTGTTAGCCACCCCATTCAATCAGGATGTGTGATTATCTCTAACCATGTAGTCAAGGTTTTGTTTTGTTTTACAGTGAGGAGGGGGCCTTAGAAGTTGTTGAATTTAATTATTTCATTTAAAAAGTGAGAAAACTTAGGCCCAAAAGGAAGTGACCTGTCCAAAGACACAGGGCCTGTCAATGACAGAATCTGAGAGTGCTGACTGTGATCCGGGCTGCCTGGCACACCCACTGGGGCCTGCTGTGCCCACGTGCCCAAAGGTGTAGTGCAGAAGAATGGGGCTTCACCCAAGCAGTGTTTTACTGTAAATTCTCGCCCCAGTTCACCTCCCGGGCACTACTGCTGCACTGCGGGCTTCTCACCATGCCAACTGCGTTCCCGTGCCCATCCTCCATTTGTCCCTTCACTAGTCACTTCCTCAAGGCTGGCTTTCTACTATCTCGCCTGTTTTCCATCAGTTCAGAAGGGCACCTAGATTTTTTTAAAGACCAGCCAGGGAGAACTGTGCAAGTCAGGTATAAAAATTTTGGTGAGAGGGGGTGATCAATGAGACCTAAGTGATTTTCTGTCTTGAGATGCTTGGTTCTAAGTTTAACTCTCATCTATTTTCATGCTGACCTTTAAGCCAATGTAAAAAGCCATAAAAAGAAACTTAATTACTTTGCAGTCATTCCTAAAACTTGTTTTGGTTACTGTTATATTTTTTATCCTTTAAATATGTGAGCTGGAGAAGGTTTGCTGAATACTCAAGTAAGTTTTTGTAGTATGTTGGAGCCTCTATTTTTTAAAAGGAACGTGTTGCCCATTTTGAATGATGGGCACTGAATAAATGGCAGGTCAGTATCACACCTCTACTAGGAGAGGTTCACCTAACTTTTAGTATTGTAAGCAGTCACTCCTCTGTGTCACAGAGCACATAGGAATGTGGTTAGTGGCCCATCCGGACCACGTCACTTCTCCTTTAAGCTTGCTGGCCAACCCCGCTGCTTATCACTTCCTCCAGCAGAGAGTGTGGCAGGAGCAAAGGCGAGCTCTGCTACCTGCTGATGCTGCAGCAAAGAGCGGGGCTCAGGAGGGTGGTCGTGTCCAGGTCTCAGGCGAGTCTGTGGGACTGGCTGCCCACTGTGGGTTCCTGGCTTCACACAAGAAAGAACGCACCACAGTAAAGTGAAAGCAGGCTTCTTTAGGGAGATGCACATTTCAAAGACAGAACGCGGTACGTCTCAGAAAGTGAGAGCAGCCCTGGGAGAAACACTCCAGACTGTGGGCCATCTCAGGTGAGAGACCCAGAAACGTGGGGTGGTCAGCTCTCACTGGCTGGGTGATTTCACAGGCTAATGAGTGGGAGGGTTATTCCAACCATTTGGGGGAAAGGGTGGAGATTTTCAGGAATTGGGACATTGCCCACTTTTGGACCTTCCAACTTGGACAGCCTTGGGACTGTCACGGTGCCTGTAGGTGTGTCATTTAGCCTAAGCTAATGTCTTATGATGAACACGGTAATGAGGCTCAAGGTCTAGTGGAAGTGGATTTGTCTGCCGCCCTGGATCTGGTTGATTCTCACCAGTTTATGTCACGTCCTCCATAGCTGTCACTGTTACAGTTGTGTCCCGCCCCTAGAACACCAAGGAAAGAATGAGAGAGAAGAAAGGAAACCAAAAGGACCACAAGAAAGTACACGCTTGATAAAAAAAATCCCGAGTTCTTACCCAGTTGCTGATTCTAACGGTTCGAGCAAGTATCTCTTTGTTACTGTTGCTCAGTCACTAAGTCCGCTTGGCTCTTTGGGACCCTGTGGACTGCAGCACGCCAGGCTTCCCTGTCCTTCACCATCTCCCACAGGTCGATCAGACTCATGTCCATTGAGTTGATGATGCCATCCAACCACCTCATCCCGTCACTCCCTTCTCCTTCTGCGCTCCATCTTTCCCAGCATCAGGGTCTTGGTTTCAGTTTAAAAAGTAGCTGTGTCTAGAGTCATTCATTTTTAAACCGACGTTTACCACATCCTGAACAATTACAAGCACTGGGGGCACAAAGATGAACATGAAGAACCCCTGCCCTCAAAGAGGTCACAGCACAGAAAGGCAAGGAGAAGCGCCGACACAGAGAAACGGACGAGACGAGGAATCACACAGACAAGAAACATGGCGGCATGGCGAGGGTATAGATGTCTTTGGAATCAACTGGGCGCAATGGACAGGAATTCACTAGAACTAAAGGAAAACAGGGCGTTCATTGGCAGGACACCGAGAAGTCTCTTGCAGACCCAAGTAACAGGAAAGCTGCCAGTGCTCCAAGCGAGAAGGCCTAGGAACGAGGGGCTGCTAAGGATCTAGGCAGCATCTCCGTCTCTCTGTCTCAGGGCCAACAATCACCCCACTCAGCAGGGTCTGTGATGGAAGAGCAGGGTGTGAGGTTGGCAGCTCCTCTAGGAAGGGGCGTGAGGGCCGAGCAATCGGTGGAGGCAGTAACTGTCACACCCAGGAGACAGAAGGTTCTATAAGAACATGAGTGATATTATAGAGAGGAGTTAAAAGAGATCTTAGAACTGTATTTGTTCAACTTCTTAGTCAGAAGTGAAGAATTGGGGGTAAATTCAAGTCTTGTGGGCCCAAGGTCACCGGCTAAATTCAAAGAGCCCAGAAAGGACCAGCTTCTGGTCTCTCATTTTGCCCAGGAATATAACCACACCCCTGCTCTAAAATGCTATGACCCCAGAGATTCAGTTATTTCCTCATTATCCTAATCAGTTGATAAGTTATGAGCTTAAAATCAAAGGCCAAGAGAGACAGAGAGAGAGAGAGAGAAAAGACAAAAATGAAGATAGACATTGGGCAGGGGGGATATTAGCTTATTTTAATATTGGGATAAGTGACAGGATTAATCCCAGGTTCCTGAATACTAGTCCTGAAACCAACTGTGAACAAATGTTATCACTAATTCAACCTCCCATTACTGACAAGCCTTGCCAATGAATTAAAACCAATCCTGCTGGGAAAAAGAAGGCAATCTAGGCAAGTGAGCAAAGCAATACCTTCAAAGTCTGTTTTCTTCCTTGATAAGCTGACCTTTTGACCAATTTGCCTCATCCCTTGCTTTAAGAAAAAAATCTGTGAATACAAACTTTACAGTGATTATGGAAATAGCTACCAAAAAGACACCCAACCAAATAACAAATGAGCACAACAATGAACTAAGGCGGTTATGAATGTACCCACAGTGCTGTTATCTAATCAGGAAAGACTGGGAAACAGACCATTATGCTTTAAGAACACTGTAATTATAAGAGAGACCTTCCCCCTTTTGCTCGCCCAAACCCCAATCACAACACAGTCATTTCAAGATTCAACTTGCAGGAGCTCCATTTAAACAGGAAAAGCACTAATTGGGACTCCAGCAGCAGCTGTACTACTTTGATGTCAGTTGCAGGGATGAACTTGAGCAGAATTCTTTATGGCCCTGCCAAGCCAGAGTCAGGAAGGTTGTTAACCCTTAGGCCGCTTGTTATTCCATCACGGTTTCTGAGACCCTATTCGGAAGCTGCTTCTGCAGGAACGACTCTCACGAGGTACACCCTGTCACAGGGGTCTCTGCTCTGCGACGATCACACAGCAGTCAGGTGGCAACTGAGTAAGTCTGTCCAGTACGGAAGCGACAGCTTTAGGACCCAAGGCAGTCAGGTCAAAGCCTGGCTTCTTGGAAGAAGGACTGAACTGAAAGCTGGAAAATGTGGTCTCCATTCGCCTTAGCTGCTGTAGCCTTACACAGTCTTTCTGGGTCTTATTTTCTTTGACTGTAAAAGTGAGTTGGTCAGGTACGGGGATGGACGGTGCTGGTGGCCGTATGGCAATGTGCATGCACTTGACACCAATCAACGGTGCACTTAAAACTGGTTAGGATGAGAAACTTTAGTTCATGTGCATCTTACCACGATTTTTAAAAAGGAGAAAGATCCAAAAAAAATAGTAATTTGGATCAGATAATTGCTAAGGCATGTTCCAAATCCTTAGAACAATCAGGGCCACGTGGTTTATCCAGCCCACCTGTGCAGGCTCTCGGGTGGGGCTCTGCCCCTGGCCCCTGAAGAAGGGCTCTCCCCTTCCCTGGGAGCTTCGGACTGGGCTCCTGTGGGGATTCTGCGACCCACTCCACCCTTCAGCTCCCCAAGAGTCAGGGCTGTTCTAGGCCACAGGAAGGACCTAAGCTGTTTCAAAAATGAACGTTCCTAACAAAAAATGTTAAATTTCAATTTAAAAATAATCAGAAAAATAGGTGAATTGGTCATTATTGAAGGATGCTAGAGAATCAACTTTATTCTGAAAACAAGTGAATACATGGAAATCAAGCATTTACTCTGCCTCTTATATAAGCTGCACCAGTCTATCTTGGGGTTGGAAAAATCACCTGAAGGAAATGGCAACCCACTCCGGTATTCTTGCCTGGAAAATTACATGGACAGAGGAGCCTAGCGGGCTATAGCTCACGGGGCCACAGAGAGTCAGACACGACTGAGCAGCTGAGCACACGTGAACACAAGGGCTAACTAAACAGTTGACACAGCAGAGGCTGTCTTCATAGAAGCATCCCAGCCAGCAGACGAACAGGAATGATGGCATTCATGTATCACCTCTCTGTGCCCTCATGAATCTGGACACAGAACACCAACAGCTAGTGACGTCATCAAGAAAGAGAGAGACAGCCACGCATTTCGTGCCTCCTGACGGAAGACAAGGCCATAGATGAAGCAGCCTTAACAAGCAAGTCAAACACGCCAACCAAGCTTCTTGATCCAACTGCCAATTTATACACCGCACAGAGGAGACAGATACATATATTATCTATACAGATGATATACAGAGGATAGAGAAACTTGATCAAGGAAACCACGGGGATGCAATCAGCAAAATCCAGACCACGGGAAACTAGAGGATAAACAATCTGGTCTCCTCAACACCAGCAACAGAATTGGGGGAAGAAGGAAGGAAGGAAGGAGAGAATGGAGAAAGAACTGCAGACTGAGACACACACAGGAAAGACACACCAGCCAATCACAAGATGCGGATTTTATGCCGCTCCCGATTCAGATGAACTGGTCAACGACAGCTGAAATGACTCGTGAGACAACTGGAAATTTGGACACTATTCTTAATTTTATTTTAAATAAGACAACAGGTTTGTTGTTTTTTTAAGACTTTATGTATCTCTATACTTTGAAGATACATACTATGGAGAAAATGATATGTCTTAGATTGCTTCAAAGTAATACAAGGCTGCTGGGGTTACACTTGAGTTAATTACCATTACCTCTACTTTTGTGTATGTTCAAAATTCTCCATTAAAAAGTTTTGTTTTTTTTTAAATAACACTAACAAAATTATTGGGGAAGAACTGGTAGAGGACAGATAATTTTCAGGGCAGTGGAAATATTTTGTATGATACTATAATAGCAGACACATGTCATTATACATTTGTCAAAACCCACAGGATATATAACCCCGAGACTGAACTCTTTATAAACTATGGATTTGGGGTGATAATGAGGTGTCAGTCTAGTTTCTTCCATTCTAACAAACATACCAGTCTGGAGGGGGACAGGAAGTGTGTGGGAACTCTCTATACTTATTGCTCAGTTTTGCTGTGAACCTAACACTGCTATGAGAAAATTAAGTTGATTAAAATAATAATAATAAAAGACCATTTCAGGCACAGTTCTACGTGACCCTCAGAGCCCACAGTACTAGCCTGCACTGGAGCTCAAACGGGCTGCTCCTTAGAACAATCACGGGTCTGAATGAGCCACTTCAAGAGGGCCCAGCATTCAGCTTTTAATTTTATATATAAAGAACTTCCAGCGAAGAAAATTCTATTGCTTTTAAAATAACTAGATCATCTCTACTCTCTCCCCCACAATCCATGCACACCACATCCCTAAAATTTATGGCTCTGTGGTGTGCACAGGTTGTTTATATCACAAAACCCTAAAAGTCACGTCAAAGAGCCCTACACACAGAAATGAATTACAATCCTAAGCTCTACATGCACTGGATCACTGAGCAACAGCGATGCGGGGACCATCTGGGACGTGAGCCTGAACGGGAGAATGATGTCCGCAGAGGTTACGGCTGTCACCAGCGTCACTTGCCTATTCTGTCTCCCTCCCACCCAGGCCTTGGGCCTCAGGCGCTCCCCTGAGTGTCCTATGGCTCTCTGGTGGCGGAGGCCTAGAGGCTGTGGCCACCCGATCTAGGTCAAACAATGGGACCCAGCACCTTCCTTTCGGCCCCGTCGTTTTAAAGAACGACATCAGACCAACCAATGAATTAAGACAGATAAGATCCAGGGCATCTTGGGAATCTCTGGTTTTAAACAGATTAGGAAGTTTAACCAATGCTTGTGTATCTTCCTTCCTGCATTAGAGGCATACAATAAATATGAGGAGATATTTGGTTTATTCAATTAAGTTGTGTTACTTACTTGCTACTAACATGTAAAAACTGTTCTTTTAAAAACCCTGGATTTTAGTATTGAAACAAGATCAATACATGTGGGCTTCCTGCTATCTGCTACCCCCCTGCCCCGCCCAGTGCCTGGGACGCAGCAGTTACTCAATGAAGAAAGAAGTGGAGCTTTGGTAGGAGCTTTGGTATGCGAAGCCTGCTTATCAAGTGGCACCACCTGGAAACACACCTTCCTCAGTGGCCCAGCCCCTTATCCCAGAATACTCCTCACCTTCAATCGGGACCCTGCTACGTACGTCCTTGCAGAGTAACACCTGCCCTAGAAGACAGAGGGACGGAAGAATGAACAGACAGACCAGAAAATCTACCTCGCCCACAGGATTCTCTAGGGTCCTTTTTCTCAGAACGTTAAGCTACTGGGTCTGCCCAAACTGACATTTCAACTTTTTATTAAAGAAAACATAATAAAGCTATTTGCATCTCCATTTCAGAATCCCAGCTCAAACTGTAACTATTTCTTTAAACGACTTTTGGTCTGCAAATTGCCAAAAGTACAAACACAACACTAACAAGAAAATCGCTGTTTCTTGTGGGAGGCAGATGTACAAAACGGCCTTTTACAAGTGGGCAGAGGGGACGGGAGAGGAGAGAAATCGAGCTGCTGCCTAACAAGAGCCACAGCACAAAACTGCTTCTGAAATGAACCAGTCACCTAATTCATTAAATATCAAATGCTGGACCAGGCAAAAATTTCCTCTCCTTCAGAGGCACACCTGGGTTTGACCCCCAAACACAGACTACTGCAATCAGCAGAAGACTGCGCCGATGAAGAGATTCTAGCGTTGGCGAGAGCTGGAGAGCCTGGCAGGCACCAGCTCCCTTTCACAGGAAGCTATTTCATGTGTCGGCACCGTGTCTCTCCATAAAACAAATGGGACCTTAGGGCAGAAAGGTAAGGGGCACAAAATAACACATCACTCTTCAGTTACCAGGAAGAGCCTGACAGGAGACAGTTCTGCTTCCCAATTAGTTCCTAAAAATCAGTGCACAATATTCAATCATTTTGTGAATTTTGCTCTTCTTGGAAACTCTCTCTTGAGAATGACTTTTGACTGTTTGGTGGAAAAGCTGTATAGAGACATGACCCTGCCTTGTACCATTGTTTCAAAAAGGCACAAGAGAGTCTGAGCTTTAACTAGTTCACTGCTGTTAAGGAGAACCTTCTTAGTTCAATGAATTCCGACACTTCTCGCAGGAGACAGCATTCAGCAAAGACACAATTTAATTCCTTGTTAGTGGAAGAAACAGTTCAATGGAGCAGATTAGGAAATAAAACCCTGGAGGAAGAGTTTCAGTCACCTAAATTGTTTGACAGAATCTGCACATTTTAAAAGCAAGGATTAAATCCCAGGTTTTCACCAGAAGTCAGCATAGCTTTTTTTTTTTGGTGCTATTATAAATGGAATTGTTTTGTTTTCTGGTTGTTAATTGCTAGTTTACAGAAATACAACTGATTTGTATTGATTTTATACCCTGAGACTTCGCTGAATTTGTTTATGAGCTCTAATTGCTATTAACAAGTGACCCTTGCTCTAGTCCACACTTTCTTTCATCCGGATTTAACTGCTGAAGAAACCAAGCAACTGGGACTTGCCCAAGGTTCTACGGCCTCTTACAGCTGAGCTTCCACTCAGCTCAGCACTCCAGCTCACCCCCTCTCAATTGAACTCAGTTCTTCCCAGTGTAATATATACACACAAATTCCAGTGAATTCCCTCTACAAAGCCTCCTGTCCCTCCTGCCAACCTCCCTGTCTCCACCTCCTGATTGCCTTCTCTGAGTCAAGCCCAGCTGGACTCTGACCCTGACCCTGGCCCTCAGCTCTGGCCGCCTGCTTGCAGAGAGACCTCTCAATAAATGAAACCACCAGACCCTTTACTCACACCCTCCTATCTGGAGAAGAGAACCACTGGGGGCATCCACCACCTCTGTTCCCCCTGCCCCGATGCTGGCGACCCTGGTCCCCAATGAGAGCCCTGGTCTCAGGCCTCCCAGAGCTCTGCACACATGGTCTGGGCAAGGTCAGACCCTTTGCTTACAACACACCTTCCAGGAAAGCAGGCAAATTCAGAATGCAAGCCAGAAATATTTCAGGGGTTCCCCCTCCTTGGAATCTGATTTTCATGCTCACAGAAAGGCAGCCTCAAAGGTGGGACTCGAATCTCCAGATTGGAGAAGCTCTAGCCTAGCTTTCTTCATCAAGAGCTAAATCTGGACATGGTTATCATTTCTCAAAGCAGCAGGGCTCCTAATTGCGACAAAGAACACCACTGAAATTGTTACCCAAAATATAAATATGATTTCAGAGCTGTTGGCGAGGACTCACATTTTGTGACTATATGAAACTTAATTTCACACCTTGTATAAACATTTGCTCATTCACAGCAATTGTTGCAAGTTCTAAGGAAAACCACTATTTGTTTAGCTAAATTACAATAAATCACATGCTTCTGATTTCTGCACAGGGTGATAGCTAAAGACGTTTTCCCTCAAAACTGCAATAAGACGAGCGTAAGCTCCATGCAGTCTGGGCCCATGTGCTGACATGAAACGAAAATACCGTCTCCAATCATGAAGAAGTCAAACACATAAGAAAATGCACAGATGATCCCAAATGCCTTTCTCCCCAGTCTGTTTATTTTAAAATGTGGCCATTTGTGAGAAACACGCCTAACTCATGCGCACAGCACAGCTCTTCTCCACTGACTTCTCCAAGGAGAAGAAATGACTAGTTTCAAAGCGGAGGACCAGAGAGGGCTCACAGGATTTACAACCACCTGGGCGGCTAAGGCTGCTCTGCAGACACAATGGCAGGAAGGCGATTCACCATCTTGACCCAACCATACAGTAAGGCTACAGCATGAGGAGGGTGGGCTACGGTCGGCCTTGTGGGCCCAGGATCATCGCTCTACCACCCAGAGGCAGCAAGGGGAGCTCAGAGGCGGGGCACGATGCCGGGCAAGGAATTAGCAGGCTTTCAGACAAGAACGGGCCTCCGAATTCCAACCACATCCGACCACGGATCTGTTTTCTTTCCACTTTATTTTGAAGTGGTAGGGAAGGTGAGAAAAGGGATTCCAATCAGGAGGAAAGCATTTGCAGAAAAGAGCTAATCATGCTTAGACCAAGCCCCCATCCCACTCAGATGTGCACGCGCCGGAGGCAGCAGCAGCAGCGGGAGTGGGCTCAGCGCGTGTGTTCTGCACTTCCTATGTCCTTCCTCATGCAGCAGCTGGCTGCGCTGATGGGCCCCGGTGGAACACTGTCATTTACACCCTTGTTTTGGCCAGTCCCTTCTCCTTAAGTCTGAGATGATTCTGTTACTTGCTTCAGCCCACAAAATGTGGCTGTACTTCAGTATAACCCGGTCTCCTCTTACTGCCTCAAGAATGTCATACTTTAGAAGGAAGAGTTGAAGATGCGTATACAGAATTTAGATGTAACAGCCAACCTGCCAAGTAAACATTCTCATTTCCTAATCATCCTGCAAACTTTTCCCTCACTAAATAGTTACTGTTAACTGCCTGGGAAGAGTCTCCTTTTATTTCAGCCGTAGTTTCTATTTCAAAGGCTGCCTGTATTACTTTACAAAATTGGCTTTGACTTTGGTGTGAGACAAATATACGGAAGTTTATTACTACATTAAACCTAGCTTTCCCTTCCAGTCATTAACAATGAATATTTTTAGCATCTAAAAATGTGCATCTCAGACAGATATGTAAATATTTAGCACCATCCTTTTGAGACTGTTAAGCTTTCATTTTCAATCACGGAGGGTATGTAAGTGTTTTCATTAATAGTCTAATTATATCGTATATTTTCACTCTGTGCAATATTTTGCTTCTATATTTGAAATAATTGAATTCATTGGTGCTAATAAATGTTCTAAATGGACATTTTAATAATTGAAATCAGCACATATTGTAGCCCTCAAAACGATCTATGAAACAAGAACGAATGTTTATGCTACACCGAGACAAAACTGCCCACGAGCAGCAGCTTGGCTCAAGGTCACATACCAGTTTAAATTCCTTATGTTGCTCCAACTGATTCTACCCTATCTGATTGGGGCCGGTTTTTTATCTCTAAGTTTTACCAACAAGACCCGCCATCTCCACTTGCTGTTCTGTCCCAGCTCCCCACTTGTCCTCACAGCCTTATAGTGACGCTCCCCATTCTTTGTACTCCTCTGCCTGGAACCCTTTCCCCACAGAGGCCCACAGGTCTAACCCTCGGCTTCCTGTGCTCAAATGTAACCAGCTCCAGGAAGTCTCCCCTCACCACTCCTTTCCGGCCAGCTCTCTCAGCTCTTCTGACACTGTATATGTTCTTTATTTACTACAGTAATTTCCTTCCACACACTCTCTGCTAAAATGTAGACTCCATGAGGGGAGGAAAGTTGTTGATGGAAGTATTCTGAGCACCTAGAACCATATGCACACATAAATCTACACAAACATACATATACTGGGTTGGCCATACATTTTTGGGTTGGCCAAAAAGTCTGCTTGGATTTTTGTAAGATCTTACTGAAAAATTCAAATGAATTTGTTGGCCAACCCAAGAGCTGGCATTCAGTAGCTATCTGTTTAACCAGGAATGACTTCTCTGCCGGGTACTATTCTAGGCTACAGCAGCGAAAAAGACAAACAGGGTCCCTCCTGCACAGAGATTTCAGCCCAATAATTTAAAAAAAAAAATTCAAAGTAATGCACCAATAAGAGAACAGCTGATGGTCTTGAGTCCTACACAGATAATTAAACGCTAGTATGACAGAGACTGACGGGAGAAGCTACTTTCAACTGCAGTCAGGGAAGGCCTCTCTGGGGTGACATTTCAGCTGAAGAACTGCACAGAAAGAAGACAGCAGACTCCCGCACATGCTCATCTGACTCCCTGTCTTCCAGCATGTCATGGGCTAGGGCAGGCACAGCCCCCCACTTACGCCGAGGCTCTGCTTCTCCCGGCACTTCCTGCCTTTATGCGGCCGGCACTCTGGCCCCAGGTTTACCTGTCATGGCCTCGCTCTGGACTGTACACTGTCGTTACGACCTTGCCCTCTGCAGCTATTTAGGCCATGTGCCTTGAACTCAACTTCTCTGGTATTTCTATCACAAACCTACTTTTCTCTTAGTTAAAAATGCAGGATCTATTTTCGTCCAATATTCCTTGAATGCTACATATGGTAGGATTTTGGTTTGGGGGACAATCTGACGAGACTTTTTAATAGGTGTTTATTCTATTGGGTATTTATTGATAATACAGATGTGCAGTCTAAAACTGACCATCTTATTTTGTGTTTTTACCTATTAATGTTTTGTTTTTTTAAAAAACCTCTTGTCATACGGATTGTCTTTTTGTTGTCTTGGGGGTTTATACTGCATTTTCCTTTTTTTCTTTTTTGCCCTCGAGGGTTTTCTAATTTTACATCATACACTTAAACCTCTATTTCTTGATGTTTAGACATATTTCTGGCTCCCAAATAAGATGAGAAAATATGCCTACCAAATTTGATTCTATTTGTTCTGTGAATGTTTTTACACTCCCATGTTTTGTAACATGGATATGTTATTTACCTTCTGATATATAATTAGTCTTGACAATGATATGGCCTTGATTATACGTTCAAAACGAGCAATGATTTTGCCATTATTCACTAGAAAGTAAACATTTATACTCCCTGTGCCTAGACCACCACTTGAACACAAGAGGCAGTTGATACACATTTGCTGACGATGAATGGACTTGGTTGATCCCGACTCACTGCATGTTGTCACTAAGTAGGTATTTGAAGAAAAGCTCATGGGCTTTTCCCAGAGTTCATGCTTTATTCCGCACTCCTCCCTGCCCCCTTTTTTCAAAAGAACACTGCTAACACCACTCTCTTTAAAAAAAAAAAATTTTTTATTTTATTTACTTACTCGACTGTGCTGGTCTTATTGCGGCATGTAAGAACTTAGTCCCCCAACCAGGGATTGAAGCCAGGCCCCCTGCACTGGGAGCACAGAGTCCTAACCACTGGACCACTAGGGAAGTCCCAACAGCACTGTCCTTCTATATAACAACACTTGGCTGAATTCTTGGGTCAAACTTTCCATCCAGATTCTGTAGTACACTCTCCTGGCATTGAATGAACGCTGCAGAAAAGAGCCTGAGAGAACGATTCCTGTTAAGTGTGATACTTTCCCTGGACACTGGTTTCCAAGGAGGTTAAGGCCCTTCCTTGGATTGACTGGTACATCTTTTGCTAGTTTCAACTTCCTGTTTGTTTCTTTCATTAAGTGTCATCAGTAGAGGCCTGGTGGAGTGACCAGAAATTTGGGCAGTTTTTGAAACAGGGACTAAGCAAAGGCACAGAGATGAGACTGAGCAGAGAGAAGTGTGAACAAGCACCCCATCGGTCACACAGGACACACATGTCCCGAACTCGCCCAGCAGAGGAAGGCGCTCTGAGAGCGGGGCGGGGGGGGGGGGGGGGGGGGGGGGGGCGTGGCCAGGCAGGGGCCAGGGTGCGTCTCCTTCTCTCTCAACAGGTCCTGTCTCCCAGAAAGCACTACCCCCACCCCGCAAATCACACCTGCCGGTGCACTAGACCAAGACGCTTTCCTGATGACATCAAGTCAGCCTTTTAGGTATTTCAAAGGCATTCTTATTTTCTTGCAAATGTACTCCATTTTCTCTCTCCTCTTGCTTTCTGTTTACATTATCCCAACTGTCAGGAGGACAGTATTCTGACACAGTAACAAGCAATTAAAATTGTTCTGGGCAGTCATGAAGAATTATGCATGACACTGGTCCTCTTCCTACTGGCAGAAGTATCAGAAGTGGTGGTGGTTTAGCTGCTAAGTCCTGCCCGACTTTTTGTGACCTCAAGGACAGCTACAGCCCATGGGATTTCCCAGCCAAGAATATTGGAGTAGGTTGTCATTTTCTCCTCCAGGGGATATTCCTGGCCCAGGGATTGAACCAGGGTCTCCTGCATTGCAGGAGGATTCTTTACTGACTGAGCCATCTGGATTCTGCTGAGGCAACAGAGAAAGCAGTCAGCTAGGATTCAGGACTGGTGGGGGGTGGGAGGGGGGTGAGGTGGTAGAATTAGCTCTGGCTCCACTCTCATCCTATGTAAATGACAGAGGTCCCAGTTACACCATGAGAGTACATGCTGATGTCCTGGGCAGCGAAAAGTATTGGAAAATGTCAGAGTTTGTATCTCTTAAGACATGGACTGAATCAGCTGACTTTTAGATTTACATTTTTTTAAAAATGAGCCAGGAAAATTATTTCTATAAACACAAACAGTCGTAAAGTAAAACAAAATCATGGTATTAAAGGGGGAAAAAATGAGCTCTTTTTCCTTTTTAAAAAATTCTCTAGCATAATGATTACTCAGATTTTTTAATTTAAAAAAAAAATGACAGCTGGATATGCTTGTTTACACAGGAATAGTCATTAATGGATCAACTGAGATTTGTCCATTAAAGACGCTATTAACTTTGCATTCTAGCTCTGAACAAGGATATTCAGAAGTGAGGGGTGATGGGAACGGTGCTGGGTTTCCTCATGTTCATTATCTCATTCAAACTTCACAACAAACTTTAAAACAACTGTGAACGGCATCATCCCTATTTTGATAAATGATAACAAATGTTATCATCCCTATTTTGGGGGTGAAGAAACCAAGGCTACAGTAATTATATAAGTAGCTGGTGAACATCAGAAAAAAAGGATTTATAACACTTTGAAAACATTCTGTTTATTCAGACTTCACTAAGATTGAGCTTCCTCTTAACAAAATCATGAAGCAAGGAAACTCGTGTGGTTCTAATATTTCACCTGAGAACTTCCCTCTCAGGACAAGAACAAGGAGCGCAGAATTTTTTCCCTTGACCTTTCACCCCATAAAAATGTGTCTTCAGAGGTCTCAGCAGTGGGTCCTATGGCTGCTAGCCACAATCTATTATTACTCCTTTGTAGGTAATGTGGTTAAACATACAGAACACAAACTTACCATCTTAACCATTTCCAAGTATACAGTTTGGTGGCATTAAGTACATGCATAAGGTTGTGCAGCCAGCTATATAATTTTTAACTTTTTATTATGGAAATGTTTGAATATATCCAAAAGTAGAGAGAACCATGTAATAAACTCAGCCAGCTCTAGCAATTAACCATCCTATTTTACTTATCCACCTTCCACAAAACCATACTTTAAAAAAAAACTAAAACAGAGTAACACAAACTCATTATCACTTCACCTATAAGCTACTGTGGTGTGACAGAGTTGTATTTTAACACCCACCACTAGGAACCAACATATTCATCTTTAAAGTAATTGAACCAGGAGCTCTCTAATCAAAATACTGTTATGGACCACCCGCTAGTTAAAACCCACCTTTACCAGCACCCAATCAGGCCCCGGTCTGCCCACAAACCAGGCAGTCCACCATCTCTCCCGTTCCGAGAATCAGCTCCATCGCCAATGTCCCTGAGGCGGTCCTTCTCCAACCTACCACCTCATGTTTCCTCCTGACACCACCTCTGTAAGTACCTGAACGGGTGGGCTCCTTCCCATGGAGCACTGCAGCCCGTGGATACACTGGAACAGGCACCTATGGCACATCTCCAACAACGCAGGGATGCTCCGAGGAGTCGAGGCCTCTGGAACCTTCCTGCTCTGATGGGTGTCTTCTGCTTTGTCCATGGGCCTCTTTCTGATCTACCCCGAGGCTCCTGACCTGGGGTCCTGAAATTACACGCAAGTTTATATTGCTCATAAGACCACCATTTCCATGAGGCCAGGGATCTTGTCTGATTAGGCATCCCAGAACCCCTGCGCCTAGAACAGTATCAGATCCCACCAATGTTTACCAAACATGGGGGGTGTCTCCGATACAAACAAAATATCCAGACCCTCCAGTCTAGTCCTTTTGGATCCATGCCTTGCTCAAACGGCCCACCTGGTCATTGGTTTAAGCATGACCTCTGAAAGGGTGTGGTCTCCTGGGCCACCCTGAACCCCATGTGCTGCAGTCTGAAGGCCAGTCCTGCCTAAGTCTCAGGTTCTGACTACAGGGAGGATTTCCATTAGAGGAGGGGACCTGGCCAAATCTCACCTCCCAGAGGACTACAGCTCACAGTAATCTCATGAAGGACTGTCTGTACAAATTATCTGGGACAGAGAGTATCATGATATTCTCTGTTCTGCCTCTGAACATAACTTCGTCCTTCAATCCAATTGCAAGCTCCTCATAGTCAAGGGCACATGACACTGCGCACTAATCAGACACAGGGTGGAAAGCCCAGAAACAGGCATGGCCAGTTAATGACTCCAAGGCACTGGCGTTACAGGGGAGCAATAGGGAATGTGGCCCTGTGCTGAAGAGTAGAGCAACACGAGCGTTGTCTTTCAAGTCATAACCCAGAGGCACTAAAAGAAGAGCCTGTTTCCCTTCCAAGACAACTTGGGGCAGTTTTTCACCTACCCAAATATCTTTATGGCAGACATACAAAACAACAGATGCTTGCTATACAGAAGTATAGTTGCATTTCAAAAAATGCAGGTGCCATCAAGGACCTAACTCTGCACCTGTGGAAAGAGAGCTGCGATACCACCAGACACCACCGCTCAGAACTTCCGTCGTAAAGCAGAGCTATTAATTCCACATTCTCTAACGAGCCAGGAATCCCTCACAAAACAGATAGAACAACCTAATTTTATTAGTTGCTGCAGAAATCCAAAACAATCTAACTCCCTACTGGAAGCAAGACAAATACCTTTGACTTATCCCTGCCCACAGCCCACAAAGATGTGAATCAAACTCAATAAGGGTAATGGCAAATCTCCACTGAGCTCTGTACACGGTCTGTCCTCTTACAAAGCCAAGTGCTAGTGACTTAACTTCCTCTTCTACCGCAACACACTTAAATATTCCGTTCAGTTCAGTCACTCAGTCGTGTCTGACTCTCTGCGACCCCATGGACTGTAGCACACCAGGCTTCTCTGTCCATCACCAACTCCCAAAGCTGGCTTAAACTCATGTCCATCTCATCCTCTGTCGTCCCCTTCTCCTCCTGCCTTCAATCTTGCCCAGCATCAGAGTCTTTTCCGATGAGTCAGCTCTTTGCATCAGGTGGCCAAAGTATTGGAGTTTCAGCTTCAGCATCAGTCCTTCCAATGAATATTCAGGACTGATTTCCTTTAGGAGTGACTGGTTTGATCTCCTAACAGTCCAAGGGACTCTCAAGAGTCCTCTCCAACACCACAGTTCAAAAGCATCAATACATGACTGCTGGAAAAACCATAGCTTTGACTAGACGGGAACTGTACTGGCATGTCTCTGCTTTTTAATATGCTGTCTAGGATGGTCATATCTTTTCTTCCAAGGAGCAAGTGTCTTTTCATTTCATGGCTGAAATGAAATCACTTCTAATTTTCTTGAAGAGATCTCTAGTCTTTTCCATTCTATTGTTTTCCTCTATTTCTTTGCATTGATCACTGAAGAAGGCTTTCTTATCTCTCCTTGTTATTCTTTGGAACACTGCATTCAAATGGGTATATCTTTCCTTTTCTCCTTTGCTTTTCGCTTCTCTTCTTTTCTCAGTTATTTGTAAGGCCTCATCAGACAGCCATTTTGCCTTTTTGCATTTCTTTTTCTTGGGGATGGTCTTGATCCCTGCCTCCTGTACAATGTCATGAACCTCCGTCCATAGTCCTTCAGGCACTCTATCAGATCTAATCCCTTGAATCTATTTCTCACTTCCACTGTATAATAGTAAGGGATCTGATTTAGGTCATACCTGAATGGTCTAGTGGTTTTCCCTACTTTCTTCAATTTCAGTCTGAATTTGGCAATAAGGAGTTCATGATCTGAGCCACAGTCAGCTCCCAGTCTTGTTTTTGCAGGTTGTATAGAGCTCTTCCATCTTCGGCTGCAAAGAATATAATCAGTCTGATTTTGGTATTGGCCATCTGGTGATGTCTATGTGTAGAGTCTTCTGTTGTGTTGTTGGAAGAGGGTGTTTGCTATGACACTTAAATATAAGTCAATCATTTTCAAAATAAAACACACAACATAAACTACATAAAACAGAATTTAATTTTTCTCTGTAGGCTCAGAATGGAACTCACTTTCCAGTGTCTTGGATTAATTTAAATCAGGACATTTACAAAACAAGGCTGTTAAGAGATTTTGGTAAGTTCCTCTGGTGACCTCTCTTTACGACATTTTCTTATTCTTCGTTGCCCAATTCCTGTGACATTGTCTGGAAAAAAACCAGTGTCCCTGCATGTATGCTGAGTGTGTATGCATGTGTCTGCACGCAACAGAAAACATACAAGCCAACAAAGAGACATAATTTCATAGAGTTTAAAGTGATGAGAAAACCCGGAAAGGAAGACCTGTTTCCATTTCCATGACCAGTAATAGCAATGATAGACTCTTTTGCTTCGGGAATCTTTACCTCATGGGATGCGGATATGCAAAATGGCTGCTTGCAAACAGGGATAAAAATCTACAAAATTCTAGCGCATTAATACTGTCTCTCTTCTACTGCTGTCTCTTAAAAGAAAGGCATGTATTCCTACAGAGAATAACTCTTCAGAGCCTACCTCCTCCATGAAGCCTTCTTCACTGCCCCTCCCTACAACTCTTGCCCCATAATATTCATTTTGTACGTACTACTAGCATCTAAGTCACAACACTTACCGCAATAAATAGGCAACAAGCATTTACAGAGCGATACTGTCCTGTTGGCCCATTAATATCTCCATTAACCAATGAGAAAACTAACGGTGAAAGAGGTTAATTCAGAAGCCCAGAGGCACACAGGTAGTTAATGGGAGATCCAGGCTTGCTCAAACCCAAGCAGATGGACTCCGGAGGCTACTTTTTTCAGCCTGTGCTTCCTAGTTTATGTTTCACATGCACTATGTTCTAAATCCCCTTGGCTATAAACATCTAAGAACAAGGGTTCTCTATGTTCCCAGAGTCTACCACCATGCCTTATATAAGTCTGCTGATTAATAAATAGCACAGCAGTTTAACATCATTTGGTATTCATTAAAAAACAAACCAGTCAAGCTTTCCCCTTGCAAACCCTTATTTACCACGTTGAAATGTTATACAGGAATGCCTCGTTTTATTGCGCTTTGCTTCACTGAGCTCTGCAGATACTGCATTTTCACAAATTGAAGGTTTGGGGTAACCCTGTGTTGTCAGATGATGGTTAGTATTTTTTAACAAGAAAGTTAGGTTTTTTTTTTTTTAATTTTTTTGGCTGTGCCATGAAGTTTGCAGGATCTTAGATCCTCAGCCAGGAACCAAACCCAGGCTCCAGTACTGAAAGCACCAAGTCCTAACCACTAAACAACCAGGAAATTTTCAATAAAATATTTTTAAGGCTTAAAGCTCAACATTCAGAAAACGAAGATCATGGCATCTGGTCCTATCACTTCATGGCAAATAGATGGAGAAACAGTGGAAACAGTGTCAGACTTTATATTTTTGGGCTCCAAAATCACTGCAGATGGTGACTGCAGCCATGAAATTAAAAGACGTTTACTCCTTGGAAGGAAAGTTATGACCAACCTAGACAGCATATTCAAAAGCAGAGACATTACTTTGCCGACTAAGGTCTGTCTAGTCAAAGCTATGGTTTTTCCAGTAGTCATGTATGGATGTGAGAGTTGGACTGTGAAGAAGGCTGAGCACTGAAGAATTGATGCTTTTGAACTGTGGTGTTGGAGAAGTCTTCAGAGTCCCTTGGACTGCAAGGAGATCCAACCAGTCCATTCTAAAGGAGATCAGTCCTGGGTGTTCTTTGGAAGGACTAATGTTAAAGCTGAGACTCCAATACTTTGGCCACCTCATGTGAAGAGTTGACTCATTGGAAAAGACCCTGATGCTGGGAGGGAATGGGGGCAGGAGGAGAAGGGGACGACAGAGGATGAGATGGCTGGATGGCATCACTGACTTGATGGTCGGGAGTTAGTGATGGACAGGGAGGCCTGGCGTGCTGCAATTCATGGGGTTGCAAAGTCGGACACAACTGAGCGACTGAACTGAACTGAACTGAAATCCCAGTTGTTTTAGAAACTTTAGGAGATGACATTATTACCTGAAGAATAACTAGGTTTTGTCTACACTTCCCAATTGGTTAAACTCAAACTTTTGCCTTAATGGCAAAAGGGAGGCCTGGCGTGCTGCGATCCATGGGGTTGCAAAGGGTCGGACACGAATGAGTGACTGAACTGAACTGAACTGAAATAAGGTATGTACATTGTTTTTTTGAGACATAATGTTATTCCACACTTAACAGACTACACTATGTGTAAATGTAACTTTTATATGCACTGGGAAACCAAAAAACACATGTGGCTTACTTTATTGTGATACTCGCTTTATTGGGGTTGTCTGGAACCAAACCTCCGACTCTCCAAGGTATGCTCGTGCAAAGAAGATTCTGGGTCCTGGACATACAGCAACAGTCTCATGGCTAAGGAAGATTATGGCAGACAGGGGCAACACCTCTCAGCTGCCCTTTGGGAAGGCCTGGCTTCTGGGCTGTGGGCAGTGCAGTCAGCCTCCAGTAGTCCACTCACCACTGGGTCAGTGTCAGCTACAGAGAGCCACTGTTCTGCGTTAACACCAGTTCCCAGAGACCTACAGCTTCATCGTTCTCTCCCTGTTAAAAACGGAGGCTCGTGAGGGCCCAGAAGTAGATGGAGCCAGAGCTCAGGCCCCGTTTATAGTGGGTTTGTCCACGGCGTCTACAGACCAGCTGGAAGCTCGCAGTTGAGATGAACATACTTTGCAGTTGACACAACCACGGCTTTAGGTCCTTGGTCTGTGGGTAAGACGTATCAGAGTGGAGAAGGCCAAGTACAAGGTTGATACCACCCTGCCCTGCCCCTCCCCTATCTCCCAGCCAAGACAGGAAATAAAAAATAACACTGCATCCCAGGGCAATAGCAGAAACTGGATGCAGGGGCAGTGGTTCCCATCCTACCCGGGCGGGTTTAATTCGCCAGCCTGAATTCTGCAGAAACCAGATGGATACTGGAGGAAGACTGAGGACTACTGAGAGGTCAACCAGGAAGGCAGCCCTGACCACAGCCACTGTGTCAGATGTGGCTTCTTCCCTGCTGCTGCTGCTGCTAAGTTGCTTCAGTCGTGTCTGACTCTGTGCGACCCCATAGACGGCAGCCCACCAGGCTTCCCCGTCCCTGGGATTCTGCAGGCAGGAACACTGGAGTGGGTTGCCATTTCCTTCTCCAAGGCATGAATGTGAAAAGTGAAAGTGAAGTTGCTCAGTTGTGTCCCAACTCTTCTCAACCCCATGGACTGCAGCCTACCAGGCTCCTCTGTCCATGGGGTTTTCTAGGCAAGAGTACTGGAGTGGGGTGCCACCGCCTTCTCCATAGCATCTTTCCTAGGACATAGTAACACGATGTCTGATTATACAAAGTCATTGATTTAGTGAATGCATTTTTAAATTTCAATCAATCAAAAAAAGATCAGAAACAGTCCATATTCCACAAAACAGTGTACATTCACAGCTCTGCCTGAGGGCAAACTTCTGCCCTCTGTCATAACACAGTAGGAAGAGATATGTGGATGTCTGGACTTTTCTCTGATCATTACAGGGATCCATGACATAACGACACACTGCTGAGCAATTCAGATGAACACAAGGCGGCCAAGTGGCTGGAGGCCTTGGTGAAACACGTGCTTTCTTCCCCACCCATGCAAACGTTTCAGGGGTCCAGAGGCCAGGTGTGCAGCAAGACGCCCTACTGTAGAGACAGCCCTCTGCAGGCTTCCCGCACCCCACACATCTACCGGTATGCCGAGAACATGGGGCCCAGAGCACTCTCGGTCTGGGGCATCTCTCAAAGTCCTGTTTGCCATGAGCAGCCTCAAGGGATAAGATAACATCTCCTTGCAAATAAAGAGCAAGCAGCTGATAGGCTGCCCTAAGGCAGCGAGTTCCCAGACTCAGTGTCCCTTCCTGTGACGTAACCCACTGTGAATGCAGGCATCCATCTAGGGACACCGACATCACCCCTCATGGGGTTCAGGGGGCCCAACAAGACCCTGCCGACAGTCTGACTACTCCTTTTGCTGGGACTTCTGCCAGCATCTATGTAACTGTGATAAGCTAACATTTTAGCTTGAAAAGGGGTCGGGGGAGAGGCCAGTAAAAAGTCTCAGACTTTTCCCAGCTCTTGACACCTATATAAAGTAAAACACAAGTGACTGCATTTTGTATCTCTTATCACAGGGAAAGAAGCACCATGTCTGGTGCGGCTCACTGGGTGCTGTCAGACGCATCCAGTCCTCGGGTTGATCAGGCCCAGCCACCGCCCGCGCGGAGAGTGCAGCAGTACACCCTGGACGGAGCACGGGCAGAGCTGCAGGCCTCCGGCTCTAGGCACCAGTGTGGCTTCAACCTCCCTTCCGCAGCTTGTACTGGTCTGTACAGGGCACCCCACGGATCAGCTGGAGGAGGAAGAAGAAGCCCAAGCTTGCCTTTTGTGAGTGCAAGCCAGAAGTGCCCGGCAGCTATAGTATAGACTTGTTCAGGAGGGGCACAAAGCCAGCAGCGAGAGAGAGGCCTCCTGATTGGTAAGGCGCTGAGCAGTTGTAGCAAGGTGTCGACCATGTATGGAAAACCAGGGGCACAGGTTAGACGATCCACGGGCTTATGGGCAGTGACGAGCGGTCCAGTCATTCAGTCAAGGGCCTAGAAGGAAAGACTGGAAGGTCAGCACAAGCAAGGCTGAGGTGCAGGGAGGTTCCTGGCGGTCCAGTGGCTAAGACTCCTCACTCCCAGTGCAGGGGGCCTGGGCTCCGCCCCTGGTCAGGGAACTAGTCTGCACATGCCACAGCTGCAGAGCCACCCGCTGCAACTGAGGCCTGGCACGCCTAGATAAGTATCTTTAGGGTGAAGACATGCACGAACACAAGGTGCTGGGCAGGAAGGGTGGGAGATCTTGTATCACCAAGCATGGAAGAGCACTCAGCACCTGAGGGGACAATGTGACCGGAGCAGTTATTGTCAGCTGACCCGCTGTCAGCATGGTGGACCCATGGAAGCAGTGGCCCGACAGCACGGACCTGCACGCAGGAAAGTTGCTATAGTAATAGCTACTGAGGCCAAAAACACCCAAACTCCAGCACCAGAGACCAGTGCTGAGCCGGACAGCGATGGTGGTGTGGCTGACAAGCACATGCGGCGACAGCCCCTCTTCAAGGAGGAGCATGCTGCCCGGCTAGGGGAGTGCAGTCAGCGCTCAGTTCCCAGCTGCCAGCGCAGCCAGGGACAGTCCCGGCCTTCCTGGAGCCACCTGTGTCCGGCGGCTGCACCAGGGAGGATGAGAAGGCCGAGGCTTCTGGCTGATGCAGGACAGCTCTGAGAGGCTCTGAGAGGCAATGTGCGCTCCAGAGATCTCCCGGGTTGGACCAGGCTCTGTCAGGGCTCATCACAGTTTACCATCTTTTCCTGCCCAGTCCTGCTCTGTCCCCCTTCCTCAGACAGGTGTTGCTCCCTAATACATACACTGCACCCCAAACTCCACCTCAGCATCTGCTCCCCAAACACCTGATCGATGACAGAGGTGCATGCAGCTCAGATGTGTGGGCTCCGGTGTCCCAGAGCCCAGGTGGGAGACACTGGACAAGGTAAAGGTAAGGAGGGTGACAGTACCTCTCAGAGGAAAAAACTGCCAGAGTGAACGGGCACCTTGTGCACTGGCTTTCATTATGAACCAGCCTGATGCAACTTCTTCCCTCGCTGTAGATTCGGCTGTGGTTGGTGATCTCTTATATCCTTTCTTTGAACCTTGAGTCTATAAATCTGAGCTCATTTGTAGAACAGAAATATCTGTTCGTACTGGCTGATAAAGTATTGCTTCTCTGCCAAAAAGCAGTGCTAACAGGGCATAGCTCCAGGGCCACAAGGAGCACTGATGCAGAAAGCTGGAATTCTCAGCACACAAATGCTGAAACTGTCCCCTTCTTCTTGCAAAGAACGAGAAGCAATGGGCTGCGTGGCCTTGAGGCACACACACGAGACTCAAAAAGCAATCCGCAAAGTAACCCATGTGGGAAATCTCAGGACAGCAAACAGGTGTGGCGATTCTATGACACCATCCAAAAACATTACCTAGAAAAGATGCTTTTTGTTTTTTCTCCTGGCCGTATCATGGGGTTGTGGGATCTTAGTTCCCCAAGCAGGGATCTAACATGGGTCCACGGCATGAAAGCTCAAGGCTTAAACACTGGTTGTTGCTATTCAGTCACTAAGTCCTGTCCGACTCTCTGCAGCCCCACGGGCTGCAGCACACCAGCTTCCCTGTCCTTCACTATCTCCGGGAGTTTGCTTCAATTCACGTTCCGTTGCCATCTAACCATCTCATCCTCTGCTGCCCCCTTCTCCTTCTGCTCTCAGTTCAGTTCAGTTGCTCAGTCGTGCCCAAGCACGGGGTAGCTCCTCTTGGCCGCTCCTGCGCCGTCGCAGCCTGGCACTCTCGGCCGCCGCCCCTGACCTCGGACATGGGGTAGCTCCTCTCGGCTGCTGCTCTGCTCTCAGTCTTTCCCAACATCATGGTCTTTTCCAATGAGTCAGCTCTTTGCATCAGGTGGCCAAAGTATGGGAGCTTCAGCATCAGCCCTTCCAATGAATAGTCAGGGTTGATTCCCTTTAGGATTGACTGGTTTGGTATTCATGCTGTCCAAGGGACTCTCAAGAGTCTTCTCCAGCACCACAATTCAGAAGCATCAATTCTTTGACGATCAGCCTTCACAGTCCGACTCTCTAGACCATCAGGGAAATTCCCAGTTTTTTCATATCTTGTTTTTGAGATTTCTCTCTCTCTTCCTCCTCCACTGCCACCACCCACCAAGTCAGGAGACAGCAGCAGAATACCAGCAGGAGCATCAGAGGAGCAGAACAATCAACATGGTCCAGTCCTGGCTCTGCTGCTAAGAACCCTGTGACCTGTTCAGGAGAAATACCTCCCTACCTGCACCCTTGGCTTTCTTCACAGTGAAATGATCTGGGGGAAGCAGCTGCCTCCTGGCTCTTCTGAGTCTGGGCTTTCATGACACTCTAGACACATCTCTCAACAACATCAGAGCCTCCTTAATGGGGAGGACAATGCCACATACTGTCTAAATGTCTGCTGGATGAACTGTATTGAATTAATTGGTCTTAGGAGACCGTTAAATATTTAAGTGCCCTTTGTTTAAAAAAGTGCAACAACAACAAAAAATCTTTTAAAAGAGCGGGGAAGTTAACTTGTAACTTATAACCCACCCTGGCCCCACACCTGATCTGTGAAGTTGGGTTCTGTGCATGACACATTTGGAGGAGGGAGTCCATTTTAACTGACAATAGAAGATGAGAGTTCAGGCCAAGAGAAGGAAAAGGGATTTGGTGCCTTTTATTTACTTAATTTCAATTATTTTATTTTATTTTTCCCAAGAGCTCAAGTCAACAACAACAACAAAAATTTAAATCTATTTTGTTATGTGTCAGATAGGAAATGAACGCCTTTCTGGAGCTACTGTGTGCGGGATTTACACTGGCTTAACAATATGATAAAAACGAAATGAAATTTTATTTAAGACTGCGAGAGACTTCTGAGGATCTTCTCTTTGGGTCACTGAGATGTAACGGTAGGAGCAGATGAGTGGGAGGAACGGACCCCAGGAAACACGAGTGGGGCTGCAACGGGTGGAGCCAGGACGGGAGAGGGGACAGGATATTAAATCTACAGCTAAAACCCCCTAGCTTTCTTCTCTGGAGACATTCAAGTCCCAGCAAACCTAACTCTAGGGGTCGGTGGGGGAAGGCTGGGGCCATCAAACAAAAACAAAGTTCTTAGAGCCAAGAATTAACATTTATTTGAAAGATCTACCTGTGAATGTCTGTGCCTGAGCCCCAAATACAGCAGGGTAGGGGAGATGGAGGGGGCGTGAGGACACTCAGCTCAACAATGCATAACGGGGTGGATCTGCGGTCAGAGCACACCAGGGGACCACGCAGGGTGGTCTGTCCTACTGAGTGTCCACCAACACTTGGAGACTAGGGTCTTCTGCAAGCTTGATCTTAAGCCTGGCAAGGTCCACTGCCAGGGTTATTAAATAGTGGGGGGGGGGGGAGGACAAAAAAACCCACAAGGTTTCTAGGGACAAGGATGATAGAGAGAAGGGAGAACCACCACCTCAGAGCCAGAGAAAGCAGCGCTGGGCCTCAGGCCCACCATCACAGCAGTGTGCGGAGCCCCATATTGCGAGGCCCCAAGTGACAGCATCCCCAGGACACAGTGACACAGGCAGCTGCTCCAGGCCCCTGCGAGTCTCCCGGAGCTGAAGGGACCGGCCTCTCTTCACTACTTCAGGAAGTGGGCTTTGGGGGAGGAGCAGGGTAGAAGAGTGAGAGGGGGAACGGGGTGGTCCGATCCAGCAGTTTCTACTTCTAGAGTCTTGCCTCTACCCCTTCCTCTTAGGAGGTAACGGGCAGTGGACCTGTCTTCTGTGTGCGAGTCCAGTCACTTCAGTTGCGTCCGAGTCTTTGACTCTGCAACCCCACGGACCCTACAGGCTCCTCTGTCCATGGCATTCTCCAGGCAAGAATACTAGAGTGGGTAGCCACTACTTTCTCCAGGGGATCTTCCCAACCCAGGGATCAAACCTGCACCTCCTATGATGCAGGCAGATTCTTTATCCACTGAGCCACCTGGGAAGCGCAGTGGGCCTGTCTTAGGCTGTTTTAATACAAGCCACCAACATTATATTTAAGTCTGTTTATAGGGAATTTCAGCTTTTCTGAGTCCATATCATCCAGAGAGTGTTCCTGGTTCCCTGGAGTTGATTTCATGTCCTTTTGAGTTCTAACAGCCTCTGCACTTGTCTCCTCATGACACTCTAAGTTCTTTAAAGAAAGGTTTATTCATCACTGGATATCCGGCATCTGGCATTATGGACGTCAGATTTTATTTTTAAAATTAACAAAAAGCAGAGCAGACTATAAATAAATACCAATTAAAGATAAAGGACAGCAAGAGTCTAGACCGCAGTGGTTCAGAGACCAGTACCCCTACCAGAAAAGTCAGCACAAACTGAATTAAATCCCTATTCTTCAGCCCCAATCAACTCCAGACCCACAGCCCTAACACAAGCACAGGACAGAAGACGGACAAGGTGAAGAGACACCATGAAACGCTCAAATGAAACCTGCAGTGTTTGAGCCCCGAGGTCCCTGACTACTATTTCCTCTCAATTCCCCAGAGCAACTGGTAGCATCATGAGCACACGGTAGGTACCTGACAGATACACGCCAACCAAGCAATATACAATAACATCTATGACAGGCTCTATATTAAGGCATCTTCAAAGCCATCAAAGGAAACTTTCATTTCTCAAATTTTTGTACTTTACCAAAGAAGATACACAGATGGTGAATAAGCACAAGAAAGATGCTCAACATCGGTAGTCATTAAAGAAATTTGCATGTTAAAACCACAATGAGATACCACTGCACACCTATTAGAATGTTTAACATTAAAAAGACTGATTCTACCAAGTGGTGGTGAGGACAGGGAGCAGCTGGAACTCTCATGCCCTGCTGGCAGGAAGGTAAAATGCTACAGTCACTTTGGGAAACTGTTGGGCAATTTCTTAAAAAATTTAACATACACCTACCATATCATCTAGATTTTGTACTCTGTAAGTGTTTCCGTTCAGTTCAGCTGCTCAGTCGTGTCCGACTCTTTGCGACCCCATGAATCGCAGCACACCAGGCCTCCCTGTCCATCACCATCCCCCAGAGTTCACCCAAACTCACGTCCATAGTATCAGTGACGCCATCCAGCCATCTCATCCTCGGTCGTCCCCTTCTCCTCCTGCCCCCAATCCCTCCCAGCATCAGGGTCTTTTCCAGTGAGTCAACTCTTCGCATGAAGTGGCCAAAGTATTGGAGTTTCAGCATTAGCATCAGTCCTTCTAATGAACACCCAGGACTGATCTCCTTTAGAATGGACTGGCTGGATCTCCTTGCAGTCCAAGGGACTCTCAAGAGTCCTCTCCAACACCACAGTTCAAAAGCATCCATTCCTCGGCACTCAGCTTTCTTCACAGTCCAACTCTCACATCCATACATGACTACTGGAAAAACCATAGCCTTGACTAAACGGACCTTTGTTGGCAAAGTAATGTCTCTGCTTTTGAATATGCAAGACTACAAAGGGGTGTGAGGAAATGCAGGGGTGATGAATATGTTCATTATCTCGATTATGATAAGGTGATGGTTTCACGGGTGTCAAAAATTACATACTATATACACATGCAACTTACTGTATTTTTTGTACACCCCAATAAAGTTGTTCAAAAAAAGCTACAATGAACAGTAATATATATCAGACTAACAATAAACTAAATTGTATACTTCTAATTTATAGAAATACCTTTAGAAGTATACAGAATGACAATGAAACATGTAGATTACAATTTAATCTGAAGGACCAAACCACTGATATAACAATACATTTAAAGGAAAAAAGTAAAGTGTCAGCAGACTACCTTATTCTGTGGACCAAAGAGCCACAAAGCTCAATAAAGCTGGTCAGAGAAATCATGTATTGAGACATCGGATACATCTGGGAACTGACGAGCAATCAAGTCAGGATGCACCTTTTTCTGACTTTTAAATCGCAGCAGGTTCTTGTTGGTGGCCTTGAGCAAACAGGCTCTCCCCAATTCCTCCCCACAACAGTTCTTCCCCTCATTGTGCAGACGTTCTGACAAGATAGCTCTGGCCCTGGAGTGTCCCTTCACCCTGCTTGGCGCAAACAGGGATTCCCCTGGGAACTGTTTAAGAATGTGAGTGTCCGGGCCTCTCCCCACAGAGGGCTCCCTGTAAAATTCTAACGTGCATCTGGGGTGGGAATCACTGCTCCAAAGGCTCCCTCACTCCGAAGAAGAGCTGGCCTCCACACCTGGCCCCTCCACACGTGGGTCCCTTTTCTTGGAAGCCTATTCCAGATCACTGCTACCCTGCTGTCAAAACGTCCGGAGTGAGGACTGACCTTGACAGCTCACCTATGGACCAGCAGGCCCTGAACTCAGAGCTGAATCCGGGTTGAAAAACTTTCCAAACGGAAAGACCATGACCAATTCCTTCACGCTAAGCACACTTAGGGAGATGATATACCTCAAGTCTCAGGAAGCTAGAAATAAGTCTAACCTGGGCTGAAAAAAGGTTTTTCAGGTTGTTTTTTGTGTTTTATTATTAAAAATAAATAAACAAACAAACCACCCCAGGTGTCTGCCATAAATGAGGACTATCAAAGTGACTGGTACCCCAGATCAAAATCCATCCTTCCCAGAAGACTCAAACTAAGAGGCAAAGCCGTTTCGTGTTTCCACATTACTGAGGTCACTGTGCCGGTCAGAGCTAACAGAGCAGTTTTCAGCAGAGATGAACAGAGACCATTATGATTCTAAACAGGGACTTTCTGGGTCAAAATCTATGGGTTACTAATAGCCTCGACGGCACAGGAAGAAGAGACACACGTCAAGAGACCGCTGAAATGACTATCCATTCCAAGAAAGAACAGAGATGGGGAAAAAAAAGCTTTTCACTATAACCACTGTGGATTGGGAAAGGCATCCTGTGAAATATTAACAATCCTGAAGCTCTCTTTGTTATGCAAAAAGGGATTTAAAAAAAGACCCAACTTCTATTTCATGAGTGTACTATACAACCACCATTTCTTTTCTTCCTTTGCCTAGGACTGGCTGGAGTGATGTAATAACCACACTAGACAGCTGTCTTCCTGGATAAAATCACCTTGTAAAGGAGAAATGCAATTAGAGGATGCAATGAAATATAAGTTTAAACTGATCTCGCAGGCTGCCATATTCGACTTGGTGCTTAATGGCCAGGTTCTTTATTATAGTTTTCCACTTTGATTTCTCTTTGATTCAGTATCTATGGAAGACATGGAGTCTTAAATTTTAGACTGTGTCACAAAGGGCCTGAGATAAATATAGGACAGATCAGCTGAGAGTGAGGCTAGGGCCAGAACCTGACAGCAAAGGGCTGAGGTGCCGTGGAGGGCGGGGCGGGGCAGGGCAGGGCTGGCTGCATAGGGCGACAGTGTCCTTTGCCAGCACCTTCCCTGTGTGTCCTCCCTCCACCGCCTCTGGCAGATGACACCCACTCCCAAGACTTCTCCTACCGTCCCCACACTGAAACTCCACTTCTTCAACAATAATCCAAGCTCCCAAGCTTTATATTTAAATTAAAAAAAAAAACCTGAAAAAATTTAAAATATACACAAAAGTAGACAAAACAGTATATTATAATGAGCCCATTGACAGTATTAAGGTATCATGACTCAGTGTCTACGATTCAGTTCAGTTCAGTTCAGTCGCTCACATGTGTGTGACTCTTTGTGACCCCAGGGACTGCAGCACCCCAGGCCTCCCTGTCCATCACCAACTCCTGGAACTTGCTCAAACTCATGTCCATTGAGTTGGTGACGCCATCCAACCAGCTCATCCTCTGTCATTCCCTTCTCCTCCTGCTCTCAATCTTTCCCAGCATCAGGGTCTTTTCAAATGAGTCAGCTTTTCACATCAGGTGGCCAAAGTATTGGAGTTTCAACTTCAACATCAGTCCTTCCAATGAATATTCAGGACTGATTTCCTTTAGGATGGACCGGTTGGATCTCCTTGCAGTCCAAGGGACTCTCAAGAGTCCTCTCCAACACCACAGTTCAAAAGCATCAATTATTCTGCACTCAGCTTTCTTTATAGTCCAACTCTCACATCCATACATGACTACTGGGAAAACCATAGCTTTGACTAGATGGACCCTTTGTCAAAAAGTAATGTCTGTGCTTTTGAATATGCTGTCTAGGTTGGTCACAGCTTTTCTTTCAAGGAGCAAGCATCTTTTAATTTCATGGCTGCAGTCACCATCTGCAGTGATTTTGCAGCCCAAAAAAGTTAAAGCCTGCCACTGTTTCTATTGGTCCTCCATCTATTTGCCATGAAGTGCTGTGACCGGATGCCAGGATCTTAGTTTTTGGAATGTTGAGTTTTAAGCCAACTTTTTCACTCTCCTCTTTAGTTCTTCTTTACTTTCTACCATAAGGGTAGTGTCATCTGCATATCCGAAGTTATTGATATTTCTCCCAGCAATCTTCATTCCAGCTTGTGCTTCATCCAGTCCAGCAATTAGCATGATAAGTTAAATAAGCTAAATAAGCAGGGTGACAATATACAGCCTTGATATACTCTTTTCCCGATTTGGAACCAGTCCATTGTTCCATGTCTGGTTCTAACTGTTGCTTCTTGACCTGCATACAGATTTCTCAGGAGGCAGGTCAGGTTGTCTGCTATTCCCACCTCTCTAAGGATTTTCCACAGGTTGATGTGATCCACACGGTCAAAGGCTCTGTAGTCAATAAAGCAAAAGTAGATGCTTTTCTGGAACTCTCTTGCTTTTTCAATGACCCAGCGGATGTTGGCAATTTGATCTCTGATTCCTCTGCCTTTTCTAAATCCAGCTTGAACATCTGGAAGTTCACGGTTCACGTACTGTTAAAGCCTGGCTTGGAGAACTTTGGGCATTACTTTACTAGCGTGTGTGATGAGTGCAATTGTGCGGTAGTTTGAGCATTCTTTGGCATTGCCTTTCCTTGGGATTGGAATGAACACTGACCTTTTCCAGTCCTGTGGCCACTGCTGAGTTTTACAAATTTGCTGGCATATGAGTGCAGCACTTTCACAGCATCGTCTTCTAGGATTTGAAATAGCTCAACTGGAATGCCATCACCTCCACTAGCTTTGTTTGTAGGGATGCTCCCTAAGACCCATTTGACTTCGCATTCTAGGATGTCTGGCTCTATATGAGTGATCACACCATCGCGGTTATCTTGGTCATGAAGATCTTTTTTGTACAGTTCTTCTGTGCATTCTTGCACCCTCTTCTTAATATCTTCTGCTTCTGTTAGGTTCACACTGTTTTTGTCCTTTATTGTGCCCATCTTTACATGAAATGTTCCCTTGGTATCTCCAATTTTCTTGACGAGATCTCTAGTCTTTCCTATTCTATTGTTTTCCTCTATTTCTTTGCATTGATCACTAAGGAAGGCTTTCTTATCTCTCCTTGTTATTCTTTGGAACTCTGCATTCAAATGGCTATATCTTTCCTTTTCTTCTTTGCCTTTCGTGTCTTTTCTCTTCTCAGCTATTTGTAAGGCCTCATCAGACAGCCATTTTGCCTTTTTGCATTTCTTTTTCTTGGGGATAGTCTTGATCCCTGTCTCCTGTACAGTGTCATGAACCTCCATCCATAGGTATTCAGATACTCTATCAGATCTAATCCCTTGAATTTATTTGTCACTTCCACTGTATAATCATAAGGGATTTGATTTAGGTCATACCTGAATGGTCTAGTGGTTTTCCTTACTTTCTTCAATTTAAGTCTGAATTTGGCAATAAGAAGTTCATGATCTGAGTGACCGTAACCTCCTGGTCTTGTTTTTGCTGACTGTGTAGGGCTTCTCCGCATTTGGCTGCAAAGAATATAAACAATCTGATTTTGGTATTGACCATCTGGTGATGTCCATGTGTAGAGTCTTCTCTTGTGTTGTTGGAAGAGGGTGTTTGCTATGACCAGCACATTCTCTTGGCAAAATTCTGTTAGCCGTTGATCTGCTTCATTTTGTACACCAGGGGCAAATGTGCCTATTCCTCCAGGTAGTTCTTGACTTCCTACTTTTGCATTCTAGTCCCCTAAAATGAAGAGGACTTTCTTTTTGGCTGGACCCCCCAGGGAAGTCCCTTCCCCAACACTTTTGAGAAGTGGGAGGCATGGAGTGTAAGCAGGTCCATATTGCTTCTCCCAAGGCTTGTGGGTGCCTCCAACCTAACCAGCTTCACAGGCAACTCATTCTCTTCTATCTGTTTATACAGACAGGAGTACTTGAACACTTTACAGTGCCAGCTTGATTAAGTACACGTCCAGCCTACAGAGAGGGCTTGGTGAATGCCAGAAAATGAGACTGGATCTAGGACTCGCTGCTGGCTTCCTGCCGGGGCCCAGCACTCCTGAGGACGGTGAGCCCAGGAAACTGGCCGGCTGACGCCAGGCACGGCAGCTCTCCTGGCCGTCTGAAGTACGAGGATCTCGACCACCTGCGGCTTTCAGCAGGCAGCTATTAGCTGAACTAAATACGGTTTTCTCAAGGGGAGAGGAGGATCTTTTACAACACATATGCTAATGAAGCACCACGACGTAGAGCATTTAAAGCAAAATGTCCCTATATTTATTCTCCATAGACAGATTTTTACATTAATATTTATGAGGGATTCCTCGTTTATTTCTCCTGGAGATTTTTCTCCTGCCCAAACAGAGGGATAAAAGATAAGTAACATGAACCAATTATCTTTTTAACAGCTACAAAGGACTACCTTATTTAGCTGCATTCTTCCACTTGATTAACTGTCCTAAAACAACGCTTTGCACACCCCAGCCCTGCTCATGAGCCCCCAGGGCCTGCTGCCCTCGCGGTGGTCGCTATGAGGCCTCCGCCTGCCTTTCAGGCCCTGCCTGCTGCTGGAGCCTGCAGATCCAGTCCTGTGCCCCATGCAGCAGAGGCATCTTCGCATGCTCACTTGCAGGCACCCCTGCGCCTGGTGCTCAGCCACGGATTCCTTTGACTTCCGGCTGTGCTGGGTCTTCGTCACTGTGCTCGGGCTTTCTCCAGGCGCGGTGATAAAGACTGCTTGCTGGCTGCCGTGTGCGGGCTGGAGTGTGGGCTCCTGTCACAGCGGAGCACAGGCTTACTGACCTGAGGCACATGCAATCTTCCCGGACCAGGGATCAAACCCGCGTCCCCAGCATTGGCAGGTGGACTCCTAATCAGTGGAGAAGTCCTGGTTCCCATCCACTTAAATATCCAACGCTCAATGCTTCCAGTTTACTGAGAGCCATGAGCAGCACAAACGATGACGACCAGCACATCTTGTAAAAAGACATTCTTGCCTCAGCAGCTGGGCGGGGAGCGAGGGCTGGTTCACTCAGGCGAGCCAAGACTGGGCAGGAAGGGGATGCAGGGATCCCTGGTCCCCAAGGAGTTTCCAGTCTCAACAAAACACAAGGCAGAGAGCGGCAAAGCCAGAGGCATTTGGCTACCACATGGAAGTTGTACAGAGCCGGGAGCGGACAGTTTCTTTCTGCCCAGTCCCTGAACCACATTTTCCCCTCCCCAGCCAATGCTGCAGACAGAGAAAGACACTTTCCTCCTCCGCCTGCCAATAACACTAGCAATAAACATAGAAAAGGACATTTCAAGAACTATTACTGACAGCGTCTTCTCTGGGCCCTCAAAAGCTCTAAAGAGCAAGAACAGGCGACAGCGGCGCCTGGATGCACGAGAAGATGATCCTGCACCCTCGGCTTTGAACGCCTTCAGATTCGATTTTGAGGCAAATGGAAAACAAACAAATGTGAACAGCAACAAAAAAGCAGAGAGAGAAAATGAAACGGCGCTTGTGCAGTTAAACTTTTACAATCCAATTGGGCAAGGCCCCAGGCTCTTCTCTGAGTCCCCTTTGCGGTTCAGGGTGCAGTGGGCTGCAAGGAGCTCGGAGTACAAGGTATCTGACCATCAAGGTTTCTTTTTGTCACTGTGTCGAGGTGGTCTGACAAGATTTTATGGTGTTCTTGCCTCTTTCCCAGCCTCAATGATACAACCTCAACACAGGCAGGTACACAAGTTCCTATCAACCTTTTATTCTTTGCATAAAAAACTGGCTGAACCTGACAGCATGGAAATTATTTTTTGACAAACAGAGGAATACAGTGAATTACTCCAATATTTTGGCCAATGAGCGAAAAACTGACTCATTTGAAAAGACCCTGATGCTGGGAAAGACTGAAGGTGGGAGGAGAAGGGGATGACAGAGGATGAGATGGTTGGATGGCATCACCGACTCAATGGACATGAGTTTGAGTAAATTCCATGAGTTGGTGATGGACAGGGAGGCCTGGCGTGCTGTAGTCCATGGGGTCACAAAGAGTCAGATGTGACTCAGCGACTGAACTGAACTGTTGTTCAGTCTCTAAGTCGTGTCTGACTCTGTCCTACCCCATGGACTGTAGCATGCCAGGCTCCTGTGTCCTCCACTATCGCCCAGAGTTTGCCCAAATTTACGCCCACTGAGTCAGTGATCTAACCATCTCATCCTCTGCTACCCCCTTTCCCTGTGAACACTCCCATCCAAATTTAGGATGCTGGATAGATTTTGATAAATTCTTTTTTGAGATAAGGCTGATATCCCTCACTATTCCTGGACACAGCTCCAGTCTTGTAGGAAGAAGACAAAGAAGTAACGAGTCAGACAGCTTCTATATGACTGATGTTAATAAATGAGCTTCTGTGGTCTTGGTTATTGGAAACTGATCTCTTCCTTATTAATATGGTCCCACAATGGAGAGAAAGATTTCTCCATGTTCTAGCATGCAAACAATGTTTTAATCTTTAATTATATTCTCAATTTCAACTCTTCTGGAGAGTGAGAGCCACCAAGGCCTAGGATTATTTCTTTATTACACAGCCTCTCAGTGGTATCTAATGAATATTGTTACTTAATACATGCCAGTAGGGGAAAGGGGAATTTTGTGAATCTCTACTCAAGTTTTGATGACTTTTTGCCAACCTCAAGGAAACTTAAAAGCTGCAAAGTTCTCTGTTTCCTTTCGGGGACACTCAGAACAGCCAACAACACACTGGCTCTGCTCCCCAGCTGAGGCCCAGGGAGTGCAGGCCTGGCAAATAAGCAACCTGGATGAGGGGATTACAGGAGGTGATGCTGTATATTTCTAAAACTCACGGCAATCAATCGGTTTGCTTCTCATTTGTGGTATATTAACTGATGCTTTGAAAGTGAAAAGTGAAAAATCCTTAGTCACTGTCATGTCCAACTCCTTGCAACCCCATGAACTGTAGCCCGCCAGGCTCCTCTGTCGGTGGGGTTTTCCAGGCAAGAATACTGGAGTGGGCATGTCCTCCTCCAGGGGATCTTCCCAGCCCAGGACTGAACCCCTCCTGTATTGCAGGTGGATCCTTTATCATCTGAGCCTCCTCTGCTCAGAGACAAACTAAACTCCCATGAAAAGAGATGCCAAACATTCCTGTTCAGGGCTCCTCTCACCATCTGAGGTGAAGCACTTAAATATAAACCTATCAACATACAACCAAATGCTGCCCTCAACAAAATATCAAGATCCTCGGGAGGCAAAACAAAGCCCAAGTAATCAAGAGAAGGGTTAGGTAGCTGCAAGGAAGCAGGGTCACAGTCACTATCAAATGACGGCTAAATCAGGGCTTCTGTAATAGCAAAGCAAACACAGAAACCTGGAGTTTCATCTCTGTGCGGCTGAGGAAAAAACTCATAGAAAAGGTCTGGGAAAATCAGCAACAGGAGAGAGAATGATGTAATGGCCAGGAAGCTACAGGAAGAGACCCGGGTTTTGTATGCTCATCCTGGCAAATATTTGCCTTTCTCAATTTCAACGTCAATGACCACGAAGAGCGGGGGCCCTCATTCATCACTGTCACCCAGCACGGAGCCACGTCTCCGCTTTGCTCTCCAGGTCTCCTGGCAGTTTCACATTAAGCAAGAGACAACAGGAGCCTCTCCCTTTCGAGAGCAGAGGCAGCACCTACCACGTGCCTTAGTGAGAATCCAGTCACCTATACAAGCACCGTGTGTGATTTCAAGTCCATGATCTTCTCGGGAGCTAGTGTGCAAGGCAGTGGCAGAATATGAGCCTCTTTCAGTTCAACTTCCAGAACCCAATCAGTGGCCATACCGAGACAATCTGCTGTTCAAACACTGGAACCCTGAGGTGGCCAAGCGGTGTCATTATGCCAGTGACTGCCTCCATCGGTGGCATTTCTCCCCAGCAACACTTGTCCCGGCACGTGGTTTTTGGATGTCATTATTACTCAAACTCGAGGTAGGTCATCCAAGAGCAGGAGCAGGAAGTGAAGATGCCTCGCACTCTCAGAGATATGAGACAACACTGAAGCAGACGCCAAATGATGAGGAAGTGCCACTAGTGTGCTCCCGAGAACAGCTAGGAATCATGTTCAGCAATAAAATGGAGCAGAGCTCTAACACACACGAACCAATCTCCAAAACATCACGTCGCACAAAAGCAGCCCAGGAGAAAGCACTGTGTTCCGCATGACTCCGTTTACGAGGAGTGCCAGAAGAGGCGAAACTGGAGAACGGGGATCGGAATCAGAACGCTTGTTGCCTGGGGCAGCCGAGAAACTGGAGGCAAGTGCAGTCAAGTCTTTCAAGGAGCTGTGCTGTAGACAGGCGCGGGGGTGGGAAGGTGAAAGAGGAGGCACTAGGAGTCGGTGTTCTCCCAGGAGATGGTTCTGGGGTTCGCCCATTTCCATTCTACCAAGAGCGAAGGAGGAGAAAGGTAACACGGACGGGGTGGGAGAGAAACAGGGGGCCCCTGCAGAAATGCTTGGGAGCAGGTGAGGGGGCACTGGACCCAGTGAATGAGCAGAAGGGCCGCTCTGGGCTGCGAGCAGGGCCGGCGCATCCCCAGGGATGAGAGAAGGCGGCCTCTGAAGTGCCCCTAGTCTCACAGGCAGGACCTCTTCACAAACCATAAGGTGATACCCAGAAACCGCCTGGCGTCACAACCTCCAGCATGGGGGGGAGGGGCGGGGCAGGTAATACTTTTAAAAATAACCTTTCTGTAAAACAAATAACTTTTTTCCCCCCTCAAACCTAAGTGAAACCTGGAACTTCCCTGATGGTCCAGTGGCTAAGTTTCCAAGCTCCCAATGCAGTGGTGCGGGTTCAAATCCTGGTTGGGAAACTAGATCCCACACGCCAGTGAAGCCAAATAAATGAAAATAAGTATTTTAAAAAAAAACCTGAATGAGATCTACATGCGCAAAATAAGAACACACAAGGCTCTTTCACCTCTGATGAAACCCAGGAGTCACACTGATTGTGTGTGACTTGGCCACAATGATTAAAACCAACACCCCACGCTGCCACAAGAGTACATGGAGCGAGGTCTCATAGAGCTGAAGCTGCCATCCACGACGGCACAAGGAAATAAGGCGCCAGCTGACACACAGGGATCTCCGGGTGCAACTTACAGGTCAGTCAAGTGTGACAGCCACTTCCCAGACTGAGCCCAGTCTCACAAGGTCAAAGGCAAACAATGTTTACCCAGCAACGGGGGACACAGCCTCCTTTATGAAAATGATGGTGTCTGTTCTTCTGCAAAAGACTTAAGAACACTCGGGAATCTGGGAGTGAGGTCGCTTCAGCAGGGCCCTCTGAATGCTAATATAGGATCAGAGATCTTTCATCACGAACAGCATCTTGTTTCCTTACAAGCGTCTTTGGAAGGGGAGAAAAATATGAATCGTTAATCCCACAAATCACTAATCCTCTGGGAACTTGGCGGGGGTGGGGGTGGGGGGGTGCGTGAAGCATGGAATCTGAGTCTTCAAAGACTATTGCTTTTAAAGCCAACTGCATTTTAAAAACAAACACATCAATGATGGTACAAACCTCCTGCATTCTTGCCACAACTGTGGTCTCAGCACGCTCAGGAAGAGGCTTCGGGGCAGCAGCTTCCACGCCACCCAACTGCTGACACAAGCCAATGCAGAAACCCAAGCGCCTCCGCACTAGCAGACACACAGAGTTCTAGGGGAGGGCGGGCGAGGAGGCCAGCCCCTGGCCCTTAACCGCCGCCTCCACTGTTTAGAAATAAACCCTTTCCCCAGAGTTCTGTAGGCCTATGCAAGAAAGCTCCTAGCTCTCCACAAGGAAGCCTCCATCCCTCCCGGCCGGCAGCGGAGAAATTCAGTGAGTCTGGTGCCCGCGTGGGCTCTCTTGGCACTGCCGTGGCCTTCTCGAGCACGTGAGGATCCGGCCCTTGGGACCCGGCACGCTTGACTATGAAGCTGCAGTCTGGTCATCCCCTGCTGCTCGTCTGTTCCTCTGTGTCTACTCAGAGCATCCCCAAAGCCAAAATCCTGTCTTATTCGTCTCCAAATCCCCAGCTCAGAGCACAGAACCCAGCACCTGTAGGCCCCAAGTAAATATCTGCTGGATAAACAAGAGAATGGGGCTCACAGGCCCCACCACCTGACTCTCTGTGCAGTGTCTCTCCTCTTTGGCAATCGTGGTGGTTTTAAAACATGTCTGCAAATTTGGACACTCCTTCCTTCAGAAGAGAGCACCTCACCTTCTCCCCACGAGTGTCAGTCAGACTCGGCAGCTCATTCCTAATCCACAGAACAGGTGGAACTGATGCTACACATCTTGAGGTGAGGCCATAAAAAGGACAGGCTCTGCCTGGCTCGCCTGCCCTGGGAGAGTCACCCGCATGTCCAGAGGACGCTCAGGCAGCCTGCGGAGAGGCCTGTGTGGGGAGGAACTGAGGTCTCCCACCAACAGCCAACCCCAAATTGCCTGCCACGCGAGTGACCACCTTGGAAGTGGCCTTTGGACCCTGGTCCAACTTTCAGATGCCTGTGGTCCTGGCTATCTGACGGCAGTGTTATGAGAGGCTCTGAACCAGGTTACTCCCGGACTCCAGACCCACAGAAAATATGGGTGATCATGTTTACTGTCGTTAAACCCACCAAGTCTGGGGCAATTTGTAGCAACAGATGAAAATGCAGCAACCCTGGGGCATTTCGGTGATATCTTGAAGGGAGTTCACAAGACATTTCCTTAAAGACAAAGTTTATGGTCATACCATGTTTATAGTAAGAGTTCTGTAATGAGGAAATGTCCTATAGATAAAACCACAACACGGCTGATTAACAGGCAATTTTAAATACTCCATGGGTCAAATTATACTACCTTAAAACCTAACAACTACAATAAATGTTGGGATGTGATACAGAAGAACAGTATCACAAGACATTTCTTCTTAAAGGCTGGTTTTTGTTTTTAAAAATTATATATTACACATGCATAGGAAAAAAATCTAGAACAGCCATCAAAACTGTAACGGTAACTTTATCAGGATGACAGCACTATTATTTTTTCTTTTTTAATAATCTTTGACTTTTTTTTCAAAATCTACAATAGGTATATATTACTAGTTCCTTTTTTTTTTTTTACAATGTATGATTCAATTAGGTCAGCAGCTATGCCACATACTGGTGTCTCTACTCCTGACAACTAACACAGTAAGTGGCACATAGTAGGTGCTCAGTAAAAGCAAACAGAATGGCCTTTAGTTATAGATCCTGCTACTGGACAGCTGCTCTAAAAAGGGATGTCAGGATAATGTGAATCCACAAAGCTCAAGGATATGAAAAGGCTGCAGTCAATTTTCACAGGAAAAGAGGCATCAAGCATAGGAAATCATTTCAACACTGGGTTCTTAGGCCACGGGAACCACTTTTCTCTTTGAAACCAAGTATTTTGAGTGATTTATTATAAATTTATAATGACAGTTGTGAACACCCAGCTTTTTTTTCTCGGCATGAGAACAGAGTCTGTTGATTGCCTTGCTGCTTAAAATAGTTTCTAAGTGTCCTCATAATAGCATGTCACCTGTAAACAGGTTTCAAGCCAATGCAAATTAACAAATGGTGAACAGATGGACTAAGAACTGACTTTTGTCGGGAGAGAGTTAGCAACAAACACTTCTGGCTCCAGTCTTGTGGGACCATTAGAAAGTCTTTCACTTCTCACCACGCATCCTGCCTCAGTGGACAAGCCATGCAGGGAGGATGACAAGTTATAAGGCCCACTAGACTTCTGAAAGCCAAGAGCTGAGATGTGCAGAATCGCCAAGTCAACATGCGCAAAGCATCAGACAGAAGAAGCTTTTTGCCAAATGGTGAAAACCCCCTCTTTCTTGCATCACTCGAGGAAGCTGGCCCTGCAGTCTCTGGAAAGGATGGCGCCTGTGTGTGTGGCAGACAAAAAGGAACTTGCTGGAGGCCAGCTGGTTATGTTCATCCCACCCTGGAAGCAAATGCTGCTGGTGAAGAAAACCTGAAAGTCATACAAATGGTGGGCTGCGAGCATCCACTGGTGAGAAGAGACCCCCCAGAATCATCCCCTGTAGTTTTCCCAGCTCCTCACTGGTCCTTCTCCTCCCTGTTCTCAAGTCTCCCCCAGCACCAGCTCCTTGGAGAGGCCTTCTTTGACCACCTGTTTTCAGCAGCCTCCCCTCCTTACCATCCTATGTGTTCCCTTCAGAAGTACTTATCATAACCAGAAATTACTGTACTAGTTTATTCATTTGCTTAGGGGTACTTGCTTTTTGCCTTTCCTCCCCAGTAAATCAAAAGCTCTGAGAAGATGGGACCATGCCTGTCTTGCCTGTGACTGTATCCCCAAAGCTGGGGACAGTGCACGGCAGACAGGAGGTATAATAAGTATTTGCTAACCAAACACAATACAAATGAGATCCTGTGTAAAGGCAAACAACTGAATCTCCCCTGCAAACCCCCTTCAGACTGGAAACTTCAAAATGTAGTCTGTAACGGAGGATATTAAGGAAAGAGGGTACAATAGGAGAACAGGCTGAGCTGGGCAATGTGTTTAAAAACCAGGTCAAGCCTTTGGGAGGCAGCACCCCTTCCAGGGGAGTCTGTGTGTGGAGTGAAAAAACCACCAGCAAAGACTGGTGTGTTCAATTTATGATTCTACATCACTGAGTGAGCCATGGCTCTCAACTCCTGAGGTTTCGAGTAAAGGCCAATCCAATGGGTGGAAAAACTATGGCATCTTCAAAGGAATACTCCGCAGCAACAAAAAAGAACAAGCAGTCTAACAGCTGTTATGTTGAGTGAAGACAGCTCATATAAAAGTTACATGTGTGACTGCATCTATACGAAGTTCAAGAACAGGTCAAATTAATTGTTCAAAGAAGTCAGGACAGTGGTCAACTTAGGGAGGTGGCAGCCTGTGTACAGGGTGGGAACGTGAGAAGAATTCTCAGGGAGTCCTGGAAGTGGTGGCCAGTGGCGTGATCTAGGTGGAGCTACACAGAGGCAGACACGTGAAAAAACCATCCATCCAAACGCACACTTTACAGTGTCTGTTCTCTCTACTGGGAAAAGGAAGAGCACGTATATTACTCTTCTAAAGGAGAACAAGTGAGCCCGGCACCGACTCTAATCCCACGGCTACCAGATTCTCTAGACGGCCTGCAGTTTATCAAAGCGTGCTCCTCAGCGGCCTCATTTGTGAAATACAGAGAACTGCACTCACACTCTGCCAACTCTGGGACTGAGAAAGGAAACAAAGAATAAGCCATGAGGTATCTTAACGTCCTAGAGACACACACAGACCAGGTAAACTGGGGATTGCATTGTAACTGCTTCTTTGAAGACCGATGCAAAATAGGTGACCTACGTGTTTGGTCTCCAATCTTAACAGAAATGTTTTTAAAAGAAAGAACGATCTTGCCAAAATGAGTTTCCATTAGCCAAAAACAAGCACAAATTAGAGTTTACCCAGGACGAAAGAACTTTTTCCAACCCATCACTCACTGAGGTGGTAAGACGAGAGTCGTGGGTTGAGCCTTTGGTCTACGTTTAGCAGACACTCCCATCTGGTTAGCGGAACGTTTCAACGACTGTTGATTCAAAAGGCCAGATGCCAGACCTGCGTGGTACTGCAACTGCAGAGGAAAACCAAACAAAAGGGGAAGAAAAATAACATTTGGTAAAAGCAGGACAAGGGCTAGTAAACTATCAATACTTGATACATCTTACCAGCTCAGAACATTTTTAATAATTTCAAATATACCTGCTAACATCTTGCTTCAAGAAATGTATTCATAGGAGATAATCAGACAAGCAGGAAAACAAGCATGAATAAGGATGCTCATCACAGCATTACAAAATGATAAAGAACCGAAACCAATCTAAAGGCCCAATAATAAGAGGGAAATTGGGTAAATACATAAAGAACTTTACAACATCATTTTGTTGAATTTTTAAAAAAAGGTATTGTAAACAAAGAGGTGCTTAAAAATGTTCTCCAGAAGGTTAAAGCATGCTCTCCAAAAGGTTAACAGTGTATTTCTAAGGAGAATTGTGGTAATTTTTTACTTCTTTTTTCACTTCTGTTCACATTTGCTTTATGTAAATGGTTTTAAAGCTTATGCCATTTTTCAAAAAGAGGATCCAGTGGGTTTCCTTAAAAAAAAATTAGTTCTAGGAACTCTTGCTACTGTCATGTCTTGCTTGTAATAAAAAACATAACTCACAGACCACTGTGGTCAACAGGAGCACAACAGGCTGATCATAAACAGATTCAAACATACAGCTGGGCTGTTGTTCCCAGTGGCTAAGATACAAGTATCGATCACAAAAATAAGCACAGGAATGTATCTCATGACAATGTACACAAATGGATACAGGCTCACTGAAGAGAACTGGCTGAAGAAGTTAATTCCACTCCATGCACACGAGTTGGAACAATACAAGCGAGGACGCGGCAGACTCTAAGCGGGCTCAGGGCCAGCATCGTTCGCTTTGTTTTGACAGACTGCTGAGCTTCGAGGTTACTCAGGACAGATCATTTTACTCCTCTAGACTTTCTCTATTGGAAAAGAGAAATAATACTGCCTAGTTCTAAACCAAACAGGACTTTTTAAAAAAAGTTATAATTGAGTTATAATTCATATAAAATAAAATGCATACATTTTGGTGTCCAGTGTGGTCATGTCTTGATAACATACGCTTGTGACACCACCACCCCCATCAAGACGCAGCCTCCATCACTGCAGAAAGCTCCCCTGTGCCCCACGCAGGAGTCTCCCCCTGCCTTCAACTCCGATCATCAGGATCTTTTGATGTACAATACAGCTCACACTCTCGCTCGTTACCAAATGAAGCTTATCTCCAATTTGACATGTGACAGTGACACCCATTTCCCTTTTTAAATCCCATACTTTTGTACTTTAGCTGTGAAGAGTTGTCATCCATCTCTGTAACAAAATTATCCCTGAAAGGTATCCCAATTTTGAACAGATGTAAATAAAACATTCGAACTTGAAAACACCAAGCTAAGAAACTTGGATTGAGAACATTTATAACATCCAACATGTTTCTTTTTTCCTCCTCAAATTAAGCAAGGTCTTTCAAACATTTATTTAGAATTAACTGAATATACAAATAGTAATTCATTCTGCAGCTCTGAATTTCTTTTCAAAATGCTCTTCCATGGATAGATTTCCTTTGCAGAGTCAGCTACATTACAGCTCATGGTAATGAAATTGGTGACCACCATATAAAAGGGGTTGGGCCCTGGATGCAAAGGGTAATAACGTCCTGAAAAATAAATGGCCTCCCGTAAAGCCACTGGGCTGCACACAAACAGAGAGTGAAAGAAAACACAACCAATTGAAATGATCTGCTTCTTGAAAGTAGCTATAAAAATGAAACTATCCAGTGACCCAGGAAAGACCGAAATGTCTGTGTTTGGAGCATCCATATTGCTTTTTAACAGGCTCTTGATTTACTTGGTCGATTTGCTATGGGAGCCTTATGGCTGCACAATACAAGACAGAGACATATCACATTCATAATAAAAACGGAGCTCTTCTCGAGGTGGAAAAAGGGGGGTATAATTTGGCTCTAACAACTCATCGCAGACCAATGAATTTTGCTCAAATTTATTTTTCTCCTACAGATTTCTTAAATGGGAAATCAATGGAAGCAAGGGACAGTACAAGTTTGAAAGACAATGTTTCAAAATGTCAGCTACTTGGGTTTCGATCCTCCCCACCAGAATTTGCAATGAGTGCAATATGCATGGGGCTTTATGGAATTAAAGGGAAAGACAGCTTGGCAGGGGACCCTCCTGGCTCCAGGAACCGTCTCTCCTTCTGGCTCTCCTTCTCCTTTGTATCTTATTAGGGTCCATGCAAGCTCAGCCATTCCAGCCCTGCTGACTCTTTTGAGTGGAAGAGTCCTGCTAACTATGCAGAGTGGCAGGGTGATTTTGTCCACCTGGCATCATTTTGATCATTTGCTCAAACAAACAAAAACCCCCAAACAGCAGAAATGCATGCTAGCTGCTGCCTGTCTTTCCCAGGGTTCCGATGAGACTTCTACCATCTTGGATGCTCTCAATGTAGGCCACACCCGAGAGCACATGGAGATGGAAGGAGTTTTCTTCTCCCAGAACAAAACCTGCCCTTGAAAGCTGACTCACAGTGATTAAGCGACATTTGTTAATCATATATACGGTTCCCAGTTTCCAGGAACACAGCTCCGACTGTCAAGATCTATAAGGGGCCCATTAAATATTTACCGAAGCATCTTTATAATGGGAGAAAAGGTCAAAGTTAATAAAACTGACAGGCAGCTCCTGTCCAACTGGATTTATACATTATTTAAGCACTAAATACTCTATTCCATGAAACACTGCGTAGATCTGCAAAGACTCTTGGAAAATGTTCACTCAGCCAAAGGTTTTAAAACAGCAGAAGGGAGTTCAGAGCTAATCCACAAATTAACATTAAGAACATATCACTCCTCAAAATACTGCCATACGTGTTCAATTACAGGTTCGGTAATATTTTCTATAAAAATATATTTCAATAAACATACTTTGCTCCAAATGTCTGTGGCATGGAAACAACTCTATTTCAAAAGGCAACTTATCAAAGTTATAATGTGATTTTTCTATCCAAGATCATTTCTCCACTAACCAGCAAGAGTAAAATGTAAGTGGGAGAGAAATAAAACAGTCCATTCTCTGAACTTCCACGTCTCGCAGCTGGGGAACGGGAGTGCTGTGTGGCCAGCTGGGGGGAGGGGGTCTTTATTGCCTGCTGCTTGGTAGTCCTAGCTATTTCCATGTTCTCTGAATTTTGAGAGAAAATTTCTCAGTTCCAAGAGAAACCTATCTGTTCATGTCAAACTTCTACTTTCTATAACAAACGTCATATTTTTTGGTCAATTCTCAACCTAAAACCTTTTCTAATCAATTATACCTACTAATTAGCTCTCTGCCTGCGAAATTTTCAATACCTCATAATGATCTGAGGGAAACACCACTTTGAATTAGGAAAACCTTGATTTACTGAATAAATGCTATTTTAGTAATATTAGACATGCACAAGTGTGGAATGTGATCAGGTCCTGGTGAATTCCAATGTACAGACTAAGAGCCTCTCGAACATGCTGCTGGACCTGCTGCTAATAAAAGCTGTGCGACCTTACACGGCTCATTCGCATTATGTTTTCTCCAAGGACCCACCGAGCTCTGAGGTTTAATTCCAAGCTCTAGGCTTCTAAAGACATCACGAGGGTATTTGGCTTCACCAAAAACTGGTGAAGTAACGTCCCTACAATTTCATACAACAGCAAACCCTTTTCCTCTGGATAGCCTAAGGTCTTTATTTTTAAAGTCCAAATTATTGAGGCTCAAATCCGGTTAGCTTTAATATGCTTCAAATTACAAATGACAAAACAGACTGAGAGGAAACAATATGAAAGGAAATTATTTTAAAAACAGAACTCAAATGCAAAGTTTCTGATTTAAATCTCAGGTTCAGAAAATGAAGTGAGCAATGGTCCGCTTAGTTAGACCTCCAACTGGTTTTCCATGTTCCACACTGTTCTGAATGCTCTACCTGCTCCAAGATAAATAAAGGACATGTTTTGCAATAGACAGAAGTTTGAGAAGAAAACAGAAGGAAATTCATCCCACTGATCACATTCAATATACCGATTAAGCCACTGGCATTCGATCAGGCCTAGAACTTAAAAGCCGATGTGTTTGCTAGAACCTCCCCTGGGGTCCGGGGTATAGCATCTATTCATAAGCAACATGGTCCTCCCCGTGCCATATGGCCTGAATCCCACTTTAAGAAAACTGACATTCAAAAATCTCAAAATTTATAAGCCAGCTCAATCAAGGTTTGATTCTTCCTATCATGAAAATCATTATTTTCTTTTCCATCAAAGGCTTCTTGGGGGAGGAGGGGAGCAAGTTAAAAACAGCAATGACAGATTCTCCTTAACCTTAAGGCATTTCAACTCCATCTTAAAAAAATCACTTTACACAGAATTACATATAGGTTCCTAAGAACACTAGGAAGACACATTGGTACTTCTAGTAACTAAACCCTCTGGATGAAGAATGTGATAGAGCCAAGCTATGATAAATTTTGGCTGCCTGAGTGCAGGGGGCCCACAGAAGGGGAAGAAGAGATCAAGGGCTGGAGAGCCCCACCCCTCCTCCCTGCACAGAGCTCCTCTCTCTCTGGCACGTGGCATCCAGGTAGGGAGGCCTGGTGTTCTTTCTTGGGCCAGGGGTGAAGCTGGCCACGAGGGAGACATACCGTGAGGACACAGCCTTGTTACTACTGATAACTCTGTATTCTCTACAGCGTGCAAGGTAGTGCGTTAAGTACAGGAGATGCTAATGGATTTGTCAACTGACAAGTGGGCTGGCCGACAGGAGACTCTGCCCTGGCCTGGCCTGTGGCTGGAGCCAACCTAGAGAACAGAACGATTCCATCAGACAGCCCTCTCGCAGCTGGTTTCCAACAGAAGCAGACTCTCGGCTTTGCAGATGTTCACTGTCGCGACAAAGTCACGAGAGTCCTGCCTCCCACTTACTCTAAATGCTAAAAAGCAGGAGTGCCGAACCCCTCTGCAGGCTTGAGCTCAGGAAAAGACCTTCCTAGGGGCTGCCCTCCGATTGCTTCAGTCCTCCAATCGCTCGCAGAATTCTAACGTCCGAGAGCAGGCCTGGGGAAGCCACCCTCCACCTCCACTCCACCCCACTTTACGGGAGAGGAGACTCCGATCGTAAAGAGGTCACCAGCCAGGGTCTCACGCATCGTGAAAGGGAAACAGGCCATTCAGGGCTCAGCTCCCATTCTTTGTCCCGTTGTCTTACGTGTGCTGCATCTTTTTAACCGCGCGCCTGGCATTTGTTATCACTGCTCAGGCCGTGAAACGCAGCCCTTCTTCTCAGGCCAGGAACCAAGGCTGAGGGAAGGAGCATGGAGCGTCGCCAGCGTTTGCCGGCTCCTGTCTGCTCCCTCACTCTCACCTTTCAGCGCTGAGATGTCACACGCCTTTTTCCTCCTACTGACTCCAGTCATGTCTAAGGTGGGGAGTTTGAGGAAGTTCTAAATGCTCTCACTTTACGGTTTTAATACCATTTAGCAACAAAAACTTCAAAGACAAAAGAATCGAGAAACCACAGACACCTCAAGATTGTCAAAAACCTAGTTTCTAGACTCAGCAGTAACACATCTGACCTTCCTAGCAGCCTTGACAGTGTCCTAATGGGGCAACTGTGCTTGTGGAGTGCTTCGTGGGTTTTTATAAATCATCTTATTGCCCAGGAGCAGCCACATGCATAATCTGTTTTTACTTAGGATTCTCTTTGAGAATTTCTGTAATATATCATGACAGTAACAGGTAAGGACATTAGCCATGGAGGACCACTTCCCCTGCAGAGCGCTGACCAGAACAGCCAGAGCTGGTGGGCCTAAGGGCACTGAAAATCCTTCCAAGAGGCGTGAGCGCGCACCAGGCTCCCGGCGCAAAGCCAGGGACACACGGCACCTGGGTCAACTCACCCACCAACACCTGGATTGAGCCACATGCCACGAAGCTGCCATATGCATGTGCGGCACTGGCGGGTGGGGGAGGCTCCTGCAAGAGTCTCACTCTCATACTTAGGAGTCATATTTCTCCTAAACCATTAAGCTTTCAACTAAAAGCAATATTTGTGCAAAACTAGGAACACTTCGTCACCACTTTGAGTTGCAAAGACCTTTGCCCCTCATTATTGAAATGTATTTTGTTCCCAGCTAATGAGAAAGAACCATGTCTTACAATAAAGCCCTGTTTCCTCTTTTAAACATAACTCTAAAGAAAGAAATAAGCAAGGTTGCCTGGTATTATCTGTGCCAAGGAAAACAGCTACAGAAAAATACCATAAATCTAATTGTTTTGCTTGGGTTTTTATCTAAATATTAGACAATGATATTAGCTTCTTTTCTCCTTTTATCTCCTAATGCTTCTTTCAAATAGCCAGTATGAAAGAAAGAAAGAAAGAAAGAAAAACACCCTCAGATTTGAGCTTTTATGGGTAAATGATCTCTTCACTTGGGCAAAACAGCATCAATAAACCATAAGAAGGAAGCCTCCAATGTATTTGCCCATTTGTTCTCTACTGGGTTCAGGCCTTTCAATTACCATGAAAGCAGGACACAAACCAAGGGGCCCGCTCCGGCTCAGCTGCGGCATCATTCACCTCCCCGTCTGGGCTTCTGCTTCCTGCACGTGAATCCTCAAATGTCCAGACTTTAAAACTGTCAAAGTAAATTGAGAGGACGGACAGCAGCCTTTCTCTTTCTTAAATATCTGTAATGTTTAGGCCTGTTTAGAACTGTTCCTCTGGAATGTTTCAGAACTCACACCTTTATTAATAGACCTTTCTCCACAACTGCTTCTGTTTACACTGCAGCTGTATGCACGTTATCATACACAGAAGACGCCAATCAGTCGGAAGAGTTATCACTCAGATATCCAAACAGATTCACTAAAAGGCAAACTGTGAATGCGGCTAGAAATGGAGGAAACATCCATCACAGGGACTATTTGTAGAAGGAGAGAGAAAGCAGACAAAAGAAAGCCAAAAAGGAAAGACGAGCCACAAACACTAACAGACAAGGGTGCTGCCCATCTCCTGTGAGCCACCGCACCTTTCACAGCAGGCTCCCAGCCTCTGCACCTGAGGGGTCCCAGAGTGCAATGCCCAAGCTCACAAGGATCTTGGGGGAAGGTCACAGGGCCGCTTAGGAAGATGTAGGCAGGAAATACAAACAGGATCAAGGCAAGTCTGCCAGTGCACTGACGAGGGCATCCTAGCAGCTTTTTAATGGGCGGTGACATGAGCACACGCTCTCTGAAGAGGACAGCGTGGCGGCAGTCTCGCTCACCCGCATTCCGACTAGAGGGAGCAGCCGTGTCAGAAGGGCCGTCCGCAAGTAGGCTTGGACCACCTAGAATCACTATCCGTCCACACACCACACGCGACCCCACAAACACAAAGCGGGTCCCAGCCCTTTCTCCATTCCTGGCCAAAAGAGGAGCGGCAGGGGAGCTGCAGCACCCCGGAATCAGCTCTGTGTTTCCACCAGAAACGCCCAATACGAGCTGTGATTGCACGCCGAAGGCCTGGGTCAGAAGTCTAAAACAGATGGCTAGAATTACACCGAAGGTCCCTTAAGCACTGAAATTCTATGTTGTTGTATTTCTCTATGAAACTGCCTCTGAACTTGCACTGGTGAAATTTAAAATGTTTTTCAAACACAAACATTGTACCAGTCACCAAAAGTCTCCACTTCAGGCAGTGAAAGAGGGGAAAGGGCTCTCTGTGACGTCTGAGGCCGGGTGTTAGGTAAAACCTTACTGTTGTTCAGTCGCTCAGCTGTGTCCGACTCTTTGCAACCCCTTGGACTGTAGCATACCAGGCTTCCCTGTCCTTCACCACCTCCCAAAGCTTGCTCAAACTCATGTCCACTGAACCAGTGATGCCATCCAACCATCTCATCCTCTGTCGGCCCCTTCTCCTACCGTCAACCCTTCCCAGCATCAGGGTCTTTCCCAGTGAGTTAGCTCTTTGCTCTAAATTAACCCTAGCGTGCAATGCTGGAGGCCCAGCAAGCAGCACATGCCTGCTGACAAACACTAGTCTGTTATTCTCCCCAAACACTCGTAGGTGAGGTCTGTGGGAAGAACTGAATATTTCCATATAATAGTTATGTCCCTGGCTATTTCTTTTTCCCTCTTCCTCCCTTAAAAGAAAACGGGGGGTTTTTTCCAACTGAGAAATGAGTAACGTGAAAATCACCGGACACGTCCATATCTTGATTCTAGCCACTGACTTCTGAGCATTAATCTTTTGCTGAGTTATCACTGAAAAGACTTCAGTCAAGAAACTAGTAAACATGATTTTTAAAAAATGATCAATCTGATCAACTTAAAATTCCAAATTAGATTATTATAAACTTCTTATATAGGTAGAAAAAATGATTCCTATGTGCTCAAAGTCAGCTTAGATGTAGTTGGACAGTTTAACTCTTCCTTTATCTCATGTCATGAAATGCTCATTTCTGCTTTAAGCATCATCTCAATGACCATCAAAAGCAGCCCCCATCAGCTTCTTCTGCTTCCATCAACCAGTCATTGGCTGGGAGGCAACTGGCTCCAAATCAGGGGTCTGACCAGCCTCACCCCACCCCTCCCTTACCCAGGAAATGAAGCCAGGAGGTAGGGAAGAAGGAAAGGAAGCACAGATGTGACTCAGAAGGAGGAAGAACAGTAAGTGGGCTCACGATCACTGACTTTAAAAGATTATAACCGTGATATCAGACAAGCTGAGAATAACAGGAGTGGAAGGAAAGAAATAGTGAGCTGCTCAGGTCAAAGGCCTATGAGAGCAGGAATCAGGAAATAGAAGAAAACATTCAGGAAGATGCATTTTTTTGCTGATCATTTTTAACAACTGCCTTTTCCCTTCAGGAATAGGAGGAACAAGGTCAGGTGGCTTAAGGGGCAATAAGTCTAAGGAGGCAAGTGCTTTCCTTTGCACTCTGGCAGAAAGGTTGAAACTCCAGAGGCAGTGTGGCTACCGCACAGGGGGATGAGCTTTGTAGTCAGATGGCCCTGAGTTCAAACCTCAGCTTCAGCACAAGTGATCCTGGGCATCTCTGGGCGTTTTCTCTCCCCTCTGAGCCTGTTTCTTCCTCAGTCCAGTAATGAGGGGTGGGAGTATAAGGCTTGGAGACCTGCACTCTGAAAAGGACACTCAGGGACAGCCTCTAGTGGACTGACAAAGTTTATTATCCAATTGTGTAGTTTTATAATTTTCAGGGAATAGAGCATAAGGCTGACTTGCACGTAGCCATTCCAGATAAACATTAAAACATTCAAGCATAAAATACAGTTCCTACCGCCCAAGCCATAACATAGCTTTGGCGAAACTCTAAAGGGAGTCTTATGAAACAACAGTCCTTGCTCTCAGAAACAGGTGGTCAGAAGGAAGCCTTCGAATGCCTCAAGGCCGGGCGTACTGACCCTTAGTCATCCGTTCCCAGCCTTCAGCACTCAGTGAACGCTCATAACCCTTTGTTATGCTCATTCCAGCTTCCAACCTTTGTCATGAGTGCAGCAAATACATTTTCAGTATTTGCTTAAAGCCTTCCAGCTCCTCCACATGGGAGGATCCTTTTTCTCTCACAAGGACAAAGCTGTTCTCTTGTTGACTGAGCACACTCCCTAAAGCAGACTTTAACAGCGCTTTTTCCTTATAGCACACAACCCTATGGAGAGACGTATGGCAGCCTCCTCTTGCAGATGAAGAACTGGAAGGCTCAGTGGTAGGAATGAAGGGCTATGATGCATGCAGAAGACTGCAGCACAGGGCCCAGTGCCCGGGACAGACAGAGTTGGTCTTGTGACTGTCTGAAGTGACTATGCCCCCAAATTCGCCTCTTCCAACAATACCAGGAATGAGAATGTTCACAACTGAGTGAAAGTACTGCCTTTAAATGAGGGCTCCCTCATAGCTCAGCTGGTACAGAATCCGCCTGCAGTGCAGGAGACCCCGGTTCGATATCTGGGTTGGGAAGATCCGCTGGAGAAGGGATAGGCTACCCACTCCAGTATTCTTGGGCTTCCCTTATGGCTCAGCTGGTAAAGAACCTGCCTGCAATGCAGGAGACCTGGGTTCAATCTCTGGGTTGGGAAGATCCCCTGGAGAAGGGAAAGGCTACCCACTCCAGTATTCCGGCCTGGAGAATTCCATGGACTGTATAGTCCATGGGGTCGCAAAGAGTTGGACACGACTGAGCGACTTTCACTTCACTTCTTTTAATCAAACAGCGTCACTCTAAACATGTCAGATAATAAACTGGCAAGTGTAATGGAAAAAGGGAAAAATGCCCCCCCTCCAGGCTGTTCTGAACCAGCAGGTATACTGAGGAGGCGCCCCAGCCTGGCTCTTCTTGTACAAACAAGGAAAGGAATCCATTACACTGCGATGCCTCGTGGTCGACTCTGCATAAAACTCTCCACAGAGCCCAGGACAGCTGTACGGGGCCTGGGAAACACGCGAAGCACGCCACACAGAGGCAGTGAGAGGATCCATGCAGAAGCTCCTTCCAGGAGGCTGTGGAGACTGGTTTTAAAGCTATGAACAATCAAAATGCCCAGAAACTTGGCTCAACCTTGATGCACTAAACGAGAAAGCTATAGAGTACTTCTCAGGCAGCTGACAAAGAGCTCAGCACAGGAGGATCAAAGTGTCTCTCCAGACTCCCTGAGCACAGCTGTCCCTAGGTATCTGCAGGTGACTGGATCTAGGACCTGAGGTGGGTACCAAACTCTGCAGTTGCTTAAGTCCCTTACGTAAATGGTGAAGTATTTGCACATAACCTGCACACATCCTCTTGGATACTTTGAACCATCTCTAGGTTACTTGTATAATAACACCTAATACAATGTACATGTTATGTAAGTAGTTATAAGAACAAGGCAGATGCTATGTGAATAGTTGCCAGTGACAACAAATTCAAGTTTTACTTTTTGGAGCTTTCTGGAATTTTTCTTCCCAGATATTTTCTCTCTGCGGTTGGTTGAATCTGAGGAGGCAGAACCCATGGATACAGAGGGTGGACTGAACTGTACTTGTTTCCTTCTTTATTGGACGACTGAAGGTTTCCTGTTGGTTTAAGGTCTGACTGAGGAAATACGAGAAAAGGTAAAAAGCGGAGTCAATTTTTAAAAGCAGGATTTTCTTATGATAAATGTGGCGCAAAGATATTTTCTTTTGGAGGGAAAAAGAAAGGCAAAAGTCACACATACAATAGGTATGTTTTTGGTTTAAAGTGAATGGCACGTCAGTTTATTTCTACTGATCAACAGGCCTGAGGCACAGTTTCTTAATCCATTAAGAGTGTAGGTACGTAGTCAACTACCTGAATATAAACCGTCAGGCCTCCGCTTAACCAACTGTGACCTTAGGTGAGTTATTCAACTTCCCGGAGTCTCCGTCCTCTTTTCTCTTCTATCACAGATAATACTGCTACTAGACATCACACGATTACCCTAGAAGCAACCTGGAGTTTCAAGAAGCAAAAGCACAGTCAGGTGCTTGGAGTCAGTGAAAACTAAGCATGTGAAAGCACTGAGCAAAGTGGCTGCACGAAATTCAGACGCAAGGAGCGTCTGCTGCGGTGTCACTCGGCTGAGCTCGCTGAGCCACGAACAGACAGAGTGTGAGGGGTGACCGAGCCAGGCCTGCCTCTGAGGAAAAGCCTCAGAGATGAGCCGATGAGAAACAGGCCTGTTTCTAGGTGGATATGGGCTGGGGAGTGTACAGGGATGGCAGGACCACAGAGGGCTGAGCCTCTGACACAAAACGGGTTACTCGGATGGACTAGCTGGTTATTTAATTCTACGACGCTTTGCAGCCCTACTGAAACTCCGAATTGTGCTACGAAGAACAAGTCCAATAACCAAAATGGGGATCAGCAGCAGGCAGCTAGGAATGTCCGAGAAGAAACACTAACAACACATCTGCCATCAGCTACATCCAACCAGATGTTCGGAAGCGGCTTCCACTGGGACCAGAGACAGGAAAACAACAGGCAACTGACGCCACACCTAGTGTCTCCTTTCGTTACAGGATACTCAGATAAATACGGTGCCTTTTCCCTTAAGCACCTGGCAGGCAGAAGCTGAGAAGAGCTGAAGCTTGTGCAAGCCAGTCCAGAAGTCTTTCTGAAGCACCTTTTACAGGGCTGATCACTCTACCCTAGAGTATGGTTTTTTGTGTATCTGTCTTTGCCAGACTGTCTCACATCGTTTAACAAGCCTCACAGGCTTAGCAGAGGGGCCTGCATGGATGTTCAATAAATCCTTGCTGAGAATGGGATGACTTGATGGATGCCGAGTATAGTGCTAGACATGGATGGATGGAAAACGAAATGTTCTCTGCTTTTAGAGGGTCAAGACTTGCCTAGAATACAAGATCCATGAGAGCAGCTAAGAGCTCTACAGAGCTCCCTCGTCTTCACTGCTAGGTCCCCAGTGTCTAGAGCAGTGCTCAGCAGCACAATAACAACATGAGCCAAAGTACACAACGGGCTTCCCAGGTGGCGCTAGTGGTAAAGAACCTGCCTGCTAGTGCAGGAGACGCAAGAGGTGTGGTTTTGAACCCTGGGTGAGGAAGATCCCCTGGAGGAGGAAATGGCAACCCATGCCAGTATCCTTTCCTGGAGAATCCCATGGACAGAGGAGCCCAGTGGGCTACAGTCCACGGGGGCCACAAAGAGTCAGACATGACTGAACGGCTGAGCACACACACTGTACACACAGGGCGCGTTGTAACTAGGTTTTATTCTACTTCACTTGATTAATCCATACAACCACCTTATGAGACGGGTACTATCAGCTCTATTTCACAGACGAGGAAAACGGAGCCATGGATGGTAGGTGGCTTGCTCAAGGTCACGGGCCGCTCAGGCCTGGAGTCTGGGCGGCTTGGCCCGAGTCCCTGCTCTACAACCACGACACCCGACGGCTTCTCCAGAGCGTGGCACGTTCTCCGGAAGGACCTTCACTTTTGTTTCCTGTTTGCTTTGCCTTTTTTAAACAAACCCTTGTATCCAAGTGTTTTTTAAAGTGAATGAATAGATGAATACATAAGCAGCTGGGGACAGCTCCAGGAGACCTGCACTAAACGCCAGTATGGAGGGAATCTGGGCTCTGAATCACCTTCATGAAGAAGGCCCTGCAGACTGGGAGGACGGTGGGGCTCCATGGCCTCCCCTGCTCCCCAGCTCAGCCCTTCCCACTCAGTTAGTATGGGTCTGCTGTGAGGCTCCCAGGGAAGCGGAAAGAGCCAATGAATCCACAGACAGGCCCTCAGCAGACGGGAACGCGTCTCACCCAGGCCCCTGCCTGCTGCAAACGTGCACACACCCCCCTTCACCCAGTGAGTGCCTTCTCACACCAGAGAAATGAAGGGTGGACAAGGAGCTGGCATTACAGAGCCACGAGAGATATATATATATATATATATATATATATATATATATATATATATTGCAATAATATATTATATATATAATATATATATATTGCAATATAAAAGTGTATAAAAAGTTCTGAAAGTCAAAAGCTTTCTCATCAATATAGGCGCCAAAATTTCTGTGGCAGCAAAAACTGACATGAACTGATTGAGTCTGTTTACATCTTAATTTATCTCACTTAGTGTGAACAGTCAAACGTCTTGCTACACAACATTTGGTTCCAGGGTACTGCCCCAGACCCTGCTGGAGAACTTCGTGGTATATGAACCACACTACCTTTCAATCACCCAGAACATTCCAAATCCATGGACGCGGAAGCTCTGGAGGAGGCGCTGTGGGCCTGGGGCATGCGGTGGTGAGCGAGCTGGGCAGCACTTCCAACCTCCCATCACTCAAGTCTCAACCTGAACTTCGCCTTCTTGGAGGTCATCTCGTCACACCACAGGGTCTCACCTTAATCACAGCAGTAAATCCAAAGAGGTATCTGACACACACTGCTTCTTTCTGGGCTTAGTGTATCTGTCCCCCGCTCTACCCCTCGCCCACCAACCACACACACTAACTGGACATGAAAGCACCCCTGAAACCCAGACCTCGGCTCTCCTCGTCACTGCTGTGGCCCCAACACCCAGAACAGTGCCTGCCACACAGCTGTAGCTCAGTAAGCACTTGACGAATGAATGAAGAAATAAGAAAACACTCAGAAGAGGCACGGAGGCATCGCAGGAACTGTGCCCAGCCAGACCCACACACCCGGCCCACACAAATTAAAAATCCATACCCTCCCAAGCAGTATGGATTTTTCACACCCTCTGTGGACTTTATTTGGTAGACGACTGGGGGAGGGGTGCCCCTGAGGACATCAGGCCTGGGAGTGGTACAAACGAAGGGCGCCAGAGTCCTCCGGTCATTTTTCAACACAGCCCGAGCCATCTGCACCAGAACCACCTACAGTGCGTGCGTGCTAAAGCTGCTCCAGTCAGGCCCGACTCTGTCCCCATGGACTGTAGCCCGCCAGGCTCCTCTCTGTTCATGGAATTCTCCAGGCAAGAGTATTAGAGGGGAATCTTTCCAACCCAGGGACCAAACCCCCATCTCTTATGTCTCCTGCATGGGCAGGTGGGTTCTTTGCCACTCACGCCACCTGGGAAGCTTGAGTCACCTACAGAATGCCCCCCAAAAATTCAGGTTCCACAGCCCCACCTTAAATCTGCTGGATTTGAATTTCTACCAGGGAGCCCAGGAATGAACACGGTAAGAAGCCACCCAGGCAGCTCAGACACACTGGAATTCGAATCCACCTATAGGACAATCTAGAGTTGTATCTTTAGAGTAGCTAATTGTGACTGCTCTGAGGTTTCCCTGTGTAGCAGATTCACGGCGAGTTCCAAGCAGAGACTGACTTCTTCAATCAGTGAGTGAGTCGACAGATATTTTTCAGATTGTCCTGTGAAGTGAAGTGGCTCAGTCGTGTCCGACTCTTTGCGACCCCATGGACTGTAACCCACCAGGCTCCTCCGTCTATGGGGTTCTCCAGTATTCTTGCCTGGAAAATCCCAGACAGAGGAGCCTGGTGGGCTACAGGCCATGGGGTCGCAAAGAGTCGGACACGACTGAGCCACTTCACTTCACAGGACAATCTGAAAAATATCTGTCGACTCACTCACTGATTGAAGAAGTCAGTCTCTACTTGGAACTCGCCATGAATCTGCTACATAAGGAAACCTCAGAGCAGTCACAATTAGCTACTCTAAAGATACAACTCTTGTTGGCCCACTGCACAGATTCAGGGTTTGAAACATGAATGTAAAATGTTTCTACTGTCAAGAAGATTCCGACACCTATTTTAAAAAATCTGTTTCCAGCATATATCGTTGAAGAGTGTCCTAGCAGGACACACAGCAGAGTCTGAAAGAGCTTCTGAATTCTGAGACTCTACCCCAAGCTCTGAACCGCACTTGATTAAGCAGACACAAAACCTGCACTGCAAGAGTCTTCAAATAGTTAAATTTTCAATCTTTATAAAAAAGAAAATCCATCAGATGTGATTGATAAGTGTACTTTTTAAAACTACGAGTAAAAAAGTGAAGATTGGCAACATTTTTTGCCATATAATTTGCTTTCTTTGCCTTTTTCCACAGCACTGCACATAAATCAAAGAAATGCTAAAGAGGCCCATATATCACCAACTGGCATTTCAAAACTATTTACCAAGTCTTTAACAGGCACAGGTCAGAGTAAGGAAAACCATGACCAAGGAGGCTGAAATTAAAGGGAGAAAGTTAACTCAACCACTGACAGAGAGGTAATTAAGTTTACAAGTAACTTTCCAATGAGCAAATTTTGATATTTAATAAGAACAGCCTCCGTGAGGCAGGGTTACAAAATATGCAGGCAGGGTGAGAAGGAAGACAAGCCAACAGAACTTTCCAAACAAGAGGAATGTATATTTGAACAAGCTGCCTTTCTATGATTAAGCACAGAGATCTGGGAACAAGGCAGGGGAAATGATGTTTTAATAAGGTGTGAGACAGGCCTGTGAGCTGCATTTTGCATTACCCTTGCAAAATAAAGGGGGGAGAGGTATCCAAAAGTTGTAGATCAAAGTACACAGGCTCCTATGTGCCAGCTGCTGCTAAAGGTGGCACAGAGGTCAAGAAAAATGGGTTCACATGGGCTCCAGTTCCCAGACAGAAACTCGAAGGTCCCTCAAAGGCAGCATGCTAAAACTGGTGGCTTACGTCCTCATTTGCAAGGCCAGGAAGAGATGTAAAAGGCTCTACCTGTCTGCCTTCATCAGCTCTGCTTACCATAACAAAATGCCACAGACTGGAATCAACAGACACTTATTTCTCATACTTCTAGAGGCTGAGGGGCTTCCCAGGTGGCTCAGTGGTAAAGAGTCTGCCTGCCAATGCAAGAGACATGGGTTCGATTCCTGGGTTGGGAAGAGCCCTTGGAGTAGGAAATGACAACACACTCCAGTATTAGAGGAGCCTGGTGGGCTATAGTTCCTGGGGTCGCAAAGAGTCAGACACGACTGAACACACACACACACACCCTGGTGGGCTACAGTTCCTGGGGTTGCAGAGAGTCAGACACGATTGCACACACGCGCACACACACACAAGGTTGAGAAGTCCAAGATCCAGGCACCAGCAAACTTGGCTCCCAGCGCGGGCTTTCTTTCCAGCCTGTACTTGGCCACCACCTCCCCATGGGTTCATGTGACCTGTTCTCTGCGTACTCACAGCACGCAGGTCTCTCTGCTCTTTTAGTAAAGATAGCCAATCTCATTACGGGGGCCCGACTCTCAGGACCTCATCTAACTTAATCATCTTAAAGGCCCTGCCTCCTAATACAATCGTTCTGAGGTTAACATTAGGGCTTCAACGTAAGACATCTAGCGGGGATACAAACATTCAGCCCATAATGCGGTCCGTCTGTTCAAGACGGCACAGGCCTAGTGAGGGCCTGACCCGACACTCCGCCAGTATTCCGAGAAGGGCCCTGTGCACTGGCTCCAGAGCCACGCTTCCTCCTGGGGACAGCCTCCCTCAGCCCCTCACTAGAGCACTGCTGGCCCTCCCCTGCCCCAGCACAAGGAGAGTGGCTCTAATTTTAATGGAGTCACAGTCGCTTTGAAAAGTTCAGCTTTTAACATGGTAGTCATCCCCCATGTACTCCTGCCCTCAACTGTACACTCTGGAAAAGCTAACTGCTGAGAGCCAAAATAATGAGAGAGCTCCGCTGAGAAAGAGGTTTTAAAACCAGCTTGTAGGTAAAAGAGGGGGAAAAGGTCAGTCTTTTCTTCCCAAGAACTCGGTGTTTTATCATCTCTCTTTGCAGCTACATAATGAAACGCGAGCATCAGACAGATCCTCTCAGAAAGCAGGTGAGTGGCGCAGAGACATGCTACTCTACTTCAGGTCAGCCACGCGCAAGCGTCTGCGCAAATTTCTTAGAAGCACGCAGTGGAAAAGAGACCCCTCATGGAAAACAGAAGTCCACTACATCAAAATGTGCTTTTAAAATACTAAGTTAAGATGCTGGAAGCCCATGTGTAACAGAAAGCAAAATGTTTCCTACAGGAGCCAGGTCTTCCTGTTGCACACGGTAAGCATGAACAGTCACGTTCCCTACACTCTCATCCCAAACCACAGAAATGACAGCAGAGTGTGAACCCACAAGGATAAAGAGACCAAGAGAGGAGACAACAACGGAGAAGACGTCAACTAAATTTCAGAAGAGACAAGGCACCGACCAGAACGACCTCAGGCGAGAGCAGCGTGTTGCAGCTTCCTCCGGCTGCCTGGCAGGGGGGAGAACGAGGGAAGCAGGGTTTGGGCGGCCAGGTGGGCAGAAGTCAAGAAAGAGCAAGGGGAACTAGAGGGCAGGATTTGCAAAGACTAAGGAAGTGGAGGCACCCAGGATGGCAGAAGGCCGGATGTGGGGCAGGAGCATAAACACGGTGGATGGTTAAGTCTTCTGTCAACACAGACCCCTATTCCCATCAGAATTCAGGAGAGGCTGCCCCAGGGAGGCTCAGCGACAACTCAAAACAGGGGAACAGCCCTGCCCTTTGGAAAGCGAGACAGCCTCCCTCCCTCTGTCTGCATAGAAAGGAACAGCAATCGTAGTATACTACACGGCTCGGCTGTGAACATTTCATAGCCATGAAACAGTGTAAAACCTGAATATTAATTAAAGCAAACTGATGGGGAGAAGGTGGGATATGCGGGTTAAATCTTCATCATCCATACCGAAGTCAACAGATGACATCTAAGACAGCAGTCCAGACGAGTTGTTTAGAAAAATGCAGGCAGGGATCCAAAGAAACAACTAAAAGAGTTTAAAGGAGTTCCCTCCAGGGACTGGCTTGTGGAACAGGCAGACAAAGGACAAATGCTTGTGCTATAAATCTTCTAGGCTTCCTTATTCACCTTCTTGTATTCCTTTGATGAAAATAAAAACTATAATAGAAAAAACAAACAAACAAACAAACAGAGCCTCAGTTAAGCAGGTCCTAAAAACGTTAAGCCCCTGAACACTACAAAATGTGCTTCATCAACTGGGCACTATTAGTTTACTATAGTAACACTTAATTTTATTTCAAGTTTTATGGTGACAGTTAAAGGTTTTTATAATAGCAGATGCTGTCCCTCCCACACATCAATTAATTTGCAAATTCACTCAGGTTGCAGAACTAATGAGGTGCAGAAAGCTTCTTTTCACTGGTGAACGCTGCCGTCAGGAGGTGGCTGTGGTGGGCGAGGCGATAACTGGGCTGTCAGCAGCAAGCCGGGGCCGACCGGACTCCCAAGGCTGCTCTGCCTTAGCCCACAAGCCCCAAGGACCCGCCCGGCCTCCAGTCAAGAGAAGGAACATAAGGGCATCCCCTGTGGAAGAGGGAAAAGCAGTGGAAAAATTCTAGAGACATGCAAGGGAGTGAGAGACAGTCTTCGCCTCATGAAACAGCATCACGGCTTTTCTGCTCCTTTTTATAGGTTCTCATTCCACGTTTACCAAGAAAGTAAACTTTTTGAAAAGAAAGGATGTGGCACTCTGAGTTCAACTCTGGACTGTGATTTGGCAAAACTGCCTCTCAAGCCCACACGTTTTATTTTTCTTCTTCTTCTTTCTGAAAGAGCTGAACTGAAGTAACCAACGTTGCTTCAGAACACGGGGTTGAAAGTAGTTATACCGCTTCTGGCTCTGCCAAAGAACTGTCTCTTTTCTCACTTTCACTTAAAACCCTTCTTTTTTTTTAATGACCCAAATGATAAGATGAACAAGAAGACACTTCTTCGTTTTCACCTATGCAAATAGCGTTTTGTACAGAACAAGTCATCCACTGCAGCTCTTAATACCACAAGAAGCTAAGACAGCCTGTCAAGCAGAGCTAGTCGGCAGGAATGGTGAACACTCCCATCAAAGGTTCCTTTTCCTGGTTCCACTTGCTCCAGGACAGGCCTCTTTCCCACCCAGCCTTCCTCCCGGCATCACGTCCCTGCTCCCAAAGCCTGTGCTTAAGCCCCTCTCCTTATGGGCAGCGCCTGGGACTGCAGCCCACGCTGAGCCGTCTTTCTAGTCTGTGATAAACTGTCTGAGTGTGAATAAGCATTTTAGAAGCCTTCCTGCTTTGAGAATTCACCTTTCCAACAAATTAAACAGGTGTCTACAGCAGCCTGACAGGTAGCAAACACACATCTTCTCCTTCACTATGGGTCCCGGGCAGAAGTAAACCATCACTCCAGTATTTTTCATTCCCCACCAGCCGAAAGCAGTCTTACGCACGGTGTCTGGCCCTCTGAACATATCACTCTACTAAGAATGCCTGTCAGAGCTCCTGGATTTTGAGGACAATAATTTTCTTTACATGCTTATGAAAGCAAGCTGAAGGTTCTCTGACATTTTCTGACCTGGCATTGTCTGTAAAGGGCACAGGTTAACAACGTTTAAGAAAAGCTCATGTACAATATATAAATCATGAAGATTCCTGGGATATTGTTTGGTCCAGGACTTCAGATTCAATACCATTATTACCAAGAAAAGAAACTCCTTTTTTCTTTCACTTCCGCACCATCCTGGGCTCCAAAGGCACCATTAAAATGCCAACAAAGGCATTTTTGGATCTACAATCATTTGACATTTTTCCCAAGAAAATTCAAGTTTGAACAACTTTGGTAAATTTAGAGTCTTGTGAAGTACCACCCGCCTCCCCTTCCACTCCCCTAAAAAGGGCAAGAAAATTCATCATCAAAGGTTACCCCTCCATCGAATGTCATCAGAGTGTGGTATTTCAGCACACACATTTATGTATATAAATCTCCAACTGTTCTGAGATCTCCACCATCACTGGCATAACCGGATGAATTAATAATGGAACGGCTGCCTCCCTAAACTCCTTTTTATTTTCTCTTCATTTCTGTTGGTGTAACTGAGACCCTCGGTGTTCCACTGAAGCCTCTGGATTCTGTGTGGCCCAAAAGCAAGAGGAAGACACCTTCTTCCCCTTCCCACACCAGCCCCCCACCCCACTCAAGAATCCAAGGACATTCATAACTTGGTGATTAAAAATACACTACTTTTATTTCAGAAGTTCAATCGTAACACATTCCCTTCTTTAAAAATTTTATAGCGTCTACACTTTCAATTTGGGATTTCTCATTCATGCTAGGTGAGCCTCTTATGTTCTATATTAAATGCAAGGCATGTGTGATCAGTACTATTAATAATATAACAGTGCCAATCTCAGCAGCAGCAACACAGCACCAGCACACAGCCCCGTCTGAACAGACGTGGAATCCTGAGCACCACTGCAACTGATTAAATGCATGGGAATAAAGTTCGCAGCTGACTGCTCTGCCCTCCCCAGCTGGAGAATCAGGAAGAATTTTTCCCTTCTTTCCCAAAGGCACAACATATCATTAGCTCTCATAAATATAAACAGATCTGAAACAGAAAACAAAAGATTACCTTTATTAGATTCAAGGAAGACAGGGAAGGTGAGCTTTAAAGTGTTCATGGACAAATCGAGATGACAAATTCATCAAAGTGTATCAGACTCAAGGATTTAGGTCACCAAAGTCACCTATTATGATTATGATGGTAAAACAGAGCCCAGTTTTCACTTCGCCAAGAACCAGTTTCCTAACAAACCCTGCCCTTCACTTCGCTATCATCCCAGTACTCTGTCCGAGGATGCAACCGGGGAAACGTTCTCTAGAGATGTCTTTAGAAGAAACCAAGGTATATCTCACTCCGAGGTCCAAAGATGCCTAAACATGAGCAAATGGTGGAGAACAGAATCTCAAAACAATAGCCTGGGGCTCTGCTATCTTGCCATAGAGACGCTGACCAGCACGCTCCGGCTTCCTCAACAACCCCACGCACAAGTCCACTGAGGGATGGCTCCTCCCCTTGCCTGCAGTGGATTCAAGCAGAGCCCCTGGCTGGGTGCTGTCTGTGGCCGCCACCCTTCTCCCATCTGGCCACGAGCACAGGTCAGCGAGGAAGAGGCTCAAGGCAGGAGGATGTCACATACAGGGTTGGGTTTGGTTTTTCATTTCATTCTTTTTTTAAGTTTTTTTACTGAAATACAGTTGATTTACAATGCCATTATCATAAAACATCCGACTGCTGTGAGTAAAAAATAGGGACTGTTTGTGCTGAGCCTTCAGCTCTTAAAACTACCAGTGAAGGTGGCCTAGTTCGTTCACAGCATGATAAACTCAATAGAGCACACAAGTGCACGCACATACATGCACACTTACCTCAAACGTGCATCACAGGAAGGACAAATCAAGACTCCTGGTCTGGACTTCCATGGTGGCGCAGTGGATAAGAATCCATCTGCCACTGCAGGAGTCTCGGGTTCGATCCCGGGGCCAGGAAGACTCCACATGCTACAGGGCAACTAAGCCCATGAGCCACAACTGAGGCCCCGCACTCTAGGGCCTGCGAGCAGGAACTGTGAGCCTCTGAGCCACAGCTACTGAAGCCTGCGCACCTAGAGCCGTGCTCTGCAACAGGAGAAGCCGCCGCGATGCGAAACCTACACACCACGAGGAGGAGCCCGGCTCGCCGCAACTAGCAAAAGCCGCACAGCAAGCAAGACCCAGCAGAGCCAAAACTAAGTAAAACAGATTTAAAAAATAAACAAAAAGCTCACCTCATTAGGTGAGGACTGAGGCCCACCCAGGAGACTATCCCATAGAAAGACTCCTAGTCTATCACAGACTTAGTGAACTTATGTTGCTGGGGATGACATGGAGTAGGGATAGTTAGGGAGTTTGGGGGGGACATGGACACACTGCTGTATTTTAAATGGATAACCAACAAGGACCTACTTACAGCGGGGAACTCCTCTCAATGTTAGGAGGCAGCCTGGATGGGTGGGGAGTTTGGGGGAGAATGGATACATGTGTTCACCTGAAACTATCACATATTAATGAGCTAATTCAAAATAAAAAGTTTCAAAAAAAAAAAAAGACGGAAAGTCTATACAACTTATGAAACAATAATAAGTGTCCAGTGTATGCCAGACACTTAATCCTCATGACTCAACAATGGAGGTGTTCTCACAAACCCCACTTCACCTTTAAGGAAAGAAGCTGAGGAAAGTGAAGTCACTTGCCTAAAGTCACATAGCTGATTTCAGGTCCAAATGAACCCAACTCTGCAAGTTTAACTACTAAGCTATACTGCCTCGATAAACAGAATTTCACTCATCAGTACTGAATGATAAGAATAAATATGTACTGTGAATGCAGTATGCTTAGCACTGCTTCAGTACAACACTGGGAATAAAGCAATGAACGAAGCCAACTCCCATCCTCATGGAGGAACATTCCAGAGGGGGTGTGAGAAAGACAACGAACAAAAGGAGCAAAACCCACAGGGTGATAACCGTGATCGTGAGCGAGGAGAAAAATGACACGGAGAGGCGGATGGGGGCAGCTCGGAGGCTGCAACGCTAAACAGGGTGGGCTAGGAAGGCCCCTCTGAGAAGGCGCCATCTGAGCCAGGACCTGAAGGGCACCCCGGCATCTCTGAGGTGGCCTGAGAACTGGGACAGAAAAGGAGACGCACTTGCAGTCTGCCTGGCACCCTGGCAGGAAGAACTCCAGGGGGAGCCTTTCTCAGGACAGCTGCGCATCACCCGTCACAGCTTCCAGCCCGAGGGCACCCGTGGGCGCTGAGCAGGTCTCTGGCTTCACCGTCACCACCCGAGACTCTGACCCTGGCTGGTCCTAAGCCTGGTCCTCCTCTGTCTCCAACTCCACTTGTCAAAACTCATTCCACATACGGAGTGCTCCTTCTGACACTGCTCACCCCTCACTCCGACCACACTTAGGCACACTCGGGTAAGGATGTGGTCATGCGCCTCCATTTGCCCACTGGATTAACAAAGAGCGGAAGACTAGATAAAATCGAGCATGAGGGGGAAAACCAGGCACCTGGTCTCTGGTGGTGGAGAGTGTAAACGGGCACAATCACCCTGAAAGGCAAGTGGACAGGGTCTATGGAAATGGCAAACGTAACTCACTGGACCTCCAGGCACACACTAACACACCAGAGTGCCTGCCGAGGTGAAGACTGGAAATAACCCGCACTCCCTCTGTGGAGAGCCAGGTGTGGTACCTCCACAAGTGAAGTCCCTCAGTCATGTCTGACTCTGTGCAACCCCATGGACTGTAGCCTACCAGGCTCCTCCGTCCATGGGATTTTCCAGGCAAGAGTACTGGAGTGGGTTGCTATTTCCTTCTCCAAGGGATCTTCCCAACCCAGGGATCGAACCCGGGTCTCCAGCACTGCAGAGACGCTTTACCATCTGAGCCACCAGAGAAGCCAGTACTTCCACAGAGGAGACTCTATATAAGCAGATGTTTAAGAAAAGATGAGCTAAGAGCAGTGAGGATGAAACACTAGTCTTTCCGAAGAAGATGTCTGACACGGATAGTGGTCATAAATGAAGGTCCCCTCATTCTTGGAGGAGTAAAGGGTCAGGATACAGGCTATGCATTCTTCAGTGCTTTAGCAAAAAATAAAGTCACAATAATATGCATAATGACAAAGAGTGAATGTGCTGAATCCAGGTGAGTATGCAGAGTTTAATGCACTACTATTCCTTACAACTTTTCTGAAAGCTGGACATATTTTCAAAGCAGAACATTTAAGGGAAGCATCACGGCCATGGCCAGGCATCACTAGCAGAAAGCATTACAACACCCAGACAAGCAGGGGCCCCTTCAAAGAGATGCGGCACCAGGGTGGGTACCCGAAGCCGGCTGAGAAGGGAAGGTGGGGGAAGACCTCTGCGTGGCAGTAACCGGCCCACAGCTTCAGTCAGCTAGTTGGCATGCCATCCCCTGGCCCAGCCTGAGAGGCAACCGAGTAAGTTCCACCTCAGGTTCTGGGTCAGTGGCCATGCAGCCCACCCTCCCGCCCACCCGTCTTCTCAGTCCAGCCCAGCAAGAGCAGACACTGACTGATGGCTGTGAAGGGCCTGCAGACTCCTCAGAAGAAAAAAGGAAAACACTGTATTTGTGTGCTGGATTATTTAAACTAGGAAAAAGAGATGTTTTAGAAACACCTGAAAAAGCCAGAGTACAAAAATTTTATCTAGTTAACAATGAATACATAAGAACACCTCATTTTTCCAAGCATCTAGATGCACTCAAAATACAGGCCATTTGGTTTACGCGTTAACTGTGTTTTACCTGTACTGGTAATTTGTACGTCAGGAGAGCCAACATTCCCTGGTTATTAAGAATGAACATGATGTTAACAGTTTGGATTCGAACCTTGGCTCTGCCCTTTATGACCTGAAGGATCTTAGGGCAAGTGATTTAACCTCTTTTTTAACCCCAGTTTCAAAAACATATAATACACATAACTTCATAGGGTCATCTGTGAAAACGGAAACACACCATTTGCCATATAAATAGTACTGACTCTACTTCTAAGTATAGTGCTGGGTGCTAGGGATGTGGCGTTGAGCCTCATGGAGCGTACAGCCTGTGAAGATTATTGCTGTTCGGTCACTAAGTTGTGTCCAACCCCATGCTACAGCACATCAGGCTCCTCTGTCCTCCACTATTTCCTGCAGTTTGCTCAAAGTCATATCCACTGAGTTGGTGATGTTAGCTAACCCTCTTATCCTCTGTTGCCCCCTTCTCCTTTTGCCTTCAGTCTTTCCCAGCATCAAGATCTTTTCCAATGAGCTGATCCTTCGCATCAGGTGGCCAAAGTATTGGAGCTTCAGCTTCAGCATCAGTCCTTCCAATGAATATTCAGGGTTGATTTTCTTTAGGATTGATTGGTTTGATCTCTTTGCAGTCTACGGGACTCTCAAGAGTCTTCTCCAGCACCACAGTTTGAAAGCATCAATTCTTTGGCAGTGCGTCTGTAAGTATAGCTAGATATTAAATAGATAACTCCCCAACTAAACACTCACAAGCTTTTGTGACAAATGCCTCAATAAAAAGGTCCAGTGCTAAAAGCTTAGGTCAGAAGGACATTCCCAACAGAAGGAACAGCATGTGAAAAAGCAGAGGTTAGGGGAGCTTGTGAAAGTGGAGAGAGAAAGCGTGTGTGAAATGTTTCCTGGCAGGGCTGGGACCGGGGCCCTCCATAGAGGGCAGCGGTGCAACCGACGCTGCTGGAGAAGCAGCACAACCTGACCACAGCGTGCACAGAGTGCTCCATACACCGTGGACACGGGGCAGCCCGCTCACAGCGCACATAAGCAGACTTGAAATGAGCGTCCTCTTAATTTACAGGTTCTCCACGTGCGGCGTGGCCACATTCTGATCACTTTCTGACTGGGTGTCGCCTCCGGAATGAAAGCCTGAGCAGCAGCAGCGGCGTGAGGTTTTCCAGCCCGCGGCTCGGCTCTGTACCTGGGCAGCAGCTCCTTCAGTGCAAATCGCCCCAGGCACCTATACACACACACACAAAAATGGGAGTAAGGTAGGCTTTGAGAACAGAGGTTCTAGCAGTTGAAAGACTAGTTGCTGGCATGCCAACAAACAGCAAGCCACTGAAATCCGTGGAGCGGTGGTAATTCGTATCTCAAAATCTGAAGCCTGGATGGTAGCAAGAACAGATGGCTCTGCTATATGCAAACATTCCCCGCAACAATGGGCTCGGCCGCCGTCGGGCGACGAGAGCGAACAGGAGCTGCCGGGCAGCGAGGGGAAGGACAGCGGTGCACCACGAGGCTCCGGGGACAGCACGAAACGCCAATGGGCAAAACAGGCCTCCCGAGGAGCTGCGAAGGCAGGTTTCCTGCGCATAAGCTTAGGCTGACACAGAGTGTGCCCCTCGCCGGAAGAGGGGAACGCAGCTGTCTGCAATAGCAGTGACACGTCTCCTGCCTCCCCAGCACCAGCTAAATCGCACCTCAAGCTGGGTGGGGGGAGGACAGACGACTGACCAACAACTACAGTGCAAAGAATCCGCAGAAGTTCAAGCAGACGGATGTGACCTTTCACCTGGGACACGTGCTATGTATTTAAGGAAGGAAAGAAAAGGTCCGAAGAGAAGTGACTTCACCAAGGTGACATCTTCAATCATTTCTTTCATTCATTTATTCATTTCTTCAACAAATATTTATGGGACACTTCCTAAAATGTGCCCTTGGGAAACAGCAATGAAATCAAGAACATTTCCAAGAAGAGAAAGAAAATAAGTTCCTTTTTTTAAAGCGAAATATCTGGTGTATGAGAAGGTGAAAACGTTATGATTTTAACACATGCAGGGTAGGATGGCTGGAAGCGGGGGTGCTGCAAGGCCAAGCGTTGTGCACACTGAGAAAGATGTGCACGTGAGGACACAGGAATGTGGGCTACTGAGAGGGGGAACAGTCAGCACAGGGGTTCTGAGGGGAGATGGGGCACGCCTCAGTGACCTGGAATCAGGAAGGAGGCCAACAGCTGGAGCAGTGACAGCAGAGGAGAGGAGAAGCACGCAGCTGGGAGGGGTGGGGGGCCACCGAGAGCACCTGGGCCTTTACTCTGGGACAGGCGGGAGCCACTGCAGGGCTTGAGGTAGACGCACGACGTGTCTGGCCTTTCCTTGCTAAAGCACACCCTGACTGCTGGAAGAGACTGGGCTAGAGAAGCAGGGAGAGCCACCAAGCCCATGGCAGGTCCAGAACAAGAACATGAAGGTCAACCGGCTTTAACAAGGGCTTCAGATTCAGTGGTAATGTTCTGGTCCTTTTACTTTCAATATGGACTTCTAAACTGCAAAGAATATCATAGATCAAAATAACTCCTCATAGAATATAGAGTTCATGATTTTTGGATGGGAGGTGAACTTCTCAGGCTTCAAAAATACGAAGAACACAAACAGAACTATCAGCAAACTTGATGTGCAAATGCTTTATCATCAAACCTGTCAGTTACTGCAGCGTGTCAGGTGCTTGGCTGAGAGGTGGGAGGACTCAGAGGCCGGCAGAGGGCATGGCTCCGGGGCCAGACTTCGAAGGTAGGCTCAGTCCGCCTAGAATGAGGACAACAGTAATGACTGTACCCATGACTCAGGGCTGCTGTGGGGGTTCAGTGTGGTACTTCACAAAAAACCTAGCCCCCTGCCTGGCACGCGCCAGTGCTCAGTGAACGCTGGCCACTCTCATTACCAGCTGCGGCCGATGATGCAGGCCTCATTCAGGCCCCAGGCCACCGCACTAAGGGAAGAGAACAAGGTGGGCTCTCAGGGTTGGGGACACGGAGCTGAATCCCACCTGGGCTGTCTGATATCAGAGGTCAGGCTGGGACCCGGCCGGGAGGCCTCCTTCAAGGGAGCAAACAAGGACACCGCTGTCCAAGGAGGAGGAAGAGGAACAGGGGAGCGGGTGTCTGCCGGAGCAGAGCCACCCCCTATGCGGGCTAGGGGACACCATGACCCACGACACGGGGTTCCACCGCAAGGCGTTTACCCAGCAGATACCCTTCACCTCTGGGACCGCAGGTCCTGCCTCTCCCGCCTCTCTTCCGGCTCTGAAATGTCATGATTCTCTGTTTTGGTTCTATTTCATGAGACCTTAGAAAGGGGGAAAGCATCGACAAAGGGTAGAATAATTTGAGAAAGAGAAAACAGACAACAAGCATTACTCCCAGCACACTTTCTGGTGTGACAGATCTCACTCATGCTACCACACCCCTATCAACCATTACAGGTCACTTTTCAAAATGCTGTCAGATAGAAACCGATTACTCCTCGTGCTCATCAGCATCAGTCCTGACACGTGGGCCCATCGACACTGAATAAAACCAGGCTTCTCAAGCCGTCAGAGCCTCACTCTCTACCCTGAGGTAGGGAACTGAATTATTAAGAGATAAAAGCACGTGCCACCCCTTTCTGCTTTACTTCCTTATGGGAGGACAGCTGAAACTACACAAGCTAAGAGCCTCCATGGCAGGTCACTTAAGAACACCCGTTTATAAACACAGGCGCAGTAAAGGCTGGCATGGAGGGGGGGGGGGGGGGGCCCGCGAGGGAGGGGGCGAGGGAGCCGCCCCGGAGGGTGTCACCTGATGGGAGGCTGCCGCGCAGATGGCACAGGAAGGCTATAAATAAGACTGCAGATCTATACACTGGGCAGAGGTGTGAGGCGGCAAACAAGTGCTCAGGCAGCACGTTTCCCTCGGGCCGTGTCCTGAAGGGGGCAGACAGCAGGGCTTGACGACACCCCGGCCTGGCAGCCCGTTAGGATAAATCCATACGGAGGACACGAAGGCCCAACGGGAAGTATGAACAGTGACGACGTGCTCCACTGACGCAGCAGGTTTGCACTTCTTCCCGCCGGCAGGTCCGTGCACACACGCTCCCCTCCACAGTCACACGACGGCACACGTCAGGATTTTCTGGGAAGGCCAGGCAACATTTTTATTTCCCCCGTGTTTTGCCAATTTCAGAGATAACAGATGCCTACTGTAGTCTTCTTTCCTCTTGCAGAGACTGGCTGAGAGAAGGATCTGTGGCCTGGAGCCAGGCTGTAGCCGTGGTCAGGAGCCAGGACCCAGGGCCACAGGGGTTCCCGCATGACCCCGGGGGTGCCACTCACCACTCGTCCGTGGAGCAGCGAAAGGCAGGACCAGCATTACTCGACGGACCAAACCAGGGGCACCGAAGAAGGATAAAAGGGAGGAAGGAGAAAGAACAAAATGAAGCAGAAGAAGAGGGGCAGAGAAAGAAAACCACGGAGAAAAGGCAGGTCATGTGAGGGCCGCCAACGTCAGCACCCCTGCGCCTGGGCTGTGGGCAGGGCATCAGAGGGCAGAAATGGGGGATGCGCTGACGGGGGAGGGGGCGAGGACATGAGCAGAGAGCAGCGCGGGAGACAGTCACGAGGAGCCGGGCGGGAATGGGTCAAGCTGGACACACAGATGTACTCAAGAGCGGGCGTCCTTTCCTCGCTCTCACGTCCGCCATGAGGTGGTGATCTGGAGGCGACTGCAACTGCGTGGACGCTGAGCTCCAGAAAGAACAAGGTGCAGAGAGCAGAGCAGAGCGGCACTGAGAGAACACTGAGCTTCTGAGAATCCAGCTCGGCGCAGGCGCGCAGCTGTCCTGAGACCTGAGTGCGGGGCCCACAGAGCTCAGCCTCACCCCTCCTCACCCAGGGCTATGGGAACCCCCCCCCGGGGAGTCGGCCAGCCTGCAGCACTCCTGTGTGTGTTGACAAAGCTCTGGTTGTGAGCTGAACCCCTGCTACTGAAAAACGTGCAGTCACAGGATTTGCGGACCAGAAAAAAAAGATTACGTTTTTAAATTTTAAAATATTCAGTGTGGCTTAAAAACTTAGGGCTGAAGTCCAAATGAGTACTCTGTGGAGAGAAGAAAAGTGGGGAGAACTCAGTCCGAAGCAATTACATGCAGGCGCATTCAGGGGGTCCGGCCTGTGGTGGCAGCTGCCACCGACTTTCTTCTTCTCAAGAATGCAAATGATTAAGATAGATTAAATACCTACTTTGCTTAAATACTCTTGATAATGAGTTTCTTTCCTTCTTTTAAGGGTGTTTGATGTTGGCAGTTGATGGATCTTGAGTTAAATTGTTTTAATTCAAAACAGCACCATCTGTCGTTAGGAGCTACTGGCTCAGGAGCAGGGGCTGGCGCGGCACTGCGGAGAGCCGCGGAGGTGACGCAACAAAGGCCACGCACGGGGTGCGGGCAGACGGGCAGGCAGCCGCGGACCGGGCACCGCAGGCGGGGAGGCAGAGACGTACCTCCTGTCTCAGCCAGGAGATCCGGACTCGATTTCCTCAACAAAAGAGGGCTGGCTTAAAGACGGTCATGATGGTGACACGGGCAATCCTGACTGGTAGCTAGATTCTCAGTGCACACTGTGTGCCTGGCGCAAGAGAGGAGCATTGTACACAAATGACCTTACTTACACCCTCTCTGTACCTTGTTTAAACTCCTTATGTCCGAGAGTATGTGTACTAATGTCCCCACTTTACAGCTGAGCAAGCTGGGGTCAGAGAGGTAAAGTCACTTGCCCAAAGTCACACAGCTAAGAGTAGGAAAGCCAAGACAGGCATGTGACCCCAGAGACTCTGCTTGCAGCCACAGAACCACGCTGCCCGGCAGCCACTGAAGAGCCCAGGAAGAGCCCTGCAATGCCATCCCTCCAGTACCCAGTGGCCACAAATCTGCCTTTGCTCTGAATGGTCACAGAAGCAAAAGCCGAGATGAGCACTAAGCAACTCAGCGCCTGGAAGCTCAGCTCCAGGAGTGGACTGAGCTGCGCCCAGCAGGACGGCCAGACAGGCCTCGTTCCACTAGGCGCCGCCTTCAATCCACGCCTGTGACCCAAATGCTGATGGGAGTTGTAAAAACGAACAAAACCTGAACTAGACGCAGTGGAAAATCCCCAGCGTTTGGTTTTTTGAGAGGCTCGCTAAGTATCTTCCAAGATATGCTTATTTACTTGGAGTCATGGCATGGACTATATAAAAGAGGTGACCGTGTTCCCATTAATCATGTGGACGTTACCTCAAGCAACCCTAGCTATGCAAACAAATCAGGGGGACCGTCAGCTTGCTTTGTGAGGGTCAGCGTAAGTTGTCTAACATATGAAGTAGACAAAGGTGAAACTCTCAGTAATAAGAGCACTGTCTTCAAACAACTTGAACTTACTCTTCATAAATCTGCACAGATAAAATCAGGACGATCAGGAGGACATCATGCTCCAAAGAAAGTGAACAGACAAGTACAATGTTTCAAAAAAGAAAGAAAAAACATCATCATCTACTAGCAGCGCAAAATGTAGGTGCTAGAAACACAGTTATCTTTACTGCCAGGCTCTGGGCAACTTGTTTCATCTTTAAGACTCCATTTTCCCATCTACCATCTTATTTAAAAACAAAAAACTGAAGAAGGAAACTCAAACTCCAGCACACTGCATAACGGCGTGTGTTGGGGGAGCTCGAAGGGGAGGGGCTCACAAGCACCCGGGCAGGAACTGACTTGGTCTCTTAAACTAGGAGTAGGTGAACAAATGTTCACTTTCCTATTATTTATGCATTTTGCATATGAATAGATTCATATTTTGCATATAAAATCTGGCATAATTTTAAAAAGAAGGAAAAACCCTTCTGACTGCCTTAAAGTGAAAGTAAAGTTGCTCAGTCGTGTCCAACTCTTTGCCACCCCAGGGACTATACAGTCCATGGAATTCTCCAGGCCAGAATACTGGAGTGGGTAGCTTATCCCTTCTCCAGTGGATCTTCCCAACCCAGGAATTGAACCGGGGTCTCCTGCATTGCAGGTGGATTCTTTACCAATTGAGCTATTAGGGAAGCCCCACTGATTGCCCTAATGTGGAGAACAAATGAAAATATACACTATCAGACAAGAGTAAAAAGATGACTTCACTTAAAATTTAAGTTAGAGGTTTAAAAGGAAATGCTAATGGTCAGCAAAATATGACCATCTTCTAATGGTCAGCATAATTTGTGACTTGGGAAGAAGGTTCTTGGCATGAGAGAACCAACACTGGGCAGCGCAATGGATGGATATCAATAAGAAAACTGAGAAACCATCCACGTGAAAGAGGGGCCAAAGCATGAATGAGCAAAGTGTGAATGAAGACACACAAACCCCAGTCTCTCCTGGGGAGCTGACGAGGATCCTCTCCCACTGATATCCAGCACTGACAAAAATCAGGAGAAATGGCATCCACACACACTGAAGTCCACGGCATCAGTCAGGACTTTCCTTCTTCCCATCTGCTATTGTTTCCAAACTTCCATAATAAACCTGTTACTTTCATCATTTAAAATGTAATTTTGTAAGTGATTCATGAGGCTACTGAAAAGAAAAAAAGGAGAGGACAAAGGGTGGATGAAGAGCTGGGAGGAGAGAAGGAAGGAGAAGGCAGGGAGAACCTGAGGCTCCAGGCTTGGCAGCCAAGACTCTGGCACAGGTCACTAGCTCTTGGGCTCAGTTCTCTCCTCCGTGAAAGGACAGCAAAGGCCTTCCCTGGCGGTCCAGTGGGTAAAATGCTGTGCCTCCCATGCAAGGGACCTAGGTTCAATCCCTGGTTACAGAACCAGATCCCACCTGCTGCAACTCAGAGCGCTGCATGCCACAGTGGAGATCGAGGATGCCACGACTAAGACCCAGGGCAGCCAAATAAAAATATTATTTTAAATGAAAGAATGAAAAGAGAGACAGACAGCAGTGCATCTGTTCGGGCCGCTCCTTGGTTGAGAAATAACACAAGGTGCCTAGCACAGAGTCTGAGAGCTTGCCGTTGCCCTTCAGGGGCTCAGTCGTGCCCGATTCTGTGAGCCCACAGACTGCAGGATGCCAGGCTTCCTGTCCACTGCCTCCTGGAGCTCGCTCAAACTCGTGTCCATTGAGTCAGCAATGCCATCCGACCATCTCATCCTCTGTCGCCCCCTTCTCCTCCTGCCCTCAATCTTTCTCAGCATCAGGATCTTTCCCAATGAGTCAGCTTTTTGCATCAGGTGGCCACAGTATTAGAGCTTCAGCTTCAGCATCAGTCCTTCCAATGAATATTCAGGGCTGATTTTACAAGTGTACAGCAAATGCTCTTTTTATTATTACTCCTACTTCTCATGGCTGCCACTTCTTCAGGGGTCTTTCACTAGAAACCCCGAAGGGAGACAGGGCTAGTGCTCAGGAGGTCTGTCCTCAGGGGCAAGGAGAGAGCCGGGAGGACTGTGCAGCCTTTCTCTCCCCCGGGGCAGCTGGTCTATTGGCAGCCTTCTGCCCACTGCACCACATTTTTAGTTTGCAAGCTAACTTTGTTTCTAATTATCTGCTTTGCAGTTGGATCTGCTGACCTTACATCTGAAGGACAATCCTGTATCTGCTTAAATGATCAAAAACAGTGCACATTTTACCCCCAAAGTCCATGGCTGGAAAATTACCTGTAGAACTGAGTCAAATGAAGACACTCATTTACTTTGTTTCATTTCTGGTCAGTTTCCATTTAATAAGGAGCATGCCATTAACAAGGCAAAAATAAAATTTATTTAATTCAGCAGACATGCATTAAACACAGGGAAAGGTTCTAATCGAAAGTATTATCTCACATCATACGCTGAAAATATTTCTAGGCTGATTAGAGTTAAGAGTATGGAATCAAATCACAGAAAACCATGGGAGGAAAAAGATATGACCATTTCCCAACTACTTTCTTCATTTAAAAGAAACACGGGACAAAAAAGAAAAAGACTAACAGATTTGACTAAATAAATATCTGTCAGTTAAAAAAAGAAAATATAATAAAATCTAAGGCAAACAACAATTTGGGAAGATATATGCAAAAATAAAAAAGCTTAATATTAATAGTGTTAAAGAAAAACAATGAAAAATATTTGTATAAAGTATGCCAAGATATGTGTTTAAGAATATTCCCTGTCGCATAATTTTTAAGTATAAAATAATCAGGCAATCTGTCCATCAACAGGAAAAAGTAAAATATAGAGGCTATATCCATACAGTGGAATAGCAAATGTATGGTGTTCATACATATGATCTGTATATTACTTAATGAAAGAGAATTATAAGATGTTTAATTAGAACTATATTTTGGTTTTTTGTTTTTTCTGTTAATTACACACACACACACACACACACACACAAACACACAAAGGTCCTAAAGAACTATTCATCAAGCTGTTAATAATGGTCATAAACAAACAAACAAAAAAGGCTGTATCTGAGTGGCAGGGGGAAAAGGGTGGGGAGGAACCCCACGCTAGCCATTCCCTTTTTACTTTTTAGAGCTCTATGTTTGTTTTGCAGCCACCCCTAACTGCTGGTCAACAGCCATTCTCCTTTACTTTCTTAGAAACAGAAGCTCAAGCTTTCCAACAGGACCCATTGCTGCCCAGCCAAAAAACTATTTCTCAACAAGACTTACAGCTAGGTATAACCAAGTGTCTAAGTTCTGACCAACAAACAAAATGTTTTGCCAGGTTCTGGGAAACCTGCTAGGAATGAGAATGAGATGATGGCTGGAGCTCCAGCAGCCATACCAGACAACTTAGAAACGAAAACTACACATGGCAAAGCAGTAAGATAAATGGAACCTGAGCAAGCTCCAGGAGTTGGTGATGGACAGAGAGGCCTGGTGTCCTGCAGTCCATGGGGTCACAAAGAGTCAGACACGACTGAGTGACTGAACTGAACTGAACTGAACTGAACTGGTCCCTGACAATACAGAGCTCCCATATCAACCACGGAATATCTTGCAAGGACTATGGTATTTACAGCCAATCCTGATCCTGATACAAACAAATGTATACGTCTAAACTTAGCAAGTGAAGAGGAGAGTGAAAAAGTTGGCTTAAAGCTCAACATTCAGAAAACGAAGATCATGGCATCTGGTCCTATCACTTCATGGGAAATAGATGGGGAAACAGTGGAAACAGTGTCAGACTTTATTTTGGGGGGCTCCAAAATCACTGCAGATGGTGACTGCAGCAACGAAATTAAAAGATGCTTACTCCTTGGAAGGAAAGTTATGACCAACCTAGATAGCATATTCAAAAGCAGAGACATTACTTTGCCAACAAAGGTCGGTCTAGTCAAGGCTATGGTTTTTCCAGTGGTCATGTATGGATGTGAGAGTTGGACTGTGAAGAAAGCTGAGCGCTGAAGAATTGATGCTTTTGAACTGTGGTGTTGGAGAAGACACTTGAAAGTCCCTTGGACTGCAAGGAGATCCAACCAGTCCACTCTAAAGGAGATCAGTCCTGGGTGTTCTTTGGAAGGACTGATGCTAAAGCTGAAACTCCAGTACTTTGGCCACCTCATGCAAAGAGTTGACTCATTGGAAAAGACTCTGATGCTGGGAGGGATTGAGGGCAGGAGGAGAAGGGGACGACAGAGGATGAGATGGCTGGATGGCATCACTGACTCGATGGACATGAGTTTGAGTGAACTCCGGGAGCTGGTGATGGACAGGGATGCCTGGCGTGCTGCAATTCATGGGGTCGCAAAGAGTGGGACACGACTGAGCGACTGAACTGAACTGATAGTCATTTTGGAAAGCCATCTGGTAATATGTACCAAGGGTGTTCCTAAAGTCCAAATCACACATCAGACCCCGGTAAGAGAGAGCATCTTCCACTCTGCCTCTCCACTGACAGCAGCTAGAAAACCCAGACAGCACGTAAGGGGCTATGATCTGAGGATTCTGAGAGGTGGACAGCAGCAGATAAATTAAGGAGGAAGACCAGAATGCAAAGTACCACTAAACCAGCGATGAGGGAACTATCTATTTATTCTCCAGCATCCCCAGCCTGAACTCAGCGCTGCCCGAAACCAGAAGCGTGCATCAGTGGAGACTATGCTCAATGAGTCAGGAAAGGGTCACCCAGCTCAGACAGTGGGCAAAATCGTCCCCTGTTGGACCTTCTCCTTCTCTCCTGTCTCAGCTCCTCTGCAGCTGTAGCAGGGACAGTGACAACAGCGTTAGCAGCTGCAATGGTGTAACAGACAAACTTAAGAGTGGTCCATTTTCAAGAATAGTAGCTTTGAGGGCCAGCTTGCTGATGTAATAGCCAATGGCCGTTGAGGACTACAAAACTAGAAAGTCTGGGCAGACAATGGGAGGGCGAGATGCCGAGGGTTTTCACACGGGTCCATTCCATTGGTGAATTTAAAACATAGGAATTCATCCTATTGGTGAATTCAAACCTTAAGAACAGGAATAGGTGCGCAGGAAAGGAGGATACAAGATGTCAGGGAGGGGCCAGCCATAAAGAGGGAAGGAACAAATCTAGGCGACGTCCGGGAAGGCCGTTCACCCCACAGTGCTCAGCCAATGAGGAACTGGGGGAGAGACTCGTGTGCCAGCAATAACTTGCTCCCGTGTGGACTCTGGGTCTGACTGCCCACCAGACACCTGATCTTGCAAGCCTGTCATTAAGGCCTCATTTCCCGCTGCACTTGGTGTCTCCAAGTCCATTTTTTGAGTTTGGGCTAGTGAGCATGTTTCTCACAATGGCAACCCCAAAGGGCCAGAAATTTTGAGGGTGTGGGGAACTTCCTTTCCAATCTGAGGCGCTATGGACCTGAAGGAGTGGAGGAACATGCTCCAACCCCTTAATTCTCTGCCCTCCAACTGTTTCATCCCAAAGGCAACAGGGAGAAGTATGCACAGCAGTGCAAGGAAGGCCCAGCGTTCTCGCCAAGGACCGAGAAGGAGAGGCCCAGAGAAGCGGAACGCAAGAGATCACAGAGAAAGATGTGCTCGCAGAAGCAACCTCCTAAAGTCGTTTATTAACTCCAGCACAAGCACAGGTTTACCCCTAGAAAGCCTCAAGCACACTCTCAACAACTTGACTATGGGATAGATGATCGCAAATTGCAAATATGAATGGCAGGAGCATGAGGCAGATTAGAAGAGCCACGCAAAGGCTTTGCAAACAACACAATGCAGCCACAACGCAGAAGGCTGATCTGAACCTGCAGCCTAAAACACACAGGGTCGATGGTGTGCTGAAAAGAAAAACATCCACATTCTCCACAGAAATTAAATAGAGTTTTCCTCATAATAACTGAAATGTCTAGGATACAAGCCAACATTACTTGGCATGTAAATGATAAGGAAAATTTCAATTCAAATAGGTAATGTAAACATACCACAAGATGACACTGATGTTGGAATTTTCTAATAAAGGCATTAAAATGGCTATCATAAAAATGCTCCAACAAGTAAGAGTAAACACTCTTGAAATGAACAGAAACACAGAAAATCTCAGCAAAGAAAAATACAAGGAAGAGCTAAATGGAATCTTTAGAAGCAAAAAACAGAAACACACACACACACACACCCCTTAGATCATTTGGCACCTTTGCAGTAGTTCAACTGGTAACCTACAGTTTTATAATAAAGCCTGTCCAAATCCTTGGGGAAAAAAAAAATCACTACCCTTTGCCCCAATAATTCTACTTTTAGGGCTCTATCCTTAGAAAGGACTTCTAAGCAAAGACAAAACTCTGTGCTTAAAGATACTTATTTCATCAATATTTCTAACAATGGTAAACTAAATGTCCAAGCTAACAGGGAAATACTACAGGAAAATATGGTACATGCCGTGAGTAGAGTATTCAGCTCAGTTCAGTCGCTCAGTCATGTCCCACTCTTTGTGACCCCATGAATCGCAGCACACCAGGCCTCCCTGTCCATCACCAATTCCCGGAGTTCACTTAAGCTCATGTCAATCGAGTCAGTGGTGGCATCCAGCCATCTCATCCTCTGTCGTCCCCTTCTCCTCCTGCCCCCATTCCCTCCCAGCATCAGAGTCTTTTCCAATGAGTCAACTCTTTGCATGAGGTGGCCAAAGTACTGGAGTTTCAGCTTTAGCATCAGTCCTTCCAAAGAACACCCAGGACTGATCTCCTTTAGAGTGGACTGGTTGGATCTCCTCGCAGTCCAAGGGACTTTCAAGTGTCTTCTCCAACACCACAGTTCAAAAGCATCAATTCTTCAGCGCTCAGCTTTCTTCACAGTCCAACTCTCACATCCATACATGACCACTGGAAAAACCATAGCCTTGATTAGACAGACCTTTGTTGGCAAAGTAACGTCTCTGCTTTTGAATATGCTATCTAGGTCATAACTTTCCTTCCAAGGGTAAGCATCTTTTAATTTCATGGCTGCGGTTACCATCTGCAGTGATTTTGGAGCCCCCCAAAATAAAGCCTGACACTGTTTCCACTGTTTCCCCATCTATTTCCCAAAATATTAATAACCTCAGATATGCAGATGACACCCTTATGGCAGAAAGTGAAGAGGAACTAAAAAGCCTCTTGACGAAAGTGAAAGAGGAGAGTATTACACAGTTATTAAAATTTAAATTTTCAGAAGGCTACATAATAACATGGTTAGTGTTCAGAGACTAAGTTGTGTCAGTCTCTGCAGCCCCATGGACTGCAGCACAACCGGCTTCCCTGTCCTGCACTGTCTCCCAGAGTTTGCTCAAATTCATGTCTGTTGGACTCAGTGATGCCATCCAACCATCTCATCTTCTGTCACCCCCTTCTCCTGTCTTCAATCTTTCCCAGCATCATAGTCTTTTCCAATGAATTGGTTCTTTGCATTAGTTGGCCAAAGTACTGGAGCTTCAGCTTCAGCATCAGTCTTTCCAATGAACGGTCAGAGTTGATTTCCTTTAGGATTGACTGGTTTGTTTTCCCTGCTGTCCAGGGGACTCTCAAGAGTCTTCTCCAGCACTGCAGTTAGAAAGCATCAATTCTTCAGCTCTCAGCCTTCTTTACGGTCCAACTCTCACATCGATACGTGAATGACTACTGGAAAAACCATAGCTTTAACTAGATGGACCTGTGTCAGCAAAGTAATGTCTCTGCTTCTTAATATGCTGCCTAGGTTGGTCATAGCTTTTCTTACAAGGAGCAAGCATCTTTTAATTTCATGGCTGCAGTCATTGTCTGCAGTAATTTTGGAGCCCAAGAAAATAAAATCTGTCACTGTTTCCACTTTTCCCCCATCTATTTGCCATGAAGTGATGGGACGGGATGCCATGATCTTAGGTTTTTTGAATACTGAGTTTTAAACCAGCCTTTTCACTCTCCTCTTTCACCCGTATCAATAGGCTCTTTAGTTCCTCTTCGCTTTCTGCCATTAGAGTGCTATCATGTACATATCTGAAGTTGTTTATATTCCTCCCAGCAATCTTGATTGTAGCTTGTGATTCATCCAGCCCGGCACTTCACAGAATGTACTCTGCATATAAGTTAAACTAGCAGGGTGACAATATACAGCCTTGACGTACTCCTTTCCTGATTTGGAACCAGTCCGTCGTTCCGTGTCTGCTTCTAACTGCTGCTTCTCGACCTGCATACAGGTGTTTCTCAGGAGGCAGGTCCGGTGGCCTGGTATTCCCATCTCCTGAAGAATTTTCCAGTTTGTTGTGATCCACACAGTCAAAGGCTTCAGAAGCAGATGTTTTTCTGGAACTCTCTTGCTTTTTCTATGATCCAATGGATGTTGGCAGTTTGATCTCTGGTTCCTCTGCCTTTTCTAAATCCAGCTTGTACATCTGGAATTTCTCGGTGCCCATAGTATTGAAGCCCAGCTTGAAGGATTTTGAGTATGACCTTGCTAGCGTGTGAAATCAGTGCAACTGTACGGTAGCTTGAGCAACCTTTGGCATTGCCTTTCTTTGGGATTGGAATGAAAATTGAACTTTTCCAGGGATTTTCCTGGTGGTCCTATGGCTAAGACTCTGTGCACCCAATGCAGGGGGCCAGAATTCAATTCCTGGCCAGGGAACTATATCCCACATGCTGTAACTAAGAGCTTGTATGCTACAACTAAAGATTTCACATGCCACAACAAAGATCAAAGATCCTGCCTGCCACCACCAAGACCCAAGGCATCCAAATAAATAAATAAATATAAATAAATATTTTTAAAAAAGAAAACTGACTTTTCCAGTCTTGTGGCCACTGCTGAGTTTTCAAAATTTGCTGACATATTCAGTACAGCGCTTTTACAGCATTACCTTTTACGATTTTAAATACTCTGGAATTCCATCAGCTCCACTAGCTTTGTTTGTAGTGATGCTTCCCTAAGGCCCACTTGACTTCACAATCCAGGAGGTCTAGCTCTAGGTAAGTGACCACACCATCATGGTTATCTGGGCAATTAAGACCTTTTTTGTATAGTTCTCCTGTGTATTCTTGCCACCTCTTCTTAATAGCTTCTGCTTCTGTTAGGTCCCTACCATTTCTGTCCTTTACTGTGCCCATCTTTGCATGAAATGTTCCCTTGGTATCTCTAATTTTCTTGAAGAGATCTCTAGTCTTTCCCATTCTATGGTTTTCCTCTCTTCTTTGCATTGTTCACTTAAGAAGACTTTCTTATCGCTCCTTGCTGTTCTCTGGAAGCTGCCTTAAGTTGGTGTATCTTTCCCTTTCTCCTTTGCCTTTCGCATCTCTTTTCTCAGCTATTTGTACAGCCTCCTCAGATCAGTATATCTACTACTGTGGGCAAGAATGCCTTAGAAGAAAAGGAGTAGCCCTCATAATCAACAAGAGTCTGAAATCCAGTACCTGAAAATGACAGACCTCAAAATTGACAGCATGATCTCGGTCCATTTCCAAGGCAAACCATTCAACATCACAGTAATAAAAATCTCTGCCCCAGCCACTAATGCCAAAGAAGCTGAAGGTGAATGGTTTGATGAAAACCTACAAGACCTTCTAGAACTAACACCAAAAAAAGATTTCTTTTCATCATAGAGGACTGGAATGCAAAGCAGGTCAAGAGATACCTGGAGTAAGAGGCAAGTTTGGCCATGGAGTACAAAATGAAGCAGGGCAAAGGCTAACAGAGTTTTACCAAGAAAACACACTGGTGATAGCAAACACCTTCTTCCAAAAACACAAGAGACGACTCCACACATGGACACCACCAGACAGTCAATGCTGAAATCAGACTGATGATACCCTTTGTAGTGGAAGATGGAGACAATCTATACAGTCAGCAAAAACAAGACCTGGAGCTGCCTGTGGCTCAGATCATGAACTCCTTATTGCAAAATCTAGGCTTTAAATGAAGAAAGCAAGGAAAACAACTAGACCATTTGGGTATGACCTAAATCAAATCCCTTATGATGATCCAATGGAGGTGATAAATAGATTCAAAGAATTAGATCTGGCAGACAGAGTGCCTAAAGAACTACAGACATGTTACAATATCATTATAACATTATCATTGATAATGTTACAATATCATTAAAAATTCTTGGGACATAATGGGAAGTGGGGGTGAGGGTAGCTTTGATTATATATAAAGAATGAACACAACAAAGCTAAACACAAAAGCATTAACCTAGAAAAAGAGACGAAAAGGAAAGAATATTAGTCTTAACAGTGCTAAACTAAGTACAGGGATTATGGATGGCTTTTTCTTCTTTTGGCTTCTGTTTTTCAGACTGGGATAATAAGTGCATATTACTTTGAAAACAGTAACTACTTCCTGCCTCCTCCAAAATGTTCCCTATCTTGCACTCTCAACATTATCTCTCAAGATACTAAGTCATGTTACAGATTTTCCAATCAAAAATTTTCTCTTGAGAATGAAAAAAATGTTTCTTGAATGCAGGAATCTCAATTACTCTTGTTTCTAGCCCTCCAGTCAAACACTTGGCAAGGAAAAACATTCCTACTGCTGATGGTTAATAAGTAATGTGAAATTATTCAGAACTACTCAAATCAGACCAGTCTTCCTTATTAGGAAAAAATTTTTAATAGGACACATTTGCAAGAACACCATTCCAAAGCAGCCTGGTCTCCATGGACAATTACAGAATGTCAAGCTGTCACACAGACACCACTAATAACTAAACTGTTCTTTTGATTCCTCCTAACTTAAAGGTCCCCACCTTTCCAAACCATCAAGGAGGCCCCTTCCCCTCCATCTGTTCTACCATATCAGGCTTAATATGAAAGGCTAACAGCAGAACCCCTCCGGGCCCGTCAGCCTGGCCATCAACCACACGGATAAGCCAGGCCACTCTGTGACCGAGCTCTGTCCTTCAACCGACACCCTGGTTACAGAGGTGGGGAGCAGGGATTGGCAGCATGCTGGGGTCTCATCCACTGGCGTTACAATGTCCAGGAGAAAAACAGACCATTCCGAAACCACAGCACAACTCACTGTGACTAATTTTCTGGGTAAAAAATGCACAGTGGGTTTCTGCCCTTTAAGCACTGGGGTAACTGCTTAGTTAATTAGAGATGTGCTGCTAAAGCAAACAGCACCGAAGGAGAGCAGAGTCAACTCTGGTACCTGGGCAATCTGGTATCTTCTTCAGTCTCCCTGAAATGTGATTAAGCATGACCTTTAAGAGGAGCAGATCAACAATCAATTTTGGGGAAACAAAACCTTGCATGGGACACGGGAGTGTGCCCTGTAGCGGGGGGAACCCACCATGGCAGCAGGGCCTCACCATCTCATCGTGCAGAAAAAGTTACCGAGATTTATCTCAATTGATTTTACTTGCAAGGAAAACACATCATAAAACTGCAACCTCAGCAGGATACTAAAGGTCGGGCTTGCTTTCTTGAGGGATGAACTTGATATCAATAGTTATTAGGACACATTCATACAAGATACACAGGAGAGATGGAGAGAAGATGCTGGTAATCTTACTTAATCCTGATGCGGCCCTAAATCAGGCTCTGCAGACTGTGGGAAAAATCAAGGAAGAAGTTCAGTATTCCTGAGACGAGATTCTGTGCGCATGTGCTCCTCTCCGGAGCCAGAACAGCAGCCAAAGGGTGATTCCAGAGTCCCGTGGGGAGAGCCCCTGCATGAGGGGCCGGAAGGCCACTCCCGCCAATGGCTCACTGCTCCTGCACTTCTCGTGGCAAGCTGGCAAGATCTGGTCCAATGTTCCACAGAGAACCAGGTCGGCTCAACCAGGAAAATCTACACAATCACAGAACATGGAGACTTGGGCAGGACCTTATGATCAGAAAGGCTGAGAAAGAAACACAGCAGTTCAAGCACTCAGCAGCTCATTCTGAACTTCTGCCCCACCAACTGCCGACAAGGCTGGTTCCCAGAACCCCATGTTACCCTAACCACACACTGAATCCTCAGGAAAAGCAGAAAACTGAGAACACTGCCAGAAAAAAATGGAGGCAATCCAAAGAGGACAAGGAAAGGTAAAATTTCTTTAAAAAAAAAAAAAAAGACTCGGAATGTGTATACACAGAGGCGTTCCACGATTTTAAAATAAAGTAATTCCTTTCTCTTAACCCTAACACCACAAACAGTCCTTGGGTTCAAACCCAAGGAACTGGAGGAATAAAATGTTTCTTACACTGTAGAACAGGCCTGATCGTATTTATCACCAACTCAAGAAACACTAGGACATTACTTGTGATGTCATATAAACAGCACTTAACTACGAATCAGGAAAGAAGGTCACAAGCAGGTGATATGGCAAAGTGTCCCACAGGAAGTGAGGGCAGGTGGGTCTTCAGGGGTAGAGAGGATCTGGGCAGGGCTGAGGAGAGAAGGATGCTTCAGAAGAGGCCCAACATCAGCAGAAGGGAATCTGGAAAGCACAAACCAACAGAAGACGGGATGCTCTGACTCCAGGAAGCACACAGGGTGTCAGAGGGGAGCAGCAGCTGGGGGGGCTGCAGCCTGAACGCCAGGCTGAGGAGAGCGGAAGCTGCCAAGAAGCCCACCACCGAGCACATCGCTGTGGCCGGAAGGGGAGAAGGCAGGCCACGGGTGGCAACTCACAACCTGATTTTGGCTAAAGATGCCCAACAAGTCACTGTAAGAGACAGGGTCCAGGCCCTGCTACATTCACGGGGAAAAGAACACTCAGTTCAGTTCAGTTGCTCAGTCGTGTCCGACTCTTTGCGACCCCATGGACTGCAGCACTCCACGCCTCCCTGTCCATCACCAACTCATGGAGTTCACTCAAACTCATGTCCATTGAGTCAGTGATGCCATCCAACCATCTCATCCTCTGTTGTCCCCTCTCCTCCTGCCTTCAATCCTTCCCATCGTCAGGGTCTTTTCTAATGAGTCACTTCTTCACATCAGGTGTCCCAAGTATTGGAGTTTCAGCTTCAGCATCAGTCCTTTCAATGAACATTAAGGACTGACCTCCTTTCGGATGGACTGGTTGGATCTCCTGCAGTCCAAGGGACTCTCAAGTCTTCTCCAACATCACAGTTCAAAAGCATCAATTCTTCGGTGCTCAGCTTTCTTTATAGTCCAACTCTCACATCCATACCTGACAACTGGAAAAACCATAGCCTTGACGAGACGGATTTTTGTTGGCAAAGTAATGCCTCTGCTTTTCAATATGCTGTCTAGGTTGGTCATAACTTTCCTTCCAAGGAGTAAGCGTCTTTTAATTAAGTCAATATATGCTACAGACAGAAAGTATCTTTTTTGACAGTAGAACATACTGACGGCAGGACTTCCCTGGTGGTCCAGTGGGAAGACTCCACCTGCCCATGCAGAGGACACAGGTTCAATGCCTGGTCTAGGACGAATCCACATGCCATGGGGTAACTAAGCCTGCGCTCCTCCACAAGAGAAGCACCGCAATGAGAAGTCAGTGCAGGAATGAAAAGCAGCCCCCCGCTCACCACAACTAGAGAGCCCACACGCAGCAACAAAGACCCAGTGCAGCCAAAAATTAATAAATAAATAAAATTTTTTTTAAAAAAAGGTGCCAACAGCAACACCTGGAGCAGAATGCCTTCACGGACTCTGAGGCTGGACCTCTCCCCCACCTCATACAGGCCTTCCTCTCCCCTCTCCCCCCAGACTTTCACCCTGCTTTAGTGTGTCTTTAAAGTACTTCTTACTCCCTGATATCAGTTATATTTTTTAGTTGTCTGGAGAAGGAGAGGGCAATCCACTCCAGTATTCTCGCCTGGGGAATCCCATGGACAAAGGAGCCTGGTGGGCTACAGTCCACAGGATCACAAAGAGTCGGACACGACTGAGCGACTAACACACACACCCCTCCACCAAGAATGTAAGCTCCATACGGTCAAGGACCTTGAGGCTTTTGTTACCACCATATCAACATCTCAGCATATAGTAGGCACTAAGCACATACTGGATGAATAACTGGAAAGACTCAGTGATGGCCTCGGTCAGTATTTCTCAGTCATAACTTGTCCAGGGAACCCTGATTCCACACACTCCTTAAAGTGAAGTCGCTCAGTCGTGTCCAACTGTTTGTGACCCCAAGGACTGTAGCCTATCAGGCTCCTCCGTCTACGGGATTTTCCAGGCAAGAGTACTGGAGTGGGTTGCCATTTCCTTCTCCAGAGGATCTTCCCAACCCAGGGATCAAACCTGGGTCTCCCGCATTGTAGGCAGATGCTTTTCCATCTAACCTACACATACATATATATACTCGCACACACACTGCCCCACATACATGCGCCATCCAACACACACACCCTGCTGCCAACGCTCTAATCAGTCTATCCTTTTTCAACCAAAGTGTCAAGATGGCAGTCTTTATTTTTATAATCAATGGTGAGGTGTGTCCCAAATAATGTGTTCCCAGTAACAGTTAAAGCACAGGAGCCTGTGAATTATTTACTCATATCAGAGCAGATTCAAGGTTATCCCCAACACATCTGCCACTCATTTGCATTTCAGTAAGCCTTCTTGAGTGGGAAAGAAAGACATAGCATTATAGCTAGCTAGGACATGGATTTCTGGAAGGATTAGCCCAAATGCCACCTGCACTTTGTTCTAAAACCTGACAATGCTGGGGAAAAGAGAGGGCTTGGCTTGGTCAGAGACTGGCCCCCGCTGGCTGAGGGTCTGTTTCCCTCCTCATCCCACCACTGCAATGCTCTCCAAGACCTCTGGCGTCTCCTGCCACACCCCTGAGCCAGACTTGAGACTGCGGAAATAAGCACCGTAAACAGAAAGGGGCTTACGGTACTGGTCCATATGGCGCAGGGTTCTGTCCAGCCTCCAGATCCGTGTCATCCAGTACAGTGGTCACTGGCCACATGTGGCTATGTGATTGAAATTTAATATTTAAAAATTTAAGATGTAGTCCTTCAGTTACACTAGCCACATTCCAAGTTACATGTCAATAATACCTACTATATGCCAAGAGTTGCAGGTCACTAGTGACTACCATACTGGGTAACCTGGAGAATATCTCCATCATCACAGAGTTCTCCCGGCCAGCGCTGCTACCGGCCAGAAAGGAGTGTGCCACGTGCCACGGTGAGGCCAGAAGGGCTGCAGTGGCGCAGACTGAAGGGCCAGAGCAGGCCCTTCCCTCGGCATCTTAACCATGACACGGCATTAAGTGCAGGATCACCCGTGCAAAAGGGGAACCATAATACAGACTGCGGTCTAGGAAAAAGGGCAACTGGAGAGAATAATGGGGCTGCCACTCGCTTTCTGATTTATTCCATCTGACTCAAGCATCAGCCTGGCCGTGATACAGGCAAGCTGCACGCAGCAGACCTCTCACGAGCAGAGACGGATGGCCACAGGGCAGACGGACCTCATACAGCAGAGGGACCAAGGAGGGAGGAACTGGCAGCAGCGGGTACCTGATCTCTTGACTCCAGGAAGGAGTGGCCTGGAGACAGCTATATTCTTGTATATTTCCTTTCAAAGGGGCCAGTTACCTGCCGACAAACCTCTGCTTCACAAGCAAAACATCTTGGAGAAGCACTGACATTTAATCTGCCAACAGCCCCTATTTTGAGGCTTCATAATAACAGGTTGATTCCACACACTGACTACCTAGTAGTCATGCGCTGGGTCTGTTTTTGTAGAGTCATACAGTGGCTCTCAGGATAAAGCCTAAGAACTCCGTGCAGAACTAACACTTCCAAGGTAAGAGTTAAATGCTCACGCAATGAGGAAAAAAAAAACTCTGTAACAAAACCCAGTCTCACTCAGGAGCAGTGAGGTTCTCCACACCACACTCCAGGTCAAGTGAAATGACTGCTCCATCCTGCTCTTTATGAATCAGCCCTTTGACGATTCCACAGAAAGATGGCTCAGAAACCTGGTAGGAAGCCTGGGTATAAAGAACACCACGGTAAGAAGAAAGAAGCTCACAAGCAGGAGGTGCCAATCTCTGTATGATACGCACCGAAGATTTGAATACAGAAAGGGGGCTGGAGGGAGTGGGGGAGAGAGGCAGGTGGGTTAGAAGAATAGGCGTACTTCTTACAACACACACACAGATGCATGGACATCCCAGTGAGTGCTTCCTACGTGTTAAACCCCGTAGGGAGGAACTCACAGGTCCCACCTCAGTCCCCACGACGACTCAACAAGGAGAACACCATCACTGAGCCCGTGTTACATACAGAGCGGAGCTGCTCAGACGCTGAGCAATGCGGCAGAAGGCACACAGCCCGGGAACAGCAGATGCGGGCTGTGAACCCAGGCCGCCAGGTTCCAGGACGCAGGCCTGAAACACCTGTGCTACAGGCCTGATGCTACTGCCCGGCTCCTCCTACTGCTCTCCTCTGTATATGTTATGTTCCAAGCAAAACAATCACGCCTCATTAGCCAAATACAGAGTTCACCAAAGTGTGCAAGCTGGGGTCTGCCAGGTTGAGTCTTGGGCTGTTCCCAGGTGATGCTTTTCATATCAGCAGCTCTGCAATACAATGTCTGTTAGAAAACCCATATACAATAAAGAAGTCACAAAGTTTCTTTTTTAAAGCCAATATATGTTAAGGAAAAAAGCTAATAAAAGGTATCAAGTAATCAAAAGTAAAAATGATATAAGAAGAAGAAGGTGGTTTGGGAATCTCATTTTTTTCAGATTGGCCGGTTTGGAAATCTAGTGAACACTTTATTTTTTAAACATTTGCTCACGTTGCCCTTTCTACCTGGAATGTTCTTCCCACCTTCTTCCGGACCCTCCGTGTCTGCCTGTTGCAAATCCAGGCGTATTTCAGGGGCAGGTCAGCACACACTCCTCCACAGTGTTCTGTACGGTATACTGACCAGGGTCACCTCCTCCAAAAGACCCTCGGAGGCGCTGTGTGCCTTTCTGGTGGGTTATGACCCTCTGCTCTGTACCACGTGGATCCGTGTCCCGGCTCACCTCTCACTGGACTGGAAGTCTTGTGAAGGCAGGGGCTTGTCTCCTCCCTGCCCCACCCAGTTCAGCACAGGAGGCCCTCAAGAAACCTTTCCTAAGTGATCACGCTGGGGCTGTCCCGAGCAGAAAGACCACTTCTGTCATCAACGCTTCCCTGGTAGCTAAGTCAGTAAGGAATTCACCTGCAATGCAAGAGACCAGGGATCGATTCCTGGGTCAGGAAGATCTCCTGGAGAAGGAAATGGCAACGCACTCCCTTATTCTTGCCTGGAGAACTCCATGGACAAGGAAGCCTGGCGGGCTCCAATCCATGGGGTTGCAGAGAGTCAGACACGACTTAGCAACAAAATAGCTATGTTTCAAACATCTCCTGAAACAAAAGACTGCAGAAGGAAGGTCATGAGCCACACCTGTAAAAACTGGAAATTCTTTTTACAATAATGCTCCAAGTTTTATTGTGAGTCTGCTGGCCTAAACTAGGACTGAGCTTTTTAAAGTCCTTCACAAACTGCCTCACCTTCTATGAGAACTTTATAAACAAAACACAGCAATTAAACTTGGGGCCACTGAAAACCACATGTACGACCAGATAAATTAATATTTACCCAATCAAACAGGACAGCAAAGACAATTAAATCAAGAAGGACTCAGATGTGCATCAATTCAGACTCCAGACAACTGAAACCTGCCCTTAAGATGCCTTCCGCTCACTCACAGCACCGCTAACCTGCTTCCAAGATGGCATGTTGGGAAGGGAAGGGCTGTGGACCGAGACCAACGGAGGGAGGTCTCCTCCTTACCCACCTGCTCACTGGAGTCCCCAGGGCAGCCGGACCACTACACCAACAGAGAGGACAGAGCACGGACATTAGTCAGACCTCTGTGACAACCAATTCTAACAGTCCTGCTGCTCTTCTTCGCAGAAAATAAACTGCTACTTATCGAGTCCTTATTATACGCCAGATGCCATGCTAAGTGCTGAAGGTATATTCATCAACAACCACCCAATGAGGAAGCTGTGCTGGTGAGGCCCACTTCACGGGCGAGAAGTAACGAGGGGCCAAGTCACCTGCCCGCAGACTCCCAGGGAGGGCTAGGGAGGGGAAGAGCTGGAACCTGGCAGCAGATGGAATCCGGGGCTTAACCGTCCTGCCATAGTCACGACGGAACCCGGGGCTTAACCGCCCTGCCATAGTCATGCACTGAGCTTTGCAATTTCACCCGCAAATGTAATTGACACCACATTCGCTCCCATTTCCACCATAATAACTATGGCATACTGTTTATTTCAGGCCTTCATTAAGTAACTTCATTAAGCAGGACAAATACTGGCAGTTTTTACAGCTCATTATTAGTCCTACAACGCACACTGCTCCAGTGAGAAATAAAGATTAATCTTCCTGCATCTGAAGATTCCTCGTCAGGGCCATTCTGACCGGGAAGAGGAGGGGCAAACCTCCACCTCATCAGCTGGGCACCCTGGCAAATCATCAGATGGCGAACGAACAGGAGAACTGCCAGGTGAAACATCACCAGCTTCCAAGTAGGCATGAGCCATGTCAGAAAAGCTACCTCCTGACTTAAAGAGTAAGAGAGAGGAAGGGATCGCCACGCTACCCAAGGACGCATGATGTGCAGAGGCGGCCCCTGGACGGACTGAGCACCATGCCTTCCCCTAAGAGCTGCCGCTCCAACTCCACGGCATGTCCGCTGGACCAGAACAGATGGCTGACTCCAGTTCCTGGTGGAAAGCAGAACTGCAAGGGCCTCGCCCAGCCCCCGGGCTCACCAGAGCTGAGGTGATTTAAACTCCGAGGCCCTGGAGCTGTTTGGCCCGGCCCAGCGCACCCCTCTGCAGACAGAAATGCCTGATGGAGACGCGGAGAGGCGGGACAGAGGGCCAAGACCACAGAGGCGCTGCCCTGGTTCCGACATCCTTCTGCTTCTCAGCGTCAGCCCCTTGGAAGGCCTCACTGCATTTCCTGCCCACTGGTCCCATAAAACACCCAATGAATGCCCCCTTTTCTGCATATATGAACACAAGTGAGTCTCTTCCTTGAAACCAAAAAAGCCCAGAAAAAGCAAAAGTAAACGCTGGCCTGTTATTACCTGTGGCAATCCCCAGACAAGCCCATTAAGCATGATTATTTCAAGCACTGGAGCTTGTCGAGGTCTCACTGGCCTCTAAGGGGAGCAAGGGGGGAGAAGGATTGTGGGCCACCTCAGGTTTCAGGCGAGGCGCCTGCCCTCTCCAGGGTTTGGCGTCCTCACCAGCAAGCCTGCAGAGACCACCGCGTCCAACCAGCCTCATGTGCAAGCCTCTAGGAGGTCAGATGTGATCACAGAGGGGGCTCTGGGCTGGGGTCTGCTGTGAGCAGTGTTCTCTGGGGGAACCAGACGTGGGCACAGCGCCAGAGGGCTATGAAGGAGCCTGAGGGAGCACAGAGCTGGGCACTCAGACATTCTCTGGCTTCCGCCACCAGCTTCCTTCTGCCTGCGTCAGTCAGGAATAACTTTGGTGGGTCCTCAGTGAGCTTCATTTTCTCCAGGAAAAAATGTAAGCACGTGGCAAAGCCAATGGGAGGCCAAAATTTCAACTCCTCAGAGACTAAATCAGCTAGTGACTGGAAAATTCTGCCTGTATCTGGGATTTTCTAGCAAGTAGTCCCAAGTATTACTCATCAAAGTGAAAAGACTCCTGAGTTTAGGACTCGTAAGCCCCTTGAAGGCAGAGAACTGAGTTTATGTTTCTTCAAGACACTGAAGAACCAATGTTCCCCCATTATGCTCTCAGCCCCTCCTTGACAACGGCGAGGAAGCTGTCACCACGCTGGTTCCAGTGAGGCAACAAATACAGTGGGATATTCTGTGCTCAAGGGAAAAAATACGGAAAGTGACAGTCCTGAGTTTTGTTTTGTTTTTTTTTACATTAAGTATTTTATGAGACTTAGCCACCAATTTGAAAGTAAAATCTTAGTATTAGGCTGAATGAAAGTATGTTGACCATATGAGATCATTTGAAAGTCATACATAAAATGCATGATATAATGTGCATTGTAAGGATTCTGGTCCCCTCTTCCTACTGCACAGAGAGGCAAAGTGCACTCCATTTTCTTTTTTTTTAAGCAACTGGAAGGTCATGTGAAGGACACTGACAGAAATATCTTGGTCCTCCAGATCCACACCTCTACAACTTCAGTGAAAATGTATCAAAAGCTAAGGATTTTGTAACCAGCTCCATCATCAATATATCATATGGTACTTATTCTAAAACCTTTTGAAATCACAACACGTCTGAAAATGCTCTCTGGCAGCCCTCGTTCTCAGCAGTCCAAAAAACTCACATCTTACAATCAACAGCAGCTTACTGTCAATAAAACAAACGCCACTTGGTGAAGGCGCCACCCCTCATCAGTCACACCACCTCCCCATCCCTGAAGCGAACTAACAAACCCACTCGAGCCGCATCTGGAAACCCTGGCTGATCTGAAAGGAGGAAGCAGCAGCGGTGGGCTAGGTGTCCTCAGGACATAGGTGTCCTCAGGACATCAGAGAGAAAGGGAACAAATCTCCCGTCCAGGGATCAAAGAGAACAGCTCTCCACAAGTCAAACGAGACCTCCCAGATCAGAAGCCAAGCAAGTGTTTCTCCTTTCTCAAAAGCTTCTAATTCAACTCCTCACTTCGGGGAGGGGCTCGTATCTCAGGGAGGGTAGGAGGGAGCAGAATCACCCCACAGTAGCTCTGGACCAGCGTGGGACTCGGTTCAAGGGAGGCAAGCTTCAAGTTTAAACAGTAATTTGTGTGTAATTATCCTCGCAGGTTGATACAAGATAGTTAGATTAAATAAATTAATCAAAGTACAAATTGTGCTGGCAAGCTCCAGCGCCTGGCTTCTCCTAAGGCCAAGCTGGCAGCAGCACCAGGGCTGGGATTCACAGCCCCCGGATCAGAGCTGGCAGGTGACGGGGGCAGGAGAGAGGCAGTCACGCTCCCGGGGACGGGAAGCCAGGGTGGCAATCGGAGGGGCGGGCGGGAGGAGGGCTCCGCTGAGCCGTGACAGTGGAAGCCTTAAACACCAGATCCATTACAGCCTGAACGCCCACGGCCATTTACACAACGCGGCTGGAAATAAATCCTCAGGAAGGCAAGACCTAGGGGAAGCAGCCATTAATATGCCTCGCCCGCAACACAGCTCAAGCCAGATCGCTCGTCCAACAAGATGTGTGACCAGGATGCTTTCCTCTCCCCCAACCCACTTACTCAGAAGTCACGTTATCATCGACACATGAGGATCAATGCTACTCTATTTCATTAGCATACTCCTAAGACCTAACATTTATTGAGCCTTAGGCAAAGTTCTTTACTTAATGCTAATGACCCAAGAAGGGAAGAACTGCTATTATTCCCATTTGAAGATGTGGAAACTGAGACTCAAGGACCAAGGGGCCTGCCCAAGGTCACACAGTAAACAAACCACGGAGCCAGGATCAATCCAGATAGGTAGCTACACTGCCAGGGGAGGAGGGGAGACTCAAGGAAGAAAAAAATATTAACAAATGAAGGAAAACTATTTCCTTATAAAAGAACTGACTTGCAGGAACATCATCTCAGGTGAAGCATGCAAAATTAGAAAGCAGGCCCCTGCTATGAGCTGAAGTAACAGTGACACACAGCCTGGCAGAAAAGCACACCCCGGGCCAGCGGCAGACAGACCCAGCCTGAAGAAGCTGGGCCAAAGGAACACGGGAGGGGAGCAGCAGAAAAGCTTGACAACTCCGCTCCTGATCGGGTCAGCGGTCAGCTCCATCAACCCATCAGCTATGGATACGTCACAAAGCGAATTCTACACTGGTCAACTGACCGCCGTCTTCTTTTGCAGCTGGTGGGGGTGCAGGCACACAGGACAGGGTCTGCCACTGCCCTCCAATGGGGCCCGCTGCCCAGTCCCACTCAGTGGTCACGTTTCTCTGAAAGCTTCATCAGAGTCACCCTTTCGGAGCTCCTGCAGGAAACCCTCCACACTTTTCCACCAATTATACTCCACCACTCAGCTTCCAAATTCAATTTTCAAACAAACTGTTCCAGGGATTTACCTAGCGGTCTAGTGGCTAAGACTCCAAGCTCCCAATGCAGCAGGCCCAGGGCCGACCCCTAGTCAGGAACTAGATCTGGCAATGCCCCAACAAAGGCTGAAGATCCTGAGTGCCACATCTGAGACCTGGCGCAGCCAAATAAATAAATACCTAAAGTAATAATAAGACATTCTGAAGGGCTTCCCTGATGGCTCAGCAGTAAAGAATCCGCATGCTATGCAGGAGATGTGGGTTTGACCCCCGAGTTGGGAAGATCCCCTGGTAAGCAAATGGCAACCTGCTCCAGTATTCTTGCCCGAAACAGCCTCCAGACAGAGGAGCCTGGCGGGCTGCAGTCGACGCGGTCACAAAGAATTGGACACAACTGACACAGCACAGACATTTGGATATCTGTTACAAGACTGCTTTTTATACCCACGCTGGTAGTAGGTTACAAACGAAGGGTGGTGTGGTAGACTTTTAAACTATTTGTTTTGGCTTGAATTTTCTGTGATAAGTTTTTACAAAGTACAGCGCACTCAATCACTACAAAATTTGTTGTATTGTAAGAAGGGTATACATTTTATTAATAAAATGCTTTTATACAAATTTAAAAGAAAAGAGTAATACTTCTTTCTCTGTGGCAGTGGCTATTGAACTTTCAACAGGGCCATAGACCCCTGAAAGGATCTTGATGAAAGCTGAGGATTAGTCTCCTGAAAAATGGACCTACATATATTCCAGACCCAAATGAAGGACCCTTGCCTTTTGCAAAGCTACTCTTTGATGATATATATTTTATCAAACAAAAACAGGCAAGCAGCAAGTCAGGCAGGCAGGGAGTGGACGACCGACAGGTACAGAAAGTAACACAGTCCAGCGTCTTGGCCACGAGCTGGCAGAAGCCGGAGGAACAGATGAGCACTGTGTGATGATCAAGATCAAAGATTGCATCTCTGGTTCTGAAGGTTTGGGAGCCGAGTTATGCTTTAGCGACTCAAATTTAAACACAATGGCAACAACAAAACCCTGAAGATGTGATGTAATATAGTTAAACCAGGGAATTACACTTCACACAGGACATTCTCCTTTGCCAGCCCATATACGTATTTCAAGACTATGGACAATGACCTTTGTGACTTATACTTCACAGTCGCTAAGTCAGGTCCCTCTCTTTGAGACCCCATGGACTGTAGCTCGCCAGGCTCCCTCGTCCTTCACTATCTCCCAGAGTTTGCTCAAATTCATGTCCACTGAGCCGGTGAGGCCATCCAACCATCTCATTCTCTGTCGCCCTCTTCTCCTCCTGCTCTCAATCTTTCCCAGCATCAAGGCATTTTTCAATGAGTCGGCTGTTTGCATCAGTTGGCCAAACTATTGGAGCTTCAGTTTCAGTCCTTCCAACAGTTAATAAATCTTCGAAAGTTTCTATTCAAAGATTTTTACCTAAGAGAAGAGCCATTTTTGAACCATGTCTTCTTTATAAAGACACCACTGTGTACTACAGAAAGCAAGCAGCTACCTGGATCCGGGCTGTGGAGACGGCAAAGGCAGACTAGAGAATAAAAATAAGTAAAATAAGGCTACTGGAGAATTGATGACGATGATGACAGTGATGATACTGCTAACGGTAACTAACGTTACATCAGCCCTCTTCTGAACCCCTCGCATATTCTAGGCTTTTGGTCTTCACAACAGCCCTGAGTGGGAGACTACCATCAATCTCATCTTACAGATATCAGGAGTAAACTGCTGAAGGTCACAGCCAATAAAAAGAGGCAGCAGGACTTGAACCCAGGCAGGCCCTGGAGCACCTGTCTTTAATGACAAGCTACACAGCCTCTCTGATCCAAGGAGATGACGAGCGCGTTCACACTGTAGAAACGATACAGGGCTGAAGCGAACATAAGACACTTCTGTAACTTTTCACTGTCTCCTTTCTTTGCCCTTTTCAGATCTGCCTCAAAATAATCAAGATAATTTGCCTTCTGTTTGTATCCCCAAACTAGCTGGAAAAAAAAAACCAACTTAATATGCATTATCCTTCAGGAAGTCAGGCCGTGAGTGGAATGCACAAGCCAAATAAAGACATCTTGGCAGCCGTGCGCTCAGAAAATGCAGTGGCTGAGACCCACCTCCCACCCACCAAGAGAAGTGGGACCCAGAGCCCTACCTAAGCCCCCACCTCCTCCCTCCAAAAACACTTGACTTCAAAGACAAGGGAGCTGCTTAGCTGAAGGTGTTCTGTTGGTCTGTCTTCTGCCAGGTCTTGTCGGATACTGGAAAGACTGGTGAACAGGCAGGCAGTGTCCCTGGCCCCAGCTCCAGCCACTGGTACTTACAGGCCAACTTGGATCACACCACGATGCGGGCAAGGGGCGCCGCAGGACAGTACAGAGGGGTTACCTCACCCTGACCTGAGGAGCTAAAAGCGTCTCCCAATAAAGCAAGAGAATATCAGCCAAACGAGAGGGGTGGGGCCCGCTGAAACAGGCCGCTTAAAGAGCAGGAGGGCTCACAGGTTGAGGACTGAGCTGGGACACCACGGGAGTTAGACAGTGAGCCGGACTGTTAGCAGCTCCATCATAGCACCCATCGTCATCCCGAGCAGAAGAAGGAATCATCAACATATTTTAAGCAGGAGACTTGTGAGCTCAAACTTGCACATTTAAAGGTCACTCTGATGCTATGCGGGGAGAGACAGGAGGTGGTGAGACAGTGGGGCCAGTGAGGAGACTTCTGCAAATGTCCCGGGCTCTGAGAGAAGCGGTGGGGGTGTTCGCTCATCCGTTTAGCAACCAACACTTACTAAGCACGTGCCAAGCACCAGACACTATGGTTCAACTGACCGCAGTGCTGGACGCGGAGGGGTCCAGGGCCGCTGATGTGCAGAGTGAGTGAAATCCACAAGGCAGGGATGCGGCCTGGTTGGTTTTGCTGGTTTTCATCAACCCACCCAGAGGCAGTATTCCCAGCTCTCCCCTGGTCACTGGCTTCCAGTGGCCACCTCCCTACTGAAGGGAGGCTGGCCTGGAGCTAACTGGTAGGAGAGGAAGATGCAGGTGATGCCCTCCAGACCCCACCAGGGACCAGATACTGTCAGTGTGCCTTCAGGATCAAAAACAAACCAGAGGCTTACAAGGGCCCGTTCCCACCTCGTGATTCATTAGAATAAAGCAACTCCAGCCTCTGCAAACCAAAAGCTCTGAAAACCCTCCTCGAAAGCAAGATGTGCCCATCACTACGTGACTGAGAAGGACAACACGATTCAGAGGAAGCCTCCCCGGGAAAGGCAGCATTCCCCACAAGACATCTTGCGAGGAAATTACCACGCTCTGGTTTTCTAAGCCAAGGTCCCCAAGCACAGCATTTTGGCCAAGGATTCCGATGAACTGCCAGCAGGATAATGTGGTGATGCTGCCTGAACTACTGTGAAAATGCATTAAAATCTCAATGTCTGAGCTCATCCAAGCAATTAAAATGAGCACGGACTGCTCTGTTTTAGACTGGGAAAAACAAAGATCGGAGAGCACTGGCCTCTAGAATCCTCTGTGGCTTCTTGGAACACTTTAAAGGCATTTAGGCCAAGCACTTTTGCTATCCAAACCAAGCTGAGGGTACTCTAGTTAACCAGCCACGTCTCCACCGGCTCAAGCTGAGTGTTGAGGGGCAAAGGGCACAGCGGACGGGCATGTGCAGCACTAAAAGAAAGCCCATACCCACCGAGGGCTTACTCTGCGCTGGCCCTGCGCTAAAGCCCACGAAAAGGAGTGTCTTCAGATTCACCATGCGGTGAAGAGGACGAAATGCAGAGAAGAACTGTGACACAGAGAAATCATCGCAGTGACTTTCAAAGGAAAGAAAACACGCTTCCACTTGCTAACCACACAAACCTCTTCAGTGGTGCCTGTCGTCTGCTAAGAAAGAGAGGCCAAGAACTCATGTCATCTTGAAACTCGGGGGGTTCTAACTCTCATCACAAACACCAGGGATAAGGGAGAATTTCGAATCAACACCTTCTCCAGGAAACATAAGTGTGCTGAGCTAGGTAAACGATTGGACAGACAGTCAGGCAAGCAGTCTGGGGTCCAATGCGGACCCAGCAGCCCCCAGCTCGCCCCTGGGGAGGCACTGGTTAGCGCATGGGGCTGACCTCGCCTACGGGCAAAATCGGCCATCAGGGCTCCAGGTACTGAAATTTACACAGACCCATTCACAGGGAATTCCCTGGAGGTCTAGTCAGAATTCAGAGCTTTCACTGCAGGCACTTGGGCTGGATCCCTGGTAGGGGAACTAAGATTCCACAAGCTGCACGGCATGGCCAAAAGAAAACAGAAACCCCCACTCACAGAGACCCCCACTTACAGACAGAATAACAAACGTGCAGCACCCTTTGCCACGCAGTCATTAACCCACAGCACCAGGGACCCGTGGACAGGTCTTCCAGGACACAGTCCAGCTGGGTCAGGCCTTACGTTAACAGTGGCCAGGAAGTTAGTACCCTGTTTTTCTCCTTTGGACACAAATGTAAGACATATATTTAGAGTGCAGACATCCGGCAGGCTCTCTGACGCAGGAGTCAGCGTGTCAGGAGAGTCTAGGGCTGGCCTGGAGCGTGGCGTCATCCAGACACAGCTGGCAAGTGAAGTGGCAGAAAAGATGAGCTGGCCCGGAGCCGGCCTGGATTACAGGAGAGAAGCACAAGGGGCCTCACAGCCCTGCCCCGGCTCAACCCACCACCAGGAAAAGCAGCTGAGAAAATGGGCAGGCGGGACACTGGATTCCTTCCACACCAATAACCCTGCGCCTCCATCCTCCACCATCAATGTGCAACTTACCTGGAGGAAAAATGATATGGGGCCATGTCCTGTCCACTAACATCCCTGGAAGAGAAGAGAAAGTGCCGTTTGCAGGCTCTGGTTACAACCCACAGAAGGCATTGGGCAAAACACACAAACCTGATCAGCCCAGAAAGGGCTAATGTAAGACAGCCAAAGCGGGACTCAACCGAGTCCCCCCCAACGCCCACCCCGGGCAGAGGGCAGAGTGACTCCTGGAGGGCACGTGCGCCACACATCCAGCGGCCTCTGCCCCTGCTCAGGGCGGCTTCTTAACAGATCTCCTGGTCCTTCAGAGGAGGAGGAGGGAATCACAAGTCTGATTCCAGGCCACAATAGAGTGACAGTTTCCAGAAACCACAACTAACAAGCGGAACACAGAGACGTAGAATCAGGCCAAAGCCTTGGGGTAGAGCCCATTTAGAATTACGGGGGCCTCACGTGATTTTCACTAACGTCTACACTCCTGTGTCACAGGAGGCTACGCTGTCTGGAGGACCTCTGAGAGGGTGTCCTCCACTAAGGGCCTCTGGGGCTGAGCTCTGCCCTGGTCTGGTCTGAGATGCTCTGTAGCAGGCACAGCAGGACACACCATGGTTGTGCTTAAGATGTTACCAACAAAACTAACTCTCCTCCACTCCCAGGGTACGCTTTCATTTCCAGAACCATGCAAACTTATAAACGATTCCACCATTCTTTCCCAGGTGAGAGACGACCTCAGCCATCATCCAGCCCACTCTTTATTCTACCAGCGAGGCAGCTAGAACCCAGAGGAGCAAAGCCACGAGCAGCAGGGCCCACAGCTGGGCAACGCACAGCCAGAACTAAGCCCCAGACCCTCGAGAGCTCTGTCCAATGTTCCCATGACAACCGTTGCCTCAATAAAGCCTTACCCATGCTGTCAGAGGGAATAAGAAGAGGCACCGCTCTGGGTCCTGGGGTGTATTACACTCATCGGTCCTCCTCCAGTCCTGGAAGGAGGATGTGTGATCATCCACTTTTGACTGATGAGGAGGCTGAGACGAAGGGAGGGTGTCCAACTCACTCCAAGTCATAAAGCGGGGGCCTCAAACCCAACAGAGTCTGACCCCAGAGCCCTGCTGGTCACAAGCACCCAATTCACAAACTGGATATAACCCAAGTGCTTATTTTTACACAGGCCCATGTGTGCAAATGTTCTCCTAAAGAAATAACGCCAGAAATCCTTGACTAGCCCACGGCATTCTCCCCACCAGATAAGAGACCACAGACCAACCTGAACCCTGATCTCTGGGAGCAAGGCCTCCTCGACGGCCTAAGTGAGGGGACTCTGCCTCAGTTCACAGCGATGGCCTGCCCTGGGCCAGCCACAGCCCTTCTCACCTGCTTCTCGGCCGCCCCCTCCTTCCTGCCTGTGGTTTCTTTCCAGGCCCTTCACGCTGCCTTTACCGCCCCTCAGCTCCCACATCCCATCCACACTCCTGGCTCCACACCACAAGGTCACCAAGAGGCTAACTGCCTGCCTCACCAAGCTCCCAAACCCTCAGCCCATCTCCAGGTTTTATGAGGAAATATAGCCCCCTCCCACGAATTCATACTAACATGTGAGTTGTTGATATCTATGTCTGGGCCTCCTCAAGGGGAAAAAGTTCTGATTACTTAAATGAACTTCTGATTTGTAGGATTTCAGAAGAATATACTGAAGTCACATTTGGGAGGCCGGGTAACAGGGAAACCACTGGAAGACAGGCCAGCATGCCCCGAGGGTCAGTCCTCGTCACCGTCTTTTAAGACCATAATACCAGCCCCTGGAGACTACTTACTCTGTGCCAGGGAAGTGCTGTGCTTATATTACCTCATTCGGTCTCAAAATATTTCTCTGTGGTGGGTACAGCTGTCGCCCCCATTTCAGAGTATACAAAACTGAGGCACACAGAGGGACACTGCCTGGCTGTCAGGGAGCAGAGCAGGGATGCGAACCCAAGGGGCCAACCCTGCAGCCTAAGCTCTTAAGCCGTGAGCAACACTGCCTCTGCATGGGCACACACACGGTCTCCATGGGCCCGGGAATGGCGACTGCCACTCACACACACTCACTGCACTGAGCTACCCTGAGGCACGACACGCGCTGCGCCCTTTCCTCTCCGCCCTAGCACTATGATACAAAGAGCTGCACCGACCCCCTTCACAGGCGACAAAACGGATGCTCTGAACAAGCCTGTGCCGGGTTCAAGGCACAGGCTGAGCGCGGAGGTGGATCACATCTCGGGCAGCCCAACTCCAGAACTGAGAGTTAAGCCTCGACGTTTCCGGCTGTATCTGCCTTCACTTCGGAAGCCAGCAGTATCTAGAAACCCCGGAGGCTGGTTCCGTTTTGTTGGTTGTGTTACTCTTTGCTCTTCTCATGACGCTCCCGCGGGGCTTGGGGTGGGAGGGCAGCAAGGGTGCAGGTTCAAGGCCAACCAGGGAAGACTCGACTCTAGTCAAACTCTAGGCAAATTTGTGTTGAGTGACAAGGAGCCATGGGGGTGGCGGGTGGCAGGGAGATTGAGGTGAAAGAAAACCTCTAAGAATGGTACCGGGGACCTCTGCTAACAATCGGAACAATCTGGAACAGTGCCTAATCCAAAGTCATGGCTAAGGCTTGGGGGATATTTCAGTGCTTTTCTTTCCTCATTATGTTCTGTATGAATCCACATTCCCTGAGTAGAGGGTGGGCCTGGTAGAGAGAAAAACACTAGGAAAGTAGTTATTGGTAATAGATACACTGAGTGTGATATTTATTTACCGATAACACACCAAGTGGGATAGTCAGCAAGTGGCAGGGCACCGAGCAGGACAGTCAGTAATACATCAAGTGGGATAAACCCTAAGGGGCTGATGGAGCTGATGCGCCTCTTCCCAGATAGCTTTCCCGCTTTTGCTTGAACAGCAGCTGCCGCAGAGCACCGGACACAGGGCGCTGTCGCTGAAGCGAGCCTGACTCCACCGACTCCAGAAGGCTTCCCCCAGGCCCCGCCCCTTCGGAGCACCGGCAGTCAAGTCAGCTCTCTCAGGAAGGCACCCCAGGTGACAGGCGACATTGATGAAACGCCAGGCTTGGCCCTCAAAAAGCTTACTGTCAATTCACCAACTGCCCTCACCTTTCCTGCCAAATCACCCTTCTGAAGCCTGGCCCTAGCCGCCACCACAGGACCTCGGAATCTTCTCTGTCTGTAAGTAACACAACTAGATTTCCCAGTAATGGCCCCAGATGGAGATGCCCTGATCACGCGTCATCAAAAATACGAGCACACAAACCACAGAAGGGGTTGTAAATTAAAAATGCAACAGAAAAAGCTCTTTATTTTTTCATTCATTCAGTGAATTATAATTGAATTTGTCCTAGGTACCAGGAGCCCTGCTCAGCACTGGGGTGGGACTCCCCCACAGGGAACGAGATAGACGCAGTCTCTCTCCCCAGGGACTTAAAAGATGACGGGCACTTCAAGGAAAAGGTTCAGTGTTGCAGCCTGAACCAGTCCCAGCACCGTTAGCTCCCTGATGCCCAAACGTCAAGAGCACCATCGAGGCTGGATCTGCGGGACATCAATGTTTCAGCAACTTCAAGCTGCTGAAAACCAGATTCTGGTGGTAACAGCTCAGGAGGGTAAAATGAGAGAAATGTCTGCAGACTTTCCAACTGAATATTCCTGGAATAGAAAGCCACTCTTTCTCTAATAAAAGTGAAAAATTAAGTGTGCAGAAGCCAAAAAAAAGGCGGCGGCAGCCCATTCCCCAGGGCCTACTTCCTAACCCTAGGAGACACTTCTGGGGTCTTCGCCGCTTCAAACACCACCAGGGAAGGGCTGAGGTCTTCAAGAAAGGAAGACAGTCAAAGCCAGAAATCAAAGCCTGGTGAGGAGACACTGGAAACCTTCGGAAAGGGGTCTTAGAGCAGGCAGTTCAGTCTAACGCTTGGCATATTTGGGTGCAATCAGTGATGGAACTCCACGTCCGCTATCTTACAAGGACAGCGCTGACGCCAATTATTTTTTTGCCCTCGTCAAGAGAGCTTGTCATCCCTCTACAGAACAATTATCTATAGGTGCATCAGAGTTGAAAGCTACATTCCTTCCCCAATTCAGCAAGGGGAAAGTGCTGCTCACAGCAATTTGACATCATTTCATTACATTAAATTAATTTTTAAATGTGTTATCCTAACAATTATGCCAACTACCATGTAATTAATATTCTGACTGACTTTACAAAAATTACAAAATCCCCTAAAGAAAATAATTAGTCAGAAAGCGTGAACAAGACTTCTCTTTGGCCAACAGCACGTAAAACAGAAAGTTCATCACATAATGGCTGGTATCAAAGCCTTTCCCAAACTTTCTTCAATTCTTAGCCAACAGTGCGGAAAGCTGACATTGGCAAGTTACCCCAAAATCCACTTAACATATTAATGTACCTACTGGTTTAAACGCTTGGAGAGTAAAATGATGAATGATGAAAGCACCTGCGATTAAAAAGCTCTTTTCGTGTGTAGGAGAGGCAAGATCAACACCTATCATCGCTTCCTGCTTCCATAATCCCAGCTGGAAATTAGAATACTGGCTTATTTCTTGGGGCTACTCCTTGAGTTTATTAAAGAAATGTACATAAGGCATCCTTATCCTTGGTTTCCTCTTTCGTTCAAGGTCGAAGTACAGCTTTCTTATAACAGATTTCAAATCCCTTCTAGAGTAAGGACAGTATAAATAAGCAATAGCCAAATAGCACATTATTTACCATAATAGAAATAAAAAACATCTCTTCTCTGCAGCCCACTTTGGATAACTGGCAGGGGCCGCTGAGCCCCACGACAGAGCTGTGAGTCCAGAGGGAGCCTCAGCAGGAAGAATGCGGAGGGTGATTAGCGACGTCTGCCCTGGACAAGCGTGACAGCGTGAGGAGCAGGGGCCTGTATTTGCCATCTCCACCCTTCAGTAAACCACTGAAAATGAGTAAAATGCGATACAGATTCATGAATAAAATATGACACATGAATTGCTCCTGACAAGAAGATTAAAGGGAGGGGAAAATGTTTAGTACAGTCAAAACCTTAAGCCAAACGGGATTACAGCATCAGCATCAAGTTTTAGAGTAAAGAACACTGGGCTAAGTCAGGAGTGGCAAATTCTAGTCTAGCTATGAGGCTGTGGGCACTGTGGTTCATGGGGCCTTGACTTGCCCGGCTATAAAATAAGGGGATAAGCTAAACATCTCCGATTCATTTTCCTTATTTTGCCAAGTAATGGTGCAGGGGTCCAGAATGCCCTCCCTGCTGGGCATAGAGAGCTGGTGAAAGAACGGTGACTTCACAACACGCACCAGGCCAGGCTGCGACTGCAACCCCAACCCCACTCACGCTACTCGGGCAGGACTTACACTCTGACACATTTTTATACCTAGTTTTAACCCGCAGCATCTCCAGGATAAGCATTTCCACATATGTACTGCTTCTTTCCCCTAAAACATCCTCTGCATCTGAGGGGAGGAACAGGGACTTCTATCTTAATATTCTATTAAACTGGGCAAACAAAACTACCTTCACTCAAATGGTATGTATCATCACTTTGATTTAAAACCAGCCACTCCCACCGGGGTCTCAGGCACTCATGGCCTCGAGATCAGCCTAAATCTTCCCACCACTGAAAAGTCTCCACCACTCGAGCCTATTCTGAGAACATTACCCACACGATACATCAACACAGCTTCCACATCCAAAAGCCAAGACCAAGCATCCAACCAGAAATAAGTCACCTACACATCAGATCCCATGTGCTAAGATGCCCACACGAGTGCCTGGGGAAACAAGGAGGCTCACACAGGACAGCCTAAGAGGGCAGCGTTGTCTGTGTGCGGCCTGAACAGCCTGGTGTCTGGCCCTGGCAACTGCCCCAGCCAGCCATGATTCTGTGTCTGTCCTGCACCCACTCCTGCCTCTAGCCGTGCAGCCCCAATCCCCGAGTTTCAGCTGATCTGCGCTGGGCAATCTGCCCACTGAGCGCAACAAGCTGTCTGGGTAGGCAGGGGCCCCTACCAAACAGGGCCCGCATCCGTTTTCAGCATCTGGCGTGAAGGACCACACAAACCTACAGTTGCCGGGCTGTCTTTCCCACCACTGGGAGACACCAGGCCAACACTGGGAAGCGGGCATAGACTGGGCAGCAGAATGACCGATCCCCACACTACCTGGGCACCTGATGCTCAGGACTGAAGTGGGTTCCTGTCCACAGCAGCCCGAGTCTGGAGGACAACCCTTACAGGCTAAACGCATGCCTCCCAGGTCCAAGCTCCTTCTTTAGTGTCCCACGATAAATCATGTCTCCCTGAGTCTCAGACGCAGCTACCTGGGTCCCACTGTAAACCAAAGAATGTTAAATATTCCCACAAATTCAAAGGAATAATTCTACACACCAGAAACACTGCCACGGCTCATCTATCACCTGAGACCCGGGAGTGAAAAGAGGAGAAGAGTGATGGGTAACTGGAGAGGGAAGAGCGGATCACAATCAGTAACGCTAAGAACAATTCTCTCCAGGGAGCAGCATCCTAGTGAGAAAAGCTTCCAAAATCGTTCCAAACATATATTCTAGCTTTCCATCAGCAGCGGAAAACAAAACAAAGCTCAACACAACAACCCACAGCACCCAAACAAGAGGAACCTGTGAGCAAACAAACTAACTGCTGCCAGGCTGATGAGCCTAATTGCTCCTGTTATTTTTACACTGCAGCTTAGTTTCCCTTTCACAGCTGTCCTAAGGGCTCCGCCATGGGGCTACCACGAATAGCACATTCTATGGCGAGTGTTCCCTTCCACGGGGTCACAAGAGTCAGACACAGCTGAGCAACTGAACAATAGAGAGCGTTTAGAGCAATCTCCCGCAGACAGGTGCAGAGTAGTTAAGAGAAGAGAGAGTATTAGGAGGTTGGGATTAATGTATACACACTACTATACATATGGAGTAGGAAATGGCACCTACTCCCGTGTTCTTGCCTGGAGAATTCCATGGACAGAGGAGCCTGGCGGGCTACAGTTCTTCGGGTTGCCAAGAGTCTGACATGACTGGGCAACTAAGCACACACTACCACATATAAAATAGATAATCAGCAAGGGCTGACTCCATAGAACAGAGAGCTAGTCACAGTAGTTTGTGATAACCTATGAATAAGAAAATCTGAAGAATATACACATAGATAGATATGTATGCACCGGAAACTAATATGATACTATAAATCAACTATCAGCTCGGTTCAGTTCAGTTCAGTTCAGTCGCTCAGTCGTGTGCGACTCTCTGCGACCCCATGAATCACAGCACACCAGGCCTCCCTGTCCATCACCAGCTCTCAGAGTTCACTCAAACTCATGTCCATCAAGTTGGTGATGCCATCCAGCCATCTCATCCTCTGTCGTCCCCTTCTTCTCCTGCCCCCAATCCCTCCCAGCATCAGGGTCTTTTCCAACGAGTCAACTCTTTGCATGAGGTGGCCAAAGTATTGGAGTTTCAGCTTCAGCATCAGTCCTTCCAATGAACACCCAGGACTGATCTCCTTGCAGTCCAAGGGACTCTCAAGAGTCTTCTCCAATGCCACAGTTCAAAAGCATCAATTCTTCAGCGCTCAGCCTTCTTCACAGTCCAACTCTCACATCCATACATGACCACTGGAAAAACCATAGCCTTGATTAGATGGGCCTTTGTTAGCAAAGTAATGTCTCTGCTTTTAAATATGCTATCTAGGTTGGTCATAACTTTCCTCCCAAGGAGTAAGCGTCTTTTAATTTCATGGCTGCAATCACCATCTGCAGTGATTTTAGAGCCCTAAAAAAGAAAGTCTCTCACTGTTTCCCCATCTATTTCCCATGAAGTAATGGGACCAGATGCCACGGTCTTCATTTTCTGAATGTTGAGCTTTAAGCCAACTTTTTCACTCTCCTCTTTCACTTTCATGAAGAGGCTTTTTAGTTCCTCTTCACCTTCTACCATAAGGGTGGTGTCATCTGCATATCTGAGGTTATTGATATTTCTCCCGGCAATCTTGATTCCAGCTTGTGCTTCTTCCAGCCCAGCGTTTCTCATGATGTACTCTGCATATAAGTTAAATAAGCAGGGTGACAATATACAGCCTTGACGTACTCCTTTTCCTATTTGGAACCAGTCTGTTGTTCCATGTCCAGTTCTAACTGTTGCTTCCTGACCTGCATACAGATTTCTCAAGAGGCAGGTCAGGTGGTCTGATATTCCCATCTCTTTTAGAATTGTCCACAGTTTCTTGTGATCCACACAGTCAAAGCCTTTGTCATAGTCAATAAAGCAGAAATAGTGTTTTTCTGGAACACTCTTGCTTTTTCCATGATCCAGTGGATGTTGGCAATTTGATCCCTGGTTCCTCTGCCTTTTCTGAAACTAGTTTGAACATCTGGAAGTTCGCGGTTCACGTATTGCTGAAGCCTGGCTTGGAGACTTTTGAGCATTACTTTACTAACATGTGAGATGAGTGCAATTGTGCGGTAGTTTGAGCATTCTTTGGCATTACCTTTCTTTGGGATTGGAATGAAAACTGACCTTTTCCAGTCCTGTGGCCACTGCTGAGTTTTCCAAATTTGCTGGCATATTGAGTGCAGCACTTTCTTCAATTTAAAAAAACAGATGAAAAAAAGGACAGTAAGAGTGAGTTACCAAACAGTCCTCTAGAGATGTTCCATCAACAATGGGGAAAGCAGGCCAAGCAACAAAAACAAAGTGAGCAGCTGCACTCACAGACCACCAGTCCTTCACTTCCTGGGAGTCAGGAACCCCTCTGAGAATCTGATGAAAGCTAGGAAGTCCTTCCCAGAGAAACGCACACACACACACAGCACAGCACTTTGCATGTGATTTCATGGGGTTCATAAAAACTGCTCCCTAACCCAGTTTCCAGGTTAAACACACCCGAGTTTGAACTTTTTAAAAAATGTAATTACCTGAGCATCATGATTAATTTCTGAGACTTCAGAGGACTATATATTCTCTCCCAGGGACAGTCTAAAACTTCCAACTCTGTAACGCCATGCCAAATCAAGAACAAAAAATGGAAAGAAAAACTTACCCTCACTTTCTGCCTTTATGAAATGTAAGAAAGCTTGCTTTTTCCTGTATTAGTTTCATTTCTGACACATCTGTCTTACCTTGTTTGACCATTTATATGCCTGGAGGAGCTGACTGTACAGAGGGGTTTTGTCCTGCACGGGATCCAGACTTAACAGCCCACTATTGTGGAGAGGATGGTTCTCAGAAGGCTTCCCCACCAAGTTGCTCAGACGTTCCAGCTCACTGAAAAGCAAGCAGACGCAGCAAGTAAACCTGAGTCCACTAAAACTCCAGTCCTTAGCCCACTACATTGGTCCAGACTGTTCTGCAAACTGCTCATCATAAATTTAAGTCCCTTAAGAAGAAATACTTTCTGAAAAGAAGACAAGGGCCAGGAGCTTCCCTAGTGGTCCAGTGCTCAAGAACCTGTCTTGCAATGTGGGGGACACGGGTTCAATCCCTGGTCAGGGAACTAAGATCCCACATGCCAAGGAGCAATTAAACCCATGCACAACAACTGAGCCTGAGCATCCCAGAGCCTGAGCACCAAACGGAAGGTCCGAGTGCTGCAATGAAAGACCCCACACGATGGAACAAAGATCCCAAGTAAATAAATATTAAGAAGAAGATGACTAGAGCCACTTGAGAGAACCCCTAGCTAGGGGCTTATCCCATTTTACAACTGAGCTCTCTGGCACCATTCCAGAGGAGAACAAGAATTAAGAGCGATGAAATCAACAGGACTCCTAAAATCAGGATTGAACAACTCAAATCATTCTTTGCAAGGCAGGGGGAGAGGAGGGCCTTCTGGAATTTCAAAATGTGGTATAACACTGCTTCTCACTAAGAGAGTTTTCAGATCCACATACAGATCATTCTATTTGGCAGTAGAGCAAGTACCTGAATAAATGATGATTATTTACCATTCACACAGAGATAGATTTGTACCTGGTGCTTCACAGATGGTAAAACTTAACAAAACAAAAAAGAGATAAAATAAACAAACGGGAAGACACCATGGAGGGGGCTGTGTCAAACAAACATATTTCAGTATAGCAAGAAAAAAAAAAAAAACCCTAGAGCAGCTTGGGAAAGAGAGCCAACAGCAAAAGCACATTCAGGAGCATGTGCTGAGGGGCCAGTCCCAGAGTGTCAACCGAAGGTCATAGGAACAGCTTCTCATGCCACGCTCATCTTGGGCTCTCTAGCCTCTTTCCTCTTCGCACTGCTGTCCACAGATTTATGAAGACAATGGGGTGAGACGAACACGATTATTAAGCTTTCTACAATGCTGACAGGTTTCAACACCCTGCACATTACCAAGGAAAGCCCACCAAAGAGGAGAAGAAAGAAAGGCAAAAACCACCAGCACCCAGACTCAGGCAGGGCAAGCATTAACTGGAAAGTCACCAGAGAACAGAAAGTAAGTGTGGGAGTGAGGAGGGGGTGTGACCTCCTGGCTCTCCCCCAGAACAAGATTGGCAACTTACTTACAGGAAAAAATAAATAAATAAAAAGAGGCTCCCATCATTTGGTTACCACCTCCTCTTCCATTCTACCTTCTCCTTCCATCTGGTTACTAAGGAGACCAAGTTGAGGACATTAAAAAAAAAAAACCCAGCCACTCCAGAAATTATAGGACGAGTAGCTCACCCAATGCTTTCACCTGCTAAGGTCAGTTTTCAGAAGTAAAAGACAAAAACCCTGCAATTCTAACCTCCCTAAGAGGATCTGACCCTCACAAGGATGGGAGGGCACACGACCAGGACCTATTAAAAATTGCCTATTAAGTACCAGGCATTTTACAAGCACCTTCTCACTTCATGTCACTGATAAAGTAGAAGAAGTTGACTTGTTAAGAAAGAGACAAGAAATACACAATCCTTAACCCTGAAGAACACCAAATTAGCTTTTGTTGGGAGGCCCGGGGTGTGGGTGTGGGGATGAGGTGTTTAAGCAGAAGTCATAAGCCTGTGATGAGGTCTCTTTTGAGGCAGGAACTTAACAGAAACAGTGAGGGTGGGGGTGAAAGTAGTGATCAGGTGGTTAGGGGGTGGGGTAGGAGAAAAGAGAAAGGAACAAGGCCGTTTCATCATGCTTTGGGGTGGGGTAGGGACTGGAACTGATGAATTCCAGGTTCAGGGAGGAAAGATAAGATAAAGTTAAAAGTCGCTCAGTCATGTCCGACTCTTTGCGACCCATGGACTGTAGCCCACCAAGCTCCTCCGTCCATGGGATTCTCCAGGCAAGAATACTGAAGTGGGTTGCCATATCCTTCTCCAGGGGATCTTCCCGACCCAGGAGTCGAACCCAGGTCTCCCACGTTGCAGGCAGACGCTTTAACCTCTGCACCACCAGGGAAGCCCAACCTGTGGCCAACTAGGTGGAATACACTTGACTCTGGGGCAGCGTTGAACAGGTCCTTTTTGGTACTATTTGATCAGACGTGGTGGAGCCCAGAGGGCCCACAGGTGGGAACCCTGACGAGCCGAGAAGACGAGTGGAAGTTCATAGGAAGAGCACGTCCCGTCGCGAGGAACGGAAGGACCACAGAGGTGGTCCTGGGTGGCGGGAGTCAGCCAACAGCAGGACGCCAAGAGAAGGGAGACGAGAAAGCGGGGGTGGAAGATGAGGAGGCCCTGAGGGGCAGGGAGAGTCCTAGAGAGGAGAGAGAGGGAGCACCGAAAAGAAAGAGCAGCCCGTGACTAAGGCGACTCCCGCGGGGGTGGAGCAGGGTAGGAGGTCGCGACCCGCGGCCCCTTCAGCCGGTACCTACTTGAGGTCCCGGTTGACCGAATGCAAGTTGTCCTGGAAGTGCGCGATGAAGGCCTTCTCCCGGCCCTCCAGCGTCTCTTTGTTCCGCATGCCATCCTTCAGGCAGTCGAACACCCTGCTCACGCTAGAGCGGAGCGCCTGAATGGCACTAATGGCCTGGGCAAAGGCCTCCAGATTGACACCAACACTTAGCACGTCCGCCATGTTGTCGCCGCCACAGCCGGCTCTTCAAATCCGGCGAGCAAAAAGACGCGCCCGCTGATGACGCGAGCGCTCGGAGGACTCTGGGAAATGTAGTTCTCGCGGGACCGGACTGTCCGGGAGGTTTGTGAGGCCATCCCGGGAGAGAGGATTTCCACTTTAAAGGAATGCGAGAACAGTAACGCGATTACCTGAATTTAGGGAAGTCGGGCTGCGCTCTCGGCTTTCTTCATTGTAACAAGGAAATACAGAAAGTTCCATCACTTCCCCAAACTTGCACTCTTGGGAGTCATATGGAAATGAATTGCTCAGAGCAATAAAGGGTCCGTGGTGTAAAGGGTTGAATAAAATTCTTCCATGTTCGTAAATCAATGGGGGAGAAGGGAAATTTCTTCCCTTCAGTAGAATGCCAGCTAATAAATGCGGAATGAATGATGGAAAGAAAACTACTGCTTGGCAACTGGTAGGTTAATTATTGATTCATACAGGAACTGAAGAATGCTAGGGGGTGAAAGGGTGAGGAATAGCAGCATGGTTATATAGTCTCAACGTAGCATCCCTCAAGAAACTCGCTGATTAAGAAGGAAAAAATAATAATCCAGAAGTTTCAGTTCTGGCTATATAACCAAAAGAAGGAAAAGTAGGGTCTGGAAAAGGTATTCGTTATTTGTACGCCCAAGTTTGTAGCAGCATTATCCACAAGAGCCAAAAGGTGGAGGCAACCCAAGTGTCCATCCTGGAATGAGTTCATTAACATGTGTCATATTCACACAAGGGAACATTTATTCAGTCTTAAAAAGGAAGGACGTTCTGACACATGGTACAGTGTGGGTGAGGGCATCTCCACCGGCTCAGCAGTAAGGAATCCACCTGCAATGCAGCAGACACGGGAGACTCTGGTTTGGTCCCTGGGTTGGGAAGATCCCCTGGAGGAGGGCATGGGAACCCACTCCAGTATTCTTCCCTGGAGACTCTCATGGGCAGAGGAGCCTGGGGGGCTGCAGTCCATAGGGTCACAAAGAATGGGACACGACGGAAGCCACTGAGCACACACGACGTATAACATGGGTGAAGCTTAAAGATGTTACGCTAGGTGAAATGAGTCAGACACAAAATGATAAACACTGTATCATTCCACTCAAATTCACAGAAACAGAGAGTACAATAGTGGTTGCCGGGAGCTGTGGAAGTGGGAAGGGGAAATCATTGTTCAGAGGGCATAATTTCCGTTTGGGAAGATGAAACCATTCTGTGCGTGGTGGTGGCAGTTGCCCAGCAGTGAGAATGGACTTAATGCTACAGAACTGGACACTTCAAATGGTTAAAATGGTAATTTTAGGTTATATATTGCCGGGGTTCAGCCCCGGTGGATCCAGGGTGATTCGAAGGTGGGGGGACGGAGTCGGCGTCTTTGGAAAAATACATATTTAATCACAGATAGAGATTAGAAACGGATAGTGTAGTAGGAAGATTAGTGGAGAAAAAGAGGCTGAATAACTTGGATTACGTGGAATAGTATCCATGCTCCAGATGGGAATTCAGCCAGAAAAACGGGAGCAAGAAAGAAGCGACATGGGGGAATCAGTCTTTCCGGAAACTGATCCGATTTCTTTATTTTTGGGTTTGCTTATATACCTTTTGTTACACATAGGGATGAATACAGAGTCACGTGGGGGTCAGCAGTCCTGACCTTTGTCAAAATCAGGTGCTTCACATAAATGTATAAAAAAAGGTACATCATCTTCTGGCCATGAGTGAGACCTGCTGACATTTTATGATGCTTTCTTTCTGATAACCAAAAAACTTATTTCTTCCAAGGGTGTTTTTTCTTAAACCAGGCACCACCCTCCAAATAAAGTTACATTCCTATAGGGTGAGGGTGTAGTGAGTTACAATCAAGAAAGGAATTTATTTAACCCAAGGTTAACATGATTAATCTTAAAGGTTAATACTTATTTTCTCCTATATGCTTAAAGGTTAATACTTATTTCTCCTACATGTTTAAAGGTTAATACTTATTTCTCCTATATGTTAGTTATATTCATTATAAGTGTAGGGAACATGGAGATTTAGCAGCAAACATCAGCCCAACAAATGAAAATCCTTTCACCAATGCTTCTCTTAAGATCTGTTTAGTCTTAAGATATGATAAAGTTACATTCTTACATAGCAAGGACACAGTGATTTATAACAAAGTACAGTGATCTATTACAAAAGAGAAAATCCATTAACTCAAAAAGTCTAGTATTGCTAACATCAAAAACTACCATATTTCCTTTGCTATATTCCAAATACATTGATTAATATATTCCCAGGTGCCTAAGGATATAGAGGCCTGGCGGCAATCATTGACTCAACAAGAAGAAAAAGTCCTATGCTAATTAAGACTCTCAAAATACTCCAAAACTCTGTGCTGTTTATGGTTGAGAGGTAGTAAACAATCATGTGGCAGGAGTATGGATAATCCTGTCACACAAGCTAGTCTGTCAGCAGAGAGGTTTGACCTGAGACATCCTTGTCCCACCCAGAGCAGGGAATTAGTAGCAATTATTGACACAACAAATGAGAAACCCTTCACCAATATAATTCCTAACCAACTATACTAATAATTTCTAACTCTCCAAAAGATTTTGCCTTTAGTAAGTCTAAAAACATCTCGTGCCTCTCAGGTTGGGAGGCTGTAAGCAATCACATGTGGCCGGACAAACCTATACAAGTGGGCTAGATAACCTTCAGAGGAGTCTGTAAGCTGAAACACTCTTGTCACGCCCAGGAATTTTTATTGCTTTGGAGCTGCACGTTTACTCCTTCTCTGAGAGAAACGGTTATGGGGGAGAGCCCCCCGTAAAGTCAGAGGTGTAGGTGAGAGCATAAAACAGACTCTGGCTTTGGGGTTAGATGCTCGGGAACAGGGGGTTTCCTGAGGCTTGATCACGCCTTTGCATATGCCAAGCCTCCTTCCTCATGACCTTTGCCATGGGCGGAATTCCTCACGCTTGCCCCCGGCAATATATATTTTGTCACAAAGTCTTTTAATTCAATAATGTCAGTGAGGGGGTGGGTAGGGAATAGTAACTTCACAGTGAAGAAACCTGGCTGACACCACACTGAGAGGAGATCAAGGTCAAATCACCAGTATAGGACAACCCACCCCCTGATGTGAGGCACAGATCAGAACATGACTTCTGTGATGTTCCTGCCAAAAAATGCAAACCCTGAATCTGCTCAGGACGTCTGACAAATTCAGAGACGTTGATAGACCCATAAGAAAGAAAGGTGTTTGATTGCCTTGGGTTTATAGAGTTTCATTTTCTACCTTACCCTTTTAGTGCGGCCATTTATAGCGTTTCCTAAGGGAAAGGGGCAGAGATAGCAGGAAATGTCTAGGTGTGGAACTGCAAACAATTCATTAAGTTTCACTGAGCCTCAGTTTTCTCATCTGTAAATTAGGTCTAGTAATCATGCACGCATGCATGTATGCCAAGGTGCTTCAGTCATGTCTGACTCTTTACAACACTATGGACTGTATCCCAGCAGACTCCTCTGCCCATGGGATTCTCTAGGCAAGAATACTCGTATGGGTTGCCATGCCTTCCTCCAGGGGATCTTCCTGAACCAGGGATCAAACCCATGTCTCTGGCATCTCCTGCTTTGATAAGTGGGTTCTTTACCACTCGCGCCACCTGGGAGGCCCCTAGTAACAATACCTATCTTTATAAAATAGCTGTGGGGTTTATAACACCTTGCAGGCAAAGCTTTTGAAATATTGCTCAGCCTATAATAAACACTCAGAAGATCTTAACTGTGAGGAGGATGTGCTGAGAAAGTTTCCGATGGGAAACTTGAGGAGTCTTTGCATAGAATCAAGCAAGGATCAGCAAGCGTTCTATTCAAATTGTCTATAATTACATCACCCTGTTGCCAAGAACTTGTCAGTGAACTATGTCCTATAGCTTGCTATTTTAAATGGTCTTTTAAAATGTCTCTTTTGGGGAGTTGTTTTTGTTTTTTAAGATATTTGCAGAAGATACTATTTAACTTAACCAAAGTGAAGAAAAATATCTGTGTCTGTTGGCTGGTTTTGGTTATGGCTTCAGTTTATTCATCCTTTCCAGGGGAAGAGTAGAGAAGGCAAACCCCATATCATGTTTTGACTCAATGCCAAAGAAAGGCAATGCCAAAGAGTACTCAAACTACCACACAACTGCACTCATCTCACACGCTAGCAAAGTAATGCTCAAAATTCTCCAAGGCAGGCTTCAACAATACGTGAACCGTGAAATTCCAGATGTTTAAGCTGAATTTAGAAAAGGCAGAGGAACCAGACATCAAATTTCCAACATCCATTGGATCATAGAAAAAACAAGAGAGTTCCAGAAAAACATCTACTTCTGCTTTATTGACTACGTCAAAACCTTTGACTTTGTGGATCACACCAAACTGTGGAAAATTCTTCAAGAGTTTGGAATACCAGACCACCTTACCTGCCTCCTGAGAAATCTGTATGCAGGTCAAGAAGCAACAGTTAGAACCAGACATGGAACAACAGACTGGTTGCAATATTGGGAAAGGAGTACGTCAAGGCTGTGTATTGTCACTCTGCTTATTTAACTTATATGCAGAGTACATCATGAGAAATACCAGGCTGGATGAAGCACAAGCTGGAATCAGGATTGCTGGGGGAAATATCAATAACCTCAGATATGCAGATGACACCACCCTATGGCAGAAAGCAAAGAAGAACTAAAGAGCCTCTTGATGAAAGTGAAAGAGGAGAGTGAAAAACTTGGCTTAAAACTCAACATTCAGAAAACAAAGATCATGGCATCACTTCATGGCAAATAGATGGGAAAACAATGGAAACAGTGACAGATTTTATTTGGGGGGGCTCCAAAATCACTGCAAATGGTGACTGCAGCCATGAAATGAAAAGGCACTTGCTCCTTGGAAGAAATCTATGACCAGCCTAGATAGCATATTAAAAAGCAGAGACATTACTTTGCCAACAAAGATCCATCTAGTCAAAGCTATGGTTTTTCCAGTACTCATGTATGGATATGAGAGTTGGATTATAAAGAAAGCTGAGCACCAAACAACGGATGCTTTTGCACTGTGGTGTTGGAGAAGACTCTTGAGAGTCCCTTGGACTGCAAGGAAATCAAACTAGTCAATCCTAAAGGAAATCAGTCCTGAATATTCATTGGAAAGACTGATGCTGAAGCTGAAACTTCAATACTTTGGCCACCTGACAGGGAGAACTGACTCACTGGAAAAGACCCTGATGCTGGGAAAGATTAAAGGCAGGAAGAGAACAGGATGACAGAGGATGAGCTGGATGGATGACATCAGCCACTCAATGGACATGAGTTTGAGCAAGTTCCGGAAGTTGGTGATGGACAGGGAGGCCTGGCACGCTGCAGTCCATGGGGTGGCAAAGAGTCAGACGACTGAGCGACTGAACTGAATTGAAGTCTTAGAGAATGAGGTCCTTGCTATGTATTTTTGTCCCAGAGGAGAGGAGAGGTTGAGAACTGTGCCGCTCTATTTCTGCCCACGCTCATGTGTATCTATAAACACGCAGATTTTTGTTTGGGGTAGGGGGTTTGACTGCACCATGCTGTATGTGAGATCTTAGTTCCCCGACCAGGGATGGAACCCCTGTTTCCTGCACTGGGAACATGGCATCTTAACCACTAGACTGCCAGGGAAGTCCCCATAACACAAAGTTTTGCATATAATTTCGGGGGGTTCATAGTCCCCACTAAAGCCCAAGAATGAACCTCTGGTTAGAATCATGCACTAAGGCAAGCACCACCGGTGTATGGCCGGCAGCTAACTTGTAACTGTCGGCTCTCCAATGCCTTGAGCACAAGAGATGTTGTTCACTCTGTGAGAGCAGTGAGTTAACCCAGTATATTATATTTGCTTCCTGGATCCTCTCTCCAAATTATCTCATCTTTTTGTGTACTCAGATACCATCTCTCGCACCTGCTCAGCTGTCCTCCCGCCACCTTTCCCACACAGTTAGATTTTTCTTTGTCTCTTTCTCTGATTCAGTGGTTTAGACACTGATTGGTGCAGTAAAGTACAAATACACTCTGCTCCCACCATCATTAGTTTTCAGGATCTTTCTCCGGCTCCCCTCTTCTGGGAAACTCAGAAATTGATCAGTGGAAATACACATTTCCCCTGAACCTTGTAAGGAGTCTATCATCATGTCAACAACAAACTTTTCATTTTGGAAAGGAATGGACAGAGCTTCTCTGAGGTGTTGTAAATTCTTGAGCATGTTGACACATATATGCTTGCATCTGTGTGTGTGCTTGTGGAATAGAAATCATTTTAAAGGAGTTCATTTCAAGAAATATCAGATTTTAATTACGATGCTGTTATGTTTGGCTAAAAGGCAGCACCCTGCTACTAATATCTTCCAAAATGAACAAGTCATTAGCTTGGTGCTAGCAGCTCAAGAGTATTAGAATGAGCAATCAGAATTAAAGTTGTCAGGATTTAATTAAAATATGCTGCGACACCCATCATATTCAGAGAGCATGTGTTAAGCATTCAGACTGAGAAAGCACCCTCATCAATTAATAATTATTAAGGATTCACTGGACACAGAACACTGCATTGGAGGGGTGTGCAGAAAGTCACCAGATAGCTTTAAATCCAAATTTTCCCTGGATAAGCCACCTCAGAACTGAGCCACCTGTCGTAATCAACGTGGCACAATGCTTAAGACCTTGGGGTGGTCCTGAGGATTATGGTGAGACAGCCCATGGTTCTGGGAACATGGTAGGCATTCAAGTTAGTCACTCAGCAAATATAGATGTTGAATGTGCTCGACATTTTGCTAAACAGCTGGGGAGCCAGTGGTAAAACCAGGCCAAGTGTCGCCCGATAAATATCACTGAAAATATCACAAATGTTATGTGTTCCTCCCTGCTCACCTGCTTAAGACTCACGGCATCAGTCATCTTTTAAATTGCTTGGAACCAAGTTTGTTATGATCAGTTTGAGCACGTATGGTAAAGAATCCCCTTTGGTCTCTTCTGAACCTGCTCCTGTTTTCCTCTATTTCCTGCCTCTCACGACCTTGACCCAATGATGGTGATGCCGCTAGTGACGATGGTGACCCAAATGATCCCAGGGACAAAGAAGAGTCCTGAAGGTCAGGAAGTCAACCCAGGCTGGCGGCTAAGCCCCACTGGGGTCTCTCAGGCAAATGGGTTAACCCTTCTGAACCTCGGTTCTTGCTTTCAGAGGATAAGGAAGAGGGTGGCCCCCGGAGCTAACCATCAGGAGTGTAAGATTAGAGAACGATACAACGCCCAATGCGTCCGCGCTCAGTTGTGTCCAACTCTTTGTGACCCCGTGGACCGCAGCCCGCCGGGCTCCTTGGTTGGTGGGGTTTCCTGGACAAGGATACTGGAGTGGGTTGCCGTTTCCTCTTGCAGGGAATCTTCCCGACTCAGGGATCAAACCTGTGTCTCTTGCGTTTCCTGTATTGGCAGGCAGATTCTTGGGAAGCCCTAAGATTAAAGGAATTTGCTATTAATTCAAGAGGAGGAAAACAGGGACTTCCCTGCTTGTCTAGTGTTTGAGAATCCGTCTGCCAGTAGGGGACACAGGTTAGATCCCTGGTCTGGAAAGACTCCACCTGCGTTGGGGCAACTAAGTCATGGACCACAGCTGCTGAAGCCCAAATGCCCTAGAAGCCGTGCTCCACGAGAGAAGCCGCCTCAGCGAGAAGCCTGAGCATCACAGCTCGAGAGGAGCCCCCACTTGCCGCAAATAAAGAAAGCCTGTGTGCAGCAATGAAGACCCAGCACGGCCAAAAACAGAACAATAAATTGTATTTTTTTAAGTTTTTTTTGTAAAGATGGGGAAAATGGGAGAGGATCATTTGCCTTTAATGCTGATCACAACCACTGCGCCAGGATTCCTGTGCTGCCAATGCATTCATTTACCCAGCGACATCCACCCAATAAACAGATTAAATGAGGATCAAAACAGAACATGTTCCTGTCTTGTGGTGTCCGCTCACAGCCCAGCAGGGAAGACAATCACAGGGAGACATGAAATGCAGTGGAGGCCAAGCCTGCCCAGGTGACCAGGTGCAGTCGGAGTGGGGGAGGCACAGAGGTAAGAAAGTTCAGTGGACAGCATGGAGGTGTGATGTAATTAGATCTGCGTGTTTCTGAAAGTTCACACTCTAGCTGCAGAAGTGTTCAAGCTAGAGGCAGAGAGACTAGAAAGCCAGGAGGACCTCCACCTGCAGAACAACCAACAAAGGACCACAAGCAAGCCATATTCTTCCCATCCCAGGAAGCCAGGCGGTGTTCTAAATATTTCAGTGAATTATTGATTGCCCATCCAGATGCTCACTTAATCAACCACCGAGCATGTTGTTAGGGGCCTCTGCTTTCTGCCATGTTCATACGTAATTAAGTACAAAACATCCCGGGAATGGACCCTTTTACCAACACATTAGGCTGAATCACAGTAGAACAAAACACAAGTTGTTTGTGCAGCCTTGACCGCAGCCCTTCTGAGGGAGGAACTGCCTTCTAATTCCATTACTGTGTTATGCGGATGGTGCATTTTAATTAAGAAGGACCGTGGATGGCCAGCAGCAGAAGCTACCAACCCAGGAACCTTCACCCAAAACCTGAGGGCAGAGGGCAGGTGCCAAGCTTGTGGGCTTCCAGGGGAAGCCAAGGTGTGGGGCAGCCATGGAAGCAAAAGAACCTGTCTCAGCAACTCTCCTTTAGCGCCCCCCCCCCTCCTCCCCACACCCTCTTCCAGCTCCATGTCCCCGCCTCCAGCTCCTGGTAAGCCTCAGGTAAGACCACACCAAGAAAGCTGACCAAGCAGATTGCTGACCAAGAAGCAATCCATTCACCTTGGTGATGAAGCCTCATTTTTTTTTAATGTATTGCTTTATCTTTCCTAATTACAAATGTAGAATTACTTTGAAATCTTGGAAACTGTAGAAAAAACCTATATAAGAACATGGAGCAAAAAAAAAAGGAACATGGAGCTATGCAAAATTTCACTACTCAACCTTCTGACTATTCACACACATTAGTTTACAAAATAAGTGTCTAGGCAAGATTACTGGAGTAGGTTGCCATTCCCTTCTCCAGAGGATCTTCTCAACCCAGGGATCAAACCCAGGTCTCTCGCTTTGCCGGCAGATTCTTTACCATCTGAGCCACCATTTTTCACAACAGAGCCTAAATATCTTTCCCTATCATAAAATAGTCTTCAAAAATGTTTTAATTATTGCCAAGGATCCCATTTGATGGCTTAACATAATTTATTGAGGAGCCTGGCATGCTGCAGTCCATGGCGTGGCAAAGAGTCAGACACACCTTAGTGACTAAACAACAGCAATAACAAGTGGATCCCCCGTTGTTGGCCATCGAGGTTTTCCCACCTGAAACACTGCAGCAGTGGACATCCTGACTTGTTGATTTGTGTGTGTAAAGTGCACACATTGCTCGCAATTAATGTTTGTTCACCATTTGGCTGCAAATTCCTTCCCGTTTGGGGAATAATGTTGGGTTGGCCAAAAAGTTCGTTTGGGTTTTTCTGCAAAATCTTAGGGAATAGGTGCAGAGGAGAACCAGGAGACCAGCTTCCACCGCGCTGGCATCACCAGTCCCTTCTTGGGAGGCTGTGGCAGGGCAGAAGTGGAAGGAGCACAAGCTTTGGAGGACAGAGAGACAGGTGTGCTGGTCCCCACTACGCCGCTTACGAGTGATCCCAGTAGAGAATGCTTGGCTGCCACTAACAATTACGGAGAAAGCTAAAGAAAGTTCAAAGAGTGGTGGGCTTGATAAGTGGTCTGGGAGTGGTATGGGTCCCGGCGCTGGATGGCACTGATGGGTGCCCAGCGATGGGGATGCACTCAACACTGCTGTACACTTTAAAAAGGCTGAGATAGTCAACCTTACGTTATGTGTATCTTATCACATAAAATTGTTGTAGCAACAATTGTTGCACAGCAATAGGTTTTAACCCAATACACCCAAAGTATGATCATTTAACATCAACATTACTAATGAGATCATTTACATTCTTTTTTGCCTACTACATTTTTGAAATTTTTTGCAGGTAGTTAGTGGCTATACTAGAGGCTTCCCTGTTGGCTCAGTGGTAAAGAACCTACCTGTAATGCAGGAGACGCGGGTTCGATCCCTGGACCAAAATGGCAACCCACTCCAATATTCTTGCCTGGAAAATTCCATGGATAGAGGAGCCTGGAGGGCAGTTCATGGGGTTGCAAAGGGTCAGACAAGACTGAGAGACAGAGCCCAGCGGTTATAGTATTTAACAGCAGAGCCCTAAAAGAGAGGTGGGCGAGAGAGAGCCACAAGTGGGAGACAGAGGATGGGTCAGCCAGCTTGACCCTCGCCTGGGTTCATTCACCTCCCTGAGCTGGGGGATGGAACAGGGGTGGTGTCCCTTACGATTGATGCAAGAATCATGTTCGTTGATATGTAGAAAGCCCCAGTAAACTGTCTGGCACACAATAGTTGCTCCTGTAAATAGTAGTAATTGGTATTCATGTTCTCATGTATCCATGGAGAATGGAGATAACAATTAAAAAGGACATTATGCAAACTGTTCCTTTAAATATTTGTAAGACATCAAAGGAAATTTGAATATATATTTTGGGTTTTTTGAAAGGGTCATACTGAAATATTTCTGGGGAAGATGATATAATTTATGAGTTTCACTTCTCAATAATATGGAGGGACAGAAGTAAGTAAGTGGGGGGAAAGGGTGAGAGAAGATTGACTGTCAGCTGATAATTACTGAAGCTGGTGATGAGTTTGTGTGTTTCACTATACTATATGATATTTTCCATAATGAAAAAAAAAATTTTAAGGATATTATGTGTGTGTTGAACACGCCTTGCAGTTTTCAGATTCTAGGTCTTTTTGTTTTTTTTAAAGACTTGTTGGTTTTGGTGACAGCCTGGTAGACATAAATGATCAAAGTGGCTTCTTGGACAGCAGAAGCAGCCATCACACTGTCCACTGTGATTGATGGTCATTGCTGGAATGGAAGAAGACAGCCTGGTGTGGCCAACAGTCACTTTATTCCTTATGCGTAATTTCCCCAAGAAAGAGACTTCTGTTTTCTCTCCACTCAAAAGGTGATGTCTTATGTTATCTGATGTTATGTTGTCTTATGTTATCTCACGTGAGTTGAAGGCTGTCTAAATGGTAATTGACTCTATTCAACTGCTTTATTTCCAGGTGAGTTTTGGGGTTTTTTTTTTTTTCATAATTGATTTGAATATGTAAGAGCTAACTATAGTAATCACTTTTGTTGAATGTTCAATTACTGAAAGGTGAGGGAAATTTTCTCTTTTTAAATAACAGCATCATTGAAATATAATGCACATACTTTAAAATTCACCTTTAAAACTGTTTTTAGCATATTCACAAAGTTGCACAACCGTCCCTGCTATCTAATTCCAGAACATTTTTTGTTCCTCTTAGTCCCTGGAAGACACTAATTACTTTCTGTCTCTATGGGATTTGCCTGCTCTGAAAATTTCACAGATATGGAATCATATGATATATGGCCTTTTGTGTCTGGCGTCTTTCACTCAGCATAGTGTTTCCAAGACTTGCTTATGTTGTACCATGGGGTTAGTCGCTCAGTAGTGTCTGACTGTTTGCAATGCCACGGACAGTAGCCTGCCAGACTCCTCTGTCCATGGAATTTCCCAGGCAAAAATACTGGAGTGGGTTGCCATTTCCTCCTCCGGGGGATTTTCATGATCCAGGGGTTGAACCCACATCTCTTGTGTCTCTTGAATTGGCAGGTAGACTCTTTACCACTGTGTCACCTGGGAAGCCCATTGTAGCATGCATCAGTACTTCACTCTTTCATGGCCAAAAGCAAAGGGCATACCACGTTTGTTTGTCCATTCAACAGCTGATGGACATTTGGGTTGTTCCCACTTTTTTGGCTATAATAAATAATGTTGCTGCAAACATATGTGTACAAGTTATTGTGTTGGTATATGTCTTCAGTTCTCTTGGATATTGATCTAGGAATGGAATTGCTGGGTCAAGTTCAGTTCAGTTGCTCAGTCGTGTTTGACTTTTGTGACCCCATGGACTGCAGCATGCCAGGCTTCCCTGTCCATCACCAACTCCAGAGCTTGCACAAATTCGTGTCCATCGAGTTGGTGATGCCATGCCATCCAACCATCTCATCCTCTGTCGTCCCTTTCTCCTCCTGCCTTCAATCTTTCCCAGCATCAGGGTCTTTTCAGATAAGTCAGTTCTTCCCATCAGGTGGCCAAAGTATTGGAGTTTCAGCTTCAGCATCAGTCCTTCCAATGAACATTCAGGACTGATTTCCTTTAGGATTGACCTGTTTGATCTCCTTGCTGTCCAAGGGACTCTCAAGAGTCTTCTCCAACACCACAGTTCAAAAGCATCAGTTCTTCAGCACTCAGCTTTCTTTATAATCCAGCTCTCGACTACTGGAAAAACCATGGCTTTCACTAGACAGACCTTTGTTGGCAAAGTAATGTCTCTGCTTTTGAATATGCTGTCTAGGTTGGTCATAGCTTTTCTTCCAAGGAGCAAGCGTCTTTTCATTTCATGGCTGCAGTCACCATCTGCAGTGATATTGGAGCCCCCCAAAATAGTCTCTCATTGGTTCCACTGTTTCCCCATCTATTTGCCATGAAATGATGGGACCGGGTGCCATGATCTTAGTTTTCTGAATGTTGAACTTTAAGCCAACTTTTTCACTCTCCTCTTTCACCTTCATCAAAAGGCTTTTTAGCTCCTCTTCACTTTCTGCCATAAGGGTGGTGTCATCTCCATATCTGAGGTTATTGATATTTCTCTTAGCAATCTTGATTCCAGCTTGTGCTTCATCCAGCCCAGCATTTCGCATGATGTACTCTACATATAAGTTAAATAGGCAGGGTGACAATATACAGCCTTGACATACTCCTTTCCCAATTTGGAACCAGCCTGTTGTTCCATGTCCAGTTCTAACTGTTGCTTCTTGACCTGCATATAGATTTCTCAGGAGGCAGGTCAGGTGGTCTGGTATTCCTATCTCCTTAAGAATTTTCCACAGTTTGGTATGATCCCACAGTCAAAGGCTTTGGCGTAGTCAATAAAGCAGAAGTAGATGTTTTTCTGGAACTCTCTTGCTTTTTCTTGCTGGGTCAAATGTTTCGTTTTTTGAGAAACTGCCAAAGTTTTCCATAGCGGCTGCAACATTTTACATTCTCACCAACAGTGTGTGAGGGTTGTAATTTCTCCACATCTTCATCAACACTTTTTATTGTCTACGTTTTTGATGATAGCCATCCTAGCAGGTGTGAACTGAAATCTCATTGTAGTTTTCATTTGCATTTCTCTGATGACTAATGATGTTGAGCATCTTTTCTTAGGCTTATTGGCCATTTGTATATCTTCTTTGGAGAAGTGTCTATTCAGATCCTTTGTCCATTTTAAACTCTGTCCTTTCACTGTTGCACTTTAAAAGGGTTTTTCAAATTCATTCTGAATGCTACCTGCCATGATAGTGGACAAAACTGAGCACAGAGTAAAAGTTCTTTGAGATATTCACCATACTAAACCTCACCCAAACTGTTAACCAGCATCCCAGAGTGTACTAGATATGGTGAGTTTTCATCATGACTAGCTCCCATCACCAAAATATCCTCAAAATCTTTCCATGAAAGAGAACAGAGGGAGGAAGAGGGTACCATTCCTTTTAATACCTTGTATTTTCTGGGCACCTACTGGTATCTGGCTGTAGAGATTGCTCTCCAGGAATTGCTCCCAACAGGGGAGATATAAATGCAAGTCAGCTAAAATCCAAACTGCTTTAAGATCAAGGCCATGTGAATGGTGACCCCTGAGTTTGAGAAGAACTTATGGAAGGGAGAGTCACTTTATCTGGGAGGAAAAAGGGCTCCTGAAGGATGTAGCATTCAGGCTAATCCAGTCCTTCTCAAGTCTGGCAGAAGGATATTCTGGGTTTGATATCCATGGACCAATATCTACATATTGATCCTCAAACATTTATTCAATAAATATTGATTAATCAAATATTATAAGCCCAGAGGATTCAACAGGGTACATGGTGAGATAAAGTCTCTACCTTGCAGAGCCTACATTCTAGTAAAGGGAAGTAGGTGGCAAAAAAAAAAGCTATATCTGTAATATTTCATGTAGTGAGGGCTGTTAAGTAATATAAAGCAGGATTAATGGACAGAGTGATGAGGAGGCTGTCATTCTGACAGGTTAGTCTGATAAAGAGATCTTTGAGTGGTAACCTGTATGAGCCTAAGGATTGAGCTGGGAAGATATCTTTTAAAAATGCATTTCTGCAGAAGAGAAGGCAAAGGAGAATTCATAGGTGGTAAGATCACATCCAACCAGTCCATCCTAAATGAAATCAGTCCTGATTATTTGTTGGAAGGACTGATGCTAAAGCTGAAGCTCAATACTCTGGCCACCTGATGTGAAGAGCTGACTCACTGGAAAAGACCCTGATGCTGAGAAAGGTTGAAGGCAAAAGGAGAAGGGGTTGGCAGAGGATGAGATGGTTGGATGGCATCACCGACTCAATGGACATGAATCTGAGCAAACTCTGGGAGATAGTGGACAGGGGAGCCTGGAGTCCTGCGGCCCATGTGGTCTCAAAGAGTCAGACATGACTTAGTGGCTGAAGAACCAATTGAGAACCTCTGTACCAACAAGGATTTGGTTTTCACCCAAGTCCATACCTCTGAAGAGACCGTACATAGAGGCTGTAGAAGAAATAGAAGGTCTGGGATTCAAATGAAATAAATTATTGGCCAAATCTGATTTCATAGAGGTTCAAAACATCTTCTCCTTTGTCGACAGGTTCCTAAAAAATTGTGATCTTTATTACTGGAGAGAACCCACCCAAGTTCTTAGAGGAGCTGGGTGTGTTTTATTTGGAGCAGAGCAGATGAAAGCCAGTGGAAGGTCGTGATGGTGACCTTCAACTCACCTTTGTGTCAACCATGGTGAAGACTCTTGTGTAATCTAGTGGCAATAATGAGAACCAGTTGTAGGGAGGAAGATTTCAACCTAATAATGCAAAGCACTTCCTGCAGTTGGGAAGGCAGCAAGTCCATTGACTAAAGGTATTACCTGGAGTCTACGTAGGGGATCCCAGGACAGGCTGGTAGCATAGATCAGAACCCCCTTAGAGCTGAAATTCTATAATCACATTGTACTGTCTTCTAGGTAAAAATCAAGACCGTTCATGAATGGAAACCCCATGGAACAACTTAAGGTCATTTACAGTGCTCTTGGAGTCGTTTTCCTGGAGTTGCATGCTGTTAAGGGGGCTTTAATTAAGCTTTCTCCTCCGGGCACAAGCAGCCTGTTTGTGGTGAGTGCAATATGCCATCCCAGAATATGTCAAACTTCATTTGCAAAATATCAGACTGCTGTTTTTTTCCCAGAGCCAATCTGCAGAGTAATACGTTCAATAACTTTTGCTCTTTTTGCTCCCAAAAAGATAGGTCTCTTTTTGGAGTCGATAGCGCAATAAATGCGGAATCTGGTGCAAATTCCAATGGAAAGAAAAGATATTGTTATTTAAAGGCCAAATAACGGCTTAAAATTAGAGTTGTGAAGGCATTGAAAAACACCAGACTTCCCAGATGGCTTGGAGATAATTCTCTTTGCACTCAGTCCGTTCACACGCTAAAAAAAATACTTTTGACTCTGTTTCTCCTCAGATTGAAAGTTGGTGCCTGCTTTAAACATATGTGCTTCTCTCTTTAAATTTAGCTCTGAGTCATGTTGTATTACATTAGGAATTCAGCAGGCAGGCACTTGGAAAATGTACATCAATGCGTTTATTTTTAAATTATATAAAAATAAAAATATATATGTTTAAATATATTAGGCTGTATTTTTGCCCAATTTCAAAATGGTTGTTCTCAAGAACAGATTAGATATAAAAAAAAAAAAAAACAATAATAACAATGATGACACTATGGTTCTGGAACGCTGCCCATTCACAAGGATCCCAAAGCAACTTGACAAATCCTGTTGCTTTTCGCCCTCAGCCCAGCTAAGCGCGGGATTCGTCATTGAAACCTCCACCTCCACTGTGGACCAGGCAGCTCCCCTAACAGCTGCAGGCTAGCCTAATTAAGATGCTCCTTCCCCTGGAGTGTTAGTTTGCTGGGCAGAAGTCAGCTAGGGGTAGGGACACTCAGAGGGGCAGAGGCAGACAGTCAATTGGGATGTTTTTAGCCTAGAGGCTGGTCTGATGGGCTGTTGGGCACAGACAGACAATGCTGGGTTCAGATCCTGGCCCCACACCTGCTAATCCATGCATCCTGGGAATAGTGATGGGATGGAGCCTCACTTGTGTCTCGGTTTCCTCATCTGTGAAATGGACAGTGGCTCCCCTTCATGGGGTTGCTGGGAGGACTGCTGAGTGGAATTCATTTGATTTATTTAGTCATTCATGCAGCACGAATTTATTATGATTGAAGGCTAAAGGAGAAGGGGGCGGGCAGAGGATGAGATGGTCGGATGGCATCACCGATTCAATGGAATTAATGTGAGCAGACCCTGGGAGATAGTGGAAGACAGGGGAGCCTGGCGTGCTGCAGTCCATGGGGTCGCAAAGAGTCAGACACGACTTAGTGACTGAACAACATCAATGGGACAAAGCGGTGAATGGAATGAAGAGACCCATAATCCCGGCCCTCATGGTGCCCGTAGTCCAGCGGGCAGAGAGCCGCTTAAGGAATAATCACAGCCATCACTATTTGATCAGCATGACGACGGACACGATAGGGAGAGTTTGCCGTGTGGGGTCCATGCTGTTGTGAAGGCTCAGGAGAGCTTCCACGGAGAAGTTAAAGAATGTCACCTACTGGGTGAGGCCTGGGCGTGCAGTAGATGCTCCTAGGTCCTTTTTATGGGATTCCTGCGGCTGCTGTAACAAACCGCTGCAAAGTTAGTGGCTGAAAACAACACACATTTATTCTCTTACAGTTCTGGAGGGCATAAGTCTGAAACGGTTCTCACCTGGCTAAAATCATGGTGTCTGCAGGGCTGTGTTCTTATTGGAGACAAGGTGAGAATCCATTACCTTGTCTTTCCAGCTTCCGGAGGCCCGCACATTCCATAACTCGTGGCCCTTTCCTTCATCTTTGTTTGAAACTTTTTATTTTATATTGGAGCATAGCCAATTAACAATGCTGTGGTAGTTTCAGGAGGATCACAAAGGGCTTCAGCCATACATACACATGTGTCTGTTCTCCCCCACACTCCCCTCCCAGCCAGGCTGCCTCCTAACATTGAACAGAGTTCCCCGTGCTGTACAGGAGGGCCCCTTCCTTCATCTTTCAAGCACTTTCATGCCAGCCTCTGCTTCCATTTCCACATCTCCACTTTCTGACTTGACCCCCACTTCTGCCTCCCTCTTATAAGGACTCTTGTGATTACACTGGGCCCACCTGATTAATCCTGGGTATTCTCCCTATTTCAAGATCCCTAACTTAATTACCTTGGCAAAGTCCCTTCTGCCATGTAAGAGAGCACATTCACAGGTTTCAGGGGTTGGGTTGGAGAGGATTATTCTCTCTACCACAATCCATAAAGTTTAATATCCAAAAATAAGAGATCTAGACTAAAAGAACAGAGAATAGAGGGGAGGAAAGTATTATTAAAAAAAACTATACATGGCAGTTTCCCAGGACTGTATGTTTCTAGATTTAAAGAGCCTTCAGAATGCCTAGCACAGAAGCCTATTGAAAGCTTCAAAAGACAGAATGCCGTCCACAAAGGATTGGTGATCACTGAACCTTTTAACATCATCACTAAAACTTAGAAGACATGGTACAGAACCTTCATAATCCTGAAGGAATAATAATTCCCAGCCCTGAATTTATTAAACATTTTATCCATTAAGCCTAAATGTGGACAAAATACATTTCAGACACGCTAGGTCTCATCCAATTTTCCTCTCATGCACCCTTTATCCGGAGAAGGCAATGGTGCCCCACCCCAGTACTCTTGCCTGGAAAATCCCATGGACGGAGGAGCCTGGTAGGCTACAGTCCATGGGGTCGCTAAGAGTCGGACACGACTGAGTGACTTCACTTCACTTTTCACTTTCATGCATTGGAGAAGGAAATGGCAACGCACTCCAGTATTCTTGCCTGGAGAATCCCAGGGATGGCGGAGCCTGGTGGGCTGCCGTCTATGGGGTCGCAGAGTTGGACACAACTGAAGCGACTTAGCAGCAGCAGCAGCAGCACCCTTTATCAGAAAGCTACTAGGGGATGTGCCCCATCAAAACGAGGGGGTAAACCAAGAAAGTGGAAAGCAGAGAATCCAGGGAAGAGCAGGTGTAACATAGGAGAAAGGCAAAGCTTATCCCAGAAGACCCCAGTTCCCAGTGTGCCCTGGCTCACAGATAGACCTCAGGCCCAGCACAGCAATCAGCCTTGACTGGGCCCAGGGTATAGGGTTCAAAGCGAAATGTGGAATTTATAGGTTCCTGAGGTTTCCATTATAGTAACAAGAATCTTAGAGTTACGATGTAGAGTTTGGGGATATAGTTAGCTACACAGAAACCTAAACAACCAGAAAAATTACTAATTCTGAGAAATACAAAATTGTACAAAAATGTCATCATAGTATATTGGGTAGTTGTGGCAAACAATATTTACATGAATCCTAGGACAGTGAGCACTGAAGATTGATTTAAGTAGCATCTATGAGATTGGGATGATGAGCAGAGAGGAAGTATGAAAGAGAGAGAGAGGGTGTGTGTGTGTGTGTGTGTGTGCGCGCGTGCGTGCGTGTGTGCGTAGCACAGTTAAATCTTCATTTTCTGAGAGCTAAATCTTCATTTTCTCTAGTGGAAGTCAATTAGAAGTTGCCTATAGCTGAAAAATCAAGATACAGCTGAAAGGGTTGAAGGTGGCTTCCTCTGGGGAAGAGACCAGGGTCAGCAAGTGGGACCAGTTTAAAATATAAGCCTTAGTGGTTCTTTTTCACTTTTTAAACCATGTACATGTGTCACTTGGATTAACTTAAAAAAATGTTTTAAAGGGGAGAGACAGGAAGGATGCTCCCTGAGAAAGGAGGCAGGTGGTGGGTTCTGGGAGACACAGACCCTATGTCAGTTTCAGATTTTCTCTGATTTCAGCCTCATTAAATCACAAGAGGGAGATAATCGCAGTAAAGAATATCAAACCTGCAGGAGGTCTGGAGAGGTGACGAAGTCCTCTGCCCTCTCTGGCGATCACAGTGGCTGCTGCCATGAGAGCAAGAGGAATGGTTGACAGGGCCCTGTGAACTGCAGACACCTGTCACTGCCCGGAGTCCTCCCAGCAGGGCTGATGACCCCAGTGGAGAGGTCAGCTTGGGAGTGACAACGCTTCCTGGGGTGAACCTGGACTGGGGAGGCAGCAAGCAGGACTGGAGGGAGACTGGGGAGTCGGGATGGGGTGGGGCTCTGTTTGGCATCCTGCTCCCTGGAAATGTGAACACAGCTCAGCCTGCTCCGGCAGCCGGGGCTGATCTCCATCCTTGGCTTACCCTCGCCTTTCTGCTCCACTTCAGAAGATCTCAAGGAAGCAGGGCAGCCCTGGCAGGGGCACTGGATGGGGAGCAAAAGGAGATTCTGCCCTCCATCAACAAGGAGGTGCCTGTCCCTCCTATGATTCGACCAGGACCCCAGGCTGCCCAGGTTCTTACACCCTGGTGGTGAAGAGTTTAAAGAACGTGATCACTTCTAGTCTGGGCATGGGAGAATGGCAGGTGATTCTGGTTGGTTTCCTATATTTCTCTTTTTTATTTTATTCATCTATTTATTTTTGGCTGCACTGGGTTTTGGTTGTTTGGTGGGGGCTTCTCACTATGATGATTCTCTTCTTGGGGAGGATGGGCTCTAAGGCAAACGGGCTCAGTAGTTGTGGTTCCCAGGCTTAGTTTCTCCACAGCATGTGAACTCTGCCTGGACCAGGGGTCGAGTCCATGTCCCCCGCACTGGCAGGTGGATTCTCACCCACCGCGCCACTAGGGAAGTCCTTTCTGTCTCTCTTTTAAAATGTGGTGCTTGCAGCACTGTTTACAAGAGCTAGGACATGGAAGCAACCTAAATGTCCATCAGCAGACAAATGGATAAGAAAGTTGTGGTATGTATACACAATGGAATATTACCAGCTATTAAAAAGAACGCATTTGAATCACTTCTAATGAGGTGGATGAAACTGGAGCCTATTACACAGAGAGAAGTAAGTCAGAAAGAAAAATACCAATACAGTATATTAATGCATATCTGTGAAATTTAGAAAGATGGTAATGATGACCCTATATGCAAGACAGCAAAAGAGACACAGTTATAAAGAACAGAGTTTTGGACTCTGTGGGAGAAGGCAAGGGTGGGATGATTTGAGAGAATAGCATTGAAACATGTATATTACCATATGTGAAATAGATGACCAGTCCAAGTTTGATGCATGAAACAGGGCGCTCAAAGCTGGTGCACTGGGACAGCCCAGAGGGATGGGATGGGGAGGGATGTGGGAGGGGGGCTCGGGATGGGGGACACAAGTACACTGTGGCTGATTCATGTCAATATATGGCCAAAACCACCACAGTATTGTAAAGTAATTAGACTCTGATCGAAATAAATAAATTAATTTCAAAAATGAATAAAATGCTATGCTGATCACCATTGGATTATGCTGGGTCCCCACAAGCAAAATTCACGTGAGAGGTACTGTCAAAACATTGAAGCCCAAACTTCCAGGGGCTGACATCCTGAAAGGGAGACGGAAACCCAATATGGAGGCCCTTGAGCAGGACACTTCTTCCTCTTGAGCCCAGGGGAAAATAAGCTTATTCCCTAAATTTGCCACAGAACCATGTTCTATGTAATTGACTAGCCTTGCTGACTCAGTCAATTCGGTTGCTTAGTTGTGTCCAACTCTTTGCAACTGCACAAACCACAGCGCGCCAGGCCTCCCTGTCCATCACCAATTCCCAGAGTTCACTCAAACCCATGTCCATTGTGTCGGTGATGCCATCAAACCATCTCTTTCTCTGTCATCTCCTTCTCCTCCTGCCCTCAATCTTTCCCAGCATCAGGGTCTATTCAAATGAGTAAGCTCTTCGCATCAGCTGGCCAAAGTATTGGAGTTTCAGCTTCAACATCAGTCTTTCCAATGAATATTCAGGACTGATTTCCTTTAGGATGGAATGGTTGGATCTCCTTGCAGTCCAAGGGACTCTCAAGAGTCTTCTCCAACACCACAGTTCAAAAGAATCAATTCTTCGGTGCTCTGCTTTCTTTATAGTCCAACTCTCACATCCATACATGACTACTGGAAAAACCATAGCTTTGACTAGACAAAACTTTGCTGACAAAGTAATGTCTCTGCTTTTGAATATGCTATCTAGGTTGGTCATAACTTTCCTTACAAGGAGTAAGCATCTTTTAATTTCATGGCTACAATCACCATTTGCAGTGATTTTGGAGCCCCCCAAAATAAAGTCAACCACTCTTTCCACTGGTTCCCCATCTATCTGCCATGAAGTGATGGGACCGGATGCCATGATCTTCATTTTCTGAATGTTGAGCTTGAAGCCAACTTTTTCACTTTACTCTTTCACCTTCATCAAGAGGCTCTTTAGTTCCTTTTCACTTTCTGCCATAAGGGTGGTGTCATCTGCTTATTTGAGGTTATTGATATTTCTCCCTGAAATCTTGATTCTAGCCTGTGCTTCCTCCAGCCCAGCATTTCTCATAATGTACTCTGCATATAAGTTAAATAAGCAGGGTGATGATATACAGCCTTGACGTACTCCTTTTCCTATTTAGAAACAGTCTGTTGTTCCATGTCCAGTTCTAACTGTTGCTTCCTGACCTGCATACAGATTTCTCAAGAGGCAGGTCGAGCGGTCTGGTATTCCCATCTCTTTCAGAATTTTCCACAGTTTGTGGTGGTGATCCACACAGTTAAAGGCTTTGGCATAGTCAATAAAGCAGAAATAGATGTTTTTCTGGAACTCTCTTGCTTTTTTGATGATCCAGCGGGTGTTGGCAATTTGATCTCTGGTTCTTCTGCTTTTTCTAAAACCAGCTTAAACACCTGGAAGTTCATGGTTCACGTGCTGTTGAAGCCTGGCTTGGAGAATTTTAAGCATTACTTTACTAGTGTGTGAGATGAGTGCAACTGTGCGGTAGTCTGAGCATTCTTTCTTTGGGATTGGAATGGAAACTGACCTTTTCCAGTCCTGTGGCCACTGCTGCATTTTCCAAACTTGCCGGCATATTGACTGAAGCACTTTCACAGCATCATCTTTCAGGATTTGAAATAACTCAATTGGAATTCCATCATGTCCACCAGCTTTGTTCGTAGTGATGCTTCCTAAGGCCCACTTGACTTCACATTCCAGGATGTCTGGCTCTAGTTGAGTGATCACACCATTGTGATTATCTGGGTCATGAAGATCTTTTTTGCACAGTTCTTCTATGTATTCCTGCCACCTCTTCTTATTACCTTCTGCTTCTGTGAGGTCTTGCCTTGCTGACTAGTGGTGGTGATTAGTTGCTCAGTCGTGTCCGACTCTTCACGACACTTTGAACTGTATCCCACCAGGCTCCTTTGTCCATGGGATTGATTTTTCAGGCAAGAATACTGGAGGGGGTTGCCATTTTCCTTCTCCAAGGGATCTTCCTGACCCAGGGATTGAACCCATGTCTCCTGTGTCTCCTGCATTCAGGCAGATTCTTTACCTGCTGAGCCATCAGGGAAGCCTCATGATTAGTCACAGGTGTGTGAAAGGTGTGTGTAGTGGAAAGGTGGGTTGTCTGCAATCAAGTGAGTCTGGAAAATGCTAGGCTAAATAAAGGAAATGGGCAGGAATGCCAAATAGTTGAATATTCATTGGAAATATCCTAAAAAGGTTGTTCCTTTTGACAGTGGTACCTGTCCCCAAGAAGCAACCCACAGGATCAGAATTTGATGGAAGAGGCTTTGGGAAACACTGGCCAAGCATCTGGAGCACCTGAGGGCTTGAACACCTGGAGCTCTATGTGTGGATATGCTTGCTCAGAACACATCCATGTTCTCTGTTCCCCAACCCCCACCATGAAAGGCTAATCTGAAATGTTTGCAGGCGGGATGTTATCTCTTTCTCATGCACCAGTCTGTAGTCGCTGGTTTCCATACAAGGCATTTTTTTTTTTTTGGCATCTTTGTTTTTAACTGATTTTCTTAGACCTGGAGAAGAGATTTAAGAAATAGGACCTTAGGGGACCTGATTCTACTGGTTCTTTCCTGAACTCTTGGCTCTCTTTTCAACCCACCCCCCAAAAAAAACTTTGTCATGAGAATTTTTAGGCCATGAGAATCAGAATTGTTTAGTTTCATGCCTTAGTTCCCAAGGACTAAGATGTACATTACTGGATCCCTTGGACTGCAAGGAAATCAAACCAATCAATCCTAAAGGAAATCAACCCTGAATATTCACTGGAAGGACTGGTATTGAAGCTGAAACTCCAATACTTGTGGCCACCTGATGTGAAGAGTCAACTCATTGGAAAAGACCCCAATGCTGGGAAAGATGGAAGGCAAAAGAAGAAAAGGACAACAGATGATAGATGGTTAGATAGCATCACCAACTCAATGGACATGAATTTAAGCAAACTCTGACAGACAGTGGGGGACAGAGGAGCCTGGCGCTCTGGGGGGGTCCCAAAGAGTCAGATATGACTTAGCCACTGAACAACAACAAGAATATTTGTCAATAAAAGCCCTCAAGCAACAATTTCAAAAAGGGCCCCTTTACCTTTTGCAAAGGCAGAATACCATAGGTCCACTTGCAGTTGAGCCTTCTCATGCAGTATTTGGGCTTTCAACCTGTGCGTGGAAAGTTGCGGGTGATGGAGATAATCTCATGGATACGCCTTGCCTCATGCTCTCCAAGGCCATTGACTTTGCAGATCTGAGCTTGGTGAGTCACTAACTCTATTTTCCTTCCTCATCCATCCATCTGTCCAGCATGTATTTAATTAAGCACCAACTCTGAGTCAGGCTCTGAACTAGATGCTTGGATACAGATGAGCAAGACAGATGTCATCTCTGTGCTTGTAGAGCTGACAATACGACTTCATATCTGATATTAAATAACTATTTCCTGAGGGGGCTGCCACGTGTGGTTGTGCAGGGTATTCACTGCACAAAGGCTCAAGGCCAAAGAGGCAATGGGGAGCTGAAATCTACCCTCATTCCCTCACTAAGTCAACACGGTTTGGGGAACACAATCTATCTGGAGGGGACACTTTTTCTATTAATAGCTTGCACAAAGGTACTGCTATATGACTCAGCAGTAACTCTGACTTTGTGTTAGGCTGTAGGGTTTAGAGATCCATGAGCAGCCTCATATCAGTGATTTCTGGACTGGTTATTAGGGTCTTTAAACCCCAAAGCTCCCCTGGTGGCTCAGACGGTAAAGAATCCACCTGCAATGCAGGAAACCCAGGTGTGATCCCTGTGTCAGGAAGATCCCTTGGAGAAGGGAATGGCAGCCCACTCCTGTATTCTTGCCTGGAAAATCCCAGGGACAGAGGAGCCTGGTGGGCTACAGCCCAAGGAGTCACAAAGAGTCGGATACAACGGAGTGACTCATACACACAAACCCCAAAGTTGAGCTGGGTGGGTGTTAAGTCTCCCAGGCAGCAGGCTTGCACTAGCTCAACTGAGAAGTGAGAAAGCCAATAGCGGACTTTGACCAATTCTATTAGAACTGGTGCCAATTATTTCCCGAAACAAGGTCCACATCCTCTAGCCACCCTTTGAGAAACTGGGGCATTCAGTCTTAGCCACTCTGATTGGTAAATAAAAACTCCCTCTTCCCCCACTGTCTGATCTGTCCTGGACAGCACGTGGAGCGGGATAATCCACTAATCGTCCTTAGTACACAAAGGCCACCCAGCAATCTTTGCCACCTAAATGCAAGGTTTTCTCACTCTGGGTGGGGGAGGAAGTCTCTTTAAAAGCTGTAGTGTAGCATTTGAGAAGCTGATGAAAACAGAATGGGCAAACGTGATAAATCTTTCTGATTTCCAAAGAGCGTACTGTGCTTGAGAGTGTTTTTGTGTGTGAGTTTCCCGGTTCAGTGCCTCTCAAGTTTTAATGTGTAAATGAATCACCTCGATCCTTATTAAAAGCTCGAGTCATGATTCAGCAGGTGCCTTTCCAACAAATGCCCAAGTAATATGGACGCAGCCAGTCCACGTAAGTCACAGGGCCCTCATCCATGTGCTGTAGCGTCGGAGACACCTGAGCCAGCGTCCCACTCTGCCACGCACTCGCTGTGTGACCCAAGTGAGTTCATTACCTTCCCTGAGCCTTCACTTTTTCCTCTGTAAAAGTCAGGTGAATATCCACTCCTTAACCTTCTTAGGATCACGAGATGAGGCATGTACAGCAGCGTGATGTCTGGCACATTGGAGGGAGGAACTCAATCAATATGGGCATTATTTCCCCTCTGCTTTTCAAATAGGAACATCAGAAGGAGGGGGAAGAGGTCTAGTAACACAAAACCTCAGTTGTGTTCACCTAGTCTTTGTCACAGAGTCTAAATTAAACCCCAGAGGCTCAGAACCTGTATTTCTAGTCTCAGTCCTCATGAAGCCTGTGCCTGGCACAGAGTCACCGAATGAATGACTAAGGCACTTCCATCAATGGGTGTAGCTGGCGGTGGAGCCCACTTCCCCCTGTGATGGTAAAATTAGAATGTGTGGGAAGTGGGGGTAGGAACTAGATGAAAAAAGCTCTCTCTGAGACTCTTGTCCCTCCCCCAAGGGGAAATCCCTTCTTTCCACTGAGCAATCAATAGTCCAAAGAAGTCTCCAGAAAACTTAATCTTGCCCTCCTCTAAAATCATCCATTGTTTGGTGTGGTTCTTTCATGTGAGTCCCCAGAGAGGAAAAGAACTGTAAGTGTGGCTTGGGAGCCACTGTCACCCATGCTGGGAGGAAGGGTCATCCTCTTGGGATCTCCAGCACTGGAGACTTCATTGCCCCTTAATCTCCTCCGTAGGGCTTTAACATCACACTCTTTGCAGGATTGGCAAGTCTTTGGCCAAACACTCGTGCATTGCCGACCTTGCAGCTTGCTCTCACCGGTGTATCTCCATGGCTGCTCGGCCCCTGCCCAGCCAGAGAGGTCTTGGTATCCTTCTGCCCAGGCGTGAAGGTCCCAAGCCTTCGCACCCACTCTCCAAGCCCAATTGAGCTGTCTCAGCCTCGCCTTTCATTTTCTTTCTCTGTGGGTATAATTGTGTTGACAGCTACGAGAAACCAAATGTTTCCCTCATCGTGTAGAAGTGTGTGGCCCATGAGATTCCTTTTCATTTTGTTGTTTTCACCAGGACTGCAATGAGCACAGTTGTCAGGAGGAAAACCTCAAAACATTTTGGGGAAATAGCAAACTTAGCATCCCAGCAATGTGTTACCATTAGACAAATGAATCAGTCAGGCAGTCAAATCACAGTCACTGCCTGAGCAGGGTGTTCCTCGCTCTGAGCAGGTGTAGGTCAGGGTGCCAAAGCCAGGGGCCCCTCTGGTACAGCCCAGGTGCCAATGAAGCCCAAACCCAAGGGACAGCTGGGAGGAAAGGGTGGGCAGCCAAAGTGGGACACGTGTCAGTAGGTAAATGATCCAAAGCTGCAGTTAAGAGCTGAGAACTGGGAATTATAAAAGATGGCAGGGACTTCCCTGGTGGTCCAGTGATTAAGAATCTGCCTTGCAATGCAAGGGACGTGAGTTCCATCCTTGGTTGGGGAACTTAGATCCCACATGTCACGGAGCGACTAAATCTGCATGTAGCAACTACTGAGCCCATGAGCTCTGGAGCCCATGTGTGGCGATGAAAGATCCCGCATGATGCAGGGAAGGCCCCACGTGCTGCAACTAAGGCCTGACACAGTCAAATAAATGAAGAAATCTCAAAAAAATTTTTTTAAAGAAAGACATTGCAGGTGGCAAGAGAAACAAAACCCACCTTTTCCCCGAATCTCTCAAACTACGTCTCTCTCCAGGAGTGCTGGATTAGATTTACTTTTTGTCTTAAACAGCTTAGAAAATTTTAAGTGCATGAAAAAAGAAAATTGCTCACAATCCCACTTTTGGCTACACATACCATTTGCGTATATCCTATTAATACATGTTCACATCTGTACTAGCTGGCCTCACTTGTGTGGTTCAGAAGAATCTTGAGCAATTGTGAAATAAATACTCCCTTGCTCCTCTGTACCCTAGAGCAGGCTCTCCATAAAGCTGCCCACGTGAGAAGCAGCCCAATGGCAGACCAACATCAACAATTCTGAGCATCGTGCTCACGACCTTTAAGGCTCGTATTAGAATCTGCTGTTTGTTTCTTATGTCTGCAGTTATCATCCAATCGGTCATCAAGTGCTGAGAGTTCCACCATCAAAGGTATTTCAAAGCTAACCACTTCTCGCCACCTCCTCTGATGCTTCCCAGATCTGTGTCACAGTTACCTCTCGTCTGGAATGCTGTTTTAGCTTTCTGCCTGGTCTCTTCGTAAATCAACCAAAAAATAATATATTTTTTTAAGTCAGGTTATGTCACCCCTTGCTTGTACCTCCCCTGTGACTTCTCATTGCACTTGGAATGAAATCCAGACTCAGTACTCTGCCAAGAGGACCCCAGCCAACCTTTCCACCTCACCTCTTACCACCCTCTCCCATGCTTACTCCATTCCAGCCCTGCTGGTCTGCTTACTTTTCCCGTGAATGTGCCAAGCTCATTCCCCACCACAGGGCCTTGGCATATGCTCATCTTTCTTCCAGGAATACTTTCCCCACAGATCTTTGTATTACTCAGTCCTTTCCTCCATAAAGACATTTTCTAATTACTCTTTCTTAAAAAAAAAAAAAAACTAACACTCAAAGCCTATTTAAAAAGATACAATAGTTACTATGAAATTATCATTAAGGTACACAACCCTTCTCAGGAATTGTAAGATGAAGACTTCCAGAATTTGAGGATCATAAAATTTTGGAATCTAAATTTCACAAAAGTAGGAAGTCAAGAAACACCTGAAGTAACAGCAAATTTGGCCTTGGAGTACAGAATGAAGCAGGGCAGAGGCTAATAGAGTTTGGCCAAGAGAACACACTGGTCATAGCAAACACCCTCTTCCGACAACACAAGAGAAGACTCTACACATGGACATCGCCAGATGGTCAACACCGAAATCAGATTGATTATACTCTTTGCAGCCAAATGTGGAGAAGCCTACACCGTCAGCAAAAACAAGACCAGGAGCTGACTGTGGCTCAGATCATGAACTCTTTATAGCCAAATTCAGACTCAAATTGAAGAAAGTAGGGAAAACCACTAGACCATTCAGGTATGACCTAATCAAATCCCTTATGATTATACACTGCTGCTGCTGCTGCTAAGTCGCTTCAGTTGTGTCCAACTCTGTGCGACCTCATAGACGGCAGCTCACCAGGCTCCCCTGTCCCTGGGATGCTCCAGGCAAGAGCACTGGAGTGGGTTGCCATTTCCTTCTCCAACGCATGAAAGTGAAAAGTGAAAGTGAAGTTGCTCAGTCGTGTCTGACTCTTAGCAACCCAGTGGACTGCAGCCCACCAGGCTCCTCTGTCCATGGGATTTTCCAGGCAAGAGTACTGGAGTGGTGTGCCATTGCCTTCTCCGATGATTATACGCTAGAAGTGACAAATAGATTTAAGGGACTAGATCTGATAGACAGAGTGCCTGATGAACTATGGATGGAAGTTCGTGACATTGTATAGGAGACAGGGATCAAGTCCATTCCCAAGAAAAAGAAACGCAAAAAAGCAAGATGGCTGTCTGAGGAGGCCTGACAAATATCTGTGAAAAGAAGAGAAGTGAAGCAAAGGAGAAAAGGAAAGATATACCCATATGAATGCAGAGTTCCAAAGACTAGCAAGGAGAGATAAGAAAGCCGTCTTCAGTGATCAATGCAAAGAAATAGAGGAAAACAACAGAATGGGAAAGACTAGAGATCTCTTCAAGAAAATTAGAGACACCAAGGGAACATTTCATGCAAAGATGGGCACAATAAAGGACAGAAATGGTATGGACCTAACAGAAGCAGAAGATATTAAGAAGAGGTGGCAAAAATACACAGAAGAACTGTACAAAAAAGAGCTTCATGACCCAGATAATCACAATGGTGTGATCACTCACCTAGAGCCAGACATCTTGGAATGAGAAGTCAAGTAGGCCTTAGGAAGCATCACTATGAACAAAGCTAGTGGAGGTGATGGAATTCTAGTTGAGCTATTTCAAATCCTAAAAGATGATGTTGTGAAAGTGCTGCACTCAACATGCCAGCAAATTTGGAAAATGCAGCAGTGGCCACAGGACTGGAAAAGGTCGGTTTCCATTCCAATCCCAAAGAAAGACAATGCCAAAAAATACTCAAACTACTGCACAATTGCACTCATCTCACATGCTAGCACAGTAATGTTCAAAATTCTCCAAGCCAGGCTTAAACAGTACGTGAACCATGAACTTCCAGATGTTCAAGCTGGTTTTAGAAAAGGCAGAGGAACCAGAGATCAAATTGCCAACATCCTCTGGATCATCAAAAAAGCAAGAGAGTTCCAGAAAAACATCTATTTCTGCTTTATTGACTATGCCAAAGCCTTTGACTGTGCAGATCACAATAAACTGTGGAAAATTCTGAAAGAGATAGGAATACCAGACCACCTGACTTGCCTCTTGAGAAACCTGTATACAGGTCAGGAAGCAACAGTTAGAACTGGACATGGAACAACAGACTGGTTCCAAATAGGAAAGTATGTCAAGTACGTCAAGGCTGTATATTGTCACCTTGCTTATTTAACTTATATGCAGAGTACATCATGGGAAACGCTGGGCTGGAGGAAGCACAGGCCGGAATCATAATTGCCAGGAGAAATATCAATAACCTCAGATATGCAGATGACGCCACCCTTATGACAGAAAGTGAAGAAGAACTAAAGAGCCTCTTGATGAAGGTGAAAGAGGAGAGTGAAAAAGTTGGCTGAAGGCTCAACATTCAGAAAACGAAGATCATGACATCCAGTCCCATCACTTCATGGCAAATAGATGGGGAAACAGTGGAAACAGTGGCCAACTTTATTTCTGGGCTCCAAAATCACTGCGGATGGTGATTGCAGCCATGAAATTAAGACGCTTACTCCTTGGAAGGAAAGCTATGACCAACATAGACAGCATATTAAAAAACAGAGACATTACTTTGCCAACAACGGTCTGTCTAGTCAAGGCTATGGTTTTTCCAGTGGTCATGTATGGATGTGAGAGTTGGACTATAAAGAAAGCTGAGTGCCAAAGAACTGATGCTTTTGAACTGTGGTGTTAGAGAAGACTCCTGAGAGTCCCTTGGACAGCAGGGAGATTCAACCAGTCCATCCTAAAGGAAATCAATCATGAAGATTCACTGAAGGGACTGATGCTGAAGCTGAAGCTCCAATACTTTGGCCACTTGATGGGAAGAACTGACTCACTGGAAAAGACCCTGATGCTGGGAAAGATTGAAGGCAGAATGAGAAGGGGATGACAGAAGATGAGATGGTTGGATGGCATCACCGACTCAATGGACATGAATTTGAGCAAGCTCCGGGAGTTGGTGATGGATAGGGAGGCCTGGCGTGCTGTAGGCCACGCAGTCACAGAGAGTCGGACATGACTGAGTGACTGAACTGAACTGAAATTTCACAGTCATGCGATCTTCATCATATCAAAGCTGAGAATTCAGGATTTTAGAAATTATCCAGTTTGAAAAATTCACTGTATAGGTAGAGAAACTGGGCCCACTGGAATTGAGTGACTTGCTCAAAGTCCAATAGCTAAGGGGAAGACTAATATAGGATCAAGTCTTGGAACTTTGAAGCAGGATTATGCTTCCATACCAGTGGTTTTCAAACTGATTTCCTCAAGGCACCAGAAGTCCTTAGAAATATATGAAGATAAGGTATGCCTCAAGAAAAGAGATAAGGAAAAAGATGGTCAGAGAGTAGATCCTCAGGCCCTCCTCAACCAAAAACAGCTCTATTTTTACTCCACTTATATTGAGAATTGAGTAGTTGTCTTTTAAGAAGAGGTTCTCCGCCCCTGCCAAAGTTTCAAAAACCTCTGTGTGTATACTAGCTTCATTAAATAATCATGAGAGGCAACAAACAAACAAAAATCCCAAAATAAAACCTCACCCACAGTCACAGTGGTACAAATGAGATCTTTAGAGATACTGGTGAGCAAAACCCAGGTTGATACAAACATTCTGTTTCCTGTAGATAGTTGTGGTGGCCTGGAGGAGGTTAGGACAAGAACTGTCTACAACAAAACATAGTCTAGAAATCTGCATCTGAGCTCACTTCTCAAATATAGCCTGGCAATTATAGGCTCTGGGCACAAGGAGGAAAAGAAAAGCCTGTCCTAAAATGTATTTCTGGCATCATATCAGGAACCACATGTATTTACAAGGAAAGCACACACTCCGTGGTTGATAACTATATGCCTGGAAGATTGGATCCTAGTCCTGATTAAGTTCTTCAGCTACACAAATAAAATCTCTCCATTGATCGAGACCAAAACTTACAGTTACCACTCTCCAAAATGCACATTTCCCAGCCTAGTGAGGCAACACCCTCAAAATTCAAAAAAAGTAACGAGATCAGGATTCAGAAAGTAGAATTCAACAAGAATAAATGGATTAAAAGCTGGTTGTGAAAAAGCATTTGTCTATGTCTGCAATGTCAGTATTAAAAAGTAATAGAATTTTCATAAATGCTCTTCTTCCACTCCAGGCACTGGGTGAAGAGGGAATAAGGCTGCAGAGGAGTACATTTCTTTAGCTCCCTAACCTTCTCTTTGTGTCCTCCGCCCTCCAATATGTTGATTAGAAAGACACACATACAGGAACTTCCTTGGTGATCCAGTGGCTAAGACTCCCTGCTCCCAATGTAGGGGCCCAGATTCAATTACTAGTCAAGGAACTAGACCCCACATGCCACAATTAAAGATCCTGGGTGCTTCTAAGTCCTGTTGCAAAGAAAGAAAGAAAAACATACAAGATGTGTTTATATATCACCTTGGTCCCCACACTGGGAAATCTTACTTCCACTTTGCTTGGGTCATTTTATTTCACTGCAGTTCAGCATTTCTGTGACTGCTGAAAGATTAAAGATAAGAGATATTACCTATGAAATCTAAGAGCAGAAGAAATTCTCAAGAGGGACAAGACCCTACTTGTAGAGGCCTCTTTGCTTTTAGTGGGCTTTGAAGCAACCCTGTCCCTTTACTTTGTTTTCCTGTTTCTGGGTGCTTGTTTTTCACACACATTCAACTCAAGTGTCATGAAAAACCTTGGCCCACAAGGCAGCAACAGCGCGTTACTTTTTTAGCATGCTTTTATTTTCTTCATAGCTGGCATGACTTGATAACTTAAAATCCAAATGACACTCTGAGAATGAAAGGGGCACCATTAATAAATGGCTTGTAATGTGTACATTCAGTTTCATCGCTGTAGCGTTGGAACAACCCGAGGGCAGACCGCCCCGTTCCCAATTGCGTTATCAGCACCACGGACAGCAACCCACAGAGTGTATACTGCCGAGTGGCCCGCAAGGCAGTGGACACGGTGGGAGGTGGCTAATGGGGTGGATCAAATATACCCAATGAGAAACTTCAGTGAGGTGCACGGATTTCCTATACGAACATTTGGGGAGAGAGTACTCCAAGTGGAATGTCTAGCTCATGTAAAAACCATGAGAAGAGAGTAAGACTACACATTGTTAGAGAAGCTGCAGGAATACCAGCATGGCTGCTGTGGAGAAGACGGATGGGAATGGAAGGAGGGATAAGACACACCACGCAGGGCCTCCAGGAGGTCTAGACTTTATCTCAAGGGGACGTGGAAAGCCGCTGAAGTATTTTCAGGGGAGCAGTGACTCTTAGCAATAGTCACTTGTTAGTTCCGTCCACATTGAACGGTAACTAGTATTTCAGGATATTTTTGTTTTACTTTTTAATAGATGATACTTTTCCATGATTCAAAATTTGAAAGGATTCATTGAAAAGTCTCTTTCCTCTCTTTTTTCCCAGAAGTCAGCCAGTGTTATTGACTTCCTTTTTCTCTTTCTGGGGATGTCTTATGCCTATGGAAGTGTGTATATATATGTACTTCTATATACAGGGTTAGATCCCTAGGTCAGGAAGATCCCCTGGAGAAGGAAATGGCAACCCACTCCAGTATTCTTGCCTAGACAATTCCATGGACAGAGGAGTCTGGTGGGCTACAGGCCACAGGGTCGCAAAGAGTCAGACACGAGTGAGCAAATATAAATAGAATATAGATATATATATATTCATGTATATTCTTCTACTCTCTTGGTTTAAAAAATGATGAAAGTACACTTCACACACTCTTCTGTATGTAGATTTTCTCATGTGACACAATATACCTGGGAAATCATCCTCATCAGCTGTATATATTAGTTTAGCATCTCTCTAAAATTGTTTCCCCCTGTTTCTCATAATTTATCTTTTTCTGTGAGACCAATTAATGCATTTCCTCTAAGTCTTTAGATCATTCTTTTCTAAATTGTGTTTCATGTTCATGGACGTTCTTTTCCCCATCTCATCTCCAAATAAGTTTGGGAAATGTCGGGTTAAAGAAGGATAAGTAAGGTTTTGTATTTTCATTTGTTTGCTTGTTATATGACTTCTCTGAACTTCAGAGGACTTTATTTATTTTAGTATTTATTTATTTATTTATTCGACTGCCCCTGGTCTTAGTTGCAGCATGCAAGATCTTTTTTAGCTGCAGCTTATGGAATCTAGTTCCCTGACCAGGGATCGAACCCAGACTGTCTGCAATGAGAGCTCAGAGTCCTAGCCGCTAGACCACCAGGGAAGTCCCTCAATGGGCTTTAATGTCTAGATTGACTCTCACCGAGGGGATGTGATGCAGCTTTTCCCAGCTGTTCTGGATTTTGAAACTCTTTCCCCAATCATTTCAGGGAACTGAAGGGAGCTGACGAAAAGGCATTGAAAATGCTGCCTCAGTCTCTCTCTCCCTTGGGGAGTAGTGGATAAAAGTTGACTAGTTCCTGCTGCTCAACTCCCCTCCTTTCATACTTGATGCTAACCAGTACTTTTCTGTTAATAACTTTCCTCCAGACAGGTTAGAGTCCAATCAGTTGGGTTACCACTTTTTTAGTCAGTCTTCATGACATACCTTGGTCACTTTGATTAGATTTGAGTGTTTCCAAGTCAGCAAGGCATTCACAGGTTATTTCTCAGAGTGGGTAAATGTCTATGTTTATATCTTCCATGCTGATCCTTACCAGATTCTTGCTGTAGAGGGTCTTCAGCTCCAAACTTGGAGCACCTTACTCCACTCCCTAAGGACTAACTACAGACCAAAGGGGTTCCACCTCCCCTATGCTCTCTACCCTACAGCCTCCCCAGCTCCTATTCCCAGATTTGATTGTGAAGCCTATTTTACTGGACACCAGCCTCCTCTCTCCAGCATAACTAAACAATCTTTCAAGTCAGAAACTTTGTTTTCTTCTTCTTTGCATGTTCTACACCAATACCCCCCGGGACAGTGGCAGGCACGCTAGAGTTGATTAATATTTAATTGCTTTTTTTATTATAATAACTTTATGAGAGAGGATGGTTGTCATAGCTTCTCTATCTACACAGAGAACAAAAGATGTATTGCTCAATGACAACTGTGACCTGGCGTGAAGCAGGCACTTGGCAAATGCTGAGACACAGTTTGCCTATCTAGTTGAATAGTCATGGAACAAATGATTGTAAAGGCTGGGTATCTTTTTCAGGGCACAGAGTCTGACTTCCCTCACTTTACTTAAAAGGAAGCTGCCAAAGAGGGCCATAGCTTACCCCAGTTCCCACAGAGCTGAGACTCGAGTCCAGGTCTGCTGCCCTGCCCTGGATATCCGTCACTGGCAATGTTGTCTTGTTTGTAAAATGGGGTTGATGACGCTCCCCTTGTAGGACTTCCTGGGAGGTCTGCTCAGCTGACAGGGTACACGTAGAGATCCTGCAGAAAACTCTTGAGAGTCCCTAGGTTTGCAAGGAGATCAAACCAGTCAATCCTAAAGGAAATCTACCCTGCATATTCTTTGGGAGGGCTGATGCTGAAGCTGAAGCTCCAATACTTTGGCCACCTGATGTGAAGAGCTGACTTATTGGGAAAGATTCCAATGCTGGGAAAGATTGAAGTCAAAAGGAGAAGGGGGCAGCAGAAGATGAGATGGTTGAATGGCATCACCGACTCAATTGACATGAGTTTGAGTAAACTCCAAGAGTTGGTGAAGTACAGGGAAGCCTGGCATGCTGCAGTCCATGGGGTCACATAGAGTCAGACACGACTTAGGGATTGATCAATAACAAGAGTTCTTAGTGCAGAACCTGGTGCTGCTATCGCTCAATGTATGGTGGTCATTACTGTTAAGCAAATGTCCTTCCACCCAATACCTTGTAAGCTTGAAAGAGGAAGGCTGATTTCTCTGCATTTCTAATTGCTATCAGTCTCTTACATTTAATAATGCCCCGCATTTGATGCCCATTTGATGGTGACAACCAAGCAATCTGATTGCTGATGAAAGTTCCATCTCAAAACCCCAGGTGAAACTGACTATGTCCTCTTCTTAAGGACCAGAGGGTCGACTCTGAAGGGAAATAATTCCTGCTTGACTTTATGAGATAAGACTCTAAACTTCCTTCTGCCTCAACTTCCCCTGTTGGCTCGCTGAGCTGGGTCTGAGGAAGAAAATGCAGCAAGCCTTGATTGATGGACTCATTAGGGCTTGGAAGAGGTCTCTAGTCCTCAGATCCAAGCATTGTTATTTAAAGAACACTGATGGAAGAGAGGAGTTGGGTATTCAAATCGCCCTCGGAGGACTGACAAGGGAGCCAGTCATTGTAGGGCATTTAGAGAGCTAATTCCTTGCTTCAGTATTTAAGATCTTCGAAAAAGCTACATTCATCTTCCATGAAGGAAAAAAATGTTCTTGCTTCTTCCTGCTATCTAGAGATTATTTAGTGCTCTGATATTGACGCCGCTTCTGTAGAAAGATTTAAAGATAAAAATACAATGTATTCAAGTGCTGATCATTTTTCATTGTCACTTAGTGACAGTACAGCCTGCAGTCAATTGCTGCAGATTTATCTTCTGTGATATCGATTGTGTGCATGTGTGCCTAAGCTGTTTGCAAGTACCTGGTTCCATCAGTGGCGGGGGGGGGGGGGGGGGCTGCAAGTGGTGGGGGACAGAGGTATGAGAAAGAGGGAAGGGGCCCAGTGGGGGACACCACCCCTAGCTTTCTGCTGTACCAGGGTCTGGATGAGCATTGCCAAGGAGGTCCTGGATGAGAAGGCTCGAGACAGATGGGCCAATATGTGCCCGGGAAATGACCTGATGTTTAATCATTGTGTAAAGCCCCTGAGGTTCAAGAGACAAAAAGATCCAGGAAAATCTGTGTCCTAAAGTGAAAGTGAAAGTCACTCAGTCTCTCTGACTCTTTGTGACTCCAGGGGACTATACATTCACGGAATTCTCCAGGCCAGGATACTGGAGTGGGTAGCCTTTCCCTTCTCCAGGGGATCTTCCCAACCCAGGAATTGAACCCAGGTCTCCCCCATTGAGGGCAGCTTCTTTATCAGCTGAGCCACAAGGGAAGCCCAAGAACACTGGAGTAGGTAGCCTATCCCTTCTCCGGAGGATCTTCCCGACCCAGGAATTGAACCAGGGTCTCCTGCACTGCAGGCAGATTCTTTACCAACTGAGCTACGAGGGAAGTCCTAATCGGTGTTCTGAGGCATATTAGAAGTGTGCAGAGGACTTCCCTGGTGGTCCAGCGGTTAAGAATCCTCTCCTGGTTCGGGAAGATTCCACATGCTGCAGGGGCACTATGCCCGTGTGTCACAACTCCCGAGCCCTGACACTCCGGAGCCTGTGGGCTGCAGGAAGAGAAGCCACCACAGTGAGCAGCCCGCAGACCACAACTAGAGCGTGGCCCCCGCTGGCTGCAGCTAGAGAGAGCCCGCGTGCAGCGACAAAGGCCCAGCACAGCCAGCGATGAAAGAACTTCCAACAAATATTTATTTATTTAGGTACTTATTTATTTTGCCATGTTGGGTCTTAGCTTGGGTTCAGTAGCTCTATGGCGTGTGGGATCTTAGTTCCTGGACCAGGGATCAAAACCACATCTCCTGCCTTGCAAGGCAGATTCCTAACCACTGGACCACCAGAGAACTCCCAGAAAGAATTTTTTTTTTTTTTTTAATGTGCAGAGCTGGATTTTTAGGCTTCTTTGACATTCATCTCTCTTCCCTAAAGTGGTCCACAGCTTCCCAGTTTGGGAGGCAACTGAGCCCTAGCCCAAACACACTTTTCTTCACAATGACAGTGATGTCATTTACGGAGCATGTGTTACCCACCAGGCTCTCACTGAAAGTTTCCCCGCACCCTTTTTACAAAGAGCAACCCCCGGGAGGTGGTGGGGGACTGCAGAAGTTGGAAGAGATCGGTGGTCATTATCACGTATCTTACAGAAAAGACTGAACCTTAAGAAGTTAAAAGACTTGCCCCAAACCATCTGCCTTTCCTCAATCATTTTCGCCTATCTCATCTCCCTGGCCATCTTTCCTTTGAAGCTTGCCCCAAATCTCATGAAGTCTCCCTATTAGGAAGTGATTCTCACCAGACCTCAAGCCCTCAATTAAAAAATAAATGACACTGGAATATAATTAAAGAAGAAAAGTCAGAAAGAAAGAAAAGCAACTGGGTTAGAGTTAGGAACATAGAACTCTATATCCGACTCTGCCACTAGCTTATCTAATGACCTTGCTACTTAACTACCATGAACCTGTTTCCTCACCTGTAAAACGGAAATGAAATGATACACTTCCTGTCACACAGGGTTAATATGAAAGTGTCCTGAGATAAAAGCATCAAGTGCTATTGCTCTGCTTACTAGTGTAATAAAAACTTCCTGAGACAGTGAAATGGAGCAGAGCCCTATGGTCCTTCCTCGGCCTGCCTCTTGTCTGTAGAAAACTTTAGTCAAAGAATAAGTTTAATCAGAGAAGTGAGAAATGAGGAAATAAAGGAAAACAATCGAAGGAGACTGAATAATGGTAATGCAGTCACTAAGCATAGTTGAGGACCTTTAGCTCTTTCTCAAGGGCTATAGATAATATTCTGAGCCATATCCTGTGACCTCTCTTATAGATACTGGAACTCCAGGTGGAAGAAGTTAACTATATGACGACCAGACTCTACCCAGCACTTGAGCTGCCACAATGCTGAGAAGTGGCCACAAAGAAATGGGAACAAATGGACCCTGGAACTGAAGATTGATGTACCTACAACAACCAGGATGACTCTGGTGAGACCACCGATGACCAGTCTGAAGATGACTGTTAGAGATGACTGTGCTGTTTCTGCATGTAGCCCCCCAGCCCCGCCCCAACTCCATCTGTAAAAGCTCTCACCCCTTGCTTGTTGGCAAACCAGGGGTGGGAGTCAGACTTTGGACAGAAGTCTGGCACCTTCCCCTTCCCAGCTGCCAGCACCTGAACTGAAGCAAACTTCCCCTTCCACCAACCTGGCCTGTTTATTGGCTTTTGAGCGGCAAGCGGTACCAATAGGACTAAGGTCAGGGCCTTAGTCCCCACTCTTTTGGTAACAAGATGCCTAATGTCAGGGCACCAACTCGGTTCTGTCCAGATGGATGTGTCTTCTAGGGCAGGGGTTGCCCACCTCCCGGATCTAATGCCTGATGATCTGAGGTGGAGATCAATAAATGCACAAGAAATGTAAGACACTTGAGTCATCCCCAAACCAATCCCGGCCCTCATCTGTAGAAAAATCATCTTTCCTAAAACCAGTCCCTAGGGCCAAAAAGGCTGTTCTAGGGCAGTGGAAACCTCCAGGCTTTAGGGTTTGAATCCCTCTGCCATCTCTTGCTGGCTGTGTGACCCCAGGCAAGTCATTTAACCTCCCTGACTCTCAGTCTCTTTATCTGTACGGTTGAGATGGTTATTCCTGCTTCACAGAGCAGTTATGGGGACAGGAGAGCACTTGTGTAGGGAGTCTTGGGAGGGGGTGCCCAGTCCAATGGGACACACGTGGAAAACACAGAAGATACCAGAGGCCCTCAGATGGCTTCCGTATTCAGGGCCTCTGCCCTCTGCCCACCCATGCCTGGCTTCCTGCTGGCTCCCACGTGCCCCTCCCCGCACCTCTAGCCAGCACTGCTCAGGCCTCCTAGTGGCTACAGCCCCATCCAGCAAAGATCTGCTTGATCTCCGCTTCAGGATGGCTGGCCCATCCTGGCTGTAAGTGCTGGGAATTTCTAAGAAGGCTGACCTCTCACTGTCAGAGAGCCTTCCGCTGAGATGTAGTCTACACCACTCATTTCTAAATTTCATCAATCATGCCTCCTCTGACCCAGCTAATCATTCCTCCCTCCTCCCCAGGACTCTCCATTTTTCAACAGTGGTCTACTCACTTCATCTGGCATCGCTTTTGATGCTTCAAAGTCAACCAGGAAGTGAGGACCTCACTCTTGTTCTGCCCCAGCCATGGACACTGAGACTTGGAAGCTGGGGGGGTCCATAGGAATGATTGGGAGTCCAGCTCTCTTATTTGACAGATGGGGAAATTGAGGCCCCAGGGAAGAGACGGTCTCAATAAAGTTGCAAGATCAATATTTTCAAGACAGTTTGGCCTTTGGGATATAAATCCATAAAAATAGAAATAAGCCACAGGATTCTATTGGATAAGATAATGTACAATTACATAATTACAGCCGTGGTTAAGGTCACAGCAGCTTAATACTGTTTCCTGAGCACGTCCCACTGCTGTGGAAAAGGGCTTCCAAGCCAGGTGATTTAACTCATTCAATTTTCATAGCAATCCTAGGAGGTGGGCACTATTATCCTCATTTCCCTGTGAAAAAGACTAAGGTTCAGAGAGGTTACGTAACTTCTCCGTGGTCACACAGCAAACTAGAAGCAGACCTGGGTTTCAAATCCAAGTCTTCCTAACTCAAAGTCCATCACTTCAGTCCTGGTAACATCTGAGACTGGAAGTCAGAAGAGTGGCAATAAAGTATGCGTGCACGCACTCTAAGTCGCTTCAGTCTCCTCTGGCTCTTTGCGACCCCGTGGACTGGCCTGCCAGGATCCTTTGTCCATAGGAATCTCCAGGCAAGAACACTGGAGTGTGTTGTCATGCCCGCCTCCTGGGGATCTTCCTGACACAGGGACTGAACCCGAATGTCCTGTGGTTTCTGCACTGCAGGTGGATTCTTTATCACTGAGCCACCGGAGAAGCCTACAATAAAGTATAAAGAGGCTCAAATCCCAAAGATGGGAGAAGAAAAGTCAAAGAGCTATCTTTGGGGAGCAAGCCTCTCAGCTCAGGCACCAAGGAAACAGGCAGGGCAGTTTGTTGAGTTGTCTGTTCTGAACCGGGAGCGTCCTGGGCGAAAGGATGGGGCTTACTCTGCTTTGTCTTGGAGCCTGGCACGGAGAAGGAGCTCAATAAATATTTGGTTGAACAATGAATGAAAAGTTTGGAAAATAACTTTACCAAAGGGAAGACCTGGGGGGAAAAAGGTGCCCTGCCTCCCCCGTATTGCACATCTGGGAGGATAAGTGTGCTGCCATCGCCACCGACAGACCACAAGTATAAACAGCTGGCTGGGATGCTGCCTCAAGCCGTGGTGTCAATTGTCTTGTGCACAGTGGTTTAAGGTCATGGCCTAGCGTGTGCGTGTGTTAGCTGATTGGTCATGTCTGACTCTTTACAACCCTGTGGACTGTAGCCTGCTAGGCTCCTCTGTCCATGGGATTCTCCAGGCAAGAATAGTGGAGTGGGTAGCCATTCCCTTCTCCAGGGATCTCCCCAAACCAGGAATCGAACCCAGATCTCCTGAATTGCAGGTAATTCTTTACTGTCTGAGCCATCAGGAAAGTCCCTGCTGCTGCTGCTGCTGTTGCTAAGTCGCTTCAGTTGTGTCCAACTCTGTGCGACCCCATAGACGGCAGCCCACCAGGCTCCGCCATCCCTGGGATTCTCCAGGCAAGAACACTGGAGTGGGTTGCCATTTCTTTCTCCAATGCATGAAAGTGAAAAATGAAAGAGAAGTCGCTCAGTCGTGTCCGACTCTTAGCAACCCCATGGACTGCAGCCCACCAGGCTCCTCCATCCATGGGATTTTCCAGGCAAGAGTGCTGGAGTGGGGTGCCATTGCCTTCTCCGGAAAGTCCCTAATAAAGTCATTAAGAGTTACATTTGCTGAAAGTTTACCAAGAGTCGGATCCAGCACTAAGCCCTTTATGTGAACTATTTTATTTAAATCTCACGTCATCTCCCAAGAGTGAGATGCTGTTGATGTTCCCACTTTACGAAGGAAAGAACTGAGTTTCAGAGAGGTCAAGTGATTTGCCCAAGGTCACACAACTAGTAAGAGTTGAAGCTTGAACTTGAAACCCAGTCTGCTAATTTCAAAGGTTTATTAACTTGAAATTAACCAATTAATTCAACATTATTGTCTGGGTGTCCTTCTCATTAAATTGCAGAGTTGAGACCCAAACAGCCATCAGCCTGGGAGCCAACACTTGAAAAATATCGTCCTCGAATCAGAACTTGACAATGATCTACATCTTACTTTCTTGATCTTATTATTCATCTTCATCTTTCTAGATCTCTCTCCCCACTTCTTTAATCACGGCTTGTCACCTGTCGATCTCCTGGACTTTTTTTTTTCCTGTTTTTTTCGGGGGGTGGGGAGGAAGGTGAGGGGTGGGAGGAATTTGTATAATTGTCTGGCGGGTATCTTCTCAGAAAAGAATATAATCACAACACCACTCTCATCTCGATTCCTTTAGAGGTAGGTGGTCACTGAAGGACAAGTATTATGTTCACTAGAGTTTAAGTTCTGGGAGGACAGGGCCCATGTCTGCTGGCACTGCAGTGGATGCTCACAGAATACTTGCTGAACAAAAGAATTTTATATCCAGTGAGCAGAAACGGGACTAGCATCTGCACGCCGGGGAAGAGGCTTTCTGCAGAGTATCAACCTCCTGAATTTCCCTGTCTTTGCGGAGCATTTCCAGAGATGTAATTTCTATTCCTTTGGTCCAGAAAACCACAAAAGGCCATCTGCTGGGTCAACCTGACTGGCACTCATCCACTGACCTTCCAGGGGCCAAACGTTCCTGGTCCACAGTACCCTCCCAGTGGATAAAGATTCTGGGAAATGTTTGTCTAGTCTCCGTGAAACCAGGACAACGTCATAAAGGAAATTCCCTACTGCCCAGTAAGGACCCTTTCCCAGGCAGAAGTTTTGGGGCCCAAGTGACCTGTGCGGCCCTGGATGGAGGCCTTGGAGCCCATGAAACTGGGGAACAGGGGGCAAGGGGGCCCCACCATCGGCGTGTGTGTCTTCTTTCAAACATCTTCCCTAATCTTGACTGTTATCCCCCGCATCTCACTTCAGCAGCGATTGCTCTCTGCCTGAACCTCCTTCAGCATTATTTTTGCATTGTTCTTCTCCCCAAGGAATATCCCATTTTAGACTTCCCTCCCAATTGAATTTGTCTTTCTCCCTCTGAGCCAAATCTTATTTTTGTTATTTTCCATCGATAACCTGCTCTGAGGCCTCTGCATTACTTCTCTGCCCTTCTTGGCGATAGCAACGCCTCCCGATTAAGGACTTTATGCAAATTTCATTAGTGAGCTGTTCACTCCACCTTTCAGATCATTATTAAAGATGTTAAATAAGAGCGGGACAGACACCAATTCCACACACCTTCGCCGAGACCGCGCTCTGTCATTTACCCTTGGCTTGCGTGTGTGCAGTTCCATTCTCAAAATGAGGTTCTTCTCCAACCTAGGTTGAATTTATTTTGTAAGGAAAGTTTCATAACATATTATGGCAAACATTTTACTAAAATCAAATCTCATAGCTATCCACAGTTCCCCTGCATATATTGTCCGAGCCGAAGGATGGTTTAGCTCAGCGGCCTGCTTGCTCTCATAAGAAACATTGCCAGGGAAACGGTGGTCTTTAGGATGCTTGCTGAGTTTCAGCGAATCTCTCCATTCCTCGGTCAACCAGCCAAGACCATGCACTAAATACCTACTGGATTCTGGCTTCCGCCGTGCTGGGCTGAGATGACATGGAAGAAGTGAACCTTGTCCTCTATCTCATAGTCCACCTAAGCAAACAGAACATTCATATACACGTGTGCCCACCACACAGAAAGCCGTGGCCAGGTTTGGGTGTTCATGAATGCAGCATGTAGTCAGCCACAGGCTACATTTAAAAATACTCAACAAGACTTCCCTGGTGCTCCCGTGGTTAACAATCCGCCTTCCATCATGTACACACTGCTATATTCAAAACAGATAACCAACAAGGACCTACTGCCATAGCACAGGGAACTCTACGCCATGTTATATACCAGCCTGGATGGGAGGAGGGTTTGGAGAAGAAACAGTTCAGTTCAGTCGCTCAGTCGTGTCCAACTCTTTGCAATCCCATGAACCGCAGCACACCAGGCCTCCTTGTCCATCACCAACTCCCGGAGTCCACCCAAACCCATATCCATTGAGTCGGTGATGCCATCCAGCCATTTCATCCTCTGTTGTCCCCTTCTCCTCCTGCCCTCAGTCTTTCCCAGCATCAGGGTCTTTTCAAATGAGGAGAATGGATGCACATATGTGGAGAGCTGAGTCCCTTTGCTGATCACCAGAAATTACCACAACATTGTTAATTGGCTATACCCCAATACAAAGTAAAAGTTTAAAAAGACAAGAAAGAATCCTCCTTCCAATGAAGGGGGTGCGGTTTAGATCCCTGGTCAGGGAAAAAGATCCCACATGCTGTGGGGTATAGCCAAAATAAAGAAAGAAAGAAAATCTAATAGTACTTGAGTGTAACATGTGTTTTAAAACCTTAATTTTTTATTTTGGGAAATTTAAACATGCATGAAATGCAGCTTGACTATGATCTCCCAGGTTTTCATCATCCAGTTTCAACAGTTACAACATTTTACCATTCTTATCATATCTCCTCACCTCTCCTTTTCCTTTTTTGGCAGGGGAGGACACTTTAAAGTAAAGCCCAGACGTCATATCATTAGCATCAGTAATTACTTTGCAATGTACCTTTAATAGATATTTAAAAAATAACCACAATGCCATCATCATATCAAACACAGTTGAAGGTAATTCCTTATGACATATTACGTAGTACCTGGTCCTTGTTCAATTGTTCTCCCTGATTGTCTAAAAAACTGTCTTTTATACAGTTGGTTCATGTGGACCACATATTGTATTTGATGGACATGCCTCTTAGTCTGTATCATATCCTTTTTAAAATGCCATTTAGCTGTGAAAGAAAATAAGTCATTTATCTTGTAGAATTCCAAATGTAGTCCATCTTAAAGGACATCTGTTATGTAAAATATGAACACAGAGAAAGATCACGAGGAGATCATCTAAGATGAACTAAAGATAAAGTAAGAATGCCAACACATGTGAAACAAGGACCCTTTGAGTTGGACGGAAGCCCGGAGGTTGTTCACACTAACCCAGCCTCCACCCCATCCTTACCCTGGCCCTAAGTAGAGAAGCCTTGTCAGCAATGACCCTGCCAGATGTCCACCCTCTTCATTTGCAAAGGAACTCACTTTAGGATTCTTTTGTACAGCAAATGGTTCCTCTGTAGACAAAAAAAATATGTATATTATTCAGCTTAGCAACAATGGCAAAATATATTCATACAGTCTACAGCGAACATCTATTAACCAAAGTGTGCTCTGTCTGGGAAGGGCTCTGAAGGGAAGGGAAGAGGGAAAAGAGGGAAGGGAAGCGCAGACAAAGGAGAACAGCGGGGCTTCCCTGGGGATCCAGTGGTTAAGAGTCCACCTTTCAGGCAGGTTCGATCCCTGGTCAGGGAACTGAGATCCCACATGTCCTGGAGCAATTAAGCCCTCGCATTGCAATTCCTGAGCCCACTCACTGCAACCAGAGGGCCCATGCACCACACCGAAAGATCCTGCATGATGCAAGGAGGATTCTGAATACCACAAGATCCTGAATGCCCGATGCAGCCAAGTAAATAGATAATTTTAAACAGAGAGAGAGAGGGAGAGAAGCGGACCAGAGGTATAAGGAAATTCCAGCCAGCCTGGGAGAAGTTTAGGAAGCCCAGAGTGGGTGGTGGCTACAAGCAAAAGATGGCTGAAAACGTGGCTCTGCCAGGTCTAAATTCCTCTGTGTCTAAGACTCACGGGTCGCTGCGGTGAGATGGAGGCAAGGCCAGAAGCATAATGGGACTGCTCAACCCCGCTGGGCAGGAGCTGCGCCTCCATGTGGAGCAAAACCTTCAACCTTTGAGTCCGAGTCTCCTCCCCAAACGCCTGACTTGACAGCTCTCATCTTAAGGGTTGTTGAGCACGTGAAGCCAAAGGACAGCGGCGTCTGGCGTGAGGCCAGGACTCTGCGGGGAGAGCTGTGTTGTGTGCCTGGCAGGGCTCAGCTCAGTCTGTCCCACGGCAGACAGACAGAAGACCTGTTCTCTCTGCCCAATGGCAGGTCGTCACCTGGGGAAACGCTATCGCATTGATGGGTTCTAGTCACAGGTTGATCGAGGGTGGGGTTGGGGTTGGGCATGAGACCAAGCGGGAAAAGGGAGCAATTTGTTCTGAATCCTGCGGGGAGGTGGCCCGAGGGCTGCATTCCAAGCACGGGCGAGTGACTGGAGAGCAATTCCTCTGTCTTCTCTGAGGTATCTATACCACACTCACATCATCTTGCATTTCAGGTCTCAGCTTTACCCAGTATGATTTTCCCAAAATACTAAGTAGGTTAGGTAATTCCTCCAGGGCCCTCCACGCTCTGCCCTGACGTGCTGATGGAGCATTTGTTTACCCGGAGGGAACCAGGTGAGGAGAGAGGCTGGGGCCCCCCCTTCCTGTGAGTCCCTCTCAGAATGTCTGTCACTTTTTCCACCTGCAGCGCTGAAGGCTTCATTCACTCAGCCCTAGGACGGGGGCAGGGGGGGGGCTCCCCTCATAGCTCAGCTGGTAAAGAATCCGACTGCAATGCAGGAGACCCCCGGTTCGATTCCTGGGGAAGATCCTCTGGAGAAGGGATAGACTACCCACTCCAGTATTCTTGGGCTTCCCTTCTGGCTCAGTTGGTAAAGAATCCACCTTCAATGCAGGAGACTTGGGTGGGGAGGATTCCCTGGAGAAGGGAAAGGCTACCCACTCCAGCATTCTGGCCTGGAGAATTCCATGGACTATACAGTCCATGGGGTCATATACAGTCCATGGGGTCCTAAAGAGCTGGACACGACTGAGTGACTTTCACTTTGACTTAAGTCAGGGAAGAAGGACCTCGGCCTTCCCCTCCCCACTTTCCCTCCCCTCCCGCTCCTCCACAAAGGGATCTAGAAGGAAAAGGTGAAAGCCTGTGTAAAGGATTTGCGCCCATCACAAGACAGCAGCAAAAGCGATACAGGACGGTGCTATTGGCATCATCTCAACATTGACCAGGGCTGATAATGCTGAATTCCTCGCTGTTATCAAGACTTAACTCCCAGAAGTCTTCAGTCCTTGTTAATTTCAGCTTTCTGCGAAAACAAGGTCAGCGCAGCAGCTGTCGGGGTATGGGGGGCCATGTTTCAACCCCCCCTCCTCCTTTATCAGCAGACTCTCCACCCCTCCGCTCTTCCCTTTTCTGTGGCTAGCCCCCAGCAGATGGTTTCGTTTCAGGAGAGACCACCAGAGACGCAACAAAGCTTTTCCAAGTCCATTAGAAACCCATTATTTAGGATGACCGCCCTACTTCCTTCCTATTCTCTCTCCCCTGACCACCAAGATCCCATATTAGGAAACTCGGTGTTTGGTTTCCTGAGGGAAAAAAGCCTGTCTGCCTCCAGAAAATGACTCCACAGGCCATCTGATGTCGGGATGAAGGTCTTCCTGTTTGGATTCCTGGGAGCAAATTCACTGCTTCACCCTTGTGCTCCATCAATCAGTCACGTCCAACTCTTTATGACCCCGTGGACTGTAGCCCACCAGGCTCCCCTGTCCGTGGGATTTTCCAGGCAAGAATACTGAAGTGGGTTGTCATTTCCTACACCAAGGGATCTTCCCCACCCAGGGATCGAACCCAAGTCACTCGCACTCAACACCATCTCGATTCCAGACTCTCCTGGCCCCCGACAAGAACTCTCCAAGTCCTGGCAGAGGAAAGAACTCAGGAAGGGAAGCGATTTCTGAGTCCTTCAAAGCTGGTGATTCAGACACAACTCTCCCTCTATTGATTTCTAGCAATCGATAACTTTGTTTCAATAAGCAAGTCTCAGAGTCTACCCTGCTCTCCACAAGTCCCCAAAATAAACCCAGTGCTTAGGGAAGAGTTTCCCCTCCTCCGCTTCTTATTCTCAAAGCTGACTTGAGTTTCTTTTTGAAAGGTGAGGATTCCCTCCACCCCCTGCCAGCGACCCCCTGTTCTTGAATTACAAGTAAGAAGCAGCAACAGAGAGCTGATGTCTGTACAGTTAATAAAAACAGTGACAGGCAGTGCGGCCCACGGCCTTGCCGAAGATCTGTACACGCTCTTTCTCTCCAAGCAAGGCTCAGGGAGTACTCATTCTAGTTTCTCCAATCACATCGTCATTGTTTTAATAATTCAGCCCTGGGGTGGGGTTGTCTCTGTTGGTGAGTGGCTTCAGGGCCTGGAGTTATCAAAATACTAATGTTACCAATTTATCATCCTGGCTGATGGAGTGTCAGAGGTTTCTAGGGAGTTGCAGGGGAGAGGGGGCTGTAATAACCTCCAGACCTTGGCTGAATGGAATCTTTGAGATGGCGAACACAGGCCAACTTGTCCTCCGTCCCTGGCCTTCCTAGGACCCTAATGAGAAGATGTGCTTAGACAGTGGAGTCAGTTAGACATACACAAACACACCCTTCCCCACCCAGCCAGAAACCAAGGGCAAAGGGCGGATGGATGGGGTAGCAAACCTGATGATTTGGATTTCTGAAATCTGACACAGGGAGCCCCTGAGTGGAGTCTCCTTATGGATTATTTCACTGTCTGCCAATGTGTGGGATGCGCGGCCCCGGTGGAAAGTGGAAGAGCTTCAGTAGAATTGAGCATGATGTTGAATAACGTCAAATCTCAGTGAGAATTACTCTCCTTCCAATTCTTTTTCAACCTCCGCCGTTGCTTAAAGGGAAACTTGTGACTCTGGTGCTCCTGCATCTTTCACGCCTCCCTGATACCTTCTAATCTCTCTCCTTAACAAGGAGATCTGTCCTCAGGTTCCCCCGCTTCCAATGGGAACAGTTCCTTCTGAAATTGACAGCATCATTTGGTTTCTGTTGTATTTATTTTCACAGTTACCTTGTGTTTGCAGCCAGCTGTACTGATTTTCCATTTACCATTGTAATATAAAGTTTCTTTTGAAAGCACTTATTATGAAGTTAAACATTAGATGATTCAAAATCTTTAAATTAGGGACTTCCAGTGGTTAAGACTCTGCGCTTCCAATGCAGGAGGCTAGGGTTCGATCCCTGGTCAGGGGACTAACATCCTACACGCTGCTTGGCTCGGACAAAAAATACACTTGAAATTTTTAATTAAGTAGTAAGCTGGGTAGTATGTGGATTTAGCAATACAGGCTCCAGGGACATGGGAGCTCTTGGGGCTTAGGGAATCTGGCTCTGTTTGAATTGTCAAGGGAGATAAGACCCTGAAAACTGTCCCCAGAATAGTGATGGGAGAAGGAATGGGAGCCTGAAGAACATTGCTTCTCACTTGTCCTCCTTTTTTGCTCCTTTCCCTCCCTTCCCATCATAGATGGGGAGAGCTGTGCTGAACAGACCCCTCCTCCCATCTCCTTGGGGTCAAAAACTCCCTTTCCTTCAGAAAACTGTAATGATTGGTCCATGAGTGGTCATGCGACCCAAGGCAAGCCAATAGAAGTACTTCCCTGAACATTTTCATACTTGAGCTAAGGGAGAAAGTCCTCTTTTTTCTACACGACCTTGGTAAGGAGTTGTAAGGCTGTAGCTGCTGCACAGCTGTTCTTTCTGAGAGAATGGAGCTTATCCAGAGAGAAGAGTTGAGAAGGGAGATAGAAATAGAAATCCTTGACTCTGTTCAAGTCCCTGGATTAAGGGAACCCTTTCACCAACCTCTCTGTTTTGGTTGGCTGCTGACCTAAAGCAATACAGGCATTTTGGCTTACGTTGGTTTACGATACATTTCTCTCATTTGCCTCTAAGAGTTTCATTGTTGTTGCTTAGTCACTCAATCGTGTCCAACTCTTTTGCAACCTCGTGGACCACAGGCCCTCTGGACTTCTCTGTCCATGGAATTTCCCAGGCAAGTATACTGGAGTGGGTTGCCATTACCTACTTCAGGGGACCTTCCCAACCAGGGATTGAACCCGTGTCTCCTGCCTTGGGAGGTGGATTCTTTACCACTGAGCCACCTGGGAAGCCCCACTCATGGTGCAGATCAGTGGTTTGGAGATGTGCTTTGTGTGTGATTGCTTCTAATCTTTCTAATTCCTGTGGGGGAGGGAAGTCCTCTAAAGAGAGCCCTAGCTAATTAAGCACTTGAAAAGGTGTTTGGCAGTATTAGTCACCACGCCAAGTTGCTTCAGTCATATCTGACTCTTTGCTTCCCCACGGGCCATAGCCTGCCAGGCTCCTCTGTCCATGGGATTCTCCAGGTAAGAACGCTGGAGTGGGCTACCATGACTTCCTCCAGGGGATCAGCACCCTCCATATGGGCCAGCGCGAGTGTCTGGAGCTGCAGGGCACAGAGGGTGCTCGCTGCTGAGATTGGTCTCAAGTCACATGGCCCCTGCACTTCCCATGGCACTCCTGGAAAATCTCTGGGGACCAGAATGCTTGCCCTGGCTCTCAGAGTTTCAGGCCCACCAGTTGCATACACGTGAACTGATTTTTTTTTTTTTTCTCTTTTGAGCAGCAGGGGAGGAGGGATTGCATTGAATCTCAGTTTTACCCAGAAGTGCCCATCTTTTGTGGCATATAGGCTGAGGACATGGATCGGAGAGTCTCTCTAGGTCCCTTCTGGGTCCAGAATCTAAGCTGTTAGGATTCCTTGTGTTGCAGAGAAGAAGCCAATTCTGACTCCCTGTTGGAACCTTTCTTTGACTTGCTTCTCATTGCTTTTGTTATTATAATCATACAGAAGGACCTGCCTCAGAGAACTCTGTCCCTCTGCTGGACTGTTGAACCAAAACTAAAGTGCCTTTGTTCAGAACCCTGTGCACATGTAGATGGAGGAAGGAAGAATTGAACACATTCCCGGCCTGAGGCTCGCCATCCTAGGAGATGTTTTCGAGGTTCAGTTCAGTTCAGTTCAGTTCAGTTGCTCAGTCATGTCCGACTCTTTGTGACCCCGTGAATCGCAGCACACCAGGCCTCCCTGTCCATCAACAACTCTCGGAGTTCACTCAAACTTACATCCATCGAGTTGGTGATGCCATCCAGCCATCTAATCCTCTATTGTCCCCTTTTCCCAGCATCAGAGTCTTTTCCAATGAGTCAACTCTTCCCATGAGGTGGCCAAAGTACTGGAGTTCAGCTTTAGCATCGTTCCTTCCAAAGAACACCCAGGGCTGATCTCCTTTAGAATGGACTGCTTGAATCTCCTTGCAGTCCAAGGGACTCTCAAGAGTCTTCTCCAACACCACAGTTCAAAAGCATCCATTCTTTGGCACTCAGCTTTCTTCACAGTCCAACTCTCACATCCATACATGACCACTGGAAAAACCATAGCCTTGACTAGACGGACCTTTGTTGGCAAAGTAATGTCTCTGCTTTTGAATATGCTATCTAGGTTGGTCATAACTTTCCTTCCAAGGAGTAAGCGTCTTTTAATTTCATGGCTGCAGTCACCATCTGCAGTGATTTTGGCAAGGTTTATTTTGCTTCCTCACCCCCACCTCATCTCTGATCTATAAAAGAAACTGGCATCCGGACCCCAATAAATGGTTATCCTGAGGCACCAGCCTGCTATCTTTTTAGCCAGCTCCCCGAAAAAGTTCTCTCCCTTGCCTCAACCCCTCGTCTCTTGGGTTCACTGGGCTGTCATGTGGTGAGCAGAGCGAGCTTGGACTCAGTAACGTTTGCACAGAAGCAGCCTTCTCCAGGTCCACTCTGCTCCGGGAACGGGCTCCCCTTCCTCGTGGCTGGCACAGTGAGAGGGGAGTCATTTCTCCCACCCAGAGTGCTCTGAGCACTGGTCGCCACAGTGGACAAGGCTGTTCTAAGTTGGGCCAGACTGTGCTGTCCTGGTCTAAAGGATGGGCCTCCCTTTGGTCTCCCCGGCCCCTTCCCCATGGGTTCCTCAAAAAGAGATCTAGGGAGGCGAGGATTTTGTGGGATTTTGCCTGGCACCCAGAGCTCTCGGAGGGGACCTTGGGTTTTCTTGTCATCCTATCATCCGTGGCTGGAAGGGTGTTCTCACTCCATCCTTGACACCGCGTGCCCGCCACACATCAAGTCCCTTAAGCTTGGCCCCAAAGGCTCATTCTAGCCTTGGAAACTCCTCCCCGTACACCCCATGCCCTAGTTCCCAGGCTGACCTTCAGGCCTCTGCATTCTGTCAGTGATGCCAGCCTTGGCACAGCCCTCTGATTAGCACCCCTCTCGGGTCAGAGGCTCCAAGCTTCTCCCCACCCCTGGGGCTGAACCCGGGGCGTAGGTAATGGTCTCATGTAGACCTAAAACATGACAGGCAGCTCTGTAAAACAGGCCAGCATCTTCCCCTCCTGCCAGTCAGCCTTAGTCCTGGTAGAGGCCGCACCCACCACGCCTGTTCTGACCCACCTGGAACAGCTCCAGGACGCCTTCAGAAACAGGTCCCTGAGCTGGGCCTGGCCACGCCAGGGCAGCCAGTTCCAGCCTCCAAGACAGCTGACTCCCCGATTTGTTCTGTTTGCACAGGCATTTGGCTAATTTCAGCCCAGAAATGTCATGTCTGGAGCTCCCCAAGCCCTTTTAGAGTATTCCAGCCCACACTTAGTCTATCTCCCTTCCTTTGATAAATGGACTTCATCTCCTCCCTTTAGACTGGGATTGCGCTGATTTGTGTAAATCCTACGTTATAAAGTATTCATACTGCTTGGTGCTGGCGGGGGCCTTTCTCCAGCTTCCTGGCTCTGTTCCTTTCCTGGAGGATGAGTGACTGGGCGAATCACAGCCAGTCATGGCTGGGCACTGCCCTGGGCACCCTCCCTCCTTCTCCTGTGCAGCCCAGTCCCAAAGTTGTTCACTGAGCACACTCTCTGTGCTCTGAGTTACATGTTACGAGGGGTCCGAAGGCAAACAAAAGGTGCACCACACCTTGGAGACGCTATCATCTTGCTGGGTGAGGCAGGGCTAGAAATGAGCGGCCCTACCTGGTCGACAGTGATGAGCTGTGAGAAAGACACAGACAGAGTCATTCTTGAGTCCCAGCCTCAGGAGAGGTCAGAGAGGGCTTCCCTGGGGTCACGGCGGTTGCATCAGGGCACGTGGAGAGGAGAGGAGGTGGCAGGAAATAGCGGGGGCAAAAGTGCAGGACAGGGCAGGAGAACTCAGCATTGTGTGCTTGAATAAAGCCTGTCATGTGATAGGAGGTTGAAGAGGTGGGTGAAGGAGACGGGATTTTCTTTTTCTTTTAAAGCCAATGGAGGGGGAGGGGAAGAGGCAGCGAGTGGAGACAAGAACGTTCTGGGGTCATTCCAGGAGGAGAGAAGGAAATCAGTTCCTTTTTGTTGCTGCCGTCTTTGTTGTTTAGTCGCTAAGTTTTGCAACCCTGTGGACTGTAGCCCTCCAGGCTCCTCTATCCATGGGATTTCCAAGGCAAGAATACTGGAGTCCATTTCCTCCCCCAAAGGATCTTCCCCACCCAGGGATCGAACCCTAGTCTCCTGCATTGGTGGGCGGATTCTTCAGCACTGAACCAGTAGGAAAGCCCCAAACTTGTTCCTACTAAGCATTTATCCTGGGCCAGTGTCTAAGTTTCCTGTTGCTTCTGCATTAAATTATCCCACATTTTAGTGGCTTAAAGCAACAGAAATGTGTTATTTTACAGTTCTGAAGGTCAGAAGTCCAAAAGCAGTGTCTGTGAGCTAAAATCAAGGCGCGGACAAAGCTGAGTTCCTTCACTCCTGGCCTTTTCCAACTCTGGAGGTCTCCCGGCTTCCTTGCCCGACGGCCCTGCAGCGCTCTGACCTCTGCTGCCCTCAGCACATCTTCCCTGCCTCCGACCCTCCTGGTTACACTGGGCCGGCCCAGACAACCCAGAATAATCTCCCCACCTCAAAACTCTGAATTTCATCATGCCTAGAAAGTCCCTTCTGTTGTGTAAAGAAACATGCCCATAGCATCCGGGGATTAAGACAAGGACATCTTTGGGGGCGGCCATCATTCAGCCAGTTGCAGGCAGGAATTTATAGTCTGCCTCACTCAGTTCCCGCTCAAGCGCACCAGGCAGCTGTTATAATTCTCACTGTACAGGTAGGGACTAGGGTCTTGAGCATCTAATAGCACTTGGAGGTTACAGTTAGTGGGAGGTTAATGCGGGATTTAAACTCTCCCTGTTTGACCCCATGGGGACTACCCAGATGATAGAGCTGGTAAAGAATCCGCCTGCCAATGCAGGAGATGCAAGAGAATCCACCTGTAGTGAGGGAGTCCTGGGTTCAATCCCTGGACTGAATCTCCAGGGAAGATCCCCTGGAGAAAGAAATGGCAACCCACTCTGGTAGTCTTCCCTGGAAAATGCCATGGACAGAGGAGCCTCACGGGTTACAGTCCATGGGGTTGCAGAGTCTGACATGACTGAGCACGCACATACACGCTGTCTGAGCCCAAAGCCCACTCACTTTCTGTGCACGCCAGCACCTCTCACGGGATGCTCTGGATCAGAGAGGATTTGCTGTGGGCATAGTTTTAAAAGATGTCACCAGGAGCTCTGATGGGAGGTAAAGGAAACAGAAGTGAAATAAACTCCACACAAAAGGGATGGGGTAGGGGGGAGATGAGAAGTACTGCGAGGGACAGCCGAGGTTTGGCCCCTGTGTTCACTGTGGGGTGAGGGATCCTGAGAAACCGGACCAGAGTCTAAGCTTGGGGACCTCGATGCTGGAACATCAACAGGACCAACAGCAGGAGCAGGGAGAAGGCTGAGGAGGGGGCTTGGAGGGAGTTCTTGGTCGTTTGGGGCCAGATGGAAGGGCCCGGAGACAGATTGGGGCCAGAGGTGGAGCCCAGGCTGGAGACAAGAGTTCTGATCACACAGATGCACTCGGGCCCCAAAACTTCTGCCTGGGAAAGTTATGGGGTAGAAGGGAATTTCCTTTATGAGGTCATCCTGGTTTCATGGAGGCCCTGAGATGGAGGCTGGGAGTTGGGGATAGAACCGGGGGAGGGCATGGAGCCGGGAAGCAGCGGAGAGGCAACTGAGGTGTCATGAGGAGGGGATGGGGACCGGCGAGGCTGGCAGACAGAGGGACGTGGCAGCACCAGGCCAGGGGGTGAACCGTCAAGAGGGGAGACCCATTCCCCCACTGATGGACGTTAGGCTGCTTCCAAGTCCTGGCTGTTGTGATATACACATACATATGTAAAAGCTAACTAACAAGAATCTACTGTATAGCACAGGGGACTCTGTATGGTGTTCTGTAATGAGTTATATGGGAGTGAGGGTCTAGAAGAGAGGGGATGTATGTATATGTGTGGCTGATTCACTTTGCTCTACAGCAAAAACTAACACAGCATTGTAAATCAACTACACGCCAATAAAAATTAATTTAAAAACAGCAACAACAGAAAGGAGTGATCAGCCACCACAAACACCAATCAAAACTCGTGGGTTTGACAACCGGTAAGTTACTAGCTGCAAATGTGTGGGGCCCTTCCATCACCAGCTCTCAGGTGGTCTTGGGAAGGGCTGTGTTTGATGCTACCCGGGTCAGGGTCAGGCTGGAGACTGACCCAAACTTTGAGAGATACTTAAACTCAGAAATGAACCTTCTCGGTGGGGGATTGGGATGGGGCTGAGCAAGTGGACTGCAGTAGCCTTAAAACACGTCCTCAAGTCCTCTGACATCCTTGCTGTGAAAATCTAATTCTCTCCACCCTTGGGCTGAGGGGAGACTCACTTCCAATGGGTAGAATGAGGCAGAAGTGATGAGACTTCAGAGGCTAGGTCAGAAAACAGGCTGTCTCTCTCTGTCTCCATCTCTCTGTGTCTCTGTCTCTCTCTGCTCTGAACTGCCCAGTAAGAAATCGGATGACGGATGTTGGACTGATGCTCCAATGCTCTGGCCACCTAATGCAAGGAGCTGACTCATTAGAAAAGACCCTGATGCTGGGAAAGATTGAAGGTGAAAGGAGATGGGGGTATCGGAGAATGACATGGCTAGACAGCATCACCTGCTCAATGGACATGGATTTGAGCAAACTCTGGGAGATAGTGGAGGACAGAGGAGCCTGGCATGCTGCAGCCCATGGAGTCACAAAGAGTCGGACACAACTTAGCGACTGAACCACAAGAATAACACAGCCATGCCAAGGAGACCAATGGTGAGCACGCAGGGAGACAGACGTCCCAGGTGCCCTGGATGTTTGAGAGAGAAGTGTGAGTGAGTGAGACTCTGGAAGCCTCCAGCTCCAGCCACAGTCTAATCACACGGCAGCCTGGGACCCTGAGCCAGATGCGCCCAGCTGAGCCCAGTCAGGCCCCACCATAAGAGACCACAGTCTGGTTTTCACACTGTGTAAGCCTCCAGGGTATGGAATATTTTGTTAGGCAGCATCGGGTACCATGGGTCAAGGAAGCAGTTGGTAGTTTGGGATGGAAATTTGGCAGAGAAAGCAAATGCCTGTTGGCAGGAATTTTGTCCCAAGTAGCCCATGGCTATGGCTGATTGGAGCTGGGATTGTGAAAAAGAGGATTTGCATCCCGAGCACTTGGCTGTTCCCTGCCTTTACTCTGCGCCTCCTCCCTCCCCACCACTAGGACCTCGCCCCCACCCTGCCCACCTACCACCAGTGACTCCAGAGCACCCAGCCTTTGTCATCTTCATGAATCAAGTCTCCTTCAGGGGAAAAATCTGCACTGAATCTGTGTTTCTCCTTCTAGGGCTGTGAGTTAAACCTGAACCTTAAACCTGATCTCTTCTTTTGAAAGGAAAACTTTTACTTCAAGATAAAAGGACTGAAGAGACCATTAAGCAGAGAGGGGAGGAGTGTCAGAGGCTAAGGGTAGGGTCAGCACTGCCCTGGAGTCAGCTCCCCAAGGCTGATCACTTAATTTTTAGGGATTTGGCGAGCTGGTTGCTGAACAGAGTCATTACTAAAAACTAAATCACAAAAGCTTATCTTTAAATCAATAGCATTAAAAAGCAAAGGTAACTATTACTGAAAACATCCCTCTGTAGCTCTTCACCATATTTTACTATTGCCTGTGCCCTTGAGTTTATTTATATCTTATTGTGTGTGTGTTGGACATACTGCATCAGGCTGGCAACCCAGCATCTCTCCTTGACCCCACTGTCAGCGACATCAGGTCGGCAGCGTGAAATCAGCCGCTGTGGGGGTATTTATACCATGGAAATTGGCCAACACGACAAATCAGAGCGTTGTTTTTCCTCCTTGAGAACAAGTTGTGAAACCGCTTTGATTCTGGGGACACAATTTGGAGACTGGGTTGGACCAGACTGGCTCCCCCCAGCCAGGGTTCTCGTAGAGTTTCGTCTGGCAGCCCATGATGTCACGTGGCGTAACAGGAAGACATACATGTTCTCGGCCAGGCCTGCGGAGCTGGGTGTCCCCTCCTCCCCCTTTGGTTTGGTGTAATGACTTGTTCCTCTGGGCTCCTGTGAGCCGTCTTGGGCTGTGGGTTCAGCCCCCCTCCCCACGGTCTGCAAATACAGATACCCCGTGATCCTCACTGAGCCACACACATCGGGAGGTGGGGGACAGAAAAGAGGTGACGTCAAAGGACACCACCCCCCACGGACTGGCTGTCCCAACCCTCTCATTTAAACCTAACCCTCATCATTACTGGGGCCGTTTCAATGCAACGAAACCCACACCCACTCTTTATTGGAAATGATTTTACTGAAGTTCACATAACATAAAATTAACCATTTCCGAGTGGCATGCCCTGGCACTTAGTACATTCATGATGTTATGCATTGATCCCCCCATCTAGTTCCAAAACATTTCTATCACCCCAAACCAGGAGCCCTCACCTGTTATACAGTTACACCCTCGGATCCTGGCAACGAGCAATCTTGTTCTGTATCTATGGATACATCTTCTCTGGCCAGCTCCTGAAAGTGGAATCGCACAATATTTGTCCTCTGATGGCTGGCCTTTCTCCCTTAGCGTATGTTTTCAAGGTTGTAGCGTGTGATCAACACTTCATTTCTTTTTACGGCTAATTAATATTCCACTGTGGGCTTCCCTGGTGGCTCAGAGGTAAAGAATCTGCTTGCCAAAGCAGGAGACGCACGTGTTTCCCTGGGTCGGAAAGATTCCTTGGAGAAGGAAATGGCAAAGTTGGATACGACTGAGCGACTGAACAGCAACCACCCCTTTCGGTTCCTGTTGACTAACGCTGCTGCGAACACGTGTGCATGCGCTTCCTGTTGCCTCTGTTTCCAGCTCCTTTGGGTCTATACCTAGGAGTGGAATTGCTGGGTCGTACAGCAATTCCATGTTTAAGTTTTCAGGGAATCTCTGCGGCCCACACCGATTCCCATCTACTGAAATTGAGAGCAGAAAATTACTTGACTGGCCACTTCAATCACCACATCCCCAGAGTCACACAGATCATCCTGGTGTGAAACCCTGAGCTCCTCTTTAAATCTATCTACTGTGTAAAGTCAGAGAAGGCAATGCACCACTCCAGTACTCTTGCCTGGAAAATCCCATGGACGGAGGAGCCTGGTGGGCTACAGTCCATGGGGTCGCTAAGAGTCGGACATGACTGAGCAACTTCACTTTCACTTTTCACTTTCATGCACTGGAGAAGGAAATGGCAACCCACTCCAGTGTTCTTGCCTGGAGAATCCCAGGGATGGGGGAGCCTGGTGGGCTGCTGTCTATGGGGTCGCACAGAGTCGGACACGACTGAAGCGATTTAGCACTAGCACCATGTAAAGTGGGAATGATGTCAGAACTTACCTGTTAGGGTGTTCACTTTCATGAATGATCGTGGGTTCACACCGTAATGTCCACGACTGTGGCTGAAACATTGAATGACAGGGCTGGGAGAAGTTTGGAGACCAGGTCGTCTGATGGGACAAAGGGCCCGGGGGTGTTCATCCTGTATGCCAGCTCTGGTAGCGGTCTTATTTACCTCCTCTCCGGTGGCCTTGACCCCAATGGGGCTCCGACCAGGAGGAGCCAGTGGGGGGTTGGTGAGAGTGCCTGCCACCCCTGCTGACTCCTGGGATCCATTCAGGGGGTGAGCTGGCCACCCACAACCACCCTCACCTTCAGCCCCAGGACCCAGCTCAGCCCAGGGAGCAGCACCAGGAGATTTAGCTGAACTGGGGGGTGGCTGAACTCACTGGCCCCCAGAACCTGAGGCCACAGGAAGAACCAGAGAGGGGTGTCCCCGTCTCTTGCTGGGTCATGTCTCCACTGAAGGTTGACTCCCAAGCATGGTGTATAGAAACCGGGGCTCTGGAGTCCTGGGGGATGGAGTTTAGCCCCCCCCAGGCAGTGAGGAAGCTCTAATACTTTGGCCACCTGAATTTAGATGTGAAGGCCCGACTCACTGGAAAAGACCGTGATGCTGGGAAAGATGGAAGGCAGAGGAGAAGGAGGCGACAGAGGACGAGATGGGTGGATGGCATCACCCACTCGATGCACATGAGTTTGAGCAAACTCCGGGAGATAGTAGAGGACAGAGGAGCCTGGCGGCTGCAGTCCATGGGGTCGCAAACAGTCAGACACGACTTTGCGACTGAACAACAAAGCGAGGCCCTGGGCTGGTGAGGAGACCTCTGGGTCTCAGTTTCCCCTCTGCAAAAGGAGAGCATAATACGACCAAGTCCATCATGCCTGAACGTTTCAATCCTCATGCATTCACACCAATTCACAATTCACATAACAGATGAGCACACCGCCCAGGCAGGGCACTGCCCATTCAGTGGTAGATTCAGTCAGTCAGTAATAGACTGTAAGATTGCAGAGACCCCTTGACATGATACAGCAAAGTGAGACGGTCGGCCATGTTAACAGACCTTGAAAGGGAAAGTTACCTATGCTGGGAGGCAGAGGCCTGGAACCTTCTAGCCATGTGACCTCTTTTTAAAAAAATATTTATTTAGCTGTGCTGGGTCTTAATTGTGGCATGCAAACTTTTAGTCCCAGGATGTAGGCTCTAGTTCCCTGACCAGGAATTGAACCTGGCCCCTCCTGCACTGGGAGTATGGAATCTTAGCCCCTGGACCACCAGGGAAGTCCCACCTCGTTCATATCCTTTCCGTCATAGGTGTCAGTGTCCTTGTCTGTGAAATGGAAGGGAAGGGCCCTGAGGAGACCTCCGAGGTCCCTTCTAGGGCTGGGGTGTGAAAATCCCAGGACGGGTCCTGTTGATGCTCTGGTGTTCCCAGACCCCCAGAGGCAGCTGGCCCACACTCAGCCCACCCCGCAGGCTGAGACTCTCCTCCCAGGCACTCCTCCCCGCTGGAGACGATGCTCCTGCCCAGAGAAGGGTCCAAACAGCTCTCCTGCCACTTGTTTGCCAATGACGGGGGAGCGGGGATGGTGGAGAGGCTTTTAAACCTTTCTGGTCGAGGCCGGTATTGATTAGCTTTGCTCCTTAATGGGATTCTTCTGCGCTCACTGCCCGCCTCCCTCCTCCAGCCCCCATTACTCCAGCCTTCTTCTCTGAGCCAGGCTGCTCCAAAGCCCACTGCTGTGCCGGGGGGTGGGGTGGGGGCCTGGGTAGGAGGGGGGCACTGGGACCCTGGGGCCCCCGAGCCTCTGCCTGTCGCAAAGAATGGCTGATTGCTGAGCTCTCTGTCTGAGGCTCCTGTTTGGTGGTTGCATTGTTGGGTCAAGTCCTCCAGGAGGTCTCTGGAGCCGGCTGAGCCTCGCCCCCCAGGAAAGACCCTGCAGCCCTTTCCTCCCTCTCAAAGGTCCCCGCAAACGTGTGTGGGTGGTCTCTCCACAGCACCGAGCCTGCCTTCTTTTCAAGGCCGAAGGGCCCCCAAATATCACTTGTGAATGTTCCCCCATCTTGCTCCTGGGTTTCCTCGTCTTTGGGTAATGATGGTGGTTTTCGGGTCTGCCTGTTGCTATGGAATTCAAACTCATGGCAACTTGGTACCGTTTCACTACTCATCAGCCTTTGGTTCCTCTGACTTCCTTTACAATCGAATCAATAAAAATGTCACCTCACCCTCCTCTTTTAGTATTTATATTTCAGATCGATGTGAGGCCCGAAGCCGTCGATTGCCCTCCGATGAGCTGCAAAAAGGTGCTGAAAACGGCTGGTTCTGAGATGGACCTGGGGAAGTTGCTGGTGAAATGAATCAAGTCTTTTTTTCCACACACAGCCACATTCTTTTTTTTTTTTTTCATGAAAGTATAGTTGATCTGCAGTGCTGTGTTAGTTTCTGGTGTGCAGCAAAGTGATCCAGTTATATATATACATACGTGTGTATATATATTCTTTTTCAGATTCTTTTCAATTATAGCTTACTACAGGAAGTTGAATATAGTTCCCTGTGCTATCCAGTAGGACCTTGCTGATTATCGACTTTATATATAATAGTTTGTATCTGCTAATCCCTAGCTCCTAATTTATCCCTCTCCACCACCACCCCCCGCCCTTTTTTTTCACAAAGCAGAAACAGACTCACAGACATAGAAAACAAACTTACGGTTGCCCAAGGGGGAAAAGATGAGGCAAATTCGCTCATTTCTGTGATTGTGACATCTGCCCCTGTTGCCTTCCCGTGGCGTTAGGGGCCCACACGGCCACACCTCGGAGCTCTGAGTCCTGTCGCCTTGTGCCCGGTTGTCACCAGTGCACACAGCAGGCTGGGAGGGGAACTGGCCTTGAGGGGCAGCGCAGAGGTGGCTCCTGGGTGGGTGCCCGGCTCCTGGCACACAAAAGAAGCTGAGCTCTCCTGCTCCTAGCATTTCCGGGATGAAGACCTGCTTTTGCTGGGGGCACGTAATACTCCTGATGGCCAATCAATACACAAGTTGGAAAGTCCACTGCCCTGGGTGCACATTTCCGATAGCCCCTCCTCTGGCCGTCAAGAAAGTGGGAAAGATGGTGATCGCCAGCCTGGTACTGGCCCCAGGGCTGCTTCCACAGCGGCCGGCACATCCGCTGGCCCCGGCCCGCAGGCCTGGAAGAGAAGTCGACTGTCTGCAGGCTGGACTTAGGTGTCCACACAGGGACATCTCAACGGGGCCGTGAACACATAGCGCGGAGACCAGAGCCTCATCCTGCTTCCGTCCTGGATGGTTTGACAATGGGGATTAAAAAAAAAAAGATGGCTGTCCAGGTACTTGAAGCAGAGAGAGAAGTGTCACAGCGCCATAGCCAAGGGGACAGAGTCGGGTCAGGGAAGGGAGCCAGGTTTTCTGTTTGCTTGGTTTTGGTTTGTTTTGGCCTCAAGACATGCAGGATCTTAGTTCCTGGACCAGGCATCGAACCTGGGCATCCTGCAGTGGGAGTGTGGACTCCTAACCACTGGACTGCCAGGGAGATCCCTCATGTTTTATTTATCTTTAATTTTTTTAATTAAAAAAAAATTTTTTTTTTTTTGCTCTGCTGGGCCTTTCTCTAGATGCAAAGACAGGGCTGCTCCAGCTGTGATGCACGGGCTTCTCACTGTGGGGGCTTCTCACTGCGGGGGCTTCTCTTGCTGCCGAACGCAGGCTCTAAGTGTTCAGGCTTCCGTAGCTGTGGCACGTGGGCTCAGTTGCCCCACAGCACGTGGAATCCTCCCGGACCAAGGATCGAACTCGTGTCCCCTGCATTGGAGGCAGCTTCTTAATCACTGGACCACCAGGGAAGTCTGGGTCTTTAGCTGTAGCCTGTGGGATCTGGTTCCCTGACCAGGGCTTGAGCCTGCACCCCCTGCATTGGAAGCAAGGAGTCTTAGCCCCTGGACCACCAGGGAGGTTCGGGCTCTTTTTAATAGTTCATGATTTAGGAAGCAACAGACAATGGTTAAGAGCGCAGACTTTGGAGTTGGACAGGCCCAAATTCCAGGCCTTGGTTCTCTACTTCTTCACTGTGTGATTTTGGGCAAATGACTTAACATCTCTGAGCCACTGATTTCTCTATCTGTAAATGAGGGTAATGTTAGTGCTTGACTGATAGGATGGTGGCAGGGGGTTGTTAAATGGGATAATACAAGCAGGGTCTGGCCATCCATTTGAGCCAGAGAAAGTGCTTGATCCTTTTCAGTTGGTACAAAACTTGGCCCTTGCCCTATGCCAGGCCCTTCGAAGCATTTTTCTGTACATTAACTCATTGGATCCTCAATAATGGGGTAGCTAGCCAGGCATCCGAATAGTTTCTAGAAAATTTCTTGCAAATCTGAGACCTTGACTGGTATCCATGCCAGGTTTAGAGACATTCCTCTCTTTTCTTGGGCTATTACAGTTTTTTTTTTTTTAATTGAGAATTATGTTTAACAGCAAGTACGAAACACCATGCCAAGTTGAGAGAGGGGGATCACAGTAAAAAGGATAATGCGTTATACACTGGCACTTCTTTTTCTCTTTTTAATTGAAGTACAGTTAACTGACTTACAATGTTGTGTTAGTTTCAGGTCTGCAGCAAAATGATTCAGTTATACATGTATATATTCTTTTTTCGATTCTTTTCCATTATAGGTTATTGCAAGATACTGAATACAGTTTCCTGTGTTATACTGATGGTCCTTATTAAAGACATTTCTCTTAGAGGGGATGGCGAGGGGCTTATGACTAGAAACACAGGGGCAGGTGGCCAATGACTCCTTGCTGGGGGCCGCCCAAAGGAGGCGAACCACACACAGCTCACGTCTTCTTGCATGGCTGCTCACACATGCTTTTTCTTCTCTCGCCTTTTTTTTTTTCTTCTGGAGGTGAAATTCACATAACATGAATCAAGCGTTTTAAAGTGAACAATCCAACGGCATGTAGCACTTGCTGATCTTATGCAACCGCCTCTTGCGTCTGGTTTCAGGGTGCCCGCATCACCCCCTGGTAAAATCCCATTCCTGTTAGCTGCAGTTCCCAGCTTCCCCTCCCCTGGCCGCTGGCAACCATCCTCTGCTTTGTGTCTGTGGATTTGCCCGTTCTGGACACGGCACATGAATGGGATCAAGCAGTACATGGCCTTTTACGTTTGCAGCTCCTTGCACTTAGCATAAGCGTTTGAGGTTCATCCACGTTGTGCTGCGGATCAGTACTTTATTCCCCTCCATGGTAGAGACGACCACCTTTTGTTTACCCATCACCCACTGGCAGACCCTTGGGTCACTCCCACCTTCCACCAGTCGTAAGCCGCGCCAATGGGAAAGTGAGCATGCAACACCCACGCCCTCACTCTGTGCAAGACCTGTGATCCTCAAACCTGCTCACTGCTCTCTTCTTGACTTTGCACATGTCTGTCCACTGCCCATCCCGCACTCCCCTCTGTTGACTCCTACCCACACTTCAGGGCTCAGCTTCACGTCACTTCCCCCAGGAAGCCTCCCTGCTACATCTGGACTGGTTGGTGGTCTCCGATAAACACCAGGCCATCTGCAGGCAAACCCTTCTGCACGTGGTTGTTATCTCTGGAGCAGCTATCTTCCCTGCTGGCAATGGGATGGTTCTGACCATCACTGCATCCTCAGAGGCCATGAATGGACTGGATGAAATAGACATATTTCCTTTTTTTTTTTTTTAAGATTTTTTTGGTATGGATCATTTTAAAAGCCTTTATTGAATTTGTTACAATAGTGCTTCTGCTTTAGGTTTTGGTTTTTTGGCTATGAGGTCTGTGGGATCCTTGCTTCCCAACTAGGGATCCAACCCACACCCCTGCACTGGAAGCATGGAGTCTTAACTGCTAGACCACCAGGGAAGTCCTCACAGTGGCTATTTCTAAAATGTTTTTTAGATGACTGCATGACCATCATTTCTGCAATGGCCAGGTCCCTGTGGCAGCTTCATGGATTTTCTGAGCTGGGAGCAGTTGCCAGATCGCAATGGGCTCCTGTGAGGGGAGGGGACCAGCTACCTTCAGTTAATATTCCCAGTGGCCCCATGGGAAACTTGTTAATTAAAAATGCAGGATGAAAATGGGAGCAAATCTGCCATTAAAAATGATTAATTAGAGTCCTGCTCATTATTCTATTTGGAACGATGCTATTAATATTAATGACTCTTAAAAATACTTCATATACAGGCACTTCCTCTTTATTTGTGCCCCTCTTACGGTGTGGTCTCATCCCTTACCTAGGCTCTCCAAAGCGTGGGTCCTTCCCCCAGATCGTCTCCTCTGGTGGGGGTGTGGGCACCAGGACAGAGTTTCTGCCACTCGCTTATTCAGGGACGGTCACCATCGTTCACTCCCCAGCCGCCTGCGCCAGGCAACACAGTAAGAGCTGTGCCCCGCCCCCCACACCAGCCGGGAAGCAGGGAATACGTGCCTTTGTACAGTTTTGTTTTGAAGTTAAACGCCACGGTGGTTTCTGGGGAGGGGAGGACGATGTCTGCCGCCAGGGACATCTTAGGGCGGAGTTTGCCCTAATCAGACGGCAACAGGGGGATAACACAGAGAGAATGAAAGGGCCGCTTCAATAGGGAACTGGAAGCAAACCCATCTCGGGAGGGCAGCGTGCAATATCCCGTGCGGCCGCCTTCCCGGGAGCCTGTCAGCTCTGCGGCAGCTCCCGCTGAGGGCCAGTGGACCACAGCCTGAGAAGCCTCCAATTAAAAATGTTAACCCCCATGCCAGGGCTCTGACCAAGGGTCTGGTCACGGCGGCGGTGGCAGCTCTGCTCTTTGAGGAAGATTCAGGGGAGACCCTGCAAGAAATTGAAGGGGGGACGTGGCAAGAACTCAGTCTTACTGGTCCTTTTGCCTGTCCCGGGGGTAGCAAAGCCACTCCTGGCGCAGCTGCCGCTTTCTCATACCCGTGGCATCTCGGCCACCCATCTGCCACTCAGGGAAGCCTGCTTCTGAGACCAAAGGCATGGCTGGACCCCACTGAGAACTCCCGAGCGTGGGGAAGCTGCCCACCGTGCCCACTGGTGCCCAGCAAAGACCCTGCATACAGCAGGTGCTCCATAAACACTTCCTGAATGATCAGGTAACATCATGACCGTGTTCCTTAGCTCTGATTCATTATGAGCAACTCCCAGTTGTCTCTGGAAATGACTAAGGCAGGGACAGAAACCATGTGAACCTCATTACGTCTTGGGAGTGAGTTTCTGCAGCTTCCAGTCGGCAGAAACTGTATTAATGTCAGGAATTATCAGGCATGTTTCTTGCTCCGGGTCCAACACGCAATACTCACCTCCCTCTCCTTGTTCAATAGAACCGACATTTACTGGGTGCTGGGTACGCATCCAGGCTTGTTTCAAGGGTTTACTCAATCCTCACACAGCCTGGGAGGCAAGCCTGATGGCAGCCTCACTCCACAACTAGTCAAGCGCAAATGAATCAGTACGTCCTGAAGAACAGACCCAAACTCGCACCCCCTGCTCATCACACGCAGGCCTGAACGCATGCACGCGGACACATATACACGTGTGTGCACACTCCAGCTTCATGGGCCTGTTTAGCAACTGGCTAATACAAAAAGTTTATTACAAAGACTCACCTGTTACAAGAATCTCTCACTTTACCCAACAAGGACATGCTGTGTCCTTGACAAGGCTACTGAGGCTCAGAGAGGTTAAGTAACATCCTGAAGTCACACAGCTAGAAATGAGCAGATTATAGGATGCGGTGTTTGTTTAAAGGCAAACATATTTGCAACCTAGACCAGTTGGGATCTCCTTGGATTTGCTGTCATATGACCCGCCCCTGCCCTTCCCTGGCAGCAAGCTGGTGCTCTCCCCACCCCCTTGTCCATGGTGCCAGGACCGTACAGCTGGTGGTGACGGCTGGGGCATCACTCAGCGCAACCCCTCACCTTGTGTGGCTGCAGTCTCTCTAGACGATCGAGCCAGGCTCCCTCAGCTTCCTGGTTCTGTCTTCAGTCCTCTTTAATTAAACAGCAGCTCTCCCTGGAAAGCAATTGAATTATCCAATTACGCGCTCCTAACTTGATTGCTATCGTTCCCACAAGGGACTTGGAGACTCAGGTGTTGATGGGGCTCAACAGGACCCAGCATCCCTGAGCAGCGGTGATGGAGGTGACCCCCTCCCGCAGGTATCTCGGCTGCCATTAAACTCTCCCGAGCGGCTACTTCTCCAATGCCAAATGGCTGCAAAGGACAAGGGGCCGGCACAGCTCCAGGGCCCCCCAGCACACAGGCTGGGCCCCTCAGACCTCTCTGTGGCCCCTACAATATTCAGCTCCTGGATCTGATGATTTGTTTGTGTATTTCATCCGGCAGCTTTCTAGTAGGCATCTCCTGTGTGCAGGCGCCCGGCCAGCAGCTGGGCAGGGGAGACAGAACCTGCTGTCACCTGACCACAGCTCCCGGGCATGGCCTTCACCCCGAGTGACCAGGACGGGCACTGCTCGGTTCACCCTGACTCTGCCAGGGCCCAGCTCAGACCTCCACACAGAGGGGGAGTCAAGAGGTTACTGTGAACATAAATGATAACCATTCACATAAAGTTCTAAAGCTGTGTGTGGATATAGTGATAACTCCATTACTAAATGAGTTGCCTATAGGTAGCTAGGCTCTTTAAAATAAATGTGATTGTTGTTGATTTTTGCCTTTTTATTTTTTTTGGCGTACAGGATCTTAGTTCCCCCTGCTAAGTTGCTTCAGTTGTGTCCGACTCTGTGCGACCCTGTGGACTGTAGCCCGCCAGGCTTCCCTGTCCGTAGGATTCTCCAGGCAAGGATGCTGGAGTGGGTTTCCATTCCCTTCTCCAGGGGATGTTCCCCACCCAGGGATCAAACTCCAGTCTCTTACGTCTCCTGCATTGGCAGGCGGGTTCTTTGCCACTAGCCCCAGGGATTCAACCCCTGCCCTCTGTGTGGAATCTTAAGCACTGGACCACCAGGGAAGTCCCCCGTGTGTTTTGCTTTTTAATTTGAAAATATTTCAAACGTAAGCAAGAATAGTCAGAGAAGGCACTGGCAGCCCACTCCAGTACTCTTGCCTGGAAAATGCCATGATGGAGGAGCCTGGTAGGCTGCAATCCATGGAGTCGCTAGGAGTCGGACATGACTGAGCGACTTCACTTTCACTTTTCATTTTCATGCATTGGAGAAGGAAATGGCAACCCACTCCAGTGTTCTTGCCTGGAGAATCCCAGGGACGGGGGAGCCTGATGAGCTGCCGTCTCTGGGGTCGCACAGAGTCGGACCCGACTGAAGCGACTTAGCAGCAGCAGCAGCAGCAAGCAAGAATAGTAAAATTTATCCCTGTCTGCCCTTCACTTAGTTTCACCAATTGCTAACTTTTTGCCTCATGTGCTTTATGGCTTTCTTTGTCTTCCTTTCTGAGCATACATAATCCTCTTTGTGTTGGTATTGTTGGTGCTTTGCTGATCATTTTGGAGAAGGATGTGGAGTCATGTCCCTTCACCCATAATTACATGCAGCTCGTGTCTCCTAAGAAGAGGGACATTTCCCTTTCTTTTATTTAAAACATATTTTAAATTTTATGGAGGCAAAATTCACGAGACGTAAAATTAGCCATTTTAAAGTGAACAATTCGGTGGCATTTAGTACACTTGCAGTGGTGCGCAACCACCATCTCTACCTAGTTCTAGAACATTTCCATCCTTCTGAGATAAAACTCCTTAACCATAAAGCTACTGCTCCCATCTCCCTCCCCACATCCCTGGCAACCACCCATCTTCCTTCTGAGGGACATTCTCTTCAACAGCCTCAGGATGGTGATCAGACTCAGGAATTTAATACTGATAGGAGACTGCTAGCCTATATACAGCCCACCTGTGCCCTTTGCTGAGTTTCCCAGTACTGTTCTTTTCAGCAATTTTGTTGCTTCCCTTAATCCAGGACTAAGGCCAAGAGCCCACATTGCATCAGATTCTTCTGTCTAATCTTCAGGTCCCTTGAGATCAGTTCCTCAGCCTAGATATGTATATATGTGTGTGTGTGTGTGTGTGCGTGCACATATTATATATGTGTGTGTGCACATATGTGTGTGTGCGCACATATATATATATATATATGCTTGTGTGCTCAGTCACTTCAATCGTGTCCGACTCTTTGCGACCCCATGGACTGTAGCCCGCCAGGCTCCTCTGTCCGTGAGATTCTCCAGGCGAGAGTAGTGGAGTGGGTTGCTAAGCCCTCCTCCAGAGGATCCTCCCCGACTCAGGGACTGAATCCAAGTCTCCTGTGTCTCCTGCATTGCAGGAGGATTCTTTGCCCACTGAGCCACCTGGGAAGCCCATAATTTCCGTAAATCACATATAGGAAAAATGTTACCTTTACAGAAAAGTTGAAAAGCGAATACAGAGTTCTCTATACTCTCCACCTAGTCTCCCCAATGTTATCATCTCATATAAGAAATTAAGATTTATCGAAACTAATATCGGTAAACCACTAGAAACTGAACTTCAGATTTTGTCTGAATTGCACTGGTTTTCCACTAACGTCCTTTTTTCTCTTCTGTGACCTAGCTTTGTGCTGAGCCATAGCTGTTTTCTGTCCTTCAAGAGGATGGTTGATGTTAATGGGTTCTTTATATGCACATGTCGTTTTATTTATTTAAAAAAAAATTTTGGCCATGCCATACAGCCTGTGCACTTGGCAGTGAAAGCAAGGAGTCCTGACCACCGGACCACCAGGAAATTCCCACGTTCGCGTGTCGTTTCAGACAACTCTGTGACACGGGTGTGGCACTGCCACTCTGCAGAGGAGAGCAAACTGAGATCAGAGGTGAAGTGACTTGTCCACGACCCCTCAGTGAATGGAGAGGCGGGACTCGGACCCCATCAGCCTGGGTCTGCCGTGCTTCCCTCGTTCTGCCTTATGAGCGACACACACATACACACGCTCTCCCTCACACACACACACACATCACACTCACACACACGCACACACTCACTGTCCCTCACACAGACACATCGCTTTATGACTGTATTTAGCAAGTGGCTAGTGTGAAATTTTTTCACAAAGCATCAAATGTTAAAGAATCCTTGCTTTCCCCAATAGGGCCATTCCTGAAAAGTTGACTATGAAAGTGAAGGAAAGTGAACTGGCTCAGCCATGTCTGACTCTTTGCGACCCCATGGACTGTAGCCTACCAGGCTCCTCCATCCATGGGATTTTCCAGGCAAGAATACTGGAGTGGGTTACCATTTCCTTCTTCAGGAGATCTTCCAGGCCCAGGGATGGAACCTGGGCCTCTCACGTTGTAGGCAGATGCTTAACCGTCTGAGCCACCAGGGAAGTCCAAGAATTCACTGGGAGTAGGTTTTTAGCAACGGCTTGCTAAGTGCTTTGCATGTGTTTCTTCACTGGATCAGGATAGAATCCTTGGTGGAAATGTGTTGTTATACCCATTTCATAGATGTGAAAATTGAGTCACAGAGAAAGGAATGGACTCACTCCTAGTCAAATAGCAAGGTCTCTTAGCTGAGCCAGGATTCAAACTCAGTTCTTTTTGTCCCTGCTGCCCCATCCATAACCACTAGGCTCGACTCGCTTTCAGATCTAAAAGACCCTTGTTCCTCTGCATAGGAGCCCAGGGGCCCTCGGGGATGAGGGGTGAAATGGCCACAGGCTCCGGGGTCTGGCCATTCAAGGATGCTCAGTCTCCTGCCGCGGGGGCTCCAGTGCCTCCTGAAGCCGGTTTGACTGATACAGGGCAGCCGGTTCACTTTGTCATCACACAAACATGCTAATCCTGGGGCTCCACTTTAATAACGGGTCCAGCTGGTTGGAGCTTTTCTTTCAGCGAAGTGCGAATGCTGTTGCCATGGAATGCAGCCTTATACCCAGGGAGCAGGAATTACCGGGAGGAGAAGCCGCTCTGGGTTGTTTTTCCCTTTCTCCAAATTTCATTTCCCTCTGTGTGTTTCACGGCCGATTTTCATCTCAGTCTGCACAGAAAACTGGTGCACAGATGACAGTTTGAGTCAAGACGTCGACTTTCCCTTCCCCGTTCTCCATATGTTTACAAGCCACCCCTTCTGAGACGGGAGGGGGGACGAGATGGTTATTCCCCCCACCCTGTGTGAAAATAACATCCAAGCAGAGAGTGCACGGGATTGGTCCAACACCCTCAACATCAGCTCCTCTCTTTCAACAGGATGGTGGTCCCCAGACTTCTGTGATGCCACCCTTAGCTCCTGCTGAAACTTGGTTTAAAAAGTCTCTTACCGTGGAGAACTGACTTGTGGTTGCCAAGGACGAGAGGCATGGGGGAGGGAAGGGTTGGGAGCTTGGGATTAGCAGATGCAACCTAGTGTATATAGGATGGATAAACAATGTCCTACTGCACAGCACAGGGAACTATATTCAATATCCTGTGATAAACCATGATGGAAAAGAACATGTACATATGGATAAGTGAATCACTTTGCTGTGATGAAATCACAGCAGAAATCAACACATTACAAATCAACCATATTTCAATAAAAATTTTTCAAGTGCCTTATGAGAAAGATGTGGTTTCTCAGGCGTTGCCGTGGTAAAGAATCTGCCTGCCCATGCAGGAGATGTGGGTTCAATTCCTGGGCCGGGAAGATCCCCTGGAGGAGGAAATGGCAACCCACTCCAGTCTTCTTGCCTGGAAAATGCCATGGACAGAGGAGCCTAGCGGGCTACAGTCCACGGGGTGGCAAAGAGTTGGACACAACTGAGCGTGCACGCACCACGAGGAAGATGGGTTGAGGACCGGAATCGGGTTTGCTCTGGTTCGGTGTGTACGCGAGTGAGTGCTCCTCTCTAGCCGCGGAGTGCATGGCGGCCTTGGGGAGGCAGCGGTCCGGGCTGCTTCCCGCTAGCTGGGTGGTCTTGCACCAGTGACTTAACTACTTTGTATCTCAGTTTCCTCCTTTGTGAACAAGGAGGAGCAAACGGTCCCAGCATCAGTAGGGCAGTGGGTATCGGGATGATGGTTATAAAGCGCAGAGCCTGGCACAAGCCAGCTGCTTGGTGATGGGAGCTGGTAATGGCATCACTTGTTCTTCTCGTTACCACTCTCTCCTCCCTCCTGTGACAAAGCAGGTGGGGGATGTGAGGGTGGAGAGGGAGGGGAAGGAGTAAAAGACTCAAATGAGTCATAAGAGGTCCCTGCCTTAAAGTTCTTCACAGCCTAGATGAGAACGTGAGCCATATGTCCAAATAGCTACGATGCAAGTCAGATCATGACCGCAGTGCTCACAGCCTGTCTGCCCAGCACTCACAATGTGCGTGTACGCTCCGTCACCCAGTGGTGTCCGACTCTTTTTGACACCATGGACTGTAGCCCACTAGGCTCCTCTGTCCATGGGACTTCTCAGGCAAGGATACTGCGAAGGGTTGTCATTTCCTCTTCTGGGGGACCTTCCCGACCCTGGGATTGAACCCATGTCTCCTGTGTCTCCTGCGTTGGCTGGCAGAGTCTTTACCACTGAGCCATCTGGGATAATACGGTGTTTCAGTTGTAGCTGATGAACCCTTGTTGTTGTTGTTTTGTCCCAAAGTTGTGTCTGACTCTGTGACCCCATGGACTGTAGCCCGCCATGCTCCTCTGTCCATGGGATTCTCCAGGCAAGAATACTGGAGAGGGTAGCCATTTCCTTCTCCAGAGGATCTTCCCGACCCAGGAATCAAACCCAGGTCTCCTGCCTTGCAGGCATATTTTTTACCGACTGAGCTATGAGGGAAGACCCAGCGATCTCGAGTAATACACATAGATCTCTTCACCTCCTATCAGAACGCTGAGAAGATCTTTCAAAGTTGTGATTATCCAAGTCTACATATATCAGCAAGAGCTGACACTTGAGACCATTCTATTCAGGAGACAGAGAGAAAGTGGTGGGGGGGGGGCGGGTAGAAAGATGAGCTGGGGGTGGGAACAAGGAGAGGAGACAGAGGGAGAGGAAGCAGGTGTGTGCACTAGCAAGAACTAGAAGGAAATTTGATTTTAAATATTCCAATTAGCAACTCTACTGATCCTATTCATCTCCTAATTACTCAGCTTTACCTTTGTGCATGGGAGTCCTTCCACTTCTCACTCACTGCTCATCTACTCAAGCAACACACAGGGAAGCCCCAAGAACAGTGGAGTGGATAGCCAGTCCCTTCTCCAGAGGATCTTCCTGACCCCGGGATCGAACCCAGGTCTCATGAGCAAACATTTACTGAGCACCTAGTATGTGCTAGGCACTGGGAAGTCTGTCGGCCCAGACAGGCAAAGCCTTCCCAGGTGGAGCTTGTCGACCCATGGGGAGCGTGGAGGAGGGGCATCAGTCACCTGGAAAGAATCAAGAGAGCGCCTGAGAGTGTAAGCAGAGGCTCGAGTGGGAGCTGCAGGGTCCTGGGTCCTCCATCGTGCTCACATATCACCCTCCCAACCTGTCCGAGTTTTATGAAGGCAGAACTAGGTCAGTCATGGTTTTCATCCTTCCCCAGACAAGGCACATGGAACAGTCTCAGTGGGAACTTGCATGAACAGCCATCACTTCCTAGCACCTGCTGGGGGTCAGCCCTTGGCACTCACAGCCATTTTAATGCTGCTTGGTTGCTATTCTTCTTTCAGAGATGAGGGGACTCAGAGAGGTGACATTTCTCATGGGGAAGCTAATGGATGGCAGAGTGGGGATTTGAACTCACACCCCAAGTCTCATCCCTTTCAGACCTCTTTCCATCAACACCTGCTGCCCTCTGGACAGCCCGAGGAAGGCATAGGCTTCTTGGAGTCAAGCGGGCAGTCAGGAGTCAAGAATGTAACATCTTGTGATGCTGAAACTCAAGAGCCCCCTGACTCAGCAGGGTATTAATAACCCTGGCTGGTCCCTGGAGTATGACTCTGCCAGGGATGAAGACAGAAACATTGTATCCACCCGTCCTGCCGCCCCGGGCAGCTCACACACCACCCCTACCGGTACTCGCAGTGTCTCTCCCCTCTCCTGGCCAGAGGCTTCCTAGAGCCAGTGCTGGTCCGCACCTCCAGCCCCCAGTACAGAGCTCGGCATGCAGCAGGCGCTCGCGAATGGACGGCGGGATGGGTGGATAAACTGATCCCAGACCTCTCACAGCAGCACTCCCAGCTCCCCTGCCTGCCTCATCATCTGTGTGATTGCATGAAGAACGTTCAAAAAATGCCGTTTGCTTGGTTCTTTTTTTTTTTTTTTTGCTTAGTTCATTTTAACATTCACCCCCAATTAGAAGTATTCCCCAAGCATCTATTAATATTTGTGTCTGGTACAGTTCTGGGCTCTGTACAGGCAGACAGAGGCTCATGCCCACACTCAGGGGATGCACAGAGAGAAAATGCGAGATCCACCCGGCCTGACCCCTCACGCCTCCCTCTGCCAGACAGACATGACAAGTCCATCACCAGACAGCCATGACTAATCGATCATAGCACTGTGTGTCCCGATGACCTGGGATTTCCTTCAACACAGCCCTCTGGGTGGTCCGTATTGCCCATTGAGATTGGCCCCTGTCTCTGCCCCCGCTACGCTTCACCATCCTGGAGTCTATTTGAGCGAGAGCAGAAAGGGCAAGCAGGGGAAAGTTCCCTCCTCTATGAGCAGAAGCCTCAACGTCCTCTGGTTATTAAATGCAGAGTGGTGGGTGGGCTTGGCTGGGGAGAACCTCCCAGTGACAGGAGAGGATGGACTCTGAAAGGCCCCCTCGACTCTGCGGGTGGGAGCTGCACTCTGAGACTCCCATGGAACCGGAAGTCATCTTCCTGCCCTGCTGTGGGGAGACCCCAGCGTGGCTAACCCGAGGAGCTGGACCCTGAGGGCTGGCACCCCTAGAGGATCCTGGGGGACAGTGGAGAACCACAGCAGCCCAAACTCTGGGCTCTGTGTCTATGTGGGGGATGTATAATCAGCAGTGATAAGAATAGTCAGCCGTCAGCAGGCCAGTCCAGGCAGGTGCCAGGTGAGTGCAGGAGTGCGGGTAGCTGCTGGGTTGGCAGGGGGGCGGGGTGCCTAGAAGTTTCCAAGGAAGGGTCCTGGCTGGGCTGGGAAGTGGGGTGGCAGGAGTTCCCCCAAGGCTCAGGACTGGTAAATGCACGAAACATTTCACTATTTCAACAAACGAAGAGACCATCCTCACACGGGCCAATTGAAGAGCACAGCCCTGCCTGGGGACACCTCGTGCTACGAGGGTCTTTCTAGAGACCACCCTGTCACATCTGGCTAAGGAGTTCCCATCTGTGCCCAAGACCCCGCAGGTGGGGAGTAATTGGTCTGCACGTGCTGGCCCCTTTAGCTACACAAGGAGGCCTCCCCACCATGCGCTGTAGAGGTGTTTCCAGAGCCAGCTCCGTCCCTTTACCCGCCACCGCCTCTGCCTCCCCCGTGACCAGGCTCCCGTCCCACCTGTGTGCGCACGAGGTGTGTTAATGTCAGGCTTCTAACAAGCCCACTCCTGACGCGCATCTCCCCTCCCGTTAGGGACTTGTCACTCGATCCTTTGGGAAACATTTGTGGTGGGAGAGCTCAGACTTTTGCATCAGGAGGTGGAGGTTTATGTGAAAAATGTTAGAGCTGGAAGGACCCTGGGGCAGCACCAGCTCAACCCCCTCACTGGACAGTGAAGATCCTGAGGGCTGGAAAGGGAGACCCAGGGCTCAACCAGGGGCCCCCAAAGTTCACAGGGAACAGAATTGCAAAGAGAAGCTCCCCAGTTGGGGGTTGTATGTGTGTGTTTTGGGAGGGGGTAGTCAAGGGCACTGGCTGTGGGATCGGGGGGGTCTGGGTTTGAATTCCAGTGAGACACTGGGGCCAGATGTTCCCTCTCTGAGCCTCAGTTTCCCCATCTGGAAGGTGGAGGCAGATAAAGTCCCTCCCCCAGAGCCTGGCACCTGGTCTGCTATCAGTCCACGGAGATTTTCTTCAGAAACCCCAGCAGCATCCTGACCTTGGCCGAGAGCAGTGGCTGCACCATAAGGACCAACAGTGAGCCTGGGGGGTCATGGAGGCAGGCTTGGAAGACAGGGGTTCATGTCTCCAGCTTCATCGTGGACTGTGATTTAAGCTGGCCTCGAAGAATGAGCTCAGCTGGATCGGGGGCAGGGGGACATCACCCAGTTTGACTTGGAATTACATTCCCTTTGGTTTCTGGTGTCCCCCTAGCTTAGCTGTCTCATGAGTTCAAAGCCAAAACTGGCCTCTCCCGTTTGATTTTGGATTTGGATTCAGGAATTAGCAGGGACAAGATGAAAGGAAATCAGATACAGAGTTTTGTTTTAAAATAAACAAAAATTAAGATTAAAAATAAATAAATGTGTAATTCAGGGCATCCTCCATGGAGTGGGACGCTAGAAGCCATGTCCTTCTAACCATCAGGTGACATAAAAAGCAAAGCACTGGGTCAGGTGACCAGTCGGCTCACCTTCACAGCCCTGCACACCCTGCACTTACCAACCAATCATGGAAAAGGAGTGAGGTGGGACCAGGAGGCAAAGGAGCCGAGGAGGATCCTAAGGTGAAGACAAAGGCTCGTGAGGACCCTGAGGAGTTGAGGAGCCCTCCTGGGCATGGACATCCTAGAGGTCACAGGTGACAGCATCAAGGTCAACAGAGGGCAGGGAGCAGGGCCAGCGACAAGCTGTCTCCATCCATTAGGCCAAGTGCCACTAAGTGAGGAATCAAAGCTGGTTCCCAAGACCAAGAGTCACACTTGATGAGCAGTGCAGCTGGCTGGAGGGCCCCCACCCAATACCCTCCTTCAGGCAGAAAAGACTGACCAAGAGGTTTAAGAAAGAGAAATGCCTTCTCCCAGCGTCAGTCCCTGAAAGCCCAGACGTGGCTGGTTAGGAGCAGCCCCTCTCAGCAAGACCCAGGCCAGGAGCCAAGAGCCACGGTCGTAGGGCTCTCAGAATTCAGGGGTGGATGGCGGAGAACTTTGTATGCCATGGTGGCCTCCTCACGGTGGACGATTTAATGAGACAGTTGTTGCCTGCAACACGGCTCGTGTGCGTGTGCGTGTGGCCAGGAAGGAAAGAGTCAGAGGGAATGCCTTTCTGTTTATTTCTCTCTCTTGCTGAGGGTTGTCCTTCAGAATTTCCAGTGGCCTTTGGTTATAGGCCTCCTGCTCTCAGCCTGCCCACGCGAGCGATCGTCTGCCCCAGGCTTTGCCTGTTGGCACGTGGTGGGGACCGGAGGGCAGCCGAGATGCTCAGAAGCCCACTCCGTCACCCTCAGCTTGCCAGGAGGCACGGGAGGGAGAGGGCAAGTGTTTCTATAACTGGGTGAATTGTTCTTGCGATCAGCACATGTCTGAGAGGAAGGCCCAGCATCTGCTGCACCCAGATCACTGGTCCTGATCACCTGCCAGGTAAGAAAGGAAAATGCTTTCTTTCCTCTACACAAAGAGTCAGGGGTCAGAGCAGGAGGAGGTCTGCAGGAGAACGGGGGTGGGATGGGGTTGGGGGGCTGCTTCCTCCCGCTGACAGTGCGTTTCCATCTCTCCTGGCTGGGGTGCACATTCCCCCACCCCCAGCAGCCCCTTTAATTGCCTGCAGGCCTGGGAGTGGGGTGTAGGATTCTACCTGTGAGGGTGGGCGTGGCTCCTTCCTCCACACCCCAGCTCTCCTGCACCCCCCACGCTGAAAGCTGGGTGGGGGGGCGGGGTGGGGACACACCCCACCAAAGCGGATTTGTGAGAAGAGATCATGCGGAGAGCTGGGCTGGTATCCCTGTGTATTTCCCAGACTTGAGGAAGCCCGTGTTTTTCTGACGCAGAGCAGTGTCCTCTGCTGGGCCACAGGCTCCCAAAGGGCTTTGGATGCCCCCCCATCGCTGGACAGAGGGCCTCCTCAAAGGAGACCACCAGATCGACCACTGATGGAGCGCTTGCTCTCTGCCAGCATGAAAGCGTTCGCAGTGTTTCTCTGTGAATGCTCCCCAGTCCAGTTTAGTCGCTCAGTCGCTCAGTCGCTCAATTTGCGACCCCATGAACCGCAGCACGCCAGGCCTCCCTGTCCATCACCAACTCCCGGAGTCCACCTACACCCATGTCCATTGAGTCGGTGATGCCGACTCATCTCATCCTCTGTCGTCCCCTTCTCCCGCCTTCAATCTTTCCCAGCATCAGGGTCTTTTCCAATGAGTCAGCTCTTCACATCAGGTGGCCAAAGTATTGGGCAATGCTCCCCAAGCCCCAGGATATAGGTGCTGTCGTTATGTTCACTTGAGAGATGAGAAACCGAGGCTCAGGCAAGCAGGAGTCCAGGTCCGGGTCCCCATGAGCCTGGGTCTTACTGTTCTTGGCGCTCATGGTTCGAACTTATCTCCTATCCTGAGGGTTCGGACGTGCCTCTGCAGCTACTGCTTCTCCTGCAGTGTTTTTTGGCAAGCCTGCCAAGCTGGCACACTCACACTGGGCCTACTCACGTGGGCTTACGTACCTGCATGCGCACAGACTCACACACACACACACACACACACACACACACACACACACACTTCCCCAGGCTCCACTGCATCAGCCTGACAGTATCTGGCATGTAGTAGATAGTAAGTGCTTAGTAAACCCTTGGGGTTTCCAGGTGGCACAAGTGGTAAAGAACCCACCTGCCAACGCAGGAGACATGAGAGACACGGGTCTGTTTCCTGAGTCGGGAAGATCCCCTGGAGGGGGGCATGGCAACCCACTCCAGCATTCTTGCCTGGAGATTCCCGTGGACAGAGGGGCCTGGTGGGCTATGGTCCATGGGGAAGCAAAAAGTCGGACATGCCTGAAACCGCTGGGCTGCACAGGCAGCGTGATGCCTGTGACACGGATAATCTATCAGATTTGCGGGGTGCTGTCACACGGTAGGTGCCCTGCTGGGAGGTGTGTCCTGAGATCTGTGCTGGCAGGGTCAGCGCGGTGGCCTGGCCCACCGACAGAGGGAAGCCAGTGCTCCCCTGCACGCCCATTTACCAGGCAGAGGAAACCCAGAGACTCTGGGAGCCACTGAAGGGCAGCAGATAGTTCTGCCCGTGGGACCTGTGGACCAAAGGCTGACTGTCTGCAGGAGACACCATGGGGACCCCCTGGGCTGAAGCCCTGGCGGTCTGACCCCCCAGAGACTGGGGGTGGTTGGGATTCTTCTTTGCAGCAGCCACCCTCCTGTAGGAGCCGAGCAGCTTTGATGGGAGGACACAGGCTCTTCCTCCTGGGCCGAGCCCTCTCTGTGCCAGGCTGCCTGGGGCTCAAGAACGGGACCGTCCACGTGGAAAGGGAAGCACACCCAGCCAGGCTTCAGGGGGTGGGGTAGGGGAGACGCCACAGGCCAAGGCGGGCATCTTAGAGCTGGCCTCACATCCATTCAACAGAGCCAGTTCTGACCCCTCACTGCTCGCTTGCTGCATGCCCTGGAGAAGTCACCGAACCTCTCTGGTCCCCAGGTCTTCTGCTAACAAGTGGGGTCTGCAACACCAGCTCCCTACCAGAACCACTGGGACGAAAACCATCCTGGGAGACTCAACTCAGGACAGGGCGCAGACCCCGGTGAGTGCGGCCACGAGGCCTGGGCTCAAATACTGCCCCTGCCTTAACCCCTAACTGACTCCCCCAGGACAGACGCCTCCATCTCCATTCTCTTTGGAACAGTGGGGCAGACAAGAGCTTCTTTCCCGGTGTAGGGGCATAGCAAACGTGTGAGATTATCCGTAAGTGCTGTGCACCAGGCCTGCTGTGCAATGCCGGAGCCACCCTGTGTTAAGCCCTTTCTAGAAGCCAAACAGGCTTCAAGCAGTAGCTCATTAAACCCTCACATCAAGCCCAGGCGTCAGATGCTATTCTGATCCCCGTTTTCCAGAGGTGGCAACTGAGGCTGGGCAAGGGGAGTCCTTTGCCCAAGGTCACACAACTGGAGAATGGTCAGAGTGGGAGCCCAGGGCAGCTTGATTTTGAAGCTCTAAACCCCAACCATGACTATACCAAGTGCTCGTCTAAGATCCGAAAGGAACCCTCAAGGTTGACTGGTCAGCCCATTTTACAGCTGAGAAAACTGAGGCCTAGAGAAGGGAAGAGATTAGCCTAGTCACAGAGCAGCTGTTGCTAGAACCAGGCCCATGTCTCCCACTACTCACATTTATTGAGCACATACTATGTGCCAGATTTGAAGTGCTGTATATGTATCACTGCATGGAATTTCTTTTCAAACAAAACTTAATTTTAATTGAAGGAAAATTGCTTCACAATACTGTGCTGGTTTCAGCCATAGGTATACATGTGTCCCCTCCCTCTTTCATCTCCCTCCCACTTCGTTCCCACCCCTCTAGGTGGTGACAGACCCGCGGTTTGAGTTCCCTGAGTCATACCGCAAAATCCCATTGGCTATCTATTTTACGCATGGTGGTGTATACTGAATGTAAATTTTACAATAACCCCAGGAAGAGATTTTTATTAACCCCATTTTTCATTTGGGTCAACTGAGGCAGTGGGGCAGTAACTTATTCAAGGTCACACAGCTAATTAACAGGAGAGGGAAGACCCACACCCAAAGAATCAAGCTCTAGAACCCTTGTCAGTGCCACTGGGGGTACCAGCTCCCTGCGAAGCCCGGGCTGGCCTTGCCTTGCAGCCGGATCCTAGGCAGACTTACAGCCAAAGAAGGGTTGGCAGAGTTCCTGGGGCGTGGCCACCATGAGGCAAGGCAGGAGGAAGCAGAGTCCCCAGCTGCGTGAGGCGCTGCCTGAGCCGGAGACAGGCACGGAGCTGAGGCTGGTGAGCTCAGTCTGCCCCCAAACCCTCAGCCCCCTGCCTCTGCAAAGAGAAGTTTATCCAACAAAACGCAGGCGAGCTAAGAACACGTCTTGCTTTATACGTCTCTTGTTGTAGGCAGCGCATATCTTGGGGGAAGCGTGGATGAAAGGCACCATATAAAATGCAATCAATTATGAATCACCATTACTGAATTAATCACATGTATGATTAATACAGTAATAATAATTAATGGGAGTATGGTCTGGAGATTAGAGCTGAGAACTGGCCAGGAGGAGTCGGGGTGCTTCTTAACAGCCTCTGCCGCTGCCTGGAGGTGCTACCCTGGGGAATGCCCTGGCCTTGGGTCTTGGTCTCTCCTGCCCCTGGCCCCGCCTTGGCTGTGGAAGTCAGGGGCTCAGGAATGCCTCCAAACCCCTAGATGGTCCTGGGGCTAGTTCCCAGGATCTTACCACCTATTTCCAGCACATCGCAACTGCTCAAGGTCAAGGGGACAAATCGAAACCTTGGCCTGGCATAACTGAGAAGGGAGTGAATCAGGTGAAGGGTGAGAATGTGATGGGGGTGGCTTTTGAGCTTACACGACTTTAATCAGTGGTGTGAGCTCGTTTTATCTGTCTGTCCTTTAGTCTGTGCGCATCAGGGTTTGCCTTCTCTTGGAAATCCCCGGAGGGGCTGGACCTCATCTGTTACTGCGCATTGCAAAGCTGGGAGGTCATTTGTGAGTGTGACTTTATAATTTCCTGTTACTTGTCTTACCCCATGCAAGCCTATTTTCTCATTGTGAAGGAGTCAAGCAACACAGAAAGAATATATATGTAATAAAGCATGTCATTCTCCATCTCTCCTGTTCCTACTTTGGTGTCTTTATTTTAAATACACGTATATGTACATATTTATCTATTCATCCGTCTGTCTGTCTATATCTGTATACATATCTCCTTTGTTTAAACAACATAGGTGGAATAAAATCAAATGCATTATTCTGCAGATGTTTTTTAATAGTAGATTCAACATTCACAATTTGAATTTAAACTGTGCAATGGAGCCAAAACTCCACCAACAAAGAGGCTGCTGCGAGAAGGGAGCCAGTAATCATGGGGGGGGGTGCGGGAGAGATTCATTAACCCTCTCCTGCCCCTGGTGCTCAGCTTCTTTTCATTGCTGGTGAAAGGTCGTTTGTCACAAGATACCTTAATGAAATTTAAAAATGAACATCCCTTGACCACCTGGTCCCTACATGGCTAGAATCCTATTTGTTTCCCATCTTGGAAAAAAAGCACTTTATGAGTCACTAGAAAGGGATGCTGTCTCCCGGAGGTTGCTATGGCCTGCTGTCAGCCTGGCATCATCGCCCGGGGACCACCTTCTGGGGCAAATCCCCTCATTATGCAGAGGGAGAAACTGAGGCTGGACGTGATGGCCCCAGGCCATATGGCGAGTAGGGGCGGAGCCAAGAAAAGCCCTTCTTCATTCTGACTCTTTCCATCACTTCCAGGATCTGGAAAAAAGGGAGACTAGAAGACAGGTTTGGGAATGGGTCCGCAAATAAGTCTCTTGGCATCAACCCACTGGAGAGGCAGGGGGTGCTGGGGAGAGGAGGCTGCAGAGACATTTTAAACACCGTTTCAGTGGCATACAGCTTTGCACATGGGTCACTTAAACCATCCAGGAAATAACAGGAGCACACCCCAGGTCCCTCCACCGCGTTTAGGTGAATCATGAATAAGAAGCAACCTCCTCCAGTCTCGTTGGCTGTCCTGACAGCATCCAGACTGGATGATGGAGGAGCAGGGCGTTTCCCAGGAATTGATGACCCTGCCTGGGGGCGACAGCGGGCTGAGGGCCGGCCTGGGTCATCACTCACCCTGCCTGGGTGGGAGCCCTACACTGTGCCCGTCGCTGCTGCCTGCAGGCCAAATGCTTAAAAATCAAATTGCTGAGATGTGTTCTCCTCCACGGAGCTTCCTCCTGCTGGATGCTTTAAGGCCCAGGGAACAGGTAAGAAGGGGCTGGCAAGCATCTGGTCTCCTGGACAGCTTTGGCGGAGGGGGCGGGGGGGGGGGGCGCTTCTCCAGTGGAAGGGCTTTGAGACCACTTGTGGGAGGAGGCCCTTGATGGCCTTGTTCTGTCTGCTCCTTGATAAAGGAAAAGACTCACCATTCACATCTCACAGATGGGGAAACTGAGGCCCGGAGGCAATCTGCGCCTCGCACCCCAAGTCAACCAGCAAGTCAGGGAGTTGCCGCAGAACCTCACAGGGGAGCCCAGGAGCCCTGCCTCCCAGGCCAGCGTCTCCCTCAGCTGTGTGACCTTGGGCGAGTTACTTCACATCTCTAAGCTTCATCGATTACTATAACTTGGGACTTGACTAATAGGAGTTAAGTGCCAGGTCTGTGGGGAAGAACCAGTGGATAAGACACACCAAGCGGTTTGCATGGATCCTGGCATAAAGCAGGTGCTCAATAAATGTTAAATTATGATTATGACTATTAAAGCAGAGGACAGTCTTGAATTCCACGTCCACTCTGCAACAACCGGCTAAACGTTACTCAGCACCACAGCCCCCTCAGCCAGCTTGGGGGGAGCCCAGAGAAGGGAAGGGTTAAGGCTGGCAGCGGGGTGGGGGCCCCAGGGGCACACCTTGCTCTTATCCCTGACACCCTCGGTGACCTTGGCCCAGTCCCTCCTTCTCTCTCTCTCTCCGACCTCGGGCTCTTTGTTCCTGATGCTTCCCAATGACAGAGCCGGCTGCCTGAGCTGCAGTGAGAACCCACCCGGAGCGCACCCGGGAGCATCTGAAAGCCACCGGTGCCCCTGCAAGATGGAGACAGCTCTCCCCACAGGCCTGGGAGGCAGCCCGGAAGGAAACCTCCGGGGTGGGGGCCTGGGGGCGCTGAAGAGCCCCAGGGGGCTGCCCAGTGCGGCCAATCCCCCGGCCTCTGCCTAGGCCCCTGCGGGAGTCCTCCCACGCCCTCCTCCCAGGCTCGCCAGGGAGTGAGGCCCCTCCTGCCCCCTACCCCGCACTCCCTCCGGAGCTGGCTTGGCTCCGTCAAAAGCAGGGCCCGTCAGGGTGGAGGCGGCGATGTGTCAGCTGGTATTCAGGCTCCGCTTGTGCGCTCAGATGGTCCCCCTCCCCGTCTCCCCAAATCCACCCACCCACCCCTTTACCCACTGCTTGGGGCCTTCTGGGTGGCAGCACTTCACAGAGGGAGACGGAGCAGCAGCCTTGAGCCCCTGGCTTGTTTGGGGGGCGGGGGGCGGCGGGGGGCGGACTGACTCACTTGGACCCCTCCCCCGGGGCCGATGGGGCAGCCCCCACACCCATGGGCGCTGGCACCCGGTCGGGCCCCCGGGGTTTGGGGAAAGGAAGCCGCAGCCCCGCGGCGCCTGGCCCGAGCTGGCTGAGATGCGCTCTGTGTGCGCGGACCCGCTGGCCCCCCGGCCGGGAGGCGATGTGTAGGCTGCGACCCCCGCCCCCCCAGAGCAGGCTCGTTCCCGCGGCCGCCCGCCGGGGCCACCCTGGCCGCGGGCCCGCCGGGACGCCCCTGCTCGCCGCGCCCCTCCCCGGGCCGTGGCGCGTCCCCCGAGTCTCGCAGTATTTCCTTCCTGCACCTTTAAGAAGACCGCTGCTCCGTGGTGGGATGGTGTGTTAAAGCCACACAGAGGAAGTTACGCAGCCCGGATCAGACCGGGAGATAAAAGCCCCGATGGTGATCGTGAGTGATGGCAAGAGGATTTAGCCTCAGCATTAACTTGGAGCGGAGTGCAGGGGGGCAGTGAAGCGCCCCGGCCATCTGGCCCGCGCCGCGCCCCGGGGGGGGATGCCCCGGCGCCCCGACGAGCCGCCGCGAAGCCCACCCGGGCCGGGGGCTGCCCGGTGCCCGAGCGCGGGTCCTCTCAGAGCCGCCCAGGGGGCCCCAAAAGTTTGCACTTGTTAGCGGCGACCTCCGGCTCGGCCCCCGGCGGGCGATGCAGGCGGCGCGGGCGGCCCCCTCCCCCGGCCCGAGTCTCCGGGACGGCTGCGGGCGGCCCCCCCGGCGGCCGGAGGGCTCCCCAGCCCCGATCTGACAGCTACAGAGGCGGCGGGGGGAAGGAGCAGCGGCTCGCAGCCCTCGGCCTTCGCCCCCACCCAGCGCCAGCCAGACGGGGGAGGCAGAGCGCCGGAGGGTGGCGGCCTCCGGGGTCTCCGCTCCGGGAAGCCGCTCCGAGCCGGGGTAAGGCGGGCGGGGAGCGCCCGGGAGGCGAGCGGGGTTGGGGGGTGGATATGCTGCAGCTTGGCCAGCCTGCTTTCATTTTTAAAGGGCTTCGGTGACCGCGCAGGCTTTCCCGGGGCCCGGGAGCCACTTAACAGTAGCCCAGCCGAGGCTCGGATGCAAAAGTTATTGGTGGCGACTGCTACTAGCGGAGGACCGGAGTCGCTTGGAGAGGGGTGTGTGAGTGTGCGTTTGTAGCAGCATCTTAAAGGAGTAGCTTGCCTTTCGGGGCTGGCTTTTTCCCCACCAGGGTCTTTTCCCACCATTTGTGCGAGTGAGTGGGGCGGGAGGGTGGATGTTAAGAGAACGCCTGGATGTGTTTGTGGAAAGGAAATTAACCCTTCCTTCGCGCAGTTCCCCTACCCTGATTGAATCGCCACCCTCTAGAGCCACGCCAATTCCTGCCATCCCCTTCCCCTCTCGGAAAACTGGGAAAATGTGCGAGTTGCGCAGAAAAACTCTTGCGTTCCGGCCGCCGCTAGAAACTTCTTTCGGCGCCTGGGAGGGGTGGGCTGATGGGGAGGATTATGCGCCCGGACCGGCTCGGGGACAGTGTGGAGTGGAACCTGGAGCTGGGTGGCGCGCGGACTGTGGGAGCAGGGGCCGCGGGACGCGGGAAGAGGACCGCGGGCTCGCAGGGTCCGCCGGCTCCGGCTCCCGAGTAAGTTGCCTGCCTGGGGGCTGGGGGCGGCGGCGGGGTCGCTGCCGGCTGCGGCGCTGGGCAAAAGGATGAGAGTAATTGCCGGGCGCTTTGCTCGGCGTCTCCTAATTAAGGAAGGAGGTGCCAAATGAGGGGGGCACCCCTCGGCGCTCGCCCGGCCTTTATTAAAGGTGTGATTATTAATTGCTCCGGGGTTTACACTCAACTTCGGAAAGACAAAAAGCGACGGAGGGCTTGCCGGGCACGTTGCCGTGCGAAGCACGACGCCTGCAGCCCACCCGAAGCGCGGACTCTGAACCCCTGGGGTCCGCGGCGGGGAGCTGACCACCCACCCCACCAGTAGCCCCGTGCCGCAGCCCCACACTCCCTGTGGAGGCCTCCTCGCGCCCCACCCGCCGCGCTCAACTTTTAGGGGTTGCCTGGGAGCTGAGAGGGCTTGCGGCGGGGGGAGGTGGGCATCCGGAGCCCGAAGAGGCTGCCGTTCCGAGGCTGGGGCACCCGGGCGGCCAGCAGTGGGATGCACGCTCGCGGGGCGGCGGTGAGCGGGTGCACCCATGGGACCGGCCCGGGTTTCGGGGGCGGGGGGGCGATGGTTAGAGTTGGGAGGGTGGGGTGGGACTGGAAGGTGACCCTGACCGCATCTGAAGGTAGATTTCACCCCCTCTTCCGCTGTCCGGCTGGGAAGGAAGAAAGAAAGCGGGGTGTGGGCTGGGTCCCAGGAGAAACTCCCAGCTCCCCCTCTCCAGGGACCACCTCTAGGGGGTCCCCGCCCACCAGGCAAGTTTCCCAGGAGGCGAGGGCCCAGCCGGCAACTCGGGAGGAGCTTGCTTCGAGCCCAGCCAGCTCGAGAGGCGCTAATTCAATAAGACAGAGAAATCTGAGTTCAGAAATCCTGGTAAAATCTAATTTTCGGGTTTTAATACCCTGGCTATCAGCCCCTCCCCCTCCCCTCCCGTTCCTGAGGACTCTTAAAAGAAAATAAAGCGCATTGATTCTATTTGTTTCTGGGAGCTGCAGTTTCTTAATAATATCAGGTGAAGATTTATTTTCCAAGGAGAAAACAATCTACTGGGACCCAACCTCTTACTCCTGAAATTTCCTATACTGGCTTCTCTCTCCTCGCTTTCCTCCTCACGGTGCCGAAGACTCTCGCGTCTCTCCCCCTCCCGTTTTTTCCTCTTTGGCAAAAACCGACTGTAATAATATTCTCGTGCTGAGCTCACAATTCCCTTATGGTGCCAGCAATGCCAGTTGACTGACTAGTTGTAAACACGGTTATTGCCCCCCTCCTGGGCAGATTTTGTGGTTGTTGGCCCCCCACCCTCACCGCGTTTTCCAGGGAATGCATGGCATTTAAGCCAACGCAACTGCAAAGCAATTAATACTTCGGCAAGGCATGCTGCCTCGTGGGTCTGGCGGGCCTCCTGGCCTCCGGGCCTCGCTGCCTCCCCACGTCCAGCAGCGTTCAGGCTGGGAGCATCACTGCAGATGAAGGAAGCCCCAGGCTGGGTGGGTCCTTCCTGGGAGCCGAGAAGCCTGGCGCCCTGGTGTCCCGTATCAGGAGCGCCCCACCTGGGAGTGAACAGTTGGGAGCCTGCGGCTGGAAGAATTAATTAGGGACATGCTGTTTTCTGGGCAGCACAAAGCTCAGATAGAGGCATCCAAACCTTTGCCGGCCGGCGCTATTTTATTTTTACTACATTTTCTCAGGTTGTAAAAATAGTCTCCAGGCGGATTCTTTCTGAGAGTTTTCTAGCAAGGAGCACATTCAAGGCCAGGAGGACTCTGTAACACCGTTTCTCTCGAAACAGCCAGAGGTGAGATGTGAAAATGTGTCCCCCTGGCTCCTCATTCATCTCCATCAAGAGCCCTTCAGCCAGAGAGAGGGGCAGGGGCTGCCTTAATGCAGATTTATGATGCCCCCAGCCTGGAGCGTTGGGACCTAGGCTGGGGACTCCGCCTGGGGAGGAGCTGAGCGGCCAGACCCCATTTGGACAGTGTCCCCAGCCCTCTAGTTTGTCATTTGGGGCAGGAGTGGGTTTGTGTCTGGATGGAGAATGGAGGAGCATGGAAACGTAGTTGTCTCTTCAGGACCTTCTAGATACAATGGCTGAAGAGTCAGGTGAGCGGTGAAGGTAGCATGGCTGCTGCAATAGTTTGGGAATTTAGGTGCAACAATCAGAGACATAATTACCAGAATTAATAACACACATGGCTCTGGTGTGACTCACTGCAGTAACCTTTACCCTATTTATTGGCTAAATATTTCTGGCCAGGATCCCTCACTGGGGGACCAGATTCTCCTGGGGATATATCAAATGTCTGGGAACACATCACATTACTGGAGTCGTTAGTTATATCTATTTAGGGCTTTTAAATAATTACAAGTAGCTTAAAATAGTAAAGCAATAATCATAATGGTGACCTGTTTATAAACATACCCTCTAAGGATGACTGCGAAATTTTGGCCTCGATCGGAAAAATCTAATAGGACACACCATCGTCACTTCCGTCAAAGTATTCAACATCCCTAGTTCCTTACAGTTGAAAATTAAATTCACCATTTCAGAATTTTGGAGACAGTTATTAGCACCTGGTGTGTAACTTTTGGCCATGCGTGGACCGTTCTCTATCTGAGCCTGTCCACACAGCCTCATCGACACCTATAATTACAGCCTCATCTCTGCCTTCAACGGTTTTGACATTTTGACTTGTCAGTGGCAGTATTTTAAAGCCACCATTCCGTCTCGGCTCCTGGGGCTTTTTAGAAAGTCATTGACCCCAAACAGGGACGCTTCTGCTGACCTCAGGACCCCCAGAAATAAGGAGAAAGCGCATCGCCTTCTTGAATAATCTACCCCGTCTCCAAATGTGCTTCTCCGGTATTAATGAAAATAACCCAGTTTTCTCCAGAGACCTTGCTAATGCAGCTTCGTGTTCTGCACGTTTTGCCAGAGAGCTTTTGTTCTTCTACGTCTTTATCCCCCTCTTTCTCTATTTAATTTGTTGCAGGTGTTGTTGCTAATGAGCTCTCTCTCCTCCCTCCCTACAATGAAAGACAAGCCAGACCCCGGGTACCTGGATGGACTGGGAGCTGAAGTCTCAGAAACTTCCTGATAAGTTGCCGATGGCTACCAGCCAAGGTCAGCTGCCCCCATTAGCGCCTGTCCCCACCAAAGCAGAGCCCAATAAGGTGCTCCCCAGTTAACACCTCAGTCGCTGCTTTTCGTGCTTCGGTCCAGCTGTGATTGTTGTCGCTTTCAGCCCATATGAAAAGAAATCTCTTTCACTGGCCAAAATGCCAAGTCCAGTCCCGTAGGGGGACGTGTGTGCAGCTAACAGGTACGCCGCCTGATTTTGTTTTATCTTTACAATGCAGGCCAGAGGGTTGTTGTGCAGTTGTGTTGAGCACACATCACACATGAAAGGGCCCTTAAAAGAGCTGGATTGATTGGAAGGACAAAAATTAAAAGCAATCCGATCCGGCCTCATGCCAGATCCCTGCGGACTCTCTCCATCTCCCATTTCCATCCACGGTCACAATTGGAGCGTTTGCCTGATTTGATCAGATTCACCTCTGGGAGAGGGGTGATGCCAAGGTGAGGAGGACGCCAAGTTGTGGGCAACTTCTTGATCTGCCCATCAACACTCTGAGAAACACCGGCTCTTGGTTTTCCGTATCGGCCTCTTGGAAAAACCAAGTTTCCTCGCTGTTTGCAAGCTGGCCGAGTCCCTGGGACATCTGGCCTCCGTCGCCCGGTAGATGTGGCTCTTCCATGCTGAGGCTGTGCGCCCCGCCTGAGCCAGCTGCCGCCTCACTGGGCCCCCTGCGGGCCGCGCCCCTGGGGACTGCGCCGCCATGCTGCGCCTGCTGGTCCTCCTGCACTGCCTGCCGCTGGCCTCCGGGGACTACGACATCTGCAAATCCTGGGTGACCACGGACGAAGGCCCCACCTGGGAGTTCTATGCCTGCCAGCCCAAGGTGATGCGCCTGAAGGACTATGTCAAGGTGAAGGTGGAGCCCTCTGGCATCACATGCGGAGACCCTCCGGAGAGATTCTGTTCCCACGTAAGTCGGCCCCCTGCTGTGGCCTTCCCTCAGGCCAAGTGGGTGGGGGTGGGGGTCTGGGCCAGACCCTTGGGATGGGCAAACACAGCGGGAGGACCCGGACGCCAGGCTGACTTTCCCACCTATAGGACTGGGACCGTCTCTGTCCCACCTTGGAAATGCGCCAGAGCAAAGGCTGCCCTGAGGATGCTGGGGTCACGTGATGCCGTTCTTTGGGGTGGGGAAATTCTTGGCCTGGTGATCACTGGATCCTCTCCTCTGGGAAAACCACCAAACCACCACTGTAGTCATAGTTGCCCAGCCTTGCAGATAAGCCCCGCCTCCCTTGTAGGAAGTCAGCATCTGGGCGAGCAAGCAAGGTGCTATTTGCAAGATTGCACTCTGCCTTCCCCCTGTTCATCCCTTCAGGGGGCCACCTCCTGGTCCACCCAATCCAATCCAGGAAACCATTTGCCAGGTGAGGAGAGGCCAAGCGCCCTTTGCAGGGGAAGGTTTGGTGGAAGTGCAGAGGGGATTCGTAAGGGAGGAAGAAAGGGGTCAGATCAGGGTGGCCGATGTGCAGTGACCGCAGTCACTGGCTAAGCCAGGGGAAGGGAGGCGTTCCAGTGGGTGTCACTTGTCTCTAGTTGAAGATGGAGTCAGAGCCACAGGGCACATCAGTGCTCTGATAACAGCGACAGTCATAACCGTGGGGGTCATTTACGCCAGTCCCCAAGTGTGGGGCTTGAAAGCTCACTACGAGTCATTCCTTCGAGTCCTCACTCAGCTCAGCTGGGTTGATTCTGCGTCACACAAAGTTTCAAGGAGTGAGCTCTGGACCAGTGGCATCTCTGAGCTGCTGTCCTTTAAAGTGTGTACCCAGAGCACACACTCAGGTCACCCTAACGAGTTTAGTTCACCCTAACATGCTCAGACTAGGGACTGCCCTGGTGGTCCAGTGGTTAAGAATCCACCTTGCTATGCAGGGGACATGGGTTTGATCCCTAGCCAGGGAACTAAGATCCCACAGGCCATGGAATAACTGAGGCTGAGTGCTGCAACTACTGAAGCCTGAGCACTCTGGAGACTGGGTGCCACAACTAGAGGGCCTGTGTGCTGCAAGGAAAGATCCCACGTGTCACAACCAAGTCCTGATGCAGCCAAGAAAATAAGTATATATTTTAAAGTAAATAAATAAAATAAAATGCTCAGACTAGGGTCTGGCACAGAAGAAGTGCTCCTAAATGGTAGCTGTTGGCATTCACATTGTACAGATGGAGAAACTGAGGCCCAAAGTCACAGCCCAGGAAGTGGTAAAGCTCTGATGCGAGCGTCTGGCTCCAGAGTCACTGAGCTGATCTGCCTCCCAAAAGATGCCTTCCACTGGGCAGAGCCCTGCAGGCCCTGGGTCAGGCAGGAGGCTGGACAGGGAAGCCAGGCTGCTGAAGCCACAGGAAGCGCTCAGTGTCATCCTTGGGTGGTTGCTGCCTCCATGTGTCCTGGGGGAGCCTCCAGCGCTCTGGGTTTATGGATGGACTGAGCGGGTGTCCCCACCGGGCTCCTAAGGATGGCTCAGTCCCATGGGGTGTGTGGATCCTATCCCGGAGCAGTCAGCCTGGGGAGGGGGGTTCCCACTGGGACGGTCCGTGGTCAGGAGGCTGTCACTGTGGGCAGTGGGCAGGCTGGCCATCCCCGGCGGGAGAGAGAGGGGGACAGTAAAGGAGAAGGCCGCACAGGGCCAGGAGCCAGGGGCCGCCTGGTCCCACTTCACTGAGGACCCCAGGGCTTCGCTGGCTCAGGGGTGGGCAACGGGGCTGGCCCCTGAAGGTCAGGGCCAAGGTCAGCGCTGGGGGAGCCCAGCTCTGAGCCGCATCTCAGGCTGAGTGCCCGCCCCAGCTCATGCGAGGACTTCTCCACTCGACTCCCAGAACAGAGCCAGCTGCCGCCTCTTGTGTTAGAGTCTTGAGTGTATTTCTTCTTTTAAATATTCATCGCGATTTTAATGTGCCGAGGGCAGGGGCATGGGGTGGGTGGCGAAATCTTAAATCACTGGACCAGCTTCTGGTCAAGGCCTGAGGAGTGGGGATGACCATGAGGTGGGAGTCCGAGGCCCTCTCCTGGCCAAGGCTGCCCCCATTCTCACACAGAGCCCAGCGCAGCTGCCAGGGTGGGGTGGTCACCCCACCATAGTCCTGATGCCGCCCAACCTGGGTCCTGGAGCCCTGGGCTGTGGAAGGAGCTTCTGCCACCTTCCTGTCCTCTCCTGGGAAGATGGTGAGGAGCGCGGCAGTAGAAAAACAGCATCTCTACCTTCCTCTGCTTGGTGGGTCCTCGGTGTCCCAACACCAACCTGATGGACTTAAATGTTTCATGATGGGCTGCCATCCACCTCTGCCTTTGATCACGAACATGCAGCCCACGGGTGTGGGGACACCGCCCAGGCTGCTTCTACAGGGAAGAGGGGGGTCACATCCAGATGAATTCAAACCACCACGCCGCTGTTTACCGCAGCTTCCCCGAGCAGGTTCTGTGCTGCTGCTGCTGCTGCTGCTGCTGCTAAGTCGCTTCAGTCATGTCTGACTCTGTGCGACCCCGGAGACAGGAGCCCACCAGGCTCCCCCATCCCTGGATTCTCCAGGCGAGAGGTTCTGTGTGTGTCTCATTAAATCACCTCTTGGATGCTCCAAGGTGGTGACCGTTCTAATCCCATTTTAGGGATTAGAAAGTGTTGGCTAAATCCCGCCAAGGTCATTCAGTCTCGAGGGCAGGCCAGGAACTTGTGCGCAGCCAGGCAGGGCCTGTGCTTACGCTCCACGTGGCCCAGCCTTCCCTCTCTGAGCTTCGGTGAAGTAGAGATGCTGCTGCTGAAGGCGTGTCACAGTGCTGGGAAAGGACACAGCCCAGCCATGCGAGTACCAGCACACAGTAGGTGCTCACGGTGTGGTAGCCGTCGTTTGCTGGTTATTGCGGCTCTTATGCTCTCTGCGGTGTCCGGGCCTTTGCTTCTTTGCCCCACCCCAGCCTTGAGGGCGTCCCGCCCTGTATCTTGGGCTCAGGGGCGCAGGCGGTTGGATATGTACTCAGGTAGTCGTTAATTCCTCTAGCCTTGGCCGGTGGTTTTAACCAGCCACCAGGGGGCGCCCTAGTGGTACCCAGGCGGCCCTTAGCCCCACTTCAGCCTCAGGATTGCCCAGTGGGTCCCTGTTTCCTGGCATCCCTCCTGCGGTGAGTGCTGGGCCTGTTGCAACATCCATCCAGGTCAGAGCGTGAGCCCTGAAGTGTCCTGAGGGTGCGCCAGGGGCTGGGGGCGTGGGGTGGGGGTGGGGGAGGGGGGTGACTGCCCGTTGGGGGGGATGGGGGAGGGGGGTGACTGCCCCTCGCAGGCTTCAGTGTGCAGACTATCCTGGCCTTGGACTGGTTGTCCTTCCGCAAGGCCGCCTGAGACCTGAATTGTAAATTCCAGCCCGGTGAGGAAGGGGAGGGAGGAGGAAGACCAAGATAAATGAATAAATAAAAACCTATTGGCTCTAAATGCACAATGAGAATTAATAGGGCTGAGCTCTCAACCAAAGATTCTCGGGCAAGGGCAAAATTTCAATGAGGGCCGCAGGAGATGGCGGGCGGCCTCCCACCTCTGACTCCCAGTGCCTGGCCGGAGGGGGCCAGGCTGCTGAGTCTGCAGAGCCAGAGAGAAGGAGGCAAAGGCTTCTCAGCCTCTTGCAGGGCCCCTTGAGGATGGGGAGCAGTCCCACGGCGCCCTGAAAGAGAGGTTGCCCACCAGGCACTTGCACAGCCACGAAAGGAAGGGGGAGACCTTGTCCTTGTGCCTTGAGCCTCAGGAGAGAGATGGTGAGCAAAGAGGGCTGGGGGCACAGACCAGGCAGGTGATGTTGAAAATGGCCCTACAGCTGGCTGCCCACTTGCCTCCCGAGATGCACCTTGTTAGAAATACTGGGTCCTGGGCAACCCCCTGCCAGACCCTCAGAGCCAGAAGCTGCATTTTAACAGGAAATTCAGGTAATTCAGATGCACACAGGGTATGCTCTGAGAAACACTGCTCTACATAATCCGTCAACGATGGGTGATACTTATTATTGATGATGGGCAGGCAAGAGACCTGTGCTTCCCATGGGACCTTTGCAGAGTAAGGGGGTGTCACTACTGCTGAAGGAGGAAGGCAGACAGCAGGAGGAGCGGGGATCCCAGAGTGAGGGGTGAAGCTAGGAGCTCAGACTCCTGAATGTTGGAGACCTGGTGGAAGGTTCCGGAAAGATGTTATGATATCCAGACAAAAGCTTCAAGCTTGGAATCCAAAGACCTGAGCTTGCATCCTGGCTTTGCTGCTTATGGGCTGAGTGGTCTGCGACAAGTCTCTGAGACTCCGTTTCCCCACCGGTAATGGGATGTGATGAGGGCTGCCTTGCCCACCTCTCCAGCTTGCTGGGAGAAGGAAGTGGTTCCCTCAGAATATCAGCAAGTGCTTAGAGAATGCCAGTTCTCTTCTAGTGTGAGGCTTTGATAGTGCTGTTGATCCAGTCTTGAGCATCTGGACTTTTCCATGGTGGAATAGGTGAATGTTAAACATTTCATCTAAGGAGACTTCAGCACACAGAGATGCCAGGGTCTTGACATACAGGAAAACCCAGAGCACACGTGTTTCTCAGAAGCTGCTTTGCCTTCTCTGTGCCTCAGTTTACCCAGATGAAGAGCCAATGGCCCTCCATCCCTCCCCTAGGGAGTCTGCTGGGGTGATAACTCAGGTGGCAGGTGGGTCCTGGAGACCTCAAGCCCCTCCCCACTGTGACATTGAATACCACGTGCAATCAAGGTCGCAGATGCCCCGCCTCCTGCCAGAACGTGACGTTCTTGAAATGTTTCCATCCAGTGGCACTGAGCTCACCAGCTTACCAGCACCCAGCTCACTGGCCTGGGCCCCCTCTCCCCCTGTGTTCTGACCCCAAACCCACAGAGGACAGGGGAACACCCTTCTCCAGCCTCCCCCCTTCTCCACATCACACCCCTCCTGTCCAGTTTCCAGGGCTGACCTCATGCCGGGCGCAGCTGTCGGGGAGAAGTGAGATAACTCTTGCAAATCCAAGTAGACAACAAGAGAAACAGGGCAGGTGTTCAGGGTGGTACCCGACTAACACTGAGTGGGTGAGATGGAGACCTAGTGTAAGGAGCTTGCAAAGGATGAAGGCACATCCCGCCTCCCCTCCACCCACCCTGACCCCCCTGCCCCGCCCATCCCTCCCAGCTCCAGCTTCCCGCAGAGTTTTCCCGCCTTCTCTACCTGGAATGTCTTCTTTGTTTCCTTCATGTCTGACCCTTTTGTGCTTACCTAGATAACCCAGGCTCCTTTTGAAAAAGGAGCTTTTGAACCTTTTGAAAAAGGTTCATGCTGGAACCCACCTTCTCCAGGAGGCTTTTCGTGACTCCCTAGCCCAGGAGGGTTAAAAGACCTCATCTGGCTGCATCCTTGTCACTTAAGCTCACAGATGTGGCCTCCTAGTTAAGAGCTCAGGCTCTAGAGGCAGAGACGTAGAGGTTGGAATCCCCTGCTGTGTGACCTTTGGCCTGAGGCTTAACCTCCCTGAGTCTCATTTCCTTAAATAGGACTGTTGATAGAATACACATATGGATGCTCAATCCACGTTCATTACTCTATGCCTGATGTTTGCCTCCCTCCTGGGCTGGGAGCTCCTCGGGGGCATGGCTGCCTTGTTCGTCTTCGCATCCCTCCATTTTGGTTCAGTCAGTGCTCAGCAAGCATTTACTGAACCAATGAGTGGGTGGGTGGAAGGACAGTGTAGTCCAGGAAGTCTTCTCGGAGGAGGAGAGATTAGGGCTGAGTCTTATGGGAAGAACTAGGGTTTCGATCAGGACAGAGGAGGCACCCAAAACCTCTACTTCTCCCCAGTTTGCACCCCTATTCTGTGAGGTTTTCAGTTAGCTGGTAGCAGGAGGTCTGCACAGCTCTGTCCTCAAACAGGAAGCAATTTTGGAAACTGAGCTTCATCTAGCCCTTAGTTAAAAGCCGCTCAGTCTCTTGAAATGCCCGAGGCAGGTCCCAGCCTGGGACAAGAATAGTTCCATGCATGACATCTTGTTGCTTGGCGAAGCCTCCTTCCTGGGGAGCAGACGAGTGACAGGATGGGGACAGCCCTGCCTGCGAGGGCCCCGTGGATGAAATCCTGGCCTCCTACTTTTTCAACGGAAGGAGTTTGGGTCCAGACACCCCGAGGAGGGTGGGGGGCAGAGCCGCTGGAGTGCCTAGGGAAAGGGAAAGGGCTTGGAGGAGACATCGCTCCAAAGAGTGTCAGACTTAGAGCTTCGAGAACTTTCCAGTCTATGCACCCCACCTTCCCCAGGCTCATCTGCCTCTCTACATCCCCTGGCCCTGACTTTTCATATATATTCATTTTTCTGTTTCAATGAGTGTTTAACACAAACTGCCTCAAGTTCCATGTGTGACGACGAAGCAGGGGTGGATTGATGGACAGGCAGGCGACCCCAGCTGTGGGTGAGAAGTTGAGGTTCGGGATGGGACAAGTGGGGGCTCATGCTCATCCCTTTCTGGGCTGTGGGACTTTGGATAAGTCCTTCATGCTCTGAGCCTCGGTGTTCTCATCTGAAAACTGGGGTGACACAAAACACGGTCTCAAAGGCTGGTTGTCTGGGTGAGAAGGGATAATTTTTTTCACCCCAGTCTAGAACTTGGCTTGAGAGACACAAGGAGTAAAAGTAGACGTTAACAGAAGAGGAGCCCGGGAGCCCAGTGTGTAAGTGTGCTGTGGAGCACACACCAACTGCTGGTGGGGCCAGGGAGCGGTATGTCAGAGCAGAGAGAGTGAAGGATGGGGCAGGACCCCCGCAAGGACAGCCCCTTAGCCAGGTTTCCCCAGCTGTGCAACGAGCTTTGGCTAGTGTGCCGTGGGAGTTCAGAGGCAGGGGGCTGGGCACCAGGGTGGTCTGTGACCTTGAGGGGTTGGAAGCATTCAGAAGAGTGGATGACAGCGGAGGGGACAGGCCACTTGGCCGGTTGGTTTCATCAATGCCCCTGCCCTGTAAGCCTGTGGGCGGGGCTGTCACTGTGCCCCGGATGGAGAAATAGACCGAGGCTCCCCAAGGCCCACTGTTGGTGGAGCTGGGATTCAGCCTTCTCCGCCTGGCTCCTAACCACTCCCCAGTGTCAGAGGGATTAGACCGAGGGTGTCGGGGGAGGAGAGGAGGAGGAAAGGAGCACTAGGCAGGCAGAGACCTGAGGAGGCCCACAGGGCATGCAAGTCCTGGGGCTGGACCAGAGCTTGGCAGGCTCAGAGAAGCAGGTGCCAAGCTGCAGCCCCTTCCCCTCACCAGCCAGCCATCACCACCCCAGAAAGGGGGTCCAGGCTGTGCTCCTAATCCACAGCCCAGACCCCAGGCTCTCCTGCCTCAGGCCTGGCCAGGGCCCACCGGGCCCCTGAGGAGGCCTGGCTCCTTCCTGGAGGGAACCAGAGTGTTGGAGAAAGTGGGAAACGGCAGACGATGCATGGTTCTGTTCGGCTTTGCTTTGCAGGTTCTGATTTTTTTTTTTTTTTAATCATCACAGCAGATTTGCTTAAATATATGAAAATGTGTTTCTAATTCCCCAAGCACACACCAACTGCTGGCAGGGCGACGGGGGCCAGGGAGCGGTGTGTCAGAGCAGGTAGAGTGAAGGGGGCTGGGGGCTGGGTGGTGCTGGACCCCGCCAGTCTCCTCGTGGCAAGGACAGCCCCTTAGCCAGGTGTCCCCAGCTGTGCAACGAGGTTTCGCTAGGTTAACCACTTCATCCAGCGTGGCTGTGTGATCATAGATGCCTTCTCAGAGTTTGGGGAAAATCTATGCCGGAGTTCAGACTTGGTCAAAAACTGACAAAACGAGGGGCTCCAGTGCAGATAGAGGGGCTCTGAATACATTTCCTGTGCTCAGCGCAGCACTGGGATTTTTTATTTCCAAATTCAAATCCCTTTATTATAGTATTCTATTAAAGGAAAATCAAAACAAAGAGAAACAAAGCTGAGTGCTAAAGATATAATTGCACATCACATCATTTCCCTTTGGTGTCGGCTTCTAAATTCTTTTTAAAAAAATTAATTGAGGTGTAATTGACATAGAACGTGGTGTTAGTTTTAGGTGCACAACAGAATGATTTGACATAGGTACGCATTGCAAAAGAGGGACTTCCCTAGTGGTCCAGTGGTTAAGACTCTGCCCTTCCCATGCACGGGGCGTGGGTTTGATCCCTGGTTGGGGAACTAAGATCCCACATGTGGCCAAAAAAACAAAAAGCTATTACAAAAGAATTACCACTCTAGTTTCTGTCTATCACCACATAGTCACAGTTACAATTTTATTTTCTTGTGATGGAGGCACTTTAAGAATATTTTTTAATTAAAAAAAAATTGCGATGATAGTCACATAACTTGAAATTAACCATCCATTTTTTAAAGCTGGGGTAAAATATATATAACATAGAATCTGCCTTTTTAGCCGGTTTTAAATATTCAGTTCAGTGGTATTTAGCACGCTCACAACATTGCACAACCAACATCTCTGTTTCCAAGAGATTCTCATCATCTTCTGAAAGGAAATCCCATCTCTATCAGCAGCCGCTCCCCATCCCTCTGTCCCCAGCCCTTGGCAATCATTAGTCTGCTTCCTACATCATGCCTTTGCCCATTCCAGACACGTCCTTTAAATGGAATCAGACCAGGTGTGACTTTTTAATCTGGCTTCCTTCACTCAGCATCATGTTCTGGAGCTTCACCTGTACCAGTACCGTGTTCTTTTTTCTAGCTGAGTAATATTCCATCGCGTGCTCTCCCACGTTTTGTTTATCCCTTCGTTAGTTGGTGGGCATGTGGATTGTTTCCACTTTTGGGCTGTTGTGAATAATATTGTCATGAAGCTTTATGTACAAGTTTTTGTGTGGACATGTGGTTCCATTTCTCTTGGGGCTACACCTAGGAGGGGAATTGCTGGGTCATATTGGGCTTCCTGGGTAGCTCCAATGGTCTCTGCCTGCAATGCCAGAGACCTGAGTCTGATCCCTGGGTTGGGAAGATCCCCTGGAGAAGGGAAGGGCAACCCACTCTAGTATTCTTGCCTGGAGAATTCCATAAACAGAGGAGTCTGGCGAGCCACAGTCCACGGGGCCACAAAGAGTCAGACACGCCTGAGGGACTAACGCACGCAATTTTAGATTTACGTTTTTGAGCAACTGCCAAACGGTCTTCCAGAACAGTTGCACCATTTTACATTCTTACCAGCACTGTTACAAGGGGCCCAATTTCTCTGTGTCCCTGCCAACACTTGTAACTTTCCAGTTTTCGTTTGTATTATGATGGCTAACCCGGTTGGTGTGAGCTGGTGTTGCATTAGGGTTTTGATTTGCGTTTCTCTGCTAATGATGCTGGTATCGTGTTCTCCCGGGCCATCTGTACATCTTCTTTGGAGAAACGTGTATTCAAGTCTTTTTGCCCAGTTTTTCACTGGGCTGTCTCTTGGTTGCTGAGTTGTATGTGTTTTTTAATATATTCCAGATACTAAATCCTTATCAGGTGTGTGATTTGCTAATATTTCCCCCACTCTACAGATCATCTTTCACTCTCTGGAATGTGCCCTGTGGGGTTTTTTGTTTGTCATCGAGTTTTCTTTTTTCTTGGCCTTTCTTGGTGCTGGGTCTTTGCTGTGGCAGCATTTGGTGGCTGGCCTCCCAAGAAGTGCCTGAGCGGCACCTTCAGGGCGGGTGTGGCCTTAAGGTCAGAGTTTGCTCTCTGGCCTGTGAAGGTGTGAGCTCTCTGCCCGGGTGCAGCCTCCCATGACCCAGTCTTGCTCAGAGTCGGCTCTCACAGGCCTCGGGGCTTCTCAAGGCCCCTGCCCCGACCCGCCCACAAGCCATGGCTCTTGCTGTGGCAGCGCCATGGAGGGTGGACCGGAAGGGGATGTTTGTGGCAGGCGGGCCAGGCCAGGGCGGGAGGCAGGCTGCTGGGCAGAATGTCAGGGATCACCGCCAAGTCAGCCTCGGTGGCCGCTTTCCACCATCAGGAGCAGGGTGTGTGTGGCCCAGCCCTCAGGGGGAGCTTCAGGAACCAAGAGCCGGGGACACACTCGTGGGTCTTGTGTCTCACCACCTGCTAGTGTTTTTTCTGTCTGCCCATATTGCTGTCTATGGGGTCATGACTGAAGTGACTTAGCAGCAGCAGCGGCAGCAGCCCCATATTGCAGGATTAGTCTGCTATTTCCCGAGACCTCCCTATGCTCCAGGCACCCTGCAAAGCACTGTGCGTAGCATTTGTGTCTGTCCACAACACTGGGGTGGGTATATTGCAAACGAGGAGAGGGAGGCTCAGAGAGGTGCAGAGACTTACCCAAGTTTGCACAGCAATGACAAGGCCAGGACCTGTCTCTGGGGCCCTGGCCACTGTCCCATGCTGCCTTGTTGAAAGTCTGACCGGCTGTCTGCGGGGACCCACGGTCCCAAGGTGCAGCCCTGGATGGGCCACCTCACCTCTCAAGGTCTCATGGGTAGGAAGGAATTAAATCCAAGTTTATGGGCCCCTCAGATCTACGCCTGGGGCTTTCAGAGCTGCCCCCTCCTATTAAAGGGCCCCAGCCCCATCTTCAAAGACCAGACACCCTTCTCTCGCAGCAGTTTGTCCTGGGGGTTTTGGGACTGTTTGGACCTCCTCAGTCCCTCATTCCAGCTCCTTCTGCTGCCTAAGTTGTTCGTCCGACTCCAAGTGTTAACCAGGGAAATAAAAGGAAGTGAAACACGACCCAGGCATTGCCCCTCAGCTGTAGCAGAAATCTGTGGTCAGGCAAAAGGTGAAAAGGAGGTAAAAGAGAGATGGAGCCTTGGGTAACCTTGGGCCCCTTCATCAGCTGCAGCAGTGCCCCCTCTACCTGAGCCCACAGAAAACTCATGATGCCCGTTCGGGGGACTGCAGGTCCTTGACTTGTCCCCTCCGGCTGGGGCATCTAGAGCTGGCAAAGGCAGGTGACAGCGGAAGGAGAAGCCAGCAGGCCACAGGCACACCCCCTGTCCCCGCCCCAGGCACGATCGAGAATCCCTGGCCAACGGCTCTGGGGCCAGCATCATGCTGGGTCTGGGCTCCACACTGGATTGACTTCCAGAGGCTGGGTGCCCTCGGGTCTTGCCCCACTTTGGGATGTAAATTCCCTGCCTTCCCCAGAGGGGATCTGTGTATCTACTTTCCAGGTCACACTGCATCCCCAGAGTCTGCTTCTGGCTTTTGGGACTTTGATACTTAGAGGGAGGAAGACGGGGAGGCGTGGAGAGAGCAGTAACATCCCAGGCACGTGGAATCCAGAGCGGGTGGACAAAGGCAGGACCCCACCATACCTCAGCCCCCAAACCCCAGGGCAGGGCCTCCTACTCTGGAGGGGTCACAGCCCCTTTGAGAATCAGGGTGCTCTTCCTAGAACAATGCACACACACACAGTTGCAAATCTCACAGGCGCCCCAGACCACCCTGAGTCCACCCTTGGGCCCCTGTGGTCCCTCTGGGAGCCCTTAAACTCAGAAAACTGCCGTTTGTCTTCTCGGCTGACTGGGTCTGTTGTCTGAGCATCTTCTGGATCCACGTCTGCAGACCAGCCGCGTGCGTGCTCAGTTGCTCGGTTGTGTCCGACCCTTGGCTACAGCCCATCAGGCTCCTCCGTCCATGGGATTTCCCAGGCAAGAATACCAGAGTGGGTTGCCATTCCCTTCGCCAGGGGATCTTTCTGACTCAGGGATCGAACTCGTGTCTCCTGCATCTCCTGCACTGGCAGGCAGACTCTTTACCACTGAGCCATCTGGGAAGCTCCTCAGACCAGCAACAGCTTACAGCTAGTGAGTGTCTATTGCATCTCGAGCCCTTGACCTAATGTAGCTCACTGAACCCTCCAGGGACACTTAAGAACAGATCCTATATTTATATCCATTTTGAATATGAGGAAACCGAGGCTCAGAGAGATTAAGTCACTTGTCCAAAGTCACACAGCTTCTAAGAAGAGGAGCCTGGCGCCTCCACCCCTAGCTGCCTGGCCCCAGTGCCTGGCTCGTAGCCAGGCTGCTTAGCTGCCCTGAGGCGCTGAGTCTCTCTCCCGGTTAGACTGAGGTGGTTGTTATGTGTGTGCGCTCACGTACACGTGGGCGTACACGGTCCCTGTCTGCCTCTGCTCCCCCAGAGCGCCCTGGCTGCCGGAGGAAGGAGGGCTGGGGAGGAGGGACCAGAGCCTTTGCCCACCCCGCCTGTCCTGTGAGACACCACGGAGTCTGCTAATCTACTTATTTGATAATTCACTTATTTCTTGTCTATTTGGCCGCGTGCGTGCCCCCACGTACCAGCTCCGGGGGAGACGAGATAGCTTTGCCTGGAGGAATCTGATCTGGTTTTTTCTGGGGAAGGAGTGGAAAAAAAAAAAAAAACAAACACCCAAGAATGGACAATAATGGACCTAAAAATAGAGGGTGGAGGGGAGTGCAGTGTTGGGGAGGAGAGGAATCGAGGCGTCTGCCTGTCCCGGGCAGCCCTCCCCTTCCCACCTGAGGTCCCCAAGGGACTGGCCGCCTCCCTGCCTGGGGAGGGGGCGCGAGGAAGGGAAGGAAAGTGGGGCGGGGAGCCAGGGGCCGCCCCATGATGGAGAAACGTTCCATCGCAGGGTCTTCTGGCCTCGAACTTGGCTGCACATGGGAGTCTCCTGGGAGGCCTGATGGTTACTCTCTGGGAGGGACCCTGCCCCCAAGGGCCTGATGTGCCTTGTCTGGGGTGCCCCCAGGTGAGTCAGCCTGAGGACCACTGTCAGGGTGTTCTCACAGCAGGAATGGAGGTTCAGGTGTGGGGCTCTCTTCCTTTAGCTCCATGTCCCCCGACCCTCGGGACAGCCTTCCTGAAGGCCCCAAGCCCAGACGGGCAGCTGGGCCTCCAGAGGAGTGGAGGAGGCAGGGCCCAGGGAGCTGTGCAGACTTTTGGCTCCATCCGGGGCCCCCACCACTGGAGTGGTCCGCAACTGGGCCAGTCAGTGGACTCGCCTGGGGGCTCTTAACATCCCCTCAACCTGTTGGGACTGCAGCCCCACCACCTACCGCAGAGTCTCTGGGGTGGGCTTGGGCTAAGGATTTATTCAAGGTTCCCAGGTGGTCCCAGGATACAGCCAAGTTTGAGAACCAAATTTCAGTCTTGCCCAGGACCACACTGGTTCCCTTCCAGCTATAAGCATCTTGTCTTTCAATCTTAAGCATCTTTTTTCATTTTTTATTTTTTTAATTCAAAGACCAGAGAGGGAGAGAGGTTGCTCTCAGAATTTTTCCTTGCATCCAAGCTTCGGGCACCCCATCCTTGCTCTGGCTTCCTGGGACTTGAAGGGTGCTGGCTCCTGCCTTGTCCTGTGTTCCCAGGTTCTTACCCTTTCTTTCTGGAAGGAGGCTGCCCAGCCAGAATCAGGGCTTTCCCTGCAGCTGCTAAATGTCAAGGCTGCACGCTGGCTCCAGGCCTCCCCTTTGGCCTTGTCTCCAGCTCCCCACCAGGCTCGTGGTCCAGCCCAGCTTATTAACCCCTCTCTCCCCGCGGCTCCTGCATGTTCGCTTCATCCTGCTACATAGGGCACCCTCCTCACAGCCCGGGCGGGTCTCCCTCCTCCCGTCCCTATCCAGTCCGCCCATCCTTCTGGGCTTGTCCTTCTGAAATCCCACCTCCTCCAGAAGCCTTCCTGACCCTCCTAGCCAGTTCCCCTCCAGGTTTGTCATCTGTGCCATACTCTGGAGGTCACAACACAGTGGTTAGTGCTCCCCAAGGGGGACTTCCCTGGTGGTCCAGGGGCTAAAACTCAGCGCTCCCAATGTAGGGAGCCTGGGTTTGATCCCTGGTCAAGGAACTAGATCCCGCATGCCACAACTAAAGATCCCACCTGCTGCAAGGAAGATCGAAGGTCTCACATGCTATGACTAAGACCCCTTGCAGCCTCACAAATAAATAAACATTTTAAAATGCTTCTGTAAGGGGTAAAAGTGCCCAGGTTACTGCAGGTATGACTTTGAGTCAGTGCCTCACCTCTGGGGGCCTCAGTCCCCTCACCTATAAAGCAGGGGTGATGGTGACAGGTGGGCTGATATCACTGTTCACGAGCCCTTCTTTGGATCAGCTGCACCAGGCATCCCAACCTGGCCAGGCATCTGAGTCACCGCTGCAGGTTTTAATTGGTTGGTTGGTAGGTTGGTTCACTTTCAATCTGGAGCAGAATTTCCAGTCTTAGGGCCCAGAAATATTCTTATCCCACTCCTCTTCCCAAGGATTTTGACGGACAGCCAGTTCTGATGACCGCTTCTTCAGGGCCATCTTGCACACAGAGGACATTAGAGACCATTGTTGAATAAGTGAAGGAGTGAATGAATGAAACCTTACTGGCTCAGCCTTTCCACTCCCATTCCTACCCAGGGCTTCATCCATAGAGCAATACATTTGTCCAGGTGTGCCAGGGGGTGGGGCAAACCCAGCCACTTCTTTTCTTTCCTCTACCTGGCCACTTCTTGACTCCTCAGAGACCAACAAGAAGAAATCTAGGAAGCCTTGATTTGTGGCTCTTGGTTCAGGCAGGTCCCATCCGTCTGGGCGCTGCGTCTACTCCTGACACCACCTTCCCAGCGCGAAGGACCCAGAGAGGCGACCCAGGGAGGGGGAGTCACTCTGCAAACCTTAGTTAAGCATCTTGCACGTGACAGGCCCTGGCCTGCCTTCACAGAGCACACAGTGGGGAGGGGCCACACCATGATTAATCAAAGAAGTTGCTAAGGAAAACTGATGAGATGCCTGTCTCGAGGGAGGGCACGGTGGCCGGCCAGGAAGGCTGATGAGATGCCCGTCTCAGGGAAGGGCACGGTGGCCGGCCAGGGTGTTGTCGGAGGAAGGGAGGGCTGGCAGACACCTGCAGAGGAGGGTAGGGGAGGAGCTTTGGACAAAAGGATGCAGATGGGCCAGGCTGAGCCAGTAAGGTTCAAGAAAGGAAGGGGAAACTTGAGGATCCAAAATAAGGTGGGAAGTTGGCTTCAATAAGATCATAAAATGGTCTGTTAGAGTTTTGCTTGTGTTTTAATTTTCTAAATTTGTTTAGAGTGTGCTGGGTCTCCGTTGCTGAACAGGGTCTTTCTCTAGTTTGGGGAGGTGAGCCTGCTCTCTAGTTGTGCGTGCCGGCTTCTCATTGTGGCAGCTTCTCTTGTTGCGGGGCGCTGGCTCTAGGGCGCTCGGTTTCAGTACTGGTGGCACACGGGCTTAGTTGCTCCCCGGCATGTGAGATCCTCCTGGGCCAGGGATCGAACCCGTGTCCCCTGCATTGGCTGGTGGATTCTGAACCACTGGACCACCAGGGAAGTCCTGTATACGTTTTGCAGACAAAGACATCCGTGGCACAAAGTTCATTTCATCTTCCCTAAACCAAGGACTGGCTCCACACCAGGGAAGCAGGAGATAGCACAGTGGGCTCTCGACAGGGTCTATTATTCTCAAGCTTCTAACCCCAATTCTGCCCTTTTCTCAGCACAGTGATGTTGAATAGGTTTCCTAACCTACTGGTGCCTCCGTTTCTCCCTTTCGAAAATAATTACGAGACTAGAGGAAAGGAAGTTTCACCCAAAAAATCTTGGTCTCCATGCCTGGACCAGCTTGGGTTTGGAATTTATGGAGAGAATGCTCTGGGGTGTCACAGGAGCTGAAACTGGGGGGAGGAGGAGGTGTTTCTCCAGATCGAGTGGGGGTGGGGAGGCCAAGGGCAGGGGATGGACAGGGCAAAGTTTAGGGGCGGGGGCTGCCAGGCTCAACGAACGTTCAACCTCAACCCACTTGGACCCTCCCGGGCTCCCCTGTTTCAGCCGGTGTCCCCACCATTCCTGGGCCTCTTTTGGGCCCCATAGTTCTTCAGCAGGAAAGCCAGGGGCACCTTGCAGAGAGCCAGAGAGGGGCTCTGCAAGACCCCAGGGTCTGGGGAGGGCGGCTACCCTGGGCGTCCCAGCCTGGCCCCTCGGAGGGGGCACCCTGCCCCCCACCATCACCCGGCATTGAATCCTCCAGGCCTTTTTTTTCCCCCTCCGTGATAAAATATTCATGTCAGCAGAGCAGGCCCTCTTTGGGAAGGCTGCCGGTGTCTAGCTTCTGCTTTGCACAAGCTTTTAAAGAGCAGGACGCTTTTCCCTGGCTCTAAGCATTTTCTAAGTCCTGAATCAATAATGCACTTCACCCAGCTTCTCTGAATGCAGCTTTTCTGCCTCTCTGCACCCTCCCACCCTCCCCCAACCCGGTCCCTGCTTTCTCCCTCTTTCTTTTGTCGTTCCCTCTTTCCTGATGTACTTTTTATTTACTTTTTAAAAACAGCGTTCAACAAAAGCGTTGGGCTGTTTGGGTGGTGAGAGCCTCGGATGGGGAGTGGGGGTGGGCTGGCAGGACGGAGGGAGGCCCGGGCAGCTGCCAGGCAGGCGGCTCCTTGGATGAACAGGTGGAGTCTGTGTGCGCGGGGAGGAGCAGCTGAGCCGCCCGCTGGCCCTGGTGGGAAAGCGTTTGCGCTCCTAGCATGGGGGAGGAGGAGGGCCTGGGCTGATCTAGCTTCTCACTCTCCTTTCTCTAATCAATTAGAAACTGTTTACTGCATAACCGGAGAAAACGAGGATAAATGCATAGAAGACAGGGGGTCTAGAGCGAAGCAAATATGCAGAGTGCGAGTCAAAATATATCGCCCAACTTTCTAAGGAGCCAGCAGTCCAGATTGGCCTATCTGCTTTTTATAGTAATGAGTTCCCTGTCGTGAGGGTTATGCAAATGAGGAGGTGCCATCCCTCGTCTGAGAGAGATGCCCACGTGGATCTGGTCAGTCATGCGGTACCCAGTGAGGCGCCGGGATGCAGAAGGTGACTGTGGGGGGCCCACAGGGATCACCCCAGGCACTCCAGCTGGAATAGAGTTTCCCACCCGAAACGTTCTAGAAATCTGGCCGTGGGAAGAATCTACATATGCCCAGGACCAAGTGAAGTATATCTTTTTTTTTTTTTTTTTAAGGAATACAATTTTGAGTTCCTGGAGAGATTAACCCTTGTCTGGCCAGGGCAGCACCTTGGCAAGACCCCACCCAGCCCCCTCTGGCTGTTCGGCTGATGGATGGTCGTCCTGGGTCCCTCATGGTGGGAAGGGGTGTTCGGCACTGCATCCTTGCCCAGCGCAGGGACAGCTTGTCCACCAGGACGGCCTGATGCCCCAGGTCATCAGAAAGGCTTGCTAGCTGGGTCTATCGGGGAGAGGAGGGACATTGAGAAACCAGGCTCCTGCCCAGCTGCTAAAACAGCACCTGGGCGGGCCACTTCCCACTCCCCTCGGTAGCCACGCCCTCCTCCCTGGTGCTGAATGCTCTGAGGGAGCTACGGAGGGCACGCTGAATAACTACTCAACCGATACCATCCTCAGAGCCAGCTGTCAAGGATCGTCGCCGCGTTTTGGAATATTTATCAAATCAGGGCTGGGGGCGGGAGTGGCAAGGGTGAGCCAGACCTGGCCCCTGCATCCCAGAGTCTAGTCTCAATCACAGAAGGCTCTGGAAGGAGGTAAATGAGGGCAGCATTAAAGTGAAAGGGGGCCAGGAGCAGAGTGGAGGGCTCATCTCTGCAGAACTGAGATGCTTTTCCTTGGTTATGGCCAGGCCTGGCCGGGCTCAGGAGGTGGCCTGAGCCTCTGGGTCTGAGCGGACCTTGGACCAGGAGATGCCCACCATGGCTGGCCTGGGATCAGGGTCTGGGTTGGGGATGAGGCATCACTGTGACTTCTGGAGACTCTCTGCCAGGATGGATGAGCTCCAGGAAGATGCCTTCCTCTGCCTGAGTGACAGACAGGCTGGGAAGAAATGGCACCAATGAGAAGCAAAACCTGAACCCTCAAGAGGCGCTGCCTGGGCCAGCTGCTGCTCAGGCTCTGAAATAACACGCGGGTCAGTTTCCGCTGATTCACGAGCAGGGAGGGGTGACCTTGCTGCTGTCCAGGGCTTTTGCTCAGAAAAGGAAACCAAAAAGGGGATGGGAGAGAAGCCTGGAGGATGAGGTGGGGGGCAGTTGGAGGCGGAACTGGGATCAATGAAACCACACGAGAAGTCAGGGGGGTGGGGGGCAGGCGAGTTAGGAGCCGGGGGAGGGAGAAGAGAATTAGAGACCTCAGGGCAGCTAGAATTAGAACCAGCCCCCAACAGAATCTCCGTTTCCGATTTGTTAATAATTTATCCCCGCTGCAACTTTTCTTACCAATAAATAGGAAATAATTTGTTAAGAAGAATTCCCCTGGCACCCTGGCTTTATCCCTGGGATGAGGGGGTGGCGGGTACCTCCACGTCCTTCCTCCCCGCTGAGGAACTTGGGGCTGGGGAGGTCAGAGTCAGAGCTCGTTTCGTGAACAGGGAAACTGAGGCACAGACAGGGCCAAGCCCCACCCAAATTCACACAAGGGGCTAGGGATCGTCTCCAGGATCCCAACTCCATGACCCCAGGGGTCAGCCCCCAGGCCCCAGAGAGTTTACCCCCAAAGTTCTAGAAGCATCATCCAAAGGGGAGGGTGGGACGAGCTCCACCGTGGGTCGGCTCCCCTCCGCTTCGGCTCTGTGCTGCTCTGACTCCCCTAAGCATCCCTCCCGGGACCTCCATGCTCTGTGTCCTTGCCCCAGCCCTCCTGGCCCTGGGGTCTCCATGGCAGCTCCCCCACCCCACCCAAATCCAGCCTCCCACCCAGAGATGCCCCAGCCCCAGCTGAGGTTGATGGGCTAAGGGTGAGACTTCAGCCAGCAACTCTGGCAGACAGGTTCAAAAAACATCCGTCAGCTGCTAAACTGTTCCCTGGGGCCGCCCACACGCCTCGGTGGCACCCGAGTCCCGGGGGAGAGGCGGAGGCCTGGGGCGCCAGCGGCCTTTCCTTTCGGGGGAGGGACATGCTTCCTGACTTGTCTCTGAGCCCGACACCCTGGCTTCCTGTTCCGCCTTGGCCACTGCGGAGCTCTGTGACCTTGAGACGTGGCTCAGTCCCCTTCCTTTGCGAAAGGACCCCGTCATCCAGGATAAAGCACACGCAGGGCTTAGTGTGGCCGTGGCTTGCCTTTGGACACGCTCCCTACACCCGCTGCCCATGAGCCCTGGCCACCATGAAGTGCTCGCCACACGGTACCCGGAATAATCCTCAGGGCCACTCTTGAAGTCAGCATTCTCAGCCTCACCGGACTTCCCTTCACTGGACAAGCCTCCCTGAGTCCTCAGGGAGTGCCAAGGTCTGGGCTGCAGTGGGGGCGGAGGTGGGGAGTCCACTGGGCTCACGGCAATGGAGTGACTCCCATCAAGTGGCCCGTGAGAGGCCAGGCCACTGCACTTGTCCTCCCGGCTCCCAGGGCAAAGCCCTTCCCACCCCACCACTGCTCTGCAAGGACCCAAACCAGCTTTGGCAGCATCCGGCAATGGTGTGATTTAGTCCCAACACGTTGGATGGGAAGACCAGTCTGCACGAAGCTGCTTATTCTTCCTCCTAAGACTTGGTCACGGTTCCAGTGACTGCCCATCCATGGGCTCCTTGGGCGCCCAAGTAGCCAGACATCCTCCAAGCAGGTCACCTCTGTTCCTGCTATCCTAACAGTCAGCTTTCCCACTTGATGGTATATGTCTTGCTGGTAGCTTATCTCTGCTGTTTACAACCTCGCCTTTGACTCCAGCTGCACTCTTTGTACAATATATATATATATATATCACAGAAGCAAAAGCATTAAGAGATAGTTGCAAAGTTTCTTCAATGACAAGCCTGGTATGAAGTGGTTGGTCTCCACCCAGTTCTCACCTGGTGCTGGTGTCCAGGCTGGCTACCCTCCCCTCGCCCTTCACCTCTCTTGCTGCCCCACCATGCAGGTGACTTGCCTTCGTGTGTCTGTAGAGATGGACGAGCCCGGTTTCCCCAGAATTTTCTCGCTAAGATGCTTGCAGGGTCCAGAGATGATAGGTGATGCTGGGGCTGGCAGAATCATGGTTTCTCGTCTGGGAAATGGAGGTGACCTGCCTCCTGGGGTGCTGGGAGGATGCGGCCAGCTTGGATGTGGAGGGCCCAGCCCACTCTTGGCCCATGGTGGGCATTCAGTGACTGTCATAATCCCCACACTCTTTCAAGCCTGCAGTCCCCACTGGAGTCCGTGTGTGAACTTCCTGGCTTCCCCATGAAGGGTGGGGGAAGGTTGCTGAGAAAGCCCTCAACCTCGTGTACATGAAGCTATTGTTTAATAATAACTGCTACCATTTGGGGACTTTTTCTAGGCATTTCATATAGATTATCTCACATGATATGGGATGAGTCTCAAAGGATTGAGCTGAGACTGAGCCCAAGGCTTTCAGACCCTAAAACCAACTGTCTGACCCCAGAACAGGGGTTCCTAACTGGAGAGATGGGGCTCCATGAGTCCCCTGAGTAGAAAATGTGATGTGTTACACTTCTCTATAACAAACCCCAAGGCCTTCAATCAGGGGTAAGATTTGTGTGTGTGGGGTGGGGGATACTCATGAGATGTCTAAAGAAACAAATGACTACTACATTTGATAATTTCAAAGGATGGCTCCAGTGTTATCCTGAAAAGTTAAGGGTGTGCCCCAAACATCGCTGGCTCTTTCTCCCTGGTATTAGGCCAGTTTATCTTGATGGTTTGTTTCATCATTAGTTAATCTGATCTCATAGAGCTGAGTGGAAATGTGCAGACTTAGGAGGCTGGCAAGAGTTGGCCCTCCAGCCGGCCCCTCCCTCACACACAGAGCCGTCAGCCATCAGATGCCGCAACGCTCAGGGTCGGGGGCTTGGGCTTGCGTCCCAGGCTTGCTCCTCGGAATCCTCCCTGGTGCAGAACAGGAGGAAAAGGAGAGCGTGAGCTTAGGAAAGTCCGTGGGCCACGAAGCCGCCTTCAGCAGGAGGCACCCCCATCCCCTAAATGGTTAAATGAAATTCCGAGACCTTGGGGTGGGAGGGCGGAGGGAGAAAGAAGGGAGACAGGAGAGAGGGGATTGTGTTGGCGATGGCTTGGGATTTATTTATTGTGCTCGCTCTTGATTAAGCCCGCTCCGCAGCAGGCGCGGGGCTGGTAAATACACAGGCTGATGCATTAGTTTCTGACCATCTGCTTCCTGGGGCTGGGGGGTGGGGGGCCGGCGGGCCCGGCAGGTTAGGGCAGCTTAGTGCCCGCAGCCAGGTTGGAGCCCCCGTCCCTCGGCAGAGCAGGCCACGTCCGTCTTCCTGATGACAGACAGGCCGGAGCAGTCTTCAGCGGGGACCCCAGGGAGGAGGGGAGGTGAGGGAGGGTAGGCAGGGGGATGCAGAAGGGTAGAGGTGAGGTGTGGCTGATTGACAGCAGCTGGGGGTGGACAGGAATACTCTCAACATTCACTATGAGATCTATTACTATTAATCTAATTATCTTCTATTAATATCTAATTAATAGGGTGACAATGATAATGATCCCTTGGGCTTCCCTTGTGGCTCAGCTGGTAAAGAATCCGCCTGCAATGTGGGAGACCTGGGTTCGATCCCTGGGTTGGGAAGACCCCCTGGAGAAGGGCAAGGCTACCCACTCCAGTATTCTGGCCTGGAGAATTCCATGGACTGTATGGTCCATGAGGTCGTAAAGAGCCAGACATGACTCGCGACTTTCACTTCACACTAGTGTTCACTGAGGCCCAGGCCCTTTACGGAGGCTTCACCACACTGGCCCAGATAAACACACTAACAACTCCGTGACGAGGGAACTAAGTTCAAAGATGAATCAGGCAAGGCGGGCTTCCTGGAGAAGGTACATCAGGGATGGTTCTCTAAAAACCCAGGAGAGGGAAAGTGGCTACAGCCATAAAACTCCGGGACTGACCAGGTAGAGTGGACAGGGCACCCCAGGAGACCAGGACAGAGCTATTTTGGTGGAGCCTGCCTCAGTAAACCCCAGGGCCAGCCTGCCCACCGAGGATCCCAGGGGGTACTGGGATCTGGCCCTCCACGAACGGCTTCAAAGCTGATGGCCTGAGGTCGCTGCAGTGATGCAGGCTCAGCCCCTCAGGAGACGAGGCGCCCACACCCCCGGGAGCCGAATGCCTCATTTTAGAATGTGAGGCTTTAACTCAGATTCAAGCCGCTTTGTTTCTGAGCAAACCAGGGACCTGAAATATTCATCAAAAGAGGCTGCAATTGGTCTGGGGCGCATGTGGTTCTTAGTGACAGTTTTTCCTTTTAATTAATAGACTTTACTTTTTAGAGCAGTCTGAGGTTTACTAAAATGGAGCAGGCAGTCCAGAGAGCTCCTAAGACCCGTTTCCCCACACAGTTCCCCATTATTAACAGCCCACGTTAGCGTGGCGCCTTTGTTAACCAGACGTGTTGTGATTAACCCAAGTCCACGTCGGCAGTGATGTTCACTCTTGTGTTGTTCATTTCTGTGGGTTTGGACAGATGGATCATTTCTCCACCACGACAGGATTGTACTAGAGGGTTTCGCTGCCCTAAAAATCCCCTGGGCTTCCCCATTCATCTCTCCCACCCCAGGCAACCACTGTGTTAGATCTTCAGGCCTCTGGGTGAACTCACATGGTGGACCAGACCCAGGGAGGGGGGGGTCTGAACTACCAAGGAGGGGAGCCCCAGCTGGAGCCGGCTGGGCCTGGGAGTGGGCTGCCAGCTTTCGGAAGTGGCAGGGTGGGGAGGAGAGGAAGCACTCGGGAGCTGTGCTCTGCCTTTCCCAGTCAGTGTCCCCCACAGGGCCCAGCAGGCATGTGCCAGGGACCCGGAAAGGACCTGCCACCAGATGCACCTCCTTGAGAGGGACTGGTCAACACTCAGCGTGCCTGGGCTGTGGGTGAAGCAGACAGGGAGGCTCTGGGGACAGAGAGCAAGCTCCTGTGACAGACGGACCCCTGTTCCTCCTCACAGGGTCTTGGGGCCAGGGCTACCGCCTTCCCGAGCCCGGGGGGCTCCATCTGGGGCACGGAGCTAACACTCCCACACCATGCACCTCGGAGGTGAGACACTAAATGGGAGAGAAATGAGACACTGCGCCTGGCTCCAGGAGGCTTTGACCTCTTCCACTGCCCTCCTGTGGCTACTGATTGTGCTGTTCGAAGGGTCGGGAAGGCATCGCTGTGTAGGAGGCAATTCAAGAGTCAAGAGTGTGAGCAGGAATTTGGAGGCAGACAGAGGGTGGACAGGCACGGGGAGGACAGGGAACACCATCTGCAAAGGCTCAGAGGCACAGACACGGGAGGTTCGGAGGATAGGAGTACTCAGGTCGGAGGCCAGGAATGGCGGCCCTGGGTATGGAGGGAGGAGGTCAGGGCATTGCAGGAAAGACAGAGGGCTTTATCCTCCAGGCCGTGGGAGCCACAGACAGTACTGGAGCGGTGACTAGCTCCCGCCTTTCTTGCTTGTCTGTGCTTAGAGTAGAAACAGATGTGTTTTCTGGGAAAGCCCTAGAGCTGCGTGTGTTTTAGGGATTTCGGAAGAGAGGCTTCCTGGTGCCCAGACCCTGGAGCACAGGCTCTGAGACCTCTGGGCACCCGGCAGGGGCCGGGCTGGGCCCGGGCTCCCAGTCCCCACCCACCCAGAGGAGCTAGCGCCCACCCTGGTCTCCCCTCCCCCCCACTTGCAGGAGAACCCCTACCTGTGCAGCAACGAGTGTGACGCCTCCAACCCGGACCTGGCCCACCCGCCACGGCTCATGTTCGACAGGGAGGACGAGGGCCTGGCCACCTACTGGCAGAGCGTCACGTGGAGCCGCTACCCCAGCCCGCTGGAGGCCAACATCACCCTCTCGTGGAACAAGAGCGTGGAGCTGACGGACGACGTGGTTGTCACCTTCGAGTACGGCCGGCCCACCGCCATGGTCCTGGAGAAGTCGCTGGACAACGGGCGGACGTGGCAGCCCTACCAGTTCTTCGCGGAGGACTGCATGGAGGCCTTCGGCATGCCTGCACGGCGGGCGCGCGACCTGGCGGCGGCGGGCGCGCACCGCGTGCTGTGCACCGAGGAGTACTCGCGCTGGGCCGGCTCCAAGAAGGAGAAACACGTGCGCTTCGAGGTGCGCGACCGCTTCGCCATCTTCGCCGGCCCCGACCTGCGCAACATGGACAACCTGTACACGCGGCTGGAGAGCGCCAAGGGCCTCAAGGAGTTCTTCACCCTCACCGACCTGCGCATGAGGCTGCTGCGGCCGGCGCTGGGCGGCACCTACGTGCAGCGGGAGAACCTCTACAAGTACTTCTATGCCATCTCCAACATCGAGGTCACCGGCAGGTAAGGCCGCGGGGCGACCTGGTTCCTGGGTATTACCTGATAACCTGGAATGTTCCGTGACACCCAGGATGTTACCTGGTTTCTGGGATGTTGTCTGGTTCCTGAGATACGACCTGGTACCCAGGATGTTACCTGGTTCCCGGAACATTATCTTGTTCCTAAGATATTACCTGGTTCCTGGGACATTATCTTATGCCCAAGATGTTACCTGGTTTCTGGGATGTTATCTGACACCTAGGATTTTACCTAGTACCCAGGATATTACCTGTTTCCTGAGACATTACCTGGTACCCAGGATATTACTTGATTCCTGGGACGTTATCTTATGCCCAGAATGTTACCTGGTTTCTGGGATGTTACCTGTTTCCTGGAATGTTTCCTGGTACCTGGGACATTACTTGGCACCTGGAATGCTTACCTGATGTTACATCAAAGGGGCTGCTTGTATTTTTCCATAGAGGGAGATGAATGGTGGATGCTAAATGCCCTCCATAAAGCCCAGGCTACCTCTGGCCACAGGGCTGGGAAGTCTGGAGAGAATGGGCAGAGCTGGGCCCAGATGGTGGGACTAGGGCTGAAGCCTGGTACTCAGGAGGTACAGTGTAGCTGCCCACCAACTGAGTGAGGGGCACTTGTGTCTGGGGGGACCATGAGATCACCTTCAGGCTCTGTGATTTGCTATAAGAACTCACTGAACTTGGCAAAGCTGTTATACTCCCAACCGCTGTTTGTTACAATTAAAGGACATAGATAAAAATCGGCAGTGGAGAAAGGGGCACAGGGCAGGATCTGAGAGACAGCATTGCAAGCTTCCGGCCGTCCTGTCCCAGGGCAGCCGTGCAGGCAGTGCTTGACTCTCCCAGCAATGATGCGTGACAACACACGGGGAGTAGCCCAGCTAGGGGAGCTTGCCCGAGCCTGGATTTCCAGGTTTTCATTGGGAATTGATTGCATAGGCATGGCTGACTGGCCATATGATTGACCACAGCCCCTAATTCCTTGACCCACAGGTCATGTTGATACAACATGGCCCAAGGCCCCCACCATAAATCACATCTTTATTATGCGCTATGTGGAGTGGCCTCCGGCTCCAAGTAAACCAAGACACTGTTATTGGGCAGGCCATTCCAAGGCTCAAAGTTACCTCCCAGGAGCTAGTCAAGGGCCACACTTTTCTTTGGAACATGTAGGGTGTGGACAGCTGTCCAGACCTGCTGAGTTATTTCTTTGCTCACAGCTTTGGAGAAGGAAATGTTTTGAGGACCCTTTTGGGGGGAGGCAAAAGACCATCATAGGAGGTACAAGCAGTCTTTGATTCCCAGGAACTGTTTAGATTGCAGTTGATAAACAGTTCCACACTGAGATACTTTGTTTGTTCGACAGATCATGTGCTTGTCAGTATGAACAAGGCCTTTATCCCACAGTGGGGATAGAACACCCTGCACTCAAGAGCCAGGCTTGGGGAGGCCCTATGGCTCACAACCACGGGGTCAGTTGTAAAGGGCAGCGGCATGTAACACAAGAGCTCCCTAAGTGTGGTTCCTGGACCAGCAGCATCAGCATCACTTGGAAACTTGCTGGAGATGCAGATTCTCAGGCCCCATGCCAGACCTGCCATATTGTAACCTCCAGGGCAGGGGCCTGGCAATCTGTTTGAACAAGCCTTTCTGGAGAATTCTGATACACACTGATGTTTGAGAACCGTTGGTGTGATGGTTGGGAGTAGGCATGCTTTAGCCGATGACCTGGATCTGCTATAGACTGGCTGTGAGCCTCTGCAGGAGGACTGCTCTGTGCCTCAGTTTCCCCATCTATAGAACAGGCATGATAACGAGCAGGCTTCTCCCCTTGGGCTGCAGTGAGTTAAATGTGTTCACGTTGATGAAACTCTCAGAACTACTTTGTGCCTGTGTTTATTACATCGTAAGCCAACTCATTGGAAAAGACCCTGATGCTTGAAAAGATTGAGGGCAAGAGAAGTGGGCAACAGAGGATGAGATATTGGATGGCATCACCGACTCAATGGATATGAGTCTGAGCAAACTCCGGGAAATAGTGAAGGACAGGGAAGCCTGGTGTACTGCAGCCCATGGGGTCACAAAGAGTCAGATACAACTTAGTGACTGAACAACAACAATTCAAACTACATGTTTACTATGTTACGCATGCTGTAAAGGTACTTATTGAATAAAATAAACAGTGGTCAAAATAATGGTGTCAGAGAGCTGGGGCAGGCTGACGAAGGACCGAGTTGAGACCCAGGGGTGTTGGAGCAGAATTAGGAGGGCACACCACTGGCCAGTTTGGGCAGGGTTGCACCAGAGTCCAGCTGGGACAGCGTAACAGGGCATCTCTCCACAGCAGGCTCCACGGACTGCCCTTCTACACAATTACTGATGAGTGCAAAAAATCGTTTGCTGCATGGTATGAATAGGATAATCCCAGTTTGTGAAATATATGATATAGCCTCACACATAATTTCTCTGTTGACTTTAACATTGGACAGAGGTTGACATTGATGTTGGCAAGAGCTCTGTTCTAGCCCAGGAGCACTGTGGATGTAGGGGAGAGGCTGGAAGCCTGTGTACTAACCCCTCACTGTGGTCGTGCCTGCGGAGCGGGGGTGGGCAGGAGCGGTGTAGGGCTTTAGCTTTCAGCTTGTGTTTGCATTTTATTTCACTTTGACTCTCGGTGTGGATTCCAGGTGGGCCAAGGCAAAGGCAAAGGCAAGCGATTCTTTGAGGTGGGGTCAAGTTCAAGGCTGGCAGGTGGCAGTGAGGCAGGTGCACGTGCAGAGGCCTGTGGTTCGGACACCCGTGATTCCTAACCCGCCCTCGCTTGGGGTGGGCTGTTTTAAACCAGGAATGTTCTGGAAACTGCCGATTTATGGTGGTTATTGTGGAAGCTGGGGGTCAAAGATCAAGTTCTTGCTCCTGCTTCTTGGATCCATGTCCAGGCTTTGGGCCGTTGGTCAGCACAGTGACTTCTGCCGGCCCTGGGGATACGATAGTCTGGTTTGCTTAAGACCCTCCCATCTGCCAGCTTAACAGCTTAGCAGCTTGGGGGTGAGTACCAGATCCCCACCCTTTCTGGAGGATGTGGCCTTTTTTCTGTCCTCCTCGGACTGCTACAGGGCGTTCCTCACCTTCAGGTATCTGCTCAAGGGCCCGCCTTCCACTTTATCGGGCGGCTTAGGCAGGGTCCTGAGGTCTGGGCCGGCAGCAGGATCTGGGCTGGATGCTGACAGCCAGGACCGGCCGTACCCCTCCTACCTCAAGGCGGGTGAAGGTCATTTTTCTCTTAGGAAGGACTCTGTGATGCTGAAGTGGGGCAAATCATATGTGGGAAGGGACAAAAGGGGCAGAAAAGAATCTCAGCTTTTCAGCCTCATTCAAATCAAGAGGGCTGCGCTGGTCCTGGGTGACCAAGGCCAGGGAGGGGGCAGGTGGGCAGCTGAGCTTGGTTCCAGCCCCGCCCCCTGCACCCATCTCTGGGCCTCAGTTTCCCACCTGCAACATGAGGATCGGAGCTGCCTGGAGCCCATGCTGCCCTGGCAAGTTGGTAAGGCGGTCCCTGCCCGGCAGCTCCCAGCTTCCACTGGCACCCAGCCTCTGTGGACAGTGGGGATTAGCCGTAGTGGTGGCGGAAGCATGCAATCGATTCACAGATAAAGTAAGCACTCTTCAGGTGGCTGGTTGGCAGGAAAGCGGCAACTTGGCTTATCGATTAATCAGGTCTGGTTAGATGGTTCAGCAAAGGGCCACGACTTCCTCTGCTGCTTCTTTTCAAATTCCAGGTGGGAAAGCCCAGCTGTGCCAGGGAGCCAGAGAGGCAGGATGGGGTGGCAGAGGTAGCCATGGCCTGCCCAGACGATGCCCCTGGTGTTCCTGAGTAGGCACCTGGGGACCCAGGGCTCTCGGGTGCTGGGACTTCAGGCTGAACCTATTCTGGGATTTGCTCAGAATTTTATGACCCAGAGTCCACGGCGCCTCCCCCTATGGCCTGCTAATGATGTAGCTGAGATTTATTATTTGCGATGGGCTCCTTTCCTGTTGAGCAGTGAGCTAAGGGCTCACATGTATCTTAGTTAATCTATAGTCATTTGATTCCCCCATGATTAGTAAATCCCTAAGCCCCACAAGCTGGATCTCTGAGCAAGCCGGACCTGATCTCCACCCCCATAGACCCTTACCCACAGGGACAGCACTCCCCTCCACCTCGTGTTTTTAGATAAGGAGGCCGAGGTCAGCGGGCATAGGTAGACCTCACAGCTAAACTGATGCCAAATAGTCAAGATCCAACCCAGGAGTGCCCAGGCAAGCTCAAGTCTATCTCTGTGGAATCCAGAGGCCTTTTGGCACTGTGCTTGCTTCTAGCCCTGTCACTCATGTCAGCTATTTCCAGCTTCAAGGGGGACCTGGATGGGAGGGGGAGGCAGGAGCGGGCCTGCAGAGGCACCTGGCTCTGAGCTGGGGAGAGGGGGGCAGATGGAGAAGCCTGGGCCCCCGGGGATGAGGAACTGGTACAAATCAGATGGTGGGAGGAAGGGGGAGCAAGAACGACGGCCCCCAGGGCAGGGCTGGGAGGAAGAAAATGGCACATGGGGACTGCCGTCCGCCACCCGCCTCCCCTCCCTGCAGGACCAGGCCAAACAGCCTTGGAAGTCCTCCCCACTCTGGGTCTGAGATAAAGAGAATGGAAGAGGGAATCCCACCTGCTCCCGTTCCTGGAGGTCTGGGAGAGGCAGGTGCGATCTTCCCCTTGTACACACGGGGAACCTCAGGTGTGGACTGGGAGGGTGGCTGGCTTTATTTAACTGAGTGCGTCTGGGATGGCATCCAGATTTGAGCAGGAATGAGGTGGTGCTTGGAGCAGAGACAAAGGCCTGCTCCTCTCTCAACACAGTGTTCAAGGGCAGCCGGCCCTGCAGGCAACCAGCTTCAGACAGGCAGGCACACTCAGCCCCACTGCTGAGAGCTCTGGATCCTGTAAATTTGGGGGCAACACCCGGAGGCTTTATCATTACAAAGCTACTCCCAGGTTGAAGAGATGTGGACCCCCCCCCGCTCCAGGTCAAAGCATCATTAGACCAACCAGGGTTTGAATCCCTTCTGCATCACTGATTAGCTGGATCACCTAAACTTGTCTGGGCCTCAGTTTTCCCATCTGCAAAATGGAGATATAGTAAGGACCTCACCAGCTTGGGGTGAGGCTTGAATGAAATGATGTATTTGAAGAGCTTACCCTGGTGTCCCATTCCTCTGGCTAGGTGGCCGGAGAGAGGAGGAGAGACCAGTTATTGCCAGATACTCTGATGTTGTGAAAGAAGGCACGTAGCAGATATATAGAGAGATAGATAGAGGTAAAGCATCTGCCTACAATGCAGGAGACACAGGAGACCCAGGTTTGATCCCTGGGTTGGGAAGGTTCCCTGGAGGAGGAAATGGCAATCCACTCCAGTATTCTTGCCAGGAAAATCCCATGGACAAAGGAGCTTGGTAGGGTTGCAAAGAGTTGGACATGACTGAGCACGCATGCATAGATACAGATATATGAAATCTCTTGCTTTTTGAAATACTGCCACCGACTTCACAGTTCTTTGAAAATCCTGTGCAGGGAAACCACACCTGCAGCCCGGGCAGCTCCCGAGTGTGTCAGTGTGTCCTCTCTGCTCTGGGACGTCTCTGTCTTCTCACTGTCCTGGCAGCATAGCCGCCGCACTCGTAGCATTCCACAGGCACCTGGCAGGGCGGGGACCCTGGGATCTGAAATCAGGCAAACTCTGGCTAAACAGCCTCACTGATCCTGCTGACTCTGGGTCTGGGGCAGAGGCAAAGGGAGGTGTTCACTGCCTTAGTCTCACCCCCAGGCCCTGCCCTGGGCCTGAGGCCTCCACCCAGAAAACTCCTGAAGGCTCCAGGGAAGCCGTCCAGCTGGGCCTTAGTCAGCCAGGGACAGAAAAAGAAGAATGAGTTCCCCGTTCCTGGAGGTATTCAAGTCAAGCAGGGTGGTGTTGGTGGGAGATGGTGGAACGAGTTTCCTTCCTCAGATGAAGGTCCTCTGCACCTGATCTATACACCACTGATTAAGGGAACAGGAGCTATCGCTACCATTTGAGAATTGGGTGGGTGTTGGAATCCACCAGCTTCCCCAGATGCTGCTGGGGTCTGGCTTCTCATCCAAGGCCCGGGGCTGGCCAGCACCCGCCTGGTTTACCCCTCCGTTGGCCCCTTCCCCTTTCTTGCCTTCGTGTCTTCTTCCATAAGCGTCCTGTCCCTATTGATCACCCAGTAACTGGAGATGGACGGAACTTAGGACGAGAATAGAAACTGCAGGAGGGAAGAAGGCTTTGTGCACGTTGGTGGGGGGGCAGGGAGGGGAGGGAGGGGACCAGAGAGAGCAGAAGGCGGTCCACTCTTCATACGTTCTAGCCTCTTCCTCCGCTGACCCACAGGAAACATGAGCGAGAAGGGAAGCGTGTAGTTCTGTTCTGTCTGCACTGACCCTTGTAGCTCTGTGATCCCCACCGAGGTTGGGGGTGGGGCTTCCTCCTTCCATAATAATGACTGTCCTTGCTGAGCAGTTCTGATGGGCCGCGTGGCGTTCTAAGTCCTTTATGTGTGTCTCATTGATCCTGCCCCATGAGGGGCATCATCCCCAGCACACAGATGAGGAAACTGAGGCTTGGGAGGCTAAGTAAAATTTCCTTTCTTTCTTTCTTTCTGGCTCTGCTGGGTCTTTGTGGCCACATGTGGGCGAGTGGGGGCTCCTCTCGTGTCCGTGTGCAGGCTTCTCATTGCAGAGGCTTCTCTTGTTGCAGAGCACGGACTCTAAGACTCCAGCAGTTGTGGCATGTGGGCTCAGCAAGTGTGACTCTGGGGTCCTAGTGCACAAGCTCAATAGTTGTGGTGTGTGGGCCAAGTTGCTCTGGGGCATGTGGGATCTTCCTGGACCGGGGATCAAACCTGTGTGTGTCTCCTGGATTGGCAGGCAGACTCTTCACCACTGAGCCAGCAGGGAAACCCCTTGGAGACAGAAATAGATGAAGGTACCCCGTTAGGATGACTGTTGTCAGAAACACGGAAAACAGCAAGCGTTGGTGAGGATGTGGAGAAATTGAAACCCCTGTGTGCTGTCATAGGAGTGTCAAATGGCATAGCCACTGTGCAAAACAGTTTTGTTTGATTCCTCAAAAAATTAAACAATTCCCATACGATCCAGCAATTCCGCTCCTGGGTATACCCCAAAGAATTGAAAGCAGAGACTTGAACAGATATCTGAGCAACCATGTTCTTAGCAGCATTATTTACATGGGCAGAAGGTGGAAACAGCCCAAGTGTCCATCATTTGATGATGGAGTGACAAAAATGTGGTCTATACATACCAAGAATTAAGCATTGAAAAGGAAGGGTATTCTGACACCTGCGATAACCTGGATGACCCTTGTGGACTTTATGCCAAGTGAAATAAACCAGACACAGGACAGATACTTTCTGCATCCATATGTAAAGCACCAGGAAAAAGCAAATTCTTAGAGATGGAAAGTGGGATGAGGTTACTGGGTCGGGGAGAGGGGAATGGAGTTATTACTTAGAGGGTACAGAATTTCTCTTTGACATGTTGTAAGCGTTCCAGAGAAGTATTTTTTAAGGTAATTCCTTTGCTTTTTGTTTGTTAATTTTATTTTATTTTTGGCTATGCCACGTGGCTTGCAAGATCTTAATTCCCCAACCAGGGATTGAACCCGGGCCACTGCGGTGAAAGCTCGGAGTCTTAACCACTGGACCATCGGGGAATTCCCTGGAAAAGGATATTGATGGTAGCTGCACAATAATGTGAATGTACTTAATGTCACTGAGCTATACCCTTAAAACAGTAAGTCTTATATTATGTATAAGGGCTCCCCGGTGGCTCAGTGGTGAAGAATCTGCCCGCCAATGCAAAAGATGCAAGAGATGTGGGTTTGAGCCCTGGGTCGGGAAGATCCCCTGGAGGCGGAAATGGCAACCCACTCCAGTATTCTTGCCTGGGATATCCCATGGCCAGAGAGCCTGGCAGCCTATGGTCCGTGGTGTCACAAAGAGTGGGACACGACTTAGCGACTAACACGTGACATGTTGCATGTATTTTAGCACACACACACACACACACACGTGCAAGAAGTAGGTGGATGACTTCCATGTCAGACGGGCCAGGTGCGACTCCTGGCTCAGGGGTGACCCAGGGCAAGTGTCTCAGCCTGTCTGTGGCTCCTTTTCCACCTCCATAAAGTGGAGATAATACCACGGGGTTTAAATGAGATAAACCACGAAGAGGATCAGAGCCCTGGCTGGGCCACGGTAAACAGGCAGTAAGTGCTTGGGTCACCACTGCATCGGTAAAACACCAGGATCACACATTCCAGAGGTCCTTCTAGGGGCCCGTGGACCTTCAGGAGGGTGGGCTTTAAGGCTCCTGGTCTCCCAGAAGTACGTGCTAAGTGCTGTGTGGGTGTGCAGTCAGCCCAGGGGAGGGCCCTAGTTTTTATTCCATTTCCAAGAGGGTCCATGATCCCAAAACGTTTGGAGAGTCAGTTTTTTGTTTTACTTTCTATTTTTTTCAACCCAGTATGTGTGTTCCCAGCTCATTAGGGGAAGAGATTTGGTGAGATGCTGTTAACACCCTTTAACCAAACCTGCCAAGCCTCCTGAACCATTGCCTCCCACCAAAGTCAAGACATGCGCAATACTGCCGAGAAATGGGGTCCAGGTAGGGCTGTGCGGAGGATTGCGGGGCGGGCTCCACTGCCAAGTCTAGGAGGCGGACCCGGGGAGCATTTGCGTGCCTTTGGGCTGCTCTACCAGGTGGGGCCCCACCTCTCGTGGGAGGGGCAGGAAGGGGGTCCTGGGTTTGGTGGGGTCTCAGAAGATGTGGGGAGCCCTGCAAGTGAGTTAGGAATGGAGTCACCAACAGTGAAGCCTTTGAACAGCCCTGGGGGACACCAGCACCCCCCCTTTCTCCTGCTGAGCGAGGAGGATTTCCTTCTGAGAGTTTCATCACCGTTGTAGCACTTCACTCAACAAATATTTTTCAAAAATAAGCCAGACCAGCATTGGTCCTTTTTAAAAATGTCTTTACTTACTTATTTTTGGTTGCTCCAGGTCTTTGTCGCTGCAAGTAAGCTTTCTCCAGTTGCAGAGAGCGAGGCAGGGCGGGGCTAGTCTTTGATGCCCCGCAGGCTTCTCACTGGGCTGGCTTCTCTGGTTTCGGAGCACGGGCTGTAGGTACCCAGGCTTCAGTAGTCATAGCGCTGGGCTCAGCAGTTGTGGCATACGGGCTTAGCTGTCCTGAGACATGTGAGATCTTCCTGGGCCAGGGATCAAACCCGTGTCCCCTGCATCGGCAGTAGGATTCCCATCCACTGAGCCACCAGGGAAGTCCCCAACAAATGCTCCTAGTGGGCCCTTGTGTTAGTCCCCTAGGGCTGCCGTCCCCAGGTACCACACGCCAGGTGCACTGAAAACAGTAGAAATGTATTGACATGAGTTCTAGAAGCTTGAAGTCTGAAATCAAGGTGTCAGCAGGGCCGTGCTCTCCCTGAAACCTATTGGGGAGAGGCTGGCCTGTAACTGCGATGGGGAGCCAGCATCTTTGGCGTCCCCTGCCTGCAGATGGACAACCCCATCCTTTCTGTCTTTGTGTGGTACCTTCTCTCTGCTCTCTGCCTCCATAGTGTTCTCCATGTGTCTCCTCTTCTTAGAAGGACAGCAGTCAGGTTGGGCTAAGGGCTCATCCTACTCCAGCATCGCCTTATCTTAGTTTATACCTTGATCACACCTGCAAAGACCCTATTTCCACATCAGGTCAGAGTCACAAACACCAGAGGTTAGAACTTCAATCTGTCTTTCTGGGAGACACAATTCAGTCCATAGCAATAGGTATTATGTGTCCAACACAGTCAGGCACTTTGTATCCAACGGCCTCATGGGGTTTACAGTCCTGTCCGTCTAGTCAAGGCTATGGTTTTTCCAGTGGTCATGTATGGATGTGAGAGTTGGACTGTGAAGAAGGCTGAGCGCCGAATAATTGATACTTTTGAACTGTGGTGTTGGAGAAGACACTTGAGAGTCCCTTGGACTGCAAGGAGATCCAACCAGTCCACTCTAAAGGAGATCAGTCCTGGGTGTTCTTTGGAAGGACTAATGCTAAAGCTGAAACTCCAGTACTTTGGCCACCTCATGCAAAGAGTTGACTCATTGGAAAAGACTCTGATGCTGGGAGGGATTGAGGGCAGGAGGAGAAGGGGACGACAGAGGAGGAGATGGCTGGATGGCATCACCGACTCAATGGACGTGAATCTGAGTGAACTCCGGGAGTTGGTGATGGACAGGGAGGCCTGGCGTGCTGCGATTCATGGGGTCGCAAAGAGTCGGACACAACAGAGCGACTGAACTGAACTGAATCAGAAATAAACAAACGAAACACCATGGGTGACTCAGGTTGCTGGGAAGGTAGCAAACGGAAAAACAGGAAGGGTGGCTGGGAGAAGACTGACCTGACGTCAGGGCTCAGGTGGTGGGGAACGCCCCCTGCAGAGGCAAGGAGGGCAATTTTGGTCAACGGTCCCCTAAGATATCCACCTGTCAAAGGGAATTTCAGTCACTTCCAGTTTGGGGCAACTATGAATAGAGCTGCCTTGAATACTCATGTGAAAGATTGGGAGTAAGCATTAGCTTTCATTTCTCTTGAGTGAATCCCCGGGTATGGGATGGTGGGTTCATATGATAAGTGTGTGTTTAACTTTCTAAGAAACTGTGGATCAGTTTTCCTGAGTGGCTGTCCCCGAAGAGGAAGACAGAGTTCTGTTTGCACCTGTTGCTATGAGATGCCCTTGAGATTGGTGCCTCTGGACAGGCAAGCCTGAAGGGCAGGCAGCACTGGGCACCAGGAGTCCTGGGCTTTGTGATGACACCTGACACCACCGGGGGGGTGTGAGGCTCTGAAACAGAGGAGGAAGACAGGGCTGACTGGGGATGGAGCCTGGGAAGCTAGACAGCGACGGCAGGACACAGAGAATGAGGAGCCACAGGGGAGGAAATCTGGAAGGACAGTGCCCCAAAGCCCAGCAGGAGGAGTGGGTACGGGGGCAGGGGCATCAGTGCCCAGTGTCGCTATGGGGTCCAGACAGAGGACAGGAAGGTGGGTCCATGGACTTAGCAATAGGGAGATCAAAGGTGGCCTTGAAGGGGCAGGTTTGGGGGAATCGGGGATGGAGGCCAGGTTGACTGGATTCCAGGGTGAATGCAGAAAATTTTTAAAGAATGAGTGAGGAGTAGGAAAACAAAAAGGCAGTGCTGATAAGGCTTTCAAGAAATTTGACCCTGAGAGGGAGCAGGGAAACAGGGCACGAGCTGATGGGGAGTCTGGAGGAAAGAGAAGATTCTTCCTAAAGAGAAGGAGGGACCGCAGCACCATTTCTAAGGATCCCGTATCCTCATGGCAACCAAGAGCTGTCATCCTCCTGGCTCCAAGGTCTCTCTGAAATGAGTCAGTGGCGGCCCACCTGGGTGTCAAAGAGAAGCCTGCATTTGAATTCAGACTCTTTCATTTGCTAGTTTGTGGCCCAGATCAAGTCTCTTCAATTTCCCTGGGCCTCAGTTTCCCCATCTGTGAAATGGGACCCTGTCGTTTTGAGAACTGTCTTAGAATTGCAGCTCAAGACCCGACGACATGCAGCAGGTGCTCAGGAGATGGGTGCCCCTGTCACTCATGAGGAGTCAGTACGTGGTCAGGGGAACCAAACCCCCTTTCTACGGATACATCGCTCATGTGGAGGACCTGCTGTAGCCAAGATGAATCCCTGGATCTCTGCTCCTGTCTGGCTCTCTGCCCCACCTGCTTCATGAGTCATTGGATGTGCAGGAAAGAGAAACTTATTTTCATGTTAGAGGTAGTGACCTTGGAAGAGCATTAGTGCCAACAGCATCTCAGGGAGTGTGGAGGACCAGGCAGGCTCCTGTGCCCCGCCCCCAGCCTGGTGGTCCGTAGGATCTATGTAGCTGTATCTGGGGCTAATGAAGCGTGGGCCGGACAGACAAGGCTGGGCAGGGGAAATCCACCTGGGGAAGAGGCAGGTCGATTGCAGGCTAATTGCGAGGTCCTGTTCTGCTGCCGCCCTGGCTTGGCTGCCTCTCTACCCCTTAGCAGAGGGAGCCTGGCGGGGGGCGCATTTTAAAGGCTCACTGGCACACACGCCCACATCAAGCACGCTTCAGACTCACTGGTGCTCCCTTATATGTACCCCTCCAGGCCGCACACATGTGCAGCCCCACCTACACACGGGAATCTGCTTCCACACACATCAGTCACAGACCCATCACACGCCCCACCGCCGCCGTGCACCCGGCTCACAGAAGCCGACCCGGAGGACGGAGCTGGGGCTTTCTCAGCAGCCCAGGGTCATCAAGGAGCCTCGGCCGGCCTGCTCCGGCCTTGGGGAGTCTGGGGGCCTCTCCCCCCATTTGCAGTTGCCTCCTTCCACTCTGGGGAAATGCCTACCTCTAGATCCCGCCCCCTTTTTTGTTCATTGAAGTATAGTTGATTTACAGTGTGCTGATTGCTCGTGTACGGCAACGCGGTCCAGTTAGGCGTCTGTATACACGTTGTAAGCGTGTTCTTTCTCATTACGGTTTCTCATAGGCTATTTAGAGTTTCTCACAGGATACTGAATGTGGTCCCCTGTGCTATACGGTAGGCGCTTGTGGTTTATCCAGCCTGTATATAAAAGCTTACATCTGCTCACCCCAGCCTCCTCCTGCATCTTCCCCTAAGCCCCTCCCCTTTGGCAACAAGTCTGTTCCCTCTGCCTGTGAGCCTGGTTCGGTGTCATAGACGCGTTCGTGTGCGTCATGGTTTAGATTCCACGTGTAAGTGGCTTCATCTGGCGTTTGTCTTTCTCCTCCTGGCTCGCTTACTTAGAGCGATCATCCCTAGGTCCATCCGTGCTGCGCGTGGCGTGATTTCGCTCCTCTTCTCTGCGGGCAGTGCCCCGCTGTGAACATCCGCCACGCCGCCTTCGTCCGTTCCTCTGTCGACGGATGTTTATGTTGTCCCGTGTCTTAGCTGCTGTAAACACTGCGTGTATCTTCTTGACTTACAGTTTCATCTGGGTGTGTGCCCAGGAGTGGGATTGCTGGCTCATATGGCAGCTCTATTTTTAGCTTTCTGAGGACCCTTCATACTGTTTTCCATAGTGACTACACCAACTTACATTCCCCCCAGCAGTGTAGGAGGGTTCCCTTTTCTCCACACCCTCTCCAGCATTTGTTACTTAGAGACTTTTTGATGACGGCCATTCTGACCAGTGTGACCACCTCTGGATTCCTACCCAGCCCTCCCCCAGCCCGTCAGCCTGAGCATTTCTTACGTGGACCCATCACCACCCCTGCCCCCCCAGAGAGGGACACACCCTCCATCAGGATCTTGCCTGGGGAAATGACTGGCCCACCCCCTTCCACGCAGAAGTTTTCTCCAAACCCAAACCCAGTCACACCACTTCCCAGAACAGTGCCCTTCAGTGGTCCCCCGTTGACCTTAGAAACTCCGTCCCCATGGGCCACAGACCCTTCCTCCCACCTCCCTGGGCGTGCTGGGTTCTGCGTTCTGGCAGATCAGCCCCCTGCCCGCAGCAGGGTCCCTCTGACTTGCCTCTGAGCTGTTCCTTCTTCCTGGGACACAGCCTGCCCACCCTCACCCCTGCTGTCTGGCAGACTCCTCATTCCTCAGGGTTTGGCTCAGAGAGCACCTCTCTGGGGCCCCCAGAGGCTGGGATCTGGGTGGCCCTCCTCTGTGCCCCCTTCTCCGGCTTTCTAGAAGAGCAGCTGTACCACTGTGCTATCCCAGCTGCAGCCACGCTTACAGCCAGCTGTGTCCCCTTCCCCACCCCGAGCTCTGAGCTCTGCAAGAACAGGTCTGGGTCTGTGTTCCCGACCTGTAAGACTGTAAGGCCAGCACCGAGGACCCAGGAGCCGGGCTGTGTATTTGGGTAGTTCATTCATGAACGAGTAAACTTATTTACACAAACAGATGGGCCTTACCATCAGTAATTCTTTCAGAGAGGGGTGCATCTGGAATCTGGGAGCCAGGAGGTGAGGCAACAAAGGCAATGGGCTTGCGGACACCCACCCCGTCCCTCCAGCCCCTCTGCTTCCACAGCACACTCAGCGCACCTCATGTTTCTCCTCTCCCCCCACCAGGTCTGGCCCTTCCCTCCAGGCTGCTGGGCTCTCCCACAGGCGAAGAGATGATGTTGCTTTAGTCCAGCCCGGTCACACACACACACCGTGTCTCCCCCAAGCCACATGCCCGAGTTCCCCCAGCACCCTTCTCTCAGCTTCCTGCTGGTCGGAGCTGCCTCTGGCCTAATAATGGGTAATAGGATTTATCAGTGGACTGGAGGAGGTGATGTCCGTTAAAGCACTTAATACAAAAGGACTTTGCACAGAAGCCCAAATCAGATTTGGCCAATGAATTTGATTGCAGGCCTGACTGCGTACCAGGAGACCCAGCAGCCAGCATTTATCCACATCGCCCTGAGAGCGCCGGGTCACACCAGGCAGCCGAGGTCTCGCACACCCGCGCCCTGCAGCTCGGCACTCAATCCCCCTCTTCTCGGGGTCTCAGGCCCTGACTCGCACTGTTTTGACCCAGATGGCTCAAGTTCTCTGGCATCCAGGAGCCCTCTTCCTGCTCCCACTCCACAAATTCTCTCTGAGCCCAGTATCCCTTACCTGGGATCCCCAGCTATCCTCATCACTCGTCACCTCTTGTATTTTATATTTTGGCCGTCATACTGTTTGGCTTGTGGGATCTTAGTTCCCCAACCAGGAATTGAACCCAGGCCCTTAATAGTGAGAGCATGGAATCATAGCCACTGGACTGCCAGGGAATTCCCTATTTTATTTTTATTTCTTGGCCGCACTGTGCAGTATGTAGGGTCTTAGTTCCTCTACTAGGGATCCGACTCTCACCCCTTGCATTGGAAGCGTGGAGGCTTAACCACTGGACCAGCGGGAAGCTCCCCCTCATCCCCTCTTGATCCATCCTCTCCAGGCATTCTCCTGACAATTTCTTGCTTCCTTGATGCATGCCAGTCTCTCCCTGCTGGTGTGTACCAGCCAAGAACACGGTCTCTCCCTTAACCCCCTAAAGGTCTTGACACCCCCAGGCCACAGGGATCCATCACTAGTGGACTTGGCCCCTGGGGCGAGTCAGTGAGAATGGCCACGTACAAAGGGGACACTTCAAAGAATGGCCGTTAGCCAGCAATGACCCCGAGATCCGGCCGTTGGCCTGGGCCACCTGCTGCCTGGGAGGGACAGCCCCTGGACCACGTCTCTCATGAGCCCCCAGCCCCCTCCCATGGCCTCCCATTCCTCCCTGGGGTCCAGGCCCCCAACCCCAGATGCATGAGCCCTTCCGCGAGGGGCGTGCCCTTCGCAGGGTCAGCCTTCTCCCCCACGTGTCCACCCTCACCTGCTAGCGTCTCTAGGCCGGCGGAGGCGTGGCGTTTGCGTCCCTGTACACCCAGCAGCCCACTGCAATCTTTCTCCCCAAACAAAAGAACAGTCTTTCCCCAGAGATAAATGCTCTCTCTGGCAAGAGAAACGGGAAGACACTGCTGGTGGCTTTAAAATAGAAGTTTGTTTCTAGCAACTCTAGCCTTCAAGGTGTCAGAAATACGCCCATCCTTCCCCAGAAGGCTCCATATGCAATGACGTTCAGACAAGTGGTAAAAGAAGTGGGGGAGGTGCCAGGCAGAGGGGAGCAATTACCAAGGACCCCCTGGGGTCCTGGGCTCGCCTGTGTGCCCCCGACCTGGACACCCCCGTGAGTGCCCTGAAATCCCGGCAGGGTTGATGGTTGAGGGGGGCCAGTCCCGCCCCCTCCTCCCCTCCCACTTCCAAGCACCCAGATCTCTTGTTCACCCAAACTCACCGCTTCCCCCTCTTTCCCCCAGAAACCGATGACATCACTCTTTCCGGTCTTTCCGGCAGCCAGGAGTTGACCTACATTCCTCCGCCCTCCTGTCTGGGAGGCTCTCCAAGCCCCCGGCTTCTCTCACCCTGAGAAGGGGAGGGCCCAGCTCACGATTTTCATGGAGCCCCAGTGCCAGGCCCGTGTCCAGATGGCGCTCCCGCCAGCAGCTCCCGGGCACTGCCTGCCCCTCCCTGCAGGGCAGGGCGCACTGGCGCCTGGCACGGGCTGGTGCCCCTGCCGTCCTGACGAGAGCTTCGTGCTTTGAGCGGCTGTCAGGCCCCCAGCCAGGCCCAGCGGGTGGACGGGATGGGGTGAAGTCCGCGTGTCAGTCTCCTCCTGGCAAGAGCAGGGCACGTTTCCCTGAGAACTTGGGTTGTGTGTGATGGCCTGCTCCAGGAGGTGAGGCTCAACCCTGCCTCCGGTCCCTCCTGGCCCTCCCCTGGGGCTCGTTAGGGACTCATCAACTGGAGAACAAGAAAGGACTTAGGGACTTAGGCGGGGAGGCAGCTGTGTCCCCCTCTCTGGAGGGCGGGCGGGCAGGCAGCCAGACCAGCTTGCGGTGGGTGGGTGGGCAGAGACATCTCAGGCCAGGCCTTGAAAGGGATCGGGGGTTGGGCGGAGGGCCGGGGTTCACCATGAGGGTGAGCAGGGGTGGCAGGTGGGGCTGCCGGATGAATGCAGGCTGCAGGGCCAAACCTGAATTTCAGATAAGCCACAAGTATTAATAGTGTTTTTAGTGCATGGGACATGCGGGCAAAGCTTGTTTTATTGCTCTTGCTTTATTGAACCTCGAAGATACTGTGTTTTTCACAAATTGAAGGTTCGTGGCAGCTCTGCATCAAGCAAGTCAGTTGGTGCTGGTTTTCCCACACCGTTTTTAGGGCTTCCCTGGTAGCTCAGCTGGTAAAGAACCCGCCTGCAATGCAGGAGACCCCGGTTTGATTCCTGGGTCAGGAAGATCCCCTGGAGAAGGGATAGGCTACCCACTCCAGCATACTTGGGCTTTGCTTATGGTTCAGCTGGGAAAGCGTCTGCCCGCAATTAGGGTTAGGAGACCTGGGTTCGATCCCTGGGTTGGGGAGATCCCCTGGAGAAGGGAAAGGCTACCCACTCCAGTATTCTGGCCTGGAGAAGTCCATGGGATCGCAAAGAGTAGGACACGACTGAGCGACTTTGGCGTCCTTGCTCACTTCAGGTCTCTGAGTCACGGTTTGGTAATTCTTGCGCTATTTCAAACTTTTCTTATTATTACATTTGTTGTGGTGATCATCGGTCTGTGATCTTACTACTATGACTCACCAAAGGTTCAGATGAGGGCTGGCATTTTTCAAAATGTAGCATTTCTTTAGTTAAAAGCTGTACATTTTTGTAGGCACAATGCTGTTGCGCAGTGAACAGACTACAGTATAGGGTAAAGATTAACTTTTTTTTGGCCACTCGGGGTCTTCATTGCTGTGCACGGGCTTTCTCTGGTTGTGGTGAGTGGGGTCTACTCTTCGTTGCGATGTGGGGTCTTGTTGCAGAGCAGTCCCTTCAGAACGCTATTCTCTAAGCCCCCAGTCTTCCAGTGGTTGCCGCTCTCAGGCTTAGCTGCCCCTCGGCTTGTGGGATCTTCCCAGACCTGTGATCAAACCTCTGTCCCCCACATTGGCAGGTGGACTCCCAGCCCCTGGACCACCAGGGAAGTCCCTGCACTAACGTTTATATTCTTCGAGAAACCAAAAGTATCATGTGACTCCCTTTATTGCTGTATTTGCCTCATTGGTCTGGAACTGAACCCACGGAATCTCTGAGACCTGCTTAAACTTGAAAATTATTTCCTGTTTAACTGGAATTCAAGTTTAACCAGGGATTCTCTATTTTTATTTGCTGAATCTGGTAACCATAGGGACAGGAGGCCCTTCAGGGAAGTGACTCTAAGACACTGGGCATGTTCCCCTGGTGGGGGCCCCCAGGGACCCAGAGAACAAGTCAACTGATGGGGGGCATTTGTGCTGGCTGCCAAGAGGGGGTCTAGGGTAGGGTGCTGGCAAGGCAGCTCGGATGAGGGGAACTGTCCCATGGAGCTGGGCACCTGTCAGATAAGGACAGTCTTTGTTCCTAGGAATCCACAGATTCTCACTGATACCACTTGTGGGCCATTACAAGGGCAACACAGCTGGCGTGTATGGAAGGCTGGCTATGTGCCTGACCCTGTGCTGAGCACTGCCCCCATGCCAGCCCATCCTCATCCTCTCATGCGCGGCCCTATGGGAGCTGTCAAGTCCCCAGTTTACCAGGAGATGAAGACCCTGAGGCTGGCTGCCCGCCCCCACGCTGCTCCAGCCAAGGCGCTGCTTGGCCTTCCACGCGAGGTGTTGCGCAGAGAGCTTCTGTGCAGCATCTGCCCCCTCCCGTCCTTTCTTCCTCCGTCATTCAGCCCCTCTTGATTAGAGCCCACTGTGTGCCAGATAACTCAACAGTATGTTAGGCCCGCGAACAACTGAATATTAGAAAAGTCGAAAAGCTAAGATGTAACTCAGCCCTTCCGTTTGCAGTTGGAAGGTCTGAGGCCGGGAGAAGTGACTTGCTCAAGGTCACCTGGGCGAAACCGGAGCAGGGAATCGGCTTGGCGCTCTGGCTGCTGACTCAGCACCTCTGCCCCTCCCCCACCCCCTTTCTTACCAATCCACCCCTGCCGCCGTCCGCAGGGTCAGAGCCCTGGCATTCTGTGATGGGACGGGCAGCAGATCCTGATGGGCGGGGTGGGGTGGAGGGGGCACTGCTGGCCAGGGGCAGGTCCCGTGGGCTGGCCGGCCTTGCCCTGTCCCTTTTGTTCATTATTAAATAATGCTTCCTGATGGATGAGCCGAGAAGTGCTGTGTAGCGGGGTCAGGTGGCTCAGGCGATGGTTTTCTGGTGAGACTGATGGCTCTCAAAGGTCAAATTCAGAAAGCAATTCCTTGGGAAAATTGATCCCATGGATGCAGGAGAAATGTCTGGGCCAGAGGTGCAGCCAGGAGTCTGGACCACCTGCCTCGCTCCAGATGTAGGCAGCGGCTGGTGTTGGGACAGAGGCAGGAAAGGCAGTTTCTTTCTCCTGCATTTCCTTGGCCAAGGCTGGGCCTCAGAATTGGTGATGGGCTTGGGAGGATCAGCCCAGCGGCCCTCCCCCCGGCCTTCATCATCCAGGTGGAATCAAGGTAAGGGGAGTGCTGAGAGACACGGGGAGGAGAGTGGAGATGAAACCCGAGTATTGCACCCAACAGTTCTGGGTTCAAATCCAGCCTCTTCCACCTAGAGGCCTGGGGTGACTTGTGGCACTTGACCTACCACAATCTTACTTCCTCACCTATAGAATGGGAAGAGTGATGCCTTCCAGGTTTTCACAGGGATTCAGTTAATAATGCAAGATTTTTCTCCCACTCTGTGTGTTTTTTCACTTTCCTGATGGCTTCCCCCTGAAACACAAAAGTATGTAATTTTGATGAAGTCCAGGGTCTCTATTTTTTCTTCTGTGGCTTGTACTTTTGGTGTCACGTGTAAGAAACCATTGCTTAATCCAATGTCTCAGAGATTTACCCCTGTTTCTTTTTCAGTTATCTAATTTTAGCTCTTACATATAGGTCTTTGATCAATTTTGAGTTAAGTTTTGTTGATGGCATGAGGTTGAGTTCTAATATTAGTCTTTAGCATAAGGATATCTCAAATGATTTGTTTACTTACTGATCTTTTTTAATGAATACACTTTTAAATTTTGGCCTCACTTAGACAATAGTATTTCTGAGACTCCCAGGTTTGGTGAATTTATCCCTTAAAAAATTACTGTGTAATCAAAGTGAAAGTCGCTCAGTCGTGTCTGACTCTTTGCAACCCCAGGGACTATACAGACCATAGAATTCTCCAGGCCAGAATACTGGAGTGGGTAGCCTTTCCCTTCTCCAGAGGGTCTTCCCAACCCAGGGATCGAACCCAGGTCTCCCACACTGCAGGTGGATTCTTTACCAACTGAGCCACAAGGTAAGCCCCAGAATAATAGAATGAGCAACCTATCCCTTCTCCACGGGATCTTCCCAACCCAGGGATTGAACCCAGGTCTCCTGCATTGCAGGCAGATTCTTTACCAGTTGAGCTATCAGGGGAGCTGTGTAATAAAAACTAAACAAAAACTATTAAACTGTTTTGCAGTTCATACTCACATTTCTCCCAACCATCTCGCGTGGTCCACTTTGGGAGATGACGCTAATCACAATGAACACTGGGACAAAGGAAGTGTAGCAGGGGCTGACAGAGGCAGGATCATGAAAGGCCTGCCTGCAGAAGGGGCACTGGGCCTTGAACTTGACACTCTCATTAGATGTTAGCTTTAGGAGAAAGGAGCAGAGCCTGGCAGCGCACCCAGCAGAAAGACGGGATGTGCAGAGGTCCAGAGGAAAGCGGGGTCGGAACCGTGGTGGACAGAGACAGCGAGAGACAGAGACATGGAGAGACACAGAGGGATATAGAGAGAGCCAGAAAGGTGAAGCCCCACCCCACCCCCCCACACACACACGCACACACACACAGGCAGCCTCACCCGAGCTCCCTGCACAGGTCAGGAAGTCTGAGCAGCAGCTCCACTGACTGGGTTCTCTTTCTGTGCCAGTCCTGGTGGACTTTCCCCCACGCCGTGTGGGCTCCTCCTGGCAGCCCTGCCCAGCACGGAACTTCTCTCCATACTCATTCCAGAGCTCAACCAGGGAGGCAGAGAAGCCAAGACACCCTCTGGGAGATGAAGATGGTGGGAGGGGATAGCCAGCGTAGGGCGGGGCAGAGCCGGGGTCAGGGAGAAATGTCTGGGTTTGGATCCGGAGTGGCCTTTAAACTGCATGACCTTGGACAGGCTTCTCCCTGCCTGTATCTCTCACCCCTGCCAGGCCTGCCCAGCTCTCACATTCTGTGACTCTCATCTATTGTAATTACAATACACTTCTCAGATTCAGCTGCCCTTTAACAAATTTTTAACAAGCCAAGGTCAGTGTGATCACCCAAAGTTAAGATGGCAATCTTTTCTTTCTGTAGCTGATATCTAAAAATATCTGATCTTCGGGCCAGAGGCATGGTGTACACTCCACACAGCTGGGGTGTTCCTGTCCAGCTAGCTCCATGGGATGTTAAACAGGAATTCAGATGAAAAAAATTAAAACCTTCCGAGGCCAAATATGTTTTGCAAACTTTAGTTAGACAATGTCAGCAGGTTTCTTTCCTACAGGACTTGTCAGAGCCTTTGATGTGCTAATGTACACTAGGACTCTGGGTGAAAAAGTGAAAGTGTTCATCACTCAATCATGTCCAACTCTTTGTGACCCTATAGACTGTAGCCCTCCAGGCTCCTCTGTCCATGGGATTTCCCAGGCAAGAATACTGGAGTAGGTAGCCATTTCCTCCAGCAGGAGAACTTCCCAACCCAGGGATCAAACCCAGGTCTCTTACGTTGCAGGCAGAACAGATTCTTTACTGTCTGAGCCACCAGGGAAGCCCTGGGCGGAGGGGCCAATCAGGGAGCGGGAAGGACAGCGTTAGGAGAGCATCCTATGTGTTGACCAATAAGATTGAAACACAGAATCTTTCTTTGCCATGGATCATCTTTGGGTCTAATGTTTCCAGGAAGAAGGGTCCCCAGTGCCAACTGGGGCCTGCCCAACCCTCTTAGTGCCTTTCCCAGAACCTAGCATATAGTAGGCCCACAGTACTCGTGTGGTAGTAGATTGGAGCTCCAGAGAAACAGGGAACAGACTTTCTCAAGCTCCGTGTATTTCAGCTTTGTGCTGCAGTAAAACCTGACAGGGCCAGGGTGCAAGGAACATGAAGTTAAAACAGCATAGTCTTTCACGCCAGCTGATGCATCAGAATTCTAGTCCAGAGAATTCAGCGGACATCTGTGGACCCGGGCACTGAGAGTCATGAGCGTCACGTGGGGCGATGGCTTCTCAAACAGGACCCTGATAGACCTGCTTCTCCTCCTGAGAGGAAAGACCGGTGTGAGCTCAGGAACCAGCCTGATTTCAGGTTTCAAATCTCATCTGTTTCCTGCTCACCAAAGTGACCTGCTCACTGTAGAGGATGTAGGAGACATGCAAAGTGACACGGAAGGAAATCACTTACAATCCCATCCCCTCCCTCCCTAGACAGCCACACGAGTACCGAGATGCGTTGTCTGCTGGCGTTCCAGGTGTGAAGTCACACGCAATCAGGAGCTGACTATAGTCCGATGTGTGTGTGCATGCTAAGTCGCCTCAGTCATGTCCCACTCTTTGTGATGCTATGGACCATAGCCCACCAGGCTGCTCTGTCTGTGGGGTTCTCCGGGCAAGAATACTGGAGTGGGTTGCTATGCCCTCCTCCAGGGGGTCTTCCCCACCCAGGGACCACACCCAAATCTCTTAGTCTCCTGCATTGGCAGGTGGGTTCTTTACCATTCATGCCCCCTGGGAAGCCCATAGTCTGATAATAATCTGCTTGGGCCGCCATAATGGAGTCCCACAGAGTGTGGGGCTTTAACTACAAACACTCATTTATTCCCTCACAATTTTGGAGGTTAGAAGTCCAATATCAAGATGCCGGCAGGGTCAGTTTCTGGTGAGACCCCTCTTTCTGGCTTGCGGATGGTCTACTTATCACTGTGTCCTCACATGACAGAGAGAGCTCTGGGGTCTGTTGCTCCTCTTATAAGGGCACTAACCCTATGCGATTAGGGCCCCACCCTTCTGACCTCATTTAACTTTAATTTCCCCTCCAAGGACTCTGTCGGACATGACTTGCTCTGTCGTGTCTTACTCTTTGCGACCCCACGGACTGTAGCCTACCAGCCTCCTCCATCCACGGGATTTCCCGAGAATACTGGAGATGGGTTGCCATTTCCTTCTCCAGGAGATCTTCCTGACCCAGGGATTGAACCCGGGTCTCCTGCACTGTAGGCAGACGCTTTACCATCTGAGCTATAGGGAAGTCCAAGGACTCTGTCTCCAAATACAGCTGCATTGAGTATTAGGGTTTCAATGTATAAATTTGAGAGTGACACAGTTCGGTCCATAGCACTATAATACATACAATTGGTGTCCTACTCTTTTACAATCCGTATTCTATCCCATATTCACCTCTTGGACTCCAGAGCTGGATATCTCTGAGTTCCAGTCCCGGTCAGTTTTGGGCAGCCCTGTGACTCTGGGCAAGATGCTTAATCTCTCTGAGCCTCCGTTTCCTCGTCTTTAAAGCGAAGGTGACGGTGATACCAGCTCTGGTAGCCATTCAGAGGCCAAATGAGATGCCCGTTGGCGCACAGCAAACACTCACTAGTTTTGGTCTTTTCATTTGTATTAGGAACATTTCCCAGGGCTTGAAATAGCCTCTGACAACAAAATGTTTAGTCGCTAAGTCACGTCTGACTCTTTTGTGACCTCATGAACTATAGCCTACCAGGCTCCTCTGTCCATGGGATTTCCCAGGCAAGAATACTGGAGTGGGTTGCCATTTTCTTCTCCAGGGGATCTTCTTGACCCAGGGATCGAACCCAGGTCTCCACAATGCAGGCAGATTCTTTACCACTGAGCCACCAGGAAAGAAATATTTAATGGCTTTATATACAGCATGGCTGTATCTAATTTCCATAACCATCCTGCAAGATGATCTGATGTCAGAGAGAAGTTATAAGAAGGAAGGCAGGGACTTGTCTGGTGGTCCAGTGGTTAAGACTCTGAGCTTCCACTGGCAGTGGGGTGTACGAGTTCAATCCCTGGTCCAGGAACTAAGATTCGTCCCGCTGTGCAGTCCAAAAAAGAAAAAGTTCTTGAACTGAATTAAAATGAAAATGTAACGTATCAACAGAAAATTATTAAAATTAAAAAATATATTTATTACAAAAGGCAGCTCTGACACTTCTGAAGCAGCAGGCAGCAGGTTAACTCAGAGCTGCAGGGCTGCTAGAAGCCTGGCAAGCAGCTCCCCCCGGTTTGGGATCCTTGCCCTGGAAGGGCAGCCTCACAGCGGTGCCCCAGTCAGATGGAGACAAGGAGGGTAGGAGTGGGTGGGGGCCGTGAGAGCCAGGATGAAGGATCTGGCAGGACAGATTTATGAGGCGGGAAGACGCAGGAAGTTAAATATTCATCATGTGGATAAGCAGAGGCTAAGGGGGGGACACTCCATCTAGGAGGAGCGTCGCTGAGTGGCAGGCGAGGTGTGAAGAGGAGGGGGAATCATGAGCTGAAGTAGAAATGCTGGGTAAGCTTTCAGCAAACAGTCTTAGAGACTCTGGGAGCCAGTGATGGGGAATGTTGCCCACTCTGGGCATCACTGGTGGGATGCAGGTGCCTCTACCCTCGTCCAGGCCACTGCCCTCTGCTGCCAGCGGGCACGGCTTCCTCCCTGCCGCCCCCCACCCCACTATGCCCGGGCTCTGGTCTCCCAGAAAAAGCATCCTTCATGGAGCCGCCACGATGACATATAAAATGCGAGCCAGAGCAGGACACCTCTGACCTTCCCAGGGCTTCCAGAACAGAATCCAGCCTCCATGTCAGGTCTGGCCACCTCCTCCCCTCTTTCATCTCATCTCATCTCAGACCTCATTGGTTGAGCTCTTCTTGGCCCAGGGATGTCTTCCCTCGTGTTCTTGTCTCCTCCAGAAGGTTCTCGCCTCTTTGCCTGAGTAACTCTTTATGCTCTTGCAGGTCTCAGATTTAAATTGTTCTTCCTGGAAGCGTGTCCTGCTCCCCACTCAGACTGAGACCCTATGATCCCCTCTCCTTTATGGAACACATGGGCACCGATGACAGCTGACATTGATGTTTAATTAAGATTTGCGTGATTATTATTTTAAGATTAGGTCTTTGTGGAGTTTTAGGTTTACAGAAAATTGAGTGGATTGCACAGAGGACTCCTAATACCTAGGTTATTAACATCTTGCTTTCCTGTGATGCCTTGGTTACAGTTGATGAACCGATACTGATACGTCATCGTCAACTCAAGTCCAGCTGACGTTAGCGCTCTGTCCTGATGCTGTCTGGGTTCTGTGGGTTTTGACAAATGCATAACGTCTTGGGTCCACCATGACAGTGTCATACTGATCACTCCACTGCCCTTCAAATCCCTTGGGCTCCACCTATTAATCAGCTCCCTGCCCTTCCCCCACTGCTGATTTTTTTTCCTTGTCTCCCTGCTGGACGCCATGCTCCATCAGAATAAGGACCCCATCTGCTTTATCAACCATTGTACTTACCATTCCCAGCTCAGAGTCTGGCACATAACAGGTGCCCTATAAATATTTTTCTTTGCTTATTTTAATAAAAGAAAATTCTACCAAACATGTTATTCTGCTTTTTACAAATATTGACAATATATCTTGGAAATCTTCCCACATCAGAATGTAGAGCACTCTTTCTCTCTCTTTTATTACAGAGGTTTTCCAACATGCATACAAAAATAGAATCTACTGTAATGAACTGCCACATACCTGTCACCCAACTTCAGCAGTTAACTCATAGCCTTTCTTGTTTTGTCTGCATCTCTCCCCATGTTCTCCCTTTCTGTGTTATTATGAAGCAGATCCCAGCCATCAGATCACTTCATCTGTAAATATTTGTGTGTCTCTAGAGATAAAGGCTTTTAAAAATATAATCACAATACCATCACTGCAGTTAATAAACATTAATTTAACGTTGGGCTTCCCTGGCGGCTCAGATGGTAAAGAACCCACCTGCAATGCAGGAGACCCAGGTTTGATCCCTGGGTCAAGAAGATCTCCTGGAGAGGGGAATGGCTACCCACTCCGGTGTTCTTGCCTGGAGAATCCCATGGACAGAGGAACCTGGTGGGCTACAGTCCATGGTGTCGCAGAGTCGGACACGACTGAGCAACTAACACACAATTTAATATCACCAAATGTGGTTAGTGTTCAGACTGTCTCACAAATACGCTTTGTTTATCGGAGTTTAGGGGTTGTTTGAACCAAGGCCCAGATGAGGTCCAGTCCTGCCCTTGGTTGCTTTGCCCTTGAGGTTTTTCTTGATCTGGGTTCCTCTTTCCTCTGTATCAAGTTTTGCCCCGCCTTGCAATTCATCGGTCCTACAAGCTATGTCATCACTTCTGGATTTTGCTGACTACATTCCCCCCTGGTGGTGTTTAGTATTTTTCTCTGTCCTCTGTCTTCCCTAATGAGTTCATAGCTGATCCAGAATCTTTGATCCAGAGCGTTGATCAGATTCAAGTTCGATTTGTCTTGACAAGGCTGCTTCGGGTGGGCTGTACCCTCCCACTGGGAAGTTTTTCTCTGGGCGTCTCTGTTGCTGCTCTGTGCTCACAGCCATCCGTTCAGTAGGGGATGCTGCATGACCACTTTCTAGTTCTATCTTTCCTTCTTCAATTAGCAGCTGGACTGCTTCTATAAAAAGAAGCATCCCCTCCTCAACTGTTGGTTACCTGGAGGTACACTTTATATAGGACATGCAAGAAAAATGCTTGATTCTTTCCCTTTATTTACTGATTTCAGAATGATGAGTTGCCTATAAATATTTGAATGAATGAATGAATAATACATGTATGGATGAATTGACAGGGTTTTGGGAACCAGGGCTTCTTTCTGCCCTCAAGGGCACGGGTGTGGGCCACAGCCAAGAGTGGAGATGCCACTTGAGGCCAAGGCCAGGTCCGTGCAACCAGGGGCAGGTAACTCTTGCTACCTGTCAACCACATGGTTGAGAGCCACGGCAATCGAAAGCTGTGTTACTAAAAATACAGCATCTGGGACAACCCCGTGAGAGGCAGGAGCCAGGGGCACCTCTTTCTGGAAGGACTCAGAATGGTGCCTCGGGGGCACTTGTCCCAGAGGAGAGTCTCGGCAGGTCGGCCACCCCGACACTCTCCCAGCCCCCCGGGAGCCGGAGCCCCCCCCCCCCGGCTCACCGCTGCCTCCCCCACCCTGTCCCCCCAGGTGCCAGTGCAACCTGCACGCCAGCGTGTGCTCCGCGCGCGAGGGCAGCCTGCAGTGCGAGTGCGAGCACAACACCACGGGCCCCGACTGCGGCAAGTGCAAGAGGAGCTTCCGCACGCGGTCCTGGCGCGCCGGCTCCTACCTGCCGCTGCCCCACGGCTCTCCCAACGCGTGTGCGTACAGACTGGCCGGCGCACCCGGCCCCCCTCCCTCCCCACCTCAGACCAGCAAGGCCGTGGGCGCCCCCAACCTTCAGCCTCAGGGGCGGCGGACCTCATCACGAACATGCATGCACACACGTGCACAAAGGTGTGCACACAGACATGCACGCACTGACACGTTTGTGAACACATGCACCCAACTTGCAAAAAGGTGTGCACACAGACACGCACGCACGCACTGACACACATGCACGCACATGTGCGCACATGGGCACACCCTTTCTAACCAAACTCCCAAGCGCCAGGCCTTGTCATCAAGACCCTCTAGCATGCCTGCCTCCTGCTGGGAACCTAAGATGAGCTGACTCAGCATCCTTCTCACTGACCTTCCCCTTCGTGACCCCCAGGCAGGAGAGAAGGCCCACAGGGTGTCAGGGAGGAGTGGGTGGGGACCCCTCCCTCCAGGCTGACCACGAGGAGCAGCACCATCCCTCGTAAATGTCTCAGTGTGTACAGGACATTTACAGGCACTGCATGGCACCAAATGCTACGGGGTCCCCCCTTGACCCTCCGGGTGGCCCCTGGAAGTGGGTCTCCTGGCCGCATTTTGCAGAGGGATGCTCCGAGGTCCTGGCCATGCCCTCTACCCAGCCCCTGCTCTCTCGGCTCAGTCTTCCAGTGCCAGAGTCCATCCTCAGGGTGTGCCCTCACACACCTGCACCGTGAACATGCTTCGGGGTCCCCGTCATCATTCCCCAGCACAGTCCCTGGGTGTCTCCTTGAAATTGAGTCCCAGAGAGCCCCCAGCTGCTGTGGATAAGGGCCCGAGCTCGTCCAGGGTGGGCGTTCCCCAGCCAGCCCCCCACACCCCACCAAGTGACTTGCTGACACTCGGCCAGTGCTTTGTCGAGGAGGCTGCACCAGGCACTTTATATACAGCTTCCCCGCCTTCTGATAGCTCCTCAGATGGTGTTTTCATTATGGTCCTACTCTCCAGGTGAGCAAACTGAGGCCCAGCGACCCTCAGGGCCCTCCTAGTTTGGCAGCAAGGTAAGCGCCAGCACTGAAGCCAGTTCCCAAGCCAGGCTGGGCTACCAGGACTGCTCAGCCTGCCCCTCCTGAGCACACTGTCTGGAGCCCATCCATCGGTGCCCTGCAACCGAGTGGTGAAAGCTTTATGTAACTTGAGGCTGATCAAAGCTGGAAGCCTCGCGATGAGGCTGTGACAGCATGTCGTGTGTGTGCCAGGGACACTCTCGAGGCCTTTGAAGGATGATTTACCGGAGTCACAGCCCCCCGCGGGCCTTCAAAGGCACAGACAGCGCTCTGGGCGACAGCCCTGCCCCACCCGGAGGACCCATCTCTGTTGCCAGAACCAGTTCTTGAGTTGCTGTCACCTCCCTCTGACTCACAGGCTCACCTCCCTTCAACTGTTCTGCTGCCCACCTCCCGAACCCCTCTCTGGGCCCTGTTCTCCTCCCAGAAGGATCTGTGAGATCCCCGGCACCCACAGACCGATACCATTACCTGCAGGTCATCCTGTGGGGCCCCCAGGTGCATCCCCCCAGGCACACCTCACTGTCCTGCCCCCAGAGTCACCAGGAGAGGCCCACACCCCAGCAACCACCCTGGGGCTCCTCACGCCCCATCCTTTGTCAGGACTGCCTGGAGGGGACGCTGTGACCCCGGCTCCTTCCTCCTGAGACTGACGACTCCCACCCAGGTCAGACCGTGGCCTTGGGCGCCCGCAGCCCCAGAGCACAGACACACACAGACAGAAACGGGCCAGGTCAGAGTCAGAGTCAGGCCTCTGCCGCTCAGAACTGTGGGCCTCGGACAAGCCATCTCTCCCGCTGAGCCTTTGCTCATTTGTAGAACCGGGACCCTGGAAGCCTGCCCTAGGGCTGTTGTGAACTGCAGCCCACCAGGCTCCTCTGTCCATGGAATTCTGCAGGGAAATGAATCCTGGAGGGGGTAGCCATTTCCTTCTCCAGGGGATCTTCCCGGCCCAGGGATCGAACTTAGCTCTCCTCCATTGCCGGATGGATTCTTTACAGGGAAACCCAAATTGTAAAGTGAAAGTATTAGTCGCTCAGTTGTGTCTGACTTTTTGCTACCCCACTAGCCTCCTCTGTCCATGGGATTTCCCCAGGCAAGAATCCTGGAGTGAGTTGCCATTCCCTTCTCCAGGAAATCTTCCAGAGATCAAATCTCCTGGATTGCAGGCAGATTCTTTACCATCTGAGCCACCAGGAAGCCCTGAGCACTGAATGGCCGGGGTGGGGGCGGTCCTCAGCATGGGCCCATGTGCAGAAAACCCTCAGCACGTGACAGCCGCTGTGATCACCTTCCCGTCAACCCCACAGACATCCCTGTGTTTCCCAGATGGGCGCAGGCACAGCGGCTTCCCCCTGTGGCAGCTTCCATCAGAGCCTCCAGTAAACCAGTCTGTCCCTGTGCCTGGGACCCTCATGTTCTCTGACACCCCATTGCCCCCCAGAGAATGACCTCCCGCCTCCTTGCCTTGCACTGGACGACCTGAAAGTCTAAAGTCAAATGAGAAGGGTGCATGTGAGGCCCCCAAGAGAGGCTTATCAGCAGGTCCCCTGATGGGGTAAGTCACAGCTCCAAGACTCAGTTTCCCCATCTGCCCGATGGGCTCAGAGCAGCCCTTCCCTCTCAGGCACCAGTGAGGGTGTAAGTGGAGAATCTGACCCAGTCCCTGCATGGTGAGGTGCTCTGGCCCCCCTGATGTCCTGTCCCCAGCCCTGCTACCCCCTCCTTACTCTGCTGTGACCCCCTTCTTTCCACAGGTGCCGCCGCAGGCTCCGCTGTCGGCAGTAAGTACACGGCGGGGCCACCCATCTGGGGAAGGTGCCTGGGGCCCTCAGTGCACAAGCCTCTCTGCACGTCCTGGAAAGAACAGGAGGGGAAAGACGGGACTTTCCTGTCCTCCCCTCCCCAGGTCCACCCCCTCCTCTGATCCATTTGCTTCTTCCCCCTCCTTCCCTCCTTCCTGTCTCACAAGCCCTTCCCTCCAGCTTCTTGACTGGTGCTGCTTTGGAAAGATCCCTTTGTCCCACCCGCGCCGGGAACCCCCCACTTCTCCCACTCCTGCCAGCCAAGAATGGGGGTCACCTTCCATGACTGGTGGCAGAAGCCACCCCAGTCTGATCACAGGGTTTGGCCTCCCTCTGCACAGCCCACAGCTATCACCATGGCAGCTGCTCGCCCGTGGGGAGTCTGGGTGAGATGAACCAGGATCCCGGCTGCAGGGATGCTAGGGGAGGTGACCCAGACCCCCATGTGTCCAGCTCAGCTCAGGCCCCGGAGCAGCCAGACTGTCAGAAGGAGGGTCTGGGCGTCCCAGGAATTCAACAGGGAAGGTGAGGGAGGGTGGGAGGGGGTGACCGACCGACTGTCGCTAAGTCATCATCAAATGTGCACAATGCTGGGCATCAGCTAAGCAGGATCCTCATACTATCTCATTCTGTCCTTGAAGCCAGCACCCCCCGGTGGGTGTTGCCATCTGCTCTCAGATTCAGCAGGAATGAACTTGCCAGAGTCAAACAACCAGCCAGCGGCAGACCCCCAAATCTCAGGCTTCCAGGGGTGCCACCCCACCCCCTGCCATGGCTCTTTGAGGCCAAACGCAACCCCTGTGGGACGCCAGTGGGCAGAGAGGGACCAGAGGAAGCTGGATTCGGAGGGGATGCTGGGCCCCCCAGTGGGATAGTAAGCTGTTCGTCTGCACTGGTCCCCCACCACTGACCCCCACCTGCACCCTCTCTCGCTTTTCTCATCTCTCACCAGGCACCAGCAGGTCCCGGAAACAGCCCGTCCCCAAAGCCCCTGTGGCCACTGCGGCCATTAGGGGGGACCCCACCTCTCCTATCCCCCCAACATCCGCTGCCTGGGCCCCTAGGGCCCCCAGCACCCTACAGCCCACAGGTGGGTGCCCAGCTGCCCTGCCCTTCCCCACTCCTTGCCCCGAGTCCCTGCCCCTCTCTGCGATGTGGGGGTATCAGCTCTGGGGAGGGCAGGGGCTTGGCTTTTAGAGCAGAGGATGCCAGATCCAGAGTTGCGGGAGCACAGCGCCTGGAGGCCTCCAGGCAGTCCGGACCTCCTGTTGCTGCAGTCTAGCCAGGGTGACCAGGGCTCACAGCAAGCCCCTGGACCCCCCTCCCTAGGCACTGCTCAGCGTCGCCCAGAGAGTCCAGGGAGCCAGCCTAGGTCCTGCCCCCACAGCCATGCCAGCCCTCCAGCCCTGCCCCTGCCCCCGGCGGCTGACCCCTACGAGATGGACAGGGCAGGGTTAGCTGAGCAAACAGGGTTAGCTGAGCAGACTCCTCAGATCAGCAGGGCAGAGGGGATTGCCGCCTTGAGCTGCATAACCTCTGAGCTGGGCTTTTAAACTGTGGACTGCTGGGCCTTTGGGGTCTCAGAGTGCTAGGGGAGGGCCAAGCCAGGGGTGTGTGGAAGGCTTTGGCTGCTGGGGTGGCCCTCTGGTCTCCCCGGGGGAGTCCCGCCAGATCCTGCCTTCCGGGAGTGCCAGGACTTGAAAGGACTCGTCCTCCCCCAAGGGTGACAGGAAGATGTGGCCAAGGTCCCTGGTTCCACTGTCCGGGGCGGGGTGCCCTGACTGCATGCCCCCACCCTGTCCCATCCCCTCTGCAGTGAGAAGCTGGCAAGGTGGGGGTCTCCTTACTCCTGGGGCAGTGCCATGACCCTTCCTCTCTCTCATGCTCACAGACCCTAGAAACCCCTGTCAGCTGGGAGAGGTCCCCGACTCTCTGGCCTCAGCTTGTTGTGGGGGATGGGGCTCAGCCCTCTCCCAGCTGCAGGAAAGTGCCCGCGCCCGGCTCCTCCATGGGGCCGGAGGCTGACACGCCACATGTCTTTTCTTTCTGTCCCCCTCCCTTCTCCACGGGAGGCATTTGCCTGGGTGGGGCGGGGGAAGGGGCCTGCTGGGAGAGCCGAGGATTTCAGGCTGGCCTCCTGACCCAGTAATCTCTCTGGGTGGAGAACGTGGGTCACTGGGAGTCCAGGCTCCAGACGTAAGTTGGGCCAGCCTCCTGAGACTCCACACTTTTTTGTTGTTGTTGAGTCTGTGATGGGCAGACCGGACCAAAAATAGTCGTGGTGGGTGCCTTGTCTGCCTGCAGGCGGTGATCTATCTGGGTGGGAGGCCAGACAGACAGACACACACACACACACGCACACACATGCACACACATGCACACACGAGGAACCTGGACTCCATTTTTGGAGCTGCTTCTGACGCGGGACACGGAGTGCCAACTGCAAAGCTGGGAATTAAGGAGAGCGTTAGAGTCAGGGCAGTGAGCCTGGGCGAGGGAAGGTATGAATCGTGAGGGTCCCCAGGACCCTGATGCTAAGAAGGAGGCACCCCTCCCTCCAGGCTGGACTATCGGACATCCAGAAAGGTCAGGGTCCTCTTTGCCTCTTGAGCCCAGGGCCGGGCTGGGAGCCCAGTCCCTAGCGGCCCACGTCTTAGGGGTCACCAGTCCTCTTTAGCACCTGAAGCCCTCGCCTGGGTCCCCGTGATGCTCCCCACCCCCCGCCACTGATGACGACATTCAGTGTGGGGGGTGGTGACCGGGTGCCTCCCAGGCCAGGAACTTGTAGTGGATTCCTGGTTCACAGCCCCAAGAAATGGGGACTGAGGTTTTCCTAGTCCCCCCAGGTTAAGGCTTAGGAAGCAGCAGCTGGGTTTTTACAGTATGTCAATGATCCCTCAATAAAGCTGTTTTAAAAAGAAAGAGTAGTTGCTCAAGGAAACAAGACAGGTCCTGACCTTGGGGCTCACTGACTTCTGATGCTTCCTGTCCACTCAGCTGCCCAAAGCCACGGTCCTGAGACCCTGGGGAGCTGTGAGGTGGTGCTGCCTTTAAGGCCAAGTTTGCATGGCTCCCCAGTTTCGAAGGAACAGACGGGCATCCATCTGGCCTTGGCAAGCAACATGAGTCACTCTGAGAAGGCTCTTCCGGAACACCTGAGCGCATCCCTGGAAAGTCCAGTCTTTCCCACCCCCAGGCCACCAGAAAGGTCCTGGTTCTCTCCAGGTGCCTCCCAACAGGTGCTTTAGGCTCTTTGTACCAAGTCCAACTGGGCCTGTGGGCCACTGGCCCGCATGTCTCTCCCAGCTGCCCATGTCAAGCTGTCCTGAGGATGGGGACTGCCAGAGAAGAGGCTGTTCAAGACCACTAACCCTGACCCCAGTATGGCTGCAGGGGGTGGCGGGAGCGAGACTGCAAAGCACCATGCCTTCAGGGCGGGTTTACTGCCGCAGCCCTAATTAAGCCCTTGCCAATTTGAGTCTCGAGGCCTCTTCTCATTGAACATCCCATAAATGTCAATTTCACATCCAGAGGCTCCCAGCTCCCAGCTGGAACATCCCCCGCACTTTTTAGCTGGTAGATTTTCTTTCTCTTTCTCCACCAACTGGCATCACGCGTAATCCCTTTAAGAAGCGGAAAATATCCGATTTCTCCCCTTGTCCCTCTGGGTTTGTCCTTTGAAATTCGGCACAGGGTGATTCTTCCATTTCTCATCTTGCCAGCCCTGTCCGCATCACCTACTGTGGGTCCAGTTAGTCCTGGAGACGGTCAGTGTGGCACTTGGGGGCTGACTCATATTGGGGTCCCTGGTGAAGATGGGCCCAATCTAGGGCTCAGGGAGGATGCTCCGGTTGCCGGATCGGGGTTGGACTGGAAGCTTTCAAGGACCCTCTGGGCATGTTTGGTGTCTTGGCCAGAACACACACACTCCCTTTACAGTCATTGGCCAGAGACTTCAGTGCAGAGAGGTCTGGGCCCCGATACAGGACTCTGTCTAACTCCAGCCTTCATTCAGAACGGAGGCCATGCAGGAAGGAAGCTCCAAGAATGAGTCCCTCTGAAGAAAGGGCTGTCCAACGTATGCAGATTCTTAGGCAGGGGTCCCTGTTCCATCTGGCATCCCTGCACCCTTCAACAGGCTGCCTTAGCATAGATGCTGCCTCTCCTATAGATTTGAACCCAGTTCCACTTGGCTGGTGTAGACAGAGCCGCTTCTTTGAGTGCTGCTTCTATAAGGGGCCTGCAGGGGGTGATGCCTCAGGAGGTCCCCCGGACAGCCCCAGCCCCTCCCGTGACTTGGTTTCTTCTCTTCTCTCCCCCAAGAGTGGAGTAGTCCATCCACCGCTGCCCCGCTCTGGGCGAGCGTCCCTTGGCCCCAGGTGTCCTCCAATGCAGAAGGTATGGGGTGGGGGGGTTGCTCCTGAGACTCTGCAGTAGGGATCAGGGCCACGTGGTGGGAACCCCGGGTGGCAGGGGCCCCCCCGAGGGTGGAGGGGAGGGGCCTTGGAGCTCTACTCCACACCCCCAACCCCACGTACTTAGCCAGCGTGACCTCACCACACCCGACCCCTTTCAGTCCTGCACTCTAATCCTCACCTTAACCCCTGAGGGCTCCCAAGCCCAGTGGAGACCCTGTCCTGAGAACAGTAATGCCCTGAGGCTCAAGAGCCAGAGAGGGCTTCCTGCAGGGGCTTGGCTCCTGGGTCGAGAAGATCCGCTGGAGCAGGGCATGGCAACCCACTCCAGTATTCTTGTCTGGAGAACCCCATGGACAGAGGAGCCTGGTGGGGCTACAGTCCATGAAGTCGCTTCTTGGGGAAGGGGGAAGGTAGCCTTCCGGGTGGCAGGACCAGCTGCGGCAAAAGCTTGGCGGTGGGACACCAGGGAGTAGTGGCTTCACCAAGCAGGACATGGGGAGGGCTCGGCGGGGAGGGTAGGGGGGTCGCACTGAAACCAAGCCCAGAGCCTCATTCTCCCATTGCGTTGGGAAGAAACTCGTGTGGGCTCGAGGACTCGTCTGCACTTATAGTGGACACACCCAGGAAGCACACAGGGTCTGCCTGAGTCTCCAAGATGGGACACTGTCCCTGGTCCCAGCTCACCGTTCCCTGGCGGTAGGACCTGATGCCAGGCTCGGGCAGCAACCCCACCCGCACCTCCCGTTCCCCTCTCACGGGCTGTGAATGGTGAGCCGGGCTTTGCGCGCCCCCTGCTGGTGAGTGGTTCCGGAGGCAGAATCACAATTGGGGAGGGTCTGCGGAGACCTCTGAGTCCAGGGGCATCCTCCCCGGCGATGGGGAGCCAGCTGGAGCAATCACATCCTGGCCCTGGACCGACTCGGGCATCGCGGCCTCTCAGGGAGAAGCCGAGGGGACCGTGGCATGCTCCCCCACAAATAAAGGGCTGGGTTCTGGGCAGTCTGTGCTCCTGGCTAGATGGCTCCTGACAGTGGAAGGCAAAGGACTCACGCTGCGTGGAGCAGGGAGCTTGCTTCAGAAAGGAAGTGCTGAGTCGCTCATGCCTGAGCGACTTCATGGACTGTAGCCCGCCAGGCTCCTCTGTCCATGGGATTCTCCAGGCAGTAATACGGGAGTGGGTTGCCATTTCCTCCTCCAGGGGATCTTCCCGACCCAGGGATGGAACCTGCATCTCTTGCTTCTCCTAGATTGGCAGGCGGGTTCTTCACCACTGAACCACTGGGAAAGGAAGGGAGATGCCCAAATCTTGCATGCCAGGTTCACACTCTGGACTTAACCCTCACAGAAGTCTGGAGAGGAGCAATAGTTCAGGGAGTCCACAGTGGTGTTTTTCAACCACTCAACAAAGCGTCCAGCTTCAGCAAAGTCTTGAGCATAGCATGAGAGATGTCAGAATAACGTGGGAGGGTGAATCCAGCTGAACTGATAGTAGATGGTCTCCGAGACGGGTACCAAGGCATGCTGGGTTCTGCACACTGCTGGCTGTGCTGTGTCATCTCAAATCTGAGCAGTGACAAAGCTGCTCCAGAGCTTGCCCAGGGCACCTTGGGAGTCTTTACTGGGCTTTATCTGGGCAAAGACAGCCCGCCCTGGGCAGCTGGACCACGGCTGATGAAAGGGCTTGTTTCTCATCTCTCCAAGCTGCGGGCACCTCCGCTGTTGCCCCTGCCCCCGCCAAGGCCTCCAAACTTTTCCAGCTCAGGCCCAAATCTCCTCAGGTGATGCCTGTTGAAGAATTCGAAGGTAAGAGGAAGGCCGTGGGGTGGATCAGCCCTCCTCCAGCATTTCTCCCCCTACCTCCAAAAAAAAGTGCTGGACGAGGACCAGTGATAGCCGGCTCAGAAAACCCTCCCAGAGTAGCTGGGTCAGGTGAAGCAGAGCCTGTCTCCCCTCCGGTCCTCCCTCCCAAGGGACCTGGGGGCAGGCATGAGTCAGAAGCACAGTGGGCAGGCACAGGGCATGCAGAGCAGTTGCCAGAAATAGTCTGTCCTGGCTCCCATGGGAGGTGTGGCCCAGGGCCTCATCTTGGTGGAAGCAAGATCAGGGACACGGGGTCACCAACAGTACTCCTTGGGACATCTGGAGGATGTCTCACCTTCTCACTGTCCCTGGAGGGACAAGGTGACGGGGACAGGAGGCCATGGGGCGAGAATGCCACCCAGCTCCTCCTGGGCACAGCTCGGAGGCTCTTTTCTTCAAGGTCTCCCACGTCCTTGACCCTGACACCTGGTCAGTCCTCCCTTCTCCCATCACAAAGAGAAGGGTGGCTCCTCTAGGGATACACAAATGGTGTCTCGCAAAGGGCATCCTTCCTTGTTCAAGGAGAGGCTGAACCCCTTAGGAGGGGACACCAAGGGATGGCCCCTATCTGTGGCAGGGAAGGTGACCCTCCTCACCAAACTCCACCCCCTTGATGATGTCATGGAAGCCGCCTCCAATCCCTGGGGGCCTCACCTCTGGGGATCACCCAGTGCCTCCAGTGAGAGTCAGAAGCTGGGCCAAGGCTGGCCTTGGAGGTCAAGGCACAAATCTCAGGGCACGTGCTGTCGGGGTCGTGCAAGAGCAGGCACTCTGCTGCCAAACACATCTGCAGAACAGCCCAGGCTAATAAGAAAGGGTCCTGCAGGTGGGGGTTTCCTTGAAGCGTCTTCCAAAGCAGCACGGGGAGGAAGTTCCTGGTCCTTCCCACCTCTGGCGTACATGCATGCGTCTGCCCCTCACTGAATCACTGGGATACCGTGGTGAGCGCCATGTACCCAGGCACCGCCCTCCCTGAGCTCACCACCCGATAGCATGACCCATCCTCCCTGCATGGATCATTTCTAATCACCCCAGCATCCCTCAAGGGAGCGCTTCACCCCGGTACCCAGCCAGGGCTTCAGCGGGTGCTCTCCCTGGTGCCCTGCCCTTGGGGCCAGGTGGAAATTTGTGGGCCGGGCCCATGCTGGTTCTCATTCTGGTTCAAAGCTAGTGGGCCCATCCCTCCCCAAACGGCACAGGAGTGTTGGAGGCCCGGGGCACCTTCCTGTGCCAGGTGCCCCCCGCCCCTGCCTCAGTTTCCCTGCCTGCACAGGGGCGGGGTCGCAGGAAGGCCCCGTCTCCGTTTGCTCTCTGACCCTTGGTGTTTCTCATGCTCGGCCGGCCCAGACTGCGAGTGCTACGGCCACTCCAACCGCTGCAGCTACATCGACTTCCTGAACGTGGTGACCTGCGTGAGCTGCAAGCACAACACGCGGGGCCAGCACTGCCAGCACTGCCGCCTGGGCTACTACCGAAACGGCTCCGCGGAGCTGGACGACGAGAACGTGTGCATCGGTGAGCCCTCGCCGGCGCGGGGGGCGCGGGGCGCAGGGCGCCGGAGAGGCGTTAGGTGGAGTCTGGAGACCCCTGCACTGGAACCCCCGGGGGAGGCTGGTGGGGGTCATTGTCGTTCGGTCGCTCAGTCGTGTCCGACGCTTTGCAACCCCATGGACTGCAGCTCGCCAGGCTTCTCTGTCCTTCACTAACCCCTGGGCTTTGCTCAAACTCATGTCCATTGAGTTGGCGATGCCATCCAACCATCTCATCCTCTGTCGCCCGCTTCTCCTCCTGTCCTCAGTCTTTCCCAGCTTCAGGGCCTTTTCCAGTAAATCAGTTCTTCACATCAGGTGGCCAAAGTATTGGAGCTTCAGCTTCAGCATCAGTTCTTCCAATAAATATTCAGGGTTGATCCGGAAAAATTCCAACTCCAGGGCCCACTCCGGCTGGGTGTTTCTAAGGACAGAAGCCTCCAAAATCTGCTCTATTGATAAGCTCCCCATGTGGTTCTCCCCGCAGGCACTGGAGTTTCAGAACCACGTGTTCGAGCCAAAGACAGGGTCTAGGGCTTGCCTGGCTGTGTGGTGGTCGTGGTGGTTTAGTCGCTAAGTCGTGCTCGCCTCGTGCGACCCCATGGACTGTAGCCCACCAGGCTCCTCTGCTCATGGGATTTCCCAGGCAAGAATATTGGAGTGGGGTGCCATTTCCTCCTCCAGGGAGATCTTCCCAAGCCAAGCTGTGTGCCTTTCATCAACTCTCTTCCCCTCTCTGAGCCTGTTCCCCTGTTTGTAAAGTGGGATCAGGTAAAGGGTTGTCCAACCCTTCTGGGGGGACTGATGCTTTTCTTCAAATGAATCTTCTCTTGTGCTTTATAAGCCCTCCACACACCCCCGCCTCCAGTGAGCAAATGGTCTGCTTTCTTTACCCTCTGCGCCAGGCCTGGCTTTTGTGGTAAAGAAGGAAATAAATCTACAAGGGGCCCTGGACCCAGCCAGGGGCAAGCCAACCCCAAAGGCGGGCCCCATGGCCTGCAACCAGCACCCACTAGACTGCAATGCTGTCCCCCGTAGAGGCCAGTTCTCAGCCCTGGGATGGCGAGCGCCCTTGGGAACCTCTCTGCCCATGCCCCGCCCAGCAGGCTGGCCCTGGCTGTGCAAAGCTGCAGTTGTCAGTCTGAATTATGGCCTTCAGATAATTTCATCAATTCTCAAGTGATCCCAAGGGAACCGTGCAGCCCATGTCACACTGGCCAGCCGCGGGGGAGAGGGAGGGGCCTCTGGATCCGATTAGAGGCCGTCCTCCACCCCCACCCCAGCACCTCCTTTTTCTTTGCCTGCTGCCTCCACCCCCGGCCCAGCACTAGGCGACAAGGACACCCAGAGTGGAGGCATTTGCCTCCCCCAGCGGGCAGAGGCCCCAGGAAACCGACTGGGAAGGGGCAGGGTGAGGCTGGAGGCCCTGGAGGAGAGCTGTGGATGCCCGCTACACCTTCCCGTCCCCACACACAGCACAGCCCGCAGGTCAGATGTCAGGTGGCCTCGATGAGGCCCCGCCCACCTGTCAGTCACCGCTCTTTGAAGCTGGGGTGGATCAGCGCCCGCCCCAGTTACAGAAGCAGGGAGATGGGCCCAGAGAGCGGAAAGGGCTGGCCCAGGCCACATAGCGCCAGGGCCAGAAGGAGGCGAAGGGGCTGCCTGGATGGGAGGAAATGCCGTCTTCCCTCGCGATCTGGACACCCCACGCAGCCCTCACCCCACCGTCCAGCCGCGGATGCGGAGATCCGGCCGGGAGGGTGGCGGGGTCTGGCGGGGTGGGTCCGTGCGGACAGCGCCCACAAGTCACCCTGATCACTCGCCGTGCGACTGTCGGTCCAGAGTGTAACTGCAACCAGATCGGCTCCGTGCACGACCGGTGCAACGAGACCGGCTTCTGCGAGTGCCGCGAGGGCGCGGCGGGGCCCAAGTGTGACGACTGCCTCCCCACGCACTACTGGCGCCAGGGCTGCTACCGTGAGTGCGCGCCCGGGGCGCGGGGCCCGGGGCCCGGGGCTGTGGGGCCTGATGCTGCCGGGCGGGGCCAGTGGGTGGGCGGGGCCTGAGGCTGCCGGGGCCTGTAGGTGGGTGGGGCTGATACCGCAGAGCGGGGTCAGTAGGTGGGCGGAGCCTGACGTCAAAGGCGGGGTCTGGGTGGTGGGCGGGGCCTGATGCGACTGTGGTGTAGGTAGCAGGAAGGGAGCTGGAAGCAAGGGGAGCTGGGAGTTGGTTGGAGTTGGCAGGAGGCGAGAGGGCTTTCGGGGAGGAAGGGAGGCTGTCCGAGGAAGTGATGGGCTGGCGGAGACCCGATGTTAGCCAACGGAAGAGGGTGGAAGGGCGCCCCAGGTACTTGGACCGGCGCATCCCAGTCGCAGAAGCTCCAGCGCGGGTGGTGGTGGTGGTGGGTTCGGGGTGGACCAGACCGCCGCCCGCCTTAACCGCCCCTCCGCCCCGCAGCCAACGTGTGCGACGACGACCAGCTGCTGTGCCAGAACGGGGGCACCTGCGTGCAGAACCAGCGCTGCGCCTGCCCACGTGGCTACACCGGCGCGCGCTGCGAGCTGCCCCGCTGCGACCCCGCCGACGACGAGGGCGGCCTGGACTGCGACCGCGCACCGGGGGCTGCCCCGCGCCCCGCCACCCTGCTCGGCTGCCTGCTGCTGCTGGGGCTGGCTGCCCGCCTGGACTGCTGAGCCCCGCGGAGGGCACCCCGGGCAGGGTGAGGGCCAGTCCGCGCGCCCTGTCGCGCCCTGCGCCCCTCGCCCGGAGAGCCGGGGGGCCCCGGGGGCAGGCGTCCGAGGCCTGGCGGTGAGAAGGGTGCGGCCTGAGCTGCTCCCAGGTGCTACTCAGCAGAGTCCTCCCGCCCCGTCCCCCCTACCCCAGTGGCACCTGCCCCCGCCCCTGCACGGCAGCGGGGGATGCTGTGGGGTCCTGGCCCCAGCGGCCTGCGATTTTGGTCTTAGTTTTTCTTTTATATTACCCACCGCCCCTTTCCTTTTTTTTTTTTTTTGCCGGCAGTGAGACCGAGGGTGGGGAGAAACGCTGCTCACCCCACACCCTCAGATTCTGCCTCCTGCCACACACACGACTGTTGCAGACACCCCCAACGCCTGTCCCTGGCTCACCACCAGCCAGCGGACCCAAAGTCCAGTTGCCTACAACTCTAGTCGCTGACAATTCTCTTTTCTATTCTTGGTTTTCCTTTGCAACCCACCAGACCCCAGGCCTTTCCAGAGGTCTGGTGACCAAGGAGCTCAGTGTCTGGGGACAGGTAGGACGGAGGGTTGGGAGGGCCGGACGCTTCCTTTTGCAGAGAACTATTCTTGTTTGTATCAGCTGCCCCTGTGAAGGGGGCCCCGGGCAGGGATGCTGGTCGCCGTTGGGGGGGGTGGTTGATGGTGTGTAATCTGACAGTAAAGAGTCTGCTCACTGCTGCCTCCGGGGCCTGTGTTCTTTCTGCTCTTTTTTTTACCCAGCAACTGTGGAGGTGAAATGGGAATTCACAGAAAAGCCTTAAAGAAACGATTTCACTCTTTCACTCTTAAGGCCCATCTCTTCCCCAGGCCCCTCTGTGAATAACGGGCAGGTGTGGCCAGCAGAGCTGTCTCACTACGTGGCCAGGCCTGGCCCTGCAGTGACCTCTGATGTTCCCCAAACTTGGGAGGTTGTCTCCCTCCTTTCCCTAAGAAAAAAAAAAAAAATCCAAAGTGTATTGGCACTTTTCCTTAGCTGTCCTCAAATTTAAAAGCACATGGTAGACAAGGATTTGTTGAGAAGTCCCAGGGAAGGGACTGGCAGAGCACGGAACAGGGCTGGACTCCGATAATTCTGTTTATAAATCGGTATCGGAGGGGGATTTCTATCAGGCCCCCTGGACCCTCAGCCTCAAGCTGGGGCCGCGGCCTTCCGGCGCCCCCTGGTGGCAAAGACCCACAACCCACCATTCTCCCCGCTTTCATCTTCCTCTTTCCCTCCCGAGCATCAGTAAGGGGACGGCCAAGGGGACCAGGGACAGCCTGGGAGTTGTGAAAGGAAGCTCGGAAGAAAGGGGTCCATCAGCTTAGCCCTGTGCTTCTGAGGTGCCCGTGGGTCTCTTTCTGGTCCTTGGGAGCTGGACTTCCCTGCTGTCTCTCAAGAAGGTCTGGCTTTCCCTGGCCACCTGCTTACTTCCCAGCTGCCTCGGAAGATTCCCAGCACATGGATCAGGTTCTGGTTCCCTGCTGTTCCTACAACCTCCCCACCCCCACCCCCCAGCACCTGCAGCTACCCTCTGAATGCAGCCGATCTTTCCAGACTGGGACGTTTAACATAAAACTGTGTTCATCCCTCCTGCAAGTCCCCAGAGCAAGGCTCAGAGTCTAATGAAACTTGGCCTTGCAGATGACAAGAGATTACAACACGGCCACAAGTGATATAAAATGTGTCTAGGGCCTCTCAGGGCCAAGCACCAGGCCCTTCTGGCCTCCGGATCTGTCTCAGCTCCCAACCCCAAAGTGCCTTCTGTCAGGTCCCCATGCCCCCTCTCCCTTACTTTCTTAGTGACAAGCTCACTAGCTCAGTGGCTAAAAGCAAACATCCCTGGGGCACCTTGTTGCCTAGTGTGGTCACGTGACCCAGCTCTGGCCAATGGGCTACAAGCAAGGGTAATGGGCGCGGCCTCCAGAAAGAGTCTTCAAAGCCTTTGTTTGCCTTCACTCCCCACCAAGTCTCAGTTGGCAAGTTTGTGGCCCCTGCTTGTCTCTCTGGCGCCTCACCCTGATACTCAGTCAGCATGGTTTGGGGAGCCACCCGCTCAGGATGGTGGAGCCCAGAAGGTGGAGATTGGTTTTCTGAGGACCTAGCAGAGCTGGGTGACGCCAGCCCTGGTTGCTTGCCTCTTCACTTACATGTGTGAGAAAAAATAAACTTTGATGTGATCAAAAACACTGGTCTTCGGGTTTTTTGTCACAAGTGGTTTTTTTGTCACAACTTACCGGTTCCTAAGTCATTGGCCTTTCCCACTCAGCATTTGGGTCCCCAAGTCCACTGAGGCTGAGACACTAAAACGCTCCCAGCCACGGCCCCCATGTCGTAACACGGCCCATGAGGAAGACAATAGGTCACAGTGGCTTTAGGCCCAGGAGTTCAGGGCCTCACTGTCTCAAGACCCTCTTTCCAGGACAGAACCTGCCTCCACCTTCAGATGAGCAGGGGGTGGGGGTGGGGGCTTGGGGGGGACGAAGGAGAAGGGGGAGCAGGCTGAGCAAATCCGCTTCTAGGTAAACACCAGCTGCTGGCTGCAATTTGTAAGCAGTGGCTTCTCGTCCTCCTCCTCCTCGTGATGTTAACATAGGAGCCACAATCACTCACCCCTAAACACACACACAGAATCTTGGGTCCCTTGACAGAAGCAGAGCTTGAGACACAGGTTCGGAGCATGGATTCATGGAGCGGGTGCTGTTTGGAAGATGGATGAGATGAATCGGATGGGGGCGGGGAGGCCCAGTGAGGTATACCTGAGGGCACCCACCGAGGCTCTGAGCAGAAACTCCATCCTGAAGCAAGGGGCAGGCTCACGTCATGGGCTTCATGCTGGATTTGGGGGGCCCCCAGTACAGAACGTCAGCAGCTGTAAGTTCTATCAGGCACTGCAGCATTGCAGGGGTGGTTCCCATAGACGGACTCTGGGCCGGGCATCAGCAGCTTCTACTGTACACACACACACACAGACACACACACACACACACACCCCTTGGTGTCACCCTGGGTGTGTTCCCAGGAAGGGTCCTGAGAGGTCGGGGAGGAGGTGGGCAGAGCCCTGCCTGCCCTGACCCCTCTCAGCAGGGCCAGTGGCGCTGTGGCAGCTCCCCTGGGATCAGTGTCTACACAAGCCAGGGGCAGGGAGGTGGAGCACTCGTAAATCAGACTGGCAGCCCTGGTCCCCCAGGAGGCGGCCCAGGCCCTGACCCCGGCCAGAGGCTGGAGGGAAAGTTGCCAGCGGCCATTTGAAAAACTCTGACATTTTCCAGACGCAGCCCCACCTCTAAAGTGGTGCTTCCTGGTCCTGGACCTCATGTGTGGACATCTGGTTCTGAGCAGCTGAGAGGAGAAGGCTCTGCTTTCACAACGTGGATGGTGACAGCCACTGTCCGCGGGCCCAGCCGTGCGTCCTCAGGCTTCACCGTCACGAACTTCACCCTAGGACAGGACTCTCAGCCTCAGTGCCACTGACATTGGTGGCACTGCCGGCTCGGGTGGGCGCAGCTGTGCTGTGCAGCTAGGATGTTTAACGGCATCCTTGGCCTCCAGTCTCCAGGTGACAGTCGCTTTCCCTCCCAAGTGGCGACAACCAAAAGTGCCTCTGGGCATTGCAAATTGGTAGAGAATGTTCTAGGTGGAAGGACTGGTCTACCCAGTTAACAGATAGGGAAGTGGAGGCTCCGATTTGGGAGGTAACTTGCCTGAAGTCACACTTGCTAAGAAGCAGGGGCAGGAAGTGATTCAGGATGGCGAGAGTGTGAAGCCCAGGGTGGGGAGAGGGGTGCGGGGCGTCCACCCCACAGGGCCTGCAGCTCTGGCCCAGCCCCCTCTTTCGCCCCTGCAGCAGCTCCAGGACAGAGCGAGGTGCCCTGGGGAGCCAGGTGTCATCCAAACGGCCTTGCTGTCAGAGAAAATGCCTTGCCCACTGCCCCCACGTGCCCCCTCTAAATAAGCAGACCTGCTGTATCGGCACTTTTGGTTAGGAGGCGTTTATGGGCACCTGGGGAGCGGCTGTGGGCATCTCCCTGCAGGCCTGGGCAGGCAGGGCTGAGAGGGGGCTCCCCCCACGCCCGCACCCCTGCCCCAGGACGGCACCTCCAGCTAGGCCAGTCTCCCCAGTCCCTAAGGGACCCCTGCACATCTCAGGCCAGATGAGCAAAGGGTAAAAACCCAGGGAGGAGAAGCTTGACTTGTTTTTGTTTTCTTATAAAACACAAATCACAGCTTCAGGGAAGTTAGAAAAAACAGAAATGCTAGATAAGAATTTTTAAATTAAAATCACCCACAATCTTCCATCCAAAGCTACTGTTAATATTTTCTGATGCGCAAGTCCAGCACCTTTTCATAAAACACCCCCCGCCCCTATGCAGTCTCCAGCATTCGTTAAAACCGTGCTAAGTCCTGTGCTGAGGCTGAGGCTGGATATACCTTCTATCAAGGACCCCTGAGATGAAGCTGAGAAGTAGACTCTGGGAATAGAACCATTTTACAGCTGAGAACACTGAGGCGCCACAAGTATCTTGGTCGGAGAGCTTGGACACGGCATAAAAAGTCAACTGGGTGATTTAAGGTGAAAAGATGATTTGAAAGATCACAGGACCCACATGGGGCTTCCCTGGCAGTCCAGTGGTTAAGACTCTGAGCTCCCAATGCAGGGGGACCAGGGCTCAATCTCTAGTCAGGGAACTGGATCCCACATGCTTCAACAAAGATCCCGAACGCCACAACTAAGACCCGGCTCAGCCAAATAAATAATTTTATTAAAAAGGATATGCAAAATCCCCACCCTTTTACTTTTTGCCCCTGCCAATGGCCCTCTTCCCCACCCATTGGCCCACCCATACGTCTGTACATTTCACGGCTGACCCAGGGCCCACGTTTCCTTCCTTGAGTGGAGGGCAGGGGGCAGGGAGGGGCGTGTTTCCAGAGGCAGAAGGGATGGCACTGAGGGGCTCTCAAGTCCCACCACGTGGGTTTGAGGCTGTCCTCTACTACCTGGATGAATTTGGGAAAGTTACTCAATCCCTCTCTGCCTCAGTATCCTTATCTGTGAAATGGGGATGTGAAAAACAGCACCTGGTGGTCCAGGGGCTAGAATTTTGGGCTTTCTCTGCCGAGGCTGTGGGTTCAACCCCTGGCTGGGGAACTAAGATCCCACCAGCTGCACCACAGGGCGAAAATCAAACCAAACCAAACGACAACAAAACCTAGCACCTCTATCACAGGGCTATCATGAGGGTCACAGAAGTACAGTGCTGGCCCAAATACGTGGCCAGTATCCGCTGTTGTTCTCCATTTCTTCCCTCTTTCCCCTTGACCCCAAAACCTGTCACATAGGTGTGGTGTCGCATACATACACATACATAGAGCAAAACTGTAACCCTCGCCTTCCCGTGAGATCGCGGACATCTTCCTCCTGCCAGGATCTATCGGGGTCTGTCCTTCTGCCCCAGAGAGGTGCAGTCATCAACCACCGCCTCATGTTAGCTCTAAGGCCATGCCGAGGAGTTAATGACGATGCTAGGACTGCAGGATGGGCTTGTCTCTGGACCCCGTAACTACCTGAGGGTAGACTGCCAGGTAGGGGGTTTTCTAGTTGAAGCATTTCCGTTGCAAAGAATGGAACCCACACAGGCTGGCTCCTGTGATCAGGGGGTTACTGGTGGGATAAGGGGATTTGGGTGCAGGCCAAGGGCAGGACTCCAACCAGGCCCCACCTGGCAGGGTGTCCTTGCCACTCAGTTGCTGGGATAGGGGGCAGCTGACCATTCTATTGTTTGGAGCCCTGTCATAGCCTCAAGCCAGAAGCACCCACGGCCAGGCGTCCTGGAGGGCCTTCCGGTCCTGTGTCCCTGCGTGACACAGGTCTGGGTCCTGCCTGGGAAGGCTCCTGTGTTTGTGCATCAGAATGGAATGGACAGACTCTGGCATGTTCCTAAAACAGAATACTATCCTCCACCCAACAGAGTGGACAATCGCTATAGCTATCTCAGAAATGTAAGGACGAGGGAGAGAAAATTAATTCAGTCACAGGATATCCATTGTATATATCACATCAAGCACAAAATTGAGTGAATATAATTTGGGGGTATATGTGCTGGAGCAGCAGCTGCGTGGCGCTGGAGCAACTTTGAGGAAACACCCCATGTCTAAGGGCCAAGGAGAAGCCCCAGAAAGACAGTAGGAGGGGTGAAATCACATTTAGACTCAAACCCCATCCCCACCAGAGACACTCAAGGGCCCAAACAAACCTTGTGCCCACGAGGACCCAGAGACCCCCACAGAGACTGAGCCACAACTGTGTTTGGGTGTCTCCTGAGAAGATCCGGGTCAGCAGTGGCCTGCCACAGGGGCAGAGGCTCTGGGTGCCACAGCCCTGAGTATGACATAAGCCCTCTGGGAGGAGGTCGCCATTAACCCCACCATAGAGCCATGAGAACTTACCCAGGACTGGGAAACGGACTCTGGGAGGACACAGACAAACCTTGTGCACCAGGACCCAGGAGAAAGGAGCCGGGACCCCACAAGAGACTGACCCAGACTCGCCCGGGAGTGTCCAGGAGTCTCCAGGGAGGGGTGGGTCAGCAGCGACCTGCTGCAGGGTCGGGGCACTGAGTGTGGCAGTGCGTGCCTGGGACCTTTGGAAGGAGGTCGCCATCATCTTCATTAGCTCCACCATAGTTTGGCCTCAGGTCAACAACAGGAAGGGAACACAGCCCTGCCCATCAACAGAAAACTGGATTAAAGATTTACTGAGCATGGCCCGGCCCATCAGAGCAAGACCCAGTTTCCCCCTCAGTCAGTCTCTCCCATCAGGAAGCTTCCGTAAGCCTCTTATCCTTCTCCATCAGAGGGCAGACAGACTGAAAACCGCAATCACAGAAAACTAACCAATCTGACTGCATGGACCACAGCCTTGTCTAACTCAATGAAACTAGGAGCCATGCTGTGTAGGCAAGACGGACGGGTCACGGTGGAGAGGTCTGACAGAACATGGTCCACTGGAGAAGGGAATGGCAACCACTCCAGTATTCTTGCCTTGAGAGCCCCATGAAGAGGATGGAAAGGCAAAAAGATAGGACACTGAAAGATAAACTCTCCAGGTCAGTAGGTGCCCAATATGCTACTGGAGATCAGTGGAGAAATAACTCCAGAAAGGGTGAAGAGACGGAGCCAAAGCAAAAACAACACCCAGTTGTGGAGGTGACTGGTGATGGAAATAAACTCCCGATGCTGTTAAGTGCAATATTACACAGGAACCTGGAATGTTAGGTCCATGAATCAAGATAAATTGGAAGTGGTCAAACAGGAGATGGTAAGAGTGAACATTGACATTTTAGGAATCAGCGAACCAAAACAGACAGGAATGAGTAAATATAACTCAGATGACCATTATATCTCCTACTGTGGGCAAGAATCCCTTAGAAGAAATGGAGTAGCCATCATGGTCAACAAGAGAGTCCGAAATGCAGTACTTGGTGCAATCTCAAAAATGACAGAATGATCTCTGTTCATTTCCAAGGCAAACCATTCAATATCACGGTTATCCAAGCCTATGCCCCGACCAGTAATGCTGAAGAAGCCAAAGTTGAACGGTTCTATGAAGACCTACAAGACCTTCTAGAACTAACACCCCAAAAGATGTCCTTTTCATTATAGGGGACTGCAATGCAAAAGTAGGAAATCAAGAGACACGGAGTAACAGGCAAATTTGGCCTTGGAATACAGAATGAAGCAGGGCAAAGGCTAAAAGAGTTTTGCCAAGAGAATGCACTGGTCATAGCAAACACCCTCTTCCAACAACACAAGACTCTACACATGGACATCACCAGATTGTCAACACCAAAATCAGACTGATTATATTCTTTGCAGCCAAAGATGGAGAAGCTCTATACAGTCAGCAAAAACAAGACCGGAAGAGGACTGTGGCTCAGATCATGAACTCCTTATTTCCAAAATCAGACTTAAACTGAAGTAAGTAGGGAAAACCACTAGACCATGACCTAAATCAAATCCCTTATGATTAGACAGTGGAAGTGAGAAATAGAATCAAGGGATTAGATCTGACACATAGTGCCTGATGAACTATGGACGAAGGTTCGTGACACTGTACAGGAGACAGGGATCAAGACCATCCCCATGGAAAAGAAATGCAAAAAAGCAAAATGGCTGAGGCCTTACAAATAGCTGTGAAAGAAGAGACGCGAAAGGCAAAGGAGAAAAGGAAAGATATACCCATTTGAATGCAGAGTTCCAAAGAATAACAAGAGATAAGAAAATCTTCCTCAGTGATCAATGCAAAGAAATAGAGGAAAACAATAGAATGGAAAAGACTAGAGATCTCTTCGAGAAAATTAAGAGATACCAAGGGAACATTTCATGCAAAGATGGGCTCAACAAAGGACAGAAACGGTATGGACCTAACAGAAGCAGAAGATATTAAAAAGAGGTGGCAAGAATACACAGAAAAACTGTACAAAAAAGATCTTCAAGACCAAGATAATCACGATGGTGTGATCACTCACCTAGAGCCAGACATCCTGGAATGTGAAGTCAAGTGGGCCTTAGAAAGCATCACTACGAACAAAGCTAGTGGAGGTGACGGAATTCCAGTGGAGCTATTTCAAATCCTAAAAGATGATGCTGTGAAAGTGCTGCACTCTATATGTCACCGAATTTGGAAAACTCAGCAGTGGCCAAAGGACATGGAAAAGGCCAGTTTTCGTTCCAATCCCAAAGAAAGGCAATGCCAAAGAATGCTCAAACTACCACACAATTGCACTCATCTCACATGCTAGTAAAGTAATGCTCAAAATTCTCCAAGCCAGGCTTCAACAGTATGTGAACTGTGAACTTCCAGATGTTCAAGCTGGTTTTAGAAAAGGCAGAGGAACCAGAGATCAAATTGCCAACATCCGCTGGATCATGGAAAAAGCAAGAGAGTTCCAGAAAAACATCTATTTCTGCTTTATTGATTATGCCAAAGCCTTTGACTGTGTGGATCACATTAAACTGTGGAAAATTCTGAAAGAGATGGGCTTACCAGACCACCTGAGAAACCTATATGCAGGTCAGGAAGCAACAGTTAGAACTGGACATGGAACAACAGACTGGTTCCAAATAGGAAAGTACGTCAAGTACGTCACAGCTGTATATTGTCACCCTGCTTATTTAACTTCTATGCAGAGTACATCATGAGAAACGCTGGGCTGGATGAAGCACAGGCTGGAATCAAGAGTGCCAGGAGGAATATCAATAACCTCAGATATGCAGATGACACCACCCTTATGGCAGAAAGCGAAGAACTCAAGAGCCTCTTGATGAAAGTGGAGGAGGAGAGTGAAAAAGTTGACTTAAAGTTCAACATTCAGAAAACTAAGATCATGGCATGGGTGGTCCCATCACTTCATGGCAAACAGATGGGGAAACAGTGACAGACTTTATTTTGGGGGGGGCTCCAATATCACTGCAGATGGTGACTGCAGCCATGAAATTAAAATATGCCTACTCCTTGGAAGAAAAGTTATGACCAACCTAGACAGCATACTAAAAAGCAGAGAGATTACTTTGCTGACAAAGGTCTGTCTAGTCAAGGCTATGGTTTTTCCAGTAGTCATGTATGGATGTAAGAGTTGGACTGTGAAGCTGAGTACCGAAGAATTGATGCTTTTGAACTGTGGTGTTGGAGAAGACTCTTGAGAGTCCCTTGGAATGCAAGGAGATCCAACCAGTCCATCCTAAAGGAAATCAGTCCTGCATATTCACTGGAAGGTCTGATGCTGAAACTCCAATACTCTGGCCACCTGATGTGGAGAGCTGACTCATTTGAAAAGACCCTGATGCTGGGAAAGATTGAAGGCAGGAGAAGTGGATGACAGAGGATGAGCTGGTTGGATGGCATCACCGACTCAATGGACATGAGTTTGAGCAAGCTCCGGGAGTTGGGATGGACAGGGAGGCCTGGCGTACTGCGGTCCATGTGGTCACAAAGAGTTGGACGTGACTGAGCGACTGAACTGAACTGACATGACAAAGCGTTATACAAACTACAGAACTCAGGATGCTGTTTACAACTAGGCGGAAGGGGAGGCGGGAGGATGTCTGGAAGCAGCATGGACTGACCTTTCCAGGCATCAGCCGTCTCCTGCTTTCTGTGTTGGGGCAGTGGCACACAGGTGTTGATGATGTCTTTCATTTTCCATTAGCCTCATAGATGCTCTGATGTGTACAATTTACTTCACAAGAGTTTTGGGAGCCAGGTCTGTGCCAATCAGTGGTCTGACAATCACTGTGGACATACACCATTGCCGGGTCACAACTTCAGCTGCTCTGCAGCCCAACTTACTTGGGATGCCAAACTGAAGTCACTCGGGAAGATAAAAACCATCCCATCTTGGCTGCCTTCTAACTTTGGGAAGACTGAAAATTAAATGAGATAATGTAGTAAATTGAAACCATCCTAATGCTTTTATATCAAATTATGTTTGTTATTTAGAATGTATTTGATGGCTCAAGGGTTTTTAACATTTAAGAAAATTTGGCATTTTCATCAGATTAGTTATTTCAACTTGAAACCTACTGAATTGCTCAGTTTAGGATTAAATGGAAAAGTGTAAGACCGTTTTATTAAATGGGCTTTTTAAAAGAACTTTAGAGTTGATTAGATTTACTAGACTGGTTTAAATACTGTTAGAAGAGGTGGCATCTGAAGGTTTAAAAAGAAAATCAGGGAACAGTTCTGAGAGCTTTCAGAGATGCTCTTCCTAGGTGGTTATCCTCAAATTTGCCTGGAGTAAAATTTCTCAATTCTTTCTTTAAAAAATTTAATTTAAAAAAACTAAACAGATTTAATTTGTAAAAGCAGCTTATAAAAATGCCTTTTTATGACAGTAGACTATAAGAGTCTTCCCTGGTGGCTCAGATGGTAAAGCATCTGCCTGCAATGCGGGAGACCCAGGTTCGATCCCTGGGTTGGGAAGATCTCCTGGAGAAGGAAACAGCAACCCACTCCAGTACTCTTGCCTGGAGAGTCCCACGGACGGAGGAGCCTGGTAGGCTACAGTCCATGGGGTCGCAAAGAGTCGGACACCAGAGTCAACTATTTCAGTCACTCACAGATACCAGGGCCGGATGTGGCAACCGAAGTGCTGCCAATACTTCGCTGTTTTCTGGAGGACCAGAGGAGAGGACTCGACCTCATATAAACCCACCCCTCTGCCCAGAGGAGCCCGTATAAGACGTCCTGGGGGCCTGAGGAGTGACGTGTGGGCGGAGCCCCTGCTGTTATTTTGGAAATCTCTTTTCTCTTGCTGCTTCCCCCAGAGGGGGAGATCTGTTACAGTGCAGGGATTGACAATGTGATCTGTATAGGGGAGCTAAGAAAGTTAGTTAGGTTAATTTGTTGCTTTAATCATCTAATGTGAAGGGGATGACAGAGGACGAGATGGTTGACAACATCACCAACTCAATGGCCTTGAGTCTGGGCAAGCTCCGGGAGAAGGCGCAGGACAGGGAAGCCTGGCATGCTGCAGTCCATGGGGTCACAGAGTCGGACACGCCTGAGCGACTGAATGTTGTCATGAAACCCAAGGAACTATAAACATTAAGTAGAATCTTTGAGGACATTCTCCACCAAGGTGTGGGCAAAGGTAGGTGCCATCGGTGGGCTCCCTGCCCAGCTGTGTTGGGGTGATTCTGGGTCAGCATCTGAGATGGGGGCAGTGGGGGGCTCTGAATGTGGAGCTGCAGGAGCTCAGAATCAGGAGACCCCTTGGCCGCTGGACCACCAGGGAAGTCCGCGCTGTGCTCTTTAGCCTCTTCTTCTCTTGGATGTCAGCGTTTGGGACTTGGAATTTTAGAACTTAACAGTGAAACAGAACTAACAGCCTGACCATCATTTTCAGGTGGAGAAAGCAAAGCCCACAGGAGGCCCTCAGTAGCTGTCCACAGCCGACGGCAGAGCTAAGGCAGACCCCCTGCCTTGTTCTCCGGGACCACCAACTCCCTGCTCAGGCCCCTCCATGGCCAGCTCGGTGGGCACTCCTGCTCAAACCTGACGCAGGCTCACTTGGCTCTTCCTCTACTCCACAGGCAGCCTTCTAACTCCTCCTCTCTACGGCATCAGGACCCCCCAATCCCTGACCGAGCCGTTCCCGGCTGTCCTTCCCCAGTCCCACTGCAGTGTGCTTGGGAATCTCAACAAAAGGATACGTGTCCAGATGGCTTTTGGGGGTGGGCCGCGCCCCCTCCAGAGCCCCTGTAGGGGACAAGGTACTGAAGAAGGCAGACTGGACCCCGATGGGCCCCAGGGCTGCTCCTCTTTCCTCCTGACCCGAGGAGCCAGGCCTCAAGGCTGGCCACTCACTGCAATCACCTTGCAGTGAGTTCAACTTTTAATTTTTTTTTTTTTTTTTAAAGGCAGCAAGTACTTTCTCCCAGACCCAAGAAATCAGCAATTCTAGGGGACAGCCCAGGAGAGGGAATTTTTAAAGTTCTCTGGGTGACTCCCAGGTACACCTCCCAGGCTGAAAAGTACCAACAATTCGATTTGCAACATTGCTTGAGAACAAAGGCTACGGCGGCCACAAGCAGAGCTGGCCCAAGCTGGAGGGAGGGAGGGAACACAGAAGACAGCTCCTGTGGGTCGGGGCACCGTCGACACTGTTTACGCAGTTGGACTTGGAAAACACCTCCTGTCCAGCAGGACAGGTTGACAATAACTCAGGTCCTTTAAGAGTTACTGAGGGATCCTTTGTGTACAGAAACTGCCTTCATGGTACTACACAACACTGTAAATTCTGCTTAAACTGAAGCTAAATTTTAGTTTCCTTTTTGAATTATTTATTCCTCAAACAATAAATGGTGAAACCCAGGAGGTGGTGGTGATTACGTGTACTGGCCAGGGGAGATTTTAAAAATCCCCGCGGCAGCTGCTGCAGGAAGCAACTGCATGGATAAAACGGCCATCACGGCGCGCCCGCCTCTCACCAGGTCTCCTGACAACTTCACCTTGCCCCAGGACTCCCCCCGAGGTCGTCTCTTTACCCTCACGGGTGGTGGGTGCCTCCATCCCGGATGAGCAGGAGGCCCAGGGAGGCTGGTGGGGCCCACATCCTGGTGGAGCTCAGCATGTCCAACTGCGCTCCCTGAAGCCAGTGCTTTTGGAGAATGTGCTCTCCTTTGTAACCACCAGCGCTTACCCCCGGCCTGGTCATCTGCCTCCAGCCCCACCCCTGGGGCTCCCGCAGCTCCTTCTGTGGGTCCCTGTTCATCTGCTCTGCTCTCCCAAGCTCAGCCTGGAGGTGAGCGTGTGTTTCTGGACCAAATCTCAAGGGTAACTGACACCACAGTTGGCCACACACCCCTCACTCACTACCTTATCTATCACAGATAAGATTCCAAGAGGTAAGAAGCTGGGAGCACTGTGGGTGCAGACTGGATGAAAACATCAATCCAATGGCAGACGAAATGGGTTATCTGGAAGTTCCTTCAATCTTCATTCAATAACTCCTAACCCGCATCAGCTTTCTTGTTTCTGCTTTTAATTCTGCCATTTTCTCTTAATATTCAGGTCTTAACAGAGACAACACAGCTATTGTTCGCCAAATCCTGGTTAGGAATTCAGGGCATAGAAAGAAAGCTACAGCAAAGAAAACTATAAATCTGCACAACTGACTTTAGAAAATAGTTTAGTACAATTTTGTTATAAAACTCATTTACAGGAGGTTATTCACATGTACTTATCAAATCTGCTCCTGATAATGCATGAAAACAGAACTAAATAAACTGCCCACAGTAATTTCAAGGCAAATCATATACAAAGAAACAAAACAAGATTTTAAGTAGAATATTTTCATGTTGAAAGAATTAAGACTGAAAGAAGACAGGGCACTGTCTTATGACGCCATGGCAAGGACAAAACTAACAAGTTGTTATTTTTCACCTGCAGACTAACCGCCCATCAACAACCCTGCTGTGACAGTGAATCAGAAAGGCCACACGGTACATGCGAAGTGCTTCGTGCAGATACACAAGCATACCAACTGGAGCTACAGTGCGCCTCCAGCGCCATGTCTGGTATGGCCATTTCTGCTGGGAGAGGCTGTCAGGACACACGTGCTCAGTAGATTTTCTGATGTGCTACTTCTTGCATTCACAGACTAGGTGAATGGCGAACCAAAAGGTGGACACGACGTGTGAGAACTGGCAACAAACCCTTCCTTATATTCATGCTGTGTGAACAGCGTGGGGAAAGCTCCTGGCCCAGCTGTGTCCGTCACACCTCTTCTATAAGCTAACACCTTCTAGACTCTCTAAACCATGATCACTACAACTGTCTGCTAAATCAAGCATTCTACCAAGACAGGAGGAAAATAAACACAGTAATAATGAGCTTTCTTGCCAAAGGCCAGGAAGGAAGCTTACAAAGCCCTGGCCCCAAGTAGGGCTCGGCCCGCCTCCGTGGCAGGGGAGCAGGGGCTGACTCGGGACAGAGCACGTGCTCCCCAGGTGACAGGGAGTATCCACGCCCAAGCAGAGGCCTAGATACCAGTGAGAGGGGCAAGCAGAGGCTTAGAAACCAGTGAGGGGGCAAGCAGAGGCCTAGACACCGGTGAGAGGGATAAGAGGAACAGAGAAGTAGAGGGTTTTAACTGTTGGCAACCAAACGTACTTTTAAAGCTCTTAATAACCTGCTTCAGGACAATTTCTGACGAACACAAAGCCCTTTCTGCTTAAAAAGCAGAAGAGCAAAGACACTTCAGAGGGATGAACTCGCAAAGACACGTTCACACTCAGGGATGTGCTCGCTACCCCCGCATAGCTGGGGTGCTGCACGGTGTACACGACCAACCACGGGTTCAAATGCGGGTTGACTGTTAACACACGCTCGTGTCTGTGAGACTTCAGCACCACTGTGTGTGTGCAGGGAAAGCCAGACTTTGAAACTGGGCAGCCCTGCCCTCGTCCAAGTCACCAGACCTCCATCCACCACAGCCACTTCCTTTCGCAGAAGCACAAGCCCTCTAACCAGATGCCCCACAACAGCGCTGTATCTGCATCAATTACAATGGTCTCCAGAGACGAGAGGAAACCTGTCAACTCTCTCCTTGGTTCTGAACTCCCAAGTACCTGCGCTGCTCTTCCAGCCTCTCTTTTTAAAGGATGTCTCTTTCCTGTCTAAAATATTGTCTCAAGTCCCCAAGAACCCCTTGGGAAGATGGAGAACACCCAGTTTTCTGGCTCAACCCAAGAAGTGCACGCTTTCACACAAGCCACCTCGGCACTGATCTTGCACTGGGCAACCGCTGGATTTCTAACCCACGAGTTGCAGAAAACTCAAGATATGCTGGGGGCATCTGAATGACATGTCAAGAACTACACTTTCATTTCATATTCTCCTAATTCAAGAAGAATGAGAATTTTAGCTAGAGAGCTATGTGCTCACTACTAGAAGATTCACTCATCACAGAAACGCACTATCCTGTGTCAGGGTGCCTGGTCTACAAAGGTCATCAGTGCAACTTAAACCTTCCCAGCAGACTCTAGCTGCTTTTAAAAAACAGAACTAGAGACCTCTGACCCACCAGCACTAAACTCAGCTCCTTGCCAGACTACCTGGGCTGTTAAACATCTGTTTTGCCATAACAATGGTTTAAAGGACCTGCCCTCCTCACACTTTTTTTTTTTAATATAAGGTTTGTTCTGTTGAAAATGATTAACATTTTAAGCAGGGGAAAGAAAAGCCGTCTACCAGATTAAATTTTAAAAGGATTTTGTTATTTGCTATACAAATATACATTCCAACTTCTACAACCTCTCCAGGCTGACCTCCTTTTCTACAAGAACAAGAGATCAACACTGCAAGCCTCCTACTTCAAAGACATAATTACTGATACACAAATGTCCTCTGAAAGCTTTTACAACTGACAAAAAGGACCAAGTGGCCCATGTGTTATAATACATTTTGTTTTCCAACAACAACAAACTCCTATAAGGAAAAAAGCAGTCTTATCTGGACAAGCCTGTCCGTTGGTCATCAGAGGTCTGCAGCAATGGTTGTGGCTAACAGCCTCTGCTGTTTGGCTATACTATAAAACCCGTCTCTTCTTTGAGTGGCTGTCCTCCTCCAGGCCCCTCTCATCCCAGTCTGAGTTCCTCTTTGTGTGGGAGCTCGCCCACCACTCCTGATCCCCTTCACTCAAGGCCCTGGTCTCTCTCCTGTGGCCGAGCACCCCCTCTTCCTGGTCACACTTCTTTTTGCTTGTGGAAGTGTCAGCACCAGCGGCTGGAGAGTCGCACTGCGTGTGAGGCATGTGGCTGTTCAGGGTGACTCCCTGCTGCCTGACGGTGCATGGCTCCTGGGGACTCCCAGGGCAGCCTGGCGCGCCTGACGGAGGCGCTGCTCCAGAATGCTGGGGGCTCAAGGGCTGCGGCTCCCTGAGGCTTATTCCTTGGGCATCAAAGGCTAAGCCCATCCTCCGCAGCAGTCTTGGGTCCCGAAGCCGGTCCTGAGTGGGTGGCCTTTCAGGATCCTTTGCAGCCTCAGTGACTGTGGCTTCTTTGGAATCAGAGGGTGAGTGGTACAGGGAAGAAGCAAAAGATGTCTTGCTGAGTTCACCATCTTGCTTGCTGCTGGGTAGGCCACCCTGGGGTCTGGATGCCTCTGGAGCGACAGCAGGAGGGTGAGTAAGGCTCCTCTGAAGCAATGGTTTGAGCTTCAGGATCTTCATTGCATCGTGTCTGTAGTTCTTGTCGCAAGTCTTAATAATGGCGCCACGTTTCTGTGCATCTTGAATCAGGTGATACCAATGCCTATTTTCCTTGAAACAGAGAAGGAAGAAAATTACATCCCCAAAACACACTCACATGCTTGGGAATAAATAGTTTAAGTATACCCTCATGAACAGATTCTCAAGAATCCATTACTTGACAAAGCAGAAAGAAAAAATAAGATGGACTACAGAACAATAAAACACGCTGCTGCAAAACAACACCGAGCACCACCGCTAAGAAAGAACTGCCGCCATTCTGCTGCTGCTGCTCAAGCCCTGCAGCTGAATCAGCCGTCAAGCAATTCTGTCCGCTGTCGGTAGCCTTGTGCAGCTGTTTGAGTTTCAGTTAATTAGAAGTTCATTTCCTCAGTCACACCGGCCACATTTCAAGCTCTCTGCTACCACATGTGACTGGGGTTAGTGTCCTGGATGACACAGTCATAGGAGGGCTCCGTCATCCCACTGGGTTTCCTCTGACACTGCCTGCCTCCGGAAGACAGCAGGAAGGCTCAGTTTCAGAAAGCTCTAACGTTTGAGTGCATGTTGATTGTTCTACAAACAGGTCCATAGCTGTCACCAAATTCCCAAACTCCAACAGGCGAAACTATCTTAATCCACTGAGATACTATTCTAAAGATATCATGAAACTTTCTATCTCTTCTAGAAGAGCCTTAAGTTATGAAAGGCACATCTAAAGAAGGTGGAAAGAAAACTCAACTCATGTATCTCTCCTCTCTTCCTTTTAGAGGAAGAGAGGCGTTAAACTGCTTATTTACAATCATCAAAACTTGGGCTTCCTTAGAAGAGAGAGTATAGTGGGGAGAAAAACGATGAAGACTTTTTGACAAAGGAAAGAGAAGAAAAAGGATGGCTACCCAAGAGCCATACACGACTCAGTGACTGAGCAACAACCCTCCTGTGGGTTCCTGCACTCTAGGCGGCTGGGGGAGTAGAGTCAAAGTTCAGTCGTGTCTGACTCTTTGTGACCCCATGGACTATACATACACAGTCCATGGAATTCTCCAGGCCAGAATATTGGAGTGGGTAGCTGTTTCCTTCTCCAGGGGATCTTCCCAACCCAGGGATCGAACCCAGGTCTCCTGCATTCTAGGCAGAAATCTTTACCAGCTGAGCCACGAGGGAAGCCATAGCGTTTATTTGCTGTGTGGCCATGCTCAAGTCACTTGACCTCTCCGAGTCTGCTCCCACAACTGGAATACATGAATGGCTATTTTATTTAAACGACTCTGAAATGCACTCTGTTTCCACATTTTATCATTTCTGACTGTACGGTGTCTTTTGTAGCACTCTCCATGTATGCAATCCTGGAGAAATTCACAGCTGGGTGACTACAAGCTCTTGCCTTTTAGTCAAACCATTTTTAAAAAGAACAAGTCCTGGCTCTTGCCTGAAATCTTTCCACAGACATCTTATATGACAAAGTGCCAGCACTACAACCTGGAAAGCAGGTGGCCTTGCTGTGATTTTTGCTGAGTCTCATGCACCTAAACATGGTGTTTAATCCAAGTCCTAGATCACAGAAACAGTTCTGAGGAAGGGTTATATTAGTCCTCATTCCACTCCCATAAGGGAAACTGGGCTGAAAAACCAAAAAAGGTGTCGGGGGAGAAGCCCAAGAAGAAACCCGTAAACTGGACTGGAAAGTCCAAAGGTCACACTGGAAGCTTTTATCCTCGGCTCTCTCTGTCTCTAGCTTCCTAGAGTGGGACAGCAGCGCTCTGCGAATTTGCATGTGGGTGACGCTGGGGGCTCAGAGATGCCCTTGGTGGGGGACGGATGTGGGGCCGTTCTCTATTCCAAACTTCAGCTTTCAAACTTCAGTTTCCCACGTCCCTTCCTGGGGCTTTCCCACCCTTCCACTCCACCCTTCCCAGTCACCATCACAATTCTCACCCGTCCCCAGGCTGACTACAGACCAAGCTGCCGGGGCAGGTACAATCATCTGCGGTAAACACAGGGGTGCCCAGGAAGGCTTCGGTAATCCAGGCACCTAAGACACACAGCTCTATAAACATTTACTTTTCGGGTTTGAATACTATCAGAATTCAACTGTATAAAAATAATCATTGTTAATATGTTCTTCAACTGATAAGATATCAGTTGTTAAACCCTTTGATCCTTATGGTCACAGGAAAAAGAATTTTTTTAAAAATCTTAACTTACATGTATATGTATGGCTGGGTCCCTTTGCTGTTCACCTGACACTATCACCACACTGCTTGTTAAATTGGCTGTACTCCAGTACAAAAGAAAAAGTTAAAAAACCACCTTTATTTTGAGGTAACTATAGATTCACTATAGATTTGCTAAAGCCTTTAACTGTGGGAAATAGAGATGGGAATAGCAGACCACCTTACCTGTCTCCTGAGAAACCTACGTGCAGGGCAAGAAGCAACAGTTAGAACCAGAAATGGAACAAGAGACTGGCTCAAAATTCTGAAAGGAGTGCACTAAGGCTGCATATTGTCACCCTGCTTATATAACTCGTATGGAGAGTCTATCACACGAAATGTGGGGCCGGACGACTCACAAGCTGGAATTAAGACGGGCAAGAGAAACAGCAACAGCCTCAGATGCGCGGACGCACTCTAATGGCAGAAAGAGCCTCTTGAGGAGAGTGGAGGAGAGTGAAAAGTGAAAGCCGCTCAGGCGTGCCCAACTCTGTGACCCCATGGGCTGTATATAGTCCATGGAATTCTCCAGGCCAGAATATTACTGGAGTGGGTGGCCTATCCCTTCTCCAGGGGATCTTTCCGACCCAGGAATAGAACTGGGGTCTCCTGAAGTGAAGGCGGATTCTTTACCAGCTGAGCGATGAGAGAAGCCCGGAGAGTTAAAAGGCTGGCTTAAAACTTAACATTCAAAAAACCAAGATCATGGCATCCAATCCTACCACTTCATGGCAAACAGATGGGGAAAAAGTAGAAACAGTGACAGATGTTATTTTCAAAATCACTGCAGACAGTGACTACAGCCATAAAATTAAAAGATGCTTGTGCCTTGGAAAGAAAGCTATGACAAACCTGAACAGCATATTAAAAAGCAGAGACAACACTTTGCCGACAGGGGTCTGTACACTCAAAGCTCTGGTTTTTCCAGTAGTCATGTACGGATGTGAGAGTTGGACCATAAAGAACTGATGCACCGAAGAAGTGATGCTTTTGAACTGTGGTGTGGAGAAGACTCTTGAGAGTCCCTTGGACTGCAAGGAGATCAACCAGTCAATCTTGAAGGAAATCAACCCTGAATATTCATTGGAAGGACTGATGCTGAGGCTGAAGCTCCAATATTTTGACCACTTGATGTGAAGAGCCAACTCCTTGGAAAAGATCCGACTCATTAGAAAAGACCCTGATGCTGGGAAAGACTGAGGGCAAGAAGAGAAGGGGGCAGCAGAGGATGAAATGGGTTAGATAGCATCACTGACTCAATGGACATTTTGAGCAAAGTCCCAGAGACAACGAAGGACAGGGAAGCCTTGGGTGCTGCAGTTCATTGGGTTACAAAGAGTCAGACACGACTTAGTGACTGAACACCAACAGGCTTACAAGAAGTTACCAAAGAAGTACAATTCTCACAGTTTTCCCAAATAGTCATGAAAAACAACTCTTTAAACATTCAATTTATATTGTAAACTTTTTTGTGGCAGAAAAGCCTAACAGTCATATTAACAGCCTTTTAATTATGAAAACATGTTCATTATCCCCACTGAATTGTATCCTGAACAGTACAGATGACAATTCAATTTTAAAGAGCAGAAAGAATAACACTGCTCTCTACCCCACTGGATACACTTAAAAGAGTGACATAATAGATTTATTTTTATTATCCTTACTTTAAAATGTCAGTATTTACAACATATTATAAACAAAATCGTTGTATCAATCCTTCTGATAAAAGATTCTCAGTATCAACTTAAAATGGAGAATACGCAGCTTTTAAAAATTATTTCAAGGAGGGACCAAACAACGAAAGCTGCAGACCACAGACCTGGGAAAGAGCTGAAGGAGGAAGATTGTATTTGAGCGCCCTCTGGTGGAGCTAGCCGAGATAGGGGGAAATACTAAGTCAGCTTCCCTTGGGGCTCAGCTGGTGAAGAATCCACCTGCAATGCGGGAGACCTGGGTTCAAGCCCTGGGTTGGGAAGAGCCCCTGGAAAAAAGAACGGCTATCCACTCCAGTATTCTTGCCTAGAGAATTCCATGGACTGTACAGTCCACGGAATCGCAAAGAGTCAGATATGACTAAGCAACTTTCACTTCACTTCACTAGGTTGTCAGGGAAGTTACGACCCACCTAGACAGCATATTGAAAAGCAGAGACATTACCTTACCAACAGAGGTCCATCTAGTCAAGGCTATGGTTTTTCCATGGGTCCTGTATGGATGTGAAAGTTGGACTATAAAGAAAGCTGAGTGCCGAAGAATTGATGCTTTTGAACGGTGCTGTTGGAGAAGACTCTTAAGAGTCCCTTGGACTGCAAGGAGATCCAACCAGTCCATCCTAAAGGAGATCAGTCCGAGTGTTCATTGGAAGGACTGATGCTGAAACTGAAACTCCAATATTTTGGCCACCTGATGAGGAGAGCTGACTCATTTGAAAAGACCCTGATGCTGGGAAAGTACCTTCAAGATTGAAGGCAGGAAAATGGGACGACAGAGGATGAGACGGTTGGATGGCATCACCAACTCAATGGACATGAGTTTGAGTAAGCTCTAGGAGTTGGTGATGAACAGGGAGGCCTGGCATGCTGCGGTTCATGGGGTTGCAAAGGGTCGGACATGACTGAGCGACTGAACTGAACTAAGTTAGCACTACTCCTAAGATAAACCAAAGACTGTTAAAATTAGAGAAACTGAGTTATTACCCCTAAATGAGACAAAGCAGCAAATACACATTTATCCAGCTATAGTTCACCCAACGAAGCTATACTGTCTATGGACCACAAGTGGAACCTGACCCTTCTGGAGAAGCATCTGCTCTGACAGAGAACTCTGATGGCACCCATCTCTCAAGGGAAGCAGTAAGTGCTGTGGCTTAAAGTGTCAGGACAGAAATGAAGATCCATAAACACACCTGCAAACTCCCATTCTCTCTTGGCGTTAGGCTGAGCCGAGACCACATTAACTCAGAGTTTACTAAGGGCTGTCCAATCCCACGATGTAGAAAAAATTTCTTAAAGGTCATCTTGAGAGCACACTGCGACTACTTGGGTCCTGGGCTAGGATAAGAACAGTCCGGGTGTCTAAAAGCTCCCATGAAGAGGCTGCTGGGGGACTAACAAGGTGGGGGTGAGGGGCTAAGAGGAACACTGTTGTTTGTGACCTCTAAATCATTTCCATTTTAATGAAACATAAACACAAAACCTCCACCCAGTATGAGTAATAAGGGGCAACCTTTGAGATCCCTGCTCCTCTAGAATGTACCTACCACTAGGGTTCTCAAGTGTCCCAGGATAAAGAGGCTGTACTTGGCTCGTGTGATGGTGACATTCAATCTCTGCAAACTTGCCAGAAATCTAAGCAATAGAAGAAAAAAAAAAGTTACTTCTTTGTACATAATGACTCAGCAGTGTATCAGTGTACGTGAGACCCAGGCGATATTTCAGACAGCTTTTCTTGGCTCCTTCTGCTTTAAAATCACAGTGCTTTTGCACCCCTTCTCCCAACACAGGGGACCTGGCACAGGGCAATTCTCATCAAAAACAATAAACAAACGATGTCTGGAGCTTTCCTTCAAAGTGAGGCACCTATTTCCTATCGTGACTTAGATATTAGAAATTTTAATGCTGTGATTTTTAAGTCTTAAAACATCCTAAAAATATGACAGTAGATCAATTATGACACATACTGTGGAGAGGAACATGCCCCTGCAAAATATACTGGATTCAATCATCTACTTCACTCTTCTCAAGTGAAAATACAGATTCACTCTGTGACATGGACACAAGGAACCAAGAAAGGCAGACCCAACAGTGGATCAACTACACAGCTTAAAAAACAACTTCATGACATTATGCAATTTTCTATGTAATTTGGCAAATGATGGTACTCTCAACAGTTATTAAAAACAGAGCTACTTCTGGACTATAAACAAAGCAAAAAATCAAGGATGACAGTTACCCACCCAATTGAGCCCTGTGTGGCATTTGCTCTGACGCATGTAACAATGACACAGTCTTTCTGACGACCCTGGAAGGCATCCACGGTATCTACTTCTGCTGCCCTATTAATGAAAGAGAAACATATTTACTGAAAAAGTTATTAAAGCATGTCTATTCCCAGTAGAGAAGCCCTGTGCCCATTAGTCATCAGTCTCCAATTTCCTCCCCGCCAGGCCCTGGCAACCACTAATCTATGTTCTGTCTTCATGGACTTTTCTAGACGGGACCTAGCTAGCGTACAAATGAAGTTACAGAACACGTGACCTTCTGTGTCAGGTTTCTTTCACTTAGCACGATGTTTTCCAAGGTTCACGTGTCACAAAATATTCCACTGCTTCATTCCTTCTACGACTGCGTAGTTGCTTGTACAAATACACAATTTACCCACACACAATTTTTGGAAGTGTGAGTTGCTTCTGCTTTCTATCATGAATAATGTTGCTATGAACATTCATGTACAAGCTTCCCAGTGAACATTTTCCCAATGCAGGTATGTATCTACGAATGAAATTGCTGGTCATGTGGTAATTCTATGTTTTATGAGGAACTGCCAAACTGTTTTCCACAATGATTTACCATTCTATCTTCTCACCAGCAACGTACTGTTTCAATTTCGCCACATCCTCGTCAAAATATGTTAATGCCTGTTTTTTAATGACAGTCATCGTGGTGGGTATGAAATGTTAATCTAATTGTCGTTCTGATTTGCATTTCCCTAATGATAAATAATGTGGAACACCTTTTAGTGTGCCTGTTGGATTTTTATCTTTTGAAAAATGCTATTCACATTTTTCAACAAAATAAGACTGTCATTTTATTATCAAGTTGTATGAGTTCTTTATATTCTGGATATAACTCATCAGATAAATTTGCAAGTACTTTCTCCCATTCTGTGGGTTGTCTTTTCACTCTTTGATAGTGTCATCTGAAGCAAAGGGTTTTCATTTTTATGAAGACCAATTTAATTTTCCTCTGGTTACTTGCGCTTGGATATCACACCTAAGACTGTTGCCTAATCTGAGATCATATGAATTTATACTTTTGTTTCCTTATACATTTTATAATTTTGTCTCTGAAGACTCAGGGCTCTAATTTGAGTTAATTATTACATACAGTGTGACAGGGGTCAAAATTCACTCTTTTGCAGGAGGATACCTATACTTATTCCAGCACCATTTGTTGAAAAAACTATTCTTTCCCCACTGAATGGTCTTGACACCCTTCCTGAAAATCAACTGGCCACAAACATATGGATTTATTTCTGGAATCTCACCTCTATTAGTCTATATGTCTACCCTGATGACAGTACCACAATGTTGACAGTTTTGTAGTGAATTTTGATAAAGTGTGAGCCCCCCCAACACTGTTCTGTCAAGTTGTTTGGAAAGTATCTTTCACTTCCACATGAACTTTACAATAAGCTTTTCCAAAACCATAGTTTTAATTTTGATGGAGATAACGCATCTGTAGATCAGCGTGGGGAAAGGTGCCATCTTAGTAAGTCTTCCAATCCATGAATATGGACTGTCTCCACTTATTCTGGAGTTCTTCTATTTCTTTCAACATTTTATAATTCTCAGTGTAGGAGCTTATATTTCTTTGGTTATATTTATTCCTAAGTATTTTGTTCTTTATGATGCTGCTGCAAATGGAATTAAAAAAAATTTTTTTTTTTCAGATTTCTTGTGGCTGGTGAATACAACTGATTTCTGCATACTGATCTTGTATACTACAACTCTGATGAACTTGTTTACAAGGACTAGCAGTTTGCACAAATATTTCATTTCCTTTTCTTAACTGCTCTGCACAGAATTTCTAATACAATGCTGCACAAAAGCAGTGAGAGCAGACATCCTATCCTTCCTGATCATATAGGGAAAGTTTTCATCTTACCATCAAGTATAGTTTTTGAGCTATGGGTTTTTCATAGATGCCTTTTATTAGCCTAAGGAAGTTCCCTTCTATTCCTAAATTTGTTGAGTATTTTTATCATGAAAGGTTGTTGCACTCAAATGTTTTCACTCAAATAAATGAAATCTATTCAGATGATCACAACCACGTGGGATTTCCCTTTAACTATGGTACAGAACGCTGATTATCATATACTGAACCAACCTTGCATTCCTGAGATAAATTCCACTTGATCCTGGTCTATAATCCTTTTAATATGCTACTGAGTTCAGCTGCCATTATTTTGTTGAGAATTTTTGCATCCACATTCATAAAGGATATATTGGTCTGCAGTTCTCTTTTCTGGTGATGTCTCCATGGCTCTGGTACCAAGGTAATAGTGGCCCCATAAAATGAGTAGTCTTCCCTTCTACTTTTTGGAAGCATTTGCAAAAAGACTGGTGTTAATTCTTAACATTTGATAGAATTCACTAGTGAAGCCTGGTCCTGGGTTTGTTTTCTGTTGTTAAGTGTTTGATTACTAACTCAATCTGTTTGCGTTTAATAGATCTATCCAATGTTTCTGGTTTCTTCCCAGCGTCAATTTTGGAAGTTTGTGTGTTTTGAGGTGTAGAAACCGTGGAGTTACTGGATTTCCAATATTTAATTTTTAATTTTACTGTTGAGGTAAAACAAGACGAAGACATGATCTTCACCCTTCTACATGAAGGCACTAAAAGGTTTAATTAATTTTTTCTAAGTGAAAATGTGACTATGGGTATCTCAGTACAATTAGAATTTAGATTAACAAATCATCCAACTAAATGGAAAGGCCTGGAGAGTTTCTCAGTCAATTCCACTGTCAAGGATAATGGTGAAGACCTTCAAAAAGGCAGCAGGCACTCCGTCTACAGGTGCTACAAGCGTAACCACACTCCCTTCTCAGCACAAGTCTGTGGAGCCAGCGTCCTGGTCTCCTTGTTCTATGTTACCAGGGTCTATGCATGCCCCAGGGGTTAAGTTTCATTTTCTTCTTTCCTTCCATCCCCTCTTTCTTCTTTTTAATTCAACAGAGAAACTGGAAAGAGCTATAAAAATAGAGATGCCTCACCCTTTTCTATCAAACTCTTTGTCCAAATCCTTCTGAATCATCGTCTTCTGAGCCTTGTAATGGGTTATTATGCCAATGTTTCGGAAATTAATGTCCCTTCTTTTGTCTTTAATAAGTTTAATTAGTTCCATTACCAGTTTTATCTCTTGAACATTTACATATGAGCTAAATAAGATGGAAAAAAAATACAAGACATCAAAACTAATCGCAGTCCAATTGTTAAGTTCCACTTTGTTCTCTATTACAGTAAACGGTAGATTGGTAGGCTTTATCTCTATTCAGTCAGCAGTGATTCAAAGAGGCTGTGATAATGACCATTACACTGTATACAAGAATAAACAGCATCACAACTGCCCAGTGAGACATGAGCTGTATGCCAGAAAAGAGCTTGGAGTCATTCAGACACCAGCTTCTTCATTTGTTAAAACAGGGACAGCCACAGTGAGAACAAAGGCATTTATAATAATGAAGACATGACTAATGAAGAGCTCCTATTACAGATTTATTATCTTCCCAACACTGAGAAAAGTGCATCACTTTTCTCATTCCCCACCACAGGCCATGTGGATCATGCACTAGCATTCACAGACCACCCGATTCACACAACCCAACAAGCTCAAAGTACTGTCCACCCTCTGCCTCACACCTTAATTCAACTTGCCTGTATTTCTCCTTCACAATATTTAACCCAACTGGAATAATCAATCACCACAGTAATGGCCTGGTTAATGTCTGCCTCGTGTTAGACCACAATAGCCTTGTACTAGGGCCACATCTATTTTACTCACAACTGTTGAGTTCAGCATGGATCTACTTAAGTGCTTATCACATGTTAGGTAATATAATCCCCACTAACACAATTAAGAAAAACTGAAAGACCGAAAAACATAAAGATAGCAGTAATTTTATGATGGAGTTATCAATCCAGCTAAAAGAAAATGATTGTGTCCTGGCACTAGGCAGAGAGATTTGTATGAAAAGTATTTTGAACTTAAATATAAACAAAAACAATATAAAAATTCTGACACATCAGTAAGGACTGAAGTATAAGAGAACATACTCATTATCCCGTCTTTCTAAGCCATCTCCAACATCAAACACGAGGTAGGGTTGAAATGGCCAGTCAGATGAGCACCGACTGGTCTCTGTCCCTCTATAAAAGAGCAGCACCATTTAGAACACAAGTCAAGTTAGAAACATTTTTTAAAATTATTACTACCATTTTTCTGTGTGTATGTGGCAGGGAGAGAGCTAGGGAAAGTAAGGGGACAAGAAGGACTCTTCTTTAAAAAAATAAAATTTCAATACACTAAAAGAAAGTGAATTTTACCTCTATTCTAGTGCTAGGGAGAATAATCTATGTATTTAAGATATAACAATTATGATTGGAAAATTACTCATAATACAGTACATGAAAAAAGCAAGGTATAAAATACTACGTAAAGCATGGTATGATTCTTTTTTCCCAAAAAGAGAAAAAGGAAACAAACAAAAAAAAGATGTGCATAGTACAAGGACTGGACGTAGATATGCTAAAATGTCACTAGTGATTATTTCTGGGTAGTGTAAACGGGGGGGTTGGTTTTATCCCCCTTTTCGTTTATCTGCATTTGCTACAATCTACATGTCTTTTATAATTTAATTAAACCTTCATGTTTTTAATAACAAGACTTCAGAGCACTGTGAAAGAGCTATTCTTCCTAAGCAGCCAAACCTACAAATAAAACAAGCTAACATGCAATGAAAAGAACCCACCTATTTGTTTTCAAGGCTCCGTCATAAACATAACTAGAAGGAAAGAGGCATATGTCCGGGTGCATCCTGTACTGGATGGTGAGCTGTAAGACAGGCAGCCTGCCAATCATGTTGTGCTCCACACTCTCCTCCAGGAGCTTGTGGAAGCGGGCCATCATTGACTGGTCATAGCCATAGTCCTGTGCCTTCTGAAAGGGGGAAGACAAAGCAATAATCTCTAACGATTCACCTGTACTTTTCCCACTATTATAAAAACAATTACAGAGCTCTACAATGTACACAGCAAACGTACATCTAAAACGCACACAGCATTACCAACAACCAAACATTCAGAGAAAGATGTTTCTGACTTCCACCTTTGAAAAGCCATGGAGCCTGACTACGAAAGCTGAGGCATATTCTCCTTATTTAGAAATCCCACAAACTGCTGATGAATGATGTGATCTTGTGAATGATCACAACCATCACTATTTTGGTGCTAACAGAGGTCACCTGAAAGAACTGATGAGAAAAGCAGCAAAGAATGTTAACACAGATTTTAACCATTATTTCTGGGCTGCACTCCCACAGCTTGAAAAAATGAATGTCACTGTAAACCAGCCTCTTAAAGACCAATTTCTTCATCCATCCATTCAGGCAATATGCACTAAGCATCTAAAGCTTCGGGTGCTGAGGGTCTAAGGTGAATAAGATTAAGTGTCACAGAACTTAACATTCTAATGGAGGAGACAGACAACTAAGTTGATTTCATAAATTCAATAAAGGGTTACAACAAACCTGCAACTGAAACGGAGTTAATTGACAAATGAAGAAAAGTGTCTTCATGTAATCACAGTTGGGATATACTTGGGATATACGTTTCAATGTTAGCACCATGTCAAAATTGAGAAAGAATAGTGGAATCTTTATGAGTATGTTGCAGATATGAGCACTGAAGATGTATACGCAAAGTTTTAATAAACCTGTTTTACAAACTATCAGAGTGGAGAAAGAAGACATTATTTCCTATTTGTATTATTTATGCAAGTGATTATATACATATGCAATTTTAAATAGGTTTGTGTAATTAAATAGAAAAAATATTCTTAGTGGACATTTGGCATTATCATCTCTACCTCAGAAGTTTACCTATTCAAGTTAGCAAAAACACTCATTTACTTCACTCTAGCAAAAAAAAAGAAAGTGGATTTATAGGAGGTAACACATTTACTTACAGAAAAAAAAAAAACCTGAGTCCATCCTACAATATGACAGAGATTTTCATGTTTTGACATCAATGTACATTCCTGATCTATTTACTGACTGGAAACAGGCAGTGTGACACAGACTGATTCTGCCACCTTTACAAGGTCAAAGTCGGCACACACAAATGCACACATTCCCTGTAACTACCCAACCTTCTGAATTTAGTAACTTATTGTCTGTTACCCACGAGAATGCCAGCTTTGTAAGGGCAGAGATTTTTGTCAGTTTTCAACACTGTCATAATCCTAGAACTTAAAACGGTGCCTGAATTAGGCTAACACTCAATAAACACAGACTGGAAAAAAGGCAACTTTGCACACCCATGACCACAAACTGTTCAAATTATCCACTACACTATTCATAGTAATTATTCCTAGAAATAGGTGGTCAGAAAGGCATTGAGAAAAACTTTATAATCATTTTCTGAAAATTTCTCAATAAGCCTGTTATTATTTTTACAACACTAAGAAAAGCCCAAATAGATTCTTCTCATTTCTGCTGTTCTTAATCAATTACCAAAGAAGGCAGTAAAGCTGAGGACCATCAACAACCCTCTTTCGCTAACTATATGCTAAGGCCCTTCGAGAAGTCATCAGTCAGTCTCTGAAACGCTGTATTATTCACATAGCGCAGTGCAGAGCTGGCTCCTCCTAACTCCCCACGAAGCCTGGTGCAGCATATCTTCCCCACGGACAAGGTCCTCACTCCAAGTCAGGGGCGCTCCTAGCCCACCCCTCACATGGTTGCGCCCAAGTGCTCAGATATCAAAGAACTGCACGGTCATGCTGATGATTCCAAAGTCAAAAAACAGTAACAACAAAAAACAGCAACACGCTTTCATTCCACAACCAAACAGAACATAACTGAACAGAAATGCTGTGAAAATGGTCTGTTCTGTAGGACTGTTCATGCAGTCACTACTCTGCACACATGCTCTCTGTATCAGTGAAATGCTCAAATGTTATTCAGTTTCAAAACCTAGGTGGAGACCTGTGCAAGATTACCCAAAACATCTGGATCCTGACTTTGCTGTGCACTTCCAGGAGCAGTTCTAGTGAGTGTTCACACAACAGGGAAGGGGACACAACCGTGCTGCTCATCTTCCCACAAGCGGAGCCCAGTCTTTTTCCTTCCACCTTCCCTTTCAGAGCATGTGAGGAACATTATAGGATACAGAATCCTAATACTGTACACATTACTGTAAGAATAACTTATCTTCTTACTGTTTTCCTCAAAATTTGCATATACATAAATATAAATTAGGAATTGGGATTCTTTCCCTTGCTTTTTTACAGTTTTTCTTTTATCATGGGTTTGGTGGCTATGTTATGAAAACAAATCAGCCCTTAGAAAAGCTGCACACTGCCTTTCTCAGAGGGATAGCACATTGAGCATGGGACATCCTGTTCCTGAGCTTCTGGTCTTTTGATACCCACATGCTCCTGTCACACACACACGAGCTCATTATGAACAAAGAATATTTTTGGAGACTTTACCATGAAGGCTCTAAACGGTGGCTGTTCTCTTTCCTCAGCCATTCCCTATTTCTCCCTGCAAGTAAGAGATGTTGATCCAAGGAGGATGCCCAATCCCCAAAACAAAAAACCAAAAGACCCCTTCCACTTTAGAGCAACACAAATGTGAAAAAACATACCACGGAAATGACTGTGGGAGGGAGCTGCTTAGGGTCTCCTACGAGGACAAGCTTGTTGCAACGATGGATGAGTGGAGTAAGAGTTTCAACTTCACAGGACTGTCCAGCCTTGGTAAGAAAGTATAAAATGGAGATATAGTCAGTTTCCTCTGTTATTTTTTATTCATCTACAGTCTAATTCACAATGAAAGCCTTACCCATTAAGAAACGTACACCTTCTCCTTCTACACCAAATATCAAAAGTAAAGATTTTCTTTGGTTAGAAAACAATAAAAACATTCTAAACACTTCGAGGGAAAAAACCCCCAAACTACTCCCCTGCCCCAACACACATACATTTTGGAAGTCAGCCATTTTTCAGGTGCCACTACCACTTGGGAAACAGCCATACACTACAAGGGCCAAGCCCTGTCCCAGGTCAGTCTGTCTGTTGCCGCTGGACATGCGCCCGACAGGGTTGTATTTCTGTGTGCCCCACTCCCACCCGCCCGCCCGCTCTCCTTCTCAGGAGGCCACTTCACATTTGCAACCCTCAAGCTTCACTTCAATTTGGCAACATTTCCTTTAATTATTTCATCATCTTTTCTATTTCTTCATTTTGGTGAATACTGGATATCGGATCTCCTGAACGGGTTCTCTAACCTTCCTTTTCCATCTCTTTTTGTCTTCTGGCTCTAGATTCTGGCAAATGGTAAGTAACCAATAAATACTTGCTCAATGAATGAACTAGGAATTAGGATGATAAGCTGAAAATATGGCGCTCAGAGCTATCCAATTATATTAAAAATGCTTCAAAAGGTAACCAGAGATATTCAAAGCAGGAGCTAGGCAATCCTTGGGATGGATTTTGTTAAGATCAGGAATCCCTAAGACTATAATTCCAATACTAGAAAAGCAGTTTTCATCATGGTGGGTTATTAGCAGCATATTTCAACATACAGGAATACACATGTTTAAGAGCAGGTCAAAATCAGATGCAAAAAGATCACTACGTCCACATCTTGGCAGCCACTCTTCACCTAGGACTTCCTCCTCAAGGCACCAGGCAAGAGCTGTATGGCCAGCTGCTCACTGACCTCATCAACGATGACACAGCTGAAGGGGACGCCTCCCTGCCCACGGAAAGCAGCCTCGAGCAGCAGGCCACCACTCGTGCTCAGTGTGCAGCAAATGATGTGCGACTCTAAGATGATGATGCTCTGTGTCTTCTGTGGGCGTCCTTGAACCTAAGAGAATAAAAGTTCATCAATGTTCACTTGTATCTAAAAACTTCTTGACTATAGGCCTCTTTGTACTATAACACACCTGCCACTTATGTGGCAGAATAATGTTCAGTAAGTGTCAGGTGGGAACCTGCAATCTAGAAAAGAGCAGCACTCAAGGTACTCAGAAGCCATCAGAGAGAACACACTGCAGGGGAGTCTAATTTTGGAACATGATTTCAGCACGTTAAGAAAAATTTATCCAGGGTTTAATTTGGTCAAAGTAGACTTACAATTATTACAGCCTGATGTATGTGGGAAGGTATCAGAATATGCAAAGACTAAATAATTCTACTGAACTGTGAAGCAATTATCTCAGTAAAACCAGGAACAAAACTAAGCCTGAACATACCCTTTTCTGTTAGTTTTAAGCATGTAAGCTTATTCTTTCTTTTATAAGAGCCAGTACCAACAAAACACCTGTGAAACTGATGAGCATTCTACTTCCACAGCAGTAACCGCCACTGTGGTCCAGGTCTATCTAATGGAATAAACTGAGATGGAGACTGAGTCTCATCAGAGATTCAGTTAGCCTATTTCTGCTCCTGAAAAGCTAGAGCTGAGCATACGACAGACTCAAGCCTGGACCCCGAGGCAGGTCTGTGAGAAGGTGGCGGCGCTTGTGGCCTTCCACCCAGTGCTCACACGGTAACTGCCACATCCCTCTCCTTACAGCCAGCATCACGGTAAAACCGCAAGTGCAATTAATTTAATGACCCACAGAACAATCTGATCAGTGGCAAAAATCGTAACACCGGTAAACAAAGACTTCCTCCTGACATATGAGAAGATTAATTTTGGGCTGAGTTTAAACTTTAATAGCTTTCCACATAATTTTTAATTGAAATAAACTGCTAGTGGAAATATGCATTAAATTCAACTATATTCATTTAGCCACACAGAAGTCAATAGTATATTCAAGAGAAAAATCTCAGCTCAAAAATACAAATGCCATTACCGGTTTATAGTACCCTCTCTCCCTTAACCCCAGTTCATTTCATTAGGGCTCTATGCTGGCTCATTCTAGCTTTGACTCATCTAAATGTGAGTTGATATTTTTATGTCCAAAGAATACTGGGGAAAAAGTTACACATGCTATAAAAGGATTTTTGCGATCAAAAACAAGTAAAAAGAGCTTATGCTTTCAGCTAAAAACGGAAGGGAAAAAGGCATTTTTCATGTGCCACATTCCAGCCACTGCTGGTCTACCTGAATTCAGACACGTAATGTTCTTTCTTCTTTATTTTTAATAAAGGAAAACCCTACAAATTTAGTTTCATTAATTATTCATATGACAATTACCATAAATTTCTGGGTGGGAGAACAGAACACTGAGAGTTTCAGAGAAAGCTATAGATGTGCGTGCAGTGACACCACTTTCTCTAGTTTTGTAAATGCTTCAAATCTTTCATTATAAAAACATTTTATTGATTTATATACATTTTTGACCACACATGCAGCTTGAGGGATCTGAGTTTCCTGAAAAAGGGATTGGATTCACATCCTCTGCAATGGATGTGCAGAGTCCTAACCACTGGAACGTCAGGAATTCTCAAACTTTAAATGTTAACTGAGAAAAGACCATAGGCTGTCTGAACTACTTCATAATTTAAAAAAAGAAATGCCAGGAAAATGCTATGGATGAACTACTTACCTCTTTAATTTTAGAAGCAAGCTCCTGCCTTTCTTTTGAAACTCTGGCAATTTTTCCATCTAATTCTTGCCTCTGGAAAAAATTAGACTGCTATCATTAAACTAAGCATTTTAAAATGCTTTCCAATGAACTGCCTCACATTTCAAAAAGGAGAGCCAGTACTTTACCAATGAAAAGCTGATTCACCCAGTGTGTTTCCTCTACCAGTCTCTCTACTACTGTGTATCAGAGTTCAGCTAAGCTACTCCAGGGCACTGCTGCCCTGACATCCATTGTGTTTGGCCAGGTGCCTGCCGTGACTTCAAACTGACACTAGCCCCTCACTCTTGCAAATGTCTTATATAGCACGCAGAGTCACCAGCAAATGTTTGCTCTTGTGATCAATGGTTTCCCTTGCCTTCCAGCATCTGTATGCCTTATATGTGACCCTGAGATAAGACATTCCAAGAAACTTACCAAAACCCTGCTCTTTCCATTCAAATTGCCCAATTCAGCCCTAGTCTGGATATGTCAAAACACTCCAACCATGGACCCTGATAAAGATATGTGGCCTAGGACCTGCCTGTCTGCACTCTGCATGGACCGCCTACATGGCCCCTCAAGGTATGCTATGTACCTCCTCCAGGACCTGTGAGTAATACATCTATTTCAACTTCTCCCGTAGTCTGTTTTGAACCCTCAGCTCATTATCCAGCAACCCAACAACTAGCACTCCACGTTCCATTTAGTAGATGTTAATTAGCCAGACATCCTGGAATGTGAAGTCAAGTGGGCCTTAGGAAGCATCACTATGAACAAAGCTAGTGGAGGTGATGGAATTCCAGTGGAGCTATTTCAAATCCTGAAAGATGCTGTGAAAGTGCTGCACTCAATATGCCAGCAAATTTGGAAAACTCAGCAGTGGCCACAGGACTGGAAAAGGTCAGTTTTCATTCCAATCCCAAAGAAAGGCAATGCCAAAGAATGCTCCAGCTACTGCACAATTGCACTCATCTCACATGCTAGTAAAGTAATGCTCAAAATTCTCCAAGCCAGGCTTCAGCAATACGTGAACCGTGAACTTCCTGATGTTCAAGCTGGTTTTAGAGAAGGCAGAGGAACCAGAGATCAAATTGCCAACATCCACTGGATCATGGAAAAAGCAAGAGAGTTCCAGAAAAACATCTATTTCTGCTTTATTGACTATGCCAAAGCCTTTGACTATGTGGATCGCAATAAAGTGTGGAAAATTCTTCAAGAGATGGGAATACCAGACCTAACCTGACCACCTGACCTGCCTCTTGAGAAACCTATATGCAGGTCGGGAAGCAACAGTTAGAACTGGACATGGAACAACAGATTGGTTCCAAATAGGAAAAGGAGTATGTCAAGGCTGTATATTGTCACCCTGCTTATTTAACTTCTATGCAGAGTGCATCATGAGAAACGCTGGGCTGGAAGAAGCCCAAGCTGGAATCAAGATTGCCGGGAGAAATATCAATAACCTAGATATGCAGATGACACCACCCTTATGGCAGAGAGTGAAGAGGAACTAAAGAGCCTCTTGATGAAAGTGAAAGAAGAGAGTGAAAAAGTTGGCTTAAAGCTCAACATTCAGAAAACATCATGGCATCCGGTCCCATCACTTCATGGGAAATAGATGGGGAAACAGTGGAAACAGTGTCAGACTTTCTTTTTGGGGGCTCTGAAATCACTGCAGATGGTGACTGCAGCCATGAAATTAAAAGATGCTTGCTCCTTGGAAGGAAAGTTATGACCAACCTAGATAGCATATTCAAAAGCAGAGACATTACTTTGCCAACAAAGGTCCATCTAGTCAAGGCTATGGTTTTTCCAGTGGTCCTGTATGGATGTGAAAGTTGTACTGTGAAGAAAGCTGAGCACCGAAGAACTGATGCTTTTAAACTGTGGTGTTGGAGCAGACTCTTGAGAGTCCCTTGGACTGCAAGGAGATCCAACCAGTCCATTCTAAAGGAGGTTAGTCCTGGGTGTTCTTTGGAAGGACTGATGCTAAAGCTGAAACTCCAATACTTTGGCTACCTCATGCGAAGAGTTGACTCGTTGGAAAAGACTGATGCTGGGAGGGATTGGGGAGAGGAGGAGAAGGGGACGACAGAGGAGGAGATGGTTGGATGGCATCACCAACTCGATGGACACGAATTTGCGTGAACTCCGGGAGTTGGTGTTGGACAGGAAGGCCTGGCGTGCTGCAATTCATGGGGTCACAAAGAGTCGGACACGACTGCGCCAACTGAACAGAATTAGATAAATTGATTCTTTTTTTTTGACCACACAGTGAAGCACGTGGTATCTTAGTTCCTCCGCCAGGGATTGAACCTGTACCCCCTGCAGTGGAAAGCTCAGATTCTTAACCACTGGACTGCCAGGAAAGTCTGATAAATTCTCAAATACTGTATTTAAGATGTAGATCTGTCCAAGGTATTGTCGGTTGGCTCTTCCTGTCTGTCTAGCAGGCCAATCCTTGGCACATCATTTACATGTTACCAACTGCTGCTGTCTTCAGGCTACAACAGCAGAGTTGAGTGGCTAAAAGAGACTTCACATAGGTCTGTAAACTTAGGTCTAAAATATTTACTATCTGGTCCTTTAAAAAAGAAGTTTAACTCCTAATGTAAAGATACCATTTTTGTATACATCTTTTACACAAATTATATACTATTTCACAACAAAAGAACAGCATCAAATACTCAACTAGTTTATCTATAAGCTGTTATAAACACTGATCCAGAAATGTCTAGATACCTGCGATTCCCTTCCACCTCGGCATAAAGCACGCTGGCGGGAAAGTTCATCAAGTTGACGATCGAGAAATTCCTTTCTTTTGTGCATCTCCTGAACATGAGATGGTAAGTCTTTTTCTTTAAAGAAAATAAAAAGACAAAGAATTGCTCATTCTAACAAATATATACATATTCACACACAATGAGAAGGAAAATTAGCTTTCAAAACCAGACTATTTCTAGGGTCTTCAAATTACCTTTAATGCCCAAGCCAACTATACAACAAGAAAAAAATTAATTAGTATATACCTTTATTCCGTACTTACTCATTCTGTGGTTAACTTGACTGTCCAAACTGAATCTTAGGACCTCATTATTAATAGACTTTTCTGGACCTAGACGTACTAAGTTTATATCTCCACAGTTTCCTGTTGATAAAAGTCACACAGAGATTAGTACGAACACTGTCAATCTCTGTACATAACAACTGTTTTTTAGCAAAACATTAACAATCAGAGAAGGGAGCTAACATGAACTATTAATCAACCAGACATCTGGAACTGTGCTAGAGGCTCCACATACATCCTTTTAGATAAAGCTTCATAAAAACCCCTAAAAGGCAAGGACTTATCTCCACCTAATAAAAGCTAATGGGGCTGCACAAATAGTACATAGCAGAGATGAGATTCTATTACACTAATGTTCCTCAAACTATGTTCTATTCAACAATTCATGATAAAATTCGTTTGGAAAACGGCTGAGTTAAAAATAAAACAGATTTCTTAACCACAGGATATTTCGAAGATGAAGATGTTTATCTTTTAACACATGTCTGAATTCCCCAAATGAAATCTTATGGGACCACCAATTCCTTTTCTGTAGAATACTCAGAACCAAGGTTCTGCTCCACATCACAATGCCACCTCAGGATCTAAGGCACAGAATGTGCTGGAAATTCTGGTAATTTCAAAAACTGTCAGCATCATTTAAACTGGTTTACTAACCACATTTTTAATTCTAGGTTAGCACACTCAGGTATTATTTAGTCTAAAAATCTCCCACCACTTCACTGAACTAAATAACATCAACCAAGCAGTGTTTATTAGCACCTATCCCAACCTGTCAGGTACTTGTTTGATGTCTCCTTCCACGGAATCCCAAGCCCCATAGAATCAGGTTTTGTTTTGGTCACTGCCTACAACAGCAGCTGGCACAGAGTAAGTACAATAAAACTGCTGAATGAATAAATTAACAATTTATTATACAGTTGTCTACATGTATCTGTATTCCTAGTTCAGCTCCTTTTTCTAAATTTGAAGCCATCTTCTCCAGCCAACATTTACTTGAAAGTTTCAAAACTGCTAAGTTGTATATCTGCCAGAAGGGTGATGAGATTCATACCCAACTCTAAGCACCTCAAAATGCTCCAGAAATTAAAACAGAATCCTTTAAAATGCAGGGTGAGCTCAGAAGGAAGTAAAAGAAATTCCTAGGGGTGAAAAACAGAGAAAGGTGAAAACCAGATATGAAAGCCCCTGAGCTGCTGTGGCTTCCCTGGAGGGAGAAGGATAAAGAGCCGGTCACTGTCCAGGTGCTGAGATGTTGGTTTTTTTAATTCACATACAACAAAACACAAGCATTTAAAAATCAGCAAAACTCACTTAAATGCAGAAAACTTGAATAAATCAACAATTAAAGACATTCAGCAGACAGAAACTTATCCATCTGTCAAAAAACAGACCAAAAAGAAAAAAGAGAACAAAACAACAAACACCAAAACAATACTAAAAACAGATAAACTTTCAAGGAACAGATAATCTCTTACACAAAACATTGCAAATGAATGTCTGTATAAAATTCAGCACCCATTCATAAAAAAGCTAACGAAAAAGGGACTTCTTTAACCCAATAAATGGTATATACCAAATCCCACAAACATATGTATCACATGCAGTGAAAAACAAAAAAATCAAAGTACTGAAAAATAAGGAAAAAAAGCTTTTTATTGACAGAGATGTCACTGTATAACAAAAAAAGTTAAAAATCCAACCTAGACCCGGCTTTTGTCCCACGATCATCCAGCCTTGTCGTGTTGTCAATGGACACCTGAAAAAGTGCTTATTACCCCTCCTCAGGAAAAGGAAAGTGAAAACAGTACCCCGCCCACTGTCTGGGAACTGTTCTCAGTGTGGGATCTGACATCACCACTTCCTAGAAAAATCTGGCACTATCTAGAAGATGCACAAATCCTTCAACCCAGCCTTTTCCCTTCTCGGTGTAAACACGCTAGGCCAGCGCTTTTCTGAGGTACACGTCACACTGTACTGAAAGCAGTACACTCATCCTTCACCAACACCACATGTGTCACAGATTACTACTTACCCCCTCACTGCCTATGCTCTAATCCTTGCTGCTTCCTTCGGTTCTGTTCTAGCTTATGTAAGTATGCTGGTTCTGATCTCCCTAAACTGATTTCACAATCCACTGACTGGTCACAAGCCACACTGTGAGAGAAGCACCGTCCTGGAGGGCCACATGAACCAAATTCGGGAGTTGTGAACAAGCCAGAACTGGCTCACTTTTTGTTATTCAAAGTTCCCCACACTAAACACTGAAAACAAAACAAATTAAAAGCCCACATAAATATCATACCCATAGGATTCTTCTTGTCTTTACACTTTTCTTTGAATTCAAGGATAATTTTTTTCATAAGCTCATCAACAGCTGCATTGGAAGGTGCACATACGAGGACACGGTTTTGCTTGATTTTGGCATTGGAGTTTTCATCTGAATGCCCCCTCCTTTGGTTCTGCAATTTGCATCAAACAAAATATCCTAATGAGTTCTATTACACAATGTTACAGTCCTTTCATACTTTCACATATATTCAAAAGTTCCTATAATAAAAATAAAAAACACCTGCCACCTTCAATTCAATTCAGTCACTCATTCGTGTCCGACTGTGACCCCATGAATCACAGCAGGCCAGGCCTCCCTGTCCAACACCAACTCCCGGAGTTCACTCAAACTCATGTCCATCAAGCTGATGATGTCATCCAGCCATCTCATCCTCTGTCGTCCCCTTCTCCTCCTGCCCTCAATCCCTCCCAGCATCAGTCTTTTCCAACGAGTCAACTCTTCGCATGACGTGGCCAGAGTATTGGAGTTTCAGCTTTAGCATCAGTCCTTCCAAAGAACACCCAGGACTGATCTCCTTTAGGATGGACTGGTTGGATCTCCTTGCAGTCCAAGGGACTCTCAAGAGTCTGCTCCAACACCACAGTTCAAAAGCATCAATTCTTCGGTGCTCAGCTTTCTTCACAGTCCAACTCTCACATCCATACAGGACCACTGGAAAAACCATAGCCTTGACCAGATGGACCTTTGTTGACAAAGTAATGTCTCTGCTTTTAAATATGCTATCTAAGTTGGTCATAACTTTCCTTCCAAGGAGCAAGCATCTTTTAATTTCATGGCTGCAGTCACCATCTGCAGTGATTTCAGAGCCCCCAAAAAGAAAGTCTGACACTGTTTCCACTGTTTCCCCATCTATTTCCCATGAAGTGATGGGACCGGATGCCATGATCTTTGTTTTCTGAATGTTGAACTTTAAGCCAACTTTTTCACTCTCTTCTTTCACTTTCATCAAGAGGCTCTTTAGTTCCTCTTCACTCTCTGCCATAAGGGTGGTGTCATCTGCATATCTAGGTTATTGATATTTCTCCCGGCAATCTTGATTCCAGCTTGGGCTTCTTCCAGCCCAGTGTTTCTCATGATGCACTCTGCACAGAAGTTAAATAAGCAGGGTGATAATATACAGCCTTGACATACTCCTTTTCCTATCTGGAACCAGTCTGTTGTTCCATGTCCAGTTCTAACTGTTGCTTCCCGACCTGCATAGGCAGGTCAGGTGGTCAGGTCAGGTCTGGTATTCCCATCTCTTGAATTTTCCACACTTTATTGTGATCCACATAGTCAAAGGCTTTGGCATAGTCAATAAAGCAGAAACAGGTGTTTTTCTGGAACTCTCTTGCTTTTTCCATGATCCAGTGGATGTTGGCAATTTGATCTCTGGTTCCTCTGCCTTCTCTAAAACCAGCTTGAACATCAGGAAGTTCACGGTTCACGTATTGCTGAAGCCTGGCTTGGAGAATTTTGAGCATTACTTTACTAGCATGTGAGATGAGTGCAATTGTGCAGTAGCTGGAGCATTCTTTGGCATTGCCTTTCTTTGGGATTGGAATGAAAACTGACCTTTTCCAGTCCTGTGGCCACTACTGAGTTTTCCAAATTTGCTGGCATATTGAGTGCAGCACTTTCATATCATCGTCTTTCAGGATTTGAAATAGCTCCACTGGAATTCCATCACCTCCACTAGCTTTGTTCATAGTGATGCTTTCTAAGGCCCACTTGGACTTCACATTTCAGGATGTCTGGCTCTAGGTGAATGATCATACCATCGTGATTATCTGGGTCGTGAACATCTTTTTTGTACAGTTCTTCTATGTATTCTTGCCGCCTCTTCTTAATATCTTCTGCTTCTGTTAGGGCCATACCATTTCTGTCCTTTATCAAGCCCATCTTTGCGTGAAATGTTCCCTTGGTATCTCTAATTTTCCTCAAGAGATCTCTAGTGTTTCCCATTCTGTTGTTTTCCTCTATTTCTTTGCACTGATTGCTGAGGAAGGCTTTCTTATCTCTTCTTGCTATGCTTTGGAACTCTGCATTCAGATGCTTATCTTTCCTTTTCTCTTTTGCTTTTCACTTCTCTTCTTTTCACAGCTATTTGTAGGGCCTCCCCAAACAGCCATTTTGCTTTTTTGCATTTCTTTTCAATTGGGATGGTCTTGAACCCTGTCTCCTGTACAATGTCATAAACCTCTGTCCATAGTTCATCAGGCAACTCTATCAGATCTAGTCCCTTAGATCCATTTCTCACTTCCACTGTATAATCATACTACTGCTGCTGCTAAGTCACTTCAGTCGTGTCCGACTCTGTGTGACCCCATAGACGGCAGCCCACCAGGATCCCCCATCCCTGGGATTCTCCAGGCAAGACACTGGAATGGGTTGCCATTTCCTTCTCCAATGCATGAAAGTGAAAAGTGAAAGGAAGTCGCTCAGTCATGTCCAACTCTTCGCGACCCCATGGACCACAGCCTACCAGGCTCCTCTGTCCATGGGATTTTCCAGGCAAGAGTACTGGAGTGGGGTGCCATCGCCTTCTCTGGTATAATCATAAGGGATTTGATTTAGGTCATACCTGAATGGTCTAGTGATTTTCCCTACTTTCTTCAATTTAAGTCTGAATTTGGCATAAGGAGTTCATGATCTGAGCCACAGTCAGCTCCTGGTCTTGTTTTTGCTGACTCTATAGAGCTTCTCCATCTTTGGCTGGAAAGAATATAATCAATCTGATTTTGGTGCTGACCACATGATGTCCATGTGTAGAGTCTTCTCTTGTGTTGTTGGTAGAGGGTGTTTGCTAAGACCAGTGCGTTCTCTTGGCAAAATTCTATTAGCCTTTGCCTGCTTCATTCCGTATTCCAAGACCAAATTTGCCTGTTACTCCAGGTGTTCCTTGACTTCCTACTTTAGCATTCCAGTCCCCTATAATGAAAAGGACATCTTTTTGGAGGTGTTAGTTCTAAAAGGTCTTGTAGGTCTTCACAGAACCATTCAACTTTAGCTTCTTCAGCACTACTGGTTGGAGCATAGACTTGGATTACTGTGATATTGAATGGTTTGCCTTGGAAACCAACTGAGATCATGCTGTCATTTTTGAGACTGCATCAAAGTACTACATTTCAGACTCTTGTTGACCATGATGGCTACTCCATTTCTTCTAAGGGATTCCTGCCCACAGTAGTAGATATAATGGTCACCTGAGTTAAATTCACCCATTCCAGTCCAGTTTAGTTCGCTGGTTCCTAGAATGCCAACGTTCACTCTTGCATCTTACACTGATACTAAAATTACTGTGAACAGCTCCACTCCAATACAAAATAAAAAGTTTAAAAAAAAATTACTCTGGCATAAAATTGTATCGTTAACTTTTCTGAGCCGTACCTTATTATCCACTGATTTTATTCAATACCCAATCCAACCAAAATGCAGCCCAGGGATAGATACATCCAGGATGGTCTCCTGGTATCAGCTACGACCACTAACAAAGCCAGACGACCATTCTAGCCCTCAGGAGTGATTGCACACAAGATAATATTTTCTGCCTTTTTATTTCTTATAGCCTTCTCCATCTCTGCTACCCCTTTATCTGGTACGGTTCCACACAGCATCAAAAGATACACAAAAGTGAAGGGGGAAAAGGCACTTTAGCACTTATTCACACATTAGTTAAATCTAGTGACATGAAATGATATATTCAATTAAGAATGCTGCTGCCCTCACAAACACTTTACCTCGGTCAGCAGGCGGTACAGGATGCCAACAATGGTTTTTGATTTTCCTGTTCCAGGTGGTCCATGAATCAGACAGATCTTGGCAACTGATGGGGAGTGTTTCACCATGGCATATGCAGTTTCTATTGCTTTCTTCTGGTCTTCATTGAAATCTTTTAAGTAGGCAACCTATATGAAAGACATTAGTGAGAATGACTTTTTCTTTCTGTGGTGGCCCAGGAAATCAAGACAGTGGAAAAATCTGTGTGAACTGCTCCTGTCCTTCATCAAACAGAAGCTTTATGATCAGGCAAGACTCCAAAATGACCTTTAATCTAAGAAGCACATTCACTACTGGAAAGAGTCACTTATAAGTGTCTACAGGCTTCAGTCCATCTATAAATAAAACAATATTTTTATTTGTGATTCTTATAAAGATCACAAACTAGTTTTGTACTCTCCTTTTTATTTATTCTGATTCTTCCCATTTTCTGATCTTCCTGGTGGCTCAGACGGTAAAGCGTCTGCCTGCAATGTAGGAGACTGGGGTTCAATTCCTGAGTCAGGAAGATCCCCTGGAGAAGGAAATGGCAATCCACTCCAGCACTCTTGCCTGGAAAGTCCCATGGACAGAGGAGCCTGACAGGCTACAGTCCATGGGGTCGCAAAGAGTTGGACATGACTGAGCAACTTCCCTTTCGCTTTCTTCCCATTTTAGTCGATTCTCTCCCTTGACAGCAAAACCATTCCAAGACTTTCTTTCCTAACACAAGTGACGAGAGCGGGAAGAACACGGATCTTGGCTCAGCTCCGCGTCTACACCTCAGTTCACTCTCAAGCTGTGTTTCCAAACTTACCTCTCTGGACTTCAGCCTCCACCTATTTTTATATAAATCCCTTTATAGGATCCCTTAGAAGGTGAGAATTGACAGAAAACACACATGGAAGCCTGAACACAAGGAAGGGGTTCAAATAACATTTCTTTCCCTTCACCTGTCTCTGTGTTAACTTCCTGGAACTTATACACAATTTCATAATGAGAAATATCCATTCACACAATACAATAACTTCGTCTTCAAACTGGCAACAGTACCAAAAGCTCCACTGGTCATTCAAATGCAAAATTCATTCCATTAAACCTACTCCTACTTACTTCTGCATTTTAACCACCTAAAAAGTTAAGTAGGATGTTTACCTAACGTTTTAAATGTTGTTCTTCAAGCGTGTTTTCAATTCCTTATTGCACTCTACCTTCTTCCTGAGGTAAGCTAACTAACACAAAGACATACTTTACAGCATTAAAGAAGACTAGGCACTGGGCATACACTGTGACTAGTAAGTCTTTGCTGTGGACAAAAGGAACATGATGCTTTAACGTCGTGACGTGAAATGTTCTGACTTTCCCTGTATCAAATGGTCATCACTCACAATTCTCTCAGACGTTGTAGTTAGTAAATCTTTTGTACAGAAGTCCATGGGGTTTGGATTCAGAATGGCTCTGGCCAGTTGGTTCCGACCACTCAGCAAAGACATGGCTTTCAACTTCCTTTGTGTAGTCACCAGAGAGCTGATTACAAAGCATTTCACGAGTTCATTTAAATTGACTGGTAAATTATCTTGAGTCTGGATGGAAACCGAACACTCAGATTTCCCATTATGCACTGTTACCAAGACAGAGAAAAAGCAACCTTGGTTACCAGTGAATGCAAGGTGTCCAGTTAAAAAGGTTATTCAGAACAAAGTGTTTTATAACATGTTTTCTCCACATCATTCAAATAATTTACTCAGTGAAGGTAAATTACTATTTATCTACTGAATGGCTCCTACAAACCAGGCAACATTCCTATCCTCGGGAGGCTTATTTTTTAGGAGGAGGAGGCAGATAATCAAATAAACATGCCAGGTGATGGTAAGCAGTATGAAGAATGCAGAGGAGGGGGATGAGGAAGTGAAGAGGGATGTAAGGGAGTGTTATGCAGACAAGAGAGTCAGGGAAGACCTTCCTGGTAAGATGACATTTGGGCATGGTCTTAATACAAGGAAGCCATGTTGGTAACTGGAAAACTATGTTACAGGCAGAGAATCAGCAACTGCAAAGGCAGCAGGGTGCCTGGATTATTGAGGAACAGAGAAAAGGCTGGTGTGCCGGAAGGAAGCGAGCTTAAAGCCTGAGAAAGCACTGGTGGCTACTCTTCACAGGGCTCTGCAGTAATGACTCTGAGTCAGGTCAAGGGCTACAGGACAGCTCTGTGTAGAGAAGGGAATTGCCCTAATGCCCACATTAAAAGAATCACTTACAGTGAATGAAGAATGCACTACAATGGGAAAAGCAAAAAGACCACTTAATCCAGGTGAATCCAGGTGAAAGTGAATGGTCCTGTGGGCCAGAATGTAGTGGGAGAGGTGGGGCCAGGATGGAGGATACACTGCAAAGGATGGGCCAGTTAACAGGACTTCCTGATGAATTGGTTGGAGCCTGCGAGGGAGAGAAAGACTCAAGCCTGACTCTGAGGTTTGGGGCTGAGTAACTGGGAGAATGGACGTACTGCATGCTATGATGGGAAAAGCTGAAGCAACAGCACATCAGGCAGTAAATCAAGCGTTTCTTTTTGGAGCAGATTTTAAATGTCTAATAATTTCCAAATAGAGATGGCAGAGTATTAGATACATGAAGAGCTCAGGGAAGGAGGCCACCTTTGAAACAGAACTCTGGCAAATGTAGCCACCTGTTGGAGTCAAAAGCACAGACAAAGCGATGTATCCCCACAGCTCCTCTTCTACACGCATCCTACATGAAAAGCTGAGCTGCGCTCACAGGAGAGTAAACACAGCACACCAGTTACAACGCGGCACACGGCTGAACTCCAACAGCTTTGTTGCTGTTTATAAGATGTAATGCAAAAAGGTGAAGGAATAATGAAATCATATTCTCTTCACATAAGAGAGACTAAAAAAAGCAGCGATGTCAAAACGGCAGCTTGGCATATATAGAGAATGTGGACTTCACAGTCAAATAAAATTAGGTTTTAATTCTGAACCTACCATTTAATACTGAGGGTGACCTTGGATAAGTTATTCAACATCCCGACCTCTGATATCCCAATAAGCAGGGAATAGCTAGTTCTGCTTTGCAGGGCTCTGGGAAAAGACAGTCAACGTGCACAGAAAGGACAGGGCGCACCGTGTGGCACACAGCTGGCACTCCTTAAGTTCAAGCTAACATGATTTCTGTTATGCTCCCTTAGGGAGAGAAGCCCCCACAACACAATGGAGGAGAGTGACAGAAACAGTAAAGCCCTCAAGGTGCCTTACAGTTAGTTACATCTTTGGTCTGCTCATTAATCATTAGCCAGAAAACCAAAGCTGGAATGTGATTTAACAAACAGATGGCTTGCAAATTGTCTGTTTTATAACAAATACTGATAGATGAAGGAATTTACTAGAAGAAGAAGACATTACAAAAGAAAGCTTTTAATCTGAAGTCTAAAGCAAGAAATACTGGGCCTTTTCCAGCTGAGTCTAGAAAATCTAAAAGAGGTCTCAGAAAGGTAAATCATCAACCTCACAAACACAAGTCTGTTAAATGTACACCAGCTAAATGTACAGCAAATACATGGCTGGTAAAGCCTAATCTAGAAGGAAATGAGAAGACGAGTTTCTGACAGACGTCTCTACAGAGTCTCACGAGGTACTCACTGACTGAAGTACGGCGGAATTTATGAACATAGCCACAGTAATATTCACAGGCATCCTCCAGGTGACTCCACTCTAAATCTTTCTTCTCCTCATTGAGTCTTTCAGGAACCAAAAACACCAAATCATTTTCCCTTGGATGAAGCTGTTTAGCTAGTTCACTTTCCTCAAGATAAACTGTAAAACAGTAAGAAGTCAGCATTTATTCTAACAGAATAAATTTACATAAGATTAACTAAAGGGATATTAAACCCTTGTACTAAGAGTTCAAGCAAGTAGACAGCGCTGGTAGACTTTGAAAGCCAGTGGGCGTTTTCAAATATTGATCACAGAGTATTATAAAGTTTTTCTTAAAAATTTACTGCTACAACACCAAAATAGATGAAGTCATAATATTCAAAAGGAGTTAATAAATTTCCTTTCCTTGAAACTTACCTTAGTTTTTAATAAAAAAATTCTCACTTTTGTGCTCTACTTTCAAAATCCCCAGTGAAAACCTGGAAACAAATCCAAGTACATAGAAGCATTTTGAGCCTACTGGTGGCATTTCAAACAAGGGGAAAGGACAGCAGTAAAATAAATGGGGCTGGGAAAACAGCAAGCTCTAATTAAAAAGTTTAGTCCCAACTTTGCCAATTCTCAACAAACTTCAACATTTTTTTCCTCTAAAACTTACACAGGAATGCAAAGGGACAAGAATAGCCAATGTACTCATAAGGCAAAACAAGCTAAGAGGATTTGTTTACTAAAACTTTTTCTAAAGCTTAACTAATCAACCAGTGTGACATGGGCAGTGAGGTAGGCAAATGATCCAATAGAGAAAGGCGTCCAGAAAATATCAGTGCATTAAATAGCCACTAGATTTATGGCAAGCATGGCACTACAGACCATGAAGAAAGGATAGTCTTTTCAATTAACAGTAGTGGGATAATTACATCTCCATTAGGGGAAAAAAATGAAACATGGCCCCTACATCTTACTCATGCACAAAATCAATTCCAGGTTGACAAAACAGTGAAGCCTCTAGAAAAGGGATTGGTAAACTTTCTGTAAAGAGACAGATTTTTCTTTGCAGGTCACATATGGAATCTGCTGCATATTCATCATCACCATCTTTTTTTCAAAACCTTTAAAAAATTATTATAAAAACCTTACTCTAGGGCAATATAAAAACAGGATATAGGGTAGATGTACAAGCTGTTGTTTGCTGGCTCCAGTTCTAGATGTTAATATATTTATGACCTGCAGCAGGGAAAGGTTTCTTCAATGAGTCATAGAGCATTCCATTAAAAAAACACACAAATGTATCTGTTATGTTAAAAATAAATTCTAAACAAGAATTTTAAAGACATCTCTACGAGAGTCATAATGCAAGCCAAAGTGGGAGAATGGTTCATATCCAAACTATACAAAGAACTTGCTACAAATCAGTAAGAAAAAGACAACAGAAAACGAACAAGTCTTTTGGCTTCCCCAAAGAGGTTACTTAAGCATCTACCAAATATATGAAAAGGGGCTCAAGTTCATTATAGCAGAATAAAACCACAAATGGCCATCAGTATGCACACTGTAACAGGTTAAATTAATAGCACAATCGATACAAATGCGTCGCTATAAACATGGAACAATGTGACTTCCATACACTGGTGGGGGTGCATAATTTCTGTATAAACGGGCTTGGCATTATCTACTTCAGTTGAACTCATACAACTCATCTCAGGAGACAAGAATACAAAAATGCCTTCACATGACACCAGAGACACATGACCGACCACAGTGGCATTATCCATAACATGCTGTGCGTGAAGAGTTACTAACATAGCAGGCCTGAGGCTTCTGTCCTGAGAAAGCTTACACGTTGCCCCTTCATTGGCACCTGAGAACTTGCATTTCCAGACAGTTCTCATTCACTGATGACAATGGTGCACGGCATCTAACCTGTTGGCCAAATTCGTTCTCTGTGGTTTATGTCAGACACCCACTTTGCTTCAGGGAAGTGATGAATCTGGAATGGGCAGAGGGTGCTGCAGGCACTGAGCCCCTCAGGTTCCCTGGTAGGTAACATGCCACATGTACCGTCACACCTCACTAGTGGGACAATTACGTGCCTGTTGTGTGACTCCACTGGGAAAGGACTCTTGAAGGTTGCTCCTGGTCTGCTTTAGACTTCACCCATGTGCTTAGTCCCCTTTGCTAATTTTGTTTTGTATCCTTTCACAGTAAGAAGTCACAGCCATGCTGTGAATATAATTCCTGAGAGTTGTCCTAGTGAATCTCTGAACCTGGGATTGGGCTTGTGAACTCCTGATACACAGACCAAAACTGATAGAAAAAAAGCCCAGATAAATCAGTTACTTAAATATTAAAAAGAAATATAAAATTACTACAAGAAAATATGAAACTATTTAATTTCTAAAACCAAAATTTGAACAGTAAAGTTTATGAACATAAGCAGATAAAAACTGCCTCACAAACCAAACGTGAAAATGAACACAAATAATGAAACTAAAAAAAAGTTACAACAAATGCACACAAATAACAAACTTCCTAACAGAAAAATGACAAATGGTATGCAGAGACAATTATGTGACCGTTTCCAACCCCCCCAAATTTAAAGGACCACTAAAGACTTGGGGACAAAATGTATAATCTCAAATGAGATACAGTTCCCATGTAAAACTGGGGAAAAGTTTAAACTAGCAAATGAGGAGAGATACATTCTTATGTTCTTATGTTAGACGTGATAATGGAATTCTTTTTGGTAGACAGAGGCAATATGAATCAAGTCTTTTTTTTAAATTTTACTTTATTTTACTTTACAATACTGTATTGGTTTTGCCATACATCAACATGAATCCGCCACGTGTGTACACATGTTCCCAATCCTGAACTCCCCTCCCACCTCCCTCCCCATACCATCTCTCCGGGTCATCCCAGTGCACCAGCCCCAAGCATCCTGTATCCTGCATCGAACCTAGACTGGCGATTAAAAATGCATACACTGTGATCCAGGCAAAAGGATTTATTCAGTGTAATAGTGAAAAACCATAAACAATATACATATCTAACTAGAAACTGGTTAAACAGAACTATAGAACATGCTAACAATAATTACAAATACTGAAAAGACATTTACAACAAATTAAGTGAAAATAAGTCAAATGTAAGCTTTGTGAAGGCAGAATTTTATGTTCTCATCCCAGCTACATATCTGGCATCTAGAATCACACACTATCAGGCAATACACAGTCAATAAATATTTGCTGAGGTAAGTAAATAAAAAAGTCACAAAATAGGTAAAATAACCCTACCCCCTCACCACCTCCCCACACTTTACACACAGATGAGGAGCAAGTCTAGCAGTAATATATGCACTACTAATTATCCTCATTAAGTAAGACTTTAAACATAGTCTACATAAGATTCAAATTAGGAAACCTATATCCCAGAAAATACAAACAATTATCCTGTTCCCTCAAAAGAAATCTCTCCAATTATTACATGACACAGTGCAAGTTACTTAAGAAAAAACTTACCCACAAACTCCCAGTATTTTTTATAATCACCAGGAAATTTTCGTAAATGCAACTGATGGAATTTCTCTTTGTTTGGAGAGCTGATCCATTCCTGTGCCACCTTAGCAAAGCAAAATAAGCAAAATAAGAAAGCAAAAACATCTGAAAATTTTTCCAACGTAAGCAACAATAAAATCCAGAACCTAGAAATCCCAGGTGACAGAAATAGTAAAAATTAACTTGGGACTTCTGGTTTCCAGCTTGGCATGTATGGAACTTAAAAATCACCAGTGCATCCTAAGTATACAGAGATAAAAAGGTGGATACAGACAATCAAGACTTATCAGAGCAGAAACCCTTAAGCAGAAACCTCCATGCCAGGAAGAAAACCTGAACTGGATTTGGCAAACTGTTGGAGGCTCAGTATAAACGACTCTGAACGCTTAAAAAGCCTAGGGCGACCCAGTCATAAGGGACATCTCACACTCTACTGAGTTTCACACCTAGGAGTTCTAATAGGCCCCCCAGTAAATGTAGGAGAAAATTCCCTGTGTCCTTTGGTGGGGGAGGGGGAGTGGATATAGCAGTGTTGAGGGTTAGGAATTTTAGAACCATTTTAAAATACAGAGTATTCTGACCTTTTAAAAAAATTTTTTCACTGGAGGATAATTGCTTTACAATGTTGTGGTGATTTCTGCTGTATAACCACCTGAATCATCTATTAAATATATATCCCCTCCTTCTTCAGCCTCCCTCCCACCTCCATTCTAACCTTCTTAGCACGGCTTTGATCTATACAAAAACTGTTTTACCAGAGCCAAACTTGCTCGATGACAATGGGTGAGATGCCTGGATGGCATCACCAACCCGATGGACATCAGTCTGAGCATGCTACAGGAGTTGATGATGGCCAGGGGAGCCTGGTGTGCTGCAGTCCATGGGGGTCAAAGTCGGAGACAACTGAGCAACTGAACTGAACTGAACTTTGCTAGGCTTTTATCAGAGCCTAACCTACTTAGAGGAAGAAAACCTACTCCAGATCATTCTAGTCATCCTGTCTCACCTGAGGAGGCAGGGAGAAACCAAGATGCATGAGTGTGAAAGCCAGAGGCAAAGGCTCACTAAAAGACTGACATCTGGGCTTCCCTGGTGGCTTAGTGGTAAAAAAAAATTCCTGCTGCCAATGCAGGAGACATGGGTTAGATCCCTGATCCAGGAAGATTCCACATGACAGGGAGCAACTAAGCGCTTGCACCACAACTACTGAACCTGTGCTCTAGAGCCCAGGAACTGCAACACCCCCTACAACTCGTGCTCTGAGTAAGAGAAGCCCCTGCACCACAACCAGAGAGCAGCCCCCACTCGCCACAGCTAGAGAAAAGCCCGAGCAGCAACGAAGACTCAGCACAGCCAAAAAACAAAGAAGACTGACAGCTTACCACAGGACTGTGGCGTGCTCTCCCTTCCCCCACACCTCAGTACTCTTTAATAAATGTCTGTTTACTGTTCTTTTTACTTAGTAGATCAAATCCACCTTACAACAAAAAATAACTGCATTCTCAAATGCAAAAACACAGTTTAAGAGACTGAACAAGCATCAAAACTAGTCAGATATAGCAGGAATACGGGAATTGTCAGACCAACAATTTTTCAAAAATTAAAACCTATTAATTTATATACTAACTTTAAAGGAAAAAATACCCTATGAACTAATAGGTGGGTAAAGTAATGAATGAGATGTCAATTTTGAAAAAGATCCCAAAGGAAAGGCTAGAGATTAAAAACACTAAAAGAAATGAAGGATGCCTCTACTGGGCTCATTAGAATGATGGGCACTGCTGAGGAAAGAATCTCTGGGATTTAGGATGCAGCAACAGAAACTACCAAAGCTGAAAAACAAACAAAAAGAAAATGAGGAAAAAAGCCACATCCCAGAATATCCAAGGACGGTGCCACAACGCCAAAAGGCGCAGCATACACATAATGGGGATATGAGAAGGAGCGAGGGTGGGGAAGAAGCAGTACCTGAGACAATGACGACTCAGTTTTCCAAAATTAATATCAGACCCCAAATCACAGATCCAGGAAGCCCAGAGACCAAGCAGAATAAACGCCAGAAACTACACCTTTAGGAATCATACTGTATCATATTCACACTTTAGGAATGTGAAATACTAAAGACAGAAAAAAATCTTGAGCCAGTGAGGGAAAAAAACCACCCTATCTATAGCAGAGAAGATTAAGAACTACATCCGACTTCTCTTCAGAAAAACGCAAGCGAGTGAAACATTTAAGATGGCTGAGAGAAAAAAAACCTACCAACCTAGAATTCTGAATCTGGCAAAATTATCCTTTACAAGTGAGGGAGAAATAAAGAGAGAAAAAACCCTACCGACCTAGAATTCTGAATCCGGCAAAATCATCCTTTACGAGTGGGGGGAAACAAGGATCTTCTCACACAGAATCTGAGGGCATTTGTCACCACTGCACCTAACTTGCAAGAAAAGTTACAAGATCTTCAAAGAGAAGGAAAATTAAATAGGTCAGAACTCAAATCTACATAAACAAAGGAAGACCATCAGAGAATGAATCTGTGAAGGCAAAATTAAAACCTTTCTTATGTTTAATTCATGTAACAGATAACAGCTTATTCAAAATAGCAGCAACAACATATTAAGCTATGGATGCTTACGTATGTGCGTGTGTGTTTGTTAACGTAGGCCTATATGTATGTGAAACAAATGACAGCAATGATACATTGGATGACAAGGAAAAATCAGGAATATTTTGTTATTGTAAGGTAGACACACTATCCATGAAGTGTTATCTGAACACAGACTTGGTTGTAAATATATACTACAAGCTCTAAGGCAATCACTAAAAAAAAATTGTGTTGATATTCTAAGGATAGACAATAAAATTATATAAAATGCTCAAAACCACAAGAGCAGGGACAATAAAAACAGGAATAAACAACAAGGGTAACATAAAAAATAGTAGCATGTACAGTTAACATGCTGAAGCTAAAGCTCCAATACTCTGGCCACCTGATGTGAAGAGCTGACTCACCAGAAAAGACAATGATGCTGGGAAAGCCTGGGGGCAAGAGGAGAAGGGGGTGACAAGAAGATGAGATGGTTGGATGGCATCACTGATTCAATGGACATGAATCTGAGCAATCTCTGAGAGAGAGTGAAGGACAGGGAAGCCTGGCATTCTATTATGGGGTTGCAACGAGTTGGACGTGACTGCATGACTGAGCAACTGAACTACAAATCCTTTCATCATCAACAGTTCTATTAACAGCTCTTTTTATGTGAACCTCTGGCAGACAACATTACTGGCCTCTTCATGGATCACAGCCTTGTTGTGGTAAAGGAGCTTATGTAACTAAATGAAGCCATTAGACATGCTGTGCAGGGCCACCCAAGAGAGACAGATCTGAGTCAAGAGTTCTGACAAACCATGGTTCACTGGAGAAGGAAATGGCAACACACTACAGTATTCTTGCCTGGAGAACCCCATGGACAGTTCAGTTGCTCAGTTGTGTTGACTCTGTGACCCCATGCACCAAAGCACGCCAGGCCTCCCTGGTCCATTACCAACTCCCAGAATTTACCCAAACTCATGTCCATCGAGTCGGTGATGCCATCTAACCATCTCATCCTCTGCCATCCCCTTCTCCTCCTGCCTTCAATCTTTCCCAACGTCAAGGCCTTTTCAAATAAGTCAGCTCTTCCCATCAGGTGGCCAAAATATTGGAATTTCAGCATCAGCATCCGTCCTTCCAATGAACACCCAGGACTGATTTCCATGTGAAAAGACAAAAAAATATGATAAATGAAGATGAGCTCCAATGTGCTACTGGGGAAGAGCAAAGGGCAATTACTAATAGCTCCAGAAAGAAAGAAGAGGCTAGGTCAAAGTGGAAGCAATGCTCAGCTGTGGATGTGTCTAGTGGTGAAAGTCAAGTCTGATGCTGTAAAGAGCAATACTGCATAGGAACCTGGAATGTTAAGGCCATGAATCAAGGTAAACTGGACGTGGTCACGCATGAGATGGCAAGAGTGAACATCAATATCTTAGGAATCAGTGAACTAAAATGAATGGGAGAATTTAATTCAGATGACCATTTTATCTACTACTGTGGTCAAGAATCCCTAAGAAGAAATGGAATAGCCCTCACAGTCAACAAAAGAGTCTGAAATGCAATACTTGGGTGCAATCTCAAAAATGACAAAATGATCTCAGTGCAGCTCCAAGGCAAACCACTCAACATCATAGTAATTCAAGTCTATGACCCAATCACTGACATCAAAAGAGCTGACCAGTTCTATGAAGACCTTGAACACCTTCTAGAAATAACAAGAATGAAAGATGTCCTTTTCATTACAGGCGATTGGAATGCGAAAGTAGGAAGTTCAGAGATACCCAGAATAACAGGCAAGTTTGGCCTTGGAGTACAAAATGAAGCAGGGCAAGGATAACACAGTTTTGTCAAGAGAACATACTGGTCACAGCAAACACCCTTCTCCAACAACACAAGAGACAACTCTACACATGGATGTAGGCATTTCACGAGACGGTCAATATGAAATCAGACTGATTATGTTCTTTGTAGCCAAAGATGGAGAAGCTCTATACAGTCAGTAAAAAGAACACCTGGAGCTGACTGTGTCTCAGATCATGAGCTTCTTACTGCAAAATTCAAGCTTAAATTGAAGAAAGTAGGAAACCACTAGGCCATTTAGGTATGACCTAAATCAAATCCCTTATCATTACACAGTGGTGACAATGAATAGACTCAAGGGATTAGATCTGGTAGACTGAATGCCTGAAAAACTATGGACAAAGGTTCGTAACACTGTACAGGAGGCAATGACCAAAACCATCCAAAGAAAAAGAAATGCAAGAGTGCAAGATGGTTGTCTGAGAATGCTTTACAAGTAGCTGAGAAAAGAAGAGAAGCAAAAGGCAAGGGAGAAAGGGAAAGACATACTCAACTGAATTCAGAGTTCCAGAGAATCACAAGGAGAGATAAGGCCTTCTTAAATGAACAATGCAAAATGAAACAGAATGGGAAAGGCTAGAGATCTCACCAAGAAAATTGGAGATGCCAAGGGAACATTTCATGCAAACACAGGCCCAGTAAAGGACAGAAACAGCAAGGACCTAACAGAAGCAGAAGAGATTAAGAAGATGGGGTAAAGATCAACATGAATCAGCCACAGGTATACCTATGTATATAAAACTCTTGGAGGAAATTATAAAACTCTCGGAGAAACACTCTTTGACATACATCACAGCAAGATCCTCTTTGACCCACCTCCAAGAGTAATTAAAATAAAAACAAAAATAAGTGGGACGTAGGTTAAACTTAAAAAGTTTTGCATAGCAAAGGAAACTATAAACAAAATGAAGAAGCAAATCCTCAGAATGGGAGAAAATAACTGCAAATGAAACAACTGACAAAGGATTAATCTCCAAATTATACAAACAGCTCAACAGCACAAAAACAACCCAATCAAACAGTGGGAGAAAAGACCTAAACAGACATTTCTCCAAAGAAGACATACAGGTGGCTAATAAACGCATGAAAATATGCTCAACATTGCTTGTTATTAGAGAAATGCAAACCAAAACTACAATGAGGTATCACCTCACACTGGTCAGAATGGTCATTATCAAAAAATCTACAAATAATAAATGCTGGAGAGGGTGTGGAGAAAAGGGAACCCTCTTGCACTGTTGGGTGGGAATGTAAATTGATACAGCCGCTATGGAAAACAGTATGGAGATTCCTTAAAGAACTAAGAATAAAGCTTTCACATGACCCAACAATCCCACTACTAGGCATATACCCTGAGGAAGCCAGAACTGAAAAAGACCCACGTACCCCATGGTTCACTGCAGCACTATTTACAATAGCCAGGACATGGAAGCAACCTAGATGTCCATTGACAGATGAATGAATAAATAAGTTATGGTACATATACAATGGACTATTACTCAGCCATAAAAAGGTATGCATCTGAGTCAGTTCTAATCAGGTGGATGAACTTGGAGCCTGGAATACAGAGTGAAGTCAGTCAGAAAAACAAAGATTGACTATTAATGCATATATATGGAATCTAGAAAAATGGTACTGATGAACCTATTTGCAGGGCAGTAATGGAGACACAAACATAAAGAGAGTTGTGGACACAGTGGGGGAAAGAGAGGGATGGACAAACTGAACTGAAGCATACATACTGCCACATGTAAGACAGCCAGGGGGGACTGAAGCATACACACGGCCACATGTAAGGGAGCCAGGGGGGATTCGCTGTGCGACTCAGGGAGCTCAGCCCAGTGCTCTGTGACACCTAGACGGGTGGGATGGGGTGAGCGGTTTGAGAGGGAGGGGACATATGTATACTTATGGCAGAGTCATGTTGATGTGTGGCAGAAACTAACACAATATCATAAATTATCCTCCAATTAAAAAAATTTTTTTAACATAATTAAATGCATAACTATCTCCTCTGAGAAGTCTTCCGTTTCCTTTGCACTGAAAAACATTTCCTCCTTTGCCACCCATGGACTGTGTCTGTAAGTTCCAGAAGGGCAGAGATTAGGAAAGTACTGATATTTCCTGTGTATGACCAGCATCTAGAACAGTGTCTGGCACAATGTCTTTTCAACATGACATTTACAAGTTATATTTTAGCTGTTTTACAAGTTATATTTTAGCTGTTCTCCTAGCATGGTAAAAAAAAAAAAAAAAAAGGCAATTTCAAAATCTGGATGTATACGATTAAAACACATACTTACTGTTTCGAAAGTATTCAGTACCATCAAAGGGAAAAACACATTGAAATAATCTCCACAGTCTTGAAACCTGATAGGCACCCGTCTTGCGATGGACTGACACAGACTCGACGGGGGCCCACACTGGTCAAAGTTCACAAACATCTCGTATCTCCATTTCAAGACCTCTTTTACAAAGGTATCAGAGATGGACTGTGACGATGTGAGAATGTTTACTGGAGAGGAAGTCAAAAAAGATCTTTCCCCAAATGGAACTCTCAAAACTTGCCTGTTGGAGTTATTTGGAGTCTGAGCAGGGAAAACACTGCACAGACCTTTCACTTCAGCCACTGGCTTCAGAGACACCAGAAGGGGTGGCTGTGGTCCTTTCAGAACAGACTGTGCCCCACTTGACTTGTTTTTCAGACATGATGGGAGGGATGCGGTACTTTCCAAAGACTTGGAGAGACCAGCAATACGTGAAGTACTGCTTGAACTAAAAACCTTGGTCGTGGAAGGTCTCAAACGTTTTGATGCAGACAGAGGCAAGCCAGGTTTACGAAATGTATCTTCATCTGTGGCTTTAGTTTTTGAGTGTTTAGAGCAGTATTCACCTGGGTTTTTCAGAGTTTCAACACAATCTTTGTACCTACATTTTGTGCTACTCAAAGATTCCGACTGAGGCTGCCTCACACACTCTTCCTCTCCCTGCACGGTATCTTTTCCATCGATGACTTCAATGAGTTTATCATACTCTCCCTCAATTTGTGAACATAAATCCATGTCTTCAGGGTCACGCTGTGTTAAGAATATATCCTCCTCCTCTATGTCACTGCTGAATTCAGGCTCTCCCTCTTTCAAAGTCGCCACCTCTAAATGATGGACTGTTGGGTCACCTCTGCCTAACAGGGCCTCTGAGGTAGGAACAATGGCTTCAGTCGTTGCTGTTCTTCCATTTACCATGACAGGATTACACTGGTTTGCTTTCACGGGTTCTGTTTCAGAAGACTGACATGTTAGTAACTGTTTTCCCTTATTGTTAGCAGTCACTTCGGCTCCTCCGTGATGACTGTAATCTGACTTACTTGACTCCGGCACAGCAGAGCTCTGTGCAGCACATGGCCCTGCTCGGGTCTTATCTGTACTTCGATAATCAAAACGTCCTTGTCTGTTGCGTTGTGATTTGGATCTCATCTGCCTATGCAACTGAAGGTCTTGACTCGTCAGCAGTTTCTTATTATTTCTGACAGAGAGAGTCTGAGGAGAAATTAACTTTGTCTTTTTCCGGGTGTCGACTACTCCAACAGATCTGCCATGGTCACGTAGCTGATCTATACACTCTAAAGATCGCTGGGACAATTCAAACGCCCTACGAGGAGCCTTTTTCAGGCCAAGTTTCTCAACCGTTGAAGTTGGTTCGGGACACTGGCGAAATTTCTTTGGCGGCACAATAGCAGGAGTTGTTCTACAGCTTATGTAATGGGAACTTTTACTCTGTCCTTTCTTGGTATCTGAAGGGGATTTCTTAGAAGCTTTAACCACTGGAACTTTCCTGACAGGTCTGGAATACGTGCGAGGCTTTGGAAGAGACTTCTTTGGGGAAACCGCAGCATTTCTCTGGACACTTGAACTGGGAACTGTAGCTCTTGGGTCTACACCTTTAAAATCATTTTTACTCAGATTCCCCTTGTTAAAAATACCAGACTGGTCCTCATTTTTGACAGAAGATGAAGGCCTTAGAGGATCTTCAGCTATAGGGTTTTCATACCGTCTTCTCTTGGGTTTTTTTACTTCAATTTCACAAAATTCCTCAACAGAAGTACTACTACGTGGTTTTGTGCGCTCTTCAAAGTTCTCTGCTACTTTTTTAATGACCTCTTCAGATACATAATCTGTCTCATAACCCAAATCATTTGCAGTATCACCCACAGGAGTCAAGCATGGATTTTTCTCCTTCTCTTGAGCTGAATTCTTGTCTGGTTTCTGATCATGCCAAACTGAAAACACTTCACATGGAGTCTCAAACTCAAAAAACTGAGAATCAGATTCCTCAAACTGCAAAAGGGACACTGGATTTTCTTCCTTTATTAATACCTTCTGTTCCACATTTGTGTTAGCTATTGAAGTATGTTGCTCTGGACATTCTTTCTCAATGCATGCTTTGATCTCTTTCATTTGTTTCTTCAAACCCAGGATTCTTTCCTCCTCCTCCTCCTCATCGGAATCTGAAATAATAATAACCTGTCCACGGCAGGTTTCCCTGATATTTTGGTTTGCTGTGAAACATCTTTTCTCATCTTTTACTTTTCTTTGTATTTGGGATAAACTTTTTTGAGTTGAATCTGATGGGAACTTAGTAACACTGGCTTGAGCCATTAAAGATAATTTGTGGAGGTCTCTATCTACCTGAGAATCTGTTAAGGTGTCAGGCTGGGGACTGCTGCTAAGGTCCTGTTCTCTTAAATTAGAAGAAAATTGATCAGTGCTCCTACTAATTTTCCTATCTCTCAATTCATGTCCAGTCACAGGCTCTTTAAAGGGAGATGCTTTCATCATGAAAGTATTGGTCATTTCTGTGAGTGAGACCAAATCTTTGGTATCAACATGACATTCCTGTATTTGACAACTGTTTTCAGGGGTAGAAAAAATATCTAACTTTTCTTTCTTTACTTCTTTCTTTCTCAGCAATAAACAGCTTTGAGATTTTTGTTCTCCATTTTTATCATCCAGAATACCATTAGGGACTAAAGAAGGAGTGCATATGTTTCCACCTCCTTTCTGACCTCCTATATCTTTCTTTGAATAGAAACCCTCAATGCCAGATACAGTCAGGTTTTCCTCTAAACTGATACTTTTCCTGTGTTGCTTTTTTATTACATGTGACAACTTAGCACAGACTCCATCTTTATGTGTCTTAGATTTTGCTGTTGAGCTTTTGCCAAGATCATCATCCTTTAAAGAGAAGTCCTCATTGGAGGCAGACACTTTTTCCATAGAATCCGTACTAGAAACAGTCAATAAGCGCCTTGATATTATTATTCCTCTGTCAAATACTTTTTCTGGACCATTTCTTAAAGTACCATCCTGTGGGGTACATGAGGAATTCTCTTTTACACACTTATATTTCCCTGTACTTATTTTAACTTGATTTTGAACTCTTTCACAGGCAAGGTTTTTACTCCTCAGCTTCAAACATGACTCAGCTGAGAGGTGGCCTTCTAGTTTCAAATCTTTTATATAACACGGCTCTTTAGTCTCTTCTATAGCATTATTTGCTTTGCTCAAAATACTCTCTTGCACTTGATATGCATCAGCTTTCATTGGTTCTTTAGAAGATGTTGGGCTGGAATTTTCCAGACAGTGCACATCTTTTTCAGACTTCTTCCCTATTTGTTCACTTTCTTCTTTAAAAGATGCTGGAGGTGTCTTACATGCAGGATTCAGATCGACAGAAGTGCTAAACTGAGGTACTTTGAATTTTATGTTCCTAATAATTTGCTTTAAACAAGTTTGTAGCTCATGGGTTTCCTGACTAGTCAACTGCCAACCTAAAGATAAATTCCCTCGCAGGAATAAGTTGAGTTTATCCCGGAACCGTTTACAGAGAGTCTGCTGCCCAAGCTGATAGCCTTCTTTCAGGAGACTTCTAATCAGCTGCACACAAGCTAGCTGCACAGAGTTGGAGGGCATTGAATGCAGTGACAGGGATGATATCATTGCTGTGCCTTTGGAACAGTTTCCAGATGACTTCTCGGAACTCCGTGCAAACGCTGTGGTCGGTAGCTTGGCACACTTCACCACAGCCTCCACCCACTGCTGGGAACTAACCCACAGCAAATGTAGACATTTTTTATTTCTATGCAGTTCAATCACGGACACCAAAATCAGAAGGAAAAACTCAGTGACTTTGTCACACACAGCGTCTGTCTGGTTGAGAACATCTTTGACTTCAGAGTACAGATGGTGAATAACCTCCACTATGTAAGCCACACCCAGATCCTTCAGGTCCATGAGGGATTGCACGAAAGGGATGAACCACAGAAATGTGCTGTTATGAACACGCATGTCCTGACCAATATCTGACTGGAGCACGTTAGCTAATGTTTCCATTTCTTCATACATGTTAGGACAATAATCGGGGCAAATGGCTGATCTCCACCCCGAATCCTAAAATGAAAGAGATACAGATGTTCAGAAAAACAAGCATCATTCACGGTTGCCTGACACATAGTTGTAAACAAGAAAATATATTGCTCAATTCTCCTGTTTTGGTGCACATATACAGACCCCCAAGAAATTGAAAACAGTTCAATTTTGAGGTTAAAGTTTCATGAAAAGGTTAAATTTACAAAACCTCCATGCACTCTGAAATTCTTTCCATCAGCTGGTTCTGATTTCCAGTCACATGATTTATCTCCCCCATGCCATAAACATTCCCCCCTTCCTAACCATACTTAAAAATTTCAAAGAGTGCCCATTATTCCCCAGGCACTACTGTTCAATCAGAAAAATTTTATGCAACAGGTGATTCAGAATAGCTATATCCCATAAAATCAGCACTGCAACTGATCTCTGCACTGTCGATACAATATAAAGGCAATACAGTATCATCTGAACTCTGAAAATGCTTTATACCTTTTTGGTCTTTTCAGGATTATAACTGTATACAATCTGGCTGCAAGTCACCATATCATCCAAATATGACTCCGGTTCTAACTTGGTCCTTAAAAATATTAAGAATAAATAGAAATTACTGAACTAAAGGGGGTAAAAAAAGAAGAAAAAAATCCTGTCAATTAATAGACTTCCTTATGCAGACTGTTTGAAATCGTGACAAAGGAACTGAACAAACCTCATAGAGCTGTTCCGTATGTTCTGGATCTCTCTATTGTAGCTCACGTTGTTAATAATGGTTTGAAATGCTTCAATAGGATCAATAAGTTGACCCCAGACCTTAGATCCAAGGCGATCCAGAATCACCATGAAACAGTGTAATGCTGGCCAGAAAGGATCCACACTATCATCTGAAACACAATGGAGTAATTGCCAAGTTAAAAAACAATTAGAAAAAAAGTACTAAAATATATTGAGAATTAAGCACCCATTACCTGGGTAGCAACAAAACTGAAAGCAAAGCAGGAAGTAATTTAAGCCCTGCCAACTATAGGTCTTAGAAAGCTGGCAAATTAAGTAGTGTTTGCATTTTTTTAAAAGCAATACACCTTGGTTAAGAAATTTTTTCATGTGAAACAAACTGAGATAGTCTAGATAGATAAACTCAACTTTCTCACCCTGTTTGCCACACCTTTAAGAATCTTTCCTACTCTGCTTCTTCCAGACCTTTATATTCTCATCCTTCACTAAATAGCAGAAGTGAGGAAGGGAGAATTAAGAAAAACCTGGTATCTCCAGATCTAAACAAAGTCCATGATACAAGAAATCCCGAACTGTGTGTGTCATCTGGCTGGTGTACGAGACTGAATCCCTGAGGCACTGGACAAGCAGAGATGCACTCTTTTCATCCACCCCTGTCTCAATGTGGCCTTGTTATTTCCATTCCGTCCACGTGGCAGGAACGGTCACTACTCCCATCCTCTGGCATCCAGTCGTTTCCCTCTCCTCTATGTGCAGTGGCAAAACACAGACCCACTCACAGACCTTAAACTGCTCCTCACTGTTTTCTAAGGAAATTCAAAGTTCTCAGTCAAGCACTTGTAAGATCTTATTCTATTCTTCTCAGATTTATTTTTCCATACTAAAATAAAGATACACCATCTATAGAAAAAAAAAAAGGATTGCTGGCTTTTCCCAAGAACTAGATAGAACAGTTTCACTATTAGTACCACCAATCCAAAAAAAAAAGTTTCCTTTCCTTCCTTACAGTTCAACTCAAATACCTCCCCCTGCAGCAAACACTCCCAGTCATTCGACCTTCCACAGTACTCTGTTTGGAGTAAGTGGTCTCACACACACAATCTCTGACAACCCAAGAACTTTCTGCTTTATTTCCTTCAGGGCTCTTAGACTCTACTTTAAAAAAAAAATCATAGTCATTTGTGTAGAACTTCTCATATACTTTTTTTATCCTACACTGTAGCTATATTTTGTCTAGCAAGCTCTCAAATACGAAGTCATCAGTAAGGTAAAGACAATTACAGAGAGTTTCCTAAAGAGGTGACTCATTCTGAAGCATGTTAGGGGAGCTGGATTAACAGAGAGAACAGAAATGCACGTGTAAAGCACTGGGAAAGAACAAATTACTTAGTAAATTCTGCTAAGTGAATTAGTAATAACCTTGATCAGAAATAATCTCACAAGAAAACACATGTGATCAAAGAAACAGTAACAGTTACATATTTCTTTTAAAATTCTCCACAAATTGTATCTATACCGAAGTTGCCTAAAGAGAAGTGAAAGTGGGTAAAAAATTGTATTTTCACAGGATATGGCATGCTTGGTCTTTGATGATTCATTCCTTCATAAAGGTTAAGACTGGAAACACTAGTACAGACTCTCACTGATAAGCCTGATAAAACCAAGCTGGCCTCTACTAACAATTTTAGACCCTATTTATTAGGCTATCTGAGCAGCACTGTCCAAGGGAACTTCCTGTGATGATACAAATGGCTCACTGTCTGCCCAGTTTAATATGGCAGCAGCCAGGCACATGTGGCCACTGGGCTCTTGAAGTTACAGCTAATGGGACTGAAAACCTGAATTTTTAAATTTCCTTAGTATAAATTTAAACAATCACATTTGGCTGGCAGTCACTGTGTTGGACAGTGTAACCACAGAAAACCGAAGTGAAATGAAAAACCAAGCAAAAGTGAGGTATGGGACAGCAGAATCTTTCTGCATACATTTACTATCACATTATTAGACATTCACCTCCTTTGGGTTCTAGACTACTCTTCATTCTACTACTAATTGGGTATTGCAATGTGAGAAAGTTAACACCTCTGGGCTTCAGTCTCTTATGAAAATAAGGTGCTGAGTTAAACTCTAAAGATCCTTTCCAATTTAACATTCTGAACGTGACAAAAACCATAAAGTGTTCATTCTTTCCTCCATATCATACATCCAAATTCTTAGTGACTCTAGTAATTTTAAAGTGCACCACCATCACAAAATTCAGCAAATAAAGTTTATTACCATTTGATTGCCTCTCCATGGTATGAAGTATTGACTGCATAAAATCATTCTGTTTATCTGAGCCCAACAACAGTGAATCCATGGCTTGCTCCTCAAGAATGGTAAGCAGCATGCAAATACCTGTAAGACCACATATAGTTTGCTTGAACTGATGACACTAATGCTGTTCTCAAGTCTTCTCTGGTTTAGTTGGCAGAATAATAACATGGCAGTAAGATGAAGCAAAATATAATCCAGTGCCTTAGACACTAAAGTCTGAGACATTCACATACAACTGCTCCCAAGAACAGAATTTTAGACTGAATAAAAGGGAAAACACTACAAACTTTGTTAAAAAGCAATTTCCCAAATGACTACACACAATTTAATCTCATAAAATTGAAAATCCCTTAAGTTTTAAGATCATCATATTTCACGTACCAATCACTGCCAAATATACACATGACCAAGACTCTGAATCAATGAATAGGACAGAACTATTTTAAGTTCAGTATAGAATTTGTTGAAAACCAAAGTTAATCTCTTTCTGCCAGGAAATATTTTACAGCTAGGAAAAGAAGTATGAAACCTCCTTTTTCCAATAGATCAAAATCTATTAAAGTCAGCTGCTATGATAATATTTTGTTACATTTAATAATGCCTTAAATAAAAGATCTACTTGCCATATTTCAAAAGATACTTGTTAAACAGATGATTTCTATGATAAAAAGTGTTTAAAAAGAGATGTTGTAATGGTCAATTTAATGACAGAACAAGAACTGGAAACTACGAAATCTCTTATTTAGCAATTCCGATCAGGTTACCAAATGAGACGACTTTTGCTGGATAACTGTAAGAACTACTGGATCACGTCGATGTCTGGCAAAAACTAACACAATATAAAGCAACTATCTGCCAATTAAAAAATAAATAAAAGTGCCAGATTACTGTAGGCTTAAAAAAAAACACTACTGGAAAATACTAATTGCTATTTGTATAGCAACAATACTCACCTAACCAATAGTTTTTGTAGTTGGCAGTATCATACATGTGTGAAGGCAGAAGAACCAGTTTACCCTTCTCAAGGACAGAAGAAGTATAAATGTCTGGGTTTTCTAAAAGTCCCAACTCAATAACTTTAAAAAGGCAAGTCAAAACCTCCTGTAAGTCATAGTAATCATCTCTATCCACTTTCCCCAAGTTTCTTGCAGTCAGGATAGCCCAACGCCGAACCTAAAAGCACAACACATTCATTCAGTTACTTCATTCAGTGAACAACTGTCTATATACAGCAAGAATCTATTTAAAATAGGAATTCGCTGCTGCTGCTGCTAAGTCACTTCAGTCATGTCCGACTCTGTGCGACCTCATAGACGGCAGCCTACCAGGCTCCCCCGCCCCTGGGATTCTCCAGGCAAGAACACTGGAGTGGGTTGCCATTTCCTTCTCCAACGCATGAAAATGAAAAGTGAAAGTGAGGTCACTCAGTCGTATCCGACTCTTAGCGACCCCATGGACTACAGCCTACTAGGCTCCTCCGTCCATGGGATATTCCAAGCAACAGTACTGGGGTAGGGTGCCACTGCCTTCTCCAAGGAATTCTTTACAGGTTTTAAAAGATACAAGATATACCCTTATATGTCAGAATCTTTTAAAAATCACCATGCTATACACCTTAAAACTGTACAGTGCTATATGTCCATTATATCTCAAAAAAACTGGAGGAAGAAAAACCATCATACAGAATAAAGTACTTCAGTAAAAACATATGATTTTCAAAGACATTTTAAACCAAAAGGAGGTGATGACTGAAAAATAAAAAACACAAGACACTAATTACAATCAAATTCTGAACAACACACAGGGGTTAGAGCACTGACTTTCTGCATAGTTGAATATACCAATATAATCCGAATATAACTTAGTCACCAGTCCTTCCATATCCAAGATTCTATTCCATGGATTCAATTAACCTTGAACAGTATATTACTAAACTGTTATTTCTGAGTCACTCAGTAATGTTTGACTCTTTTGTGACCCCATGGATTGTAGCCTGCCAGGCTCCTCTGTCCATGTGATTTCGAATACTGAAGTAGGTTGCCATTTCCTCCTCCAGGACGTTCCGGTCCCAAGGATCAAACCCATGTCTCCTGCTTGGCAGGTCTTTACCAATAAGCCACCTGGGAAGTCAATGCATTAAAAACAATCTGCATATAAGTGAATTCAGAGTTCAAACCCATGTTGTTCAAGGGTCAAATTGTAATGCAACGTGTGAACTGTATTTGATCCTGATTTGAACAAACTAACTCCAGTAAAGCATTTAGGATAACCATTTCCATTCACTTAAACACTAACTAGAAACATGATATTAAGTAACTATTATTGGTATCTTGATATATTTTTTTAAAACCCTTACCTTTTAGAGACACATACTAACATTTTATGGATTAAATGCTGATTATCTACTTCTGTATGTTTGTAATGTTCCATATTACAAAGTTTAAAAAAGGAAAGAAACAATGAAAAGAGAAGAAATCAAAGGTCACCTCTACATGGCAATACAGCACAGGACAGTGATTTTAAAACTCAGAATTCTGAGATACAAATTTAACTTAGTGACCATAACCAACCTTAAAAACTAAATAAAACAGTGTGCATCCTTCATTGTAAAGTTATTTTGTGAAATGCTGATATATGTATATGCATATGTGAAAGGTCACATATGCATATACATGTGTTAACTCAATGAAAACCATTTTTATCAACACTTATTGACTATGGGCAGAAAAGTTTGAAAAACACAGAACTAATGGACAAAAGAATGAGCTCTATGTCAACATACCTTTAAGCTACCAAAAAAAAAAACAAAGGAATCACTGAGTCTATACTAATAACAAACTAGATGAATAAACGGGAGAAGGGAAAATGGCTCTTGATTACAGTATAATCCACGTCAAGTGCTGACTAGTAATTGTGTAAAGTGCTGGGGCTGAAATTACTTTGCAGTCTTAGAAAAACTGGCTGAAGGAAGAATCATTCAGTTCAGTTCAGTCGCTCAGTCATGTTCGACTCTTTGCGACTCCATGGACAGCAGCACACCAGGCCTCCCTGTCCATCACCAACTCCCGGAGTCTACCCAAACCCATGTCCATCGAGTTGGTGATACCATCCAGCCATCTCATCCTCTGTCGTCCCCTTCTCCTCCTGCCCCCAATCCTTCCCAGCATCAGGGTCTTTTCCAATGAGTCTACTCTTCGCATGAAGAGGCCAAAGTATTGGAGTTTCAGCTTCAGTATCACTCCTTCCAATGAACACCCAGGACTGATCTCTTTTAGGATAGACTGGTTGGATCTCCTTGCAGTCCAAGGGACTCTCAAGAGTCTTCTCCAACACCAGTTCAAAAGCATCAATTCTTCGGCGCTCAGCTTTCTTCACTGTCCAACTCTCACATCCATACATGACTACTGGAAAAACCACAGCCTTGACTAGATAGACCCTTTGTTGGCAAAGTAATGTCTCTGCTTTTCAATATGCTATCTAGGTTGATCATAACTTTCCTTCCAAGGAGTAAGCGTCTTTTTATTTCATGGCTGCAGTCATCTGCAGTGATTTTGAACCAGAGCAGCCAAAAAACAAAAAACAAAAAAACACAAGGCTGGGGAAATGTTCCAAATCAAAGGAAACAAATGCACCATGCTGTTGGTTCAGTCACTAAGTAATGTCCAACCCTGCAACCCCATGGACTACAGCAAATCAAAGGAGACAAATGCACCATGCTGTTATTCAGTCACTAAGTAATGTCCAACCCTGCAACCCCATGGACTACAGCACATCAGGTTTCCCTGTTCTTCACTATCTCGCAGAGTTCGCACAAACTCATGTCTACTGACTCAATGATGCTATCCAACCATCTCATTCTCTGTTGCCCTCTTCTCCTGCCCTCAATCTTTCCCAGCATCAGGGTCTTTTCCAATGAGTCAGTTGGCTCTTCGCATCAGGTGGCCAAAGTATTGAAGCTTCAGTTTCAACATCACTCCTTCCAATGAGTATTTAGGGCTGATTTCCTGTAAGATTGACTAGTTTGATCTCTTTGCTGTCTAAGGGACTCTCGAGTCTTCACCAGCACAATTTGAAAGCAGCAACTCTTCTGCACTCAGCCTTCTTTATGGTCCAACTCTCATATCCGTTATCTGACACTGGAAAAACTATACCTTTGATTACACAGACTTTTGTCAGCAAAGTGATATCTCTGCTTCTTAAAACATTATCTAGGATTGTTACAGCTTTTCTTCCAAGGGGTTAAGTGTCTTTTAATTTGATGGCTGCAGTCACCATCCACAGTGATTTTAGAGTCCAAGAAAATGAAATGTGTCACTGTTTCCACATTTTCCTCCATCTAATTGCCACGAAGTGATGAGACCAGGTGCCATGACCTTAGTTTTCTGAATGCTGAGTTTTGAGCCAACTTTTGCACTCCTCTTTCATCAAAGAGGCTCTTGGTTCCTCTTCGCTTACTGCCATCAGATTGGTATCATCTGCATATCTGAGGCTGTTGATACTTCTTCAGTTCAGTTGCTCAGTCACATCCGACTCTGCGACCCCATGAGTCACAGCACACCAGGCCTCCCTGTCCATCACCAACTCCCAGAGTTCACTCAAACTCATGTCCATGTCATCCAGCCATCTCATCCTCTGTCGTCCCCTTCTCCTCCTGCCCTCAATCCCTCCCAGCATCAGTCTTTTCCAATGAGTCAACACTTCACATGAGGTAGCCAAAGTATTGGAGTTTCAGCTTTAGCATCAGTCCTTCCAAAAAACACCCAGGACTGATCTCCTTTAGAATGGACTGGTTGGATCTCCTTGCAGTCCAAGGGATTCTCAAGAGTCTTCTCCAACACCACAGTTCAAAAGCATCAATTCTTCGGCACTCAGCTTTCTTCACAGTCCAACTCTCACATCGATACAGGACCACTGGAAAAACCATAGCCTTGACTAGATGGACCTTTGTTGTCAAAGTAATGTCTCTGCTTTTCAATATGCTATCTAGGTTGATCATAACTTTCCTTCCAAGGAGTAAACGTCTTTTAATTTCATGGCTGCAATCACCATCTGCAGTGATTTTGGAGCCCCAAAAAAGAAAGTCTGACACTGTTTCCACCGTGTCCCCATCTATTTCTCATGAAGTGATGGGACCAGATGCCATGATCTTCGTTTTCTGAATGTTGACCTTGAAGCCAACTTTTTCACTCTCCTCTCTCACTTTCATCAAGAGGCTCTTTAGTTCCTCTTCACTTTCTGCCATAGGGTGGTGTCATCTGCATGCCTGAAGTTATTGATATTTCTCTTGGCAATCTTGATTCCTGCTGGTGCTTCTTCCAGCCCAGCATTTCTCGTGATGTACTCTGCATATAAGTTAAATAAGCAGGGTGACAATATACAGCCTTGACGTACTCCAGTTTCTGATTCATCCAGTTGAACATTTTGCATGATATACTCTGAATATAAGTTAGATAAGCAGAGTGATAATATCAGCCTTGATGTACTCCTTTCTCAATTTTGAACCAGTCTGTTGTTTCATGTCTGGTTCTAACTGTTGCTTCTTGACTTGCATACAGGTTTCTCACAAGACAAGGTGGTCTGGTATTCCCATCCGTTTTAAGAATTTTCCAGTTTGCTGTGATCCACACAAAGGCTTTAGCCTAGTCAATGAAGCAGATGTTTTGATCCAATGAATGCTGGCAATTTGACCTCTGGTTTCTGCCTTTTTTAAACCAGCTTGTTCATCTATCTGGAAGTTCTCAAGTTCACATACTGCTGAAGCCTAACTTGAAGCATTTTGAGCTTTACTTTGCCAACATATGAAATAAGCTCAACTGTACAGTAGTTTGAACATTCTTTGGCATTGCCCTGCTTCCCTGGTGGCTCAGAGGTTAAAGCGTCTGCCTGGAATGCAGGAGACCCAGGTTCGATCCCTGAGTCGGGAAGATCCCCTGGAGAAGGAAATGGCAATCCACTCCAGTACTCTTGCCTGGAGAATTCCATGGAGGGAGAAGCCTGGTAGGGTACAGTCCATGGGGTCGCAAAGAGTTGCACACGACTGAGTGACTTCACTTTCACTTACTTTCTTTGGCACTGCAATGAAAAGTGACATTTCTCAGTTCTGTGACTACTGCTGAGTTTTCCAAATTTGCTGACATATTCAGTACAGCACTTTTACAGAATCATCTTTTACAATTTTAAATAGTTTAGCTGGAATTCCATCACCTTCACTAGCTTTGTTTATAGTGATGCCTCCTAAGACCCACTTGTTTCATACTCCAGGATGTCTATTTCTGAGTGATCACACCATTGTGGTTATCTGGGTCATTAAGACATTTTTTGTATAGTTCTTCTGTGTATTCTTGCCACCTCTTCTTAATTTCTTCTGCTAAAGTCAGGTCCTTGCTGTTTTTGTCCTTTATTGTGCCCATCCTTGCATCAAATTTTCCCTTGGTATCTCCAATTTTCTTGAAGATCTCTAGTCTTTCCCATTCTATTGTTTTTCTCTATTTCCTTGCACTTTTCACTTAAGACTCTTATCTCCTGAATGTTTTCTGAAACTCTGCATTCAGCTAGGTTTATCTTTCCTTTTCTCCTTCGCCTTTCACTTCTTTTCTCAGCTATCTGTAAAGGTCTCCCCAGAAACCCACTTTGCCTTCTTGCATTTTTCTTTGGGATGGTTTTAGTCACTACTTCCTACACAATGTTACAAACCTTCTTCCATAGTTTTTCCGTCTAACAGATCTAATCCCTTGAATCTATTCATCACCTCTACTGTATCATCATAACCACTATATCTGAATGGCCAAGTGGTTTCCGCTACTTTATTCAATTTAAGCCTGAGTTTTGGAATAAGGAGTCATGATCTGAGCCACAGTAAACTCCAGGTCTTGTTTTTGCTGACTGTAAAGAGCTTCTGCATCCTCAGCAGCAAGGAATATATATCAGTTCAGTTCAGTCACTCAGTTGTGTCCAACTCTTGGCGACCACATGGACCACAGGACGCCAGGCTTCCCGATCCATCACCAACTCCTGGAGTCCACCCAAACCCATGTCCATTGTGTCGGTGATGCCATTCAACCATCTCATTCTGTCATCCCCTTCTCCTCCTGCTCTCAAACTTACCCAGCATCAGGGTCTTTCCAAATGACTCAGCTCTCCGCATGAGGTGGCCAAAGTATTGGAGTTTTAGCTTCAACATCAGTCCCTCCAATGAACACCCAGGACTGATTTCCTTTAGGATGGACTGATTGGATCTCCTTGCAGTCCAAGGGACTCTCGAGAGTCTTCTCCAACACCACAGTTCAAAAGCATTAATTTCTCAGCGCTCAGCTTTCCTTATACTCCAACTCTCACATCCATATAGGACTACTGGAAAAACCATAACCTTGACTAGACAGACCTTTGTTGTCAAAGTAATGTCTCTGCTTTTCAATATGCTGTCTAGGTTGGTCATAACTTACCTTCCAAGTAGAAAGCGTCTTTTAATTTCATGGCTGCAATGACCAACTGCAGTGATTTCAGAGCCCAGAAAAATAAAGTCTGACACTGTTTCCCCATCTATTTCCCATGAGGTGATGGGACCAGATGCCATGATCTTTGTTTTCTGAATGTTGAGCTTTAAGCCAACTTTTTCACTCTCCTCTTTCAATTTCATCAAGAGGCTCTTTAGCTGTTCTTCACTTTCTGCCACAAGGGTGGTATCATCTGCATATCTGAGGTTCTTGATATTTCTCCCCACAATCTTGATTCCAGCTTGTGCTTCCTCCAGCCCTGTGTTTCTCATTAATGTACTCTGCATATATGTTAAATAAACAGGGTGAGAATATACAGCCTTGATGTACTCCTTTTCCTATTTGGAACCAGTCTGTTTGTTGTTCCATGTCCAGCTCTAACCTGCTTCCTGACCTGCATATGGGTTTCTCAAGGGGCAGGTCAGGTGGTCTGGTATTCCCATCTCTTGAAGAATTTTCCACAATTTATTATGATCCACATTGCCAAAGGCTTTGGCATAGTCAATAAAGCAGAAATAGATGTTTTTCTGGAACTCTCTTGCTTCTTCCATGATCCAGCGGATTTAGCAATTTGATCTCTGGTTCCTCTGTCTTTTCTAAAACCAGCTTGAACATCTGGAAGTTCACGGTTCATGTATTGCTGAAGCCTGGCTTGGAGAATTTTGAGCGTTACTTTACTAGCGTGTAGATGAGTGCAATTGTGTGGTAGTTTGAGCATTCTTTGGCATTGCCTTTCTTTGGGACTGGAATGAAAACTGACCTTTTCCAGTCCTGTGGCCACTGGTGAGTTTTCCAAATTTGCTGACATGTTTATCATCAATATGATTTTGGTACTGACCATCTCGTGATTTCCAAGTGTAGAGTAGTTTCTTGTGTTGTTAGAAGAGGGTGTTTGCTATGACCAGTGTGTTCTCTTGCCCAAACTGTTAGCCTTTGTCCTGCTTCATTTAGTACTCCAAGATGAAACTTGCCTGTTACTCCAGGTTTTCTTGACTTCCTACTTTTATATTCCAGTCTCCTGTGATGAAAAGGTTATCTTTTTTGGGTGTTAGTTCTAGAAGGTCTTGTAAGAACTTCTAGGACAAAGGAGAAGTGGCAACGTTATGGCAGGAGGGCTGCAGACACGTTAAAATCAAATCCCAATCTCACCAGGTGACAACCCACAAACTGGAGAACAATTAATACCGAAGAAGTTCTCTCACTGTTGCAAAGGTTCTAGGCCCCACATCAGCCTTCCCAACCTTGGCATTTGGCAAAGACTTGGGAGAAACAGAACTCTTGAAGACCACAAAAAAAAAAGGCCGTGTGTACCAGGACCCAGGGGAAAGGAGCAGTGACCCCCGCAAGAGATTGGGCCAGACCTGCCTTGCATGTTTGAGGGTCTCCAGTACAGTCCATGGGGTCGCAAACAGTTGGACACAACTGAGCGACTTCACAACACAGAACAGAACAGTGAAAGCATGGGTCGGCAGGGGCACTGGGAGCAGCAGACCTGGGAGGCACATCATGGAATAAATACTCTTGGAGGTAGGCTGCCAATAGCCCTGCCATAGAGCCTATAGCCTCATTGCTGCTGCTGCTGCTGCTGCTAAGTCGCTTCAGTCATGTCCGACTCTGTGCGACCCCATAGACAGCAGCCCACCAGGCTCCCCGGCCCCTGAGATTCTCCAGGCAAGAACACTGGAGTGGGTTGCCATTTCCTTCTCCAATGCATGAAAGTGAAAAGTGAAAGTGAAGTCGCTCAATCGTGTCCGACTCTTAGTGACCCCATGGACTGCAGCCTATCAGGCCCCTCCATCCATGGGATTTTCCAGACAAGACTACTGGAGTGGGTTGCCATTCCCTTCTCCAAGTGATCTTCCCCAACCAGGATTCAAACCCAAGTATCCTGCACTGCAGGCAGATTTTTTACCAGCTGAGCCACCAGGGAATCCCAATAGGTGAGGGGCTTGCCCAAAGTCCCACAGTTGGCGAATGATCCACCCAGAATGCACACCTAGGTGTATGACCACCCAACATGAGCCCTCTCCCACAGCCTACTTTATGGGGTCATGTTCAGTTCAGTCGCTCAGTCGTGTCCGATTCCTTGCGACCCCATGAATCGCAGCACGCCAGGCATCCCTGTCCAACACCAACTCCCGGAGTTCACTCAGACTCATGTCCATCGAGTCAGTGATGCCATCCAGCCATCTCATCCTGTCATCCATCCCCTTCTCCTCCTGCCCCCAATCCCTCCCAGCATCAGAGTCCTTTCTAATGAGTCAACTCTTCACATGAGGTGGCCAAAGTATTGGAGTTTCAGCTTTAGCATCAGTCCTTCCAAAGAAATTCCAGGGCTGATCTCCTTGAGAATGGACTGGTTGGATCTCCTTGCAGTCCAAGGGGCTCTCAAGAGTCTTCTCCAACACCACAGTTCAAAAGCATCAATTCTTCAGCACTCAGCCTTCTTCACAGTCCAACTCTCACATCCATACATGACCACAGAATAAACCATAGCCTTGATTAGACAGACCTTTGTTGGCAAAGTTATGTCTCTGCTTTTGAATATGCTATTTAGGTTGGTCATAACTTTTCTTCCAAGGAGTAAGCATCTTTTAATTTCATGGCTGCAGTCACCATCTGCAGTTATTTTGGAGCCCCCCAAAATAAAGTCTGACACTGTTTCCACTGTTTCCCCATCTATTTCCCATGAAGTGATGAGACCGGATGCCATGATCTTCATTTTCTGAATGCTGAGCTTTAGGCCAACTTATTTACTCTCCTCTTTCACTTTCATCAAGAGGCTCTTTAGTTCCTCTTCACTTTCTGCCATAAGGGTGGTGTCATCTGCATATCTCAGGTTATTGATATTTCTCCCCACAAACTTAATTCCAGCTTGTGCTTCTTCCAGTCCTGTATTTCTCATGATGTACTCTGCATATAAGTTAAATAAGCGGGGTGACAATATACAGCCTTGACGTACTCCTTTTCCTATTTGGAACCAGTCTGTTGTTCCCTGTCCAGTTCTAACTGTTGCTTCTTGACCTGCATACAGATTTCTCAAGAGGCAGGTCAGGTGGTCTGGTATTCCCATCTCTTGAAGAATTTTCCATAGTTTATTGTGATCCACACAGTCAAAGGCTTTGGCATAGTCAATAAAGCAGAAATAGATGTTTTTCTGGAACTCTCTTGCTTTTTCCATGATCCAGTGGATGTTGGCAATTTGATCTCTGGTCCCTCTGCCTTTTCTAAAACCAGCTTGAACATCTGGAAGTTCACAGTTCACATATTGCTGAAGCCTGCTTGGAGAATTTTGAGCATTACTTTACTAGCATGTGAGATGAGTGCCATTGTGTGGTAGTTTGAGCATTCTTTGGCATTGCCTTTCTTTGGGATTGGAATGGAAACTGATCTTTTCCAGTCCTGTGGCCACTGCTGAGTTTTCCAAACTTGCTGGCATATTGAGTGCAGCACTTTCACAGCGTCATCTTTCAGGATTTGAAATAGCTCAACTGGAATTCCATCACCTCCACCAGCTTTGTTCGTAGTGATACTTTCTAAGGCCCACTTGACTTCACATTCCAGGATGTCTGGCTCTAGGTGAATGATCACACCATCGTGATTATCTGGGTCGTGAAGATCTTTTTTGTACAGTTCTTCTGTGTATTCTTGCCACCTCTTCTTAACATCTTCTGCTTCTGTTAGGTCCAGACCATATCTGTCCTTTATCGAGCCCATCTTTGCATGAAATGTTCCCTTGGTATCTCTAATTTTCTTGAAGAGATCTCTAGTCTTTCCCATTCTGTTCTTTTCCTCTATTTCTTTGCACTGATCCCTGAAGAAGGCTTTCTTATCTCTTCTTGCTATTCTTTGGAACTCTGCATTCAGATGCTTGTATCTTTCCTTTTCGCCTTGGCTTTTCGCTTCTCTTCTTTTCACAGCTATTTGTAAGGCCTCCCCAGACAGCCATTTTGCTTTTTTGCATTTTTTTTTCAATGGGCATGGTCTTGATCCCTGTCTCCTGTACAATGTCACGAACCTCCGTCCATAGTTCACTGGGCACTCTATCAGATCTAGGCCCTTAAATCTATTTCTCACTTCCACTGTATAATCATAAGGAATTTGATTTAGGTCATAACCTGAATGGTCTAGTGGTTTTCCCTATTTTTTTCAATTTGAGTCTGAATTTGGTAATAAGGAGTTCATGATCTGAGCCACAGTCAGATCTTGTTTTTGGTCTTGTTTTTGCTGACTCTATAGAGCTTCTCCATCTTTGGCTGCAAAGAATATAATCAATCTCATTTCGCTGTGACCATCTGGTGATGTCCATGTGTAAAGTCTTCTCTTGTGTTGTTGGAAGAGGGTGTTTGCTATGACCAGTGCATTTTCTTGGCAAAACTCTATTAGTCTTTGCCCTGCTTCATTCTGCATTCCAAGGCCAAATTTGCCTGTTACTCCAGGTCTTTCTTGACTTCCTACTTTTGCATTCCAGTCCCGTATAATGAAAAGGACATCTTTTTTGGGTGTTAGTTCTAAAAGGTCTTATAGGTCTTCATAAAACCGTCAACTTCAGCTTCTTCAGCATTACTGATTGGGGCACAGACTTGGATAACTGTGATATTGAATAGTCTGCCTTGGAGACAAACAGAGATCATTCTGTCATTTTTGAGACTGCATCCAAGTACTGCATTTCGGACTCTCTTGTTGACCATGATGGCTACTCCATTTCTTCTGAGGGATTCCTGCCGCAGTAGTAGATATAATGGTCATCTGAGTTAAATTCACCCATTCCAGTCCATTTTAGTTCACTGATTCCTAGCATGTCTACGTTCTCTCTTGCCATCTCTTGTTTGACCACTTCCAATTTGCCTTGATTCATGGACCTGACAGTCCAGGTTCCTATGCAACACTGCTCTTTATAGCATGGGACCTTGCTTCTATCACCGGGGTCAGGTTGCCTGTACACAAATCCCAGTCACCACAAACTAGAATGTATAACTGTGGATAAGTCTCCTGACTCAGTTTCCTCACCTGTAAAATAAGCTTATAGTGAAGAATCCAGTCACTCCTGGCTCTGCAGACTCAGTCCTGAAGCCTGCAATGGCAGGACCAGATCCTGGTTGCTCAGCTGGACCAGCTTCCTCTACTCATTTCCAGCTTTAAGAAAGCCAGTCCTGGACAGCTACTGGTGGTAATTTCTGTCAACCTTCTTTCACAGCAAGGCAGGCCCCATCTCATTTAAGCAGAGGCCTTGACTCTGGGTCTACCCTAGCATCGAGTATACTTGTAATTCCTGTTATCCTGCATAAACTCAATCCCTTGCTACCTACTGCCAGCCAGGCCTACAAGTTTCCACTGCTCATCACCTTGTGCTTATGCTCCCTTACTGGTTCAAAGGAACATTTACTTCTTGAATTGTGTGATTACAGCTTTTCAAATTCCTCTGTTTTGAATTTTTTCTATCATTGTTAGGGTTTGGCATGGAAGAGACTGAAATTCATCATCATTTTTCTTGAAACACCATTACCATGTTCTTTGCCACTTACAGGCTCTTTACTGGCCCTCCATCAGCAGAACTGCCCTACACAGCTTTTTTCTTAACACTGTAACTCAAGAGGCCAACATATACAGACCCACAGCACCTGCTGTCTCACCGCATGTGATAAATCTGCAAACCCCAGCCATCAGCTCAACGTCAGGTTCCAAAACTCTGGGGTTGCTCTCTGTTTCTGTTCTACCTACTGCTCTGATTCTTAAGTTCCTCCTTCTGTCCAGCACCTAGTAATTAATCTTGTCCTCCCCATACGCCATTACCTTTTAAAAACCTCATTCACTAACAAATTTTAAATGTTTTAAGTGGTATTTCCACGTGCTTGGAGTGGGGCAGGCTGGCAAGAAAAGCAACAGAGAAAAGTCCTTCATTGGCTCAGATCAACATATTAAAAGAAGTCTGAATCATCCCCTTGGCTTTCAAATTGGAGCATCACCTATCAGTCGGATTCCCTACTCTCTTAAATCTCTTCTTCTTTGGGCCCCCCACCCCCACTAAAGCACTCTCTCCTTAACTGCAGTAACTTTACAACAAAAGAATAATTTTGGCAAATATTTTACACAAAGTACACACCAAAATTTCTAGTCAGTCATCTATTGGTACAAAAGAAGATATCCTCTTCTACTGCATGTCACTGACACTTACCATTTCATTGGGATGAACCAAAAATAAATAGATCCCTGGATGTTTGTCAAAAACTTGAAAGGAGCAATTAGCTTGTTCCATCCGGCAAAGTGCTTCAACACATAATTCATCTAAATAGAAAAAATAAAGCAGTAAATGTAAGACAAAACTTATCAGCTTAATGAGATTCCCTAAATCTGTCTTGCTCCTTCAGTTACTCTGTAAGTAAATGAAAAGTTTCTCATTTTTTTTAAAACTGAGGCAAAAAACTGTATAAATGTAGGAGCAATATTCAATCTTCTGAAAGACTGTGTTATATATATGGTAGTCATGAAAGTCTGCGATATATATATAGTAGTCATCATGTAATTCATAATATAGTCCTATGACTGACTGACTTTACTAGTATAAACATCTTCTTTCACACAGAGCATAATTATCTCCAGAGGGCATCTTCTTGGAAGTAGGGTTATAGTCCAATCCCATTAGTATTTTACATGTTGACCCCATGTGGACTTCATTTTGTATCAGAGTGGTAACAACTTTATCCACAAATGGCTATTTTGTCCTACTCTGAGTTACTGAGTACCCCATTTCCTCCACTGGTTGAAATACTATCATCATCAAACACTAAATTCCCCAAATATACCTGGTTTCCTTCTCGACTCTCTACACTGTTCCCATCCATCAGTCTATCTGTGCCAGCACTATCCTAATCCCACTGCTTTTTGGAAATTTCATTACTTCCAGAAGTGTACTGAACAGACTTACACATGCATCCTATCAGATGAGCCAACTCATCAAGCCTCAAAAGAATATCACAGTGACAGTGGTTAACTTTGGGGAAGAGGAATAATGACTGGAAAAGTAGGAGAAGAGCTCCTGGGGTGTTGATGTTTTTTTTTTGTTTCTTGACCTGGATGCCAGGTACACAAGTGTGTTTAATTTATGAAAAACTAAACATATACTTTTCTGGATATGGTACTGTTTAATAAATGCTTGAAAAGTGGCTTATTAAAGAGTTTAAAAATCTGTTTTGAATTTATTTAGAAAGAACTGATTTCTCTAGTAAATCTTTAGATCTACTTTTCAGTATACTGAAACAGAATAGAGAAATAAGTTAAATAACATGACAAGATAGCGATCAAAAAATCTAGGAAGTGCATTATTCTACAGGGCAACCTCCTGGTCTCAGCAAAAGTTATGGCAAATAAAAAAAATGTGTGTGCGTGTATGTGAATGATTCTGGATTAAAAGACGTAAGAAACACAAACTAAATGGAACCAATGCAAAGTCCTTGACTGCACCCTAATTTAAATAAATCTGCCAAAACAATTCTGCAACTACTGGAAAAATCTGAACATGGCCTAGATACAGTAGTAGGTACCTAAAGGTACTATTGTTTTGTTAGATTTGACAGATCAGAAAAATGTCTTCAAGAGACTTTTATTAAGAAATTCAAATACAAAGGACCAAAATCTAGGCAGTTATAATATGCTATGTCATAGTAATTACTAAAAACTACTACAGACCAGTGGTTCTGAATCTGGCAATTTTGCCTCTGTCTGGCCCCACCCCCTAACTCCCATGGGACATTTGACACTATCCAGGGACATTTTTCAAAGAAGGCAATGGCACCCCACTCCAGCACTCTTGCCTGGATAATCCTATGTATGGAGGAGCCTGGTAGGCTGCGGTCCATGGGGTCGCTAAGAGTCGGACACAACTGAGCGACTTCACTTTCACTTTTTACTTTCATGCACTGGAGAAGGAAATGGCAACCCACTCCAGTGTTCTTGCCTGGAGAATCCCAGGCGCGGGGGAGTCTGGTGGGCTGCTGTCTATGGGGTCGCACAGAGTTGGACACGACTGAAGTGACTTAACAGCAAAGACATTTTTGGTGGTCACAACCAGGGCAGAAGGGAGAGAAAGCCACTACTGACATCTAGTGGAAAGAGGTCAGGGATGTTCCTGTAACATCCTACAGGCCCACCCACCAAGAATTATCCAGTTCAAAATGTCAACAGTGCCAGGTCTGAAAACCCTGCTAAAGACAGATTCCAAGAATGAAAATTAAATGAATGAACAGATGAATAAATGGACAGATAAAGCAAGTAGAGTTACATGTTAACAACTGTAGAATCATCTATGTGGTATACATATGGTATTCACTGTGTAATTCACTTTACTATGTTTGGAAAAAATACCAAGTACCCTAATTACACATTTAAGGAACAGATTTTTCAATACAGATAACCAAAATTCTTACAATTCTTAAAATAAAACTGATACAACTGTGAAAACACCCAAGATACTCACTGACATGCTCATGTAAAAGCAAATATGGATATTTCAGTATTTCAAGAAGAGGAACTCGAAGCTTATTTTCAAAGTCTTGGCCAGTGAAGTCGAACAGCTGTGCCTCTCCATTGTTGTCTACTATATATAACTCATCATCATCTCCAATTTCTGCCTTCATGGATCTTTCAAAGTGATTTATGAGACGTAAGGTTTCTAATTCCCATAAAACCTACAGGAAAAGAAAAATGAACCGTGTGCTCTGTATCTTATTATCAACAAAATATACTGCATGCAGTGATCCTTCTAGAAAGCCTTTTCCTGAGTATAAAAATTCACAAGTTTAGAGAAGTACTAACACCACATATTAGATTTATTTAAAGACTCACTAAACATGGCTTAGTGACTTTTAAGTGGCTTTTATGATACAGGAACATGAGCACACAGAGTGTGAGATGTTTAAAACATTGCTTTTGCGGAGTTTTGCTATAAATACATCAGTATCTCTGTCAACTACCCTCTGTTGGAAAGGAGAAGGTGGAGCTTCTTTGTTGAGGCACAAGCTGGGCCTTCTGTGACTCCCCTTTCACGTTCCAGGCAGAGGTAACTGCCTTGAAACATCAGTTTTAGCATAAAGACACTACTTAGGTTCATAGCTAGAGAATTCTGTACACGTCCGAGTTTTTTCAGTAGGTTCGTAAGTAATCATCCCCTCTCCTCTTCGTAGTATTATACATATCTCTATGGTCTGTGTTCATTTTCCATCAGATATATGTAATAAACTAAATATTCACAGCCACACATTTAAAATTATATGTTTCATTTTGGTTACTATCACTAAAAAATATACTTCTCCTTACTGACTTTGGGGGCTTCCCTGGTAGCTCAGGTGGTAAAGAATCTACCTGCAATGCAGGAGACTAAGGTTCAGGTCAGGAAGATTCCCTAGAGCAAGGAAGGGTTACCCACTCCAGTATTCCTGTCTGGAGAATTCCATAGACAGAGGAGCTGCTAAGTGTTCATCGGATCCAAAGAGTCACGAGAGGACTGAGCAACTAACACTTTCACTTCACTGACTTATACCACCTACCCATTAAAAAAATGAAAAGAGGAGTAGTCCCAAGAAGGCAGAGGAATAGGACAGGGAGACCACTCTCTCCCCACAAATTTATGAGAAGATCATTTGAATGTTAAGCAACTTCCACAAAACAACTTCTGAACACTGGTGGAAGACATCAGGCATCCAGAAAGGCAGCCCAATCTCTTTGAAAGGAGGTAGGGCAAAATATAAGACAATTCAGGGACAAAAGATTTAGGGACGGAGACCGTCCTGAGGAGGGAATCGTGAAGAAGTTTCCAACAGTAGGAAACCCTCTCACATGCCTCTCTATGGGGAGTTTTGGAATCTCAGAGGGCAACATAACTGGAAGGGCAAGAAAAAAAAAAAAAAAACCCCAGAGAATATGTGCCTAACCACACTATAAGCAGAGATGGAGAAGTGGCACAGACGCTTAAGTCTGCCACCAGTGACTGGGGACTGTGCAGGGAGGCACAGGCTGCATCACTGGTCCTTAGGGTAAGGACCGGGCCTGAATGTCCTGAAGACAATCTGAGGAGCTCATATGAGATAGCTACCCAAACCATGGGTTGGCCAGAGACAAAAACATGAAAAAACACCTGCCAACAAAGGTCCGTCTAGTAAGGCTATGGTTTTTCCAGTAGTCATGTATGGATGTGAGAGTTGGACGGTGAAGAAAGCTGAGCACCGAAGAATTGATGCTTTTGAACTGTGGTGTTGGAGAAGACTCTTGAGAGTCCCTTGGACTGCAAGGAGATCCAACCAGTCCATCCTAAAGGAGATCAGTCCTGGGTGTTCATTGGAAGGACTGATACTAAAGCTGAAACTCTAGTAAAACTTGGCTACCTCATACGAAGAGTTGATTCATTGGAAAAGACTGATGCTGGGAGGGACTGGGGGCAGGAGGAGAACGGGACAACAGAGGATGAGATGGCTGGATGGCATCACCAACTCAATGGACCTGAGTTTGAGTGAACTCTGGGAGTTGGTGATGGACAGGGAGGCCTGGTGTGCTGCAATTCATGCAGTCACAAAGAGTCAGACACAACTAAGAGACTGAACTGAAATTTTTAATAACTGAAATCATTTCAAGCATCTTTCCTGATCACAATATATTAAGATTAGATGTCAACTACAGGGAAAAAAACTATTAAAAATACAAACATGGAGGCTGAACAACATGCTTCTGAATAACCAGATCAACAGAGAAATCAAAAAGGAAATCAAAATATGCATAGAAACAAATGAAAATAAGACAATCCCAAACCTATTAGCTCAGTTGCTCAGTTGTGTCCGACTCTCTGCAGCCCCACGGACAGCAGCACACCAGGCCTCGTTATCCATCACCAACTCCTGGAGCTTGCTCAAACTCATGTTCATCAAGTCAGTGATGCCATCCAAACATCTCATCCTCTGTCATCACCTTCTTCTCCTGCCTTCAATCTTTCCTAACATCAGGGTCTCTTCTAGTGAGTCTGTTCTTCGCATCAGGTGGCCAAAGTACTAGAGCTTCAGCATCAGTCTGTCCAGTGAGTATTCAGGACTGATTTCCTTTAGGATGGACTGGTTGGATCTCCTTCAAGTCCAAGGGACTCTAATGAGTCTTCAATACCACAGTTCAAAAGCATCAATCCTTTGGCACTCAGCTTTCTTTATGGTCTCACATCCACACATGACTCCTGGAAAAAACATAGCTTTGACTAGATGGACCTTTGTTTGCAAAGTAATGTCTCTGTTTTCTAATATGCTGTCTAGGTTGCTCATAGCTTTTCTTCCAAAAAAGCAAGCATCTTTTAATTTCAAGGCTACAATCAACATCTGCAGTGATTCTGGAACCCAAAAAACCAAGTCTCCCACTGTTTCCATTGTTTGCCCACCTATTTGCCATGAAGTGATGGGACCGGATGCCATGATCTTCATTTTCTGAATGTCGACTTTTAAACTAGCATTTTCACTCTCCTCTTTCACTTTCATCGAGAGGCTCTTTAGTTCTCCACTTTCTGCAATAAGGGTGGTGTCATCTGCGTATCCGAGGTTATTGATATTTCTCCCAGCAACCTTGATTCCAGCTTGTACTTCATCCAGCCTGGCATTTCGCATAATGTACTCTGCAAGTTAAGTAAGAAGGGTGACAGTATACAGCCTTGATGTACTCCTTTCCTGATTTGGAACCAGCCTGTGGTGCCATGTCCAGTTCTGTTGCTTTTTGACTTGCACACATATTTCTCAGGAGTCAGGTCAGGTGGTCTGGTATTTCCATCTCAAAGAATATTCCAGTTTGTGTGATCCACAGTCAAAGGCTTTGGCATAGTCAATAAAGCAGAAATAGATGTTTTTCTGGAACTCTCTTGCTTTTTCGATAATCCAGTGGATGTTGGCAATTTGATCTCTGGTTCCTCTGCCTTTTCTAAAGCCAGCTTGAACATCTGGAAGTTCACAGTTCATGTACTGTTGAAGCCTGGCTTGGAGAATTTTGAGCATTACTTTGCTAGCATGTGAGATGAGTGCAATTGTGTGGTAGTTTGAACATTTTTTGGCACTGCCTTTCTTTGGCATTGGAATGAAAACTGACCTTTGCCTGTTATGTGGCCACTACTGAGTTTTCCAAATTTGCTGGCATATTGAGTGCAGCACTTTCATAGCATCATCTTTTAGGATTTGAGACAGCTCAACTGGAATTCCATCACCTCCACTAGCTTTGTTTGTAGTGAGGCTTCCTAAGGCCCACTTGACTTCGCATTCCAGGATGTCTGGCTCTAGGTGAGTGATCACACCATTGTGGTTATCTGAGTCATGAATATCTTTTTTGTAAAGTTCTTCTGTGTATTGTTGCCACTTCATCTTAATATCTTCTGCTTCTGTTAGGTCCATACCATTTCTGCCCTTTATTGTGCCCATCTTTGCATGAAATGTTCCCTTGGAAGCTCTAATTTTCTTGAGACCTCTAGTCTTTCTCATTCTATTGTTTTCCTCTATTTCTTTGCATTGATCACTGAGGAAGGCTCTCGTCTCTCCTTGTTCTTCTTTGAACTCTGCATTCAAATGGGTATATCTTTCCTTTCTCCTTTGCCTTCAGCTTCTCTTTTCACAGATATTTGTTAAGGCCTTCTCAGACTACCATTTTGCCTTTTTGCATTTCTTTTTCTTGGAGATGGTCTTAATCACTGCCTCCTGTACAATGTTACGAACTTCCATCCATAGTTCTTCAGGCATTCTATCACATTTAATCCCTTGAATCTATTTATCACTTCCAGTGTATAATCACAAGGGATTTGATTTAGGTCAGACATGAATGGTCCAGTGGTTTTCCCTACTTTCTTCATTTAAATCTAAAATTTGCAATAATTTTCCAAAATCTATGGGGTTCAGTAAAAGCAGTGCTAAGAGGTAGGCTCAAAGCAATCCAAGCCTACCTCAAGAAACAAGAGGAACGTCAAATAAACAACCTAACTTACACCTAAAGCAACTAGAAAAAGTGAAAAGGATCCTGAAGTTAGTAGAAGGAAAGAAATCATGAAATCAGAGCAGAAATAAAGTGAAAAAGAAACGAAGGAGACTATAGCAAAAATCAATAAAAGTAAAAGCTGGTTTTTTGAGACGATAAATAAAACAGACAAACCTTTAGCCAGACTCATCAAGGAAAAAAAAGAATCAATTCCATAAAATTAGAAATGAAAATGGTGAAGTCACAACAGACCACACAGAAATACAAAAGATCTAAGAGACTGCTATTAGCAATTATATACCAGTAAAATGAACAACTTGGAAGAAATGGACAATTAGAAAATTATAACCTTCCAAAACTGAAGCAGGAAGAAACAGAAAAGCTTAACAGACCAATCACAGGCACAGAAATCAAAACTGCAATAAAAAATCTTCCAACATACCAAAGTGCAGAACCTGGCTTCACAGGTAAATCCCCCCCCTACCCCACAGGTAAATTTTAGCAAAAATTTAGAGAAGTGCTAACACCCATCCCATTCAAACTCTTCCAGAAAATTGCAGAGATGAGGGTAAACTCTCAAACTCATTCTATCAGTTCAGTTCAGTCGCTCAGTTGTGTCCGACTCTTTGAGATCCAATGAATTGCAGCACGCCAGGCCTCCCTGTCCAAAACCAACTCCCGAAGTTCACTCAAACTCAGGTCCATCAAGTTGGTGATGCCATCCAGCCATCTCATCCTCTGTCGTCCCCTTCTCCTCCTCCCTCCCAGCATCAGAGTCTTTTCCAATGAGTCAACTCTTTGCATGAGGTGGCCAAAGTATTGGAGTTTCAGCTTTAGTATCAGTCCTTCCAATGAACACCCAGGACTGATCTCCTTTAGGATGGACTGGTTGGATCTCCTCGCAGTCGAAGGGACTCTCAAGAGTATTCTCCAACACCACACTTCAAAAGCATCAATTCTTCAGTGCTCAGCTTTCTTCACTGTCCAACTCTCACATCCATATAGGACCAGTGGAAAAACCATAGCCTTGACTAGATGGGCCTTTGTTGGTAAAGTAATGTCTCTGCTTTTGAATGTACTATCTAGGTTGGTCATAACTTTTCTTCCAAGAGTAAGCATCTTTTAATTTCATGGCTGCAATCACCATCTGCAGTGATTTTGGAGCCCCCAAAAAAGAAAAAGTCTGACACTGTTTCCACTGTTTCCCCATCTATTTCCCATGAAGTGATGGGACCAGATGCCATGATCTTTGTTTTCTGAATGCTGAGCTTTGAGCCAACTTTTTCACTCTCGTGTTTCACTTTCATCAAGAGACTTTTTAGTTCTTCACTTTCTGCCATAAGGGTGGAGTCATCTGCATATCTGAGGTTCTTGATATTTCTCCCAGCAATCTTGATTGCAGCTTGCGCTTCTTCCAGCCCAGCGTTTCTCGTGATGTACTCTGCATATAAGTTAAATAAGCAGGGTGACAAGATACAGCCTTGACGTACTCCTTTTCCTATTTGGAACCAGTCTGTTTGTTGTTCCATGTCCAGTTCTAACTGTTGCTTCCTGACCTGCATACAGGTTTCTCAAGAGGCAGATCAAGTGATCTGGTATTCCCATCTCTTGAAGAATTTTCCAGTGTATTGCGATCCACATAGCCAAAGGCTTTGGCATAGTCAATAAAGCAGAAATAGATGTTTTTCTGAACTCTCTTCCTTTCTCCATGATCCTGCGGATGTTGGCAATTTAATCTCTAGTTCCTCTGCCTTTTCTAAAACCAGCTTGAACATCTGGAAGTTCATGGTTCATGTACTGCTGAAGCCTGGCTTGGAGAATTTTGAGCATTATTTTACTAGCATGTGAGATGAGTGCCATTGTGTGGTAGTTTGAGCATTCTTTGGCATTGCCTTTCTTTGGGATTGGAATGAAAACTGATCTTTTCCAGTCCTGTGGCCACTGCTGAGTTTTCCAAACTTGCTGGCATATTGAGTGCAGCACTTTCACAGCATCATCTTTCAGGATTTGAAATAGCTCAACGGGAATGCCATCATCTCCATTAGCTTTGTTCGTAGTGATGTTTTCTAAGGCCCACTTGACTTCACATTCCAGGATGTCTGGCTCTAGGTGAGTGATCACATCATCGTGATTTTCCGGGTCTTGAAGATCTTTTTTGTACAGTTCTTCTGTGTATTCTTGCCACCTCTTCTTAACATCTTCTGCTTCTGTTAGGTCTATACCATTTCTGTCCTTTATTGAGCCCATCTTTGCAGGAAATGTTCCCTCGGTATCTCAAATTTTCTTGAAGAGATCTCTGGTCTTTCCCATTCTGTTGTTTTCCTCTATTTCTTTGCATTCATCACTGAAGAAGGCTTTCTTATCTCTCCTTGCTTTTGGAACTCTGCATTCAGATGCTTGTATCTTTCCTTTTCTCCTCTGTTTTTCACTTCTTTTCACAGCTACTTGAAAGGCCTCCCCAGACAGCCATTTTGCCTTTTTGCATTTCTTTTCCATGGGGATGGTCTTGATCCCTGTCTCCTGTACAATGTCACGAACCTCCATCCATAGTTCATCAGGCACTCTATCTATCAGATCTAGGCCCTTAAATCTATTCCTCACTTCCACTGGTTTTCCCTACTTTCTTCAGTTTAAGTCTGAATTTGGCATCACCCAAATAACAAAATCAGACAAAGGTGCCACAAAAAAAGAATACTATAGCCCAGTATCACTGATGAACATAGATGCAAATGTCCTCAACAAAATTCTAGCAAACAGAATCCAACAACATATTAAAAAGATCATACATCACGACCAAGGGGGCTTTATCCCAGGGATGCAAGGACTGTTCAATACTCACAAATCCATCAATGTGATATACCATATATTAACAAACTGAAAGACAAAAACCATATGATTATCTCAACAGATACAGAGAAAGCCTTTTACAAAATTCAACATCCATTAATAATAAAAACTCCAGAAAGCAGGCATAGCAGGAACATACCTCAACGTAAAAGCCATATATGACAAACCCACAGCAAACAGTATCCTCAATGGTGAAAAACTGAAAGCATTTCCTCTAAAATCAGGAAAAAGACAAGAAAGCCCACTCTCACCACTACTATTCAACGTAGTTTTCGAAGTCCTAGCCACACTAATCAGAGAAGAAAAAGAAATAAAGGGAATCCAGATTGGAAAAGAAGTAAAACTCTCAGTTTGCAGATGACATGATCCTCTACATAGAAAACCCTAAAGACACAACCAGAAAATTACTAGAGCTAATCAATGAATATAGTAAAGATGCAGGATATAAAATTAATACACAAGAATCCCGTGCATTCCTATACACCAACAATCAGAAAACAGAAAGAGAAATTAAGGAAACAATCCCATTCACCACTGCAACAATAAGAATAAAATACTTAGGAATAAATTTACCTAAAGAAATAAGACTTTTATATAGAAAAGTATAAAACACTGATGGAAAAAATCAAAGATGACACAAATAGATGGAGAAATATACCATGTTCATGGTGTGGAAGAATCAATATAATGAAAATGAGTATACTACCCAAAACAATCTATAGAGTCAATGTAATCCCTATCAAGATACCAACAGTATTTTCTCACAGAACTAGAACAAATAATTTCAAAATTTGTATGGAAATACAAAAAGACCTTGAATAGCCAAAGCAATCTAGAAAAAGAAAAATGGACCTGGAGGAATCAACCTGCCTGACTTCAGACTATGCTACAAAGCTAGTCATCAAGACAGTATGGTACTGACACAAATACAGATCAATGGAACAAAATAGAAAGCCCAGACAGAGATAAACCCACACACCTATGGACACCTTATCTTTGACAAAGGAGGCAAAAATATACAATGGAGAAAAGAGAATCTCTTTAACAAGTGGTGCTGGGAAAACTGGTCAACCATCTGTAAAAGATTGAAACTAGTACATTTTCTAACACCATACACAAAAATAAACTCAAAATGGAATAAAGATATAAATGTAAGACCAAAAACTAAGTAACTCTTAGAGGAAAAGCATAGGTAGAACACTGACATAAATCACAGCAAGATCCTCTATTACTCCACCTCCCAGAGTAATGGAAATAAAAACAAAAATAAACAAATGGGACCTAATTAAACCTAAAAGCTTTGCACAACAAAGGAAACTATTAGCAAGGTGAAAAGGCAGCCTTCAGAATAGGAGAAAATAACAGCAAAGAAAACAAAAAATTAATCTCTAAAATATATAAGCAGCTCAATACCAGAAAACTAAACGACCCAATCAAACGTGGGCCAAAAAACTAAACAGACATTTCCCCAAAGAAGATAGATAGATGGCTAACAAACACATGAAAAGATGCTCAACATCACTCATTATCAGAAAAATTCAAATCAAAACCACAATGAGGTACCATCTCATGCCAGTCAGAATGGCTGCCATCAAAAAGTCTACAAACAATAAATGTTGGAGAGTGTATGGAAAAAAGGGAACCCTCTTACATTGTTGGTGGGAATGCAAATTGGCATAGTCACTATGGAGAACCATGTGGCAATTCCTTAAAAAAATAGAAATAAAACTGCCATACGATCCAGCAATCCTGCTGCTGGGGACACTGAGGAAACCAGAACTGAAAGAGACACATGTATCCCAATGTTCACTGCAACACTGCAGTGACAACCGCTAGGACATGGGACCTAGATGTCCATCGCAGACAAATGGATAAGGAAGTTTTGGTACATATACACAATGGAATATTATTCAGCTATAAAAAAGAACACGTCTGAGTCAGTTCTAATGAGGTAGATATAACTGGAGCCTATCATACAGAGAAGTCAGAAAGAGAAACACCAATACAATACAGTATATCAACGCATATATATGGAATTTAGAAAAGACAGTAACAATGACACTATATGCAAGACAGCAAGAGATACAGATGTAATGAACAAACTTTTGGACTACGTGGAAGAAGGCGAGGGTGGGATGATTTGAGAGAATAGCATCGAAGCATGTATATTACCATGTGTAAAACAGATCACCAGTGTTAACGGGCACTCAAAGCCAGTGCTCTGGGACAACCCAGGAGGATGGCGTGGCAAGGAAGATAGGAAGGGGGTTCAGGATGGGGGGGACACATGTACACCCGTGGCTGACTCATGTCAATGTATGGCAAAAGCCACAATAGTGTAAAGTAATTAGCCTCCAATTAAAAGAAATAATTTAAACTGTTTTTAAAAAATGAAAAGAGGAAAAAAAAATAACTATTGGCCATTCAAACACCTGCCTGTAACACCGTCAAACACAATGACATAAAAACATGGAAGCAAAAAAAAACCCCATACATCATTTCATAAAACTGCTTTACATAAAATGACTATAAAAGGAGAATTATAAAATTCTGCCTTAGGTGTCAATTCAATTTCATTAGACAATAAGCAATTACTCAGCACCCACTCTCTACAGGTAATGAGTTAGGTACTAGCAGTATTTTAACCTTCACAGTTTAAATCATACTGTCAAGCTCCTTGAATGCTTCCAATACAGTTCAAATGTATCCCCTTCCTAGTTATCAAGCTCGGAAAAACTGCCCATCTCATATAAATTACCTCATGTAAGAACGGCAAACCACCCATCTCATATAAATTACCTCATGTAAGAATGGCAATTCGTCCCTTGCTTTGTGGTATTCAGCCACACACTCCAAGCAGTAGCAGAGGTCTTCATCAGCTGTCTGAAATTCACTGGAGCGGGTCTTGGATGCATAGCGTTGCAGGAAGTCAGTGGTGGAAGTACCCCCTGGGGTACACCAACAACATGTACTCATTCTGCACCTGTACTCAGAAAAGAAGACATTGAAAGATTAAAGGAAAACATCACATAACACTTCAGGACTATTCTGGTGGAGAATGGGTACATTTCCTACTAATGATCCTGTCTTCAACTTAAATGTGCCTCCATCACATCCAGAACATTCTGCTGGCCAGCTTACCAATCCCTGGCTAAACTCAATCTGAGACTACTTGTAAAAACTTATCTGTGACATATGAAAAATAATGCAATGAAAGCAGTTAGTAACAATCATAAGGTGACATACAGCTGTGCTATAAAGAAGGCTCCAAACTACTCAGTACCAATGGAAAATATACAGAAACAGAATCATCAATGTTCTCAAAGTACAGACTTTGGAGGGCTTCCCTGGTGGTTCAATGGTGTAGAATCCACCTGCCAATGAAGAAGACAGGTTCGATCCTTGGTCCAAGATTCCACATGCCTTGGAGCAATTAAGCCCGTGTACCACAACTATTGAGCCTGTGCTCTAGAACCTGGGAGCCACAACTACTGTGCCTGAGTGCCTTACAACCCATACTCTGCAACAAGAGAACACATCACAATGAGAAGCTTGAGCACTGCAATGAAGAATAGCCCCTACGCACCACAACTAGAGAAAAGCCCATGCAGCAACTGAGACCCAGCACAGTCAAAAATAAATAGACTTGGAGTATTCTAAATCACGTACTGGAGTTAACTGATAAGCTCAGGAAACCTTTCACATTCTCTGAGGCCATCTTCCAGAAATCCCTGGAAGCCTAAAAAAATCCATAAATATTAGTCCACACCAATAACAAAACTTCATACAGAGAATTTTTTCTATTGGTTAGAAAGAACATATATGAATTTGCACGTGTGTGTATAAATTGCTGCCCATAACTCACTGCTCATCAATTTAGTATAAACCATAATGGCTACAAATACAACAGCTACAAGCCTACTACTACTGAATTTCATACTTTCATACTACTGAGTCTTTCAGAGTTTCCAATTTTGAATTGTATAATACCATCAGAGCTTCCCCCATCCAAACTCAAGTAAAAAGAGTTAAGATAAAATTAATTTCCCAAATCCTAGCAGTCTCAAAGAGAACAAAGTAGCAAGATGGTACCTGGAAACAAGAGGAAATCCCAAGAACCAAATATGTCAAAGGCTTGAAGGAAAACAAAGTCAAGTTTATCAGAACTACAGATGGCATGAAGCAGAGGATTAGCAAACAGGGTGGAAGCCAAATCCAAAGAGATCTCCAATTCTAATGAGGTGTAATAAAAGCAGGCTAAGATGTCACTAAATGCATATAAAAGCAAAGAGAAAGTTCACTGTCAGTAAGCAATATACTATGGCTAAACAGAAAGCACATGTTTTGCACTGAAACAAAAGCCCGGGGCAGGGAAAATATAAGTGAGTCTGGGGCATCTTGTAGCAACAGAAATAAAGTGCTCAAAACACAGATGGATGGGGGCATGTCAAAGGGACATATTAGCCACCAACTTGAAAGAGATCCCTGTGGCCAAAGCTGAAAGAATTTTGATTAACAAAATAGCACACTATTGGATTATAAGCCACAGTACAAATATACATGAACCCATACTGATACAAATGAATAAACAAATGTGGAGAAAGAGACAAATTTTTCTTATAAAAGAACTGCAAATAATATAGATACTCCCTATTCCAGGAGTGGAGCTTAATCTTGAGTCAAGGCTGGACTTGGTGAAACACTTTCAATGGAAAGTGAAAATCACACATACAGCAGAGACGCCTGGCAAACAAAACCTTAACCAAGCCATCAAGGTTAATATCACTGGTGCTAAGCCATGTTGGTAACCCCAGACACAGTATGATGAGGCAGGAACTTCAACTCTGCAATATGCTGCCCCCAAACCACAGCCCCAGTCTATTCCCAAGAAAAACATCAGACAAGGCATTATCCAAATAGCTATGAGCTGTCTTTGACGACAAAAAAGAAAACCACACCCAAGGAAAATCAAACCAAGTGTTTTATACTATGAAAATGTTTTGTTTTATTGGGAACTAGGCCAGGAAATTACCCAACAAACTTGATCTTGAAACCTTGATCTTAACTATCCAATGAATGTAAAGTATCAGCCTAACGGGAAAGTTACAAACCCATTTGTAAACCCAATGAAATTCATTTCCTCACTGGATCAACTTAAACCATTCATTCTCATCGAGAGGGACAACATTCTTAAGAGATGAAAACTAGTGGGACACAAAAAAAGTCCCACTCTTTTTATGTATAAACCACAGATATACATAAAGAGGTATGTAATATATTGGTGCTATTAAAATCTATGGGAAATTCATAGGAAAGAAATGCCTAAAAAGCTTCCTTTCAGAGAGGGAGAAAAGACAACAAAAGGTTAAGAAATATGATTCAAGTCATTGCTTATTTGGGGACAGAAACTTCAATGTGTGAAATTTTTAAATGCCTATCACCCTAAAATTCAGAATGAATAAATGGGAGGTCGATCACATCTTGACAAATCTTATAACTTCTGTATAATCAAAAACATGCATGCCTTGTGAACTGAATTTTTAAATTAAATATTAGCTGCATTTTTTTCATGCTTCTAAAAAGAATTCAGGGAAGCTTTCAACATTAAAGTACATACAGAAAAGAACATTTTAAAAGGAGATTTAGAGAGAGAAACCAAAACTGATTTAGAAAAAATTTCACTAAGTCCTAATTTAGGAGCTTCTTGAAAAGCAGAGCAAAGATAACACGAATTACACAGTCCTCATCTGAAAAACAAACAATATGTGAGTTAGACTAGAGAGTCTTGCCCTTTCTTGACGCTGCTGCTGCTGCTGCTAAGGCACTTCAGTCGTGTCCGACTCTGTGCGATCCCATAGATGGAAGCCAAACAGGCTCCCCCATCCCTGGGACTCTCCAGACAAGAGTACTGGATGGGTTGCCATTTCCTTCTCCAATGCATGAAAGTAAAAAGTGAAAGTGAAGTCGCTCAGCCATGTCCAATTCTTCGCCACCGCATGGACTGCAGCTTACCAGGCTCTGCCGCCCATGGGATTTTCCAGGCAAGAGTACTGGAGTGGGGTGTCATTGCCTTCTTGACACTACTTCTAATTCAATAACATTTTTTTAAGGGTGCTGCAAGCAAGGGAATACTGAGTAAAATAATGGACACTATGTCACCATGTCTCTGCAGAATATAAATTTCAAAGAACTTCTTATACCTTAAAAAACTGTACTATAATACCAGAAAGTCTGCACAAGCTGGATTTTCCTGTTGATGAAATCTAATTTATTAAGTTTCACTTTCTACAGGGTGTGGAAACAGAAAACAAAACTTAGGGGAGATTTCTCAAACATCAATTGCTTCAAGCTTGATTTGCACAGGTAACGGACTGCAGTCAACTGAAACTTTGAAGAAATGAACATCCTGAAATACAAATAAAATGCTGTGTACTTTAACTATTAACAGCTGTTCAGACGTTAAGTCTTATCCAACTCTTTGCAACCCTCCAGACTACAGCATACCAGTCTTCCCTGTCCCTCACTATCTCCCAGAGTTTGCTCAGACTCATGTCCACAAGTCAGTGATGCTATCTAAGCATCTCATCCTCTGCCACCCCCTTCTCCTTTTGCCTTCAATCTTTCCCAGCATCAGTCTTTTCCAATGAGTTGGCTCTTCGCATCAGGTGGCCAAAATACCAGAGCTTCAGCTTCAGCATCAGTCCTTCCAATAAATATTGAGGGTTAGTTAGCAAAAGAAACCTTCTATTAAGAAAATTATGGAGGGACCTTTCCAGAAGTCCAGTGATTAAGACTCCACACTTCCAAGGCAGGGGGCACATGTAAGATCCCACATGTGCTGCCAAAGGAAAAAACAATTAGGGAGTTTGATTTTTATTCAGCTCATTCAAAAGCTAGCCTACTTCCACATTCCAGAAAGCAACACTATAAATTTTCTAAGCAGATGGAAGTTACTGCCATACAACAGGTTAAGAATGGAATTCAGAAACAGAACAGTGCTATAGAGCCCATCAACAACAGAAGCATCCATTTCCATAGCTCCTCTCAAAAGGTCATAAACGGGTGTTGCTATGTCCTTAAAACAAAATCATTGGCCTGATAGTTAAGCCCAAAAAATGTGAACAGGGTATAGTTAAGTATATTGTGATTTTTCTTTAAAGGGAAAACTGTTGGTAGATGGCCATGAACCTTGCAAGTTTATGCACAACTCACTTCTTCTGGAAGGCAGTTTTGTTAATTTCATCAGCGTTTTTACTGCTGGGAACCATTACTGACAAATGCGGGTGTCCAGGGAATCCTCAAGCTGCAGAAATCAGAGCTGCTCCTGTGCATTAGAGAGAGAGCTGATTTGACGATCACAAAGGATGCTTCAACAGAGATGTAACTGTTACTTTCCACTGACTTAGCCAGGGCTGCTATTTCTAAATAACAGCTGGCCAGACACTTCATAAAACAATCACTTCTTCTACCTGTCCTAGCTAAAACTTCTTGGAATTTTTTATTTATTGGCTGCACCACACAGCATGTGGGAACCTAGCTCCCCCACCAGGTATCAAATCAGTGGCCCCTGCATTAGAAGGCAGAGTCCTAACCACTGGACCACCAGAGAAGTCCCACTTCTTGGAAATTTTAATTATGCAAAACTTCTTTGCAATTGTTTTCATTTATTTTTATTTTTCCCCCCTCAGCTGGGTCAAGTGGCTTGTGGGATCTTAGTTCCCCAAAACTGAACTAAGGGACTGAACCCAGGCTGCAGCAGTGAAAGCACTGAGTCCACTAAGAACGTTTCCACACCAGGAAACTAACCCTTGAAAAAATAATTTGGTTCCTTTGCACTCTGGGTTCTGTCTTACATTTCACTGAATGTTTTCACAAAAGTCCCTAATAATCTCTGTAATATCAAATCCAGGTGGTTCTTTACTGGACTCCAGAATGTGAAAATGCCAAAATTTAATCCACAGCCAAGATACAATTCTCCTTTCACTTCCTCTACCCAATCTCCAGAACCATCTGGTTCCTTTAATGTCCAAAGATTTGTCCTCAGGGTTCCATCCTCCTCTTCATTCAGTATCCTCTTTCTAGGTGACTTAATTCAACCCATTAACTACTACTTACACTGAAGCTTCCCAAAGACTAAAAATGTATGTAAACTCAGTGCAATGCTTACCTATGTTTCAGCTACTCAATAATGATAGCCTAGCCTAAAATTCCAGAAAGATATACAACTGTCCCTCAGTACCTGCAAGCAATTGGTTCTAGAAGCTAAACCCCCACCATGGATCTGCAGATACTCAATGCCCCACATAAAACAGTGTAGCACAAAGAACACAGCTGGCTCTCTCTATTCACATACCTGAAGATATGGAAGGCCAACTCTACCCAATATCCAACTGTATAGAAAAGCTCTACTCACTTGACTGGTGCGTCAGAGTAAACAGGACCAGAAGAGAACAAAGTCCTTCCCTTAAATCTGTGATCTGTCCTGTATTCTCTATATCCATGGTATTACCATGCAGTTTTCAAACCAGTAACCTGTTAATTGTATTCTCTCTTCCCTTTGACCCATCTCTACAAGTTTCACAGTGTCTACCACCTTAATTACATCTGCACTTAACCGTCAGTGAGACTGTCACTACCTTAATACATTTTCACTATTTGCCTAGATTCCATAAGAAAACAAATGATCTGCCTCTTGTTTGATCCTAAAGATCAGTCCTGGGTGTTTATTGAAAGGACTGATGTTGAAGCTGAAACTCCCAATACTTTGGCGACCTGATGTGAAAAGCTGACTCATTTGAAAAAACCCTGATGCTGGGAAAGATTGAGGGCAGGAGAAGGGGATGACAGAGGATGAGATGGTTGGATGGCATCACCGACTCAACAGACATGGGTTTGGGTGGACTCCAGGGAGGCCTGGCGTGCTACAGTTCATGGGGTCACAAAGAGTCGGACACGACTGAGCAACTGAACTGAACTGAGCCGAGCTTCTTTGATCCACCATCAATTCTTTCCCAAAACGCTGCCAAAGGCCAAACCAAAAACTGGACTTTGAAAGCACAAATGACTCCTCTACATCTGGGCAATAACTTTTGAGCTCACCACACAGTCCCTGCAAGAGCTGGCTTCAGGATCATCTCTTGCCATTTCCCCGTCATTTGCTCTTCCTAAAATGCCTCCTTGTATTTGGCATTACCTTCATTTATGGGAGCTCTTCTGCCTTTAACACCTACCCTTCAGACCTCTACCTGGATCTTAAACCTGAACACACATGACTCACCAAAGGAACTTGGCAGACCTCTACCTGGATCTCAAACCTGAATACGCATGACTCACCAAAGGAACTTGGGAGAAAAAAGCAGATGGTGCGATACCACTGATAAAATTCAGGTTCAATCTAAAACAATTCCAGCAGTAAGTCCAATAAAAAGACAGATTTGAGATCTACTTATGTGCAATTCCCCTGGAGAAGGAAATGGCAACCCACTGCAGTATTCTTGCCTGGAGAAAACCATGGACGGAGAAGCCTAGTAGGTTACAGTCCACGGGGTGGCAAAGAGTCGGACACGAGTGAGCGACTTCACTTCACTTATGTGCAATTCATCTCTGAGCATCATCATGCCTGGGAGCTAGTAGTCTATCTCAGCCCCTCCCTGTCCAGTTTCTTTGACTTTCTTCTCAGGACTCTATACAGTTTCTATCACTACATTCACCTTGTCAGGCTGAGGTACTTACTATCAGATGTTTCCCACATACATGCTCCATCCTCAAAAATTTTGAGTTTTTCAGTGGGCAAGGATCTGTTTTGTATATACTTTACTTCAGTGCTGGGCACATATTAAGTGACTGAAAAAAAATGCCTTAAATGTTAATTTAACAATTACCTGGAGTAGTTCCTGGTGGTCCACTGGTTAAGAAATCACCTGCCAATGCAGGAGCCATAGGTTCCATCCCTGGTCCAGGAAAATCGCACATGCCCTGGGACAACTACTGAACTCTGCCCTAGAAACCATGCTCCACAAGAGAAGCCACCTCAGTGAGAAGCCCACACACCACAACTAGAGAATGCCCACAGCAACTAAGACCCAGCGCAGTCAAAAATACATAAATCTTAAAAAAAAAAAATTACCTGAGGTGATGGCCTACAGAGAAGTGATCCTCTCAGTTGAGATGCCTGGATTTATTTGGGAATGGGTGAGGATCTGCATTCATATACACCCAGACTCTGGCTCCGCAAAGAACATTTCTGAAAAGGCAAAACAAAACTGAGGAAGTGGTTTATATACTCTCATTTGAGTTTCACGTCAATACTTACAGAGCGGAATGTAACCATTTGATGAAAAAGCTCGGGCTCAGAGATTATAAACAACTTGCCTGTGGGTCTACTGCCATTCTGACTCCACAGGGGAGATTAGTTTCACAGGAGACCTCGTCCCCACATAGGGGACAGCGAGCCACTTTTGTCAAAAAAAACCCCAATTAGCAAATGTGAGTTCAGCCCTAGGACCGTCAGCAACTAATTCATCTCTGTCGCTTTAAATGGCAAACCGATCCTTCGAACCTCGAACCTCGTGACGGTTCCTTCAGGCTCTTGGTACTGTCGCTCCTAGGAGGTGGGGAAGGAGGCAAAGCCCCTTGTGGCTGTCAGCGATACATCGCCTTCAGGTGGGGCAGGAGGGCTCAGGTGGCCACTCGGGAGTGGCACTCTCTCCAAAGCCACGGACCCCATCAGGAGAAAGGAGGGGGCGTCGAGAGGGCAGAGACTTTCCACAGTGAGAGACCCCCCCCCCCATCAGTCCCACCGAAACTACGCAGTGCCGCTCACACGGGACCGCAGTGTAAACGACGTGAAAGGAGAGGACGGGGGTCCCAATGCCCGAGGCCCCGGGGCGCGAGACACACAGGAGGGCGGTCCAGCGGCCGCGGCGGGGATGCGGCCGCGGCGGGGATGCTCCCGCTTCGCGCGCCTCAACTCTCCCGAAGGACGCGGCCAAGCTCGCGCCGCCCCTCCCCCACCCGCCGCTGCCTCACGCGCCGCGACGGTTACTCCACGCGGCCCGGCACTCACCAGCCGCGAGCGCACTCGGGCCCGCCGGGCTTGCAGCCTCGAGCCCCCCGTTCTCCTCACCGCCTGCTCGGCCTCGCGCCGGGGGTTAACCCGCCTCCATGCCTCGGCTCCACAGTCGGCCGAGGGCGGAAGCGCGGCCGCGCAACCCCAAGTTCCCCCGTCAGCCAACTAGCGGACGCCGCGAGCTCAGGCCCCGCCCCCTGCGCGGCGTCGGCCGTCCGCAGGCCCGCCCCAGCCGCCGCTCTCTTGTTTTGATGCCCCCACCGAGGGGCGGGGCGTGGGGAAGTGCGCCGGGGCTCAGCCAGGAGCCCGGGAGCCCGGCGTGGCACCACTTCCGGGCTAGGGCCTGGCCAATCAGGAGTGTCTTGCGGAGCGGGAGGAGCGGGAGGAGCGGGAGGAGCGGGAGGAGCGGGAGGAGCGGGAGGGGCGGGAGGGGCGGGAGGGGCGGGAGGGGCGGGAGGGGCGGGGAGGAGGGGGCAGGAGGCGGAAGGAGGCGGGCAGGGGCAGGAGGGCAGGAAGGCAGGAGGGGGGAGGGAGGAGGAAAGGGGGGAGGGAGGGGGAGGAGGAGGGAGGGAGGGGGAGGAGGGGGGAGGAGGGAGGGGGAGGAGGGGGAGGAGGGAGGGGCAGGAGGGGGGAGGGAGGGGCAGGAGGGGGGAGGGAGGGGCAGGAGGGGGGAGGGAGGGGCAGGAGGGGGGAGGGAGGGGCAGGAGGGGGGAGGGAGGGGCAGGAGGGGCAGGAGGGGCAGGAGGGGCAGGGAGGCATGGGCGGGAGGGGCAGAGGCCCCCAAGGCCCCAGAGGCAAGCTCGCGGCCTAACGTTGACCCGGGCCTGGCCCAGGATTTGTGCCGGCAGCAGCCGCGCCTGACGGGCCCACCTTGGGGCCCCTGTACGCCTACCCTCCTGCCTTTTCCGTTAGGTTCTGTTTCTTCTCTCTTCGACGCCTCACGAGTTTCAGCAGAGCCTGTTATGAGTTGCGAAGCAATTTTTTTTCTTTTTAGATTTAAGACCTAAAACAGAATAGTGCGTAAACAACACGTAATTCGTGGGAAACAGATATATACTTAGTAAAAAAAAAAAGACTGCAAAGAGAAGAAATACAGAGGAAAACAGTACAACCCCTGGAAAGCCTACCCTTTTCTTTCTTGACGCTACTACTGACGACGACAACGACGAGGCGCCACCACTAGCTGAGAAGGTGACAGGAAAAAAAGTAATAATTATTAGTTATGATCAAGGCTCTAAAGGAAAGCAGAGGCCGAGGCGGGCCCAGTTCGGAGAAGCAAAGCAGAGAGGCCGAGGCGGGCACAGCTGGAGAAGAGGGCCAGCGACGACCTTACCCCGGAGAACTCGACCCGCAGAATGAGAAGGGGCAGTGGGTGAAGCGGGGGAAGGGTGCTGGTGAACATTCCAGAAGGGGGCGTGGCTTATCGGAAAGCCCTGTGCCCGTTATGGAAATTTTAACCGTCCAGGCCCAAGGCGGTGACCGTTAATTCTCATTTCTCGGTTTTCCTCTGTCTCTTGGACGGTGTTGGCCAAAGTAAAATCCAGGGGTTAAATAGGAAAGTCACAAATTATATATTGTGCTATAAGTTGTGTGTGTATATCCTTTAAAAAATAGTACTTCTGAAAAATAGGGATCCAGCTGGCTATTGAAAAAAAATTATTTTTGAAAGAGAAACAAGATAGTAAAAATCACTTATTTCTATGTGCCTGAGATAATCATTTTCATTTATATCCTTGCACGATGCATGAGATACGTTATTAAACTAGCCATGAAAGGATGGTTGTATAAAATGCTAAAACTCACCATGGTGTAAGAAACGGAATATTACAATGAACACTGAGCAGAAAGGCTTCTCCATTACACGTTATAGCTTGGGCTAGGGACACATGAAACTTTTAACTTCTTGGAGAATCAGAAAACAAGTGAAATTTTAGGTTGAGGAAAATCTATTAATAGTTACCATCTGTCGTTATACCAACACAGTCCTAAAATACGATTTTGGGTATTTTTAAGGAGAAAAGTGCCCATGAAAGGCAAAAAGTGCCTACTGCCCACTAAAGCCATAAAGTCATCCTGCCTCTGAGCCCACTGTAGGCATTTCCTTATCATTTTACCACGGTTGTCTTTAATCTGTAACTATATTAAGTTTTGAATGTTTTTAAACTTTATGAAATTAGACTGAAGGTGGTCTCCCACAACTTTGCTTTTTACACTCAGAGACCCATTGATCCAAGCTATGTTCAGGAGTTAGAGCCCAAAGTCTAGACAACTTGAAGGGTGTGTCTTTAATGTTTATGTAAAATGAATGCCACAAACTGCAAATGTTTTAAATGGACAAAACCCACAGATACTAAAAATTTTGAGACAAACATGTAAGCTGCAAACAATTCACTAAAAGTTGTGTATTTGGACCTCATACCCTTTAACCTCAACAATGAGGTTGAAGATTATTACACAGGGAACACAAAGATAATTCAGTCTTTTTTCTAATAAGGTTGATAAAATGTTATTGAGTTTATAAAAGTTTCAAGTTAATATTTCACTTGATAATGTGCAAATTTTTAGGATTATCAAGTTTAAAAAATTTTCTATCAAGCTTTTTTTCATATACAATGTATAAAATTTAGAGCACATAAAAGTTTCTGGTGTAATGATTGACATTAAATACTTGGAACAGATAACACATTACTACTACTAGGTTGTTACAGATTTTCTCATTTTTAGACATATATTGTGAGTTTTATATGTCAGTATTTTATGTCAAAATTTCGGTACTTTTTCCAGTTTGATCATTTGACTCATTACTCATCGTTTGGATTAACAGCAATCCAGTAACAACATGTTACTCATTATTTCTGTTTAAAATTGATCTGTTCTTAATGAATTACTAAACTGTCATAATAATTTCTATTGATTTCATCATTCAGTTCAGTCGCTCAGTCATGTCCGACTCTCTGCGACCCCATGAATCGCAGCACGCCAGGCCTCCCTGTCCATCGCCAACTCCCGGAGTTCACTCAGACTCGCGTCCATCAAGTCAGTGATGCCATTCAGCCATCTCATCCTCTGTCGTCCCCTTCCTCTCCTGCCCCCAATCCCTCCCAGCATCAGAGACTTTTCCAATGAGTCAACTCTTCGCATGAGGTGGCCAAAGTACTGGAGTTTCAGCTTCAGCATCATTCCTTCCAAAGAAATCCCAGGGTTGATCTCCTTCAGCATCATTAACCTTCAATTTTGCCTCATATTCCATGATTTTTTGTCAACTTTATATACAATTATACACAGTAAATTCAGATTGTAGGTGTATGGTTGAGGAATTTTAGCAACTCTGTAATATCCTGTAACCATCTCTAATCAAAATATAAAACAGTTTCTTCCTGCCAGAAAATTGCTCTTGGGATACTTGGCAGTAAATCTTCCCATTCACCCAATGATTGATCTAATTTCTATTAACATATCTGTCACCATATATTCATTTTAGACTATTCTAGAACTCTGTTGATGGAATAATGTACTCTTTTAACCATCTGCTTTTGTTCAAAATGAAGTGTGTGCTGTTCCCAAATGTTTTGCATGTTCAGGAATTCATTTTTATTGCAAAGAAGGATGTCATTCAATGAATACACCACAATTTGGTTGTTTTTAGTCATCTAATGATGGATATTGGATAGTTTCATGTTTTCCACTATTATTAATAAAGCTGTTATGAACATTACTGTAGAAGTCTTCAAACTGACATATGTTTTCATTTCTGTGGTTGTTTTTTAATTACTAAGTTGTATCCAGCTGCTTTGTGACCCCATGGACTGTAACCCACCAGCCTCCTCTGTCCTTGGGGTTTCCCAGGCAAGAATGCTGGAGTGTGTTGCCATTTCCTTTTCCAGGGGATCTCCCTGACCCAGGGGTCAAATCCATGTTTCATGCCTTGGCAGGTGGATACTTTACCACTGAGCCATCTGGGAAGCCCATTTAACTTGGATAAATATGCAGGGGAGAAATTGCTGGATTACAGAGTAGGTGTGTCTTTAATTTTGAGAAATTACAATCCATTTTCCAAGGTGATTTTACCATATTAAATTACTATAAGCAAAGTATAAGATTTCCATTTGCTCCACAATCTTGTCAATACTATTCCTATTATGAATCTTTAAAATTTCAGTCATACCAGTGGATTAAAGGTGTGCCTCATTTGTATTTCCCTAAAAACTAATGATGCAGAATGTCTTTTCACCTAAAGATTGGGAATTAGTGTCTCTTCTTTTGAACTGACTGCATGAGCCCTTTGACCATAAGGTTAAAAGGGACTTTATTTTTTCAGCAGTTTTAGGTTCAGAGCAAAATTCAGAGGAAGGTACAGAGATTTCTGAAATATTCACTTGCTGCCCTACCCGCCATGGGGCTTCGCAGATGGCTAGTGGTAAAGAATCCACATGCCAGTGCAGAGGATGCGAAGACACAGGTTCAATTCCTGGGTCAGGAAGATTCCTTGGAGGTGGAAACGGCAATCCACTACTCCAGTATTCTTGCCTGGAAAGTCCCACAGACAGAGGAGCCTGATGGGCTACAGTCCATGGGGTCACAAAGCGTCAGACATGAGTTAGTGACTAAGGACACACACATAACCCTCCCTCATATGCATAGCATCCCCCACTATCAACATCCCCCCTCAGTGTATGTAGTACATTTGTTACAAGTGATGAGCCTACATTGACATGTCATGACACCCAGAGTCCACTGTTTGCATTAGGATTCACTCCTGATATGTACATTCTATGGATTTAGACAAATGTATAATGACATGTATCAGTCCTTACCATGTCAAGAGCACTTTCACTGCCCTAAGAATCCTCTGTGCACTGCCTGTTCATCCCTCCCTAGTCTCATCCCTGGCAACCACTCATTCTTTTACTGTCTCCATAGTTTTGCCTTCAGCATTGGAGCCACACAGTATGTAGCCTTTTCTGATTGGCTTCTTTCACTTAATAATGTGTATTTCACGTTCCTTTGCACCATTTCATGGCTTCATAGCTCATTTCTTTTTTGAGAGCTTCTCTTGTGGCTCAGCTGGTAAAGAATCCACCTGCAATGTGGGAGACTTTGGTTTGATTCCTGCGTTGGGAAGATCTCCTGGAGAAAGGAAAGGCTACCTACTCCAGTATTCTGGCCTGGAGAATTCTATGGACTGTATAGTCCACAGGGTTCCAAAGAGTCAGACACAACTCAGCAACTTTCACTTTAATTCCTTTTTAGCACTAATTAATATTCTGTTGTCTGCATGTACCACAGTTTAGTTATCCATTCACCCACTGAAGGGCATCTTGGTTGCTTCCAAGTTTAGGCAATTATGAATAAAGCTGCGGTAGACATCCATGTGCAGGTTTTTATGTAAATACAAGTTTTCAGTTCATTTGGATAAATATCTAGGGCACCATTGCTGGATCCAACAGTAAACGTATATTTAGTTTTACAAGGAATCACCAAATGGTTTTCTAAAGTAGCAGTACCATTTGGTGCTGTCAGTGTCCCAGATTTTGGCCACTCTTATAGGTGTATAAGAGTATCTCATTATTGTTTTAATTTGTATTTTTTGATGACATGATATGGAACATTTCTTCATATACTAATTTACAGTCCATATATCTATCTCGGTGAAGTGTAGTTTGTTTTCTTAATGTTAAGTTTTAACTGTTCTTTGTATGTTTTGGGTTGTTGGGTTGTTTGTTTTCTTAATGTTGAGTGTTATGAGTTCTTTGTATGTTTTGGATAACAGTCCTCTGTAAGGTATCTATTTTGCAAATATTTGTTCCAAGTCTGTAGCTTCTCTTCTGATTATCTTGAAATTATCTTTCACAAAGCACAAGTTTCTAATTTTAATAAAGTCTAGCTTATCAATTATTTTCTTCATGGATCCTAACTTCGATGTTGTATCTACAAAGTATAGGCATGCCGAAGGTCATCTAGGTTTTCTCCTGTTATCACCAGGAGTCTTATAGTTCTGGCATTTTACATGTATATCTCTGATCCATTTCTAGTTCATTTTTGTTAAGGGTATAAGGTGTGTGACTATCTTCATTGTTTCTTTAATGGATGTGGTTGTCCAGTTGTTCCAGCACCATTTGCTGAAGAGATTATTTTTACTTTATCAGTGATCAGTAGACTGGGGTCAGATCATCTAAGGGGATCTGCAACTGGGCTCTATATTCTGTTCCATAGATCTACTCGTCTATTCTTTCACGAATACCACACTGTCTTGAATAGCTTTATAATAGTCTTGAAGTTGGGTAACATCATTCTTCTGACTTCTTCTGACTTCTTCACCTTCAATATTGAGTTGGCTACTCTGGATCTTTTCCTTCTCCATACAAACTTTACAGTCAGTTTGTCAATAGCCAAAAAATTATTTTGTGGCTTGATTCCATAGCTTAAGTTGAGAAGAACAGACACCTTGATACTATGAGTCTTCCTGTCCATGAAAATGGAACGTCTCTCCATTTATTTTGTTCTTCTTTGGTAGCTCTTGTCAAAGCTTTGTAGTTGTATTGGCATCAAACTTGTACATATTTTGTTAGATTTATATGTAAGCGTTTCACTCGGGGTGGGGGGGTGCTTATGTAAACTTTGAGCTTCCCTGGTGGCTCAGTGGTAAAGAATCCGCCTGCAATGCAGGTGACACAGGTTTGATCCCTGGGTCAGGGAGACCCCCCCGCCCCAGAGAAGGAAATAGAAACGCAGTTCAATAGTCTTGCCTGGATAATCCCATGGACAGAGGAGCCTGGTGGGCTAGAGTCCACAGGGTCGCAAAAGAGTTGGACACGACTTAGTGACTAAAGAAGAACAATGTAAATGCTGTTGTATTTATAATTCAAATTCCATGTTTTCATTGGTGGTGTATAGGAAAGCAGTTGACTTTTGTATATTAACACATTATTGACCAAAGCTAGTGGAGGTGATGGAATTCAAGTTGAGCTATTTCAAATCCTGAGAGATGATGCTGTGAAAGTGCTGCACTCAATATGCCAGCAAATTTGTAAAACTCAGCAGTGGGTTTTGACTATGCCAAAGCCTTTTACTGTGTGGATCACAATACACTGTGGAAAATTCTTCAAGAGATGGGAATACCAGACCATCTGACCTGTCTCTTGAGAAACCTGTATGCAGGTCAGGAAGCAACAGTTAGAACTGGACATGGAACAATAGACTGGTTCCAAATAGGAAAAATTAAAGAAAGTAGGGAAAAATCACTAGACCATTCAGGTATGACCTAAATCAAATCCCTTATGATTATACAGTGGAAGTGAGAAATAGATTTAAGGGCCTAGATCTGATAGATAGAGTGCCTGATGAACTATGGAATGAGGTTTATGACATTGTACGGGAGACAGGGTTCAAGACCATCCCCATGGAAAAGAAATGCAAAAAAGCAAAATGGCTGTCTGGAGAGGCCTTACAAATAGCTGTGAAAAGAAGAGAAGTGAAAAGCAAAGGAGAAAAGGAAAGATATAAGCATCTGAATGCAGAGTTCCAAAGAACAGCAAGAAGAGATAAGAAAGCCTTCTTCAGGGATCAATGCAAAGAAATAGAGGAAAAGAACAGAATGGGAAAGACTAGAGATCTCTTCAAGAAAATTAGAGATACCAAGGGAACATTTCATGCAAAGATGGGCTCAATAAAGGACAGAAATGGTCTGGACCTAACAGAAGCAAAAGATATTAAGAAGAGGTGGCAAGAATACACAGAAGAACTGTACTAAAAAGATCTTCACGACCCAGATAATCACGATGGTGTGATCACTCACCTAGAGCCAGACATCCTGGAATGTGAAGTCAAGTGGGCCTTAGAAAGTATCACTACGAACAAAGCTAGTGGAGGTGATGGAATTCCAGTGGAGCTATTTCAAATCCTGAAAGATGATGCTGTGAAAGTGCTGCACTCAATATGCCAGCAAATTTGGAAGACTCAGCAGTGGCCACAGGACTGGAAAAGATCAGTTTTCATTCCAATCCCAAAGAAAGGCAATGCCAAAGAATGCTCAAACTACTGCACAATGGCACTCATCTCACATGCTAGTAAAGTAATGCTCAAAATTCTCCAAGCCAGGCTTCAGCAATATGTGAACCGTGAACTTCCTGATGTTCAAGCTGGTTTTAGAGAAGGCGGAGGGACCAGAGATCAAATTGCAAACATCCGCTGGATCATGGAAAAAGGAAGAGAGTCCCAGAAAAACATCTATTTCTGCTTTATTGACTATGCCAAAGCCTTTGACTGTGTGGATCACAATAAACTGTGGAAAATTCTTCAAGAGATGGGAATACCAGACCACCTAACCTGCCTCTTGAGAAATCTGTATGCAGGTCAAGAAGCAACAGTTAGAACTGGACATGGAACAACAGACTGGTTCCAAATAGGAAAAGGAGTACATCAAGGCTGTATCTTGTCACCCTGCTTATTTAACTTATATGCAGAGTACATCATGAGAAATGCTGGACTGGAAGAAACACAAGCTGGAATCAAGGTTGCCAGGAGAAATATCAATAACCTCAGATATACAGATGACACCACCCTTATGGCAGAAAGTGAAGAGGATCTAGAAAGCCTCTTGATGAAAGTGAAAGAGGAGAGTGAAAAAGTTGGCCTTAAGCTCAACATTCAGAAAATGACGATCATGGCATCTGGTCCCATCACTTCATGGGAAATAGATGGGGAAACAGTGGAAACAGAGTCAGACTTTCTCTTTTGGGCTCCAAAATCACTGCAGATGGTGACTGCAGCCATGAAATTAAAAGATGCTTACTCCTTGGAAGAAAAGTTATGACCAACCTAGATAGCATATTCAAAAGCAGAGACATTACTTTGCCGACTAAAGTCCGTCTAGTCAAGGCTATGGTTTTTCCAGTAGTCATGTATGGATGTGAGAGTTGGACTGTGAAGAAGGTTGAGTGCTGAAGAATTGATGCTTTTGAACTGTGGTGTTGGAGAAGACTCTTGAGGGTCCCTTGGACTGCAAGGAGATCCAACCAGTCCATTCTGAAGGAGATCAGCCCTGAGACTTCTTTGGAAGGAATGATGCTAAAGCTGAAGCTCCAGTAGTTTGGGCACCTCATGCGAAGAGTTGACTCATTGAAAAAGACTCTGATGCTGGGAGGGATTGGGGGCAGGAGGAGAAGGGGACGACAGAGGATGAGATGGCTGGATGGCATCACCGACTCGATGGATGTAAATTTGAGTGAACTCCGGGAGTTGGTGATGGACAGGGAGGCCTGCCGTGCTGCGATTCATGGGGTCGCAAAGAGTTGGACAGGACTGAGTGACTGAACTGAACTGATCAGAGATATATTAATACATCTTTTTTTAACTTGAACATTATTTATCGGAGATGTTTCAGTATTCACTTACATAACAAATCAGAGGCCATAGGCATTAGTTTCTGCAAAAATCCCCCAGTTAATAATGTCAATAATTAATTAACCTAGGTCCAGCTACCTTACTAAAATCACTTATTCTTTTTTTTTCAATTACTTTGGATTTTCTACATAGATTATAATTTCACCTGTCTAAAGAGTCGGTTTTATTTCTTCCTTCACAATCTGTTCACATTTTTTTCCCTTTCTGTCCTTAATGCATTAGCAAGGACTTCCAGAATGAGGCTGAAAAGAAGTGGTGACAGCGGACATCCTTGCGTTGTGCCTTATCTGAATGGGAGGGCTTTGAGTTTCTCACTTTAAGTAGGACACAGAGAATTAAGTGTTTCATTGTTCTCCTTTCAGGAGTTTGTCTTTGGTTTTCTGCACTTTGAGCATGCTCTGCCTAGTTGCAGGGCTTCCCAGTTGTGTTTGTGGTTGTAGCTGTAGTTGTGGGGCCTCCCTTATCTAGTCGTAGTGGTAAGGAATTCGCCTGCCAATGCCGGAGATGCAGGAGACGCAGGATCGATCCCTGGGTAGGGACAAATCCCTTGGAGGAGGAAATGTCAACCCACTCCAGCATTCTTGCCGGAAAAATCCCATGGAAGAGGAGCCTGGCGGGCTACAGTCTGTGGGGTCCCAAAGAGTCAGACACAACTGAGCACACACACACACACACACACACACACACACACGCCTAGTTGTAGTTTAGGGACATTTATCCTACCTGGTGGTCTCTGAGCTGCCTGGGCCTGAAATTTGGTGTCTGACATTAATTTGGGAAAATTTTCCATCCTTTCTGTTCCAAATATTTCTTCCATTCTCGTCTTTCTTCTTGTACTCCTAGTACGCGTATGTTACAGGTTTTGTGGTTGTCCCTCAGTCCTTGGATTCACTGTTTTGTTTTTCAGTCTTTGTTCCTTTTGCTCTTAGCTTTGGTTGTTTGTCCTGAGATATCCTCAAGCTCAGATTCTTTTCTTAAGCCCATTGCTTGCGTGCTTAGTCACTCAGTCATGTCTGATTCTCTGTAACCCCATGGACCGTAGCCCACCAGGCTCCTCTGTTCATGGGATTTTTCAGGCAAGAATACTGGAGTGGGTGCCATTTCCTTTTCCAGGGAATCCTCCCAACCCAGGGATCAAACTCGCATTTCCTGTGTCTTCTGCATTGCAGGCAGATTCTTCACCTGCTGAGCCATCAGGGAAATCCAGTAAGCCCATTAGGGGTATTTATGTCTGTTACAATGTTTTTTTATCTCTAGCTTCTTTTTTTTTTTTTTTTGGTTCTTTCTTAGGATTTCCAAGTCTCTGCTTCTGTATCTTTTCTTGCATGCTGTCTGCTTTATCCATTAGAGCTCTTAGCATAGTAATTATAGTGCTTATCTTTACGGTCTGAAAACCCTCCCATGTCTAGGGATGCTTGCTCTGATGCTTGCTCTGTCTCTTCAAATTGTGGTTTCACCTCATGGTATGCCTTTGGGTTTTGTTGTTGTTGTTTGTTGGTTTTGTTATTTTTTTGGCTGCAGAGGGGGACATGGGGAATCTTAGCTCCCCAACCAGAATTGAATCTGTGCCCCTTGCAGTGGAAGAGTAGAGTTCTCACCACTGGACAAGGGACCTCCCTGTAAATTGTTCTTGATTGTGGGACAGAATGTACTATGTAAAAGTAAGCGTTATAAATAGGCTTTTGGAAATGGTGGTGAGGTGTGGCGGGAGGCATTGTTGTATAGTCCTGTGATTAGGTCCAAATCTTTTACTGATCTACCACTGAACTGTGAATTTCACAAGTGTTTTCCCTTTTTTTCCCCACAGTGTTTTTAATTTTTTTTTCTCCCTGTTTCGGTTGGAGTGGGTAGCTAGAACTGCAGGAGCTGGGTCTTTCCCTTCCCCCAGGTCAGTTAGGCTCTGATAATACTCTGCCTGCTAGGTTGTCCTGAAGGTAGGTTTTGTTGAGAACAGAATGCTCTGGTGCATTTCTTCTTCTCTTCCTACTGAAAGAACAAGGGGAATTTTCTTTGGTACTGTGGGAACCTCATCAAATTCCTGGAGGTAAAACTCATAAAATTGGCGGGGGGTGGGGAGGGGAAGCGGGGCCCTTCTCTGTGAGTCAGTGCTCCTAGAGTTGTTAACCCTCCAAGTTGTCCACAGTAACCTGGATCTCCTGCATTGCAGGCAGATTTTTTTTACCGTCTGAGCCACCAGTGAAAGTGAAAGTCGCTCAGTCGTGTCTGACTCTTTGCGGCCCCATGGATAGTCCATAGAATTCTCCAGGCAAGAACACTGGAGTGGGTAGACGTTTTTCTCCAGGGGATCTTCCCAACCCAGGAATCGAACCCAGGTCTCCTGCATTGCAGGCGGATTCTTTACCAGTTTAGCCACCAGAATACTGGAGTGGGTAGTCTATCCCTTCTCGACCGGATCTTCCCGACCCAGGGATTGAACCAGGGTCTCCTGCATTGCAGGCAGATTCTTTACCAGCTGAGTTACCAGGAAAGTCCCTGAGCCACCAGGGAAGCCTCAGTTGTAGTTCAGATGTTCTTAAGTAGCACTGGTTCCCATGGCAGTTTTCATTTGTGGGTTTCTGTAAATTGTTGTTCTTTGTATTTGCCTCTATCCCTCCAGTCTTTCAGGTGGCATACTGCCCTTGTTTCCTGCTCTCTTACAGATGTTAGAAGGGTTGATTTTTCAGTTGTGTGTGCATGCTAAATCACTCCAGTCTTGTCCGACTCTTCAACCTCATGAACTGTAGCTCGCCAGGCTCCTCTATCCATGGAATTCTCCAGGCAAGAATACTGGAGTGGGTTGCCATAACCTACTCCAGGGGATCTTCCCAGCCCAGGGATCAAACCCGAGTCTCCTGCATTGGCAGACTGATTCTTTACCATCTGAGCCACCAGAGTTTGTAGCGGTTGATAATTATCTGATACAAAACATGTAACAAATTATATTTGCTAGATTGTTTTCCAGATTGCACCTGCCCTTTGGCATCCAATATAAAAATTTCCCATAAATATAAACTGTGGTGAAATTCACTTAATAATTACTTTGTATTAATCATTTTTCTCCCCAGCCCTCTTCTCACAGTGGCACCATATTACTAAAAGCTATAAGTACCTAGGATTTGTGCCTCAAATCAAGACATCATTTGGGTAATTTCAAATAATGTACAGCTCTTCATGTAAAAAAGGTCCTTTATGGTCACAAGTCTAAAAATAATTATATTCCAACAGCCTGATATACCATGTGTTAGAAATCACAAAAGCATGGTGTTGACACGTACAATTTTTTAAGCTAAGAAAATGTGAGATGCTGAAGGATGAGAACAGCCATCCTTCTGTGTAAGTTTGCAGTGCTACAAAACTCCAGTAATAACTTTGCTTTTTCAGCTGACTTATCCAGCCCACAGTGGTGGTGGCTTGGTCACTAAGTTGTGTCTGACTCTTGTGCCCCCAGGAATTATAGCCCACCAGGCTCCTCCGTCCATAGGACTTCCCAGGCGAAAATACTAAAGTGGGTTGCCATTTCCTTCTCCAGTGGATCTTCCTGACTCAGGGATCGAACCTGAATCTCCTGCACTAGCAGGCAGATTCTTTACTCCTGAGCCACCCGGAAAGCCCATTCAGCTCATAGGGACAATGTACTAAATAAAGACCTTTGGAAGTACAAATAACTTTACCAAGTTACAAAATTTTGCCAAATCAAGCTAGTGGCCTATAATACAATAAAAATAATACTTTTGTTGAAGTCACATGTTACTCTCTTGATAGTTTTCATTCTAAAAATATAATTTTAAGTACCAAAACAGAACGTTGTGGCTTTCACAGTGGGTTTATAATACTGCAGGATAGTTGATATGAATACAAATACATATGACTGCTGCTGCTGCTAAGTCGCTTCAGTCGTGTCTGACTCTGTGCGACCCCATAGACGGCAGCCCACCAGTCTCCCCTGTCCCTAGGATTCTCCAGGCAAGAACACTGGAGTGGGTTGCCATTTCCTTCCCCAATGCATGAGAGTGAAAAGTGAAAGGGAAGTCGCTCAGCTGTGTCTGACTCTTAGCGACTCCATGGACCGCAGCCTACCAGGCTCCTCTGTCCTTGGGATTTTCCAGGCAAGAGTACTGGAGGGGGGTGCCATTGCCTTCTCCTACATATGACTTTAAAAGTACATAATTTCTCCTCTTAAAAGTAAATTCTTCCCCTTCGCTGTTCACCTGAAACTATGGCAATATTGTTAATCAGTCATACCCCAATACAAAAAGTTCAAAAGGAAATAAAGTAAATTCTCGGACTTCCCTGGTGGTACAGAGGATGGGAGTCTGCCTGCCGATTCAGGGGACACACGTTTGATTACTGGTCAAGGAAGACTCCTCATTCTGTGGAGCAACTAAGCCTGTGTGCCATAACTACTGTAGCCCGTGCGCCTAGAGCCTGTGCGCCTAGAGCCCGTGCACCTCAACAAGAGAAGCCACTGAAACGGGAGGCCCACATACCGCAAGAAGACCCAGCACAACCAGAAATGGAAATGTTATTTTTTTAAAAGTAAATTCTTTCATGGAAGCTGTTGAGGTTTAATGCACCTGAGCAGGTACGTGTATATAAATTATGGCTCTTCTCTATCTGAGGTTGGTCCCATGCCAAGTAGAGTTTATATGCAGCGAGCAGGGGTTACTCTTCATTGTGTGGCACGGGCTTCTCATTGCAGTGGCTTTTCTTGGGGAGCATGGGCTGTAGTCATTTGGGCTTCAGTAGTTGCAGCACTGGGGTTCAGTAGTCGTGGCACGTGGACTTAGTTGCTCTGAGGCATGTGGCATCTTCCTGGACCAGGGATTGAACGTATGTCCCCTATCATGGGCAGTCTTCATCACTGAACCAGCAGGAAAGTCCTGATGCCTGAGCTTTGGAGGATGCTTCAGAGTTTGGTAAGCAAATGAGGTGGGGAGGATATTCCAGGTAAAGGAAATAGCACCTGGAGAATCAGGGACAGGAAGGATGCTGTGTGTGAGAGCTGCTAGAGAAAAACATTGGGGACTGGGAGTGTGGAAGCTTCCCTGTTGCTCAGTTGGTAAAGAATCCGCCTGTGATGCAGGAGACCCCAGTTCGATTCCTGAGTTGGGAAGATCCGCTGGAGAAGGGATAGGCTACCCATTCCAGTATTCTTGGGCTTCACTTGTGGCTCAGCTGGTAAAGAAATCGCCTGCAATGAGGGAGGCCTGGGTTCAATCCCTGGGTTGGGAAAATCCCCTGGAGAAGGGAAAGGCTACCCACTCCAGTATTCTGCCCTGGAGAATTCCATGGACTGTATAGTCCATGGGGTCGCAAAGAGTCAGATATGACTGAGTGGCTTTCACTTTCTTCACTTTCTGGGAGTGTGGAATTTGGGAGAGGAGATGACTGCAAAATGTGGGCATACGCTGGATGTGGGCCTAGATTGTTAATAATGAAAGCACTGACAACACTAGCTCTCATTAAGTCCTAAGCTTCTGTAAGGTAGGTCCCCTTCTACAAGTGAGGGAAGGGAGGCATGGTTCATTCATATCTTGCATCTACATAGCTAGTAACCGTAGTTGTCCAGGCCATGTGCTTAATCAGTACACCACACTGCCTCCCTGGAGATTGTGGTTATGGTCTAAGCCTTTAGCTTACAGCCAGCAAGAAAACAGCTCCACAACCACCAAGAACTATATTCTTTCAATGAGCCAGAGGAGCAGGAGCCAGACTCCCTCCAAGAGCCTCCAGACAAGAAAGCCTCCAGTCCTGCTGACATCCTGATCTCAGCCTCATTACACCCATACAAGACTTCTGACCCACAGGACAATAAAATAATAATTTGTGTGGTTTTAGGCCACGCACCTTGGGATGATTTTTTTTATGGCAGCATAGGAATTTAATAGTTCCATAAAATTTAAAATTTTGTTTATCACTGGTATAGAGATGGAATTGATTTTTATATATTGACCTTGTCTCTAGTAACTTTGGTTAACACATTAATTCCAATGCATCCTTTATAGAGTCTTTCGGATTTCCTGAGCTCACACTCAAATCATCTATGGATAATGGCCGTTTTAGACCTTCATTCCCAATCCATGTAGCTTTCACTTCCTTTACTTCCCTGACAGCACTGACTGGCTAAGGCTGAGAAGAGTTGAGTGTAGGCATCCCTCTCTTTCTTTATCTCAAAGTGAAACATTTCAGTGTGTTGCCTTTAAGAATAATGTTGGCTGCAGGTTTTTGCAGATAACCTTTACCAGTTTGAGGTGGTTGCCTTCTATTCTTATTGGTTGGATCTGGAATTTATCAAGTACAATTTCCTTATTTTTTGGCCCCACATGTAGCTTTTATTCCTCATTAACATGGTGAATTGTACTGATGGGTTTCCTTAAATTTTTATTTTATTTATTTTTTTGTGGAGCGAGAGGAATGGGAGCCTGGAAAGATAAGATTGTGCAGAACCTTTGTAGACAACATAGATTTTGAAAATTATCCAAAAGTGCAGTGAGAAATCATTTCAAATGTTCTAAACAGAGTGATGACATGATCAATTTTTCAGCTGTGGAGAGTCTAGCTTGAAAAAGGACCACTAGTGAATGCAGGGAGGTCAGTATACTTCATACAAAGAGGGTGATGCCTAAGATTAAGGTAGCTGGTGGAGGCACACCTCAGGTGCAGGTGTTTTCAGAGGCAGAATTGATGGGGCTTGCTAATGGACTGACTGTGGAGGTACTCGGGGAAGGTGCACCCAGCAAGGACAGATGACTCCTAGGTTTCTGACTGGAGCAGTGGAGTGAACAGTGACACCACCAGCAGCAATGTCTGCTCCCAGCAGAAAGTCTGGGAGCAGGTGAGACTCTGAGGTGTGTGTAGACAACTAGAAAGTTGTTTGTAACAAGTCAAAGTGAGGTGTAAGATGCTTAAGTGGAGATGGCAGGTAGGCAGATAAATTGTAGCTTGGGGTTTGTGGGAGAATCTGACCTCTAACTATACATTTCAGAGCCATCAACCTATAGATGTTATTTCAAGGCATTGGGAGACTGTGAAGAGCCTCCCAGAGCCTCTAGGAACATGAACAATTAGAAGTTGAGGGCAGTGGGAGGAGCGTAGCAGAAAGTGCTATTTGATTCTGTATACGTAGAATCAAAGGTGGCCTGAAGGATCCAGAATAGGTTCTGGATAGGTTGGTGTTATTCAGTCACCAAGTCGTGTGCGACTCTTTGCCACCCCAGGGATTGCAGCATGCCAGGCTTCCCTGTCCTTCATCATCTCCCAGAGTATGCTCAAACTCATGTCCATTGAGTCGGTGATGCCATTCAACCATCTCATCCGATGTCATCCGCTTCTCCTCCAGAATAGATGATGAAACTGACAATTTAGAAAAATCAGCAAAAGTTCGAAATCTCTAAGACAGAGGAGAGACTGAAGGGCTCGGGTGGAGGGACTCGGCTTGCAGTAGGAGGAATGAGCATAGATGAAGGCGCGGTTGACTGGTTGGTGCAGGGGAGAGGGAGTTGATGGAGAATGGCTTCAATTTTCTCACTGAACCGTGGAAAGAACAGAGGAGGGACGTGGGAGTGCTGAATATATAGAATAGCTGATGCAAGCCTGTCAGAGGGCTGCTGATAACACTGGGTCCTTTCAAGGTTTACAGGCATTCAACCAGCTCAGTTGTGTGATTTTCTTCTAGGAATACTTGGCTCTTGTGGTGCAAGTAGAAGGCAGATGGAAGGGCTCACCCAGGTCTTGTTAAGAAGGGAAGGATTGTCACGATGAAGCCCTGGATAGGCTAGGAGTGGGCTGATGGATCAATGGATTATTTGATGAGGTTGAAGAATTAAAACTGTGGCGTGTATTTCAGGAGGTGAATTTGAAAACGTGTTCAGGAAGTGCTAGGTTGTGTGGCCTCCAGGAAAACAGGCACCAAGTCTGTGTGGTTCCCTCTTGCATCTTTAGCTCCTAACAGTGCCTGGCTCACAGCACATGTGGCCGACGATGTTCGTTGAACTGAAAGTAGTGTTCCGAGGAGAACAGATGCCCTGCTCCTGCAACGACACTCATTGTTTACCTCCTTTGTGCTGTGGTCCTGGACCTCTTCGTTAGACAATGAAGTCTACAAATTAAGATAAACAGCTAAAAGTTATGCTTATTGAAAGTGCTCAGTGGCCAAGAACAGGGTCAAGAATGCAAATAAATGCAGTCAGGACTATTAAAAGTTTTATTTGTTCTAATGTCTTGTGTTAGGTCATTTTCTCTTTACAACTCTGTTCAATTTCTGAGTCTACTCCTCAGAGTAGTACAGGTTTCCTCTTCTGCCCTTTTTCTCACTCTGAATGGGGTTGTTCTTTTCACGGTCCCACTTTCACCCTGGTGGAGTTAACATACCAACCCATCACTCCAGTGCGGCTTTTTCGTCTCTTCTCTCCATGCTGTGGACAGGGGTCTCCTCAAATAGTCCCTGTTGATCCTACAGTCTACACATTCAAACCAAACTCTGGGTTTTCCCTTTTCTCTCCTCTCAGACCTGCATTTGACAAATACAGTCTAGCCGTCCCGTCTCTGTCTTCCAGATTTTGGGATCTTTATATGTAAAAAGGATGTTTGGCAAAGGTAAGATTTTTTTTGGGAGGGTGGAGGGGCATGGAGCTAGGGATGAGAAAAAATTAAAAAACTAAACTTTCACAAAGTGTCCCAGTTTATCGGGTCAAATCCACAACACAGGTAATTACCCACACTCCTGCATGTGTGGGTTGCTTTCTCTGAGTCCATTCACCTCTTCTGCTATATTGAGACCCTGGTTTTCCATTGGGCCGTTTACCCTTTCAGTCACACAGGCATGCTGAGCTCCAGAAAGGACCCAGGTAGGTTGAAGACCATCCTGTTTTCCTGGCTGCGGTGATGGCTCAGAGTTGGGCACAAGCTCTAATTTGGGTGCTGGGAACAAAAGCCAGGATTTGAGCAACAGCTCTTGTTCTCTTCTTTGAATGGCACCCTCTATTTAAATAATAAGAATGCTATAACATGAGGCTCCATGAAGACATCCTTGGGGCAAAAGGGGCCCCCCTTGTGTGGACTGAAGATGAAGTGGACTCTGGAGAAGGGAGAGCCTAGAATCAGCAAAAGCACACGTTTTTGAGGATGCTGAGTAACTGGACCCATCCTCTCCCTCTGGACTTCCAGTCTTGAGAGTTTCCAAATCCCTTTGGTCTACCTGAGTCTGATTTTCTGGCATTTGCAGATTGAGAGTTCTAGCCCCAAAACTCAACAATCCCACTGCCCGGAGAGAACCACTGTCAGCACTTCGGGTTTCATTGGCTCAGAGGTTAAAGTGCCTGCCTGGAATGCAGGAGACCTGGGTTCAATCCCTGGGTAGGGAAGATCCCCTGGAGAAGGCAATGGCAACCCACTCCAGTACTCTTGCCTGGAGAATCCCATGGAGGGAGGAGCCTGGTAGGCTACAGTCCATGGGGTCGCAGAGTCGGACATGACTGAGCGACTTTACTTACTTACACATTCTAATGCATCTGTACTTACACAATTTTCTTTTACTGGTAACAAAATTAAGAAAATATATGTACCTTTCTGAACTAAATACAGGAAGTACTTCATTCAGTATTTTAGATGATAATACTGTTCACCTTTTATGTTAATCAAATCTATCATCATTTTTAATTACTGCCTAATATTCCATTCTCAATGGACAGGAGTTCTGAGCAAACTCTGGGAGATAGTGAAGGTCAGGGAAGCCTGGCATGCTGCAGTCCGTGGGGTCACAAAGAGCTGGACACGACTTAGAGACTGAACAGTATTTGATTCGAGGAATATACCATAATACAGTGAATTTCCTATAAGAAACACTCATTTCTAGGTTTCATATTGTAAATCTGCCAGTCTTTTACACTTGTTCTATTTTCTCTTTAGGTCCTAGAAGTACAGTTGCTGGATCACAGAATATGTACATTCTTTTTTTTTTCCCACATTTTTTGGAGCATTTATTAGGTGTCAGGCACTGTTCTAAGCACTTTACCTGTGTGAACTTATTTAACCTAACAATCTTCTAAGGCATGTACCACTCTCCCCATTTTACACAGAAGGAAACTAAGGCAGCAAAAGATTAAGTGTCTTGTCCACACTCACGCACTTAGTAAAGGGCCAATTCAGGATTTGGATTCAGGCCCTTCAGACTCCAAAGCACAAGTGCTCTTTTCCACGTGTAGCAGCTGGCAGGCCTGTTCCCCACTGGGGCCCAGGGTAGAACTCTGGCCTCCCCAAGGGCTGACTGGAACCTCTTCCCAATTACCCACAGCCCTGCAGGGCCTGAGTCAGCGCATGGAGCACTGGTGGCCTTGAAGCCTGGCATGTAGAGCCTGTGCCTCTGAAGCTGCGGGGTTTCCAGTGCAGGGGAGAGCGCTGGCAGGGCAGGAGTTTCCTGTTGCTGCCATCACAAATTGCTGCACACTTAGTAGCTTTAAATGATGCAAATGATTATGTTATAGTTCTGCAGGTCGGAAGTCTGACATGGGTCTCTGAAATCAAGGTGTCATCACGGCTGTCTTCCCCCTTAGCATGCTGGGGAAGAATTCACTTCCTCACCTTTCCCAGTTCCTAGAGGCCTCCTGTATTCCTTGGCTGGTGGCCTCTTCTTCTTCAAAGACAGACACAGCAGATCCCGACCTTCTGGTGTTGCTCCACCCTGACTCTGCTTCCTTCATCCTTTCTCTTCCTCTCTCTGGGACTTCCTGGGTTGCTTCAGAGGCCTGCTGCAGGGAGGGGTCAGAGGTGCCTCCTTGTCCTTCTTTGCAGTATAAGATTCCAGTCCCACCACTACCTAGGGGGCAAAGGTGGTCTTGGGTGGCACTCCATGCCAGGCACCGTGCTTGGCTTTGCAGTTTCCGGAAGACACAGCAGAACTGGCTTTGGCCCCTACATTGGTTCACATTCTTTGTCTGCTGCACAGTGGACATCCCACCTGGCTTTCTCGGTTTCCCTGAAGGCATCCTGCCCGGAGGACCTGTTTAGACACTCAGAATACGTACATTCTGAAGGCTCTGATGTATTCTACCACATTGTCCTCCAAAAGTGAAAGTGCTCAGTGTGTCCAACTCTTTGCAACCCCAAGGACTATACAGTCCATGGAATTCTCCAGGTCAGAATACTGGAGCCTTTCCCTTCTCCAGGGAATCTTCCCAACCCAGGAATAGAACCCAGGTCTCCCACACTGCATGCTGATTCTTTACCAGCTGAACCACAAGGGAAGTCATATTCCCATCAGCATGAATATTGGTATGTTTGACAGACAGAAAGAGGTGACTAGGGCAAAATGCTTGTTAAATAGAAAATCCTCACTTGTTTCCTGAATATTTATTGAGGGTCTATTGTGTGTACAACATGGTGATAGGTCTGGGGATATACTGTAAAGAAAGCTGAGTGCTGAAGAATTGATGGCTTTTGAAATGTGGTGTTGGAGAAGACTCTTGAGTCCCTTGGACTGCAAGGAGATCCAACCAGTCCATCCTAAAGGAGATCAGTCCTGGGTGTTCATTGGAAGGACTGACGTTGAAGCTGAAACTCCCAATACTTTGGCCACTTGATGCGAAGAGCTGACTCATTTGAAAAGACCCTGATGCTGGGAAAGATTGAGGGCAGCAGAAGGGGACGACAGAGGATGAGATGGCTGGATGGCATCACTGACTCAATGGACATGAGTTTGGGTAAACTCAGGGAGTTGGTGATGGACAGGGAGGCCTGGTGTGCTGCAGTTCACGGGGTTGCAAAGAGTCGGACACGACTGAGCGACTGAAGTGAACTGAACTGAACTGAGGACTCCTAAACTCGTTCTCTGTATTCTTCCTTCTCCCATGATGGCAAGTTTGGGAGAATGTCTAGCTCTGGGGATGAGTTAGCCAACATTGCACATCATGGTGCTATATAAACAGCGTCAGAGAATACTCAGGGGAGGGGGTGTCGCATCTCGGTACAGAGGGGGACATCATGGCATGGAATGCTGTTCACACACACCTCCTTTTCTATGCTCTCCCCTGTACAGACGAGGCTAGAAGCCTGGGAACTCGACTCCCCTCGCCAGCAGGGTTCTGCTAAGGGGCCGCCCATGGGAGGCACTCGTGGGAGGCTAGGCGAGGAGGGGGGCAGAAGCCGTTGTGTTCTGAGCAGACACAGGCGCGCAGGCTCCTGCAGCAGCAGGCAGCCCAGAGTCTGCAGTCAGCATCAGGGCGTGTTCACCTGGGCCGCTCGGGGCTGCAGCCGCTTCCCCTCGCTTCCCTATCGCTGGGCAGTTCAGCCTGTCTCCCGTTTGCCCCTTTGTCCTGTGAACAATTTCATAACCTAAATCCCTATACTAAATTCTGTTTGAAATATCTAGAGCGGTTTGCTTTCCAGATCGATGGACTAGCCCAATGTTAAAATTACCTTTCAGCTTCCATCGGGTATGGGTTGTGACCGAGATCCAGACAGCATCTGTCAGTACGTCTTAACGGAGGCAGTTTTTTCCAGAAGCAGTGGAAGAGACTGCTGGCTGGTTTGTTTTTTCCAGTTAAACAGCAGGTGAATTCTGTGACTGGCTTTGAAATGGGCCACTTTTATGGACAACACCTATCTTCAACACTAGAACCACACACAGGAAGATGAGATACACCCACCGTGACGGGCACACGGGAACTGAAACTGGGCTGTGGAAACACAAACCTCCCTGTACCACTTTCCTAACACACACACAGAACATATGTCTAAACAACTGAAAAGCAGAAAGCAAAACGGCAGGCACTGACAAAACTGTTGACATTCTTTCTTTGCCGAGTGGACACATAGTTGAATCCATACCATGAAAATGTTCACTGGAGGAATTCCGTGGTGGTCCAGTGGTTGGGATTCTGTGCTTTCATTGCCTAGGGCCTGGGTTCAGTACCTGGTCAGGAAACTAAGACCCCAAAAGTTGCACAGTGCAGCCAAAAAAAAAAAGAAAGAAAATGTTCTTCCGACGTGACTACCTTGTTGCCAACAGAAGGATCTGGGACCTTGCTCTGCTGTTTTGTGAAAACCATTCAAAAGTCAAAGTGCTAGTCACTCGGGCGTGTCCGACTCTGCAATCCCAAAGACTGTAGCCCGCCAGGCTCCTCTGCCCATGGGATTTCTTAGGCAAGAATATTGGAGTGGGTTGCCATTCCCTTCTCCAAGGGATCTTCTTGACATAATGGCACAGAAATATTAAATCAACCCATAAACTCACCTTTCTTTTCACATTCAGACAGACTTGAATATGAAATGTGAACCAATGTTTAAATGCTCCAGAATGTAAGTTATCATTTTCAGACCCTTCTTTAGTAAAATCATTAGTGAAAATATCTTTATTGACATCTATAAATAAAACCAAACCTAGAAAAATGGACAAGAGAGAGTAACAGCTGCTTAACTTTTTTCATCTCTGTCTTCTCCCTCACTGTCGTCGTCATCATAATAAAAGATGTCTCGAAACAGGAAGACGGGCTTAGGGGCTGCCGGAGCCTGGATCTCAGTCCCTTTTTTCTCCATCTTCTTCTCCAACCTCTCTTTAAGCAGCGGTAGACTAGTCTCATACAGGTAGTCTATGATCTCTGAAGAAAAGAGATTGAATCTTGAGATGGTCTGACAATGCCTCTTTTCAAAGTCAAGGACAGAGGGTGCTTATGATGACAATGTATCGCTACTGGCTTTACTGTGTGCCAAGACCCAGCTCTTACTGGTTCACTCACAGTCCCTCGTTCAACCTGCTAAAAAATCCTTTGAGAGGTAGGCGCTATTGTTCACCCATTTTTCAAATGAGGCATAAAGACATTATGTAACTTGCCCAAAGTCAGGGAGTCAGGAGGGTAAAGTCAGCTTCAAACCCAGGAAGTGGGGTCTGCTGAATGCAGGAAGCAATTTGTCACACACTACAGAGCAGAGTATCAGTCAAGCCAGCAGTTCCCAAACCCTGATGCTGGGCAGGGTATTGGCGTCTCTGCTGTAAGTTTGTTAGAGAAAAATCTAGCCTCTGGACCCCGCCTAGACATTAGGATGCACTGTATCTGCAGTGAAACCCAGGGTAAGTCCCCAACATAGCAACCTTCCAGCTGAGAACTCTCAAAATACGAATATGTGTTTGCATCTCCAACTGTGTAAGTTAGCTCCCGTGTCTGGTGTACCTTGTCACATGCACGCATCCTCTGCAAGTGATTTTGCTTTTGTGTACTTTACAGTACACTGCTTCCTCGCAAATCACTCACAAAAGGCTGCAGAGAAAGAGCTGGGCACATCCGGTTGTCTGTGAAACAGTGTGTGTGCAGGCACGTGGTGTGAGCGTGTGTGAGTGTACGGTGTGTGCAACCCAGGATCACTCGCAGTTACACGTCAAGTGCTTGCTAAGTGCCCAGCACCCTGGCGACCACATTTTACAAGTCTGTCAGCTCTTCTAGTACATTCAAACAAAGGTGGGGGTTGCATGTGTGTGTGTTCACTTGCTTGGTTGTGCCTGACTCTTTGCGACCCCATGGACTGTAGCTTGCTAGGCTCCTCTGTCCGTGTGATTCTCCAGGCAAGAATACTGGAATTGGTTGCCCTTTCCTTCTCCAGGGGATCTTCGTAACCCAAGGATTGAACCCACGTCTCCTACATTGGCAGGCAGGTTCTTTACCACTGAGCTGCCAGAGACACCGCAGGTAGGGATTATAATTTGTCAGTTTTCAATTTGACGAATCCGAGGTTCCCAGAAGTCACCTGCCCAAGGTCACACGACCAATGTGTGCCCACATGTGCTGTTTTTAACTATTCAATTACTAAAAACACTGACCTGGGAAAGTCTTCTTCTGCCAAAAGGGAACGCAGGTAGCTTTCAGTTTATAAAACTTAGTTTGGACGTAAGACGGGGGAACATCCCTTTAGAAAGGAAAAGGTGTCAAAAAGTTAGTGGCAGTTCAAAATAACTCATTTCAGTCCTGTGTACTAAACGCGCTGATTAAGGGGTGGTCTACATACACAAGTAGCTTTCTTAATCCTCGTGTCTACACATGTGTGAGAAAAATAAGACATATGAAAAGCTACTGTTCACTTAAGCACACACATACGAAAGGAAGAAAAACAGCAGGACAGTAAGATGAATTCTGTCCAAACTAGAATAAACTACCAGAAAGGAAGACAAGCTGTAACACTAGTGTACACAGGCTGATGCTTACGTGTCATCAGCCTGGCTCTCTGAGCTCGCCACGGAGCAGCCACAAGCCTCACCATCGCTCTGCGAGGGGGCTCCGACTCTGAGCCCTCACTTTGGAGATGGGGAAACCAGGGCACAGAGAGCCAGCCAAGGTTTTATAGCTGCGAAGGGGAAGGGCTGGGACGTCGCTTGGGTCCATTACAAATTCTACACTTTTTTGGCTATCAGATTTTTTTTTAAATTAAAGTTAATTTATAATGTTAAGTTTCAAGTGTGCAGCAAAGTGGTTCAGTCACACACAGTCACACACATTCTTTCCTCAGATTTTTTCCATTATAGATTAGTACAGGATATGGCGCATAGTTCCCGGTGCTATACAGTAGGGCCTTGTCGTTTACTTTACATAGTTGTATATGTATGTTAATCCCAACTCCTAATTCATCCCCTCACCCCTTCCTATTCTCCTTCGGTAACCATAAATCTGTTTTCTGTGTCCATGAGTCTGTTTCTGTTCGTAAATAAGTTCATTTGTATCATTTTTTTAGATTCCACATGTAAGTGATATCACATGATATTTGTCTCTCTTTGACTTATTGCACTTGACTACGATAATCTCTAGGTCCATCTATGTGGCTACAAATGGCATTATTCACAAGTCCTGCACTTTAACTACTACGGTTAGGATAACTATATATTTATCACAATGCAAAGGCAGGGGTCTGGATTTTTAATTTTGCAAAGCTAAAGAACGTGGACACTTACGGTGTGCTGGTGAGTCAAATTCATTTTCCACTTACAATAAGCAGGATGGAAACAACCAAATCTTAAAAACTTTTTTTTTTAATTGAAAATTCGCTAATGTCACTTCCTGGGCATGTGAAAGTGAAAGTCACTCAGTCGTGTCCGACTCTTTGCCACCCCACAGACTATACAGTCCAGGGAATTCTCCAGGCCAGAATACTGGAGTGGGTAGCGTTTCCCTTCTCCAGGGGATCTTCCCAGCCCAGGAATGGAACCCAGGTCTCCTGCATTGCAGGTGGATTCTTTACTAGCTGAGCCACAAGGGAAGCCCTCCTGGGCATGTCTTCCCCCTTAAACCATAAAAGTGTGACATAATTTGTTTTGAAAGTTAGCTAATCTAGATGTTATATGATCAGCGGGAATAATTTGATCTGCTACACATGTGGAAGACAGCTGGGCTCTTTATGCCACTTTGTGGCAGGCGGCTTGCCGAGCACACTCTATGGCCCACGCACTGTCCCCTTCAGTCCTGATTATGGACGCGTTCAACCATCCCACAAATGAGGAATGGTGGTGCAGAGACAAGCAAGGGGTCCACCTGACGAAGGCCGGCTAAATACCAAGCAGAGTCCCAGGATTTGACGCCCGGTCCGTCTGACTGCAGAGGCCAAGTTCTAGGGCATCCGGAAAACCATCCTTCTTCCCACAGTGCCCTGTGCCAGACTGCTCTGCCGATCAAAGCTTGGGCTTCAGGAAGTAACAGTTTCCAGTGAAGTGGGTGTTACATCTCATTAGGCAGGGATGCTGTCTTTAAAATCCTGCCTAAATAGTTCATGAGGGAGGCTTCAAGAACCTGAGGGGACCAAACTTTCAATTTAATTATTTTCACTGTTTTAATTTATTATTAAAACTTTGAGAACGTTCTACTTCCAACAGTATTTGACTGGATGCCATGATGTCTATTTTATAGCTTTGAGATTCCTAAATCCCTTTTTTCTTCTTTTTAATTTTTTGGCCATGCTGCACAGCATGTAGGATCTTAGTTCCCCGACCAAGGATCAAACCCACGCCCCCTGCATTGGCAGTGCAGACTCTTAACCACCGCACCTCTAGGGAAGTCCTGAGATTTCCAAATTTTAACTAGAACATTCAATATTTAAGTATATAATTCTACTTAAAATCACTAAAAATCCACTTTAAGAAATGTGATTTGAGGCAATGTTGCAAGATACCCAAACATTTATTGGAAAAGTCAGGGTTTCTCAAAAGTGGTTTGATATGGCAAAGGGAGAGATGTGTCCACGTGAATACTTTTTGGGGTGTGAGTTGGTGGGGTGCACAGCAGGATCCCCTTCCTTCAAAGCCCGACACCTCCCCCTTAGGGACCCATCGACTGAAGAACAGATGGCGTGCTGCTGAGATGAGCTAGAAAGAACGGAGAGAGTTTGGAACTGCGGGCGTGTGTGACTCTTTACAGGGCCTGCCACTAAATGATTTCAAGGCCAAGTAAAAACAAACAACCAAAACTGATTGTGCTTTGTCCATAATTCTGAGATGTAAATAACTAACCACTATGCCTTATGGTTTGAAACTCCAATACTTTGGCCACCTGATGCAAAGAACTGACTCATTTGAAAAGACCCTGATGCTGGGAAAGACTGAAGGCGGGAGGAGAAGAGGATGACAGAGGATGAGATGGTTGGATGGCATCACCAACTCAATGGACAGGAGTTTGGGCAAACTCCGGGAGTTGGTGATGGACAGGGAGGCCTGGAGTGCTGCAGTCCGTGGAGTCGCAAAGAGTCAGACAAGACTGAGCGACTGAACTGAACTGATGCTTTATGGACTATGCTTTGTCCATAATCCTGAGATATAAATAACTAACCACTAGAACCAGTATACACCCTTCCTAATGGATCGATGACAACCTCACATCAGCAGCCACGCTTCTGAAAGGCAGCCAGGCTGCGGGAGCCCTGCTCCCTGCTCCACCGTTCAAACCTAAAGGCCAGAAGGTCCCTCGATGCCCCGCTTCCCAAAGCCCACCAACCCTGAGCCCCACAGTGCCTGCCAATCTGCTGGGCTTAGAGGCACAGGGCTATGCCGGTCAGCTTTACCTGTTGGGCCAGCAGCGACTTCTATCTTAGGAGGGGTGGCCTCTCCTTCACTGGCTGAAAATGCAAGGACCGTAGCAACAAAGGCAGAGAGTGACAGCGGATGAGAGTGAAATGGCACTCCTCAGGTGAGAAATGCAAATGAGCAGCACAGCGAGGCCTGGAGAGGAAGAGGAACCTGAGGGGGTCTCAAAATATCTCCCCGCAGCTGTTTCCTACCACCAAGAGAGAAACTGTCACTTTTCTACAAGGGGAAATGAGGCAGAGCCCAGGGGTCGATGTCAGAACCACAAGCCTCAGGACAAGGTGGGACCTGGTGAGAGAGACACAGCCCCGCCCATGAAGGACTCCCATGTAAAATGTAAAACTCAAATCTAGCCATGAGGGAGCCTCCGACAAGCTTCAGCTGGGGCAAGCCCTACAGGACGACTAGCCTGTGTTCTCCCATAGTTTCAACATCATTTAAGACAAAGGGGTTAACAGATACATGCTGCTGTGTATAAACAAATAAACAACAAGGACCTCGTGTACAGCCCAGGGAACTATATTCAACATCTTGTAATAATGGAACAGAATGTGAGGGACTTCCCTGGTGGCCCAGTGGTGAAGAACCTGCCTTCCAACGCAGGGGGCGTGGGTTCGACCCCTGGTCAGAGAATTAAGATCCCACGTGCGGAGGGGCAGTGCCACAACAAAGACTTAGTGTAGCCAAAATAAATACAATTTTTTTGAAATGGAAAAGAATCTGAAAACACACACACACACACACACACACACATACACAAAACTGAATCGCTTTGTTGTACGGGTGAAACAAATCAACGACACTGCAATGACAAAAACAAAGAAAGACAAAGGCAGGAGGATTTTGCGGATTAGGTGACGCTAAGGAGACAGATCCTGGGTTGGATCCTAAGATGGGGGAACGTGCTTCCAAGGGCATTTCTGGGACAACGGGTGAAATCCGCGTGGGGCCGTGTGTTAGAGAAGAGCACTGCACCCACGCAGACGCCCCGGGCGTGATCACTGTGCCGGCTGATGCAGGGTACCATCCTTGCTGAGCACATGTTGTCCACCACTAACTCTCAAGTGGTTGATGGAAACAATTCTATTCCCTTGGAACGGGGAGCAGGAGGGGCACAGGGAGGGAGGGATGACAGAGGCAACGTGGCAGATGGCAGGAGGCTGGTGATGGGTGAGGACCACGTGGGTTCCTCCCGCCAGCCGTAACTGGTGAGTTCTTTAAGGGACTCCACACACGCTTCATCCACTCTTCTCAGGTGTCCTGGGGGTGGAGATGGGGGCTGGAGTAGAGGGAGGGATGGTATGATTAACCTGGTCTGGTACTAAGGCGGGGCAGGGGCGGTTCACCAATGCACTACATTTCATAAGGTTCATAAATATAATTCATAAGGTGAGTAACATAAGCGGCGTGAACTTCAGTCCTGTTCTTTGAAGTCTGATAGCCAGTCATTTATTAGAAGTCACCTCTTATCTTTTCATTGGCTTAATATTAAACAAATGGCCTTACCCTATGATGCTAGCAAGATCTTCCCAGTCTATTTCATTAACATCTTGCACATTTATTTCGTACAACCTATGAGAAAAAAATAAAAATTAAGTTTTCAAGCCAAAATTCAGCATGATGGCCATCTTCATGGACTCACAGAAATTAAGAGCTGGAAGGCCTCAGCGTGTCCACCTCTATTCCAGCTCCCTGTGTTACCCAGGCCCAGTGGGTAACACAGGCAGGCAAACCCACCGTTAGCCCAAGGTCACGGGGTACGTGAACTCCAGACCAAAAAGCCTCCTCTCCTCCTCCTGAGCCCTCTGCACCTCCCACCAAGCCATGTTGCCTCCTCAAGGTAAAAAACATTAACTTCACAGTTAATGTTCAATATCCTATGATAAACCATCATGGAAAAGAATGAAATATGAAAAAGTATATTGTATATATAGAAATATACATATATATGTATAACTAAGTCACTTTGCTGTACAGCAGAAATTAAATCAACTTAAGACTTCCCTGGTGACTCAGACGGTAAAGCGTCTGCCTACAATGCGGAAGACCTGGGTTCAATCCCTGGGTCGGGAACATCTCCTGGAGAAGGAAATGGCAACCTACTCCAGTATTCTTGCCTGGAAGATCCCATGGACGGAGGAGCCTGGTGAGCTACAGTCCAAGGGGTCACAAAGAGTTGGACACGACTGAGCGACTTCACTTTCACTTCCTTTCATACTTCAATTAAAAAAAACAAACACAAGCTCACCATTCAACGCAGACACACAGGAGTAGTGACTGTATACTCAGCACTGACTATGCGGCAGACACTGGGTTAAGGCCTCGTACCCACGAATCCATTCACCCTCGACACTATCTGATGAAGCTGGCGGGACTGTGTCTATTCTGCAGACCAGGAGATGGACTGAGAGCTCGGGTCGCTGTTGGGACCACCAACATGATGCACCCTCACTGGAACCCAGGCCCGCCTGACTTGAGAGGCCCTCCTTGTCTCTGCTAGTCCCTCTGGTAGAGAACTAAAGGGGGGCGGGATCCCAGCCAGGCCAGCGTGGAGAACGAGGAAGTCCACCAAGGAAGGAGCAGCGGCATCCCTGACAGAGAACAGGATGAAGGAAGCTGCACAGGGTGCCCAGAATCCAGAGGCTTCTTCTGCTCTTCGGCGCCCCTCCTTTGACACAAGCCCAGGTCCATTAGACCCACAGGCTTGGTTAACTACTCTTTGCCTAGAGAGAAAAACAGGTAAAACAGTGTTGCTGTCTATTTCTGTACCTTTCAATCAGATTGATCTTGGCCTGCAGAGCGTTCACTCCTCGGTACACATCCCGACCGTTCGTCATCCTCTTGGTTAGAATTTCTGTCCTGTGTTAAAAGAAAAACAGTTTACTTTCAGGGTCAAGTTTCCATGAAGATGTCCTTTGTTTTCCTCATTGAAATTGTCCTTATTCAGGTTGTTGTTCAGGCTGCAAGGTGGTATCTCAGTGGTGCTTCCTCCAGGATGAAAGTACCTAAGTTCCATAAGGAACCTGAGCACCGAAGATTCGATGCTTTTCAATTGTGATACTGGAGAAGACTCTTGAGAGTCCCTTGGACAGCAAGGAGATCAAACCAGTCAATCCTAAAGGAAATGAACCCTGAATATTCATTAGAAGGACTGATGCTGAAGCTCCACCTGACTGGAAGAGCTGACTCATTGGAAAAGACCCTGATGCTGGGAAGGACTGAGGGCAAGAGAAGGGGGTGACAGAGCAAGAGATGCCTGGATGGCATCACCAACTCAATGGACATGAGTGAGAAAACTCTGGGAGACACAGGAGGACAGAGGAAACCAGCGTGCCGTAGTCCATGGGGTTGCACAGATGGACATGACTTAGCGACGGAGCAGCAACCCAGTCCCGAGGCGTCACACGCTCCAGCACTGACGTAGCCCCCAGCCCTGGCTCACCTCCCCTCAAGTCACAGAGAAAATTAAAGAAATATTTGGAAAAATTAAAAAAAAATTGTCCTTATTCAGAACTACTTTCTAACTTTTGCAACCCATCACTGCTAGCATTTACCACCATCAAGAATATAGTTGTTTTTAAGTGGGAAAGTACAAGTAAAGTGATAGAAAGCTGTTGATTATTTATTGAAACTGGATGATGGATACAAGGAGTTCTAAGTTAGCGTGTCATAAAATTTTAATGATAAACAGTTAAACAAAGGAAGAAAGAAAAAATAAGCCTGCTTGCTGGTGCTAAAGGGTGCTATGTAGACTCAATTTATTTTTGCTTGCTTATAAAACAGGAACATGGCTGTTATTACCTTTGAGCTGCTGAAATACCAAATAAGACACATTGAGTAAAGTGATAAATGATTCAATGATTCCTCTAAGGCTCAAAGGCTCCTAATGAAAGCAGGAACCTAATTAAAAATATTTAAAAAGTGCTTCTCTTAAACAGTGAAATTTGTCACAATCTGATGGTCACAAGCTGTGACATTTGCTTTCCTGAGAAGAAAAGAAGAAGAAGAAAAAAGAGAGAAGATACATGATTCATACGCGGAAACCGACACTTCCTGGTCAGCTGCCCATGTCCCCTGTTTTGAAATGTACCACCTGATGCCACTTCAGTGTTTCATGACGTAAATCGATGTTCAGTGTTCCAGTTTTCTACATTTTCTTCCAATTAAAAGACACCCTGCATGTTATTTAGTTACACTGATTCTGAGGCATGGCCCCTCTTGGTGGTTTCCTTTCTAAGACACTGGCGTCTCATCTCTAAGGCTTATCACCCAACTCTTTTTCTTGGCCACACGACTTGCAGGATCATAGCTCCCCGAGCAGGGATCAAACCCAGGCCTAACCCAGTGAAGGCATGGAGTCCCAACCACAGGACACCAGGAAGTCTCATTGCTTTTTGTTTGGCCACAACCTGCAGCAAGCAGAGCTTCTCCGACCAGGGACTGGACCTTTGGCCCCTGCAGTGGAAGTGCAGTCTGAGACCAGCGGACAGCCAGGGAAGCCCCCCCACTTCTTTAAGTCTAAGATACCAGAGGTAGAGAGGTCTCTGATTCCTCCACAGTACCCGTTTCCTCACCTAAAACTTAATCTGTTCTTTGGAGTTTATGTCCTGAGGACAGTCTCCTAGAAAAATAAAGACGTACCCTACAGCAGAGCTGCAAGGTATACACACGGTACACAGTATAATCCAGGAGTTTGCTTTTAATGCACAACATGCCCACTCTGGAGTCCATTCTTCTTTAATAGTCACGTCGATGGAGCCCCCTTCGTGTAGGAGGCCTGGGGCGTGAGCTGCAGGACCACTGCTGCAAGCTATCATGTTGCAGCTGAAAGTTCAGCTCAGACTTTCCAGGGCTGAGAAATACCACCCCAGGCAAAGAGTATGCAGCCAGAGCTGGACTGAAACCACTTCCACGGATGCACCTGAAAACTTCCAGGCTGAACGCATGACCGCCCTGCTTCGGCAAAGGGGAGTCTGAATGCGAAAGAGAAAGCCAGTTAAAAAAAAAAAAAAAACCAAAACCAAAGAAAGAAAAAATAAAGAGGGAGAGCTATTTCTGATCATTAGGCTTGTGATTTCTCTCCTGAATGTTAGTTTTGTACTTTTTTTTTCATGCTATAAATAGGTAACAACCTTGTTTTATGAAGAAAGGGACAGAGTGAAAAAACCAGAAGTCAATACAATATTCATAATATTAAATACAATATTTAATATTAAGAAGATTCAAGTTCTATTTATGAAACAGACATAGAAAACAAAGTTTGGTAACCAAAAGGTCAGCAGGGGAGGGACAAATTAGGCGATGGGGAGTAGCAGATATAAACTACTAGGTATGAAACAGACACACAAGGTCCAAGCACAGAGAACTGTACTCAGTATCCTGTAAATATTGGAAAAGAATTTGAAAAATTCTCTCTATATAACTGAATCACTTAGCTATATCTCTGAAACTAATACAATGCTGTAAATCAAGTATACTTCAATTAAAATAATGAAAAGAGTGAAAAAGGTTCAAGTTATTTATGAAGTAGCTACACGATGAATCAGGGTTGGCTAAGTGCCACCTTACATCAGACACTGACATCGAAGTTGCTGGAGACGAGGATCAGAGAGGATTCCTCTTGACCTGCAAGGCTTTCCACATGGTAGTTACAGGTATTCTTAGTGACCTCCTCAGCTCACCCACTCACTAGAAACTGCCGAGAAGGGGGAGGTCGGCACCTTGTTGAGATTTAGGTAAGAAGCCTCAAACTTACCACTTACTTTTACACTGCATCCAATTCCTGGTTTCCACTCTAGCCTCCACTTCTACCCAGGATATGCCTTTGTAGAGCTTCTCCCGAACAATCGACAGACGGCCTTCAGGGTTCAGCTGCAGTTTAGAATCCATCTCATTTAGCTCCTGGGGAGACATTTTCTTCAGGATCACTTCTTCAACAGCCTTGATTAGTTTCTGGGTTTCCGTCTTGCTCCAAGCACCATGATTAATTTCTGTTGACATAAAAGGATGGTCTTCAAGCTGCTAATCTATTTGCTTTCAAACACAGTATTAAAAACATGACGAGAATGATGGAGATGTGTCATGGACATCGGTCCAAACCCACACAATAGCTAGAGAGGTTCCTGTCGTCGACTGTGGACTCCGGAGGGTTGAGACGTGCCACCGTCGGTTCATGGATTGTAACACATGGGCCACTCTGCTGGGGGATTTCTGATGGTGGGGGAGGCTGTGCGTGTGAGGGGTGGGGGCATACAGGAAAGCTCTGTACCATCCTCTCACTTTAACCGTGACCCCAAAACTGCTCTGGAAAAACAAAGTCTTTAGAAACAAAAAGATATATCAGCCTCTTTCCAAAAGATAACGGACAACATCTGAATTACACAAACAGTTTACAGGCAAATCAAGACGAAACTATGAAAGTGCCCATAGATTCTTTTTAAGAACCAAGGGTGTGTATACACGTACATGCGTGCACACACATACAACCAATGGCCAAAAAAAACCCCCCAAAACCTCACCCTTTCTTAAAGCAATCTATTTTTTGTTTTTAACTTTGAAAAAGCCATTCATTCTTTCTGTTTCTAAGAGCAATCTCTCCTGCAGGCAGCATGAGTTCCCTAAACATTTAGTGGGAAAAAAAGCAGCCAAAGGTCTCCCACGTTATACGCGTAACTCCCCACAGGAGTTCCTGGAGTGGAGGTCACGGCGCAGTGAGGCCGCTGCAGCACGTGACGACGAAGGCTCTGAGAACCCCGACAGCCAATCATCACTGCAGGCGCCAGGGCACCCACAGTTCACTCTTCTCGTCTAGCTGCTCACATGCTCAGGACGAGGCCACAAACCGGCAGGCTACACCTACCTTTGATTTGGCCTCAGAGTGTTACTGCTACTATTTCCCCAATAACAATTAGGATGGAAGTCAACAGAGTCCCAAGGAAAAAAAGGTAAAATTCCCCAAAGATATTGTGATTTCACATGTGCACGCAAATTCAGTTGGTTGCTTTACTTCCTGGAAACTGGCAGAATTGGCCGCGCTGAGGCTTGGCTGGCACTGGTGGCACAGAAGCCCTGGTCTCCAACCCCCTCAGGCTCTACTGCACGCAGACACGCAGACGCCTGGCTGGGACCCACTGCCCCGTTCTGCCTGCAGGGCAGGAGACTGGCCATCGCCCCATGAAACTCTCTGCACTGATGCAACTGAATCGCGCTGGAGTGACCTCACACTCACGCTCAGCTCCGCCTTCAAATATTTACTGGAAATCCAACACTGATTTAGCCTCAGGGCTAATGCCAACATCCACTAAGGACTGTCTCTTGAAGCTAACTGGGGACTTTTTTTAATGTGGAGAGTACAAACAAGGCAGCTTTTAATGAAAGAGACACGAGAAAGGAAAAGAGACCGGAGACGGCCGACCCTGGCTGTGGGAAGCACCCACACCTGACAGGCCCTCCCTGCGACGGCCTCCCGGGCCACCTCGGGGAACAGACCTCGGCAGCCCAGGCTCTCCTGTCCGCCGGCTTCCTGGCCTCCCGGGCCACCTCGGGGAACAGACCTCGGCGGCCCAGGCTCTCCTGTCCCCTGGCTTCCTGGCCTCCCGGGCCACCTTGGGGAACAGACCTCGGCGGCCCAGGCTCTCCTGTCCGCCAGCTTCCTCGGGGCTCAGTTTATCTGGCAGTCACAGTTAGGCTGGAAGCTGCTGAACTGAGTTCAGTGCAGCACAGAAATCAGTCTGGTGAGTAAGGGTTGTGTGGTTTCAACCAGATCCACGAAGAAATGAAATCAGTCAGGGAATGGCTGAAAAAGTGATGGCTCTCTCAGCAGACAGGTGGGCAGTGATGCCCGGGCCCTGGGTCATTCTGGGCTGGGTTGTTCACCCGGGTGGGCACCAGGGACCACGACTTACGGCCGCTGATCTGGGAGAACTTCAGGGCCACGGAGAGGCTGCTCCGAGACACCATCTCGCCGATCTTCTTCCAGTCGTTCCCGTGCAGGGACTGGTATATCTTCAGCTTCTCGGTATCTCCTTTGCTGTACCTAAGAGGAAGAGAAAACAGGTCACAGCCGAGCAGGAACCATAAGCTTAAAACCTGTTTCCTCACTGGGCACTCTGCGGTGCTGGAAGCAGCTGAGTGGGGTGGGCCATCAGGATACCAGCTACCAGGGAGCAGAGCCCCGCCCCTTCCTGCCTTGGCATCTCACCCATGATAGTGAAGTGAAAGTCACTCAGCTGTGTCTGACTCTTTGTGACCCCATGGACTGTACAGTCCATGGAATTCTCCAGGCCAGAATACTGGAGTGGGTGGCCTTTCCCTTCTCCAGGGGATCTTCCCCACCCAGGGATCGAACCCAGGTCTCTCGCACTGCAGGCGGAAGCCCATCTCACCTGCGGGCATTCTATAAATCGGTCACCACGGTCCCTGGCCAGAGGCCTGGCTCACTTACGCAGAGGCCAGGGCACATGGATCTCACTGTTCTCCAGCCAGACCCATAAAGGCTCCGAACTATAAAACCTGGACTTTTTGACTATGCCTGCAAAGGCCAGCACTCTCCACAGTTCAGCTCCACCAGTCACCTCGGCCTCTAGACCCGTGATGGGAAGCCCTCCTCTCCCTTCCACGCAACCCCCTGGAAAGCTCCTGGCAGCTCTTCAGATACAGTTGAAATGGTGTGCCTTCAGCGAGGCTTTCCTTGGCCCTCAGGGCTGGCGGTGCCCTGCTATCCCATCGCTGCCCCTGTCACTACTTCCAGCTGGGTACTGTGGTTCCCTGGTTTGCCTGACTTCCTCCACACCACCACTGGCCAATGGAAATGTTGTCTGAGTCAACTGTGTCACTTAGAAATTTCTAGGGGTTGTGTGAGAATTAATTTTATTTGGTTTTAGATGAGTTAATTTAATAACACATTTTATTTAACCCAATGTATTAAAGTTTGAGTAAACTCCGGGAGTTGGTGATGGACAGGGAAGCCTGGCGTGCTGCAGTCCATGGGTTCGCAAAGAGTCGGGACACGACTGAGTGACTGAACTGAACTGAATGTATTAAACCTGCAGCCATTTCAACATGTAATCAGAACCTCCAAGTATGAATATTCCCTTCTCCACACTGGGGCTTCCCTTGTGGCTCAGCGGGTAAAGAATCTGCCTGCAACGCAGGAGATCTGGGTTCGATCCCTGGGTTGGGAAGATCCCCTGGAGAAGGGAAGGCTGTCCACTCCAGTGTTCTGGGCTGGAGAGTTCCACACACTAGGACGCAGAGAGTCGGATATCACTGAGTGACTTTCACTCCACTTCTTCTCCATACTAGGCCTTCTAAATCCAGTGTGTATTTCATTCTTCAGAACAGCAAGGCTTGGACTGACCATGGCTTGAGTGCTCCACGGCCACGTGAGGGTGGTGGTCCCGAGACAGACAGCTCTGGAGGGACGTCCTTGGAGGGCGGGGCCCCTGTGGACTTTCTACGCTGCGGTACCCGTGGTGCTTGACACATAATAGACACTCAGTAAAGACGTGACAGGTGGCTTAGCACAAATCTGTCAGTTTAAGGAAGTTCAGGTGTATGAATCCCACATAAAAGCAAAGATATTCAAGAAAAGAACTAAAATGCACTATAAAGAGATTTTTGAGATCAAACACCTAAAATGTTTAAGTGAAGAAAAAGCCATCTTTATGACATTCTACAATTCCTTATGGATGGGGTGGGGGAAGTGGTGGTTGATGTTATGACTACTACAACACGAAAGCAGCCTTTATAAAATACTAACCATCTCTAGCGATAGTGACCCACTACTATCTCAGGACAGTTAAGATTCCAGCCTTCTCAGAAATGTATCTAAAATGCAGAGAATGGTTCAATGGCATTGAATGGCAATCCTTCACCACTCAGAATCAAGTTTGCCAGCAGTCTCCTTCCCAGGGCAGGCAGGGTCTTACTGAGATTTAAAAAATGACTTAAGAGCACCTTTGCAGCCACAGAAAAGAGGTGCTGAGCCACTGAGCAGACGAAAATGAGGAAACAAATGTTCTGACCTCTGCGGCTCCTGGAGCCTTTCAGTTCTTTGATTTTTGACTTCCTGTGGCTTTTTCACTTAAGAATCCCTTAAACTGTAAAACATTCATAGGGCACATGGCCACCACAACATAAATACGGCACCAGTGAACTTTCTGATCAGAATGACAGACTTCCATTATTCTAAAAACGTCATTCCCACACCTAGGTTACCTCATTTGTCAACACTGATTTAGCAAAAGTGTTCTCTTAAGTCCCACTGAACATGCCATCTCTGGTGAATTTTCTTAAAGTTCTGTCCACAGCTGTGACACTGGGGCTTGGGGAAGGGGTGGCGGGACAGGTTTCAGTCCCCGTGGAACACCTTTCCTCTACTTCAGCTTTCTTTCTTTTGGCCAAAGTTTCAAAAAAGAAACCCAGGTCCTATCTGTGTTAAGATCTGATTGCACATATGTCTTGGTTTAGAATCATGGCGCTAAGGAGGACCCAATGGCCCTGATAGGTTCACACTGTCTGCCTCCTGGAGGTGGGACCAGTGCTTGAGCCCTTGGTGGCTATCTGGAACCTCATGGGCGGGAACTGACGCTTTTCTGCTCATCCCTTTGTCCTGAAGCAGAGTGCTTACCCACAACCGAGGCTCAATCTACATTTGTTTTATTTGGAGTGTTAGAAACAGACCATAATTGGGTATTTTATTTAGGAAAAAAAGAGAGGAAAGACTGGCCATCGCCCCATGAAACTCTCTGCACTGATGCAACTGCATCACGCGGGGATGACCTCCTACTCGTGCTCAGCTCCACCTTCCAATATTCACTGGAAACCCAAAGCACTGAGCTCAGCGCTGCAGGCACGCGGCACTGAGAAAGAGCGTCTGGGCTCCCAAGGAGCTTACAGCTTGGGAGGCCACCGAGAAAACCTCATGAGGAACAGTAAGAGGCAGCGTGTGGCGCGTGCTAAGACAAAAGTAGACAAACTAGGGGTTTAGAGAGAGATACTGAGGAAGACTTACTCACGAGGTGACGCCTGAAAGGGTCCTTGGAGACACACACATGGCAACACACCTCGTTTCGCACACAAGAATCTTCACCATCTTGTTGTGGACCCTTTGACTTATATTATCACAAAGACCAGAGAAAAATGTCCTGCTCCTGTTTTTTCTTACCTGCCTTTGTAATTGTTGACATCGAACATCTTCTTTGCTCGATAATATACAAGTTTCCAGGGCCGGGCAATGCCCTTACCTGAAGCCAGAACAGAGGTGGTCAGAGGGACACCGGGAGTATGGCAGGGAATGCAGCTGCAATTATAAAAGAAACCCAGAAGAGCCCCTTTTTACTACATGAGCGATCCTAGACCCCAGGTGGAGGCCAGGATTTCCTATGTCCTGCAGGAAGCTGTCTTGGGGAGCAGATATATTGATACAAAATCCCATTTCCTTGATGGTCTCTGAAAACTACATGCTCAGTATGGAGGCTCTCTGGCTTCTGGTCTCCTAAATTCATGAAAAGAACCTCATGAGGCAAAGGCACTGAATTGGGAGAAGGGGAAGCTGAGGTGGAGGACACATGCCAGCAGTTCTCTGTAAGATAAAACAAAGAACTTCTCCAAGCCAATAAGCTTTTTCCTGCTTTTCCACTCCAAAGATGAAATGGTCCCCTAGCAGGGGCTGACTGTTCTGCTTTCCTTTGTGCATTCCAGACAAAAACCTAAGAAATTCTCCTCTTTAAATTCAAGAGAGATTTACTATTATTATTTATTTGTCTCCACCAGGTCTTAGTCGTGGCATGGAAATTCTTTCAGTTGCAGCATGTGGGGTCTAGTTCCCTGACCAGGGATCAAACCCAGGTCCCTTGAATTAGGAGCGCCAAGTCTTAGTCATTGGACCACCAGGGGGGTCACAAGAGATTTTTTTTCAGTCCAAACCTATACTGCTTCATGACCTTCTCTGACTTTCCAAGGATACCTCCAAGACGAGGGTCCCAGCTCAAAGCACACACATGGCTCTACTTAAAGACCCTGGGAGATGCTGGCACACAGAGGGATGCGCTTTTTGCAGTATATGCAAAAAAACAAAAACAAAACCAAAAACACAGTACAGGTCTGTGAGAAAAACCAAAAGTGTAACTGTTACCAAGCAGCACAGAGTCGGAGAGGACTGAAGCAGAAGCATGCAGGAAACCTGGAAGCTGATCATTTGCTACAACATCTGTCAACGCACTAGTGAACACGCTCCAAACCCCTGGAAGTACAGGCTGGCAGTAAAAGGACTGTTAACACAGCAGCCAACATGCGCTGCTGCAGTGGGTGGGCCAGACCCTGTGCTCAGTGATCAGCGAGATTATCCATATACGGTTGGAAGGCTGTGGAGGCTCAAAGAGCCCGCAGTTCTAAACTTACCAATGTGCACTCTGAACGCATATTTCCTCTTTAAGTCAGTGATCACAGACTTCTCCTCCGGGTATCTGTCTGTGTACAGCAGCTTGTCTGCGTTCTCGATTCCCGTCAGGGACAGGAATTCTTGCACATTCTTCTCCAACTGCTTATTTTCCTTCACGGAAAACTTGCCAAATTTAATAGTGACACCTAGGATTGGGGGGCGGTGGGGGTGGGAGAAAAAGGCACACAACTGTCAACAGTGAATGAGAGCAAACCAATGTTAAGTCTTTAGCAACTTATGACACAGTGTCTGTCAGCCCCTCCCTCGTGTCAGGGAGCAGCCCCTGCCTGGGCCCTGGACATCGGCTCCCCTAGAGTTCAGCTCAAGCCACACTGTCCTCCCCAAGTCTCCCTGGTCACCCTACTCCACTGTGACCTCTGCTTTGGCATCAATCCCTTCTTACAGAGTTATTTTAAAGAAATATTAAGAGTAATATACATTAAAAATTCAAACTATTGAAACAGAAGTTTAAAGGAAGCCCTCTTCACTCTCCTCTGCCACCCAGTCCGCTAAAGCAGTGCTGCCAATTGGCTTGCACTACGTGAACACGATGTAAATTCTGTGTGTGGACCTTGGGGGATGGAGGGGTCAAGGTCACTGCGATTCACGTTCTATTCCTTGTCATAACTCCAAGCACTTAAGTCTCATTATTACTGACTGCGTTACACAGTACACCTTCCCATTCTTAGACTTATTTATTTTTTGGCCAAGCCACGTGGCATGTGGGATCTTAGTTCCTAACCAGGCATTGAACCTGTGCCCCCTGCAGTGGAAGTGAGGAGGCTTAACCACTGGACCGCCAGGGAGGTCCCAGACTTATTTTTAAAACCTTTTTATAAAATACATACTCATAAAAATTTCAACATAGAATACAGAAATAAAATGGCGTCCTTCTATACATATTGCTCAGTGAATTGTTCTTGCTTAGTTTGTCTATTTAAAAAAAAAAACTAATCTTATCAACATGATGAATTCTATAAGGCTACCGGCCCCCTTTTCACTTTTTTCAATAACCAGTAGCACTGGGTGTCACATGGCAGATAGCCATGAGTAAATACCACTCACTTGCAGTACGAAGCCCTACGCTTGCAGTTCATTCTGAAATCCAATAGGCTTTTTGAGAGGTTTTTGTAACAGTGAAATCAAGGAGGAGACCAAGCCGGGTGATGCTTGAAACCATGGCAACTACCACCAGCTCACCCTCCAATTAACACCCTGGAAATTACATCTCATCAAAGCCAATGATATTTGAAACGAGTTATTTTTGTTTAATCTCACTGGTACATCCTTCCCAGCCTCTTAGGCACTTAACCTCTTTCCCCACATCTTCCAGGCTTAATCTGTGTTCACCTGGTTCTTTCAGCCTTGTTCTTCCCTCACCTCCCGTAACAAAACTTGCGTCAAAAAAGAGGAAAACCATTGCACTTCATTTTGCTAATTTTATAGCACAGATGATGGTTCTGGGAGGAGATGAAGCTGAAAGCAGCTAAGGGATGCTTCCTGTAAACCTATAAAGCGGAACTTGTGCACAAAGGAGGTCAGGGCAATTTACACACATATTAGTAGCAAAGAAATCTGACCGACATTCAAGCTCAGTCCACAAGCTCACCCTGGGCTTTGAATTCTTTAAACCGCCCCAGATCATCTCGGTACATCCGCTTGATTGTGGTGGCAGCCCTGTCCTTGATGTCGGGGATGAATTCCTGCAGCTGCTTCACTGCAGACTCCAAGTCCACCTCCGGATCGTTGGAATCTCGCGAATCTTCAGATAAATATTTAGCTTCGGAACCTTTAGCCAAATTGCTTTCGTCTTCATTTGTAGGTTCTGACCTAAGGAGAAAAACTGGGTTGATTAACCTCGATGGGTCACATGCCCAGTGGCTTTCAGATTCTTTTCTTACAATGACTCTCATTTACACGGTGACAACATTAGAGCTTGCAGGGATCCTGCAGTTGATTCAGTCCATGATGTCTGAACTCTTTAATGTATTGAACAGCTTTACCAATTTGATACACCTTTGGGGCTGACAAGAAGGTAAACACGCAGCCCTAAGCCCTATTTCCACAAGGTACTGCTTCTTATATTAGTGTTTCTCAACTTTCTTGTTTCAGATATTGACTTCCTAATAAACCAGGCCCTCTTCTACGCTCATGGATTTTCAAGACACCTCTGGGACTCTTTCAATGAGTTACATTCTATAAAAATGGTTAATTAGGTAAGTCAATATTTAGGGTCTTCATAGTTACCACTCAGTTCAGTTCAGTTCAGTATTTCAGTGCAATTAACAACAGCCATATTTTCTCCCCTTTGCAGTATAAAGAAACAGTTTTCTATGTCTTGATCATTAATTCATCCCCAGAAACTTTCAATCAGCTGTCCAAAGCCACTCTTAGTCAACTGTATCAGCTAGCTGCTCAGGTGACTGAAACAAGACGAAACCGAAGCTGTACGAGCTTGTCTGAGCAAAGGGTCAACAGTCTTCACAGGCTCACAGCTCAACACAAGAACCACGGCCCAGAACACTCCTGCCTCGCTATGAGCGATCTAAACTGTCCTGATGAGATGACACAGAGGATGGCGTGAGCTGGGCCCCAGGCCATTCAGCTTCTGTATGAAACTGCTTCAAGCCAGGACAATCTTCTAGTCAGCAAAGAGAAGAACGTCAGTGGTAAGGAAATGGGGAGGAAACCTGTCCCAAGAGCCAGGAACTCAGATAAAGTGGTTTAAGAAAACTCCTGCATTTATTCATCAGCCAGCACATTTAAACGATAACTATGTAAATAACAATATCTAAACTTCTTTTATTAGGAGAACCCTAATTCAAGTTTTCTTCCTGCTCCAGTAACATTCTAAGTTCTCTAATCCTTTCTCCTATCTATGGGCATATAGACAAAGGTAATTTGGGGGCCTTAAAATGCCTTTTAAACTTATGCATAGAATTTCAGAGCCAGAGACTCAGAGACTTAAAGAAGGAACTTAGGGTTGTGGTGGCGGGGCGGGGGGGAGGGGGGCAGATGGGAGGAAGGAATAGTTATTGGGTTGGGATGGACATGTACACACTGTTGTATTTAAAATGGATAAACAACAAGGACCCACTGTATAGCACAAGGAACTCTGCCCAGTGTTACGTGGCAGCCTGGAGGTGGCGGGCTGGTGGGGGAGAGGGGCATGTAATTTGGGGGAGAATGAATACATGTATATGTAAGGGCTGAGTCCCTTCACTGTTCACCTGAAACTATCACAACATTGTTAATTGGCTATACCCAATACAAAATAAATGGTAGGGACCTAACAGAAGCAGAAGATATTAAGAAGAGGCAGCAAGAATACACGGAAGAACTGTACAAAAAAGATCTTCACGACCCAGATAATCATGATGGTGTGATCACTCACCTAGAGCCAGACATCCTGGAATGTGAAGTCAAGTGGGCCTTAAGAAGCATCACTACGAACAAAGCTAGTGGAGGTGATGGAATTCCAGTGGAGCTATTTCAAATCCTGAAAGATGACGCTGTGAAAGTGCTGCACTCAATATGCCAGCAAGTTTGGAAAACTCAGCAGTGGCCACAGGACTGGAAAAGGTCAGTTTTCATTCCAATCCCAAAGAAAGACAATACCAAAGAATGCTCAAACTATCGCACAATTGCACTCATCTCACATGCTAGTAAAGTAATGCTCAAAATTCTCCAAGCCAGGCTTCAGCAATACATGAACCGTGAACTTCCAGATATTCAAGCTGGTTTTAGAAAAGGCAGAGGAACCAGAGATCAAATTGCAAACATCCGCTGGATCATGGAAAAAGCAAGAGAGTTCCAGAAAAACATCTATTTCTGCTTTATTGACTATGCCAAAGCCTTTGACTGTGTGGATCACAATAAACTGTGGAAAATTCTGAAAGAGATGGGCTTACCAGACCACCTGACCTGCCTCTTGAGAAACCTGTATGCAGGTCAAGAAGCAACAGTTAGAACTGGACACGGAACAACAAACAGACTGGTTCCAAATAGGAAAAGGAGTACATCAAGGCTGTATATTGTTACCTTGTTTATTTAACTTGTATGCAGAGTACATCATGAGATATACCGGGCTGGAGGAAACACAAGCTGGAATCAAGACTGCTGAGAGAAATATCAATAACCTCAGATATGCAGATGACACCACCCTTACAGCAGAAAGGGAAGAACTAAAGAGCCTCTTGATGAAAGTTAAAGAGGAGAGTGAAAAAGTTGGCTTAAAGCTCAACATTCAGAAAACTAGATCATGGCATCCGGTCCCATCACTTCATGGTAAATAGATGGGGAAACAGTGGAAACAGCAGCTGACTATTTTTCTGGGCTCCAAAATCACTGCAGATGGTGACTGCAGCCATGAAATTAAAAGACGCTTACTCCTTGGAAGGAAAGTTATGACCAACTTAGACAGCATATTTAAAAGCAGAGACATTACTTTGCCAACAAAGGTCCGTCTAGTCAAGGCTATGGTTTTTCCAGTGGTCATGTATGGATGTGAGAGTTGGACTATGAGAAAGCTGAGCGCTGAAGAATTGATGCTTTTGAACTGTGGTGTTGGAGAAGACTCTTGAGAATCCCTTGGATTGCAAGGAGATCCAATTGGTCCATCCTAAAGGAGATCAGTCCTGGGTGTTCACTGGAGGGACTGATGTTGAAGCTGAAACTCCCAATACTTTGGCCACCTGATGTGAAAAGCTAACTCATTTGAAAAGACCCTGATGCTGGGAAAGATTGAGAGCAGGAGGAGAAGGGCACGACAGAAGGTGAGATGGTTGGATGGCATCACCGACTCGATGGACATGGGTTTGGGTGGACTCCGGGAGTTGGTGATAGACAGGAAGGCCTGGCGTGATGTGGTTCATGGGGTCGCAAAGAGTTGGACACGAGTGAGAGACTGAACTGAATACAAAAGAAAAAGTTAAAAAAAAAAAAATAGTTCTCAATGAAAACAGAATCTAACTGCCTCATTATATCCACGAAGAAAGGAAGGTCCCTGCCAAGTTCCGCAGTTAGTTCTGCCCGTCACTCTATACCCGGATGGTCCACCTCTTTACGATTTCTACCACTCACTATAGCTGGGCTGAACAAAGAGGTCACAGGCAGGGTTCACACACAAGACGTACACCATCATGTTACCTCTGCACCTTTTTGGAACAGGCCTGGGGATTCTCGTGTGGCCTGGGTTTCGCACTTTCTTCAACCAAGGTACCTTCCAGGGAATCAAGAGGCGTGTCCTCAGAGTTCCTCCTGGGCACTGAAAAATCACCAGGCTCCACGGTGCTCTCAAGAGATCTTCGCTTCCTTTTCTTAGACTTTTTCTTGAGGCCGCTGGAGTCCTCACTGGCTCCTGCAGTCTCGACCTCGTCTGCCACTCGGGATCCCTCCAAGTACACGCGCTCAGCCCTCTCGGGTGCAGCCAAGGCCTCGAATTCTGGGGGATCTGGATGCTTCCTCTTCCTTTTCCTGGACTTGCTGTGACCTGCAGACACTGAGAGTCGCACGATTCCATCCTCTTGGTCCACTTGAGGCTGCGGTTTCTTGTCCTGGGAGGCAGCCCTGGGCAGGGCAATGCTTGCACCCCGACTTTCCTGGACAGCGTCCCAGGATTCAACTTCCCTCTGACGTTTTTTATGCTTCTTCTTCTTCTTCTTCTTCTTCTTCTGAACTTCACCGTGCAGTTCCTCGGATGTGTTTTCACGTGGCTTGGGAACTGAATGGGGTTCATCTACTTCAGGCTGTTCTGTCGACTTCTGCTCCTTGCTTGCATCAACGTAAACGACATCCACATCACTCCTGAAATTCTTTGGTGTGTTCTCAATATTTTCTTTATCCACCAGGACATACGCAACACCTGTTTCCTCGTCGACTCCCAAAGCACTTTTTCTTCTCTTTTTCTTCTTTTTGGGTTTAGGTGTGGCCATTTCGGTCTCATCGCAGATTTCTGATTTCTTCAAAGGAGAGGAAACGAGACGCTGTCTGTCCTTTCTCTTTTTCTTACTCTCCGTTATGTCGCGCTGCTCACTTGCCAGGGGGGCGGCTCTGAAACTCTCCTGGGAATGCCTCCGGTGTCTGTCCTTATGTTTAGAATGCTTAGCCTTTTTCTTCACGAAAACAGGAGTTTGGGTTTCCAAGCGGCTTGATTTTCCTTCCATTTTACTCCTGTAGGGGAACTTAACAACACAGTTTATTTTTGCAGAGCATTTTATACGTTAGCCTCAGAGGAAAGAAAACAAAATCACAGAAAGATGAAACTGCATGACAAATGATAAGCCTGGAGTCATGATTACAAATTTCCTATTATTCCAAATGCACAGCAAGCTCACTATAATTCTCTTGTCTGCTTCCACTGCCTTTATGATATAGGAAAAAGAACCAGTTAGCTGAGAACAATGCTGTGGCGTGATCAGGCCCTTGTTCTCCCTCCTCTTCACCTCTCTTTTGTGTTCCAGCCAAACATGCCCTTTTCTTTTTCTTTCTTTGGCTCCCCAAACATGCTCCAATCCTCTCCTTGGCTCAAAGTCTGATGAAACACGATTTCCTCTCTCCAGGATGCTCTCCACTGCCTCCCACCCCTCCCTGCCTCCTGCCTCCTTTTATCTTTCAGAGCTTGGCTTGAACATCGCTTCTTCAAGAAAACTTTAAAAGAACATATGCATTATGATACCATGTATACTACAGTAAAAAAATATACACATTATGGTTCCCAGGTGGCTCAGTGGTAAAGAATCCACTTGCTAAGCAAGAGACGCAGGTTTGATCCTTGGGTCAGGAAGATCCCCTGGAGAAGGGAATGGCAACCCACCCAGTATCCTTGCCTGGGAAATCCCATGGACAGAGGAGCCTGGTGGGCTAAGGTCCATGGGTTTGCAAAGAGTCAGACTAAATAACAACCATATATGTTACATTTAAAACACAAAAACAGTTTCATGTACCTTTTCTGAATGGATATATATGTGGCAAAACTATAAACACAGTAAACTGGCAAATCAGGGATTAGGGACAATCCTAATTGTCATATCTGTAAAGTTTTCTTTCTCTTCCTTTTTTTTTTAAGCCACGCCCTACGACTGCACGTGGGATTTCAGTTCTGTAACCAGGGATCCACCCTTGGTCCCTGCAGTGGGAGTGCAGAGTCTTAACCACTGGACTGCCAGGGAAGCCCCTGTAGTCTTTTATTTCTTAACTGGAGTGATGAGTACATGGGTGTTTGTTATATTTTTGTCTATGCTTACTTGAATGCCTTAAATAGTTCACTTTATAAAGCAAGGGGCAGAACAAGGGCAAAGGCTGCTTTCACTTGTGTTAAAAACAAGCAAATGAAGGATATAAATGTACTAAGTATCTACAAAAGAGAAAGACAGAAAAGAAAGTTTTCCTGATCCCTTGGGCTTTGTCTATTCCCCAGACAATATACTTTCACAGCAAACTACTTCTCTTTTACAGCATTTAGCCCAGCTGTGGTTCACAGCGAGGACAGCAGGCAACCACTGACCTCAAACTAAAAGATTATCTCTTTGAGAAAGAGGCTGAATGGGCCTTATTAGTGGGTCAAAGAAGAGCCCAAGTTCTGCAGTCAGTTGGAATGAAGTTTAATAAGGCCCCCAAGTCATTTCTTATACAGAGCACGTGCACTCTGGAGGTTGAGTACAGGAACAGAAATGTACTTCACAGAAGGTGAAGGTGAAGTTAAAGTCGCTCAGTCGTGTCCGACTCTTTGCGACCCCGTGGACTGTAGCCTACCAGGCTTCTCTGTCCATGGGATTCTCCAGGCAAGAATACCAGAGTGGGTTACCATTTCCTTCTCCAGGGGATCTTCCCAACCCAGGGATCAAAACCGGGTCTCCCGAATTGGAGGCAGACGCTTTAACCTCTGAGCCACCAGGGAAGCCCACTTCACAAAAGACAGGGTTGAAAATATAATTTTACAAACATGTCATAACTTTCCTTGCTCTGTACCGCTTCTGGGTTTCAATTTTTAAGATTTTACTTCTCTGTAAGTAGGAAATATGTTTACACGGTTCAAACATCAGAGTAATCTATGCATATCCCTCCTCCTTTCTCACACAGAAGGTGCGTGAGTGCTAAGTCACTTTGGTTGTGTCTGGCTCTTTGTGACCCTCTGGACTGTAGCCCGCCAGGCTCCTCCATCCATGGGATTCTCCAGGCAAGAACACTGGACTGGACTGTCGTCCCCGCCTCCAGGGGATCTTCCCCACCCAGGAATCCAGCCTGCATCTCCTCTGTCTCCAGCGTTGGCAGGCGGGGTTTTTATCACTGGCGCCACCTGGGAAGCCCCTCACACGGTGTCTGTATTTTATGATCTGCATTTTGCGATTTTCATTTAACAACAGATTCTGGAGATCTCTCTGTATCAATGGTCTTTCAATTCGGAACGCTGAGCACATTTTCTACAGAAGGCGCCTACTTTTCCCAGGTAGTAAGGAAGCTGTAAGAGTTGTGGGGCTTTCCTGGTGGTCCAGAGGGTAAGAGTCCCCCCACCAAGGCAGCGGACCTGAACTCAATCCCCGGTCCAGGAAGAACCCACACACTGCGGAGCAACTGGGCCTGCACTCTAGAGCCTGTGCTCTGCTCTGCAACAAGAGAAGCCCCCCGGTGAGAAGCCTGTGCCCCGCACCCAGGAGCAGCCCCTGCTCGCCACAACTAGAGAAAGCCCCTGCAGCAGCCAAATATAAATAAATTAGAAAAAAAAAGAATTGTGTAGCTGGAAGGTCCGGGAATGACAAACATGTGGACTGATCAGACTAAAAGCCAAATCCCCAGCCTCACGATTATACCTTCAACGGAGGCACCAGCTTTGGTGGAGGCCTCTCTTCCTGGCGTCACTCAGAGATACATGGACACCCATCTCTGACTCTCTGAGACCTCAGCTGTAAGCAGTGTAACGGCCACAACTCGATGGCCTGTTCAGAGAAGGCCCAGCGGGCTTTGGCTGTCTCTTCCACCACCAGACCCCAGCGTCTAGCACAGTGCCTGGTTCACAGGAGAAATCCAATAAATACATTTTGAGAATGAATTAATGCCTTCTCTTTGGTTGCCCTGGAACTGTTAAGAACATTCGGAGGAAAAAACTCACAACTGGGCAGATGGGCACTGCTTTAAGCCCTTGGCTGCTGACTACAGCTGGGACCCAAGCAGTGACCAGCAGCTGAGCCCTGTCTCTCTAGTTCTGCGCTGTCCAATACGGCAGCCACGAGCCGCACGAGCTGCTGAGTGCTTAAACGTGGTTAGGCCAAACTGCGTCTAAGCGTAAATACACACTGCATTTCAAAGACTTGGAACAGACAGAGAAATAGCTCCCCCATACTGTTGTTTACTGCTTTCACGATGAAATGATGGTTTGGATATTGTTCAGTATGTGCATTCCTAATTTTCTTTCCTTTTTATGTTTTTTTAACGTAGGAAATTTTAAATGACACATGTGGCTTGTGTTCTTACATTTTCTGAGAACAACAGTGTCCGGAAGGCTCACTTGCCTACTCTTCTTGAAATGGTTATTTCAAATCTTCCCAGGTGGCGCTAGTGGTAAAGAACCCACCTACCAATGCAGGAGATATAAGAGATACCGGTTCGATCCCTGGGTTGGGAAGATCCCCTGGAGGAGGGCATGGCAACCCACTCCAGTATTCTTGCCTGGAGAATCCCATGGATAGAGGAGCCTGGCAGGGTACAGTCCATGGGGTCACAAGAGTTGGACACGACTGAAATGATTTAGCACACACAAACTCTCAACAAGCTACAAAATTTCATCCTTCACCCCGACCTGAAGTAGATTAACTTGCCTCTGACCTCACACCCTTACACACATTAGCTAAGAAATATGTCCCCCCCAAATCTAACATGTTTGCCTGCATTTCCCTGTTCTCCTCCCCTCTTGCTGCTGCAAAGGAAGTGTTTCTTCTGTCAGAGACCATTTCTTCCCTGTGTGCTGCGTCCCAACCTCCTCCTCCTCCTCCTCAGAGAGACGGTGACCCATCAGCTACCCAGTCTCTCCCCTTCTGCCTCCTGCACTGGATCCCTTCCAGCAAAGTCCAACAATCTTCAGACTATTTTCTAACTTAAAACAAAAAACAAGGATGCCACTATCCTCCAAACCCAAAGTCCCACCTAGCTATTCTCTTTCCTCCCCTTCACAGCAAAATTTCTTTTTTTTTTTTTTTTTTGCCAAACCACACAACTTGTGGGATCTTACTTCCCTGAAAGTGAAAGTCGCTCAGTCCCGTCCAACTCTTGTGATCCCATGAATTATACAACCCATGGAATTCTCCAGGCCAGAATACTGGAGTGCGTAGCCTTTTTCCTTCTCCAGGGGATCTTCCCAACCCAGGAATTGAACCCAGGTCTCCCACATTGCATGTGGACTCTTTACCAGCTGAGCCACCCTGATCAGGGATCAAACCTGTGTCCCCTGCAGTGCAAGCATGGTGTCCTAACCACTGGACTACCAGAGAATTCTCTCAAGCTCTCTTAATAACAATGAACAGAGCAGATAATTCTTTTAAATATTCGTTTACCTTCCATCTGTTTCTTTCTTTCTTTTTGGTAAATACCTTGTATGTTGCTCCTTCTGGTTTCTTGAACTCAGCACAACCTTTTATATACAGGGTCACTTCCCACTAAACCCCCCCCCCCTTTTTTTTTAATGGCCTCTCCATGATTCTTAAGACAGAATCCCAAATCCTTACAGATCTACCATTCCCTTTATGATTTAGTCTGCTCCAAGACCACCTCTCCACCTCTCATTTTTCTGTGGGTTTCAGACATCCTGTCTTCTTTAAGTCCCCAGAATATACCATGTATCTTTATCAGGGGATTTACAAAAGCATCTCATTCTCCCAGGAATGCTTTCCCCTCTGCGTTACCTTTCTATAACTAGTCTTAAGTTTGAAAATCACTTCCTCTAATTCCTCCTGGGTCCCGCTTCCTCCTTACAGGGTTTCTCAACAATCCAGCTGTTTCCCCGATGGCACTTAGCTCCGGAGGGACGTAACCGGCCACCCAAGGGCTGCGGTCTCCTCGTCCTGTTTGTTTCCCAAACGGTTCCCTGGATATGCATTTATCCCTATTTATATTCGGAATAGACCACTTCCTGCCCTGCAGGGACGTGCCCAAGCCTGGTCCTGGATTCCTTCCCCACTCTGGGGTTCCATGAAGACCCCGCTCGGCCCCGGGATGGGCATTCCGGGGCTGATAGGAAGGAAAAAAACAAAAAACGAAAGTTCCCGCGTGGAAGGGCCTGGAGCGGCTGCGAGAAAACAGGCACCACGTCCATCCCTGGGGACCTGGGTCCAACGCAGGCCTCTGCGGAGATGAGGACAAGCGGCCATAAACAGCTCGGTTCAGATACGATCACTGGGGGAAAAAAACCGGAACAACTGAAAAGCACTCTCACCTACGGGCCAAACGCGTCGTCCCCTTGCCTTCCAATCCGGAAGTGCCGGTGTCGTGGAAGCGGATATCGCCGTGCGTCACTTCCGTCCCGCCCTCCAGCAACGCGTTGCCATGACAGCATGCTGGCCTGCTCCAGGCTGTGATTCTTCAGTTCAGTTCAGTTCAGTGGCTCAGTCGTGTCCGACTCTTTGCGACCCCATGAATCGCAGCACGCCAGGCCTCCCTGTCCATCACCAACTCCCGGAGTTCACTCAGACTCACGTCCATCGAGTCAGTGATGCCATCCAGCCATCTCATCCTCTGTCGTCCCCTTCTCCTCCTGCCCCCAATCCCTCCCAGCATCAAAGTCTTTTTCAATGAGTCAACTCTTCGCATGAGGTGCCCAAACTACTGGAGCTTCAGCTTTAGCATCATTCCTGCCAAAGAAATCCTAGGGTTGATCTCCTTCAGAATGGACTGGTTGGATCTCCTTGCAGTCCAAGGGACTCTCAAGAGTCTTCTCCAACACCACAGTTCAAAAGCATCAATTCTTCGGCGCTCAGCTTTCTTCACAGTCCAACTCTCACATCCATACATGACCCCTGGAAAAACCATGGCCTTGAGTAGACGGACCTTTGTTGGCCAAGTAATGTCTCTGCTTTGCAATATGCTATCTAGATTGGCCATAAATTTTCTTCCAAGGAGTAAGCGTCTTTTAATCTCCTGGCTGCAGTCACCATCTGTGATTCTTAGGCCGTTGTTTTCTGCGTGTTTTGTTTTCTACTGCGATCTTTGGGAGTTGGGTGGGTCAGGGGAGGGGCTTCCCAGGTGGCGCTCTTGGTAAAGAACCTGCCCTCCAATGCAGGAGATGAGGGAGACTCTAGAGACAACGGTTCGATCCCTGGGTTGGGGAAGATTCCCTGGAGGAAGGCATGGCCACCCACCAGTATTCTTGCCTGGAGAATTGCCATGGACAGAGGAGCCTGGCGGGATACGGTCCATAGGGTCTCAGAGTCGGACACAACTGAAGCGACTTAGCATGCATGCACAGGGCAAGCAGGCACGCACACGCAGGGCAGGGGAGAAAGTGGGACGCCAGAGCTCTTCCGCCGACTTGCTGGTTCATGCCTACACTGCCATGTATTCAACGGTTTTTTGCTGAGGTCCATCTACATTGAACTGTGGTGTTGGAGAAGACTCTTGAGAGTCACTTGGACTGCAAGGAGATTCAACCAGTCCATCCTAAAGGAGATCAGTCCTGGGATTTCTTTGGAAGGAATGATGCTAAAGCTGAAACTCCAGTACCTTGGCCACCTCATGCGAAGAGTTGACTCATTGGAAAAGACTCTGATGCTGGGAGGGATTGGGGCCAGGAGGAGAAGGGGACAACCGAGAATGAGATGGCTGGATGGCATCACTGACTCGATGGACCTGAGTCTGAGTGAACCCCAGGCTTTAGTGATGGACAGGGAGGCCTGGCAATTCATGGGGTCACAAAGAGTCAGACTTGACTGAGCGACTGAACTGAACTGAGCTACAGTCCAGGAGTGAACAAGAAGGTGAAGGTTACCCGAGGAAGCCAGAGAACAAACAGATCAACCAAAATAATTCAGATCCCCCTCCAAGGAGAAGAAAACAGGGCAATGTGATGGAGAACGACTGGGGTCAGTGAGTGCTAGGTTAGAAGACTCTTTGACGAGTGACAGTTGAGTTTGAAACGAAAAAGATGAACGAAAATCGAGATGGTAGAGTGTTCCAGGCTGGGAAGAAATCCGGAGTCCCTGAGCTTGGTTGCTGGAGGAACTGAAGGAAGGCCAGGGCAGCGGGGGCACCGTGAAAACCAGGGGAGAGTGGTGGGAGGTGACCTCAGGGCTTGGCAGCGGTGAACCGGTGCAGGGTCTGATGCACGTTGAACTTCTGTGAAAGTTAGAGCTAGAAGAAGCCTCGAATATCTATTCCGATTCTTCCATTTCCGCTGTGTCCTGAAGAAACATAGTTCATGATTAAAAATAAAGTTTTAAGCAGGTCAAGTCAAAGACAGAATGCATGCCACGCAAACTTTTTAGCCTTATTACACAGTGAGCATAATCACACCAGCGACGAGACTTCTCATTGAATCCTATAACAACCCCCTGTTGTAGGAATCTTTATTAGGTGATATCAGCCTTACCTTGGGGCTGAGAAAGCTAGAGCTTCGTGTAACTTGTCCCAGTGGACTTATATTGCCCCCAGCTAGGATTAAAACCTGTGATCCTTCCATTACTCCAGGAGCCTAGCCCTTGCTGTACCATTTGACCTTCTCTGTTTGAGCTGCCAAGCAGCTTTGATTAAAAAATGAACAGGAGGGACTTCCTTTGTGGTCCAGGCACTAAAAACTGCACTTCCAACGCAGGGGGCTCTGGTTCCATCCATAGGGAAGTAGATCCCACATGCTGCAACTAAGAGTTCACATGCCAGCAGCTAGAGATTCCACGTACTGTAACTAAAGATTCCAGTGCCATGACTAAGACCTGGCACAGCCAAACAAATATTTTTTTAAGTGCATAATGTACATATATGTGAAAACCTGAAAGCAAAGTAGACTAGAGAAACCGTAAGCCTGAATCATACATACACACCATGCTCGAAGGCTGTTCCAGGCCTTGGATGAGCAGCTGGGATTCCGGCTTGCCCTGGAAATGCAGTGCTGGTGTTGTCCACTGTTGGTGGGAAAGGCCTGAGGGCAGGTTTGTTGTCTGTGCAACTAACTCTGTGGTGAACCCCTTACCCAGAGCCTTGTAGATACTTGCACATTTAATGCAGGTGATAATGATGAGTGAATGACCCCACAGAAGGCTGAAACTAGAAGGCAGACCAAACATCCAGGCTAGTGGTTCCCAAAACAGTGCAGCAGTTACTAGGAAGCTCTTAAAAAGTGCAGATTCCCAACTTTGCACACGGACTGCATAGTGTGTTAGTCGCTCACTCATGTCCAACTGCTTTCAACCCCATGGTCTAGCCATGGATGGGCATGAATTCTGGAGTGGGTTGCTATTCCCTTCTCCAGGGGATCTTCCTGATCCAGAGATCGAACAAACACAAGTCTCCGGCATTGCAGTCAGATTCTTTACCCTCTGAGCTACCACTGTATCACATTAAAATCCATAGACATAACAGCATTCTATAAGAGAACGTCCTTATTCTTGGCAGATACATGTATTTAAGGTCAAATATGATACTGTCCCCCTGGAGGAGGGCATGGCAACCTGCTCCAGTATTCTTGCCCCATGGACAGAGGAGCCTGGTGGGCTACAGTCCATTGGGTCGCAAAGAATCGGACACAACTGAGCGACTTAGCACAAATGCATGATACTATCTGCAGATATTTTCAAAATGATTCAGCAGTATGTGTGTGTGAAAGAAAATAGGCAAATACTAAGGACCAGTGAATCTAGGCCTTGCAGATGGTGACTGCAGCCATGAAATTAGAAGACGCTTGCTCCTTGAAAGAAAAGCTATGACCAACCTAGACAGCATATTAAAATGTAAGAGGCATTACTTTGCCAACAAAGGTCCATCCAGTCAAAGCTATGGTTTTTCCAGTAGTCACATATGGATGTGCGAGTTGAACCATAAAGACAGCTGAGTGCCAAAGAATCGATGCTTTTGAACTGTGGTGTTGGAGAAGACTCTTGAGAGTCCCTTGGACTGCAAGGATATCTAACCAGTCAATCCTAAAGGAAATCAGTGCTGAATATTCATTGGAAGGACTGATGCTGAAGCTGAAACTCCAGTACTTTGGCCACCTGATGAAAAGAACTGATTCACTGGAAAAGACCCTGATGCTGGGCAAGATTGAAGGCAGGAGGAGAAGGGGATGACAGAGGACAAGATGGTTGTATGGCATCACCAACTCAAAGGACACGAGTCTGAGCAAGCCCTGGGAGCTGATGATGGACAGGGAAGCCGGGAGTACTGCAGTCCATGGGGTCACAAAGAATCGGGCGTGACTGAGCGACTGAACTGAATGAATCTAGGTGAAGTCTACACAGATTTTCATTGCACTCTTCTTTCAAAGTTTCTGTAGCTTTGAACTTAAAAAAAGGGGAAAAATCCGAAAGGGAAGGAGTATTAAAATGCAGATTCCTAGAACCCATTTCCAGATATTGTGATTCAGTGAGTCTGTATTTTTCAACTTCTCTTTATTCTGTTGCACAAAGTTGGGTACCATTGATTTCATTCAACTCTAGACTTTCCTCACTACCCATTTCACAGAAGAAAACAGAGGACTCAAGAAGGCGACTAATTTGAGATTAGCGGTAACATCAGTCCTAGAATGCAAATTTCTATTTCATCCTGAAACGCATAGCAGCCTGCCCTGGGGTTGTGTGTGTGTGTGTGTGTGTGTGGGTGTGTGTGTGTGTCGAGGGAACGGGGCGGGGGGGGGGGGGGTGGGATGGAGACAGGGGAGGGGCGCTGGGAAAAATGGGATGGGGTGGAGAGTGGAGGGGAGTGTTTTAACTTGGAAATCAGGTGTAAGTGGTCCTCTAGAAATCCGTCGCTTTTAAAATCTGTGTAGACTTCACGTAGATTCATAGCCCAGTGGTGATTCCTGAGTTTTCCTCGAGTAAGAAAAGTCAGAAACAGGTCCAATTAGGTGGCCGCCAGTAAGTTTCCTGTAAGTCAATCAACCTGCTCTGTTGCAGCGCCGTTGGCGTCCCGTCGCCACGGAGACGGGCGGTTCCATTTTTCCTTAAGGGGTGGTCATGATTTTCTCCCCTTTTCAAATCCATAGCGAGGCTCCCAGAAGACGCTCTCATAAACCTACAGAGGGGTTTTTGTGGGTCTTAGCTCTCCTCGCAAGGAGGTGGGGGAGCGCGAGGTGGGCACGCCTCCCTCCGGATGGAGCCCGGCGTCCGAGCCTACCCCGGGGCCTAGGTGGTGCGTCCCGGGATTGGGGGCTCACCTGCTCAGAGCTCCGCGGCTGCCCTCCCCCAAGCTGGAAAGCGCGCTGAATCCAGCGGGCCGGCCGACTCCCAGCCACCCCCCAGGATGCCAGAGGCTAGGAACTCCTGCCAGGACCTCACGCGATGGAAGAAGAAGAAGCCGCCGGTCCGCCGCACCGTCAGCCAGATCTGCCCACCCCCGCGGCGGCCCCTGACCGTGGCCGACATCCGGCCGGGCATGGAGAACGAGAGGCTGGGGGTCGTGCGGGATTCCATGTTTCAGAACCCGCTCATCGTCAAGGTGAGGCCCGCCCCACACCCACCGGCCCCTTTGCGCTCGTCCCCTCACTGGACATCCGCGGGGTCGCGGGTTTCCACCTGTTTTGCCCGGGTCCCACCGCTCCCGCCCGAGCGTGGCGTTGGAAGCTCCAGCTCTGGTTCAGACAGACCTGGAACCCCCCCGTCCCTCGGCCTTGGTGAGGTCAGTGGCAGGCCGCGTAGTCTCGCTGAGCCTTAGTTTCCTCATCCTCAAAGTGGGTCGAAAATGGAACTCTTTCAAGGGAGTGATCGGGCAGATCGCATAAGGTAATCCCTGCGGGACCGCCGACACGCGCGCGGTAAGCCCTCCACGTTGGCGGCTGCTGTTCGCCTATGTATTCGCCCAGAATGAACCCAAGGGGTGACAGACTGGTTGTCCTTACCACCTGCCAGCCCTCCCAGGGCGCAGGCCTCCTCCCTCAATCCTCCTGCACGCCTGGGCTGCTATTGTGTACGAGGGTTCTGTATCTATCCTGAAAGCATCACTTCCGTGTTAATTTCCACCCGGTCATACTCTTATGCAAAATTACGACCCGAAGCATCGTCCCCACACCCACCGCCAAAAAGCGCAGAACTCTCTGCCATAGGGGGCCCACAGGCAACGGCGAGAGGGAGGCGCAGTTTCCAAAGAGTTCGCCTCCCCTTTGATCGCAAGCCCGCTCGCGTTAGTCACGTTTGCAGACTAGTGATCACCCAACGCCGCGGCATCCACGCGCCTTCCCGGGATGAGGGCGCCAGGAAAGTCAAGTTGAAATTTGGCGCTAGGAAAGCAGGTCATGCAATTTTACCTTACGCCACTGGAGGGCAGTGTGCCTTTAAAAATGCGCGCAGCTCCCCAGACGCCGGAGGTGGAAGGCGCAGGTGATAACCGTGGATTCAGTAGCAATTATTTATCTGAACGCCAGGAGCTGCTCAGAGCCCAGAGGTTTTGGTTGTTGTTTGTTTGTTTGTTTTTGGTACAGGGAACCTAGGCTATCTTAACATCGTAGTAAGATGAGCTGAGTTAATTGGCTCCTTTGAAAACCTTGACTTTCTCCTCTTGCCTTCTTCAAACTATCGTTATGTTCCTGGGCCAGCAGCTGGGAGAAGCTGGCTTGTTTCACTGGACATTCATCCATCTAATATGCTCCCCTTCTTTGGCCACCCAAAGTGAAGCAAAGTTCTTCACCTGAGAGTGAGAATAGTCACTCTCAGAGGACAGGTGCCTCCCACAGATGAGATCAAGATCAGACATTCTGGGATCAAGAGAACATCAACATCCCCGCCTCTGATCATTGCTTTCACTCAAGCAGTTACTGATGGGCCAACACCTTCCTACTTCAGTACAAAATGGACAGACAACATGATGGAGTTATTCTCTATGGCGAATTAATAGTGTGTGATACCCGTCCCAAGCTACCATATATACATAGAGACACATATATAATACAGGTATATGTGTAGATATACAGGGGGCACTGTGGTAAAGAGCCCGCCTGCCAATGCAGGCAGATGTAGGAAACAGGTTCAGTCCCTGGCTTGGGAAGATCCCCTGGAGGAGGGCATGGCAGTCTACTCCAGTATTCTTGCCTGGAGAATTTTATGGACAGAGAAGAATAGCAAGCCACAGTCCATAGGTCACAAAGAGCTGGACACGACTGAAATGACTTAGCATGCACACACACACATACACGTATGTTTTGCATATATGTGCGTACGCATGTATGTATATACAATATGCATGTGTATGACATGTATTCCCAGGTGGCTCAGTGACAAAGAATCCACCTGCCAAGCAGGAGACAAAGGTTCCCTCCCTAGGAACGAAGGAAGATCCCCTGGAGAAGGAAATGGCAGCCCACTCCAGTATTCTTACCTGGGAAATCCCAGGGACAGAGGAGCCTGGCAGGCTACAGTCCATGGGATTGCAAAAAAGTTGGACACAGCTTAGCAACAGCTGAACAACAGCAACAAGCAACAAGCAACATGCAACAGCAACAAGCATACATCTCTAGGTAAAAAATCCTGTACCTTTTCCCTTTTGCTTGTACTGCGTATCCAGAAGGACAGCATTTGGCCTCTGGATGGCGCTAGCTGCACAGCTTCCAGACATTCAGTCCCAATTCCTGAACCTGAGCTTTGGGCTGGAAAATGTACAGGAGTCAGTGGCCTACGGGTGGCGGTTCTGTCTTCAGGGCCTGAGACACAGAGCCAGCAGGGACGGGGCTCGAGCGGCAGGGGGCGTCCTGGTGACTGTGCCCAGCTTGTCTCGGGGCAGCTGGACTTCTTTCTTTCCTCCCTCCAGTTTTTAATGGGCCCTAAGGTACAGATAGAGGATGAGATGGTTGGATGGCATCACCGACTGGATGGACATGAGTAGGAGTAAACTCCAGGAGTTGGTGATGGACAGGGAGGCCTGGTGTGCTGCAGTCCATGGGGTCGCGAAGAGTCGGACACGACAGAGCGACTGAACTGAACTGAACTGAACTGAACTGAAGGTACTTTCAGAAGCAGTTAAGATTTTGCCCACATTTCAATACTGACCTCTGCTGCCAGATTTTCTATCAAAACCTGACCTAAGTCAAAGCTGCAGAAACCCTGAGCCCAAGGAGTAACCTTGACTGTTACCTTCTCCTGGGTGTGCTGAGGCTGCGTGGTGGGCTCTCTGTGCAAGGTTCTGGCAGGACTCAGGATAGAAGCGACGTTCACTGGCTCCCAGCACAGCTCTCCTCTTACCACTTCAAACTCCAAACAGCTTCCTGTATTTTAAAGAAAATTTAAATTATGAAAAAACTTGGGGAGGGAGGGTTTCAGCTCTCAAGGAAAGGAGAAGATTGAAAGTATCCAAAATGGTGGAGCCTTAAAAAAAAATCTTTTCAAAAATAATATATTACTGAACTTTCTGTTGAGGCATGGCTTATGGATTTCTTCCCTGTGGCATGTCAGTTTCACGAACGCAGATTTTCAGACCCTCCTTTCTGTGCGCTTTCTCACTGTGTGCAGCAGAGGCAGGAGTGCCCTCTGCCCGGAGGATGATTGGAACTGAGATATATTTGGGTTTTGTCTCACTCTGAACCTGAAGGCTGTATCTATATTGGGAGAATGTAACACCATAGCTATAGTCATTTACTCCCCCGAAACTGGGGGTGTTATTGCTCAGATTGTTTTCTCCAGTGAATAGGATCAGGGCTTTTTTTTCATTTAAAATGCAGACACATTGCCTTGAACAAACACAACGGTGCTGTTTCACACCCATGGAATTTACGGGGACGCACACATATCAGCTATTCAAGAATGTGTCTGCAAGATGCCACCGTAACCAAGTGAAAAGTGAAAACCTCAGACATCCAAGAGATATTTTATCAGCAAATGCTCAGCAACTGTTTGCCTCATTTAAAACCAAGCCAACTGGCTATTGAGTGGGGCTGGTTGAATCAACCCCGTGTTTTCCTGTGGCCCCCAAGAAGATGTAAATATTTTCCACTAGAAAGGGCTCCTATTCTATTGTATAAAGTGATGTGAGCCAGTTTTCCTTCAAATGTGATTCTCTGGGAAGAATAAAATTAAATAGAGAAAGAAGCCAGCTTCTCCCTCCTTGATTCTCATTCCGCCAGAACTCTGTGACTCAACATAGGATCCTGCTCCAATAGCCTTGAAGGCTCCTTCACAGAACCTGTCAGGGTTCGCCCTTCCTGCCAGCCGAACTCAGCTGATATCCTGTCAATACAATTATGGGGAGAGACTGTTTGGTTTGCTTCGCTGACAGCCTTGAATCTTCCGTTGCCCTAGAGAGGCAGGCGCGGTACAGGGATGGAATTTATTGAATTGAGCATCCTTAGAGAGTGCAAATGATCACGGCACCCGATTTTTTCATAATTTATCACTGACTTTGTTTTTCTGTGGGGGTTTATGTCACAAATAAGAAGTGCATGCGTTTGTAAGATAGAGTTACAGAATCACATCATTTGGGGGCTGGAAGGAGGCTTACAGCCATCTAGTCCAATTCTTTTTTTTGAGGATCTTAAGGCTCAGAGGAGGGAAGAGACTTGCCCAAGGCGCTACCCTGACCTGCTCACCAAAGTGGGGTGAGACTTACATCACCTGGCCTCCAGTCCTGAGCTCTTTTTGGCCACAATGCATGATTAGCTAATAAGTGACGACCCAGATTGGTTATGTATCTGTAGCACAGGCAGTCAAAAGATGTTCACCAATGAGTCTGATTCCATTATTGTTTCACTCAACATGACTTTCAGAGTGAACTCTACTAATTTCTTGGGATTTGTTCAGAGTCAAGAAATATTCACTGAATGTTTATGAAGTATTCAGCACCATGCTAAGCTCTGTTGAAGGCATAGAGGCAAATTCAGAGCTCAGCTTTTGCCTGCAAGGAGTTAATTATTCAGCTACAGAGATGGAATATATATATAAATATATATATAAAATTATTGTTGTTGTTTAGTCGCTGAGTCACGTCCAACTCTCTTGCAACCCCATACATTCCATATGTAGCTCGCCAGGCACCTCTGTGCACATATATATGTGTATTTCATATTTATGGCATATATATACATGTGGGTGTATTGTATATATGTGTATGTGTATATCTGTGTATACACCCTTCCCGCCAGCCGGACTCAGCTGATATCCTGTCAATACGATTATGGGGAGAGACTGTTTGGTTTGCTTCACTGACAATCTTGAATCTTCTGTCACTCTGGAGAGGCAGGCGAGGTCTCTTTGGTTTGCTTGGTATATGTGTATATACGTGTGTAACACATGTATATTTATGTGTGTGTGTGTTACTATTGTGTGTGATACACAGATAATAATAAGACAGACAATGTCATAGGTCACCCCTTGTCAGTTTCAAGTTTCTGCACTACCTGAAAGGGTTCAGATTTGGGAGGAGGAAACCCTGAGCAGGACTTGAGAGGCTTTATAAAGGAAAAGTCCTGAAACTGGACCTTGAAGGGTGAAAAGGTAGATTCTGGTCCTGGGGTGGAGGTGGAGACTAGGAGAAACCAAGCATTCTAGGGCTGTTTGATTCCACCCTCCTCAGATCCTGAGTGTTCACAGATTTCCACCCCAACCCCAACTGAGTTCTAGGTCCTCAGCCTTGGCACCACTGCTGGGATCGTAGTCATCGTCATCACGAGGAAGCATTTATTTAGAGCCAGTGTGTTCAAACTGGATGCTTGACAAAATTAGGCAGCCACACTAGGAACGTAACGTCTCTAAGAAGTATTGATGCTGGTGGACGTCAACGTGTAGGTAGAGACAGATGCAAACAAGATGGGCAGACCCACAGTCGGGGGAACATCCCCGTGCGGGTCAGTGTCTTTTTCATGTTCGAGGAAAGCGTGACAATGTTACATTCCGCTTCTGCACTGAAGACAATGTGCCTCTGATTGTTCAGATGCTTTTACATTCAATTTACAGAGTAACTGGGGAAAATACAGCATGGGGAAGGGGCTGAAATTCCACCACCGTCCTAATGACAGTCTCAGCCAGCTGGTGGGAAGCTTTTATTTTCCCAGGGAAAGCTGTGGGCTCATTCATCCCTGGAATTCTTTCTCTCTCAGTCCTTTTTTTCTTTTCTCTTCTTTTAAATCAAAACTTCTGGCTTCCTGGCACCCAGGCACATCCTTTAGTGAGCAGGGTGAGCGAGCAGGGGCTGTAGCAGAGCCCAGCCCTATGGCTGTTTCAGAAAGCAGACTTGCCCCCTCTCAGGCTTTTTACCGTCATGGTAGGGGTGCAGGTTTGGTGGGGGGAGGCAGCTCTGCTTGAGACCTGCCTTCCTCTTTGTCCCTCTACAGGAGGCCTTTGGCTCTCAAACTTCAGGACTTTGGGTTCCCCAGGATGAACCCAGCCCCTTTCTAAACGCTCAGATCGCTGGCAGTAAGGCTGTTCCTTTAGGAAGAATTCTGAGTCCCGTATGGACAAGTCAGCAGTCGTTTCCAGCACCTTCCAGAAACTTCCAGGCTCAAGTGCTGCTCACTCATAGAATTTAGGCCGTTTTTCCTGTATTTGAAAGACAGAGTTTTCTCGATTTAGGACTGGCCCTGTGGAAATTTCAAGCCCCTGTTTCCTATCGCAGTGGTTCTCAAATCGGCCATCTCTTTCTAGCAGCATGCGTTCTCATAAAGTGTCTCACTCAAACTGCTTGTTAAGAAAATGCACCTTATAAAAACCCCGAAAATGCACCTTTAACTGTTTAAAAAGTATAATGGGAAGGCAACTCAATTAAACGTGTTCTATATGGAGACCCTAACTTGTCAGGTATGATTTGAGTTGGTTTGTTTTGTTTGTGCTGGCCCTGAAGTGAATGAGTCACAGACTGAGGGGGTTGGAAGCAAGCTCAGACCTGGCTGGACTTTTGAGACTGGGTGATTCCGTTCCTGGAGGCCAGTGTGCAGAGCCATCGTCCAGCCCTGGGGACCTGGCTCTGTGAAACCCTAGGGTCCTCTGCTGGGCCGTCACTCCAGGACCCTCTGGCTGGCTGGGCAAAAACAAGCCAAGGTACGGTCACAATTGTACTGCATTTTGGTGGGTTTTAGCAGATATTGTGAGTGTTGTGTGCTTCTTGCCTGACTTGTATTAAATATTTGTAAAGAAAAAAGAGATGCGAGCATTTGTTGACTGTTGGTAACAATTCAACTTTAGAGAAATTGCCACCTGACTCCTTTCAAACACCAGAATTTGTGTGAACAAGGACTGTGAAAACAATTCCCGGCTACAGCTTGTGTTTTTGTATGATCACAAGAGATGCAGCTATAAGTTGGCTGCTCAAGCTGGAATAAAACTGCAGCCGCCACACTGGAGAGGAAGGCGGTGTGGATGGCAGGCTAGAGCCAGGCCGATCCCAGGGCGGGTTCTGTCTCAGCCGCTTTCTTGCTGTGCCATGTGTGAGGTTACTTACCTTTGAGCCTCAGTTTCCTCCCTGTAAAATGGGATGTTATAGTTAGCATCAGCCGTGGGGGAGTCATGAGGATTCGATGAGATGACTCATTAGAAAAGACCCTGATGCTGGGAATGATTAAGGGCAGGAGGAGAACGGGGAGACGGTAGGATGGTATGGTTGACTCAGTGGACATGAGTTTGGGCAAACTCCGGGAGATAGTGAAGGATAGGGAAGCCTGGCATGCTGCAGTTCATGGGGCTGCAAACAGCTGGACATAATTTAGTGACTGAACAGAGACAAATGAGATGACACGGCTGGGCCAGGCTCAGGAGGGCACTGAATAAGGGGGCACTTTGGTTATTTTCCATCATCCTGCTTCCAACACTTAAGTTCCTCAAAACAACCTTATTCTCATTAATCGACCTTCAGTAAATGTCCTTAGTCTGAACTACGAATGTATCATGAAACAGATCCACTCAGGGGCTTACTCTTTTCCCCTTTTGTGCTCTTTTTTTGGAAAATACCATTGCCCACCCTATCGGATGTATCGTAAAGCCGTGTATCCTGGAACAGATGGGTGCGCCCTGGCTAAGGATGAAGACAATCCTACTTCTAGCTCTCTTGAAGGTTCTTGGGCAAATGGCTTAATGTCTGAGCCTGTTTCCTCATTTGTAAAGTATGAGTGCCAATACTTACCTTGTTTGCTTCTCAAGGATGTAAGGAAGACAGATTTGAACAAGACACTATCTTACAGAAGAGGTTATGGCACTCTAGAAGCAGACCAGTGGTTCTCAACCTCGGGGGGCAGTCTGGCTCCCCAAAGAACATCCAGCCATGTCAGAAGAAGGCTTTTGGTTGTCCGAACTGGAAAGGGCGCTGCTAGTGGCTAGGAGCCAGGGGTGCCGTCCAACAATGCACAGGATGCCCGCCCCCACCACCCTAAGAAAGAAATCATCTCCCCAAGTACCAATAGTGCTGAGGCAGGGTTTCTCTAAAACCCTGAACCAGAAAACATCAACATGTGGGGATTCATTATTTAGTTCATCTGTGGTCCAGGGTCTCTTGAAAATTTAACACAAAGAAGATAGAAATGCGATGCTTTAGTTTAATTGCTTCTGTCCCCCAACTCCATTCATTTTATGGCCGTATAATTTCTTTTAATTTTTAAAAAGTTTTATTTATTGGCCATGTGGCACGTCTTGCAAGATCTTAGCTCCCGGACCATGAGAACCGTTGGAACTTTTATGGCCATTTAAAATCCCTTGCTTTCTTTTTTTAATTTAAAGATTAAAAAAAAAATTTGGACCACTTTTAAAGTCTTTACGGAATTTATTACAATGTGGTTTCTGTTTTATGCTTTGGTTTCTTGGCCATGAGGCATGTGGGATCTTAGCTCTCTGACCAAGGATTGAACCCACACCCCCTGCATTGGAAGGCAACATTCCAGCCACTGGACCACCAGGGAAGTCTCTCAAACCCCCCTCTTTGGCTCCATCTCCTTTCCCTTCGTTACAGGTTCCATTTGTTTGCTGGTTTCCGTCAGGGCTTGTCTATCTCCAGCCTCACCCACGCTGGAGTGAAAAAAAAAAAGCATCTCCAGCCATCCGCAGATGTGGCCCGGTAATTCATCAGCTCAACTGGTTAGCGTGGGGCAGTTTGTCGAGTGGCCACTGGCCACTGCGCACAGGCTCTGTCTCCCTGGCGCGTCGCCTGCCACCGGCTTGTGTCGGTTGCGTTTTTCTCAGCCATAGACTCATTTAAGATTTAAAATGGAATTGATTTGGTTCATCGGAAATTAAACTCCTGGTGGACCGGAGCTGCAGCCCAGCCCATACGCTCTTGTTGTGGCACTACCGACAACATTTCAGGGGAGCAGGTCAACGTGCTTTATAAAGAAAACAGCTGTATTTTTCCACCCAACAGTTTAAAGGCCCATCAGGGTTTGGTCAAGAAACTGACTGACATGGGTCAGTGAGCAGAAAGGTCAACATGAAGGGCACACGGGGGAGAATAGCTAACCAAGAGCATTGTAGAAAACACATAATGAGCCCAAAAAAGGGATTTTTTTGATCTTTTATATGAACCAAACAATACATATTGGTGGGGAGTGGGCGGGGGGTGGTGGGGAGGCCAATGAACCCAGAAGCGAACAAGATGAATTTCTTTGTGTGGATCAAAACCTTTTGTGTTTGTCCAGAAGAATGAAAGTGAAGACTCAGAAGCGCTTTGATTTAGAGGTAAAACATTCATGAGAGGCCACATCACTGCCAGGTGGCTGGCCCTTTGGAACCAATGGCACAACGTCCAAGCTCTCTAGCCACATCAGAGAAAAAGCCCAGCTAGCTGGCCAAAGCTCAGAGGCCGCGACCTCTCACAAAGATGCGGGCACCCCAAAAGCCACGGAGAGAGGCGATCTTATGGCCAGAGAGTTGCAGTTAAGGGAAATGGAAACTTTGCTGGCAGCTTTTTGGGTGAGTTTTGCTGGACCCTAGTCAGTTTGGCCATATTGCCGCCTAAAATGCTGTCCTAATGGTCCCGTTTAAGAGCTGCCTTCATGCATCCCCGTGGTATCCCACAGATCTTTAAGAACAGAGACACTGACTTTAAAACATTCGTTTTGGTGTGTGCTTGAAGCTGTCAGTGAACCCATCTGTCAATGAGCAAATATTTATTGCACACCTATAATGCACAAGGCACTGGTGGAAACAGGAAAGGTTTAAGGATTCGTTTCTAAGGAGTTTATGGTCCAGTCAGGGAGAGCTAGACTTGGTGCATTAAAACGACTCCTAAAAGTTATTAGAGGCGGAAGGAGGGGCGCTGAGAGGTGTATCTGAGGGTGAAGGCAGAGCAGTATTGGAGCACCCAGGGCAGCTCTGAGAGCCTGTGCACCTGGGCTGGGGCTGCGGGCTGGGTTGGATGCCAGTGGCTGGACAGGAGAGGAGGGGGCACCTGGGGAGGAGCTGGCCCGAGCAAGGGTCTGAAATGGATAAGAGTAGGTGCAGCCTTCACTCCGTGCTTGAATTAACAGAATTAACTGCATGTGTATCAGACACAGAGCTAGGCACCAAGGATACGGGGGTGGGGGAGGGGTGTAAACCAATCTGGTTATGGGCCTTGCTGTCACAGAGCTTCTCATAGAGAGAAACAGGCATTAAAATAAACAGCAAAGCCTGGCTGGGCTTCCCAGGTGATTCAGTGGTAAAGAATCTGCCTACCATTGCAGGAGACACAGGTTTGATCCCTGGCTTGGGAAGATCCCCTGGAGGAGGAAATGGCAACCCACTCCAGCATTCTTGTTGGGAGAATCCCATGGACAGGAGAGCCTGATGGGCTACAGTCCATGGGGTCACAAAGAGTTGGACATGACTGAGTGACTGAGCAAGCACTCTGTCTGGATGGATTTGTGTTTAGTGCCTGAGGGCAGCTGTGCCCGGATGGAGGGGTGTGAGGGAAGGTCTCCTAGACTGGATGACTTGAGCTGAATCTCGACACCAAGACGAGCCAGGAGAGGTAAGATGGGGGCAGGGGTAGAGAAAGGTAGGTATTGTGTGGCCTGCATCGTATGCAATTCGGGGATCTCTTTTTAAATAACAGAGTACAGGGACTTCCCTGGTGGTCCAGTGGTTTAGGGCTCAGTGCTTTCAAGGCAGGGATCCAGTTTCAGTCTGTGGTCTGAGAACTACGATCCTGCAACTTGCATGGTGAGGCAAAAAAAAAAATAATAATAATAATTAATTAAGAAGTGAAAAAGAAATAGTATAAAACTAAAAATGATGTTGGAAATGAGATCCAAGGCCTTGGAAGGAGCCATGTGCAAAGAAGGGCCCTGAAGTCTAAGCTTCATTAGTTTCAGGGTGAATCAAATTTGGACTGAGGGAAACTTTCTGGGAAAAAGGAGGGCATGTTCATGGGGAGGTGGAAGGGGGGAAAATGCACTGATTTGTCAGAGTTGAGCATCCTCAGTTCCTCTTCAGGCTATGTGTCATCCATCCATCATCCATCCACCCGTCCATCCACCCATCCATCCACCCATCCATCCACCCATCCAGCCACCCATCCATCCAGCCACCCATCCATCCATCTATCCATCCACCCATCCATCCTTCCACCCATCCATCCTTCCACCCATCCATCCATCCATCCACCCATCCATCCCTCCATCCACCCGTCCATCCATCATCCACCCATCCATCCACCATCCATCCATCCATCCATCCATCCATCCATCAACCCACACATGCATCCATCATCCATCCACCCACCCATCCAATCATCCACTCATCCGCCCATCCATCCATCCACCTACCCATCCATCCATCCATCCACCCACCCATCCATTCATCATCCATCCACCCATCTACCCATCCGCCCGTCTACCCATCCACCCATCTACCCATCTATCCATCCACCCATCCACCCATCCATCCATCCATCCATCCATCCACCCATCCATTCATCCATCCGTCTACCCACCCATCCATCCATCCATCCATTATCCATCCATCCACTCACCCATCCATCCAGCCATCATCCATCTATCCATCCATCCATCCATTCATCCATCCACCCATCCATCCATCCATCCACCCATCCATTCATCCATCCATCTACCCACCCATCCATCCATCCATCCATTATCCATCCATCCACTCACCCATCCATCCAGCCATCATCCATCTATCCATCCATCCATCCATTCATCCATCCACCCATCCATCCATCCATCCAACCACCCATCTACCCATCCATCCATCCATCATCCATCCATTCACTCATCCACCCATCCATCCATCCACCCATCCATCCATCCATCCACACACCCATCCATCCATCATCCATCCACCCATCTACCCATCTACCCATCCACCCATCTACCCATCCACCCATTTACCCACCCATCCATCCATCCATCCACCCATCTATCCATCTATCCATCCACCCATCCATCCACCCATCTATCCATCTATCCATCCACCCATCCATCCACCCATCCTTCCACCCATCCACCCATCTATCCATCCACCCATCCATCCATTCACTCATCCACCCATCCATCCATCCACCCATCCATCCATCATCCACCCATCTACCCATCCATCCATCCACCCATCCACCCATCCATCCATCCACCCATCCATCCACCCATCCATCCATTCACTCATCCTTCCATTCATCCATCCACCCATCTACCCATCCACCCATCCACCCATCCATTCATCCATCCATCCACCCACCCATCCATCCAATCATCCATCCACCCATCCATCCATCATCCATCCATCCATCCATCCATCATCCACCCACCCATCCATCCATCCATCCATCCACCCACCCATCCATCCAATCATCCATTCACCCATCCATCCATCATCCATCCATCATCCATTCATTCAGTACTACATACTTCCTCTGGACCAGACACTCCAGGCCCCAGAGCCACAGTCATGAGCTCTCAGTTTCCTGCACACTCTTGCCCAGAAACCTTGGGCAAGTCCCTGGAATGTCCCAAAGCCTTGGTTTCTGCACACCTGAATGGCTTTCTCCCTGAGAACCATCTGGAGCCTACCTTTCATTTGCTCTTTTGACATTTTGCAAAATGTTTATCAAGGAGCTATTGGGTGCCAGGCAACATGCTGGGCCTGGAGGGACCTCTGTGGACAGGAGAGCCTGAGTTCCTGTCTGAAGGCAGCGCACAGCCCTGGTGAAGACAGTGCGTGCGTGTGTGCTAAGTCGCTTCAGTCGTGTCTGACTCTTTGCGACCCTATGGACTGTAGCCCACCAAGCTTCTCTGTCCATGGGATTCACCAGACAAGAATACTGGAGTGGGTTGCCATGCCTTCCTCCAGGGGATCTTCCCGACCCAGGGATGGAACCCTCATCTCTTAGGTCTCCTGCACTTGGCAAGCTTCTGTACCACTAGTGCCATTTGGGAAGCCCCTGGTGAAGGCAGACAATAGGGCAACTCCCTCTTCCCTAGGGATAAGCACCGTGGTGGCGGTTGCAGTGTCAGGAGGCTAAAGTCCAAGCCCAGGGACGCGACATCTCATCCCAACCTCCTGGAATGAGTGGAGTGGACAGTTACTGGGTGCTGGCCAGAGTGTGGGTGTGTCTGTGTTTGGGTGGGTGGTGGGTAGAGACTGTTCCAGACAAAATAAGTGGTTTCATGCCTCCAGGGCAAGGAGAAACTTGGAACTCAGAAAGCTGCAGGGAAGCAAAAGCTGAGGGGAGCCTGGATGGGGAGTGAGGCCAGATAAAGTGGGGCTCCCGGTTGGATCTGAGAGCTGCAGGGGCCAAAGCAAGTAGGATAAACAAGACTGAGAACAGAAGGTGAGAGACAAATCCAGACATCAACAGTAGGTCTAAGTGCCAGCCTCCCCCCACGCCCACCCCCAGTGCTCCTGGGGGCAGAGGGACCCATGCCTGGCTGCGGGATGCTGTAGGTGGACTGGAGGACTCGTCACGAGCCCTTCTCTGCTGGGACAGATGTGGTCATTGTAGCCTGGGACCCTGCCAGGCTGCATGTTTGGAGCACCGTGGGTGGGATGAGCAACGTGATGGTTTAGGGTTAGTGCCTGGGATTTGTTTACTTTTTGCAAGTTAAACAAGCCCCCTGGTCCGTCATGCTCTGAATTTTCCCCACATCATTTGAGTGAGCCTGTTGGGGCGATTCTGAGGGATCTCTTAGGACTGAACGCCGGGCTTCGTGTCTGCCTCCAAAACCTTTATAAACTGTCACTTAAGACTTTGCTCTCTTTGTAGGCATGCGGTGGGCATAAATCTGGAGGTTTAAGCAAGTCTTTCAGAAACTCCCCTTCTAAAAGGAAAGTGTCTGTCTGGTGTTTCTGAAACCTCCATCTTTGCTTTGACAGTAGCGCGGTCCTCTGGTGGCAGGTCCTCCCAGGATCACCTGGCAGGACTCTCGTGGGCCTGACTTCTCCTGGAGAGGGAGTGTGTGTGGAGGTGGAGGCCTAGAGTCTGGGTTTCCAGACAGTTCCTGGCTGGTGACCTGTTTGGCCAGCTGATGCTCTCCTGAGGCAGCTGACAGCAGTTGTACTTCGTGGAGCCCACTGTGTACCAGGCACTGTCTGCTGGCCCTTCTTAGGCATCACCTCCCTAAAATCTTGGCCACAATTCTAAAAATGTGGGATTACCATCATTCCCATTTTACAGGTGGGAAAGCTGAGTCTCAGAGCGGTTTCACAAGTTGCCCACAGTCATCCAGCACATTGGTGGGGGTGCCAGGCTTTGAGAGGTCTGGGACTCTGTAGCCTGAGGTTCCAACCACTGGACTAATCAAAAGAACTTGGTGACATCCACAGCCCTCATTGTTAAATATCTGCTAAGTGCCAGACTTTTGGGTCTATGATCTCAACTCGATCTATGAGAGAGAAAAATCTAATCCATCTACATCTGTGTGTGCGTGCATGCTAAGTCGCTTCAGTCATGTCCAACTCTCTGTGGCCCTATGGACCATAGCCCATCAGGCTCCTCTGTCCATGGGATTCTCTAGACAAGAATACTGGACTGGGTTTCCATACCCTTCTCCAGGAGATCTTCCCGACCCAGGGACTGACCTCGCCTTTCTTGCATCTCCTGCATTGGCAGGCGGGTTCTTTACCACTAGTGCCACCTGGGAAGCCCCCATCTACACCTATACCTGTCTGAAAGGTCAACGTCAGACCCAGGTGTGTTTTCTGTTCTCAAGGAGCTTACAGTCTACTTGGGCACGTTTGCCACACCAGACGCACACACACACACACACACACACACACACACTCCTTAGAAGTTGCTGCACTTCTAAGGCTGAAACCTATAGGGCCCGTGTGACTCAGACCTACAAGACAGACAAAACAGGAGGAGGCCCCGTGGCCTGGAGTGGTCCAGAAAAGCCTGTTGGAGCTTCTGGATGACCAAGCGGGACTCAGGGAACTGAGAGGAGAAAGCTGAGCATTTTAGATGTAGAAGATGACCAGACAGGGTGAGAGACTGGATGCCATGAGCTTGGGTGTGTTTGGAGGGAAAGTCTGGAGGGGGTGTGATAGGAAGAAGGGAAGGAGGGACTGATGCTGGGTGGCTTAAGGTAAAGCCTGCCCTTTCAGCATGGCAACCCACTCCAGTATTTTTGCCAGGAAAATCCCACGGACAGAGCAGGCTGGTGGGCTACAGTCCGTGAGGATCACGCAACAGTCGGACGCCACTGAGCACGCTAGCGCGCACATATGGTCTCAAGAAGAGACAAGACAGAGAGAGAACAGGGGCATGGACACTTGGTTTCCCACGGACGCCTGGAGTTTATGTTACTCTAAACGTGTGCGTCTGCGGGCCAGGGAGCTAGGAGCTCTGGGGGGTGGGGGGCTGGGGCTCACCAGAATGGCCCCCCTTTCAACGGGCAGGCCTCCCCTCCTCCTCTCCCACCCACCGCCGTTCCCTCCCCGCCCCCCTAATCAGAGAGAGCAAATTGTCATCAGATTAGCGCCAGCAAAGAAAAGCACAGCCCTGCTCACCCCCGCGGTTCGTTAGCATTTAGATAGACTGGGACAGGGTCCCACACAATGGGCATCAAAGCCTGGCTCGGGCGGGCGGCAGGGCGGATTAATTCCTTTAACCAACAGGCCCGGGCTGGCCCTCACTCATTACCCTGCCTTGTCCGAGTGGCTGTTCGATTCGATTGAAGATTACGCCATTTAGGCCCTTCCCTTGTCTTCTGCCGAAACCCAGGGCTATTCAATTGCACATTCTCGTGCTGCCCCGTCAATACTCAGCGGCCTGAGGTTCTAATTCTGCTTCATTTAAACTTCATCAACTTTTCCAATCAAGTGGAAGGATCCGAAATAGGCTCTGTGAGCAGAAAGGCCCCAGCTTCCCTTTGTCAGATAATTTATTCTGCTTTCCCATCCCCTCCCCGCCTCCTTCTTTCTCTCTCCAGCCTTGCTTCCACCCTCCCAGGGTCCCCCCTCCCTTTCTTTATCCCAATGCTGAAAATGAGATTACAGTATTTAAATGACTATGATAATCAATCTAGGGACCCGGAGCTGAGATTGAGGTTAATTTTTCTTAGCAGAACAAAGAAGCGTGATGCCTTTGGGGACGTGAAGGTGCAATCTGGGTTTCTTGCTCATGTGTTTTTCTTTCCCCCCCTGCAATTGCAGTTTTAGGAGTCTTTTCTTGTTACTAACTAGGCGCCAAGTGTGATTTTGAATGGGCGGCAGCCCCGAAGAGAGCAGAAATGTAATTTCGAGCTGATAAACAGCTAACGGCCTTCAATCAACAATTTTAATAGGAAGAAAAAGGCACTTATATGATATGAGTACAGATCTAATGAAAGGGTGATCATTTACCTTATTTATTTTTAAACACACCAGGAATACTTTCCCACTACGTCGGAACTAGTAATTGCAGCCATGCAGTCCACCCATGAACCTCTGGATGAGGAGTCCTGTCACTCCGTCCATCTTCTCCCCGGCAGTTTGTGCCGCTATAAAAGTTAGGATTTTGTCATGTTTTGGCTAATTGGAAGCAGGGTCATTATACCATTGAACATCGACATGAAAGTGACTTGTTCAATTGTTACCTGAAGCATTCAAAGCTGGCCAGTCATTCTGCTGCTACCCGCTTCCCCCCACCCCTCCCCAGCCCAGCTTCTAAAACCGAGAGCATCAGAATATGCATATTTCTTTGTTTCCCTTTGCTGTCTTGTCAGAGCTGTTTTACATGCTGCCACCCAATGTTATCTTTTATTTGTGTCAGGAGAAAGGATTTGACAAGTTCAGTATACAATGTTCATTTGGCAAGGCAAATTTTTCATGCCAATTTTGAGGAGGAAATGAAACTATCTTTCAACAGAATGAGCACCATCATTTTTGGACAGACTTATTATGAGAGAGAGGAGTCGCAAAACTTTATTTCCTTGCATGATCCTGAAAAGTCTAATCCATTTTTTAAAAAGTAGGATTGGGTTTCCACCTGCAACCCTAGCTGGGGGGAAATAAGAAAACACCCATAACATCTTCAAACAGGCACATCTCATGTTCTGTTTCCCTCCCTGCGCCCCTCAAGCTATTAATCGGCTGGAATAAATTGTTCCTCTTCTCTGTTATAATGAGTTTGTTTCAGACTCTTTAAACTGTGGGTGAATCTCTGACAGTTATTTACATTTGCAAAGCAAAATATTTAATAACCGCCATTGTCTGAAGGAGAGAACGAGAAACCATAAGCAACCCTATCTGTGAAGAGTGGACCCCCCGGACCCCCAGATCCAGGCTCCATCACTGTGTACCTAAAGAAGAAGCCTCTCTCACCCTCTGTGCTACCAAATTCATTGGGGGCAGTGGTTTATGGCGACATTTTTCTTTCTTAAAGCAAATATTGACTCACTGCGGGGAAATTAAAACTCCATTAGGCATCGCTACATTGTACAGCAGCCTGCATTACAGCAGTCAAGCTGCTATTAATTGGTTTCTTCCGCAGGAATAATTCAGGCAGGGCAGAGGGAAAGGGGAGAGAGAAGATGGATCTAAGCCATAATTTCTTAAAATGACATCATCTAAATCCACCCAGGTGATCATTATGTGGTCATTAATCTAAATATAAAGAAGACACTCCCTAATAAGACAATGAATTTATCAATACATAAAGCCTGCAGTGGAGTTAGTGCCAGGCTGGGGAGAGTAGGTGTTAAGACACACGTGGGCCAGCCTCAACCCGGTTTGGGCAGCTCAGGACCGACTGCTCGGAGCATGAGGAGTTCTGACTCTTGCACGTGGGCGTAAGATGCCTCCCAGCCTGTCCACTGCTCTCTTCCCAACGTGAGAGCTCTGCTTTTCTGTACCTTTGCCCTTTCCTCTGGAGCCCAGCCCCAATCCCATCTGCTCCATCATGACCTCTCTGGTCATTATTGGGTCTAGTGATCTTGCCCTCTGCTTTGGATGACCAGGGCTGGTAGGGCAAAACATGACCGCGACTGAGGTGGCTTAAAAGCAGAAATTCATTGCCTCACAGTCTGGAGGTTGGAAATCCGGGATCAAGGTGTCAGCTCAGCCTTGAAACCTTGGATCAAAAATCAGAGGCTGGTTCTTTCTGAGGGCCACTTGGGAAGGATCTGTTATAGGATTCTTTCTCTTAAAGTAGGCCATCTCCATGTCTACACAGCATTCCCCCTGCATGCGTGTCTATTTCTAAATCCATGCCCCCTTTTCGGTCATGCCCATTGACTTTTCGGGTCTTAGTTCCCTGACCGGCAGTTGAACCTGGGTTCACAGCCGTGAAAGCATAGAGTCTCAACTGCTGGGCCTCCAGGGAATTCTCCTAATTTCCCTTTTCTCTCAGGACATCAGTCATTTTGGATTAGGGGCCCACCCTAGGTTCATTATGATCTCATTTTAACTAATTACCTTTGCAATGACCCTATGGTCAAATCAGGTCACATTCTGAGGTCCTGAGGTTAGGACTTCAACATGTAACACCTTTGGGCCTGAGTTCTAGTCCCTGGTCCATGAATTGTGGTAAGGATAATATGACCATCAGTAGAGGGGCCTCCTTTGTGTTGGACTTGACAGGCTGGTATGTTGGTGGGTGTGGCAAGCATGTAGAACTCTGTCGTCTCTTCTCCAGTGTGGCGTGGACACCATTCATAGGACTATCATGGTGATCTTATGCCATCTATGGTATTTTTGCCTCATTATTGGTATTTAATCCTTAAGCACAACTAATGTGGATCACTAACAATCTGTATGGTTTTTCCAGTAGTCATGTATGGATGTGGGAGTTGGACTATAAAGAAAGCTGAGGACTGAAGAATTGATGCTTTTGAACTGTGGTGTTGGAGAAGACTCTTGCAAGTCCCTTGGACTGCAAGGAGATCCAACCAGTCCCTCCTAAAGGAGATCAGTCCTGGGTGTTCATTGGAAGGACTGATGTTGAAGCTGAAGCTCCAATACTCTGGCCACCTGATGCAAACAACTGACTCATTTGAAAAGACCCTGATGCTGGGAAAGAGTGAGGGCAGGAGGAGAAGGGGACGACAGAGGATGAGATGGTTGGAGGGCATCACCAACTCAATGGACATGAGTTTGAGCTAACTCTGGGAGATAGTGAAGGACAGGGAAGGCTGGCGTGCTGCAGTCCACTAACTTAGTGACTGAACGACATCAAATGGGGAGCCAGTGAAGGCTGTTGAGCAGTGAAGCAGTGATCGGGACTGGAGGTGGAAGGGTGTGTTGGATTGGCATTGGAAAGGCCCTTCTGGCTACAGTGTGGAGAATGGACTGCAGAGCACCCAGGGTGACCACAGGGAGATCCACTGGGACGCTTATGAAGTCATGCAGGTGAGAGAGAGTCCTTGAATGAGGATGGAGGAGATGGAGACGGGTGGGCACATCGGAGGGAGATTGGGACGCAGACCTCGCGGGACTTCGTGATGCGCGATGCGTGAGTGCACGGGGATGAGGGGGAAGGAAGTGTGAGGAGTTTGGTGGGAAGGTCACAGGTTTGCTTTTGGGTGCTTCTTGTGGGCAGATATCTATCTCTTGGTAAGTGTCTGATGATCAGTAGGTTTCTGGGTACTCTCTGGACCTGACTTCGGTTATATCCCCACCTACAGCTCCCTGCACATCCCCATCTGTGTCTCCTCCTGTAAGTCCCCACATTCCTACCCTCTGCCTGTTCGCCGTACCGCTTGCTGCTCCTACACGTTCTTTAAGACTCAGTTTAAGAAGCTTCTCCTGGAAAGTGATTCTTTATCGCCAGTGCTTTCTGTGCGTCTCTCTCACTTTATACTCTGTGGAAATTGTCCCTTTCTGGGGACTCTACCTGCACTCTACCTGCAGTGACTTGTGAGTGAATCTAGGCAAGGACTGTGTCTTTTTCATTGCTTTAGTTCAGGTTCTTAGCCAGCATTTGGCACATCATGGGCACTCTGTACGGTCTCTCGAATAAACGAACAGATGACTATAGAAGAAAATGAATGAGTGAGTGTACTGGGGGCTTAGAGGCGTCTGCTGACAGGCTACGGGAGGTGTTGCAGCAAACAGGGGTCACAGGCACTGGTGGCCCGGGTTTCGCTTGTTTGTTTTTTGTTCTTGTTTTGTTTGGCTGACTCTGTGACCCCATGGACTGCAGCACACCAGGCTTCCCTGCCCTTCACTATCTCCCAGAGCTTGCTCAAACCCACGTCCATTGAGTCAGTGATACCATGCAACCATCTCATCCTCTGTCACGCCACCTTGTGCTCCTGCCCTCCGTCTTTCCCAGCATCAGGGTCATTTCCAGTGAATTGGCTCTTCCCATCAGGTGGCCAAAGTATTGGCGCTTTAGGACTCTTCTCCATGTTTATGCTCCAATAATATTAACTCTAATTGCACAGGCTGCTCTCTGTGCCTGGAACAGCTTCTTTACTCTTTTCGCGGGCTAGAAAAAGTGCACTCTCATCCCCAAAGTCTCAATCCAAAGAGTACCTTTTCTTCTCTGACTCCCTCTGTGACCTGAACACTGCCTGTGTGTTCTTTGTGCACAGTTTCATGGTGGGAATCACCTTGATGTGCTGTAGTCCTTGGGCCAGAGATTGCTCCTTTTAATCTCTATATTCTTAGAAGCTTGTACAGGGCCTGGCCTATAACAGGTGCTCAATAAATGGCTGTTAGTTGAAGGGATGAATGAATGACAAGCTGGGTGACTTTGCATGTATTATTTTTTTTCCCCTTCTCATTTTCAAGAGTTTGAATTTTTTCTTTGGCTATACTAGTTTTTTTTTTTTTTTTTTCAAGAAAAAATAGATATGTTGTCCTTTGATATCTCTTAGGGAGTGAATCACAATTCTTAACAAGCATCTTCTATTTGCTTTATTAACTCCATTTTCTCAAGTGTGAGTTTTGTTTGTCTCCCTTCTTTCTTGGTAATGTTTTTTCTCAGCTATTTGGCTCCTCTTCGTTGTGCAGAACATTTATATTTCCTATTCCTTAAATACTCGTACACGCAAGTTTTGTCTCTTTCTTGTGGCCTACCTCTGGTGATTGCTGGGGAAGAGTTGGATATATTGGGATGAACTGGTGGTTTTTCTTCTGGGCGAGACCCTACTTTGGGGAATAAGGAGCCTTCCGTCCTCCTCCCCACACTCACTGCTTCAGTCTGGGCACAGGTGTTGCCGTTGCTGTCTGCCTAGTGGAACCTTGGAAACGGAAAGGCTGAGCCAACCTGCTTGTTCCAAAAACAGCTCCTCAGATAGGCCCTGACTAGTGCTCCAGAGACATTCCTTTCCTGTGTGTTTGATCTGGACTTGACCTTCTCCTGAACACTCCCTGACTCTACCGTATCATTTCCCACACTTGTTTCTGGTGATGGTTTCCTCTGGTTTTGCTGTCTGTATTTCTAATCCTGTCTGATTTTGACCATTTGGAATTTTCTCAAAAGTCCTGGTCCCTTGATAGAGTTCTTTCTTGTTTTCCTACACTATTTTGGGTTTTTCCTTGTGTAACATACTTTCTTTATCCTTTCATGATCTTTTAGGAGAGTAGGAAGGTAGATATACACGCTCAGTCCACCGTTTGGGACCAATCTTGTTTCTTTTTCCTAAGATTTCGCAGGCATTACATCTCATGATATGTTGTGAAGGAGTAATCCATATCATAGCCTAAAGATAGTTATGTTTATCTTTTAAACAGAACTTGAGAAGGCATCCTTGGTGCCTCAGTGGTAAAGAATCCACCAGCCAATGCAGGAGACATAGGGATCTTCCCTAATCTGGGAAGATCCCACATGTCTCGGAGCAACTAAGCCTGAGCACCACAAGTACTGAACCTGTGCTCCAGAGCCTGTGCTCCCCAACAAGAGAAGCCCGTGCATGAGAAGCGCACACGCTGTGGCGGAGGGGAGGAGCCCCCCTCTCGGCAAGGAGAGGAAAGCCCAGGTAGCGGTGGAGCCCCAACACAGCTGGAAAATAAACAAATACACTCATATAAAAAAGAGCTTCAGAGATTACCTTAGCATCTACCCATAAGTTAAACACAGCAAAGAGTATCTCCACTTCCCCCCACCCCCACCCATGACTGGAGTTACCCTTTGAAAATTCCTTCCTTGCTGTGATCTGAAGAAAACCTTCTTCCTTCCAGACTTCCAAGATAGTGGAAAAATCTCAACAGGATTTGTTCTCTCATTTGAGGCACCTGGGGTCTCAGTTAGTGTGTCAGAAGGAGGAGGCAACATATTTTTAAGTCATTTTTATCTAGTAGCAGTTGCCAACAAAGGTCCGTCTAGTCAAGGCTATGGTTTTTCCAGTGGTCATGTATGGATGTGAGAGTTGGACTGTGAAGAAGGCTGAGCACTGAAGAATTGATGCTTTTAAACTGTGGTGTTGGAGAAGACTCTTGAGAGTCCCTTGGACAGCAAGGAGATCCAGCCAGTCCATCCTAAAGATCAGTCCTGGGTGTTCATTGGAAGGACTGATGTTGAAGCTGAAACTCCAATACTTTGGCCAACTGATGTGAAGAGGTGACTCATTTGAAAAGACCCTGTTGCTGGGAAAGATTGAATGTGGGAGGAGAAGGGGGCGACAGAGGATGAGATGGTTGGATGGCATCACCGACTCGATGGACATGAGTTTGAGTGAATTCTGGGAGTTGGTGATGAACCAGGGGGGCCTGGCGTTCTGCAGTCCATGGGATTGCAGAGTCGGACATGCCTGAGTGACTGAACTGAGCTGAACTGAGTAGAGATCTTGTTCTTCTTCTGGTCGTGACCTAGTAAGCTCCTACCAGACCAACTCTCTTAGAGACAACATTTATAAACTCCAGGTGAAATTATTTATGAAAACTACCCAGGGCTCCGGAAAGGCTCTGAGCACGGGTAGATACTATGCTATGAGCAGGCAGATGGGTGTGTTGACACATGAAGAAGGAAAGATCAGAGAGTCTTGCCTTATTACCTCCATGAGGATGGATACCCCGAGATGCCGAGAACTAGTTGGTGCCCGCCTGTGGGCACGTCTCCTTGCTGCTGCCTGGGGGGCTGCTTCTCTGTCTCCCCCTGCCTCCAGTTCTCCTGTGGCTTTTCCTCTGCCAGCTCCAAGTCCTTGCCGTCGAGAAGCTTTTCAGACTCTATCCCCATCCTGAGATGTTTTGTCTGCTCACCCCGCCCTTGCCTCCGAAATATCCTGAGTGCATTTCTGGCCTCGCTCTTCAGTTCAGTTCAGTTCAGTCGCTCAGTCGTGTCCGACTCTTTGCAACCCCATGAATCGCAGCACACCAGGCCTCCCTGTCCATCACCATCTCCCGGAGTTCACTCAGACTCACGTCCATCGAGTCAGTGATGCCATCCGGCCATCTCATCCTGGGTCGTCCCCTTCTCCTCCTGCCCCCAATCCTTCCCAGCATCAGAGTCTTTTCCAATGAGTCAACTCTTCGCATGAGGTGGCCAAAGTACTGGAACTTCAGCTTTAGCATCATTCCTTCCAAAGAAATCTCAGGGCTGATCTCCTTCAGAATGGACTGGTTGGATCTCCTTGCAGTCCAAGGGACCCTCAAGAGTCTTCTCCAACACCACAGTTCAAAAGCATCCATTCTTTGGCACTCAGCCTTCTTCACAGTCCAACTCTCACATCCATACACGACCACAGGAAAAACCATAGCCTTGACTAGCCGGACCTTAGTCGGCAAAGTAATGTCTCTGCTTTTGAATATACTATCTAGGTTGGTCATAACTTTTCTTCCAAGGAGTAAGCGTCTTTTAATTTCATGGCTGCAGTCACCATCTGCAGTGATTTTGGAGCCCCCCAAAATTAAGTCTGACACTGTTTCTGCTGTTTCCCCATCTATTTCTCATGAAGTGATGGGACCAGATGCCATGATCTTCGTTTTCTGAATGTTGAGCTTTAAGCCAACTTTTTCACTCTCCTCTTTCACTTTCATCAAGAGGCTTTTTAGCTCCTCTTCACTTTCTGGCCTTGCTCTTAGCACATGTATTTAAAATGTCTATTCTTGTGGGCCCATTCCTTGCCAGCAGGAATTCATCTTTTCATCCCCAGCGCCTGCAGTACTCGGCATAAAGTAGGTGCTCAATAAATGTTTGTTGCACGAGTGAATAAATAAATGGTTTAATGAGAGCCTGGGATACTGTCTCCTGGTAAATAGTAATCTTGGCATGTCTATGAGCGTCTAGATTTATTTTTCAATTCAATATCAAGACGCTTTCATTTTAAGATTTAAAGACAGACTGTTCTCCGTGAAAGAAAACATAGCTGTGTGCACAGGTGGCTGAAAGCTATGAATCTGCAATTTGACCTCGTGGAGAAGCAAAATAGTGTAGAACTTGGCATCAACGAAATGCAATCAATATCAGCATGAGTGTTATCAAGCCCCTAAGTCCCTAAAAGCAGTGGGAATGCATATATGAGTCTGATGGGGGCCTGGGGAATGTTTCTGGTCAGCCTTTTGGTTTGAGCATCTAACGAGTAAATCCAGTGGGGGACTTTGCAGCCTTGATCCCATTGAGCATGGCCGTTTTGTCAGATGTGCCTCTGTCTGGGCAGCCCGGGGCACAAAAGGGGAAAAGAGGAACACATGGCTGGTCCCAAACTAGAAAGAGCTTTCCTGTGAGAGGATATTGAGCTGTTTGATAAAGCCCAATATTACGCTTGATTTATGCTTGAATGCTCTAGTGAAAGAACATTGTTCCAGGGCACTTACCCCAGACTGGGGTGGATCCGCTCTCTGCTGTCGCCTTCTGAGGTGGCACTGTGGGCTGTAATGATTTGTATTGTATTTATCAGCTGACAGGGTAATCCTGGGAACAGCAGGGGGGCAGGCAACCGAGGCCGACTTCTCAACCCTGCTAATTAAAACAATCCTTCCTCTCCCCATGAAGGCTAATGAGACAGAAAGAGAGCAGGCTAATGAAAATGTCACCACGAGATTGCCCACTCATTTTATTTATTAACTTAATGCCGTCACTCCCATTTTGGGGTCCTGCGAGAGAGAGAGAGAGATTTTTCAAATATCTGCTCGAAGACCCCTCCTGACGCATCACCGCTCTGCATAATGTGAGCACTCACCAAGCACGTCCATCGTGGTCATTGTTCCATCACTGAGTCGTGTCCAGCTCTCTGTGACCCCATGGACTGTAGCCCGCCAGGCTCCTCTGTCCATGGGATTCTCAGGCAAGAATACTGCAGTGAGCTGCCGTTTCCTTCTCTGGGGGATCTTCCCAACCCAGGGATGGAACCCGACTCTTCTGCATTGCAGGCAGATTCTTTACGACTAAGTCACCTGGAGGCACAGGCTAATTAGTGGTCTGAAATTTTATGTCCAGTTGTCAATAAATGACACTATTCTAGGAAGAGGGGTTTGCCTGTGTTCGCTTTGCACAAAATAAAAATGAATCTGAATCCCTTTTCAGCATATTCCCCTTCTCAAATCCAAGAGGACAGTTTGTTTATGAAAGCCTTGACCCCCTTGGGGTGAGTGGCCAGTGAAGCTGGAGGAACCCCAAGGACACCGAGTGCTGTTTAGAGAGATAAGTTCACTGCACTCGAGCAGATTTAACATTGATCCCATCAAGCACGTGTTTCCGCCAAGATGGCAGAATTCAATTAATATCGTTATTTAATGGAGCCCAGCATGACCTGACCTGTCAATACCTTGAGGGCACCCCAGGGCCCTCCTGGTTCATTTCTATCCCCTAAATACTTGGTGATTTCAACTGATGACTTCATTAGCACCCACTGTCTATAAGACAGATGGAAAAAGGAAGAGAGTCTTCACCTTGGCATAGATTCCATCAAGTGGGGTTTTTATGCAGGGGAACCTGAGTTTTTTTGTTACTAGAGGGTATTTGTACAACAAGTGGACTGTGAGGTTTGGGGTCACCCACTCATCAGCAGCAAGTGCTCATTCCCAGAGAGAAGCCAGGCAGTGAAGAGAGGAGAGTCTGGTTATGGATTCGCTGGGTGTGTTCATTTCCTCCAGCTACCAAAACGAGCTGTCTCACCCTGGATGGCTTGAGACGACAGAGGTAGATTCCCTCACAGTTCTGGAGACCAGAGGTCGGAAGTTACAGTGTTGCTCTGAGAATCCTTGCAGCCTCTGGTGGCTCAGGTATTATATGACTTGGTTTGTGACCCAATCATATCAGTCTTAGCCTCCATGGTCACATGACCTTCTCCTCTGTGTCTGTCTTTTCCTAGTCTTTAAAAAGATATTTATTTATGTACTTATTTGGCTGTGCCAGGGCTCAGCTGTAGCATGTGGGATCTGTAGTTGCAGCCTATGGAAACTAATTCCATGACCAGGGATTGAACCTGGGCCCCTTGCATTGGGAGCACAGTCTCAGCCACTGAGCCATCAGGGCAGTCTCTTCCTAGTCTTTTCTTGTAAGGACACTTTTCATTCGATTTAGGCCCCACCCCCTAAATCTCATCTCAAGAGCCTTCATTTAATTACATCTGTAAAGACCCATTTTCCAGGTAAGGTCATGCTCACAAGCTCTGAGGACATGTCTTTCTAAGGGACACTATTCAATGCAGTGTAGCAGGGTTGGACCAAATAAAGCTGAGTTGGTCAGTTGGTCCGAGTCTATTAAAGGAGCATTTCTTGTTCTTGCATCAAAAAAGAATTTGCCCCTCTACTTCTTTTTTCATGGCATGAAGATATATGCAGACTGATTGCTATAGAAAGAACACCCAGAAAAGAATACAACTTTTTAAAGACGTCAGTCACCATCTTTTTAAATGTAGTTTCTTTCTTTCTTTCTTTATGACTGTGCTGGGTCTTTGCTGCTGGGGGGAGTTTTCTCTAGTTGCAGCAGGAGGGGCTGCTTTCTAGCTCTAACACGTGGGCTTCTCAGCGCAGTGCCTCCTCTCACTGTGGAGCACGGGCTCGAGGGCGCAAGGGCTCAGTAGTTGCAGCTGCCAGGCTCTAGATCACAGGCTCAATAGCTGAGACAAGGAACTTGGTTTCTCTGCAGCGCGTGGGGTCTTCCCCGATCAGGGATTGAACCTGTGTCTCCTGCACTGGCAGGCAGGTTCTTTACCCCTGAGCCAGCAGGGAAGTCTGATCACCACCTTTTTATTTCCATCATTCTATATTTCTTTTATTGAAATATATATTTCTTTTATTGACGTATATTCTATATCTCTTTTATTATGTATATATAAAGTGAAGTACAGTTGGTTAACAGTGTTGTGTTTCAGGTGTACAGCGAAGTGACTCAGATATAGGTATATATATATGTATATATGTGTGTATATCATATATTTTCAGATTCTTTTCTCTTATAGGTTACTACAAAAGATTGAGTATAGCTCCCTGTGGATATAGTAGGTCCTTGTTATATATATATTTTTTATATATAGTAGTGTGTCTATGTTAATCCCAAACTCCCAGTTTTATCCCTCCCCCATCCCCTTTCCCCCTGGATAACCATAAGTTTGTTTTTTATATCTGTGGGTCTATTTCTGTTTTGTAAATACGTTCGTTTGTATCTTTTCTCTTTTAAGATACCACATATAAGCAACATCATATATTTGTCTTTCTCTGGCTTACTTTGTTAGTATGATCATCTCTAGGTCCATGCATGTTGCCACAAAAAAAAAATGTACGTATCTTAATTTAAAAATACTTCATTCCAAAAATATGCTGAACATCATCTGACCCTTCAGCGAGTTATAGTCTTTTTGCAGTAATAACATCAAAGATCCCTAATCACAGATCACGGTAACAAATATAATACTAACGGAAAATTTGAAATGTTGTGGAAATTACCAAGATGACACGGAGACATGAAGTGAGAAAAGCACAGCTGGAAAAAGACACTGATAGACTAGCTCAACACAAGGTGGTTGTAAGCCTTCAAGTCCACCCCCCAAAAGAGCCCCAGTCTCAGCACCGCGCAGTAGAATGAGATCTGCCTGTAGAGGTGGCCTCTCGGGGGGCAGGAGAGAGAGAGGGATTCTTGGGAGACGGATATGGGAGGAAGACTTCCTCTTCATTTTACACCCTTTATATCTTCTTCCGAATTTTGTGCCATGTGCCGGTAATACTTATTCAAAACACCAGATACATAAAAAAACTGAGGGACTCTCCTGGTGGCCCAGTGGTTAAGAATCTGCCTTGCAATGCAGGGGTCCACAGGTTAGATCCCTGATTGAGGAACTAAGATGCCACATGCTGTGGAGCAGCTAAACCCACGCCACAACTAGAGCTCATGTGTCGCAACGGGAGAGTGTGCGTGCTGCAGTTAAGACCTGACCCAGCCGAAGAAATTAAATGAAAAAGACGAAAAGGCCTGTTATCATGAAAACTTCTCTGATCAGCATCTCCCCGGCAGCTGGGCTGACTTTCTGAGTGCTCCTTTAACTGGTCACACACTGCTCGCTGGTTGATCACACCGTACTCCTAGAGCCAGACATCCTGGAGGGCGAAGTCCAGTGGGCCTTAGGAGGCATCACTGCGAACAAAGCTAGTGGCAGTGATGGAACTGCAGTGGAGCTATGTCAAATCCTGAACGATGATGCTGTGAAAGTGCTGCACTCAATATGCCAGCAAGTTTGGAAAACTCAGCAGTGGCCACAGGACTGGAAAAGGTCAGAGTTCATTCCAATCCCAAAGAAAGGCAATGCCAAAGAATGCTCAAACTACTGCACAATTGCACTCATTTCAGACGCTAGCAAAGTAATGCTCAAAATTCTCCAAGCCAGGCTTCAACAGTATGTGAACCATGAGCTTCCAGATGTTCAAGCTGGATTTAGAAAAGGCAGAGGAACCAGAGATCAAATTGCCAACATCCATTGGATCATCAAAAAAGCAAGAGTGTTCCAGAGAAACATCTATTTCTGCTTTATTGACTATGACAAAGCCTTTGACTGTGTGGATCACAGCAAACTGTGGAAAATTCTTAGAGAGATGGGAATACTAGATCACCTGACCAGACGCCTGAGAAATCTATATGCAGGTCAAGAAGCAACAGTTAGAACTGGACATGGAACAACAGACTGGGGCCAAATCAGCAAAGGAATATGTCAAGGCTGTATATTGTCACCCTGCTTATTTAACTTCTATGCAGAGTACATCATGAGAAACGCTGGGCTGGAAGAAGCACAAGCTGAAATCAAGATTGCCAGGAGAAATATCAATAACCTCAGATATGCAGATGACACCACCCTTATGGCAGAAAGTGAAGAGGAACTAAAAGGCCTCTTGATGAAAGTGCAAGAAGAGAGTGAAAAAGTTGGCTTCAAGCTCAACATTCAGAAAACGAAGATCATGGCATCTGGTCCCATTACTTCATGGGAAATAGATGGGAAAACAGTAGAAACACTGTCAGACTTTATTTTTGGGGGCTCCAAAATCACTGCAGATGGTGACTGCAGCCATGAAATTAAAAGACACTTGGTCTTTGGAAGATAAGCTATGATCAACCTAGACAGCATATAAAAAAGAAAAGACATTATTTTGCCAACTAAGGTCCATCTAAAGAAATGCAAAAAAGCAAAATGGCTGTCTGGGGAGGCCTTACAAATAGCTCTGAAAAGAATAGAGGCGAAAAGCAAAGGAGAAAAGGAAAGATATACGCATCTGAATGCAGAGTTCCAAAGAACAGCAAGAAGAGATAAGAAAGCCTTCTTCAGTGATCAATGCAAAGAAATAGAGGAAAACAACAGAATGGGAAAGACTAGAGATCTCTTCAAGAAAATTAGAGATACCAAGGGAACATTTCAGGCAAAGATGGGCTCGATAAAGGACAGAAATGGTATGGATCTAACAGAAGCAGAAGATATTAAGAAGAGGTGGCAAGAATACACGGAAGAACTGTACAAAAAAGATCTTCATGACCCAGATAATCATGATGATGTGATCACTAATCTAGGGCCAGACATCTTGGAATGTAAAGTCAAGTGGGCCTTAGAAAGCATCACTACGAACAAAGCTAGTGGAGGTGATGGAATTCCAGTTGAGCTGTTTCAAATCCTGAAAGATGACACAGTGAAAGTGCTGCACTCAATATGCCAGCAAGTTTGGAAAACTCAGCAGTGGCCACAGGACTGGAAAAGGTCAGTTTTCATTCTAATCCCAAAGAAAGGCAATGCCAAAGAATGCTCAAACTACCACACAATTGCACTCATCTCACATGCTAGTAAAGTAATGCTCAAAATTCTCCAAGCCAGACTTCAGCAATACGTGAACCATGAACTTCTTGATGTTCAAGCTGGTTTTAGAAGAGGCAGAGGAACCAGAGATCAAATTGCCAGCATCCACTGGATCATGGAAAAAGCAAGAGAGTTCCAGAAAAACACCTGTTTCTGCTTTATTGACTATGCCAAAGCCTTTGACTGTGTGGATCACAATAAACTGTGGAAAATTCTTCAAGAGATGGGAATACCAGACCACTCGACCTGCCTCTTGAGAAATCTGTATGCAGGTCAGGAAGCAACAGTTAGAACTGGACATGGAACAACAGACTGGGGCCAAATAGGAAAAGGAGTACGTCAAGGCTATATATTGTCACCCTGCTCATTTAACTTCTATGCACAGTACATCATGAGAAACGCTGGACTGGAAGAAACACAAGCTGGAATCAAGATTGCCGGGAGAAATATCAATAACCTCAGATATGCAGATGACTCCACCCTTATGGCAGAAAGTGAAGAGGAGCTAAAAAGCCTCTTGATGAAAGTGAAAGAGGAGAGTGAAAAAGTTGGCTTAAAGCTCAACATTCAGAAAACAAAGATCATGGCATCTGGTCCCATCACCTCATGGGAAATAGATGGGGAAACAGCAGAAACAGTGTCAGACTTAATTTTGAGGAGCTCCAAAATCACTGCAGATGGTGACTGCAGCCATGAAATTAAAAGACGCTTACTCCTTGGAAGAAAAGTTATGACCAACCTAGATAGTATATTCAAAAGCAGAGATGTTACTTTGCCGACTAAGGTCTGGCTAGTCAAGGCTATGGTTTTTCCTGTGGTCGTGTATGGATGTGAGAGTTGGACTGTGAAGAAGGCTGAGTGCTGAAGAATTGATGCGTTTGAACTGTGGTGTTGGAGCAGACTCTTGAGAGTCCCTTGGACTGCAAGGAGATCCAACCAGTCCATTCTGAAGGAGATCAGCCCTGAGATTTCTTTGGAAGGAATGATGCTAAAGCTGAAGTTCCAGTACTTTGGCCACCTCATGCGAAGAGTTGACTCATTGGAAAAGACTCTGATGCTGGGAAGGATTGGGGGCAGGAGGAGAAGGGGACGACCCAGGATGAGATGGCCGGATGGCATCACGGACTTGATGGACGTGAGTCTGAGTGAACTCCGGGAGATGGTGATGGACAGGGAGGCCTGGTGTGCTGCGATTCATGGGGTCGCAAAGAGTCGGACATGACTGAGCAACTGAACTGAACTGAACTGAGTCAAAGGTATGGTTTTTCCATTAGTCATGTATGGATGTGAGAGTTGGACTATAAAGAAAGCTGAGCGCAAAAGAATTGATGCTTTTGAACTGTGGTGCTAGAGAAGACTCTTGGGAGTTCCTTGGACTGCAAGGAGATCCAACCAGTCCATCCTAAAGGAAATCAGTCCTGAATATTCATTGGAAGGACTGATGCTGAAGCTGAAACTCCAATACTTTGGCCACCTGATGCGATAAACTGACTCACTGGAAAAGAGCCTGATGCTGGGAAAGATTGAGGGCAGGAGGAGAAGGGGATGACAGAGGATGAGATAGTTGGATGGCATCACCAACTTAATGGACATAAATTTGAGTAAGCTCCAGGAATTGGTGATGGACAGGGAGGCCTGGCATGCTGCAGTCCATGGGGTTACAAAGTGTTGGACATGACTGAGCGACTGAACTGAACTGATGTACTTCTAGCCTCTAGAGGGTAGGTAACAGCGTGGGCTGAGACCATGTGGGCCAGAAAGGCAGTCAGCATGTGTGTGTGTGATCAGACACTCAGGCGTGTCAAACTCTTTGCAATCCCATGGACTTCAGCCCACCAAGCTCCTCTATCCATGGGATTTTCCAGCAAGAATACATGAGTGGATTGCTATTTCCTCTTCGAGGGGGATCTTCCCAACCCAGGGATCTGCACTGGCAGGCGGATTCCTTACCACTAGTGTCACCTGGGGAGCCTGACAGTCAGCACCCGCAGGTGGAAATTCAAGGCAGAGCGTGGTAAGAAGTGGATCTGGAGGAAGGATTCTTGGATGCCATGATAGGAGTCTCTGGATTTTGTATGAGGGCAGTGGGAAGCCCGTAAAAGGCATATGATCAAATTTAGAAAGATCACCCTAAAGGGGGAAATGAGTGTACAGTATTTTCACTATATAGATGTGATAGAGGTAAATAAATCTCAAGATAATCATAAAATGTAATAATAAAATGCAGTAAAGTAATTAGAAAGTGATGAGTTTTAGGTATTCATTGCTTTTTTTTTTTTTTAATTGCCTTTGTTTTTAATTGTTGTTAGTTGCTTAGTCGTGTCTGACTGTTGTGGCCCCAGGACTGTAGCCTGCCAGGCTCCTCTGTCTATAAGATTTTCCAGGTAAGAATACTGGAGTGGGTTGCCATTTCCTTCTATATCTCATTTAATTGTAGCCTTATATAATTTAATTTTATTAATGACTTGCAAAATTTCTGAATGTTTAACTGTCAGCTCTGATGAGCTGGAACACATGGGCTCTGCATACCATTTGGTATACATATATGTGTATTTTAGGAGAATGTAATTGCCACTGCATTGTAGACCTTTAGGGAAAAAAGGATCTCCAAGTTCCCCTTTGTTTTGCAGGGTCAGGGAGGTATGGTCAATAATCTTAAATAAAGGCTAAGGAAGAAGTTGAATGTAATGATTGTCAGCACTGAGTCCAACCCTAGGCTTCAAAGACCTGGAGGATGCAGGTGGCAACTGCTAAGCCAACAAGGGACTTCTGGATGGGGGCATGTGGGATCACCATTCTCTATTCTGTCAACTGCTTAAATCACTGGTTTTGGCTCCCCTCCTCCAGGAAGTGCCCTGATTAAACCCATATAGGCAGCTGGAACATCTTCTTCCTTCCTCCACATCTGAGCTCTGGGCTGAGAGATTCCACTCTTTATGGTCTGATTCAGTCTTTCCAATTCAAGCTCATCTAAATCAGTTTTGTTACAGTTCCAACTCTCAGTCTGGGTAACATGCCCTAATCTGCATATCTAGAGCTGGCATCTCTCTTGGTCCTTGATCCTATGATGCAGCAATCTAGATCACCACTCAGGAAGAATGGAGCATCTCACTATCATCACCATCATCATCATCAACATCAACACTTATCATCACCATCAACGCCATTGTCAACATCAGCACCATCATCCATATCAACACCATCGTCAACATCAGCACCGTTGTCAACATCAGCACCACTCCCGTCATCATCATCAACACCATCATCAGCATCACCACCATCATCATCATTATTAGTGACAACATCATCCTCAATTTTGTCACTATCATTACCATCAGTGGGGACTGTCACTATCATCACCCAGAGCAGCAGTAACAATAATAAGAGCTCACATTTCCTGGGTTCTTTCTATGGGCCAGGCAGTAGTTTTAATGTGCATTCTTGCATCAGTTCAGTTCAGTTCAGTCACACAGTCATGTCCGACTCTGCGACCCCATGAATCGCAGCACGCTAGGCCTCCCTGTCCATCACCAACTCCCGGAGCTTACTCACACTCATGTCCATTGAGTCCGTGATGCCATCCAGCCATCTCATCTTCTGTCACCCCCATGTCCTCCTGCCCCCAATCCCTCCCAGCATCAGGGTCTTTTCCAATAAGTCAACTCTTCGCATGAGGTGGCCAAAGTACTGGAGTTTCAGCTTTAGCATCATTCCTTCCAAAGAAATCCCAGACTGATCTCCTTTAGGATGGACTGATTGGATCTCCTTGCAGTCCAAGGGACTCTCAAGAGTCTTCTCCAACACCACAGTCCAAAAGCATCAATTCTTTGGCGCTCAGCTTTCTTCACAGTCCAACTCTCACATCCATACATGACCACAGGGAAAACCATAGCCTTGACTAGACGGACCTTTGTTGGCAAAGTAATGTCTCTGCTTTTGAATATGCTATCTAGGTTGGTCATAACTTTTCTTCCAAGGAGCAAGCATCTTTTAATTTCATGGCTCCAATCACCATCTGCAGTGATTTTGGAGCCCCCCAAAATAAAGTCTGACACTGTTTACACTGTTTCCCCATCTATTTCCTGTGAAGTAATGGGACTAGATGCCATGATCTTCGTTTTCTGAATGTTGAGCTTTAAGCCAACTTTTTCACTCTCCTCTTTCACTTTCATCAAGAGGCTTTTTAGCTCCTCTTCACTTTCTGCCATAAGGGTGATGTCATTTGCATATCTGAGGTTATTGATATTTCTCCTGGCAAACTTGATTCCAGCTTGTGCTTTTTCCAGCCCAGTGTTTCTCATGATGTACTCTGCATATAAGTTAAATAAGCAGGGTGACAATATACAACCTTGACATGCTCCTTTTCCTATTTGGCCCCAGTCTGTTGTTCCATGTCCAGTTCTAACTGTTGCTTCCTGACCTGCATACAGATTTCTCAAGAGGCAGGTCAAGTGGTCTGGTATTCCCATCTCTTTCAGAATTTTCCACAGTTTATTGTGATCTACACAGTCAAAGTCTTTGGCATAGTCAATAAAGCAGAAACAGGTGTTTTTCTGGAACTCTCTTGCTTTTTTGATGATCCAGTGGATGTTGGCAATTTGATCTCTGTAGCTACTGATAATAATGATTAGCAATTAGATTATACTTGAGGATTTAAAGTATCTTTGTATTCATCATCTCATTTGCTTTCACTGCATGAGGCCATCATTATTCTTGTTGTCATTTGAGAGTCTGACATCTGAGGCTTAGAGAGGTGAAGGGACTTTAAAATCCCACAGTTGGCAGGTGGTAGAGTGGTTCTTGAATCTAGGTCTTGAAACCTGCAGGCTGTGTGGGCTGCCACTTTGTGAGGTCTGGGTCATTCTTCCTCAGCAAATATCTCCCGGATATGGCACTTTTGATGCAAGCCTGTGTGTGTTCTCAAAATAGCTGTTGAGTGACAGTTTGACTCCTTGATTGGAAGCTGGCAAAGACCACCATGTCCATCACCATCACCCTTCTCTCCTTGCCCCTTCACCCCCCACTCCCTCCTCTACACCCTAAATACACAACACTGGGTTTGGTGGGACCACATGCTTTTGTTTTCAGAGTGAAATGTTGAGCACCTCACCCCATAAATCTGCTATTTGCAGGTTTCTTTGGGAGCAGGGGGAAAGGAGGCTGGGGACCAGGTATTCTTATGCAATTCTACTCATTATTTACGCAGACAAGGAGGTATTTCAGTAAAGCTGCGCTCAACTCTGAGTGACAAGGTATCTCTCTGCAGTGCAGGGTTCAGGGAAATTGTAGTGAAGTTGACAGCTTTTTAATGTACAGTTGCTATTCCGCTGAAAGACGGTATGTTTTTATTTTGGAAATACAAGATGACCTGTTTATTAGCTGTGATTCCAGCTGAGTTTACATGCTCAGAAACACAAAGGCAGAAGAGCAGCAGGTTTCTCTGGGGGAGGGCCACAGACTCTTCCCTGCTCCCCCCCCTACACATAAGAAGACATCCAACACCGAGTGTTGGGAATTGAGTTGGACGTATTTTCCTCGAAATGACAGCCTACCATGGAATCATGGGAAAAAGTTGCCAATTGCCTTAATCACCCTCCCCAGGGGTAACCAGGAAGTGCTCCGGCGCCTCCGTGCCGGGAGGACTAGTGAGCAGTGAGGTCTGGGGAGGCAAACCGCCCAGGTGTCTGACCTGGAAACCTGCACTGTTTCTTCAGTGACAAGGCTTGGGGTCTGGCATGCCTGGACTCCCACTCCTCCAGATGTGACTGGTGGACCAGCAGCGTCCTTATCCCTGGGCACTTGGAAACAGAATGTCAGCTCCTGTCCCAGGCCGATGAATCAGAATCTGCGTCTCTAACGAGGTCCCAGGTGAGGGGTGTGTGCATCCCAGGTTGAGAAGAGATGACCCAGAGTCCCCTCTACTGCTCACCCAGGCTGAGTGAAATTCTGTTGCTGGGATCATTCATTTGCTCAGCACACAATTATTTGCCATTTGCTATGTGCCAGGAGCCAACTTAGGTGCTAGGAATACAGGGAGTAAGGTGGAAAAGAACCCCCGATCTTTCTTAGGCAGCTTGCTAGCCAGCTAGATGTGAAGCCAGACGTGGAATGAGAAATTACAAGTAGAATGGATCGTGAAAGCATCCTTACCCGGACAGCACAGTATTTCCATCTTGTCAGGATTGCAACTGGCAGAATTTATCCAGGGACTTTGCTGCTGGTCCTCTGGTTAAGGCTTCACCTTCCAATGCAGGGAGTGTGGGTTTGATCCCTGGTGGAGGAGTTAAGATCCCACACTCCCAGTGGCCAAAAAACCCCCCAAGAACATAAAACAGAAGCAGTTTGTAACAAATTGAATAAAAACTTAAAAAATGATCCACACCAAAAGCAAGGAAACATCTTTAGCAGAAAATTTATTCAAATGAGATAAAAAAAAATCTGTGTTACAGTTTGCGCTGCCTCATTTCATTTTGCATATTAAACCTTATCTTAGACTATTTTGTACTTGAATGTTTTTTCATTGATGTGAAATACATATAATTAACCATCTGAAGGATTTAACTCAGTCACATTTAGTGTATTCGTAATGTTTTTCAACCACCACCTCCTTGTACCCACCAGGCAGTCAATCTCCACTCCCTTCTCCCCTCATCTCCTGATAACCTCTCATCTGCTTGCTGTCTGTGCACTTGCCTATTCTGGCTTCTTTTGCTTGGCATAGTGTTTTCCAGGTTCATCTACATAATGTTGTTCAGTTGCTCAGTCATGTCCGACTCTTTGTGACCCCACGGACTGCAGCACGCCAGGCTTCCCTGTCCATCACCATCACCTGGAGCTTGCTCAGACTCAGGTCCATCGAGTTGGTGATACCATCCAACCATCTCATCTTCTATCATCCGCTTCTCCTCCCACCTTCAGTCTTTCCCAGCATCAGGGTCTTTTCTAATGATTCGGCTCTCCACATCAGGTGGCCAAAGTACTGGAGTTTCAGCTTCAGCATCAGTCCTTCCAATGAATATTCAGGGTTGATTTCCTTTAGGATAGATCCAAGGATAGTTGGATCTCCTTGCAGTCCAAGGGACTTAAGAGTCTTCTCCAACACCACAGTTCAGAAGCGTCAATTCTTCGGTGCTCAGCTTTCTTTATGGTCCATCTGTCACATCCTTACATGACTACTGGAAAAACCACAGCTTTGACTATGGGGACCTTTGTTGGCAAGATCATGTCTCTGCTTTTTAATATGCTGTCTAGGTTTGTCATGCCATATATTGGTACTCCATTCCTTTAATGGCTGAGTACTACTCCATTGTAGGAATGAACTACAGTTTACTTATCCACTTATTCATTTGTTTTTTAAAAATTAGTATTGTTTTTAAAATTATTCACTCACTCCCGGTTGCCCTGGGCCTTGGCCACTGCACGCAGGCTTTCTCCAGTGGCAGGGCTCAGGCTTCTCACTGCAGTGTTGCTGTTGGTGCGGAGCACAGGCTGCGGGCACGAGGACTTGGTGGTTGCGGAGCACAGGCTTTAGCTGCCCTCAGCATATGGAATCTTCCCCGATTAGGGATCGAACTCGTGTTCCGCGCCTTGGCAGGTGGACTCTTCACCACGGGGCCACCAGGGAGGTCCTCCACTCATTTGTTGATGGACATTCATGTTCATAAAAAGAAATCTTTCAGTTTAAAATAGGCCCCTGTTGGGAATTCCCCTGGCGGTCCAGAGGTTCAGATGCCACACTTTCACAGCAAGAGGCACGGGTTCAACCCCTGGTTGGCAAACTAAGACCTTGCAGGCTGTGCAGCGAGAAAAATAATAACAATAAACAAAGTAAAGTAAAATAGGCCTTTGTCTTTCTTACATGAAACAGATCGCCTTGGGGAGCTTCGTGAGGCAGCGGTGCTCATTTTGGAGTATCATGTTATCAAAATGTCAGTTATTGTCACTTAGACGAGTCTATAAGGGTCAAATCAGAGTATTACCTGGAGAACAAGACTCCAGGTTACATTCGTGGGGCCCCTGGACGTGCTCGAATGGTAGATACTGGCACTTGAACGCCACCCATTTGGGTGTGCAAAGGATGAATTTTGCACCCACAACACTGCATGAAGTCAGTGGCAGTTCTGGGCCCCTTCCCCATCATATCCACTCAACATTGAATCAACAGCCATTTATCGAGGGTCAGCTCTGCGCTGGGCCCTGGATAGACGACAGCAGGCCTCAGGGTTTCTCTGTAAAATGCCTGGAAGACCCTGGGAGGAGAGCTGGGAAGCCCACCTGGGGGAAGGGCCCCACCGGGCCCCTCTTTGGGTTCTGAAGACACCCTGCCCCCTCCTGTTGTCTATTTATGACAGAGTTGAGGGGAGCCTGTGGCTCTGAGGGAAATCAGCTTGAAAATGAAAGCCCTGGGCATCAGAGGGAGCAGAGGAAGAAGGTATTTGTGGGGATAAGGCGCTCAGATGGAGCTTTCCGGCCTGTAAGCACAGAGCCACCTGCAGCATTGCCAGAGACACAAATGCCACATCTGGAAAGATATCAGCCTAATCCACAGCTTGTCATTTGGGCAGGAAGTATTCGCTCTCCTTGGAGGATCTTCCTAATTATGGGCTGGATTTGTGCCAGGAAAGCTGAAAGAGAGGGAAATGAGGCGGCAGTGCACACGCGGCACGGCCACGCCCCAGACCCAACCCGCTGTCCTCAGGGGTCGCGCCCCATCTCACCCCCGGGAAGGCCACCCTGCCGGTGGTCCTGGCTGTGGACCCCTGAAAAGCTTCACAGTTTGAACCCACTGGGACGTGTGTTGGAAATCACTTGTTGCTGCTGGTGAAAAACTGACTTTTGCAAGTCCTTGCTTTTTTGGTCCTTAGCAAATTGTGATGAAATACTCTTAGCGTTTACCATCCTGCCCATTTAAAAACATGCGTGCGTTTATTCGTTTGGCTGCGGTGGACCTTCGCTTCGGCACACAGCGCTCTCAGTTGTGACGTGTGGATCTAGTCCCCCAGTCCGATTGAACCTGTGAAGGTGAAAGTCGCTCAGTCGTGTCAGACTCTTTTCAACCCCAGGGACTATAGAGTCCATGGAATTCTCCAGGCCAGAATACTGGAGTGGGTAGCCTTTCCCTTCTCCAGGGTATCTTCCCAATCCAGGGATCGAACCCCTGCATTTGAGAACATAAAGTCTTAGCCACGGGACCACGAGGGAAGTCCCCATCTTACCCATTTTTAAGTACGTGAAATACATTCCCGTTATTGTCCAACAGTCACCATCCATCTGCAGAACTTTTTCTTCCTCCCAAATTGAAACTGTCCCCACTGAACAAGAAGTGAGAGGCAAATATTGTCAGCCCTTACATGGAGATGCTAACCACAAAGGTCCTTTCTGACTTAATTGCTGTGAATGATCGTCGTAGCGGAGCCTTTCCTCAAGACCTAGGTTTGTCCCCGGGCACTGTGAGAACTCGTCAACTTGACCTACACAGTGGCCATATGAGCAGCTGTTTGGCTCTTTTCTCTTGCAACTAGACGTGGAATTGCACCAAAAGGTTTATCCTGCAGTTGACTGAGGGCTCTGCTCTGTGTCGGGGAGTGTGCTGAAAGATGTATGGGCATCACCTCGTTCAGGCTGACCTTTCAGCAGCCTCGTGACATAGGAATTAGTTCTCCCGCTTTATAGAGGCTCCAGCAGTGCAGATGACCAGCCCCCAAAGTCTCAGAGTCGGTAAAATAGGGGAGCCAGTACACAAACTCGAGCCAGAATCGACACTCTGTCGCTGATTCGGCAATTTGTGTTTTTCCCCCTTAAAATCAGCAAAGGGGGGACTTCCCTGGTGGTCCAGTGGCTAAGACTCTGGACTCCCAGTGCAGGGGGACTGGGTCCCATCTCTGGATGGCGAACTAGATCCCACAGACCGCAACTAAGACCCCGCATGCCACAACCAGGACCCGACACGGCTAAATAAATATTTTAAAAAATCAACTAACGATTGAAATCTGTTGTGGAACACGGCTGAAGGTGGTCCGCCTCTATCAGTTAGTGCCTTGCCTCTATTGCAGGGATGCAGAGAGCAAACTAGGTCAGATTAATTGATCCTTTTCTATTTCAGGGGACCCCTCCCAAGGGGAAAAAAGCCATATTATCTCATTCCAGGGCTTCCCAGGTAGCTCAGTGGTAAAGAATTTTCTGGCAAAAGCAGGAGACACAGGAAACGCTGGTTTGATCCCCAGATAAGAAAGATCCCCTGGAGGAGGAAATGGCAACCCACAGCAGTATTTTTGCCTGGAGAACTCCATGGACAAAGCAGCCTGGTGGGCTACAGTCCATGGGGTTGCAAGCGAGTCGGACGTGGCTGAATGACTGAGCCACGCACACTCTCATTCCAGCTTCAAGCCTGGTCAATTGTTGGGAGCAGCTCACCTGCGAAGCCGCAGAGGACTTATTCCACCCCCACCACCATCCCCCCACACAAGGAGATAACCTCTCCCGCTCCCTGGCGAGAGTGACCTCTCCCTCCACCCCACACAAAGCAGGGTGCAGACGTGGCTCTGGTCTGCCCAGGATGGCATGCCCGCTGCACCCAGCGAGCCCTCCCTGCGTGTGCTCCAAGCTCCCCCTCCCCTTAAACTCACACTAAGCTGCTGACAGCAGCGAACACAAGGACTTCAAACACCCTGTGCAACGTATATGTCGAAAGAGCAGATTTCTAGAATGCTGAAAGTGAGAACACACCAGAAAATGGGGCTGATGAAAGAATCCACCTGCCCCTTCCATTCAGTGCCCGGCCCTGGAATGTTTCTTCATAAAAATGCCCAGCGTTCAAAGGATCTCCGCTGAAGGGAAAGACCAACTTTAGGAGTGCAGTTTCCACGGCCGTGGGCTTATTGGTTTTACAGCCAGACACTGTATAAGGCAATGAGGGGCCGCCAGGGGAGGCTGCCATTGTTAACGTGGGGAAACTGTTATGTGCTTGGTTTGGGAGGGCGGCTTAATTAGATGACAACTTGGAGGTGCTAGCTGTTTGCAAGGTAATACTGGTCTCCTGGGCAGAGGGCTCATTTAGGTTTTTGGTTTAATTCAGAAATGAGGAAAGAGAAAAAGCTCAGATTTTAGTGGATCAAGAACACACACAACACTATACGTGCAACAAAAACTCAGCATGACCCTGGAAAGACTGAGTAGGGGAAGAGCGGAAGGCCCTGCATTCAACTGAACTCAGTATAATGCATCCTTCTTGACAACTTTCTCGCTCGCATGCCTTGCATCAGGCAGCGCAATGTTGCATTTAAGGCAGAGCTTTGACTCAGACAGACAGACAGACCTGGTTTTGAAGTTCAGCCCCACCTCTTCTAGCTGCCTGACGTTGGGCAAGTATTTAATCAACCTTTCAACGTCTCTAAGCCTCCTTCTTTTTTAAAAAATTATTTATTTGGCTGTGCTGGGTCTTAATCGCGGCATATGGATATTGTTCCCCAACTAGGGATTGAACCTAGGTCCCTGCATTGGGAGCGCAGAGTCTTAGCCACTGGACCACCAGGGAAGTCCCACCTCTATCTTTTTGTAAAGCTGAGACAGTCCTACCTGCCACCTGGGGTGGCTGTCAGGCTCAATTGGGGACGTGTAAGACAGTAAGCTGGAGAAGGCAATGGCACCCCACTCCAGTACTCTTGCCTGGAAAATCCCATGGACGGAGGAGCCTGGTGGGCTGCAGTCCATGGGGTCGCTGAAGGTCGGATACGATTGAGCGACTTCACTTTCACTTTTCACTTTCATGCATTGGAGAAGGAAATGGCAACCCACTCCAGGGTTCTTGCCTGGAGAATCCCAGGGATGGCGGAGCCTGGTGGGCTAGCGTCTATGGGGTCACACAGAGTCGGACTCGACTGAAGTGACTTAGCAGCAGCAAGACAGTAAGCACTTGGCAGAGTTCTTGAAACTTGTCTCCTGGTGACAAGGCACAGTGGGGGACAGAGGTGAATGAAGGATCCCAGGCCCTCACCTCTTGGCAGATCGGGAGACAGACCTGTCTGACTAATGCCAAGGTCATGGGAAAAGTCCAACAAATGGGACGTGAACCAGGACAGGACAGCTGGAGGGGGTAATCAGAGAAGGGGGGCCTTTTTATTAGGGGGACAGTCTGGGGGTTTGTTTTAATAGTTTTCTCTCTTTGTCACTTAGGTATTCTTGTCATCGATAAAATTCACGCATTTTAAGCATCCAGTTTGGTGGATTCTGGTAGCTGTGTGCAGTCATATGACCTCCCTTACGGTTAAGATGTGGGACCGTTTTCCTTCCCTTAAAAGCTCCCCTGTGCTCCTTCACACTTCGTCTCCTTTCCTCTTCCTGGCCCCAGGCAATCGCAGATTGCTTTCTGCCAATAGAGTTCTGTTTTCCCTAGAATTTTGTATGAAAGGGACCACACGGTTCAGTCTTTGGTGCTTGACGTTAGCAAAACGCATTTGTGATTCATCCGTTTGTAGCATGCATCTGTGCTTCCTTCTCTTTTACTGCCAAGTGGTTTTCCATCGTATGGATGTACCACAGTTTGTTTATTCCTTCTCCGGCTGATGCATGTTTGGGTTGCGGCCAGTTTGGCACTGCTGTGACTAATTGTGTGATGAATAGCCACACACATGTTTTTGCATAGGCATATGTTTTTATTTCTCTTGGGTAAATACATAGGAGTGGGAGCTGGGTTATATAAGTACACTTGTGAGTTTCTTGGAGAAGGAAATGGCAACCCAGTCCAGTATTCTTGCCTGGAGGATTCTGTGGACAGAGGAGCCTCAGGGGCTATAGCCCACGGGGTCGCAGAGAGTCAGACATGACTGAGCAATTGACACTTCATGTGGTTTCCCAAAAGAGCCACGCCATTCTGCATCCTCACCAGCAGTGGATGAGAGTTCTGGGTACTCCATATTCTCACTCACGCTTGCTATTGTCAATATTTTTAAATTTGATGCCTGAGTTTTGGAGGATGCTTAAGAGTTTGGTAGGCAAATGAGTTGGGGGTGGATATTCCAGGTAAAGGAAACAGCACCTGGAGAATCAGGGAGACAAGAAGGATGCTGTGTGGGAGAGCTGCTAGGGAAAACAGGTGGGGCCTGGGAGTGTGGAATTTGGGAGAGATGACTGTAAAATGTGGGCATATGCTGGATGTGGGCCTAGACTGTGAATAATGAAAACATTGACAACACTAGCTCCCATCAAGTCCTAAGCTTCTGTGAAATGAGTCCCCTTCTACAAATGAGGAAATGGAGGCGTGATTCATTCATATCTTGCATCCAAGGACTTACCTGATAGTTTAGTGGATAAGACTCCACGCTCCCAATGCAGGGGGCCAGGGTTTGATCCCTAGTGGGGTAACTAAGATCCCATGAAGTCCCACTAAGCCCGTGCACCACAACTGCCTAGCTCCCACACTCTAGAGCCAGCGTGCCACAACCAGAGAGGCGCACGTGCTGCAATGAAGACCCCATGCGGCCAAAGCAGAGCTGAGCATAACAACCCCCCAAATAGCCATCCACACAGCTAGTAACGGTGGCTGTCCAGGCCTGCGCTCAAACCATTACACCACGCTGCCGGCCTGGAGATCTTAGTTCTGGCCCTACACTTTAGAAAGTTCGAGATAAAGAAGTGAAATGAGAGGAACTGATTTTTTTGCAAGACCACCTGGCTGCAGAAATTCCATAAACCAGAGGCCAGGAGACCCGGGGGAGGCCACTGCAGCTGTGCAGGGGAGAGGCGGCAGGTCTTAGGCTAAGTCAGTAGCCGTGGGGATGGCTTGGGGAGTTACTTAGGAGTTCCCTGATTGAGGGTGGAGGGCAAGGGAAAGAAGCTGAAGGTGGATATCAAATTTTGGTTTGGACACCCAAGTCAATGATGGTACATCTAAGTGAAATAGGAAATTCCAGAGTGGGAGCAGGTCTGCAGAAAGATGGTGAATTTGGCTTAGACTTGTGGATGTGGGCCATGGGTCTGACACAAACTGTGGTCTTTTGGTGCTAGCGGTTTTAATGCTCACAGGAAGGGCAAGAAGTCCTGTGGTATTCAGTGATGTATAGTTTTCTGGATAAGTAAGAATATACATTAATAATTGTTAGTAATTATAAGTAACGTATTTGGCTGTGCTGGGCCTTTGTGGCTGTGCTGGGCACTCCCCGAGGTGCAGCGAGCGGGGGCTACTCACTGTGCTGCGTGCACTCCTCACTGCAGCGGCTTCCCTGGCTGCGGAGCACAGGCTCTAGCGTGAGTGGGCTTCAGTCACTGCGGTGACCGGCTCGGTAGCTGTGGCTTATGCGCTTAGTTGCTGTTAGTTGCATGTGGGATCCTCCCGGACCGGGGATTGAACCCATGTCTCCTGCACTGGCAGGTGGATTCTTTACCACCGAACCACCAGGGAAGCCCCTGCTGCTTCTGTCTTGATGAGAGCTTTGACGCTACTTCTTTGGGAGCCTGAGCGAAAATTCAAGCTTGTTCCCCAGAACAGTCTTAAAGCGGCCAAGTGGTATTGGCCTGCGCACTGACGTTACGCATAGGCAATACCTGTCCAGCACTTTCTTCCTCTGTTCTGGCCACCTGGAGTACACTGGGCATGAAGAAAAAGGGAAAAGGTGGTGAGCCATCAGAAGCCATGGGAGGACCAGTCAAAAGAGAAGAAGGGGCCAAGGTTAAATTCGATAATTTTCAAGTCTTTGAAGAATTGTTCCATAGAAATGGAGACAGCTTTTCTGATTCACTCCAGAGGAAGGAAGAATTTAAATGCTACCAACATTGGATTCTTACCAGGTATGGTCTCAGCCGGGCGACTAAGGCTCGATGGATAGGGCTGCCTAATACAGAAGGGGTGCCTTGTCATGGGAACTAAACGCCAGATGATTAAAGTGCCACGGACTTCACAAGGAACAGTTATCGGGTCTGAGTGGCAGGGTAGACCAGATGCCCTCTTGGCCCTTTCTCCCAAATTCTTTTACTCCAAGAGGCATTTCTGATAAGATGATGCCTAAAAAGCAGTTGGCTTCCCAGGTAAATTAGGGGTAAAGAATCTGCCTGCCAATGCAGGAGATGCTGGTTCAGTCCTGCCTTGGGCAGGTCCCCCAGAGGATGAAATGGCAACCCGCTCTAGTATTCTTGCCTGGAAAATTCCATGGATAGAGGAACCTGGTGAACTACAGTCCATGGAGTCACAGAGAGTCGGACACAGTGAGCATGCCTGCGAAAGCCCTTAGTGATGCCAGGTTGGATTCGTGCTGGGCGCTCAGTTACCACAGGGTGCTCAGTTACCACAAACTACTCGACTTTTCTTTGGTCAAGCATCGTGGCAGGGAGGCTAGATACGCCTGGGCCTGGCCTGATGCTTGACTGGGACTCTCTCCAGCATGCCCTCGGTGAGTTCCAGCTTCTCCTCAGTAAGAGGAAGGGAGAAACTCAGTGATTTCCAAAAATCATTCCAAATGAAACATTGAGATGTGCCTCATGCTAGTTAAAATCGCACCTGAAAAAATTCATTAAAAAAAAAAAAACCAGAAACATTTCATAAAAAGGACTTCAGTCTGGAGGCTGGGGCCAGAAGCATCAGATAGTGGTACCCAATCCTGCATCTTGCTGCCCACTGTGGTGGCAATTCCTGAATTCCAGGCTAAGATTCAGAAAGTCTGGATAAGAGTGAGTGTTTCCGCCTTCAATTATCTTTCAGTGTCTCACTTCTGAGTATATAGGAATCATTTGCTTTTCTAATTTACAATACTTCCTTTGGAAGCAGTGTCTCTTACTGATTCAGAGAAAGGAGGACATTTGTTTTAATGGATTTGAATTTTATCAGCCTGTGTATTTCCACAAAAGCATAATAATAATAAATTATGGTCCTAATAAGTAGGCTGCCCAGAAAGATGATGGTTGCCTCCTCCAATTATTGATGTACAATCTTTGGAATTTAGGGGCATCATAATTTATCAGGGTTCATTTTTTTCCTATCCAATTTGAGGAAAGGCAGCTGTGTTTTGTAAGCAATAAACTCTGCCACTGTATTTCTTGGCTAAGCAGAGAAAAGCATTCTTATTATTTTTTGCCTGTTTCCTAGTTATTACTGCAGTATCTAGTAGCTTCTTTACGGGAAAGAGTTTATCAATATTTCAATTATAAACTCCAATTTTCAGGAGGTTTGTAACTCGTCTATTTAAAAATCAGATCAGGCAGAAAACACAGTAACTTGTCATGCCAGGAGCTCGAGTGCTCTCTAAAATATTAAACAACCAGTGTGAGACAGTTTGCTTGCTTTCAACTTTGAGGGTGAAACTTTGGTTTTTCTAACCAACATGAGCAAAGTGGAACTAAGCTTATTTTTCCATCAGAAGTATTCACATATTCCTGGGGTTTTTGCTGCCTGCAGTGGAAGGGAACAGATGGTAGAATCAGTGTCTCCACATACCCTCCTGGCAGCTATGTTCTGGAGAAGCTGCCCCCAAATCACCTTTTTTTCTTTTTACCGATTGGGTGGGATAATGTGATACAACACCCTTTAGAGAGGAATGGGGTGGTGAATCCTTTTCTGTTGATAGAACTGAAGACTCCATCGGAAAAGCAAATAAGTGCTCTTAATTTTGCGATGGACACACTGGGTTTTTTTATACATAAGGTATTTATTTATTTGCTTAGTTTCTTACTGGTGTTTGGCTGTGCTGGGTCTGTTGCTGCTTGGGGGCTTTCTTTAGTTGCGGCGTGCAGGGGCTACGCCAGCTGCGGTGTGAGGGCGTCTCCCTGCGGTAACAGGCTGTAGGTGCCTGGGCTCAGTAGCCGTGGCTCTTTGAGCTTAGTTGCCCCACAGCACGTGGGATCTTCCCAGACCAGGGATCGAGCCTGTGTCCCCTGCCTTGGCAGGTAGATTCTGAACCACTGGGCCGTCAGGGGATCCTGACATTGGCTTTATAGGTGAGTGGACATGCCCACAGGTGTAGCCAGGGCCAGTGCTATCCTCACCGTTGAGCTGACAAGGCAGACGAGTCACGGACGGTCCAGGCTGCAGGGTGGACTGGCCACGTACTCCAGGGCCCAAGGACAACCTGTTGACCTCAACCAACCCCTGGCTGAAGGCCGTTCTCCCCACCCGAGTCACACACCAAGGTCCCCCTTTCAAAGCCCCCTTCAATCAGAGGTGCTTGGTCACTTAGAGCACCCAAGGGCCGCGAGGACCCCAAACGTCATGACACGCCACGCACAGTATCCTCTGGTTACGGTCCTGGGTAGACTTCATTTCATCGCGTTGGCCTTTGAAAAAGAAGTGGAAAAATTAGCCTGCAGGAAGAACTGCTGCCGTATCTCATACAGGAGGGGGCAGCCTTCTTATTCTACTTGCAGACCTGCTCTGGATCTTGCTTAGGCCTCCTTAGGGATGGATGGAATCTGGCTCCTGGCAATGTCCTCTGTCACTGCAGCAGAGCCCGTTAGTACTTTGCGAGGGCTTCTCAACCTTAAAAATAAGGACAAATCCTCCATAATCTTCCCCCACTCAGTTCCCAACAAGACGACCTTGTCAGTGTAAGGCATGAAGTTCTAACTTGAGGATTTGGGGAGGCCACGGAATGTGGTGGCCAGTGTGTGAGCTTTGGGTCCACATACCCCCAGCTCTCATCCTGCCCCAGCCACCTACTAGCTGTGTGCCCTTGAACAAATTACATAACCGCTCTTGGTTTTCCCATCTGTAAAAATGGGGGTAATCATACATACCCGGGAGCATTGCTGTGGGGACTGAATGAGAAAGTGAGTGCCGATGCATTCATCCACTCACGCATTTATTCACACTCATTAACTTGCACACACACTCATCGCGCATTCATATTCATTCATTCATTCATTCACTCAATCATTCATTCATTCATACGCACACTCATTCATTCATTCACACACCTAACCACTCGTCCATTCGTTTGTACACTCCATTCATTCATTCATTCATACCCTGTCTCCCTCTCTTTTTTTTTTGGCTGCACTGCAGGGCATGCAGGATCTTACTTCCCCAACCAGGGATCAAACCTGAGCTCCCTGAATTATGTTCACCAGGAATGTCCCATTCACTGCCTTTTTATGAAGCATCTACTACGTGTCAGGCACCAGCCTAGGCTCTAGGGAGATGACGGTGGATGAGAGAGACCACGTGCCTCGCTCATGATAATTTTAATGGAGGAGAAACAGACCATGAAGGATTAAGTAAAAACGTGTGTTTCTTGTGGCAAACAGCTGGACAGGGGCCAGGAAGGCTGCCTCGGGCAGATGACTGGGGACAGAACCTGTCCACAGTAGCGGGTGTCCTTCCTTCAAGACACATTTCCAAGGGCACCTCCTCCAGCCAGCCTGGCCTCACCCCCACCCTGCCGTCTCCTGTGCTTTGCCCAGCCCGTATGCCTGTGCCTGGCCATGCCCTCCTCAGCTGACTCCACGTCTCTCCTGCACATGGATGGCCGGGAGCTCAGAAGCAAAGCCTAGCTGAGATTTCCAGACAGGCGTCCATCGCAGTAGCCCTGCTGCCGCGCCAGACCTCAGGTCTGTCTGCTCCCTCTGGTCATCATGGGACGACAGCAGGTCAAAGAAACTGTTCGGTCTAGGCAACAGCGAATTGGAAGAGGCTGGTGGAGATCTTAAAGAGGTCATGCCCTGACCACATGCCATGACCTGCCACAAAGGGCAGCCCTCTGTTTACTCAGGAGCCAACCGAGCCCCTAGGATGGTCTCCCCCTGAAGGTGAGGGAGGCGAGGGTGTAGCTGAGATCAGAGCATCCCCTGGCAGAGCCCTCTGCCCACTGTGACGCTGGGCAGCCTCTTCCCGCATAAGCCCTCCAGTGGCTCAGAACCCCAGTAACTGACAGGAGGCTGCATCTCATCAAAGGGAAAGAAAGGATTAAAATCAAGATTTCACTATTATTTTTCTCTGATACGAGTGCAGCGAGGAATTGCTCAGTTGTGTCACCGCCTAGTTTTTCATTTGTGTTTTTGTTTCATGCTTCAATATCTTCCTCCAGCTGCTCATGTCTCCCTTTCTTTCTCCTCGCTTTGATCTATTCGTTTTCCCCAGAAATGGGGTTTATAAATCATTGTAATGCAGCCTTGGGAAAGATGGTGCTTAGTGCAGGGAGAAATACATCGCCGCTAACAGCCCCGGCAGGGAGAAAAACTCTCGGCTTGTTGCTGGGTTTCTGGCGACGGGTTACTGATGATATTTGCTTTTTATGTCTGCGCGCGTGCCATCGGGCCAGGGCCGCGGGGAGCGTTCCACACGCCACCTTTGTAATATTTCAAGCCTCCACTGGCAGGCGAAAACAAACGGCTGCCGCCTGCTCCCAGGGAAGCAGAGAGAGGAAGGGAAGGGAAACGCACACACAGGGAAGGAGCATAAAGAAGTGGGCATGTTTGTCTTTGGAGTCCACCTCGGGTAACCCCAGCTCCAAGAACATCCTTCTGTTCCCTTCCTTAAACTCATCTGTGCATCCAACGTCACGAGCCCGGCCTCCAGGATCCCCAGGCCCAGCTCTCCCCGGCACAGTTAGGAGCCTAACAGCCCCGGTCCCTTCCTTCCTGAGGCCCTTGCCTTCCTCGTCGTGTTTTATGGCCCCATTTTCGCGGCAGCTCAGAGCAGCAGGGAAGCACTGGGCTTGAGCTGCGGGCCTCCTTCCGACTCAGAGCGGGGCCTCGCTGCGTGTGTGAGATCAGGGGACACCGCAGTGAAAGCCCTGCCAGGCCTTAAATCAGAACATCAAGAAGGATCCCATAGTCCTGGAGCCAGACGTGTTCGTGCCGGCCGGGCCCTCAGCGGGCCTGCGTTGCGCCAAGTGGTGTTTATAGCTGCTGCCACTTTTCCGGGGATTTGATGTCTTCCTTATCAGCAGGCCTGTCCACCTGCTTGTATCTGGCAGGGGGGCATGGACAGCTCATCGGATCCCAACTTGCCCACCTCCTTTCCTCCACGTAGGGCACCTGGGCTGAATCTTCCCAGCCCTGTGTAATCTATCCACTTCCCCTTCCCTCGGAAGCAAAGGAGTATCCTATCAATAATCGTGACTCCGATAAAGAAAACGTGTATTTCCTTTTGAAGGTCAGGTCTACACAGGTCAGAGTGACATGGAGACCATTGCCCAGTGATCTGGCACTGTACAGACCAGCGCAACCCTCTTCATGGAGATTTCGTCGGTGACGGAAGCCACCTGTTTCTGCTCCATCTGACAGCGTCACCACCATCTCAGGGGCATACTGAGCACTTGAGATCTGCCTCGTGCAACCAAATACTACATTTGCAATTGTTTCCAAAAACCTAAATAGTTAAAATGGATAACCAACAAGGACTTCCTGTATAGCACAGGGAACTGTGCTCAGCGTTATGTGGCAGCCTGGACGGGAGAGGAGTTTGCAGGGGAGAATTGATATTTGTGTATGTATGGCTGAGTCCCTTTGCTGTTCACCTGAAACTGTCATAGCTAATCAGCTGTCATCACTGTTTAGTCAAGGAGTCGTGTCTGACTCTTTGTGACCCCACGGACTATAGCCCGCCAGGCCTCTCTGTCCATAGGATCTCCCAGGCATGAACACTGGAGTGGGTTGCCCTTTCCTTCTCCAGGGTACTCCAATATAAAATAAAAAGTTTTTTTAAAAAATAAATAAACCTAAATAGCATTTGTGACTAGTGGCTGTTGTCTTTGGCAGCGCAGATGTAGACAGACACTGCGGAAAATTCAGAGAGGAAGCCTTCTTTGGGTTATGTCTTTCACGATACCTAGCAGCTGCTTTTCCAAGTAAGCTGTTGCTGAAAAAGAATGGAGATGTGTACAAGGAGATAAAAGTATTGGGAACAAACTCATGAAATGATTGAGCCCTTTTGAAGTCACACTCTTTCCCCCAAGCACGACCAGGGGTGAAGACACTCACAGATTTGATAACCAGACCAGATCCTGGAGGAAAACTTGCCTTGGGGGTAAAAATGGAAAGATAATCAGGTAAGCTGTGACTTGTGTTCTCAGTAGCAGCGTAGCTTACACCCTGGAATTGTGTAATTTATCCCCCTGCATCCAGTCCAGCCTGGACGGATGGATGGATGGTTGTGTGTGTGTGTGTGTGTGTGTGTGTGTGTGTGTGTGTGTGTGTGTGTGCTGGAGACATTAAGAAACTACTCTTGATCATCCCGGTCTTAAATTATCATTCAGTACATTGCGCCAAATACCCTGTAAGGCTTCATAAACCATACAGTTACTGACCAATTCCTTTATTTATCAAGTTTTTAAAAATTTATTTATGGATTTATTTTTGGCTATGCCGGGTCTCTGTTGCTGCCTGTGAGTTTTCCTCTAGTCGTGGTGCGGGGGTCTTCTCATTGCAGAGGCTTCTCATGATGCAAAGCAAGGACTCTCAGCGCGGGCTTCACTAGCTGAGGCGCGTGGGCTTCCAGGGTCTAGAGCGCAGGCTCAATAGTTGTGGCACATTGACTTAGTTGATCCCAGGCGTGTGGGATCCTCCCAGATCGGGGATAGAACCCGCGGCTCCTGCATTGGCAGGCGGATTCCTGACCACTGAGCCTGCCAGGGACGCTCCTGACCACCCCCTTCAAGGTTACCCGAAGAGCTTTTCTGCTGCAGAAAACTCACCATGTCCTGTTTCCTGTGTTTGCTCCCCCTGCCACTGCTCTTGGCCTGATTCCTCTCCTGGTTCTTGGCCAGCTCAATGGTCCGACTGCCTGACCACACCTGGGCTCCTTCACTTCATGAGTTTGGGGGCCTCGGGTAAGCAGCTTGACCTTTCAAACACCCCCGTTTCCTCCTCTGTAGAATGGAAATGATGACAGCACCCACGTCAAAATCATATGACCACCCATCGATGGATGAAGGGATGAATAAAATGTAGTCTCTCCAGACAATGGAATATTATACAACCATGCACATGAGGAAATCCTGACTCCTGAGGTGGACGAACCTCAGAAACATGATGCTAAGTGAAAGAAACCAGACACAAAAGGGCACATATTGTTTGATTCCATTTATATGAAATCTCTGGAAGAGATCAATCCATAGAGGCTAAAAGTAGATTTGCAGGTGCCTGGGGCTGAGGAGCTGGGGGTAGTGAATGCTTAATGGTGCTGATCTTCTCTGGATGATGAACAGGTTTCGGTGCTCCACAGAGGCAACGGTTGTATAACATGGTGAATGTACTAAATGACACAGATTTTACACTTTAAAGCAGTCAATTTCATATTATGTGAGCTTCAGTTAAAAAAGTTCTTTTTAATTTAAAAATATATGAGGTAGACACACACACACTGTTGTTCATTTGAAGTCATGTCCGACTCTTCGGGACCTCACGGACTGCAGCACACCAGGCTTCCCTGTCCTTTGCTCTCTCCCAGAGTTTGCTCAAACTCATGTTCATTAAGTTGGTGATGCTATCTAACCATCTCATCCTTAGTCTACCCTTTCTCCTTTTGCCTTAAATATTTCCCTTCATCAGGGTCTTTTCCAATGAGTGGACTCGTTGCATTCGGTGGCCAAGCTATTGGAACTTCAGCTTTAGCCTCAGTCCTTCCAATGAATATCCAGGATTGATTTCCTTTATGATTGATTGGTTTGATCTCCTTGTAGTCCAAGGGACTCTCAAGAGTTTTCTCCAGTACCACAATTCAAATATATGAAGTAGATAGTAAAAAGGACCTTATTTCATTTTTATTTTTTATTTTTTTTGGACTCCAAAATCGCTGCAGATGGTGACTGCAGGCATGAAATTAAAAGATGCTTGCTCCTTGGAAGAAAAGTTATGACCAACCTAGACAGCATATTAAAAAGCAGAGACATTACTTTGCCAAAAAAGGTCTGTATAGTCAAAGCTATGGTTTTTCCAGTCGTCACGTATGGATGTGAGAGTTGGACTATAAAGAAAGCTGAGCACTGCAGAATTGATGCTTTTGAGCTGCGGTGTTGGAGAAGATTCTTGAGAGTCCCTTGGACTGCAAGGAGATCCAACCAGTCCATCCTAAAGGAAATCAGTCCTAAATACCCATTGGAAGGACTGATGCTGAAGCTGAAGCTCCAATACTTCAGCCACCTGATGTGAAGAGCTGACTCATTGGAAAAGACCCTGATGATGGGAAAGATTGAAGGCAGGAGGAAAAGGGGACGACAGAGGATGAGATGGTTGGATGGCATCACCAACTTGATGGACATGAGTTTAAGTAAGCTCTGGGAGTTGGTGATGGACAGGGAAGGCTGGCGTGCTGCAGTCCATGGGGTTGAAAAGAGTTGGACATGACTGAGCAACTGAATAAGGAGCTACTGTAAGGCACAGGAAACTCTGCTCAATACTCTGTAACGGCCTATGTGGGGAAAGAGTCTGAGAAGAGTGGATATATGTCTATGGATAACTGATTCACTTTGTTAGCAGAAACTAACACAACATTGTAAATCAACTATACTCCAGTAAATTTTTTTTTTAATAGGAAAAAAAATGAAGGTTCTTTAACATAAAATGCTCAGCCTCATGCCTGGCACATGATAGCACTGAGTGATGGCCTCTGATAGCAGTGATACCCTGACACGTGTGCTCTGACAGCTGTAGAAATCTTCACTCCCGATCAGACATGTTCTTCCAAAAGGAACAGGCCACACACACTTTTCAAGGGTGACGCTTAAAAAGTGACTATGTGAGGAGGATGCTTATAGATAGCGCAGGTGAGCCAAGGCTGAGTGAAGAGCCAGGTGCTTCCGGGTCAGACAAAATCCAGAAGATGTGTGGTTTGGTTCAGGGCGTGCTTTCAGAGTCAGAGACCCCATGGCCCCTCCCATTTGTGCCGCTGCTACTATTCGGCTAACGTGTTAATTGCATCTGCCTCGGCGGCCTTGCCTCTGGCTCGGGGACCACTTCCATTTTGCCGCTCACCGGTCCCCAGCAGCTGAGGGGGGCAGCCCTAGCAGTGGGAGCAGCTTGATTTCTCAAGCCCAGGGAAGCTATAAATCTGGAGCTTTAATCATGTCTTCATGATCATTCAGCAAAGAGCACCAGAGGATTTATTCTGCAGGGACAGCAAAGGGAAGACTGCAGGAGGTTGTCTTGGGGGCTATTGGTTTAGCAAAGGTAGAACTGCTCCCCGGGGCCCTTCCCCGGACCTGCTGGTGAACGATGACACCGATGGCCGTAACAAGGCAATTACCGGTGGTGTCGGCCATGCTTTGTTAAAGAGGCAGGCTTCCTGCGTGGACCCGGTGGCACCGCTTCAGCCCAGTCACAGCGCCTGCGATTTCCCCCATCTGCTCTGGAGTCGACGTCCTTGAGAAAGCAAGAAGCATTTTTTAAAAGCCCCAAGGGTCCTCCTGGTTTTCTCTGCAAATGTTAAGGAGGAGGGGTCAGGGAAACCCAGAGAGGACTCTATGGTCCCTGGCCCACAGTAGGCACCTGACATCTATTTATTGAAGAAAGAGGCTCAGAGAGGTAGCAATTAGTCACTGTCACACAGCCAGAGTCTCAGGTCCCGGAGGGAGCCAATTGCTTTAGTGTGTGGCCTTGGTAGGAGAAGGCAATGGCACCCCACTCCAGTACTCTTGCCTGGCAAATCGCGTGGACAGAGGAGCCTGGTAGGCTGCAGTCCATGCGGTCGAGAAGAGTCGGACATGACTAAGCAACTTCACTTTCACTTTTCACTTTCATGCACTGGAGAAGGAAATGGCAACCCACTCCACTGTTCTTGCCTGGAGAATCCCAGGGACGGGGGAGACTTGTGGGCTGCCATCTATGGGGTTGCACAGAGTTGGACATGACTGAAGCGACTTAGCAGCAGCAGCAGTTGGATACAAATCTCATTCTTGGCTCAACAGGAAAGGAATGGGTTCCCCTGGGACAAGGAGAAGAAACCCAGCCCCATTCCCTGGGAGTGATCTCTGCGGGGCATGTCTTCTGAGTTACTCCAGAAAACGTTCAAGTGCATGCAAGCGTTCCTGTTGGTTTGTTTGGCTTTCCCACCAGTGGGTTTTCTTTTCATCTCCATCAGAAGTGGGACATCTTTCCATAGCAGTGGGTGTACCACTTCCTCCTTTTTCAAAGCTTAGCATCTCGTTCCGTGGATGGACCATCAGATCTGCAGCCCACATCAGCCCTGGATCCCCCACCATCCTGTTGAGGTTTTCAACATTATCAAATCACACTGCAAGACCACGTTTGTCACTAAGCGCAAGTATTTATATCCCCAGGCAGAGTCTTAACCACTGGACCACCAGGGAAGTCTTCTGTAGGTTAAAACTTAACCAAGCAGTTGCTGGGCCACAGGGTCTTCACATTTAGAGAGGGCACAGCCACTGCAGATTGCCTTGCTTGAGGACTGGCCGCTGGCTCTTGGGCACGCATCATCTGAGTACCACCTTCCATCTTTCTCCAGGGCAGCTGCCTTTTCCATGCACAGACTGCTTATATGCTTCTTTCGTATTCCCTGACTTCACCATCCCCTCCCTCAACCTGCTAGCCAGCCCTCTCTGCGGGACGGGAAGACACAGAACAGTGCCCAAGGAGGGTGGGGTGAATCGGGAGAGTGGCACTGGCATGCATACACCGCCACACGTGAAATTCGATAGCTGGTGGGAAGCTGCTGGACGGCACAAGGAGATCAGCTCGGTTGAGGGGTGGGATGGAGGCGGGGGGAGGCAGGAGGGAGGCTCGACTGGGAGGGAAATATGTATACACACAGGTGATTCACTTTGTTGCACAGCAGAAACTAACCCAACATTGTAAAGCAATTATTGTTTAGTCGCTAAGTCGTGTCCAACTCTTTGTGACCCCTTGGACTGCAGCACGCCAGGCTTCCCTGTCCTTCACCATCTCCCAGAGTTTGCTCAGACTCATGTCCATTGAGTCAGTGATGCCATCCAATCATCTCATCCTCTGTCATCCCCTTCGCCTTTTGCCCTCAATCTTTCCCATCATCAGAGTCTTTTCCAATGAGTCAGCTCTTCGAATGAGGTGGTCAAAGTATTGGAACTTCAGGTTTTATACTCCAATAAAAAAAAGAACAGGTGTTTAAAAATGTGGAGCACACTGTGAGTTTCTGAGCACCCACTAGGTGCTAGGTGTTTCCAGTGCTGCACAAAGACCCAGGCCCATCTGCATGGTTGGAAACTGGAACGGGTCGCTGGATGAGGTTGGAGGCTGTGTCCACCTGGGCCGCCCACCTGGGTAACCTGAAGAAGGCGGCTTTCCCAGGCATCCCCCACATGCTGGAGGTTACTCCCAGGAGAAGAGTGGGCCTGGCTTCAGTGGAAGAGCCCCAGTGACACGGGAGCAAAGGGGGCACCAGTCTAACGATCCAAAGAAGGAGGGAGGGGTCGCTGTGACTGGCGGCAGACAGAAATGTGAAATGTGATCCCTGGAGGGAAACTTGAAGTCAGCCTGAGGACAGGTGTGTCCCTGTGACCTGCCTGTGGGAAGAGGCAAAACCTTACCTGGCTTGGCCTCAAAGGGCATGAACTTAGCCTTGGATGCACAAGCATCTTAGATGCACAGAGTGAATTCTACTCCAAGAGACCCTGAGCTAGGAATCCCTAACTGTGGGACTTCCTAATTTTGGCAGCAGTAGGGGGTGGCATTGGGCAGAGGGGCTGAGATGGGAATCATGGAAAGAGGTGGATTTACCTAAATCCAAATAAAACCTCACAGGTAACATCTCCATACGGAAGACGGTTTTATCTATTAACAAGAGAAACTGTCAGGTGTTTGTAAGGAAAAGTGAAGGTGAAAGCCACTCAGTTGTGTCCGACTGTTTGAGACCCCATGGACTGAATTCTCCAGGCCAGAATGCTGGAGTGGGTAGCTGTTACCTTCTCCAGGGGATCTTCCCAACCCAGGGATAGAACCCAGGTCTCCCGCGTTGTAGGCAGATTCTTTACCAGCTGAGCCACAAGGGAAGCCCAAGAAGACTGGAGTGGGTAGCCTATCCCTTGTCCAGCGGATCTTCCTGACCCAGGAATCAAACCAGGGTCTCCTGCATTGCAGGCGGATTCTTTTCCAGCTGAGCTATCAGGAAATGGTATCTATGTCAGGAAATGGTACCTAAAACCTTCACACACATTTTATAATTTCATGTTGAAAGAAAATGTGTTACTTTTCTGATCAACAGATAGGATATGGACAGCTGCCATTAACTGAATGTGTGCCCTGGGGCTGGGCCCCAAGCTCAGTCTCTGTGAATGTTTTCCCATGAGCTCTCTTGATGTCCCCCATTTTGCAGATGAGGAAACCGAGGCTTGGAAAGGTTCAGTGGCTTACCCAGGTTAACAGCGCAGGAAGAGGCGGAACTGAGGTTTCAGTTCCGCTCCCCTGGAGGAGGAAGTGGCACCCCACTCCAGTATTCTTGCCTGGAAAATCCCATGGACAAAGGAGTCTGGGGAGCTACAGTCCATGGGGTCACAGAGTCAGACATGAAGCAAAAGTTATACCAATAAGCTGTGCTGGAGGGAGAGAGGCACCTTGCAAATTCCACTGATGTAGGGCAAAATCCCTCTCTTTGTATAAATGTTAACATATGTGCATATGTTTAAGTGAGAAAGTCCTAGAAGGACACGCGCAGCTGTTAACCTGGAGTCTTGAGTGGGTGGGATGTGGGCAAGAAGACTGTTTACATTGGCTTTATACACATCTGACCATTGGATTTCTACAATAAGCAAGAACTATTTTATAGACTACCCATAATGGACTTTCTGAAAAGCCCCCCAATTTTGTCAAATCCTGCTGCTGGGCCCTAGAACAGAATAGACAGCTTCTCTAACCACTGATCCTGGCAGTTAGTTTTTAGAAACAAACAGGGTGAACTGGGTGAAGGCATGAGGCAACATAAAAACGAAAGAAAAAAAAATTGACTCAAAAAGAGGCACCAGATGAACTGGGCAGGAAGAATTGTCCGCAGAAACCTCAGAACCTTCCTGTGTGACAAGTAAACCTGTCTATGAAACAAACAGAATCACAGACATAGAGCGGAGGTGCTTGCCAAGGGGTGAGGGCTGAGGAGGGATGGAATAGGAGTTTGGGATTAGCAGAGGCAAGCTATTATTCAAGCCCTATTGTATAGCACAAGGAACGACATTCAATATCCTGAAATAAACCATAATGGAAAAGAATGTATTTTTAAAAAGGTTATGTGTATAACTGAATCACTTTGCTGAACAGCAGTAATTAACGCAACGTTGTAGATCAATTATACTTCAATAAAAAAATCTGTAGAATCAGCTTTTACATTAAAAAAAAGAACATTCATATTTGCCTTGATCTGTGACTATCTGATATGAATACTATTTGAATTTGCAAAACCCACAAGTAAGGGGATTGTAACTTAGGTTACAAAGATTCTTTGATTGCAGAATATTTAGGGCTGGGACGCAAACATTAGCATTTTTAAACTGAAGTGTAGTTGATCCATAGTGTTTCAAAGTGATTCAGATTTATATCTTTACATATATATTTTATACATATTTTTTATTTACATAGATTCTTTTTCAGATTCTTTTCCGTTATAAGTTATTACAGATATTGAATATAATTCCCTGTGCTATACAATAGGACCTTGCTTATCTATTTAATATATAGTGGTGTTCGCCTGTTAAGCCCAAATTCACAGTTTATCCCTCTCCACCCTCTTGCCTTTTGGTAACCATAAGTTTGTTTTCTGTGTGTGTGAGTCTGTATCTATTTTGAAAGACTTTTTCTTTTGTATTGGAGTATAGTCGATGAACGATGCTGTGATAGCTCCAGGTGAACAGCGAAGGGACTCTGACATACATACGCATGTATCCATTCTCCTCCAAACTCCCCTACCATCTGGGCTGCCACATAACACTGGACACCCTATGCTATACAGTAGGTCCTTGTAAATCATCCTTTTTAAATATAGCAGTGTGTACACATCCACCCCAAATTCCCTAACTGTATATTTTGTAAATAAGTTCATTTGTATCATTTTTAAAGATCTCACATATAAGTGATATCATATGGTATTTGTCTTTTTCTGTCTGACTTACTTCACTTAGTAAGATCCTCTCTACATATTTCAGGTCATGCCTCCCTGGGACAGGGGACACTGGGAGTCTTATGTCTCCTTCCCCACCAGTTCCTGCCCTTGCTAAGTTCATTCTCACCCGGCTATTCCTCACCCTTCAGGTCCCAACTCAAATGTCTTTCTCCCAGGAAGCCTTCCCTGACCACCCTGGACCAGGGCACAGCAGCCCTTCCCCTCAACACCTGCACAGGGTAATTAATCACTTCATCCTGCCTTTCTGGTTAGAATGTAAACATCACGTGACTTGGGACTAGGATGTCTCTTTCACTCGTGGCTCTTCCCCTAGTGTCTTTCACATAGTAATTGTTTAGTCACTGAGTCCGACTCTTTGTGACCCAGCGGACTGTAACTCGCCAGGCTCCTCTGTCCATGGGGTTTTTCCAGGTAAGAATACTGGAGTGGGTTGCCATTTCCTACTCCAGGGGATTTCCAACCCAGGATTGAACCTGTGTCTCTTGCACTGGCAGATGGATTCTTTACCACTGAACCACGAGGGGAGACCCTTTCACATAGTAGGTGCTCACGTGGGGAAAGTGAAGGAACACGCCTGCACACACAGCGCCCCTCTGCCCCAGTTGAACTCTCAGCCACTGTGCACAAACCCAGGCAGTCCCTTTTAAAATGAAAGAACTGAAATAATTATAAAACACATCCTATTTTCTTTGGATTTTCCCCTTCCCCAGATTTCCTCGCTTTCTCCAATCAGGCGTAAATGCCTAGTAAATACCAGTCTTTGCCACTTTGCATCTTTGTGATCCAGCAGAGAAGCTTCAAAGGGAAAAAAAAAGAAAGCTCCCTTGTTAGCAAAAGGGTGGTGGGGAAAATGCAGACCCTGCCTGGGGAGAAGGTGGTCTCTGCACAGCCCGAGAGTGCCAGGGCAGGGACGCCCCCCACCAGAGGGGCTGTGGGGCCACAAGTGCAGTCACGGAAGCCTTTTTCCTCCAAGCGCCTTCCAAGAGAAGATAAAAGCAAGATAGAAATATCTTGCATCCCCCTAATTTGTAGTTTTCTGGTGTTAGCAAGGCTTATAAGACACATGCTCTCAATTAGCTGCTCCTCTTAATTTAAATGCTTCATAAATTATCTCCTGCGCGTGTGGATTATCACTTCATAATGCGAGTTAGCATTTAAATAAATAGCTGCGGTGTAGAAAATTAGAGAGGTTTACTTCTGAGGCGCTGGCATAATGAAGGAAAATACCACGGCAGCTGAACGGGGTCGGGGGTGGGGGGAGGACGTGAGGGGACACATGGGCGCATCCGTGTTTCCCAGAAAATGAGTAATTTGCAAAGTCCATTCGCCCTTTGTTGGCGTTGATGTTGTCTTTCATGAGGGGGATCTCCTTGGCTGCATCTTTTTTTTTTAACTTTTAATTTTGAAATAATTATAGACTCCAAGGAAGTTTGCAAAAACAATACATAGAGGCCCCTAGCACCCTTCACCCAGCTTCCCTCAATGGTGACATCTTAAATAACTAGTGAAATACCACAGCCGGGAAACTGACACTGGTTCCATCCACCAGCCTTTTTCAGATTCTACCAGTTGCTCCGTCTTTATTTTTTTAAACTTTTTGACCACGTCTTGTAGCATGTGGAAGCTTACTTTCCTTGACCAGGGATTGCACTCGCACCCCTGCAGTGGAAGCTAGGAGTCTTCACCACTGGACCACCAGGGATGTCCTCCCTCGTTTTTAAAGAGATTTTTTTCAAAGATGTCTCAGTGTGCAGTAGTAATATTACAGTGGTAACAGGTATCATTTGCCGAGCATTTTCTAAGTGCGCAGCCTGATTCTGAGGCCTTGCAGACAGTCTCTCCCCAGTTGTTAACAGCAGCCCTGAGGGGTATGGTCTCTTGATCTCCCCATTTTACAGATGAGGGAGCTGAGGTTCCGTAAGAACGCCCCCTACTCCAGGCCCCGAGCTGGTCAGCAATGGAGGTGGGATGAGAGCCCAGGTCAAAATGACTGCAGAGCCTGACTGCCGACCCTCCCTCAGCACGTGAGTGGCAGTCGCTGTCGCGGGCGGGGGTGGAGCCCAGTGCCCTTCCATCTCTGTGTTCTTCCTGCTTGAAGTGTGTTGCCTCTTGGGCAGCAGCGCCCTGAAATCTGGCTGCTTATTCCTTCTTCTTTTTTTTCACTGTGCTGGGTCTTTGCTGGGGCCTGTGGACTTTCTCTAGCTGCCGCGCACAGGTTTAGTGGCCGTGAGGCACGTGGGATCTTAGTTCCCTATCAGGGATTGAATCCATGTGCGCCACATTGCAAGGCAGTTTCTTAACCACAGGACCCCCAGGAAAGTCCCCTCACTTATTCCTGCTTGAGAAAGAAATCTGGGCCCTTTCCCAAGCAAGTCCAATGCTTTGAGTATTCTGTGAGTGACCACAGACATACAAACTGGGTCGTACATGGTCTAAAGGTCACGGGCGCTGGGTACTTTTGTCTTCATGAGCCCATGTATTTTAGATTAAAAATTATATTTTACGAACAGATATGTTTACTTTTTCCTTCTGCTTGGAAGAGACATCAAAGTCCCACGAACCCTGGTCACGGCGCCCCAGGACCTGATAAAGGAGTCAGCCTTGTGTACACAACTCAGAGTGTCTGGGAAGCAGTGAGAGCGCTCTCTTGGTTAGGAAAGTCATGGGCCTTGAAGGATTTGGCCTCGGCGACTGTCACCCAAAACCTGCCAGGAAATAACACTGGACAAGAGGCAGAAATTGGGAAGGTCTCACAAAGTAATCTGGAGGATGTGGCTACAAACCCAGCTCCCTGGGAGTCTGAGGCCAGGCAGGTAACAGAGCCCCAGGGCAGAAATCGCCACTGTCAGGAGCACCCGGTCTGCCCGAGGGGCTTCCTGGCCCCTAAAGTGAGGCCCAACCCCTTCTTTCTATCTTTTTTATGGGCCCCAAGTCCATAAAAGCTATGACCAACCTAGACAGCATATTAAAAAGCAGAGACATCACTTTGCCAACAATGGTCTATATAGTCAAACCTATGGTTTTTCCAGTAGTCATGTGAGAGTTGGACCATAAAGAAGGCTGAGTGCCAAAGAACTGATGCTCTCAAATTGTGGTGCTGGAGAAGACTCTTGAGAGTCCCTTGGACAGCAAGGAGATCAAACCAGTCCATCCTAAAAGAAATCAACCCTGAATACTCACTGGAAAGACTGATCCTGAAGCTCTAATACTTTGGCCACCTGATGTGAAGAGCCCTCTCATTGGAAAAGATCCTGATGCTGGGAAAGATTGAAGGCGGGAGGAGAAGGGGATGACAGAGGATGAGATGGTTGGATCGCATCACCGACTCAATGGACATAAATTTGAGCAAAGTCTGAGAGATGGTGAAGGACAGGGAAGCTGGGGTGCTGCAATCCACAGGCTTGCAAAGAGTTGGACACAATTCAGCGGCTGAACAACAAAAGTCAAGGGCCATGCCTTCAGGTCCTGCACAGACTTCTAACGTCACCTCTTGGCATCTCATGCTTCTTCCACTTAGGGATATTTTTACATTGTGCTATAAACATAATCAGGAAGGCTGGTGACGGGAAACCTGGCCAGCCCTGGGGTTTAGCTAACACAGCTGTAACAGGCTTTCTGTGCAGGGGCATTCTGTTTTATGCGTGTGTGTGTGAGCTCAGTCATGTCTGACTCTTTGTGACTCCATGGACTGTAGACTGCCAGGCCCCTCTGTTCATGGAATTTTCCAGGCAAGAATTCTGGAGTGGATTGCTATTTCCTCCTCCAGGGGATCTTCCCAACCCAGGGATTGAACCCTCATCTCTAGTGTCTCCTGCATTGGCAGGCAGATTCTTTACCAACGGTGCCACCGTGCTGTTTCAAGGGTAGTGTAATTTTCACCTGAAGGATGCATTGCAGTGGACTGAATGCACCCATATTTGTACGTTAAAACCCCTCTCCCAAAATTCACATGTTGAAACCTAATCCCCCAGGTGATGGTGTTAGGCAGTGGCGGCCTTTGGGAGGTGATTAGCTCATGAAGGACGAGACCTCACGAATGGAATTGGTGCCCTTGTGATGGGGACCCCAGGTGGCTCCCTCTCCTCTTCTGTCATATGAGGACACAATGAAAAGTTAGCCATCTGAAGCCAGAAACGGGTTCTCAACAGACATGCAATCTGCCAGGCTTTGATCTTTGGCTTCCCAGCCTTCAAAACTGGGAGAAATAGATACGTGTTGTTTAAGCTGCCCAAGTAATGGCATTCTGTCATCTCAGCCCAAATGGACTATGACGTATGTGGACCCGTCACTTAATATGCCGGGGTCATCACTCAAGTCAAAATGATTTCTGATGAGGATGACAACAGCCTTTGGCCCTCCTCTGAGGGTGAAATGGGATTTTTATGTGGCTTGGGCCACCAGCTAGAATATAGGATGTCCAGTTAAATTTGAATTTCAGATATCCAATGAATAATAAGATTGCCCTGTGCAATGATAAGTATATGCTGCATGGAATATCTGGGACACGCTTATATCAAAAAAGTTATTCATTGTTTATCTGAAATGGATTTAACTAGGTGTCCTGCATTTTTGAGGCTTCCCAGATGGCACAGTGGTAAGGAATCTGCCTATCAGCGGAGGAGATGCAACATAGACAGGTTCAACCCCCGAGTCAGGAAGAGCCCCTGGAGGAGGACATGCAACCCGCTCCAGTATTCTTCCCTGAAAAATCCCATGGACAGAGGAGCCTGGCGGGCTATAGTCCACGGGATCACAAAGAGCTGGACGTGACTAAGCACACGTGCACGCCTGTAATTTTTATTTGCTAAATCTAGCAGGAGAGCCCAGCACCTGAGCAGACCCCTATCATGGCTCCTATGACCTGCTCCTTTCTTTCTATCCTTCAGGAAATTACAAGTCTTTTGGGTGAGGGGGGCGGTGGGATGGGCAAGAATTTTGTCTCTCATTTAGTATCCCCAGCACCGAGCACAACGCCTGGCACCCCCCTGTCTGCAAATTTATGTTGAGTGATTACACTCACTCACTCAGGGAGGTTTCTGTGATGAGATGGACCGGTTACTTAGGAAATTATTTACAAGACTCTTTATTGTAAAATGAAACCACCAAGCTACAGTGTGTGTCCCAATGTGACCTGCCCTTGGACATCCTTAGATTTGATTACTGTGTTCATGGTGCTGGCCAGTGTGAACACAAGCATACCAGTAACGGCCCCCTTTACTGTTTGGGGATCACAGGTACTAGGCAGTATTGGGGTAAACAGTATCAAAGGGCCAGGGTTTTTCTGGTTTGAACCCACAAAACCAGCCACTTTTCAGGATTCATGCTGGATGGGCATCATCTCTGATTCTCATAATAATCCCTGGAGGCAGTTACTATTTGGCATCTCCATTTTACCACTGGGGAGACTGAGTCAGACTCCTCAGAGGGTGAAGTCACTTGCTCAAGGTTGATCAGCTGGTACCAGAGCTTGGGCTTTAGCCCAGGCAGGTAATCATGGCTCCCACACCTGCTCATTGACCCACCAAACCGCACACCCATCGGGATAACTTCTTGTATCCAGAGAGGTCTTGTTGTTCAGTTGCTAAGCTGTGTCTAATTCTTTGCAGCCCCATGAACTGCAGCACATCAGGCTTCCCTGTCCTTCACTATCTCCCGGAGTTTGCTCAATCTCATGACCATTGAGTTGATGATGCTATGCAACCATCTCATCCTCTGTTGCCCCCTTCTCCCCCTGCCCTCATCTTTCCCAGCGTCAGGATATTTTCCAATGAGTGGGCTCTTCAGATCAGATGGCCAAAGTATTGAGGCTTCAGCATCAGTCATTCCAATGAATATTCAGGACTGATTTCCTTTAGGATGGACTGCTTTGATCTCCAGAGAGGGCTGCTCTAGGCCAAACTAGATGTATGAAATCAAACAATCCGTGGAAGCATCCTAGAAGCCTTCCCTGGTGCTGGTACGCGGGTCCTAGTTGTGGCAGGAGCTGGCGCTGACCCTCTCAGATCTCTGGAGCCAGACATCCTATCGGTGAGGTCAGCTCCTCTTCTGACAAACCCTGGTCTCTATCGCCTGCCCTGGATGTGTAATGCAGGTGCCCTGCAGGTGTCACAAACTGTCAAGTAATTGGGATTTGTCTCTTGCAAGGATTTGCATTTACAGAAGCCTTGCTTGATTCAAGGCAAGATTCAATGTGCATTTTTTAAGATCGATGTCTGATTTAAGCAGGGGGTACATGTGGTCCGATGGAAGCCTTCCCCTGAAAGACGGTGCTTTTCCTAGTCCCTGTTCTGTGTGACTTTCCTTTTTTAAAAACATTGATTTATTTATTCTTTTTTGGCTACCCTTGGTCTGCGTTGCTGGGCACGGGCTTTCTCTAGTCGCGGTGAGCAGGGGCTCTTCCTTGCGGTGCCTCTTGTTTCGGAGCTTGGGCTGTAGGCGGGCAGGCTCAGTGGTTGTGCTTCATGGACTTAGTTGCTCCACGGCGTGTGTAATTTTCCCAGATGAGGGATCAAACCCATGTCATCTGCACTGGCCGGTGGATTCCTATCCACTGGGCCACCAGGCAAGTCCCTGTATGCCTTTCTATTGGGCAGCTATACACTTAGGAAAGCCTTGTGGATTCATTGATTCACTTGTTCATTATTCACCCATTCATTCACTTAAACATGAAAATTCCTGAACTGCGCCTCTGACTCCATCCATCCCAGGACAGAGCAGGACTCCAGTGACGCGGGATGAGTTCAGTGACATGGGATGGTTCACAGTGAGTCAGGACACCGCTGGCTCCTATCGCTTGAGGATGCCAGGGATCAAAGACCACCCTTGGAATGTTCTAAGCCCTTTGAAGCTCTTAACAAAGGGGTTTCTGAGAAAGTTCGGTCATTAGGACCAGAGGAAAGCTCACAGACGAAGCTCCTGGGGATGCATTGCAGGGGAAACATGAGTCGGGTGGTGGCAGCAGATTTTTCTCTGCAGAGAACCCGTAGGGCATCACCAAGTTAGTGAAGCCTGGACCTGCGGGCAGAAAGGAGGGAGGCAGGCGGAGAGCGATCCTGTCCCAGGGCAGCTTGGTGAGGGGTTCCAAAGTTTTCTCTGAAATACTCAAACTTGCAGCTGAGTACTTAAGTCTTTCCAACTGATCTGCTAATCATATTTCTTCAAATTTTCTATCCCTGACCCTTGTAAAAGGATTGCATTGAAGACGTGTTTTAAGCTGCATTTTAATAAGTCAATAAGAAAGCTCAAAATTATTTAAAGCTTCTTAAAGAGGATTATATTTGATTTCTAAGGGGAATTCTGGGGTGTAGAATGGTAAAGATGCTCCATCCTTCTGAGCTGGTTTTACATCAAGAAAGCACATCATTTTAGACAGAAAATGTTAACTATTTTATTGTTGGAAAGGGAGTGATTTGGTACAAGAAGACTTTTGCTACCAGCTGGCAGCATTCATTGAGCCTGTGGTCTTCAGCAGGGGAAAGAGTTGCATTTTCAGCTTTCAAGAAAACATTGGAACTCTGCTTTGTAGCTTGTCCCTGGCCTTTAAGAATTAGTTTTCTGGGACTTCCCTGGTTGCCCAGTGGTTAGGACTTGGCCCTTCCGCTGCTGGGGGCTCAGGTTCAATCCCTGGTTGGGGCACTAAGATCTTGCAAACCTCAAAGCACACACACAAAAAAAAATCAGACTTTTCTGATATTCTGAAAAGGACAATCAGATTTCCAAAGTTTTGGGGATAGCCCAGCCTGGCTGGAAGCATGTGTTGTGGGGAATTGAAAAATCTAGGCCAGGGCGTGGATTTAAATTTTGTTCTAAGGCTCGTCTACAGAGGGAACATCATGGGCCCCAGGCTGGCTTCAGTCTCCCAGCTGAGGGGTGGGGAGGAGGACCACTTGGAGGCTGAGCAGATAGTCCACTTTGAACCTCCTCAGTACTTACAGTCGCTGGAGAAATTAAGGGAAGGTGGGCGAGGAGAAAGGCTAGTTTAGGGGCAGGAAGCATACAGAAGCCGTATGCAATGCAGCTGGCAGCTTTCTCTGCATTGACTCAGCTTTGGAGACACGTGGGAGGGAAGAACTCGAAAGTCTCCCCTTGACACTGAGTCCGGAAGGTCCTGACAGCTGCCCTCTGGGTTCTGGTCTTGTCTCCTCCCCTGAGCCCCGCTGGAGTGCAGAGCCAGACTCCTGGGGAGCCCTCATCTCCTGCTCTCTGCCCTACCCACCAGTGGCACCACTTTCCTAAACCACAGGACTGGTCATCCCCTCCACCCTTGACTCCCAGCCATCCATGACTCCATAAAGAAGACAGCCTGGCAGCTCTGGCCCCACTACCCATCTTTCCCCAGGGCGGCTGGACCATTTTCTGCTGCCCTTCTCTCTCTCTTTTTTCCCCTTTAATTTTTATTGATGTATAGTTGATTTCCAATGTTACGTTAGTTTCAGGTGTACAGCAAAGTAAATCAGTTATACATATATGTGTATCCACTCTTTGTAAGATTTTTTTCCCATATAGGTCATTCCTGAGTTTAGAGTAGAGTTTAGAGGAGAGTTTCCTATGCTATCCAGTAGGTCCTTATTAGTTGTCTACTTTATATATAGCAGTGTATAGATGCCTACCCCAATAACCCAATTTATCCCTCTCCGCACTCCCATTTCCCTCCAGTCACCAGAAGTTTTTGATTTCCCTTGTAACTCAGATGGTAAAGAATCCACCTGCAACGTGGGAGACCTGGGTTCGATCCCTGGGTTGGGAAGGTGCCCTGGAGGAGGGAAAGGCCACCCACTCCAGTATTCTGGCCTGGAGAATTCCATGGACCGTGTAGTCCATGGCGTCACAAAGAGTCGGACACGACTGAACGACTTTCACTTTCTCCATAAGTTTGTTTTCTGCATCTGTGACTCTATTTCTTTTTTGTAAAGAAGTTCATCTGTACCATTTTTAAAGATTCCCTATGTAAGCGATTCCTGAGTGCAGTAAGTCAGGCAGAGAAAGACAAACGCCCTGGGATAGCGCTTCTACGCGCCCTTGTTTCCTGTTCGTGCCCTTTGCCGTCACGGCGCACGCTGCCCTGCATGTCTCTCTTCGACATTCCAAGTCCTTCTCCAGCGCCGCCTCTCCCTGGAGGTCTGCCTGGTGGGCAGATGAGCCCCGCTCCCTCCTGGGAGTCCCCACAGCCTGTTTCCCTTCCCTCATGACACTCCGGCCAGCCTCCTTTGTGCCCAGAGATTGTGCAGGTGTCTTATCTCCTGCCTGGTCACCAGGAATGCCCATCATGTGTCACGGCTAGAAGAATCCACTCACCCCTCCCTTGCTAAGCTAAGTCGCTTCAGTCGTGTCCGACTCTGTGAGACCCCATAGACGGCAGCCCACCAGGCTCCCCGGTCCCTGGGATTCTCCAGGCAAGAACACTGGAGTGGGTTGCCATTTCCTTCTCCAATGCATGAAAGTGAAAAGTGAAAGTGAAGTCGCTCAGTTGTGTCCGACTCCCAGCAACCCCATGGACTGCAGCCCACCAGGCTCCTCCGTCCATGGGATTTTCCAGGCCAGAGTACTGGAGTGGGTGCCATTGCCTTCTCCAAGCAGCCTCTCCCCTCCCTTTCTACATCAGAAACCACATGATCTGAGAAATCTTCCCCAGAATGTCTCCCCTGGGGTAGCTTCTTTTGGTCTCCAGGCCCCAGAATTTAGCTTATTTGCCACTAGCCGGTCAAGCTCTGATCTCTCATTTTCTCATGAGCTATAGTCAGGGATTCACACATGAGGTCAGTCCCAAGAAATGGGGGTCTTGCTCATCTTTTTTTTTTTAACTGAAGTATGGTTGATGTACGATGTTGTGTTAATTTCTGCAGTACAGCAAAGTGATTCGGTTATATAGGTATACATGATTTTCAATATTCTTTTCCATTATGATTTATCATAGGATACGGAATATGGTTCCCTGTGCTATATGGTAGGAGCTTGTTGTTTATCCAGTCCATATATGAAAGCTTCCATCTGCTCACCCCAAACTCCGTCTGTCTCCCAACCACTCCCCTGTGGCCACCGTGAGCCTGGTCTCTGTGTCTGAGAGTCTGTTTCTGTTTTGTAATAGGGTCATTTCTGTCGCGTTGTAGATTCCACCTGGAAGTGATATCGTATGGTATTTGGCTTTCTGACTTACTTCTCTAGTTGCATCCTTGTTGCTGCAAACGGCATTATTTCGTTCTTTTTAATAGCTGAGTAGTATTCCATTGAATGGGGCTTCCCAGGTGGTGCTAGAGGTAAAGAATGTGCCTGCCTACGCGGGAGACTTAAGAGACATGGGTTCAATCCCTGGGCAGGGAAGATCTCCTGGAGGAAGGCATGGCAACCCACTCCAGTATTCTTGCCTGGAGAATCCCATGGACAGAGGGGCCTGGCGGGCTAAAGTCCATGGGGTCCCAGAGCCAGACACGACTGAAGCAACTAAGCACATGTGCGCACACACGCACACTCCATTGTATATATACCCCACATCTTCTTCGTCCGTCAGTTGTTGATGAGCATTCAGATTGCTTCCAGGTATTGGCTATTATGACTAGCACTGCTATGAACGTTGAGATGCGTCTATCTTTTCAAATTGTAGTTTTGTCTGGAGATATGCCCAGGAATAGGAGTGCGGGATTCTGCTGCTGCTGCTAAGTCGCTTCAGTCATGCCGACTCTGTGCGACCTCATGGATCAACAGCAGCCCACCAGGCTCCCCCATCCCTGGGATTCGCAAGGCAAGAACACTGGAGTGGGTTGCCATTTCCTTCTCCAATGCATGAAAGTGAAAAGCTCAGTCGTGTCCAACTCTTAGTGACCCCATGGACTGCAGCCTACCAGGCTCCTCCCTCCATGGGATTTTCCAGGCAAGAGTACTGGAGTGGGTTGTCATTGTCTTCTCTGGTGTGGGTTCCTAGGGTAATTCTATTTTTAGTTTTCTGAGGAACTTCCATACTGTTCTCCATAGTGGCTGCACCAACTTACATTCCCAACAGAGTAGGGTTCCTTTCCTCCACACCCTCTCCAATATTTGTTATTTGTAGACTTTTAAATGATGGCCATTCTGACCAGTGTGAGGTGGTGCGTCACTATAGTCTTGATTTATGTTAAGTCTAGCTCATTTGATGCAGCACTGAGCACCGAGGGGAGCCCCATGACCTGCTGTTAGCTCCAGCCTGGGCAATGATAGTGCCCCCCTTTGCTAGCCAGCATGGATGGTTGGATGGTACCGCTATGTCATGCTGTTAACAGGATATGTCCTCGAAAGACATGTCCAAGTCCTAACTCCTGGTGCCTGTGAATGTGACCTTATTTGGAAATAGGTCTTTGCAGGTGTAGTCAGGTTAAGGATCTCTAGATGACACCATACTGGATTTAGGGTGAAACTCTAGACCAATAACTGGTGTTCTTAGAAGAAAAAGAAGAGAGTGATTTGAGACACAGACAGAGGGGTCAGAGGCCACGTAGTCAGGTACCCTGGTCTCCCAGCTCTGCCTCTGGCAATTAGCTGAGTGACCCTGGACATGCACGTAGCCTTGTTCAGTTGTTGTTTAGTCACTAAGTTGTGTCCAACTCTTTTCGACCCCGTGGACTGCAGCATGCCAGGCTTCCCTGTCCTTCAGTGTAACTTAGCATCTGTAACACTGGGACAAGAGGAGACCTGCTTCATATATTATGATGAGAATTCATTCATTCAATCCCTGTTCAACAAAGATTTCTCGAATGTCTACTATGTGTGAAGAATTATTCTAGGCATGAAGACAGAGCAGGGAACAACAGTAACACAAGAAATAATCCCTGCCTCATGAAGCTCCCATGTTAGGGAGGGAAGAAAGGCGATGGCCAGACTTTATCAGTAAAACAGCGTTGGTGCGATTTCCCTGGCAATCCAGTGGTTTGGACTCTGTGCTTCCCCTGCAAGGGGCAGGGGTGCCATCCCTGGCTGGGGAACTAAGATCCCGCCTGCCACAGTGTGGCCAAAGGAATTTTTTAAAAAACCCACAGAGTTGGTGATAAGTGTTTTGGAAAAGCAGAGAGCAGGGGAGGCGAGGAGGAGAGGCTAAGCACAGTTTAAATGGAAGGTCAGGTCAGGAAGGGTCAAGGAATCGGCAGGCATCAAGTGCTGGCCCTTGACCAAGACAGCAGGCACATAGTAATTGTTCAGCCCACAGCGGCTGCTTGTACTTGTCAGCTGGGGCTACTAGAACAAGGCCTGGAGGCTTAAACAGCAAACACTTCTCATAGTTCTGGGAGTCAGCAGGGTATGTTTCTTGGTTTATAGATATTTGGCTCTCTGGTCTCTTCTTATAAGGGCACTAATCCCATTTATGGGGGCTCCACCCTTAAGACCTTGTCACCTTCCAAAGGCTCCATCTCCTAACACCAGGAGGGGACAAGTGGTCTCTCATGGACCCTGTCTCATGCGCCTCTTCCCTTTACTGATTCTAGTCTAGCTCCTTCTGCTGAAAGAAACCACAGCCATGAGTAGAGCGGCTCTTCTGAGCTCTGGGGGTCCTTCTAGTGAACTGTTGAACCTGAGAACTATCTTGTGAATGCAGGAACAGCAAGCAAGCATTTGCCCTCTGCTTATCCCTGAAGTATCTGCATGAGGCTGAGGGGCTTGTGCCAGCATCTCTGTGTAGGGCAAGATAGATGTGTGTTGTAATTCTCTGTGGGCCAAAGAGAACCCACCTGGTCAGATGATTGATCCTGTGATTGACTAGAGAGGTGGGCACCCCAGCATCAAACAGATAGCAGCCAGGGACACTCAGGCAGATATCTGGTCTACCTTGCAGGTTGAGCTGCAGGGTTGGTTTTCCGCCAGTCTCTCTGTCAGTGCCAATGGTGTTGGGTGTGCATTCAACCCTCCAGACTTCAGAAGATGCACCCTCAGAGAATAGCAGCAGATTCCTCTAATAAGCAAAACCCCATTGGCTTTTATTACTTTGGGCAAAATAAAATTTGCTCCTGAATAAGCAAAAGCTCCCTGACAGCTCTGTCGACATGAGGCACCCTGTTTGAAAAGATATGAGAGGCGAGGGACAGGAAATGTGAGGCTCCTCCGAGGCAGGTGGGGCCTGGTGCAGGCTCGAGGTGACAAGGAGAGGACTAGGAACCTAATGAAGAAGAGGGCTGGGCGTGAAGGCACTCATCTCAGCCTAGCCCTTTAAAACCAAAAGGATGGAGTTCATTTGCATTTAGATCTCCTTGGCTCCCTCTTTTCATCTAAAGACAAATCCTCACAAAAGGCTGCTTAATTAGACCAAATTAGATTTCCGCTCAGCAGCTTGTCATTCATTACAAAATGCTGTTCTTTTTTTTTTCTTCCTCATTTTGGTAATTATCGGCTGGTCTCTACCAGTTTGTAAGCATTCACCCCAGCCGCTGCGTATGACTAGCATTCCTGATTTTGTGCAGAGAAGAGGAAAATTATTCAGTTGCACCAAATCTGTCTATTTTATAAGTTGGATCAAGACCATCTTCACTCGAGTCTTTTACAATAATGGGTATTCTCACTCTTAATTCTTTAATGATTAATCGTAGGAGCAGCACAGAGCTTGGTAATTTCCAGGACTAAAAGCTTAAGTACAAACAGACTTCACATGTAGCAATTATGCCATATATTTGAAATCCTCACCTGAGTTATGCAGCCCTATTCCATCTTTGAAGCCACCCATTAAATCATTTATCACACAGTCTCTCATCCTGAGCAGTTAATATTGCTCAGCTCAGATCTTCTCTCCCATGGTCTGTTCCCCAGCCCCTCCCAACCACAGAGCCTTGGCCGTTCCAATTTTCAGTTGTGAATGTAGACATGAGGGGGAGGGCGTTGGAGGATGGGGCTTGGTTTGGCTGATCCACGGTTTTCATCATCCCATTCTCCAAATTCTTTCTATCCATTGTATATGGTGCTGCTCGGGTTCAGAGGATTTCCTACAAACCCGGGGGGGGGGGTGGGCCTCAGAGTGGCAGGCAGGTTGGGTCTGAGAGGAAGGGGTGGAGGTCCATCCCAGGGCAGCCCAGTTGACTTTGCTCTGGTTGTTCTGGGTGAGTGCAGGTGGGCAGGTCCCCAGGCTTAGATGCTGCTAACAGAGGTGTCAAGAATAGCATCCACTCTCTCTACTAACAATTGCCACTCAAGCCTACTGCTGACTTTTAGTGAGGCTTGTTATGGGAGGGACATTGAACAGTCTCTGCTCACAAAAAGCCTATGAATTGGGTGGTGTTCAGAGAGGAGGTGGCAAACGGGAGATTGGACAGTGGCACCCAAATCAGGCTGACGTGACCCCAAAGTGTGCCCACTGTGCGCTCTGCCTTCCCGAACAAAAGAATCAGATGACATGGGTCTAGGTGATGTAGACTCGGAACTTGCTCCAAAAAGAGAATGCTAGAGCTGGAGTGGCCCGGAGATCAGCTAGCTCTGCTTCCTCATTTTACAGACAGGAACACTGGAGGCCCAGGAATGAGGAGGAAACCTCCTCCAGGCTGCCTTCCTAGGTTGGCCCTCCCCGTTAGCCTGTCCTTCTTGGCTGCCGCACACCTGCCACGGTCGCAAGGCAGCAAACTGCCAGTTTCACTGCGCCCACTGGATCCAGAAACTCCTACCTTCCTGTGGGCTCACAGTGGGGCAAGGCTGGCTTTTCTGCCTTTTCCCTAATAGCTCAATTTCCTGGAGGACCTAGCTCTAAAGTGAAAGTGTTAGGCGCTCAGTCATGTCCGACTTTGTGCGACCCCATGAACTGTAGCCCACCAGACTCCTCTGTCCATGGGATTTCTCAGGCAAGAATACTGGAGTAGGTTGCCATTCCCTTCTCCAGGGAATCTTCCCGCCCCAGGGGTCAAACCCTGGTCTCCTGCATTGCAGGCAGATTCTTTACCGCCTGAGCCACCAGGGAAGCCCCAATCTAGCCCAAACAGGCAGATTTTTAGCCACTGGCGACCTGCCCATTTTTCAGTTCCCTTGATACTACACCAATGTCTGATCATTGATAAGATACAGCCTCCTGGTCATAAGACCCCCACGCCTCAGCTGACCTTTGAGATCTCAGACCCAGAGACTCCCTGCCCTGCTCAGAGCAACTTCACGTGGACACCTGAGCCCCTCTCCCAGCCCCCTCCACCCCGGCGTTCCCCTGCCCTTCCCTTTCTGGACTGTGGCCCCTTGGCCATAAGCCCCCGGACAGTCTTCATAATTCCTCTTCCCTCTCTCACTCCTGTCCAAGCCCCACCAACAGAGCTTGTGGTTAATGCTTCTCCGTGGCCATGTCTTTTTCCTTCCTCTACAACTAGGTCATCACCCATCTCTGAAAACTCCCAAGTGCCAAGCATGGTGCCCTATGCCCTGTAAGCGGCCTCCGCCACCTCTGCTATATAAAAGAGCATTGCTTAAGGCCAGCCTGACCTCTCCTATAAACTGGAAACCCAGAACCCACCAGAAAACAGCCCCAAGGCTGCAAAGACGGGGCTGAGGTGGGACCTTGTTCTCCAGCCGCCCAGCTTTGTGCTGGAATCAACAGCCGTCCTTATTAACCGGCTTCGTTTCAGAACCCCTTCCTCCACTCCTGCGATCTGCTGTGCTAACAGGTCAGCTGCCATTTTGTGTTAAACTCCGTCTCACTTATTACAATACTGGGTTTTTTTATTGACATGGAAATAAAACTTACAATCAATGAGATATTATGAAATATACATCAAAACAAAAGTCACTGGAGCTGGCGTTTTCATCTGTTCTTGGGAAAGAACAAGGGTTTATGGGGGTGGGGGGAGAAAACACGGAACATTTTTCTTCCCTATTACATGATGCGATTTTCAATGAATCTATAAAGAAAATGAAAACATAAATAGAGTAACCAAACAGAATGATCCCTGCAGCTGTCAAAACTTAAAACAGTTCCATTTTCCTTTGATTTCTGTTTTAAGTTTTGAAAAGTACATAGATCATTCTCTGCTTTTGCTTTTTCTTTCTTTCTTTCCTTTTTTTTTTTTTCCATTTGGTAGGGAGCCTCTTTCTTAAATCTGGTTTCTCCACAGACCATTGGCTTTGACCCTTAGCAGCTGAACTGACCGAATGACCAAACGAAGATGCCATTTATTTCTTACGCCTTCAGGTGTGAGAAAGTAGAGGCGGACTCTTTTTCTGTTTCTTCTCCACCATCTGGAAACTGGCTCCGTCCCTCCTTGGTGCCACATCAAAGCCGACCCAGAGGCGTTTCTTCCTTTACTAAGCCAGGGGCATGTGCGCAGCAAAGGGCAAAGGGGGGAGCCCTTCCCGGCTGGTGGGCACCCCTGCTGTGTGCTGGGCACCCCTGGGCACCTTTCCTCAGTCGTCTTGTCTAAATCCTGTCATTATTTGCTGAGGTGGGGATGGTTGAGGAGGTGACTCTCAAAGGGGTGCAGAAGGATTAGAGCCTGGATCCCGATCCCACCCGTCTGCACCAGGAGAGGACCTCTGTATGGCCTTAGTTGAGCGATTTCGTGTTTTTCTTAAAATGGAAGAACCCTTTCTTCCAAAGAAGACTGACATGGAGCCCCCCATAAATAGAACATGTCTCCCAGCGGCCGCCTGGCCGGCTCAGGACACAGGCTCTGTATTCCGGGTGTACATCCACCTGAGGTTGTCTGACCTCCTCTCTGACATCCTCCAGGGTCCCAGGAACAGGCGAGATGGGGCCTCAGAAGGAGGGGAGAGGAGCTAGGCATGAGTGTCCAGGCCTCCAAACCCGCAGCCTAGCGTTCCTTCTCCCCCCCACTGCTCCTTCTGCCGACTGTGGCTAAGGGCCCAAAGTGAAGGTATACCTCGAGAAACAGAGCCCAACCAGTTTCACTGGTCCTCGGGTTGGCCTTCAAACAGAAGTATTCTTGGAGCTCTAAGATGCACCTAACAGACGGATCTGCCCCAGCTCCCTGTCTCCCATCAGAGACACGCAATCGGGGTGGGATTCGGTCCCCTAGTCCCGGCATCCATTTCCACCCAGTCTCACCTCCTTGAAGCTGCGCGAGGTTTTCAACCACATGGTCAATGATCCCACAGTGAGACAGTGACCCTTCATTTGCACTTCTTTCCTTTCCCATCCTGAAGAGAGAGAGAGGGACGTCCTAAACTGTCCAGATAAGAGGCATGGCATAACCTTCCTGTGGACATATTCAGTTCAGTTCAGTTGCTCAGTCATGTCTGACTCTTTGCGACCCCATGGACTGCAGCACACCAGGCCTCCCTGTCCATCATCAACTCCCAGAGTTTACTCACACTCATGTCCATTGAGTCAGGGATGCCATCTAACCATCCCATCCTCTGTCGTCCTCTTCTCTTCCTGCCCTCAATCCTTCCCAGTATCAGGGTCTTTTCCAATGAGTCAGCTCTTTGCATCAGGTGGCCAAAGTATTGGAGTTTCAGCTTCAACATTAGTCCGTCCAATGAACACTTAGGACTGATCTCCTATAGGATGGACTGGTTGGATCTCCTTGCAGTCCAAGGGACTCTCAAGAGTCTTTTCCAACACCACAGTTCAAAAGCATCAGTTCTTCAGTACTCAGCTTTCTTTATAGTCCAACTCTCACATCCATACATGACCACTGGAAAAACCATAGCCTTGACTGGACGGACCTTTGTTGACCAAGTAATGCCTCTGCTTTTTAATATGCTGTTGAGGGTGGTCATAACTTTCCTTCCAAGGAGTAAGCGTCTTTTAATTTCATGGCTGCAGTCACCATCTGCAGTGATTTTGGACCCCCAAAAAATAAAGTCTGACACTGTTTCTACTGTTTTCCCCATCTATTTGTCATGAAGTGATGGGACCAGATGCCATGATCTTAGTTTCTGAATGTTGAGCTTTAAGCCAACTTTTTCACTCCCCTCTTTCACTTTCATCAAGAGGCTCTTTAGCTCTTCTTCATTTTCTGCCATAAGGGTGGTGTCATCTGCATATCTGAGGTTATTGATATTTCTCCCAGCAATCCTGATTCCGGCTTGTGCTTCATCCAGCCCAGCATGGACATATTAATTTTTCTTTTTATTGAGACAAAATTTATATAAAATTAGCTATTGCCGATTTCTTTGCTGTATGATTCAGTGGCATCTAACACCTTTACGATGCTGCGCACTCACGCCTTCTGTTTCATTCCAGGATGTGTTCATCACCCCAGAAGGAGATCCCACAGCCATGAAGCGATCACTGCCGTTCTCTGCTCCCCCATCCCCAGCAATCACTTACCTGCTTTCTGTCTCTGTGGACTTACCTATTCTGGATGTTTCCTGTAAATGAAACCCCACGTTATGTGGTCTTTGTTGTCTGACTTCTCTCCCTCAACCTGTGTTTTCAAGGTTCATGCATATGTGAGGACCATTCTACCATATATGTATGGATAGACCACACTTTTCCCATTACCTGGTGCTGCGTGCTTGGGTGGCTTCCGTCTTTCAGCTCTTGAGAATAATGCTACTGTAGACACGTATATTAGTCTGAACACCTGTTGTCAGATCCTTTGGGCTTATATCTAGGAGCAGAATTGCTGGAACACATGGCAATTCTACGTTTAATTTTTTTGAGGCACCGTCAAGGGACTTATCAATTTCGTAGCTAGTTTTCTGTTCAAATAGAGACAAAGTCACTGATAATTCCACCCAGTGGGTAGGCTAATGACGTCCACCAGCTAGTATGACTACTTCTTCTTTTTTAAAAAAATTACTTATTTTGGCTGTGCTGGGTCTTCGTTGCTTCACCCCGGCTTTCTCTAGTTGCAGCAAATGGGGGCCGCTGTTCGTTGTGGGATGCAGGCTTCTCCATGCAGGGGCTTCTCTGGTTGTGGACCACGGGCTCTAGAGAGAGGACTCAGTGGCTGTGGCATGCAGGCTTGTTGCCCTGCAGCATGTGAGGTCTTCCTGGGCCAGGGATCCAACTTGTTTCCCCTGCATTGCTAAGCCAATTCTTAACCACTGAACCACCAGAGGAGTCTGTATGACTGCTTCTTACTGAGAACTTTCTTGGCCCTCTACTAAGAACTCCCCCCACATTATGAAAGGTTCCAATAACCTTCCCGAGCTGGGTATTCCCATTGTAACTATTGTATCAGTAAGGAAATGGGGGCTCAGAAGTTCAACAACTTGTTCAAGGCCACACAGAGCTGAGAATCCAGAATTCCAACCTGTGCATTTGGCCTCAAACTTGTGGGGATTTTGTTTTGTTTTGTTCTTGTTGTTCTGTGGGTTTTTGTTTTTGGGGTATTTTTTTGCTAAGCCCTGCAACATAAGGCAATGGCACCCCACTCCAGTACTCTTGCATGGAAAATCCCATGGACGGAGGAGCCTGGTGGGCTGCAGTCCATGGGGTCACAAAGAGTTGGACACGACTGAGTGACTTCACTTTCACTTTTCACTTTCATGCGTTGGAGAAGGAAATGGCAACCCACTCCAGTGTTCTTGCCTGGAGAATCCCAGGGACGGTGGAGCCTGGTGGGCTGCCATCTATGGGGTCGCACAGAGTCGGACACAACTGAAGTGACTTAGCATCAGCAGCAGCAGCATAAGGCATCTTAGTGCCCCAACCAGGGATCCAACCGGTGCCTCCTGCAGGGGGAGCAGAGTCTTAACCACTGGACCACCAGGGGAGCCCCCAAACTTGTTTTTAGCACCAAACTGTAAAGTCCCAGTAAGGTGAAGAATGATTTCTGTCTGGAGCTGGGATGTGATGAGCAATATGCTGGTAGCAGCAGATCGCTGCTCCTAATTACGCCCAGCTCAGACCATTAGGGAAACAAGTCTGCCTTCCTGGAGCTCGCCCCAGCTGTGCGCTCCCAGAGTGGACTGCTGGGAGTCTGGGATTAAACCCTACACGGCGGATAAATCACAGAACAGGAGAGTAACACTTAGCAAAGCCCTATGCCCGGTGATTTCTCTCCACCGGGGCATTTAGCTTTACCCCTGTGTCTGCAGAGAATGGCCAGTTGTGCCCGTAACAGCTTCATTCATCAGGTACCCGCTCCTTATCCACCATGGTGGCGAGAGCGTCTCGTCTGCTTGTCTCAGCCGCAGACCTAAAATGGGGTGTTGTTTCCCCCACTCTACAGATAGGGAACTTGGGGTGCAGGCAGGTTGAGAGACTGTGTCAAGACCACACAGGTGTAACTGACAGAGCCCCTGTTGACCCAGACATTCCGGTTCGAGAGCCGTCCTTGTAAGCGGGAGTCCGTCCCCGCCACCTCCCGACAGCAGAGGCAGCATCTCTTGTGGGAGCTTCTGATGCTGCCCAGGAGGAAGTTCTCCCAGGACAGTGAGCTGCCTCCTGAATGTGGCTCAGGTCTGCTCATAATCTCAGAGGATACCTAGTCAATTTTCATTGCTTTAAAAGAAAAAAAATCCAAATCATGGTGTTTGTTCCTTCCAACCTCTCATGTTTGCCTTTTTTAAAACGCACAGCGTTTCCCCCTCATCCACCTAAACCCGCTATTGAGTTACTGGCCCCCCGAGGCCGTGGGCTCAGAGCGAGGCATCCGTGCACTTTGCTGCTCGCTGCCTTCTCCGAGTGTAATCAAACATCAAGCTAAGTAGCAAATAAATCTCTCGATCTCATAAGCTGCACAGCGAGATCATGTAAATGCAAATGAAGGACCTGGTTTCAAGCTGTCGAGGGGGGAGGGGAGGACACGCCGGGGCCCTATCCCCGTGGCCGCCTCGCACACCAAGGGCCATACATCAGCTGCAGTGATGGTTCTGGCAGCACCAAGGGAGCCGGGGCTGCCCCGGGGGGTGGAGGATGGAGGAACCCCCCCAGGCAGCAAAACACAGGTGGCCCCGGGGCATGGGAACCAGGCAGGGGCCCATGGGGTGGCTGGGCAGGTTCAGTGGGGCCTGAAGAGGTGTCTGCATTGCCCGGGCCACCCCACCTTGACCTGAGCTGGTGAGCTGACCCAGTAACACCAACAGTGACAGCAGTAATGGAGGCCACTGGCTTATTGGGCTCCAGTCCTCAGTCAGGGAGGTTTTACAGGTGAGTGATGGGGACCAGAGAAGCCAAGTGACTTGCCCAAGGTCACACAGGAACTGGCAGAGCAAGGTCTCAGCTCTGTGACCTTAATACGTTGGCTTTCCACATCTTCCTGTGGGCCTGGGGCTCCCCTCTCCCCTCCTTTCCTCCCCTGACCTGGGAAAGCCAGGGAAAGCCTGGGAAAGCCCCACTACACATGTGCAGCAGAGTGGTGATGACCCAGGAGAAGAACTCTAACTCTGATGCTTGGCGGGAGGGAACACAGAAAAGAGAAACTGGCTTTAACTCTGCCTTTTTAATTATAAAAATAAACTCTCAGTACCCAGCCCCCACCCTTAGCCTCCCACCCAAAGGCCCCATTTCTAAGGACATACCCTCACACACACCTTCTTATGTTTACTTCCGGTTATTTTTTTTCAATGAATTCTTTTCTGTGGGTTTGTAACAATAGTATATGCAAATTTTTGAATCCCACTGATTTTTTTTTCACTTAACGTTTTTTTAGATGCCTTTGATCATATATGGATGCGGTCTTCTGGTGTGTGGCTTTTTAGTAGCGTTAACGCGATGTTCGACTGCTGCTCACACAATACACACACGGTTCAAAGAACCCGGCTTCTGAGATGACGCCGGGGTCCTTTGATGCATAATGCACCTTATTTCACATGATTGTTTATCTGAAGTTCTCATTATGGAAATAAATAAATATCCTCTATGCTAATCGTGATCACAATTTGCATTTATATTGTGCTTTTCATTCGAGGATCTTAAGTTGTTTTACAATAATGAACTCCCCTTCCGTGAGCAGGACGGGATGTGTGTGCATGCGCGGGTGTGGGCAGAGCCGTATACAGATATTTATTTAATAACTACCAGGCAATAACCGTGGGATTTCACAGAACTACGCTTTAATAGGATGCGGGAAAGCGAGCGGAGGCTTCTCAACTGTCGAACAGCGTTCATTGAGTTGAGACTCTGGACTAGAGGGTTAATGAGTCACAGGGTTCTGTGGCTGCCAGGAGGTGGGAGTGACTCGCCTAGGGGGCTCGGTCCTCACAGATGAGCACCTAAGACTGGTCTGGAACTCAGGCATTGAGCTCCCAGGCAGAAAACCCGTCTTGGAAATGACCCCCAGCTCGTTTGTGCAGGGCGAGATCCAGTTTAGACCGTCCAAGAAGCAGAGCCAGTTAGTTTCACCCATTTTTACCTCTTGGTAAGAGGTGAGAAATGGGGGCAAGTTAAGGATTTTTTAAGAGCGTACGGGGTGGAGAATCGTCACACTCGGGTTATAAGGCCAGTCACTTCTTTTGAAGTTGTCCCCTGGTACTTCCTTCCTGGGCCTCCGGTGACTCCAGAAGCAGCCTGCCGGCAGTGCTTGCCACCTGCACTTGGCTCCAGAAAGCCCCAGCAGTCCCGAGGCTGGCAACAGGCCGCTCCGAGGGGGCTTCCTGGCCAGGGGCTGCCTGCCCGGCCTGGATCTCAGCGTGCCTTGATGTTGGGGAGCAGAGGGGAGCGGCCATGCAAGAAGGAGACCAGAGAATCCCAAGACCCCCTGGGACGGGGAGCGAGATGGTTTTAATTAGAGCTGGGAGACGAGAAACAAGGCAGCGAGCGGTGACATCTTAATGAGGTTTAATGAAGCTGTCTGCTGATGGGGACAGCTGTCACCCAGAGCTGTATTCCAGCCAAACCACTCTGTGACAGAGCAAACTCCGAGAAAGGCGCAGTTTGAAACGGCTGAGAAGGGCAGGGCGGCCAGACTCAGGGCGGGGATTCGTCTCCCACATTCGCCTCTTGAGTCTAACCACCACAAGGACAAGGGGTTGCTGCTAGTAGCCCGGATCCGAACAGCTGCCCGTATTTCACAGTTCCGCGCTGTGCAAAGTGAAGTTGTGCCTCTGAAAAGACCTTGAGTGTCGCGCTTGCGATGTCTTCGAAGTCAGCCATAAGAATGAGAAATACAAGAAGGGCTTAGTGTCGCGGGGCGGTGCGGGGAAGGCGGTGGAAAGTGAAAGGAGTCTGCCATCCCATCCCTTTCTGAGCCTCGATTTCCCCATCTGTCCAATGGGGACAATGTGACCTCCCTTACAGAGTGGTTGTGAGGGGCTGCTGAGGGTGAGCGCAGAAGTGTGATATCAGAGGGCTGAGGTCAACTGCAGCTCTCCCCTTTACTGGGCTTCCCAGGTGGCGCTAGTGGTAAAGAACCCACCTGCCAATGCAGGTGGACGCAAGAGACACAGGTTTGATCCCTGGGTCAGGAAGGCGGTACGGCAACCCACTCCAGTATTTCTGCCTGGAGAATCCCATGGACAGAGGAGCCTGGCAGGCCACAGTCCATGGGGTCTCACAGAGTCAGACACGACTGAAGCGACTTTGCACACTTCCACCTGGGTGCCTTTGGGCAAGTAGGAACCTCTTTAAGTTTCAGTTTTCCCACCCATCAAATGGGAGAACAACCTCCCAGTGGGGTTGGGAGAGTTTGGGGTGAAGTGCAACAAGCTCTCAGGACACAGGAAGTGCTCACTAACAGGGCTTGATAAGCAAGGTCACAGGGTATAACTTGAGCCTTGCATGTAGCTGGTGCTCAGTAAATATTCCCTCTAATTTGTTGTTTCCTTTACTTCTGTTATAAAGAGAACAAGGTGGTCTCTGGGGACCCCTGTGTGGGCAGGTGCTCTCCGCCTTCACATGGCCCAACATCTGTGCATTTGCCCCAGGACCTTTGAACGTCCCAGCTGAGCGCTCTCGCCCTATTCTGGGCTGAATGCGAACAGCGCCTGGTTTACCCAAGTGTCCAATCAGAGCTGACTTGTGACCACGTCTCAGCGGGTTCACAACCTTTTTGCCTGCGTCTGGAAGTTCAGAGTCAGGAGCTCGTCTGGGCACCAGTTTGTCAGTCCTTAACCAGTCCTCTGAGTTGCCCAGGGAACCACAGACCCTTCTACCAGGCAGCTTTTCTCTGTAGGCTTCTAGAAAGCCCCTCTGGACAAACTGGGGAGGGAGGCCCAGAGTTGGTGCCAGGCCAACCCACCTCTGGCTGGTCCTTTTACTGCTTCTGGGGAGCCTCTCAAAGGACCGGCAGCACTCCTGTTCTCCCTGGCTGCCCCACTGGAATAGTTTTTAGATCGGCTCTCCCCAAAAATGCCTACCCAAGAGCTGGATCTTCTTTCCTGTCCAGCTCTGACCCAGGCATGACTTAGGTGTCCTGTGTCCAGGTCACTGAAATGATGGCTTTTCCCATCACCCCTTGCCTATACAGCAAATGGTGCCTGTGCCCAGGGCTCTCCTGGACAGAAGGCTACTCATGTCCTGTGTGTGTGTAGAGGCCTTCATGCAAACATGAGCAAAATCCAGTCTGTGGAGCTGACTTTGTGCACAGGAAAAGACAATGGAGGATCCCGGGCAATTGATGCTAAATCCCAGGGGGCAGCAAAGACGTGGAGTCCAACGTGGGTTCAGATCCAGCTGTGGCCTCTCATTAGTGGTGAAGCTTTGGGCAAACAAGTCCAGCTGTCCAGGCCTCCCTTTCCCACCTGAAAAGCTGTATAGTTTGCAGGGCTGCCTTAACTGTTAGTGGTACAAGGGGTAAGCGCCCCCATGGAGCCTGGCCTACGGTCACCACGACTACGATGTTGTGTGGTTGGCGGTGGTAGCACCAGGGCGGGCCCAGTTAGCCCATCTCATTGGGCAGCTTAGCTGGTAGTGGGTGAATACGCTGCTTCTCTGCGGTATTTCCCTAGGGGAAAAGACCCTGATGCCGGGAAAGATTGAGGCCAGGAGGAGAAGGGCGCAGCAAACAATGAGATGGTTGGATGGCATCACCGACTCGATGGACATGAGTTTGAGCAAACTCCGGAAGATGGTGAAGGACAGGGAGGCCTGGCGTGCTGCAGTCCATGGGATCACAAAGAGTCGGACGTGACTGAGCGACTGCACAACAGCTAGGGTGTTTCTATGTGAGTGCAAGGGCTCTGAGACACACAGCATGAATCTAAAGGACTAAGTTGCCAAGGGTAGGATTTCAAGCATGAAGGTGATATCAGGAACCCACTGCTCTTGCCACATGTGGCCACTATCACAGACGAACGGGCTTTGCAGGAGGGAAGTGGACAGGACCTCGTAGGGCACCCACGCCAGGTGGGCAGCAGGACCAACACCGCCAAGCCTCCATGTGCTGCCTACAGCCAGTGTCCCTGCCCCAGAGGTACCCACCCTCCTGGCTTCTAAAACCAGACATTAGTGGTGCTGTGTTTGAACCTCATCCACGTGAAGCAGTGTGTAACTTGTGTGTCCGGCTCCTTTCACCCCACGCTTTGAGTGAGAACCACGTGTGGTTGTGTGGAGCTGATCTTTCATCCCTGTTGCTGTGGGCAGTTCCTCAGCCCACTGGCGTGGGGGCCAGATGACTCTCTGTTGTTGGGGGTGGGGGCTGTCTTGTGCATCTTGGGATGTTGGCCAGCATCTCTGGCCTTCACCCACTGGACAGAGGGCAGGACTGACTCCTTGGCTGTGACAACCACAAATGTCTCCAGACACGGGCAAATGTCCTCTGGGAGGGCAAAACTGCCCCCAGTTAAGAACCACAGCTATGGAGTATTCTATGGAAAGAATCCATCACCACTTTTTTATCCAGCTGGGATGGCCATTTTGGTGGTTGGCTATGACAAATCAAGCTGCTGTGAGCATTCTCAGACATCTGTTTGGGTGGACATGGGCACACATCCCCGTTGGGTGTCCAGGAGGGGATTGTTGGATTATTGGTAGGTATATGCTTAGCTTTAATGGGTATTGCTGAACAGCTCTCTGTGGTGCTTGTACCGTATTATACTCCTACCAACTACCTGAGTGTTCTTGTTACTTCACACCTTTACCAGTAACACTGAGCTTCTATTTTGCAATCCTCAGAGGCTGAGCACCTTGGCTTAGGGGTCCTGGCCACATTGGCATCCTCTTAATAAAGGGCCTATTCAAGTCTTTTCTTGTCTTTCTATAGGATTGCCTGCCTTTTTCTTGGAGAAGGCAATGGCACCCCACTCCAGTACTCTTGCCTGGAATATCCCATGGACGGAGGAGCCTGGAAGACTGCAGTCCATGGGGTCACTGAGGGTCAGACAGGACTGAGTGACTTCACTTTCACTTTTCACTTTCATGCATTGGAGAAGGAAATGGCAACCCACTCCACTGTTCTTGCCTGGAGAATCCCAGGGACAGTGGAGCTTGGTGGGCTGCCTTCTATGGGGTCTCACAGAGTCGGACACGACTGAAGCGACTTAGCAGCCTCAGCAGCCTTTTTCTTATTCATCTGTAGCAGCTCTTTATATATGATGGCTAACAGCTCTTTGTCAGATGTATGTATTGCAAATACCTTCTCTCACTCTATAGACTCACACATTTTCAGAGCTAGAGGCAGTCTATGCTCCGCTATCAAACCCTCTGATGCCCTTGGTTGTCATTACCTGTTCAGTTTGTCCTTTTAGCAAGATAATGAATTTCATAAGGGCAGGGGGCAGTTTGTTTACCTTGCAACTCCTGGCACAGAGCCTGGTGCAGAGGAAATGCAAAATAAATATTTGTGCAGGGAACGAACGAGTGACTTTCCCATTGGGATGATTTTTGCAGCCCAAAGCTTCAGTGTTTTTGGCCGCTTGTTGGTTCCTGGGCAACCGTCACTAAAAAGCATGGAAATGGTGTCACTCGCTTCCCCCCCCACCCCCCGCCTCCTTCTCCACCGCCCCTTGCCCAGTGGCAGCCACGGAGTCTGCCAGCTGGAAGTCGGCCCACCCGCACCTGCGGGGAGGGAGGCGGGGCCTCTCCCGGAGAAGTCACGTTTTAATTAACTTCCCTTGCCGGCACTGGAGAGGGCAGATCATTTTCATAAACAAATGAGGAGCCAGGGCTTTGTCTACGGCTGGAGTGACTCATGTAGAAGGAAATCAACACAAACCACCCAGCTGAGGCCCCCACCTGAAACTCAGAGCTCCTAGTTCTCGAGGAAGGTCGAGGCCTGGGATCCGAGATGGGAAGGGAGAAGGAGAAAAATGGCGAGGCGGTGGGTAGCAAAGAACTGATAGTGTCTCCAAAGGGGCAGCTCATTCATGCATTCACTCGATCAACCCCTCTTCACTGGTATCTATTCTCTGCTGATCTCTTTGAAAATCAGGGGTGAAAATAAATAGTCTCTGTGGGGTGTGTTGAGAATCTCTGCTCACTTTTTCTGTAAGCCCAAGACTGCTCTAAAAATAAAGTCTATTTTTAAAACAATCAACCTTGAAAGAAAAGGAAAGAAGGGAGGGAGGGATAGAGAGAGAGAAGGAAAGAAGAAAGACTGAGCGGACAGTCTGCCAAGGGAGAGAGACATTAAACTGATCACCACACAATTAATAACCCAATTACACTACTTTGTAATCTTTAATGGCTTTATTGAGCTATAATTCACATACTATACAATTCACCCGTTTAAAGTATACGATCCAATGGCTTTCAGCATATACACAGGACTGGGCAACCAGCGCCACAATCAGTTTCAAAATATTTTCATTACCCCCGAAAGAAGTCTCATACCCCTTAACCGTCACCCCTAAATCATTCTATTCCCTTCCGCATCTCAGCCGTAGGCAGAGACACTAACACACTTTCTGTTTCTATGGATTGGCCTATTCAGGACATTTCATGAAGTAAAATCATACAATATGTGGTCCTCTGTGACTGACTTGTCCACCAAGTCCCATACTGTCATAGCCCGTCCCCGCTGAAGCAGTTCTACTGTTTCTAGTGTGTAATTCTCTTTCTTGTTTTTGTTTTATGGTTGTTGTTTTTTTGACCATGCTGCATGGTGGACCTTAGTTCCCTGACGAGGAATTGAACCCATGCCCTCTGCATTGGAAGCACAGAATCTTTAACCGCTGGACCACCCTAAATGTGAGCTCAGGGCCCTATGGGGCCATAGACAAGGAAGTTTGTCTGCACTGAGGGCAACCCAGGAGGGCTTCCCAGAGGAGGCAGTTTTTAATCTCAGGCATTTAGTGAGCATTCATTATGTGCTACCGGGAAAAAGAAACTGATAGAAGCCATGGTTCTAGATGCGTAGGGATTTATAATCCAGGCAGGCTGGCCTGCATGTGCTTTCCTAGAAACTGAGGTCACTTAAGTTCGAAGCTTATCCAAATGAACACAACATATAGGAGAGTTACTGGAGCCAGAGGAGGGAGAAGAAACTGTGAGCCGGAGGGTCCAGTGAGTTTGAAGAATAAGAACCGGGAAAGGGAAGGCAGGCAGGAGTGAACGCGACTGGGATGCCTGCAGACCCTTCAGGGTGGGGAGTGGTCTGCTGTGCCCAAGTCTGAGGGTCACGTTGGGGAACTGGGGGCAAACTTGCAGAGGTGGGCGGGGTTGGAAAGTACAGGGCCCAGACTGCCGGGCTAAGGGAGGGGGTTATTCCAGAGGCGGTGACGAGCCATTACGGGTGGTCCTGGACCATCCACTTTTGTGCGCCCAGGTCTCTGGGAGCCCGAGCTTTGGGGACAGAGACTGACAGGGGACAGGAGAAAGGGTGAGAGCAGAGCCTCCGGACAGTCTGGTGAGGCTGGAGCAGTGATGTCCTGGGGGTTTAACACCCTGCAACTGGGAGCCTGGGGCCCGCGGGGTGGGAGGAGCAGCTGCACCCACCCAGCTCATAAAGTCCCCAGCCCCCAGGCCTGATGGCACCAGGAGCCAGGCACCCCTGGTTGGTATATCTTTAGCAGGCGGATCTGAATGTGGGCTGGAGAACACAGCCTGGGTTCAAACCCCAGCTCTGCCACTTCTTCCCGTGTGGCTTCATGCCACCTGTCTGACCTCTCTGTGCCTCAGCTTCCCTGTCTGAGAAATGGGGACAGCAATGGGCTGCCTCACAGGGCAGCCGTGAGGCCTAAGTAAGAGAAGTGGATGGAGAACCCAGACCTCAGCAGGTGCCCACTGACAAAGAGCGGCAACGTTCTAAGCACTGTAAGGACCCCTGCGCCCAGGGAGCTAGCTGCTCGTCTACAGAGGGGCAGCACAAGCGTCGTGCTTAAGAGGGATCTTTACCCCAGGATTACCTGGTGATTCCGTGGCGAAGAATGTGTCTGCCAGTGCAGGAGACACAGGTTCGATCCCTGGTCTGGGAACATCCCACATGCTTCGGAACACCTAAGCCCGTGGATCACAACTTCCAAGCCCGTGTGCCCTAGAGCCCGTGCTCCGCAACAACAGTCCTGACAATGAGAAGCCTGGTCTCTGCAACTAGAGAAAAGCCCACGCACCAGTGAAGACCCAGCACAGTCAAAAAGAAATAAATAATTCATTTAAAAAAAAAAAGAGCTTCACCCCGAGGCCAAATGCGCCTGCACGTCACACCTGGCCCTGTCCTTTAGGAGCTGAGGATCATGGTCCTGCCGCTCTGGTTCTCAGCTGCCCTACCTGTACAATAGGGAAATCAATGTGGCTGATCACAGAGCAATTTCATCCCCGCAGACCCCTTCTGTGGGGTCAAGGAGGAGTTGACCCGAGACGCAGAGTGAGAATGGCTGTCCCACCGCTGGGAGGGTGACAGTGGGCCTTGTCACCGCAGCCCCACCCTCAGGCAGCTCCAGGGACAAGGATTGGAGGGTCCAGCTAGGAGTGGAGGGTTAGGGAGGAAGATGCCCCTCCCTCGGGCTGTGGCCCCAGTGGAGTCTCCGTGAACCAGGCCTTTCCATCCGTCTCCATGAAACATCACGTGTAGCTCTAGGCGGGCGGATCTGGGCTGGACCCCAAGTGCGGCTGCTCGGCGTGGGACTGTGCCGCCCTCTCCTGCCTCATCAATGCTTACCTCCTTCTTTGGGGCCTGGGTCCCAACCTCCCGCTACCACCAGGGTCCTCCTGACTCTGCTCTCCTCACCCGGCCCTGAGCAGGAGCCCAGCGGCAGACTTCCCCAAGGTGTGTCTCAATGCCCAACAGCGCTTAGCACTTGTCTCAGGGGCGTCGGCAGTCCACACCCGAGTCACGCTGAGATCGTCCACAGGTCCTGGGGCCACTGATTTCAGTGTAACACCCTGGGTCTGAGATCCCACTCCTGACCTGTGCCCTCTGTCCTTCCCCAACAGGCTGAGCTCGGGAAGCCCCGGGAAAGAAGCTGCAGTCTGCCCGGAATTAATTTCAATTATGGACTCTACATCCGGGGGCTGGATGGAGGGGTCCCCGAAGGTGAGCAAGCGTCCTTGGTCACCAGAGGAACTTGAGCCCTCTAACCAGGCCACATGGCAGCTGGCCACGCTCCAGGAAAAGAGTCAGGGGTCTGCCCTGCAGCATGATTCCAAATCAGCTTAGCTGAAAAGGACAGGACCACACAGGGTCCAGGTCTAATGTGTCAGAGAAATAGCAAGGGTCCCTGACCGTGTGGAGCCTTGTCCCCAGGCAGGAGACTGTCTGTCCTCTGCACCTTCTGAGTTGCAAGCATGGACAGGGTCAGGACCAGCCCTCTGATCGCTCAAAGGAGGCCTGCGGCTGCTGTTGCTTAGTCGCTAAGTCATGTCTGACCCTTTGTAACCCCATGGACTGCAGCCTGCCAGGCTCCTCTGTCCGTGGGATTTCCCAGGCAAGAGTACTGGAGTGGGTCACCATTTCTTCTCCAGGGGATCTTCTAAAAGAAGACACAAGGGTGGAACCTGCATCTCCTGCACTGGCAGGCAGATTCTTTACCCCTGAGCCACCAGGGAAGCCCCAGAGGGGGTCAAGGACAGGCAAGCCCAGCTCCGTGAGGGATGCTCAGGCACCATCTAGAATCTGGGGATCCTGGCCCCTCCCTTTCCGGGGAGCTGAGCAGGGTTGTCCCTCCACCGGTTCTGGGTTAATGAAAGACATTTGTGCCCCAGTTTCCTCCCAGAGAGACGCCACGATTGCTTTCCTTCCCTGACTGACTTTGGTGGCCCCGGGCTCTGTCTCTCCCCGCCCTCAGCAATTGGACACTGGAACGTGTTTAAACAGCAGCCGACTTGCCCCCACGAGCTGACCCGGAATTATATTGCCATGAACAGAGGGGCCGTGAAGGCTGGCCTGGTCACTGCCCGGGAGAATGTGCACTACCGTCAGCTCAACGACATCCGCATCAGTGACCAGGACGACAGGCGCCTCAAGAAGGAGCCGCCCTCCCTCCCGCCAAATATGACGTTCGGGATCCGGGCACGGTAAGACGGCTGGTACCCAAGGCTCCATCCCCTCACTGTGGCGGTGATAGGGCGCTCATGGTCAGGAACAGTGCGGGAGTGGGACTCTGGACTCCAGGGAGGGGTGAGTGATCCAGGCCAATGGAAATCAGCGTATTTCACAAACCACCTTCACGGTGATCGGCTCAGAGGCAGACATGTGACCCACATCCCAACTCTGGAATGTGTGACATTCTATAAAAGAATGTGGTTGCATGTAATCAAGTCTCAACTCAAACAACTTGGATTTTTTTTTTAATGGGGAATTTATTGGCTCACATGAGTGAAAGGGAAGAGCTTCAGGCATAGCTGGATCTAGGCAATCAGGCAATGTCTTGTTTGTCTCTCCATGACTTGGCTGTGCTTACCAGTTTTGGCTCCAGTCTCTGATAAGCTTCTTCCTCACTTGGCAAAGTGGCCAGGGACAGCCGCATCCTTAGGTCCTATGCTTTTAGTGACCTCAGTGGAAAGGAACTATAAAAGCCTTGAGGTTAAGATTCTTTGGTCAGACTTCAGTACCGTGCTTGTTCCTGACCCAACCGCAGGGGCGAGTAGAAATCAAAAAATACACTGATTGCCCAGGCCTGGGTCACCGTGTCTTCCCTCTGCACCAATTACTGAGGCCAGGGGATTCTGAGGCTCTGATTGGTCAGCCCTGACCCCTGGCCCCTCGTTGGAGGGAGCTTGCTTGGAATCAGTCTCCACAATCTATATGGGCTGATGGTGGAAAAGATGTGGAAAGAGGGGTTCTGACCCAGAAGGATGAGGACAGAACAGAACGGCAGGCAAAATCAGCAATTGTCCAGCACAGCAGAGTTTCCTAACCCGTAATATGTGTTTGTCCTTTTGTGTCTGGCGTGTCTCACCTAGCATGATGTACTTGAGAGTCATCTGTGCTATAGTATGGATCAGAATTCCTTTCCTTCTTAAGGCTAAATAACAGTCCAAACTACGTCACATTTTGTTTGTCCTTTCAGAATAGTCATTTGGGTTGCTTCCACCTTTTGGCTATTGTGAATAGTGCTGCTATGAATGTGGGTGTGCAAGTATCTGCTTGAGTCCCTGCTTTCGATTCTTTTGCATATATACCCACAGGTGGAATTGCTGGACCACATGGCAATTCTACATTTATTTTTTTAGCTGACGTGTTTCCCACAGTGTCCACCACCATACTTTTATGCTTTTCCCTCTGCCTTTTCTCACCATCCTACCTGGTAAAACCTACTTGTTCATCAAAGCTCAATGCAGCATCCTCTCTTTGGTAAGCTTTCCCATCTCTCTGGCCTCAAAGAGTACACACCACTCTCTCTCAGTGGAAATGCATTTCTGTTCATCAGCCCTCAAGGCCTGGAATGTGGTGCTAGAGACACACTGGAGAGTCACTCGTGGGCCAGATTGACTAATTATCTGTACATCATCCTTCTTCCCGTTTTGAAAAAACACCCAAGTCAGTCTCTGAAGGCAAGGCAAGGTGCAGTGCAGAGTCCCTGCTGTGTGGTCACTAGCCTGGCCCATTTTGGTCACCAGTGTCTTGAAGACAGCATGGTGTCCAGGGGGAGCCCCAGCCAGGAGTCGCCCGGGCATTTAGTCACGCCTTCATTCCCAACCCTCTTTCCTTCTAGGACTTCTGTTCCTTCATCTGTAAATAGGATGTTACAGCAGTAACCAGCATTCTGGGATTCTCAGGGTACATTCTGCTTCTATGTCAGTTCCATCCCATCATCATTAAAACCCTGTGCAGCCTAGTGTTCCGTAGCAGCGCTGTTTAGCCAAGATCTGGAAGCAATCTGGAAGTGGTCCATGGACAGATGAATGGATTGAGAAGACGCGGCATGTGTGTATGTTAGCGTGAGTCGCTCAGTCCTGTCTGACTCTCTGCGACCCCATGGACTGTAGCCTGCCAGGCTCCTATGTCCATGGAGTTCTCCAGGCAAGAATAGTGGAGTGGGTTGCCATTCCCTTCTCCAAGGGATCTTCCCAACTCAGGTATATACATACACACAAGGGAATATTACTCAGCAATAAAAAAAGAATGAAATAATGCAATTTGCAGCAACGTGGATAGACCTATGGATTATCATACTAAGTGAATAAGTCAGGCAGAGAAAGACAAATATATGATATCACTTATATGTGGAATCTAAAATATGATACAAATGGACTTATTTATAAGACAGAAACAGACTCCCAGACATAGAAAGCAAACCTATGGTTACCAAAGGGGAGAGGGGATAGAGGAGGCATAAATTAGGAGTTTGGGATTACAGATACACATAGAACAGATAGACATCAATGTCTTATTGCATAGCCCAGGGAACTATAGTCGATATCCTGTAATAAACCGTAATGGGAAAGATTATGGAAAAGAATATATATATGTTATATATGCACAACTGAATCGCTTTGCCATACAGGAGGAACCAGCACAACATTGTAAATCAAACACCGTGCAGGAAGCAGGCAGGGTTACTCACCCAGCTGAGCCACGGAGAGATGAGCTGACCTCCCTAAGTTCACACAACTTTTTCACGGAAAGGCTTGGCCTGGACTCCTAACTGGTGTGCTTTCATTTAGAAATACAAGGCGCCTCCCTGGTGGCTCAGGGGGTGAGACGTTGTGCTTTCTTCGCAGGGTGCATGGTTTTGATCCCTGGTCAGGGAACTAAGATCTTGCATGCTGTGGGGGTGCAGCTGAAAATTTTATTTTAAAAAAATGAGATATTAAAACACAGCACCTTAGCAATCATTTGGTTCGAAGCCCTTCTTTGAAACAGGAAAACAGAAGTTCAGATAGGTGAAGAAATTTTCACAAGGTCACACGGCAGGGTGTGACCAGACCCAAGTCAGATCTCGGCCGGCCAGCACTCCCCATCCAGGGCTCTTTCTTCGGGTACAGTGCGACCTCCCATAGCGTCCGGTCCCGGTGCTGTGTGGCTCTACGTACAATGGAAAAGCTTAAGTCAGCCGGGCTCAGAAAGAACATCCATTACCATCGAGCTTTCAATATAAAAATCTTAAATCGCTATAAAACTGAGTGGCTACAATTCCAGGGAAAGGACGTGATGAAGTGCCGGCTATATCTTCTGTGATGGTAAATGGGCTTTGCATATGCAAATTGAATGGATTTTAAAATGGTATTTAATGACAATTTTCGTAGCAGACGTTAACATTAATTGCACAAAAATGAAAATGCTGCATTAGGTTGCTGTTAGCAGCAAATATCGTGGCCATAAAGCTTTATCTTTATCAACAGCGGCCCTTTCTGATGTGACAGGGCAGCTCAGCAAATTGCAAGCAAAAGGGCTTTTATGGAACAAAAATACCCCCCAAAGCAGGCCCAAATCGGCATCAATTTCATTTTATTTCTTCATAAATGGAGGTTAAATGGCTGCTGGAAAAGCTTTTACTGCAACGCCCGACCTGCCCACGAAGCCCCTCAACCTTCCAACATCCGTGCAAGAACAGTTACAAAATCATCGCCCCCTCTCGTAATGGGGCTAGTACTTTAAAGTTATGGGACCGAGGCCCATTCTCTAATGATCACCTTTTACAAGCCTTGATTGTATTTATTTCTTTACTTTAAAAGCCTGTTAGAAACCAAATCCGATTACACTCAACTACCCGAGGAGTGGTCGGGGTGATTTGATCCAATAAGGAAAGAAGCAAAGAAAGAAATGACTACTGATTATTCACAAGTACAAATATGTTAAAAAATAAAGTTCCACTTCAGACTGAACACACGAGAGGCCTACTCTAAGCTAGGGATGCTGTGTTTGTAGATTTAACCGCCAAGTGAGAGAACACTCTGATCACAGTTCTGCCCCCTGCCTCCCCCAGTATCAAATCCTCTGGCCTTTTATACATTTCACGATGGACAAAATAACTGGACCTGAGTGGCCTTGTGCACCTCCACCCACCCGCTCATTCGGCCTCTCAACACCAGACGGAGTCAAAATCTGAATCTGGGACTATTCAATTACTTCCTTTCCAGTTAGCTGATTTGGTTTCCAGTCCACACCAATTTGTTACAGATTGTCCCTAAATCAGAAAGGTACATTTCAATCCTTGAGCCTCCGGCTAGAAGGAAGTGGACATCTAAGCAATTATCTGGCAAAGGATGCCCATGAAGACACGTGATCAAGAGTAGGGGTGGAGGCCAAATCAACCTGCAGAGGTGTTCGTTTGGCCCAGGCAGTGATTTAAAAAATCAAAATTTCAGGACTTCCCTGGCGATCCAGTGGTTAAGACTCCATGCTGCCAATGCAGGGGGCACAGGTATGATCCCTGCTGGAAGATCCCACATGCTGCAGAGCTCAGCCAGAAAAGTTTGAATCACTTATAAAAATAAAATCAGGAGATCTCATATGAAAACAGGCAGTATAGTAGCTAAGTTGTGTCCAACTCTTTGCAACCCCATGGACTATATAGCCCACTAGGCTCCTCTGTCCATGGAATTTTCCAAGCAAGAATACTGGAGTGGGTGTCCATTTGCTTCTCCGGGGGATCTTCCCCACCCAGGGACTGAACCCGGGTCTTCTGCGTTGCAGGCAGATTCTTTACCACTGAGCCACCAAGGAAAAGCCAGAAGCCCAGGCATCCTGGGTCTGCACTCCTGCCTACACTCCCCGGAGGCAGGGACTGAGCAGCAGCGCCCGCTGGGCAGAATCCACGGGTGCCCTTCTGTCTATCCTAGCCTGCACCCAGCCTGGCTTCTTTCATTTTCGTGACCCATCTGGTCTCAGGAGGCATTGAGTTTGCAGCTGTTGGTGTAGACAGGTCATCTTGACTATTCAGCTACCTGCTTCCTCTTTTTTTATCCTCTGATGATAATAGGAGCCACCATGAACAGAAGCTGCTGTGAACTGAACTTAAACGTGGCAGCTACCTGCACAGATAACCACTGATGAATCCTACGAGGCAGGAAGCATTCTCTTCACTTTGCGCGTATGTGCTCAGTCGTGTCCAACTCTTTGCGACCCCATGCGCTGCAGCCCGCCAGGCTCCTCTGTTCATGGGCTTCTCCAGGCAAGAATACTGGGGTGGGTTGCCATTTCCTCCTCCAGGGGATCTTCCTGATGCAGGGATCGAACCCCAGTCTCTCGTGTCTCCTGCATGGGCAGGCCGATTCTTTACCACTGAGCCACCTGGGAAGCTGGAAAGGGGGGATTTGGGCACTCCCTAAGGCTGCACAATGGCAGAGCCTGGATTTGCACCCTGGCTAGCTGGCGGGCTTTGAAGAGCGAACCTCTAGGATCAGGCAGCTGGAAAGAAGCCTGGGGATCCTTGCTCTGCTGTTTCACTGTCAAACTCAGAATCCAAACGAATTTTAAATTCTCATTACGTGTAAGGTCATAACACAGATCTCAAAGCACGCTGTGACCCCAGGTCCATTAAAAGATAAACAGATACATCTGGAGGCCAGAAATGTAACCATTAAAGAAGGGCTTAATTATTGATGCATCTTAATAAGTGTTTGCAAATGTTCACATGCCCTCGGCACATCTTAATTGTTACTGCTCCTAATTGGTCCAACATTTTCAATTATGATAAGACAAGGATGGCTGTGGGGGAAGGGGAGAGCTGGGCAGCAGCTGGCGCTCTGGGCAGATTCTGGGTGCCCAGAGCTCTGCCTTCATGGATGCTAGTGGGGTATCCATCATTCAGTCAATGAGCAAACAGCCCCCTGCACGCCAGTATCTGACATGAGCAGGTGGAAGATGGGTAGACCCTGCTTTGAACTAACAATGGCAACTAGTATTATTGTTACCACTCCGTGCCCGGCATTGCTGAGCGCCGCAGAGGCCTTCTCTCCTTGAATAACTGAACAGCTCAGTGAGTACAGCTCTTATATCCCCGTCACCCAGAAGAAGAGACAGAGGGCCAAAGAGGAGAAGCCATTTGCCCCCGCTGCTCTGTGGTGGGATGGAGGTTGGTCTGGCCCCACCACCTGTGATGCTGACCATGGCAGTGAGCTGCCTCCCCAGCAAACATAAGGATGGAGCTGACATGGGTAGAGATGCTGTTCCTGCACGAGGGGTGTGCTGAGACAGAGGATATATGAGGAAGACCATCTTGTCTGGATTTTTCTTAAAGCTTTAAACATAATCTGTGTGTGTGTGTGCGCACTCATCACTTGGTCACGTCTGACTATTTTGTGAGCCTATGGACTGTAGCCCTTCAAGCTCCTCTCTCCATATGATTTTCCAGGCAAGAATACTGGAGTGGGTTGCCATTTCCTACTCTGGGGGATCTTCCCGACCCAAGGATCGAAACTGAGTCTCCTGGGTCTCCTGCGTTGGCAGGAGGATTCTTGACCACTGTGCCACCTGGGAAGCATCGTAAGAGCCCAGTGAATGTCCCTTTGAGAATCTCACTTCCCTTCCCCTTCGCCTTCGCCTTCGCCCACGTCCCAGTAAACGAGCTCTGTGATGGGGCATCCAGAACTGCCCTACACGGGATGCTCCAGGTCTGTTTTGCCCCTCCCGCCCCAGCATCCCTGGTGCCGACCCCAGTGCCTTTACTGAAAAGCCCTCAGTAAATACTGGCTGAATGAGTGTACGAGCACATGGCCACATTGAAGTCTGACTATGAAGCCAGCAGCAACTTGGGTGGAACTCTTACCTCATCCACCAATTAGTCTAGCCTAGACTCCCTCCAATCCAGGTGCTGAAAGTGTTCAGACCACGGGAAAACAAGAAACACGAGAAAGATGGGGAGCGCTGCCAGCCCACCCTCCCGTCCGCGGCGGCTGCGCGCCCAGCTATCAGATGTATCATCAGCCTGACACTGACAAATGTGAAGGATGGAGGCAGTTTCACGGGCTGTTCAAAAAATGTTCGCTGCCTGACAGGTTTTTTTGAATCTCTCTGCCAAGCTGATTTATTTTACAAATTTACAAGGGGCCCATCAATCACTCTGGGTTATTTTGTTTCTCCCAGAGCCAAAGGCCGAAATCCAAGCCACCCACCCAAACTCCTATAAAATAATAATAAGCCTCTTCCCAAGCATCTGTCCTAGGGATCTGAGACAGGTTTTGAAAGGGAAGACCGGTTCTGGGTGTTATCGCTGGCCAAAACTCAGCAGAGTGAAACCAGGCTGACCACAAGGGGGAGCACGTGGACCTCACAAGGACCCCGGTGCCGGGGAGCTGGGCTGACCGGGTCATCCTACCGGGCAACCTGCCCCCCACCAATCTGCTCCCCAATGCTGACTGCAACTGTGGTTAAATAGTCTTCTACTTCTTCATCAGGTGCTCAGGTCCTGGAGGGCACGGACCTTGTCAGTTTTGTCCACCACTCTCTCGTCGGAACCTGGAACATAGTAGGCTCTCAGTAAATATTTGCTGGAGAAATGCGGTCCAGGGCCTTTTAAGGCTTTGAGACATTATTCACAGTGAGGAGGAAGTTGATCTGAGATACAGAGATGAGACGGTAAAACCAGAGATTCCTGTATCATTTAGCCAACAGTGGTCCCCAAAATTTTGGCACCAGGGACGGGTTTTGTGGAAGATCATTTTTCCAGAGACTGGGGTGTAGGGGACGGTTTCAGGATGATTCAGACAAATTACATTTATTGTGTACTTTATTTCTATTATTGTTTTTATCAGATCATCAAGCATTAGATCCCAGAGTTTGAAAACCCCTGATTTAGCAGACTCTGCTCTCTTCCCCTATGGTGGATGTTATGAATCCACATTGCAATGACGCATCCTCAAAGACCAAATGTGTTTCTTGGCCGCATTAATAGAGGTAGCAGGTCCAGAATGAGGGAGGTGACCTTCCTATTCTCTTCTGCCACTCAGGTCACTCTTGTAGCATCATTTTAAAATGTAAGCCATCACAGATTCAGAGGAAGGCCTATAACCAGTAGAGTGTCCAGACAGGAGACATCAGCCTGGGACAAGGGCAAGGAGATCACTGTGTCAGAGAATATGGCAGGAAATGGTCTTCCACAGCTGCCTGAGAAAAGATTTAGACGGTCCTCAATATCCTGAGACCCTGCTATGAGGACAGTGGAGGGGCTTTGCTCTGAGGGGTTTCAGAAAATAAAACGAGGACCAGCATATGTATGTGTGTCTGGGGGGCAGTCCCAGTGGCTAACATTTGCAGAGCCCTCACTAAGCAGCCAATGGATATAATGTTGAGTGCTTTACATGCATCGTCTCATTAAATCCTCACAATTCTGTCAAGTTTGGACCATTGTCCCCATTTTACAGACGTGGAAACTGAGGCCCAGAGACTCACTTGTCCAAGGCCACATAGCCGGTCAGTGGCTGCAGCAGGATTTGTGCCACGTTTCCTTCTGAGCCACAGTCCCTGTCTGCAGCGGGCTGAATTCTTCAGGAGGCAGAGGCAGCCCTCCAGGCATGGAGGGGAGTCCTTAGAGCAGGATGGCGTCTCTGAACACCAGCTGAGGCCGAGGACCACTCGCTGGGGGCTGGCTTTCCACAGAATAACTCAGTTCATCCTCACTGAAACCCGGCACAAATTCACCCACGAAGAACTAAGGCGTGGAGGGGGAGGTTGTGTCCCTCCGCAGGTGGTGAGTGTTCACTCCAGGACCTTCACACTCAGTGGCCGGAAAAGATTCTCAGAAGGTGGAGGTGTTGGCTGGCTCATCACAGCCCGCCTCGGGCCAGGGACACCCCACACTGAACCCGACAGGGGTGCCTCCTGCTCAGAACCTGGGCCTGACCTGGAGGGAGTTCTGCTAAAGAGGGGCCCAGGCGGGCAGCGATAGCCCGGGACCTTGTGATCTGAGGATCGTACTCTGTCCCTCCTCCTCTCCTGGAAGTCCAGCCTCTCGGGGGACCCCCTGCCCGACTCCTCTTGCTCCATCGCCTCCCATCTCCCCAGACTCCCGCTCACTCGCTCCTTCCTCCAAGGCGGCTTTGTTGCCAGGGCCCGAAGGAGACATTTTTCATGCTTTGCCTTTTTTCCCCTCGCCTCTCTCCTGTGGCCCAGACAAAGATTTATTCCCGGCCCGAGGCTCCCGGCATTCGGAGCAGAGAGGGCTCCAGGAGGCGCTGATGGGCCCATAATGGATAGGACCGCTGTCCCCCAGGGGCCTGTCCCGCCCAAACCTCATCCATCAGAAGCGGCTCCGTGCCGGGGTCAGCGCTAACGAAGCTGGGCCGCTCCCCCTCGGGGCCTCCCCAGTCGCACCTCACAGGCTTCAGCTCCTGCTTTGATTTTTTCAGAGCCGGGCCTCACCCTCCCAGGTCGGTGGGCGAAGCGTGGGAAGTGGGCTCGGTGCCCGGCCTGGCGGAGGATCTCTGCACGCCTCCAGCCTTGACATAATTAGAGGGGTGGCTGGGGGGCAGCTGCTCTGCCCCTCTCATGGCGCAGTGTTACCTCGACACAGGTGTGGAGAAGCTGGTACTATGGGGGAGACAGCCAGCACCGCCTGGGGCCACAGCAAGAACCAGGCCTCAAGCCCGACGCATCATTCCTGTCCTTGCTCCTTGCTGGAACCGGAAGCCCAAGAATTCATTGAATGCTAAGGACCAGTTCAGGGCTCAGCTCAGGCCCCTTTGCAGGCCACGTGGAGGTGGCCAGACATTCATGCCGAAACTCCTGGTGCCCTGCACCAATTCTGATGAGTAGTAATGCCAGCTTCTGGTTCTGCAGCTCCTATGAGGCCAGGTGCCTCCTCTTATGTGACCCTCAGAGCAGCCCTGTAAGTAATGACTTTTTTTTTTTTTCCTGGCCACACTGCAAAGCCTGAAGGATCTTAGGTCCCTAACCAGGGATTGACCCCAGACCTTGACAAGTGAAAGCGCTGAGTCCTAACCACTGGACCTCCAGGGAATTCCCAAATAGTGACTCTCTTATCCCCATATTACAGATAAGACTCTCTTATCCCCAAGGCCCAGACACATTTGTCCAGGATTGCGTGGCCAGAAAGTGGTCACAGTGGGGTATGATCTCAAAGGCCACGTTGTTACCTCCACCCTGCACTGCAGGTTCGTTTAGTGCCCACCCGTGCGGCGTGTCACACTGGGTATTTGGGACACAGAGAGGAAGGAGGGAAGACACACAATGAAGCAGGCAACGATTGCGCAAAATGGCCATGCAGCCAGCACATTCTGCTTCTGGGTGGGCAGAGGGGAGGGGAGCAGAGGAAGACCGAGGGCCCAGGGGGCTTTGGGCCATACCTGATTTTGCTCACCACTACCTCCAGCGCCTGGGATGTGGCAGGTGCTTGATAAATGCTGGCTGACTGACTGCATAAGAGAGAATAGACAGGCACCTCCCTGGTAGTCCAGTGGCTAAGATTTCCAGCTCCCAAAGTAGAGCACCCGGGTTCTATCCCTGGTCAGGGAACTAGATCCCACATGCTGCAACTGAAGATCCCGCATACCTGCAACTGGACCTGATGCAGCCAAATAAATAAATAAGGCAAAATGCCAATATTTCTTGAAAAAAAAAATTTTATCTGACTACACAGGAGTCTTAGTTGTGGCATACAGGATCTTCAGTTGAGCCGTGTGGCATCTAGTTACCTGACGAGGGATTGAACCCGGGCCCCCTGCATTGGGAGCACAGAGTCTTAGCCACTGGACCACCAGGGATATCCCCAAATGCCAATATTTAAAAGAGAATAGACAGCTTGATGGCATGACGGTGATCCACCCCTAAGGCTGGAGAGCTCAGGAGACAACCAACCCTTTCTTGGACACAGCTTGCTGGGCCCTGAGCTTCAGCTGTTATTTCTGGGTTTCTGTAACAATGACCACAAACTCACTGGCTTGAAATATGTGAAATTATTCTTTTTTAATGTGGAGCCCAGAGGTCCAAAGTCGGGGTGTCACAGGGCTGTGCCCCCTCCGAAGGCTCTAGGGCAAGCCCTTTGTCTCTTCCAGCTCCTGGTGGCCCCAGTGTCCTCGGCTTCTGGCTGCTTCTCACCAATCTCTGCTCACGTGGCCTCCTTCTGTGTGTCTGTGTCTTCTCCTTTGTCTCAAATAGAAACACTTGTCATGCAATACAGGCCTCACCCAAGGAAAGCAGGGTGGTCTGATCTCAAGGTCTTTAATGAATGACCTCTTCAAAGACTCCTTTTCCAAATAAGGTCACATTCCTGGGTACTGGGGCTTAGAATTAGGACATATCTTTTTGGGGGGCCACCCACCACTCAACCCACTATAATCACCAAAGCATCTTAAAACAAAGTCAGAAAGGTTTGCATTTTAGATACTGGCTTTTGAGAAAAACTGGTGGCTCAGATGGTTAAAGAATCTGCCTGCAATGCAGGAGATGCAAGTTCAATCTCCTGGTCTGGAGCGCTCCATGTAGAAAAAGGGAATGGTAGCCCGCTCCAGTATTGTTACCTGGAGAATCCCATGGACAGAGGCTTTTTGCGGGCTACAGTCCCTGGGGGTCACAAAGAGTTGGATATGACTGAGTGACTAACGCTTTTACTTTGAGAAAACCACCTTCAACATTATTATTTTATAATGGCTTCCCCTGGCATCTTGCTACAGGTTATGTTTCAATGAAAAATATAAAAGTGCTTTGTAATCAGTCAAGAGTTGGAATCAGCCAACATGTGATGGGTGTAAATGCTTTCCTAACAATCAGACATCTATTTCTGCCAACTTTTTCTTTTTTTTGTTTTTGAGGAAGTTCTCCAAAAAAAGAAATAGAGAAATTCAGCAGCTACATAACTCACTGCCAGGCTCCAAGTTACCACATGCCCCACTTGGCCATTTTTGCTTCCGATCTTCATTGTCCTCATTCTCGGCTGCACTGGCTCTCCACTGCAGCGCGGGCTCTCCGTCCTGCGTGCAGACTTCTCTGGCTGTGGCACTCAGACTTCAGAGCACACTGGCTCCGTATTTTCGTTGCACCGGGCTTAGTTGCCCCGAGGCGTGTGAGATCTTAGCTCCTCAACCAGGGATTGAACCCGAGTCCCTTTAATTGAAAAGCAGCTTTTAAACTGCTGGTCCAACAGAGAAGTCCCTGAACCTTTGCTATTACTATCATTATTAAAGAAATAAAGCAAATACAAGTGGAAGCCCCTCCTCAACTCTCCTAATCCCACACTCTCCCCTTTGTCCCCTGAGGACCATCCTGAGGCTGGAACAGGCTTTCCCCCCAGGTGTTCACATATTTGCTATACCCTTAAATGTTCATAAATAATGCATATTATTTAGTATGGTTTCAAGGTAGCGCTAGTAGTGAAGAATCCACCTGCCAATGCAGGAGACGTAAGAGACGTGGGTTCCATTCCTGGGTCGGGAAGATCCTCTGCGGAAGGAAATGGCGACCCACTCCAGTATCCTTGCCTGGAGAATCCCAGGGACAGAAGAGCCTGGCAGGTTGCAGTCCATAGGCTCGAAAAGAGAGCCAGACATGACTGAAGTGACTCAGCACATAGGCAGGCAAACCATTCAAATCTCGTTGCATGGCGACTTGCTTTTTCACTCTGCATGTTTGCATAAGTCCCCAGGTCCGCTGTCCAAATCACCTTCGGTGGACTCATCCCTTTCCCACCACTTGACACCCAGCTTGCTTCTCACTTCTCCCATGATGATGAGGAAATGTGGAATTCTTTGGGGTCATGGTCCACAAGCAGAGTTTCCACACCAAAGCGGGACGCCCTCAGCTTACAGACACCCCAGTGGATCTGAAACCGATTGGCGTCATTTCAGGGGCTCCAAAGACCTCCGGTACCCTAGGCCTTTATGTCTCAGGGCAGAGAACTCAGCGAAAGCAAAGTGGTAGATAAGAAGTGATTCATTAGAACAGCATGCCTGTGAAGCTTCCACGAGAGTGGGCGAGAAATGCCCGTGCCCTGAGAACTTAACTAAGTGGGCCACAGTTTTCTAATCAAAGAAGTGGGGAGGGGGAGAAGCCTCTCTTGAGTAGATGTACATTTCCATCACCAGTTCCTCTTCCAGTTAGGGCAGGGGACTTTACTCGCCCCTCCCTGGATGGTCAGGCCGGGACTGTCATAGCACTTTGGAAAAGATATGTTCAGGTCTCGGTACATACAGTGAGGGTCTGTCATTTTGAAAAGTCACGTCCTCATAAAGGATTGTTTTCTATGCGCGCAGAGCCTGTGTGTGTTTTTTTTGTCGGGGGGGCATTATCCTGATGACACCATTGGGCAGGTTGCAGGCCTTTTTTTCTATTGTTTTATTGTTTGGGGGGCATGCTGCAAAGAACATGTCTTAGGAGACAAAGAACACGTTTGAGGGGTTACTGACTCACTGAGCTCCCTGGGTGGGATGTAGGTCTCACACCTCCACTCTTTCATTGTTTGGGAGCAGGGCCGGTGCTTCTGTTGCATGGTTTTGCTGCTAAGCAAGCCTGCTTGACTTTGTGGTTAAGCAACCCTGCTTTCTCGAGGATCATTAACTTATAGGGGTCTCCTACATTTTTCTATTTGCTATTCCCTAGTGGGATTAACTATTTAATTACCTATTTTGTCCCTATCAGGCCTGATCTTTCTGCCCGTGCTCTCGCTACCAGCCTCATACTCCCTAGTGGGGATCCCCTATCTGGTGCTCACCTGTTTCCCCAGATGCCAAGATCCCCCTGCACACAGATTCCCTAGGAGTCTAGAGTGGCAGTCCCCAACCTTCTCTGGCACCAGGGATCACTTTTGTGGAGGACAGTTTTTCCATGGACTGATTGTGGGGTCAGGAGGATGTTTTCGGGATGATTCCATCAACTCCACCACAGATCATCAGGCGTCAGATTCTGGAGTTTGGGGACCCCTTGTCTAGAGGTGATTTCCTCCATTTGGCTGTGTTGAGCCTTTTCTCTCCAGAGGGGCTCAAATCACAGCTGGCTGGGTCAGGAGTGGGGTGTGCAGTGTTGGGGGGCGGGGTGTGGGGAGAGCTCCCGAGTTTCCAGCTCAGGCGCTCAAGGCTGGGAGAAGCTTCCTGGAAGCCTGGCCCAGCTTCTCTGCCAATCCTGTCACTCTCTGCTGAGCACCGGTGCAGGGACTGCTAATTGAATTCACCCTCGTGAAAAATGTTAACAAATTGCAAATGACCTCTTAGACAAATTTAGAAGTCAGGAGTGTGCTGCTAACTAAGCCTCCCTCCTCTGTCATTAGCTTTTATGTTGGACCCACAAACAATTAAAAAATAACTGCCAGCCCAGAGGTCCTCTCCTCTAATTAACTCTAAGAGTCCTGCCAGGGAGAGAGGCTGTACCTCAATTACCGCCCCTTCCTCCAGGCTAGTTAGAAAAGACAGGCCCGCAGGCCAAGCGGGGACAATTAAGAAAAAGGCGGTAGGGTTGAGAGGGGACAAAGAGGCTGCGGGCATCCCTTGGGACCAGAGCGGATGGCCAGCCCACCCCAGGCAAGGTGCTGGTGGCTGCTAGGCTGGAGGGGCCTCTGCAAGGAAGAGGCTTAGAGTGGTAGACCCCCCAAAGAGTGCCAAGGACCACATGGTCAGCATCCCACAGGGGGCAGGGCGTTCACCCCAGGAACAATGTAGAGGCCTGGGTCCCAGCCCAAGCTGGGCGAGTCAGACTGTTTGATAGTGGGACCCAGGCATTGCCCTTCTGTCAATAAGCTCTCTGGATGATTCCTATTTATCCACAAGACAGAGAATCTCTGGCCTCAGCCGGATGAGAGGGGAGTCATTTAGCCGCTTAGTTGTGTCCGACTCTTTGCGACCCCATGGACTGTAGCCTGCTGGGCTCCTCTGTCCATGGATTTCCCAGGCAAGAACACTGGAGTGGGTTGTCATTTTCTTCTCCAAGGGCTGTTCCCGACCCGGGAATCCAGCCCACGTCTCCTGCATTGGCAGGCAGATTCTTTACCACTGAGCCACCTGGGAAGACAGAGGGGAGGAGAGACAGTATTAAATGCAGCGTCTGGCTCTAGGGCAGGACTTCTACGGGCTTTGGGCACTCTTGCCTTCATGAGTCCCTTCCTCCATTAAAAAAAATAATAATAATTTAAAGTTTTTTATGGCTTTGTTGGTATAAAGATGAATATAACCCAGGCTGTGTTACTTTTATTTTCCCCTTCTGATTTTAAAAGGAATTAGAACATTTTTTAGAGAAGGCGATGGCACCCCACTCCAGTACTCTTGCCTGGAAAATCCCATGAATGGACGAGCCTGGTTGGCTGCAGTCCATGGGGTCTCGAAGAGTTGGAAATGACTGAGCGACTTCATTTTCACTTTTTGCTTTGATGCATTGGAGAAGGAAATGGCAACCACTCCAGTGTTCTTGCCTGGAGAATCCCAGGGACAGGGGAGCCTGGTGAGCTGCCGTCTATGGGGTCACACAGAGTTGGACATGACTGAAGTGACTTAGCAGCAGCAGCAGAACATTTTTGATGAGTCTCTAGGAGTGTCCTGGGGCCCAGGCACCATGCTCTCGGGCCAATGATCAAGTTGGCCGTTGTTTTCCTCTAGAGGCCTCATCATCCCCTTCCTCCTATAGGGAGGTTTCCTCTCTTCTCCCAGCCTGCCCCTCCCAGCACCCTCTTTATGGCAGGAGCAGAGATGAAGGCAGAAAGAGGATGAACAGCTGGCCTCGAAGCCTGAACGCTAGACTCAACACAGCTCTCCTGCTCCTTCATTGACTTTGAGCTCATTATTTACCATCTCCGTGGGCCTCCATTTCCCCATATGTTAAGTGAGACCAATTCTACCTCCTGCTGTGTCAGAACAATGGTGCAAGTTCATCAGTAAGTTCTTTGGGCTCTTGGAAGATAGAGAAAATATCAAGCAATTTTGTTATTTAAGAGACGTGGAGCTGGGGCTACAGCATCACATGCCTGCAGAGGCCTGGCTGGCCCGAGGGCGAAGCTGGCCCTGTGTTAAGGCAATAGGGAGCGGTGGGGACTGCATCAAACTCCAGCCAGTTACTGACAGTTGAGAATGTGAGTCCACTGTCATCAGATGATCTGATGCCTCCTTAAGGAAAGCCAGACACTGGGATTTTAATGTGAGCTTTTCCTTCTGGCTTAAAAATGCATATATTGGTAACAAGAATTTTTAAACATGAAGACCAAACTAAGCATGTCTGCAGGCCAGACGTGCCTGTTGTCATTCAGTGGCTCAGCCACGTCCGACTGTGACCCCATGGACTGCAACACACCAGGGCCCCCTGTCCTTCACCATCTCTCAGACTTTGCTCAAACTCATGCCCATTGAGTCAGTGAGGCCATCCAACCATCTCATCCTCTGTTGGCCCCTTCTCCTCCTGCCTTCAGTCTTTCCCAGCATGAGGGTCTTTTCCAATGAGTTGGCTCTTTGTATCAGGTGGCCAAAGGATTGGAGTTTCTGCTTCAGCATCAGTCCTTCCAATGAATATTCAGAGTTGATTTCCTTCAGGACTGACTGGTTTGGTCTCCTTGCAGTCCAAGGGACTCTCAAAAGTCTTCTCCAACACCACAGTTCAAGAGCATCACTTCTTCGGTGCTCAGCCTTCCAACTCTCACATCCACACATAACTACTGGAAAAACCATAGCTTGACTAGACAGATGTTTGTCAGCAAAGTAATGTCTCTGCTTTTTAATATGCTATCTAGGTTGTCAAGGGTTTTCTTCCAAGGAGTAAGCATATTTTAATTTCATGGTTGCAGTCACCATCTGTAGTGATTTTGGAGCCGAGGAAAATTAAGTCTGTCACTGTTTCCATTGTTTCCCCATCTATTTGCCATGAGGTGATGAGACCAGTGATGGAGCCAAAGCAAAAACAATACCCAGGTGTGGATGTGACTGGTGATAGAAGCAAGGTCTGATGCTGTAAAGAGCAATATTGCATAGGAACCTAGAATGTTAGGTTCATGAATCAAGGCAAATTGAAAGTGGTCAAACAGGAGATGGCAAGAGTGAACGTCGACATTCTAGGAATCAGCAAACTAAAATGGACTGGAATGGGTGAATTTAACTCAGATGACCACTATATCTACTACTGCGGGCAGGAATCTTTAGAAGAAATGGAGTAGCCATCATGGTCAACAAAAGAGTCCGAAATGCAGTACTTGGATGCAATCTCAAAAACGACAGAATGATCTCCATTCGTTTCCAAGGCAAACCATTCAATATCACAGTAATCCAAATCTGTGTCCCAACCAGTAACTCTGAAGAAGCTGAAGTTGAACGGTTCTGTGAAGACCTACAAGACCTTTTAGAACTAACACCCAAAAAAGATGTCCTTTTCATTATAAGGGACTGCAATGCAAAGTAGGAAGTCAAGAAACACCTGGAATAACAGGCAAATTTGGCCTTGGAATGCGGAATGAAGCAGGGCAAAGGCTAATAGAATTTTGCCAAGAGAACGCACTGGTCATAGCAAACACCATCTTCCAACAACACAAGAGAAGACTCTACACATGGACATCACCAGATGGTCAACACCAAAATCAGATTGATTATATTCTTTGATTATATACAGTCAGCAAAAGCAAGACCGGGAGCTAACTGTGGCTCAGATCATGAGCTCCTTATTGCCAAATTCAGACTTAAATTGAAGAAAATAGGGAAAACCACTAGACCATTCATGTATGACCTAAATCAAATCCCTTATGATTATACAGTGGAAGTGAGAAATAGATTTAAGGGACTAGATCTGATAGATAGAGTGCCTGATGAACTATGCACTGAGGTTCATGACATTGTACAGGAGACAGGGATCAAGACCATTCTCATGGAAAAGAAATGCAAAAAAGCAAAATGGCTGTTTGGGGAGGCCTTACAAATAGCTGTGAAAAGAAGAGAAGCGAAAAGCAGAGGAGAAAAGGAAAGATATACGCATCTGAATGCAGAGTTCCAAAGAATAGCAAGAAGAGATAAGAAAGCCTTCTTCAGCGATCAATGCAAAGAAATAGAGGAAAATAACAGAATGGGAAAGACTAGAGATCTCCTCAAGAAAATTAGAGATACCAAGGGAACATTTCACGCAAAGATGGGCTCAATAAAGGACAGAAATTGTATGGACCTAACAGAAGCAGAAGATATTAAGAAGAGGTGGCAAGAATACACAGAAGAACTGTACAAAAAAGATCTTCACGACCCAGATAATCACGATGGTGTGATCACTCACCTAGAGCCAGACATCCTGGAATGTGAAGTCAAGTGGGCCTTAGAAAACATCACTACGAACAAAGCTAATGGAGATGATGGCATTCCCGTTGAGCTATTTCAACTCCTGAAAGATGATGCTGTGAAAGTGCTGCACTCAATATGCCAGCAAATTTGGAAAACTCAGCAGTGGCCACAGGACTGGAAAAGGTCAGTTTTCATTCCACCTCCAATCCCAAAGAAAGGCAATGCCAAAGAATGCCCAAACTACACAATTGCACTCATTTCAGACGCTAGCAAAGTAATGCTCAAAATTCTCCAAGCCAGGCTTCAGCAATACATGAACCGTGAACTTCCAGATGTTCAAGCTGGTTTTAGAAAAGGCAGAGGAACCAAATTACCAACATCCGCTGGATCATGGAAAAAGCAAGAGTTCCAGAAAAACATCTATTTCTGCTTTATTGACTATGCCAAAGCCTTTGACTGTGTGGATCACAATAAACTGTGGAAAATTCTTAGACAGATGGGAATACCAGACCACCTGACCTGCCTCTTGAGAAACCTATATGAAGGTCAGGAAGCAACAGTTAGAACTGAACATGGAACAACACACTGGTTCCAAATAGAAAAAGGAGTACGTCAAAGCTGTATATTGTCACCCTGCTTATTTAACTTCTATGCAGAGTACATCATGAGAAACACTGGGCTGGAAGAAGCACAAGCTGGAATCAAGATTGCCGGGAGAAATATCAATAACCTCAGATATGCAGATGACCCCACCCTTATGGCAGAAAGTGAAGAGGAACTAAAAAGCCTCTTGATGAAGGTGAAAGAGGAGAGTGAAAAAGTTGGCTTAAAGTTCAACATTTAGAAAACGAAGATCATGGCATCTGGTCCCATCACTTCATGAGAAATAGATGGGGAAACTGTCAGACTATTGGGGGGGGGGCTCCAAAATCACTGCAGATGGTGATTGCAGCCATGAAATTAAAAGACGCTTACTCCTTGGAAGAAAAGTTATGACCAACCTAGATAGTATATTCAAAAGCAGAGACATTACTTTGCTGACTAAAGTCCATCTAGTCAAGGCTATGGTTTTTCCAGTGGTCATGTATGGATGTGAGGGTTGGACTGTGAAGAAAGCTGAGCACTGAAGAATCGATGCTTTTGAACTGTGGTGTTGGAGAAGAATTTTTAAGAATTTTCCACAGTTTGTTGAGATCCATACCATCGCAGGCTTTGGCATAGTCAATGAAGCATAAGGAGATGTTTTTCTGGAATTCTCTTGCTTTTTCTATGATCCAACAGATGTTGGCAATTTGATCTCTGGTTCCTCTGCCTTTTCTAAATCCAGCTTGAACATCTGGAAGTTCTCAGTTCACACAGTGTTGAAGTCTGGCTTGGAGAATTTTGAGCATTACTTTGCTAACATGTGAAGTGAGTTGCAATTGTGTGGTAGTTTGAGCATTCTTTGGCATTGTCCTTCTTTGGAATTGGAATGAAAACTGACCTTTTCCAGTCCTGTGGCCACTGCTGAGTTTTTCAAATTTGCTGGCATATTGAGTGCAGCATTTTAACAGCATCATCTTTTAAGATTTGAAATAGCTCAACTGGAATTCCATCACCTCCACTAGCTTTGTCCATAGTGATGCTTCCTAAGGCCCACTTGACATCACACCCCAAGATGTCTGGCTAGATCTAGGTGAGTGATCACATCATGGGCTGTCTGTTTGCAATCACATAGTGCAATATTGCCTGATATCGATCCCAAGCAAGTTTTTCATCTCACTAAGCTTTTTTTAAATGAATTATTTATTTATTTATTTTTGGCTGTGCGGAGTCTTGTTTGCTGAGCGGGCTTTTCTTTTTTGTGGCAAGTGGGGGTTACTCTCTTACTGTGGTGCACAGGCGTCTCACTGGCAGGGACTTCTCTTGCTGTGGAACCCGGGCTGCAGGGCACATGGGATTCAGTAGTTGCCGTTCCCGGGCTCTGGAGTGCACAGGTTCAGTGGTTGCGGCACGGGCTTAGTTGCTCTGCGGCATGTGAGATCATCCCAGACCAGAGATTGAACCTGTGTCTCCTGCGTTGGCAGGTGGATTCTTTACCACTGAGCCACCAGGGAAGCCCTCATTGAATGCTTTATTGATAGTTCAATAGCAGTATTGATAGTTCTGTATCGATCAGTTTCTTTATTGATAAGATGAGATAATAGTAGTTCCTATCTGCTAGGGTTCTTTTTATTCATTCATTCATTCATTTGGCTGCATTGGGCTTTAGTTGCGGGATGCGGGATCTTTGTGGCACATGGGACCTAGTCCCCTGACCAGGGATCACACCTGGGCCCCTGCATTGGGAATATGGATTCTTAGCCTCTCGTAAGGATGAAAACAACACATCCTAGGCCCGTGGGTGCCGCGTAGGAGGAACATGGGTGATGTTATAAGAGCATAACAGTAAGCATCCTTGAGGTGATGGAGCCGTTCTGCATTTTGACTGTGATGGTGAGTCCATAGACTCATGAAATTATATACAAGCAAACACACCAGTGAGTGTGAGTTACTTTGCCTTTCATACTGTCCATGGTGTCCGTGAGGCAAGAATACTGGAGTGGGCTGCGTTCCCTCCTCCAGTGCACCGCGTTTCATCAGAACTCTTCACTACGACCCATCCTGCCCAGTGTGGCTCATAGCTTCATTGAGTTACGCCAGCCCCTTCACCACAAGCGTGTGGTCCATGAGAGGAAGATGGGTGAATTATCCACTGTCAGCATCCTGGTTTTGACTCTATTCTTTAGTTTTATCAGATGTCACCACTGGGGGAAGCAGGGTATGGGGTACTGAGGCTTCTCTGCATATCTTCCCCCTCTCCCTCTCTCTATTATTTCTTAACAATTGCATGTGAATCTCCAATGACCTTAAAAAAAAAATTTCAATTGCAAAAAAAAAAAAGAAAGAAAGAAAGAAAGAAAGAAAAAGGCTTTAGCTGGGCTTTGGTAGCCTGTGGGAGTTGGTGATGGACAGGGAGGCCTGGCGTGCTGTGATTCTTGGGGTCACAAAGAGTCGGACACGACTGAGAGACTGAACTGAACTGAAGCCATGTTAACCAGAATCCCTTATTATAAGAAACAGTGGTACCCTTTAGGCAGCAGCCAAATGCCCAGTCATGGTCCCTGAGGCCACCTGCCCACACAGATGGGCCCATTCAGGAAGCCTCAGGTGAGGCTGAGAAGGGAGGCCCCTCACTGCCCGGTGCCGCCCTAGAACACATCCAATGTGGAGGTGGGACAGAATTTGAGCCTCCTCAGATGGTGCCGCAGTTGGCTGTCCCTAGCGGGCTGGGTTTTGATTTAGAGCTGCCAAGAGATGCCCAGCCCCTCAGCCTCTCCCCTCCTCCAAAACCAGACCCTCCAAAGGACCACGGCATGTTCTGAACCTCACACCCAGCCGGGAACGTGTGGCCCATTCCAGAAGCCACCATCCACTCCCGAGTCCCCGCGGCTGTGTCGTGACCAGGGCCAGGGCCTCTCCTTGCCCACCCCTGGGAGCAGCAGACCGCTGGCACATTAGAGATGGATTTTAATTTTATTTTAACAAAATAGCTGTCTCCACTGGAAGAAGCATCAAGCGCCAAATAAGGACCCGTCTCGAGCGGAATCACGTTGAACAGACCTCCGTGCTGTCATTGATTTTCTAGGAAGAAAAAAATTGCCTCTGGCTACTAAACCGAATTAGTAGTCACTGATGACCAATTATTTTAGCCCACTGTGAACGGAGAGCCGCACTAAAATCCGGTTTGTCAGACCCAAGGCTCCCTTCTCAAACACCTTTCAACAAATGTGTACCTCGTGTCCCTCAGAAGCTTCCTACAGCTTCCTCCCTTCCGCCAACTTCTCCAGCTCCACAAAGTTTTAATGAGCAGCGAAGATGAAGATGGGTTTGCCATGAAAGGGGCCCCCTCTAATCCACTAGAGCCCTCCTCAGCAGAGAGGAGCCACAGGCGGCAAATCAGAGCTGTCAGCCCTCTCTGCCCCCACACGCACAAAGTGTCAGTCTAATGTTTGCAAATGGTAATTTCCATTCCCCTTGCTTGTCCCCAGGTGCCTCCATGGGAGATCAACCCCTGGTCTGGGGGTTATCAATCGCAAAGTAGTAGCGGAAGATGGGCCGGATGCAACTAATTTGAGGTTTCTCCCTACCCCGAGTAGCTGCTGATTTCATTTCATTTTAGTCCCCATTTTCCACTTGACCAGACTGGGTTTTGACACGGTTTTGTTGTCAGCGTGAACGCCAGGCTGGTGAGGATCTTTTCCAAGAGGGTCCTGCCAGGTTATCAGCAAATAATTTGTTGAAGCCCTTCGTGGCGCCCTCGCTGGCACGGATCACTTAGAGCCTAACTGTCACGACCCCGGGGTCTTCAGAGCTGGGGAATCCGGATGGGGCGCTGGCTCCGCCCCCCAGCCGCCCCATGTCTGTGAGCAAACCTCGGGCCATTTGCTTGATTTCTCTGCATGTCATTTTCCACACCTGAAGGCAGGCGTGTTAACCCTCCCTTTCAAGGTTATGGAAGAGGCAGGGGGACTGCAGTTGGAAGTGCAGCCAGCGGGCTTGGTGTAGGAAGTGCTCATTAAAAACCAGGAGGCAGTTTTGAATGCCTGTTACTCTCCAGTGCCCATCAGGCCTCTCTAGGGCTGTGAGGTGTGGTGCCAGCCAGGCCCAATGCCTTGTCTTCGTTCACACCGAGCCCTCTTTCTGGAGTCTCCTTACTCATTTCTCCACCCAGTCACCTCCTGCTCATCCCCTTAGACCCGCCGAAAAGCTCAGAGGAGACTTTTTTCATGCATGCTACGTTGCTTTCGTTGTGTCTGACTCTTTGAGACCCTAAAGATTGTACCCCGCCAGGTTCCCTCCGTCCATGGGATTCTCCAGGCAGGAATACTGGAGTGGGTTGCCATTTCCTTCTCCAGGGGACCTTCCCAACCCAGGGATCGAACTTGCATCTCTTATGTCTCCCGCATTGGCAGGCAGGTTCTTTACCACTAGCGCCACCTGGGAAGCCCTCAGTGTTCCGTGCCCTTGCTCAATTAACCATTCTCTCCTCTGAGCGCCTACTGCCGTGTGTGCACTGGCAATTAGCTCTCTGCTCTGCAGGGGGAAGGAGCCGCAGGGTGGATATGCTCACGGACCTCCCAGGCAAGTGCCAACATATCAGCCAGGGGCTGCGTGGTCTTAGGCAAGACAGTGAACTTCTCTGGGCCTCAGATTTGTCCTCTGTGAAAAGAGGGTGTTAGTATCTGTTTCTAGAGATATTGTCTTAAGGATCCAGGAAGCAGACAGAAGTGTGAGCAGTGGGGGATCTCAGCACTTCTGCAGCAGGCCCCGAAACCCCAGGGTGCAGAGAACACGTCCCCACATCTCACAGAGCCTGGCCCATCACGAGGAGCCGGTTAATGCTCCTGGGTGTGCCAGGTGGATGGATGGACATGTGAGTAAGTGAGCAGAGTCGAGGTCTCATTCGCAAGGTGTGTAGCCCTCCTGCTCTATCTTTCCTCCCCCTGAAATGGCCTTGGATCCTCAAATCCTACTCCCTTCCTTTCCACTAATTCACTCCGCCACCGCTGGCAACTGCTCCAAAGGGTGACTGTCACCATGCTCTCTCCCCTTGCTCAGAAACCATCCATAGCTCCCTAGTACTATGGCAAAGACTTTCTGTGATGACGCCCACTTCCTCAGCCTTCTCAGTTTTTGCTTTTAAAACAATTTTGAAAGTGAAAGTGTTAGTTACTCAGTCTTGTCCGACTCTTTGTGGCCCTGTGGACTATAGCCTGTCAGGCTACATGGAATTCTATCCATGGAATTCAGCAGGCAAGGATAAAGCAGTGGGTTACCATTCCCTTCTCCAGGGGATCTCCTCAACCCAGGGACTGAACCGGGGTCTCCTGCACTGCAGGCGGATTCTTTACCATCTGAACCACCAGGGAAGATTCCAACAACTTTTCAGTCGCTCAGTTGTGTCCAACTCCTTTCAACCCCATGGACTGCGGCATACCAGGCTTCCCTGTCCTTCACTCTCTCCCAGATTTTGCTCAAACTCATGTCCATTGAGTCAGTGATGCCATCCAACTATTTCATCCTCTGTCGTCCCCTTCTCCTCCTGCCTTCAATCTTTCCCAGCCTCAGGGTCTTTCCCAATGAGTCAGTTCTTTGCACCAACTTTATTGAGGTACAATTTACAGATAATCATGTGGTCTATGTTTAATTTGATGAATCTTGACAAGTTTATGTAACTGGGCACCCGATGAAGCCATAGCATGTTTCCATCACCCCAGAACCGGCCCCCCACATGCCCCTTTGTAGCCAGTCCCTTCCCCTGCCTCCAGGAGGACCCCTGCCCTGACCAAGCTCCTCAGCGCTGGTGTGGACCTGCTCTGATTCCTTCTGGCCTCTCCACAGATGCTTATTCATGCCCAGCCTGCTTCTTCTCTCTCTCTGGGCTCCAAATTGCCTCTAAGTGCCCCCAACCTCCATCCCCAAGCCTCCAGTACACTGGGGGAACCCTTCCAGCATCACATGTGAGAAATGAAGTATTTCCTGCTGTATCAGTAAACAAGGATGCCACAGTCATCAGCGATTGCAGCTCCAATACGAGCCCCTGAGCCCCAAGGGCACTGAGAAAGGGGAAGCGTACCTGCCGTCTGCCAGCCATCAGACTGCAGCCACTCCCTACAGTGAGCCTCAAGGAAGCTCAGGATGTGAAGAACGCAGGATTCTGGCCCCAGAGAGCTGAGATGCATATGAAAGGAATGAATTCAGCAAGCCCGGAGTTTTGCATCTTCTCACACATAGAAAAGCACTCAATTCCTTGACTTGAGATATCTATTTCCTTTAGTTAACAATAACCATCTGATGTTCAGCCTACCTGCCCTTTGTTTAAAACCTGTATGACCTGCTTCGTCCCCTCGCCTCTTAGGAGCAGTTCTCTCAGGGTTACTTAAGATGCTGTCTCCCGGACTTGAAGTCCTAAGAGTTCCCACCAAATAAAACATAACGCTCAGCTTTTCGGTTGTGACTGTTTTTTAAAGTCACCACATGGAAGACCGAATCACTTTCGAACGTGCTTCTCAAGATTCATAATGAATGGCTCTGAGGGTCCCAGGTTTCCCTGGTTTACTGGGCTCTCAGAGGACCCGTGTTCAGCCTCATCTTCTGCTTCATGGGTCCCCTAATTCATCCCTGGGACGGGACCTCTTCCCCTGTATCACCCCTCCTGACTGCACCCTCTGTTCTTGGGGGGGCGGGGAGGAACTGCCACTGCTGCCCCTTTCCAGAGCCAGGATTCACTCTGACATGCCAGCTTCAATACCTGAGCCCCCGAGACAGAGGGGGAGAGGAGTAAAGAGGTCCATGGAGAGGCCTCAGCGCCTGCACCCCTTCTGTAGGACTCAGGCCACCCCTGTCTCGTCACTGGACTCCCTAAGGAAAAGCTCATTTCTGCCACAGACCTCCCTCCTGGGCGTTGAGGAGGTCAGTGTCTCAGGAAGACGATCTTTAAAGGCTTCTGGGGCCATTCAGCATTTTTACAAAGTGCAGACTGTCCCAGCCCGGATGCACAGTGAACAATCCAGCCACAGTCCCTGCCACATGGGGCTCAGAGCTTAATCAGGAAGGCAGACACTGAATCCATCCGTTGATCACTGAAAATATTTTTGTAAAAAACAAAACTTTCCTAAGTGCAAAGAGCAGCTAGGAAGGCAAAGTTGGCAATGCTAAGGGAGGTCTCAGGGAGGGACCTGGGGGTAGGGGTGGGGCATCTCATTGAGACCAACACCTAAAGGATGGGATGGAGTGACCTGAGGAAGGTGGGGAGGCTCCTGGGGGGGACATGGGTACAGAGGCGGCAGCCCGAGGCCAGGGCCTTGGGAGACTGTGCCCAATACCCCAAAGGGCAAAGAGAAGCCAGGTCAGGTGCTGACAGGGACAGCATCAGACTCATGTGGTTGGAAAGGCGGGTCTTGGCCGGAGTGTAGCCAGGTCCCTGGATTTGGCCTCTATCTGCAGTCCGCTAGCCGGCAGCCCCGTGAGCCTGTTTGGAAGTGGGTTTGCATTCTCTTGGCTGAAGACAGTGTAGCCTGAGGGGTGTGGGTGTGGGTGGGGGTGGGGGTCCAGGCTAGGCTGCCGAGTGTGCTGTGTGACCCTGGGCCAGCCATTTGACCTCTCTGGGCTTCAGCCTCCCCACTCCCACCTTTCCCGTCTCATTTAGTGAGGATAAATAATTGAGATCTTCTGAGTGAACCCCTTCCAGCTCCTCAAAAGAGAGCTGCAGTTTGGCTGGCTGTAATTGTGACCACAGGGGCTCTCGGCCTGTGGCAAAAATCATTCATTCTGAGGTGGAAAAAACGTCTCCTTTACTGTAAAGAACTACGTTTATTTTAAAACAAAAAAGACAACCCTGAACATGTTTTAATGTAGCAGCAAAAGGAAAAAAAGATAGTTGTGGAAAAAAATAAGAAAAATGGCTGTTAAGGTGCATCCATGCTGGACCTCCCCGGTGGTACAGTGGACAGGAGTCTGCCTGCAAATGCAGGAGACACAGGTTTGATCTCTGGTCTGGGAAGATTCCACGTGCCACGGAGCAACTAAGCCTGTGCACCCCAGCGACAGAGCCCAGGTGATGCAACTGCTAAAGCCTGTGCTTCTCAACAAGAGAAGCCAAAGCAATGAGAAGCTCTTGCGCCTCAACGAAGAGTAGCCCCCGCTCACCACAGCTAGAGAGAGCCCACGTGCAGCAACAAAGACCCAGAGCAACCAAAAATAAATCGATTCATTCTTTTAAATGCCAAGAAAAAAGGTGCATCCTTCAAGGGCCGAGTACACAGGGAAACGCTGAAACTTCGCTTCAAACAGCGGTGCCCAGAAGGCCCGACCACCCCCATCTGATTATGATGAAAGAGGCAAAAAGCAAACAGCCTGACTAGTTCCGGTGTGATGTTGGCAGAGCTGTGCATGGCGGGGGCAGGGGAGGAGGAACTTGCATCCAGTTCTGACCTAGATCCATCACCCTGTCCCTGACCTTGGCCCCCGCCGAGTCCCATGACCTCTCAGATGTGGGTTTCTTCTTTTGCTTTCGTTGTTGCATAAGAGGCACATGGTGGCTCAGATGGTAAGGCGTCTACCTACAATGCGGGAGACCTGGGTTTGATCCCTGGGTCAGGAAGATCCCCTGGAGAAGGAAATGGCAACCCACTCCAGGACTCTCGCCTGGAAAATCCGATGGACGGAGGAGCCTGGTGAGCTACAGTCCATGGGGTCGCAAAGAGCCAGACACGACTGAGCGACTTTACTTTCACTTTTCAAGAGTGACATAAAACCAGTAAGTAGACTGGAGGGGAGGAGCCCCTTGCCCCGCCCACCACGTCTGCCCCCCTCCCCCAGCACCGTCCTCTGCAGCCTTCCTTCCGGTCCTTCACCACCCTTCACACCTGCGTTGATGCACTTACGCAAGTATGGCTCTTTCTCCCCAGCTTCTTTCTTGATACTTGACCTACGTCTTGGAGATCTTCCTGAGTCATTACTCGTATGGCCGCTTCATTCTTTCTAGCAGCTTGATAATATTTCCTGATAAATGTGCGCAAGTGGGAGGGGCAAGGGACTTTGGAACATGAGCGTCCTCGCCTTATTCACAGCTGCTCTGAGGGTCAGCTGCTTTCCCAGCCTTTCCTGAATGAAGTCTCAGCCATCCGAGGCTCTTCTGCTCACTTGCAATTACAAAAGGCCAGGTCAGTGCACTGGTTAATGTGTCCAGCCTAGTGTAATCCTCGCATTGCAACTTCCGGCTGCACTGGAAGGAGTCTCTTTCCTCCCCGCCTCGGAGGCCCAGCGGGAAGGGGCAGGGGTGAGCTACCCTCTGGGACCCCTCCTTGGCTCCCCACTCCTCGCCTCCAGCATGGGTGGAGGGCATTACAGGAGGGCCTTCTGGTATTAGTACATTGCCCGATTTGATCGAGTAATATTTCACTTAGTACTCCTTTTTTTTGTTAGTTTTCAAGCATAACTTTATTTCATGTCTTTAGGCCCCTCCCCTTTTTTTTTAAGTTGGAGTGTAGCTGCTTTACAATGTTGTGTCAGTTCCTAGCTGAGGGCAAAATGAATCAGCTACAGGTATACATATATCCTGGCTTTCCTGGTGGTTCAGTGGGAAAGAATCCACTGGCAATGCAGGAGCTGCAGGAGACGCAGGTTCGATCCCTGAGTCGGGAAGATCCCCTGGAGGATGCCTTGGCAACCCACTCCAGTGTTCTTGCCTGGAGAATCCCATGGACGGAGGAGCTGGTGTGCTACAGTCCATCGGGTTGCAAAAAGTCAGACATGGCTGAAGTGACATAGCACGCACACACATATATCCCCTCTTTCTTGGGTTTCCTTTCCACTTAGGTCACCACAGAGCTAAGCGGGTCCCCTGTGCTGTACAGTAGGTTATCTCTTTTATACCTAGCAGTGTCTATATGTCAATCCCAGACTCCTAAATCCATCACACCCTCAAGTAGAATTTCATTTGCTCTTCTAGGTGACACTAACCAAGACATTTTCCTTCTCTCGATTTGGGATCATAGCACGATGTGGGAAGCTTTTTTGTAAAAACTTCTGGAAAGCCCTGGAATACTGTTCTCAACAAGGCTAGGAGGTCACACACGTGAACATACCTTGGTCTAGTACCCGTGGCTCTATTAAGGTTTTACATATGCGCTTCAGTCAACTTTGGTCTTTTAAATTTTCCTGGATAAATCACCTATTTTGTTTTGGTTTTACATTATTAGCATGAAGTTATACCTAATACTCTCTTATAATTAAAAGAAACATTTTACCTTCACACAAGGGCAGCTCCATGTTTCATGGGACCAGGAACGTATTCATATTTGGGGGTTCTCTTTAAGAAAAAAAGTTCAACATCCTGAATACAAATTTAGGCATAAAACTGAATACTTAATTAGAATGAGAAAAAGAATCAGAACAAATTAAAATTTTAAATAAGCTGACAAATATCATAAGCCACAAAATCCAGAAAAATAACACATTTTTAAAAAATTAATTTCCTGCCACACCCTATATTCATTTTCCCCCCACATTTTTTGGCTCCAAGCTCTTTGATCACCTCTTTGTATGACAGTAATATTGTAATATTTTTTCTATGAAGTTGGAAAGCTAGTTCATGCATGCTCGATTGCATTTTGAGAAAATATTTTACTTGGAAATAATTATAAAGCCACGGGAAGTTGTAAAAATAGTACAGAGAGCTGCTGTTTACTCTTCACTCTGTTATCCCTGTGATAAAATCCTATGTAACTATAGTGCAATATCAAAACTAAAAACTTGGGACTTCCCTGATGGCCCAGTGGTGAAGAATCCGCCTTTTGATGCTGAGGACACAGGTTCGATTCCTGGTCTGGGAACTAAGAACCCACATGCCGCAAGGCAACTAAGCCCACTAGCCACAATTACTGAGCCCACGCAGCCCTGAGCCCGTGCGCCACAACTGGAGAATCCGTGCTCCAGAAGAGCTCCTGCGCGATGCGATGAAGGGTCTAAGACCCGACACGGCCAAATTAAGTAAATTTGAAAAAGCATAAAAAAAAAAAACCCTAAAAAACTGACGTTGATACAATACGCAGATTTCCTTCAGATTTCACCAGTTTTACAAGCAGTTTGTGTCTGCGTATTTGGCGTCCATGCATTTTATCACGTGTGTAAATTTGTGTTACAAATCAAGATGGAGAACTGTTCTATCACCTCAAAGACACCCCTTCACACACCTGTGTAATGACCCCTCTCCCCGCCATTCCCTGATCCCTGGGACATTCCAGGAAAGGTATGTACATGAAATCATACAGTATGTGACCTTGTGAAACTGGCCTTTTTCCATGAGCATAACAGCCTTGACATCATCCAAGCTGTTGCTGTATCAATCGTCCTTTCGTTTTTTACTATAGAATGATATTCCATAGTATGGATGGACCATAGTTTATTCACCCACTGAAGGGTGTTTTGGTTGTTCCCAGTTTGGGGATATTACAGGTATTCCAGCTATGAACATGGGTGTGTAGGTGTCTGTGTAGACCTAAGTTTCCATTTTTCAGGAATAAATGCCCAGGAGCATAATTGCTGGGCTCCGATGGTAAGTGTAGGTTTAGTTTTTCAAGAAACTAGCAAACCATTTTCCAGAGCAACGATGCCATGTTACGCTCTCTCCAACAATGTGTACGAGGTTTAGTTTCTCTGTGTCCTTGCCAGCACTGAGCATTATCACTGTGGTTAGTCGCTCAGTTATGTCTTTGCAACCCCATGGACTGTAGCCCACCAGGCTGCTCCGTCATGGGATTTCCCAGGTGAGAATACTGGAGTGGGTAGCCATTCCTTTCTCCAGGGAATCTTCCTGATCCAGGGATCAAACCCAGGTCTCCTGCATTTGCAGGCAGATTCTTTAGCATCTGAGCCGCCAGGGAAGGCCCACTGTCACTACGTATTTCTTATTTTAGCTGCACCAATAGGTGTGAAGGGACATGTCATCCAGCTCTCAATTTACATTTCTCCAGTGGCGAAGGATGTTACTATTTTTTCCTGTACTTATTTGCCATCCATATACCCTCTGTCTCTTCGTGTTTTGTCCTTTTTCTAATACAGTCATTTTTTGTTTTCATTTTGTTTTATTGTTGAGTTTTGTGAGTTTTATATATAGTCGAAATAGGAGTCCTTTGTCAGGTACATGGTTTGCAAATATTTTCTCCTAGTAATGGTTTACCTTGTCATATTCTCAAGAGGCTCTTTCCACGAGCAAAAGTTCTTAATTTAGAGGAAGTTCAATTTACCTTTTTTTTTTTTTCTTTGCTGGATCATGCTTTCGGTGTCAAGCCTGAGAACGCATCACCTAGCCAAGCCCTAGGTCCCAAACAACGTCTCCTATGTTTTCTTCAAAAAGTTTCACAGTTTCACATTTAACTCTATGCTCCGTTTTGAGTTAATTCTTGTATAAAGTATGAGACTTGGGCCAAGAGGTTTCTCTTTGGTTTTGTCCATGGTGCCCAGTTGTTCCCCTGCCATTTGTTAGAAAGACTATCCTTCCTTTCCCAGATTATAATTTCTATCAATTTACTCTCAATTTTATTACAACTCACATATAGCTTGATTTACACTACCCTGACTTATGAAGAGTTTATTTCCTAAAATGTTCACCTAATCTTTCTTTCTTTGACTAATTCCCTTCTTCTCGCCCCCTCCTTTTCAACAATGCATAATTACGGAGAGCAAACCATTCCTGCTGGCATTGGTACTCGATGGCCGAGAGCAGTTATAGACCAGTGACAAATTAGCAAGGGGGCTTCTGCAGGGGAGGGCACCAGGCAAGGGCCGTTGGAAGATGGACTGGTCAGGGGCAAGCCCTCTGAGGAGGTGACCCGAAAGCTGAGACCTGTAGGCAAAGGAGTTGCTGAGGGTCTGAGAGGAGTTTGGGGAGGGGAGGCTTTGCCAGATTCTGGCAAGGAATCTAGATTGAATCTAAGAAATGGGAGGCTGCTGAGGGCATTTTAAGCAAGAGATGACGTGATACAATTTAAATCCTGGGTTTTCGCCATGTCCGACAAGCCTCTCCCGCTTGTGATCCGATTGAATGAGCCAGAACAAAAATGGGCAAAATCTGCTGGACCTCCACCAGCAGGCAGTCGGGACTGGGCTGTTGTAACTTACAAGCTTTGTCAGCTCTTCTGCTCCGACGCCCCGCCCCTGCCTCTTTCCAGCAATAAGAACCGCTGGCCGAAACAGGACACAAAGACGGTCAGCGAGGCTGTGGGAGGGCCGTGAGGGTGGGTTTGCGGTGCTGTGGGCAGAGGAGGCTGCTGGAAAGATAGCTTTTCTGTTGTGAAAGGCCTCTTGGGGTAGATCTTGCGAGATTACGCATCTCGTGTCATTAGAAAGCACGGCTATAAATTAGGCTGCTCAGAAGCATGGGGTGTGTAATAATTAAGTAATAAAAGTCACCGCAGGGGTAAAGGAACCAGAAAACAAAGAGCCACTGTTTGTAGATGCGCTGCAGGCTACTCTGGAAAGAGAACTCTGAGCTCGAGTGGCATTTCAAAGCCGAGGAAGCGCCACTCGAAAGGAGTCCCAGGTCAGCCTGGTCCCAGAGAAGTCCGCCTGGAGGGTGGGAGAGATGGGGGTGGGTGTTTAGGGTCCAGTCCAGCTCTGTGTCTGTTTCTGGGGCCACAAAATCCAACGCTTGGAGGGGCCCAGCAGGCAGTAGAGGGCAGTAGGGAAGAGAGAGGACTTGGGCTAAATGACACCTGATACTCAGCTCCAGCCAACTGTTGCCACATAGGAAGGCAGACCTATGTGATCAGAACATATACATCTTCAGGACAATCTGGGAAAGCTGGTTTTCTTTTAAAATGTAAAATCTCCCGATTTTTAAGGGCCGACAACAATTTCCAAGACTTTAAATACCACCATGAAGGCTGTATAAAACACGAAGCCAGGGGGTTTCCCTGGAGGCTCAGTGGTTAAAACTCTGCACTTCCAATGCAGGGGGCGAGGGTTCGATCCCCGGTCGGGGAATTAAGATCCCACGTGCTGCAGAGCAACAAAGCCCGCCTGCCGCAACTACTGAACCCGCCTGCCACAACTAGAGAATCCACACGCTGCCTCAGAAGACCCCACATGCTGCAGTGAAGACCCCACATGCTGCAGTGAAGACCCCACATGCTGCAGTGAAGACCCCCACATGCTGCAATGAAGATCCCACATGCTGCAACTAAGACCCAGCGCAGCCAAATAAATAAAAATCATTCCTGGTCCCATGTCTGTCACTTTCAGTGATGGTAAGATTGATTGCTTGGGTAAACTTTATGTTTTGCACATTTATCACAATAAGAACAAATTGATCCTGTGGTTCAGCTGCTGCAGCCTGAGCCATCCATTGTAAAGTTCCCGTCAGCCTTCTACCTCATCATCGCTCATTACCTAAATCCATTATTTCATTAGGAGTCACAAGGTAACGATGCTCTTCCCCTCAATTCTGTCCTTCCTCCTGCGTCTTATTAGCTTTGGTTCTTCTGGAAAGTTCTTTCCCTCATCACCCAGTAGGTTGCCTTGAGAGAGCCTCACACACAGCCCTGCTCCCACTCTTCTGGGACCTGACCCCCTCAGCTGCAGGATGAGTGATAGTATTAATAATACCCACTTCACAGTGTTGTGAGGAGTGGGGTATGCAAAATGCTGTACGCAGGGTATGTGCACCTTGGCTGGAGACCCCTGCCAATGAGAATCAGAGCAGAGGCTGAAGGCAATAAAGACAGATTTCATTCAGTACTATTTCAAAGGGGAAAGTGACCTCAGGATAGAGCTGGACTCAGTTCTTAATACAACACGAATGGGAACTTCTACCCAAGGAGCAGAGTGGAAGGCAAGTTACGAAGGGGAGACTTCAAGGGTAGGTAGGGGATTCTCACAAAAATGCCTTAACAGGACTCTTGGTAAAGGCAAGCCAAGGTGATGAGACATGAGGGGTGAGGGGACTGGCTTAGCAAGGTTCTCTGCTAAGGCTGACTTCATCCAGCCAAAGATAGGTCCCAAGGACAAGTCCTGATGGAAAGGAGGGGTCTGAGGAGTCTGTCTTAAATCTGGTCGAGGATAGAGTCTGTCACCATATAAGGCCCAGCACTTGATTGGTGGGCAGTAAGCATTTATTGAATGATTTACAGAAGGCACCCGTTTCTTCCATGGCTGCAGAAAGCCAGAAAGAGGCTCTCACAGCCTTGGGGAGGGCACTCTTCCCCGCAGGCCTGACAGTCATGCAGGCAGCCTCTGAGGAGAGGGGGGTCTCTGGCCCTTCCTGGACCTCAAACCCGTCTGCCTTCTTCCCCACAGGCCTTCCACCCCCTTCTTTGATCTGCTGCAGCATCGGTACCAGCAGCTGTGGGTGCAGGAGCAGAAGGCCACCCAGAAAGCCATTAAACTGGAGAAAAAGCAAAAGGTAAACACCATGCTCCCTGCAGGGGAGGGGAGGGAAGGGGAGGCTTGCGGGGAAACACCATGCTGACTGCAGAAGGGGAGGGGAGGGAAGGGGAGGCTTGTGGAGGGGCAAGGCCTGAGGCTGCCCCCCTGTGCATGCTTGTTGCTGGTGGGCGAGGCAGGGTGTTGACTGGGCGATCGAGTTGCTCAGTGCTGTGCTGAAAGGGTCTTGGTGATGACCAGGTTCAACTTTGGCTTAAGCCCCTAGAGAGGAAGACTGATTTCCACCTAAGGCCCCTCTGGGCTGTTCTCAGCGGTGGGGAGAGTCGGAAGTCAGAGACAACCACTTAGAGCAGAGCACTGCAATAACATATTTTTAATTAATTAATTAATTCTAGTTTTGGCTGCACGAGTCTCCATCGCTGCACGTGGGCATTCTGTTGCCGCCGTGAGTGGGGGCTCCTCTTGGTTGTGGTGCACGGGCTTCTCATTGTGGGGGCTTCTCTTGTAGGCATGCGGGCTTCAGCAGTTGCCCCACACAGCCTCAGTAGTTGTGGCATGCGGGCTTAGTTGCTCCTTGGCATGTAGAATCTTCCCGGACCAGGGATCGAACCCGTATCCCTTGCACTGGCAGGTGGATTTTTACCCAGTGTGCCACCAGGGAAGTCTCTGTAGTAATAATTTAAAAGCAGTCCGTGACTAGTTTATTCATTAATAGCTCAAGAGAGAGCTCACTATGGTAACGACCAGTTTTTTCCAAGGGAGCATTACCGTTACATGCTGCTACTTCATACTGAGAGCTCCAGGCCAGAGTCATGTTCTTAATTAGCAGCTATTTCACAACAACTCAGAGGGCCACAGGTCCATGGAATCCGGAGCCTCCGAGGACACATCTCCTGAATCTAGAGACAGTCTCGTAGCCAGTGCCCCTCCTGTTTCAACAGAGAACCCTGTTCAGTTCAGTTCAGTCACTCAGTCATGTCACTCAGTCTGGGACCCCATAGACTGCAGCATGCCAGGCTTCCCTGTCCATCACCAACTCCTGGAGCTTGCTCAAACTCATGTCCCCCACGTTGATGATGCCATCCAACCATCTCATCCTCTGTCGTCCCCTTCTCCTCCCGCCTTCAATCTTTCCCAGCATCAGGGTCTTTTCCAGGGGTCAGCTCTTCACATCGGTTGGCCAAAGCATTGGCCTGTAATCACCCACTATCAGCGGCTCCACCCCAAGCACTGGTCAGGGACTGGTGCAGCTCAGGGGGCTGTGGCTTTGAGTGGCTCGCCGCTGTGATGGTTGTTCAGCCTCTCAGTCGTGTCTGACTTTTTGCAACCCCGTAGACCGTAGTACACCAGGTTTCCTTGTCTTTCACTGTCTCCCGGAGTTTGCTCAAACTCATGTCCATTGAGTCAGTGATGCCATCCAAACTGGGGTCTCAATGACCTTGATGGGCAAAAAAGGGGGTCGGGTTGAATGGGGCCAGCACATAGTCAGGGCTTCCCAGGACATAGAAGGGGGCTTTCCTGGTGGCTCAGAGGGTAAAGAATCCACCTGCAATTCAGGAGACCCGAGTTTGATCGCTGGGTCGGGAGGTCCCCTGGAGAAGGAAACAGCCACCCACTCCAATATTCTTGCCTGGAGAATTTCATGGACAGAGGAGCCTGGCAGGCTATAGTCCACAGGGTTGCAGAGTCAGACACGACTGAGTGACTAACACTTTCACAGGACATAGTAAGCACTCAAAAAGCACTTGTCAAACCAACCACAGAGTTCTTCTGTTCCAAGATTCTCTGTGACTGTGATGCTTTCTATCAAAGGGCTACGAATACCCAGACCCTCAAAACACGGAGGGGCTGACACACAGGCTGTTAGGGTTGATGAGATGGTTGATTTACAAGGTCAGATTGCTCCCATCTTAGGAGAAACTGGTCTCTTAGCAGCTCAGGATGTGCTGGGTTTTGGATGGTGATGACCCCAAACGAAATTCTTGGAAACTGGCTTCCATTTAGTGAGCAATCGTCAAGGACCAGACACTCTGCCCAAAGCTAACTCAGCAAATCCTATAAGAACCTGTTTGCTAGGCATCTGTACCCCATTTTCTGCAGCGGAAACTGAGGTTGAGAAAGGCACTAAGACTCACTTTCATCCTCCTAATTCTGAAGCCCGGCTCACTAAGCCCTAGTGAGGCAGCCTCTCAGCTTTGGTTTGAGATGAAGTTTCAAAGCTGCTGTTCTAGGAAGCAGAGGGGAGAGTTGATCCAAGGGGCTTGGAAGTTATCCACAGACACATTAAATAAAATTAATATAATTGGGTAACAAAATAAGTCAATAAAAGGGGCTCCCTGCCAGCCCAGTGGTTAGGGCTCCATGTCCCCAATGCAGGGGACCCTGGTTTGATCCCTAGTTAGGGAACTAAGATCCCATGTGTCACATGGCTTGGCCAAAAAATAAATCAATAAAATAAAGAGATGCTATCTTTAAGAAAAAGTAAAATAAAAGGGATTCAATAGGGTGGTGGTGTCTTCAGCTAAATTCAGGTCAGCTTTTATTTGTTGGCTGCACCATCTGACCTGTGTCGCCCTCTCATGCCCCTTTCTGCAGTGGCCCATGCTCTTTGGGTCACTTGGGTACCAGCGCATCGTCCAGCTCACCCACTCCAGGTGTAGAATTCCAACTCTCTAGCTCTAGGTATAAACAAGAGCCCCCTATTTGTCTGCTAACTCCCCTAGGAGGTTTTGAGTTCTGACAAGGTCACAGCTGTGAACTAAGGTCTGACTGTGCATGGAGTTCCCCAGGGGCACACATTGAATCAGAGTCCCCTCTGATCCTGCAACTGGGGGCCGGGGACCTTGGGTGAGTCTGCTGGAGTGACCGTGACAACGTATGACTGGGTGGCTTAAACCACAGAAATCCTAGAGGCTGGAAGTCCAAGGTGGAGGTGGCAGCCTCGGTTGCCCTGGAGGCCTCTCTCCTCGGCCTGAAGACGGCCGCCTTCTCACCCCGTCCTCACAGGGCCTTTCCTGTATGGACACCCCTGGTGTCTCTTCCGCTTCGTATAAGGACATCTGTCCTATTGGATTACAGCCCCATCCTCTGATGTCACTGAGCCTTAATCACCTCCTTAAAGGCCCAGCTCCAAATACAGTCCCCACTGGGGGCTAGGGCTTCACCCTATGGATTTGGAGAGGACATAGTTCAGTCCACAGCAGACCCCATGAGCTATGGGTCCCTAACCATAGGCTCACAGCATCTGTTTGTGGGTACGGGGCGTGCAGCTAAGGAGGAGCTGGACTGCCTCTGCAGCTCTGAAATCGCACCCGCAGAGACCTCGAGGGCTCTCCACTGAGCCCTCTAATTCCTCCTCTCAAAGGAGTCCTCCTTTCTCTTCCACGAGCAGACCGTGCTGAGGACCTGCTTCCCAGAAATGGCAACAGCCCCGTCAAATCATTCATTCGTTCAGACCTGGTGGCATCCCTGGTAACCACCAGGGCTGTCTGAGCTAAGGAGGACACGTCCCTGCCCTTGAGGCAGCTGCCTTCCAGAACCCAGAGAGTTCTAGGGTCGAACTAGAAACCAAAACAGCACGCTCTCTGCACCCCATGGTCCCCTCCCCGAGTCCACCTGGTCCCCTGAAATCAGACTGGGAGAAGGGTGGGAACCAGGGGGAAAGGGCCCCATGGGGCTGCCCCAGCAGGAATCTTGGCCCCAGGCCCTCCAGCCCTGTCGTTGTGGCTCCGGCCTCTGCAGGAGCCAGTCACCACCGGGCCTCAGCCTTTCTCTGCCCTGCAGGTGATCCTTGGGAAGCTCTATGAGACCCGGAGCAGTCAGCTGAGGAAGTACAAGCCGCCCGTGGGGCTGGACGCCCTCTGGCACATGCCTCACTTCCAGAAGGTCAGTCCCGCCCCCATCGCCCCTGCCCCGCACCTAGCGGATGCCCTGCTTTCTGTTCTTTACCTGTCCTCTAGGCAGGGGCTTCTGAGGGCTTCTGCCCCTCGACTGGCGCAACAGCAACAGCAATGCTACCAAGAGCTAACATGTTGGAACCCTTCCTAAGCGCCACCAGGGACGCGCCTGGCCCCAGGGAGACAGCCACACAAAGCCGCGTTCCTGGCCAGACCAGGCCCAGCCGCTTGTTTGAGTTAAACTGCGGTGTAGACAATGAAGGGGGCCGTGCCTTCCTGAGCCTAATGCAACCGAACAGGCTGCCAGCGAGGCCTGCCTGCCGCCCTTGATGCGGCGCCCATGTCCTGCCCAAGTGGCCGCCATCAGCATATGTCAGTGGCCATTCGCCCCGCCGCCCGTCAGTCTGGGCCGTCGCCGCACACACGGGCAGGGCCACGCGCAGCGCAGGGGAGCGGGGTGTGCTGCGGGCCCACTGCCGCTCCCCGTCCAGCCTGGGCAGCACCCCTCGCCTCCCCCAGGCTCCTTCTTTTCGCCCTCATCCCTCCTGCCCCATCTCCACACTCAGGCGTTTGGCCCGTAGCCTCCTTTCTGGCCCCTCTTTCTGTCGCCTTTCCTCTCACTCTTCTTTTTTTGATTTTCCTGATGTTTGATGTCCGTGGTGGGGCGGGGGGACAGACATCCTGGGGACCCTGCCCAGGGAGGGATGGGACCCATAGGCCCCTGGGCACGAGATAAACTGCTGGCACTCTGCTCTACAATGCCAACCCCCAGCCCCTCTCAGCCCCTCGTCTCTGCTTTTAAATCTACCTATAGTTCCCAGGGGTTTCCCTGGTGGCTCAGATGGTACAGAAGCCGCCAGCAAATGCAGGAGACCTGGATTTGATCTCTGGGTCAGGAAGATCCCCGGAGAAGGGAATGGTTACCCACTGCGGTATTCTCGTCTGGAGAATTCCACAGACTGGTGAGCCTAGCGAGCTACAGTCCAGGGGGCCGCAAAGAGTCAGACACGACTGAGTACCTAAGCACACACATAGGTCCCAAAGCAATGGACAAAGGGCTCAGGTGGTCTCCCCTGACCCTGCTGGAGCAAGGAAAGGGCCCCTCTCCCTGTCCAACACGCCCCACCCAAGTAACACAGAGTCCTCTGTGTCAGGAGGCCTGTCTCACCCGCAGGTACCCCCACAGCCTGGCCCAGAGCAGGAGCAGAAATCCAGAAATAAATGAGTTCTATTTCTTCTCCTTGTTCAGTCGCTCAGTTATATCCGACTCTCTACTCTCCTATGGACTGCAACGCTCCAGGCTTCCCTGACGATCACCAGCTCCTGGAGTTTGATCAAACTCATGTCCATTGAGTCGATGATTCCATCCAACCATCTCATCCTCTGTTGCCCCCTTCTCCTACTTTCAGTCTTTCCCAGCATCAGGGTCTTTTCCAATGAGTCTAAGAGAGGGGATTTGACTCAACTGAGCACAGGTCTCTTCTGATCTTAAGACTGTTGTTGTAAAAACCTGTTAGGAACAGGGCCACCCACCTGTGATGCCAGCCCTGTGTTCATGCTGAGTCATTTACACATATTATTCCACATAGCATCATTACCTGATTTCTGCGGAGGACTGGCAGAGATGGTGTTCATTTTCAAGCGGCTGGACCTGGAACCCAGGCCAGGCCCAAGTTCAAGGGCACCCACAGTGCCATTGAAATAACACGAAGTAGAATAAAACACAAGCACCTGGGCTTACAGGGTGTTTTCTCATCTTCCCCAGGGAGGCTCATGGGCTCTGGAAGTTCAGCCACAGGAATCTCAGCAGGGCTGGTCCTTGGACACCAGCCAGGACAGCCCCGTAGAGGCTCCAAGAGCCCCAGGGTGCTGCCGCCACTGCCGAGACACTCAGCCCCCTCCTTGCTGGGAAATACCACCAGTGAAAAGTACTTCCTGAGCTCCTACTGTGTCCCAAGTGCCAGACATGCATTATCTCATAGATGCAAAGGTCCCATTCTACAGATGAGGAGACTGAGGCTCAGAGAGGGGAAGGAACTTGCCCTGAGAGAAAGGGGTTCCTGCCTGGTCCAGGGCCTCTTCTCTGGGTGGCTGGGCAGTGATGCCTCCTGAGGACACTATCCTTTCCAGTCCCGCCCGGGTAGGTCCCCTCTTTGATACCACTGGGCTCTTTTCTGCCCCCTTGAGGCGCTTAGCTGCACTGCAATTCATTTGTTAACGGCCACTCGTTGTTCAATGTCCATCTTCCCCAGTAAAGTGTGAGCCCACAAGGACACGTCCATTGCGTCCCCGCTGGGTCCCAGGAGCCCAGCATGGGGCCTGACACCCAGCAGTGACTAACACTTTCAATGTTAGTTCCTCAGTTGTATCTGACTCTTTTGGGACCTCATGGACTGTAGTCCACCAAGCTCCTCTGTCCATGGGATTTCCCAGGCAAGAGCACTGGACTGGGTTGCCATTTCCCCCTCCAGGGGATCTTCCCCACCAAGAAACTGAACCTGGGTCTCCTCCATCTCCTGCATTGGCAGGTGGGTTCTTTACCACTGAGCCACCCAACAGGTGACCAGTAAGTGTTTGTGGGAAGAATGAGTGAAGCATCGGATGATTGGATGGCCAGTGCCGCCCAGGAGGACAGAATCGAATAGCCTTTCACAGGCCCTGTGAGACCCCCTTCCCAACTTAAACGTCCCAGTGCCCGCCAGCCCAGCAGCCACCGGCAGGGTCTGGACCCACAGGGTCAGGACCCAGTCGTGGCTAGAGCTGCTCCTCCCTTGGGGCGGGGAGGGGGTGCTGGTTGTTGTCGGGGCCCTGGGAAGGTCTTTGTGCCTCGTGTCTGTGCTGATCCGCCTGCCCCCCTTCCCCACCCGGCCCCATTATGAAAGGAAAAGGCGCTTCCAAAAAAGTGGAATCTGTCACGGTGATGGATAACCTAAATGGACTCTCCCCGCTCGCGAACAGATGTCGACGCTGAACTCTGTCAGAAATAATTAAACACCTTTCACACGGAAAAGCAGCAGGCAGGGCGCGGGCGCTCCCGGGCCGGGTCAGTACGGAGCGAGCTGGCTTTCCACCCAACCGTCCCCACCAGTGCCACTCAGGGCCCCTCCTGTCTGAGCCCGGAGGGACCGCGGGAGGGAGCAGAGCAGAAGCACCCCTCGGTGGGGCTCCCTTTCCAGACACACGAGTTCCAGGGCTTCCTCCTGGGCTGTGCAGCCAGCAGTCGCCACGCGACAGCCAGTGCCCAGAGGGAGGGTCGGCCGACAGCTGGCGAGTGGCCTCTCTGCCAGGATGCTCACGACGAGCCGCCAGCCAGCCCCCGGGCCTGGGCCAGTGGCTGGCCCTTCCTGGGCCTCAGTTTCCCCACCTGAAAATGGGGTGGTGGGGCCCTGGTTCTTAAGGGTCTCTTCCAACCCCAGCTTCCAGGACCAAGCAGCCACATGGCAGGAAGCATGGGGCTCGTGGAGCGTGCAGACCCCAAGCTGGGGTGAACTGGGACAGGCCCTCATTCTCGGGAAGGGACAAGAATTCATCGCCTCGTCCCTGAGTGGGGGCACCACTGGGCTTGGGGCCTGCACCTTCTGTTCCTGCTGGCCGGGCTGTCTCTGCCCTCCACGAGGTGCACTGGGGGCCAGCAGAGCAGGAGACGGGGGCGGTGTGGTATGTTTGTGCGTGCATGACTCCAGGGTCGGCTAGACCTGCGCCGGGTGGTGACCCCACCACTCCTGACCTGGCGTGTGGCTTGACCTGTCCAAGGTCCTGCTTCCTCTTCTGTAAAATGGGCCTGTGCCTGTCGGCAGAGCTGCTGGGAGTGTTTGATGGGAACACGTGCCCAGTGTTTAGCAGAGCACCGACCCGTATCAAGCCGCCAAAAATGGCAGCTGCCGCGAGGATGGTCCTGGTGATCACCCACTCACCCACTCACTCGTCCACTCACTCATTCATTTACAAACTTCATCCCTGAGTGTCAGACCCTGTTCTCAGCGCTGACAGCATGCCTCCATCGGGCTGCTGGCGACAGGCGAAGAGTAAGGTGGACAGACGGCTGGTGGAGACAGGTAACTGTGCAGGTGGACGGCTAGATGGGGAAATTCGGAGACGTTCCAGCCCTGGGCGTCCAATTCTCTCAGTCTGAAATGCTGGGGGGATGTCAACCTGAGTTGGCAAAGCCCCAAGTCTGGGGGTGGGGATGACCCCCCATAACAAAACCTCCAACACCGTGCACACTCCAGTTGGCCCAGCCTGTTCTCCGGCCTTTTGTGGAAGCCTCCCTGGGTGTCCCTGGGCAGGGAGGGGGTCTGGCTCCCCAGGACAGCCCTCCCTGGGGCCGGTTAGGAGGCAGAATTATTAATAAGTGCCCCTCTGCTCTCAAAAGCGACCCAATCTGAACCATATATTCTCTGGTCTCCTGGTATTAAATCAAGAAAAGCAGACGGTTTTATCCCCTTTTACAAAAAGACTACTAATGATAAAGGACCAAAGACGAAGGAGTGGGGTGCCCCCTATATTTATGGTGGTCTTGACAGCGATGGTGAAAGGCTGGAGACATCACAGGCCAAGTACTGGCTTAAGTATATGCTGCGACACATTACACAGATATTACAGAGACAATGTACAGCATCACGATATTACACAGCCACTGAAAACATTTTAATGCATTTTATTTATGTTTGGCTGTGCTGGGTCTTCGCCGTTGTGTGTGGCGACCAGGGTGGGGGGCGACTCTCTGGTTGCAGTGAATGGGCTTCTCGCCCTGCTGTCTTTTTTTGTTTCCGAGCGCGGGCTCTAAAGCACTTGTGGGCTCCGTAGCTGCAGTGCCTGGGCTCGGCTGCCCTGTGACATGTGGGGTCCTCCCGGGTCAAGGATCGAACCCCGTGTCCCCTGCCTTGGCAGGTGGATTCTTATCACTGGACCACCGGGGAAGTCCACCATTGAAAATATTGACTTTACCCTCTACTTACTGGCATTTTAATCATACTTCCCTGGTTTAGTACTGCTTGGCCTACATATTATTGGGGGAAAGAACCTGTCTTATGTGACCCTCTGAATGGAGGCACCCATCCGTCACGTGGGGTCGGTGCTCCAGAACAGATGTCCGGGAGGGGGGGCCCCAAGTGGCAGCAGCAGTAATTCCTGGGGTGAGCTGGAGGCTGTTTGATTTTCTCAGACTCTCTTTCCTGCAGTTTCCGTTTTTACAGTGAGTACATGTAACTTTTACAAAGCCAGTTAGGTTTTTTTTAATGTTTTTTAGGGACTTCCCTGGTGGGCTAGTGGTTAAGACTCCTCGCTTCCAATGCAGGGGGCACGGGTTTGATCTCTGGTCAAGGAACTAAGATCCCGCCACATGGCAAGGCCAAAAAAATGAAAATAAATAAAATAGCAATGGGAATAATAAAATAATTTTTTAAGTGTTTTTAAAAGGCGGGGACTCTACGTCCTTCCCGGGGTGCCTGTCCCTCTGCTCAAGCCCCTCTCAGCTCTATTCCTCTCCACGGCTCTCGGAGCGCTCCCAGAGTTGCCGGCGAAGCCTGGTCTCCCCTAAGCGATTTCCATCAGGCCTGAAGGTCAGAGGCCGGCACTCTCCTCCAGCCAAGAAGGTGGCTGACTTGTGGAGTCTGGACCTGTATGCCCGTCTGAGTTATAATTGCCAAGATCCACTCTAGAGGGGGATTTGCCCAAGCATCTAGGGGTCTCCGCTCCAACCTGAACCCTCCGCCTCTCCCCCACCAAGCCCGCTACAGCCCCGATACCCCGCCGACATTACATAGTCATTCAATCACTAAAGTATGAACAAATTGACTATATTTTCATTTGGCTTTCGGTTTCAGGCCCACTGCTTTAGAATAATGGCCCAAGCTATTAAGCTAACAGTTTGATTTACAAGCTCGTGTGCTCTGAACGCTGGGATCAGACTTCTCTCTTTGTGGAAGACTAACCCTGCCTCGGGTCTCCTGGGCCCCTGACTCCCTAATAGAACAGAAGACAGCAAGGAAGGGAAAAAAAAAAAAAATTCAGCAGTCAGCCAAGCAGTGACACCCAGAGATGCAGCTGATTAGTGGAAGCTGCTGAATCTAAGAAAAGGATTTTCTTTCCCACCTTTAAGCTCTCTTACAAATCATAGCAGGCTGGAAGGTTAACTCTCTGTTAAAGCCCCAGGGCGGCCTCTCAGCCCGTCCACCCCGCAGCCGCCCTCTTTCCAGAGGGCCCGCACCGTCTCCAGACCCGAAGTCACTCCTTGCTGACCCAAGAAGGGCAGACTCCAGGTGGACTGGCCTCCCCGAGGCCCCTGCACCAGGGATGTATTTTAAGAACGCTGCCTCGCTGTCGCGTTGGAATAAGAATCATCTCAGGGTGCCGTGTAGGGCACTGAGAGCAGGGATGGAATATGTCACACACAGGGAGATGGGGCAAGGGGAAGAATGATTCAGAGGCCCTGATGCTCTTGACATGTCTTCCCTAAATTCAGATTCCACCTCCTGCTCCATCATAAATCAGATCAGCATGCGGGAAGGCTGACTCGCCGAAGCAATAAAGGCAGGGGCTTAATTGGTTTTGCATAATCCGGCACCTCAGAGAGGCAGAATTTTTAGGCACCTGGTCACGAGGTGACAGTGCTGCTCAAATCGCGGTGAGCCGAAGCTCTGAGCCTGCGGAGAAGTGGAAAAGGGGAGGACGGTGAGGCAGGGGCAGGCTAGAGGAGACAGAGGCAACATTTCTGGTGCTGCTGGAGAAATCTCGAAGTCTGGGCACACCCGGGTCATGGAGGGAGGTGGCAGGCGTCGTAGGGGAGGCGGGAGCTGGCCAGCACACCAGAAACAGCCCTGAAACCTGGGGATCCCCCCGCCCCCGAGCCTGGCTGCCCCTGTAATCTTTCCAGCACCCGGGAATTTGCAATTTAATCCAGGAGGCACTTCCGCCCTCCCCCACTGGGTGGCCAAAATATTGGGTTGGCCGAAAAGTTCATTCAGGTTTCTCCGTAAGATGGTTGCCATTTCGTGTTGAAAATCAGCTGGAAAATAGACTAAGACCAGCCTGTTTTGACATCAGGTATATACGTCTAATCTCTGGAGATGGCTAGAATCTCATGTTGAGTTTTGGGAGTTGATAAGACTTTCCAGGTCCCCGGTTTCTTCTTCCAGCTCATCCGTAAGAGAATCCATCCTCCGCGATCTAAAGAGAATCTCCCTGGGTTTGAGAACACGTTCAGGTTAACATCTGCCCCCTCTGGAAGGACTCCTTCCCCATCTCCCACGGATCCCTCAATTCTGCACATCCCCACTTGTCAGCTTCTGTCACTTGGCACCAAGGCTGCGGGCGTAACGGGGGTCCTAGACGCCTGGCATATGGCCAGCAGGAGGGTGTCGTAGATCAAATCACCTACTCAGATAATTCGGGGTTCATTCAAACTGAAGTTTGTCAGGCAGGATGGATGCAGAGGCTGGTGTCCTCGTATCCATGAGCCGCAAGCAAAAAACACAGCCTCCCTGGTTACCCTGGGAGGTGCCAAGTTCATGGACATCAGAGCACACAACGCGTCGGGGAGGAAGTGACACAACAGCGATGTTTTCTCTGCCCCTCCCCTTCCTCTGCTCAAAGGGGTCCTGGGAGATGATGTCTCCGCGGTGCAGACAATGTGGGTAGTTTGACCAAAGTCCACTGGCTGGAGGCATGGCGGAAAGGACATCCAAGAAGATGGGGCTCCCAGAGGACAGCAGAAAGCCCTCAGCAACAGCTCGCACATTCCAAGAGCTGCCGAGGGGCTCCCCTGCGTGCTCTGAAGGACGGTCTTGTGTCGTGTGGATGCTCACAGCAACCCTACGTGACAGGGATAAGTCATGTGTCTCAGAGATGAGGAAATCGAAGCTTGGAGGCTTCAGTGGCCGCTGTTAAAAGGTGGCGGATGGTGGCTGAGCCCTCTGGCCTGCTACCTCCAGGCCTCAGGCCCTGGAAGGGCTGATAAATACTAAGGACCTGCAACTGGGGTCAGGGACGAGTGAGGACCAAACGCAGGACCTGGGAATGAAAGTGAAGGGTAGTCAGGAACTCAGGTGTTTATAGGTGTCCAGAGGGTCATGGCTGGCCCTGCTCTGGCTGACTGAAGCCCTCAATATAAACAAAACTTCCCACTGCCCTGATTGCCTTTAGACCTTGACAGCCCCCCTGCGCACTTTTTAAATTCCAGCTTGGCCCCAAGGCTAAAGAGGAAAGAGCCCATTGATCAGGGGTTCAAGCTTGTTGTATCAAACGGTGCAAGGCAGAGACAGAGCCCAGTAACAGGGCTGAACCCATGGGGCTTGGAAACTACGCTGGTGCTCCAGAACCCAGCCTGCCTCTGCATCTGTAAAGCGGGGATCACAGCAGAATCAGATGCAACTGTGCACGTAAAGCATGTGGCAAGGGCCTGGCTGGGGCAAGGTCATGGAGCAGTGGCATCTCTGGGCCGGACAGGGTTTTGCCATCTGCTCTTCTAGAAGAACAGTTCTCAAACTTGGCTGTGCCTGGAGTCCTCTGAGAGGTTTAAAATGTAGATTCCAGGTCCACCCCCTGCCCCCCCGCAGGGCCCCCAATCCAGTGGGTCTGGGGTAGCTGCCCAGCCTGCATTTTCAGTAAGCAGCTCCCCAGCTCCCTGGGTCAATATCATCTCCTCCTACACAGATGTGTTCAAAGTGCATATTTACCAAGCCAGGCAGTGCCCTTTCATGTGTTTGACATAAAGCAGTCCAGGGGTTCAAAAGGAACGTCCCCTTGGAGGCAGGCTGTTGTTAGTTAACTAGCCGTAAGGTTTATGAATGTCTGTCTTTTATTTTTTATTTTTTGGTGATGTTGCCCAGTATGCAGGTTCTTAGTTCCCTGACCAGAGATCAAACCTGTGCCCCCTGCAGTAGAAGCATGAATCCTAACCACTGGACCTCCAGAGAAGTCCCCGGAGGTCTGTCTTAATCTGCTCGGAACACTACTACAAAAATACCGTAGGCTGGGTGGTTTAAGCAATGGATATTTATTTCTGGAGGTTGGAAGTTAGAAATCAAGGTGCCAGCATGGACAGGATCTGGTGAGCCTCTCTTCTTGGCTTATGGACAGCCACCTTCTCACTGTGACCTCACACAGCAAAGAGTGGGAAAGCAAGCACTCCAGCATCTCTTCCTAAAAGGGCACTAATCTCATCATGGGGGTCCCATCCTCATGACCTCATCTAAACTTAACCACCTCCAAATACCATCACCCTGTGGGGCAGGGCTTCACACATGCATTTTAGAGGGAACCAATTCAGTCCACAGCAGCTTCTTTTTCAGGTCCACTTGACGTTCTGCCCACTTCTACCTCCTTCCACCTCCAGGTCGTGTCTCTCCTTTTGGAACCCTCTGGAGCCACCTGCTTCCCCTTCTAAGTAACAGCCCTGCAAATACCTGGAGTAAGATACTGTTTTGTCACTGATGTCCTGGTTCTGGACTGTTCCTCCAGGCAGAGTTCTGAATGTTGGAAGGTGAGACCCTGTGTTGCAGGGACCATGGGTCACCTGAATGCCATGATGCCTGCCACTCAACTTACATTCTCTTCTTTGGCCACCGTCACAGGGGATTTGTCAACTGGAACTGCCTTTCTACATATTTCTGAACAAAACTGTGGGTACAAATATTGAAGAAAATAAAAACCCCCTTCTCCTTAGAGGTTTAGCTGAAGAAGATGGAGAGGATCTTTAAGGATATTTGAATCTCAGAGGCATGTCTAAGGACTCTGTTGCCTTATCTCAGGCTCCTAACCCATCCATCCATCAGTCCAACAATCCATCCATCAGTCCAATCATCCATCTATCCATCCATCCATCCAACCATCCATTCATCCACCCATCTGCCCATTCATTCATCCATCCATCCATCCAACCATCCATCCATCTATCCATCCATCCCTCTGTCCATCCAATAATCCAGCCAGGATTTGTTGAATGTCCACAGGGCACCCCTAGCAGTCAAGTAAGGTCCCCTGCCCTTTGACATTTCCCAGGAACAGTGTCTGGAATATGGCATCAATGTCCTTGCTGTCCAGTTGACAATCCTTAACTCTAATATTCCTATTTGTAACTTAACAGGATCAGCCTTCTCAACCACAGAGTCTGTTCCTTCTTAAAAGATACTGGAAGACTTTTCCAGCTTATTATTCTAAAAAGAAAAAAGGGGAAAGACAACACCAAGCCTGTACCCCACCCCGATGAGCCATGGACACCACACATCTGAGTATGTTCCCAGCTTCCCTGGCAACAGGAGTTGTTCAACAACCAGTATGAATAAGCGATAAAGTGCTGACGGGCACTGCATGGACAGCTCAGCAAAGGACTTAATTTGCAACCAAGCACAAAATCAAAGAATCTGTCAACCGAGGAACCATGCGCCTGGATAACCACCTTGCCGCTACCTGGGAAAGCACTGTCAGGTAAATTTCCAGAGAAAGTAATTAAGGAATCCCCATTGCCTAAACTCAGCAGCAAAATTGGAAGCTCTGGAATTCAGTGCTCGCCAGGGATCTGGTGTCTCCTCCCAGCTTGATCCTTCATCACGATGAACAGTAGAAGTTTATGAAGAGATGGGCTGGCGCGACCCCCCCCCCCTCGCCCTCGGGAAGATGCTCTCCAGCACTGTGTGGTCTGCTCATGTTGTCTTGGCAGGGAAGCAGTAGGCAGCAAATGAGATCCCTGCTTGCGGGGCCGGGGTAGGGGGGGTGAGATTAATACACAAATATATAGCCCTCTCTGAGATCTGGCAGGCACCAATTAATATTTATCAAGTACCCACAGTGCACACAATACCGAGTATCCACATGGAAAGCGCAGTCCCGGGCATCGGGGAGTCTACCCTCTGACTCAGAAAGCTACAAGCGGATAGATGCTCCGTGTGCTTGGAGGCCCCTGCGCTGATGGGAGGACCCATTGGGAGTTTAGGTCAGTATCTGCCGCCAGCGGCCTCCTCTTTCTGAGACGATGAGCAGTTCTCAACCAGGCATCCTCACCGCCACGGCCTCCATAGGGTGAGCACCCGCGTCTCTGGGGCCTGCCCTGTTCACAAAGGTTCTCCATCAGCACATCGCCTCCTCCCCTAACTCCCTCCTTCGCTTGAGTTTAAAACAAAAGTCACTTAAAGTAAAGGAAGTTCCGCTGTCCACTGCAGGTTAGAGCTCCACCGTGACCATCCGCATCCTGACAGGTCTAAGTGGGGTGGGTGGGTGAACCTGTCCAGCTGGGATAGCCCTCCACCCCCGCAGGCTGACCCCACTCCAGCCAGACGCCTCTGGGCCACCTCCCAGAAGAAGAGTGCCAAGCAGACGCCCATCATCTGAGCTCTGAAAAGGCAAGGGGAGACCCCCCCACTTCCTGGCAGCTCTGCTTGTCACGGTGCATGCTGACAACCCCATTGAAAACAGCCCTCGCCGCCACTGTGAAGCTCTTTCCGTCTCCCATTCAGTCCTTTCTCAGACAGTTTTTGAAAGGTGAAGAAAAGTCTGGAAAACGCTCGCCTCCAGCCCCCACCTCCACCCCACCCCCACTCCCAGCCCCATCACCGAGAGAGAGGGGCGGCAGCTTGGGGGGAGCCAGGCTACCAAGCAGCCTCACCTGGCCCCACGGTGCACCGCCTCCAATTAAATCAAAATGGTTTGTTTTTAATGGTCTTTTACACTGACAAGTGGGCGATCATTTTGGGCCCACGAGCTGTCAGGGAACTGAGGCAAATCCTCCGTTGATAATGCCCAATGCTTCCAATTAGGAGCCGGGGCCGCTCCCGGCGTCCTAACGATTCCCCAGCCACCCCCCAGGCCCCTTTGGCGCGGGCTGTTTCTTCTTCCTCCTCCGCCGCAAATTACTGACACAAAACGGAAAGGCCCCGCATCTCCTCCGCCACGCCAGGCCCGGGCCCTGTTGGGCTTAATGAGCCGATGGAAGTTTCGTGGCTCCGGCGCTAAATTCTTTTCTTGTTTGACAGCTGCTCGGCTAAGGCGAGTGTTGACCTTATAAAAGATTTAGTGTTTCTCATTATTTTCTGTCAAGCTTCACAAGTGATGGCTCTGCGGTTATCATTTGCATCCTGGGGTGTGCGTGCATGTGTGTGTGTGTGTAGGGGGCTCCAGTGGAGATGAGGAAAAGGGGCTTTCTCTGCCCGAGTTGCATTTGGCCCCCACACACCAGCTCCCGGCCTGACACCCTTCTCCTGGGGACTTTCAAAGAGAAGGCAGGAAGCAGAGCCAACATGACCGGATGGTTCGGTGGCTTCCAGGCCTCCCGGACGGAACTTCTGCAGAGGCACCCCGAGGCAGGCAGACTCCCAGAGCCTGCGGGCGCTGGCCCAGCCCGTGAGTGCCGGACAAAAGGGCAGGCTGGGGCAGATGTGGCGCTGAGCACAGTTCAGAACCACACTCAAGGCTTTATCACTGGAAACTTACTCTACTTACAGGCCCCATGGAAAGCCACGACCAGCACGATTCTGGCCTCTGCTCTGCATCCTAAATGAAGGTTTAATGGTTTTGAAAAGCAGAAGCAATATCTCTAAGTGGCACGTATCGCTGTCCCCTGTGGGATATCCCCTGTGGGATGACTGTGGAGCGTGTGTTAGTACTTATTGGTCTCCTGCACCTACGCCCAAGGCGGGGCGGGGGGCCCACTCTGTAAATAACAAGACTCTGGGGAGTCCCTGCTGGCTCCTTCGCCAGCCTCCTGCTGGTCCCTCTGTCTCCTCTCTTCCGTTCTCCGTGTTCTCCCCTCCTGCTGCCCTACCCACTGGCCATCCCGGGTGAGGGTGCCCCAAGGTCGCCCCGAGAGGGAGAGAGACAGTTCAGGGCAGGTGAACACAGGGCTGTCTTCTCCCGGGGCTCTGAGTCTTTGTGCTGCCTCCTTGTCACCATGGGAGACCCTGTTTTGATCTCTTAGAGCAAATCCATGGCGCACTCTCCCTCCCGTGCCCGTGGCAGACCTTGCTAATCAATCACAGCACACTTTTTCAGGAGCCTCTATTTAGCCTGAGAATATGTTATGACCGAATGTGGCCACATCATGATGGGGAGCGCTGCCTACTTGCCATCACTGCCTTAGAGGGGCCATTTGAATAAACTGCCACGCTACCGCATAGGGGAAGCTTGAGGATGTTAGCTGAATGAGAGAAGCTGATCACCAAAGACCATGTACTGTATGACTTGGTCATCAGGGAATGTCCAGAATGGGCAAATGCCTAGAGACAAAGAGGAGATTTGTTGTTGCAGGGGCTGGAGGGAGGGAAAAGTGGTGTGCAATTCCTAGGGGCCCAAGGTTTCTTTCCAGAATTATGAAAATATTCTAAACTTACATTGTGCTGGTGGTTGCATAGCCCTATGAATATACTAAAAATCATTGATGTATACACTTCTTTGGGAGAAAACATTATTTTTTTCTTTAAAAAATTTTAAATTAATTTTTACTTTATATTTGAGTATAGTTGATTTGCAAGGTCATGTTAGTTTCAGGTGAACAGCAAAGATTTATATACTTGGAGTGAATTTTACGGTGTATGCATTATATCTCAATTGTTATTGTTGTTCAATCACTAAGTTATGTCCAGCTTTTTGCCACCCCATGGACTGTAGCCCATGGGGTCCTCTGTCCATGGGATTTCCCAAGCAAGAATACTGGAGTGGGTTGCCATTCCTTCTCCAGGGGGATCTTCCCAATCCAGGGATCGAAGCTGTGTCTGCATCTGCTGTGTTGCAGGCGGCTTCTTTACTGCTGAGCCTCCAGGAAAGCCCTTATACCTCAATAAAGCTATTTTAAAAACTGGGGGAAAGCAGCCCACTGGAGTCGGATGAGTGCTCATCGCCCAGATTCTGTCTTTGGAGCCCTGAACAGGGGGATAATGGGGCCCCAAGAAACGGCCTCAGATGAGGGGGTGCCCGGGGTGTCCTCAGCCTCCCCGGTGAGATACTGTGACTCCACTTTTGTTGTTGTTGTTGTTCAGGCACTCAGTCGTGTCTGACTGTGACCCTGGACTGTAGCCCGCCAGGCTCCTCTGTCCATGGGATTCTCCAAGAAAGAATACTGGAGTGGGTTGCCATGCCCCCCTCCAGGGGATCTTCTCCTGGAATTTGCTCAAATTCATGTCCAGTGAGTTGGTGACGCTATCTAACCATTTCTGCCGCCCCCTTCTCTTTTTGCCTTCAATCTTTCCCAGCATCATGGTCTTTCCCAATGAGTCGACTCTTCGGATCAGGTGGCTATAAGTATTGGAGCTTCACTTACCTGGAGCCTATTAAACTTAGACATGGAAGGAGCAGAGATGGGCACCAACCCAGAGTTTTTCAGAAAATTCAAACACCCTGCCTTGGGGTTGCCCTATGATTTATCTACCAGCATCTGGCAAACAGATTCACTGTTCAATTTTGATCTCAACTGCTGCCGACTAGCCTTAGCTAATCCTTGGGAATGATCTAGAGATTTTGTTTGGCTTCTGGAAATAGCAAATCGGTTCTCCTGCTCAAAGACAAGTGCGTGACTGTCTTTCCTTCTGCCCCAGTGAGTCTCAAGAACTTCACAGTCTGTGGAGCAGAAACCTGGTTCCCGGGTCCAGCTTTGCCACGTAGAAGCTGGGTCTCCTTGAGCCAGTGTCTTAACCATCCTGAGAATCAGTCTCCTCCATTGTCAGTGAAGATGCCCTGTCCCGACTCCTTGCCCCCTCCCCCTTCACCTGACACGGTTCCCCACGGTCCCACGTTAGATGTTGCAGGCAGGCAGGAAGTTTGTTTTCTAAGCCCAGGTTTGGCTGTTCTCTGAAAACACAGCATGTGTCAGCAGAGCGGGTCAGGCCCTGTGTCCTTGCTCCATCTATTTTTGGACCACAGAGAAATTAGAGCTGTAGTAGAATAACAATTTAGGGGACCAGATGTCTCAGGAGAGACTTCCGCCTTTGTTAATTACTCACACTGCAGACCTGCTCCATCAGAGTCCAGGACCCACCGCTTCCACCAGCGACATCCTACATGGATTTGTGTTCTACGGGGCCTCTGACCTCCAGCTGCCCGAGCTTGACAGAAATTACTGACCTGGGACTGATCCATAATTTTCAAGTACCTCTCATTAGAGGAGACAGCCTCTCAATCTTTTAAAGTGAAATCTCTCTCCCAGTCACCTGAGCGGCTGTCACTTAAAAAAAAAAACAAAAAAAAAAACTAAACTAAAATCTCTATAGCTGTCTTTTTTTTTTTTTTTTTTAGTTCTTGGGGAGATTTTTTTTTCTGTTGTTGTTAACTCAGCTATTTTTTCTCAGATTCTACCCGGACTTCTTGGCCCCCAGACTGGGCACTGGAGATTTTAGTGTCCAGTTGGGGAATCATTGTGTGGCTCATGAGAGGGGTTTGGGAAAGCAGTCTGGGCCCCCCTGCCCCTTTTAGGAGGATGTGTCAGGGTGAGAGGGATTGTGGGAAAGCTGCTCAGTTTTTGAACTCAACAGTGGTGATCAAAATCTCTAGATCATTCCCAAGGATTAGCCCCCTCCCACTGGGAGCTCAGGCCAAAGTCACACACCACTGGTAATGACCCTGGAGACCAGACTCAGGATTCAAATGGAATCCAACACAAATCACCAACAAATAAGTCTCTAAACTGTGGGTGTGTGGAGGGAGAAACTTCTGGCCCTAAGTTCCTTCTCCAAAATGCCGTTTGAAAATCATCCCTAGTGTTTTCATCTTAAGACGACAAAAAGGGAACAGATAAAACCGGAGCTCTCTCTGCTTCCCTGTCCTCCCATCTCTCTCCCACAGGGGAGGCCAGGCAGGACTTCTGGGCATATTCTTTCCCCCAATTTCTTTCTATTTAACTAGATTCATGCACAGGCTTGAACAGCACAGGGGATCATTTTGTAGGTTTAAAATTTTTCATGTAAATGGCATCATATTATGTTCCTTTCTTTCTTAGTTGCATCTGAGTTACAGCATGTGAGATCTAGTTCCCCGATCAGGGATAGAACCTGGGCCCCCTTCACTGCGAGCATGGAGTCTTAGCCACTGGACCACCAGGGAAGTCACTATACTTCTTTTAATAGCATGACTATAAGCAAATAAGCAGTTGGGTGACTATTTTTATTGCTAGTTTCCTGGCTCCGTGATAGCAGAGGCTATCTGAATTCTCCCTGACTCCTAGCACCTGGCACACAGTGGGTACTCAGTAACTATTCAATAAGAGAAATAATGAGCATGCAGATGAAGGGGCAATGGTCACACCTTATCCCCTAACCCAGGTCACGTGGGCATCTTCTCTATAATGGCACCAGTTTATTCCACACAGTGACTTTCCATCCAAAGTGGATCAGACTTTTCACACAAGCATAAGAACTCAACAAACACCAAAGAATCTATCTGATTCACACAGATCACTTTGGCACCAAAGAAATTAAATTAGAAAATCAGTCACAGACGTAACTAACAAAATTGCCTGGAAATGTAAAACCCTATTTATAAATAACCTCAGGACAAAAGAAGAAATCCAAACGAAATTTGATGGAGATTAGATGAAAAGAGAATCAAACAAAAATAAATATTCTCAAAACTTGTGAGATGAGATAAAAGAAAATTTAGCGGGAAACATAGTTGCCAATGCTATGTTATATAAATGTTAATATTAGGGGAAAAAAGAAAGATTAAAAGGCAATTACAGCTAAGCAGACAACTCTAGATGCTGGAAACAGAACAACAGAGAGACTTCAAAGAAGGAAACCACAAAGTCAAGAGCAAAATTAATGAACGTCAAAGGCACAATTAAAGATATCAATCGGATGCAAAGCAGACGAGAAAAGCACAGAGGCTTTCACATGAATTGGGAAATGGGATCCAGGAATCCAGATCCCCTGGGGCAGAATGGGGACCACAGTGACAGGGGCAGGGACCTCAGGAAATGGTGATGGAGTGGCTCCTGGTGTCAGCTCTGCCCAGGACCACGGAGACCCTGAGAGAATCACTTCCCATCTCTGCGCCTTGGCTTTTTCATCTGTATAATGGGAGAGTTGGAGATACTGATCTCTGAGGTCTCTTCCAACCCTAGGTTTCTGGGAATCTTTTATTCCAATCTGGTTGCAGAGAGGCAAAGGGTATCATCCAGGCAGGGGATTGCGGTCCCTAACAAATCTTTTTTTTAAGGATTGATAGTGATAATTGCTCACCTCCCCGGCCTCGTCTCTGTGTCCCCCAGCCACACTCACTGGCTTTCATTCTCTCCCATTTGGCCACGTTTGCTCAGGGTTTGGGCTGGTCCCTCTCGTCTAGAACATCTTTGCCTTCCTTTTCTCCTGGATAGTTCCCTCATCCTCTCTAGAAAGACCTTCCTGCCCCTAGATGGACTTAGAATTCCCCAGTCCACAGCGCTACTAATTGCCATTAAATGATGACATGTACAGTGCGTTTAGCAGCCGCCTCTTGTGCCATCTCGCAGGGTCCGTGTGGGTCGGCCTTATTCACCAGCACGTCCCCAGGATGTCCTGTGTAGTGCAGGCACCTGGTCCTTATTTGAGCAATGTATTGAGATGCTCCCCATTCAAACAGGACCAGCACCTTCGCCAACCTGCCCATCCTGCTCCCAGGGCTGCTGGCAGGCCAGTGGCACTCGCCTCTTATTTACCTGCATTGACCTGAGAGCGACTCAGCTCCATTCAGCAGAGCTGTCTCCTGCCAAAGCCATTACAGTTTCTTAGCTCCAGGCGGAGACAGACTGCAGATGGCTTAATTTAGAAGCATCTCCGAAGGAATTCTTTGCTCCATGGCTCTTCATCCTTTGACTCCAGGGGTCTGCAGGGTCGTGACCACACATGCTTGAGGCCTGACTTGTGATTAGGACCCTCATCTCTGGCGGAGCTGCTATTTTCAGAGGAGAGAGCGTGCAGCCGGGCGGGAGCCGCCTGGTTTCTAGCAGGGCCTTTCCCTTGACTCATTTCCTGGGCATTTGTTAAGAGAGTGGAGTTTCTCGGTGAGGATCTGGGGCCGGGATGACCCCACGGCTCTGGGGTTCTGTGAGACCTGGGGCGAGTGACCTAACCTTCTGGGGCCCCTGGCTCCCCATCTGTAAGATGGAGACAACAGTGGATGCTCTGAGGCTTGTGTTAAATAAGAGCACCGGGCCTGGCAAACAGCAGGTCTGTTACCGAAACAGCCATGGGCCCAAGGTCCTAGTCGCTGGTCTCCAGGGCACATTCTGTGGAGGGGCACTTGCCTCTTGGTGTTCTGAAAGCCGAAACGCCCCTCTCCGTGGACTTCCGTATTCTGCTTCAGGAGCTGGGGACTTCATGGGTACAGAACAGGCCCCTTCTCTTCTCCTTCTGTCTCATGGATTCCCCTGGTGGTTCAGACAGTAAAGAATCTGCCTGCAATGCAGGAGACCTGGGTTCGATCCCTGGGTCGGGGAGATCCCCTGAAAAGGGGAATGGCAACCCACTCCAGCATTCTTGCCTAGAAAATTCCATGGACAGAGAAGCCTGGTGGGTTACAGTCCATGGGGTCACAAAGTGTTGGGTACAACTGAGTGACTTTCACTTCTCTTTCTAAAGAACAGTCCCATGAGGGCGGGGGAGTAAGCTTCTGCTCGAGTGAGCTCTCTGGAGAGTCCCCAGCCCCAGCCACTAAGCATCTGCTTTGATTGTCACTTTCCCCCTCTGCTGGCACCATTTCCCCTGCTGTGTTCCCCGGCCCACCCTCTCATCCCAATCCTCCCAGGCCGTAATCAAGTCCCACCTGGCCTGAGAAGCCCTCCCTGACCATCTGAAGCCCGGTGAGTTTCGCCCACTTCCTTCCTTCACTCATCCACTCATTTGTTCGGTCTTTTCAACTTTGTTTCAACATGTCCTGAATGCCAGGCCCCATGCCAGGCACTGCAGGTCACTGGGGAACAGGGCAGGTGCAAACCCCACCTTACAGGGTTCTAGGGCTGGACTCTCACCTGTGCCCCCCTGGGTCCCTCCCATGGAAGACTGAAGTCATCCCTCCCATGAGTGACTTAACTCCGAGAAGAAAGTCCAGCAGGAATGGGAATCCTTCAACAGCAGGGACCACATACTAAATGCCTGCCTCCCACATGTCAGCCCACTGCTGCTGAGAACACAGTAGGTGTCAGAGTGTGTTGTCAGTCACTGGGGCGAACCTCTTGTGCCCCAGACGCCCCTGTAGAAAACCAGGGCCACGTGGCAGCAGGAACACCAGAGCACGTCCTTGGCACATAGGTGCGCAATAAATACTTTTTAGATGGGTGGATGAGTGAATGTTTCTTCCCTGATAAAGTTTCCAAGGAAGGAAAAAGAGAGCTTCCCCTGGGCTTCTCTTTTGTTTGTGTGCTAATGTTAACCTGGTTACCTCTAAGCTGAGCAGCACCTAGGACCTGGGTCCCCCTGACATCTACTCAGGAGACCAGCGTTCCAAGCCTCCTGCCACTAGCACGGCACACAACCACATCACCCACTGTCAGCACCACCCACCATCAATACCACTCACCATCAGTACCACCCACCATCAATACCACTCACCACCCACCATCAGCACCACTCACCATCAGTACCACTCAGCACCCACCATCAGAACCACCCACCATCAGCACCACCCACCATCAGCACCACCCACCATCAACACCACTCACCATCAACACCACCCACCATCAATACCACTCACCACCTACCATCAGCACCACCCACCATCAGCACCACCCAGCATCAGTACCCCTCACCATCAGCACCACCCACCACCAGTACCCCCCACCATCAGCACCACCCACCATTAATACCACTCACCACCCACCATCAACATCACCCACCATCAATACCACTCACCACCCACCACCAGCACCACTCACCATCAGCATCACGCCCCAGCAGTCACTGGCAGCTCTTGGCGTTCCCGAGTTCTGGCCTCATCACTCCAGCCTACGGCTCTGTCTTCACATGGCCGTCCCCTCTCCCTGTGACTTCTGTCTCTTACAAGGATGCCTGTCACTGGATTCAGAGCCCACCTGAATACTCGGGATAATTCTCATCTCAAGATCTGTAATCATATCTACAAAGCCCCCTTTCACAAATAGTGATCATAGTCACAGGTCCCCGGGTTAGAACGTGGATGTGCCTTTGGCCGGGAGGTCACCATTCAGTCCCTTACGAGAGCCAGAGGGGTGCATGGTCCTTTAGAGCTGTGCTTCCAGTGAGGAACGGCTGGCGGCTGGCCCCCGGCTCAGGACTATTGCCGCTCTGGATGCCACAGATGGCCACGGAAGCCAGCCCGACCTCTCCATCGGCCGGGCTGCCCAGGAGGTCTTACTGAGTGTCTCTAGCTGCCTTCTGGGAAGCACGGGTGTCAGGAGACACATGTCACTGTTTACAAGCCCCTGTCCCGTGCCAGAGGGGATGCAGGATGGACCCTGGAAAAGGCCTTTTGTTTACGGCTACTTCTGTCCTGCATGAAGTATTGGAACTTCTCTCTTCTCAATACCTTCCGTGAGGCCATTTGATAAGTGTCCTGAAACTGGAGACCGAGCTGAGAACAGCACTGTGGAGTGTCATGTAGACACTGCTATATTTAAGATGGATAACCAACAAAGACCTATTGTATAGCCAAAAGTATGAAAGACTGTGGCTGCTGGAAATCAGTTGACCCCCAGGCCTTGAGCCTAGGCCTGAGTGGCCTTCGGTGACGGTGGGAAGGGCCCGCCCAGGGGGACTCAGAGCTTTGGGCCTGGGCTTGGGCCCTGCCCGGGAACAACCCTGATGCACGGCCCAGAAACGGGAGGCCTGAGGCTGGAGCTGGGACGGCTCCCGGAAATGCCACCACGAGTGTCCACAGAGGGACTGGGGAAGCGTGTCCATGACTCTCCTGCACTATTTGTTCCTGAGGACTCGTGGGCACATATTTTCCCAGAGGAGCGGGTCATGGCTTTCTGCAGAGACTCCAGAGGGCCCACATCCCCCAGAGAATGAGGGATGCAGATTTATGTCCTGGAATAGCTAACTCAATCTACTCATCACCATTTGACTTTTTTTTTTTTTAGCAGCTTCTAATAAGTTTTTGCAGTGCCGTTTGGACGCAGCCAGAGTGGCAGCCATAGCAGAATATTCTAGAAGGAATCCAGAAGCTAGGACCCAGGGGTTCATGGGTCGGGGGAGGGGGTGCGAAGGCAGAGCTTCTCTGTCCCTGATTTCCTTTGGGGCCGGCCCTGGACCAACTTTGCTCTGGGCCTCAGTTTCCTCACCTGTAAAATGAACACAGTGGAGTCAGATGCCATTGGGCCCTGCATGCACTCTGACTCACTGTCTCCCTGGACCTGAAGTGTCCCACCCTAGCCTGTGACCGAGACTGGGGGGCTGACAGAGTCTGCAAGGAGGTCGAGCTCTGGTGAGCCATGACATCCCCCCGGGGCTGTGGGTCCCCAGGCCACGGTGAGTCCTGCCGGGGACCAGGGTGTGGGACACGAAGGACAGAGACGTTCCCTGCAAGTCCCTCCCCGCCTCCCCTCTGTGTCTGTGCGTGCTAAGTTGCTCCAGTCGTGTCCAGCATTTTGCAACCCCACCAGACTCCTCTGTCCATGGGATTCTCTGGCAAGAATACTGGCGTGGGTTGCCCTGCCCTCCTCCACGGGATCTTCCCGACCCAGGGATAAAACGGGTGTCTCTTACGTCTCCTGCATAGGCGGGTGGGTTCTTTACCACTGGAGCCACCTGGGAAGGCCCGCCTTCCCTCTGTTTCCTTTTAATTCTTCATCCTCTCTCCGTTTCTCTTTTCTCTCACCTTTTATCACTGGAAGGCTGCCTGCAGCTCTGTGGTCTTAGCTAACCCCTGCAGGGAGGGGTCCCTTGGCCTGGCTCTTGACGAGAGCCTGTGGCCGTGCTGGCCATGTGGATCCCATCTTATCCTGAAGTCACGGCAGAGCCTTCAGCAGCTCCAGCGGACCCTTCGTCTGGACCACCACGTCCCCTCATGACCCTGAGCTGTGGGGGGCCCCAAGGCCAGCACACAGGCAGCCCCCTTAGCATGGAACCCCCAGTTCCTCCTATAAGCCCCCTGTGTTCCCCAGAGAGGCCCTGACTCTGGGGAGGGTCAAGTCCATCTCTCTGTGCTCTTCGCAGCCCCCAAGCACTCCACGGACTCTCATGAAACAGCTGTGTGGCCATCACCCATACCGTTTCCCCGCCCAGGAAGAGTGAGTCCCCCTCCTTCACTGTGGGAGCCAGTGCCTGGCACAGAGCTGTGCTCAGTGGTTAACATGTGTGGCCTGAATGAATGAATGAACCATGCACACCTTGAAACAACCAAGCCTGAAAGAACCCTTTCCACCCCGTGCCTCTGTTAGAAGAGAAGTGTCATTTGAGGGGGATTCTCATATATTTGGAGGTGCTGCAGCAGACCTAGGGGACAGGTCACCACTTCTCGAGAGGGAAAGACTGGCCCAAAGACTGGCTGCACAACAATTTAACGGCAGAGGCCCCCACACCTCGGGTCTGGCCCTGGTTCTGGCCCAACTGTCAGCCGCGGGGATGCAGGTGGAGGTCAGATGGTCTTACAGTGACGGACAGGGCCCCAACTGTGCCTGGCGGGCCCCCCTTGGAGAGAGCGGTTCGTTTTGGGTTTTAATGGTGGAGAATCAGCTTTGAAGGATGATGCTGACTGAGAGGTCCCACTGCCTGGTGACCGCCATCATCGGCAGGTGATATTTATCAAGTGCATGTCGTCCTGGCAACAAGCGAGACAGAGGGAGAAATGCGGGCACTGGGCAGCTCTGCTCTGACACCCCTCCCTGTCCCACGGTGGGTCCTCTCCACTTCACCCTGGAACACCAGGACAGCACTTCCCCTCCACTTGGTTCCCTCTGACAGTGACTTTCATTATCAGAGACGGAAGGATGGGGCGTCCCCGGGGGAGCCCCGGAGCACTCATGCCCGCTGACCGGCTCTCCCTCTGTCCACAGGTGGGCCCCCATCTCGCGACCTTCCCCACTGAGGCCGATCGCCAGAGAGCCTTCAAAGCCCACCGGGAAGAGTGTGCCGTGCGCCAGGGGACCCTGAGGATGGGCAACTACACCCACCCTTAAAGCCTGTCTGATGCAGTAGAAAATTCTCTGAAGGACTCGCCTGCCTTGCCCCAACTCACACAAGACACTCCCCCATCGTTCTGTGGGTTCTGCCTCAGCCAGGACCTTGGATTCGGGTCTTAGATGACTTATTTTTACCAAGAGCCCCCCTTTAGAGTTAGCCATACTCGCTCCCCTTAGCCCCAGCAACCCCTCACTTAGGGACTCCCCTCTTCCAGCAGGACTCTACCTCGCTTCTCAAGCCCCAGCCTGATAAGAGAAACTCGAGTTTCAAGGCAGATTTTATAGGCTCCAGACTAAGGCTCTGTCCTCAAGTATTAAAAACAACCCATGTATTTGCTGTACAAAGTGTGACAGTATCATGCTTTGAAAGCCCTCATTTCGTGTTCCAAACATGAGGTTTAAGTTTTCTTTTGGGGGATGCCTGATGTCTCTCCATGGCAGTACTGTCTCTCTGGGACCCCTGAGGACAGGAAGAGCCCAAGCTCCTTACTTGGAGCGGGCCCTCACCTCTTCAGGGCTAAGACGCCTCCACCAACACTGACCTGGGAAGGTCACCCCTCCCACCTCCTGAAAGACAATGCCCTCCAGGGCTGAAAGCACCCAGACTGGGGCCCTTCGCACCTCCATCTTTCTGCAGGTCCTCTGGTTTCTCCCCACAAATTAGATACCGATCTACTTTAAATTAAAAGAGCTATTTGTCAACCTCCTCTTGTGCCTTTATTTGAAAACCGGTAAACCAGTGTGAGAATCAGCCTCAGGCTCTCTAAGGGCCCTGACTTTCTCCACAACATCTCGACCAGCGCCTATAAGACCTCAGGCAAACTCTCAAGCTTTAAAATCCCCTGACTAGTCTGAGGGGTCCCAGCACTGACCTTCAACCTGGATCTCTCCCTGGAATCCCACGCTCGTTTATCCAACTGCGACTCCCCAGGCCCCTCGCCCCGGGCCAGGCGTCTCCACTCAAGCGTCAGCCATTCATCTCAAACCAGCACAGCCGGGACAGAATTCTGGGTTCTGTTTTCCCCACCAAACTCGATTCGCCCTCCATTTCCCCCATCTCATACTTGAGACCACCCAGAGGCTGAAGACAAAAACCGTCACGACTCCGCTTCCTCCACTCCTGCACCCGATCCATCAACAAGCCTGTCAGTGTTACTTCCAAAAACATCCTGATTCATCTCCAGGTCCCCATCATCTGTCTGGAGAATTGTATCAGGTTCCTGCTTCTCCCCACAATCCCTTCTCCACAGCTTGTCACCTGCCCACCCCTTCTTGTCATTTAGATCTTAGCTCAAACGCCAAGTCCCCTCAACCCCCTCAGGCAGTTCCCTGGTAGGCTCGTGGTTAGTGTTCCCGGCTTTTACTGCCAGGGCCCAGGTTCAATCCCTGGTTGGGGACCCCAGGAGACCCCCAGGAGACCCATGACACAGCCAAAAAGAAAATAAAATCAGGAATTAGTTTAAAAAGTAAAAAAGGGTAAGATATCCCCTATGGGAATTCCCTGATAGTCCAGCGGTTAGGACTCAGGTCCAGGTTCAATCCCTGGTCAGGGAACTAAAGATTCTGTAAGTTGTGTGGTGTGGACAAAAAAAAAAAAAAAAAAAAAGATATGAACAAGTCTCCCATTCAAAAGGCCTTCCCTGGAGTGTGTGTGTGTCCAACTCTTCGTGACCCTATGGAGTGCAGCCCACCAGGCTCCTCTGTCCATGGGGATTCTCCAGGCAAGAATACTGGAGTTAGTTGCCATGCCCTCCTCCAGGGGACTTTCCCAACCCAGCAACAGAACCCCAGTCTCCCTCGTCTCAGGTAGATTCTTTACCCTCTGAGCCACCAGGGGTAGCCCCCAGCTAAACCCACACCAACCTGTTTTATTCTCAGCAAAGCAATGAGCCCTTATTCACTGCCTGTCTCCTCCTCTAGAAGGGAAAGTGGCCCCGGATCATGGGTCTAAGATCCCAGGGCCCAGAGCTAGGGGCCTGTGGAACGCCCCACGGTATGAACATCCACTGTGGTTCCTGCCCCCCACCCCTACCCAGGCCAAGTACCTGGCGGGGTCGTCCATCAGCCTTGGCAGAGACACAGTGAGTCTGTGACTACAGATCTGAGGGAGTTTCTTGAACAGCCTCCCCAGCCTCAACACAGGCCAGCACTGCAGCTCCTTAGAAGCTAATTCCATAAAAATGCCGCACACACTAACCAACCCCCTCGGGAATCTGGATCAGTGGGGCCCTGATGGACCCCTACCCCATCCTAAGGGTCTAAAGTCCCCCTCCCGCCCCATGCACCAGACAAGCATCCCCACCTGCAGCCTTCTGAGCCCCGGGAACAGCGCCCCAGCCCAAGGGGCCTGGTCACTGAGCTCGTGGTCATTCCAGGGCGTGACGCCCAGCTCCGCTGAGAGTGTTCTGTGCGACCCTGTGTCAGTGTCCTCATCTGTGAGTCAGGACCCCGACACACCCCAGATGTTTTCTCAAGCGAACTTCGGTAACGATGACAGTGAAGCACGTGTCTCCTGTGATTAGCAGACTCCGGCACTTTCAAAGAACAGGGGAATGCGGATGATTTTCTTATCAATAAAGCACACTGAAGAGGGACAACTGAATGTCAGAGGGAGGTCGAGGGATGAGGGCAGGATGCTCCAAGGAGGCTTTGTGTCCAGATGCACCAAGAAGGTCAAGATATTTTGAATGGAGCCCTCTCTCTTGCTCTGAAATCCACAATGGATAGGAGGGTACACATCAGGACACAGAATCGCCTAAAAGATCCCAAATTAGGCTCTATCTGCCACGGCAATGAGCAAGATGCCCCACTGGTCAGTGGCCCCTCCAGGCCAGCTTTACCAAGGACGGGGCCAAGGTGGGGAAACACGGACTTGGCCAGAAAACGCGGCAGGAAATCTCTTTCGTCTATCTGATTACTTCTTGCCTCTGCAGCGGGTCGGACGGGACTTGGGGGGCTGGTCGGGGCTGTGATCCATGCACCAGGAGCACGCCTTCCCCCTCTCCTGGAGTCCCCCAGCCGCTGGTGGTCCAGGGCCAGGCTCAAGCATGCAGCAGAGTTGCTCGACTCCTTGTCCTACACCGCCACCCGCTGGCAGGTCTAAGCAGGAGGCCAAGGAGGAGCCTAGCCCTTCCATCCTGGCCTCCTTCCCTCCCCTAGCTTGGTCCTTCCCTCCTCATGAATTATTTGAGCCTGCACAAAGCCCCAGGTCCGATTCCAGTCCGATTCTGCCTTCTCAGGTATCCTGTCATGTTGGCTACACGCCTGTCCTCGCTCACACAGAGCCTGAGCTGGGGGGAACCTCGAGGCACAACTGGGGTCCTTGATCATCCTTCACAACCCAGGGCAGAGCCTCCCCCTCCAAGGTTCCAGTCTGCAGGGGCCTTAGGGCTCATCTGCTAACCTCCCTCCTCCACCATCCTCCCCACTTCCCAGGTGGAAAAGAGATGTCGAAGGGGCCCGACTTCACTCAGTGAGTCGGCCCCAAGCCAGTGATTGGTCCACTGTGTGTCCCAGAGTCTGCCCCCCAAAAGCCACCTCTCAATTAAAGAGGGGCAGATATGGGGACAGCTCCTGATCATGTGCCAAAGAATGCCACGCTAGCACTCACCACACTGGCCCTCACCAGGGATGTGACCTGGTTTTGCTCATTTCCCTGGTGGTTGGCATTTGGGAACATTCCGCCTTTCCGCCTCCAGGTTGGGTTTCTTGGCCAAACCCCACCCGAGAGTCAACCAGACAAAGAGGCCCATGTGTACTGTCCTCCTGAGCCTCTGAGAGGTGGCTGGTCTGGACCCCCACCCAGTCAGCTTGAAATTCTCAGAAGTTCCCTTGGAGGTGGGAGGAAGGCAATGCCTGTGTTCATGTGCACTAGGCAGGAGGTGGGAGCAAGCGGGGTCCTGGGGTACTACGACTTTGAAACAGGGCTCACAAAACTGGGAGGGGGCTGAGGACATGTCTGCTCCCGCCAGAGAAGCCGGGGCTAAGCCAGGACCAGAACAGACTTCTTGGCTGGTAGGTCCAGCTTTCTTTTCACACTGAATCCCCACTGACTTCAGCCTCTTTCCAGATTTTTAAACTAGAGCCCAAACCCCACTGGTTCTCTCCCTGCCACCCCCTACTCTGATCAAACCAGGTAACTAACAATCTTCTCAGCCAGAAGAAAGGAGATGGGGTTCTGGAGTCTGACAATTGTACAAGATGTTTAGCAGGGATGGTAGCAACAAGCCAGTGGTGATTGATGTCTGAGCTCTGCCTGGCAGGGAGCTTCTAGAAGCCTGAAGAGAAAGCAGTGCTCAAAGGCCACCACTGATTGAGTCCTGGGAGTTCCCTGGGTCCAGCAGGAGATGGCTTACTCTTTGACTCATTCATCCAAGCTTCCCAACTTAGACCCACAGATCTCCGGGCCCAGAGCAAGCACATGTGCATGACAGCAAGCAGACCAGCAACTCGGGCGCCAAGGTGGGCCTGGTGACAGACACACAGGTCTGTGTCTCCAATCAAAAACCCTCTCTTGCATTCATCCTTCTGAACCAAAACCGTCTTTCGCCTGCATTTCTTTTTACTTGGGAAACACTTTGATGCTTGAAATCATCATTAAACGGGAAAAAAAATCTAGGTTGGCTTTTTATACAGGTTCCTAGAACTGAATGCAAGCAATTTAAAAATGTGAATTCACAATTGGGAAATAATCTTTGGAGACAAATTTAGGTTGATGGGCGTCGTTGCACTCTGTGAGATTGAGGCACGAGAGTCCATCCCATCTTGCCCTGGTGACACCGCCAGCAGGGAGCATGGCGCTCCGGTGTGCAGGATTTACGGGGAGGAAGGAAGGAGGAAGGGAGGGAAAGAGAAGGAGAGGGGGGCAAGGGTAAGAGAAGAGAGGAAGATAGGAGGGAGGGAGAGAAGAACAGAGGAAAAGAAAGAATATGTTCTCTTTCTGGTCTCAGGAGCTCCATGGGGTTTTGAGCTGAACCAACAAAAGTGATTGACAGCAGCATGACCTTGAAACCCACAAACTGTCCAAATTGTCCGGCCCATCTGTTTGCAGAAAGATATTAGCACCCAAGCTTGGCCCATATCGGCCCATATCGCCTAAATCCCTTGTCCCATATTGCCCAAATCCCTTGTCCCCTGCCCTGTTAAAAAGTGGTTTTGGTAGGAAGGCCTGAGGCAAAGGGCAGGGCGGAGGGCTGACTCCTGGGCGGGGTTGGCGGGCGGGCGGGGCGGGGCGGGGGTGGGGGGGGTTGGGGGGTGGGGGTGTGCCTAACCTGCCAGAGGAAAAGCTCTGGCTATCATTCTTAGTAGTTGTCATGTGAAAGGCATAATCACTATTCTCCAGGAACCAAGCCGAGTGCAGAGTCCTCACCACAACCACGTGAAGTGGGCAACTCCACTGAAAAACGTACAGCCCAGAAAGTGACCTTGAGAAAGCTCAAGGTCACAGAGCAGGGCTGGGACTATGGTGAGGGAGGCAAACCGCAGCCTAGGACACAAACCTTTTGACTTTCCGCCAAACTCGGTAACCAAGACAGACAATATTTTAATGCAATATTTTGAAATCAAAATTTAAAAATCTCTGATGGACAAAACAGCAACAGGTTCAGACTTCCTTCGTGGTCCAGCAGTTAAAACTCTGCACTTCCAATGCAGGGGACTTGGGTTCGATCCTTGGTCAGGGAACTAAGATCCCTCATGCCACTCAGCCATATATATATATTTTAATGGCAACAGGTTCAATAGACTTGTGTTATTCACCTCACTTGCCTCACCTTAGCCCCAGCCCTGGGCTCTAGGACCAGGATTCTACTTTAGGTCTGGCCCGTCCTGGAGTCCATACCCCCAGCCACCTCACTCCACTGGTGTTATACTGCCCTTGGTCCCAGGTACTCAGAACCTTGAATCACGGCATTCAAGCCACAATCCTCCACAAGAAGAAAAGACTTGAGGACCATTTACGAAAAGCTTCGAGCACATCTCCCTGTGTGACTCTGCCTGTAAGTCAGTGAGCAAAACTGGTCAAAATACAGCCTTTTCCATGCTCAGGACCGGGGGTACTGAGTGACACAGAGTGGAGAGGCAGGTGGGGCTACGGATAAGGAAGTTGCTAAGACACATTGCCCCATCCTGACCCAAAGCCAAACCCAAGCCCAGAGCCCCTGGTTGGGCAGAGGGCCTGGAGTCCATAGACAGGCCACTTCATAGGGGGCATGGGCCTCTCCCATCCTGGCCTCTTGCTACAAGCCTCCGATGTTAATGTCTTTAGACCAAAGCGAAAGCTGAGGTCCAGGCAAGAGAGATGAGCTGCCCGGAGTAGGAGCAGGGACAGGGCCCGGGCCTTCTGAGGGCCAGTCCGTGCAGCTGCCTCCTTGCCCTGGAGAAGAGCAATGGCTCCTTCTCCATTGGTGTTGCCCTGAGGGTGCTTGGTTTGGGATTTTGCAGGGCTCTGGGTCCACAGAGAGACAGAAGGTTTAAAAGAAAGCAATTTCAAAGGGCTGGATGGCCAGGGGGCTGGCATTTGAAGCTAGAGGATTCCAGAGGCAGGAGGCTGGGGAGGAGATGTTGGAGCCCAGAAGAGCGGTCTGGGAGGTGCTAGTCCTGGATCTGACCGAATCTCCCCCGTTGCCTTTTCTCCCCTAGGTCTTCCAAGCCTCTCCCTTCCCTGGGTGGAGGAGGTGGGTCAAGACAGCTGGGTAGGGGGCTGGGGCTCAGAAGGGACAGAGAGGGAGCGAGATCTGTTTCCTGCCTTGTAAATGAAGTTCTCGGATGTTAATCTGCCATAGTTCACATCCTGTTTTGTTGAACCGTCCACCCCTCCAGGACCAGTCAGGCTCCTTTCACAAAGTAAGGGGTGGATCACCCACCCAGGAGCCCCAGGAACCTTAGTAAAGTTCCAATTCTTGAGCTTCTTCCCAGCTAAACAATAGTCTAGGTGGGTACACACACACCTCTCAGGCTGTGGACAGGCTGAGATGCTAGAACTATCCCCTTGATGGAGAAAAGAAAAAGATGGGGGCACAGTAGTGGAGCTGGAAACCCCCAAATAGGAATAAAACAATGTTAGCGACAGTGGGCTGGATCCAAATTCCAGGTGGGATAAATGGCATAACATGTTTTTATCACCACATACTAGGATAATTCAAAGCTGATAGTATAACAACCTGTTAAGTATTCTTGGGCTTGAAGAATCGCAGAGAAGCCGGCTAGGGCTGCAGCAGGTTGGAGGGGGAGCGGTTAGCCTTTTTTATTTCCACGGTAAAAGGTTGCCCCCCAACCTTTACTACTCACCCCCCATACCCACGCAGTGTCTTTCACTGCCAGAGGCATCGATTTCGCTGGGCCGGGCATCCAAACCCCAGCATAAGACTCCAAGGCCAGAAAAAGTCCGCCCAAGGCAGGGGCAGCTCGGACCGCCGCGGGCGGAGCGGGACCCGACTTGCTTGCGGCTTAGCGCATGCCACGGATGCGGGCCCGGGGCATGCAAGATCTCTAACAGGCCCAGGATGACGGGCCCGCTGACCCAAGCTGGGACCCTGGGATCTGGGGGAGATGAGATTCTTCCCGAGGTGCAGGCAGCGGGCTGGGAGCGGGGGTGGGGTGAGCAGTAGAGGGGGTGGCGGAGCCTCCGGAGGTGCCTGGAGAGGGAGCGAGGCCCAAGTCGAGGACTGGCCGGGAAGGGCGAGGGCGGTCCGTGGTCCTCCTAATTTATGGCCCCCTCTCCATCCACCAAACGAAAACCGGCAATTGCCGGCTCGGTCCGGGCGGGCGAGGCGCCCGCTGCAGCGGCTGCCGGGCCAGGGCGGGGGCCTGTGGGCTCCTGGCCCCTCGGCGCCTGTCCTCCCGCCTCCCCCGACAGCTTGCAGCCGAGCCGGGCCCGCCGTCCCTGGGGAGCCGCCCGTCCTCGCCCCCAGCTCGGCCGGGGCGAGGCCGCTTCCAATCTGCCAGGAGGCTCAGAGGGAGAGCGCGGGGAGCCGGGCAAGGGGCCACCGCCGGCCTGGCTCGAGGGAGAAGAAAGTTTCTGCTCCGTCCAGCTGCACCGGCCTTCCCCGGCCGGGTCTCGGGTGTAGGGCGATTGGGGCGCTTCGCTATTCCGCAGCGATCTTAGATGCTCTGTCTGAAGCGGGGCTACGGTATTTTCTTGGGGCCCGAGGGTAGAGGGGCCAGGAGGGTGCCTGCCCGCTTGGAAAGACCTGAGCTCCGGGCGCAGGGCGGGTGAAGGGCGCCTCTGGTAGGCCCGAGGGTTGGTTTTCCTCCGCCCTTTGACCGCAGAGCTGGTCGCCCACCCCTGGGGTAGCCTCTAGAGGATCCAGGCCCCAGGCGCGCTTCAGATCTGCCCGCAGCCCTGGGCCCCGAGCGGGAGGCCGAACCCTGAAAGGAGCAGAGCTGGAGTACCACCGTGGCGGAGTTGGGGAGGGTGGAGGGGGCGAGTTATTCACAGCCAAAAGACCGTGTTTCCAGCGCTGCTTTGAAAACAAATCCTCGGGCGCGCTTTCGCTGCTCGCGAAATATGAAGTCGTTAGCAGACGTCTACACTCGCACTCAGAAGCTAGCGCAGGTTCCTCTTTAGAGGCACAAAAACACCCGACCCCCGAGACACGCTCCGCCGCAGGAGAGACTGTCGGCTGGGTTGGGGTCCTTTGCGCGGCCCCTCTCGGGCCACACGGGTTTCTTGGGGTCCCTCTAACGTCCCAGACTCGACCTGCCCAGCTTTCCAGCCTCGCCCCACAGTGAAGCCGTGGTTCTGTCTCCTTCCAGGCGCAGACTCCAAGCTTTCCCCACCCCTGCCAGGCCCACCGGATCCAAAGAGGTCAGAGAGGGGGGCTACAGATTTTCCTTCCCGAAAAACATGTAGACCCCAAAGGAAATGCCCGAAAACGATGCAACAAATTAAAATCTCTTCTCCACACATACAATTCTTTTTCTGCTGGGTTTAGTCCCTTTTTCTTGCTAGAGGAAGGAAAAAAAAAAAAAAAAAACCCGGCAGGGCAGGGAGGTAAGGAGGGGGTAGAAAAGGTATCATTGACAGCCCGATGGAAGAATAATTTGAATAACTGTGGGAACGTGTAGGGGAAAAACTTAAAAACCTTACGTCCTAACCCAATGGCAGCGGCAGCCGAGCTTTGGACCCCTCCCTGCCCGCCTGTACCCCCCTCGGCTAATCACCCTCATTAGGAGCCTCATCACTGGCCTAATGAAAGCAAACCGTGTGGAAATCGCCGGTAAACAGTTGGGTCTGTGCTGTAATTAATTCAGTGTCTCTTTTAATCAAACTGAAAGGAATCGGGCAGTGGCTTGCGGAGCCGTGACATCACCCCCAAAATCGGCCAGAGCCAATCAGCGTCATCACTCCGGGGACACGTGGGCGAGTCCCCTTAAAAACACACACACACACACACACAAAACACAACGGAAAAAAAAAAAAGAAACGAAAAAAAAAAACCCAGCCCCAAAGTAAAAGTGACACAAGTTCATTTTTTAAAGGAAAGGGGGGGAGGCGAAGGCGCGCGCGGAGGACAGGCGGAGAGCTGCAACCGAGGAGCTGGGAGGCGCTGTCCACGGTGCTGACGGGGCCCCCGGAGCGGTGGGAGCGTGGAGAGAAGACCTCCCCGGCCAGGTGGAGCGTCATGCGCCGAGGGCCGCCGCCGCCGCTATCCGCGGTGCTGACGCCGCCAGGTGCGCTCCGATCCCCTGGCTGGTAGCGCGGCTCGGGCCCACTGCTATCCGCGGTGCTGACCCCGCTGCCCTCGGCCACCGCTCGCCTGGAAGAAGCGTACAGTTTGGATTTTTTTTTTTAAGCCCTTCTTTATTTAGATTCCAGCGTCTTCGCATCTCTTCTGTGCCAAAGGGGAGCTCAGACCGTCCATCTCCCCCTTGGCTCTCCCCAACTTGGCGCACCCTCCCTCCCGTTTCTCCCTGACACTCCCACCACCCCCCCTCGGCTCGGCTGCTCGGTGCGATGCTGCAGAAGACGCGCTGAGCCCTTTTGGATCTAATGCGCAGAGGAGGTTGGCCCAGAGCTCCTGGGCTCCCCCAAGGCTGAACTCCATCCAAGGTGCCCGCAGGCTCCCTGCCCGCCTTCCCCATGCCAGCCCGCAGCTAGGGGCAGGGGCAGCGGCGGCTGGGGTTGGGGGTGGGTGGGGAGCTTTTGGGGAGGACAGGTCGCAGCTTGGCTATGGAAGGCTCCAATGGCTTTGGGATCGACTCCATTCTCTCCCACCGAGCGGGCAGCCCCGCCCTTCCCAAGGGGGACCCCTTGCTCGGGGACTGCCGCTCTCCCCTGGAGCTGAGTCCTCGCTCAGAGAGCAGCAGCGACTGCTCTTCACCAGCCTCGCCAGGAAGGGACTGTCTGGAGACGGGAGCCCAGCGGCCTGGCGGGGCTTCGGGACCAGGTTTGGACTCCCACCTGCAGCCTGGGCAGCTCTCGGCCCCAGCCCAGTCTCGCACCGTGACCTCCTCCTTTCTGATCAGGGACATCCTTGCCGACTGCAAACCGCTTGCGGCCTGTGCACCCTACTCTAGCAGCGGGCAGCCAGCCGCTCCTGACCCTGGGGGCCGTCTTGCGGCCAAGGCTGGGGAGGACTTTAGAGACAAGCTGGACAAAAGTGGCAGCAACGCCTCATCGGACTCTGAGTATAAAGGTAAGAAAGTGGGAGATGAAAACCTAGGGGAGGGGGGCTCCATTTCTGAACATGGCATTAAAACTGGGGTGCACACACGCAGGGACACGCACATGCTCACCCGGAGCGCCCCCGAGCCCAGGCAGAGCCGCTGGTCTCATCTGAAGCTTTCAGTCAGTCAGCCCCGTGGTTATGCTTTTGAGCAACAAAGAGTCCAGCGGAGAGAGCGAGGAGAGGAATTCTATGTGACCCTGGAGAGATTCCCGAAAACATACAAAGCAAACTTTCCAAACTTCGGCTGGGACTAACCAACCCTCCGGTGGGAGAAGCAAGTTCCTCTCAGGCCAGTGGCTCTCTGGGAAAAGACCTTGCAGAAGCAACGGAAGACCCAATGGGTTCTGCTCGAATGCTTTTTTATAAGGGGGAAAACCTAGCAGGAAATTTCAGCTGGAGCGCTGAGAACAGTCAATTTTCCACCCTTTAATTTGAATATCCAGATGGGGAGGGGAATTCAGCTTCCTCTCCTGTTGGCCCCCGGTGTGATCCGGGTCCAGGGAATCCTGCAAAAGAAATGCTCAGTTCAAAGTAGAAACAGCAGTCGGGCAGGCGGCTGGCTGGCTGGGATCGAGTTCAGAGGTCTCCGTGCTCACCCAACTGTTCTCACTGGATTTCATTTGAAGTGCACTGAACAATCAACTTTGGGCTGTGTGTGTGGGACCCAGAGATCCCCTAGCACCCAGCCTATACTGGGGTTGCAGGACCCTTTACTTGCTTTTTCTCCCAGTGAATCTTTCCATAGTTTCCTTTCCATCCTCCTTAACCAGAGTGCTGAGATCAGCACTAAGAGGGAAGAGGGAAGGAGGAAGGAAAGAAGAAAGAAAGGAAAAAAAGAAGAAAGAAAGGGAAAAAAGAAGGAAGGAGAGAAAGAATTCCTTAATTTTGTTTCTCGTCCTGGCCACTGCCTTGACTTTAGGTCTTTGGTGAGGCCAGAGGCACAAAGTTTTTTCTCAGGGAGAAGTCAGGAGGCAGGAAGGGAAGGAGTTTCAGAGCACTGTGTCCCCATCCAGTAGAAAAAGAAGGGCTGGCAGGGGCTGTTCAGAGCTCTTTCAGCCTTATAATTAATTCCCGGTATGCTTTCCATGAGATAAAGCTTCCCTATAAAGCCAACTTCTATATTGTCTTGGGGGCCCTACATCTCCTGACCCATATTTGCACTAAGTCATCACAAAAATTTAGGAAGGCTCATTTAACACTTTCCTCCCAACCAAGAATTCATTGTGGACACGCCCTGACCTCAAACCAAAACCCATATGGGGCCCCACTCCACATCTCATTCCCTCCTCCACTGCCCCAAGCAACCGGTGGAGACTCCGAGGTCTCCCTGGGTCAGCCGTGCTAGATGGGCAGGTTGGGCTGGAGCTAGAAGAAGGGGGTCCAGATGCCTGTGGCCCAGGGACCCCTGCTCCTCCCCCCAGGTCTGTTTAGAGAGACAAGAAAAACTTGCCTGGGAGAAAAACAGGTGTGTGGTGGGGAAGTGAGGGGGAGCAAGGGAGGCAAGGTAAATATATATGTGTAACACCATATTTTATTATTTATAATTCTCAACAACACCCAGATTTATAGTTAGAGTAAGCCGCAAGACCCTCCTGCACCGCGTGTTGCTGGTGAAAGAGTTTGGCTTGTGTCTCTTTATTTGTTTATTTTTTTGCCCATAGGTGGGATTTTGAGTCAAGGTTTCGGTTAAGATAATTGGAATATCAATTTTCTTCTCTTGTCCCTGATGATATCTGATCGGGGTTGTGATGAGGGCCGGCTGTCCACATATCACTTAAACAGGGTTGGAGCTGAAGATAGAGGAAGGTCTCCCCAACATTTGCATCAACAAAGTCCCGGGTGAAGAAGAAGAAATAACCGCCTCCGGAGCATTTCTCAAAGGCGGACCCGAAGCAGGAGACCTTACTGAGAGACAGAGAGACAGACAGACACACGGGGTTGGCAGCTAAGCGACTCCCCTATCCACCTACCATGCAAAGAGTCCCTCCTCCAAGGAGGGCACGCAGGGAAGGTCAGTCCTATCCCAAGTTTTGGCATCAAAGGTTCCTCAGCATAGCATTTAAAGAAGCGGAACCGGGCTTTGAAGTCAGGCGTTCTGCAGCACACGGCCTGGCTTGCAAGAGCCGATATCCATGGAGAAATGAACGGGCACTGTGCTCCCAGCCAGGAGGGTTGGGGCGGGGGGTGTGGGGGGGGGGGGTGGGCCTGGAACTCTCAGGCGTTGAGATTGACTGAGCCTGCTTCGGAGGTTGAGGCTGGGCACCCGCGAGTGTGTATCTGAAGGCTCCAACCTGCGCCTGAGAGAGGAATTAGAGAAAAAGCCCCAGGAGCCAACCCGTTCTTCTGGACACCCTAAACTCAACCTCCACCCCACCCCCCAACCTTGGAGCTCAGTCCTGAGAAATGGGGGGTTTTTACAAATAGGCCAGACAATGAGGTCAAAAAGTAAGGTTTCCACAATATCAAGTTAGAGGTTTGGATAATCGTTTCCTCAAACTTGTTCCAACTTTACCTGCCTGGCCTAGACAGAAAAGATCCCCCATCCTAACAGATCCCCATCTCCTGAGGCAGCCTTGCCCAAACGTGGCCTGAGTCCAGGCGGGCAGGGAGAAGCCGGCGAGCTGGTCTGGAGGAGGCAGTGGGAAGGCGTGGACCCCCGCTCACCGGCTTCTCACCGGTTTCTCACCGGCTATCGCTCTCCTGGCTCAACCGCTGGGGTGTACCCAGTGACCGGCGCCCTCCCAGTCTCGAACCACTTTCTGGTTGAAAAGTCTTGCTCCCTCGTGGCTCAATTAACCGGATTATTGTTTCCTACAGAGAGAAATCAACTCGCATTCAGCTGAACCCTGTCACTGCAAACGCCATGCTCAGTGAAACTCAGCATAAAGGAAAAATAGAGAAAAAGAGGGAGGGAAGCCCCATGCCCATTTTGGGGAGATGGTCTCTGGTGATATCATCACTTTAGGGGAAGAAGGAGGGAGGTCATTGAGCTTGCTCCAGCAAGTGTGCATTTTTGGTGCAGTCAATTCTAAAGGAAAGTGCTGGGGAAAAAAGAAACCACACTGTCCAGTCCCATCCTTGTGACTCAGGAGCGGGAACCCTGCTGGTGTGTCTCGACCATCGGGGGAAACACAGGGCAGCTACCGTAGGCAAATGACAAGGACACACGGACCTCAGAGATGTGTGCATCTGAGGGGTAAACATGTCACTTATTTTTCCAAACGCTTTGTGCTCCCAGATCGGGCACCTGGCAGTTTGCATTTTGCGCTGTGCACTGTTTTAATTTAAGAAACAGGGGAACCATCCCTGTAGATTCGCACCCAAAGAGGGGCCAGGCGAGACATGGGTGTCCTTCAGGACCACCGTCCACTCCAGGGTGAACAGGTTTTTGTCCCTCGACATGGGTTCTTCTCCCCAGACTCTGGTCCTCAGCTTCCTCTCTTCCTGGCCCAGATGCAGCCAGAGAATCGGGGGCACAGTCCTAAACCCCGGAGCATGCATCGGAGCAGCCCACCAGGCTGGAACTCCTGGGTCCCCTCCCCGCCGATCCCCTCCCCTGGCAGATCCACCCAGTCAGTCCTCTAATCCCTCCAGGGAGTGCCCTGCAGTGTGGGAGCTGGGTCGAGTTCTCTCTAGGCTTTGGGTTACTTCTTGGAGGTGTCGATCCTCCTCGGTCTGAGGGCTGGGAGGTCTCAGCCCTGAGCAGCTTTGCCGCGGCCCCACGGGCTCGAGTGCAGCGGGGCCACCACCACCGGGAGCCACATTTACAAGACCGTAAGGGCGGGCGGGTGGCGAGGCTGGGCCCTGATGCACGGCTGTGTCTCCGCAGTGAAGGAGGAGGGCGACCGGGAGATCTCCAGCTCCAGGGACAGCCCTCCGGTGCGCCTGAAAAAGCCACGCAAGGCGCGCACGGCCTTCACCGACCACCAGCTGGCACAGCTGGAGCGCAGCTTCGAGCGGCAGAAGTACCTGAGCGTGCAGGACCGCATGGAGCTCGCAGCCTCGCTCAACCTCACCGACACGCAGGTCAAGACCTGGTACCAGAACCGCAGGTGAGGCCCCCTCCCTCTCCTCCCCGCCCTTTCACGGACCCGCCTGGGACACGGGTCTGACTGCCCGGAGGACCTCTGAACTTTCCCCATTCTGTGAAACTGGGAAAGTGAGGCCTCGGGCAGAGAGAGAAAGCCTTGCCGGAAGCCCACAGTGAGGGATAGAGGGAGGACTCGATCAGGTGGACAGATAGACATGCGGACCACGGGAGGGCCAAGCCTGCCCACCCAGGCCACGTCCTACCACCTCCCTCCAGCCCTGGGCAGCCGCTGGGGTAGAGGGGGTGGCACTGAGCTTTGCCAGGATTCTTCAGGCCTCCCCAGTCTTTCTAGTCCCTGAAACTCAAGGAGGGAAGGGGCCCAGAACCAGCTCCTTGGGGCCTGGGGGACTGGAAAATTGGTGCTGGGCACTGGCCTCAAACCTGGTGTTTCCTAATCTTCCTTCCCAAGACATTCGCAGGATAAAGAGAAACATAAGCGCATACAAAACACACACACAGCCATTCGCTCAGTCCAGTCACACACTCACGTCGACACAACTCACTAATACAAACACACCCACAGTCACCCGCACACTCTTAGCGGAGGCTGGAATGTTGCTTTCCATAAACAAGCTCAGAACACGCTGCCCCATTAATAATAAATACCGATTACTGCTTCGGGCATTAATAATTAAGGCCCGTTACAGTAATTACACAATTATGATGATGATGAATAATTCAGGCAGGAAAACGGGGGTTGGTGTGGCTGAGTCCGGCTCAGTGGGGCTACCTCACGGGCCAGGTGCACCCAGGAGTCCGGCCGCAGCCCTGGCAACCAGCGTGGCCTCGCTTCCTTGCCTTCCTGCAACCCCAGCCGGCACTCGGATGGGGGCCTCCCGGCTTCGGGACCGGACAGACTGTGGGGCTGGCCCCAAGCCTCAGACCTGCGCGCGGGGTGCGGCGGATGTGGCCGTGCGCTCTTCCCCTGCAGTCGCCGCGGTGTCTGGTCCGCGGGCTTCCGCAGAACCGTGGCCAACTGTGGTCCCGCGGCAAGGCTGGTCTCCTCCGGGCCGGTGGGGCGGCTGGCAGCATCAACCGCTCCCCATTCCGCCGCGAGCAGACCGACCCCGGCACCCCCTGCGGCCCTTTCCGGGGTGATCTTTCGTTCCAAGGCCTCCCCAGGGGGCCGATGCACGGGGGCGCGGGGCGGAGAGCTCCGACATCCCGCCCAAGCGCCCAGGCTGGGATACCCTGCGCGAAGTGTGGCGAGCTTAGACCCCGGGCTTTGGGGATAAAACAGCCTAGCTTAGAACCCGGGGTCTCCTCTTTCTAGGCCGTCCTGAGATCTGACCCACTCCTCAGTTCTCTTATCTGTAAGCGGGGATGACAGTCATGGAAGGTTCGTGGAAGATTAATAGCATAGATGCCTTTAATACGCGATAACGATGCCCAGCAACCCGTGATTTAGTGATCTGAACGAATTAGTGGGCTCCCTCCTGGCCTCTCTGCAGGCGCTCCGGGGCAGGCACTCTGAGGGGCAGGGGTCTCCGAGCGCCCCAGTCCTGATCCCTGCCTTGCGCGTTTATTTCGGTCCCTAGGACTAAGTGGAAGCGACAGACGGCCGTCGGGTTGGAGCTGCTGGCCGAGGCGGGCAATTACTCGGCGCTCCAGCGGATGTTCCCGTCGCCTTATTTCTACCCGCAGAGTCTGGTTTCCAACCTGGATCCCGGCGCCGCGCTCTATCTGTACCGCGGGCCCAGCGCACCGCCGCCCACGCTGCAGAGACCTCTGGTCCCTCGCATCCTTATCCACGGACTCCAGGGCGCCAGCGAGCCGCCGCCGCCGCTGCCCCCGCTGGCCGGCGTCCTCCCGCGCGCCGCGCAGCCTCGGTGAACGCCCGCCCGCCCGCCGGCCCGCCCGCCCGGGAGCACCCGGCCCCCTGCCCCGGGGCTCCGCGCTGGGTCCTCCGCGCTCTGGGAGGGCGCAGGGTTTCACGCCTCTTCCCGGGGCGGGGGCGGCTCCCCGACCTGCCCTCCCTGTCGTCGGGCCCAGGGTCCTCAAAAGGGCCAAATGCCAAGTCTTCTAAGGCCCGGACCCCCGGACTGAGTCCCCCTAACCCCCCCGCGCCGTCCTCTCTCCCGGTCACTCCATCAGGGAGCCACTTCCATCCGGTGTACATACGTCCTATCCCCTCACCCCACCCCCCCCAACCCCGCCACCGGCGCGCCCCCTCCCGGGAGCAGGTGGGGCGACCTCCTTGCAGCGCTCTCCCCCTTCCCGTTCCAGCTGTACACCAAGCCCTCACCCCGCAGCCCTGACACACGGAGGGGAAGGGGAGTGCGGAGCCCCCCGCCGCCCCCACCCCCACCCCCGCGCCAGGGCCGGCAGTAGAGCTGTACATACCGTGTGCAAAGTGTATATGAAGTTATTTATTCGTGACCCATCAGCCCGTGACTGTGTCTGTGAATCAGTGAGCCTGTGGCCTGTGCCCACCCACCGCCCGCAGTGCCAGGCGGGGCAGGCCGAGGCCAAGGGACTTGCCCACCCGCACCCCAACCCCCGCGTCCAGCTTCCGTCTGGGGGACAGTCAGACCCCTCGGGTTCTCTCTCTTTTTTAATGTCGAAAATAAACTTCTTACAAATGACCAGGCGCTTGTCCGCGCGCTCCGTTGGTCGGTCCGCGCTCGGCCCTTCCCCATTCCTCCCAAAGGTTCCTTTCCCGCTTCTGGGACTCAGGCTCTTCACCCTCAGTAAGGAAGCACTGTGACTCATCTCCCTCTCTTCCTGGGAGCTGCGGTTTGGGGCAGGAGTCCCCCTCCCGGGCCTCAGTCTTCCCATCTCTATAGTGAGGCGAGCGCGTGGCTCCCCCACCTGCTCCTGCCTCTCCATCTGGTTCCGCGCTGTTCAGCCGGTCCCGGGGGCCGGGGTGGGGTCAGCGCCCGGGCAGGCTCGGCTGCGGGCCGGGATGCGGTGCCCTGGCTGAGCCAGCTCATCTGGCCGCAACAAGGGCGCCAGCAGCTGGTGACCGGCCGGCCCGGCGCGGGGGCCGACAGATGGGCTCCGAGGCTGCTCCCCCCGTGGGCCTCTCCGCCCTGCGCCTCGGCGGCGTGCATCAGCGGCTGGCGAGGCAGCTCCCGGCCCCTGCCCCGGGTAGGACCTGACGAGCCCTCGCTGGGGAACCCGACTCCCCCATTTTCTCACTGCCCCTTCACCCCATGACCATGTTGGGGACACCACCCAGAGGGAAGCCGAATCCCCGTTGTCCGCTCCGGGGCCCCAGCCTCTGACTTCAGGTCTCAGGACAGGGATTTCAGTCTCCAGCCAGACTCCAGACTTCACGTTCCCGTTCAAAGGGCCAAGGTTACCTCCTGGGGCCCCGCTGCTCACAGGGGAGTTGGGCTCAGGTGGTCCGCTCCCACACACCACCTGCAGCTCAGACTCCCAGGAGGCGCCTGGAGCTGGGAAGTTTGGGGGCCCAGCAAGCCCAGCCCCCCTCCGGGTTTGTGGTGGACTGCTCCAGGAGAGGACTGCCTGGTGGAGGAGGGGTGGGGTTCGGATTCCACTCTTGACTCCCCTCCGCTGGCCTCTGCTACAGCTTCCTCCCGCCTCCCCGCCAGCACCCTCTCGCCTCCCCTTTTCTCTCCTAGGGTGAGGAGGGTATTATTCTAATTTTGCCAAATGCACAGCAGCTAATTAAGTCAAGGAGCCCCTCGGCTTTCGAGTTCTTTTGCATGTGAATGGGGGTTGGTAAATCCTCAGCTCTGGCTGGAGGAGGGGGCAAGGGGGGACTGTCCCCAACTCAGGGTTAATGAAGTGGGAAAGAAGTCTCTCACAGCCTCCTGCAAACAAACCCCCACCCCCACGCAACACACCCTGCCCAAATCCTACATGGATTGACTTAAACCCAGGGGATAAGTGCTTTAAATTAATCTCATTGAATAAGAATGAGACCAAACAAAACTCTTTAAAATCATATTAAAAATCTATCAAAGGACAACTTGCACTGGTGTGCTTTTCATTTTGTGCAAGGGAAGGAGATAGACTGGAGCAACCACCCTTACATTTACACAGCGGCCGTGTAAATCACAGACACAGTCCCAACTATGTAATCGTCCTTGTACCTCCAAGCTGATTTCATATCTTACACTAATGAAGAACAAGGCTCCCCGACAAGTTTATAATTACAGTATTTTAAATTGTCCTGCACTTCCCATCTGTAATAATAACTTTACAACCTCCGCAGTGAGGTGGGCTTCGGTTTTCATCCATTTAGAAGGCTAAATCGGTTTCTCTGTTCCCAACCCCGGGGGCTGGGTGAACTCTCCCTTAAGATAGAAAAAAAAAGAAGGGATGTGTGAGCCCCCCAGCAGGCAAGACAATAGAAGAGGCACTGAGAAAGCAGCGGCTCAGCGCCTCCACTGACCCACCCCCACCCTGCTTAGAAACCTAGACTCCAGGGGAGCAGGGGCAACAGAGCTGAAAAGAAGTCGAGATTCCCCTAGCAGTCTTGTTGCGAGGCTTCCGAGCCTGTTTTAGAAGTCGAGCTGATTTTAAGGGGTGCTCAGCCGCCTCCATGCTGAAAGGCTTTGCTCTGAACTTCTCCTCTGGTGGAGCAGATTAAGAGATAAGGCATCGTGGTCACGCAGGCAATTTAACAAGACCAGTGGAGCGCCCTTTGCAAGGAGGACAACTTCTCCAGTGGAGGGGGGGGGGGAGCCTTAAATTTCTGTCTCCTGGAAGCCACGGCTGGATTCTAATGGCTTCCGCTGACTTTCCACTGAAGGGCTTAAGTGCTAAATACCTAGGGTGCTAGCCATTTGGATATACCTGCCTTACGGGCTCTCATTGACTCTTCTCTCTTCCCTAAATCTCACCTCCCTTCACCACAGTGGGGAAGAAAAAAAAAAAAATCAAAGGAATCCACCAGGCTTTGTCAGAATGTCCTTTGCTCTGAGTCGGTTGGCTCCGCTTCTCTGCAAGTGGAAAATGCCGCTTGCGTTGCATCAGCGCGGCCTTCCTTAATCACTCACCGAGGGCTCTCTGCCCTGTAGTGTGTGAGAATGGGGGCCCCTGTGAAGATGTGCAGCCCACAGGGTTCCAAACATGAAGATGTCTGGAATTTTAAAAAAGAGCATTTTACAAGCCCATGAGGGAAAAAAGCTTTAGGCTGCAACATTCCATGAAATGTCCAGATTCTGACTTCTAAATATGGGGATCAGGTTTATGAGACAGAGAAAGAGGTAAGTTTGGGAAATTAGAAAAAGAGCAAGATTAGAAATACACACAAAATTAGGATATGTATAGTGGAATTAGGCTAAAGCTTTCCCTAATTGATGCCTGAAATATATAATCTGTCAAGAGCCATAATAAGAGAGAAAGAGATTTATTTTAAGGTTATTTAAATTTAGATAATATTAACCCTAAATCTGCTAAATCCATGTTTCTTTATTAACTGGGGGTAATGTATTGATTCTACTTAGAAACAGGCCCGGATAGCATCCATGGCAAGAAACCTTCACTTAAGTCTCAGCACATGAAGAGGAAGTTTAGATCTCAAAATTACAGTCACCTAAATGCTTTGCAGGGCCCTAGCACTTCTGCCCGCTCCCAGGGCAGAGTCCTCCTTTCATGGAATGAGTACTTTGTGTGTGTGTGGGGGGGGGGGGGGGCGCAAAGCAGAGTTTCTCTTTGATCATTCCAGATCACTGGCATTAACCCTCTCTCAGACAGCTGGGTTTTGTTGACAAAGTTTGATCCCCCCTTTTCTCATCCCAATCTTGTGGACCCTCACATATGGAAATAAAAAGTAGGTGGCAGATTTACCCAGTCAGTATGGCGTGTGTGCAAGTGTATTTATTTATTATCACTGTTACAGATTTCACCAAAGACCCCTATTAATTCCGATGCGACAGCCAAGTCTCTGAGGTCACATTTCCCTGCACTGGTGGGCCAGGGCTTCTGAGACTCACCCTCACCTTCAGGACACGTCCCTTCTGGTGGGATGTCCAGCCATGTTCACCTTACACTTGAGGGGTGGAGGCCAGGAGGCCTCCCCTCCCCATGGCTCCTGCAGACCACTTGCCTGTGTAACGCTCACCATCCTCGCCGGGCCCTTGAGCTCACATGGCTCTGGAGGGGCTAGGGGGGCCTCCACACTTGTGCTAGTAACTTCAGAGAATGGGGGAGAGAACAAGAGGAGAGGTGGAGACAGTACTGCCCGAGGACAGAAGGCCAGGAGGCTCTGCTCCCCTCTCCTGGGCCACTGGAGTTACCCCGCCCAAATCTTACATTTATTGGGAAATCAATACGACCCGGGGGGTTCTCCTTCAGACCTCCCAGAAAACACAATGGGGGAGGGGCAGCTGTGGCCCGGGCCACAGTACAGACCCCGAGCCTTTCTGGAGCGCAAGATGGAAGAGAACGCTCAGGACAGCGGTGCCTTTTGACTTCAAAGGCAAACTAGAAAAAGGCAACAGTAAATCAATTAGTCCCAAGAAAGTACATTTTCCCCTTGACAAGAAGGACAGAGCAGCAGGTGAGTGTGACGTGGGCGCTCAGAGCTGCCTGCATACGCGGGAACTGAGACCCCGGAGGCATTTGTGACCCACACCAAAAGCTCATTTGGTCCTTTTTAATAAAGCATTTGTATACATCAAGAAAAGGATCTGATAGGCTTTTCTCTACCAATTCCAGTTTTTAAAATCCTGTTTTACAAAATTCAGGCTAACATACGTGTAGAGGGCAGCTTAAAGTGAACGGTGAAACTTCTTCAGAACGGCACCACCAGGCAGGATCCCCTCCGGGTGGGTGCCGCAGGACGTCAGGATTTACATTAAGTGATTAAGTGCTCATGTGATCTACGGGCAGTGATGGAATACATCTGAGAGGGGTCTTACACAAGGCAGGGTAATCAGCTAATCCACCCTCTGTTGACCCCTGCCCCCGCAGGGGCAGGGGTCTGCAGGGGGTGGCGGTGGCACCCTCAGTTCTCACAGGGCTCCTGATGAGAACAGGACGCCCACTCCAGGCGTCCCTGTGCAGGCAGAGGTTAACATACTTTCTGGGACGTCTCCCCGTCCCTCCGGGAGGCCTGGGGTGGGAGGGGGGTTGTGTTTAATCTGTTCCCTCGGAGGCTGGGCCCGGGGTGCGGGCGGCGCCACGGGGCTGGCTGGCCGGCCCCCCGCGCGTGTTCTGCTTCCTGACCTTGGCGCCGCCGGTCTCCATCCCACTGGCATATTCGGAACGCAAGATTTCAGCCAGGCGCTGCTTACTCTGGGTCTTCTTCCTCTGAAGGTCAGGCCTGGGGAGCAGCGACAGTGGGGTGGTGGGGAGGGGGGAGAAAGGAAACTTTATTATTCTCTCTTTTTTCCTTTTCCATTTGGGAAGAGGCGGATGGCAGCTGGTTCCGAGAGTGCGGAACTGACATTTTTGTATTAACAGAAGTACAATCCCTTCAATAGCGCTTGTTTTGATATTCTATGCACCGCAAGATTAGATACGCTGCTGACAGATTTTCATAACGGTGGCAAAATATCATGGCATTTTTAAAAGTGAGGCTTTGTTCTGTGTTGTTTTCACGGAAAGAAAAGAATGAAACACACTCACACTCTGATGGCGAATGAGGTGTATGATACAGCAGTTTGCCAAAGGGTGGGGGGAAAACCGGCCCTGAAATTCACAGCACTCTGCACGCCAGTGCCTGGGAGCCCCTGCCCTCGGCTGCCTCCTGCGGCCCCGGCTGGGAGGCTGGTGGGGGCTGCGGTGCCTGCCACCGACACCTCTTCCCTGACGGAAGAGATCATTTCTGACCCTGACAGTCCCACACCCAGGTGCGCCTGGGCAGACGGCGGTGCAGCATCTGCACCAGGGATGGACTCGACCCACACGGAAAGTCCCGAAGCCTGGAAATCAATGGCAGATGGTGAATCCTAGTAACTGGTTTCAAAAGGCAGCCGCTTCATCATTTATTTGATCGGAAGATCAGAGGGGGAAATTTGTAGAAGTTCAATCGTACACAGAAAAAACGATTATGAAAACTGAACAGTAAAATAATGCTTAAGACAGGATTTTATCCAAAACAACAGGGTCCATCTTGTTGTGCCCATGGTGCCTTCAACCCTGAGGTGGCAACAGCGCAGGCTCCAAAAGAAGGCAGACGCTACCCTCTGCTACCTGCATCGACAGCATTCCCTTTGCTGTAAAAATCAGAGGATACATCAGACTGAAAATAAATACAACAGAACTCCTTCAAAGCCCAGGAATTAACTACGAGACCAATACTGTGCCGGTAAAGTGATTACAAAGTCTGTAACTAGGTTAAAGCTACCGTCTCCCTTTACCCTCACACTGCAGAGGGCGGGGTGCATGCGATGTGGGGGGCGGGGGTCTCAATCCATGCCAGTCACATTTCCACTGTCACAAACGGGGAGAAATGCAAAGGCAACCTGTGCGGGGAAGAAGACTCGAGGCCGGACAGTGCCCTACGGTTAAGGGTCAGGCGTCTGCAGCAACACGCCTGTGTGTCAGTGTAGGACAGGGCGTGGTGAGGAGGTCAGAGCGGGCCGGGGGAGGACTGTCACTCCACAAGGCAGGCTCGGTCACCATCTCACGTTACAGACAAGGAAACTGAGGCCGGAGGAGGGCAAGTACCGCCCCAAGACCGTAAGCCCGATGCACACACGGGCCATGGACTCAAGCCTGAGCTCCTCCCACCAGCAGGTCCCGGATGAAACCATCGGGCGGGACAGGAGGCCCCAGCAGGATCAAGGATGACAAGCCACCACGATTTGACACGGAGGAGGCCTTCGCGCCTCACAGGGATGTTTCGGTGGGGCAATGTGGGTGGAGGCCGGAGGACAGGGGCAGCTGTGAGGGGAGAGCTGCAGCGTGAAGGGGGGGTCCGGGCCTGGAACCCTGCTCTGTCACTCACTAGCTGAATGACATCGACGGGGAACTTGGGCTTCCGCATCTGAAAAATGGGGACGATCCCTGAAATGTAGTTCACAGGCTTTGTGAACATGAAAGAGAATAAGACATATGGAGTGCTGGCTGGTGGCTGGCACGTGGGCTGCAGACAACCACAGTTAAAACCAGGGCAGCTGAAGTCCAGAGGGCCAAGAGACTCCCGCCAGGCCACAGGGGAGCTGGGACCGACTCTGGGGTCTTGATGTCAGTGCTGGGCTCACCCTTTCAGATGGGCAGTGGCTCTGACCCCCGGGCCCTGGTGGAGGTCCGTCCACCCTCGGGGCTCATGTGCGGGTGGCACGCAGTGGGAAATGGGCCTGCTGCTGAATGCGCCCAGCGTGTTCCAAACGGAATGCTGCCAGTTCCCGGACGTGCGGTTTATTTTTAGTCAGGTGACATGACAGACAGACTGGAAAGGTTCTGACAGGAAGGAATGCTTTTTCTCCCCCTCTTGTTTGAAGCCAGGTATTCACATCGTGTATAATTTTAAATGTAACAACCCGAGTTTCAAAATATGCAAAATTTCAGTCAAAATATCCTCCCAGCAGCCTAAGCGCTACCACTCCGATGCTGGCTCCTGCCACTGTTAAGGCAACATAAATAACCGGCATCTTACAGGGATTAATACGCTAATTGCTGGCAGCCCGGGCGCAGAGCAAGGATGCGGCCCGCTTCCAGCCCAGGGGCTCAGCAGCCGCCTGTGCTCAGGCCACTGGGCTCTAGACCTGGCATCAGAGGCCATGCCGATGCACCAATGCGTGCGCGTGCATACACACACACACACAGAGTGACACATAACTGTACACATACGCGTGTGCAATGTACCAGTGTACACACACACGCACACACAGTGATGCATAATTGTACACATACACATGTGCAATATACCAGTGTATACACACACACAGTGATGCATAACTGTATGCACACACACGTGCAATATACCAGTGTATACACACACACAGTGTGATGCATAACTACACACATGCGTGCAATGTACCAGTGTACAGAGTGATGCGTAACTGTACACACATGTGCGATGTACCAGTGTATACACACAGACACACACACACAGTGACACATAACTGTATACACACACACGCGTGCAATGTACCAGTGTATACACACACACAGTGACAACTGTATACACACACACACATGCGTGCAATGTACCAGTGTATACACACAGACACACACACACAGTGACACATAACTGTATACACACACGCACGTGCAATATACCAGTGTATACACACGTACACACACAGAGTGATGCGTAACTGTACACGCACACAGAGTGATGCGTGACTGTACACACACACACGCTGCGATGTACCAGTGTGTACACACACACAGTGTGACGCGTAACTGTATACACACGCCACCCCCGAGGTCCCCCCTCATTCTGCCTCCGAGTCATGGGAGATCGGTCCTTCCTGGCTGACAAACTCAGCCAGGCCTGGGCTGGGAAGGTGACCTGGGGGTGGCTCCTACCCTTGATCCAGGCCTGGGGCTCTGGAGGGTGACCTCTGCTGGGCAAGTGGTGCGTTGATCAGGAACATTTCTCAGGGTCTCCGAGTCTACCCTGACTGAGGCAGAAGATGCTGGCAGGAAGTCGGATGTGCTTGTCTTGAGGTTATGATCTCAACATTTCCTAGCTATTTTATGATTTTACTCTAATCACTATTCTTCCGACTTGAGACCCAAACTCCAGCTCTTGAGTGACTGTCCAGAGAGCAAACAGGGGGTCCTGCCTTCCAGGCTGGGTCCTCTCCTGCGGGAGGAAGGGCCTCAGGGTCAGCCCTGCACAGGTTCCCCCTGCTGTCAGGAGACACCCTGACGGGACCCTCCTTTCACTCGGCCGGCTCGCCGCCTGCTTCTCCTTTGTTCTGGGGCCCAACGCCCGAATGGGCGAAGTACAGATGGGAAGATGAAACGACGGGTGCATGGGGCCTCGGCTCCTTCTCCTGCCAAGCTGCAGTTCTCCCAGAAACTTGCCAACTTTCTTGCCCTCCTTGCCCTCCAAACACCCAAGCCCCTCTCAAGTGGGCATCCTGAGCATCCACCGGAGTAATCCCGTGGTTACCAAGCAACAGATCAGTTTATCTAACCACAGGGAACTCCCTTGTAGTGAAGGCTGGATAACCCCCCCTCGTTACCAGGCTGGATTACCCAGCAGGACAGGCAGATGCCACTTCCACTGCCAATGAGGTGAAATCCAGCCTAATTAGGAAATCCATACGCCTGCAAGGATGACCATTGAAAAGGAGAGCTCTCAGGACCTTCTCCCAACAGCACCAATAAATTCAGAGACAACCATCCTAGGTAAAAAGTCAGTCTAACACACATGGCATGCTTTTGCAGGACAGAACTGTAAATTGCATCAGAGGATAACAATGCATTTTTATGTATTGTCTAGTCTCTCAAAACTTTACATTTTATAGCTTTAGGATCATGCTTAGGAAAGTCTTCCTCATTCCAGCTTTTTAAAATATTCAAGTATACTGTCTTTCTTGAAAGGAGATCAAACTAGTCAATCCCAAAGGAAATCAACCCTGAGTATTCATTGGAAGGACTGATGCTGAGGCTGAAGCTCCAATACTTTGGCCACCTGATGCGAAGAGCTGCCTCACTGGAAAAGATCCTGATGCTGGAAAGACTGAGGGAAAAAGAAGAAGGGGTGGCAGAGGATGAGATGGTTGGATGGCATTGCTGACTCAATGGACATGAGTCTGAACAAACTTCGGGAGTTGGTGGTAGACAGGGAAGCCTGGTACGCTGCAGTCCAGGGGGTCTTAAAGGGTCGGACACAACTTAGTAACTGAACAACAATAATTTTCTTTGAGCCTGCTATTGCTTTAATTTTACGTTACTTCCCTGGTGGCTCAGGCGGTAAAGCGTCTGTCTACAACGCGGGAGACCCAGGTTTAATCCCTGGGTCGGGAAGATCCTCTAGAGAAGGAAATGGCAATCCACTCCAGTACTATTGCCTGGAAAATCCCATGGACCGAGAAGCTTGGTAAGCTACACTCCTTGGGGTCACAAAGAGTCGGACACGATGAGTGACTTCACTTTCCACTGCTTTAATTCTATCTAGATTTTGTTTTGGTTTACGGTAGGATGTGGCAAATTCAACCTTTTCTTCCCAAGAGTTATCCAGTTACCACAGTCATTGGACAAGAACTCTTTCCCCATGGTCTTGAAATCTCCCTCTAGAACATTCCTTCAGACTCTCAGAACACTCCTTCAGACTCTCAGAACACTCTCTACTGGCCAACTTAGAGAGTACATGATAATGGTGATGGTGATGCTGGCAAGCTGGCCGGGCAACAGGCCCACCAAACATTAACACACAGGCAGGTAAGAACCACGGGGGTGGTCAGCAAACCTAAATACGGAAGCAAGTCAAGTCATAGCCACTGAAAAGATGGCTTGAGGCCGCCTCCAGGTCTGTACCCTCCTGCCTGGCCCCTACCCTTGCGGATGAAGAAAGGCCCCGAATCTGAGGGGGTTTGGGTGGCTCTCTGGTGACAGTGAGAGTGACTGATAACTCCAGGGAGAAGGTGACAGGCAGCCCTCCATGTGCAACAAAGTCGTTCAGGCACAGAATCCGCTAGTGTGGACAGGAAGGTCAGCACACTGAAGGAACACACACTGTCAGACCTCTGACAGCCACGGAAGGGAAGGAAGGGCATCAGGCTCTTCAACCCCAGCTTCTGTTCTGGCAGAGACAGGCACTGGTGGGCAGCCTGTCTTAAGGATGCCTTCTCTGCGGCATCTTAGGATCAAACCAACTCGAGCGTCTGTAAAACTCCAGGGCCCCAGAAGACACTGCATTCCAGGGGAGCCCTGTTAGGGCTGTACATGCTATCCCAGCAAAGTGCCTGAGTGGCTCGTGGACACAGAGATGGAAGAAAAGTGGGTCTCAGCCTCACCCCTGAGCGCCGGCCCCCGCGAGGAGCCGGGCACGGGCAGGTGTCAGGCCGTGCAGGTCCCAGGTGATCAGTAGGGAGATGCCGGCCTGCCCTGCCGCCTGCCTGGAGAGGCGCCATGCTGGAAGGGGGACAGAGACAATGCCCAGGGATAGCCAGGGCCTGAGAGTAACACCCTGAGTGAGAACCCCAGAAGTGTGGGGAGCTTCAGGGTTACCCAAGTGCCAGAAACCTTCCACGGGTCCCAGCAGGATGCAGCCGAGGACTCTGATGGCCCAGCATGCCCTCCCCTGACGGCCCTCCAGAGTCGGCGGCTTCCTCTAAGCTGAGATTCCTTACATGTCAGGAAAGGCCTCTACGGGGTGTGGTAGGGGTTGTGTGAAGGGAAAACAACGCTTTATAAAGTCTAATTCTCTGTGAAACTGTCAAGATGGAGAAGCACAGGCTGGACACGGAAACGATGAAATTTTGGCGCTGGTGTGACCGCATCCCGTGAATACTGCCTGAGACAGATGAGCTCGGGGCAGGATTCCGGGACCAGTCCCTCTGGGCCTGTCCTGCTTGACACTATTATCAGTGACTTGCATGACATTACGAGGTGTGTTTATCACACCTGCAGACAGGAAGCCAGCAGGGAGGCTAACACAACGGATGCCAGGACACCCACAACACCCCAGCAGGCCGGAAAGATAGGCTCGCTGAAAGGCGACCCTAGATTGGGGCCACTGGAGGGCTTGCTGGTGGGTCAGAGAAGGTGGGTGGTCTGGATCGTCACACCTGCACATGGGCAGGGGGTAGGCTGCCAGGAGTTTCCACCTGAACCGCGGGGCGGACCTGATGCCAAGGATGGGAGAAGCTACAGTGTGATGCCAGGAGGCCTGGGTGTGAGTCCCTACCCTGCCCTGCTCTGGGGAGGGACAGTACCTGAGGACACGGAGGACCAGAGGAGGAGTCCCATGGCTCTGCGGGAGCCCGGCTGGGGCTGAGTGCCACGTGGGCAACCGTGACCCCCGCTGTCACCACTGGCTGCGGTGACAGACGTGACCGCCCTCCTCTCTGGGCTGGCCGGTCTCTACTACATGTTTAGGCAGCTGGATGAGCCAGATTTTGAAAAGAACCTGGGGGGAGAGAAAAGCCACCCAGATGCCGGGCTAGGCATGGGGCAGCCACGGGTGGGGGAGGACCCTGCAGCGGCCATGGGACCTGCTCTCTGAGTTTCAAGGCATCCAGCTCTCCCAGTGCCAGTCTGCTTACTCTCAAAGGATGAAACGAACCAACGAACTAAAGCAAGTATCAGAACCGATCATGAAGGCACTCGGGAAGCGCTACTGTCATCAGCGGCGAGAAGAGAGCAGGCAAGGGGCGTCATCAGACTCCTGGCGCACTGTCACGCGCACCCGGGGCAGCTTTGATCAGTGAGAACAACACTGACTGTTCTGTTTGTAAACCATGCACATTTGGCATTTCAATCTCAGAGACTAAAAGGTGGAAGATGAAAATGGTCACTTTGGGCTTATTTCAGGAGCCCCAACTAGTGAGCAGGGTCCACCCTGGAGGCTGTGAGCACCCTACCTCCACCAGGAGCTGGAAACACAGGCCTTACGGAAGACCAAGGAGCACTGTGACCAACGGCACAGGGCGCGGGCGTGCGGGAGCGTTCAGGACGCGTCTGTGAAGCCTGCACTGTTTGTTCACAGGCTCGGAGAGAAGCGGGCAGGGGGAAGGGAACAGCATTTACTGGACAACGACTCCAAGCCTGGCTGGGCGCCGCGTGTCTGTCATCTCTCCCCACACTCCACACGAGCTGATCATCCAACCCAGCCCCTTTCCCCTGCACCCTCTGCTTAGACTGGGAAGGAAACAAGAGAAAAAGTCGGACCCACATCTTGCCCGCAGCTGTCTCTTCTCAAAGATCTGTCTCAGGAGCAGAAAGCATCTCCAACTCACTCCAGGAAGGGTCGCTGCTCTGCTGGCTCCAGATCAAATCCTTCCACACAGGCACCAAAACACCTCTCATGCCAAGTCTACTTCTGTTACACAGAGAATTATCTGTTCACGTGGAAAAAACACTCTTCACAGAATCCATCTACCTGTTACTCAGCCCAGTACTGACTCCAGAAGCCAGAAGGCTCTTGAGGGTGCATGCAAGGCAGCAAAGCACCAGGCACGCAGGCTCTGGGGTCACCCAGACTTGGGGCCACGTGACGTCACCAAGACCACGCGCACAGATTCTACACAGCCAAGGGCATACAGGTGCCCTTGGGAGAGATGCTGCTGTCACCAGCAAAGAACAGAAAACCCACAGGCAAAGAGCCACACACCACACCCTGGGATGTTGGTTCTCAAACCACGTCCCCCTTCTGGGCTGTTCGGTGGGTAAGACATCCCTCCATGCTTCAGACTGCTGCCAGAACCTCAGGACCACAACGCAGACAGGTCACCTCTGAAAGAGACCTGGAGGCATTTTGTGTGGGCCCTAACCAGACGGAAAGGCTCTGGGTCGTAAAAGCAGAGAGGACGTGGAACGCTGGCGACGGGAAGGAGCCCAAGGAATGTGGGGAGAGGTGAGAGGAGGGGAGTGGTCGCCTTTAGGGGAACAGAAGCTGTGTGAGCAGCACGTGGAGAACTGTGGGACCGGCGTGCTCCCTCCTGACTTCTCCGTCGGTCTGAACTAGGGGAGCCTTAAGCCAGGACAAGGCGATGGAGGGCTGTGTCTTCTGCTGCACGAGGGCTTGTCTGGCGTCTGCTGATGAATGCTGGGCCGGCCACATCTCCTGGTTCCCGCGCCAGGAAGGCTCCAACGGTGAATGCGGCCATCCCAGCAGCCTCCCGGGAGAAGCTGGCTGGGTTCCTGCTCTTTCTTGTCAGTCCGGACTGCTTGCCTGAAAGTGTGCCCCATGGTTCCTGCTGTCTGCAGGTGACCCAGGTGCGGAGGAAGCGCAGGGTCACCATGAAATCCCTCTAATCGCCTCATTAGCCTGGTGGGGACCAGGGGGCGTGTGCTCCATGAGGAGGCAGAGAGCTGGTAATTGCACGGTGTCAGGTAGGAAATAAACAGGGGTAGAAGCAAGGGCCAGATGCAAAGGGGCGGGTGTGCAGAGTTGTCATCACATGGAGCTGGGCTGCAGCGGAGGGCAGGGGGCGACCGACGGCCGCAGCAGTGTGCTGAGAGCAGGAGGGCCAGTTCTCTGCAGAGCCCTGCCTGCAAGGCTCAGCCTGCCGGGCTGCCTGTGAAGATGACCGAGGACCCAGTAAACACATCATCCCTGAGCGACCACAGTGTACCTGGGTTCTCCGCCCAGAAGCGGCCCAGTCACCGACGACAGCGCTGGTCCTGCCCTGTGTCTCAGTCTGGAGGCTTCTTTTTCGTACAATTGTCCCAGAGACAATCCAGTGTAGGCTTCAAGGCTGCCCTTGACAGAGAGGCTGGGAGAATATACTCTTGTCTACACCCTGTACAGCTTACCCAGGTTCTATGTGAAAATTCTCTTTTAATCATTGTTGTTGAGTCACTAAGTCATGTCCGACTCTGCATCCCCACGGACTGCAGCACACCAGGCTTCCCTGTCCTTTACTATCTCCCAGAGTTTGCTCAAATTCAGGTTCACTGACTTGGTGATGCTATCCAATCATCTCATCCTCTGCTGCCCTCTTCTCTTCCTGCCCTCAATCTTTCCCAGCATCAGGGGCTTTTCCAATGAGTCACGTCTTGGCATCAGGTGGCCAAAACACTATAACTTCAGCTTCAGCACCAATCCTTCAAATGAATATTCAGGGTTGATTTCCTTTAGGATTGACTAATTTGATCTCCTTGCTATCCAAGGGACTCTCAACTCTTCTCTAGCATCACAATTTGAAAGCATCAGTTCTTTGGCACTCAGCCTTCTTTACAGTCCAACTCTCACACCCACTCATGACCACTGGATTGGAAAAATCATAGCTTTGACTGTACGAACCTTTGTCAGCAAAGTAATGTCTCTACTTTTTGATACACTATGTTTGTGATAGCTTTTCTTCAAAGAAACAAGTGGCTGCAGTCACCATCCACAGTGATTCTGGAACCCAAGAAAATAAAATCTTAATCCTAACTCATCTTTAAACCACAGGTTCACGTGGCGAGCTCCTCACTGCCCTCCTGTCTTGGGGATACCCCATCACCTGTTCTGAAGACACACTCTTCCAGGTTCCCAGGGGCTGACATGGTCTAGATGTTCCAGGTTTAACAGTCAAGTTCAGGGCCACTTCCATCTCACTCTTCAGGATTCCACACTTCCTTCAGGCTAAGGTCCAGCGAACTGACCCTCCACGGGGCATCTGCTCTGGTCTTGTCCAGGCTGGTGGAGGCCGCCATTGCAAACCCACTCGTCTCTACGTTCTGCAGGTCAGTCCCCATGCCTCCTACACTGCAACATCAGGCAAACAGGGCCAGAAGCTTGGTCCTTCTTGGGACTGCTTCACGCTATGACGAAAGTGACTGTGTGCTTGTTCTATAAGGACAGACTAGCCGAGGAGTGGTCGGGGCTTCAAAAAGCAGGATTTGCTGTTTGCTGGGCTCATGAAACAATTAAGAAGCATCTGCCTGGTTCCCACGCAGCAACAATTCTTCTCTTCTCTTTCCCTTTGTCTTCCTCTCAGGCTCTGAGGTTCCAGCCATCTATTCGAAAATACTTCCCGAGCACCTACTACGTGCCAGGTCAGTGATGAGAAAAACCAGACAGAGTTTCCACCCTGAGCTACATGGGGGCAGAGGAGGAGCAGGCTCAACCCACACATGCAGACACCACAGACGGCGGAGGGCTGTGGCGACGGCAGCGTGTTGAGGGATGGTGAGGTGTCCGCCTGGGCAGGCGGGCCAGAGAAGGCTTCCCTGCAGGATGGACGAAGGCCTGAAGGCAAAAAGGAGAGGGGAGAGGCCCAGGCTTGCAGCACGCTGGGCAAAGGCCCAACAGGAGCACGAGGGAGCAGGGGTGTCAGCCGGGCTGCGGGAAGCCAGGGTGTGTTCTCATCACAAGAGTACGGAGACCTCACCGAAACACTGGAAGGAGCAAGGGGCTGATGGGGTGAGGGGAGCGCCGGTCAGCAGGGAGCACAGGGGCCACAGGAGACTCAACAGCGGACTGTTCCAGCAGTGCAGTTGCGGGGATTCATGGCAGATGGTGCTGGGGAGCTAAGGGAAGAGACCATCACCACCAGGAGGCCAGAGGGGCCAGGAGATGGGTCAGCAGAGCAAGACACTGCCCTGAGACTGGGGGCAGAGAGATACCCCATGCGTCCAAGGTGGGCTCGCTCCAGCCTCTGCACTCACGTCTGGCCGATCTGTCTTCTGACAGAATGACAACTGGCTCCACGAAATGGAGAGAAATCTCACAGTGGGCAAGATTCCAGGATTGCCTTCAGCTAATTAAGTGATATTAGGGAGGTTGTAAATGCCACATAAAAACTGGCAGGCAAGCTGCTCCTAACGATGAGAATATTGCTTTGCAGGGAGATGCAGCTGCAGTGTCTTCATGTTTGTCTTGCAGGCACCAGCTCGTGTGTTCAAGGTGCTTCCTGATAAGCAAAGTTCAAGGTGCTAAAAGGTTGGCAGTGAATGGCACGTTCACGCTCTCTGCTCCACGGACACTTAAGTGTCATGTAGGCCGGCGGGAAGAACCAGCACTCCTATCCCGGTCAGCATATCCACAAGTGCGCCCAAGTCCAGTCCCAGACATGGTGTTGAGGCTTTGTACTCATCACCTGGTTGATCCCCAGAAATGGTAAGTGATCCAACCAAGATGCCCGTGTGGGCAAAACCCAGCCCCTTCATCACTGCATGACACAATCAGCGTTTAAGGAATGAGGAGGGCAAGGAGATGGCTGATGGGGGCAAGGTAGATTCTTTACCATCTGAGCCCCAAGAACTTCTCATACCAGAGTAGATTCAACATGGTAACTCTTGCAGGTTATTAACAGTTATTAAACAAGTGAGAATCAGAGAAGAACAGAGCAAAGGCCTTTAAAGATGAAAAATGGGAGGAAACTCTCACTCAAAAAGACGCATGGACCCTAATGCTCATGGCAGCACTAGCCACAGTAGCCAAGACATGGAAGCAGCCTAAGTGTCCCCTGGCAGAGGGATGGGTAGAGCAGATGCGGACATTTACAAAGGAGCACTACTCAGCCATAGAGAGGAATGAGGTGACGTCACTTGCGGCAACAAGGATGTTATCTAGAGATGACCATACTAAATGAGCAAGTCTGACAAAGACAAAATACCAAGACACCACTTTTATGTGGAATCTAAAGAATGATACAAATAAACTTACTTCCAAAATAGAAACAGACTCCCAGAAAGTAGAAACCAAAATTACGGTTACCGAAGGGGAAAGGCAGGGGAGGGATAAATTAGGAGTTTGGGATAAACAGATAACACTGCTGTATACAAAACAGATACACAAAGGAGAGGGTGGGACAGACTAAGAAAGTAGCATTGAAATGTACACATTACCGTGTATACAGCAGAGGGGAAGTCTGGCCTTGGAGTACAGGATGAGGCAGGGCAAAGGCAAACTGAGTTTTGCCATGAGAACCCACTGGTCAGAACAAACACCCTCTTCTACCAACACAAGAGATGACTCTACACATGGACATCACCACATGGTCAATACTAATACTGAAATCAGACTGGTTATATTCTTTACAACTGAAGATGGCAAAGCTCCATTCAAACAGCAAAAACAAGACCTGCAGGTGACTGTGGCTCAGATCATGAGCTCCTTATTGCAAAATTCAGGCTTAAACTGAAAAGAGTAGGGAAAATCACTAGACCATTTAGATATGACCTAAATCAAATTCCTTATGATTATACACTGTAAGTGAAAGTTGCTCAGTTGTGTCCAACTCTTTGTGACCTCATGCAGTCCATGGAATTCTGCCTTTCCCTTCTCCAGGGGATCTTCCCAACCCAGGAATCAAACCCAGGTCTCCCGCACTGTGGGCAAATTCTTTACCAGCTGAACCATAAGCAAAGTGTATGACTATACAATGGAGATGATAAATAGATTCGAGGGATTAGATGTGGTAAGACAGAGTGCCTGAAGAATTATGGATGGTGGTTTGCAACACTGCAGAGGAGGCAGTGACCAAAAGCACCCCAAAGAAAAAGAAATTCAAGAAGGCAAAGTGATTGTCTGAGAAGGCCTTACAAATAGCTGAGAAAAGAAGAGAAGAAAAAGGCAAAAGAGAAAGGGAAGATACCATACCCCACTGAATGCAGAGTTCCAGAGAATAGCAAGGAGAGACAAGAAAGCCTTCTTAAGTGAACAATGCAAAGAAATAGAGGAAAACAACAGAATGGGAAAGACTAGAGATTTCTTCAAGAAAACTGGAGATACCAAAGGAACATTTCATGCAAAGAAGTGCACAATAAAGGGCAGAAATGGTATGAACCTAACAGAAGCAGGTGAGATCAAAAAGAGGTGGCAAGAATACACAGAAGAACTGTACAAAAAAGATCTTCATGACCCAGATAACCACAATGGTGTGATCACTCACCTACAGCCGGACATCCTGGAGTGTGAAGTCAGGTGGGCCTTAGGAAGCATTACTACGAACAAAGCTAATGGAAACGATAGAATTCCAGCTGAGCTATTTCATCTCCTAAAAGATGATGCTGCGAAAGTGCTGCACTCAATATGCCAACAAATTTGGAAAACTCACCAGTGGCCCCAGGACTGGAAAAGGTCAGTTTTCACTCCAATTTCAAAAACAGGCAATGCCAAAGGGTGCTCAAACTACTGCACAACTGCACTCATTTCACATGCTAGCAAGGTAATGCTCAAAGTCCTTCAAGCTAGGCTTCAACAGTACGTGAACTGAGAACTTCCAGATGTACAAATTGACTTTAGAAAAGGCAGAGGAACCAGAGATCAAATTGCCAACATCCACTGAATTATAGAAAAACCAAGAGAATTCCAGAAAAACATCTACTTCTGCTTCATTGACTATATTAAAGCCTTTGACTCTGTTGACCACAACAAACTGCAGAAAATTCTTAGAGATGGGAATACCAGACCACCTTACCTATCTCCTGAGGAACCTGGATGGCGGTTAAGAAGCAGCGGTTAGAACTGGACATGGAACAACGGGCTGGTTCCAAACTGGGAAACGAGTCCGTCAGGGCTGTACAGTGTCACCCTGCTTATTTAACTTCTATGCAGGGGACATCATGCGAAATGCTGGGCTGGATGAAGCACAAGCTGGAATTAAGATTGCCAGGGGAAATATCAACAACCTCAGATATGCAGATGATACCAGGCTAAAGGCAGAAAGTGAAGAGAAACTAAAGAGCCTCTTGAAAGAGGAGAGTGAAAAAGCTGGCTTAAAACTCAACATTCAAAACACTAAGATCATGGTATCTGGTTCCATCACTTCTTGGCAAATAGATGGGTAAAAGTGGAAACAGTGACAGACTTTATTTTCTTGGGCTCCAGAGTCACTGTGGACGGCGAGTGCAGCCACAAGATTGTAAGACACTGAAGAAAAGGTTTGCGCAATCTGATTTGAATTTTAGTGATGAAGCATTTCACAGATGAGCAAAGTCTGGCAGTATGATTCCGCCCCCAAGGACGTTTCCTCATTTTAGCCAGCACACTAAATGTAGAACTTTGGAGTAACAGAGGTGAAGGACGTGCTCTGTGGTGCTGGGGATGGTGACTGGGAGGTAAGGGCAGGACAAAGGGGACCAGCCCACGCCCCCTTCCACTGCGGATCCCAGCCTGCCAGGCCCTGAGAGTGCACTCAGGGAGCACCAAGGGACCAGAGAGCCCTACGTTTAGACTGTTCACCTGTTTGATCAAATTAGTACCACCAGGTAACACTTAGCTCAGCTGGTGTGAGAAAATTTATTGAAAGATGTATCTATGCATTAACAGCAACATCAGAAAGACCCAGATGGTAGAAGCCAGGGGTGGGGCCGGTCTCAGGTAGCTACAAACTAGACTGGGAAAAAGTCTTGATAAATTTACAATTATAGCATATAATCCAAATTAGACAGGCTGATTTAAGGCCCTTCCACACTGCCACTGTAGCAGTAAGCCCTTCCTCGAGGCTCAGAGTTTCCACATCCCTGAACCACTGTTCACGGAGTGTCAAGCAGATGAGGGAACTGTCTGCTCACTGGTGCTGGACAGGTTCTACTCACACACGTGACTGCCTAGAGAGGCAGACAAACACCCTGGTGAACAACACAACTCTGCCCTCCCAGGGCTGACAGTGCTGTCTTCGGGGAAGATGGAGATTTTGGAAGGTACGTTTCCTTTCAGGAATTGCTGAATACACCTGGCTTTAAACTAAGAACCACGTTTCACGAGAAGAAGATGCTGTGTTTGTGCTGGATGTTGCTAAGGGGCCACTCAGTATTTTGCCAGCAGCACCGACTCCCTGTGTGCATGGTGTGCCGGTGTCCGGGGTGGGGGCTGTCTGACAGGTCTGGGTGTCAGCGTCAGGAGAGTTCTGTGCACAGGGGAAAGGCACTTACTGTCCCCTTCCAGAATGGAGGACTGAAGGGGGAGACGGAGACATGCCTGCTGAGCGAGGTCTCATTTGGAGACAGTAGCTCGGTCTTTCCTTTCTCTGAAATAAAGGCATGTAGAGGAGACAGAAGTCCCGTTGTCACTGCATAGAAATGCCTGGCCATCACCTCGCCTGCCCTGCCCTGGCCTCACCTGCTAACACCTGGCTGAACCCTGGGTGGTGATGGCAGGTGAGTCGGGATTATGCTTATGGTCTCATAAATTTGGTTTGCAGATTATCAGAGGTTTACGCCTGACATAATTCTTCGAGGAAGTAAACACCATTAAATGGACTGCAGAATAGTTTGGAGAATTTAGCACTATTATTTTATCCACCCATACAAAACCCAGGGAAGCTGTTCTCTTTCTCAACAGATGGATTTCAGAGGAGACGCCTCAGCTCGGAACGATTATTGTGGCCGTGGCATAACTCTCCACACTCGTGCAGAGTTTAATGGACTTTTCTTTCCCGTCCTCAAAGAGCAGCAACTGGCACTGGCTCGAGCACTGCCTGAGGTGTGGAGAATTTGTCAGGTCTCTCTGCCGCCTCCCTGGCCATGATGACACGGTCCATGAGCAGATTAGCTGCGCGGCCATTCTTCTTCCAGGGGCAACAAGAATCCTCCCCCCGCCCCCGCCCACTAAGAAAAAGTACCTTACTGTATCCTTGAGGGCCCGTCTGCCTTGGCGAGTCAGGGGTGGGGCGGGAGGGTGCAAGGGGTGACGGAAGAAATGCCTTCAAAAGACGGGCGTAACAACGGGAAAGTGGCTGTATCAGGGCAGTGACATGGCAGGAACAGCACGCGGCATTGTCCCGGGCGAAGTAATCCTGTGACACACTGCTGTCACTCAGCGCCTGGCTCCCTGCCGCGCCAGCCAGACATCAAAGGCTGCCCCATACCATCTTACATGCTCTTTATTGGCTAATCAGCCCATTCTTCCTTAAATAAAGCCCTGTTAAATCCCCTGCTCGCAGGGGGACACTCGTCCTGGTGCCCATCTGCCAGCGCGGGTCAGCAGGGGCGGGAGGCGGCGGCTGGCGCGCTCCCTGGTGGCTTCGCAAGGTGAGGACAATGCCGGCGCCGAGCCCCCGCCTCCTGCCCTGTGCTCCTGGGGCGAGGGCAGGCACGCCCTGGCAGAGGGGCTGCTGCCGACGCTGGCAGAGGCACCTCAGCCGCCGACAGTGAGCTGCTGGGGCCACACTGATCTGCAGGGAGGGGATACACGACGCGAGTCTCTTACCAGCCTCCACCTGGCAGCTCGAGTCTTACCTCTGCAAGTGTCAGCATTTTAGAGATGGTGACACGACGGTCAGGCTTCCGGACCACTAGGCAGTCACTCCAGATCTGACTGTGAGCCTCAGGGTTTTGCCACATTCTTAAAAATCAGTTACCATGGACAGACGACAGCTACCCCAAACCCAAGGGCAGGAAGCTAACTCTGGTGCACAGCGCCCCAAATCTGGGTGGAGCTGGGGCACCCTTTCCCTCTGGGAGGACCTGGCTCCAGCAGAGGGGTCTCTGGCCACAGCCTCACCCAGGACAGCCGGTGTGGGGCAGCAGGCAATGCTCTGCAACTCGGAACCGCCTGGAAGAAATCAGAGCTGGACGCGTCTCCGTCTCCTCCAGGCATCAGAGAAGGGCATGTGGAGAAGCGCCTGCCTTGCAGAAGCACTGGAGTGTGGTCCTATATGACAGGGGTCGGTATAAGAGAAAAGACCGAGCATCTTAAAAATTCCAAAACGGAAACTAAAATCAGGTAACCTTTTATCCATCATGAAGAGCTTCATGAGGGCCAAGCCCCTGGACAGCTCCCGCTGGGTGTTCTGAAATCCTAACTCACCTGGCCTCCAGCTCTCTGCCCTACGGTGTTTCATCTCGATGGCCCTTCATGCTTCAAAAGGCACAGTGACACGCATCACAGACCTCTGCTTCTTGTGAAGTAGCTAAAAGCACAGATTTCCTCTTCCCTCTTATGGTTGAGGAAAACAAGGCTCTGAGACATTAAGCAAAGATATGGTCTGAGGCTCACAGGCTCACATCAGAACTGGAGCTGGAGCTGAAGGCCAAGTCCCGCGACTCCAAGACCAATGGCCTCGCCCCTCTGTCATTTCACAGCAGAGAAACCAGGCCCCAGAGAGGCTGATCATGTGATCAGCACTTCTGGGTGAATGTGCCAGACAGACGCAGCGTGGGAACAGGTGACAGTGCGGTGCTGCCCACAGGCGCTCGGCAGCAGGCAAGGATGTACTGGCATTTGTAACTAACGTGCAAAAAGGATGGACACTGGGAGATAACTGTCCGGAGCACTTGGGGGTTCTCTGAGTCCTTCCCACCCACACATTACACAAGTAGTAACCACGATCCACCCAAACTCCCCGTAAAAGCAGCTCTTGGCATCTAAGGTACTCTAGCTTCCACACAGCCTGGAGCTGGTACCGAGAGAACACCCCATCTCTGAGGAGAGAAAGAAGAGCTCTCACAACTGCATTTTGCTGAGGGGAATCATCTCAGGGCTTCCTGAAATTGTGAAGATGGCCTCAGAGCCCAGCGCCCAACCGCTGGGCAACCCTCCTCACATAGGCTCTCCTCTCACCAGGGCCCCTGGGCAGTTGCTAAGGTGTTTTTAGGGGGGAGATGGGTGGGAGATGATGCCAGTGCAACCTCTCCATGGGAGGTTGCACATTAGCACCACGGAGAGCAGCACGCGGTGCTGGGGGCCCCCGGAGGCCTCAACAGAGTTTCATGGACACCCCAGTCTTCCAGGGTGGACCGCAGCCCACAGCACATCCAGAGCTCTGACCCTGGCAAGCCCTGAGTTACTCTACCCGTGGGCAGTGAAGATGGTCCAGTGAATTTGTCTTGTAGGTCCAATAATCCCCACCACTCAGGACCCAAAAGGAGACATCACCAACTTCCTGCAGATGCCTTAAAAGCGTTCAGATTAGGCATTCTCCCGGTTGATCCAAGCACTCAGTATGCTGAGAGAATCGCAAAAACCTGAGCTGGCAGAGTCTACCCTAAGCACACAGCAGCCCACCACACCACCGCCAATCTGAACAGGGCCCTTGACACCCACCTGACCCTCAGCCTCTTGTCCGCCTTACCTTTTCAGGTTTGCTTTCTTCTTCTTCATGGCCGAGGCGCAAAGATTTTTAGGGGCATCTCTCAGCCCAAAGCTCTTAGCCATGTGCCCGAGGTGGAGCAGTCGGATGTGGAAGATATGCTTCAGCTCCCGGGGGTAGGTAGCATAGGCCCGGATGAAGGACTGCAGGGCTGGAAGACAGTGGGGTGGGGGTGGGGGTGTCAGGACAGGTCTCTGCTGCCCCAGCCTAAGGCCCGTCCTGTGCAGTTCACCCTGCCAGGCAACGACGGACACACAACCAGGATGGCGTGACAGATATGAACAACCTAAATGTATACTCACATATTTGTTTCATTCCTAAAATAAATAAGTCTACTGGCCACAGGGGAAGTCTACGGGCTTCCCCTGTAGCTCAGTTGCTAAAGAATCTGCCTGCAATGCAGGAGACCTGGGTTCGATCCCTGGGTTGGGAAGAACCTCTGGAGAAGGAAATGGCAACCTACTCCAGTATCCTTGCCTGGAAAATCTCATGGACAGAGGAACCTAGTGGGCTGCAGTCCATGGGGTCACAAAGAGCCAGGTATGACTGAGTGACTAACACTGGACACAGTGAATAAACCCAACATAACTTCACTTTAATAAACCTGATATTATCTCAGATTTTACAGTGTAGCTTATAATGAGCCTAGAAGGCAGGGTCCTGTCTTCTTCCTCATTATAGACTTGGGGCCAGCACAGTACCTGGCAGACAGCATGTTTTTTTTTGGCTGCACCACATGACATGTGGAATCTCAGTGCCCCCACCAAGAATCGAACCCATGCCCGTTGTGCTGGAAGCATGGAGTCTTAACCACTGGACTTCTAGGGAAGCCCCACAGTAGGTCTCTGTTGTGCAAGTGAATGAGCAAGAGAATGAGAGAAGAAACTGAGACAGGATCAATGCATACCAGTTTCTCATGAAAAATGAAGCCATTAGATCTTTACACTGGGAACACATTTTCTATCACATTTTAGTTTTTTGAATAGCTAACACAAACAAATGTTATAAAATCCGAAAGGTCCACAAGGCTGTATCATGATTGTAGGTCATGCTCATTATTCCTACACGTTATTATTATCAATGTTATTATAAACCCTGCCTCCACCCGGAGCCACACCTCCAGCTCCCCAGCCACAGGAATCACTGACACCAGTTCGCCATAGACTCATGAAATTTTAAAACCAAATTCACGTGAAAGCATGCAGGATTGACCAATGCAGTGTTTCTTACCCATTCAAAGACTGTGTAAAAAATGAAAAAAGAAATTTTAAAGAGGAGAAAGAAAAGGATGTAGTTTCTAAACGAGCTCTCAAAACAGTCATTGATCGCCATGGGTTTAGAGCTATTCACCACAGTCTAACCAGGAACGTCTGGGTCCTGTTTTAAAGCTAGAGAGAGGCCCGTGTTCTGGACCTCTCACTGGCCAGAGAGAAGCCAGAGGTGGCTCCCAGGCAGGCGGCACTCTGGATCCACCTTCACTGGATGCTCCCTGGAGGAACCATTCTTCCATCCCTGGTTTCCCCGGAATGTCTCTGGACAACAGTGACAGTCAAGTATCTTGCCCTTTCCTCACCGGCGCTCTTCCTCATCCACGGACTGAGCGTCCCTGCCTTCCTGGCCCAGTCGTAGCCCCGCCCCTCTCCACCCAGTTGCTGGAAGCAGGCACCAGTCTCCCTCGCCCTCACTGTTTGAGCCACTGGACTGGCAAGTTTGCCCACAGCTTAAATGTAATATCCAGGCAGCACCTGGAGATCGGCGTTTATGAACAGTAATAAAAAGTGTCATTTTAGCAGATCAGCTCCTGGAAGGATCCTGGGAACCCATCAAAGCTCTATTTACTGAGCAAAGTGAACTCCTTTTCCCAATCGATGAGAAATAATAACCAAGGCGACTCCTCTGCACCCCTCTTGTCATCTGTGTTCACTCCCCTTTTTAATAACTGGGGACGAGGTTTTTCAAGGAAGATCTTTAATGCTTCAAATGGTCTCTGCAGTTGGGAAGGTTCTGACATGAATTCAAGTCCTCAGAGGGGAAAGTGCTACAACCACCACGACCTGGGAGATTCTGCCTCTTCCCAACCCCCAACAACTACTCTAGACAGAAAGAGCAGGCTGGGACCAGGACACGCCAAAGAGTCTGCACCTTTAAAAGCTCATTTACCCCAATGCTGGCCCAGGCCTCCTCACTCACACTGCCCTTGTGCTGGAGCAGATTAGAACAACTGCTCTTCTCCACACCAATCCTGAGAGCTGAGGCTGCAGAGCCTAGTCCTGGGAGATATAGGTGCTCCACTAATAGCTAATCCATCCATGTATGGATGTGAGAGCTGGACTATAAAGAAAGCTGAGCACCAAAGAACTGATGCTTCTGAACTGTGGTGTTGGAGAAGACTCTTGAGAGTCCCTTGGACTGCAAGGAGATCCAACCAGTCCATCCTAAAGGAAATCCATCCTGAATATTCATTGGAAGGACTGATGCTGAAGCTGAAACTCCAATACTTTGGCCACCTGATGTGAAGTACTGACTCATTGGAAAAGACCCTGATGCTGGAAAGATCGAAGGCAGGAGGAGAAGGGGACGACAGAGGATGAGATAGTTGGATGGCATCACTGACTCAATGGACATGAATCTGAGTGAACTCCCGGAGTTGGTGATAGACAGGGAGGCCTGGTGTGCTGCAGTCCATGGGGTTGCAAACAGCTGGACACGACTGAGAGACTGAACTGACTGACCGAACAGCTACGGGGAAAGGGGTCTGCCAGGAAATGGCAGCAGAGTTCTCCCCCTCGACAGGCAGGTTGTACTTCCAGGGGGCAGGAAGTGGCTCGTGCTGGCAGTGCCAGGAATGAGTGGAAGGAAGAGGGGCTGTGAGGCGGAGATGGGGCAGAAGAGGAGAGGTCATGGAAGGAGACCTTTCATGATAGGAGACTTGTGGGATGCAAGTCGGATGACGCTCCAGCCACTCAGAGCTGGTGCTCTCACTGAATCCCATTTCAGAGCCGTAAGGATGACAGGATTTAGGGAAATCTATTTCAAAATACCTTCCAAGGACATAGGACATTTTGTCCTTTTGAGCAATAAACCGAGTCTATTCTTGGGCATCTGGTCAGGGAGAGCAGCGTCTTGCGGATGATGCTCAGGGTCAAGGAGGCCGAAAGGAGCGAAACTCCAGTCTGGAAGGTGCTGCCCATCCTTGCTCCTCCCAACCCCAGTCCTGCCCCAGAGGAGCACACGTCTGGCATATTAACAGTGACAACCACCCAAAGGGAGTGGGAGAGGCGGCTTGCACCAATTCTCTTAAAGGCTAAGTGACCAAGGAGCCAGCCTCCCTCTAATCACAGGGAGGGATGATCCCTCCCGAGCCAGGCGCAGCCCTAACACATAACTCCTGCTCTTCGGGGAGGACCCCCAAGAGGAAGTGGAAGCGGTGCCGCACAGCTGAAGGACTCCGCTTTCTGAAATTTTTGTTCAGGAGTCTGGAGTTCAAACTTATATTACCACGATTTTTACTACTTGAAGCTCTACTCACAAGATGCAAGATGTGAGGGGGAAAAGGGCTAACTGCTTCTGGAAACTGACCATGATGAAATGCTGGATATTAGCAATAGCTGGGTCAGAAAGGACAAAAGGAAAACAAATGCATACTTGGCCCAGTTTGCAACTAGTTTTCTGCCATGAAGGCAAAACCCAGCTGCTTTTGTTAGTTATTCATGAGGTGGGTTCTGAAATGGCTAAAAGGGAGGAGAGTCAGGGGTAGAGAATTGCATATGGAGATAGGGAAATGCAAAAGACAGTATCAGCTCCTGGGGTATGGCAATTACAGGTCTCCTCTCCTCAAACCTCCAGAAGTCAGTCCTAAGAGCAGAGCAGGGCAGAGGACCAATGCCTGCTGTGGGGTGACCAAGATGTTCTATAGGCAGTTCCCTTAAAAGATAATGTATTTAATTCCTTCTTGGCCCATAAACATTGAGAGTGGCCCCATTTCAACATCCTTTGAAAAGAAGACAAGTAACCCTGCCAGCCTCTTGGTGTTAGTAAGTTCAATGGTAATGATGAAGAGACAACCCAAAACCATATTCTCTAAGGACCATTCACTGTCACTTTTAGCCTGATGACCCAGACACGCTGAAATAGTTGTGGGCTCGCTAGGATATCCAAAGCACCTCTGACACCAGCAATACAGCGCTGGTGTGGCTTTGCTTTCTCTTCTTCACTCCAACTCTGTTATCAACCTTGTGGCCAACACTTGGTCAGGTATCCCACAGCAAGTTGAGTTCGTCGAACTTTCAACATGTGCCCAAACCCTCCCCGAGACATTCTGTTCTCCATGAGAGAATGTTCTAGTACATCTCCAAAGGCAGGTTCTCAGGAAGAACCTTAGGAGTTGCTGAATTCACTGCAGGGAGACACGTGAATGGGATATTATTAGAAACCAGACTTCATTGGTTTCCTGATTACTGTAACTGCCTGGGAGCTGGTCTCCTGGCCTTCATCTTTATCCGGGTCTATTCTCACCCAGCCGCACGTGACCTTCTCAGAACCGCCAGACCACCTCCCTGTCCCAAGGCCTCCGATGGCTCCCCTTTCGCTCAGGGTAGCTGGGTGCCCTGGACGCCTCCACGCCCTGCCTCTGCTGCCCCTCCCCTCCTTCTGGGCATACTGCACAAGGTGCCTGCCTGGATGCCCTCAGTCAGAGCCCCAGGGTGGCCCTTCTTCAAAGTTTCGCTCGCATGGCAACCATCCCAACACGGCTCAGTCTGCCCTTAGCCCTCCATCTCCCTCATCTGCTCTGTTCCCTCTATCGCTCTCATCACCTTTCACTGGACTACTGAATTAAACTAATTAATTATCTGGCTTTGCCAAGTCTTAGTTGTGGCACACAGAATCTTCAGTTGTGGCACGAGAACTCTTAGCTGCAGCCCGTGGGATTTAGTTCCCTGACCAGAGCTTGAACCCAGGTCCCCTGCATTGGGAGCTCGGAGTCTTAGCCACTGGACCACCAGTGAAGTCCCGAGACTATCTAACTTATGCGTGATTCATTCATTATGTTTATTACTTTCACTGTCTGCTTCCCCACTAGAATGGTACAAAGGTGACGATTTTTGTGTCTTCTGATCCCTGGTGTGTGCCAAGCACCGGGAATGGTGCCCAATTCAATAAATATTAAAGGAATTTAAAAAAAACGTTTCAGTTCATAAAAAGAAGAAAACAACAGGCTGCAGCGTTTATCTCTTGGTAAGCCAGCCTGGCATTCTTCTCCAAATCATGGGTCACTGTGGATCTCCCCATAGCGGGGGTGAGTCTCATCAGCAGACATGGGACAGTCAGTAGCCAAGACACACACATTCCAGCATGGAAGACATTGGGCTGTTCTGAGCTCTCCTCCCCTGCGCTCTGTTCGGCGCTCAGAGTGAACTACTGAGTCCACACCTAATGCCTGGTGATCCCAGGGGCCAATTTATGCTACAAAGGTGCTGAATACTGAATTAATACCTAACCCTTTCATAAATTTCCCAGGAGCTGGGTTCATGGTCTGCGGCCCTTCCTCAGCACTGCTCTTTCTAGTTTTTCTTTGTATTTTCAAGGAGGAACTGCTTTGGTCTAACATTTCCAGACCTTGCCTTCATCTCTGATTTCCATCTCTACAACTCCTACCGACGTGCCGAATCTCATCTATCCAGTTTTCAAAGAAAGAGGAAAATGGGTCCCGGAGACCCAAGTTGCTGGGTCACAGCTCTAGACCTGACGTAAGCCAAGATAAAGCCTCATTTGTGCAAAATGCGAGGATGGATGAAATTAACATTTAATATCACTTTAAAGCCTTCCGTGCCAGCTTCCAATCCCTGCAGAATTAGGGAGATTGAAGCCTTTGGCTGGTGAGCAGAGCTGCCTGGTTGGCCTCCCAACCTGTCTGGGGGCATGTGGGTGGACGTGGGACAATGCCCGGTTGGGTTATCCATCTAAAACCACCCAAGAAATTGACCAACCTTTCTTGGCACTGGAGACTGTCTCCTCACTGGAGTGCACATAATCTTCAAACACCGTCTGCAAGACCGTGGCTCGTTCTTGGATTTCCTGGGGGCCAGTGGCGCGGGATTTCTGGGAAGGTGACGGAAGGATTAGAGGACAGTCAGTCAGAGTCAGGAATAATGAAGCGGTTTATAATAGATTTAATAACAGTAAAATCACACAGTAACCACCAAGGGGCCAAAAAGGGTAATCCTTTCAATATTACTAGGGAAGAAAAGGGAACGATAAAGATGTTAAAGTCAAGCAAAGATGAGGATGGCTTTGTGAGGGAGTAGGTCGGGTCTCTTATTTATTTACTTGTTTACTTTTCTTCCTGGCCTCTCATCACTCATGTTTAAGGTGAAAGTCTATGGGAGACACCTTGGAATTTTCCAAGTCCAATTCAGGCCTTTAAAACATGATGGGACAGAAGCGGTTTCAGAGGAACCTTGTGTGTCCCACTCAGGCTTTCAACCTGCCCCCTGCCTGGCATTCATCAGTGGAGCCCAGGCCATTTCTGTCTAAGAGCAACCCACAGCCATCTGCCCACAAGGTAGTCTGTCCCTGAATCACAGAGCACGTGTCCTCACTCCTGAGAGGTCCAGACTCTCAGTGTTCCAGAAGCATTCTTGCAGCCCAGACCCCTGTGCCCAGGAACCCACGGAGAACTGGGCTGTTCCCGCCAACCATGCGAGGCCGCTGCCACGCATCTCTGCAGCCAACGGTCCCTCTGTAAGAAGTCATATTTGTATGCACAAAAGACCCTACAGGTGGAAAATGTGAATAAAACCAAAATTTCATTTCTTTTCAACCTTTAGCAACCCCAGAGAAAAGATTTCCTTTCTTTACATCTCCCTGAAAACACGTGGCTTATGTGTCCTGTATCTTGACAGGAACGCTGTCTCCTGAATGTGACCCCAAACTTGGCTAACCCACCTTCCCAGAGGTGCTGATCCTTTGGATGGTGCTAATGAAGCTCCAGCCCTCCTTACCCGCCACGCCCCATGTGGGTCACCAGGAGAAAACCAGCGTGAGAACCAGTTCATGCTCCTTTTTGACTCCTGTAGAGGACAGGGGCATGCTCCAGGGTCTCCTGGCCGCGCCTCTCCCAGGCGCCCTGGCATCTTTCATGGTGAAAGCTGCTGCAGGAAGAATGAAGGGCGGGGCGGGAGGAGAAAAAGCCTCCTTCCTGGGAGCAGTCTCTGTGTTAATAGAGACTTAACAACCTGAAAATGGTTGTAGTTTAGTCAAATCATTCCTGCTACCTGTTTGGCTGATGACAGTCTAGCTGATTTCACAGTACATGGTCCCCCTAAGGGTTTTATCCACTCAAATGTCAAGAGAAAAGTCACTCAGGAGCTGTGTTACGAAAGTGGACATTTGCTGTTGTCATTAACAAGGATTTTTTTTTTTACCCTCTTAACTGATGTGAAATGCAAACTTTTTTTTTTTTGCCGTCCTCCTTTCGTTAAGCCACCTCAGCAACGAAACTGTCACCTTCCTCGCACTTTTTTTTTTTTAATATGAATGTGAAATTAGCAAGGATGCCCTTTCCCCTGGCGGACAGAATCCTCTGTTATTAAAAAGTAAAGCACTTTAATAATGAAAACTTTTTCCTCTTTTTCCTGTGTTTTAACTGTTTAAAATTAATGAGAAGGGCAGAATGGTTGTCAAAGCGATATTGAAAGCCGGGCAGCCAGGACCGAATAAGCACAAAAATCCCTCCAGAGTGTTAAATAAACAGAGCTCCAGCCCTCTCCAATCCCTCTGTTGGTTATTGTATACATTCTGTAACAGCTCTCAGAATAGATCTGAGAGCCAGGGAGGCAGAGAGGTTTCAGAATTCCAATAAAGGCCTCAAATTAAAGACAGCCTGGTGCGAATTCCAGGAGAAAATTAAAGAGACCTCAAGCTTAAGTGACAGGTGACTTGCTTCTGTGTCACAACTGTCAGGGGATTTAGTGATAATATGGCAATATATTACAAAGGGCTTTTCTTATTCCCCCCTTTAGGTTTCAAAATGAGGCATCTTTTCTTTCCAACCAAAAAAAAAAAAATTACATATACACATATATATGTGTGTATACCAGTAAAATATGTAGAAAAAAGGCGATAAAACTAGGTTCGCACATTTGAAATGATGAGGTCAGTTTTAGTAGAATGTAAGAAAAAGTTAATGGCAGGAAACATCATACACTGAAGAGAAAGCAGGTCTTAGCCCCCCCGCCCCTTGCCACTTCCAGAAATACTTTATTTTAAAATTGCCCCTCTTGAGAATGAACGAGGTATTTTTCCGTTGTCTTCTGGGGAGGACAGTCTAAATTTAAACTGAAGACAGAGGGGGCAGAGTCAGGCAGCACTGGCTCAGCCCCAGACAGGGAAGAAGCTCCCATAATGAGGGGGGTGAGACCCCAGAAGGCACATCTCCGAGGACCGGCCCCCCTAACCCTCAAAGACGCAGACTTACTCCCGCTTAATGAAGCAGCTTGCAACTAGCAGACGGTGGGTGGTTTAGGAAAAAAAAACATTTCCAAAGGTCTAGACACACTCGATACTCTGTGTCTGCAGAGATTCTACTGGTCTTGGCAAGAAGAAACAGACCACAAAAACCAGGCGATGGCTAGTGATCTTAATCTCTCATGATGCCAGGGAGCTTTCTGTTAGGATGAGCTTATAGGTGCATCTCATTGGACAAAAAAAACTTTTAGGAAGAATATGTTTGGGTGTATGTTTATACTGTGGAGATGGAAATTCATGCCTATCAAGAGTCAACAGATGAGTCCAAGAGAGCTGGATGGGGTTATTTTTGTTGCAAAAAGTTTTAGGTGGGAGCAGTTGGGGTGGGAGACTTTTTTTGGTCTGAAGCACGTGTCTTGACATCGACAACTTCTGAGGTGCTTTTAAACTAAATGGAAGGACTTTGTTTTAATCACTTTGCTGCCAAGCTGAGTTCTACCGCCACAGTCCCTAGAACCCTCTGAGCACTTCCCAGTCAAGTTGAAAGATCAGATTTATTCTCTTTGTAGGTGGGTGAACATTCGCGCGCCCAGATGCAGCTATATATATTTTATATACCTAAATATGAAATATACATTTTACAGATGCTTCACTCACTTGCTTTCTGTTCACGGAAGCCCTAAAATGTATGTGCCACAGGGACATTTACAATGGCCTTCAACCAAGCTGGGCGAGGATGGGCTTCATGGTGAGGCATCTGGCTCGGCATGAAGGCCCAGCCACTGCACCCACCTTTGTGTGCCAGGCACTGGCTGGTACACCAGCAAGAATCGCCCACATCAAAGATGCCAATTAGGGCACTGCATCTTTCAGGCGAAACAGAATCAAAAGTTGTGTCCACCATTCACTTTATTCTCTTTACCATTCATAGGATTCACGCACACTTGAAGGCAGTAATCTACATGATAATCAGTAATGCAGCCAACTTAGTTTTTGCTTTGCTTTGTCCTGTGAATGAAAGGTAAATGTGGTCAAACAGGTGGTGCTGATGGATGTGACATCTAGAATCTGGCATGACTAGTTGAGTTTTCTAAGTTAACCAGTTAGTTATTTTGGTGTGGTGAAAGCCCGGCCTTACTTAGCGCTTTTTCTCTTTCAAAGATCACCAGACCGTAAAAATATCGAAACATCATGTCCATCAAGGCAGCAGTTCAGGGCAGAGGTGAACTCACATGACCCAGAGTGTGCACAGCGCTCCATGTCTTGTTCTATTTAAACCTCACAGCGGCCTGGCAGGACAGGTACTCAAGACGTCTTCCTTCTCCAGCGGGGAAAACCCAGGCTGGGGAAAATCTGCCCCAGGTTGCAGAATGACTGACTGTGAAGCCAGGACTCGTGATCCGAGCCTGTCGGACTCTGGGCCCCGCCTCTCACCCACCATCTCAGGAGGGCTCCTCAAACCCCAGCCAGCCTTCCAGGCTGGTCTCGAGCCACAGAAAAGGCTTAAGGAGAGGAACTAGGGCCACCAGCCACAGGGCAGATGTTTATAGAATGGCTGTGGCTCGTTTTGGAGAGAGCAGAGGAAGGCTCTCTTGCTCTGGGGAAGCGTCCTGCAGGAGGCACCCTGGGCCCATCCACAGCCTCCCCAGAGATACTCGGGAGACACATGACCACCCGGGACAGAACTGGGCTGTGCTCGGGGATAAATACGGACACCAAAGCCGGTCCTGGCAACAGTGTAGGTGAAGACAAGGTTACTGGACCCTTCACCATCTCCTTGTGTAACTTGGCTGCTTGCTCTTAATTCTGGAGAATGGTCAAAGTGAAAGTTGCTCAGTCGTGTCTGACTCTTTGTGACCCCATGGACTGTAGCCTGCCAGGCTTCTCTGTTCATGGAATTCTCCAGGTAAGAATACTGGAATGGGTAGCCATTCCCTTCTCCAGGGGATCTTCCCCAAACAGGGATAGAACCCAGGTGTCCCACATTGCAGGCAGATTCTTTACCGTCTGAGCCACCAGGGAAGCCAAGTGCCAATTTTCCACTTAGTGTGAAACTGCAAAAAAAAAAAGGCACTGGGCTTCGTGTCAATGAGTCTGAGCTTCAATTCCATATATGCTTGTACTATTAACTGATGTGATATAATAATAATAACAATAAATACACTCGGTCCCGGTGTTGGAACTCTTGGGTTATTTTTCGCTCAATTCTTCAATCTCCTTCTGAGAAGAAAACTAAAATTATCTCAGTTGTACACAGGAAGAAATTGACCCCAAGGTCTAGTCCTGGCCCAAAGCCACACAGCTGGTGAGATGGGACTCAGGCCCAAAGGCCGTGCTCCTGACCACTGAGCTATCCCATCCTCACACAGCTCCCCGGGTGCCCCTGCTCAGCCCACAGAGCTGCCCTGGGGCTGTAATTACATAGCTGTGGGAACATCTGGAAAAACAGAAAACAAACCCTGCCCCCTAACTAGAATTTGCAGTAGTTTCAGAAGAACAGAGAAGTGTGCCAAGACCCATGATTCTCTATAGTTTCCAGCCAGTTCCCATGACAACAGTCTATTATTATGGGATGGCCTGAAGGCCTGTGGAGCCAGGACCCTCTGTAGTGAAATATCACTTAATATAACAGGTTGATCAACCAAGTCCTTAATAGCTTTTCTTGTTCATGGGGATTGTTGCTGTGGTACCATTTACTGGCCAAATTTTACCTCTATGAACACAGCTGCTTAGTTGCTCAGTCATGTCCAACTCTTTGGGACCCCATGGACAGTAGCCCACCAGGCTCCTCTGTCTACGGAATTCTCCAGGCAAGAATACTGGAATGGGTTGCCACTGCCTTCTCAGGGGATCTTCCCAACCCAGGGATTGAATCTGCGTCTCCTGCATTCACAAGCGGGTTCTTTACCCACTGAACCACCGGGGAAGCCACGAAAACCGCTAACGTTACCCAATTTAGAAAGCATTTTAGTTTCATTTACTTGGTCTAATTAGCACTAATGGAGGCTTGCTGGTATACTGTGAAGGACAAGTGGCCTGCTTTCACACCAAAAGGACCCACAATTATCAGTGCACCCTCACGGATGTTCCTTCAGCTCTCTAAGCCTCAGTTTTCTCATCTATGAAGTGGGAGAGTAACACCCGCCTTGTGGGCTGCTGAGAGGCTAAGACGGGACCAAGCATGGGAAGAGCTCATCAGCACAGAGCCAGGCCCAGAACACATGGTAGGCAACAGGCATCTGCTCCTGTCCTTTCTTTACTGCATTTCGGCAGGTTCTCTCAAACAGGAGAACTTAAATCGGGGTCAGGCAAACGGATTTCTTGCCTCAGGGAGAATACTGCTCCAAACAAAGACATGTACTGACGAACAAAAGAGACTCTTAAACTTCACCTATTTGGCTCCGATTTTCCAGTCTATCCACAGGCATCAGAATAGAGATGCAAAAATATCCAAATATTAAAATTTCAAGGACAAAATTATACAGAGCAACACTACACACACACAGATACACACATACAAGTCTACGTAGTACACCTGGAACACAGTAGAGTGGGGGTGGAAGTGCTTCTGAGCAGGGGGAGGCCTTGGAAAGCAGCAGGAAAGGCTGTCCAGGGATGCCCGCGCTGCTCAGGATCTCTATTATGGAAGTGCTCAGATGATAAAGATTCTTCTTCCTAACGGCCTCGGCTTTGCTCTTCCTCTGTGTACAGCACACGGTAAAAAATGGATGAATTAAGTGTGTCTGAAAGGAGGTTCTGAGACATTTATTTTTGCCACGCAGCCCTGGGTGGACAGGTCAGGCCAGGTGTCCGTGTGGGTAAGCTGGAGGGGGACCACCAGGGCTGAGCACGGAGCGCTGCTGCCTCCAGACTCTTTCTGGCTGGGGACGAGCCCTCCTTTTGGGGAGCCTGCTGCCACCTGGCAGACACCCAGGATGGATGGGGGCCCATTAACTGGACGGGCCAGCAAATGCATCCAGAAGCAAAGAGAGAGAAACGCCAGCAAGATGTGGCCTCGTCTAATGTTCATGGTCCCGAAAACACACACTTTACTCGCCAGTGGCAGGAACTGCCCAGTTCTCAGAGTCGCTGCCTCCCCACACCAGGAGATGAGTCATATCTGTGAGCAGCAAGCACAGTCAACAATGAAACTCACCTGGCCTCCCCCTCGTCTCCCTTTAAAACAATCATCCTTTGTCAGAACAGACAAAATGTCTTCCATCTTCATCTCAGAAACGCTGTAAAAAGAAGGACATATAGAGGTAAGCTTTCCATTCTTCCAAAAACATTATTCTATCAACTGTGATGCATAACACTGGCCTCTCTTCCGGCTAATCAGAAATAAAGGAGAAGTGATGCTTGGTCATGGGAAAGGGAATGTTTTCCTAACCTTCCAGGAATTCAGAAGGAAGAGGACTCTATGGTATTAGAAGGACAGAAGGGGTGACATCGCCACCAATTCTCATCCTCTCGGATACATGTACAGAGGCTACGTTTACAATCTCCTTTATGGGGATCACATCATTATTTCTTAACAGATCTGGAAAACTACATAGGTCTGCTTATTGACATATTATTACCTGGACTTGAGCAGAAGGCAACAAGCCAAAAAAACATTAAGGTGGCTGAAGACCCTTAACAGTGGGGTAAACAAACACCTGAGTGAAAGTAAACAGCTGACCAATGTCTCCCACTGACAGCAGCAGAACTCCATCCTAATCCACCCTGGGGGACCTTCCTGTGACCTCCCTGGCTCCTCGTGGCTCCCATTCACAGGGGAAGCCTGAGTTCTGGATGAGATCTCCAAGCAGCTTCTTGGGGGAGTCTGGACAGCACACTGTCCCCCTTGGCTCTGGAAGGCCCCAGCCTTTGCCCTGGGGAAGGGCACACATCAGAGTCCTGAGGCAGAGACAAGGAGAACAGACTTCCCAGGGAGGAAGGGAGAGGGAAAGAGGAGTTCTAGGGCAGGAAAACAGATTCTAAAAAGGTAAATGACTTTCGGGACTTCCCTGGTGGTCCAGTGGTTAAGAATCCACCTCCCTCCGATGCAGGGGACGTGGGTTCGATCCCTGGTCAAGGAACAAAGATCCCACACGCCACAGGGCAATTCAGCCCTGGGGCCACAACTAAAGAAGTCCCTGTGAGGCGCAGAGAAAAGCCTGCGTGCCACAATGACTCAGCGCAGCCAAAAAAAAAAAAAAAAAAGGAAAAACCGCTTTTCTTGTATGTTGTTTTTTCAAAATGTAACAGCAAATTAGAATGTGAATGGCAACCTCTTCTGAGGGAGAAGACAACCCCCATTCCCTCCCCCAAAGGTGACTCTGACAAAGCTATGAATGAACACGTCACGTCTCTGACAGCGATGTACCTGCGCTGTGTCACTGCTTTCCCGAAACGCCCTCAGTCCCCAGCCCGCACCGCTCCTTCTCGGCTGCCAGATTCAGGACATCTTTTCACGGCAGTTAAGACTCAACCCAAGAAGGCGAGGTACATGCGGAGAGGGTAGGAGCTGGAGAAACTGTTCATAGTTTCCTGGAAAATCTATTTTTTCATGTGGGAGAAAAATGTTATGGGTATTGAATTTGCCTCTTACTTATGCCTGCAAAGCTGGAGCAAAGTAAAAACCAGAGCCCAGTCCCGTCTTTCCCTTTGTCCAGCTGCCTTGCCTCTATTAAAAAAAAAGAAGAGGAAGAAAACAAAAGGGAAAGCAATGTAAAAACTTGGGGTCAGATCCTGAAGTGAGAAGAAGGAAGGCAGGTACAGTGTCGTTCACCGCCAGGGATACAGAGAACAATAATGCCAGAGGAAGGGGCAGTTTCCTCAGGTGCGTGGGAGTGCTGTCGTGCAGCCGGCACCGCGCGTGGGCTGTGGTGGGGCACTGTTTCCCTGAGGTGAGCAGGAGCTGGGGCTGGCCCACAGAGATTTACAGTTTAAAAGGGCCTCCTCCTTGTCTAAGACGCCACTACTTCTGAGGAACAAAGCCAATCTATTTTGCCTATGTATGGTTCTATCAACAGACCTGAGTCACCCCCACCTGGCTATGGAGAGAGAGCGGGAACAGATTCAAGGAACTGTCTTTCTTAAGCCTGATCTAAGAGACATGCATTTTGAGGAGGTTTTCCCATTTTAATAAACCTACAGTGACTTTCATTAGAAAAACATTTTAAGGAGAAGTGGGGAAAAGTGAAGAAGTTGGCAAAAACCAAGAAGTCACAAGGATGCAGAGACAAAGCTCTGAGTATGCACTCAGAGGCGGCATGGCCCGGGTCTCTCGCTCCCTCTGCTGAAGTACACTGTCCGGGCTGGTTCAGCGGCGCTAGGCGCATGGAGGTGGGTGGCAGTTCGCTGTGATGGCCCTTGCTGCCGCCTGCCTTCCTGAATCTTCCCTGTAACTCATCAGCCAGCATCCCACCGCCTGGCTCTCAGGTCCTCAGACACCAGATAGGCACATACTCCTTCTTCTTCCTGTTTTTTGGATGTTTACATGTGTACCTTTTGGATTTCAAAAATCTTCAAGTCTGCCTTTTCCCACAGCACACTTTGGAATGACTTGTTAGATTTAATTTTACTGTATGAAATCAAAGAAACAGTCTGCATACACTTCCCCCGCAGACAGCCCTGCCTTGAACGGAAACCGGCATGTGTAACAACGCTCGGCAGTACCGCGGCAGCAGACCTGGTCACACTCAGGGTGACCAGAGCTCACCCACAAAGTAGCCAGGGGTAGCCAAAGTAGTAGTCTTTTCTCACAAGAGAAAAGACGCACGCCTTACTGAAACAAACAAAAACACTCTTTGGCCTGACAGAGTAAGAGATGAGATGAGAGAACTGAGAGGAAAGCTCCAGCTTTTACTCGGACCCTCCTGACATGACCCCCCGGACCCATCAGAGCAGGCCCCGCCCTCCCCAACCCTGAAGGGTGGGGAGCGTGGTTTCTGAGGAAGCTGCACCCCATGAACCACCACACCAGCAACCGCAACAGTGCTGGGAGTGCTGCAGTTGGCTGAGGCGCAGGGCGGGGAGTGGGGTGCTCCCCGTGGGGACAGCCACGCAGAGTTCTCCCGTCCGAGCGGGCAGCCGGGGCATGTCAGTGCAGATGGCAAGGCGATTGCGTTCCCAGCTCTGCACTTCAAGGGGAAAAGCCTTGTTACGTAAAACACAGGCTGGGTGAGGAAGCCACCCAGAAACGCAACCCTCCAGTTAGCTACGCTGTGCACCACGTCACCGCGTGATGTCACAGCAGCCGGCCACTCTCGTGCCCAGTGTGCACTGGGCCGCCAGCCTGCGTTCCGAACATGCTCTTGGCATCACTGTGCTTTGAGCAGAGGAAACGCGTGAACCTATGTAGATGAGTGTGAGTTTTTCACACATGCCTTTTGAAGCCCATTTTGAGGGCCTATTACTGCAGGTGTTGGAGATTTTACAGAAAACGTGACAAAACCACCTCATCTCTGGGGCCCAGGTCAACACTCCCTGCTTTCATCAGAACTGCCTGGCCAGCTTGAGCTGCTGCCCTCCGTCTTTGTCCTTGCTTGGGGAGATCGGGGTTGGATGGAAGCCCCCGGCCCAGGTTCCAAGCTGCCGAGCCCTGTGGGGTCCCCAGCCCAGGTGGAGGGAGTGGGGACTGGGGCTTCACACTGGGGGATGTGAGACACTGCCATCTGACTGGGCGCCCTTGCCCACAAACGTGGGGTGCACAATAATTCACCCGCTAGGAACGGTTTCCTCCCTCGGCGTACTTTCCAGGAGGAGGGAAAGTGATGAATCCAAAGCATCATTTTTCTCACAGATAAATCACCTCTAAAGGTCCAAAACGTTAATGAACTGCAAGAGACAAAACTCGATGACAGTAAGAGACCGCAGTGGAGCTGGCTGGGAGGGTGGTGCATACTCACTCCACGGCAAGAGCGAGGGAGTGCAGACCTCTCCCCAAAAGAGAGACGGACTGCAACCGCTCACTCCCTGACTCACAGCTGTCATGTGCTGGCGGCATGAAGGGTTTTAGTCTTTGCCACTGGCTATTCTGGGACTCAATGAGGGATCACAAGGGTTAATGGCTCTTCGTAGGCTTACAAGGCCCAGCCACTGTAAGAAGCGACAGAGAGTTAATTAGGAGAGATCAGCGGAAACCCCGTTCAGGTTTCTGACTCACTTGATTTTGTGAGAAGCCAACGAGTTGACATATTCTGCCTCCGAAGGAGCCAAGACGAGCAGGCTGCTCCCATGGCAGCCAATCCGGGCCGTCCTCCCGACCCGGTGGATGTACTCGGCAGGTGAAGACGGAGGATTGTACTAAAAGAGGGGCATGAAAAGGAAGGCATTCACAGATCAAGGGATTGCCATTAATTGGAAGTGCAATACCCCTCACCTGCCTCCAGGTATCCCAAGAATTAAATCCTGGTGCTATGGTTACCCCACCACCATCACAAGGAGAAGTCACTCAACCCTGAAACTCCCGGCTTCACTGGAAATAACAAGGCTCCGACATGCCAACGGGAACAGTGGCCAAGTTTCAGATAAACGAGACATCTTCCCGTCCCAATATCTCCTTTTTAATTTCACTTCTCCACAGGTCTCCTCGCTTTCCTATTTGCATCTTTTCACCGAGGTGACTGGGCAAGGTGAGAATGCAGGCAGGATGGCCGCACGACCTTGGCCTACTTCCTCGAGAGACAGAACAGCAGGGCTGCGGGCATGGAAGATGGCGCACAGGGTAGAGAGGGATCAGGTCCCAGCGCCTCGCCGCAGGGTCCCCAGTCCCTGTGAAGCGGGGCTGCAGGCGGATTCAGGGGCAGGTTCCCTTCCTAAGGGACACATGCTGCTCCTGCGGACAGCGTTCCTGGCCCGGGAGACAGGCAAATGCTCGAACTCGGCAGAACAGGCGTGCTCCCTGGCAGTAACTGGTCATCATCAGCGCTGACTGACCCTGCGCTCATTCTGCCCTTTTGTCCTCTGCTGCTACCCGACTCAAAGACCACGGGCCAAGATGACCACAGCGGCAGGCCAGGCATATTAAGCTAATCAACACCCACAATTACAAGGAGGCAGTCAATGATCAATTCTACGTGGCTCGTTTCCCACACATTAAAATCATCCTAGTTCACATCTGCCCTGTGGCCGGCAGGAGAGAAGACACAATGCCTCTGGTAGCAAAGTCGTCATGTGCGGTGAGCAGAGCAGATCTCTAGCCGGTGCCAATCCTGCAATTCCACTAAAATGTGAATAAACTATGACTCACGTAAACAGGGCATGTGTCCCCTAGCCCTCTCACAGAAGGGCTTAAAAATACCACTCTGCAGACTAACGAAAAGAAAAAACACAACTGAAACCACCAGGCTCCAGGGCTGACACCAGTACCCTCTGGCAAGGCGGCGAAGGCCGGAGGTGTGCGCTAAGATGCTGTCAGGCCTTAATTGCCCCCGCAGGTCAGCGTGCACCGGCAGCTCTCAGGACAGCTGAGCCACTGTCTTCCCAGGGGCCCAGTGGTTCCCATTATTTTCAGAGTGCTGAAACTCGGGGTGTGACACGCATTTGTCTGGGGGCTGGGGAGCCCGCCCCTCCTTCCCGCAGCTGTGCAGCCTGGAGGCTGAGCTGTGATGGTCAGGGGGGCTGGGGTAAGGAGAGACGGCAGGAGAATGGTGCAGATCAGGCTGGTGGCTGCCTAGGGACCAGGGCAACACCCAAGAGGATCTTAATAATTACTCTACTTCGAGCCAATGCATCTGCTCGTGATCATACATTCCGGCCTCAAGCCTGCACCATAAAAACGAGAGATGTTACCTGGACAATCCATGTGACTTGAGGGAGATCCAAGCCCCGAGCCGCAATATCCTTCAAAACAGAAAAGAACAAAAGAACATGGCTTAGGATGGAGTTTTCAACCTTTTTGGGGTCCTAGGCCCATTTGATGATCTAGTTCAAACACTGAGGGCTCATCCCTGGGAACGTGCACAGGCGTGCATACAACTTCAAGAATGCACTGTTGTCCACCTGTGGGTAAAATTCTGATTTAGGGATGAGTTCTACTGAACCTGCGGTGAGGCGGCCGCAACCCACTTCACTGCAAAACACCACCTGCATGCAGACCGGAGAACTGGAATGAGTCGTGGGCTGTTGTGTCGTGTTAGGAATTCAGAGAACTGCTGGCATGCTTTACATTTTATCAGAAACACCCCTTTATGGTGAACACAGTCATGGGTATTGCCTGGTCTTATTAGCAATGGAAAACTTTAGGGGGAAGACTTCCCTGGTGGTCCGGTGGTTAAGAATCTGCCTGGTATATGCCTGGTCTTATTAGCAATGCTGAACGATAATGTGCTTTGAGGCATAATTCTGGAAGGTCACCCCGAGATACGTCCTCATGAGGGTGAGCCCCAGAGTCACTGACCAAGGACGCTGCTCATGGGCCTTGGAGAGCGAGAAGGACCGAACGACGCTCCCTCTTCTGATAGGTGGTTACAATCAGAACACCAGCCAGAGATTTAACCAGACGGACACAAAGTACAAAAGCAATGGAGACTGCTCTTTTCCTTTGCGCTGGCCACCGTCTCAAGAGCAAAGACTCTGCTTGCTGGTATGTATGGCCACTCTGGCAGGGAGACTGGAAAATGGGAATCTTTCCGTCTTTGGCAGTAAACACACAGCCAGCATCCACCTCCAAGGGCGAGACATACCAAGAGCAGCCCCAGGCAGCAGGCTCTGAGCACTCGCGGTACATGAGAACACTGTACCTGCGTTATCTTAACTCATCGTCAAAATAATGCCTCAAAACAGAGGGGAACCAAGATTCAGAGAGGTTAAGGAACTTGTCCAGGGACACACAGCCAACAAGCAGAGGGCAGCCCGCCCACCCAGGTCTGCTCTTTTCTAAGACCAAATTACACTGCACGGTTCCGCCATCAAAGACGACGCTGTGTCCCTTGTACGCGGTGGGAATGCAAAATACTATGGCAAGGAATCTGGGGATAGCCAGAAAAATTACACACGCAGTTGCTCTCTAACCCAAAGCGATCTCCCCTCTAGAAATCCATCCCAAAGGTACACTGGTGAAAATGTAAATGACTAATGCACAAGGCTCTTCATTTCGCACTGCTTATGACTGCAGGTCTGGTGAACACCCCAGTGTCCAGCAGGAGACAGGCTGAATAAAACATGGCAATAACCACCACACTGTTAGAACAGAGCAACAGAACACAGCTTCAAAAAGAGGGAGGCGCCTCTGCACTGACATGGAGATCATTGAGGCCATATTTTGAGTGCAAATAGTATGCTTTTGCATAAGGAGTGGAGAAAATACAAATATACTGGGCTCATATTTCAAAAGGAAATACTGGAGGGGAAAACCCCAAAGCTTATAAAAATAGTGAGCTAAAGGGAAAAGAAGAGAACAGGGGGGAGGGGACCGGGATGGGTCCTGTACGCCTTTAAGGCCCTTATAATTCTAACCCTGAGACCATGTTTCAATGCAATTAAAAAGGAAGACAACCTGCTGTCACGCAACAGGAAGGACAGAGTGTCACCCATGACACATTCTTGCCAAAACACAAACAAAATCCTAAGACTGTAATCTAAACGAATGTCCACACCTACTGCGGGGAGGGAAGAACAAGGCAAACAGCACCTTAAGGACACAACTAGCCAAATCCGGGATGCAGGGTATTTATTCTAAAGAATAACAGTCTTTCTTCAGCTAAAAAGTCCAGGGCAAAAAAAGGAGGGTAATAAAAATAGAAAACTTTAGGGGGAAGACTTCCCTGGTGGTCCGGTGGTTAAGAATCTGCCTTACAACGCAGGGGACACAGGTTCAATCCCTGGTCCAGGAACTAAGATCCCACATCCCATGGGGCAACTAGCCTGCAGGCCACAAACAGAGAGTCTGTGTCCTGCAAAGATTCTATGTGCTGCAACTAAGACAGGGCTGACGCACCCAAAGAAATACATAGAAGACATTAGGCAGATGGATAAATGGATAGACAGACTGACATTCCAAGAACCGACACCTGGAAGGAGGTTCACCAAACTGTCAGCTGTGGTTATCCCCAGGTCCAGAGGCTTGGGGGCATTATAGGCTATCCACTCCAGTATACTTGGGCTTCCCTGGTGACTCAGCTGGTAAAGAATCCACCTGCAATGCAAGAGACCTAGGTTTGATCCCTGAGTTGAGAAGATCCCCTGGAGAAGGGAACAGTTACCCACTCCAGTATTTTGGCCTGGAGAATCCCATGGACTATATAGACCATGGGTTGCAAAGAGCTGGACATGACTGAGCGACTTTCACTTTCACTTTCTGCAGTTTCCTGTGTCCTTTGCTTCATTTTTCTTTTGACAATGAATGTATATTAACCCCCCCATTTTTATTTTAGAAAGATTTAAACCTACAAAAAACCGAAAGAATAGTACCATTAACACTTGTCAACCCTTCCTCCCGATTCTCCAACTGCTAAACTGTCACATCTGTTTTTTTCCTCTCTGTACAGTCACATTTTTCAGAACCTCCCGAAAGGAAGTTGCAAATATGATGACATCTCGCCCCTCATACTTCAGCACAGATCGCCTCAGTAAAATGACATTCTCCTACCAGTCACAACACTCTGGGCACACCTACAAAACTTTAAATAATTTTATTTTCTAATAATCAGTCCATTTCAAGTTTCACCAACTGTACCTGAGATGACTTTTATAATAGGTCAGTGAAAAAGTATTGTGATTTTAAGTCATTGTAACTAGGCTCAAACGTATCTTTATTAATCAAAACAGGAACCACTGCAATCGACACATTTTTGCCAGCGAGAAATAAGTTTACTCCTGTAGTGTAAAAATTCGTGCTTCATGATTCAACAAACTCTTGGAAAGCATTTTCTGCCTTCTGTTGGTTGTGGAAGTGTTTTCCCTGCAAAAACTTTTTGAAATGCTTGAAGAAGTGGTAGGCGGTTGCCAAGAGGTCAGGTGAACATGGCGGACGAGGCGAAACTTCGTAGTCCCATTTGTTCAACTCTTGCAGTGTTGGCTGTGTGGCGTGTGGGCGGACATTATTGCAGAGAACTGGCCCCTTCTTGTTGACCCGTGCTGACTGCAGGTTCGGCAGTTTTCTAGACATCTTACCGATTCGCTGAGCACACTTCTCAGATGGAATGGTTTCACTGGGATTCAGAAAGTTGTCGATCAGACTAGTAACAGACCAACAAACAGTGACCAGGACCTTTTTTCAGTGCAAGTTTGGCTTTGGGAAGTGCTTTGGAGCTTTCTCTCTGTCCAACCACTGAGCTGGTTGTCACTGGTTGTCATGTAAAATCCACTTTTCGTCATATGTCAGAATCCAATTGAGAAATGGGTCACTGCTGTTGCATACAGGAAGAGATGACGACACTTCGGAATGATTACTTTTTTTGATTTGGGGTTAGCTCATGAGGGACCCACTTATCAAGCATTTTCATCTTTCTAATTTGCTTCAAATGCCTAATGACCGTAGAATGGTCGACAGTGAGTTGTCCCACAATTTCTTGTGTAGTTGTAAGAGGATCAGCTTCGAAGATCCTCTCAATTGGTCGTTTTCAACTTCTGATGGCCAGCCACTATGCTCATCTTCAAGGCTCTCGTTTCCTTTGCAGAATCCTGAACCACCACCACACTGTACATTAGTTAGCAGTTCCTTGGCCAAATTGAACTTGAATTAAGAAAACTGCTTGAATTTGCTTTTTGTCTAACAACATCACCCTAGTCTAAAATAAATATAAAATACACAGCAAGTAGTATCATTAGCAAAAAAAACATAAAGTGAGAAATGCACATTAAAATGATGTATAACATTACCACATTTACTTAAGAATGCATCCCAATATCAAACAACGAAGTTCAACAATGCAAAACCGCAATTACTTTTGCACCAACCTTAACAGTTTTCCTTCCCTAACCCTGGACTAAAGCCTAGATCACTGTGTTCTATTTTTATTACAGCCATCTAGCCTTCCTAATTGTACTGTTCATGGGGTTCTCGCAGCAAGAATACTGGGGTGGTTTCCCATTTCCTCCTCCAGTGGACCACACTGTTTAAGAACTCTCCACTACGACCTGTCCGTCTTGGGGCGCCCTGCATGGCATGGTTCAGAGCTTCACTGAGTTATGTAAGCCCCTTCGCCACGACAAGGCTGATCCATAAGAGGGGAGCAGAGGATGAGACAGTCAGATAGCATCACCAGCTCAATGGACATGAACGTGAGCAAATTCCAGGAGATAGTGGAGGACAGGGAAGCCTGGTGTGCTGCAGTCCATGGGGTCACAAAGAGTCGTGCACGACTTAGCGACTAAACAACAGCCTTCCTTAACCTAGAATGGTGTATCCCTGCCCTTAACATTTACTTTTTTAATATATTAACAGTTTTTGAGGAGTCCAACTGTCTGGAGGCACATCCCAGAATCTGGAGTTTTTCTGACTCCTTGTGGCAAGATTCAGGTAGAGCGTCCTGGCAGAAGGACACCACCAGGGTGGGGTGTGCTGCCCAGCACGTGACCTCAGGAGACACAGTCTCTCCTGTGTGGGGAAGCTGGGCTCAGTCGCCGGAGCAGGTGGCGGCCACCCTCGCCCTCCCTCAAGGAGGGCCCTTTCTCCTTGTGATGAGTGAGGGAAACCCTGAGACTGATTCCCAGAACCTTCTGCCCAGTGGGATTCGCATCTGTCGAGGCTGCTTGCCTCTATCAGTTGATACCCTGATGGCTACCAGATGAGGGCTTTCTAAGCCTATGACCGCTTCCATTTCATAACTGGCACCCTTCTGTAAAGGACAGCTTTTCTGCCTCTCCCCTCACTTTTCAGTATCATTAAGGATTTATTTGTATATAAAGCAGCTTTTACTGTTTTTTGGCCACACCATATGGCATGTGGGATTTTAGTTCCCCGACAGGGACTGAACCTGCACCTCCTGCACTGGATGGGTAGTCTTCACCACTGGATCACCAAGGACATCCCTATAAAGTTTCTTAAAAAAACAACAACAACTCAATGCAAAGTTCTGCAAGAACCACATTAAAACACCACTCCCGGATCTTCCAGGGTCAGAGCAGGACCCGAGGAAGACACTACCCGTCACCTGAGCACGCCAGAACGACTACCAGTGGGCAGGTCAGGGTGGGCTGCCTTCTCGCTGATTAAATCCCACCTGGATTGCAGGTCCCCTCTGAACGGTGGCAAGACGCTGCGTTTGTGGGTGTTACGTAGACATTTCATGTAGTAGAAGTGTGTCAACCACCCAGGAAGTGTTTCCTGACAGCTCCCAGGTGCCCTGAAAGCTGAAGGCGGATGTTCCGGGGCCGATGCCTCTGAGAACACAACTCAGAGTGTTCTTGACACAAACCAGTCACTGTCTTTAGAGAAACTGTCAGGCTCTTAAATCTGCAAAGCTCTCGTGAAGAAATGATTTATTTCATTTAGGCGCTCTGCAGTGGGAGAGGCATGGCGACAACGGCTGTCTGAGATTTAAAGACAGGCTTTGTAAAAAATTTAGTACTCATTGGTTTAGTAAATCCAACTAAAGAACACAGATGGAACTCTCACACAGCATGTGATGTTCAGGAAAATCACTCCAAGCACAAACACACTGAATCAGTGAGTCGGGGGGCTCGGCAGCCACCGCCATCAGACCATTCATGGTTTTCCCACTCAGGCTGGGAGAGCCAGCCCAGGACTCCAGGCTGAGAGTCTCCCACTTCCCACGACTCCTGGTGTTGGGGAGGGATCACCTCACAGCCAGCCACTGCTTGGACTCAACCCTGCTGTTTCCTTCAGCAATTCTTGGCAGTCTCGGCTGGGGCTACACTGAGGGTGGGAGGGAGGAACATGAAGAACTGGACTCCAGGACAACTGAGGCAGCCATCCAATCTGGGCAAGTCAACTCTGCTCTCCGAGCCTCAGTTTACCCACCTATAAAATGGCTGCAATTGATTTATCTCCCCAGGTTGCTATGACGATCCAATGAGACAGTGGACGTGAAAAGTGTCTTGAGAATCACTGATCTGAGTGTTCTGGCTGGTGATGAAGTAGAAACGGGCATGCAGGCAATGAGGTGGGACTGTCAAAGCTTCTGGGTTCTCTTCCCCACTCACAGCCCGTCACCCTACGCAGGCAGAGGACTGAAGAGGAGGGGGAGACGGCTCCATCCTCCCGGATGCTGTGGCAGGACCAGACCAGAGGACTCTGACCTGCACAAGACGCGGCCAAGACTCAGTTCCGTGCCCACCCTCAGAACTTACGATCCAACCCGCCTGTATTCCTTTAACCTAATTCAGATGAAAGAACTCACTAAAGTCAGTTCTGAAAGACACTCGCGGGCGAGGCCTTGAAGGCCGTGGGCTGACAATTGGCTGCCTCCACGAGACCGAGGGGTACAGATGGAAGGCAGCTTGCTCAGGTGCCAGCCTGTCAGTTGGATTAAAATGACTCATTTATTTACCCAAGAACCTCACAAAGTGCTTTTACTAACAGGGAGAGGGGGCCTGTGGCTCTCTGAGCAAGGGACGCAGCAAATTCGCCTCTGCCGCCTTCCCGGCCTGCCAGAAGTCATTACTGCCGTGTGTGGAAAGCCATCAGCGGGGTCCGGGCCCCCGTCGTCCGGGTGACAGATTGGGCTGCGTAATCAGAGGGGGAAGGAGAGCGCGCAGAAGCTGTCAGAGGCGCGAGAGCTTGGCTGGAGCCGCCAGAAACCTGGCAACATGAGTTAGCGTAACTGAGTCAACAGCCGACCGTCTCCAAATGATCTCGCCATGAACAGGGATGAAATACGAGCGGAAAAAATAAATTTCACCTAAAAGGCATAGGCCAGAGAAAACCCAGAAAGTCTCCATTTCTTAGGGGCAGTGAAGGGACATTCTTGGGACGTGTAGAAGCATCCTTTGTCTCCTGGCCACCTGGCACTGCGGAAATTCCCCAGGAGGAAAGGAAATTAAGAAGTGCAGAGACCTAATGGTGTGATTCAAGCAAAAAAAGAGAACGCGAGCAGGTGAAGGAGAGCAGCACGGGCGCTTTAGGTCTCTTCTGAAACATAAGGCCTGTGCGGGCAACCACACACATTCCAAGAGGCTCAGCCAGCAGACGCGGGCGGAGCAGGAAGGGCCCGTCCTTGCCGGGGGGCCACAGCACTGGGCACCACCAGGGACAACCAAGGAGGGCCGCCTGCCAGCCCTAAGGCCAGAAGGAACTGGAGACGCCACACTGAAGCCACTTACTGGGGTTTCTCTTTCCCAACCGCTCGATTTAACAGTGATGTTCAAAACCTCTGGCTTTGCCTGAGTGCTTCACTATGAGCCAAAGGAATTAGCATGAAGATAAGCCCATCTCCTCTGTCTGGTTCTTCTGATTTCTTAATTTCATTGAGGAAAGTGGGCTCTGAACTTTCAAATGACTCCTTCCTGCTAGTACTTTGCTCCCTCCTTACCTTGGTTTCTTTAGATCCAGTTTTCTAGAAAAAGCTGGAAAATTACACAGAATTACATTCCAAGTATGTAAGAACTCTTCTTTCCCAGATTGGTCTCTCCTGCCCAAGTATCCTTTCACCTCTGCCCAGACTCCACGCCACTGCGGTCACATGTGCACCGAGAACTCATGTTATATAGTCATATATCAGGTCCTGAAAGACTTCATGAAATTAAGGTAGTCCTTGCTTTTAAGATGTTTATAGTTAAACACACAGACACGCACACCCTTAACTTCCTTCACCACAGAAAAAATACAATGGAGGGGAATGGGGAGCAGGAAGGTACTTTCTAGAAGAAAAGGAAATAGCAGAAATGTGAACTTTTGTGTGCTTACACCACAATTCCCAATTTCCCACACAAGACATTCAGCCTTCTGGCCTTGTTAAAAGAATCTTGGGAAAAATCAAAATGGCAAAAGAGACGGTACAAAGGCAGAAAGTCTCCACGCAACAGTTAACAACGTGGGTTCCCTTCATGCGAAGACATGAGTCTCCATCTGCCTCGTCCTGTGGCCCCACTGCTCATTAGCACCCAGGAGGCTCCCGGAGAGCAGTCAGAGCGTGGTGAGCAACAGACTGCTGCCAGAGATGCAGTGACAACGCCTCCCCAACCCAGGCACCACCGATAACAGCCTGCGAGTCTCAGACGCCCCAAGTTTCGGGCCACAGCGACCACATGCGGCAGAAGGAGGAGGAAGACCGAGCAGAAATGAAGAACTTCGTATCATCAGGGACCTGGGCTGGCATCCTGGCTTAGAAATGGAGGGAAACGAGCCCCCACCCGGCTCTCTTCCAGTCATTTCTTCAAGCAGAATAAAGAAGAGACTGGCAGAGGCTCAGCATACTAGACGCGACCTAGACCAGCAAATGAACACTCAGGGGCTTAGAGAAATCAGATGATGGCAAGAGGGTGCTTTTCACATGGCACCGGGGCCTGGTAGGGGGCAGAGGTGGGGGGCGCCGCATGTTGCCAAGTCAGGAGTACTCATCATCTAGCTGACATCACCTGCTTGCAGGCAGCAGCCAGGCTGAACCAGGAAAGCCATCAAGTGCTCTTGACCCCACCAAGAGCTGCATTTCAGAAAATGATCTTTGCTTCCATGGAGCTACTAGAAAAAGACAAAAACCAAAAACTGAACTTCAAATACCTGAAGTTTTCTTTGAGACTTGGAGCTCACCCACATCTGTGAAATACACAGTCGCATTTGCTTACCTTGGGAGACTTGACAATTCCCCACCAGGGACATTTCCAGCATCGTAAGGGTCAAAGAAAGCACTTTGTTCCGGTCCTAACCCAAACTCCAACACAAGGGCTCCTGCTGCCTTCTGTTTCAACATAGGTGATCTCCAACGCTCATTCTTCAGAAAACACCATGGACATGAAAAAGTAAACTGATTCCCAATGAGCACTTTAAAAAAAAGATGTCATAAACAATCCTTTATAGGAATGTTTACGAGAATCCCATGGGTAAAACTGAATTTTTATTTTATTATTTTTTTATTGAGGTACGGTTGACTTACAATGTTGTATTAGTTTCTGGTGTAGAGCAAAGTAATTCAGTTTATGTGTGTGTGTGTCTGTATATACACACACATATTCTTTTTTGTATTATTTTCCATTGTCGTTTATTTCAGGAAACTGAATATAGTTCCCTATGCTATATAGTTAAGAGCCTGTTGTCCATCTGTTTTACATATACAGTTTGTATCTGCTAATCCCAAACTATTTTATCCCTCCCTCATTCCCTTTTGATAACCGTAAGTTTGTTTTCTATTTCTGTGAGTCCGTCTCTGTTTTATAAATGAGTTCATTTGTACAGTACTTTAGATCCCACATTTAAGTGATACCATTTGATATCTGTCTTCGCAGTCCAGTCTGCCTATTTCACTCAAAATGGTCATCTCTAGGCCCACCCACGTTGCTGCAAATGCATGATTCCATTCTGTTATGGCTGAGTAGTATTCCCTAGTGAACAAGTATACTAATGTCAGCCTCAGTCTTTAGACGAAGATATGTATCAGTGGTTCTCAACACTGATCCCCAAGTATCCACCCATTTAACCCACAAATATCGGTGCCTACTGCACACTGCTCTGTGCCAGGCGCTGGGACAGGACTGCAAACAGCACACAGCCCCCAGCTTCATAAGCTTGGGGTTCGGTGGGAAGACACCGAGGCCAGCTGGGAGGAGCATCACTGAGAAACGCAGGCTGCCCTGGCAGTGTCTCATGGGGAAGCACGGGGGCTTCTGTTTCCAGAAAAAATGACAATGAAGCTGAGACCTAAGAACGGGTGAGTCTAAGTCAGGGTGGGGTGTCCCAGAAGGAGGGAATTCATGTACTAGAGCCCTTAGGCCAGAAGGAGCCGAGAGAGGGGCCTGTTTGGCTGAAGGATGCGGCATAAGGGGAAAGTGGGGACAGAAGGGACAGGAAGGGGTCAGGCTCCAGAAGTGTCAACGGACATAGGATTCTTAACAAATTTCTGTGTCAAGTAGACTGTCTGGACTTATCTTCTCTTTACTCTGGACATGTAAAGATGGTTTAGGATAAACACAAGCATCTGACTTGATGGGGGTCATAAAGACAAGGGCTACTTGGCCAGACTCAGACCTCCTTTGCAGGCAAGTGTTCCAGCAGTCGCTGCTCTAAGATCTGAATCACCAGGGCCAGCAGAAACACTGCTGGGCACACACACATGCGCGCGCGCACACACACACACACACACGCGTGTGCACTTGAGAATCGTCAGCAGGTGACCAGGCAGGCCTGTCTTGTAGATGATCGTATGTACATACACACAAGTAACAAAGTTATACTCACTCATAAACTCTCAATTTAGAAAGAAAACCATCTCTATTACCTTCAAAACTAAATAGAAAACAAGGGTCCCTTCAAAAGTAACTGTATTAAGTGAGCCCTAAAGAGGCCTTCCAAGAGCCAACTGTCTTTGTTTCTACCTCGCACTTGTTGACGGGGTTACTAAATCCACGGTGAGATTTCATTACTGCATAGATACGGATTTCTTAAACAACCGCTGGGGATTAAGTTATATCTTCTGAGATGGAACACATGGGGAAGGCATTTTAATCTTGGGAGCGAGCAGCACCTTTGGTGAAGTGAGTCCCTGGAGAAGCGGGCACATTGAAAGTGTGTTTCCAAGCTTGAAAGAGCGCAAGAGATGTGCAGGAAAAAGGTCAGAGCGGTACCGGAGAGGCCGACTAACCACAATCGTCAAGACCGAGGCCGAGTGAAATGGCTCTGAAAACTGTAGGGCAAATGGTAGGTTTAAACAAGAGCACACAGAATCTGTCCAAGCGTGTCTAGTTTCCTTTAAGAAAAGGTGAGCAGAGGCAAGCAGAGTGATTTTGTTGTGAAAAAGCTTTCTCAGCTCTAATTACTCCCGATAGCTGTAATTTACAAGTTCTTGGTGGATAGAAATCACCAAGATTCACACATTTTCAGACCAACAGCTGCCACCATTAGTGAGCAAATCGCCAAGTCTTCTGGGCAGTGGCAGCCCGCCACCCGTGGCAGCGGGGTGACAAACCAGGAGGGCAAGGAGACCAGCACGGCCAGTGGCCCCCGGGAACCCTGCTCCCTGTAGGGCGCTGACTGCAAGGCAAACCGTCCAGAGACAAAAGATTGCAACCACCACCACCACCATCAATTTCCAACCTTCCCATGGAGCACAGAGCGATACATACCGTGCAAAAAAGAATGCCTGTTTTGGAATGCGTGAAATCTTGAAACACTGCTGTTCTTTCCTACAAAAACAAGAAAAAATAGGGTCTTTATAACTCAGCTCAATGCCAGCTAGGTGGTGGGCTTAGATTCTCACAAGTCTCCCGACGTCCTACTACTGTAACCACTTCTAGGCACAGAAAGGTTTTGCCGAGGAAGAGGAAGAAGTGGATTCTTCATATCATCCAACAAGACCCTGTTCCTACAGCACTAGGCTTCTTCCAGACAGAGGCAAATAATGGAGAGCAGCACGTTTCATTAAGATAATGCAGGGAGGGGGCACACCCTCCAGAGACGGCCAACACCAAGAATAGGGGTGCCGAAGGCAAGTGCCTGCCCTTGGGGGTCCCAACTCAGAATTTATTCTAACACCTTTTCTAGAGGTGGTCTGGAGGATGAACAGCAACCAACCTTTCCTATAGAGCCATTTTTTTAAAATTTATTTTTAAAATGATTGTAAAATTGTTAAGAACCATATGTCTTAACTGGAGAAAAATATTTCAAGTCAAAGGAAGGAAATGAAATCATCCCACCTCTTAAAGCAAACCGCACAGCTGGCAACCTCATGGGGCTCCCTCTGAGGGCTCCTACGGAGGGCTCCCAGGTGCCAGAGCTGGCCTGCGCTCTGCGAGCCTGAACGTGCCCGATCTGCGCAGGCACTGTCACCTGCCCCCAGGCCAGGGGGAGAAACTGAGGCGCAACAGGCTAAGGGACTTGCCTCCTAACGTGCATCCACTGTTAGCGAAGGGCTGAACTGGTTTCTGAACCCTGGGAGTTCATGGCTTCTCCGTGGAGTCAAAACCAAAAAAGTTCCTAAGAACCCATGAACACCTTAAAGGCAGGACATGCTGTATGCAGACATGGAGTAAGGAATACAATGACCAGACCCCTGAGGATTCAGCATGGCCATCAGGAGACAACTCCTTCAACAGCAGCCCCTCTGTGATGCTCGTAAAGCACTGAGTTGGCCACTCAGGGAGACCACACTGAGATCACGTGGAACAGTGGGCAGGGCAACTAGCCAGGAAGATGTGATGGGCCTGGTTTTAGCTTAGTCCTCGGGACAACACACTTCACTCGTGTTTACAAAACTAAATAGAGACCCTCCCTTCAACCTCCTGCCCATCTCACAGGGAGGGTGTGACGGCTAAACACCTAACAAACAGGACAACATGAATAAAATACTAGAAATTATTTAATGATGAAAAAATTACTTTTTCTCAAAGAGAAATAACAAGGATGGCCCCTGACATGTACTGAGCACTCGGTCTGCACTAACTCAGTGAACCGCCACAACTCCGGAAGTCTGTACAACTGTTCTCTCCACTTTTGAGGCCTGGACACCGAGCACAGAGAGGCCAGATCCTTCCCTGAGGTCACACAGCCAGTGAATGGCAGCCTGCCCCAGCGCACACAGCTGTAAACGCCCTGCTACCCTATGAGATGCACTGTCTGAAACACCCTAACTGCAAGTCCTAGATGCTCCTGAGCTCACATTCAGCTTCTTCTTTATCCTCACACCTCCTCTGAGGGATGACTCTGGAGAAAAGAGACCTAGAGGACTAGTAAACTGAGTTAAAAAACAAACCATAAATGGCATTACATTATGAAATCAACAAACTCAACTGAAATGGGGAACCTGGAGGTAAAACTCAAGAGTTTACAAAACTCATTAAGGCTGGACTATTCAGGACATTTGGCATAGTCTTATGTTAAGAAGCTGTGTCCTTGAGTGACCTTGAGTAACTTCATTTTTCTGAGCCTCCATTTCCTTAATTATTAAAACAAAAAAGCAATAACATAAACAGGGGCTAGACTTGACGGCCTTCTCTGGCTCCAAAAACGCTCGGACTTTCCTAAGGTGGCTCTAGCCAAACCATCCTCTGCTTTCGGGCTCTCCGTTTCCTCAGCCGCCTGGTAGCCTCTCCTCTAAGACAAGCTGGCTCCCTCTTCAAGGCCTGCCTGTCGCTCCTGCCACAGTTCCGGCAAGCTCACCTTGTCCTACATCCTGCTCGACTCCCCGAACGGCTGGCTCGGTGACCAGCTGCGGAATGAGAGTGAACGCAGCTCAGTACCTAACTACCCAAGATGAAGAGAGTGTTTCACCCTCCTTCCTGCTCAGAACCACTCGCCGCGCGGAGCCCCCGCAGCCCCTGGCGCCCGCGTCCTCTCTCGGCCCGAGTGCTCCGAGGGAAAGCTCTGCATCTTGTTGACAGTGACAGCAGTCACGCTCAGCAGTACCATATGGGAGCCACAATTTAGCTCCATTAATGCTCTTAATTTGAAGACATCAAGCCCTAATTACACACTGGGTACTAAAAAGGCAAAAGCCTTCCCTGGTGCCAGCTACTTAGTGGTGCTCTGTTGCCTTAACAGCTGGCGGGGGCAGAGTCCGGCCAAGCCGGCCCGCGCGCTCTCTCAGGTGGAAGAGACCCGCTCCTGGAGCACAAGTGAACAGGAACAAGGGGCTCCTCACCACCTCCGCCGGGAGAATGGCTGTGTCACCCGCTGTGGCCTCCAGGGGGTCGCCCACTTTAGCCACGCTCTTCCCTGGTCCAGCAGGGTCCCAGTCCGGGGAGGCCAGGGCTCACCTCTTGCTCCAGGGCGCTGTGCAGCCGCAGGAATTTTAACGGCATGGAGGTGGCTGGCAAACGCTCTGGGGCCAGGGCCCCTGAGTCGCTCAGCAGGGTCTGGAGGAAGAGGGTGTAGTGGAACTCCACCAGCTCGCAACTTGAGAAGAAGACAATCACCTTCTGGTCTCTCTCAAACTGCACGGACACAAAGGGGGGAAAACACCACCATGTATTTTTAAGATCAGGTGACACTAAAATGAATCTCTCTATAAAACACGTGGGCAGGCTGGCCCCGAACTGGAAACAGAGGTGACAGATGGCTTTGAATTATTTTTTAAAACAACACTGGTCTGCCACACTATTCATACAAAGAATGCAGGACAGGAAAATGACTTAGCTGCCACCTCAAACAGGCCTCCTGCATCTGAGAAAACAAATACGCTTCAGAGCTAAGCTGATGTGAGCTCGGCCTCCCTCACTCACTCAGGGCTTGCCACGCACAGCCCTCCTCATGGGGACCCTGAGATCGCAGGCAGTCTAGAAGCTGCACCCTCAAGCCCTTCCACGTACTATTTTTCCATGTACCAGAGAAAGTTATCACATGGATCCAGTAAACACACAAATAGGATGAGTCTCTAAAAACACGCACACAGACCCATGTAATCTGGCTCACATCCGGCATGCTTCAACCACGTGACGTCCCTGGTGTCAGTCTAGGACTGGTCTATGAGGCAGATCTCAAGTTGCACACAGTGAACCTTGAGTCCTTACTGCAATTCTAGAACCACTGACTGAGAAGAGCTCTGCTATGGCCTGCACTCGCCACCACGGTGGAGCTGGTAACTTCACGTGCATCTCAGTTCACTGCCCTCCATACCTGACGTAAACAATACTGTGGTCCTTTCAGGATCAGGTCAGGCCCAGCCCTCAGACCTACCTTGCACTTCTGCAGGATGAAGGCCGCCAGGCAGACGAGTCTCAGCTTGCTGGGGACCACCACCACATGCTGCTCGAGACCGGCTGGGATGGCGAAGCTGTCCAGCTCGTCAGTCGCCTGTGGAGGAGAAGCTTCGAGAGAGGCCTCGCTCTCTGGGCTCGACAGGTCGTGGCTCTCATCCAGGACGGAGATGCTGACAGGGTCGTGTAAACTGATGTCAGCTAGCCGCGCTACACCTTTGAGAGAAAGCGAGAAGAACAGCTGACAGGCGTGCGCTGTACAACCGCCACATCCGCAGACGCCGACACCACACATCCAGGCTTACTAAGAAATCCCTGATGGGTACCTCCAAACGCTAACACTCATCTGCCCCACTGTCAGTCTCCCAGGGATCCACCAATTTCTTCCCAGGGTCTAAAAACCCATATACACCACCAATGTCTCTAAACTCTGACCTGTGGAAGACCACTGCAACAGATGTCTGCCCATCACTCCCCAGAAAGGCTTCGGTGGTCAAGCAAATTATGGAAATCCTGATAAAAAGGTTTCCTGGGATTCTTTCACAGGGCTTCCCATGTTTACAGGCCTTGTCAGGACCTTTACTTGTGTGACTGTGCCCATGAACCTCCTAAGGGGTAGGAATGTGGCATTTCCCCCACTCTTTGAGCACAGAATCCCTTTTTCACGGATTCTCTCTCAGGTCACTGCTAGTTGGAACACACTCTGAGAACTGCTGGTAGGGCAGGCGGATGGCGTCTGATACACGTGCACTGGCTGGTAAACCAGGTCAAACAGGAACACGGGAGCTGAAGCGCCCTGCAGTGCTCTGCGTGCAGGGGATCCTGGTGGAGCCTCAGTGCTCCCATCTACGACAGAGAGCTAAGAAGCCCCATCTCACGAGGATGAAAAGACAGAAATGAGTTCACGGAATGTACTTTTCAGGTTTAATTTAAAAAGAGCCTTAAAAGTCCCAGCTGGGCTTCCCTGGTGGCTCAGTGGTAAAGAAACCACCTGCCAATGCAGATGTGGCTTCAGTCCCTGGGTTGGGAAGATCTCCTGGAGAAGGAAATGGCAACCCACTCCAGTATTCTTGCCTGGAAAATCCCAAGGACAGAGGAGCCTGACGGTCGCAAGAGTCAGACACGACTGAGCAACTAAACACCACCATAGTGTCTTTAGGAGAAAGTCAGGATGATGATACTTAGAAATGTGCTGGCAGAAAGGTCACCTCCTTCAGGACAGGAGCCCTGCCCTCAGTGGGCAGCACCCGCCATCACAACCTTTAGAGACCACCAGCCTCCTCCTACCTCCACACTGACGTGAGTGCCAGCAGCCTCTCCCTCCCGTGAGGGTGCTGGACCTGGGACCTGCCCTTTCTCCTTCTGCCCAGACGCCAGGGACTGGAGAGTCAGGATGTGGGGGGAGGAGGCCGGGCACGCAGGACATGCGGTTTGGAGAGCAGTCCTCTCAGGACATCTTCCTCCTTGCCTCCCCGGCCCCTACCTTGAGGCTGAGAACCAAGCCAGGCAGACAGCCGAGGGGCAGCTCATGTCTAGCCCCTCCTCTTCACTGAGAACAAAGAGTCTCTTTTCAACTCACCTTCCGTGAGCGTTGCCGACAGCAAGACGTTCTGTCGTTCCTGGCACTCAGCATTCACAGCGTTGAGGATCACCGTGAGGTCCTTTTCAAAACCCAAATCCAAGATTCTGTGGTTTCAAGGAAGGAGTTTTAATCTCCATGAATACATGGAATGCTACAGGGCTCCAGAAGTTTCAGTGAAGACCCAGCAACAGCCCTTTCCCTTCACCTCTCATGCTTCCCGGAAGGGCTCACCTGTCTGCTTCATCCAGAATGAGCCAACGGATCTGACGGAAATGGATGCTCTTGGTGGATTTTATATGATCCACCAGGCGCCCAGGAGTGGAGATAAGGATATTTATTCCTTTTCGGAGCCTGTTTAAAAGTATACATCACAACAGAAAGTAAATCTGACAGAGCCGCATCAATGGAAGACACAGCGAAAGGGTTAAGGAAGACAGTTTCCTGGCCAGAGCCACGGTGCTCCAGTCTGAGTCATGGTAAACCCGACAACAGAGAGATACAAAGATACATTTAGGTTTTAGCTTTTCCCTGTAGTTTCCCTTTCTTGCAGAAAATAATTGCAAGTGCTGAAATTCTATTAAAATCGTAAAACCGTTAAGTCTCAAACGAATCTTTACTATATAACCCAATGCCCTTTATCTGATCCACAGATGCTTTCTAGAACATTCCAGATTGTCACCTCGCTTGTGCCAGGGAATCCCTTTACATGAATGAGTCATCCCATGTCAATGTGCTCTAATGGCTGGAAGGTTTCTTACACTGAATCCTTGTTGTAACTTCCAGGCAATGTACCCCACCTTGCCCCATAGACTAGGCAGAACAAATTTAACTTCTTACTTCCCAGATGTCCTTTATCCCATCAGCCCGCGGTAATAAAAGTTTACAGTCTTCAGGTGAGTACATTGTCCAGCTGCCCTTGTCATTAAGTGGACGCATGGCTATGTTCTAGCAATAAGATATGTGGAAAAAGGAAAGATGCAAATCCTTTCAGTACCTTTAGAAGAAGGAGGTATGACAGGAAGCTAGATATAATGGTTGGAGCTCCAACAACTACCTAACACTATGAGGAAAGATTGAAAACAAAAGCCTCACTTAATGGCACAGAAAACACAGAATGAGCCAGGGATGCTCATGCTGGTGCATGCACCATGCCAGCCAGCTTCTTAAATGTGAAAGAAAAAGAAAAAAAAACTTCCATATCATTTGTGGCACCGTTGCTGTTATTTACAGTGGAGTGGAATCTCATCCTAGCCAATATTTGAAGATTTCACGTTTAGTATCTGCTCCTTGGTTACACATTACACACAGGGCTGGACATAACTACTAAGCATGAGGCTACAATAAAATAAAAACGTCTTCAAGAGAATGCAGACAATTTGGGATGTACTTTTTGCAACAATTTTCTACTGACACCCATGACCAATTCTAACACAGCATTACAAATAAATGTATTTGGGTATAAAAAGCAAGATGTAAAGAATCATGTAGGTTTATAATCTTGTTTTTGTAAAATCAAACAACAAATTCCCAAACTCCCAATGTCACAAAAGGGAGTCTAAGGTGATGTATCCTTAGCAAGGGGGACCATGGATATTGGGGGGATGGGAGGGGTTGAGGGTGCGAGTTAAGAAAGTAAGGAGCTGTCACTGATCACATCAAAAGGGAGCCACTGGTAGGCTCATCAATATTTAAAACAAATAGCACTGTTTAGAACGATCCCTCAAGGGGACTCGAGCTGTCTGTACATCCTGGGACTAGGAACCACCGTCTGGGACAAGGCTCTCCCCAGACTGAGAAGGGCCAAAGTCTTAGAGAAGAGGAAGACAGGGCAGATTGAAAGAGGAATTAACAACAAACAAAACTCTCCCTACCTGGCCTTTTCTGATTTTCTCTTCTCTCCTCCCATTAACACTCCAGGCACAATCCAGGTAAACGGCTACAGAAAGACATCAGACCATAATCAATGTGAAGCCCCGTTTACAGAACAGAGCCTAACTGCAAATTCCTGCTCCTTCCGGAAGTTGGGAGGGAGAGCTTCTCAGGGCAGGAGGCAATACTGTGCAGACACAGTTCCAAGGCATTGCCAGGCCAGTGGTTACCAGCACTAACTTAAATTACAACTATTCAACTAGCTTCTGACACTGCGAGAGAGGAATATGAGCTTTTTAAATGATTCAAGGAGCTTCTCTGCCTTTCCCCATAGAGCCTGAACTGAAAAAACGTTTCAGTGAGTCTACTGCCATTTTTTATTTTTTCCTTTTTGGTTAAGATCAAACCCAAATACAATGCTTCCTCATTGCCACCCATGATGAAAGAAAAGGAGAGATCAATTCTCATTATAATTTGGTGGGCTGGCAGGCTTTGACTTGGAAGCTCTCTCTCTCTTCATTCTGAAACAAACCCTGCTTGCAGCCTGTTAAGTTGCTTTCACTGGATCACCTTAAGGTTGTACCTGTGAAGCTCTGTACGTTGCTTGCTAGTGACGACGATGAATAGATTATAGGAATGGAAGTACCAGGAAACATTAGTAAACTCGCTAAGCCAGAGATCAGTGATTCATAGGTTTAGATCAACAAAAACCTACAAACTGTACCTGGGGAGAGCAGAGACAACCAGGGAATGGAGGGACACTGGAGTGATTCCTAGCTCTTTGAAAATAAAAAAAAGACTGTGGGATCTCTTTCCTCAAAAAGTCAGGAAAAAAAGACAAAGCTGAACTCGTGGCTTGCCTTACCTTAAGCAGTTTCTGGACAGTATCAAAGCTTTGCAGAGCCAGCTGTAAACATGAAAAAGTGAGAAATGATGAGCAAGATCCCGCCCTTCCTTTTCATTTAATTTTTAAAATTTAGACAGTGTGAAGTGATAAGGATGCAACCTAGGACCTCAAGCCAGGATTTAAAAAGTCCTATGCACAGGATCTCCTTGGGAAATACATCTTGTTCTCAGGCCGATGCTGAAACCTGTCAGTCTGGAGAGTCTATTTCTTGGACAGACGCAAACACAGTGTCCTGGGCTCCCTCTGCTGGCTCAAATTCCCAGAGTACCGTGCAGACAGGTACCGTCTATGGTGCATAAAGATGGAAGAAAATGAAGCAGAGGTGACCTGAATCTGGCTCCCTCTGGAAAGAGAGAACGTAGTATGTGTGAAGGGGTATGGTGACGCAACAGGCTAGCCTTGGGGTCGCTGCTGTAGAGGTGACATGACTATTTCCTAATGTTGGGGCAGAGCAGCAGCTAAAGACAGAGATGATCATTTCCCAAGTTTATTAAGGGGGGCAGAAATAACACAGAAACCAACAAGCCCAGTGGAAATCAGAGAAAGAGAAAATAAACGTAGGTTACAGCCATTAACAACCATCAACAAAGCCTCTACGTAATCCCTTTATCCAAGGAAGATACACAGTTTCCATGTGTTTAGTATTCATGAAGCATCCCAGGGAAGAGGCAAGGTTGCTGCTGTAAAAATTTAAATAGCTCCATGCCTGCTCCTTCACTGGATGGAGCTGAGACAGGGCACTGCAGGATATACAAAAGGCTGGGCTGAAACCTCCGTCGCCGAGATCTGTTCTCTGCAAGGAAGTGATTGGCATTTGATATAGGAAACACACATCCTGATCTGCAATTGCCTCCACAGGCAAATAAAATAAACTGGATAGAAGAGATTTCCACCAAGAAAGAAGAAAAATATCAAAAAGCTTAACTTTCAGAAAACAAGTAAAAAAAAAAAAAAAGGTTCATTTTTAGGGTCAACTGCTTTTAATTTTTAATTAAGTTGTAAAAGAAAAAAAATGTACAAAAATGCAATTATTCTAATTCCTCTTAAAAGAAATCTATAATGTCATTAGTTTTTAGATAATAGAAACACACTTCTCCAAAACCAAAAACTTCTGGTTTCTAAGACTACTCAAATTTTTCTTCTTGTCAGGAACCAGAGGATGGTTCCCTGGCAAAGGAAAAGAGTGCGGTGATTGGTGCAGTAGGGAGAAAAATAGTTAAAACACTTGAACCTTATTCAATGATATTGCTGAAAGAACTTGTGATCAGCACACATCCCGAAAGTGGGACTGCTTACCTCTCTTGTTGGCACTAGTATCAGAGCGTAGGGGCCATCACCACGCTGTTGAACAGAAGGAAAGAAATGCCATGAGTTGAATGAACACAGGTCATAGGAATCTGGAGATACTAAGGGTAGCCACTTGTAAACATCAGGAGCAGTCTTCTTAAACAAAGTGACAAGACGGTCCACTGTGCCTGGGCTCAGTCGCTCAGTGTGTCTGACTCTCTGTGACCCCGTGGACTGGAGCCCGCCAGGCTCCCCTGTCCATGGGATTCTCCAGGCAAGAGTACCGGAGTGGGATGCCATTTTCTCCTCCAGGGGATCTCCCCAACCCAGGGGTCGAACCCAGGTCTCCCTGGGATTCTATATAGTCTGAGCCTCCAGGGAAGCCCATTATCATGGAACAATGATCTAGAAGTCCTGACCCATGCAATCAGACAAAGAAATATGCATGAATCTGGAAAGTAGGAGGTAAAGTTGTCATTATTAGCAGATGATATTTTATCCTAAAGAAAAAAAAAAAGCTTAAGAAATCACTTGAAAATCTATTACAGAAAGACAACTCCGTCAACTAGCTGAATATAAAATTAATATATAAAAATCAATAACCTTCCAATGCAGAAAGTTAGATGGAACCATGTTTGGGAATAGCAAAAAAAAAAAACTCAACATAAAAACTACACTTCACAAAAATACAATAAAAAAATGTTAAATACCTCTGAGGAACATAAGATAAAATTTAAATAAATGATTCTTGGATAAGAAGACTCAATATTATTAATAAGCCAATCTCCCTAAATCAATCCATAAATGTAATACAATTCTAATAAAAATGTCATGAACATGCATATTTATGCATATATAAAATGTCACAAATATACATATACATGCATATAAAAATAATATACATAACCAGATAAGCTGATTTCAAAGTTCACATGGAAAAACAAATGTGCAGGAATAATCAAGATATTTCTGAACATCAAGCGTTAAAACAACTTAAATCTGTAGTAGTTTTTTAAAAATTGATGCTAGCACATAAGAGATTATAATAGCAAATACAGTCCAGAATTAAATCAAATACATATAAAAAGTCAGGAAATACAGTAAGAGGCAATTTATATCAGCAATGAAAAGATGAACAATTTAAATGCCCTTTTAAAACTAAGCTAGAAAAATAAAGTTGGAGTTAAGCTGGCCTTTTTATAGATGACATAAAACTCAGAAACTATCAAACATGAAGAATTTTATTACACAAAAAATTTAAAATTTCACAATGAAAAAGTAATACCTAAACAAAATTGAATCATATAACATGGGGAAAAATATGCCATACATAAGAGAAAGGACCATTTATTAGTTTATAAATGTTTGTAATTCAACTAAAAATAAAAATAAAAAACACATCAACTCAAACAGAAAAATGGAGAAGGGCATAACAGTTAATTTATGGAAATAATAACTCAAAATATGACTTTTAAACATGTGAAAAGATGCTCAACTTTACTCCCAAGAGAAATTCAAATTAAAACTATGACACAATATTTTTCCCATCAATGAGCAAAAATAAAACAGCTGACAGTGTTGATAAAGGCATAGGGACACAGAAACTCTTGTACACTGTTGGTGGGAATGAAAATTGGTATAACTCCTTTTAAGATCAATTTTGGCATTATCTACCAAATAAAAATACAAATTCCATTTATAAGAATTTCTCAAAAAGATTCATAAGTGTGTGTAAAGAAGTTGTTTAATTGCTTTGTAGCAAAATGTTGAATACAACATGAATTCCATCAATGAGGGAATGACTCAATAATTTATGGTACAAACATATAGTGGAATACTAGAAGGCCATAAAAAAAAAAGCAGGTCAACACAGTAATGATAAGAAACCATCCCCAAAACATATTAAGTGAAAAAAAGCAAGGCAAAATCATGCAGAGCAAGCAACCATTTCTGTATCAAACAAACAAAAACTTCAGCCAAAGTGGGGGGAACTATGCATACTCAGACTTACTTTACACTCAAAGAATATCCCTGGCAGGATAAACAAGAAGCTGCTGCTAAGGACCACACTATCCTAAGAGCTGTGCCATTTGGGCCAAGGGGCAGTAGAACGACTCACTGATCACTGCATGTTCTCTGGTACTCTTCAAGAGATTTTTTTTACCATGGGCTTCCCTGGTGGCTCAGAGGATAAAGCGTCTGCCTGCAATGCAGGAGACCCGGGTTCAATCCCTGGGTCGGGAAGATCCCCTGGAGAAGGAAATGGCAACCCACTCCAGTACTCTTGCCTGGAGAATCCCATGGACAGAGGAGCCTGGCTGGCTATAGTCCACGGGGTCGCAAAGAGTCGGACATGCCTGAGCGACTTCACTTTCACTTTCTATACATTATATCCATAAATAACAGTAACAATGATAGAAGAAAACAAAGTAATCTGAAAAGAGTCCAGTGGTGCCCTGCGTCTCCAAAGTGCTGGGACATGGGAGGAACCAAAACTCTGTTAGGGAACTTCCCTGGTGGTCCAGTGGCTAGGACTTCACCTTCCAATGCAGGGGGTGTGGGTTCGATCCCTGGTCAGGGAACTAAGACCCCACATGCCTCGCAGCCAAAGAATCAAGAGAGAAAACAGAAGCAATATTGCACCAAATTCAATAAAGGCTTTAAAAAAATGGTCCACATAAAAAAAAAAAATCTTGGGAAAAAAAAAAAAACACATTAGTGTAGAAGCTAAGCACAGATTTAGTGGCAAATCAAATTACAAGGATGGTTTTCATGTTTTGCATAGGAAATATTTACCCATAAGGAGAAAAAGATTTGGAATTCAAACTAGGAGTGTCTGTACTCAACATCTTTGCAAGACGGCACTGAAGCCCGGGCGGGGAACAGTAAACATGTTAGTACAACGGTATCAACACCACAGCGTTAGAGATTCTGACATTTCAAAAGGTGTTACTACACAGAGAAGAAGAAAGAACAATCAGTTCCGCGCAAGGCAGAAGGGAGTGAGGAAGGATGGATGGGATGTTAAAAAAAAAAAAGAGAGCCCAAGGAGCTGAAAGCGTGGAAACACAGAAAATTGGTCCATTCTCGTCCTATCACTACAGTAATTGACGACTCTGCTGGGTGCCTTGAATTCGATGCTCCCTCCAGACGGGTTTTTAAGAGGCCGGATCCGTTTACATTGAACCACAAGGGCCTATATTGAATGTTACTTGAAATAAATTTGGGCTTGGAAAACCGTTTCTACAGAATACTTCCATCTTTAATAGAATGAGCTGTTATTGATATTTAAAAAACACTTGAGTAAATAAAAGCAATGACATACACGGCTGGTTAATGCTCTGAATATAAGCAATTCAGGACACTGCCCTTCATACAAGTCCACGTTGCTGACGACAAGGACACTGAGCGGGCACGTACTGTTGCCAGGATCGGGGAAGCAGGGCTCCACTCTCCTGGTGCAACACCTTCCTTAATCCTGGCAACCCCAGGACACAGGCTCCCCGTGACTCCCCCTGGGGCATACAGGGATGGAATGATGCGCTCAACGTCTCACTCAGACCCAGGTTCTGAGCAGAGCCCCACCACGTTGTCCGCTCTAGGAACACAATTACATCTCTGCTGTCCTTAGTTCACAGGTCCAGGAAATGAGTCAGCTGCGCTGGAACTGTGGGACCCACGCCAACTCAGATATACGCCCAAACCCTGCAACTTTCCAAGAAGGAAAAAACCCTCCACTGTCTACAGACGTTCTCCTGGAGTATCTATAAAGGGCTGAGACTTTACCACACTGACCTAAGAATTCATATTTCTTCTCTAACCTGTACCAGGTACAATGTGAAAGCCCTTGTATGAATCCCAGCACTCTGAAGTACCCAGTGGAAGGAAACACCAGTCGTCCACAGGAAACAGAATTCTCACTCATCCACCTCAGAGAAACCCAGTATTAGTTTGAAAAGTGTCTTTCTCATCTGAGTGTGCACGCACATACGTACGTGCACATCCGCCACCATCAGTTATGAAACTGGACTCTCATTATACACACTGCTGTGTAACCTCCCTTTGTTAACACAGCAAGAATGCCTATCAAGTTCACAAAGAGGAACTGAAGAAAACATCACTTCCAATAACTACATAAGGTTCTGTCACTTGAATGATTGTGTAGGATTTGTTTTATTGACTTAAAATCATCTAAATAAAGTTTAAATAAATTTGAACATGTTCATTCTGAAATAATTTCGGGCTTACACAAAACTACACAAATAGTTCAAAGAACTCCCTTATCCCCTCCTCCCAGCTTCCTTATATGACATTGATTCTCAAAATCATTGTGTTAAGATCTTATGGAAAAATCTGAACAAACATTTGGGCCAACCTGATACACTGGAAATTAACACTGAATCAATATTATCAGTTAATCCAAAGACCTTATTCAAATTTTGTTACCTGGTTTTCTAACACGCCTTTTTCCAGACTCAGATCCAATTCAGGGCCGCACACAGCACTCAGCTGTCATGTATTTTTCATCTCCTTTACTCTCGGGTAGAGCTTTAGTGTATCTTTGTCTTCTGTGACCTTAATACTTTTGAAGAGTACTTGGCAGTTGCTGTGTAGAATGTCTTTTGACTTGGCTTTATTTGATGTTTGTGATCAAATTAGAATTGTGCATTTTTGGCAAGAAAACCAGAGAAGGACTTCCTTTGTGGCTCAGTGGTAAAGAATCCAGCTGCCAATGCAGGAGACACAGGCTCAGTCCCTGACCCTGGAAGATCCTACATGCCACGGAGCAACTAAGCCCACACACCGCGACTACTGAGCCTGTGCTCAGAGCCTGGGAGCTGCAACCACGGAAGCCTCACACTACACCTAGAGAGCAGCCCCACCTGCCGCAACCAGAGAACAGCCTGTGTAACAATGGAGACCCAGCACAACCAAAAACAAACAAACAAACAGCAAAAATAAAGGAAAATTAAAAAGAAAAAAATATATACATGAAAGAAAACCAGGGAAGTACAATTTTATCCTTCATACCCCTAGCAGGAGACCTGTGAGGTCAACACAACCCAGCACTGGTGAGGTCCCCCGTGACCACGTGGCCGAGGTGGTGACAGCCAGGCCCCCCACTATAAGGCTACCACTGTTTCCTCTATTTCCTGGAAAGATAACTTGAGTGTGTAAATATCCCATTTTCATCACACTTTAATCCACTCACTCTCGCATCTCTGGTGACTCCTGCCTGAAGCAGTATCACTGCTTGCTATATGATGATGTCCTATACGAATTCACCGGAATTCTACTGTAAGGAAGGGCTTCCCCTTGTCCCGTCTGTTTAGCCAATAATTCATTTGTGTCAGTTTGGACTCAGGGTCTTTGTTTTAGACTGTGGACAGGAACCCAACATTATCACTATTTATTTTGTCACTGCAATAACAGGAAGGCTCAACACACATCCAATTCTGCGTGCCCAAACCAAGGAAAAAAGTGACCAACCAGCTCTTCTCATCTGCCTGTGAACTACTCCACTTCCTATTTCTATTCTCACCGTTTCCTCTCAACTCAGAATAACCAGGGTGTACTCGTGAGATTCCAAGTTGGGTTCTGAGATGATCCTGATGCCCATGGAACACGGCACTCCTGCGGCCTCCTCAGGATCCATGCCAAGGAACCTAGTTCTGGCCCCTCTGGCCCAGGTGCTAAGTGGGCCCCTCTTTCACAATTAAAGAGAGGTCCAAGAAAATATGAAACATAAGGCGGCCCAACTGTCACACTCACTAACGGAGTGCTTCTTTGCCCTTCTACCATTCATGCCAAATCCCTGTTTTTAATACAATGCTAACCTTTTCTGGTAAGAAGAGCTTGGCCTCTGGAGCCAAAGAGAATGGAGGTGGAGGCCCAACTTCAGGCTCACTCCCCGCATGGCCTTAGAATGGTATTTAACTTCAAGTCTCCTTGTTTTTTTGTCAAATTGAGGTAACAGTAATTCCTTCCAATTCAGTGCGATTAGGGCAGTTAGCAAGCCAAGAAGATAACCTGAGCAAAGCATACAGCACCATGTCTGACACAGAGGTGGCATCTTACAAATGTTCCCTCGTAGACCTGCTAGAATGACTGTTACAGTTGTCTATTATTTGTTCTACTTTTTATTCTATCTCCCACTCTGGGCACAATCTTTAGATGCAACACACTTATATAGTAAATGAATTCAACAGAGATAGGAAAACAAAGCTAAGTGAAAAGATTTTACTGCTTTGGTTCAGTTTGATGGTTTCATATGCACCATGAACAATAACAGAAAAAATGCACTTTCTTTTGTTTCTTGGCCTTGTCGAGCAGCTTGTAGGACATTTGTTCTCCAACTAGGGACTGAACCCAGGGCCCTGGCAGTGAAACTCCAAGTCCTAACCATTGGACCGCCAGGAAACTCCCAGAAAGACAGCCTTCCTACTCACCTGTATTTTGGATTGCATTGCTTGAAGAGACTGGACCATAGGGATGCAATAGGCAAGAGTTTTACCTTTTAAAAGAAGACAAGAGGAATTAAAACCAGAGCCTGAGGACGTCAGAAAACCAAAGATAGTAAAGGAAACTGGCACCGCTCTGAAGTCTGGGGATAGGAAAAGTGCACTCACATTCAGGGGAAAACGGAAGGCACCTGTCTGTCACAGCTCTGCTCTGTGAATGCAGCGCTTCTAATAAGCCTGCAGCTTCGCTCCTTTAACGTCTAACAAAGAAGACAATGACACGCTCCCCAAATCTCACAGAAGCTCAGTTCAGTGAATGTTCCTAGGAACTAGAGAAGCTCCCCTCCCCAGGGTCACCCTCAACCTCTCAAAGGAGCTTCTGAAGGCAGAAGTGTCCTCGGTGGTGCTTTCACAGTCAGGAGCCAGTTGGAAGCCCAGAGCCCGCCTCCAGAAACCAAGGAGAAACCATGGATGGCAAAACCCTTGGGCTTCCGCCCACCTGGACAGTGGCTGAGCGGGGGCGGAAAGGACAGCTGACCTGCTCTTACAGGCACAAAAGGTCAGAAAAGCCCTTCCAGACTGTTTTGGAACAAAACCAGTGTTCCGTGATTGAGCACAACAACTGGCATCTGATCAGTGCGTGTTCACGGGAAGAGTGCTTTAACACCAGAAAAAAAAATTCATTGCCACTGGAGTAAAGATGGACAGCTCTAGCCAGAGCGCTGAGAAATGACCGTGGAACCTGACTCCCTTCTGATCATTCCTGATCGTGGTCCTAGTGATCATCCCCCTCCTTTCAAGGCTCTGATCAGAAGCAAGCACGGGCGCCCCTCCCCCCACCAAACAAAGCAGCCACCATCATCAACAGACAGCTCACCACATGACTGTGGAGGAAGGGCAGAAACCAAGTGATGACTGACCTGAGCCCGTCTGGGATCGCACGAGGGCATCTCTGCCTTCCAGCAACACGGGGATGCTCTGCTTCTGAACGCTTGGGCCGCCCGAAAGAAAGAGCACATGCTTATCTATGATGTACTTACTACCTGCCCAGGTTTACAGGCAGAGACACAAGATCCACAGAATGCAACTGCCCCAGGCTCTATGTCACCTTGGAGGTCACCTGAACAGTCATGGGAAGGGCTGAGAAACCCTTGATGGTTAGAAGGGCAAAACCCTAGTTAAATTTTTGGAACTTTTGGGGCTGAAAAAGTTGAGGCAGCCCAGAGATTGGCTGGTATGCTACACTAATTAAAAAGAAAAATGTGACCAGCATGATGACAAGCTGGAGCCACTACAAAGCATATCACATTATCTTCTGAACCAGGGAATACGAAGCAATAAGACGTTATGGAAAGATTCCCAAGCAGAATAGAGAAAGGGAGACTTGTGAGCCCCGCAGACAGCCAGGAATTGCTGCCCATTCTCTAGAAAACCAAATATGACTGCCACAGACACGGTAAGATGTGTGTCCAGGTGTGTATTCAAAAACAAACAACTAAAATGACAAGGTCTTACTGCATAGTATAGGGAACTAATGTCCTGTGATAAACTACAACGGAAAAGAACATGAAAAAGAATATACATATATATAATTGAATCACTCTGCTGTAACAGCAGAAATTAAGACATTATAAACGAATTCTATTTCAAGAAAATTAAAAAAAAACTGAAAGAATATGGAAACCACATTTGATTGCTAAAACTGAACAAATCAGTAACAAAGGGGCTCATTTTTTCTTTGATGCTTTTACTAACAGTTCCAAGTGACGGGCGACATGAAAACGTGCATGAGCACACATACTCAAGGCCGGTGGGGGGGTGGGGGGTGGGGGTCATTTTTGCTCCAGACCTCTCCCTCCCACTACTCCATTTCCATTTTCCAGTTGTCACTACCATTTAAAATCTTTTTTCAGCATCCCATTACATCCAACCAAGTATTTACTCCTATCTTGTAGCTGACTCTACTTCTTACTACTAAGAAATGACAAGATAAATTTTGTATTTTAGACAAATTATTTTCAGGCAGCACAGACCACAGTGGCATCCCACGCAGACCACCTCTGGACGAGAGACCTCTTAAGAGTTTAGAGTTGAGGGTGGCAGGGATGGAGACCCAGTCCCACGTACTGCATGGGGAAGCCGAGTGGTTACCAAGCCCTCAGGGGTTAATAACCTGGCATTGCTCTCTAAGCCAAGACATGAGTTTGCTGTCCTCCAGGGACAATTCAGATTTTATTTGCTTATACCCACTTAAATCCTGAGAAAATCAAGTGACCCAGAACTCTTACCTGGTCATACTAGACATTTTTAAGACTGTATTTATCGTGGAAATCTAAGAGAAATGACAAAAAATAAATTAAATACTTTATATAATTTTTTTGGTATAAATACATTTAATGCAAATAAGGATGCAAAGAAGGGGAAAATACTGGGGTAAAAACTGATCATCACAATCCAATCAAGTTCCTCCAAACCAATGGTTCTCAACTAGGGGTGGTTCTGCACACTGCTTCCCCGCCAGCTTGCCTAGGACGTGTGGCAACATCTGGAGAAACTGCTGGTTGTTACAACTGGGGGGCAGGGATGCTCCTGGCAGTGGGTAAGCACAGGACCTGCCAAACATCCTACAACACGCGGGGCAGCCCCTGAGACACAGAGGTCCCATCTCCCAGCGCGCACAGTACCCAGACGCGGAAAGCTGCTGCACTCTGTGCTGAGAATTCGAGCAAAGGTAACCTGCCCAGAAGCAGCAGCAGGTGAAGCCATGACCGTCTGAGCCAAGAAAAGCTGGACTTCCCAGAAGTGGATGTACTTTTCTCGCCTTACTCGTAAACACGCCTGGAACACTCACTCATGGCTGTCTGGGTTTCTTAAGTGTCCATGTTCTAAAAGACCCTTCTTCCTTCAGTTCTTATAACTCCCTTAATAGCAAGACAACAATTCATCCCCCTCTCCTAGGGTCACTGTGACACTGGCCACCCAAAACAGTCTTGATGCGTACTGATCCAGTAATATGAGGTGGTCTTCAAGTCAAGCAAGTGGAGTCCCAGCCCTAACGTGAGTTAGGTGAGCAAAAAACAAAAAAGGGGGCTGGGCTGGGGTAGGGGTGAGGACAGTGAACAGATTCCTAAGCTCACGTGAACTGTCCTGGAAAAGCATCTTATCAATCTCAGTTTAGCTGGGTACCTGGAGCAGATATAACCCTTCTTTGATTTTTTTTTTCTTCCTAGAACTGTCACTTCACAGACATTCTGAATGAACAAACAGACCCTCAAAATCGAGACACCCAGAAAACAAGGAGGGATACTTACGAGATGTGGGTGGAGATCCAGGGCTTGAAAAGCATCTGAAGTGAACACCTTCTCTTGCACCTGCTCTACTACAGGTCTGCAAATAACGAATAAGATGCAGGCCATCAGTTCCAAGAGACAAAGAAAAGGGCAGAAGACACTTAATCCCTTTCGTTCCCGCAGGGCGTCAGCCCCTGGCCATACCTGGGGAGTTCCGGGATCTCAGGGTTGTTTTTGAACAGCGATGAAGTCTTGGCGCCCGGCTTCTGCTCCTGGTCTCCGTCCCTCGCGCCGGCTGAGGGCTTCTTGGGAGAAAACGTCCTCTGTGCCTTCCCCTTCAGGGTCCTGCGAGTTTCTTTCGCGGCAGTTTTCTTGGCCGGGAGAAAAGAGGCTTTGCTCCTCCGTTTCGCTGGGGGAGCCTCGCTGGATGCCTGGCATTTTCTTTTGGTGGCTGCTGCTTGCTGCGTTGTTCCCAAAAGGAAAGAGCGACAAGAGATGCGTCAGTCCATGAAGACAGACCTCAGAGTGAAGCCTGACTGCCCACAGAATTGCATCTCTCCCTGCAGAGATCATTACTCCCCATATGTCAAGCAAGTTTAGGGTATGCAATCAGATTCTTTAATTCGGCCCTTTTTTAAAAAAACCCCCACAAATCTCAGCTGATACATCTACCAGACCTTACCAATCATCTTAACCTCTACTTCCACCAAGACCACCAAGAGAGAGACATTTTTCAGGCTGAATGTTAACAACTGGAGTCTGTTTGCAGGGAAGGGAGGACCCACCTAGTGAAATGTGCAGCTAAGGTGATCCAAATCCCTAGGAATCCATTTATACGGCAAGCACGGGGAAGGGGAGCGATGAATCTTGCCTCTCTACCAACAAAGCCCATCGCTTACTGCACGTGCCCAGGAAGCGGAAACCTTCATTACCGCCTAGCCTGAGCGCTTGGATGGCTGTCATTCTCTGCCCTCATGCTGCTCCCCCAGATTCAGGGGGTTTGGAGACGATTCCTCCTCCCAGCTTCCATTCCAAATGAGAATTCTGCTCCATCCATCACCTCCATTGCAATTATTTCCAACACTTCTCGCCTTTCCATTCCCCATCTGATCACCGATTATGGGAAACAACATGAGATATTTTCTTGCCTGTTGCTTCTTATTTCCATAACACGAATGTTGTTAAATGCATGACGTCCAAACTTCCCCTAGGAGAAGAATATCCAATTCCTCTATTTTCCTTGACCTTCTCGTCCAATTTACATTACACATGAATATACAAACATCCCCTGAGTAGCTGGGGCTCACTATTCTGGAGTTCTGGTTTCTCTTGGAACATGCCATCTTCCTCCTGGCTTGAGATCAGGACTTCTGTGTGCTTTAACTGTGACTGTCAGCTTCTGACTAACCCGGCATTAACAACAGTTCTCTGTTCCTGGCAACCCTAAGGGTAGCTAATTCAATATATATAACTTCAAATATTTGGTATTAATATTTAGCATTGGTATTAACATTTAGTATTGATAATCTGCTTCATTTTACAAATGTCACAAATTTATTTTTACAAAATCCTTAATATTCAGACTGAAAAAGAAATGAAGTCAAGAATCAGGTCTCATTTGCAAGATGGGATGAAATGTGCAGATCTTGCTTGGTTTATAGAATCACAGGCTCCTGAAGCACAAAAAGGCCTAAAGGCCTCTCCCGCTGCGCATGCGTGGACCTCCCATCGCAGGAGCCCTGCCAGGCAGCCCTGCAGCTCCTGCCTGCACCTCCTCCTACTGTTCTCCACCCCCACGAGGCAGCCCATTCTGTTCCCAACCAAATTCCAGGGGTCAGGAAGTTCTTTCTGACATTCAGGCAAAATCTGTTTCCTGGAAGATCCAAGTCCTCGTCTGCAGTTTGTTCTTGGCACCAACTCTTATACACAACACTCCTGTTCACCATAGAATTCCATTTTTTTTCTCCTTCTTTGCACCAAATATTCCAAACACGACACAAACTTTAGACCCCCTATCACCCCGGTCATTCTTTATTTCCATGTCAACGTCTTTCTAAGTGTTTCGAGTTAAACACAGTATCAGGAGGGCTTTCCACTGCGCTCAGGCTAAAATCCAGAATGTGTGACCTGAGCTATGAAGAATCTGCCTTTGTCCAGCTCACCAGCCTCAGCTTTACTCTCTGCCATCCTGGTCTTCCTTAAATTCTGAGGATGTCCCGAACTCCTTCTCTCCTCAGGGCCTTTGCACATGCTACTCCCAAACCCAAGTCCCCAACCCACCCTCTTGTACTCATTCCTCAAATCCAGGCTCACCTGCTACATCCTCAGAGGAGCCTTTCTAGACTTCCTGCCTCCACCTATCAAACTCCTTGGCTCTTCTGGCACGCTTCTCCTTTGTAGCACTCAGTGCAACAGTAAATACAGGATGTCATTCGCTGTGTGATGTCTGTCTTTCCCATTAGATTGTTATAAATGGACAAGCCTGTGCTGGATAGCACTGCATCCCCTGCACAGGACCGTGTTTGGCACAAAGTAAGTGCTCAATAAATACTTGTGGCTGAATGAACAACACATCACGGAATGATCCTTTTCTGTACTCTGGACACTGTTCTACTTGTCAGTCCCCTTGCCCCCAGCATCCACAACATATTCATTACAAAAAACTGACCACTTAGTAACTGCCAAGTAGCTTGGTTCTAAAGGTACAAAGATCTGACAAGCCCGTGAAGAAGTCAGAGACAAGTGGACGAGACAAAAGTGTAAGACTGCAAACCAAACCTGTATTTGTACTACGGAACAGATGTGGACAAAGCGTTCTAAGGGCACAAAACAAGAAGACTACCGTGGCCCACGGCGAGGGGGAGGGAGGCAAAGGTACAGAAACGCTTCATGGGGTGGCAGCTGAGCACAGAGGAGAAAAGATATACCTGGATCTCTTTAAAAATATGCAAGTCCTTGTGTCCGCTCCCCCACCTGCCTAATAAGGGGATATGGCAGACAACCTCCAGGGCCCATCCAGGCCTAACAGTCTTTGATATTAATAAGCATATTAAGTAGTTACTATGCACCAGCCAGTACGCTAAGTACTTACATGAGTGATGTCACTGGGCCATACAGTACTGGTATTGCCCCATCTTAAGGTAACAACACTGAGGTGGCGATGGGGGGTGACCTGAACCCGCATCACTGAGGGATCAAGGCTTTGCCCAAGCATTAATTCCACAGCCTAGTTTCTAAGAGTAATGCTGCAATACCATTTAGAAACTGTATCCTGTTTGGTTAGAAAACATCATGTGCAGTTTGATCCCTAGTTTGCTCTGCTTCTTTTCTAGAAGGACATACATCACAATGTTACCCAGAGTTATCTCTGAGTGTGGCAATTGTGGGCTTTAAAAAAAAAAAAAAATCTACTTTCCAAATTCCCTACAATAAATCTGTATATATTTTTTTTCTTTTCTTTTTTTTTTTAAGGAAAAACATTCCATGTAGTGTTAGAGCATAATTTAAGCTGTCAAGGTCTTTCCAAGTACAGTTAAATTAGCTACTCATGCCAAGTTCAGGCAAATTTGGTCAGCATACACAGAATTCTCATTCAAAACACAACATATATGCAGACAAGGCCAACACAGACAGATAGCTGTTTAACAATATCCTTTTGATACAGTGGTTCAAGCAATCATAAAACCAGATATCTTACGTTTACTTATTCAACCCACTCAATGAACTTTTAGCAAGTATTTTCTATGTCGTGCATGTACTTGGTATAAGCACCTTAGTGACCTGATGGAGCAATTCTATCACCCAAAATGGAGTCAATATGATTTATAACCTTATACGAAGTCGAAATTACTGTTCCCATATTATAGGTAGGAAAAGTGAGGATCAGGGAGGTGAAGTACTTTCTTCAAGGTCACAGAGCCAGCATGTTGCAACGCTGGCATCTAATCCCAGGTCTGTCCTATTCCAAAAGCCCCTGTGCCCAACTGGCTCTTTTGTACTTCCCTCCCCCTTCAGAATAGATGAAGCCACAACGTGGCCCAGCCGAAAAGTTTTTACTCACAAGCCTCTAAACCCTAAACTTGATTACCACGAAAAAAGTCTAGACAATAACCCAGACAGCTGCTATGAACTGATGTAAATTCAAGGAACTTCAGCGGCACTACACTAGTTGAAAGGAACTGAACCGAACTTTGACAAATAATTTTTCAACGGCATTAAATGATGCTTTTTCGAGAAAACACACACATACGCGCACTTTCCTTGGCAGCAAACTGTATCCTTCCTGGTTATTTAAGGCAACACGATTTTTCAACAGATTTTCCGTCCCACAGTCCTCCTCTTAGCTAGGAACTAAGTCAGCCATCCTAAAAACCAATTTTCTGCTCTGGTTTGGGCTAAATTTCAGGCATCTTTGTCTCTCTAACGAAGATATTACATTGATGAGTTGTATTTTTCTTCCCCGCCCTTCCACCCCTTCATGGCGCGTCGATGTATACCTCGGTTTCGAACATTCTTCAAAGAAATTTCTAGCCTCCAGTCCTCATTCCCGAAACAAACTGACCCATAAGAGTGGCTGAGAGAAGATTAGAAGATGGGGCTGCTAAGGGACTCAACGCCCCGACAGTCCGTTTCTAACTTCGGGTAACAAGACTCTCATCCCCGCCTTCAACTAACAAGCGGCCCCCAGCCAGCTCCGCCCGCCTCCGCCCGCTGCGCTCCCGCTCCCGCTCCCGCTCCCGCTCCCGCTCCCGCTCCGAGCGCGTCTTTGCGGGCCGTGGTCGGCTCTTAAGACACTCGCGGCTCAGCGACTCCTCCGGGAGCTGCCCGATGTCTGACTTTTCCCCACCTCAACTCCGCGGAATTAATTCGAGTCCCGACGGAGAAGGCCTGGACGGCAGCTTCCCTGCGCACCGAGGCCCCACCTCCCCCCCCGCCTCCCCCCGGGAGCGAACGCATCCAGAAAACCGGATCAGAACTCACCCGCCTCGCGTGGGCCGGGCGGGGTTTGGAGAAGGTTCTGAAGACGGCGGGCCGGGGCTCGGGGACCTGAGGAAGGACTCCGCTGGCGGCTGCCATGTCGACAGAGAGGCGCGTCCGGATCTCGCGAAACCCGGAGCGAGGCGCCGCGAGACCCCACGTGGGACGCGCGCGAGGACCCCGCTGTAGCTGTCCCGCCGAGTCCTGCGCGCCCGCGCGCGCTTTCTGGGGTCCCCCGCCCCCCTCACGAAGGGGCCCGCGCCACTAGCGGCCGGATCAGCGGCGCCCCGGGCCACAGGGCCGTCCCTCGTGGCGCGGCCTGTGCCGGGGGTGGGGGGATGCCAAGTCACACCGAACCCCAGAGTTATTGCTCTTGACGTTCTTTTGAAATTCCTCTCAGGAAAGAGGAGAGGCGTGTCCCGTCGAACCAACGCCTCCTCCTTTGACTCTCCTCAGCACTTTAGTTGTCAGCGCCGGGGGTGGAGGTCGGGGGGACTCCCTGACCCTTGCCCACCCGCGATCCGGCCCCACTACAAGGTTAGATTTTTTTTTTTTTAATTTATTTTTTTGACAGGCAGCGCCTTGGCCACCCGGCAGGGGCTGGGTTGCCTAGCAACGGCGGGGTCCTTCCTGGTTCGGCGGTGCTCCGGGCCTGAGGGGGGAAACCACCGCTGAGGAAATCTGGGGGCCCGGCGGCGGCCGCGGTGCGGGAGGCGGCAACTGGACGGCGACGCGGGGCGGGGCGGAGCGGGGCGGGGAGGAGAAGGGGGGGGGGAGGTTGGCGCGCGCCCCGGGGCCCGGCCTCTGCCTCCGAGGAGAGATGAATACGGCCCTGACCCGGGTGGGGCCCGCGGCCGAGAGGCCCGCGCCGCCCGAGGAGGTGGAGGGCTCTGAGACCGGCGGGAAGGAGCCGGCGGCGGACGCGGCCCCGGGGCCCAGCACGGCGTTCCGCCTCCTGGTGACTCGGCGCGAGCCCGCGGTGAGGCTGCAGTACGCGGTGAGCGGCCTGGAGCCGCTGGCGTGGTCCGAGGACCACCGCGTGTCGGTGTCCACCGCCCGCAGCATCGCCGTGCTGGAACTCATCTGCGACGTGCACAACCCGGGCCAGGACCTGGTTATCCACCGCACGTCGGTGCCCGCCCCTCTCCACAGCTGCTTCCTCAAAGTAAGTCATGCCCGCCGCCCCGGGCTCTGGGGGTCTCCTGCCCGCCTCCCTCCTTCCCTTCCCGCGGCCTTGTCCCCGCGGGTCCCTGGGGGAATCCCCGGGCCCTTGCCTCGGCCGGGGATTCCCGCCTTCTCGCACCCTGAGTCTTTAGGGTCGCCGCCGTAGCTTAAGGGCGGGGGGCGGGGGGGGGACGCCGTGTATGCCCAGTTTCCCGGATCGCCCACCCACTCCCGAGACACAGGTACATTTCGGAACGTCCCTCTCCGGAGCCGAGTTCTCCCTACGGCCCGGCTTCTGGCCGGCTGCTGGCGCAGATTTCTTCCCTTGGTGCTTTCTTAGGCTCCACCCAGCTGTTGACCCAACCCCAGACCTGCCTCTGCCACCCGCTCCTATTGTCTGGGGCCTGGTCCCCGAGGCTCCTGGCTGGCTTTGTTTACTGTGATGTGCCCTCCTCTTCCGCCTCCTTGGCTTTGGAAGACAGAAAATTATGGGTTTTTTTGTTTTTTTTTTTTTTGCTTTGTCTTTAACTGTTTCAGTGACTTTGTTATATGTGTGGTCCTTCTCATCTTGGGCAGATGGATAGATACTGGATGTCGGGCGTTAGTACTCCAGTTTTTCTTCAGTAAGGAAAAGGCTTTGGGATGTAGAATGAAAAATAAAGCTTTTGGAAATAAATGCAACTCTTAAACTTAAGATCTTCGTATAGATTGAATGCTTCATGTAGATTTCGTGCCTTAGGCTTCAGATTAACTAAGTTTGCCTTCAGAACTTTAAAGCTGCTCAAGTTTTATTGTTCGATCATCACCATTTTCAAAGTTTTAAAGTAGTAAGTCGTGTTGTTCATTTAATGGTTTAAAAATATTAAAACTTTATTACTATTTCCTTTATAGGCCTGTATGCATATGTGTGATTATCCAAGTGTACATTCATTCTTTCAACACACTTTTGAGTACCACTATGGAAATCTCATGGACTGAGGAGCCTGGGGCGCTACACAGTCCATGGGGTTGCCAAAGGGTGGGCTAGGACTTGGTAGGACTTAGTGACTGAAACAACAGCAACAATTTATCAGCTAGACATCAATCTAGGCTCCAGAAGTAAAACATTGTACAAAAACAAAATCCTTGTCCTCTTGAAGCTTGCATTCATTCTTTTGACAGGTCAGAAACAACAATGTAATAATAGGTAGTAATAAGTTGTAATATGTATCTATATAGAGAGAAAGTGTTTCTGTGAATGAGAAGTTAAAAAAAAAAAACTACTCTGCCAAGCCATTTAAAATATAGATCAGTAACTGAATGGGGTGCAGAGAACCCACACCACTTTTATTAATCCAAGTTTGAAAGTGACAGCTTGATGTTGAATTAGATCATTGATAAGTTTGTATGACAGCTTTCAAAGATCTTGGACAGGGTGTGAACAAATTGATTCAAGTATAAACCAATCGCCTGGAAGTTGGTGATGGACAAGGAAGCCTGGCGTGCAACTGTCCATGGGATCGCAAAGAGTCGGACACGCCTGAGCAACTCAACTGATAAACCAGTCAGGTGAATAGATGTTGATAATCCTATGAAACTGAGAAACACTCAAGGAAGGAGGCAAAACAGAGGGGTTTTAAAAGGTGTCTCCTCTGCTGAAAAGGAACTTACTGTTGCTAACTATTTGCACATTAGGTAGAGAAAATTTTAAGTGTGTCTCAGTGTGGCAATGGCACCCCACTCTAGTACTCTGGCCTGGAAAATCCCATGGACAGAGGAGCCTGGTAGGTTACAGTCCATGGGGTCGCTAAGAGTTGGACACGACTAAGCGACTTCACTTTCACTTTTCACTTTCATGTATTGGAGAAGGAAATGGCAACCTATATGGACACACATGTACACATGTGATTACTTAGCACAGCTCCTGGCACACTGTAAATGCTCAGGTTAAAAAAACAGTCATGCAAATATGAAGGAAGGACTCTGGTTAATGCTTTGGCTATGGATACAAAGTTATCTCTTATCACTGTATTCTGATAAAAATTTGATTCTTGTCATTGGTTCCACAACTGGAAAATGAGTAACAGGAAATCCTTCTATATCGCTCTAGTAATCAATTGCTTTCCTGAAATTAGTCAGTGGTGTCTTCCCCTTCTGCTTTGGTGTGCACCTCACAGAAAGCACTGGTCAGTTGGCAGTCTAATTCGCAGGCCCTGCCTGGGAAATGAAGGCTGAGATGCCCCTGCAGTTCTGAGAGAGGCCTCTGAAGGGTAACGCTGGAGTGATGGTGGGAGTGTAGGAAGTCTGTGCTTTGGTGGCGCTGCCCACTGGTAGGCCCTGGGGACTGCAATCTCTTTGGTGCTGGCCAGTTTGCTCCAACAAGGAAGATGGACTCCTACAACCTAGATCACAGTTTTAGTGTGTAGAACTGCTAAAAGGCTAGATGCTAAACCTCTTTAAAGCTTTTGCTCTGATCGTTATTTAGATTATGTGTTTTTTCAGGAAAATACACAGTTATAATAATAGTTCACATATTGTCTGCTCTTTGCAAGTTACTGCCCTGGGCCTGCCTGGAAAACCCCATGGATGGAGGAGCCTGGTAGGCTGCAGTCCATGAGGTCGCTAAGAGTTGGACACGACTGAGCGACTTCACTTTCCTTTTTCACTTTCATGCATTGGAGAAGGAAATAGCAACCCACTCCAGTGTTCTTGCCTGGAGAATCCCAGGGACAGCGGAGCCTGGTGGGCTGCCATCTATGGGGTCGCACAGAGTTGGACACGACTGAAGCAACTTAACAGCAGCAGTCCTGGGCATTGATATAAAAGCGAATGGCATAAATCTGAGAACCAGTGAAGTAGTGACTTAAGAACAAGTTTGCAATTTCTCTTCCCACTGGACTGCTGATTTAGTGAATCATCTAGTTGCAGACAGTTCCAAAATCTAATAATACGTGCATGACTACTTTTGTTTGTTTCAACTGTTAGGAACTTTAGTAGTATCAACGCCATCTACTCCACTAAGTTAAATAACTGTTTCCTGTCTTTGGAATTATACTCCTGCCCTCAAGAAGCTTACTGTCTACGAGCTTCAAGTGAGTTTTTGTTAGGTGCTTACAAAGTATGTGCTGATTAGTTGTCATAGTGGCCAACTAGAAACAGGATAGCATATAGTGAAAAGATTGACTGGGGGTCAGCCTCTGAGAGCTGGACTCTTAACTAACATGCTCCTGGGGCATCTGAGTACTTGTTTTGATTCATTAACCAGTTTTGTGATGTGTGGAGTTGAGGGGAGGTGCAGTAGGTTAATTCAGATTACCTAAAATGGAAATTATTGCACAAAACCCTAAGGATTTTCCTTACTGGCTGACATCCAAGCTGCTGTCCATCCTATCAAGGATTCTTGCTGCTGTGAGTTAGGACCAAGCTTGAGCTTCCTTTATTTCATTCTGTACTGCTGTTTGGAGTTATGCGTTCTCTTTATTTTCAGTTCTATAGTAGTTTTTATTGTAGTAAATTATCCTAGTCTGAGGATTATTGCTTAGTTTGTAGTATTATGGGATTTGGTGAATAATTTTATATCTACCCTCCATTTGGCAGACAACTTAATACCTACCTAACCTGCATTTTACTTTTATTAGGTCTCATTAACATTTACTGAATCCTCAGAGAGTACTACTACTTGTCATCAGATAATATTTATTGAGTATTTGTTAATATATGCTTTACATATATTGACTTAATTAACCTTCCTAACTCTGCGAGAATGTGTCATTGCACTCTTTATAGATGAGGAAATTAAAGCCAGAAGGTTTAAACAATTTGCTCAGGGTCACAGAGCCAGTATGTGACAGAGCCAGGATTTGAATCCAGGCAATCTGCAGATTTTCAATCAAATTTTATCTACCCCATACAAAGCTGTGGGCTTTGATTAGCGTCGTTTTATTAACAGACTAGCAAGTGACACCTCTATTTAATTGGAATTTCTGGTCTGTATTTCTCCAGTATATCCATAGGTGTATCCAAGAGACTACCCTGCAATTAAGATACACTGCCTAAGAGCCCATTTCCAGAGTGTTACTTAGGATGAAGAAAGATAACTGCCCCTGCACTGCCCCGCCCCTCCACCAACGCCATAAGGTTCTGTTGTTAAAAAAAAGTTTAGGTAACTCTGTAGCTCTATGGTAGCTACAGAGCTACTCCATAGTAGCTCCCAGCTGTAACTCTTGAAGGGGGAATAATGTGTAATAAACAGCACTTTCAAAACAGTTTTAGTTACAAAACTTTTTCAAGGGGCAATTTGGTAGAGTGATGTTCTGTTTAACACGCTTCAGAAAAAGTTAGTCTTCTAATTCATTTGTTGGATTTGTATCTATGTCTGTGTGGACAGTCACGTCCAACTCTTCGTGACCCCCATGGACTAGCCTGCCAGGCTCCTCTGTCAGTGGGATTTTCCCAGCAAGAATACTGGAGTGGGTTGCCATTTCCTTCTCCAGGGCATCTTTATCTACCTTCCACTTTATAAGCTTATTTGTTAGTGTGATCTAGCAGTTAACTATTCATTGCATTATGGTTTTCTGACACATTTCTGGTTGTCCGAGCTTTATCGAGGAATGTTATAGTTCTGAGTTCATCTTCTATGTTCTGGAGTGTAATTCTTCTGGGCTTGGGGGCTTAAACTCATTTAAAGTGAGTTTGTTGTTGTTGTTATATCCATGTATATTTAGGCTAGAATCCCTTATTGATCATGTTTACTGTACCCTTTCCCTTTGGAAGAGAAGACAAGACAGTAGATCAGGTCCTTCTTCCTACTTCCTACTTCCGACCTCTGCTCTCTTTGGCTCTAGTCTTCCTGGCTATCTTCTTATGACTCTGGATCACCTTCTTTTGGTCATTTCTCTCTCCTCTATCTTTAATGTTCCTTTAAAAATGTTTCTAAAGAGCTTACCATTGTACACCTCGACATTAAATAAATAGAACTGCACGTGTATGTTGCAAACTTGGAGGAGAGAGAGATAAGTGAAAGCGAGAATGTTCTCAGAAAGTCTCATAGAGCTTGACCTTTTAGGATAGATGGGTTCAGACAGGAAGAAAGATAATTCTACACAAGAGGGAGCCAGGGAAGGCAGGGTGGACATTATTCTGTAGAAACAGTGGAAAGAGCTATTGGAGCTGGTTCTCAGAGTAATCTGTCAGTGAAATTTCAGATGGAAGACTTATATTGCAAAGGCATTGTTAAAAATCCAAACATCTAATTGTATCAAAGATATATGTATATTTATATATAGATATAGATACATGTGTTTTCATGACTTTTGAACTCCTTTACTGTTGGTGACTAGTTTAGCAGAATGCTTAGTTGACTCTTTAGAATCAAGTACACTTCTGTCATTGCTACTGCGTTTGTTAATTCTGAGAAGGAGGTGGGAACCAGGCTGTGAGTAACCACAGCACTTTCTCTGACCCTTAAAAATACTGCCATTTCCTGTAAACAAACTAAAATTTTAAAAATTGCCATTTCCTGAGTAAATGCTTAAGTTTTAGACATGTACTTGATCTTTTAAATGCATGTCGTGTCAGTATTAATAGAATTGATGTCAAATTACTGTACATATGTATGTGGATCAGTTAATCCACCCTATGCAATGTAAATCTGTTCCTCTTCGAATGAAATATTTATCTGATAGTTTTTATATCTTATTTTCAGGTTGGCTCAAAAAGGGAGGTTGCCGAGTGCAAACAGAGGTTTGCCACCTCTGAAGACCCCACAGTCAGTCAGACTTTCATGTTGGATAGGGTGTTCAACCCTGAGGGGAAGGCTCTGCCACCGCTGAGAGGGTTCAAGTACACTAGCTGGTCCCCCGTGGGCTGTGACGCTAACGGCAGGTGCCTGCTGGCCGCACTGACCATGGACAATCGCCTGACCATCCAGGCTAACCTCAACAGACTGCAGTGGGTCCAGCTGGTGGACCTGACGGAGATTTACGGAGAGCGTCTCTATGAGACAAGCTACAGGTTCTCCAGAAATGAGGCCCCGGAGGGCAGTCTCAGGGACTTCGCCGAGTTTCAGAGGCGACACAGCATGCAGGCGCCGGTGCGGATGGAGTGGTCGGGCATCTGCACCACCCAGCAGGTCAAGCACAACAACGAGTGCCGCGACGTGGGCAGCGTGCTCCTGGCGGTCCTCTTCGAGAACGGGAACATCGCCGTGTGGCAGTTCCAGCTCCCGTTCGCAGGGAAGGAGTCCATCTCTTCATGCAACACCATCGAGTCAGGAATCAGCTCTCCTAGCGTTTTGTTTTGGTGGGAATACGAGCACAACAATCGGAAAATGAGCGGCCTTATTGTGGGGAGTGCTTTCGGGCCTGTAAAAATCCTTCCTGTCAATCTTAAAGCAGTCAAAGGCTATTTCACCTTAAGGCAGCCTGTCGTCTTGTGGAAAGAAATGGACCAGTTGCCAGTCCACAGCATCAAGTGCGTGCCGCTGTATCACCCTTACCAGAAGTGCAGCTGTAGCTTGGTGGTAGCCGCACGAGGATCCTATGTGTTTTGGTGTCTTCTCCTGATCTCCAAAGCAGGTCTGAATGTTCACAACTCTCACGTCACAGGCCTGCACTCCCTGCCCATCGTCTCCATGACTGCCGACAAGCAGAATGGGACAGTGTATACTTGCTCCAGTGACGGCAAGGTGAGGCAGCTGATCCCCATTTTCACAGATGTGGCGTTGAAGTTTGAGCACCAGTTGATTAAACTCTCTGATGTGTTTGGCTCCGTGAGGACACACGGGATAGCCGTGAGCCCCTGCGGCGCGTACCTGGCCGTCATCACCACTGAGGGCATGGTCAACGGCCTCCATCCTGTTAACAAAAACTACCAGGTTCAGTTCGTTACTCTCAAAACCTTTGAAGAGGCAGCTGCTCAGCTTCTGGAGTCTTCTGTCCAGAATCTCTTTAAGCAGGTAGATTTAATAGACCTAGTACGCTGGAAGATTTTAAAGGATAAGCATATCCCTCAATTTTTACATGAAGCTTTGGAAAAAAAGATTGAAAGCAGTGGGGCCACCTATTACTGGCGTTTCAAACTCTTCCTCCTGAGGATTTTATACCAGTCGATGCAGAAAACCCCTTCAGAAGCCTTATGCAAACCCACCCACGAGGACTCAAAAATCTTACTAGTTGACTCACCTGGGATGGGCAATGCTGAGGATGAACAGCAGGAGGAAGGCACCTCTTCCAAACAGATTAGTAAGCAAGGCAAAGACGGGGATCCAGAGGACCCCACAGAGGACTCACTCCCTCAATCTGGGGATACTGGAGGCCGAGAGCCAATGGAAGAGAAACTCCTTGAAATCCAGGGAAAAATTGAAGCAGTGGAAATGCACTTGACGAGGGAGCACATGAAGCGAGTCCTGGGCGAAGTGTACCTGCACACCTGGATTACAGAAAACACTAGCATCCCCACCAGGGGACTCTGTAACTTCCTGATGTCTGATGAGGAGTATGATGACAGAACCGCACGGGTAGGTGTTTGTCGACAAAAACTGAAAACCAAAAAATCTGCTTGCTTCACGAGAAAGAAATGACTTAAACTTAATTCGTAAAACTCAACCTCTGCTTTGACATTTTTAGGTAATTGATGAGCAAGAGGTGCAGGAAAATAAATAGGAAACAGGTTAACGCAGAGGACATATTCATGTCCCACTAAGAGTTATGTCAGTTCTTACTCTTACTGGCGCTTTGATTGATGGTCAAAATTTTGATTGTTGGCGATTTCAGCCTGTGGATAAGCTCCAGGAGCAAACTTGGGCAGACACTGCAGGGGAAGGATGACAGGCCCGCCCTCCCCTTCCTGTCTGCAGAAAGATGGGAGGGGGAGGCCTGTGGCGGGGATTCTTTGCATTTGATAGGACTTCAGGAGGTTTTCTGATTTAGCCTACAAGGGCATAGGAAGTAAAACGATTATCCATTGTGTGTTTGTTCCCCCCACCCCACCCCCACCCCCCGCAAAAACTGAGTATAATCTTTATTTTGGTGGTAAACAACCTTACAGTGTTATCTAAAACGTATTTCACAGAATTAAAGTTCTCTGACAGAACAGTAGGGTTCCAAGCTTGGGATATCCCAAGCCTTATTTCTGTTCGAGGTTTCCAGTATACATCGTCCTTCTAAAGGTTCTGCGAATTCCTAGAGGAAAGAGGCCTTTAATTTTGTGCAGTTCAGTGTTGTGTAGACTTTTTAATCAGGAATCCTAAGCTAACGTCTTCTAAAATCCTGAAAAATTGTTTTAAGGAACATACTGTATACTAAAAATATTCAAGAAGACAAGACTATGGTCCTTTTTACTCTGAAATTTGATGTTTATTCTCACTGCCTGAAGTCTTATCTAAAATCTAAAGTGTTAATTGAAGGTAATAAATTCAGGTATCTTCATGCATAATGTTAAACCATTCACAAGTCACTTGTTGCATTTTTCTGTTGGAAAGTTGTGTGTATGTATCCAAATACCCCTAAACTTATTTAAGGATGTTTGCAACAATCTGATGTTGACTGGAAAAGAAAAAGCACAACCTTAAAAGTTGACTTATGTTTTATTCATCAGGCAAAACTGAGGACTTAAGCCTGGGACACAGCATCTAAGATAACTCGGAGAGACTGCACCAGAAGGGCAAGGGTGTGGAGCTAGGATATATAAGCGTTTTTACACAAAAGACCATAGTCTTTGTTGCAAATAAGGAAACCAAGACGTATCAGGTTAAGGAATTTAGGGCTTTTCTCTGTATGGGAAGATAAGAGGGTCTGGGCTCACTAAAATCATTACTGTGATGTGTACCTCAGCTGTCTGGGGCCACATATCCTGTGATTCTCAGCCTCAGTCTCCTTAGGATGCCCCACTGGGGGCACCGCAGTGGCTGAAAGCTGGATGGGGCCCATCCTACCTCCATCCTGAGTTCCCTCAGGGCTCACCCTTGGGCAGCGGTAACGTGATAGCTCCTGGCTGCCGCACCTTTTGTTTACTGATGTACAGCAGCCGTGTGTTCATTCACACTCAGGAGCAGTTAAGATCCACTGTTCATGTAACTGACTTTTCATCTCCGAAAGTCAACTTTTGAAGATCGTTTCATTGTGATCTCAATGATGTGAAGGAGTTTTCTGGTTACCACTGGTTCGTAGGACCAAGTAAGGATATTATAAGTGTAAAATATTAACAAAAACTTATTAGTAAATCTAAAAATGGAGGTTGGTTTGCAGTGGTTTAGCATAATTATTGCACATGCTGTATGAGCATGAAAAGCTACATTTAGCACAGTTGGCTTGGTTCCAACAAAGCCAGTTTAAAGAAAGGAAGATTATACCTCTGCCCAGCTACAGCAGCTGAGTTTAGATTGAAAACAATACATGTCTTGTTTTAAAATCCTTCTGTGTACCTAAAATGAATCTTTTCAAACCTGGTACAGTAGTTGTCCTTGCTGTAAGGGACCATAAATTAGAATTCTCAAGACCTTTAAAAAAAGTCAAAAGTTAGTGGACTTTAAATTTGCAAATTATATGCACAGTAGGTAAGACACCCTTCTGAGCTATTAAGATACCCTTCAGAACATGAGTGAGCTAATTTTAGTGAATGGCAAACTAGTAAGTTCTTCTTACACGAGAGCTCAAGTGTAAATGGGTTATAACTTTGAAGGCCATTATCTGCTAATAAGATAAAGTGGTTCTTAAGGATTGACATATTCCATGCCTCCCAAAAACGTAGCTTGTGAAGGTTTTTTCCAACAAGATAATGAAGTAGATTTAGTGTTTTTCAGACTTTCATTGAAGTGATGCAATCCTAATAAAGCAGAGAAAGAAGCAAAACTGAAGTAGGGCCAAGGCTGCAAGCTCCCCTGTCTACCTCCCTACTCCACAGCGGGTCCCCCATACCTTTGCTGTGGGGCTGGCGGGTCTCCTATCGCGGGCTCACTAGATTGGTCGTGGGTCTTTGGACCATCAGAAGGAGAAGGTATTATTTTTAATCTCGATCATCTTTTTACTTTGTAAGCTTTTCTGAAAGAACAGACATTTGTTTTGTTTTAGAGTTAGTATTTCACATGATACTTTGCCTGTACAGATTGTGCTTTTCTTCCTTAAAAGTCAAACATTGCAAGGATAGCTGAATACTTTGTCTTCTGACAGAACTCTGAAGTCCTTTCAGAAGCAAGTAAAGGCAAATAATAAGATTTGTGTTTCAGAACATTTCTCCTTTAGTGAGTAAAGTTCACCGTTGTCACAGGGGTGCCTGACTGAATTTATTTTATTTTACTCAACCAGTTGACACAAGTTGAAGGTCCAGCTTCTTTACTTTCTACACAGTGTGGCAGGCCCACGTGGGGACGCAGCACTCCTCTCTGGTGGAAGACGCCACGGAGTTGTCCTTTTCTCCTTGGTGTTGGGAAGCCCTGTGCTCACCATGAAGTGCCACTGACCCCTTTGTTTTACTAGGTGCTGATTGGACACATCTCAAAGAAGATGAACAAGCAGACCTTCCCTGAGCACTGTAGTTTGTGTAAGGAAATCTTGCCGTTCACAGATCGCAAGCAGGCCGTCTGCTCCAATGGCCACATTTGGCTCCGGTAAGCTGCTTTTGCGCGTTTTCCAGCTCTGTGCCCCACAGACCACTGTCAAGTGTTTATCCAAAGGGTATGGTGCCCATGCCATCAGGTTGGAGAAAAGCTGCTGCCATAAAACCTGCTGTGGTTTTTTTTCCATCTGTTTGACTGAAACCCTTTAGTAGTAGTGTTTTTGTAACTGCTTGTTGTAATAGGGGTTTCTCTGTTAGTTTTGGTAATACTATATTCGACTTCCCTGGTAGCTCTGATGGTAAAGCAACCACCTGCCATGCAGGAGACCCAGGTTCGATCCCTGGGTCGGGAAGATGCCCTGGGAAAGGAAATGGCAACCCGCTCCAGTATCCTTGCCTGGAAAATTCCATGGACAGCGGAGCCTGGCAGGCTATGGTCCATGGGGTCACAGAGTCAAACATGACTGAGTGACTAACACACAATACTATTTTACTTTGAAGTTAGTGCTGAAATTTAAAAAATCATTATGATGAAAGCAAAGGCCAATAAAGTTAATAGGAAATAAAGTGCTCCTGTACTGTTTGGTTTAACAAAGGGTAGAAGTCTTCCCCTCCTCTCTCCTCAGTCTCACTCTGAGAGGACCACTCTGTGGCCCTGTGGGCTGTGTTTGACGCTGTTGATCCCGCCCTTTTCCTCCTCCATAGAGCACCGTTGCATCGTCTGGCTTCCTGGACACAGTATCTCCTTGATGTCCATCTTTGGACCTGTTTTTCTTCTATCAGCACTCTCCCTACAGTGTGTGTGCTAAGTCATGTCCGACTCTCGGCGACTCCGTGGGCTATGGCCCACCATGCTCCTCTGTCCTTGGGATTCTCCAAGCAAGAACACTGGAGTGGGTTGCCATTCCCTTCTCCAGGGGTTCTTCCCAACCCAGGGATCGAACCAAGTTGCCTGCAGCTCCTGCACTGGCAAGTGGATTTGTAACCACTGAGCCGCCTGGGAAGCCCACAGCTCTCTCCCTGGGCTGCTGCGTATGATCTGTGCACTGGCGACGTAAACATCACTTTAGTCTGAATCTCTTCCCTCAGTCCAGGCTTCATATCTAAGCACCTGCTCAGTTGCTTTGTTTGGAAGTTTTAAAGGCATTTCAGACTTGAATCCAGCTTTTCCCACTACCTCCACCTCTACATCCCTGGTCCAAGAAACATCATCTCTTGCCCAGATTATTACAGTTATCTCCCAACCCATCTTCCATGTCTTTCCTCGTACACGCGACATCCCTCCCACCCCGGACATCTGCACTGGCCGTCCTCTCTGCTCGGACCGCTCTTCCAGCAGGGCTTCTTCCCAACCAGGCTGCCTAACATCATGACACCCAATGACATCCCTCTCCCCTCTTGGTAGCCTTCATCCCTCATCCTGGCTCTGTTTCCCTCCTTAGCAGTTATCACTACTTAATATATTCTTTTACTTTGGATTTTTCTCCTCCCTCTAGAGTAGAAAGCTTCGTGAAGACAGGGAATTTTGTTGTTTTGTTCCTGGCTATTTCTGGAACAATGTCTGATATGTGATAGGCACTCGCTAAATTGTTTACTTTTATTTTCGATAGAAACAGGATTTTACTACATATAACTACCTTAATAATGTCCCAATTCTCTTATCAAAATGTTGTGGTTATTTTCTATATCAGTGGATAGATTCCATTCTTAACAGCCGTAGAGTTTCCCATTGTATGGATATTCCATTATTTCCTCACTTGTTGACTGATATTGGGATTTTTTTCCAGTCTTTATTGTATACCTATACTTTTTTCTAATTTAACTGTTCAGACTTACGTTTCAGGGGAGACTAGGAATAGTAGTGGTCTTGTAACAACAGCAACCAGCACTTCTTGGTGCTGCCAGTGCACCAGGCACGGTGCTCAGCAGCACACACCTCAAGCCACATGTTGGGCACAGATGAGGAAACTGGGGCCTGGGGATGTTCAGTAATTTGTCCACAGTCATACAGGTGGTTAGTGGCAGAGCTGAGAACCTGGCCTTCTGGCTCCAGAGTTTTCATGTATAACCTCTGTTGTCACTCGAATGGCTTCTTCCACAAAAATCATTTGCATTTTTGCTGACTGAAGTAACTTCCAGTGAGAATGGCTGCCTGCTCTCATTCAGGTATAGTCTTTCTTCCTATGCACCCAGGTCTTTACTCAAGGTGAACCGACGAGGAACTCCTTCCCCCACCTCCCTTCTTTGTGTGATTTACTCGTTATTGCTCTTCCTAAATCCTGTTAGCTTTCAGAAACCCTTCCCTGCAGAACCCAGCAGCTCTCTCTGACTTCCCATTGCTCCCACCTGCCCTTACTTGCCAGATCCTGGCCGATGCTCAGTGAAGGGTCATTGGATGGAATTGAATCTCTGAGCGTTTGTTTATGGCCCTTATTTTTTTGTACCGCTAATTGTGTCTTCTATATCTTTCAAGGTTTCACCACTGTGCCATTAGTCTTAAACATTGTGCTTATACCTAATCTTAAAAATCACTAACAATAATTTCTGATATATAGTTGATTTTTTTTAACGTATGAAAACTCACAGTATCGTCGGGTATAAACAGACTGCATTCTTTCCCAGGCTGCAGTGACTGTCTGGATCAGAAGCCTTGTATCTCTTGGCTTAGCCTGACACAGGCACTTCCCCTTTACTAATGTGTGGTGGGTCTAGCCAGCTGTCCTGTGCAGGGGGATACATGGTTGCTGTGAATTTGTCAACCATTTTTGCCCTTCACTTAGTTAACTCATTTGAGGATAATTGTCCGTGGTGAGTTAACCCTCAACGCTGTGCTGCTTTCCACTGTTGCTAGCACTGATGATACCATCTCTCTGCTTTCAGGTGCTTTCTAACCTACCAGTCCTGCCAGAGTTTGATATACAGAAGGTGTTTGCTCCATGACAGCATCGCTCGCCATCCAATTCCAGAAGGTGGGTGCTCCCCTGGCCTTGGCAGGGGGGTTGAGCACACTCACATGCTGATGCCTCGGGGGCACCCCCTCTCCCCCACCTCGGTCTTTGGCTATTGGGAACAGTGAGCAGGTTCGCTTTACTCTGTACAGTGTTGTTATGAACCCACCACCGATTAACATACGATCACTGGAATCACCAACATCCAAATAGCATTATACTATGTGAGTAAGTAGGGCTGCAGTTTGCTGTTCTGTCACTGCAAATTATTCATTCAAAAAATGTCAGTGACTTTGTTTTAGATGGCATATGTAGATTATATTTGAATGAAAACTCTGCAGCTGGTAACATAGATAAAGACAGCCTTGCTGAAACGGGACATGCACCTGGAGGCATCCTTCTAGTAGACACGGTGGGGCTATTGTTCTGGTTCATCAATATTCTCCTTCCTGATAGCCCTAGTGACGAAGTGCACATTCCTGAATCAACTGTTGGAATAAGATCATAGACATGAACCAGGAATTGACGATTTAAATAGTCACATGAATGCCAGTTTATAACCTAAGGTTCATTAATATCACACTAACCAAATGAGCTTACTAGACAGCACGTGTACGGCAGTGTACACTTTGGGGGTAACGTGTGGTCTCAAATGTTTTACACAGAATGTTCTGTGTAAAACCACACAGCCTTCTTGATTTTTGCTGTAAACTGGCTGAAGCTCTCTAATTCTGAGAAGTGGACGTGTTGGCATGTTATGTTCTGTTTTAATTCTTTAATGTGGAAAATGTAATCCTAAAAGTAGAGAAAAAGAGGATGAGAAACTTTTATGTGCCTGTGCTTCAGAAATCGTCAGCTCATAATCTTTTGATTCCTCTCTAGGCCTCCTCCCCCTCTCCTCTGGCTGCAGTATTTTGAAACAAATTTGGGGGACTTTTAAACACTTGTTGCAACTGAGAATTGGTTTACAGTTTAGACAGGAAATCAGGGAAGATGGGAACAAACTCAAAAACAAGCACACCTGCCAGTTGACTTTGCACCGAGCCACATACAGCTCCTGTGGAGAATGGGAATCTCTGAGCTCTGGAGAGTACTCACCAGTAAGCAGAGCATTTCACAGGCCAGGGAGTTCTGTAAAAGGAGGAGAGTGTCGACACAGTGTTTTCAGAGTAAGTTTTAACATTAACCATGTATGAGAAACACTTGCTTGTTATCTTTATTTTCCTGTTTCATCACACATTTAACTTTGGGAACCACAGATTTAGTCCAGCCTCGTCTGGAATGTTACAGTGAGGACCTCTGAGCATTGGGGCCAGAATACCCACATGTGCACACTGGTCGGCCCAGGGCGTGTCCCATTTGACTGCCTTCTCTGAAGTGTGCACTCACCATCACTCGTCTCCCTTTGGCAGACCCTGACTGGATCAAGAGGTTACTGCAGAGCCCCTGCCCTTTCTGCGACTCTCCTGTCTTCTGAGTGTCCACGGTGGGAAGACAGAGAGTGTCGTCTATCCTGAAGCACTGGGACGCGCTGGCGCAGGCCTGGCCTCCACAAGTGGAAAGGTGCCCTTGTGACGGTCGGTAAGCCTGGGAACTCCCTGCTGAAGTGTGTGCTCCATCTCCAGGGACTACAGGATATCTGTAAAGGGACTGTGTGCGGAGATCTTAAGTCATTTTGAGATGAATGTTAGCCCCCACTCCTACCACTTATTTTTCAAGTGTTGAAATATATTGACTGAAGCAGTTTGAACACAGTGGATACCCTGTTGTTTCTCAACAGAGTGACCTCTTCTAGGGAGTGTGGGTAAGGGCCTCGCTAGGCCGAATTAGGCTTTAATCCTGGCCCAGGTCTGGAACTGTCTAGTGGCTTCAGGAGGCTTTAGTTACCAGGCACATGGCACATGGTGTCTAGCAGATACTCAACTGTCTAAAACAGTATGTGGGCCTGATATTTTGTTCTCAACAAATAGCTTCAGATCTGCATCCCGCCAGTTTTTTTTCGTGCGTATTGAAACCATTTTCTTAAAACTATATATTTTTAAGAGGTTAAAGCCAAGACTAAAGTTAGTTTTAATGTGTCGGAAGATCAGGTGACTCTCGTAATTGTGACTTGTTTTTTAACGATCTCTCCCATGTCGTCAGTTCTGCCCCAACTCCTCCATGTGTATGAGGGTGTCATAGTATTCCTGTTAACCTGTGTCACACCTCTCTTCAGACTTAACTGTGATGACCAGGTGAGATGTTTGTACATAGAGGAAAAAGAATATTCTCTCCTTTATTTTCTCCTAGTATTAAAACCCTTACTATTTTTCATGTTGACATGTTCAGATGTCTCATTTCTATCCCAAGTCTGTCTAGAGACTTCTAGAGAGAGCTGGACAGCTCAGAATGTGGACCCTTGAGCCTTGGTGCTATGGTGTATGTGGCTGGGTCAACCAGAGCCTGGGAATGCCTTCTCTCTGCAAAGATCCTTGGTATTTATAACACAGGTATTTTTCTGTGGGCTGTTAAGAGATGTTAGACGTTAATTGGTCTTAAAACCTAAAATCAAAAATAGACATTCTAGAACTACAGTGTTCTTGGATTTTTAAATAAGTATCTGAGGGATTGGTGCTAATTATTAACAGGACTGTAATGCCCGCACCTTGAAAAGGTGCCTGTTTCTGAGAAGTTGAATAGGAAATACAAAATGTGAAATTTAACTGATACTAACACTTCTTCATGCTTTCATTTTTGTGTCCTTAGTGAAAGACTTTTGCCCTCACTGAGTAGTTGTTTTTTTCAGTCTCTCAGTCATGTCTGACTCTTTGCGACCCCACAGGCTGCAGCCCGCCAGGCTCCTCTGTCCTCCACTGTCTCCCAGAGGTGACTTGCTGAGAAACTCTTATTCTTTTGAGAGCATGTAATACAAGCACTGCTCCCTCCTGTAGTGTCTGCCTCCTAGTATCTTCCCCCTCTGTCCATACATATTGGAGACGGGCCTTTATGAGGCGCTTCCAAACAGTCTGCTTGGAAATGTCTTTTGTTTCCCATTCACATTTTTGTCCCCTGTGTTTAATTCTGCATTTCTGCTGCTGTTTCATTCTGCTGGTGTCTTCTGCTTGTCTTTCTCATTTTGGTGGCAATTTCAAGTGGAGTGTTTGTCCAGACTTCAGGGTTCACCATGTTCAATTGATTATCAAGAGAACGAGAGCTAGGCAGCATTAAGATCATGAAGAAAGAAAGTGAAAGCAAAGTCACTCAGTCGTGTCCAACTCTTTGCGACCCCATGGGCTGTAGCTACCAGGCTCCTCTGTCCATGGGATTTTCCAGGCAAGAGTACTGAAGTGGGTTGCCATTGCCTTCTCCAGGGGATCTTGCCAACCCAGGGGTCGAATCCGGGTCTCCTGCATTGCCAGCAGACGCTTTACCGTCTGAGCCACCAGGGAAATCTCATGAAGATCATGGAGCGCACAATCCAGAAAGTTGTAGCCTTTACAGCAGGCATGGCAGGAAAACCTGAGGTCCTGTCGCGGCCTTGCTGCGGTTTGTTACAGTCGTAGTGTGCCTGCTTGTGTGTGTGCTCAGCCGCTTCAGCCGTGTCCAACTCTGTGTGACCCGAGGGAAGCCCCATGGCATGCCTACTGCTACTGCTGCTAAGTCGCTGCAGTCGTGTCCGACTCTGTGCGACCCCATGGACTCAGCCTACCAGGCTCCTCCACCCATGGGGTTCTCCAGGCAAGAGTACTGCAATGGGGTACCATTGCCTTCTCTGCCATAGCATGCTTAGTTTCACTTACTTTTTTGGTCCTTGGACTGCAAGATCAAACCAGTCAATCTTAAAGGAAATCAGTCCTGAATATTCATTAGAAGGACTGATGCTGAAGCTCCAATACTTTGACCACTTGATGTGAAGAGCTGATTCATTAGAAAAGACCCTGATGCTGGGAAAGATTGAAGGCAGGAGGAGACAGGGACAACAGAGGACAAGGTGATTGGATGGCACGCTGACTCAATGGACGTGAGTGTGAGCAGCTCTGGGAGATGGTGAAGGACAGGGAGGCCTGGCGTGCTGCAGTCCGTGGGGTCCCAAAGAGACACGCCTGAGGGACTGAGCAGCAACGACAGATCAGAGTTAGTGCTTGTTCTGTTCTTATTGCGGAACTTTGTGGGGCTGCCATTTAAAACTTACATTAAGTTTTTATTCAAATCTATTGTGCATTTGGGGGGAAATTTTGACTCTTAGGAGTGAACTTAAAAAGGGTTGCCTGAGTTATTATTCTGTATATCTGTAGGGGTAAACTTGGCAACTATTTTACTGGAAAGTGGCTTCTCTGTACAGGGGCTCTGCCCAACAGCATTCTTAAGACTTTGAAGTCCAGCTGACACCTGCCTCAGCCTAAACTTCTGCCCACTGAGTCAGGAGTCCTCCTCTGTTTCCTCACCCCTCCCCTCTTCCATGGAGGTTAATCCATTGACCTGTGAGGGTGAGAGGTGACTGTGAGTTAATGGCAGCGTCACAGACACAGTACCCTTCTGAATGTCCCAAACGTCAGCTCACATGGTGACAGTGCCAAGCAGTGAAGCCCTGGAAGAGCGGGTGGGACACCGGGAGTCTTCAGACCGGCCGTCTCTCCTGGTTTACTTGTACCGTACGCTCTCTTCCATCCTGAAATGTCCCTGGCCTGGGGGGTGTATTTCAAGTTAATTTCAGCTGTCACTGCTCTGTAGGCTCTGTGGCTCTATAGGTGTGGATGCAGTGGCAGTGATGCCGCTGCTCTGTGTGACGGCGCAGAAGCAAAGGTCCCCCACGACTGGACCTTTGAAGCCAGGGCAGCACTGCATCGTGGGAACCTGATATCCACACCTGTGTCACGTCTTCCCTGCCTAAGGTTAGTTTGTTCCCATTATCGTAGATAGGAAATTGATAGCTTGTTAGGCCTGATATTCATTCTGAAATCCTCCTGTGTCCATGACCCAGACTTCAAGCCATCTCTGCCTGCTATCATATCTGCCAAAACTACCAATTATTTTTCAATGTCAGAAGTTATTAGAAGCACTGGCGAAGCTCGTGGTGGAGTGTGACATTTTTCTGCTTCTCCCTCTAGGAAGTTTTTGATAATGTTAATGTTGGGCGTGGGGACTAGACCTGTTAGCAGCCGTCACCAGTTAATTAGGTTAAAAGAATGTCACGGGGTAATAATTAAATATTAAAATATATTCTGTTGTAATTGTGATGGTGTGAGCTAAGATGCAGAAGAAAGCAAGGCTCATGGGTCTTGTCAGGAAGAACATGGAGCTGCATTTATGGAGTCCCCGCTCCCTGGGCAGCACTGAACCATGTCAGGCGAGTTGCCATAGCTCCCAGAGTGAAAGGAGGGGTGCTGTCAGTGTCCGACTTCCACAGGCCCATCCCTCCGTCCGTCCCCACTGCTCCTGGCCCCTTTCTGCCTCGCTCCTCCTGCCAGGAGAGGCCCTCTCTATTTCTCTCCCTTTCCTTCTCTCAGCTTTAGGACACCCTCTGAGCTATCTGTCTGATAGAAAATTAGGTTTGTGATAAAATTTCTAAAGTTTGGGAATGCATGTAAGAATTAAAAATTTTAAAATTAAAAAAATAAAAAAATAAAAAAAAATAAAAATAAAATAAAAGCTACATTCCTAGAAGGCTTCCCTTCCTATAAGAAACTATTAAACAGTAGTTTTTCTTGCTGAAGGTAATATAATAGTGTTAGCTGTTAAGAGCTCAATAAACTGTATCTGATTTTTCCCTCAAAGTCTCCCTGTTGGAGTGCCCAGCACCTCCAGACTGGATTTCAGGCAGAATGGACTACATTTCTGCTCCCTGCCACACCCGCTCTGCTTCCCATACCAGTAAGTCCTGACAAGCAAAAATTCAGGTTATCTTCCAGGTCAGCAGGCCTCAAATTTTTAAATAAAAGGTAGATTTTGCTCTTTTTTTTTTTTTTTTTCATTTTAGAGATTGGACAGCACAGACAGCAAATAGCCAGATAGATAATGCATTTCTTTCTGCTAGCCTGCCATGGGCTGTGGAGCGTGAACACCGCTGTGCACTCTCCCACCACTCCCCGTGTCTGTGGAGCTCGGCAGGGCTGGTCACCACACAGTGGCTTGAGCATCTAGCCTCCCCCTCAACACTGTTGGACTGTTAGAATGCCTCTAACGGAGCTCAAGTGAGGCACTTGCCCTGCAGCTCTTAGTGGAAGCATCACCTGGCAGCTGCAAGCAGAGTTTTGGGCCATGTCTCAAGTCGTATAGGCATTGAGCTTTGCACTGCTCTTTCTTGACCCTGAAAGAAGTTTTTGGAGCTGAGATCTTCGTGTCTGCTGTTCAGACTGATGTTAGAGTGTGTGCAGTTGGACTGCCATATTGAATGAAGGCTTCCCTGCTGGTTCAGTCAGTAAAGAATCTGCCTGCAATGCGGGAGGCTTGGGTTCGATCCCCGGGTTGGGAAGATCCCCGGTTGGGAGGAGGGCATGGCAGCCCACTCCAGTATTCTTGCCTGAAAAATCCCCACAGACAGAGGAGCCTGGCAGGCTGCAGTCCATGGGGTCACAAAGAGTTGGACATGACTAAGCGACTAAGCACAGCGCATATTGAATTAAGTCAGATTTGCAGAGTTGCTTCTAATGACCACTCACCACAGCATCACGGTCCCGATATAGAGCTGGGTTTTTCAGAAGATGAAGACTAGTTTCCATGGCACAGACGCACATCAGCGTCAGGACTGGCTGGCTGGCCTGAGTCTGGTAAGGCGGGTGCAGCCTCCCATCGGCATGTGTGGTGTTTTATGATGGCTATTTCTGAAAACCTACTGAGGGATCAGTAAGTTCTAACAGGGAAGTGACTGTTTATATATAGGTGTCCTATAAGGAAGTTTAGTCCTTTTGGTACATGCGTATTTAACATCCATCCACCCACCCCCCACAGCCTCTTTGATTAGGTGATTCAGCTTTTCTTGTCTTGCTTTTTTTTTTAGGTTGTAACTATACTCCAGGGGAGAGACTTAGTATAGGATCTGAGATCCTCGACAGCGAGCTTATTTAGCACAGTATTAGTGGCTCCCCTGCATGCTGTTTATCCGTTCATTCCAGGCTTGGGAGGGGCCGCAAAGCAGGGAATGATGGTACTTTCATACTGACATGATAAAGTGAAGGTGCAGACTCCCTAGTGGAAATACTGTGAATGAGTTGACTGGAATTGAATTTCAAAACTCTAAATCTTGTAATTTTTTCCTAAGGTAAAAACTTGCTTACGTCACTATCATGAGATCCTGTTAGTTTCATAAAAAGGTCCCATGAAGTGGTCTCATGGGATGGTGTAAGAGGTGGTGGCTTTGAAGCATTTTGTATTTTATCAGTTTGACATTTGGCTAATAGATTGGTGAAGTCAAAGGTGTTTTGTTTTTGGTACTAATACAAAATTAAATGCAAAATGAATTATGACTTTTTAAAGACTTTGACACAGATTTGTACTTCGGTGTATGAAAGGAAAGTGAGTATCAATCTTGTGTATACAGAAATAAGACTATAGGAAAATAAGTGTGTTATGTATAGCAGTATATCTTCTATGTTTATCCTGTGCCTGTGCTACCTTTGTGCTTGGCTTCAAACTATGTGTTTGTTTACATGCAATATTTTTTGAAATAAAAAGAACAGGCATCCAAAAACTTGGGTTATAGAAAGGGGACTTTTAAAAATTCTTACCATCTGATTAGGTGGTGTGTTTTAGACTTTTAGTGTGTAAGTAAAACAGCCTTGAGACTAAATAGCACATTTTGCTTGGAATACCCCATCCAGAGGAATCCACTGCTTCTCTGCACTGTACATATGTACATAGTGTCCACAATTAGATTGTAAGCTCCTCGAGGGCAGGAACTGTCGTCTTGTCTTGGGAGTTCCTGCGGTGCCGAGTGTGAAGTGCCTTGCACAGCGTAGGTGCTGGTGACACAGAGAAGGAGTGAGTATCTTCCTGCCACCTTTATGACGAAGCTTGGTTTACTTTCTCCGCTGTGTTGAGAACTGCAAAGTACTAATGATGGGAAGAGGGCAAAATTCTTCCTTGGATTTCAGCTGGGTCTCCTGAGCTGAAGCAGACCATGCTGTCTCCTTGGCACTAGTTATCTTCTTGCCCTGAAGATATACTAGTGTCCTGAGCTTTTATATGATAAAAGGGCAGCAGTCTCTGGGCAAAGTTTAAAGTGGGAAAGATTGTAGAGAAAATGAAGTGGAAACTTTGTAGGGTGTTTGTCAAATGCAGTCCTATGGGGCAATCTTACTTTAGTTATTACTAAAGGAAAGGATAGCAATTCTCTTTCTTTACCAGTTAGCTGGTTGGCCAATTTTCCAGTTATGAAAGATCATTGGTTTTTTTTTTAAACTTTTTCCCATTTTGGATCCCCTCCTCAATTGCTCTTTATGATTCTAGTACTTAGAGTCTATTAGAGTTGCTGTGAATATCCAGTGCTGTACATAATGGCAGTTTTGTAAATGTGAAATAACCTCAATTATGTTGTGTTTTGTATGCAGAGCCACTAGTATTGTTATCTTGGCCACTTTTTTAATTCAAAATAAATAAAATAATCAAGTTATTTGTATATCGTGTGCATATTTTGTCGGGTTCACCAGTTTGTAGCAAGGGTTAGAAACATTCTGCCCTACCCAGCACCAGCAAAGGTGCTAAGAGAAGAGAAGGGAAAGAATTGTGCCTCAGAGAAATGGCCATCAGCAAGGACCCCAGAAGCAATGCAGTATGCCTTCAGTAGTTTATTCTAGAACAAGTTGAGGAACGTAAGGGGAAATCAGACAGCTTCAGTACGCTGTTAGACCACATGTACTTAATGTCAGTTGACTAGCATCTGGTGAAGTGAAGTGCTCATTACCAGGATTTCATCAACAATAAGCATGTGATTCAGACAAATCCTCCTGGTGAGAACAACCAGAAAAGCTAGATAAACACCAAACAGGAGAAAGAAAATTAATAACATGCCTCAATGTGTGCTAATAAAACTGCTGAAAGATCAAAGAGAAAAAAACTTTAAGCAAAAAAAAAAAATTTTCTCCAAAGAAAACAAGTTAACCTTAAAAAAAAAAAAAGAAGAAGAAGAAAACAGTAGTAAGATTTAAAGATGACTTCTCGTGGAAATGGTGAAGATGAGAAGGCAGTGAAAAGGGGCCTTTGGGGGCTGAGAGTAACTTCCAGCCTCGGATTCAGAGCACAGCAGAAACGTCAGACACGTTCAGGCAAACAAGAATGGAAAATGAAAGCACCAGAGGAAATTCTAGAGTGACGTCAGATGAGCACTAGGAAGCGGAGGCGGGAGGGCAAGGCTGTGAACATGTGAAGCAAACAGAACATCCTGCGGTTCTGAAACAAAACATACCTGCAAGTCAGGAGTGTTTGGCTCTCTAAGTCCAAGCCCTACCTAGGAGCAGGTATAACTAATCCATATTAGACTGGATACGTTTTTTCTCTAAATACCTGAAGAAAAGCAAAGGGTCTAAAATTAAGCTCATGGAGGACGGAAACCAGAACATTTTAGAAAGAATCCCTTAGAAGAAATGGAGTTGCTGTCATAGTCAACAAGAATCCTAAATGCAGTACTTAGGTGCAATCTCAAAAATGATAGAATGATCTCTGTTCATTTCCAAGGCAAACCATTCAGTATCACAGTAATCCCAGTCTATGCCCCAACCAGTAATGCCAAAGAAGCTGAAGTTGAACGGTTCTATGAAGACCTACAAGACCTTCTAAAACTAACAGCAAAAAAGGATGTCCTTTTCATCATAGGGGACTGGAATGCAAAAGCAGGAAGTCAAGAGAACCTGAAGTAACAGGCAAGTTTGGCCATGGAGTACAAAATGAAGCAGGGCAAGGGCTAACAGAGTTTTGCCAAGAGAACACACTGGTCATAGCAAACACCCTCTTCCAACAACACAAGGGACAACTATGGGCAACAGTTATAACTGGGCATGGAATAAGGGACTGGTTCCAAGTTGGGAAAGGAGTACGTCAAGGCTGTATATTGTCACCCTGCTTCTTTAACTTATATGCAGAGCACATCATGAGAAATGCAGGCTGGATGAAGCACAGCTGGAATTGAGGTTGCTGGGAGAAATATCAAGAACCTCAGATAAGCAGATGACACCACCCTTATGGTAGACAGTGAAGAGGAACAAAAGAATCCCTTGATGAAGGTGAAAGAGGAGAGTGAAAAAGCTGACTTTAAACATTCAAAAAATGAAGATCATGGCATCCGGTCCCATCACTTCATAGCAAATAGATGTGGAAACAATGGAAACAGAGACTTTACTTTCTTGGACTCCAGAATCACTGCAGATGGTGACTGCAGCCATGAAATTAAGACGCTTGCTCCTTAGAAGAAAAGCTATGACAAACCTAGACAGCATATTAAAAAACAGAGACTTCGCCAACAAAGCTATGGTTTTTCCAGTAGTCATGAATGGATGTGAAGAGTTGGACCATAAAGAAGGGTGATTGTTGGAGAATTGATGCTTTGAACTGTGGTGTTGGAGAAGACTCTTGAGAGTCCTTTGGACTCAAGGAGATCAAACCAGTCAATCCTAAAGGAAATCAACCCTGAATATTCATTGGAAGCACTGATGCTGAAGCTGAAGCTCCAATATTTTGGCCACCTGATATGAAGGCCTGACTCATTTGAAAAGACCCTGATGCTGGTAAAGATGGAAGGCAGAAGAAGGGGACGACAGAGGATGAGACGGTTGGTTGGCATCATCGATTGAATATACATGAGTTTGAGCAAGCTCCAGGAGATGGTGAAGGACAGGGAAGCCTGGCGTGCTGCAGTCCTTGGGGTCACAAAGAGGTGGACACTACTAAGCGACTGAGCAACAACAGCGAAAGGCAAGAAAGGAGGAAAGATAAACATAGAATAGTCTGTGAAAATGAAAAGCAAATAAGATAATGGATTTACACTAAAATAGAGCAGTAATTGCAGTGGTAATTACATCAAATATAAATAAACCATCCAGTCAAAGCAAGATTGTCAGATTGATTTTTTTAAGTGTTAAAAGTGCTAAAATATAAGGATACCGGAACTTTTAAAGGATGGAAAACTATACCATGCAAACATTAGTCAAAAGGTGGTTGATATTTCATTGGATTGGAAGACTCAGTATTGTCAAAATGACTATACTACCCAAGGCAGTCTATAGATTCAGTGCAATCCCTATCAAATTACCAATGGCATTTTTCACAAAAGTAGAACAAAAAATTTTTTTATTTGTGTGGAAACACAAAAGACTCCAAATAGCCAAAGAAATCTTGAGAAAGAAAAACAGCTGGAGGAATAAGGCTCCTTGACGTCAGACTATACTAAAAAAACTACAGTCATTAAAATAGTATGGTACTGGCACAGAACCAGAAATACAGATCAATGGCATGGGATAGAACGCCCAGAGACAAACCCATGCACTTATGGCCAATGATAGATGACAAAGGAGGCAAGAATATTCAATGAAGAAAAGAATTTCTTTAATAAGTGGTGCTGGAAAAATTGTTCAGCTACGTATAAAAGAATGAAATTAGAACATCCTCTAAAAGTACACACAAAAATAAAATGGATTACAGGCCTAAATGTAAGACCAGACACTATAAAACTAGAGGGAAACAAAGGCAGAACACTCTGACATAAAGCGCAGAAATACTTTTTTGGATCCATCTCCTAGAGTAATGGAAATAAAAACAAACTGGATCTAATTAAACTTAAAAGCTTTTGCACAGCAAAGGAAATCATAAATCAAAAAGGCAACCTACGGAATGGGAGAAAATATCTGCAAATGATGTAACTGACAAGGAATTAATCTCCAAAACATATAAACCACTCACACAGCTCAATATCAAAAAAAAAAGAAGAGAAAAAACCCAATCCAAAATTAGGCAGAAGATTTAAATAGACATTTTTCCAAAGAAGACATCAGTTCAGTTCACTCACTCAGTCGTGTCCCGACGCTTTGCGACCCCATGAACCACAGCATGCCAGGCCTCCCTGTCCATCACCAACACCCAGAGTCCACCCAAACCCATGTCCATTGAGTCGGTCATGCCATCCAACTATCTCATCCTCTGTCATCCCCTTCTCATCCTGCCCTCAATCTTTCCCAGTATCAGGGTCTTTTCCAATGAGTCAGCTCTTCGCATCAGGTAGCCAAAGTATTGGAGTTTCAGCTTCAGCATCAGTCCTTCCAATGAATATTCAGGACTGATCTCCTTTAGGATGGACTGGTTGGATCTCCTTGCAAAGGGACTCTCAAGAGTCTTCTCCAACACCACAGTTCAAAAGCATCAATTCTTCGGTGCTCAGCTTTCTTTATAGTCCAACTCTCACATCCATACATGACCACTGGAAAAGCCATAGCCTTGACTAGATGGACCTTTGCTTACAAAGTAATGTCTCTGCTTTTCAATATGCTGTCTAGGTGGGTCATAACTTTATTTCCAAGGAGTAAGGTAAGGTAAGGTAAGGTGAAGTCGCTCAGTCGTGTCCGACTCTTTGCGACCCCATGGACTGTAACCTACTAGGCTTCTCTGTCCATGGGATTCTCCAGACAAGAATACTGGAGTGGATTGCCATTTCCTTCTCCAGGGGATCTTCCCAACCCAGGGATCGAACCCGAGTCTCCTGCGTTGGAGGCAGACGCTTTAACCTCTGAGCCACCAGGGAAATTTAATGGCTGCAATCACCATCTGCAGCAATTTTGAAGCCCAGAAAAATAAAGTCAGCCACTGTTTCTGCTGTTTCCCCATCTACCTGCCATGAAGTGATGGGACCAGATGCCATGAACTTAGTTTTCTGAATGTTGAGCTTTAAGCCAACTTTTTCACTCTCTTCTTTCACTTTCATCAAGAGGCTCTTTAGTTCTTCACTTTCTGCCATAAGGGTGGTGTCATCTGCATATCTGAGGTTATTGATACTTCTCCTGGCATCTTGATTCCAGCTTGTGCTTCTTCCAGCCCAGCATTTCTCATGATGTACTCTGCATATAAGTTAAATAAGCAGGGTGACAGTATACAGCCTTGACATACTCCTTTTCCTATTTGGAACCAGTCTGTTGCTCCATGTCCAGTTCTAACTGTTACTTCCTGACCTGCATACAGATTTCTCAAGAGGCAGGTCAGGTGGTCTGGTATTCCCATCTCTTTCAGAATTTTCCACAGTTTGTTGTGATTCCACAGTTAAAGGCTTTGGCGTAGTCAATAAAGCAGAAATAGATGCTTTTCTGGAACTGTCCTGCTTTTTCGATGATCCAGCGGATGTTGGCAATTTGATCTCTGGTTCCTCTGCCTTTTCTAAATCCAGCTTGAACATGTGGAAGTTCATGATTCACGTATTGCTGAAGCCTGGCTTGGAGAATTTTAAGCATTACTTTACTAGCATATGAGATGAGTGCAATTGTGTGGTAGTTGGAGCATTCTTTGGCATTGCCTTTCTTTGGGATTGGAATGAAAACAGACCCTTTCCAGTCCTGCGGCCACTGCTGAGTTTTCCAAATTTGCTGGCATATTGAGTGCAGCACTTTCACAGCATCATCTTTCAGGGGTTGAAACAGCTCAACTGGAATTCCATCACCTCCACTAGCTTTGTTCATAGTGATGCTTCCTAAGGCCCATTTGACTTCACATTCCAGGATGTCTGGCTCTAGGTGAGTGATCACACCATTGTGATTATCTGGGTCGTGAAGATCTTTTTTTACAGTTCCATGTATTCTTGCTACCTCTTCTTAATATCTTCTGCTTCTGTTAGGTCCCTACCATTTCTGTCCTTTATTGAGCCCATCAGTTCAGTTCAGTTCAGTTCAGTCACTCAGTCGTGTCCTTCTCTTTGTGGACAGGCCTCCCTGTCCATCACCACCAACTCCCGGAGTTCACTCAAACTCATGTCCATCGAGTCGGTGATGCCATCCAGCCATCTCATCCTGTTGTCCCCTTCTCCTCCTGCCCCCATTCCCTCCCAGCATCAGAGTTTTTCCAGTGAGTCAACTGTTCACATGAGGTGGCCAAAGTATTGGAGTTTCAGCTTTAGCATCAGTCCTTCCAATGAACACCCAGGTCTGATGTCCTTTAAAATGGACTGGTTGGATCTCCTTGCAGACCAAGGGACTCAAGAGTCTTCTCCAACACCACAGTTCAAAAGCATCAATTCTTCGGCGCTCGGCTTTCTTCACAGTCCAACTCTCACATCCATACATGACCACTGGAAAAACCATAGCCTTGCCTAGACGGACCTTTGTTGGCAAAAATGTTTCTGCTTGTGAATATGCTATTTAGGTTGGTCATAACTTTCCTTCCAAGGAGTAAGCGTCTTTTAATTTCATGGCTGCAGTCACCATCTTCAGTGATTTTGGAGCCCAAAAAAATAAAGTCTGACACCGTTTGCACTGTTTCCCCATCTATTTGCCATGAAGTGATGGGACCAGATGCCATGATCTTCGTTTTCTGAATGTTGAGCTTTAAGCCAACTTTTTCACTCTCCTCTTTCACTTTCATCAAGAGACTTTTTAGTTCCTCTTCACTTTCTGCCATAAGGGTGGTGTCATCTGCATATCTGAGGTTATTGATATTTCTCTCGGCAATCTTGATTCCAGCTTGTGCTTCTTCCAGCCCAGCATTTCTCATGATGTACTCTGCATATAAGTTAAATAATCAGGGTGACAATATACAGCCTTGACATACAGATGGTCAAAAAGCACATTAGAAAAATGTTCAGCATCACTGACTATTGTTCAGTTGCTCAGTCATGAGTCATGTCCAACTCTTTGGGACCCCATGGACAGCACACCAGGCTTCCCTGTCCTTCAGTGTCTCCTGGAGTTTGCTCAAACTCCTATCCGTTGAGTCAGTGATACCATCCAGCCATCTTGTCCTCTGTCGTCCCCTTCTCTGCCTGTCTTCAGTCTTTCCCTGCATCAGGGTCTTTTCCAGTGAGTCAGCTCTTCACATCAGGTGGCCAAAGTATTGGAGTTTCAGCTTCAGTATCAGTCCTTGCAGTGAATATTCAGGGTTGATTTCCTTTAGGATTGACTGGTTTGATCTCCTTGTAGTCCAAAGGACTCTCAGGAGTTCTCCAAAACCACAGTTTGAAAGCACCGATTCTTCAGCATTCAGCGTTCTTTATGGTCCAACTCTCACATCTGTTCATGACTGCTGGAAAAACCATAACTTTGACTTTACAGATCTTTGTTGGCAAAGTGATGTCTCTACTTTTTAATATGCTGTCTAGGTTTATCATAACTTTTCTTCCAAGGAACAAGCATCTTTTAATTTCATTGCTGCAGTCACCATCCACAGTGATTCTGGAGTCCAAGAAAATAAAACCTGTCACTGTTTCCATTTTTTTTCCCTATCTATTTGCCATGAAGTGATGGAACCAGATTCCATGCCTTCCAACATTTTTTGAATGTTGAATTTTAAGCCAGCTTTTTCACTCTCCTCTTTCACCCTCTTCAAGAGGCTCTTTAGTTTCTCTTCACTTTCTGCCATTAGAAATGGCTGGTTCCAGTCATTCTTTTAAAATCCATTTTGAGTTTATTTTTGTGTATCATGTTAGGGAGTGTTCTAATTTCATTCTTTTGCACGTAGCTGTCTGGTTTTCCCAGCACCACTTACTGACGAGATTGTCTTTTCTCCATTGTATATTCTTGCCACTTTTGTCATAGATTCATTGGTCATGTTTGTGTGGGTTTATCTCTGGGCTTTCTACCCTGTTCCGTTGATCTGTATTTCTCTTTTTCTGTCAGTACCATGCGGTTTTGATGACTAGCTTTGTAGTATAGTCTGAAGTCAAGGAGCCTTATTCCTCCAGCTGTGTTTTTCTTTCTCAAGATTGCTTTGTCTATTTGGGGCCTTTTGTATACTAATTCTCTTCTGTAAAGCTTGCTTTGAAGATTGTGCAGGCCACTACCCTAAAACAGCTCCAGCAAGGACATTATGTGGGCAGCCAAAGGGGTAGATAGTAGCAGAAACTGGATGCCTCTCACATATCGTCTTGACTCCCCTGAGTCCACAATTAGATGTGGTAGCAGTGTCAGCAGTTCCTGATACCTTCTCAGCTTGAGCATTGGTTTCTCTCCTCTCCTGTGGGAGGGCTTCTCCTGGCACCCCAGGGACTTACTTGGTTGCCAGATAGCAGTAGTCTTGGGGAGTCAACTCCCCTGAGGGTAACTCTAAAGCAATGGGAAATGAGAAATGAAGGTTAGTCCCTGGGAGGGATGATCTCAAGGGGTGTTCCCATGGTTTTTTGGAGGATACCCCAATGGGATGCAGCCTGGTAACCTACAGCAGTATCCTGCCCATCAACCTAGACTTTATTGACCTCTTTCCCTTTCCTGTCTCCCATCCCTACACGTACTTCCTAAGATCACCTCCCAGTACCCAAGACCCTCCTTGTCCCAGGATCTGCTTTGGTGTGAACCCAAACAAGACAAAGCCAGTCTTACAGACAAGCAAAAATTTAGGTGCAAAACTCCTAAACAAAGATTATCTAAATGGATTCATTATATATATGATTAAATATATTTAATATATAATAAAAATAAAGAAGGCGGAGTGCCAAAGAATTGATGCTTTCTAACTGTGGTGTTAAGCTTGTCACTTGAGGGTGCTGAAGGGACACTGCGGAAGGAAGAGGCCTCCTGGGTCTGGTGGATTTTGTCCTTCCTTTCCTTCCTCCCCATCCTCTTCCTCCTACTCAGCAGCTGTGACCACCACTGCAGAGGGTCGCCATTGCTGCTCTGCCCCAGAGAAGACTCTTGTGAGTCCCTGGGACTGCAAGGAGATCAAACTGGTCAATCCTAAAGGAAATCAACCTTGGATATTCATTGGAAGGACTGATGCTGAAGCTCCAGTACTTTGGCCACCTGATGGAAAGAGTCAACTCACTGGAAAAGACCCTAATGCTGGGAAAGATTGAAGGCAGGAGGAGAAGGGGGACGACAGAGGATGAGATGGTTAGATGGCATCGTTGACTCAACGGACATGAGTTTGAGCAAAGTCTGGGAGATAGTGAAGAACAGGGCAACCTGGCATGTTGCAGTTCATGGGGTCACAACGAGTCAGACACGACGTAGCCACTCAACAACAAAAATTATACTACATCACAACCAAAGTGGTTTACTCTAGAAATGAACCAGAAAGAACCAATCATTCTTCAGTTTACTACAGAAAATGAAGAGAAAAATAAAGAGATCATCTCAAAAGATGGAAAAAGAAGATTGATGAAATTCAATAACAATGATTTTTTTAAAAAATAACTATCTCATCAATCTTGGAAAAGGAACAGTTAACTTCCTAATTTAATAAAATATATCTAAAAAAATTCTTACAACAAATGTTATGCTTGATGGTAAAATATTGAGAACTCTGCTGAAATCAGGAATGAGAAAAAAAAGAGACTTGTTATTAGCACTTCTGCTCAGTATCGTACTATAGGTCCTGGCCATTGCAATAAGACAAGAAAGAGACAGGTATAAAAATTGGGAAAAATAGGCACTGTATTCTCAGTCAATATGACTGGGCATGAAAAAAGTATAAAAGAACCCACTGGTAAATTTTCGGAACTAAGTGAGATTAGCAAGGTTTCTGGATAAAAACCAAAAAAAAAAAAAAAAGATAGAAATGTTTATGACAGTTCTGTTCATAATATTCTAGAGCCTGGAAACAACACAAATGCCCATCAATAGGTAAATATATTTTAAAAATGTAGACTATCCACACAAAGGCATATTACACAGCAGTGAAAAAGGAGCAGGGCCGTGACACATGTGTGCCGCTTTTCTGAATGCTCAACGCTCAGCTCCAGGCACCCTTCAGTGCCGCCTCGGCTCAAGTGGGCTCCCTCCGTCAGCATCTCTCCTTGGCAATGAGCACGATGCTAAGCTTGTCAATAGAAGGTGCTGGAAGGACACTGCAGAAGGAAGGGGTTTCCTGGGTCTGCTGGACTTTGTCCCTCCTCTCCTCCTTACCTCTCCTCCTCCTCCTCAGCAGCTGTGACCACGGCTACAGAGGATTGTCACTGATGCTCTGCCCCAGGCTTTGCTAAGTGTCTCCAACCATGAGGGCAGCTGGCCCGTGGGTCCCAGATTTGATCAGCCTGGTAGGGTGACCAACTCATGCCAGTTTGTCCAAGACTGGCCCGGTTTTAACATTGAAAGTCCCACAATGCCTTCAGACCTGTGGATACTGGGACACTGATTCACCCTGCAAACCATGCTCCTCAAACATGAACTAAAGAGCTTTTAAGCGGAAGGGAGAAGCCTGGGACTCCAAGGGCATCTCTGCAGTCACCAGGAAGGACCCCATCGTTGCCAGGATCGCAGCCAGCCCACAGCCATGGCTAACGCCATCCTTGGCTGTGCTTCCACATTCAGGTTCTGTTACCATCTCCTCCTTTCCCTGTCTTCTCCTTCAAACGAGCCAAGGAAGTGAGGGGTAAGAGGGAGGCAATGATGCTGACGCCGTTAGCGGGGATGGTCCTCTAGCTGTGACTCTTTGACAAGAGACCGTCACGTCTGCCACCCAGGTCTGCTCACTGGGGACACGGACCAGTGTAGGAAGAGTGGGGTGATCGTTCAAGACAGGTGCCTCCAAGAGTCTCTCGGGATTTCGGGGGAGGCTGGGTGTCGGGGGGGCTCAATCCAGCCCCAGGTCTGAGTCCTTGAGTCTCTGATTCTCTCAGCTCTGCCCTTCTTTGCATTTCAGCTTCCTCGTCAGGCCAGTAGCAAGATATGTGCCGGCTAACTGGAGAAATGTTTTCAAGGTGGTGCCCACGCCTGGCAGCACCTAAGGAGGCAAGTATCTTTTGAGTGGCCGGAGGTGGGCTCTGAGAAGCTCCAAGCTGCGTGTACCTCAGGGGATGCTTATGCACTTGTGAACTCACCTGCAGCCTCTCAAGGCGCTCCTCCACACACGCGTGCACACACCGCAGCTTCACTCTACCGAGTGACCCGATCACTTCCAAAGCTGGTGGCTTCCCCGGCCCCACTGGCAGTCTGCATGCGTTCCCGTTGGGCCACATTCTTTCAACACTAGGAGCTGCCAGGCTGTTAAATTATTGCCAGTCTGGGAGCATGTGGCACTATCCCAGTACAGTGTGCATGTCCCCGGCTACTAAAAAGGTAGGGTTTTTTAAATATATCCAGTCGGCTGGTCATGTTTTCTTCTGTAAAATGTCCAATTATGCCTTGTTCACACTTCTCAGTCACATGTTCGTGTGTGCTGCCATTTAGGTCTATCCTAAATGCATTCAGCTTTTTAATTAACATATATAACGAAGTGTATGGCTTAAGATTTGGGCATAACTTCTACCAGACTGATGAAAACTTGACGGTGTCCAAAAGGTTCCTGGCACCAACCCCCTCCTCCGGCAATGATCTGCTCAAAGGTCTTAGTTATTTCTGATTTCTGTTAGCAGGGATTCGTTTGTATCTGTTCATGAACTCCATCCACATCAGATCATGACATCGAGTCTTCCAGGTCTGCTTGTGAGAGTCGCTTGCCCTGGGGCCTTTACCAGGGGTTTGTTCTGTTCTACAGATCGTCTACCTGTGTGATAACGCCACAACTGATGGCCAGTATTGTTTCCAGTTTAGGGTTAATATGGACACAGCTGCTGTTAACAAGTTTGTATACAGACTCACACATTTCTCTTGGCACTACTAGGAGAGGAATGCCAGGTCGAGGGGCAGGCACCCATGTGTAGCATGGGTAGACATCTGCTTCACGGTCTTCTGAATGGTTAAACCAATGCTCCCGCCCCCCAGTACTGCAGGGAGGGGAGTTCCAGTGTCTCCATCCTGGTGCCAACACTTTGTGATGACAGCTTCATTAAAAACTGGCCGGGGTGGCGGGGGTGGGGCGGGGGGCGGGTGGTGCTGTGCAGGCAGCTCTCACTGGGACCCTCATCTGCATTTAATACACTTTAAATGAATGAATTCTTGCTTTGAATGAACAACTTCTATGATATGGGAATTAGATCTCAATAAAGTTGATGTAGCTGGAAAGTTTACATTGCTGCATCTTCTCCATCACACACCACGACCTCCAAGCTCTGGTGGCTTTGCAGAGAGCATATAAAGTTATCACTGCAAAGGAGACCCCAACTCGGGCACACCTGTGGTTCAGCCTCCCCATGGATCCGAGGCGGCAGGTTCAATGCACCAGGCCTGTGAGCTGGTCCCTGCTTGTTCTTCCTCTCCACCTGGAGATCAGTGGGAGGGTCCCGCTGTTTCTGAAGTATGACTCAGTTAGTGCTCTGTTGGCTATTTACACGTAAATTACACGATAGTGTCATCCTGTCTGGGTAAGAAAGATTTGCAAAGGCAACAAGAGCTTGACAGGAAACACTGGACTTCACATGGGCATCACTAAAAACCAGTCTACGGTTGAGCAAAAGTGACCACTAAGAACCAAGCTCAGCCCTCTTGCCCTGGAGAAGGAATGGCCACATTGGTGGCTCAGTAACTTATTTGATGGCCTTGAATGGCTGGTGGGGGAAAAAAAATCAGGAAAGCGTTTTGCTGAAGAAAGGTGCCTGGCTTATGTGATGACGTGGGTGAACTCAGGGCATTGTGCTCGGTGAAATCAACCCGCCACAGAGGACAAGCACTGCGTGATTTCACTTACATGTGGGATCTGAGATAGGCTCACAGAAGCAGGGAGCAGGCCGGGGACTGCCTGGGGCTGGGGGAGGGGAGTGGGGTGCTGCTGTTCCCCAGGTACAGAGCTTTAGTTACCCAAGTGGAATAAAGATTCTAGAGAGTCACCCACAACAATGAGCCTAGAGTCAACACTGTACTGTATGCTAAAAAATTTAGGAGAGTAGATCTGTTAAGTGTTCTTACCACAGTTTTTTAAAAAGCAGATTATAGGGCAATATATACAATACCGTCCCATTGGTGTATTTATACCACTTATCTGTCTACCTGTCCATTCACTCATCCGTCCATCCATCCATCCATCCGCTTCAGACTTTGAAATACAGTTATCTCTAGCGAATGACACCTAAGGATTTTATTGTGGAGAGGATGGGAGTTTCCCTTCCTAAGGGATGAGCTTCTGATGTAGTTTGGCTCTTTTTTTATAAGTAACATTTTAATAATAAAAATAATCATTTCAATTTTTTAATGGCAGCATTTCCATGATCAACTCAGAGTCACTTTTTCCTGTGCCTTCAAACTCTCATGTGCCTCAGAAGTCAGCTCCCAAGCCACTGTCACCTCCCCTAGGGGGTCTCCTGTGAGTCCTGACTACATTTAAATTCCCTGCTACCTGCTGCTTGGCCCTGGACATGCACTCTATGCACTGTGCCCAGGAATCTTATCTGATCCCCTATGGAAAAAAGAGCTGGCTGGGACAGTGCAGGGCTGTTTCAGGGGACCTAGGGGCAGAGATGATCTTAGGAACTATCAGAAATTAGGTGGTGTCTTTTTCTCTCTCGTTTCTGTCATTTTTTTTGGTAAAATGTAAGCCTCAACCCACTCCAGTATTGTCATCTGGAGAATCTCATGGACAGAAGAACCTGGTGGGCTACAGTCCATAGGGTCGCAAAGTGTAGGACACGACAGAATCAACTTAGCAAGCACACGCACACACAAAGCCTCAACGGGGCTTCCCAGTTGCCACTAGCGGTAAAAACAAAAAAACCCGCCTGCAAATGCAGGAGACATAAAAGACGCAGGTTTGATCCTTGGGCCAGGAAGATCCCCTGGAGATGAGCCTGGCAACCCACTCCAGTACTCTTGCCTGGGAAATCCCATGGATAGAAGAGCCTGGCAGATTCCAGTCCATGGGGTCACACAGAGGCATGACTGAAGAAGCGACTTAGCATGCGTGCACAGAAGACTCGTTAGGACAGGGATTTTTGTCTTTTTTCCCATCTGCTCTATGCCCAGTGCCAGGCACACAGTAGGCACTCAACAAGAACCAGTGGAATGAATGGGGCAGGCACGTGTCTGCCTCTCTCGGTTCCACCAGATGAACTTGCATTGCTCTGCGGTGCTGCGCATGGGCCAGACAGACCCCAGCATCCTCTCCTTTCCCCAAGCCGCAGGAAGAGAGGGACCCGTGCCCTCGCTTCTCTTCCCAGATTCCTGGGAGAGAGAAGCTGATTGGCCGGCTCAGAGGAAGAGCAGGTATACATACGCCTGGGCTCAGCAGCGGCAACCAGTTCCGGGTCCCACAGGAGACACACTTGCGGGGTGGGGACGAGCAGACACCCCAAACGAGCCTCTGCCGAGGCGAGCAGGGAAGGGAGGGGCTGGACAAACACAGACCGGGGCCAGGGGGTAGGGTGTAAGAGAGAGGCGGGAGAGCTTGTAGTGCCAACAGGATTAGAGGCTGGAGGTGAACGAGGGGACTGCTTTAATGTCGACAAAGGCACGACTGTTCTCTTGCAAGTTGACCTTAATCAGACCTCAGAGGTTAACTTCAAGCACAGCCCCTCATCTGGGAATTAACACGACATTTGCCCTCCAGCCACAGGACTGGGCCTCTCCTGGCCGGAAAGCCCCCAGATCGGCATCACTGCGGCTGGGACCGGATGCTAATGTTCGCCAGCTGGCTGGGGGGAGGGGCGCAGAGGACGAATGTCATTTGCTCCTCGCTTCGGAGGGAGCGAGCTACAGGAGCGGGAGCCTGTCGGGCCAACCCCAGCAGCGCACACCCGAGGGGCGCGCCCGGGATCGCGCGCCCCGGGCGCATCTCAATGAAGCCCGCGCCTTCCGGCTCTGCCGCGGCGCCGGAACCCAACCGAGGCCCTGCATCGGGGCATCCGGGACGCCGGGGGCCTTTGGGAGGCGGGAGGAGGAGCGCCGGGCGACGTTCGTTCACCTGGGTTGGGGGAAGAAGGCAGGGGCCCCGCGAGCCCGGATGCCTTCAGCAACCCCGACGGCGACTGAGGGCAAAGCACCGGCCTGCTGGTCATCTCCTGGAGTCCTGGGAGCAGCGAGTGACCCAGGTCCCGACCCCTGCTGCCACTTAGCACATGCAGCCGTCCACAAGCTGTTGGACTCCTCTGAGCCCCAGTTTCCTCATCTAAGGATAAAAAAAGAAAAACAGCCCTGACCTCAAGGAGAGCTGTGAACCCCAGTGAGAAGAGCCGCATTTGCGGCGCGTATGCTGTGCCACGCCCTAGTTTTAGCCTTGGTGTATGTATTCATCATTCCATCCCACAGTATGTGCCTAGTATTGCCTAGGAGGCAGCGACCCTTCTCATTTTACAAGGGTCCAGAGAGGTGAAGTAGCTCGCCCCAGGCCACACAGCAGCATGGGGACCCAGGCTGCTGGGGTCCACAGTCCAGGCTCTTGGCGGGGACATCACCTGCCCCGCAGAGCAGGGACAGCTGCTCTATGGGGGGGCGGGGCAGGCGGAGAGAGAGGAGGCTGTGCACAGAGCACGAAGCGCTGTGTGAGCGGAACAAGTGTTTGTGATGTCCTGAGCTAAGGATTGGAGCTGGACTGGAAGAAACACAGATTGGAATCAAGATTGCCGGGAGAAATATCAATAACCTCAGATACGCAGATGACACCACCCTTATGGCAGAAAGTGAAGAGGAACTAAAAAGCCTCTTCATGAAAGTGAAAGAGGAGAGTGAAAAGGTTGGCTTAAAGCTCAACATTCAGAAAACAAAGATCATGGCATCCGGTCCCATCACTTCATGGGAAATAGATGGGGAAACAGTGGAAACAGTGTCAGACTTTATTTTTCTGGGCTCCAAAATCACTGAAGATGGTGACTGCAGCCATGAAATTAAAAGATGCTTACTCCTTGGAAGAAAAGTTATGACCAACCTAGATAGCATATTCAAAAGCAGAGACATTACTTTGCCGACTAAGGTCGGTCTAGTCAAGGCTATGGTTTTTCCAGTGGTCACGTATGGATGTGAGAGTTGGACTATGAAGAAGGCTGAGCGCCGAAGAATTGATGCTTTTGAAGTGCGGTGTTGGAGAAGACTCTTGAAGGTCCCTTGGACTGCAAGGAGATCCAACCAGTCCATTCTGAAGGAGATCAGCCCTGGGATTTCTTTGGAAAGAATGATGCTAAAGCTGAAATTCCAGTACTTTGGCCACCTCATGCGAAGAGTTGACTCATTGGAAAAGACTTTGATGCTAGGAGGGATTGGGGGCAGGAGGAGAAGGGGACGACAGAGGATGAGATGGCTGGATGGCATCACTGACTCGATGGACGTGAGTCTGAGTGGACTCCGGGAGTTGGTGATGGACAGGGAGGACTGGCGTGCTGCAATTCATGGGGTCACAAAGAGTCGGACACGACTGAGCGACTGAACTGAACTGAGCTGCATCGGATCTGCATCGGGACGGGGTTCCATTGGAGAGTAAACAGGCTGCAGTCTCTGGTGCCTGGGACGACATGCAGCAAGGCAGGCAGAGTAAGGGGAGCGGCCCCTGGCTAGGCTGGTGCTGGCCACCTTCCCGGTCTTCTGTCTCCTGCAGTCAGGGGTGCTGGGTACACGTGGGCAGAGTTTCAGCACAGCAGCCTGGCCCTATGGTCTGGACCCGAGACCTTTCCTGGGGACTCCGGGGCCTGAGGAGGCTCCACGGGCAAGATTCCAGGGTCAGGGGGCTTCAGGGAGAGATGCCCTGTTCCCTGTGGGGTGGGGAAGGGGAGGGGCAGGGGGAGGGGAAGGCCCGATGGAGTGTCAGGAGATGGCACCCAGTGCCTGGGCAGGATGGAGAGAGAGAGAGTTGAGGGCAGGGCCACTAGGCACAGGGGAAGCGCTGTGGCCGGATGCCGCCTCTAGAGAGGAGGCCTAGTGCTGGGAGGTCTGGCCAAGGCCTGAGGGGTTCACCCTGCCGTGACCCAGGCAGAGGCCGGAGGGCAGGCCCAGAGGTCTGGTTCCATGGGCCCCAGCTGCCGGCTGCCTAGGGTCACAACGGCCATTGCTAGGGTCAGATCTTTGCTGGGGGGACACTGGGCTGCCCTAGGCTGGAAGGGGCTTTAGCCATTAGACCCAGAGTCCCTGACCACGTGGAGCCCAGAAGCTCGAGTCCTTGTCTTGGACCCTGGCTGGCCAGGCCCCCTGAGGCCTGCAGGCGGAGAGCACCGGAGCGCTGGGTTCAGGTGTAGCCATGGATCCGAGAGACCTTGGGCAAGTCACTCACCCTCTGCAGCTTCAGTGGGAATCATCCAAGTACCTTTCTAGCAAGATAAAATAATAATCAGGGGCAGGAGAAGCTCGTGGAAGAGGATCAGGAGCTCTGCCACCCTGAGATGTCACTGTCCTGTCCCCCCAGGGTCCCTCCTGTGTGCTGTGGGCCCTGCGGGACCCAGAGGGGCTATCTCAGTGGGAGCTGAAGGCAGGCCTTCCAAGGGCTTCCAGAGTCTTAGAAGCAGCCGCGCGTGTCTGGAACTGCACTGACCCTGCAGCCCCTCGCCACATGCGGCCATTCATACTTAATTTAGAGAAGCTCAAGGACAGTCGTAAAAGACAGCTCCTCGGTGGCAATGGCCACGTTCCCTGTGCTCGACAGTCCCCTGGAGCTCACGGCCGCTGTGTTAGCTGCACATCGGTCATTCCAGAGAGTTCTACTGGGTAGGCTGCTCTGGAGACAGTGGCTTTGGTGAAACTGTATTCACAGAGAGCGTAGCGTGGGTGAGAGCTTTCCCTGTATCATCGCGTTTCATCCCAAGGCAGCCCTGTGAGGCAGGGACTATTGTTACCCATTTCAGATGCAAGAAACGAGGATCCAGCGACAACCCCAGGGTGCACAGGGCATGGCCACTGGAGCCACACCGCATCCCAGGTCTGACCCGGGCCGCCACTGTCAACCTGACTGCCTCCCCGGGCTGTGCCCGGCCTGCATTCCCAGACCCCAAAACAAGGCCAGCTTCCGGCCGCCACCTCCAGGACCCACGAGACTGCACCCAGCACTTTATTGGCTTGGCTGATCTTCCAGAGGGTTGGGGGTGAGGGGCTAACTCTGTTTTCCTGAGGGATGCTCCCAGCTCAGAACCTGTCAGGGGACTTTCTTGGGTAGGAGATTAATGATCCCACTCTCAATGTATTCGAAGACTGTGTACGGGTCCTGGTCCCCGTTGAGGGTGATGGCGTCCCTGTAGAACTGCTCCAGCTCAGCGGAATTCCTGTAGAACAGATCCATTTTGAGCTTGATCTGCTCTTCCGAATCCTTGGGATTCTGCAGGAGACGGGCCTGGACTTCCATGGTCGGAGGTGGCTTGTACATGAGGTGGTACCTGCGAGAGGCAGGGAAGCCAGTGAACCCTGGTCCAGCTCAGAGGACAGGCGAGAAGGGACCCCTTCCCAGGAGAGAGGCTGGAGCCCATGACCACCAGCAGCAGACATTTACTCTGCACCAGCCACTGGCTAGGCTGAGAGCCACAGCATGGCCCCTTCCCAGGAGAGAAGGCCACAGATCAGTACTAGGACAGAATAAAGTAAAATACTAAGGGCCAGATTCCTTTTGTTCATTCCTTCTTTTCTCCTTTCCTTTCTTCCTTCCAAGCAATACTAGGTACCTGCCACGTACGCCTAGCATACCCCTGCTACTGGCAACCCAATGGCAGGTGAGACATCACCTCTGTGTTCATGGAGCTCACGGTCAAATAAGGGATGGGACATCACAACACCAGGCATGAGTGGAGACACGAGGAAGTGCCCTGGTCCCTGGGGGAGAGACCCCGGCAGCACGAAGGCCGTTTCACTTGACACAGATCAGTGAGAGGACATCCCCCAGTGCAAGGTGATGGGAAAATCCTGGTGCTTCCTTCCCGCCCCTCCTCCTCTGTCCTGAGAAACGCGGTCTAGTTACCAAGAAACAGGGCCCTGGTTGCTGGGAAGATGGGGGCTTCAACCTTTAATCGCGGGGACTGTAGACTGTGTTTCACCACCAACACAGCAATTGCACTTGGTCAGATACAAGGCCTTAGCTTGCAGGATTTAGCCCCTATAGCCACGGGAGGGCTCAGAGGCGACGCTGTTCCCAAGGGGACGCATCTGTTCAGCAGCCACGTCAGGGATGCACCGCGGCGACATGCTGGGGTCAGAGCCAAGCCCAGGTCAGAGCAGGTGAGCAGTTTAACAGCTGTTGTACAGCCTGGACATTCATTTTCTTGCTACTCTCCCAGGAAAAGAGGGTCAGCAGACAGAGTGGAGGAACTGGCTGGGTGAACCCCCTTTCTAGAATCTTCTGTCAGTTGTCCCCAGCAGGGTCCCTGGAGCAGCCCCGCCCTGGCACCCATCAGCTAGATGGAGAGAGGGGGGTCCCCTGTGGGGCGTGGCCTCTGGAGCCCTCAGAGGGCCGCAGCCCACTGCAGGGCTGGCACAAACCTTTCTCCTGTGACGGGGTCAGTTCTTCTCAGGCTCAGCCGCTCGATGACAGAATCAAATGGCACATTCAGGAAAAACACCCTGCGGGGAGAAGAGGCACCATGTCTGCTGGAGGGAACCGCAGGCTGGACTCGAGGCCAGGGTGGGCTTCAGCCCCCCAGAGTGGGCAGAGCCTCAGTGGCCTTGACTCAGGGCTTGGGGCACCAGGCTCTGGCCGGTCACCAGGGAAAGATGCAGGTGGGGTCTCCCCGCTGCGGAAGCTCTCCACCTCCTGATTCAGGGACAGCTCCCAGCCGCCATTGCTCCCGGGGCAGTGGTTGGGGGAGACACTCCATGGGGGGTGAGCTGTGGGGAGTGAATGCCCCATCCTTGGGGGAGACCAGTGAGTTTCCTGGAATTACACAGATGCGGGTTAGAATCTCACCTCCACATGGACCTGCTGTGTAACCTCAGGCCACAAACACAACCTCTCTGAGACTGTTTCCTCACCTGCAAAAGTGTGTGAGTTGCTCAGTCATGTCCAACTCTTTGTGACCCCATGGAGTGTAGCCCTCCAGGCTCCTGTCCATGGGATTCTCCAGGCAAGAATGCTGGAGTAGGTTGCCATTTCCTTCTCCAGGGGATCTTTCCAAGCCAGGGATCAACCCGGGTCTCCTGCATTGCAGGCGGATTCTTTACCATCTGAGCTAATAGTTGCTGGGCTTCCCTGATAGCTCAGTTGGTAAAGAATCCGCCTGCCAATGCAGGAGACCCGGGTTTGATCCCTGGGTCAGGAAGATCCACTGGAGAAGGAATAGACTACCCACTCCTATATGCTTGGGCTTCCCTTGTGGCTCAGTTGGTAAAGAATTCGCCTGCAATGCAGGAAACCGGGTTCGATTCCTGGGTTGGGAAGATCCCCTGGAGAAGGGAAAGGCTACCCACTCCAGTATTCTGGCCTGGAGAATTCCATGGACTACAGTCCGTGGCTCTCAAAGAGTCTGCTAATGTTGAAGATGGGCCTCCCTGGGGGCTCACTGGTAAAGAACCCACCAGCCAGTGCAGGAGACGCAAGAGACATAGGCTTGATCCCTGGGTCGAGAAGATCCCCTGGAGAAGGAAACGGCAACCCATTCCAGTACTCTTGCCTGGAGAACTCCACGAACAGAGGAGCCTGGCAGGCTACAGTCCATGGGGTGGCAAAGAGTCAGACAAAACTGAGTGACTAACACTTCACATGTGTCCACCCCAACCTCCAAGGCATCCCTCCCCTCATCTCCCCCTGGTGACCGTAAGATTGCTTCCTACATCTGTGATTCTGTTTCTGTTTTGTAAATAAGTTCATCTGTTCCACATTTTTAGATTCCACATATAAGCGGTATCATATGGTGTTTATCATCTGGAAGCCTTTCTTTATACGAAACCTGAGGACAGATGTTCTCGGTCAGGGCTGAGTTTGCCCTGAGATGTTGGACAATGTATAGGGACGTTTCCGGTTGTCGCGGCTGGGGAGGGGGTGCAACTGGCACCCAGCAGGTGGAGGCCAGGGCTACAGCTCAGCATCTCACCGCCTGTAGGACAGGCCCCACTGCAAAGAGCCACCGGCCCCGGGGTCAGTCGCAAGACAAATGGGACAGGAGGGAGGCGTGCCTGCCGGGGGCGGGGGGCTGGGGGCAGGCCAACTGACCAAGTGCTCTGGCTCCTGCCCACAGGTCTAATCCAGGCCCTGCCTTCTAGGGTTAAACCATCTCAGGTTTTTTAATAAGTTCTGGAATATTCTGTCGCTCACTTTACTGTTTATTCATTGCTGCAATTCATACGTGCATTTATGGAGTGCCCGCTGTGTACTCAGAGCTTTCCCGCCTTCACTCTTGGGTGGGAGTCTTCAGGATGGATCCTCTGCCTTCCCCCAAGCTAGTGAACAAAAGAAGGCCCTCCCCTGCCCCCAGGAATTCACCAGATGTACTGATGGGGCTGCCAAGAGGCCAAGCTTTGGTGGGTCGAATAGGGCCCCAGTCCCCAGGGGCCCCAGACAGCCTCTTGAGCCCAGGTGTCACCTCTAGGGCCAGACCAGCGATCAGCCCCTGACCAGGGTCCTGGGGCCTGGGGAGCATTCACAGGAAACGTGCAGAAAAGGGTGGATGAATGAGCAGCACATTGTCCTGTTGCTGTTTGGCCGCTCAGTCGTTTCCAACTCTTGTTTCAGCCCCAGGGACTGTAGCCCATCAGGCTTCTCCATCCATGGGATTCTCCAGGCAAGAATACTGGAGTGGGTTGCCATTTCCTTCTCCAGGGGATCTTCCCAACTCAGGGACTGAACCCGGGTCTCCTGCACTGCAGGCAGACACCTCACTGCCTAAGCCACCAGGGAAGAACCACCCCCCCAAAAAAAGAAGTAAACCAAATGTGAGGCAAATACTCTCTGTTCAAGACTGGCATCTCCCACCCCCTTTCTTCTCTTTCCCTTGTTTCGCCCATGCTGTTTGCTGAGGCTCACATCTGCCCAGTTGCCAAGGATCCCCTTGCTGGTATCTGGTGAAAGCTGCAGCCACCACCACACCAAGCAAGCTCATCCTGGGGAGGGGGGAACGGGAGGGGGGCGGTGTGGCAGCAGCCATGGAAATCTTCCCCGCACATGTCGACAAAAATCTCCATTCCCAGGATAACAGCCACCAAATAAAACACGTAAGATCAGGAGCGTTGGAACACAGGGCGCACAGGTGTTTTTGATGTGCTTTCATCCTTTACGCTCCAAACATGCTGCCCCCCTGCACCCCCAGAACTTGCGAGGCCCAACAGCAACACCGAAACGCGGCTGTCACTGCGGCTGGGGGCTGACGGTATAGCTCTGGACGCCGATGCCAGTAGAAAGGAAGCTAGTTTGGAAATCTGTGATAATAGAAGCTGCTTCATAAACAAACAGCCCCAACTGAAAGATTTTTAACCCAGCATATGAAGACCATTTGTCGTCATTCAAGAGAAAGGCTTGTGAAAGGCTGGCAAGATCAGAAGTGCGCAGACACCAAATTGGTACTTGAAACACATCGTTGGGAAAAGCCTCTCTGTGGAGGAGCTGGGCTTCCAGAGGCTGGAAGCTTCTGATTAGCCAGACTCATGCACCCCGATGTCAGAGCCAGGTGGTGGGGAGAGGAGCGGGGAGCCCACGCAGCTCTGTGGAGGTGCACGGCGCTGTGCGGGCCCCCACCTGCGGGTTTGGGGTGTTACGCTGCTCATTTACGGTAACAGTCAGGAAAGAGAGAATGTGAAAGCAGAGAAGAGCCAGAGCAGGGTGCACGGCGCAGAGACACTCCTGGTCTACGTGCCTGGGCTCACCAGGGGCGGGAGCGCCACCTGCCTCGGGGTTTGCAGAATTTCAGGGCTGCCTCAGGAGGGAGACGGAAGGCATGCGCCTCCAATCCCTCGCTGCTCCAAGTGGGCTCCCCAGACTAGCAGCAGCAGCAGCAGCTGGGACTCAAGCCCCATGGCCCACCCACTGAACCGGAGACTACTGTTGACGAGATCCACAGGGACCTGTACGTACACTGCGGCTGGAGAAGGGCTGCTCTGATCCTGTTTCCCAGATTTGTCTGATGTTAAGGATCATCGGGAGGGCTTGTCTAAAATACAGATTTTGACCCTGAAACTGACCCAGATTATAAACCAGCTACTGTTGTTGTTGTGTAGTTGCTCAGTCTTGTCTGACTCTTCGCGACCCCATGGACTGCAGCACGCCAGGCTTCCCTGTCCTTCACTATCTCCCAGAGTTTACTCAAACTCATGTCCATTGAGCTGGATAGTTGCCATCCAACCATCTTATCCTATGTTGCCCCCTTATCCTCCTGACCTCAATCTTCCCCAGTATCAGGGTCTTTCCCAGTGATTTAATAAAAATTATTAAAAGAATAAATACAGGGTACCCCTCCCAGAGGGTACCAAGCCAAAACCTCCGGGGGAGGGACTGGGAGACCTATATTTGTAAATCAGCAGCACAGGTGATTCTTATGCTTGGGCAGGTGTGGGAAGCTTGTCTGTATCCTCAGGTCTCACTTGGCCAAACCTTGGAACTATCAGGGGAATTCTGAGATTACTGAGACCTGGGCCCCAGCCCTCGAGATTCTGCTATAACTGGCTTGAGGTAAGGTCTGGGAATGGAGATTCTTAAAAGCTCCCCAAGTGACTGTAGTATGTAGTCAATTCTTAGAACCATAGCTTTGATCCAGTCTGCTCAGTGTACACGACGGGGAAACGGAGCCCCAAAGAGGGGAGGACTCATCGGCTATCACCCAGGACACAGATGCCCGATGACTGCTGGCTCTCTTGACCCACTCTTGTTATGACTACGGTGATATTCCACTTCATACCCATCAGGAGGGCCATTATCAAAAAACCAGCAAATAACAAGGGTTGGTAGATGAGGATGCGGAGGAAGTGGGAGCCTTGCGCCTTGCCAGTAGGAATGTAGAAAGGTGCCATGTGTGATCAGCCTTTCCACTGCTGACATATACACCCAAAACAAGGGGAAGCAGAGGCTGAACAGGTATTTGCACACCTAAGTTCATTGCAGCATTATTCACAAGAGCCAAAAGGCAAAAATAACCCAAGTGTCCGTCAGTAGATGAGTGGATAAACAAAGTGAGACATACACCCACAACGGACTACTAGACAGCCTTGGAAAGAAATGGAATCCTGACCCCTGCTACAGTGTGGATGGACCTTGAAGACATTCCACTAAGTGACAGAAGTCAGACACAAAAGGATAAATGTTGTATGATGCCACTTAAATGAAGTATGTAGACTAGTCAAATTCATAAAGACAGAGGGCAGAATGGTGGGCGCCCATGGCTGGGAAGAAGGAGAAATCCCAGGTTGTTGTTCAGTGGAGACAGTTTCCATTTGGGAAGGTGGAAAAGTTCTGGAGATGGATGGTGGTGATGCGTTGCACAGGAATGTACTTAACACCATTCAAATGTACGCTGAATGGTTAGAATGGCAAGTTTCATGTTATGTGTATTTTACCACAATAAAAAATAAGTGCTACAGGACTTTCCTGGGGGGCCAGTGGCTAAGACTCTGTGCTCCCAATGCGGGGGCCCAGGCTCAGTCCCTGCTCCGGGAACTGGCCCCCGCACACCACAAAGGAAGATCGAAGATCCTGCACGCCGAAACTAAGACCTGGTGAAGCCAAATAAATACAAATCAAGAAATATTTTTAAAAATAAGCACGATGGTGCAGTGTATAGTTATTATGATGAAGGTAGGGGGAGGGGGGAAAAACTTAACATTTAATGAGGTTCTGAATATACATATGTATACAAACGAATGAATGGACCGAAAAACATGAACCAGGACTTCTCTGGGGGTCCGATGGTTGGGACTCTGCTCCGATGCAGGGATGTAGGTTCAATCCCTGATCAGGGAACTAAGATTCCACCTGCTGTGTGCCATGACTACTGAGCACATGTGCTCTGAAGCCCACACGGCACACCTAGAGAAAGAGCCTTCAGGCCACAAACAAGAGCCAACGCAGCAAAGAAATAAATTTAAAAAAATGAACCATGTGATAGTATTAACTCTACACTATCTAGTTTTCATCCCTGTCTCCTGTACAATGTCACGAACCTCAGTCCATAGTTCATCAGGCACTCTATCTATCAGATCTAGACCCTTAAATCTATTTCTCACTTCCACTGTATGGAGATGGTGATGGACAGGGAGGCCTGGCGTGCTGCAATTCATGGGGTCGCAAAGAGTCGGACACGACTGAGCGACTGAACTGAACTGAACACTATCTAAAATGCCAATGCTATAAAAACTCAGAAAAGAGAATACAACTTGTTTTATCAGGCAGCATTTCCCTGATACCAAAAGCCAGACAAAGACACTATAAGAAAACTGTAGACCAATATCCCTCACGAATACAGAGGCAAAAAATACTCAATAAAAATATTAGCAAATTGAATCTAGCAACACATAAAAAAGAATACTACATTACAACTAAATGAGGATTAGCCTAGTGATGCAAATCTGGTTCAGTATTCAAAAATCAGTTAGTATAAGCTTCCCTGGTGGCTCAGATGGTAAAGAATCTGCCAGCAATGCTTGTAAACCTGGTTTGGATACCTACGTTGCAAAGATCCCCTGGAGTATAAAATGGCAACCCACTCTGGTATTCTTGCCTGGAGAATTCCATGGAGAGAGGAGGCTGGTGGGCTACAATTCATGGAGTTGCAAAGAGTTGACTGAGCAACTAACACATAACCGTATTATGAGACTAAAGAAGAAAACTATATAACTATCTCAATAGATGTAGGAAAGCAGTTTACAGAATTTTATGTCACTTCCTGGTAAATATTCCAAGCAAATTATACACAGAAGGTAATTTCCTCTTCAATCTAATAAAGGGTATTTACCAAAATATTACAGCTAACATTATATGTTATGGTGAAAGACTGGGTGCTTTTCCCTTAAGATTGGGAACAAGGCAGAATGTCCATTTTCATGAATTCTATTCAACATCTTACTGGAAGTCCTGGAGAGTATAATAAGACAAGAAAAGGAAATAGCAAGCATACACATTGAAAAGGAAGAAATAAAACCGTTATTTGCAGATGACAGGGTCATCTAATTAGAGCCCTAAAGAATCTTCAAAAAGGCTACAACAATTAATAAGTGGGATTAGTGAATACACAGGATACAAAATCAATAGACAAGAGTAAACCAATTTTTCAAGATACTAGCAATAAACGGTTGGAAATCAAAATTTTAAAGTACCATTTGCAATAATATAAAAGTGAAATACTTAGATGTAAAGCTAACAAAATACGTATAAGATCTGTATGGTGAAAATCACAAAGCACTGATGAAAGATGCCAAAGACTTAAATACGTATCGGGAGCTATACCATGTTCATGGACTCAGAGACTCAATGCAGGTAAGATGTTGATCCTGACAGATCTACAGATTCAGTGCAATCCTAATCGAAATTCCAAGAAGGTGTTTTGAAGATTCCACACAAGTCAATTTTATATGCAACGTGCTTCTGAAAAAGAATTAGAATCACTTTAAAAATGTTGAAATAGAAGAACAAATTGATTTCAAGGCTTACTATAAAGCTGCAGTAGTATAGACAGTATGAATGTTAGTGACAGGCTAGACAGATGGATTAAAAAGACAGAACAAAGCGTCTGGAAATTGACTTATACAAATATGACCTTTTCAACAAAGGCAGTGACACAATTCAAAGGAGAAAGATGTGTTTTTTCACCCAACGGTGCTAGAATAATGAGACATTCATATGCAAATAATGATAATAATCTTGGGCCACACCTCACGCCATCTACAAAAACTATTTCAAAACAAATCATGGATGGAAATATAAACCTAAAACTATTAAACTTCTAGAAGAAAACCTGTGACCTTGGGTTAAACATTTCCTACATATGACACCAAAATCATGACCCATGGATTTTTAAATTAATAAATTAGATTTTATTAAAAGCCTAACAATTGAAAGCGTGTGCTCTTCAAAAAAACATTAAGAAAATGAAAGAGATATCATAGACCAGGAGAAAATATTTGTGAAACCTATACCTGATAAGGGATTGGATTTGCATTGAGAATACATAAACATGTGAATTATATACACAACTAACAACATACAGGAGGAGGCACAAATAGATCCCTTAGTAACCTCTGTTTCCAAATTTGATATTCAAATTGGGAAGATCTGTCCAGGAAAACCATTTCTTGAAACAGGCTTGAACGCCTCCTCCTTCTCCAGTTTCTTCAAAGCCCAGAGGGTGCGCTGAGCCGTCTGGAAGGCAGGAGCACTGTCTGCACTTTAAACCAGGACTCAGCTCTGCCACTCAGAGCCCTTCTGTGCGGCTGGAGCGCAGGCAACAGCGGCTCTACGGCTTTGGAATAATCAACGGGTCTTATCTCAAAGGGAACTTTGCAATGATTGCCACTGAAGCAGGGAACAGAAAGAAAAAAGAGCCGCCAAGAAAAAAGGCAAAGTGACCCTAAGACACTAGAATGGTCTGTTCACCTTTAATGTTTGTGCCCTGACACATCAGAGAGGGCAGGCAAGGTCAAAGCCCTGGCGAAACAGTTCTCATATGACGGTGAGCTGCGGAGCCATCGGATAACAGAAAGCAGGCGTAACCCTCATTATGGACCCACCGGGACAAGGCCTCCCTCGGTCCAGGGTCAGGGAGAGGCGGCGTCACGTCTAGAGGTGGCTGCATTCGGGGATGGCAGCGTGGGAGATGTACACTCTTGGAGGACGCTCGTGGGAGTGAAAGCTGGACGTAGCCAAGAACAGCATGAAGAAAGACGACGTGGCAGAGAGTGGTTAGAGAGGGCAAACGAATTATGCACAGACTATCAGAAACCAAAAGACAAGACAAGGGGGCTTCCCTGGGGCTCCAGTGGTTAAGAATCTGCCCTGCAAAGCAGGGGTTGTGGTTTCCAACCCAGGTCAGGGAACTAAGATCCCACGTGCTGCGGGGCATCGAAGCCCACGTGCCACAGTGAAAGATACCACGTGCTGCAACGAAGGTCTGATGCAGCCAAATACATAAATAAAAATAGTGTTTAAAAACTGGATTTAGAACAATAAGAACTCGGCCAGCTGCAGAAGGATCCCCACCTCTGAGTACCCTGGGGGTGAGCTGTCTGAAGACAAGGCTCTGGGTGGTCAGGTCTGTTATGCCCTTCGTGCAGGAAAGAGGTGAGGACTGAATAAATGTGCAGTGGATGAGCGGATTAGCATGGGAGGGAGCCAGCTGTGATGCCGTGGAAGAGCGGATTCGATCTCATGGCAACGGGCGCCATCAGCTCAATGAGATCGGTCTCTGGTCCTCCCGGCCGCGGATGCAGGCTGCAGATTGCCATCACAGCCGCCCTCAACTACAGTGCAGAGGAGAATGTGCCCCTGCACGGAGTCTGGATGCAAGGCCGCCCTGGAGACAGGAGAGGGCCCTGGCCAGAGTGTAATGTTTTCACTATGCATAAGTTTCACTCTGACAAGAGAACAATTTGAAAACAAAAGGCCAGACATCTCAACCCCGTTTTAAGCCCCCATGCACCATGCCTCCTGCCCTTTGGTAGCAGCTGTAGTGTCCCCTCCCTGCTCCTTAAAAAAAAAAAAAAAAAAAACGAGGCTCCCGCTGCCCATTTCTTGTTTAAAACTGTGCATAATTGATAGTGGCAGATCTACCCTGCCCATGTCTAAAATCTCTCAAGGGGCAGGGAGAACAGTCTCCACGACTGTCATTAACTGGGAAATTAGTGAGCATGCCTGGCAGTAAGTACAGCACACGCCATACAAAAATGCAGCAGTCTGGTGCAAGGAGAGTGACCCCAGGATCAGATTCCTGCATAATCGGTCTCCATTCGAGAGTCCTCTAAAAATGCCTGCCTCCATCACCACTGGGAAGAAAGAGAATAATTCCTCTGCACGTGGCCACCCAGCTACTTCCTGGACGGTCATGAACCGCATGTCGTTGGAAGCCAGAAAGTTTTGCAAACTTTTCCCAAAGAGAAAGGCAAATGAGTTTCAGGCTGAAAATGACAGTAGACCTGTAGAAAGCAAGGTCTCCAGAGCCTTACTCCAAGACTAGCCAGCCTATGCCCAGTCAGGGCGCCCATCTACACCAATGGCTCTCAGCCTGCACGTGTGCGGACACCGGAGGACTCTGAAAATTCTGGCTTTGCTCAGATCCACACAGGCCCAGTGTCCAAACTCCCTCCAACACTGCCCTCTCCCCAACATCGCTCATGACCACTCATGCTCAGCAAGTCAGCCATCGCTACGGGGCACTCAGCTGGGCAGAGCCACAGCGGCTCTCAGGGGCCACTGGCACCCACACTCTTCACTGCCTTTCCCTTGGTCATCCTTCAGCTCCGGGTCTGTGTCTGAGGGGCCTGGCTCACCGCCCAGCTGGGCTCCTCCTCTGTGAGAGGCTCCTGCGTGTTTCTGGAGACCCGTCATCCCTGGCCGCTGGCCAGGAGCCACACCCCTCCCTCTGTCAGTGCTCAGAGTAGGTGAGAGGGCTCAGGCGTCGGAGTGCCTGCAGCCACTGCCTGGCTGCCTCGAGGTCCCCTCTGACGGCGGGAATACTGATCAACCACTGATCAGCTGATCAACAGCTGAGCAACCACTAAGTACGCCGGTGTGGACCCCAGTTCAGTCCCAGAAGAACATCAGGGCTGGTGAACATTCAGGGCCCCGTGGTGTGGCTGACACCTGGATGCTCCAGCAGACCCCTCTTCGAGAAAGAATTTGCGTCTCAGCTGTAAGGAGTGAGACCAGCTGACCTCTTCCAGCTGTAAATACCTTGCAAGACTTGAGCCCCATGTTCTTTTTTTTAAAAAAACATGATTACTGAGATATAATTTGGGGCTTCCCAGGTGGCGCTAGTGGTAAAGAACCCAGCTGCCACCGCAGGAGACATAGGAGACGTGGCTTTGATCCCTGGGTTGGGAAGATCTCCTAGAGGAGGTCATGGCAACCCACTCCAGTATTCTTGCCTGGAGAATCCCCATAGAGAAGAGCCTGGTGGGCCACCGTCCATAGGATCATGAAGAGTTGGACACGACTGAAGTGACTTGGCATGCACACAGGAACTAAGATATAATTCACCCCCTCAAAAGTATACAACGTAATTATTTTTAGTGTATTATATTTACAAAGAGTGCAACCATTGACACAATGTAAGTCTGGGGGACTTTCATCATGCCCAAAGGAAACGCTGTACCCGTGAACAGGCCCTCCCCACCCTCCAGCTCCCAGATCCTGGCGACTGCTTGTCTGGTTTTGTCTCTGTGTATGTGTTCCATCTGGACACACACTACAAATGGAATCATATGATGCACGGCCCTTCAAGTCTCCAATTAGGAAAACGAAAAAAAAAAAAAAAGAGGAACTTACAAGGTTATTTTAAAGGTTAAACATATCAAGTGCTTAACACATAATAACATAGACTATCCCCGTGCCTCTACGTGCCAAGCATCTTTCATTTAGCCAGTGTTTTCAAGATTTGTCCCTATCGTAACATGTATCAGAACTTCATCCCCTTTTATGGCCAAATGGTGTTCTGTGGTATGGCTGGACCAGATTTTGCTTATTCATTCACCAACTGATGGACATTTTTAACCCAAGCTTTTGAGCAAGGTCACAGTCCTCTGGGGGTGGCCCATGGCCAGTGAGTGAGCACAGAGGGGTACCAGGGCCTGCCCAACGCAGCCCTCCCCTGCAAGGGGCCCCCACAGAATCGAGGAGCCTGGGTCAGCTTGCCTCCTCCAGCTTCGGCCCCTTTGCTCAGCTCAGCTGTTACCTGCTCACTGAGTTTTCCCACCCTACGGCTGTCTTAGCCTCTGCTTCCGGGGGGAACTCCACCTGAGACAGGTGCCCTGAAAGTCACCAAGGGCCTCGAAGTATCAGTCCCACTGAAGTGGATGCAACCTCCTGTGTGCAAGCCTGTCCCCCAGGCTGTCAGGCTTGGACATGAGTTCTGAGGTCAGAAAGACTTGGGTTCAAACTCCAGTGGCACCTGCCGGCTCACTGAGGGACCAGCCATCCTACCGTCCAAGTCTCCGTACACAAGGATTAAAAAATAAAAGTACCTCACAGAGTTAAGGATTAAATATGAAAATTCATACAAATTGCTTACTGTGATGATAAGACTGAATACCCATGGGGCCTACATGGCAGGCAGTCTTCTAAGACTTGACCTACCTTAGGTCAAAGCTCCTCCTCGTGACCTTACAAGGGGATTATCATCATTTTTTACAGCAGGTGAAGAAAACCCAAGAGACAGAGAGGGTTAACCTGTCGAAGCGTCCCAGCTAGAAAGTGGCCGTGATGGCTAACTCTGTGTGTCCACTTGAATGGGCCCACAGGGTATGCAGATATTTGGTCAAATATTATTCTGGGTGTGTCTGTGAGAGTGTTTCTCATCATTTAAATCAGTGGAATACAGGAGAATTTAATACAGTGTTAAAAATCAACTGTACTCCAATAAAATAATTTTTTAGAAAAATTAGTGGAATGAATGGAGCAGATTGCTCTCCCTAGTGTGGGTGGGCCTCGCCCAATCAGTTGAAGGTCTAAATAGACCAAAAGGGCTGACCCCTTCCTGAATCACAGAAAATTCCTCGTGTCTGCTTGCCTTTGAACAAGGACATTGACTTTCTCCTGCCTTCAGATCTAGTGGGGTGGGGATGCTTTTGTACTCCCATCCTAAAGTCTCAGTGGACCCCACTTCAGCCTTCCTGCCTCCTGGCTCTTCCTGAAGCTCCTGCTTGTGGACTTAACCCCCAGATCTTGCGACTGGCCAGTCTCCATAATCACATGAGCCAATTCCTTATAAAGAATCTTTTTCTCCTGATATAATGCACATTGACTGTTCCTATTTCTCTGGAGACCTTCACCTAACACAGCCGTGGAGCCAGGATGCAAACCCAGGCAGCCAGCCACAGTATTCTTGCAGCTGAGCACAGCACCCCATCATGAATCTGCTGAAAGATGAAGGAAGGGAGGGGCGGGAAGGAAGGAAGGCAGGAGGGACGGAAGGAGGGAGGGGGTCCTCGGCGTCCACCGCTCAGCACAAACCCCAAACTCTGAACACGTGTCTAGGTTTTAGCCCTCTGGGCTGTGCTGCACAGTCAGCTGGAGTCAGAGCCACCTTCCTCCACTCTAATGGATCAGCTGGGAGGGACTCAAGGCAGGAGATGGGGCAGGCGCTCTTCCAGGGAGGCCTCCACCACATGCCTCCCTCTTGGCACCCTGCTACTGGGCAGACCTCCCCTGGGCACTTCCTGGGAGCAGGAATTTGCTCCAAGGACAGAGAGCAGGGTGTGCAAGATCTGGACCCCTGGGAAATAAGTGCATCTCCTCGTCACAGGTCCCCGGAGACAGGGAGCCGAAGGAGGGTGAGATGAGCTAATTTCGACATTTCCTTTCTCAAAGCCAGTTTCTCTCAGTGACAGATGGTGCGGGAAGACCTGCCCCGTTGAAGAGCCACATAAGCATCTCCCAGCCACCATCAGAATCTCCACTCTTGACTTTTCCACCGGATATTTTTTAATAAGGTGCTGCAGAAAACCTTTGGCTTTAACCCCTTCCACAGCTGGAAGTTTCCTCCACGAATCTCTCTAGCCAAAAGCATTTTACTTCTCAGCTTCAATTTTAACCCTTTGCCGCACATGAATCTCCAGCATCACCATCATTATCGTCACTGCAAACCATTATATACTTTCTACGTGCCAGGCACCTGCACTAATAAGCACGCTGCACGGGTGTCTTGTCCTATTTAATCCAAGTGAGGGCCTGTGATCCTGCCCATCAAAGACTCAGGCTCCCAAGAGGTGAAGCGGTGCCTCCAGCCTGGGGTCCGGGCCTGGCTGACTCTAGGTCGCTCTTTCATAACCTTCCTACATGTACAATAATATCACTTGTTCCTTGCCGTTGTTAGAACATTCCTGACGCCTCTGGTGAGAAGCAGAAAATGGAAAAGGAGCCCTGAAGAGATTTGGGAGGGGTGCAAATAGGGTGAGGTCCACACTGTCTTTGTGCGCCCCCAAGCCTCAAGATTCACTGGACCCCACCTCAGACTCCCTTGGGCCAAAGCCACCACCTCACCTGTGTCCTCCACCACCTGACGGGCACCAGCTGCCTTGGGCTGGGAGCCCCCTCCTCTGTCTGTCTCCCTGGGGATGCCATGCACAGCTGCAGGCATCGGCAGGGTTAAAGATAAATAACGAGGATTCCAAAAGATCCTCATCCCCCGTCACAGCTGTCTTGCCTGAGGAATCCGCCACCGTGTTTGTTAAACCCACACTTTAATTACTCCAAAATTATGTTAAATCCTTGCATAAATATTGCAGTGAAGAATTTCATTACAGCAAGTTGGGTTGCCGCCAGAGCTCTCAGTTAAAAAGTAAGGGGAGAACAGACACACGCAGAAAAGATAGATTTTTTTTTCCAGATAAAAAGGCAAGGGAGGTCATCCTTTGTTAGATCACCCAGGTGTCAAAGAGAAACAGACTCTCCCATTTCACCGATGGAAGGGGGGAAAATCCCTTCCGCCCTCCAATCTAATAGCTTTTACTTCTCCGCAAAACTAAAATCGGATTAAATATTGATAACCAGCGGTATTAATTAAGGGGGGAAAAGCCCATCAAGAGAACCCCAATATGTTTACAGTGTCCCCGAGAAACTGGGAAAATTCACAATCAAGTGTGTAAATGTTCTAAAAAAGGGTCCTGAATATTTTATGAATATTTGTCATAAAACAGAAATAATAACCACTGTGCAGAGCTATTAGAATTAATATTTATGCTGCCCGCCATGAAATATTCATGGGGACAGAGAAAGGGGGGCCCGTAAGACAAGAATTAATTTACATTGGGCTCGGTTTACCCGCTGGCTTGATGTTTAAAGACGGTTGACAAGCCTCCGGATGAATCCGCCAGTCACTTCCCGCAGCCAGTGCGGTGGAGGGGGTGGGGGACGGGTCCGGGCTGCTGACAGCTCACAGATTGAGTTTCTGACAGCCCTTAAAAAACCTAAATGGCCCCCCACCTTTTTTTCCTTCTTCCGTTGCCCAAGGCACTCTGTTCTGCCACCGTTCATCCGATCTCCCCTTCCATCTGCTGAAATTAACGAATTAATGAGCGCGATCCACTTTACAGTGGGGCCCTATGAATGTTTACAGGCGATTAAATTATAATGCGGGGCGGCTGTATAATTCATGAACCAATTAAAGGAAGTGTTAGTTGATTTGATGGGATGAGGACGTACAAAATGCATTTAACTAATGGGGAACCACGGGCTGCCGAGGGCCGGCTCCCTCTCTCGGATTACGCGGCTAATTGCCGCGCTTTATGGGGCTGTCACTGATAGCCATGCATATTTCATTGTTCTCAAATACTTCAATTGAGCGCGGCCGTGTCGCGGCTGTAATGTGGAGAGGCCGGGCCAAACTTGGCTGTAGTTACAGCGGCCTGGGCTGCGGCCGAGGCCAGAAACCCGAGCTGGGGGCGTCGGGTGCGCCCCGCCATTAGGTGATTAAAAGGATTCGGCGTGCGGGCGCCTTTTGCGTCCTGATGGTTCTGCTGCTGGCTCCACGGCGTGGCCGCGCTGGGGCGCTGACCCGCCTTTCTGGGGCGCGGGGAAGAGGATGTCTGCCGCCCCTGTACTGTTCCCAGCACGACTGCGACCAGAGTGCCGAGGCCCCAGGGATCACCCAGAGAGGGCCCCGACGGCCCCCAGGGCAGCTCACCAGGGACGCCTCCAGAGCTCAGGGTTTCCTCCAGGCCCAACCTTGTGCACAGGTGGCTGCTCCCAGCGTCATTATTCGCACTTAGGGGCAAACTGAACTACCCCTTGGCTCTTTAAACATAGCTTGCAAGCAGACAGTTTAGGCTGAGTTAAATGACTTTCTGTAAGCGAACTGGAAGCTCTGCCATCAGCTCACAGAGAATACAAGATTACCCCTGATGCTCAGGAAGTGAGAACTGGAATCCACCGTTCTGGGACTGAAGGGAGAGGGAGGCAATGTGGGCCGACAGGGTGCCTGGTTCTGAGAGATGCCACCTTCGTGCCAGCAAGTCATGTTCACTCTTCACAGCCTGGGGCGAGCATCCCCCATCACATTCCGGATCTTCAGAGGCCTGCCTCCATGGTCTGCTGGTCTCAGTAACCTGGCCCTCCGGCAGGCCTCGGAAATGGCTCTGCTCTCTCCCCCGGCTTCTCAGTCTGGAATTCACGTGAGCTAAACACACCTGCACAAATGAACCCCCCAACATAAAACAATTTAAAAACCCTGGGGTTCATCTCTTCAGTCTCCCAGGGCACACCTAAGAAAGCAATGCCCACGGAGGGGTTTTGCTCCCACTTAGACACCCAGAGCAGGGAGGAGAGGCTGGCCGGTGGCCAGAAGCAGCATTCATTCCCAGATCAGTGCTCACACTCTCTCCGCACTCAAGAGCTCGGTGATCCTGGACAAGCCTCAGCCTCTCCGGACCACCATGGAGACGGGAGGTGGGCAGGGAGGAAGAGACACATCCGTGAGCTGAGGGTTGGGTCTAACGTGTAATAAGAGCCCACAGTATTTTAGGCGATATTATTATCATGTGATATTAGAGATTCCAACCTGTGCAGGTAGAGAGTCCAAACTCACCACTTTTTTCCCCTACAATGCGCATCATGGTCAGGGGTGGCCTCCACCCCTACAACTGCACATGGGTGCTCTGTTGTGAAATGACGTGACTGCTGGTCTACCAGAAGGCCCAGGGAGTCAGCAGCCTCTCCTGTTACTGATGCAGGGCATCTCTTTGACTAGATCTAAGCGGAAAGGTTGCAGAACCAGGGACTGCTGGTGAGACGGGCACCCAGACGGCTGCCGCTTCAAGGACGGAAGAAGGCCAAAGACAGGCTAACAGAAAGTAAGATAACTAAGCCTAAACTGTCTCCTTGCAACCTACACTTAAAGAGCAATGGGTAACCCAGGTGGATCGAAAGCATTCTGGTTTCAAAACCATGGACCTAGCAGTGGATGAGGCAGCACCATCCCGCCCTCGCAAAGCTCCCAAGGGACGTTTATACACATACAAATAAAGACTTCCTCTTCTTGGCACTTGGGGTTCATCCTCCTATGAAAAGATTAAAGACGTAATATGAAAAGACCCGCTGGCAACCAACAAAGAGGTGAAATGCATGAGGCATTTGATAAGTACGGTTTGGGCAAGGCAGATGAAGCACGTCCTAGTCTTAAGTGAATAATTTCCCAATGAAATGGCTGTTAACTGACTAATATTTACAAAGTTTGTTATGGGATAGGCATGCCACAGATGTGAAGTTATGTTAGGGAATCGCTCCCTGTACAAACGGCTTGCCCAGTGGCTCCGCAGGTAAAGAATCCACCTGCCAATGCAGGAGACCCAAGAGACGCAGGTTTGATCCCTGGGTTGGGAAGATCCCCTGGAGAAGGACATGGCTAGCCACTCCAGTATTCTTGCCTGGGAAATATCCCATGGACAGAGAAGCCTGGGGGGCTACAGTCCACAGGGTTGCAAAACAGTCAGACACGACTTAGTGACTAAACCACCACCACCACCGTGTACAAACGAGGCACGACTATGAGACCCGGTTTGATGGGTGTGGGAACTGGGGCTCAGAGGGGAGCAAAGCTTCCCAAGGTCACATCCTTAGTGAGAGCAGCCTTTTGGGGTTCAGGTTAGTCGGACAGCCCAGGTTGAGCTGTTAACTGTTGGACCACACTGCCTCTCTGGAGGCTCTTGTGCAGAGCACCCTATAAACAGCCCTGGCTCCTCTGGTGCCCCGTGCCTGGCCTCACGCTGAGGATGTGCCAGCATCACCCTCACGGCACAGACAAGGCCCCCACTCCATCGCCTTCCAGGGCATCTTCATCACATTCAGGCGAGACCTGCACCATTCGAACGGAAGGAACGTGTCCTCACGCGGAGCTCTCGGGCTGTCCACGGCTCACAGGCCCCGCCCCTCCACTGCCCCGCCCCTCCACCACTCCGCCCCGCGGCTCAGCCCTCTCCAGTTCCCCTGGGCAGCCGCTCCTCTGCCTCTGCCAGCTTCACTTCCCAGAGCAGAGGCCGCAGAGACCCAAAGGGAGACGCACCTCCACGGCATTCACGGCACAATTCAAAGGACTTTCCAGAATGTTCCAGCTCTGGGAGATTCCCACTCTGAGCTTCCATTCCAGGAGAGCCACTTTCTCTTTCTTCTCAAATGTCTAAATACGACAGGGAGCTCTTGTGGGCTAGAAAGACACAGATTCTAGAAAGTCAAATCAACCCCACCTGGAGGATCCAGTCACAACTCAGACTGCCCCTCTGCTGGGAGCAGTCTCCAGGAGGGGCCTCCCTCCCGGAATCTGCACCCAACTTCCGGGTGCATCCCGAGACGGTGATGAATGGAAGCAGGGTAGGACCTGAACCCTGGACCTCATCGATGGCAACTGGGAGAAAACCTGGGTTTGGGGATAAAGGACACTTTGGCACTTGGTGTTGACTCGCTCCAAACCCAGCCCCAAGGCTTGGTGGTGCCCAGAGAGAACGCCCTTAAACTGCCTTCCGAGAAGAAACCCAGGGTTAAACTGTTTATCTGGTGACACTCCTGGGTTAAACTTCTTAAGTGAAGCTACCTGTGAGGTGAAACCCAAGTCTCTAGATAAAGCTTTTCCACGTCCTTGGCTGCAGACTCAGGTCTGCAACTTAAAACTTCTGGGTTTCGATAGTCGCCTGTGAATTAAATCTATTATTTGAGTCCAGAAGCCTACAGGCTTTAGAGTAATCTCAAGGGCATCTCCCTGCTATATCCTGTGTCTGCGATGGGGCATGGCTGCTCTCAAAAGCCATCAACACAGGGGCTAGGAGAGTGTTTGTGAATGGGGATTCACCACATTAGATCCAGGAAAAAAAGAGTTTGATACAATGTGTTTCGTTAAAGCCCTGTGTTTGTAGCCTGTTCCAGATGTCAGAATATACATACTGTATCAAAATGTTAAAGGTGATGGTGATGTCTCCCTGTGTTGGAAATTACTTGACTTAGCTACAGTTTCCTAGCTGTGCTACAACAAATGGATTCACTATATAATAAAATGTTTGAAATATACAGACAAGAGCCCCAGGCCCCCATACTCAGGGTCCCTGACTGGCTCCCAGGGCCTGCCCTGTCCTCGCCTGGCTTAGGAAGGGGCTGGATTGGCTTTCAGGCTCGGCCTGGGCTTTCACAGCCTCCCTGCCTTCTCCCACTCCCATCCCCACCTCCAGGAGATCCTGCCTGGCTTCCTCCTGCCTGGCCCCCGCACCTCCCACCCCCCACCCCACCCCACCCCTACCCACCCCACCCCACCCCTACCCACCCCACCCCACCCCTACCCACCCCCCCACCCACCCCCCACCTACCCCCCCACCTACCCCCCCACCTACCCCCCCACCTCCCCACCCCACCCCCGTCTGGATGGCTCTTTTCCCTCTCTCCCCACAACTGGCTCCTTCTTTTCATTCAAGCCTTAGCTTAAATGAACTGAACACTGCCCTCCAGCATCCGCAACCCCACCCCCCGCCCACCATCACTCCCCAAGTGACATCTTAACTTCCCCCAGGGTACTCAGTTCCAGTAGAAATTAACCCTTCTTTTGTTTGTGTGGTGTCTGCCTCCTCCCAGGGGAATGTTTTGGTCACTGCTCTAGCCCCAGGATCTGGGATCAGGCCTGGCGGAGAGCAGCCTGTAACAAACACCGATGGGATGGACAAATGGATGCGTGGTGCTTCCCTATCACGAGGAATAGCAGCCGCTCAGCTGTGCTCTGAGCTGAGTGTCCTGCAGCAGGGAATCACACGGTACTCTTGTGAGAAAGGAACCGATACCGTACGATCCTTTGCCTCTTTCAGTGATGAGGAGTCAGACGTTCAGAGAGGCAAAGTCCCGTGCCAGAGTCCCCCTCCCACGAGCGGCCACACCCTCGCGCCAGCCGGTCCTGGGCTCTTCACCTCCCTCCACTGGCGAGATGCCTGCTGGCAGGTGAGCCTGACCTCTGCCTGACCCCGAGGGCGGGGCCCGCGGAATGTCTGTCTGGGGAGGCCTTGGGGCAGCGGCCTGGTTAGGGCACCCACAGAGTCTCACGCTGCTTAGATGATCTGAAGCCATCCTGGGCTCTCCCACAGGTGAGGGCATCCTTGGTACAGAGGGTCGCGTCAGCTCCAGGACATACTAGCTTCCTGGTGGAGGGACCGACTGTCGTCCTCTTTGAGGTGGCCTTGGATGGCATGTGCCCTCACCTGCTGGGGTGCAATGGGCACCTATGTGTGGGGGCACCCCTGCGTTCTGGACCACAGGAAACAAATGTTCTCGGGGCCTGTCCCTGCAGCCTGCTGGAGTGGCAGTCCGGTGACAGTGGGTCAGCAGGTGGCAGGCACAAAGGCGTCCTATCAACTCTGGATTAAGGATTACTATCGCCTCTACCTTTAGATGTGGGAAGGGGCCTGGAGGAGAAGGGGCTAGTCCTTGGCCACTCCACTGGACTTCTCTTGGAGGCACTGGCTGCTGGCAGATCCTGAGAACCCGCTCAGCGCAGCTCAAGGGCACCTGGGACGCCCAGAATCTCTGCACAACCCCTGCCGGGAGACAGGAGGGCAGAAGGGGAGTGCCAGGCCGGTTGCTCTGTCTGGTGTTTCTGAAGTGCCTCGGCCCCAGGCAGGCTCAAGGATGCCTTTTGGTTCAGGATGGAAGTGATTATTTGCATGTCATCATCTTTGGAAAGCAACCCTGAATATTCACTGGAAGGATTCATGCTGAAGCTGAAACTCCAATACTTTGGCCACTTGATGCAAATTGCTGACTCATTGGAAAAGACCTTGATGCTGGGAAAGATTGAAGGCATGGGAGAAGGGGACAACAGAGGATGAGATGGTTGGATGGCATCACCAACTCAACAGATGTGAATCTGAGCAAACTCCAGGAGCTATGGAGGACAGGGAAGCCTGGCATGCTACAGTCCATGGGGGTCACAAAGAGTCAGACACAAATGAACGACTGAACGACGAACAATCTTTGAGTAAGGACGGCAGATACAAACTGGGAGATGGGAGGGAAGCAGCGGCAAGGCGGGGTCGGGGGGAGGGGCCCCAAGGTGACTCCAGCTTGAAACACTGTCGTCCTATCGCCGAAGACTCTGGATGATCACATCTTCCTAGAAGAGGGAATGGCCCAAGCCCCCAGGCGCGCCTGAGTGGACGTGGGAGTGTCAGGAGCCCCTTCCCCTTTAATCTCGAGTCTCCATCTGGCCAGGTGGCGCTTCCAGCTGCTCTCTGTGGCTGCTCCTCCTTGGTCAGGCAGCTTCCCTGCCCCTTCCCCCAGCTGTGCCTGCCTCACTGAACCATCGACTCTCCCCATCTTATTTCACTGCTCTCCAACCACTTACAGGAAAAGGCCTCGCGGCCAAAACATTACTGCTGACCTGATTAGCCACGCTCTGCTGACATTTTTATCAGCATCCTCCCTTACTTCCAGCAGACAGGAGGGAGCCCTCACCATCGGGTCGGGATATCTGGATTATAACTTGTTTGTCTGAAACATTCCATAGGGTTTCATTATTTTCTGGGTCAGGGACCTCACATGTCCTCAGCAGCCCCTCATTTGTTTTCCTGTCCAGGCTGCCTTCCCAGGGTCGAATGCCCTGCCCTGCCCCCCAAGAGCCCCCAGGGGAGACCACTGTTGTCCCAGCACCCTTCAATCCCCTGCTAAAAGGCAGACCTGTGGGAGGCAGGGACCTCAGAGGGCAGGACACGCGCCCCGAGCCTGCACTGAGTACATACAGCGCTCATCCTGGGCATACCCAGGATTTGCAGTCAATGGATGACCCTCCTATTTGCTAAGATCCCTGCCCACCAGCTCTAGAAGCAGTGGCCTGCGCAGCGGTGCCGTAAGCAGCCATCACTGGAACAGACAGTGGAACTACATGTGAGCCTGTTCTGTTTTCCAAGTCTCCTGTAAACGTGTTATCATACTTGCATAATTTTTAAAATAAAAAATAAAATTTATACCGTCTGAAAAAAAAGTAGATAAACGGAACTACTCTCTCCCACCCTCTTGCCAGAACCACACGGCCCTTGCTGGCCTGACTCCCGACATCTTTCTGGCCAAGTCAGAGGGCACTGGGTTATCTCAGTCTTCGGAGTCGAAAATGTGCTTTCCGGCACGCTGGACACGCTCACCTAACTGATTTCTCACTAGACCCAGAGGGGCAGGGGCCATTATACCATGCCCACTTACAGAGGGCTTCACTGGTGGCTCAGCTGGTAAAGAACCTGCCTGCCATGCCGGAGACTCGGGTTCAATCCCTGGGTTGGGAAGATCCCCTGGAGGAGAGCATGACAACCCACTCCAGGATTCTTGCCTGGAGAATCCCGGGGACAGAGGAGCCTGGCGGGCTACAGTCCATGGGGTCACAAAGAGTTGGACATGACTGAGTGTCTAAATACTTTCACTTTATAGAGCAGGTGGGTGACCTGCCCGAGGTCTGTGGCCAGGGAATGGCAAAGCAGGATTTTGAACCTGGGCAGTGTGGGCCTAACTGTCGTGGGGTTGCTCTGCCCTACTTTGGGGGCCAGAGCAGGTCAGGGGTTGAAGGCACGTCTCCACCATCAGCTTCCTCTGCCCGGGCACACACCTGGCTAGCACCCGCTGGTACCTCTGCCCCTTGATTCAGGTACTTGAAGGGCAAACAGCTCAAGGGTTGGTGAGCAGGAGTGCTCGTCAAATTAACGTCTGCACACACATAAAACAGCTCACTCAAGATCATCACCCACCCCACATATACAACTCACCAGATTGGTGTCCAGAGAGTTCTGCCTGGCGGATTTCCTCTGTTCTCCTAACTACACCACAACTACATGTTTCACAAAGCCATTTCCTCCCCAAATATTTATGTTCTCAAATGTTTATTAGCCTCTCTATCACGATCAAGATTTTACGAGCACTCTATACCAACTGTGAATTAAAGACGTAATTTCAAATCCATCGCGTTCCAGTTTGGTGCTACATTTGTCTTTGTTACGACGGCAGTGGTTGTTATGGGCGCCTGGCAGATGACAACTGAACCCATCTGTCCGGGGGCAGCCACAGTGACTGACATTTCTGTAAGGCTGGACCCCGGGGCCATAGTGCGCCGCCCCTCCTCTCTCCCTCAAGGATCCTCCCAGATCCTGGGGACCAATGACAGCACACTTCGCCAGCTAAAGCCGCCCCACTCCAGCCACATAGAAGGACCTATCAGCCCACGCGACACCTCGACCTAACAACCTATCCGAACCCCCATCCACTAACCGAATGCATATGAACCACTCCCCAGCACAGTCCGGGCGCGGACTTCCTCGACCTGCCTCATGCGGGTCTGGGAACCCCGCCCGGGAGCGCTTCCCCATTGAAGCCTGTTAGACACTCTTTTTGGCGTCCTGGTCGTCTTTTACCTAACAGTTTCAACCCAGAAGCACCCAGGGGTTTGATGCCTCTGCCAGCAGCATCAGAGAAGCTTCCACGGCTCATGGCCGTGTGTGAAGATTCTGGAAGCTCCAAGGGACACTCTCCTGCCCTTATTCCTCCAACCTGGATGCCCCAGCCCACTCATCTCTGGGCAAGGAGGGCTGGCATCTCACACCAAGTGAAAAAGACAGAGAGAAGAAAGAGATGAGAGAGAATGAAACGCTGTTCCTTCATCTGATCAGTGGCACCCACCTGCCTGGGGCCTGGTGGTTAACTCAGTCCTGTCTTCAAAACATGGAGGGAATAGCAGTTCACCAGGCTGGCACAAAAGTGCCAACTGCTACAGTTTATTATTCACAGTTAGAGGCCACCTCATCAAATCTAACAGCAACTTTACACCACATGGACTATTTACTCCGCCTTGAAAAGTCTGCTCCCACCTAGAGGGACCTGTTCACTCTTCTAGCACATAGAACGCGCTCACTAAACATTTGTCGACTAACACCAATTCAAACTCGGGTCTTTTAATCCATGGAACGGCAGAAAATATTTGCAAATCATGAGACTGATGAGCGCTTAATTTCCAAAATATAGGAACGGTTCATACAATTCAACAACAACAAAAAACAAATCCAAAAAAGGGGCAGAGGATCTAAATAGACATTTCTCCAAAGAAGATAGAGAAATGAAAAATGAAAAGATGCTCAACATCACTAATTACTAGAGAAACGCAAATCAAAACTACAATGAGGTACCGCCACACGCTGGTCAGAAAGGCCACCGTTAAAAAGTCCTAACAAATGCTGGACAGGGTGTGAAGAAAAGGGAACCCTCCTACACTGTTGCTGGGAATGTAAATTGGTGCAGCCACTACGAAAAACAGTACGGAGGTTCCTCGAAAAACTAAAAATAGAATTCCCATATGAATCAGCAGTCCCACTCCTGGGCATATATCCAGACAAAACTATAATTCAAAAAGATCCATGCACCCCAGTGTTCATAGCAGCATATTCACAACAGCCAAGAAATGGAAACCACTTGAATGTCCATCAGCAGGTAACGTACACAGTGGAATACTGTTTAGCCCTAAAAAGGGAAACAATGCCAGCTGCAGCAACGCAGATGCAACAGGAGATTGTCATACTCAGGAAGCAAGTCACAAAGAGGAAGGCGAACACCATACGACATCACCGACATAGGGACTCGGAACTAGGGCACAAAGGGGCCCATGTGTGAGACAGAAGCAGACTCACGGGTGTAGAGAACAGACCTGTGATTGCCACGGAGGCAGGAAGGGAAGGCCTGGGAGTGTGGGGTGAGCAGCTGCAAACAGTGACTTACAGAATGGGTAAATAATGAGGGCCTACTGTACAACACAGGGAACCATATTCAATATCAACATGTTCAATTTATATTCAATAAACCACAATGGAAAAAAATATAAAAAAGAGTGTATATATATGTATAACTGAGTCATTTCACTGTATAGCAGAAATTAGCACAACATGGTAATTCAACTATTCTTCAATAAAAAACAGAAAAAAACCTCAAGGTTTTGACTCCAAAGCTCATGATTAACAGTAAACCTACTGCTTCTAGAAAATGCCAGCCAGTGGTCAGTCCCCAAGGGGCCTGGGCTGGCCTGATTCCAGGTGGAGCTCTCCACCCATGCTCGTCTGAGGTGCACGACTGTTCTCACAAAGCAAGGACGATCTTGGCACAGTTCCGCCACCAGACGCCGGGACAGGCAGCCTAAGCAGAGAGCAGAACTTGCAGGGTCTTGTCTTCCTGAAGGCTGGATGTCTGAGCCCCACCCCAACTGCAAGTCAGCACACACGCTTTGTTCCCGTCAGAGGTGCGGCACAAGTCTCCTGAGAACCGCTGTCTGTCATGACTGGCCTTTACGTTCGATATCTTGTCTTGTTTTACGGTGGCTGGAGGCTCAAGCACAAAAAAATGGGAACAACTGTCATTACTTAACTCCTCTAAGTAAATAAAAAATGCACTGCTGTGGGGAATACAACCATTCTTGAAAGAAAACATTTAGGCATCTTTCAAATCCAGCATTGATACTGAAGGGGGAACAAAATGTCCCCTAAAACTCAAGTTTTCCGATGTTAAGCACTTCCATCACTTGAGCATGTGTGTGCTGATTCAGCCAAACTGCGTCACACACCTGGGTGGCTCCAGGGACTCACACGGCTCCTGGGAGCTGGAGTCCTGCAGCATGGCATCCCCAAACCTACACGAAGCCTTTGTTCCTTGGATGTTCTAGCCCTTTCCATGGGGGCACCACCTTTGCTCACACAGCACTTTATCTCCACCAGTAGAGTTCAGAGCTCTTGGGCACCCATCGAAAATAAAAACTACAACCCAGCAATTCCACTTCCGGGATTTTAATCTACCGAGATAGTTCCATGAATACACAGAGCCATACCACAGGACATCAACTGTAGCTGTGTTTGCAAAGTGAAAGAAGAAACACAGTCTAAAGGCTCTTCAATAGTTGCTCAGTGGCTCACTCGTGTCCAGCTCTTTGCAACCCTTTGGACCATAGCCTGCTAGGCTCCTCTGTGCATGGGATTTTTCAGGCAAGAATCCTGGAGTGGGTTGCCATTTCCTCCTCCAGGGGATCTTTCCAACCCAGGGATCAGACCCGTGTTTCTTGTATCTCCTGCATTGTAGGGGGATTCTTCACCCAGTGAGCCATCAGGGAAGCCTGTTTCTCAATAGGAATCTGGTCAAATTAATTAGTCTAGTTTCAGGCTAGAATACTACATGGCTATTAAAAAGAATGAGGCAGAGCTAAGGCACTAAACAGAAATATCTCCAGATACACTGTCAAGAAAAAGGAGAAATTAAACAGTGTGAGTTTAATCTATATTAAAAGTGTGTCTTCATTTATATAAAATGAATGCCCATATTTATGTCTCCTTATTGATGCAGAGGTATTTTCTGGGAGAATAACCTAGGAACTATAAAGAGTAGCTGCTCCTAGGGAAGAATGAGAAGAAAACAGTATTTCTCCCATTTTAAAAATTATCACATATTTTGATACATAAAAATAAATTTATGAAACATATAATCATTCAGGCCACAGCTACTTATGGAGCACTTACTATGTGCCGGGTATCATTATTTTAGGAGTTTGAGGTAAACTGGTGAATAAGACAAAGAAGCTTTTACTAGAAAGAACTTCTATTCCGGTGGATACATTCCTCTAAGAAATGCATCCCCCCAGTACTGACACACACTGGATGCTCCTAACCAATCCCATCTCTCTGTCTACACACACTGGCCCCCACCCCAGGTAAACCGCGATCAGATTTTCTTTAATGCGTGTGAGCGCTTAAACTGCACGGGCTTATATTTAGTATCATGTCGTCTGCACATAATGACAGCTTTACCTCTTCCCTTACAAGCTGGATATATTTTTATTTCTTTTTCTTGTCTGATTTCTATGGCTAGGACTTTTAGTACTATGTTGAGTAGAAGTGGAGTGTGGGCATCCTTGTCTTGTTTCAGATTTCAGTGGGAAGGCTTTTGCTTTTTCATGTTGAGTATTATACTGGTTGTCGGTTTGTCATAAATAGCTTTTATTATGTTGAGATATGTTCCCTCTGGACTTCCCTGGTAGCTCAGCTGGTAAAGAATCTGCCTGCAATGCAAGAGACCCGGGTTTGATTCCTGGGTTGGGAAGATCCTCTGGAAAAGGGATGGGCTACCCAGTCCAGTATTCTTGGGTTTCCCTGGTGGCTCAGACAGTAAAGAATTTGTCTGCAATGTGGGAGACCTGGGTTCGATCCCTGGGTTGGGAAGATCCCCAGGAGGAGGGCATGGCAACCCACTCCAGTACTCTTGCCTAGAGAATCCCCATGGACAGAGGAGCCTGGCGGGCTCCAGTCCATGGGGTTTCAGAGAGTCAGACACAACTGAGCGACTGAGCACAGCGCAGTGTGTTCCCTCTACACTTTGGTAAGAGCTTTTATTATGAATGGATGCCGGATTTTATCAAATGCTCTTTCTGCATCTACTGAGAAGATCACGTAGTTCTGTCCTGCTGTTGATATGGTGTATCATGTTGATTGTGTATGTTGAACCATCCTTGTGACCCTGTGCCATGCTTAGTCACTCAGTCGTGTCCGACTCTTTGCGACCCCATGGTGTAGCCTGCCAGGCGCCTCTGTCCATGGGGATTCTCCAGGCAAGAATGCTGGAGAGGGTTGCCATTCCCTCCTCTAGGGGATCTTCCCAACCCAGGAATAGAACCAGGGTCTCCTGAACTGCAATGGATTCTTTACTGTCTGAGCCACCAGGGAAGCCCAAGAATCCTGGATTGTGACCTGGGATAAACCCATTTGGTTGTCCTGTATCACATTACTTGGTTTTGCCTGTTTGGGTATCATGCCGTGTATGTTCTTTCATGACTTACTTTTCCACCGGCCAAAATAAATGCATAAAGATGTGTGTGTGTGTGTGTGTGTGTGTGTGTGTGTAGGGGGTACTTTCCTAGTGGTCCAGTGGTTAAGACTCTGCACTCGAAATGCAGGGGGCTGAAGTTAGATCCCCCATGCCTCAACTAAAAGTCTGCGTGCCAAAAGTAAAGACCCTGAGTGCCACGGATAAAATCCGGTGCAGCCAGAAAGAAAGATATATGTATGTGTATAGACACCATTGCAGCTGCATTTGTTTGTAAAGGAAAAAAAAACAACTGTAAATAACTTAAATGTCTGCCAACAGAGAGTATTTAAAGGCATTATAACACACCTGGACCATGTAATCCCGCTCATAAACTATTACTATGTAATAGTTTTCAGTGTAATACTATGCAAACATTTAATGAGTTATAACTTTAAATAAGAATGATGTTCTCAATCTTTTACTAAGTACCAAATCAAGTTACAAAAGGACCTACATGTGATCTTACTTTTTGTTAAAAAAACAAATTCACTGGAAAGCAGTCTGGGTTCCAGTGCCAGGCACACCACTTGAGTGGTTCCCTGCTTGGTTCGATCATCTGTTTATCAAAGCGGGAGCAGGGTACTGCCTCTGCCCTCACAGAAGAGAAAAGGACAAGGAGGTGAGCGGAGAGGGAGGGGCTTCAGCAAGTTTCCCAGGAGACAACACTAAATACTCAAAACATAGTGCATGGGGGCTGATGAAGGTGCTAGAAAGTGGGACTGTCCTGTGGGTGGGCTGTTGGGCAGAGCAAGGAGCACCAGCTACCACCCACCCCTGCCACTCCCTGCCTAGTGACCTTGAGCTCCAGCCTCCCCGAGCCCCCATTTTTAGAGATTTGAACTGCTGATCCTTAAGAATTCTTCAAAGTCTGAAATTCTCTGCTGACATTCGCTAGCTGCAAGGTTGATTTAGTGCTGAATCCCAAACCTCTGGCAGGGGAAGCTGGGGGCCTGCAGCTCAAAGGAACCCTCTCCTGGGACACTCCCAAGGGCAGGGCCCCTAGCCTTGCGTGCAGGAGGCCCTCAGTAAATGTGAGTGGAACGAACAAATGATGGAATGAGTGAAGTCAATGTGCAAGGAAGTGCATAACCGAAGGGTTCGAGCATGATTTTAAAGGGAGGTTTTTCGAAAATGGTTCTGCAAACTGACAGAGAGCTTATCTCTATCACAGCCAAGTGCTGGGAAGAAAACTCAGCAGACAGGGGCTCCTGCCTCTCATTTTTCACAAAGTGGAGCCTTTCTGCCCGCTGCCACTTGCCACTCCTGCTAGGTAATCAGATTGCTGTTAATTAATAAAGCTGTCAGGTGAGTCATCCTCTCTGGTCATTAGTATCCTTCCAGAAAGCCAACCCTGCCATCACCACCCCATCCACCCCTCGGCTTGCAGCTCAATTAACTTAATGCTATGCAAATGAGAGGCTCTTCTCATCATTAGCTTCTAGCCCGCGAATGTTAATCACATAATTGGGCCTTCAACAGGGTAATTAGACACGATTTCGTCCATTAGTCTTACAAGGCTAATTATCGTTGAGCGGAGAAGGGGGGATGATCCCAGAGCACCGCCCGAAGAGGGGCCTCTGGTTAAAGCCAATGCGATGGAACCTCCATCAGGTACGGCGCAGCCGTATTCCAGGCTGTCCCAACCCAGCATCCCAATCTGCCCAGGAGCCGGGTGGGGGGTGGGGTTGGGGATGGTGGGGGCACAGGTTGGGGAGGAAAGGAGGGCCCGGGGAAGACTGAAATGAGCTGGAGGTGAGGGGTGGGGAAGAATACATGTGGCACCTGAAAGCCAACCCAGACGGCCGCCAGCCTGGGCCAGGAGGCCAGCCAGGTCCCCGCTCGGTCACGCAGTGAGTCTCTCCGCCTCAGTCCCTCCCTCTGTGCAATCTGGGGTGGGCGGGCCCTAGATGGTCTCCAGGGGCCTCCTCGGTGCAACTGCTGTGAATTTGGATCTTGGGATGAAAAGGAGAGCTGAGACCCTGGAGGGGTGGTGGGTGGGGAGGAAGTGATGGAGAACCTGGCCAGGGAGCAGGAGGGGCTGCAGGGAGAAGGCCCTGGGCTCCTTGAGCACGGCCTTGGCGGTAACCTGAGCAGATGTGAAGGTGACACTGAGATGCGTCCTGGGAGCCTGTCCTAGCTTGGTCAGGCTGCCGCTGCCGAGAGCCCAAGAGGGGCCTTCCCTGGTGCTCCAGCGGCTGAGGCTCGCTAGCTTCCAACGCGGAGGGCAAGGGCTTGATCCCTGGTCAGAGAACTAGACCCCACATCCCACAACTAAAGAGCCTGCATGCTACAACTAAGACCTGGAGCAGCCAAATAAATAAACAAATATTTTTTTAAAAGTGCCCTGGAGGCTGCTGCAGGCTGAATGTCCCCCCCCAAATTCCAGTGTTGGAGCCTTGAGCCCCAGCACCTCAGAATGCAACTATATTTGGAAACAAGGCCTTTAAAGAGGTGATGAAGCTAAATGAGGCTGTTGAGGGTGAGCCCTAATCCAGGCTGAAGGGAGTCCTAAAGAGGAGGAAATCTGGTCACACAAAGACACACATGTACACGGAGAAGAGACCACGCGAATAGGAGGCACAAGGCGGGCCATCTGCAAGCCAAGGAGAGAGGCCCCGGCAGAAGCCAACACCGTGACCTTGGACGTCCAGCCTCAGAGCCACGGGGAAATGAATTTCCACTGTTTAAGCCACGAGGTCAATGCTATTTGCTTCAGCAGCCCTGGGAAGCCATGCAGATGCCTGAGAGGCAGCTCCTCTTGCCATGTCCCAAACGGAACCAGGGGTCCCCTCCCCCAGACCTGCTCCTCCCACATCCCTAGCCGGGAGATGGCCAGCAAAACGCGGAGTCATCCTTGACGGCTGTCTTTCTCAAGGCCTGACATCCAGTCTGATGGCGTATTGACTGTTGTCTGTTTTATCTTCAGAATTGCAGTGTCAGAGGGCTTCCCTGGTGGTCCAGGGGTTAAGAAATTCACTTTGAAATGCAAGGGACACTGGTTCAATCCCTGGTCTGGGAAGATCCCACGTGCCAGGGGGCGACTAAGCCTGAGGACCGCAGCTACGGGGCCCGTGGACCACAGAGCCTGCGCTCAGCAGCAAGGGAAGCCGCCGCAGCGGGAAGCCTGCGCACTGCAACGACGAGTCGGCCGCGCTCGCTGCGGCTAGAGAAAGCCCTCGCACGGCAACTGAGACCAGCGCAACCGCAAAGATAAACTAGCAAACACTGCAGCCAGAGCCCAAGTGCGTCTCGTCAGCTGCGTGGCCACCAGGCTCCCTCACCTGGATGACGCCAGCTGCACCCACCGGCCTCCTTGCTTCTGCCCTGGCCCTCTTGCCTATGGTCCGTTCTCCACCCAGGAGCCTGATTAGCCCTTTTAAAACAGAAGTCAGGTCCCATCACTCGACGGCTCAGTGTCCCCTTCCAGTGGCTCCCACCTGACTTGGGAAAGGTCTAAGCCCTGCAGGAGCCCATCTCCCTCCGACCCACCACCTCCCAGTCTGTTGCTGCTCCACTGGCAACAGCAGCCTCCGTGATGCCCCTGGACTTGCCAACCACAGCCGGCCCCAGGGCCTTCGCGCCTGCTGTTCCCCCGGCCTGGACTGCTCTTCCCCAGATCCTCCCAGGATTTGCTGAAGCCTCTGCTCCAATGTGCTCCGATCAGAAAGGCCAGCCCCGACCACCTTCCAAGCAATGCGCCAACACAGCACGTCAGTGGGTTGTACACAGCCTTCTCCTCACCCCATGCGACAGCAACTGTTTCAGGTTTTGTTTCCTCTTGTGTCCCCAGAGGTCGCGCAGCACCTGCCTGTAATTGAGGCTCTGTAAATATTTGGTGCTTGTGTGAACAAAGTCAGCCCCATCTTGCACAGGAGGAAACTGGAGCTCAGAGATAGTAAAACCCGTCTCAGTCTCACACAGCCTGTACGGGGCCAAGCCAGGATTCCAGAGCCTCTTGCTTAACTGCTGTCCTGTCACTAGGATGATGCCTGAAGTGCCATGAAGGTGCAGAGCAAGAAGAAGCGTCAGGGAAGGCTTCCCGGAGGAAGTGGAGTTTGAGCTAAGCCTTGCAGAAATGATAAGATTTGGACAAAACCCCAAGGTGCTCTGAAAGAAGACACATCCAGAGCAAACACTGGGTGTTTAGGAAGCAGGAAGTAGGCAGATGGCTCAGGTGTAGGGGCAAGAAGAGGGGGTGGGCAGAAAGAGGAAAGATGCCCTCTCTGGGTCCCCGACCCACCTCCTCTTCTGTGGGCGGGAGTTCCAAGCCTGGCAGGCCTTCCAGGTGCACGCAGTCCTCCCCCAGGATCTAGAACCTACACTTCATGAGACAGAGGCCTGGAGAGAAAGGAAGAACTCTGCCCACGAGCCACATGGGGGTTCCAACCCACAAACCCCCCCCCGGGGGGTGGCGGGATCTAGGATCGCAGACACTCCAATGCCAGCAAGGAGGCCACGCTTTATAATCTCAGAAAAAGCAGAGCTGAATTTCAATTTGTGGGAGACTTTCTTAAAAGTTTCATTATTATTATGAAACATCTGTGATATTTAGGGAGGAGAGCTGCCTGCTTTTAGACCTCTGCCACATGAGTCTGGCGGAGGCTCAAGTTTTTAAAGTGCACGCAGGGTTCACCAGTTCAGCCCTTGATGTATGCCTCTAAGGAAGACGGAAAATTGAAGCACATGGCGACGTCTCCCAAAGTCTCCTATGAGTAAAGAAAGCAAATATGATTTCTCCAAGTCATCTCACCATCCGCCCTCCTGCCTTTCTCTGGGAAATGAATTTAAGTTAACGGTTGAGCGTCGCGCCTGCCAAAAATGGGGGCGTCTTCATCAGAGCTGGACTCAAATGCCAACTACCTCAGGCTCCGTGCCGCTAAAGGTCGCCTGTCACTCTCCACCGAGACTGGAAGATTGCTTCAGATCCCTGACAGCAGCGGAGGTGTGTTTATCTCCCCCGATGTCTCGGCCTCCACCAGCTTAGGCCCAACAGTTAAAACCCACCAGATAAAGCCCGCTGGACCCCTAATCCACAGGGGAAAGAAAAATTGAGACGTGCTTTGCCAGTGAAGACCAGCCAGCCTTGCTGGGGGGAAGGGGAGAGCTGGGCACGAGGGGAGATTTTCTGACTGTGAAGGTTATCAGACATTAAGATAGCAAATTGAGAAAAGTTGTCACTTTCTCCCCCAAATGTCACATTTACATGGAATGCTGTGCTCAAAGCAGAGGGTGGCAAGCTGACCCTGGGGCCCTTCGTAGACACCTTAGAGACAGCAGGGGAGTGGGACAGGCAGGACCGGGGGCTCTCAGAAAGTCCTCAGGAAAACATCTTAAGTGGTTGATAAACACACTGTGTTCCTACAGCAAGGGCTTCCCTGGAGATTCGGTGGTAGAGGCCGTCTGCAGATGCAGGAGACACGGGTTCGATCCCGGGTCTGGGAAGATCCCGCATGTTGAGGAGAGAGTAATCCTGTGCACCACACCTGTTGAGCCTGGGCTCTACCTCGGGAGCTGCCGCTGCTGAGCCCATGGGCCTTAGAGCCCGAGGTCCGCAACGAGAGAAGCCACGGCAACGAGAAGGCCGCACCCCACCACTAGAGAAAAGCCCGCATGGCAACGAAGACCCAGCATAGCCAAAAATAAAATCAACAAACAATCTTAAAAATACACTACAGTGTAACATGGAAACTTACGCGACCATACGTAAAATCCATAGCCAACAGGGATTTGCTGTGTGGCCCATGAAAGGCAAACAGGGGCTGTGTATCAACCTAGAGAGATGGGATGGGGACGGGGATGGGAGGGAGGTTCAAAAGGGAGGGGGCAGATGTGTACCCATGACTGATTCATGTTGAGGTTTGCCAGAAAACAACAAAATTCTGTAAAGCAATTAACCTTAATTAAAAAATTAATTAATTAAAAAAATACACTGCAGTGAGATGTTTACTGTCAGCATTTAACAAAGTTGCTAACCAAGAAAATACCATGTATGACCTGAACGGGAGGGAGATATTCGTACACGTCTGGCTGATTCACTTTGCTGGATGATAGAACCTAACACAACACTGTAAACCAAATACACTCCAAGAACAGGTAATCTTCTAAAAAAGAAAGAAAACGCCATGGAGATCCCTCGTTATGCGTGTGCGCCATCCCTTCGTAAAGACTAAACCCCCAGGCCCTCCATCACCCGGCACAGGCCGCGCTTGTGGCTCCCGGCTGGCTGGCCGCCCCACGAGCACACCACGCCAAGTGCCTTCCGTCCCCGCGGCCCACTGGGGACAGCAGAGCTAAGCCTCTGGTGGCCTGGGCTCGCGCTCTCTCCTTCCAGGAACTCACCGTATCTGTATACCCTGAAAGACCCTGGAGGCTGCCAGTGAAGAGTTCAAAGGTGATGCACCTTTTTGACGTCGCTGCTTCAGAAGTAATCGCTCTGTGCGCCCCAACACAGACGACAGATCTTGGTCACACGCTGCGGTAAACTAAGTTTTAACCCTTGGAAAAAAAGTGGTGCTGACCTTCCACGTTTGTTCAGAACTATCCCCACCAGACTTTTTCTTACACAAACACTGGAAATAAGTGGTGAAATGTCAGCAGTCCCTAGGCGGGAAAATAATGGGAAAATTTCCCTTCTTGCGATTCTTACTGATGGAAGGATTAAAATGCTCCGGTTCCAGGGACTGTGGTTGGGGGCTGGGGGCCCCGTCACCACCATTGGCTGCAATCTTGAGCTTGAGGCCTAGGGTACCCCTTCCTTCCTAGCTCCAGGCCCGATGGGTGAGCCAGCCGCCGCCTCTCAGAACCACCTCCTGCCTCCCCTCTGACCTCCCAGCCGGCTGCCAAATTCCCATCCCAGCTAGTATTTCTTCCTGCCACAGCGAAGCGCACTGGAGCCAGGATGGTTTGGATGCGCTGTTGCTGTGCACCAAGTGGCTATAACAAGGGCGGTGGAATCCAAGCTGGCGGCCCAGGAAGATGGCCTGCGTCTCCGGGGGGAGTGGATAGGAGAGCGTGGACGAGGCAGTTTACTTGAACGGTTTGCCCAAGCACACGATGGCAGAGCTTTCAGAGATGCTGGAGGGATGAAGGGGTGGCCAGGACGGATGGCGCTCGGGTTGGGTTTTCACCTCTTTAAAGCTGTCTCCAAAAGTATGCTTCAACCGTGAAGGGGGAAGAATCCAGAACGAGGACGGGCGGGTGTGATACAAACTTCCACAAGTGCTGTCTCACCCGACTCTGAAGTCAGGGCTCATAACCCTGAGTTCTCCTTCCTGGGCAGTTTGCCAAGCCCCACTCTGATCGCTCCACTTCTGGGGCTCCCACACTCGATCTGGGGACAGCCCCCAGGCTCCAGAGCCCCTGAAACTATTTAAATGAGCCCATCCACCAAGAGAACTGCAAACCCGAGCTAACTGCCCTCCTACCATACGGAAGCTGCGTTCCACAGCTCAGCTGTAGTCACCCTGTCCCCAGGGTGCAGCCCCGCACACGGCCCCGAGAGGCACCCACCTCTCCTCTGGAGCCGTAAGTCACAGACCTCTGCCTCCCACCTCTCTGAGCATCATCGTGTGTCCTACCATCAAAAGACTCTTCAGGGAAATCCTTAGCAGGCCAAAGGTTAGGACTGGGCACTTTCACTGCCAGAGCCTGAGTTCGATTCCTAGTCAGGGAACTGAGAATCCACGAGCTGTGCAGCACAGCCAAAAAAAAAAAAATCTTTAAATCTTACAGAACAACAGGGGACAGGTGATCCATGCTTTCCAAGCCCCTGCTCCTGATCCGCAAGGCTGTTATAGCATTCAGATCTTCCCAGCTGTCTGGCTCTGTGGCTTCTCTACCAGGAAGTGTGGTTTCATCCCTGTGTGTCTGCAGGGTCATCTTCTGGCCAACAAATCACCAGGTAACAAGGAAAGTACCTTCCTCCATCCAGAGGGAGGCTGTGTGCGCAGAGCAGCTGAGGGGCCAGCCCGGGGCCACAGCTCCTCGGTGAAGAGCTGGTCTAAGCTCACTTTTCAGAAGCTCTGATCTCCACGCACAAGCCCGGAGCTCCCAGCGTACAAGGAATCAGAGGGGTTCCCACACCAGGAGCGCCTCGTTCGAGTGCAAGGCTCTGGTCAGAGAGCTTCTGTAACACCACCTCCCACCCCACCTCACGTCCTCCATGCCCGGGCCCCTGGTCCTCACTGAGGAAACCGGGACCCAGAGAGGTGAATAACCTGCTGCAGGAAACTCAGCTTTCGACTTTTGGTCTGTTGACAACGCCATCTTGGTTGGATGGAGCATCTTCTAACTCACGCGTCCCGCCTGCGCTTGTTTTCCCAGCAGACGTGTACATGAGCCTTGCAAAGTGCGAGGTCAGAAGGGCTGGGTTATCATCTCATTTGACAGAAGCCGAGGCCTAGGAAGGTTGTGTAGCATCCACAGATGGCTTACCAGTGGGCTGTACAGCGAGACTGTCAGAAACACATCCAACTGTTGGGATACTTTGGGGGCAGAGAAGGGTGGATGCAAAAGAGACAGCGGCCGAACGTTCGAAGAAAAGAGCAGACCCGGAAGAGACGAGGCCCGGAGCTGACCCCACTCCCACCGCCGTGACTCACACGCTCTTTCACCCTGGACCCCAGACACGCTGTTGAGACAACCGCTACTTCCTCCAAAGCAGTTCACTCTGACTCTAAAGCCCTCTAACCTGAGTGGACATCTGCACAGAGGGGCCAGTGGACACCACTGCTCAGGCAATGGGGTCAGAGCGGCTGGAACATGTCAGAAATGGCAAAGCCATTCTCCAAGGGTCTCGTGGTGTGGTCCTGCACACACACAGTGTCGCAGGACCAGGCGACAGGGTCACCGTTGCCCCAGCTGTGGACATGCAAATGGAGACTCTGCTGTCAGGAGGGGCCTTTCAGCGCACCAAAATTTAAGAGAGAACGTTCTTCCAAAAAACAAAAGGCACCAGCGGAGCGCTCGGTGGATGATATGTATTCCAGCCCATGTCTGGCAAACTCTCAGATGGCAGCTGCAAGGCAGGGTCAGGCGGGTTCTATTAGCTCAATTAATGAGGAGTAAGATAAGGCTAACATCCCGCTCGTCGGGCAGCTCGGCACAGAGCTGGAGTAATGGAGTTATTAACCTCAGTCAGCCACTGAATTGTGCGGCTGATTCCAACTCCATTTCCTAGTTCAGGCCTCTATTAATGGGCTGTTTATTATCCTTAATCCACATAAGGATCAGTGGCAGAAATATGAGAGCTTCCTGGAAGGACCAAGTGATAATAAGAGGAGGAGAGAGAGGCGAGAAATCCTCTCCATCTCATAGTTTAATTTTTCTCTGGGCCAACCGCTGTTCTCTTAAGAGACGAGAGCGTCCTCACTTTGGAACACATCGGAAACGGCAAAGCCGTTCTCCGAGGGTCTCGTTGTGTGGTCCTGCAAAACACAGGGTCACAGGCAACTAAAAAATAATCAGCCTTTTAAATCAGACAGAGAGCTCTGGCATATTCACGATATACCGGTTCAGTTTTTCGTTTCATAATATACCACATTACACCATTGTTTAACAGTGGAACCCGAGCGATCAGACCAGCATTCAGCAGGGGGATTTGTCACCGTGGTTAAACGCCCTGATGACGACTTCCCAGTTTGCCTGGCTCCACAGGACCCTCCTGGACAAAAAGGGGGTTCGTCTTTCTCTCTTTCAAAGTCACCCTCTCATCTCACGTGCTGCCAGGTGAGTAAGGAGCTACCTTCCTCAATTCCAACCAACAGGAGGCTGCAAAATGCTTCCCATCGGTAAGAGAAGCAAGCAGGTTGAGACTTTAGAGTAAAAATATTAACATTTTGAATCGGAATGAGTTATCTGTGCCAACCTACAATGAATAGATACAGCAATTACTCCCTGAGGCTCATCCCTCAAGTATAACAGTATTTGCCATTGTAGCCTCTTTCTATGAAACTGGAATCCAAAATCATATGGGTGGGGGCTTCCCTGGTGGTCCAGGGGCTAAGACCTTGTGCTCCTGCTGCACGGGACTGGGGTTCGATACCTAGTAAGGGAACTAAAGATCCCACATACCGAAACTGAAAGATCTCGCATGCCACAACAACAATCACACATGCCACAGCTAAGACTCGGCACTGCGAAATAAATAAAGCAGTATTTAAAAACAAAACAAAAATCACGTGAGTAACTAACATAATGTTTTCCATGATTTTTAACATGTAGGCAAATCAGTGGCACACATGTTTGGGGCATGTGAGTGTGTAATTTATTATATGAGAACAGGAAAGAAAGCTATATCCTACACTTTGAATGGGGGCTTCCCAGGTGGCTCGGCAGTAAAGAAATCGCCTGCCGGCACAAGAGATGCAGGTTCGATCCCCGGGTCAGGAAGATCCTCTAGAGGAGGAAACGGCAACCCACTCCAGTATTCTTGCCTGGACAATTTTATGAACAGAGGAGCCTGGCAGGCTACAGTCTACGGGGTTGCAAAGATTCAGACACAATTGAGCAACTGAGCATGCACGCACGCACTCTTTGAATGAAAGTCTGTCCTCCCAAGAGGAGCTATGGGCTGGATATTTCGGAGCCCGCTGTGTCCATTGCACTTGCCAATTATAAATGACGCACACATACACACATAGCAGTGGCGCTGTCCTGTTGAAAGAGTAGAGGCTATTGCTCCATTTGACAGATAGGACAACTGAGGTTAAATGTAGTTTTTTCGAGGCAGCTAGCCAGTGAACAGGGATAGACACTCGTCACCTTGCAGAACGGGCACAATGCAGCCATTTGGAGCAAAGAGCTGGGGTCGAGGCTGGCCTCTTCCAGGCAGCCTGGGGCAAAGGACGCAGCCTCTCTGAGCCCAGGTGCCTTTTACTCAATCGACCAACTTTATGGGGCTATTGAATGGACTAAAGGAGATGTAAGGCGGCCACATGATGGAGACTCAGCAGACCACAGGTATCACTAGCATCATTCCTGTTGTCAGGGCAATGATGAGGGGTAAAGATGAGGGGGCGGGACCTGGAAGGGAAGACGTGTTCTGGGGACTGCCCTAGGAACAAGGCAAGGCCGCTGCAGGGCAGAGGCAGGAAGTGGATGCAGATGGCGGCCGGGACAGAGAGAGCGAGCCATTCTCCCTGTCAGCACCGGCAGCGGCCTGGTCAGAATGTTCCGGGCTGCCTCCCACACCAAGTGGAGGCTTGTTTCAAGGCCCCATGAAATTTGAAAGCTTTGAGGCCCACTTGTCCGAGAAGTGTACCGGGCAGGTGGCACTTGGGTGGGTTGGGGGGTTCGGCCCAGCCCCTCTGGGTCGGGGGGGATTTGTGTCCACAGGTCCGGGTCCCCTGGGTAGTTCTGCTCTCTAGTTCCCTGGGGGAAAGGGCTGTGTTTTTAGCAAAAGCCAACAAGACACCCAGCACTGACTGGGAGCCACATGCAATGCGAACAGACTTGTCACTGCCTCCCCAGGGACAACCAAACCCCTCTGGGCTCCTCTAGATGTGGGACACACAACTGTCTAGTTTAAGAAATAGTAATAAATAAAAAATGAAAACCCACACGCTTGCAAAGGAACCTACAGAGCAGTTGCCAGTTTGTACAAAGCAACCTGGGACACAAGCAGCTCATCAAGATACTGTCCTTGGGCGATTTCTCCCTCGCCCCCAGATTCAGTCCAGTGGAGCCCAGGGTGAAATATTAGAGCAAACAGCACTAATCAACGCCACCATCCTGCCGAATTCAATGGGCAATGACTCAGCGAGTGTCCCCCCCTTCACCCTCTTTCCGGGAATTTCTGAGAGCTGCAGCAACAGCTCTGACCCAGGCCCTGGCAGATGGACCTGACCTAGACCTTGCCGGCTGGCCCCACAGCTGTCCTGCCTGGGAGGACCAGGAGGCTCCAGGCATGGCCCACCCCCTCCTTTCCTCACAACATCAGAGGGACGGGGGATGCAAAAAAAAACAAGAACCCATCTGTCTGATACACGGCAAACTTTCCAACATCAATCAGAAGCCTATACTCCCTTTCCATAGCAAACATTAATTTTGAAAGGAAATACAGTGCTACAAACTTGCAGCATGAAATGAATTATTTTACAGTCAGGCAAGGGCCGATTTCTAGATGTAGTCTTGGACACTTCTTTGTTTCTTTCTTTTTCTTTCTCTGTGTGTTTTTTTTTTTTTTACTATTATTATTATGTTTTAACAAACTTTATAGCCCATTTTATTTCTTCTCAAATAACTTTTTCTCCTTCTTTTCGACACATCAATGACTTGGTTTGTTTCCCTCACGATGAGATGTTGAAACCAAGAGATTGATACTGCTCAGCGGAATATAATTTAGTATTATGTGCCGTGGGTTTATGAAGCAGGAGTCAAACAAAACATTGCATTTGAACACTATCCATTTATTAGCTCTATGGAGAGATTTATATTTGACAAGGAGACAATAACTTTGCTTCCTGATAAGCCGAAGAGGTCTATTTCTGTGTCCAATGCACAGAGTAGCTTGCCCTTCCCCAATAACTCTATTTACTACTATGAATATATTTTAATAATAAATTGATATATATGTAAATTTATTTTAATCTAATTTCATCGAATCCTCCTAAAAAAAAAAAGAGCCTTTGTAGACTGTTTTCATATCTGAGTTATAGATTTCTGTATCATATTCCCAGATTGATTTCCAGGCTATAATTCTGTCAAGATTTCCTCTCGGTGTCGAAAACAGCAACACCACAGCTAGAGTGCTTTATAATTGGCATCACAACAGAACCAGAATTACAGCCTCGATATTCATCCCAGTGCTGGGTGGGTTCGTGTTAGAGTATTTCTCTCTTCCTTAGCCTCTTCCTGGGCTTGAAGGTTTATGGCTAAAATTACTTTCTAAATTAATCACAAAAATGCTGCATTGAAAGCTAAGGCAGAGGCAGTGGATTAGACAGAGATAAGAAAGGAGGGGGAAAATACACCCTGAGTGAAGGGAGAGGAGAACAGAAGGATGATTAAACAGGGGCAGATGATTAAATCTAGGCTGTAAACAAACATCTTCCTCCCCGCCCCCGCTTGTCCTCTGCCTTAGGGTCAAATAAATTAAACTGGCATTATTTACTACATAAAGAGAAACTGATTTTTATTTCGTGGTGAACGGAGAAGTATTTCTTTGCAAGCTTGCCCTAAATCAAAGAGGTTCTTGAATCACCCTCCCCGTGTGCTTTTAATAAATACCAGGCCCGTTCCCTGTGGGTCGTGCAGCCCTGGCCTGGCACAAGGGCTGGTAAATAAAACAGTCGTTTTTCCCCCTCGGGGTTCAGAAAAATGAGCACTAGGCTCTCTCCCTGCGTCTTGTCAATGACCCGCCCCCAGCCTTCTTCTAAGTGACTGTCTGCGTTTTTCCTGAGCCTTTCATCTTCAGGTCGATGGTGAGCCTACCCAGAAACTAACTACCAACACCAAAGTCTGCTCCATCTCCAGAAAACAGAGGGTGGAGACTTGGCCTTGTAGCCCGATGGTCCCTGGAGACTACCGGGCAGAACGGGAAGGGACGGGGTGCCCAGGCTGCCCGCTGGGTCCCGGCTGCTCGAGAACCAGCAGACCGCTCAGTCTTCCAGGAGGGAGCTCTCCAGACCCAGCACTGGGGACATGATCAAGACAGGGCTGAGGAGAGACTCCAACGGGGGCGGGGGAGGGGGGGATGGAAGAAAGCCCCTCACGAAGAGGTCCACCCCTAATCCCCAGAGCCTGTGAACGTGCTGCTTTACGTGGAGCACGGGCTCCGCACTGAGGGCACACTAAGGACCTCGACGGGTTAGATGGTCTGCATGGACCCACCCCAATGACAGAGTCAGAACCGTCCCCAGCTCTGGTCAGAGGGAGATATGAGCACAGAAGCCAGGTGCAGCAGTGTTTGAACAAACAGGAAGGGGGAGATGATCCCAGGATGGGAGGCAATTTCGAGAGGCTGAACAGGGGAGAAAATGGACTCTTCCTAGGGCCTTCAGAAAGGAATGCAGCCTGTCTCACATCCTGATGTCAGCCTTACAGAATGGTAAGACAATACATGTGTATTGTTCAAGCCACTAAGTTGGTGGTGGTGGTGATTGTTCAGACGCTCAGTCGTGTCCGACTCTTTGCGACCCCACGGGCTGCAGCGCGCCAGCCTTCCCTGCCCTTCGCCACCTCCCGGAGCTTGCTCAGACTCATGTCCTTTGAGTCAGGGATGCCATCCAACCATCTTGCTTGTGGTAGCTTATGACAACAGTCACAGAAAACTAATTTTCTGTCTGTTTTCTAGAACCAACTCATGCTCTTCTTAGACAAACAGCAGATCTATACAGAGACAAGCGATTTGCAAAATATGCCCACCTTGGGACTCAGATATAGACATTGCCAAATAAGGGTCCGAGAAGTTTAAAGAGAGAAATAGAGAATGAATAGCCTTTGGAAGAAAAATTACTCCAGGAAACAGTAGCACACTTTAGATAAAGCCTTATCAAGGACCTCTCTGGTGGCTCAGCGGTAAAGACTCTGCCCTGGTCCGGGAAGATTCCACACGCTGAGGAGCAGTTAAGCCCGTGTGCCACAACTGTTGAGCCTCAGCTCTGGAGCCCGGCAGCTGCAGCTGCTGAGCCTGCGTGTCTAGAGCCCATGCGGAGCCACCACCGCAGGAAGTCCACGCACTGCGACAACGTGCAGCCCCTGCTCACCACGAGCAGAAAAAGCCCCCAGGAAAGCAGTAAAGAGCCAGTGCCACCAAAAATATCAATAAACACATAAAATGTTAAAAAAAAAAAGCCTTATCAATGCTCAAAATAACTTAGAGAGAATAGACTCTATGATAGGAGGAACCAGAGAAAAGAGGATGAGATAAAATTCAAAAGGAGGTATTCTAACGCATATATACGGAATCTGGAAACATGGTACTGAAGAGCTCATTTACAGGGCAGCAATGCAGAAACAGACATAGAGGATAGATTTATGGACATGGGGAGAGGGGAGGAGAGGGTGAGATGTATGGAGAGAGTAACATGGAAACTTACATTACCATATGGAAAATAGATAGCCAACGGGAATTTGAGAAAACTCAAAGAGGGGCCCCATGTCAACCTAGAGGGGTGGGGTGGGGCGGGAGATGGGAGGGAGGGTCAAAAGGGAGGGGGTATATGTATACCTATGGCTGATTCATGGAAAGGTTTGACAGAAAACAGCAAAATTCTGTAAACCAATTATCCTTCAATTAAAAAAAAAACAAACACAAAAGTTTAAAAGGACAAGAAAGAAAACTGACAGCATTAAGGGAAAAAGAGAATCCCCTGGTGGTCCAGTGGTCTAGACTGGGCACTTTCACTGCCGTGGCCCCGGTTCAATCCCTGATCCAGGAACTAAGATCTGCAGACTGTGTGGTTCAGCCAAAACAAGTCAGAAAAAGGTAAGGGGGGAAAAATACAGGAAATGTGAAAGAATTACAGAAGTGAAAAAAGAAGAAATAAGAAATAATACTGATGTTTATTTAAATAAACTTACTGTGAAGGATAGATTTTAAAAATAATACAGAAAGGAAAAGGAAAAGATAAAGGTTACTAGAAAGAAATCTTAACTATGGAAGAGAGATGATGAATGCCCAACATACGTTTAATGGATCTTGCTTCCCCGGTGGCTCTGCGGTAAAGAATCTGCCTTCAATGCAGGAGCCCCAGGAGGTGCGGGTTTGATCTCTGGGTTGGAAAGATCCCCTGGAGGAGGGTATAGCAACCCACCCCAGTACTCTTGCCTGGAGAATCCCATGGACAGAGAAGCCTGGTGGGCTACAGTCTATGGGGTTGCAAAGACTCAGACACGACTGAAGCAACTTAGCACACCAAGTGAATGAACCAAAAAAATATTAATATATGTACTAGAAGGAAATTCTCTTGAAATAATGGAAATGGAAAGGATTCATAATATTCCAGAGAAAAGTAATAAAGAGAACCAGAACTGACACACGGCCTGGTGAATATAAATGAATTGAGAGAGAGAGAGAGCATCCAGACATAAGAAGTCTATTACCTTAAATGTAAAAAAACTCACGGACCTCAGATGTCCCGGCAACCTCACAGGTGTCAGAGCACAGTATAGAAACGATGCAGGATGCTGAGGGTAAGAAATGTGATGGGAGAATTCTTTACTTTGTTAGATGTTTACAAGTAAAGTTAACAGAAAGACAGTCTCAAATGTGCAAGAATTTAGGAAGTTAAGCATGTACGAACCCTTGTTGAAAGTGACACAAAGACTTAATCCATTCAAATGAACAATGAATCAAAATGGATAAATAGAGAGGCTGACCAATATGAATAGCTGGTACTGAAATCTGAATCCAGTTGAAGAGAGAATGAAAACCTCCCAAATACAGTAAGTACAGCTGAAATCAGAATGCAATTGTTCTATTTCTAGAAATGAAAGCTTAGTGATCTTAAAAGTCATAATCTGTGTACAAACAGCCTGAGATCACATGTGTCTGTTCCTCCCAACCGTCACTGCAGCCCCCGTGGCCCCCACGGCCCCCGAGGCCCCCGAGGCCGCACAGCAAAAATGAGGTGGGGAGGGAAATCAGGAGGTGGCACATATGGGAGCATTTTCTCCTTCATCTTTCATATGACAGAGTCGGAATATTCTGTTTCATTTCAGAATCGACAAATTGAGAAATACAAGTTTAATCAGGCCGTCTTGACGAGACCAGCAGAGCTAGAAATAGATTATCTTCTAAACCAACTGGGGGGAGGGGAGGAGAGGAGAGAAAGCAACAAAAGCAATAATAAAACATAAGGAAAACACACACCATGAAAAAAGATGGAAAACAGAGGAAACCACGATGAAGCATGAAATAAAGTGATAAAAAGCAAAAATATCGTGGGATAAATTCAGCCATTCAAGGAAAAAGACAAGCAGGTTGAATGAAACATATTAAACTCAATTTCGTTCTGTCCCACACAACAACCTAAAATAAAGGAAGCAAAGTAACTGATGCTAAGAGACGTGCAAACGCGATGAAGCAAATGGGCTGAGCTGCGGACAAACGTGGCATGCTGAACCAGGCACCACACTATTTCCTCCCAAACCCCACAGAAAGTGGACAGGAAAGGGATTCTGAGACCCTGGCCAGCAAAGACGGGGAGAATTGAGGGAGGGAAGGCAGCTTAACACATTCTGGGGGGAATTTCCTGTCGGTTCAGCGGTTAAGGTTCTGCTCTTCCACTGCAGGGGGCCCGGGTCCAGTCCTTGGTTGTGGAGCTAAGATCCTACATGCTACAAAGCATGGCCAAAGTAATTAAAATTTTTAAGGGTTGTTTTTTTTTTTTTTGAGGCTTGGAAGAGCTGGATCAGTGGCAAGAAACTGCAGAGAGCTCAAAAAGGCAAATCTCAAGTCAGCAGCAGGAAAAGCTGAGAATAAGCCCAGTCCCCATCAGCAAATCCTAAAAGCCTCAGGCACAGATACTGAAATAGAGCCGTGTTAATATACGTATCAGCAGACGTCATATGGGTCTGGATGTTCCACACAGCTGGACAGGAGGCTGGGAAACGGGCTCTTTTCTTTCAGACACCAGCGTGCTCCAGTGAACACTGATGTGTTGCTACCTAGGAGAAAACAGAGCATCTGTGCTGGAGGAGACAAGCAATGGTCCTGTCCCAGATAGTCACTTTCATCAACGTGGTGCTGCGTGATGGACGCACGGCTGACATAAACCTTTACGAGCTAAATAACACAGCACCAAAACACAGAAGGCAGAAGCTTCAGGAAAGACAAAATCAGAAGCCTGCTCCAAGGAACAGTTACTGCTGAAGTTTTCAAAACCATTCCAGCCATAGGCAGAGAACGAAAACCTATGAAATGACCACATCATTGATCCCATAAAAGCCTGACAAAGGGAAAAACACATGGAAAATATTCAGACCCATATTACCTAAGCTCATTAATACAAGAAATCTAAATAAAAGTGGAGCCAATACCATGCAATAGTATATCCGTTTCCCACTGCTGCTATAACTAATTACCACAGATGCAGTTTCTTTAAAACGTTCAAATCCATCATCCCACAGTTCTGTAGGCCAGAAGTCTGGTACAGGTCCGACTGTAGCACAATCAAGGTCACCCGGATGACCCACCTACTTTAACGGCACCTGTTCAGCTACCTTAATTACACCAGCAAAGTTCCTTCCGCCATGTAACCTAACAGCCACAGGCAAGACGCGGTGGGGAGGGGGCTCCGTAGGGCATGGAGAATCAAAACTGTGTCTGCACAAGGCATGCACTGAAGGAATAACACACCATGACCAAGTGATAGTCATTCTAGGGATGAAAGGTTGACTCACTATCAGAAAATCTGCTAAAATAATATATTCATACGTCAAAAAGAGAAGGGAAAAACATCTGTCTTAGAAGATGCCAAAAAAAAACCTTTGAATGAAATAACTGCAGACATTTTAAACTCTAAACACTATACTTTAAAAAATGTATTTAGTCTGCATTTATTTTTGCTGTACCGTGTGAGACATGTGGGATCTTAGTTCCCTGACCAGGGATCAAACTCATGCCCGCTGCAATCGAAGTGAGGATTCTCAACCGCTGGACAATGAGGGAAGTCCCAGAACTACACCTCTTTAACTTTCTAAAAGCTCTATATACCTCAAATGACAGTAATACCTTTGTGGTAGAATACAGGACAATCCTTCTGGTAAGAGGGCAAAAAAAAAAAAAACCAAAAACACACTGGTCTATCATGAGCCAGCTCTGGACTATTCAATGCAGTTAGGCAAAAGAGTAAAATGAAAAATACTGGAAAGGAAAAGGACAAAAAGATAAATATTTGTGATGACATGATCACCCCCCCCTGAAAAGCCCAAGAGAATCAACTGAAGACCTACCAGAAGCAGTGTCAGAGGGTTTCAGGAAACGAGCTGGGACATAAAAATAAGTAAGAAAAATCAGTACCGTTCTCAGAATCCTGAGAAATCCAGTTAGAAAATAAAAAGGATGCAAATATCCTATTATCACAATATCAACAGGAAGAACAACAAGTAATACAATAGCTAGAAATACACTTAAAATGAAAAGCAGGGGCCCCAATAAAGTGTTGACTGTCTCACAAAGGGGCAAGGAGAGAACAGGGCCACAGACTGCACAGACCAAGCCATAACCCTAATGGGATTCCAGTTAAAATGTCAACAGCAGTGCTCATCTGGAATACTGAACACGTGAGACAGACACTGAAGAAGAGCCAGGGACTTCCCTCGTGGTCCGGTGGTTAGGACTCCCTAGGCAGGGGGCCTGGGTTTGATCCCTGGTCAGAGGACTGCATCCCACATGCTAAAGATGCCACGTGCTGCAGCTAAGACTCAGCACAGCCAAAGAAATAAAGAAAATAGTCTTTTAAAAAAGAGTAATGGGAGGGCCTTGTCCTGCATTGGCTATTTTGAAATATACGATAAAGCTAAAGCAGTTATATGGTGTGGTACTATGCCATGCTAAGTTGCTTCAGTCATGTCTGACTCTGGACTGACTCTGTGACCCTCTGGACTGTAGCCCACCAGGGTCTTCTCTCCATGAGATTCTCCAGGCAAGAATACTGGAGTGGGCTGCCATGCCTTTTTGCTGCAGAAATAGACTTGTGGGGAACAACAGAAAGTTTAGAAGTACAGCCAAGTATATTGAGAGACGGCATCTACAAGCAGACAGTGGTCAGACGACACATAAATACGTACCGCAAGCCACCGGGTGGCCGACTCTCTTGGTATAAACAGCAAATTCTGACAGCCTTTGTTTTCTTCATGTGGGTGGTCTTTGTTTATTTCCACAACATCTGCAGTTGTGGGATGCTCTCAAATTCAAGTTAGTGGAGGAAGGACAGAATATGCAACAATATTTGACATCGTTTTGAAAGAAGTGGCTAACGGTTGGGGGAAAAGGAGGCTGGTACAGCAAACCTCCATCAAAATAAACATCAGGGACTTCCCCAGTGGTCCAGGGACTAGGGATCCGCCTGCCAACACAGAGGTTCCTTCCCTGGTCCCGGAAGATTCCACCTGCCTTGGGACAATGAGCCCAAGACGCAACCACCGAGCCTGAGCGCTCTAGCACCTGTGCTCCCCACCAAGCGGCAAGTCCCTGCTTGCTGCAGCCCGAGAACGCCTGCGTGCACCAGCCAAAAATAAAGAAAATGATTACTTTTTTAAATTTTAAATAAATATCAGATGCATCAAAGATCCCAAATGAAAAAGGAAAATTGTGAAAACAGTCGGAGGAACCCATGGATTGCTCTGCACCACAATCCCACAAGGCGGGCGAGACTGGTCAATACGTGTCCTCACTCACAGATGGACATTCAGGTCCAGTGAGGTGAGCGGCAGAGCCGGGATGCGAACCCGAGCCAGACTCCTGGTTCACAGGGTAAACAGGACGGGTGGCGGGATGCGGGTGGCCAGGATGCACGCCCGCTCGGGACTGCGGGCAGGCTCCCGGCACACTGCCTGTCGTCACAGGGACCTGGAGAGGCGGCAGAGGCCTTCCCGGAAGCCCGTGGGTCGCTGGCTGCTCACCTGTTGGGCTTGTAGCCCTGGCTGTCCATCGTGTGCGCCTGGTCCAGGTCTCGCGGGAAGCCGTGCAGCACCCACCCTCTCTCAACGCAGTCCTGCTGGTCCAGGCGCTGTTTCAGCACCTTCATGATGATGTTGTCGGGGACTGCAGAGAAAGGAACACAGCTCGTCACTCTTCGGACCCAGCAGGAAGGCGAGGGCGCGTCCGAGGTCCTTGCCCACCAGCTTCCTAACTTCATCTGACCTGGGTTTGAACTGCTGAAGAGGCGGGTTTAGGTGGCCAAGGATGTTGGGTGCCTGTTTCTCGGGGTGCTCTGCGGTCCCACCAATGAGGGGAACATGTCTGTGCGGGGAAGGGATGTACTGGGTGACCTTGACGTTGAGCTTTCCCTGACTTTGACAGGATAGACGCCCATTGGCAGCTAGGACAGCTCCCAGCTCTCCAGTGATGTGCTGCACCCTTCTCCCCACCCTGCACCCCAGGATCCAGCTTTTGCGGCAAAAGACTTTTCACGGAAGCCCCGGTGGGAGGTTTCAGTTTCCTCCAATGGAGCGGCGGTGGTGCCCCCGAGGCTCTCTGCTAATTTACGACGAACGTGCAACCCACCCCTTTCTTCTCCCCTTCCCCCTGGTTCTCCCCTCCTTGCTGTTTAGAATCAAATTTCTCACAAGAAGCACAGCGTTAGTTATAACCGGTGACTGAAATCAAGTCTTGCCGAGAAGGAGATGTTAAGAAGCCTCTTGTTTACATTACTGCAATTGACATTTTCCTGAAATTTATACCTTTCTTCCCAGACTCATTAGATGGCCTGTGTTGCTAATGTACTGCGTTCTAGCAATTTGCACTGCATTTCCTGCGCTTTGCACTCATTTTCCAGAGATACTTGGTAAATATTACCGTTGTTTGCTATAAATGTGGGCCTGATGACGAGCAGGTTTTCTGAGCGGCAGTGACAGAGCGGTTGGCGGCTTCTCTGGAGATGTTCGGTTGCCCTCCGACCGGCCATCCGGGGGTCAGCCCACTGGCTCTAATACACATGACTGGAACCTTCCCAAAGGCCCCCTAGGCTGACAGCCGGGTGAGAGAGAGATCCAGAAAAAATCACTACCAGCTGCTCTCCTCCATGGCCGGGACACGCCGAGTGACCACCCTGCTGCCCAAGAACCAGAACCTCCATCTAACCCCCCTCTAATCAGGGTCCCCCTGATTTTGTTTTCACATCCTTCAGCCTTCCTTCCCCAGTCTGAAGGAAAGAGCAGGGAAGGGATTTTGCTCTAATGAGACGACCTGGCTGAGACAGGTCAGTGAGGAGCTGATGCAGTTGATCCCATCCCTTCCCCGCCGTGGCTCCCCAGCGCTCCTCGCTGTGGTCGACGGGGCCCTGCAGGCTCCACAGCCTGCCTCCCCCGGGTGAATCTCCCCCCAGCTCTCCACTTCCGCTCAAATGTGCCGGTCCCTCCAGCCAAGTCTCCATCCCCCACGCCTTGCCTGGGGCCAGGCCCCCGAGGAGGGCCCGCTCCCAGGACTGTCCATAGCTGGGTTAGCAGCTGTGTTTCTTCACTTCCACTTCACTTCTTGCCGCCCTGTTCTTAACGCTCCAGCTAAAGCTTTGCCTAGGGTTGCCTCTCACCAGGACAAAGGACCACGCCCACCTCGCTTTTCCATAATTGACACAGTGCCTGGCACGCAGGACGTGGTGGAAGAAATAGACCAGAGCCCTCCGTTTGCAAAGCTTCACTGCAACAAAGATGTTAAAACCAACTTGACCAGACTCTGGGGAGCTCAGAAGAAGAGTGGGAGCTGGGCTGGGAGTACCCACAAATCTGGGGTCTGGTCTCTGCCCTGTGCCTGGATGCCAGCCGACCTCCGCTGGCCCCACGGGCTCTCCCAGTCCCGGTTTCCTTGTCTGCCAAGAGGGAGCCGGGCTCCGTCCCCTTGGGGACAACACGACACGTTGTCCCAGGAGCTTGCGAGGCGCTCAGAGCTAACGGCTCGTCAGGAAACGATGATCCATGAACCCTCGCGTGCTTCCCCCGGGGTCAAGGTGTTCTAAACTCACTCCTGGGATACAGGGTGGCTGATTTCAAGCAAGTCTGGGCAGTTAAAGATGGAGAGATTTAGGGACCCCGTCCCGAGTCCTCTCTTCTTATCCCAAGGGTAGGAAACCTACCAATTTCCCCCTCACTCCCCAGCAGCTGTTCGTATTCAGGGCAGGGGCGGGGAGGACAGAGGGGCAGCTGTCACGGCTTCGGGGGTCCCCTCCCCCAGCTCCGCGCTGCACTCCCTACACAGGCAGTGCACACTGGCTCCCACCAGAGACCCCCGTGAGGAGTCGGGGTGCGGGGAACCACCGCTAAGACCACAGTGTGAATAAGGAACAGAGCTTTTCTCTGATCTAGAAACCTCATGTTATCTGTCAGGAGAAATAAATGCAGGTCAAAGACAAGGAGGGTCACAGATCTGCTATACAGCCTTCCAGTCCAGGCCTACCCCTGTGTACGGAGATTCTCACGGAAATTGAAACCCATCCAGAAGGAAGCTGTTCCCAGGGTCTGTCCGGTGGAGCATTGTGTAGCACCCGAGCTGTGCCCGGGCTCGGGGCCTGAGGCTGCCAACCACAGCAAACAAGCAGCCAAGGGCCCTGCCCTCCTGGAGTCTACACTCCAGCCAGCGAGACAGACGGTACACAGATAAATACATACCCATTTCAGAAAGTCATAAATATCAGGAAGAAGCAAACCAAGCGATGGGGTGATGCTGGCTTGGCTGGATCCAGGATGGTCTCTGAGGCCACAGCTGGCCGAGATCTGGATGCTGAGGTCAGCCTCACAGGGATCTGGGGAGGATGTTCAGGGTGGAGCTCATGGCAAGGCCCTGAGGCTGGAACAACCTTGGCACGTTCAAGGGATGGAAAAAGGGCCAGCATGGCTGGAGCGGAGGGACTCTGGGAAGTGGGGTGGGGAAGTCCTGCCAGGCCTTCTGGAAGGAAGTGGATCCGCCTGCTCCCTGGGCATCTGGGGAAGGACTGGGCACAGGCCCTCAGTGCACATTTACTGAAAGAACACACAGGGGCTGATCTCAGGATCCTGAGCTAGAACGCCCAGGAACGTGCGCTTCACCGCGTTTGCACAAGGACGGCCCATTCTGTGGGATCAGCCAGTGGAGTCCCCAGCTGGGGTCCAGACTCCAAGGATGTGGCTAGGAGATAGCACTTTACCTCCTGTGAAGTCTGCTGAGTGCCCAAGAATTGATGCTGTCAAACTGTGGTGCTGGAGACAACTCTTGAGTGTCCATTGGACAGCAAGGTGATCAAACCAGTCCATCCTAAAGGAAATCAACCCTGAATATTCACTAGAAGGACTGACACTGAAGCTGAAGCTCCAATACTTTGGCCACCTGATTCGAAGAGCTGACTCACTGCAAAAGGCTCTGATGCTGGGAAAGACTGAGGGCAGGAGGAAAAGGGGGCGACAGGGGATGAGACGGTCAGATGGCAACCATCCAACTCAATGGACATGAGTGTGAGCAAACTCTGGGAGACAGTGAGGGACAGGGAACCCTGGTGTGCTGCAGTCCACGGTATCGCAAAGAGTCAGACACAACTTAGCACATGAACGACAGCAACAGCAAAGTCTGCAAAGAGCTCAGGCTGAGGACCCCGAGTGCAAACCAGCTGTGAGCAGCTCCAGCTTTTTAAATTTCTAAAAGGACACCAAATTAAAAAAGGAATTCCTTGGTGGTCCAGTGGTTAGGACTTGGCGCTTTCATTGCAGTGGTCCAGATTCAATCCCTGGTCAGGGAACTAAGTTCCTGCAAATTGCACGGCATGACCAAATAAATAAATAAAAGGAAAGTAAATCATCTTTTGCTGACCCCATAAGCACAGCGCCCTCAAGTCCTTGGGCACCTTGAGGGGCTGAGGGTTGCTTCCATCGATGCCCCATCAGAGAGGCCTGCTGAGGTACAACAAGCTCTCTGTCATCCCTCTCCAGACCTGCCCCCGTCAGCCCTGAAACTAAAGGGGCAGGATCTTCACCTACAGGCGGGGAAGGTGAGTGGGCTGAGCTCTAAGGTAGGCAGGAAGATTAGTAAGTGTTGCTGCCTTTACAAGAGTTCCTTAGAACAAAACCCAGAAAACTCAGTTCTTGTCTCCCCTGGGCTCCTTTCTTGGAGCAAATTTGAGCGGAGAGCCCTGGGGTCCAGCTGTGGGCCCTCCCTGACCGTCAGAGTCCTCCTCTATGACACCTGCCTCACCAGCTGTTACGGGGCTTGGAGACAACTCATGGGGCCTGCCAGACCCATTGAGGTCTTCTGAAGGGAGGTGCGGGTATAAATTTAATTCCTTCTGAAAGTTTACCCAGAGTCCCATCAGGTGGCCATGATGAAGCCATTGGTAAGCACAGGGATGCTCAAATTATAAACCTGACCATCTGAGCATGAATCTGGCTTCAGGAGAAGGCGGTGGGCCTGAAACAGGCTTGTCCTTGCGGGGGGGCCACTGGGGTAATTAGTTTGCTGACCACGGATGCCCTGGGCCCGGTGAAGGCCTCTGTTGATGCGGGTGAGGAGTGCATTGGGCAAGTAATTTTCTTCACTAATCAGTGCTGTTGGAGACCAAGCTGCAGTTAGGGGTGGACAGCTGAGCACTGAGCTTCTGAGGGCAACAGAGGCTGCTCGGAGGCTCAGAGAGGGAGAGGCCAGGAAGGTCTTCCCATTGACCACCCTCATCTCAAAGCTGAGAAACCAAGGCCCCAAAAGGCTGTGAGTTAAGTGACCTATGCAAGCCAGTTGCTCAGCTGGGGAGAAATCCGACTCAAGGCCAAGAAGTCTGACCAGACAGAAACACAAAGAAACTTCTTGGTTTGGGGTTGTTTTTTTTTGTTTTTTTTTCCTTGTTAAGTTGGCAAAGATTTCTAGAGGGAATCGCCCAACTGGCATCAGAAGTTAAGATGTACATGCCTCGTGGTCCCGCAATCATGTTCCAAAGAATTTACATCTAAGATACAACTGCAGAGAGGACAGAAGACGTGCCCATGGAGATGTCCATCTCAGTGCCCTTTATAACAGAGATGATGGAGACGATTTCAAACGTCCATCAGCAGAGGACAGCTTACATAAAGGACGAGACATCTATGCAGCATGCTACTGCTGCTGCTGCTGCTGCTAAGTCGCTTCAGTCGTTTCCGACTCTGTGCGACCCCGTAGACGGCAGCCCACCAGGCTCCCCCATCCCTGGGATTCTCCAGGCAAGAACACTGGAATGGGTTGCCATTTCCTTCTCCAATGCATGCAAGTGAAAAGTGAAAGTGAAGTTGCTCAGTCGGACTCTTCGCGACCCCATGGACTGCAGCCTACCAGGCTCCTCCGTCCATGGGATTTTCCAGCCAAGAGTACTAGAGTGGGGTGCCATCACCTTCTCTGGCAGCATGCTACTAGGAAACCTTTAAAAAATCATCTGTGTTGACTTGGAAAGAGGCCTCTGACAGAATATCAAATGAGGAGGGGGGGAAGCAAGTAAACGACGTAGATAGTATGATCTGGTGGTTTAGTCGCTAAGTCCGACTCTTGCAACCCCATGGACTGTAGCCTGCCAGGCTCCTCCGCCCATGGCAAGAATACTGGAGTGGTTTGCCATTTCCTCCTCCAGGGGATCTTCCAGACCCAGGGATTGAACCTGGGTCTCCTGGACTGCAAGCAGATTCTTTACCAGCTGAGCTACCACGGAAACCACTGAAGCATATACTGACATACATATACACACACAACGTGTACACACACAACACACACACAGGGGAGAGAGGAGGGGCCACACTGATGCCCCACGAGCGATGGCCGGTCCCTCAGGGGCTCAGGGTCCTGGAGTTGAGAGAGACAATAACACAAGTCAACATATCCCAGCCGAAGAGCCGAAGGACCTGGGAGGTGTGACAGCGAGGGCTTTGGAGGCGGGAAAGGTCTCGTCGCCCCAGAAGCTGGGGAAGAAGGCAGCCACTCACGCAGACCCCAGCTTCTAGCCAATACCAAAATGAGCCCCTCTCTGCAGGTTCTCAAAGGAGCACTTCTCCTGAGAGGGGCTTTCCATGACTGTGGATCAATAATCATCGGTGGAGTATTTGTTTAACGCCTACATCCTCACCCCTCACTGGAGAAAGCAGAGGCCCTCGCCAAGTCAGGCTCATTGCTACCCCCACACCTGGTACACATGCCAGGCCCTTGGCGGGTGCTTAGTGAACACTCTTTGAATGAACGAATGAATGACCACACAGCTCCATCTCCTGAAACCAGGCCTGTTCTCCCAAGCACCGAGTCAGGTCCCATGGCAGGGGGTTCCCCCAAGGTTCCCTTTCACCCACTCCACAACATACTTGTGAACTAAACAGATAGTCAAAGGAATACATCTTGGCATTGGGAATTACTTTCAAAATAATCCTACATGGGGAGAGGATTGCACCGTTGATCCAGAACACGCAGGTTCCCTGAACTGGCGGTGGGTCCCCTCGGGCTCCTTATTCTACTCTCTCTGTTTTCCAAACATGTTTAATGGCTTCCATTAACAAAGTGGGTGTTTTGTCTAAAGGAAACGATTTAAAGGCTTAAAAGAGGCTGAAACGATCACTGTGAGACACTGTCGCTACGGGTCAAAGGATGAATCTCCCTGGAAGGCTGTCCTCACGCCCCAGAAGCAGCTCTCACTTTGGGGGGACCCAAGGGCTGGAGACAGCCTTTGCCTGTTGTTACTCTGGGCCCAGGAGCCTGGCATCATGGTACCCGTCCAGATCTGCCCTCCCTAGGCGATCCTGGGGAAGCTGCTTAGAGCGCACACCAGGCCGCTGCCCTCCATGTGTCTCGGTCAAGGTTGAACATCAGTAACTGAGGCTCTTGGGACCTGGGAGACAGACGCTGCAAGGCCACGGAGGTTTGCTGGTCCCCTCGAAGCTCGGACAGCTCTGGGCATCACCAGGGGCCTTCTCCCAGGGATTCGCTGTGCTCCCCCATTGGAGGCTGGGAACACTGCTGGCCACTAAAACCAATGACAGAACCCCCCTGCCCAGCGCCCCAGATGTGTCCTTGCCTGAGAGGCCCTCCCGGTGACGGCAGCTCAGGCCCAGGGGTGAAGGGTGAGGCAGGAAGACCCACCTTCGGTGCAACTGCCAGGCCCACCCCTGTGTCTCCCGCGTCAGGCTCTCTGCCCTGCACCTTTGTCTGGCTGCTGCCTTCCGCTCCCCGCCCCCGGCCCCCCTGCCCCTACCACCGCAGGCCGTCAGCTCACTTTTTCAGCCCTGCATGGCCTGACTGGCCAGTTCAGCAAAAACGCAGAACAGAGCTCGCCCGCGGAGTTCTTCCGGAAGCTGAAATTCTCCTTGATAATGCTGTCCACTGCCCTTCATCCTCCTCTCGGAGAAAGATTTCCAGCACGGCCTCGAGTCTCTCTCCATTGAGTCAGGTGCCTCAGGCTTGATTTCTGGGCTTGACAGCTAACATCTTACCCTGCGTATAAGCTACTGCCAAGGGCTACGTCTCCGAAACGTCCTGTCAACCCTAAATTTAGCAAAGTGCGAGATATGAATATCCCATTATTTCATAAAGGCCACATCACATGCTTTCAGGTGTTTTTTTTTTCTTTTTCTGAAAATCTTCCACGAGAGAGAGCCGTCCTCACATTGACCTCGAGGTTATTAAAATCTCAATCCGTTGTTCCCTGCCGGCTGGGTGTGCTTGGCACAAGGCTGGACGGGGAGCCACGGTCACAAGTGAAAGGCTTTCAGGCCCCAGGGGGATCCACCAGGCCCCCCACCGACCCCATCCAGGACACCTGGCCCATCCTGGTCTTGAAGGGGAGGCATGGTCAAGCTCCCTCCCGCCTATTGGTCCCCTGGCTCATGCAGAAGGAAGGGCCCTGTGAGTCAGACCACCGTGAGGTGACTGGAAGGGACTATTCTTCCTGGGAGGCAAGTCTGCATCCTCAGTACAGTCCAGCTCGGAGAGCCAGTGGCGTCCATTAGGAAGGGTCCCAAGAGAGCTCCCAGGCCAGCTCGTGGAAGTCCAGTGGAAGCCAGAGGCAAGGGCAGAGAGGACTCGCTGGAAACCCTTTCCTGGACCTTTCCTGCTGCACTTCGCACCTTGCTGCCACCTGTGGTCCAAGCCTCCGCATCCCTGTGAGCATCCCTGACCAGGGTTTGGCTTGGGGAGGCAGGGACCCCAGGGCACCAGGCTGCTGGTGCTGGCCCCAAAAGGCTGAGATGGACAGTGGAGGAAAGGAAACAGCTTCCTCAGCCGGTGCTTCAAGGTAAAGGATTCCCAAGGTTGACTGGCATGCCCAGGATTCACCATTTAACCCTCCTGCCACCCCAGGGCAGACCAGAAAAGGCTGAGGACCTCACACACACACCCGACACCCTACACACGCCCAGGCGCTCACCTGTAACACCTGCACGCATCCCTGCAGGACACATACCTACCTACACCCTACACAGGCTACACCCACACGCACAACACTCACTACACCCCACACCCTTCCGCACACAATAGAGCACAAACACACACCTGCCCCCACCACACACAGAGCCTGTAGCGTCTTCCTTCTTCAAGGCCCCATTTGAAAAGTAAAGGGGACACTTGGCATCTGTCAGGGTTCATGGGGGACTCAGCACTTTCTTCTCCTCGCCACATCCCAGCACAGCTCCCGGGCCCCGCCCCCTCCTGACCCGGCCAAGGGGAGCGTCTTGGAAAGGAGCCCCAGCTGCGCTGCGCTGCGGAGGAGAAAGAAGCACTGCTTTTGTTTTCGTTTTCTGGTTCCATCTCATGCATACTGATGCTTGAAGGAAGCAGGGTGCCCGCTCCCCCACAAGTCCGTCTCTCCCCCAGATTGCTGGGGGCTTGGCTCAGGCTGTGGATTGGGCTCTTCCTGGCCCCGACTTACTAAGCATTATAGTTCAGTGAAAGCTAAACGCCACCATTTCTGGGAGCCCACCACCCTCGGCATGGCGCGGATTCCTGGCAGCCGAGGCCTGCAAGGCCTCCCCGCGGCCGCAGCCGGAAATCAGGACTGTGTGCGGCGCCAGCCAGGCCTGGGGCCAGGGGGCCTTCAGTGATGCTCTTTGTTTATTATTTACTGCCACCTGCTGGTCAGCTGTGGATCCTGCGCCCCGAGTGAGCTCTTAAAAGGATAAACGCACCATTTCTAAAACCAGTACAGGACGAGAAGAGGAGAAAGTGGGCTGGCTATTCCACTTGGTTGCACTCCACCATTCTTCGGGGGTAGGGAGCAAGCCCCCTTGGAGAACTTATTTCCTCCGTAAACTCAAGTCACTTGCCCTGACAAGCGCCTTTTTTGGCCAGCAGTGTTTCCCAGGCACAAGATGGAACAGATGTCTTCTAAGACTTCTTTAGGTTCCAAAAATCTATTTCCTAACATCTCGAGTACTCAACAACAATATTTAAATCTACTTGTCAGACAATGGTGCCAGGAGATAACGATTTAAAAAAATAATAATTTACAAGTTTTCCCACAAACTATAAATGCTGGAGAAAGTGTAGAGAGAAGGGAACCCTCCTGCCTTGCTGGTGGGAATGCAAATTGGTGCACCCACTATGGAGACCAGTATGGAGGTTCCTTTAGAAACTAAAAACAGAGCTGCTGTATGACCCTGCAATCCCATTCCTGGGCATACATCCAGAGAAAAACATGATCCAAAAGGATATATGCACCTCAATATTCATTGCAGCACTATTCACAATAGCCAAGACATGGGAGCAGCCTAAATGTCCATCGACGGAGGAATGGATACAGACGTGGTGCACATACACAATGGAATATTACTCAGCCATTAAAAAGCATGGACTAATGCCATTTGCAGCAATGGACGGACTTAGAGATTATCATAATGAGTGAAGTAAGTCTGACAGAGAAGGAGAAATAGCATATGACGTCCTTTAAGTGTGGAATCCACAAAGAAACGATACAAATCAACTTAAAAAACAGAACAAGACTCACAGACTTGGAGAGAATGAACTTACGGTTGTCAGGGGGAAAACTGGGGCAAGGGATAGTCAGGGAGTTTGGGATGGACATGTACACACTGCTATAGTCAAAATGGACAACCAGAAGGACCTACCTCATAGCACAGGGAACTCTGCTCAATGTCATACAGCAGCCTGGATGGGAGGGGAGTTTGGGGGAGAACGGATACACGAATATGTACGGCTGAGTCCCTTCGCTGCCCACCTGCAACTGGCACAGCCTTGTTAACTGGCTATACTGCAACACAAAATAAAAAGGCCTAAAAAATAATTTACAAGCTTTATTTCCTCCCAGAGTTAGCAAATGAATTTCAACTAGAAGTTTTCTTCCTACGGTTGCCAACAATTTTTTTTAACACCAGCTTTTTTTTTTTTTCAAGTCCAGAAAAGTACGTTAGGGCTGGGCCCTTAACAGTTGGGAGGCCGCTCAGCCCTTGGTGAGCAGCTGCTCGTTTCGATCACTTTCTATCACTCCCCTCTCCCACACGTCTACTGGGGCCAAAGCAAAGATAAGACGTGAGGTGCCGGCACCGCTGAACCCCCTGCAGCAGAGGGGCAACTCCAACTGGGGGCCCTGAGTTTATCTCGCTAATGAGGTTCTAGATGAGAAAAAGAAAAAAATGACCATTTAAAAGCAGGCATTCTTCCATGGGCCACAGCTGCTAAAACCCGCATGCCCTGGAACCTGCGCTCTGTAACACGAGCAGCCAACGCTCACCGCAACAGGAGGAAACCTGCACGAAGCACCCAAAACCCAGGGCAGCCCAAATAAATAATTAAAGAACGGCCATCCTCTGAATGAATGGGGATTCACTTAGCAAATTTAGAAGACTTTTAATAAAAATGCTCACTGAGACACACTGTGTCTGACAATCGGATCATTAGCCATTCCTATCTTAACACCCACTTTTGCACCTTTCAGTGGAAGATGAGACAGGCCAGCAATCCAGATATGGACTGGACTGTTGGAAAGTGCAGTGTTAAACTAACTGCACGCTACGGATCAAAGAGTTTCCGGAACACGATTTTCCTTCCATTTTAATGCAGTCAGGGCTCAGAACCAGTTATATCCCCCACATCTCAGGGGCAGCGGGAAGGCCGGTGCTCACATGATCTGTGAGGAGAAAGTCAGCAAGTCCTGGGAAACCAGGAAACAACCATGAGCCCGGTGTTCTGGGTGGAAAAGACGCATTGATGCATTGATTTGACAAGTACATGCGCTATAGTGCTGACTCAGCTCTGCTGTGAGCTTGGGTTTTTCCCTAATACAAGTATTGATTCTTGCAATCTTCATAACAAACCCATTTTACAGATGAGGAACTGGAGGCACAGAGAGAGGAAGAAACGTGCCCCAGGCCACACACAAATGGGTCGGGGAGCCCAGAATTAAACCCAGGCCACTGGGCTGTGGGGCCACCTGCCCCGTCTCTGCTCTCTGCCCCCTTTACAGGGGAAGAAGCAGCGTGAATTCTGCCCTCCTCTCTGCATTTCGTTTGCGGTATGCCCCAGACAGGTCACTTTACCTCTCAGCTGAGGCTTCTTCATCTTAAAAAGAGAACTGGACTCAGTTCTCTGAGCTCCCGGCAAGCTGCTAGGTGGCAGGTCTGCAGCCAGGCCACCCCCGGCTCTGAGGACCCATGAGGCCGTCTGTGTTCAGCCTCACTCAGTCACCAGATGCAGCCACTCCCGAACGGAACCAGAACGCAAGCCTTCCCTATGGCGGCAGATTAGAGGTGGCCTTCCTACCCCCAGGCTCCCCTGGTGGCTCAGACGGTAAAGAATCTGCCTGCAGAGCAGGAGACCTGGGTTCGATCCCTGGGTCAGGAAGATCCTCCGGAGAAGGGTAACAGCTACGCACTCCAGTATTCTTGCCTGGAGAATCTCATGGACAGAGGAGCCTGGTGGGCTATAGTCCATGGGGTTGCAAGGAGTCGGACACAACCGAGAAACACTTTCCTACAGCTGAGAACTGGGCTTGAGCCTCCCACCCCTTGAATCTGGGCCCATCTTGGCTCGGTTAATGGACAGAATCAGCTGGAAGCTCATTCTGGGACTTCGGAGGCTGGGTCAGAAGAAGCCTTTGCTCTTACCCCATCCTCCACCCTCCACCCCATCCACGACGGCTGCTCTCAGCCTCCTTGGGACGCTTGCTGTGGGGGAAGCTAGGATCACACAAGGGGGCTGACCAACACGAGGAAGCCCAAGCTGCCCCATGGCGACGCTGCACCGAGGGGGAGACCTGAGCACCTCACTGCAGGCACCAGGCGTGGGGATGAAGGGTCCTGCCCCAGCAGATGCAGCGGGGAGAAGAAGCAAGGAGCCAGGTCCACACCAGGACCAAGAACCACACGTAGGGCCCAGATGGATGATCCAGCCCAGTTGCCTCCAGTCGTCAAGAGTCGTGCCAACTAAGGCCCAAGTCAGACAGTGGTGCCAAGCCCTCCTGCCCTGCCCTGCCTGAAATCCTGACCCAGGACTTCAGGAGCAGAACGAAGCAGCCATCCTTCTATGCCATCATGTTGTAGGGCGGCTGCAATAGATAGCGGGGCCCCAGAGGTGGAGGGGACCAGGCTTTGGCCAGCTCCTGGCGACCACGGGGACCGGGTGCCCCAAGCTGGCGTCAGTCACAGGAAGAGAACAAGGTTTCAAAGAAGTCCACCTATGAAACATACATGTGTGTTTGTGTATATGACCTTGTGTAACATACACATGTTAAATACACATATGTACATGTAAGGTACATGTAAACATACACGGCCTTGCTACTACCACCATGATTTCTACTATCGTTATGAGAATGACAACGACTATAACTATTAATGATAATAATAGTGTCTGATAAGTGGTCTGTTGGGTCCCATAAAGTGTGAAAGTCACAGTCGCACCCCTGTGTCCAACTCTTTGTGACCCTTTGCAGCCCGCCAGACTCCTCTGTCCATGGGATTCTCCAGGCAAGAATACTTGAGGGGGTAGCCTTTCCCTCCTCCAGGGGATCTTCCCAACCCAGGGATCGAACCCAGGTTTCCTGCCTCACAGGTGCTTTCTTTACCATCTGAGCCACCAGGCAAGCCCCAGTTGGGTGCCATGCGTGGTGTTAAACGTTTCACAGACACATTTTCACGTGGACACCTAACAAACCATGACTATGGTACTGTGGAAAGCTCACGCTGTCAATGAGGACGCTGTAGTCCTGAGAGGCCTTGCCCAAGGTCACCCCGTGGCAGAACCTGACCTGCACTAGAGTTTAGAGTGGTGAGTGCACACCCCAAGCCTGCAGCTTCACCCTCCACTCTCCAGGAGTGAACACTTCAGGCCACCTCTCTGGAAACCCCTCCGGCCGCCCGCCGGCACCTGTTTTCCCTTTGTTCCTTAAGACGAATGGAGTCTCACCCATGTAGAAATGCAGGCAGTGGGGCAAAGTGTCTGGGCCCCCACCGCCACAGGGCGGGCCTGCCTGGCTCTGCTACGCCGTGCCGTCCCGGGACACCAGCTACGCCCTCATCTGTTCATTCATTCATGGGTTCATTCATGGACGACATTTGCTGAGCTCCTACTATGAGCCACGCTGGCGATGGGGACTGGGGAGCAGACGGAGCCCAAGTGGAAACACACAGCAGGAGGTGCTGGGAGGCGTCCCAGAGGAGGGCCGCCTTACCTCCCTATAACCTGACCATGCCCAGGTGGAGAAGGGCTCCAGTGCTCAGGGCCACGGATGGGAGAAATCGAGGTCTGGATGCCCCGGGGAAGAGCAGGGGAAGGGCGCGGTCTGCGTGCATGCATGCTCAGTAGGTAAGTCGTGCCTGACTCTTTGGGGCCCCATGGACTGTAGCCCACCCAGCTCTTCTGTCCATGGGAACCCAGGCAAGAATACTGGAGTGGGTGTATACTCAACACGCGTCCCTCCCCTCTCGCCTCTGTGTCCCTCTGCCCCATCGCACCCACCTACCTCTCTCTACCCTGAGCCCCCTTCCTGCTCAGCTCAGGGCAGGGTACAGCAGGGCAGAGCTGCAGGGTGAGGGCCCTGTGGCCCCCCTCCTCGGCGATCACAGCTGTGCCAAGTCCCCCATGGGAAGTCTGTTTCAGGGATGTGGCAACTGTCCGAAGTGTAGGGGCTGCAGAAGGTCACTGAGGGCAGCCTCCCCGACACCCCTCGGGCCCTGCTCGCAGCCCGAGAGGAGAGCCAGTGTCAGATCCCTGCCTGGGGTACTCGGAGGGCAAGGGGCTTCAAGCTACACCTGCCTGGAGGGGTGTGAGCAGGAGACTCCTGGCTGGAGGAGAAGGCGGGGGCCTTGGGGCCTGGCCTGTCACAGGCGATTTCACAGCTGAGTGGGCTGGAAGCCACCAGGGCTGCCCGTGGAGAGGAGACGCATCCAGAAGCCCTGGTCGGAATGAGAAGGACACCCTGCCCCTCTGGGCTCCCCTCCGGTTTTGTGATCTCCATGCCTGACACATGGCAAGCCCCCGACAGACACTCAGCCCAGGAAAACCATCTGCACGGCCCCTCTGCTGACACTGCCATGGTGGCCAGGCCCCCATCTTCCAGGGGGAGAGGCTACTTCACGGACTGGACACACGGGTGAACTGAGAGCCCCTCGCTGCCTCAGTTTCCCCACCGCTCTGGCCACCGAACAGAAAGCTTTGCAACCTCTTGGCCACAGACCTTTGCCAATGCCCCAGCAGGGCGTCATCTTAATAACGCAGACAGACGATGCCACTCTCGCAGCCAAAGCCTAGTTCTTAAAAACTCAGGAGCTGGACCCTCTAGGGGCACAACCCTGTTGATAAACAGCGTGCTGACCCCCTTTCTACAGCTGTCCTCATTACACGCCTCTGCCCCTCACAACACACCCCCACTTTGAGACCCGCTGCTCTGCTGGGCCGTCTCGGCAGGAAGGCGCCTACCTAGTTTCCAGAAGAAAATCTTTGTAGCGGTCCCAGCGGAAAAGTCAAAAGTTTGACTTGAAAAAAGGAGCTACTTCAAAAGCATTGTCAAGACGGAGGTGAGGGTTCCTTTAAAAATGCATAAATTACTGGGGTGTCCATTAATCAACCTACAGGCAGCCCAACGAGGGGGAGGTCTGGTGGGGGTGCTGAGGGGCCGTCGGGACACATCCAGGGGAGGTGCAGCGAATAAAATATACGTTCAGTAAAAGAGTAAATTAATGTGTTTATTACTTACTGCTTGGGCTGCTTGTGTGTCTGTGTGTGCATGTGTGTGTGTGCGGAGAAAAATGAAAGAAAAATGTAGAGTTTTTTCAATAATAAAAAGGGAGTTGCACTGCAGGGCCCCTAAAGCTTGTGAAAAATTAAACTCGACGGATTCAAACTGTCCTATTTCCACTTCAAAAGAGAAGAGGCACTGAGCTCTTCCCAAGTTAGCTTCAAACGCCCAGCACCCTAGAAAGTTTCTTTATAAAAATAAAGGCTCCTGCTCCCCCAAGCACTGTACCGGTTACTGTACCCACAGTCTCTCTCTCTTCTAATTATACCCCTGTGAGTCCATTAATCAACTGGTAAATTATTTAGAGAGTCATGCGCTGTCTTCAGCTGGTACAAACACACCACATGCAAAGGCTTGCTGGAAACCGGCCGGGGTCCCTCGGGGTCTCCCCTCTGTGGTAAGACAGCTAGCAGCTTGCCGAGGCTGCACTATTAAAAAAAAAACAACAACAAGAAATAGCAAGCCGCTTACCTCCTCAGATGGGAAGATTTACTTTGTCTTTCAACTCAGCCACTCTTTGCAAGGTTTTAACAAAAGAGAAAAGCTGGTGTATTGTCGAATCTTTAGTGTGCATTTAGTGAGGAGAATATTAATTCCCCCTCAAAAAAAAAAAAAGGGCAGCCCCTCGGCTGAGTTCTGATCCAGGCCTCCTGGGACGTGTACTCACGGAAGCCTCTCGAAAATGCTCGTAATCATGCCAGTTTGGGGCTGGTTCGGCTTGTTCGTGTTCTGATGGCTGCGTTGGCCATGGTGAGGTCTCATTACCAGAAAGGGTGCAAATTAAGAGTCTGGAGTCTCCCTCAAACCTCCAGCCTCTCCTCAGGTTCTATTAGGCCTAGAGGGACTTTCTCCAGACAGAAATATTTGGGCGATAACGGGGTTTATGGGAGCAGGCATGGGTAACACGGGGTAATGATCTGTCTTCCCCGTTATCTTTTCTACATGCCAACACTTGCGCATTTAGGGGAAAGTTATTATGCCAATTAAAGAGCTGTTTTCTCACCTGAAAAAGTCAGTGTATGTCTGGTATGTGTGCCAAGGAATCCAGGCCTTCATTCGATTGAACCCCCTCCAGCTGTCGGGGGGATACTGGCAGGGCGGGGCTGGTTACAGAGTGGAAGTGAGTGAGGAGAGCCGCGCCCCCCGCACCTTGGTCAACGAGCCAGTCTGGCAGGTGCTGGGTTAGCAGCACCTGGGTGCAGGTGCTCAGTTCTCCCTTCCGACCCTGCAGACCCAGGAGGTGGGAAAAGCTGGGGTCTGACCTGAAAACCCCACCCCGGGGACACACTGTCACTGGCGGCCCCCCCGCCTGACATCCCTGCATGAACGGAGCACGATGGGGACAGCTCTAGGCAAGCATCTCACACACTGAGAGCAAAGACTAAACCAGTGAGGACGAAATACACCTTCAGCTGTTTTAATATCTTGCCTGGGTCACCAATTTCCAGAGAAAACACAAGCAACGTCCGAGAATGAGAACAATGACCAGAGCTGGGGGAGAAGGCCACCCTTCTGAACCAGAGATGGTGGCGTACCACTGATTAGACCCAGTTGTCTGGGATGAGGTTATATTAGCATCTACCACCAGCAGCCACAGGACTGTAATTTATGGCTGGAATTCCCAGGAGGACTAAAAGCTATGTGTGCTCAGCTGTATCTCTTTGCAACCCCACAGACTGTAGCCCGCCAGGCTCCACTGTCCATGGGATTTCCCAGGCAAGACTACTGGAGTGGGTTGCCATTTCCTTATCCAGGGGATCTCCTGAACTTAGGGATCAAACCTGCGTCGCTTGTACCTCTGCATTAGCAGGCAGATTCTTTACCACTGTGCCACCTGGGAAGGCCCCACACTACACTTGACCTTAGCCAAAAAGCGCTAGGGTGAGCTGAGACCAATGAGGGAGTTAGTTTTTATGCTAAGTGAAACTTGAGAAACGAGAATTTCAATAAGCAAGGTCAGATGGCTGCCTTCCTTGGGAAGCTCACGTCCAAAAGGCCTTCTGGTAGGAATGAAGCAGAGAAGACTCAGGGCACGTCATTTGGAGATGGTGACCACTGTGAGTCACTGATGGTTTAAGCAGAGAATTGAGTTCTAGCTGCTCCCTTGGCTAATCCTGGGCAGAAAAAAACAATGCCTGCACACATGCCCCTAGTATAAAATGGCCATGGAGTCTGCCGGCAATGACCACTGAAGGTTAAATGGTTTTTTAGCAGCTGAGAAGTTATTTTTCCAAAAGCCCAGAAGGGTTTTCAGTTGCTCTGCAACCATGTACAAGTAACAGGAGCTCCCAGGCAGGCAAGCCTGCGTGCTGGGCGGCCTGGCCCCATGTCATGAGCAGTGCCCTCTCTGTGCCCACCGGGGACATGGCTGCGTGAGGAGTGCCGTGTGGGGCCCTGGAGAGCCAACTTGCTCTGTTCAGCACAGCTCGAGTCAGAGCTTAGGAGGTCAGACCTATGTATCTCAAAATCTGGAGCATGGAACAAGCGTCTCCCCAACCTTCCGTCCACAGTGCAGCCGCCAAGAGCCCAGGATCGAGAGGCTGGGATGAGCGAAGATGGGGCCCTGGAGTCCTGTGCCCGGTAAACGTGGGAAGACGCGACAGCAGCACGGTTATTAATTTTGCGGCTGATTTGAGAGGAGGAGGTGTTGGCAGCACCCGTGAGGACATAAAAGAACATAACTGAGTCTTCAGAGGCCGCGGCTGGGACATCACATCGGGAGGCCCCGAGGGGGCAGTAAGAGGAAGTGGCTCCGTGGGGGTACGCTGACATCTGGGTCTACTCTCGGGCTGCTGGCGGCGACGGCTGTGAAGACGCCCCGCGATAACCATGCTCCTGGGATGGACTCGCAGCTCCCAGGCCGGTGGAGCAAGGGCAGGAGTCCCAGAGACGGGCAGCAGGTGTGGCCAGCTGCCGGGAGCACAGGGCAGAGTCCCCAGCGGAGGAGGTCCAGCCCCTGGAAGGGCACTGCCCGCCTTCAGAGGGAGTGAAGGGGGCGGTCTACACTAGGCTGGCTGCAGGGCAGGGTGTTGACAGTGACATCTACCAGCCCCGAGGCGCGGGGGCTCTGCCTCGGGGACCACGCCTGTGGGTCCTTACCATACTCTCTGCCCCTGCAGGATTTCTGGAAATCCTTGCAGGTTTCTGGAACCTTCTGGGTTTCATCTGGGGAAACCCCGGCGGGGGTTCCCAGGACTGCAGCTGCCCCCCCCGCCCCCCCACGCTGAGCTATCTGAAACACCACCAGGTTCTGAGGAGGGAAACCTGAGTGGTCCGCGCGGCCCCACAGGACAGAGGGGCAGCCGAGGCTCCTTCTCCCAGACGCTCCGGCCGTGGCCGAAAGTGTTCAGGGCTGCGCCGCACGGCGCGTGCGGACTCGGGGACCCTCCTGACCCAGGGCAGTGTGGGGAGAAGGCATGCCCCCGGCCCGCCTCACCCCCGGGAGAGGAGAGTCAGTCCCCGGGGGGCCCTGCCCCTCCAGCTCCCACCCTCCGGCTGGCGGGCCCTCGTGTGGACGGATTCGCTTCCCCCCGCGGCCCCACTCGGCTCTTCCTGGGGAGGGCCTGGGCGCCCCGTCCCGTCACACCTCTGCCTCCCCCGGTCTGGACTTGGTCGGGGCGTGTCAGGAAGCCCAGCTGTACCCTCAGAACCCTGTCTCTCTCCTCCCGTCTGTCTCCTCTGGGTTCAGGACTCAGGGCTGATGTGGTCGATCCCCACCCAAGTCTGCGCCTGAGGCGCGACGCCGGCCACGCGGGCCGCGAGGTGGCAACATGGCGCTTCCAGGTTCAGGCCGACTTTCCCTTCAAGCCCAACTTCCGTGGAGAATCACTGAAGTTTCCGTTTCCTGTTTCTGCCGGGCGGGCGGCGACGCGGGCGGCCGGCCTGGGTGGTTGCCGCGAGCGTCCTCCAGCAGCCGGGCGCTCTGGTTTCCCCGGCAGCGTCTCCGCAGCCCGCTAATGAGCCCCTGTTAGTGGTGATGAATGTAAATGCATTCTTTGTTATCCCTGCGAGATGGGGATTAGTGAAATGACAGGACTTATTGCTTCTGTGAAGAAGATATGATGTTGGTGGTGGTTGTGTCTTTAATTCTGCAGCAAGTGGAGGAGTGTAGAGCTACCTTGTCTAAGGAAAGAGAAGGCTGCGGAGGGAAACGGTAGCACAAAGCACTGAAGACTTAAGCTGCCAAGGTCTGGCTCCCTGTATGGGAATCGGAAGTGTGCGCTCAGTCTCCTTCGTATCCACCAGAAAAAAAAAAAAAAGGAAAAATAAAAACCAGAACAACTCTGCCTCTTGACCACCAGTGGAAAGGCCCCCTGGGGGCCTCTGTGTTTAGCATGCAGAGAGAGAGAGAGGATTGAAGAGGCTGCACTGCTGACTGTGAAGACAGAGGAAGGGGCCTCCGGAAGCTGGGAAAGGCCAGGAAACAGACCATCCCCAGAGAATTCCTCAGGAAGGAATGCAGGCCTGCGGCACGTGACTTTAAGACTCCTGACCTCCAGGACCGGGAGAGAAGAAATGTGTGTTGTTCCAAACCGCTGACTTTGTTTCAGCCATGATAGAAAACGAATAACTAGGCAATATCGCGAGGTGCAAAGCCACAGGGGACTCGAGCGTCCGGTGCCCAGGGGCGGGAGGGCGCCCTAGTGTGGCGTCACCGGCCTCCCGGGCGTATGTTCCCTCTGACCTAATCAGAAGCATCTGCAAACCTGCCCTGTCACAGGAGGGTGCCTTACAGGCTCACTGAAAGGCGTGCAAATCTGAAAACCACCTAAATATTTACTTTTCACAACTTTTTATTTTAATAAAAAAACTCAAAGGTACAGAATGTCTCTAAGAAGAGGCAAGGAATTTCTGCCTCCGTTTGCCTGAGGTTTACCCCCCTGTCAACATTGCCTCCTCTGGCTGGTCACTGTCCCACTGTCTTTCTTTCTGAACCACGAAATGCTTTGTCAGGGAGAATGATACAAATTACCCACCCAGTCCGTGTGATGGGATACCATGCAACAACATTTAAAATGACATAAACCTATTAACTTGTTATCTTATTCTCTCATTAGCGCAACAGATGTTTTCCAGAGGGCCAATCACCCCCATCCCCCGTCTCAACAACAGGGAAGCTGGGCTCGCTGGAGGGCGAGTGAGCTTGAGCAGGCATTGGGCCTCCGTCCCTGCTGGCTGCCCGCACGGCCCATGCCTATGTGCACATCCCAGCCCGCACTCATGTGAACCCAACACCCGGGGTTTCTGTCTCCACCTCTCCACAGAGACGCCTGGGCCTCGTGGCTGCTGCGGGGCGGGGCGGGCACGCCAGGATCTGAACCAGACGGGGAAGCACCGGAGCTTGCACTGGCTGACCCTGTTGACCAGCCGGTGATGCGAACAGACTCGCCGGCCCGGACCATCGTGTCTCCCTCCTCTGATTGCCGCGCCCGGGGGATCCCTTTCTGCCTGCCTCCCTGTAACTTCACCGTGGGGTCCACGACATCTTAAGGAGGGCCTGGGGAGAGCCAGGCCAGGTCGTCCTCCCTAGGCGGGCCCTCAGAGCGGGGATCAGGAGCGAGCAGCCTGTTCAGAAGCAGCAGGAGGAGGAAGGAGCACTGGGCAGTGAGGGTGTCCCAGCCAACGAGCGCACTGACTGTCTCCACGGCCCTCTCCTCCTTCTGGGTCAGCCTTCTTCATAATAAGTGCCTGTTCATAGCAGACGTGATGACGCGCTTGTGCTCACCGCACAGAGAAGCTACATACAGCCCTTTACACAAGGATGGGAGATGTGGGCGAGGAAACACACCGCCCCGGGGAGGAGCCCAGACGTGAGCCGGCATGCCTGTGGCCTGAGCACCTTGTCCCTTCTCTGGGGCTCATCTGTGGACTCAGGGAAACGGCAGAGAACAGGCTTGGATCGAGGACACACTTTCGGAGCTTAGGTCACAGAGGGGGTCTGCAAAGATGACCTGGTCCAGCCTCCCCTGAGGATCCACGGCAGGTCAGTCCTCAGGTCTGCAAGGCTATCTGAGCCTCCTGGCTTCTGACTGCTGACCAGATCAGAATCTTGGCCCCTGGTGTTTTGGGACAGGAGGTGGTAAAGAGGTGGGCAGCTCTGGGCCTCTCCTGGCTCCCAGCTTTAAGTGACAGCGAGCATTCTTGAGAAAGAGGGCCACTTCACACCCTCAGTAAAATGCATTACGTTCACAGACTTTGCCCCCCAGCCCCCATCGCTTGGAAGCCAGGATGACCAGCTGGGGAACAAAACCAGAGCCTTTGCCTCCCAGAAAGCCTGGTTTCCATTTCCTGGTGGTCTTTCCCAGTTGGAGCCCCCAGGTGCCCCATAAGCCTCACACAGAGCAGTCTCTCTCCAGAGCCTGGAAGGTTCTGGGAGTCACGGCCAGCAAGGCCTACCTGCTATCTCCTTCTCGAAAAATGGCTGGATCAAATCGCCGTATTTGGACTTGTCCGCCACGGCTTCTTTGAGCAGTTGCCCACAGCAGACTAGAGGAGAGAGGAGCAGAAAGAAGCCCGTTAAATTTTAAATAGAAGGAAGAATGAGAAGGAAAAAACAAAACAAAGACCCAGTGCTGCCTGCTGGGGGGAAAAAAAAGGTCACTGAAAAAAAATATAAAAGGGTTTTCTCAGTGTGGGCGCGTGTCCAAGTGAAAGGAAGTATCAAAAAGGAATTGGAAATAAAAAAGAAGCCGAGGAAGGATGCTGTGGAATGAAAAAGAATGCATTTGGCGAAGGACATATTAAAAATGGACCGTGTGGAGAAGACATAACAAGGACTGTCACCGCCAGAGAAGGGCCCGCAGGGCCTCGGCGACACCGGGGAGTACAGCTCGCGGCCCCGAGCGCTATTGGGGGTGGACACACTCCGGCAGGGAACCATGTGGACCAGCGTGATGTCCACTTTCACGCTGTTATCACTCAGCGGTGGGTGGGGACCCTAGAGTGTCCACGGCCCCCTGTGATGACGAGTCCACAGACACCATCAGGCTGTACAACAAAGGGACGCACAGGTGTCTTTCTGTCACAAGCAACTGCTGTGTCTCTAGACCCCAGCTGGGGCCAACACACAGGGCATGCCAGTTACCAAGCATGGGAGGAATAAACACAGTTGCCTTCTCCTTGGCTATGAAAACCTTGGCAGCCAGCGCCGGAAGGGTCCAGCCACATTTTCATGAGTTGTTCATAGCACAGTCTTACTTTTCTTAACTTTAAAGCTAAGGACTTGGCCTCCTACGTTGAAGAAATCGAAATCCTAAAGTTAAGTGGATAAGGTGAATGTTAAGGATGACTCCCACCAAAGACGGATTCCTCTGAATGACATGCTAAATTCTGTGCAGCAGCAGTGACCATGTGCAGAGTGGCTGCGGCTTCGCTCGCTAATGAGGAGGCATAAAGGCAACCGAGACCTTTCCCTACGCCAAGCACTGTGCCAGTCATGCTTGGTATTGTCCAGCCCTCAGGCTAACTGCAGCTTTTTAGGTAAGGAGAGGCGCTGTGTGCTGTCCTAGGTCACCAGCCAGTGAGCGGCAGAGCTGGGATTCAAACCCAGGTCTGTGTGACACCAAAACTAGGCTGAGCCTCCAGTTCTGACCAGGAGGGAGGAGCAAGTATCCTGTTTCCCTTCTGTCATAAAAAGCCATAAAACTAAACAAAACATATGAGGCAACTCTTTTCAGGCACTTGGTCAGCAGACACGCGGGGCTGTGATCCTTGAGAAAGGACACACACCGAGTGGGACTCACTCACCCTGGATTTCGACCTACGGGTACTGCCCATTCCACGGCCAGGAAGAAGTGGAACCCAGACACAGCAGGGGCACACAGCACTGGAGCTTGGGGCCTCGAGGCAGCTGGACTTTATAGGACAGAACAATGGGCGGCGTGGCAGAGGCAAGCTTGGGAACCTGCAGGAGGGTTCCCTGGAGTCACTGATCAATGCCAGACCACCCGTGTATCGGGCAGGCTCCACAGGGCCTGGGGGAGAAGGGCCACAGGGTAGCTGGGAACTGACAGGGGGTCTAACGGGGCAAAATGAGGCCAGCCTCTGAAGGCCAGGGTCAGAGACCTCGCTCAGCGCCGCAGACCCACGCTGAGACTCCAGGAAGGCCGTGCTTCAGGTGCGAGGATACACAGGCCCCAGAGGGAGCACACCTAATCCCACCTGGTGGGCGCGTGCTAAGTCGCTTCAGTCGTGTCCGACTCCTTGCAACCCTATGTGCTGTAGCCCGCCAGGCTCCTCTGTCCATGGGATTCTCCAGGCAAGAATAGTGGAGTGGGTTGCCATGCTCGCCTCCTGGGGATCTTCCCCACCCAGGGATTGAACTCTTGCCTCTTACATCTCCTGCATTAGCAGAAGGGTTCTTTACCACCAGTGCCACCTGGGAAGCCCAGTCCCACCTTAACAAAGACTAAAACTAAGCCTCAATGAGGTCAAGCTGATCCTCCAGGAAACTAACTGACTAACTGCCTGTTAGAACTCAGCTCTTTTTCATGTGATATTCTCAAAGCAGGACCACACAATCCAGACTCTGAAGAATGTGAGAACCACAATGTCCAGCATCTAATAAAAAAATGCTTGAGATCAAAAACAACAAACAAACAAAAACTATCAGGAAAATGTGACCCCTACAAGGGGAGACAACAGGTCATAGTATCATAGGTTAAGAGATCACATGGATGTCAGTATTTGCACATAAGAACTATAAAATGGCTATTATGAATATGTTTAAACTTGAAAAGATAATTAAAATGAATGAAAAGATGTGGAATCTCAGCAGAGAAATGGAAACTATAAAAAAGAACCAGATGGAATTTCCAGAACTGGAAAATACAATAGTCTTAAATGGAAAACATCACTGAATAAGCTGCAATCAGTGAATCTGAAGACATGAAAACAGGCACTAGAAAGCATTCACATTGAAGCAAAGAGAAGGTGGGGAGGGGACTGGGGGGAAAAAAAAAGAATAAAATTTCAGAGAGCTGGAAGGCAAGAGCAAACAGTTTAACATACATGTAACTAGAGTTCCAAAAAGAGGAGAGAGAGGGAGGGAGGGATGGGGAGAGAGAGGGAATATTTGAGAAAATAATGGGAGAAATTTTTCAAAATTTGATGAAAAGTATCAACCCATAGATCCAAGACTCTCTGATATCCAAGCAAAAAGAACACAAAATAAACCGCACCTTGATACATTGCAGTTAAATTGTTGAAAATCAAACAGAAAATATTAGAAGCAACTAGGAGTGGGTGAGATGCTTTATATATATAGGAGAACAAAGATAAAAAATAATCTCTGAGTTCTCATCAGAAGCAATGCAACAAAATGCGTCAATGCAACAATGAAATGATATCTTTAAAGTGCTAAGAGGGGGGAAACCTGTCAACATAGATTTCTATATGCAGCAAAAACATCCTTCAGGAACGAAGGTGAGATAAAGACATTTTCAGACAGATGAAAGCTGAACTTCACCAGCAGACTTGCACTACAAGGTATGTTAAAGGAAGTTATTTAGGCTGAAAGAAAATGATGTATCAGATGGAGACTTGGATCTAAACAAAGGAGTGAAAAGTGTTGACTTTGAGTATATATAAAAGCCCTTTCCTCCCTTCTCTTGAGTTAAAAAAAAATGACTCTTTAAAGCAAAAACAATTACAATATACTGTAGGGTTGATGACATACGTAGGAGTGAAATGTGTGGCTACAGCACCATGAAGAACCAGAGCAAGGCGAAGGGAAAGCCTGCTGTCAGCCTCTCCTGCTCCCCAGGAAGAGGCACAGTCTTAATCCAAGACAGACTGTGACGGGTACTGTGTCAGCCCTGGAGCAGCCACAAATAAGACGGAGCAAGGAGATACAGGAAGAAAGGCAGTGGGGGAAATAACGTGGCTTACTAGCAAACGTTTTTGACCGATCCAAAAGCAGGCAGGAAAGGGAGAACAAAGAACAAGGACCTCCCTGGTGGTCTGGTGGCTAAGGGTCCGCCTGCCAACACAGAGGACGTGGGTTTGATGCCTGGTCCGGGAGGACCCCACGTGCTGCAGGGCGACTAAACCCGTGCACACGTCCTGAGCCTAGGCTCTGGAGCCCTCAAGCCGCAGCTAGAGAAGCTCACAGGCAGCCATGAAGACTTAGCATAGCAAAAAAAAAAAAAAACCCACCACACAAATAGAAGACAAAAAATCTGAATGGTGGACTTGAAACCAACCATATAAAAAATCACCTTAAAGGGAAATGGACTAAACACTTCCATTAAAAGGCAGAAAATGTCAGGCTGAATTTTTTTTTTTTAAGCAGTTATGTGTTGTCTACAAGACACATATTTAGAATATAAGACACGGATAGTTCAAAAAAAGAAAGAATAGAGGTTATACTTATCAGACAAAGCGGGCTTGGAGAAAATGAGTATTACTGGAGAGGCAGAGGAGTGCTGCCTAGTGCTAAGGGGAGACTGCACCAAAAAGAGCCCCCCCCCCCCCCCCCAGTGCACATGCCCCCCAGTGCACACACAGCTTCAGCTTTCAGGGCACAGAGACCGGCAGAGAGAGAGAGAAACCTGCAGGCGGAGCTGGAGCTTTGAACGTACCTCTCTCAGCCACTGAAATGATACGCAGAGAGAAGTCACCAAGGACACAGAAGAAATGATCGCACCACCAGACACCTCAGCCTCACTGACACTCTAAGAGCACGATATTCAACAAAACCAGTGTATATATTCAAGTGCACATGTATTTCACCAATATAGACACGTGCTCGGCCGCAAAAAAAGTCTCAATAAATTTCAAAGGGCTGAAATCATATAGGGTATGTTCTTGGACCTCAAGAGAATTAAAGAGACAAAAAACAATCTGGGAAATTCCCAAATATTTGGACAGTGAACAGTATACTTTTAAATAATGCATGGGTCAAAAAAAATGCAGATTAGAAAATACTTTGAACTGAATGATAAAACACAGCACATTAAAATTTTGTGAGATGCAACCAGAGAAGTGTTTAGAGATAATTGTGTAACATTAAGTGCTTATATTGGGAAAAGTGAAAGTGCTAAGTTGCTCAGTCATTTTGTCCGACTCTCTGCAACCCACAGGCTTCTCTGTCTGTGGAATCCTTCAGGCAAACATACGGGAGTGGGTTGCCACGTCCCCTGGAGAAGGGGCTCTTTCCAACCTAGGGATCAAGCCCGGGTTTCCCGCATTGCTTTGCCCGCATTCTTTTTCCCATCTGAGCCACCAGGGAAGGCCCACTTCTACTAGGAAAGAATGGTTTAAAACCCCTGCCTGTAGCCACCTCACTCTACAATGTTCTAAGACAATACTGCAACAGTATCCTCTCGCTAGAGAGTGGAAGCACTGAGGCTTCAGACACGTGTGACCTGGGGCTGTGCTGGGGTAAGCCCTGCCGCCTCGCCTCATTCCCCCTCTCCCCCAGCTCAGCAGAGCCCACCTCCATCCTTAAGTGCCTCTTCTTTCTCCTGCACTTTCCCTATCTGTGTACCAAATAAAATGTAGTGCGTATCACAGGCTTGTAATGAGTAAAATTAAAAGCATTTTAATAAAAGTCTTGGGACTTCCCTGATGGTTCAGTGGTTAAGACTCTGAGTTCCCCATGCGGGGGGCACAGGTTCAATCCCTGATCAAGGAACTTAAGATCCCATATGTTTGCTCACCGTGGCCCAAAAAAAAAACCACTTCATGGTTGTTTCTGGTTAGAAAATCCATGCTCAGTGCAGGGAAAAAAAATCAGGATTGTGTAACACATCACTCTACAGAGATAACCAGTTTGCGATCTGGATGTTTCTTCAGATGTTCTCTGAGCACAGACTAACACACTTTTCTGAACAAAGATGAGACCATCCCCTCAGCGCTATCGAGTGACTGCTTTCCACTCAGCTCCCAGGTAAGAGCACTTCAGGGACATGGAGTCACTTCACAGGTTTAAAGCTGCCCACAGCTTACTTAACTAGCCCTCTTACGAACAGTCTGGGGTCACCTTTGTGTTTCACCACGCATCCTTCACATCTCTTGTTGAGTATCTGGGGGGGTGTTGCAGCAGAATAAAGTCCTAGGCGTGAAGTCACCAGGCCAAAGGATGAGCACGGGTCATATGTTGATCAGCAGCGGCCTTTATCTTACAAAAGGTTGTGCCTGTTTATATTCTCGCCAGCTACAGACAGGAGTCTTTCAATAAACCTTGTGGGAGGGAATGTGGCTTGTTTGTTCTGAGATGTTTTCCCACAAGTGAGAGGATCATAAATGCGAAAACCCAAGGGGATGGCGGTGGGGGGCCTGTGGGGGCAGAGCCGGCAGTTCCTGGAGCTTTGGGTGTAGACAGGTCTCGGCAGAGAGACCCCACCTGACAGCTCAGCACTTGCCTCTGCCAACCACAGGTCCCCTATAACTAGTTTTACTGAAATCTCACGACGTCTTGGGTTTCTCAAAAACGCCTTTGAGAAATGTGAACTTCGAATCAGTCTCCAAATGCTCAGGTATTGAAATGAGCCCCAAATGACTCTTCTGCTACCAAGCAAAAACCAGCGTGAGTTTTTCTATTTTCTGTTTGGAAAACTCTAGGCGAATCTGACTTCTTTACGAAAACAATTTAAATGAAACAACACTTTTCTTGAACGAGCCTGTCTGCGTAAACAAGCTTTGGCCCAGTGACAATTATCTGAATTGGTTTGCACGATATTAAGGTGTCGCCTTAGTGTTTTTCAGACCCTCCTGCTGCCATTAAGGCTCTTCTGACTGTTTCCTCACGTGTCTTCACCTACCAGGAAGCACAGGTGCATAAATAAACCTATGGGTGTGGCCACATGTAGAGTGGGGCTCATTCTTTACAAAAAAGTCATCCCAAACAGCAGCTGGAATTCTAGTCTTATACTATTCTTAAGAGGTAAACACAGAAGGAGAAGGCATTATTTGAATAATTATACTTAAAAAAAAAAAACACACAAAACTTGGATACAAGAAAAGCACACCTTTTATCGTAAAGTATCCAGACTATTTTTCCAGGCTAACCAAAATGTAATACTGCTATTTAGTCATTTTACTAAAACACTCACACATTACTATTTTCCCATACTTATCAGAATAAGCATTCAGTTCTCTACCTTCAACTTTTGTCATTGATTCCTGGCTGGGAATCTCAGTGGCTTTGTGATTTTAAGTTGGCAACCTAACTGAAAAGCATTCTTTATTGAAAACCTGAGCTTTCTAGGGTGACATGTATATATCTGTGTGTCGGTATACGTGTATATCTATATGGTGTGCATGCATCATTGGGGGCCATAAGCGTGCAGATCCGCATATTTGGGGGTGCAGGTCTCACGTTGCCTGAGTAAATAAAGCAGCGGGTACTGCAGCTTCCGCAGCGTCTGAAGTGGGAGGCGGTCAGTGCCTCCCATCCCTTCCCTTGCAGTATGTCTCCTACAAGCATCCTTTCTAGCCCTTTATCCTCCTGAAACCTGGATGGCATCCGAGACCACCTGGGACCACTCCAGGAAAGACCTGGAGAACTGATTTCAATATTTTCTCTCCTCCTGGTAAAATATTTATTGAAACTGTGCTGAGCGAGAAGCCTTCCTCTGGTTCAGAAATTGTCTGCCTGTAAGCACGCTGACCTGGGTTGGGGGAACCAAATGAGACTGGAGAAAATAAATAAACAGCAGGTCCACATTATGCAAGAACTCTGACTTTGAGGGGAATGGCGGGAGGTGGGGGGAGCGCCTCTGGGGCAGAGCACAGAAAAAACACTGAGCCAAAGGACATAAAAGACGAGGACCAGAAAACGGTCCAGCGCTTGGGGCTGCAGACATGTTACTATTGGTTAATGTTTTCATGGCCGTGTTCTTTAGGAGACAAAAAACCTTATCCCTGCAAAGATGGATTAACTGGAAACTGTCCGGAGCAGAGAGCAAGAAAGAGAAGTGATGCCGATCCCCTCACTGCTCCCGTGACACGAGAGGGCCTGGGAGGGCAGGACGCCGTGGAAGGTTCTAGAAGCGGCGCGGCACCAGGGCACTCACCGTTGATGAGGCCGTATTTCTGGGCCAGGAGGGCGGCCTGCAGGCTTTTCCCGCTGCCCACGGGCCCACAAAGCAGCACCCTTGGGGTGAACGGGGCATTGGATCGATGGCTGGTTTGGACGTAGGTCAGAGCTGGAATGAGAGGAGGGCAGGATGATAAACCAGGCTCCTAGAGAAAGGGGGCCAGCTCCCAACGCCTCTGCGTGGGCTCTTTTAGCAGCAGTAATTATTTCTCTGTTTTCAGCCCCGGGGAAACTCTCTGGGCATCTGCCAGGTGACCACAGGCGAAGCTGCAGGGAAGGAGTTACCCTTCAGGTCTGGGCACCAAGGTGAGAGGGGACAATGAAAGGCGCAGAGGCCGCTCTCGGAGAGCACACTGTCCCGGGATTCCTAACACAGAGCGGGGTCAGCGCCGCCCTCTCAGTCCCTAGCGCTGCTGGGGGTACTGTTGAGGGCTGGTCCTGGGACATAGAAAACACACTAAACATTGGTCTGGGGGATGTCTCTGGGGGTCCAGTAATTAAAAGTCCATGCTTCCACTGGGGGTGGGGTGTGGGTTCGATCCCTGGTCAGGGAAAGAAGATCCTGCATGCCATGCAGCATGGATGGCCAAAAAAAAAAAAAAATCGTGCTGAGGTGTTTCTCAACTGAATGAAGGCTGAGCTTCAGCCTGAGGCTCGGGAACAGGCCGACCTCCCAGAGTCAGACACAAGCTTTGATAAACGCGTCAGGCTGTGTGGGGGCCGGGCTCACGGGGGACTTCTGAAGGCCTCTGGAATTGGTGGAGGATAAATTGCAGCCTCACTCCAGTGACACCAACTTTGTTGCGAGTCTCCAAAGAGGCCGCGATCAAACAGGCGTGGGCAGACGGAGGCCTGGCCTGGGGTGCCCTGGCATTTGAGGAACAAAGACTCAGGGGGACGGGGGTGAGGTGCCTGCACCATGGGGGGCACTGGATGCCTAAAGCTGCTGAACATCAAACCGGGTCCTCCCACTCGAGCGTGGAGGGGGCACCAGAGCAAGCTGGGCAGGCTGTTAAAGGTCAGCCACTCGGCACCTGGCGGGGCGGGGGGGGGGGGGGGAGGGGGCGCGGAGGGGCGGCAGGACAGCCCACCTGCTGAGGCCGAGGGTGGTACCTCCACCCCAGTCCCCCTTGCATCAAAAAGTGTCTCCCTCCCCAGCCCTGCCTCCTGCCAGGGACATGGACCATCCCCAGCAGGTGCCAGGGTTTCTGCAGGCAGCGTGTTGAGTCAGCCCTTCACCCAGGATGGAACCATCAGAAGACAGGAAGGGGTCCCAGGGCACCACCCTGACACCTGGGACAGGTGGGCAGGGTCTGCCAAGCTCGGGCTCCTGACATCCAGGGGGCTCCCTGGCCCCTACCCACCAGGTGCTGGTAGCACGCCCCCTGGTGGTAACAACCGCAAATGCCTCCCAACATGCCCAGGCCGGGAAGCGCACAAAATTGGAACCTACTGGGGTGAGTTCACTGGGCAAATTTTGAAGTCTCAGATCTTTGTGGGATTTTTTTTTTTTATTGGAAGGTTCATTAGCAATACTACAATTCTTGGAACTAAAGGCACAGGTAGATTACTAGATCTTCATGGTTAGGATGACAATCTGCCAAGCTAAACTCTCTGCGGGCCTTGTCTGATCTGGTCCATGCACCGTCCCCCAAGGGAGGTGCTTTTCTTGTCTGCATTGTGCAGAGTTGGCAGTGCTGGGGCCACTCTCCCAACCCCACTGCCAGGGGTAACACTTTCCACCAGCGAGACCAACCCAGGAGACAGAGATTCCAGCAAGACTGTCTATATCCTCAGACCTTCCAGGAGCCAGCCCATCTGAAGAGCACAAATACTACAGCCAAAGCAGCCTGCTTACAAATGATGCTTAATTTACAGTAAATAACTAAGTTAATTAGAAGTAATGATCCCCCAGACAGTCTCAACATCTAATTATTCTTTTTAAAAATGTGTGGTTGCTGGATGCACTGCAGAGAGATTAAAAAAAAAAAAAACAACACAGAGAGAATTCAGCATTCCAATTTTCAATTTATCTCTCTGCATTATTAATTAATAATAATTAATATTCAGATGCTCACATTTTTATTTACAATTCCAGGCATGAATTCTTTATGAACGATCATATGAACTTTTAAATTTAATTAAGTAATTTGGAAGTAATTAATGTGTAAATTCAGAAGCATGGCATGAGATAAATGTTGTGGTTGTTTATCTTCGGAGTGCAGTGTTTGCTACTAAAGACCCTTCCGAGATGCAAAATCACTGGAAATTTACAAGGCGTCTGTAAGCCTGGCATTTTTCAAAGTAGCATCACCCTGCAGACATCCCCCCTCGTCCACTGACTCCCCTTCAGAGATCGAGGCTGTGCCACTATCTGCTCTCCTGGTAAAGCAAAGACACCCGCTGGCAGGTGGGGGCTGGCGGTACTAGTAGGGAGCTCAGAACCACCTCCCCTCCAAAACTAAACATCTCTGGAAGAGATTTAAGAGGATATACCAAAAAAGGGCGTTGTAAGCTGTCAGGTGTCTTAAAAGCCCTGCAGTGCTATTTTTATCTTCTCAGGCACCCAGCATCACACAGAAGGGGCTGACTGGGTGTGAAGCTCAGCAAGACTTTTTAAAAAAAAAACAGGGTAATTCCCGGACTGTCCAGTGGTTAAGACCCTGCGTTTTCACTGCTGAGGTCTGGGGTTCAATCCCTGGTCAGGATACTAGGATCCCCCTAAGCCACACGGTGCAGCTGAAAGAAATAAAATAAATAAAAGGAAAAACTAACCTAAAAATAAAAAATGATTACGCAGCTGCCTTCAGTTCAGTTCAGTTCAGTCGCTCAGTCGTGTCTGACTCTGCGACCCCACGGGGTACAGCACTCCAGGCCTCCCTGTCCATCACCAACTCCTGGAGCTTGCTCAAACTCATGTCCATTGAGTCGGTGATGCCATCCAACCATCTCATCCTCTGTCGTCCCCTTCTCCTCCCGCCTTCAATCTTTCCCAGCATCAGGGTCTTTTCCAACTAGCCAGTTCTTTGCATCAGGTGGCCAAAGGATTGGAGTTTCAGCCTCAGCATCAGTCCTTCCAATGAACATTCAGGACTGATTTCCTTTAGGATGGACTGGGTAGGTCTCCTTGCTGTCCAAGGGACTCTCAAGGGCTGCTTTGGGGGAGAATTATTCTAATGTCCTTGTCTTTTGGGACCGGATGTTGAACCACAATGACAGCAGCGCCTGACACTTAGCTGTCCCTCTGCACCAGCTCCTGGGCTCACGGCTGCGACGCCTGCTGCGCAGGACCTCACACAGCGCAGCCTCACCTAAGCCTGTGAGGAAGGATCCATCTTTGTTCCCATTTTTGCGATGACAAAACTGAGGCCCAGAGAGATTATGAGAGTTGCCACAGATGGCACAGCCGATGTGTGGTGGGGCTGAGGCTTGTTCACACGTCACCTGGCCCTGAGGTCTCAATGGCTAGACCCCCGGTCCCCAAACAGGCCTGTTTCAGCCACTTTCTGGGGAACTGCTGTGAACGTCTGGTGCTGCCCCCGAGGCAGGGCTGCGCCCGCGGGGGGCTGCTTCCGCTGTCCTCAGTGGGCTCAGGACCCCCGATGTATATTTGTTGGTGTTGTTTGTTTTCTTGTGGTGGTGGTGGGGGGTTGGGTTTGTATGTTTGTTTATTTAATTGTTTTACATTTTCTCTCTCTCCTCCTTGATCCTCAGAGCAAGATTTCTTCTTTTTTCTTTTAAAGACTTTTTATGTGAACCTTTTAAAAAAATGTATTTATGTATTTATTAAATATTTATTAATTTAATTTGGCTGCTCCAGGTCGTAGTTGCACCATGTGGGATCTAGTTCCGTGCCCAGGGATCAAACTCAGGCCCCCTGCACTGGAAGGCAAAGTCCCAACCACTAGACCACCAGGGAAGTCCCAGGGCAAGACTGCGCGCTCCTTGCCCTCCCACCCCGTCCCCCACCTCTCCTCGCTCCACTGTCAAGTCTGATGACCACTCAGGGTGTAGAGTATTAGCCCAGGGTCTCTGAGGGGGACGCTCTTGGCGTCCCCATGCTTGTTTCTGGGCAGGGATCCTGGGTCACCCACGACTTGACTCCCCAACTCCCAGGCACACCCGGACGCTGCCAGATGAAGTGACGCAGGGACAAGACGAGTGGAGGGGCCATCTGGGTTTACCCTGGTAGAAGACGTCCACACAGGGCTGGTCGGCGCTGATGACCTTCAGGATCTTGGGGTACGAGGGGAGGATCCTGACGATGTTCCTGTGATACTCGAGCAGCTTCCGCGCTGTCTCCCCCTCGGAGATGCCTGCAGGCACCATTAGCCGGTTCTGGATTTCCAACTCGGGGGGCCAGTCAAAGGTGGTGTGATAGATCTCTGCCGGAGAGAGGGGCGCGGTTAGAGCCACCCGCCCGTCCTGGAAGCAGAGCCTGCAGGTCCCAGGGACGCCTGTCCGCCCCCCGGGTCAGCCCACCCCAGCGGTGGCTTCAGCCTGCTTCCCCGTTGCCGCGAGTCATAAACCAATGCGGATGCTGGGGCGAGGGGAAGGGCGGCGCCGGCCTTCTGAGTGCTCACTCTGGGCCAGGCACCCACCCGCAGGCTCTCTGCCTTCTCACGGGGAGCGGGTCACAAGGCGGCGCTTGGTGCTCTCCGCCTCAAGTCCAGGTGAGAACACCGACCCTGGGACACTGGGCAGCCCCGCCCACGTCTCACGGCTAGAAGCGGGCAGGGACCTCAGTCTGTCTGCTGCCCAAGCTGAGAGGGGTGCTCCGTGAGGGGTGGGGGCTGTGATTAGGATCTGAGACCTCTGAGATCCCACGGGGAGGGGGGTCGGGCGGACACAGGAGGAGACCGCCATACCTCCAGTCTGCGGGTCGATCCTCTTCCCCAAGTTTCTCTCAATCAGGACGGTGTCTGGAGCGCTCAGCACAACTGGGCAGAGAGGAAAGAAGCCAAACCAGACACGGTGGGCAGCAGGACACTAATACACCCACCACTTCCACCCCATCAACCCCTTAAGAGAGAGGCCAGAACACAGACATGGAATCTCAGGACAGAGGTCGCCCACATGTGAACGCTGCCTGCCGACCGCCGTCAGGGCCGCCAGCAACTGCGACATCCCTGTACAGAAGGCTTTCGCCACATTTGGGATTATTTCCTATAGGGAGCTTCTCAGTGGTTTCCAGTCTCCAGTGGCTTCTCAGAGGTTCCCATGGTTGAGATCGGGGGCTTCCTGAAACAAGGAATCTCCAGGGTCAGAGCAAGACCCCAGGTTCCTCAGCACAAGCCCCGAGTGCATTTAGCTCTTGGAGAACTCAGCTGAGCGGTCCTCCTGGTTCCTGCCGGGTCACAGGCCCGTCAACCCGCTGCTGGATGCTGGCGCCTGGGCTGAGGGTGGGCACTGGGGAGCCGCTGACACAGCACAGGGTGGGCACTCACTCTTGGGGTCTGCAGCTCTGGTGGGCGGGACTACTCACTGACGTGTCTCGGGGAGATGCCAAGGGTCTGGATCGTCAGAGCCTGCTCCCGCGTCTCAGGGATGCCGTCCAGGATCCAGCCCTAGAAAGAGCATGTGGAAAGAGGCTCACCTATGTTTACTTTTCAGATTGGGGGGGCAGTTATTATAAAAAGAATATTGAGGCTTCCCTGGTTGGTCCAGTGGCTAAGACCCTGTGCTCCCAATGCAGGGGACCCAGGATCGATCCCCAGTCAGGGAACTAAGACTCTACATGCCGACAACTAAAGACCCACAGGCCGCCACAAACACTCAGCACATCCAAATAAATAAAGAATAAAAAAATTTTTTTAAGGAATACTGTATCATACGTTTCTGAAAAACTGGAACTTCTAAGAGAAAATAAATGTTTCTGATAGCCACACCAACCGTACTTAACAATCCCTCTCATAATATCACATTCCCTTCTGAACCTGACGTTTGTAATGAAAGTCACAACAGAGAGATTTTCTGTCCTGATTTTTTGTTTCCATCCCACGTTATAACCACACTGCATTTTTTTTCACATTGACCCACCTCTTCACTGGCCATATAACGTCCCACCGGTGAGCTGTCTCACTTACTGAGCCATGCCCCATGACTGGACATTTCACCCACTGACCATTTGCACTGTTATAAATAACACTGTAAGGAACATCTTTGTGGGTGGCTCTGTCCACATTTTGGATTATTTCCCAAAAGACAGATTCTCAGATGTGAGAGGCAAGGAACCATCAGGAGCAAAACAAAAGCCCACGAGTCCTGGATGAACAGAACACCAGGAGGCCTGAGTCCAGGTTTCTGTTCCTAGCGAACTTGTTTTAGGGCTGAACTTCTTCAGGCACCTTCTTGGATCAGCTGCGGAATCGGTTTAGAAGATTTATTTTCATGAACTCTTTCAGTCCAACTGTGAGGCTCACACACGATTGCTGCACACGATGTGGAAAATACTACAGGGTGGAAACAATAATGCTTGCCGCTGATTGACACCACCACCCCACAACTAGCCACTGTTAACACTTTGGTGCATCTCCTTCCAGGCTTCACATACGGATATCTCTTTTTTCCTGGTTGGGGGTGGGGAAGGCAGCAGAGGGGGCAAAATCAAGTGTACATACCATTCTGTAATCTGTTCCTTTCATACAGTGAGAACACTTCGTGCACACTTTCCCACATCACAGAATTCTCCTCTCCTGAGAGTTTTTGCAGCTGCCAAGCATTGCATGAATTGACCTGCCAAATGCTAATGAATCACATACTGCTGCTCATTTAGTTTCATTCCACTACTTTAAAAAAAAAAAAAAAAGGAAACAAAGCCATTTATTAGGGACTTTCTAGTGGCCCAGTAGTTAAGACTCCAGCTTCCACTGCAGCAGGTGCAGGCTCAATCCCTGGTGGGGGAACTAAGATCCCACATGCATTTTGGTATGCACCCCCCACCCAAAAAGACCCTGATAAATTCCTAAAAGTTGATACCTTCTTTTTATCATTTTTGATACATTTTGCCACACCAAGCTACAAACTTGCCTGTCAGTTTCTGAGCCCAATGGCGGATCACCTGTTTAGTTGCCCTGCATCCTGGTCACTGTAAGGCTCTATCTCAGGGAAAATCTGTCCAGCAAGACAGCGTGGTGTTGCTGTTTTAATTTGCATCTCTTTGAGCACTAATGAGGCCCACTATTTTTTCCATGTGTGAAAAAATTTGTGAATTTTGAAATTTCCATTTGTGAAATTGCACTTTTCCAAAATGTCCATTCATGCCATCTATTCACTCTGCCCTTGGGGTTTTATCCTCTTATTTGTTCACAAGAGCTCTTTACATATAAAGAATATTAACTTATTTTGGCAACTGCTACCAAACATGGCTGAGCGACGTCCCTTTCACTTTTCACTTTCATGCATTGGAGAAGGAAATGGCAGCCCACTCCAGTATTCTTGCCTGGAGAATCCCAGGGACGGGGGAGCCTAGTGGGCTGCCATCTATGGGGTCACACAGAGTCGGACACAACTAAAGTGACTTAGCAGCAGCAGCAGCTACCAAACAAAGTGACCAACATTTTCCACAGTTTGGCTTTGGCCTTTTAATTTTGTGTATGTGCTTTTTAACACATAAGTTTATGGCCAAATCAATCAGTGCTGTTTTCTTCAGATTCTGGTGTTGAGTGGATGTATAAAAAGGGCCTTGTCACTGTAAAAGCTGGTAAATATTCACCTGCATTTAAACTGTGTTTTCTTAACAGTTTAATTCTTTACCCTGAAATAGTATATTTAATAGAGCCGCATTTTTCTTTTTTTCAAAAATGATGTAGGCCTGACCTAATCCATTTTTATGTGGATTTCCGACTCTCCCAGGGCCATCTATGAAACAGCCTGTCCTCTCCCTCTGTTGGTTTAGTAGCTAAGTCGTGTCTGACTCTTGTGACCCCATGGATAGCTGGCCAGGCTCCTCTGTCCATGGGATTTTCCAGGCAAGAATACTAGAGTGGTTGCCATTTCCTTCTCCAGGGGATCTTCCCGACCCAGGGATTGAACCCGGGTCTCCTGCATTGCCAGTGGATTCTTTACCAACTGAACTGCAAGGGAAGCCCCTCTTCCCTCTAAATATTAAAAAAAAAAATTAACACCGTCTACATGTTGGTGTGATGTTGGTTCTGGCATCTTTCTTGCTGTAGACTCTTGTGTCAGACTCACACTGCTTAAATTACTGTTGCTTTATAATTTATTGTTCTATCTAGGAGGAGATGCTCCTCCTTCATTTTCTTTTTCTTTTTTTAATTTGTTCCTCCAGGTAGACAGAAGACTATTTTGTTAAGTTCCAAAGATATAAATTCTACAAGGTTGGGAATGACATTAAAAATAGAGATTAATTTATGGAGGATGGACATTTTTACAATTTCAAGTCAAAACATCTTCCTGGGAGTTCCCTGGTAGTACAGTGGTTATGACACAGCTCTCTACCTGACAGGGGTCCAGGTTCGATTCCTGGTCAAGGAATTAAGATTCTGCAAGTCACATGACAAAAAGATATATCTTCCCATTTGTTTACGTTGTTTTTCTCTTTTTTAATATATCCCCCAATAATATTCACATTAAACAATTTCTAGAGTCTTTTCAAATCCCTTGAGCCTAGAGTTATACATGTGTCTCAGTTGCTCAGTCATATCCAGGTCCTGTAACCCCATGGACTATAGCCCACCAGGCTTCTCTGTCCATGGGATTTCCCAGGCAAGAACACTGGAATGGGTTGCCATTTCGTTCTCCAGGGGATCTTCTTTACCACTGAGCCACCTGGGAAGCCCTCACATATATACTATTTAATGCCCTCAACGTGATGGTCAGATAAAGCAAGATTTGGAAGGGTGAAATAAAGCCATAGATTATCTCAGGTCTCCCTTCCTTTCAGGAAGGTACAGTAGAAAAGCATAGCTTTACTCATTCACCAGGGGACATAGCGGGCTCCTGCCTCAAAACACTGGGTCCCCCTTAGATCTCCATTCTGGGGTGAGAGGCATCAGGCAACCCCAAGTGGATGCCCAGGTTTCTGACGCTGGCTCCCAGAAGGGGGCTCCCCCCTGCCATAGGCCCCGCCCTCTCAGCAATTATAAGAACTTGGTTGCTTTAAGGTCAGAGGTGGACTGATGGGATAAACTCAGACTCAAGGTCACTTGTAACTCATAACACCTGATGTATAGAACACCAAGTTCTATGCGAGGGCAAGTCATGTCTTTCTTTAAAAAAGGGGGAAAGGGTCACATTTCTTCAATATTGAAATATTTAGGCTCCAATAGCCTCAACTGACAGTTAAAAAAAAAAAAGCTAAACAAATTTACAGAGTAAAGAGTGTTGGAAAAATCAGGCACGCTTTCATTAATTTCTTAAATTATGCAGGAGAACACGCAGCCACGGAGGCCCTGGATTCTACAACTAATGAAGCAAAAGTGAAAAAAAAAAATGGAAACCAAGATTTTTAACAGCCTTTTGCTCCCTCAAGTCCTTGTTATAGCCAGCCAAGTGTTGGCTGCAGCTCTTAAAAAAAGCAAACACCTACATATGTACGCACCCTACAGGAACCAAGAGGTGTGGGGTCTGAAACCTGCCCCCCGAACTTACGGTTCTGGAAGCCAAACCCAAATGTTCTGAACTTTGGCTACATTGAGACCCCTTCATTTTTTCCATATCTGGAAGAGCGGGAGCTGGAGCCCACTGACCACTTCTTCTAGGACCGGGGCGGCTAATTCTGTTTCAAATCCCGGTTTTGAAGCTGAAAGGAGGGTGGAACTCCGCCTTCACTCAGCACTGAGAAAGACCTCCGCTTTTAATATTGCATTACTGAGCAATCATTATAATCTCACCCATAAATTTGCAGCTGATATCAGTATGTGGTCCAAAGCTTTTAGAACTATTCAGGGAAACAGCTCTCGCCGACTGGAGAAAGCGGGCCTTCCAATTACACGGGGAAAGTGCAGCTAAGTGAGGAACATCTTCCTAATTAGCTGGCCTTGCTCGTGCGTCATCCTGGTGAGGACGTGACATTTAAGGAGGGAGAAGGCGGGGGGTGGGGGGCTCAAAGCGCATCCCAGGCCACCTTGGCTCTCCGAGTCTACGCTTCCAGACTCAGGGAGATGGTCCAATCACCCGAAGTGCAAAGAAACGAGGTCCCTAGGGGGCACACCTCCTTCCCCTTCCCCATCATCCTTACGTCTCAGCTGGCATGCTGCTTCTTCAGAAAGGCCTTCTCTGACGAGCCAGTCTTAAGGAGTCGCCCAGTCACTCTATCACGTCATCTGTTGACCTCTTAGGGCGGCACCCACACCCCGCTAGTCCCAGCCTCAGCTCGCCTGGGAAGGAAGGCCACAGTGCCCAAGGCCTCTACATCAGGGAGTGCGGCTTGTGGAGCATCCTCGAGATGGAAGCCCCAGGTTTCATGCCTGGAAAAGACCTTTCCCAGCGCTCTTCCCCGCTTCCCACTTTTTAAAGCTGCTTATTCATGTGGCTGTGCCAGGTCTTGGCTGCTGCATGGAGGGTCCTCCATCTTTGCTGTAGCACGTGGGGCCTTCTGTTGCAGCACATGGCGATTTTACTTGTGGCATGTGAACCCTCAGTTGTGTTGTGTGGGATCTAGTTCCCTGACCAGGGATCAAACTTGGGTGGGAGGGTGGAGCGCAGAGTCTTAGCCACTGTACCACCAGGGAAGTCCCCCAGAGCTCCTCCCTTTGTAGAGGTTATTCGCAACTGCCCGGTGGTAAACGGAGCACACTTTTGAGGGGAAACAGCAATTCTGGTTGAGAGCAAGCTACTGGCCGCAAATTCTGGCAAAGCAGGAAGTCATCCATCAGTCAGCAGCCTCTGCGCCCCGCTGCGATGGGATGCTGGCGATCTGCGTTGTGAGGGTCGTGGGTCTGACTTCCAGGAGCGGTTGGATGCCGAGGTAGCAGTCAGTCCCTAATTAGAATACGTTATCCATCTTCCTGACACTTCAGTGAAATGTCTATTCTGCTGCTCCGGAGCCGCAGCTTTGTTCCGAGCAGGCTAATTGATATTCCAAGGCCTTCGCTCGCCATACCCCCGTGGCTCACTTCTGTTTTATCACACATCAAAAAGGCCGTATGCTCAGGGCACTCCTGCACCGGCAGAGCTGGAGGTCTGCACAGCTGCGTGGGGTTCGGTATCAGAGGAGGGACAAGCACCGAGCAGATGTCACAGACGGAAAAAAAAAAAAAGGGAAAGCAAAGCAGCCCGCCAGCCCAGGGAATGTGGCGGGGGCCCCCGCAGAGCGCGGGCCACTCTGTGTGAACACTGGCCTCTCCTGCCCTCCTGACTATTATTAAAGTGCAATTAGCAACTTCACACCACAGGACTCTTGCCCTCTGAGCCCTCAGCCTGTTTGATGTGGTGCTCTTGTCTCCTCCCCACTCCTCCAAAGACCAGAGTGGGGGCGCTCCCCTGGGTTCTCTGGAGGACGCCCTGATTCTGGCTCCCAGCTCTGACTGCAGGCTCTGGAGGCTCTCCCAAGGGTTCCCTGGAGCCAGAGGCCGATTCCTCAAGGTCCCAGGGAGGCAATCTGAGGCTGAAGGTTTGTGTCTGATCAATCAGGTCACTCAGCTCCAAGTCTGAATTGGGGACAAGTCACAAGATGTCTCGTAGGCCTGCCACCACCCTCACTTTTTCTGGTGAAATGTTATACAGTTTCCCCACTATCTAGAAGAGGGCAGAAAGGAGATTTTGATCAGCCAGAAAAGAAATGCTTATTAAAAGATCCAGTTTGGGTAACTGATGTGTTTCAAGACAACTGGTGAGGAAGATGAGAGTATTCTGATGGTTACAAAAAAGTTGACATCATGTTGAGCCAGTATTGGTTCCTCTGGTTCAGACAGAAACATGCCAGTCTTAGCCTGCCATGGCATCTTAGGACGCCTTCCATATCAACTCATCTGAGAGATGACTAGCAGCAAGTTTGACTTTGAAGTTTAATCTCAAACAATAGGCAATGCCTGCCGGCACCCCTGACTGGCACACCCTGCAGTGGGCCGGGCTGCTCTGGAACTCGCCTGCTTGCTGGCTCGGCCGTCTTCAGGGCCTGTGTTCAAACAGGCTGAGGCGTGCGCGAGTGGTGTTTCCAAGTAACGGACGGAGCCGGGTTCCACCCATCTTGGCAAATCAGTGACACATGCCTGATGGTTTTCTACACAAACACAAATCTGGGGAAATCCATACTCCTGGGTCCCGCTGGTTAAAAGCCACTGGTCTCCAGGGTGTTGAAATTTGGCGAAACACAGGTGTCAATGTGTAAGAGGTCTTTGTTGCTGTTGTTTAGTCGCTAAGCCATTTCTGACTCTGCAACCCCGTGGACTGCAGCTCCCTAAGGCTCCTCTGTCCTCCACAGTCTCCTGGAGCTTGCTCAGATACATGTCCATTGAATCATCAATGCTATCCAACCATCTCATCCTCTGTCGTCCCCTTCTCCTCCTGCCCTCAATCTTCCCCAGCATCAGGGTCTTTTCCAATGAGTCAGTTCTTCGCATCAGGTGGCCAAAGGGTTGAAGCTTCAGCTTCAGCATCAGTCCTTCCAAAGAATACTCAGGGTTGATTTCCTTTAGGATTGACTGGTTTGATCTCCCTGCTGTCCAAGAGACTCTCAAGAGTCTTCTCCAGAGGTTTGGGTTTTTTTTGTTGTTGTTCCCAAATAGCTAAAAAATGTTTTAAAATCAAATTCACATAAAAATGGACTAGTTCCACCCCAGCTCCTCACCTGGGAAGATGCTGAGATGACCCACTGCAGAGAAACTTGCTTTGCTGCATCACATTTAGTTTCCAGGTTCAGACACAGTGGGCAATGGTTGAAAGCACAGAAAGTGGATACCTCGACAATGTCCAGTTAATGGGTCTGAACCTTCCAAACCCTTTAGAGCCTGTCTCTTCAGAAACAAGATTAGCCCATCAGGATGGCAGTTCACTGTGTCGCTGAAGAGCAGAGCCTTGGGAATCAGCCTCTGCCACTGCCAGCCATGACTTTCAACACCTCTGGCCTCGCTCTCCTTCTCTGCAAAATGGGCACACTAACAACCATCTACCCTACAGCGGCCAGGATGACTAAATGAGGAGTATAAACAGACAGACAAGGAGAAAGCAAGCGTGGTGTCTGGCGATGAAGACACAGCCCAGTCTGCTGACTAGTTTCATTACTGTCCTCATAATTCTGACCAAGGCGAATTCTGTTCTTTCCCTCTATCCCCTTTCAAGAAGGCATCCCACTTAGGACTGTAGAAATTAAAGAATTCATTTAAAAAGACAGTCTCACGGATTTCCCTGGTGGTCCTGTGGTTAAGAATCCGCCTTGCAATGTGGGGGATTCGCGTTTGATCCCTGGGCCAGGAGCAAGGATCCCACATGCCGCTGGGCAACTAAGCCCACATGCACCACAGCTAGAGAAAGCCTGTCTGCCACAACAAAGACCCAGCAGAGCCAAAATAAATAACGTAAAATAAATGAAAAGGCAATCTCTTGGAAAGAGCACTAACTGGCATTCCGGATATGAACTAAGAAAAGCTTTCTAATTAACGAAGACTTGGGAAAAACACGTTTCGCTGAAAGTGAGGGAGTCTAGTGAATTGTGGCCTAGTGCAGACCCGCTCCAGGTGGTCTTTTGTTTGCCAGAGCCTGACTGGGGGCCTCCCAGGGGCTTGCACCCCTGAAATCACAGTCAGGAGCCAGCATGTGGGAAACAAGCCTGAGGGCCACTTCATTCACCTGTCCATCCATCATCCACTAGCATATTTATTCACGCTGCGTACGGAACGCTGTTTTCATACCAAAAAGTTCAGAAGCCCTCGGTTGGAGGGCTTGTCCGCTAGGCAGCCCTGGGGGTGATCAGTCACTGGTTCATTTAACTACCTACCCCCAAATCTGGCTGAGCCAACTCCGGTCACTTAGGGCTCTTTTCTAATTGGTTGTGGATTGTGCAAGGCACTGAACATCACCTATAAAATAAGAGGATTGGAAGAGGTAACTTCTAGCGAAGACAATTATGGCCTAACAAAGACATTTTGAGAGTAAACAGCCCGCTGTTCATAATTATGCAGGGAAAAAGGCATCAACCAGGAAGAGGGACTGTCCTGCCTCTGAGCGTCTTTGCACATGAAAACATCATAATTTACTTGCAACCCTGCAGACTGATTCTCCTATGAAATCCTGCCAGCTCCCCTAAATAATGAAAAGAAGGGGGAAACCCCCACCAGGCAGTGGGGGCAGAGCTCGTGGGGGGGTCACAATTACCAGGTCTGATCAACACCTGAAATGACTCCTCTCCCAGGGCATTCCAAAGGGCACCCTGAAGGTCGAGTGCTGGGTCTAAGCTGGGTGTGCGTGTCTGCCTAGAGTCCTGGCCTCGTTCTCAGAAGTTGTAAGCCCGGACTCCACTGACCCCAGGGGGCTCCTGGGACCTCATCTCTCTCTCTCTCCATTCCAAATCCGCTGATCCAGGCATGGCTCAGAGCCAAGCAGCCAGCCCCTTGATTTCCACTTCCTCCTCGAGTTGCAGCTCCCTCCCCCTTGTCCTGGGACCTCCACACCCACCCTTGGGGCAGCGAAAGCACTGGCCTTGCACAGAGTCGTGGCCACATCTGGGCCCTAAGCCTGTAGCCTTTTGATCATGAATTACCCAAGACCTGAGTCTCAGTATCCTCGACTGCAAAATAGGGGCAGTCAGACCCTCTAAGAGAAAGTCCCTGCAATGACTGCATCAGATTATTGACGAGAAGCGGGCTGACCAGCACCCGACCCGGAGCAGGCGCCTGGGACACTGGGCCCTTTCTTCCTGCTAAGAACAACCTGCGCTGCAGGAGCATGGGCGTTTCCACAAAACCAAGAGAGGCCGCATCTTCACGCGGCTGATTACAAGGCTGCCGTTTCGGGCCCTGAGAGGCAGGCAGGACTCTGGCGGACGCTCAGGGCCCACCTCCACCAGGAGCAGCTGTCCCCTCACCCCCTACCTCGGTGGGGGCAGCCACCACGAGTCACTTTCCTCTGTCCCACTGTCCCTGGCATGTCTGAGTCACTTCTTTCAGCAGCTCAGGCCCTTTCAGCCTCTGGCACTCGCCAAGCTTTTCAGGCCCCAGGACAAGGGGGAGAGAGAGCCAGCTCCAAGGGAGCGGTGGGAGTCGAGGGGCTGGCTGCTTGGCTCCGAGCCACGCCTGGATCAGTGGATTTGGAAAGAAGAGAGAGAGGCGAGGTCTGAGGAGTCGCCTGGGCCCCATGGGCATGGGGCCCTGCCACCTCTCACTCCCTCTGTCCCAGTCGGAACCACCTTCTTCCTCGGGCTCAGTCCCCTGGGACGTTCACTCTCAACCCACGAGGAAGCCCAGACCACTTTCCACACCTTTCTAAGCTCATCTCAACTCAGGCCCGTGGTCTGCTGCCAGAGACTAGACCCTAGGGTGCCGCGCCAGGAAAAACCCAACCTGACCACGTGTCGGAAGGAGATGCGACAGGGCCTACTTTGGAGAATGAGGCTTCATCAGTTGAGAGCCTAGTGAATTCCACACAGCCTCAACAAGTCAAAAGCACACTGGAAAACACATGCACTTGTGCTCTGGTATTCTAATCAATACGCCTATTTATAATTAACATCATAAGTGTGTCCTGTGCTGGCTCAGCGGCTCAGTCGTGTTGGACTCTGAGACTCACTGGGCTGTAGCCCGCCAGGGTCCTCTGTCTGTGGGACTTCTCAGGCAAGAACACTGGAGTGGTTGCCAGTAGTATGTATAATTCAAACTGGAGGTAGTCAATATGTTACAGATTATAGCTAAAAATCAATTATTTTAGTTTCTGCAATCCTTAAAACACGCACTGAATGACAATATTGAGCCAGCTGGGACCCTGGACCCGCACTTACCAGCCGTAACAATTGATCTGCAAAGCGGGGATAATGCTGACATCATCAGCATCATCACCCTGGGGTTCAGGGTGAGGTGCCGTGACGGGCGGGAACTGCCGGCCCGAGGTCTGGCTGACGGCAGGTATTGGACGGACGACGGCAGCTGGCGCCGTTCCCAGCCTCGGGCACATGCCATGCTTTTCCAGGTTGACCCCTGACGGGAAAACTAAGTCACACCAAGAGCCTGGCACTGGGGCACTTAGGGTGCCCTTCGGCGCCGCCCTCCTGGAGGCCGTTTCCAGCTCTCGGGGTGGGCAGGCCTCCTGCTGCAGCCTCTGGGTCCATCATCCAGCCAAGGGCGACGTGGCTGGTGGTCCCAAGTCCAGCCCTATCTCCAGTACCACTGGGCCTCTCCAGCGCTCTCTGGGGCTAGAATGTCGGGCTCTGCCCTGCGTTGCAGTCATCTCCTCTTCCTCCCCGACGGCAGCGAGAGGGGTCCTGAGAGCGTAGCGGGACCTGCTGCCCACATAGCACCTGGACGCTGCTGCTCAGCGTGCAGATAGGTGGACCACATGTGCCACCAACAAGCCTGACATCACACCACAAAGGGTCCAGAAATATCCACAAGCAAGGGACCCACGAGGGGATCCTCACTGGGCTCTGCCTGCACCCACCCTGTGGCCCCCAGAGCCCTGCTGCACGGCGATGCACGCCAGAAGTTTTCCGAGCAGAGTTCAGACCCGCCCTCGGAGGCCCTGGCATCCTGGCTGCTTCTGGATAAGAGGAACACACAGCCCCGGGCCTCAGCTAAGCTGTGGATCAATAAACCCGCACTCCTCAGAGGCCGCGGGTGACATCTACCAACCTGCGAGCATCAGAACAGAGGCAGGAAAATTCTGCATTCCCTCTGTCGGAGGACGGGAGCCCGGTAATTAATGCCAGCCCAATGACACCACCAGGAGAAATAAAACAAACAGCGGGTGGTTCTGCAGACCAGAGTCGGGCTCCTCCGCTCCGACAGCAGTTCAGCCATAAAATACGGACTCCTGTTACGGGCAGGGAAGCGTAAATCTGAGAGCAAAGAGGAAAAAGCAAACAAGACTCTAGAAACCTGCCATGTAAATTTTAAACTTTTGGTTCCATGTCAAAAGTATGCGGGACTTCCCTGGGGGTCCGGTGGTTAAGACTTCGCCTTCCAACGCCGGCAGCATGAGTCCCATCGCCGGAGCGGGAAAGCTAAGATACCACACGCCTCTCGGCCAGAAAGTCAAAACATAAAACAAGCAATACTATAACAAATTCAGTAAAGACTTAAAATGGCCCACATCCAATTAAAAAAAAACCTTTTAAAAAAGTACACTCCAGCATCACCTCCTTTCTCATGAAATAACTGAATGTCTCCAGTATATTGAATGAGATTAAAAAGAAGACTCCGCCTGCAGTGCAGGAGACTCCGGTTTGATTACTGGGTTGGGAAGATCTGCTGGAGAAGGCATACGCTACCCTCTCCAATATACCTGGGCTTCCCTTGTGGCTCAGCTTGGTAAAGAATCCGCCTGCAATGTGGGAGACCTGGGTTCGATCCCTAGGTTGGGAAGATCCCCTGGAGAAAGGAAAGGCTACCCACTCCAGTATTCTGGCCTGGAGAATTCCACAGTCCATGGGGTCACAAAGAGTCAGTCACAACTGAGCGACTTTCACTTTCAAAAAGAAGTTAACCTGTGAATGCAAAGGCTCGCTTGCCATTTTCTGTAAAGGAAAGGCCTCCACCCAGCACTGGTCACTGGGGGTGGGGAGCAAACCCCCTTCCAGTCTGCCTTGGGGATTTTCTCCCCGACTTAGGAAGCAGGGGCTGTGGTCAGAGGTTTGCCTTCGGCGACATCACTCCAGTTTAAGGAGGGAGATGACATGGAGCAGATGCTGAACTTGCAGGATGTCTGTCTGGAAGAGTGAGCGGCTCCTCCTCCAGGCAGCACACGTGTCCTTCCTTAACATCAGCGGCGGGTGTGGGTGCTGCAGCTTCCTGCTCTGCACAGCAGGCGGAACCAGTGCTAAAGGCCTACCTGCACCGCTAGCGCCGGCCCGCGAAAGCGGGCACCAGTTCCTTCATTCTGTCGTCCCCCACGGGACTGAGGATGCTCCCTGCCGCACAGTAGTGCCCAGGAGTCTTGGGTGTAGAGACCTCGCAGGACAGTCGTCCAGATCGCACAAGTGTGGCAGTGACTCCCCTGGCATGTGCAGGGAAAGGCTGGTGAACTGCGAATGTACCTTCCTCCTGATGGACCCGCTGTGGCTCCAGCACCCGTGCGGGGCTTGGGTCTGGCCTTCGTCTGCCTTCTTCCTGATCTTCGCCACCCTCCCAGAGGCCGACGAGTCCTGGGGCAAGGTGGCATTTTCTGAACTCACTGAAGTCAGGGCCTGGCTCCATTCCATTGAACTAACCACAGTCCTGGGGGGACAGGTTCTGTTTTTTGGGCCTCTGCTTTTGGTAGGGGCATTGGGAAGACTTCCTGACCCAGGGCTGGGGATGAGGAGATGATGGTTAGAACTCAGCACCCTGAACGCAGGCCTCTACTTGGCCACCCCGGGGGGGACACAGATACAGCAGGTGAGTCTGTGCTATCAGGGTGGGCTATCCACTCGGTGGGCGGGACTCTGAGCACCCTGGTTTGGGAAACGGAAAGGAGAGGTCCTGTGACATGGAGCACGGCTGTGGAGGGCACTGGCCGCCATGGGAGCCCCCAGCATGCTGACCCCCGCCTCGCTCCCACTAAAGGCTGCTGCCCAGCCCGGCCCAGCCTGCAGGGGCTTCCAGCTTGACGCCTGGCAAGAAGCAACCGTAACCTGCGGAGCCCTGGAACTCCAGCCCACGTGGCAGCTCAGAGGAGGGAAGAAAAGCCATGGCATGTGGACAGAAGCCGGGGCGGGGAGGATCCAGCTGGCTCTGAGATGTCGCTGTTTCACCCCCAGGCACTACAATTAACTGCTAGCTCTCATCCATGTAGGTGTGGGACGCTGCAGAACTCACCAGAACAATTCTGGAATCACGCTGCGGGCTCACTGATGGGTTGGAGCCCATTGGACCCGGAGAGCAGAGGCCCCGCCCTAGCGCCCAGGGTGACCGTGGAGGAGGCAGCTTCCTGCTGCTCTCATCCGTTCACCTCACCAGGAAAGCAGGTAACCCTGCCTCGTGGGCCTCGGGCCGGGCTCGGGGCTGTACACTGGCTGCACCCCCCAGAGCCCTCTCGGCCTGCCTGCAGCCCCAGGGGCCCCACACCCAGCCACACCGGGGCAGGGTCCTGCTGCCGCCCCCAGCCCAGGTATGCGAGGGCCAGCAGAGGTGGACATGAGCCGTCTGCGGAGGCCTCTGCCTTTTCGGGGTGATGAAACGCCCACTGTCTGATGAGCCTTTACAATCGATCACAGCCGTTCCCGCCCCACAGCTGGGGAAGGCGGCTGACCCTCCATGTAAATGTTTCTTCTTTCCCTCCTGAGCCAGATACGTCTAGACGGTCACATTCCAACTCGGTCTGGTTCTGGGGACGTGGACATGCCTTTGTCAAAGAGCCGGCACAAGGTCACTGAATCCTGGGCTAGAGCCCGGCCTGGCAGCCGGGAGAAGGGGTGGTCCACACCTGTCCTGGCCACGGGTCCCCTCATCTAGGCTAAGCCCCTTCCCCCATCTGGGCCTCAGTTTCCCCTTTCAGAAAAGGTTTTAGGCACGAATATTTTCAAGAAATTTGTTTTTAAGAAAGTTGGTGAGACAGATTGAAATTCATCCACCAGGCACAGCGACTTCTATGAAATGCTGTTATTTACTATTTCAAAATCAAGTGTCTGGGTGGTCTGTCCTTGTCACAGGTGATTAGAGAGAAGGAGGAAGACACAGGGAGCCTCAGCACAAGATGTCAAGCCCCAAGCGAAGGCAGGTTCCAAACACTGGAACCCCGAGCCTGGTTGAGCCAGAGGAGACCACGGCCAAACATGAGCCTTGAAAGCGCTGATAATGGAAAATAATCTTCAGACGGAATCGTCTATTCCTACCGACAAGACCAGAACATTCACATTCCATGGAGCAGGCTCGATGGATTTTAAACACCTTCACAGCAAGTTGGGAACAGATTTCATGGAATTACGTGAATGGCATTCCTTTGTTCATTCATTTCATAGATATTTCCTGAGTCTGTACCCGGGTACCACGGGAGTTGCTGTGGGATTCTGTGGTGACTGGCACGGACGGGACCTTGCCTTCACAGAACTCACAGAGAAGAGAAGGGTGCTGTGGGCTCATGCAACAGTCTGCCTGAAGAAGGGACTCTGCCCTGACAATAAGAATTAAGAAGCAGCTGGCCAGCTATGAGGCAGGAGTGGTGGGCTATCTCAATGCGAGAACGTGGGTGTGTTCGTTTTCTGTTACTCTGTAACAAATGACTACAGCCTTAGGGATTAAAACCACTCCTTCACCCCAGGGTTCCCACGGATGGGGAGGCTGAGCACTGCTGAGCTGTGTTCTCTGCTGGTGTCTTGGCCATCGAGGTGTCAGCGGGCTGCGCTTGCATCTGGAGGCCAAACTGGGGAAGAATTGCTTCCAAATCCAACTGTGTCCAAGCTCAGGATGTGGAAGAATTTCCTTCCATGCTGCTTTGCAACTGAGGGCTCTAGTTCCTTGCTGCCTGGAGGCTGGAGACTGCCTTTGAGTCCTCCAGGAGGCCCCCACAGGCTTTTCCAACACAGTGGCCAGCAAGGACACTCTTTCTCTCTCATCTGCTAAGGTGAAGTCTTAGATGACGCAATGCAATCACACCAGGGGCTTCCCCGGTTGCTCTGTGGTAAAGAACCCGCCTGCCAATATAGGAGACTTGGGTTCGATCCCTGGGTCAGGAAGAGCCTCTGGAGAAGGGAATGGCTACCCACTCCAGTATTCTTGCCAGGAGAATTTCATGGACAGAGGAGCTCGGTGGGCTATAGTCCATGGAGTTGCAAGAGTCAGACACGACTGAGTAATTAACACATATATACACAGTCCAGCAGTCCCACTCTGGGCATATATTCGGAGAAAACCATAATCCAAAAAGATACATACACCCCAATGTTCACTGCATCCCTGTTCACAATGGCCGAGACAAGGAAGCAGCCTAACTGTCCATCAACAGAGGAACGGATGAAGATGCGGCGTGTGTGCATGTATACATAACGGAATAGTATTCAGCCATAAAAAAGGATGGAATAATGCCCCTTGCAGCAACATGGGTGGACTAGAGATTATCTGAAGTAACTCAGAAAGAGAAAGATAAACACTGTATGATATCACTCATAGATGGAATCTAATTTTTAAAAATCATACGAATGAACTTATTCACAAAACAGAAACAGACTTACAGATATCAAAAACAAACTTATGGTTACCAAAGAGGAAACGTGGGGGGAAGGATAAATCAGGAGGTTGGGAGGAACATAAACACGCAGCTACATACAAGACAGATAACCAACAAGGACCTGCTGTGTAGCACAGGGAACTCTCCTCAATACTCTGTGATAACCCACAGGAGAAAAGAATCTAAAAAAGAATTAATATACATGTATGTATAACTGAATCACTTTGCTGTAGATCTGAAACTAACACAACATTGTTAATCAACTATGCTCCAATTAAAAAATGAAAAAACAAACTGGTACCATAACTCAAAAAAAAATAAAGACAAATGCTTCTTTGGCATTCATACTTTTATACTTCTCTAAGTCCACTTTGTACTTCTCTAAGTATAAAATAATCTTCTGAAGAACATGCTGTCCACAGAATATCAACACCTCTCCAGGAGGGGAGCCAGGTGGCTGGGGGACAGGGGTTTGAGGAAGACTGGGAACATTTCGAATTTTGAATCATGTGAACATTCTGCCTTACAAATAGCTGTGAAAAGAAGGGAAGCAAAAAGCAAAGGAGAAAAGGAAAGATATACCCATTTGAATGCAGAGTTCCAAAGAATAGCAAGGAGAGATAAGAAAGCCTTCTTCAGCAATCAATGCAAAGAAATAGAGGAAAACAATAGAACGGGAAAGACTAAAAATCTCTTCAAGAAAATTAGAGCTACCAAGGGAACATTTCATGCAAAGATGGGTTCAATAAAGGACAGACATGGTAGAGACCTAACAGAAGCAGAAGATATTAAGAAGAGGTGGCAAGAATACACAGAAGAACTGCACAAAAAAGATCTTCACGATCCAGATAATCATGATGGTGTGATCACTCACCTAGAGCCAGACATCCTGGAATGTGAAGTCAAGTGGGCCTTAGGAAGCATCACTATGAACAAAGCTAGTGGAGGTGATGGAATTCCAGTTGAGCTATTTCATATCCTGAAAGATGATGCTGTGAAAGTGCTGCACTCAATATGCCAGCAAATTTGGAAAACTCAGCAGTGACCACAGGAATGGGAAAGGTCAGTTTTCATTCCAATCCCAAAGAAAAGCAATGCCAAAAATGCTTAAACTACCACACAATTGCACTCATCTCACAAGCTAGTAAAGTAATGCTCAAAATTCTCCAAGCCAGGCTTCAGCAATACGTGAACCATGAACTTCCAGATGTTCAAGCTGTTCAAAGGCAGAGGAACCAGAGATCAAATTGTCAACATCCGCTGGATCATGGAAAAAGCAAGAGAGTTCCAGAAAAACATCTATTTCTGCTTTATTGACTATGCCAAAGCCTCTGACTGTGTGGATCACAATAAACAGTGGAAAATTCTGAAAGAAATGAGCTTACCAGACCACCTGATCTACCTTTTGAGAAACCTGTATGCAGGTCAGGAAGCAACACTTAGAACTGGACATGGAACAACAGACTGGTTCCAAATAGGAAAAGGAGTACGTTAAGGCTGTATCTTGTCACCCTGCTTATTTAACTTCTATGCAGAGTACATCATGAGAAACGCTGGGCTGGAAGAAGCACAAGCTGGAATCAAGATTGCCGAGAGAAATATCAATAACCTCAGATATGCAGATGACACCACCCTTATGGCAAAAAGTGAAGAAGAACTAAAGAGCCTCTTGATGAAAGTGAAAGAGGAGAGTGAAAAAGTTGGCTTAAAGCTCAACATTCAGAAAACGAAGATCATGGCATTTGGTCCCATCACTTCATGGCAAATAGATGGGGAAATAGTGGCTGTCTTTATTTTGGGGGCCTCCAAAATCACTGCAGATGGTGATTGCAGCCATGCAATTAAAAGATGCTTACTCCTTGGAAGGAAAGTTATGACCAACCTAGACAGCATATTAAAAAGCAGAGACATTACTTTGCCAACAAATGTCCGTCTAGTCAAGGCTATGGTTTTTCCAGTGGTCATGTATGGATGTGAGAATTGGACTATAAAGAAAGCTGAGTGCCAAAGAATTGATGCTTTTGTACTGTGATGTTGGAGAAGACTCTTGAGAGTTCCTTGGATTGCAAGGAGATCCAACCAGTCCATCCTAAAGGAGATCAGTCCTGGGTGTTCATTGGAAGGACTGATGTTGAAGCTGAAACTCCAATACTTTGGCCACCTGATGCGAAGAGCTGACTCATTTGAAAAGACCCTGTTGCTGGGAAAGATTGAGGTCAGGAGGAGAAGGGGATGACAGAGGATGAGATGGTTAGATGGCATCACTGACTCGATGGACATGGGTTTGGGTGGACTCTGGGAGTTGGTGATGGACAGGGAGGCCTGGCGTGCTGTGGTTCATGGGGTTGCAAAGTCAGACACGACTGAGCGACTAAACTGAACTGAACTGAACATTCTGCAGTGAAGAAATAAATTCGTTCATTTTTGAAAAGCAACCCCTCCAGAAACAATATGAAGAAAGGATTAGGAAGAAACCCTGGTAGCTGTGAGAGATGAATCAGCAGCCAGAGAGGGAAAGGGTTTCTTAGTAAAATCCAAAGAACAGTGCAGGGGGACTTCCCTGGTGTCCCGCAGCTAAGACTCTGGGCTCCCAATGCAGGGGGCCTGGGCTGCACCCCTGGTCAGGGAACTAGTTTCCACATGCTGCAACTGAGAGTGGGCACAATCAAAGACATAAACACATTAAAAAGAAAAAGAAAAAAAACAGTGGAGGTGACTACAGAGGTGAAGGTGAGGTTTGGAATCTCTCTGCCAGACTTCGTGAGCCCCCTGCCTCACTTCCTGGCTTCCCTGGCCCTACAGACACGGTCTCAAGCACCCGGCACTCTTGGACTCCAAGAACTCAGCTGCCCCTAAAGAAAAGGCAATGGGTCCCCGACATGTAGCGCCCACCTGCTTTCTACAATTCCAATACAAAGCGCTAATTTCTCTTTCTTTAATATCTTTGGTGGTCACTTCAAAGAGCGCTGCATTAGACCAAAAAAAAAAAAAAGAGGAAAAGAAAAAAAACGGAAAAAGGCAACCCTGGCGGGTTGTGATTGCATCTTTTTCCCTGAACACTGCTCCCTGCCTCCTCTCTGTGCTCTGAATTACCCATCCAGTCCCTGTGTAGCTAAATAATAATAATTACCATACAAATGAATATGCATATAAGCAAGAAAGCCTGTTTATTTTGGATGAGGGTTTGTTTTGTTTCTCAATGAACAGAGCACATAATTAGGCGCCTTTCCTCTTCCTCTTGAAATTCTGTCTCCACTGGGAAGAGATGAAAAAGGTACTGGATGCCCCTGGAAGCTCAGAAGAAATTTTAAAACAAATTAAAGGAGATATTTCTTTACTTGGCAGGTAACAATGGCCTGGACATGATTGGAATCAGAATGTCAAGCTAGAAGGAGCTCTAGAGAGCAAATATGAGCCCAGTGGAGACACAGAAGCAGAGGAAGGTGAGGTACTCGCTGGAGAGAGACAGCCGAGTAATGATCAGACAAGAACAGAGGGGCCAAAAACATCTTGGTTCGGGGGCTGACTGTGGGGACGCTGGGCAAGACCCTGAAAGCCTTAAGACGCTGCATCCCTAAAACATGGACGATGATAGCCCGCCTCTACTGGGCTGCTGCACAGATTAAACAAGATCATGAACACGGCCCGCAGTCCTAGACCCCCCATCAGTGGTCACCATCAACAGTGTAGTAATCACAGCCTGTCTGCATTGTGTCCTCACGGGGAAGTGCAGGGGACGAGGCGCCAGACTGGCCTCCCAAGCCTTTGTTTGGAGTCCAGACAACAACTGCCACCATCACCAAAACACCAATGATAATGATGATTATCTTCCACTATTATATCTTTTTGCCTTTTTATACTGTCCGTGGGGTTCTCGCTGCAACAACTGGACTGATTTGCCATTCCCTCCTCCAGTGGGCCACTTTTTGTCAGAACTCTTCACTATGATCTGTCTGTCCTGGGTAGCCCGGCACGGCGTGGCTCAGAGAGTCACTGAGTTACACAAGCCCCTTTGCCATGACGATGCTGTGATCCTGAATATTCATTGGAAGGACTGAGGCTGAGGCTGAAGCTCCAATACTTTGGCCACCTGATGTGAAGAGCTGACTCCCTAGAAAAGACCCTGATGCTGGGAAAGGTTGAGGGCAAGAGGAGAAGTGGATGACAGAGGATGAGATGGTTGGATGGCATCACCAACTCAATGGACATGAACCTGAGCAAACTCTGGGAGACACTGCAGGAACAGGGAAGCCTGGCGTGCTGCAGTCCATGGGGTTGCAAAGAGTGGGACAAGACTTAGGGAGTGAACAACAACGATAATATGACAAGTAGTTTTAATTCAACCCAGTGTTCAACATGATACACAGTAGAGTCGTATAGTCCAACATAAATAGGAGTAGTACCACTTATGATGTGATTAATTAATAATAGTCGTAAGTGTTCTGACCACTTCGATAACGATGTAGCTGCTGGTGAGGACTTGAGATGCCTGGTCTCACGCTTTGTCCATGCTGCAGCTGTGCAGCCAGGCTTGCATAAGCTCAAGAAAGGCTTATAGGAGTTAAGTGTGTGTTTAGAGACTATTATAGATCACCAAGGACAAATGGGATGCCCAGCTACAATCACAGAGTGCCATCATGTTTTCCCCAGAAACAATGACTCAGTAACTTACAGAGATCAAAAAAGTTTTCCGTAGACAATCATATGATTGTCTGGCTCCCGAGTCTGGATTGTGGCTGGATCTTTGTGTCATGGGTTCCAGGGGGTTTGACTCACCAGTGAGACTCACCCAACCATCCATCCTAATTCCATGCCTCTGAAGTCTAGGCTGAACGCTTACACCCTGGAAACAGTCACTTAGATAAATAACTTTCACAAATTAAGACTGTTTTGAATGTTTTGAGACTGGGAAGGCTGGCGTCTCTGGGGGTCACTCGGCATCCAGATGCCCGGCTTTCACATCAGTTGGTTCAAGGTCGTCGACAGCATGACACTGGCTGCTCCCTCTCTTCCCTTCCTCCCAGCACGCCTCCCCGCCGCCCTTGGCCTTCTGCACAGCTCAGGGGTCTGGGCTGGGGAAGGTCCCCCAGGGGCCTCCCTCCCTTCTCCTAGACACACCTTTATGCTGGGTATCTGCCGGGCCCTCTTTCTGGAAGCTTGTCCTCCCAGGCACCCATCTCTAGCTGACATCCGACTGCACATCTCATCTGGTTTGTCATCTGTCTCCCCACAGCTAGAATCTGCGCTCCTTGAGAGCAGGCATTTCACTCTGTTGCTCACAGTCTTGGCATTTGGCGCACACGGGAATGAATGGATGAACAGACAAGTGCCTGCAGGAAGCTCTGGCCTCCACCCAGGGAGCCACGTCCACCGGGGCTTCAGTTCGGCAGGGCTGTGACTGTGGCTCCCAAGCAGGTCCCAGGAGCTGGGACGGGAACTGAAGGCGTGCTCCCAGCCCACACGTTCACGACCACAGCCAGTCAGGCAGATATTCTGCTGCCAGGAGCTCTTGGCACATGGAATTTGCTGATCGGCCATGCTGTGTCCAGATGTGCTTTCATTTTATTTGTTTTGGTCACACTGCATGGTATATAGGATCCTAGTTCCCTGACCAGGCATCGAACTCAAGCACCCTGGAATGCCTTCATACATTGGAAGCATGGAGACTTAACCACTGGGCCATCAGGAAAGTCCCCCAGCTAGGCTTTTAAATATAGCCCTCATGAATGCAAACTGGTGTAACCACTATGGAAAACAATATGGAGGTTTCTCAAAAAACTAAAAATAGAAGTACCATGTGACCCAGTATTTCCACTCCTGGATACACATTAAAAAAAAAACACAAAAAACACTAATTTGAAAAGATGCATACATCCCAATGTTGACAGCAGCATTACTTACAACTGCAAAGACAGGTAAAAAACCTAATTGTCCATCAGCAGACGAATGGATAAAGAAGATATGGTGCGTGTATACAATGGAATATCACTCAGCCATAAAAAAGAAAGAAATCTGCAGCAACATGAACGACTTGGAGGGCATTATGCTAAGTGAAATAAATCAGACAGAGAAAGACAAGTTCTGTATCATATCACTTATGCTGCTGCTGCTGCTGCTAAGTCGCTTCAGTCGTGTCCGACTCTGTGCGACCCCATAGACGGCAGCCCACCAGGCTCCCCCGTCCCTGGGATTCTCCAGGCAAGAGCACCGGAGTGCGGTGCCATCACCTTCTCCGTGATATCACTTATATGTGGAGTCTAAAAAAATATAACAAACTAGTGAATGTAATGAGGAAGAAACTGAGAACAAACCACTGGGAAGAGAGGAGGGGAAGGGAGGGACAAGCAGGGTAGGGGATGAGGAGGCACAAACAATCATTATAAAATAAGCTACACAAGATGTATCGGACAGCACAGTCAGTCAGTCCGTCAGTTCGGTCGCTCAGTTGTGTCTGACTCTTTGCGACCCCATGAACCGCAGCACACCAGCCTCCCTGTCCATCACCAACTCCCAGAGTCCACCCAAACCCATGTCCATTGAGTTGGTGATGCCATCCAACCATCTCATCCTCTGTCGTCCCCTTCTCCTCCTGCCTTCAGTCTTTCCCAGCATCAGGGTCTTTTCAAATGAGTCAGCTCTTCGCATCAGGTGGCCAAAGTATTGGAGTTTCAGCTTCAACATCAGTCCCTCCAATGAACACTCAGGACTGATCTCCTTTAGGATGGACTGGTTGGATCTCCTCGCAGTTCAAGGGACTCTCTTTTTTTTTTTTTTTTTTTTTTTATACAAAGGCTTTCAATTTTATTTTATTTTTAACAAACATACATGGGACTCGATAAAGGTTACTAACTGAATGAGCTCTAACAGACAGGTTCTCTGTGGCTTTGACACACTCGGCTTCTAAATGATCAGCTAGCTAGTTAGGACTGTACACTTGGTACTTTTTGCGGTTGTTCAGTCATTCAATCATGTCCAGCTCTTTGCCACCTCATGGACTGTAGCCCACAAGGCTCCTCTGTCCATGGGATTTCCTAGGCAAGATTATGGGAGTGGGTTGCCATTTCCTTCTCCGAGTTCAAGGGACTCTCAAGAGTCTTCTCCAACACCACAGTTCAAAAGCATCAATTCTTCAGCACTCAGCTTTCTTCACAGTCGAACTCTCACAACCATACATGACCACTGGAAAAACCATAGCTTTGACCAGACAGACTTTTGTTGGCAAAGTAATGTCTCTGCTTTTTAATATGCTGTCTAGGTTGGTCATAACTTTCCTTCCAAGGAGTAAGCATCTTTTAATTGCATGGCTGCAATCACCATCTGTAGTGATTTTGGAGGCCCCCAAAATAAAGTCAGCCACTATTTCCCCATCTATTTCCCATGAAGTGATGGGACCAAATGCCATGATCTTCGTTTTCTGAATGTTGAGCTTTAAGCCAACTTTTTTACTCTCTTCTTTCACTTTCATCAAGAGGCTCTTTAGCTCCTCTTCACTTTCTGCCATAAGGGTGGTGTCATCTGCATATCTGAGGTTATTGATACTTCTCCCAGCAATCTTGATTCCAGCTTGTGCTTCTTCCAGTCCAGCGTTTCTCATGATGTACTCTGCATAGAAGTTAAATAAGCAGGGTGACAAGATACAGCCTTGACGTACTCCTTTTCCTATTTGGAACCAGTCTGTTGTTCCATGTCCAGTTCTAAGTGTTGCTTCCTGACCTGCATACAGATTTCTCAAGAGGCAGGTCAGGAGGTCTGGTATTCCCATCTCTTTCAGAATTTTCCACAGTTTATTGTGATCCACCCAATCAGAGGCTTTGGCATAGTCAATAAAGCAGAAATAGATGTTTTTCTGGAACTCTCTTGCTTTTTCCATGATCCAGCGGATGTTGACAATTTGATCTCTGGTTCCTCTGCCTTTTCTAAAACTCCCCTGGGCCTGTCTGTGGCCCCATCACCAGCCTTCTCAGTCAACCTTGCTTTGGCCACGTGAGACTCTGTCTCCAATGGCAGATGGTGAGCCCGGGACCCAGGGGACCACCGAGCTCACGGGGGCTTGAGGAGGAAGATGTGCTGAGGAAGGGGGTAGGGTCCCAGCAGGAAGGACAACGCAGTCTCTGGGGTGGGCGCTCAATTAGAGTGGGCGGAAGGAAGCCAGGGGACTTGGGAGCTGGGTCACAACGAGGGATCTTGGTTGCCATGAGAGTCTATGGTTAAGTGGCCTTTCTCCTAATATTGCTGGAAGGTGGAAGTTTGCTTTTTACTTAGAACTGAAGAGACAGAGCAGAAGTGTTTTTATCATCATGTGAAAGTAGCAGTTAGGACACGGATTGGCAAACTACAGCCTGCTGCCTGTTTTTATAAATAAAGTTTTATTGGAACAAACCATGCCCTTTCATTTGGGTATCATATATGGCTGCTTTCACATGACATCAGAGTTGAGTAATTGCAACAGAGACTATATGCAAAGGCTAAAATATTTACTATCTGGCCTGTGTCTCCCCCCTGATGTAGACTGGGCTTGGAGCTCTGGGCACCTGCCTATTCCTGGGTGGTGGATGACCACCCACTCACAGGGAACAGTCTCAAGTCAGAGGCAATCTGCCTGTTCAGACCAGACTTTGAAACTCAAACTGCAGTTAACTTGTGGCTCTCTGGTGATTTAGACCCACAAGGCTGAGGACCATGCGGAGCAAGGCTGTGAAAACTGCCACTCCTTCCCCAGTGCCTCCTTGGGGAGGAGCCCAGGTGTCTTACCAGATGGGGGCCTCGCCACCGTTTCAGCAAGTGTGTGCACATGTGTGTACACAAGCGCATGCACACGTCTTTTAAAAATACACGCACATATTTTAAAAAGCATACAGGTTCTGGTTCTGGGCAAGGAGGAGAAAACCATCCCTACCCTGTCACCTCCACTGACAGCAGCTATAGGATGGAATGCAAGGGGGCGCTCCTTGAGGACTCAGCAAGTGTATCCTAATAGGAGAACTGGGGAAGAAGACCAGATTGCAAGATCCCACAAAACCAGTATCCCCGGCCTGGTCTCTCCAGGTGGCCTGAAACCTGAGTTGAGCCGTAGGGAGGGACAGAGACGGGCCGGGAGCCCCTCTTTCTGGCTTGAGCAATACGAAAGGGGACTCCTGAGATGCAGAGAGGGTGGGGGAACCTCCCTGTGCTCTCTTCTTTTCTGCTTCTTTGCACTCCTGCCTTGAGGCCTTCCTGCTACAGTCACAGTGACAAAGGGGCTGCAGGGGCCTCACACTCCGTAGGCGCAGGGGCCCTCTCCTCTCCAGGCCCAGAGAACGCAGCAAAGCCCCACGAGCCTCCTCTCGCTGTCTTCCTAGCACTTGGCTCTGGTCGCAAGTGTAGTCACAGGAAGACTGTGACAGAGCCGGGTAGATCAAGGCCCAGCTTTCTGACCGAGAGGCCAAATAAAGGACAACCAGGGAACCAGAGGTCACCAGGAAGACAGCAGAGGGGGGGCGCAGGAAAGCGATGAGACGGTAGTTTATGGACTCCTGGTCACTTCTGAGCTGCGCACACACAGGTCCGACCCCAGCCTTCCAGCCTCCCTGAGAAATCAGCCACAGCACAGACCAGTGCCCAGGCCCCTCCAAGTGGCATCCACACGCACAGAGCAGGAGAGACCTGCACAACACCGCAAAGGCTTGAGAGCTGAGGTGGAAACCACAACCCAGAGAAGGTGGCTAGAACTCGTGACCAGAGCCCAACTGGGCCAGTCATTTGCTAAGACAAAAATATCAACGTTTGCCATGGAATTCAAGCAGGACTCAGAGCCTGAGAGCAATATTTTGAACATTCAGGATACAAAATTACTAAGGACAGGGCTTCCCTGGTAGCTCAGTGGTAAAGAATCCACCTGCTAATACAGGAGACACAGGTTCGACCCCTGGTCCAGGAGGATCCCACATGCCGCGGGGCAGCTGGGTCTGGGAGCCGAAACCGTGAAGCCCATGCTCTGGAGCCCGTTCGCCACGGCAGGAGAAGTCAGCACAGTGAGAAGGCCATGCACTGCAGCTGGAGGGTGGCCTCCACTTGCTGCAAGTAGAGAAAAGCTCACGAAGCAGCAAGGACCCAGCCCAGCCATAAATAAATAAACAAAGAATTTTTTAAATTACTAAGCACAGGGAGAACCAAGACAATTTCATTTCATGTGGGAAAAGATATCAGACACCACTACCAACATGATTCTGGTGTTAGAATTATCAGACAAGACACAAAAGCAGCTGTTATTTAAATAACCGCAACAACAGACCTCCAAGTAAATGAATGGACACATTGCAAGTCTTAGCCAAGAGACAGAAGGAAGAGAGAAAAACCAACTGGAGCTTTCAGAACTGAAAAATACAATAATCAGAATTTAAAACTCAGTGGATGAGCTCCACAGTAGAATTCAGATGAGAGAGAAGAGATTTAATGAGCCCGAAGCTAGTTCAATACAAATGATGAAATCTTATCAACAGAGAGGGAAAAAAAAATAGAGCTTTAGTGAGGGAACATGAGCGAACACTGACAATCTGACCTGACCTTCATGCCACTGGGGTCTCGGAAGGAGCCAAGAGAAAGAGAACGGTGTGGAAAATTATGTGGGGAAGACATGGCTGGAAACTTCCCAAGCTTGAAGAAAAACGTAAACTCACAAATTCAAGGAATTCAGCAAACCCTGCAAAGAATAGTCCTCCAAAACCCACACCCAGATGTATCATAGTTAAACTTCTGAAAGTTAAAGGAAACAATCTTGAAAGCAGCAAGAGAGAAAAAATGCGTTATTTATAAGAGTTCTAATGACTATAGATTTTCACCAGAAACCACAGTGCTAAAATGGAACATTTATAAAGTGCTGAAAGAAAAAATTGTTGATCTAGGATTCTGAATCCAGAAAAAAACATCCTTCAGGAACGAAGTCAAAATAAAGACATTCTCAGGACCTTGCTGGTGGTCCAGTGGTTAAGACTCCATGCTTCCACTGCAGGGGGCCAGGAACTAAAATTCCACATGCTACGGGGCTCAGTTAAAAAATAAAAAAGTTAATTTAAAAAAAAATGAATAAAGATGTTCTCAGATGAAAGAAAAGCCTCCTCTAGAAGAATTGCTCAAAGAAGCTTTTCAGACAGAAAGGGACACTTGCAACGATAGGAATGGAGAACAAGAGAAATGGTAAATACCTGAATAAATACAACAAACAACTCTCTTGAGTTTTTAAAACATGTTTGATGACTGAGAGCAAAAATGATAACATCTGCCTGATGGGGTCTTGGTGCATATAGATGCAATACACACGACAGCTACACCAAGAGACGGAAGAGGTCTATATTGTGTGTTCCACCTGAAATGGTAAAACCGACTCGAAACAGACTGGGAATCTAAGTCCGTATATTGTAATCACTAGGTCATTCACTTTAAAAAAAGAGAGAGAGATAGTAAAAACAAACAAAAAAACACCCACAAGCAAAAAATTAAAATGGAATACTAAAAACAAATTCCAACAGTTGATAAATTGGATGAAGATGAAACATGTATTTCTTTTTATGAATCACAAGGTCACAATCCCTCAGCCCCCGCCCACCTGCCCCAGGGGGCCAACCTCCACGGAGGGCCTCACCGGAACCTCGGCCCTCTGACATCATGGGGTCTGGCGGAAGAGGACTAGTGAGAGAGCAGGGGACGGACTGAGAGCTAGGCCCCAGCTCTGCCTCTGGCCCGGCAGGTCCAGGTCCCCCAGCCCTGCACAGCTTCGGCCCTGTGTGGCGATCCAGCTTATCCCTACAGGGGCCTGACAGCTCCCCAGGCGCCTCCTTGTTGCTTTTCCTCCATCCCAGGTGAAGCCCACGTGCACAGTCTGACCTTTGCCAGACTTCAGAGCTGCACCCTTCTCTGCAGGTCATCTCTGCTCTGGGACATGAACACGCAGCCCCAACCTCCGACCCTCCCTCATCTGGTGACAGAGTCCCGTCCCCGGAGCCCCCCAGCTCCCGCCACCCGGCTCCACACACGGCTTCTCACCCTCCTGATGCAGTCCTCTTCCTTCAGGCGCTCCTGCATCAGTCTGATGAGCAGCATGTTGGGTACCATCTAAAGGAAAGATGACACAGGATGAGGGCCTGCCCCGCCATGTGGGGCTCAAGGGGACACAGAGCTGGCAGGCCAGTGGACTCTGCTAAGGCCCAAGGACCCGGTCCTGTGGCCATGAAGCTTCTCCAGATCCCTGACCAGGGCCCTGTGGCCTCCATGAAGTCCAGGGCCAACCTGTGGCCCCAGGGTGGTCCAGACTCCTTGAGAGCGCCCCTACCCCATGCATGTGCATCCAACTCCACTCGCTTGCTTCTCCAGCGCCCCGCCCCGCCCCAGATGCTCTCCCCCACCCCCACCTGGGTGACTCCAGGCTCCCCAAGTGCCACTGCCTGCAAGCAGCCCTCCCTGACTCTTCCCCTGGCTGGGCTGGGGGCTGCCATGATCCTCCATGGCAAACTCTGTTACTGCGCTAAACATGTGGCCTTCCAGGGGCCTGTGCACACATCTGTCTCCCCAAAGAGCTTCAGTTCCTGGATGAAGGGGACTGAGTCTTCCTCTCTTTGGCTGCCAGACACTGACGTGCAGGAGGGAGCGAGTCCTGCCCATGTCTTCCCATCCCCACGTCCCGTGAAGCGGGCCCTGGTGTTCCATGGTGTTTGTCCCACGGAGATGGGCCAATGCTAGAAAGGAGGGCTTTCTCCCCCGGAGACCTGGCTGTGAGGTGCTGGCCCGCACCCCTTCCCGCCTGCACCAGCACAGCGTCAGGGGCGGAGGAAGCCCTGCTGACCTGTGACCTAACGGCACGTCATGCTCCTTAATCCACTCAGTAAGTAGTGAGCCTGCGGCGGCTTCTGCCGAGTGTATGTTGGGTGCCAGGCTGCGGCAGCCCACGTTTGCAGCTCCGTACAGTCGGTACTATTGTCATCCTCCTTTTACGGTTGGGCCTCAGAGAGGTTAGGCCATCTCCCCAGGGCTACACAGCCAGGTAAGGGCAGAGGTGGGACCTGAACCCGATCAGGCCAGGCTCGGGGAGATTGGACCAGTGCAGGGTGACGCTCAGAGCGGCCTTCCTTCCGTTTCCTCTCTTCTCAGCAGCCTCTCTCTTGGACCAGAACTGACGTCCCATTTTTCACAAGGTCTGTTCTTTCTAACAAAGCCTCACATGCCCCAGAGCCAATGCCCCTGGAAAACTCACTCCCAGGTGTCGCCATGATCCCCGGTCACTAACAGCTGGTGGTTCTCCCCAAACTCCCCAACCTGGCCAGCCCCAGCCCACCTCCCAAGCTACCTCAGGGCTGACTGGTCTCCAGAAGGGGCTGGACTTCTGCCAGGTGCAGGGGAGGGTCCTTGCGTCCAGGGCCGAGCAGGTTTGCGCTGGGCGCACACAGAGGCACCCGGCTATGGGGCGAGGGGCAGAGGAGACCTATCTTACACTCTCTGGGCCAAGCCGGGGACCCGGGAGGGACAGTGGGGACAAGCACCTTGCCCTGATTTCCCCAAGGATCCTTAGGGTGAATGGGAGCCCTGGCAACATTTTAGTGATGCTGGAGAAAAGTCTGGATCTCTCATTCTAGACCCAGCATTCAGAGTGACCAGATCCTGCTTCAGGAACGCTGACTCTGCCTGGAGTGCTGCAGGGATGCCTGAAGGGACAGAGCTGGGACATCACAGAGCTGCTGGGACAGGTCAGGGGGATGCGCGGGGCTGCTGACTTAGATGTGGACATTAATAAGTGTTTGTACATGTGGAGAACACGTCCACACCTCACTCTCATTAGAGCCTAGGAGCAAGGGTCGGGAAAACAGACGGTGCCCGGCCCCGCTAACTACTGATGTTTGCCATGTTTATCTGTGCGAGGGAACAGTTCGGTCAGTTTGCACACAAGAGTGATTCTGACACAGCGAATGGGGTACTGGACGTGCAGAGAGGACCTTGGAGGTGAGGGGACAGTCCTCTCCGGGGCTTGAGGTATCCTGGATTCTCCAGAAGTGACCTGACCTGCCATCTCCTTGAGCTGTTTGAATGGGTCCCCAACAAGAGCAGGCTGGGCTTGGGCAGATGGAGGTGGTGGTGAAGGATGCCCCGGGAACTGGCCCACAGGGGAGGGTCAGAGGCCAGAGGGGGAGGGGGAGGAAGGTCGTGAGTAGTGATCCAGGAGGTTCTCTCTGGATTCAGGAGAAGGACGTTCCCAGGGAGAACCTTGGGGGCCCACTGGACTGGCTGGGGACTCAGATGCTCTCCATCTGGGCCTTGACCACCCACTAAGGACCCTGGCCAGTGCCTTCAAAGCTTTGAGTCTTGCTTTCTGAGTCTGTAAATGAGATGCAGACAAGGTCCTTCAGTGTTGCCGTGAGGATTAGTGAGGTGGGACACGTGGCTGCTGGTGTGTGTGTGGCCCCCAGCAAGGACTTGGTGCTGTGGCAATCGTTAGCCGGGGGCACCCTTAATAAACCCAGGACATGAGTGAAATCATCAGGGGCAGGAACTCTGCTGTCCACTGGATCCAAAGCTGAGAGGATGGAAGAGCTGGAGCGGCAGCAGCCACTTTGCAGGCACAAGGGGCGTATAAGGGAAGAAACCCAGCACAAGAGGAGAGAGACACCAGGTTTCTCAGCCCCAGAATGGCTTTTCCAGGATGTCAGATTCGAAGAGGAAGAGCACACCTTGAAAGTCATGGGCCTCTTCTACAAAGTGGGCCGCAAAAGCAGGAGCAGGAGAGCGAGCGAAGAACGAGAGGCACACTCAGAAGAGCAGGCCAGAGGCCAGCCAGCACCCAGCCCGTTTCAGTATCTCCTAAGGCACCTCTGTGTCCTTACATCTGCCCTCCGTCCTGCTTAAGCCAGTAGTTCTCAACTGGAACACACATCTTGGAAGAGCTTGTTAACACACAGATCACTGGCCCCGCCCCAGGGTTCTGACTCCACAGGTCTGGGGTGGGGCTGGGAATCTGCATTTTGAGCAAGTTTTCAGGTGATGCTGAGGATACTGGTCCAGGGACCACACCTGGAGAACCACTGGCTTAAACAAACTCCAGCATCCGAGAGCCCCATGGTACATGGAAGAAGTTGCTGGAGAGTGACCTATCCTGCTGGTGCCCATGTTGCCCCAACTAGAGCCCCCCAAGACTGGCGAGGGGAACGGGGAGGAGCACTGCCCCTCCCCTCCACGTGGTTCCTATCCTTTCCTGTCCCTGGGTGTCCCTGCCGACCCCAGAAACAGTGATTTCCACCCCATGATTCCTCCCCTTTCCTGCCATCACCCATTCAGGAGACAGCATTCAAACAGGTTTTGGGACACGGGGGATGGGGGGGTGCAAGCCCATCAAAGAACACGGGTTGAAAGGCGACAGGTCTGGGTGGAGCGTGGTGCCCCCCATGGTCTGCGCGGCGGGGGACAGGCTGGCGACTTTGAGCGCGGCCCCTCTCGGGTGCCCCCCACCGCTCCCTGCCTCGGTGCTGTCTCGGTACCAGCTTTGATGTGTCATGTCAGTGGCGGGGGCCTCCCGGGGGCCGCTGCTCGGAGCCCTGCCAAACTGTCTTTGCGGCAATCAGGCTCCCTCCTTCCCAAGCTCTGCCACGCTCTTCCACCCCTGCCCCCAAAGTGTGGCTTTGGGGGAGAATCAGGGACAAACTGGATGGAGCCCAGTGCAGTCCCTGCTGGTCACCGAGAAGGTCAGCACAGGTGCAGGCCCCCGGCCCTTGTCTTCCCATGCAGGGGCAATGCGACAGCCCGCTGGCCAGGCGCTTTGCCATAACGGGCAGAATCAGCTGTGTGGCTCCAGTTTGGACCTTTCTTCTCCCAGCACCCAGGCCCAGGACAGAACTGCTGGCTGGGAACCTCGCAGGTGCCTCCCCTGTCCCAACGGGGCAGCCTCTGGTGTGGCCGCTCAAGCCCTGTCTGTCCCCGGGCACCTCACTGAACTTTTCAAGCCCAAGCTTCTTTTCCTGGGATGACAGAAGCCTGCATGGTCTCATCACCAGGCCCCGCCCTCGGGGCCCCTGACGTCCCCGTGTCACCCTTGGGTGGACGCTTGCTCAGGAATTGCAGGTGTCCTAATCGATGGTACAAACTTCAGTCTGGAGCAGAGCGGGGAGGGGAAGAGTTGAGGCTCCCGGTCGGCCTGACGGCGTCCCCTTGCCTCTGAAGGGGCTGCTGCTGGGGGAGGAAAGGCATACTTGGACTGGAACTCACTTAAGACTTGATTAGAGAATTCTTTAAAGACAACTCTTCTTTTCAAAGTTTCTGCCACTTCTCAGGGCTGTCAGAACAGGTTTCCGTGGCAGAGACTCTCCTAGTTCTAGCTTCCAAAACAGTGACAGGAGATGGTGGGGGTGGGGTGGGGAGCAGGGGCCCGGGTTTTGAAGGGATCTCACAGACCCCGGCAAGGGGCAGCCGACAGCCCCACAGAGGGAGGGGGCCGGAAGGGAGACCCGAGGGTGGGAACGGCCAGCGAACTTGAAAGGAGCCAAGGAGACTGGTCCTTGGGCTCCTCTGCCCGCCTCCTGGGCTGTAACTTCCTCCACCACCCCAAATCTTCCCAGAGGACCGTTCTGCACCACCACCTAGAAGGGCAGACAGGGAAGGGCCGAGCGCACAGGGAGCAGCCAGGAGGCAGGTGGGATGGCGGGGTGGGGTGGGGGACGGAGACTAGCTAGACCACCCCAGAGGACTGGGAGCCAGGACTGAGGGGAGATCCTGGGAAGCTTTGCAGGGGACCACACTCTGTGTGGGTATTGGCAGGCCGAGAGCACAAGTCTCATGATCTGGATGTTATTAAACAGTGATGACACCTGGGCACTTGGGTGCATCAGGCTCCATCAGGCTCTTGATTTGTAAATGGGACTGAAGGGAGGAGCTAAACAGAACTGAAGTTAGGAAGAACCCAGCTTTGGCATGTTCTGGCTGGGCCAGCCTTCAGAGTGTGGGTCATTTAGTCACACAACAAACACAGGCTGGTCTGTTCCTTATGCAAGGTTCCAAAAGAAACCTCGATTTAGCGATCACTGCACGTACAACAGAGAAGGCAATGGCTCCCCACTCCAGTACTGCTGTCGGAGGAGCCTGGAGGGCTGCAGTCCATGGGGTCACTGAGGGTCGGACACGACTGAACAACTTCACTTTCACTTTTCACTTTCATGCATTGGAGAAGGAAATGGCAACCCACTCCAGTGTTCTTGCCTGGAGAATCCCAGGGACAGGGGAGCCTGGTGGGCTGCTGTCTATGGGGTCGCACAGAGTCGGACACGACTGAAGCGACTTGGCAGCAGCAGCAGCAGAGCTGTACAAATAACGACTGCCATGAGGAAAGATGGGTGGTGTGAGGGGTGGGCTCCCAGCTGATCAGATGAGGATTCCCCAGGGAGGGGAACTGACTCCAGATGCCCGGCCCCACATCCAGAGATCCAGACTAAGGCAGTCCCACGCTGCCGGGTGAGTAACCCGCTGCTTGGGTTGAGGACCTCTGGTTGGGGCAGTTTTACATTTGCAAATATGCATGCTTACTGCAGGGATTTCAATTAATAAAGCTTTTCTTTTTTCCTAGTAAAAATCTAAAATAATCAAGAGCGATCACATTCAACTTCAGCTACCAAGAAATGTCCCTTCCCCGTGGAAGCTCTTCACCTTCCGATCACATCCTGTGTGACGAGAGCCCAGTAGGACTTGACTCTTTTCTCCCTCGTTTCCCAAACTCCCAGAGGGGCCAGGACCAGGGGCCAGGACCAGGTTTGCTCTCAGGAGCCCCGGACACAAGCCCAAGGCGGGGCTCAAGCTCAGGCCATACAGGTGTGGGGTTGGCACCTGGGCAGGCGTTGCCTTCGGCCTCACACCCTGGGCTACAGTTGGCCTCACGCAGGCTCCCTACCCCACGCCACCCCCCTCTCCTGCGGGGGCCACCCTCTCTGAGCCTTTTTGTGGTGTTTGTGACGCTGACTCAGGTGGCAGGCTTAGAGACGGACCCAAAGGGAGCAGGTGAGGAACAGAGACTTGACAAAGCAGGTGAATTCAACCAACTTAATAACGAGGCGCCGCAGAGCGCCAAGGTGGCTTTGGTCCTCGTGGAGAGGAGATGAGAGACACCTGCCCGGGGAGGTGTTCCCAGGAGTGCCCCGGGGCAGGGTGGGCCAGTGGCAAGAACCGTGAGACACCCACCTCCTCGGGGGAGTTTAACCCTGAAGGGGCACTGGAGAAATATGGGTAAGTTTTCTAAGCATGACAGTGTAGGGCTGTGCCTTTATCTTTCGGGGTGTGGCAACAAAGACCTCTCGAAAGAGGAAAGCCCAGTCTGCCTAGTGGCAGTCTACGCCAACAGGGGGGTCGGCCGCAGCGCCAGCATCTGGCAGGCAGAGGACTGGGACGGCTTTATCGGCGCCCTGAGCTGGGCATCCTGTGCACGTGGTTAGGGGAGTGGACTTGGCCTTCCCCGGTCACAAGCCGGAAGTGGGGACAAGCATTAGGGAAGCTGGCAGTTCACTTTGAAGCAAGTCCTGGCCATTTGGGACTGACTGTGACCGGGGTTGTTGCTGGGCTTCCTGGACTGAACCAGAGGCGCAGGCTGACTTCCTCCCAGTCTAATAACTCTCAGCCCTCTGGCTTCTGAGGCCGGTTACTGAAGACAGCAGGTTGGTTTCCTGGGCCGGTTGCTGTGGCTGCAGGCCAGAGATCTCATCTGAGGTCTGGTCCAGCCATTGTATAATATATTCAGCCTCTCAGCAGATATAGACTAGCACAGTCTCAGATGAAATGAAGTGCAGGGCGGGTTTGCTTTCAAATGACCAGGAAGCAGGGGGCTGGGGCATCTCCATGGGTCAGAACTGCTATGAGCTGATGACGCTGCCTGAAGCCGGATGATGGGTCCGTGGATGTTCTTACATGCTTCCCACTGCTTCTGGGCACCTTTACAACCTCTTGTAACAACGCTACAAACCACCCAGACACAGAGCTGTTTCCCACCCCGGCGGCCTGGAACCCCCAGCCTCCTCAGCCACCCCTGCCTGTGCGGGTCTTCTGCCAGATGCTGGGTTCTTCCACATCGTTGCTTTCAGCACGACTCGGGTTGGCTCCAGAGTCCCTAAACCCTGCTGCCTGTATACTCAGAGCCACTTTCGGGGCTTAGCAGGTGCTCAGAGAACCCTCAGGAAATGACTGAGTCCAGAGACCAGCGACTGCATGAGGGCTTCCTTGTCCTGCGGCCTGGGCTGGGTACCCTCGGTACCCCCCTCCCCCTCGCCCCAGTGGCTATCAGCTCCCGGGGGCAAGGAGAAGGCACTCATCTTTGGGTCTCCCGTGGTTTGGCGGGAGGGTGCTTGGCACACAGGAGGCAATTGGGAAGTGTTTCAGCCACCGCTTGGAAATTACAAGATGGAGATGTCTTGGTTAACACCGACTGTATGAGAGAATTCCATATAGGAGGCAGAGCAGAGATTAACAGGAGAAAATTACGTATTTGAAGGTATTATTGCTGCTTGCAAAAGAGAGCTTTATAGGCTCTGGATCAGCAGCGCTTTAAAGACGAAGCTTAATGAGCGGCCTCGCGGGCAGGCGGCTCCGCGGCAAGGCCACGCGCCCCCTCGCCTCCTCAGAACCTTCCCCTCCTTCATCAGTCCTGACGCCCTGGCCTTTCATCTTCCCCCCACCCGAGCTTCCGAACCAAAGAACCCCAACAAGACACCCTTGAAAGCACTTCGATGTGGTCTGATAATTAGAGTAATGAAACCCAGGAGGAATTTTCTTAAACTCCCTCCTCGCTGTTGAATCTTATAAACCTAATAAAAGCATCTTTATCCTAGAAATCAGCCTCCCTCCCCTACCCTGGAAAGTTTAGCTTCTGCAGGAAATGAGATAACCGCTTTCTTTCTAAAACCGGATTCCCATTCCTGGGGCTGCCATCCCCCATACTCCAACCATACACTCGGACTCCGGCAAGACACAGGGGCCAGTCAGGGGGCATCGCTTGCTTCCCCAAGAGTCCTGGCCAGGAACATGGGGTCAGCAAGTGCTCTGGATTAAGCGGTTTTAGAGCTGGTTCACCAGCTGGGAGGGTAGAGAGGCTAGTCTTGCTGAGTGAGGTTTTCTTTCTCTTCCATCAAATTGTTACTTTCAGCAAATCAGCAAATTTGAGGCTGGGGGTTTGCCTAAGTGACATGTCATCCCCAGGAATGTCCTCACCCCAGCAGGCCTTCCTGCCCATGGCCGAGCTCCAGGGCCTCGACATATCCACTGTGCACACCCCTCACCAGAGCTGGCAGGGCCCCGCAGCCACCTGACCAGCAGGCCCACGCAGTTCCCTTTTCTGGAAACCTGGCCTTGGCGCTGCCTCTGGGGATGGTCTGAGCTGAAGACACAGGAACTGGGACGAGGTAGGCGGTCATGAGCAGGCAAGGACGACAGAGACGAAGGGACACAGAAGACGAAGGGAGAGCCACAGAGAGAATGGACACAAGGGACAAGCGACCACACAGGGCAGAGCAGGCCAGGGTGCTGCCCAGGTTCCGGCCTCAGAGATGGGGAGATGTATGGGTGCTTTCTCCATCTGGAGCCCAGGAGTCAGTGCATCCGCCTTCAGCTTCCCCTTCCTGCCCTGGGCAGCCCCGGCGGATCTCTGCTACTTACAACCACGGGCTGGCCATGAGAGTCATCCCACCGGCCATCACTCACAGGCTGCCCACGAGGCCTGGAAGCTTCCTTCCACGTTCTTGGAGGAACAGTGACCACACGTGGTCACTATCTGGTCAAGAGCCTGCCTGTGAGTGAAGGTGAAGACGGGAGGCAACCAGCCCTCAGCCACGGCCTCTGTGGAGACTGGCGGGAGACCCCGGCTGGTCACCCCAACAGGCGGGCAGAGCCCTGGGCAATGCTCAGCAAACACTGGGATCGCGACTGTTCTCAGCCTTCTCCCCACACAAACAAGAGAAAGCCCGGGTGTGGGTGAGGAACGCCTGAACGGGTGAGCACCCCTGCTGTACTGGGCTGAATGCCTGCATTCCCCAAAGTCCTATAGGACCTTCAAGGCGATGGTGCCGGGAGGTGGGGCCTTTGGAAAACAATTAGGTCCTGCAGATGCAGCCTCGTAAATAAGACCAAGAGGCCCCAGAGCTTCCCTGTCCTCTGGCCATGCGAGGCCACGGTGAGAAGACGGCTGTCTCCCGACAGTGAGTCTGCGGACGCTGTAACCTCGGACTCGCCAGCCTCTAGGAGTGTGGGGGAGACTGCTTCTGGGCCACCCAGTCTGTGACAGCGGCTGGCATGGACTAAGACATCCTCTTATGCTCCAAAGGGGAGTTTTTGAAAAGATATTTGGAAATTTCTGTATTTAAGAGAACCAACATGCTTAAGCCCTAAGTGTCCCTTTTAAAAACGTCTTTCAAAGACAGTGGTGGTGGGATGGTAGAAACAGACCCCCAGCCTCCGGGGATGCCACGGGGCGCCCTCCCAGAGGAGTCGAAGGAAGTGGCCCTGAGCTATAGCACAGGAGAGCCGGACCACTGCCCTTTACGCTCCCCGCCGGCGCAGGCCTACCAGGTCCCGGTGCAAGCCAGGAGGCACAGTGCCTGCGGATGGAGGCCCCGCCGGCCCCGCCCATACCCACGTGGTCCGGCTGACCCTGAGCAGAGCAGGGCGGGCCGCCACCCTCCACGCTCCACTGCCGTGAGCCGCTGAGGCTGGCGCACCACGAGCCTCTCCCCCGGCAGCCCCCGGGATCTGTGCCCTACGGAAGACCTCTCCCTTCCTTCGGTCCCATCCTGCCTGGGTCTCATGTCACCCCAACCCACCAGGAAATGGAAGGAGTGCAGCAGCTGATGGAGGCGCCTTGCGGGGAGCTCTCACCCCATCCTGTTTCCCAGAACCCCTCATCCTACCTTGAACTTCTGATAGTGCATCCTGGCGTCTGCCGCCAGAGGGGAATACTCCTTTGCTATCAAGCCCTCCACGCTGAGAAGATTGGTGCTCAGGTGTTTGGCAAGCCACATAGCCTGAAGAAAGGGGAAAAGAACGTTTTTGTGGAAGGAATGACTAAGGAGGACGCCTTTCCGATGCCTGGGTCCTTCCATGTTCTGCCAGGAAGGGCTGCCCACAGGGAAGCGTCATCATTTCTGGCTGGAAGGAGGCCACCAGGGGAGACAAAGCCACAGAATCCCTCCCAGCCAAAGGATTCTGCTTGCCTGCCATTTCTTCTTCAACCAGCCATTGACTCTAAGTGGACCTGGAAAACCTATGCTCGACTGCCCTAGGCCTGCGTTTTCAAGCTCTCTGGACCATGAGTTCTTAACTTGAAAGTTTAAACCAGGAAACAGGGGGACAGGCCCTAAATAGGGGTCACGACACGCACTCCAAGTTCATCCTCTCTTAAAGGTTGGGAGACTCATGTCCGGGCCAAGTCAATGTTCAGTTCACCAATGACCACTCTGTATACTCCTCCAGGGAAGAATACATTGTAAAGAATAACCATACAACCAAATGTTCTTAACGCCAAGATTATACTGATGACTATTTCAGCATCAGGATGGTTCAGAAGGCCCTGGGGGTCCCCCGGGGCAGGTATGAACCTTAATCTCGCTGCTTCTCCTGCTGGGAGGTGTCAGTGACGAGATCAGGAAGCAGCCTGCTGGGATTTTACTATTATCATCTTCCTGGAAAATTAGATTCTGTGTGTTCCACACAGTGGACAGGGGCGGGGCCTGTGAATCTGCCAAAAGAATTGGGGCTGAAACGCCAGCTAGTGCCAGTGGCTGCCAGGTCTCAGGCCTGGGAGTCCGTGGTCTCTGGCAGGGAAATGGAGACTGGGAGGGAAGATTCAGAGAGAGTGAACGCTGACAGCCTGGTCCTGAGGAACCAAGTAGAAACACTACAGAGAGATAGACAGATGGATGAATGGATGGACAGACAAGACAGATGACAGATTAACTGAAGAGCTGGCGAATCTCACTCCAAAAGCAGGGTAGCTGCATGTGGCTTTATGTAAGAACAGCCATCTTGATTCCTTTTCAGAATAAAACAAGGTGCCAGCCGGTCAGAGAAACAGCCTGTGGGCCCAGGAGGAGTGCTGACAGTGATGACATAGTCTTCCACAGTCTACCGATGTTTTGTTTTTTTCGTTGAAGTATACAGTTGACTTACAATGTTGTGTTCATTTCTGGTGTATAGCGAATTGACTCAGATATGCGTAAAAGTCTTTGCCGTTATTGTCGCTCAGTTGCTAAGTCGTGTCTGGCTCTCTGTGCCTCTCACAGACTGCAGCATGCCAGGCTTCCCTGTCCTGCACTCTCTCCGGAGTTTGCTCAAACTCACATCCATTAAGTCGGCGAACCTGGGTCTCCAGGATTGCAAGCAGATTCTTTACTGTCTGAGCTACCAGGGAAGCCCCTTTTCCATTTCAGGTTATTGCAAGACATTGAATATAGTTCCTTGTCCTGTAGAGCAGGACTTTGTTATTTATCATTAACTTATGGTTACCTGATGTTCATTAACCAGGCTTTTTTAAAGAACAAGAAAGAGTTCCATTTCAGATTATTATAATTTGAAGGTGTTTTTTGGCACTTAACAAAGGAGGTGAAAGATTAAAACCGTACAGGGAACGAAGTTTCAGCTTCAGGACAGAGGCTGTCTCCCACGAGGGCAAGACAAAAAGGGAGAAGCAAAGTGGGATGAGGCATCGGCTGTGTCTTGAAAGCTCGACTGTCTTTGAAATGGGGAGAAAACCATGCAAATGTGGCAAAATGACAAGTCCCTGTAAAATCCGGGAATTGGGTACATGAGTCTCTCTGGCGCCGTTTCTCTGCTTTTCTGATTGGTTGACACACTGCACGATTAAAATTTTACTGGTGAACCCAAAGGTTCTATACCAGAAGTCTGCTGTTTGACCCAGACCTTCTCCTTCTGGAAACGAATCCTAAGGGTGGAACGAAGGGTGTGCCAGGATGGTGGACACGTAGCCATGAGAATACCCTGGCAGGCATAACTCACGTGTTCAGTGAATGCTCATCACTGTGTGATTGGGGAAATCTGTTTCTGTCTTTTGTATTTTCTAGGTTTTCTACTACAAACACATGCTGCCTCTTGTAATGAGAAAATAAGTTAGGAAGCAGAAGAGAGAAGAGATGAAAAAAGTCTCAGTTGAAAAGTCACCGAGGTGCAGCCTCAGTCCAGCTTTGCAGGATAAATGAGATATTACCATATTACCACAGTTAATATGATACACTTACTATGGTTGTTTTCCCCGAGGCAGGTGGGCCTAATATTACAATCTTCGGCACTGTGAAATGAAGAGATTTGAATGTCACTGTTCAGTATGACAAAAAAAAAAAAAAAAACCCTCTCGTGTCTGCAGAGCTCTGGGTATATTTATTTCTCTCCTCCCCAGATTTCATTTTCTGGGAGTGATGCGGTCGTTTGTAACCCAGCGGTTCTGAGACGCTCCCACCATAGAACGTATCCTGTGTTTAGAGAGGTAAGTGATCACTGAGATGGTTTATTCTTCTGTCTCCAAGGGGACGTGGACACGGTAACTTGTTTGCCGAACTAATAAATATCCAGAACAACTGGGATTTCAAACACCATAAAGCATTTTAAACAGGGACTTTGTCTCAGGGACACGCTCTCAAATAAAGCTGTATTTTATGTAAATCGACTTTCAAAGGTGGGTTTTTTTTTTTTAAATATTTATGCCTTTTTATTTAGCAAGTTGTATTCCCCATCATGTTACAGAAGGAAATAATAGGGAAAAGCCTGGAGTGTATGAGCCAGATTTATAAAACCCCAGATAGGAAAGGCTTTGTTTTCAAATATGGATATTTCTATGCAAATGGATACCACGGGCTTCACTGTGGCACTCCTGGCTCTGGAAGGTTCCTGGCCCCTGCAGAAGCCCTGAAGACACTCGTGGACTAGGGAGCAGGTACTGGCCATTGGAAAAGAAGGAAAAAAACCCAGCATCTAAAGAAGAGGGCTGGAAAGTGTGCGCTTGGGTCAAAACAAGGGCAACAAGATGTGGTGTGTGGACTCCAAGCTGGTTCCCCCCTGGGTGCCACACTGATGATGTCACCCATCCCCCAACTGCGGGGAGCGAGAAGCATCAGCACCCGGGAAGAAGGAGGGCGGAAGCCGGCCTCTGGCTCCGCCTGTTGGCCTGGCCCCGTCCCACCCCCAGGGACAGGTGAACAGGTGTGCACAACAACCCATGGGGCCCGTTCCTGCCAGGCCTCTGAGAAGGAGCCACATCCATGCAGAGACCTCCTAGTTTGAGAGTGGACACGGAGAAGGAACTGGAGGGTCCGTGTGGCCCGTGAACTCATGATCAGCACACCAGTACCCAGCCGGGCTGCTTGGGTTTGAAGAGACTTTTGCCCCAACTCCACAGCCCTTTCTCATTTTCAGGGGAAATGTTGAGGGCAAGTTCAAGGTAATTCACCGATTCACTCCACAAACACTCATTGAGCACCCCCTCCAAACTTGCATGGGGCTGAGTCTGCTGGGAAGAGCATGGAAGCCACACCAGGTGGGCGAGGTGATTGCTTCGGCGCAGACCTGGGAGGGAGCAGGGCCTCTGCCCAGTCTCTGCAAGGGAGCAGTCTCTCAGAGGACCACGAATGAGGCCGCACACACCGCTGCTGCTGGATTCCTGCGTGTCCCCAGCTGATGGCTTTAGAACAAACACTGTCGCGTCCCTCATTTCTAAACCTGGTCCATTGGCCCCACGGTGTGAAATGTAGGTAACCTGCTCTTTGCGAGCCTGGATTCTGGGCGGGCGATGCGATCAGGGATGAAGGACAGGAGGGTGCCTGCTGGAGGACGCACAGCCGTGCTCCAGCCCAGCAAACCCCTGAACACCCCCTCCCCTCAAAGCCACACTCACCTGGTGGGCCTCCCGCCCTCCACAGCTGCCAGGGTTCTTCTGGCCTTAAGTACCCGTGGACCCCTGTTGAGGGGCCTGACCTCTGCAGGAGCTGGGATGTGCCCTGGGCACCCTAAGAGCTACCTTTGCTGGGGATCCAGGTCACTCAGAAGCCCTGGGCAAGCCTCTCCCTTCATCTTGGACTTCTCGTTCTGATGACGCTCTTCCCATCTTCCTACCTGTCACCTGTCACCTCCCCGACAGGGGTGTCCTCCTCACCTCCCTCCGTTCAACCCCCAGCCCCACTGGGTTCCTCCCCCGGGATTCTCCTGACTGAAGGGTGCTGCTGCCGTGCTAAGTCCCATCCACCTGCTGAGCAGTGGAGAGGGTGTCTCAGCTGCAGGGACCACGTCTCACCTTCCACCCCAGCAGCTAGAACCGCGAGTAACCAAGCACACCGCAGGGCCTCCGATGGCCTGTCCTTGGCCGTCCCCCTCTGGCTGCTGAGTGTCTGGTCGCCTTTGTCACCACCATTCCTACCTTTTTGCAAAGGCACCTTCTGCCAGTCGCCACTCTTGGGTGCAAGCTGCGGGACGTGGACGGGGCTGAGTCGCATAGAGGCAGGTTTATTCACAGCCCAGCATGGCTCAGAGAATCCTGCCCAGGCAGGAGCCAGGCCCAGGGCCACCCACAGGAGCCAGGCCCCAAGGGCAGTCACCGAGGGGTGTGAGGGGGACAACCCTGCTGCCCTGGACACCTGGCCCAGTAGCCTGAGCCCAGAATGCCATTCACACACAGGGCCCACAGGGGCTGCCCTGCCACCACCTGGCCACAGCCACTGTGGGCTCTACAGGCTGCCAGGGAGAGCACCTCCCAGCCATGGGGCGGTGAAGCTCAGGACGCAGGCCCAGGGCAGGCAAGGGATGTTCAGCTGCGGGGCTGGGAGCCAGGACGGAGCTGTATGGCCCAGCCTCTCTCTGGCCTTGGAACCCGGCCAAGGCCTTCCTGGGTGCCCCAACCAGAGGAGAGAAGCAGTGGAAGGTGGGTGAGTCTGGAAATGAGGTGGCTTTGGGAACACCTGATCAGGGCAGATTGGAACTGGGGTACCAGGGGAGGTTGAGGGGAGGCACAGCGTTAGGGCAGCAAGGATGGGGGGTCAAGGGTGGTGGGCCTGGCGTGTTCCAGCAAAGAGCTTGCTCAGACCACGGGGAGGACGCCCACTTGCCAAAGCCAGAGGAAGGCAGCGGTGGGCTGTGGGTCTGGTCTTTGTGCCCGCCACCCTGCTGCCCCTCCAGGGCTCTAACCCCCAGCCTCCGCCATAGCACCCGAGAACCGGGGCAGGACCCAACAAGGCTCAGGGTCTGAGGGACCGAGAAAGGGGGACTGCACCTTGACAACAGCGTTTCAGGAACAAGCGGACTCCCAAGTCATACGCTTGTTTTGACAAAGTTACGAGGCTCCACAGCTGCTGGGGAAAGCCCCCCTCAACCCCAGCCCGCCTTCCGGGCTCCTGTAAGTGGCACCCAAATTGTACACATCTCTGAAAATACTTTAAAAGGGGAACATTCACACTGCCTTTCTCTCCACCTAATTTCTCGCACACATTTATGTGATTAATTTCAGTTTCTTAAAATCTAACACCTTGAAACTCCAGCCCTGCTCATGAGTAATTATTTATAAACAGTGTCATAAAAGGCTGCTTGACTGCCAAGAGTAATCAACTTCTTCAACCCACTTCAAAGGAAATCAAAAAACCTTTCCATCCACAGAGCCTTTTGAGGTTTAACTAGGAGCATGATTTAAAATTCACAAGAAAACCCTTAGGTATTGGAGCTCTAATACACAGCTTTCTTGGACAAACGTTTGATAAAAAACGAAACACACCATTATATACACCATTGCCTGCTTTAATATTGCCCAGGGCTACTGTAAATGCTCACTTTGTACTAAATCTGCTTTTCTCGCAGCGAAGGGGCTGCCAGCCCTGTGTCAACGGCTCCCCCAGCCCCTCACGTGCACACTCAGCGCCAGGAGCCCAGAGGCTTCTGTCCCTCTACACTGGCCACTGGCCATGTCGCCACGCATCACAGGCAACCCCCACCCACCCAACACGCAGGCCAAGGAGGCAGGGGGCTGAGTGCCTGGCTGCAGGTGACATGGACCACTGTAAGGCTGGGAGAAGGCAAGACCGACTGACTCACTAACTCAGGGCCACAGGGATGCTCACTGGACACCAGGGGGCCTCTCCAGGCCCCCGTCCTCTTTTAGAACCATGAGGGTGGGTGCAACTCTTTCCGGCTTTCCTTCTCCTAGAGAAATCCCAGAAGCGTGGTCCTCTCCCATCTTCCTCGTCCTCCCCTCCTTCTCCCGCATCTTTGCTTCACCTGGAGGTGGAGGCCTGGGCGTGGGAGGGACACCAGAGATGCCCTCTCTTCACTTAAGCAGTGGGACTTGAGCCAAAGGGAAAAGATGTGCCCGCGTCCCTCTGAGCTGCCGGCCCAAGGCGGGGGAGTGGGGTTGGAGGGCTGTGGGAACAAGTTGACTCCTCCAACCTGCGGTTCCTGGGATCCAATGACTCGACTCCCTGAGACAGTGTCTGGGCCCAAAGCCTAAGGCTCCAGGCATGGGGGAGGACAGTCAGAAGCCCCCACCCCAGCTCTAGCTGAATGAAGAGGGTCTGAATTCTCCACCCCACTGGAGAGGGACAGAGCGGTGTCACATGGAGAAAGGAGGAAGGGCTCTGCCGAGGGCAGCCTGCGGATAAATGGAAGGGATGCTGAGGAGGTGGGGAGGGGTGGCCCAGGGCACGGGACGGCCGGCGCCCGAGATGAGCGCCCCCCTGACGACAACTGCATCGTGGCTAAAACAGGAAGGTGATGTCTGGATTTCATTCTGGTGAAGCAGTCAGTTCGACGCTGAAAGTCGTAACTGCACAGAGAGGAGCAAGACGAAAGCGTAAAGACGAGTGGTACCTTGGATGTCAGGCTCTTGAAGTTCTGGCGGGGAGACTGGTGAAGCTGTGAGCTTGGCGGCAGGGGCACACACAGCGCGGTACACACGTCCCTGAACAGAACTCTTCAAGCCGGAAGTAGGAAGTACCGCCGCAACCAGACCATTACATACACCCTCCAACGCAGAGTGCAAAGCATTCTTTTCTCAAGTACGGTTTTAGTCCGGAAAACTCTCACCGGGCTTCGCGAAAGCGGATACTTGCCCAGCATCACCTGAAGTCCAGTGGGAACCTCCAGGCCTCGGCGTCCCTTCCACTGACACCACTAGGGACCAGGCTGGGGCTTGGCCACCTCCATCTCAGCGACCAGACATGCCCGTTTTACAGAGGAAACTGAGGCTTTATTTGGCCTTTTACTTTCTTTTGACTGTGCTTTGCTTTATTGATTGGGTGGGGGGCGGCATGAGAGGGGAACACGGGCAGAAGTGCCCCCTGCATCCCTTGGTATCAGAGCTTAGCAACTCCAGCTCCAAACGACATGGGGGCGTGGTGGGGGGTAAGGCTGCAGGAACACCTTCCTCCAGACAACAGAGACCACTTGGCGAGGCGGGGGCAGCGAGTGGGGGTCTGCAGCAGGACCACCAGGAAGCAAGGGGGCTTCTCACCCCCACAGAGCAGCGGAGCTGCCCTCCCTCCCACACCAACCAGACGACCAGATAACCGAGGCCCCTTAGAAGAGTCCCCGCAGGGCAGAGCGGATCAACCCCCAGCCCCGCCACCCCGGCTCGGTCTCCACCTGGGGCACCTCGGCAGCTCACACCCAGTGTAGACGTGCGATTCTGCCTCCCTGGAGGCTCGGGAAAGGAGTGTGGGGTGCTCCAGGCCACATCACGCTGCCAGGCTCGGGCCTCTGAAACAGCGCCTCATTCCCACAGGCTGGGCCTGCCCAGGACCTGAGGGCGGGCCCCCAGAAGAGGCCAGGCGTGCCTGGGAACCCATGGGTTCCGAGTCTCCTCTCTCTCACCATTTTTTTAAAAAACGACTTCACTTCCTTTCTCACGTGAGGCCTCTGCCCCCGCCACGGGCATCTCAGGCCTCTGTCCCTCTCAGCTGCACCACTCGTTTCACTGCTGCACCGGGAGCACCTTCAAAGCAGCTAATGCTCCAGTGAAAGAAACATCAAAGCTCCGGGACACTGGCCTCCCTGACAGCTCACGAGGGACAGCCACACTCCTCCGCTCATGCGCCTCCACTCGGCAAATTGACCGCAGGACAGAGCGCCTCCTCTCCCTCCTCCCTGTCCCGAGTGCCTGCCTTGGGTCTGGCTGGCCTGCATTCACTCGGGCAAGGTTTGGGGGAGCTCTGGAACTCATTAACAGGAGCCCGTAACAAGACCATCAGGAAGAGCCGAGCGCGGCCTGTCTGGGTAGACCAGAAGCCACACTTACACCTGACAAGTGGAGTGATCACAGAGCTTAAACTCATCAGGCGACATCAGCTGGGGCGTGCCAAAGCATTAATAATTGATTCCGTGGGCCATTCGGAGGTTTCCATTTTAATCACTTGGCAAGAGCATTTGTATAAGTTGTGCTCCAGAAGAAATGACGGCATTTTTTTCAATTAACCACCTCCCAAGTGGTCAAAACCTGTCCCCATCCCTGCTCTGACCTCCCTTGTAGGCACAGGAAGGGCAGAGTGGTTCCCAGGAGGCAGAGGGAAGGGACAGCTGGGAACGGGGGAAGGGGGAGGCCCACTCTGGTGCTCACCATAATCGTTGTCTCGTTGCAAGTGATCAATCATGAACGGGATGGGGTCCTCGGGCTGGTGGATCAGGAGCTGCTCCAGCATGTTCTGTGGGCACAGGGCAGACACTCAGGGGGTTGACGCCTGCATGGGCACCCAAGGCCCCTGGCTCCGGTGGCCAAGCAACCTGGCATCGCTATGGATACCAGTTATGGGGCATGATCTCTTCCCTGCCTCCCACCCTAGTGGGTGGCTGCCTCGGTCCCTGGGAGCAGAGGTGTGAGGGACGGGCCACATGGGTTTTGCTGGGGGTGGGGGCACCTGGAAGGAGGCGGAGCTGGAGGGAAGCGCCCTTGACTCAGAGCAAGTAGTCCTGGGGCCCTTGCCCCTCAGCTCCTTTGTGGCCCCCCCCAGACCAGCCTTCTCTCCACCCTTCTCCTGCAGGGCACCCATCCACCCCTCAGAGCCCTTGCAGATGCTGCTCCCTCAGCATCACACACTTTTCCCCATGACGCTCACTAGGTCAATCCTGCGGCACGCTCCTCTGGCCAGCACGCATCCCCTTTATTGCCTCACCCACATCTCAGTGCCCAGCACAACCACAGAAGGGGCCCCACACAGAGCGTGTGCTGGGTGACGTGGCCACTGCCGCTACCTGCATCTGTCCAGTGTGGGACAGGGTATGTACTAGCCAGGTATCTAAAGAGACCGTCTGGCCATTTAACTCTAAAGTAAAACAGCTTCCATGGTTCTAGAACAAAAGGCACAGAAATGAATCAGGTAGCTGAGAGCAGTGCCAGCGCACAAACGAGCAGCCTTCTGCCTTAGGGACGGGCAGGCAGGGGCTGCAGCCCTTTCCGGGCAGACGGAGAACGGCGTAGCAGAGAGAGCACTGAACGGCGAGAAGGCCCAGCCCCGAGCCGCATCTCTCCAGTCCCTTCCCCTCTCCGGGCCTCAGCTTCCACACCTATTAAGACACAGCTGGACACGATCCATGGTGCTGTGGTGCTGGTGAGACTGCGTGAGATGATTCTAGATAGCTCACGGATGAATATTCTAAAATCCACTTTTACACAGCTGCATGTCTAATGTGTATTAGGAAAACCAGTACATCAAATCTTAGGATGAGGTAAAATAAGTTAATTTTTTTTGAGTGGGCTGGTTTAAAGAAATGATGACGTTAAGATGGAAATGTTGTTGGTTACGTGATCTATACCTGTGGTAAAATTTCAGTGTGTGGCGTGTGCGTGTGCTCATGCTCACTGACTCAGCCACAGCCGAGTCTTTGCAACTCCATGGACTGTAGCCCGCCAGGCTCCTCTGTCCATGGAATTTTTCCAGGCAAGGATACTGGAGAGGGTTGCTATTTCCTTCTCCAGAGGATCTTCCCCACCCATGGGTTGAACCTGCATCTCCTGTGGCTCCTGCACTGGCAGGTGGATTCTCTACCACTAAGCCACCTGAGTGAGTGAGTGAGTGAAGTTGCTCAGTCGTGTCTGACTCTTTGAGACCCCATGGACTGTGACCTACCAGGCTGCTGCGTCCATGGGATTTTCCAGGCAAGAATACTGGAGTGGGTTGCCATTTCCACCTGAGAAGCCCCAAATTTCGTAGACTCATACAAAAAAAAAAAAAAGAGTGCTCGTAAAAATGGATGAAATTCAAATAAGGTCTGTAGTCTAGTTAATAGTATTGTGCCCATGTCAGTTTCCTGGTTTTGACAATGAACTACCCTTACGTTAGATGTTATTACCTGGGGAAGCTGGCGGAAGGATACACTAGAATTCTGCGCTACTTGCGTAACTTCCGGTGGGTCCAAAATCATTTTAAAATAAAAATGCTAAAAAATGAAAATGATGAAAAACCATGTAGGTAGCACAGAAATGACTAAGGACTGGAAATAATGGACTAAAAGCTTCCTCAGGCTACCCCTTCCAACAACTGCTATGAGAGACACCAGATTCCCTAAGAGCAGACTAGGGTGCCCCCAGGACTTGTCCGTGTCCTGCCCGCCACACCACTGAGGGCTTAGGACTCAGCTAGCCATCTCCTCTACTCAGATCGGCCACTCGGTTTTAGAAATCTCTCGTGCGCCCTCTATCAGTGAACACTTTCCAAAGGAAAGTATCTTTCCTGTCCGCAGGAAAGATAGAGACGCGGCTTTCTTACTCTGAGCTCTGCTCTGAGCTGTCAGACGCTCAAATAGCCACAGGCATCACTGAGGAGGTGCCTCTGGGGATGGGGAGAGGTCTACCCGGAGGAGCAGACAAATACTCCAGCTTCCCTCTGGCCCTCAGAACCTCTGAGTGGCTGAGAGATCCTCCAGTCCAGTTCCTGAAAGCTTTCACTTCCCCAGGATGCCTGGCTGGGGAAGATCCCCTGGAGAAGGAAATGGCAATCCACTTCAGTATTCTTGCCTGGAAAATCCCATGGAGAGAGGACCCTGGCGGGCTACAGTCCATGGGGTCGCAAGAATCGGATACAACTTAGCGACTAAACCACCACCCTAAGATGCAGAAGAGAAACCTGGAGAACAGGCTAGGGCGTGGCTTTGCCTCAGTTCACACAGGCAGTGGGTCAGTCAGGTCGGGAACTCAGGGTGAGGGCTTAGAAGCTTCCCTGAACTCTTGGCTCTGAGGAGAAAGGGCCGGGTGGGAAAAGCTGCTGTCCACACCACACGGCCGCTGTCCCAGGAGGCGGTCTTTCTCAGAGGATGGAGAGGCCACCTTCAACTCAGACACTCCCCAGCTCAGACACAACACCGCAGCCAGCCTGGGAATGGTCAGCACCCGATGAGTCCCTTGGAAACCACCTCTTGCAACCTGGCGTTTCACAAACAGGGGAAGTGAGAAAAAGGAAGGAACCTCTTCCAGGTCATCGACCTGACTGGGTCGGAGCAAGGGTCCAGTCACGGCCGGGATGGCCTGCCCCCTTTTCCTCCCTCCAGGGCCAGCCGAATAGGGTCAAGGAGCATCTTTCGGTCGAGAGCTTCCTTGGGGGTACGATGACACAGTCGTGTCGGACACCCCAAGTCGGGCGGCCTCGTGGCTAACAGACGTGACCCCTCCCAGATATAGGGTCGCCAGCGCGCAGCCGGATCGCCGCCAAGATGGTCCCCGGCCACCGCCTGGTGTCGCGATGGGTCAGGGCTGCCTGGATCACCTGCATCAACTCGAAGACGTGGTTCGCCTCCCCATACTGGGGCATTTGCGGGGGAATGCGGTGAGGGGCGGTGGTCGCGTCCATGCTGCTTCGCAGCGAGGCCGCTCCCTGGGGACCGCTGTCGCTAGGGCCCCGCGTCATCAGCAGGCGCCACTCCCTGGGGACAGCCGTCGCTAGGGCCTCTGCGTCATCAGCACGTGACGCTCCCTGGGGACCGCCGTTGCCAGGGGCGCCACGCCGCTGCGTCACCAGCACGCTTCGCTCCCGCCCCCGCCTCCGCCCCTGGGGCAAGGCTGGCGCCGGGTCTCCTCAGCCGCATGAAGCAAGTGCTTTCCAGCTCTGGCCTCGCCCCCCGAATCTGCGCGCCTCAGCGGGGAACCCCAGGTCTCCTCCTGCTGCGGCCTCCTGGCTCAGAGGGCCCCCTCCTGTGCTGAGACACCCTACAGTACCCCGAGGACACATCGGCCCGGGAGAGGCGGGAGGCGGATCCTACTTCTGTTTCCGCCAAGGCGCCCCGGCCCAGGCGTTCGGTGCTTCTTGAGCCACCCCAGCTCCGCTCACTGGGCCTCAGTTTCCCTGTCTTTAAAAGAAAGACGCGGGGGTAGATGTGGGGCCGTTCAGTTCAGGCGCTCGGTCGTGTCCGACTCTTTGCGACCCCCATGGGCTGCAGCACGACAGGGCTTCCCTGTCCATCACCAACTCCGGGCCATGTGGGGCAGGGTGTTTGAAAAAGGACGAACTGGTGTGTGCCTCGACCCCCGGCCCAGCGGGCAGCTCCGGCGGCGTGGGCGGGACTGCCACGTGACCCGATTGCTGTGGCAGCGGCGGTAACAATCAGGCCCGCGGCCCCGCCCCTTCTCACCCCTGCTCTCCCCACCCCACCCACCCCTCCTCACAAGCCCCGGGAAGGGCCTCCCCGCCCCTCCCGGGCCCCAGACACCCGCGGAGACTCTCCGGCTTCAGGGCGCTCCATTGAGTGAAGGCCGCTCTAGGACAACCAAGGTTAAAGCAGGCCTGGGGAGGGCCACCCAAGCCCTGATTTGGAAACTGGGGGGCGAGGGGGGTGGTGCTGGAGAATGGAAGGGGGCTGCTGCCGCTGACCCGAGACCGATGGTGTGAGACGCGACGGGGGGAAGGAGGTCTGCGAATGGTGTTCATCCCGGGTGGGGGGTGGGGGGCGGGGGATGGAACGCCTGGTAGCGGCCACCGCACTGAAATGGAAGCTCTAGCTCTTGTCCAGTTGCTCTTCTCAGGAGGAGCTGCCCGTTTTTGAGCTTTACTCTCGACAAAACTATGGGGTCTGTGAACATTATGGAGAGGGAGTATAGCATAGTCAATGCAGACTGCGCAGATTTCAAATCCTGACTCCACTCTCAACTAACAGTGCCAGCCTGCCCTGGGCCTCACTTCCCTCCCCTATGGAGTGGGGATTATGGAAGATTCCATGAGCTAATGTATCAGAAGTATTAGTAACTGATGTGTAGTGAATGCGCAATGCATAGCTGCTACTGTTAGAGATATTATCTCACTGAATCTTTGCACCAACCCTGAGAAATAGGTACCTTTGTTCCATTTTACAGATGAGAAATTGGAGGCTCAGAATGGTGCAAAGCTGTTGGCTGAGCCATTTCCCCTCTCTGGGTCTCTTTCCTCATCAGTTGTCAATCACAGAGCATTAGAATCAATCATAAGAGCCCTTGAGGAGCTTCTAATTCAAACTCCCTCATTTTACAAATGAATAAACTGAGGCTCTTGAGAAATCTGCATGCAGGTCAGGAAGCAACAGTTAGAACTGGACATGGAACAACAGACTGGTTCCAAATAGGAAAAGGAGTACATCAAGGCTGTATATTGTCACCCTGTTTATGTAACTTCTATGCCGAGTACATCATGAGAGGCACTGGGCTGGATGAAGCATAAGCTGGAATCAAGATTGCAGGGAGAAATATCAATAATCTCGGATATGCAGATGACACCACCCTTATGACAGAAAGTGAAGACCTAAAGAGCCTTTTGATGAAAGTGAAAGAGGAGAGAGAAGTTGGCTTTAGCTCAACATTCAGAAAACTAAGATCATGGCATCAAGAGCCTCTTGATGAAAGTGAAAGAGGAGAGAGAAGAAGTTGAGCTTTAGCTCAACATTCAGAAAACTAAGATCATGGCATCCGGTCCCATCACTTCATGACAAATAAATGGGGAAACAGTGGCTGACTTCATTTTTTCTGGGCTCCAAAATCACTGCAGATGGCAACTGCAGCCATGATATTAAAAGATGCTTACTCCTTAGAAGGAAAGTTATGATTAACTTAGACAGCATATTAAAAAACAGAGACGTTCCTTTGCCAACAAAGGTCTATCTAGTCAAGGCTATGGTTTTTCCAGTAGTCATGTATGGATGTGAGTTGGACTATAAAGAAAGCTGAGCACCGAAGAATGGATGCTTTTGAACTGTGGTGTTGGAAAAGACTCTTGAAAGTCCCTTGGACTGCAAGATCCAACCAGTCAATTCTAAAGGAGATCAGTCCTAGGTGTTCACTGGAAGGACTGATGTTGAAGTTGAAACTCCAATACTTTGGCCACCTGATGCAAAGAGCTGACTCATTTGAAAAGACCCTGATGCTGGGAAAGATTGAGGGCAGGAGGAGAAGGGGATGACAGAGGATAAGATGGTTGGATGGCATTGCCAACTCGATGGACATGAGTTTGGGTAAACTCTGGGAGTTGGTGATGAAGAGGGAGGCCTGGTATGCTGCAGTCCATGAGGTTCCAAAGAGTCGGACATGACTGAGCGACTGAACTGAGGCCCAGAAAGGGGAAAATTCTAGGCCAAGGTCACTCATAAATCCAAGGTAGAGCCAGCCTTCTAATGCATATTCACTGGAAGGACTGATGCTGAAGCTCCAATATTTTGGCCACCTGATGCGAAGAGCCAACTCACTGGAAAAGACCCTAATGCTGGGGAAGATTGAAGGCAGAGAAGGGGTGACAGAGGATTGATGGTTGGATGGTGTCATCAATTCAGTGGACGTGAGTTTGAGCAAACTCCAGGAGATAGTGAAGGACATGGAAGCCTGGTATGCTGCAGTCCGTGGGGTCACAGAGTCAGACATAACTGAGCAAACCAACAACAACAGCCAGCCTGGAACTCAGTTTCCTGACTCCTAGCCAAAACCTTCCCAGCAGCCACCAGCCCAGAGACACGGCCTCCAAGGGAAAAGGGCTCTCCCCTCAGAACTGCCTCCTCAAAGCATGCACACCTTGGTAGACTTGTCAAGTCAAATCCAACTGCAGAGACAGCTGGGGAAGAGAAGGAAGCAGCCTCCCTCTGAACAAAGAACACAACCACCAGGCCTGCAATTTGCACTGGGGAGGTTTAGCTTGCTTCCTGGACATTTCTGAAGTGACTTGCCTTTCTCCTCATTTATTTTAAGCCCTAGGCACTTTTCATACCATGATTTAATCTTCTTTAACAGCCTGGGAAAATACAAATCAATTAAAGCTGAAAATCTAGTGGGTAATCACTTTTTCCTTCCTCCTCCCCCAGATCGAGAAGCGCCTGCATCCCCTGCCTTTCATCTAGACTAATTTGACTGCGGTGACTCTTGTTCAAGGGACAGTCACTTTGGGTAGCTTGTTACAGCTCCCCGCACGGCATTCCTGGTGCGCATGTCACAAGTCAATAGGATCAAGAACCAAGTCGGTTTTGCTCTCAGGGGCTCTTGGGGCCACCAGCCGAGGTAGGGCTTTATCCCTGAAGAACTTGGCAAGCCCAGGAGGGCAGCAGAGAGCGGGGTACACTGAATTCTAGTCCTCGTTGCTTTGTGATGGGGAAACGGAACAGTCTCATACAAGTGGAAGCAAGGCATTGGGTCTGGGTAGTGTAGGCCCTTGATATCCACACCTCACCCACCCACCCACCCACCCACCCACCCACCTCCAGCCTCAGTCAATCTGGTATCCGGTGTGTTTCTCTCAGTGGACCCTCACTGAGGTGGGGGCAAGAGGGGAGGTAACCAAGTAAAGATCTCAGGCTCAGTGAAATCGGGCAGAAGTGAGTGAGACATCTGGGTTTGCTCACCAGCTGCCAGACCTCAGCTTTGTTGTCTGTCCTGTGGGAATAACTGTGGTACCTCATTCAAGGGGCTGTGGCGAGCATCTGAGATGAGGCTTGTCCAGGGTTTACCTAGAGCCTCACTGCGTAGCCAGCTGTTACTAGGAGGACTGGGGCGAGCCACATGGGATCTCGGTGAAGGCTGAAGCTCGGCTCCAGTTCGGCCTCCCCTGCACCTGCCTGCCTCCTGCATGTGCCTCTCCTGCAGGCCACGTAGCCCTTCTGGCCACCCCCACCCGTCCCCCTCACTTTCTTTGCTCCTTAATCCATTCACTCACTGTCTGCCTCCCACTCCTGACGTCCCTCCAGGTTAGGAGTCTTGTCTGTTTGGCTGAACGCTGTGTGCCCAGTCCAGCACCCTGCAGGTGTCTGACCCCTGGCAGGCGCTTCAACATGAATGACTGACCGCCTTAGGTGCTCCGCACCTCCTGTGCTAGAAGCTTCCGTGGATGACCTCACAGCTCTGCCCTCACGTGGGGCCTCAGCCTCGCCCTGCCCACAGCCTTCACCCTCTGCCCAGGACCCCACCACCTCTGCTTGCCTGCCTGCCCACCCTCCTCTCCAAAGCCTGCCTTCTTTTCAGAACTTCCTCCCCGAGGAGGCCGAGCCGTCAGCAGCCCCTGCGGCTTTGTGTGTGTGTGTGGGGGGGGGGGGGGCACACGTCATGCTTGCTTTTACCTATCTTGATTGCTGAGTGCCTGGCACCCCCTTACCTTTTGCACCCAGGTAAGTGCCTCCCCCTCCTCGCCCTAGGCCAGGTCCTGGTAGGCCTGCCTCCATGGGGAGGCAACAGAAAACCACTGCAGCCAGCTTGACCGTCATTCCCGCCTGCAGGTAGGGCTGGTTGGGGGGGTGGGCCTTGGCTGGCTATGACAGGTGTCCAACCATGGCCCCCGCGGCAACCCCCAACCCCACTCCCTGCCTGGCTTGGGTTAGGGTTAGCTTCAGCAGAACCAGAACTGGGAGAAAGTTGAGTGGAAGGAGGCCCCACCCAGCATGGCCCTGGGTCAGGCCTGGCCCAGGACGGCGCTGCCAAGAGGGTCCCATGATGTCTGCAGGGCCACTACCCTGGCTGGCGGGGCACAACGGTCGGGCCCCTTCCTGGCGCAGCCCCTTTACAGTGGCAACAGGGCTGCGTTTAGCTCCCAGCCCAGGACAGCAGCAGCTCCCCGGCCTCCTGTCCCCTGCCCTCCCCAGCTCGGGGATTCACCCCTCCTGCCGTGTTGTGGAGGCCACCTGATGGTCTGCTGTCCTCGCATCCCCGATGCCATCTCCTCACCACAGACTTCCTCATTGCCATCCTGCTGTGCTCAGGATGCTGAGGGGAGCCCAGCAGAAAGCAAGCCTCCTCCCTACCTGGGACCTGGTAGCTCGCTTGGAATGCATCCTTCCCTTCCTTGGCGCCCCGCCACCCACGTTCTGGCCTCTTCCACTTGCAGCGTCTCGCTGGGGCCTTGTCTCTGTGCAGCCGAGCCTGGGCTCCACGTGTGCCGGGGCCTCACGGTGCAGGGACAGCGGCTGTGGCACCTTTGAGGATGCTGGTGGTGAGACCTCAGGAAACCCAGGACCTAGGGTGTCTCAGGCACAAGCGTGCTGTGAGACCCAGGGCCTCAGCTTCCCCTGGAAGTTAAGCGGAGTTGACATTCTGAGGTGCCTTCCAGCCCTAACATTTCATAAACCTGTGACCCCGGGCACTGGGCATGTGCTCAAAGTGCCAGGCCTGCCCTGGGGACTGGCAAACCCGAGTTCAGGGCTCCTGCTCCAAGCCCAGAGCCGGTAACTGCACCTCCTCAGACAAGTCGAGAGGGTCCCAGTGCCGACCTCCCCCTGCTTAGCTGGAAAACAATCCCTAGACTTTCCTACCAACTGTAGAGTGGCAGATATTTTAAAGCAGTTGGGTCCCAGCTGATGAAATAGATTTTACACGCTGTGACCCATGGGAGGCCATGTGTATGTGTGTGTGATAGATACCCACAATCTGGAGAAACTGAGGCCATACTGTGTCCCAGAGTGAGTGAGTGAGTGAGTGAGTGAGAGTGTGTGTGTGTGGTAGACACCCAGTCTTCTGGAGAAACTGACGCCTGGACTGTGTCCCAGAGTGTGTGTGTGTGTGTGTGTGTGTGAGATAAACACCTACAATCTGGAGAAACTAAGGGTTGGACTGTGTCCCGGAGTGTGAGTGTGTGTGTGTGAGTGTGTGTGTGAGTGTGTGTGTGTGTGAGAGTGTGAGAGTGTGTGAGTGTGAGTGTGTGAGAGTGTGAGTGTGTGTTGTGTGTGTGTGTGTGTGTGAGAGAGAGAGAGAGAGAGAGAGAGAGACCCACAATCTGGAGAAACTGAGGCCCAGAGAAACTCTTGTCTACAGTTAAGGGAAGGAAGTCTTGTTTGCAGCAAAGACCGTGTCCCTGGAGGGTAATGGGGCTTGGGCCGGGTTTGAGTCAAGCCTGGTTGTGTCCCTGACAGCTGGCCAGGTTCTTGGGCAGGTGCACAGCCTCCCAGGGCCTCGCCTCCCTCTCTGCAACATGGGGATGAAGACTGTGTCCGTTCCCAGGGCTGTGGGAAGCTGCTCAGCGCCCTGGGACCTCAGGACTCTCCTCTTCCTCTGCACAGCTTCCTCCGTGCCCCGGTGAGCACGTAGAATGATGAATGAGGTGAAAGAGTCCCTGCGGAGCGTGGAGCAGAAGTACAAGATCTTCCAGCAGCAGCAATTCACCTTCATCGGGGCCCTGGAGCACTGCAGGGAGAATGCCCACGACAAGATCCGGCCCATCTCCAGCATCGGACAGGTAGGCACTGGCGGGCAGGCGGGGCCAGGCCTCGACCCCTTGCTGGAAAAGCTGGGGAAACCAAGGCCCAGAGAGGGCCAGCGTGTGGGTGCAGGTCAGGTCTCAGATCCTAACTGTGGAACAAGCCAGGCACTCATTCCCTCAACAACTACGTGAGAAAGCGGCTGAAAGCGGAGGCTGGAGACACCGCTGGGCCAGGGTTTAAGTCCTGGCTTTGCCACATGCCACCTCTGTGACCTCCGGCTGGTTTTAACTAAAAATGTACAAAGAGCAGCACGTACCTCCCAGGGCTGCTGGTAGACTTCATGAGCTCATCTGGAAGCCCACGCCCCCAGCATCTGGCAGCGCCCTTCATCCCAGGCCCTAGGGCTCAAAACAGGGATATGAGGTGAACAGATAGATGTACATGGTCCCAGCCACTGGATCCCCCTGGGATTGAGAAATTGTGACCCGCCAAGCACACATTGCCAAGTCACATTTGCAAATGATTTCATTTAACCGGAGTCTCCTCTTTGTGTGAGCTGCCGTCCAAGTTTGCCCTGCCAAACGTGGAGGTCTCAAGACTGAAGCAGCCTTCCAGGAAGCCAGGTGCCTGAGAAGCACAGCTCTAGATGGATCTCTCTCCCACTGAAGAGATGCCACCTGCTAGGGAGTGGGGACCAGGCTCAGAACTGCTTAGGAGAAGCACACGGGGCCACAGAGAACAACCCTGGCCTGGCAGTATCCTCAAAAAAAAAAAAAAAACTTTTTAATTTTTGTGAAAATTTCTCCCAGTTTAACTCGAAATTTTAAAAACCTGTAGAAAAACACCCATATAACCTTCACCCAGATACGCCAGTTTGTTTACTATTTAGCCACGTTTATGCACACCCTGCAGTAGTAGATATAATGAATGGTTTGCCTTGGAGACGAACAGAGATCATTGTGTCGTGTTTGAGATTGCATCCAAGTACTGAGAGTCCGAAATGCAGTACTTGGATGCAATCTCAAACACGACACATTGACCTCTGTTCGTCTCCAAGGCAAACCATTCAATATCACAGTAATCCAAGTCTATGCCCCAACCAGTAACGCTGAAGAAGCTGAAGTTGAATGGTTCTATGAAGACCTACAAGACCTTTTAGAACTAACACCCAAAAAAGATGTCCTTTTCATGATAGGGGACTGGAATGCAAAAGTAGGAAGTCAAGAAACACCTGGAGTAACAGGCAAATTTGGCCTTGGAATGTGGAATGAAGCAGGGCAAAGACTAATAGAGTTTTGCCAAGAAAATGCACTGGTCATAGCAAACACCCTCTTCCAACAACACAAGAGAAGACTCTACATATGGACATCACCAGATGGTCAACAATGAAATCAGACTGATTATATTCTTTGCAGCCAAAGATGGAGAAGTTCTATATAGTCAGCAAAAACAAGATCGGGAGCTGACGGTGGCCCAGATCATGAGCTCTCCTTATTGCCAAATTCACACTTAAATTGAAGAAAGTAGGGAAAACCACTAGACCATTCAGGTATGACCTAAATCAAATCCCTTATGATTATATAGTGGAAGAGAGAAATAGATTGAAGGGCCTAGATCTGATAGACAGAGTGCCTGATGAACTATGGACTGAGGTTCATGACATTGTGCAGGAGACAGGGATCAAGACCATCCCCATGGAAAAGAAATGCAAAAAAGCAAAGTGGCTGTCTGGGGAGGCCTTACAAATAGCTGTGAAAAGAAGAGAGGCAAAAAAACAAAGGAGAAAAGGAAAGATATAAGCATCTGAATGCAGAGTTCCAAATAGCAAGAAGAGATAAGAAAGCCTTCTTCAGCAATCAATGCAAAGAAATAGAGGAAAACAATAGAACGGGAAACACTAAAAATCTCTTCAAGAAAATTAGAGATACCAAGGGAACATTTCATGCAAAGATGGGCTTGATAAAGGACAGAAATGGTATGGACCTAACAGAAGCAGAAGATATTAAGAAGAGGTGGCAAGAATACACAGAAGAACTGTACAAAAAAGATCTTCACGATCCAGATAATCACGATGGTGTGATCACTTATCTAGAGCCAGACATCCTGGAATGTGAAGTCAAGTGGGCCTTAGAAAGCATCACTACGAACAAAGCTAGTGGAGGTGATAGAATACCAGTGGAGCTATTTCAAATTCTGAAAGATGATGCTGTTAAAGTGCTGCACTCAATATGCCAGCAAATTTGGAAGACTCAGTAGTGGCCACAGGACTGGAAAAGGTCAGTTTTCATTCCAATCCCAAAGAAAGGCAATGCCAAAGAATGCTCAAACTACTGCACAATTGCACTCATCTCACATGCTGGTAAAGTAATGCTCAAAATTCTCCAAGCCAGGCTTCAGCAATACGTGAACCGTGACCTTCCAGATGTTCAAGCTGGTTTTAGAAAAGGCAGAGGAACCAGAGATCAAATTGCCAACATCCGCTGGATCATGGAAAAAGCAAGAGAGTTCCAGAAAAACATCTATTTCTGCTTTATTGACTATGCCAAAACCTTTGACTGTGTGGATCACAATAAACTGTGGACAATTCTGAAAGAGATGGGAATACCAGACCACATGACCTGCCTCTTGAGAAATGTGTATGCAGGTCAGGATGCAACAGTTAGAATGGGACATGGAACAACAGACTGGTTCCAAATAGGAAAAGGAGTACGTCAAGGCTGTATATTGTCACCCTGCTTATTTAACTTCTGTGCAGAGTGCATCATGAGAAACGCTGGGCTGGAAGAAGCACAAGCTGGAATCAAGATTTCTGGGAGAAGTATCAATAACCTCAGATATGCAGATGACATCACCCTTATGGCAGAAAGTGAAGAGGAACTAAAAAGCCTCTTGATGAAAGTGGAGAGTGAAAAAGTTGGCTTAAAGCTCAACATTCAGAAAACGAAGATCATGGCATTTGTTCCCATCACTTTATGGCAAATAGATGGGGAAACAATGGCTGACTTTGTTTTGGGGGCCTCCAAAATCATTGCAGATGGTGACTGCAGCCATGAAATTAAAAGACACTTACTCCTTGGAAGAAAAGTTATGACCAACCTAGATAGCATATTCAAAAGCAGAGACACTACTTTGCCGACTAAGGTCCATCTAGTCAAGGCTATGGTTTTTCCAGTGGTCACATATGGATGTGAGAGTTGGACTGTGAACAAGGCTGAGTGCTGAAGAATTGACGCTTTTGAACTGTGGTGTTGGAGAAGACTCTTGAGAGTCCCTTGGACTGCAAGGAGATCCAACCAGTCCATTCTAAAGGAGATCAGCCCCGGGATTTCTTTGGAAGGAATGATGCTAAAGCTGAAACTCCAGTACTTTGGCCACTTCATGCGAAGAGTTGACTCATTGGAAAAGACTGATGCTGGGAGGGACTGGAGGCAGGAGAAGGGGACGACAGAGGATGAGATGGCTGGATGGCATCACGGACTCGATGGACGTGAGTCTGAGTGAACTCCGGGAGTTAGTGATGGACAGGGAGGCCTGGCATGCTGCGATTCATGGGGTCGCAAAGAGTCGGACACGACTGAGCAACTGAACTGAACTGATGCACGCCCTCCTCCCTCTGAACTGTTTGAAAGTAAACTGGCTGCATCCTCGTCAGCCTGTCCCTCAAAGGCTCAGCCTTCCACAGGCATGGACAGGTGTTTAGTATCAGGAAGGAGCACCTGAGATGCCCCGCCTCTGCTCAGAATCGCCATCAGGGCTTTGTGACCCCAGTGTGCTCCTTCTTGCCTTTAGGTTCAAGAATGCTTTTGGTGAATAACGGCCCCACCTGTGTTGACTCTCAACCCTGCCCCTGCCCTTCCTGGCCCAGGGTATCGGAAGTGACCGCCTGCCCTGCACCCTGCATGCAGTGTCCCCCAGGTAGCCCAGTAACACCGCTCTGTTGTAGTTACGCCACAGTGCAGGCTCGTCCCTACCCCGGATACTGGGGCAGGTGTGCATGGTGTATAGGCAGAGACTGTGGGTGTCAAAAGCCTCTTCCCCTACACAAAGCTGTTGTCCTTGGGAAGGACCACTTGAGATCATTGGGGAAAGACATCCCCTAGTGACAAGAAGGCAGCTGGGAGCGGCAGGAAAACCTAGGTTTAGACTTACAATTTTCTGGGAACTGGAGGAGGTGGGAAACACCCCCTTCCAGCAGATCACTGAGGGTAGGACCACATGGAATGCGTCAGTTAATCCTGCCCAGACTGGAGTCCCCTCCTCCTGTGCCCATGTGGATCTCAGACCCAGACTGACTGGGTGTCCAGATGTGGGATGTCCTGAGCTGGAAAGGCCCCCAGGGTCTCCAGGGAAATGAGTTGAAATTAGATCAGCTGCATCACTGTCCTTAGCCTCTTTTGTGGCTTAAGAAAAACTTCAGTTCAGTTCAGTCACTCAGTTGTGTCCGACTCTTTGCGACCCCATGGACTGCAGCACGCCAGGCCTCCCTGTCCATCACCAACTCCCAGAGCCTGCTCAAACTCATGTCCATTGAGTTGGTGATGAAAAACTTCCCTTCCACTAAAACACATTCACATGGAAGCTTTAGTTGTAGTATTTTTTATATTGATTTTTACTTGGCTCCATTTATTTACGTGGGTCTTAGTTGCAGCATGTGAACTTAGTTGCAGCATGTGGGTCTTGGTCCCTGACCAGGGATGGAACCCGGGCCTTCTGCACTGGGAGCAGGGTCTTAGCCACTGGACCACCAGGGAAGTCCGTTTTTAGTAATCAAGTTCTCCATTCTCCTGGAGTTGACTTTGTCTGTGGCATGAGGCGGAGGCTACATTTCTTTCCTCATACGGGCCACTGTTTTCCCAGCTCTACTTACTGACTTGTCCCTCCTTTCTCTGCCCCTGGAAACGTAGGACAACAAGACTGCAACAGATTCTAGTTTGCTCTGTGGACTGAGTGGCCCAGCCCAGCAATTCTCAAAGTGGGTGGGACCTCAGCATCAAGAGTCAGGGACCAGCCCCCTGTACTTCAGGTGTTGGCTCAGCTGCCTGGGTCTGGTGAGAGGTCTGGGCTCAGAGCCCTGGAGCTAGGGTGACTCAGCTTCACCACTGCAGTGGTACCTGAGCAGGTATTTCACCTCTCTGAGCCTTATAATCATCTGTAAAATGAGGACTGAAAAAGGGGACCTGGAAGGTGGCATTCGAGCGAGGGCTGAGTGAGACGGAGCCCGCGGAGCCTTCTGCATGGGGCCCAGGACACTTCACAACATTCGCAGTCTATAGGCCTGTAGACCCAGGAGGGCGGGAGGACCAGGGCAGGTGCTCGCGGGCCCTGGGCACTCACGCCCGGCGGGCCCGTGCAGGTGCAGAGCTACATGGAGCACCACTGCAGCAACTCCACAGACCGGCGCATCCTGCTCATGTTCCTGGACATCTGCTCAGAGCTCAGCAAGCTCTGCCAGCACTTCGAGGCCCTGCACGCTGGCACCCCTGTCACCAACAACCTCCTCGAGAAATGCAAGACCCTCGTGAGCCAAAGCAATGACCTGAGCAGCCTGCAAGCCAAGTAAGACCCTCCTGGTCCCCTCAGGGGTCTCCGCACGTACATGTGGGAGGGGCCGAGGTGGGGATGGGAGAGGACCAGACCTAGATGAAGTGAGTCCTGGGGCTACTGTCCAGAGGTCCCCAGCTGGAAAATCCTAGGCCCCTTGGTTCACCCGAGTGACTCTGACCTGACAAATCATTTACTGAAAATGAGGGGCTCTGAGGCCGAGACCTAGCAAAATGCAAACCCTCTGGCTGGAGGCAGCACCGGGCCAGAAGCAGGGCTCACAGAGCAGTTGTTCCCAGGAGCCCCACAAAGAAGAGGGACATCAGGAGCCTGATCCCACGGGCGTTAGCTACTGGGTTCCCTCATTCTGAGCCCTGGGGGATCGATCCACAGCATGCAGTACCAGATTCCGGAGCAAGCTGTTTAGGTATAAGGGTGAGCAGAGTCAAAGGGTACGCGGCGCGCCTAGGGCGATGACAGCAGGTTTCCTCAGCCCCTGTCCAGCTCTCTGCCAACCACAGGCCAAGGGATCTCTGCTCCCACCCTTCACACTGGGACCCCTGGGGGCTCTGGGGCCCCAAACCTGCTGAGCCACCACCATGCCTGGCATGGAGAGCTTGGCCTGGCCGGGTGCACAGCTCTAAAACCTCCCCAAGGGTTGTGCAGCGGGGGCAGCCTCAGGAAAAAACCCTGCCCAGCACACCAGTCCCCGGAGCAGGGCTCACCTAGCCCTTCCCGCTGCCCTGCAGATACCCCCACGACGTGGTGAACCACCTCAGCTGTGACGAGGCCCGGAACCACTATGGAGGTGTGGTCAGTCTCATCCCCATCATCCTAGACCTGATGAAAGAGTGGGTCGCCCACTCGGAAAAGCTGCCCCGCAAAGCGCTGCAGCAAGTGAGTGAGCCCCAGGCAGCCACGCGGGCCACCGCACACGTTCCCCAGGCCTCAGGCACCAAGCCCCAGCTTCGGAAACAAAATTGTGGGCAACTGATACAGAACGTCCCCAAACCTGGGGGGAAAGACCAAGGAAGTTCAAAACCGCCCTGGAGACCACCTGGTGGGAAGCTGTAACTCAGAGCTGGGGGAGCCCGCCCGACCCCAGCCCTGCCCCACCCCATCATGCTCCCTCCCATCCCATCCTGCGGGGCACCCTGTAACTAAGCCTGGTTTCCACCAGCTGATCCATCTGTACAGGTGCTCACCACCCTCGCCACTTACTAATCCCTGGGGGCCGCCCCACCGACAACCTACAAACTCTTTCCCTCTAGCGCTTTAACCTCTAACTTTCCTTCGCCTCCGAGTGTCAGGCCCTGTGCCCAGGAGGAGCACCCCCATTTACATTGCCGCTGGTGGGTTCAGGGGAGGAGGGTGGGCCCCTGGAAGGGCTGGGGCGCTGACCCTCCCACCCAGGCCCAGCTGCACAGCCGGAGGAGACCGCGCGGCTCCCTTCTGGCCGCGGGACAGCTGCTCCGGCCTGAGGATGCTCGATGGGGTCAGGCCTCTGGACCAAAGGGGAACAAGCCGCCCAGCCTCTCCTTTCGAGAGAGACGGGGAGAAGCCAGAAGAACTGCCAGTGTGGCTCCTGCAGGACGGTCGCCTGGTCCTCACGACCTAACTGCAGCCCAGACGCTGGGACTGTGGCGTTGGTGCTGAGCCTGCCAGAGGTGCTGTCTCACTGTTGGTTTTTCCCTTCACAGGGGGCGACTTAGCTTCTGTATTCTTGCTTCCTCGGGGGCGACAGTCAAGAATAAAAACGTGTTCTGGCACCTCTCTGCCTGGCCGGCTTTCCTGGCACTTACCCCTTAGAGAAAGTGACACTCACTCCGAGACACCAGAGGATGCTGGGCAGGAGCCCCACGAGCGGAACTGCTGGCAAAGCTGCCCATGTGCAGGGGACACACCTGCCCCTGCTCCCTAGAGGCTCAGGCCAGAGGCCCACAGCAGGCCAGCCCAGTAACTCTTTGCAGAGTTAGAGGCCTACTCAGACAAGAACATCTAAATTTTCCAGACAACACTTAAAAGTGCCACCTCAAAGTCTCGTCCCAAAGTAGCTGCTTCCTCCATTCTAATGGGCAGAGCACACCGATTTCCAGGGCAGCTGGGCAGAGGTGAGCCGTGGAAACCCGCACTACACACAGGGGTCTTCACCTCCGCTCCTTCCCTGGTCAGGCCAGGGTGCAGCCAACCCCTTAAAGGCAGTTTAGACCACCTTCCTCCAAATGCCTGATGGGGAGGGCAGGCCGTGGATGCGGGCGGCCCCTTCCCCTTGGCACACTCGCATGACACATTCAGCAAGGCTTGACAACTTCAGTGTCGTTTGGGCTCAACTGTAAGGACTGTATGCAACCCTGTGTGCCAGCCAACCCCTAGGCAGGCAGGCAGATACCAAGGCCGGTATGCTACAGATGACTGCAGTCACCCCTCCTATACCACCACCACACACTCTGGGGAGAGGGCACGAATCTGAGACAGACACAGGTAGAATCTGAGGCTCTGCCAGAACAAAAGGTCTTTCTTGCAGGGACTAAAGTCTGATTCCACCTGTCAGCATCCTTCTAGCACCTGGGGTAAATAACCAAGCAGTCCAGACCCGGAGCCAGTTCCCACTCAGCCTAGAAACCCCTCAGAGGCCAACATGAGCCACTTCATGTCAACACAGCAGAGTAGTGCAAAACAATAAATTTTTATTTGTTCACAGTTAAACACAAGCAACTGCCTTGACATTTTTGAACATTCTGAGAAGGACGGCAAACCCTTTTGATTCAGATTCCCATTCACTACGATTGTACCATTTTTCTCTTGCAGTTCACGTGTTGGCATCTGATGTGGACTGTTTGACATGCTCTTAAGATCGAGATGGGAAGGTGGAAACCTTTTGACAAAAGATGACTTTCTTAAATTTAGCTAAAAGCAGTCAGCCAAAAAAAAAAATCTGTTTTTCACTGATGGGACCCCCTTTAAACTGCAAGGTAGCCACGTGTGGTTGATCCATGATTGAGTTACAAAACTAGATTATGTCTTAGCAAAATCTGTTCCTCCGTAATATATTTATGGTCCATAGAAGTCTTCTGAAAAGTGACCACTGATTTTTCCTAGTGCAAAATGCCTGGCTGCCTCTTCGATAAGCCAAAGTCTGTGCTGCTGAGAACAGCGCCGTACCCTCCTGTACAAACACTGTATGGAGGTGGGGAAACGGGGAGGAGTTGGTCTGGGAAGGTGGGGTGGGGTTTCCTCTAAAAGATCTATTCCAAGTTCAACTAGTCTACTTATCCCCGAGGATGGACAGTTTGGTGGCACTGGGATGGGAAGGGGAAGAGAAAGCTCCTCTGCCTTCGTGAACTCGTTTCAAGGCCAAAAGCCATCGCGGGCACAGACGCTCAACTATCCCCCACAGGCTCCCCTCGCAGCTGCTACAGCCATTCATTCTCCTCTCAGGTCGGCGCATACAGACTGCAAGACAGCATGGAGAAGACGGAAAGGCGCCCCCCTACACACACACCTCTGGGGAACGTCAGTCACAGACGGGGGAACGAGCCGTGTGGGGGTGGGGGTCAAGCAGCAGCTCAGGGACCAGGCTAGAGAACAGCTTAATCAAGTGCCACCAAGTCCTCTGCTGCCACCTGGGGGTGGGGGGGTGGGGGCACGTGTCAGAGAACTCTGGACGTAAACAGATACACACACACCTTCCCACGCTCACTGCTGGTCAGTTTTAAAGCACGCACCTCCAACAGGGCGATTTCCCATAGTGAGACGTGCTGATTCAGGTCATTTCACATGAGACACACACTTCTGGGTGGGCTCCCAGGGGCCACTCTGAGGACAGGGCTGGCCTCTCGGAGAATATCCGCACAAGGCAGGCCACGGCCCACAGCAGCCCCGGACTGTTTTCAAATCCCTCCTTAGACCCATCCACACTTTCTACCGCATCTTATTGCTTTTGGTCAGAAACCCGCATCTTCGTGCAGCATTTCTTTTCACTTGTTCTTCGGTTCTTTCTTTCCGGCCTCAAGCAGCATATGCTAGTATCTGGTGAGGATTCACACTGGCCAGTCATGGCACTCCTGTCATTTCTCTACATAGAAACACTCAGTTTTAATTAACTGTGAGTGTGAACCTCTGTGGTCTCCAGACACCCTCTCTCATCCTCATGATCATTTATCCTCTTCTGCAAAACTACTAAGAGTTTTATCTTTCTCAACCAAAACACTGGAAACTACACGCCACGTGCTGCCTTAAATAGAGATGGCCCAACTCTGGACTTCTGTTCTCCCCTGTCCTGGTTTTGCCCTGCGGGGGTGCAGACCTCTGCAGCTGTCAGTGGCTTCTGGGACCTCTTTTAACAATCTTTCAAGAGTAAGAGTTTGGACTATCTCCCTCGAAATACAGTACACATATCCTGGCTCACAAAGTAGCTTATCTGTCATTTCTCTCCACTCACAGAGCCTAGGAAGAACCTCCAGCAGCAGCAGCGTATTCCCAAAGGTTAGGCAGTTTTCGCTCCTGCAAAACTGCTGACAAACCTAGGGAGGTCACATCCACCTACCCGCCTCATGTGGAGAGTCCCTGCGCTCATCTCCAAGGAAACTTCTGTCCCAAGAAATGATCTCTATCTCCTAACCTGGGATTTCAGTTACTTTTCTGGTATTTCTTCCAACTCCACAGTAACATCTCACAGACTTGTAGCAGAATCTTGCCACAAGGGTTTTTTTTTTTTTTTTAATTCATGAAAGTTCTGTCTGATAGAGATCCATGTGCTTCTATACCGGGGATAGGTTCAGGAGCTCGTTTTCTCTATAGAGACCATGCTATCACCTTCCTCCCTCTCCCCACTCCCCCCGCCCCAAACACCCACACATCCCCCCCTCCCGTGATTCTGTAGTGCTCCCTTTTAAAACATTTCATGCTCCCAAGAAGCAGACCTCAGTCATCCCAGGGTCTGTGCTGACCCTGGTTAGCGTCAGGTGGACATCAGGTTACGGACACTGGCCAAACAACTCAGGCAGGTAGGCCTGCTCCGGGTGACTCTGGTGGAGATTAACCCTAATGCCTGTGAACACCACACTGCTTCATCAGTCTCAGGACAGGCTCAACCTGGCAGCGTCAGTTCCCCGGCCTTTGCCCTGGCGGTCCCTGGACCTAAATTCTCTCTTGGGAGTTCCACTACCACTGTCCCCTTTCCATCCTTACAAACACACACTCACTGGCAGCCTAATCGACCAACCCGCTGACTCTCAGCAGGTCTATGATTTTGAAAATCAAACTTTATCGTCATCTCAAGTCCTTTGGAAGATGAAAGCCTACATTTTCAGGCTGGGTAACTTCCTCATGATCCCAGGCCTCCGTCCCCAACCTTGGCTGCATACAACCCACGGCCTCCAAGAGCCCAGAGGAAGTCAAGTACAGCTGCTCAGGGCCAGCCGTTCTTGGAAAGTTGAGCACACGGACGCCCCAGCTGGAGGTGTGTACCAAGGGCCCTCCTGTCTGGGTCCCAGTCCACTGCACCCCACAGCTTCCTCCTTCCCTGTATTTTTATAATCTGCCCATTAAAAAATTTTTTTTTCTTTTCTTTACACTGGCCTCCTTGCTTTTGCCAGTGAGGATAAAGGCTGTAAGTGCCTGGTATCTTTGTTCTGTGGCAGGGATCTCCTGGGCCTGGGGAGAGGATGAACATTTAGAACCACGTTTAGCAGTTAATCTTGTAACATTTTTTTCTTTCCTGTATTTGTTCATGCCTGCCTTTCCTAAATAAAGTGGGACTAGGAAACCAGCATGCGTGCATTCCTAAGCTCTCCTCTGCAAACAGCTGAGTTAGATGTGCAGCACTGTTAGCACTCCAGTCGGCATCCTGCAGCAACCGCGGAGCCGGCTGGGCCAGGCTGAGCGCGCTTGGGCACCCCTCCCTCAGGCTGGGGTCGGTCAGTCAGTCACACCCGAACACTCCGTCCCAAGGAGGGCTGCTGCCTGCACAGCCACAGGGACAAGGAGACTGACTCTCCAGCTCCCTTTGGTTAGGATGCTAAGAACTCTCTCCACGCTTTAAAAAAAGAGACCATCACCCTCATGTGCCAGAAGCGTCCACACGCACTGAAGTTCCGTACCATTACAGCGTGCTGTTTCCCTCTTCATGGATGAACCCTTCTACACTTTGAACTGAGAGAGAGACACGCCAAGGTCGTTGGCTCTTTACTACCAGCCTCTCCCTGCCCAGGCCTCAGCTGGAAACCCAGGCAACAATCCTTATTAGGCTTCTAGCGTTTATTTCAGGAGCAATTGCTGGGTTCGGCTTCTGTCAGCCCCCGTATTCTGACTGCTATCACCTCTCTCAAGCGCATGCACCCAGGCCCTGTGGGTCCAGGACATCAGCCTTTGTCAACCCTCTCCAGGACTCTGTCTTAATGCTCTGCCATGACCAACTCACGCCGGGGGTGGGGGAGCAGCACCCAGCTCCCTGCAGGGTCAGCCCCTGAAGGCAGGAACTGGAGTGAAAAGCTGATACCTGTAGAATCTCCTACAGTGAGGCAACTCTCACAGCCTGAGGAATGACGGCCAGAAACTCGGGAGAAGCTCTTTGGACCTTCAGAGGCTTCCTGTGGCAGGAGGCCAGCAGCACTCCGCCTGCAGGGGGTGTCCACACACACAGCACCTTCCTGCTCAGGGCGCTGCTTAAGTCACTGGCCTCTCTCATGCAGGGCCCAGGCCTGACCGCCCCCACCCCAGCCTCCGCACAGAACAGTACCAGCTTTCAAGCAAACGCCACGTAAACAAGAGGTAGTGGGGCAGGGGGACAGAGCGTGCCACACGGGGAGCACAGTCTCCACAGGGCCAGCTCCAGACTGTTCCAACAACAGACCTTTGTTCACACAGAACTTTCTAGGAAGCTTATCAGAACCGCCAAAAGAACTTGAGAGAATGAACCATTGTTTTTTGAGCTCTGCGGCTTTAGATGCTGGACTTTAAAACCAAAAGCAGTGACAACATCTCATAAAAGCTCTCATGTCAAGATGCTCAGCTTTGCACGCCACGTCCTCCTGGAAAGGGACAGGACTGGACTTACCTGCAACGCCACCAGTGACCTAGGCTCACAGGGAGCCTGCCCAGTGAACTGAACTTCAGGAAAGGTGTGGGTGGTGTGTCAGACTCCAGGGTTCAATTTGGCCTCATATTGCACAGGTTCAAAGGACGCAACCATTTGGGGGTGGGGCGGGAAAGGAAGGAAATAAAGCTAGTGAGGAACGCACCCTGGCCCTCGGGCTAGTACACACTGCCAGGTAAATGGAAGAGAGGGTTTGGGGTGGCCGATGGGAAAGTGAAGAGGCGCTGCAATGCCAGATCCGAAAACCGTTCTGCATTCAGTCAACTGTCAAAGGACCCCCATCCCATTTCCTCTGCGGGAGCTCGCCCCTCAAGCCCTGGAAACAGGAAAGCTCTGAATCGGGCACTCACACCTCCTGTCTAGGCCAGCGACACACGAGTTAACACTGACGGCCAGCATCCCTAGCTGTGCTCAAGCTGGGCCTCGTTGTAGTCCATGATGCAGAGCTGGCCCACGCTGTCCGGCTTTGGGGCAGGCGGCAGCGGGCCATCGAGGGCCGAGGGGGGCCTGGCTTCCACACCCGAGTCTTTGCCCAGCTCTGTCTTTAGGGTCTCGGAAAGGCTGCCGACAGTCAGGCCGTCCTCGTCGCACTGGCTCTCGCTCTTGTTACGAAACAGCTCTCGCGCCTTCATGCCCAAGAAGCTCTCTGAACTGGGAAGCGAGCCCACCGTCGTGGGAGTGCCGGAAGTGGGCTCACCCACCACCGTCTCCCATCGACTGCTGAACGGGCCCGCCCTGGGGTTGGGGGGCTTCTCCGGGGTGGAGAGCTCGCTGCTGCTGCTGCCGCCACCTCTGCCACCGCCACTGCCCCGGGCACCGCCGGGCCTCGGGGGCTTGGTCTCACCATTATGGCCGGGGGCCTCTTCGTTGTGCCCTGTCACCGAATCCGAGCAGCCATCCTGACAGTAGTCAAGCCTGTAAGAAATCCGAGGGGGAGGAAGGGGTTGGTGGCTGTGGCGTCCAACCACTCCAACCCCACTGGGGAGGCACGGGGTTACAGTGACATGTGCTCACGCCGATGGGGAACTCCACTGGCCTGCTCTGTGTCCTAGAACAGGGCACACACACGCGAGAGCGCATGAACATCAGATGGCGATCTTAAACAGAAATGCTCCCTGGGACCATTACTGAGCAACTCGGGGCCCAGGAAAAGGAGCAGAGAGGACAGCTGGGCCCTCAGGGATGCAGCTCAGAGCTCGTCAGGCTGGAGCCTGCTCTGTCGGTCTGCGCAGCCTCCCAACAAGGCCACGGCTGCCGGCTCGCAATTCCTACCTTTCTTCTGCTGCTTCAGCTGCTTCTGGTTTTTGCTCTTCAAGTTTTTTCAGGAGGCCATCCTTCTCCAACTTGCCGTATAAATCTAAGATCTTCAATTCAAACATCTGGGTGATCCTCTTTTGGGCCTCATACCTGCTCTCTGCAGCCTGTAGCTGTCCTCTGAAAGACAAGGACCCCGCCACCAGAGTGTAGGAGGTTCTACCCGATAAACGCATCGCAGCAGGAGCCTCCCCGCCGCAGTTACCTTGCCTGGAGCTTGACATCCTCTAGGTACTTTTTTTGTTCTAAAAGAAGGTGGTCTTTCTGAGCCAGATGAGATTCCAGTTCCAAAATCCGCTTCTGACAGGTATCAAGCCTCTGATTCTGCTGGAGGACGTGGCTTCTGTTTTTTTCTAGCTCTTTCCGATATGCAGCCTTCATCATTTCTACTTCCTTAAAAAAGAAAAAAAAAAGGAACTGGAGTTAGTACTTTTAGAAAATGAACACACCATACCTACTTTGAAAAATCTACATAACAAGCACTGAGAACATCGGTATACTGCTAGTGGAAACAGAAACTGGTACAACTTTCTGGAAAGTAAGCTGGCAGTGAGTATTAACCAACCAATCCTTCCCTAAAATCTAACCCTGTGGAGATTATCTGAAACAGAAACAGACATTTTGGCACAAAAATAACCATCACAGGATATTTAGAAGAAAAAAAACTAGAAACACTGTGAAGTCTAACGTTAAGGAAACAGTTAAGTAAATTAAAATACATCTTCAACAAATTTTTTAAATGATATATATCAGTAAAAGACTATGAAAGCCATGTGTATGGTACGGTCAACTATATAGATATATACATTCTGAAAACACGCCAATATCCAGTGATGATCTCAGGTGGTGGTACTGAGAAAGTCGATTCCTAGGCAGATTAGTAAGAAGTCCGGGGTCCCTGAGGAGAAGAAAGTGGTCTGGAATTCTCAAGGAGGAGGAAAGGACAAACTTTTTTCCCTCTACATTCCTTAGTCTTAGTCACATAAATGTTTTTTCTTTAGGCCTCAAACTGATGATTACACAACAAACAACTCAGTTTAAACTCTGTACGAGGCATTAAATAACACTGTATGCTGCTGAGATAGTTTCTCCTTCCTGAAAACCTTCTGACTAATCCTGGTCTTTTAGAATGTCCATTATGGGAGTGGGTCTGGTAGGATCTCTCTGTTAAGCTCTAATCCTGTTATTCTAAAATGTAAATTGTGGGAGTGGGTCTGGCAAGACGTTTATAACCTTGAGGCATTCTTTTGATTAACTGTAACAACCGATTTAAAATGTATAAAACTCGCTTGTTAACACTAGCAAGAAGGGCACTCTCTGTCCCCCTTCTGATGTCTACGTCAGAGGCTTTCTCTGGCCCTTTTCTTACTTTAATAAAACTCTGCCACACGAAAGCTCTTGAGTGATCAAGCCTGGTCCCTGGCCCCGAAGCTAAATCTTCTCCAGAGATCACGACTCTGACACTGTTCACCATAAGCTATCAGTATGCTGTGGGCTGTTTCATCCTGCTCCCTGCTCTCTTCTAACACCGGCTGAGATCAAGCCAGCGACACAAGGTGACCGAGCAGATTTGCTCGGGCAAGGCAGCATCTGCAGACCTGACACACACATGAGGCCTGTCAATCATGCCAGGAAGACAGCCTGCCTGCTGGCTGACGGCAACAGCAAGTGTACACGGGCACTCGGAAAAAGAGGCGGAAAGGACACTTTTCTAACAAGCATGTGCTGCATTTGTGTGGTGTGTGTTTTTTTTTAATTGTGGTAAGATAAGCTTAACATGAAATTTACATTTTTTTTTTTTTAAAGAAGATAGTAAACCACAAGGAGCAAGGAGATGAGTAGCCCTGAAGGCCCTTTTTCCATGAAGATGACTAGCAAGCTTAATGCCTCCTCGCCCAGAAGAGGACGGAGTTAAGCTCAGGACTGGGACTGGATAATGTGGTCATTCCAGTTATGGTAGATGGCTCCAGACTTCAGCACAGGGTAGTGAACAAACTAGCTCAGCAGTAAAGAACCTGCTTGCCAACGCAGGAGACGGAGGTTTGATCCCTCAGTGGGTGGGGAAGATTCCCCTGGAGAAGGAAATGGCAACCCATTCCAGTATTCTTGCCTGGGAAATCTCATGGACAGAGAAGCCTGACAAGCTACAGTCCATGGGGTTGCTCAGTCATCTCTGACTCTTTGCGACCCCATGGACTGCACCACGCCAGGCCTCCCTGTCCATCACCAACTTCCAGAGTTTACCCAAACTCATGTCCATCGAGTCGGTGATGCCATCCAACCACCTCATCTTCTGTCATCCCCTTCTCTTCCTGCCTCAATCTTTCCCAGCATCAAGGTCTTTTCCAATGAGTCAGTTCTTCGCATCAGGTGACCAAGTATTGGAACTTCAGCATCAGCACCAGTCCTACCAATGAATATTCAGGACTGATTTCCTTTAGGATGGACTGGTTGGATCGCCTTGCTATCTGAGGGACTCTCAAGAGTCTTCTCCAACACCGCAGTTCAAAAGCATCAATTCTTCATCCCTCACCTTTATGGTCCAACTCTCACGTCCATACATAAGTACTGGAAAAACCATAGCTTGGACTAGACAGACCTTTGTCAGCAAAGTAATGTCTCTGCTTTTTAATATGCTGTCTATGTTTGTCACAGCTTTTCTTTCAGGGAGCAAGTGTCTTTTAATTTCACGGCTGCAGTCACCATCTGCACTGATTTGGAGCACAAGAAATAAAGTCTGTCACTGTTTTCCCATCTATTTGCCATGAAATGACGGGATGGGATGCGATGATCTTAGTTTTTTGAATGTAAGTTTTAAGCCAGCTTTTTCATTCTCCTCTTTCACTTTCATCAAGAGGCTCTTTAGTTCCTCTTCGCCTTCTGCCATAAGGGTGGAGTCATCTGCATAGATGAGGTTATTCACATTTCTCCCTGCAGTCTTGATTCCAGCTTGTGCTTCATCCAGTCTGCCATTTTGCCTGACATACTCTGCACATAAGTTAAATAAGCAGGGTGACAATATACAGCCTTGACGTACTCCTTTCTCAGTTTGGAACTAGTCCCTTGTTCCATATCTGGTTCTAATTGTTGCTTCTTGACCTGCATATAGATTTCTCAGGAGGCGGGTAAGGTAGTCTGGTATTTCCATCTAAGAATTTTTCAGTTTGTTGTGATCCACACAGTCAAAGGCTTTAGCGTAGTCAATGAAGCAGATGTCTTTTGGAATTCTCTTGCTTTTTCTATGATCCAACAGATGTTGGCAATTTGATCTCTGGTTCCTCTGCCTTCTCTAAACCCAGCTTGAACATCTAGAAGTTCTTGGTTCACATACTGTTGAAGCTGGCTTGGAGAATTTTGAGCATTACTGGACACAGAACATAATCTTCGCAAGTAAGAAGGGTGGGAGGTCTGGTGGGACAGGTTTCCTGGATGAGAGCCCTGCAGGCAGTGATGTTCTCCTCCTCCTCGGGACATCATGACATCTACCTGTGACAGTACTAACTGGGGCACACACCTTGCAACCAGGAGCACAGGTTGACAAGATAAGATTGGGTGGTGCAAAAAAGCAGAAAGAACCGGGCTCCTTGATGCTGTCCCTCGACATCTGACCCTACCAACCTGGAACTCACCTGCTTCGGGACTGCTTGTCAAGCTAAATAATGACACTCTTTACAGTTAAGCCACTGAAGTCTTTTTTTTGTTACAAGTCAGTGTCACCATGCCCCTTTTATGAACTGAGGTCAGGGGGCCTGGTCGAGGTCCCAAGAGTTTAAGTGTTCCAATCAGAAAACAGCACCGCAGAGGCCAACCCAGCCACACTTCCCTCGGGAGATATTAAGTGTATTTGAGTAGCTTTATCAGATGTCCTCTAGTTCCTCAGGCCTGTTTTCCCTTCTTTCTTCTTCCAAGGCCATTATACTTTCAAAATAGGTGAGACCTGGTTTCTAGAGACATTTCCACATTTAACATCCTTCTAAAGGGAATCTGAATCTGAGTTGAGAGAAGCTGAGAAGTAAGGAGTAACTCTTAAGGAAATTACATCTCTCTGGTTCTAAGACTACTCCCTTTATTTGGCCCAAAAAAAAAGTTGATAAAGCACAAGCCCAAGAAACCTCAGTAATGCCTATGCGTGATGGAGAAATTACTGACAGAAAGCATCTAAGCATTTACTCTTAAAATTCCATCCCAACTCACTCATTGATGTTACCCTAGGCTATCTATAAAGTGATGTAAAACTTCTGCCTCAACACCACTGGTGAGGCACTAATCAATGGGAGAGATCATCCTGATGCTGGCCTGGTTGCCAGCACTGAACCACCATTTGCTGAAATTAAATTCAGCATCACGAAGGAGAAAAAAATATGTATAGCAATATAAACCCACATCCCTGAGAGCTCTAAACAGAACTGGCTTCCCCAAGCTATTTCATTGTCTGTCTCTGTTTCAAGGGAGCGCGGCTAAGAGAAAGAACACAGTTTCATCACCTACTCTGTCCCAAGTACCATCAGGTGCTTTTACCTGTGCCTGACTTAATTTTGAAGTGGCCCACTAGGGGAAACAAGCTCATGTGACAGCTGAAAGGAGCCTGTGTTGCCAGGCCAAGGAGAGGTGGAAATAGCCCTAGGGCTGCCAAGACACTTTTTAGGAAACAGTTCATAAGCCGTCCTCTAGCCTGTGCCACAGACACACTGCCTGGGTCGTAAGAGCATCCCAGGCAAGGTCTGGCTCCCGAACCCACATACCTTGGTGGTGTCTGAATGCTTGTTCTGCAGCTGTTCCAAATATAGCTCGTTGACTTCCCCAAGAACCAACAGTTGCCTGTTCAAGAACTCCATCTGCTGTTGGACCGATTCACTATTTGAGAGCTAACCGAGACAAGAAGCAAGCAAAGTGAAAGAGCTGATGACACAAAGCTGCAAAGGGGCAGGAAGCAGGGAAGCAGCTGGGAGCAGACTATTCAGGGCTGGGGCACCGTACACAGCACAGTGGCCAGTGGGGATGGAGGCGTCCGAGGGCAACACAAATGGACAGAAATGCACTTCAAAACTGTCCGTCTGCAAAGGGGAAGAAGTGCAAATGCTCCATGTCGAAACTGGCCACCTACAGGACACCTGGAGGAGATGGATACGTATACAATCCCACAGCAGGGATGTTAGGCCCAGAGGAATGAAGTCTCAGGGGAAACCCACCAGTTCTTTTTCAACTTATTTTTATTTTTTGGCCACAATGCCCAACATTCAGGATCTTAGTTCCCTGACCAGGGGTCGAACCTCTGCCCCCTGCAGTGGAAGCGCAGAGTCTTAACCATTGGACCGGAAGGGAAGTCCCCCTACTGGTTCTTGAGTAAGCAATTTATAGAGAGTGCAATGACTCCCAGAGAGGAAAAGATCATGGATCAAAAAGCTGAACGAACTCTTCACGTTTATGTGAACAAATATTGAGGAGGAGTTCCTGGGGCTCAGGCTGGGCAGCTCCCTGCTGCAGGGCTGTCCGCACACCGCCTGATATTTAGGGGTACCATACCTGCCTGCCCACTCCAAGTCAGCAGCATCAAAGACATCAACCAAAAATGTCTCTAGACATTGCCCCACGTCCTGTGGGGGAGGGGACGTTGGGCACCCCTGACACAGACACAGCGGCACTGCACATGTCCTGCCTGGAAGAGGAAGTGGCTCTTACCTTCTGGGACACCTGGCTGAGCAGCAGCTCGGTGTGGCACACCTTGCTGTTGGCCTTCTTCAGTTCCACGCGCAGTTCTGAGATCATGTTCCTGCAGTCCTCCAGCTTCGTCTGCAGAGACACGTGCCAGGAAGTTGCAACCAGAGCAGTGGCAGCTCGGGCCCCGGGGCACCCGGCCCTCAGCCCACCGTCCACAGAGAGCTGGGAAAGCCTCAGGCCTTGGCTGCTCTACTATTCCTGGGCCATCATACTTAAAGCTAACGTCTTAGTTTTAAAAAAAGGCAGTTACCGCTAATTTCTGAGTTTCTGACTAATTAACAAAAGGGAAACAAAAACAAAAACAAACCACCTTAAGTCTGCAGTTCCCAAACTGTGCTCCAAAGAGCCCCAGGGCTACACAGCAGGCTCACAGGGGCGCTGCTGGGCCAGTGGTAAATTTTGAGGGAGACACAGCGACATCTGTTGGCCATGATGTGAACTGCGAGCTGGAGGCAGCTCAGGGCTTGAGCGTCAGCAGTTGTGTGTGCTTTCAGGTGGCTGCTGTGATACACATCACCATGAGGAAAGCAATGTGAAACAGGAATGGAGGGAGTCAGTGTCTCATGATTCCAAGGTCTGAGACTCTCTGCAGCGCCCATAGGTACACTCAGCATTCGGAAATAGCTGTGGTTATTAAAAAATAAAATTGAAAACTGAAAAAAAATGCATGTGTACTATTTCAATTTTTTCTCTCAAATTGCTAGAACCCAAAACCCAAATTATTTGGATCTACTTAATAAGCAGAACTGTCAGGTGTTTCTTTCAGCTGTGGAGTACCAGCACAAAGTTACTGAAATGCTAAAAGAACTGTGAACTCGGAAAGCCAGGGACCCTCTGCCCTTAGAGAGCACCAGACACGAAATCCAGCCGCCATGACTTCAGAGATGAGCCAGGACTTTCACGCCCTCTCTGGCCTCCTCTGCAGTCCATACCTGTAGCTCCTGGCTCTGGTTGTAGAACTCCTCCCGGTCGTGCTGAAGCTGTCTGATTTGGCTATGGAGCTGGGTGACCACCGTGTCTCGCTGCTCCTGAAGCTGATTGTACCTGGCTTGTTCTTTCTGCAGACTAATCTTCCATATCTGGATGTCTTTCTCTTGCAACTTCAACTGGTCTTTCTAGCACATACCAAAGATGCCATCATTTTAGCTGCCTTCCAGCCTGGGCAGTGATGCTCAAGTTCAACACACACTGCAGACGTTTCACCTGAACAGTCACGAGCTACCCTGAGGCTGTAACCACAGACCCGGAACCTGCCAGCTCACTGCTGTCTAACTTGGCTTTTGGTCAAGGGTTTCCAAATTGCGCGTTAGCAAGTGGATCAGAAGTGGCTGAAAGAACTTTTCCCAGCCATCAGCCTGCTCCAAATACTTTCAGAAGTCCTAACCATCAGCACTGGACTTCTCAGGTGGCAGCAGTAGTGAAGAACCCACCTGCCAATGCAGGAGATGTGAGAGATGCAGGTTTGATCCCTGGGTTGGGAAGATCCCCTGGAGGAGGGCACGGCAACCCACTCCAGTATTCTAGCCTGGAGAATCCCATGGACAGAGGAGCCTGCTAGGCTACAGTCCCTGGGGTTGCAAGGAGTCGGACACGACTGAACTGACTCAGCACACAACCACCAGTGCTGACGTGAGCACTGGTACTGGCCAAGGTCACTCAAGTGACAGACACTGGATTCCCACCCTGCCCTGCACTGGGCAGGTGCTCTCTGCATCCCCAGTTGAGGAGGAGATGCTGCTATCACTACTCTCATTTTACGTAATGGGTGACAGGGGCCTCCAGAGGCTCCATTACTTTCCTAAGGTAACAGGGCCGCGGAGCCAAGATCATGTCCAGCTCTGACTGGCTTCACCACCCCCCCCACGAGTTTTTGTCACGAGAGTTGTGTCCCGAGAGCTGGTTTTACATCTGGAGAAACAAAATCACCTTTCTTCTCTGCTATCATCACCGCCGATGACAGACCAACAAACACCAAAAATCACTCGTCCCCACAGGTGCCAAGAATGCGGCCTTTCACAGGCTGACCCACCCAGAAGCTGGTGGGCGGGGCCAGACGGAGAGCCCGCCTCCCGCCCCGCCCCGCGGGACTCACCATGGCAGCGTTGTGCTCCTCCAGAGCCGCGGCCCGGATCACCTTGCGCAGGAGCCGCCTGTTGCGCAGCGCGTGCTGCTGCCGCTTGAAACGCTCGTAGAGTAACTGGTTGTGCAGTAAAAGCAACTGGTTACGGAGGGTGCGGATCTCATCTGAGGGAGGAGAGCCTGATTTTAAAGCAGAGGGAGGATGGCAGAGATGCCTTTTACATGTTGTTCAACCAAGGCCCCGCCCAGAGCTTAACGCAATTCTTGAAGGAAGAAGTCATTCGCTTTGCCAATGACCACTTGGCTCCCAGTCAGTCACTGGGGGCTGGGGTGGGGGTGGGGGGGCAGTGCTTGCTACCTATCTCCCTTTTAAAGGAACACAGAGGGAGAGGCATGAGGCAGGATGGCTGAGAGCCCTGTGTATCTCCCCACCTATGGAATATGATTATATGTGTGTCTACTCAAGACTCCTTTCCATGCTTCACGGGTACCTTCCTACTACCCCTCACTTTACCTGGATCTTTTCTAGGGAGAAGCCTGGCGGGAGGGCTGCCTTCCTGCACTTCTGCTCTCAAGCACTGGGCTCCTTGCCACTTTTCAAAAATAGGAAATGCTGACTTTGCAACATGTGAGCTACCATGTAGCCAAGCAGATAACCCAGCTGGAGCCGACAGGAAGGGGCACCCTCCTTCAAGGACAGAAAGGGCCACCAGCAGGCAGGATCCCTGCTGGCTGGATTTGGAGCTGAAGTAACAACTTTACCTCCGAAGTGGGTCCAGTCCACAGACTTGCTGGGTAAAGACAACCTAGGAAGAAAGTTGTCGAGTAACAAAGTTACTGATCTCAGCTGGAAAAACTAGGCAGATCACGTCTCTGTGATTACAAGCCAGAGGCGCGAGACAGTTTCAAACTTGAAGTCCCCCGGGGACTGAGGGGGTCAGAGCCCCCAGTAAGCATGGCTGCGTCTCCAGAATGGAGAGGCCCCTAACTCACAGCTCACACCGCAGCCTGGGCATGCTGGGCGGCTCCTCACGGCAGGGAGAGATCAAACACCCTGGGCGCTGCTTTCAGCCCTCCCTGCCACCATACACAGGGTGCGGCTCTGCTGAGAGGCTACTGTTGTCCAGGTTAAGGACACAGCAGCTGATTCACCTGAGTCTACTACACTAAACTTCACTCAAGACAGACCTTAAACAGGACAGTTATCTGTCAAATTCCACTTGGGTTATTCTGCAGAGGAAAAATGAAAGCCCTCACCCGCTAAGAGCCTGTTTAGGAACAGTATTACTATGGATAGTGACTCTCTTATCCTTTCCTAGGTCACCTTTGAAAACCATAGTAAAAGAAGGGCTGAAAACAGCTGTTCAGGGGGGTTCTTAACCTGTGTGTGCGAGCCAGAAGTGGGGACAGGCCACCTGGACCTTGCAGTGAAATGTTGATTTTATTCTCCATCTAATGGGCTATGTCACCAAAACAGAACAACAAATAATCTGTAGCTGGAGAAGGCGACTTCGTGACCAGTATTTCTCTATTATTTGAATGCAATAAGCTCGTCCTCAAGTGTCAGAGAGCAGAGTGAAAGCATTTACGCTTGCTCACAGCACAGGAGGGTCTATATGCAGAGAAGACTCATTTCTCACTGGCCCGTTACCTAAGGAATGGCCTGAGGGTAACATGCACAGAGGACATGTACATTCGTAGGTTTGAAAAAGCATCAGGCTAGGAGGACACCCGACAAAACGCAGAACCAGCTGCCTCTGGTGAGCGCGCGAAGAGGAACTCCTGCCTTCCCGTAGTTGCGAACCAGGTGGGAAGTGCAGACTGCAGCCCCATGCCGAGCCTCACCTGTTGAGCTCCTTGCTGTGCACGTCCGCTCCCTGCTGAATCAGCCTGTCCAGCACTTCCATGGGGGAGGCGGAGGGCGTGAAGTCCTCCTCTGCACATCCCTTTGCCTTCTTGAGCAGTTCCTCCGTCTTCTTGCTGACAAAATGATGGGCAGTCTTTGGCAATGCCACCTCAAAAAGATGATCGTATGGGGGAGGCTGCCCACTGCCAAACCCCACTCCCCTCTGAGGTGGAATTTTACAGGGGCTGGGGGTGAGGATGCTGGCCTCCAGGGAGGCCTGGCGCTCCCTGTTCCCGGCAGGGCTCTCCCCGGTGCCTCCGCAGGGCAGGTCTATGGGCGTGAAGGCTTGCTTTGGTGTGTCAGGCCCCGACTTGTCCAGGGAGGAGTTTAAAGGCTCAGGGTTTGCACTGGGGCCCTGAGTGCTGGAGGAAGCTGAGAGGGTCTTCCGCGGGCAGCCCGGCAGACTGTCCCGGTAGAAGGGCGAGTCGAAGCCTCCTCGAGGAACCAGGGGCTCGGCATCGGCCGTCGTGATCTCAGACAGCTCTCTAGATATGGCCGCTGCAAGGAGGGAGGAGGGAAGAGACGGTGCATCCGGGTCAGGCCGGGCAGTGTGGGGCTGTGTGCTGCCCTGTGTCACCCAGAGGGACCAGGCACAGGGCTCAGAACAAAACTCCCATCTCCCTCCCCCAAAGGAAGAAAAAGCAGACAATCCTGTGCATGTTGATACTGAGTCCCGGTTTTCGGGCAGAATGAGGGCTTTATCAACGTGCAGCATCTCCACAAGCCCAGAACCCTGCACACGTTACCTTCTTCTTTATCCTTCTCAATACTGTCTTCTTCAGAAGCCAGGTCGCCTAAAAACCCTGGAAGATCACTGAGAGTGACAGATTCCTTGCCTCCGTGCAGCTCTTCTAAAGAGAAAACAAAACAGTCAAACATGCTGGAGACCCCTATCCCCGTGAGAACTGCTCACACTGTGACAGAACAGGCCCACCCTGGCTCTCCTGCTGAAGAAGACAGGGGGAGACAGCTCTCTTCTGGAACTCCCAGAGCCAAAAGGCTACAATGATCCAATGCAAGATACCACAGAAGACAAAACTCTCCATTCTTTCTTAACATTGCAGAGAACAGATAAAGCCATGGTTTGATCAGCTCAAGACACAAGTACTCAGCAGCTTTTACACGATGCCATTATGAGGTTGCCTTTTAGAATTAATTACATGTTTCATTATCTCTGGGCTTCAGTGTTTCATGGTGCTCTGGACTTTCCCTGCTTCCACACTATGACCCAACCCATCAAGAGTCAAGCAAGGTCCACCGTTACCCAGAGGCCTTACCTAATCCTCTGTCATTCGGAACATGGGGTTGTCTGTGTAGACAGGGCCTTGCAGAGTCTGTTCTCTCTTCCTGAAAAGACAGGTACCATTTATATATCACAAGGCAGAAAACTGTGTGCATGGTCTCTAATGCTAGAGAAATAACCTAAACTCCTCAAATTTTAGTATATTATAAAGGAGTTTAAAGTTTAGCCCAGTAGTTCTCAAACTGGTGTCAGGACACCTTTCTGTTCTTAACAGTGACTAAGAATCTCAAGGATTTTGTTTATATGGCTAAATCTATTGATAGTTACCAAGCCAGAAACTAAAACAGAATTTTAAAAATATTAATTCACTTGACAAACTCAGGAATTTCTTGGTGGTTCAACATTAGGACTGCATGCTTTTACTGCTGAGGAGGTGGGTTCAATCCCTGGTCGGGGAACTAAGATCCTACAAGCTGTGCAGCACGGCCAGAAAAATACCCAACCCAATAGATATAAACATAAATGACATATTTCTATGAAACATAACTATATTTCCCAAAACAAAGGTAAGTTTAATGAGAAGGATCAAGTGGTTCCACATTTCTGCAATCTCTTTCCTATCTGGCTTAATGGAAGGAGGCTGGGTTCTTATGGCTGCCTCTGCTCTGCTGGGTTATTCTGGCTAAAGCGTAGGAGAAAAACTCTAGGCCCCCACGGATAAGCAGTTATAAAAAGCAGAAAGATTTTTTAGATAACTGCAGAAAACCATCTTTGATGTTACTCCAAAACTCAACAAGGGTATTTTTTTTTCAAGGTTAGTTATGGAGCAGAACCTGAAGCCATGGCAATTCACTCTTCACATCGTGTTAAGTAAGATCCACTGGTCTCTCTTGCCTCCCAGAGGTATTACCTACATGTGGGTCTTTAACATCACACACAAGGCGGGCAGAACACTGGCTCACCAAGCTATGCATATCTTCTAAGTGTTAAAACATTTCATTATCCGATATTGAAAACTCAAACCTATCAACCAAGCTTCCCAAGACTTTTCAATCTTGTCATGAAAGACTCAGGGGCACTATCAAGCACTCGGTGGCAGATACCAGTTTTTTAATATTCTAATTGCACGTTTTTATCGTGGGCAACAAAGACCGTCAGTTGTTTATCTTCAAGTGACAGACCCAGTTTGTCATCTAAGCAGCTAACTGCCTGCCTAATACTCAAGTCTGAGTAACCATGGTTTGTCGCCAGTTATTCTTTCAAATAAGACTACTGTTCCATGAAAGAGAGCAACTAGTGCAACTCCCAACTCTAACAATGTCACAAGCGCTTATGGAAACCACCACATGTTGGTATGCACGCAAGCTGCTTTATGTCTACTTCCTGTTTTATCACAAACAATATTAAACACGTGGGTTCTTTCTGTAGAATACTCGAGGTTGGCACTTTTTTTTTTTTGGTTGTCGCTTCTTTTCTTCTGCCGAACTGAAAGGACACATCAAGGAAGAAGAATGCAATGCCACTAGAAGAGTCCGATTTCATACCACGGGGCCAGCCATCTTACCCACCACTGTTTCTATGCCATGAGTATAAACGCCAATGCAGAAAAAAGGGGCGAATGACCACATAAGAGTAACTATGAAAGTGGATTTGCCCTGGCAGAGTCTCTTAGAAGGTTTGGGGATCCTCAGGGTCAGCAGACCACATTCTATGAGAGCTGCTGATTGGTCTATTTTCAATCGATCTGATTCAAACCCATTACATTTTAGGTCAGACTTCTAACTGGCATAAAAGGTTTCCCAAAGTGAGGCTGGAAGCAAGTCTCTGTGCATGGGCGAGGGGACAGCAGGCGAGCCCGGCAAACCTTCTTGGGGGCAGTGGCCTGCGGGAGTGAAAGGTGCACGTAGTCGTCCGAATGGCAGGGTGGGGCTGGAGGAGGAGAGGTTGCAGGGGTTCCCAGAGGAGTTCCTTTCCCACCTGCTCCAAGACAAGAGCAGAACACACACACAAACACACTGTCAGTTTAACGATTAGGAAAACTGCCACTTCTTTTTCTTTCCCAGCCTAACTAGTAGTGCAAAGAAAGCTCCTGCACTTCACTTTCTGGAGAATCTATATCAGTCTTTTTTTTTTTTTAAGGCTCACTTTAACTGCTGAAAGTTCCAGGCATTTGTATTAAGCATCAAAACTAGGCTTCCTACTGCAAGAGGCTCTCAAACTCTTAGATCTTAGAGGAGACTGTTCCTTATCATAACAGGCAGGCCTGAACCAATCAACCAACCCTAACCTAAGCCATACATACCAGTTGTACCAAAGACTTTACTGTAAGGGTGTGACAGATCAGGTGGGACATTTCCAGGAGAAGTTGGAGGAGTGGTCATCCCACAAACTGCAGACGGGCTCCAAAGAGTAGCCTAGGAAGTTAACAGGCAGGTCAGCAACGAAAAACAAACACCACCACCTCCCGAGGTACAAGCCTGTGACCAACAATCATTTTAAATTTAGCCTTTCAACTGGGAAAAGCAATCTTATTAAAGCTTTATCAAGAGACACATTGCATTTTCTAAGCCTAGACGCCAACAGAAACCCAAGTGGCAACAGTTAACTTTCTCTGCAAACATGACGCATCCTCAAAACTAATTCCTGAAACAAGCAGTGAGAGATTTTCCCAACCGCAGGCTAAACCCTGACCCCAAAGGCCAGCTTCACCAGCAAGTAGAGAAGAAAGCAGGCACACTAGTTGACAGCGTACTTGTGGCGGCTCAGCTAATAGCCGTGTCGACGGGGAACTCAGAGTCTGAGGTAGCTGCCCTGGCGTGTTTAACGTCAGCCGAGAAGTAGAGTAGGGGGTAGAAGTAGCATTCCCTACAAGGGAAGGGAAAGAACACATGGGGTCAGCGTGGGGTTCCAGTCATTCTGACAAAGAACTATGGTCCTCGAGACCATTTGATAGCATTCAGTTCCCTACATTTAAAAAGGCTGAGGGGACTCCTAATGTCCATGGGTATAAAGTAGCATTTAAAAGGCCCTTCATAAGACCCTTTTGGAGAAGGAAATGGCAACCCACTCCAGTATTCTTGCCTGGAAAATCCCATGGACAGAGAAGCTGGACAGGGTATAGTCCACGGGGTCACAAAGAGCCAGACATGACTGAGTGACTAACACTTTATAATACTCTTTAGCAATAAAGTTCACTAAGGTTTGATGTCTTAAGCTTCAGAATAGCTTGAAAAAGCACAACTTGTATGACAATTTCAGCAGGTGCTACCTGTAGATAAGCCTAGACTTTCATTTCATCCAATTGTCCAGATTCATTCAAAACTGTGTCAATGTGACGGCCCAGAGGGCCTCACTAAGGGCGTCTGAGAAAGTAGAAGCTTCCTTTATAAACAGGAGCCTATAAGTCATATCCTTCCATCCATTTTCTTTGTTAAGTGTTGAGGACACAGCCCAACTCTGCTGATATACTATCAAGGTGGAGATTAACGTCATAAGATTGTGAATTAAACTTAGGGGAGAAGTTAATCAGGAGAAAACGGAGACAAATCCAAATTTTAAGTATTTGGGAAACAGTTCCTAGGCGCTCAACTAAGCCTTATTGTAGGAAAAGAAACTGAAGTCAACAATAAACAATGCTTTCCAGAGACAAAGCTGTAAAGAGATAAGTACCAAAGTCACTTTTTACCATAGCTATTCTGTGTGTCAACATAAGAGCTGGCAGAGACATCGGCTGAACGATGAGGAAAACGGGCTGAGATTTGGTGAGACACAGAATAGCCATCTTCATATGAGGCTTCTGTAGGGTCCAGAGAGATTTTGGCACATTCTATGACAACATCATGTGTTTCTAATCTCTTCCACCTGTAGAAGACAGTCAAAGTCAAGAAATGCAAGTTATAATCCATTTAATCAAACCATCAAATACTTCAGAGTGCAGACTCAATGCCAGCCACTGAACTATGACCAGCAAGAATAAGGCAGAACCACCCCAGCCCAAGTACGAATTAGCACTATGATAAAGGAATTAGCCATTCATTTTACAAACCTATAGTGGAGGTGATTTAGTCGCTAAGTTATGTCCAGCTCTTGTGACCCCTTGGACCATAACCCACCAGGCTCCTCTGTCCATGAGACGTCTCAGGCAAGAATACTGGAGTGGGCTGCCATTTCCTTCTCTAGAGAATCTTCCCAACCCAGAGACTGAACCCAGGTCTCCTGCATTGCAGGAGGTCTCCAGTACTGCAGGTGGAGTGAGCCACCAGGGAAGCCTTACAAACCTATACCCTATTTAAAATGGTTATATCAAGTTATCAGAAACTAATCTGAAACCAAAGTTTCAGCAACAATAGACCAGGCATAGCCTCAAAACAGAACACAGACTATGCAGAGCAGTCAGCAGGGGACTCTCCTTTGGAACAGAAGTAATCACAGAACAGGGGGGCCTGGGAACTGCCAGGCAGCTGAGGCTGACTTAAGGTCTCCCGTCAAACCCTCAGGATTCTCATCCATCCCTAGACCAGAAAGACAGCTCAGCAAGTCTCGAACCTAGAGAAAGCCCATGAGGATATTTAAAGAATTGTCTCAAGAGTCCTGCTGTGTGATCCAGAGTTCCATGTCTAAGAAATCAGCCTGCGGAAACAGACACATATCAAGATGGACAACAACAGTCAGCACAGCTTGTCACAGAAGAAGAAAAGAGACACCTAAGGTCCAACCAGAGAGACAGGGTCTACAGAAAGGTACCCTGCCATGGAAAAGCGTGCTTTTGGCAGATGATGACTGCCAGGAGTGGGAGAGGACAATGGCCCCCAAGAGCATGAAGGAACTTTCTGGGCTTCAGCTTCCAGCTAAATTGTAACCCTACCTCCAAATTTCTAGGCATCAAATTTCTGACGTCTGAATTTCTAGACATCAACTATTAACATCCTTATGGTAGGTGAGCATTTAGGTCACTTCCACGGATCCTCCCCAGTGTTCTCAAAACAGCAGATCACTGATTTGTTGTTTCTAAACTGATTTTGAACAATGCATTATAATGACTAGATCAGTACCACTGACAGCTGAGCCAAAGAGTATTCTGTAATATTTCCCCTTCTGTCCAATTTAGTTTCTCCTAGAGTTTAAATTTTTCTGTTTCTTTACCTCAGTCTTCCATGTATCTAATACTAATCCTTCCTAAACTTGCTCTAACAGCTGGGGGAAAATGCCTAATATAATTTTTACATAACAAAATGCAAACCATTTACCGAGATTGTTCAGCTTCTCCTAAAGAGCTGCCTGCCAGAGCCCTCCCTCTCCTACTGGTTGTTCTCAGCACTGCTATACAAGTTATACCAAGACTCCCCTTGTCGAAGACCCTAAGTCAGGCCCCCCATTTCCTGGACTCTGTCTTCCTTGATTTTACTCTCATTTTAGTGAAGAACACGCTTCAATGGTTCACTAAAGAAGGGTACATGGGAGGTAAATTTGAGTCCCTGCGTATCTAAAAATGTCTCATACTTGATAGGCAATCAGGCTAGGAATAAAATTCTAAGCTAAAAACCTTTTTCTCTCCATTTTGAAGGTGTTTCAGAAGCTAACCTCATTTTGATTTCTGATCCTGTTTTTTTTTTTTTCTTTTTCTGAAATGTCACAATATTGAGCTGGTAGCATTCTTTTTCATTGACTGTGCTGGGAACTACATAAACCTCTTCAACCTGGAAACTCATGTCTTTCAATTCTATGATTGTATTTTCTTGTATCATTTGTACTTGTATTGGAAATTTTCTTCTGTTATTTCTTTCACAATTTCTTCCCCTACCAAAGTTTTCTCCTCCCCTTTTTATTGGATGTTAGACTTTCTGGACTGATTATTTTAAATTTCTTTCATCTAACTCATCTCTATCCTTTGATTCTGCTCTCTAAGATACCCTCAAATATACCCTCCAATTCTTTTATCAGAATCCTTATTTTAGCTCTAGTTTTAAACTTCCAGCACTGCTTTCTTTAGCCTCTTGCGTAGCATCCCGAACTTTATATATGCACTCATGTCTCATCTCTGCAGCTACTGTAGATGTTTCCTTTTGCTCTCTGCATTATCTTTGTTTCTTGCTAGCTCCTCTACCTACTCTTTACATTGGTCTCTTGTCTCTGGTACTAGAGCCTTTCTTCAAAGGCTAGATGACCCGCCTATCCAAGGTGAGTGAGGCCCTTTAAGTTGAACCAGGAGATTTCCTAATTAACGCAACAGACTGGATGTGTGCATCCAACTGCACAATACCCCCAAGCCCCACCAACGTTTGTTTCCTTTTAAATATAAACCTACAAGAAAGAGAAGCATGAGGAAACAGAGAACAGGACCACATGTGTTTGAAACCAGAAAGCCAAACGGCAAGTAGTGACTGAATCCCAGAAAGCAGAACCCTAAGTTGCCAATGTTTCAAAGCTAAAAGTCAACCTGACTTATACTGGAGAATCCTTGAAAAGCAAAAGAACTTGCATACATGAAGTATTTCTAGAACTGGAGATGAGTGACAGGTCAATCAGGGCAGCTAAAATCAAGAAGATGGGGTAAACCCTGCCTGAGCCCTGAGATCCCACTTGGCTTTCCAAAATCTGGACTCATCTCTGAAGAGGTTCAACAGAGTCAAGGGACTGAGGCACTCCAAAGAGAGGAGTTAAGTGAGCATGTACATTCTGAAGGCCAAGACCACTCATCTCTCCCACCAGGCAGTCTCTACTCTCCAGGAGTAGCCCAACTCTTGCAGACTAGAGATCAGAAAGCCCTTTTCTGAAAAAGTCTGACCAACTCAAAAGGAAACCAATACTGATAGCAGCATCTCCTACAGATGCTCAGAACAACCTACAAGAAAGCACAAAGTCAACAAGCCCCATCCTTGTGAACAGAGGTTTTTAGTCTCCTCATCCAAATACAAGTAGATCACCAGATCTTTGCAAAAAGCCTCAAAATTTTAAAAAGAACAACAGGGCAGTTTAGAGAAAAAAGACTATGTAGGAAAAAGAAAACCTTAAAAAAAAAAAAACCTCCCATCAATCTTATCAAAGACTTGAGACTGCATCCATGAAACAAAAACAGGCTACAATTTTAAACAATGGGGGCATCCGGAGAACTAAAGAGTTCTTAGTACTGAAAACGTGGCAGAAATGAATACAGAAGGATTAAGCGCTAAAGACAATGAAATCTTTAGGAAGTAGGACAAGAGAGCAGAGAGAAAAAACAGGAGAGCAAAGAAAAGCAGAGAACCACTCAAGGAATTCTCAATCAGAACACTAAGAATTCTTGAAAGAAAGACAGAGATAGCAGAGGAAAAGAAATCAAGCACAATATAACTGCAGAAGATTTCCTAGCATTTAAAGATAAGAGCTTCCAGACTGAAAACCGAGAACAGATTCATGTCAAGGGACATCACTAGGAAGTTTCAGAGTATTTTGAGAGCAAAGAGAAAACAATAAACACAGATGATCAGAAATAAGAATGTCTCTGGATTTCAACAGCAGCATTGGCGGCAAAGGGGCAATGGAATAACGCTTTCAAACTGCTGAATGAGAATGACTCCCAACCCAGAAATCTATACCCACACAGAAAACAGCATCCTTTCTCTAAAATCCCATGAAAACAGGAGCAAACCCAGAAAGGCATGAGATAGAGGAAAGGGGAGAACGTGCACAGGTGAGAGGCAGAGAAGCCACGAGAGTCAGACGGCGGCCGTGCACGAGGCACCGAAGACGACTGCTGAGATCAGAACGCACACTGAGACAGGCGTGCACAGGCCCTCACTAAGGTTTCTGCTGCCACCGAACCATCCTCCCAACAGAGGGACAGAGCATCTAGGCGGCCTAGACAACTTGTTGGTACTTAGCTTGTCTTGATTAATGAATACACTAATGAAGTGCCTGCTCTCCCTGGATTAGCTAAGGACATTCATCTCTTCCCACAGGAGGATTCTTCTCTGACCTACACTTGGAAGCTGCCACGAGTGCACACAGAGCAGTCTCCTCCCTCTGCCGTAACTCGGCAGCAGATTCAGTACCTGGCCCTCGCTATGGGTCTCACCAGATGCCCTGACTAGGGTAAGCCGCGAGTTCTTCCCTCTTGGTTCTTCCTCTTACTCCTGGGAACCTTCATCTCATGGTGACAAGACTGCCTTTTCCAAGGCCAGACTTTGCTTGCTCTCAAAATGAAACAACACATGTGGTCAAACCATGAAAGAGAGGACTTCCCTGGTGGCACAGTGGTTAAGAATCTGCCTGCCAATGTAGGGGACATGGGTTCAATCCCTGACCTGGGAAGAGTCCACGTGCCATGGAGCAACTAAGCCTGCGAGCCGCAGCTACCGAGCCCTCAGGCTCTAGAGCCCGGGCTCTGCAACGAGAGGAGCCACCACCACGAGAAGCCCCTGCACTGCAACGAAGAGGAGCCCTGCCCGCGGCAACTAGGGAAAGCCTGTGCACAGCAACAAAGACTCACTGCAACCAAACACAAAGTGAACAAAGATGAAGACTTTTTTTCACAGTAAGAGAATGATTAAAATGAAAGCAAGAACGGCAGTTGTCTCTAAGGTGAGACAGGGACCAGGGACAAAGATGATTGCAACTGGAGGGGGTACTGTCCCATTTTTTTAAAGTGGTATCTACACAAGCATCCACACATTACTATAAACTTTGCTTACACGTTTTCTAAGCTCCTCTACATGTATCTCACAGCAAGTTGCTCAGATAAAAGGTCTGTGTAGCAGAGGGAGGGCTTGTGGAGATCTGAGATTTACTGAGGTGATCAAGCAGTGAGTCATCTTTTTCAGAGGGAGATCCTCAAACATCAATATCCAAGCATCACTTCTCCTCCAAAAGGTATCAACTCCCTGCCTGGGGAGCAGCCAGAGAGAAGCAAGGGAAGGGCTGAGCCTCACACAGCTTGGTGTGTAGATTTCACCTCACTTCCTTCTTTCTGGTCGTGACTCAGCTCCACCTTCCACTAAGCCTGGCATTCTCAACTAAGGAGGCTGGCAGGTTCCACTTCTCCAGAGATAAAACTGGGCACTTCCACCAGGCCCCGTGGAGGACGGTAGTCACCTGGCTAAGCAGGATGGAGAAAGCGACCAGGGGAATCCGACCACTCAACATCCAGATTTCCCACAGTGTGTTTGCTTCCAACCACACCCATCACTGCCCACCTCGCATGATCATAGACCACCGAGCTCCCGGCCCTCTGGGGTTCTATGGGACAGGCACCTGCAATGCAACCTCTTCCTCTGTCAGCGAGGAGTATGTCTTAGACTCAGGCACGCAAAATGCTTCACTGTGCAAGTCCTTTAAAATGAAATAAACAGAGAAACCTGTCTTCTCCAATAACATCTCAAAAGGGACATCTCTGAGATCACGTGTTCAATTTCTCAAGTGACTCTATGAAATTCTGTCACTAGTTCAGGTTCTATACCTTCGAGGGTCCAGTTCATGGTCCTTGGATCCAGTCACTAATTCCGGGTGAATTCGTACATGCTCCATCATTGGCTAAAAGAGTTTGGGTTGACAAGTTATAAAAGGCTTAATTTCTGTTGTATTTCTACACAATAAAACGTTATTTGACAATACAAAGGAATGAAGTACTGACACAGGCCACAACATGGATGAATCTTAAAACATTACATTAAGTGAAAGAAGCCACTAACAAAAAACCATATTATATGATTCCATAAGCATGAAATATTCAGGACAGGCAAGGCCTATAAAGGCAAAAAATAGATTCATAGTTACCAGGGCTGAGGGCAGTGAGCAATATGGGGAGAAGGCTGAATTTCTTTTCAAAATTTCCTAACATTTAACACGAAACTTACAAATGCAGCCCATCTCCATAGTACACCAAATGGCAAACAAATGGGTGTTCATTTACCTTGACCACTTCTTCAAAAGTCTCCAGGTTTTCCTTCATACTGTAGTGAGAACGCAGAAAGGAGACAAAGTTGCAAGGGTACATCCCATACAGGCGATGGAAGAGAGCGTAAACGCTGGCATGGAGGTGGACGAGATAGACTTCTGTCACGTGGCCTAAAAAAGAAATCCATTGAGGGGGCTCCTAGTTGGACACGGGACACGTGTGTGCCAGACAGACACACACACAGGCTGCCAATAGGACTTTCTGCATATGTGTGCTCCCGCCTCACTCCAAAGACAGTAAGTAAAGAACAGTTTTCTAAAACCCAAATCTGAACACACCAGACACCACTGTCTGAAATCCGTGGGTGGCTCCCATGGCCTCTGGATGAACTCCCATCTACTTGGAGTAACCCACAGAGGCTTGCACTGATCTAATCCCTGCCCTCCTCTCTAGGCACCCCTTAACAAGGACCCTAGAACTGTAATACTTAAGCACCTTTACAAGAATACCCCCTGCAAGCTGTCATCGTACGTCTCCTCCACAGCCCGATTCAGTACACACCTCAAGAAGAGCACCAACTCACTCACCTCTGTGCCCTGAGAGCTCTCACTGAGCTTGCTGCATAACAGGCATTCATATATTTGTGGAATGAATGTGTGAGAACCTTTTAAAATCAGTTCGTAGTCTTAGCTATGCAGATTCGTTAACTACAGAGTGAAAAGCTACTATCTGAAATTAGCTTAAAGAGCTAAGAGTGGGAGAAATAGAAAATTTAATTCATCTAGCCTTATCCAGACCCTATGGAAAATCCCAATGGTATACATAAAGCTGCTCTAAAACAAAGAGAAGGCCACTCCTTTCTCCTCAAGCAAGAAGAGCCTACTAGACAAGTTGGCATCATACAGGCCTCGGGCTTGTTACTTAATCCAGTACAAGAAGCCACAGTGTTCCATTTCCCAGGGCTTACACGTTTCATTCTTTTGATGTGAACATTTCATGCTGGGAGGACCAAAAGATCCCAAAGCTCACATGTTTACAGGTTCTGAGTCATTCTGATAGAGCTGTGCTACCTGTTGATGTAGAAACTAAATCCCCCTGTACTGAAACCTGGAAGACTAATCAGGGCCAGCCAGGTTCTCTCTCCTCCTTCCACATGTACAACGGACGAGTTCTCTGAACCAGAAGCTTGTACTCTGTCACTACAGACCAAGAGGAGGACAAACGTGCCCCACAAGCATAGTCCCATACTGCTGCAACACAGATTTTAAGCTGTTTTTCAGTTTATTGAAGATCAGGAAGCTGTACCCACCACTCAGTTTCTCTGACAACTAATCCTCTTAAGCCAACAAAATAAGGACAGTATCTCCACAGTCATGTTTTTTTTTTTTTTTTTTTTTAATTTCTTGGCATATGAGATCTAAGTTTCATGACCAGGGATTGAACCCACACCCCTGACATTGGAAGCTTGGAGTCTTAGCCCTTGGACCACCAGGGAAGTCCCTGTCTTGCTTCTTATTTGTGCCCCTGGTGGAAACTAGCTGAGGTATTCCCTCACCTGGCTGGTGACAACCATTTCAGCGACAGGATTCTACATGTCCTTCTCTTCCAGCACATGACCTGTTCATCATTCACAAAAGCACTCACCTGGTGCGGCATGACGGGTATAGAAGGAGATCTTTACCTGGTTTCTTCAGGCACCATGACGAAAGACGGCCAAAAATATCAAAGAAATCGTGAAGGTGCTGTTTCCCCGACTGCGGAATCATTGGGAGCATGGTTATCAACACTAAGACTCCTGTTGTGAGGACAATGACGTCGGTGTCCATCTGGAGGAGGGAAGGTCAAGCGAGAAGAGACACCTCTCAGGTGTGCAGCATTAGATCAGCACACTCAGAGGTTCTCAAGTTAGAACACAGGCATAGACTCATCCTACCCCTTAGGATGCTGGGGGCACAACACTGAAACGGACTCAACCACAAGCCACTGAGGACCAGCTCAACCAAGCTGAGTCTGTGGGGACCGTACTCAGGCACCAAACTCTTCCAGGGCAGGGCTTAAACGTGGCTTAGAAAATCCCAAACCCAGATACTTCGGATGCGCTGTAAATAGCCCTTGGCGGGACGCACTAGTTGCTTTTGAACAGAACAAAGAAATGTTGCTATTCTTGTTCATTCAGCCAAATTATGCCGTACTTACTCTTAAAAGTCAGGTAAAAAGACCCATATACATGAACAAGTCATTCTCTGTTTCTAAAGGATCATAACAGAAGTATAACTTGATATGAAATTAGTATGGCACTAACAAATCTTCTTAATGGCTCACCTCACAGCAGTATTTAGAGACCAGCAAATAAAAAAGATACGGGGACCTCTGACCACGTCTAAAAAGTCATATAAATTTAGACTAACTGAACTTAATAACCGATGAATAATAAATCAACTTAGACTAGCTATAGCGGCTCACCTGACCATAATTAAATTATGAATGTCTGCCAAGTAACTGGAATTCAGACTGAAGAAACAAGACATTAAACAAAAGACTACCATTCAGGTTAGAACATTCATTATTCCTCATAAAAAAGGAACCTATGAGTCTGGAAATAAAGTTTTTTTCTTTTTTTTAATAAATATGAATTTATTTATTTGGTAGTGCCCGGTCTCAATTGCAGCATATGAGGTCTTGAGCTGCGGCATGCAGGGTTTTCAGCTGTGGCATGAGAACTCTTAGCTGTGGCATGTGGGATCTAGTCCCCCAACCAGGGTCTGGACCCGGGACCCCCACACTGGGAGCATGGAGTCCCAGCCACTGGACCACCAGGGAAAGTACCTGGAAATAAAGTTTTAAATAGATTTAGTTTTTACATCAAGCACCAAGCCATCTGTTATGGCAGACATCTAATAGGAAAAACATAAAATACTGACAGGAGAATCAAGAATCCGTAATGAATTCTGACTAAAAAAAAAAAAAACAAAAACACTAACAAAACATCCTAACTGAAAGTTTGGGTTAACAGTTTGTAAGTAATTTTCAAGGCTTATTCTTTTGGAAAAGGTTAAGTATTCTTCAATCTGAACTAAACAGTGTGCCTCAAAATCAGATTATATTCTCATCAATCCATTCATTTAAAAAAATTAAGCTGTTGAAGTGGCTCCTGCTTTTCCTTAACATTAAATGCACATCTTTATGACGCCCTACCCCCGTGACTCCCTGAGACCCACCTCTAGGGAGGATAAACAGCTGCCCTTCGCTGGCACAGACAGAAATCAACTCGCACGGTGCTGTGTCAGATGCCTTCAAAGGCTGGCCATCCTGAAACAAATGCTACTGGGCACCCTCATGTCTGGGAGGTGCGGGCAGCTCACATCACCCACATTTCCCTAGTTTACAGGTAGGAAACAAGCCCAGGAACTATAACAGGTTAAACAAACGCCCTAAGTATTTCAGTAAGCCATGGTCAAAACTGAAACCACAAGGTCCCACTTAGGTTTTGACTCTGTAGAAAAGTGCACTAAGCTGAGTGCAAAAAAAAGCAGAACACAGTCTGGCAAGGGCTTCTACCAAACAAACCTCGTTACAGCTGCAACCAGAACCTGCTCCTAAATAATTAAAAGTCTTAGCCATTTTGCTATTAGCCAAAAGAGAATGCAGAAATAGGGATTCCCCCAAGACAAAACCAGTACATTTCTAACTGACAAAAGGCTAGACAATGATGAAATCAAAGAGGGCTGGGATAGCATATGCTGAACCAATCTGATCGAAAAGTGACCATATTTGCTGGGACCACACATAACTGCACTAGACACAGTGACGCGCTGAGAGCTTCCCAAGCACCAAGTTTGAACCGTGTTACAAGAAGAGCCAAATGCCTAGACGTCTTTAAACTCTCCAAGTTAAAATCTAGCTGGCTTGTTTTAAGGTCCTCAGAATTTCAGAAATTATATGATGAAGCTATTTCGTGCAAATCCTTACAAACATCGTACCTTGAGACATTTTAGTAGAGAAGGCAAAAGAGGTGCTTGAGAGAGCTTATGCTTCCACGACGGCTGCAGCCTCACGACGTGGCCCAGTAGCAAGAGGGTGGATAACCGAGAGGCGGCCTTGCCCACATATTCATTCATTTTGTCCAAGAGGTGCTGAACATGCACAAGAACAAGAGAAACGATCTCAATAAAGCTGAGGAAAGTCAAGGGACCCCAGGGAAACACTCATGTGAATGCATGAAGTGCACACGAGGCGAGGCAGCAGTGACTAACTCCAGTCTCTCGAGTCGTCACTTGGATGTAAAAAAGGGTCATGCAGGTAGAGAGATCAAACTCAAGGTTTTTTTAAAGCCATGCAAACAAACACACTGTTGTGTTGCATGAGTCCTAAGAGAGGGCAGCCAGCCTGCAACTCCTGAAAGAGAGTCCCCACAATACAGGTCTGTAAGCAGGAAGGAGACTCTTCTGTATCTTTCTGAAATACAAATAGGCCACTTCTTAGAATAACCTCTGTTCTAATAAGCCTCGAATAAGTGGAAGCTGCTGAAACTTCAGGGGATCCTACTGGAAGCAGCTACTTATTGCTACCAGGGCCTTGCTTCCATGGTTTGGCCCCAGATATAACTCAGGCAGCAGCAGAAGTTAAAATTCAGCCCAGAGTGGGAAACAAAACCAAAAACAAAAACACCACCCAAGGCAGACAATGGCAAGGCCTTCAAAGCTCAGTTAAGAAAATCACCAGTACACATGGACTCAAGACAAATCAGAATGTGCAGCTGCGAGGCTTTGCCACCTATTTACCATCAACAGAAATAAAAGCAAAAACAAAACATAAAGAAGCCTTCCAAGTGCCTGGTGCTTGGAAAGAGCACTAGGCAATTAGCCCCATGAGGTACTCACATTTACAGCATTTGCCATATGGATTAAAAGTCTAAAACTAGGATTAAAACCCTTCTCAGAGCACGTGTTTAAAGATGGGTACCTTATGGATCATCGTCACTATACAATTATAGCTTAGGATGACAGGATTTCTTCTGAGAGCAAGATCTTTGAAGGCCTCTGAAATATGTTGTATTTCGAAACCTTTTCAGGAAACAAAAGTCCTGACGACTATTTGTATGTGTAGTTACAATCTGGGAGCAGCAGCATCAGTGGCACACGGAAGTGGAAGCAGCAAGCTATAAACACACCAGGTATTGGGGCTACACAGACGCAGTCACGGCCCTCGGAAAAAGTGAATCAGATCTCTACTATTCAGCAGGTACCTTATCATGGGGCTCTTGCAAGGTAGTCAGGATGTGCAATACAGGCTGAGAGTTGGTTTCCAGGTAATAATCCACCAAGGTGTTCACAAGCATCGGACCACGGTCTAAAGAAAGAAAAGGACTATTTATAATAGTTATTTCCTCTAACATTCTAAACCTACCTCAAATATTAATAGTTGCCAGTAACAAAATTCAGAGAATGGTTCTTTGTACACAACCCAAAGTTACATGAAGTGTTGTATTTCTGTTTTCTAAAATGAATTTAGGTTTAACAACAGGAATATCAAGTTTATATGCCTAAGTAGCCATAGTCCATTTCAGTTGCTCAGTCATGTCTGACTCATTGCGACCCCATGGACTGCAGCATGCCAGGCTTCCCTGTCCATCACCCACACCCTGAGCTTGCTCAAACTCATGTCCATTGAGCTGGTGATGCCATCCAACCATCTCACCCTCTGTCGCCCCCTTCTCCTCCTGCCTTCAATTTTTCCCAGCATCAAGGTCTTTTCCAATTCTTCACATTAAATGGCCAAAGTATTGAATCTCAGCTTCAGCATCAGTCCTTCCAATGAATATTCAGGACTGATTTTCTTTAGGACTGACTAGTTTAATCATCCTGAAGTCCAAGGGACTCTCAAGAGCCTCCTCCAGCACCACAGTTCAAAAGCATCAATTCTTCAGTGCTCAGCTTTCTTTATGGTCCAACTCTCACACCCATACATGACTGGAAAAATCATAGCTTTAACTAGACGGACCTTTGCTGGTAAAGTAATGTCTCTGCTTTTCAATATGCTGTGTAGGTTTGTCATAGCTTTTCTTCCAAAGAGAAAGGGTCTTTTAATTTCATGGCTGCAGTCACCATTTGCAGTGATTTTGGAGCCCAAGAAAATAAAGTCTGTCATTGTTTCCAATGTTTCCCCACCTATTTGCCATGAAGTGATGGGAATCAGTGAACTAAAATGGATCGGAATGGGCGAATTTAATTCTAATGACCATTATATCTACTACTGCGGGCAAGAATCCCTTAGAAGAAATGGGGTAACCATCATAGTCAACAAGAGAGTCCAAAATGCAGTATTTGGATGCAGTTTCAAAAATGACAGAATGATCTCTGTTCATTTCCAAGGTAAACTACTCAACATCATAGTAATTCAAGTCTATGTCCCAACCACTAATGCCAAAGCTGAAGTTGGACAGTTCTATGCAGACCTACAAGACTTTCTAGAACTAACACCAAAAAAAGATTTCCTTTTCATGATAGGGGACTGGAACGCAAAAGCAGGAATCAAGAGATACCTGGAGTAACAGGCACATTTGGCATTGGAGTACAAAATGAAGCAGGGCAAAGGCGAACAGAGTTTTGACAAGAGAACAAACTGGTCACAGCAAACACCCTCTTCCAACAACACAAGAGACAACTCTACACATGGACGTCACCAGGTGGCCAATACCAAAATCAGACTGATTATACTCTTTGCAGGCAAAGATGAAGAAGCTCTGTACAGCGCGCAAAAACAAGACTGGGAGCTGACTGTGGCTCAGAGCATGAACTCCTTACTGCAAAATTCAGACTTCAATGGAAGAAAGTGGGGAAAACCACTAGACCATTCAGGTATGACCTAAATCAAATCCCTTATGATTCTACAATGGAAATGACAAATAGATTCAAGGGATTCAATCTGATAGAGTGCCTGAAGAATTATGGACGGAAGTTTGTAACACTGTACAGGAGGCAGTGATGAGAACGAACTCCAAGAAGAAGAAATGCAAAAAAGGCAAAATGGTTGTCTGAGGAGGCCTTACAAATAGCTATGAAAAGAAGAGAAGTGAAAGGCAAAGGAGAAAAGGAAAGATATACCCATTTGAATGCAGAGTTCCAAAGAATAACAAGGAGGGATGAGAAAGCCTTCCTCAGTGATCAATGCAAAGAAATAGAGGAAAACAATAGAATGGGAAAGACTAGAGATCTCTTCAAGAAAACCAGAGATACCAAGGGAACATTTCATGCAAAGATGGGCACAATAAAGGACAGAAACAGTATGGACCTAACAGAAGCAGAAGATACTAAGAAGAGGTGGCAAGAATACACAGAAGAACTATACAGAAAAGATCTTAATGACCCCGATAACCACGATGGTGTCATCACTCACTTAGAACCAGATATCCTGGAATGTGAAGTCAAGTGGGCCTTAGGAAGCATCAATACAAACGAAGCTAGTGGAGGTGACGGAACTCCAACTGAGCTATTTCAAATCCTAAAAAATGATGCTGTGAAAGTGCTGCACTCAATATGCCAGCAAATTTGGAAAATTCAGTAGTGGCCACAGGACTGGAAAAGGTCAGTTTTCCTTCCAATCCCAAAGAAAGGGAATGCCAAAGAATGTTGGAACTACCACACAATTGCACACATCTCACATGTTAGTACGGAGAAGGCAATGGCACCCCGCTCCAGTACTCTTGCCTGGAGAATCCCATGGATGGAGGAGCCTGCTAGGCTGCAGTCTATGGGGTCGCTAAGAGTTGGACACAACTGAGCGACTTCACTTTCACTTTCATGCATTGGAGAAGGAAATGGCAACCCACTCCAGTGTTCTTGCCTGGACAATCCCAGGGACAGGGGAGCCTGGTGGGCTGCCGTCTATGGGGTCACATAGAGTCAGCCATGACTGAAGTGACTTAGCAGCACCAGCACACATTAGTAATGCTCAAAACTCTCCAAGCCAAGCTTCAACAGTACCTGAACCGAGAACTCCCAGATGTTCAAGCTGGATTTAGAAAAGGCAGAGGAACCAAAGATCAAATTGCCAATATCCACTGGATCATAAAAAAAAGCAACAGCAGCAGCAGTGACAAAAATAATTCATGCCTATTGTTAACAACTCAGATTATATGAAAGGGAATAACACAAAGTAACAGCTTTCCTCACCACTGGCCTCACAAGCCACTGCAGAGACAAATACTCTTGGCTTTGGTTCATGTCCTTTCAAAACTTCTCATCCTGGCAGCAGCACTCACACACAGCCCCCACATCCACACAGCCACAGTTTGTGCGCACGCGTGTCTTCCCACTCAACACGGTGCGGTGGAAGGGCCTCCCTTCTTCCTGCCGTCATGACACCTTCCACGACGGCACCAACAAGCTGCTTCCTTGTCTGGGCCGAGCTCCTCGCTCTCCTCACGGCTCTACTGTTAATTCAGTCAGCCACCTACTGAAGGGTACTTTTGGTTTTTCCGAGTTTTTGTTACATTTCATTCAAGTGAATGAAATATGGATTCTTATAAGTGGACCAAATGGCATGTGCTTTTAATTAATGACAGATATTCCCAAAGGGGTAAACTCCCATGTATTCATTCTCCTGCTAACAACACCCATTTATATGACCAATATTTGATTTCTGCCAATCTGGCAAGCGAAAAAAGGGTACTGTTTAAACTTCTATTTCTATGATTAAAAAGAAGTTCTAGGTGGCTCAGTGGTAAAGAGTCTGCCTGCCAACGCAGGAGACACAGGAGATGCAGGTTTAATCTCTGGGCCAGGAAGATCCCCTGGAGAAGGAAATGATAACCCACTCCAGTATTCCTGTCTAGAAAAATTCCATGGACAGAAGAGCCTGGTGGGCTACAGTCCAGGGGTTGCAGAGTCAGACACAACTGAGCATGCACACAAGCATGTTTCATATTAAAAATGGCATATGATTGACAGATGATATGATGTATCTGGGATTTGTTTTAAAATACCTATGCGGGGGGAAGTCAGGGAGGTTCACTGAAACAGTACAGGCTGGGCAAGCAAGGTCCCTTATGGGATTCTTACTTCTATGTTTGTGAGTTTATGTGAAGGGATTCCCAGGTGGCTCTATGGTAAAAATCTGCCTTCCAATGCAGGAGACGTGAGTTCGACCCCTGGGTCAGGAAGATCCCCTGGAGTAGCAAATGGCAACCCACTCCAGTATTCTTGCCTGGGAAACTCCATGGACAGAGGAGTTCTGGCAGGCTACAGTCCATGGGGTTGCAAAGAGCTGGATACCACTAAGCGACTGAGCACGTGCACAGCCTGTGAATAAATAGTTCCGTAACCAAAAGCTTAACACACCTACAGAATGAATCAGCCATGTATGCTTTCTCCTGGTGGTTTTAAAGACTCTCTTTAGAAGATGAAGCGGCTAACCAGGGTAGGGTCTGGCTTACCAGAACTGAGATTCTCTTTAAAGACGGCTGTTCCATCGCCACGCACACTCAGCAGCGGGGAGTCCAGCATGGAGAGGAGCTCCCCAACATTGGCTTGCTGGGCCATTGTCTGACACGAATGTGCTCTGCTGCTTCAGGACACGCATTAAAGACTTTGAAGGTTCTTCATTGGTGCCACGACCAGACTAAAAAACAGAAGAGAAATGTTGTGATAATTTTTTCTCCCCCCACACAAAAACCTACTTGCCAGATGATCTGAGCATGTTTTCAAAGCAGTGTTTGTCCGGAACACTTTTGATAAAAAGAAGCAAAGGTGTGTAAATAACGGTGTTCTTGACAAATTTATGAAGAGGAGTTCTAGGCAATGCAACAGAGAGAAACCTATTTAAAAAAAAAACACAAAAACCAGTTGGAATCATCCCAGCAACTTAGTGACAGGACTAAATTGAAGTTTTATTAGTTTTATTAATTACTGCTGACTCTACCTTGGGTTTAGGCTTCAAATCACTGGTCCAAAGAGTAGATGAACCATTTTCAGAAGAACTGAAAGAATGCTATCTTCTTGATAACCCCATCAGTGTCTGGAAGACAGTATGGCCGGTTAGGTCACAAGTATGAGTTCGAAACCTGATTTCAACCCGGGATGGTTCCTCTGTTTTCAGTTTATGCCCCTCATTCCAGACACCGATCCCACACTCCAATGCTGCTGGTTACAGCAAAGTGGGTATGAAGGAACAGGGGCATCAGGGCAAAATCTGCACCTTCAAATACTCAGTCCTTCATAGCAGTGGAGCAGTCACTTTATATAAAAAAGCAGCTCACTCTCCACGAGTCACTAGACACACTTAAAACCATTCATTTCTCCCCACTATGGTTTTTAAAGCTGTATTTGTAAAAACAGCTACTATTTCTTAGACAGGCACTGCAAACCCTTCACAAATATCATCAAATATACTCCATATATAACTACAGTATGACTGGTTCTTTTATCCCCCGTTTTACAGGGAGAGGAACAGAGATCAAGCTATTTGCTTAGTGTCACAAAGCTGCTGCTGCTGCTAAGTCACTTCAGTCGTGTCCGACTCTGTGTGACCCCATAGACGGCAGCCCACCAGGCTCCCCGGGTCCCTGCGATTCTCCAGGCAAGAACACTGGAGTGGGTTGCTATTTCCTTCTCCAATGCATGAAAGTGAAAAGTGAAAGTGAAGACACTCAGTCGTATCCAACTCTTAGTGACCCCATAGACTGCAGCCTACCAGGCTTCTCCGTCCATGGCATTTTCCAGGCAAGAGTACTGGAGTGGGGTGCCACTGCCTTCTCCACAAAGCTATCAGGAGGCAAAACCGGGGAGAACTGAAATTTGACCCCAAATGTACTTCACTCAAAGCCCTAAGTCCATAAACATGACATTAAACTAACTCGTGGTTGTGATCATCACAGTGACTGTGAGGCAGGCAGATATTATCTTTATTTTACAAATCAGAGTATGGATATTCAAAAAGGATAAACAATTCTGCCAAGGTCCCACAGTAAAGCAGAACTTAGATGGCCCAGCTCTCAGACCAACTGTATAGTCACTTGCAGCCACATTAAAATATACTCTTAATTTGTATTTGCTGGTCTTTGAGTAAGCTAGAGTAATGTTCTGGAACTGGCGGTCCAGTAACTAAGACTCTGTGCTCCTAGTGCAGGTGGCCCAGGTTTAATCACTGGTCAGGGAACTAGACACCACATGCCACAACTAAAGATCCTGCATGCTGCAACTAAGACCCAGTGCGGCCAATTAAATATTAATACATAAATAAAGATACATACTTAAAAAAGGAACAGTTCTCAGGCTTCAGCATGTATTAAAATCACCTGAGATCTAACTTTCTGGGCCCATTTTGGAACTGAATTGTGGACTCAGGAATCTTCATTTTAATAAGCACTCCAGAATAATTCTTTTAAGGGTAAATAAGCCCCATTTGAGAAACACCACACAAAGGAAAAACTGCTAAGAGTTAAGCTCCTCCTTCTAGAATGCCAAATTTGAAGTAGCAATGACCCCCTGAAACTGGTGAGTATTAACTTATTATTATCCGTGCTCTTGTTTAATTACAACCTGGTGATATTCAGTGATTTTTCTTTTGGTGAATCAGAAATTCATTAGCCAGAAAGATCAATTAAAACATATAAATAAATTTTTGACAGCAAATCTTGATACAGAAAACATGCTGTATAATAAAAATATAATACAAATTTATATTTACGTAAGTATAAATCCAACAGGTAAATCATAAAGGAAGTCATTTCAAAGGACTCAGAAATGTGAGACCATAATCAGTAAGGTTTCACTGTAAAAAGTGAAAGCTGAAAATAGAAACAAATTTCACCTTATTGTAAGTTGGATTATATTAAACTCACAAGCGAAGACAATACCAACCTATCAGGGTTTATTGTTCATCGAAAGGATTAAATGAGATAACCTATATCACACAGTTAAGCACAGTACCTGGCACAAACACTCACTCACTGAGTGGTACTCACATATCACCATTACGAATACTGGTGAAAATCTTTGGGTCACCACTTTCAAAATGACTTTAACAGCACATTTATCTAGCTGATCCCCACATTCATTTCTACTTCGGGTAACTCACAAATGATTCTTAGAGGTGTTTTGCCCCTAAGTTTGGTTTTGTGCTAGTAAAGCGGATACTTGCCTTGTCTCAGGCTAGTGAGGCTCCTGAGTCTGTCTTCCGTGCGCTCAGAAGACAGTCGTGTCGGAGCTGCTCCTGCAAATGCAGGCAGCCCGGAGCAGAGCAACTAGACAAAGATGGCGTCCATCCAGTCAACTTGGCGGCACTCAGGGCTGACCGGCACAGACCACCTCACTTATTTTCAGGCTGTAATTTAGGTATAAAGTCTGGTTTCTGGAGGCTACTCTTTCCAAGTGCTTTACAGAAAGCAAAAATAATGTTTCAGTCTAAAATACACTTGTACATTTTTTTGGCAACAAGCTTTTGTTGCTTGTCTCCTCAGTTCTAAAATTCTACCTTTAATCATATTTTTCTTACCCCCAGGAAAAATATAAATCATGGGTTTTTTGTGGGATTTTTCATTTAAGTGCCTCAAGTTCAAGGATTTTTGACATTCTAAAAAGCCCTCTCAGGAGTTCAATCATAAGCCTTTGGAATTAGTTCCATGACCGGAATCTCTCTCTTTTTTAAGCTTATTCAAATACTTGGTTAAGTGCAGGGTGCTAAGTAGGGAAGACAGACTTGGCGTGTGCCATGAAGAACTAGACATATACGAGCAGGAAATGGACAAGGTTCAGTGAGTACACAAGGGAGGGAAGGGACCAGCTCCAGCTGGATGTGGTGGGAGTGGGTGAGTTGCACGTGTTAAACACACTTTACAGCCTAGAGGAGACAAGGGAAAAGTCACTGAGAGGTTAGCACCACAGCTCATCAGGCATCTGCTTTCGCCATGAACGTCTTGCTTCCATTTTGGAAGTAACCAAGCATAGCAAACAGGAGATGGGAAAAGCCGAGAGTTCAGTATCTGAGTTCATACAGTTCTGTATCCTACCCACCAGAGAAACATTTTGTTTAGTTTAAGACTACCACTGGGGGCCACACGGCACAGTACAGTGCCATCAATGATGCTGTTTGTATTAGGGAGTCATGACCTTCAACACCCACTCCCTACCCCAAAACCTGTCCCTCTGCCAGTCTCCTGGACCTCCGTAATAGGCACAACCATCAGTCTACAGCCGACACCCAGGTGACATCCTTGACTCTTCCGCCACTCTAATGCTCACATCTAATCCTCCAGCAAGCCCACCGACTACCCCTTCCGTTTCATCCCAGTCCAAGCCCCCATCGTGTCCCCTCGAAAGAACGAGGGTCCAGCAGTCTCCAACACTCCTCTCCCCTACACCACCACCAAGACACTCTGAAACAGGGAAATCAGACCCCACTGCTCCCATGTGAAAGCATCCAGCGGCTCCCCGTGGAGCTCACGAGAGTCGGCTCTGCTGTGGCTGCCAGGCGCACCTGACGGGGCGGCCTGCTTCGCCGCACCCTGCCGTCCTACTCTAGTCTCCGGTTCCGAAGGCTCAGGGACACAGCGCCCTGCGCAGGCCGCTGCACTTGCTGTTGCCTCTGTCCTTGGGGGGCTTTTCTCCCAGATCCTCGTGTTGCTATTGGTTTCAAGTCTCTGCTCAAAATGTTACCATCTTGGAGAGGCCTCCCTGACCACCTAATCAAAAGCAACACAGGGGTTCCACATCACTACTTCTGAATAAACCAAACTTAACCCCTACACTGGTAACCAGATTTGATCAAACAGAACACTTAGCATGGTCTCAACAAACATGGAAAACAGGGATTTACCAAAGCTCGGTTTTAGTTTCTATTTTTGGCCCAAATCTGGCTGTGGCCTTGGTCTGTAGGACTGAAAGTTGAACGGTCCATCGGCCACTTTAGCAGCATTTAGCAGCATTTCTGGGACTGTGTACGTGTGACCAGCAAGGATATGTTAATGTTACCATCATATGTAATCCACACAATGTCTGTAATGTGGACAGGCATGCATTTAGGATTACCGTTAATATCGGAACAAAGAGAAAACATTCTAGATGCAACATCTAGGCTTTGTGTTTTATAAGTTGAAATTCCATCAATACAATATTTATTCATTTATTATTATTAAAAATAAAAGCCTCGGTTAATGTGATTTTTATGTTCGAAAACAATTAAGGACTTTCAAAGAGTTAAATGTATTAATGAGTATCAAGAAGGTAGGTTCACTAGATAGCTTTACAAATAACATTAATTATTCTTTGAGCCAAATGTTTATAAAACTTTTAACAATACTTGGCTACACAAAAGAAATTAATTCTAACCTTTATATAATTGTTTTACATTTATCATAAAAAATATTCATTTAATAACTTCATTTAATTTGTAATCCTAATTTGTAGTCTTTCAAGAAAAAGTCAGATTTGGGAACACCACACGTCTTGTGAAGGTGAATTAAAAATAAAATGCCAGCTTGTTATCTAAATTTTAAAACATGAAAAAAAAAAACCAAACCACAGTCAACAATATCCATGATAAATCATCTTCAAGTCAAACATAAATATGAAAAAAACAATGTTAAGAAAAAAATGAAATACTCAAACACATTTTATACTCACTAATCAAAAATTTCAAAACAGATTTTATAAAACCATTACAGGAAGACAATTTCTTATAGTTTTTGTCTTGTATTTTGTGTCTGTGGGGGCTAAAAATTTAAACAAAAAGCTTTTCAAGATGACTGACATAGGTTGTCAATAACTGTTAAGGTGGCTTTAAGATGAAGGATCCTTGAGGCTTGACCAAGCTATGAATCCCAGGTACAGGTTCCTTCTAAAACATAATTTACCAGAAACTCTCCTGAATTCCATTCTGCTTTGTCCACAAAGGTTAGTGATGGGGCTAAAAGTGGCAGCTGAAGGGGAACATCTTTCTAGTGTCACCCACCTGCTAACACGGGGGCAGTCCAGCAGCTGATGGTGCTGACCAAGTACTTTTCCTACGTTAAAATTTCAGACGTTAACAATAGGACTACTGTAACATAAAACAAGTGCAATATTGAAAAATATTTAATACAATCTGAGATTTCTGATGTGTGACATTCAGCTTGGGCCTCGAGGCTATGAACAGGACCATCTGACACTGGGTTCAAACACATATTCAGTGGCCAACCAACAACGGACAGGGTGACGTACCCATAAAACGCTTGAAAATGGGACTTGCTTGGACCACCAGCCCAAGGTTAAGAATCCATCTGCCAGTGCAGGGGACCCAGGTTTGACCCCTGGTCTAGAAGATTCCACATGCCGCGGGGCAACTGAACCCATGAGCCATAACTACTGAAGCCCATGCCCTCTAGAGTCTATGCTCCCCAACAAGAGAAGCCGCCACAATGAGACATCCTCACTCACCACAACTAGAGAAAGCCTGTCTAGCAATGAAGACTCAGTACAGCCAAAAATAAATAAAAATTAAAAGAAAAAAATTTTTTTAATGAGAAGTCAAACTCAAGGAAGTCTTCCGTACTCGTGAGGGAACAATGCTTCTTCCACCTTCTTGTGAGTCTACAATCTGTATTAAGACCCTGTTTGTGAACAGACAGCAAGCTTTAAGGCAAAAATCCTCACCTTATTTCGTAACTCTTATGAGGCAAGATGAGGCAGACAGTGACAATACAGCAAAGGGCAACCAGGGAGGCACCAGCCGAGTCCCATCAGCCGTCTGTGCACAAAGACGGCGGACAGAACGCCTTCCCATCTTCCTTATGCCCTTCCTGCAGACAGAAAGCTGCTGCACTGCGCACTCCTGCCTCCAAATTCAACATCCTGCTCAGGGGCCACTCAGGCCACACTCCTAGCCACAGACACGCTAGATCCCTGTATTTAGGAAGGATATATTCTAGGACTCTAGGAATCCTCCAGCTCTTAAAAAGCACACTAGCATACATCTCATCCCCAGAAAACTGATTAAGACAAGTAGTAGATAAAGCCATGTTAGGATGTAAATGCTAACTCATTAGCTCAGGGGTCCTCAGCCTAGTTCGTACACTAGAATAACTTGGAGAGGCTATGAAATCCTGAAGCCCAGGCCTCACTCCAGAGCAGGTTAAGGGGCAGGGTCCAGACAGGACATCTGGTTTGTTTTTATAGACCCATGTGGGTTTTTAAGGCACAGCCAGGGTTGAGAACCTCTGTGCTAGTTAAATGGCTTGCTCAAAACACTCAGGATTCAATTTTATTTAGTAGTTAAAACCAATTTTTGCTGTTAGACAGAACTGATTTGAGTTGCAGGTAAAGCAAGTACCCCAGCTATACAACCTTAGGAAAATTATGTAACATTTCAGAGCCCAATTCCTTATCTGCATAATGAAGACATACCAAAAGTATGGCTGTGAAGAGGAAAATAAATAACCATAGGATGCACTTAACACCATGCCTGGCACTCAATAAGCCGTTAATAAATTACCGATAATTTGACTAATTACTTCACGGCACAGAAGGTCCAGTTACTGGCAAATAGCTAAAATCATCAACGTTACATCCTGAATGCAAAGAAACCTCTTTGCACGAGTGCAACCACAGACAAGATAAATGATTCTCCCCTCCCTTCCCCACGGCCGCTGCACTGAGTTTACACCTTACCTGTTCTGGGGACAATTGGTACTTTAGTTTTCTGTGCTGTCAACCTGGTGTCTTTCATGGTCACTGGAGAGAAAAAACACATATCTGTAAATCACCATCTCACGCTGCAGTGAGATCCCAGATGCCATCAGCGGGGTGTTGGGGGTCACTGGCTTCCCGCTCCACCCCATCCCTGACAGGTGGCCATCTGGTTTCCACTGGAATGGTGCACAGGCCTCTCCCCATCTACATTTCCGAACAGCTGGCTGCGGGAAAATTCTTTCTATTGCGCTGAACTTGTAAAGTCTGCCTTTTGCTAACTGTCTTTATTAGAGCCATAAATGAGTGGGCAGTAAATGCGCCGGCAGGACAGGCTCTAGAATTAGAGCTCGGAGTAGAAAAACCCAGGCCCCGCCACCGAGCAGCCACGCAACTCTGGCTGGGTGACTGCACGTCTCTAACATCTAACCTTGAATCCTGTCATCTGCACGGAGAGAAGCGCCGCGGCGCCTGCCTCCTAAGGCTGCGTGGGGCAGTCCTGACGTGCCCCACGAGTAAGAATAGCGCCAGGCATGAAGCACGTCCTGGTCCCCCATAAGCCCCCCGCCCCTGCCCCACTAGCCTCACCTTCTCTCAGCTGACCTATGTGCTCCCCACTTCAGGACCAGGTACAAGCAGTCCCTGTGCCCCCGAGACCTGACCTCTGCCCGCTCCCGAGCTCCGTCTTCACCCTCAAATTCTCTGCTTGAATAGGCGCTTCCTCAGAGAAGCCTTCACTTTCCTCCACTCACGCCCAGACCAGGCGAGGCCCAGCATGTGCTCCCTGTAGCCTGTGTTTCTCGGTGTCACTGACCACAACCCAATTAAATAAGTGCAATGAGTTACTGAGCATGTCCCCATCAACAGCACAGGAGTCCAGGCAAGGAAAGACGGGGCTTCTTCAGCGCTGTATCTCCTGCAGCTGCCACAGAGTCTGGGACTTGTTGACAGAATGACTAGGAGTCAGAACATTTCTTAAATAAATGTACAAAGCTGAACTCGGCCTTCAAAACAGCACCACCTTAACCTAATCCCTCTGCATGACAAACATATTTGAGAACAGCTAGCATTTTTCTATTTTCTTCTCCTGCTCCCCTTTCTAAATTATATTAAATATCCATGTTTAACACGAATATATATACATTCCAGTTTGCTTTTTAAAATGTGGATCCTTCAAACTACATTTAGGTACAGCCTGATTAGACTGTGAGCTCCATGGGGACTGGGACCACCTGTTGGGTCTACTGGTGGACACCCAGGGCCTATTTAGCGTCCGGTACCCAATGGGCAAATATACTCTGTGTGGGTCAACAAAAAGTTCACCAGCTTCTTTGGTAGCCATTCCAGGGTGGGATGTAGACATGGCAGCTGAACCTCATATACAACACAGGCCTAGTTACAGTCAACATGGAAGAGCCTAGAAGCAAGCCCTTCAATATATGATCCTGGCCAAAGCTGAACTAGCGTGTCGGGCAGCTCTCTCACAGTTAAAACTTCATGCTCAGATGATGGGGTAATTATCTTTCCTTGTGGAACACATTCTAGGCATTTAATACCAGCAGTCCTCAGCAGCATACGCCAAGTGTGTGTGCAGAGCTGGGCAGAGGCTGGCTTTCCGAGGAGGCCAAGCAAACCATTCAGACAGGGAGTGCTTGCCCAGCCACAGTCACTCCACCAGAAGGGCTGCAGTTAAAACCGTGGAGCCTCTAATCTTGAGAATGTTAGAATCAGCTGTGAGTCCAGTGAGTCATGCAGACTCCTCTTGCAATTAATCGCAGTTGGATGTTTTACCTGAAAAGGAACATCTAAGGCAAGGGTAAAATTAGGATGTAATACCAGATGCGATCTCGTAGCCTGTCCAGCCAGGATCACCGTCACAGATAAAGAAATTGGCATAGAAAGTCAGAACGGTTTTTGTCCAATGCTCGACATTAACACTTAACATCTTTACCACCATGCTAAAAGATGGTAATGGTAATAAGTGTTGGCGAGTCAAGGGCTACCTGCCATTATTTGTATTTGAAGTGTTTACTTGTTCACTTATATTTAAATCCTGCCCCATGGAGGTACTACTAGGGAAAATCATGTGACCTGTGAACTTCCTGCTTAGAAGTGAGGAATGGAGAAGACCCTCCTCAAAAATGTGTCCCCCTGAGGGGTTCTGATGGAAACACCTGTCAGGGCGTAACAGGGCCAATGCAATGTTCTTACCTTCAGAAGCCAAATTAAAAAGGAAACATGCCCTCAAACCTAGACCCTTCCTCTTTGATGTCTGACCCCAAAGTGGTATTCTCACCTGAAAGCAACACGGTGATTGCCTTTCTACAAGGGCAATTAAGAAGTCTCTCTGAATAAAAATAAAGGGTGGGTTCCAGGAAGATGAGAGCTCTGTGCTTCAGTGTTTTGAGATTAAGCAGAAGGAGCACAGGCCAACTTGTTTTCACATTTCACCTTCATTTCATTCTTTAGGTGTTTCCAGAGGGATGGCCTCTATACACGGGGCCACACGTGGACTCCAGCTAGCCCAGCCATGTGGAGGTGTCACCAGCAGGGTGACTGTTTCATGCATCTCTACCCCAGCATTCTGCATTACAGGCTGAGAGCGCTAAGAGCTGTGTGCGCCTTCATGAAACACTCGTGGCAGGCACCCAAATGCCTTCAGAAAGCATTTTATCTGAAAATATCAGCTGAATATTCGGACTTTTGGAAAATCAAGTGTTGTGTGTGGCCTTCTCACCCCTGGGACTCTTCAGAACCACAAACCCCACATAAAATATGTAACTATGTATCACATCGCCTAAGATAATCTTGTACAACTTGTCAATGATGTAAAAACAACTACAGGTATAATAAAGGTAGGTAGTTGTCTTTTCACTAACTTGTTTTGTATACTGAGGTTTTTATCTAAGAAAGTTCAAAGACAATTCAGACACAGGTTGAGGCAGAGATGGACTATGTCATTATCAAGCACAGCACAAAGAGAAGAGCAACATTACACCGATAACAGACAGTAATAAAATGGCAATAATATACTTTACACAGTCAGGCCTGGCTCTGGCTCCGTACCGCTCAGGTGATTTCTTACAGGAATATTCTACCAAGTGAATAAAGTTGTCTTCAGCACAAATGCAACTAAAAAAGGTAAGATATGAGCTCCAATTCCTCTTCCTACTTCTGCAGAGAAGGAAATATCACTCAAGTGTGTGAAAGTGAAACAGCTGAGAGCAAAACCTGGCAATATGTATAGTCATGTGTGATTTAAATGGTCTCAGCAGTGTGGTCCCTCTCAAGGTTGTATAAACAGAGGAGGAGCTCCAGGTTCTCCATTCAGAATGTTAGCCATCAGGGACCCAAAAGGACAATCTGCTGGAGCGTATAACCTATTTCATAGGTGGATCCTCTAGCATCTTGTCTGCAGGGAGAGACACTGATTCTGGTTAGGTATACGTTTTCTATAATATAAGGCACTTCCCTGGTGGCTCAGTGGTAAAGAATCTGCCTACAATGCAGGAGAAGCAGGTTCAATTCCTGAGTCAGGAAGATCCCCTGGAGAAGGAAATGGCAACCCACTCCAGTATTCTTGCCTGGAGAATCCCATGGACAGAAGGAGCCCGGCAGGCTACAGTCCATGGGGTTCTAAACAGTCGGTCTTGAGTCAGTGACTAAAACAACAGCAACCACCACCTCATCTATAAACTATGTTTCTTGTGTTTTAACTTTCTATTACCATGAACAAAATTATTTACCAAGAAAATAAACCAAGTGTCATGTTTCAAAATAAGAGCTTCTCTTAAAATAAATCTGAGCAAACTGTAAGTTTTCTTTAGGTTTCAAGTTCAAGGACTAAAATAGAAAACTCCTAGGAAATAAAGGCACAAGCTTTGATAGTCTAGGACTAACACCTGTGGTTCTCAAAGGTGGTCCTCACACCAGCAACACCCATCATTTAGGGCTTTAAGCCTGGTCTGAGACTTCTGAATCTGGAAGTGGGGTCTTCCAGGTGATTCTGAACCACTAGTCTAGGAAGGAGGGGGAAGGCAAGAAATATTAAATATATATATATACTTTTGAGGTTCAAAAGGAAAAAAAAGATAATGGCTAAACCTTGGAAAAAAGCCCAATGGAACTCTGCCAGGTGATAAAGGTACACAGGGACTGAATCCTAAGCCTGACAAGAATTTAGCAAGTTACACACCTGAGTTCTCCACTTATAATTTCTTTTAATGTGACACCTAAGGTTGATTTCCCAGTGAACTGTAAAGAACCTTTCAATATAAAAGTTTTAACAAAATATAGTACAAGCAGTACACAGTCCATCTTTAAAAGACTTAGGCCTTTCCTATCTGTGGGTTGCTTTTGTTTCTGAAAGCCCGAGTCCATTTTTAAGAGCAGTAAACTATTTGGAATGATCAACCGGCTTTCAGGCTGGGTCTATAAGTTCCTATTCAAACTTTCTTATCTGTGTGAATTTTGTTGGAGCTGATGGGACAGAAAAGGGTATTTGGTCCACAGCTTCCCACAAACTCTCAGAGGGGAACTGAGGCCCCCAAAATCTTAAGAACCACTGACCTTTCAAATAGTTTATGAGCTCAGCAGTTCAGACTATTTATCAAGTGAAAGATTAAATGTGTGGGTTCTGGAGTCAACCAACAGGGTTCAAATCCTAGCTCAACTCACTGAATAAGTTACTGAAACCTCCAATTTCTCATCTCCCTCTCCTGTCCCTGAAAGGTTTCAAGAAGAGTTAACAGGATCACAAATGTCAAAAACTTTAGCACACTGTTTGGCATTGTGCCAATAAATACAAACTTTATTATAACATTACTACTACACAAAATGTACTGCTAGGTACATAAGGCTTAGAAGTCAACATTTACTAACATATTTGAAACACTGATGAAGTCATTCTGTAGTTTAAAATGGATACATTTCATGTTTCTCGCTGTGCTTGTGTGCTCTGTACTCAGAGCAGCACAGGTCTTAACCACTGCAGACAGTAAGGTCACGACATCTGTTCTTTCTCACCGCGGCCCAGTGTGCCCTCCATCACCAACAGGAGAGTAAAATTATCCCTTGTCACTCAGATACTTCATGGGCTCTACTGCCATCATCTTCCCTTTAGAAGGTGACCTGTGAATTCTAGGCCAGTAACTACCATGTCTGGTTTTGTATCAAAACCAGGTTTTTCAGGCACTTTACTCATTAGATGATAACCTGAATTCATTCAACCTTTAAAAGTGTTGTTATCTTTTGCTACTTCCCTGTATAGAAAAAAGTTAGTACTACACAAGAGAAGTAAGAAGAAATAAGCAAGGTCCTGGGATTATACATGTTTTATATACATGAAAATTTTTGGTTTTTTTATTCTCCCCCCTCCCAAAAATAGACACTAGACATCAAATTACTAATGTTTAGGAACTACAGGCTTAAAAAGCAAAGCAGATATATGTATACCTATGGCTGATTCATGTTGAAGTTTGACAGAAAACAACAAAATTCTGTAAAGCAATTATCCTTCAATAAAAAAATAATTTTTTTAAAAAAGCAAAGCAGAAAAGGAAAAATCTAAAATCGTTGATGGTAATTTTAGACCAATTTAAATGGGCTGAAATCTTTTTCAGACCAATGGAAAAAAACTGTTGTGTTTTTTTTTTTCATATACAAACTATACGAAACACTGAGAGGAAAAAATTTAGTGTTTAAGTATATGCCAATTATACATATTTATTTTTAAAGCAAAAAGCTAAAAGTAGAGGTTTAAATGCTATTGAGTACACTTTTCTTTCATGCTTGCAGCTACTTAATTGATAAAACCAATACCAATAAAACTAATCTCTCAAAGAGATTTATAATATGAGGCACTTACAAGGAATATCTTTTTCTAAAATGTGATAGGAAAGAATAAAAACTCAACAGGTCAAGCTAAAAGTCGCTGGTTTGCTTAGTTATTATAAAGCCATTTAACACCTGATTCGATCAACATAGAATGTTTAACCTGACCCCCAAAGTACTTGAAATCTATGTGACTTTTAGAAAAGCTTGAAATGGTTGATGTATTGCTGTATGTGGCTCATCTGCAGTCAAGACTATCTAATTAATTCCAGGAAACGTTAATTTTAGTCCACCAAGGCCCTAGAACCCAGAAAAGAATGGTGCCTGCACCTTAACAAACTTTAAAAGAAGACACCTGTAAGATCAAGTCAGCTGTACCTCAAGAGCCCCAAATTCACCCACCACTATATACACCAGAGGTTAGGAGCTATTTTAAGAAATGCCTCTGCAGTGAATTATAAATTAAAAGAAAAATAGCCAAACTGATAACTTCAGCCACTGGTCCTCAACCTCTGGTGCCATCAGAATCACCTATAACTTCTTCCAAAATATATATCCAGGGTGTCCTCAGCGACATATGCAAACTACCTGTGCATGAAGGTTTGACAGACACTACTGTTGAGAGATTTCTCATTTCCAGCAATTTCATTATTCTACAGACAGGAATATATTTGATCTGTCCTCGTCAAGACTGTTTAGTTTCACTTCACAAATAAGAACAGAAGGCATCATGTTACACCCGCAGACTGGGATGTCTTCCCTCTTAAGAATCCAATCAGGCAGAGTACAACTGAGTCACAGGATTTGAGACACTCCAATTTAACGGAAAACAAGAAAGAATGTGGGTAGCTGCCTAGGAATCTGTCTAACTAGGAATTTAGGAACAAACCAAAGTCTATGACACCAGGAAATGCATGAAGCAGAGAAAGCTTACATCATTCGCCCTTTCATGCACCTGATGTAAGAGTGTTTGGCCTAAGATATTAACTTTAGCAAGAGGATATTTCCCATTTACATCTTCGATAAACACCCCTTAAGTTTACACCCGGTGGTTAGAGGAAGATTCTGCAGCTCCCCAGGGCCATAGCAAAGGATGTTTCACTGTTTCTGAGGCGCCTCATTTGCTTGATGCACGACGGTTAAAGTTTGCATTTCCCCATACGACCTTAAATCAGTTTCCATATTTGCATATTCCAGGTTTACTCGGGAATGTTCAACTTAAGCATCACAGGTGGTTGCTCAGTAAATCAAGGGCTCCCACAAGGTTGGGTTTTATAACGCTTCTCGAAATTTACAGCCCCGTTTTGTCAACAAGTGCAAATTCAGATGATTCCAAGTTGATCCCCAAATTATAAATCCAAGTATCTCAGAAGAATATTATTCTATTTTAGTACTTTTACCAGCTTAGGCTGTGTCAAGTGAAGTGCTATTTCTATGCTTTCTATAAAAAATCCGGCAAGGATTTTAGCATGGCTTCTTTCTGCAGTAAACGCATTGGTTTTATGAAAACATCAAATACTTTCCAGCCTAATTTAGACTACCGTGTTTATAGTCACAACACTGCCATCCCAAACAAAAGCTAAAGTATTTGAGCAAGTGGGCCCCTCTTCAAAATTAAGCACGCACACACAGGCACTTATGCACAAACCCTGGCCAACTGATTAACTCTAATCACCTGATCAGAAAGAATGACAAGTCAGATCTGATCTATTAACAGATAAACGAGAATCATGTTAAGTACAAAGACAGGAGCACAGTCTTGGAATCAAGACTCCAGTTCCAATCCCGGCTCACAGAATCCTAGAGGTGTGACCTTGGGGCACGGTTCCCTAATCTCTCTGGGCCTCAGTTTCTTCATCTGAGAAATGGGAGGGATTCCTGGTGGCGGCCTTTCCCCTTTGTCCCGAGGGCTAAAGGAGGTGACGACTGCGGAGCCCTTCCAAAGTGCGCGCTCCGTCAACAAGCTGCTGGTGTCAGGAGGACCGCGCCCCCTTCAAAGCCCCCACCCCCACCCCTCCAAACCCAGAACGCCAGAAGCAAAACTCTGTACTAGGAAACACAAAGAAACAGCTTTAATTCTTGAAGGGCTCTCTGACTGCCGGTTCTTCGTCCTCAAGTTCCTCAAATGAATGAATGAGCGTCTAGGAGTGGCTCTGCAAATAGCTGTCTCTTAAGAATCACCTCTGCCGGCTGGAACGTAACTGTCTTTCACCATCAATTAAACACCCAGAAGCACACCTGGAGCGAGGCACACACGCTCCTGCAAATTTCAGCGGAGACACCGAGTCCGGGCAGGTCCCCGATGCCCACAGGCAGACTCCGTTCATTCCCCGCCCCCACCCCCTGACCCTTCTCATCAAGCCCTGGCACAAGCCCCCACCCCCCAATCCAGACCTGCCTCTCCCGCGGAGGGTCTCTCCTCGGCTCTCCGCACCCCGAGGGAACCTGTCACCCCACCAAGCAAGGGGCTGGCAAAGCGGCCCACCTCACCCCCTGCCCTCGACACCTCGGCCCGGGGGGGTGCAGCGGTCCCCTCCGCCGCCGAGGAGGGGCCAAGGGCCGGCCGGGGCCGCTTCTCTTCCCCCAGAAACCCGTCAGGCCCCGTCGGAGATAGCGAGTAATAAGAGGGAGGGGAAAGCTCTCCAAACCCCCCCTTCCCGGGGTCCCTTCCCCGGCAATGAGCCCCTTGCCCCAGCCCCACAGGGCTTCCCAGACTGGGGTCATGGTGCCCGGACCGCCCCGAGAAGACCCCAGCGAAAAGCAAGGGGCGACACCCCCGTACTCACCCACCGTCTCCTCCCCCTCAGCTGTTTACCTCACAGTTCCTCCAGCCTACAGGGCGCCGCCATCTTGGACGTACAGCACCTCCCCCCCGTCGTGAAATGACCACTGCCGCTGCAGCCTCCGCCACGAAAAAGAATCCCCAGCCGCACCTCGCCTCGCCCTCGAACCCGAGAACCGTTGACCGTGGCCGACTGCCCCTTTGGAAAGAAGGGGCCGTTCTGCTCATTACTGGTTGTGCTAACCGGTCGAGAAAAAGCCAAGAGGAGTTGTAAGGTAGGGGGGTTACGGGGGGTGGGGAGGCGGGGACGGGCGGAAGGATTCCGAAAGGGAGCTGCTGAGAGATCTTGTGACTCCGAAGGAGGCAAAAAGAAGAGCCGGCGCGGCGGGGAGGAGCCACGCGAGAGAGCGAGGGGCGGGGAGGCGGTCACGTGACCCGGGCCGGGCGGGAGGGGCTGTGCAAGAGGCGTAAACAAGTTGGCCGCGCTGGGTGTGGTTGGGGTGCCTCCTGCATTCCAGAGGCTCGCACACCCGGATACTCCCCAAGTGAGGGTCTCCCTGTGCCTGACCGCAGAGCTTCCATCTTGTTTCCCAAGGAGCCAATGGGACCCCCGTGGGCGAAGGGCTTACGGAGAATCACACTGACTTCTGCCCCTCAGATTGCTAGCGTTTCAGACACCCGGTAACGACATCTGTGGAAAACCACCATCATCAGAGCTGGCCGCTTTTAAAGCCCAACCCCTTCATTCAATCCTTGCCCTGCCCCCTTCCTAGCTGTGTAAACCTGGACAAGTTTTGAAGTCCTTTGAGCCTCAGTTTCTTCCTCTGTGAAATGGGCGTGATAACACGAGTGGAGTGAGGATTCAGGGACATAAGGTATGGAGGGTGTTTAAGCACCGTGACCCACGCAGGGTAAATGCTCACAAGATGATGGTCTTCGAAGGCAGGTTGTGGTGAGCGCTGTGACTAATCCGGAGCAGGGTGATAGAGGCTGCAGTCTGAGGTATCTGAAAGGCTTTCTGAAGGGGTGCGCATCAAGCTAGGCCTTAAAGAAAAGGTGGGTTTTATGAAATAGAAGTGGGAGAGGCAGTTGGGAAGGAAAGAACTAAAAGAAGCTAGCACCTGGAGATAACGCGGGTTGAGTTATGGAAATAACAAGTTTTGTCATGGGAACTGTTTGGGTCACAAGGCAACATATGGCTTAAGGGGCCTACTGTGAGAGTGGCCAGGGTTCCAGGAGGCCCAGTGTGGTCCCAGATAGGACTGCTGTTAGCCTGTAGGGTCAGAGAGGCTCCGAGCATTAGAAGAAGGCCTTTGCTCTGGGCCGACAGTCCATGTGAGCAGAGCCCAGGGCGTGTCTCGGCCCTTAGCCACCCACGCCCACTTCTCCGGGGGTCCTGGAGCAGTGCACAGCCTTTACCACCATCCCGGCTTATGGGGCAGGTGGGCATTGACTTGGGAATTCCACCAGCCTAACAGTGCCTGGAGACGGCTGGGGAAGCCAAGAGGTTGTTGCTCAAACAGACCAGAGTGTGAACACAGGTTTCTGCTATCATGCTAATGATCGGAGCCTTAGCTTCTTTGTCTACGACATAGGGGTTTTAATATTAATCATGATGCCTACAGAATAGGGATTTGGTGGATCCAATGAGACCTTGAGATGTAACCAGCACAGAACCTATTTCAATAAATGTTAGTTTTGTTAGCATTCCTCAATGCTCTCACAACTGGCATCCAATCACTGCCTGCAGTCAGTCCACCCGTTGCTAACTTCTGTGTAGTCACCCAGCATAGTCAGCGTGGGACCCAGAGATGGAAGGGCTGGAGGAGAAGAGGGGAGTGCCCAGGTTCCCCTAGTCCACAAACCATCTCACAGGAGCAGATTCCTGCGTTGGCATTAGCACTGTAGCACACTGTGAATCCACCAGGGATCAGGCGGGATGGAGTCGGGGGACGGGCATGACTCCAGAGCTCCAGCCCAGGAATCCCCTTTCCCCACCCCCCTCTTCCTTGGCTCAGTGACCTCATCCTGCTGGAATGGTATCCTCCGTGGAAGAGAGCAGTGATACACGAGCCTCATCAGCTTCTGGCCCTCAAGGGGACCGTAACTGCACTGTTACTGTTTATACAGTATCTGGAAGAAGAATGGTAATAGTTCTCTCAATATGGGCCGCTAGGGGCTTGTGAGAAGAGGCTAGGAGGAAAGGCAGAGGCATCCCTGCCCCTGCTCAGGGGCTGGCTCCCTTTTTTCTGTTTTTCTGGGATTGATTTTGTCAGTGACTTGTTGTTCAGTCACTAAGTCATGTCCGACTCTTTGTGACCCCTTGGACTGCAGCACACAAGGCTTCCTTGTCCTTCACTATCACCCGGAGTTTGCTCAAACTCATGTCCATCGAGTCGGTAATGCCACCCGACCATCTCATCCTCTGTCATCCCCTTCTCCTCCTGCCATCAATCTTTCCCAGCATCAGTGTCTTTTCCAGTGAGTCAGTTCTTCGCATCAGGTGGCCAAAGCATTGGAGCTTCAGCTTCAGCATCAGTCCTTCCAATGAATATCCAGGACTGATTTCCTTTAGGATGGACTGGTTTGATCTCCTTGGTGTCCAAGGGACTCTCAAGAGTCTTCTCCAACACCACAGTTCAGAAGCATCAATTCTTCAGCGCTCAGACAGATGTTAATCAGACCACTGTCTTCCACATACCTCCCTGGAGCCTCTCCACATCACGAGCTTCTGGGCAGCCTTTCTCCAACCATCATGTCCATACTCAGTGACAAAACAGAAGGGATGAGCTCTCGGAGGCAGGCGGCACTGACTTGCTGTGTATGAGGCACACCTGTGTATTTGCCTGGGCAGCATCTCCCCCTCCCTCTCCTGGGACCACAGCATCAACCTCAGGCAGCTGGACCCATCTGGCCAATCCCAGATCCCAAGCATCCAGCCAAAGGGATTGGCACAGTTGGACATGTGACTCAAATTGGGCCAATCAGGGTGCCTCCTTGAGTCTTTATACATGGATGCTTAAAGAGCTGTTGTCTTTCCTCTGGGGTCATTGAACTAAGATAAAGCTGTGGCCCTCCCCTTCTCCCTCTGCTACCTCAGGCTCCATGAACGCTCTAGCCAAAAGATGGAAAAGATACAGAGAAAGAGAGAGAGATGAAAAGAGAAATGGTGGCTGCTCTCCCCTCAATTTATGAAGTCCCTGAGGCCAGCTTTACCCTGGGCTTCTGAGTTCCATGAGGCAAAAACTGTTTTCAGCGGATTCTAGTTTCAGTTGGATTTCCGTCCTTCCCAAAAGGCCGTCCAGACACAGTAAGATTTGAAGGCCTTTGGAAGTACCCCACTAGTCAAAATTACATCCTTTTCAGTATCACAGGTTCATCCGTTTGAGGGGTCCTGTTGCTTCAGCTTTTTGCATGGCAGCCCCCTGCTTTCAGTTCAGTTCAGTCGCTCAGTCGTGTCGGACTCTGCAACCTCATGAATCGCAGCACGCCAGGCCTCCCTGTCCATCACCAACTCCCAGAGTTCACTCAAACTCATGTGCATCGAGTTGGTGATGCCGTCCAGCCATCTCATCCTCTCGTCCTCCTCCTGCCCCCAATCCCTCCCAGCATCAGAGTCGTTTCCAATGAGTCAAGTCTTCGCATGAGGTGGCCAAAGTATTGGAGTTTCAGCTTTAGCATCAGTCCTTCCAGTGAACACCCAGGTCTGATAGCCTTTAGAATGGCCTGGTTGGACCTCCTTGCAGTCCAAGGGACTCTCAAGAGTTTTCTCCAACACCACAGTTCAAAAGCATCCATTCTTCGGCGCTCAGCTTTCTTCACAGTCCAACTCTCACATCCATATGTGACCACTGGAAAAACCGTAGCCTTGACTAGACAGACCTTTGTTGGCAAAGTAATGTCTCTGCATTTTAATATGCTGTCTAGGTTGGTCATAACTTTCCTTCCAAGGAGTAAGCGTCTTTTAATTTCATGGCTGCAGTCACCATCTGCAGTGGTTTTGGAGCCCCCCAAAATAAAGTCTGACACTGTTTCCACTGTTTCCCCATCTATTTCCCATGAAGTGATGAGACCGGATGCCATGATCTTTGTTTTCTGAATGTTGAGCTTTAAGCCAACTTTTTCACTCTCTTCTCTCACTTTCATCAAGAGGCTCTTTAGTTCCTCTTCACTTTCTGCCATAAGGGTGGTGTCATCTGCATACCTGAGGTTGTTGATATTTCTCTCGGCAATCTTGATTCCAGCTTGTGCTTCTTCCAGCCCAGCGTTTCTCATGATGTACTCTGCATAGAAGTTAAATAGGCAGGGTGACAATATACAGCCTTGACGTACTCCTTTTCCTATTTGGAACCTGTCTGTTGTTCCATGTCCAGTTCTAACTGTTGCTTCCTGACCTGCATATAGGTTTCTCAAGAGACAAGTCAGGTGGTCTGGTATTCCCATCTCTTGAAGAATTTTCCACAGTTTATTGTGATCCACCCAGTCAAAGGTTTTGGCATAGTCAACAAAGCAGAAATAGATGTTTTTCTGGGGGTCACCAGTCTCCTGGAGGATGGAGTCCAAGTTTCAGAGAGTAGCCCTGAGGGCCCCTCACAGCCCTGGCCTCTCCAGATCTTGTCATTGTCCCCTTGCTGTCTATCACTGTCAGAATAGACACATATATGTATACAAATGTATGCATATATTTTTAACTCATGTAAATGGATTATGTCATAGATGGCAATCTGCTTCTTACTTTTTGCCCCCCTCAGTGTTGTTTTGAAGCCCATGTACGTCGCTCTAAATAAATCCAACCAGTAGCTTCTGTTGACAGTTATTCAGTGATATGGATTTATCCCAGTCTACTCTCAATTGTCCCATGGAATGACACCCAAAGCCCACCAGAAAAAAACCTGTGATAAACCTCAGTGTACCTGTTCCCTTGAGGCTTCTCAGGTCGAGCTAGTGGTAAAGAACCTGCCCGCCAGTGCTGGAGACCTAAGAGGTGTGGGTTCAGTCCCTGGGTTGGGAAGATCCCCTGGGGGAGGGCATGGATCAGCCCGCTCCAGTGTTCTTGCCTGGAGAATCCCACGGACAGAGGAGCCTGGTGGCCTGTGGTCCACAGGGTCTCCAGGAATTGGACGTAACTGAAGCGACTTAGCACACACGCACGCACCTGTTCCCTATGGGTCCAGCTGAGAACTTCTTTGGGATACATAACTAGGAGTAAAACTGGTGGGTCAAAGAGTATGCATGGACTTACTCTTTTTTGTTGTTTTTAGAGAAAAAAATCAGCTTTACAGAGGTTTAGAAAGAAAGAAAGTGAAGTCGCTCAGTCGTGTCCGACTCTTTGTGACCCCACGGACAGTAGCCTGCACCAGGCTCCTCTGTCCGTGGGATTTTCTGGGCAAGAGTGCTGGAGTGAGTTGCCATTTGATATGCAGAAGATTAATGTTATATCTTGATGACTTCGAACATGGCATACACCTGTGGCACCATCACCAGAGCCAAGGTGCTAACCGTATCCATCACCCCCAGAAATTTTACAGACTGAAGGTAACACCACCCGAGTGTTCTCTAGGACAGCTTCCCCAGTGTACAGTCTCACTGGAAGTCTACAGAAATGCCCACATTCCTGCCAACAGTCTTCAGCTGCGAAGTATAATAGGCCTGTCATGGTGATATGTTCTCTTTTTAGCTTACCTCTCTCTATTAATGAGATGGAGCATTTCTTTATGTTCTTGTTAGTCTTATAGGTTTTATCCTCTACAAATGGCCAATTCTTCTGACTATTTTTTCTCTAGTAGAGTTACTCTCTTTTCCTTATTGATTTGCAGAATTGCAACACACAGAAATGTGTCCTTCATTGACTACAGATATTTCCAGTGTCTTCCCCTGTCTGTTATCGTCATATTAACTATTACTGTATTGTACTTCATTGAAAAACAGACGCTAATTTTGGTGTTATCGACCCCTCCTCCTCCTTACTGTCCTCTTTCTTTTTTGACTTATGATCTGGGTTTTTGAGGTTTTGTTCAAGGATGCCTTTTCCAACACTTACTCATAAAGGACAGGTGGCATGGGGGCCGTAGTGTGCAGTGCACTCACCAGGCCACCTAGGAGGACAGAGGGGGATGGGCAGAGCAGAGACCCAGGCTCTGCAGCCCTGCTGTGTGGCCTGGGCCAGTCCCCAAGCTTCCTTTTCTATACCTAGACAATAGGGACGCCACCAATGCCTTAAATACCCAGCTCAGTGGGTCACTAGGACTGTCCAGTGAGAGACTTGTGTAAACGCTCATCAGAGCACTTGCCAAAGTGTGGGCACCAGTGAATGTTGGCGTTATCGTTCCCTCCACTTGCACGAGCTGCTTGCACGAGCTCCACTGTCTGCGGCTGCTGGGACAAAGTACCACAGACAGGCTGGCTTTAAATAATACAAGCATAAGGAATTCCCTGGTGGTCCAGTGTTTAGGACTTGGTGTTCTCACTGCTGGGGCCCTGGGTTCAATCCCTGGTCGGGGAACTACGATCCCACAAGCCGTGTGGCATGGCCAAACAACAACAGCGTATTCTTCCTTTGTTCTGGAGGCCAGAAATCTGAAACCAAGCGTCAGCAGGGCTGACTTCTGAGGGCTCTGATGGGGAGTGTTCCATACCTCTCTCCTGCCTCCCGGGGGCTGCCCGCCATGTGTGATGATGTCCCTTGGCTTGGGGCTATATCCCTTCACTCTCTACCTCCATCCTCACCTGTCCTCGCTCCCTGTGTGTTTTCACAGATGCAGATTCAGTCACTGGGTAAAGAGGTGACGCGCTCCTCTGTGTGTGTCCTTTCCTCTTGTGGTTTTTTTTTTTTAAGATTTATTTATTCATGTATTTTATTTTTGGCTGCACTGGGTCCTCATTACAGTGGCTTCTCTTGTTGCACGAGCTCTCAGCGTACAAGCTTCAGTAGTTGTGATACGTAGGCTTAGCTGCCCTGTGGCATGTGGGATCTTAGTTCCCTAACCGGGGATTGAATCCATGGCCCCTGCACTGGCAGGCAGATTCTTAACCACTGGACCCCCAGGGACTCCCTCCCTTCCTCTTTTTATCAGAACACCAGTCATTGGCTTTGGGGCCCACAGTAATTCAGTATGACTTCATCTGAACTGAATTACATCTATACAGACTCTACTTCCAAATAAGGTCAGATGCTGAGTTCTGGGTGGACGTGAATTGGAGGCGGGCACTAGTCAATCCCCTGCTTGCTTTTAGGGTGCACGGAGCCCAGCAGATGAGATGGAAGGGGGCCCATGGTGCTGTGACTCAGAGTCAGGTCCACCCCGCAGAGCGGGTGCCCTCAGAGTGATGAGGGCAACCTGTGGGTGGGGTTGGGACTTGGACTTTGCTTCCAGTTTAATCAGGAACCTGACTAATGGTGTTGAGGCAGGTGGGCTTTACAGGAGGAAAACCCAGTTTTCAAGAAGGCAGCAAGTTAAGACCACCTAAGGCTCGTTGGCTGATCAGTGGTCAGATTTAAGATATACATGGGATGGGAGATGAGAAAGGCAGGACATGGAGGGCCCTGAGCTTAAAAAAATAAATAAATAAAAGCCTGAACTGTGTGTGCGGGCAAAGAGGATCCTCTGAAGGTTTGAGAGTTGAGGAAAGGAGAGGAGAAAGTTGTCTGCTGAATATTGGAAAAGGCTCCATCTTGGCTTTGACACCTGCGGATGGAAGTTTTGAAATCCTGGGCTCCCTCTCTCCTGGGCAGGCCACCTCCTCACCCAGACCCCCGACCAGGTCTCTGTCTCCCCCTTGCAGTACGATGTGGAGGACCATGTTACACGGGGTTCTCCATGTCCAGGAGGAGTCTTTTAGTCACCATGAAACCCTCCCTTTCCCCTGTCCCCCAGAGGAGAAGCATCCGCAGCTAGAGGTTTTATTTCAGCTGGGCCTCTCCTGAAGACTATGCCAGGACTCCTTGGAAAAGATAAATCTGGATCCCTGCTTCACACCCTACTCCAGAAAACACTCCAAAGCGGTCAAAGTGCTTAAGTGTCGAAAGAGAAGCCATGAAAGTGCTAAAGAAACAACGCAGGTGAGTTTCCTGTCATGGAGAGGGGCAAAACGTTTCTGGAAGTGGCTAGAAAGAAGCAAGAGAAGAGAGGCTGATAAATCAGCCAGCCTCCAAAACAAAGCGGAAACAAAACCAAACCCCTTGGGTACAGCAGCAAAGGAAACAAGCAAAGGCAGAAAACAGCTGAGGAAGTATTTGCAACTTATGTCACAAACAAGCCTCCTGATACAGGGGGACCTCTTTAAAATCTTTTCATAGCCCACTGATTGCATGGAAAAAGAGGGCAAAAGACATGAAAAGAAAGCTCACTCCAGGAGAAATGCAATTGATTTCAGGTTTCTGGCCTCCGAAACAGAATGTTTAAGAGCTCTGCTGTTTAAGCCTCCCGGTTGTGGTCATTTGCTAAAGCAGCTCTCAGAAACTAACACACCGACCAGAAGAAGGAGTTTCTGGATTGTAGTGTAAAACGTTTAAAAAATACAAACCCACGCGCTCATAGTGATAACTCAAATTTAAGGAGAAAAAAGGAGAGAAGAGTTACAGGATCCAGCTATGCCAACACCTTATTATAGTAACCGGCAATTAAAAAGAAAAGGCATCACTTACACTCTAATGTTTGGAAGAACTCTGGCTCATCCAGAGTTAGTGAGGGAAAGCTCTTCTTTACTGGGGGGGGGGGGGGGGGAAGCCAGATAATAAATGCAAAAGGAATGATAGAGGATCACTATTTCCAGCCAACAATGAAACTGTTGATTCAAGCAAGAACCATCAGTGGAGACCAAACCCATTAGGGGAAGGCTGTGGGAGCAGGATTTCTACGTGATGAGAAAGTCTTACTCTTTTGATCCCTGGGTCGGGAAACCCCCTGGAGGAGGGCACAGCAACCCCTTTAGTATTCTTGCCTGGAGAATCCCATGGATGAAGGAGCCTGATGGGCTCCAGTCCTCAGGGTCGAAAAGAGCTGGACACAATGAAGTGACTTAGCACACGTGCACAGGTTTTTCTCAACTCATCTTTGTGATGGAGAGAGCTGGCTGTCACCTCTTTAACCCAGGGACCAAACAACATCATGAAAGACATTAGGTACCTCCAATGCCATGGAGCCCACAGTACCTGAGAAGTATCCTTGCCTAAAACATCTCACCTGAGTTAAGTCAAATCTTGGCCCTAACTTCCACTATACATGGGAGGGAGGAACAGGTTAAACAGCACCTCCAGGAAACAGACAAATCTAGAAAGCAGGCCCTTCTACCAAATTGGCCTGAGCTCTTTTAGGGGAAAAAAAAAAATCAATGTCAAAAGAAAGGGATGAGGGCACTGTTCTAGTAATATCATAAAGGAGACTAATGTGTGTGTACATGCGTGCTCAGTCGTGTCTGACTCTCTGTGACCCCATGGACTGTAGCCCACCAGGCTCCTCTGTCCGTGGGGATTCTTCAGGCAAGAGTCCTGGAGTGGGGTGCCGTTTCCTCCCCCAGGGGGTCAGTCCTGAGTCTTCTTCATCAGCAGGTGGACTCTCTACTGCTGAGCCTCCAGGGAAAGCTCAAAAGGAGGCTAAGCTAAGCTAAATCACTTCAGTCGTGTCCGACTCTATGCGACCCCATAGACGGCAGCCCACCAGGCTCTCCCATCCCTGGGATTCTCCAGGCAAGAACACTGGAGTGGGTTGCCATTTCCTTCTCCAATGCATGAAAGTGAAAAGTGAAAGTGAAGTCACTCAGTCGTGTCTGACTCTTTGTGACCCCATGGACTGCAGCCTACCAGGCTCCTCCGTCCATGGGATTTTCCAGGCAAGGGTACTGGAGTGGGGTGCCACTGCCTTCTCCGAAAAGGAGGCTAAAGAAGCAGGCAAATACAATGCTTGAAACTGGTTCTAAAAGAGCAACTCTGGAAGAAAATTGGGGGAAATTGGGGGTAAAATTGAGTATGAACTGAATATTCAGTGATGCTGGGAAATTATTGACAGTTTTCTTAGGTGTGATCATGACAGTTATGTGATGTAAGAATACCTGTTTTTAGGAGATATGTGTTCAAGTATTAATGGGCAAAGTGTCATGTTGTCTGCAATATAACTTAAAAATGTTTTATCAAAAGAAAACACATTTATATACACTCACAAATGCATATAGAAAGATAAAGCACAGTTTGCAAATGATAATTGTTGAATAACAGATGCGGGTATATAGGTGTCATTAGACATGTTTCATTCACTTTCCTTGGAAATGTTTCATAATAAAGTAATCTTTCAAAAATATTGAAAGATCAAAAAATAATTGGACTTCGTGGCAAAGGGAAATCAGAGATCCTCATCACGAGATGGTGGGATTCTCTGGGCTTCACCCTCACTCTCTGTGTCTGTGAAAAATAAAGGTTTGAGCAGGATGGTTTGAACTGTGTTGCTGGAGAAAACTCGTGAGAGTTCCTTGGACAGCAAGGAGATCAAACCAGTCAATCCTAAAGGAAATCAACCCTGAATATTCATTGGAAGAACTGATGCTGAAGCTCCAATTCTCTTGACCATCTAATGCAAAGAGCCAGCTCGTTGGAAAAGACCCTAACGCTAGGAAGGACTGAGGGCAGAAGGAGAAGGGGACGACAGAGGATGAGATGGTTGGATGGCATCATTGACTCAGTGGACATGAGTTTGAACAAACTCAGGGAGATGGTGAAGAACAGGGAAGCCTGGTGTGCTGCAATCCATGGGGTCGCAAAGAGTTGGACACGACTGAGTGGATGAACAACAACAACAAAAAAACCTGCACATAACGTAAAATTTACATTTTAACCATTTTCAAGTGTATATAGTTCAGCAGCGTTAAGCACGGTCACACTGTTGTGCAACCAACCATCACCATCTGTCTTCAGGACTCTCTGCTGTAAAATAGAGACTCTGCACCTGTTTAGCAGCTCATCTCCCTGCCCCAGCCCCTAGCAGTCAGTATTCTGCTTTCTGTTGCTGTGGTTTTGACTTCTTCAGATACCTTGTGTAAGTGGAATAAAGTGTTTGTCCTGTGATTGGTTTATTAAGCGTAACAGGGTGTCTTCACGGTTCGTACCTGTTGTGTTATAGCACGTGTCAGAATTCTCTTCCTTTGTTTATTTGTTGTGGCATGCAGGGTCTTTCGGTGCGGTGCATGGATTCTCTAGTTGGGAAGCATGGGCTCCAGAGTGCATGGGCTTCAGTAGCTGTGGATTGCGGGATGAGTTGCTCTGCAGTATGTGGAATCTTAATTCCCTGAGCAGAGATCAAACCCGCGTCCCCTGCATTGCAAGGTGGACTCTACCACTGAACCACCAGAGAAGTCCCCAGAATTCTCTTCCTTTTTAAGGCTAAATAATATTCCATGGTGCAGATATACTGTATTTTGTTTACTTATTCATTTGTTGATAGACACTGGGCGCCTCCTCTGCTAGGCTGTTATGAATACGACTGCTGGAAAGATGGGCTTACAGGTGTCTCTTTGAGACCCTGCCTTGATGCTTCAGGTACGTATCCGGGAGCGGAATGGCTGGATCTGGGCGGGGTGGCTTATAAAGGATTCTTTCCTACTTTCCAGATGAGCTTACCATACGTGTCCTTTTAAACTGCAAACCAGTCAGCTTGCAGAAAAGTGTACACAGACCACCTTCCAAGGATGTACCAACTCTAGTCGAAAGACCGCTAGGTCCTTGCATCCTTCAGAGGAGGAGACCTCCCTACATGCTCTTGGGATGACAAGAAGCATCAGGAATGAAAAAACGCTCACTCTTCAGGGGACAATGATACAACAGTAATTTGAAAACCTCTGAAGGTACATGCAAAATAGATGCAATTTGAGTGCAAATCCTGGCGGCTGGAAAACAGCGCCCCCTGCAGGACACTCCCGGTGCCGCTCGGCATTGAGATAGAGCGCTCTTGCCCAGATGGGTTTGCATGTCCAGTTCTCTGCAGAGATGTGTTCGTCGTCCTGAATGTTTTTCCTCGGCTCTCACTTATTTGTGGGTTCCTCTGATGCTTTGTTTCCTTGGCCTGGAGGCTGAAGCTATGCCCCAGGCCCAGAGACCCCTGACCCACATAGGATGTGGGGAAAGACAAGAGTCTCTCCCGTCTCAGTAGCCACAGAAAACTCCTCTGTTTGCTGATCCAGGCTCCAAGGCCATTGTCTGCTGGGGCTGCTGCCTGGTTGGGGTGGGGGGTGGGGCCTTGACCAGGGAGGTGAGGATCCGTGGGGTGATTTTCCCGCTCCTTAGGCTGGTTAATGACCCCCCACACAACTTCACACACACACATATTCAGATACATACACACTGCTTGTTGGAAATAATACAAACTTGTGTCAGATAATGCAGGCTCACTGATGCTGTCATGTGCTTGCCGTGGAGCTGGACTGAGGAGTAGGAGGTGGGGTCTTTGCCCTGATGGGGTCTGACAGGTGCCACACACACACTTATCACATGTGGACTTGACTCTGGTGCCAGCTGCCCCTGGGGCTGCTCTTCCCATCATTTGGTCAGTAATTCCTAGGGACCAACTGCTCCCTGAGACTGAAGGACACAAGGCTTGCGAAGGCCCTGCAGCCTCTCTGGCCTGGGTAAACGTCCACGGGACTTTGATTCCTTCCTCCACGCCCACAGCCTCCTGTGAGTGTCCAGAGAATACAAACGCGGAAGTCACCGAGGGTTCACAGGGCAGTAACCAGATGTCATGAGTCTCATTAATAATCAACCTACCGTGTAAATGAGCACAGCCCACCTGCTAAGAATCGGGCCGACACACCTTGTTCGCTCGTTTGCCCCCAGCAGCTCAGGCTTCCAGACTGTCCTGTGAGAGGGGGAGAGGGCAGAGCTCTTGAGCCTGCTGTTGAGGGTTTCTGCTGAGATGTACCACCTCCCCCACTTAAAGTGCTGTAGCATGTCTAAAACGTTTTGGGTGTATCATTTTAGTTTGCTACCTGCAGCTCCGAGGGAAGCTTTATCTTAGCTCCATTTTAGAGACGGCAGTTCTGAGGCTCGGGGAGGCCAGTGGCTGCCTATGGTCTGCAGCTGGTGAGTGTCAAGGCCAAGTGCAACCCAGACCACAGCGGGTCCTCAGACCACAATGGTGCCCCCATTGCACCCAACTGGCTGGAGAATCAGACATTACCTGCTCTATTAGCTGCCCCTGGGGTCTCATGCTTTATAAAAACCGATACAAGTTATGGGGGACTTCCCTGGCAGTCCAGTGGCCAAGTCCGAGCTCCCATTGCGGGGGCCCCAGGCCCAATCCCGGGCAGGGGAACTAGATCCCACATGGTGCAACCAAGAGTTGGCACGCAGCAGTGAAGATTTTCACAAGGTACGACCAGAAAGATCCTGCATGCCTCCACTAAGACCTGGCACAGCCAAATGAATAAAATATTAAAAATAATAAATAAAACATACATGAGTTTTCTAGGTGGGAGGCAATAAACAAGGGTCTCCATTAGGAAGGGCTGTGGAAAGAGAGGAGTCCTGCCCCTGCCAGGCCTCGGTGTCCCCTCCTGAAGCCTCAGGTGGTTGGATTGGGGATGTACAGTCACTCTCTCCCTCTCCAGCCCTCCCCAGCCTCCTGCCAGAGGGCTCCATGAAGTCACTGTGGGGGAGAAGGAGCCGAGAAGGATCAAGAAGCTGCTTGATCATCCGGTTATTTCCTAAACCTAGAAACAGGGTCCCCAGATTCATGCTCCTGCTGGCAATGCTGGGAGGCATCAGGCAGGAGCGCTGGTCCTTGCAGGCTCTTCCCTTGTCGTCTCAGCTTCCCACCCGAGTCTCAACACCCCTCTTTCCTATCATGGGCCTCTAGGCAAACCAGCCATCTTGTGACGTGAAGACACCCCAGAAGCTCACCCAGTGGTCCTCCAGGATGTCGCCCATTCCCATCGAGAGAGTCGTGGAGGTGAGAGGATGGGAGGGTTGAGCTCATGGACTGAGGGAGAGACTACCTGTGCAGTGCCCAAGAGCAAAGGACCAATAAAGGTTTGTTTGAAAAACATTATATCCACATATGTTTTTAATGGGCTTCCCAGGTGGCGCTGGTGGTAAAGAAAAAGTGAAAGTCACTCAGTCATGTCCCACTCTTTGCAACCCCGTGGACTGTGTAGCTTGCCAGGCTCCTCTGTCCATGGAATTCTCCAAGCCAGAATACTGGAATGAGTTGCCGTTCCCTTCTCCAGGGGATCTTCTCAACTCAGGGAGCGAACCCAGGTCTCCCGCATTGCAGGCATATTCTTCACCGTCTGAGCCACCAGGGAAGCACCTGCGTGCATTTCAGTGCAGGAGATGTAAGAGACATGGGTTTGATCCCTGGGTCGGGAAGATCCCCTGGAGGAGGGCACGGCCCCATGGGCAGAGGAGCCTGGCTGGCTACAGTCCCTCGGGTTGAGAAGAGTTGGACATGACTGAAGCAACTCAGGACGCATGCACACCCGTGTTTAATATATGAGGGGCGAGGGAGACTGGAGCAGGGAGAGAAGGGAGGAGGGAAAGAGTGGGGAGGGAGGGCGGAGATTGAGCACACGTTAGTGTGGAGGTGCGTGTGTTAGTTTCCTCTTTCTACTCTGACCATATTTTGTTTTGTGATTAGGTAGATGGATAGATAAGTGGGTAGATAGATAAATAAATAGTGGTGGTTTAGTCGATAAGTCGTATCTGACTCTTGCGACGCCATGGACTGTAGCCCACCAGGCTCCTCTATCCATGGGAATTCCCAGTCAAGAATACTGGAGTGGGTTGCCATTTCCTTCTGCAGGGGGTCTTCCCAATCCAGGGACTGAACCCGTGTCTCCTGCATTGCATGCGGATTCTTAACCAACTGAGCCACCAGTCAAGCCCAGGTCAGTTCAGTTCAGTCGCTCAGTTGTGTCCGACATTTTGTGACCCCATGGACCGCAGCACGCCAGGCTTCCCTGTCATCACCAACTCTCGGAGTTCCCTCAGACTCATGTCCATCGAGTCGGTGATGCCATCCAGCCATCTCATCCTCCGTTGTCCCCTTTCCCTCCTGCCTTCTATCTTTCCCAGCATCACTCTTTCCAATGAGTCAGTTCTTCGCATCAGGTGGCCAAAGTATTGGAGTTTCAGCTTCAGCATCAGTCCGTCCAGTGAATAGTCAGGACTGATTTCCTTTAGAACTGACTGGTTGGATCTCCTTGCAGTCCAGGTAGATAAATAAATATTAATAAATAGCCAGTTTTCAAGCTGATTTGTTAGCGGTAAAGGGGAAGGAGCGCCACCGTGTGGCGACTCTGTGCACTGCTGCCTCCCGTGACGCTGGGCCCCTGGTTGGTGCGGTTGTGGGCGCGCACCACTGCTGCGCCCGAGTGGCAGGCACTGTGGGGCTCCCTGCACCCCAGCTGCCTGCAGCTCCTGTGCTTGGACAGAGCCCCCAGTCTCCCTGAATAACTGAGTCACCACAGGACTGCTATGGGTGCTTTTCCAGCGCCAGGAGGCAGGTCGAGGAGGATGGGGGTGGGGAGACAGCCTCTGGACGCCCCACATCCACCCGCATGGCTAAGACTACCTGGTCCATCCTCAGGTTGCAGGAGCAGGTGGGCTCAGCTCCTGTTTGCTGCATTCTGTGGCCGTGGTAACTCGAGGCCATGAAGGTACCCAAGGTCACACAGCTAATGCCAGCTGGTGCCAGGACCACAGCCTGAACCCTGCCGCCCCCCCCCACAGAGCCCAGGTGAGCCTTGCCAAGGTCAGTGTGTGCCTGTTGTTGGCTGAGACAGGAGTCCACAGGGTCCCTACCCTCAGATCGCTGCTGGCCTCATTAACAAGCAACCGAGGGGCTTCCCTGGTGGCTCAGGGGTGTAGAACCTGCCTGCCAGTATAGGAGACATGAGTTTGATCCCTGATCTGGAAAGATCCCACGTGTCCTGGAGCAACTAAGGCCCTGTGCGACCACTACTGATCCTGCGCTCTGGAGCCCAGGACCTGCAGCAATTGAAGCCCACCTGCCCTAGAGCCGAAGCCCCCTCAACGAGAACCCTGCGTACCCCAACTAGAGAACAGCCCCCCTCTCTCGGCGACTAGGGAAAAGCCGGTGAAGCAACAAAGACTCAGCACAACGAAAAGTAAATGAGAATCTGCTGAGTGCCCATGGTGAGGACAGAGACGAGAATCCAAGGGTTGTCATGGCTGGGCCAAGTCCTTTATTCCACAGGTGACCCCAGAGACTGTGGGGAATCCAGAAGGCTTCCTGAAGGAGCAGAGTGAAGAGAAAGGGGGAACAGGAAGCGCAGAGGCAGGAGTTGGAATTTGGTCCGGTGGACACAGAACATCAGTAAGCAGATATTGGTAAACTGATACGACACGCCTGTGGTCACCAAGCCAGCTGCCACTGCAGCCGTCACCCAGGGGTGCCCCCTAGGGGATTCAGGATGGAGAAAAACAGGATACTGAGTTAGGATGCATATCAAAGGAATAGTTTCATTAAACCCAGACTCTTGCTTCTTCCCATAGGTAGAAAAGCACTAAATTCATTAACTTGAGATGTCCGGACTTTTCTTTAATTAGCGGTCATCTTTTGACGTTCAGCTGCCTGGGTGTTTTTTGTTTGTTTTTGCAAAAACTCTTATGTATCCTGGTTCCTCTTTGAAACAATCCCTCAGAGCTGAGAGGCTGTCTCCCAGGCTTGCGTCTTCCAAATAAAACATAATTCTCAACTTTTAGATTGTGCGTTTGTTTGTTTTTCTTCACTCAACAATCTCCAGCAGAAAAGGATGCAACATATTCAGGTGACCAGGATGGTTAGAAAGTGGAGGCTTCCCCAACACCTTGCTGGCCTTATTCTGTTGTGGTTGTTCAGTTACTAAGTCATCTGTAACTCCGCGATCCCATGGACTGCAGCATGCCAGGCTTCCCTGTCCTCCACTGTCTAGCCGAGTTTGCTCAGATTCATGTCCATTGATTTGGTGATGCTATCTAGCCGTGTCATCCTCTGCTGCCCCCTTCTCCTCTTGCCTTCAATCTCTGTGTCCTTATTCAATCTATATGGTCTTCTTCTGTGTCCTTGCCAAAGCCCTGTTCCCACTCTGGAGTGGTTTTCGCAGAAAGCTGGCCAGCCCTGGCCAATGAGAGACCCATATCCCTCCTTGTGCCATAGTGAATGGCGCAGAGATGGGCCAATTAGAGTCAGCCCCTGGCCTCTTACTGAAACTATTGAGAAAGCATCTACCTTTCCTCTGGAGTTTCTAAGCTTATAGACTGCAACTAGTAATGTTGGGGATCTCAGCCCCAGGATACAGCAAAGCTGAGAGATGGCAAGTAAGCTATTCATGCCCTGATTGATCCATCCATGCATTCTATAAATACGCCATCAGTGTCTACCGTACACTGATCTAAGCACTGGAGATTCAGCTGTGAGCCAGGCAAATGCAACCCCTGCTCTTGTAGTGCTCACATTCCTTATGGGCAGTCAGGCCCCAAAATAAAAAGGAAAGAAATCCACAAGATAGTTTCAGAAAATTATGAATGTCAAGAAGAGCAAGGCCGATGAAGCGAAAGTGCCTGGGATGGGAAGGTCCTGCTTTAGTTGGTGTTCAAGCAGATCTGGCCACAGAGGTGACATTTCAGCCATGACCTGGATGACAAGGAGTCAGCCATGGGAAGATCTTGGGTTAGGCCATCCAGCAGAGGGGACAGCAAGTGTAAATGTCCTGAGGCTGAATCCAGACAGTATCATTTGAGCATCTGGATCCAACCATACCTGAAGTAGACACTTTTCAGTGACATGAAAGAAACTGTTTTGTTGTTCTTAAACCAGTTTAAATCAGGTTTCTGCAACTTGCATCTGAAAAAGTGCTGTCATTTGAAAGAGTTCTGACGCTGTGAATATACTGAATGGTCAGTTCTGAAGCTGAGGTTTTTTTGTCCTGTTAGGTAAAGGAAAATCACTGAAGGTTCTTCAACCGGAGAGGAATCTTCCTCATCTTGCCACTACTTATTCTCTAGGCTCATTTCTCTCTCTCTCTTTTTAAAATTTGGCTGCGCTAGGTCTTCGTTGCAGTATTCAGGCTTTCTCTAGCTGTGGACGCAAGGGCTTTGCTGCTCCACGGCCTGAGGAATCTGGGATCTTAGTTCAATGACCAAGGACTGAACACATTTCTTGTATTGGGGGGCTTCCCAGCTAGCTCAAATGGTAAAGAATCTGCCCGCAATGTGGGGGATCTCGGCTCGATCCCTTGGTCGGGAAGATCCCCTTGGAGAATGGCATGGCAGCCCACTCCAGTATTCTCACCTGGAGAATCCCATGGACAGAGGAGCCTGTGGGCTGCAGTCCATGAGGTCGCAGAGTCGGACACTTTCGCTTCGTTTCTCCTGTATTGGAAGGCAGATGCTTTTATTTTTTTCAATACTTATTTAGGAAAGCAATGCAAACCTAGACAGCATATTAAAAAGCAAAGATATCACTTTGCTGACAAAGGTCTGTATAGTCAAAGCTATGTTTTTTCCAGTAGTCATGAATGGATGTGAGAGTTGGACCATAAAGAAGGTTGAGTGCTGAAGAATTGATGCTTTTGAACTATGGTGTTGGAGAAGACTCTTGCGAGTCCCTTGGACTGCAAGGAGATTCAACCAGTCAATCCTAGAGGAAATCAATCCTGAATATTCATCGAAAGGACTGGTGCTGAAGCTGAAGCTCCAATACATTGGCCACCTGATGTGAAGAGTCGACTCATTGGAAAAGACCTTGATGCAGGGAAAGACTGAAGGCAGGAGGAGAAGGGGGTAACAGAGGATGAGATGGTTAGATAATATCACCATGGACATGAGTTTGAGCAAACTATGGGAGATAGTGAAGGACAGTGAAGTCTGGCCTGCTGCAGTCCTTGGGGCTGCAAAGAGTTGGACATGACTGAGCGACTGAATGGCAACAACTTAAGCATTTATTTGGCTCCGGGGGTCTCGGTTGCGGCACGTGAGATCTTCGGTCTTTGCTGCGGCAGGTGGCATCTTTAGTTGCACTATGTGGGATCTAGTTCCCTGACCAGGGACTGAACCCGGGTCCCCTCCAGTGGGAGCTCAGAGTCTTAGCCCCTGGACCACCAGGGAAGTCCCTCTAGGCTCATCTCTCGAATGTGCTATCCTTCCTTCCCCTCCCCTCCGTTGCCTCCTCCACTCACGCTGGACTTGGCCGCTGTCATTTGTCTGAAGGTCCTGGCTTCCAACTCTTGCACATCCTTTTCTACCCAACTAACTCAGTCTGGTGTCAATTTTAGATGTCACTTCTTTCACTAACTCTCCACGTCTGGGTCCGTTTCCCCACGCCACAAGAAAATTTAGGCAGTATTTAAACAAAATAACTTCGGTGGGGGAAGGAAAAAGACCAGTTGCTTCTTAATGAGACCAGCAGCGATCTGAGGGTAGGGACCCTGTGGACTCCTGTCTCAGCCAACAACAGGCACACACTGACCTTGGCAAGGCTCACCTGGGCTCTGTGGGGGGGCGGCAGGGTTCAGGCTGTGGTCCTGGCACCAGCTGGCATTAGCTGTGTGACCTTGGGTACCTTCATGGCCTCGAGTTACCACGGCCACAGAATGCAGCAAACAGGAGCTGAGCCCACCTGCTCCTGCAACCTGAGGATGGACCAGGTAGTCTTAGCCATGCGGGTGGATGTGGGGCGTCCAGAGGCTGTCTCCCCACCCCCATCCTCCTCGACCTGCCTCCTGGCGCTGGAAAAGCACCCATCGCAGTCCTGTGGTGACTCAGTTATTCAGGGAGACTGGGGGCTCTGTCCAAGCACAGGAGCTGCAGGCAGCTGGGGTGCAGGGAGCCCCACAGTGCCTGCCACTCGGGCGCAGCAGTGGTGCGCGCCCACAACCGCACCAACCAGGCGCCTGAGCATTCTGCATCACATGCGGATTCTTTACCAATTGAGCCACCAGTCAAGCCCAGGTCAGTTCAGTTCAGTCGCTCAGTCGTGTCTGACTTTTGTGACCCCATGGACTGTAGCACGCAATTTGCTTACATGCAAACCATGTTTATATCACAGCACTTATTACCCCAAATTACAAATTTCGGTGTATTCTGTCCCACCTGCTAGACAAAGGAGAAACTCACTGGGGCTCCTGTCTGGTTCTTGTTTGAAACCCTGGCATGTGGTGCCTAATCTGTATTCACTAAACATGTATTAGCTAAAGGATGTGATGGACAGAGTGTCCGTGTCCCCCCCCAAATTCCCGTGTCAGTGAATGAAGGTGACGGTGTTTGGATGTGGGGACTTTGGAAGGTAAATGGGTTTATGAGTAAGGTAAATGAGGTCACGAAGTTGGGACCCCCAGGATGGGATTAGTGTCCTCAAAAGAAGAGGAAGAGGGGCCAGGGCTCACCCTCTCTCTGCCACGTGAGGACTCAGTGAGACAGTGGCCATCTACAAGCCAGGAAGCCTGTGCTCAGCAGAGACTGGATCTGCTGGCACTTTGACCTTGGACTCCCCAGCCTCTGTGAGAAATAAATGTTAGTTGAGTCACCCAGTCTGTGGGCTTTTATTCTGGAGGATTTAGCTGGCGGGAGGGGAGAGGAGAAGGAGGCACCGGATATGTGAAAGGTACCAACAGACCTGGAGTGAATGAATGGTGGGTGAGTGGGTACCAGGATGCTGGTGCGACCTAGCCCTGGGGAGAGGCTCAGTGAGGGCATTTCATCTCCAGGGCTGTCTACTGAAGGGATTGGTGTTGTCTCTGCGGACACTCTTGGACGAGATCCGGAGGCCATGGCCTCAGCCGCAGGAGCCTGTGTGAGGAGGCTGCTGGGCTCTCCCAGCTTCAGCTGATGTGCTCAGGCTCCAGAGTCCTGAACTCTTGCTCTCCCACAGAGGGGGCCCCAGGTGGCTCTGGGCTTCCCAGGTGGCGTAGTGCTAAAGATTCTGCCTATAAGTATTCTCTTAAACCTAATGACCAAATTTTGGCTGAAGAGAAACCTAAGGATCTCAGGACGGTGACTGCAGCCATGAAATTAAAAGACGCTTGCTCCTTGGAAAGAAAGCTATGACAAACCTAGACAGCATATTAAAAAGCAGAGACATCACTTAGTCTGTCTCAAAGGTTGGAGAAGGGAATGGCAACCCACTCCAATATTCTTGCCTGGAGAGTCCCATGGACGGAGGAGCCTGGAGGGCTGCCGTCCATGGGGTCACACAGAGTCAGACACGACTGAAGCGGCTAAGCAGCAGCCGCCAATACAGGAAACACAAGAGATGCAGGTTTGATCACTGGGTCGGGAAGATCCCCAGGAGGAGGAAGTGGCAACCCACTCCAATATTCTTGCCTGGAGAGTCCCAGGGACAGAGGAGCCAGGCAGGCTACAGTCTATGGGGTCGAAGAAGAGTCGGACAAGACTGAGTGTACACACACACACACACACACACACACACACACACGGGTGGCTCTAGGGAAGGCTTACCTTTGCTTGCAGGCTGGGATCCTGGTCTAAGAAGGGAATCCCTGAGTTGGTTACTCAAGGGGGAGAAGGACCCCACGTGGGATTACATCTCAGAACAACAGCTAGCTGCACATGCCTGATACAATGGCTTTACACTCGAAAATACCCCACGCAACTAAATGGCCCAAATGGAGGAAGCAGAGGCTAAGGTAAGTCATGAAAAACTGTGAAATCATGAAACATGTTAATAAAAGCCGCAAGAACATTTAGGCGGTATTTAAACAAAATAACATTCAGTGGGGGGAGGGAAAAGACCAGCTAGTTAATAGTAGCAAAAGGTGAGCATGTGTGTATAATGAAATAAATTAAGGGACAAGTCCTTGAATTATTTAATAATTTTTTATTTCTAATGTAATCATTTTTCTAAAAAATTTTTTTTGGGGAGGAGCACACTGCGCGGCTTGTAAGATCTCAGTTCCCTGGGCCCTTGGCCATGAACGCAGGGTCCTAACCACTGCACTACCAGGGGATTCCCCCGCTTTTGCTTTTCTTCACGTCCTTGAACTATTTGTCAAATTTTCTGCATAACAACAAACAGTTCCAGGTGATTGTGGGCAAAATACGGGATGCAGAGAAAATTCCAGGCATTGCCACTACTCTCTCACCGCCAACAAGAGAGACCCGTGGCCTGTGGACCCTCAGACCTGGGAGCCAGGCATTGACGGGGCCCGAGGGCTGGCGCTCGCTGCCCGCCGGCCCTGCGCCCGTGAGACCTCTCGTCCGAACCCCGCCCCTCTTTCTCTCCAACTCGGACCTTGGCCTCCAGTTGGGTCGGGGCTTCCTGTCGCCAAACTTGTTTTCTTTAGGAGGGAAACACAATCTGTCCAGCGTGGCTGGCTGGCAGAGCATGCAAATTAGCCTAACAGTGCTCTATTCTGTGAGTTCTCCCCATATGCAAAACCTCCTGAAACAAACCAGCCATCCTGTAAGTAAGCCGGAGGAGGAGGAGGAGGAGGAGGCTTGAGGGGCCGAGGTGGAGGGAGGAGGTCAGGGGGGTCAGGGGTGGGCCCCTGTGCCAGTGAAGTCGCTCAGTCGGGTCCGACTTTTTGCGACCCCATGGACTGTAGCCCACCAGGCTCCTCCGTCCATGGGATTCTCCAGGCCAGAGTGCTGGGTTGCCATTTCCTTCTCCAGGGCATCTTCCCGACCCAGGGATCGAACCCACGTCTCCCCCCAGGGAAGCTCAAAGGAACATCTGTGCCAAAGGGGCTGGAATGTCCCCCACAGGCCTTCCCAGCCTTCCCGCGGGGTCCGGGACACCTGGAGGCTAGCTCCGGCCCGTGCCCGCCTCGGCCACCAGGTGGCAGCACACGCGGGCCCTGGGACCAGAGCGCAGCCCGCCCGGTGCGCCAGGCGGCTGGGGGTCCCAGCGATGCGGGAAGCGCCCGCGCTCAGTACCACGCCCGCTGCTCCTCACTCAATCTAGGGTCAAGGCTAGGGAAGCGTGAATTTTGACTTTTTTTTTTTCTTTACGGCGACTTCTGCGAGGACAAGAGGGGGCCCCTCTAAAAGCAGTCTGCAGCAGCGCGAGCCAGGGGCTTCCTAGGAGAGCGCTGGGGAAGCTGAGTCCACAGAGGGGCAGAGGAAGGGAAGGAGAAGAAAGAAAAGAAGTAAAAAGGGGAAGAAAGCGAAAGAAGGAAAGAAAGAGATTCACTCAATGAGTTCTCTAAGCAAGATCAGGTTTTTAAGTAAATGTTGTATTTCAACTTCACTTTGTAAAATTTTAAGGGTTTAGCCATCACTGTTAAAATCCACAAGTTGTTAAAAGTTTCCGTAGAGAGAGTGCAGCTCCTGGAGTGAAGGGTTAGGGAAGAGAATGGGGAGTCCTGGAGAGCTTTGATAAGCAAATAGAGCTCCGCGCCCTGGCGCTCTCTCCATTGGCTGTTCCCTCGCCGCCAGATTTTGACACAAATAATCAGATTGAAAATCAGGGAGGGGAACAGAAGAGGAAAACACATACACACACACACAGAGGGTGGGAAAAAAAAAAAAAAAGGAGAAGTATCTATTTGTGCCGAGAGTCACGAATTGACCGGGCGGTGCTGATCCGCAGAGAGACGCAGCCAGGTTCTTCCCGAAGACCGGCTCTGGACAGGTGAGTGCGGAGAAGCCCCTGCCTCTCCTTTTGAAATTTGCATATCTCACTTAGATTGTTTCCAAGTAGGTTACCTAGTCCCTTTGGCAGTCCTCGGAAGACTAAGGTGGGCTGGAAAAAAATCTCTTTTGTGGAATGTGGCTTCCAGCTCTCGAGCCCAGAGGAGAAGAGGTGGCAAAGAAGCAGTCTTAGCTGAGATGCCTCCAGCCCGCGCACCTGGTGGGAATTATCTTCCTCCAACTGCGCGTGAGCACCGCGGATGTTTTTGTTGTTTGCTTGTTTGGCTCTAAGTTTCCCTGACTAGGGATAGAACCCTGACCAGGGATAGAACCCGAACCGGACCGGTGGAAGCTCAGCGTCTTAACTGCTGGACCACCAGGGAAGTCCCATGAGCACCCTTTGAAGATTTGATTTTAAGATGACAGAGGTCACCTGCCTGCACAGTGTCATACCCACCCTCAGCTCTCCCAGGGACCCGGACAGGCGAGGCGAGTCACATGTGGAGGTGCCCCGCACTGCCCCACCTGTGGGCTCGGACTGGGTCTGTCCCCAGGACAATCTGAGCCTTTCTTGGCTGTGAAATGAGAGAGTGTGGGGTTGAGGACTGAACGGAGTCCCAGCTTCAGCATCCAGAGTCCCAGGCAACTTTCACCAAAGATCCTGGGAGAGGGTTCACTTGGAGAGAGAGGCTCTTCTCATCCGAGCCCCTCAGGGGAGGGGAGGCTGCCATCTCCACCATATCCCCAGCCTCCAGGAACAAGTCACGGGGAGAGGTGGTGCCTTAGCCTCTTCTACCTAATTTTGAAGGAAAAGCCAAGACAGAATCTGCATGGGGAGAGGCGCTCGCTCTAAACTGGGGCTTGTTAAGGGGGGCAGTACACAGAATCACTGTGGGTATATGCCTGTATACATTTTTCTGGGAAGAACATCCACCGTGTTCATGAGATACCGTGGTGGGGAGGGGTGCACAAATTAACCTGGAAGCCGGGCAAGTTGCACCTGCCCACGTGGACTCACCCCCTACACGTTTCTTAGTGGACAATGGGTAGAGGATTTCAGGAACTTCCCCAGCAGCGGTTAAGACTCCAAGTTTCAGCGCATGGGCGCACTGGTTCAATCCCTGGTCAGGGAACCAAGATCTCACATGCTGTGCAGCATGGCTCCCATCGCCCCCCAAAGCAACTATACTCCAGTAAAATTCATTAAGAAAAAAAAGATTTCAGTCTTAGTGAAGGGGCAAGTTTCTGGTCCTCAGAGGTGGTTCGGAAAGGATTCTTTGCATAAGACGTGTGAGGTTTCTTCCAACTCAGATTTGGGGGGCAGAGGGTGTTCCCTGGAGGTCCAGTGGTTAGCACTCCATGCTTCCATTACCGGGGGCACGGGTTCGATCACATCCCTGGTTGGGGAACTAAGATCTGGCAAGTTAAGCAGCCAAAATTTAAAAAAAAAGCGTTGGGGGTCAGAATATCAGTTTCTCAGCAAAAAGTTCTTGGGAACCACCAGAGAGCTCTACCTGATTAGGTTTGACTGATGGAGCCACTCAAAACCAGGGCAGAGCATTCCCTCCAGGCTGTCAGGACAGTGGGGTGGGGTAGGGGGTTCAACTGGAGAGTCTTAGGAGTCAGATCACCAGCCCCCCGCAACCCAACCCGGGAAAACCAGCCTGATCATATGCGATGCTTCACTGTGACACAACCTCTCAACCCCTCCTCTGTCTTAAAGGGGTTTTTGTTCCTTTGTTTCAAGGAATTCAAATCCATGGAGCTGCTTAGTCTCTCCTTTAGAGGTGCTGGGGAAATGTTTTGTTCACTCCCTGTGGTTTTTATTGCGGTAAATGACACAGAACCTGAAGCTGGCCGTTTTCACCCTCTTTGAACCAGCCGGCTCAGGGGCGGCCAGTGGCCATTTACAGCACATTTTTCATCTTGCAAAAAACCGAAACTCTGTCCCCACTGCAGTTACTCCCCGTTTTTCCCTCCCCCCGGCCTCTGGCCCCCACCCTGCTACCTTCTGTCTCTGAACTGGACTACTCTAAGCAACTCACGTGAGCAGAATCATACAGTAGTTGTCCTTCCGTGTCTGACTTAATTTCAAGTAGTATGATGACCTCATTGTTCATCTATGCTATAGCATGGGTCAGTATCCCCTTTCTCTTGGAGACTGAATAATATTCTTTTTGTATGTCTAGACTGCATTTCATTTATCCATTCATCCATGAACGGGCATCTGGGTTGTTTCCGCCTTTTTTGGCTATTGTGAATAATACTGCTATGAACCTGGGGGTACAGATATCTGTTCAAATCCCTGCTTGCAATATATACCCAGAGATGGATTCATCCATTCTTTTTTTTTCTTTAACTTGGCTGTGGTGGGTCTTAGTCGCAGCATGTGGGATCTAGTTCCCGGACCAGGGATCAAACCAGGGCCTCCTGCATTGGGAGCTCAGAGTCTTAGCTACTGGAACACCAGGGATCCTTTTTGACATTACATTCTCTGAATTTACAAAGAGGCTTTTGAGATCCTTCCAAATTTCCCGTAGAACTAATGGCCACTCCCTGCTGGGGCCCCGAGAGAGACCAGGACCCATGCCCCTGCCTCCTACATGGAATGACTGGCTTGTTTGTCTGTTTGTGTTTCCCCTTGAGTCATGTCTTCAAACATAAAGGAAGTCCAGGGGTCCCTCCTAGCAGACGCTGAGAAACAACGGAGGCTTTCTCAACCCTCCCAAAAAGGGAACCCTCGTGATGAGTTTCTTAGTCAAGGTGGGTCAGTCCCGCGCTCAGAGACAACGAACCCCAGCATGGGATTTTAGAGTGAAAGGGAAGTTTAGAAATCTCTTAATCCAGCCGTCCTTTTGAGAGATAGGAAAACCAAGCCCCAGGTTGGCGGCAGACGAGGTCAAGTTCAAGGTCACAGAACTTGCAATCAATTCGGTCGCACCCCAGGCCAGCTGCTCCGGCTCCATGTGGAAGTCAGGGTGCAGGGCTGCCCCCCTTCAGAAGCACTGGCCGAGAGTCTGACTGGGGCTGGGGCGGGGGGGACCCTCTATCAGGACTGGGGCTTTCTGAAGGGATATTAACAACGAGGCTCTTTCCGGAGGCTGCGATACCATCAAGGCCTCTGTTTTATGAAGAAATCTTGGTCTTTCACAATCTCTGCTCTTAGTTCTTTCTCAGAACAGGTTCGTGTGAATCAAAACGGTGTGGTTGTTAATTAACTATAGTATAGGTGATTGGTTCCTGTTTTTTTTTTTTTTTTTTTTTAAACTCAGCTCACAGGGGCCAGAAGGAAGTTCTCTGGGTGCATTTGGCCCCCACGGAGAGCTTGATGGCTCAGCTGGAGGGTTGGCTGTGCCATGTCACTATGCCAGGCTTAGCGGAGAAAATATTCTAGGGAGGGAGGGGCGGGGGTGGGGAGTGGGAGTGTCACTAGAGTAAGCCTCGAGGAACCTTCCCCCACCCAGGGACCCCCTTGCTCCCTTATTTCAGTGCCCCCAAGCCCCAGAAGTGCCGATGTGTTGTCACCTGAATTCCCATCAGCTGACCTCAAGGGTTTCCTTGGGTTGAGCCCAAGTGGTCCTGGAAGCTTCCTAAAAGAAGTCTGTTCTCTTGCCAGCCTCTCCACCCCAAATTCTTCATGAACCCAGGTGGGGCCGGCTGGGTTCCTAAAAAGACCAAAGATAGAGAATTTGACTTCCCCCTCTCCCCACTCTTGCCCCTCCAGGGAGCCTTCCCCTCCCTGCTCCAGGCAGGCAATCTTTAGTGTTGGAAGGATCGCACGCAGTCCAGCAGAGCGCGGGGCCAGGAGTCCAGGCCCTGCAGGGCAGGGGCGATGGGCCCAGCCCCGCTGCGAGGCCCTGGACAAGCCACGTGGCTCAGTCAGCCTTGGGTGTCCCCCTGTGACCCGCGACAATGATCACTCCCTTCCTCGCCTGGTGGGGGTCAGAGCTGATGACCCCACGCTGTCCGGGTCTCCTCCTTAGCTGGTCAGCTCAGGTCCCTCTGTCCTGAACTACTGACCACAGCGGTCTGATGGTCAAGAGCATGGAGGCCTGAGAGACGGACCTCTGAGTCCAGCTCCGCCTCACTCTGGGACCCTGAGCCAGTCTCTAAGCCTCACCTCTTTCTCTGTAAAATGGGGTCATAGCTACTCAGCTCACAGGCCAGGCTCATCGGAGCTGAGGCTGCAAGAAGTATCCCCCTGTATTCTAGCTCAACGGAGCTAACAGCTACCTCTGGTTCTAGCTGATCGACTAATAAAATGCTATTTTTTTTTTTAATCATCTTTTGATTGAAAGACAGACCACGGTCTTGGAGGCTCCCCCAAAACAAAAGGCGAGGGGAACCCAGCCCCACCCCCCCCGGCCTGTCTCCAGAGTGTGGAGGTCTCTTCCCACTCTGCCCAGGGTCTGGCCTCATCTGGGGGCAGAAGAGGGGGGTGCTCCCGAACCCAAGAGTTAGAAGGGGGAAGGAAGAGGGGGTGTGGGAAGCCCTGAGTCGGGGGAGACAGGGAGGCAGGAGGAAGAAGACTGTCGCTGGAAGATAAGGCGGCCGCGGCTGCCCCACAGCCTGGGGAAGATGGCGGGACAGCCCGGCCTTTGACGTCAAAATCTGACAGCTGGACAGGACCCCAGAGGCCTTCAGGTCCCACCCACTCATTTCAGGGCCCAGAGGGGAGGGGCTTGGAGCATGTCCCGGCTCCCAATCAGGGCTCATGCCCGTCCATGCCCGCTGGCTTCAGCCCAGGCACCGGGGATGCCACCTGACCCGCCAGGACCACGTGGTGCCCGCCCCTACCAAGCCTCTGCTCCGCAGGCTGAGGCCCTCCAGGCACCACACCGGGCCCCTTACACGCTTGGAATAATTAAAGGTCCTTTTTCAGCACAGCAGCCCCAGGAGGTTGGTTTGTGATCCCCATTCAGCAGATCTGGACACTGAGGCTTCCATCAAGGGGGGGCTGGGCCTGAGCCTTGCCCCCAGGGCGGAGCGGCCGCAGCCCAGGCTCCTGCTGCTCCCAGAGGGGCAGGCGGGCTGGGCACGGTTAGTGCCTGCTCTGGATTGTCCCCTTGGGGAAGGGGTGATGGGGACGGCTCCCCAGGCAGGGCTCCAAGCGCCCTCTAATCTGCTGGCTCCCAGCCCCCCACCCCAGGCCACGGCCTTATCACCCAGAGCCTTGCTGCTGTTTGGAGCGCCCCGCGAGCTGTTTCCCGCGCTCTTTTTCCCGCGCTTGGCCCTATCACACCCGCAGCCTTGCCCAGCGTGACTCCTCCTCCAGGCCCACGCAGAGCTGCTGTCAGACTGGCAGTGACTGAGTAATTCCTCTCAACTTCTGCCTGGGGGTGGGGCACACGGAGGACCACCTGGTGATGCTCTCTCTTCCAGGACCTCTCAGGAGACCCTCATGGCTGGGACTGGGGAGGTGAAACAAGTGGGGGGCAGGGGCCGGAGCTGCTCTGTGCCCCAGAGGGTTCTGCACCTGAAGCCAGGAGGACCGGGCAGTCAGGCTGGCCTGGCTCTGCCCCTGCCCCAGCCGCTGACCTGCGGGCTGAGTGCTGGGCCTGGGCTCCCAGCGCTCAGTCTCTGGGATTGGTGGACACTGACCTCTTCTTCTGTGTGCCCGAAATGACCTCAGGCCTCCAGCATCGGGCTTTGAGCCCCGCATACAACTCCAGCCATCCCCTCCACCCACAGGGTGAGAGAAAAGGCCCCTCCTTCCCTGGAGAGCGGGCTCTGGGCTGGCCCGTGGACAAGGGCGGCATCTGCTCTCGACTTACATGATCGTGCGGGTTTTGCGATGGATGTGGCCTCCCCTGTTGCAGCCCACCTGCCAGGCTCCCCTCTGATAGGCATTGAGTGCATACAGTGGGCTTGCCAGGAACCTGGAGGCCTCACCTTACAGAAAAGATAACAGGTCCAGAGAGGTTATGGGATTCCAGCCCATGAGCATCTGACTCCCAAACCTGAGCTCAGACGGCAAGTTTCCATGGTCTCTGAATGCAGACTCCAGTGGGATGTGGAAGCCGTTTTCTGGGTGCAGGGTCCACAGTGGGTCACAAACGGAAGTGCCCCTGGCCTTCATTCTCTGTTCCCAGCACAACTCGGTATGCGGCAGGAGCAATCTGATCTGGGATCTTCTAGAAGGGAGCGTACTGGCTTGCCAGCAAGTGAGCAGCGAGGGACGTTAGGCTTTGTAGCTGCTCTAACAAAACACCAGGACTTCCCTGGTGGTTCAGTGACTAAGACTCAGCACTCCCAATTCAGGGGGCCTGCGTTCGATCCCTGGTCAGGGAACTGGGTCCGGAATGCCACAACTAATGATCAAAGATCCCATAAGCTGCAGCTGAGGCCTGGTGCAGCCCACTGATGTGAAGTCACGTCGCTCAGTCGTGTCCTATTGTTTGTGACCCCATGGACTGTAGCCTACCACACTCCTCCGTCCGTGGGATTTTCCAGGCAAGAGCGCTGGAGTGGGTTGCCATTGCCTTCTCCAGGGGATCTTCCCAACCCAGGGATTGAACCCAGGTCTCCCACATTATAGGCAGATGCTCTGCTGTCTGAGCCACCAGGGAAATAACTAAATCAATACAAATAAATATTAAAGCAAAACTCACAAACCAGTTTCCTTAACACACAGGAGTGGGTTATTTCATGGTTCTGGGGTCTAGAAATCCAAAGTCAGTGTCGGCAAAATCAGCTCCTTCTGGGGGTTCTGAGGTATGGTCTATTTCAGACCTCTCTCCTAGCTTCTGGTGGTGGCCAGCCATCCTTGGCTTGGGGCTTCATCCCTCCAACCTCTGCCTCCGTCTCCACGTGGCCTTCTTCCTGTGCGTGTCTGGGTCGTGTGTCCAGATTTCCTTCTTAGAAGGACATGAGTCATATTGAATCTAGGGTTTCACCAAACCCAGTGTGACCTCAGCTTCACTTGATTGCATCTACAAAGTATCTTCAAGCAAGGTCACAGTCACAGGTTCTGGGTGGACACGAACTTTAAGCGGACACTGTTCAAGCCTCTTTAAGGGGCTTCCCTGCTGGCTCAGCAGTAAACAGCCCGCCTGCCAATGAAGGAGACGTGGTTCGATCCCTGGGTTGGGAAGATCCCCTGGAGGAGGAAGTGGAAATGCACTCCCGGTATTCTTGCCTGGGAAATCCCATGGACACGATCCTGAGTGGCGACCACGGGGTTGCAAAGAGTCAGACATGATTTAGTGACTGAACCTGCAGGCACACTCATCCAACTCAAGTCAACAGATTCTGATTTTAGGAGGAGGCCCTGAAACATAAGGGAGCATTTTCCTCTTGTCCCACCTAACCCTTCTTACCCTCTCTCCTGGTAGGTGTGGGGCGCCGCTGACAATGCCACGCTCCTTCCTGGTGAAGAGCAAGAAGGCTCACACCTACCACCAGCCCCGAGCCCAGGAGGATGAGCTGCTCTGGCCACCTGCCCTTGGCCCTGGTGAGTCAGAGCCCAGGCTGGTCCGAGGCCGCACCCGTTGGCCTCCCTGCCCCACAAGAGGGGGAGGCAGGAGAAACCCATCCGGAAGTAGCCGCTCTTCCAAGTCTGGAATCAGGAGGAGCTCAGTAAATACTGATTGAATGAATGAATGGATGGATGGCTGCACCATCTCTTCTCACCCTGAAGGGGTGATGAGCGCATCCTGATTGGATCTGGTCCTCAGCAGCTGACACGTGATTTGTGATTGGAGGGCTGATCCAGAGCTGAAGTTGGGTGCTTGGAAAAATGGAGCTCTCCAAGGGGTGGGGGGGCTCCTCCTGGTCTCCGCCCTGCTCCCAGCATCCTGGGTATAAGCCCCTGCGTGTGAGTCTCCAGGAGAAGCCACAGTGGGTCGTTCTGGTGTCCCTCCATCCTCCTACTCTTACCAGACCTCTAAGCAGAGCTAAAGTCTGACTGTCTTGTCTCCCTCACAGTGGCCGGGGACCAGGTCCCGAGCATCAGCCCCGTCCTCAGCTCCCTGTTCCCAAACCAGCACCTGGGCTGGACGGACCTCAAACGGGAGCCGCAGCTGGAGCTGGAGCAGAGCTCAATGACCCGGCTGGCCTCAGGCCCAGGTGCTCAGCCCAGGGGCCCCCGCCTCGCCCCAGAGGGCACAAGGGGACTTAGAGGGTGGACAGGCTCGAGGAAGCAGGGTCCCTTGGAGCTGTAGAGTCAGGAAGGGTCGACAGTCCAGGCTCTCTGGCTTCTGCTTGGATCCCTCCAGGATACTGAGCTTATTCCCAGAAGAGAACTCCCGTGTGGTGGGCAGGCCCACATAGTGGAGGTGGGTGCTCTGCAGGGGTTGGGGTGCATTTCTGGACTGAAAATTCGAGGAGTCGCAGTGAGCACCCAGACCTTCCCCCTGCAGAGAATAATTTGGGCTGCACACCAAAACCTCAGCATGGGGTTCTGGTGGAGGGTGGCGGGGAGCGGGCACCCTGTTCTTAGCATCACCACTAGATGAGCACCCCACCCTCCACAGAAGGACCTGCCGTGACGTCCCGACCCCAGGATGGGGACACGCCCTCCTCTGACTCACCCCCATTCTACAAGCCCAGCTTCTCCTGGGATGCCCTGGCTTCCTCCTACGGCCACAGCTACCGGCAGGCCCCCTCCACCATGCAGTCTGCCTTCCTGGAGCGCTCCGTCAGCCTGTATGGCAGCCCTCTGGTGCCCAGCGCCGAGCCACCTTTGGACTTCAGCCTCCACTATTCCCCGGGCATGGACGCATACCACTGTGTCAAGTGCAGCAAGGTGGGCGGCCGGGCCCTGCTCGCACCCCCTCCCTAGCACCCTGGCAGCCACGAGTGTCTGTAGTTGGGCATCCCCTGTGCTGTGACTCGGGTCCTCTGGTGGGATCAAGAATTCACAGTGTTCGTCTTCATCATCACTCTGAGCCCTGACCATGTGTTAGGCCCTGTGCTAAGAACTCGATGTGCCTGAGCTCCAGGAGGTGGACGAAGGGCTAAAGTTCAGAAAGGTCGAGTCACTTGCCCCAGAATACACAGCAAGTAGATATCAGAATCACCATTCCCACCTGGCTCTGCCCAACTCCCGCTTCTTAACCACCAGACAATTCAGCCTCCAGACGGGGCCAGAAGGGGCCTTCCAGATGCCCCCCCTCCCACGTCATTCTATAGCCAGGAAAACCAGACACAGAGAGACAAAGAGACCTTCCCGGGACACACAGCACGCGCCAGCAGTCAGCAATCCAGTGATCACGGGATTGCTCCCTCCTCTGTACGTCCAGCTATGGCCAAGCTGGGCACCCCCTCCCCTCCGCAGCCCCCCAGGCCTCACCCTTTGCCCCCACACACAGGTGTTCTCCACCCCTCATGGGCTGGAAGTGCACGCCCGCCGCTCCCACAGCGGGACCCGGCCCTTCGCCTGCGACGTCTGCGGGAAAACCTTCGGCCACTCCGTGAGCCTGGAGCAGCACACGCACGTCCACTCCCAGGTGGGCAGCTGGCCGAGCGCCCGAGCCCCGGTGCTCTCCCCAGGAATCCTAGGGCACTTGGGGTGGGACTCTCTCCGTGCCTCTGAGAGTGACAGGTTGGGACCCCGTTTCATCTGCCTCCTCGATCTGGGTGTCCATCACCTGCCCTTAACAGCCCCTGATGGACCAGGCCGGCCCCGCGTACAACTGGAAGAGGCTAGGGGCTCAGGTGGGACTTCAGGTGGGTGTCTGGGATGCTGAGGAACCGCCCCGCCTTCTGGGCGCTCAGAGCAGATTTCTCACCTTTGAGGTCCTTGACTCTTACAATCTGGGAGTCAGATTTAAATGCTCATCTCATCCACTTAGCCCTGCCTGATGCCAAGATCCCTTCTTCAGAATCCCATTCCAGGGAAAGTGCCTGAAACTGACCTGAGGGCCTGACCTGGGTAGATCTGAAAGTTCAGGTGGAGAAATAGGCCGGGATGGTGAGACCGTCCCTTCGTGATCACGTCCAGTCATGCCAGCTGCCGGCTCAGTTCTCAACCTCCAAACGACCCTTTGAGGTCACTGCTCACTAGTCCAATGTACAGATGAGGAAACTGAGTCTCAAGGAGGTTAAATGACTTGCCTGAGGTCATGTGGCGAGTAAGAGGCAGAAGCCAGAGTCGGGGCCCGCAGAATTCAGACTCTTAAGCAAACCACAAGGGAGGATTCCCCAGCAGGAGCCGGCTCAGCCGCCAGGCCTCGGCCACTCCTGGGAGGGGCAGGAATGGGGAGTTCCTGTGTCTTGCTCCTCGAGGCCACCCCAACGGAGTGTCCTGTTCCTCAGGGGATCCCGGCCGGGTCCAGTCCTGCGCCCAGCTTGGCAGCCCCGGGCCGCGAGGCCCCACCTGACCCCCCGGGGCCTCGTTTCCTCCGGCAGGAGCGCAGCTTCGAGTGCCGGATGTGCGGCAAGGCCTTCAAGCGGTCGTCCACCCTGTCCACGCACCTGCTCATCCACTCGGACACGCGGCCCTACCCCTGCCAGTTCTGCGGCAAGCGCTTCCACCAGAAGTCTGACATGAAGAAACACACCTATATCCACACAGGTGAGGCCTGGGCTCCGCTCTACCCCACCGTCCCCACCAGCCCAGGGCCCCCCAGCCCCTCCAAGCACCCCCGCAGGGCCCAGGCCGAGCCTCTGAGCATCCTCGCCCATCACTGTTCGAAGGTCCAGGCCTTAGGACCAGGCTGGGGGGAGGGCGGGTGGGGTGTCAGGCCGACAGGGGAGGCTGCTTCTCTCCAATGGGAGGGCTGGACGCTGTGCTGCTTAAAGGAAAGAAAATGCACAGAAAAAATACCAGAAGGAGAGAGCGAAATGTCAGCACTGTGACCCACGGGGAGAAGTGAGAGCGGCAGGTGAATTCCGCTGCCGCCGTCACTCCTCCCTCCACTCACTCCCCCACTCACGCCTCCCCGCTTGTCATTCATTCATCCCTCCAGCTACCCATTCACGCCTCCACGCTTCCATCCCTCCCACAGCCGCTCATCCATTCATTCTCTCATCCAGTCACCCCTCCAGCCATCCGTTTTCCGTATCTCCATTCATTCATTCCCCCACTCATTCATTCCTCAGCTGTTAATCAGTGCCTCTTGTGTGCAGAGCCCCAGGCCAGGTGCTGGGCTCCATTCATAAATAAATTGGACCCAGTCCCTACCCCTAAAACTGGAATACAATTCCCTGGAAGGGGTGGGTGGTCAGAGTTTTTCTTGCCTCCCTTTTCTAATAATTTTCAAAAGCGAATGTGAGATAAAACATAATAAAGTCCCAGAGAACAAATGCAGGGCACCTGGCCCGGATGATCCTGACCCTGTCTCTGCTGCCCTGCAGGTGAGAAGCCACACAAGTGCCAGGTGTGCGGGAAGGCCTTCAGCCAGAGCTCCAACCTCATCACCCACAGCCGGAAGCACACGGGCTTCAAGCCTTTCAGCTGTGAGCTGTGCGCCAAGGGCTTCCAGCGCAAAGTGGACCTGCGACGGCACCGTGAGAGCCAGCACAACCTCAAGTGAGGCTGCCCGGAGCCCGGCTCTCCGCCGGACTGCCGGCGAGACCGTGCCACCTGGGCAGAGGCCAGTCTCACACACCCAGATGCCCAGTCTCCTGGAGGGAGCCCTGGACAGGACTCATCAAACTTGTTTCGAGACTCAGATAGCTGTGTGAGCTCAAGCAAGTCACTTTCCCTCTCCGGACCGACCCTTCCCCTGCCACAAAGTGTGTCAGCTGGTCTTTTTCAAGCTGATGCTGTCTGCAGGTCCAGGAGCTCAGTACCGCCCCTGTCAGAGCCCAGGAGGCCAGAGTAGCCCCAGGTGGGCCCAGAGAAATCCTCCCCTATATGCTGTCCCCGGGGATCGGGTCAGCTTGGCTTTCAGCAGGCCTCTTTCTGGCCGCCACAGATGGTCAGAGCCATCTCCCGCCTCAGTGGGAGGCCCAGCACCCCTCTGCTTCAGCCAACGTGCCTGCTGACCCCCACTTCTGACGGGCACTCCGGCCACAGGGAAACCAGCAGTTACTGCTGTCAGAAGCCTGCTCCTCTCAACAGCTGTAAATAAAAATAAAGACACCCCTTTACTTACATTTGACCAGCATTTGTTCAGTACCTACTGGGTATAAACTAGTGCTTGAGGCTTTGGGGAGGGATGGTGCAGTCTCGAAAAGCAGAAAAAGCTCTGTAGTCACTCACAGACACGCTGACAGACCAAACTGGTAAGTGCCGGGCACAGCCACGAGAGACCCCTGTGACAAGACGGCAGGCAGGGGCCAGGTGGGCACAGCTGGGGGCTCTCTCAGTTTCCTGTGACTGCTATGACAAGTCACCACAAACTTGGTGGCTTCCAACAACACCAAGGGGGACTTCCCTGGTGGTCCAGTGGTTAAGACTCCACGCTTCCAATGCAAAGGGCGCAGGTTCGACCCCTGGTTCGGAAGCTAGGATTCTGCATGCCGCGCAGTTTGTGGCGCTTAGTCACTCAGTCGTGTCCGACTCTTTGCGACCGCGTGGACTGCAGCCCATCGGGCTCCTCTGTCCACAGGGAGTCTGCAGGCAAGAATACTGGAGTGGGTTGCCATGCGCTCCTCCAGGGGATCTTCCCAACCCAGGGATCGCAGCGTGGCCAAAAAAAATTAAAACAAAAACACAAAGGCATTCTCTTACAGATGTGGAGGTCAGAAATCCAAAGGGTGTCTCACGAGGGTAGAAGTCAGGGTGTCTGGAAGCTGGTTCCTTCTGGAACCTTCAAAGGACACTCTGTTGCCTCTTTTTTCCCAGCATCTAGAGGCTGCCTGCATCCCGCAGCTTGTGGTCACCTCCTCCATCTCCAGATGCATCACTCTGACCTCCCATCAGCCCACCTCCTTCCTCTGCTTTTGACCTGCTGGCTTCCCTCTCGTAAGGACCCTTGTGATCATGTTGGGCCCCACCTGGATCACCCGGGAGACCGTTCCCATCGCAAGGTCCTTAATGGAATCACCGTGGTAGGCAGAATAATGGTCACCAGGGGCTTCCCTGGTGGCTCAGTAGTAAGCAATCTGCCTGCCAGTTCAGGAGACACAGGTTCAATCCCTGGGCCGGGAAGACCTCATACGTGTTTCAGAGCAACTTGGCCAACAAGCCGCAACTGCCGAAGCCTGTGTGTCCTAGAGTAGGCGCTCTGCAACGAAAGAAGCCATTGCAACGAGAAGTCCCTGCTCTACCACTAGAGAAAAGCTGCACACAGCAAGAAGACCCAGCATAGCCCATAAATAAATAAATTAATGTTTTAAAATAAGTTTTAAAAAAGAAGAATGCCCCTCCCCCCCAAAAAAAACAATATCATGTCTCATCCTTGAAACTTGTGACTGTTACCTCATACAGCAGAAGAGATTTAGTAGGTGTGACCCCTCACTAGCCATGAGACTCTCCTTTGTAAAATGATGAATGGATCCTCCCTGTGGGCTGTCGGAGGATCCCCTGAGGCCACGCCTATACAGCAGTGAGCAGGGCCCGGCACATGGTAAGTGCTGCTAGGCCATGAACATGCCCTCTTGAAGTCCTGACTGTCCTACAAGGCCTGCTCAAGTGCTGCCTCCTCCAGGAAGCCTCCCTTGGTCATTCCAGCCAGAGTTTTTCTCCTGCTTCTAAACACTGAGCTCCTTGGGCTCCTTGGTTATAGCTCAGAACACACCGAACCTGGACTAGTAGTTATCTGTGGGTAAGCTTCCTCTCTGCTGGAAAGAATTCCCTCTGGGCTCTGGCTTTCAGCACCAAGCCCATGCCTGGCCCGCTGCGATGAACACTTCTGAATGAGTCACTTCCGGGTGCCAAGCTGGGCCCAAGGTTGCTTGACATTGTCTCTGACCCACATGGCCCTCTGCAAAGGAGGTGTCGTCACCCCATGTTACAGAGAGGGTGTAAATGAGGCTCAGAGAGGTCACCCGTCTTGCCCAAGGTCACCCAGCGGGTAAGTGCAGAGCTGGGGTCACTGGATCCAGGTCTTCTTTGAGTCTCTGCCTTTCTTCCCAGTGACATCTGTTTGCTGTGCTCCACGCTGAGTCCAGAGGTTTCTGAGGCCCCTGGGGAATGGTAAATCCCTGGGCTCCCAGGCTCTGGGTTTGGCTGGGCAGGACCCCTTGGCGTACTTCATTGTAGAGGCCCTTCCTGTTTACTTTAGCAAGAATTCCCCTGCACAAACCCGTCAGGTGTGTGGAGGGTGGGGTGGAGGCTTGGGATTTGCATACTAAGGTGGTCTGGTCTCCTCGGCAGGCTTTCAGATCCTTGTCCTGCAGGTCTTGCTCTTGAAGTCCGAGGAAGACAGCCTCTGGCAGCCGATCCACTGGAGCCCCTGGAGCCCTTGGAGACCCCTGCTCCGGCCCCTCCTCCCGTCCATGGGGACCCCGTGGCCCAGAGAGGGAAGAAAACTTGCCCAAAGCCACACAGCAGAGTCAGGCTCACCTGGAGTGAGCCTGTACCTCCCAGAGGACGGGAACACACACACACACTCACACTCACACTCACACACACACACACACACACACACACACCTACGGGGGAACTACTTTGCATGCTCCTTGTTTGCTAAACAAAACCACTCTAATATCAGGATTTCAGCCACTTCTGTGGCAGGGCGGGGCTAGGAAGAGGAGCTCTTTCTTCAAGAAAGACAAGGCGTCTTTCTTCCTCTGCTGAGGTTGGGAGAGTGGGATTGCGCTCATCGACCCCTCCACCCAGTGCCCACGACAGGGTGGTGGGGCGGTAGTGGGGGCTGCAGCCTCGGAGCAGGGTGCCAAAACCCCACCTCCACACACACTGCAGAGACAGGGGGTCAGCGCACAGGCAGGTATCCGATTGTGAAACCTGCTTCCTGGGAAGAGTCCGCAGGGTGCGGGCGGGGCGGGGGAGGGCAGAGCCACCCTGCCACCCCTTCCCTGCGCCCACCCCTCACTCAGCTTCGGGAACCCCAGGGAGGTCCCAGGGAGGATGGGCTACCCACGCGGAGCCGCAGTCCTGGAGAAGGCCTTCAGGTCAGCATCTGCCCACAAGCCAGCAAGTTGTGCTGTGGCCCGTGGGAGCATCTCAGCCTTTGCGATGGCAGGGCTTCACTCAGCACGCTGGGGTCGGGGGGCCCAGCCATGTGGGTACAGTGGCTCCTCCAGCTGCTGCGATTGGAGGGAGTCCAGCTGCTCGTTCTCTGTGCCCCAGCCCACTACCACCCCCTCATCTGGGATGCCCAGCGTGGAGTCCCTGTATGTGAAGGCCTATCCAGCCCCCAGAAGACTGCCCAGGGCTTCCCTTTCCTGCCCAAGGGAAAGGGCCCTGGGGGCAGAGTTGATGGGCCCCCTCACAAGGCCTATTGGCTGTGACATCACACAGAGTCCAGGTTTTCTGACCCTCCGGTCTAGGGCCTTCCTACCAGAACGGTGAGGCTGAGTGCGCGACGCCAGGGGACCCTGCTTACGGAAAATGTGGAGTCAGCGGCGGCCTCTAAGGTTGTGCGGGAGATGAGGGGTTGCCCGACTGCGGCACCGACCCGGCTACTGGGGACTGGAAGGGTGTGGATGGAACAAGTCAGATGTGGCGTCCGTAACTCAACTTGGAGGATCTATTTACTCCGCGGTACATGACAAAACCGGTATTTTAATATTAAAATGAACTGGTCACATCAGGAAGCAGAATGCAACATTTGAATCAGTTTTCCGATGGAATGTCCCACCGGTGGTGGCAGCTTCAGGTGACATCCCCAGGTCCCTGCCAGCCCCTGAGGGACACGCTGGGAGAGGCCAGGCGGCCCTCCATGGAAATCAGTGGTCGGCATGGAAATGCATCTCCCAAGGGCAGTCCGTCCAGGCATTTGCACAGTGGCTGAGCTGACCCCAGCCTGTTAGGAGAGGACCTCCCCACTCCGACCGGCTCCCCAGACCACACCGATCATCCAAGACAGATTATCTTTCCGAAGCTCAGTTCCCATGTCTCTTGGGGTCCTCCCCCAAAGCAGTCAATGGCTCAGGTGCCTTGGGAAGACTCTTTTGGGTCTTGGGTCTCTCCTGCTGCCCCCAGTCAGGCAGGGAAGGCCCCGGGATGGAGAGTGGACGCACGGGACCGTCACGGCTGCACCATCCCACTTCCCTGGGATTCTGTACAGGAAGCCAGGTCTTCCCTGTTATTTCCCAAGAGGACTTTAGGGAATTCCCGAGGCCATTTTCTACCCTTTTGGCCAACAGTGTTCCCTCCCCTGAACCCTGGAAACCCAGTTGAAGTGAACAGATTTTTCTTTTTTTCTTTTTTTGGCTGCACAGCATGTGGGATCTTAGTTTTCCAACCAGGGATCGAACCTGCAGCCCCTGCATTGGAAGCACAGCCTTAACCACTGGACCCCCAGGGAAGTCCCGCAAGCACATAGGTTTCCCAACACGTGCTCACCCCAGACCCTCAACTGCACTCCCAGGAATTCACACGAAAGAGAGTCATGAAGGGACCACAGGTTAGCTACTGGGTCATCTTCTGAAGCCAGCTGGAAATGGAAAAAAAAACAACAACACTGGAACCATCCTAACCTCCCAGGAGAGATCAGCTAAGTGACCGCTGGCACACCCAGACCGCGGTCATCCAAGCAGCCATCATGAAGAGCCAGTGTGCTTTACAAGGACTGACCCGGAAGGGGCCTGAGTGCTGACGTGGAGTGAAACACGCTTGCTTCACGATCGCGTGCTGACTCTTTAAAAACAGCACAACGTACGTTTGTGGGTGCTTAGAGAAACAAATCCGAGGAAGGCACAGCTAGCCATTGATAGCGGTTGTTTCTGGAGCCTGGGAAGGAGGGTTGACTTCACCCTCAATGCTATCTATAAAAGAAACTCGGATTTGTGTGTGTGTGTATTTTTTTTACTAAAAAAAAAAAAAAAAAACTGAACAGAAAATAGGTTTTGCCGAATAAACGCATCGACATAGGAAGCTGTTCATGATATCTTAAGTGAAAAAGTGGTTTAAAATCAGTATACACCATATGATTCCATTTTGTTAATTACACACGGAAGGAAGTTCGCAAGGATAGAGCAGCGTATCAATAGGGCCTGTGTCGGGGGGTGCAAATTTTCTTCTCCTTCTCTTTCAGCGTGTATGCTGTGTTTTTCCATCATGGGCGTGCATGATAACACTATCAATGGCGTTACAAAAAGACTCTTTCTGCTCAAACATCATTTCCCTGCCTTTAGGTTGCTGCTGACCCTCCACGGCTCCACGGGGCTAGGTCCTTTCTCCTTCACCAGTGCTGGCCGGCTTGTCCCCAACTCCCAACCCTGAGAGCCGCCTCCTAGCGGACGCTGCATCCAGTCATAACCCTCAGCTTAGCAGCCAGCACCCAGGAGGTCCCAGAGAAGCCCAGGATATGCACCCTGTCAGGGCCCCTGGCTCCTTTGTGGCAGGTGGGGTGGAACCCCTAATGGAGGAGCCCCTGGCCTGGGGATGGTGGGCTGGACCCTGGACCCCCAGATCTCCCTCCTAGCCGGGTGCAGGGCTGCCCCCTCCCATCTGCCAGGGGTCTGGCTGGAATTGGTCCCCAGCCAGGAGACGGGCAGGGCCCCAGGTTCCAGCGGCGGGGATAGGGGATTGCAGGAAGGTAGGAGGAGGGAAATCTGAGACAGGGGCTGCGCTGAGCGGCCGTGCTCAGGTTTTGGCCTGATAAAGTTTATCAAACGGTGCCGGCTGCCAACCGTTGGTGTGGAGCAGGCCCGCGGGCTTTGGCGGGAGGATGCTCCCAGGCCGATAGCGCCTTCCCGGTGTTATCAGGGGGCCTGGTGTCCCAGAGAGCAGGAGAGAGGGAGAAGCAGAGACAGAGAGAGAGGGAGGGAGGGAGGGAGACTTCCAACCACTTCAACCAGATGACAAGAGCCAAGGACAAGAGGTCTCAGAGGACCCTGGGGCCCTTGACGTCGTGGCTGCATGAGCAGCTGGGAAGGGGCCCCACAGAGGTGTGGGCTGGGGGCTCCGGCTTCTCCCAGGGCCCAGCCTTTCGGGCCACAGAACAGGCTTGCTGCTGCTTTGCCCTTCTGCAAGGCTTAAAGAAAAAGCGGCCCGGGCTTCCCTTGGTGGCTCAGCGGTAAAGAGTCTGCCTACCAAGGCAGGAGACACAGGTTCAATCCCTGATGCAGGAAGATGCCACGTGCAACGAAGCAGCTAAGCCCATGAGCCACCACTCCCGAGCCTGCACTCTGGAGCCCAGGAGCCCAAATACTGAGCCCACGCGCTGCCGCTGCTGGAGTCTGCACGGCAGTGAGAAGCCCGAGCATCTCAGCTAGAAAGTAGCCCCTGCTCTCCCCAGCTAGAGATTGGCCATGCACAGCAACCAAGACCCAGCACAGCCAAAAGTAAACAAAATTTTAAAAAAGAGAAAAAGTCCCTGTTTCGGGAAGTTTCCATGCCCTAGAAGAGGGGGCAGGAGGGCACCTCTCCACACCGCCCCTGTGGTCTCGAGGTGAAGGTCAGGCTCAGTTCACCTTAGGGACCACTCCCATAATTAAGTCACCCTTCAGGGAGTCATCCCCACCCTACAAACGAGGAAACAGAGTCTCAGAGTGAGTGTCGACGAGGATTCGGAGGATGAGGACCCAGGAAGCAGAAGGCAGAAGGAGAAGGGATGAGAGGCTGAGCCCGGGATGCCCGCCCCTGCTCACACTCTGCAGGGCTAGCCGCTGCAGAGGCGGGGGTGCTGGTCCCAGGCTCAGAGCCATGCAGGGCAGGCCCCCGACCTTGGCCATGGTGGTCAGAAGGAGGGCAGACCCCAAGGTCTGCAGGGTTTTCCTGGGTGGGTGGGAATGGGATGGCATTTTAGTGGGTTTTTATAATTCCCTTTTCTAGACATTTCCTGCCTTTTCCATGACGTCTATGGTAACAATGTGGGGGAGCTGGGACGCCTGGGGGGAGAAAGCTGATTTGTTTGGGTTTAGAAGGAGAGAGTGCAAGGGCCCCAGAAGCCCCCGGCTGGGCCCTCAAGCCCAGGAGCACCGCGCATCTGTCCAGCCCCACGTGCAAACGGAGGCCAGGCCTGCCGGTGTTCACCGCACAGACAGCCGGGTCCCCTAGAGCCCTGGAGGACCCCTGGGCCCAGGGCCTTCCCGAGGCCCTAAGGCAGCCCAGTGGGGTGGAAAGCACTCATTCATCGACTCTTATTTACAGAGCAGCTGCCGTGAGCTGGGCTCACTTCTGGGTAGTGAGGATGGGCAGTGGGAGAAGCCAGAGTGTCCATGCTTATGGCACTGAGGGGGTATCCTAAGAGGAGAAACAGAGAAAGCCCGAAGAAATACAGAAAGGGGGGGCAGGACATTGGCATGGGGAGCCTCCCACGTGAGAGGTGGGGAGGAGACAGCCCAGACGGGGCGGTGTGGGGTCGGAGTCAGAGGCTGGGATGTCACTCTGACCCCCTCCTGGCAGGACGGACTTACAGGTGCTTCCTTCTGGACCTCAGTTTCTCTCATCCGGACCATGACCCCTGTGGTCTTGAGAAATCTCCATTCAGCCCACAACCTCCAGTCCCAAGACTTCCTTTCATCGACTTTTTTTTGGGCAGTGTCTTGCATTTTAGCTAATTAATGTTGAGATAGAGGTGACAGGTCACATTCTCTCAGTTTTACGTGTAGTGGGTGATTATTCGATGCTTGTATGTGTTGTGAAACGATCACCACGATAAGTGACTATCCATCAGCACACAGTTCAAGACCTTCTTCTGATGTGAACTGCTTTTTACATAGTTTTAGTTTATGCTGGGCTGGGTCTCCCTTGCTGGGCAGGCTTCCCTCTAGTTGCGGAGGGCGGGCTTCTCAGTGCGGCGGCTCGAGGGCTTAGGGCTTGAGGGCGTCCGTGGCTGCAGTTCGCGGACTCTAGAGCGCAGGCTCAGTAGCTGTGGCGCACGGGCTAGGCTGCCCCGTGGAGGCATGTGGGATCTTCCCTGATTGGCGATCTCACCCGTGCCTGCTGCATTGGCAGGTGGATTCTTTACCACTGAGCCACCAGGAGGGCCTGATGAGAACTTCAAAGATCTACCCTTCTCTCTCTTTTTCACTGAGGTATAGCTGATTGACCATGTTGTGTTAGTTTCAGGTATACAGCAAAGTGATTCAATACATATATGTGTATATATAGATATTTTTTTTCAGATTCTTTTCTATTATAGATTAGTACAAGATACTGAACATAGCTCCCTGTGCTACGCAGTAGGTCCTTCTTGTCTATTTTATGTAAGTAGTGTGTATCTGTTAATCCCAGACTGCCACTCTATCCTCCCCCACCACCCCCTCGTGGACTCTTGAAGGCAGGGTTCAGGTGACAACTGTTGGGGAGAGACCCCAGAGTTTGCACATTCATGGGCCTTCAGTGCATGGGGGCAGGCAGGTGTCCAGATATGGAGCAGGGTTTGAAAGCAGGAAGACAGAAAGGGGTGCCCGACACATTTTTGCAGCTTGTCTGCAATACCTGGCAATACCCTGTCTCAGAACCTCTGCCCTCTCCCCACACTGAGTGTGGGAGTCACTCAGTCGTGTCCAACTCTTTGTGACCCCAGGGACTGTTGCCCACCAGGCTCCTCTGTCCCTGGGATTCTCCAGGCAAGAATACTGGAGTGGATAGCCATTCCCTTCTCCAGGGGATCTTCCCAACTCGGGGTTTGAACCCAGGTCTCCTGCACTGCAGGCGATTTCTTGACCGATTGAGCCACCTTATGCAGAAGTAAATGGAGCTGTGGTCATTATCTTTGCCAATGGCTCTGAGCTTGGAGTACAGGCACGGGGCTGGACCCTGGGCCCCAGGCCCTCCGGGCCACCGTGGGCTGCACTGACCAGGGCCACACTCATGGGAAGTCCCCGCTGACAGCTGGAACCACAGATGCCAGGCTGAAGCTCAGAGCTATTTCTGCAAAGGGTGACTTGGGACTTCCTCCCGGATCTCTTAAAAATAAAGGGGTTATCGTGGTCTTCAGGTCCTTCCTCCATGCGAGGAACCCTGACATGATTTCTGGGGGAGGCCTGGGCCCCCCTAGCCCCCTCAGCCAAGCGAGGACTTATCTCTGGGCTCAGTTGGGCAGCAGGAAGGGAAAGAAGCGACCACCACGGCCGCGCTTCCTGCCCCAGAAGCCCCTTTTGGGAGCAGCAGGGGATGTGGCCACTGACTCAGGGGCGTCAATCAGCCTTCTTCCCCGGGGCTGCGGTTGCCCACCGGCCTCTGGGGTGGGGGGGTCGGGATCAGAAATCAGGGGGGCAGAGAGAGTTTGGGGGAAGCCTTTGGCATGTCCAGCCCAGCCTCTGCCCTGGGCCTTGGGCACGACCCAGTCTATGTGACCCACGCCTGGTCCTGCAAAGCTGGTGGAACGTCGTCTCCACTACACCCCCAGCCCCTGCAGAGGCTGGGGGACCCACTCCTGGAGGTCAGGCCACCCTGTAGGGAGAGTGAGAAGGCAGAGGCTCTGGGAAGGCAGGCATGGCTTAGGGCGGTCCTCCTCACCCCGCCAGGGGTCCACTTTGCAGCAGAGAGGAGCCCAGGGCCCAGCCCAACCCCTGTGGGGACTCTTTCCCATTTTGCAGTCCCCAGAGTTTTAGTCCCAATGGAAGGCAACTCCTCTCAGGGTTTTCCAAGAAAGAACCTTAAGGCTCCGTTCAACAATCTGGGCCCTGAGGGGGCAAGATCCAGAAGAGGGGCCACTTAGCGGACTCTGGGAGGCTGAGAGGCCACCAAACCCACGCTGGTGCAGAGAAGTCTTCCCACAGGAAATGGCCATCCGAGATGAATTTGATCTGTCCGAAGTGGAGAGGGTGGCTCCAAGCCTAGGAGCAGTCTGTGCAAAGGCCCTGGGGAGACCTAAGGCTCCCACCTGTCCCAGCTCCATCCCCAATCTGCTGGGACCCAGCCAGGGCCCTGTTTGGGCCACAGTAGCCAAAGTGTAGGACAAGGATGAGCTCGAGGGCTCACAGGAGCCTTCCTGGGAGCTGGGCACCCAGTCATGTTCACCCCAGCTTGCCGTTGCCGGCTATCGCGGGCCCAGCTGGCCAGTCCCGCCTGCAGCCGGCCCTCCTCTGGGAGGAAGGTTCAGGCCACCTAACCTGAACAAGCATCCCCAGGGCAGCTCTGCAGAAGCCAACAATCTTAGCTGGAAACCGTCGCAGGTCGGGGTTTCCTCCCTGCCCAGCTCCCCAGCGCCCCTCAGCCCAGCCTCAGACTTATCACTGCCCTCCAGCTGCCTGGGCCCGGGCCCCCTCCAACCACCTCCCCCGGATGATTCAGCAAATCTTCCCTCCCTGGGGGGAAAAACAAGGGTGTAAAAAAAAATCACAATGTCAGATTACAAAGCCCCAACTGTAGGGCAGGCCCCTGGCAGGGAGATAAGGGTCCCACTCCGCCCTCAAAGCCCCTCTGACAGATAAACCTTCTAAAGCAGTGGAGGAGGCTGCCTGCCACAGGTGTGGGGTGCGGCGGCCTGGCCCGGGGGAAGTCACCGGGCAGTTCATGCCCTCGGGTGGCGAGCTGGGCGAAGAGGAAGCGCCTGGCCACAGAAGCAGAGGAGCTGGTGTTGCCAGCACCGTCCCCCGCCCCTGCCAGAGGGGCAGAAAGAGCAGGGCGGAGGCCTGTGCAGAAAGTGCACCGGGGGCATGCCCATAGATGCCCTCCGCTGCGAGCACCCCTCTGCAGCTCTGCCTGCAACCCTCTTGGTGAAGGGCCGCTGAGTGGGGAAGTGAGGATGCCCATCCTCTGGAGGCCCTAGGGTGCAGGGAGCAGCGGGGCCACTGGAGGGCTGGGTACCTCCTCTGGGCAGAGCTAGGGCAGCCTGGGAGGCCTCGCCAGGGGGCGCCCAGGCTTGCACGTCAGAGTCAGGCCAGCCTGGAGCCCCACCACCTCTGACTCCCCGGGTCTGACTCCATCTCTGGAATGTGGGAGAGGCAGGGGCTGCTGAGGCCACAGGCTTCCTGATCTGGCGGGGGGCTGGTCAACTGATGATGGGTTTAAGTTAGGGCTGCGGCGGGGCTCTGCCATCCTAGACAAGTCATTTCTCTGCTCTGGGCCCTTTGGTAAAATGAGAGTGATCCCCAAACCCATGGCAGGGCTGTCCTGGGGCATGAAGGTGCACCCGCCAGGCATGAGCCACTCCAGTCTCCGAGGCTGGGGGAGTCAGCGTCTGGTTGGAAAAGGGGTGGTTTGGGGACAGACACCGACCAGGTCCTCGGCACACAAAGTCAGGGGTCTGACTATCTGGCTGCCTCTCCTTCTCCACCTGGGGCAGCTTTCTGAGCTCATTTCTCTGAAAGAGAGAGGCTGGCCAGACAGAAAAAGGTACAAGAGGAGGCTCCAGGGACAAGCTTGGGTGCAAAGGCCTTCTGCCTATTTTAATCCTCCAAGCTGACCTGGAGCTGGTCAAGCCTCTGCCGTGACTTCAAGGAAGTCCTTGCCTTCCTCCAGGGCCTCCGTTTCCCAGGCTGCAAAAGTGAGAGCGCTGGTCAAGACGGGGATCGGCCACCCCTACGTGCTGCACGTTGCGAAATACCAACAGCTCGCGGGGGGCGTGTTTGGCCCAAGGTAACGAACCAGAAGCAAGAAATGCCAGCAGGGTCACGGCAGCCAAAAGGGGAAGCCACCCAAGTGTCCGCCGAGAGATGGGGAGAAATAGAATGTGGTCCGTCCACACTGTGGAGTACTCGTCAAGCCTGAAAACGGAAGGAGAGTCCGACCCCTGCGGCAGCAGAGATGACCCCTGAGGACCCTGTAAAGTAAGCCAGACACACTGGCACCATGCACTCTCACTTCTAGAGAGACCTGGCCTGGTCACAGAGAGATCAGAGGGCAGTGGGGGCCAGGGCCGGGCGAGGAGGGAAGGAGAGGCCAGGTTTGATGGAGACGGAGGTGCCGTTTTACAAGATGAGAAGACCTCTAGGAGCGGATGGTGGCCCAATAATGTGAACGGAATTGACACCCCTGAACCGTGCACACAAATGTGATGAACATGGCGAATGTGCTGGGTAGTTTTAAAAACTATTTCTTGATTGATTGGCTGTGCCGGGTCTCAGTCGCTGCACGCGGGACCTCCGTTGGGGCATGAGGCCTCTCGAGTTGCAGTGAGCTGGCTTAGCTGTGAGGTGCAGATTTAGTTGCTCTGTGGCAAGTGGGATCTTAGGTCCTCAACCAGGGATCAAACACCATGTCCCTTGCATTACAAGGCCAATTCCTAACCACTGGATCACCAGGGAAGTGCCTGAGTCATGTATATTTTAGCACCATTAAAAAAAGAGAGAGAAGACGAGAAGAGAAGAAAGCCATTGGGTAGAGTGTGGCCTTGGTGTTTGCCAAACAAAGGCTTCGGAACCCGAGCCCAGCAGCAAACAGCTCATGGTCTGCGTGGAGAGACAGGCCAGCAGTGTCCACCACTGAGGCCAAGCAGGCTAGGCCCTTGCTGGAGCAGGCAGGAAGGGACCCAGGGCTGAGGGGAGAGGCCGCTTCCCTTTAGGACCAAGCGGCTGAGCACATCCCAGGCAGCTTCACCAGAATCCCAGCGTCTTCTCCTCTTCCTCCCAGAGCAGCTCTGCTGGCCTCTGGGCCTCCCACAAAACTGTTCCCTCTGCCTGGAAGGCGGGCCCTCAATTCCTCTCCCTCAATTCTTTCTCTAGTTAGTTTCAACCCACAGGCACCCTCCCAGGAGACCTGGCCCCAAGAGATGCCCTCCTCGGACACGGATCATAACTGTCATCAAATAGCCATTTGTGCAAGTATCTGAATGCCCAGTGAAGGTCTCCATGCCTCCCCTGCACCCAGCAAATAAAGATGATGGCTGGGTGTGTGGGTGGGTGGGCAGACCAGCTCATGGGGCTGGCCCTTCCCATCCCAAGGGGCTGGTGCTCGGTGAGGGCCCAGGCTGGAGTTGTCGGGGGCGGTGAGGGGTGGACGGCTGTGATTTGGAGTTCGGAACCCCTGGTCAGTCCTGCCTGAGCTGCGAGATTGTGCAGTCGTATGAGATCTGCTTCTAGACATCAGCGGATGGCTGCGAGACCCCAGCCCAGAGCTGCAACAGGAAGACAGCACCACTGTCCACCCGGAGGACCAGCCCTCAGCCCAAGACCCGCCCCCACACAGAGCACTTCCCCAGTAAATAGTAGCTGTTGGGCATCCCTCTTTAACAACCTCAGAAGCTAAGGCAAGTACCTTTCGCCGTGCTCAGTCGCTCAGTGTGTCTGACTCTCTGTGACCCCATGGACTGTAGCCCGCCAGGCTCCTCTGTCCATGGGATTCTCCAGGCAAGAGTCCTGGAGTGGGTTGCCATTTCCTTCTCCTGGGGAATCTTCCCGACCCAGGGACTGAATCTGTGTCTCCTGCATTGGCAGGTGGATTCTTTACCACTGAGCCACCTGGGAAGCCCTAAACGGAGGCATCCACTTGTCCGAAGCGTGGCTGAATTTTAAGTGTGCCTGCCTGGAGAATCCCCCGGACAGAGGAGCCTGGCAGGCTATACAGTCCATGGGGTCGCAGAGAGTCAGACAGGACTCAGAGGCTTTCACTCCACAGCCCAAAGGCTTTTTAATGGGCAGGTCAGCCCTGCCCTCAAGGCCTTGGATTCAGTTCCAGTTCCAAGGCCCGCTCTCCTGCCCAGAACCCCCACACCCCGAGTCCTGGGCACGGAGGAGGCATCCCTGCGCTGGAAGGCGGAGCCCCAGCGTCCAGAGCCGCAGCCCCCTTCCTTCCCCGTCCCCTCCGCCTCCCCACTCCCCCCTCCTTCCTCCGCATCTCCCATCTCCCTCCCCCGCTCCTAGCCCCAAGTGGGGTCTGGGGCCCTGGCAAGGGCTGAGGCCCAAACCGCTGAATTATGCGGTGGTTCGGGTCTTTCATCCTCTGCCAGCGGGCTCCCGGGCAGGGTCCCTGCCCAGTAGGGGGGGACTGCGCCCCCTGGTGACCGCGCCCGCGGAGGGTGGGGGGCGTGCAGGACGGAGGTAGGGGGCGCGCAAGGGCGGGCCGGGGTCGCAAGGGACTCACGCCCCTCGCGGGTCGGCTTTAGCTCCCTGACCATTTCATCCGCCGCGGCCAGTTAGGCATCGGTCTGCCTGTCTGCGAGGGGCGAGAGGCGCTGGAAAACGGTCCAGAGACCCCTCCACCAACTAGCAGTCAATGGGGTTGGGGGTTCGGGGTTCGGGATCAACAGGTGTGCCACTTGCGGAGGCCTCTCCAAAGTGGGGAGCGGACCCCGAAGAGCAGGGGTCACCCTGAGAAGACGGGAGGGCGGGGGCAAAGGCAAAGAGGCCCTGGGGTAGGGGCCTGGAGCCTCAGGGATAAGAATTGAGGGGGAGTGGTCGGGAGCAAGATGAGTGTGATTGGGACAGTCTGGGGAGCAGGACCCCCGGAATCTCTGTTAAAGGGTTTGGCGTCCCCGCCTCCCATAACCACAGCAATGAGCAGCCAAGGCACCTTAATGGAGAAGCGCCCCCTGGCTTCAGCGGGGAGGATGGCAGGCACCAAGCCCTGCGAAGGTGTTGAAACCGGGGATACCCAGAGGTGAGGGTGCCCACTGGAATCCGGCTTGAGGATGGCCTGAGGCCCCCAGCCCCCCACTCCGAGGCCCCTGAGACCGCAACACAGTCACAGGGGCAGAGGTCATACAGGGTTGTGGCCTCGGTAGGGGAACCTTTAGTGACGTCTAAGGAAATCACAGAGTTCCATGCCCTTTGACCCAACAGTATCTTACAGACATCTGCCCATGTTTTAATTGACATACAACAGTGATTCATTGCGACCTTGTATTTGCAAAAGGTTGGAAACAACCGAAGTATCCTTCAAAGAGGGCTGGTTAAATGAATCATGGTCCCACCATACGGTGGAGCACTGGGCGTCTGTTCAAAGAATGCGGAAGTGCCATGTGAATTGACAGGGACAATTTCCCAAGATATACTGTCCCATGAAAAACGCGGATATGGGAGGGAGTGTGTAGTAAACCCATGTGTCATCAATTCATTGAGAGTTGACGACGTTTTGCCCCTGCCACAGGCGGGATCTCAGTTCCCTGACCAGGAATCGAACCTGTGCCCCCTGTAGAGGAAGTAAGGAGTCCTAACCACCAGACCACCAGGGAAGTCCATAGAGTTCACTTTAAAAGATCAAGGATTCATATTACAGCCTCTAGGGAGCCAGCAGAAGCATGTTCAGCTGTCTATTAAAGGGAGAACAGATGAACAAAACCCCTTTGTGGGTTAGTGGTTCACTTTTTAAGGGGAGGGGGTGAAAAATATACAATTTTACTTTTGACTATGTAGGTTAACTCCAGAGAGATAAATAAGAAACTGATAATATTGGTCACCTCCAGAGAAAAGATGAGTCCCGTATCTGGGGAAAGGAGTGGGAAGGAGGTCTTTTTTTACCAGAAGGCTTTGGTGTCGTTGAGATTTTGAACCACCTGTATTTAGCTACGCATCCTCCTGAGAGAAAAATGTAAGTGGACGTGGGACACTTGTTAGGAGGCTGTCGTGGTGATCAAGTTGAGAGGTGAAGTGAGCTGGGCTGATGGATGGACTGCATTTGTTTAACCATTCCTCTGGCCCGGGACACTTGGGTTGCTTCTGCCATTTGGCTATTGTGAGTGACGCTGCTATGAACCGGGGTCTACACATAGGTCTTTGAGACCCAGGAGTGGAATTGCTGGACCGTGTGGGCATTCTGTTTTTAATTTTGAGGAACTGCCGTATCGTTTTCCACAGGGCGCCTCGTTGATTCTATTTATTCCTGTTTGGCTGCGCTGGGACTTCACTGCCGCACTCGCCCGCGGGCTTTTCTCTAGTTGCGCTGCCTGGCTTCTCGTTGTGGGCCTTCCCCTGTCGCAGGGCAGGGTCTCCAGGCACACAGCCTTCAGTAGTCGTGGCTCCTGGGCTCTGGAGCACAGGCTTGGTAGCTGTGGCTCAGGGGCGTAGCGGCTCCGTGGTATGGGGGATTGTCGAGGCCGAGGGGTACAATCCGTGTCCCCTGCAGAGGCAGGCGGATTCTCCACCACTGAGCCACCAGGCAAGCCACTCAGGGCTGCTCCATTTTACCTTCCTCTACTGGGTGGACAAGTTTTCCACAGACCGGCTTCCGGTTCTGACCGCTGTTTTGCCTCTGGCCCTGGACCTCCACATCACACCACCAGCAAACTGTCACAGAAGGTGGTAAGAGTGCATCTCTGGAAACCGTTCCTACCTAGGGTGGCCATCAATAACTCAGCGATCACAGAAGGGACCACATTCTCAAAAACCTAGAAACAGAAATACCACATGACCCAGCAATTCCACTCCTGGGTACATATCCGAAAAAATCAAAAACACTAATTTGAAAAGATACATACGCCCCAATGTTCGCAGAATCATTATAATTGCCAGGATAATGGAAGCAACCTAAGTGTCCATCAACAGATGCACCGACAAAGAAAATGTGATTTACATATTTACACACACACACACACACACACACACAATGGAATACTAAGCCACAACAAGAATGAAATTTGCCATTTGCGGCAACATGGATGGACTTGGAGGGCACTATGCTAAGCGAAATCAATCAGAAAAAGACAAATACTGTATGATATCACTTACACGTGGAATCAAAAAAAGACAAGAAACTGGTGACTATAACAAACAAAGAAGCACTCAGACTGAGAGCGAACGAGTGGCCGCCGGTGCGGAGAGGGAAGGGGAGGGCCAGCCTTGCGGGAGCAGATCAAGGGTACAAACTACTATGAACCAAATAAGCCACAAGGATATACTGTGCAGCACAAGGAATATAGCCAATATTATGTAATAGCTATAACTGAAGGATGACCTTTAAAAGTTGTGAATCACTATCGTACACGTAAAACTTACATATTTTATACCAGCTATGCTTCAATAACCCTGGAGGAGGAAATGGCAACCCACTCCAGCATTCTCACCTGGAGAATCCCATAGACAAAGGAGCCCGGCAGACTACAGTCCATGGGGTCACAAAGAGCCAGACATAACTGAGCACACACGTGTATTTCAATAAAATAAAATATATAGATAGAGCATAAAAAAAAAAAATAAGTGAGAGAGAGTCAGACACACAGAGAGGCGAATTCTTTGAAGACACAGACACAGAGGGAAGATGGCCCGATGACCTTGGAGGCAGAGACTGGAGCGATGTAGCTACATACAACCAAGGAATGCCAAAGATGGCTGGCCACACCGGAGGCCAAGGAAAAGTCATGGAACAGATTACTCCGCCTCTGGAGCCTTCAGAGAGAGCGCAGCCCTACCAATACCTTGATCTTGGACTTTTAGCCCCAGACCCATAGGAGAACAATTTTCTAGTATTTTAAGCCAAAACAGAATAAAATAAAAGTGACTGCAAACCAAGTACATATATTCCACTCAGTCCACATGGAATATACTCCCAATGTGCCTTCTCCTTAATCAAGCTTCTCCTAATACCAGTGACCACTTCAGTGCCTCACAACACAAAGGAAATTGTGACCTGGAGGCAGGTTAGATGGAGAGAGACAGCAGCCTTAACCAACTGCCGTTAAAATACCTTACCTTTTCCATTCTTTAAAGACACCTGCCCAAGTGAATACAACGACAAAGCACCTCCCAAGAGCCTTGAAGAAAAGCACCTGCAATGAAGGGGGCCTGACGCGTAAATTCTGTTAGCTCCATTGAAATTTGCCTCTGCCTGGCACATTTTTGAAAATATTTAACTTGGCCATACAAACTCTGTTTGTAATCAGTATTTGATGTTCAGCCCTGGAGGTGGATGCTTTTGAATTGTGGTGTTGGAGAAGACTCTTGGGAGTCCCTGGGACTGCAAGATCAAGCCAGTCCATCCTAAAGGAAATCGATCCTGAATATTCATTGGAAGGACTGATGTTGAAGCTGAAGCTCCAATACTTTGGCCACCTGATGCAAAGAGCTGACTCACTGGAAAAGACCCCGATGCAGGGAAAGATTGAGGGTGGGAGGAGAAGGGGACCCAACAGAGTATGAGATGGCTGGATGGCGTCAGTGACTCGATGGACATGAGTTTGAGTAAGCTCTGGGAGATGGTGATGGACAGGGAGGCCTGGCTGCAATCCATGGGGTGGCAAAGAGTCGGACACGACTGATAGACTGAACAACAACCTGTAGGTACTTAGTTTCACTGTGCTTTGGAATCAGTTGACTAGGCAGACGAACGTCCTCTGGAACAGGGTGTCCCACTTGGAAGTAAAAAGAAAACCCCTCCCCACGTCTTCATCATTGACCCCGCGTGAGTGGCACCGTGTTGGAGGATTCCGGGACCTGTGGCCACGCCTCCCGGGGGGTCAGACCTGATGGGGAGGGTCTGACGTCGCCCCCGCCCCGCCTCCCGCCCAGAGCAGGCCTCTTATTAGGCTCTGCCCCCGGTTCCCCCAATCAGGTGGCCTTCCTTTGCGGCGACTTCTCCCTTTCTTCTAGGGTGTCATGGACGTTGAGGACCACCAGGTGGCGGTGGCTGCTCACGGGGCGCTCTGTCGCCACCTCGTGGCCGAAAGTGAGCATTACGCCTTCTCCCCTGTCCTGAGGGTGCAGTGAGAATCCATTTCCAGTTGGCATGGGTTAACCACTACTTCTGTCCTCTGTGGGCTGACCCAGGGGCCCAGGAAGGAATGTTCAGACTCTGGGGCCTAAACGAAACATTTTTCAAAGCCCTCCTTGCTCTCGGTTGATTGCGTTCTTATTGTTGTTGTTGAGCAGCTCATTTGTATCCGACTCTTTGGGACCCCATGGATTGCAGCCCTCCAGGCTTCCCTGTCCATCACCAACTCCTGGAGTTGACTCAAATTTATGTCCATTGAGTCAGTGATGCTATCTAACCATCTTGTTCTTTCTCTTCTCCTCCTGCCTTCAACCTTTCCCAGCATCAGGGTCTTTTCTAATGAGTCAGCTCTTTGCATCAGGTGGCCAAAGTATTGGAGCTTCAGCTTCAACATCAGTCCTTCCAATGAATATTCAGGATTGATCTCCTTTAGGATGGACTGGTTGGATCTCCTTGCAGTCCAAGGGACTCTCAAGAGTCTTCTCCAACACCACAGTTTAAAAGCATCGATTCTTCGGCGCTCAGCTTTCTTTATGGTCCAGCTCTGACATCCGTACCCGACGACTGAAAGTGTCACTGTGACCTGCCCCCAATGCTATGAGGCTTCACTGAAAGCCCCAGCTGTTTCTTTAACAGGATTCCCGAACCTTCCTGGCCTCTCTCTCATCTCCCAGCCCTGCCTCCCTACCCCTCCTCTGCCTCTGACCTCTCCACCTTGGATCCCAGGTAGGACCACAGCCTTGCCCTTAGGAAGCTGCTGCTTTGGGGGAGGAGCAATAAAAACAAGGGCTGCCCTGGTAACTCTGTGGTAAAGAATCCGCTTGCCAATTCAAGAGACGTGAGTTTGACCCTTTATCTGGGAAGATCCCACAGGGCCATGAGCCACAACTACTGAGCCCGGCAGCTGCAACAGAAGACGCCACCGCAGTGAGAGGCCCACACACCACAACCAGGGAGCAGCCTCCACTGACGGCATCTGCGGAAAAGCCCGCTCTGCAGGGAGGATGCAGCGCAGCCAAGAACAGATGAATACAATTACGTGAGAAAAGAAAAGGAAGGAAGCAGCACCACAGGCTCTGCGACAGGAATAGGCTCCGAGCATGACCCCGAACTCTCCAGGCAAGGGGATTTCTGAGCTGAGCCCGAAGGATGCTGAGGGGTCAGCCAGGCAGCAGACAGAGGACGGGTTTGGGGGTCACTGGAGACAGGGCGAGGTTTCATTCTAGAGCCATCACCTTCGCTTCCGTGAAAGAACAGGTGAGCGGAGACAAAGCCAGGGGTCACTGGATGGGGACTAGGGGGTGGAGGGCCTCAGGAGGCTCCCTAAGGCGGCAGGTAGTCTATGTCTGTATGCTTTGTTTTTGGCTGTGCTGGGGTCTTTGTCACTGCAGGCGCTTTTCTCTAGCTGCCATGTGTGGGCTCCTCTTGTTGTGGTCATGGGTTCTTGGCGCACGGGCGTCAGTAGTCACGGCACACGGGCTCAGCAGTTGCGGCTCGAAGGCTCTGGAATGAGGGCTCAGGAGCTGTGGCCCACAGGCTTCGCTGCTCAGCGGCCTGTGGGATCTTCCCGGATGCGGGATCAAACCTGCGTCCCCTGCGTCAGCAGGCAGATTCTTCACCACTGAGGCCCCGGGGAAGCCCTGGCTGATGGTTTAGAATCAGCTTTGCAGGGTCACAAACTCAATTCCTTCAATATCCAGAGATAAGTGTGCCATATTTAGCAAATAAAAATATACATACTTAACTGGAGTTTCAGATCAATTATGAAAAAATGGTTATGTAAGTATATATAGCCATAAGTATATATAAGCATACTTATAACCATATGTCCCCAATATTATGTGAAATTCTAATTTACCTGAGTGTCCAATATTTTATCTGTCAACTCGACTGTCAATGACAGACTTCAGGACTGATTCATGTGTATCAAACTCACAGGGGACTGATAGAAACACTCCTGTTTGTTAATTTATAATGGTGGAAAGGGCTAAAAATATATCTCTTATTCAGACTCTTCTTTCTGGCAAATTAAACCAACCAATGCTCACTGCTTGGTGAACATGGAATGAAGACAAAGGACATGAGAAGTCTGAAAGGACATTTCAGCTCAAGGTGAAACCGTAAGGTGTCGTTTCCAGGGTTCCCAAGAGCTGTGGCACCAGAGGCCTTTATGTTTCAGCCCAGAAAGGAATTCAGCGAGAGGCCGAGTGCTAGATAAGGATTTATTAGGACACTTGTAAGGTTCACAAGTGGCAGGCAAGTACTGCGCTGTCTCTGATACTCAGTGCGTTACACTTTTATAATCAGAGGAAGAGAGGGGAGGAGGAGAAGACCGTTTTTGCCTTTCTTGAGTAGACACCATGTCTCTATCATCAGTTCCTCCCCCAGGTAGGGCAGGGATGTTTACTTGTCCTTCCTAATACGGTCAGGCCAGGACTGTCATCAGTTCAGTTCAGTTGCTCAGTCGTGTCCAGCTTTTTGCAACCCCACTGACTGCAGCATGCCAGGCCTCCCTGTCCATCCCCAACTCCCGGAGTTTACTCAAACTCATGTCCATTGAGTCGGTGATGCCATCCAACCATCTCATCCTCTGTCGCCCACTTCTGCTCCTGCCTTCAATCTTTCCCAGCATCAGGGTCTTTTCAAACGAATCAGTTCTTCACATCAGGTGGCCAAAGTACTGGAGTTTCAACTTCAACATCAGTCCTCCAATGAACACCCAGGACTGATCTCCTTTAGGATGGACTGGTTGGACCTCCTTGCAGTCCAAGGGACTCTCAAGAGTCTTCTCCAACACCGCAGTTCAAAAGCATCTGTTCTTTGGTGCTCAGCTTAATTTATAGTCCAACTCTCACATCCATCCATGACTACTGGAGAAACCATAGTCTTGACTAGACGGATTTTTGTTGGCAAAGTAATGTCTCTGTTTTTTAATACACTGTCTAGGTTGGTCATAGCTTTTCTTCCAAGGAGCAAGGGTCTTTTAATTTCATGGCTGCAGTCACCAGCTACAGTGATTTTGGAGCCCCTCAAATAGTCTGACACTATTTCCACTGTTCCCCCATCTATTTCCCATGAAGTGATGGGACCAGATGCCATGATCTTAGTTTCCTGAATGTTGAGCTTTAAGCCAATTTTTTCACACTCCTCTTTCACTTTCATCAAGAGGCTCTTTAGTTCCTCTTCACATTCTGCCATAAGGGTGGTGTCATTTGCATATCTGAGGTTATTGATATTTCTCCCAGCAATCTTGATTCCAGCCTGTGCTTCCTCCAGCCCAATGTTTCCCGTGATGTACTCTGCATAGAAGTTAAATAAGCAGGGCGACAATATACAGCCTTGGCGTACTCCTTTTCCTATTTGGAACCAGTCTGTTGTTCCATGTCCAGTTCTAACTGTTGCTTCCTGACCCGCATACTGGTTTCTTAAGAGGCAGGTCAGGAGTTCTGGTATTCCCATCTCTTTAAGAATTTTCCACAGTTTGTGGTGATCCATACAGTCAAAGGCTTTGGCATAGTCTTCTGGCATAGAACTATTTGGCATATGACTGTCATAGCACCTTGGAAAAATAGTTTCAGGTCTCAGTACAATGAGGGTCTTTCATTTTGAAGAGTCACCTTCCCATAAATGATTGTTTTTTGTGTGCACAGAGCCTGATTTGGGGTCATTAACTTGATGATCCCCCTGGGCATGTTGTAGGCCTTATTTTCAACATTTTTTTAAATTGTCTTGGGGGCACAGTGCAAAGAACATGTCTTATGGGTCAAAGAACATGTTTTGAGGGGTTACTAACTCACTGAGCTCACTGGGGAGGATGTAGTCCTCATGCCACCGTTGTTTTTGTTTGTTTGGGGACATGTCTTCTGCTTCTGTTGCATGGTTCTGTTGCTAAGCAAGTTAGCTTGATTTTGTCGTTAAGCAGGCCAATCTGACTTTGATGCTAAGTGACTCGTTTTGCTTCATGAGTGAAGCAAGCCCATACTGTTTCAGAATTTTCCCATTACTTCCCTGAGTGATCATTAGTCTTACTGTGGTCTCCCAAATCCTCCCAAAGTTCCCTGTCTATCTACAGTTCCCTAATGGGGAATTCTGTCCCTATCAAAGGCATGGGAAAGTCTGGAGTATTATCCTGGCCTCACAGCATCGAACCTTCTTTGGTGACAGAATATGCAAGTTCTCACAGAACAAGGTAGGTCAGGGACTGCAAGTCCTCACGTCTACCCTCCTCTGGCTCATCTGCCACGTTCTTTTGGTTGATTCCTGTGCTCTCAGAGAAAGTCTCGGTGCTCCCAGCCAATGACATATGTCTCTCTCTTGGATTACACATTTCTTTTAAAAACATATTTTCGTGGTATTTATTTGGCCTTCTTAAATCCATCTAGAGTAAAAAGGTAGTCTTTTGACTGAGAAGTCACTTCAGAAACTTGGGGTATCCATATCCAAGGGGCCCCGTGCTCTGATTTTTATCTCCTTTAACATCCTCAAATCCAGTCCCTTCTTTCCAAACTCACTGCCACTTTCTTGGTCCCAAGAAGTATCCCTTGCCTGGATTATACAGCCTCTCTGTTGGTTTGGGCTTCCCTGATAGCTCAGTTGGTAAAGAATCTGCTTGCAATGCAGGAGACCCCAGTTCCATTCCTGGGTTGAGAAGATCCTCTGGAGAAGGGATAGGGTACCCACTTCAGTATTCTTGGGCTTCCCTTGTGGCTCTGCTGGTAAAGAATCTGCCTGCAATGCGGGAGACCTGAGTTTGATCCCTGGGTCAGGAAGATCCTCTGGAGAAGGGAAAGGCTACCCACGCCAGTATTCTGGCTCGGAGAATGTACTGATCACAAAGAGCTGTTCGTTAGTTTATCTGAATCCACTTTTGCTTTTTCTGGTCTATTCTCTACACAGCAGCCATAGTCTTTTATAGGCATATGTCAGATTCCGGTACGTCCTGCATAAAAGCCCTCAAGGGTTCTCCATCACACTCAGAAAAAGCCAATGTGTTATTACATCCTCTTCTGGATCTGTCTGGCCTATGTCTACCTCTGACCCTTCATCTCCCCACCACACACACTTTTCTCCCTACAGTTTTTGTCCTCGTAATTCTCTAGAATGGCCCCTGGCCCCTTGGTTCGGGTTCTTCCACACAGCTGCTCACTTAACGCTTCACAACGGGCGCTAAATAACTCTTAAGAAACAAAGGACAGACGCCTGCATTCTGCCCCAGCTGGGGGGTCAGTGGGGGGGCACTTCCAGGTTTTCCCTGTGTAGAGGTGGACGAGCACTCAAGGCGCAATTCCTGGGAGTTCCCTGGAGATCTAGTGGCGATCTTAGGCTTCTTCTGGGCTTTCACATGAATACTGAGATCCTGAAAGGCGCGCAGAATGGCAAAAAAAAAAAAAAAAAAAAAAATTAAAGCACAATTCTCTGGCTCTCGCCATTTCCAGATTGAACTCCTCGTGGCCTCTGTCTTCGGAGGGCCATCAGGAGTGGGGTAGGGTTGGGGATGAGGGGTGGGGGTGGGGGTCCCAGCCCCTCAAGAAACCTCTTGAAGTGAACGTCTGGAAACCAATTCATTACTGGGACCTGCCCGCCAAAGACGGAGATGGCGACGGCACCCCACTCCAGTAGGAAAATCCCAAGGACAGAGGAGCCTGGTAGGCTGCTGTCCATGAGGTCGCAAAGAGTCGGACACGACTGAGCGACTTCCCTTTCACTTTTCACTTTCATGCATTGGAGAAAGCAATGGCAACCCACTCCAGTGTTCTTGCCTGGAGAATCCCAGGGACAGGTGAGCCTGGTAGGCTGCCGTCTATGGGGTCACGCAGCAGCAGCATTAGCAGCAGCAGCTGCAGCAGCATCCCGCCAAGGAAGACACACAGGAAGTCCTCCTCGAACCCGCCCTCGAGCTGTCAGTGGGCGGAATTCGAGGAAGGGGCGGGAACCCGCCTACGAGTGGTTTGTTATTGGCGGAAAGGAAACCGGAAGGAGAGGGTCGGAACCCGGCTTCCTGTCGACTCCTCATTGGCTAAAAGACTGGGGCCCTCGGGTTCTCATTGGTTAAAGACTCACTGGGCGAATCTTAACACGTCCTCCGGGTCCCTCGCGGGTTGGTTGATGAGATTGGCCTCTACCCCGCCCCTCGGGCGCCTCAGCTTATTATTTTACACACAGAGGTGGGGATCCGCGCGGTCGTTTGCCGCCCAGCCTCGGGCATTCGCCTTAGCGCCGTCCTGCTCGAAGCCTTCGAGCCTGACGGAACTCAGGGATATAGACTACACGCGAGCGGGGAGGGGACCCCGGAACGATTCTTTCCCGGAACCATTGAGACAAGGCTTCCAGGAGCGTGTGGAGGGGACGTTCTCCCCTCACACCCCCGGTGGGCCTGACTGGACTGGCGGGGATGGCGGCGGCGGCGGCGGTAGACGCTCGGCCGGGCGCCGCCATCCCGGTGGAGCTGCGGCGCGAGAGGCGCATGGTGTGTGTGGAGTACCCGGGCGTGGTGCGCGACGTGTCCAACATGCTGCGGACCCTGGGCGGCGAGGAAGGCGTCTCCCGGGTGAGGAGCGGGGAGTCTCCAGGGGAACACTGAGTCGCGGGACTGCGGCTGAGGGGCGAGACCAGCCCGGGAGGGATCTGAGGTTGCCTTGGCAACGGAGCTCCAGTCGGTTCTGGAGGGGCCAGGGGGCGGGGGTCTGATTTGGGGGCTGCCGGGCGTAGATTGATTTCCCCTAGTATCTGAGGGAAGAGGGGCTTCCTTGGTGGCCCAGTGGCAAAGAATCCGCCTGCAGAGCAGGAGACGCGCCTTTCGAAGATCTCTGGAGAAGGAAATGGCAACCCACTCCAGTGTTCTTGCCTGGAAAGTCCCTGGAACAGAGGAGCCCGGAGGGCTGCAGTCCATGAGGGTCGCACCGACTCTTTGGAGTCGGACCGAACGAGCGACACAACAGACCTACATGAGGAGGGGAAGAAGGATTATGTTACTCGAGTTAAAGAGTAGTAATGTATGTGTGTTAGGCGCACAGTCGTGTCCGACTCTTTGCGACCCCACGGACTGTAGCCCGCCAGGCTACTCTTCTGTCCATGGAATTCTCCAGGCAAGAATACTGGAGTGGATTGCTATTCCTTTCTCCAGAGAACTTTCCATCCCAGGGATTGAACCCTGGTCTCCTGCAAATTTGTTCTGCACCAGCTATATTTCTAGGTTCTTTACCTGCATTAGCATCGCATCAGAACCCTGCCAGGTAGGGACTGGGGTTGTCCAGATTTTACAGGAAAACTGAAAAACAGCTTGTTCAAGTTCACCCAGCAAACAGTGGAGCTGGGATGAATTCTTTATCTGGTGTAAAGCTGTGTGTCAGTGACTTAAATGCACCAGGTCTTGAAGTGTCTCTGTTTTAGAGAGTCCTTCCCTGACTGCCCTTACTAAAGTGGCTGCTAGCAATTCACCTGCTAATTCCAATCTGAAGCTGTGTTTTAGAGTCTTTATTGTCTGTCTTGGACCCTTGGTTCTGAGATGATCAGCTCTTGTGGGTCCTGGTCTCTCTTGATCACTCTTATAATCTGAACATCCCTAATCGTGCCTGCTTACAAAATATTGTTTGAATGCATGATTGAATCTTCACAACCATCTAGTGAGTTCAGTTCAGTTCAGTCGCTCAGTCGTGTCCGAATCTTTGTGAACCGCACAGTCAAACCCTTTGGCAGTCAATAAAGCAGAAGTAGATGTTTTTCTGGAACTCTCTTTTTTGATGATCCACCGAACGGTGGCAATTTGATCTCTGGTTCCTCTGACTTTTCTAAATCCAGCTTGAACATCTGGAAGTTCACGGTTCATGTACTGTTGAAGCCTGGCTTGGAGAATTTTGAGCATTACTTTGCTAGCATGTGAAATGAGTGCAATTGTGAGGTAGTTTGAGTGTTCTTTGGCATGGCCTTTCTTAGGGATTGGAATGAACACTGACCTTTTCCAGTCCTGTAGCCACTGCTGAGTTTTCCAAATTTGCTGGCATATTGAGCGCAGCACTTTCACAGCATCATCTTTCAGGATTTGAAATAGCTCCACTGGAATTCCATCACCTCCACTAGCTTTGTTCGTAGTGATGCTTCCTAAGGCCCACTTGACTTCACATTCCAGGATGTCTGGCTCTAGGTGAGTGATCATACCATCATGATTATCTGGGTCGCGAAGATCTTTTTTGTACAGTTCTTCCGTGTATTCTTGCCACCTCTTAATATCTTCTGCTTCTGTTAGGTCCATACCATTTCTGTCCTTTATTGTGCCTGTCTTTGCATGACATGTTCCCTTGGTATCTTTAATTTTCTTGAAGAGATCTCTAGTCTTTCCCATTCTATTGTTTTCCTCCATTTCTTTGCATTGATAGCTGAGGAAGGCTTTCTTATCTCTCCTTGCTATACTTTGGAACTCTGCATTCAAATGGGTGTTTCTTTCCTTTTCCCCTCTCTTCTTTTCACAGCTATTTGTAAGGCCTCCCCAGACAGCCACTTTGCTTTTTTGCATTTCTTTTCCATGGGGATGGTCTTGGTCCCTGTCTCCTATACAGTGTCACAAACCTCTGTCCATACTTCTTCAAGGCACTCTGTCAGATCTAATCCCTTGAATCTGTTTTTCACTTCCACTGTATAATTGTAAGGGATTTGATTTAGGATTTGATTTAGATCATACCTGAATGGTCTAGTGGTTTTCCCTACTTTCTTCATTTTAAGTCTGAATTTGGTAATAAGGAGCTCATGATCTGAGCCACAGTCAGCTCCCGGTCTTGTTTTTGTTGACTGTATAGAGCTTCTCCATCTTGGCTGCAAAGAATATAATCAGTCTGATTTTGGTGTTGACCATCTGGTGATGTCCATGTATAGAGTCTTCTCTTGTGTTGTTGGAAGAGGGTGTTTGCTATGATTAGTGCCTTCTCTTGGCAACTCTATTAGCCTTTGCCTTGCTTCATTCTATGCTCCAAGGCCAAATTTGCCTGTTACTCCAGGTATTTCTTGACTTCCTACTTTTGCATTCCAGTCCCCTATAATGAAAAGGACATCTTTTTTGGTTGTTAGTTCTAAAAGCTCTTGTAGGTCTTCATAGAACCGTTCAACTTCAGCTTCAACTTCAGCCTTACAGGTCGGGGCATAGACTTGGATTACTGTGATACTGGATGGTTTGCCTTGAAAATGAACAGAGATCATTCTGTCGTTTCTGAGATTGCATCCAAGTACTGCATTTTGGACTCTCTTGTTGACTATGATGGTTACCCCATTTCTTCTAAGGGATTCTTGCCCACAGTAGTAGATATAACAGTCATCTGAGTTAAATTCATCCATCCCAGTCCATTCTAGTTCTCTGATTCCTAAAATGTCGATGTTCACTCTTGCCATCTCCTGTTTGACCACTTCCAATTTGCCTTGATTCATGGACCTAACATTCCAGGTTCCTGTGCAATATTGCTCTACAGCTTTGGACTTTGCTTCCATCACCAGTCTCATCTACAACTGGGTGTTGTTTTTGCTTTGGCTCCATCTCTTCATTCTTTCTGGAGTTATTTCTCCACTGATCTCCAATAGCATAATGGGCACCTACTGACCTGTGGAATTTATCTTTCAGTGGAATTTATGTTTTTGCCTTTTCATATTGTTCATACTGTGGTGTTGGAGAAGACTCTTGAGAGTCTTTTGGACTGCAAGGAGATCCAACCAGTCCATCCTAAAGGAGATCGGTCCTGACTGTTCATTGGAAGGAATGATGTTGAAGCTGAAACTCCAGTACTGTGGCCACCTGTTGTGAAGAGCTGACTCATTTGAAAAGACCCTGATGCTAGAAAAGATTGAAGGCAGGAGGAGAAGGGGGCAACAGAGGATGAGATGGTTGGATGGCATCACTGACTCAATGGACATGAGTTTGAGTAAACTCTGGGAGTTGGTAATGGACAGGGAGGCCTGGCATGCTGTGGTCCATGGGGTTGCAAAAAGTTGGACATGACTGAGCAACTGAATTGAACTGAACTGCTCATGGGGTTCTCAAGGCAAGAATACTGAAGTGCTTTGCCATTCCCTTCTCCAGTGGACTACATTTTGTCAGAACTCTCCGCAATGACCTGTCCATCTTGGGTGGCCTACGCAGCATGGGTCATAGTTTCATTGAGTTGGACAAGGCTGTGGTCCATGTGATCAGATTGGTTAGTTTTCTGTGATTGTGATCTTCATTCTGTCTGCCCTCTGATGGAGACATATAAGAGGCTTATGGAAGCTTCCTGATGGGAGAGACTGTCTGAGGGGGAAACTGGGTCTTGTTCTGATGGGTGGGGCCATGCTCAGTTCAGTTCAGTTCAGTTCAGTCGCTCAGTCGTGTCTGACTCTGCGACCCCATGAACTGCAGCATGCCAGGCCTCCCTGTCCATCACCATCTTCCGGAGTTCACTCAGACTCATGTCCATCGAGTCTGTGATGCCATCCAGCCATCTCATCCTCGGTCGTTCCCTTCTCCTCCTGCCCCCAATCCCTCCCAGCATCAGAGTCTTTTCCAATGAGTCAACGCTTCTCATGAGGTGGCCAAAGTACTGGAGCTTCAGCTTTAGCATCATTCCTTCCAAAGAAATCCCAGGGCTGATCTCCTTCAGAATGGACTGGTTGGATCTCCTTGCAGTCCAAGGGACTCTCAAGAGTCTTCTCCAACACCACAGTACAAAAGCATCAATTCTTCAGCGCTCAGCTTTCTTCACAGTCCAACTCTCACATCCATACATGACTACTGGAAAAACCATAGCCTCGACTATACGGACCTTAGTCAGCAAAGTAATGTCTCTGCTTTTGAATATACTATCTAGGTTGGTCATAACTTTTCTTCCAAGGAGTAAGTGTCTTTTAATTTCATGACTGCAGTCACCATCTACAGTGATTTGGGAGCCCCCCAAAATAAAGTCTGACGCTGTTTCCACTGTTTGCCCATCTATTTCCCGTGAAGTGATGGGACCAGATGCCATGATCTTCGTTTTCTGAATGTTGAACTTTAAACCAACTTTTTTGCTCTCCTCTCACTTTCATCAAGAGGCTTTTTAGTTCCTCTTCACTTTCTGCCATAAGGGTGGTGTCATCTGCATATCTGAGGTTCTTGCTATTTCTCCCGGCAATCTTGATTCCAGCTTGTGTTTCTTCCAGTCCAGCGTTTCTCATGATGTACTCTGCATATAAGTTAAATAAGCAGGGTGACAATATACAGCCTTGACATATTCCTTTTCCTATTTGGAACCAGTCTGTTGTTCCATGACCATTTCTAACTGTTGCTTCCTGACCTGTGTACAGATTTTTCAAGAGGCAGGTCAGGTGGTCTGGTATTCCCATCTCTTTCAGAATTTTCCACAGTTTATTGTGATCCACACAGTCAAAGGCTTTGGCATAGTCAATAAAGCAGAAAGAGATGTTTTTCTGGAACTCTCTTGCTTTTTCCATGATCCAGTGGATGTTGGCAATTTTATCTCTGGTTCCTCTGCCTTTTCTAAAACCAGCTTGAACATCAGGGAGTTCACGGTTCACATATTGCTGAAGCCTGGCTTGGAGAATTTTGAGTATTACTTTACTAGCATGTGAGATGAGTACAATTGTGTGGTAGTTTGAGCATTCTTTGGCATTGCCTTTCTTTGGGATTGGAATGAAAACGGACCTTTTCCAGTCCTGTGGCCACTGTTGAGTCTTCCAAATTTGCTGGCATATTGAGTGCAGCACTTTCACATCATCATCTTTCAGGATTTGAAACAGCTCCACTGGAATTCCATCACCTCCACTAGCTTTGTTCGTAGTGATGCTTTCTAAGGCCCACTTATAGAGTTTTGCCAAGAAAATGCACTGGTCCTAGCAAACACCCTCTTCTAACAACACAAGAGAAGACTCTATACATGGACATCACCAGATGGTCAACACTGAAATCAGATTGATTATATTCTTTGCAGCCAAAGATGGAGAAGCTCTATACAGTCAACAAAAACAAGACCAGGAGCTGACTGTGGCTCAGATCATGAGCTCCTTATTGCCAAATTCAGGTTTAAATTGAAGAAAGTAAGGAAAACTGCTAGACCATTCAGGTATGACCTGAATCAAATCCCTTATGATTCTACAGTGGAAGTAAGAAATAGATTTAAGGGCCTAGATCTGATAAATAGAGTGCCTGATGGACTATGGACTGAGGTTCGTGACATTGTGCAAGAGACAGGGGTCAAGACCATCCCCATGGAAAAGAAATGCAAAAAAGCAAAGTGGTTGTCTGGGGAGGCCTTACAAATAGCTGTGGAAAGAAGAGAGGCGAAAAGCCAAGGAGAAAAGGAAAGATATAAGCGTCTGAATGCAGAGTTCCAAAGAATAGCAAGAAGAGATAAGAAAGCCTTCTTCAGTGATCAATGCAAAGAAATAGAGGAAAAGAACAGAATGGGAAAGACTAGAGATCTCCTCAAGAAAATTAGAGATACCAAGGGAACATTTCAGGCAAAGATGGGCTCGATAAAGGACAGAAATGGTCTGGACCTAACAGAAGCAGAAGATACTAAGAAGAGGTGGTAAGAATACACAGAAGAACTGTACAAAAAAGATCTTCACGACCGAGATAATCATGATGATGTGATCACTAATCTAGAGCCAGACATCTTGGAATGTGAAGTCAAGTGGGGCCATGCTCAGTAAATCTTTAATCCAGTTTTCTGTTGATGGGCAGGGCTGTGTTCCCCTCCGTTGTTGACCTGAGGCCAAACTATGGTGCAGGTGATGAAGATGATGGTGACCTCCTTCCAAAGGTCCCGTGCATGCACTGCCACACTCAGTGCCCCGACCCTGCAGCAGGCCGCCACTGATCCATGCCTCCCCCAGAGACTCCTGGACACTCCCAGGCAAGTCTGGGTCGGTCTCTCGTGGGGTCATGGCTCTTTTCTCCTGGGTCCTGGTGCATAAGGTTCTGTTTGTGCCGTCCCAGAGTCTGTTTCCCAGTCCTGGGTAAGTTCTCATGGCTCTATGGTGGGGTTAATGGTGACCTCCTCCCAGAGGGCTTATGCCACACCCAGGTCTGCTGCACCCAGAGCCCCTGCCCCTGCGGCAGGCCACTGCTGACCCAGATCTCCTCAGGAGACACCCAAACACAGTTCTGTGAGTTAGGTACCTCTATTATGCCCATTTTTTTGGTAAAGACACAGGAAGAAAAGTTGGTCAAACAGGCCCATACATAGTACAGACGGAATTTAAACACGTACATGCCTCCCTCTGAAGTCTGAACTCTTAATTCTGTTTCCTCATCCTTTATGAATATTGAAAAGCCTTGAACCTGTCATTGAGCACAGGAGGCTCGTAGAGGCCCAGTCATTCACGTCTTGTTCTTTTACCCTGACTTACTGACTTTACTGTGGCTTTGACAGGATCTGTACTGCTGCTAACCCCAGGGATGTTTGTACCCAGGTACAGGGTGAGCCCTTTGGGGAAAAGACTGGTCAGTCATTCATTCCATTCCTGCTTCTTGTGTACCTATTGTGAGCCAGGCCCACATTTAGGGCCATTTCCAGCACAGCAGTCTAATAGACCTGTTCCCTGGTGATAGGGGCTCTTTTTAACCTTCTTTCCCTAGACGCTTCCTGGATGCCTGCTACGGGCCAGGTTGTGTCCTGGGTGTTGGGGCGCCAGCAGGTAGGTGACCTTGGCCTAGGGGACGTTGCTTGTGCTTTTACATGCACACGGCTGACACTGTTGCTTCTTAGCCCGTGTGGACAGGCTCCCGCGTGGATGGCGCAGGTAGCGTGTTTGCCACGCCTTACGAGCCAGGCTAAGCGCCTTGTGTCTATGTTCTCTTAGTCATCATAAGAATCTGATCAGTGGGTCCTCCTATTCCCATTTTAAGGAGAAGGAGCCAAGGCCTGGAAAGGAGGAGTCACACGAGTCAGGGCCAAGTGCTTGTTACTGATTTCATCTCCTTCGGACCTTGAAACATTTGTAAATGAGGCTGAATACTAGGACCTTTTTGGGGCGGGTAGTTCCTAACCGTAGACAAGTCACGCGGCTCCCACTCAGACTCTCCATGGCAGACGCGGGGGTAACACCACCACAAACTGCTGCCGGAAGAATGGCGGTTCCCTGTACTGACCAGGCTTTGCTTAACTGGCAGTTATTGTCTCCAACTTTGCTGCTTTATAACCTTTTAGAAGAAAGAAGGTGTTAGTCGCACAGTCGTGTCCAAATCTTTGCAACCCCATGGATAGTAGCCCATCAGACTTCTCAGTCCAAGAGAGCTCCAGGCACGAATACTGGAGTGGGTAGCCATTCCCTTCTCTAGGGGATCTTCCCGACTCAGGAATGAACCCTGGTCTCCCACATTGCGGGCAGACTCTTTACCATCTGAGCCACCAGGGAAGCTTTAGAAAGGAAGAGGCTGTCCTCATGTTCTCTACCAGATAAAAGCTGAGATCCTTGGGTTTGGAAAATGAGTCTTTGGGAATTAAAAGCCTAGAACACAAAACAGAAAAAGCCTCCTGGGTCCCCAGCGGGCCTTCACTGAGGGAGGAGCTGCCACTGCACGGCCGACCTCCCTGTCACTCTCTCCTTTGGTCTCACCGCAGATCTACGCAGATGCCACCAAGAGGCTGGAGCTTTACTTCCGGCCCAAGGACCCCTACTGCCACCCTGTGTGTGCCAACCGCTTCAGTACCAACAGCCTGCTGCTCCGGATCAAGCGGAAGACCAGGCGACAGAGTGGGGCGCTGGGGCCTGAGGCTCGCCCTCAGGTCACGTACGACATAGAGAGCCTTGGAGTCGTCTCCACAGTCTTCAAATTTCAAGGTAACTGCAAAATGCATTCTTCCTGTGCTGGGTCATTTCCGGGCCTGTGTCCCTCGTGCCTGCAGGGGCTACGTGGATTATCCGCCTGTGAAGGGGCCCAGGCTGTGCCCAGGCGTGAGGGGAGGGCAGAGCGTGGGCCCTGTCCAGGAGGCAGGGTGCCCTCACTCCAGCCAGCAGCTCCCTGTGGGCCCTGGGCTCTTGGCCGCTGGAGTTCTCTGAGACATCTCATGTTTAAAGCCATTTTGCAGGGCCAAAGGAAAAAGTCCACAGGCCTCCAGTTTTCAACCCCACCCCCTCCCTCGTATTTTGGGACCTGTGAGTCTTGACCGCTGCTGGTCTTGTCTCCCGTCTAAATCCTTCCCAGATCACCTCAACCCCTTGGAACCTCATGTCCTTTGATCTCTCAGCCAACTAGATGTCTCCTGCGGGGTCCTCACGGGGGTGAGGCGTGGGGTAGGGTGGGGAGTCATGCCTGCCTGAGCCTCCCTGGGTCTGCTTGTCTGACAATGGGGCCCTGGGCCCCGTGGCCCCCCATGGGGATTCGGGAGGTGGTGCTCTTAGAGAGCCCATCCACGCGCACAGGAAGCACTTGGCAAATGACTACTAAGTCTGGAGCGTGTCTGCGGAAGCCGCTGCAGGTCTAAGGCAGAAACAAAAAACGAAAGGCTGGAAATGAAGAATAAAAAGTGAGCGAAGACTGAAACAGGCCTTGGGATCCCCACACGGTGGGTGTTCTGAACATCCATCGCTGGTGGAATGTGTCTCCACCAGGGAGGGCTGTCCTTCCCGGGACGGGGCTCTCCCCGTGATGCGTTTTCCCCTCTCTAACTGAGCCGGCAGTTCCCCGCTCAGTGTGTGTCCTGGACTGGCAGCATCAGCCTCACCTGCGGCATGTCTCAGCACGCGCACGGTGCAGCTCATACATTCCCAACCTGGACTCCATCCTCAGTGTCATGAACCACCCCACGCCCCCGCCCCGACAAATAACGTCTCTCCAGATGACTCGGAGCACCCAGGGCCGAGCTCCCAGAAGTGACTCAAGGGGGTTGGTTTCAGCTCCTGCCACTCTTGCCCGGCAGCCTCTCCTGCGAGGCCCCCTCAGCGCCCCCAAGCAGATGTGGGCCTTGTGTGGCAGCTGCCAGCGCCTGGGCGGTGTTAAAGGGCGTCTGCCGCCTGTCCGCCTCTCTCCCCAGGGATGTCCGACTTCCAGTACCTGGCGGTACACACAGAGGCGGACGGCAGGCAGGTGTCCATGTACGACAAGGTGCTCATGCTCAAGCCCCAGAAGGAGAGCTTCTTCCACCAGGACCTGCCACTCTACATCCCCCCGCCCATCTTCTCCAGGCTGGACACGCCGGTGGACTACTACTACCGCCCAGAGACACAGCACCGGTGAGCGCCCCCTCGGCCGCCGCCCCGCAGCATCGGGATCCTGAGGGGGGAGGGCCCTGTGCTCAGAAGGCTGGACTCTGCCCCCCATGGGTCAGGGGGCCCAGGCAGCCGGCTCTGCTCAGGCCCTTGGCCCCAGTGCCTCCAAAAGCAGAGCAGCTGGTGACCAGGAGTTAGGAGCCTGCCCTGGTCCCTGCATCCCACCCAGAGCCCTTGCTTAGAGCTGTCCCCACACCATGGAATGTCGATGAAGATGTTGCCTCAGGACTGGAGGGCCCATTGCCAAAAGTGTGTATGTGAAAGTGTGGAGAGACAGACACCTCCTAACTAGGGGCACTGAGAACGAGGTTGGTTGACTCTTTTGGAAAGCCATCTGGCAGGATTTATTACAGTTTTGTTTTAAGTTTAGCCGTACCACGTGGCTTAGGGGATCTTAGTTCCCTGACCAGGGATCGAACCCATGTTCCCTGTAGTGGAAGTACGGAGTCCTAACCACTAGACCACCAGGGAATTCCCCTGCTATGGTGTTAAATGTTCTTTCCAGTCGACCGAGTGGTTCCTCCTGTAGGAATTTATCCCATAGTGATTCCCACCTCAGTGCTCAAAGATACACTGACAGGAGTGTTTCCTGGCTGGTTGTGGGCAGGAAGCTAGGAGAACCTGGTGTAGCGGGAGAGCCCGGGCCGGCGGGGCCTGTGCTCAGGTTCGGGGCCTGTGACCCCACGAGAGCCCCGACCTCCTGCTCCAGCCTGTCCACCTGGTAGCAATAGTGACAGTCCCGTGTCTCTGCATCGCTAGAGAACTGCACACCTGAAGCCCCTGGGAATACTCAGCACAGTGCGTGCTGGCGGAGTGTGGTACAGTGGATAAGCAGGTGGCGACCAGTCCGTGAATAGGTGCCATGCAGTTACTTAAGTGATGGCCTGTCTGTGCCAGGGAAGACCACACCGCCTGTACCAGAGCCCGGCTCCATGGGCCAACGTGGCTCATGTCCAGAGAACTTCACTAGAGCAGACTGCACGCTGTAAAAATAAACTGAGCGATGACAGAAGCCTGGGAAAACCGGGAAGATTGGGCCCAGACAGTCATCTCTGGAGGGGCGGAAGGACGAGAACCTTCTTTTCCCTCATCAAATATTTGCATCAACGAGCCCTGTCCGCCTGGCAGGGCCCAGGCCTCCCCTTGGAGCTGGGGTTGGAGGGGGCATGACAGGTGGCTCTCTGTGGGCCCAGCTGGGGATCCGGCAGGGCACATGGGGTGAGTAAGTGGGCAGCGGGGGCCAGTGGGCAGGCGTGTGTCTTAAAGGAGACAAGTGGGGACTGGGCTGTTGTGGACCGTGAGTGGGGCATAGGGAGGACTCTTGGGGGTGTGACCTTTGAAACAGATGAAGGTCCGGGGAGGGAGGGAGGGCGTACCAGACCTGGGTGCTGCTGCTGGCACGTGCAGAGGACTGGTCTAGGGGATTGTCCCTGAAGCCAAGAGACTGGTGGGTGAGGGTTCTGCAGACCCCGCGGAGGAGCTTAGATTCTGCCCTGAAGAGAGAGGGGAATTGTTCTCTTCCTTTAAAAAATGCATTCTGAGGTGTTCCAAAAGGAGAGGGGGCTGTCTGGACCCCCCACCCCCGTCACCAGCTTCAGCCATTAGCAGCCTTCCGCTGCTGGCTTCCTCTCCCCTCCGCCACCCCGGCATCACAGCGCACCCTCCAGAAACAAGTTGGTGTGCATCTGCGCCGGGAAGAGCTAAGGCAGCCACGGCACCGGCCGCAGATCGAGCGAATGCAACAGCATCCTTACGTCATCCCGGCCCAGGATGTCTGCCCCATTGTCTCCAAGGCGACTTGAGAGCCAGGGGACGTCGCCAACTCTCAGGCCTGTTGAGCCCATCATCCCACCGCCTCACCCTTTTTTCTGATCACAGGAGTAAACTGTGCTTGTTAGAAAAGACCAAACCTTGTAGATGTGTTTAACTAAAAGAATCAAGTCCATCCCCTCCTGCCGAAAACTCTAGCCTGTGCAGTGACAGTTTTCTGTGCGTATATTATACTAGATACAAGAGTTTTAATTTTTAAAATGTGCATATTTCTAAAATGTTTTAATTATTTTCCTCCCACAAACATTTTACTCCTAAGTCAGAAACAGACACAAATATGTCCAGGAAGAAACGAGAGCGCGCCCTCCCTTCCCCGGACACTGCTGGCCCTGGCGCTGGCTGGCAGCAGTGACTGCAGTCACGCCTCTGTCCTCGCGCCTCTGGGAGGGGCCTGGGGTGGGAAGCCAGCTGCCTTGGGACCCACGGGCCCTGTTTTTCTCTTATGTGGTTTATTGATTTTCCGGCACATGGAAAGAGCCTGCCTGGTCTCCCAGGGCTGCAATCGATTTTTCTGCTCTGCTGACCTTCCTGGGTACCGAGGACTGGCCGAGGAGGCCTGGCGTCCGCCTCACTGGCCTGCCCTGGTCCAGGGAGGTTCAACTTCCTAGATGACCTGTGGACCCTCCTCCTTGAGGCAGTTGAGGTGGGGGGAGCCAGCAGAGAGCCAGGCAGGGCCCCCCTCCCTGCAGTTGCCGCTGGGCCCGGAGGGGCCGCCAGGGGCTCTCCTGCTCGGGTGTCTGGGGCTTCAGGGTTGTGTCTTTAAAACTGGACAAATTCGGGGGGTTTCAGATGGAGTCATGCTTTTGAAAAAAGCCACAGCTTCAATCCCGTCTTTATAATTCTGTTTCCCAATGTGAAAAATCACTTTGTTGTTCTTTGTAAATATGCAGATGGTGTGTACTCATGGAAAATGAAGGTGAAATGGAAACAGATTTAAAAGCGAATAATCCCCTGTGTGACATCCAGGATGTACTTTGAAAAGTACTTCAGAATAATAGAGTGGGTTGGGATGGAGCCTGGATGGTGTGGAAGTGGCCGTGTGATGGCAGTTGTGGGAGCTGATGGGGGGGCGTCTGGGGGTCCCTGGGGCTGCTTCCCTGCTTCAGCAAGGCCGGACGCTCCGACTCCCACCACAGAGGGAGGCACTCGGAGCCTCCTGGGAAGTGTTGGCCCCTGTGTTCGGTGCTCATAAAGGTTGCCGGCAACAGAGCGCTTTTTCTACTTTGTTTCTAGTTGAAGGATAATTGCTTTACAATATTGTCTTGATTTCTGCTATAAAAACGGAGCCCTTTTTTAAAAACTTATTTTTATTCTTGGCCGCTCCACGTGGTTTGCCGGGTCTTAGTTCCCCGACCAGAGATGGGACCTGTGCCCCTGCAGTGGAAGCAGAGTCCGGTTAGCCTCTGTGCTCTGTGATGAGACTGTTTGGTAGTATTCTTCCTCCCTTCACTGCAGTATCGTTGAGATGCTTCAAGTCAGGGACTCAGGCTCCATCGCAGGCGGCCAGATAGTAGTCGGCGCCATCACCACCCGCCCCCAGGCCCCCGCCCAGCCTCCCTGGGCTGGGATCCCAGCTCTGTCACCTCGAGCTCTGGCCCAAGCAGGTCTCCAACCCCCGTGGCCTCAGGGACTTGTGGAAGTTGGGTCCTTGTTATGGGAAAATGGAAGGACCGTTTCGAGGGTTAGATGAGTGATCTGTGATGTCAGTAAGCACAGCTGGCAGAGGATCCGTGGTTCCTGTGTAGCCGCACCTCGGCTGATTCCCCCGCTACGCCTGACAGATGCTGGGCTGTTCCCAGCTTCTCGCTGGCTGGACAGTGCCATGACAACTCGATGCGGCTGTGAGGTCACCAGCCTCTGGGATGTTGGGCCCAGCTTCAGAGCCTCCCTGAGCTCTCTGACTCGCTGCCCCTTTGCCCCCGGCTGGCACCGAGATCCTCCCCTCTCCCAGCTTCCAGGGGAAGCACCCAAACTTGGGCCGCCAGTGTCCAGCTGGGCCCACGCCTGGCGCGCTGCCCTCAGCCCCCTCTCTGCCCCCAGGGAAGGCTACAACAATCCTGCCGTCTCGGGCGAGAACCTGATCGGCCTGAGCAGGGCCCGGCGCCCCCACAACGCCATCTTTGTCAACTTTGAGGGGGACGAGGTGCCCGAGCGGCCGATGGAGGCCGCGGTCCAGACATGGAAGAAGGTCTGCACCAACCCCGTGGACCACAGAGTGGAGGCGGAGCTGAGGAAGGTGCGCCCCGCCCCTCGGCCGCCCCGTTCACCTGCTGGACCCCGCGCTTGTCTCAGACTTGCTCATTAACTCGCGGGACCCATCACCTCCAGATGCCATGTCTCAAGCTCTGCCAGTGCGCGCCCTGCCTTCCCAAGGCTGAAAGTGTTCCTCAGCCTCCTCTGAGGTTCCCAGGGGGTCAGCGCGGTCCAGGCGTGACTGCAGCCTGGAGTTCCGGGGTCCCGGAAACTTCCTTCCTCCAGTCGTTGGCCAGGGCACACATCAGCTGGGGCACCTGCTGTGTGCCAGGCCTGGCCCTTCCTCCCCGTTAGTCAGCTGGCCAGGCGGCCCTGGGAGGAAGAAGCCTTCTGCCTGGCCCGAGTCACTGGGTCAGGGGACATGGGGCCACTCTTCTGCGCACAGCCCAGCCTCCCCGTGGCTTGGGGCCACTCCTGCCCTGGCCCTCCTCCACCCCCTAGCCTTCCACAGCCCTCCCCTGGGCTGGGCTGTCCCCAGGGCCTCCTCACATCCCAGCTCAGGCCTCTGCCCTCGGGCTGCTCAGGGTCCTGGAGCTCTGGCCTGGCCCCACTCTGGCCTTTGGTCCTCTGCCTCCCCCGTTACCCTTTGACGGTGCCCCTCGTGGTCCTTCAGGACACCCAGGCTCAGCTGCACTGGCGTGTGCTGGGTGCACAGGCCACTTCCAAGGGAGGGACAAGCGAGCACGAGGCAGCTCCCCGAGGCTGCCCCTCCTCTGGGGCCGGACCCTGCAGGGGGCCCTGGGGCTGGCGGGCAAGCTGCCTGCCTTCCTCTCAGCCTCTGCTTTGACCCTCCAGCTGTTTGACATCCGTCCTATCTGGTCACGCAACGCCCTCAAGGCCAACATCAGTGTCCACCCCGACAAGCTCAAGATCTTGCTGCCCTTCGTGGCCTATTACATGGTAAGGGTCTGCCTGCTGCCCCCCTGGGTTCCCGCCACGGTTGTCCTGATCCCAGCACCCGCGGGACAGCTCGGTACCGCCCCTGCAGAGGCCTTCCTCAGCCTCCGCGGTCACATGTCAGCCACATTGGGGTGACTGTGGGATTCAAGACTGATTACGTAACTTGCAAATAAAGGGATTGTACCTTTTTTAACGGCCTTGAGCTGAGAGCTTTCCAGGACCAGGGGCTGGGGTAAGTGCTGTGTGCACAGCCTCTTCTCTGCTGGCGCAGCAGCAGGGGCATTGCTCTGGTGAGGATGCTAGGCTCGGCCTGGGGCCTCAACGTGCCAGCGTCCTGCAGCCAGCATGTGGCAGAGCTCCTGGGGGCCCTGACCACGGTGCCACCTGCATTCACTCATTCTCCCCGGGTCGAGTGGGCTTCAGTGCGCAGCAGACATACCTCAGACTGAGTCCAAGAGGGACTGGAGATGGGGGTGTCATTGTCAAGATTCCCCAAGGGGCCACGGGGAGGCACTCCTGCCGGCCAGGGGTTGAACATGGGGCCCTGGGGGGCAGGCAGACGATGTGACTGTGATGGCAGTTGGGGTGGGGGGCCTAGACCCGGCCTCACAGCGCTGCCTTTCAGCCTGGGCGCTCTGGACACGGGGCCTCAGAGCCTCCCGCCTGTCAGGACAGTTGTGATGGTTCCCAGGCTCTTCTCTGTGCCAGGCGCTGTGCCAAGGGCGCCAGGGTCCCCATCTCCTCCTGTCACTGCTGCTCAGTCGCTCAGTTGTGTCCGACTGTTTGCAGCCCCACGGACCGCAGCACGCCAGGCTTCCCTGTACTTTACCATCCCCCAGAGCTTGCTCAGACTTGTGTCCATTGAGTCAGCGATGCCCTCCAACCATCTCATCCTCTGTCTTCCCCTTCTCCTGCCTTCAATCTTTCCCAGCATCAGGGTCTTTTCCAGTGAGTCGGCTTTTCGCATCAGGTGGACAAAGTATTGGAGCTTCAGCTTTAAGACTCCTTTAATCCTCCCGAAAATGCCCTCTGTTTGGAAGACCAAGGTTTGGAAGGGTCAAGTGACCCATCCCAGGAAACAGAGCCACATGAGCGAGCTTGCGGGGCAGGGGCTGCAGAGCCCTACCTGAGCCTGCATCCCAGGGGAGCTGAGAATCAGCCTGAACCTCACTTCGTACCTCGACCCTTTCTGTCTCCAGATAACAGGCCCCTGGAGAAGCCTGTGGATTCGATTTGGATATGACCCCCGAAAACGCCCAGAGGCCAAGATTTATCAAGTGCTTGACTTCCGAATCCGATGTGGAATGAAATACGGTAAACAGTTGCTAAAACCCTGGCTCTCCTTTTCCCTTCCTAGCTTTGCATTTGCAGCATCCTCTGGGTAAGGAGAGTAGATCCTCACGGAGAGGGTGAGCGCCTTCCGCCCTCAGCGGGCTTGTTGGAGGCGGGCTAGTGCAGACCCGAGGACCCGAGCTCCCTTCCTGGCCCCGTGGTGCCGCTCTAGTGGTCCTTCTGTTCTTCCACAGTTACTTGCGGCTCCTGCCGTGCAGGCCAGGCGTCCGGTCAGTGTCCGTCCCCCGCCTGCGGTGAGTCCCCCGCACACCAAGCAGCGAGACACGGCGGCTCCTGTCCAGCTCGGGGCCCTGTGCCCTCTCTCAGGAGCCGCCCCTGGGAGCCCTGGTGCACCCGTGGTGCAGGCCGCGCTGTCAGGGGCTCTGCACCCCCTAGCCTGATGTGCCCGCCCTCTCCGGCAGGTTACGCCCCCAGCGACATGCCCGTCAAGGCCAAGCGCAGCACCTACAACTACAGCCTCCCCATCACCGTCAAAAAGACCAGTAAGGGCCTCGGGCTCCCTTGCAGAGCAGGCGCCGGGAAAGAGGGGCATCCAGACTGTGGGAGGGCAGGGGCCTCCCGAAGGGTCACTCCAGGGCCCTGCTGGCCAGCGCACCCCAGGGTGGGAGGGGGTGGTCGGGGGGCAGGAGAAATACCCCCCTGTATTCCAGACCCCTGCCGTGGTCCCCTCGCAGCCAGCCAGCTCGTCACCATGCATGACCTGAAGCAAGGCCTGGGCCCCTCAGGGTCGGCCACTGCACAGAAGTCGAGTCCCAACAAGTACAAGCTCAAGGTGGGCGTCCGCGGGCAGCCTGTCTGGGCAAGAGTGAGGGGTGGGTGGAGCAGCGGCCCCTCCCCTGGGCAGGCCGGGCCCCGCTACCCGTACTGGGCCTCGCCTGTGACATGGGGAGGCTCTGGTGGAGGCTGCCCTCCCCTTCCAGTCCCTTCACCCTACTCCCACTTCCCAGCACTGCCTCCAAACACAACTCAGGATGTGAGCCCCTGGGGCGAGGGTATTGACCGCCAGGGCACGTCCGTCTCAGAGAGGGTCTTGGACACCAACAGCCGCGTGCACTGCCCTCTGAGTTGGGCCCTGAGGCCCCTGTGGCCCCCCGGGCAGGGTGAGACTGAGGGCTGTGAGCCCAGAGCCACAGCAGACCACCTGCACCCAGCCGTGGGCTGGATGAGGGCCGCCCTCCCAGGCCTGGGCCCCCTTAGCACAGCCACCCAGCACGGCAGCGACGTCCCAAGGCCTGTCGTGAGTTGCTCCAGGCCTGGGCAGGAGTCCCCGGCCACAGAGGGCTGGGGCCAGCTATATGCCCGCAGGGTCCGTCTCCTCTCTCCTCAGGGTGGAAAGCCGCCTTCAGGAACCTCATTTTAGGCCGTAGTCTCCACCTCTGGAGCTGGTCTGCAGCTCTCCCTAAGATGACCATTTAGGAGAAGTGAGGAGGCCTCTCTTCAGGGAGGCGCCGAGGCAGAGCCCAACCCCAGTGGGGCCTCCCCACTAGACGTGCCTGGCTGGTCTTGCGGGCAGCTCTAGGGTACCGGGAGGCCTGGCTGCTTCCACGCCTATCAGCACCGGGGGAATTGCAGGTTATGTCCTACTGACCTCCCCGGCCTCTGACCCATCCGCCCGCCTGAATCCAGAGAGGAGAGCCAAGCCTGCCAGGTCTCAGGGCTGGCACGGGCCGCTGCCCTGGAAGAGCCCCGGGGAGCTCCCCCCTGCGGGGACTCGAGCGCCGCCCACCCTGGGCCGCTCCCCTGACCCTCCCGGCTCGTCTCGGCCCTCCTTTCCAGGACTCGGTCTACATCTTCCAGGAGGGGGCCTTGCCGCCGTACCGACAGATGTTCTACCAGTTCTGTGACCTGAACGTGGAGGAGTACGTACCTGAGGGGTGCCGAGGCGGGGACCGGGGCACTCGGGCGCAGAGCAGAGGGACTGCCGGGGACCAAAGTGTGTCCTGCCTCTCCTCCCTCTCATGTCCGCCGTGACCCCTCGGGACGGCTGGGCCCTGGGAGTGAGTGCTGCCAGCCCTCGCCCGGGCTCGTGTGGCACCCAGCAGCGGCTTCCTGGGTCCCCCGTGGGCCACCCTGCCCCCAAGCAGCCAGCCGTGCTGGGCGCAGAGCATGGCGCTGGGCTCGGGTCTTTGTCTTCCTCCTCCGTGGCCCGCACTGGGGTTCCTGACATGGTTCCCAGTCCCCAGAGCCGACAGAATCCCAGACATTTTTAACCCAGCTGTTCCCAGTGATGTTTAGAAAGCCGGGAGAGGGGTGCTGGGCTGGAGGGGCAGCTTACCCCAGGTTGGAGTCTGGCGAGTGGCTTTTGAGGAGGCCCTTTGCGACCGTGCTTATATGCAGGACAGCACTCTGAGTGCTGTTTTTCTGAGCACCCCAGCTCTGCTGAAGCCGCTTACTGGCACCTGTGAGCAGAGACCCCCCCCCCACCGCCCACCCCGGACCTTTGAGCAGAGACACCCCCGCCCAGGACTTTGAGCAGAGACCCACATCCTGGACCTTTGAGCAGAGACTCCCCCCCAACCTTTGAGCAGAGGACACCCCCCCCCCCAGAACTTTGAGCAGAGACCCACACCCTGGACCTTTGAGCAGAGACTGTCCCCCCACAGCCTTTGAGCAGAGACCCACCCCCAACCTTTGTCTCCGAAACCCAGGCTGCAGAGAGTCATTCACCGCAATGACGGGGCGGAGAGCTCGTGCACTGAGCGGGACGGCTGGTGCCTCCCCAAGACCACGGACGAGCTGAGGGACACCATGTCCCTCATGATCCGGCAGACCATCCGCTCCAAGAGGCCTGGTGAGAGCCGCTCACCCCGCGTGCTGTGGGCGCCCCCAGGGCCGGAGCAGGCATCCCTCAAGGACCTGCTCCACAGGAAACCTCACCTGGTGGGAGCCAAGAGCCAGCATCCCCCCCACCCCTGCCCCCGGCGGTTCCCTGAGGCGCTCAGCCCTGGGGTTCCAGGTAGGAGCCGGGCCCAGAAGAGGGGCTGGGGCTGCCCTTGGGGCTGCCACTTCATGCCCAGACCTCACCCTGCGTCCTGCGGCCACGTGTGGGCAGGTTGCTCCTGTCTCTCCTCGGGGGCAGGGGCCCTGTCGCCATGCCCTGCCCGCCCCTTCCCTCTCTGGGGTTCCTTCCAGGCTTGGGGTGGGGGCATCCCAGACCACCGACCCCCACAGAGCTGCCGGGAGCCGGGGCTCTCAGCTTCTCCCAGGACACAGGCCCCTCTGAGCACCCAGTTGGGGAAAGGCAGCCTGGGCCCACTCCTGTGGGGTCCCCTGGACTCCTGAGCTGCCTGGGGCTGCTCCGGGGAGGTTCCCAGGGCCCTGGGCATCAGTGTTTCTCTGAGGGTGCTGGTTAAATGAGTCCAGGTCCACCAGCCATCTTAATTCCTGGAGCAGCTTCAGACTGGAGCCCCAGCCCCTGAATTTGTAGGCAGGTCCCCCGGGGCTGAGCCCAGGGACGGCCGGGCCATCGTCGGGACACACCCGGCCTGGTCTCTGGGCCCAGCTCTCTTCTCCAGCCCGACCAAAGCGGACAGTGGGAAAGAGCAGCTGACCGGTGAGTCCGGGGAAGACGAGGAGGAGGAGGAAGACGAGGAGGAGGAGGAGTTCAAGCCGTCCGACGGGAGCGAGAACGAGATGGAGACGGAGATCCTGGACTACGTGTAATGCAGCCCTGGGCCCTTGGCCGGGCCCCCCACCCAGGCCCCTGCCCAGGCCCGAAGAGGGGGCCGGGATGCGCCAGGGACCCCAGCGCTGCCTGCAGCAGCCAGCACGGCCCTAGGCAGCCTGTCTGAGGAGAGCAGCTGGGTGTGCTGCCCCTGGTCCTGCCCAGGCTGCCCCCTGGCGCCTGTGCCTGGCCTCGCCAGCCCAGCGCCCTGCCCTGCCTGTGGCTGAGCCCAGCACCCTGCCCTGCCTGTGGCTGAGCCCAGCGCCCTGCCCTGCCTGTGGCTGAGCCCAGCGCCCTGCCCTGCCTGTGGCTGAGCCCAGCGCCCTGCCCTGCCTGTGGCTGAGCCCAGCGCCCTGCCCTGCCTGTGGCTGAGCCCAGCGCCCTGCCCTGCCTGTGGCTGAGCCCAGCGCCCTGCCCTGCCTGTGGCTGAGCCCAGCGGGAGCTGGCGGTGGGGATGGTTTGGCCCAGGAGGAGCCGGCCTGGCTGGGGTCAGGCTGGAGGTGAGGGCGGCGCGAGGACCCTGGTCCAGGTCACGGTGGCGAAGACTGTCCTTAGGGTTAGACCCCATCTGTTGGGGTGACCTGGCAAAGGGCAGGCCAAGCTGGAACTGTCCTCATTAAAGACATTTCCCCAAGGAGTCTCAGTGTCTCAGTGTGGGTGTCAGAACCCGAGAGGGGTTTTCTCTGGCCTCGGGGCTTGGGCTCCAGCTGGACGTCATTTGTCCCTTCAGTTGCTTGTCGGTGCCCTGATGCTGGTGATGCTGGGATGGCTGAGAACAGGCCGGGTGCCCCTCAGCAGGTGGGCCAGGTGAGAGCAGCCTTGGAGGGCACTCCAGCCACACGCTCACCCTTCCTGTTCCACAAGGATGTGTTGCAGAGGGGTTCCTGGAGACGACACCATGGTCTCAGCACTGCCTAGTGGGAAACCAGAGGGCAAGCAGGTCCCTGGGTGGGGCTGAACCTATGCTCCTGGGGGGCACACTGCACACGCTGCCCCAGCCAGAGGGGAGCCCGTCGCCCTGCCTCAGCCAGAAGACCAGAAGCAGCTCTTCCCAATGGCAGGCCGGGCTGCTCCCCGCCCCTCACCTCTGCAAGGCTTTCCCTCAGGCCCTGGTCCCGGCCGGTGGATCTCAGCTGGGGCTCGTCCCACCTCCTGAGCCATGCTGCCAAGCTCAGACCTCAGGGGAGAGGGTCTGGGTTCTGGCCCCTCACCCAGAAGCCGCCTCAGTTCCTGTGCAGAGCTGAGAAAGACATGCCTGGGGCAGGCAAGCACCGTGCCTCTGCAGCTCAGCCCCACGGTTCCCAGAGCCTGCCTGCCATGTGCCGGACTGCACGGCCTTGCCAGGTCCTCGACAAATGCTCAGTGATTCCCAGCTTAGAAACCTGCATGCCTACGCCACCAACCCCCCCCTTTAAAGAAGCGTTTTATTTATGGAGAAGAGCAAATACACGTGAAAAGGCTGCATCTTGTATAAGAAGCCCAGTCACCCTCCACCAGATCTGTTGCATCCACTCCTGATTTCAAAGCCCGCATTTCCAGCTTCGCTGCGCCGTGGCTTCGCTGTGGCACGTGGCTTCTTTTGGTTGCAGCATGCAGGATCTTTAGTGGTGGCATGCGGGGTCTGGTTTCCTGACCCCAGGCCTCCAGCATCGGGAGCATGGAATCAGCCACTGGACCGCCAGGGCAATCCCTCTCCGTGATTCTGTTCTATTTCGTATTTGTGTTTTGCCGGAACTGTTTTAAGGAAATTGGTACCTAAGTGTATGTTTCTAACACATCAAGATTTTTGTTTTAAAAACACAGTGATGGTGTCATCACACCTAACAACAGCAATTCCGCCTCAGACGTGCCCGTGCAGTTGGGAGGCCCCAGTGTCTGCTGGGCCCCTTCAGAGACACGAGCACTGATTGACCGGCAGTTTGGGGTGCGGGCACTCTCGTCCCCCGGCCTCATTTCTGGCCCTAGTGATGACCAGAAGGGCCTGTTTAGCTTGGCGATGATTTGTTTCAATCAATCGCAGTCTTGCTTTTTGCTGCCCAGCTCATCTCATCTCTGGCCTGAGAACAGCCCCAGGCTGGCTGCTGTGTCCTCTGACATACCATCTGGTCTTCCCAGCCTTCTTGCTTCTGGGCACCGTGATGGTCCAGGCTCCTCCACCTCACTTCCTGTCTTAGACCCAGGCCACCGTTTGCTCTCGGGTGCCCCCGCCTTCCTTGGTTTTTACTGCCACTGAACTTCAAGCACAGGAGGCTTCCCCTCCTCCATAATCAGAGTCACTTCTTTAGAGCAGATTCTTAGAACTGGAGGGGCTGGGCAAAGGTGTGAGCCAACAAGCTCATCTTCTGTCACTGCCGGCATCCTTCAAACCTCTGCGGCCCAGCCCAGCCTGCACCGTTCCTCTTCCCGGCATCCTAACTCCTGGCTCCCACCTGCAGCCACCCACCCCTCCCACATTTCTCCAGCTTCTCTCCACTCTGCATCACAAAAGATCTGGGTGCTGGAAATGATAGGCGGACAGGCAGATGGACCAACTGTGTTTCTGCAGGTCTCTGGGTCCTGGCCACAGCTGGTGGACCTGGGGTCTTTGCTTGGGTCATCTGTGTGGCTGGAAAGCCCGGCCCTTCCTTTTCCTTGGGGAAAGCCTCCAGGTTGGACTGGAGTCTCGTCCCCACCTCCCACTGTGCTGCCCGGTGACGACCTGGCGCTGCTTCAGCCCTCACCCCCACTTCACACCGTACAGACACCCAGCACACCCTGGGTACCAGCCGGGGGCCACACCAGTTGCCCGGTAGCCCATGGCCAGCTCTGTCCCAGAAGTCACAGGCCCAGACCCTGTAAACGGCCTCTGCTGAACTGCAGTCAGGGTATGGGGTCACAGGGAGCCCATTTCCCCGAGGGCAAAAGCGAGTCCTTTGTCGGCACTGTGCACCCAGCCAAGCCCCAGTCCTTGAGCCCCTGCCCTCCCCACTGCCCTGCCATCTGCCTGGGCTCCCAGGTGGGCAGTCACCTGCACAGATGCCCCGTGGGGACCAGGTCACGCGGGAGCAGCGGACCCTGGGAAAGATGGACCATGCCCGCACGTGTGTGCGTGTGACCTTGGCCCAGCCCGAGCCCCACTGGAAACAGCAGCTGTCCCCTGGCCCCAGGTACGCCACTTGGAGTGCGGCCAGCCTGGAGGAAGGATCAATGCCAGGAGGAGGGGAAGGGTCCCTCCGCAGGTGGCTCTGGGCTGGCTCCAGCCCCATAAATACCTGCAGGCCCCGAGGGCAGGTGTCACAGAGGCAGCCGCACACCATGGGGCGCTGGGAGCTAGCCGTCTTGGGCTTCGCCTGCTGCTTGGCAGTCGCGAGTGGGGCGAAGGTAAGCGAGAGACCAGCTGAGGGGTCAGCCATGGGAGGGAGCCCCCTCTCACCTTCGCTAAGCCAGACCTGGAACCTGGGGACAGGGGCCAGCAGGGGGAAGACAGAGAGTCACTGGCAGAACCAGACCACCATTGTTAACAGAATGGGCGCCTCAGGCTGCCAAATACAGAGTATCTAATTCAACGGGAATTTCACATAAACCACGAGTCAATTTTGGTGTATGTTTCACCCAATGATTAGGACATACACTTAAAAATATACGTATCATTGTTTATTTGAAATTCAAGTGTAACTGGGCAACCTTGCTGAGTCAACCACCTGACCCACAACCCCCCTCTGGTTCTGTTGTCTCTCTAGAGACATCAGTGTGGTCCCCCTTTCCCAGAAGGGGTGACGGGGCCCCAGAGCAGACGAGCGATTTGCCCAACATCACACAGCCACTGTAGCCGAGCAGGAATCTGGAATCCACGTTAGTCCAACCCTGGAGTCCAGTTCCTGGGGTAACCTCCATCTCCTGCTCCTCCAGCACCTGCTTGCTACAGCTTCTCTGCCCAGACACAAGTCAGGAGGTCCAGCCAACCCTCCTGGGGCAGCCAACCCTGCCCACCCTCACTGACCTCGTGCGGGTATGAGCACCCAGGCAGGGAGACCTTTCCAGGACAGAGCCAATAGCCACATGCAGATGGTGTGGGTGCTCCGGCAGGGCTCCGGTCGAGGGCCCAAGCGCCCCCCAGGCTGGTCCTTCCACCCCTCAGCCTGCTCTTCAGACCCCTGCTGCCCAGAGCTTCAGGCCTGGTCCTGGGTGCCCTTTGCCACCCTCCTTCCTCTGGGGGCTTCTTTCCTGGGGGCTGAGGGGGCCCGGGTTTCCTCTGTGCTGTTCCAGCAGCCAGCGACACCCTCCCCACACTGCCACCGTGGCCGGGGCCCCACGCCCTGTCCACCATGAGGGGCCTTCAGGCCGGTCTCAGTCACACAAAGCTGTCAACCCCGAGCCCCCCAGTGCCCTCTCCCAGCAGCCAGGGAGGCTGTTCAGGAAGAAACGCCTGGAGCGTGGAGGGATGGGAGAAACAGGGGCCCAGCTCCCAGGGCATCTGGCAGGGCTGGCTCCCGGCTTCTTCCTCTGAAGTTCCAGCCTGGCCTGGAACTTTGATCCCCCTGCCCCAGCGAGGCAGGGGGCCCCTCCCAGCCCAGACTTAGATCAGAGGGCTGCTGGGATCTGGGCAGGCCTGGGATGTGGGGCTGGCCCACTCTAACCCCCCTGGAACCTAGCTCAGGAGAGATCCAGAAAGCCCGGACCTGCTTTCCCCCCAGATCAGCGGGGCAAAGCTCTGGGAGAGAAGGGCCCAGCTGGCGCCAGCTCAGTGGGAGTTCTGGCAACCTTGGGTGAGCAGGGATCTGTCCTGGCTTGGAGCACAGGGGTTGTGAGGATTTGAGGGGACTCAGTCAAGGGGGAGATGGGGGGAGGAGGAAGAAGGGCCTGCTGATCAGGGAGCTCACTGCTGGGCGTGAACAATTCGGCATCCCTCAGGCGCCAACCACTGCCAGCAGCTGGGCAAGCCAACAGGTCACGAGGGGGATAGTGTTGTCACCCATCTTACAGGCAGGTAAACTGAGGCTCAAGGTCACGGGCAGCCATGATGAGAAGCCAAACCTCCACCCTACCTGTCCCAGCCTTCTTGGAATGCTTCCCTGAGTGCAGACACATGGCTTGAACCAGCCCCCTCTGAGATTCAGGGAGCAGGACACCCTGGGGGTACGGGTGGGGTGGGATGGGGATTGAACCAGCTCCTCCAGTGATATGAGCAGGTGGCAGGGGTCTCAGTCCCAGATGCAGGTGGGCCCTTCCTTGGAGCTGTCTCGGGGGAACCTCTGGGAACCCGGAGCCTGCAGGGGGGCTCTCCTCCTCCGGGGGCCCACCAGCCAGAGCCCCCCTGAACTCTCCCCTCCCTGCCCAGCTGGGCTCCGTGTACACCGAAGGTGGCTTCGTGGAGGGCGTCAACAAGAAGCTGAGCCTCTTTGGAGACTCTGTCGACATCTTCAAGGGCATCCCCTTCGCCGCCGCCCCCAAGGCCCTGGAGAAGCCCGAGCGACACCCCGGCTGGCAAGGTGGGAGCAGGTGAGGATGGGCCAGGTCCCGAGGCTGGGGAGCCCACCCTCACGCCAGCTCTTCCGGCCACCCACAGGGATCCTGAAGGCCAAAAACTTCAAGAAACGGTGCCTGCAGGCCACGCTCACCCAGGACAGCACCTACGGAAATGAGGACTGCCTCTACCTCAACATCTGGGTCCCCCAGGGTGGGAAGGAAGGTCTGTTTTCCCCCCTACGCCCTCCAGCTCCCCAAACAGCCAGAGGCCTGGCTCCGGCCCCTGGGTTGTGTCTGGGGGCTCCAGAGCTGAACTTCCTGACATCAGCACAGATCGGATGGGGTGGGGGGGATGGGCAGGACATGGGAGGGGTGTGGGCCTGTCGGAGGGGTGTATCTGGCATCACGGAGCCTGCTCCCCTCCCCCTCAGTCTCCCACGACCTGCCCGTCATGATCTGGATCTACGGAGGTGCCTTCCTCATGGGGTCCAGCCAGGGAGCCAACTTTCTCAGCAACTACCTCTACGACGGGGAGGAGATCGCCACGCGGGGCAACGTCATCGTGGTCACTTTCAACTACCGCGTTGGGCCCCTGGGCTTTCTCAGCACTGGGGACTCCAACCTGCCAGGTCTGCCGGGGGCACCAGGCGGGGGGAGCCAGTGTGCCGGGCCCCTGAGCGTCCCTCATCCCCAGATAGCTCCCTACAGCCCCCCAGAAAGGGTCCAGCCTCCCATCTGCTAAGTGAGACACAGGAGCCGCTTGGCAGCTGAAGCGAAAGAGAAGAGGCTGCCAGCCAGCTGGCCAGACCCCAAGAGACGTGGGGGTGGGAGCCACTGAGAGACACAGGAGCTGGCACACCCAGGCGGCACCTCGGGGCGGGGCGGGGAAGGACACAGAAGTCCCTGGACAGACAGGAGGGACTCTGGCCAGGAGAGAGCTGAGCCCAGGGCCTCCAGCTCCCCTTCCCCCAGCCTGAGATGCCCCTCCCCCAGCACCCGCCCACCCAGCCTCCCGGGGACACACCACGCACCACCCTGGGGCTGGACAGGGTCTCCACGCCGTCAGGGACAATCTCATCCCACTCACATGGACTGTGTGCCTAATGTGGGCCAAGCCCCCTGAGGAAGCCCCCTCACCCCGCCCACAGGTAACTATGGCCTTTGGGATCAGCACATGGCTATTGCCTGGGTGAAGAGGAATATTGAGGCCTTCGGAGGAGACCCCAACAACATCACCATCTTTGGGGAGTCGGCCGGAGGTGCCAGCGTCTCTCTGCAGGTCTGGGGGCCCCTAAAGGGGTTGCTCAGAGGAGTGGGAGGCAGTCAATGGTGATGGGGAGAAGCAAGGCTGACAGGCGCCGCCGTGGGGGTGTCTCTGGCCGAGCCCTGCAGACAGGCGGGCTCAGGGGATGACTGGACCTCTCTGTATTGCAGACCCTCTCTCCCTACAACAAGGGCCTCATCAAGCGAGCCATCAGCCAGAGTGGCGTGGGTCTGTGCCCATGGGCCATCCAGGAGGATCCCCTCTTCTGGGCTAAAAGGGTAAGGGGGGGGGCGGGGCCTCCCTACTTTTCACTCTCTTCTGGACCCTGTGTCTGACACCCTGAGCACTGCCTCTCTGTCCCCAACCCCCAGATTGCAGAGAAGGTGGGCTGCCCCGTGGACGACACCAGCAAGATGGCTGGGTGTCTGAAGATCACCGACCCCCGTGCCTTGACGCTGGCCTATAAGCTGCCCCTGGGAAGCACGGAATGTGAGTAGGGGGCTGGGGACCCGGGGGCTCCCCACTGGGCGCTGGATCTCATCCTGGCTCTGTCACCAGCTCACTGGCATTCCCGGGCAGCTCGTTGCCACCCCTGCCCTGGCAGCCCTCTGTGGCCACAGCTGGAAGTGGGGGAGGCGTCTTACCTCTTGTCTTCAGTGGGTCATGACGCCTTGGAGAACAGTTTGGCCCCATCCCCAATCACGCACACATAGGCAATCATTCGTACATGATTTTCAGCAGATTTATGGACCCCAGATCAAGAAAGCCTCTGCACAGAGATAAGCATTCATTCTTTCCTCCGCTCATGAGTTCAGCAAACATCTCCGGAACACCTGCTGCAGCGTTCCCCTTCTAGCTCTGCTGCTCTGTATCCCAGGAAGGCCAGGGGGCCCAGGGGCAGAATCCTGCAGGTGTCAGTTTCATCAACGCAGGAAGCTATCATTCTCTCTCCCTCCTTCTTCTAAGGCAAAGTGCAATGCAAACGCCATCGTTTGCATCTGGACCTAATGTGAAGTAAATCATAAGTGCTACGTAAACATCTTGGCCCAAGACGCAGACCAACTTCATATCTGAGAGTTCCGCATCTGGGGAGTCAAGCAACTGCAGATAGAAAACATTAAAAAAAAAATTCCAGGAAGTTCCAAAAAGCAAAATTTGAATTGGCTTCCCGCCCTCCCCGCAACCCCTGCCCACCCCCCACCCCACTGCAGGGCTTCCCTGATAGCTCAGTAAAGAATCCGCCTGCAATGCAGGAGATCCTGCTTCGATTCCTGGGTCAGGAAGACCTGATGGAGGAGGGATAGACTACCCACTCCAGCATTCTTGGGCTTCCCTGGTGGCTCAGCTGGTAAAGAATCTGCCCGTGATGTGGGAGCCCTGGGTTCGATCCCTGGGTTGGGCAGATCCGCTGGAGAAGGGAACGGCTACCCACTCCAGTATTCTGGCCTGGAGAATTCCATGGACTGTATAGTCCATGGGGTTGCAAAGGGTCAGACACGCAGAGTCGTACACAACTGAGAGACTTTCACTTTCATTACCCTAGCTGCTAAGCTGCTAAGTCACTTCAGTCCTGTCCAACTCTGTGCGACCCCATAGATGGCAGCCCACCAGGCTCCCCCATCCCTGGGATTCTCCAGGCAAGAACTCTGGAGTGGGTTGCCATTTCCTTCTCCAATGCAGGAAAATGAAAAGTGAAAGTGAAGTCACTTAGTCATGCCCGACCCTCAGTGACCCCATGGACTGCAGCCTTCCAGGCTCCTCCGTCCATGGGATTTCCCAGGCAAGAGTACTGGGGTGGGGTGCCATACCCTTCTCCATCACTATGCTAGAATGCCCTGTAACTATTTACATAATGTTTGCATAGCATTTACAATTATTTACATAGCATTTATTTTGCACTAGGTATTAAAAGTCATCTAGGAATGATTTAAAGTATATGGGAGGATGGGGGTTTCCCAGGTAGCTCACTGGTAAAGAATCTGTGTGCCAATGCAGGAGACAGGTTCAATCCCTGGGTTGGGAAGATCCCCTGGAGAAGGAAATAGCAACCCACTCCAGTATTCCTGCCTGGAGAATCCCATGGACAGAGGAGCCACACACGCATATGTATATGGGGAGATGTCGGTAGGTTGTATGCAAATAGTGCACCATTTTATATAAGAGATTTGAGCACTTGGATGTTGGTGTCCTGGTAGCAACAGTCACGGATTTGCAGAAATGTGACTGTGTTTTGTTTTGAGCTGAATTGGAGGGGAAATGGGACAGGCCTAATGGGGGCAGGGCATACGGTCCTTTGGGGCCAGTTCAGGGGTCTCACACCATTTCTGGCTGACACACTGGAATCCGCCAAAGAGGTGGGTTCCAGTGCCCCCCAACAGAGAGGGGGCACCTCTTTCTCCAACGGTCCCCTCCGGGATTTCTAGACTTTGCTCCTTCTTGATTTAACAGAGCAAGAGAACAGGGACCAAAAAACAAAAAGAGAGAGAGAACAGGGAGAGGGCATCAGGTTGCAGACAGGGAGCAGGTCTGGCGCCTGGACCAGTTCTTCTCGTCCTGGGTGATTTTGCACCCAGGGAATGTGTGGCAGAGCCTGCAGGCGGTTCTAGTGGTTGCAGTCGGGGACGCGGCACCACTGGAGTCTAGTGGGTCGAGGTCAGGGAGGCTGCTAACACTATACACTGTGCAGGATGGCGCCCCCACGACATAGAATGAAGGGATCAGAAGTTCAATAATGCTGAAGCCGAGGAACCTCGCTCTCCATCAAAGGAGGTGCAGCTCCTTGGTGGCCTCAGGATGGAGTCAGCTCCTGCCCCGGAGGTCTGGGGGAGGCGCAGGTGGGTACCATAAGGTTTGAGAACATGCTGCTGTTTGCCCCCAGACCCCAAGCTGCACTATCTGTCCTTTGTCCCCGTCATCGATGGAGACTTCATCCCTGATGACCCCGTCAACCTGTACGCCAACGCTGCGGACATCGACTACATAGCTGGCACCAACGACATGGACGGCCACCTCTTTGTCGGGCTGGATGTGCCAGCCATCAACAGCAACAAACGGGACGTCACGGAGTAAGCTGGGGAAGTGGAGGGGGTGCGGAGGGGGTGGCATCAGCCGAATGAGGAAGTCGGCGCCATGACGGCGGTGAGGGGTTGTCCGTGACCGTCTGTTGCTTCGGTGTTACTGGTGCTCGGTTGTTGGCCACGTCTGACTCTTTGCAACCCCATGGACTGCTGCGCGCCAGGCTTCCCTGTCCTTCACCATCTCCCAGAGCTTGCTCAAACGCATGTCCATCGTGTCGGTGATGCCATCCAATCATCTCATCCTCTGTCGCTGCCTTCTCCTCCTGCTCTCGATCTTTCCCAGCATCAGGGTCTTTTCCAGTGAGTCGGCTCTTCACCTCAGGGGGCCAAAGTACTGGAGCTTCAGCTTCAGCATCAGTCCTTCCAGTGAATATTCAGGGTTGATTTCCTGACTGGTTTGATCTTGCAGTCACAGGGCGGCAGATACCCTCCTGTGGGCAGGGGGTGGAGGGTCCAGTGCCCGTTTTGGTGTCTGCAGGGAAGACTTCTATAAGCTGGTCAGCGGGCTTACTGTCACCAAGGGGCTCAGAGGTGCCAATGCCACGTACGAGGTGTACACCGAGCCCTGGGCCCAGGACTCATCCCAGGAGACCAGGAAGAAGACCATGGTGGACCTGGAAACCGATATCCTCTTCCTGATCCCCACGAAGATCGCCGTGGCCCAGCACAAGAGCCATGCCAAGTGAGGAGGGCGGGCGGGGGTGGCCCACCAGGGATCCCAAACACCTTCCCAGTGAGGCCTTGAGGCAGGCAGCTCCCAGGAGTCCAGGAGGCCCGGGAAAGCCAGGCTCAGTTCCCACCTGTGTCTGCGCTGTCTGCCAGGCCTGACGGACCTTGAGAGGGCCCGTCCTCCCAGCCTCAGCTCGGGGGCTTTACTGAACCCTCCTGTGACTCCCGGCCCAGGCCAGGCCTGCACACTCTCCCACACCCCTCGGCGCTCCCCGTCAGAAAGTCCTTGAGTTGGCCTCCTATCCGCAGCTGTCTGGAAGGCGGCACCACTGGGTGGTATTCTCTGCAGCGGGTTTCAAATTTGACAACTTTCAGAACAAGCCTGCAGCCAATTTTAAACCTTCCACGTGATAATAGCCAACGAAAATGAAAAATAAGCGAGGGATGCTTAAAACGTAGGAAGATAAAATTTCACCTAGAACCCAGGTGGCAGAGTGGTAAAGAATCTCCCTGCCAATACAGGAGACACAGGTTCGATCCCTGGGTCGGGAAGATCCCCGGGAGGAGAGAATGGCAACCCTCTCCAGCATTCTTGCCTGCAGAATCCCCATGGACAGAGGAGTCCGTGGGGTCACAGAGTCAGACATGACTGAGCACACACGCAGAAATCTAGGATGAAAATTCGGCAATAAATTTGGTTGGAGCTTCCTGTCAGTCGAGGCCAAAAGGAAATAACTGAGGATGCATACTACCTTGTCCCATCAAATCAAGAATACAGATTCACGTGCAGAGAAAAACAATTTCTCTTGATACTGAATTATGAAGGAAGATGCCTCTATACCATTGGTGGAGGCCAAGTGTAAATGCACTTGAAATTGTAGAATCCATGAAGTCAAAAATTTGGCCACAGTTTCCTTCTCCTGGGTGAAAAGATCCAGATCCTTCCTGAGTCTTTTTTTTTTTTAATGTATTTATTTTGAACTTGCTGCATAGTTTGTGGGATTCAGTTCCCCAACCAGGTATTGAACCTGTGCCCTTTGTAGTGAAAGCACTGATTCCCAACCACTGGGCTGCCAGGGAATTCCCCTTCCTGAGTCTTGTGGGAATTGCCCAGACCCTTACCTACTCCCCCATGGCCTTCCCCTGGGGCCCATCTCTGGGGTGGGCAGCCCCAGGTGGGCACCCTGCCAACCTGGGCGGTCATCCCTCCCTCCTCAGGAGCGCCAACACCTACACCTACCTGTTCTCCCAACCGTCTCGGATGCCCCTTTACCCCAAGTGGATGGGGGCTGACCATGCCGATGATCTCCAGTATGTCTTTGGGAAGCCCTTCGCCACCCCCCTGGGCTACCGGGCCCAAGACAGGACTGTCTCCAAGGCCATGATTGCCTACTGGACCAACTTTGCCAGAACTGGGTAAGACAGGGGTGGGGATGGCCTCTGTCCACATCATCCTGCAGGCTGGGGGTTCAGTCCCTATTCCCTTAAACACTTACCCTCCCTGAGCCCGAGCACTCCGTGTGAGGCCAAGGGCTCCCGGCTGGGCCCTAGGATGTTCATGTGCCCAACCAGTGCCTGGGAGTCATGGAAGTGCCTAAGGGGCAGAGGGTGGAAGACTGCTCAGGTGAGCAGGGGATGGGGGTCTCCAGCCTCCTGTGAGCCCCCTGGCCCCACCTAGCCACTCAGCCTTTTTTCTCACTCTGCAGGGACCCTAACATGGGCCACTCAACAGTGCCCGCAAACTGGGATCCCTACACCCTGGAAGACGGTAACTACCTGGAAATCAACAAGCAGATGGATAGCAACTCAATGAAGCTGCACCTGAGGACCAACTACCTGCAGTTCTGGACCCAGACCTACCAGGCACTGCCCACGGTGACCGGCGAGGGGGCCAGCTCGGTGCCCCCCGCAGACAACTCTGAGGCCAGCCCCGTGCCCCCTGCGGACAACTCTGAGGCCACCACTGAACCCTCTGCGGGTGACTCTGAGGTGGCTCAGATGCCTGTCGTCATTGGCTTCTAATGTCCTTGGCCTCCAGGGGCCACAGGAGACCCCAGGACCCACCTTCCCTCCCAAGTGCCTCCTGAATAAAGCCTCAACCATCTCTCTCTGGGGTCTCTTTTTGCTCCCAAGACCCAGCTGGAGGAAAAAGGGGTCTTCAGTTATCACGAGCCCCAGGCGCCCGGCCCAAGGTGTTTCCCTCCATCCGTCAGCCCTCAAGCCCAGGAAGCCAACAGGACCATCCTCTTTAAAGAGGAGGAAACAGGTCCATAGAAGTGAAGTGTCAGGCTAGGACTGGGACTCAGGTGTGGACCGCTCCCATGAAAGGCCGTCGTCTCCCAGGTGCTGGGCTCTGCTACCGAGGGTGGGCAGGGCCGCAGCCAAGAGAAAAACTAGGTTCTGCAGGGGGTGGCCGCCTCTGGACCCCGGGAGCCCAGCCACGCCCAGGTCCTCTGTTCTAACTACAGTCTGGGGGAGAGAATCGGATTCTGCCTCCAGGCGGCTCCACGCCCACGAGGACAGAGCATCGCACTGGAAGGACAGGAGCAAAGGTTGCAAGAGGAGCGCACGTGGGGCTGTGCCCCGTGAGGGCGTGAGAGGCAGAGGGCAGGGTCAGTGCCGTCCCTGCCGCTGGGAATCCAGCCTGGGTACGTGCCCGAGGACATCAGAGCAAGAGTCACACCCAGAGACTCCAAAGCCAGTGCTCGTAACAAGGCCGGGGGCTCCCTCTCTCCCCTCCCCTCGACCATTCTGTGGTCACTGTGGGGTGGGGGTGAGGGGCCAGCGGGTCTAGGGTCCTGGGCGGGTGCGTGGGGCAGCAGGACCAGCTGCCAGCCCCAGGCTCCTTCCCTGGTGAGTTCTGCCCCCGAGACCACAGGTGCGACACCTTGCATCGAGGCCACAGAAGCGGAGCCCAGGACCAAGATCAGCTCTGAAGCCGACTGAGCTAACAAGCTTCTTCCTGGCTCCCCCTTAGGCAAAGATGCCCTCTCCGGTGAGAGCCCTTTAGCGCCGGAACCAATCACCTAATGCCAACCTTCCGGCAGGAATTTTGTCTTGAGGCTCTAAGAATTGGCTATTAACTCAGGAAAGCTGTCGACTCTTCCCTGATCTGTCAGGAGGTCACTGCACTCACTGTGCCCACTTGATCTCTGCTCCTCGTTCTTAATAAATCCACTCCCTTCGGAAATGCTCTGTGTCGGGAAATTCTTTTCCAACCTGCGCTCAGACCGCCTCAACACTCGCCAGCCACAGACGGCGGGCTGAGCCTGGGCTGTGAGTCCTGTGGCCCCAGGCAGCAGAGCTGAACAAGGGGCAAACCTGGCCCCCCGAGGAGCAGGGGCCACACCAGCCTGGCCTGTGACCACCTTGTCTGCACTGGGCTTCCTGGTCAGTCCAGGGCTCTCAGGTATGAAAGACTGAGATGCCCCCAGCATGGGCTCTCCTGGGGCCCGTCCCTACTCTCGGCCGATGGAGCCAAGGATGCCATCTACCTGCCCTCTGCCACAAACGAAGTGTTTGTACCTGCGGGGTCTGTTCTCAGGAGCCTCGTCAGGCTCCCGCGACGTGGCACTTCCCTCCCTCGCTAGGGGACAGCTCAGCTGTGCCTGTTGTGCAGGAACTCACGTCCCCAGAGGGCTGGGCCACGGCAGGATGTGTGCTCAGGCCCCGCACTGCGCAGACATGGCCAGGCAGGAGCGAGCCTGGCCGTGTGTCTGGGTGACACGCCTGCAGCCGTGGGGACACCTTGTAATTCATCGTGCTCTTGCCTTCCAGGCCTTCTCCAGGCCTTCTCCAGGCCGTGAAGCAGAAAATACCTACCGAGGTGCAGGCTAGAGGCCAGTCCAGGGTCCTGGAGTCTCCCTGCTGGGCCAAGAGACGACCCTTTAGCTCCTATTAGGGTGAAGCCTGGAGGGGACACGCGGGGGAGCTCCGGTCAGAGCCTGTGCACCACCCTGATGAGACGTGGTGCTTCGATATTTCATGGGCAAGGCTGTTCCCGAGCATGCCTGTGTGTTGGCAGTCTTGGGGGCATCCCCTGCCCCCTATGCCTCATCTTTCAGTCTTCCCCACAGAAAAGGGTCAAGCCTCCCATCTCCCCATGACATAACCACAACATAGACTTGGACAAAGAAAGCAGCCATCCTAGGGGCTGCAGCTCGAAGGGCTTCAATCCAACTACCCTTCAGGATAAAGTTGGTATCAACACGATAGCATTTGTAAACTGGTGATTGTGCGAGACGGTGGACCTCTGAACTACACGATCTCTGACTCTGTCTCAGCCAGAGAAGGGCAGCGCAGGGGTCCTTCACTGGCAGGAATGAGCCCCATTATCCTTGAGAACCGGTGCTCACCTGGGATTTGTCAGATGACAGCCTTGATGAGTGGCCCCCACGTGCCTGACATGGAGAGGCACGTGGCCTCCTAGCGAGATCCTAGGTGAAAACAATTGTCTGAAGAGTCGCAGAGGACATACGCACACCTATGGTTAATTCATGGTGATGTATGGCAGAAATCAAAGCAATATTGCAAAGCAACTATCCTTCAATTAAAAATAAATAAAAAATTTTTTGAGTTGCAGAAACCCTAGAGTTGCTGGAAATCCCAACTCACAAGGAGACAAAATGCTTAAGGAATAAGGTCCAGCTGTGGCTCTAAGAGCTGCATCATAAATACTTGCCCCAGGTGTGAAGTGAGCAGGAAAAGGAATTCCGAGGTGAGAGACAGGGATTCCAGGTCAAGGGTCAATCATGGGGCCCCAGAATTGGGTGAGTGCAGATCTCCCCCTGTCCATATTCCCTAGCTGATAATCGCCCCCCTGGCCCGCTTCCTCTCCCTTTTTGATGTTTACAATTTCTCCCCACTTAGTGCTGATGGAATTCCAGACTTTGACCTTGAAATCTACAAGTGGTTTCCATTGTTCTGGTTCAGTCACTAAGTCTTGTCTGCCTCTTTGTAACCCCATGGACTGCAGCACGCCAGGCTTCCCTGTCCTTCACCATCTCCCAGAGCTTGCCCAAACTCATGTCCATTGAGTCAGTGATGCCATCCAACCGTCTACACCTATCAACAAGTGGTACTGGTGGTCAAAAGAAACTCCAATGAGATAAGCATAAAATGTTCTGTCTTCCTCAAAAGCTGTAGAAGAGCAGCTTTTGAGGAAGTTTTCTATTTTTAAATTGGGATACATATAATATAAAATGGTCTCCTGGTGGTCTCAGTTCAGTTCAGTTCAGTCTCTTAGTTGTGTCTGACTCTTTGCAACCCCATGAATCGCAGCATGCCAGGCCTCCCTGTCCATCACCAACTCCCAGAGTTCACTCAGACTCACGTGCATCAAGTCAGTGATGCCATCCAGGCATCTCATCCTCTGTCCGCCCCTTTTCCTCCTGCCCCCAATCCCTCCTAGCATCAGGGTCTTTTCCAATGAGTCAACTCTTTGCATGAGGTGGCCAAAGTACTGGAGTTTTAGCTTTAGCATCATTCCTTTCAAAGAACACCCAGGACTGATCTCCTTTAGAATGGACTGGTTGGGTCTCCTTGCAGTCCAAGGGACTCTCAAGAGTCTTCTCCAACACCACAGTTCAAAAGCATCAATTCTTCGGCGCTCAGCTTTCTTCACAGTCCAACTCTCACATCCATACATGACCAGTGGAAAAACCTTAGCCTTGACTAGACGGACCTTTGCTGGCAAAGTAATGTCTCTGCTTTTTAATATGCTGTCTAGGTTGGTCATATCTTTCCTTCCAAGGAGTAAGCGTCTTTTAACTTCATGGCTGCAATCACCAACTGCAGTGATTTTGGAACCTCAAAAAATAAAGTCTGACGCTGTTTCCACTGTTTCCCCATCTATTTCCCATAAAGTGATGGGACCGGATGCCATGATCTTCGTTTTCTGAAAGTTGAGCTTTAAGCCAACTTTTTGACTCTCTTCTTTCACTTTCATCAAGAGGCTTTTTAGTTCGCCTTCACTTTCCACCGTAAGGGTGGTGTCATCTGCATATCTGAGTTTCTTGAAATTTCTCCCAGCAATCTTGATTCCAGCTTGTGTTTCTTCCAGTCCAGCGTTTCTCATGATATACTTTGCATATAAGTTAAATAAGCAGGGTAACAAGATACAGCCTTGATACACTCCTTTTCCTATTTGGAACCAGTCTGTTGTTCCATGTCCAGTTCTAACTGTTGCTTCCTGATCTGCATATAGGTTTCTCAAGAGGCAGGTCAGGTGGTCTGGTATTCCCATTTCTTGAAGAATTTTCCACAGTTTATTGTGATCCATACAGTCAAATGCTTTGGCATAGTCAATAAAGCAGAAATAGATGTTTTTCTGGAACTCTTGCTTTTTCCATGATCCAGTGGATGTTGGCAATTTTATCTCTGGTTCCTCTGCCTTTTCTAAAACCAGCTTGAACATCAGAAAGTTCACAGTTCACATATTGCTGAAGCCTGGCTTGGAGAATTTTGAGTATTACTTTAATAGCATGTGAGATGAGTGCAATTGGGCGGTAGTTTGAACATTCTTTGGCATTGCCTTTCTTTGGGATTGGAATGAAAACGGACCTTTTCCAGTCCTGTGGCCACTGTTGAGTTTTCCAAATTTGCTGGCATATTGAGTGCAGCACTTTCACAGCATCATCTTTCAGGATTTGAAACAGCTCAACTGGAATGCCATCACCTCCACTAGCCTTGTTCATAGTGATGCTTTCTAAGGCCCACTTGACTTCACATTCCAGGATGTCTGGCTCTAGATGAGTGATCACACCATCATGATTTTCTGGGTCATGAAGATCTTTTTGTACAATTCTTCTGTGTATTCTTGCCACCTCTTCTTAATATCTTCTGCTTCTGTTAGGTCTATACCATTTCTGTCCTTTATTGAGCCCATCTTTGCATGAAATGTTCCTTTGGTATCTCTAATTTTCTTGAGGAGATCTCTAGTCTTTCCCATTCTGTTCTTTTCCTCTGTTTCTTTGCATTGATTGCTGAGGAAGTGTTTCTTATCTCTTCTTGCTATTCTTTGGAACTCTGCATTCAGATGCTTATATCTTCTTTTTCTCCTTTGCTTTTTGCCTCTCTTCTTTTCACAGCTATTTGTAAGGCCTCCCCAGATAGCCATTTTGCTTTTTTGCATTTCTTTTCCGTGGGGATGGTCTTGATCCCTGTCTCCTGTACAATGTCACGAACCTCAGTCCATAGTCCATCAGGCACTCTATCTATCAGATCTAGGCCCTTAAATCTATTTCTCACTTCCACTGTAGAATCATAAGGGATTTGATTTAGATCATACCTGAATGGTCTAGTGGTTTCCCCTACTTTCTTCAATTTAAGTCTGAATTTGGCAATAAGGAGTTCATAGTCTGAGCCACAGTTAGCTCCTGGTCTTGCTTCTGCTGACTGTATAGAGCTTCTCCATCTTTGGCTGCAAAGAATATAATCAATCTGATTTCAGTGTTGACCATGTGGTGAAGTTCATGTGTAGAGTCTTCTTTTGTGTTGTTAGAAGAGGGTGTTTGCTATGACCAGTGCATTTTCTTGGCAAAACTCTATTAGTCTTTGCCCTGCTTCATTCTGCGTTCCAAGGCCAAATTTGCCTGTTACTCCAGGCGTTTTCCTGACTTCCTACTTTTGCATTCCAGTCCCCTATCATGAAAAAGACATCTTTTTTGGGTGTTAGTTCTAAAAGGTCTTGTAGGTCTTCATAGAACCGTTCAACTTCAGCTTCTTCAGCATTACTGGTTGGGGCATAGACTTGGATTACCGTGATATTGAATGGTTTGCCTTAGGAGACAAACAGAGATCATTCTGTCGTTTCTGAGATTGCATCCAAGTACTGCATTTCAGACTCTTTTGTTTACCATGATGGCTACTCCATTTCTTCTGAGGGATTCCTGCCCACAGTAGTACATATAATGGTCATCTGAGTTAAATTCACCCATCCCAGTCCTTTTAGTTCGCTGATTCCTAGAATGTCAACATTCACTCTTGCCATCTCCTGTTTGACCACTTCCAGTTTGCCTTGATTCATGGACCTGACATTCCAGGATCCTATGCAATATTGCTCTTTACAGCATCGGACCTTGCTTCTATCATCAGTCACATCCACAGCTGGGTATTGTTTTTGCTTTGGCTCCATCCCTTCATTCTTTCTGGAGTTATTTCTCTACTGATCTCCAGTAGTATATTGGGCACCTACTGACGTGGAGAGTTCCTCTTTCAGAATCCCATCATTTTGCCTTTTCATACTGTTCATGGGGTTCTCAAGGCAAGAATACTGAAGTGGCTTGCCATTCCCTTTATGACCCTCCCATCTTGGGTTGCCCCGTGGGCATGGCTTGGTTTCATTGAGTTAGACAAGGCTGTGGTCCTAGTGTGATTAGATTGACTAGTTTTCTGTGAGTATGGTTTCAGTGTGTCTGCCCTCTGATGCCCTCTTGCAACGCCTACCATCTTACTTGGGTTTCTCTTACCTTGGACGTGGGGTATCTTTTCACAGCTGCTCCAGGCTGCTCCAGCAAAGCACACCCACTGCTCCTTACCTTGGACGAGGGGTATCTCCTCACCACCGCCCCTTCTGACCTTGAACGTGGGATAGCTCCTCTAGGCCCTCCTGCGCCTGTGCAGCCACCACTCCTTGGACGTGGGGTAGCTCCTCCTGGCCACCGATGCTGGCCTCGGGCAGAGGGTAGCTCCTCCCAGCTGCTGGCCCTGACCTCGGGTTGGGGGTAGCTCCTCTTGGCTGCTCCTGTGCTGTTGCAGCCTGGCACTCTTGGCTGCCACCCCTGACCTCAGACGCAGGGTAGCTCCTCCAGGCCGCTGCAGCCAAGTGGAGCTACCCCACATCCGAGGTCAGGGGCAGAAGCTGGGAGGACCCCATGCCCGAAGGGAGCTGTGATGGTGCAGGAACGGCCAGGAGGAGCTACCCCACGTCCTGGTGGTCTAGGGGCTAGGATTCGTCACTTTCACCACTGTGGCCCAGGTTCGATTCCCAGTCAGGGAAGATATGGTTTTGTGACTTCCCTGGTGGCTCAGACGGTAAAGCGTCTGCCTACAATGTGGGAGACCCGGGTTCAGTCCCTGGGTTGGGAAGATCTCCTGGAGAAGGAAACGGCAACCCACTCCAGTATTTGTTCCTGGAAAATCCCATGGATGGAGGAGCCTGTAGGCTACAGTCCATGGGGTCGCAAAGAGTCGGACACGACTGAACGACTTCACTTTCACAACATAAAATGCTAATTTTATAAACATTTATTGAAATATTAATTAGATAATAAATCAATATTATATTTTTAAAAGGATGATTCAGTGCCATTAATTCCACTCACACTGTTGAGCAACCATCACCCCAAACAGAAACTTTATACTCATTAAGAATTAACTCTCCATCTTCCCTCCGCCCCCACCCTTGGTAATCTATTCTCGTTTCTGTTCCAATCAATTTGCTTATTCCAGATGTTTCTTACAAGTGGAACCTGTGTTTTCAAGGCCCGTCCATGTTGTAGCATGAGTCACAACTCCATTCCTTTTTACACTGAATAATATTCCCACGCATATTGTTGGCATACAATTGTGCGTGGTATTCTTTTTTCAAGTCTTTCTTCTTTAAAGATTTATTGATTATTTTTGGCTGTGCTGGGTCTTCTGTTGCTGCACGTGGGCTCTCTCTAGTTGCAGAGAGCAGGGGCTACTCTCCAGCTGTGGTGCGTGGGTTTCTCATTGCGGTGTCTTCTCTTGTTGCTAAACACAGGCTCTAGGCACACCTGGCTTCAGCAGTTGCAGCACGTGGGCTCTGAAGTTGCAGCTTGTGTGCTCTGGAGCTCAGGCTCAGCAGTGGTGGAGCACAAAAACTTAAGTTGCCCCGCGGCATGTGGGATCTTCCTGGACCGAGGATCGAACCTATGTCCCCGGCATTGGCAGGCAGATTCTTAACCACTGGACTGCCAGGCAAGTCCTAGTATTCTCTTATAACCCTTATTTCTGTAAAGTCAGTGATGATATTCCCACTTTCATTTCAGATTTTAGTAAGTTGAATGCCGATTTTGTCAATTTTTTCCCCAAAGAATCAAGGTTTGGTTTTGCTGACTTTTCTCTATTTTCCTATGTTCCGTTTTGTTTCTCTCCACTGACATTTTATCGTCTTCTTCCTTCAGTTAGCTTGGAGTTTCGTTTGCTCTTTTTCTAATTCTTTAAGTGTATAGTCAGGTTACTGATTTGAAGACTTATTTTTTAATGTGGGTGTGGAAAGCTGTAAAATTCCCTCTTTGCACTACTTTTTCTGTATCCGGTAAGTTTTGTTATGCTTTGCTCTTGTTTTCATTTGTCTCAAGGCATTTTCTTTCTTTTTTAAAAAATGTTTGTTTCTTTGGCTGTGCCAGGTCTTGGCTGCAGCCCTCAGATTCTTTGATCTTCCCTTGAGACATGTGGGAGCTAACTCCCTGACCAGGGATCAAACCTGGACCCCCTGCATTGCGAGCGTGGAGTCTTAACCACTGGACCACCATGAAAGTCTCTGAATTTGCATTTTAAGTCACACAGGGAAAAAAGGTACAAACAAAAGTGCAACAATAGAGGCTTTTAGAATTACCAATCCGTTACTTTTCCTAGTGTTCTTTACTTTTTCACATGGCTTTGAGTTACCGTCGAGGGCTTTTTCATTTGGCCTAAAGGGCTCCCTTCAGAATTTCTTGTAGGCACAACTATTCATAATAGACTCCCCTAACTTTGTTTATCTGGCAACAGCTTGATTTCCTTTCATCCTTAAAGGATAGTTTACTGGATATAGAATTCTTTTTCTTCCAACATTTGAAATATGTTATGTTATGTCAGGGAATGTTTAACAGGAGGATTCCTATGTGCTGTTTCTCAAAAACTCTCTGTTCCTTATCAGTTCCTATTCCAAGAACAAGTAGAGCTGCTCGCAGCTCTCAGGACTGAGATCATGAGAAACAGTATCTGCGTGGATTCCTTTCAGTAACTCCCTTCAATGACTCTTTTCAGCATCAGCAACCTTGTATGTATTAGACTATCCATATTGTGGCTATTGATAAAATTTCATCCTGTGTAATAGCTGAGTAATCATCTTACTAAAGATATATAAGCCTGCATTTCTGCTAATAAAATACCTTTGCTCCATCAGAGCTTGGGTCCCCATGCCTTTCTTTCTCTCTCTCTCTCTTTCTTTATTTCTCTCTCTCTCTCTTTCACTTTCTTATTGTCGACTCCGGACCGCCAGGTTCCGGTTCATTAAAGGACCCCAACAAGTGGCACCCAGAAACAGGACCCTGGCATACGTGGCATTTTGGCCGGAGTGACTCACCGACCTATTGAGGTCGTTAAGTACTAAGACACGGGTCAAGCGGCTGGAAAGCCCCATCATTTCTCTGCTTACTTCACCATTTGTTTAAGCTCAGGGACTCTTGGTTTCGTGCCAATGAATAGAGACTTGCTTTCAAACAGTGGTCAATTTTGATTTAGAAATTTGGCACCAGGTCAAAGGAAATGTTGAACGAGACACCAAACAGGGAAAAAATATTCCAGTTGATTTCTGGCCCCTATGGGCTCTCATTAAAGCTGTAATTCTGCCATTTCAAGGTAAATTCTAACCCTCTCAATATTCAACAACAGATAGAACACCTATTACATGAATATAATTTAAATGATAAAACTTTACAAAAAGCCCAATTAAAACAACATAAAATATTTCAAAATTTTCTCACTAATCCTATCCTGGCTACTCCAAATTCTCCTCCTCTGCCAACAAGCACAACTCCAAAAGTCTCTTCTTTGCTAGAACCTAATAGTTCTGATAACAACTCTCCTGAGACACCTTTTGACACCAAAACCGGCAATACTTTTTTAGATAACAGTAAGTCCTCAACACAGACTCATATTTGCCAAAAAATCAGCACTTACTCTCCTCCACGGCAGAGGCTCTTTGCAATCAGAAATCTCTGAAGTCGATGGTTTCTCTGCCTTTCCAGTTTTAAGAAATCCTGATGCTCAAGGACACATAATACCTCAATATGACAGTATTAATCTTCTTTACACGCAACAAATGAAAAGGGCTATAATTATGTATGGCCCACATTCGCCTTTTACTAAAGAGCTTCTAAATGCTGTGGCATCTTCTATTGGAAACGTTACTCCCTATGATTGGCGAACTTTAATAAAAGCTCCCCTTAAGCCAGGAGAATATCTTCAATGGACCATGTGGTTTCATGATAAAGCCAGAGATCATGCTAACAAGAATGCTCGAGCTGCCACTCCCCAAAACCAAATTACTTTTGAAACGTTACCTGGCGCCAAGCAATTTGATACCAAAGAAGCTCAAATACAATGCCCTCCCTTATTATATGAACAATTAAAAACAGTGGCCCTTCAAGCTTGGGATCGAATTACTCCTCAAGGAGAGCCTACAGGTAGCTACACTAAAGTATCACAAAGACCTAATGAAAGTTATGCTGGTTTTCACTTTCCTGCTTCGGAGAAGGAAATGGCAACCCACTCCAGTGTTCTTGCCCGGAGAATCCCAGGGACGGCGGAGCCTGGTGGGCTGCAGTCCGTGGGGTCGCACAGAGTCAGACACGACTGAAGCGACTTAGCAGCAGCAGCAGCAGCAGCAATAAAAGTTATGTTGGTTTTTTAGCTAGATTAGAAACTGCTATTTCCCGTACTGTAATCGGAGAAGAAGCCAAAAAAACAGCTAGAGAAATCACTTGCTTACGTGAATGCAAATCAGGAATATCAAACAGCTATGCTCCACTTCGTGAGACTGGGACTATTATTGATTATTTGAAGGCGTGTCGCAATCTAGGATCAGAATCTCAGATGCAAATGCTAGCTGAGACAATGGCTATTGCCTTTAGAAAGGGAAATGAAGGATGCTTTACATGTGGAGATAAAAACCACTTAAGAAGGCTAATAAAAAACCTCCAAGAATCTGCCCTCGCTGACGCAGAGGAATGCATTGGGCCAAAGATTGTAAATCTAAATTTGATATTGAAGGAAAACCTATTCCAGGAAACTCCAAACAGGGGATGCCCCCAGGAACCCTACAACAAAAACCGGGGGCAGATTCTATCTTTTCCCTCAAACCCTCAACATCCGGCAGTGCTGCCGACGATATACCAGCCCTAAATGATTTTTTCCTTTACCCTCAAGCAGTCCCTTCTAGAATACCTACCGGACTTTTGGGGCCCCTGACCCTACAAACCATCGGTCTTTTACTTGGCCAATCTATTTTGACCTCTAAAGAAATTGCTGTTCGCCCTGAAGTAATTAATTCAGATTATAAAGGAAAGATTCAAACCATGATGTCATCTCAGATTCTATGGCAATTCAGAAAGGGGGACAAAATTGCTCAGTGACTTCTTTTGCCTTACATTTCTATTAACTCCTCTAATGATGTACACACAGGCAGATTCAGCAGTACAGATCAAAAACAATCCTTAGGGACATCACTGGTATCTGAATATGCCCGACCAAATATAGATATCAAAATTAATGGTAAAAGATTTTCTGGTCTCCTCGACACTGGATCTAATATTACTATTATTTCCAAACATTTATGGCCCAAATCCCGGCCTATACAAAAAATCTCTCGCCAAATTGCAGAAATTTCTCAAACCAAAGTACAAGAAATTTATCAAAATGTTCAAATCTACCCATATGAAGGACCAAAAGGCCAGCCTACAACGTTAAGACTTTATGTGATAGATGCACCCCTTAATTTAACAGTAAAGGACTTCCTATGCAATGGCAAACTCAGATATACACTCCACATTTTTCTAGGGGCCACTGCTCATTTAACAAACAAAGCAATTATTAAAATAACTTAGAAGAATGACGAGCCTATTTAGAGCAATGGCCCCTTATGAAAGAAAAATTACAGGCTACTAAAGAACATCTGGTCCCATCACTTCATGGGAAATAGATGGGGAAACAGTGGAAACAGTGTCAGACTTTATTTTGGGGGGCTCCAAAATCATTGCAGATGGTGATTGCAGCCATGAAATTAAAAGACGCTTACTCCTTGGAAGGAAAGTTATGACCAACCTAAATAGCATATTCAAAAGCAGAGACATTACTTTGCCAGCAAAGGTCCGTCTAGTCAAGGCTATGGTTTTTCCAGTAGTCATGTATGGACGTGAGAGTTGGACTGCGCAGAAAGCTGAGCACCAAAGAATTGATGCTTTTGAACTGTGGTGTTGGAGAAGACTCTTGAGAGTCCCTTGGACTGCAAGGAGACCCAACCAGTCCATTCTAAAGGAGATCAGTCCTGGGTGTTCTTTGAAAGGACTGATGCTAAAGCTGAAGCTCCAATACTTTAGCCACCTCATGCAAAGAGTTGACTCATTGAAAAAGACCCTGATGCTGGGAGGGATTGGGGGCAGGAGGAGAAGGGGCCGACAGAGGATGAGATGGCTGGATGGCATCACCGACTCAAAGCACATGAATTTGAGTAAACTCTGGGAGTTGGTGATGGACAGGGAGGCCCGGCATGCTGCGATTCATGGGGTTGCAGAGTCGGACATGACTGAGTGACTGAACTTAACTGAAAGAACTTATAGACACACAATTAGAATTAAAATATATTGAGGAATCTTACTCTCCTTGGAACTCTATTTGTGTTGTAAAAAGAAATCTAACAAATAGCATCTCTTAACAGACCTTAGAAAAATTAACGCATCTATGAAACCCATGGGTGCATTACAACCAGGGATCCCATCACCTACTACTATTCCTCAAAATTGGCACATTATTATTAATGATTTACAAGATTGCTTTTTAAATATACCTTTACACCCTTTAGCCATGAAATTAAAAGATGCTTACTCTTTGGAAGGAAAGTTATGACCAACCTAGATAGCATATTGAAAAGCAGAGACATTACTTTGCCAACAAAGGTCCATCTAGTCAATGCTATGGTTTTTCCAGTGGTCATGTGTGGATGTGAGAGTTAGACTGCGAAGAAAGCTGAGCACCAAAGAATTGATGCTTTTGAACTGTGGTGTTAGAGAAGACTCTTGAGAGTCCCTTGGACTGCAAGGAGATCCAACCAGTCCATCTGAAAGGAGATCAGTCCTGGGTGTTCTTTGGAAGGAATGATGCTAAAGCTGAAACTCTAATACTTTGGCCACCTCATGTGAAGAGTTGACTCGTTGGAAAAGACCCTGATGCTGGGAGGGATTGGGGGCAGGAGGAGAAGGGGCCGACAGAGGATGAGATGGCTGGATGGCATCACCGACTCGATACACATGAGTTTGAGTAAACTCTGGGAGTTGGTGATGGACAGGGTGACCTGGCGTGCTGCGATTCACAGGGTCGCAGAGTCATCAATATTATGTAATACTTTTATTATGCCTAGGTTTAAGGTAAACTTAAGGCTTCCCTGGTGGCTCAGGTGGTAAAGCATCTGCCTACAATGTGGGAGACCCGGGTTCGATCCCTGGGTTGGGAAGATCCTCTGGAGAAGGAAATGGCAACCCACTCCAATACTCTTGCCTGGAAAATCTCATGGACGGAGGAGCCTGGTAGGCTACAATCTATGGGGTCGCAAAGAGTCGGACACGACTGAGCGACTTCACCTATTCACCTAAGGTAAACTAAATTTGTCAACAAAAGGGTAACTCTTTATATATATATAAACATATAAATGAGATGAAAACTTTAGATAAACTCTATTAAAAATAATTATATTTTAATAAAATAATCTATTATTATAATCTAAAATAATCTCTTAGGATTAGGGTAACTTAAATTTTTAGAATTGTACTAAACTAAATAATAAAAGTTTATTAAATAGCTAGGTCATTTCCAAATAAAATAAGATTTTAAAACATTAACTACTGAACATTAACTTCCTCTTACAGAAAGTTTTTCTTACAGAGATTTTAGACTATTAATAAATATATTATATAACATATACTATATTTTTATATAATATATTTATTAAAATAAATATATAATAAACATATTCACCAATCTATAAAATGCTCATATACAAGACACTTCATGGTTGCTAAAGAAAAATAAGATGTATATTTTTAATAAAAAGGTATAAGGTATAACAAATAAAATGATAAATACCAAAATATAAAAAAGGTTTATAACAAATGAGAGAGAATTTTATGGCACATGGATGTAACTCATTGCCCTGAATTTTCTTCCTCTTCCTTCTTCCATGTCGATACAAATTCTTCTTGTAAATGGGCCACACCTCTCCGAGGTGAAACTACACGGTATGTTATAACCCACCTGTTAGCTTACTTTGCAATAATGAGAACACCTAATTCTATAAAAACAGACAATGGCGCTGCCTATATTTCTAAGCAGTTCAAAAAATTTTTATATTCATTCTCTATTAAACAGATTGTAGATATTCCTTATAATCCACAAACACAAGACATAATTAAACAAACACATTACACACTAAAACTACAAATGAAAAATTAAATACGGGGGAAAGCCCAGGAACATGTTCATCTTCCTTACCCAGAGCAGACTTTACTAGATTCTAACACAATATATTTTTTAAGCCTATAACTATTGTTTGTTTTTTTTTAATTTCAGTACAATTTTAATAAAATTATCTTAGAGTATACTAGATGGTGAAGGACACGGAGGCCTGGCACGTTGCCCTCCATGGGGTCACAAAGAGACACAAGTGAGCACCTGAACAACACTTGGAAGGAGGGCTTCCTCAGTGGCACTAGTGGTAAAGAACTCAACTGCTAATACGGGAGACTTGCTGCTGCTGCTAAGTCGCTTCGGTCATGTCTGACTCTGTGCGACCCCACAGACGGCAGCCCACCAGGCTCCTCTGTCCCTGGGATTCTCCAGGCAGGAATAATGGAGTGGGCTGCCATTTCCTTCTCCATATAACTATTGTTAATATAGCTTTATTTGTTTTAAATTTTTTAAACGTACCGCAAGGAGATATTTTGACAAAAGCAGAAAAACATTTCAAGACAATGCAGGACACCTCCCTTCCTTTGCCCATTTGGTATCAAGACGGGTTAACTAATCAATGGAAATCTAGGAAACTAATCTTTCAGGGAAAGGGGTATGCTTGTATTTCTGCAGGTGGATCCAACGGACTCACATGGCTTCCTCTTTGGAAGATTTGACCTAAGGGGGCCCCCGGCGTTCAAACTAGAGACGAAACAACAAAAACCCCAAGAGGAAGAAATTCCATACAAGCCATGGCGACTTTAAAAATTTCCAAAAAACGCTGCACTCCATGTCCTCGACCTTATGATCTCCCTACTTGGGGACAGATAAAAACCCTTACTAATCAAGCCGAAAATCTGATTTCTCAACAGGGAATGCCTCAGAATCCTGAAAATATTTTTGTCGCTATGCTTGCTTTGCTTGCTTTTGCTCCCCCCGCTCAGGCTGATGTGATTGATCACACTTATTGGGCTTATATACCTAACCCCCCTCCCTTTTATTGCAGGTTATAGAATGGACAGATAGAGGACCAATCATATCCACTCATGACTCAACATATACGCCTGCTCCTTGGAGCTTGGAGGGCCCCTCTCATCCTGAGGAAGAAGGAAGACTAATTAACGTTTCTGTAGGCTACGAAATCCTTCCTTTATGCATGGGCCCAACAAAACGATGTATTCATGTCAGTCGACAAACATGGGCTTTCGTCCTGCCTCCAAAAAGGAACTTCCACACATTGCTTGGATTATCTACTGCCCTTTCTTTGTCCGTGAACCATGTTTATACTACTGAAACTTTAGGGAAAGAATTAGGGAAAGAAGAACACTATGCAGAGGGTTTACTAATGAGAACTTTAAATATACTCCTGTTTGTTGGGACAAATGTCAGGCCAAATCAGGAAAATTAATGTTTGTGGCTAATCATACAGTTGTCGATTGGGGACCCCATGGTATGTGGTTATCTAACTGCTCAGATGATATTAACAGCACTGTGTGTGATTATGCTACTCAAATAGCGTAGAAGGTTACTAACACTACAATGGACCATTACCGTGACAGAGGACTTCTTGGGTGGCTTGATGGTGGAATGGCCCCCCTCATCCTCGAATCGTCCTTGATAAACAGATTGGGCCTGAACAATGGGACACCTGGAAACTTGTTGCGAGCACCAAAGAACTTGGGACTCGGCCCGGACATTTCACAGGGACCAATCGTCGTCATTATTTCTTCCGCTATAATCAATCATATCTTATACATGCCTATGTTCCACTCCCTTTTGTTCTAGCTATAGGAAGCTTACAATTCAATAAGACTTTACGTTCTGTAACTTGTATAAATTGCAAATTATATACTTAACTCTTCTGTTTCCTTAAGAAATGATTCCCTTTTGATTCTTCAATCTCGACGTAGTCTGTGGTTACCAATAAATCTCCAGCGGCCCTGGGAAGAAGGCCCCACGGCTGGACTTGCTTCCAAGTTACTTACTAAACTGCTCCGGTGATCTAAACGATTCGTTGGATGGCTGGTTCTTGGCATTTTGGGATTAATAACTATTTGCACCACTGCTGCCGTCACTGGCGTTGCTTTACAAACCTAAATCCAAACACATAATTTTATCCAAAATTGGACTAAAGATGCTCATACTATGTGGGCCTCTCAGGCTCCAACAGATGAGGGTATTCAAGATGAAATACAGGAACTAAAAACAGCCATCAAATGGGTTGGAGATCAATTAATAGATGTACAAAAACAGGTGATGTAAAATGTGATCAGAGTTCGACTCAATTTTGTGTTACTCCTGTTCAATTCAATAATAGTGCCTACGGCTGGGAAGAAATCAAATCTCATTTACAAAACATACATGATAATGCCTCTCTGAATGTACAATGCTTACAAAGAGAAATATCTGAAACCTCTTCTAAAAATCTGTCCTCTTCCACTAATTTGAAAACTTTAGCTGAACAACTAGCTGATCAATTATCTAGGCTAGACCCATGAGGATGGTTTCAAAACATTACTCATAGCATCGGGTCTGGAACTGTAATTTTGGTGATTGTCTTGACAATTATATTTGTCGTTTACCATTGCCTTCATGCAAAGATTGTTAAAACTAAACAAACTCAAATGGTCAGAACTGTTTTTACAATTATAAATAAATAAGGGGGAAATGTCAGGGAATGTTTAACAGGAGGATTCCTATGTGCTGTTTCTTATAAATTATCTGTTCCTTATCAGTTCCTATTCCAAGAACAAGTAGAGCTGCACGCAGCTCTCCGGACTGAGATCATGAGAAACAGTATCTACTTGGATTCCTTTCAGTAACTCCCTTCAATGACTCTTTTCAGCATCAGCTATCTTGTATGTATTAGACTATCCATATTGTGGCTATATTTCATCCTGTGTAACAGCTGAGTAATCATCTTACTAAAGATATATGCCTGCATTTCTGCTAATAAAATACCTCTGCTCCATCAGAGCTTGGGTCCCCGTGTCTTTCTTTCTCTCTCTCTCTTTCACTTTCTTACTGTCGACTCCGGACCGCCAGGTTCCAGTCCATTAAAGGACCCCAACAATTTCACTGCCACCTGGTTGCCATGGTTTCTGATGAAAAAATATCAGCTGTTAATCTTACTGGGGACAGTCCTTCCACAGGACTGTTTTCTTTCTTGCTGCTTTCAAGATCTCCTCTTTGTCTTTCAACAACTGTGTTGTGATATGTTTTGCGTGGCTGAGTTTATCTTGCTTGGAGTTCACTGAGCTTCTTAGTGCGTAGATTTACGTCTTTCATTAAATCTGAGATGTTTTCAGCCGTTATTTCTTCAAATAATCTCTTATTCTGGGACTCTCATTATGCATATGTTGTTACATTTGATGGCGTTGCCAAAGTCCCTTGAGTCCGTTCAATTTTCTTCCCCCTTTCTCCTTTCTGCTCCTCAGACAGAATAACTTCAATTGCGGTAAGACATTACTGACCAGGCAATTTTTGCCGAAATGAACACCCTTGGCCGGCGACTTGTCATGTAAGTGTGTACTGAAATGTCTCTGGTCAATAAATGTTCAGGTAACAAAAAATATATGAATTCTTCTCTGGTCACGAGTTGTTGACTTCAAGTTCACGGATTCTTTCTTCTGCCTGCTCAAATCTGCCAGTGAACCCCTCTAGTGAGTCTTTTCCAATGAGTCAACTCTTCGCATGAGGTGGTCAAAGTACTGAAGTTTCAGCTTTAGCATCATTCCTTCCAAAGAAACCCCAGGGCCGATCTCCTTCAGTTACTGTACTTTTCAGCTCCAGAATCTCCATCTGGTTTCTCTTTGGAATTTCTACTGTAAAATTGCATGCATTTAATTTTTGGCTGCACCGGGCCTTCTTCGCTTGCTCGGGCCTTTCTCCCGCTGTGGAGAGCTTGGGTTCCTGTCCGCTGCGGGGCTTGAGCCACCCACTGCAGCGGCTGCGCCCTTTGCCGAGCACAGACTCTAGGAGTGTGGGCTTCACCACTGGGGCACGGGGGTTTCGGCACACAGGCTCTGTGGTTGCGACTTGTGGGCTCCAGAGCATGGCCTCGGCAGTTGTGGCACATGAACTTGGTTGCTCCGCAGCACATGGGAGCTTCCTGGGTCAGGGATCAAACCTGTGTCCTCTGCATCGGCAGGCGGACTGTTACCCACTGTACCACCAGGGAAGTCCCTATCATTTCTACCTTTTTACTAAATCCCCACATATTCTTACATTGTCCTCTTGATAACCTTTAGTTTCTTGTCTATGGTTTCTTTCAGCTGAGCATATTTAAGAAAGTTCACTCAATGTCTGTGATTATTTTAATATCTGAGCCTCCTCAGGTATCATCAGTTCAGTTCAGTCGCTCAGTCACGTCTGACTCTTTGCAATCCCATGAATCGCAGCACGGCAGGCCTCCCTGTCCATCACCAACTCCCGGAGTTCACTCAGACTCAAGTTCATCGAGTCCGTGATGCCATCCAGCCATCTCATCCTCTGTCGGCCCCTTCTCCTCCTGCCCCCAATCCCTTCCAGCATGAGAGTCTTTTCCAATGAGTCAACTCTTCGCATGAGGTGGCCAAAGTATTGGAGCTTCAGCTTTAGCATCATTCCTTCCAAAGAAATCCCAGGGCTGATCTCCTTCAGAATGGACTGGTTGGATCTCCTTGCAGTCCAAGGGACTCTCAAGAGTCTTCTCCAACACCACAGTTCAAAACATCAGTTCTTTGGCGTTCAGCCTTCTTCACAGTCCAACTCTCACATCCATACATGACCACAGGAAAAACCATAGCCTTGACTAGACAGACCTTTGCTGGCAAAGTAATGTCTCTGCTTTTGAATATGCTATCTAGGTTGGTTATAACTTCTCTTCCAAGGAGTAAGCACCTTTTAATTTCATGGCTGCAGTCACCATCTGCAGTGATTTGGGAGCCCCCAAAAATAAAGTCTGACACTATTTCCACTGTTTCCCCATCTATTTCCCATGAAGTGATGGGACCAGATGCCATGATCTTTGTTTTCTGAATGTTGAGCTTTAAAGCCAACTTTTTCACTCTCCTCTTTTACTTTCATCAAGAGGCTTTTTAGTTCCTCTTCACTTTCTGCCATAAGGGTGGTGTCATCTGCATATCTGAGGTGATTGATATTTCTCCCGGCAATCTTGATTCCAGCTTGTGTTTCTTCCAGTCCTCAGGTATAGTTTCTGTCAAATTCCCTTTTTCCTGTGAACAAGCCCTACTTTCGGTTTCTTGATGTGGTCTGTGATCTGTTGAGAACTGCATGCTGAGTGTTATAACTTGGCAGCTCTGGAAATCAGATTCTTCCCCTCGTCAGGATTTGCATTTGTTGCCTGAGGGCTACTGTTTTCTATTTCTGCGGTCACTTTCCCCAGCTGTTCTTGCAAGACCGGTATTCCTTGCTGTGTGTAGTCACTGCCTCCTCTGGCCCCTTTATTCAGGGGTCAGCGTGTGTGACCTGGCACAGAGTTCCATAACAGCTGAGGTTCAGCAGCATCGCCTTCCTTCAAGCACTCTCCTGGGTGTTGTGCCTGATAACATTCCTGAGCCCCCAAACTGTTGATTCTGATAGCTTTCCCCCAGCTCAATCGTTGTTTCCATGGAGAGACTGCCCCTCACTCCATCACTTTCTGTTGTGCCCAGCTGCGTCTGACTCTTTGCAACCCCGTGGACTGTTGCCCTCCGGGTTCCTCTGTCCGTAGGACTTTTTCAGGGGAGAATACTGGAGTGGGTTGTCATTTCCTACGCCCGGGTAGGGACTGAACCTGCATCTCCTATGGTCCCTGCACTACCGGCAGATTCTCCGCCTTCCGAGCCATCAAAATGCTATTTTTTAAAACACCGGAATTCCGTAGGTTGTCACTATGCCATGTGAAAGCACTTCCAAATTCAAATACCAGGGGTTCTGAGCAGCTGTCTCAGCGTGTGGCCCAGTGTAAAGATACTGAAGTGAATATACGGTCTGTGAAAGGTGACCGTCTCTGTTTCCTAGAGAGAGCCTGAGAAGGCTGGCCGGCCCTTCTTGCTTTTCCTGCCCAAAATGGACCAATAACCCGGCCAGATTTCCTACCTGAACACAGAACGTGAGAGTCTGTGTCTCATTTACATGAGCACGGGCCCTGAAAAGAACAAATTTACCACAACTCTCAGGCTATAGTAGAAACAGGATTTTAATATAAGATTCAAGTCTAGCATTTACTATTTACAACAAATAAATATTGCCCCTCCCCAACTGGTAAACATTTTTTCGCCTTTTATACAAATATTCAGTCCCCCTCCCTCCCCCCCGTTCCTCCTTTTCCCACTAACCCCCGTCTCGTGTGGTCTTGTTAAGCCCAGGATGCGGCGGTGAGCAGCACGTGCAGGGTCAGGAGATCCGACACCAGTGGGACTCAGCCGAGACCATCCTCACTCACCAGTCAGAGCCTGGTCCGTGAAGGCGGCCTCTCTCTCCCGTCTCCCGGCGGAGGGCTGGAGTGGGCAGTGGGTGAGACCCTCTCGCCTTCGGTTGGCCCTGATGATGGAATCTTTGGTGCAGCCTGAGACAAGGCCAGAATGGTGGGAGGAGAGAACTGCAGTGGTGAGACCTGGTGAGCAGTGGGTGCCCTGGGGGTGCCCATGGGCACGGGGGCAGTGGTCCCCACCTGGGAGGGTGTGTGGGCGGTGCGCGGGGGGCCGGGCCCGGCGGCAGGCAGGGCTCGGTGCCCACTGGCCGCACTCCTTGGCAAAGGTTCAGCTAGTCCTCCGGCTCCAGACAGCAGAAGGCACCTAAGGCAGCGGGTGGTCCATGGGAGGCCAGGTCAGCCCGTCGGCAGAGGCGTCAATCCCGGCCGCGGGGGAGGTCTGCGGTGAGACTGGAGTCTGGGGGTGGCCGGGGCTGGGCGGGTCGGGCAGAGGTGTCCGCCTGGCCTGGCTCACCAGTCTGTAAGTGCTGAGTTGCCTGGCTAGCCAGACCCTGGAAAGGGCGGCTCTGTGGCTGGCAGCTAAGGGCCGGTCAGAAGATGCCCTTGGCAATCTTGAGTCCCTTCTGCTTCATGCGGGGGAGGGTCGAGCTGGCTCCATGTCTGACCTTTGTCCCCTTGGTGAAGGTCCGTTTCTTTAGGACAAAGTCATAGTTGGCGGTAGAGTTCATGGCGTAGAACACGTTGGCATTGTCAGGGATCTTCAGCTCTGGTCAGGAAGGGGCAGAGGGTCAGCTGGGCTTACGGGAACCCCACAGCACGCACCACTTGAGAGCCCCAATCAGGGGCTCTGATTACCCCTGCCCGAGGGCACGCCTGATCCAGAGACATGAGGCGCCCCAGTGCGACTCCAGGGCCACCAAGGACCCCTCTTAATGACACCTGCCTGGGATGTTTTACTGAGGCACCGATGGAAACCAACAACTCTTGTTTAAAAACAGGCTCTGACTCCAGAAAGCCAGCCTGCAGTTGGCAAAGGGTTGTCCTGTCCTGTCCCCTGCTGCTTCCAATGAACAGGATTCTCCAGGTGGAGTAAGTTTTCCAGAACCCAGACCACCTCCCCTGAAACCCACCCAACTTAGGACAAGGCCTCTGGGGTTCTGTGAAGAGCAGGGTTTGCCCCTGGCCCACAGCAGCGTTGCAGGGAGGCTTCCACACCTCCTGGGCGCCAGGATCTCAGCAGGCAGCTGCTCTTGGCTCTGCTTCCCACCCTCCCCTCTGCCTTGAGCCAGCTATTCCCCACAGCTGGGCTGGAATGTGTGCTCTGGGCTCCATGGTGTGGCTCTTACTCTAGTCCTTAACCTGGTTAGGCCTCAGTCTTCCTTTTCTGTAAAATGGGCGAGTCCCACCCACCCTGTTCACCTCACCTAAAATGGTGCAAGGAGGTGAGAGAGGATTTAGAAAATAACTTCCAGGGACTGTGGCTGAGATGGTAAAGAATCCACCTGCAGTGCAGGAGACCCAGATTCGATCCCTCGGTCAGGAAGATCCCCTGGAGAAGGGAAAGGCTACCCACTCCAGCATTCTTGCCTGGAGAATTCCATGGACAGAGAAGCCTGGCAGGCTACAGTCCACGGGGTCACAAAGAGTCAGACATGACTGAACGACTAATAACACTTTCTAGGGACTGTAGGGGTCATTGCTAACTGTCGGTAATGGCTGTGCGTGGGCGGTCAGCTCATGGGAAAGATGGTAAGAGTGACGACAATATTTGCAGTTCTGCTGTGTTGACGGCATGCGTACATACGTGAGCATATAACCCGCATACACATGGATTAGCTCACTGCCTGTTTTATCTCGGGATGGGAACACGGGCACAAAGGACTTTAGTGAGTTGCCTCCCAAGGAAGTCTCCAAGCTGACGCTGTCTGGCTCCAAGTCTGTGCTCGCTTGCAGTCTTTTCCCGTCTCCCCTTTCTAGAATACCGAGCTGTTTCCCTGTAGTCTCTGTGTGCAGTATCTGCTACGAACTCTAACTTGTGTTCTCTCTAAATTCCCTGAAATTCCAGCTTCCAAGGTGATGGGATTGGAAGGTGGGGCCTTTGGGAGGCCATGAGGTCACGAGGGTGGAGCCCCATGAAGGGGATGTTTGCTCTTATAAAAAGGATCCCCAGAGAGCTCCCTACCCCCTTCCACTGTGTGGGGACACCAGGAACCCAGAAGAGGGGCTTCACCAGAACCTGACCACGCTGGCGCCCTGACCCGGGCCTCGGAAGCCACTGCAGTGGTGTCCTGTCACGGCAGCCAGAGCAGGCTCACACAGGCTCCCAGGCACGTGGCCTTTCAGAGTCGAGGCTCTGGTCCTGGCTGGCAAGGTTCTCTCTGAAAGACACACTTTCCATCTCAGCCAGAAAGTGCCTCTTCGGACGGCCTGTGGACTCAGCCATCTGGCTGCCTGCCCCAGGAGAAAAGCCTTTTCTCGCCCTTCTTCAACAATGCCAGCACTGATCGGGGTCTGCCACTGACTGTTCAGGAGCAGGGAAGGGCATGAGACAGGGCCCAGTGGCCAGCAGGGGCCATAGGGAGACCCTAGGCAGGTCAGTGTCTGTACAAAACCCACTTTGACCCTGGTGGGACCTTCTGGGGTGGCAGGCCTGGGGCATGGTGACTCCCCCCGCCCCCGGCTTCTCCCCCACTCCAACACCCACCCGGCCGGCCCTGACTTACTTCGATCATCTGAAATAACCTGCACCAGCTCATAGTCTTCGGGCTCGTCCTCATCCAGGTTGTGTTTGTCCATAGCCTTGCGGATTACAGCCGGAGCCTTGTCTTGGCTGGTCACCTGGACGGAGCAGGGGACGGGCCATCAGGGCAGGGGTCTGGGCTGGGCCCTCAGAGCTGTCTCAGCGCGCAGTGCGCACGGCTCACAGCCTCTGGCCAGGCGCCGGGTCCGTGTAGGTCACACCAGCTTCTCCTGCTCCTCCGGGGAGGCCTTCATGTGATGACGAGGGGTCTTTCCCAATCACTCTTGCCCCCCATTTCCTTCAAGCCTGCCCCCTCCTGCCACACCATCTAGGGAAACCGCCTGCCCCTGGGGGGCTGCTCCCCTCAACCTCGCCCACCCAGGTCAATGGTATCCATGTGGTCTGGGTACAGACAGCATCTGGTCCCGCCCTGGAGGGGAGAGGAAGAGCTGGCTGGATGCCCGGTGGCCGCCTCCGTGCCAGGCCTGCATGGCCTGCAGGCTGTAGCGGTGGACAGTGTGGACCCCTGCTGCCTTGATCCCGAGGGCCAGATCACAGGCAGGCCTTGGACACAGGGTCACACAGGTGACGGTGTTAAAAAGGGGCACCTGACCCAGTGGGGGTGGATAGGGGGGTTGTGGTGGGGGTGGTGTGTGCAAATGGCTCATCAGCAGCCTGAATTCTGGAGAATGAGGAGTTCCCCCAGTGACCGCCCCCCAGTACACACAGTGTTTGTGGGCGACTCGCGCTGGCTAGATGTCAGAACTTCAAATTATATCCGGTGTCTGAGACTGCCAGCACCAGCCTGGTGCAGCCCCAGCAGCCTCCTAACTGGCCTCCCTGCCCATCTCCCAGGGAGATGAGGGGGGTCCCTGCTGGTCCTCCTCTGCTCCAGCTTACAGGGGCTCCCACCTCCCTCCCCCCAGGTGCAGGTCCCTGACACTCCCCTGACCCCCTGACTTGTCCCCCGATGCTGGTTCCTAACCCAGGGCCTCCTGCTGCTCCCCTCAAGCCCCAGGCATAATGCCCCTCCCTGACTCAAACCCTTTACCACAGAGGCCCTGCCCCACTGCTGCTGAAACCCCTGGTCCACTGCCCCCAGCACTGCTCAGCATCGGTGATCAGCACTGGCCTCTTTAGTCCTGCATCTGGTTGACCCTCCATCCTCCCCACCCCACTGGGAGGCCAGCTCCAGGAGGGGGCAGGGATGGCCACGGCGGTCAGAACGGGTCTGCGTGCCCGGGGCGGCCCCCGGCTCACCAGCCCACTGGGAGGCCAGCTCCAGCAGGGGGCAGGGATGGCCACGGCGGTCAGAACGGGTCTGCTGCCCGGGGCGGCCTGCCAGCTCACCAGGATGCTCTTGTACATGTTGCCGTTGTCCACGTCCAGGCTCACCCGGATGATGCAGGAGTCGCCCACCTGCTGGTTGTAGAGGGGCAGCGAGGAGCCGTAGCTGCAGACCCCGGACACGGAGCGCTTGTGGGTACGTGTGCTGGCCACGGGCGTGGTGGAGGCCGAGGAGGAGGACGTGCTGCTGGAGGCTGAGCTGATGCCAGAGGTCTCCGGGGATGACTGGGAGGCTGACTCCCAGAACTGTGGGCAACGGCACGGTCAGCAGGTGCCCCGGGCCGGCGTCCAGCGTGGGAGGGGCTTCTGGCATGGAGTAGGGGACCTTGGCCCTGGGAACCAAGGGCTGGGAAGGGCTGTTAGGGAAGTGTTGGGGCGAGGGGTGGTCACCTTCTTCTCCTGGCCGTCGGGGGACTCTGGGACGAAACTCATGTTGATCTCCTCCACGTCGGAGCTGGAGGAGCCGGCCGAGTGGACGCTGAGTGCGTCAGCAATGTCTCCGCTGCTGAGGTAGGGGCCGTACCTGAGTTGGTCACAGGACTTGGAGTGACAGCTGCCGCTGGTACTGAGCTCTGCGCTGGGGGCCTGGCGGCTGCACAGAAGGACTAGCTTACTATCCTGTCCCCTACCCTCTGTGCCGGGTGCTCAGGCAGTCACCCCATGGGCTCAAGCCTCCAACGGATCATTTAGCATCAACCCATTTCACAAAGGCAAAAACTGAGGCCGAGAGAAGTGAGGCAGATGGCCCCATCCCAGGGCTGTAAATGGAGGAGCTGCGATCCCAGTGCCAGCTGTCTGGATCTTCCCTCGAAGCTTCCCTCACCCCGAGGGAGCCTTCCCCCACCACCTGGGCACTCACTCGCTCCAGCGCTTGACGATGGCCGTGTTCTTCTTGACCTTGAGGGTGTTGCTGGCCGACTCGGAGGGGGGCTCCAGCTCGCATGACAACGTGTAGCTACAGGACAGAGCAGGGCCATGAGCCTACCAGAAGCCACACCCGCAGCTCTGACCCTGAGCCTGTTCGCCAGATGGAGTCCAGCGCCCCGACCGTCACCTGTGGCAGAGCCCAAGGCTGACCAGGACCCCAGCCCACAGGCTCTCGGGGGTGCCCGCCACGCCCCACGAGCTCCTGCCTGCGCTCACCTCTCAGCCTCGCTGAGCCTCTCCATGGCTCGGAACCAGGCCCCGAAGTGCTCTTCGGGCGCGATGCTGTAATTGTTGCAGGCTGACTGGAGCAGCTTGATCTGCGCGATCACTTCGAATTCCTGGGGGCCAGAGGGAAGGATGGGATGCTGATGGCCGGGGCGGGGTGGGGTGGGCTTGGGGGGTCGGGCCTGGGACAGCCTCTGGGTCCCCTCTTCCCACCTTGTCCTCAGAGCTGGGGTTAAACAGCACCCCCCTCCCCGAAGCTGTTCTTGACTCGACTTCCTGTCCCACCCTCCCGTGGGAGAAGCTCCCCCACCGTTTCTGTGTCTAACTCTCCTCCAAAATGTAACAGGTAGGGGGATGGCGGAGCCACGTTTCTAATCGGGTGGGACTCTGACCTCCCTACCCCCCTCCCAGCACTTGCCCCTTTCCCGTGAGGTTGCGGCTGCTCACCTTCCTCCTCTTCTCGAAGTTGATCAGTCTCCCCTGCAAAGCAGACAGCCAGCGTCCATCAGAAAGGGTCCCCCTCGCCCACGACCACCCCCTCTCCCCTGCTCAGGCTGCGCTACCCAGAACAAACACCAGAGGGCAGCGCAGCACATAGCTGGACCTGGGTGGGATCAGGGTGGTGGCCCGAGGCTCTGGGTCTGGGGACAGCTGGAGAGACTGAGGCCCAGGGCAGGAGGGCCCGGCTACCCTGTGCCCCACTGGAGGGCCCAGCCTCTTTCTACCCACAGCCACTGCCTGAGGGAGGGCTGTAGCCTGCTCCCCTTGCAGCCCCGAGCCCCACCTGCTGGCACCAAGCTCTGGTCACCCATTGCTAAGAAAGGCAGGTGTCTCCCGGACACAGGGGCGGCTGGGGGCTCTCGTGAGACGAGGCACGCCCTCTGCTGAGAGTTCAGGGCCCAGGACCCCCAGCCCAGCCCCTGGGCGCACTCACATACAGATAGTCCTTCATGGCCGTGTCCAGCATCACTAGATCCGTGAGGAATGTGCCCAGGTAGGGGACGGTGCCCTGGATGACACCCTGTGACATGGCGGGGGGTGGGGGGCTGATGAGTAAGGCCCAAGGTGCCTCTCCCCCAGCCCCACCCAGGCCCCCACCTGGAGCACCCTGGGCACCTTTAGTCATCTTCCCCAACCCCCCTCCCAGGGTCCACAGACCCCAAAGTCCCTCTAGTTGCCTTCAAGGCTGGTATTTGGCAAATCCCCCGATCACACAGTTCCTGGCCCCTGACCCCTATCCCCACCACCAAACGCCACTGAGCCCAGCTCTTCCAGGTCCCTGCTCTGGTGGCTACAGTCCCCTGGGACACCAGCTGGTCAGGACACCACCAGGGCCCGGAGGGGGTCTAGCTAATGGGCATGTCCAGCAATGCAGCCCCAGGAGGGGAGCTCAAGGGGCTTCCCCCACCACCCTCAGCCTCAAGCAAACTCACCGCCTCTTTCGGGCGCCTCTGGGCTCGCTTGGGGTTCATCTCCAGGGTGGCAAACTTGGATGTCCCCTCCTGCAGGGCCGAGGACAGCATCGGTGAGGCCTCCTGCCCTGTCTCCCCGCTTACGTCACCAGCAGACCGACCTCGGCCTTGGTCGCTGGTGCAAACGCTCCAGCCACCCCAGCACACCTGGCTTCTAGAACTGCACCCGACCCAGACTTCACGGGGGTGGGAACCTGGGCTGGCAGCCTGGCCTCCCCGAGCCTGTTTCCTCATCTGGAAAGAGGACTACACCCCTCCGCGGGGTCTCCCAGGATTTGGGCCACACCCCCATCACCGGTGCTGCCCACCCCATCTCCCTCATCTTGGAAGGACTCAGAGGAGAGCAGGAATCCTGCCACACACACCCCTGCCCCCTGCTGCCACCCTCCAGGGACCAGGTCCTGGCCCAGAGCTCAGGCGGGCCTTGGCGAGAGGGACAGGGACTCGGGGGGGCCTGGCTCGGGCGGGGTGTCCGCCGTGCCAAAGGCTCCACAGCCACCTGGAGCCCCTCTGGACGTCTGCTGCACAGAACTCTGCCCTCGCCCGCTCCGGAGGGGTCTCCTGGGTGCCACCTCTGACAGGGGGAGCTGGGGCAGCCACTTTGCTTCCCCTTTTCTGTGGAAGCTTCTGTGGAGGGGCCCCGGTGAATGCAGAGACCCCTTGCACTTGTCTCCAGCCATCTGGGGTATTTGTCATGGCCAAGAGAGGCCCCATGGTGAGAATCCAGGAAGTGTCCCCAGGATGCATTGGCAGGGTCTGCCCTGGGGCAGCATGAGGCCCCAGGCAGCTGCACGCTGCCAGCCCCCAGGCCCACCTCCCGGGCCAGCTCACTGGGACCCTGGGCTGGGAGCCCCTGCAGCAGGGTCCCTGGGCGGGCAGGGGGCTCAGCCCTCGGGGGACAGTGCAGACTGAGGGGCAGCAGTGCCTGGCTTCCTGGGGACAGGCTGGGCTGGGGAGGGAAGAGACCCGCAGCCTGGATCCCAACTACCCCTGGGGGGCGCAGCTGAGTGCCTGGGGGTGGGGGGAACCAGCGCGGACCCAGGGGACTCTAATCTCGCCCCTTCCCCCTCCAGAGCTCTGCAGCAGCCCTGCCCCACCCCCTCCAGGGCCTCCTGTCCCCAGAGTGCCCCCGCCCCGCCACTGGCCCATGGACCAAACAGATCCCAGGAGGAGTTTTCCCAGAAACTTCCAACGGGAACGGCAGCACCCTCACCCCAGCCCAGGCCGTGCCCCCTTCTCTACCTTGATGAGCAGTTCTCTGCTTAGGGAGTAGTTGTTCTCGTCAGAGAAAATCTCCGACAGCTTCTGAAAGACGCGGAGACTGTCCCTGGTGGAGGAGAAAGTGGGGAATGGTACGTGTGTTGGGAGTGGCGTGGGGGCAAAAACATTTGAAGACCCAGAGACCCTCTCTGCCTGCGCGGCAGTGGTTTTCAAACAGGGTTCCACTGGGCGCTAAGGGCTCCTCGTGCCTGGGGAGGGTCTCTTGTGGCTCACCCGGGACCCCGTGACTGTTAGGGCATGGGGTGCTGTGTTGATATTAAGAGGACAGAATTGTGTGGCTGTGAAATAAACACAGAAAAGCCTCCAGTGAGGCTCAATCCAGTACCCGGCAGAGAAGGAAACCAAGGCAGGAGGCAGAGCCGCAGGCCTAAGGCCAGTGGGCCCTGGGGGACCCGCCCACAGGAGGCCGCATGTTCTGGCAAGTCCCAGGCTCACTGCGGGCTGGCCCCCAAACCTGCGGGAGGGCCCTCGGAGCCCCTCTGGGGAGAGGGCTGCCCACCTGGAGACCTCTTCCCACGTCTTCTTCAGCCGGTGGATGGAGTTGCTCTGCAGGGCAGAGAGGATTGCGTAGAGGGAGGAGAAGTTCTTGAGGACTCGGCACTCCTGGGGGGCAAGGGGACAGGCCATGAAGGGCACCCAGCTTCCCTGCTCCAGCTTTGGTCCCCCTCGGCGGGGAGCTCCCTCCCGGAAGAGACTGATGCCTTGGGAGGCGCTCCTGGGGCCCCGTGAGTAATGCCAACCCGCACCCCACTAGGGGGCAGGTCTGAACTCAATCCCGTGGTGAAAAGGGGTGGGTCCCCGAGCCCTGGAGGGCATGCATACCCTGGCCACCTCGATCCAGTGCTCCACCACCCTGGCCCTGTGGCGGGCCGACACGCTCCGGTCCCCGAGGCAGGTGGTGATGACGCAGTTGGCCACGCTGTTGAACTGGGTGACGGTGGCGCGGACGGTGGGGGCCAGGTGCTCCTTCCCCTTCTTGTCCCGCTGGGACCAGATGGAGCCCAGGCAGTGGTAGGGGACCACCTTCTTGAACAGCTCCTGGGGGGAGGGGCAGGGGGAGGGTCATCCGGCTCTGCCACACCCCAGGTATCCCCGCCCCCACCTCCCCAGGGTCCCTGGTCAGAGCTGGGAGCTCAGGAAGCTGGGGAGGTGGTGCGGGGGGTGGGGGGAGCTGACTTGGGGAGTGAAGTCTCAGGCTTTTGTTCCCCATTGACTGTGGGCGTCCAGCACGTCAATGACCCAGGATGAAACGGGCAGGAACGAGCTAGCTGGGCCTTGTCACCAGCCCATCCTGAATCGTGGTGCCAGAAGAGGCTCACACCTGCCCAGACCAGCGGCATCTTAGCCCGAGGTCGTGGTTCGGGCCTGTCCCCTGTGCGGACGCACCTTTACCTGGGCGCTACAACCGCGGCCTTTGCTGCAGCAGACCCGGGGCAGGGGGTGGTCCGTGGAGCTGGCCACACCTCAGCGAGCCCTCCTGTCCCCTCCCAAGGGGGCCAGACCCCACCCAACTTCCGACTGTTCCACCCAGCGTCATCCACAGTCAATGGATGAGGAGGGCAGGGTCCCAGGTCCACAGCCTGGAGGGCCACCAAGGCCTTGGGGCGAGGAAACTGGCCCAGGTGACACATTTATAACGGTGGCACTGGAACTTGGGGCGGGACGCCTGCTCTGGGCTTCCCTCATAGCTCAGTCGGTAAAGAATCTGCCTGTAATGCAGGAGACCGGGTTTGATTCCTGGGTGGGGAAGATCCCCTGGAGAAGGAAATGGCAACCCACTCCAGTATTCTTGCCTGGAAAAATCCCGTGGACAGAGGAGCCTGGTGGGCTACAGTCCATAGAGGTCACAAGAGTCGGACACGAGTTAGTGACTAAACCACCACCAGCCGCTCTGGATGGGGCCCAGAGGGTCTGGGTGGCAGAGGCCAGAGGGAAGGGGTGCCCACGGCCACCCTTGCCGAGACAGGTTGCCTACCGCATCCATCAGCGTGAACTGCTCTGCCACAAGGTCAGGAGGGAACGCCAGGAGGTGGGGCTTCTCCTCCCTAAGCCCGTTCTCTGCAGCCACGGGCAAAGGCCAGGGGGGCTCTGGGGCTGCAGCCGGATCGAGCTCTAGAGTTTGCGAGAGAGCCGGCTCGAGCTCTGGAGGTGGCGTTGGAGCTGGTGTCGGGGCTGGCTCTGGGGCCAGTGCCGGGGCTGGCTCTGGGGCCAGTGCCAGAGCGGGCTCGAGGTCTGGGCCTAGTGTGGGCTCTGGCTCGGCAGCTGGTTTCAGAGCTGGAACTGGAGCTGGGGACAGAGCTGCAAGAGGAGAAAAGGTCAGTGACACGCCTGCCCTTCCAAGACAGAAAGCACGCCCCTGCCTTCCAGAGAAGCCTTGGCCCCAAAGCCCACAACAGGATGTCATCCCTGATGGCGGTCCCCACGCAGGCCAGTCTCTGCTCCCAGCCCAGCAGCTGCCATGGGGGTGCCCCCCTGAATCCAGCGCCCACCCTGCCCTCCTCACCCTCCGGCTCTGCCTCGCCGAGGTCCGCGTGCTCCAGCTGGGCCAGGAGGAGGTGGGCCCGGCGCTCCAGGTCAGAGCCGGGCATGTTGAGCTGCACGTAGGCCACCAGCTGCCTGAGGCAGGGGAAGTCAGGGGGCTGACAGAAGTCCTCCGAATACTGGTCCAGCCAGGTGCCCAGGATGGAGGAGATGGCACTGGGGGCGGGCAGGCGGGCAGCAGAGTCAGGGCCTGGCCTTTCCTTCCTCTCCACCCTCCCCTGGCACCCCCTGGGGGCGGGCTTCTGGGCTCGCCCAGCCCATCTGGACGCCAAGGCCTGGTCAGCGGTGGGGCTGGCAGTCATGGCTGGAGGGAGCCCTCCGTCCACGGTGACCACCTCTCCCTTCCTGGGAGAGCCCGACTTTCTCCTGTCTGCCCCCACCCCCACTCTGGGCCCCCCCCAACTCTGGGCCCCCCACCCTACTCGGCCCTCCACCCCCACTCTTGGCTCCCCCCCCCACTCTTGGGCCCCCCCATCCCACTCTTGGCCTCCACCCCCACTCTTGGCTCCCCACCCCACTCTGAACCCCTGCCCCTACTCTGGGCCCCCCACCCCACTCTGGGTCCCTCCCACTCTTGGCCCCCCACCCTACTACTGGCCCCCACCCCACTCTGGGCCCCCGCCCCCACTCTGGGCCCCCGCCCCCACTCTGAACCTCCCTCCAAAGGGAACTGCAGGAGGCCAGGCTCTGTTCCCTGGCTTGGCCTGGCCGTGCTGCACACAGTAGGCGCTGCATAAACATGGGAGGGAGGAGGGGACAAGCAGAGCACCCTGCCCAGCCATCATGAGCCTCCTACACCTGAACTTGCTCTCAGGACACAGCTCTGAGCCCCCTGCCTCCCCTATGCTCCCTGGGGACCCAGGACCCCAGCCAAAGCCCTCCGACCCCTTTCACCCTGCAGAAGCGCCCAGACCTCGACCTTCCAGCGGGAATCACAAGATGTGGGGGAGCCAGGGTTCTGCCCAGGCCTCCCCAGCCTCAGCCCCCGCTGGACCCCAACCTGTAGACGGGAGACCCTCCCACCAGACCTGAGGTGCACTCACTTTCTGAGTTGGTCCTGGGGTCCGCCGTCCTCGCTGGAGTAAGGAAGGATGCACCCGTATCTAGAGGAGGCCGTGAGGGCGTCACATCTACCGTACCTGCTATGACGTCCAGCGTTACTGGCTGACTCCCCGACTCGCATGGAAGCCCGGGAGGGCAGGATTCTATCTGCTCCCTTCCCTGAATTAAGCCAAAAGCCCAGAAAAGTGCCTGCACACAGTAGGTGCTTCATACAAATTTGCTGAATGAATGAACCCCAAACCAGCACTTTACAGACACCTGAGTGGCCTGGGGCCTTCTGCCAGCCTCCAGCGATCCCTGCTCTGGCTAATCCAGAGGGGACCCCAAGATAGGAGGGGACCCCAAGATAGGCTCCTGAACTTCCTTTACAAATGAGAAGATGACTCCGCCCAAAGGCTGGAGGCAGAGAGCTTCTTCATGAGGGGAAAGCGTGAAAGCATTAGTCGCTCAGTCGTGTCTGACTCTCTGAAACCCCATGGACTATAGCTTGCCAGGCTCCTCTGTCCATGGGGTTCTCCAGGCAAGAATACTGGAGTGGGTAGCCACTGCCTTTTCCAGGGAATCTTCCTGACCCAGGGACTGGGTCTCCCACATTGCAGGCAGATTCTCTACTGTCTGAGCCACCAGGGAAGCCCCTTCACGGTGGAGGAACACCTTAATTAAAACCACACCAACCCTCAGCAGCCCTTTCCATAGGGCTGGGCGTAAGGCTGCTAATCTGACGGTCCTGCCAATGCTGTGAGGTTAGGCCTCCTGCAGCCTGCTTTCACAGGAGCAGACTGAGGCTCAGAGAGGCAAGGCGATGCTCCCAAGACACACAGCCAGTGGGTGGGCAGGGAGGAGCGGGGCGCTCACCTCTTGAACAGCAGGTCCAGGACCTGCTGGGTGGTGGTGAAGGCTCGGTAGGTGCACAGGAAGATGGTGACGTAGGAGAGGTCGCTGCCCTGGAAGGCGGGCACCAGGTGCTCCACCAGCTTCTCCAGCGTGCCCGCCTTCACGGTGCGCACCTTGCAGGTCTCGTAGAGGTTCAGGGCCGACTCATTTTCACACTGGGGCGGGACAAAGGGGAGGGGATGGTCAGCTGCAGCACTGTGGCCCAAGGGGCAGGCAGGCAGGGTGCTGGAGCTCAGAGGAGGTCCCAAGTGCTCGGTGGCCTCTGGCCAGAGATGGGAACGTGAGTGCCCCAAATGGAACGAGGGTCTCAGCTCACACTGGAGGTGGGGATGATGAAAAACTACTCCTTGAGGTCATTCTATTAGCTGAGTAGTGATCAATATGAGGAGTATCATCCCCATGAGCTCTGGCAAAACAGACTTATTCTAGGGGTGAGAAAACAAGAGGCTCATCCCCCGGGTACCAGAACAGTACGTCTGGACACAGAGGCTGTCGGGGCAGCACTGGGGAAACAGACGCAGAAAGGAATTCAGCCCAGGTCCCGGGCAGTGAAAGCCTGAGTCGCGGTGGCAACCGGCCTCCCTTCTGAAAGGCTGTGCGTCCATCAGGCCCCTGCTCCGACCTGGAGGGGTTGTGGGGCTGGGCTCCATCACAGTGACTGCAGAGAACCACGTACAGTAGCCTGAGCCCTTTGGTTTTTTTTTTTTTTTAAAGCCCTATTAAGTCAAATGATGTAAGCTTGGAGAGGTGTGGAAGGGCGGTCAGGCTGATGGCCACCCGTGATAGTGCTGGGCAGGGCCTTCCCTAGCAGTCCAGTGGTTAAGACTCCACGCTTCCAACGCAGGGGGCGCAGAACCAACCCACCCGATTGGGGACCTAAGATCCCACATGCCTGCCGTGTAGTGTGGCCAAACAATAAAACAAATCAATAAAGGTGGACACCTACCAATTATCCGCAATAGAAAAAGAAAAAAAGAAAAAACTGGGGCAAAATGCATAATCCCTGCAGGGTAACAACTTTGGAGAACAGGCCCCCTTTAGACAGTAGATTTCCACATATATGCCTGTATTTACTTACGCTTTTCTTGGGTTAGTGCAGCAGCTCACTAAACTGACTGCTGCCCCTTCTCGCCTTGTTAAAGGCGAGCCATTCCTATAAATTGCCGGTCTTGTTCTTTTTCCGAACTTTGCCTTCTCTAACTTCCTTACCCTACAATCCCAGCCTAACATGAAGGGAAAGAGTACGAAAGTGTCTTTTTGATGTTTCAGACAAATAAGAGAGCAGTGAACTGTGGACTGGGCTGTGGGGGGCAGGGTTGGAGCCCAGATCCCTGTGGGAGGCCCCGGGACCCCAGGCCCTCCCGCACTCACCCCGAGCCAGCGCTGGCCCTTGCTGGCGCCGTGGTGCACTTGGATCTTGCGCAGGGAAATGGAGTAGATGACCCCGTTGACCAGCTCCTCGCCAATCTCCTGCGTGGAGCTCTGCAAAGACAGTGCCCGGCCGCCGGGCAGGCAGGGGTGTCAGCCTGCCTGGCTGTGCGGCGATGGTGGAGGTGGGGGGTAGGGGGCGGGACACCCACGTGCCACCTTCTGTTCCCGGATGAGGCAAAGGGGGGTGGCCACAGGGACCTCCCGTCCAGAATGGAACAGGATAACAGAGAGGGGGCTGGGGACTGCCCTCGGGGCTGCTGGCACTGCCCCCAGCCCCCGCATCCTCACTCCGCCAGCCATGGCGACTGTGGACAAGATGCACCCACCAAGGTTCCAACCGCAGCCTGCTCCGGCCCTGGGTGCCCCCCCGCACCAAGACGAGAACGGTTCCTGGTCATTTCACCGCAGAGGAGGGAGATGGGAGGGACCGCCCGTCCATGGGCACACCACCATGGGCAACTAAATGGCAGACCGGGGAACCAAGGCCCTGATTCGGTCAACTGACCCTGGGGGCTCTGGTTCCCTCCCAGGGGGCCCCCCTCCACAGCTGACCCCCACCCTGGAGTCAGCGCCCCGGCTCTGCGGCAGGTGCGGGCGTCCTCGATGGCCACAAACCGAAGGCGCCTCCTTCCCCTGCTGCTCATTCACGGCCTCGTGCCTCTTGGGCAACCAAGGAGTTCCCAGTTCCCTGACTGCCATCTGCATGGGCACAGCATGAGAAGGGTGACGCTGCTGGCATCCGGGCTAGCGCCCGGACTTCCACAGAACCGCAAACCACAGGACTTGCCCTGGGCCAGCAGCATCTGGCAGCTCCTGGACCCCGGGCAGAGAGGCCCTTGTTTTAAAAGGTAGCCACCCCTCCCGCAGGGCAGACAGGCTTTGTGGGGGGGGCTTCACCAAGGCCTGATCAAGGCCTTGGTCACTGCTGACCTGGAGTCCACGCCGTCTCCTCTCCCACTGCTCCTGACCTGGGATGAGGGGAGCTTGAAGTGGGGGAGGGTGGAGAGCGGGGCAGGGGCTAGGAGCAGAGACAGAACTCTTGAGTTTAGGGAGGTGCGGGGAGGTGCTCGCTGACACGGGGCCATCAGTCACAAGGTCAACACCGGTAGCTGGGATCTCAGGTCACTGCCCCCGCTGGGGGTGGGTGTAGAGCTCAGAGAAGGCCCAGTGAAAGCGCTGACTCAGCCTGGGCCCCACCAAGAGCCCTTCTCTAAGGCCCGCTGCCTCGGCTGGGGCCCTGGGAAGGAACCAGGTGCCCAGGGTCCTGTACTCCCAGACATCAGTGCCCCCTGGGCTTAGGGCTGAGGTGGGCGGGTGGCTGGGCCTCTCACCTCCTACCTCCAGGGCTCTGGGAGGGTTCTGGGAGGCCTGGAAAGCCATCCTCCGGAAATCCACTTCCTCTGACCTGAGGCTGCCCTCCCACTCCGGGCATCGCACCAGCGGGAAAGCCAGGGCAACACGCTGGGGCTCCCAGCACTTTGCTTCCTCCGGAGAGAGAGCCAGGCATTTCTGGGAAGTCAGCGGGGAATCCACAGGCGGAGGTTCCCTCAGCCCTAGCACCCCCTCCCACTCCACACACCCCCACAGCCCACGCTGGAGGAGGTCCAGCCCTGCCATCCGGAGGAGAAATCCTCCATCCTGAAACAGAAAACAAACCCCAGACAGACGCTTAGCGTCCTCCCCGGCCTCACACATCCCTCCCCCGCCTAGAGGAGGCCATGGTGCTGGGTGACGTCAGGGGCCTGCCATCCACCTGCCAGGCCAGGGGCCTGTCCACCCACCTCTGCGTCTCCTCTGGGGCTCTTGAGGGGGGCGGGGGGGGGTGTCCGGGACTGCCTCCCACAAAGGCTGCCACCCACCCTGGAAAGGCCTGTTCCTCCCCCGGGGATTCCAGCCCCTTCTGGTCCAGCCGGGAGCCAGACAGTGTCCTGAGCATGTAAATCGCCAGCAGTCGCCAGACGTGCCTGCCAGAGGGCACTGGACTTGAACGCTGAGGATGCCCACCCGGCTCCAAGTGGGGCTCCAGCAGGGACCGCTGGACAGAAGCACCCCCTGGCCAGGCCGACCCCCAGGGAGGCCTTGCCGTTCCCCAGGCCGGTCTAAATAGCGGCTCCGCAGTGAGTGAGCCACGGGCTTCGCGGCAGCCGAGCAGCTGGCCGGCCCTGCCCGGGATTCATGTAATCCTCCAGCCCTGCCCCCACCCTAGGGGCCCCCTCCCGCCAGCGGGGTGGGGGGCGGGGCAGGACGCTGAGAGCCGCACAGGCTACCCACCAGGAAGGCGGGGCCGGGGGTGGGGGATCACCCCCTCTCCCCCTGTCGCACAGATGGGGAGCTGCACCAGCCCTGCGGAGCCCACCCGCCCTGTCCTCCTCACCGCCACCCCCAGCCCTTCACAGCAGCAGCAACAAAAAAACAAAACAAAACACCAGATCGTCCAAGCAGCGCAGAAAGCAGGCGCCATTTAAACCAACTATCGAGAGACAACAGCGGAGCGGGCTCCCAAGAGAGCTGCAGGGTTGGGGGGTGGGGGGAGCTGGGCACAAAGCAGTCGAGCGGGACATCGGCTGCCCGCTCCCACTGCTCTTCCAGGGCCAGAGAAGGAGAGTGGCCAACAGCGTTTGCCCATGGGACGCTCTGGGGCAGGAAGGGCAGGGCCCTGGTCCCAGCATGTGACCCAGGCTGATAGCAGGCAGTGCACTGGCCTGGGAACTGGGAGCCCATGTGGGCAGTGCCAAGCCCCCCCATCCGCCCCCCACCATGCTCTGGCTGGGGCTCAGGGCCGCAGGGGGAGGGAGTGGGCAAGCAAACAGCAGATGCCCTGAGGGGAGGTGTCCATAGAGTTGCCCAGAGCTCTTGAAAAAACTGAAAGTGTTCATCGCTCAGTCGTGTCTAACTCTTTGTGATCCTGTAGACTGCAGCCCGCCGGGCTCCTCTGTCTGTGGACTTTCCCAGGCAAGAATACTGGAGTGGGCTGCCACTTCCCTCTCCAGGGGATTTTCCCAACCCAAGGACTGAACCTGCCTCTCTGCACTGCAAGCAGATTCTTTACCGCTGAGCCACCTGGGAAGCAGCGGAAAACAGCTCCACGAGGGTGGCCGTGTCCTCAGAGGACAGCGCCTCCCGTCCTGCCCCAAGCAGGCACCCACAGACGTGTCCCCGGGGCCCCTTGGGACCCAGCTAGCAGCTGCCCAGTCTTCTACCACCTGGGTCTGGAGGGAGGGTAGTGAGATACTGCCAGGCCCTGGTGAGCAGAGGCCAGCAGGATGGGCACCAGGGTGCCCCACAGCACCCCCTGACTCCATCCCTCAGAGCACAGCCCAGAGGCTCAGGGACAAGGAAACGACTGGGGTGGCGTATGTTAGGGCACCACCTGATCAGCCTTCTCAGGGTGATGGGCAGCAAGGTGCCGCATCCCCAGCTGACTGCAGGCCGAGCCCTGAGCCCCTCAAGGCAGAAAAAAACAGGGATCAGCCAGGAACTGATTCCACCTGTATTTCAGGCTAGACCCGCCGGGACCCACTGGGCCTTTCCCAGCCGTCTCCTGCAGGAAGGCGCTCAGGCCTGCACACGTGGAGGTGGCCGTTCTCCCACCCTGGGGACCCCTGCACTCCCGTTCACCTGTTCATTTCTGGTGGAAACTACATCAGAGCCACGCAGGGCCTCCAGATCCATGGATACCTCTGGCTGCAGGATGCTCCCTGCCCCAGGGGACCTGGCCGAGGCGGGGAGGCAGGTGGAGAAGGAAGGCTTGAACCCACACCACAGTCTCCCTGTCCCCCCGATCCCCGGGGGGCGGGGGCTGCACATGGAGAAACCTGGTCTCGCTCAGGTCAGGCTGGGTGAGGGGCGTGGTGGTGGGCCCCACATGCACAAGCTTACTGCTCAGGGGCCTCATGGCACCCTGCTGAGGGCCATTGAGCCACAGAGGTCCCCTGAGGCCCTCAGCACCTGCAGCCCTGGGCACACAGGGCCCCTCTCCAGCGCCCACCGGGCCCCGGGGTGCTGTTTCTCCTGCTGGGTTCTGCTCCCAGCTTGGCTGAGTCCTGCAGCCCCCCAGCCTCAGTGAGCCTGTCTGAGAGAGGGGCCAAGGGCAGCAGCACTCAAACAGGATGAAGCGGGCGGGTCACGAGAAGCGACAAGTGTGAGGAAGGACCAGCTGGGCGCCAGGCATACAAAGCGCCCAGGAACGGGGCGTGAGGACACTGTTATTGGCGAGTTAACGCGGGACACGGGGCGGGAATGGGAGAATTGCCAGACGCCCCGGGAACCTGGGGGAGGGCAGGTGAAAGGGACGGTGGGCCATTCTAAAAGTGCCAGGAAGAGGGAACCAGGCCTGCGGCTTTCTGACCTCTCAGGCTTTTGTTGGAATGCCTTTTGTTGAAAAACACAAGAGCGATCAGCATCAGAGGCAGCTGCTCTGCCTTCCCGAACACAGGCTCCTGGGTTTGAAGACCAAGCCGCACACCCATTTTACACAGGTGGAGGCTGAGGCCCAGGGGAGACGGTCAAGGGACCTGGTTCATCTCTCAGAATGTGTGCCCAACAAGGCAGGGAGAACAAAAATGCCAAGTGTCCGCCACCCTCCCAGTGTGCAACAGGGCCTTGCCCTCCAGCCTGCCCCCACCTCAGATGGGTGGCCTGGGCCCTGGGCCCAAATAGAACCCTGCTGAGGGTGGACAGTCAGTGCTGGATAGAGGTGGGCCACACTCCTGGTCCCCAGGAACCACACCCCAGAGGCGGCCTTGATTGGGGGAACCACATGAGGTGCCTGGGTGGCAGGGCAACCAGGGAGCTTAGTGACCCCAGAAACTGGCATTTGGGGACCGGCTTTTGGGCTGAGCCCCACAGAGGCTGACCCATCTTCCCAAGAACCTTCCTGGCCAGCTTGAGCTTCGCTGCTCATCAGCATTTAGAAGAGAAATGTGCTTCCGGGGGAGGAGGGACCAGACTCCAGGCTGGCCTTGCCCACTCAGGACCGGCTCCAGACTTTCAGGCCTCCAGGGACCAGGCCTGCAAGGGGGCCTGGCTGGTGGCAGCGGAGGGGAGGGGCACCTGTCTGGGGCAGGGGAAGTGCCAGGCAGAGCTGGCTGACAACACCACCATGGCCCACAGCATCCAGCACGTGTGGGCATCTCCTGGGTGCCACGCCCCTCGCACACCTGTCACTTGTAATCCTCCTGACACCTCACTTGTGGGTGGGAGGTGATTTCCGTCAGGAGCCAGGAAGAGGCAGCCAGGGCAGGACTGAACCCTGGCCTGGGCCCCTGGTGTCCCATGAAGTCGCCCCCAGGCCTCCGTGCTCCACCTGGACCGTAGCTGCCACAGCCAGTCACAGGGTCCATGTGGAGTCCAGCCCCTGCTCAGACAGATGCTGGAGGGAGACCAGAGATGGGACAGGCCTCTTCAGATCACACAGCAGGTGTTGGGGGGTGCACCAGGGCCCAGCACCCTCAGACCCCCACCTCTCCACTGAGATGGGTCTGGTTGGGGCCCCTATCGTGGGATGGCCAAGGCAGCCACGGTCCAAGCTCCGCTGCAAGAACCTGGCCTGGAAGCACCACGCTGACCAGGCTAGCCAGCATCCTCCCAGAGTCCTGGGCACAGGCACTCCCCTGGCACCTTGTCAGACAACACAGTGGTGGCAGGCCTGCCTGGCCGGCCCTGACACGGCGCCAGACACTGGTGGGGACCGCTTTGTCAGGCTGCCTGTCTTGTTCAGGCCTCGCCAGAACCCTAAGCAGAGGATGGGGCATCAAACCCACTTTACAGATAAGAAAACCAAGGTTCAGGGAATGCGAGCAGGTTGAGGGCTGTGAGAGGCTGAGCCAGGCTTCCAGCCCAGCTCTCCTCCCTTCAGAGCCCAAGTCTGGTCCAGCCTATGTGGCGCTGCCCCCCGGGTCAAAAGGCCAACATCATGGCTCCAGGTGAGACCACAGAGCTGGCTGTGCCAGCATCTGAGGCTTCCCAGGGGAGGGGGGGATCAAAGAAAATGTTGGGCCACACCTGCTCCCAAGAGCTCCTCAAACCCCACACCCTGCCGGGCACCCCTGCCCGGCTCCCCTAGCACCATACCCTACCCCCGCCGCAGGCTGGCCAACAGATGGAGACTGGGACCACTTAAAGACCCCCTCCTACACCGGGCTGCAGGTTTCAACCCCCACCTCCGCAGCACACGTTTGGGGACAGTGACTTCGCTGGAGCCACAGGTCCAATAACGCAGCGCTTCTACGTCTGGGAGGCTGGGCAGCATGGTGCCATGCATGGGGACCATCCGGGCAACCGGTCCTCGACTGCCTGGGTGCAGCCTCCTGAAACCGTCCCACTGGCCGCTTGAGGGCTGTGGGTGGCCCGTGCTAAGTCCCCCTCCAAAAGCTCCTCACCAGCAGTGAAGACGGGGCCTGCAAACAGCTAACTGCTGCAAACAGCTAACTTCCAGACTGGGCACAGGGCTGACTCCTCCCAGTGCTGATCCCCACCACTCCTGCTCCAGGGCCATCCTGGAGCCTCCGGGAAACGACCAGACCAGTGGTGAAGTCCCTCCCCCAGATAAGGAACAAAGACAAAGACGCAGTACCAGCCAGACTGGCCCCCTCCCGCCTCTTCTCCTAAGGAGGAAAGCAAGATGGGAAGTGGGGGGCCCAGCAGGTGGCAGCCGGTCAGTCCCCCTCTTGAACTTGACAGGCTCTGCAGCTATCTGAGGCTGTCCCCTTGGAGCCTACCAGGAAGCCTGCTTGGAAGAGGATGGTACACAGGCTTTTGCACACACACACAAACATACACACACACCCCTTTCAGATCATGCCTCTTGGCCTGAGGCTAATGAGCCCTGGGGGTTAGACTAGAACCCTGCACACCCTGAAATCCAGAGAACAGACAATGGGGAAGGAGGTGGGGAGGCTGGAGGGAGACAGGTTTCCTCCTCACATCTCTGAAGCCCTCCTCCTTTCATTCCACGCCCACGCTGAGCTCAGGGCTTCCAGGCTTAGTGCCTAGGGTCAGAATCCCGCCCCTGCCACTTACTGGCAAGTTTGTGCAACTTAGTGCCTTGGTTGTTCCATTTGTTAAATGGATGGCGGGTGATCGTGATCCCAAACAGACACCATGCGTGCACACTGCTCAGTGCAGAGCCTCCCACCAAGTGCAGCCTCATATGAGATGTTATTTAAACTCTCAGGGTCCAGCTGTGGGCTTATTTCTTCCGTGAAGCTCTCCTCCGTGTCTTTTGGCCCAAAGAACTTTCACCTACCTCTGGTCTCTAAGCACCCCTGCCCTTCACTGACCATGGGGGCTCCTGAGCTGCCTGGGCCTGGTTCTTGCCCCTCCACAGCTCCCCCGGCCCCCAGAGACACTTGTAACGATCTCCCCGTGAACTCAGACCCGTCCTTCTCCAACCCCCGTGGGCTCTTGCACACAAAGGCGCCCAGGAAAGAACACGGCCCAGGTTCAAATCTGGGCTGCACTCTCGCTGGTTGCATGTATTTTCAAGGACTCTACTTTTCTGAGCTCCAGAGTTAATCACTCAGTCCAACTCTTTCTGATCCCACGGACTATAGCCCGCCAGGCTCCTCTGTCCATGAGATTCTCCAGGCAAAAATACTGGAGTGGGTTGCCATTCCCTTCTCCAGGGGATCTACCCAACCCAAGGATCGAACCGGGTCTCCCGCACAGTGGGCAGATTCTTTACCGCCTGAGCCACGAGGGAAGCCTTCTGAGCCTGGCACGTAGTCAAGAGAGCTGGTCAAAGTGAGCTCAAATGAGGGAGTCATGTCTGCAGCCAGTAGGTGCTCTGGACTCTGGGACCCATCCCCGCCTGGCTGAGTTGGTGGCCTGCATGGAGACGGGGGCGCGAGCCCAGGGACCTCCACGAAGCACGGAACCGTGCCGGCCGAGCTGGGTCAGCAGTGGCTTGGCTCTGAATCATGATGACGAGCAGATACCCAGATGTGCGAGGACATCTGGCAGCCCCGAGAGGGAAGGACGGGGCGGAGGCCTAGTAGGAAAAGGGGGCCTGGGGAGGAAACAGAAACTGCCTCGTGGTTTCCAGACAGGACAGGGACCACAGGCGGCCGCCTCAGCTCTGGCAGGCCACCGCAACCAGGAAATTAGCTGCTGGGGGTGGAGGGGGGCGGTGTTGGCAGGAGGGACAGGGACTCCCCACGCCCTCCCCCAGCTCACGGTAAATGGTCATTGTGTTTGGTTTCCGGCAGTGGCCTTCTCTCCTGCCAGGACCCTGGCTTTCCTGCACTAGCCAGAAGCTTCCCCTTTGATATCTAAACAGCGGCTTCGGCCTGGAGGCCAGTGCTGGGGCCAGAAGGGAGAGGAGAGAGGGGGCGAAGGCAGGCAGACCCCCGGGCAGGGGCAGGCCTCAGATCTGCACTCTCCCTCGGTTCCTTGGGGATACAGATGGATAGGGGGAGGGAGGGAGGGAGGAGAAGCAGCCTGGCGGCCTGCCCCTGTGAGTGCGCCGGCCGGACCCTCCAGCACACAAAGCCCGAGGAGCTGCCAGACATAATGAAAGTCAGATGAGCGCTGGGCTGGTGTCAGGGCTCCCGCCCCCACCCTCCCAGGGGTCTCGGTCCAGCTGCCAATGAAGACCAGAGCTGTGGGTGGATGAGGGTCGGGGAGGAGGCCTGGCCCTGCCACCCGCCAAGCTCACCAATAAAGGGTCTCCCAGGCCTGCTGTCCTCCCACCAAGAGCTCCCTCCCCCCTCTCCCACACTGGACAAGATCCGCTTTATCCTCCCATAACTACGCATCCAGACCCTGTCTAGGCACTGGGGTCACACAGAGAGAGGCCCAAGACTCAGGCTGGCAATTACAGCTCACCGGGGCCTAAAGTAACGACGTGGGGGATACCAGCATGGGGGATCAGGACCTCCACTGAGCCCTCTGACCCAGGAACAGCCTCCCTCCGTTTAGGCCCCAGCCCCCGGATTCTGCTACCTTGGCCCCAGGCAGGGGGTCAGAGTCAGGTGCACAGTCAGGTGGGAGGAGGGGGAGGGCACTGCTCCCCATGACCCACTGGCCCCCTCCTCCCAACACTGCACTAGAAACAGGAGTCCAGCCCTCACTGAGGTCCCGAGAGGCACACCCGCCTGCTGAATCCGACCCGACCTTCACAAATTCAGGGTGGAAGCGCATTTTCTAATCAAGCAGAAGGGAGTCACCCCTCCATCTGAGAGGCCCTTGCCCCATCCTCCCCGCCTGGACACCTGGCCCACAGGTTGGGGGCCTGTCTCCCTCCCCGCCCCCCCCACCCTTTTGACCAGCTCTGAACATCAGAGTCCACTTCTGCCCTCCAAGGGGGCTGCCTGGAAGGCAACTGTGGTCCCAGCCACCCCTGAGGATTCCCAGAGGCCACCGCCCTAATCACTAGTGCACCACCTGCGTTTCGAAGCCAAACCGCCTAAGCAGGCCCCCTAGCTGGCCACAGGGATGAAGTACGGCCCAGCCCTGCGGCCGGGAAAGGCAGACTCAGAACAGACGAGACCGCCCGCGGGAACACGTCTGCCGGGTTGCAGGGGCAGCAGAGCGGGCAGGCACTGGGACGGAGAGAAGGGTCCCAGAGCCGGATCTGGTCCCGAAACTGTTTTGCCCGCCGGGCGGCCGGCCCTACGCCCACCTGGCTGCCCTGGGGGTGGGCGCAAGGACGGGAGTTTCTGCGGAAGGACTCTCCCCCCGCGCAACTCCTGGGCTGGGGGGTGGTGACCACCACCACCATCGCCACCGCCACTCGTGGTGGGCGATCCCCTAAGCGCGCTGCGTCCCCACCCACTCCTCGCTCGGCCGAGCGCCGGGCCGGCGAGGCTCACCCACCTCCAGGCGCGGCAGGTCAGGGTCGAGCTGCGTGAAGCTGTGCAGCACCACCGGGCAGCTGTCGGGGCCGCCCACCTCCAGGCGCACAGCGTCCCACACGCTGCGGCTCCGCCTGGAGCCCGGAAACAGCGACTCGGCGCCGCCCGCAGGCCCGGCCGCCTCGGCCCACATGCGCTGCACCATGGGCGGCTTGAAGTGGCGCGGGCGGCCGGCCGGGCCGCGGGACCCGGGGCGGCGCGGGCGCGGGGCCGGCCCGGCGCGCAGCGGGGGCGGCGGCGGCAGGCCGCGCGGCTCGGCGCTGCCTGCGCTCTGAGCGCGCCAGCCGGCCCCGCGGAGGTCAGGCCGGGGGCGTGGCTGGCCTCCGGGGGCGTGGCCTGCGGCGTTGAGGGGCGGGGCTGGAGACGTCGGAGGGGCGGGGCTGGAGACGCTAGAGGGGCGTGTGCGCGAGCGCGTCCCCGCCGCGTGTTGCTGGCTGTGTCTTAGCGAAGAGCACGTGTGTGTGCGTGTGTGCGTGTGTGTGTGTGTGTGTGTGTGTGTGTGTGTGTGTGGCGGGCGCGGGCGCCGTGCACGGGTTGTATAGGTGTGTGGGGTACGAGTTGACATGCGGCCAAGCAGTGGGTGTCCATCTGCGACAGACTCCAGTTAAGCCCCTCACTAGCTCTGTGACCTAAGACAAATTGCTTAACTTCTCTGAGCTTCGGGTTCTTCAGGAAGATCACAGCTGATAATCGCTGTATGGCACGCTCTCAGCCAGGTGCCTGTACCTGGCTATGTGCTCCTGAGTCCTGGAGTGAGGACCGGGTCCTCCCTGCACCCCTGTATTTGGCCGTCCTGAGGGTCAGGATTATGACCAACCTAGACAGCATATTAAAAAGCAGAGACATTACTTTGCCAACAAAGATCCGTCTAGTCAAAGCTATGGTTTTTCCAGTAGTCATGTATGGATGTGAGAGTTGGACCATAAAGAAAGCTGAGCACCAAAGAATTATTTTGAACTGTGATGTTGCAGAAGACCCTCGAGAGTCCCTTGGACATCAAGGAGATCCAATCAGTCCATCCTAAAGGAAATCAGTCCTGAACATTCATTGGAAGGACTGATGTTGAAGCTGAAACTCCAGTACTTTCGCCACCTGATTGTAAGAACTGACTCATGTGAAAAGGCCCTGATGCTGGGAGAGGTTGAAGGCGGAAGAAGAAGGGGCCGACAGAGGATGAGATGGTTGGATGACATCACCGAAGCAATGGACATGAGTTTGAGTAAACTCCAGGAGTTGGTGATGGACAGAGAGGCCTGGCGTGCTGCAGTCCATGGGGTCGCAAAGAGTCGGACACAGCTGAGCAACTGAAGTGAACTGACGGGTCAGGGTATGGTGCTGGGGGAAGGGCCTCTGCCGGGGCTATCTCAGCTGTAACCTGGAAGAGGTACCAGCAGAAAGGAGATGGAGGAGGGGTAGTCAGGGGAGTAAGGGGGAAGAGTCCACACTCAGCATGACCAGCTTGGGGGTCCACATTCAAGAGTGAAGGGTCACGAGGGACTCAGGCCAGCCACGCACCTGCCACTAGCCTGGCTGGCTAGGACCCCTGGAAGCTTGAGTACTCGGGGTCTCCAGGTAGCCTGCCCTTGAGGATGCTGAGGGCTGGCTGGGGAGCCTCAGCTGCTCTTTCTAGAAACCAGTGAGAACGTCCCTCCCTCACACCAACACACTGCCCAGGCCTGCCCGCCTGGCCTCAGCTCTCAGCCCTCTCAGCAGTTGGCGATCGCTGTCAGCAGCCCTGGCAATGCCACCCACCTCTCCAGAACTGGTTCCGTACCCCTGGGCCTCAGTTTCCCATCTGCAAAACGAGGGGGTGGGTCCGGACTCCTCAGCCCATAGCCATATATGGCTCACCCACCCTGAGCCCCGCACAGGTATCCATGGACAGCGGGCCCCACCCGCTCCCTCTGACCTGTGTGCCCACCAGATGTGCAGCGCACATCTGCAGCAGGTGCATGGTCCTCCCTCAGGCACAAGGAAGGCTTTGACAAAGACCCACGGAAGACAGCCTGAGGACTTCTATTATAGGCATTAAAAACCTTCATGCCATGAAAAAGCATGCATATATGCATAACCGAATCCCTTTGCTGTACACTTCAGAAGTTAAGATAACATTGTAAATCAACTCTGCTTCAATAAAATAAAATTTTAGAAAACACTCATGCCCTTAGATATGACAACCTCACTCTTAGGAAGTAACCTTAGGAAAGCATTCAGAGTGGGGATGTGGATTTCCATGTACTTCTCTGGATGTATACTACTCTGCCAAAGGAATTACAGGCCGCAGGGCCTCAGACAGTAAAGAATCCTCCTGCATTGCAGGAGTCGTAGGAGACATTGATTCCTGGGTCGGGAGGATCCCCTGGAGAAGGGAACGGCAACCCACTCCAGTATTCTTACCTGGAGAATTCCAGGGACAGAGGAGCCCAGTGGGCTACAGTCCATGAGGTCACAACATGACTTAGAAACTAACACTTTCACTTTCAAAGGAACTCACTCTGTGCAGGCTCACTGACAAGACCCCGTGTGCCATGACCCACCACAGGAGGACCGTCACACAGGGAGTTGCTGTCCAGTTGCTCAGCCGTGTCCGACTCTTTGCAACCTCATGGACTGCAGCACGCCAGGCTTCCTTGTCCTTCACCGTCGCCCAGAGGGAGATGCTCAGCTATGAAAGTGAAAGTGAAAGTGAAGTCGCTCAGTCTCTTTGTGACCCCATGGACTATAGCCTGCCAGGCTCCTCCGTCCATGGGATTTTCCAGGCAAGGATACTGCAATAGGTTGCCATTTCCTTCTCCAGGGGACCTTCCTGACCCAGGGATTGAACCGGGGTCTCCCACACTGCAGGCAGACTCTTTACCGTCTCAGCCACCAGGGAAGCCTGCAAGTCGGAAACCCAGGCTACAGCACATGCTTTCAGAAGCTGACATTATACGTGTGCATATGACTACAGGGACCCACTTTGCCAAAGTAATGGTGGTTATCTCTGGGCAGTGCTACACATTTCTTAAGTCTCAGAATTTGCTAATTTTTCTAAAATATTTTAGTAATCACACATACATAATAATAAACACTGGGTTTTGTTTGTTTGCTGATTTTGTTTTTAAAGCAAGATTTGGCTTGGAGCAGAGATCCCAAGAAGGCTGTCTAGGAAGCCCCAGGGGAGGGTGAGACATGTGTGTTCAGAGAGGAATGAGGCTCTCCAAGAGAAGTGAGGGGTGACCTCTAGGCCGGACACTGCCTCGGGCTAGAAGCTTCTCTCTGAGTCAGTCTCTCAGAGCCTGGGGAACTAAGCACCTGACTGCACTCACTTTATCTCTTCTGGGTTCCTTTTATCTCTTCTCTCCCAGGGAGGGGCCTGGCAAGCAAGCTTCTGCCCACTTTCCAGCTGGGAAAGAGGCCGAGTGCCTTCTGAGTGCACCAGGCTCACCACCTCTCTGACCCTGAAGGTCAAGGGGACTGGGGTGAGGGGGCCCAAGCCGAGTGGAGAGGCGAGGATAGGGCGCTCCATCACCACACTCACAGCAGCACAGCTGGCGGGGCTGCCTCCCATCCAGCTGCCCAGACATCATCTGTTCGGGGCAGAGGGGTGGTTTCCTCTGGTTGGTGTCTGTTTGATTAGCGTCTATACCCCTCCCTGCCTGTTTGCCCCTGCTTTGGGGGTCTCCTCCTGGGTCCTGAGAAGCTTGCTCACTGCTCCAGCTGCCTGCACACACACACACACACACACTCACACACACACACTCACACACACACACACTCCTAGTTCCCAGGGGTGCAGTGTAGTACAGAACCCGGCACTGAAATGCCTGGGTTTGCAGCCCAACTCCACTCCTTTCTTACTGTGTGGCCCTCCCTTCTGGCCAATGCCCACCCCCAACCACCCTGCCCCGCTCAAGTCACCATATTTCCAAGGCACAGCTTCCTCCCGTTTAGCAAAGGGACAGCACAGGCAAAGTGCCTTAACGGGGGCTGAGAAGGGACTTCCCTGGTGGTCCAGTGGCTAAAACTCTAAAACTCTGTGCTCCCGATGCAGGGGGCACAGGTTCGATCCTTGATCGCAGACCTGCCACAACTAAGACCAATGTGGCCAAATAAATAAATACTTAAAAACCAAACCAAACCAGGGACTGAGAATCACCGGGCACCTCGCACGTGCAAGGCCCTCTCCCCAGCCCTCAAGCACCTTGTCTCATGATGTTCCCTCAAAGCTGCCAGGGAGACGTCTTCCCAAGGGCAGGGCAGCCCTAAAGGGAGGGAACCGGCACTGCAGGTACCGCAGGGAAGACCACAGAGCCACCCAGGAAAGTGCTCTTGCTGAAAACCTAACCTGAATCCAGCCAGGCCTCTGCGCGTAACGACCACTGGGGGAATGACAGGGCGCAGAAGAACACGTTAAACGCACACGAGGACGCACCCCGCAAATTCCAGACGCTGCGAATCTTCGCAGGACAGACCACCCAGTTCCTTCAACAAATACATTTCAGGGGGAAACGCAAGGGGGAAAATGTAGATTAAAATAAAGGTGTGACATGCAACCAAATGCAACATGTGGATTCTGGGCTGGGATTCGAACAGGGCAACTGTTTAAAAAAACAAAACACACACACACACACACACACAAACAACCTAAGGAACAACTGGGATGATTTGAACACTACTGGGTATCTGTTTGAGCAAACTCTGGGAGACAGTGAAGGACAGGGGAGCCTGGCACGCTGCTGTCCACGGGGTCGCAAAGAGTCGGACACGGCTGAGTGAGTAAGCAGCGACTGGCTCTCTGACGATAGCTGACATCGTTTTTTGGGTGTGATCATGGGATTTTGCTTACTATTAGAGTAACCTATTGAAGTATTGACGGCCGGAGCCGTGTGCCTGAGGTCTGGTCAACGTGGTCCGTGGTGGGGAAGGAGGGTCCACAGAGAGGCAGCAAGAGCGGCCCCGCAGGGGGATGAGGAGAGCTGCGTGTCTTTACGCCATTTTCTCCACTTTTGTGTTCTGGGGAATTTTTCATAATAGATGTTAAGAAAGAAAAAGGAGACAGTTTGTTTCAATTCATCCTCTAATGCTGCTGAGGCTCCATCAGCCCTGAAGGGAGGGCAGCAATCCCCAGACCTGGAGCCCACCGCAGTGACCCCCACCTGCTTCACCACTTCCCACGCGCCTGTGGCTCTCAGAGCATCCAGACAACACAATGGCCCGATGCAGTGGGCAGAATCGGAATCACGAGGCTCAGATGGGGCTCGTGACCTCAGGTCAGTCTGAAATCGAAGCCCTGCTGACCTAGGCCCTTGGAGGGTCTGCTGGGAGGGAGACACGAAGCTGTGTATAAAATGCAGGGTTATATGAATGGGGGTCGCTCCCTGCTTTCCTGCTCCTACTCACAGCTCATCCCATCCTAGCCATCCCAGGTTTCCAACCTTTCCCTGGGGAGGGGGGGTGCACCCGTCCCTCCCTGGAGATCACAAGGAGCCCTGGATAACATCGCTGTACAGACCGCTCCTGTAATCAGGATGCTCCCCGCACAGGAAGCCTAAAAGACAGGTTTTGAGCTGACAGCCAGGAAGAGAACCAGGCCAAATCTAGCCCACAGGTGTTTTGGTTGGCATGCAAAGTGTTTTTCAATTTTTGAGCCAACAGTAAAAGGTCAGGTGACTTCATATAAAAGTCCCCATTTCTGGCTGCTCCCGTAACTTGGGACAATCCAGCCACACCGGGTCTGTGTCCCCATGTGACAGGAGGCTGGGTGGGAGCTGACGGACACTTGTCCTTTGCAGCCGGGCCTTGTGCCCATGGGTTTGCCCCAGACCCCACTGGGCCTCCCATCACTCCCTGGCTCACAGGCCCCTCAGTAGCCGCCTTCAGTTTGAGAGAAAGGTGTGCTCAGGCCAAACCTCTGGGGCCCCTTTCCCTTCCTGCTATTATCCAATCACTGGTGCCCAGACATACAGCAGTCAGAGCGGGTCTTGACCCTTCAAAGCTCGCACCCCCCCCCCCAACCTCTGCCTTCAGACAAAAGACCAACTCCTTGGTATGAGCTCAGCTGGTATCTCTGGGGTCCTTTCTCACGATGCCCAGGGAGGCTCACACAGAAAGGCTGCAGTCCCCAGAGCTTCAAGCCATCCTCTCTCTGCCTGGCCCATGCTTCCCACTTTTAATCCACCCCTTTGCTTGGCACAGGGTCCCAGGGAATGGGGTTTGGGCCTCGGGTGCCACTCCAGGTACCTGGTGGCTCAGAGCAAGAACTGGCTAAAGGCCACATCCAGGTGACAAGGGTCTTGGCCATCACCTCCTCCAACTTCGGTCACGGTGCCGAGGGAGCTGGTGACCCAGTGAGGGACAGGAGTCAGGGACCCAGACTCAGTTTGAGCAAGCTTCGGGAGTTGGTGATGGACAGGGAGGCCTGGTGTGCTGCAGTCCATGGCGTCACAGAGAGTCAGACATGACTGTGCGACTGAACTGAACTGACCCAGACTCAGGTCAGGCCTTGCTGGAAAACCTTTCATCTCTCACTGAGTGGGTGGAGGTCACCTGGTCTGTCTTTTCTGATCTATATTTAGAGTCTGGGGAGTTCACGGATGGGGCGTGGCCTGGCCAGGCTCCTTAATCGTTTCCCTGACCTGATGTCACCATTCCTGGCTGCCTGGGTCCTGGGGTGGCCCTCTGTGGGCAGGTGAGCATGCACCTTGGCAGGAGGTGACACACCTGGGCTGAGTGTGGGAGCTGTTGGCACAGCGGGCCACCTCCTCCGCCTCTGGTTCCTGGGAACTTCCAGGGACGGCCTCCTCCTCGGGGCAACAAGGAGTCCCCAGGGGCTGGAGGCCAAGCTCAGAGATGGTCAGGAGGCAGGACATGAAGCTTCCAAACAACCAGGAGACCATCCGGGGTGGAGGGGTTTGACATCATTACCCCAAATCTCTGACCTCACAGGGCGTTGCTGTCCCAGCGTGAGCAGGACAAGATGAGTCAATGCCCGGATCTGTGGCAACGGCCCAGGACTTGGATTCCAGCATTCTGGACCAGCCATGAGTTGGCTCCCCATCCTCCCCTGGAGAGGGGTGGGTACGGCCCCCCGACTCTGACTTTCAGGATGCTGGGGGTGGGGGGCACTCAAGACGAGCACACATGATGTCCAGGGTCTTACAGGGTAAGACCAAGGACCACTCTGCTAACTGTCCTCCACTTCCAGAGCGCTCAGGGCCCAACACCCCTAAAGGCCACCTGTCCAACAGGTGCTGGGCGCAAGGTGGGGGTGCAGGAGAGGAGGGAGGAAGAGAAACAGAAGGGGGAGGGACTCCCGTGGTTAAGACTCCTGGATCCCAATGCAGGGGGCATGGGTTTGACTCCTGGTCGGGGAACTAAGATCCTGCATGCTGCATGGGGTGGCAGGGAAAAGGAGAGGACATAAACAGGAGGAAATGGCCACTGAGACTTGCAACTGAGCCCGACACATGAGAACAGAGAGAGATCAGAGAGGCAGGGTCTCGTCCCTCGAAAAGCCCACAATGACCGGCAGACTGCTGCACCCAGGGTGGAGGAGGGGGCCTGCAGGCTTGGGAAACTCTCTTAAAATGCAGAGCCCAGGTCTGTATTTGGGTCCCTGCTCTGCACCTTCCTAGCTTCAGTTCCCTCTCCCAGAGCCTCAGTTTCTCCATCAGGAGGATGGAGGTAATAGTAAGAATAGTAATACCACTACCACTTGACTCTCAGGGGAGCAGAAGATAAAACAGTGCACAGAAGCTTTGTAATCTAAGAAGAATTACTCGAACAGGAGCCGCTAAGACAATCCCCAGCCACGCCACCCCGCCCAGGCGGGAGCAGGGAGACAGGCGGCCAGCCGGGTGGGCATACACGGGTACCAGTGGCAAGCAAGCCTCTTCCCCACCCTGCCCCCCACCAGCCGCTTCACTCACATCCATATTGGGAGATGGAGCCTCTCCAGGCAATTTCCAGCCAAACTCCTTCAACCAGTTCTGATGGGAGGGGAGGAAGTCGAGGGCGCCGGCCACAACCTAGAAGCACCTGTTGCCCTGGAAACTCACCTCAGTGGCGGGTGCCGGCAGAGGTGTCTTTGGCCAAGATGTGGGGCTCTGGAGGGCAGCGTGGCGGGCGATGGCCCACCTTCTGGCAGTCACCACAGAGACACAGGCGAGGAACACCCAGCCCTTCCTGCCCCTGGGCTCGGCGGGCCTGGCTTGCGGGGCCATCACAGGGAGGCAGGTGGGCCTGGGATGGGCTCCCGGGGAGGCCCTCTGCCAGTCTGCCTGCCCGTCCGCTGGCCCCAGTGGAGTTAGGCTCCCGAGTACCTAGGCCTGGCATTACCCGCGTGGCTGTCATACCTGCTCCTGTGACAAGCAGGGCCAGGAATTCCTGCTCCTACCAGGCTGAGGGCCAGCCAAGGGCGGATGGACTGTCCCAAGCCCGGCCAGTAGTTCCAGCTCAGATCTGCTGTCTTGCGGGGAGGGCCCAGCTGTGTCCCCAACACCCTGAGGCCCTGTCCTCACTTCCCCTGCTTGGGAGAAAAAAATCACCACCCAGGGACAAGTCACAGAGATCAAGACAGCTCAGCCAGTGCAGCCACCAGCCAGGAGTGAGTCCAGCTGGGTGCTGTGAGACCTGAACCCCTCTGTTTCCTCTTAAGCCACTGTCTCATTTTGGAAGCCTTCCCCATCACTCAGCCCTCAGAACTCCTCCACGTCTGCCACCTAGACATGGGATTTAATTTTAAATGGCCGGGACCAATCTAGGGTTAGCAACTGTTTATTTTGCCAAGTAGGGTAGTTAAAAAAAAACCAAAAAACTGTCGCCATCATCATTATCATCATTTCAGAAAAGATCCCCCAAAAGTAACTAAGAGGGCATACGATCAAAAAAGAACAGGCAGTCACTAAATGAATATATTTGGCTTTAAGGCAAACTCATGACCTTGTCTCCATTTCTCTCATTTTGCCACAGACCAGACACTGAAACCTATGAGTTGAGTCCAACATACCCATTTGACAAATGGAAAAACTGAGGCCGCAGGGAGCAGGGACTTGCCCAAGATGTCATAGGGAGAGTCCGGGTCCTATGTCTGTGCACACCTCTGCAGAGCCCACATATGTACCTTCCCTGCCTCAGCGTTCAGAGCCCAGATCCCCACAGCTAAAGATACCAGTGTGACCCAAAGGCTGGGCTGCCTCCTTACCCTTCTCGGGCCCTGGTGGGTGGCCGGCTGGGCACACAGGATCGCGGGGGCCGAGAGGAGAGGGGGGTGGACCGGGGCTCCGGAGCCAGCCCACAGGCACATCAGGCCCCCAGTTCCTGGAGGAGAGGCAGGGGCCCAGACTGCCTGCCTGGCGCCAAGCCCTGCCTCTCTAAGCTAGCTAGCATTTCACATCCTCTTCCGGTGGCTTTGGGGGCGCAGGGGACCCAGCAGAGGAGGCCGCTCAGAGCCGGGGAACCGAGACCTAGTTCCTGCCCCCATCTGACACTGCCTTCCTCTGGGACAGGCACGTTCCTCTTCTCTCTGAGCCTCACTGTTTTTGATCCGTTATGGGAGGGGGTGTGGTATACAGAGGTTTTCAAATTACAGTTTCACATACCCCAACCACACCGTTGGAGCAGGAGAATTTCTTTCATGGAAGGACGCCCTGGACGGGGGAGCTCTGCAGCAGGGGTTCTCTAGGGCAGAGGTCCCCAACTTTTTGGTGCAAGGGACCGATTTCATGGAAGACAGTTTGTCCACGGACTGGGGGTGAGGGGTACGGTTTGGGGATGATTCAAGCATGTTGCATTTACTGTGCACTTTATTTCTAACCTGAGGCCGCCGCTGATCTGACAGGAGGTACTAGTCCACAGCCCGGAGGCTGGGGACCCCTGCTCTAGGGGATGTGGGTGGGCATCTGGAGGTGGGTGGGCTAAGGGGCAGGGGGTTTCAGGTAGACCCTGAGGCTGCAGCCTTCCTGCCCCCCCCCAACACCCTCCCTCAAGCCTGCACCCAGTACGTGTCTCCCACACTAAAACTCCTCCAAAGGCTTCTGTCCAACCCACAAAAGAATTCAGAGTCCTCGCTGTACCCACCTCCAGACTCCTCTGAGTCAGCCCCAAGCTCACCTCCCCTTGGACCCCCTGCTCCTTCTCCCCAGCCACCTTGGCCCTTCTGCTCACAGAGACACTTAATCTGGACCTTTGAGAAACAGCAGAGGTGACCGGGCTCTCTGTTAGCAGCTCTGGGACTCTGGGCCAGCGACTTGGCGGCCTTGGTTTCCTCATCTGTCAAATGAGCACAAGGACACTGCCGGATTCGACAAGAACTCAGCACAGGCCTGGTTTCTGGGCAACACTCTGATCGTTTCCCATGGTCATGCGCCTGCCCCGGGGCCTGACACTCAACACACACTCCGTGGATGTTGGCGGAGATTAGTCCTGCACTGGGGGTACCATGGCCTGGCTCTGCCTCCAAGAGCAAGCTCCAGAGGACACTCTGAGGCCTGTTGGGTGCTCAGCATGCAGCCCTACAACCGGGTCCCAGGGGATAACTTGGAAACGTTTGTCTAAAAGCAGCAAGCATGCACTGGGCACCGCAAGGCAGCCCTGGTCCCACAGAGGTGAGGCCAAGAGGGCTGGCAGACATGGTCTGATCTACCTTCCTGAGGACAGGCTGGCATAGCAGGGCTCCCCTGAGTGCTCAATCTTGTTGGGGAGAAGCCCCGGGCAGGCCCCAGCAGGACCTGGGTGAGGTGGGGGACAGCCCTGGGTGGGGGGCAGGGCCCTGGGAGGACCCCACCCTTGGCCTCTCTCTGCCATGTTGCCAGTTGACTGGTCGTATGACCTCGGGCATCCCTTGATGTGGTTTGCCTGCCCTGGACATGGACCAGTGAGCTCTCCCCAGCCTTTGGAACAGTGGGTGAAAAAGGAGACCCGGGCCCAGTGCCCGTGGCAGGGATCAGTGGGCAGTGTGGGGACCAACAAGCCTTTCCAATTGTGTGGACACATTTGAGGGTGAGGGGGGGAGCGTCCAGAGGCCCTTGAGGAAGCGAGGGTGGGGTTACAGGAACCAACAGGGAACAGGCTGCCCAGTGAGGTATGCCTGTGTGTTCATGCCTTAGATTCGACAGGCATTTATTGAGTGTTTTCCCTGGTACCAAGCTCCGTGCCAATTGGCACGTCTACCGCCCATGGCTCCTGAGCGCTCTTCTCCAATGACCCCAACCTTCTGCACAGGTCAACCTGGCCTCGGAGCCATTTAGGCCATTCCTCTGCAAGCTAGGCCAGGCCCAGGCAGGGCTGCCGCAGAGCAGTGGGCCCCGAGCCGCTCGGAAGGCCGAGGGCCTGAGTCACAGGCTAGGGGGCAGGACAGGACCAGCTGCAGGCAAGAAAGGCCGGAGCCCCGAAGAGGCGGGGCCTGGTGCAGGGCGGGGCGTGGGGCGGGGCCCGCCCACCCCACCTCCCACCGGCGTTGCGGGACGGCAGAGGCGCCTTTGTTCCCTGCCGGCCTTGTGTCACCACATGGCCCATCCCATCACTGTCACAGCCTGGAACGGAGACGGGACATGGACGGCCAGGGCTCTGGGGCTGGGACGGTTAGGGGCGTTCCACTTGCAACACCGGCCGCCCGCCCAACACTTTCCTCCACCTCCATCCCCGTGCCCCTACAGTGCATGGAGCTCCGGGTGGGCGCGGCTTCGGGGGACATTCACACCAGCCCTGAGATGCTAACCTGCCTCCCACACTTGTCCCAGGACACCTTGGGCATGTGACCTGCCGTTAGCGCTCTGCCCACGATGCAGGTGGCCCCAGAATAAGGCACGTGGCCAGCCACACACGGAGCTCAGATCGACAAAACCCCACTGGTGGACACGCGTGTACGCACAGACGTGAGCGCTGAATTCCGCTCTTGGGGGGGGGGGGCAGGGATTCCAGGGTGGAGGGAGAGGGTCCTGCTGCCTCCTGCATCTGGGCATCCCCTCCAGGCTCAGGGCGGGGGTGGGGGCGGGGTGCAGGCCCCGTGTGAAACGCACTGTTTATAAACACTGCTGGGCTGTCGCTAGGCGCGCTGTGACTCAGAGCCAGAGTGGTGACTCCTCTTCAGGCTGTTTGCTCAGCACAACATCCTGTCCAGGAAGCAGCCAGCAGAGGCCCAGGGCCAGGTTTTCACTCCTCTTTCCTGCAGGCTCGACTTGACTCCGGGTCCTGCTGGGGGTTGGGGGGCAGCCCCGGTTCTCCTCCCTCTCGTTTCTGGGAACCCGAGGCACATCATCAAGTCACTCAACAGACGGTCACCACCGGCCTGGCTCTGCAAGGTAGGGGTGACGCTGCAGCCATGCACGCCACTGACTCAGCCCCCCAAACCGGGAAAGGGGCTGTGGTCTGGGGCGGGGGTTCCCTCCAAGGCAAACGCCCACATTTAGAAGCCTCGCAGGCAGAAGCAGCTACTGACGTCCCCCCAGTCCCAGCCCAAACCCCAGAACCCAGCTTGGCCCTGTCCCTGGTGCTCCTCAGTGGGACAAAGCACCTTTGCACTCAGCATTTGTGAAACAGATGAAGCCACTGTAATTATACTCTGTTGTAAAACTGAGACAGTTGAGGCCTAGAGAAGGCAAACAAGTTGCCTGAGACTACACAGTGGGTCAGTGCCATGCCCAGGGCTATGCCTGGGCCTGTCAGGTCCCCAGGGCAGCCTGCTTTCCTCTGTTCAGTTCTGGGTTAAAGTGGATTTGTTCCTGGCAGCACAAGTCCAGCTTGGCGCTGCTGGGTCCCTGTCAGCAGGGAGGATGGTTGGTCCCTTGTATGACGTCCAGCTTCATGTCCTTCTCTGCCTCCCCCACATCCAACTTCTAAGCCGGAGTCAGGGGTCCACCCCGCCTCCCCCTCATCTCTGCTGTTCACTGATGTGCCAGTGTGGGTATCGTTTAACAGTCACAATGTATGAGGCAGGTTTGCAGGTGAGCAGCTTGGGGCCAGAAGCTCAGAGACAGCTGCAGACTCACCCAAAGCCACACAGCAGGCTGGCTTTTGAGGCTGGTGTTCCCAAACTGCTCCCAGCTTTTTCTAAGAGCTGAGGATGATTCTGCTCTTATTTCCACTGGCAGGGGTTCCTCTTTAGAGGAGGACCATCAGGGGCCAGAGCCTCAGAGTGACTTGTATGAAAGGTCACATGCCTTAACGGGGAGGCTCTGTCCCCTCTTCCAGGCTGGGGAGAAGTAAGGGCCTGTCAGAAAGGCAGAGCCCTAGGAAGAAAGGCAGAGGAAAGTGAAAGTCGCTCAGTCCGACTCTGGGACTCCATGAACTACACAGTCCATGGGATTCTCCAGGCCAGAATACTGGAGTGAGTAGCCTATCCCTTCAGCAGATCTTCCTGACCCAGGAATTGAACCGGGGTCTCCCGTTTCCTGTATTGCAGGCAGATTCTTTACCAGCTGAGCCAACAGGACCGCAGAGGGGGCAGTGCTTATTTTGGCAGCTGAGGCTTGGCCCCGCCCCAGGCGGGACAGTAACCCCGCGGTCGGCTGCTCTGATTACTGATTCACCCGCTGCAGGGCTCCCCTGCTCCGGCTGCCCATCCGCTGGCCCACTGAGTCACACAAGTTGCCAAGAAGCCAAGAATCTGAGAATCCGGGCCTTGCCCCAGCCGCTCCCACTGGCTTCGTGCCCAGCAGGATCTAGCTGGGGCTCTTCGCTAGTGGCTCAGATGGTAAAGAACCCACCTGCCAATGCAGGAGACTGGGGTTTAATCCCGGGCTTGGGAAGATCCCCTGCAGAAGGGAATGGCAACGCACTCCAGTATTCTTGCCTGGAGAATCCCATGGGCAGAGGAGCCTGAAGGTTAACGTCCATGGGGTTGCAGAGTCGGACACGACCTAGTGACTGAACGATGGGACTGGAGAGCTGCAACTCTGAATAAGGAGGAGCTAAGAAAGTAACATTAATAAAATGTCAATAAAAGAACCATCCACTGTGGGATTGGTTTGTGTCCCCCAACTCAGTTGGGCTCTAGCTCAATCTGCCCTGTTCGCCCCTCATGCCCAAGTGGCTGGAATGATGCCTGGCCCAGTCGATCAGTAGATGGATGACTATGTCACTCACACACGCACGCATACACCATCACAGGAGCACAAAAGATACTGGTGTTCTGAGCATTTTTTAGTTCTTTCCTCTCTTAAAAATGGGAATGGGAGTGAGCTCCTTGAGAGCAGGGAGTCTGTTCCCCTGACACATTGATGCCTAGAACGGTCCCCTGGCACACTGTGGGCTCTCAACAAACACTCCCTGGTCCAGGTGGCTCCTCCAGCTTCCAAGTTCCAGGACTTGAAAATATTCAACAGTTCGGGGCCACCTACTTTGTTCTGGGAAGATGACCAGGAAAGCTTCCTGGAGGAGGCAGCAAGGCAGGAGAGGCACATGATGGACGGTAAAGCAGAAGGGCAAGTCCCTGTCTGCCAACCTGTTACTAAAATGTTTTCCAGAGAACACAGCTGGGAGCGGAGATGGGAGGCAGGGCCGGTCAGAGGAGTCAGAGCAGCAGGTCAGCCAGGTTTTCCGGGAAACAGGGGCCTGGAGGTTCCCAGAAGCCCGCCTGCCTGGGGATATCGGTTGGGGGAGGTGGGCAGTCAGTTCAGCTCTGGTTCAATCCGGAGATTTTTTCCTCGTTCCTGAATTCCCTGCTCAGTAATGATTCTTGGGGAATGGAACTCTGCTCACTGGCTACAAAGAGTTTGCTTTGCAGTGGTCTGGCCATGAAGAAGCCCCTTCCCGAAGGGAAGCCAAGCCTGTGGGGCAGGAAGCCGAGCCCACAGTCAAGCCCCTGTGCCCAGCTCAGCCTGGTCACTTGGGAGCTTCAGGGCCAGGGGAGGCAGGACAAACGGGCTCTTGTGGTGAGAAGGCTGCCTGCCGTGCCAGGGACACTGAGTGCCCGGTGCCACCACCCACCCCGCCACCCGCCTGCGGGGGGCCAGGGCTGCCCTTTCAGAGGGGACCTCTTAAGCTGTCCCGGCCTCTGGAAAGGACCTGGAGCTCCAGATGGCTGCCAGGTGGTGGTGGGGGGTGCCCGCTGCCCTCTTTCCCACACTTCTTCTCCAGCAATGGAGTTCCTGCAGGCCGTGGGGGTGGCAGGGTGAAGACGCCTTGGGTTTCCAGGTTCTGGGGCTGAGCTGCACAGCCTCTGTCCCACCCTCCTGCCACCCACTGTCCCTCTGCCCAGCCCTGGACTTTGCTCCTTCCCTGGTATCTCCCACAGAAGGCAAGACGCCAGGGCCTTCCCTCTCGACCTCCGCCTGCTCATACCTGGGACTGGCGAGAGGGCATCAAGGCACCAGGTGGCCTCCCCTGCCGGGGGAGTCTCCACGAGCTGGACAGGTCTCCGTGCGACTGCCGGGCGAGAGCACACCAGCATGTGCCAGGTGTGCGCCGAGCACCTTAGAGCCCTGTGAGCTGGTGAGCTTGCCTGCCCGTTCAAAGATGAGAGGCCGGGGGGTCTGGCATGAACACTCAGGCCTCCTCACGGCCAAGGCTCGGGCCTGGTGCCTTGAACAAGCAAGATGCCCGCATGCGTGTGCACACGCTTTCTCAATGCGCGCTCTCCCTTCCCCAGGCACCTGCCATGTGTCTGCACATGTCCTTTCACACATGTGCTCGCTCAACTACCGCCGGGTTGACACATGGTCACATATTCACTCAGAGGCCGGGGAGGCTCCCAAGGTACACAGGTGTAAGACGGCACACCCAGGCCCACGACCCCCGCCCTACTGGCAGACGCCGCCACCTCGTGCCCCCAGGCCTGGAAAGCATACTTCCTCAGGGACGCTCCAAGCCCACTCCTGGCACGGTGAGTGAGAGGGGAATGAGGCCTGACCCTGTGCAGGGATTTCCTGGACCCAACGGGCTGCGGAGGAAACTGCTCTTGAAATCCTGGAGCACTGCCATCATCTGCTGCCAGTCCAGCCCTTCCACACCCGGCACTGCCCACCTGCCAGCTCCCGAGCCAGCCAGGACCTCAGGCCAGGTGGACTGCCTCGCCCTTGAACTTCAACTCCCAGTAACTAGAAGATCAAAGGGCAACCTCCTGGTCAGTATACCTTATGATAGGGTGGGGTGGTGGAGTGCTGGAGGTCAGAGGCCTGGAACACCAGCCTCAGGGAGGAAGGCCATCTCACCATATGGCCTGGGCAACTGTCTCAACTTCTCGGGCCCCCTGTTTCCCCACAGGGGTGAATTCAAGTTGGGGACCTGCCTCCAGCTCCTCGAGGGCAGTCACGGCTTGTCCACACAGCCAATGGACCACCTGGCCACCTGCCTTCCTGGAGGGGAAAAGACATCTCCTGCCACCTATGGGCTTCCCAGGTGGTGCTAGCGGTAAAGAACCCACCTGCCAATGCAGGAGACATAAGAGATGCGGGTTCGATCCCTGGGTTGGGAAGATCTCCTGGATGAAGAAATGGCAACCCACTCCAGTATTCTTGCCTGGGGAATCCCATGGACAGAGGAGTTGGTGGGCTATAGTCCCCAAGTTCACAAAGAGTCAAACACGACAGAAGCGAGTGAACACGCACATGCACGGCACCTGTATAGGGCTTGCTTGTGCCTGGGCCAGACGCTTCACACACTCTGACTTCCAGGAGTCCACAAGGTGAGACTGCCAAGACACCGAAGAGTGCAGGGACCCACCTGCCTGGATGCTGCAAACCCTAGCCAGTCTCCCTGGTTCTTGCCTCCTCTTGGAGGACGCAGCAAGGCAGGAGAGGCGCATGAGGGATGGTCAAAGCAGAAGGGCAAGGCCCCGTCTGCCAACCTGTCCCTAAAATGCTTTCCAGAGAACGCAGTTGGGAGCGGAGACAGGAGGCAGGGCCAGTCAGGGGAGTTGGAGCAGCGGGTCAGCCAGGTTTTCCGGCAAACAGGGGCCTGGAGGTTCCTAGAAGCCCGCCTGCCTGGGGACGTTGCTCAGGGAAGGCAGCCTTCCAGGGCCTGAGTTTCCCCAACCCAGACTTCTCTCTCCCTTCTGACCTCTAGACAGCCTCACCTCCCAATGCCCTGGGGAGTCAGGGCCTCCCTGATAGATGGCGAGGGGGATGGTCCGGGCTGGGCTCCCCCACCCTTTGCCACAGCCCACACAGATGGGAGTGGACCCCGGCAAGAATCTCTCTGGAATGGAGTCAGGCGCAGGCAGCCCTGGGGCTTAAAGAGCGTCCTCTGCCCCTCCCCTCCACCACATTCTCACTCTCAGTTCTGAGCTGGACAGTTACTGGGAAAGGGCCTCCTGGGACAAGACCGGTGATCAGGGGAGACTCCCAAGAGGGGAGGAGGTGGATGGGGGGGGGGGCGGTTCCTGGGCTCAGGGCCACTCACTGGCCAGGCCAGACGACTGCCCCTCCCCATCCCAGCTCCAAACAGTCAGGTGGGCACATCTGGACTGACCGGTGGTACCAGAAGAGGCCCTGTGCCTTCTCCAAGCCAACCGGTTCTGGATCCCCAAGCCAGAAAGTGGGAGAGGATCTGGGGTGCCCCCAGACCCCGGGGTGGGACCCTCCGCCTCTTACCCTGAGGGGGCAGTGGGGCGGGGTGAGTAGGAGAGCCCAGCGGCTTCAATTCGGTAAACGGCGCTCCCGCCCGGGGGCAAAACCCAGGAGGTGGCAGCGTCCCCGCCCTGTGGTTCCCTCCTGCCCCTCCTCCCGGGCCGCCCGCTGGGCCGTGGCTCACCTCATCCGCCCGCGCGCCCGGCGGCGGCGGGACCACCAGCATGAACCCGGGCAGAGGAGCGCCGCCCGCTCTCGCCGCCAGGCCGGCCGCGCCCCCGCGCCCCGCTCCGGGCACAGCCGCCGGCGCCCCGGACCCGGGCCATTGTCTGCGCCGCCCTCGCCCCGCCCCCTCCCCCCGCGGCGCTCCACAGGGCCGGGGGTGGGGCTGGGCAGTCAAGGCCAGGGTGGTCAGGACCCCCTACCCCGCGTATAGCCCGCACGCCCAGCGCATTACCGGGTACCACCGGAGCCTCCCCCAACTCCGGCGGTGGGCACGCCCCCTCCGCCTTTGACAGGTGCAGCCAGGGGGGCACAGATGGTGATGGCTTGAGGTCACTTAGAGAGTGCATGGACCCGCTCAGACTAGGATGCTGGCTCCCTGAGGGCATCCAGAAACCCCTGTGTGTATGGGGGTGGGGGGCGGTCACCAGCAGTCCCATCCCTCACTGCCCTCCCCAGAGAATGTCTGAGGGGCTCACACCCTGCCCAGCTCCCAAATCCAACCCCTGGGTGGCCTGGCCCCAACCAGGCTCCCTCCATTCCAACATGCCCTTCTCTCCTGGGGTCAGGGGCTCCATCCCGGCCAGACACGGCCCTTATCCATGGGCTTGGCTCCGTTGGACACAGGATCAGCTCCCACAAAGTAAAGCGGCCCATGGGAGGCCCACAGGGCCGGATTGTCTTCCCTCCCCACGGCACCCCCGTGTCCTCACACCAGGGATTAGTGCCGGGTCCAGGCCACTCGAGGCTAAGCCCTGAGCTGGGGTACAGACACAGGTGTCCGTCTCCAAAGCCAGTGGCCTTCCCCACAAGGCCGCCTGCCTCCCCTTGAGCATGGAGATGGATGCAGGTGGGCAGAGGAAGAAGAAACGGTGGCTGGCCTGGTCCTGGCCCCCCCACCCCCACCCCAGGGCCCCATAAGTGGCACCATTGACGCACTGAATGGTGAACACAGAGATACAAGGGTAGATGGGGCTACAGATGGGGAAACTGAGGCTAGCAAGAAGGGGCATGCCAGGGTCACACAGCCAGTCTCAAAACTGGCCCAGAACCAAAATCCCCTATTCCAGAGGCTCCACCTACTGCCCCCCTCCATCCACAGCCTGCCTGGCCATCCTGCTCCAGGCTAGCTTGCTCATGGTTTCAGGTTGCAAGGGGTACAAAGCATAAGGCGCCGTGCTCTCCCCAGCTCTGGCTGATGCCTGGCTCCATCCACTGTGCCCTCTGACCCTGCATTTTATGACATTCTGCTACCATCAGCTGTCACACAGGTTTTCAGGAAATGGACGTTGCTAGGGGCCAGGCCTGATGCCAGATGGCTGGCTGGCAGGCTGGGGTGATGGGGAGTGGGGGAGAAGGCTAGGGTTTCCCTCAGGAAAGCTCAGAGGGTGAAGCTGCTGGGTGGAAGTAGAGGGTGGTGTGGGTCAGCCACAAAGAGTAGCTAAGGTGTACACACAGTCCATGGGAAAGCCCCGGCCCTGAGCCTTCCTGCAGGCAAGTATTTTGGGGACCTGCAGTTGCCAAGCGACTGCTCCAGGTTGCCATGGGAACTCTTTCTCCCGGGGCTTATCATTTTTAGGGGGATGCCCTCTTATCTCCACCTCCCTCTCCCTGGCTTGGCTGCCCCAGGAGGACTCATCAAGTTCCCCAAACCTCATTCGCCCCCTGCCCAGGGAGACCTCCCAGCCATGACCCTAGGAGAAGATTTTTTGAGGTTCAAAAACCCAGAATCCTGAGAAAATGCAGAGCACAGAGTCCAAGGCCTTCATTATAGTGGGGAGAGGGCGAAAGGGGTTCATTAGCTCTGTTTATGTCTCTGCTCCGGCTGTTAACCACCACCTTGGGGCCGGCCCTGCCCTGACCGTTGGGAGCCCACTGTAATTGGAAGGAATTTGGCCCCAGCACCCACACCCAGCCCCTCCCAGGCTTGTCTGCACACAGAGACGTGCCCCTACCAGCCCTGCCGCCAGCTGGCTGTGGGAGCCCCCTTGGACTTCCAGGGCCTCAGTTTCCCCAACCATCAGTGGCTACGGCAGACGAGCCATCCTGCAGATAGAACGAGACGTTGTGGCCAAAGCGTGGGCAGAGGGAAAGTGCCACGGGCTGGCTGTCGTTAGCAGGCACGCGCCCTGCGACGGATGGAGGTGTGGGGTCACTCCACGGAGGGTTGGCCTCATGGCTGGTGTGCCCCTGACGGCAGAGTGGCCAGCAGAGCCAGGTCCCCAGGCTCCCGGCCCAGAGCCTTCCCCATGGATTTATCACTTGCCCTGTCCCCTGTCCCTGCGTTCTTCCTCTACAGGGTGTTATCCCCTTGGATGGAAGCCAAGGTGCTCCGTGCAGGCCAATTGCTCAGCTCTGAGTCTCCATGGATAAGGATCTGCTGTGTGAACCAGTCAGTGACCCACCGCCAAGGGCTGTTGGCCCCGGCCTCGTAAGATTCAGAAGCACCCGAGAGCCGCGGTAAGAGATGGCTTACATTTCCCAGGCCAGGGCCACGCGGGGCACTTTGCTGCATCTCACTGATGCCCGGCGATGCCCACTCTCCCTCGGGGAGCCCAGAGCCCCTGCTTCGCAGCTCCAAAGGGAACGCCCAGCTTTGTACAACAGGGCAGAACCCCCCCCAGGTGGGCAGCAGGAAAATCAACGCAGCATCGCCTCTTCTTTGGGCAGGGTCTCTGGGGAAGGGGCTTCTCCAGCCGCCACCTGCATGCCCATCCATCTCCGTGGTTGCCTTCAGGGTCCCTCTCCTCCCGCCCCCTCCACATCTGGGACACACGGTCCCTGGCCCTGCAGTAATGGGAGAACTGTCTGGAAACCGCCAGGGTAATCATAGCTGCAGGGGCCCCTGCGAGCAGCTGAGAACAGCCGGCTCGGCTTGCAGGTAAAGCAGGAAAAATGCAGAACTGACAACCCACGTGGGTCTGACCCGGGCCAGGCTCACTGGCTGCCCATCCAGGTCACCACCCAGTCACTCCCCTGCGGCCCCGCCCTGTTTGGTTTCCTCCACCGTGCGTCACCCCTGAAATGACTGCGGGCCTGGTCTGTTTACAATTTTGAGCGTCTCCTCGCAACTACAAGGTGAGACCTTTGTCTCTGTCATGTGGCCACTGAGGGTGGCCACCAGCAGGGCACGGTGCCACCTGCTGGTGCTGTGCCAGGACACCCCCAAGCCAGGGAGCTGGGCTGTCCCTGACCGGGCACCCCCAGGCTCCACTCACACCCCACAGCCCTGTGCCAGGGGCCACATCCTAGAGACCTGATCAGACCCAAACGCTCCCCCAGCCCTGCGGACATGTGGGAACCTGGCCTTCGGGGGTAGGATCACTCCAATGCCCTTGTCCTGTGTTCCCACAACATATAAGTTGGAGTCCTAACCTCATGCACCTGTGAATAAGACCTGATGTGGAAATAGGATTTTTTAGAAGCACTTAAAAAAATTTTTTTTTAATTGGAGTATAGTTGATTTACAATTTTGTGTTAGTTTCTACTTACTGTACAGCAAAGTGACAATTTATATTGATACATATACACATATTCAGGCTTCCCCAGCGGCTCCGTGGTAAAGAATCCGCCTGCAACGCAGGAGACTGCGGTTTGGTCCCTGGGTCAGGAAGATCCCCTGGGGAGGGCATGGCAACCCACTCCAGTTTTCTTGCCTGGAGAACCCCATGGACAGAGGAGCCTGGCTGGCTATGTAGTTCCTGGCATCACAAAGCATCAGACATGACTGAAGGGACTTGCCACACGTATACATACATTCGCTCTTTTTTAGATTCTTTTCCTGTACAGGCCGTTACAGAGCACTGAGTGGAGGTCCCTGTGCTATGCAGTGGGTTCTTATTAATGACCTACCTTATGTATGGTTGTGTGTATATGTCAACCCTAGTCTCCCAAGTTATCCCTCCCGCCGCCTCCACCCTTGGTAACCGTAAGTTTGTCTTCTACATTGGTGATTCTGTTTGTGTTTTGTAAATAAGTTCATTTGTACCATTTCTTTTTTAAGATTTCCCATATAAGTGATATAGGGCCTTTGCAGATGTGATCAAAATGAGGTCATTCAGGAGTGGGCAGAGCCCTAATCAAATGGCCAGTGTCCTTATAAGAAGACAAGACTGAAGACTGGACACAAACACACCGAGGAGGCCAAGTGAGGACAGAAGCGGACTTTGGAGCGGTGTGCTTACAAGGCGAGGAACATTAAGGATTGCTGACAACCACCAGAGGCTGGCAGAGGCGAGGAAGGATCCCCCTTCTAGAGGCTTCAGAGGGCCTGGTGCTGCCGACACCTTGATTTTGGACTTCTGGCTTCCTGAACCAAGAGACTATAAATCTCTGTTGATTTGAACCACATGGTTTATGGTACTTTGTTACCGCAGCCACAGTAAACGAATACACCTGGCTCCTGGGGCCAAGCCATCTCTCCGCTACCCCGGCCAAGTACAGCCAGGGCACTCAACAGACGCCAGACCCAGGCATCACCCTCACATACAGCATCACATTCCCCTCCTCAAATCACCCCTGAACACAGGGCATCTCCTTCCAGAATGAATACCTCTCTGCACATCCACTGCCTCGGTGAATCCCACCAATAACCCATGAATGGTTTCACAGACGGACCCACCCCGGCTGAGACCCCAGCCCAGCCCCCTGGTCCCAGACACCGTGAGATGGTCGATGTGTGTCCCTGTAAGCACCCAGGGAGGGGGATTCTGTCACATGGCACAGACCGCAGGATACCCTTCCACCTCTCGCCCTGCCCTCCTCTCTGCCCTCCGCCCACAGCTCTCAGCCACGCTGGCCCCTGTCTCACTTCCTCTCCGGCCAGCATGTCTTCTGTCTCCAAGTCTCTGCATCTCTGACCTTCCAGACTCCTCACAGAGTGCGCAAGGCTGGCGCCTCTTGTCCTTCTGGTCAAGGCATCAGTGTCACCATGGTGGCCTTTTAGACACCACCCCCCACAGGGGTTCTTGACCCTCCTTCTGGGACCCTGACTCATTTCCCAGGAGCACACGCTGTTCTCTCGCCCATGGATTCACTTTCCTGCTTTTTGTCCATCTGCCCTCTGAGCCGTAAGCTCCTGGGTGAATGCCCGGGGCACAGTCGCTGAATCTACAGAGGATCTCAGAGCCCCCTCCTGCCTCTGGGCCGCTCATATTGCGGACGTGGAGTCTAGTAATAAAAGCTGCCTGTTGGGTGGGAGGCAGCCGGACTCCCCGGGGTCCCTTCCCTGCGCCAGTCGCCACCACTGAGCACTGTGGGCACAGCCCGCCCCCTCGTGATCAGCCCCAGCACTGCAGACCCAGACAGGGAAAAACCAGAAAACAAAACACACACCTTTGTTTGGGTGTAGTCAAGGCAGCGGCTCTCTCTCCCTCACAGGGGCAAAGGAGCCGGACCGGCTGGCTCCAGGGGCGTTGTGCAGGACCTCAGAAGCTGCCCTTGTCTCCCTGTTTCTCTCCACTGTCCTGGTGCCCAGGTCCCTCCGGATGCCTCCTCATTCCAGCCGGGGGTAACTAACTCCACCCCCTTCCAAATGAGGAATCCCAGGTGCCAACAGAGATGGCACTTTGCCCCTGGAAGAGTGATCCAGGGCTTTGCCTCCTTCTGCACCACCCAGGTCCCCAGCCCTCCAGGCTGCCACGTGTTCAGAAGGACCTGAAGGGAACAGATAGTATTTTCCAAGGACTCGGAGCACAGTGGGTCATGGATGGAGAACCAAGGCCAACAGACTCTTCTACAAGCTGTAGAACCCTCGAGATCACCCCAGCCATGCACCCTAAATTACAGCGGAGTAAACCGAGGACTTCTCTCCCGTAGCTCCCTCTCCACTAGGGGCGAACCTCATCGTGGCTCCAGGTGCCCAGAGCAGTGGATGCAGGACCCCAGAAACTGTCCTCTCCAGGCTGCTCTGGGGATGCTCCCTGCCCAGGTCGACTCCCAGGAACCTGCCCACCTGCCCCTGCCATCTCTGTCCTTCAGCCTGGGGCCCTGAGCCTGTTGCCAGGAGACCGGATGGTCCTGACCCCTGGTGGAGCTGCTTCCTACAGCTTTCTTCTTTCCCCCTTGTCATCTCCGTGTCCACTGCTCCCCTGAATGTATGCCACGGTCTCCACCTGTGAGGTCACTGTGTGTGTCTGTGGGCACGTCGGGAGGCCGAGAGGACAGGGCCCCTCGTGGGAGGGGGAGGGGATGGACAAGGGTCCCCCCAGGATGTCAGGGGCTCTCCTTCCCCAAGGAAACTCCATGGGAGTGGCTGAGCCCTGAGCTAGGAGGCTGGAACCTTTCCTTCTCTTCTGGAGTCTGCCCCCCCCTCCCACGCGACTCCGCGTGGGCCCCGGGCCAGCCCCTGTACCTCTCCTGGCCTCAGTTTCCCAATCGTACCAGGAGGGGCTGGACATGGAACTGCGTAAGCGCGCGCTCTGCGTGGACTCTCCCTCCCGGCTGGGTCCGGTGTGGGCGGGGTAGTCGGGGTAGGGGGGCAGACGGTCCTCCCTCCACCCGCGACGACTGGGAGGGCGATCGCGGCCGGGCGGGGCACTCACCTGGCAATCTACCATCATTCTCAGCCCCAGCAGCACATCGCCGGCCCCAGGGTGGGGCCCCGGGCTAGCAGAGGCCGCTCGCCTCGGCCCGCGCGCGGCGCAGGGGGGCGCCCGCCTGCGGGGCTCATGGCGCGGCCTCCCGTCCCCGCCGGGCCCAGGGCTCCGCCGGCGCCGGCGCCCGCGCCGCTCCCATTGTCTGCGCCCGCGCCGCGCCACCGGCCGCTTGGGCCGCGCCGCTCGGTTGCGCCCCGCCGCTCGGTTGCGCCCGGGCTCCCGGGCTCCGGCCGGGTGGGCGGGCCCCGCCGCGGCCCCGCCTCCGCTCGTCCCGCCCCCCGCCCGCCGCAGGTGTGAGGGGCGGGCCCCGCCGCGCGCAGCGGCCTCCCTCCAGCGGGAGGACCGTGGGGGTGGACACCGGCGGAGGCAAGGCGGGCCGCGAGCCTGCGGCCGCGCGCGCGCGCGCACAGCCAGGGCCTGCGCGGGCCCGCGGGCGGCGCGTGCACCGGAGCCCCGCCTGGCCGCGGGCTCGCGCGCCGCGCCCCGAGGGCTGACCGCGCGCTGTGGACCCGGCGCGTCCCCCAGGCCCCGCCGCTTGCTGCGTTCCTCCTGTGCCCCCTAGCGCTTCGGGCCACCCCTAACCCCACCGGGCGTGGGTGCTGGGCCGGTGGTCGTGTAGTCCTGGAGATGTGGGAGTCACGGATTGTGCACCCCCATCCTTCTGTCCCCGGAGGAGGCGATGGCACCCCACCCCAGTACTCTTGCCTGGAAAATCCCATGGACGGAGGAGCCTGGTGGGCTGCAGTCCATGGGGTCAAGAAGAGTCGGACACGACTGAGCGACTTCCCTTTCATTTTTCACTTTCATGCATTGGAGAAGGAAATGGCAACCCACTCCAGTGTTCTTGCCTGGAGAATCCCAGGGACAGGGGAGCCTGGTGGGCTGCCGTCTATGGGGTCGCACAGAGTCGGACACGACTGAAGCGACTTAGCACCATCCTTCTGTCCTGCACCTCGTGTCCGGGCCAGCTCGATACACGGCTGGGACAGCAGTCCTGAAGGAGGAGTAGGAAAAGGAGATCACGCTCCCCCTACCCCGACTCCCTGTCTCCTGGACTTCCAGACAGGAGGTCCAGCCTTTCTCCAGCTGCAGCCCTGGTTGGCAAATGGGGGGCTGGAGCCCAGGGAGGAGGGGGGTGGCCCACCTGGGCTGAACGCCTGTCAGTGGGCGTTAGTGTGACTGAGGATACCCCTGGGTGCTCAGGGATTTTGCACCTTTTATGAACAGTGACCTCAGCTCTCAAGGTCACTCAGCTGTAAGTGAGCAAGGCCAGCTGTGAACAGAGGACTCAGAATCACTGCCCCTCACCTTTGCTCAGCCTATGGCGCTGACCATCAGAGAGGCCTTGTCCTGGGTTGGGCTCTCCCAGCCAGGCCACGTCCTGAGCCCAAATCCTCTGGGTGTCTTCCTCTCCTTGCTTTAATCCCCAACCCACCTTCCCAAGGGCAGAGTTCAGTCCAGTTCAGTTCAGTCGCTCAGTCGTATCCGACTCTGCGACCCCATGAATCGCAGCATGCCAGGCCTCTCTGTCAATCACCAACTCCCAGAGTTCACTCAGATTCACGTCCATCAAGTCAGTGATGCCATCCAGCCATCTCATCCTCTGTCGTCCCCTTCTCCTCCTGCCCCCAATCCCTCCCAGCATCAGTCTTTTCCAATGAGTCAACTCTTCTCATGAGGTGGCTCAAGTACTGGAGTTTCAGCTTTAGCATCATTCCTTCCAAAGAAATCCCAGGGCTGATCTCCTTCAGAATGGACTGGTTGGATCTCCTTGCAGTCCCAGGGACTCTCAAGACTCTTCTCTAACACGACAGTTCAAAAGCATCAATTCTTCGGCGCTCAGCCTTCTTCACAGTCCAGCTCTCACATCCATACGTGACCACTGGAAAAACCATAGCCTTGACTAGACGGACCTTAGTCAGCAAAGTAATGCCTCTGCTTTTGAATATGCTGTCTAGGTTGGTCATAACTTTTCTTCCAAGGAGTAAGCATCTTTTAATTTTCTGCAGTGATTTTGGAGCCCCCCAAAATAAAGTCTGACACTGTTTCCCCATCTATTTCCCATGAAGTGATGGGACCGGATGCCATGATCTTCGTTTTCTGAATGTTGAGCTTTAAGTCAACTTTTTCACTCTCCTCTTTCACTTTCATCAAGAGGCTTTTTAGTTCCTCTTCACTTTCTGCCATAAGGGTGGTGTCATCTGCATATCTGAGGTGATTGATATTTCTCCCGGCAATCTTGATTCCAGCTTATGTTTCCTCTAGCCCAGCGTTTCTCATGATGTACACTGCATAGAAGTTAAATAAGCAGAGTGACAATATATAGCCTTGACGTACTCCTTTTCCTATTTGGAATCAGTCTGTTGTTCCATGTCCAGTTCTAACTGTTGCTTCCTGACTTGCATACAGATTTCTCAAGAGGCAGGTCAGGTGGTCTGGTATTCCCATCTCTGGAAGAATTGTCCACAGTTTATTGTGATCCGCACAGTCAAAGGCTTTGGCATAGTCAATAAAGCAGAAATAGATGTTTTTCTGGAACTCTCTTGCTTTTTCTATGATCCAGCGGATGTTGGCAATTTGATCTCTGGTTCCTCTGCCTTTTCTAAAACCAGCTTGAACATCAGGAAGTTCACAGTTCACGTATTGCTGAAGCCTGGCTTGGAGAATTTTGAGCATTGCTTTACTAGCATGTGAGATGAGTGCAATTGTGCGGTAGCTTGAGCATTGCCTTTCTTTGGGATTGGAATGAAAACTGACCTTTTCCAGTCCTGTGGCCACTGCTGAGTTTTCCAAATTTGCTGGCATATTGAGTGCAGCACTTTCACAGCATCATCTTTTAGGATTTGAAAATAGCTCCACTGGAATTCCATCACCTCCACTAGCTTTGTTCGTAGTGATGCTTTCTAAGGCCCACTCGACTTCATATTCCAGGATGTCTGGTTCTAGATGAGTGATCACACCATCATGATTATCTGGGTCATGAAGATCTTTTTTGTACAGTTCTTCTGTGTATTCTTGCCACCTCTTCTTAATATCTTTTGCTTCTGTTAGGTCCAGACCATTTCTGTCCTTTATCAAGCCCATCTTTGCATGAAATGTTCTCTTGTTATCTCTAATTTTCTTGAGGAGACCTCCAGTCTTTCCCATTCTGTTCTTTTCCTCTATTTCTTTGCATTGATCACTGAAGAAGGCTTTCTTATCTCTTCTTGCTATTCTCTGGAACTCTGCATTCAGATGCTTATATCTTTCCTTTTCTCTTTTGCTTTTTGCCTCTCTTCTTTTCACAGCTATTTGTATGGCCTCCCCAGACAACCATTTTGCTTTTTTGCATTTCTTTTCCGTGGGGATGGTCTTGATCCCTGTCTCCTGTACAATGTCATGAACCTCAGTCCATAGTTCATCAGGCACTCTATCTATCAGATCTAGGCCCTTAAATCTATTTCTCACTTCCACTGTAGAATCATAAGGGATTTGATTCAGGTCATACCTGAATGGTCTAGCAGTTTCCCCTACTTTTTTCAATTTAAGTCTGAATTTGGCAATAAGGAGTTCATGATCTGAGCCAAGGTCAGCTCCTGGTCTGTTTTTGTTGACTGTATAGAGCTTCTCCATCTTTGGCTGCAAAGAATATAATCAATCTGATTTTGGTGTTGACCATCTGGTGATGTGTAGAGTCTTCTCTTGTGTTGTTGGAAGAGGGTGTTTGCTATGACCAGTGCATTTTCTTGGCAAAACTCTATTAGTCTTTGCCCTGCTTCATTCTGCGTTCCAAGGCCAAATTTGCCTGTTACTCCAGGTGTTTCTTGACTTCCTACTTTTGCATGCCAGTCCCCTATCATGAAAAAGACATCTTTTTTGGGTGTTAGTTCTAAAAGGTCTTGTAGGTCTTCATAGAACCGTTCAACTTCAGCTTCTTCAGGGTTACTGGTTGGGGCATAGACTTGGATTACCGTGATATTGAATGGTTTGCCTTGGAGACGAACAGAGATCATTCTGTCGTTTTTGAGATTGCATCCAAGTACTGCATTTCGGACTCTTTTGTTGATCATGATGGCTACTTCATTTCTTCTGAGGGATTCCTGCCTGCAGTAGTAGATGTAATGGTCATCTGAGTTAAATTCACCCATTCCAGTCCATTTTAGTTCGCTGATTCCTAGAATGTTGACATTTACCCTTGCCATCTCCTGTTTGACCACTTCCAATTTGCCTTGATTCATGGACCTGACATTCCAGGTTCCTATGCAATATTGCTCTTTATAGCATCGGACCTTGCTTCTATCACCAGTCACATCCACAGCTGGGTATTGTTTTTGCTTTGGCTCCATCTCTTCATTCTTTCTGGAGTTATTTCTCCACTGATCTCCAGTAGCATATTGGGCACCTACCGACCTGGGGAGTTCCTCTTTCAGTATCCCATCATTTTGCCTTTTCATACTGTTCATGGGGTTCTCAAGGCAAGAATACTGAAGTGGTTTGCCATTCCCTTCTCCAGTGGACCACATTCTGTCAGACCTCTCCACTGTGACCCGCCCGTCTTGGGTTGCCCCGCGGGCATGGCTTGGTTTCACTGAGTTAGGGCAGAGTTACTGACCCCATTTTCAGTGGAGGAGACTGAGGCCTGAGAGTCACCACACGAGCTGGCCTGGCACAGGACCGTGAGGTGGCTCCACCGTGGGTTCGAGCCCAGGTTGTTCTGATCCCAACGGCTGTGCTTTCACAGGAGCCTGCGGAGGTGGCCTCTCAGCCCGGCCTTGGAGGTGAGTCCATGCTGGATGGGGGGGCTGTGGGGAGGGGCACTGCAGGCAGGGGCCTGTGAGGGGGAGGGCATGGTAGGGGCGGGTCCCTGAGGGAGCAAGGCTGCAGGGAGGCTGGGTGGGGGAGGTGAGGGGTGCTCCGTGGGGAGGGTGTCTGGACCAGCCTGCACAGGGCTCTGAGTGCAGGGTAAGAAGTCGCGGGTCACCACTGGTTGGTGGGGGTCATCGCAGGCTGCGGCCGCAGTTCACACGGTCTCCAGGTGATTTTGTCAGAGCCGCAGCACCTCAGCCGGGAGGAGCTTAGCAAGAGTGCTATTCACCCCACCACTCAAGCATGCACCCCTGCAATGCCACCAGGGATGGGGCCTGCTCCTCCTGTGCACAGAGGGGGCTGTGGTGGTTGTCTGCCTCTTCCCAGGGCTGGGCATATTGCCCGGCTTCTTCTCCAAGTGCCTGCCCAGAAGGCAGTGCCCAGAGGGCTCCCAGCCATAGTCCCATTTGATCATCACCTCAGGCCTCAGGGTGGTGGAGTGGCCTGCTGAGCATTCTACGTGTGCTGCTGCTACTGCTAAGTCACTTCAGTCATGTTCGACTCTGTGTGACCCCATAGACGGCAGCCCACCAGGCTCCTCCGTCCCTGGGATTCTCCAGGCAAGAATACTGGAGTGGGTTGCCATTTCATTCTCCAATGCATTAAAGTAAAAAGTGAAAGGGAAGTCACTCAGTCGTGTCCGACTCTTCGAGACCCCGTGGACTGCAGCCCACCAGGCTCCTCCGTCCATGGGATTTTCCAGGCAAAAGTACTGCAGTGGGGTGCCATAGCCTTCTCCCCCGACGTGTGCCAGGACAGACTAAAACCCGATTTCTTTCAGCTGCCTCATGTTCATGCAGTCATTCAACAAACATTCAAAGAATGCATCCTGGGTTTCAGGTACTGGGGTAAACCTGGTTGACCACCACCTGTATCCTCTTGGGGTTTACGAACTGGGAAAGTGGTGGAGGTGGACAGAACATTGTAACTGATGACATAGGGATGAGGATTTATGGGAACACCAAAAGGCACTCACTCTGGAAGGGGGAGCAAATCAAGGCAGGCTTCCTGGAGGAGGTGATGTCATGAATATATTCCTGGAATTGGGCCAGGTGATTGGACAGGGAGGCCTGACCAGTAGGCAGCATGAGCGAAGGTATGCTGGTCCTGGCCCTGTGGCAGAGCAGCGATGTTGGACTGTAAGGCGTGGGGAGGAGGTAGTTGGTCATGAGGGGACAGGAAGCTTACGTTTCAGGGGCCTCCATTGCAGGGGACACCGCAGACATTTTGCATTTGTGATTCTGTTGATTTCTATTTCTGTACTCCCCCTCTCTCTGCTGGGTCAGGCCTGTCTCCCGCCACCCCTCCCACTCCTGCCAGGCCCTGTACTTCTTCCCACCCACAGAGCAGCTCTGGCCCCAAGCCCTCAGCTCTCTGGGAAAGGAGCCTGGACCCTGTTTTAGGTATAGGAGTTGGGTAGTCATTCACTCAACTGTGTCTGAGGGCCATGCCTGGGATGTGGTCCGGGGTAGCCATAGTGCCTGGGGGCTTGGGCCGAGGCTGAGAAGGGCCCATCAGCTGGACCCAGAGCTGGGCTGGAGTGAGCAAGGGTTCATTTCTCTCCTGCGATGCTGCCCAGGCTCAGGGCCACCTCCTCCTCCTCTGATCTCCACGTCAAGGGCCTTTTCCCTGCTCCAGCACAGAAGCTTGGTGAAGGCAGGGCCTGCCCCTTCAACACTGCCAGCTTCATACACTCCCCAGGGCAGGGCTGGGCACCCTGGGAAGGTGAGGACACACGGGCCCTCTGCCCGGGGAGCACCCCAGGGCCTTTCTGACTCGTCCTCTCCGGCTCAGGCTATCTCCCCACGTGGTCGCTCAGCCTATCCGTGCGCCTGCGGTCTGTCCTGGCTTGCCAGCCAAGCGCCGGCTGCAGGAAGAGTAGCTTGGGGCTGGCCCCAGCTTTGCCCAAGGCGCCCAGGTGGGTGGGTTCCTGCTCCTCATGACTTGGCCACAGACCATACCCCCTGCCCTCTACCTTATGTGGCAAGGATGCTGCTGCCCCCAGGGGAGTGCATACTGGGCCCCCCGCCCCCCTGCCCACCGCTTCTGTCCCACCAGGCAGATGCGACCACCGCAGGGCTCTGAAGCCCCTCTATTCCTAGGCCTGCCTTGTGGCCTAGTGCCCCACGCCCACCAGGAGTCCCCCAGGCTGAGGTTGATAGCAGAAGCATCAGACACACGTGCTCTGCACTTAGGGACCAAGAGCCCAAAGGACATCCAGCTGGGGGGCAGGGGCTCTGCTTCCCCCGACTCAGGAGAGCTGCATAGCCGGTGATGTTTTCACTTCACCCATCTTCCAGGAGAACTGGGATGGAATCCTGCCTGTTGCAGTGGCCAGCAGCAGCCCAGGCTTTCTAGAAAACTGTACCCTACCCTCCCACCCACGCTGACTGTACTTACAATCCAGGCCGCCTATATCCCTAGGGGCTTGGCAGCCCGGATGCTCAGAGATGCAGGTGAAGAAAGCCCGGTTAGGGCCTAGCACACGCTACTTTTATTAAACGCTGCCCAAACCCTCTTACAGAAGAGGTGCTTGGTGCCGGGGACCGTCCACCTTGAGTGAGGCAAGGACAGGAAACCAGAGGGCCTAGAAGGCTTCCTCTGGGTCCTGAGTGAAGAACTGGCGGGGACACAGCAGGGGCCCCTGCAGCCAGAGAAAAGCAGGGTGGGGATGCCTTTCCTATGAGTGTTAGAAAGTGCAGCTTCAAGGGCAGCAGGCAGCGAATGGGCCAGCGGCAGAGAGGGGATTTGGGGCGCTCGGTGGGGCTGCCCCGAAGGCTCGTAGGCTGGCAGAGGCCCCATCTTCTTCCACCTCTGGCCTCCCCTCCTTGGGCCTCGGACAGTGTGATCTTTGCGTTCTCCTCCACGTGGACACCGCTCTTCACAGTGGACAGAGGCCTTTCCAGGCCCGTCTTCCCGCTGGATTCCACCAGCAGAGGCGGAGGTTAGAAGGCACAGGGCTGGTCCCACCTAAGGCTTGAGGAGTGAGGCCCTGGTGCCCGGAGGCTCTGGTGAGCTGGGTGCTCGCTGGGGTTCCCCCGTCCACGGCGGCCCCGCCTCTGCTGTCAGCTCCGCAGCCAGGCAGTGTTCTTGTTCAGGGTGGAGAAGCGGATCAGCTTCAGGCTGGGGGGCTGGGGCTTCCTGTCATCCCAGAGGTACTCAGGGGACAGCACCTTGGAGGGCTTGTGCGAGAGGAAGCGGCGGTTCAGGTGGCTCTCCTCCTGCCAGGCTGCCATGATGCCATTGGCCTTGTCTGCCAGGATGCCCATGTGGCAGCCCCTGGTGAACTCGTACACCCTGGCCACCCGCCCTCCGAAGACTGCCCCGCCATAGTAGAAGTCCCCCTCGCCGTGTGCCACGAAGGCGGTGGAGACAGGCCGGCGTTCGTAGGGGAACTGGTGGCGGGGGACGGTGAAGTAGCCCGGGTGGATGGCAGCCACAAGGTCCCCCAAGGTCTCGGGGCCCCACGGGTTCCGGAATGCCATGTCCACATCCAGGCAGAAGAGGTAGTCCACCTCCCGGTGCGCCCTCTTGGCGATGTGCACGCTGATGGCTTCCATCCGGCGCATGGAGGCCTCCTCCCACTGGGAGGGCCCGGGGACTGGGATGACACTGAGGTGGCGGCCGGGGCCCAGTGGGACCCGAGGAATGGCCTGGGGGTCGTGAGTGAAAATGTAGTAGTGCACGCGGTACCCCTGCATGAAGAACCGCTCGGCCGACTCCAGGAAGTGCTGGACGAAGTGTGTGTACCTGCTGGAGAGGACCCGTCATGTACCACAGCCTCCGCAGGGCGCACCCTGCCCACCCAGCTTCCCGTCTCAAGAAGTCATACCTGGTCTGCCCCTCGTCTGTCAACTTCCCTTGATCACAGTACCAACCTCTAGGGACTGTCCTAATGATATCTTGATGATATTCACAGGCTGCACGCCCTGACTTTTTCTGAGCACTTACAAGTGCCAGGCAATGTTCTAAGGGATTACCTCCTGGCCTCACAAACTCCCCGCTTTACAGACAAGCACACTGAGGCTCAGAGAGAAAAAAGTAGCAGAGAAAGTGGCTGTACATCAAGGGGAAGTGAGTGGTGCTGGGTGCTGACTGGTCTAGGGGAGAGGGAGCCCCGTGACTCCAGGTGGGCCATCCATTAGCTTTAGTCATTGGCCACCCCCGCACTGGGGTCCCTCTCTCAGGAGTCCCAGAAAGGAAAGGCCAGGTGGGTAAGGGAGGAGGGGGGAAAACAGGGGGCGTCCAGAGAGCAGTCAGGCCTAGGGGTGGAGGAGAGAGGGTCCCCAAGGCAGGGCCAGCTCTCTCTTGACCTGCCTGTGGCCTGACCGTGGACCCTCCATTTCTGGGGGCTTGCCATTCCTTTACACCTGCCTGGACGGTTCAGGGGAAACAGACGGGGTGAGGCAGCAAGGCGTCTCCTGACAAAGGCTCCTGGTGCTCCCTCACTGGGCTGCCTCCCCTCCCCGCTTGCATGCCAGGCCCAGACCACCTCCTTCCTCCAGGAAGCCCTCTCCCACCATCACACTCTGCTCTGTCGCTTCCCACCTGGCACAGCCTCCCTGGTGCCCGGGCAGAGTCCTGTCTCTTCCCAGACCCCACTCCCACCCCCACCCCCAGCCCAGCCACCTACTCACTTTCCCACGGCAAACGCCGTAAGCCCGATGGTCAGGTTCAGTGGCTGGTAGATGTGACGCAGAAGCTCGGCGTTAAAGGTTCCCTCGGAGACGATGGGTGCCAGCCAGGGTGTGAGTGTCAGTAGCTCTGTGGGCCTGGCAGAAGAGGAGGCCGAGGGGGCTGAGACCCTCCCCTGGGGAAAGCCTCCGTCTCATCTTGGTCCTGCCTCCCACGCTGTGTGACCCTGGGCAGCTTCATCCCTGTCTCTGGGCCACCGTATCCGCAAGTGGGGATGATAATAGCTCCTTCCCAGCGAGAGCAAGAGGACCAGGAGTTACTGCACGTCCAGTGTCTAGAGGAGCCTGGCATTTCTGGGGTCTGCTACGGGCCTCGGAGATGGGGGTTATCATTCTCGTCATTAATAACGGATCGAGCACCGAGGGCACGGTGCTCTGCAGTGTTTTTGGTTTGTCTGATTTTGGCTGCAGAGCCTGGCTTGCAGGATCTTAGTTCCCTGACCAGGGAGCGAGTCAGGGTCCTTGGCAGTGAAAGCACAGAGTCCTAGCCACTGGGGCTGCCCAGGAATCGCGGCTCTGCATTTTGCCAACCTCATTTCATCTGGTCCTCTGCCCTGTCGAGTGGGTATCACTAACCATCCACCTGTACAGAAGCAGCTCAGAAGCGTTGGGTTACCCACCCAAGATTACAGAGCTGGTGACAGAGCTGGACTGGAGCCCAGGCCCCAGAGTGCCCGGACCCCGAGGTCGCTGACCCCTCCAGCACCCCAGCTTCTAAATCAGGGCTCTGCCCCCGACCCCCACCCCCTCGAATCTCTCTATCCTGCACCCAGGCCCTAATCAACACCTACTTTTGCTCCAGCAGCTTGGGCTGAGGGTACTGTGACCTGCAACCAAGAAGGGCGAATGGTTAAAGGGATGGCAGCCCCCTGCCCTGGGGCCACAGAGGGCGAAAGGACAGGCTGCTTACTGTGCCACAGGCTGGGATGGCTCCTCCTTGTACTGAAGCTTCATGTTGCTGGTGGGAGAGGTGAGACAGGGCCATCGGTGTCATTAGTAGAGATGCTCAGCAGGGATGGATGAAGCGGGGACAAAACACCCCCATGGGCCGGGTACCCCCTCCCCCAGGCTCCCTGGCCCCTCCTCCATGGCTCTGCCTGCTTTCCGGGGGCTGGGCTCCTACAGAGGCCATCCACCCAGGGTCCCCGCGTGGCAGGGCGGTGATTCAACCCGGTGCCATTTGTCTCCACAGTCTTTTTTGGCTCTGGAAGAGCCTGGGCACAGTGGAGAAGATTTGAGAAGCTGCAAAGTGAGCCCAGTTCTGCCTCTTTCTAGCCCGGGAGCTCAGACAGACGAGGCTGCAGGTGAGGCCCCTCCAGCTGGAGAGACCCAGGGCTGGACATCCCACTCCTTGGGGTTTTGTCCCCTCTCCCTTAAAGTGGGGACAATAACAGGGTCACTCCGCAGGGCGGAAGTGAGGCCTGGAGACGGGAAAGGCCTGCTGCTCTGACCCAGGGAGCCAGTCAGAGCCGGTTCCAGCAGAGGCCTGAGGTTGCCTGTGAGGCTCAGACCAGCTGAGGAGGGTGCCTGCCGTTCATTCTATCACCCATGGTGGGCTGGCTTAAGCTTCCTGGAGCTGTCCTGGTGCTTTCCGTCAACGCTTTGTGTGTGTGGTAAGATATACAAGACAAAGATTTACCACCTTAACCATTTGAAAGCATAGAGTTCCAGGGCATTAGGTAGACTCTTGTTGCTGTGCAAACATCACCTCCACCCATCTCTAGAACTTGTTCATCGTCCCCAAACTGAAACTGTCTCCCTGAGATACTGCCTCTCCATCCCTTCTCCCAACCCTTGGTAACTATTATGCTTACTTCCATCTCTGTAAAAAAAATCTTTTTTTTTTTTTTTTTCAATAAGATCTCTATTCATTTTGGCCACACCATATGGCATGCAGGATCTTAGTTCCCCGACTTGGAATCGAACCTGTGCCCCCTGCATTGGGAGTATGAAGTCTCAACCACTGAACCACCACGAAGTTCCATTTCTCTATACTAGAGACCTCTTATAAATGAAACCCTACAGTATTTGTCCTATAGTGATTAGCCTATACTCTGGAAGATATATTTTTTAAAGTTGATCCATCAATTTGGCCCTCTGCCTTAGTTTCACACAAACAAGCACATTTCAGGTCCTGCTCAGAAAGTGACGGCACTCTGAGAAGTTGGTCAGAAATAAGAAGAGGAAAGGGGCCCTCGTCCCACACTTCCCTGGCCAACGGTGTCTCCCTTCGCCTCACCAGCCCCGACACGCTCCGCTCTGGCCACATTAAAGAGTCAGACATAAGAACACCAAAGCACAGATGAGCCAGAGCCAAAATAAAAAAAGGAACTTCACGTTTCCAGACCTCTGAAGGTAATAACATTGAAAGAAGAAATCCAAATGAACAGAGAGGAAGGTGTGACCATTTAAAACTAACAAAAAACCTCCAACTGTAATCTGTTTAAAAAACTCAGAACCTGAAGATAGACTGCAAATAATTTTTTAAAAACTCTCAAAGAAGTGAAATTCAAACCACAGCACATTTCCCATCTCTCAAATCAGCAAGGTGGTTTGGTTTTTGTTCTTCATGACACCTAATACTTGCAGCCCCAGGTGCACTGCAGCTGCTGGGGGTGGGGGAGGGTGGGGAGGTGTATCTGTGTGTTTGCCATGGTCCCCCTGGAGAGCTTCCAGGTGGTGTCAGGTCGTGTTAGTGGTAAAGAACCCGCCTGCCAACGCAGGAGATGCAAGAGATGCAGGTTGGATCCCTGGGTCCAAACAAAAACCCTCGTGTCCTATTGGCCTGAATCACTCTGACTCAGGGTCAGGAAGACCCCCTGGAGAAGGAAATGGCAACCCACTCTAGTATTCTTGCCTGGGAAATCCCATAGGCAGAGGAGCCTGGCAGGCTGCAGTCCATGGGGGCACGAAGAGTCGGACGCGGCTGAAGCGACTGAATGGGCAGCCTGGAGAGCAGCCTGGTGAGATGGATGAAGACCCTGGCCATATCCTTTGGCCCAGGAACGCACCAAATAAAAGGATTTCTAAGATGTAAAAAGCTGGGACTTCCCGAGTGGCCCAGCGGCTTATACTCCATGCTCCCAAAGCAGGGACCTGGGATTCAGTCCCTGGTCAGGGAGCTAGATCCTATGCGCCACCCACAACCAAAGATCGTGCACGCTGAGCCAAAGATGGGAGATCCTGTGTGCTGCCACTAAGAACCAGCACAGGCAAATCAATTAATTGAAAAAAAAAAAGATGAAGAAAACTTTATATCCAGAGTTGCTCATTACGAACTAACTTAGGAGCTGGTAAACCACAAACAACCTAAACGCCCCACAGTTGCTGGTGGAAAAAGGAGACAGTTTAAGAATTAGGGCCCAGCCCTTGGGTGGAGTAAAATGACGGTGACCAGATGCTGAAAATTGAAGCCAATTCTGGGGAAATAAGATAAGAACTGCAAAAACATTCTGGTCACAGCTACTTTCAACAGCAAGCGTACTTTCTGCTTCCATAACCATCTGAATAGAGAGTGCAGCAATCAGCAAGCTGACAATGGAGTCAGAGTGTGATCCAGGCCACTGGACACAAGAGGGGTTTTGTTTTCTTTTGCCTTTTCTGTTGTCCTGCCTAATTTACCACATTCTGTTTATAATAGTGAAACACACCTTACTGTTCATTAGTAGTCTATGGTCCAGATTTTAAACTTTCCTTTCGGTGTCATGAAAACCAGAAGACCACGGGGCCAAACACCACCTTGAGACTGTCCCAAATCATCTGAACTGAACTGTCACTCTGAACTGTCCAAATGTCAGATCTGTTATCTGAGGGAGACTGGCCATGTGTGCATTTGTCCTTTGAATTCACAGAGAGCACAACATTGAGCAAAAAAGTCAAGTCCTAAAACCATTCTTTCCTGAGCACCTCCTATATACCAGGTGCAGCACCAGGATATTTACAGGCATCATCACACCCCAAGCTCTATCATCCCGTTTTACAGATACGCCAAGTGAGGCTCTGAGCTATGCAACACGCTCAAAGTCACACCGTGGAGAGGGCACTGCAAAGATACCTGAAGACGGAAACAGGGAACTTCCACATTCATGGCCCAGAATCATGAGTTTAGGACCTAAGAACCTACAAAGTGACCTGAAAAACCTTCCCATCTTCCCTATTCCGGGGGCCTCTAATTCTGCCTGCCCCATACTTACAAGATCTCTGGGCAGGGGAGATAATAGGGGATATAGGAGACCAGCAGCCAGTTCTCGACATACACCCTGGGAAGGAAATACATGTGTTGACTTGGATTTTTAAGCTGAGGCTGAGAAGTCACGTTGGTGCATGTTAGTGGAAATGCAGGTCCCCAGTGGTGCACCCCCCCCGCCCCCCCCCCCCCCCCCCCCCCCCCCCCCCCCCCCCGCCCTCCACCTATCAGTCCTTGGGTCTGGCTGACCTCAGAGGACAAAGCTTCCTGGCCTTCTGCAGTGAGTCATTACACAGCTATGCAGCCTTTCATTCCTGGGGCAGGAATATTCTTGACACCAGTCCCACAAGGGACTGGTGGTGTGGGGGAACCCCCAGAGCTTTGCGGAAAGGACACACGAGGTGAATTCTGGAGCATGAACAGGAGTTCCTCATTAACACGGCTAGAAGAATAGTCCAGGCAGAGGCGAGAGTCAAGTGTAGAGGCCGGGAGGTGAGTGCAAAGGAAAACCCATAAGCCAGGCTGGTTCAGTCGTACTGAGGCTAGGGGGAGGGACAGGTGTGCCTAGAGAGGAGGGTGGGACCTGGAAATCCTGGGAAGGGGTCCAGGTTTGGGGGTTGAGATGCTGAGAGAGGAAGGAGTCTGGGGTGGGGACAGAGGGCTGCAAGGGGCATGCTCACCACAGAGAGCAGAGGGCAATGCCCAGCAGCAGGCAGAATCCCAGGCCCAGGGCCAGTCTCGGGCAGTGCATCGCTGGGGGCGGCATCTGAGCCTGGGCACCTGCAGAGACCGAGTGGGTCTTGGTGAATCGGCCCACCTCTCTCAGGGGTGTCAGGCTCAGAGTCTGGGTCTCCGTGGTGGGGGAACACCTGCAAAGGGATGCTCCTTATCCACAGGACACTGACCTTCCCTTCTTTTTTTTTGTTTTGCTGCTCTGCCCTCCCCTGGGCACCACCATCAAGGGGAATGTGGAGTCCAGGCGTTGCCCTGTCCAGCTGGACCCCAGGCCCAGATCTGGCAGTTCCAGGGGACAGAGGCTCAGGATTCAGCCAAAGCCTGCTGCTGTGCCTTGGGAGAGGCACTGGGCCGGAAAGGCGACTGGCCGCCTCCCCTGCCTTGCCTCGCAGGTCTCCCTCCTGAAACCTTCCACCATGAGCCGGGCTTCCTAGCGGCTAGGGCCAGAGCACATGGAGAAGGATTCTGGGGGAAATCCAGCCCGGAGCCGGCACCGCGGGGGCACACACGGCCTGCGGAAGAGGGTTGCTGGGCAGAGATGGGCGGCGGCGATCTCCCTGGCCGGGGGTGGGGGCCAGGGGAGGCAGGCGAGCGTTCCTCCGGGAGGCAGAGCTCTCCTGGGAGCACGTTTCACCTCTCACCTGCTCGGCGCCAACCTTGGGCAAGGCACTCTCCTCCCCGGTCCATCACAGCCTGGTGGTGGGGGCGGGGGTGGTGGTCCTCCTCAGCTATAGGCGGGGTGGGGATTGGTGCCGCGGACAAGACGCAGTACGCGCCGCTGCGGACACGAGGGGAGGGCTGTGAAAGCGCTAGGCCCAGCCCGGGCCATAGGGAGCGCGGGACCCCCCTGCGTCCTCCCGAGGTCAGAGCGAGATCCCCAGGCAGTAGCTTCGGGGCTTTGGTCCCGCTCACGCCGTGGCCTCTGGGCAAGCTCGTTGGCGCTCTCGCTCCCTCTGCGGACCTCGGCTTCCCCACCCGGGCTTGGGGCGCCGGTTCCTCCAAAGGCTCCACCTGACGCGTCGGCTCCGCTAGATCGTGGGCCGCGCCGCCGACGCAGAGCCCGGCCCGCACTCCGGCCGCCCCAGCCGGTGACTTGCACCCCGGAGCCCGGGGCCCGCACGCGAGCGCCTCCACTTCCGCCGGCCACTGCGGGCCCCAGCCAGACCCGTGGCGCGGCGGACGGAGCGCGACTGTCCTTGCCGCCTGCAGACTCACCCCTTGAGGCCGGACCGAGGTGGGGACGAACGGAGGGGCGCAGCTGGGCCCGGAAATCAGGGACGCGGCTGGCCGGGGCGCCTCAGGTAGCGCGGTTGGCGGAGCGGGACGCAGGGCTCGAGTGGGGCGGGGAAAGGAGCCTCGGGCCCCGCCCACCGGCTGATGCTCCTCCCACCCGGCCTCGACCCGCCCACCAGCTGCAGCCCCCGCCCCCTAGAGGTCCCCCGGGGGCTCTACTCTCTGTGCCACGTGGGCCACGCCTCCAAGGCGGAAGACCCATCTTAGGTGAGAGGAGCGCGGGTCAGGGAACTCCGGGATGGGGGGCCGGTGCGCGCTTGAGAAGTCAGGGATCCGATTTGGGAAGAAAACTTTATTGTTTTTAGAAGAGCGTTGAAACAATCACTGGAAGGGAAATCCAGAAGGTCGTCGTCCTTACTTTCTGGCTTGGGGTCATCACTCTTGCTTAGGAGCCCTGAGCTTGGCATGCTGGCCTGGAGACCGTGAGCAGCTCTCGAAATCTCTCGGAGCCTCTACCTCCTCTCTGAACGCAATTAGCTATGCTTTCCTCCAGAGGTTGTACTGACCCTAGTTCATCCTAGGGAGTCTAGGAGCCCCAGGAGGACTGTCTTAGATATCTCCAAGGGTAGGCCAAGGGCAGAGATAGTGGACCTCAAAGGCAGAGGGGTGGTGAGGGAGGGGGCATTCAGAGGGACAGAAAGGAAGGCACCCTGTTTGTAAAGAAGGGAGCCGTAGCAAGGGCCAGTGACGAATAGATTCAAGGGATTAGATCTGGTAGACAGAGTGCCTGAACAACTGTGGACAGAGGTTCTAACACTGCAGGAGGTGGTGACCAAAACCATCGCAAAGAAAAAGAAATGCAAGAAGACAACGTGGTTTGTCTGAGGTGACTTTACAAATAACTGAGAAGAGAAGAAAAGGAGGGAATGTACCCCTCTATATTCAGCTGGGTATGTCTTTTCTAGCGAAAGGCAAGGGAGAAAGGGAAAGATATACCCAACTGAATGTAGAGTTCAAGAGAATAGCAAAGAGAGATACGAAAGCCTTCTTAAGTAAACAATGCAAAGAAATAGAGGAAAACAATAGAATGGGAAAGACTAGAGCTCTCTTCAAGAAAATTGGAGATACCAAAGGAACATTTCAGGCAAGGATGGGCATGATGAATGACAGAAACTGTAAGGACCTAGCAGAAGCGGAAGAGATTAAAAAGGCGTGGCAAGAATATACAGAAGAACTATACAAAAAAAGTTTTAATGACCTGGATAACCACGATGGTGGTCACTCACTTAGAGCCAGACATCCTGGAGTGTGAAGTCAAGTTCGCCTTTGGAAACATTACGACAGACAAAGCTAGTGGAGCTGATGGAATTCCAACTGAGCTATTTCAGATCCTAAAAGATGCTGCTGTTAAACTGCGGCATTCAGTATGCCAGCAAATGTGGAAAACTCGGCAGTGGCCACAGGACTAGAAAAGGACAGTTTTGATTCCAATCCCCCAGAATGTTCAAACTACCATACAATTGCGCACATTTCACAAGGTAATGTTCAAAATCCTGCAAGGAAGACTTTAGCAGTAAGTGAACTGAGAATCTCCAGATGTACAAGCTGGATTTAGAAAAGGCAGAGGAACCAGAGATCAAATTGCCAGTATCCACTGGATCAGAGAGAAAGCAAGGGAATTCCAGAAAAACATCTACTTCTGCTTCATTGACTATGCTAAAGCCTTTGACTGTGTGGATCACAACAGACTGGAAAATTCTTGAAGAGATGGGAATACCAGACTACCTTACCAATCTCCTGAGAAACCTGTATGCAAGTCAAGAAGCAACAGTTAGAACATGGAACAACAGACTGGTTCAAAACTGAGAAAGGAGTACGTCAAGGCTGTGTATTCACCCTGCTTATTTAACTTATATGCAGAGTACATCATGAGAAATACTGGGCTGGATGAAGCATGAGCTGCAATCAAGATTTTAGGGAAAAATAACAGCCTCAAGATATGCAGATGATACTACTCTAATGGCAAACAGTGAAGAGGAACTAAAGAGGCCTCTTGAGCAGGATGAAAGAGGAGAGTGGAAAGGCTGGCTTAAAATGCAATACTCAAAAAAGAAAGATCATGGCGTCCAGTGCTATCACTTCATGGCAAATAGATGGGAAAAAATGGAAACAGTGACAGACTTTATTTTCTTGGGCTCCAAAATGACTGCGGATGGTGACTGCAGCCATGAAGTTAAAAGACGCTTGCTCCTTGGAACAAAAGTGGTGACAAATCTCGACAGTGTATTAAAAAGCAGAGACATCAGTTTGCCAAAAGAGTTGGACCATAAAGAAGGCTGAGCACTGAAGAATTGTTGCTTTTGAACTGCGGTGTTGGAGAAGACTCTTGAGAGTCCCTTGGACTGCAAGGAGATCAGTCAATCGTAAAGGAAATCAGTGTTGAATATTCATTGGAAGGACTGATGCTGAAGCTGAAGCTCCAAAACTTTGGCCACCTGATTCTAAGAACTGACTCGTTGGAAAAGACCCTGATGCTGGGAAAGATTGAAGGTGGAAGGAAAAGGGGACGACAGAGGATGAGGTGGTTGGATGGCATCACCGACTCAGTGGACATGAGTTTGAGTAAGCTCCGGGAGTTGGTGATGGACAGGAAGGCCTGGTGTGCTACAGTCCATGGGGTCGTAAAGAGTCGGACACGACTGAGCCACTGAACTGAGCTGAACTGAGGAGGCTTGACCATAAATATCAAAAAGTGGGCAGTGACCCAATTTCTGAAAATCTTCTCCACTTCCTAAAACAGCTATAATACTCCTCCCACTCATTCAGTTCAGTCGCTCAGGAGTGTCAGACTGCTCCCCCATGGACTGCAGCATGCCATGTCTCCCTGTCCACCACCAGCTCCCCGAGCTTGCTCAAACTCACGTCCCACTCAGTAGCCTGTGTAATCACCCACCCCGTCAAAAACTGACGACTCTGTCCTGCTTCTCCAGAGGGTGCACATTCTATGAAGTGTGTTTCTTCCTTAAATAAACCTTGTTTCACTTTACTATGGCTCGCTCTTGAATTCTTTCCTTCAAGAAGCTGAGAACTGCCACTTGGCTCTCCCAGGGACTGAGATCTGACCATCCTCTCTCGCCCCCACTCTCTTCCCTGCAACTATAGGTTTGTCAGGGTCGCGATGATACAGTTTGAGGCTGCCAACGCGGATCCGTGTGGCACCGGCCACAGCATCCTTTGTGGGTGCCTTTGCCTGGGTCCCTGGGCTTTCCCTTGAGGGTCACAGGTTCCTGTAGGGCAGGGCTTGTTTCCCCAGAGTCTGCAGGGGCCTGGCACAGGCCAGGGAGCTGGTGACTACTGACTGAAAGATTGTGCTTCCATTTTTAGCTGCAAACAACTGGTTCGCTGGGACTTGGTCTGGGGCCAGCTGACTGGTTTATCTCACTCAGAGGTCTTCAAAGTTCTCTGGTGTGCCTTCCGGGCGCTGGTCCCTGCGGGGAGCCAGATGCGCAGATCAGCCCCGGGGCCCTGGCACGCAGGCCAGCATTCCATCAACAGCCAAACCAGCATTCTCTGTTTTCCCCTTCCCCCTTCCCTCTAGGAGAGGATAAATCCAGCCCAAGGACAGCCTCAGGGCTGGCCTGGGAGAAGCTGGGTGAAAGGGTGAGGGAAGATAAAAGGTCCTGGTCTCTCCTGGCGGGGGACTCCGCAATAGGACTCCGACACCCCTCCCCACTTCCAATGTTCATATTCACCCTTCCAATGAGTGAATGAATATTCATGGGAAGGAACAATGCTGAAGCTGAAACTCCAATGCTTCGGCCACCTGATGCAAAGAACTGATTCACTGAAAAAGACTCTGATGCTGGGAAAGATTGAAGGCAGGAGGAGAAGTGGGCAACAGAGGATGAGATGGTATCACTCTGAGAGGTTGCATGGTATCACTGACTCAACGGACGTGAGTTTGAGCAAGCTCCGGGAGTTGGTGATGTACAGGAAAGCCTGGTGTACTGCAGTTCATGGGGTCACAAAGAGTCGGACACGACTGAGCGGCTAAACTGAACTGATCCATCCCCCCTTCAACTGGGTTTATCTACTTCTAGAAACCAGAGGCAATGGCTCGAGACGTATAAATATACATCACTGTTCATCTCTGTAGGGGACCCGCAGGGCTGGGCAGGAGGGTCTGGTGTCCTGCCAGTGGGAACACTCCCAGGCACCCACAGTTCTCACCACTGCTCGGGGGGCTGTGGCCGAATTGGAAGAGCTGGGACTTTTATGTAAAATAGAAAACGTTATAGGGACTTCCTTGGTGGTCCAGTGGTTGACTTTGCCACTCAGTGCAGGGCACACGGCTTTGACCCTTGGTCAGGGGGCTGAGATCCCACATGCTGGAACTTTCTCAGGCCAGTGGCTAAGACTCCCAATGCAGGGGGCCCAGGTTCAATCCCTGATCAAGGAACTAGATCCCACATGCTGCAACTGAGACCCCGTGCAGCCAAATAAATAAATAAAATATTAAAAAAAAGATTCCTTGTGCATTGTGGCCAAAAAGTCAAAACATAAAGCAGAAGCAATATTGTAAAAAATTCAATAAAGACTTTAAAAACGGTCCACGTTAAAAAAATTTTTTTTAAAAAAGAAAAGAAAGCATCAGAGGGCAGCTCTTTGAGGAAGAGCCAGTGTTTCATGGACTGTGTGTGTGTGCGATTTCAGATGTGAAGTATGCCCCAGGCGGGGCTGGGCTAGGGAACAGATATCCCAGGTCCCAGGGTTCTGACACCCTTGCTTGGGTGTCCCCGAGGTGGAGGCCAAACCAGTCATGGGGAAGGAGACGCACGGGAGGGCAAGCTTGTGTCTTTGGATCAGAGGATGCACGCCTGCTCTGCATGCCAAGTCATCTCATTTGTGGGTGACTCTGGGTGACTCCGTGGACTGTAGCCCACCAGGCAGGCAGTCCATGGGATTCTCTAGGCAGGAATACTGGAGTGCGTGGCCATGCTCTTCTCCAGGGGATCTTCCCGAACCAAAGACTGAAACTCCGTCTCTTATGTCTCTTGCGTTGACAGGCAGGTTCTTTACCACTAGTGCCCCCTGGGAGCCCCGAGGGCTGCTTTAACCCCTGGGCTGCTACTCACAGGCCAGGGAGGGATTTAGCATCTCAGTGTCCACTTAGAACAAGGGGGAACTGTGGTGCCCAGCTCAGAGGCTTTTGTACAGATGATGGAGGTCCGCCTGCAAGCTCTGGGCCCACATGAATGCAGCTGGAGGATCAGTGGACCTTTGTCCCGGGGTCTCGTCAGGCAGTGATCTCACCCAGCCAGCTTCTCTGAGCCAGGCAGGCTCTAGGATCACTTCACAGCCTGGCCCCAGCAGCTCTTGGGCAAGCCCTCTTCCCCTGTGGAAGCTGGGGTCCTCCTAGGCTGACCAGATCTCCAGCCCTGGCCTCCTGTATGTGATCTTCAGGGCCTGGCAGGAGGGGGGAGGTGTCTGGAGGACCCCGTGTGACAGAGGCGAGGCAGACACTGTGCTGGGGTTTCCAGCTGTCAAAGTGCCCAGTGTGTCTGCATGGCAGGGGCGGCAGGAGCGGGGCTGGACCAGGGCGGCGTCCATCCTCACGCTCCCAGAGCGACTTTGGGGCTGTCCCTTCCTCCCTGAGCTTTGGTCTCCTTGCAACTTTGTTTTCACACGGTGGTGGTGCCCGCTCCCAGGCTGGACAGAATGAAATCAGCAAGCCGAGCAGGCCACAGCAAGACCAACAACGGGACTTAACAGGTTGAGAACAGAGGCGGGTGTGGCAACCTGCTGCAGAGGCTCGAGGGCTTGGATGTGGGAAACCTGGGGTGGGGATGCTGCTGTTGTGCTCACGTGTCCACCTGAACGCACCTGTAGCTGGGGGAACCGGTCCCCGAGAGGCCGACAGCGCCTGCCTGGAACACCTGTGTCCTTCCTCTCAGCCTCGGGGAGCATCCTGTAAACTAGTGCCAGCCTGCAGTGAGGAGTGTTAATATCCTGGCGATAACCCTCCACCTATGGGGGACGGAGCCAGTCCCTTTGGGACCTGATTGCCCAACTAGTCTGAGCTGATGCCCACCACAGCGCTCCCTCCCCCAGGCCCCCTACCCCGGTCCTCCCCCAGGCTTCCTGGGCTCATTTGCAAGCGAACAACTTGCCCCCAAGTCCCATTCACTCTGCTCCACACTGTGCCTTTGAGCAGCGGACAGGTGGGCTTCCTCACCTGTAAGAAGGGGACAAAAGGCCGCATCACCGAGGCCCCAGAGGGGACGCAGCCCCTGAAAATGCAAACCGAGGCAGAGCACTGTGCCAGGTGGCTACAGAGCGGAAACCAAACCCGGCCAAAGAAACACAAGGCCGAGGAAGGAATCTGGGTGGCGGGTAGGCCCTGAGAAGTGGAAGAAGAGACAGGGACAAAGATGGAATGGAGGTTCCCAAAGAGAAAGATTTCAGAATCAGAGGGTCAAAGGGCCCTTTGGAAAATTAGGGGGACCTGGAAGATGTTTGCTGAAATGCTCTTATTGGCTAGAAAAAAATGTGTCACAAATATCCAGTTAACTCTAGATTTATTCTTCGCTGGTCCTGGGAGTCAGGAGAATGGAGACTTTCCAGCTGTCCTTCAGCACTGAAACTCCTTCACCTGTGCTGTGCTGACCTCCTGGCCCTTCTTCACATAATGCTGCCTATTCCTGGGGGCAGGACTGCAGGACGTGCCCCTGAGGAGGGACATCACAGACCCTGACCCCTGCAGGACCACTGTGAGCCTGGCAGGGGGCTCTGAACACATTCTAGGCTTTGGGCAAGAGATCCACGTGTCATTTTTTGAGTAATTCTCCCAATAACCCACCAGGCAGGCCATTTCACAGATGGGAAAACTGAGTCTCAGAGTTTTGCCTGAGGTCACCAGCTAGAATGAGGCTGAGCTGGATCTAGGATCCCTGCCTCCCTGGCTTTGGACCCTGTGCTCTTCGCTAGCCACTGTCCCAGGCTGTGGCCTCTTGGAGCTCCGGAGCCCTGGCTTCCCTGGGGGCCGCACCCTCCCAGCCTCAGCCTTCTCTGAACTAGAGGGGTGTGGGGCAAAGCTTATCTCTTTGTGGGGCTGGGAATGACGGCTGGGGAATGGCCACCAGCCCTGGGCGCTGTGGGCTCTCCCAGTTCCTGGACCAGCCTATCCCCACCAGAGGACGAGGTTCCTCTCTGGGCACTGGGACCAATGGCTCAGGGAACGTCAGAGCCCAGAGGTCCCTCCTGTAGCATCTGGATGCAGCTTCAATGTCAGGTGGGCCCCGAGGGGTCTAACAGGCACTGGGTTCAGACCCTGGCTCTGTCACTCTGTAGGGCACAGAGGGGGCAAGTCTCTTTCAACTTCAGTTTCTCCATCAGCTTATGGCACAATTCTACCCCTACCTGTGTTGGGGGCCAGAGGTGGGAGGGAGGGAGGGATGGCGAGCCTCGCTTCCTCCTTTCCTTCCCAAACCACCAAACCAGCTGCCCTAAGCTCCCTGGAGTGTGCCCCACCCACCCGTCTCTCTGTGCACTTGGTAGGCAGCATTTCCCTTTCCAAGGGCACTGGGTGGTCAGAGTCATTCTGGCCAGATCCAAGGAGTTCACAGATGGGTGGGCAGGCGTTCACAGACGCCTGGGAGTGGGGCAGGGGTGTGTTGGGGGCGAGGCTTGCTTGGGGGCCTGAGGAGGTGCTGAGACTGGAAGGGGGTCAGGGTAGGGAGCAGAGAATGAGAAAAGGGCTGGGTGGAGCCTAGAACAGGCTGGGGCAGGTGTGGTTGGTGCCGAGGCCTTCCTGCTGGGCCAGTTCAGGCGCCTTCGTCATCTCCATTCCTAGCTCCTCCCCCTCCTGCCTCCCTAAGGTCTCAGCCCCAAGAGTCTGCACCCCTGAGTCTGCACCCCCGGTTTCCTAAACAGGGATCAAAGTTGACACCACCGACATGGAAAACTGCAGCCAACACAAGAAGTCCTTTACATTAGGAAAAAGAGACTCTGCTTCTGTGGATCCGGGGTAAATAAAAATTTACGGGTGAGGATGTCCCTTTCCGCAGGACGATGGAAGTGAAAAATCGGAATGGTCTCAAGTCCCAAAGCAGGGGGCTCCCCAGAAATTCTGATCTGGGCCACGGGGGTCACAAAAGAGAGAGGACCGATGGACCAGTGTCCAGCCCTTGGGGGAGTCAGGTTCTGGAAGAGCACACGCCCCAGAATTCCTGCCAGGCTGGAACCAGACACCCCGTGTTACACGCTGTGTTACAGCTCTCCTTCTAGGCAGAAGGACTTGGTTTCCTTGATTCTTAATCTCTTTATACTTCTCTATTTTACTGTGATAAACATTCATTGTCCTCTTAATAAAACAACTTTAGAAATAAAAACTAGGGCTGCAGCAAAAGCAGTTCTAAAGAGGGAAGTTCATAGTGATAAATGTCTACCTCAGTAAACAAGAGAAATCTCAGATAAACACTCGACATGTCAAGGAATGAGAAAGAGAAGAATAAATGAAGCCCAGAGTTTGTAGAAGGAAGAAAACAACAAAGATCAGAGTGAAAAATAAACAAAATGAAAATAAAAACCCAACAGAAAAGATCAGCGAAACGAACAGCTGGTTCTTTAAATTTGTTTAACAAAAGTTAAACAAAACGAACATAAGCTACACTCAAGAAGAAGAGAGGGGGCTCGAATCAATAAAATCAGAAATGAAAGAGGAGAATTGGCAACCATCACCACAGAGTAAGACCACAACGCTGGAGTTCCTTAGTTGTAAATCTCAGTGTCACTGTGATCACAACTGTATTGTGCTCTGCAAAAACAAACAGAAAAAGCACTAAATAATATTACTCCACAGAGGAGTGATAGAGGAATAACTTTAGAATGGTTTTCAATCTTTTTAGAATTGTTAAAGTAATATACACATTCTAAAACACACAAATATCAAGTAAAGGAGAAGACTAGACATTGATCACGCTCAGTGTTGACCCTGGTGAAGTGGTTTGACGCATCTCTCTCAGCTGCCTCTCTCCTTCTATCTCTGCCTCTCACAGACAGATTCATTCACCTCTGTTTGAGTCTCCCTGTTGACATCACGTCCGTGTGGTCTTATAGCCGGGATCCTGGATGCAGAGGGTTGGGCCACATGAGTCTCAGGTAAGACCACCCTGGGATCTCCCTGCCGACACCCACTTTAGCAGCTATAGGGCATTTACTCGTCCACGAGGACCACGCCTGGTGGATCCCATCCCCTTTCCACAGACATGAGTGTTTCCGGTCCCCTGATATTTCAGCCAGTGCACTGATGGAGAGTCTTTGACAATGCATCTCTGAAAAACTAAGCAAGGATTCCTGTGGGTGAGGTCCTAGGAGTCGCTCTGCAGGTACACGCCCTTGGGATCCTCCCCACCTGACACCCCCAATGGGCACACACATCACGTGAGGTTTCCTGTGGGTGAGGTCCTAGGAGTCGCTCTGCAGGCAAAGGGATGCATCTGTGGAGCTCTGGGGTCCCACACATGGTTCTCCCAGAGAGGAGTGTCCTTCCACACTGCCCGCCAGGGGGTCTGCTGGGCCGCACACTGTCCCCAGGGCTGCTTGTCACTGGAATCCCAGTGTGAAGGTGGCACCGCTGTCTCCGCGTTTGCGTTCTCGGGTCCTTCTTGGGGAGGTCGTGCGTCTCTGACGTATACTGACCGTGTGTGTTGCCTCTTGTTGGAGTTGCATGTGTGTGTTCTTCGTCTCCTTTAAAAACACAGACTTTGCAGAGCTTTCAGGACCACAGAGGTGTTTCCCTGGGCTATGAGGGGGCTTCCCTGGTGGCTCAGATGGTAAAGAGCCCGCCCGAAATGCAGGAGACCTGGGTTGGATCCCTGGGTTGGGACGATCCCCCTGGGAGGGGGAGGTCATGGCAACTCACTCCACTCTTCCTGCCTGGAGAATCCCGTGGACAGAGGAGCCTGGTGGGCTACAGTCCACAAGGCCACAAAGAGCTGGACATGCCTGAGCAACTAAGCAGATAGCACAGATGTGAGGAATGCTGTTCCAGTGTGTGATTTATCTTTCCACTTTCTGCATTTTTTTGGTTTGTTTTTGCCACAGGAACGGTCAGCTGTTTTCCTTATGGCTTCTAACTCTGGTGTCACACTCAGTACAGGGGTCTCTATCCTGAAATTATGCACAAATTTACTCATAGTGCTTTAATCTAGCTGGGATTTCCCTTCCAGATCAAAAAAAATTTTTTTTCAAATAATGACATAAAACAAAAATTAGTCTTTCTTCAAAGATGCAGGAAGACACAAAAAGACATTTACTATATGATTCCATTGATAGGAAACATCTAGAACAGGTAAAGAAACAGATTAGGTGTGGCCCGGGGCTGGGGGAAGGAGGAAAGGGGAGTGAGTGCTTTGGGCACAGGGTTCCCTTTCAGACGGTGAAACGTTCTCCACGGAGAGAGCAGTGGCGGCCATACAGCATTGTGAAGGTACTTAATGCTCATGAATTGTCCGATTCAAAATGATGACGCCTGAAATACTATTATATCTGAATATTCTAAATCATCAAATATAAGAGTGTAGAGCGGGAAAAAAAAAAGAAGCCCCAAGACAAAAAGATGCGAAGAGCTGACTCACTGGAAAAGACCCTGATGCTGGGAAAGATTGAAGGCGGGAGGAGAAGGGGACGACAGAGGATGAGATGGTTGGATGGCATCACCGACTCAGTGAACATGAGTTTGGGTGAACTCCGGGAGTTGGTGATGGACAGGGAGGCCTGGCGTGCTGCAGTCCACGGGGTTGCAAAGAGTCGGACACGACTGAGCCACTGAACTGAACTGAAGACAAAAAACCCCATCACGGGGAGGGGGGAAGTCCTGTTTGGGAAGCAGGTGGAAGGTTTGGGCCGGGAGCTGGCCCCGGGGGCGGGTCCAGGGGAGGACCTGAGCGGCCTCCTCCTCTCACTCCGGAGGTGCTAATGGAACCCGCGCTGGTGTCGGCGCCGCTCTGGAGCCGCCGGTAGGGGGAGCGCTCGAGCTGAAGGCGGACGCAGGCCCTGGGGCCGCCTGGACCTCTCTGCTCCGGCACATGGCTCCTCCGACAGACGGGGGTTGCAGCCACCTCTGCTTCTGGAAGTGACGCTGGACCTGCAGAGGAGAAGAGACCATCCACACGCCTGCCTTTCCAAAGACAGGACCACACCCCACAGGTTTCCGGAGAAGCCTCGGTCCCCAAACCCACAACACGACGTCGTCCCCGATGGTGGTCCCCACACAGGTGGTCTGAGGCCAGTCTCTGCTCCACGTCCAACAGCTGCCGTGGGGGTGCCCCCCTGAGTCCAGCACCCATCCCGACCTCCTCACCCTCTGGCTCTGCCATGGGGGTTCCCCGAGTCCAGCGCCCACCCTGCCCTCCTCACCCTCCGGCTCTGCCTCGCCGAGGTCCGCGTGCTCCAGCTGGGCCAGGAGCCAGGCATGTTGAGCTGCACATAGGCCACCAGCTGCCTGAGGCAGGGAAAGTCGGGGGGCTGACAGAAGTCCTCTGAGTACTGGTCCAGCCGGGTGCCCAGGATGGAGGAGATGGCACTGGGGGTGGGCAGGCGGGCAGCAGAGTCAGGGCCTGGCCTTTCCTTCTTCTCAGCCCTCCCCTGGCACCCCCTGGCGCTGGGCTTCTAGGCTCGCCCCGCCCATCTGGACGCCAAGGCCTGGTCAGCAGAGGGGGGCGGGCAATCTCGGCTGGAGGGAGCCCTCTGTCCACGGTGACCACCTCTCCCTTCCTGGGGGAGCCCGACTCACTCCTGTCTGCCCCCACCCCCACTCTGGGTCACCCCCCAACTCTGGGCCCCCCACCCCACTCTTGGCCCTCCGCTCCCACTCTGAACCCCCCTCCACAGGGAACTGCAGGAGGGCAGGCAGGGCCGCGCCTGCTCTGTTCATTGCTCTGGCCTGGCCGCACTGCACACAGTAGGCCCTGGATACAGATTTGCTGAATGAATGAACCCCAACCAGCACCTTACAGACACCTGAGTGGCCTGGGGCTCTCTGCCAGCCCCCAGTGATCCCTGCTCTGGCTAATCCCAGGAGGGGACCCTGAGTTAGGATCCTGAGCTTCCTGTACAAATTGGAAAATGCCTCTGTCCAAGGGCTGGAAGCAGAGAGCTTCTTCATGGGGGGCGGGGAGCAGGGAAGAAAATCTTAATGAAAACCATCCCATCCCTCAGCAGCCCTTTTCACAAAGCCAGGCACGGGGCCGCACGGTCCACACTTATCAGAAGGTCCTGACAACCCTATGAGGTCGGGCCTCTTGGTAGCCCAGCTTTCATGTGAACAAACTCAGGCTCAGAAAGGTAAAGTGACATTCCCAAGACACACAGCAGGTGGGTGGGTGGGGAGCCGCTGTGCCAGGGAGGGGTGAGGCACTTACCTCTTGAACAGCAGCTCCAGGACCTGCTGGGCAGGAGTGAAGGCTCGGTAGGTGTACAGGAAGCTGGTGACATAGGAGAGGTCGCTGGCCCGGAAGGCGGCACCAGGTGCTCCAGCGGCTTCTCCAGGGGGTCTGCTGTGACCTCCCTCACCCTGAGGGACTCATCCAGGTTCAGGGTGGATCCATTTTTCACATGGGGCTAATTTTCAGACAAAGAGGGATAGTTTGAGAAAACAAGCAATGCAAAAACACTCACATTCCTGTCCTGAAATTCATTTCCAATAAAGGAATTGGCTTGAAGAATCTTACAAAGATGTGAAAACTGACTCCGTGCCTGGCCAAGCCAGGGGCCGGACGGTGGGAGGGGAGGAAGGGAGGTGCCCAGACTCCTTGGGTTGGGACGATGGCCACTCAAGAGGCAAAGCCCTTGGTGGAACCCCGGGTGGATTCCTGGGTGGCTTCTGAACAGGAAGTCTCCCCAGACATCTCACCAGCATTGACTTGGGAGGTGAATGCGACCAGCCCGCCAGCCTTCTGACTCATCAGCCTGCTCCTTGCTCTGACATGAGCCCCTTCTCCCCTTCCCTTCTGCACATGGCGGGGGCAGGGGACACAGGACTGCCCAGGAGGGATCAGAGTGGTGGCCTGCCCTGGTCCTCCCTGTGTCACCTCTGGGTGCCTCCAGGCCAACACCCTGAGGCATCCGGGGTGCAGACGGAGCCAAGGTCTACAGCTTTGGAAAAGGCTCTCAGGACGGGCTTTGCTGAGGCCAGAGCCTCGGACGCTGGGACGCAGCAGGAGAACGTGTTGCTGTCTCCAGCATCTGCAGACAAGTGGGCTGGGCGGGGTGCCGTCTCTAGGATGCAGGGAAAACCTCTGGGCACCTCGGGGACCCCCTGCCATCAGACTGGCATCTCTCCCTTCATCATGCTATGAGCCCAGGCCTGTTGTCAGGAGACTGAAAGAGACTAGAAGCCCCTGCCCCCGTGGCAGAGCAGTCTCAAAACCACAATAGCTTTCTTCTTTTTCTCTTGTCCCCTCCCTAGTGTTCCCTCCCCTCTGATCCCTAACAGGGCAGTGAGAGAGAGTGTGAGTGTGGTGAGTGTGTGTGTGTGCTCCAGCATCTGTGTTTGCGTGGCGATACCCAAAGGAAAGGGCCCCAAATGGGAAGGGGCAGGCAGCTCCAGGATCTTAGAGATTCTCATTCCCAAAGCAAACCCTCCCCGGGACGGTTGATCCCTGACCTAGAAGTGGAATCTTCCCAGCTCCTCTGGACTCGGCCCACGTCGTGGCCTCAGGCCAGTTCCTGCCTCTCTGGCCTCAGTTTGCCAATTGCCCCATTGGAAGTATTTGGAGGAGATGCTGTTAGCCCAGCTCCTGGCTCCCGGGTGGGTTTGGCGAGGGAGAACTCTGGGCATGCGCAGGGCTCTCACCAACGGCTCGAAGCAGGTGGACCCTGCGCGAGACGCACGCAGGCCGGTGGGCGGTGCACGCGCAGACCCCGCCTCACTGCAGGGGCGCCCGCCAGTAACGGCCGTCCAAGTGGTGGGCCCCAGGGTCTGCATCTCTGCCTCTGGCTCTGCACCCCCTCGTCTGGATAGGCCTGGGGCCGCCCCCACCCGAGCCAGGCGGGGCCACAGGGCCCTGGCTGTTTGCTGGGAAGGCCTGGGGACCAGAGAGACACGGAACGTGTCCCCCGTCCTGGGCCCTAGACACCACCGCGTGGTCCCGCCCAGGGCCTGGCCGGGTCCCCGGGAACGGAGCTGGAGACACTGAGTCTGGTCATGGCGGGGTGGGGGGCGTCCCCTGCCCCTCCTCCTCTGCACCCTGCCCCCTTGGCTGATGGCAGGACACTGGAGACAAGGCCCAGCACTTTGAGTGCCTTCCTCTTCTTGCTTTAAATCCCAGCCCTCTCTCCCGAGGTCAGAGTCGCTGACTCCATCTTCAGTGGAGGAAACTGAGGCTCTGAGAGTCGCTGCAGGAGCTGGCCTATCACAGGGCTGGGACGTGGACTTGCTATAGGTTTGAACCCAGGTCGTTCTGACCCCAAATCGGTTCCAGCACAGGAGCCTTGGAGATAGCTCTGAACCAGGTTGGTGGGGAGTCTGTCATTTGGGGGGCAGTGGGGAGGGGGCGCTGCAGGCAGGGGGCTCTGAGGGGAAGGGCTTGGAGGGGTCCCAGGGGGAGGAAGGCGGTAGGGAGGCTGGGATGGGGGCAAGGGGTGCTCACGGGGGAGGGAGGGTGGACCAGACCGCACAGGGCTCTGAGTGTGGGGCCGGGGGTCGGAGGTCACTGCAGGTTGTGTGTGGGGACAGGACATGAGGGGGCTGTCCTATTAGATCCGCAGCATCCTAGATTTGGAGGGAGCAAGGAGGGCACCCATGCATGCTGCCCCGCCCCCAAGCATGGGTCTCCAGTAACCTACCAGGAGGAGGAGGCCGCCTCAGTTTCCCCCTGCGCACGGGGGGGCTGTGGTGGTCATCTGCCCCGTCTCAGGGTGGGGCCCGCTGCCCAGAGGGTCCACAGGTGGCCTCTCGTCAAGGCGGCCATTCAGCAGAGGTCTGTACCCAGGGCCGTGTGAGTGAGGGGACCCGAGGCGTCGCCCTCCCGGTCAGCATGAAGCTCTTGTCCATGTTGGGTTCTCATGTCCAGGCTGACATGGATGAGGCAGCATCGTCCACCTGCCGGATGGAGAGTGACAGTGAGGGGCTGGGCCACGGTCCCCGAGACCCAGCGTTCGTGTGCCCAGGGCTCCACGACGTGCGGGCAGCTGAAGGCCAGGTGCGGCTGGAGGCCCTGCGGGGGCCCGAGGTCCCTGAGGACGAAGACGGTGTCGACTCCCAGAGCCCAAGGATGGCGAGAGCAGCGGAGGCCCTGGACTCTGCGGGCGCCCCATGCCAGCATCCCGCAGGGGCGCCTCTCGGCCACTTCTGTGGTGTGGAGGGGGCGACTGGGCACCGGAAGGAAGAGCTGGGAAGAGCTGTTCGGGGAGGGGGGTGGCGTAATCACCTTGTTTTCCTGGACATCAGGGGCCTCGGGGTCACAGCCCACATTGTCGTGACACACTGCAGAGTTGGGGAGCTGGGCACGTGCTCACGCAGTGCAGGGCAGCGTCCCCACGGCTGAGGTCGGCGCCCCGCCTGAGCTGCTCACGGCCGTGGGGTGGGAGCTGGCCCTGGCCCTGGAGTCTGTGGGGGGGACCTGGTGACTGATGGAGGGGCCAGCTCTGCAGGGGTCACACCCGCTGGGTGAGTGGTGCTCTGGGGTGTCCATGGGCACACCCAGGGACCGTGTGCCCTGTACCCGGGAAGGTGCAGGGGACGTGCACAGAGGGCAGGGCCTGGGTGGTGGACAGAGCGCTGTGCTGGTGGGCAGCGTTCCTCGGAAAGTCAGCTGAAGCTAGCCTGGTGGACGGGCTCCAGGGCTGGGCCGGCTCTGCCTCTGGCAGCTGTGCCCAAAGTGCTGCCCGAGCCAGTGGAGATGGGCGTGGCTTAGCTCTGGAGGGGAAGCCAGAGCGCGCTCTGACCCTGGAGCTGGTCTTCAGGTGAGAAGGCGCTCGCGGCTGTGAGTGGACCAGGTCAGGTCAGCCTGTTGAGCAGCGTGTCATCTTGGCAGCAGAAGTGCGCTCGGGTGGTCTGGACTGTCTTTTTGGGAACAAGGTGCCCAGCTGGTCTTGGTCTCCAGTCTGTAAGTGCTTGGCTTCCCAGCTGGGTGTAGACCCGGCAGGGCACCCTGTGACTGCCCAGTGCAGGGGCAATGAGAAGGTGCTGTTGGCAACCTTGAGCCCCTTTGGCTACATGTGGGGGAGGGTTGAGCTGGCTCCATGCCTGACCTCACCCCTCTGGTGACGGTCAGCATCTCCAGGACAAAGTCATGGTGGGCGGTGGAGCCAGTGGCACTGAGCACATGGTGTTGTCAGAGGTCTTCACCTCTGGTGGGGCGGGGCACAGGAGGGTCAGCCGAGCTCTGGAGGGGGCTGCAGGCCAGGGCAAGGGGCCTGCGGGCCGGGGCGAGGGGCCTGCTCGGAGACCGCAAGCAGGTTCAGCTGTGCCTCTTGCAGGGTCTTAGTTCCCTGACAGGGGATTGAACCCGGGCCCGTAGCAGTGAAAGCCTGAGTCCTAACCCCTGGGCCACCAGGGAGGCCCCTCGGGACTGTTTCATAAGAGGACGGGAGCCGCTCTGACGTGTGGTGACAATGAGTAGTTCCAGCTGATCATTTCCTCTTCTCAAATTTATGTGCTCTCGCCTCATGTATTGTTAAGATGTTTCTTCTCCCCTGATTTAACACACACTCGATAGAATACCGTAGCACACATCTCATTGTGGAAACTTGGCCTTTTCATTCTTCGCTCCCATCTCTGCCCCGGTGGCCTTCTGAATTGCTGCCACAGAGGACGTTGTTGTCGTGGTCCCTGTGTGCACAGCACTGTTTTTGTACGGTTGTGGGGTTCTCTTTGCCTCATTGCCCTGCATGCTGCCCTTCTGGCCTGGGGGCTGAAGCCTGGGGCATTCTTCATGGTGTGGCTTTTTGGAGCCGTTGGGTTTACATCCTGGAATGTGAAGTCAAGTGGGCCTTTGGAGGCATCACTATGAACAAAGCTAGTGGAGGTGATGGAATTCCAGTTGAGCTATTTCAAATCCTAAAAATGATGCTGTGAAAGTGCTGCACTCAACATGCCAGCAAATTTGGAAAACTCAGCAGTGGCCACAGGACTGGAAAAGGTGAATTTTCATTCTAATCCCAAAGAGGCAGTGCCAAAGAATGCTCAAACTACTGCACAATTGCACTCATCTCACACGCTAGTAAAGTAATGCTCAAAATTCACTAAGCCAGGCTTCAACAGAACATGAACTGTGAACTTCCATATGTTCAAGCTGGTTTTAGAAAAGGCAGAGGAACCAGAGATCAAACTGCCACCATTCGATGGATCATCGAAAAACTGAGAGAGTTCCAGAAGAACATCTATTTCTGCTTTATTGACTATGCCAAAGCCTTTGACTGTGTGGATCACAATAAACTGTGGACGATTCTGAAAGAGATGAGAATACCAGACCACCTGACCTGCCTCTTGAGAAACCTGTATGCAGGTCAGGAAGCAACAGTTAGAACTAGTCATGGAACAACAGACTGGTTCCAAATCAGGAAAGGAGTATGTCAAGGCTGTATATTGATACCCTGTTTATTTAACTTATATGCAGAGTACATCATGAGAAACGCTGGGCTGGATGAAGCACAAGCTGGAATCAAGATTGCTGGGAGAATTATCAATACCTCAGATATGCAGATGACACCTCCCTTATGGCAGAAAGTGAAGAACTAAAGAGCCTCTTGATGAGAGTGAAAGAGGAGAGTGAAAAAGTTGGCTTAAAGCTCAACATTCAGAAAACGAAGATCATGGCATTTGGTCCCATCACTTCATGGCAAATAGATGGGGAAACAGTGGAAACTGGCTGACTTTATTTTTTGGGGCTCCAAAATCACTGCAGATGGTGACTGCAGCCATGAAATTAAAAGATGCTTACTCCTTGGAAGAAAAGTTATGACCAACTTAGACAGCATATTAAAAAGCAGAGACATTACTTTGCCAACAAAGGTCCATCTCATCAAGGCTATGGTTTTTCCAGTGGTCCTGTATGGATGTGAGTTGGACTGTGAAGAAAGCTGAATGCCAAATAATTGATGCTTTTGAACTATGGTGTTGGAGAAGACGAATCTTGAGAGTCCCTTGGACTGCAAGGAGATCCAAGTAGTCCATCTTAAAGGAGATCAGTCCTGAGTGTTCACTGGAAGGACTGATGTTGAAGCTGAAACTCCAATACTTTGGCCACCTGATGCGAAGAGCTGACTCATTTGAAAAGATCCTGATGCTGGGAAAGACCGAAGGTGGGAGAAGGGGTCGACAGAGGATGAGATGGTTGGATGGCATCACCGACTCAACGGAGATGAATTTGAGTAAACTCTGGGAGTTGGTGATGGACAGGGAGGCCTGGCATTCTGCGGTCAATGGGGTCGTGAAGAGTCGGACACAAATGAGCGACTGAACTAAACTGAGCTGGGTTTGTTCAGCAGGACCCCAGCCCTTCTCTGCCCCCAGAGCTCATGAAGCAGCTGGTGAGGAGGAGAGGCTAGCAGATTCCATGCTGGAGTGGGAGTTCTGTGGGAATAACGGGATCACTGATGGAATAGCATTTGCCGGTCCCAAGTAAGAGAGACAGACAGCAGACAGATGCCTCCAGAGCAAGGAACATGGGAGCGTCCGAGTGTGTGAGCAGACCCTGGGACCAGAGGGGCAGCCTGGGGGCAGAGACAAAGGTCTTCACTGTCGTTTTGTTTTATTATTCACTTAGTTTATATATGTTATATATTTTTATTTTACTTTTTGGCCTCACTATGCCGCTTGTGGGACTTGGTTCCCTGACCAGGGATCAAACCCATGCCCCCTACAGTGAAAACACGAGTCCTAAGCACTGGCCTGCCGTGGAATTCCCTTTACTGTGTATTTTATAAAGCCTGACTCTCCTGTCTCAGCTTTATGTTTGGAAAGCTCTGGGCCCAGGGAATACCACGGTCTACAGTGTGAATACCAGATTCCCCTGGTCGTCCGGATCATCTCCGAGGAAGCAGCCTGACCCTCTCCAGAACGCACACCAGCCTCACCCCCCAGGAAAGAGCTCCGATTGCCCTTCTTTGGGATTGGAATGAAAACGAACCTCTTCCAGTCCTGCGGCCACTGCTGAGTTTTCCAAATTTGCTGGCATATCGAGTGCAGCACCTTCACAGCATCATCTTCTAGAATTTGAAATAGCTCAGCTGGAATTCCATCTCCTCCACTAGCTTTGTTTGTAGCAATGCTTCCTAAGGCCCACTGGACTTCACACCCCAGGATGTCTGGCTCTCGGTAAGTGACCACACCATTGTGGTTTCCAGGTCATTAAGACTTTTTTGTATAGTTCTGTGTATTCTTGCCACCTCTTTTTAATCTCTTCTGCTTCTGTTAGGTCCATACCATTTGTCTTTGATCGTGCCCATCTTTGCATGAAATATTCCTTTGGTATCTTTAATTTTCTTGAAGAGATCTCTAGTCTTTCTCATTCTATAGTTTTCCTCTGTTTGCATTGTTCACTTAAGAAGGCTTATCTCTCCTTCCTATTCTCTTGAACTCTGCATTCAGTTGGGTGTCTGTCCCTTTCTCCTTTGCCTTTGGCTTCTTAGCTATTTGTAAGGCCTCCTTGGACAACCATTTTGCCGTTTTGGGTAACTTTTTCTTAGCCAATGGGAAAGCAAGCAGCTCAGCCAATGGGAAGCCCTCACCAGCCCTGAACTGGCACTTTCCTCCAATGGATTTTCCTCCAAAGCTCGGTTTCCCAACTGCCTACTATTCTCTGCAGAGTATTCTGTTTTGCGGACTTGGCTGTGGTTTTTGCCGTGGTATGCCTGTCCTGATAGCAATCCTCTTGCCTTTCCTGATGAAACCCACTTTGTTAGTAAAATCACTGCTTTTCAATAAATTTGGATTCCTTACTCCACTGGCCCTAGGCACCCCAGCCAGGTTCTTTCAAATCCAAGTTTCCCTTCCCTTGTGTATCTGGTAACAGGGAGCACAGAAGGCCACCAGAAGCCCCGAGCGTCTCCTGAGTTAGCTGCGCCTCTTTCTCACTATCTGCTCATCCATCAGCCCCTCACTCTCTCCTCCTCTCCAAGCCCCTCACATTTCTCCTGCACCTGATGACCTGGCCGAGCAGTCAATTTCAGGGTGCTTTCCTCTCTCTCCCAGAGGTTCTGCCCACCTGGTAACAGTCCCCCAATTCTACTGTGGGGCACTGTTACCCCTGCTAGCCTCCCGGGGAACCAGACAGACAGCTGGACAGGTATCAGGGGACAGCAGCCCATAGCTAGCCCCCTCATCCTCTGGACCTGCCCTGCCTCCATGCCCTTCCCACCAGCAAAGCCTCTGCCCCCTGTCCTGCCCAAGGGGCCCTGATCTGAGCCAATGGCACAAAACCTTCTATAGAACTCTTGGTGTGCCAGACATTTTAAGAGCTTTCCCTGTATTAGCTCATTAATCTTCACCTGATTCTTACCTTTAAAAGGTAACCAAGGCCCAGAGAAAGGAAGTGACCTACACAAATTAAGTAGTAGAGACATGATTTAGACCCAAAGAACTGGTCCAGAGGCTGCCCTCGCATCCAGTCGACATGCTCCAGCACTTGCTGGAGCCCCAAACCCGTTCCTGTCCAAATCGTGGTTCTTAAGGGTTGCTTTAAGCCCTTTCTGCTCTCCTCAAGCCCTCAGTTCTTTGCCCCAGTGCTCGGCTGGACCATGAAGAGCAACTTCGGTTTTGGTCCATTGAGAACTAAGAAGGGTCTGAGATTGGGCCCACTTGCACACTAACAACTGAGCCTGTCACCATTTCCCAGATGCTGGAAGAAGACCCGGGGTTCCAGGGTCAGAGACAAAGGAATTTACAACTCTCCCCAAGGCAGCGAGCACATGCTTCATGTTCCCAAGGGGACCCTGTGCCCTCCCAGCCCTGTCCTGGTGATGGGATGCTGAAAGGTCCCCAGGGAGCCCATTTCTCCTCCAGCCTGGACTATGGAACTCCAGGGGCCTTACTTAGGCCTCTTGTCAGACCCGTCTCCTGAGAACTAACCCTGCCTGGGAGGCGTGTGTGCCTGGGCATGAAGACCTCATCTGTCAGCCTGTGCTCATGGCTCTGCCACCAGCATTTAGGAGGCGCCTGCATGGGATAGGGGGCTTCCCAGGTGGCGCAGTGGTAAAGAATCTGCCTGCCAACGCAGGAGATGCAGGAGACTGCGGGTTCAATTCTTGGGTCAGAAGATCCGCTGGAGTAGGAACTGTCAACCCGCTCAAGTATTCTGGTCTGCAGAATTCCATGGACCTAGGAGCCTGGCGGACTACAGTCCATGGGATCGCAAAAAGTCGAATATGACTGAGCACTCGCGCAGGCGGAAGCCTTCAAGGAATAGGCGCTCGATAACTGGGGGAGAATGAAGGCGTCCAGGCAGCAGGGAACCGCCTCTTGTGCCCTCCCCACCGGTGGGTGCCATCAGGCCACTTCCCACCTCTTTCTTCCTCCTCATCTCCTTCCAGGGTGCACTCCCCAGCAGGGCATTCAGTGTGTGTGTGTGTGTATATGTGTGTGGCACGCGCACACTTGAGCCCATGTGCGGATGCCCAAAGGAAAAGGTCCCACGTGGGAGGGGTGGGCAGGGTGGGTGCGCAGGGTACCCCAGGACCTCAGGCCGTCTGGTTCCCAGAGCAAACCCCACGGCAGGGCTGAAGCCCGGCCTCGGAGCCTGGAAGCCTGCCTTCCGCTCTTCGCGGGGCTCTCCTGGCCTGTTTCCTAACTGTCCCGTGAGGGCTTGGACAAGGACTGCTCAGGAGGCTCAGGGCGCTCACTGCGCTGACTCTCCCTCCTGGGGGCTGGGGGTGCGCTGCAGGCGCTCAGCCCTCCCCGCGCGCCTCGGGGGTGGGGGGGTGCGGGGTGACCCGCCAGGGGGCGGGGCCTCGGTCACCCCGCCCCACGCGGCCGCACCGCGCACGCGCGTGCCCCCTCCCGCCCCGCGCGCGCCGCCAACGGCCCCTCCGGTCGTGACCGGCCCGCCGGCCCCCCAGTCGGCTGCGCTGGGGCCTGTGTCCCCTTGAGCTCCGACTCCGCCCCCGCCGCAGCCAGGCCGGCCGCCGAGCGCTGGGCTGGGTGCTCCTGGAGAGCAGGAGGCAGGCCAGTCCCCGCGCAAGCCCCCAGCCCTCCGTCTGGACCCCAGGGCCCGGCTGGGTGAGTCGCTGGACGCCGACTCGGCAGGGAGAAGGGGAGGCCACCACGTCCCCGCGCCCTCTGCCCACGTTGCTTGTCTTTCTGACAGCACCCCAAGACGGAGGTCCGGCCTGTCCCCGCGGGCAGGCCTGGCTGGTGGCCGAGGGTCAGAGGGAGCCGTGGAGAAGGGCGCCCAGCACCCCTATGGGCGAGAGTTGGGGGGCAGTTACTGTTAATAGTGAGCCCTCTCGTCACTCAGTGATGTCACCCCACTTTGTAGATGAGCAGAGGTCCCAGCACTCAGGGTCATTCAAGTCTAAGTGACCAAGTCCAGCTGTGACTGGGGCGGTCAGAATCATGGCTCCTCATGTTCACTGAGCCCACGCTGAGACCTTGTCCTGGGGGACTCCCCCAGACAGGGGACCTCCTGAGTCCAAGCACTTTGGGTGTCTTCCTCTCCCTGCTTTAACCCCAGCACCCTCTCCCAAGGTCAGAGTCACTGATCCCGTTTTCAGTGGAGGAGACTGAGGCTCAGAGAGTCACCGCGTGAGCTGGCCTGTCACGGGCCGTGACGTGGCCCCGCCGTGGGTTTGAGCAGGCCAACCTGGCCCCGAAGGCTGTCCTTGCACAGGAGCCTGAGGCTCTGAGTCCGGCCTTGGAGGTGAGTCCATTGTGGATGGGGGTGACGGGGTGGGGAGGAACTTGGGAGGGTCCCTGGGGGAGGAAGGCAGTAGGGAGCCTGGGGTGGGGAGGAGAGGTGCTCACAGGGGAGGGTGTCTGGACCAGACCACACAGGACTCTGAGTGTGGGGCCAGGGGTCAGAGGTCAGTGCAGGGTGAGGGGGACAAGGTACAGGCTGTCTGGTCAGAACCCCCACTTCCTAGCTCCTAGATTCAGAGGTGTTTTGTTGAACCTGTGTTCCAGCCCGTATAGCATGGATCCCAGAGAACCCCCCAGAGACGCGGAGGCGGCCTCTGTCTCCTCCTGTGCTCAGTGGAGGCTGTGCAGTCCTCCTGCTTCTCTCAGGGAGGGGCCTGCTGCCCTGAGGGCCCAGGGGGGCTTCTCGTCAAAGCCCTTCGGGTGCCGTCTGGACCAGAGAGGTCCACGTGAGGGGCCGGGGGGATCAGCAGGGCGCTCTGGCCCTTGTCGCTCTTCTGATGTCCAGGCTGACATGGATGCAGGGCGTCCCTCACCTGCTGGTTGGAGAGCAGCGAGAAGCTGCCGTGGCAGACCCTGAGACCAGCCCTCATGTGCCCGAGGCTGCCAAGGGCGTGTGGAGCTGAAGACGAGGGCTGCTGGAGGCCGAGGGCCGTGGGGATGCTGAGGACGGAACGTCTACTTCTGGCCCCCGAGGAGTGGAGGATCAGCAGCACCCAGACCCCGCAGGGCGCCCCGTGCCAGCATCCACCTCCAGGGGCTTCTAGGAGCTGGGGCGTCTTGGTCCCCTCTGGGTATGGAGGGAGTGAAGTACGCTGGAACTGGGAGGGGCTGTCCCAGAGAAGGGGTGGGGCAGTCATCTCCTCCCCCTGGCCACGAGGGGGGCCAAGCTCATGTTGGAAAAGCTCACGTTGATCCTCTCTGCTTGGGCCTGGAGTGCACACCGAGCAGGTGGGCACCTCCCCAGCTGCTGAGTTCAGGCCATCTCCTTAGCTGATCCCAGATCCTGGAATGGGAGCTTCTGCTGGTCCTGGGCTCCGTGTTGGGGAACTGGTGGCTGGATGGAAGGACCGGCTTTGCCGTTGTCAGACCTGACGGATGGATGCTCTTGAGTGCCCAAGGGCATAGGCACCAGGGACCCAAGCCTGGAAGGTGTGAGGGAAGCACCCAGAGGCAGAGTCTGGTGGTGGTGGGTAGGGCCTGTGATGTGGGCAGTGCCCCTTTGCAGACTTCAGCAGGTCCTCTTGTTTGCAGATCACAGACAGCACCTGAGGCTGTGGTCTGTGAGGGGCCGGGTCAGCCCGTCCATGGCAGCCACCAAAGCCTGGGGGCTGGCAAGGTTCAGGATGAAACTGTAGTCTGGGAGAGATCTAGACTGCCAGTTGGGGTGAAAAGTGCCCGGTAGCCTAGTCCACTCCAATCTATGATTGTTGTCCACCCAACAACGCATATCTGGAGAGAGGCCCTGGCTGTTGTCGGGGGCTGGTGAGATGATGCCCTTGATTAGATAGGCAAAGAAGAGCAACATAAATCCAAGGTTAGCAGAACAAAGTAAATAATGAAATTCAGAGCAGTGATAAACAGAATAGAGGAGCACTCGAGAAAATCAGTGACACCAATAGTTCTTTCTTTTAAAGATTTAAAAAATGGACAACATGGGACAATTGTATGTCAACAAGTTGCTTAACCTAAATGAAATGGATGAATTCCTAGAAACACACAAGCTAGCAAAACTGACTCAAGAAGAAATGGAAAGTCTGAGTAGACCTCTTATAAGTAAACAAACTGAAGCAGTAATAAGAACCCAACAGGGAAAAACCCAGAACCTGATGCCTTCATTGGTGTTTTGTCTCAGATACTTAAAGATAGAAAACAGATCCTAAATTCTTCAAAAAGTACAAAACAAGCAAACACTTTTAAACTCATTTTGTGATGACATTAACATAACTTCAAAGATTCTGTAAAGAGAGTAGGACCATAAAGAAAGCTGAGTACTGAAAAATGGATGTTTTTGAACTGTGGTGTTGGAGAAGATTCTTGAGAGTCCCTCGGACTGCAAGGAGATCCAACCAGTCCATCCTAAAGGAAATCAGTCCTGAATGTTCATTGGAAGGACTGATGCTGAAGCTGAATCTCCAATACTTTGGCCATCTGATGTGAAGAACTGACTCATTGGAAAAGACCCTGATACTGGGAAAGATTGAAGGTGGGAGGAGAAGGGGACAACAGAGAATGGGATGTTGGATGGCAACATGGACTCGGCAGACATGAGTTTGAGCAAGCTCCAGGAGTTGGCGATGGACAGGGAAGCCTGGTGGGCTGCAGTTCATGGGGTCACAAAGAGTCAGACGTGACTGAGCGACTGAACTGAACTGAAAGATGCCATAAGAAAAGACATCTGTAGGCCGAAAATCCATTAGAAAGATGCAAAAATCTTCAGCAAAAGGCGGGCAGGCAGAACCCAGCAGCATATTGAAGGAACTGTATAGTCATCTCCAGTGCTGTCTATCTCAGGAATGAGCAGGGCTGTTTAGCACAGTTAATCGGTGTCATACACCACCTCAATAAAAACACGAGGTCATCTCAACTGATGTAGAAAAAGCATTTAGAACTTTGAATAAACACAAGCTTTTTTTTTTTTTTAATAGCTGCTCTCAATAAAGTAGAAATAGAAGAGCATTTCCTTCACATGATTTAGGATATTTGAGAAAAACACATACATCATACTCGGGAGAAAGGTTGAAAGTTCTCTCCCTAAGGATGGGAGTAAGTCAGTGATGCCCACTTTTGCTTTTCATTTCAAAATGGTAATGGAAATCTGACGAGCAATTAGCAAGACATCTATCAATAGATATATAGATATATGTCTTGCTTAGACGGTATAAAATTCGTTTGCAATGTGGGAGTCCTGGGTTCGATCCCTGAGTCAGGAAGATCCCCTGGATAAGGAATGGCAACCCACGCCAGTATTATTACCTGGAGAATGGCGTGGGCAGAAGACGCTGGTGGGCTACAGTCCCTGGGGTTGCAAAGAATCTGACATGATGGGGCAACTAACACTTTCACTTTCATATCAATAGAATTGAGAAATAAATCCAGGCAATTGATTTTGAACTTGTATATCAAGATCATTCATAAGAGAAAAAGTCTTTTCAGCAAATGGTCTGGGGAAACCGAATGCCCACATGCCACAGAACGAGGGTGGAGCCTTACTTCACATGAAAGAAAAACTAATTATGGAACAAGGACCTAAATTTAAGACCTAAAATGGAACCATCTTAGAAGAAAACATAGGGATAAATCTCATACTCTTGATGTGATATTTAATAGAATGGCTATTATACAAGAGACAAAAAAAAACCAAAAAACAGAAAAATTGGACTTTATCAAAACGAAAACCTTTTGTGAATGAAAGGGCAATCTCAAAAGACTATAAAGAAGACCCAAATAATGGTATAAAATATTGGCAAATAATAAATCTTCTAAAGGTCTTGTATCCAGAATACATAAAGGACTTTTACACAAGAGCATAGACACAGCATCATTGCAAATAATAGACATTTCTCCAAAGAAGATACACAAATGGCCCGTGAAGCTCATGGAAGGATGATCAGCATCACCAGGTGTTAGAGAAATGCAGGCCAGTGCCACAGGGACACACTGCTTCACACCCACTGGGACAGCTGTCATGCAGTGAACAGTAACAGATGGTGAGGATGTTGATGAATTGGAATTCTTGTACACTGGTGGGTGGGGGGTGCCGTGGAAGAGGGGGAGTGGGCAACAGCAAGTGAGTGCTACATGGCTACAGGGTTTCTTTTGGGGGTGATGAAAGCGTTAGGGAACTAGAGAATGGTGGTGGTGCACAGCATGGTGAATGTAGTTAGTGCCACCAAATCATGCAGTTAAATATGTTGGAAAAGATGAACTTTTACTTGAAAGTTAACTCACAAAGCACCATGAAGAAACCATAGAGTATGTGCAACGAAAAAGCAGAAAAAGGATACCCTCACAGGTGAGGAAGGAAGACTCTGGTTCTGGAGGTGACACCAGCTGGGTTTCATGAGCAGCTACTGGAGGTGGGTTCAGGGCTTTGTGGGTTGGTGGCTGGAACAGGCTGAGCTCTGGGGCTGGTGCTGGTGTTGACTCCTGCTGTGTCGACTGCACCAGCCATAGCTCTGCACGGGGCTCCAGAGCGGGCTCTTTGGCAGTAGGTGGGCGAGAGCTAGATCTGGGGCTGATTCTAGTCCTGAGACTTGAACTGGCTCTGTCTCTGGAATTGATGTTGGAGCAGGTTCTGGCTCTGGAGCTGGGGATGGAGCTGACTCCAGCATTGGTGACAGAACTACCCTGTCTCCCGGATGATGGTGACGGGAGGCTAGAGCTTCTCCCAGCTTTGGTGTTGGAGCTCGAACTCTTGTTGCAGCTGCTGTTGGCTCTGGTGTTGCAGTCCTTTAATGGACCAGAGCCTGGCGGTCCAGAGTCGACAATAAGAAAGTGAAAGAGAGAGAGAAAAAAAGAAAGACAGATATGGGGACCCAAGCTCTGATGGGTATTTTATTAGCAGAAATGCAGGCTTATATGTCTTTAGTGGGATGATTACTCAGCTATTACACAGGATGAAAATTTGTCAATAGCCACAATATGGATAGTCTAATACATAGAAGGTTACTGACGCTGAAAAGAGTCACTGCATGTCTCATCCTATGACCTCAGTCCTGAGAACTGCGGGTAGCTCTATTCATTCTCGGAATAGGAACTGATAAGGAACAGAGAATCCTTGAGAAATAGAAAACAGCATGCAGGAATCCTGTTAAATGTTCCCTGGCACTCGGGACTGCACGTGCTTAAGTGTGGACGTAGTACTAGAGCTGGTTCTGGAGTGGGTAGATGTAGTACTAGAGCTGGCTCTTGACTGGATGTAGTTGACTGGACGTAGTACTAGAGCTGGTTCTGGACCAGACTCTGATTTGAGCTGGTTCTAATTCTAGGCCTGGTGCTAGAACTATCACTGGAGTTTCCACAGGAGCTGGTAATAAAACTGCCTCTCTCTTTGTAGTTTGTGTTCAGACTGGCATTCAAGATTTTTCTACCTCTAGTTTTGGTGCTAGAGCTGATGCTGGAGCTCTTTCCAGCCCTGGCGGTGGTGCTAGAACTGCCGGTAACTCTGGAGCTGGGGCCGGCCCGTGCTCGAACCCTGGAGCTCATGCTCGAGCCAGGTCGTCCTCTGAACCTGGCATTGCCTCTGACTCTGTTGGAGCCAGTGCTGGCTCTTGATGAGCCCACCTCAGGGCTTCCCTGGTGGCCCAGAGATTAAAGCGTCTGCCTGCAATGCAGGAGACCTGGGTTTGATCCCTGGGTCAGGAAGATGCCCTGGAGAAGGAAATGGCAACCCACTCCAGTATTCTTGCCTGGAGAATCCCATGGACGAAGGAGCCTGGTAGGCTACAGTTCACGGGGTCGCAAAGAGTCAGACACGACTGAGTGACTTAATTTTCACTTTCCAGTGAGGGGAAGGGTGGCATCCTTTCTTTCAGGGATGGGCATGCTGCCAGGAAGGCAGCCATTCAAAAGAGGTTGGTACCCAGAGAGGTCCTGAATGAGGGGATCAAGAGGACACTCAGCCTGACAAGCTCACAAGGATGCTCTCGCACATGTTGCCATTGTCCATGTCCATGGTGGATGATGCGGTGCTGCCCATGTGCTGGAGGCAGTGAGGAGGTGTGGGTGCAGACCCCTGAGACAGAGTTTGTGGGTGTGTGGTTGAAGCTCAGAAGGGGGAAGTGATGCTGGGGGCCGAGCTGATGCCAGATCTCAGTAATCATGGAGCCAGCATGGTCAGCAGAGTTTCTGGACCCTGCTGGGCAAGAGAGGCTGACCACCCACTCATGGGCTTCTAGAAACTCCGTTTAGGACCCAGGACTTCCTGGCCCCTTTTGTGGGTGTGGAGTGGGGAGCTCCGGTCCAGGAATGAAGGGGCTGGGAAGGGAAGTCAGGGAGAAGGGGTGGGCAATAGCCTTCTTTGGTTGGACATCATAGGGCTCTGTGCCAAAGCTTGTATCATTTCCTATACTCCGAAGCTGGAGGAGCTGGCCAAGTGCACGGTGAGCACGTGGGCAGAGTCCCCGCTGCAGACCTCTGCCCCCGTCTGAGCCGGTCACAGCACTAAGGTAGGAGCTGCCCCTGGTCCTGAACTCTGTGCCAGGGACCTGGTGACTGCGTGGCAGAGCTGGCTTTGCAGTGGTTAAATCCACAGGGTGAGTGATGCTCGGTGGAACCCATGGGCACAAATGACAGTGACCTGCACTAGGAACTTATGAAGAAACTCCAGACGGCAGTGCCTGGATGGCACGCTGCATGGGTTGCAGTGCCTGCAGGGGCTGAGGCCCGTGGGCAGTGCTCCTTGGCAAAGCCAGGTAGTCCTTTGGACCCCAGGGGTGAGAAGGCGCCTGAGGCTACGGTGGTCTACTGGAGGTCGGGTCAGCCTGTTGACTGGCAAGCATCACGCTGGCAGCAGAAGAGGTTCAGGGTGAAACAGCCTGGAGGTGACCTGGGCTGGCAGGTGGGAGGCAGGTGCCCACCTGACCAGTCTGTAACTAACTAGTTACCTAGTTACAGATGCTGGGGAGGGCAGCCATGTGACTGGCCAGTGCTGAGGACCAATTAGAAGATGCCCTTCGCAATCTTGAGTCCCTTTTGCTTTGGGTGGGAGAGGGTTGAGTTGGCTCTGTGTCTCACCTCCACCTGTTTGCTAGAGGCCGTCTTTGTCAGGACACCATCACAGTTGGTGGTCGAGGTCATATGATGGAACGTGTTGGCATTTTGGGTCTTCACCCCTGTGATGGAGGGTCAGTTGGACTCATGAAGGGGCTGTGGAGCAGGGAGACAGAAACACATAGAGACAGGAAGCAGACTCGCGACTGTCAGGGTTGAGCGAGTGGAGCTGGGGCATGACTGCTTAATGGGCACAGGGTTCCCATTGAGATAGAAATGTCTGGAACTAGAGGGCAGTGGTGTGCACAAGCACAGAGAATGTGGTTAGTGCTGCTGAATTGTACAATTTAAAACAATTGCAGGGCTAATTGTCATTGAATTTGAATTTGAACACATGAAATATAAAAGCAAAGATGATATGCAAAAGAAAAGTAAGAAAAACTTGCCTTCCTGGGCAGGTGAGCGAGCTCTGGGGCTGGAGCTGGTGTGGTTGGAGGTCAGTTGTTGGAGCTGAAGGTGTTGCAGAGGTGGAGCCGGCCCCAGAGCGGGAGCTGTGGCTGATGCTGAGATGCTGCTGGCCCTGCCGAGGGTCTGGCCCGGGAGCAGTGCCTGCACTGGGGCTGAAGCTGGCCCTGTCTCTGGCCGTAGTGTTAGAACCAGCTCTTGACCTGGCTGTGGTGCTGAGGCTGACTCTAGGTCTCTGGTATTACTCCCAAATTTGGTGCAAGAACCAGCACCTGCCGAGGCTTCCATTGTGGAGCCGGTCCCTGTGTTTGGGTGGAAGGGGCTTTGGTTCTGTTGCTGGTGACAGAGCTGACTTTAGTCCAAGTTGGTGCAAATTGTGGGGCTTTTTTGGCCTTAGCTTTGTAGGGCAAGGCGACCCCGGCCTTCCTGCGTGTATCAGATGTGCCTCTACTTACCCCGGGGGCGAACAGTCCTGTGATGACTCTGGCTCTCTTCCTGGTCCTGGTGCAGACGTTGGCCAGGCTCCAAGCTGCTGCTGTAACTGGTTGTGTCGTGGGTGCCAGTTCCCGGGGGTCTGCTGAAGGTGGCACTACAGCCAGTGACAGAAGTGACAGTCTAGAGCTGCTCTTAGTTCTGCGGCTGTTTTCTGCAGCTGGATCTAAGTCTCAGATGGTAATAGGCCTGGTGCTGGAGCCAGCTCCACTCTAGATCTTGAGATGGCGCTGAAACAGCAAGAAGAGGAAAGACCAGGCACCTGACTGCCCTTCCGTGTGACTTCCCGAAGAGAGACACGTCCTGCAGCCTTCCCCCGCGGTGCAGGGCTGGCTCCCTAATGGGAGCTGATACTGGGGCCGGCTCCAAGCCTGGCGGTGGTGTGAGAACTGGTGGGAGAGCTGGTGATGGAGATGGCCTTAGCTCTGGAGTTAGAGCCAGAGCTCGCTCTTGTTCTGGAGCTGGTCTGTTTGAGCTGCAGCCGGCTCTAGTCTGAGCTGGCACCAGCTGCAGCTCAATAGTTGCTGTCAGTGTGGGCACTAGTCTACGGATGGGGCACGTCCTAGTCCTTCAGGGGACTCTGGCCCTGGACTGGCTCCAGAGCCCGCTCTAGCTCCACAGCTGTGCAAGATGTTGTGCTGGAGATGCCCTGGTTCTGCCCCCCACCTGCGGCTGTGGCTGAGATGCTGCCCTCGCCTCTCCCCCTGCCCCGTGGCCGTGAGTGCCGAGGAAACAGTGGCATCTAGGATATAAGATGATGTGATATTTCAGCTGACTGCACCCAGCAGGGAACAGTGCACAGACGCTCAATGCACGCAAAAGTAAATGAATGAACCCAAGCTATTGCCCCCTCATTCACAGATGGACAAAATCCACATGATGATCCGAACTGATGTAGAAAAGGGACAGACAAGATTCAACACCTTTTCATGATAAAAAAAGACAACAAACTAGGAGTAGACGGAAACTACTTCAACACAATAAAGGCCGTTTCTGAAAAACCCACATTAACACTGAGTGATGACAGACTGAAGTATTTTCTCTAAAAGCGAGAACAAAGCAATGATACTGATTCGCCATTTGTATTCAACACAGTCCTGGAAGTCCTAGCAAAGGCAGTCAGGCATGAAAAAGGAAAGGTATTCAAATTTGCAGGGGAGAAGTGAATTGCTTCTGTCGTCACGTGATGTGACCTTGTGTGGGAGCTCTTATCTAAGGATTCCGCCAGAAAATACTGTAGGACTAATAAAGTACTTCAGCAAAATCACTGGACACAAAGCCCGCCCACAAATGAGCTGCCTTTCTGTATGCTAACAGTCACAATCTAAAATTCAGAGTCCATGTACGGTGGCATCGACAGGACAAAACACTGAGGAAGAAATCTTTCAAGAAAGTGAAAGACTTCTAAATTAAAGACACAAATAAATGGGAAGAAACCTCGTGCACAGATGAGCAGACGGTGTCACTACAGTGTTCGTACTACCACAAGCAGTCCACAGAGTGCAATCTCCGTCAGTCCCTCTGTGTTTTCTTTGCAGAAATAGAAATATTTATCTAAAACCCTTTTGCAATCTCGAGGGAACCTGAGCCGCAGAAACAAAATTGTAAAGAGCAACGTAGGAGGATGCCACCTCCTGACTCCAGAACACATCACAAATCTTTGTTAATCAAGGTGGCGTGGCACTGGCATGACAATAAGTAGACCAGAGGGACGGCATAGACAGCCCATAGGGGAACCCTTGTGTGTGTGTTCAGTTGGCCTTCAGGAGGGAGCCAGGGCACGCAGTGGGGAAAGGACAGTCTCTTCAGCAAATGATGTTGGGACAGCTGGATGTTTATGTGCAGAAGAACAGAACTGGGCCCTTACACTGTACAAAAATTAACTCAGAATGGATTAAAGACCCAGATGAGAGTCCGAAATCTACGAAACTCCCAAAATAAAACGGGCAACGCTCATGACACTAGATTGATAATGATTTTCTGTATGTGACTGCAGTCACAGGAAACAAGATCAGCAACAGAGCAAATTGGCCCACGCCAGAGGATGTGGCAGTTGAAAAGACAGCCTGCAGAGTGGCAGGAAATATTTGAAAGTCGTGTCTCTAACAATGGGTTAATATCCAGAAGGAGTAAAGTACTCGTGCTTGTTGAAAAATGGGCAGAGGACTTGAATAGACATGTCTTCAATGGTACACAGATGGCCACAAGCATATGAAAATGTGCTTAAAATCACTAATCATTAGAGCAATATAAACCCCAAACACAAAAAGAGAAAATGTCACACATCAGATGAGGCTGACTGCTTAATTAAAAATAGAGAAGATACCAAGTATTTGCAAAGATATGGAGAAACTGGAACTTGCATGCGCTCTTGATATGATTTTAAAATGGCATAACCACTGTGGAAAACAGTATGGAGATGACTTAAAAAAAATACAACTGCTTTGTGATCCAGTATTCCAAACTCTGTGTATATATCCAGAATTGGAAGCAGAGTCTGGAAGAGCAATTTGCGTGCCCGTATTTCACAATAGCCAAGGGGTGTAAGCACCCCCGTGTTCAGCAGTGGATGAATGGGTAAACAAACGTGGCTGAGTCATACAGTGAAATACTATTCAACCTTATAATGAAATCCTGGCACATGCTAATGTCATAGATGAATCTTGAGGACATTATGATAAGTGAAATAAGCCATTCACAAGAGAGAAGCACAGTGGAATCCACTTCTTGGAGGCCTCTAAAGTGGTCTTACTCATGGAAATGGAAACTAGAATGGTGCTTACCAGGAGACTTGGGGCAAGGGAGACGGGGGAGTCTTGTGTGGGGTGTGGAGTTTCCCATTTGCAAGATGAAAAGCTCTGGGTGGAGATTTGTTTCATAGCAATGTAAATGTACTGAGCACTACTGACCTGTGCACTTAACATGGTTAAGATGGTAAATTAAATGCTATATCTTAAAAAAAAAAACCCGTACAATAAAAAGAGAGTAATTCTATGTGAAGCTGTTTAAACTGAGCCCAACACAGACTTACTTATATGGACAATTTCATCAGAAAAAATTGGACAAAAGATTTGACTAGGCGTTTCACAAAGAAAAGTCACCAAATGGTGGTGGTACGCACATTATTACTGCTTAGGTATACTGCTCTAGGAAAATGCAGATTAAAGCCATAGTGAGATGTCACCACACATACGCCAGAGTGGTTGAGGTGGAAACATCCTGCAGCGCTGGCGAGGACGTGGGCAGCTCAGGCCTCTCACTCATGGCTGTTTGAGTAGAAATTGTTCAGTCCCCTTTCTGAGGTTCTGTTGATAGGAATGGATTCCCCAGTGGCTTAGTCAGGAAAGAATCTGCCTGCAGTGCAGGAGACTGTGATGCAGGAGACGTGGATTCGATTCCTGGCTTGGGAAGATCCCTGGAGAAGGAAATGGCAAACCACTCCAGTATTCTTCCCTGGGAAATCCCATGGACATAGGAGCCTGGCGGGCTACAGTCCAAGGAGTCTCAAGAGTCATACACGACTTATCAACTAAACCATCATCACCACCACCATTGATAGGGATAGAGTAGGATAATTAAATAGTCAGTTTAGAAATCCCACTACGGGATTAAAGATAGAACAGAAATTTTAAGGGAGTTTGGGAGGCTGTTGTAAGCTAATAACCACTCAAGAAGAGAATCCAGTAACCTAGTGACAATCTGCGCTACTTTGAAGGAAGAAAGGTGCATCTAAGCGCTAGGAACACTCACGCCTCGAGCCAGGTAGTTAAAGCACAAGACATGAGATTCGGGGTTTCTGAATCCTGTTCCATGAAGTCAGGGAGTTAATAGTTCTTGGAGGGTAGCGTTTCTGCGTGTAGCCAAGACAGAAATGTAGGTGGGAGGGGACGGTGTCCTGAAAGCTGATGCGTTGCCGTGTTTTAGCACTGCCATCCTTGTGCTAACTGTACATGTGATTTGAACAGTGCCGTGACAGTCTGGGCTAGACCCTGTAGGGTCAGAAGAGGAGCTAATGATGTAAGCCTTGAAGTCTGCCAATGAGGAAGAAGGTGGGGGTCTCTCCTGCCCACTTTTGTTTACAAAAATAAAGCCCTCTCAGTCCTCAAGGCAGGGCCTGCTCACCTGCCCACTTGTATCTCTCACAAGCGCGGATGCTCATAAACTCACTCTTTGCCTACCACTTTGCCTCACGTTCAGTTCTTTCTGTGATGAGACCAAAAAAAAAACCCTGAGCTTTAGTAAGTCCTGACACCTGGTTAATGGTTTCAGTGAAGACAGTGGGTTCAAGTTCCCTCCTAAGTCAGGGATTGTGGGTTTAAGTTCCATCCCGAGGTGCGGGTGGGTTTGAGTCCCACGCAAGGAATGCAGTTTCAATACTTTGTCAACATGGACATATACTTACTCCGTCCTCGCACTTCTGCCCAGACATACGACCCAGCACAGGTGTGTGTTTCACCATTACATTTCCTCCGGCTGGGGTAGGGAAGCCCACCTTGTATAATAATAGATACTTTCAACATTGTAGAAATATAAATTTTTAGTAATGAAGTTTGGCTGTAAAACAAGGTTACATTTTACATGTGCATTAATGGCTTGAAAAAATTATTTTGGAGCCTATTTTTATTAAGAGGAGGGATAGCTTCCAAAGAGACCTGAGGCTCCTATGTAGTGGACAAGTCCGTCTCCAGTGGGTGGAAGGGTATGAACAAGGCTGACTGGGCATTTGAACTAGACAGTGAATGAAAAATCTGCCTCAGGCAGAGAAAATGTTCTCAAAATCTTATGTAAGTTTTGTCCAGCTTCATGATGGTCTTAGCACATCAAAGACTGTCAAGTGGCTGTTCCACGCATCCTCTGAGACAGTGGTTCTCAAGTCATCAGTAGCACCAGCTACTAGTCAGAAATGCAGGTACTCAGCACACACTCCACCCTCTTGATTTGGAAAAACTGGATGAGGCCCAGCAGACTGTGTTAGGAGGGAAGGTGTTTGTCCTCTCTCTACCTGGGCCATTTTTACTCTCGTAATGGTGTCATTTGGTGTAGAGAATTTCTTAATTTTGTAAAGATCCAATTTATCAATTTTTCCATTTGTTAATGTACTCTGGGTTCTAAGAAGTCTTTGCTTACTCCAAGAACAAAAATATTCTATTCTACTAGAAATGTCATCGTTATAAACTCTCACACTCAGATCTAATATCCACCTTGATTTTTTTTAAAGTATTTGTGCTTTTATTTTGCCTAATTAAGGTCATGCTGTGTTTACAGTGTTCACACCTGATTTTTGTACAGCTAGTATTTCATTATTTTATGTTGTTTTATAAAACCTTTCTAAAAGTGTTTTATCTTTTTTTAAATTATGAAAGTATGATAACACATTTAATATTTACAGGAGACTTGGAACATACAGAACTAGTATAGTCCCACTATATATTACTATTTTTTTAAAAGTAGATAAATTAAGATTTTTAGTTGACGTTTTAACGTCAGACTCCCCAAAATTACTAGAATAAATACACTGAGAAGGAGAAGGATATGGTAGGCCTGAAAAGCACAGGCACCAATTCAGCATAACTAAGCTTCATGCAAATGTCTCACAACAGTAGGCTACAGATTCTATTCAAGTTCCCATAGACTGTAAAGTAGGAGACATTGGAACACACCCAGGGACATAAACCAGGGCGCCGAAATCCCGTAGTCTGAAACTATTGGAATCACACAGTCTATTCCCTCATCCCGGTCCCCTCCGGGATCTTTACTTATGACGTGGAGTAAGAGCAGGATGAATGCTTTTCCCAAATGAGGAACAGGTGGCCCTGGACCAGTCACCGAGAGCGCCCGCCCCCGCTGCCCTGCAGTGCCTCTCAGCTGCAAGTACGACGCCTGTGTGTCTGTGCTGGACTGTATTTCCATGGAAGGATGCAGTCTGCTCTTTAGGTCCGGGTGTCCTCATCAGGCTGGTCAGTCACGAACGTCCCCCTGTGTGGGTCTGGGCTGGACTGCCCCAATTCCTGGAGCTTCAGAAGAAGTCTGAATGCCTGGTGGCAGAGCCTTCCGCTGTCTTCTTCAAGATCACCCTGCATGTCCTCAGCCTTCGTATTTTTATGTCAATGTTCAAATCATCACATCAGTTTCTCCCCGAGATGTCTGCTGAGGTGTTAAAAAGGATATGTTGATGTATAGATAGTAACAGATTGGGAAAGAACTGACATCTTGACAATATGTAAAGGTAAGGCGCATAAATTGAAAACAGATAATCCGCTGGGACAGATATTTGTGCCTCATGTCACAAGCAAAGTGGCTTGACCGCCTTATATACAGATGTTTAGACTTTAAAAAGAAAAAAGCAATCATCCAGGGAATATGCACAAAAGACACTATCATTCATTAAAAAAAAATGAACAGAGACTTCAGCCCAAGGAAGTAAGCTCAGTTCTGGTTATAATATCTCTCCCTCTGTCACATACACACACAGGAAAGACCTGATAAGCTAAAATAATACTCGGGGGCTGTATGCAAAAAGGAAATTTTATTCTACGCTGTAGAAACACCTCTACACTTGCTATGTGTATGTTTTATTTCCTGCACCTTCCTCATCAGAGCAAAGGACTGAAAACACCCCAGCTCCCTCCAGTAGGGGAGAGGATACGTGATGAACGTCCACACGAGGAAACACAATGTTGTTGGGGAAGAAAATCAGCAAGAAGAGGGAAGGGAGGAAGACCTCTGAGCGCTGTCCTGGAGAGATCTTCCCTGGTGCTGACCGCTGGCAGGGCTGAGCCTCACTGGACAGTCCCCTGGACTTTGGGCTGCCTTTTCCAAGCACCTCCAAAAGCTCCTGGACCTGTGTGTCTTCAGTCTCCTGCTTTAAGGCCACCAGGGGTCAGAGCCCAGGACTTCTAGCCTAGCTCATCTATTAACCAAAAGGAAAACTCTAACCAGTCCCCTAGGAAAACACTGTCTAGCTCCCCTGCCGAACGCAGACCCTACCTCGGGGGTTCTATTGAGAAGACATGCAATGAGGAGTTCCTCCTTGTGCATCTCAGAGGATCAAGACCAACTCCACAGAGGAGCCTAGGAATGAATATCCCACACCCACCTCACAGAGGGCAAAACTGGGGACGGAGAAGGGAATGGCCACAGAGAGAAAACAGGCAGCCTGGGTGCTCAGACTGAGGGGTGCCGGGGGGTTGCCTCTGACAGGAGAGGGGTGCAGGTCACTTGGAAGCACCACCAGGAGGAGGTGGGCTGCAGGGTCCCTGTGATTCTGCCTCCTGAGCTGCTCCTGTGCACCAGGAAATACGGTGTAACTGACAGATGCCTGCAGAAGTGGGGAGATAGCATGGTGAGGGGCCGTGAGGGGCCGTGTGTATTACTCCAGGCTTCTCACATGGTTACCGTAGTGCATGAGGAGGGACAGGCCAAAAGTCATTTCCTGGGTTTAGCACCCACAGCTAAAAGGTCAGAAGAAATAAATACACATTCTCGTTACCAGCCTGAGCCAGGTGGATGATTTCTGTCTTGTTCCACCCTTCGCCTTCCACAAAACCCTCGAATATTCTCCTGACCTCTGGGTTCTCATCCAGGGTGTGGCCTGCAGGGGAGATGCGTGAAGGTGGGTCCAGGATGTTGATGCCTGCCGACCAAGCCTGCGTCAGGAGAGCCGTTGTCTCAGCCAGGGCCCTGTGGGCTCGGAGAGGACACCTGCCCGCTGTCCTCAGGGACAACCCCAGGCTGGAGCCTGCCCTGCCAAGGCCTCCAAACAGGTGGGGCCCTCCAGAGCCTTCAGCCACAAGGTGCGTGTGAGTGCCACTTGGGGCAGGAGCCGCCCGCATGACTGGGGGCCCTGGGGTGGTCCCCTTATCCGAAGGCTCCAAAGGCAAGGGGGCCCACCGGCCCCCTAGTCCTGGAGGGCAGAGAGCTGCTCTGCTGGTGGATGGTGGGGAAGCCCCCAGACACACCTCCTCCCTATGCCTTTCTTCCTCAGCCTTGGAGGAAGGGCCTCCAGCATTTGATGGAGGTGGTGGGGGTGGGAGGTGCCACTCTAACGAAAGGGCCCCAGCTCTCTGTGCCTGACATCCAGCGTCCCGTGATCTTCCCATCTCATCATCCTCACCCTGAACCAGCCCCCTAGTCCCTCCTGAGGGGGCCCCCATTTTCCCCCAGCATGGCCAGGAGCTCCTCCACCCCCACCCCGTGCAGACACTCATCCTGGAATCGGCTGGTCTCTCGCTGCGGCCCTCGGCCCCCCAGGGCGTCTGCCCCTTCCAGCTGCTGGGCCAGCCTCTCCCTGCGGGAGCCGGGGACCCAGAAGCTGCCCCCAAGCCCCTCCCAGCGGGCAATGGCACATCGCACCTGCATCCAGGCCTTCCCAGCTCTGTCCGCCCGGGGCGTGCGCAATCCAGGGACGGAGGGGCCTTGCTCAGGGTGAAGGTTTGTCCTGCACAGGAAAGCAGGGGTGGACGGTGAGGAGAGAAGGCACCTGGGAGATGCTGCCTGGAGCAGGGAGGAGTGAGGCGACCCAGGGACCCCGGGGAGGGGTCTGGGCGTCCCTGAGGGCCCTTGTGGTCTGTCGTGATACTGTGAGGGCGAGACCAGCCCCTGCGCGGCCCCAGCCTCTGCCTGGCTCACAGCTGCACATGAAGCGGAGAGTAGGGCTCCCAGGGCGGGCTTCACCAGCCAGGACCCGGGGAGGACAGGTGTCGGGGGCTGCCCCAGAGCCCAGCAGGTGCAGAGTTGGGAGGGATGTGATGCCAAGGAAGGAAAGTGGGCATGGGGCAAGGTTGGCAGGAAAAGACCCAGAGGGCTGGTGACTTGTCAGGGGCAGGAACCCACGATGAATTGGCGGGAAAGATACCAAGTAGGTACTGGCAAGGGCGGCTGGTTGCAAGTCACAGGTGTTGAAACGTGTCAAGGGAGGCCGAGGCAGTGAGTGGTGGGGGTCCAGGGAAGGAAGATAGGAGGCCAGGGCCTGAGGGTTCAGGATGCTGGAAGGATCATGGGGAGGGGGGATGAAGAGTGACCAGGAGGGGGCTTCCCTGGGGGCTCAGTGGTAAAGAATCTGCCTGCCAGTGCAGGAGACACGGGTTCGATTCCTGGTCCGGGATGATCCCACGTGACAAGCCCCCATACTCCAACTAGAGAGAAGCCCGTGCAGCAACGAAGACCCAGCACAGCCAAAAATAAAGACATTATTTTTTAAAAAAGAGTGACCGAGAGAGGTCACCGACAGTGATGGTGGCGGACAGTGCAGGCACGCACGCACACACACACACACACACACAGGCCCCGATCAGTTATCAGGGTGCAATGCAGTTTGACCCAAAGGCTGAGCGCTACTACCAGAGGTGTCCGTGGAGGTGGGCAGGCCCTCTGTGGCCAGGCTGCAGTCCTGACGGCCCCTCCTGCCCTGGAGCCCCTCACCAAAGAGCGCCATCATCTGGAAGTGCTGGCTGTTCATCAGGTCCTTGAAGTAGGCTAGGGCCTGCATCCTCTCTTTGACGAACCAGATTTGGATGATGGGTCTCCACCCTGGAAGGGATGCAGGTCGGACTCACTGGGGCCCACGGGGTCAGAGAGAGGCCCGGAGCCCGAAGTAGGGTGACCAGAGGGAAGAGGGAGGCCTGTGCGGGGAGCCCTGAAGTCAGGAGGGGGCAGGCTCCCGCTGCCCCATGGAGGGAGGCAGTGGCTGAGGGCTGCGGGGACCAGGCACGGTGCCCCTTCTCTACTGGCCCCAGCAGGGCTTCCAGCAGCCAAGGCTCCTGGAGGCTCACCCCCGTGGATTCTCCCAAATGCTGCAGGGAGCGGGTGAGCAGCTGACTCGTGGCCCCCAGAATTCCTGGCTGGGTCTCCGGATGAAATAAGGGGAGACGGCAGGCACTGTGCCGACAGGGTGCCGTGTCCCCCAAGCGTGGGACCTGGTAAGTAGGGAGAGCACAGCGGTCCTGTGCCTGGGTGCAGGGCCAGCCTCAGTGAGAAGGGCCATCACCAGGGGCGGGGGGTGGCCTGGCAACAGAGCTCCTGGGCTCCAGGAAACCGGAGGAAGTTGGTTCTCAGATGTGGTGTAGAAGCCAGGAGCCGGTGTTGGGCGCAGCCAGGGACCTGAGAGATCTGAGCGCGGGACAGAAAACTGCCAGCCCCCACCCGCCCGTGGAGAGCTAAGGTTCGCAGGGGACAGAGAGGCCCAGTCTCTCACGTTCAGGGGCTGGGTGTCCCCTCTGACATCCCCACGGGAATGCTGTCTCCTGAAGACCTGGAGATCCGGCCCTCCATGTGGCTGAGCCAGTGGTCACTTACAGGATTGGAATTTCTCAGGTGATAGTTCCTGGAAGGGCATTTTAAACAGAAGGCATCTGCTTGGCTTCCTGGAAAACAGAAGTGACCTTGGAGCCCACGTCTGGTGATGGAAGTGTCCCGGAGTCTGGAGGGGCTGGGCCCTGGCTTCTCAAACAAAGGGCCCGCTCCTTCCCTGCCGTGTCCCAACCTGCCTCCTTCACCCAGGGGCCATCTCCAGCTCATCCTCCCAGCCAGGCCCCTGCCCTGTCAGCACCCCTCACCGCCCCACCCTCCCCAAGGCTTCCAGGACCTCGTCCCGGAATTCCGCAGCATCTTCGCTCAAACAAAACAAGAGGATGGTTTCAACACTAGCCCCTGCTGTCGCCTTTCGGGTGCTCTGGTGTCGTGCTCTTCCAAAGCAGGTGGACACCTATGGCCTCCCCCATCCAAGTCCCCAGCCAGCACCGACTTGGCCATGCAGAACGAACAGTCACAAGTTATCCGAGGAAGCTTGCAAATTTCTTCTCCCCCAGACCTCAGCCTGGATGAAGTCCCCCCATCTCAAGCCTGGTGAGGCCTCAGGCAGCAGGACTGGCCTTTCTCTTGGATCAAGCTTGCCCACCTGTTGCTCAAGAAGGCTGTGAAGTTTTGGGATGAGAACACATCTTGTTTACCTATGTGTCTCCAGAGCCGAGGGCGGCGCAGAGCAACACCTGGCAGGTGCGGGGGGGGCCGGGGTTGGGGTGGGGAGGAGCTGCTGGAAAGGTCAGTGCCCTGACTGGCTGCCCTCCCCCTACGAGGACACGGGGCTTGGAGCCTCTCGTGATGGGACCTTCGGAACTGCACCATCGGGTCTATCCTCAGAAACACAAGCTCAGCTTGCTGATAGCACCCAGCACCATCCCAGCGGGCTGTCAACCTGCGATGGTGAAGCCCCGAGCCTGTCTCCCGCCCATCCCACCTACAGTGCTGAGCTGCAGGATGAGCCCACCGGAGGGTCCACCGAGCGCATTAGGATGACCACTGGTCTGCCTGTCCAATGGACGAGAGGCCTCCGTTCCTCGTCTCCATGGAAGCCAGTCTGACTGTTTGCCGTGTGCCTAGCTAACCATTCATTTCCAGCGCGAGTGAGAGCCTGTAAGAGTGGTCCTCCCATGAACCCGCAGTGCCGAGCTTTGCGAGGTGCGAATGAGACAAGGCTTGTGAAGCACTTCCCAGGTAACTGAGGCTTAGTTCCTTCTCAGTCCATGATGGCGACTTGGCCTTGTTTTTCATTACCTCCACCCTCATCATTACTTGCATGGAGTCTGCCAGGAGAACCAGCATACAAACCATGTGGAAGACACAGGATCGACCCTGGTAGCTGCTGCCTGGCTCCGGAGCTCAGGAAGGTCCAACAGCCCCAAGGTCAGGATGGCGGACCCCAGGAATTGGCAGGGGGAGAAGGGCACTCACATGATGTGCATTCTAAGTTCCAAAGCAGCGTTGATGTTCATCACGAAGGTGAAGCGTGGCAGGGGGTGAAGCTTCTTTTCCCTGGGGATATCTAGGGTTCTGACCCAGTGCTTTATATACGATGTTCCTAAAATGCTGGGGGGAAAGGATGTCTGTAATGAGAGCTTTTGTGAGGAAAATATAAAATGACTGGGGGCTTCCCTGGTGCTCCTGGTTTTCCCAGTGGCTCAGGAGTAAAGAATCCACCTGCAATGATACGGCTCCATAGGAAACGGGGGTTTGATCCCTGGGTTGGGAAGGTCCCCTGGAGTAGATCGCCTAGAGGAAAAATGGCAACCCACTCCAGTATTCTTGCCTAGAGAACCCCATGGACCGAGGAGCCTGGCAGGCTACAGTCCATGGGGTCGCAAAGAGTCAGTCATGACTGAAGCACCTGAGCATGGCTGATGGTCCAGTGGTTAAGAATCTGCTTTGCAATGCAAAGGACACCGGTTTGATCCCTGGTCTGGGAAGATCCCACTTGCCTCAGAGCAGCTAAGCCTGTCGCCACAACTACTGAGACTGCCTGGGCCCTAACCTCCTGAGCAGGGTGGGCTGATAAACCCATCAAGTGGAGATGTGCAAGGCGCTGGACCCCGTGAGCATGGGACAGTTCTGGATTCAGAAGGTGAGAAGCAACAAGCAAAGCGAGAGGAGAGGAGGGAGCAAGTGTGCAGAGAGCACACAGTGATGGTCAAGTCAGTTTAGACTGTGCCCTTAGAGGTGTCCACGTGCGCCTTATCAGTCCTGGTCTCACAGGCATCCACCCCTCTGTCTATTCATCTCATCTCATGTGTTCATCACCCGACCGTCCACCATCCCTCCCTCCAACTGTTTATCCGTTCGTTTATTCATCTATTCACGCACGTACCATCCATTCATCCATCCATCCACACCCTTTTGTCTTTTCACCATACATCCACCATCGATTCATCCGTCCACCATCCGACTATTACCATCCATCCGTCCACTATCGTCCACCCACCATTCATTTATCTATTAATCCATCCGTCCACCCACCATTCTCCCATCCTTCCCCTACCCACCCACCCTTCCGCCACTCTTTCATCCATCAGCCGTCCATCCACCCATCCATCCATCCATCACCCGTCCATGGGGCCATGCATCCCTCCATTCTTACATTCCTCCGCCCACCGTCCATTCAGCTATCATTTGTTTATCTTTTCATTTACTGGGTCATCGAGGAACCTGCCATAGAAATTACTGTGACCGTGTGGCCAGACCTTTCTTTGTCCTGACATACCTGAGGGCCCCAGGCCCTCTAACCCCTGCTCTTGCCAAACCCCATCCCCTGAAACCCAGGGCAGTTCTGATCTGATGACAAGCACACATGTGCTTGGCAGTCCTTGGGTTTGGGGCAGGACCAGTGACCAGCATTTGGTTTCCCAGCACCAGCTCCTGCCTCATCCTCGGGTCCTGGAACTCACTTTCTTGGGAGAATGAGGATGACTCTCAGGATTGAATGAGTGCAGTCCTTTCATGGATGGGAAAGAGGGAGGACTCAGATACAGACGGCAGCTGGAAGGAGCCACCCACGCCCGAGGCCAGGGCCCAAAGCCGGGAGGAGCAACCCGAGGAGCGGTGGCTGCCCAGGCGCAGGAGGGCCTAGAGAAGCTATCCCACGTTGAAGGTCAGGAACGGTGGCGGTAAGGAGATACCCCTCATTCAAGGTAAGGAGCAGTGGCTCTGCTTTGCTGGAGCAGCTGTGAAGAGATACCCCCACATCCAGGGTAAGAAATACCCCCACATCCAGGGTAAGAGAAACCCAAGTAAGATGGTAGGTGTTGCAAGAGGGCATCAGAGGGCAGACACACTGAGACCATACTCACAGAAAACTAGTCAATCTAATCACACTAGGACCACAGCCTTGTCTAACTCAGTGAAACCAAGCCATGCCCGCGGGGGAACCCAAGACGGGCGGGTCATGGTGGAGAGGTCGGACAGAATGTGGTCCACTGGAGAAGGGAATGGCAAGCCACTTCAGTATTCCTGCCTTGAGAACCCCATGAACAGTAGGAAAAGGCAAAATGATAGGATACTGAAAGAGGAACTCCCCAGGTCGTTAGGTGCCCAATATGCTATTGGAGATCAGAGGAGAAATAACTACAGAAAGAATGAAGGGATGGAGCCAAAGCAAAAACAATACCCAGCTGTGGATGTGACTGGTGATAGAAGCAAGGTCCGATGCTGTAAAAAGCAGTATTGCATAGGAACCTGGAATGTCAGGTCCATGAATCAAGGCAAATTGGAAGTGGTCAAACAGGAGATGGCAATAGTGAACGTTGACATTCTAGGAATCAGCAAACTAAAATCGACTGGAATGGGTGAATTTAACTCAGATGACCATTATATCTACTACTGCGGGCAGGAATCCCTCAGAAGAAATGGAGTAGCCATCATGGTCAACAAAAGAGTCCGAAATGCAGTACTTGGATGCAACCTCAAAAATGACAGAATGATCTCTGTTCATCACCAAGGCAAACCATTCAATATCATGGTAATCCAAGTCTATGCCCCAACCAGTAATGCTGAAGAAGCTGAAGTGGAATGGTTTTATGAAGACCTACAAGACCTTTTAGAACTAACACCCAAAAAAGATGTCCTTTTCATTATAGGGGACTGGAATGCAAAAGTAGGAAGTCAAGAAACACCTGGAGTAACAGGCAAATTTGGCCTTGGAATGCACAGAATGAAGCAGGGCAAAGACTAATAGAGTTTTGCCAAGAAAATGCACTGGTCATAGCAAACATCCTCTTCCAACAACACAAGAGAAGACTCTACACATGGACATCACCAGATGGTCAACACCAAAATCAGATTGATTATATTCTTTGCAGCCAAAGATGGAGAAGCTCTATACAGTCAACAAAAACAAGACCAGGAGCTGACTGTGGCTCAGATCATGAACTCCTTATTACCAAATTCATACTCAAATTGAAGAAAGTAGGGAAAACCGCTAGGCCATTCAGGTATGACCTAAATCAAATCCCTTATGATTCTACAGTGGAAGTGAGAAATAGATTTAAGGGCCTAGATCTGATAGATAGAGTGCCTGATGAACTATGGACTGAGGTTCGTGACATTGTACAGGAGACAGGGATCAAGACCATTCCCATGGAAAAGAAATGCAAAAAAGCAAAATGGCTGTCCGGGGAGGCCTTACAAGTAGCTGTGAAGAGAAGAGAGGCAAAAAGCAAAGGAGAAAAGGAAAGATATAAGCATCTGAATGCAGAGTTCCAGAGAATAGCAAGAAGAGATAAGAAAGCCTTCTTCAGCGGTCAGTGCAAAGAAATAGAGGAAAACAACAGATTGGGAAAGACTGGAGATCTCTTCAAGAAAATTAGAGATACCAAGGGAACATTTCATGCAAAGATGGGCTCGATAAAGGACAGAAATGGTCTGGACCTAACAGAAGCAGAAGATATTAAGAAGAGGTGGCAAAAATACACAGAAGAACTGTACAAAAAAGATCTTCACGATCCAGATAGTCATGATGATGTGATCACTAATCTAGAACCAGACATCTTGGAATGTGAAGTCAAGTAGGTCTTAGAAAGCATCACTAAGAACAAAGCTAGTGGAGGTGATGGCATTCCAGTTGAGCTGTTTCAAATCCTGAAAGATGATGCTGTGAAAGTGCTGCACTCAATATGCCAGCAAATTTGGAAAACTCAGCAGTGGCCACAGGACTGGAAAAGGTCAGTTTTCATTCCAATCCCAAAGAAAGGCAATGCCAAAGAATGCTCAAACTACCACACAATGGCACTCATCTCACATGCTAGTAAAGCAATGCTCAAAATTCTCCAAGCCAGGCTTCAGCAATACGTGAACTGTGAACTTCCTGATTGTTCAAGCTGGTTTTAGAAAAGGCAGAGGAACCAGAGATCAAATTGCCAACATCCGCTGGATCATAGAAAAAGCAAGAGAGTTCCAGAAAAACATCTATTTCTGCTTTATTGACTATGCCAAAGCCTTTGACTGTGTGGATCACAATAAACTGTGGAAGATTCTTCAAGAGATGGGAATACCAGACCACCTGACCTGCCTCTTGAGAAATCTGTATGCAGGTCAGGAAGCAACAGTTAGAACTGGACGTGGAACAACAGACTGGTTCCTAATAGGAAAAGGAGTATGTCAAGGCTATATATTGTCACCCTACTTATTTAACTTATATGCAGAGTACATCATGAGAAACGCTGGACTGGAAGAAACACAAGCTGGAATCAAGATTGCCGGGAGAAATATCAATAACCTTAGACATGCAGATGACACCACCCTTATGGCAGAAAGTGAAGAGGAGCTAAAAAGCCTCTTGATGAAAGTGAAAGAGGAGAGTGAAAAAGTTGGCTTAAAGCTCAACATTCAGAAAACTAAGATCATGGCATCTGGTCCCATCACTTCATGGGAAATAGATGGGGAAACAGTGAAACAGTGTCAGACTCTATTTTTGGGGGCTCCAAAATCACTGCAGATGGTGACTGCAGCCATGAAATTAAAAGATGCTTACTCCTTGGAAGAAAAGCTATGATCAACCTAGATAGCATGTTCAAAAGCAGAGATATTACTTTGTTGACTAAGGTCCGTCTAGTCAAGGCTATGGTTTTTCCTGTGGTCATGTATGGATATGAGAGCTGGGCTGTGAAGAAAGCTGAGCGCCGAAGAATTGATGCTTTTGAACTGTGGTGTTGGAGAAGACTCTTGAGGGTCCCTTGGACTGCAAGGAGATCCAACCAGTCCATTCTGAAGGAGATCAACCCTGGGATTTCCTTGGAAGGAATGATGCTAAAGCTCAAACTCCAGTACTTTGGCTACCTCATGCGAAGAGTTGACTCATTGGAAAAGACTCTGATGCTGGGAGGGATTGGGGGCAGGAGGAGAAGGGACCGACCGAGGATGAGTTGGCTGGATGGCATCATGGGCTCGATGGCCGTGAGTCTGAGTGAACTCCGGGAGATGGTGATGGACAGGGAGGCCTGGTGTGCTGCGATTCATGGGGTCATAAAGAGTCGGACACGACTGAGCTACTGAACTGAATTGAATAAGGAAAAAGGGAAGGAGAGAGGAATTTGGATCCTTAGACCCAGACGGACAAGAAGCCATCAAGTTGACCATCTTTGAGAGAGGGAAAGTGGACGTGGTGGGTAAGGGGGCAGAGAAGGTTGGGGGCCCTTGGACACTTCAGCGGGAGCCCAGGTGTTGGGGACACCAGGAACACAGGCTTGAGTCTTGGGGACATCCAGGCCACATCCCTGGATGTGCCAAGGAGGCACCAAGGCCCCTGAGAAGGTGAGGCTGGGACAGTCCCCCAGGGGAGCTCAGCAGTGACCGGAGAGTGGTGGCATCTAGACACATGCAAACCTCAGATACTGTTCCGTCTGCACCATTATTCTTCCACGTTTTTAACATGCTTGATAATAATGTGCTTGATCTTCAATACTGACCCTAAATGTAGTAAGCCTTGAAAAATATAATTGGGACAATATTCTTTATGTTTACGGAAGGGCTTGAGATATGCAAAGTTCCTTGCAAACCATGACTTTGACCTCTGAGGGAACTATGTCTTAGAAAGGCCATCCGCCTCGGCCGTGACTTCACCAGGATGAAGAGGCCGAGAGGACCCACTGTGGATGGAAATCTGCCCAAAGGCTCCCTAAGCCTGCCCCCAACCCCGGGTGGCCAGGAAGACACTGTGCTCCGACAGGGGAGTGGGCTCTCCCTACATCACCCAGCACCCCTCCTCTGTGTGGGAGACGTCCCCAAAGACACAGACAGGGGACTCTGGCCAAGTCCGCCCAGGGTGGGAGCAGCAGGACTGGGACCCTAGCCCAGCACAGGCGCCTGACCTGGGCCATGCTCGTCCCACGACCCCAGCCTCTCAGAGCCCCTCACCTCCTGAACGCTGGTGGGGGTCAGCTGGGGCCCCTGGGCCCCCAGCACGGAGAGTAGACCCAGCCCGGCCGTCAGGAGGAGCAGCTGCCTGGCTGGGGTCCCCGTGTCTGCTCCAGGGGCGCCTGGCCTCGGGGTCACCCATTTATCCCTGGACCGGCAGCCCCACCCCCTCCCCTTCACAAAGGCCCCTCAGTCTAGCGGGGTGGGAGGGGAGACATCATTTTCTTTGGATCCTGTGAATGGAGGTTCTCAATCATGTCATTAGCTCCCCTGGCTCTCAGGTCAGACAAGTCCAGAGAAGCCTTGTCTGGGAGGAGAGTGTTCTCAGAACGGGAAGCAGTGCCTCTGGGTTCAGAGCCAGGAGATAAGACAGCGGCTTCCTTGTGCTCCCTCCTCCCGTCCCGTGGCCTTCACTGCCCCAGTCCCAGGAAGCCTGGACCCGCCCTGGTCCCTCGAGGCCCCTGGAGAGGTGGTCCCCATCCAGGCTCCAGCTCCCGCCTTGGAGCTGATACCCCAATATCCCCAGACCTCCTGAGCCCCAAGTGCAACCTCAGGACAGCTCTAAGCACCTCCTCCAGGCAGCCCACCAGGCCTACTGCAGCCCCCTTACCCCTCGTAGCCTGAGCCAATCTTCCTGTTGTCTGGTCAGTACCCCAGTGTGGACCCAAGAGGCTTCGCTGACTCTCTGGAAACTTCTCTGCTCCCCACACAGCCTGAGCTGTCTGCCCTCCTCCCAAACCCACCTCTTCCCCCATCGCTGCCGCTCCTCCCTGGTTCCAGCTCAGAGGTGCTGGGCGACTCCACCGACAAACGCAGAGGTCTCGCTTCCCCAGCCCCCATTCCACTGCCTTTCTGAGCCCAGAACTTTCCACCCAAGTGCAAATGGCATCATCATGCCCCCGTGCAGCTGTTTGTGCATGTGTGTGTGTGTGTGCGTCTGTGTGTGACATGTGTGCATCTGGGTTTGCCTGTGCACACGTGTCTGTGCATGCGTGCCTTTCTGTGTATATGGATGTACATGTGTGTGTCTTGTCTGCCCAAGTGTGTGTGTATGTGTGTCCTGCATGTACGTCTGTGTGATATGCATGTCTGAGTGTGTGTTTGCGTGCATACTGTATTGTGTGAGTGTGTCCGTGTGTCTCCTATGCATGTGCACGTGCGTATGTACGTCTGTGCATGTGCGTGTGTGTCCTGGGTGTGTGTCTGTCTGTGCACAGGTGGGGGAAGACTCCAGACCGTTCCCACACTGCACACCTCTGACTCCAGTGGTGGGTGGTCCCATCCCCCCAGACCCCAGAACCTTCTATGACCCCTCCCCCTGACCATGCAGCCCTTCTGCTGGGAACGCATCACCCTGAGGTCACGATGAGGCCAGGGCTCCCCTCCTGGGAGGTCCCCCCGCTGCTCCCGAGGGGCTCAGCCCTTCTGTGTGTCCCCCGCTTGTGGCTCCTCACACACAGTGGCCCCTCCTCGCTGTCGGATGGCAGGAAGGAATGCCTGCTCCATGCAGTCAGCCTGGAGTGGGCACTGCCCCCTGAGAGGCCCCAGAACCATCCCTCTCGTTGGTCCTGGCAGCGCCACCTGTGTGCCCTTCCCAGCCAGTCGAGGCCCAGGTGAGGCTCGTGGCGAAGACCTGAAGGTGTGGCTGGACCAGGGGGCTGGGCAGCTCAGTGTGAGATGGAGACGATCCTGGTGTGCCCAGGCCCAGTGCCATCACCCCTGATATGGGGAGGGGGCTGGAGGGGCCAGGCAGGGAGGACGTGGGGGTGGGCCAAGTCAGAGGACTCGGTGCAGGGGCTCCATGGGACGCTGCAGGGTCTGAAGGTGGACGGAGGGGCCACAGGCCGTGGACTGGCAGCTCTAGAGCCGGGAAGGAGAGCAGACGGGCTCTGCCTGGAGCCCGAGGAGGAGCCGGTGCGCCTGTCTGCGGGCAGATGGTGTGAGTGGAGCACGTCAGCCCCTTCACGAGGGCGTCTTGGTGTCCACTCACAAAGGGCAGGGCTCAGGAAAGGCCGGGGTGGGGGTGGTTTCTGGGAGGAGCTGGTCCAGGCTTCGCAGGACTGAAGGCAGATGTTTTCAAGTCACCGGGTGGGCTTTTCAGGGGGTAATCCAGCCTTGGAAGAAAAGCTATGACCAACCTGCTGCTGTTGCTGCTGCTGAGTCGCTTCAGTCGTGTCCAACTCTGTGCGACCCCATAGACGGCAGCCCACCAGGCTCCCCCAGCCCCCGGGATTCTCCAGGCAAGAACACTGGAATGGGTTGCCGTTTCCTTCTCCAATGCATGAAAGTGAAAAGGGAAAGTCACTGAGTCGTGTCCAGCTCTCAGCGACCCCATGGACTGCAGCCCACCAGGCTCCTCCGTCCATGGGATTTTCCAGGCAAGCGTACTGGAGTGACAAACCTAGACAGCATATTAAAGAGCAGAGACATCACTTTCCTGACAAAGGTCTGTGTAGCCAAAGCTATGGTTTTTCCAGTGGTCATGTATGGGTGTGAGAGTTGGACCATAATGAAGGCTGAACACCAAAGAATTGATGCCTCAAACTGAGGTGCTGGAGAAGACACTTGAGAGTCCCTTGGACAGCAAGGAGATCCAACCAGTCCATCCTAAAGGAAATCAACCCTGAATATTTATTGGAAATACTGATGCTGAAGCTCCAATACTCTGGCCATCCGATGTGACGAACCGACACACTGGAAAAGACCCTGGTACTGGGAAAGATCGAAGATGGGAGAAGGGGATGACAGAAGGGATGAGACGGTTGAATGGCATTACTGATTCAATGGACATGAATTTGGACAAACTCCAGTAATGGTAAGGGACAGGGAGGCCTGGCGTGCTGTTAGTCCATGGGGTCACAGAGACACAACTTAGAGACTGAACGCACCCACCATTCAGCTCGAGATGACAAGCTCACTGTGGGCAGGAGAGTGGCCACTGTGTGTGTGTATGTGTGTGAGTCTGTGTGTGTGTGTGTCTGTATCTATGTATGTGTCTGTGTGTGAGTCTGTGCGTGTGTCTATGTGTGTGTGCACACACACGAAATAACACACAGTTATGCTCTCACAGTGTGGAGGCCCAGTGTGCAAAGTCAGGTGCTGTCAGGAAACTAACAGAGTGCACGCCTTAACCAGTGACCTCTGTGGCCCAGGACACGCTGCTGACCTGGCTCTTTCTGGGCTGGGTGTCCTGTGACTTCTGCCCCCTGGATCCCGCTCACCCTCTGGTCTGATCGCCCAGGTTCCTGCTAGATGTATGAGCTGCAGGGTCCTCCTCCTGAACCGCTTCTGCTGAAATTCGCTGAAGTCCCACCTGGTATTTGCGGTCAGAACCCTGAAAGCCCAAAGGCTACAGAACAAGTTAACCACTGTGACTCCTGCACAGAAGCCTGGGGCAGAACTGGCCCCTCCGTGTCCTTGGACTGCGTCCATCAGACAGAAGGACAAAGAGACATAAACTTGTGAAGGGGAAGAGAAAACCCAGGGAAGGCGCATTGAGAGTCCATGAAACTCATCCGATCCTGCAAATGTCTTTATTCAGAGACGGATTTAACAGTCTCTGTGTGGTGTTATTAACACAGGGGGTGGGGACAGGGGTTCGGGGGGGGGGACACATGCATGCCTACGGCTGATTCATGCTGATGTACAGCAAAAACCATCACAGTGTTGTAAAGTAATCATCGTCCATCAAAATAGATTAAAAAAAAAACAAAACACCCAGGGAGTGAAAGGGCAAAATCGCAGCTGCTCGGCTCTCACGGAGCCTGGGCTTAATAAGAAATCAAGACAGGTAGACATTGTTCCTCCCTCGGAGAGGGATAGTCTCTGGGGAGGGGCTGCCCGAGAGACAGGCAGGGAGCTCCCTCCCCTCCCCTCTTATGCGGCCCCTTTGCAACCCCATGGACTATACAATCTATGGAATTTTCCAGGCAAGAATACTGGAGTGGGTGGCCTTTCCCTTCTCCAGCGGATCTTCCCAACCCAGGAATCGAACAGGGGTCTCCTGCACTTCAGGCGGATTCTTTACCAACTGAGCTATCAGGGAAGCCCCTATGTGGCCTCAGGGACCCTCGAAAAGGCTCCTTAGGCTCTCCTTCCATCAGAGTGGGAGGAGCCAGCCCAGGGCACCCCGAGGGCCCAGCTGCGCCCTCACTGCTGAAAAATGACAGGACACAGACCCTGGGCATGTCAGGGATGCAGGCTGGGGCAGGGGACTGTTCCTGGGCCTTTGCTCACATAGGACCCTTTTCCTTCCAATTCCATCCGGACCTCCCCTTTTCTTACTGCTAAGTCACTTCAGTCGTGTCCAACTCTGTGCGACCGCATAGACGGCAGCCCACCAGGCTGCCCCATCCCTGGGATTCTCCAGGCAAGAACACTGGAGTGGGTTGCCATTTCCTTCTCCAATGCATGAAAGTGAAAAGTGAAAGTGAAGTCGCTCACTCGGGTCCGACTCTTAGCGACCCCATGGACTGCAGCCCACCAGGCTCCTCCACCCATGGGATTTTCCAGGCAAGAGTGCTGGAGTGGGGTGCCACTGCCTTCTCCACCCTTTTCTTACAGCTGGCTTCAAATACCACCCCCTCCAGGAAGTTTTCCCACTGGCTACCCTTCCCCCCACAGCCAATCGGACAGGTCAGCTCTGTGCATCAAACTCCCAATAAATCTGAGATGCAGAGGATGGAGCTGGGATGGGGGTGGTCCTCGCCGGTGGGTCTCTGATTTCCCGCCCCACCCTCCTCATGTTCCCCTGAAAGGTCCAGCCCACCACCACCTGGGTTCCTTCTGGGGCTGCACTACCGACAGTGACCAGCAGGGGCAGAACATAGCCCGAAACAGGACAGCATCTGCCCCAGGCCCGGGTCTCAGGGGAGGAGGCCCCCAGCTCCACCCTCTCTGATGACACAGGAGGAGGCTGAGGCGGGGTCAGGTTGGAGCTGCTGCGGCAGGTCTGTGCTCCCCGATTTTGCGGGGTCCCCAGTTCCCTCCCCAGCGGTGCCACCTGAGCCAAGGCTGGGGTCCAGCGTAGACCAGTCTCCTGAGGCTCTGTGGGCAGCTCCGAGCCCACCAGCCCGAGGCCTGGCAGGGGGGCTTTGTGAAGCCTCCGCTCACTCCAGGCGGAGAGGGGCCCAAAGTCCAGCCTCCAGGAAGGTGGGAGGCTCTCAGAGGGGGGATTTAAGAGCTCAGGGCTCAGAGCAGGGTCTCTCCCTCCTACACCTGAGGAACCTGGTCCCCCTCGGCCCAGCCTTCAGATCCCCACCCTAGAGAGCCCTCCACTGCAGATCCCAGCAGCTCCAGGTCCATGAAGGGGACAGCCCCCTGTGCCGTCCAGGTTGGGTTGGTGAGGAGCCTAGTCTCCTGGACCTGCCAAAGCCACTCCCCCAACACCCCAGCCCCTGCCAAGCTCCCCACCCCAAGGCTCCCTGTGGAGCAGCCTAGGACTCCCCCCAGGGCCGCCTCCCTCAGCCTCCAAGGACCCCAAACTCGTCCTAGTCACCTCCTAGGGCCAGCTTTTGACAAATCCCAGGCTTGGGGGCCCAGCCCCTCCACACCCACATCCATCGTTTGCTAGATGAGCTTGGGCATGGTGATGACTCTGTGGATACAAGAGGCATAATCCATGAGGGAAATAATGGGTAAGCTGGATTTCTGTCTGTGAGAGACAAGGATGAGAGAATGAGAAGAGAAGCCAGACCAGGAGGAAAGATATCAGGGACACATCTGACAAAGGACTGATGTAAAAAAAGTTTTTTAAAAAGAAAAGTCTCTTGAAACTCAACAGTAAGGAAACAAACAATTCTATTAAAAAATGGGCCAAAGATCTTAACAGACACCTCACGGAAGAAGAGATTCAGATTGCAAAGAAACATATGAAAAGATACTCCACCTGGTCATAAATCCAGAGAAAACCATAAGTTGAAATGACACGTACACCCCACTGTTCATTGCAGCACTATTTACAATAGCCGGGACGTGGAAGCAGCCTCACTGTCCATCAACAGATGAACGGATAAAGAAGATGTGGTATCTAGTATACATATATACAGTGAAAAGGACATCTATTTTGGGTGTTAGTTCTAAAAGGTCTTGTAGGGCTTCACAGAACCGTTCAACTTCAGCTTCTTCAGCGTTACTGGTTGGGGCATAGACTTGGATAACTGTGATATTGAATGGTTTGCCTTGGAGACGAACAGCGATCATTCTGTCGTTTTTGAGGTTGCATCCAAGTACTGCATTTCGGACTCTTTTGTTGACCATGATGGCTACTCCATTTCTTCTGAGGGATTCCTGCCCACGGTAGTAGATATAATGGTCATCTGAGTTAAATTCACCCATGCCAGTCCATTTTAGTTTGCTGATTCCTAGAATGTCAACGTTCACTCTTGCCATCTCCTGTTTGACCACTTCCAATTTGCTTTGATTCATGGACCTGACATTCCAGGTTCCTATGCAATATTGCTCTTTACAGCATCGGACCTTGCTTCTATCACCAGTCACATCCACAGCTGGGTATTGTTTTTGCTTTGGCTCCATCCCTTCATTCTTTCTGGAGTTATTTATCCACTGATTTCCAGTAGCATGTTGGGCACCTACTGACCTGGGGAGTTCCTCTTTCAGTATCCTATCATTTTGCCTTTTCCTACTGTTCATGGGGTTCCCAAGGCAAGAATACTGAAGTGGTTTGCCATTCCCTTCTGCAGTGAACCACGTTCTGTCAGACCTCTCCACCATGACCCGCCCGTCTTGGGTTGCCCCGCCGGCATGGCTTAGTTTCACTGAGTTAGACGAGGCTGTGGTCCTAGTGTGATTAGACTGGCTAGTTTTCTGTGAGTATGGTTTCAGTGTGTCTGCCCTCTGATGCCCTCTTGCAACACCTGCCATCTTACTTGAGTTTCTCTTACCTTGGGCATGGGGTATCTCTTCACAGCTGCTCCAGCAAAGCAGAGCCACTGCTCCTTACCTTGGATGAGGGGTATTTCCTCACCACCGCCCTTCCTGACCTTCAACCTGGGATAGCTCCTCTAGCCTTCCTGTGCCCACGTAGCCACCGCTCCTTGGACGTGGTGTGGCTCCTCCTGGCTGCAGCCCCTGGCGGACGCGGGATGGCTCCTCTCGGCCATCCCCCCTGACCTCGGAAGCAGGGTAGCTCCTCCCAGCTGTGCTTAGTGCGCCGGTCGGTCGCAGCTGAAGTCAAGAAACACCTGGAGCAACGGGCAAATTTGGCCTTGGAATGCAGAAAGAAGCAGGGCAAAGACTCATAGAGTTTTGCCAAGAAAATGCACTGGTCATAGCAGACACCCTCTTCCAACAACACAAGAGAAGACTCCACACATGGACATCACCAGATGGTCAACACCAAAATCAGATTGATTATATTCTTTGCAGCCAAAGATGGAGAAGCTCTATACAGTCAACAAAAACAAGACCAGGAGCTGACTGTGGCTCAGATCATGAACTCCTTATTACCAAATTCAGGCTGAAATTGAAGAAAGTAGGGAAAACCGCTAGACCATTCAGGTATGACCTAAATCAAATCCCTTATGATTCTACAGTGGAAGTGAGAAATAGATTTAAGGGTCTAGATCTGATAGATAGAGTGCCTAATGAACTATGGACTGAGGTTCATGACATTGTACAGGAGACAGGGATCAAGACCATCCCCATGGAAAAGAAATGCAAAAAAGCAAAATGGTTGTCTGGGGAGGATTTACAAATAGCTGTGAAGAGAACAGAGGCAAAAAGCCAAGGAGAAAAGGAAAGATATAAGCATCTGAATGCAGAGTTCCAGAGAATAGCAAGAAGAAATAAGAAAGCCTTCTTCAGTGATCAATGCAAAGAAATAGAGGAAAAGAACAGAATGGGAAAGACTAGAGATCTCTTCAAGAAAATCAGAGATACCAAGGGAACATTTCATGCAAAGATGGGCTCAATAAAGGACAGAAATGGTAGGGACCTAACAGAAGCAGAAGATATTAAGAAGAGGTGGCAAGAATACATAGAAGAACTGTACAAAAAAGATCTTCACAACCCAGATAATCATGATGATGTGATCACTCATCTAGAGCCAGACATCCTGGAATGTGAAGTCAAGTGGGCCTTAGAAAGCATCACTATGAACAAAGATAGTGGAGGTGATGGCATTCCAGTTGAGCTGTTTCAAATCCTGAAAGATGATGCTGTGAAAGTGCTGCACTCAATATGCCAGCAAATTTGGAAAACTCAGCAGTGGCCACAGGACTGGAAAAGGTCCGTTTTCATTCCAATCCCAAAGAAAGGCAATGCCAAAGAATGCTCAAACTACCACACAATGGCACTCATCTCACATGTTAGTAAAGTAATGCTCAAAATTCTCCAAGCCAGGCTTCAGCAATACGTGAACTGTGAACTCCCTGATGTTCAAGCTGGTTTTAGAAAAGGCAGAGGAACCAGAGATCAAATTGCCAACATCCGCTGGATCATCGAAAAAGCAAGAGAGTTCCAGGAAAACATCTATTTCTGCTTTATTGACTATGCCAAAGCCTTTGACTGTGTGGATCACAATAAACTGTGGAAGATTCTTCAAGAGATGGGAATACCAGACCACCTGACCTGCCTCTTGAGAAATCTGAATGCAGGTCAGGAAGCAACAGTTAGAACTGGACATGGAACAACAGACGGGTCCCAAATAGGAAAAGGAGTATGTCAAGGCTGTATATTGTCACCCCGCTTATTTAACTTATATGCAGAGTACATCATGAGAAACGCTGGACTGGAAGAAACACAAGCTGGAATCAAGATTGCTGGGAGAAATATCAATAACTTCAGGTATGCAGATGACACCACCCTTATGGCAGAAAGTGAAGAGGAACTAAAAAGTCTCTTGATGAAAGTGAAAGAGGAGAGTGAAAAAGTTGGCCTAAAGCTCAACATTCAGAAAACGAAGATCATGGCATCCGGTCCCATCACTTCATGGGAAATAGATGGGGAAACAGTGGAAACAGTGTCAGATTTTATTTTTTTGGGCTCCAAAATCACTGCAGATGGTGATTACAGCCATGAAATTAAAAGACGCTTACTCCTTGGAAGAAAAGTTATGACCAACCTAGACAGCATATTCAAAAGCAGAGACATTACTTTGCCGCTAAGGTCCGTCTAGTCAAGGCTATGGTTTTTCCTGTGGTCATGTATGGATGTGAGAGTTGGGCTGTGAAGAAAGCTGAGCGCCGAAGAATTGATGCTTTTGAACTGTGGTGTTGGAGAAGACTCTTGAGGGTCCCTTGGACTGCAAGGAGATCCAACCAGTCCATTCTGAAGGAGATCAGCCCTGGGATTTCTTTGGAGGGAATGATGCTAAAGCTGAAACTCCAGTACTTTGGCCACCTCATACGAAGAGTTGACTCATTGGAAAAGACTCTGATGCTGGGAGGGATTGGGGGCAGGAGGAGAAGGGGATGACCAAGGATGAGATGGCTTGGATGGCATCTCGGACTCGATGGACACGAGTCTGAGTGAACTCCGGGAGATGGTGATGGACAGGGAGGCCTGGCGTGCTGCGATTCATGGAGTCGCAGAGAGTCGGACATGACTGAACAACTGAACTGATATATACAATGGACTACTACTCAGACATTAGAAATAATGAAATAACACCATTTGTAGCAACATGAATGGACCTAGAAATTGTCATATTGAGTGAAATGTCAGAGACAAATATCATATGCTACTGCGATATGTGGAATTTTTACTCTTTGCAATCCCATGTGACAGCCCCCCAAACTCTGCTGTCCATGGAATTCTCCAGGCAAGAATGCTGGAGTGGATTGCCATTTCCTTCTCAAAAAAATAAATAAATAAAATAAAATAAAATAAAACAATACAAATGAACTTATTTACAAAACAGGAATAGGAACCCAGATGGAGAAGACCAACTTATGGTTACCAGGAGGGAAAGCAGAGAGCCAGGGAGGGATAAACTGGGAAACTGGGATTGACATACACATTGCCATATATAAAATAGGTAACTAATAAAGATATACTGCACAGCACAGGGAACTCTTCTCAGTACTCTGTAATGACCTATACAGAAAAAGAATTGAAGAAAAGAGTGGCTGTATGTATATGCGGGGCTTTCCTGATAGCTCAGCTGGTAAAGAACCCGCCTGCAATGCAGAAGACCCTGGTTCAATTCCTGGGTCAGGAAGATACCCCCAGAGAAGGGCTAGGGTACTCCGCCTGAAATTCGGGAGACCTGGGTTCGACCCCTGGGTTGGGAAGATCCCCTGGAGGAGGGCATGGCAACCCACTGCAGAATTCTTAACTGGAGAATCCCATGGACAGAGGGGTCTGGTGGGCTACAGTCCACTGGGTTACAGAGCGGGACATGACTAAGCAACCTAGCACAGCACAATACATATGTGCACGTGTAACTGATACACCTGCTGCAGAGCAGAAACTGATGCAACGTTGTCAATCAGTTCAGTTCAGTTCAGTTCTGTCTCTCAGTCGTGTCTGACTCTTTGCAACCCCATGAATCGCAGCACGCCAGGCCTCCCTGCCCATCACCATCTCCCGGAGTTCACTCAGACTCACGTCCATCGAGTCAGTGATGCCATCCAAGCCATCTCATCCTCTGTCGTCCCCTTCTCCTCCTGCCCCCAATCCCTCCCAGCATCAGAGTCTTTTCCAATGAGTCAACTCTTCGCATGAGGTGGCCAAAGTACTGGAGTTTCAATTTCAGCATCGTTCCCTCCAAAGAAATCCCAGGGCTGATCTCCTTCAGAATGGACTGGCTGGATCTCCTTGCAGTCCAAGGGACCCTCAAGAGTCTTCTCCAACACCACAGTTCAAAAGCATCAATTCTTTGGCGCTCAGCTTTCTTCACAGTCCAACTCTCACATTCATATATGACCACAGGAAAAACCATAGCCTTGACTAGACGGACCTTAGTTGGCAAAGTAATGTCTCTGCTTTTGAATATGCTGTCTAGGTTGGTCATAACTTTTCTTCCAAGGAGTAAGCGTCTTTTAATTTCATGGCTACACCATCTGCTTTGATTTTGGAGCCCAAAAAATAAAGTCTGGCACTGTTTCCACTGTTTCCCCATCTATTTCCCATGAAGTGATGGGACCAGTTGCCATGATCTTCGTTTTCTGAATGTTGAGCTTTAGGCCAACTTTTTCACTCTCCTCTTTCACTTTTTTCAAGAGACTTTTTAGTCCCTCTTCACTTTCTGCCATAAGGGTGGTGTCATCTGCATATCTGAGCTTATTGATATTTCTCCTGGCAATCTTGATTCCAGCTTGTGTTTCTTCCAGTCTAGCATTTATCATGATGTACTCTGCATATAAGTTAAATAAGCGGGGTGACAATATACAGCCTTGACGTACTCCTTTTCCTATTTGGAACCAGTCTGTTGTTCCATGTCCAGTTCTAACTGCTGCTTCCTGACCTGCATACAGATTTCTCAAGAGGCAGGTCAGGTGGTCTGGTATTTCCATCTCTTGAAGAATTTTCCACAGTTTATTGTGATCCACACAGTCAAAGGCTTTGACATAGTCAATAAAGCAGAAATAGATGTTCTTCTGGAACTCTCTTGCTTTTCCCATGATCCAGCGGATGTTGGCAATTTGATCTCTGGTTCCTCTGCCTTTTCTAAAACCAGCTTGAACATCAGGGAGTTCACGGTTCACATATTGCAGAAGCCTGGCTTGGAGAATTTTGAGCATTATTAACATGTGAGATGAGTGCAATTGTGCGGTAGTTATACTCTAAAAATTAAAAAAAAAACACTAAGCACTTTCTAGAACAACAACAACATGCTCCGTATCCTGTGTCAGCAGGAAAATGCAAATTAAAGCAACAATATGATACCACTACACCCCTGTTGGGGAAGCATAGGTGGCTCAGTGGTGAAGAATCAGCCTACCATTGCAGGAACCACGGGAGGCTTGGGTGTGATCCCTGGGTTGGGAAGATCCCTTGGAGAAGGAAATGGCAACCCACTCCAGCATTCTTGCCTGGGAAATCCCATGGACAGAGGAGCCTGACAGGCTACAGTCCATGGGGTTGCAAAGACTTGGACATGACTTAACAACTGAACGACAGCCACACCCCTATTGGAATGGACAAAATCTGGAATACAGACATCACAGACGCCAGTGAGGATGTGGACCAACGGGAGCTCTCACCGCTGCAGGTGGGAATGCAACGTGGTGCAGCCACTTTGGAAGATGGCTTGCTGGTTTCTTGCAAAAGCTGACAAACTCATACCACGTGATCCAGCAGTTGTACTCCTTGGTATTTATCCAAAGGAACTGAAAACCTATGTCCCCGGAAAAACCAGCACACGGATGTTTATAAAAGGTTTATTCAAAATTGCCAACACTTGGAAGCAGCCAAGATGTCCTTCAGTAGGTGGATGGATTGTTAAATCGTGGTCGATCCAGACAATGGGATATTATTCAACATTAAGCTGCAGTACAAACAGACAAGGGGGATTGTTCAGCACTGGAAAGAAATGAGCCATGAAGCTATGAAGGAATCTTAAATGCATGTGACTAAGCGACACACACCTCTCTGAAAGGGCACACTCGGTTTGATTCCATCGATACGACATTCTGGAAAAGGCAAATTCAGGGAGATGGTAAAACAATTAGTGATTGCCAAAGACTGGTGGGGGCAGGAGCTGGGAGGATGTTTAGGGCGTGGAAAATAGGCTGCATGATTCCTTAGTGATGTATATACACCGTACGTTTGTCCAAACACCAAGAGTGAACCCGAAGGCAAGCTATGGACTTCGGGTGGTTATGACATGTTAATGTAGGCTATCGTCATGAAATATTTACCACCCTGAGTAAATACTGAGGACAGGGGGCTATATCTATGTGCTGTAGAGTGTGTATGAGAAAGCTTTGCACCTTCCCCTTGATTTTGCTGTTAATCTAAAACTGCATTAAAAAAAAAAACTCTTCAATTTTTTAAAAGTGTACAATACGGTGGATTTTAATATCTTCACAAGGTTGTGTAATCATCAACACTACCTAACTTCAGAAGTCTTTTCTAATTACTCTTCTTAGTCACTCAGTCATGTCTAACTCTCTGCGACCCTTTGGCTGGTAGCCCGCCAGGTTCTTCCATCCGTGGGATTTTTCAGGCAAGAATACTGGAGAGGGCTGCCATTTCCTTCTCCAGGGAATCTTCCTGATCCAGGGATCAAATCCCTGTCTCCTGCATCTCTTGCTTTGCAGGCGGGTTCTTTACCCGCTGAGCTGTCAGGGAGGCTGAGAAATGCAAGTCAAAACTACAATAAGATTTCAGCTCTTACTGATCAGAATATAGACTGGCCTTCAGTGAGATCCTCCGCAGGCCTCTGGAGCTCTTCCTCCGCACGGCGTTCTCTGCTCCAGCACTTCATCATCTCCCTCTAGTCGTCTCAGATGCCCCAGACCCTGGTCTGTGCTGTGCTCCGACTTGATCGCCTCCCCACGCTGCAGTGTCGGACCTCCCCTCTGACTCAGAGCTTCTCCCTCCCAGGGATCGCAGCCTTGCATTGCCTGTGGGCCAACACCTAAAAACAGAGACTGTTTCACACATTTGACTGGTTTTCTATTTGTTCGCGGTGGCTGTATAGGTTCACACCCTGTGATTCCCTGATGGCTGGGTAGACCTCAGTGCATTACCCTTCTGACCTGGATTACAAGCAGCGTCTTTCTGACTGATTTCTCTGCCTTTATGCCTTTATTCTCTGCCAGCCCCCTTAGCAAATTCTATCCTCAAGGCGTCAACTGGAGTGACCCTTTGAATCCAAAAGTCACCCTCTGACTTCGTAAAATCTCTCCGTAGGATCTCTGTTCCTCAGAGTAAATGATAAGGTCCACGTGGTGGCCGGCACACCTGACGCCATCAGGCCGAGCCCTCCCCGGCTCCGACTCACACGTGGTCCCGGTGTCGTTTGCTCCAGCCCCCTGCCCTCCTGTGTGTCCCTGACACGTGCCCAATCCTCTCCCACCTGAACACAGGCCCTGGGTGATCTTTCCACCTGGAAGCTTCTCCACCTGGTGATTTCATGGCTCACTTCCTCCAATATCTTTATTCTGTGTCCAAATGTCACTCTGCTCTCTCGGACACGCCACTTAAAGTATAAACTACCCCCTTGTCCCCACACGGCCAACTGCACTCATTCCACCTTGACTGTTCCGCTTAGCACTTATCACCTCTTTAAATAATGTATAATTATATGAATCAGCCTTCAATCAGGATACAGGAGCCATACAGTAGACTGAGAAGAGATGGTCTGTAGAATGAACAGTTAACTATAAAGAAGCATGAAGCGTAGCCTCATGGGAGCAGAGTCTGGGGGAGATTGGATCCATGTATGTGTGTGGCTGAGTCCCCCACTGTTCACCTGAAACTATCACAGCATTGTTAATCCGCTATGCCCCAATACAAAATGGTTTTGGTGTTAAATAAAATAAATAAATAAAAAAGAACCACGAAGCATAGCCCAGGACTGAAGTAGAGTAGCCAGTTCAGTTCAGTTCAGTCGCTCAGTCGTGTCCGACTCTTTGCGACTCCATGAATCGCAGCAGCCAGGCCTCCCTGTCCATCACCAACTCCCGGAGTTCACTCAAACTCATGTCCATCGAGTTAGTGATGCCATCCAGCCATCTCATCCTCTGTCGTCCCCTTCTCCTCCTGCCCCCAATCCCTCCCAGCATCAGAGTCTTTTCCAATGAGTCAACTCTTCGCATGAGGTGGCCAAAGTACTGGAGTTTCAGCTTTAGCATCATTCCCTCCAAAGAAATCCCAGGGCTGATCTTCTTCAGAATGGACTGGTTGGATCTCCTTGCAGTCCAAGGGACCCTCAAGAGTCTTCTCCAACACCACAGTTCAAAAGCATCAATTCTTCGGCACTCAGCTTTCTTGACAGTCCAACTCTCACATCCATACATGACCACAGGAAAAACCATAGCCTTGACTAGACAGACCTTAGTCGGCAAAGTAATGTCTCTGCTTTTGAATATGCTGTCTAGGTTGGTCATAACTTTTCTTCCAAGGAGTAAGCATCTTTTAATTTCATGGCTGTAATCACCATCTGCAGTGATTTTGGAGCCCAAAAAAATAAAATCTGACACTGTTTCCACTGTTTCCCCATCTATTTCCCATGAAGTGATGGGACCGGATGCCATGATCTTCGTTTTCTGAATGTTGAGATTTAAGCCAACTTTTTCACTCTCCTCTTTCACTTGCATCAAGAGGATTTTTAGTTCCTCTTCACTTTCTGCCATAAGGGTGGTGTCATCTGCATATCTGAGCTTATTGATATTTCTCCCGGCAATCTTGATTCCAGCTTGTGTTTCTTCCAGTCCAGCGTTTCTCATGATGTACTCTGCATATAAGTTAAATAAGCAGGGTGACAATATACAGCCTTGACATACTCCTTTTCCTATTTGGAACCAGTCTGTTGTTCCATGTCCAGTTCTAACTGTTGCTTCCTGACCTGCATACAGATTTCTCAAGAGGCAGGTCAGGTGGTCTGGTATTCCCATCTCTTGAAGAATTTTCCACAGTTTATTGTGATCCACACGGTCAAAGGCTTTGGCATAGTCAATAAAGCAGAAATAGATGTTTTTCTGGAACTCTCTTGCTCCTGCGATGATCCAGCAGATGTTGGCAATTTGATCTCTGGTTCCTCTGCCTTTTCTAAAACCAGCTTGAACAATCATGAAGTTCACAGTTCACGTATTGCTGAAGCCTGGTTTGGAGAATTTTGAGCATTACTTTACTAGCGTGTGAGATGAGTGCAACTGTGTGGTAGTTTGAGCATTCTTTGGCATTGCCTTTCTTTGGGATTGGAATGAAAACTGACCTTTTCCAGTCCTGTGGTCACTGCTGAGTTTTCCAAATTTGCTGGCATATTGAGTGCAGCACTTTCACAGCATCATCTTTCAGGATTTGAAACAGCTCAACTGGAATGCCATCACCTCCACTAGCTTTGTTCATAGTGATGCTTTCTAAGGCCCACTTGACTTCATATTCCAGGATGTCTGGCTCTAGGTGAGTGATCACACCATCGTGATTTTCTGGGTCGTGAAGATCTTTTGTGTACAGTTCTTCTGTGTATTTTTGCCACCTCTTCTTAATATCTTCTGCTTCTGTTAGGTCCAGACCATTTCTGTCCTTTATTGAGCCCATCTTTGCATGAAATGTTCCCTTGGTGTCTCTGATTTTCTTGAAGAGATCTCTAGTCTTTCCCATTCTCTTCTTTTCCTCTATTTCTTTGCATTTAGAGTAGCTAAAGAAGTACCAAAGCTCGGGGAGCCCCCTCCCCAGGGCTGAGGTCCGACCTTGTGGGAGAAGGGAGCATGTAACGCAAAGGGTGGAGAAGCTGCTGGGCTGCCCTGGACCAGAGCTGATTCATGGTCTGGGCAGTGGCCAGCAGGCAGGGAAATGCAGGCTGAGACCAGCAAGCAGGAGGGCCCTCTCCCCTCCGAGCGGATAGGCTGGAGCGCCTACAGGACTCACTGGGAACCCATTGGTGGGGGTGCCACTGAATACAGGGGGCGGCATCCCCCTGTATTCAGTGCAGTGAGTGGCTGTGGACATCCCTTCTTGCTGCCACCGTTAGCCATACAGCAGGAGAAAGAAGAAGGATCAAATGGAAGCACCCTGGAACCAGGAAGGAAGCCGCTTCATCCTCACCCTCCTGCCAACAGAACTTAACTCAGGGCAGGAGCAAAGGAGGAATGCCCCTGGCCCAGCTCTGTCACTGCAGAGCTGGCCATGGGGGACGGGTGCTGGGTTACAGAGGCAGCCCACTCACAGCTGGCACTGGAATCAGCTAGCGATCTTAAGTACTTTACTTTTTTCTGCATTTTAACTTCCAACTACTTTACATTTGAAGTAGGTTTTGGAAAAACAGCGTGTAGCTGTATCATGACTTTTAATCCACCCTGGCCATCTTTGTCTTTTACTTTGCATATTTAGTCCACTTATATTTTGACAGAATATTTAATGGTAGAGCTTGCATCTGTTTCCTAGAGTTTCTGTAACAAATTGCCACAAACTCTGCAGCATAAACAGAGAAGTTCCATTCTCTCCCAGTTCTAGAAGCCAGAAATCTGAGGTCAGGTGAGACCGGGAGGTGAAAGTGAAAGTTTGCTCAGTCGTGTCCGACTCTCTGCAACCCCACAGACTACATGGTGCATGGAATTCTCCAGGCCAGAATACTGGAGTTGGTAGCCTTTCCCTTCTCCAGGGGATCTTCCCAACCCAGGGCTCGAACCCAGGTCTCCCGCATTGCGGGCGAATTCTTTACCCGGTGAGCCACCAGGGAAGCCCAAGAATACTGGAGTGGGTAGCCTATCCCTTCTCCAGCATATCTTCCTGACCCAGAAATTGAACCGGGGTCTCCTGCATTGCAGGCGGATTCCTTACCAACTGAGCTATCAGGGAAGCCCAGATGGGGAGGTAGAAAACGCAATAAAGGGAGTTTCAATGAGAATGTTCTCACTGTGGGCAACTGGGACTCAGTCTTCCTGAGGACCTCTGAGAAATGGGTGGGATCACGTCAGATTGTCTCACTGTGGAGTGAGGAGCCCAAGGTATGTAGCCCCTGAGCTCCGCTCCATGCGGACTGGGCATGTCCATTCACCTGCACGTCGGCTATGACCCATGTGTATCGGGGAGGCCCAGAAGAAGTGGTGCTAGGAGTGGAGGCAGGAAGGTGGTCTGCGTGCAGGAGCCACGCACTGCATCAGCTCAGTCCCACGACCACCGCTCGCCCTGCTCCAGTGCGGATGCGCTCAGGCTTCACAGGAATCCGCTCTGGTCAGTTCTGGAACTGAAGCTTCTGGGCGGCTCTGACCACAGGCCCTGAGACGCTGTCCAGGGGTGGTGAGCGGAGCCAGCTGCAGCCCCACGGCCAGCCTCCTCTCCCACCCCCACGCACGCCCCTCCAGGATCCAGGAAGAACACAGCTGGACACCTGGGCTGGGTTCCGCCCGCCAGGGCACAGCGCCGTGGAGGAGGACCGGAGGGCCTGGAGGGCTTGGGTCGCACCCCGCAGAGGGCGGGGGCGGCACCCCATTCTCCCCGGGAGACCTGCCTGTGTCCAGGGTTTCCTCAAGGCCTGAATGGAGCCTGTCACTGTCATAAATGCTTAGATTAGGGACTCTCAGGTAATAACCCAGATCCAGGTTCTCTGGGGAACGTGCAGGAGAATAGGGAAGAGGAAAAGCTCTCTCATGATCCGGAGACACGAGCCTGCTTGCTAAGGTCAGGCCCTTAGTAAGGACCCCGCCCTTTTCCGCTCCCAGGGAGGGTGGACTTTGTGCTTAGCAGTTCCTTCCCAGATGCGGTAATTACTGGGTCCCGCCAGCCCTTCCGTGCAGCCCCTGGGGGTTATGGAGAGGCTGATCATTATTATTGAGCCAGTACTTGGGGTGGACCATCTACAGCCGTGTCCAGCCTTGGGCCAACAAGGCACAAAGAAGCCATTGTGTGTCCCCAGCACCTGCCTGTGGGGCCTGGGTCAGCATGGGTCTCAGAGCAGGTGACTCAGACCCAGGACCCACACGGTCAGGGAGGAGGGAAGCCAGTATCTCGTTAGAGGGCAGCCGGCGCTGAGGCTAACGGAGCCGGGCGCAGGGAGGCTCAGCCTGGACCCCTGAGCCCCAGCCCACTTGTGGCTGGTTTGCGCCTTACTCAGCCCGTTTATCCAAATGGAATAGGATGCAAGGCCTGTCCTGGGGGGACACAGGGGTCAAAGCTGGTGGGAGAGGGGAAGGTCCGGGGTGGTCGGGGCTCTGGAAGGATGAAAGAAGTCAGGGAGTGGCATGAGTGTGGGTCCCACTCCAGGCAGGAGGGTGCAAGGCAGAGCCCAGGTTTGCTGAGCCTCCTACGTGCCCAGGGGCCGGCACTCATGGGTCCTCCCACGGCTCATAGGACCCAGAGCCACAGAAGTATGGGTTCCCCTCAGAGAGCGAGCCTCTGAGGCCCCAGAGACCCAGTCACTAGTTTATTCTTTTAGCCACAAACATCCTGTGACCGCCTACCACGTGGCCGGAGCCCCCACCTTGGGGAACTACAGGTGCAGCAGGGCAGATGGGCGGTGAACCCTCATGTGCAGGAACGAGCCGCCCCACTGGGAGGAGAGCACACGTTCACCTGGAAACCCAGCCTCGCCTCGGGGTCCGGAGTGAGGGGCTGGGAGGCTGGGTTCCTCCTCTGGGGCCCCAGGGTGGGACACTCTGAAGAGGAGATATCCAGACTGACCCCAGGTCATAAACCAGCACCCCCAGCCCCACGAGGATCTGGGGTTTGCTTCCCAGGCCTGGGATCAGCCAGGGCACGGGTGCCAGGTATGTGAGAAGTCGGCTCTGGGGACCCTGGGACTCCACCAATCACACCCCGCGTGTCCCTTCTGAAGCTCAGTCCCTTCAGTGGGCTCCCAGAGAGCGTGCCTAAGATCTTAGCCCAGGGTTCCGGGAGGGGCGCGGAGGAGGAGGGGAGGAAGCCTTGACCTTCGCTCTGGGCTCAGGGCAGAGACATGAGCGGCCCCCTTGCCCCGCACCCCCCGGCTGTCCGTCCTCCAGATGGCTGTCTGTGAGCCAGCACCCTCGGGAGGCGGACCCAGGACAGCACTGCGTGTCTTTCACTCTGGGGCACCCGCCCCTCAGACTCCAGTGCTGAGCACACACACACCCCTGACGAGGACTGGGCCGGGGTGCTGGGTGGGCGGGGCGGGGTCCGTGCCAGGCTCTCCGGGTATAAACAGCTGCCTCGTGTGGAGCCGGCACAACTTTCCCCAGACCCCCAGACCCGCCGGCAGCTGGGAGCCCAAAGCCCCAGAGATGAAGGCCCTGCTCCTGCCCATCGCCCTCAGCCTGCTTGCTGCCCTGAGGGCCCAGGACCCCCCATCCTGCCCTCTGGAGCCCCAGAAGGTGAGCCTGGTGGAGGGGAAGGCAGTGACCTGTGGGGGCTGCGTGACCAGGCCCGTCTCAGGAGGAGGGCCCTGGCCTCAGGCTCCCTACAGGAAGGGGTCGGGGGGCAGGGGGCTCTCTGTCCGCCTCTCAGTCAAGCCCCTGCTCAGCCCAGGGCTGCCCGGGGAGCAGCTCCAGCTCAGGGCCCAGGGAAGCGACTCCTGGGACCCCCGATGGCACGGCTGCACCCTCCGCAGAGAAGACACATCAGGTGCGGAAGCTGCTCCCGGAAGAAGATGGGCATCCTGCCTCTGTCTAGCACTGGGAGCCCCGCACGCCGGGTTGTTCCAACCGACACTCGGGGTGCAGACGTGCTGGAGCCCAGCCTGCACTGGGGGAGGCAGGTGGTGGGTGCGGACGCGAACCTGGCCTGCCCCACGCAGGAGGCTCACAGCCCCGCCTTGCTCAGATCGCAGGAACTTGGTATGTGAAGGCCATAGTGACTGACGGGGACCTGCCTAAGGAGACGAGATCCAGGAAGGTGTCCCCGGTGACGGTGACGGCCCTGGGCGGCGGGGACCTGGAGCTCAGGTTCACCTTCCGGTGCGTGTCGCCACACCCCCCGCCACTGCACTGAGGTCCCCTCCCCTCCCCTTAAGCGCCTGTCAGGACACCTCTTCCCACCCAGGTTGCAGTGTTTGCTAAGATTTGCATCTCCTGGACCTCGAGGGGAAAAAGTCCCAGGAGGCAGGGGTCAACGGTGCCATCTGGCGGACGCTGGGCAAGAGGCCCACGTGCCAGGCGAGCTCGGGTGAGCCCAGGCGTGATTGCGGAGCGTGGCTCCTTTGCTCCTCGTGTGTCCCAGGAAGGAGGCCCGCTGCCATGAGAAGACAGCAAGGATGCAGCCAACCGGGGAGCCTGGCAAATACAGCTCCAGTGAGTCCCTGCCCGTCCCCGCCCCGCAAGCAGAGCCCCGGCCTCGCCCTCCCCGCGGGCGTCCTCGCTGCCCGGGGTCCCCACCCTGACCCCACTCAGAGTCTGACCCCTCCCTTCCCAGGGGTTTCATCCTGACAGCAGACACCAGATGGGACAAGTGTGTCCACAGCAGGATGAAGGGACCCCTCACCTTCCTCTGGGTGGTCCTGGCCGTCCACTCCACGGGGAAGCAAGGTGCAGGATGGGGAAGCACGCGAGGCAGCTGCTGGAGCCTGCAGGGTCCAGCCAAGCATCCAAACCCTCCAGCCTCTCTGACTCCGCACCTCCTGTTGAGACTTTCCTAGGAGGAGGCTCTTCCCCAAGGTTGGGCCTTGGCAGCAGCATGTCCATGGGGTCCTTGGATGACAGGGAGCTGAGTACGGCTAGGGTGTCGAGAAGTCCGAATGTTCCAGAAAGCTCCTTATTGTGGTCTCCAGTATGTTCTCTAATGTCCAGGTCAGGGACTGAGACAGTCAAGACGCGTTTTCTCTGTCCGTCCACAGATGGCGGCAAGAAGCACATGTACATCCTGGAACTGCCCGTCGAGGGCCACTGCGTCCTTTACTGTGAAGGCCAGCGCCAGGGGAAACCGGTCCGCGTGGGGAAGCTCATAGGTGAGGGTCCCCCTCCTGCCCTCGGATCCCCGTGTCCTGACCCGCCCCAAGGCCTCTGCCTCCAGAAGCCGGGGGAACCGCACCGGCCACTCCTGGTTCCAGAATACAGACCACGTGGTCCGTGTGCGCCCAGCACAGTTCACGGCCCGGGCAGCCAGGCCAGGCTCCTTCTGGGACTTGACCGCCCTCGGGGTCACTGCACATGCAAAGTCCCGCTTCCTGGGGTCTCGGGCCAGGGCTTGGTCAGCGTGGGGGAGGCAGGAGGCGCTGACGGAGGAATTTTCGGGGCAGGGACCCTCACGGGGGTGACGGCCGGTGTTCTCTGGTCAGAGGGCAGCGCAGTTCCTCTGGGAGAGAAGCCCTTCCAGGTCAGGGGTCTGACCCTGCAGGTGGCTCTGGGATCCAGCCTGAGTTCCCCCGGAGCCCCCAGGGACTCAGGTGTCCCCCAGGGCTTCCCCACCTCCTTCCCCGGGACCTGTTGGCTGGGAGGGGCCCGTCTCCTCCGCACCTGCTCGGCATCCACCCCAGGCTGAGCCCTCCGGCCCTGCGCCCTCCCCGGGAGCTGGGACGGACCCTGCTTCCGGGTGTCCCCCGAAGCCTGACTCACCGGGCGCCTGGCCTGCAGGTAGGAATCCCGATGTGAACCCAGAGGCTCTGGAGGCTTTTAAGAAATTTGCACAGCGCAAGGGATTGTCCCTGGAGGACATCTTCACACCTGAGCAGACGGGTGAGGGGCCGGCCCTGCGGCATCCCTGGGTCCCCTCTACGTCCTCTTCACGCCCTGGGTCCCTCCCTCCGTCCCCTCCCGCACCTCCCCAGCCCCTCCCTGGGGAGACATCAGCGCTGTGATGGGTCACAGAGAGCCCCGAGGGACCCCGCTCTGGGTCTCCGTGACCCACATCTGGGCTACAGGCGGTGAGGGGTCTGGGCCCCTGTGTGGGGCGTCTTCTCACTCCTGGGTTTGTCTCTACAGAAAGCTGCAAGCCTGAAAGTGACTAGGGTGAGTGGTCCTTGAAGCAATCGAAGGTCGGTTCAGTGGGGTGTCAGGGTCCACCAGGCTCCCCAGGGCAGGCAAGAGGGACCCCGCATGGCCAGGAGGGGGGGAGGTCTCTGCTCTGAGGGCTCCTCCGGCCGGCCCCACCCTGCAGGGTCTGTTCCTGGGCTGCACTCCACACGTAGGCACCTTCTCTGTGCTCAGGGCTCACTGTTGGGTAACTCAGGACATCTGTGCCCGCTCAGCTGTGTCCCCGGTGGCGGGTGCATTCCACTCCCCACGCTGCAGCCCTGGGGGCAGGGAGAGCCCCGTTTGCCCCCTTCCTCCATGACCTTTCCCCTCCTCTCCAGGGCAGGGGGCACCAGGCTCCACAGCAGCCCCCGGCAGCGCCATCAGGACCTGCCATCCTGCGGGACATGGGAGGAGCCCCTGGAACCTGGGCCTCCCTACCCCCTACTCTCCTGCCCCGCTTTCTCGCCCAGCCCTGCCTCCCCTCTCCTGGCTTCAAATAAAAGGCTTCAGTGTCCCCGGGGGCTCTGCCTGTCTGTGGGGCCCCTCAGGGGGTGAGAGGGGAGGACAGGGAGGTGGAAGCCTTGCAGGAGGGACCAGAGGACCCGCTTGTGTCCTGGGTCCCGGTGGTGTGTGTCTCTGTCCGATGGGCCTGGGGGTCCCGGGAGAAGCAGGTGCTGGCAGCTCTGCCCAAGGTCCCGGGTGGTCTCTGCAGGTCTGATGCCCACAAGCTCAGGTTTGGGTGGTCATGAAGATGGGAGAGGATGTGATGCCCACTAGCGCAGGTTTGGGTGGTTGTGTGGTTGGGGGAGGGGTCTAATGCCCAGGAGCGCAGGTTTGGGTGGTCCTGTGGTTAGGGGGAGGGCTGTGATACCTATGAGCCCAGGTTTGGGTGGTTGTGTGGTTGGGATGAGGGGTCTAATGCCGAGGAGCACAGGCTTTGTGTGGTCCTGTGGTTGGGGAAGGTGTGAGAGTGTCAGGATCAGCCCCAGGCCCAGGTGGGGACACGTGTGAGGTGGGGATCGCCCAGCCCCCGGGCCCCCACAAGCTGGAGGTCGAGGTGGGAGTAAGAGGGGCCAGGCTGGCCCAGGCGCACAGGACAAGGATGGCCCGACACTAGGCCCCAGACCCGGACGACTCTGCTGGTCCCCCCACCCAGGCCTGGCTGCACACAGGCGCTGTCCCTGGGCTGTCCCCGCATCAGCAGGGACCTCTGGCCTCTTCTGACGGTGACCCCGCAGTTTCCCCCTATCCCCCTGGGGCCTGGCAACGTGCCGCCTGACAGCCAGCCGATGGCGACCAGGGTCTCCTTTCTCGTGGTGGGAGGCGGATCCCAGCCCAGCCTCCCTGGAGACTGGGGATAAGGGGTCCCTCCACATAGGGTCGGTGAGATTCCCCGAGTTTCATGTCCCCCCAGTCCCCAGTGGGGTGGCTAGCTCTCCCAGGCCCTCCTGGACACAGCAGGCCCCACGTGGAGATACCAGGTTTCGGGCACTCGGAGTGTTCCTTGCTGACAAGGAGACACTGGGCCGGGGTCCCCCTTCGGTGTGAGCCTCTCATCAATGTGGGGGCTCCCGGGGCCCAGACCATCGCAGGCCTTGGTGGCATACGTCCACTTTCTGTCGTGACAACTCTCCTGGCCCCACTGTCCCCGCAACAGTGCAAGACCATCATGCCGGGAGTCCAACCGGGGGTCACGGTGAAGGCTGCCTGGTCCTCGGGCTCCTGTCTTGGGATCCAGGCCGGGCACCATCTGTCCACTTGGTACTGACCTGTCCCTAAGCGATGGGTCCCTTCTGATCTGGCTCTCCCCAGGGAGGCAGAGAAGGGGCTGGGAGCTGGCAGGGCCAGGGCTCAGAGTCCTGATATTCGGGGCTAAGACTTGTGGTGGGGGTGCGAGGACCTGCCCGGTGACAGTCCTGCTCAGACCTGCCCAAGAGGCCTCCCTCCACCTCACCTGGAGAAACCTGGGCTGAGCAGGGGGGCCCTGTGTCCAGCTCCAGCTTCTACGGAGACTGTTTTAGGGGTCTGTCTTCCTGGGGAGAGGCCGCAGGGCCCACATGGAGACGCTCTTCTCTGTCTGGGAACCAAGCCCGGCTCTGCCCCAGTGTCATGAGTTCCTCAACCCCCGGGCCTGCGCTGGGCTGGGGGCTATGGGGAGGATGGTCAGGGCAAAATGAGCTGGGGGCAGCAGGGTCTGAACAGAATCCTGTAAGCGCGTGTTCCGCGGGAGGGACCAGGAGGACCTCAGGTGGCTGTGTCCCAGGGCTTGTGTCCCGCCATCAACCACTGAGCTTGTCCCCAGCTGGACCTGGCTCTGGTGTGGAGGCTGAGGAGTGGCACCCAAACAAAACCGGCCCCACAGGCTGGACTGACCCTCAAGGTCTCCTGGCCGCTGCCCTTCCCCCCCGAGGCCCCCCAGGGGTGGGGCAACCCAGCCTTTCCTTCCCACCTGCACACCGCGTGGGGCGGCCAGCCTGCGTCCATTCCCGGTCACTCACATGGCAGCACCTCATCCATGTAAGGAGCAGCCCGACCCGCACTTCTGGTTTGAAGGTGTCGGGGAGAATCTTCTGGATCTCGCTGCTCTCCTCCCTGGAAACCGGGTGTTGGGACCTGACCTGAGCCATGACAGGCTCAACAGGCCACACTAGGCCTAAGCCTCAGGTTCTTGTGAGCATGAGTCATAATTCTGGGAAGCCCCACCAAGGTCCCCGATAACACCAAGGTCCCCGATGACACCAAGGTCCCCCTCGATGACGCCAAGGTTAAGTCAATCACCACGATGACCCAAGGTTGAGTCAATCACCACACGCCAACTACACTATTGCTGAGACAAAAGACCACCTGTATATAAGCAGCTGTGATTCAGAGCTCAGGGCCCTCGTCAAGATTCCACTGTGCTGGATGAGACTTGGGCCCTAGCTCAAGCTAGCAATAAACCCCTTTATGCTTTTGCTTTGCTGTGGACATTTTATTCTCTCAGTTCTGGGGACTCGGACACTGGGCATAACACCGGGATCAGCGTCCATGGCACGTCCAAGGCCTCACCGTGCACTCAGCAGGCGGAGAAGACCCACACCCAAGGGGCTGGCCCTGCAGGGTTCGCCCACCTCCACCCCGTCTACTTCTCGGGTCAGCCTCCAGGGGTCCCAGCCCATAGGTAGTGGGCTGCCCAGGCCACAGCAGCCAGCAGAGAGCACGGGTCATGGCACCTTTGCTCCCCGTCAGGCTCAGACACTCCAGGGGGCCCCTCACCTGCTTCTGGGAGGCACAGCCTCCCCGCCTCACCCCCTCCACCACCTCATTCCAGAACATTTTCATCGCCCTGGAAATGCTCCTCACCCTATGAGCAATCACTCCCCCATTCCTCCTCCCCCACCCCCGAATCCTGGAGACCACCCTGGAGACACCCGGATATCCCCCATTACCTCCTCTGTACGTTTCTTATCAGTGAAGTTGTATCATACGTGGCCTTTCGTGCACCTCTTTCACCCAGCGTGACGTTTCAGGCTCATCCATGTGGCAGGTGTGGCAGAACCACATTCCTTTTATGGATGAAGGTACACCGCTGTGGCTGGACCACATACAGCTATCCATTCTTCAGGATGGGTTGTTTGCTTCGTTTGGCTCAGGGAATAAAGCCGGAGAACAGGCTTGGCCATGGACTCGAGTCCTGGTCTGTACTTCTTTTGGGTCAGGTAAGCCATGCAGATGACACCACCCTTATGGCAGAAAGTGAAGAGGAATTAAAAAGCCTCTTGATGAAAGTTTCTGAAAGAGGAGCGTGAAAAAGGTGGCTTAAAGCTCAACATTCGGAAAACTAAGATCATGGTATCTGGTCCCATCACTTCATGGCAAATAGACGGGGAAACAGTGGAAACAGTGTCAGACTTTATTTTGGGGGGCTCCAAAATCACTGCAGATGGTGATTACAGCCATGAAATGAAAAGACACTTACTCCTTGGAAGGAAAGTATGACCAACCTAGATTATATATTGAAAAGCAGAGACATTACTTTGCCAACAAAGGTCCGTCTAGTCAGTTCAGTTCAGTTCAGTCGCTCAGTTGTGTCCACTCTGCAACCCCATGAATTGCAGCACGCAAGGCCTCCCTGTTCATCACCATCTCCCGGAGTTCACTCAAACTCATGTCCATCGAGTCCGTGATGCCATCCAGCCATCTCATCCTCTGTCGTCCCCTTCTCCTCCTGCCCCCAATCCCTCCCAGCATCAGAGTCTTTTCCAATGAGTCAACTCTTCACATGAGGTGGCCAAAGTATTGGAGTTTCAGCTTTAGCATCATTCCTTCCAATGAACACCCAGGACTGATCTCCTTCAGAATGGACTGGTTGGATCTCCTTGCAGTCCAAGGACTCTCAAGAGTCTTCTCCAACACCACAGTTCAAAAGCATCAATTCTTCAGTGCTCAGCTTTCTTCACAGTCCAACTCTCACATCCATACATGACCACTGGAAAAACCATAGCCTTGACTAAACGGACTTTTGTTGGCAAAGTAATACCTCTGCTTTTCAACGTGCTATCTAGGTTGGTCATAAACTTTCCTTCCAAGGAGTAAGCGTCCTTTAATTTCATGGCTGCAATCACCATCTGCAGTGATTTTGGAGCACCCAAAGATAAAGTCTGACACTGTTTCCCCATCTATTTCCCATGAAGTGATGGGACCGGATGCCATGATCTTAGTTTTCTGAATGTTGAACTTTAAGCCAACTTTTTCACTCTCCTCTTTCACTTTCATTAAGAGACTTTTTAGTTCCTCTTCACTTTCTGCCATAATGGTGGTGTCATCTGCATATCTGAGCTTATTGATATTTCTCCCGGCAATCTTGATTCCAGCTTGTGCTTCTTCCAGCCCAGCGTTTCTCATGATGTACTCTGCATATAAGTTAAATAAGCAGGGTGACAATATACAGCCTTGACGTACTCCTTTTCCTATTTGGAACCAGTCTGTTGTTCCATGTCTAGTTCTAACTGTTGCTTCCTGACCTGCATACAGATTTCTCAAGAGGCAGGTCAGGTGGTCTGGTATTCCCATCTCTTGAAGAATCTTCCACAGTTTATTGTGATCCACACAGTCAAAGGCTTTGGCATAGTCAATAAAGCAGAAATAGATGTTTTCCTGGAACTCTCTTGCTCTTTCGATGATCCAGCGGATGTTGGCAATTTGATCTCTGGTTCCTCTGCCTTTTCTAAAACCAGCTTGAACATCTGGAAGTTCATGGTTCATGTATTGCTGAAGCCTGGCTTGGAGAATTTTGAGCATTACTTTACTAGCATGTGAGATGAGTGCAACTGTGTGGTAGTTTGAGCATTCTTTGGCATTGCCTTTCTTTGGGATTGGAATGGAAACTGACCTTTTCCAGTCCTATGGTCACTGCTGAGTTTTCCAAATTTGCTGGCATATTGAGTGCAGCACTTTCACAGCATCATCTTTCAGGATTAGAAACAGCTCAACTGGAATGCCATCACCTCCACTAGCTTTGTTCGTAGTGATGCTTTCTAAGGCCCACTTGACTTCACATTCCAGGATGTCTGGCTCTAGGTGAGTGATCACATCATCATGATTATCTGGGTCATGAAGATCTTTTTTGTACAGTTCTGTGTATTTTTGCCACCTCTTCTTAATATCTTCTGCTTCTGTTAGGTCCAGACCATTTCTGTCCTTTATCAAGCCCATCTTTGAATGAAATGTTCCCTTGGTATCTCTAATTTTCTTGAGGAGATCTCTAGTCTTTCCCGTTCTGTTGTTTTCCTCTGTTTCTTTGCATTGATCACTGAGGAAGGCTTTCTTATCTCTTCTTGCTATTCTCTGGAACTCTGCATTCAGATGCTTATATCTTTCCTTTTCTCCTTGGCTTTTCGCCTCTCTTCTTTTCACAGCTATTTGTAAGCCTTCCCCAGACAGCCACTTTGCTTTTTTGCATTTCTTTTCCATGGGGATGGTCTTGATCCCTGTCTCCTGTACAATGTCACGAACCTCAGTCCATAGTTCATCAGGCACTCTATCTATCAGATCTAGGCCCTTAAATCTATTTCTCACTTCCACTGTAGAATCATAAGGGATTTGATTTAGGTCATACCTGAATGGTCTAGCGGTTTTCCCTACTTTCTTCAATTTCAGTCTGAATTTGACAATGAGGAGCGCATGATCTGAGCCACAGTCAGCTCCTGGTCTTGTTTTTGCTGACTGTATAGAGCTTCTCCATCTTTGGCTGCAAAGAATATAATCAATCTGATTTTGGTGTTGACCATCTGGTGATGTCCATGTGTAGAGTCTTCGTTTGTGTTGTTGGAAGAGGGTGTTTGCTATGACCAGTGCATTTTCTTGGCAAAATTCTATTAGCTTTTGTCCTGCTTCATTCCGCATTCCAAGGCCAAGTTTGCCTGTTACTCCAGGTGTTTCTTGACTTCCTACTTTTGCATTCCAGTCCCCTATAATGAAAAGGACGTATTTTTTGAGTGTTAGTTCTAAAAGGTCTTGTAGGTCTTCATAGAACCGTTCAACTTCAGCTTCTTCAGCATTACTGGTTGGGGCATAGACTTGGATAACTGTGATATTGAATGGTTTCCTTGGAAATGAACAGAGATCATTCTGTCATTTTTGAGATTGCATCCAAGTACTGCATTTCGGACTCTTTTGTTGACCATGATGGCTACTCCATGTCCGAGGTCAGGGCAGAAGTCGGGAGGACCCCATGCCCGAGGGGCGGCGGCCATCTAGTCAAGGCTATGGTTTTTCCAGTGGTCATGTATGGATGTGAGAGTTGGACTATAAAGAAAGCTGAGCACCAAAGAATTTATGCTTTTGAACTGTGGTATTGGAGAAGACTCTTGAGAGTCCCTTGGACTGCAAGGAGATCCAACCAGTCTATTCTAAAGGAGATCAGTCCTGGGTGTTCATTGGAAGGACTGATGCTGAGGCTGAAACTCCAATACTTTGGCCACCTCATGTGAAGAGTTGACTCATTGGAATAGACCCTGATGCCTGAGGGATTGGGGGCAGGAGGAGAAGAGGACGACAGAGGATGAGATGGTTGGATGGCATCACCGACCCAATGCACATGAGTTTGGGTGAACCCCGGGAGTTGGTGATGGACAGGGAGACCTGGTGTGCTGCGATTCATGGGGTCGCAAAGAGTCGAACACAACTGAGTGACTGAACTGAACTGAACTGAAGCCAACTAAGTGCTGCAGGCGCTCAGCACAGCCTCCTGGGGGTTCCTATTCCCCTTCACAAGCTTGATGTCTCTTGGTCCTTCTGTCTGATGACCCAGCCCAAAGACGCTGGGGGTGTTAGTTCTGCCACAGATTCTGAGTGCAGAAGCCACAGTGGTTATTTATTTATATATATATGTGTGTGTGTGTGTGTGTGTATGCACATATATATATATATATATTTAGCAACCAAACAACAGCTTCCCAGGTGCGCTGGTGGTAAAGAACGCAGGAGACAAAAGAGTCGCAGGTTCAATCGTTGGGTTGGGAAGACCCCTTGGAGGAAGGCATGGCAACCCACTCCAGTATTCTTGCCTGGAGAATCCCCATGGACAGAGGAGCCTGGTGAGGTACAGTCTGTGGGGTCACAGGAAGTCGGACACGACCACAGGGACAGCACAAACCATAGCAACATTCATCATTTATTTGGCTTTGATGGGTCTTAGTCATAGCATGTGGGATCTAGTTTCCCGACCAGGGATCGAGCCCAGCCCCCCTGCATTGGGAGGGCAGAGTCTTAGCCACTGGACCACTAGTCAGGATTCTTAACTACAAATACTAGATAGGACTCCAGCTGATTTAAAGAGAAAAACAGTTCAATGAGATTCACGGGAATCTGGACATTCTGACTGGATCCATGCACAGGAACCGGGGGGCAGTGGTCTGCCAGGGACATCCCCACCCCCACTTTAGGAAGAGCCTGGACTGCTGGTCACACTGGGCCTTCAGACCCTGGGCTGCGGCCTCAGGCATCACTGGTTCTGGACCCGTACTGTGTTATCTTGAAGACAGCTTCGTTTCAGAGGCCTGGCCTCCAAACTGTGCCAGGACATACTTCTGTTATTTTAAAACATCAACATTGTGTGTGTCCACGTAGACTCACACTTAAGGACACACAGACACACTCACACAGGCCACTGTCGTGCCCACAGGCGAGCTTCTCATCTCAGGCTGAATTACCCGCTCTGAAAGCCCACCTGGAGGTCCTGCCTTCAGTCCCGAGAGGCCTGGGCCAGCTCCTCCCAGAGACCACCCCCACCCCAGCCTTTCCTGAGCCCTGCCCCTCATGAGTGGACACCCAGACGCCCTCCTGAAGGGGCTGACGTGCTCCACTCACACCATCTGCCCACAGACCGGCGCACCAGCTCCTCCTCGGGCTCCGGGCAGAACCCGTCTGCTCTCCTTCCCGGCTCTAGAGCTGCCAGCTCCACGGCCCGTGGCCCCTCCATCCACCATCAGACCCCACAGAGTCCCATGGAGCCCCTGCACCGAGTTCTCTGACAGCCCACCCCACGTCCTCCCTGCCTGGTCCCTCCCGCCCCCTCCCCATATCAGGGGTGATGGCACTGGGCCTGGGCACACTAGGATCATCTCTGTCTGACGCTGAGCTGCCCGGCCCTCTGGTCCAGCCCCGCCTTCAGGTCTTTACCACGAGCCTCACCTGGGCGTCGCCTGGCTGGCAAGGGCACGTAGGCAGCACTGCCAGGATCAGTGAGAGGGATGGTTCTGGGGCCTCTCAGGGGGCAGTGCCCACTCCAGGCTGATTCCATGGAGCAGAGGTTCCTTCCTGCCATCCGACAGCGAGGAGGGGCCACTGCATGTGAGGAGCCACAAGCGGGGGACACACAGAAGGGCTGAGCCCCTCGGGAGCAGCGGGGGGACCTCCCAGGAGGGGAGCCCTGGCCTCTCGTGACCTCAGGGTGGTGTGCCCCCAGCAGGGTGGCTGCACGGTCGGGGGAGGGGTCATAGAAGGTTCTGGGGTCTGGGGGGGATGGGACCACCCATCAGTGGAGTTAAGAGCTGTGCAGTGTGGGAACAGTCTGGAGCCTTCCTATGTCTGTGCACAGGCAGACACTCACACTCACGCACACTCACAGACACACATGCACATGGACAGACGTACGTACACATGTGCGTATGCACACCCAGACACACACAGATATACCCTCTCACACGGACACATATCCATGCACACCTGAGCATGTAAGCTCACACACACGCGGGTGAGCGTGTGGACACCCGTGAACACACAGGTACATACGTGCATAGTATAGGCACACATACGTGTACACGTGCCCAAACACAGACATACACATAGGTGCACGGGAGTGAGACAACACCATTTAAACCTGGGTGGAAAGTTCTGGGAGCAGAAAGGCAGAGGAATGGGGGCTGGGGAAGCGAGACCTCTGTGTTTTAGTCAGTGGAGTCACCCCAGCAGCTTGGGGGAGGAGGTGGATTTGGGAGGAAGGAAGAGGGTTCAGGCTGTGAGGGGAGCTGAGAAGGGTCAGCTAGGCCTCCAGAGGGTCAGTAAGGCCTCTCAGATCCACTGGGGTACTGACCAGAGCACAGGAAAGTTGATCCAGGCTGAGATGGGCAAGGGAGCTGCTTGGAGGGCAGAGGCAAGGTAGGACCAGTGGGCAGCCTGGAGGAGGTGCTCAGAGCCAGCCTGAAGCTGGTCAGGAGGTCTGGGGATATCGGGGCATCAACTCCAAGGCGGGAGCTGGAGCCTGGATGGGGACCACCTCTCCAGGGGCCTCGAGGGACCAGGGCGGGTCCAGGCTTCCTGGGACTGGGGCAGTGAAGGCCACAGGGTGGGAGCGGGGAGCAGAAGGAAGCCGCTGTCTTATCTCCTGGCTCTGAACCCAGAGGCACTGCTTCCCGTTCTGATAACATTCTCCTCCCAGACAAGGCTTCTCTGGACTTGTCCGACCTGAGAGCCAGGGAAGCTAATGACATGATTGAGAACCTCCATTCACAGGATCCAAAGAAAATGATGTTTCCACTCCCAACCCGCTGGACTGAGGGGCCTTTGTGAAGGGGAGGGGGTGGGGCCTCCGGTCCAGGGATAAATGGGTGACCCCAAGGCCAGGCACCCCTGGAGCAGTCATGGGGACCCCAGCCAGGCAGCTGCCCCTCCTGACGGCCGGGCTGGGTCTGCTCTCCGTGCTGGGGGCCCAGGGGCCCCAGCTGACCCCCACCAGCATTCAGGAGGTGAGGGGCTCTGAGAGGGTGGGGTCGTGGGACGAGCATGGCCCAGGTCAGGCGCCTGTGCTGGGCTAGGGTCCCAGTCCTGCTGCTCCCACCCTGGGCGGACTTGGCCAGAGTCCCCTGTCTGTGTCTTTGGGGACGTGTCCAGGCAAAGGAGAGGGCTTCCTCCAGGGCCCGGGGCAGTGGGGCTTCGTGAGGCCTCAGACAGATGGTTCCCGATGAGGGAACCTGCCAGCCCCGGACCTGTTTCTTTCCTTCTCAGGCTGTGTTTCCCAGAAACTTCTCTCTGCTCATCCAAGAGGACTCTAGTCTGACCGTCCACTTTGCAGGGAGAGGCTAGTGCGTGAGGGTCTATGTGAAAACCATGCATTTGTGCCAATAGCCTGTGACTCTTAAAAGCTCAGTTAAGATTTATGGTGAGACTCAGGGCCCTGGAAATGCCCTCCACCGCCAGGGCCCTGTCACCGGGGTTGAGGTGTCCGGTGTAGCCTCCTCCTCATCTTTGCTTGCCTTCACCCCATCCCCGGTGCCTCTGGGCATCCAGGCAGCTGGTCCAGGTGCCCTACGCCCCCTAGTGACCAATTAGGCACTTGCATCCCCTCCTGACCAGGGGCACCCGTCCCCCTACTGCCCATCATGCCCCTGTGTGTCTCCCTTCTCTGGGAGCTGGCCAAGCCTGTACTGAGAAAGCCAAGGCAGGCCAGGTCATGCCCTGGTTAACCCCACCCTTGTTCACGGACCAGCCCCCCCAACCCCGATCCGGCTTTTAGGAAACTTGTACATCAGGCGATGGGCAGGAAACAGGGCGATCCCCAAGGAGAAGGGGGGTCACCCCCTGCCCCCCTCCAGTTTGGGATGAACAGTCTGGGCAAGCTGCAGTTCAGGACGTCAGCTGAGCACCCCTCTCCCACACCTTCCCTCACCCACTGTTGGGTCCTTGGCCCCAACCCTCTGTGTGGGAAACAGGCCCGCCACCCGCTGGAGCCCTCGGCCCAGTCCCTCCCTGTTGGACAGCGGCCTCCTGAAGCCCTGATCCTGTGGCTTCGCTCCCCCAGACCCATGGAACCATGGGGACCTCGCCCAGCCCGACGTGAGCACCATGGGAGCCTGTCCACCACTCCCTGCGGGCCTCATGCACCCCTTCCTGTGGAAGCTTCAGCCTGGCCCTGGTCTGGTTCCCATGCGGCCACAGAGGCCTGTGCTCAGGGCTCTGGGGTCAGTGAGCAGACCGGGCAGGAGCCAGGCGGATCCAAGGCTGGGGATTCAGGCGATGTGAAGGACTGGGAGGTCTGAGATGGACCCCTACCGGGGCCACCCCAGCACCGGGAGAGAGTGGTCTGAGCCTCATTCGTTTGGGGTAAAAACTGCCCCAAATTGTCCTGGAAGTCAGTGCGGGGGTCCTTCTGACCCTGCCCTACCTGGCTTCCCTCCTGGCTGGGACCACCTGGGAACACAGGGAAGGGGCGAGCCGGCCATGGGAAGCCAGCCATCACGGGGAAGGACGGGCCGGGCGGCCGAGGGCCTTTGGAAACCGGCCGAGGTCTGCGGCTGGGCTGTGCACGGCGTAGCCAGCACACCAGACCTCGACCTGACCCCCTCACCTGCTTCCCCTGTTTGAACGAGGCGACCCTGTGGTGGGGACCTCACTCCAGGGCTTCAGGGAGGGGCTCTGGGAGCCTGGCAGGCAGGGTCCAAGAGCCTGGGCGGGACAGGGGCTGGCAGGGGCTGGCCGGTTGGGAGGGCGAGGCGGCCCGGCTGCGCTGTGTCCGGGCACCCGTCTGTAACTCCTGCCTTCCAGGGAGCCCATCGGATGCCTGCAGTACAAGCTGCCCTGGGTGGAGGGTCGAACCCCGGCTACTTCGGCACCTGTGAGTGGCCAGTGCCCGTTTCCCCTGAAGCAGACGGGGGTGGGGGGCGGGGCTGAGACCCTGAGGGTCCTCTTGTCACCCGCAGGATGGAGGCACAGCATCTCTACAGACTTCCTGCCGGGGAAGGGGTAGGTGGTCCTGCACTCCCAGGGCAGGATGGACGGGGCCTACTGCCCGTGGCCATGCTCATCCGAGCACCAGCGCTTTCTGAGGTCCAGGGGTCTGGCTCGGGGGTCCCGGTACCCGACTGCTCGGAGCCTGCCTGCGGGAGAGGGATTTGCAAGCTCTCTCGACGGCTCTTGTCCACCATCTCGTGTACCCATGCCCGTTGTCCGCGCCCGCGTCCAACTCAGGCACCCACCTCTTCCATGGCCCTCCACCCCGTCCTTCCTCAGTCGGCCTCTGGTCTGGTCATGCCCTGGATCGAGGGGTTCCAAACGGGGCCCCCGGGGGCCCTGGGCGATGCTGGGAGATGTCCGTGGTTGCCGTGACCAGGGAGGGAGGCGGTCCAGGTACCTGGTGGGCGGATGCTGCTCCTCACTGTGCACGGGACGAACGGGGTCGGGAAGCCCCGCCCTCGACCTTGGCATGGCAGTGACCCCGGCTGAGACGTGTCCCCGTTTTGCAGCTGCGACGCTCTGACAACCAGCTTTCCCGTTTATCCCAAGGATCTCTGAGCGTCCAGACCATCCCTCTGTGCGCTCCCCCCGTCAGGCCCATCCTTCCAGCACCCCCGATGTGCCTAGCAGGGACAGTCCATGTCATGCCCCCAGCCTCTGTGCCTACCAGGTCCCAGTGCAGCCAGGCTGGGCTAGGCAGCAAGACCCAGGGAGAGGACGCTGTCTGGGTGCCTCCCATGACTGAGACCACAGGGCCTCAGCGGCCCCCAGCCCCTGATGTCCCCTCAGTGTCCCCACTTCAGACCACATGCCCCACCATCTGGCCTCCTCGGGATATCTGGGTGGGGAAGGCCCCATCCGTGGGTACCCCCGGAGAGAGTGGGCTGGAGTCCTGAGGATATGTGGCCTGCCTGCTTGGCTGCCCAGACCCACGTCCACCCATCCCCTGCAGGCTGCTCCCCGGAGGAGAGCCCAGAGGCCCTGAGAACCTTCGAGGAGTTTGTGGAGAGGAAAGGGCTAAACAAGACAGAAATGGTCAGCCCCTCGCATGTGGGTAAGAGTCGCATCCCCCCCTCTTTTTCCTCCTGGCTGGGACCAGAGGCTCGGCCCCGGGGGTGCCCGAGGGTGTGCGTGCCCCGTCAGGCCCGCAGGCAAACGTCCACGGGGCCGCATCTGCTTGTGCAGCCGCCTGTGTTGGAGGAACGCTTAGCACCGGAGTCCACAGGACGTCACCGAGCACTGCCCGCTCCGGCCCGGGAAGCCACCCGGTCCCCCCGCAGCCAATGCCGCCCCCAGCAGGGGCGGGCGCACCCGTTTCTAACCGACGGGCAGGGGGACAGGGGACAGTGACACCGTGGTCTTTCCCCTGTAAACCCCAGGGCCCCTCACACCGCCCCCCCCACTCCAGTTTGCACAGGACAAATCTTGTGTGATTCCACCCACGTGGGGCCCCATGGAGACTGGACTAGACAGTGGGGCCAGTCACTGGCATGGGGCTGAGTGCTTCATGGGGATTTAGGGTCAGTTTGGGAAGACGAGAAAGTTCTGGAGATGACAGTGGTGGAGGCTGCCCAGCGATGGGAACGTGCTGATACCCCTGCGCTGAGCACCGAAGCGTGGTTAAGATGGCAACATTTGTGTTACTTACTTTTTCCCATAAATTCTTAAAAATATTGCGTTGATAATTGCTCTTGAGAAAACTGACATTTTTACATCGGGTTTCCTTACGCCAAGCCTTAGGCGCTGTCTTCCTTTTGAGTTGCTGCACGCATGCTCAGTCATGTCTGACTCCTTACGACCCCATGGCCTGTAGCCTACCAGACTCCTCTGTCCACGGAATCTTCCAGGACTGGAGTGGGATGCCATTTCCTACTCTAGGGGATCTTCCCAACCCAGGGATCAAACCCACGCCTCTTGTGTCTCCTGCACTGGCAAGCACGTTCTTTACCACTAACGCCGCCTGGGAAGTCAAGTTGCTAGGCGGTCCCCAAAAGGCTTTGAAAGCTCTCCTGGAAAAGTCCCTGCGCTTGTCTGTTACGCGCTGCAAGGGTTTTATTATTTTGCTCATATTCCAATTGACTCTTTACCTGCTTTAGGGCTTATAGCTGCTTGCCGCTTACCCATGTATGAAAGACACTGTTTCCTAAACTACTTTTATTTATGTTCTTTTTTCACTCTAGAACTTTATTTATTTATTTTTCAGTAACTCTGTGTTTGTCTTCTCATGAGTCATCGGATGTCTATCATTCATAGTTGACCTCTGGGTGATTTTCTCGGGCTTTCTAGACACACAAGCACATCACCTGTCTGCGGCGGTCGGTTTACTTTCCTCTTCCCAGTTTTTATACTTCCGTTTGTCCTGCTTATCTAATTGCATTAACAAATGGGCTGGTACAATATTAGGTAGTGATGGTTTTCATGGCAGACTCTTGTTGTTCCTGAAATTTAGGAAATCTGTCCGTATAGGTCACCACATGCACAGATCGAAAGAAAACTCTACGTCTATTTCACTAGATGGGAAAAGCACTTGATAAAAAGCTCCACACAACCAGAGGACCAAACCCTCCTGGCAAACTGCAAACAGAACGTCTCCTCAACCTCATGAAGTTTGTTTCTCAGAAACCTGAGTTCATACCACACTTAACTCTGAAATGTAGATGTGTTCCCACAATTTGGCAGTGAGTCTAGAACACCCATTTCATCTCTGTGGGCTCCAACGTGCTAGTGATTGTTGTCAATGCATTAAGACAAGAAAAAAAAGAGATTTATAGAGACTAGATCAGGTGAGCACGAAGGGGTAACTACCATTTCTGTGATTTTCTACTTAGAGAAACAGAATGTGAGCTGGGAATCCCTGAACCTAGCTAGTGCAAAGTGTTGCCCAGATGGTGGTCGTCCATGATGAAATATTGCCGCCTTGTCAGTAAACAAAGAACGTTGCAGCCATTGAACCATCATATTACAGCTGCTGGAGGGTGAGCCCTGACGGAACTCAGGATGGAGGCAGGATGCCCCCCATCTAGCAGTCAGCCACCCTCCCATGCGGCACCCTGAGGAGACTCAGGATGAAAAGCTCAGGACAGGGGCCCCAAATAGCTAAGGTACACGTCAAAGGAATGATTTCAGTGAGCCCAGACTTCGCATCTACCCATACATAGAAAAGCGCTAAATTCCTTAACTTGATATATCTGGTTTCATTTAGTTTACAGTAATTATTTGATGTTCCCACTATCCGGTATTCATTGTAAAAAAAACCTCCTAAATGTCCTGGCTCTTCCCCCTCCTTGCTTCTTTGGAATATTTTCTCAGGCTTATCTGAGATGCTGCCTCCTGGGATTAAGTCCTTAGTTTTGTCTGTGAAATAAAGTGCAACTCAGCTTCTTAGTTGTGGGGTTTTTTTTGTTTTGTTTTGTTTTGTTTTTTTTCCCGGTTGACATGGTATAGGGGGTTTCTTTTCCCAAACACCAAAATCCAGCTGGATATTTGACAGAAGAACGATGTGAAGTCTAAATTAGCAAATTAGCAAGGAGTAAACCTTAGAGCAAATTTGCAAGACTACGCACATTCTTCGCACCTGGGAGGAAATCTACACAACCTGAGCTACAGGGCCCTGGCTGCCACCACGGCAACACCGGTCCCCAAATAAATATACAAGCATGCCCCAAACACAGTGAAATTCCATGGTGTTTTAATGAAAAGTAGCAAGGCATTTTCATATTTGTATGGAAGGATAAATGCATAAGAATGACCAATCTCTTCCGATAAAGGGAACAGTGAGGGGAAACTTGGCTGACCAGGTACCAACCTGACACAGATCTGGTGATGGCAGGTGATGCTACTGGGCATGCTGGGCACGGAGGAGTCCAGGGACAGACTGGTGTGCAGGTGGGGATTTGCTCTGTGATTATGTTGATAAACCAAGGCAGAGAGGGAAGTGTTTTTCAGTGTATACACACACACACACACATACGCGTGCGCACTGTGCAGCGGTGGTTTGGCCAGAAGCGGGAACAGCTTGGGAGCTTGGAAAACACAAGGTAAGAAGTTGCTGGGCCCTGTGACTGCAGCCTCTCGGCCAATACCTCCCAGAGGTCACACATGGGTGATTCCAGGGTTTTTCACTTTGCAAAAACCATGGAAACTCTCGAGCATGCAGGGAGAGGATGGTGGGGTGAGCCCTTTGGACCCAGCACTCAGCTTTGACAGTGACCAGCGCCCCACAACCTTGGGGCTCCTTCCTGCGGTGTCAGACCCAGCCAGCCCTCGCTATCTGACAGCTACAGGAAAGCGCATCTCTCTATGTGGGATCTAAAACAATGATGCAGATGAACTTCTCGAAAAGACAGAAACAGACTCAGACGTTGAATGCAAACTTACGGTTACCAAAGGGGAAAAGGGGGGAATAAACGAGGAGTTTGGGATTGGCATACACAAACTACTATAGCTAGAAGAAGCGGACAGCAAGGTCTATAGCACAGGGAACTATGCACACTCAATATTCTGTAATACCCTGCACGGGAAAGAATCTGACAAGGAATGACTGTACGTATAACTGAGTCACTTTGCTGGACACCTAAAGCTAACACAACATTGTAAATCAACTGTGAAGGTGTCAGTCCCTCCGTCGTGGCCAACTCTCTGCGATCCCATGGACTATAGCCCACCAGGCTCCTCTGTCCACAGAATTCTCCAGGCAAGAATACCGGAGTGGGGAGCCATCCCTTTCTCCAGGGGATCTTCCCCACCCAGGGGACCAACCCAGGTCTCCTGCATTGGCAGGTGGATTCTTTAATCTCTGAGCCACCAGGGAAGTGGCCCCAAATCAACTATACTTCAATACAATCAAAAATTACATTAGGAAAAGAAGTATAAGACGCACCTTTCATGGATGTCACCCCAAGTAGAGCTGTGTGCCGTGATCACACTTAACTGACATTCACAACAATTTCTTTCCATTCTTACGATTTCTTTTTATTCTTACATTAAACCCATGAGATAAATTGTCTATTTGTAAGGCCTCCTCAGATAGCCATTTTGCTTTTTTGCATTTCTTTTTCTTGGGAGTGGTCTTGCTCCCTGTCTCTGGTACAATGTCACGAACCTCTGTCCATAGTTCATCAGGCACTCTGTCTATCAGATCTAGGCCCTTAAATCTATTTCTCACTTCCACTGTATAATCATAAGGGATTTTATTTAGATCATACCTGAATGGTCTAGTGGTTTTCTCCACTTTCTTCCATTTCAGTCTGAATTTGGCAATAAGAAGTTCATGATCTGAGCCACAGTCAGCTCCCAGTCTTGTTTTTTTCTGACTGTAAAGAGTTTCTCCATCTTTGGCTGCAAAGAATATAATCAATCTGATTTTGGTGTTGACCATCTGGTGATGTCCATATGTAGAGTCTTCTCTTGTGTTGTTGGAAGAGGGTGTTTTCTATGACCAGTGCGTTCTCTTGGCAAAATTCTATTAGCCTTTGCCTTGCTTCATTCCGTATTCCAAGGCCAAATTTGCCTGTTACTCCAGGTGTTTCTTGACTTCCTGCTTTTGCATTCCAGTCCCCTATAACGAAAAGGATTACATACATGAATCTTTTTTGGGTGTTAGTTCTAAAAGGTCTTGTAAGTCTTTATAGAACTGTTCAACTTCAGCATCTTCAGCACTACTGGTCGGGGCATAGACTTGGATTACCGTGATATTGAATGGTTTGCCTTGGAAACAAATAGAGATTATTTCTGTTGTTTTTGAGATTGCATCCAAGTACTGCATTTTGGACTCTTTTGTTGACTATGAGGGCTACTCCATCTCTTCTAAGGGATTCCTGCCCACAGTAATAGATAAAATGGTCATCTGAGTTAAATTCACCCATTCCAGTCCATTTTAGTTCGCTGATTCCTAGAATGTCGACTTTCACTCTTGCCATCTCCTGTTTGACCACTTCCAATTGGCCTTGATTCATGGACCTAACCTTCCAGGTTCCTATGCAATATTGCTCTTTACAACATCAAACCTTGCTTCTATCGCCAGTCACATCCACACCTGGGTGTTGTTTTGGCTTTGGCTCCATCCCTTCATTCTTTCTGGAGTTATTTCTCCACTTTTCTCCAGTAGCATATTGGGCACCTACTGACCTGGGGAGTTCCTCTTTCAGTGTCCTATCTTTTTGCCTTTTCATACTGTTCATGGGGCTCTCAAGGCAAGAATGCTTAAGTGGTTTGCCATTCCCTTCTCCAGTGGACCGCTTTCTGTCAGACCTCTCCACCATGACCCGTTTGTCTTGGGTGGCCCTACATGGCATGGCTTAGTTTCGTTGAGTTAAACAAGGCTGTGGTCCATGTGATCAGATTGGCTAGTTTTCTGTGAGTGTGGTTTCAGTCTGTCTGCCCTCTGATGGCCTCTCTCAGCGCCTACTGTCTTACTGGATGTAAGAGTTGGACTATAAAGAAAGCTGAGTGCTGAAGAATTGATGCTTCTGAGCTGTGGTGTTGGAGAATACTCTTGAGAGTTCCTTGGACTGCAAGGAGATCCAACCAGTCCATCCTAAGGGAGATCCGTCCTGGGTGTTCATTGGAAGGACTGATGTTGAAGCTGGAACTCCAATACTTTGACCACCTGATGCGAAGAGCTGACTCATTAGAAAAGACCCTGATGTTGGGAAAGATTGAGGGCAGGAGGAGAAAGGGATGACAGAGGAGGAGATGGTTGGATGGCATCACCCACTCAGTCAACATGAATTTGGGTAAACTCCGGGAGTTGGTGATGGGCAGGGAGGCCTGGCATGCTGCAGTCCATGGGGTCGCAAAGAGTCAGACATGACTGAGAAACTGAACTGAACTGATCATCCCCAACTGTTATATACAAGAGAAAATCAAGATGCAGAAATATATATATATATGTAATCTTGAGGACTTCCCTGCTGGCCCAGTGGTTAAGACTCTACCTTCCAGTGTGGGGGACATGGGTTCAGTCCCTGGTCAGAGAACTAGATCCCACATGCCACATGGCCAAAAAAATAATAACGCTTAAAAAAATTTTAAGCAAAAAGGAAATACGTGTATATATATAGTCTGAGGATCACAGAGATACTAAGTGATGTAGCTGTGAGGTCAACATGAGGCTGCGTGACGGTTCTTCATAACCTCTCTCCAGTCTGCATTCTTGCCTTGCACTCGATTGTGGCAGGCCAGTCCCTGCCCTGTGGATCTCGGTGGACCCCGGGGGAACACCATCCTTGAGGGATTCTCCAGGTGATTCCGAGGAGCCCTAAAGGGTGAGAACCGCTCCCTAAACAATGGGGAATGCCAAGAGGGACTCACGTTTGTTTCAGAGAAAAGAAGGATTGGGTCGCATTTGCATTGGAGACTTCCCTCCGGCAGCTGAATGTGCGATGGGGAGGGGAGGGGTGTTTCAGTCATCTTGCCCATAGACACTTATTTGTGGGTCTAGAACGAGGGAAATGCTATGGGGAACACAACAGGAAAGGTGGATTTAAGAGATTATTTTGGGGGTGAAGATGTCCAGACCGCGTGGCCACAACACACCGACCCCAGGTTTTCCTGCTGCCAAACGCACAGAGCTCTGGGGCACAGAGGTGACGGGCTTGGGGGAGAGAACCCAGGTCAGGCTGTCGTGTCCAAGAGGCTGACCCCGGAAGTGCTCCTGGCACTGGTGACCAGCCTGGACCCACAGCCAGAACCCCCTAGCCCAATCTGGGGCCTACCAGGAAGCGTCCAGGCCCAGGACACAAGGGGCCTTCCGGCTCCGCCTGGGATGGAAGAAGGCCTCCTATTGTCCTGGTGGAGGAAGCTGCCTGAGGGCCCGAGGATGGGCCAGGGGGGATTCGGGGAACCATGTGGCTGGGGGCCCGGCCCAGGCTGGCTGGCTGGCTCACCTCCTGTATAAGGCCCCGAGCCGGCTGGTTGAGCCCTCCTCTCCCTCCAGAGCTCAGAAGTGCCACCCCGGCTGCAGCCATGAAGCACCTCTGCTTGCCCTGGGCTTGGCCCTCACCTGTGGCACCCAGATCTTCGTCATCACCCAGACCATGCAGGGCCTGAGGCTGAGGGTGGCCAGGGGGTGGCGAGCTGCAGGGGAGCTGGGCCTCAGAGGCCTGAAGGCACACCCACGGAAGACACGATGTGAGGAAACCCTCTTCAGGGTGCACATGGCTTGTTCCCCAAGACCCAGACGGTCCTAAGTGAGGCTCATGACGTGGACTTTAAATCCACCTGGGTTAACAGAGAAGTGTTACTTCAGGTGCGGGAAATTCCACAGCTCAGTGTCCACTAGAGAGCAGAGGGTCCTCCTATGTCCGTCCCCCTCTTCAGTTAGACCCGGCCTGGCCTGGCGGGGGTGGGACAGAGAGCCCGCTGTGCAGTGGGGACCTCCTTTCTGCCCTCTCCAGGCCAGGTGCAGGGACGTGGCACTCTGAGGCCGTGGCAGCCAGCAACATCTCCCTCCTGGACGCTGAGAGCACGCCCGCCCCCGCTGGTGTGTACACAGAGGAGCTGAGGCCCGAGGGACTGGAGATCCTGGAGATCCTCCTGCAGAAACGATGGGAGCCCCTCCCACCCCCAACAAATCACCCCCTCCCCAGGCTGCGGGCCTGCAAGGGCAGGGCTCCTGGCTGGATCCAGCTCCACTGTGGGCGGGACCAGGGCCCCAGGGAGCGGGGATGGAGCTCACAGGTCCCGGTGCCCTTGGAGCCCTGCCCAGGGCTTCAGGCCTCACAGGACGGCCCGGGGGTCGGTGTGGGGAGATGCCTGTGTGGAGGCCACTGGGCAGCCGCAGGCCTGGGTCCTCAGCGCCTGGCGGGTTCCCAGCAGGAGCCCTGAATAGGATGAGGGATTATAGTGAGTGAAGGCAGCTCAAGTTCAAGCGTCACCACATTCGGCTGGCACTGCCGGGCAGGGAGGACAGCAGACGTCAGCAGGAAGCTCTCTGCAGGGAAGACGAGAGCGGCAACACTCAGCATCAACTGACCGCGCCCAGCCCCATGGGCTGCTCCGAGCTCTGACCAGGGAGAGGCCGGGCCGCCTGACTCTGACCTGCCAGCAGCGCTTTGTCCGGGGGGCTGGGCACTGCCTGGACTTGGGGGTGCCCGGGCCCAAACACAAGCTTTTCATGCGCGGTTGCCTCCAGCCTCACGCTGGAGCTGGGGCAGCATGAATTCCTCCAAGACCGTTCTCGTGGGTCGGTTCCGACTCACAGAGTGGGCCTGCCCCTGCTCACATGTCTCTCTGCCCTCAGGCCCTTTGCTGGTGATACAGGGACCAGGGCATCACCCAAGAGAGCACACACAGCATCTTCTTGTTCTATTGAATTTTCCACGACCGTTTGCAACATCTGGGGCTTTCTGGTGAATTATTTAAATAAAAATAGTGGAGACTAAACGTCCAGGGTCAGAGCCTCTTGTCCGCTTGTGGACAACTGTCTTCAAACAGAAACAAAAGGATGCAAGAGAAATTGCTGGTGGCTCTTCCCCTGCACACGGTCTTGTTTCTCACACTTAGACTCACTGTGGGCCATCCCGACCCTCTTCCGAGTCCAGTCCCTCCCCATGGCCTGCGTCCTCGGTCTCTACCCTCTCAGCTCCTCCTTCCCACACGCAAACCCCTTCTCCCGCCTTCCTTCAGCTCTTTCCGCCCCGACCCCGAGTGCTCAGCGTGCTGCTCCGCTGTTCAGAGCCCAGAGTCCAGCCCCAGCTCCTTGCGTGCCATCTGTAGCATCTGCCTCTGCCCTGCCCACCTGGCCTCTTACCCTCAGCGGGGGCTGCAGGACTTGGTCTCTGAGCCTTTGCTGCTGCCTCCGGTGCTGCCCCCTGGTGGCTGTGGGATGAAGGATCCAGTCACCTGCAGGGTACACCCAGCAGCACGGCTGTCACCTTCAATAGAGATGAAAACAACAAACAACAAAAAAGAGAAACTCGACAAACCCAGGCACCTGTGCCCCAGATGTGGGGGTGGGCTGAGGCGTGGAGGGTCTTGCTCACCTGCCAGAAACACTTGGGAGACACACAAGTCAAACATTCCCAGGAACTATCAGTGGCCACAGATCAAGGGGAAGTTATTTAAAAGAATCGTAAGGGACTGATTATGCTGTTCGACGGTAACCTCATGTGCTTAAAGCCCCAGATGGATGATTTTCAAGGCAAATATAACCTGATGCAAAGAGCCGACTCTTTTGAAAAGACCCTGATGCTGGAAAGATTGAGTGCAGGATGAGAAGAGGGTGACAGAGGATGAGATGGTTGGATGGCGTCATTGACTCAATGGACATGAGTTTGAGCAAGCTCTGGGAGATGGTGGAGGACAGCGAGGCCGGGAGTGCTGTGGTCATGGGGTCAACAACAGCAACAACAACATGTGCCCCAAACAGGAGAGAGCAACTAGAAGAAAAGGAGACAAGTCCCTCATCAAGACAGACAGAGCTCCTACCCCAGCACCCCCACCCAGCACCCCCAGCACCCCACCCAGCACCCCCACCCCAGCACCCCCCAGCACCCCCAGCACCTCACTCCAGCACCCCACCCCAGCACCCCCAGCACCTCACTCCAGCACCCCACCCCAGCACCCCCCAGCACCCCACCCCAGCACCCCACCCCAGCACCCCCCAGCACCACCCCAGCACCCCACCCCAGCAGCCCTCACCACCCCCAGCACCCCACCCCAGCACCCCCAGCATCTCCCAGCACCCCACCCCAGCACCCCACCCCAGCACACCCAGCACCCCCAGCACCCCACCCAGCACCCCCACCCCAGCACCCCACCCAGCACCCCCACCCCAGCACCCCACCCCAGTACCCCCCAGCACCCCACCCCAGCAGCCCCCAGCACCCCCAGCACCCCACCCAAGCACCCCACCCAGCACCCCCACCCCAGCACCCCTACCCCAGCACCACCCAGCACCCCACCCCAGCACCCCCAGCACCCCACCCCAGTAGCCCCCAGCAGCCCCCAGCACCCCCAGCACCCCACCCCAGTACCCCCAGCACCCCACCCCAGCACCCCCAGCACCCCACCCCAGCACCCCCCAGCATCCCCCAGGACCCCACCCCAGCTCCTCACCCCAGCACCCCACCAGCACCCCCAGCACCCCCCCAGCACCGCCCCCAGCATCCAGAAGGTGGCGTTCTGGGAATCCCTGGTCCTTTAGGGAGCAGGCAGCTCCGGGGATGGGGGAGCAGAGGCAGCGCTTCACACTCTCCTACGGCCCTGGGAAAAGGTTTGCCTCCCTCCAAGCCTGATGGGAAAGCACGGTGAAGGAAGCTGTAGCTCTAACATTTAGCGTATGCATAGCACGGAGGAGAGTTCTGTGTGTCTTACACACAACTGGTCATTTCACACGCCTCATTTGCTCACTGAGATCCAACGGTGGGCTCTGCCTGGGTCAGCAGCTGACCCAACGTTTGTGTTCCGCCCACCCCGCCTCCTGCTTTTACGGTCAAGACAGTCTGTGCATCTGCACAAAACCCTAAATGCCTAGCTGTTACCGGAAGTGGGGTCTGACTGCTCACCGCTTCAGAGCCAGTAAAGTGGTGGAAAGCAAGACTTGCTTTACTTTGGAGGCTGGCAACCAGGGGGAGTGGGGGTCAGGGCAGGGGAGGGCAGACTCGTGTCCAAAAGCTGACTCCACCCCCCACTGACGACCAGAGGGCTAGAGCTTTTATAGACGGAAGGAGGGGGCTACATGCAGAAATAGCAGTCAGCTCTGACAGTCGTCTTGAAATTGGTCATGCGGTGATCTGACCAGCGTCATCTTGCTTAAGTATAATTAATCTTCAATTCCGGGGTCAATTGGCTCCCACTTCGTTGAGGCCGGTCCTTGGAATTGGGGCAGCTTATGCCATGGCTACAGTCTGGTCATCAGTAGTTAACTGCTTGCACCTGGCGGAGGTCTCGGCATCTACAAGACAGCTCCCAGGATATGGCTCAGAATATCATCTCCAGCCCTTGAAGAGGAACCAAAGGCCCTTGACTTTGCTTAATGACTGAACTTGTATTATTTTGTCCTGATGAAACGTTACTGGCTGGAGTTTTCTACAGACAAAAGGCGGGTGGAGGAGATGGCGGGGGGACCACAGGTCCGGCTCCTTCAGAGTTGTCCCTAGCATCCAACCCCCAGCTAGCCCCCAGGCTACTGTCAGACCCAGAAGCTGCCTCCAATAATGAAGGTCAAGAGCAGCAACGATTTCCGTGTGTGTGATGAGGTCTGTTACAAGCTCTTTCCTTCAGTTCTCTAAAGGGATATGGGGTGATTTCCAGGGAATCCGCCTGCAACGCAGGAGGTGTGGGTTCAATCCCTGGGTCGGGAAGATCCCCTGGAGGAGGAAATGGCAACCCACTCCAGGATTCTTGCCTGGAGAATCCCATGGACAGAGGAGCCTGGCGGGCTACAGTCCACGGGGTCGCAAAGAGTCGGACACGACCGAGCAACTGACACTTTCACTTTCAGGGACTTCCCTGGTGGTCCAGGGTTAAGACTCCATGTTTCCAATGCAGGGGATGTGGATTTATTCACTGGTCGGGGAACTAAGATTCCACACGTTGTGCAGCAAAAATAAAATAATAAAATAAAATGTGAGACTACAATAGAAAACAGAAGGCAGCAAGCCATAGGGTCGCGGAGAGCTGGACACGACTGAAGCGTCAGCACGCACACACGCCACACCGTGTTAGCTAACTTTAACATCTGTTCATCCTATTAGTCTTCTTTTATCAGAATGTTACTAGTTATCCTTATTCATATCCTCAAATATACTTTAGAATCAGATGGTCTGGTAAGAAATATGGTTGATAGTTTGATGTAACTGCACTTACAGCTTGACATAGGGAGAACTGAAATCTTTTTGGAATGCTTTATCCACCATTATCTTTCCTTTGCTATGTTTTTTTGTTGAGTTCTCAGGAGTGTAAATATTTTTCATTTCGAGTTTTCATAATAATTATTAAATTTATTATAGGGCTTTCCAAGTGGCCCAGTGGTAAAGGGGTACAAGAGATGTGGGCTGAATCCCTGGATCAAGAAGATCCCCGGGAGTAGGAAATGGCAACCCACTCCAGTATTCTTGCCTGGAGAATCCCATGGAAAGGGGATCCTGACGGGCTACAGTCCTTGGGGCCACAAAGAGGTGGACATAGCTGAGTGAATGAGCATACACACGTTAAATCTGGGGGGGACACATGTATACCTGTGGCTAATTCTTATTGATGTATGGCAAAAGCCATCACAATATTGTAAAGTAATTATCCTCTAATTAAAATAAATATAAAAATTTACTATTAAAAATAATTTTGAAATGATCCATCTTGATAGTATCAATATAAATGATTTTATAATTTTTCTCATAATCTACTCATTGCTATGATGATTTTTATCACTAGATTTACAAATATGAAAACTTCTTACCATCCTAGAATGAATCTCTGTGTATCATCCTTTAAAAGTGTGGCTTTGTTCTGTTTGACAATATTTTAGTATTTTTAGATACTAAAAAAAAGACATCTGTACATTTCTTGTTAGGGTTTGAAAGTCTTACCTTCATAAAAATGATGAAAATTTCCCCTAATTTTCTAGCATTTCTAACTAACTGCTCCTTAAAGTTGTGCTAAATTTTCCCTGTAAAACTGTCCAGAACTGGTGTGTTTTTTTTGGGGGGGGGGAATAACCCTTTGATAACTTTTTTTTCTAGATTTTCTAGAAAATTAGTCCATTAACGTAGGTTTTTCACTGCGAGGTTGAGTAATTTGCATTTTTCTAGAAAACTACCTGCTTCGTGGACGTTTTCATTTCTCCCCATGGAGTTAAGCAAACCTTTTCTTTCGAGTGGTTTTTCAGTTTCTTCTCCTTTTGTGGTTACTTTCACAATAGCATTTATTATTTTATGTGTTTTTCTCGTTTTTAAGATTGCTACCTAAAGGCATATCTATTTCATGGATAGTCATGAAGAATTACCACTTGGTCAGATATAGCGCGCTTCCGTCCGGTTTGCTTGTTTAGTTCTGGCTCTGACGGGTCTCTGTTGCTGCACGCCGGCTCTCTCTAGTTGTGGGGTGTGGGGGCTGCTCTTCGTTGCGGTGCGTGGGCTCTCGGCTTGTGGGGGTCGGTAGTTGTGGCCCCTGGGCTTAGTTACCCCTTGATCTGTGGACCTCCCCAACCAGGGATGGAAGCCGTGTCCCCTGCACTGGCAGGCGGGTTCTTAGCCACTGGACCCCCAGGGAAGCCTCAGCCTTCTGTTTTCTAATTCAGTAGTTCCTGCTTTTGTATTTGCCTCTCCTTCCTTCTGTCCATTACCAACTCCCGGAGTTCACTCAGACTCACGTCCATCGAGTCTGTGATGCCATCCAGCCATCTCATCCTCGGTCGTCCCCTTCTCCTCCTGCCCCCAATCCCTTCCAGCATCAAAGTCTTTTCCAATGAGTCAACTCTTCGCATGAGGTGGCCAAAGTACTGGAGTTTCAGCTTTAGCATCATTCCCTCCAAAGAAATCCCAGGGCTGATCTCCTTCAGAACGGATTGGTTGAATCTCCTTGCAGTCCAGGGACTCTCAAGAGTCTTCTCCAACACCACAGTTCAAAAGCATCAATTCTTCGGCGCTCAGCTTTCTTCACAGTCCAACTCTCACATCCATACATGACCACGGGAAAAACCATAGCCTTGACTAGACGGACCTTAGTCGGCAAAGTAATGTCTCTGCTTTTGAATATGCATTCTAGGTTGGTCATAACTTTTCTTCCAAGGAGTAAGCCCTTTGGATTTTCTTATATTCTTCCACTTTCTCTTTAACTCAAGAGTTGCACTGCAATCTTCATGTTCTTATAGTAAAAGGAACAATGGAATAGTCTGACTCGTGAAGGAGGAGGCTCCGATGTTGATCACCCTAAAACGTGAGTTGCAAGGGCAGAAAGTGTCCTTTTGCCGGGCTCGTCGTGTGTATCGAGCCCACCTGGTGGGGTAGGGATGCTGGGGGACGACAGGACGCATGTTCAGGACGCTGAGTCCCACTTTTTGACTGTGTGTGAATATATATTGGCACCACCTCAAAGCTGTAACCACCGCCCGCAGCCCGGGGAGCTGGGGCTCTTTCTTTCCTACCTCCCTCGGTTGACTAGGAGACTCAGCTACCACTCTGCCTTCACTCAGGGTTTTGGCAAGTTCCAGATGGAGCCAAAAATTGAGCCAGAGAGACACAAGGACCCATTGTGAGAAATGGCCTGGGGGTCTGCAGAATCTGGCAGGCCTGGGGCCCACCCTGGGCTCAGGAGGATGGCCCCGCACCAGGCCTTGGGGGTCCCTGGAAGGAGGAAGTGATGCCGTGTCCCTGAGCCAGCTTCTGGCTGACCTGGCTCAAGGCCAACCTTGGTCACTAACAACGGTGTGTCTAGGCCCGGTCTTTGGTACTGTGTGTCTCATTCTTGCTGCCTGTGTGGGAGGCAAAAGTGACATTGGACTTGAAAGCACCTTGAAAGTCAGAGGGATCATGAGAAAGAGAAGCCAAACGGCCCATCCGATATGAGTTAAGCAAGCCATCCATGTGCCCATACATCTATCCATCCACCTACCTCCCATCCAATCACCCACTCACTGTCCCTCCCACCCTCCCTCCATCCATCCACCTACAGACTCATCCATCCACGAACCCATCCATCTATCTATCCATCTACACAGCTATGCAACCACCCATCCTCCATTCACTCATCTCTCCATCTGTCCATCTGTCTGTCCATCCATCCTTCCGTCAGCCTGTCTATCTATCCATCCATCCATCCACCCAGCAATTCTCCATTCACTCATGTCTCCATCTGTCCATCTGTCTGTCCATCCATCCCTCCGTCAGTCCCTCTGTCCATCCACCCACTCATCTGTTCGCCCATCCAGACTGTAAGAATGTGTGTGTCGTTTTAACCTGCCACCAGGAATCTCCCAGGGCCTCGGGAGCAGACTGCCTTAGACCAGTGCCTCAGACAGCACACTCCGCCTCTTAGTCTGGGGGCTGGGAGTCTGATGACCACGTGTGGGCCCTGCAGGACCTTCAGAGTCTCTGGCGGAGAATCTGGGCCCGGCCCCTCTCGGCTCCTGGAGGCACCTGTAGGGCGGAGGCCCCTGGTCTGCTTCCATCCTCACACCCCCGTCTCTTGTGTTTGGACTGAGGTCCCAAAGGCCCCTCCCCACGTAGCTCCAGGAGCCCAGGTGTAGGGGTTCAAGGGGGCAGCTTTCAGCCTCAGCGAGGTGCTCACTTCCCGCCAGGCTCCCAGGGCCTGGAGCGAGCTCCACCTGGGGACTTGGACTCCTGGATCCTCAACCCCCTCCCTTTCACTTCAGCTGGTCGACCCCACGCCCCACTCTGTGCTCAGGGAGCCCAGCCTGTCTGCATCCCCTGGGGTGCCAGCCCCCTCCAGTCACTTCTCCTGCCCCCACGCATCCCCCAGGCCTGCCCCCCTGCATAAATCTTCCGGCAGCCTCGCCTGCCTGTCTCTGCTTCTCATTTCTGGGACATGCTCTCATTTAGGGGCGGTGGGCCCCCTGCTCCAGCGCTTCCTGAAGCAGGCCCTGCTCAAAGCGGGGGCTCGAGACCTTGCGAGGTGCCGCCATTGCAGAAGAGGAGGAAGCACGCCTGGGTCCTGGATGGGCGGGGGGTGGGGTGGAGGAGGCGGCTGCCCACGCTGGGGTCACTTAGAGCCGGCCTGAGAGGGCGGCACTGGAAGGGGGCAAGGTTCCAGTGTGGGGGCTGGGCCAGAGCCATCTGGGCACCCTGTGTGTTCTGACTGCGGGAGCTGGCACTGCCCCCTGGAATGTGTCCCTGGACCACTCGAACCTCGACTGGGATATTGGCCTTTCCCACGGATGATGACTGGGAGCAAGGCGGTGTGTGTGGTGGTCACTTGGGCCACCCGCTCACGGAGCACACATGGGCCGGGCTTGCACACTCAGGCAGCTGTGCAAACCAGGCACACACCCACGGGGACAGCTCACGCAGGGGACCCGTGAGGAGTGCGGGACGCGAGCCCTTTGTGCGCACAGATGGCCACTGCCGGGCCATGTCCCTGGGTCCTGGCGGGCACGGGCTCGCTGGTCGCTGGCTGACCCACGGACCTGCCCTCCAGGACACCCTGTCCTCGGTGCTGTCTCTCATTTGCCCGTCGCAGTCCAAGAACCTGACCCAGGAAGTGTTTCCGATGCTGGCAGCCAGCCTGGACCCAAAGCCCAGACCCTTCCCGATTAGGGCCTGTCAGGAGCCGTCGAGGCCCAGGACACAGGGGGCCTTCCTGCTTGGCCTCGGATGGAAGACAGTGACACAGTCCAGAGGGAGGGCCTTGTGCTGTCCTGGAAGATGGTGCCCTTGTGGCCCCAAGGATGAGTCATGGGTGATTTGGGGCACAGCGAGGTGGGGGTGGGGGGCCCGGCCCGGGCTGGCCGGCTGGCCCTCCTCCTGTATAAGCCCTCAAGCCCACTGCTTCGGACTTCCCGTCTCTCCTGAGCTCAGAAGTGTGACCCCGGCTGCAGCCATGAAGTACCTCCTGCTCGCCCTGGGCCTGGCCCTCGCCTGCTGCATCCAGGATGCCCACATCCCCCAGACGGTGGAGGACCTGGACATTAGAAAGGTATGGGGTCTGGGGTGGAGGGTGGGCACCAGGGGCTGGAGTCCGGGGCTGAAAGGGGGCAGGAAAGCCTGGACCACAGAAATCTAACGTGGGACCAGAGGAGGCTGGTCCTGGGGGTACCACCTGGTCCCGCAGACTTTGGAGGGACTTGTCTCCAACCACCTGGTCCCCAGACTCTCCCATTATCCCCTCCGTCCCAGGGTGGACTCTTCCTCAGAGAGTCCACGCCCTGAATGGGGGCTGACTTAGGACAATGAGGGGCCGGGGGGGCAGGCAGAGACAGGGGTTGTCCCAAATATTCAAGAACCTCCCCCCTCCCACCCACGTGTCCACGCACAGCAGGTGGTCCCCAGGTGCACCCGGAACCCGCGTGTATCACACTTCCTGAGAACCCTGGCCGTGTAGGAGACAGCCAGGCCCGGCCGGGGTGGGACAGAGGGCCCACTGTGGGGCTGGGGCCCCCTGCCCGCCCCCGGAGTGCAGCTCAAGGTCCCTCCCCAGGTGGCGGGGACGTGGCACCCGGTGGCCATGGTGGCCAGCAACGTGCTCCTCCTGGACGCCGAGAGCAGCCCCCTAGAGCGGCCCCCCCGAGAGTGTACATGGAGGAGCTGAAGCCCACCCCCGAGGGCGACCTGGAGATCCTGCTGCAGAAACGGTGGGTGTCCCTCCGCTCAACGTGGAACTCCCCATCCCCAGGGCTGTGGACCCCACCGGGGGTGGGGTGTTTGTGAGACCAGGGCCCCAGGGATGGGGAACGGGGCTCAGAGGTCCCCGTCCCCTAGGAGCCTGGCCCAGGGCCGTGGGGCAAAAAGGCCATCACACGGAGTGGCCCTGGGGTTGGTGTGGGGAGAGGCCCGTGTGCAGGATGCTGGGCATCAGGGCCTGGGCAGCTGCTGCCAGGAGTCCTGTCTGCCCCAGAGAGGTGAGGCAGAGACTTGAGGAATTCTGAGCCCTCAAGAGCCCAGCATCCTGAAAGCACTGTGTCCAGGCCCCACATGGACGGGGTTAGTGTTGAGCTGCCCTGTGCCCTTGGCCCCCAGCCGCTGGCCTGCTGGGTTCCGGTCAGCTCTGCCTGCCCCGCTGTCCATCTCCTGGGTCGCCTGCTGGGGTCCATGGAGGGCCAGTCCAGGCGCCCGCCTGCCCTGTGGACACGTCCCAGAGCCCAGGTCCTGCCCCTCTACAGGGTTCATGAATGACCCCTTCCCCTGCAACCACCTGGCTTTTCAGGGAAAACCACGAGTGTGTGGAGAAGACCCTCACGACCCAGAAGGCCGAGGACCCTGCTGTATTCACAGTCGACTGAGTGCCCCCAGCCCGGGCCCCGCGTGCCCTCTGGGTAGCCCTGGTCCACACAGAGCCCCGCCCGACGCTCTGAGGTGCTCACCGTCCTGGCAGCAGGAGTCGGCTCGAGTCTGTGGCCTACAGCTGCACGCCAGGCCCTGCCTCCTGACCCCCACTGAGGCCATTCTTGGGGTGACAAGGCCTGAGGCCCCCACGCCCTCCTGCAAAGGAGGCACCTTCTCCTTTGGCACCGCCTGCTTGGCAAAGGTGGAAGCCAGGGGGCAGGTGTCCTGGGCACTGCGGGGTGGGTTCGGTGGGCAGACACATGGCCACCTCCCTGTTCACTAACTGGCCTGCCCTCCTTAAAAATCTCCAAAACAAACCAGACCGGTGGGTGGCTGCACTGTGCATTTGCCTCTCTGATCTGGAACCTGCTTCTGGAACATTCCAGGCCTCAACCCCCCAACCCCAGCCCTGGCAGCCTCCCTGGGACACACCCCTGGGCTCCCAGATCCAGCCCCCCTGCCAGGGCCCAGCTGCCCTCTCTCCGATCCGCAGGGCCTCTCGCCTCTGCTGTTTGTCACGTCCTCTTTTTCATATATATTTCATTTCTTGTATTTATTTATTTTGGGACGCACCAGGTCTTCCTCGTGGCCGGGCTTTTCTCTAGTTGCGGTGAGCCGGGGCTACTCTCCAGCTGCGGTGCAGAGGCTTCTCTCGTTGCAGAGCACGCGCTCTAGGGCACGCGGCTTCCATCGTTGCAGTGTTATGCCCAAGTCGCGGAATCTCCCAATGACCACCAGGGAGCCGATATCCGATGCAAAAGCAAGAGAGTTTTTATTACCAAGCTTGAGCTGGGGCTCCCACCGTTACCAACGCAGCAGCTAAGGAGAGGAGCCCAAACTCTGGGTTACATTGCTTATGTAGGGTATTCTTGCGCGAAAAATTCGAAAAACGGGAGTTTCCAGGTTGGGAGACGTCTAATTGGTTACCTTCTGTGGAAGGGTTAGGTGTTGGGTTCTGATTGGTTTTCTTATTTCCACGGTAAATCATTACTTCCAAGGTAAATCACAAAGGTAAATCATTACTTTCAAGGTTCTTAAAGTCAGGAGGTTTAACCTAAGGGCTGATTGGCTCGTGCACAGTGGGGCAAGTTTAGGCGATATCCAAAGTCTAAGTCTGCTTGCCCGGAACCTTTACAAAGCGGCGTTCTTTTACAAGACGGAATAGCTTAGGCTCTTCAGCAGCCCAGAGGCTCGGTAGTTGTAGCTCTTCAGCTCTAGAGCGCAGCTTAATAGTTACAGCGCCGTGCTTCGTTGCTCTGCAGCCTGTGGGATCTCCATGGACCAGGGATCGAACCCTTGTCTCCTGCATTGGCAGGTGGATTCTTTGCTGCTGAGCCACCAGGGAAGGCCCCCCATCCTCTTTCTGAAAGGCAGTGGGTGTGGTGGGGACCCCCTGCTCCTCGCCTGCAGGACCAAGGGTCTGCCGGGGAAGGTGTCTGGACTCGTCATCGTCCGGCTCCCAACCAAGCAGGGATGAGGACCCCAAGGATGCAGGGTCTCCCCACACTCTCCCAGGCCCCTCACCTCTGAAAGACAGAGCCACCGCCACCCTTCCTCTTGAAATACTCTCCCTCTGTTTCCACTCTTTGCAGCCCATGTATCACCCCAGACTCAAGTTCCATCCTGAATTATTTGTTGATTGCTCATGGACCTGGGCACCTACCCCCAGGGACGGGGCCCACCTGGGATTTAGTGCCTGGGGGTGTGGACGAATAACTGACTGAATGGACGCCACGTGCAGGACACGGGAAGCAGGGTCTGCCCGAGCAGGCGGTGGGCACAGAGCGGCTTTGCCGTAGCATCAACATGTCAGAGCTGTCTCCAGTCTCGGCCCGGGTGCAGGAGGGCCTGGTCTCAGCCGAATGATGCTGTCGAAAGTGTCCCGGCTGGGGGTCCATCAGACTAGTGCAGACAGCGGTGGGCTTTCCGCACCCGGTAGAGAGGGCGTCCGCTCAGTGTCTGGAGAGAGTACTGCCTGCCCAGTGGCTGCCGTGGGAAACGGTGCTCCCAGGCGATGCTCTGGGCCCCCCGACAGTTGTGGTGGAGGGAATCAGAAGAGATTTCAGGCTCCGTCTGGCCCCTTTTCCAGATCATGGGGAAAGGAAGATTTCTGTGCTGGACACAGACTACAGCAGCTACATGACCTTCTGCATGGAGGGGCCCACGCACACCGACGAGGGCAGCGTGATGTGCCAGTGTCTGGGAACGTGGGGACCCTGCAGAGTGTGTCGGGAGGAGCTGTGCCTCACTGAGATGGGACCCTTGGTGGAGCTGTGAGTAAGGGGCACTCGAGATCCCCAACCTTCATGGCCCCTGGTGGCAGGAAGGGGAGGGGTCCACCTCGCCGGCCCCCAGGGGACACTTGAGCCAAGGTCCCAGCCTTGGCACCAGACACTGGTGCTCAGATGTAGGTGACACGTAGGGGGTGGAGTGCTTGGAACAAAGTCTGGGACAGGCGAGTGGGCTGAGGCAGAAGGCTCAGTGGTCTCTCCCCAGGAGGAGGGACCTCGCTGAGTGGGCAGAACTGGCTAATACTAACCCAGCAGTCTTCTCGGAGGAGATTTTTAATGACTTCAGAACACTTTCAGATATGAAAGCAGCTTTAAAGGGCGACCTTCTGACCGAAGCAAATATAGGGGTGATGCTGCCTTTGCTCCCAAGGGGCCATGGGCACCGGGCAATCGCGGCTCCTGGTCCTAAGTCAACCCACTCGGAGTCAGGGGGGACAAGGCTAGTGGGGCAGGGGGGAGCCTTTCCTCCCATGACCGTGCAGACACCCCTGCACAGCCCCAGGGAGGAAGCGGAGAGGAATGGGGCTGAGGGGGTCGGGCAGGAGCCCAAGGCTTGCAGACCACCCTGGGAGGCGGGGCAGGACCAAGCTCCTCGAGTCTCAGCACACTGGTACCTCCTTCCTGGGCTCGCACCCAGGTGGAGCCCTCGGGGTCTCTGGGCTCTCGGGGCTGGGGCTGACTCAGGGCCTGACACCCTGCCCCACAGCCAGGACCCCGGAGGTGGACGACGAGGCCATGGAGAAATTCGCCGGGGCCCTGGCGTCACTGCCAGAGGACGTGCAGATGGTCCTGGACCTGCGCTGGGGGGGTGGGTGAGCTCGGCAGCCCCTCTTCCCTCCCCAGGCCTCCCAGGAGGAGGGGGTGGGGTGCAGCACCCCGTGGGGGCCCCCTCCCCAGCTCCCTCTGTCCTGGGGCGTCCAGTCCCATCCTGACACCCCCCACGACTCTCCCTCCCCCACAGGGCAGTGCCACATCTAGGTGAGCCCCTGCCGGTGCCTCTGGGGTAAGCTGCCCACCCTGCCCCATGTCCGGGGCACACACATGGGGTAGGGGCTGTTGGTGGGGCCTGGGATCCCCCATTAGGCCCGGGACCCCCGATGGGAATGGCTAGAAGCTGAGGTCCCTCCTGGCCAACTGCAGAGTGGCTGGCCATGTGCCCACTCTTGTGGGGTGACCTGTGACCTGTGTCCTGGCCTCACTCACACGCTGACCTCCTCCAGCTCCTTCCGGGCAGAGCTAAGGGCCAAGGTGGAGGCCCAGGAAGTGGGCACCTAAGGGGGAAGCTAGGGGGGTCCTTCTCCCGAGGAGGAGCCATCCTGAACCCCCAGCCAGGGAGAGGCTGGCAAGGGTCTGGCAGGTGCCCCAGGAATCACAGGGGAGCCCCATGTCCATTTCAGGGCCCGGGAGCCTTGGCTCCTCTGGGGACAGACGACGTCACCCCCGCCTCCCCCATCAGGGGGACAAGGAGGGACCGGGACCGCAGTCACCCCTCCTGGGACCCAGGCCCCTCCAGGCCCCTCCTGGGGCCTCCTGCTCTGGGCCGCTTCTCCTTCACCAATAAAGGCGTAAACCTGTGCTCTCCCTTCTGAGTCTTTGCTGGATGACGGGCGGTGGTGGGGAGGCGGGGACGGCTCAGAGGGTGTCCCAGGGGCTGTCGGATGCAATTTTCCTTGACTATTCACCCACCTCTACAATCGCAGGGCTGCAGAAACCTTATTTGCTGGTAGGGCTGTTCACCCTGGAAATCATACATTTTCATTTACATTTCTTAACAAAGCAGATTTCTTGGCCCCTCCTGCCCTCCCCAGAGGTGGGGGTGTCGGAGCTCCAGGGCAGAGAGAGGCCGCGGCCTGCTCTGTGGGCGATCCACGGGCCGCATCAAAGAGGCAGAGCCGCTGTCCCCGCCCTCTTGGAGCTCAGGGGCCCCTCCCCACGGGAGCCACGGCCCGGCTGATCCACGCCCCCCAAGAGAGAAACGGGAGCAAGAAACGTTCTGCCGTTTCGGCTTCCTAAGCCCCTGCACGGTACTGAGGATGCTTCTTTCTCTGTGCAAGAGGCAAGAGGACGGGGTTGGGCGGACTGTCCAGCCACGTAACCCCCAGCTCTGACGCCCGCTCAGGGCTGGACCAGGCCGCAGGCCATTCGGCTCCACACCCCGGCTCTCAGTGGACACCAAACCCCTCCAGAAGGAAAGCTCCCAGGCAGGAAAAGAGGAGGGAGGCCAAGACCCGGCCCCCGGGCAGTGGGAAGGAAGGAAGCGCCTTTCTCTGACCGCCCAGGGCAGCGGCCATCCTGGCCAGGTGCTGCCGGGGGCGGCAGGCCAGCCTGCTTGATGTCCTGCCGTCACTGCCCCTCGTCCGTCTCTACCTGTAAAATGGGGTGCGCAGAAGGGGCGACCCCGTGGGCCCTGAGTGCGGACGGAGGGAGAAACCAGCCATCCTGCTCCCGGAGCAGCGTCCGCACAGAAAGTGCTCCGTGACCACCAGCGGCCAGCATGGCTGCCCTGCCACCCCCGTCCTGCGACCCCGCCTTCTCCACCATCACCTCCTCCACCATCACCTCCACCCAGCGGGGCCTCCATCTCCCCAGACGTCTGGGCCAGCCCAAGACGGTGTGACAGCTCCCCCGTGGGTATCTCCTGCCAGCAACACAGTAGTCCAAGTGACTGCCGACCGTCGAATGGATAAAGAAGCTGTGGTGCTCACACGGCTATGTTTAAAATGGATAACCAGCAAGGACCTGCTGCACAGCACCGGGAACTCCACTCTGTGTTGTGTGGCAGCCCGGATGGGAGGGGAGTTTGGGGGAGAATGGATACTCGTGTATGTATGGCTGACTCCCTTCTCTATTCACCTGAGACCATAACAGTGTTGTTAATCGGCTATCCCCCAGTACAAAATAAAAGGCTTTGTTTAAAGAAGAAAATGTGGTGCATACATACAGCGGGATATTATGCAGCCATAAAAAATAACAAATTAATGCCGTTTACAGCAACATGGCAATGGCACCCCACTCCAGTACTCTTGCCTGGAAAATCCCCTGGACGGAGGAGCCTGGTAGGCTGCAGTCCATGGGGTCGCTGAGAGTTGGACACAACTCAGTGACTTCACTTTCTCTTTTCACTTTCATGCATTGGAGAAGGCAATGGCAACCCACTCCAGTGTTCTTGCCTAGAGAATCCCAGGGATGGCAGAGCCTGGTGGGCTGCCGTCTATGGGGTCGCACAGAGTCGGACACGACTGAAGCGACTTAGCAGCAGTAGCACAGAGACACGGATAGACCTAGAGATGATCATACTAACTGAAGTCAGCAGACGACAAATATATGATATTGCTTAACTGTGGAATCTGAAAAAACACGGTACAAATGAACTTATTTACAAGATAGAAATAGAGTCACAGATGTAAAAAAACAAACATAGTTGCCAGGGGGAGAGGGGAGGGATAAACGGGGAGACTGGGACTGCCGTATCCACACTGCTATATATAAAATAGATAACTAATAAGGACCTACTGTGCAGCGCAGGGGACTCTCCTCAATGCAGCTGCCTGTACGGGAAAGGAATCTTAAAAAGAGTGGAGATACGCATGTGTATAACTGATTCACTCTGCTGTACAGCAGAAACTAACACGACAGTGTAAATCAACTAAAAATCAATTTTAAAAAACAAGAAAAACATCGTCAATTGAAAGCAAGCAGAGCCAACTCTGGCAGAGTTTAATAGGAAACCTTCCCCAAAGACCACGGGCGGCCAGACTTTCAATCTGGATGAGATGGTGTGAACCCGTCTCCCCCTGGCATTTCTCAAAGTAGTGTAAGTGCTAGTCACTCAGTCATGCCCAGCTCTTTGCCACCTCTCCAGGCTCCTCTGTCCATGGGGTTCTCCAGTCAAGAATACTGGAGTGGGTCGCCATTCCCTTCTCCAGGGGATCTTCCCAGCCCAGGGGTCGAACATGGGTCTCCCATGTTGCAGGCAGAGTGTTTACTGTCTGAGCCACCGGGGAAGCACTCATCTCTCCCTGCTTCTCCCCAGATGTGTACACACCCAGCATCAGAGCTTCCAAGCACAAGAAGCAAAGCTGATGAGCTGAGAGGAGAGAGAACAGACCTACGATTCGAGCTGGGGCTGAACATCCCAGCCCCTTCTAGCAAGTGACCGAGGGGACAGGGTAAAACCGAACAGTCAATGACGACCTGCACTGCGCAACCAACCGGCAGGGTCTGACTGGCTCGTAGGGAACACTCCACTCAATGCCAGGACACACCTCTTCCCCGCGCCATGGACCGGTCACCAAGACAGCCCATACTCCAGACCCCACAGGTGAAGGGCCCCGTCCTCCAAGGCTGCCCCCAGACCCCACTGCAGGTGCCAACTGGAGCTGTTACCGGCACTCTGACCACTCCACTCCGGGCTGAAGATGAAGGTTCCAGTGACCCCCTCCTCGGGTTTGATTAATCTGCTAGAGCAGCTCACGGAGCTCTGAGGAACATTTTACTCACTCGATCACTGGTGATTTATAAAGATTATACCTAAGGAAGAGCCAGGTGGGAGAGCTGTGTAGGGCAAGGAACGGGAAGCGCTGAGAAACGTCCGTGCCAGGTGTATCACTCTCCTCGAATTCCCACGTGTTCACCAACCTTGTGCACACAATACACCTCGGCAACCTCGACCGCACACCCTGTCCTTTGGGTTTATTCTTGGTGTGTGCGTGCGTGCTCAGCGGTGTCCGACTCCTTGCAACCCCGAGGACTGTAGCCCACCAGGCTCCTCTGTCCATGGAATTCTCCAGGCTAGAATACTGGAGAGGGTTGCCATGCCCTTCTCCAGGGGATCTTCCCAAACCAGGGATCGAACCCGCATCTCTTGCATCTTCTATGTTGGTAGGCAGAATCTTTAGCACTGAGCCACCTGGGAAGCTAAAGAAAACTACACCAGGACACGAATAGCAAATTATTCAAAGCCAGCAATAGAGAAAAAAATCAGTGGAGGCGGCCGGCGCGCGCGGCAGGTTGAGAGGAGCTGCTGGAGATGTTTTATCATTGGTGCTGTATAGATGGAGAAGTCTAGAGGCTACTGTAAAAATAAAACTGAAAACCAGAAGCAGGAAGCTTAAATCCAAAGCCTGAAAACATTAGAGAACTCTTGAATTCAGGGAACATTAAGCAATAGGAGCTCATCAAATGCCTTCATACCTACACCGAAACCAAGCTCCACCCAAGGGCCAACAAGTTCCAAAACAAGACATACCACGCAAATTCTCCAGCAACACAGGAACACTCCCCTGAGCCTCAATATACAGGCAGCTCAAAATTATCCCAAAACCTTTGATGTCTCATAACCCATTACGGGTCACTCCACTGCACTCCAGAGAGAAGAAACCCAGCTCCACCCACCAAAACTCCAACACAAGCCTCCCTAACCAGGAAACCTTGACAAGCCACTGATAGAACCCCACCCAAAGTGAGGAAGCTCCATAATAAAGAGAACTCCACAAATTACCAGAATATAAAAAGGCCACCCCAAACGCAGCAATATAACCAAGATGAAGAGACAGAGGAATACTCAGCAGGTAAAGGAACAGGAGAGTTGCCCACCAAACCAAACAAAAGAGGAAGAAGTAGGGAATCTACCGGAGAAGGAATTCCAAATATTGATAGTGAAAATGATCCAAAATCTTGAAATCAAAATGGAAACACAGATAAATAGCCTAGAGACAAGGATTGAGAAGATGCAAGAAAGGTTTAACAAGGACCTAGAAGAAATAAAAAAGAGTCAAAATATAATGAATAACGCAATAAATGAGATCAGAAACACTCTGGAGGCAACAAATAGTAGAATAACGGAGGCAGAGGATAGGATTAGTGAAATAGAAGATAGAATGGTAGAAATAAATGAATCAGAGAGGAAACAAGAAAAACGAATTAAAAGAAACGAGGACAATCTCAGAGACCTCCAGGACAATGTGAAACGCTCCAACATTTGAATTATAGGAGTCCCAGAAGAAGAAGACAGAAAGAAAGATCATGAGAAAATCCTTGAGGAGATAATAGTTGAAAACTTCCCTAAAATGGGGAAGGAAATAATCACCCAAGTCCAAGAAACACAGAGAGTTCCAAATAGGATAAACCCAAGGCGAAACACCCCAAGACACATATTAATCAAATTAACAAAGATCAAACACAAAGAACAAATATTAAAAGCAGCAAGGGAAAACCAACAAATAACACACAAGGGGATTCCCATAAGGATAACAGCTGATCTTTCAATAGAAACTCTTCAGGCCAGGAGGGAATGGCAAGACATACTTAAAGTGATGAAAGACAATAACCTACAGCCCAGATTACTGTACCCAGCAAGGATCTCATTCAAATACAAAGGAGAAATCAAAAGCTTTACAGACAAGCAAAAGCTGAGAGAATTCAGCACCACCAAACCAGCTCTCCAACTAAAGGATATCCTCTAGACAGGAAACACGAAAAGGGTGTATAAACCTGAACCCAAAACAATAAAGTAAATGGTAACGGGATCATACTTATCAATAATTACCTTAAACGTAAATGGGTTGAACGCCCCAACCAAAAGACAAAGACTGGCCGAATGGATACAAAAACAAGACCCCTCTATATGCTGCTTACAAGAGACCCACCTCAAAACAAGGGACACATACAGACTGAAAGTGAAGGGCTGGAAAAAGATATACCACGCAAATAGAGACCAAAAGAAAGCAGGAGTGGCAATACTCATATCCGATAAAATAGACTTTAAAACAAAGGCTGTGAAAAGAGACAAAGAAGGCCACTACATAATGATCAAAGGAACAATCCAAGAAGAAGATATAACAATTATAAATATATATGCACCCAATATAGGAGCACCACAATATGTAAGACAAATGCTAACAACTATGAAAGGGGAAATCAACAATAACACAATAATAGTGGGAGACTTTAATACCCCACTCACACCTATGGACAGATCAACTAAACAGAAAATTAACAAAGAAACACAAACTTTAAATGATACATTAGATCAGTTAGACCTAATTGATATCTATAGGACATTTCACCCCAAAACAATGAATTTCACCTTTTTCTCAAGTGCTCATGGAAACTTCTCCAGGATAGATCACATCCTGGGCCATAAATCTAAACTTGATAAATTCAAAAAAATCGAAATCATTCCAAGCATCTTTTCTGACCATAATGCATTAAGATTAGATCTCAATTATAGGAGAAAAACTATTAAAAATTCCAACATATGGAGGATGAACAACACACTTCTGAATAACCAACAAATCACAGAAGAAATCAAAAAAGAAATCAAAATATGCATAGAAACTAATAAAAATGAAAACACAACAACCCCAAACCTGTGGGACACTATAAAAGCAGTGCTAAGAGGAAAGTTCATAGCAATACAGGCATACCTCAAGAAACAAGAAAAAAGTCAAATAAATAACCTAACTCCACAACTAAAGCAACTAGAAAAGGAAGAGTTGGAGAACCCCAGAGTTAGTAGAAGGAAAGAAATCTTAAAAATTAGGGCAGAAATAAATGCAAAAGAAACAAAAGAGACCATAGCAAAAATCAACAAAGCCAAAAGCTGGTTCTTTGAAAGGATAAATAAAATTGACAAACCATTAGCCAGACTCATCAAGAAGCAAAGAGAGAAAAATCAAATCAATAAAATTAGAAATGAAAATGGAGAGATCACAACAGACAACACAGAAATACAAAGGATCATAAGAGACTACTATCAGCAGTTGTATGCCAATAAAATGGACAACGTGGAAGAAATGGACAAATTCTTAGAAAAGTACAATTTTCCAAAACTGAACCAGGAAGAAATAGAAAATCTTAACAGACCCATCACAAGCACAGAAATTGAAACTGTAATCAGAAATCTTCCAGCAAACAAAAGCCCAGGTCCAGACGGCTTCACAGCTGAATTCTACCAAAAATTTCGAGAAGAGCTAACACCTATTCTCCTCAAACTTTTCCAGAAAATTGCAGAGGAAGGTAAACTTCCAAACTCATTCTATGAGGCCACCATCACCCTAATACCAAAACCTGACAAAGATGTCACAAAAAAAGAAAACTACAGGCCAATATCACTGATGAACATAGATGCAAAAATCCTCAACAAAATTCTAGCAATCAGAATCCAACAACACATTAAAAAGATCATACACCATGACCAAGTGGGCTTTATCCCAGGGATGCAAGGATTCTTCAATATCCGCAAATCAATCAATGTAATTCACCACATTAACAAATTGAAAAATAAAAACCATATGATTATCTCCATAGATGCAGAGAAGGCCTTTGACAAAATTCAACATCCATTTATGATAAAAACTCTCCAGAAAGCAGGAATAGAAGGAACATACCTCAACATAATAAAAGCTATCTATGACAAACCCACAGCAAACATTATCCTCAATGGTGAAAAATTGAAAGCATTTCCCCTAAAGTCAGGAACAAGACAAGGGTGTCCACTTTCACCGCTACTATTCAAAATAGTTCTGGAAGTTTTGGCCACAGCAATCAGAGCAGAAAAAGAAATAAAAGGAATCCAAATTGGAAAAGAAGAAGTAAAACTCTCACTGTTTGCAGATGACATGATCCTCTACATGGAAAACCCTAAAGACTCCACCAGAAAATTACTAGAGCTCATCAATGAATATAGTAAAGTTGCAGGATATAAAATCAACACACAGAAATCCCTTGCATTCCTATACACGAATAATGAGAAAGTAGAAAAAGAAATTAAGGAAACAATTCCATTCACCATTGCAATGAAAAGAATAAAATACTTAGGAATATATCTACCTAAAGAAACTAAAGACCTATATATAGAAAACTATAAAACACTGATGAAAGAAATCAAAGAGGACACTAATAGATGGAGAAATATACCGTGTTCATGGATTGGAAGAATCAATATAGTGAAAATGAGTATACTACCCAAAGCAATTTACAAATTCAATGCAATCCCTATCAAGCTACCAGCCACATTTTTCACAGAACTAGAACAAATAATTTCAAGATTTGTATGGAAATACAAAAAACCTCGAATAGCCAAAGCAATCTTGAGAAAGAAGAATGGAACTGGAGGAATCAACTTGCCTGACTTCAGGCTCTACTACAAAGCCACAGTCATCAAGACAGTATGGTACTGGCACAAAGACAGACATATAGATCAATGGAACAAAATAGAAAGCCCAGAGATAAATCCACACACATATGGACACCTTATCTTTGACAAAGGAGGCAAGAATATACAATGGAGTAAAGACAATCTCTTTAACAAGTGGTGCTGGGAAAACTGGTCAACCACTTGTAAAAGAATGAAACTAGATCACTTCCTAACACCGCACACAAAAATAAACTCAAAATGGATTAAAGATCTAAATGTAAGATCAGAAACTATAAAACTCCTAGAGGAGAACATAGGCAAAACACTCTCAGACATAAATCACAGCAGGATCCTCTATGATCCACCTCCCAGAATTCTGGAAATAAAAGCAAAAATAAACAAATGGGATCTAATTAAAATTAAAAGCTTCTGCACAACAAAGGAAAATATAAGCAAGGTGAAAAGACAGCCTTCTGAATGGGAGAAAATAATAGCAAGTGAAGCAACTGACAAACAATTAATCTCAAAAATATACAAGCAACTTATGCAGCTCAATTCCAGAAAAATAAACAACCCAATCAAAAAATGGGCCAAAGAACTAAACAGACATTTCTCCAAAGAAGACATACGGATGGCTAACAAACACATGAAAAGATGCTCAACATCACTCATTATTAGAGAAATGCAAATCAAAACCACAATGAGGTACCACTTCACACCAGTCAGAATGGCTGCGATCCAAAAATCTGCAAGCAATAAATGCTGGAGAGGGTGTGGAGAAAAGGGAACCCTCCTACACTGTTGGTGGGAATGCAAACTAGTACAGCCACTATGGAGAACAGTGTGGAGATTCCTTAAAAAATTGCAAATAGAACTACCTTATGACCCAGCAATCCCACTTCTGGGCATACACACCGAGGAAACCAGAATTGAAAGAGACACATGTATCCCAATGTTCATCGCAGCACTGTTTATAATAGCCAGGACATGGAAACAACCTAGATGTCCATCAGCAGATGAATGGATAAGAAAGCTGTGGTACATATACACAATGGAGTATTACTCAGCCGTTAAAAAGAATTCATTTGAATCAGTTCTGATGAGATGGATGAAACTGGAGCCGATTATACAGAGTGAAGTAAGCCAGAAAGAAAAACACCAATACAGTATACTAACACATATATATGGAATTTAGGAAGATGGCAATGACGACCCTGTATGCAAGACAGGGAAAGAGACACAGATGTGTATAACGGACTTTTGGACTCAGAGGGAGAGGGAGAGGGTGGGATGATTTGGGAGAATGACATTCTAACATGTATACTATCATGTAAGAATTGAATCGCCAGTCTATGTCTGACGCAGGATGCAGCATGCTTGGGGCTGGTGCATGGGGATAACCCAGAGAGATGTTATGGGGAGGGAGGTGGGAGGGGGGGTTCATGTTTGGGAACGCATGTAAGAATTAAAGATTTTAAAATTTAAAAAATAAAAAACAAAACAAAACAAAACAAAAATCAGTGGAAAAAAAGGAACAAAGTTAAGGATAGCAGCACTTTTAAGAATGATTTTTGCTGGAAATTGTGGTTTTATACACTCCATTAGGTTAAAGAAAGCCCCTTCTGTTTCTATTTAAATAAAGGTTTTGTTTTGGCTTGCTTTTAACCAAGAATTGCTGTTAAACTCTGACCAACATGTTTTCTGCTTTGAGATAACCAAATTGTTTTTCTTTAACCTACTGAGGTTGTAAATTGCATTAATACGTTTTATAACATCAGATGATCCTTGCATTGCTGGGGAAAAAACAGTCACGATGGATTGTTATCCAGTGGTGATTTGATTTTCTACTCATGCCCTGGGGTACTTTTTTCACTTACATTCTAGGCAAGCTTTCTTATACTGTTGTGTCTTTTCTTTCTAAACACCAGCTGATCAAACTCAAATGAGATGCATTTACCTTCCAAGTGACAGAGCTCGAGTCAAACGTATCAGAAATAATATCATATGGATGTCAATTTAAAGAAGTGCCATATTCTTTACTACCAGCCTTTGGTTCTTTCCACAGAAGTAATTACTACAGGAGCTATTAAACTAAAGACACCTCCACCGCTATATAAATGTGTCGTAGTTATTAAAATAATTATACTTGTAATAATTGCATTATTCAGTTCAGTTCAGTTGCTCAGTCATATCCGACTCTTTGCAACCCCATGGATGGCAGCACGCCAGGCCTTTCTGTCCATCACCAACTCTCGGAGTTTACCCAAGCTCATGTCCATTGAGTCAGTGATGCCATCCAACCATCTCATCTGTCATCCCCTTCTCCTCCCACCTTCAATCTTTCCCAGCATCAGGGTCTTTTCTAATGAGTCAGTTCTTTGCATCAGGTGGCCAAAGTATTGGAGTTTCAGCTTCAACATCAGTCCCTCCAATGAATATTCAGGACTTATCTCCTTCAGGATGGGCTGGTTGTATCTGCTTGCAGTCCAAGGGACTCTCAAGAGTCTTCTTCAACACCACAGTTCAGAAGCATCAATTCTTTGGCACTCAGCTTTCTTCACAGTCCAACTCTCACATGTTGGGAGCCAGCGTGAGGAACTCCTCCCATGGCGAAGGTCATGAGGAAGGAAGCTTGGCATACGCAAAGGCGTGATCAAGCCTCAGGAAACCACCTGTTCCCTAGCATCTACCCCCAAAACCAGAGTACTTTACAGAGAGCTCTCCCCCATAACCATTTCTCTCAGAGAAGGAGTTAACTTGCAGCTCCAGTTAATAAAATTCCTGGGCATGACAAGAGTGTTTCAACTTAAGAACTCTGAAGGTTCTCTGGCCTGCCTGATCAGGCTCGTCCAGCCGCATGTGATGGTTTACAGCCTCCCAACTGTGAGAGGCACGGGATGTTTTAAAACTTTCTAAATACAGACTCTTTTGAGAAGTTAGAAGATCATTAGTATAGTATTAGTGGGTTGGTTAGGAATTATATTGGTGAAGGGTTTTTTCATTTGTCGTGCCAATAATTACTGCTAATTCCCTGCCCTGGGTGTGACAAGGATGTCTCAGGTCAAACCTCTCTGCTGACAGACTAGCTTGTGTGACAACCTCTCAACCATAAACAGCACAGAGAGTTTGGAGTATTAGCATAGGGCTTTTTTCATTGATGAGTCAATGATTGCCATCAGGCCTCCATATCCTTAGGCACCTGGGAATATATTAATCAATGTATTTGGAATATAGAAAAGGAAATATAGTAGTTTTTTGATGTTAGCAATACTAGACTTTTTGAGTTAATGAATTTTCTCTTTTATTATAGACCACTGTACTTTGTTATAAATCACTGTGTCCTTGCTATGCAAAAATGTAACTTTATCACTATCTTAAAACTAAATAGATCTTAAGGGAAACATTGGTGAAGGGTTTACATTTGTTGAGCCAATATTTGCTGCTAAATCTCCATATTCCTGCCCTTATAATGAATATAACTAGCATATAGGAGAAGTAAGTATTAACCTTTAAGATTAATCATGTTAAACCTTAGGTTAAGTAAATTCTTTCTCACTACACCCGCACCCTATAGGAATGCAACTATTTGGAGGGTGGCGCCTGATTTAAGAAAAAATCACCCCTGGAAAAATAAGTTTTCTGGTTAACTGACCGGTATCAGAAAGGGCCATAAAATGTCAGCAGACCTCATGGCCAGAAGATGATGAAACTCATAAGACCTTTGTATAATTTTATACGAAGCACCTGATTGTGACAAGGGTCAGGTCTGCTGACCCCCGCATGACTCTGTATTCATCCCTATGTATAACAAAAAGGTATATAAACAAACTTGAAAAATAAAGAAATCGGATCAGTTTCTGGAAAGACTGATTTCCCCATGTCGTTTCTTTCTCGCTCCCCGTTTTCCTGGCTGAATTCCCATCTGGTACGCACGAGGGTACGCACCAAGCCTACTGACTTTGCCGGGGCTTCTAAGATCGGACCAGGGAGGCCTCAGTGCCTCCTCTCCCTCGGGAGAACGGAAAGACGCCTGTGGCCTTCGTAGGTGGTGATTAGTACTCCACGTAAACCAGTTATTCAGCCTCCTTTTCTCCATTAATTCTCCTACTACACTATCTGTTTCTAATCTCCCTCTATATCTGTAATTAAATAAGTTTTTTCCAGGACGCCGATTCCGTCCCCACCTTAGAATTACCCTGGATCCACCGGCACTCACATCCATACATGACTACTGGAAAAACCATAGCCTTGAGTAGAAGGACCTTTGTTGACAAAGTATTGTCTCTGCTTTTTAATATGCTGTCTAAGTTGGTCATAACTTTGCATCTGAGGAGTAAGCGTCTTTTAATTTTATGGCTGCAGTCACCATCTTCAGTGATTTTAGAGCCCCCAGAATAAAATCTGCCACTGTTTCCACTGTTTCCCCATCTATTTGCATGAAGCGATGGGACTGGATGCCATGATCTTAGTTTCCTGAATGTTGAGCTTTAAGCCAACTTTTTCACTCTCCTCTTTCACTTTCATTAAGAGGCTCTTTAGTTCTTCACTTTCTGCCATAAGGGTGGTGTCATCTGCATATCTGAGCTTATTGATATTTCTCCCAGTAATCTTGATTCCAGCTTGTACTTCCTCCAGCTCAGCATTTCTCATGATGTACTTTGCATATAAGTTAAATAAGCGGGGTGACAATATATAGCCTTGACATACTCTTTTTCCTATTTGGAACCAGTCTGTTGTTCCATGTCCAGTTCTAACTGTTGCTTCCTGACCTGCATACAGATTTCTCAAGAGGCAGGTCAGGTGGTCTGGTATTCCCACCTCTGGAAGAAGTGTCCACAGTTTATTGTGATCCACACGGTCAAAGGCTTTGGCATAGTCAATAAAGCAGAAATAGATGTTTTTCTGGAACTCTCTTGCTTTTTCGATGATCCAGCAAATGTTGGCAATTTGATCTCTGGCTCCTCTGCCTTTTCTAAAACCAGCTTGAACATCTGGAAGTTCACAGTTCACATATTGCTTTTTACTTTAAAATAATTTTGCTCTAGAGAATGGCTTAGAATATAGCTGTTTCCCAGAATTTAACACATTGTTCAACCAGACATATTCTTAGCAGCACTCAAGACTTTCCGTGAAGTGGGTGTATTTGTAAATTCTGATCACACAGAGCTGATTCGCAACCACATTTCTTGCTCTGTGGCGCCAGTCTTTCCCCCAAGTCTCCCTTCTGAGCTTCGTGTTATCCTTTGCTGCATTTCCCAAGGAGAAGGCGGAGACTCTGGTTTCAGAATGTGTGTTTCCCTGAAAGAGACAGCGAGCAGACCTTGCATTAGGACTGTCTCATCTGAAATACCCGTCCTGCTCTTGGCCGTGTTTCTGGGGTTAGGGCCATAGACCCCGCAGGGCAGACTTGGGGGGAGGTTGGCCCTGGGCTCACGTTTGTTCCCAGTAGCAGTAGAAAAGTCAGAGAAACATATTTTGCAGTCTTTAAAAAAGAATCTTTATCATTAGCACTACTAAACCAAACTTGGATCCTCTCACTCACACGCAGTAAAGCCAGTCTCCTGACACCAGGGTCGTGAAAAAAGGGCAGTGTTTACTGCAGGTGCCAAGCAAGGAGTCCAAGTCACTAGCGGTCAAAAGACCCAAACCCCTGAAGGCTTTCAGGGAAGGGTTTTTCAAAGACAGGGGTGGGCTACAGGCTATGTGGGCTACAGGGTATCTGATCAGCTTGTGGACATTCTTCTTATCGGTTAACGTTGAGGTCATCACGAGTCGCCATGGTCAGCCTTCTAGTTCCACCTGATCTGGGGTCCACCTGGTCTGTGGGCAGCATATACTTACCTGCTTCCACTGGTGGGGGGGGGGGGGGGTGATCTCAGTATCTGCAGAAAAACTCACAGGACATGGCTCAGGATATTCTCCATAGCCCTTGTTTAGTCGCTAAGTCGTGTCTCACTCTGTGTGACCCTGTGGACTGTAGCCCACCAGGCTCCTCTGTCCATCGGATTCTCCAGGCAAGAATACTGGAGTGGGTTGCCATAGCCCTTGAGGAGGAATTAAGTCCTGGACTTTGCTTAATGGCTAAGCTATTACTGTATTTACTTGTTTGACTGTTTCCCTTTCTTCTGTATTTTCTCACTTCTCTGATTAAATGTACTCTTTGGAAGTGCGGGAAAGCTTAGGAGGCTAAAGCTTTTTTACAGACAAGAGGCAGGCGGAGGACATGGGGGTGGGGGGAAGCCTGTTTTGGGGAGGCCCCATAGGGTCCTGCTCAGTTTCATTAGGACACTGGCAAGGCTGTTGACTCCTGCCTGCCACAGGACATGGCTGACCATATTTTTCCTGATTTATTTGAACTGCAGTCCTATAAACAAACCTTCATCAAAACTCCATCATGCGTCCTCCTAACTCATCCACTCCTGCCTCTATTCCTTCCACAAACACGGACCCTGCTGGGAGATGAGCGCGCTCACAGCCCTGACCTGGAGCAACTCTATCTCATCTCCCTCGTTCTACGTGTTTTCTCTCAGCAGCCCCACCGTGCTTTTAAGAAATTAGGAGAGAAGGAGGAGGGATGACTCTCTAAGTCGCTCAGTCTAGTCCCAACTTGTTAGATCCAATCCAAACCATGTGTGTTGAGGCACGTGCGTTTTGGTGACCTTCAGGAGGCCATTCTGAGAATCAGCACAGTTGCCCAGGAAACAGTCACTGTTTTGGATGCTTCCATTAAGCAAGGCTCAGAACCGAGTCATCCACGCTCAGGTTTTGCAGGTAACACCCCTGTCTCATCTGCGTTCTCTTGGCTACTTCTTCCGTCACACTCAGGACCAGGTTCTCACCTGCTGCTTAGCGGCTCGGGCTTCAGCATGTGCAGCACCGCCCGGCGCTTTGTCATCAACAAGGATCCCGAGCCCCGACACTTGTGTACGGAATCTCAGTCCTGCTGTGGGCCTGGTCACGGCTCGTTAGCTCCAAACTCCCCTCAGGCACATTGCTGCTGGAAGTCAGACCCAGAGAGGCAAGGGCAATGACCTCTTAATTCCCGATTGTGTTTTTAATATTTCATCTAGTGTATCTTAAATATCTTTACTAAGATAATCTTCTCAAAAATCTCCAACAGCTCCTTATTGTCTAGTGAATTAAGTAAAATGTTTATCTGACTTTTTGAGATTTCCAAAAATGTAAACCTAGTTAAAATTTTAATTTGTTCACTCCTAACCTACACAAGGGGCTTCCCTGGTGGCTCAGAGGTTAAAGCTTCTGCCTCCAGTGCAGGAGACCTGGATTCGATCCCTGAGTCGGGAAGATCCCCTGGAGAAGGAAATGGTAACCCACTCCAGTATTCTTGCCTGGAGAATCCCATGAACAGAGAAGCCTGGTAAGCTACAGTCCACTGGGTCGCAAAGAGTCGGACACAACTGAGCGACTTCACTTTCACTTTCAATCTACACAAAACATATACTTGGTTGTCTCATGTTTCTTTAATACACATTATCCTGTTTGCCTCTAGCTTTGCTCGTTCTAGTCCCTCTTGTTAAATTCTTGTCAGTGCTGCAAGTCTATCTCAAATGTTTCCTCTTCCTTAAAAGGAATGTCCTGCCTACATTTTCTTCTAGGAGTTTTAGTTTCAGGTTTACATCTAAGTCTTTAATCCATTTTGAGTTTATTTTTGTATACAGTGTTAGAAAGTAGCCTGGTTGGATCCTTTTGCATGCAGCTGAAGAGTTTTCCTTGTGAACAAAGCTAGTAGAGGTCATGGAATTCCAGTTGAGCTGTTTCAAATCCTGAAAGATGATGCTGTGAAAGTGCTGCACTCAATATGTCACAAATTTGGAAACCTCAGCAGTGGCCACAGGACCGGAAAAGGTCAGTTTTCATTCCAATCCCAAAGAAAGGCAATGCCAAAGAATGCTCAAACTGCTGCACGATTGCACTCATCTCACACGCTAGTAAAGTAATGCTTAAAATTCTCCAAGCCAAGCTTCAGCAATATGTGAATCATGAACTTCCAAGTGTTCAAGTTGGTTTTAGAAAAGGCAGAGGAACCAGAGATCAAATTGCCAACATCCGCTGGATCATCGAAAGAGCAAGAGAGTTCCAGAAAAACATCTATTTCTGCTTTATTGACTATGCCAAAGCCTTTGACTGTGTGGATCACGATAAACTGTGGAAAATTCTGAAAGAGATGGGAATACCAGACCACCTGACCTGCCTCTTGAGAAATCTGTATGCAAGTCAGGAAGCAACAGTTAGAACTGGACATGGAACAACAGACTGGTTCCAAATAGGAAAAGGAGTATGTCAAGGCTGTATATTGTCACCCTGCTTATTTAACTTCTATGCAGAGTACATCATGAGAAATGCTGGGCTGGAAGAAGCACAAGCTGCAATCAAGATTGCCTGGAGAAATATCAATAAGCTCAGATATGCAGATGACACCACCCTTATGGCAGAAAGTGAAGAGGAACTAAAAAGCCTCTTAATGAAAGCAAAAGAGGAGAGTGAAAAAGTTGGCTTAAATCTCAACATTCAGAAAACTAAGATCATGGTATCTGGTCCCATCACCTCATGGCAAATAGATGGGGAAACAGTGGAAACAGTGTCAGACTTTATTTTTGGGGGCTCCAAAATCACTGCAGATGGTGATTGTAGCCATGAAATTAAAAGATGCTTACTCCTTGGAAGGAAAGTTATGACCAACTTAGACAGCATATTCAAAAGCAGAGACATTACTTTGCCAACAAAGGTCCGTCTAGTCAAGGCTATGGTTTTTCCAGTGGTCATGTATGGATGTGAGAGTTGGACTGTAAAGAAAGCTGAGCGCCGAAGAATTGATGCTTTTGAACTGTGCTGTTGGAGAAGACTCTTGAGAGTCCCTGGGACTGCAAGGAGATCCAACCAGTCCATCCTAAAGGAGATCAGTCCTGGGTGTTCATTGGAAGGACGGATGCTGAAGCTGAAACTTCAATACTTTGGCCACCTCATGTGAAGACCTGACTCATTAGAAAAGACCCTGATGCTGGGAAAGATTGAGGGCAGGAGGAGAAGGGGACGACAGAGGATGAGATGGCTGGATGGCATCACCGACTCAATGGACATGAATTTGAGTAAACTCCGGGAGCTGATGATGGACAGGGAGGCCTGGCGTGCTGCAGTTCATGGGGTCACAAAGAGTTGGGCACGACTGAGTGACTGAACTGAACTGAAGAGTTTTCCCAGCACCGTTTATTGAAGAGACTGTCTTCCTCGTTGTGTGTTCTTGCCTCCTTTGTTGTCGATTAACCAACCATCATAGCTGAGTTCATTTTTGGACTCTGTTCTGTTCCGCTGATCTCTGTGTCTGTTTTCATGTTAGTGCCACACTTTTTTGGTGGCTGTAGCTTTCAGCTATAGTCTGAAGTCATAAAGCCTGATACCTCCAGCTCTGTTCTTTCTCAAGATTGTGTTCTGCTGTTTGGGTCTTTAGTGTCTCCACACAATTTTTAGAATTGTTTGTTCTAGTTCTGTGAAAAATGATGCTGGTATTTTGATAAGGATTGCATTGAATATGTAAAGCTACAGATATAGTCATTGGGTAGTACAGTCACTTTAACAATATTAACTCTTCACATCTGTGAGCATGATATATTTTCCCCCTCTATATCATCTTCAATTCCTCCTATCAGTTTCTTTCATTGCAGTTTTCTGAGTACAGGTCTTACACCTCCTTGGTTAGAGTCATTCCTCAGTATTTTATTCCTTTGATACAATTGTGAATGAGGTAATTTTCTTAGTTTCTCTTTCTGATAGCTCATTGTTAGTGTATATATAGAAAAGCAACAGATTTCTATGTATTAATTTTGTATCCTGCAACAGATTTCTATGTATTAATTTTGTATCCTGCTACTTTACTGAATTTACTTATTAGCTTTTTGGTGACATCTTGAGGATTTTCTGAAGAAAATGGTATGGTATGGTAGGACAAGGTGTCATGTCATCTGCAAACAGTGGCAGTTTTCCTTCTTCCCTTCCAACCTGGATTTCTTTGATTTCTTTCTGTCTGAGTACGACTAGGATTCCCAATACTATACCGAATAAAAGTGGCAAGAGTGGACATCCTTGTCTTATTTTTCTGACCTTAGAGGAAATGCTTTCAGTTTTCCACCATTAATTATAATGTTTACTGTGGGCTTGTCATATGTGGCCTTCATTATATGGAGGTCTATTGCCTCTATACCCACCTTGTTGAGAGTTTTTATCATAAAAGTATGTTGAATTTTGTCAAAAGTTTTTCCTGCATCTATTGAGATGATTTTTACTCTTCAATTCATTAATGATTTTTATTCTTCATTTTGTTAATGATTTCCATTCTTCAATTTGTTAACGTGGTATATCACATTGATTGATTTGTGGATATCTTTGTATCCCTGGGATAAACCTCACTTGATCATGAGCTTTCAATGTATTTTTGAATTCACTTTGCTAATATTCTGTTGGGTATTTTTGCATCTCTATTCATCAATGATATTGGCCTAAGAAAGGTTTTGTCTGGTTTTAGTATCAGGGTGATGCTGGCCTCATAGAGAGAGTTTAGAAGCATTTCCTCCTCTTTGATTTTTTGGAATAGTTTGAGTAGGATAGGTATTAACTCTTCTTTAAATGTTTGGGGACTTCCCTGGTGAGCCGGTGGTTGAGAATCCGCCTCAGGGATGTGGGTTTGATCCCTGGTCAGGGAACCATTAATAAGATCCCACATGCTGCAGGGCAACAAGCCCCCAAGCTGCAACCACTGAGCTGCAACCGCTGCAGTGCCCACGGGCCACGACCAGAGAAAGCCCACATACAGCAGGGAAGACCCAGCACAACCGGAAAAAGGAGTTTGGTGGAATACAGCTGTGAAACCGTCTGGTCCTGGACTCCTGCTTGAGGGAATTTTTTAAAAATTATTGATTCAATTTCATTACTGGTAACTGGTCTGTTCATATTTTCTATTTCTTCCGGGTTCAGTCTTGGGAGATTGTACATGTCTAGGAATGTGTCCGTTTCTTCTAGGTTGTCCATTTTATTGGACATGCATGGGAGCACACAGCATCGACCAGCAAGACTCATGCTGGCTTCCTGGGGCCAGGGCTGGGGCCCCAAGCAGCATGGCATCCTAGAGTGTGTGAAAGCCCACTGACCCTGCCCAGCCCCACAATTTCATTCTGAGAAGTGATTCCTTGCTTCTGCACTTACAGGCCCAGGATCTGACCTGCTTCTGAGGAGCAGGGGTTTTGGCAGGACGGGGAGATGCTGAGAGCCGACGGGGGTCCAGGTCCCCTCCCAGGCCCCCCTGTCTGGGGCAGCCCTTGGGAAAGATTGCCCCAGTCTCCCTCCTACAGTGGTCAGTCCCAGCTGCCCCAGACCAGAGCTGCTTTATTTCCGTCTCTCTCTCTGGATGGTATTCTCTGGAAGCTGAAGGTTCCTGGAAGTTATGAATAGCTTTGCCCTGAAGGGCATGGTTTGTGGTCACGGTTCACAGGAACTTGGGAGACCCTGCAGCTCAGACGTCCCGAGGTTGGTGGCACCCAGATTTCCTAAGCTCGCTGGGGAACAGGGCGCTCGTTTCTCCCTGGCTGACCTCCTTTCGCCCTGCATCACCCAGTTCTGAAAGCAGAGCGGTGCTGGGGTCACAGCCCCTCGCATCTAACGCCGGTGTCCAAACCACCCGTGCTGGTGTTCGTGGGGCTACCTATGGGGAAGGGCTCCTCACTGCAGGGGTGCCCCCTGTCCCCTCTGAGATCAGAAGTCCCAGTCCGGACGTCGAACAGGCCGAGCTCCCTCCAGAGGCTCCAGGGAGGGATCCTTGCCCCCCTGCTGCTGCCTCCAGCTCCTGGTGCCGCACCCTTGAGCCTGATCTTGTAGACACCTCAGTCTAGTCTCTGCCTCCGTGTTCCCACACCTTCTCCCCATGTCCCCTCCGTGTCCCCGTTTTCTCTCACAAGGACACCGGACATTAGATTAGCCCCTGTTCCAGCCTCACCTGAACAGCTCACATCTGTAAAGACCTAGATTCCAAACAAGATTCCAACCTGAAGTTCCCGGTGGATCTGAGTTCTGGAGCGACATCCTTCAACCCCATCACAGCTTGCAGTTCATCGCAAAACATGGAACCTGGGGTTTATCGTAAAACCCAGGTTCTTCATGAAACACTGAGCTTCGAGGCTTGTTGCAAGAATTAAAGGTGCTAATACAGATCAGGGCAAGGACTGAAGCTGGCTAAGCCTCCTCTTTCCATCACAGGAAAGGGGGGTCTGGGGGCGGCTGGGGGTCTGCTCCCGTGAGTGAGCTCTTTCCTGCTACAGTCACCAACAGTCTCTCTGGGAAGGAAACCAGAGGCCAGAGAGCAAGCCGGAGCTAGTTTAGGAGACCCCTGAACCTCCACCCAAGATGCTGACCAGGCCAGCGGGCCCCCTGGAAAGACCCTACAGTTCAGGGGGGAAGAGGGGCTGACCCACCAGGTCCCTGCTATCAGGAGACATCCCCGCTATCAGGAGATTCCCCCACCTTGCTCCCATTCCCCTATCCCAATACGCCCACCCCACCCCTGTGATGAGCGGTTTAGTCACTTAGAATGTCAACTGAAGGCTTTTGCACCCCCTTTGCCAGAGGCACAAGGCACCCACAGCCTGCTGGGTACCGACGCCCATGTGGATTCAGCCAGGAGGCCTGTCCTGCACCCTCCCTGCTCGGGCCTCCTCTGTGCTCAGCAACACACCCAGCACCAGCATTCCCACTGCTCCTGAGGTCTGCAGGCAGCTCACTGTAGCCTGAGCGGTGTGGAGGGAAGTGTCCTGGGAGATTTAAAATGTGAGAGGCGGGAGGTGGGAGGTTGGGCCCTGTGGGCCTGCGCATCCCACGTGCCTGCATTAGCCCCAGTGCTGCTCAGCCGTGCCCCCGCCGCAGGGGTCAGGTCACTTTCCCGTCCTGGGGTTATTATGACTCTTGTCATTGCCATTGCCATTTTTGCTGCCCTAACTGGGCAGCAGGTGCTTGCAGAGCCCTCGATACCGACCAGGTCCCCCCTCGGAGCTCGACCTGAACCCCATGTCCCCCTTGCCCCAGCCTGCAGAGGGTGGGTGACTGCAGAGATCCCTTCACCCAAGGCCACGGTCACATGGTTTGGAGGAGCTGGTGCCCAAGGCAGAGGCCACCCTCCAGGACACACCTGTCCCCAGTGCTGGCTCTGACCTGTCCTTGTCTAAGAGGCTGACCCCGGAAGTGTTCCTGGCACTGGCAGCCAGCCTGGACCCTGAGTCCAGACACCCACCTGTGCCCCCGCTTCTGGGGTCTACCAGGAACCGTCTAGGCCCAGAGGGGGACTTCCTGCTTGGCCTTGGATGGAAGAAGGCCTCCTATTGTCCTCTTAGAGGAAGCCACCCCAGGGCCTGAGGATGAGCCAAGTGGGATTCCGGGAACCGCGTGGCTGGGGGCCTAGCCCGGGCTGGCTGGCCGGCACGCCTCCTGTATAAGGCCCCAAGCCTGCTGTCTCAGCCCTCCACTCCCTGCAGAGCTCAGAAGCACGACCCCAGCTGCAGCCATGAAGTGCCTCCTGCTTGCCCTGGGCCTGGCCCTCGCCTGTGGCGTCCAGGCCATCATCGTCACCCAGACCATGAAAGGCCTGGACATCCAGAAGGTTCGAGGGTGGCCGGGTGGGTGGTGAGTTGCAGGGCGGGCAGGGGAGCTGGGCCTCAGAGACCAAGAGAGGCTGTGACGTTGGGTTCCCATCAGTCAGCTAGGGCCACCTGACAAATCCCCCGCTGGGGCAGCTTCAACCAGGCGTTCACTGTCTTGCATTCTGGAGGCTGGAAGCCCAAGATCCAGGTGTTGGCAGGGCTGGCTTCTCCTGCGGCCGCTCTCCGGGGAGCAGACGGCCGTCTTCTCCATGTCCTCTGCGCGCCCTGATTTCCTCTTCCTGTGAGGCCACCAGGCCTGCTGGAAACACGCCTGCCTGCGCAGCTTCACACGACCTTTGTCATCTCTTTAAAGGCCATGTCTCCAGAGTCATGTGTTGAAGTTCTGGGGGTTAGTGGGACACAGTTCAGCCCCTAAAAGAGTCTCTCTGCCCCTCAAATTTTCCCCACCTCCAGCCATGTCTCCCCAAGATGCAAATGTTGCTACGTGTTGAGGGGCTCATCTGGGTCCCTCTTTGGGTTCAGTGTGAGTCTGGGGAGAGCATTCCCCAGGGTGCAGAGTTGGGGGGAGTATCTCAGGGCTGCCCAGGCCAGGGTGGGACAGAGAGCCCACTGTGGGGCTGGGGGCCCCTTCCCACCCCCGGAGTGCAACTCAAGGTCCCTCTCCAGGTGGCGGGGACTTGGTACTCCTTGGCTATGGCGGCCAGCGACATCTCCCTGCTGGATGCCCAGAGTGCCCCCCTGAGAGTGTACGTGGAGGAGCTGAAGCCCACCCCCGAGGGCAACCTGGAGATCCTGCTGCAGAAATGGTGGGCGTCCCTCCCCAACATGGAACCCCCACTCCCCAGGGCTGTGGACCCCCCGGGGTATGGGGTGCAGGAGGGACCAGGGCCCCAGGGCTGGGGAAGAGGGCTCAGAGTTTACTGGTACCCGGCGCTCCACCCAAGGCTGCCCACCCAGGGCTTTTTTTTTTTTTAAACTTTTATTAATTTGATGCTTCAGAACATCATCAAACAAATGAACATAAAACATCATTTTTGTTTACTTTGAAGGGGAGATAAAATCCACTGAAGTGGAAATGCATAGCAAAGATACATACAATGAGGCAGGTATTCTGAATTCCCTGTTAGTCTGAGGATTACAAGTGTATTTGAGCAACAGAGAGACATTTTCATCATTTCTAGTCTGAACACCTCAGTATCTAAAATGAACAAGATGTCCTGGAAACGAAGCAGTGTGGGGATAGGCCCGTGTGAAGGCTGCTGGGAGGCAGCAGACCTGGGTCTTCAGGGCTCAGGCAGTTCCCACTACCAGCCCTGTCCACCCTCAGATGGGGGTCAGGGTGCAGGAGAGAGCTGGGTGGGTGTGCGGGGCAGAGATGGGGATCTGAACCCCAGGGCTGCCTTTTGGGGGTGCCTGTGGTCAAGGCTCTCCCTGACCTTTTCTCTCTGGCTTCATCTGACTTCTCCTGGCCCATCCACCCGGTCCCCTGTGGCCTGAGAGGTGACAGTGAGTGCAGCCGAGGCTAGTTGGCCAGCTGGCTCCTATGCCCACGCCACCCCCCTCCAGCCCCTCCTGGGGCCAGCTTCTGCCCCTGGCCCTCAGTTCATCCTGATGAAAATGGTCCATGCCAATGGCTCAGAAAGCAGCTGTCTTTCAGGGAGAACGGCGAGTGTGCTCAGAAGAAGATTATTGCAGAAAAAACCAAGATCCCTGCGGTGTTCAAGATCGATGGTGAGTGCCGGGTCCCTGGGGGACACCCACCACCCCCGCCCCCGGGGACTGTGGGCAGGTTCAGGGGGCTGGCGTCGGGCCCTGGGATGCTAAGGGACTGGTGGTGATGAAGACACTGCCTTGACACCTGCTTCACTTGCCTCCCTGCCACCTGCCCGGGGCCTTGGGGCCGGTGGCCATGGGCAGGTCCCGGCTGGGCGGGGCTAACCCACCAGGGTGACACCCGAGCTCTCTTTGCTGGGGGGCGGGCGGTGCTCTGGGCCCTCAGGCTGAGCTCAGGAGGTACCTGTGCCCTCCCAGGGGTAACCGAGAGCCGTTGCCCACTCCAGGGGCCCAGGTGCCCCACGACCCCAGCCCGCTCCACAGCTCCTTCATCTCCTGGAGACAAACTCTGTCCGCCCTCGCTCATTCACTTGTTCGTCCTAAATCCGAGATGATAAAGCTTCGAGGGGGGGTTGGGGTTCCATCAGGGCTGCCCTTCCGCCGGGCAGCCTGGGCCACATCTGCCCTTGGCCCCCTCAGGACTCACTCTGACTGGAGGCCCTGCACTGACTGACGCCAGGGTGCCCAGCCCAGGGTCTCTGGCGCCATCCAGCTGCACTGGGTTTGGGTGCTGGTCCTGCCCCCAAGCTGCCCGGACACCACAGGGCAGCCGGGGCTGCCCACTGGCCTCGGTCAGGGTGAGCCCCAGCTGCCCCCGCTCAGGGCTTGCCCCCCACAATGACCCCATCCTCAGGACGCACCCCCCTTCCCTTGCTGGGCAGTGTCCAGCCCCACCCGAGATCGGGGGAAGCCCTATTTCTTGACAACTCCAGTCCCTGGGGGAGGGGGCCTCAGACTGAGTGGTGAGTGTTCCCAAGTCCAGGAGGTGGTGGAGGGTCCCTGGCGGATCCAGAGTTGACAGTGAGGGCTTCCTGGGCCCCATGCGCCTGGCAGTGGCAGCAGGGAAGAGGAAGCACCATTTCAGGGGTGGGGGATGCCAGAGGCGCTCCCCACCCCGTCTTCGCCTGGTGGTGACCCCGGGGGAGCCCCGCTGGTCGTAGAGGGTGCTGGGGGCTGACTAGCAACCCCCTCCCCCCCCCCGTTGGAACTCACTTTCCTCCCGTCTTGATCGCTTCCAGCCTTGAATGAGAACAAAGTCCTTGTGCTGGACACCGACTACAAAAAGTACCTGCTCTTCTGCATGGAAAACAGTGCTGAGCCCGAGCAAAGCCTGGCCTGCCAGTGCCTGGGTGGGTGCCAACCCTGGCTGCCCAGGGAGACCAGCTGCGTGGTCCTTGCTGCAACAGGGGGTGGGGGGTGGGAGCAGGGAGCTTGATCCCCAGGAGGAGGAGAGGTGGGGGGTCCCTGAGTCCCGCCAGGAGAGAGTGGTCACATACCGGGAGCCAGTCTGCTGTGGGCCTGTGGGTGGCTGGGGATGGGGGCCAGACACACAAGCTGGGAGACGAGTGGGCTGCAGAACTGTGACTGGTGTGACCGTCGCGATGGGGCCGGTGGTCACTGAATCTAACAGCCTTTGTTACCGGGGAGTTTCAATTATTTCCCAAAATAAGAACTCAGGTACAAAGCCATCTTTCAACTATCACATCCTGAAAACAAATGGCAGGTGACATTTTCTGTGCCGTAGCAGTCCCACTGGGCGTTTTCAGGGCCCCTGTGCCAGGGGGGGCGCGGGCATCGGCGAGTGGAGGCTCCTGGCTGTGTCAGCCGGCCCAGGGGGAGGAAGGGACCCGGACAGCCAGAGGTGGGGGGCAGGCTTTCCCCCTGTGACCTGCAGACCCACTGCACTGCCCCGGGAGGAAGGGAAGGGAACTAGGCCAAGGGGGAAGGGCAGGTGCTCTGGAGGGCAAGGGCAGACCTGCAGACCACCCTGGGGAGCAGGGACTGACCCCCGTCCCTGCCCCATAGTCAGGACCCCGGAGGTGGACAACGAGGCCCTGGAGAAATTCGACAAAGCCCTCAAGGCCCTGCCCATGCACATCCGGCTTGCCTTCAACCCGACCCAGCTGGAGGGTGAGCACCCAGGCCCCGCCCCTTCCCCAGGGCAGGAGGCCCCCCGGCCCGGGACGACCTCCTCCCATGGTGACCCCCAGCTCCCCAGGCCTCCCAGGAGGAAGGGGTGGGGTGCAGCACCCCGTGGGGGCCCCCTCCCCACCCCCTGCCAGGCCTCTCTTCCCGAGGTGTCCAGTCCCATCCTGACGCCCCCCACGACTCCCCCTCCCCCACAGGGCAGTGCCACGTCTAGATGAGCCCCTGCCGGTGCCTCTGGGGTAAGCTGCCTGCCCTGCCCCACGTCCTGGGCACACACATGGGGTAGGGGGTCTTGGTGGGGCCTGGGACCCCACATCAGGCCCTGGGGTCCCCCTGTGAGAATGGCTGGAAGCTGGGGTCCCTCCTGGCGACTGCAGAGCTGGCTGGCCGCGTGCCCACTCTTGTGGGGTGACCTGTGTCCTGGCCTCACACACTGACCTCCTCCAGCTCCTTCCGGGCAGAGCTAAGGGCTAAGGTGGAGGCCCAGGAAGTGGGTACCTAAGGGGGAGGCTAGGCGGGTCCTTCTCCCGAGGAGGGGCTGTCCTGAACCACCAGCCATGGAGAGGCTGGCAAGGGTCTGGCAGGTGCCCCAGGAATCACAGGGGGGCCCCATGTCCATTTCAGGGCCCGGGAGCCTTGGCTCCTCTGGGGACAGACGACGTCACCACCGCCCCCCCCCCATCAGGGGGACTAGGAGGGACCAGGACTGCAGTCACCCCTCCTGGGACCCAGGCCCCTCCAGGCTCCTCCTGGGGCCTCCTGCTCTGGGCCGCTTCTCCTTCACCAATAAAGGCATAAACCTGTGCTCTCCCTTCTGAGTCTTTGCTGGACGACGGGCAGGGGGTGGAGAAGGCCCGGCACAGGGTGGGGAGTGGTCTGGCTCAGAGGATGACAGCGGGGCTGGGATCCAGGGCGTCTGCATCACAGTCTTGTGACAACTGGGGGCCCACACACATCACTGCGGCTCTTTGAAACTTTCAGGAACCAGGGAGGGACTCGGCAGAGACATCTACCAGTTAACTTGGAGTGTTCAGTCAACACCCAAACTCGACAAAGGACAGAAAGTGGAAAATGGCTGTCTCTTAGTCTAATAAATATTGATATGAAAACTCAAGTTGCTCATGGATCAAATTATGCCCTTTTATGAATCCAGCCACTACTGTCGGTATCAAACTTTATGTACCCAAAACGTACTGATCTTTTCTGTGCTAAAATGAAATAAAGAGATTTCCCCAAGATAGAGGAGCTGGGCAAAAGAGGTCACGGTTGGAAGGAGACTTGTTCTGCACACACAGCAAGGAGATCCAACCAGTTCATCCTAAAGGAGATCAGTCCTGGGTGTTCATTGGAGGGACTGATGTTGAAGCTGAAACTCCAATGCTTTGGCCACCTGATGTGAAGAGCTGACTCATTTGAAAAGACCCTGATGCTGGGAAAGATTGAGGGCAGGAGGAGAAGGGGACGACAGAGGATGAGATGGTTGGATGGCATCACCAACACAATGGACATGGGTTTGGGTGGACTCCAGGAGTTGGTGATGGACAGGGAGGCCTGGCGTGCTGCGGTTTATGGGGTCACAAAGACTGAGCGACTGAACTGAGCTGAACTGAATGGAAATGAGGTATACAGCAAAGTGGGGATTTTTTAGATAATAAGAATATACACATAACATAGTGTATACTCATATTTTTATGCATACCTGAATGCTCAGTCACTCAGTCGTATCTGACTCTGTGACCTATGGACCGTAGCCTTCCAGGTTTCTTCTGTCCACAGAATTCTCCAGGCAAGATTACTGGAGTGGGTAGCCATTTCCTCCTCCAGGGGATCCTCCCGACCCAGGGATTGAACCGGCATCTCCTGCATTGGCAGGTGGATTCTTTACCACTGTGCCACCAGGGAAGCCCGTGTTACTGTCTATGTCCCACTTAATTACCAAAGCTGCTCCAAGAAAAAGCCCCTATGCCTCTCAGCTTCCCGGCCTGCAGAGGGTGGTGGGGGTAGACTGTGACCTGGGAACACCCTCCCGCTTCAGGACTCCCGGGCCACGTGACCCACACTCCTGCAGACAGCCGGGTAGCTCTGCTCTTCAAGGCTCATTATCTTTAAAAAAACTGAGGTCTATTTTGTGACTTCGCTGCCGTAACTTCTGAACATCCAGAGCGATGGACGGCCTCCTCCCCAGGCCTCAGGGGCTTCAGGGAGCCAGCCTTCACCTACGAGTCACCAGACACTCGGGGGTGGCTCCGCCTTCAGGGTGCTCACAGTCTTCCCATCGTCCTGATCAAAGAGCGAGACCAATGACTTCTTAGGAGCAAGCAGACACCCACAGGACACTGAGGTTCACCAGACTGAGCTGTCCTTTTGAACCTAAAGACACACAGCTCTCGAAGGTTTTCTCTTTAATCTGGATTTAAGGCCTACTTGCCCCTCAAGAGGGAAGACAGTCCTGCATGTCCCCAGGACAGCCACTCGGTGGCATCCGAGGCCACTTAGTATTATCTGACCGCACCCTGGAATTAATCGGTCCAAACTGGACAAAAACCTTGGTGGGAAGTTTCATCCCAGAGGCTCAACCATCCTGCTTTGACCACCCTGCATCTTTTTTTCTTTTATGTGTATGTATGTATATATATATTTTTTTTTTTTTCATTTTTTGGCTGTGCTGGCTGTTCGTTGCAGTTCGGCGCGCAGGCTTTCTCTCTAGTTTCTCTCTAGTCTTCTCTTATCACAGAGCAGTCTCTAGAATGCATGAACTCAATAGCTGTGTCGTGCAGGCTTAGATGTGGGATCTTTGTTCCCTGAGCAGGGATCAAACCCACATGCCCTAGACTGGAAGGCAGATTCTTAACTACTGGACCACCAGGGAAATCCCCTACCTGCCGGCAGCTTAACCTAGCAAACTGCAAATGTAGGAAGACCCAGAGCATCTGTAACTGTCACAGGTGAATAGGGTTAGCATCCTCCGTCAGTCACCTGCAGTGGGGCAAGCCTGCTCTCCAGGACATGCCACCCCCACGTTAACCAGATGCGTCAGCTATAGCCCTTTCTGGCTTAGCCTCTGATGCCTTAGCCTCGTGACTGTCTGGGTCTGCTAAGGCTGGGCAAACACAGTGACCGCCACCTGTGAGCCATGTGGGTGGGGTGCCCAGCTCAGAATCTCATGGGTGCCTCTGACTTGCATGAGCAGGGACAGATTGAGGAGGGAGGAGGGGGAGGGAGGAAGGAAGGGAGGGGGTCTGGGGAGCACCCCTGCCCATCCACGCCTGGATGAAAGCCCCTACTCCCCCTACTTTCCAGATCTAGCTGTTTCCGGCCTGGGGCCCCTCCCTTTGGCCTTCAGAGAGGCCATTCTTCAGCGATGTATTCGCTGTTTCAGCAGAGTTCTTTAAATTTTCAGCTTGTGCACCTTTTTCAGAAAGGATTTAAGTCTTGGGTGTTGCTTCCTATTAAAGAGCCCAGCAGATTCACTGGCTGAGCTCGATCCACGGCCGTGCTCATAGGGGAAGGTCTGAGCACTTGGCCCTGAGACTGGACCCCAAGAGCCAAGACTGGGGGCTCCAGATTCCACATGGCCAGGGAGCCTCACCTGCCCTGTGCCCACACCCCTGCAGGTGGGAGGTCACTGTCTGACCAACCAGCTGGCCGCCAGCCATGCACACCTGCTCTCCCCAGCTGACCCCCAAGACTCGCTCTCACTCTCCACACCATCTGCACCCGAGACGAGGACATGGAGCTCGTCTTGCCCTGGACGTGAGCGTGTTCCCTGCGGCTCTCGGGGCCTCCCAAGGGACAGGCCAGAGGTCAGAAGCAGAGGGACACGTGGTTCAAAGTCGAAGGCTGAACTTCAGAACCTCCGAGGCTTTATGAGTAGGGGCCAGCGGGAAACGCACACACAGCCCGCTCCTGCAGGACGGCCACGACCCCCACTCCCTGCGGCCAGGGAGCCCTGGGAGGGGCTGGAAACAGTGAGTCAGCTGGGGAGACCGATCTCGGGGGCCAGGATCTGTGCTGAACGCAAGGATGTACTGCGGATGACAGTCACAGCCATAGACACCATGCGGCCGCCCTGCAGTCCCCGAGTCTGTCGGCACACAGCCCCTCCCCCCATGAGAAACTGAAGCCCCCCTGGGTAGGGGGCCACAAAGTGGGCAGACTAAGGTCAGCTCAAAGCCCAGGTGACCGGGCACAGCAAGGCCCCAGCCCCCACCCTGAGACCTGGAACTGCCAGCCAAGGACGGAGTGGGGGCCAAAGCCCCTCCCGCCCCGTGCCAGCACCCCCTGGGCCAGCCCCCTTCTCTGGCTGGGAGACCTCCAAAGCCCAGGGGTCCAAGAACCTGGGGGATGCAGGAACCCCAGAACCGAGGCCAGCACCATGCCAGGAGGGTGACTCCAGGTAAGGTCTCTTGTCTTTCCCAGAGGAGAGGGGGTGAGCAAAGGACGGAAGGTCACCGGGTCCTGCAGGGAGGCGGGGTGGGGAGCAGGGGCCGCCATGCCCACGGCTGGCCCTAGGGGCAGGAAAAGATGTCCTCAGGGTGGCGTCTTGCGGTCCACAGGGCAGGGTCAGAGGAGCCAGCCGGCTGGGCACCTGCTGAGGGTCCCCGCAGTCCAGGGAGGCGGCCCCGGGCTCCTGTGCTCCGTCAGCCCCCACTACAGCAGCCTCATCGCCTACGGCCGTGGCCAGGATGCAGCGGGACCACCAGCCTGGGGGCGCTCCAGGGTAGGTGCCAGCTGCCCCGGGTGGGGGCTGAAGGGCAACATCTTGCAGCCCGCTGCCCTGCACAGGACAAGGCAGCTGCACATGGACGCCATGGAGTCACATCGGGCTTAGAAGGTGGAAGCGCCTCGGAGGGAAGATGGGACCCTGGAGACGGAGCAGGGTGTGGGCTGTGCTGGGCAGGGGCCAGGCTGAGCCGAAGACTGGCCAGGTGGGGGGGACCCTCCGGGGTCCTCACCAGGGGGGCCCAGGCCTGATGTAACCTTCCAAGGAGGCCTGATGCACTCCGGGGTGGGCTGGCGGGGCCCGCCCCGACAGACTCTTTGCCAGCTGTACGGAGAGAAGGCCTGTTTCAGAGGCAACGCTCAGGCAAGGGGACAGGGCCGCGGCCATGCAGCCACCTCAGGGCCTGGCAGGGAGCCGAGAGGAGGACTCTCGTCTGAGAAAAGCCCCCAGTTCCCCACCTCCAAGCGCTGGCCCCTCTGAATTCAGCCAGCACAACGCCAGGGACCTCGAGTGGCCGGGGCAGTATCTTGAATACATCTCCGGGTTTTAGCTCCAGGAAGCCCCCGCCTTCAACCTGGACGGTGAGTGCTGCCCTCCAGCCACCTCCCCTGCACTCCCAAGAGCAGGGACAGGAGGAAGTGGGGGTCCTATCCCACTAGCAGAACCAGAACAGCTGGAAACATAGCCTGCCTCTACTGGGCACCGATACAAATCTCTTATCTGCCAGACCTCACGAAGGCCCTGAAACATGGTGGGTGGGCAGACATCCATGTCCATCCTGCAGGTTTGGACTCCGAGGCTCAGAGAGGTTCAGAAACAAGGCCAAGGTCACACAGTGGGAGGAGGAGTGGGAGACAGCCTCTCCCCTGCACCCCTCCCCTGCACATCATTTAGTCAATCAACAAGGAGGAGGGCCAGCCCCACTTTGGGAGCTCAGGATGCAGGTAGAACAAGACAGACATTCCTCCACCCTTGTGCGGGTTACCCGCAGCCACTGAGGCTCTGTCTCTAATTTATTGGAGACAAGGCTGCAGGGAAGGGGGACCCCAGAGCAGGGGAGCTCGGCCAGGGAGGCTGCCTGGAGGAGGGAGCGTGTAGGCGCAGGTGGAAGGGGAGGGAGAGCCAAGCAGTAGGTGGGGTCATGGGGTCTTGTGGGTCATCTCGGGGCAGGGGGCCGTGGCCAGACCTGGTGCTGGACACCAGAAGACAAGGTGGTCGCGGTGGCTGTGTGCCCTGTGCATGATTGATGGGTGGTCTTCAGAACGAATGGACGGAGGCCCTAGCGTCTGACCTCGTTCTCGACCCTCCACAGCCCTGTGTTCCCCACAGGAAGCCTAGCTCGGCCCCTACACCCCAGATCTTCCTGTTGGGCCCCTCCTGCCCACTGTCCTCGCCCCCCTCCCCTCCCCGACACCCGGGCTGGCCGAGGGGCTTTCTGAACCCCTCTGCCCCCCCAGGAACCCCCCCGACCCCGAGCCCACCCCTCCCTTGCCGTGGGCCACCAGGTCCTGCCAACCAACAGCTCAGAAGCCGCAGCCTCTCCCAGCCTGGCCCACAGGCTTAAAAACACTCTGGGTGTTGGGAGGGGCGGCAGGCAGCCCCCAAGTCCCCACCGAAGTGGACACAGTGTCGCTGTCTGGCGAATGGAGCCACCATCTGGTCCTTCAAGTGACCCTGGGCAGGGCAGGGCTGGCACTGGCCATCCGGCCTGCAATTCTGTTGGGCTCCAGTCTGCAGGAGCCCGCGCCCCCATCCCTGCCCAGCCCAGAGGGGTGCTGAGTGACCACAGTGGCAGCCCAGGCTCCCAGAAGAGTCAGGAGAACCCAGGCCCGTGCACCTGCTGGAGAAGGGAGCCGAGACCACCTCGCCCTCCCCTCTCCAAGCACTCGGACAGAATGTCCCTCCTCACCCCAGGTGAGCCAGTGGCCACCTGCCTGCAAGGCCGGCTCCTAGGAAACGGGGTCAGGGCCTCTGCACTAACCGCCTGGAAATGCCAGAGGCGGGCGTGACCTCAGACACGCCCTCGGCAGCAGCAAGGCCTCCCAGGAGGCCACACCTCAGAAGGCTGGCTTCCACCACAGTCACTGCGCTTCGACGACACCACGGCAGGGACTCCACCGGCCACTTGTGCAGACCCAACCTGCCTTTCATGTAAGGGGTGGGGTGGTGAACAAGTGCTCAGAGCGTGGTAGCTTTCTTGTGGATCAGCAACCCAGGAAGAAAAAGACAGGCAGCCCGTTAAAATCATGTTAAAAAAATTCTCACGCTGGGACATTGAGAAAAATGACCTGAATAAATGCAAGCATGATATTCTTGCAAAGTCTTCAATGTCATAAATATTTAATAAGTTTAAGCTAACCTATACAGTTCAAGCAATTTAATCAATATTTCAGTAGGATATTTCCCTCGAATTGTATACCTGAATCTAAAAGCCACGTGAAGGAATAAACGTTTTGAAATATTTTAGATAGAAGAGTAGTGCGAGTTGGCCTGCCATTCTATCATAACCGATCGGAAACTAAACTGGCTGAAAATGCGTGGCTTCAGCTGGGAGACAGGAAGAAGAATCAGTGAAACTGGATATAAAGTCAACAAATGAACACAAGTCAGCACAGTAACTTAATATGTTATACAAATGGCCCATCTTAAAAAGTATTATTTGTTCAACAAGTGTGTGTGTGTGTGTGTGTGCGCGTGCGTGCGTGCACACGCTTGACTCCGTCACTCAGTGGTGTCTGACTCTTTGCCATCCCATGGACCTCGGTAGCCCGCCAGGCGCCTCTGGGATTTTCCAGGCAAAAATACTGGAGCACGTTGCCACTTCCTACTCCAGGAGATCTTCCTGACCCAGGGATCCAACCCTCACCTCCTGCTTCTCCTACATCGGCAGGCAGACTCCATTCAACAAGAAGTGTGCGAGAAATGACCAAGAGATCTTGAGGGGAAAAAAATAAGGTTATATATCTAACTCTGTACATTATCTTAAAATTAATTCTGAATGAAAAGAAATCTTGAAAGCTCTATATTTATCTATAACTAAGGAATGAGATACCTACCCTATGGATACAAATATCAATATAATTATGAAAACAAAGTTTGGAACCCCAAAAGCACCATCAACAAAACTGAAACAGGAATGACAACTTGAAACGAGTATTTTCAGCACATTTGACAAGGGTTTACATCGCACTGCAAACTCTCTGAAAGCGGAAAAGGAACACGGTGTTAGAAAGAGGAGCCAGATAGAAATCGGTCATTTGTACACGCATGAATCAAATGACTGAGTCACCTCGGTCGTGTCCAACTCTTTGAGACCCCATGGATTCCAGCCGTCCAGGCTCCTCTGTCCACAGGATTCTCCAGGTAAGAATACTAGAGTGGGCTGCCATTTCCTCCTCCAGGTCAAATGGCTCATAACTATAGTTTAAAATGAGGTTTGATAGTGGTCCCTAGTGGTCCAGTGGCTAAGGCACCAAGCTTCCTGCAGAGGGATTGGGCTCGATCCCTGGTTGAGGAAATGAGACCCACAATATGCCTTGAGGTATGACCCCCAAAATTTTTTTTAATTTTTAAAATAAAGCAAGTATAGCTTAAAAATTGAAAAAAAAAAAAGGCTTTGATGTCCCAAGCAGTCCAAGAAAAAGATTCTATGTTTGCTTATCAAATTAGCAAAAATTTTTAAAAATTTAACTCAACACCCACCATGTGGGGAAGCATACTTTTCTAGGAGGATGGAAATGGAAAATGTCATTTAGGGGTGACCTGTTTGCATGAGTCCTTCAAACAAGTTTGTTCTTGAACCTGGAAATTCTAGGCATTAAAAATCTTTCATTACCAAGGAATTTACAGTGCTTTCATATTGATCCCACAATATCTTTCAAGGTAGAAGTTTAGAACTCTTCTCAGTAAATCCCCTTCGGAGAAGGCAATGGCACCCCACTCCAGTACTCCTGCCTGGAAAATCCCATGGACGGAGGAGCCTGGTAGGCTGCAGTCCATGGGGTCGCTAAGAGTCAGACATGACTGAGCAACGTCACTTTCAGTTTTCACTTTCCACTTTCATGCATTGGAGAAGGAAATGACAACCCACTCCAGTGTTCTTGCCTGGGGAATCCCAGGGACGGGGGAGCCTGATGGGCTGCCATCTATGGGGTCGCACAGAGTCAGACACGACTGAAGCGACTTAGCAGCAGCAGCAGCAGTAAACCCCTTAGCCTTCTCCATAAATTGTTAGGGGAAAAAATAGTTAGTTTTTGTCTGTTTGTTCTTTTCAGCCCAGTAGCTAAATCGCACCCTCCCCTCTCTAGGTATGACCTAGGAGAGCTGATAGTGATCTTTGTGAGGCAGGGCTTATGGCTAATGGAATATCATACTCTGTTTTGAAATAATTTTATAGATTTTTTTTCAAATCAAGAGCTGCTCTGTGATATAAGAAAGGATGATTCACTGAAAACGGCATCGTGATTTAGCCAAAGGCGACAACTGAGAGAGAGAAGTAGTAGGAGCTTGTTGTCATCATCGTTGTTGAGCTGCTAAGTCGTGTCCAAGTCTTTTCGAACCATGGACGGTAGCCTGCCAGGCTCCTCTGTCCGTGGGATTCTCCAGGCAAGAATGCTGGAGGGGGTTACCATGCTCTCCTTCAGGGGATCTTCCCCACCCAGGGATCGAACTTGCGTCTCCTGCACTGGCAGGCGGACTCTTTCCCACTGCACCACCAGGAAGCCCTATAGGTTCCTCCTGACCCAGGGATCAAACCCGGGTCTCCTGCACTCCAGGCAGACGCTTTAACCTCTGAGCCACCAGGGAAGCCCATAGGATGAGCTACATCTTGACAAGTGTGTTCTTTAGGGAAACCTTCCTGATGAGTGGCGTCCGGGAGGGAGTGGTGGACATAACACGAGCAGGGACAGGGCTTCTCACTCCAGGGCTGAACGTCAGTGAGTGTGCTCCTCACACCGCCTCTGGCTTCCTCTCCAGGAAGTGAGTGTCAGTCTTCTGACGGCTTTAGTGTTTCAATTGTGACAACTTTTGGATCGCGCACTGTATTACTTTGCCGCAGACCCGGGGCTTAAAGAACAGAAGAGCCCTTCTCGCAGCTCTGAGGGCTGGACGTCCGAGGTGGAGGAGGCCTCTCTCCAGGGCGTGTCCTCACTTCACCTTCCCTTTGTCCTGGGCACGTCAGTGCCCCAATCCCCTTCCAGTAGGGTCACTGGTCCTACTGGACGAGGACCCTCCCTGGGGACCTCATTTTGCCTCAATCATCTCTGTAAAGGCCTTTTCTCTGTATCGGTTGTGGTCTGAGGTCCTGGAGACTAGGACTCCATGTAAGAATTTAGGGGAGAACAATACTGGCCTTCACACTTAACGCAGCCTGCGTCCTCTCCCAGGAAAGACGGTTCATTAAGAAGAATGCCTGTGGGGACGCCTCTGGCCATCTGGAGGTCAAGACTCCGCACTTCCCATGCAGAAGGTCAGGTTTAATCCCTGGTTGGGAGCCTAAAATCCCACGTGCCTCGCAGTGCAGCCGAGAGAAGGAGGGGGAAGACAGCTGCCTCCTGTGATATAGGATTCTCCGGCCCTCACACAGCAGAACAAGCCTCTGCTGGCCACGCCAGCCCCCCTCCCCGCCACCCATGGGGGCTGGTTTCCCATCCTGAGCCTCATGGCGCTCCGAGCTGCCCACGTTGAGCCCTTGCGAACGTGCAAAGGGAGCTCCACAGAGTCGCATCTCCCCGCTGCCTTGCAGCTCCCCGAGGACTTGGGCCGGTGGTGCCCTCCCTGCACCTGGCAGACATCTGCCTCCACCCCTGCGCTCAGCCCCTGGCTTCTCAAAAATAAGTAAAATGCCGAGAGATTTCAGAAATGAATTTGACACTTCTCTGTGTGAACAATAAAAGAAAGACATGTATTTGGTAGGAAGTCTCTAGTTCACGCATGTCCAGTCACAAGCTAGGTAGGGTGAGATGGTTCCAGGTGTTTAAACACAGAAATGTGCCTCCCCAGCCTGAGACGCAACCCCCTGATGGACTCCCGAGCCACGTTGTCCTTTTCCCTTCTGTGTCCATGTATATATATATATAAATTTTTTTTTTCTGAACTAGAGCTTTTCTCCATTAAGAAGAATTCATTTTATGCATCCAATTATGTCCAGGTCATCTACAACGTATAGATACTAACATTACCATGTGTTAAACATTCAATAAACAACCTTTTATTCTTTATCCCGCAGTGGCCAAATTGGATGGCTCAAAACGACAGGGAGGAAAATGCCCTGTGGGTGAGTATAAACGTCTGTATCTCTCAAACCTGGGACGTATGAAGAGACCCCACCTTCCGGGGGAACCACTGCTGGCAGGGCCTGTGGTCCCAGGGAGTCAGTGTCTCCTTTCGGACTGCTGGGCCACCTTGACGTACTGCACCTGGGGCGGCGGGTAGAAGCTGGCGTCCCAGTTGTACTCTGGGGATAAGAGCTTGGTGGGCTTCCGGAGGAAAAAGTATTTGTTGAGGTGTTTCTCGTAGGTGCTGTTCAACCTGAATCTGAGGTCGTGGATGATGCCGTTCAGGTACTCCTCCACGAGGTTCAGGAGCTCCAGGGGAGTGCCGCCCACGAATGCACCATCATAGTAGAAATCGCCCTGGCCAAACGGGATGCAAGCTGCCGACTTGGGCCTCCTCTCGTAGGGGAAGCTCGCACGGTCCTTGAAGTACCACCAGGCATGGAGCTGAGCCACCAGCTCGCCCAGGACCTCCAGGCCCACATTGTTCTGGAAGATCTGGGTGACGGTCATGCTGAAAAGGAAGTCGACCTCGTCCTGGATGTCCCAGATGATGTGCTTGGCCAAGCTCTTCATGCGCACGAGGTCGACGTTGTCCTGCCAGCTGTCCTCGGTGACGATGAACACTTTGAACTGTCGGAGGGGCCCCCACTTGATCTGGGGCAGCTTGACAAAGGTGTCCACCATAATGTAGAAAATCACTCGGTAGCCATTCAGGAAGTACTTATTCGCCGAGTGCAAGAACAGCTCCAGGTACTGATCTGCAAGCCTGAGAAACACACAGCACAGAGGAGGACGTTCGCCTCCCTAAACGTTTTTGGAAGGGCATCACCAAACACTATCCACATGGGAGGCGTCAAGTCGACGCTGCAGAATTCCCAGGGAGGAGGGCAGGAGGTCAGGTCTGCATTTCAGCTGCAGTGGTTACAAAAGAGGGAGGTAGTGGGCTGGGGAGTCTGAGAAAAGCCTCTGAAGTTTTGGAACGACTGTTGGAAAAAGAGTGTGAGAGCTAACTGGATATTAGTGGAAAGACAGCCAAGTGCTATTAATGATCCAGCTAAGGGAGGAGGAGGACTTCACAGGGGGCTCCCGCGGTAAAGAATCTGCCTGCAATGCGGGAGACTCAGGTTCGATCCCTAGTCGGGAAGATTTCCCAGAGAAGGAAATGGCAACCCACTCCAGTATTCTTGCCTGGGAAATCCTATGCACACAGGAGCCGGGCAGGCTACAGTCCACGGGGTTGCAAAGACTCAGGCGGGACTTGGTGACTGAACAAGAATAACAACAAGGAAGGAGAGAAAAACAATGTCCTGTTTTGCACAGGCCGTCCACAAACAGTGGCTACAGAGGCCGGTGAGTGGCCCTTTGGAGGCGGGGGGTCCATGGATAGTGGTGTGCGTTTTTCCGAAATAAAGTGTGGCACAGGCTTGGCGACCCCTACCTGCCAGAAACGAAGACGGCCAAGCCCGTTGTGAGATTCTGCTTTCTGTAGTGTTTTTCCAGCGCCTTTCTGCTGAAAGTGCCTTCCCAGACAACGGGAGCAAGCCAGCTCGTGGTCGTGATCACATCGGGGCGTTCTCTGTTGAACAAAACAGAAACCGGTGGAACAGGTACCTTCAAATGACAGCAGCAGAGGCTGCACCAGTGATAACGGGTAATGCTTATCGAGTCCCTGTTTGGGTGCCGGACACCTTTTTGGGTGCTCCTGTGGTCTGGGCCATGAGCATGTTATAGAAAAAATTTTTTCAATTCTTAAAGAGGCATAATGTAAACAAAAATTTAAATATCTGCCCTGTTTGACTTAATGACTCTTTTGGGAATTTACCCCACCGATGAACACAGATGAACTCAGATGAACAATGTTAGAATGTATATTAATATATACAAAGTTAGTCACTGGAGTGTTCCTGGCAAGAGCCACAGCTAAACAATATAAAACCAAGAGGGAATTGGCTAACAGATAATGACAGGTAATCAGGAAGCAAGATAGCCCAGAATCAGAACAGGGGACAGGACTCTTCCCCGAGAGCTGAGGCCAAAATCAGGAGAAGCCGTTCATAGAATTTTCAATAAATCAGGAAGCTTCCAACAAGCGGAGCAGGTCAGCATGAACTCCAGCGACTGGGAACCACCCAGGATGGCTGTAATTTGGTGATTAGGGAAAAAGAAAAAACCTAATTACTGCAGATTGAGTTCCTGTGTGTCTTTGTCTGTGTGCACGTGTGCAAGTGTGTGTGCCTGTGCCGTGCATGTGTGCATGGGTGTGTGTGTATGCGTTCACATGCAGACATTTTCATCTTTACCTGGGGCTGAACCAGTCTGAGAGCTGAAGCTCTTCTTGATTTTTCCTGGATGTGAAGGGAAAACCAAGTTATTATGAGTCAAGCATTCAGTCAACAATTATCTGCAGAGCCCTTGCAGTGTGGCAGGTGCTGTTAGGCGCTGGTCCAACAGCAGTGGACCCACAGCCCTGGCCCCCACCCCCCCCCAGGGCATCTGGGGCAGAGGGATGGCTCTAAAGAAGCCCCAGGGGTCGGTGCCAAGGGGAGTCACAGAGCTTGGAGTGCAGTGCTGAAGGCGGCACGTCCAGCCCCGATTCGGGACAAGGGACAGCCACCTGGGGAGGAGACATCTTCCTGGGTTTGGAAAGGAGAGATGTGCAGGGGAGGGTGGCCAGGGAGGAAGGCAGGGAGGAGCGTGTGGTTGGGGAAAGGAGGGAGGAAAATCAGCAGCAGGTCAGAGCTGTGTCCAGACAAAAGGCAGTCCCTCACCCACTGTCTACTGGAGGCGCCCTCCCCCCCGTCTCCAGGTCTGCTGCCCGGTGAAGCAAGTGGTGCGGGACCAGACTCCGGCGTCCTGCCTCTTCCTGGATCAGCGTCAGAACGCTTGCACCTATACCCATGGTACACAGAAGCTAATGCACTGAGAGAGGGCAGAAGAGAGTCGCTCAGTCGTGTCCAGTTCTTGCAGCCCCATGGACTATAGCAGGCAGGCTCCCCTGTCCATCACCAACACCCAGAGCTTGCTCAAACTCATGTCCATCAGATCAGTGATGCCATCCAATCATCTCATCCTCTGTCGTCCCCTTCTCCTCCTGTCTTTAATCTTTCCCAGCATCTGGGTCTTTTCCAGTGAGTCAGCTCTTCACATCAGGTGGCCAAAATATTGGAGCTTCAGTTTCAGCATCAGTCCTTCCAGTGACTATTCAGGGTTGATTTCCTTTAGGATGGACTGGTTGGATCTCCTTGCAGTCCAAGGGACTCTCAAGAGTCTTCTCCAGCACCACAGTTAGAAGATATCAATTCTTCGACACTAAGCCCTCTTTGAGGACTTCCCTGGTGGCTCAGATGGTAAAGCGTCTGTCTACAGTGTGGGAGACCCAGGTTCAATCCCTGGGTCAGGAAGATCTCCTGGAGAAGGAAATGGCAACCCATTCCAGTATTCTTGCCTGGAAAATCCCATGGGCGGAGGAGCCTGGTAGGCTACAGTCCATGGGGTTGCAAAGAGTCGGGCACGACTGAGCGACTTCACGTTCACAAAGCCTTCTTTGGCTTCCCAGTTAGCACTAGTGGTAAACAACCCACCTGCCAGTTCAAAAGACAGAAGAGATGCAGGTTTGATCCCTGGATTTGGAAGATCCCCTGAAGAGCACGGCAACCCACTCCAGTATTCTTGCCTGGAGAATCCCATGGACAGAGGAGCCTGGTGGGCTACTGTCCACTGGGGTCACAAAGATTTGGACGCGACTGAAATGACTGAGCATGCAAAAGCCACCTTTATGGTCCAACTCTCACATCTGTACACACACGGCACACACAAGCTAGTTGACACGTAGGTGTGCATGCGTTCAAAACATTTCGGAGCCAAGAAGCAAAGAAATCCATAGCAGCTGATAGCAGTGGCCTCCAAGAAGGTCCATGTTCGGCTTCCTCTTCCTCCTGGTTCTTCCGTCATAGGAGCCTCCAGGTTCCTGCCCACTCTGCCCTCCAGTCTGTAGAATCTTCACACAGTGGCGATTCTTGCTGGCAGAGAAGCCTCTTCCCGAGGGGGTCTGCCTGGCAACGGCAGGACCGCCGTTCACTGTGAGCTTAAGAGAAGCAGCACATGTTTTTGTAACTATGTCCCACGTGTCGTGTAGGGAATCACGGCTAAAAATGGTTCACTATTAGAAATTTGAATGCAACGGAGCATTCTGTGTTTTTATTTGCTGAATTTGTCAGCCCTCCCAGTAAATGATTGATCCTTCAGATCAATGGGAAAAATCACTTATGTTTTAAATTTGAACACAGACCTGTTGCAAAATTTAAATGGCAAAATTATTTTAGAATTCAGATCCATTTATGTGCTCTCTTTTTAGCCATATGATGACCGAACACCTACTATGCGTCAGGCATCATTTTACAGTTGTGGCAACGGGACAAAATCCACACTGTGGACAGGTGTGCGTTCCTTTCTGCAGACGAGGGCCCATCACTATGGCTCCAAAGATGTGGTCTCGACACCCAGTCCGCTCTTGGAGGGAAAATGGCACCAAGAGACATATAAGGCGTGATACCAAAGCTGGGGTTAATTTTCTCTGCCTTGATTTTGCAGTATTAATTTAGTTTTCTTTACTTCCCTTCCTTTTATTCATTTTTATGTTGGAATAGAGTTGATTAACAATGTTCTGTTAGTTTCAGGCACACAGCAAAGTGATTCAACTAGACACATACCTGTATCTATTCTTTTTCAAATTCTTTTCCTTTGCGGATTATTACAGAATATTGAGCAGAATTCCCTGTGCTCTACAGTAGACCTTTGTTGGTTGCCTATTTTATATGTGTGCATGTCAGTTCCAGTCTCCCAATCTGTCCCTCCTCCCCGACCCTTCCTCCCTGCTGCTGCTGCTGCTGCTGCTAAGTTGCTTCAGTCATGTCCGACTCCTAGCGACCCCATGGACTGCAGACCACCAGGCTCCCCCGTCCATGGGATTTTCCAGGCAAGAGTACTGGACTGGGATGCCATTGCCTTCTCCTTCCTCCCTGGTAACCATAAATTTGTTTTCTAAGTCTGTGAATCTGTTTCCATTTTGCAAGTAAGTTCATTTTTTTTTTTTTAGATTCACCATATAAGCGACATCACATGATATTTGCCATTCTATATCTGACTTTCTTCATTCAGTATGATAATCCCCAGTTCCATCCATGTTGCTGCAAATGGCATTATTTTGTTTTCTTTTTCCCAGGTGAGTAATGTTCCTTTGGAGAAGGAAATGGCAACCCACTCCACTTTCCTGCCTGGAAAATCCCACGGACAGAGGAGCCTGGCGGGCTGCAGTCCAAAGTGTCACAAAGAGTCAGACAAGACTGAAAAGTAACCACACACGTAGTCTTCCTTTGTATACATGCACCGTACCTTCTCTATCCATTCATCTGTTGATGGACGTTGAGTCCCCGCCTTTTAAAATGAACTTTATTTTTAGAGCAATTTCATAGCAGACGTTGTGAAGATGGTCCCTGGACGCCCCTGCACCAGCCCCCGCATCACTGACAGCTTGGGTTTGTAGCGGGCGTCCGTTGCTGTTGGTGAAGCCAGGGGGACCCCATTATGAACTCAACTCCTCTCTTCCGTCAGATTTCCTCAGCTTGTCCCCAGAGCCCTTCTTCTGTAGCCAGGATCCTCTCCTGACCCACCTGACACACGTCTGCTTGGGGTCCTCTCGGCTGCATTTCGCAGACCATATCACACCCTGTCCCACCTAACGGACCTTGACCACCCAGCTGGGCCCGTGTTTTCAGGCTCCTCCGCTGTCAAGTGACTCTTTCACTTCGCTATCAAGTGACTTCCCGGGTGGCTCAGATGGTAAAGTGTCTGCCGGCAAGTTGGGAGACCCAGGTTCCATGCCTGGGTTGGGAAGATCCTCTGCAAAAGGAAATGGCAACCCACTCCAGTACTCCTACCTGGAAAATTCCATGGACGGAGAAGCCTGGTCCATGGGGTTGCAAAGAGTCGGACACTACTGAGCGACTTCACTTAAAATCCACCCTGTAACCTTTATAGGGAATCGCTCTGGCAGCCCACGCATTCCGCCTCCTGGAGGGCAATGTCTCCACCAATTACTTGGGATTCTTATGAACGGGGTGTTGTCTCTTCTCTGCCATCTGTGTACTTGTGAATTCAGTCCCTTATTTATATCAATGTGCACTCAGGCGGCTGCGAGGCGGCCCACTAAGCGCAGGCGGCTGCGAGGCGGCTCACTAAGCGCGGCTGAGAGGAGCTACCCTGTGTCTGAGGTCAGGGGCGGCCAGGAGAAGCCACCTCGAGCCCGAGGCCAGGGGCAGTGACCTTGAGGAGCCACCCCGAGCACGAGGCCAGGGCCGGTGGCTGGGAGGAGCAACCCTAGGAGCGGTGGCTGTGCAGGCACAGGAGGGCTAGAGGAGCTATACCACGTTGAAGGTCAGGAACGGTGGCGGTAAGAAGATGCCCCTCGTCCAAGGTAAGGAGCAGTGGCTGCGCTTTGCTGGAGCAGCGGTGAAGAGATACCCCACGCCAAGGTAAGAGAAACCCAAGTAAGATGGTAGGTGTTGCAAGAGGGCATCAGAGGGCAGACACACTGAAAGCATACTCACAGAAAACTAGTCAGTCTAATCACACTAGGACCACAGCCTCGTCTAACTCAGTGAAACCAAGCCATGCCTGCGGGGCAACCCAAGACGGGCGGGTCATGGTGGAGAGGTCTGACAGAATGTGGTCCACTGGAGAAGGGAATGGCGAACCACTCCAGTATTCTTGCCTTGAGAACACCATGAACAGTATGGAAAGGCAAAATGACAGGATACCAAAAGAGGAACTCCCAGGTCATTAGGTGCCCAATATGCTGTTGGAGATCAGAGGAGAAATAACTACAGAAAGAACGAAGGGATGGAGCCAAAGCAAAAACAATACCCAGCTGTGGATGTGACTGGTGATAGAAGCAAGGTCTGATGCTGTAAAGAGCAATATTGCATAGGAACCTGGAATGTCAGGTCCATGAATCAAGGCAAATTGGAAGCGGTCAAACAAGAGATGGCAAGAGTGAACATCGACATTCTAGGAATCAGCGAACTAAAATGGACTGGCATGGGTGAATTTAACTCAGATGACCATTATATCTACTACTGCGGGCAGGAATCCCTCAGAAGAAATGGAGTAGCCATCATGGTCAACAAAAGAGTCCGAAATGCAGTACTTGGATGCAATCTCAAAAATGACAGAATGATCTCTGTTCATCTCCAAGGCAAACCATTCAATATCACAGTTATCCAAATCTATGCCCCAACAAGTAACGCTGAAGAAACTGAAGTTGAACGGTTTTATGAAGACCTACAAGATCTTTTAGAACTAACACCCAAAAGAGATGTCCTTTTCATTATAGGGGACTGGAATGCAAAAGTAGGAAGTCAAGAAACACCTGGAGTAACAGGCAAATTTGGCCTTGGAATGCGGAATGAAGCAGGGCAAAGACTCATAGAGTTTTGCCAAGAAAATGCACTGGTCATAGCAAACATCCTCTTCCAACAACACAAACGAAGACTCTACACATGGACATCACCAGATGGTCAACACCAAAATCAGATTGATTATATTCTTTGCAGCCAAAGATGGAGAAGCTCTATACAGTCAGCAAAAACAAGACCAGGAGCTGACTGTAGCTCAGATCATGAATTCCTTATTACCAAATTCAGACTTAAATTGAAGAAAGAAGGGAAAACCACTAGACCATTCAGGTATGACGTAAGTCAAATCCCTTATGATTATACAGTGGAAGTGAGAAATAGATTTAAGGGCCTAGATCTGATAGATAGAGTGCCTGATGAACTATGGACTGAGGTTCGTGACATTGTACAGGAGACAGGGATCAAGACCATCCCCATGGAAAAGAAATGCAAAAAAGCAAAATGGTTGTCTGGGGAGGCCTTACTAATAGCTGTGAAAAGAAGAGAGGCGAAAAGCCAAGGAGAAAAGGAAAGATATAAGCATCTGAATGCAGAGTTCCAAAGAAAAGCAAGAAGAGATAAGAAAGCCTTCTTCAGCGATCAATGCAAAGAAATAGAGGAAAAGAACACAATGGGAAAGACTAGAGATCTCTTCAAGAAAATTAGAGATACCAAGGGAACATTTCCTGCAAAGATGGGCTTGATAAAGGACAGAAATGGTCTGGACCTAACAGAAGCAGAAGATATTAAGAAGAGGCAGCAAGAATACATAGAAGAACTGTACAAAAAAGATCTTCATGACCCAGATAGTCATGATGATGTGATCACTAATCTAGAACCAGACATCTTGGAATGCGAAGTCAAGCGGGCCTTAGAAAGCATCACTAAGAACAAAGCTAGTGGAGGTGATGGCATTCCAGTTGAGCTGTTTCAAATCCTGAAAGATGATGCTGTGAAAGTGCTGCACTCAATATGCCAGCAAATTTGGAAAACTCAGCAGTGGCCACAGGACTGGAAAAGGTCAGTTTTCATTCCAATCCCAAAGAAAGGCAATGCCAAAGAATGCTCAAACTACCGCACAATTGCACTCATCTCACATGCTAGTAAAGTAATGCTCAAAATTCTCCAAGCCAGACTTCAGCAATATGTGATCCGTGAACTCCCTGATGTTCAAGCTGGTTTTAGAAAAGGCAGAGGAACCAGAGATCAAATTGCCAACATCCGCTGGATCATGGAAAAAGCAAGAGTGTTCCAGAAAAACATCTATTTCTGCTTTATTGACTGTGCCAAAGCCTTTGACTGTGTGGATCACAATAAACTGTCGAAAATTCTTCCAGAGATGGGAATACCAGACCACCTGACCTGCCTCTTGAGAAACCTGTATGTAGGTCAGGAAGCAACAGTTAGAACTGGACATGGAACAACAGACTGGTTCCAAATAGGAAAAGGATTACGTCAAGGCTGTATATTGTCACCCTGCTTATTTAACTTATATACAGAGTACATCATGAGAAATGCTGGACTGGAAGAAACACAAGCTGGAATCAAGATTTCTGGGAGAAATATCAATAAGCTCAGATATGCAGATGACACCACCCTTATGGCAGAAAGTGAAGAGGAACTAAAGGCCTCTTCTTGACAGTGAAAGAGGAGAGTGACAAAGTTGGCTTAAAGCTCAACATTCAGAAAACGAAGATCATGGCATCTGGTCCCATCACTTCATGGGAAATAGATGGGGAAACAGTAGAAACAGTGTCAGACTTTATCTTTTTGGGCTCCAAAATCACTGCAGATGGTGATTGCATCCATGAAATTAAAAGACGCTTACTCTTTGGAAGAAAAGTTATGGTCAACTTAGATAGTATATTCAAAAGCAGAGACATTACTTTGCCGACTAAGGTCCGTCTAGTCAAGGCTATGGTTTTTCCTGTGGTCATATATGGATGTGAGAGTTGGACTGTGAAGAAGGCTGAGTGCCGAAGAATTGATGCGTTTGAACTGTCATGTTGGAGAGGACTCTTGAGAGTCCCTTGGACTGCAGGGAGATCCAACCAGTACATTCTGAAGGAGATCAACCCTGGAATTTCTTTGGAAGGAATGATGCTAAAGCTGAAACTCCAGTACTTTGGCCACCTGATGCGTAGTGTTGACTCATTGGAAAAGACTCTGATGCTGGGAGGGATTGGGGGCAGGAGGAGAAGGGGAGGACAGAGGATGGCTGGATGGCATCACGGACTCGATGGACGTGAGTCTGGGTGAACTCCAGGAGATGGTGATGGACAGGGAGGCCTGGCGTGCTGCCATTCATGGGGTCGCAAAGAGTCGGACACGACTGAGCGACTGAACTGAGCTAACTGCGCTCAGAAAGATCTGCTTTATGCTTTGGGATATAACCCAATACAACTTCCTTGTCTTGCTCAGATTCTTCCCACTTTATCCGCTGGAAGGTCTTTCACTGGCTCCTGTGTCCCTCTGCTCCAGGCTCATCCTATGTATGTTCTGTCCCCCGTCCTAGAAACAGCCACTTCTCCAAGGAAGCCTGGCTTGGGGTTTTGCTTTGTTTTGTAGAATAATATTAGAAACCAAGGTCTGGGGCTGGGAGTGCTAGCTGCTCCTGCGGGCTCCTCATTTCTAGGTCCTCTCAGCTGGGCAAGCAAGGAAGGCATGTGTGTAGCTGTACCAACAGGCACAGAGGCATGAATCTGGAATTACTTCCCCAGGTAACTCTCCGCTGCTCCACAAAGCTACACGCGAGTGCAGACTGGTATCCCCAGCCTTAATGCATCACCACAGGGATCACCTAACTGTCCCCCGATTACCCACGCACTGCCACTCACCATCCACTCACTCAACTGTTCTGTCCCCGGACGCACGCACGCTGGCATCAGAGCTGCCGTCCTGCCCTCCTGTGGGGAAATGATTTATCCACTAGAGACAGTCCCCTGCATGGCTATCTTCTCCTTATGTTTACAGACTCCAAAGAGCTGAGCCGACTCATTAGAAAAGATCCTGATGCTGGGAAAGATTGATGGCAGGACGATAAGGGGGCAACCAAGGATAAGATGCTTGGATGGCATCACCAACTCAATGGACATGAGTTTAAGCAGATTCCAGGAGTTGGTGAAGGACAGGGAAGCCTGGCGTGCTGCAGTCCATGGGGTCACAAAGAATCAGACATGACTGAGCAACCGAGCAACCACAAACTCCAGACTCCACTGGTTTCCAAGCTGACTTTTCTCAGCACCTTCCTCAGCCCTCAGGGAGCTCACTCCTGGCATGTTTGATACCGTTCAATGACTTTGGTCATATACAGCAATCCTTCCTGGGATTCCCTCGACTTCCTAAACGAGAGCTGAATTTGTCTAGGCTAAAATTCACTCTTCGTGCTAGAAAATTCTACAGGTTTTGAAAAAGGTGTAGTGCCACAGGTCCACCATAAGCAGTTCCACTGCCCCCAAATCCTCAGTGCTTGTCCAGCCACTCCTCCCCAAACCCCCAAACCCCGCTCCCTCTACTGTCTCTGCAGTTTCGCCTTTTCCAGAATTTCATGTGGTTGGAATCATACAGTAGGTCGTCTTTTCAGATTGGCTTCTGGCTTCTTTCCCTTACCAATGTGTACTGACATTTCCTCTGTATCTTTTCCTGGCTGGATAGCTTGTTTCTTTTTATCATTGAATCATATTCATTTATCTGGATGCACCATAGTTTATTTACGCATTCATCTACAGCAGGACATCTTGATTGCTTCCAGATTTTAAACATTGTGAATAAAGCTGCTATAAAACCTTATGTGGGCTGTTTGTGAACATATGCTTTCAAATTACTTGGATTAATGATACTTAAGAACACCAAAGCTGGATCACCGGAAAGACCATGTTTAGCTTTGTAAGAAACCATCACCCTGTCTTCAAAGCGGCTACACCATACGGCTGAACTAATAGATGTGTCCTGGTGCCTGGTTGTTGTCTTAATTTGCAATTGAAAGTGAAAGTTGTTCAGTTGTGTCTGACTCTGTGTGACCCCGTAGACTAAACAGTCCATGGAATTGTCCAGGCCAGAATACTGGGAGTGGGTAGCCGTTTCCTTCTCCAGGGGATCTTCCCAACCCAGGGATCGAACTCAGGTCTCCCACATGGCAGGCAGATTCTTTACCAGCTGAGCCACCAGGGAAGCCCAAGAACACTGAAGTGGGTAGCCTATCCCTTCTCCAGGGGATCTGCCTGACCCAGGAATCGAACCAGGGTCTCCTGCATTGCAGGCGGATTCTTCACCAGCTGAGCCACCAGGGAAGCCCAATTACCTAATGACAAGTGCTGTCCAGCATCTTTTTAGATGCCTACTTGCTATCTTTATGTCTTCTTGGCTGAGATATCCGTCCAGATTTTGCCCATTTAATGAAGTTTTTCTTTTCCTTGTTGAGTTGTAAGAGTTCTTTGCATATTTTGGATACAAGCCTTTTTATCAGATCTGCGTTTTGCAAAGGTTTTGTTTTTCGAGACATTGTCTCTCATGGGAAGACTGCTTTTCAAATGGCATCTGGGGAGTTTGCACTGCTCATGAAGGAGCCCACAAGACATGGGCACAAATGAAGGCGGAGCTTGCATTCTTCTCATGAGAAACTGAGCTGGGCACAGGTGCGTCCCTGGCTCACACAGGCTGCCAGGGCAGGTCACTGCTGTCTCGTTTACGTCAGAACAAGATGGAACTTTGGGACCATTTGTAGTTTGTCTGAAATAGCAACTCGGTGCTATGACTTCATTTTGGTTTTCCTTGGTGGCCTTAATTATGTAAAATAGGTTATCCCAGGGACTTTCCTGGTGGTCCAGTGGCTAAGACTCTGCAGTTCCAGTTCAGGGGGCCTGGGTTTGATCCCAGGTCAGGGAACTGGATCCCACTTGCCACAACTAAGGGTTTGCATGTCGCAACTAAAGATCCCGCATGCCACAGTGAAGATCGAAGACCCTGAGCACTACAACTAAGACCCAGCGTGACCAAATAAATAAACAGCTTCTAAAGTTATCCCCGACGCTCTGTTCTGCTTGCTCGGCCTTCTGCCCCTGGGACCTTCTCCCCCTGTTACCGTGGCTCCCTGAGCACCTGGGACAGAGCCTGGGGCCCAGACAGGGCTCGATCACTGTGTGTTGGATGTTTAAACATGAAAGCGTGAAAGTATACTTTGCTTGGTCCCACAGAGAGGGGAGGTAACATCTGATTCATTTCGAAAGTGTTATTAACACCTTTGGACAAAACTCGGGAGGTTTCGAGCAGCTCTGCCAAGCACTGCAGGCGTCGATTCACCGAGATTTTCTATTTACCTGGAATAATGGTCAAACAACAGGAGCAGTGAAAGACCCAGAATCAACAGCAGCGTTTTCCTTTTACAGTTCATTGTCTCCTAGAGGAGAGGGAGAGAGAAGTCGGTTTTAAACGGAGTTGAAAACTCCTGCCGCCTCCCAATGACGGACTTGTGGACTCGTTCAGACACACTGGGGTGCCAACCCAGGCGTCCGGTCCCAGGATGCTCAGCCCTGGGGAGAGGGCAGGGAGATGGGGACGCCTCTGCTCCACCAGCGTCTCCTGGGGGTGCTGGCCACTCCTCTGGGGACTGAGTACCGTCTTGGAGACCCCTGGGCCTTATCAATGTCCACCTTGGCTTCGCAGAAGACATGTGACAGCCTCTCCGCTCGAGAGCAGTGACAGCAAAACGAGGCGGTGACGAGGATGTAGCCCGCCCCCAAAGTCGACCTTTTCCTCTTTCTCCCCCAGCGATAGTAAGATGCACATTTGCCCCAAGACTATAGCAGGCTAACAGCACATGAGCCTTCTCCAGGCAGAGGCTGGGACGGGGATTACAACCTGAACGAAGGCGTCAGGTGCTAACATGGAGACTTCAGCTCTGGCCAACGCCGGGCCTTATGTCCCGTGTTCTGCGCAGGGTCGCTGTGCGCATGTCTGCAGGGCTATGGGCTATGCAATGAGCAGAGTGGAGACGCTGATACTTCACTGCCAGCAGCCAGCTGGCCAGCACACAGCCTGATCGTGCACAGACCAGGAGAGTAGCCGCGTGTGGCCGTCAAGCACGTGAAATGTGGCTGGTCTGAGCTGGGATGTGCTTCAGGTGCCTGAAACAGACTAGGCCTTAAAGACAAAGGAAAGAGCTGTGTCTCATCAGCAGATTTATAGCAATTACATGGATTTGCTGAGCTAAGCACAAATGTCTGACGGCATGTACTCTACCTATTTCTTTTCATCTCCTACTTTGAAAGCTAGCAAAGGCTGGTCACGTTGTACTCCAGCTGGACACCAGCCAGGCTTCCACTGCCCTACAAGGGGGCACTGCGTCCCCCACCCCTGCCCCCGTGAACCCAAGCGTATTAGCAATGCCACAGGGCAGGTACCACGGCGGGGGAGTCTCCAGCAGAGTGTCTCAGCAACAACACTCCCGAGGCAGGTGACAAGGCAGCTCACTGGCTTGGATGCTTCTCAAGCGTCTCTCTTTGGGCCTCTCTTTGTAGAGTCCCAAGCCAGACACCCAGGTGGGCTCGCGTGGCGTTGAGCCTTCTGTGGGTGGTGATGTCAGCACCCCCTTTGATGATGTAAGCCCCAGAAAGTCGGGGTCACAATGACGTCTCAGCCGCCCAGGGCTCTTCATGGTTGCCGGACGACAGGACTTTGTCCTGCTTGAAAAACTAAAGGGTATTTTTTTTTTAGTATTGGTGTATTTATTTATCTAGTTGTGTCGGGTCTTACTTGTGGCACGCTAGATCTTCGTTGCACCGTGCGGAGTCTTTCTCTGCGGTGCGCGGACTCCTTAGCTGCGTCACACGGGCTCAGTGATTGCAGTGCACCAGCTTAGCTGCTCCAGGGCCAGTGGGATTTTAGCTCCCCAGCCAGGGATCAAACCCACGTCCCCTGCCTCGCAAGGCAGGTTCTGACTGTGGGACCATCAGGGGAGTTTCTTATTCTAAATTCTCTTTTGCATCTCACTTCCTCTGCCATCCCTCCCTGCTCCCTAGAGGCTGACCTTACAGGGAGGAGTTTTAAGTAGTTTGTGCACGGCTGTGACAGAGAAGGGTAGCCCTCCCCTCCTCCATCTCCAGGCCGTGGACGCCCCGAGGAGAGCAAACCCCTTCTTCTGCTTTTCAGCATATTTTTAAGTACATCTTTCTGATTATAGAAATAACACGTTTCAAGTTATAAGATCTGTCAGATGTGTTAAAGCATCTGGGGTGTGGGATGGGGCCGTGCGTGCACACATACGTGAGTGGGCGTGGGTGTGCTTTGACACACGTGCATGTTTGCGTGTACGTACTTGCGTGTCCATGTCTGTCATCGTTTCTGGAGCCGAACATCCATGGCTGTGTCTCGGTGGGAAGGTGACCCCAGCAGGCACGGGGGTGAGGGTGGTGGGGACAGGCTGTGGACGCTCCTCTCTCGGGCTCAAGAATCCAGCCCCTTCCAGCAGCCCTGGAGGGCCCTTCAAGCAGGCATCACCCTAGACAGAGTCACGGGGCCCCAGCGCCAAAGCACCGAGCGCCCTGCTTGTCCCGTGGGGTCATAGACGCCCTGACCCTGGGAGACATGTCAGAGCTGTGCTGTGGCCACAGCCGTCCTCCATGACAGAGCCTGTAACCTTCCAACCAGATCCCGGGGGCTGCCGGTGTGCAGAGAGCACTTCTGTGAAAAAGTGCCTCCCAGCCCGGCCTCCAGGAGTCTGGCTTGTGGACTAGAGGCACCTCCTGAGACTGGGTGCTTCACTCTAACCCTAGAGCCTGGACATAGTAGGTGCTCAATAAAAAACAAAATTCTATCAACACATAAACCGTGTCTGTTCTCTAAAATAGGACTTAGCGTCTGATGCCCCAGTTGGTCCAGCTCAGCCTGCACCCTGACCACCAGCCCGCCTTGTGCCTGGATGCACCAGGGGAATGAGGACCTGTCCATGGAAGCTTAGGACCCTGACCTGCACGTGTGGCTGCCAGGACCACTCAGTGCTCTGAAATCAGAGCACCCAGGCCAGGCTGGGCTGGAAGGTGTGCCGTCCTCTGCCACTTGCATCCAAAGGCTCAGATAGGCCCCAGTGCCACCCACCTCTGTGGCTGGTGGGGCTTCAGGCCAAGACACCAGCCTGTCCCCACTTCCCTTTGAGACTTCAGACCCAGCCAGGCCCCCATCTGGGCGGCAGCCAGAGCCAGCCATCGCCTGCGGAGGACGGGGGCGGCCGCAGCGGCTTTTGGCCGAGTTCCCAGTAAGCAGAGGCCTGTGCAGAGGACGCAGAAGAGCTGGGGCCGGAAGCCACAGCACAGGGAGGTGGATAAAGGCTGCGGGCAGCAGGCAGGCTGGGTGCCTACCCACCGGAGGGCATGGCGCTGCTTCTGCTGAGCCTGGGGCTGGGCCTGGTCTGCGCCCAGGATTTCAACCCCCAGCGCATCGTGCAGAGGAACTATGATGTTTCCAAGGTGGGGCTGCGGTTCGAGCCCTCCCCGGGGGTCTGGATGCTGGGTGGGAGCCGCATGCCCAGGGCCTAGCTCCAGGAGGGAGCAGGCACCAAGAAGTGAGGACGCCCGCACCCACCGCGGCCTCTGCCCTCCAGGTCTCTGGGACCTGGTACTCCATCTCCATGGCCGCAGACAACAGGAAGCGGATAGAGGAGGACGGAGACCTGAGGATCTTCATAGAGAGCATTCAGGTCGTAGAGGACGGTCGTCTCAAGCTCAGTTTCCACTTCATGTGAGTGTCGTCCCCATCCTCCGGAATTGGGGAGCATAGAGGCCCCCGCCCGCCCTGCCCCGCTGCAGTCTCACCCCTGCCCGCATCCATATGGATCGGTGCCTGACCAAGCTGAGGGTGAGGGGGCACTGTATGAGGGGCAGGGGGCACCGGGTGGTGGGCAGCAGAGTGCTGAGGCTGGGGCAGGGGTTCAGGGGACATGCTGAAGGGGCGGGGAGGGGTGAGGGGCGCTGGTCACACGCGATTGGGTAGGGTTGCGCTGTGAGCATCACCCACTGGGCTCCAGGTTGCATGCAGAGTGCACGGACGTGGCCATGGTCTGCGGCAAAACAGGCAAGAACGGGGAATACACCATCAACTGTAAGTGGACCCTTGTCTGACAGCCCCACTCCAGGTGAGCCCCGATTTAGGAGTTTATGGGACCCCCTTACAGCTGACCCCAAAGCAAGAGGGGTGGGCCTGGCCTGTAAAGGGCGGCGGGAGGGCCAGCGGGGGTGCGCACATGGGGAGCTCTAGAGCATCAGGGGCCCCCGCCGGCCCCTGCACCCTCGAGAATCCATGGCGCGGGCCCCAGGGGCTGCAGGCCCTGAGCAGAGCTTCTGCGCAGACCTGGGGGAGAACAGCCTGCGGATCCTGGAGGCCGACTACCAGCGTTACGTCATCTTGCACATGCAGAGCTCCAGGAACGGGACGGCCTCACAAGTGCTGGCGCTCTACGGTACTGCGGCCCGTCCCCGGGGAGATGCGGGGCTGGCCAGGCCACCCCCAAAGCAGCCCGTGGCATCGTGGGGAGGGGGCCCCCCTCGTCCAGGTGCCCCACACCTGCCCCTCCTTCCCCTCGCCTCCCCTCCCCACACGGCCCCAAACTTCTGTCCACAGGACGGTTCCCAGAGCTGAAGTCCAGCTTCCTGGACAGATTCGACAAAGCCTGCAAATCACACGGACTTGGCCCAGAAAAGATCATCCGCTTCAGTAACCAGGGTAGGCGTCAGGGCCTCCAACACCAGCAGCCTGGGCCGGCAAGGCGCTCAAGGGCACGGGGGGTGGGGATGGGAGCCCAGGGCCTGGGGTGGGGCAGGGACCTCAGGCAGTCCCTGTCTGAGAGCCTGACTGTCTTCTCAGATCCCTGTTACGCAAGGTCGAGGTACCCATCCAGGCCTTCCGGTGCGTGAGCTCAGCTGGGGACTGGCCGGGTGGCAGAAGAAGCCGGAGGGACTGTGGGGGTCCCCTCTCCAAGCCCATCCCTCACCCTGCATGCGGGGTTCATCCTGCCCCCCAAACGGGGAGCCTCCTGGGGTGGTGGGGGCTCGGCAAACATGCCTGCTTCCAGGTCTGGGGTGGCTGTAAAGCTGGACTGCAAACCGGGCCCCAAAAAGCGGCAGTTCATCTTCTTGCAGTTCTGGAGCCCACAGGCTGAAATCCAGGTGTGAGCAAGGCTGAGCTCCCTCTGGAGGCTCCAAGGGAGGGTCCCTCCTGCTCTCCCAGTTCCCTGGGCCTGTGGCCGCATTACACAGTCTCAGCTCCTGGTCGCACTGCTCCTCCTCTGGGTCCGTGTCTCTCTCCTTCGGTCTCATTTGAGGACACGTTGTTGGAGCAAGGACCACCGGCCTTCTGCAGGACAACCTCATCTCAAGATCCTCACCCCCATCCCCTCCACAGAGAGCTCTTCCCTAAACAAGATCCCATTCCCAGGTTCCGGACACTGAGATCTGAGGGCAGATGTATTGTTGGGGTTGGGGGGACTGTCCACCACACAAAGGCTCCTTCTCCAGCTGACCTCCCCTCTCAGGATCCAGCCTGGCCCCTGTAAGCTCACCCCCTCTTCCTGCAGGGACTGGCCCGCCAGAGCATCTCTTCTGAGAAGCAGGGGCCTGCAGGCCCCTCTGATGAGGGTCTGCAAGGTTTGGAGGGGAGGGGTCCCCAAGGTCATCAACCAGGCCATGCACCTCTCTACTCCCTTCCCTCTGATACCAGTGACCTCTGCCCTCACCCCACCTCTTGGTGAGTTCACTGGGGGGTCCTGAGCAGCCCACAGTTGCTTCATGGGTTAAAAGTTGACTGTCCACTGGGCATCCACCCGAGAGGCGTTGAGATCATGTCCACACCACGACCTCTGGGCAGCTCTGCCCAGCGTCCCCCAGTTATGACAGCCGCAGGCTCCCTGCAGGCCAGCAGCCGAACAAACTGTGGTCGAGCCTCACACCAGAGACCACGCAGGCGACGGGCCTCCAGGGAGTCAGGTCGAGTGAAAGCAGCCCACCTCCAAGGCTCGGTCTCCCAGTGACAAAACCGCAGCCATCTCAGGGGGCAGCGGCCGGAGGGGCCATAGAGGAGGGCAGGCTCTCACGGGGCCGGAGGCTCTGGGCAGCTGCGGACACGGGTGCCGGGCAGGAAGGACAGAGCATCTGCAAGGGTGGGTGGTACCCACCACCCCAGCATGGGTGGGGACAGCGTGCTGCCCCACGTTCCTGCAGGAGGTCGGCATCAGGAGAGCGGATGAGGGGGACTGGGAGCTCTCTGCATTCGCTCTCACACCGAATCTCCAGTGAATCTCCAGTGCTCGCAAAATAAAAGGTTAAAGAGAGAGAGAGAGTTTGTCCTTCCTACCCAGAAAACGTTACTAGGCTCCTCCCCTCCCCAGGGCCTGGGGCGCTTCCCCCAGCCTTGGCCTCACCGAGGCCCAGCCCTCACCACCCCAAGGGCCCCTGCCCCCAAACCAGGGTTCCCTCCGCCTCCCCAGCCTGCCCTCTGAATAGGGACCAGACTACCCCCGTGTGCTTGCCAACCCCCTACCCGCCTGCAGTGCAGCTCAAGGGGGAGCTGCAAGGCCGGGTCGGGGGGTGGGGCACCCCCCCAGGGTGAGGAGGAGTCAGCACCATCCCTCCCTCTGCAGAGGAGCATAGCCTGCTGCCCTGGAAACCTCGCAGATGGGGGTCAGGGCTGCGTGGAGGACCAGGAAACCCACCCCGCCCAGCACCACTGTCTGTCCAGTCGCTGAGTCAGCTGCCCTGGGAACAGGCCCCAGGCGGAGGGGATAGAGAGCTTTGAGTCCCTTCCTCAGGAGCCAAAGGCAGGACAAGGAGACTCCATCTGGATGGCCTGGAGCCTGGGGCAGCCCACACGCTCACGAGCCCGGCCTCCGGCTCCCTATCTGGAACCCCACTCCAGCCTATTGGACCATGGCAAGGGACACGCAGGAAGCTGCCCACGCGGCTAGGGCCTGCTGGTGTGGAAAGCTGGTGTCTAGGGAGAACTGGGGCAGCCCAGAGGGACGCTTGGGTCGGGGCTCAAGACTCTGGACCACAGGGAAGCAGCATCTGCTCCAGAAGGAGGCTCAGAGGGGAGCTGAGCCCAGAGTAGGGTGTCCCCAAGCTGCTGGCTGTCTGAGCCAGGCTCTGTGTGGGACTGGGGCTGTCCACTGCCCAAAGCAAACCCAGAGACCCCCAGGTGGAAGGAAACAGGTGCAGTGGGCAGCGAAGTTGGAGCCCACAGTCCACGGTCAGAGCACAGGGGTGAATACCCAGAGGAAACTCTAACTTGAAAAGATACACGCACCCCAGCGTTCACTGCCTCACTCTTCACAGCAGCCAACGCACGGAGGCGACCTAAATGCCCACCTGCGGGTGGATGGGTAAACAAGACGCACACACATGCAAGGGGATACCTATTTAGCCATTAAAAAGAATGACATAATGCCATTTGCAGCGAGATGGATGGACCTAGAGATTACCATCCTAAGTGAAGTAAGAAAAAGATAAATGTCATATATCTCTTGTGGAATCTAAAAAAACAAACGAACTTATTTACAAAAGAGAAACAGACTCACAGACATAGAAAACAAACTTGTGGTTACCGAAGGGGAAAGTGGGGCACATAATTTAGCAGTTTGGGATTAAGATAGACACACAACTATGCATGCTGCTGCCCCGCGGCTAAGTCGTGTCCAATTCTCTATGACTCCACGGTCTGTAGTCCACCAGGCTCCTCTGTCCATGGGGAATTCTGGATTGGATTGCCATTTCCTTCTCCAGCAACTATATATAACAGACATGGGTTTGATCCCTGGGTTGGGAAGATCCCCTGGAGGAGGGTGTGGCAACCCACTTCAGCATTCCTGCCTGGAGAATCCCATGGACAGGAGTCTGGTGGGCTACGGTCCATGGGGTCACAAAGAGTCAGGCACGACTGACTTATATTGGCTGCATATATAAGACAGATAGTAACTCGGACCTACTGTATAGCAGAGGAAACTATATTCAACACCTTATAAAAACCTATAATGAAAAAAACTGAAAAATATATATATATATATATATAACTGAATCAGGTTGCTGTCCACCTGAAACACTATAAATACACTATACTGCAATTTTTTAAAAACTAAGTAAGTTAATTGAAGATGGTTCAGTTCAGTCACTCAGTCGTGTCCGACTCTTTGCGACCCCACGGACGGCAGCACACCAGGCTTCCCTGTCCATCACCATCTCCCGGAGCTTGCTCAGATTCATGTCCATTGAATCGGTGATGCCATCCAGCCATCTCATCCTCTGTCGTCTCCTTGAACAGTATGAAGAGGCTTGAGGACAGTAGGTAGAAAAGACACCCGGTTGCCCCAGAGCGCCAGTGGGGTCTTAAACAGGAATGTTCTTCTCAGCGTCCACATTCATTCTACCTGTTAGGACGTGAAAGGTTTTGTTTTCAGGAGAGAAGGACGATGGTAGCCCTGACAGCCCCCCGTCCTGCCCTACGTGGCCCCACCTGAAGGTGCCCATCGCCAAGGCAGCTGGGCCAGAGTCAAGCACCCAGAGCGTTGGAGGGGACGCCAGCGGCAGTTTTGGAGGCTGGGTCCGGCAGGGGCAGGGAGCATTAACATCCTGAGCTTCCTGGACTGGTGAGCAGGGGTCCCCAGGACCCACGCCCACTGAGCCTCGTGAATCACTCCTGGACGGGACTCTGCCAGTCCAGTGCAGGCGTGGGCAGACTCCAGGGTGGAGGCAGCCCCAGGGGCTGGTGGAGTGTGGCAGGTCAGACCGCAGGGCTGGCCGGGGGAGGACAGGAAGGAAGGACGGCTGAGCCCTCCTGCCCAGCCCGGCAAGAGGTACCCAGGCATGCAGCTCTTTCATCCCCGATCCCCCACACCTTTCCTCTCCGGAAGGGAGCAGCCTTCTCTCTTGGCCTCAGGCAGCAGGGGGCAGGAGGAAGGAAGCTCCGGTGGGCTTTGTCCAGACTCGGATCCGGCCCGACGGGGCCTCTGGCTGAGCAGGAGCTGGGTGCAGAGTGCCAGGCCCCCGAGTGGGCGGGTCTGCAGGTACAGAAGGCGCCACAAAGCCCCGAGGCAGGGGAGAGAGGCCAGGAAATAGAGGCCAGCAGCCCCGGGCCACACCTGAGCTCCGGACACCGCCCTGCAGACACGGCTGCTAGAAAGAGGGCTGATTGGAAAGGCCTAGGTTCGATCCCTGGTCAGGAATCTAGACGTCCCATGCCACAACAAAGAGTTCACATGCTCGGAACGAAAGATTCCGCGTGCTGCAACTGAGACCCAGCACAGTCAACAGAGAAATCGTTTTTTCAAAAATGAAGAGGATGGCAGCAACCACAAGCAGGACCCAGAGGCCTGACGTGCACTGAGCTGGAGCTTTGCGGAGAGAAGGGCGTGACACGCACACCGCAGAGAAAGAACCAGAGCATTGTAAGAAACGATGGAAAAGCGAAAACCCAAACTCGATAAAAGGCAACGTTTGGGTTCTAGACACTCGACAGACTCCAGGCAATGCAAGTCAGGCTGAAACTCAAAGGCAGCATCACGCAGGAGACTCTGGCTTTGCTTTTCCTCCGAAATGACAGAGGACGGAGGATGAGAAACCGTCCCTGGGAAGCGCCGATAGGGTAAACAGACCTCGAGCCAGAGTTCTAACCCAGGAAGCGTCCTCCAAGGAACAGAGCCCCGCAATGGAGGCCGCCAGCTCTCGCCCGTCACCCAGGGCCGCAAGCTGGAATCCGGGAGTGAGGCTCCAGAGGCCTCTCTGAAGGCCTTGCTACAAGGCAACAGCGAAAAAACAAACAACCCAGTTTATTTTATTTTTTTTTTAAACAACCCAGTTTAAAATCAGGCTGCAAGTGGGAACAGACACTTCACAACAGGAGGCAGACGAATGGCCAACACGCCCGTGAGAAGGTGCCTGCCGTCGTCACCAGAGAGGTTAGTCCAAGCCAAGGTGTCCTCCAACGTCACACCCACTGGCACAGCTGAAATTAAGGGCTGACTCACCCAGTCTCCACAAGGATGCAAAGTGAGCATTCTGGAGTGTTGTCTTGGGGACACCAACTGGCATATCCACTCTGGGCAAGTTTTCGTAGTTTTCAATAGAAGCATACCTGCTCAGGATCCAGCGAGTCTACTCTTTAAATATTTCATTAACTGTCCAGTCATTCCTTTAATATTGAAGGTTTGTTTAGTATGCAATACTAAATGTTCAGTCTTTGGTCCCCAAATAAACGGAATTGTAAGTCACTAAAGGACTTCCAGATTGAAGGCAGGAGGAGAAGGCGGTTGCAGAGGATGAGATGGCTGGATGGCATCACTGACTCAGTGGACATTAATTTGAGCAAACTCAGGAAGATGGAGAAAGACAGGGAAGCCTGGCATGCTGCGGTCCACGGGCCGCAAAGAGCTGGCCATGACTGCGCAACTGAACAGCAACAGAGGACTTCCACGGGCGAGAGTCAAAAGCCATAAGGAAGCCGAACACCCACCGACAGCAGCATGATCGGAGGAACAGCACGGGAGCGCTGCTTAGCAGTGAGGATGCGCCGACCACAGCTCCGCGTGACGAAGAGTAACGTGGGTGCAGCCACGAACGCTGTCCACGCTGGAAAGGAAGACATAAAATTACCTGTCTGCAGATAACATAATCTTATATGGAGAGACGCCTTAAAGATCCTACCAAAAAACATGTGAGTACTAAGAAAAGAATTCAGCAAACTTGCAGGACACAAAGTCAGCAGATAAAAATCTGCTGTGTTTCTGTACACTGACAATAAACAGAATTTGCCAAGGAAACTTTAACTGTGAAGACAATTCCATTTACAATAGCATCAAGAATGAAATACTTAGAAATAAACTTAACCAAGGAGACAAACACTAGGGCACTGAAAACCACTGCTGAAAGAAATTAAAGATGCAAATAAATGGAAATACATTCTAGGTTTGTGGATTGGAAGACTTAACATCGTGAAGATGTCAGTTACACCCAAGCCATCAACAGTTCATTGCAACCCCTATCAAAATCCTAAAGTTTCTTTTTCTTTTTTTCAGAAATAGAAAAACCCATTTTAAAACTCATATGGATCCTAAGAAATAGAAAAGCCCACTTAAGAATTCTTATGGGATCTCCAGGGATGCCAAGTAGCCAGAACAACCTTGGAAAGCAGGGCAAAGTGGAAGACTCACACTTCCTGATTTCAAAACCTACTACAAAGTTACAGTCATCAAAACAGTGTGGCACTGGCATAAAGACAGATTACGGAGCAATCAGTAGACAGAGGGGTCGGAACTAAACCCTCACTTTTATGGTCAAATGATTTTTGATCAGGGGGCCAAGACCACTCAATAGGGAAAGAACAGTCATTTCAACAAACAGTGTTGGGAGAACTGGATCTCCACACGCAAAAGGATAAAGGTGGACCCTTACCTTACATACATACAAAAGTTACCTCGAAACGGCTCAAATGTAAGAGCTAAACTGTAAAGCTCTTACCATCTCGCCACTTTTAACTGGACGGCTCCGTGACACTAAGCACTTTCACGCTGCTGCACGCTGTGTGCTAAACGTAGGGGAGAGCTTCCTAACTTTGGATCATGCCAAGAGTTCTTGAATATGAAACCAAAAGCACAGACAATAGGAAAAAAAAAACCCTGAACTATGTTAAAAAGGCAACACAGAACTGGAGACAATTTTCGCAAATTCTGTATCTGATAAGAAACTAATATCCGGATACATAAAGGTCTTTTCCAACTCAATAACAGCAACAGCAACAGCAACATTTAAAAATGGGCAAAGGACTTGAATAGACATTTTTCCCAAGAAGACATACAAATGGCCAATAAGTACTTTTTAAAAAAAGGGTCAAGATCAATAATTATTATGGAAATTGAAATCAAAAGTACAATGTGCTATCACTTCATACCCATTAGGGCGGCTGTTATAAAAACAAACGAAACAAGTGTTGATGACAACGTGGAGAAAATGAGAACCCTCATTCGTCAGAGGGAGCGAAAAATAGCGCAGCCACCGCGGGATGCAGTATGGCAGTTTCACAAAGAAACACAAGAGTTTTTATTTGATCCAGCTATTACATATCTGAGTACACACCCAAAATAATGGAAAGCAGGAACCCAAAAAGACATTTGCACACCCAGGTTCATAGCAGCACTAGTCACACCAACCAAAAGGCTGAAACAACCCAAGACAGATACAATACAAACAATCCATAGACAGATAAACAGGTGAACCAATATCGCATATAACACCATTTGTTCATAAAATATTCACAATGGAATATCATTCAGACATAAAAAGTGAGAAATTCTGACACAGGCTTCTTTACCATCTGAGCCACTAGGGCCTGTAAGAGGCCCCTCAGTTCAGTTCAGTTGCTTAGTCATGTTTGACTCGTTGAGACACCATGGACTGCAGCATGCCAGGCTTCCCTGTCCATCACCAACTCCTGAAGTTTACCCAAACTCACGTCCATCGAGTTGGTAATGATATCCCACCATCTCATCCTCTGTCATTCTCTTCTCCTCCTGCCTTTAATCTCTCCCAGCATCAGGGTCTTTTCAAATGAGCATCAGGTGGCCAAAGTATTGGAGTTTCAGCTTCAGCATCACTGCTTCCAATGAACATTCAGGACTGACTTCCTTTCGGACTGACTGGTTGGAATTCCTTGCAGTCCAAGAGGTCCCTAGAGGAGTCAAATCCATCAAGACAAGAGTGCAGATGGCAGGGCCCTGCGGCTGGGGGAAGAGAGAAGAGACAGTTTTTTGTGGGGACAGAGGGTCAGTCTGAGGAGATAAGAAAGTTCTGGGGAGATAAAGTTCTGGAGACGGATGTGGTGATGGTTACACAATGATGTGAGTGTGCCTGATACCCTAGAACTACAACCTTCATCGTAAGGCAATTATCCTCCAATTTAAAAATACATTATACATATTTAAAAAGTGGTTGAGACCGTAAACTCTGTTAGGTATGTCATATCATAATGAAAATTAATTTAATAGTAATGTGGATGAATCTCACATATTCCACACAGAATAACTAGACACAAAAAGATATGCCCTGTGATACTGTTTTTGTGAATTTCAAATACATCTAAAATGAAAATGGAAGTATAAGAGCCATTCCAACAGCCGCACCGGGGGCCCCGGGCAGCCGCACGCACCTTGGTGGCAGGCGTCTCTATGCAAAAGCCAGGTCTTCACTTCCTGGTCTAAGGTCCAATGGGTCAGTGGCTCGGCCACCTGCACGCCTGCCATACTCACACACACACCACTGGAGGACACAGCAAGATCCAAGGCAACCAAAGACTTCTTTCTGGGAGGACGTGAGCAACGCGGACGGACCAGCCCCTCCGGAAACAACCCACTAAGGGGGAGCTGCCTGCAGACACAAGACCAGCCTCACGCACGGGCCGGGGCGAGCGGGCAGCCTGGGGCCAGCACGCAGGGCTGGATGAGACGCATGCGGGACACCTGAGTCCCCGTCCTGCCAACTTGCAAGGTGGAGAGCCGAGGGAGCCCCAGGTTTGGACCTCAGGGCCGCCAGGCTGGGGGGCCTGCAGGGTCACTTGGATGAACACCCGTGGAAGGCCTGCGGCCAGCCGCCGGACAGGCTGGTCTCCTTCTGACCCCCTGCCCAGGCGCAGCTCCCGTGCTGCCACGGAGCCGGCTGTGGTATCAAACAGCTCCCCCCGGGCCGGCATTTCCCGGGCTGCCCGGGCTTCCATGCTGTCTGTGGTGGCTGAGCAAGCTGGGCACTCTTGACATGAATGCCCGCACGTGGCTGAGGTCACCTAGGCCCTGGGACAAAGAGGAAGCTGTCTGCCACGCGGGCAAGGATGCAGGGGTGCCGGGGCCTCAGACAGGTCTGTTTCAGGAGGCGGCCTCCACAAGAGCGTTTGTTCCTGCGGAAAATTCGCATCTCGGGAAGCTGTTGTGACCATGCCAAGGGGCCTGCCCGGGGCCCTGGGCGACGTGACTGTTGTGGAGCTCCGGGCTAAGGAGGGACCCCTCTGGGGGTGGGGGTGCTCTCACCATGGGGCCCCCGTGGAGGAGGCCGCTGAGCACAGACCTGGGCGAGCGGGTATAAGACCCCAGGTCCCGAAGTCAGCTGAGCCCCAAGTTTGATGATGTGACGCAGAGTGGTCAGGAGCTGACGTCCGGAAGCACAGTGGCCTCGTCAGGAGACCTGCCTGACCTGGAAACACAGAGGCGGCCAGCTGAACCCTGGCCACCTGCGGAGAGCATCCTGGGGCCTGGGGAGAACAGGGAGGGCAGCGCCGGAGTAGGGGACTGCGACCGGGACCCGACCTACCACCAGGACTCCGGGCGCGACCTCGCGTGACCCACCAAGCCTCGCCCCACATCCGGGAAAAAAGGCAGGGATGCAGTGAGCCCAGCACCTGCACTCTGGCCCCTCCACGGCCCCTGCGGTGCCAGTGTGCTGGCTCGGGGCCCCCTCACGGCACCGCACTCCACAGGCCCGAGCAGGCTCAGCCCCGATGCCCCACACGTGGCCCATCACTCGGGCTCCCGGGAGTCATCGGCCACTCCCAGCTTTCCCCATCGCTGACCTCTCTAAGCCTCACTCAGGCACGCTGGTCCCCACCAGACTTTGTCGTTCAACCTAAGAGAGGGCCCCAATAGGAGAGCTGCTGGGCTCCCTGTGTTCGCTGGAGTTTGAGGGTTCCCTCCTCACGAGTGGATGTGTCCTTGCCAAGAGGAGGTCACAGCCTAGTGGTGGGCAAGGGACCCTGGAACCACAGCCCCCTCCCCAATAAGCAGAGCCTTCCAGCCCCTGGAGGGCAGCAGAACCTGCCCCCTCCTAGCTCTGCGGGGAGGCCCCAAGCAGGCCATGCTCCAGGGCAGGACCTGTGACCAGAGATGGCATGAGAATCCCAGTTGGCACTGGGCACCTCGACCACGACACCAGCAAGTACTGACCCGTGGTGGCCGCCAAGTTCAAGGAGCAGGGTGAGCAGCACAGAGGGGCAGGGGAGGCAAGCCGGGCTCAGGGGAAGGTGGATCAAGGGTGCTGGCCGACGGCTGGTCAGCTCCAAGGACAGCCAGCTGCCTGCCACCAAGGCCTGGCCACACTGGCCCGAGCTGAGGGATGGGTGGGCCTGGGAGATGGTGTAGCCCCAGGGTGCCAGGGTCCCGCTGGGCCTGGCAGAGCCTGCTGTGTCCTGCGGCCAGGCAACCAGGACCCCCTGGGGTAGGGGGAAGGAGAGTGGATCACCTTGAGAGGTGGAAGGTTGTGCTGAGGCCTCCCCAACTCGCAGAATTGGCCAGTAATCACCGGCTTGCTGGTTTTCTAAACTCTCCCCCAGACACGCAATTGCATCCAACAAGAGCAAGCCAACAAGACATGCTATCAGTCTCGCTGATTTGGTTCAGCGAGGGCCAGAGGAGCGGAGGGGACAGAAAGCAAGCCGTTTCATGGAACCCAGCTCCTCGGCTCCAGCAGTCTTGACCAGGCCAGCCAACGGCCTGGGTTCTCCCCACTGCAGGGGTGCTTTTCGCAGCTGTAGCAAGGGAGGCCAGGGCCCAGCCACCAGCCCCAGATGGGGGTAGTGGGTCGTCTAAAGCGTTCAACTCAGCAGCTTTGTGTGTGCGGCCCCAGGGCCGACAGGACGGCCCCGAGGCAGGCGCAGGGTCTGACGGCTGCCCTTCCTGCCACGCTTCCTGACAGGCCAGGCACCGCTGTCAACCCTGACCCAGGACCATTCCCAGCACCAGGCCCAGCCCCCCACCCCCAGCCGTGGGACCGAGGCAGCACAGGAGAGCTCTGCCTACCACCTGGGGCGGGGTCCTATTCCTCACCTTCTAAGCGTCCAAGTAGGACCTCTAAGGGTCAGGGTGGGTCAACCTGTCCCCCTGGGGCTTCAGTCGGGCTTCTGAAAGAGCTGAGCCCTGCCCCATCCCCCCTCCCTCCTGGGGCCTGGATTAAGGCTGCCCAGGGCTCAGATGGGGTTCCTCCAGGTGGGCCCAGAACCCAGCGTCTCCAGAAAGGGACATGCAGGGGCCAGGGAGGAGTGAGCCCGACCAGCCTGGCTCAGAGACTGGCACCACCTTCACAGTGGCCGAAAGGTAGCGGGATGCGGACAGGGTCACCCTGCCATACCGGGGTGGGGGGCCACTCCTCCCAGAACCCAGTGCTTCCCAGATCCCGGGGTGGATGGGAACAGCTAGGAGTCCAGGCGTTAAAGCCAGGCAGCCTCTGCCCCAGGCCCCCAACAGGCCCTGTGAGGGGAGCGCCAAGGCCCCCACCTCTAAGAGGTCCATCCTGCCCCGGCACCTCCTGGCCCAGAGACGGGCCTCCCCGATGGACGTCTCTGGAGCTCCTGGGACCAGCATCACAGGGGCAGGGAGTCCCACACCCACCTCTCGGGAAGCAGGCCCAGGAGGCAGGAGTCTCAATCCAGAGAGCCCCTGCACCCGCCAGCCCCAGCGCCATTATTTAGAGATCGCACAGGCCGGGAACCTCACAGAAACAAAACCCAGGCAGGCGCCTGCACTATGAACGGAACCGCTGCCATCTGCCCAGTGAATCGCGTTAATTGCACAAAAGCCACACAAGTTTTGCTTCCTCCAGGAAAATCACTCTCCTCTTTAATACTCAGCCTCCACTCCCCACGGCCCCACCAGCCTTCACTGGAATTAGACCACAGCTGCAGCCCAAACCCAGAATAAAACCCTGCTGGAGTGTGTGGCACGTGCTGCCCAAAAGGTCCCGTTCCCCTGGTCTCAGCAGGCGAAGAAGTCGGGGAAGATGCTGTCCACCTCGTCCCGCAGGACCGGGCTGGGGCAGCTCCCATCCGAGCCCCACGGCTCCAGCGGCCCATCCGGGGGCTCCTCCTGGGGGCTAGACTCGGAGTCTCCCAGGAAGCCAGGCTCGAGCCTGTCCAGCGGGCTGTTCCTGGTGGCCACCCGAGAAGGGGCACTGCTGCCTCTGCCCTCCAGGGACCCTGGAAGCAGATGGGACACGTCAGCAGAGCAGACAAGGAACCCAGGGCCCAGGGTGGGCAGGGTAGGGTCAGCGTAGAGGAGATGACAACCCTTCCCCCCGCCAATCTGTCCCACCCCACCAAGAAGCCCCTGCTCATCTTCAGAAGGGCCCCCGACCAGGTGGGTGGACCCACTCCTGCCGGCCCTGCTCGAGACCCCCGGGAAGGCCAGACCGGGGAGGTGCACCCCCTCCACGCCAGGTCTTGCGCACGCTCGACTCACCCCGCATCCACGTGCCTCTATGGGCACGGGTTCTCGGGGGAAAGCTCCAAAGCCGACTTGCAGCCACCAACACCCAGCACTCACACACTCTTACCCGCAGATGCCCACCCACCAACAAGCACACACCTCACCTGCCATCCGCCCCCCCGACCCAGTGGTCCCCAAAAACACTGGCAGAGAAGGGAACAAGAACCCAGACGCAGATACTGGAACCTTGGCGTCACTCAGCAAGCTGGGGCCCATCTCCCCACGGTTCCAGCCGCCTGCCCCCAGCCCTGCCTGAGGACCAACCCAGGCCCCAGGTCGGGGGCAGTAGGGGAGGTGGTCCACTCACCCAGCCACCAGTCGGGACCAGGGGTCAGCAGAAAGGACGCGCCATCTGCCACATCACATCCCGACACAGACCTGGACGGGACGAGAAGGAAGCCCCACCCCAATCGTCCCAGGTGGACCCTGGGCCTTGCACCTTGAGAGGAGGGCATGGGCCCTGAAAGGCAGCTTACTGACAGGCTCCTCCCTCCCGCCGGACCCTGCCCACCCACCCACCCAGCCCGCTGCCAGCTCCTCTCCAGCCCCCCAAGAGCTCTCAGCCCACGCCCCAGCTGGTGGAACTCACAAAACACAAACTCATTTACCATCAGCCAAAACAGACGACAATTAGGGAGACAGGAGTGTTTCCTGACACACACATACACACAGACTACAAAGCCACATGGCAGAGTCTGGCCATCCGGGCAGACAGCGAGGACGGGACGGGCAGAGACCTCCTAGGCAGCGGGTCCAGGCAGCTGGGGGCCAGGGCTGGGGGCGCTGGGAGGAGGCCTTGGCAGCTTGTGCACACGTGGCCGGGCACCTACCTGGAGTCTGGCATCAGGGCCTTGTCGGCCCCCGTAGTGGGGGGCCCCGCCTGGCCCAGGCAGCTCCGAGGCTCCTCACTCACCAGCGGGGAAGGGGGCTGCTGCAAGCGGACTGGCCACAGAGGGGATGGCCTCAGGACCTTGGGGGGTCTCGGGCCTGGGGACTGGGGGACGAGGCTGGGTGACTCTACGAGGGAAGCAAGGAGTGGGTCAGGCAGAGTGACCACCCCCAAAAGACTGCAGCCCCTGCCCATTGCATCCTGCGCAGGGAATGCGTGAGACTTGGGACCAAGGTGCCAACAAGCAACCAGGAGAAGGCAAGAGTCCAGAGGTGAAGCACCCGAGCCTGGGGCCAGCGAGGCTGCCTGCAGGATGTGGCCGCTCAGCCTCAGGCCACACAGGTGGGGCTCAGACCCCAGGACCCTCACGCCCCACCGCCTCCTCTATCTCCAGGACCTCTATCTACCCTGCTGTGTAACCCCTCCACCCCGACGTCCGGTGTGCAGCTCTCGACTTTCCCTGGAGACCCAGGTCTGCTTGGAGAAGAAAACGGTAACCCACTCCAGTATTCTCGTCTGGAGAACCCTACGGACAGAAGAGCCTGGAGGGCTACAGTCCACGGCGTCGTGAGAGTCGGACACGACTCTGCGACTAAACCACCACCAGCTCTCCTGCCCACCCTGACCACAGCAGGACCCCTCCCCGCCTGGGCGAGCACGCACAGTCTCGCCTCCTGCGGCACTCAGGGAGTGGCAGTCACGGTCCGGGGAGCCACCCACAGCCGGGCGTCCAGCACAAGGGGGACACGGTCATCGTGGCGGCCTCATGGGCCTGGCTGGGGATGGCACGAGGGGAGGACGGGGACCCACTCACGCTCACCAGGCAGGGCCGGCGGCCTGTCCAGCACGTCGGCCACTCCCGACAGGGCCTCACCCTCGTCCACACCCGCGGCCTCACAGCTCGGGGGGGCCTGAGGACTGCATGGTGCGCAAAGACAGAAAGAGAGCCTGAGTGGTCCGCACGCACCCCCCCCCCACGGCCCCCAGCCCCACGGGGACACTGACATCACACTGGATGTTCCCACGCCGGCGTCCGGGGCGCCTGCCGGGGCCTGGCTCGCCAGGGCCAGCTGCAGGACATCCGTCTGCCATGCGAGCCACGGCTCCTTGGAGGAAGCGAGAACCTGAGGCGGAGAAAAAGAGCAGAAACGCAACCGAAACCGTCAACCAGAAAACCCGCACGAAAGGCAGGCTGCGGTCGGCCCCTGGCCACCCCGCCTGGGGTCGCAGAGATCCACCCTGAGCACAGACCCTGTGCTCCGGACTCGGGGGAGGGACGCTGAAGTCGGTGCCCCCCCCCAGAGGGGGGGGACTTTTACCCAGGCCAGCTTTGGCACCATGGGCAAAGGCAAACTTAGGTTTCCACCTAAGTGGAAACCGCAGCTCATCCCCCCGGTTCCCAGAGGAGGTGTGATACGCAAATGGAGGTGTGTCTACTGGAAACAGCAGCCCTGGGCGTGCGGGGCGGGGACACAGGGAAGCCAGGCTGCCCGGTGGTCGGAGCTGCCGGGGGACAGAGGGGGACTGGGAGGGGGGAGACGCCCATGGCTCCTCCACAGAGGGTCGACCCGGCGGTCACTGACGACTCACAGCCTGCTGCTTCCAGCCGGGCACCAGGGTGCCTGCCAGCTGGAGGAACTGCACTGCCATCTCTAGGACCGAGGCCATGTCCTCCCGCCGGCCGTCAAACCGGGGCAGCAGACCCCGCAGGTGCTCACAGCTCAAGGAGATCCGCTTCCTGCTTGCAGAGAAGGGACCCCCGACTGTAGGTTTGTCTGGCTTGGCCAGGAGACGAGAGGGCAGCCCCAGGAAGCCTTGAGCCCTTCAGGAACCAGGTCAGAGCACTGCCCTGGCCTCGGGGGCCCTGGACCCCAGCTGCAGGCTTAGCAGGGCATCTGCCACGGACCACCACCAAGCCTAGACCACCACCACTGCCTGGAGCCGGGACCGTCCCAAATGCACAACCTCAAGTGGTCCTGGACTTCACCTCAAAGAAAGGGCTGCACTGGTAGCCCCTGGGAGCCCTCCCAGCACGAGGACTATATCTACCTTGAGAACACGCTACAGGAGGCCCTTACCAAACAGCTGTTTGAAATGAGGCGGCGGGCGCAGGCCTGACCTCCTCGGACCCCCGCCCCCACCACGCGGCCGCCACGACGGCCCCCACCTGCGCTCCCTCTCGCTGAGCACGTTCCGCGGCAGGTGGGAGCCGGCACCCTCCGCCACCGCAGGCACCTTGGTCTGGCCCGAACCCTGGGCAGGGTGGTCCTCGCAGCAGAACTGGATGTTCGATGGGAAAGGACCACTGCCGCGAGAAAAGACACGAGCGCGGGGCTCTGTGACCCCAGAAAACGCCTAGTGCCCAGAGGCGGTGATGAAGGTCTTAGAGGGGGTGGGTTCAGGACAGGGGCCTGGAACACGGCCCTGTAGGTCCTGCTCTTGGCACCCCTCCCACTTCCCCTCCAACCCTCAAGGACCCGGGGGTCAGGGTGGGCCCCAAGCGGGCCCTGCTGGGTGGGGCGAGGACTCAGTTTCATTTCAATTGGAAAGAAGAGCCGGCCCGAACCACCGCCCGCCCCCCACCCCCTCCCCCCCGAGCATCCCTGGGCGAGGGCGTCCAAGATGACCCCCTCCAGAAACCGCTCCCCAGTTCTCACCTGCATCCCCGGGAAACTCGCGGAACCCCAGCGCGGGGCTCAGGAGCCCCGGACGCCATGAGCGCGCGCAGCTGCGGAAGAGAGCCGCAAGGCCCCGGACCCGGCCACTTGCGCCCCGCCCCACGCACGCCGTCCTCCCAGCCCCGCCCCCTCACGTGCGTTCTACCCGCCCCCACGTGCTTCTCGCCCGGAGGGAGCCTGCCCCGCCCCTGCGTGCTCTGTGCCCCCGCTACCCAGCTGCCCCACTTCTGTGCCCCTTCCTGCCGTGAGGGCCCTCTGCTGGAGAAATTGCCAGAAAGGCACGGCTGGGTTAGTGCCCAAGGTGGACAGTCCTCCCCCACCACTTCCGGCTGGGCAGCCAAGCTTCCCACTGGAGTGGGGGGTCTCCTCTCACCTGCCTACCGCAGGCACCCCCAGGTGCCAGTCCCGAACTGGGGTGCTCCCCTGAAGGATCTCACAACTGAGGGTGGGGGGCAGGGGGCAAGGGGCAAGGACTGAGGGTAGAGGGAGGGGCTGGACGGGGTCCATCAGGGTGAGGACCAAACTGGGCAAAGCTTCCCAGGGAAGGAGCCCAGGTGGGTTCCTGGGCTGGCACGTGGGTCTGGTGGGCAGGGAGGACCGCCTCTGTGGCAGGAAGCATTGGTCTTACCTGAGAGCGGAGGAGGGAACTACAGGGCCAGGGGGATTAGAGGAAGGTTTTAGGATCCTTGTGGGCCCCCGTGGGGGCAGGGATGAGAGGCTGGGGGAGCTACATGCAAGAGGAGCCGGGAGGCTGGTCAGCAGAGATCGCGGGACTTTGGCTGGTTAAGGATGGGCAGAGAGCCTTCACCCGCCTCTGAGGGCCTGCAGGTCCAGGGTTCACAGGTGCCCCTACCCCAAATCTCATCCTTGTCCAGGGGGGTTCTGCCTAAGCCAGTGCCACCACCGACCTAGGAGCCAGGGGCATCCCCACACCTCCCATGCCTGCCTCTGATCCCACCCACCCTCTCTGCCCTCCCTAGCTTCCGGCTTGCTGGAATGCTGGCTGGCCTTCCTGCCCCTTCCACCCAGGCTGTGGCCCACCCGCCTGCCCTCCACCTGCCCTCTGGCTTTCCTGCCCTGACAGGGGCCTTGGCTCAGGCCTCGCTGCACGGAGCCACTGTCTCTAGCAGGTTGGTGTGGGCAAACCTCCCTTTGCCCACTCCTGACACGCAAGTGTGAGTGGCTGGGTCTCCAGGCCTGTGCTCCTCTCGCTGGGTCTCCGGGGGCCGGGCCAGTGCTGGGCGTGCAGCCCACCAAGTCCGGTGGAGGAATGATAGAAGAAGGGAGGGAGGGAGGGGAAAGTGGAGACGCCGCCTCTTTCAAGGAGGCGGACCTGTAGCAGGAGAAGAGGATACTAAGTCCTTATTTCAGTCGGGAGGACATCAGAGCTCATGCTGAAGGGGGCTGCTGGGGGTGTGCGGGGCCCTTCCTGGGGGAGCCCACGGTCGGGGAGACCTCATCTCCCAGGAGGGGAAGCAGAAGGGAGCTGGGCAGGTGTCCCTGCGGTGGCTGGAGTCCACCCCAGTGCTCGTCCTGGGACAGGGCCAGGGGCCAGAGCAGAGCCTCTGCCCCAGGAAAGCGAGAAACCTGTCTGCAACTGAGGAGGGGCTGGGGGCTGCAGGAGGGCGTCCTCAGGCGGGACTGTGGACCGTGGGGACACCTGGAGATGGCTGAAATGTGGCCCTGGGAGGTCCTGAGAGGTCCTGAGAGCTGATGGCTTGGGCCTGTCTCTCCAGCCCTGCTCAGCTCCACGGCCTGAAGGCAGCACAGAGGAGGGGCCGGCCAGCACAGGCCAGGCCACAGGTCAGACGGTGGAGGACAGGCGGGGGCTGTGACCCAGGGCCTGCGGTGTCGAACCATGCAGGAGAGGAGGGGGGAGCCCCGAGGCCAGGGCCTGGGACAAAGAGGGCGCTGGGCAGGGGACCCAAGTCACAGTCGAGGGCTATGCTAAGAAGATGGGTGGGCCTGACGTCAAGTCTGGGAGCAGGGAGACCTGGTCGCGCTCAGCCCACAGCCTGGCTTCTGGGCTGAGCCCAAGAAAGGCTGGGGATGGTCAGTTCTGCTAGCACCTAGGGCCTGGCGTTTATGGGAGGTGTAAGGAGAAGCCAGGCTCCATGCTCTGGGAGGGTTCCCGGTGCCCAAGGAAGGGTGGTGCTGGAGTGGACCCCGCAGAGAATATTGGCTATGAGTGTGCAGGGACCCCTGAGGGAGTGCTGGGGCAAGTGGGCTCCCTGCTCCCGGCTGGGGAGGGATGGACCGGCCAGTGTTTGGGGGCTTGGCTCCTCCATGGCAGAGCGAAGCCGTGTTTTGTTTCCCTTGATGTCAGGAATGTTACCAGACTTGTCTGTTTCCCATCACTGACAAAGCAGGCCAGTCATCTCGTTGACCAACCAGCAGGGCACCTCCAAGGGGTCTGTAAGATGGACACACACTGCCGTGAGTCCTGCTGAGGCGGGGCAGGGGTGGGTGGGACCACTCAGGAGGGAGCAGGGAAAGCCCCCAGGGTGCAAGACTGCTGGTAAGCCGGCTGGGGGTGCACGCTGCCCTCCGGAGGACTTTGGGGTGATCCATGCCTTCACCAAGTGCCCCCTCCGGGAGAAGCATGGTGTTAAGCTTGCCATCTCCTGGGAGTAAACAGAGATGGGGTCTCAGGAGCAACGCAAGCATCAGGACCACAAAGTACCTGCCATGCGCCCTCCCAGTCAGCAGGTCCAGCCCTGCCCTGGCAGCCCCTGCCCTGACCGCCCCAGGGTGGGGAGTGGGTTGGTGCCCGGGGTCTTGAGAAGAGCTGCCCGGGTGGTGCTGGCTCAGTGGCCCCTGCCCCATCTGGCGCCCCAGCCCCTCGCCCTCTTTTCAGAGGCCGCTCTCTTGCTCCTCTGTCTGTCTTTGCTTCTCCTGTCTTTGCTTCTCTCTGTCTTCTTTCTGTCTTTGCCATGCTCCTGGCTCACTGAGGGTCAGGACAGACCAGGGGCTGTACCTGCAGGACTCTGCATGGGGTTGGGGAGAACCCTGAGCCAGGATGTCCGTGTTAGCCTGTGGCGGGTGTCACCAGTCAATCCCTTTGCTTCCTGAGCCTTTTCCCTTGGGTGGTAGAGCTGCAGCAGGGTGCGGCCCGGCCTCTCTGCCTGTTTGCAAGATGCTCGGGGTGGGGCTGGGGCTCACAGCGGAGGCCCCGGTGGGGTGGGTGGCAGGGGGCACTCACTCCTGCCTCCAGCTCTCTGACCTCCCTTCCCTCTCCAGGACCAGGGGCCTCCCAGGGGTGAGGCTGATGCGGATGGACACACGGGGTCTGTGTGCCGGTGCCCCGGTAGGAGTGACCGGTGCTGTGGGGGGTGGGGGAGCGGGGGGCGAGTGGCACAGGAGAGTTGGGGGCGGGTCAGATGCTGACCGGCCGCCCCTCCCACCCCAGAGGCGGGCAGGGCCAGCAGCGCAGGCACCCTCACCCATGAAGCGCGCAGAGGCCTCCAGCCCCCTGGGAGCGCCTCCACTGTGGAACCCTGCCCCCAGAGGGGTGGTGGTCTTTGGGGTTTGGGGGTTTTATTTTTGAGCATTTGAAGAGTCTGTGCCGCGGGTCTCAGGCTTACGCGGGACCTGGGAGGCTGGTCTGCAGGTGGGACGCAAAGGGACCACCTCCCCGTCCCTCGCGCGGTTCCCAGCGTGGCCGGCAGGGGGCGCGCCCGCACCGGCGCCGAAACCATCCCTGGAACAGGATTTTTTTTCTTTTTTTTTTTTCCCACCCCCACCGAAATCAGAGAAGTGTTTCAGGGCACAGCGCTGGGAGGGGGGTGGAGGGGAAGAAGTCTCCCGTCGCTCCCGGTGTGTCCCTTGCCTCTCAGTCGCAGCTGCCGCCAGCCCAATGCCGCTTCCTGACGGGGTGCACAGTCCAGGGGATGTCTACAGAGGGGCGCAAGGCGGGGGCCACACCAACAGGACCTTCGTGTTTGACGACGGCCAGTGCGCCCCCAGGTACGGTCTGCCGGGCCCCCCACCCCCATAAGAAGGGACCCTGGATGGAGTTCATGCCACCCTCCCAGGACCCCTCATCCTCAAAATTCCCACTTCCCTAGGCTGCCTGCCCCCCACCCCCATCTTTCCCCCCCCCGCCCCCATCCTTTCCCCCCACCACCGTGAGCTTACGTCCCCACTGAGCCTGGGGAGCGCGGGGGAGAGGGCTGCCCCTCGAGGCCGGGTGGCAGCATGCTGGGCACTTACACTCAGATCACTAGCAGGTGCCCAGACTGCTGTCTGTCTGTCTGCACCCTTGATGGAAGGTGGCCACAGTGTGACCAGGCTTACATACATCTCCCAGGCACCGGGAGGCGCAGACCCTGCAGGCAGGAAGCTCGGATGCCCTCTGTGCCAGAGGGGCCAGGCACTGTGCTGGCCTCCCAGCCCCCTCTCTGCTCTGGCCTGGGGAGGAGCCTGTGGGACGGCCTAGCCAGGGCCAGCGAGGCTCTGGGAGGGAGTGGGGTTCCCCCGCTTCCCAGGGGCAGCTCCTCCTAGGAAGAGCCCTGTGTGGGGCGTGGGGTGTGGGGTGCAGGCGGGCTGTCAGATGAAGGGCAGGGGTGCTGGGTCTGGTCCCGTGGTGCTCGCCGGCCGGTTACTTCTGTGTCCACGTGTGAGGAGAGGGCCGACTAGCAAGGCCTTCCAGGTGGCCGGGAGGTGACCTTCCCAGTATGTCCACAGTGCTACGTGGCTCCTGGTGACCAGCACCACGGGCACAGCGCAGGCAGGGGCCCCGGAAGGGCAGAGCAGTGACCATCCCAAGGGGGTTCGACCAGGGCCCTGTCCTGGGGCCTCCCCCCACCCCACCAGCCCCCAGAGGGTTGGCACACACAGACACTCCTCACCCTCGGCCAGGAGCCAGACTCCAGGTCAGGCACAGCCACTGCCCAGTGCGAGCCTCCCCAGATCGGCAGCACCCCGGCCTCTGGGTCCCACTTGGTCCACCGTTCTAAGGCCAGAGAAGAGGTGGACACCTGGTTCAAGGCCAAGCGCTGTGGCCATTTCCTGTGGGACTCAGTTTCGCCGCTTGTCAAGTAAGGAATGGAGCAGATGATCTTGAAGGGAGGGCCATGTGTGCTGAGTGACCAGGGTCGGGAGGGGAGGCTTCTGGCCGCATGTTCAGGGTCAGGGTGGTCCCTTGGCAGGGACGGCACCAGCCTGGCACCTGTGGGTTCCTGGGGGCATAGCCTGGGGCAGGTGTTCTGAGAGCAGGCTGCCCAGTAGTGTCCTTGGGAAGCAAAATTAACTCCATAAAGTAGGCACAGTCTGGACCCCCGCTGGGTCGCTCCGAGGGTCAACCAGGTAACATCCATCAGGCGCAGAGTAGGTGACCCCGAGAGGGGGTCTTGCACCATCACGGTCTGGCTGCCCCTCTGCCCGTCTCCCTGCTCGGAAGGGTGTCACCCATCTTCCTGGTGACCCATGTCCCGATCCTCCTGCTGTACTGGACAGCCTGCCCCAGACGGAGTAGGGGGCTCTGTATCCTGAGGTCTAGGCTGGGTGGGCTCAATCCCCCGGATGCCTCCATCTCCCCCCAGACAGTGCCTTCCCCGTGGCCGGAGCTGCCTCTGTCCCTGCAGGATTTCCAGTCGTGCTGCAGGCGTCTGGGGTGGCTGCCAGGGCCAAGGGCACGTCAGGCAGGCCAGGTGGGAGCCCCCCAGGAAGGTCAGGAAGGGTGAGGAGGAAATCTGGCTGGGTTGCGGTGGGGCCTGTGGCCAAGGCCAGCAGCTCAGGGAGACGGGCTTCAGGTCCAAGAGGAGGTGGGGGAGGGTGCAGGTGGGGGGGGGGGCCTTCCACCCCCATCTGACCCCCAGCCCTGCCTGGTCCCCTGGCTGCCCCCAGGCTGTGAGGCCTGGTATGGGGAGTCCCAGGAGGACTCCAGGCCGCAGGAGTCTTGGCCCTGGTGCCTGGTTCCCTGTCTGAACCCTGGGGCCTCCCCTCTGTGCCCAGGGGTCCCTTACCCTGGCTGTCCCCCATGGTCACTGGGCACTGTCCTTCAGGCCCTGCTCCGTCCCCAGATCCTAACATCTCTGCCCTGCAGGTGGGAGAGGGCGTGGCTGGGGCACCCCCAGCTGCCCCAGAGCTGACTGGTGCCCCCTCTTGCCAGTGGCCTTAGGGCGCTGCTTGCGTCTAGGTGCCAGTCTCTGTGTGTGCCACCCGTGTCCTTATGCTCAGCTCTACCCACCGTCCATGTGGGTGTCCCAGCCTGTCTAAGAGTCTGACTAACCCTGAGTTACCCTGGCACGGCAGGGGTCAAGCATTGTTAGCACAACTTCCCCTCTCCTTGGAGGGTTTCCTGACTGAACTGCCCCCCTCCACACGGGGCCAACATGGGACCCTCTGGGCCCTGATGCAGAGGGCACGGATCCAGGGCTGGCATTCTGCCAGGGTCCATGTCTGGCTGGACGTCCGGGCCAGCCCTCCAGGCCCATATTAGGGAGCCTTGCCTGCAGGGCAGCAGGAAGTGGCCGAGATTCTGTGGGAAAAGGTTCACAAGGCTGAGGTCCAACCCAGCCCTGTCCAGCCAGAGAGCCGGATTCCTGGTGTAGGGGCTGGAGGGAACTCGGGGGTCTGCCTTTGGCCACAGCTCGGGTGGGCAGAGGTGAGTGAGAAGGGGTTTGGGGGCGGTGCCTGCACAGGACTCTGCTTGTGTCCAGGTACGGGTCTGCGGGTGTCATCTTGTCCTCATGCCTGGCTCTGACCACTGTCCACGTGGGTGTCCCGGCCTGTCTGATGGGTGTCCCAGCCTGTCTGAAAGTGAAAGTCACACAGTCATGTCCAACTCTTTGTGAGCCCATGGACTATACACTCCCTGGAATTGTCTAGGCCAAAACACAAGTGGGTAGCCTTTCCCTTCTCCAGGGCATCTTCCCGACCCAGGAATCGAACCAGGGTCTCCTGCATTGCAGGCGGATTCTTTACCAACTGAGCTACCGGGGATGCCTGTCTGAGAGTCTGACTAACCCTGAGTTACTGTGCGCGCCGGGAGTCCAGCCTTGTTAGCACAACTTGCCCTCTTCTCAGAAGGTCTCGTGACTGAGCTGTGACCTCTCCCCTGAGGTTTCTCGTTCCATCTCCACGGCCGTGGGGCTTCGCCGGCCGTTCCCGGGTGCGTGGAGTCTCTGGGTGGAGCCTGCAGACAGTGCGGCCCAGGAGCAGCGCCTGATGGCATGGGTGTTTTTAAAGGAGTCGTGGGGACTTTCCCAGGCTGTGTGCTCTGGTGGGCCCGCCGCATTTGCCAAAACCTCTTCCTCCTGTGGAGCCGGGAGATGGGCTGGTCTGGCCTGTACCAGCTGCTGGCAAGTTCAAACTTGAGATGGAAGGCCCGCTCCAGACTACGGTGCCTGAAAAGGCCTGTCCCAGGAGGTTTGCTCTGTGCTTTGGACTTCCCACGGAGGGGTGTGTTCCCCGGTCCCTCCTTCAGTCTCTGGCTGTGGTCAGCTTGTCTTTCATGGGCGGTGAGGCCTGGAAGCCACCCTGCGGTGCCAGCCTTGCGGGCCTGGATGCTGCCCGCACGTTGACAATGACGTGACCAGGAGCCCCTCTCCTGCCTCCACCCCGGGACAGGCCCCGCCTGGGCCTTGAGCCGCCTTCACAGAGACCTGGATTCTGGGCCAGAGGCCACTGCTGGACGCCTCTTGGCAGGTGTCTGATCTTGGGAAGAGCTCAGAGTCTCAAACCAGAGGAAGAGGCCCCGGGTGCCAGGTGAATGCAGAATTTAACCCCGTCTGGCAGACATGGGAGCCCCTAGGGTGTGGGGAGGGGGAGCCCCGATACGTTGGCAGGTTGGAGGAGGGGGGCAAGGAAGCCAGCAGAGATCAGATTCTCAGGGACTCAGGGCTCTAAGGAGAGGCCCCTGTGGGTATGAGGTGTCCCTTGTGGGCAGGGTGTCCCCATCTGGGCCCCAGCCCCCAGATGAGGCCCGGGCACCCCTGCAGGCCGTGCCAGCCATGGGGCCTAGGGCTCAGCAGGAATACAGTGGTGCCTCCTGCAGCCATGGGGACGGGGCAGGCAGGGCAGCTTTCCGCCTCCAGGTGGACCCTGGCCACTCAGCCCAGGCCTCTGTGGTGCCCCCAACATCCACCCCCACCAGCAGCCATCCTACGTCCAGCCAGGGGCTGGGCAGTCAGTTGGTGAGTGCTGGGCCTGCGACCTGGATGTGCACACACTGCCTGGCACCGAGGGGCCTGGACACGCTGCGACCACTCGGAGGACTTGCAGGAGGGCCCTCCCCAGAGGCAGGCCCCAGTCCAAGTGGGCGGCCAAGCGGGGTGAGTGCTGCAGTCCCCGTGGTTTCTGCTTCCCAGTGTCCTGGGGTTGGGCCCAAGGCTTGGGGAAGGCCAGGGAGCAGGGAGGTGATGGACACGCCCGAGGCCCTGTGTCCACAGGGATGCCAGGCCCCTCCTCCTGTCCCCTGGGCTTGCTTGGCGCACGGGAGAAGCTGCTAGGAGGAGTCTCTTTGGTGGCTCCAGAGCTTGAACTCGGCTCAACAATGCGTTCTGAGCTTTCAACTTTGGATTCTGATGCCCCTCGGAGTGGCTGGTGAGCAGCCATCGTCAGCGTTAACTCGAAGCCACCTCCCCTAGTGAGAGGGTGGATATTTCCCGGAGGCCGCCCCCTCCCCCCACAACCACCACTACCTGCTGGGCAGCTTGAGCAGCTCTGGCTTTTTAATTACAGGACAGAGGAAGCACTTAGCTTTTCTGTCGCGGTCAGCAGAGAGTGGCGGCGGCTTTCTGCTTTCCTGGGCACCGAGCCCAGCGCTCAGCTGCCCTCCACCCCCCTGGCGGTGCTGCAGGGTCTGAGGACTTTCCTGGGTGCTGGGCAGTGTGAACGCGTGTGGGTACACACACCTGTGTGTGTCCGTGTGGACGCGTGTGGGTACACACACTTGTGTGTGCGTGTGCACATTGTGTGTTCACCTGCACATCTGCGTGCGCACACCGGTCCATGCACACCTGTGCACAGGCACACATCCGCCCCCTCTGTTGGTCATGGCTCGCCAGTGTTGAAGGATGCATCTTAGAAGAAGGACCACATCCTCGAGCCAGTGGGGCATCCGTCAGTCACTGGGTCGACTTGAGCATTCCAAGCCGTCTGGACTCCTGCCTAGAGGAGCCTGGCTGGGAGGGACATTGTCCCAGGAGGTCGTATGCCCCTCCTCCCCAGAGACCCACCCGGGGCTGCAGCTCCCGCCCAGTGACATGTAGGGGAGGCAGGTGGCCCCCAGTTCTTCTCATGTCCAATAACTTGCGTCCCGCTCAGTGTGTCTCCTGGTGCAGCACCAAGGATGAGGCGTGGGCCTGAATCCCCACCCCCGCCCCAGCTCCCTGGAACTGTCCGCATGTGGTAAGGACGGCTTACACACCTGGTGTGAGCCAGGCCTGCAGAGAAAGCCTGTCTCCCTGGGGTTCTCTTGGAGTGGATTGTGTTCACAGGGCGGTATGTCCTCCGTCGCAATCGTCCGGGCTGCCCACAGTGTCGTCGTGAGGCGGGTGGGGGCCCAGTGTCCCCAGTGTGGGTGAAGGTCCCGGGCGGAGGCTTGGAGTTGGAGAGGCCCCCGGCCCTGTTACGATGCTCGCTGGTCTGTCTCCTGGTGACCAGGGGGGCAGGAAGCCCATCACGCATGTGGCGCTGGACTCCTGTGCCCCTCCTGAGTGGCCGGCTCCCCGTCCTTGGCCTCCTCTTGCCCATCTGTCTCCTGGGTGACTTCCGGGCACCCGTGCGCTGACCTGATCTCTGTCGCTGCTCTTCCCTGTCATCCGTTCTTTAAACGGCAGGGTCTTGTTCCCACGTGGAAGCATTTGTGTGCCTGTTCAGCTAAACGATAGGCCTTCTCCGCCGCAGACATCTCTGCTCTGTGTCCTCTTCCGGCCTCCTCGGTTTGGGGCTGAAAAGTGGGTTTTTTCTTTTAGCTGATGGCTGGCCGGATGGCATCGCCCCTGAGGGTCTCTGGGCTCCGGGGCTGGGCCCGCCTGGATAGCTGAGTTCCTTCACTTCTCTGCGTCTCCGTTTTCCCATCAGCAAAATGAGGGGATGCCGACCCCACCACCCAGAATGCTGCGAGCATCCCACAAGTGGCCCTCGTTCCAACCCCAGGCCCAAGTTGCCGCTTCCCTCCCAAGATCGCCTGCCTCTCATCCTGAATTCCCCACCTCTGTGTCCTCTCTCGTGCCAAGCTTGAGCCAGTCCCTCTGCTGAGGCTATAAATTAGCCCTGATAGCTGGCAAGGCCCACCCCTTCTCTGTTTTTCTCTCACACCTGTCCTGGCCGGTCTTGCATATTTAGTCTTCAGTGTAAATCTTGGAAATGGTTTGTCAGACTCGAAATGGCTGTGTGCTGATTGACTTTGCCCCCTCGTCTGGGGAAGGGACTGTCGAGGGCTGGGAGCGCGAGCTCCTCCTGCCGTTAGACGGTGCCGGGGAACGGTGGGTGGCCTCCCCGAGCGACCCTGTAGGCTCAGGGAGAATGGGGCAGGAGCTCCCTCTCGTGATGCTGCGGCCACCTCGTTGCTCCTGCCCTCGCTTCATACATTCGGTGCTCTCTGGTTTGGCGGCCTCATTAGAAGCTCTCATTTGTTCTGATAGGTTTCAGGTGACTTTTGGGGTTTTGAGCCAAATGGGGATGCTGCTGCTGACAACAGAAAGAGCCCCCATCTCCCTCCTCCCACACCTCCCTTCATCTCGGTGGGCACCCAGGAGACCCATTGGGACTGTTGCAGCGGACAGACTTGGGGTCCCCCCGGAGCAGGAATGCCCCCAGGATTCCACTGTTGGTTTTGCTAATCAAATTAAGAACATTTCCCTCTATATCTAATTTTACTAACGGATTTGGGGTCTTAACAGATCCTTAACAGATCTATATTTGCTCACAAAATCATATAGATTTTCTCCTTTAATTCCTTGGCGTTGTGAAGTACATCACACTCAGGTAAATCCTCCTGGATGCTGGTGGTGTGGTGGTGTGTAGTGCACTCCTGGATTCCGCTTACTGACAGTTTACTTAGGATTTTTGCACTTAGAGCCTTCAGGGAGGTCCCCTCGTATGTATCAATACCCTGGTGGTGTCTGCACCTGACTTTGGTGATGGGATTAGGTCCGCTTAGGAAAATGAACAAAGTCACTTCTGTTTCTTTCTGTGCTTTGGCATGGTTTGGCGGTGTCAAACTTAGGCAACCACCAGGGCCTGGTGCCTTTGGTGGGAGAAGGAGGTTTCTGACCGCTTTACCCTCCTCAGTCATGCTTAACTCCTTGACCACTGGGCTGGGGGCAGGGGGCAGGATTTGGGAGGGGAGAGAAGTGGAAGTCCTGCCCCTCAGAGGGATGACCCTTGGCCACCTGTGGGTAGCGTGTGCGTGCCAAGCCACTTCAGCTGTGTCTGACTCTTTGTGACCCCATGGACTGTAGCCCTCCAGGCTCCTCTGTGCATGGGATTCTCCAGGCAAGAATACTGGAGTGGGGTGCCACACCCTACTCCAAGGGATCTTCCCAGCCTGGGGATCAAACCTGCGTCTCCTGTATCTCCTGCATTGGCGGGCGGGTTCTTTACCACTAGTATCACCTGCAAAGCCCTGGTGGTAAACAGCAGGGCTCTGCCTCAGGGGCGCCTGGCCTCCCCACCCCCGCCTCCTGGGCCTCTTCCTAGGCTGTGTGAGCCAGATGTCCTCAGCGAGAGACGGGAAGTCCTGGCTGCAGGCGGGATTCCGAGGACTCCTCGCTAGGCAGTGCAGTCACAGTGCCTGGCACGCGGCGTGCGTGCAGTGCTGTGGCCCAGGCTGTCTGTCCCCTGCGGCCAGAGGGTCAGGGTGCCCAAACTCATGTGCCCCAAACTGGGAGGTGACTTCCTGCTGTGTGTGTGCTGGGAGGTGACTTCCTGCTGTGTGTGTGCTGGGAGTGGGCTTCCTATCGCCTTGGCCTCCCTGGTCAGCATCCCAAAAGGCCCCCAAAGGGGCCTCCTGGTGAACTGCGGAGATGCAGACGGGGAGCTGGCCGTTCCAGGAACCTGATGCTTGGGGTCAGGGCCTTTGTCCACTGGAACTTGGCCAAACAACTGGCTCAGCAGCCCCAAATTAAAACCTGAAATGGATTACACACACTGACCACCTCAAACTTGCTGTCTCATTCCATCTCAACCATCGCTTCATAACGGTAGAGGCTTCAGAATATTTGTTTATGAAAGAAGAAACTGAGGCTCAGAGGGGTCAGGTGACCTCCCTGGGGCCACTCACCATGGACTAAAGGGGCAGGACTGAGCGCTGCTCAGTCATCAGGACCCTGGGCAGCTTCCTGGGCCTGGTAGGTTCATGTCGAGGGGACTTGAGAGTCCCCCAAGGCCTTGTCTGGGAGGAGGGTGCTCTGTCCTGGCTCCGGGGGGCGGGGGGCAGTGAGTCCTGCGATGAAGTTCCGTGTCTTGTCCTGAGGGCAGTTGAGGGCCAGGGAGATGGATGCTTTCTTTAGGCCACGGAAGCCCTGCGTTCTTCCGTGTGGCCATCAGATAGAAAAGATACTGGGTGTGGTTTGGGGATCCTAGACTTCCTCCCTGGGTCCTCCGCCCCTTGGTCACTCCACGAGGAGGAGAGGAAGGGGATGACGAGGAGGCACAGGGGGACCGCTCTTTCCCCACCTGGACTATCCCAGCTGTGGGGAGTGGGCAGGCATGGGCGGGGACAGGACCCCCAAGTCCCACATGCCCAGAAGCTCTCAGTGACACAAGCCTTTGGGCCAAGAGACAGGCCTTGAGCAGGCCCCTGGACACGGGGAGCAGCTGCCTGGCCATGTCCCTCCTACAAGGGGCACCGTTCCAGGAGCCCCGGGGCCTGGCCATTGGCCAGCACAACAATCACTCAGGTTCGTGTGGGCTTTCGGCTCCGCTGGGGCAACAAGGCAGGACACCACGAGGCCTGCGGGGCGTCTGCTTCCCAGTGCGTGCTCCCTCCAGACTCCTATGTCCTGGTTGCACCACGAGGGAGGAGGGGCCACATTCCCGGTCACCTCCGGAGACCACACGGTGGGGCGGCAACCTGGCCTTCTGACTCCTGGCACAATTTCCCCCCACCCTCCACCTCACCATGTTCTCCTGAAGCAGAGACCCTGCTGTGTCCAGGTCTCAAGGCCAGGACACGAGAGAAAACCCAAAACAGGTCAAAGTGGAGAAGGGGTCAAAGGCAGCCATGCCCGGGGAGCTCTGGTGTTCTGCCGTCGAAAGAGGCGGTCGGCAAGAAAGGGGCAAAAGCAAGAAAACACAACCCCAACCTCCCGCCACGTTTCTCCCCCGCCTGCCTGCGCCTCCCCACGGCCCCAGCTTATGACTAAGGAAAAACATGCAGCCACGCTGATGCGATTAGGAAAATGTTGTTTTACAAACACTGCCAGATCCTCGGGGTTGACCCCGTGACCCAGAGAACAGCGCACAGGCATGTTGGGCCCACAAGGCCACTCGCAGCCTGGGCCTGGGACGGCCCTTGAGCAGCTCCCAAAGCTGTGGGATGAGGGGCTGACGCCTGCCTGCCACTTGTCCAGGCGTTGGGACGCGTGGGCTAGGTGTTCAGTGGGGGCCCAGGGAATGCGCCTGCCCTTCCGGCCTTGAGGAGGGAGAGGAGGGGACCACAGTGCCTGCCGCCCCCCCACCCCCGCTCCCCCGCAGCGTGGAACTCGTGCTCCAGGTGAGTGTCCTGGCCTCCCAGCCTCTCGCACAGCTTGTCTATGAGTTTTCAGTTTGGGAATGAATGTGGTCAGCAGAGCCCTGCACCTGCCCAGGAGCAGAGCCAGGCTCCTCCCTCCATCTCCTGCCCCTTGGCAGGGACAGGCCTCACAGGGCAGAGAACCCCCCCACCCCATGCCCTCCAGCTGCTCTGCCATCGCGGGAGTGCCTCTGAAGGCCCCAAGAGGCCCATTCATGGGTCCACCACCGAAGGGTCCCAGCTGATATACTGCCCCCCCACCCAGGGGGTCTCGGCTCTTAGAAGAGCAGAGTGAGGGCTCACCTCAGCCGGTGGAGGCTGCAGGGAGAGAATTCCACCTCCCTGCGAGGGCGCTGAGGGCACCACCAAGGGTGGCCTGGGGCTGGGCTCACCTGGCAGGAGCTGGGGGTCTGCCCTAGCCTCCCACCTGCACTGGTGGCTGCGCCTCCCCTGCCTGCCTGCACCATGGAGGTAAGGCTCCCCAGGGCACTCAGTTAATGCTATGCAGCTGCGCTGTTGTGTCCAGCACCCACTGGGTGATGACGGGGCGCGGGGGCTGGCAAGCAAGCCTCTGTGTGGTGGGCAGAGAGGTCCTGATGAGGCTGTCGCCCCAGGAGGCTGGGAACTGGGAGCCTTGGTGCTTGAGGGTGACCGCAGCCAAAACTCACCTGGATGTGGGGTGGGGGTGGGAAGGGGTAGGTGCCCCAGGAGACAAATGTTTGGGCCCCAGAAGGCTGCAGACCACCGAGGGCCCTCCCAGTTTACCTGGTCTGATCCCATTCCTCTGCTCTGTCCTGCCAGGTGGGGACAGGGGCTTCTGGCCACAGAGTCCTGGCGATACTGGGCAAAGGGCAGCTGGGGGCCCAGAGGGATCCTGCGGTCCCCACTGCCGCCACCTCCCAGGTTCTGATCCCATCTGAGCCGCTTGGCCCCATGGAGGCCGCAGACAAGGGCCTTTTCTAAAGCCTCCTTGTCACACACACCCCCACCCCCGGCCGGAGCCCAGCAGCCTGAGGGTCTGGAAGTAGGGGAGATGAGTGTTCTGGATCCTGAGGAAGGCTGAGTAGGCAGTCTATGTGGGGGTTGCTGGGAGGGCTTCCGTGGCCCTGGTGGGAAGCCAGGGGTGGGGTGAGTGCCCGCCCCTGATGTGGGCAGTGGCGAACCTCCCCCACACCCTGGAGGTGCTTTGCAGTGGGCTTCACAGCCCTACAGGGGCGGGGGGTGCAGTGGCTCGGGCTGCGCTGCGCGGCCAGGCGCGTGGGGATGGGGGGAGCTGCGCGGGCAGGGCGGGCCGGGGGAGGCGGGGCCGTGTGGGCCAGGAGGGCCGGGGGCGCTGGGCGCGGGAGGGCGCGGGCGCGGGCTGAGGGGGCGCTGGCGTGTGCCCGCAGGCAGCCCGGCGCCGAGGACGGCGGCCGCGGGGACGGCGCGCGCCTGGACACCGCCGGCCTCAAGATGAGCGACCTGGACTCGGAGGTGCTGCCCTTGCCGCCGCGGTACCGCTTCCGGGACCTGCTGCTAGGCGACCAGTCCTTCCAGAACGACGACAGGTAGGGCGGGCGGGGGGTAGGGTCGGCGCAAGGAGCTGTCCACGGTGCTGAAGGCCGCGGGTGCGCCAGCGACCCGCGCCCTTCAACTTTCCCGGGCTTCCCGGACCGGAGAAGTTTGGGTTGAGGGGATGGGGTAGGTGGGAAGCATCTTCCAGGGAGGGTCCTGGAAGGTGGGACGGGATGCTCTGTGCTGGGCAGTCGCCCCAGAGACCGATTCTCAGGCTGCCCTCCTCGGGTCTGCCCACAGGCCCCCAGCCCCGCTAGCAGCTCTGCTGACTTTGGGCACAAGCCAGGGCCGGAAGCGCTCCGTGTTGCAGCCCCGCGGGCTGGCTGAAGACTGGCGTCCTCCAGACGCTGGCTCTGGTCATTTATTATTAATCGGGGGATATGTCCTTCAAGCTCGTGTCGTGGTCACTTACCGAGTTTGACAACATACCCTAGCCTCAGATTATCCTGGGGCGGGGTTGGGGGGAGGTAGCAAAAAGCAAAATAAACGAGTCTTCCGGCAAAGGACCAGCAAAATGAGCCCTTGGAAATAATTCATGTGCTGAGGGGGCTGGCAGGAAGCTGGGAGAAATGTTGCTTTTCTCTGCCTTTTCCCCAAATAGCTGTCTCAGTAAACACCCAGCACTTTAGCTCTGTCAGCCTCAAGGGAGGTGCTTCTATGCCTACAGGGACTCACCCTGGAGCCTGAGGGACTTTGGACGGAACTGCTTCCGTTGTAGTGTGTTGGGGGCGGTGGCTGGTATCTGTGGGTCTCCTTCCCCACCCAGCCCTGAACCGGGCTTGTGAATCTGCAGTGTTCCCCTCGCGGTGCAGTGATTCGAGTTAGCTCACAAAGTCCATGAGGTTGAAAATCGTCAGGACAGAGATGGGGCTTTCAGAATAATCCACTGCTGAAACTGCAGCTGGGAGAGAAATCAGGCTTGTGAATGAGGCCAGGACATAAGGACTATGCATGAGGCTTGTGGAAAATGAGTTTGAAGTCTGCTCTGCCTGCTGGCAGCAGAACACCCTTCCAGACCTCAGATGGCGTTCGCTTGCGTTCCCTGGGTAGAATCAGGAGGAGAGCTGGAACCCAAGGACTTCACCCACTTAGACCAGTGGATGTGAGCCTAGCGGAGGGGCTTCTTAAGGCCATGTAGTTTTGTCTTGTCAGACTGAGTGCAGAGGTAATAGGTAAATCCACCAGGGAACACATGCCCAGGTGAAGAGTTCACTTAGCTCCTGCGTGGGCAGAGGCGGAGGAGGGCAGGGCTGGGGGCTTCCCTAAGCTGAAAGCAAGCTCAGCACCTTCCTGAGTCAGCACCAGCCCCTCCCTGCCTGCTCCACTGGGACTGTTATTTCTCTAAAACAGCAGCCCCGGAGGTTCTTTCCATGTTGGGCAGGAAACAGCATCCATCTCCTGAGTGGGCCTGGGGCCTCCGAATGCTCCAGAAATGCCAGTGACTGCAGCTGACGTAATTGCAGTGACGCATCCCTTGGATTTCAGGAGTGGATGGCAGGTCCTCACCTTCAGCCGAGGGTGGCTTGTGTCTGCCTGGAGGAAACTGTCCCCGTCCCCTGGGACCTGGGAGGCTGGCACTGAAACCCCCACTGTGTTCTGGACCCTACGACTTGGGGTTTTTTAATCATGATAAAATACACAAAACCTACAGTATAGAGTGAAGTTTGGTAACTACATTATCACCGCTATGTACTTCCAGAGCATTCCATCACCCCAGGGGGAACCTGGTCCCCATGAGCAGCCCCACCCCCTGACTCCTGGCAAAACCCCAGTCTCCGTTCTCCTTGGCCTTGTTTTCAGGGTAAAAGCCTCCTGTGCACTGGGCCCAGGGACCTCCTGCTTGTGTGCATATGGTGTTTGGAGACCCGTTGTGTGTGCACATATATACACACGTGTGTGTGTGTGTTGTGAATCCTGCAGAGGAAAGACCCCTGTGGTCGGCATGGAGACCTTGCACTCGTGTCTGCAGGGCTGGCTGGCCCTGGGGGGTGTCACCAAGAAAGAGCGGGAGCATGGCCTCTGCCAGGCTGTTGGGGGAAGGGCCCCTTTCCCACCCACAGAGGAGCACAGGGCCTGGTGCAGTTGGCCGGCCCTTGGAACAGCCAGGGGGCCACAGGAGGGGCAGGGGCTGCTGGTTTGCACAAGGTGATTCTGCCCCTGTTCCTCGTGGGGGCTGGAGGGGGGTCTTTGAGGCATGGTGCTGTCCTCACCGAGTATCAGACTTGAGAGGAAGGGGCGTGAGTCAGTGGGGGGACTGGAAAGGGCCAGTCCTCTGAGCAGGCAGCTCAGGGAGCCCCCTCCCCAAGGAGTTTCTCTCAAACCTTTGCCCAAAGGCAGCCACGGGTCTTGCCTCTCATGAACCCCTCGTGCTCACAGGTCTCATGGAGGCAGGCAGTGCTGGAAACCAGCTTGGGGTTCGTGGGGGGTCCTGAGATCGCCTGAGCCCCCATCTTGAAGACCACGTGTGTGGAGACCCCTCCCCTCCCTCAGCTCCTTCTCCTCCTCAGTGCCCGTGGCCCCCACCCCCATCACTGGTCCCAGAGTGGAGGACCTGACCTGCGGGGGCCCTGCAGGTGTGTGGAGAGGTGGTAAGGTGGGTCCTGGGCGGGGGAGGAGGGAGGCCAAGAAGGCCAGCCTGTCTGTCCAGCTGGGCCAGGTGCACTCAGCGGGTGCTGGGGGGCTCAGGCGGGCATCCATGTGCCCCAGGAACAGCCCCCTGGGGCACACGGTGGGCCTAGGACAGGCTCCTGGGGCTGCAGGAGGAGGGTGAAGGCTGCAGGTGAGTCAGCACTGCCGGGGAGAGGGGGCTGCGTCGTGGGTCTGGGGAGGTGAGCCGTGCCCTCTCGGCACCACGAGGCGGGGCTCCCTGCCACCCCCGCTGCGTGCCCCTGGGTCTTCTGCTGCCTGGCTCCTCTCCAGGCCCCGCTCACTCGGCCCGGGGCAGCCTCTGCGGGCTGAGCGGGGGTGCTGCTGCCCGACTCCTGGCAGGCTGTGAGTGGGTGGGCAGGACTGTGGGCTTCCTGTTCTCCAGGGAAATAAAGCCACAGCCGTGAGTCACCAGAGCCTTACACGCTGCGGCCTTGGCGGGGAGGAGGGGCTCGGCCCACGTGGGCGAAAGAGCCGCACCCCCGCGGCCCCCAGCCTCTCCTGGTGGGGAGGGGCAACCAAGGAGGTGAGCAGAGCCAGGACTGGCGCGCCTTCCAGGGGCAGCCAGGTTCCCAGGAGACCCTCTTCACGGCCTCTAAGCCAGATCTCGGGGCTCCTGGGGAGCAGGGCTCTGGGCAGAAGGGCACCTGGACCCTCCAAGGCCTGGGGCTTGGGGCTCCCTGTCCTGTCCCGGGACAGCTCACTGCACCTTCATCCCAGGGGCCAAGGGGCATCTCCAGGGCCCCTCCCCACCTGCAGCGGCCCCTCCCGAGCACCTGGGGTGCCTGATCCTGGGGGCCGGACTTGGGGGTCTAAGGGCCTCCTGCGCGGCTCAGGGCCTGCAGGCCTGGCCAGGTGGCGAGCCTTCCCAGCCCTCCCACCCCCGCCCCTGTCCCTCCTCCTCAGAGGGCTAACGACAGCCTGGCCTGGAAAAGGAAACAGTACGGAGATTGGAGAAGCGCTTTTCAGATGGGGCTTTGGCCACTGGCCGCGTTCCTCCCTGTCCTGGTCTGTAACATGGACTCAAGGCACCAGCGCCCTCCCCCAGCTCGGGGAGATGCCCTGTAGCGGGCAGGGGCCCATCTATGCCCTGCAGTGCAGGAAGCAGGGCTGTCACACTGCAGGCTCATCTCCAACAAGCGGCAGAATCCTCAAAGGGCTGGGGTGGGCAGAACCGCAGCCGAGCTGGGGTGGCCTGGAGGGCTCCTGGCCTGCGTGCCGTCGCCAGCTGCCTGTCCAGCCAGGACCTGGCCTGGCCGGGCATCTAGTGGGGGACGGGCAGGGGGTGTGCACCTCTCCCAGGCGGGTGCCGGCCTCCTGCAAGGAGGTGAGGAGGCCGGGCCTCAAGGGGTCAGAGCACTGCCCGGAAGGGCCGGTCCTGTGTTTCCCTAAGCTCCTCCAACAATAGCCTGACCGCCCCTGTGAGGTTGAGCAACACCCTATTGTTTCACACAAGCCAAAGCGTGGGAGAGGCAGGCCCGCCCTGTGGGGAGCCTGGGGGAGACCTGCGGATCGACCACCGCCCTGCCCTGCAGGGGCCACCGTTGGCAGCTGTGGCCCCCAGGCTGGCTGCAGGGAGGGGCAGGTGGGGCTCAGAGTTGGGGTCTCTGCAGGAGCAGCGCCCCCTCTGCCCCTCCCCTTCAGCTGAGCAGAAGTGGATCCGCAGCCCTGGGCTCCAGGGGGGCTGAGGGGCAAAGCCAGGCCCCTCCGGTAGAGGAAAAGCCTGCCAGGCCTCCGTGTGCTAAGTTGCTTCAGTCGTGTCTGACTCTGCGACCCCATAGACTGTAGCCCGCCAGGCTCCTCTGTCCATGGGATTCTCCAGGCAAGAATACTGGAGTGGGTTGCCATTTCCTTCTCTAGGGCATCTTCCTAACCCAGGAATCAAACCCGCATCTCTTAACGTCTCCTGCATTGGCAGGTGGGTTCTTTGCCACTAGCGTCATCTAGGAAGCCCTGTGCAGGGGAGTCAAGGTGGGGACGGGGTTCTCAAGGAGCAGCCTGCCCTTCGAGCCCTCACCTGCAGTTGCTGAAACAGCAGTCTCCAGTGGGGCTGCAGGCTGCTGCGAGCCGGGCATGACCGGGGTAGGGGTGGGGGAGTTTTAGAAGCAGCCTTGGGTGCTGAAGTGCAGGAGGGGCACCTTCGCCTGCACCATTCGGCTCTGCCTGGGTCTGCCCCCCGCCCCGTGTCCTGATCACCGCCACGCGTGTCCCGTCCTCCACTCCCACCTCCCCATCGTACCTCCACCATCCTGACTGCTTCCCGACTCGGACTCAGCCCCAGCCTCAGAGAGGAACAGCCCGCCCTCTGGCCCGCGGCTTTCCTCGGGAGGGAGCTCTGCCGGGTGCTCTGCTTCTCCAGGGTGCCCCAGCCCCTCCTTGGCTCTCTGAGACCCTCCAGGACCGTTAGCTGGGAGTCTGGGCTGGGCCAGCTGTGGCTCCCCAAAGTCACGCAGCTAATTTCTGCATGGGCAGCTTTGGGAGGGGTTGGGGCACCGTCACCTGTCCTTCAGGGGTACTCTGGGGACCCTGGGGTAGCCCCTGCCTTGAGGGCCTGGACAGGACCCCACTAGACCCCAGGTTCCTCAGGAGAGATGCAAGGGCTGGGCTTTGACAGGGGATCCGGCGAAGCCGAGGGCTGCCTACCCCAGGCTCTCCCCTCGCCCCAGATCCACGAGGTCCACCTGGGGTTCCAGGGGTCCTGGAGCCTGGAAGGCCCCTAAGACCCTTCCAAGTGGGCCTGTGTCAGAGCCTGAGCCTTTCTGGGAGGGGCATTTCCTGGGGATGGGTGCCTAGGGCAGCGCAGGGATTCGGGGACAGGCCCTGTGTTTAGGACAGCAGATGGTGGACTCTGCCCAGGAGGCCAGGGGTGCGAGGCCCAGGGAGTCGGAGATGGGCACAGGCTGCCCCCCTGCCCAGCGCCAGGAGCTAATTCAACTCGGTGTTCTGAGGGAGCACCCAGGTCCAGAGAGGAGGTGTGACACCCCCACCCAGTGGCTCCCTGGAGAGGGTGGGGGTGGGGTGGCCTGGGGGCAGCAGGATTGAGGGGGTGCTGTGCTTAGTCGCTCAGTTATATCCAACTCTTTGTGACCCCATGGACTGTAGCCCGCCAGGCTCCTCTGTCCATGGGGATTCTCCAGGCAAGAAAATTGGAGTCGGTTGCCATTCCCTTCTCCAGGGGATCTTCCCAACCCAGGGTTTGAACCTGGGTCTCCTGAGTTGCAGGTGGATTCTTTACCATCTGAGTCATCAGGGAAGCCCATTCAGAGGGAAGGGACACCATTCTCCGCTGGCTCCTGCAGGGCCCAGGACCTTCCTGAGGACCCGAGAGGGCAAGCACTTGTAGGGGTCCCACTGCCTAGGGGCAGGGGCTGTTCAGGGAGGAGGTGGGGGCCATGGGGGATGATGTTGACCTCTGAGCATCCTGTGACCTGCCTGTGCAGCCTCTAGCCCCTGGGGTGGAGGACTGGAGGGGTCACAGAGAGGAAGGGGAGGAGGGAGTCACTGCTGGGCCTGACCCTGGGTGAGGACCAGAGCCTGGGGCCCACAGCCCCCCTGGGCCTGAGCCTTGCACGAGGAGGGTGCTGTCATCATGCAGGGTGACCACCTCCATGCTGGCCAGGCTGAAGCAGGCTGGCTCTGGAGCAGACCCAGCCACCCAGGGCCCCAGGGCTCTCCCTGCTCGGGGCTGAGCTCAGGCTCCTGGGGTTAAACTCCCCGAGCCTTCCTTTCGCTCAGCTGTGATTAGGACGGAGTAAGGTGGGATCCCGGCCCCGCCCTGGCCTTCCCCTTCCCTGCCCTGGCCAGGGCCCTGTGTCCATCTCAGACCCAAAGGCCTCGGAAGACACGGCTGGCCTGGGAAATGGCTGTGACCCAGGCTAGTGGGGACAGGCAGGCTGGGGGTCCCCTGCCACCTTCAGCTCCATGTGGAACAGGACTGGTGGGTGCTAGTGGAGACACGTCCCGCACCCCAGAGTGTAGATCGAAAGCCAAAACCCCACCTTCCCACCACAGCCCCTCCCCAGGCCAGAGCAGCCCTGGGTGTTCAGGCCCAAGGCCTGACCCGCTCCCTGCGTAAGTTCGTCACCCCTGGGGCGCTGCTCCAGCTCCCTGGACAGCTGCCGCCCTCACAGTAGCCTCTCCAGCGGGGCCCCAACACTCCGAACTTCCCCCCATGCCCAGGCCTGAAATGCCTGTGCCCACTCAGGTCTTTCCCACCCGAGGCCAAGGGTCCTTCCACCGTGAACAGAACAGTGGTGAGGGCGCTGGGCGCATGGAGCTGGGAGCTGACCCTGGACACCACCAGGCTGCTCCGCGACATCCCTGTCTCTCTGGGACTCACTTTTCCTCTGCGTGATTAGGTCCAGGACAGGCCCGGGAGGTGCCGGGTCCTGACTGGGTCTGTGTGCTGTGTCCCAAGGCAGTGTCCTGATTTTTCTAGCATTTTCCAGGTCTGGGGCTCATTTGCTTGCATATCCCCTGCTCCCCTGGAGGACTAAGGCCAGGTCTGATTCTGTGCCCCATTGTCACCTGGGGTCCGCGCCAGGGAGCAGGGTCCTGGGAGGTGGACAGAGGGGCAGCTGGGGCTCCCAGGGACAGGTCACGCTTCCCTGCTACCCCAACTCCCTCCCTGTAGGTGGGGGTGGGGAGCTTGGGTCACCCCCAGACCTGGGAGGCCAGGAGTGGGCAGGATAGGCAGTGACGAGATGGAGGAGAAAGGAACAAGGCGGGGGTGTGGTCATCTCACCCAGCCGTGGGCGCTGACGGCGTTCAGCAGGGCTCCTGGACCTGGGTCTCCACTTCTAATTAAGACGGGCCCGCTCTCAGTAATCCGGGATTAGGAGAACATCAGTGAAGATGTCAGCAGTTCTGCAATGAGGCGGGGCCTGGCCCCCCCTTGCCCACACCCCAGGGATCCTGGGGGAGATTCTTGAGATGGCAAATCAGGTGTCCCCAGGAGCCTTGTCCACATCCCACCCTCTGGCCTTGCACATCCCAGAGCATCCCTTTGCCTCTAAGCATGCATCCTGGGGACCTGTGTGCACAGCTCAAAATTAAACTCCTGCCAATTAGTGCAAAACAGGACACAGATGCCCAGTGAGAGGACAGCCAGCATCCTCCAGGGTCTCGGAAACCATGATCGGTTTCGGTCTCAAACTGCAGTTTATCAGACTCCTGATATGCTGCCCACCGTGTGCCACTGCCATGCACTCAGAGTAAAAAAGGGAGGTGGGAGTGCCCAGGCTGTGGCTCAGGCAGCTCCAGCTGAGTGACAAGCAGCCCCACCCAGGCACCTCACCAGCGGATGGTTACTGCTCACAGTTCTGCAGCTGGAAGTCTGAGATCAGATGCCAACCTGGGGAGGCGGGGAGGGGGTTCCTGATGGGGCCTCTTCCTGTTGTGCAGATACCGTCCTGCCTGTCCTCAGGAGAGACAGAGAGTGAGCAAGTTCTCTCATGAGGGCGCTAACCCCATCTCGGGGCCCCACCCTCAGGACCTCATCTATTAATAACTCTCATCACCTCTGAATGCCATCACTCTGGGGGTTGGGGCTTCAGTGTGAGTTTCTGGGGGGGACACACACACATTCCATCCACAACAGGCTTGTGTAACAAAGTGGACACTGTGAAAGAGATGGCTGGTACCCTCTCCAGGGGTTAAGGTGTGCCTCGATCTCAAATTCCTTAAGCCCTGGGGCATCCCAGGATCCCTGGAGGGAAAGCCTGCTTCTCTCACCTCCCCCACACCTACAAGGTGCAGGCCCCTGGTGAGTAGAGGCTGATCCTGCAGGAAAAAGGCCAGCTCAAGGTCTCCAGCTGCGAGAAGGAATCTCAGGAGGGGGCCTGCAGTGCTTTGAATGATGTCCCCCAACTTCATGTCCACTGGCACCTGGGAATGTGACCTTATTTGGAAATAGGGTCTTTGTGGTGTAATTAAGGTAAAGATCTTGAGATGGGATGATTTCAGATTTAGGGTGGGCCCTACATCCACTGACTGGTGTCCTTATAAGAAGAGACACACACACACAGGAGAAGCTATGTGAGAACAGAGCAGAGACAGGTGATGGCCACAAGCCAGAGCCACCTGGGGTCTCCAGGAGTTACAGGAGGCAGGAAGCGCTCTCCCCTGGAGCGTCTGGAGGGAGCATGGCGCCGTGACACCTTGATTTCAGCCCAGTGATGCTGACTTTTGACCTCTGGGCTCCAGGACTGTGTGAGAACAAATTTCTGTGTTAAGTCAGTCATTCGTGGTCCCTTGTTCCAGCTGCCTCAAGATACACACACACCAGGGAATCTCAGTAATTTGGGGGACAGTGAATGTCAGGGAGAAGTCACCTCGTTTTCCTCTAGGACAGAAAAGTACCAGCTGCTGAGCAGTCTGGGGAAGCCTCTCCCACCCCCACCCCCCAGCCCAGTGGCCAGGCCAGTCCCCAGGCCACTGTTAGGAAGGGAGACTCTCTTGAGAAGCACAGATCTCATGTGGCATTTATGGGCATCTCCCGAGACCAGGGCTTCCCCGGTGGCTCAGACAGTAAAGAATCTGCCTGCAATGCAGGAGAGGCAGGTTCGATCCTTGGGTTGGAAAGATCCTCTGGAGAAGGGAATGGCCACCCACTCCAGTATTCTTGCCTGGAGAGTCCCGTGGATAGAGGACCTAGTAGGCTACAGTCCATGAGGTCACAAAGAGTCAGATACGACTGAATGACGAACTCTTCACTTTAACTTCTGAGACCCACGTTTGGGCTGGAGAGGGCAGCAGGAGAGGAGGCATCTTCCCTGAGAAGCCAGGGACCCCCACGTGGTGCCTGTGAGTGATCAGAGGGCTTGTGGGCAGGGGAGAAGGCTCCCAGCTCTGGGTCTGCAGCCACGGCAGAGTCCAGGGAGGGGCAGCACATACCTGGCTTGGGGAGGACATTGCCCTGGTGGCCCCAACCTGACCTTCACAGCTGATCTGCTCCATCCAGGAATATTGTGTCGCGGAATATTGTGTTGCATCTGGTTATTAGGGCTCGCTAACTCCTTTTAATCCAGAATGGCCCCCACCAGGTATGCCTGCCCAGGTCCCCACCCTAGTCCCCAAGCCCATGAGGATGGTGAGATGTCTCCTTATTTGGAAGTAGGATCTTTACACATAATTACAAGAGCCATTAGGGTCATTAAGGTGGGCCCTAATCCAACATGATTAGTGTCTTTTTTAGTGTTTATTTTTGTTTATTTGGCTGAGCTGGGTCTTAGTTGTGGCACACAGGATCTTCTGTTTTCTTGCAGCATACGGGATATTTAGTTGCAGCATATGGGGTCTAGTTCCCTGACCAGGTACTGAACCCAGGGCCCCTGCATTGGGAGTTCAGAGTCTTAGCCACTGGACCACCAGAGAAGGTCCAACTGATGTCCTTTTTAAGAAGGGAAATTTGGAGACAGACCTGGAAAGATCCTCCCTCATGGCCCCAGAAGAAGCAGGCCCTGCTAACAACTTGATCTCGGCCTCCAGAACTGGGAGAGAACGGATTTCTGTTGTTCACGCCATCCAGACTGTGCCACACAGCCCTAGGAGGCTCATGTTATGGCTCAGTCGCTCACTGGCTCTTTGTGACGCAGCACATCAGGCTTCCCTGTCCTTCACTGTCTCCCAGAGTTTGCTCAAATTCACGTCTAGTGAGTTGGTGATGCCATCCAACCATCTCATCCTCTGTCGCCCCCTTCTCTCCTTTTCCTTCAATCTTTCCCAGCATCAGGGTCTTTTCCAATGAGTCAGCTCTTCGCATCAGGTGGCCAGAGTATTGGAGCTTCACCATTAGTCTTTCCAATGAATAGTCAGTGTTGATTTCCTTTAGGATTGACTGGTTTGCTCTCCTTGCTGTCTAAGGGACTCTCAAGAGTCTTCTCCAGCACCACAATTTGAAAGCATCAATTCTTTGGCCCTCAGCCTTCTGTATGGTCCAACTCACACATCCATACATGACTTCTGGAAAAACCATAGCTTTCACTATACAGACCTTTGTCAGGAAAGCTATGTCTCTGCTTTTTAATACGCTGTCTAGGTTTGTCATAGCTTTCCTTCCAACGAGCATGCGTCTTTTAATTTCATGGCTGCAGTCACTGTCCATAGTGATTTTGGAGCCCCCCAAAAATAAAATCCCTCACTGCTTCTACTTTCACTCCATCTGTTTGCCATGAAGTGATGGGACTGGATGCCATGATCTTAGTTTTTTGAATGCTGAGTTTTAAGCCAGCCTTTCCCTCTCCTTTTTCACCCTCATCAAGAGGCTCTTTAGCTCCTCTTCACTTTCTGCCATTAGAGTGGTATCATCTGCGTATCTGAGGTTGTTAATAGTTCTCCTGGAAGCTCATACCCATGACAATCTTGCATTATAAGTAAGGTCACTCATCAGTTGGCTGAGGTAATGAACAGGAGGGTGGGCCCTTTCTAAGCACAGTGGGCCTTTGAAAGCAGGCTGTTTTCTCTGGCCAGAAATGGAAGAAAAGATTTGAGGCATAGGGGTATCTGAGCCACGATTGCCAGCTTTAAAGATGGAGGGGCCAAGGGATGCAGGCAGCCTTTAGGAGCTGAGCCACCAACAGACAACAGGAAAAGGGAAACTCAGTCCCTCAACCACCAGGAAATTAATCCCACCAACTGGATGAGCATGGAGGTGGATTTCCCCTAGGGTTCCAGGTGGAAGTCCAGCCTTGCTGATGCTGGTTTCAGGCACCCTAAGCAGGACACCAAGCTAAGCCATGCCCAGCCTTCTAATGGACGGCGAGAGATAACAGAAGCTGCGAAGCCGGTGGTGCTTTGTCGCAGAGCACAAGTGGCTGATACACCAGGCCTCTAGTCCTGCAGAAGGTTCTGCTGTCTGTGCGTCCGGCTGCCTCTCCTAGTATTTCTCATAAACTGGATGTTGGTTCTGAAGGCCTGGTGGATGGAACGTGGATGTTTCAGGCAAAAGGTTTTAAGTGCCATTGTGGTCCCCACGTTGCCCTGTGTCTTGGTTGTCCCTCCGTTAGAGATGGCCAGATGGACACTCTGGCTAGTGATGACAGCCCAGCCCTTGCACTGGGCAGTTAGGCAGTGATCCATCAACATGTGACCAGGCATTCCCCCTCTACATTGCAGCTGAGGGGGGGCAGCCCCCTGGGACAGCTTGGCCAAGCTCCTTTCCTGTTCTGCTCTGCCCTCCTTGAGTATAAGCCACGTGCTTTTAACTGGTGGTTTTCCTGCATCAATGGGAGCCGGCTGTAAGCCCTGAAACATAATTCCTGCTGAAAAAAGCAGGAAAACACGCTCAATCCTTTCCCTTTAATTACTAGTTTTCAAAGTGTATTATAGCAGCTTCACAGGATGACAACTGAGGGTGTTTTTTCTGGATTTGTCTTTCTGGGTGTGACCTTTGAGTTTCTTAAGTGACAAGAGGGGCTTTGCAAATGTGCTGAAGTTAAGGATCTTAAAAAAAAAAAAGTACTTACCTTAGAAAGATTAATGTTTTAAAATTATTACTTATTTGTTGTATTTACTCTTGACTGTACTGGGTCTTGGCTGCTGCACACGGGCTTTCTTGAGTTGCCGCGGTGGGGGCCACTCTTCACTGCGGTGACCTTTCTTGCTGCCGAGCACATGCTCAGTAGTTGCGGTGCACAGGCTTAGTTGCTCCACGGCATGTGGAATCTCCCTGGACCAGGGATTGAACCCATGTCCTCTGCAATGGCAGTGGACTCTGAACCCGTGGAAGTCCGAAGTTAAGAATCTTGAGATGAGGTGGTAATCCTGGGCCACCTGGGGAACCCCGTGGGGTCCCAGGGCTTTTCAGAAGAGGGAGGTGGAAGGCCAGAGTCAGAGAGGGAGACAGAAGGATGAGGCAGGGGCCAGAGCCACGTGAGGACGGGGCCACAGACAGGGGACGCCGGGGCCTCTAGAAGCTGGAAGAGACACAAAAGCATCTCCCCAGAGTCTCCAAAGGGAACTGGCCTGCCCGTGTGTAGACTTCAGGACCCAGAATTCAGGAACTGTTGAAGACGACAAGTTTCAAGCCCCTGTGTTTGTAGTAGTTGTTACAGAAGCAAGAGGAGACCTGCACGCTGAGCGCTCACCCTCCTCCTGTTTCGGTTTGGTTCTGGGTTTCCGGCTGTGAGGTGTGTGGGACCCTAGCTCCCCAACCAGGGATCGAACCCACACCCTCGGCTCTGGAAAGCGAAGTCTTCCTCACTGGACTGCCAAGGGAGTCCCATCTTCGTCCCGTCTAATATTCAGCTGTCCCTTCTTGGGCTAGCGGGAGCCAGTTCGACTGGATTTTGTGCATCTTTTTTTCACAATTTTTTAAAAAATTGTGTAAAACACATATGCTTCACACCAAGAGAAGCCATCGCAACGAGAAGCCTGTGTACTCCAGCTAGAGAGTGCAGAGAAAGCCTGTGCACATCGACAAAGACCCAGCAAGCCAAAAATAAATACATAAAAAATACACATGATATGAAATTCACCACCTTAATCATTTTTGAGTGTACAGTTCTGTGATAGAATAGTCTTTTTAAATTTTTTGAATCAAAGTATAGTTGACTTAGGGATTCCCTGGTGGCTCAGTGGTGAAGAATCCACCTGCCGACAGAAAAGACGTGGGTTCCATCCCTGGGTGGGGAAGATCCCCCTAGAGGAGGGAATGGCAGCCCACTCCAGTAATCTTGCCTAGAGAATCCCATGGACAGGGGAGCCTGGCGGGCTGCAGTCCGTGGTGTCATGGACACGACCGATCCCGCACAGACGTTGGGTGCACGTGCATTTACAACGGTTATGTAGTCTTCTTGCAGAGAGCCTTGGACCATTGTGCAGTGTCCCTTCTTTGGCTCTCATTCCAGCCTTTGTTTTTAAATACACTAAGCATATTCTTAATGGGCAGCTGACACCACCATCCACTGCTTTCATCTTCCCCAACTGAAACGCATCCCCATTAAACTCACTCCTCACCGCCTCCCCCAGCCCCTGAAGCCAGCGTGCTCTTCCCTTCGCCTGGTTTGCTTTGTCTCTCTTATTGCCTGAAGAATTCTTTCTTCATCCTTTAAGCCCAGTAGATTGGTGGGATCAATGGCTGGGTGCGTGCGGCGCACCTGTGCCTTATTGTCCTGGAGCTCCATGTGCAGTCCTTTTACCGTTCCGTTTCTCAGTATTTCCTAAATTTGTTTTAAATACTTCAGACGGGCTGGGGCCCCCACCGGGGCATGGGCAGTTCTTCGGGTGTGCTTGTCCCACAGCTCTCAGCTCCTGGACACTGCTCCGCGTCTGCCTCTATGCTGGCAGGGCCATCCCTCTCTCAGTCATTTCCCTTCTGACTTGGGTTCACTAGGTGGCGCTAGTGGTAAAGAACCCGCCTGCCAGTGCAGGAGATGTTAAGACTCGTGTTAGATCCCTGGGTCGGGAAGATCCCCTGGAGAAGGAAATGGCAACCCACTCCAGTATTCTTGCCTGGAGAATCCCACGGACAGAGGACCCTGGCAGACTGCAGTCCATGGGTTGCAAAGAGTCGGACACGACCAAAGTGACTTAGCACGCCCCAGGGATCGTTATATGGGGTGAGGGTAGGCGTGTGTCCAGGATGTGCTGGAGTCCCGGGATGGTTCAGATGGCCCCCCACCCCTTTTTGGTGGTGTTGAGTACAGAGGCATTGCTCCTGACGCCCTGGTTTTGCTCTCGGCTCTTCAGATGTGGCCATTGGGCTTTTGGTCTTTTTTCATCTTTTGTCCATAATTTGCCCCGCCTGAGCACGCACACGGCTGTTTTAGTCTCGTTTAGTCTCTGTATTTTGTTGCTGAAGGAGAGGTGTGTCCAGGTGAAGGCGCTGCAGCAAAGGGTCCCAGGTCCCAGCCTGGCTCACGTGGACACACCGGCAGAGAGGCCTCAGTGGGGCCCCAGAGAGGCTGCCCGTGCCCGCGACCCTCCTGGCCCTGCTTTACAGGCGCTGCGGTGTCTTGCTCACCAGCAGGCCAGAGGTGCTTCAAGCCCTCCCTCTTTGCAGCCACTCCCATGTCACCCCCTCCACAGGAGGGGCAAGGAGTGGCTGACACCAGTTTTTCCCCCTCCCGCCTCCTGTGTTGGCGGGGGAGGTTCAGGACAGGACAGGACGCAGAAGGCAGTCGGGGAAGCGCACGTGTACGTGTTGCTGAGACCACCCAATGGCTTCATCCTGACTGTCTGAGGGGAGGCTAGGCCAGGAGCTGGGTGTACCGAGGCCCACCTTCCTCTCACAGACCTTCTGTCCACGCAGGGCCATGGTGGTTTGCTGCCCCACAAGAGGGGTGAAGCAATAGAGGCCGGCCAGCTGGCCAAGTTGGAGCCTCCGGTCTGGCATCAGGGCTTGGACCAGACGGGAGGGCCTGGAGCCCCCTGGGGACAACCTGCACAGCTGTCCTCTGAGCACCCTGCACCAGCTGGGCTCCAGGGCAGCCAGGCCACAGCCTGGGTCCTCCCAGCACCAACGCCTGGGCGAGTCACCTCTACCCCCCGCCCCCCAGTCCCGGGCCTCCCTGGTCTGCAAAAATGGAAGGAATTGGGCAGGAAAGCCACATAATGTGGCAACAGGGAACAGAGGCTCCGTCATCTGGGAGGCCTCTCCCTGCCTTCCTGTCTGGTCTCCAGCGGAAGCCACTTCCTCCCTCACCGCCTCGGTTTCCCCCTTTGCAAACGGACAGAAATCTGCACACTTCCTCAAGTTATCTATTGCGTGAGATGGTCCGAGCACACTGGGCAGGGAGGGGGTCCGTCGCAGACCGGGCTCCGGGACTGTTAGCTGCCTCCTCCGCCTCCGGCATCCCATGTCCCGCTCCGAATGGAGCCTCGAGTGCAGACACAGGTAAAGGAGGGCCTCGTGAACTCCCTGGACGCTTTGGGGGAGGAGGTGGGGGGCAGCGGCGGCCTCTGAGTGCTTTCGGGAGGGAAGACAGACAGTGGCGTCCCCCATCTCGACCGTGGGGCTGGGTGGGCCCACCCGACCTGGGCGGCAGGGGTGGAAGCTGGGAGGTGCGCGTGGCTCCGGGTCACCAGGACCCACAGGCCGCCTGGGGTCCCCGGCTCCAGCAGCCCCCGCCTGCGGAGGTGACCGGCCAAGAGCCACAGCTGCCACCGCGCTACTCTCCCTCCCCTCCTCCCGCGCCGTGCGGGCCAGCGTGACTATTACTACTCCTTCCGTGGGAAGGCAGACCCCTCGCAGCCCGGGGCGCCGAGACGCCCCGCTCCCATGTGAGGCGCCCTCTGAGCTCCGGGGATGGGGAGGGGGCCGAGCCTGGGCGCCCCCGGTCGCGGCGGGAAGGAGCCCGACCGCCCCCCAGCATCCCAGCCCCCCCTCGGCCGTTCCACTGCGGCGGCGGCGCGGGGAGCGCGGGGAGGCGCGCGGAGATGGTAGCGCCCGTTCCGCCCCCGCCTCCCGCCGCCGCCGCCGTGCGCTCCGGCAGGATGGCGCGGGCCAAGCTGCCGCGCTCGCCGTCCGAGGGCAAGGCGGGCCCTGGGGGCACCCCGGCCGGCGCCTCGGCCCCTGAGGAGCCGCACGGGCTCAGCCCGCTGCTGCCGGCCCGCGGCGGGGGCTCCGTGGGCAGCGACGTGGGCCAGAGGTAGGGGCGGGGGCGCGGGGCGCCGCCGGGAGGGGCTTTGCTCTCTGCGCTCGCATCCTGCACGGGCTCCGCTCCGCTGCACCTGCCGCGTTGCTTGCAGCCCCGGGGAGGGGAGGGACGGCCGGGTCTCCCCTGGGGACCCCGCTCCCAAGCGCCCCTCCCCTTGTGTCTCCCGTCTGCCTGTAGGACCCCTGCTCCCTCCTGCTCTGAGAGGCTGAGCAGTGGGCCTGCAGGTGAAATCGGAGGAGAGAAAGGAGGTGGGGACCTGCTGACCCCTGCCCAAGCCCTGTCCCGCTGGAGGCTACACTCATGTTGGTCCCCAGCAGCCACTTGGGGTGAGGCAGGGCCAGCATCTGTGTCCCGCTCCAGAGGTAAGCAGTGTGAGGCCCAGGGCAGCCGCAGAGCAGATGGGAGCTGGGGCGCAGGCTGGGGACTCAGGCTCCCTGGGGCTGGTGCCTGGAGTTCGTGGCAGTAAAGGTGCAGGAGGCTTGTTCTCCCAGCCCGGCAGGGTCCTGCCGACCCCCTCCAGCCCCTCCTCGAGCATGGGCCCAGCATGACACCCCCATTTCACTGATGAGGACACTGAGGCTCAGCCTGCAGCACTAACTCTTAGCCAGCATCTCTCCTGTGCCAGGAGCCCTTCTAGATGCTGCGGGGGAAACTGAGATGAATCAGACCCCCCAATGTGGGCACACGTTGTGGGCACGAAAACCTGTGTGGGCTGGGCTGGGACAAGGAGAGGGGAGGCTTCCTGGGGCGCTGGCCCTGCAGGCAGAGCACCGGGAGATGGGCAGAGGCTTCCGGGCAGAGGAGACAGCCAAGGCCAAAACCTGGGGTGCTGGGGTATGGTGCCATGTGAGGGTTGGGGTGAGGTGTTGGCAGAGACTCAGCCTGGCAGATGGCAGACCATGGGTGCCTGGGGAGCCTCCCCCACCCCCCGCCACTGACCACAGGCCCTCTGGACCCTCCGCACTCTCGCACCCATCTCCTGCTCCTTGGCACGCCCCTAGAGGGCAGCTGCCCCGCGGTCATTCCCATTTGCCGGAGGAGACTGCTAAGGCAGGAGACTAAGTGCTCTAACCGGCACTCCTGGTGGACTCATACAGCTAATGGGCAGCCCCTGGGCAGGAGGGAGGCGAGTGCTGGCCAAGGCCCTGGAGACCAGATTCCTCTCTTCTCCTTTCCCTTCCTGGAGGCTGTAGGAAGCAGTGAGCCCAGAGGCTCTGGTTACCGGCAGCCTGGCCCCTGCAAATGACTGGCTTCCCGCTGTCCCTGTTCCTGTAGGGACACAGGGATGGCAGGTCCTGTCCAAGCTGCATCTGAACCCGCAGTGCAGCACGGGAGCTGCGCTGGCGGGGACACCTCCTCCAGGAAGCCCTCCCCCTACTCCCCCTGCCACCCCCAGTCCTGCACAGACCCTTCGTGTGAGCAGCCTGGCTGGGTCCCCAAGCTGCCCCTGAGGGGCAGGGTCCTCAGAGCAACTGCACAGCCAGCCCGGCAGCACTGGGGGCTGGTGCCTGCAGCTCGTCTCCGGAAGCATTAGGTGCACGCTGTGGAGTTTGCTCCAGACGGAAGCAGTGGGGAGCCATGGCAGGTTCCGGAGCAGACGAGGACTTGCAGGGTTTCAATTCTGCAAAGACCAGAGCAGGCAGGTGGGTGCCCTCTGCTGGAGGAGCCAGTGGCTGTAGCTCCTGCCCCAACCTGCGTGCAGTGTCTGGAACCAGCCAGGCCTCAGCCCTCCCCAGGGAGGCCCAGAGCCTCCCGGAGGCCTCACCACTGCTGGGGAGGTAGCACAGCAGAGGCAGGGGTCTCCACTGCCCCCAGGGGACTGAGCCACAGGGAGGGGCCGGCTCCCAATGCCCTGCCCAGATCGCCCCCCACCGCCTGCCCCTGCCACCCTGCCACCCTTCTCCTGGACTCCGTGGAGGGGAGAACACGGGCAAGGGGAACAGTGGGCAGCAGAGGCCAGGATGAGCTCTGAGCTCCCACTGGAGGCTGCTCGCAGAGGTCAAGGGAGCCCCAGGGCAGAAAGAGGGCAAGAGGGTCCAGGGAGGGGAAGGTAGGGGGGGCACAAGAGGACCTGGGCAAGGAGTGAGGGGCCGCCAGCAGGGGAGGCCTGTGAGCGGGACCTTGGGGCTGTCTGCGCCTCCTCCAGGGTAGCTTCAGGGGCAGGGCTCGCCACCCCAGGACCCTTACCAGGAGGGGCAACCAAGGAAGGCACTCGCTCAGAGCTGGGCTGAAGGAAGGGTTGGAGACAAAGGCAAAACTCTAGCCCAGGGGCTCTTCGTGAAGGGCAGAAAGGAGGGGTGGGGTCTTGGGGCATGGGGTGGAGTCAGGCAGAGCCTGTGCAGGTGGTGCAGGGCCTGGGCAGGGTGAGAATCAGCTGGAGACCCTGGGGCAGCTGCAGTGAGTGGCAGCTGAGGGCAACCGTACACGCGCCACCCCTCCGCCACCGCCCCCCACCGCCCGCCAACCCCGAACTCAGGACGGCCCCTCTGAGCCTGGCTCCCACCTAGGACAGGCCTGGGGGCTCCGGGGCCACCTCTGTGTGCGGGGCCCTGGGGGCTTCTGAGGACGATGGGGGCTGCGGCAGGCAGGGAGAGTGAGCGCTGGAGGAAACAGCACCTTGGCCAGCCCAGGGCCGGCTGTGCACTTTGCTCTGGGGGCTGAGCCCACCTGCCCCTTGTGCTCTGAGCTTGGTGCCACCCTGCTCTCCTGCTGTTCCTCCCGGATCCCTCGCCTGTGGCCGGCCTCCCACTGGCCCGCCCAAGTCTCCCTCCCTCCCCCCCGCCGGGTTTTTCCCAGGAGTCCTCACCCCGGGGGCCCCCTCCGCCCCTGCAGACCCACACCTTCATGTGCCCCCACCCCCTGGCCAGGAACCCAGCCTCTCTCCCATCCCCCATCCCCGACCTGCTCCCAGCGAGTTCCTGGTCCGCCCTGACCTGACGCTGAGACAGGCTGTGGCCCTACCAGGCTCCCGCCCCCGGGGGAGCAGCTGTCACCCAACTCAGCACTCAGGCAGTGCCTGGGCCAGAGGGGATCTGAGCTGGATAAACATGCTGCTAAGTTGCTTCAGTTGTGCCCGGCTCTGTGCGACCCCGTGGACTGTAGCCTACCAGGCTCCTCTGTCCATGGGATTTTCCAGGCAAGAGTACTGGAGTGGGTTGCCATTGCCTTCTCCTGTAACTGCATAGTGATACACCAATTCAACTTACTGCTATGGGGGAAAAACACCATTTAATGAGACATGAAGACAAAGCACAAACCCGCCTGAGGGCACACACGCTGTGGACCACAGCACTGCTATGACCAGAGCAAGTGGGGGACAGGGGAGGGGAGATGGATGGGAAACTGCAGCCTCGGGGGCGGTGGGGGCGGGGGGGTCTGGATTGACGACAACTAAGCAGAACCTGTCAGAAGCTCCCAGAGACCCCAGACTCAGTGAAGCCCAGGCCCCCCCTGCTCTCTGCAGGCCCAGCCAGCACCCGGCCCACCTGCGGGGCACCCAGAGCTACAGGCTGGGGCCCCACCCAGAGAGCCCTATACAAGGCAAAGCAGGCTGGCTCCCTCCTCCCTGCCTGTGGCCTTGGGAAGGCAGCGGTCCTCTCTGAACCTTGGTTTCCTCTTCTGGAAGATGTTTGCTTTAAGGATTGAAGGAGAGGCCCCATGAAGCTGGAGATGCTGGGGCAGATGGGAGGGACACCAACAAAGAGCAGGCCCTCTGTGCCGCACCCCCCAACCCAGCTCCTGATGCTCCCACCAGCTTCTCCCTTCCAGTCTCCAGTTAGCGCCGGCCACACCCACCTCGGTGTTCTCTGGCTGCAGCCAGTCTGGAAAAACCCTAGGCCAAGGCAGCCTCAAGGGCAGCAGGTATGTGTTGCTGGCCCAGGAGAGGGGGTGCCCCTGGGGGTCCCTAAGAAGCATCGGACTGCCTTGTCACCAGGAAGCCGAGGGGACAGGGCAGTGGGGTGGCACCAGGGCCTGTAGAGGGCAGGGGCATCGAGGAGAGGTGGGCAGGCTTGACGACAAGGAGACCAACTGTCACGTCCAGCTGGTGGCTCCTGTGTGGGGGGCGCCCCTCGCTGCCGTCAGCTTCCTGGGTGTCGAGGGGGGCTGACCTGCTCCTTCCTGGACCCTGGGGTCACAGGGGCCTGGGGCAGTCTCAGTGCAGAGCAGAGCGGTGGGCACTCCTGAACCTGCTGTCCAGCCACTCACCTGGCTGCAGGCAGGGCCCGTCCTGCGTGCCCTCCGCTGGGAGGGTCACCCTGTCCCGCCGGGGTGGGGGCGGGGCGCATGTACCCGCGCTGCCGCAGGCACCGTGCTGCTTCTGGGGTGCTCAGGGGGCCAGGGGGTGTGTGCGTGGGCGTACCCTGCTCCCCTCGGCCCATGCCCGAGTCCTCCCTCTGTGTCTGGGAGCCCAGGCTCCCCCATCTGTCCATCTGTCCGCTGTCTGCATTGACGTGTCTGCTCCATTCCGCCCTCAGGCTTCACATGGAAGAGTTTAGCCTGGACTCCTCTGTGTCTGAGTAAGTGCTTGGTTCACAGGTGTCCTCCTGGCCCCGAGCAGACCCTGGGGGAAGGGGCTTGGGCCGTGACTGCCCAGGGGGAGGGTCCGCCGCGCCCAGCACCATCTGTCCTGCAGCCGGGCCAGAGCAGGGCACGGCCAGGACTGCTGGACCTTGAGTGGGGCTGAGGCTGGGGGCAGAACGCGGCGTGGCTCTCTGGGAAGGAGCCTGGGAGTGGGAAATGGGGTGTCCAGAGCCCCACGGTGGTGACGACAGCCCTTAGGAAGGGATGAGGACCCCACTATGGTACTGGTGTGGGGTCAGGCAAACAGGTGACTGCTGGGAACGAAGGCTTCAGCCCACTGCGGCCACCTGTGCAGATCCAGAACTCCAGGCGCCTGGCCCAGCTGCCCCACCGGGGAGCCCCTCCAGGCTTTTCCTGGCTTCAGTTAGGGCTGCAGAGGGCCCTTTGAGGTCTAGGGACCCAAACCCCTCAGCACCTCCGCTGGGCATATTCATGGGAAGGAGCCCCTCCTCACCTGCTCACGCCCAGGGAGTCCAGATTGGCCACCACATGGGGCCTGATTATTCTTTCGTTAATTAACACCATTGGCAGCGGCCACCATCACCTACTCGGGGCTTCTCCACACTTCCTCCTGCAGCCCGAGGCTCGGGCATCATTACCCAGGCCAGCCCTGGGCCTCCGTCCCCCAGCCGTGGTGCAGCGGGTAACCAGAGAGGGGGAGGGTGCCTCCGCCAGCTCCCTGGGGCAGGTCCCAGGCCGTTGGTGGGGGGAGGGGGGAGTGGACAGTTGCAGCTGCCCAAGGGGCTGAGGCTGTGGTCCTCTGCCCCAGAGCTGCGTGGTCACCAGCAGATCAAATATCCCTGGGCCCTTGGAGGCCCAAGGAGGCTTGTCGGGGCCCTGACCCAGCCAAGGTGCGAGGCCAGTACTGGGGAGGCCCAGGACAACACTGTTGCTTTGAGAGGTCGCTGCCCACTCTGCCTGGCAGCTTGGAGCCCTCGCTTTCCTTGGCATCCCAGACCCCGGGAGGGGCAACTGGCAGAAAGGAGGCCTGTGGCCGCAGGCTGGCCTGTGCCCCAGCCTGTGCAGTGGTGGGTGGGTGGAGGGCTACAGCAGAGCCCCGTGTCCCCCCGTCGCCCCCACTGGCAAATCTGCCACCGGGCTGGGTGTGGTGGGGTAGAGTGGTCCCAGCGCCACCGTCAGCTCAATGGCCCCGCCCCCAAACCGGACCAGCCCGGCTCCTTGCCGGTCCAGCCCAGGACCTGGAGCGGAGCTGGCCACGTGTCTGTCCCGCCCGGGCCCCTGGGCAGGTCACAGGTTCTGCTCAGTCTCAGAATAGCCGGCCTCGGAGTTGGCGCTTGGGCCCAGTCTCTGCTCTTCTGTCTTGCCCACGGGCTCCTCGGCCTCCTGCCTAGAGCTCCCGGGAACCTGCTGGACATCCACCAGCCCGCAGCAGGCCTCCAGGAAGGAGGCCGCCGGACCTCGGCCCCATGTGAGTGCGCGGCTGTCACAGCCAGGCGGGTGGGCCTGCCCGCGGCCATGTGCCTGGTGTCTGGCCACCCTCCCACCAGGGCCGGCCGCCTGGCCCTGAGTTTGCAGCTTCCCGGCACAGGCCATCTGTGCCAGAACCGCCTGCCAGCAATCCCTGGAAGGCCACTCCCCAGCCTGCTGGTCAGCCCACCAGTCAGCCCCCCAGTCAACCAGGGAGGGCGGCAGCGTCCTCCACCTGCTGCGCCTGGCAGGTCCCGTCCGGGCGTGGGGTGGGGTAGGTGGGGTTCGAGCCACTTTGCTGGCACAAGGGGGCCCCCTCCAGTCCATCCAGTGTGGACAAGACCCTGCACACCAGCCTGGGCCTGGGCCTGGGCCACTAGAATGCAAGCCATGTGGGGATGGGCCAGAGCTGACTGCTGGCACCCGAAACTTGAGAGCCCTGGGCTCCGGGGGGAGCCCAAAGGCCCATGTCTTTCAACCCGCTGGGTGACGTGAGCCAGCACCCAGCCTGGGTGGGCTTCCGTTTCCAGGCGTGTGGGCACGAGGCTGGCAGGAGCCCCCTGAGAGGCCCAGTGAGGGGCTGGGGGCATGGCTCTTGAGCTGCCCAGCCTGAGTCTCTGTCCTCACAGTCAGAGAGCTGCTCACTCCGAGCAGGACAGACAGACCAGGGCTGAGGACTGTCCTGGGACGGGTGTGGGTTTGGCCTGGGGCTCATGACCTAACTCCAGGGGGTGCCCCAGGGCCCTTCTGAGGCGGGGTCCCGGAAGCCTCAGGGCTCCATAACTAGGCCTGCCGAGGGCTTGACACCTTCCTGCGCCCTGGGCTGAGCAGCAGTGGCCCCTCTGCTGTGCCCAGCCCTCCCCGCTGGCCGCCCGCTGAAGGAATGAGTGGCTGAACAGGAGCAGGCATATAGCGGGTGGACGCCTCGTCTGCCCCTGCCCAGGGCTCTTGAGCTTGTTAGCAGGGCCGTCGCTGTGTGAGCTCTTAGTGGTGTGCCAGCTCTTAGCCCCTGCCCAGCCCTCCCCTCAGAGCAGCATGCCACAGGTTTGGCAGCCGGCCTCCACCACGGGGCCACCAAGGGGCCTCGAGCCACAGCTGGTGGGCATCCACCACGTGCCACCTGCAGCCACACACACGGGCTTATAGCACAGCGCCATCTTCTCTGGGTGATGTGAGGGATAGGTGTCGGCCAGAGTCGGTCTTAACAAAACCAGCCCTGATCGCTGGCACCACTGAGAGAGGGGGGCAGGGCAGGGCCAAGGGCAGGGGTCCTCTCTCACTTAATCCTCCTCTGAAAACCAACGATTAGCTGGATTTGGGGGCTTCCCTGGTGGCTCAGTTGGTAAAGAATCTCCCTGCAATGCAGGAGACCTAGGTTCAGTCCTTGGGTGGGGAAGATCCCCTGGAGGAGGGCATGGCAACCCACTCTGGTATTCTTGCCTAGAGAATCGCATGGACAGAGGAGCCTGGCGGGCTACAGTCCATGGGGTCACAAAGAGTTGGACATGACTGAGTGACTAAGCACAGCAGAGCCTGACTTTTCAGGGGAGAACCCAAGGTATAGAGGAGACTGTTTTGATTTCTCCACAGTTGCAGCAGCCCTGCCAGGCACCCTCAGGATGCCCGGGGCAGGCGGTTCCTGTCACTGCCTGTTCCCCAGGTGAGGCAGCTGTGGCTCAGGCAGGTGAGGCCAGGCAGGTGAGGCTCAGGGCTCTGTCTGTCAGGCCAGATGGCCCATGCCCCCCGGGGTGGCCATTTCCTTCAGGAGCCTTGCTGAGCCAAGAGCACGCCCTCGGCTGAATTACACCCACCGCCTTAAACTTCAGGTTAAAGGGAAAGCTTGCAACTTGCGTTTTGTGGTGGGAGAAGTGGGCAGCCACAGCTCGTGGAGGCAACAGACTTCCCTGGCAGTCCAGTGGTTAAGATGCATGCTTCTAGTGCAAGGGGCACAGGTTCGATCCTTGCTCAGGGAAGATCCCCCATGCCACACGGTGCAGCCAAAATAAAAAGAAGAAAAAAAAAGTGGAGGCGGCTATGTGGATTTCCCCAGCACCCAGGCTCAGATTCCCAGGCCAGGCCTGTCGGTGTCCACAGCTGCCTGGGCGAGGGGATTGACAGGTGATGTGGGTCTCTTGTCCACATCAGTTACTAGGAGCAGTTCCTAGTCTACTAATTGCTAGGAGTAACTGGTCCCAGGTCAACTATCCTGACCCCCGGGTCTGGGCAGGGACTTTCAGGGGAGGGGTGCCCAAGTGGAGGGCATGAGTGGGGGGACCCCTCCTTGAGGCTTCGCTGTGCAGGCAAGAGAGTGAGGGGGCATGTGGTCCCTTGGAACATGTGGGCACCACTCAGGGGTGTCTGCCCCTGACCTGGCCCCGGCCCAGCTCGGGTTGTCTGAGCCCCTCCTTCACAGAGAAGGCTTTTGACCAGCTCCCCCCAGGAAGCCTCGGGAGCTCCACTGACCTGGCCCCAGGCAGCACGTACAGAGGAGGCTGGGTTCAGGTCCAGGGGGGTACACTGGGGTGCAGTGGGGTGTGCAGAGAGGTACTGGAGTACAGTGTACGGCGAGCCGTGCGAGGCGCAGTGCCGGGTGCTGGGGCGCCCTGGGTGCACGAGGGTGCCGTGCACAGTGGGGTGTGTCTGGGTGTGGTCTACGATGGGGCGCAGGGCACAGTGGCGTGCTCAGGGATGCACCAGGAACCATGCAGGCTTCCCCGGGGGCTCAGATGGTACGGAAGCCACCGGCAGTGCCCCGGTGGCTCAGATGGTACGGAAGCCGCCGGCAGTGCCCCGGTGGCTCAGATAGTACGGAAGCCGCCGGCAAATGCAGGAGACCCGGGATCGCTCCCTGGGTCAGGACGATCCCCTGGAGGAGGGCATGGCAACCCACTCCGGTGTTCTTGCCTGGAGAATTCCTTGGACAGAGGAGCCTGGTGGGCTACAGTCCATGGGGTTGGAAAGGTCAGACACGACTGAGTGACTCACACTCGTGAGGAGTACGCTGGGCTGTGACGTACAGTGATGTGCTTGGGAACAGCGGACAGTGGGGTGCACAGAGGTGTGCGGGCTGGGGGGTACCATCGGGCGCACCGGCGGCACAGGCCCATCCCCTCTCACAGCGGGCTAACAGAGATGTGCCGGGGTGCGCAGTGTCCAGGGGGTGCTCTGGGCTTGGACCCTGCTCTGCGGGAGGCCTGTCTTGCTGCCCCGCTGGCCACACTGCATCCGGCCCTGAGGGTGGGGAGGCCCACATCACTGTCCCTCCCCCTGGGCCCTTCTTGAGCCCTGTGACCAGGGGTGGCCGCTGTGGTCAGGCCAGGGCCCCCCAGTCTGCAAAGGTCAGGAAGGTGCTGGGGCTCTGCCCACAGCCCCTCCCTCGGGTCCACCACCTGGGCGGGTGCAGACGGCTGCTGCCAGAACATCAGGTCTGTTTCAGATGCTTTGGGTCGAACAGACTGTGGGGAGCAATGAATATTTTAAACACTTCGCAAAGATGATGGGGTTGCCAGCCCCCTGGCAGAGCGGTGTCACGAAACTTTCAAGGTGACGGCGGCATTAATTTCTGCATTGATCAGAGCTGGAGCCTGGCCAGAGGGGGAGGATGTTCAGAGCCCCTGCTCTGAATGGGGGCAAGAGTGGGGAGCAGGGACTGGGGCCAGCGTGCACCTCGCCTCTGCCTGTGGACCACTGTCCTGCATCCCAGCTGCTCAACTGCCACCTCCTCCATGCAGCCCTCCAGGATTCCTTGGGCAGCACAACTCTGCCTCCAGGGTGCTGGATGTCCCTGCCTCCTCTGTGTGTCATGACCATCACACAGAGCCGTGGGTGAGCCGCTGCCTCACCTGACGGCTTTGTCCCACCTCCACAACATCTCTGGGGGTGGATTGGCTCGCCTACACCTGACATCTGGGTAACTTGGACCAGGCCTTCCTGGCACAAAGCCTCACCCCAAATCCCAGGCTACCGGTGCCTCTGTCTGGTCAGGGGGCAGGGAACAGCAGTGATGCCAGCAGGCCACTCTGAGGTCCTGAGACCAGCCTCCATTGCAGCTGAGGCAGCCTGGAATGGAGGCCGTGTAGGGGCCAGCAGGTGCCAGCCCAGAGCAAGGTGGTCCCAGCCCCAGACCCACTTCCGGGAGGAAGGCAATGCTAGACCCTTCCTGTGCAAGAACCTGGCGGCAGGGCTGTGGCCGTCCTGCCTGCTGTCAATACCAGAGTTCTCACTATGGTAGAACACGATGCCCCGGCCGGCCACAGCGGGCCTGCACCTAAGGTGTGGGCAGCGGCCCATTCTCCCAGGCCCCATCTCACTGTGGGTGACCAGATGGCCCTTCCCCCATCTGCCTCCTCATTCATCAGGCTGCTCTTGCCAGTTTGTGCGGTCTGTTCCCCAGAGGCTGGGTGCCCACCCAGGGGCTCAGGGTGTCTGAGGATTGTCCAGGGCAACAGCCGCAGCTGGAGAGGGCCCCCTGCCAGCCCTGACCATCCCACAGGCTACAGCGGGCCTCTAGGCACAGCCACCAGGGGCCCCCAGAAAAGCACCTGGCCATCAGCTTCTGGAACATTCTGTGCAAAGCATATGGTGTGTTTTGAGCCAAGGGCCAGCCACTCAGGCCACCTGTAGTCCTGGCAGCTGCCATGACGGCCCAGGCTGGGGGCCATGAGTGTGCGCGTCTGCAGGGACTGGAGGGCCCTGGGCTCTGGGAGGGAGGCAACCAGCCAGCAGGTCTGCTGGGGACACGTGGGAATGTGGGGCTTTGGGCTGGAGCCCCCTGACCCCAAGCCCACACCTTCCTGCCCCCCAGGGTCCAGGTGGAGTTCTACGTCAACGAGAACACTTTCAAGGAGAGGCTTAAGCTGTTCTTCATCAAAAACCAAAGATCCAGTGAGTGGGTTCTGTTGGGGGGGCAGGGCAGAGGGGCCTCTGTTGGAGCGGGTGGGGTGATGGGCATGCTCCTTGTCTCCTTGCCACCTTCCAGGGTGGGAGATGCCGGGACCCTGGGGAGGTGCGCCCCTCCTGCAGGCAGGGCTAGCCACGGCCACCAGGGGCACAGCTCAGCCCCTCACCTGACGGGGCTCCCTGGCACCACCGTGTGGCCCTCCCCTTTGCCCTGTGGGCTCCCTCCACCTGCCTTCCCAGCAGAAGGCTGGCCACCTGGGATGCAGGATGGGGTGCGGAGGTGGTGCCTGTGGGTTCTGTTCCATCGATCTGTAGGTTGCTCCCCCAAGCCCCAGGCCCACCCCCAGGGCCAGCAGCTCAGGGACACTGTGCACCTCGTCCATGAGGCAGGAGGGCATGGAGCCTCTCGGAGGCCGGCCTGGCAGAGTCCCCTCAACGCAGAGCCACCTGGTCAGTGCTGGTCAGGACAGCCAGGTACAGCAGCCCAGGTGCAGAGTCCCAGCCGCTCCAGGAGCCCTGACCACTGCCTGCCCCACCCACCCTCACCCACAGGCCTGAGGATCCGGCTGTTCAACTTCTCCCTGAAGCTGCTGACCTGCCTGCTGTACATTGTCCGCGTCCTGCTGGACGACCCAGCCCTGGGGATCGGATGGTGGGTGACCTGCGGGCCGGGGGCTGGGCCCTCCCGGTGCCGTGACAGAGGCTGATGGGGTTTGCACAGGGGTCTGTGTGTGGGACCCCCCAGGCCCCGCCGCCCAGAGCCATGGCTGGGACACAGCCCTCAGGCTGGCGCTGACACTGGGTGTCCTTGCCATGGTCGGTGGCTGCACGTGCAGCTGCACCCGGACAGAGCCCTCCCAGAGGGTCTGGGGTACTCCCTCCCTGCCTGCCCAGGGGGGCCCGGGGGTCTCGGTAAGGGGCTCTGGCTCCCCCAGCTCCTCCTGGGTGGGTGGGGGTGGCAGGCCTCAGTGGGGAGAGGAGGTGAGCCCCTTTCCCTGGGCACCCCTGGTTCCCCCTGCCCCTCCCGGCCCTGGGGCCTCTCCCTTATTTACATGGAACACCTGCTGTGAGGCTTCCCAGCAGGGCCATGGGGACAGTGCCCGCGCCTCCTGAGCGGATGCCCAAGAGCCCACAGCTGGACGAGGTGATTCCTGTCTCATGTTGTCCAGAGGGCCCTGCAGTCCTGCTCGCACTGCTGGTGGGAAGCAGTTCTCTGCCCTGGAAGCTGGTGGGGCTGGCTCTCTGTGCCCATGTCTGTCACGTCTCAGGGACGCCTGGCGTGATCCCTTCTCAGCACCACGTTGGTCCTGGTGGACACTGAGCTGGGGGCACGCAGGGCTGGGCTCGTCTGCAGCTGGGTTCCCATCTGCCCTGGGAGCCTCTCTTGACTCCCTCTACCCAGATTGGGGTTCCAGAAGGTTATGGAGTGGTCCTCTCTCCTGTTTCTCCTCTTTCTGGGGGTTTCCTTGGCTTCCTCTCCAGCCCTCTAGCTGAGGTTTTCACTTCTGCTCCCGTGTTTTGTGATTTCCAAGAGCTCTTCATCTTCAGGCGTCAGCCCCGCTGCAGGTGTCCTGCCGTCGGCATCTCGGGGTTTGTCTGAAACCCTTTCCTTCTTATATGTTCCTCTTCTGCTCGGTCTCTGGTCTCGTGGGCAGGGGACTTTCTCAAATGTTCTGCCACTCACCCTAAGGGTGGGTGTCCAGAGGCTGAGGGCCCTGCAGTCAGGATGTGGTCAGTCACTTGTCTCCCCAGCTGCTCAGAGCAGATCCTACCCCTCCTCACTGGAGGATAGGGCCTGGCCACTGGGCTCCTGCTGGCTGAGTTAGGAAGGAGGCAGGGGTGAAAGGTCGCTGTGCAAGCTTGCATCTTCCCCACCCCCACGTGCAGTGGGGCGGGTCGCCAGGCCAGACTCTTTCACCTGCTCCTGAGAACAGACCTCGTCTTCATCCAGAGTGTGGGAGGGCAGGTCCCACCGTGGTGGTTTGAGAAGGGCTCTAACTGACGTTGAGAGTACTTTTCTGTGTTCATCTCACCTTCTCCCACCTCCAGAGACATCGAGGCACCTGGCTTTACATCCCCAGGGAGACCAGGTCTGTTGTATTCAATGCACAGCACCTGGCACGTGGTGGGTGGGTGGGAGAGCAAATGGACGGATGGTGGCTGGGAGAGGCGTGGGTAGAGTGGATGGGTGGGTAGTGTGTGGATGGATGATGGTGGATGGATGGGTGGTGGAGGGTGGATGGATGGAAGATGGACGAACGGATGGATGGGGTGGGGGCGGAGAGATGATGGTGGACGGATGGAGGCCGGATGGATGAATGGACAGAAGGGTGGATCGTGGGTGATGTAAGGACACTGGATGTGGATGGGTGGATGGATGGGTCAGATGGATAGGATGGCTGCGTGGGTGGGTGGTGGATGGATAGAAGGGTGGCTCATGACTCCTATAGGTATTGAGTTTGCAACAACAGGCTCAGGTGCAGGAGGAAGTGGGCCAATTGAGAAAAAAGGAGGAGGGAGCCACCTGCCACCATGGGACTCCCTGAGAGTTAGGTCCTGTAGCTCGGCGACCTGGCTTTGGCTGTAATCTGGGGCAGAGCTAGCATGGCAGCCAGGCCCCTGCCCCCTTCCCAGTGCGGGGCGACCCGGTGGCTTGGGGAAGCTCCTCCTCAGGAGTGACTTAGGGAACCTGCTTCTTAGTCAGCACACTGGGCAGGAGCGTGGCTTTCTCTCCGTGTGGCACACACACTGTCCAGCCTCGTTTCGGCAGTTCTGGCCTCCGGGAGGCCCTGAGGGCGCCAGGTCCGTCTCTGGCCGCACAGCCCTTCCCCTGCCGCAAGCCCAGGTGGAGCCCCCAGCCCCCTCCCGGGCTCCCCGCTGGTGTTCGCCTACCCGGCTGGCCTCTCCCCCTGCCCCTCCCCTTCTCCTCCTCAGAGACCCGCCCCCTCAGAGGCCCGCCCCCTCAGAGGCACGCCCCCTCAGGGGCCCGCCCCGTCAGAGGCCCGCCCCCTCAGAGACCCGCCCCCTCAGAGACCCGGCCCTGCCTTTCCTCTTCAGAGACCTCCCCCTGAGAGACCTCCCCCTCAGAGACCCTCCTCTGCCCCTCCTTCTCAGAGACCCTCCTTCTCAGAGACCCTCCTCAGTTCAGTTCAGTTCAGCCTCTCAGACTCTTTCAGGACAACCCCATGGACTGCAGCACGCCAGGCCTCCCTGTCCATCGCCAACTCCCAGAGTTTACTCAAACTTATGTCCATTGAGTAGGTGATGCCATCCAACCATCTCATCCTTTGTTGTCCCCTCCTCCTCCTGCCTTCAATCTTTCCCAACATCAGGGTCTTTTCTAATTAGTCAGCTCTTGGCATGAGGTGGCCAAAGTACTGGCGTTTCAGCTTCAGCATCAGTCCTTCCAGTGAATATTCAGGACTGATTTCCTTTAGGATGGACTGGTTGGATCTCCTTGCAAAGGGACTCTGAAGAGTCTTCTCCAACAACACAGCTCAAAAGCATCAATGCTTTGGCCCTCAGCCTTCTTTATAGTTCAACTCTCACATCCATACATGACTGCCGGAAAAACCATAGCTTTGACCAGATGGACCTTTGTTGGCACAGTAATGTCTCTGCTTTTTAACATGCTGCCTAGGTCGGTCATAACTTTTCTTCCAAGGAGCAAGTGTCTTTTAATTTCATGGCTGCAGTCACCATCTGCAGTGATTCTGGAGCCCCCCAAAATAAAGTCTGACACTGTTTCCACTGTTTCTCCATCTATTTGCCATGAAGTGATGGGACCGGATGCAATGATCTTAGTTTTCTGAATGTTGAGTTTTAAGCCACCTTTTTTGGTCTCCTCTTTCACTTTCATTAATAGACTCTTCAGTTTGCTTTCTAACTCTAAGGGTGGTGTCATTTGCATATCTGAAGTTATTGATGTTTCTCCCGGTGATCTTGACTCCAGCTTGTGCTTCATCCAGCCCAGCGTTTCTCATGATGTCCTCTGCATATAAGTTAAATAAACAGGGTGACAATACACAGCCTTGACATATTCCTTTCCCTATTTGGAACCAGTCTGTTGTTCCATATCCAGTTCTAACTGTTGCTTCCTGACCTGCATACAGGTTTCTCAAGAGGCAGGTCAGGTGGTCTGATATTCTCATCTCTTTCAGAATTTTCCAGAGTTTGTTGGGGTCCATACAGTCAAACGACTGAGCGACTAAACTGAACACAGTCAAAAGCTTTGGCATAGCCAATAAAGCAGAAGTAGATGTTTTTCTAGAATTCTCTTGCTTTTTCAGCGATCCAGTGGATGTTGGCAATATGATCTCTGGTTCCTCCGCCTTTTCTAAATCCAGCTTGAACATCTGGAAGTTCACGGTTCACATACTGTTGAAGCCTGGCTTGGAGAATTTTGAGCATTACTTTACCAGCGTGTGAGATGAGTGCAATTGGCGGTAGTTTGAGCATTCTTTGGCATTGCCTTTTGTTGGGATTGGAATGAAAACTGACCTTTTCCAGTCCTGTGGCCACTGCTGAGTTTTCCAAATTTGCTGAAATATTGAGTGCAGTACTTTCACAGCATCATCTTTCAGGATTTGAAATAGCTCATCTAGAATTCCATCACCTCCACTAGCTTTGTTTGTAGTGATGTTCCTAAGGCCCACTTGACTTCACATTCCAGGATGTCTGGCTGTAGGTGAGTGATCACACCATCCTGATTATCTGGGTCATGAAGATTTTTTTTTGTACAGTTCTGTGTATTCTTGCCACCTCTTCTTAATATCTTCTGCCTCTGTTAAGTCCATACCATTTCTGTCCTTTATTGAGCCCATCTTTGCATGAAATGTTCCCTCAGTGTCTGTAATTTTCTTGAAGAGATCTCTAGTCTTTCCCATTCTATTGTTTTCCTTTATTTCTTTGCATTGATCCCTGAGAAAGGCTTTCTTATCTCTCCTTTTTGTTCTTTGGAACTCTGCATTCAAATGGGTATATCTTTCCTTTTCTCCTTTGCCTTTCGAATCTCTTCTTAGCTTTTTGTAAGGCCTCTTCAGACAACCATTTTGGCTTTTTGCATTTCTTTTCCTTGGGGATGATCTTGATCCCTGCCCTCCTCCTCAGAGAGCCTCCTCCTCAGATACCCTCCCCCTGCTCCTCCTCCCCAGAGACCCTCCCCCGCCCCTCCCCATGCCCCTCCTCCTCGAAGACCCTCCTCCCCAGAGACCCTCCCCCTGCCCCTCCTCCGCAGAGACCCCCCTTCTCAGAGACCCTCCATACAGCCTCTGCGGGGTGGAAGCAGACTTTGGTCCCTGAGTGTTAGAATTCAGACACCCACCTGAGATGCAGGGCCTGGCCCTAGGTTGGGGAGAGTGCCCCGCAAACGCCCTGAGCCCGTGGCAATTCTGGAAGGGTCTGGTCCCTTCGGGGGGCAGTGCTGGGAGGGCTGCGGGGGCCAGCTCTGTCTCTCCACAGCTGGGGCTGCCCGAAGCAGAATTACACCTTCAACGAGTCGTCCTCCGAGATCAACTGGTGAGTGTGCCTCCCAGTTCCTGCTCAGAGGTCCGGGGCAGGGCGGGGTGGCCAGAGGGTGACCCTGCCCGGGCCCCTGGGACAGATGCCCAGTCACAGCCAGAGAGCCTCCTGGGATCCGCAGGACCTGGCTGAGCAGTAACAACACTGGGCTGGCCCCGCGGGGTACAGCCCGAGACCCTGGGAGCAACCTAAGGGTGACAGCGGGTGTCACCAGGAGCCGGCTTGGCCCAGCGCCCTTCTGTGATGCCCTCCAGCCCCAGGGGCCCTGGGTGAGAGGAGACAGACAGGGAGGGTCGGCTGCTGCCTCTGCAATTCATGAGCCTTTGGCCAAAGAGAGCAGGTGCAGCATTCAGGCAGTGAGAAGTGACCCCAGAGCAGCGGGGGCGCCTGGGCCGGAGGCCAGAACGAGCTCCAGGGCCTTGGCCCTGATGGAGGCTTTTCCCTTCCAGCCTCCCCAAACCCACAGCCCCGCTCTCGGCCTTACTTTCTCACCCACACCCCTCCCCTGGCACCCCGGCCCAGCCTTGCAGGTCAGTCGTGGCCCTCCACAGCAGCAGGATGGATCTGCCAGGCCCTGGCCACTGTTCCCAGCCTGGTCACCTGTCCCTGGGAGGCAAGAGGGTTAGGATCGCAGGGACACATAGGGACACTCCAGCCCCTCCCTTCACATCTGGCCCTGGAAGCCCTTCCTTTCTGGCCCAGTGTGGGCAGGACAGCTTCTGAGCCCAGCCCAACTCCCGCCCAAAGGAAGGCCTGGGGATTTCAGTCTCTGTCCCTCGGTGGAGAAAGTCACTGCCTGACACCCCGGCTGCAGCAAGGGCCCCCGAGGGTCAGGCCTTGGCCATCTGGGCCTGGGGAGGGTGGGCAGGGTCAGCACGGAGCTCGGCCATCTGGCCCCTCATGCTGGTCTTACCCCAACCTTTGTCCAGAGGCTGCGTCTGGGCAGGAACACCCCCTCCCCTATGTCACTCTCCTCAAGGAAGCTACGTGGGTTATAGTCAAGGAAGGACCTGAGGTCAGGAAACCCGAGAGCATGGATGACCAGCACAGTCCCCGTGCAGAGGCACAGGAACCTGGATGAGAAACAGTGGCCTCCTGGGGCCGCCAGGCCTGTCCCCAGAGCAGCCTTGCTCAGGCCCTGGTCTCACAGACCCCAGCCCGAGGCCTCCTTTCTGGAGGAAGCCCCCCTCCCCTCCTGCTCTCAGCCCCTCGAGGGCAAGGCTGCCGCCCACTGTCCAGCTCAAGGAGCAGCCTGGGATCGGCGGAGGCCCGTATGGCTGGGGACCCCCAGCCTGGGGCTCACCTCCCTCTCTCCTCAGGGCCCCCATCCTGTGGGTGGAGAGGAAGGTGGCTCTGTGGGCCATTCAGGTGAGTGGGGTGTGGGGGCGCACGGCTCTGGGTGGGCCCTGCTGCCCACCTGGCCCTGCTCAGAGGCTCCATTATCGCCCTACCTCAGGTCATCGTGGCCATCATCAGCTTCCTGGAGACCATGCTTCTCATTTACCTCAGCTACAAAGTGAGTGCCCCCTGGCCTGGCCCTGCCCCGGAGGACCCCGCCACTGACACCCTCCACCAGCCCCCTCCTCCAGCCCCTTGCACCCCTTCCCTCAGCCCTCGGTCTCACCCCTTGACTTCCCACTGGCTCAGTTTGTCTCTCTCCTCAGCCCCCGCCCCACCCCGGTGCCCCCTCCTCTCCACCCACTCTGAAGCCCACCCCCTTGGCTCCCCAGGGCAACATCTGGGAGCAGATCTTCCGCGTGCCCTTCATCCTGGAGATGATCAACACGCTGCCCTTCATCATCACGGTGGGTGAGCCGCCGGCCGAGGCAGGGGCCGCCGAGACCCCTGCCCCCTGACCCGTCTCCTCCGCAGATATTCTGGCCACCGCTGCGGAACCTGTTCATCCCTGTGTTTCTGAACTGCTGGCTGGCCAAGCACGCCCTGGAGAACATGATCGTAAGCCACTCCCTGCCCCCCACCCCCACCACTACCTCAGCTTTGTGAGGTTCCCCAGGACCCCTGGGCACTGCTTGCCATGCCCTGGTCCTGGCCCGGGGGAGCTGGCCCGCTCCCTTGGTGCCCAGGCCGGTGACCGGCGGACACATGTGCCTGTCACAAGAGGCCCTCACGCCTCCTTCCTGACCGGCCGGAGCCCCATCCCTGATGCCCCGGGGACAGTCACTCAGGCCTGTCCCTGCCCCCGGAATCATGGCTGGGGGAGGAGGAGGGTGAACATGCACATGAGAGAGGGTGGGCCCCAGGACCCCGGGTCACGGCAGCCCCTGTGCTGAGCAAGGACCATTTCCTCCCAGGGCGCCCCCTGCCACACACCCACCAGCCCAGGCCTTGGCTCACCCCATCCCAGCTGCAAAGGGAGGGGTCGGGGCTGAGATCATGGCCTCTGGCCTATACATGGCAGGGAGCGAGAGAGCTGAGGTCAGGCGGAGTCCTTGCCCTGCTCGCTCACCTGTGTGTGTCCCGGACCTGCGGCGGGAAGGGCCGTGGGCTCCGGCCCAGGCTGAGCTGCTGATGGCACCGTGTCCCATCCCACAGAATGACTTCCACCGCGCCATCCTGCGCTCGCAGTCGGCCATGTTCAACCAAGTCCTTATCCTCTTCTGCACCCTGCTGTGCCTGGTCTTCACGGGGTGAGTCCCTGCAAGCGGCTGCCCGCCCATCCCAGGTAGACCTGGGCCCTTGCATCCAACAGGCCGGGCGGGCCTCAGAGTGGCAGGAGGCGGCCCGACCGGGACGGAGGGCCAGGAGGCAGTTCAGGGCCCACGTTCCAGACCAGAGCTGCCCAAGTCCAGCTCCTCCAGGGTCCAGGACATGGGGGAGGGGCACTGGCTCTCGGCCGGCTGGGGACCCTGGGCTCAAGGCCCAGCTGAGAATAAGGTCTGGGAGCTGCCAGAGTGAGAGGTGGGGGGCCTGAAGGGGAGACCCCGTCCCCCTGCATGCCTGCCCCAGGCCAGGACAGGGGAGGCCCCAAGGCCACGTGCCTCCTACCCTCCCTACCCCCCACCAAAAAAACACACAGACCTGAGTAGAGCAGGCTGGGGTGTCTGCAGGGTGGGAAACTCCAGGGTGATTCAGCCCGCCCCCTCCCTGTAGCCAGAGCGTCCACCCTGGGGAGGGTCCCTGAGTGCTGCCCCGCGTGTGTACTGTGGGCCCCTCAGGCCCTGCCAGCAGCACCTCCCAGCCTGGGGACAGGACGTGGGGCCACTGGAGTGGCAAGGAGGACTGTCCAGCTCTGTGCTGGGCAGGGGGCTGCGTGTGCCCCATGCCGTCTGACCCCTGGGTGAGGATGAGGCTCTGAGGTGGGTGGCAGGTGGGGCTCACAGCCTGCGTGGCCACATCCGCCCCCTCGGACCTCAAGCTCACACTGAGCCCACGCAGTGCTATGTCCACGCTCGTGGCCAGTTTTCCAAGGGCCTCAAAGGAGCCTCGGGGCCAGAAAGGAAGGTCAGGTAGGAGGGAAGTGCTGGGTGTGCCAGCTCTGTAGGCCGGGGTTGGGAAGCGCCCGGCTGGACTCAGGCCCAGGCTGAGGGCCGTGGGGGTGACAAATGACAAGGAGCTGCGGCAGGCAGAGCCTCACTCTGGGAGCCGGGTGGCCGAGGCCCCACCGCCGCCCCTCCCCGGCTCTAGGACCTGCGGCATCCAGCACCTGGAGCGCGCGGGCGACAACCTGTCCCTCCTGACGTCCTTTTACTTCTGCATCGTCACCTTCTCCACCGTGGGTTACGGGGACGTGACGCCCAAGATCTGGCCGTCCCAGCTGCTGGTGGTCATCATGATCTGCGTGGCCCTGGTGGTGCTCCCGCTGCAGGTGAGCCCCGCCCAGGAGCAGCGCCGACGGGGGTGGGGGACACGGCTTCCTGGTGGGGTCTGTGATCAGTGAGGCTGCTGTGTCAGGACGGGGCGGGGAGTGGCGCTCTCAGACGGCTCCCCAGGACCTTTGCCGAGTGTGCAGCAGGAGGGCTGCCAGGGTCTCCCTCAGGCTGGGAGTCAGGAGTGCTCAGCCGGTGCAGCAGCAGCTGCTTCCTGCCTCCTGTCACCTGTCACCAAGGCCGACCTGCCAGCTGAGCACTGTGGGGGCAGTGCGGGACTCCACCTGTGTTTAGATAAAAGGTAGAGGCCCAGAGGGGGGCCGGGCAGCTGTAGGCACTGCCCCCTGCAGCCCTTAAGAGGGCAGGAAAAGGTCCAGGGAAGGATCAGGACAGACTGTAGGGAGACAGACCTCGTGGTGGACACTTGGGGTTTGAGGGGATGGGGGCAGGGGAGGCACCTAACTGTGGCTACAGCAGGGCCCAGTCGACCCAGGGGTCCTCTGGTGACTTTGAGCTCAACTCCTCACGCCCATTCCCACCCCCACTGAATAGCTCAGAACCCCAGCCCCAGCTGACACCTTCCCCACTTCTGCCAATCCAGAGTGCCCTGTACCTGCCAGGAAAGCCAGCGTCACCCTCTATCAGTGATGAAAAAGGATGGTCCCAGTCACCATCTGGTGTTCTTCTTTTTTTAGTTACTATTTCTTTATTTGGCTGCACCGGGCCTTAGTTGCAGCTTGTGGGCTCTTCTGTCTTCATTGTGACTTGCAGGATCTTTAGCTGTGGCATGTGGGATCTAGTTCCCTGACCAGGGATCAAACCCAGGCCCTCTGCACTGGGAGCTTGGAGTCTTAGCCACTGGATCGTCAGGGAAGCCCCTGTCCTTCATTCTTCCTTAAACCACATTCACCAGTTAGTGTCCTTAGCGATGATGACAGTGAAAACGCCCACCGGGAAATGTCCCTCCCAGAGTAACAATGACAACAGCTGACAACATCCCCCCCGCTCAGGGCTGAGTCGTCACATGGTGCTTCCTGTAGCTGTTGGAACAAAGCCCCCCACAAATGAAGGCTGGGGGCTCGAACCAGAGGAATTTAATCTCTTACGGGCTTCTCCACTGGCTCAGTGGTCAAGAATCCCTCTGCAATGCAGGAGACCCCAGTTCGATTCCTGGGTTGGGAAGATCCTGGGTTGGGAGAAGGGAAAGGCTACCCACTCCAGTATTCTGGCCTGGAGAATTCCATAGATTGTATAGTCTATGGGATCACAGAGAGTCGGACACGACTGAGTAACTTTCACTTCACTAATTCTGTCTGATCTCATCTTAATGCATTACCTCTGCAAAGACCCTATTTCCACATAAGGTCACATTCAGAGATTCTGGGTGGACAGGATTTCAGGGGTCATTGTTGGGTCCTTTACAACTAGGCCATTTGCCCCTCGCTGCAGCCCTGGGAGACAGGCACTGTCAGGCCACTTTGGAGAGCTGTGCACCTGTGCCACGTGGGGCTGGAACCCAAGCGTCTGCCGTCAGAGCCCCGACTGCACAGGTCTCAGGGATTACCCTGGAGTCTCTGGCCCCTCCCAGCAGGACCCAGTTCTGTGCTTCAAGGCCATAGGGTCTTGTTAGTAGAACCTAATAGGTACTCAATAAATTCAATGAGATGATCTCAACCTAAATATAGTACATCGACCAGAGCAGGTGAGCGTGAGTGGAGGTGGCTGCTGGCACTGATTTTAAATCATGTGGGAAAAATGAACGTCCTCAGTGCTTGGGCTGAAAACAGTCGGAGACTTTCATGGGACCTGGCTGAGACGTGGAATCAGACTGTAGAGGGAAGCCCTGGGTGGGTCAGCACCGCGGACAGCTCCGAAGGGCCCTGGCATCCCCCTCACCCCGCCCACCTTTATGTCTCTGTCATTGTTCTATTTTTAAAAAGGGTTCCTAACACCCAGAGCTCATAGTCAGGAGGTGTGGGCCAAAGTAGATGCAGGCTGCTGCCTCGAATCACCCATAACCTTGACTTGGGCTCAGAACCACGGTACTCAAAGTGTTCCTTCCATATGGGAAGTCTGGGTTCCTAATTCTGTGGCTGAGAATTCCCTAAGACGCATCCAGGTTTCTCCAAATGTGTCTCAGGCGTGGACAGAGACCCAAAGGTCATGTAGTTACCTGGATGTCCAGAGTACATGCTTTAGCATCCACTAACGATCAGTTGGCCAGCTGGGGCCGGGAGCTGGACCTGCCGCATATCTGCCACCCCACACACGGGCCGGACCATCCACTGTGCCCCCACCTGGCCCCTTGGGTTACCTGTGCCACAAATATCCAACGCTTCCAGGACATGCTCGGGACGGGGCTCCATTCTCGCCCTGCCTCCTCTGGCCTGCTCTAGTCTCCAACCTTCGTGCCCGGCACAGGCTGGCTATCAGCCTTCTTGCCCTGCCCTGTGCTGTCACAGTTCCTGGAGCCCCAGGCCACCTGGCGCTCACACGCTTTACCTGCAGTTTGAGGAACTCGTCTACCTGTGGATGGAGCGGCAGAAGTCGGGGGGCAACTACAGCCGCCACCGGGCCCAGACGGAGAAGCATGTGATCCTGTGCGTGAGCTCCCTCAAGATCGACCTGCTCATGGACTTTCTGAACGAGTTCTACGCGCATCCACGGTTGCAGGTGAGGCCCCGCCCATGGCCCCACCCTGCTGCAGGTGAGGCCCCACCCACAGCCCCATCCGGACCCAGAACCCCCTGAGCCCTGGGGGCCTCTGTTTCCCTGCCTGTGGGGTGGAGTCTGGATGGTCTTCCACATTGTAGGGGGTGGGTCTGTGGCGTCCTGCCTTTCCTTCCTGCCATCACAGAGAAGGCCGAGGGTCCCGAGAGGCTATACGGAGGTGAAAACAGTAGGAAGGCAGGGTGGACAGGGAGCCGGCGAGCTTGCCAGGGGGCTGACTGTGCCCTACCTGTAGGACTACTACGTCGTCATCCTGTGCCCCACGGAGATGGACATCCAGGTTCGCAGGGTCCTGCAGATCCCCCTGTGGTCCCAGCGGGTCATCTACCTCCAGGGCTCCGCGCTCAAGGATCAGGACCTCATGCGGGCCAAGTGAGTGCCCGGGTGCGGGGAGGGTGCGGTCCTGTGCCGGCCAGCCGCCAGCCGGGAGGGGCCATCAGCCGGGCGGCAGCTCCAGCTTTGTGCCTGCTGCCAGTCCAGGCCAGCCGGGCCCCTCACTGACCCCCGCACAGCCTCCTGGGCAAGCACACCAGCTCCTCTCCCATCTGCCTGGCTATTTGTTTGGGGGCAAGGCGGGGGCTGCTACTGCTGCGCCTTGGGTGGGAAGCTGAGGCTGTGGGTGGATATTCTTATAAAGATGAGGTGACAGGGTGACTTGAGGTAAGGAGACTGAGTTGTGAACAGAACTTTCCAGAATCTGCTGCAGCACATTCTGAGACACCTAGGAGGGGGTCACCCACCCCCGAAGGGCCCCCCCCATCCCCCTGCCACTCGTCACCATTTTATTACAGAGCCTGATGTAACCTTCATGGGGAAACGGTGAAATGTGGGTTGTATGGAGGCCAAGGCGGCAGAAGCCTGGGTAGCCAGGGGCCCCATCCACCCATCTCCTGAGCCCAGGAATCAAGGGCCCGACAGGGACCAGTAGGGGGTGCAGGGTGATGGGGAGGGAGGCGCCAGGCCTCCCTTCCCTGGGGCAAGTGGACCCTCTCTCGGGCGGCCTTTCTGCAGCCAGGGGCTGGGGGCGGGGCATGAGGGGAGCAGACCTGGCCACCCCCAGACCTCTAGCAGCCTGTCCCAGGAGGACACAGGACAGCAGGCGGGCTCCAGCATCTCTGCCACCAACTGCACCCCCTTCCATGCCCCAGCCCCACCCTGAGTGTGTAGGGGCCCATCCTCAGCCCGTCCAGGGCTGGTCAGAGCGAGGCGGGGTCCTGACGGCCCAGACAGACCTGGTGCTTTGCAGGATGGACAACGGAGAGGCCTGCTTTATTCTCAGCAGCCGGAATGAGGTGGACCGCACCGCGGCGGTGAGTGCCCCCCGGTCACCGGCCCCCCACCTGCCCGCCAGCCAGAAGGGCAAGTGCCCCTCCCCCAGCCTGCTGGCTGCCCTCAGCAGTGACCGTGGCCTCCCTGCTCAGGACCACCAGACCATCCTGCGTGCCTGGGCCGTGAAGGACTTTGCCCCGAACTGCCCCCTCTACGTCCAGATTCTCAAGCCTGAGAACAAGTTTCATGTCAAGTTTGCAGGTGCGTTTGGCCAGGAGGGGGGCACCCGTGTGCTCCAAGGGGAGCATGCTGGGCTAGGGGTGGGGTTGAGGCAGAGCCCATGCAGGTGCTGCACCTGGGAGCCTGGGGGTCAGTGAGGGCAGGGGCCAAGGGCGGGGGAGGGGCAGGAACACCGTCTGATGAGCACCTCTAAGGTGAGTAGATCTATCCTGGACACCTGGGGGGCAAAAGGTGTTGCCAGCTCCCTCCCCCCACCCCCCAGCCCTGGAGCTCTCGGCCAAGCCAGGGAAACAAGCACAGAAGAGCCTGGAGAATTAACAGGCTCGGGAAGGTGGGGCGCTGGAGGGAGCCTTCTAGGGAGACAAGGGGGCGCCTACCGTGGGGGATAGTGAGAGCCACTCAGTGACCCTGACCTTCCTGCCCGCAGAGCACGTGGTGTGCGAGGAGGAGTGCAAGTACGCCATGCTGGCCCTCAACTGCATCTGCCCGGCCACGTCCACCCTCATCACCCTGCTGGTGCACACATCGCGCGGCCAGTGAGTTCTGTCCCGGGAGCACCACGTGGCATGCGGTGTGCTGCCCGGGAGAGGAGCAGACCCTGGAGGCAAGGGATGTGTTGAGGAGCCTGTGATGGGAGGGGGTGAGGAGCCCGAGATGGGAGGGGGTGGCGACCTGGGAGGACCCAGCTGGGAAGCAGTAGGTGCCTTGCCACTTGAGGAGTGGGAGCTAGGGGCGGCCTTGGGGCTGCAGGGAATCACAGGCAGGGCCCTCCATGGAGCAGAGGGCCTAGTGCGGTGTGGGGGGGCAGGGCTCAGGAGAGCCACCGAGTCTAGAAACAGCGATAGGGGCAGGGGCAGGGGGGTGGTTGGGGGGGACATGCTTGGCCTGTGAGAGAAGGCACGTTGGTGTTCAGCACCTGAGCTGGGGTCCCAGGTTGAGTGGGAGGTGAGGGGCTGCCCTGGGACAGAGGGGTGCCATCTTCTCTCTAGCAAGACACCCCAACGGGTGGCCTTGGCTCCTTGTGGGGCCTGGGCGGCCCTCGGGGAGGGACCAAGCAGATGTAAGAGGACCCACAGGCCACAGAAGCCTGTCTTGACTCTGAAACCTTTTGATGCCCCCTAAAAGCTGGACCATTATGTTCACAGCTCTTTAAAACTGGCCGAGGGACCCGTCAGGCCACACCCGGGTCTGGTCTCCCACAGATGGGAGGGGCGGGGTCAGGGGTCACGTTGGCTTCCACCCACCCTGGAAGCCTGGAAGCAGCCAGGCCAGGCGGGGCGACGGTGGGGGTGACGTCCTGCCCGCGCCCCAGGGAAGGCCAGGACTCGCCAGAGCAGTGGCAGCGCATGTACGGACGCTGCTCGGGCAACGAGGTCTACCACGTGCGCATGGGGGACAGCAAGTTCTTCCGCGAGTACGAGGGCAAGAGCTTCACCTACGCGGCCTTCCACGCGCACAAGAAGTACGGCCCCTTGCCCCCTGTTCAGGCCGGGAGGGAGGGAGCGCTGAGCGGGACTCGGAGGCGGAAGTGGGCGGGGCCTCGCCCGTCGTCCGGTGGGTGGGCGGGGCCTCTGGGCCGGACGCCACGCCCACTCAGCGTGAGACCAGCGCCCAGCGCCTCTCTCTGAGCCAACCCTCGGTGGGTCTTCGGGTCGAGCGGGAAGAGGTCCCGACCCCCACGAGGAGCCCGAGAGGGGCTGCTCTGGGCTCCACCCCCGTCCGTCCGTCCGCCCAGGTACGGCGTGTGCCTCATCGGCCTGAAGCGCGAGGACAACAAGAGCATCCTGTTAAACCCGGGCCCGCGGCACATCCTGGCGGCCTCCGACACCTGCTTCTACATCAACATCACCAAGGAGGAGAACTCGGCCTTCATCTTCAAGCAGGAGGAAAAGCAGAAGAGGAAGGGCTTCGCGGGGCAGGGGCTGTACGAGGGCTCGTCCCGCCTGCCCGTGCACAGCATCATCGCCTCCATGGGTGAGGCCGGGTGCCCGCTCCCGGCTGGGCAAGCGCGCAGGGGCCCCACCCGGAGACCCCGGTCCTCAGGCCTGCACATAACCCTGGGCAAGCCCCCTCTCTCTGGGCCTCAGTTTACACATCGGTCCGGCAGGGTCATCCCTGCCTTCCTGTGGGGACATCACGGTCAGCACTGGGAGGAAAACCCCCAGGACAGTCCCAAGAGGGGCTGCCAGCCAAGTCCAGCCACTCTGTTCTAGGGACAGTGGCCATGGACCTCCAGAACACGGAGTGCCGGCCCACACCGAGCGGCGGGGGCGGCGGGGGCAGCAAGCTGGCGCTCCCCACAGAAAACGGCTCAGGCAGCCGGCGGCCCAGCATCGCGCCGGTGCTGGAGGTGGCCGACAGCTCGACCCTGCTGCCCTGCGACCTGCTGAGTGACCAGTCAGAGGACGAGATGACGCCGTCGGAGGACGAGGGGCTGTCCGTGGTGGAGTGAGTGTCTCGGGGCGGGGGGAGGACAGATGCGCTCCACGGAAGAGGGGAGGCACAGCGTGTGGGTGCCTGGTGCCCAGGAAGAGGGGCCGCCAGCACTGGGCTGGACCCACGCTCTGAACCAGGCTTCCAAACAGCTTCTGCGGAGACCTTGCTTGGCAAGTGGAATCTGGGGCCCCAGCTCCTGGGCAGGAAGGCTGTGCTGTACCCCCTTCGCCCCTCATCCTCCTCAGCCTCGCACTCTGGGCAGGCAGCCAGACCTGAGTACCACGGCCTACTTGACCGAGGCGGCTGCACTCTGAGCACAGTCTGAGGAGCCCTAGGTGAGGTGCCGTCCAGGCCTGGAGACTGCTGGCCCATGCTGAGCTGTCATGCTGCCCTGGGTTTGAGTCCAGATCTTCCTCTGAGATCATGAGACAGAAAAGACCCCAGTGTGTCCTGGAGTCTCAGCCACTTGGCCTTGCCCCAAACAGATAGGCAGCACCTGACCCCAGGGCCATGGCCAGTCACAGGCCTGCAAGGCCTGTCCCTCCTGGCTGGGCTGTCAGTGTGCTGTGGCCACTCTCTGCTCCTGCCTCTGTCCCTGGGGTGGAGTCAACGTACTTTAAAGACAGGCTGCTGGGGACTGGCTCCAAGATCAAGGGGGCTCTGCAGGGCTCCTGCACACTCGGAGCAGGTGGCAGACTGGCCTCTGACGCTGCCTCCCTTAAGCCAACTGGAGGCCGAGCAGAAGGCCAGCCCCTCTTCAGATGGCTGGCGGCCTACCACCCCACATGTCTGCACTGGGCACTCAGGGGACAGCTGGAAGGTGCGGGGCAGCCTGTGGGACAACCAATCCAGCCTGGCCACCAGTAGAACAGGGGCCGAGGGCCAGCATCTGCCCCAGCGTTAGGGTACTGGGAACACCAGGGTAGGGGAATCCCTTAAGGCTCTTCCATGGCTCCCAGGCCTGTGTGAGCTCATGTGTGTGTTTGTGTGTGTGTGTGCATTGCATGGAGTCTTCTCTGATCTCCAGGGAACAGACGGAGGTCCTGGTCACAGCCTCCTTCCTGCCTAGGGGTTGAACATAGAGGTCCTAGGACTTCCTGTGCAGGAGGGACTGTGGGGAGGCTCTGAGTGCCCCACCCCAGTCTGGTCTGCGAGGCCTGGTGCCCCCGTGTGGCCACCCAGGGTGTGGGGCACATGTCTGAGGTTCCTCTCTCTCCCACTCCTCCAGGTATGTGAAGGGCTACCCCCCTAACTCACCCTACATCGGCAGCTCCCCAACCCTGTGCCACCTCCTGCCCGTGAAAGCCCCCTTCTGCTGCCTGCGGCTGGACAAGGTGGGTCGCAGCAAAGATGGGGAGGCAGCAGGGACCCTGAGGACATCCTGAGTCAAGTCCATCTCCCCGGTGTCTATTTTTGTTGAGAGGGACACATTCCCTCCCTCCTGCATCTGCATGCGTGTCTGAGGCGAGAGTGTGCCTCTCCTGACCACAGTCCACTTACCAGCACCAGGATGTGTGTGTCGGACCCTCAGCCCACAGTCCAGCTGCCCTTCTGGCCAGAGCCAGTCCTGACCCACTTCTGCATGCCCGCCATGCCTGCCTCCCTCCATCTCAAGGCTCCTCGCCCCCACCTTCCCTGGGTTTCTCCCGTGTTTGGTGAGCATAGTCATCGATTTGGTGGAGCGTCCCTGAAGGGGGGCAACTCAGCCTTTGCATGGGGCGGGGACTGGTCCCCCCAGAGGTGCCACATCCTCTGGAGGCCTCCCTGCGATGCTGCCTTAGAGCACGTGGTTCGGGTCCACACCTGGTCTCCCTGGAGGAAACACAGCTTCACCTCTGCAGTCAGGATGTCACTGGGGGGAGACACGTGGGGGCGGGGACATAAGCTGCTCACCACTGGCCCCCTGATGCGTTTCCTCTGTAGTTGATGGATCGCGGGTTCCAGTTCCTTCCATGATTGTGTCCACTTTTCCCTGTGAGGAGGTTCTTCCCCTTTCTTAGCCATTTGTGTACATCAGTGTGGACTCACTGTTTCACTCAGTAAACCCACTGTGCATTACCGCAACATCGGCTTTCTATGTGGATCCTGCTGGTTTTGACACTCAGACTTTCCTGGTTTTGCTGATGGGGCCTCCAGGTCTTTCTGACGCTTCTCCTGGTCTGTGAAGATGTCTGTGCTTCTGAACTAATGGTGCCTGCCCCCCCAATCTTGTTCCTCCTCCAGTCCTGGGACTGGCTGCTGCTCCGAGAAACCTGATTCCTGTTAGTGGAAACCATGTTTAGAAGCAAGATGACTGCTCTAAAAAAAAAAAAAAAAAGAAGCAAGATGGGGATTTGGGGTGCTCACTGCTGCCCTACATCTGAGCCTCTCCTCAGAGAGCTAGAAAGTGGGCATACACACAGCAGAATGTGTACACACATGACAAAACGTGCACACACAGAAAATGTGTACACACCACTTGACAATGTATACACATATGACAAAATGTGTGTGCACACAAAACATACACATGCACACACAACACAATGTACACACACGACAAAACATGTACACACAAGCATGTGTACCTTTGCACACACTACAGAACAGTCACACACAGGGCAGAACATGTGCACACAAAATGTGCACACACATGCACACACTATGGAATGTGTGTGCACATGACAAAAGGTATGTACACGTACACACATGCACACAGTACAGAATGTGTACACAGGACAAAACATGCACACACAAGATGTGTATACACATAAGACGTGTACACACGAGAATGTTAGACACATAAATGTGCACACACATACAAACCATGTACGCATATACACACACTACAGAATGTGTACACACATGACAACATGCACATTCAAAACTGTATACACACGAGAGAATGTGTATACACATAAGATATGTGCACACAGAAAAGAATGTTATACACATAAGAAATGTGCACACACATACAAAGCATGTACACACATGCACACACTATGGAATGTGTATATACATGACAAAATGTGTGTACACACGTGTACACATGCACACGGTACAGAATGAGTACACATGACAAAACATGCACACACAAAATGTGTATACGTACATAAGAATGTGTATACACATGACGTGTACACACTAGAGAATGTTATACACATAAGAAATGTGCACACACATACAAACCATGTACACACATGCACACACTATGGAATGTATACATACATGACAAAATGTATGTGTACAGAGAAGGCAGTGGCACCCCACTCTGGTACTCTTGCCTGGAAAACCCCATGGATGGGGGAGCCTGGTAGGCTGAGATCCATGGGGTCGCTGAGTCGGACACGACTGAGCAACTTCACTTTCGATTTTCACTTTCACGCATTGGAGAAGGAAACGGCAACCCACTCCAGTGTTCTTGCCTGGAGGATCCCAGGGACGGGGGAGCCTGGTGGGCTGCCGTCTATGGGGTCGCACAGAGTCGGACACGACTGAAGCGACTTAGCAACAACACACACAAAACATGTATACAAATGCACACCCTACAGAATGTGTACACACAGGACAACATGCACACTCAAAAATGTGTACGTGCACATGAGAGAATGTGTATACACATAAGACGTGCGCACACACGAAAGACTGTTATACACATAAGAAATGTGCACACACGTACAAGATGTGTACACACGCACACACTACAGAATGTGTACACACAAGACAAAATGCACAAACACAAATGTGTCCACGCACACACATCTGTGTCTGCATCTGCTAAGGCCGCAAGCTCACACAGACACCTCCCTTCCCATCCCCGCAGGGCCGCAGCTCGCTCTGCGGGGTGTGGTGGATGGCTGGCCTGTAGCCCTGGTGACACCAGGTGCCATTTGGCCTCGGGCTTCCCTGGAGTACCCTCCCTCCCCCTCCATGGTTGATTCCAGCGTTCTCCCCTTCCAGGGCTGCAAGCACAACAGCTACGAAGATGCCAAGGCCTACGGCTTCAAGAACAAGCTGATCATTGTCTCGGCAGAGACAGCTGGCAACGGGCTGTACAACTTCATCGTGCCGCTGCGCGCCTACTACCGGCCTCGCCGGGAGCTCAACCCCATTGTGCTGCTGCTGGACAACAAGTGAGGGGCAGAGAGGGCAGGGCGCGGATGCCCTCACCTGCGGTGGGGAGTGAGGGGAGTGGCCCCACCCCGCCTGCCCCCTCCCACACCCTGGTGCTGCTCCATCATCCTCCCCATGACCATGAACCTCCCCCAGAGTGCACCCCCAGCACCTCTACCCCAAGGGGGCTGCCAGCCCAGAGCTCAGGGTCCAGTCTCAGCTGTCCTGCCTCCCGGAGCCTTGGTTTCCTCTCGGGGACAATAAAGAGCAGCCCCGTTGGCCTCTAAAGGCCCCCCCCAGTCCAAGCCATCACGGTCCTGGGGCCCCTGCTCTGCCCAGGTCAAAACTGGTGTTGGGTGGGGGAGCCAGTTGGATGCCTTCAGGCCGTGCTGTGCCCGCAGGCCCGACCACCACTTCCTGGAGGCCATCTGCTGCTTTCCCATGGTGTACTACATGGAGGGCTCCGTGGACAAGTAAGGCGCCTCTTGGCAGGAGGACCCCCGCCCCGCTGCCCTCCGCCCGGGTGGGTGCCCAGGGCCGAGCAGGGGGCGGCCGCACCCACGGGCGTGTCCCCACAGCCTGGACAGCCTGCTGCGGTGTGGCGTCATCTATGCGGACAATCTGGTGGTGGCAGACAAGGAGAGCACCATGAGTGCCGAGGAGGACTACATGGCCGACGCCAAGACCATCGTCAACGTGCAGACAATGTTCCGGTGAGGCGCTTGGGCCTCCCTGAGCTCCCCCTCGTCAGTGGCCAGGGGCCCCACCCAGAGCCCCTCCCCACGTCCATGACCGGGCCCACCCACCCCCCAGGCTCTTCCCCAGTCTCAGCATCACGACCGAGCTCACCCACCCGTCCAACATGCGGTTCATGCAGTTTCGCGCCAAGGACAGCTACTCTCTAGCTCTCTCCAAACTGGAGAAGGTGAGTGGCCCCTCGCGAATCACCCCTTCCCCTCCTGCCCGCACGTGAACTGCCCCTTCTGACTCTGCCCAGCTGAGGACCTGCACCCGGCCTGGAGGGCATGGGTGCCTGCCCTCCTCAGGCGGGGTTCTAGCCCCATTGTGAGGCTCTCGAGCGTGCAGCCCAGAGACTTTAGGGTCCTCGGCCAGGAGGGCACATCGTCCGCCTAAGGCAAGGTCCATCCCGGCCTTGTGCGTGGCCAAGGTGGCTCGTTATACCAGAAATTACTAGCCCAGTGACACCAGCGCTGACACCACACCCGCATCAGAGCCGTGTCTGTTCTGTCAGACACCGGCAGGGATGTGTTCATCCTGGCACAGATGAGGGCCCTGGGGCCAGAGCGGGGAGTGGTTGCCTCAGGTCACGCAGTTGCTCAGAGGCCAGGTCAGCAGGTGCCTGGGGGGCACGGGGACCCTCCAGGGACCGGTGGTGCCGCCCTGGCATGTTCGTGGACCCCAGGCCCTTCCCAGCCCCCTGTCTGGGTCAGTGTAGCACTGCCCTTCACTGAGAGGCAAGGCCGTGCTCAGGTGGCCCCGGGTGAGACCAGGAAACAGGTGGGCTGCTATTGAGGAGACCCGGCCAATGAAGTCGGGGGCAGTGACCATTCCCCGCGAGCCCAGACTGGGGTCCTTGTCGGGGGGCAGCTTGCATCTGCATGGCTGACCCCACACCAGGCCAGGCCTGGCCCCAAAAGCAGACAGAGGGGCAGCGTGGAAGCTCCACCTGCCCAGAACCCAGGTGGACAACGGAAGTGCGTTTTGCCAGGAGGCCCATGGTGGCCCCAGAGCCCCTTGATTGGTAGCCAGAGGCCTCAGGGCTGTCTTGGCATGTACCCCACACAACAGCCCGTTGGAGCCCACTCAGAGCCACTTCCTACCAGCCCGTGAGCTGATCCTCCGTCTGCTCAAACTGGGACTGTGGGCATCGGAAGCAGCCCTGGCTGGGACTGTGTCCAGGTGCTTGGGCCAGTCTGACCCTGTTCAGGCAGGATGACCAGCACAGAACTGGGGTCAAGGCTGACATCCCGACGCTGGTCCTCACTTGCCACCAGTTGCCCATGGGCCTTGCACCCCTACCTGTTCAGCCAGTGTTCTTGAAATAGATCCGTCAGCAGACTCTGCCCTTCCACAGCAGACACCACAAGTGCACCCCTACTCTGCCCTCTGTGGCAGGCATCACCAGTTGACCACACCTTCCACCTTCCCCTGCAGCATCACCTCCAGGGAGAGGCAGGGGCAGGGTCGGCCACTCCCCACCTCGTCCTCTGGTTTTGTGATGGGGAGAGAAGTCGGCAAGTGAGCACGTGTGACCTGGGGATGCTGCAGCCCAGGGTTGAAGGCCATGCTGATGGATATGCTGGGCAGGGCCAGGCATGTGCAGTGCCTGGGGGCTGAGAACAGAGGGGCACAGAGCCACGTGACCCACCCCCTCTGGAGAGATGGTCAGAGCTGGTGCCTCCCCCGACCTCTGCACACAGAAGATTCCACAGAGGATGGGGTGGGAACATGGCATCACGCTGTACGTACAGCCTGGATGAGGCAAGTCCTATTTCGTGAGCGGAAACTGCAGAAACAGTGGAAATGCTTCTGTCATTCAGATCAACGTGCTTCCCCGAGATCGAAGTGGCACTAGGGTGGGGGTGGGGGGAGGATTCAGAAAGGCATGGAGGGCAGTGGCTGCATCTCCCTGGAGGTTCTCAGGAAGGTCTCCCAGAGGCTGGGCCACTGCCCACCCCGTCCCCAGACTCAGGTTCCTGGTGGCATCATCGTTTCAATAGCCTCGGCACCTGTGACAGTGACGTCGACTAGGGCCCAGCCTGCCCATTCAGTCCTGCTCCCTCCAGCCACGTGGCTCTCAGAAGGGCTCGTCCCACGTCTCGCTGTGACCTGTGACCTTGGAGCTTGGGCTACAGCCTCCAGCCCCTCCTTGGCCACTGCAGGACAGGCAGCATGAAGCCACTGAGACATCAAGCCTTCCTTCGTCCCCGGTCTCGAGCCTTCCTTCGTCTACGGCCTCCCTGGACCAGCCCTCGGTCTTTTCTTCTCAATCCATTCACTGTTCTTAGTGAAGGGAAACCGACAGCGTTAATGATCTTGGGAGTCTCCCCGTTTGTCCTCATAGCGTGCAACGGGAGTGTGCAGCCTGGAGTCAGCAGGCCACGTGGGTTGGATTCCAGGGCTTGTCCGTGATTCGTTCTTCCGGGACGGCAAAATGCCGCTCAGAACTGACACACTGTTACCCGCTTGGACACCCACGTGCCAGCACGCCCTTGGGCTCCCTGCTGCTAGGGAGGGACAGAGGTGAGGCCCGCTGCCCCAGTGTTTGTCTGCCCTGCCGGCCGCCAGCCGAGTTTGCAGGAGGAAGCTGCCACAGCAGGAAGCAGCTCCAGGAAAAGGCCCCGGGAGGGCTCCTGCGTCCCACCTTCTGTCTGTGTGGAGTGTGTCCTGGTCCAGAGGGAAGGATGGCTTCCTGAGCTCAGAGCCACCCCTCAGCTGTAGGCCGACTTCATGCGGTGGAGACGTGCACCAAAAAAGTTCACGTCCCAGAACCAGCACGGAGTGGGGAACACGATTCTGTGAAGGATACTGAGATGGAGGAGGGGCCGGGGCCCCATGCCATCACCAGGGTACTTGCAAGAGGGAGGCCAGAGGTCAGCCTGCCAGCCCTGGACGTGGAGGTAGGGCCCAGGGCCATGGTTGGCTTCTAGAAAATGGGAAAGATGCAGGAAAGGAGTCTCCTGTCCGGGCGGGGTTCGAGGGGGCATAGGTCACCAGCGGGAGCCCTGCAACACCTGACTCCAGCCCCACATATCCGATTGGACTCTCGAAGTCTGATACCATGAGAGAGGAACCGTGTGGTTCTGAGCTGCGGGTCTGAGGAGTCCACGTGGGGCCTCGCTGTGCTCACAGGGGAGGCAGGAGCTGTGACACACGTGTCGCTGCTCACACGCACGCCTTGCTGTCCACCACCTCACTCACAAGACACGAGCTCCAGGACAAGTTTCTATGAGAGTCAAGGGCCCAGGGTGGCAGCGGCCGGGCATTAACCCCAGCACGGGCCCCTGGCTCTCGCCAGCAGAGCCCTGAGTCCTTACTCCCGGCTCCAGCCCCCAGTATCTGGCGGACATGAGCCAGGTGCTTGGCCTCTGTGTGGGGGCATCTGCTGGCCTGTGTTCATACACTCACCCCACACACGTGCACGTGCGCACACACCCTGGGCTGCCTGCCCCGTGCGGCTGTGGCCGCGGGCACCAGCCCGTCTGAGCCCCCCTGTCTTGCAGAGGGAACGTGAGAACGGCTCCAACCTGGCCTTCATGTTCCGCCTGCCCTTCGCCGCCGGCCGCGTCTTCAGCATCAGCATGCTGGACACACTGCTGTATCAGGTCAGCCCGGGGCCTGGCTGACATCCGGTCCTGGGCCACGTCCATCCTGGGTCCCCAGGAGACCCAGTGGGACTGAGTGACTCTGGGCCCCGTCCCTGACCGGGAGCCACAGGGGTTCACCCCTGAGCGTCACCATCCTTTCCTCCCAGGAGGGTGCTGGCCTAGGGTCACCCCGGCAGCCTTTGGGTTTCTGATCCCTTCTGACCTAAGGCGCGTGACCAAGCGAGCTACCAAGGCCAGGAAAGGCCTCCTGGCTCCGTCTGCTGGCACACTGTGCAGGGGACACTGTGGGTGCCCGGCGGGCATCTCCCGCCAGCGGGTGTGGACCTGTCCACGACGCCGGCCTCACTGCGGCCCTTCTTCTCCAGTCCTTCGTGAAGGACTACATGATCCCCATCACCAGGCTGCTGCTGGGCTTGGACACCACGCCAGGCTCTGGCTACCTCTGTGCTGTAAGTGCCTGGGCCGGAGGGGGGCGGGGCGGGGCCGGAGGGGGGCGGGGCGGGGCCGGAGGGGGGCGGGGCGGGGCCAGAGGGGCCTGGGCGGGGTGGGTGGGGCCTGGGCGGGGTGGGTGGGGCCTGGGCGGGGTGGGTGGGGCCTGGGGGGTGGGTGGGGCCTGGGCGGGGTGGGTGGGGCCTGGGCGGGGTGGGTGGGGCCTGGGCGGGGTGGGTGGGGCCTGGGCGGGGTGGGTGGGGCCTGGGCGGGGTGGGTGGGGCCTGGGCGGGTGGAGGGGCGGGGCTTGTGGCGGGCCGGGCCGGGCAGCCTCGCCCTGCCGGGGAGGCAAGCGCCGCCTCTGCGGCCCGAGGCCGGCCCAGCCCAGGCTCTGCGTTGCAGATGAAGATCTCAGAGGACGACCTGTGGATCCGCACCTACGGGCGCCTCTTCCAGAAGCTGTGCTCCTCCAGCGCCGAGATCCCCATTGGCATCTACAGGACCCAGAGCCACGTCTTCTCCACCGAGGTGCGGGGCAGAGGCCTGGGGATCCGGGCCCTTTGGGGGTCAGGTTCACAGGCACCCCCGTGGTTCCTTGGGCGGCTTTAGGGGAGGGGAGAGCACCGAGGGGCCCCCGCGAGTTGTGAGCCCACGGGGGGGCTCAGACAGCCTCGGGGGTCAGGGCAGTAGCGCCACAGGCACCCAGGAGGCTCTGGTTTCCTTTGCAGCCCCATGACCTCAGGGCCCAGGTGAGTGGTCCTTTCAAGCCCACAAAGAGTGCCTGAGCCCAGCCCCCCCGCCCGGGGGGGGGGGGTGGTCAGGAAGCAAGTTCCCAGGTGGCAACGGCGAAAATGCAGCTCAGAGAGGACTCAGCATCACTCTCCTCCCCCCTGCAGATGGGGAAACTGAGGCCAGGGTGGGAAGCCCAGGCACCCCCTGCCCCCAGGCTGTCTGCCCCTCAGGGCACGGCCCCCATCCTGGCAGGTACCCCTTCCTCCCCCCATCTGTCCCCACTTGCACACCCCCCAGGCCCCCAGGTCACCCACCAAGCCTTGCAAGGCTCTGCGCATCCCAGCCCACCATCGGGCTGCCCCTGTTCTCCTGCCCCAGAGGTGAGGAAACTGAGTCTCCTAGAGGGGGGTGTTCCCCCACCACCCTACTGTGGTAAAGTCAGAACACGCAACCCCAGAGAGGTGAAGGGAGGCCCACCTCTCACCAGCAGGTCAGGGACGGGCCTGAGCCAGAGTTTGGGGAGAGGAAGGGACTTCTACCTGAGAGAAGAAGGGCCTGGGGTACCCCTGGAACTGTGACTGTCCTCCCCATTGCCCCAGCTGCTCCGTGGGTCCCCATGGTCCTCTGCCCAGCACCCGTTCCTCTTCCCTGTTCCCCCCCACCCCTGTCCCCGGACACCCTTCCCCTCCCAGGCCTCACCCCTCCTCCCCGGCCAGTCCCAGGTCTCGGTGAGCGTGGAGGACTGCGAGGACACTCGGGAGACAAAGGGGCCCTGGGGCGTGCGGGCGGGCACGGGCGGCGGCAGCACCCATGGCCGGCACATGGTGGGCAGCGACCCAGCCGAGCACCCGCTCCTGCGGCGCAAGAGCCTCCCGTGGGCGCGGAGGCTGAGCCGCAAGGGCTCCCGGCACACGGGGAAGGCGGCAGCCGAGTGGATCAGTCAACAGCGGCTCAGCCTGTACCGGCGCTCGGAGCGGCAGGAGCTCTCAGAGTTGGTCAAGAACCGCATGAAGCACCTGGGGCTGCCCACCACTGGCTACGGTAAGGGACAGGGCGTCTGTCTGCTCTCCTGGCCCATGTGGGGAGGGGGGCTCCCCTAGATCCAGCGCCAAGCCCCGCAAGGAAGGGTTCATTCACCCTCTGCTCTGGGGCCTCCGTTTCCACATCTGTAGAAAAAAAGATGCCTATTGCCTGAGCCAGTAGGCAGCCGTCCTGGAGGAGGCGGCTGTGGGTGGGGATAGCCTTGCTAGGCTCCCTGAAAGCCAAAGGCACTGGCCTCAGCCAGGGGGCAGATTGACCACCTCCAGCCGGTCCTGCCGGGATCAGGAACGCAGGACCCCACCTTGTTCCCCTGAGAATAGGAACAGGGGCATGGCGGGGACACCCCAGAGCCCTGGCCACCCCTCCTGGACCCTCCCCGCAGCCGGAGCTCGTGCGGGATAGGGGCGGGGCAGGTCAGGGGCCCAGCATCAGGACCTCCACTGCTCCTGGGGCAAGGCCACCCCATTCCCGCGACTTCAGGGCGGCGCCACCAGGGCGTTTGTCGTCGTTGGCAGATTTTCTCCGTAGCTTGATTCGGGGAAAAGTTTGTGACTCTGACCGTGAACGGGGCTGGGGTCCCCGGCCGGGCCTGAGGGGACTGGCCGGCCCCTCCCTCACTCCAGAGATGCTGCCTCTGTTGATGGGGCTGAAAGGGGCCCAAGCCCGCCGCCCCTCCACCACAACCTGGCCTCATCCACACCCCAGGCTGGGTGGAGGCTCTGACCTCCGCTAGGCTCCGTCTCTGGGGGACTCTGCCCCACACCCCACCCCGGGCCTGGCTATATTTTTCTGGGCACCCACTCCCCTACCCTGCCACCTGCTGCTCACCTCCTGGGTCAGGGGCCCTCAAGCCCCTCCAAGTGGGACCAAGCGGCTTCGGGCTTCACCCAGAGCCGCCCAAGTGTCTCTTGGGTCTGGCTATATGCCAGGCGCAAGGAGATCACCAGCCAAGAGAGCCGCCTAGCCCCTCCAGGCCACGCCCCTGCTGCACGGCATACTTGTCCACTCTGTGCCCTTTCCCCGGGCGCGTGCTGTCACCCCGTCCTGGGTGGTGTGCTGGTTGCTCAGGCTCCCAGTGGGGGGTCCCGTTTCAAGGCCCCATGTCACACCCTGGCAGGTAGACACTCCAGCCCAGCTGAGCCCCAGAGCAGGCCCCTGCCCCTCGGGGCTCCCCTGGGCCTCCCCGCCCCCCACGCGCCCCCACCAGAGCTTGGCAGACAAAGAGCTGACTTCTCGTCTGGGACAGACAGGCCGCCTGCGGCCTGCGTGCACCTCCCATCCCCGCTCTGCCAGACGCTTCCTCCACGCTGCTTGCTGACCTCAGTCTCTCTCTCTGTTTCTGTCTGTCCCTCTTCCTATGTGTTCCGTAGAGGATGTAGCAAATTTAACAGCCAGTGATGTCATGAATCGGGTAAACCTGGGATATTTGCAAGGTAATTCTGCTCCGGAGGCCAGAGTCTGGCATAGGGGGCGTGCCAACCCTTCCTGACGGTCCACCCGGTGGCCGCCCGCCCCGGCCAGGCAGGCAGACAGGGCGAGACACGAGAGAGGGCCCCATGGCTCCCAGGCTGCCCCACTGCGGGGACCCTAACTTTCTCCCCATTGACTGCTGCCTTCAGCACGGCCCCCTGCGCCCCAGCCCTTCTGCCCACTTAGCTGTCTGAGATAAGCCCTGCTCTGGACACACAGGCAGCCACCGGCCGGCCCCTGGGAGCCCACCCAGCTCTTGAGAAGCACTGGCATGGAGCACCCCAGGCCAGGGTGCCCGTGCCCCCAGTGTGGCGGAGCACAGTGAGACCTGAGCTGGTGCCTGGGGCCTTGGGGTCTGCAGCACCCTGTGCCTTTGAGGGCCACCCAAGCCAGGTGGACAGTTGACCTCCACTCCCCAGCTGGGGCTTCATGAGATGGGGGCCTCTTCAGTTGAGACAAAGTCTGATTGTACCACATTTTCATCCAGGCACTCAGGTGCTGCTTGGGCCCCTGTATCTTGCAAGAAGACACCCCGCAGTCCCCAGAACTGCCCCACGACCCCAACAGGAGTCAGAGTCCAGGCCCCAGACCTCACTGCTGGGACCCTTTCTTTACCTGGGGGCTCCCCAGGCTCAGAGCTGTGCAGGCCTCCTGAGCCCAGGTGGGGGTTAGCTCAGGCGGGCTGGTTTCTGAGGATGGCCGGGGCTGACAAGACCTAGGATTGAGAAGCTCTGGGGTGCACTGCGGGGGAGCTGTGGGGCGGCCCGGGAGGCAGAGCCCTGACTGCACCCCACCACCCGCCCCGGGTCCCTGCGTTTTTCCTCACTTGCACCCACGACCGTGTTCACAGCAGACTCCCCACTAGGCCAGCGCGAGTCCGAGCCTGGGGCTGCCCCCGAGCAGCAGGGCTGGGTTGCCACCTCCCTGTGGCCGGCTGCACCCCTACTTCTTGCCAAGGCTCGCAGGCAGGGTGGCTGCAACAGTGACCCCGCAACAGGGTCACTGCGTGTTGTTTACTGAGCCCCTGCCCCTGGTGTGTGGACATCGAGAGGGGCCTGGGCCAGGACCTAAAACCAGAGGAGAGGCTGGTCCCAGGGGGCTGCAGGGTGGTCCTCCAGGGGGATGCCACCACAAAGCACCCCCCAGCTGGGTGCAAATGAGAGAGGAGACGCCCCCAGCCGTGACATGTCGAGACAGCCCCTTGCACACAGTCACCCCTTGGGGGAGGGCTTCAGTTGCCCCCAGTTCACAGTTCTGGGGCAGGGGCTCCAGAGGGGTTGTCGAGAGACTGGTCTGCGGATCCAGGGAGGAGCCCCCACGGAGGCCGGAATGCCAGGTGCGGAGGCAGGGGAGCTCTGCCTTTGGTCATGGGCCAGCCCCCAGCCCCACACCAGGCCCTCCTTGGAGCACAGCAGGTGCAATGAGGCCGCCCCTTCTGGGAAGTCAGGGTCAGGGCCTCGTGGGTCACCCAGTCCCCGGGCGCTACAGCTGGACCCCATGTGCCTCCCCCCACCACCTCTCAGCGCAGCACCCCCAGAAGCACAAAGCTGGGCCCAGCTTGGGCTGGGACGCCCATAGCCCGCCCGCCAGCCTGCAGGGCAGAAGCAGGGGCCATGCTGGGTGGGGCGGGTCCAGTGAGGCAGGGGCCACGCCCACCCTCTGCAGCCCCGCCCCTGGGTTAGATGGATAGGTGACCCTGTCCCTTGTCAGCCTCTCTGTTTTCCTTGTTCTTGGTGGCTGTGCTCAGGGGTACAGGGTCCACCAAAGCCTTCCGCTCCTGCCCGCACCTCCGCTGCCCCAGCCCTGCTCTTTGCTGCCCTCCATGGACATGTGCCGCCTCTGTGAGCCAAGCCCACCGGTGACCCCACACGGTGGGAGGGGTGGGGGTCAGGCCGTCCCCTTTCTGGGCGGGGACACGAGCCTGGACCAGGTGATGTCTGTGAGCCCCGCCCCCCGTTCGGCCTGCACCCCCACCCCAGCTGTCCCCTGAAGCATGCTGGGCTCCACCTGCTGCCGTGGGGGTCCCGAATCCAGAGTCAGATTCGGCCCTGAACTCGCCAGTTCAGAGAAGTGAGCCGCAGCACCCCTTGCTGGCCCGCCAGCAGCTGTCCCACCTTCCCTGAGTCCCTGACCCCCATGGCCAGGGAGCCCTCCCAGGACGGGAGGGGCCGGTGCAGACAGAAGGAGGTGGGAGGAGCCGGGGCAGAGGTCACCCAGGGCCCTACCCACCGCCCCCCTCAACCAGGGCTGTCCGCCCCAGTGCCCAGTCCTGGGTCAGGAGGTGCCTTTAGGCATCCCCAGATGTGTAAACTGAGGCCACGAGCCATCCACCTCCTGCCACTCACTGAGCGCAGGGTCACTGCTGGACAGTGGCCAGCCCAACCCCATAGTTGGCCAAAGAGACATCTATGCGGTGACCAGGGTTTCTCTAGAACCAGTTCACACCCCAGCGGGTCACATCCTGGGGCCACCCCAAGAGCTGGACGCTGGACTGGCTGTATCAGTGGTGGGCAGTGGCCTGGCCCCGTGCGTGCCTGAGGGGACCTCCAGCAGGGTGAGCCAGCTGGACTCTGGGCTGATGCTGCTGGACAGGTCTTGGGAAGCAGAGGGCAGGCCCTAGGTTGACAGCTGAGGAGGGAACTGGGGGTGGCCTGCACGGGGCAGGGGTGCTTGGAGGGGGGCGGATGAGCCTGGGTTGGGTGTGTGCACAGGTGTGCTCCACATTCAGGGTGACCACCTCCTAAGATGCTGGTGACTCAACAAGCTACGGAGATGGGCAGGGGTGGTGGCTGCCCCTGGCCCGTGCAGTGCTGGGCTGAGGCCCACGTGGGTCGGAGGACTGGCCAGGCTGGGTTCCCCAAGACGGGGCTCGGGCAGGACGGCCCTACAGCCAGGAGGATTCTGCAGCTGACTGGAGCTGCCAGCTCCTCGGGCCCCGGCGGAGCAGAGATGGGCAGGGGCTGAGGGGTGACCGCCCGCTGGGCCCTGTCTCCTCCGCAGACGAGATGAATGACCACCAGAACACCCTCTCCTATGTGCTCATCAACCCCCCGCCTGACACACGGCTGGAGCCCAACGACATCGTGTAAGTACCGCATCCTCAAGCAAGTGTAGACCGCTGCCCTTCACCACGTGGACTGGCGCTGGGCACCCACATGGGCGTCCAGCCTGGCCTCCCGGGCAAAGCGTGATGCCAGCGCCCTCCACCCTTCCCACAGATATCTCATCCGCTCCGACCCCTTGGCCCACGTGGCCAGCAGCTCTCAGAGCCGGAAGAGCAGCTGCAGCAACAAGCTGGCCTCCTGCAACCCCGAGACGCGGGACGAGACACAGCTCTGATCGCCTTGCGGAGTCCGCAAGCCCGTGATGCGTGAGCGCGGGGTCCTGCCTGGCGCCCAACCCCGAGATGCTCCCGGGATTGGGCCAGAGGGAGCGGACCTTAGCTGGGTGAGGGCTGGGGCTGCCCTGGGCACCGCCGGATGCCGGCGGGAAGCCTTTTTAACCTGTTTTTATGAATCTGTACAACCCTGATCCTTTGCACAAATGCACCGCAACTCGTGACCAGATCTGGCCACGGCGGAGGGAGAGGAGCCAGGCTGGACCACGGGCTGGGGTGAATCAGACAGGTGCCCGGGCCAGGGGCTCACACCACGACAGGAGAGGGACGCTGCAGCCCGAACTCGCCATGTTTCCTCAGTCGTGGACCAGTCTAGCTTGTGGCTCTTGGCCAAGCCATGGGGTGGGGGGTCGCCCTTCTCGCCCAAGTCCCTCCCCTGTGCGCTCATTTGAGAAGGAAATGGAAGGCAAGAGGGTCTTCAGCTTGGCCAAGCCCCTGGCCGCAGCAGGACGGGCTCTGGAGAAGCGTCAGGGGGGCCCTGTCGCGCCCTGGGGATCCTGCAGCCCATGACTTTGTGGAAGAGACTTGGACAACTGCCTTTTCCTCTATTTTTACGCTGAACTTTTGCAGCTGCACCATCTGACGCCCTTTTAAACAAGAAATCTGAAGCACAACGTGGCCACTGGGCTGCCGGCCCACGTCTCCAGGACAGGGACTTCTCCTTATCAAGGGAGGGACTCTGGGCATCACCTCAGTTCTTTTGTGACTGTTGCTGACAGGTTTGCACGCTCAGTGCTGGAAACTTCCATTAAATGGATGCGCTCTGCAGACAGGAGGTCCCCTCGTGAGGCATTCTCTCCATGGTTGCATGCTCTGGGCCTGGGTCTGCCCCAGCCGCCTAAGGGTTAGGAACAACCCCTGGGACCCCACAGGAAAGCCCCCAACCCAAGGAAATGTGGCTGGCCCAGGTCTTCCCCAAAAGCAGGAAGCAAGTCAGCCAGAGGCAGGGGTTCCGGGAGCAGGGGTCCCCTGTGCACTCCCCCATGCAGGGGTTCCGGGCCGAGCCTGGGGACAGGTCTGTGTGCCTCCCCAGCACAAAGACACCCCTGTTGGTTCTCAGCTGGGGGCTCTTGCTCTTACTGAGTACCCCCAAGAGTCTGGCAGGGGAAGGACCAACCCAGCCCCCAGGGTGGGGTGTGGCTCCAGGCCACACAGTGGTGGAGTGGGCAGGCCACACAGCGGCTGGAGTGGCCTGTCCCCAGGGAGCGACATGACTCAGGGCTGCCCTCCCCTTCCCCGGTCAAGGGAGCACGTCCAGCTCACCCCCTATTGGCTGCCCGGGACCCTCCCACCTAGAGAGGGTCTCCATGCCTGGGGTGGGGGTAGCTGCTGGGACAGTGTGGGCTGTGGGGGGTCAGGAAGGGTGTCTGATCAAGGAGTGGAAACTCAGGGGCCCTCGACGGGGTGACATGCTGTTGACGTGGGCTCGGGTGGCCTCTGGGGCCAGGGTCTGTCCCAGCAGGGTGTCAGCGGCTCCCAGGGTCCTGCCAGTGGCTGTTCCCTTCCACACCCGCCACTTCTGGCAGCCATGTGCCAGCTCCCCGAGGGTAGGAGGCCCCTGCAAGAGTGGAGACCAAGGGAACCTTGGCTGCTGGAGCGGGGTCTCCATCCAGGCGGGGTTGCAGCCCCTCAGTGCTCCACTGGGAAGACAGCATCCGACTGGGATCCCTGGAGGTGTCTGCTTGACTGTGGGTGCACAGGATGGGCAGTGAGGAATGGGGTCTCCTCTGGGCCAGACACGCTCACACCCAGACTCACTGTCACACCCATTGCCATCTGCAGAGGCTTCAGCAAAGGCCTGAGACTGGATCCAGGCAACCTGACCGGGCAAGCAGAAGACATTTCTCAATGTTTTGACAGGTTTTCAGACATAAAATGAGAGAGACACCTCTGATTTTTTCAATTCCTGTAGAAAGCTGGTCACGACAACGGCACCAGCGACAAGCGGGCTGTTGTGGCTCGTGACATGATGTGGCCCGGGAACGCCAGCCCTGAGGTGCCCATCCGCCTCCCCCCAGAGCTGAGCATTTACGGATGGACGTGGAGCAGGTGTGAACAGACTCAGGGCAACCACCCAGAATCTCAGAGAGAAGTGCATTCGGTAGCTGGGAGACGAAAGGAGGTGGAATCGTACCAAGTGCTTATTAAAAGCAGAGCGGGCAGAAAAAGGGACGAGGTGTGCCCAGCAGTCAGGAACAGGGCAGAGGCCACCCCACCCCAGCCCCTCAGAGGCCCAGCCTTGGGAGGATGCTGGCCCACCCGCCATGGACACGGGCTCGGCTGCCAGGCAGGAGTCCACACGACCACAAAGCAGGCACCCCCACGACATTTGCACCTCGTCTTCACCCCAGGCCAGACCAACGGTCGCAAAGGTGCCTTTTCCCTCTAGGGGCTCAAGTTCAGGTCAGCACCTAGGCAGCTGAGCCCCCCAACGGGTGGGCGTCTCAGGAATCGCAGCATTTTCTTGTGAGATTGGTGAGCTACAGCTTCCCGTGGGTCGCGCAGGGCTGTGTCCCTGGTGCCAGACAGGCGTGCTGGCTGGGCTGGTGCACACAGGCATGCCATCCGGGACCTCAGCCCATCACCCTACTGCCAGCCTCGCCCCTCTGGGGCTTGAGAGGCTTGGCTGGGGCCTCCAGGGGAGGAGTTCTCGAGGGCAGCCGGTGGACCAGGGCCACGTTCAGGCCCGGTGAAGTCACTGGAAGCTTGAGTGCCAAGCAGGGTGGTCTCGGAGGACTCAGGGATGCCCAGAGAAAGCAGAGAAAAATCTTTATCTGCAGATCCCTTCTCTAGCTTGGACCCCCATTATCTCCAGGGTCTCTCCAGGGTCTCTCCAGGGCTCTGCAGTGGAGAACAGCTCACCCAGAGAGCCTTCCTGAAGCCTCGACTGTCCCAGGGACCCAGGTCACAGCTCCCAGGATGCCAGGCAGGGACTTCAGACTCGCTCTCAGTATCCATAGCCCCTCTCTAGCCCAGCTCGGGGCCTGGGGCTTCAGCCCAGCAACTCCAGGAATCTGGACGGAGGGGTCACGGGGAGCCCATCGGCCCCCCTCGGTGCTGAGGCAACACCTGTGGCTGGTTCCCAGCTATCCTGCTGCACAGGGTGGGCTGGGGGTCTTCCCAAGGAAACCCTCCCCCAAGGGCCTCCCCCAAGAGCTGGTACTAAGCCTGGGTCCTTGGCAAGAGGGGCTGAGGTGGACGGGGAGCCAAAGAAGTCTAGAACCTCTGCTCATCACAGCTCCATCAAGAGAATGCAGAAGCTCTGGAGGCATAAGATAACTAATATACAGAATATATCTTTTAAGGGGAAAGAAGCAGAACACTTGAAGAGACATTTCAGAAAAGAAAAGCAAGATGACCAACAAGGACATAGAAATATGCTGCCTGCATCTCTAACCAGGAGAACAGCAATTAGAAACACCAAGAGAAGGGGTTATATTCCAAATACCAAGAGTAACAGTCAAAAAAACCCAAAAAGCCAGCGCATTCCCTGGGGGCCCAGTAGTCAGGGCTCCGGACTTTCACTGCCATGCTGCTGCTCAGGCGCTCAGTCGAGCCCGACTCTTTGCGACCCCACGGACCACAGCATGCCAGGCCTCGCTGTCCTGCACCATCTCCAGGAGTTTGCTCAAACTCATGTCCATTGCGTCAGTGATGCCAACCAACCATCTCATCCTCTGTCCCACCTTTCTCTTGCCTTCAATCTTTCCCGGCATCAGGGTCTTTTCCAGTGAGTCGGCTCTACACATCAGGTGGCCAAAGTATTGGAGCTTTAACATCAGTCCTTCCAATGAATATTCAGGGTTGATTTCCTTTAGAATGGACTGGTTGGATCTCCTTGCAGTCCAAGTGACTCTCAAGAGTCTTCTCCAGCACAACAATTCAAAAGCATTAATTCTTCAGCGCTCAGCCTTCTTTGTGGTCCAACTCTCACATCCATACCTGACTACTGGAAAAACACATAGCTTTGACTAGATGGACCTTTGTCAGGAAAAGTGATGTCTCTGCTTTTTGATACGTTGTCTAGGTTTGTCCCTGATAGCTCAGTTGGTAAAGAATCCACCTGCAATGCAGGAGACCCTGGTTTGATTCCTGGGTTGGGAAGATCCCCTGGAGAAGAGAACGGCTACCCACTGCAGTTTAGAAACACCAAGAGAATCCCATGGACAGTCCCTGGGGTCACAAAGAGTCAGACACAACTCGGCAACTTTCACTTCCATTTTCACGAGGTCACAGCTTTTCTTCCAAGGAACAATCGCGCTTTAACTTCACGCCTGCAGTCACTGTCCGGTGATTTTGGAGCCCAACAAAATAAAATCTATCACTGCTTCCACGTTTTCCCCTTCAGTTTGCCATGAAATGATGGGACTGGATGCCATGATCGAGACCAACATTTCTCAAATGTTGAGTTTGAAGCCAGCTTTTTCCCTCTCCTCTTTCAACCTCATCAAGAGGCTCTTTAGCTCCTCTTCACTTTCCGTCATTGCCATGGCCCAAGTTCAGTTCCTGGTTGGGGAACTGAGATCCCACAAGCCATGTGGCATGGCAAAAAAGGAAAAAAAAAAAAAAAAAAGCCACGACTTGGCATATACGCTCGGCATATAAAAAAATAATCTTGTCCGTGCTTAGTCACTTAGTCGTGTCTGTCTCTTTGCAACCCCATGGACTGTAGCCTGCCAGGCTCCTGTGTCCATGGGATTCTCCAGGCAAGGATACTGCAGTGGGTAGCCATTCACTTCTCCAGGGGATCTTCCCAACCCAGGGTTCAAACCCAGGTCTCCCGCATTGCAGGCAGACTCTTTACCACCTGAGCCACCAGAAAAGCCCTGTCTAGATTATTTTAAGTTTCTACGCATTAGTAAGAAAGAGAGCCACCCAGTTAGAGCAGCCCAACTGAAAGTGGGCAAAGGAAACCCCAGGAATTTCCCAGAAAGAAAGCGTAAGCACGGTCGACCTCTAAAATGCTTACCCTCCTCTACGTCAGGGGACGCCCAGTGACACAGCCACGGGGTTCTGGGTGAGCCCACCGTGTGCCCACCGAGGGCCTTCCGAGGACTGGAGGTGCCGACCTGAGCTGGAGGCAGGAGCAGACCAACCCCCCCCCGCCACCTCGATCTGCTCTGAGACCCCAGGACTCATGGGCTCAGACCCATGGGAAGGGCTCCCTGCCACACCCCCAGCGGCCTCCAACCCCTGCCGAAGGGGCTGCAGTCCACGTGGGGGCCCATGGCCCTGCTCACTCGCGGGGGCCTTGGAGTCCGAACGAGCCCAGAAGAGAGTGTGAGAGCAGGCGCCGTGTTCAGGGCTCCCTGTCCTGGTCCCCAGCGCCCAGCACTGAATCAGCAGCTAAGACCCCCTAGAAAGGCCCCTGGGGACTTGGCATGTGGTGGCGGTCCACATGCCACGGCTGGAGACTGAACCTCCAGCTGTCACACCGCTGGGGACACTAAGTGACCCACTTCCTGCGGCGCCTTTGCCCGGGGCACCTGCTGGTCTGCCAGCGCTCTGGCTTGCACGCTCACCACCAACACTCACCACCTGTTCTCCGCTTTTCTAGGAGGACCTTCATCTCTCTGCTAATAAAGACCTTTAGGGCATTTCTTTTCCTGTCTTTAATCCTGATGCCTTATTATGACAACTCCATATCCAGGAGAACCTTGGCTACTAAGTCTGGCCTCCAGCGACCTGGGCTCCACCCTGACCTAACGGGGGACACTTCCAGAGCTTCACTGTTAAGGTGGGGTCTGCTGGAAGTCTCTGCTGAGTGTTATCAGAGAAACCTAGTGTTATTCATCAGTCTACCGGGTGTCCTTGCATGGACCCCACCCCGAGCCTCGTCCCCCGGACACACCTGACCCTGAGATTAGGGTGTCTCCCAGACAATGACATGACAGTCTACATGGCACGGCTTCTCTTGGCGGCATAAATCAGTGGTGTGTCTTAAACTTCAGGACGCCTTGGACCAGCGAACATGGGTCCTTCTAGTCAGCGGTCTAGAGGCTCCAGGACGGCGCCCGGACGCCTGGCACACACTCTCCCTCAGCAGCTGAGTTGCCGTAAGCTCCAGGCCAGTGACGCCCAACGCTGGAAACTTGTGGAACCCGCCCCAGGGGGACTGTCCAGCCAGCGCACCGACCACCCCCTGGATGAAGCATCTCAGCACCCTCAAGCTGAACAGCAGGCCAGTGTGAAGAAAGACACGGAAATAAGGACATACTTTCCACCCCGCAGACAGCCGCTCTGCCCTTCCGTCATCTCATGCTTCAGCTGACCGACTCCTACTAATGCAACTGGACCAGACACCGATGTAATGTAGAAGCAAAGCCTTTAGGGATGACTCTGGTGGCAAGTGCTGAGAACCACTCATTTTAAAATGAGAATTAACACTCAAACTTTATATCAAGCTCTGTGCATGCAATTGGTTACTTTTCTGTAGGTATGCTCTACTTCAATTTAAAAAAAAAAAGAACAAGGACTGTACTGCACACAAGGAAAATTTAACACCTGGAATAAAAACAGGCAAAAAAAACCAAACATTTCTTACAAAGTATGAGACTAGAGAGAGCTATCAGTTCAACTGGAGACAAATGGTTGAAAAAAAAATACTTTAAATTCAAGTCCTGGGACTTCCCTGGTGGTCTAGTGGTTGGGACTCCACAGTTCCCTTGCAGGGCAGTTTGATCCCTGGTCGGGGAGCTGGGCTCCCACATGCCACACAGACAAAGCAAAATTTAAAAAAAATGAATGCATGAAAAAACCAAACAGGAAGGTCTGGCCGGGTCATGTTGACGTCTGGCAGGAATCATCACAACTTTGTAAAATAATTATCCTGTAATTTAAAATAAAAATTTTTTAATAGATTAAAAAAGAAATGAATTGTCAGCTGAAAGGAAAAATGCACAATATAAGAAAAAAAGTTGAGAATTGTGGGAAAAAATCCCTGATTCTTCAGCCTGCCTGGCACTGCTGCTGACGCCTCCCGGATGCTCACAAGCTTCCACCACAGGCCCCCGACAGGAATGAGCAAAGAACAGGCATCGTCTGGGGCACGTGAGTCCCCATCTCAAAGCTCGGTCCCTGGAGCGGCATGCTTGTCAATGTAACCAGTCACATCACAGAGCATTTCAAGCTGTAGATGCGGAACGTGTGTACAGATAGGTGCCCGACAGTACGTCTCAGCAGCCCCAACCCCAGGCAGCACACTCGGGCTGGAACCCGTTCCCACGCAGCCTGGCCGAGTGCAGCTGAGACCCGCGGAAAGGTACTTGGAGTTCCCACTCACCAGATGAAAACACAGGGCCAGACATGAGCTTCCAAGTGTGTTAGCTTCCGAGCCTCATAACACCACGTCTAGGCTTCACTTCCATGGGAGAGTTGAGTTCTATGCTGTTGCTATTCCTCTGTACCAGGAGCAACCCTAAACTCTCACGGCCAAGCAGGGCTCCCCTGAAACCACCTCTTACAAGTCACGTCTGGGCGTGAGGGCGTGGAGACCAGACTGTATGGTTTACTGCACCTTATCATTCATCCTGCCAAAGTGGCTTTTCCTCGCTATTTAGGAAGTAACTTGGAAAACGGTAACTTGCTCTTTCTAAAGAAAACACACAGACCCCTCTGCTGGCTGAGCACAGGAAGGGGGAGGGAGCCAGGAGCCAAGCTTCTTCCCAGGGCAAGTTCCGCCCCTGAGACTTCACACCCCACGACCTCAATGGGATCCACAGCTTGGGCCTTGGCACGGAGACCCCGAAAGAGAGAGTGCAACACTACTCTGCTGGCAATGCCAGGCCCGTGCGATGCAGCCTGGGACAGCCCCGACCTGAGACCTGGCCTGGCGAGATGCCACCATGAGGCGCTCTGCACCCCACCCACGCTGATGGACTTGGCCGTGACCCTGACCCGGCAGCCCAGCCCATCTGCCCCTCCACCAGAAACTAAGGCCACGAACGGGGAGAAGAGCTGCTTCGAGGCTGCCCATGCCCGCTTCTCAGAAGCCAAACTGCCTTCCACCAAGTAGGTCGGCGTCAATTACGAAAGGTTATCCGAGTTCACCTTAACAAGAGACTTTATTTCAAGTAACTTTTTCCCCACCAAGTAACACCTACAGTTTTAAGGAGCAGATGTACAACCCAGGGACTTCCCTGGCGCTCCAGGGGTCGGGACGCTGCTTCCACTGCCAGGGGTGTGGAGTCAATCCCCGATCGGGGGGAACTAGGGTCCCTCAAGCTGTGCAGCCAAAATAATAAATAAAAGACAATACCAAAAAAAGAAAACATGTAACGCAGATGTAAATTTGGAATTATGCTACTTTTCCGTGTGCCAGAGCAGAAAACAGAGTTTGGACCCAAACAGCCCGATCAGACATGGATCTGTGGTGACGTGCAAAGTCAAAGGACACACGGGAAGACAGCCTTCATCTGGCGTGTGCAAGCGTGTGCACAGATACATTAACGCCTCTGCACGTGTTACTTGGAAAGTAAGCGACTCACTCACCCGTTTCACCTGGGCTGTGGGGATCCCAAGTCACAGCCAAGGACTCTCACACGAACCTCCTCACCCGGGTGGACAGGTGGCAGGCTGGAATTCTGCAGGGCAAGGGCGGGCTGTCCGGCCCTCTGTGGTGAGAGCGAGACAAACGTGCAGCTGCCCGGAGGGCGGAGCGTCTGCAGGGTGCGCACAGCCCAGTCCCAGGGCAGAGGCGACGACTTCACCGCCACAGCCAAGAGAGACAAAAATTCCCGCTGTTGGAACACGTCCGACGCTCGCTGCAACGTGCAGGGGGCCCAAGGGGCACATGCGGCCCCACGTCCCGAGCACTGGCCTGGCTGAACGCCCAGGGGCCGTGGTGCCGCAGGTCCTCACTGAGCTCAGTGGAGGGCGCCCAGCATGAGAACAACCCCCACAATGCCCCACAGCCGACTGACCATGTTGGGAGACCCAGAGTTTGCCCAGAGGTTCAGCAGGCCTGGGACATCTGGCCCGGGGGCTGGAAGCACCTATCGGTGGTCCACCTCCTCTTCCACCTCCTCTGACTCCAGCAGGACCACTCTGAATGTGCTCAGAACGTCACCGGTTCTGGCCTCGTCAAGGAAGAGCATCTTCTCTTGATAAGAGAGCAGTTAGCCAGAAACCACCAGAAGCTTCTCCACAGTACAGAGCGGGGACCTTGACCCACAGAACCAGCCACGACAACCTCACACAAACGTGGCCATAAAAAGCAAATTAGTTAAGTACTTTATTACATTTTAGTGCTTTCTTAAAATAAATATAATAATATAATTATCAAACATACAGTGAGAAATAAAGCACACGTGTGAACGGCATGTCACAGGAGTTCACTCAGGACTGTTTCAACACTCAGCACTGGAGAAACCGCACAGGCCTACCTATGTACAGAAGACCCAACTGGGCAGGGCGAGGCCACCGCGTCCCCTCCGTGCTCGTGGACACGGTTACTCCCCTTTGCGTTGGAATTACCAGTTTGCGTGTCTTAACTTTTTCTCTCTGTGAAGCTTCAGTTTTTTTTTCTTTCTGCAGTTTTGAGATAGATTCAAGTAACACTCCCAAGGAAAAAAAAAATGTGCAAAACTAAATAAGTGACTCCAGAACGTCCCGGCGGTCGGGTCAGCGGGTCAGGTGCACCAGCAGCGCGTGTGCAGGCCGCGCCCGAAGGTCTGGTCCCAAGAAGCACCGGGGGGCCGGCAGGAGCACCAGGCCCACCGTCGGGAGGCGGACCCGAGCGCCCCGCAGACTTGTGGTTCCCGGACAGCTGCCAACGACCACTTTGTGTTTGAATAGGTGACGCGACCAAACGCTCTGTTGACACGGAGAACCGCAAGCTCCCCGGCGGGCCCGAAGCTCTTCCAGAAGCCAGGATCGGGACGGGACGAGTGAGGACGTGATAAAAACACTAGAAAGAACTGTCAGCTTAAGTGCATCATCACCTTTTTAACAGAAACATGCTCAGAGTAAAAAATATTCTACTTTACCAAAAAATCTGTCTTTATTAAAGTGAACAATCATGGGCGCGCCACCCCCAACGTACCGGGCGAGGGCTGTGCTGGCGTGGCTCGCCCGCCTCCAGCCGGGCGGACGCCAGCGGAGTACCGTGCCTCCCTCGCGACTGCGTGGCGGGGAGCCCGCCACGCTTGTTTGTAAACGTTATTCTAGCAGAAGACAGACCGCAGATTTCAGTGCTTTTAGGGAACTGCTATTTTCAGTAAACTTTTTCTGAGCAGCAAGAAACAAGAATTTTTTTTTTCCAGAAATCTTAGAATTGGATATAAACGTTGGCAGTAGACACAATCAATAAATATGATACAATTTCTCAAATGAAAACAACTCCCCACCATGAACTCCTTTCCTACAGACATTCGAACACCCTGACCCGACACCAGGTCTCAATCCTGTGATCCTGCGCGGTCACAGCCAGCCAGCAGGAGCGGGGTCAGGCCATGTGCAAGAAGGGATGAGGGGGGAGGCGAGGAAGCCAAGGAGATCACTTTAGTTTACACCGAAGGAGAGCTTCAAGTAAAAGGACCCTGCTGCCGGCAGCTCTGGGACACACCGCGGCCGGGAGCCTCCAAGCAGCAGGGACAGGGCGGCCGCTGGGACCGATCGGGCCGTCCACCCCGGCCCCACCTGCCATTCTGGTGCCGGGAGCTCAGGGAGGGGTTTTGTCTTGTCATCTAGAAGCCTCTTTGAAAAAGGTCTGTGATTCTGCACACTTCGTACCCAAAAGGAAGAAAGTAATAAATATCGACCCGGCTGGTGCGTCCGCAGACTCCGCCGCACTGGGGTCATTTGCGAGTCTGCGTCTTCTTTGGCGCCGAGGGCCGCTTAGGCTGCCACAGGTGGTTGTGGATGGTGAGCGCGTCCACGCTGACCGACATGGTCTTGGCCGGGATGAGGCTGAACTGCTTCCGGTCCGAGCTGTACTTGTACAGCTTGTCGATCATCTTCTTGGCGATGCTCTTGGGCCCGGTGCCCGTCAGTTTGCAGATCTCCTCGGTGTCGGGGTAGTAGCAGTAGAGAGCCCGGAACTGGCAGCCGGCGTCCCGGAACAGGATGATGTAGTGGTTGGCGTCACACTTCTCCAGCTCCTGCGGGTAGGGCGTGAAGCGGGGAGACATGGAGTTGTGAGCCCCCACAGTCGGACCCCGTGCCCACCGCCTGCTCACCCGCCAGGCTAGACAAGTGCCGGAGCAGACGAGAGGCAATGGGCCCTGTTCCCCACTGCCAGAGGGAAGGGAGCAGCCGTTGTGGAAACGAGTCAGGCAGGTGTTCGGAAGCTGGAACACCCAGTCACCACGGGACTCAGCAGCTCTTTTCTCAGGGATGCGCCCCAGAGAAATTACAACACACATCCAGGGAAAACTTGTGCACAGACATCTCCAGCAGCATTACTCACAACGATCAAAGGCTAACGCTGCCCAGAAGCCCCCCAGCAGACGGACGCACAAGCCCCGGTCTGCACAGAAATGGGACGCTCTTCAGGCGCAGAAAGGACTGAAGCACCACAGGTGCTACCCCTTGGATGCACTTGACGACATCCTGCCAGTGAGAGACGCCGCCCAAGGTTCGCCTCGGGATGAGCCCCTCCAAGTGACACCACCAGGGCAGGCAAACGCTGAGGGGACTGCAGAGCCGGGGGCAGGGCAGCGGCGTGGGGAGCAGCCCCGGTCCGGGGGCCAGACTGGCCCTGACTGCAGCCCTGGGAACGCAGCCCTGACACCGCTACAGGGGGCTTCACGCTGGGAGACATGTCCCTCGCCAGCGCGGTCACAGAACGGACCTGGAGCAGAGGTGACGGTCCCTCCTTGTTACGGCGTCTGCCGCACCGGGCTCTCAACCTCAGAACGTCGTTACGCAAAAACATGTTGCCCGACACCGCTCACACTTGAGAATGCTCAGCTTCCTACCCTGCAGCTCTCTGAGCCTGGTCCGGGGTGCCGACACCCTCAGAGCGTCTCCGCTCACCGTGAGGACACCTCCCCGTCCCTCTCAGACCTCATCTGGTCCCCTCGCCGCCCTGTTCACTGGAGCTGTCCAGCGGCTGCAGGACCCGTGAGACTGCGCGCAGAGGCAGGGGAAGCCAGGGGCTAAGAAGATGCCTGTGACACAAAACAGTGCCCCTCCTCCCGCTATTTTTGTTTATAAAAACCTAATTTTTCACAAATAGATACTATTCTTCTCGGTATCTAACAGGCTTCCTATTATTTTAAATAAATTCACATATTTATAAAATTAAGAGTAAAAGGCAAAATCCCAGCAATTTCAACGACGTAAAAGCTATGTCTGAACACAAGCCGAACTGGAGGCAGAGCAGTCTCCAGGCCCTCCCACTGCGCCCCACCCTCGCGCGGTCTGTCCCAGGCTGGCAGCCCACGCAGCCACTCCCCAGAGGCCCTAAAGCAGTGACCCCTTGACCTCCGACCCCAAGCTCCCTGGCTCCAGCCCAGACTGGGGGATCAGTCCCATGTGGAGCCTGGGGAGCCCCCAAAGCTGCACGGCATCCCTCCCGACTCCAGGCCTCTGCTCAACGACCCCTTCCAGTGAGACCCTGCTGGATGACCAGCCTGCCGCAGCTGCCCAACCAGCCTGCCGCAGCTGCCCTGGCGTCCAATGCTGCCCCTCCACTCTTTCCAGACCGTTCATCACCGTCTGACCACAGCCCCAGTCAGAATCAGTCTAACTGTTTTTGTGGACAGGCTTCTGGGGGCCGAGCCGCCCTCCAGCCGGCCTGTGACCACCTGCACGCTGCGGCGTCTGAGCCGAGCTGGCAGCACGGCCCGTGGGTGCCCACCATGGGGCCGCCTTGGACCCGCCGGCAGCTGAGGAGCTGGTGACCCGGGGTGCAGAGGAGCCCCGCCCCAGCAGGGCCCCCAGCCGGAGCCTCCTTGAGGCTGCAGGCACGCACCCAGTCCTAACCCTCCCCGTCCAGACTGTCCACCTGCTGAGACCACCGCCACTCACCATGAAGAGTGACTGAGGCCTGCGGGCCCCAGGGAGGGAGCATCAAGGGGACACAACCAGCATTTTGCCCCAAACTTCCACTTCTCCAGTGGCCCCAGTACAGAGCTGGGCCCCCTGTCTCCACCCCGACACTGTCTATGACACTCGAAGACCTCCCCCCACTCAACAGCATGCTGAGTCTGCTGGCTTCCCTGTAAGAAGCCCCGCCCGCCTCCCGCTCCCCACCCGGGGGCCTGCCCCAGGCCCCCGCCCGACCCCAGCGCGGCCTCCGTCCTGCTGATCTGAGGTCTGCTGAAAGCGAGGGCCAGGGCATGCCGAGTGGCGTAAGCAGACAGGACTGTGTGCCCCACACCTGACCACACGCGTGTGAGACAGCGGCCTCTTCTGTCAGCCATCAGGATTCTCCCCTCTAGGGAAAACCTTCATTCACAAACACCCTTCCCCTACATGAAAACTTAGGTGTGAGACTTTGATACTTGCCTCTAATATTGAGTTTTTGTGAGGTTCGTTCACTTTTCCTGCCAGACAGCAATGGGATATAGCGTTGTGAATGATTGGCTTGTTGGATTTGCTGCTGGGCTCCTTAAACAGCTTGGGACCTGTGAAAAGCAGGCCAAGATGTGCAAAGTGAGTATCTGTGGCATGCGGACGCGCGCGCACACACACACAAAAGCCAACAATCTTATAAAACCAAGCAGCAGACAGGCTAAATCAGAAGTGTTCATAACTTTCTGAAAATGCAGAGTAACAGCCAGTTCAAATCTATGAGAGAATTCTAAGTTATAGATTTTAAATAAACTGAGGAAAAGGTTAAAGTAAGAACTTACTCCTTTTCTAATTTCCATTTCTTTGATACACAGAAAACACAAAAGCAGAACTTTAAACCCTTAGCAGCGTGGGGTTCCTGCCCAGGACACACAGTGAGCCATGAGCGGGGCAGGGGCAAAGGCGCGCCACTCCAGGGCCGTGCCCTCCCTTCCCATGCCGCGCTGTCTCCACAGGACGCGGCTGGGCGCCGTGCCCCAAGCGCAAGGCTGTCACCTGTGTACTCAGCCACGGAGGCAAGTGAGGACGCGGCGGACGCCGTCTCCCAGTCTCTGTCGGTGCTCCTGCTGGGGTTGCGGCTCAGCACGGGCAAGGCTTCCAGGGACTCGACTCTGCTGGGAAGGGGGACAGGGCAGCGATGGGAGGGTGGCAGGCACACCTCCTCTCGCCTGCAACTGGTGCCGGCTGGTGGGACGCCACCCCGAAACGGGCCGGGCTGCACCGCCGGCACAGGAAGGGCTGGCGGCCGCGGCAGCAGTGGGGAGCACAGCCAGTCTGCCCCAGGAAAACACGGCATCAGGGACAGAGCCGAGCCTGGGGCACCAAGGGGCCTGGGAGGGGAGGGCCACCCCCAGGCGGCGCCGCAGAGCAGGAGGGCAGCACTTGCCCTGCTGCTTTGAGAGCCAGGTGACCAGGGCCCAGACGCTGCTGCTGCCGCCGCCAGACCAGGGACGGACCAGGGGAAGAAGGGGCCTGGCGGGCGGGGTCCCCAGCCGTGGCACTTGGGCCACCTCCACGGAGCGGGACACACTCGTGCCAGGAGGCAGGTGTGGGCAAAGCTTGAATTCAGTCCCAGTAACAGACCGCCTGAGCAAAGTTCTAACCGGAGTCCAGGGTCCCTGCGAGGTGCGGCAAGGCAGGACAGTGGGGACCTGCCTGCCAGGAGGCCGACCCCAGTGTGGGGGCAGCGTGGACAGAGACCCACAGGGGCTGCTGAGGCCTGTGGGCGGTCAGCACCTTCGACAGCCTCCCCAACACCTCCTCCTCCTGACTCACTCCTTAATCAGAAAGGGAAATGCCAGTGCCCCCGGGAACAGCACCTCAGCCCACATCAAGGTGACCCACACGACGGGCTGCCCTGGGAAACGCACAAGCCCCTCTCCGCGGGGCCCCGGCCGAGATGCACATGCTGGACTGGAGCAGGGGAAACCTGCCGAGGGGCGGGCCCTGTTTCAGGGAATGGGCACAAGGACTCAGCGAGACCGCGTCCCACACGGACCTGGGCTCACGGAAGGACACTGCGGACCCAACGGCAGTGCTGGTCTAAGACCACGGTGACGAGAGGCAACGCCCCTGCTCAGAGACACGCGCTCAACTGTTTAAGGACAAATGTTGTCAACTTACTACTCTCAAAAGGTTAGAAACAAAAACGTGTCCAGGGCTGGGAGAACAAGGGGACAGAGAGGGATAAACACAAAACCATCTCAGCAGTGGGTGAGCCTGGGCAACAGGGATTAGCTCCTGTGACGATGGCACTGCCGCGGCTCTGAGCTGCCCCAGGGCCAGCCGGACGGCCCACCGCCCACACTGCACAGCACCCCCATGGCACCCCGTCTGCTCACCGCTGCGAAGGCGTGCCCCCCGAATGCACGCTCTCGGGCTCTGTGGTCGCTGCGGAGGCCAACGACAGGCTGGAGCCCGACTGGGCCCGGCTCAGGTTATCAGCTGCCAGAGACAAGACAGGGCGTGCTTCCGTGAGACATGCGTCCCCACCCCAGCCGTCTGCATGGGGGGTGGGAAGGGCCGGCCCGCTGCCTCTCAGCACCTGAGGATGCCAGTGCTCGCCCCGACTCTGGAGAAGGGAAGCGGGAGCTAACAGCCGGAGGGGCGGCGGGGGGCGGAGGGGGAAGGGCCCTGCTTACGGGGGGAGGCGCTCTTGGGTCCCAGGTCGCTGCCTGGCTCCTCCCGGTGGACGGACTTGGGCCGCGGCTTCCTGGGCCTGGCCTTGGGCTTGCCCAGGCCCTGCTCCTCCAGGATCTGCTGCTGCTTCCGCCGCAGGTACTCCTGCTTGATCAGCTCCCGCCGCGCCTTCTCCTCCTCCTTGCGGATCCGGTCTTCCTCCGCTTTACGCCTGTGGGAAGGACCGACCGGGGCGGCCTGCTCAAGCCAGTACCCAGCAGAATCTGGGGGCGGGGGGCACGACAGACCCGGCGGGCAGGCGCCTCGGTCACCTACCGCGCCTCGTCTCTCTTGAGCTCAACCTCCGCCTCCAGCTGCTGCCTCCGCACGCGGGCCTCCTCGGCCTTGCGCTGTTGCTTCAGCAGGAAGGCCGCCCGCTTCTTGGCAAGCTCGTCGTCTGCCTTCTGCTCGTCCTGCGAAGCAGATGTCACCTATGAGCATCCGGACGGACCCTCGGGGACCCCCAGCACGGTCACGCCCTGGCCCCGCCCTAAAGGCACAGATGGGGCGTCCGCAGTCACCTGGGAGAAGCCGGGACGGACCCTCGCAGGGCCCCCGGCACCGTCAACCCTGGCCACGCTTAACGCACCACGAACAGGAAAAGTAGTCCAGACGCTTCCTTACTCTTTTTAACTGAGGAAGGAGTACCCCTTTAGAGGTGCTAGCAAATAGGAAACAAGCCGCGCCGTTCCAAAAGCATTCAGTGTGCCGATGCTGACTCTTATTTGCCCGAAACCCACACACTCGTTCCCACAACAGGAGCTAAAGTGTGTTTACAACTGAAGCGCACGATCGCCAAGCAGGGGACTGTGTGTCCTGACGAGACGGCCCTCACCGCTCCGTCGGTGTCAGCCGCCCTCGAGGGCCAGGACAGAGGAGATGCTCTCAAGACAGAGAGGAGTCTCATGGCTCACTGCCCTCTCCTCCTGAAGAAAAAGCTCCAGGATGTTTCTTGAAGCTTCTTCCCAGACTGCAACAGGGAGAAGCCAACCTCAGCCCAAAGGCCAAACACCACCTGCTCTGCGGAGCCTTTGAACTAAGAGTGCTTTTCATTCTTACGTGGTCAGAAAACCACCACGAGGAAATCACCTCGTGACACGTCAAAGCCACACGGAGCTCCTGCTTCGGGGCCCGAGGAGCAGCTTTGCTGGCGTGTGGCCAGCTGCCCTGGGAAAGCTGGGGCCTTGCGGAGACCCTGCAGCCAGGAGGCCGCACAGGCACCCCCAGGCTCTGCAGCAGCGGCTCCGCACGACCAGGGTGGGTGACGGCCTGGCCGCCGTGGGACGTGGATGCCGCCAGCCTTTACCTTGAAAAAGAAGCCAACCCCCGGCTTCTGGTCCCCCTCGCTGCCGAGGTCCACAGAGCTGTCCCGGCCTTCCGTCTCCCCGTCCTCGTCAGGGGCCTTCAGGTCGGAGAGGTCCACCTCGATGAGGCTGGCCTTGCTGCGCGGGGGCTCGTCCAGCGGCACGTTCTCCTTCCCAGGTGCGGTCACGGTGCTGAGCCCCGCCTCCTTCGCACTGCCTTCCAGCCCCTCCCTGAAGCCCGCCTGCTCGGACAGGACGTTGGCGTCTCGGGAGGACGACAGGATGAGCGTCCGCTGGTTGCTCTCGTCGTGCAGTCGGTAGCTGTCGAAGGCGCACTTCTCTGCAGCCTCACTCCCGGGCTCACTGAGCCCGTCCCAGCCCGGCTCGGGGGGCGTCCGAGGCGGGAAGGACCGCAAGTGTTGGGGGGCGGTCTCGAGGCCAGGGGTGGGGGTCTTGCTCCGAGAGGAGCCCTGCTGTCGCTCCTTCGGCACCTTCAGCTCAGCCGGTCTCCCTGACCGGGCATTCCGGCCCTGACCGAGGCGAGGGGGCTTGCGGTGACCGGTCAGGGCAGTTGGAGAGAGCGGCTCAACAAAGTGGATGGCCGCCTTGGCCTTGGGGTCCTGAGAGCCATTGCGGGGCCCGGGTGAGGGCATGGTGGGGGACTTGAGCAGCAGCTGCTCCTGCTGCTGGGAGATCCTGAGGATGGCCTGCTGCAACGTGCTGATGGTCTCGTTTAGCTTCTCGATGGACAGGTCGCACTCGCCCACGTCCACGCCCTCAGGGTCCTCTAGGAGCACCGCCGACAGCGCCTTGCCACGCTCCAGCTCGGGGAGGCCGGTGGGGTCCCGGGCTTTTTGCGGCTGGACAAGAGCCAGGCCCTCCCCGTCCACATCCGGAGACCCCAGCAGCGCTCCCCGGCCCTCCTCCTTGCTGAGGAAGTCGTCCCCGTTGTGCTGGGCGTGCTCCCCTGCGAGGGACGCTGCTTTCAGCGGCTGCTGGGCGGCGTCGGCCCGGCCCTTCTTGACCACGTGCAGGAAGGCTGCCTTGCCCAGCTGCAGCCGCTGCCGCGCCGACAGCGCCTCCACCTTCTTCTTCTGCGCCTCGATGGCCCTGCGCTTCTCCTCCAGCTGCATGTGCAGCTGCAGCAGCTCGGAGGCCAGCAGGCTGGCGTGGTCCCCGCCCGGCCGGCTCGGGCTCTGCTCCCGCCTCTGCTTCCATGTGGTCAGCGGGGCCGGGCAGCTCTCCGAGGCATCGGGCGTGGTCTTCTGGGAGCTGCTCGCACTCGACTTGGTCTCACAGCTGTTGAGCCGCTGGAGCTTCCTCTCGGCAAAGCTGGTCATCTTCGCGCTCCCGCTGGCCATGGACGCACTGCTGGTCTGGGAGACGGTGCTCAGGCACGGGCTGGAGCGGCCGCTGGCATCGTCCTTGTCGTCGTGCTCCCTCACCTTGAGGTCCTCCTGCAGCTTTGCAGACTCCTCCTCCCCGCCGTACCCAGCCCTCGCCGCAGGGTGCTCCTCGCCGGCAAAGTCCTGCTCGGCCTCGTCCAGGTCGGCGACGTCCGAGTCAGAGTCCTGCCGCAGGACAGCCCAGGTGTCCGGGCCAAGGGCGCCGGGGCTCCGCGCGCAGCTCATGTAGAGCCTGCCCTCCGCATCCTTGTCGGCTCTGCCTACATGAAGGAAGAAGCCGTCGGCGGACTGTCCCTGAGACGATGGGTCAAAACCGCTGCCAGCCAGAGGCCCACCATGCGTGTCCCCCGCCACCTGGGGCCCCACCTCAGCGGGCACAGCGTCAAAGCCTGCAGACATCTCTGAACAGGAGATGGGGGTGAAAGTCCTGTTCAAGTCGCGAGCGACGTGACTGCCAGGTGCCTTCTTCCGCCCCAGAGGCTGGTGGCCATCACCAGACCTCCTGGACGTGAAGGCCCGGGGCTGCCCCTCTCCACATTCGTCCTCCTTGGTGACCACCTGCTTCTCCTTGGCTGGCCTGAGAACGGCCGGCATCAATGGCTCCAGGAAGAAGCTGTCGGGCTTACTTTCGAAGGCGTCTGCTAGCCTCTGGGGAGACCTGGCACCGGCCATCGGGCCAGGGTCACCACCCTGGCGAGCCACGTCCGTCCTCACGATGGCCAGGAGTTCCTCGTCTTCGTCCTCAATGTCAACGTTGCTTAGGAGGCTCCTCCCGTCGGTCCTGAGGGCTGCGGGCTGGGGCTGGTTTTGCGGGGTCAGGTGGACGACGCTGGAGGCCAGGCTGTCCTTGCTGATGGAGCGGGCCAGGCTGACGCTGTCACCACCGCTAGGGTCCATGTCACAGCTCGCAGTGTGGTGGAGGGCAAAGGGTGCTGGCTGAGACACAGGCCTGCAACGTGGGGAGAGAGGCCACGGGACACGTCATGCCTCTGACGAGAACACAAGTCACGAGACAGAACCCTACTCTTACACACAGGACGCATGAACAGCTCTCTCCTGGGCAAAGGAAAGCCAGGAGCCTTTCAGCTCAGCAGTCCTGACACTCTGGCCCAGCCCCCCCTGACCACGCTGAGGATCCCAACGCACTTTCGCGGATCCATCAATACGAGTCCATATGTATCGCCCTAGGAATTGGAGCTGAGACGTTTTGAAAACGATTAAAAATTCCGGTAAGAAATCCATTATATGAACTGTGGCCTGTTTTCTAAAACAAGCCAGGGCAGAGTGTAAGGAGCGGCCGGGCTGGATCCTCGGGTCTGCCTGAGTCAGGCTGCTGTGACCCCACACCACCCAGGGCCTCAGAAGGCTGAAAGCAGCATCGCTGTGGATATATTCTGGGGTCCCTGGACCACATCTGGGGCACTGCTCTGTTAGATTAACCAATATTTCCAGCAGAAACGTATTTGGAAACGTGGACAGGTCACCTGTTTTTTTTTTCCGTCCATGCTATGGCTGCTCCTCGGGGCTGACTGTCGGCTCGGGTCAAGGAACTGGATCGGTGTCGCTGGTCTGCGGTTTGGAGAAAACAGTGAGTGACCTCAGCATTAAGTAACCAGTTTTATATCACTTGAAATTCCTTCAATATAATAACCACTTCTCAAGGAAAGGCATCATAACTCAGCACACCAAAACTGCTCAGGGAAGCAAATAATCCCAACACAATTTTCCAGTTTCGACAATAGGTAACGTATAAGTCAGTCCAGGTCATGAAATCACGAGAATGCCAATTACACGGCAGTATCAATAAACGATGGGCTTCCCTGGCAGTTCAGCTGGTGAAGAATCTGCCTGCAATGCAGGAGACCCTGGTTCGATTCCTGGGTTGGGAAGATCCCCTGGAGAAGGGATAGGCTACCCACTCCAGTATTCTTGGGCTTCCCTGGTGACTAGCTGGTAAAGAATCTGCCTGCAATGCGGGAGACCTGGGCTTGATCCCTGGGTTGGGAAGATCCCCTGGAGAAGGGAAAGGCCACCCACTCTAGTCATCTGGTGTGCAGAATCCCATGGACTTCCATGGGGCTGCAAAGTGTTACACATAACTGAGTGACTTTCACTTTCACTTTATCAATAAGTGATGTCAATGTCAATTAAAAGAACCAGTGAATGTCAAAGTGCAAGTGTCTGACACGAGGTAACGTCAGGCTTTATGTAATTCGTTAGGTTTAATATGGTCACTGTAGGACTGTAACTTCTAAGGGACGTCAATAAAACGCAGAAAGCGTTCTGCCAGTCTTCTTAACCAACGTTGCTCCATCGTGACGAATCTGTTCATGTTGAAACTACAATGTGACGACCTCCAGAGAGAGGGATGGGGCGGGGGGAGCGGTGCTTCTCACCTGGGGGGTCCTCTCCCTGCACCACCTTCTGCTGCTTCTGCCTCAGTGGCAGTAAAGGGTGTGATGGGCTAAAAGCAGAGGCTCCCTTCCCCCTAAACAGAGGACAGGAGAGAAAAATCACCAGCTGCCGATCTTCAAGTTCAAAACCAGACCAGCATGAATCACACCAACCTGCAAAAGATTCAGACTCCCTGGGAAAATTAATTACTGTAAAAATGAACCCAAAATGTACCAACAACATCAATTCAAACTTGGATAAACATCCGGACTGTAGCTCGGAGACACACTGACCTCTGGTCAAGGCCTGTCATACAACAAGCTTCAAGTTTCCACAGCAAATTCAAGTTTGTGTTGAGGCTACACTGCTCACCTGGGCTGGGGGGTGGGGGGGGGGGCGCCCACAGAGGAGGTCCTCGCTCCTGACTCCCCGCAGCTTCCCATCGCCCTGAGAAAAGGTGACCCCAGTGGGAATAGCGGACAGGCGGGAGTGGGAGGCAGGCCGGACTTACAGGGGCTCAGGCTCCCCGAGCTGCAGGTGGTGCGGCGGGGCAGGGGGCTGCGGGTCGGCCGGGCTCGCCGCTGCAGGGCCGCCCAGGAAGCTGCGCTTGGTGGCGTTGGAGATGGGAACTGGGGGCCGGCTGCTTTTGGGGTGCGACACTGATTTAGCTGCAGAAACAATTTTATAGGAATAGTCTTGTTATTTACCGCTACTTACAACACTAGCGAGAAGAATCTTTAAGAAAAAAAATCCATTTTTATAAGTACTAAAAACAAAACTTTTACATGAAACCAAACTTCTCAAAAAAAAAAACCTGGTTTCAAGGTCATTAGGCATATCATGAGAAACGCTGGACTGGAAGAAACACAAGCCGGAATCAAGATTGCCGGGAGAAATATCAATAACCTCAGATATGCAGAAAACACCACCCTTATGGCAGAAAGTGAAGAGGAGCTTAAAAGCCTCTTGATGAAAGTAAAAGAGGAGAGTGAAAAAGTTGGCTTAAAGCTCAACATTAAGAAAACGAAGATCATGGCACCCGGTCCCATCACTCCATGGGAAATAGATGGGGAAACAGTGGAAACAGTGTCAGACTTTATTTTGGGGGGCTCCAAAATCACTGCAGATGGTGACTGCAGCCATGAAATTAAAAGACGCTTACTCCTTGGAAGGAAAGTTATGACCAACCTAGATAGCATATTCAAAAGTAGAGACATTACTTTGCCGACTAAGGTCCGTCTCTAGTCAAGGCTATGGTTTTTCCTGTGGTCATGTACGGATGTGAGAGTTGGACTGTGAAGAAAGCTGAGCCCTGAAGAATTGATGGTTTTGAACTGTGGTGTTGGAGAAGACTCTTGAGAGTCCCTTGGACTGCAAGGAGATCCAACCAGTCCATTCTGAAGGAGATCAGCCCTGGGATTTCTTTGGAAGGAATGATGCTAAAGCTGAAACTCCAGTACTTTGGCCACCTCCTGAGAAGAGTGACTCATTGGAAAAGACTTTGATGCTGGGAGGGATTGGGGGGCAGGAGAAGAAGGGGATGACTGAGGATGAGACGGCTGGATGGCATCACTGACTTGATGGATGTGAGTCTGAGTGAACTCCGGGAGTTGGTGATGGACAGGGAGGCCTGGCGTGCTGCAATTCATGGGGTCACAAAGAGTTGGACACGACTAAGCGACTGAACTGAACTGAACTGAGGCATATTTTGTAATGAATAAAACAAATATTTTAACAATAAGTACCAAAATCAAAAGACACAAGCCAGACTAGAGCAGCGAGGGAGGGTGCATGGACCCCTAGCACGCAGCCTCCTCACTGGGCCCGGGGACGGAGCTGACCAGGGCGCCCTGCAGCCAAACCCTCCGGGGGCGGCTGGCCGGCTGGGCCCAGCCTGCGACCGAACGCCTCAGTGGCCACTGCAGCCCAAGCCCCCGTGGGCTTGGGTGGAGGTCAGGCCCAGCCTGAACCTGCTCCGAGAACACTGGCCAAGAAGGGTGGTGCCAGTGCCGGTCCTGGCGGCCAGACCTGGGCTTCGGAGGCAGACTGCTCACAGCCCGTCAAGCCCCCTGGAGCTCCCAGAGAAAGCCCTGACTCAACCCCACTGCGGCATGAAGGCCGGGGCCTGTAAGCACACCTCCCGAGCACTCTCACGCACGGGAGTCTGCCACTCACCATCCTTCAGCTCCTGAACATCCCTGGGCTGGACAAAATCTGGTTTGACGTTCTCAAACCACCAGAAGAGCTCGGCAATAAAAACCATAACATTTGGCTAAAAAAAAACACAGAAAAGATCAAGGGCACAGTAGACAGCTTGTTCCCACATGGTTTAGAAATGTGCTTTGATAACTGATTATTACCTTCAGCACTAAAGGGGCGTACAGCATATCCTCTAGGGTGAGATAGAAGCATTTGTTAAGATAATCATTGGAGAATTCTCTCAGAAGCCGAATGTTATACAGACTGTCAGCCATCGACGTCACCTCCTTCAAGCATATATCTAATAGATAAAAAGATGAAATTTATTATGTCTAAAACACATTATATATAAAAGATAAGTTTATTATAAAGACACGCTGTGTGTGCAGGCACACAGATCTGCGTGCGCATATATGTATACAGGTTTCAACTGAAAACCATTTTAATTGAAGGTAAAGGTGACATTTAAAAAGGTAAAAAGCATTATTAAACATCACAAGTGATTACAAGTAATGCTAAATATAGAAAGAAAACACTAAGAAAAAGATAGGGAAAATCTCCAGGACCTGAATTTAACTGTTAACATCTATAAAGCATACAGAAATTACTTAACAATTGAGCATGAAATGTGACAATCACCTTTCAGTTTATAAAGACCTGCCTACCTAAGGTCAGTGCGCATTTAACCGAGCTTCTCCCCTGAGTCCTTCCAGGGACACTATGTCCACGGGTGGGAAAGGGGAGCATAAAACGGGAAACGTCAGGCTTGTCCCACAGAAATTTACGGGATGCTGCTCATCACAGAAGGCAGGAGGCCCGCAGAGCTCGGCCTCCCTCTGCTGGCTATCTGTACCCGGAGCAGGACAACTGTTCCATTTCATGCTGTTCTGCAGGATGCCAGACCCTCAGCCAGAAAATTCCAGCAGGGAAACCCACGCTGGGCCACTCAACAGGCTCTTGAGGGGGATGTGGGCCCACCCTCAGGAGCGACCAGAACACCCAGATACCACCCAAGGCTAAACCAGAAGTGGCTGTCCTGACGACTTAACTCTGCCTGTAAATAAACAAACAGGATTGAGAAACTTACTTAAGAAAAACTTTACTCCTAAGAAGTCATTTTCAACAATTTAGAAATCTCACGCACAAATGGGATTTATCTTCGAATTCTGTCCTATGTGGAGATGCCCTAACACTGTGAATTCTCAAGAGAAAACTTTCATAAGTTGAGTAACAATTATATTGCTAGGAAATGTTCCTTTTACTCTAAAATTCAGATTGTGAAATATTACAAATACAAAGATCAGACTCCCAGGCACCCTCCACTGAGTGAACAAATGTTAACATCGTTCCTTCTCCGATCCAAATCTTATTTTCTCTCGGTAAAGCACCCAGCGCTGACCCACCTGGCCCCACGGCAGCACCCTCTAAGCCCTGGGACCTGTTGCGTGCAGCGTCTGCACCACGTGAGGCCTGCCCCATGAATCACGGACACAGCTCCTGGCTGACTGCAGACAGCACTCACGACAACAAGCCATGCCTAGCAGGTGGCAGCCTGTTATCTCCCCCAGACCCGGAATTATGTCTCTAAACAGTTCTATGCTGATGTGAGCAGATTTTGTCATTCAACAGCTGTATTTGTTGTTGTTCAGCCACTAAGTCGTGTCCAACTCTTTTCAACCCCATGGACGGTAGCCCGCCAGGCTCCTCTGCTCTCCACCATCTCCTGGAGTTTGCTCACACTCGTATCCATTAAGTCGGTGATGCTGTCTGTCTGTCTCATCCTCTACCACCCCCTTTCTCCTTCTGCCTTCAGTCTTTCCTAGCATCAGGGTCTTTTCCCACAACGGTATTCCCATCTCTTTAAGAGGTTTCCACAATTTCCCAATGGCTATATAGGATTCCGGGCTTCCCTGGTGGCTCAGCTGGTAAAGAATCCACCTGCAATGCGGGAGACCTATGTTCAATCCCTGGGTTGTGAAGATCCCCTGGAGAAGGGAAAGGCTACCCACTCCAGTATTCTGGCCTGGAGAATTCCATGGACTGTGTATAGTTCGTGGGGTCGCAAAGAGTCAGACACAACAGAGCAAGTTTCCCTTTCACTTAGGATTCCACAATTTTCACTATTATGAAAAACCAAACCTGCATGTTCTCTTCACCGGGAACCCTTCCAGAAAGGGTCACAAGCTACGCTGCCCACACCTGGCCTGGCCACACCCCAGCCTGCCCGTGGCATCTGGCCTCTCTCTGTGCTGGGCCGTACTCGCCTGGACCGCCTCTTCTGGGAAAAGCCTGCTCTTACTACCCCTCGGGTTCTTCAAATCCTACTGATTTGTCGGAATTCTTTGTGTATGCTGGTTACAAAACATCAGTGTGGCAGCCCACTGCCAGTTTATATTTATTCCGACCATTTCTGTGCACATTTTATGCTCGGTTTTATGATGTCCTCTGTCACCGCAGTGGATTTTACATGCGTACATGCAGGAATCTTTTCTGGTGCTTGTGTAATTTAAACAATCCATCCCATTACCAATGTCGTGACAATATTTTCCTGTTTTTTTCCCCAAGTTTTTAAAATTTTGCTTTTCCACTCTTACGATTTTTGTCCAAGGCATGGTGCTTGGCACATGTGGGGTGGGGTCCCACTGCATTCCCCCCTCACCGGTGGCGCTTGCCCCACAGTCTGTGGGCCACGCCAGGCGCCAGGTTCCCACAGAGCACTGGTGTCTGCGCCCCTCTGCCCAGCTCTCAGTGCTTTAGCTGAAGCAAAGGGTAACACACAGGAATCTGGGACAACCAAAGCGAAAGGATGATGAATGGGTCAGTGTGCCGAAAGAAGCAAGACTCCATGAGGCCATCCCGACGCAAGGAGAGCGGCCCTCCGCACCGCAACGCAGACCTGCCAACCGACAAGCGGGCCAGAAATTCCCATCTGACAACCACTGTGGGGTTAGAAACCCCCGAGACCGATGTCCACGCAGCCCAGTCACTAGTCAGTCGTAAAGCAAAGAGCAGCAGCGTCAGAGAGGAGAAAGGCCGGAACCCAGGGACCGCGGCGTGTCCCGGACACAGCGCCCGGGGCAGCGTGGCTGCGGACACCAGGCCCTGACTGCCACCAGGAGGGAAAGCCCGCGCCCCTCCTCTCACGCCCTGCTCCTGGTGCCAGGGGCTCCCAGGGCCCTCGCTCGGCCTCCTCGGCACCCCCTGCTCTGCCCCCCACACCGGGGGGCACGTCCCCCAGGGAAGAACCTGCAGCTCAGCCTGGCTTCCCCTTGTGCTCGGATGATTTCCGACCAGCAGAGACAGAAGGCCACTCTTCATTCTCCTTCCTTCAGCTCGTTCTGGCATATTTCTCTGTTACTGTCAAATGCACTGAGATCAGCCTGGCGTACTGATTTTTAAACTCCTTGCTGTACAGGACACGCGCTGAGGCAACAGTTCAGTCGCTCAGTCGTGTCCGACTCTGCGACCCCATGAATCGCAGCACACCAGGCCTCCCTGTCCATCACCAACTCACGGAGTTCACTCAGACTCACGTCCGTCAAGTCAGTGACGCCATCCAGCCATCTCATCCTCTGTCGTCCCCTTCTCCTCCTGCCCTCAATCTTTCCCAGCATCAGGGTCTTTTCCAAAGAGTCGCCTCTTCGCATCAGGTGGCCAAAGTACTGGAGCTGAGGCAACAAGTCTCCCTTTAAGCCATCTGAGCTGCGGCCCGTGCCTTCAGGCATGTACATTGCTCATTTATTCCACAAACATCTACCAAACACCAGGTTGTCCCGGACAGCACGGGATGTATCAGTGAGCTGAACGGATAAAGACACCTGCCCTCAGCGAGCCCCCACCAGGAGATCCCACTGCGACTCCGAGTTAGAGCGTGAAATGTTTTAGAGTAAGTTCTTTGTTTCCACACATTCAAGATTTTAGCAGTCTGGAGACAGACGCTGCACGTTTCTGTTACCGACTTCTCATTTTACTGTGTTGTGACACAACCTGTCGAGGTTTCTTCTGTGGCCTTAGTCGAGCCCATTCTTGTAACACCTCCATGCGTTCTCGTTTAAGAGGGCAGGTCCCCGTGAGCTGGAGCGCTGGGCCTGCACCCGTGTGCTCGAGTCCCCTCCAGCCTTCCTGCCCGCATCTGCATCAGCAAGCGGTCTCACCAGTTAGGTCACAAGTGCGCCTCCGGTCATCTCACCCCGTGCTGCTTTTAAAACCCCCTTCTAAAGTTCTGCTACGGACGCAGTGAGCCTCAACCCTCTCCTCCTGTGGGCTTGTACTTCATCCGCACCACAGGCTATCTGCTCCTAGTACCTCCGTCTATCTCCAGACCCCAGTGGACAGGTGAGACGCAGGCTGGACAAAACCGCAGTCAGAACTACTGAACCAGAGAGCCCCGAGGCAGCCGCAGGCGGTGCCGAGGGTCAGGGGACCCCAACGCACACAAGCACGCCACACCAGTGTCTCCCCCGAAGTCTTCGTGGTGAACGCTGTGCTCCATCAGATGTCCGTCTGCACAAGTCTGTCTGCTGCGCCCGCCAGTCTGCTGCCTTCCCGCAGGGGTGGGGGCAGGGGTCCGGCGGTAGCCCACTCCTGCACGGTGGCACTCTAAGTGAGACCAAGTCTCCCAAGTCCTGACTCGTTCACATAAACTCACCGCACACCTGTCTCCTTCCCACCCAGGATGCAGCCCAGTGGCCCTCCCCCCTCGAAAGATCCCCCTCAGCTGCAGGCCTGGGCGTCAGACGGCCCTCCTGGCTTTGTCATGCCAGCAGGGGGTGCCCCACAGTCCTCCCAGGGCGCTAGTCACAGCTCCCATGGCAGGTGGCCCAGGCCCCACAAGCACAGAGGCCTCCCAGGCCCAGGGCAATCAGGTGCCAATCCAGGTGTTTTCACTCAAGATGAGGACCCCCTCCCGGACTCTGAGACTCCCCCTCTTTCACCATCAGCTGTGTGTTTTTAACTACAAAGCCCAGCGTGTCTGCTTGGGTTGGGGAGGGACCACGGTCAGCCCTGTGCCAGCCACGAGCCTGGCAGACACTCCGTGTGCAGCAGCGGTCAGGACACTGCGGAGCTCACGCCCCGCCCCACCCCACGTCAGAGAGGAGGGTGCAAAGCAAACCCACATCGGCAGCCCTGTTCCCGTCAGCGCTGCTCGGGGCATCACTTACACCTCTCCCCATGGCCCAGCGCGGGCACCGTGGCAACACACGTGATCCAGTGATGCCGCCGACACCAGGCCTGCGGGCGCCCCTCACGGTGTGTCCACAGGCTGGATTCCGCACTCGTCTTCCCAAACCACGTTCGGGATGCTTTACCTCGACTGGAGTGGGGCTGACCGGCTCTTAGCCGTCCCGAGACCTAAGTCCAGTCACTGATAGGGAATGCACTACCATATTTGTCCCAGCCCCCCTCCCCACCAGGTAGAATGCCAGGCTCAGAATGCTGTTGCCAGATCTACGCGTCCACGCGCTGCCCCAGCAACGCTGAGGACTCGGGGTTACTGCTGCCCGCTTCATCGCTTACACTGGCGATCCGCATGTCCTCCGGCTCCCCGGGTCCCCTCGGAGGCGCAGGCCACACTCACTGTCCAGCTTCAGCTGCCCCGGGCAGCAGTAGTGGACCACGGCCAGGAGCGCTGCCCGCTTCGCTTACACTGGCGATCCAAACGTCCTCCGGCCCCCCAGATCCCCTCCAGAGGCACAGGCCACACTCACCGTCCAGCTTCAGCTGCCCGGGGCAGTAGTAGTGGACCACGGCCAGGAGCGCCGCCCCGTGGCTGCCATCGCGCATCAGGTCCTCCAGCAGCGGGAAGTGGGGTGGCTGCCGCGCGCACAGCTGCTCCCGGCGGTACCGCACCTGCAGGTGAGAGGGGCCCAGTCACTGCACGCGAGGCCGGCGCTCAGCCAGCGTCCACGGCAGCTGGCCGGACCACGGTCAGAACAACGGCAGCCACGCGCGTAAGCCTCGCGGTCGGGTGACGCCCTCTGCCTGGAACACGCGTCCAGACCCAGGGAACTGGGCTTCCTGGCCACAGTGGGCAACCATGGTAAGCTGCTCAGGACGCCACGGCCATCTCCCTCTGAGGGCCAGACACCCCGGGGAAGGAGGCAGGACACACGCCTACGTTGCCAGGGGCTGCACACGGTCCACGGGTGAGAAACAAGTTACATGGTGAGAGCCCTACACCGGGAAGACCCACGTGACTGGCCCTTCTCAGAGCCAGCAGCAGCTCAGCGTCATGAAAAACACAAGGCAGCGTTCACACGGCACCTGGGAAACTCCCGAACCAGCTCAGACAAAGGCCGCCTGGCCATTCACCAGCCCCTCGGGCAGGCGCACGGCGGCCGGGAATCTGAAGGCACGTAAAGTGCTATTAAAAAAAACGTAAGCACTTTTCCCAAGGTTTCTGTGCCGCTGTCTTTATCAACAGGGAACAAGTGCTCAGAGCGGAGCCTCCCCCGCCTGCAGGTGCCACCCTGTAACTGGGCCTTGCTCGGAGCGTGGACACACAGGCCGCCTGCTGGGTGACCACGTCCTGCAGTGCCAGTAAGCCTGGCATTTCTGCAGCCACGCTTTCCCCAGCGTAGAAGAGCACAGTGCTGGCTCAAGGAACAAAGCCCATGCTGCTCACGGAGGGTTTCTGGAAGCTGCGCGGAAGAGTCAATGAACCCAAGGAAAAGCCCCCGGCAGAGATCCCGGGAGAGCCAGCGCCGGGCAGTCAGCAGCAGCGTGTGCACGGAACACGCCCCACCTGGGCCCGTGCGATGCACACCACTCCCACCAGTCTCCACGGGGACTTTGAACTTGTTTCTCGGCCTGGGGTAGGCTCCCGCCCAGAGCCAGGCCCAAGGGCTCCCGTGTGCAGCCCAAGGCATGCGCCTGACCAGCCTCCACACGCACACACACGGCACACGGCAGAGCACAGCATGCAGGAAAGCGGATGGTTTCTCACTCAGGACAGATGGTGTGCGTCTGCGTTGGGGAAAGCGCTGACCCCTTGGGTCCGGGAGCCGCCACCGCCCCTCGAGGGGGCCCCGCTCCCAGGCCTGGGCCTGCCCACACTCAGCCCGCTGCCAAAGCGCAGGCTGCGTGCTCGGGCAGCCGAGGGGACCGACCACCCTGGAGGAGACCCCGGGGCTCTGCTCCCAGCCACGTCTCCCAGTGAGGCCCTCGTCCCGTCTGACACCTCATTCCGGGGCATCTGCACGCCTGGCGGTCCTCACTGCTACGCGTGGACCTGCTTTCCCAGTTTGCTCTCTGGCCTTTGCTTTCCAACAAGAAATATATAAACACTTAAAAAAAAAAATAGGCCCTCCCCTTCTTTGTGATTATTACATTTCAAAGAAGGGAAATTATCCACCAGCCACAAAGCGGACTCTTTACGTAAATCCCACTGACGGTTTATATCCACTGTATCTCCTTTATAATCGAATCCTAAGGACCATTTGATCCGAACAATTAAACTAAAGGGTCAGGCAAAAATAAGGGAGCTTCAAAAAGATTTGTTTTCCACAACTTCATTTTAAAGGGCGCCACTTGGAGCACCAAGTATTTGTGCATGGGAAACGGCGTACACACTGGGTCCGTTTCCAGAACGGTCGCCGGCGCCCTTGCCACCAGGGAGAGCAAGCCAAGGGCCACGCCTGCTGAAACCTGCAAGAGAGGGAGTGGATCCTGCCACTGACCCTGAAGTTCATCACATAAAGCAGGAAACTACCTCTTCAAAGGAGAAACACGAAGCTGTCTGTCAAGTTTACCTAAGCAAGTGGGCAAACCACACTCGGGGTGGCGGCTACAGAAGGCCTCCCTGGAGCTGAGAGGGCCGCGCCACGGTCCACTCTGCCCAGAGCGGGCCAGCCCTGCCCCGCAGGAGGTGCAACGAACCACCAGGGAGGACACTCAAACAAAGACACAGGCGCGAGCAGTTTGAAATGGAAGCAAGTGATGGCGGCGGACGGCCGTCTGATGGCGGCCGGGTGCACGCGGGGTCCACTTACGGGCACTAACTTCCAGTACCACTTGGAGGGAGACTGCTCAGGAGGCGAGGGAAGGAAGGCAGGAGAGGAGTCAGCAGGCAGGTCCGCGTGAGGACGGACGAGACACACGCAACACGCCATGTTCACACGGGAGGTGCGCCGCCTCCGAGAGGCGGGATATGCCCAGTGCACGTGGCCCGGGACGCTCTGCACTAGCAGGGGACCCAGGGGACACCACGGGCACCGCCACGACGCTGGCCTCTGGAGGCATGCGGGCCGGGCCCCACAGAGGACAGGCGCCAAGCCCGCTCAGAGAGGGCCTCGGCAAGCCGTCTGCGCCCGTCTGGGGGGGGGGGGGGCTCACGGCAGCGTGGCCGGGGTGAAGGACCCGCGGACAGCATCCCAGGGCCCGGGAGGCAGTGAGAGGAGCTCCCTCGACCCGCAGCCCTGGGACTGCAGCCTTGGCCAGCCACGGTGTGCACACGCGGAGGAACATGGATTCAATCACACACACACTTGGCACCCCCATCCCCAAAAAGGGACAAACAAGATGGAACCGTCTCATTTCACTGGACACGGGACCTTCACCCTCCTGAAGCCCCCACTGGACGCGTGGCCCACAAGGGCCCCGAGGGGACTGCTGGCTGCCAGGAACATCCCCTCCTGTGCTGACTCCCCTCGGGTAACCCTCACGCCCTCCCTCCACTCCCCCACCCTCCCAAGTTCAAGTTCAATACTAGGCCACCCCTGCCTGGAAGAAAGGGCAGCAGGCTGCCAAGCCCCCACCGCCAGGGCAGGGCACCAGGGCACCCACTCCCTGCCTGGCAAGTGAAACGGAAGAACAAGCAGGGAGCCCACACGGACTCTACAACCAGGAGCTATGGCAATGGAGCGTTCCAGAGAAGTGAGATTCACCCTTTACCTTTTGATGAGCTGGACTTTCCAGTAACTGCTGTTTTAACTTAACTTCTTTCTCTGTTATCTCTCTCATTTTAAGATTTACCTAAAGTGGAAGAAATCAAATGCATTAGGGAGGCAATTGAGACTGATTTCCAACACTGGGGTATATGTCCCTCCTTCACAACCCAGACCCCACCTCGCCCGTGTGAACTCTGATTCTCAGATGCAGGTAGTATTTAGACCAGTACACACCTGCGGAAATTCACAGACCTCGTGACCCATGACACAGAGGAGGGGGGAAGGCCCGGCGCCCCCCGGGGCCTGTGCGCTGCTCCCCGCCTCATCGCCTCACCCCAGTGCTCAGGCGGCACCACGTCACCGAACACCGCCAGTGCCACGGCCTGGCTGAGACCCGCCCCGGACACCCGACGGGAGCTCGCACACTCCCTGACACCAAAGGAACACCAGCAACCATCGTCAGACACCCGGAAGCACTTACTACAACCGCACAGAAATAAAAATACCCTTTTCTGGAATTATTAACCCGAAGATAAGATCAAAACGGCAAATTACAAACTAATACCATGGAGGAAAAAACAAGGCTAACGGGCATGTGGTCAAAGCTACGGTCAGATGAAATGCCAGAGAACTGAATGTCTTATCGTTAACAAAGAACACAGATAAGGGAACTCACACAAATCAAATCAAGGACAGGGAAAAACTTTTTTAAATATTTGTTTATTTATTTGCCTGCATCAGAGTCTTAGTTAAGTCATGTGGGATCTTGTTAGGGCACACAGATTCTCTAGCTGTGGCGCGCGGACTTCCGGGATCACGGCTCATGGACTTCCGGAGTCGCAGCGCGCAGGCTCAGCAGCTGCATCTCACAGGCTTAGCTGCTCCTGCGGCAGGTGGGATCTTAGTTCCCCAACCAGGGATCAAACCCACACCCGCTGCATTACACGGTGGATTCTTAACTACTGGACCATTGGGACAGTTGGAAAAAATGTTTTTTAAAAGAAAAAGATAAAAGTAAACATAGAAATATTCTAAAATAAATTAGAATGTACATATACGTGGATAAGTGATAAACGAAGTATGGTAAAACACTACTTATAAAATCTAGGTGGTGGAAACAGGACATTCTCTAGTTCTTTCAACTCTTCTGCATGTCTAAAATTTTTCACAATTAAACATTGGAAATTAAAAATTTGGGGAAATTTGATTATGCCATAAATTACCTTCCTACCATGGAAATGATTTTCTGATTGGACTGATGCAATGTTAACGAATGTAGCTTTTGATAGTGTATCATTAGGTGTGACAACACTGGGAAGATCTATACAAGTCAGTGGAACAGCTTTCCCCTTGACAAGGTGCAACCTCAGAAAACCATGGGTAACAGGGCCAGGAAAAGCGTAAGAAAGACTTCAATATGACAAGAGTGCAAAAAGTTCACTGGGCTCCTCAAGGAGCTCAAACCAGTGCTCTGAGACAACCTAGAGGGATGGGCTGGGCTGGGAGGTGGGAGGGAGGTTCCAGAGGAAGGGGACACACGTATGCCTATGGCTCAGCCATACTGATGGCATCAGTTCAGTCGCTCAGTCGTGTCCGACTCTTTGCGACCCCATGAATCACAGCACGCCAGGCCTCCCTGTCCATCACCATCTCCCGGAGTTCACTCAGACTCACGTCCATCGAGTCCGTGATGCCATCCAGCCATCTCATCCTCGGTCGTCCCCTTCTCCTCCTGCCCCCAATCCCTCCCAGCATCAGAGTCTTTTCCAATGAGTCAACTCTTTGCATGAGGTGGCCAAAGTACTGGAGTTTCAGCTTTAGCATCATTCCTTCCAAAGAAATCCCAGGGCTGATCTCCTTCAGAATGGACTGGTTGGATCTCCTTGCAGTCCAAGGGACTCTCAAGAGTCTTCTCCAACACCACAGTTCAAAACCATCAATTCTTCAGCGCTCAGCCCTCTTCACAGTCCAATTCTCACATCCATACATGACCACTGGAAAAACCATAGCCTTGACTAGATGGATCTTAGTCGGCAAAGTAATGTCTCTGCTTTTGAATATGCTATCTAGGTTGGTCATAACTTTCCTTCCAAGGAGTAAGCGTCTTTTAACTTCATGGCTGCAATCATCATCTGCATTGATTTTGGAGCCCCCAAAAATAAAGTCTGACACTGTTTCCACTGTTTCCCCATCTATTTCCCATGAAGTGATGGGACCAGATGCCATGATCTTCATTTTCTGAATGTTGAGCTTTAAGCCAACTTTTTCACTCTCCTCTTTTACTTTCATCAGGAGGCTTTTTAGTTCCTCTTCACTTTCTGCCATAAGGGTGGTGTCATCTGCATATCTGAGGTTATTGATATTTCTCCCGGCAATCTTCATTCCAGCTTCTGTTTCTTCCAGTCCAGCATTTCTCACGATGTACTCTGTATAGAAGTTAAATAAGCAGAGTGACAATATACAGCCTTGACGTACTCCTTTTCCTATTTGGAACCAGTCTGTTGTTCCATGTCCAGTTCTAACTGTTGCTTCCTGGCCTGCATACAGATTTCTCAAGAGGCAGGTCAGGTGGTCTGGTATTCCCATCTCTCTCAGAATTTTCCACAGTTTATTGTGATCCACACAGTCAAAGGCGTTGGCATAATCAATAAAGCAGAGAGAGATGTTTTTCTGGAACTCTCTTGCTTTCTCCATGATCCAGCGGATGCTGGCAATTTGATCTCTGGTTCCTCTGCCTTTTCTAAAACCAGCTTGAACATCAGGAAGTTCACGGTTTACGTATTGCTGAAGCCTAGCTTGGAGAATTTTGAGCATTACTTTACTAGCATGTGAGATGAGTGCAATTGTGCAGTAGTTTGAGCATTCTTTGACATTGCCTTTCTTTGGGATTGGAATGAAAACTGACCTTTTCCAGTCCTGTGGCCACTGCTGAGTTTTCCAAATTTGCTGGCATATTGAGTGCAGCACTTTCACAGCATCATCTTTCAGGATTTGAAATAGCTCCACTGGAATTCCATCACCTCCACTAGCTTTGTTCATAGTATGCTTTCTAAGGCCCATTTGACTTCACATTCCAGGATGTCTGGCTCTAGATGAGTGAGCACATCATCGTGATTATCTGGGTGGTGAAGATCTTTTTTGTACAGTTCTTCTGTGTATTTCTGCCACCTCTTCTTAATATCTTCTGCTTCTGTTAGGTCCATACCATTTCTATCCTTTATCGAGCCCATCTTTGCATGAAATGTTCCCTTGGTATCTCTAATTTTCTTGACGAGATCTCTAGTCTTTCCCATTCTGTTCTTTTCCTCTATTTCTTTGCATTGATCGCTGAAGAAGGCTTTCTTATCTCTCCTTGCTGTTCTCTGGAACTGATGGCATGGCAGAAAGCAAAACAATAGTGTGAAGCAATTATCTTTCAACTAAACATAAACATAAAGGAAAAGAGCAGCAAGACCTCTCAAACGTCATCTACTACCAGGGTTAAAAAAAAAAAAAAAAAGGTTCACTGGGCTAGTACCTAGATCATATAAAAGAAACCTTGCAACAAGAACAAGACAGTCAGCTTTTAAAGTGAGATCCATGCAGACATTTCTCCAAAAACGATCTACAAATGGCCAGTAAACACATGCAAAGAGGTTCCACGTTACAACCATCAGGGAAAGTGAAAGTTGCTTAGTTGTGTGCGGCTCTTTCTCACCCCATGGACTATGCAATCCATGGAAGTCTCCAGGCCAGAATACTGGATTGGGTAGTCGTTCCCTTCTGCAGGGATGTTCCCAACCCAGGACTGAACCTGAGTCTCCTGCACTGAGGGCAGATTCTTTACCAATTGAGCTATCAGGCGAGCCCATCATCAGGGAAATGTGAATTTCAACTACAATGAGACACCACCTCATACCCTCCAGAACAGCTGGAAACAAAGCAGCAGAAAGTGCGTATCAGCAAGGACATAGGAAGCTAGAAACCTCAGGTGCTCGGGGAAAGGAAAACGGTGCACCGGCTGCGGCCAGCCTGCCAGCTCTTCACAGGGCCCATGCGACCTGGCAATTCCACCCCGAGACACAAGCCGAAGAAAGAAGACGACCCAGCCGCATACACATTCATCCCAGAACATTTATAGCAGAATTCGCAACAGCCAGAAAGTGGAAACGCAAATGTCCATCAGCTGAGGAATGGCTAACCAAAACTTGGAACGGCTGAACAGCGCGACAAACATGACTACAAAAAGGAGCGGCACTCTAAGTCCCACAGCAAGCAAGCCCGGTGCCAGTGCCGTGGCAAATGGGGAGAGTCAGACACAAGGGGCCACACGCTGCAGGCTTCATTTAAATGAAACGTTTGCAACAGGCAAATCCACACAGACACAAAGCAGAGGAGGGGCTGGCGGGGGCTGGGGACGGGACGACAGGGTGCGACTGCAGACGCGACCGGTGTGATGAAACGTCTGGAATTGGTGGTGACGGCCGCACAGCCTGGTGAGCGCCGTGAAACTCCACTGAAAGGTACACTTTAAAACGGAGAATTTCACAGCATGTGAATTATATCTCAACTTTAAAAAAAACGCTCATTAATAATGGTTTCGAATTTCACATTTTGGTTAACCTTCAAGAAACTAGCCAAGTTTTGGGGTAGCATGAAAAAATGATGTGTATGATTGTCTGGGAAGACTGTGAAAACACTGTTCTCTTCAACTACGCGTCCACGGAAAATCAGATTTTCTTCACATATGTCAATAAAAACAACATGCTGCAGCAGATGAAATGCAAACCCAGGCATCTCCAGCATTGGGTTAAATGCGGTTCATCTAAAACTGCAATTGCCTGGAAGAGATCTGTAAGAAACCCACTTTAAACAGAAAGACAAGGAGAGATTAACCATAACAGGAAGGGGGATCCCTGGAGGTCCAGTGGTGAAGAATCCGCTTGCCAACGCAGATGACACAGGCTCAGCCCTTGGGTCCGGGAAGATCCCATGTGCCGGGGGCAACTAGGCCCGCGAGTCACAACTACTGAAGCCCAGGAGCCCTAGAGCCCGTGGTCTGCAAGGAGAGCAGCCCCAGCTCGCCTGAACTAGGGAAAGCCCACGCACAGCAATGAAGACTCAGCGCAACCGAAAACAAATAAATTTAAAAAAAAAAAAAAAAAGAAGAAGAAGGGAAGAGATGTGCTGGTCATGAGAAGGCTGGAGGCAAGGACCATCACCTGCGATAAAGGGACACTGTGTGAACACAAAAGGACAGAAAAATCCTAACAGCGCACAAACGTAGCAACACGCAAAAAACACATGAAGCAAGGACGGGCACGACCAACAGGCAGATGCAGCCACGCCGGGAGACTCCAGTGCTCCTCTGGCAACCTGCCTGATGGGGCGTGAGGTCCCCAAAGATGCACCCCGCCCACAGCAACCTGGACACGTGCGGCGTGCCGGGCCGACAGCAGAGAGTACGACGAACACCCGGCAAGACCACACTGTGGACCCAGAACAAGCCTCAGTGAGCCTAGGAGGACGGCAGTCACAGCGCGCTCTGACCACGCCAGAATGAGAAACCAACGCCCCCTAAAATGCCCAGAGCCACCCTACCAGACACGGGAGCTAAGCCACAAGCTTCCAGACAGCCCACTGATGGAACAAGGGTCCACAGGTGAAATAAAACATCTTAAAGAGAAAGAAGACCACAGCATGTAAGACAAGTGCACACAGTGTGGCGAAAGCGCCACGTAACGAGGAGCTACTAACTTTAAACGTTCATATCAAAATGAGCAAGCGCACAGAAGAACTAATCTCCCACTTTACTCAGAAAGGAGAGAAAACTAATTTCAAAATAAATAAAAAACAATGAAAGCAAGAAGAGACGCTACATAGAAAATAACTGGAGAAATAAATAAAAAACAAAAGCAGGTTTTTTAGAACGTTAATAAAGTTGACAAACTAGACCAACAAAGGGAAGGAAAAAAGACAGAAATTACTAAGAGCGGGAAACGAGAGGGGACATCACTACGGACCATACACACACGAAAGGACAAAGAAATAGGAACGTGATGATCAAGTCGAAATTTAAACAACATTGACAAATTCCTTGAAAGTCACAAGTTGCCAGCACTGACACAAAATTAAACAGAAATCCTAAATACCTTACACGTACACTGAAGAAGTCAAATTCATAATTAAAACCTTCCCACCAAGAAAACCCCAAGCCCAGATGGCTTCAGCAGTGAATCCATCAAAGACTTCAGGACGAAATAATACCAACTGTACAAAACTGTCTCACAGAATAAAGGAGCGAATGCTTGCCAGCTCACCTGCTTTGACACCAGCCATCATCCTGACGCTGAAACAAGAAAACACAAGAAAATACACCACAGAAGGCGCCGGATCTCCAGATCTTCAGATGCATAAAATACTCCTGGAACTCACTAAGACAAGCCGCCTCATTAAACCTGAGCCAACTATCTGAATGGACACCTAACAAAACACACAGAAACACCTTTAGTTGTTAGGGAAATGCCAACCAACACCGTGAGGTATCTCTACACAGCCACTCACGGCTTATCGGAAAGACTGCCACCACTGAGGACGGGCAGAGCGCAGACGCCGGAACCCTCGTCCTGCACCCGGCCAGGCCCCGCTCTGCCTCCGCTTCCCACCTGCACCTCCACGTGAAGCTGGCAGGTGCATAAGGCCCCCACCTCACCGGGTGTCCCTCATCCCCAAGGCCCCCCCCTGCACGGGGGAGGAACCAAGAGTGGGGGCACCGTCTCAGCAGACGTCCTGGCAGAACGTCTTCCCCGAGACGTGCAGGCCCCGCCAGGCTCTGCCCTGCTCCTCGGCTGACCCTGGATAAAGCCCTACACGACAAGAACGCGTGTGTGAGCTGCACAGTGAGAAACGCACAGGCTCCGCTCACGGAGCACCACCCCCGAGGGCCGCCCCGCGTCTGCCCCTCTGCTCTGTGAGTGCAGTGCCCCACACGCAGCACCCGTCTACAGGAAGGGGCTTAATAACCACAGGCTCCAGTGGAATCCCATCACCACACAACACGGAAAGCGAACATTCTTCACATGGATCGTACAGACGGTCACACTGAGAGCTTCTAAACGCCAGAGGAGAAAACAGCGCTCAAGAAGATACCCTTTCCTCTTAATCAAAACACCTTCTGAAACTGAGACCTCAATGAAGGCACACTGGGTGCCTGAGATAAAAACAGCAGGAATTTATGAAGCGGGACCACCAACACACAACGCAGCCCTTCACCCTCCATCTGCACACACAGGAGGAGCCAGTCTGTCTGAACCGCAGCGGACAGTCTCCTGGGCCTGCGGCTGGGTCGCGTCTCAGCAGGACACACAGGAAGGTGATGCTCTCGGGGAGAAGGGACCCGCACCCACGGGGCACCCCTGGAGCTTCAGGCCGCTCGCCCACCTCCAGCAGGGCCCCCACGCTCACCTTGTTGACCCAGAAGACCATGGCATCCTCAAGGTCGTACGGGAGCTCTTTGGAGGCGCTGAAGGTGGAGAAGCGCTTGACGCTGGCAACCACCTTCTCGATGCTGATCATCTCCACGGTGTAGGCCATCATGAGGGCGTCCACCATCGCCATGTGGGCGCTCTGCAGGCAGAGGCAGCAGTCGGTCACCCTCCCCTGCCCCGCAGCCCAGAGTCAGGCAGAGACCCTCCCCACACCCACACCTGAGCCCTCCTGGGGTCAGGTCGGCTTGGCCCCACATCCTCCTCTCCAAGGATCCCGTGAGAGCTCAGCCAAGGGAGAAGGCACGAGACGGGCACGTGACCACCGCTGGCCCCAGGCAGTCAGGGGTCTGCACACTGAACTCACGCCTTGTAACCCTTTCTTCCCGGGAATCCGTAACATCCTCCCAACCCAAAACACACCAGCCAGGCCAAAAACCAGAGAACGCAGAACGCCTGAGAACGGCCTAAGCTAAAGTCATGTGGGAGGCACCAGGAGGTGGCTCGACCTGGAGCAGCCTGGCCCGGAACCGCCAGGCTGGTGAACGGCTGCGGAGAAGGATGGGGAGGGGGACACTCAGGGGAGGAGAGGCACGTCTGTTTCTTTATTTTGGCACGAAAATTCTTAAAAGATAGACGTGAAACAATCTCAGAGCAGGCTCAGCAACTCCATGTCGCCACCTCTGAACGCAACTCGGTTTACCACAGCCGGGGTGGGGCAGCACTGCCCAGGGGACACACCGGGGGAAGCTGCCCCCACCCTGTTCCAGCCCAGCCACATCCCGCCGAGAGAAGGTGGTCTCAGGCCCGAAGTTTCGGAGCAACTCTGCTGCGCTGCAGGGGCACAGAGGCCGCCCCATGGCTGCCCCCCACCGCCCAGGCCACTCACCATCTTGATGGGCGCATGGCTGAGGTCGGGCTCCGTCACAGGGGTGTCGTCACTCTCCATCACGTAAATCCCTTTCCGGGACAGGGCCTGGATGACAGACTGGTGTCCCTGCAGGGAGGCCACCTGGTCCCCTTTGAGGATGAGGCTGCACACACGGCAGTACAGCTCGCTGGACAGCAGGAGCTTGATGACCGGAGGCTTGATGTGCTCCTGCTCGTACTGGTCGATGTAAAAGGGGTCCCTGAGGTCCTCGGGGATGTCATCTGCAGCGACAGGAGACCCCCGCGTGTGGGCATTACCCCCAAATGCAGCCGCACCGGCCACTCGCAGTCACTTCCCGCCTCCTGGAGCTGCTGGCGGGACGGTGGCTGGAGGATGTCGAGTTGGGGACACAGGTATGAGGCTGTCTGCAGTGCGAGGTCTGCAGAGACCTTGCCCTTGATTCACCAGGAGTGTTGGGAGCCAGGGCAGACCTGGGTCTGCCACACCACAGCGATCCAGGCTCAGGACACCAGGGTGGCCACGGGAAAGGCCACAGAGGAGAGGATTTGGACAAGCCTGTGGTTAACACAGAGCCACAGCTCAACGCAGAAGGGTCAGAGCTCAAGGTCTCATGCAAGCAGGACCCGCGTACGGCGGCCTGGCCTTGACCGGGTGCGCCTCTCACAGCCGGTCAGAGCCTCGCCTCGGGGGCAAATCACAGACGCTGTGAAGGCCGATCTCCCAGGGTCGGGTGAGGATTTAATCACAACACGTAAGTAAGTCACGGTGCTGAGAGCAGAGCTTGGAGCTCCACAAAATTCACACAAGTATCGGTTATCAATTTTAATATCAACCAAGCTAAAAAGACGGTCAAGGAAGTGCCTTCCTGTTGCCGTGCGCCACACTCTGCCCCGTCCTGTCAACCGAGGCCACCTCGCTCGCCTGGGGCAGGGTGGTAGAGACCTGGAGCACGCAGGGGCAGAGGCCCCCAGGAGGTGCCCACCCAGGCGAAGGAAAATGCAGGCTGCAGGTCTCCATGACACAGCACGACAGAGAGCCTTAAAACACACCGCGGTGTCCAGCCCCACCCCAGACCAAGCAGGTCGGAAAGCCCTGCCAGCACCAGCATTTGTTCCGCCGAGATCTGCCACATCAGAGGCTCTGGAGGTGGCTGACAGTCTCCCCGAGCACGCACTCACTTCTTCACGCTGGTCATGGAAACAAGCACTCAGAGGTCTTCTAATTCTGGACCCCTGTGCACCCCACCCTTCGCTGAAGACACCAGTCGGGAGAGAAAGAAAGCGGGGGCAGCGCCCAGCGCCCCTCCCCGCTCCACCAGGCAAGACCCAGGGACAGAACCAGCTCCCCACGTGCAGGCGCGGGCAGCTCGGGAGCAGGGCCCTGGCCTGCCGGCCGAGAGGAGGACAGAACGAGCAAAGAACCCAGGACAGGAGGGAGCCTCAAAGGGGATCCTCGTTCACGGCTGAACCCCTCCTGCGCCAAGCACGAGCAGGACAGACACAAAGAACCAAACTGACCTCGGAACCCACGGCCTATAAACAGCAAACAGATGTCTGTTCTGGAACCTAATGGGGTTTACTGAAACCCGGCTGCTAAACAAACCACCAGAAATGCCAATATCCTCCAGAGGGACCCAGAAAACAGCCTCACGCTATTCAAAATGTCCAGAACCCCATCCATTAGGAAAATGTGACCGATTCTCAGAGGGAAAGATGGTCAACACACGCCAACTCTGAGACGACCCAGATGAGAGAATCACCAAAGATTTCACAGCATCTATTATAACAAGGCTCCATGAAGCCCTCCTGCAACAAATGGAAAGAACAGAAGGTATTAACAGAGAAATAAAACTTATTTAAAAAAAAAAAAAACCTTCAGGATTTCCCTGGTGGCCCTGTGGTGAAGAATCCACCTGCCAACACAGGGGACGAGAGCTGGATCCCAGGCCCAGGAAGACCCACTGGGCAGTTACGCCGCGTCAGAGAGCCCGCATGCTCCAGAGCCCACACCCCGCAACCAGGAGAAGCCCCCACTCGCTGCAACGAGAGAAACCTGAGCACAGCAAGAGACCCAGCACAGCCACAAATAAATGTACAGATAAGCTTTTAAAGATAAACCTTCAGAACTGCAAAATCTAGTTATCAACAGGAAGTTCAATGACAGATTCAAAAGATGAGCAAAGCAGAACCAAACTCACAGGTATAGGGAAGAAACTAGTGGTTACTGGCGGGGGGCGGGGTTACAAATAAAGCACACGGGCACAAAGCCGGCTCAAGGACATCCTGTAGAGCCCAGGGAATGTGGCCATGTTTTGTAATAACTATAAATGGAAAGTAACCTTTAAAGATTGCATAAAAATAAATTTAAAATTAACTTAAATTTTAAAAATACAAACAAAACAGAGAAAACAATCAGTGAACCTGAAGACAGATCAACAGAAATAATCCAGCAGAGAGAAAGACGATGGAATGAAAAGCAGAGACCCAGTGACTGTTCCCACCGAGGGGAGCCTGGGGCAGAAAAAACGTGAATAAATGGTGCCCAGAACCCACCCACGTCTGGTAAGATACCAATTTACGGGCGCAGCAAACCCAGAAAACCCAAACAGAACCAACTCGAAGAAAACAAGGCCCACACATTTCTAATCAAACTGCTGAAAGCCAGAGAAGCAACAGGCCCAGAGGACCCTGACTGGAGCCATCAGCCAGACCTGCGACGGCTCCTCTTAATGAAAGGGAACAGGATACGATTAAGACTTCTGGCAGAAAAATGGAAATTATTCTTAAAGAGAGAGAGAAGAGAACTTGGCAGATTAGAAAAAAACCAAGAAGAAATTCCAGAACAGAAACATACAGTGACTACACGGACACACCGGACTGCTGAGCAGCACATTGCACAGCGGACAAGGGGAACGGCAAACGCTGCCAGCGCCGCAGGCAAGATGGGAGCGGAAGCAAAGGGGGAGACAGGATCCAACAGACAGCCAGCAGGAAGCTTCCAGTACTGTAAAATCCACGCTCCCCAGCAGGAGTTAAAAAAAGAAGAAAGAAATCTACAGACCAAAGAACCTCCCTGTAACACTGGTAAAATCCAAAGACAGAGGAGAGTCCTGTAAAGCGGCCAGAAAGGGCCCTCTGGTCAGGACACGATGGCATGGACCGGTCTCTCCCTGCTCCTCTCCACCGGGCACAGCCACAAACCCTGGAGACAACTCACAGGAGAGCCCGCAGAGGACTGGGGAAGGCGCAAGACGACCCCAGACTGGAGGAGCACAGCACAGGGCGCCTCCCACCTCGCACCCAGCAAAGGCGACCCAGGCCTGGTACTTCCCGACCCCCAGCCTGGAAACAGAAGCTGAGTTAAGCAGGCTCGTTCCTGCTGCACAGGGTAGGTGAGGGGAGTCCCACCTACTGGCCCAGGCCATCCTGGCAGAACCAGCAAGGGGTAGGAAGGGAGCCCCACGGACAGGCAGCCTGAACACCCAACTCCACCAGGAACCCAACCTGGAAGCGCCTCTCCTTCCCCACCAGGCCGGAGACACCCCCTCGTCAGCCTGCACAAGGGGAGTCCAGCGGTGGGACCCCACCATGACAAGCAGCCCGGGAAACACTCTCAGAGGTGTGGGGTAGCCTGCCGCAACATGCACCCGGCCTGGACACTCCTCATCCTGTGTGTAGAGAATTCCACCTCGCCCAGAGGCACCAGGCTAATCAGCCCAGGAGCCACCCTCCGCTTCCGAAAGCAGCACCAGCAGGGGCAGTGGGAACCCCAGATGCACCATGAAACGGCACCACGAAGGCTCTGAGCAGTAAACTGCCACTGGAACCACATGGTGGGCCGGGACCTGCATGCTGAGCCTAAGCAGGGAGAGTGCCTACTATGATTAAAAAAAAAAAAAAACTTCAGTAACACCTAGAGTCACCTAATGTAACAGCCAAAATGACCAGGAAACGATCAAAGATCACCTATCATACCCAGAACCAAGAAAAACTTTAACGAGAAAAGAGAACCAACCGATACCAACACCAAGATGAGTCTGATGGAGTGACCTGACCAAGGACTTTACAACAACCATCTGAAAGAAGACTACAAGCAATCACAGGTTCTCTTGAAACAAATGAAAACTGAAAAAAATTCAACACAGGAGTTATGAAAAGAGCCAGATAATGAGCAGAAAAATAGAGTAACATTTTAAACCTCACTGAATAGTCTCAAGGCTTCCCTGATGGCTCAGACGTTAAAGAATCTGCCCGCAATGCGGGAGACCTGGGTTTGATCCCTAGGTCAGGAAGATCCCCTGGAGGAGGGCACGGCAACCCACTCCAGTATTCTTGCCTGGAGAACCCCATGGACAGAGGGGCCTGGCGGGCTATGGTCTAAGGGGTTGCAGAGTCAGACACGACTGGACGACTAAGCACAGTACAAACAGCCTCAACAGTTTAAGTGGCGATAACAGAGCATAGGGTCACAGAGAAAATACACTCAAAAACAGAACGGGTTGAGTCTCAGGGGCCTGTGGAAGAGTAACAGGAGATCCGGTGCCTGCATCGCGGGAGTCTCTGAAAAGAGCGTGAGCAGGGCTAAACAGTAGGTAAGGAAGCAACTGCTGGAAACTTCCCAAATACGGCAAAAGATGTGCACTCACAGCTTTCAAGACACTGAAGGAACTCCAAACAGAACAAACCCAAAGAAGCCCAGGCCAAGACACTGCATAACCAAACTTATGAAAACTCAAGACAAAATATTTTGGAGCAGCTGGAAAGAAAGAGAATACAACTCAACTGGGCAGTGCATTTCTCCTCCGAGCCACGGAGGCGGGGGAAGCGGCACACGGCAGGTACACGTGCTTGAGGAGAAGAATGTCCGTATCTGGCAAGACCATCCCTAAGGAACCGAAGGACTAGAGGCGCTCTCAGACAAAGGACAGTTGGCGGGGGGGGGGGGGTGTCTCTAGCAAACCTGAGAGGACTGGCTGAAGGAAACCCCCCAAACAGAAAGAGCAGGATTTAAAGAAATGAGCCCTGGAGGAACCCTGGAGAACAGGAAGAGAAAGGGTGTGAAGAGCAGGCGAAACTGTGAGTACGCAGACTACCCCTCTCCCCGTGAGCTCCCTAAATCACACCCGATGAGACAGCCCACACCTTTAGGGACTCCAGACGATGACGACTTTTAAATACTTTTAAAAGTGGGGAGAGCAAAGGAACCTAAATGGAAAAAAGGTTTCCACACCTCGTTCAAAATGGTAAAATAATACTGTCAACTGCTGGAAGTCACATATGCATACTGTAATACCCAGAGAAACCACTAAGATAGCTACACAGATATACCCCAAAATGATAAGACGGAATATATCAAGACGGAATCCTAAAAAATAGTCAAGTAACCCATAAGAAGGCCCAAGAAACAAAACCAGGAACAACAGAAAACAAATAAATAATAAAATCTCAGACTTAAGAGGTAGCATAGCAACAATGACACTAAAGTGAATATTCTAAGTACACTGAAAGAGACCGGCAGTGAATTAAAAAATAGGTACAATTATATGTCATCTACAAGAATATTATTTCGAATTCAACAATATAAGTAGGATGCAAGTAAAGGGATAGAAAAGGCTATATAGGCAAATATTGTTTTTAAAAAAAACAGGAAGAGCTATATTAACATCTGATAAAGTATTAAATAGAAAGAAAACTACTAGAAATAAAGTGGAACATTATGTATGCCAAGTTGCTTCAGTCACGTCTGACTCTTTGCGACCCTCTGGTCTGCAGCCCACCAGGCTCCTCTCTCTGTCCATGGGATTCTCCAGGCAAGAATACTGGGGATCTTGCCGACCCAGGGACTGAGCTCAGTCTCCTGCATCGCAGGCAGGTTCCTTAATACCGACTCAGTCACCAGGGGAGACCCCTGAGCCTGTGATGTAAAGTGGGGCATCACGTAACAGAGAAGGGTCAATCCACCAAGAGCACTTTACAGCACTAAGTGTGGATCTGGCAAGCTACAAGCCTAGGAACTGATGTTAAAAGCACCACAGAGCCGTCAGCCATAGTTAGGGACTCCAAGCACAGCTAGGGACTTACTTCAACACCCCCACCTGAACTGACAGAACCGTCAGACACAAAATCAACACGGAGAGAGATCTGAACAACACAAACCACAGGCAGAATCTGACTGGCCCGCGAAGAACACGCCACCCAACAACAGAAAACACATTCCTTCAAATGCTCACAGAATATTCACCAAAACAGGCCTTCAGTTCAGTTCAGGAGCTCAGTCGTGTCCGACTCTGCGACCTCATGGACTGCAGCACGCCAGGCCTCCCTGTCCATCACCAACTCCCAGAGCTTATTCAAACTCACGTCCATCAAGTCGGTGATGCCATCCAACCATCTCATCCTCTATTGGCCCTTCTCCTCCCACCTTCAATCTTTCCCAGGATCAAGGTCTTTTCCAATGAGTCAGTTCTACGCATCAGGTAGCCAAAAGTATTGGAGCTTCAGCATCAGTCCTTCCACTGAATATTCAGGACTGATCTCCTTTAGAACGGACTGGTTGGATCTCCTTGCAGTCCAAGGGACTCACAAGTCTTCTCCAACACCACAGTTCAAAAGCATCAAAACAAATGGGCCCTAAAACAAATCTTAACAAGTTTAAAAGAATGGCAATCACAGAGTATGCTATCTCACCACACGGAATCAGACTAGAAATAGGAACAAAAACACAGAACAGGAAAATTTCAACAACTGGAAATCACACTTCTAAATAATTCATGAATCAAATTGGCAGTATCAAGAGAAATAAAGAGAAATACATAGAACTGGATGTAAATATAACATACGTGGGGTGCGGCTAAGGCAGTACCGTGTGGAAAATTCATAGCACTAAATGCTTACGCTAGAAAAGTGGACAGATCTCAAATCAATAGTCTGAATCCTTACCTCAAGAAACTAGAAGGTAAAAAAAAGAGGGGCAAAATAAATCTCAAGCAAGCAGTGAGGAAGGGAGGTAGGTATGACTATAAAAGGGAAGAGAGTAACAGAAGAGGTCCTTGTGGACAGAATGTTCAGCATCTAATTATACAACCTCACTATCCCAGTCGTGACATTATACTATGGTTTTGCAAGGAGTTACCACTGGGGAAATCTGGTAAATGGTGACCAGAACCTCTCTGTAAGATCTCTTACAACTACATGTTAGTATACAATTTTCTCAAGACAAAACTTTTATTTTTAAGAAAAACTCGCCAAAGATTGGAAAAGGCATCTCCACAGAAAATAGATTCAACTGGCCAATAAGCACACTTAAAAAAAAAAAAAAAAGAAGACTCATCATTAGTCAGCAGGGAAACCGCGGTGACCGTCACAACCCACCCACTGGACCGGCCTCCGCTGAAAGACTGACAGCGCCACGTGTTGGCAAGGCTGCGGGGCAACTGCAGCTCTCACACCGCGCGTCGCTGGTGGAGATAAAAGACGACACAGCCTCTGCGCATGCGCACACGACCCGGGAGCTCCACGCCCAGGCACTGACCGAGACAAACGGGGACACACGCCCACACACACTCAGACACTCAGGGACGTTTCACAGCAGCTCCATCCCTGGAGGACAGAACCGGAAGCAATCCAAGTGTCTGTCCATCAACAAGTGAATGAATACGCAAAATGCGGGGAGCCAAACCACCAGCACTAAGCCAAAAAGGTCTTCACGCGTGGACGCATCCCTGGGACATTATGAAGGTAAGGGAAGGCAGACGAAGAGCGCCTGATGCAGGCGAAACGAGACTCAGGCGCGCTCTGGGAAAGAGCTGACTGCAGGGGCTCACGGGAACCCCTGGAGGTGCTGAGAATGGCTTACCTTGCTTGTGGCCCCGTGCATGGGATGAACACATCCATTTAAACTCATCAGACTATATACTCTCACAAACGGGTGCATTTTACTGGATGTGAAATTGGTTTTCTCAAAGGTCCAATAAGATTCTTCACTGTATACTCAACCGGAACCCACTCCACAGAGATTTCTCTAAAAAACCAAGGTTTAATATACATCTCTTCCCTCCTAAGAAACCTTCAATGGCTCCCCAACTCACATACAAAAACAAAACACAACTACCAGCTATTTCAGGTATTCCAAGATCTGGCCCTAGGCAGTCTCTCCAATCCACATTTATCTCACAGGTGCTAAACTCACATTCCAGCCCAACCAGAACCCGCTTTCCCTTAGCCTGGGGGAGGCGGCACTGCCCCCACCCTCCCTGGCCTGGTTCTCACCCACCTGAGCCACACACTCAGCTTCACTTTCTTGAATGGAATATTCCAGATTCCCCCAAGGGAGCTGCCTGCACCAGCTCCTCTCAGGCACTGCAGTCTCCCGGCCCCACACCACAGGTCTGTGTGCGCAAGGCCCGTGGCTGGCACTCTGGGAGCCCTGAGAAGCAAACCAAGGGCCCACGGGTCACAACATCAGGCTCAGTCGAACTGATGCAAGTTTAATTTTGCCTGAGTCTGAAGCACCTGGAGGACAGTGACTGAGGGATACTTAAGTGAACTAGTTAGCATGAACAGTCACAGAGAGAGAGGGCAAGGCACAGCAGAGAAATCAGAAATAGAAATAAACTCAAAGATCGTCTCTCTGTGACAACAAAGCCCTGACGGCGGGGAGGTTCTAGGCAAGGAAGACTATAAATACTCCCAAAGGGTCCTGCAGGCTCTGGTGGCCGCCCAGCTGGCCCTGCGGCGTCTGCCCACTTCCCCCACCTCATCATCCAGCCAGTCTCAGGGACTCCGCCCTCTCAGTATCTGTTGACTCAACCTACCTAATTCCCACTGGAGACAAACTGGCCAAGACCTTGGTACTTCAAGTCAAAGCGACATCAGCTCTGCTATGGGCTTCATGTATGTGTCCCCCAAAACTCATGTAACGAAACCTGACCGCCAAGGTGAAGGTGTTAGGAGATGGGGCTTTGGGGGGGTGATTAAGTCATGAGGGTGGAGCCCCATCAGTGGGGTGTGAGCCCATCCATGGAGGCTCCCTGACCCCTCTGCCACAAACGAGGGCACAGAGAGAAGACAGCGTCTACGAACCAGGAAGCAGGCTCTCACCAGAGACCCAGTCTACCAGCACCTTGATCTTGAATGTCCACCCTCCCCAGTCGTGAGGAAAAACTATTGTTCTTAGGCCACCCAGTCTATGTCTTGTTACAGCAGCCTGAATGGGCTGTAGACAGGGCTGCTGGACATTGCACGGATACAGCCCCTACCCACTCCAACCTGTCAGAAGCATCTTGCCAGGCTAGCTCTCAACCCATCGCCCCTACGCAAAGACCTTCCCTGGCACCCATCGGGAAAGAAATCCCTAGCCAGCTGGGAACCCGGCGAACAGTCTGGCCCACACTAGTTTCCACGCTAATCACCTACTATTTCGGTCCACAAATCCTGTCACAATAAGGTTAATCGACTCAGGCCTACAAACACTTCCTCCTCTGCACAGAACCTGCCAGATGCCCTCCCCTCTACTCCTGGGGTGGGTGGACTACCCAAATATCCGCCATCCTTCAAAGCCCACCTCCCCACGAAGCCCCCCACTCCAAGCAGCCCCCACAGGGACCACGGCGCCCTGCAGCCCAGGCACTCGGGTCCCATGGAAACACCTGACAATTCCATCTTCCGCCTTGAGACAGGTCCTGTACTAAGGACACGCTGCCGTTTTTCATCATGCATTACTTCACTTTCCTCTGTATATGTCAACGGTTCATGCGAATTTTCAGCAAATAAGGAAAGAGCATCACATAACTCCTCCCCTTGTACTTCCAACCATGCCCGTGACAGCTATGAGGCTGTTCCTGGTTAAATGAACACGATCCTGGCTCCATCCTGGTCACCTTTCCGTTAGATGAAAAATGACAGCCATCTGAATTCCTCAATGTAGGAAGCGAAAAAGGAGACTGGTACATAAAATGGTGATACAGCCACCAGAAAACCAGCTTGGACACCTGTGGGCAATCAGGAGGATAAATGGAATACAAAGAAAATAGGCAGGGCTCTTTGTAAGAACACTTACACAAACTTAGCAGCCTAAAGCACACCAGTGGCCAACGCTTTTGATTCAAAGGTTCAGGACAGTTTGAACTTAAAGACAGATTCACATTCTTTGGTTAGTGTTTCATTTGCGGCATCAGGATAGGAAAGAGAACATGTACAAACAGTTGTATCTTTAGAAATAAAAATTCAGCCACGTACAGCCACCAGGACAGAAGTCTTCCTATCCCACCTGTTTCAAAGGTGGTTCCAACTCTTTAAGCAACCTGATAAATACGTGAGCACAGACTGTCCTGCAGACATGGCACTGAACGGGACAACCATAAGCACCCTGACCTCAGATGTGTGCAGTCCTCAGCACGCCCAGGCAGAGGGGCAGCCAGGCCACACTGTCAGCCAGCGTCCTGACCCCCTAGTACTTAGTACTCACTGAGCAGACGCAGCCAGGCTGCCCTGTCACCTCCCATCCCAGCAGCATCCAAATCCCGTACTAAAAACAAAAGACTATGGAAATACAAAGCCTAGGGAGGGAGCCTCAGGAGGGAAGGGGTACCCGTGCAATGCAGCTGATTCCTGCTGTTGTGCAGCAGAAACGAACAACACTGGAGGCAGTTATACTCTGATTTTCTAAATACATTTAAAAAATATTTCTGAAAAACTCAAAAACCAATCATCTGAAATCATATCAAAAAAACTTGTCAACAACAATAAACCTCGACATGCTCATGAACGAGGGCCTCCCAGGTGACTCAGCGGCCACGTCCAAGCCAGTCCCGGGACGGACGCAGCGGCCACTTCATCCTCAGCTCTGGGCCTGGAGGAACACTGACCACGTGCTCCCTCTCTCAGTCAGATGTCGGACAACAAAGGAAAGTGCTGACCCCCCTGGAGCACACAGGGAGGGGGTTCGGCTCCTAACATCAGGCACCGAGCTGGCCTTGGGCTCGACCCAACCAGCGGCCTGCTCCTCAAGACCCCACTCAAGGCTGCCCCGGCCTGCTGTCCCACAGAGTGGTTTCCAAGTCAGCAGTTAATGAGGAGACTGTGCTGAGAGGCCAGAGTGCCAGCCCCTCACCAGCAGCGGGCTCTGGAGAGCCCCGCAGCCCCTCCGATCCCCCAGTTGCCAACAGAAAGGGAAGGTGGACCCTGGTGGCCTCTAGGTCCTGGCAGCCCAGCTCGTGGCGAGCTGCAACTTGGTTTCCAGGGCTCCTCGGTCACACAGCAGCACACCTGCAAAGAACCGAGTGCCTTCCAGTGCTTTCCGTGGGTTACTTTCTCAACACTGTCCTCGGGAGGTAACAGAAGCTGTCACTCGCCCACTGTCCCTGAGACTCAGGCCTGAATACCAAGGTTCCTAAGGTCACGGACTGAAATCGAAAGCCAGGAATGCAGTAGCTCCAGTCCACCCTGTACCGTAAAATAAACTTCAAGTCACCCCTTTAAACTTGACCAACTAAGACTTTCACCCAAAAGGACATCACAAAAACATTTCAGCTAAGCAGGTTCTACTCTAATGACTCTTTTAAGTAAATAACTTTCAACATGTCCAATATGTTATTTCTGAAAAAATCAAGACACTGTCAATGAAACAAGAGTTACACCCCCAAAAGAGAGGAGGAGAATCTGAAAACAAAAGCACAAGCCGGCCCACAGTTCCCGGCTGTGCCGCGGACGAGGAGAACCGGAGGGAGCCTTGCTGCACAACCATGTGCCACCTCCAGGCCCGGCCAAGGGTGAGCTCGCCTGGGCCTCCCCACTTCCTACAAACGGCAGACAGTGGGCCCCGGGGAGACCCAAGTCCCAAAAGGCGTGCACGCAACAAGGCGGCCTCAGAGCATGTCGCCCTGGAGAGTTCACATGCTTTCCGTTCCTATGCAAACAGTGTAGCTACTCAATGAACAATTGTGTAACAAGCAAAGATGTAAGCCACATTCGCCATCATCCCCCTCAAGAGCTGACTGACAAGTAAAGCATGCAGACTGAAACCATGATTCTAACTAACTGAAAACCAAGCGAGAGAGGAACATGGAGGCGTCCAAAGACGAAACAAAGAACAGGCCCTTGGATGAAGGAGAGAGTTTGGGGGGAAAGATCTACATGGTCCTCTACCAAAATCCCCGCCTCCCACTGTCTCCTGAAAGACAAGACCCTGCGCTGAGTCGCCAGGAACCTCCCACCAGGCTGTGACCCCCCATGCCATGGTACAGACAGGAAAAGCATCCTCATTCTGCAAAAATGAATGGAAAGCACACCTCCCGAAAATCCAGTGTTTGAACGCGCTGAGGCAGCGGACGGGCAACAGGCAGCCCAGCCTCAGAACCTCAGATGGCCTTCAGGCTCCTTCAGCCCCTGCTCACGCTCTGCTCTATAAATACACACCCCCAGTCATCTCAAAATTTTACAGCCAGTTTTCACATCAGCTCTCGAATTAATTACCTGAAGTGCCAACGAGTAATAAAGGGTGATCTGGTCCTGGAAATAAAACGAAACTAATCCAATCCTGACACCGAGAGAGATGCATATTTATTGCCAGAGAGCTGACAAATCCCACGCTGGATGCCAAAGCTAAATGCAACAGGATAAAAATGCATTCACTAAGCTTAAGAAATTGGAGAGCAAACAACGAGAGGGCTTTTTAGAAGCATTCGTGTCTGTACACCATTCAGTCCCACTCCATATGCAAAAGTCTTAAAAATACACACAGGAGTGACGCTGCACATGCGCCCCAAGGGCCACTCCGGAGAACGCGCTGTGCCGAAGCGCAGAACTGGAGGCCAGCCAGCCAGCGCCCGGCAACGGCGAACAGGCTTCCTGTGAAATACTACACAGCACTGGAAAAGCGAGGAGGGGGACACGGGAGCACGCGAGGGGGGGGGCACGGGAGCACGCGAGGAGGGGGGCACAGGAGCACGCGAGGGGGGGGCACGGGAGCACGCGAGGGGGAATCCAAGGCCCTGATGCGGATAAAGCAGTCACTGTGACAGGCAGAACTAAACCAGAAGAGCTCAGTGGTGTAAAAATACGTGGTGCACGAAGAAAAGCAAACCAACAGTCAACGCAAGACATGAGGCAGGTGTAAGGGGAGGCCACGGACTGGGGACCTGAACCCTGCAAAGTTCAACAGCCACGTCCTTCTCCTTAAGCTGACAGCTGGACACCGGAGTAGCTGCTCTAGGATGACCATTCCTCACCCCATACTCTAAAACTCCATACAGGCTTTTTTTTTTTCCTGGCTGCTCCAAAGCATGCAGGATCTTAGTTCCCCAACCAGGAATTGAACTCATGCTGCCTACATTGGAAGTAGAGGGTCTTAACCACTGGACTGCAAAAGTGAGAAAGTGAAGTCGCTCAGTTGTGTCCGACTCTTTGCGATCCCTTGGACTATAGCCTACCAGGCTCCCCTGTCCACGGGATTTTCCAGGCAATGGCCCTGGAGTGGATTGCCATTTCCTTCTCCAGCGGATCTTCCCGACCCAGGGATCGGACCCAGGTCTCCCGCACTGTAGACAGACGCTTTACTGTTTGAACCACCAGGAACTGCCGGGAAAGTCCCAAAAACTGCATGCATGCTTTTTACCAATTCCATATTTTCCCCAAAATCACCGTTTCCCCATCCTACTATACAGAAACTGAATAAAGCTTGATGGAAGCATAAAAAAGAATTGTAAAGCTGAAAACCACAAAATAAAGGGTAGGGGTGGGGGGAGAGAAGCTCTCTCTGTAGCTATAAACCAACTTAAAAGGAGGCCCTGCCTTTAATCCCCAGGGCGTGTCTATGCTCCTGACCGACTCCATCCACAGCACAGGCCACTCCAACTGGTGAGATCCTGTCACCGGGAACCGCCCCGTTCAGCAAGTTTTCAAAACCGGTCAACCAGACTCGTTTTTTTGAAAAGAGCTCTCTCTCCGATTCTGTCTCACTCCACAAACAAGAACCGTTTTCCCCAGAACAAAGGCAATTTTCAAACAAACGCTTCAAATGAAAAGAACGATGACACAGAACTCCCTCTCGATTTTGCACCTGAAACAAAGCATCTGAAATTAATCAAAGAAAGCCTTCGGAGCCAAGGCAATAATCAGGAGAACCACCGGGCCTGTAAAACCGCGAGAGCTGGAAGAATAGGAGCGTCTTAAATCCACTAAGCATATTTAAGGCCTAACCAGTAACAAGGTTACCCAGTTCTTCAAAACTGGAATTAACCGAAGGGAGCAACTCGGATGAAGCCCGATCCATCCGAAACGAATGCTCGTTACGGAACCCCACACCTGGGATTCGGACACACTGGAAAAGGGCAGGGGTCACAAGGGTTTCGGCCCGGGACTCCCGCCCGCACAAGACAGCGTTCGGCCCGCGGGGTGCAGGGGCGCGCCGACCCTCGCCGCACCTGCGGGACCGGCGACCCCCAACCCCGCGCGCGGGGACACCGCACAAAGGCCGGCACGGCCCCTCCCCCGCGCCCGGCCCACCTCGGCCGTAGGCCTTGGCGCAGATCCACTGCAGGTTGGCGGCGATCTTGGCCCGCGCCGGGTCGTAGCGGTCCAGCGGCACGATGTCCACGGCGCCGTCGGGCGCGGCCTCCATCCTCCTCCAGCCCTCCCCGGCCGGGCAACCGCCCGCGTCCACCATCTGCACACAAAAGGGCCGCTGCAGCGCGGGACGCGCAGGGCCGCGCGGGACAAAGGCGCCGCGCCCCTCGCCGCGTCCGGGACCCGCGTGGGGCCGCTGGTCACCGGCCGCCCGCGCGCCCCGTGCCCCCCGGCTCGCCGCCCCGGCCCGCGCCCCCGCCGTCTCACCTCAGAGCCGCCGCCGTCGCCGCCGCCGCGGGTGCTGCTGCTGCATGCTGCGCGGCCGAGCCGGGGCCCGCGGGGCCGGGGCGGGGAGCAGGGGGAGCGGGCCGAGGCCTCGGGCCGGGGCGGGGGGCGCGTGCGCGGACCCGGGGGCGGCGGCGGCGGCGGCTGAGGAGGCGGCCCACCGGCGGGAGCGCGCGCACACCACACACACGCCCCGCCGAGGCCGGCGCAGGCGCAGTGGGCGCGGCCGCCGACCCGCACTCTCCCCGCTCCTTTGCGCAGGCGCAGCGGGCGGCGGCTCGCGCTCGCCCCGCCCCTCCGCGCAGGCGCAGTGGGTGCCGCCCGAGGCCCCGCCCTTTCTCGCGGGCGCGGGGTCGCGCACCCGAGCGCGCGGGCGGACAGGCCCCGGCGGGTCCCTCAGCATCCCTTTGTCTGTACCGCGCCTCCCCCTTCCCCGGCGCTGGGTCGTCCGAGCCGCTGGACCCCAGCCGCCGCCCGACAGGCGGAGCTCCTGTGGAGCTAACGGCGACCTGGGGAAGCGCTCGGCGCCTGCGGTCCAGCGCCCCAGAGCAGCCCCGGGGTTCCCCCCCACACTCTGGTATCGCAGCGCGGGGAGCCGCCTTCCCCCCATAGCGGACCTCGGTACCCAGAGAACCAACCTCCAGTCAAGTAACCCAAAGAGCCTGAGGGCGCCTCCTACCTCAGGGTGCTGGGAGCTCGGGGACCCCACGCCGAGAGAGCCGCCTCTGGAATACACACTCCCCACCCCCACCCCGCGGCCTTGGCAGCCAGGGAAACCCCCTCCCTCTGCAGCTTCTGGAGCCTGCCTGGACCACCCGTGCCTGGGAGCGCCCCACGTGGGCACTAGCCATGGAGTCCGGGGAAAGTGGGCGTCCGGACACCTGAGGCAAACTGCACGGTCCTCACCCACGAGTGTAGCCTTGGCGACGGGCCTCAGGCACGTCTTCCAAAAGGGGCTGGCTCCGTCCTAACGAAGTCACCACCGAAGGGCCTGTGTTGGGCTAATAACATGGCCAGACCTCCTGTGTAAGTGATGCTCAGCTAAGGACCACCGCCTAACACTTTAGAAAGCCCTAAGAAAGGGCTGCTGGTTTCTCTGCCAAACACCAGCCGTCCGGAGCCCAAGGCCTGGAGGACAGCAGAAAAGAGACAGTTTCCTATGAGTAAGGGGCCCAGGAGGAAGGTCACCACGGCTCCCAGCCTCCACTTCACCCAGCGTCCTAAGCCAGAGAAGACCCAGGTTGTCAAGTGACTGTCAGGCTCCAGGATCCAGCCACAAACAGTCCTGTGCAGGCAGAAGCCTCACGCTGGCTCACAGCAGGGGACAAAACACAAATCCCTGCCCCTCTCTCAGCCTCCAGGAAGCTGAAAGAATGTGCCTGCATGTATGGGACTCGAGGAGGTGGAAGGGTAGATGAATCTGGGGGTGGGCAGGCGAGGTAAGCTGCAAGCGGGCATTTGAGCAAAGACCTGCAGGAACTGAAGGACGAGCAGGAGCGTACCCAGGCAGCTGGGCAGGGGGCAGCAGGTGCAGAGACCCTCCACAGGAGTGCCTGGTATGGAAGAAAAGGGGAGGGGCTGAACCCAGGGACACTGGTGGGAAAGAGGTGTGGGGGAGGGGTGGTGCAGATTCTGCACAGGAAGAGCTCTGAGCCCGTTCTCTGAGATGGGAAGCCGAGCGGGCTCAGTCGTGTCCGACTCTGCAACCCCGTGGACTGCAGCCCACCAGGCTCCTCTGTGCGTACGATTCTCCAGGCAAGAAGACAAGTGGGTTGCCATGCCCTCCTCCAGGGGATCTTCCTGACCCAGGGCTTGACCGTCTCTTCGGATTCCTGCATTGGTAGCCAGGTTCTTTACCACTAGGGCCACCTGGAGAGTCCATGGAGGGACTTTGAACATGGGGAGGAAGGATGTGACTGACCCTTTAGAAGGGTCGTTCCGGTTGCTGGGTGAAGAGTAGGTGGTAGGAAGGACAGGAAGGAAGCAGGGAGACCATCCCCTGACGGCTGAGGTGTGAGTTCATAGAAAGAGCAGGGATAGAGGGTGATTTTGGGCGGTTTCATTGACCTTGACTTTGTTTCCTGCAACCTAACTAGTTATAACGGTCTTTTGGAGGATTCGTTAGGATTTTCTGTATATGAGATGCTGGACCTCTGGGAATAGAGTTAGTTGTTCTTCTTCCTTTTCAGTCTCGATGCCTTTCATTTCTTCTCACCCAGGCCAGAACCTCCAACACAACATTAAATAGAAGCAGCAGAGGAGGGACTTCCCTGGTGGTCTAGTGGCTTAAGACTCCACTCTGCCAACGTAAGGGGCTTGGGTTCAATCCCTGGTCAGGAACTATGATCCTAAATGCCACATGGTATATCCCCCAAAATAAAAATGTTTTTAAGTAGCAGAGCAGATATCTTTGACTTGTTCTGCTCTTAAGAGAGAAGCATCTACTCTTTGACCACAGGGTATGTATGATGTTAACTGGTGGGGGCGGGGGGGGGGGGCTTTGTATTTATCAGGTTGAGAAAGTTCCCTTCTATTCCGGTTTTGTTGGGTGTTTTTATCTTGAAAGGTTGTTGGATTTCAGCAAATGCTTGGGGTGTGTGTGTGGTGTGTGATCTCCATCTTGCTATGGAGATGATCATGTGGTATTTTTATTCATTCTGTTAATGTAGTACTTTACATTAATAACTTTTGGATACTGAACCAGCCTCAGATCCCTCTTGGTCAAAGTGTATAATTTTTTTTTCAAGTTTAGCAAATTATTTTGTGGAGGGTTATTGAGATAAATGACATGATATTGAGTTAGTTTAAGGCATGCGATGTGATAATTTGTCCTGTGTATAGGTATATACTGTGAGATGATGGCCATCATAAGGTTGCCTGACACGCCCATCGGGTCCCCTAGTTGTGTGTGTGTGTGGTGAGAACATGGGCAATTTGCTGTCCTAGCAACTTCCAGGTATGCGATGCAGTATTGTTAACTTGTCAGCGTGCTGTACACCACACACCCCAGATGTATTCATCTTGTAACTATGCTTTTCTATATTTTGACCAAAATCTCCCCATTTCCCCCACTCCCTAGCCTCTGCCAATCACCAATACACTCTTTATGAGTTTAATTTTTTTAGATTCCACATATAAGTGAGATCATGCAGTTCTTGTCCGTCTGTCTGGCTTATGTTTCTTTAGCATGATACCCTCAACGTAAGTTCATGTTGTCATAAATGGCAGGATTTCCTCGTTTTTATGGTGATATTCATACACTTTGTCATATACTACATTTCCTCTATTCCCCCATGCTTAGGTTGTTTTCGTGTCTTAGATATTTTGAATGCTGCTGCAATGAACTTGAAGGGGGCATATATCTGTTTGAGACAGTGATTTCGTGTCCTTCAGATATGTGCCCAGAAGTGAGATTGCTGGATCACGTCGCTAAGTCGTGTCCGACTCTGCATGCCCATGGACTGCAGCACGTCAGGCTCCTCTGTCCTTCACTATCTCCTGAAGTTTACTCAAATTCATGTCCAAAGAGCCCGTGATGCCATCTAATCATCTCATCCTTTCTGATGCTGAAGCTGAAGCTCCAGTACTCTGGCCACCTGATCCAAAGAGCTGACTCATTAGAAAAGACCCCGATGCTGGGAAAGATTGATGGCAACAGGAGGAGGAGGCAGCAGAGGATGAGTCCGTTGTTTGTGATCCTAAAAGGAGGGACATCCTTAGCAGTCAGTGGTTGCAACTCTGCTCTTCCCCTGTTGCGGGGGTTTGTGCAGGTTCCGTCCCTGACTGGGAAACAGATCCCACATGCTGAACCACCAAAACAAAATAAAGACTTTCTTAAAAAAAAAGCAGGAAAGCTCTCAGCCTTTCACCACTATGATTTACCTGTGATTGTCATATATGCCCTGTATTATGTTAACTTAAATTCCTTCCATACCAAATTTGTGGAGACTTTGACATAAAAGTATGTTGAATTTTGTCAAATGCTTTTTTTGTGTGCATGTATGGAGATACTCATGTAATTTTACCTTTTACTATTAATGCGTTTTATCACGTTTCGTGATTTACATATTTTGAGCCATCCTGCATCCCAGGGATGAAGCCCACTTGATTATGGTGTATGACCCTTTAATGTGCTATTGTTAGTCCCCTGTTGAGAATCTCTATATCCATATTCTTCACGGATATAAGTCTATAGTTTTCTTTTCTTGCAGTGCCCTTGTTCAGCTTTGTTATCAAGATAATAATAATGCTGGCCTTGTGAAATGAACATGAGAGAATTCACCCCTCTAAAAGTTTTTGGAGGAATTTGGAAAGGATTGGCACTAATTCTTCTTTAAAGGCTTGGTAGAATTCACCAGTGAAACCGTCTGGGACTGGGCTTTTCTTTGTTGGGAGATTTTTTAAATTTTTGTTTACTTATTTATTGGCTGTGCGGGGGCTTTGTCACTGCACAGGCTTTCTCTAGTTGCAGCAAGCGGGGGCTGCTCTCCAGCGGTGCACCGGCTTCTCACTGTGGTGGCTTCTCTTGTGGACCTCGAGCTCTAGAGCCCTCAGGCTCAGTAGCTGTGACATGCAAGCTTAGTTGCCCTGAGGTATGTGGGATCCCCCTGGACCAGGGATCGAACCCGTGTCCCCCTGCATTGGCAGGCAGATTCTTAGCCACTGGACCACCAGGGAAGTCCTGTTGGGAAACTTTTGATGACTCAATCTCTTTAGTCGTTATTGGTCTAGTTAGCTTTTCTCTTTCTTCGTGATTCAGTCTTGGCATGCTGTATGTTTCTGGGAATTTAAGCTCTAGGCTATTTAGCCTGTGGGAGCGTGTTTATAGTAGTCTCTTACAAGTCTCTGTATTTCTGTGGTATCTGTTGTAATGTCTCTTGTTTCACTTATGCCTTTGTTGATTTGAGTCCTCTTTTTTTTTTTTTGGTTAGTCTAGCACAAGTCTTGTTGATTTTACTTTTGAAAATACTGATCTCTAGCTTTGTTGGGTTTTTTTCCTATTGTTTTCCTTTCTGCTCTAAACCCACCAGCTCAGAGCTTGAGGACACAGGGCCACACCTGGTCCTTCAGAGTCCAGCCTGGAAGGAAAGGTGGAAACTCCCTGCAGCACCGGGTGCCTCAGGCTAGCAGCCCTGACCTGAAATGAAGGGAAGTGAAGTCGCTCAGTCGTGTCTGAGTCTTTGCCACCCCATGGACTGTAGCCTACAAGGGTTCTCTGTCCATGGCATTTTCCAGGCAAAAGTACTGGACCAACCTCCTCCCAAACTCTGCTTCTGAAGCTTCTTCCCCCACCACCCCAGTTGACCCAAAGGCCCTCCCACACCCTCAGGAACAGAAATGACCACCCTTGGGGGTTATGCCTGCTCACTTCTGTTTCTTTGCCTACTTTTCCCCCAAGGCGCTCACAAGTCCCAAGCTCCCCTCATTTTTCCTTATTAACACTGATTCTCTTGGTGCGCCCCCCAAGTCACCCCAATGCACACTCCGAGTGAAATGTCAGCTATATTCGGGGAAATACAGAGCGCAGAGTAGGAAACCAAGTGTCAGCCTGACCATCTGGAACTAGGACCTAAGACAATGGCCAGGCGATGGTCGTGACCACGTTACGCTGAGCCCCTGAGAACTCAGTCTGAAGAAAAGGCAGAGTTAACCTTTTTATTGACTTGGCAGCTGCCTCTTCTTTACCGAAATAAAATAATGCCGTCTCTATTTTTAGTCTCCATTCCATGAATTCTAACGGATTTTGGTTAGATTACCACAATGTCAACAGGGACGAAGTCTTATGGAATCAAGCACCATGTGGAGCATGTAGGATCTTGACAGCTACCTGCTGGCTTCACACAGGTCACAGGGCTTCCGTAGCCCCCAAAGAACAGGCAGGCCAGCCCTGCCCAAATAAGCCTAGACGTTAGCTGGAAGCTGACTGCCAGCTGGAAGTGCCAACACAGAGAAGGCAGCCATGGATGTCCTGGGGCAGCCACTGCTCACCACTGATCCGCAGGACCACGGCCAGAGTTGCTTGTTTAAGGCACGGATAAAGAAGCACACATATGACTCTACCATGATTTAAAAACATTTAAATAGTCGTGTTTGAAGACAGCTGATTTCCGTTTTCATCTCACAGTATGTGCTGGAAGGGGTTTTCTCAGAAGGGGCCCATGGGCTCCCTCCGATTACCCACTGGGTACTTGGTACAGAAAAGGTTAGTGGCAGGTTACCTGTAGCTGGCGGGGGCCAGGGAGCCTGGAGAGACACCCCAGCTTCAGAGCCCTACAGACCACATGCCACACACATACCTGCTCAGAGCAGCTGTGTTCCCAGTAGCCAAAAGGAGGAAACAGCTTAGATGCCCCCCAGTGGGTGGTTGTGGGTAAGCACAGTACATCCACACGATGGAATATCACTCAGCCATAAAAGGCTCTGACAGGCCTTGCAATGCAGATGAACCTCGAGAACACGATGTTGAGTGAGAGAAGCCAGACATGAGAGGCCCTAGATCGTGTGATTCTGAAACCGAGAGGACCCTGGGGGGCTCCTGGGCACAGGAGCTTTTCTGTGTCCCCATTTCTTGTTGGCAGGGAATAAGCTTCAGCCTCCAGAACCTTCCCTGAGCGCCAAAGGACAAGGAAGGGAGGGAATGCAGCCTCAGGGCAGGGTCCTGGTTCTGCCTCAAGGGACATACTCAACAGTGCCCTTCAGCGCTCCTGCAGAAAACCCTCAACAGACAGGCCATGTTAACTGCCCGATGAAGCCTTCCTCATTCCAGAGAGAGGTCATGAGTCGATAACCACAGAAGCTCCGCAGGAGATCACCCGGGGCCAGACTCAGGGAATGAAGGCCCTGCACACCCTGATCAATATCAGCACCCCCTCCCCTTGAGCCACTGCCATGAAACCCCAGGTTGGGGTACACAGTTTCGAGGGGCATGAGCCTGCTGTGGCCCCCTTTGCCTGGCAAATCAGTAAAGCTCTTCTTTTCTGCTTTGCCCCAAACTGTCTCTGAGGTTCAATTTGGCACCGGTGCCCGGAGGCCAAGCTTTCAGCATCAATTCCTTTGATGTGAAATGTCCGGATCTGGCAGACCCAGAGACAGTGCAGCGTGCAGGGGCTGGATGGGCAGGGGCAAGTGACAGTCAATGGGTGCGGGTGGGTTTCGGGGGTGATGAGAATGTGCTGGGGGACTATGGGCTTCCCTGGTGGCTCAGACGGTAAAGAATCCACCTGCAATGTGGGAGACCTGGGCTCCATCCCTGGGTTGGGAAGATCATCCGAAGGAGGAAACGGCAACCCACTCCAGCACTCTTGCCTGGAGAATTCCATAAACAGAGAAGCTTGGCAGTCCAGGGAGTCGCAAAGAGTCAGACACGACTGAGTGACTTTCACTAAGAATGTGCTGGAAGTGCTGATGGTCACTCACTAAAAACCACTGTACTGTGCACTTTGAGAGAGTGGCTTTTATGATGTGGGAATCAGGACTCAGCAGAGGGCTTCCCTGGTGGTTCAGTGGCCAAGAACCTGCCTGGCGATACAGGCGACGTGGTAGGATCCCTGGCCCGGGAAGATCCCACACGTTGCGATGCAGCTAAGCCTGCGAACCACAACTACTCAGCCTGGGCTCCGCAGCCAGAGAAGTCAATGCGTGAGAAGCCCGTACACCAAAGCAAGAGAGCAGCCCCGGCTTGCCGCAACCAGAGACAAGCCTGCGCGCGACGAAGACCCGGCACAGCCACGAGCAGAGACACATCATAGAAGCGAGTTCTCACCGTCTTCATTGTATTGTACTTGAGCTCAAAAGCACAGCTTCCTCACTGTTTCCTGACTACCCCCCACTCACAGGGGGGACCAACACATTCCTTTCCAGGTACTGGGACTTTCTTCATGGAGACAGAGACAGAAACGTCTGTCTCTTCCTGTTGCTGCTTCACTGTCTGTTTACTCAGTGGGCCGGCTCAGGGGCTGTGCTTGCAAGTGGGGGCAGGTCTGTCCCGCTTGACAATCCGGGTGAAAGCCCCAGGCCATCCGTCGGCGTGGTGTACATGTGGGTGCCACACACCATGTCCTGAGTGTAAGCCTTACTTCCATTAAAAAGGAAAAGAGGAAGGGAATTTTAAACATCCTTCATTGTTAAAGAAATTATCTTCTTGGCACAAACCTAAAACGTGGAACAAAAAACGAGAATATTAACAGCACCTAGAGCCCAGATGGTCTGCGGGGCAGCCGGAACCCTGGAGCCTGCGTGAAGGGCGGCGATGCACTTGGCTCAGGAGCCCATGGCCTTGTGTTCGGGAGGCCGGTTCCAAAGTGGCAGAATCTGGACTCCAGACCGGCTGCTGAGGGCATCCTATCTCATCCGGCATCTTTAACTCACTGGAAAACGCTTCCGACAGAAAAGGGGAAAACCCTTTGTTCCTGGGACAGAAGGAGCAGCAGCCGCTCCCCCTAGACTCCTCGAGGCAGCGATGGCGGCGTGAGTACCCTGTCCTGTTGCCCAAACGTCCTTATGGTGCAATGGAATCTGATTGACAGGATGGAAAACTAAAGATCAAGTCACATGTCCCGTGCAGGTGGTCCTCAGGCCGGGTGGGCGCCGTCACAGGGGTGGCCCCTCCGGCCATCTGTGGGTGAATGTCATGATGTAACTGAACCTCGTTCACACTCTGATCTCGAGGTGTGGTGACAGGTTCGAGGAGGTCCGGCTGCTGCGGGCGGGAAGCATCGAGACTTTCTCAGTGGGATGTTGGGGGGGGGCCTCCCCCATGAGTCAGCTCGTGTGAGAGATGCCACCTGCGCCAGGGTCCTTCTGACGGAGACACCTGGCCCCCGACACTCCTGCCTAGACCAGACGGCTCCCAGGGCAGTGCTGGGGGTGTGGACAGGTGCTCAGGGCTTCCTGAGCCCCGTGAAGACTGACTGTCACACACCCCACATCGCACCGACAGTGTCCTTAGTGGAGAGCACCTATGCCAAGATGTGGCCTGCCCACTGCCCCTCCCAGCAGCGCTCCAGGGAGAGGAGACCGGGCATCAGCTGGGAAGGGGGGGCCAAAGCTGGGGGACAGAGGTGCCCCCAATCTCTCAGACCAGGATGCTGAGGGCAGGGTAGCTTGGAGGTGGCCTGCCCCTTCCGTCTCCATCAATGCCCAAACAACACCCATCGCCCCACCCCCCACTCCCGATTAATGAAAATGACACAGATTCAGCAAGCGTGCTCCTGGCTATTTACCCAAAAGAGCTGGAAACTCCTGTCCACACAAAACCCGCACATGGATGTTTGTAGCAGGCTTATTCTTAACTGATAAGACTTGGGAGCAACCAAGAGGCCCTTTTCAGGAGGTAAATGAATAAACCGATCCACCCAGACAGTGGCCTATTATTCAGCACTGAAAAGAAATGAGGTATCGAGCCACGAAAAGACACGGAGGAGACTGCAACGCGCATGGGTCAGTGGGAGGAGCCAGTCTGGAAAGGCTACACTTTCCAACTACGTGACACTCGGGAAAACTGTGGAGACAGGTGAAAAACTGGCGGTTGCCAGGAGGAGGGAGGGAGGCGTGAACTGGGGGAGCACACGGGATGTTTAGGGCAGTGAAGCTGCTCCGTGTGGTGCGATTTTTTTAACCGTGTTGATTTACTTCCGGCTGCACTGGGTCTTCACTGCTGCGCGTGGGCTTTCTTTCTGGCTGTGGCGAGCGGGGGGCTACTGTCTAGTCTCCGTGTGCGGACTTCTCATTGTGGTGGCCTCTCATTGCACTCCAGGCACACGGGCTTCAGTAGTTGCTAGCTTGCTCATGGGCTCTAGCACACAGGCTCAGTAGCTGTGGCGCTTGGACTTAGCTGCTCCTCGGCATGTGCGATCTTCCTAAGTCAGAGATCGAACCCTTGTCCCCTGCCTTGGTAGGCAGATTCTGAGCCACCAGCGAAGTCCCTCTGTGCAATATTATCATAGTAGATTGCACTGTGTGCCTGCTCAGTCGTGTCCGACTCTTTGCAACACCATGGACTGCAGCCCGCCAGGCTCCTCTGTCAGTGGAATTTCCCAGGCAAGAATACTGGAGTGGGCTGCCATTTCCTCTTCCAGGGAATCTTCCCGACCCAGAGACTGAACCCGCGTTCCCCATGTCTTCTGCTCTGTAGGCAGGTTCTTTACCACTGAGCCACCGGGGAAGCCTGGGTACATGTCGTTATGTATTTGTCAAAACCACTGAAAGTGCACCACTGAGAGTGAATCCTACCAGAACGGTGGGGTTTAGTTAATAACAACGCGCTAGCAGGGCTTCAGCTGGAACACACGCACTGCACTACCGTGAGATGTTAAAAGGGTGTTAAAAGGAGACACTGGTTGCCGGGGGCGGGTCGTGAGAACACTGTACTTCCCCTCAATATTCTGTGAACCTGAAACCACATGTGGGCTTCCCAGGTGGCTCAGTGGTAAAGAATCTGCCTGCAAAACAGGAGACCTGGGTTCGATCCCTGGGTCGGGAATGGCCCTGGAGAGGGGAATGGCCACCCACTCCAGCATTCTTGCCTGGAGAATCCCATGGACAGAGGAGCCTGGCTGGCTACAGTCCGTGGGGTCACAAAGAGTTGGACACGGCTGAAACGACTTAGCACACAAGCACAACACCACCAAAAAATAACATCTATTAATGAAAAAAACAAAGCAAGACCAGGGCCCAGCTGTGCAGCCATAGCTTCAAGACCAGCCCCACCAGCCCCAGCCCAGCTTCTGGGCTCCCCTGCTCTTGAGAGAACCCCTCAAGGCTGGAGGGAGCCCCAAGGCCAGCTCTGCCAAGCTCTCTGCCCACCTGCTCCGTGCCAAGTACTCAGTCCTGTCCACACTTTTGCTGGCCTGGAGCGTGCCACTCCCTGCTGGGACACTGTTGCATGCACCTGATCTCCCCAGCTGATGGCCGCGGCCCCCGCGGGCCACCTGCCCCAGGGCTTCACTGCCGGACCTTCCATTTAGCGCTCATGGGAACCTCTGGGCAGGACTGGCAGGATGGCCTGCTCACCGTGGCTAGTGGGCAGCTGGGCACAAACCACGACTGCAGGGGGAGCCCCCTAGGAGAGTGAGGGGGCACAGACCCAGCATGGGGGGTGCTGCCACGGGGTCCCATCCACGCACTAACTGGACCTGAGGATCCCACAGCTAGTCAACCTCTGGGAGAGTCCTGGGGACACTCGAGTGACAACCGTGGCTGACCGGGACCTGGCCACCCAGCAAACACCGCACACCCCAGCACTCAGCCGGAGACGCCCAGCCTCCCGACCCTCCATTCACAGACACTCCCCCAGGGAGAAGTGCTAATTCAATTTAAGCTAGATTAATTAACAGTTAATCTCCCCCTCGCGAGAGAGGCAGGGAGAGCCTGTCGGGAGGTTTGGGCTGAGAAGGACCGAAACCATCGCCACATGCCGTCGCCCCTGCTCCCCTGGGAGAAGCCATCTGCTCCTTGTCCTCCAGGTCCCCTCTTGGGATTAGCCTGTCCACCCTGACTCTGCCCTTTGCTGTCCCCTTGTCCACCTCCTGGGGGCAGGTGAGCCCAGGACACACCCCAGGCTACACACGCTGCCCTGGCTCCTCTGAGACCACCAGAGCTGCCCCCAGCCCACCCCATCCTCGCGCTGCCCAGACGCTCCCATCCGGCACCACCACCAGGCTGCGATGCAATCGAGCTGTGACGTGCATGGACGCTGCTTCCCCACTGGTCAGCAGAGCGTGGGCCCTGGGTGCCAGCCCTCGTGGCAGGACTGGGAAGGGGCAGTGGGGACGCCTTGGATGGATCGAGCCTCCGTCACCCCCAAGCCCAGTGATGGGGTCCGTGTCTCCGGCCAGGGCCAGCACTTCCTGCGACACTGGCCTCTGAGCACGCGCTCTCCCCACCACCCCCGAGTCCACACTCTGCTGCCCTGCAATCCCAAACACTTGGGCAGGACTGCTTGCCACGCGTCCTGCGGAGCCATCTGAACTTCTTAACTCACTGAGCCGTTAATTTTATTTACTCATTCATTTTTGGCTGCGCTGGGTCTTCACTGCTGCGCGGCTTCTCTCCAGTGGCGAGGCAGGGGCTTCTCACTGGGTGGCCTCTCTTGGTGCAGGGCATGGGCTCTCGGGCGCTCGGCTTCAGTAGCTGGAGCTCTGGGCTCAGGACTCTGGGCTCCCGGGCTCCGGAGCACAGGCCCAGTACTTGTGGCTTTGTTGCCCTGCGGCATGTGTGATCTTCCCAGACCAGGGACTGAGCTCAGCCTCCTGCATCGGCTTATCCCTGGGCCAAGGAAGCCCTGAGGTGAGCTTTTTAAAATAACTGCGTTAGTTCATTGGCGATTCAACACCTTTGTCACAGAGCACCCCTCCCCCCAACCAGGCCTAGTGGGGGATGTGGGTCCCAAATGCCTGGCTGGCTTAGGAACCCTGGGTCACATCATATCCTGCAGGTGCCCCCAGGGACAGAGGGCCGCTCACCCTGAGCCCACTCTCCTGAGTCCACTCTCCTGAGTGGACGCTGCACGCGGATTCCCCTACAGCCTCTGAACAGGGTCCCAGGAGCCGAGGTGGGGTCTCCGGCGTGGTGGGTGAGCTGCAGCACCCCAGAAGCCCCTTCTGGTTCAGGCCATTTTTCTGCCCATGATGAATGCCCCTCAGTCTCACTACTTCCACATCTAAACTTGCAGAGACAAAACCACAACACCCCCATTTGACGGTATTAAAATATCGCTCTTAGAAACGTATCAGGGCTTCCAGGTAATGCTGGTGGTAAAGAACATGCCTGCCAAAGCAGGAGGCATAAGAGACCAAGGTTCGATCCCTGGATGGGGAGGACTCCCTGGAGGAGGGCTTGCCAGCCCACTCCAGTCTTCTTGCCAGGAGAATCCCATGAACAGAGGAGCTGGGTGGACTACCGTTCATGGAGTCATGGAGTCAGACACACCTGGAGCAACCTAGCACACGGCACACAGGTATGTACCACCTGCTAGTCCTCTACGAGGAAACATGCAAGCTGGGCTTAATAAACCATTTTGATTATAACAGCACCACAAGCCCAGGTGGGAAATCTGAAACCCACGGACAAACATGAAGGAAGAGTGAAGACTTCATGTGAGACCCGGGAGAGCCCAACTGGGTTCTTTCCAGATTTTTTCTGAAAGCTATTAATTTGGCTGCCGTGGGGCTTGGTTGCAGCACGTTGGGTCTTCCGGTATGGCGTCTGCAGACCCTAGTTGTGGTGTCCGGGCTTCAGTAGCCTCCGCACACAGCCTTAGTGGCTCCTCAGCATGTTGGATCTCAGTCCCCCAACTAGGGATCCAACCCACGTCCTCTCCGTTGTAAGGTGGATTCTTAACCACTGGACCACCCGGGAAGTCCCTTTCCAGACTTTCTGCTTGCCTTTTCCCACCGCGGATCAGAGAGGCAGCTTAGGGGTTGGCCTCCTCCTGGTGGGCTTGTCCTGTGTCCTTCCAGGGGCAGCGCCTGCCCCTGGCCATCTGGACGCCCTTGCTGCTCCCCAAGCCTCTGCTCCGGACACGGCCGCTGCCCGCCGCCTCCAAGGAGAGGCTCCTGGGTGCTGTACCCACGGCCTCCCTACCCCCGGGCTCAGCCCTGGGCGTTCTCCTCTTTGTCGCCTTTTCATGAATTTCCTGGGAAATGGAATCTATTAGTTTGGTGATAATGAATAGATGATAAAAGAGGTTAAAAAAAAAAGATACAGGTGAGATGGGCTTAAAAATCATAAAAGTTGTAACTGGAAAGAAAGTTGGAGGCAATCTAGGATTTTTCTTTTTCCTCTCTTTTTCAATATGGGGGTGAAATTCACAAAATATGAATTAACCACTTTCCGGCGCACTGTTAGTGGCGCTTGACTCACTCACAGTTCTGTGGGGCCACCTCCATCTGGCGTCAGCACGGCCGCGTTGCACCCCAGGGAGACCCCTTCCTAGCCCCCAAATCCACTGACTTTCAGCCTGTGATTCTGCCCGTTCTGGTCGTTTCATGTGAGTAGACTTGTGTGCTATAGGAGCTTTGTGCCTGGGTCTTCCATCTGGCCTCCAGGCTCCGTCCGCCTGCAGCCCACCTGGAGAAACCGTGGTCCTGGGGAACCACGCAATCCCGCACTTGGCAGCTGCGGGCTCCCTACGCCCCAGGTGGCCAGTGGTCACACTCAAGGCCCGGCAGGGCCAGCACAGAACGCTGGGGGAGCGGACACTGCTGCTCAAACCTGCTCCCCACTCCTCCCAGCAGGGTGAGGACAGGCAGCTGTAACCCAGCGACCTCGGGCTTGAGCTCTGGGCACCGAGACTGCGGAGACGCATCTTGAAATAATCCTGCCGAGAGCAGCCCGACTCCTCAACTCTGGGTACACAGCTGGCGCCTCAGTCCTTCTGAGACCACACGCAAACCAGCCCGTGGGACAGGACGCAGCTGAGGGACGGGGAGGTGCTCTCAAAGGGGCCAGGGGAGGCGGCGATGAGCGCGTGCTGCCTGGGGGAGGTGAGGTTTTTGCAGGTATGCACACGGGCGTACCCCCCAGAGCCGTGCTCTGAAGGCCGCCAGAGATGGTGGGAAGACGTGCAGGAGGAAAGACAGAGCAAGCCGGGCGCCTGGGCCCTGGAGAGTCAGCGTCTGCTGTCAGCAAAGACTGGAGGGGCTGCTGGTGGAGACTGGGGTCCCACAGCCCTTTCCTGGGGTCTTGGAGCCAAAGAGGGCGCTCTCTGGGAAGAAGATGATGCCGAGAACAGCCGCCCCCGTGGCCTCTGCCCACATCCCGCCCACCACCTTCTCGGCAGGAAGGCCCAGCTCAGGGAGAAAGTGCAGCCTGGCTTTGAGCAGCCCAGGGCATGGAGACCCAGCCCCCGAGTCTCGCCTGGCAGTGAGTCGGGGGTGGGGGGGAACGCTCCTTCCCTCCGGTTACAGTGGGTTCCCTGTGGAGAGGCTGCTGTGTGACCCAGAAATCCACACCCACCCCAGAACCTGCGCCCTCATCTGGAAAAGTTATCTTTGCAGATGTGACTCAAGGGTCTTAAGATGAGATCCCCAGGCCTTGGAAAGGGGCCGAAAACTGGGAGCCCTGGGTGTGGCTCAGCTGAGACCCCTGAGGGGCGGGTCTGCGCAGAGACGTCTCGGCAGGACGCCAGCCCAGGCGAGCGCCGCGGGTGTCAGTGCCTGTCTGCGGGCATCAAGGTGGGCCCCGGGGTCGAGGGCCTTGCTTTGGCGTCAGTGACAGAAGTCCCCCCGGCCCACCACCAAGTAAGGGCCTCTGACAGCCTTCCGTGCTCTTAGGAAGAAGTCAGCCTAACATCTCACGGGTGACGGCAGCTTTGCCCTGCCCTCCAACCTGCCCAGCCCCCACGTTTCACTGCACTGCCTGGGCGCCCTCCGGCCCTGCCCAGACCTGCTGGCCCAGGGGAAGGCAGCTGCCCCTTCCTGGGCTGGAAACGGGCTCAGCCCCACCCCCACCCCACGTCTGCTGGCCAGGCCTCTGGGCCAGTCCCCAGGGCAGGCGGCTCCAGGCCTGGTGAGGGAGCAGCAGGGCGGCTCTGGGGCACAGCATGGCGTGCGGGTAGGGAGCAGCCGCCCTCAGCAGGGCTTGTGGAACCAGCCCTTCCAAGGGGAGTCCTGGGCACAAGGCGGGGCCTCTGCCTCCCCTGAAAGCTGCTACTTCCGTCCCCCGGGCCAACTTGAGCTGAGTTGGCTATCACGTGCGGGGCGTGGGCACTGCCAGGAGAGGCTTAGGAGGGTCAGAGCTGGGGGGCCATTCTTCACAGGAGGCGGGACTGGCTCCCAAGAAGGAAGCCCGTGGCCCCTCTCCCCGAGGATGGCCTCAGGGGTCCAGGTGGGCCAGCTTGCCGGGAAGGCCTGCAGCGTCTGTGCTTATCTGGCCCTGCCCGCAGGCACGGAAAGCAGCACCCCCAGGCCCCGGCCCCCGTCCTGGGCTCCTGGGGCAGAGGACACAGGCCAGCCTCGGGTCCGAGGTTCCACCCAAAAGGCCTGCGGGCGTGTGTTGGGCCTCAGTGACCGCCCCTCAGCGTGCGGGGCCCTGGGGTCAGGACGGACGGGCCCTGCTCCAGAGCCCGGCGGAAGGAGTGGCCGGTGCGCAGACGCTGGGGCTGGGATCACCAGGGCGCGGTGGGGACTCCAGCCGTCACCCTCAGTGCCCCCCATGGCTCCTGCGAGCAGCCTGGGCATTCTTACAGCCTGGCTGCCGCGGGGTCTGGGGGCTCCTTACAGGGCCCTCAGGGCCAGAGTGAGTCCTGGTGAGAGGGTGGCCTCCACGGCCTCAGGCCCGGCGGCCACCTCGCTGACTCTACAGCTCATGCAAGAGCCGCAGGTGGGTGTCACAGACCCCGCTCCACAGAGGTGGGGGACCCACTCCGAGGCGCCTCACGGGTTTTTCTGAGATCCTAAAACGGACCCCATGGGGCTCTTCTCTGGAAGGAAAGCAACTCCATCTTGGCCTGTCTGGGGGTCATCCGATGCCCAGCTTCCTGTCTGCTCTCCAGGGGTTCTTTCCGCTCAGCCTGCCCAGCCTCAGTCCCCAGCTTCCAGCGATACCACGTCCCTGGCCCGGGGCCCGATCCCGTGTGTGACGTTGGCGGAGCAGGGCGGGCCCTGTCCCCACCCGGGGTCCAGAGCCACTCAGAGGCCCCGCGTCACCGGAAAGACAGCACAGGGGAGCCTGGAGGTTAGGAGCACACCTTGCTCTCAGCCTCGATGCTCCTGCTGGACAGCCCACACGTGTGTACGTGCGCAGGGCCTGGGCGAGGCCACTGTGGAGTGCACGTCGGTCACACTGTGAGGAAAGGCCTTCTGGGGAGACAGAGCCAGGCTCTGGGCAGGCCAGGCTGGGGAACCCGGTGCTGGTCTTGTGAGATGTTGTTGTTGGAAAGGGGGCGCCCGGGCTGGGCGGGTCAGCCTGCAGCAGGCGGGACTGAACACACAGCCTCCCACCTGGAAGGCTGTTCCTCTTGACTCCGAGACTGGCCCCGGGCTCAAACTGCCAACGTGACAAGGCAGTCATCTGCAGCGAGGATGAAGGAGCAGAGGTCACGGAGGTGATGTCACATGTCACCCAGCCAGTAGAGCTGCAGTCCCAGGGCTACGGCCAGGCCAGGTACCTCTCTGCCCGCCCTCAGCGGCGGCCCAGGGGCACATGGTTCAAACCTGGGCATGCCTGCTTGCCTGCACCTGGTCAGACATGGGCTGCGGCCGGGGCACGCGGCCTGGGCTGTGATGCCCAGAGTCCCTGGGCAAAGCAGGAAGGTGCTGAATTCCAGTTCTCAGAGGGAGAGCACGGGTGGGAGTGCTGAACACCAGCAGCATCCCGCCTCCCCCCAGCTGTCAGCACGGAAAGCATCTTTGCAGCCACCACACCCAACCCAACCTGGGCCCTAAAGCCAGGAAAGCCTAGGGTGGGTGGGGTGCCCTGGGCACCCCATCACCCTGGAAGGTGCCCTTTGAATAGTTTGGAGGTCTGGACAGCTCAGGATCACCTAAGGGGGCGGGGGAGGCGGTCCTGCTTGAAAAACACGGTTTCTTTGAAGCCTACAGCCTTCCAGACACCAATGCCAGGCTCACACCCTTCCCCAGCCCAGGCCTGCCCCCTCCATACACCCACAGGGAGTCACAGCAGAAGGGGCAGCCCGTCAGGGGTCCCGGGTGTGGAGGGGAGGTGGAGCACCCAGCACGGGGCAGCGGGGGTGCAGGGCCTGGGAGCAGAGGCCACAGCGGGGCCTGAGGAAGCCCACCCTCCATACCCACCCAGCCAGGACTGTAACCCGGCAACAGGCAGACTCCAGGCTCCCCTAGCCTTCGGACGACCCCCACGTGCTGCCGGGCCAGCTGTCCCATCAGTGTTTCCTGAGTGCCACCAGGGCCAGCTGGCCCTAGAATGGGCACAGCAAACACTGCCCCCCACCTGCTGAGAGTGAGCCCCGCCCCTTCTGCCCCTGCTGCAGTGGCCAGGCCACCTCTCCATGTGCCAGAGGACAGGCCCGGTATGATGGGTGAGGACTTTCTCTTTGGAGGGTTGAGACCGGGCTCTGGACTGGTCAGTCCTTGGAGAGCGGGAGCCCTCAGCCTCATTAAAAGCCTCGTAGGTGAAAACCTGGCGCGAGAGACTGGGCTGGGGAAAGGGCGAGCATGGCCCGGTGGGCGTGGCCTGGTGGGCGTGCCCTGGGCGTGGTCTCGAGGGGGCGTGGCCGAATCCAGGCCCGGGGAGGATCAGCCCACTGGGAGTCGCATATGCACTCTTCTCCCAAGGAAGAGCAAGCAGGCTGGGCTTCCCAAGTCCCCAGATCGGGGTGGGAGTCCTCACTCGCTCAACAAGCTCAGGGGCACGAACAGGGACAGAGGCAGGCAGCACCAGCCGGGGCCTCCAGGGCCTCGGTACGGGGAGCTATCCTCCTAAGAACACTTTTCAGGGACTCGCCTGTCCAGAGCCCGGTCGGTTCCCTGACTTGACCTTCTGAAGAGAAAGTCCTCCACCAACCCAGAGCCCGAGAGGGGCGGGACCGAGGTACTGGAGCAGCAGGTGGCCTCTGAGCAGCCCTGCGCTAGGAAGAGGTGCTCACAGGCTAAGCAGGGGAGGTTCTCCTCTGGCCTTCTTGCCTTCTCCCCACTCCACACCAAGCTCCCAAAGTTGGAAACGACACTGGGTCTCCACGTTGGCCACGTAGCGGTAGTATGGGTGGTGTGAGCTCGAAGCTCTAAGGAACTCTCGCTAATAACCAACCATGAAGATTCATGGCCTGGAAAAACAGCTTCCACTCGACGTCCTCGACTCCTGATGGTTCCTACGGAACTGTCAAAGCCACCTCCACATGGCAAAGCTGCGCAGCACGGGGATGAACAGAAGGGACTCCTGGGGAAGACTGTCAGGCAAGCAGGACATTGAAGGTGAAGCCCCTCGCCTCCTCATTCCTGCTTCTTCTCATGCTGAATCCTCCGCACACCTGGCCCTGCCCTTGGGGGTCCAAACCCTGAGCAGCAGCTTGTCCACTGACTAGAAGGGGCTTCCTTGCTCTGCGTTGCTTTCCTTGGGCCGCCAGGCATCCTGCAGCTAAGGCTTCACATGGAATCATATGTGCCTAGAAACTAACTCAGCTTCAAATTCAGTATTGTTCATGTGGACAGAAACAATCACTAAACAACCTGTAACAGGAATAGAAAGGGGTTTTATTTGAGCCACACTGTGAAGAAAGCTGAGCGCCAAAGAATTGATGCTTTTGAACTGTGGTGTTGGAGAAGACGCTTGACAGTCCCTTGGACTGCAAGGAGATCCAACCAGTCCATTCTAAAGGAGATCAGTCCTGGGTGTTCATTGGAAGGACTGATGCTAAAGCTGAAACTCCAATACTTTGGCCACCTCATGTGAAGAGTTGACTCACTGGAAACGAGTCTGATGCTGGGAGGGATTGGGGGCAGGAGAAGGGGACGACAGAGGATGAGATGGCTGGATGGCATCACCGACTCGATGCACATGAGTTTGGGCGAACTCCGGGAGTTGGTGATGGACAGGGAGGCCTGGCGTGCTGCAATTCATGGAGTCACAGAGTCAGACATGACTAAGCGGCTGAACTGAACTGAGGACCATCGCCTGGGAGATTCAAGAATTGCTTGAATTGTGTTCCCAGACTGCAAAATGGGGGCAGCTTGTAAAACCAAACCCCACAAATTTTCATCAGTTGTTTATCAGGAATCAGGGGCGGAGCTGGCAAGAAGGAAGGGTGCTGGGATGGGTTGTTGTTGCTCAGTCAAGTCTGACTCTTTGCGACCCCACAGACCGCAGCACGCCAGGCCTCCCTGTCCATCACCAACTCCTGCAGTTCACTCAAACTCATGTCCATTGGCTTGGTGATGCCATCCAACCATCTCGTTCTCTGTCGTCCCCTTCTCCTCCTGCCTGCAATCTTTCTCAGCATCAGGGTCTTTTCCAATGAGGGTTGGGGTCTGAAATTCAGTTGCCAGCAGAGACTTTGAGACCATAAGGCTGCAGATGGTAGAGGCTAGCAGATACTGTTTTGAGGTCAGCCGGTGATGACCTTGAGTCTGATGCAGTTCAGAAAATTCAAGTTCTCAGTGAAGCAGGAACCGTCTGAAACCACATCCACAACAGCTCTGGGCTCCTTCCTGGAAGCCTGAACCACAGTGACTCTGTGTGATGGTTAAACGCATTCTGTTCCTCAATGGTTAAAGCAGGTACACGTCTGATTCATGTCCATTGAGTCAGTGATGCTATCTAACCATCTCATCTTCTGCCACCCCTTTTTCCTGCCCTCATTTTTTTCCAGCATCAAGGTCTTTTCCAACGAGTCATCTCTTCACATCAGGTGGCCAAAGTATTGGAGCTTCAGCTTCAGCATCGGTCCTTCCAATGAAGAGTCAGAGTTGATTTCCCTTAGCATTGACTGGTTTAATTTCTTTGCAGTCCAAGGGACTCTCAAGTCTTCTCCAGCACAATTTGAAAGCATTGATTCTTTGGCACTCAGCCTTCTTTATGGTCCAACTCTCACATCCGTACATGACTACTGGAAAAACCATAGCTTTGACTATATGGACCTTTGTTGGTAAAGTGATGTCTCTGCTTTTTAATACACTGTCTAGGTTTGTTATAGCTTTCCTTCCAAGGAGCAAGCGTTTTTTAATTTCATGGCTGCAGTCACTGTCCGCAGTGGTTTTGTTATAGAGGGAGCCTAAGTCCAAGGGATGCAAAGCCCTGCCGCCCGCCCTGCCATGACTCCCACCCAGCCTGGCTCAGTCTGGTGGTGAGTGGCCTTGGCTGCACAGCAGCGAGGCCGCCTGTGGGCACTATCCCACCTCCTACACCAGGCACCTTGGACCACAGGCCCCACTGCCGAGGCCTTCCCTTGGGCATCTTTCCCACACTGCCAGGTGCTACTTGAGACCCACATGGGGCTCACGGGAAGAAAAAGTCCTCCAGGAACCACAGTGAAGGGCGTCAGACCGCAGGGCCACGGGCCGGCTCATCTTGAACATCCCCCCACAGGCGGGTGCAGAGGGCCTGGGGCAGCCACAGCTCAGGGCCCCCCATGGAGATGCTTCACAGGAACAAGAGCCCAGGTGGGCCATCAGTGCCCAGGAGACACCTAGCTGTCACGGTCCCTGCTCTCCCGACCTGGAACAGCAGTGTGGGAATCGTGTCTGAGGAGGGCTGGCTGTCCAGGGGGATACAAGGGACAGGATCTCTTCAACCAAAGCACATGGGCTGGCGGCTCCAGCAGTGCATGGGGGTCTGAAAAAGGGTTCTGATCCCTGGCATGCATCTCTTATGAAGGGGTCCCCTTGAACACCTGCCAGGAAAGAAGGTGCCCTGAGGCGTATGGGGCCCACGTCCACACTGCGTGCACCAGGCCAGCCCCCAGACGGCGTGGCTGGTCAGTTTCTCATTTAAAAACAGAGAGTGTTTACATCCTTAAAAAGGCAGCCAGAGACGGGAAGAGCAAATCAACTCTGGTGCTCAGCTCCAGCCTCAGAGACAGGGACATGCGGTCTCTCAACCCCAAGAAAGCCACGAGATCTGGCCAAGGAAGCATGCAGGTGGCTGCGACGAGCACCCCAGGGGAGGCAGTGCGTGTGCTCCCGGTGGGAACAAGAGCTTCGCCAGGACGCGTGTCCCTCCTCCCTGGCTGAAACCAGACCGAGACACAGAGTTTGGAAAATGGGAATTTATTTATTAAAGAGAAGTCATCTGTGAATTCTTCTACTCAAGTTAGTACCTTTGACAATAACACTTTGGATTGAAACATGCCTTGTTTCAAATAACAAGTGGACTCTACAAGCAGTGCCTACGGTCAATTCAAGTAGCGGTTCAAGAGCCCAGGGGGACGTTGGAGGGAGGCGACCCCTTCCTGGGGGGACGGCCTTGTCTGTAAACACTGTCGGAGGCTGGAGGCACGACCAAGCACGCTGCCGCCCGAGGTTTTTCAGCAGTAAGATCCCAGCAGGAGTGCAGCCCTGGCGCCCGACACCCAGGGCAGGGTCCCCTCCGGCCCACCTGCTCCCCTCCCCCAGCCCAGGGGCACCCTGGGGTCTGCACACTCTCCCCACCCCTTGGGCTGGGAAGAAGAGGCCCTCCGGGCCAGGTGGCTGGAGTGCGCGGCCTATGTGCGGTTCAGGGTCTGGAAGATTCTGGAGATCTGCAGCATGACCGGGCCCGTCTCCGGGTCGTTCATCCACTGAGTGCTGTTCAGCGGGTTCTCAAGCATGTCTTCAAATGCTGTGGGGACACGCAGAGCTGCTGGAGGACTGTGTCCCGCACGCCCAACAAGCAGCGGCGGGAGCTCTCCTCCCAGCAGCTTCCAGGTGAGCGTGGGACCGGGAACCCCCCTCAGATCCCCGCCCCGCAAGTCTCATCTGCTGATACGCAAGGCGGCGTGGTCACTGTGGGTGGGGTGGGGCGACACGCCCCCATTCCCTGGCATAGGGATTCTGGAAAGCAACATGGCAACAGCTACTAGGAATCTTAAAATAGTGATGGCCCGTGACTCAGTGACTCCACTTTCAGGCCCGCCCTAACAGAAAAGACTTATGTAAGGATGATGTTGCCAGCTTAATAATATCTAACTAGAAAAATCGAACTGCTCAATCTTCAGGAGGAGAAGGGGACGACAGAGGATGAGACGGCTGGATGGCATCACTGACTCGATGGACGTGAGTCTGAGTGAACTCCAGGAGTTGGTGATGGACAGGGAGGCCAGGCGTGCTGCGATTCACGGGGTTGCAAAGAGTCGGACACGACTGAGTGACTGAACTGAACTGAAGGATGATGTTGCCAGCTTAATAATATCTAAGTAGAAAAATCAAACTGCTCAATCTTCAGGAAATGACTTAAAAAAAAAAAAGAAACCAGCACATTAAAAATGAGCAGTTCTCTGAGATGAAAACGTTGAATTTTTAAACACTTTCATAAAGCGACCCCTCACCAAACAAAGGCGCCTCTTAGCAAAAAAGCTCTCTAGCCCAGACACACGATGGCCAACTCGGTGGAGAGCAATCAAGCGCAGGGCAGAAGGTCACCCTCGAATCTGGGAAGGACCGCTTTACACCAGAGTTCGTCATGTCAGCCAACGTCAAACCACGTCTGTGGAAGTGGCCCCCAGTTTGCGGGCTCTCAGCTGCTCAGGGTCATGGGGGCCCAAGCCCCGGGCTCAGTGGGCAAGTCCGACCTCGTTATGTTTACAACGTGATGACCCTCCCCGCCCTGAAGGGAGTCACCAGGCCCCCCCCAACTGAAATGTCAGAAAGAGAACCCGGAAAGATGACTCGGCATCCGGGAGAGCAAAACATAAAACGGGCTTGGTGAGGTGAGGAAGCCCACGCCCCCACTCCTCCCAGCAGCGGCCCAACCAAGGCCAGGAGGAGGACAGCGCTGCGCAAACCAGAGGTGGAGATTTACCCGAGGAAGGACTTTCTGCCGCACGCCTCGCACGTCACTAGAGACGAGAAGTGCCGAACGCGACCAAGGGCACCCTGACGTGCCAAGAGCTGTGGACGGAGCTCTAAGAGCAACACAGCAGCTGAGGCAGAACGACAGGCGAGCACAGGCGACAAGGGAAGGGACGCGCAAAGGCTGGGAGCAAAGTGTTCAAAGGGACAGACAGAGCCGCTGGGTCCCTTTCTGGGGCGGAGGGCGGGAGTGGGGTTTCTCACCCAGAAAGCCCCATCAGGTGCCAAGACGTCACCAAGCGCCTACACGTCCACATTCTTGGGCTTGCTCATTTGCCTTCCAGCTGCCTGTCCTTAGGCAGTCGGAGCTGTACCCAAAGAAGCGGGTCCAAACACAGCTTATTGCAGGTGGAAGTTCAAAAGCAACAAGATGGAACACTGTTTTGTTTTTTTTTATGAGGAAAAATGCTTTACTGAACAATAAAAGTGACTGAAATTTATTTTTAGAATTTTTGTCTTCTTTCTTAATTCAGGATGTTTCCATTGTTTTATGGACTAGTAGAGCTCAAAGTTCCTGGAGAAGGAAACGGCAACCCACTCCAGTATTCCTGCCTGTCAACTCCCACGGATGGAGGAGTCTGGCGGGCTATACAGTCCACGGGGTCACAAGAGTCACACACGACTCAAAGGCTAAATAACAACAGTAAAGAGCTGAAACACGATTCAGAGACGACGTCTGAGACGCTTCACTGCAGAAAGCCAGGCGCCAAGGCCGTGCAGCTGGCTGAGCGGCAGGTGGTTTGACGGCCACAAATCGGGGGAGGCATTCAGCCCAGTTGTTGTTTGGTTGTTGTTTAGTTTCTAAGTCATATTATTAACATAAATTAACAAATTTAATGTATTTGTCAAAGGACGTGACGCATCCATAGAATGAAACACCTGAACCGCTACAATCTCATTTTTAAAGAGAAAATGCATCAAACGAGATGAGAAATTAAGCACCAGAAAGCCGCCGTGCGGTGCGGCTGCGCCTGCTCCGGACCTCACCAGACACCAGAAGGAAGCCACCAGCTGCAGGGGGCTGGTGCCTTCTGCTTCCTCAAGCTTCCCTGTGTTTTCCGAATGTCCTATAGTGCATATTTGCCTTCATCTAAAGAGATAAAGGCCATTAAAAACCCTACCGGAAACGCGTTGAGGGAAGTGTGTGGCTGCAGGGGAGCCCTCACCATGGGATGCTCTCTCCTGCGGGACCCTGGGCCTGGGGTCTGGCGGGGACCCTGCACCAGTGCGCGGCCCGTCCAGGTCACCGACCCAGGGCCTGTGGGCCGGGAGGCACTCGCTCCAGGTGGTTAGTTCTAGAAATGCAAGAAACACTTGACACAACAGATGTAAAACCACACAGTAATCTCGCTAGACAGCAAAAAGTCACCCAGGAAGCTGACCTCCCACTCACAATCGAAAAATCTTAGCATCTAACTAGACAGAAAAGGGGAAATTATTTAATCTGACCAACTATGCCTTCAAAAATTACAAAAAAAAAAAGCTTAGAGCAAATTAGCAGATCACAAACTCGGTCAAGCACTGACAAACGCTTTAGGAAAGGCTTTGGACAGACCCTGGCGGCACACGGGGCCCTCCTGAGGTCTCTGGGGAGGAGGGCCAGAAGACGCTTCCAGTGTGGAGGGTACTGGTGCAAAGAGTGGGAACAAACTCACCGCAAGACACACCACTTAAGCCCGGGAGTGGGGCATAAAGAGAAAAACTCCCTGCTTCATGCCACTCACTCTTCCAGGCATATCACAGACTTTTTAAAACAAGAAAATTTAAAACTACTAAAAAAAGAAATAGCTGAAGGTCTTCCCAAGCTTGGAATCAGAGGGCTTTCTTTAAAGAGGCATGTCATAAATGAAACAGAGATGTTCCTCTGCGTTGAGATATAGGACGTCTGTTCATCAAAGTGATCAACAGAGAAGGCAGAAACTGACAAGGGATCCTGGAGATTTAAATACCTGAGAAAGGATCAGTGTGCAGCAGGCGCAGAGAAGGTTCTGAGCAATACGACGGCAATCCAACAGCGGAAGCCGTCAGAAAGAGGGGCAGTGGAGTTCCCAGCAGTGGCTGAAACTTCTGGAAGCGGCTGTCCTCCAGAGACCGGGGAGACGGCCAAGCACGCAGAAGCCCTGTGCCCGCCTGGGCGGCTGCTCCTGGCACCTGGCAGCGGGGGCCTCAGCGGCTGTGGGCGGGGCTCCCTTTCTGGACAGCAGGCTCAACACGCCCACGCCCAGGGCCCTGCCACTCGGCTCGAGGCACGGAGCCCTGGGGGAACTCTCCCCCGAGAACCAGGCACAGGAGCGCCCAGAGCAGCTCCACCGGCCCGGAAGCTGCAGGCGTCGGGCAGCCACGCGGCAGGGTCGGCCATGGCACTGCCCTGCAATGCCACACCGCACAGCCTCCAGGAAGCCAGTCCCAGGGGTCAGCCCAGAACACAGAGGGGCAACTGAATGGTCTGAGGACACGGACACCCCCACTGACATCGCTGAGGAAGCCCCTGCTCAGGCTGGGGGGGGGGGTGTCACTGCAGCGGGAGCTGCAGGGGCATCCGGGTACTCTAGGGGGCCTGGGTTGCACTATGTTTTTTTAAAAAGACCGTTTTTTTCCCAAGATGAACAGCAGGAATGTGGTTATTAATTTTGCTACCATTCTTTAAAGTGACACAAATTATACATGCTTCTTTATATCATATCATATCTCATAGACAAAACAAGTGCCGGGGCAACCCTTACAGAGACTAAGAGCCACCAGCCAACCAAGCCTCCTCTGGGCACGGCCCTGGCCTGCTGGGTGCTGTCTACACTCTCCCGACCGGATCACCTGCTGGAGCTGGTTTCTCAGAGCTGGAATGGAATCATCGCACAGGAGGCTGTCACACCCGGGCAGGACCCAAGCTCTGGGGCCCCGCAGTGACTCAGGCCCCGGCCACCAGAACCCTGCAGGGGCGGCAACCAGGCGTGGCGGCCGTAGTATCGCCCAGGGACATCTGTGTGGCGGGCAGGTCCCGCCCTACCGGGCAGGAGCAAAGCACGTACCTAGTAAGGTTTTCGGGTTGGTCAGGCCCAGCTGCACCACGGGGTTGTCCAGGATGGCCTGAAACAGGGGGCTCTCGGGGTCGATGCCCTTGTCCAGCTCCTCGGGAGAGGGCCTGCGGTCACCCAGCAGCCATTCGCACTGCGAACACCAGAGGAGCAGGGTCAGCGCCTACAGTCCCCCACCAACCTCGACGCTGCAGTGGGGGCTCCAGGGCTGCCACAGGGGCCAGGGGCCCTGACCCAAGGGCCAGTCCAGCCCGGCTGTCCCGGCAGACGCGGGCGCCGCATCTCAGGGCGCAGCTGGAGCTCTGAAGCCCGAGTGCGCACCAGCGCCCTGTCATGGGAAGCGGCCGGGGCGTGACCTCATGGGCTCATCCAGAAGCGGCTGAAGCCCAGGCCCACCTTGCCTTCCTGGGCCACATGGACCGGATTGAGTCTGCTCCCCAAGCGGCCCAGCGTCACCCCCAGCCCTCCCCGGGCTCAGTCAGCAGTGGGCACGCGTCCACAGGGTGGCATCGTCTTGGTGTCAGTGTAACCCAACACACAAGCGTCACACTCACCCGCAGAACGCGCACCTCTCTCTAAGAGGCAAAGCCCAGGATTTTCTCAGTACTTTACAGTCTGTACACTGTTTGAACCACCTACCCCATTGTTGCACCTCAAAAGGAGAGGAGCTGCCTGTGCAGGAAGGTGCCCACACGCCCGGGCTGCACGCGGTACTCACGGCGGCGTTCTGCTGGTTGTTGCTCACTCTGAGGGCGTCGATCACTTCCTTCTCGTCGAAGCCCATCTCCATTAGGGAGATGACAGCCTGCGGGAGAGGCCACAGGCTCAGCGCCGCGCGCGCAAGCCCGGCAGCGCCAGGGAGGTCGAGCTGCGGCACCACGGCAGGGGATGTCTCAGTGGTTCAATCCCTGGTCTAGGAAGATCCCACACGCTCTGGGGCAACGAAGCCTGTGTGCCACCCACAACTACAGAGCCTGCGGCGTTCTGGAGCCCGGGAGCCGCAAGTGCTGAAGGCCATGAGCCCAGAGCCGGTACCCCACGACAGGAGACGCCACCGCAACGAGAGCCCAGGCACCATGGCCGGAGTGGCCCCTGCTCTCCGCAACTAGAGAAAGGCCATGCACAGCGACGAAGACCCAGTGCGACCAGAGATGAATACATCTTAAAAAATAAATTTAAAAAAAAAAAAAAAACCACCAGGGTTTCTATTTCAAGACTGTTTCCCTATGGCTTCAGGGAGACGCTTGCTGGCTCTGTGAACGACAGAGGGGCGGAACTGGGGCTCTCTCCTGGAGGCTCACTGTCCCACCCAGGTCCCTCCAGGTGTGTCCCCGTGACTCTCGAGAGTGGGACTGTCCCCACCACCTCGAACGGCCCCCTCCAGAGGGGCTGGCCAAGCGGGAGGAGCAGGTCAGAGAAAGGGCACATCGGCCGCTCCCACTCGAGTGGAGACAAAAACGTCAGTGATTTCTGAAACCGGGAGAGATTTTCTTCACACTGTTTTCTTTGGGAAAAAAAAAAAAAAAAAACCTTGAAACTAATTCTAAATGATTATTAACAAGATCTAAGCTGTAAGTTAAACATAAGTTGGTTTCTGGAGGAAGCAGTGGCCCAGTGCTCCGTGTTCAGGAGTAGTGGGGGTGCTACTACATTTTTAGGACAAAAATCACGTAACACCTCCTTCCCTTTATCCTTGACTTCCGTGCATGACCTTTGACAGGACTTAACACGACCACAGAAAGGTAAAGCCTTCACCAAAGTTGCAAGGGTTTCTCTTAACTCTCGGCAAGTCAGACCCTGCCCTTGAAGCCCGATGCTTTCCCCCAACCTCCTCCCAGGTGTCGGCTGGCTTCACGCCACCGGTCCCCCGTCTGCCTGTGGACACTCACGCGGCCCTGGCATGCTCTGGCTTCATGGACCTCACCCCGTTCACCCTGCAGTCAACCTGGATGGCTTCGAAGAGAACTCAACTGAGGCAGCAGCCGCCTGTGAGGACGATTGGAAGCAGGGTTTACCTGGAGCCGGACTGTGCGCAGTGAGCGCTCGGGGCAGTCCTTTCTGCCAGGGACCCCCTTCTGCTCCGCTAGTTCCCCACCTCTGGCCCGTCAGTGCACGCTACAGGCACAGCCCCCCTGCAGTGCTTGATCTGCCAGGGACGCCCCCCTTCCTCTGCTCCACTGGGCTGTTCCCCACCGCTGGGCCGTTCCCCACCTCCGGCCCATCAGCGCATGCTGCAGGCACAGCCCCTCCGCAGATATCCACGTCACATAAAATCGCCTGGAGTCCACTCTGAAACCCAAGGGTAGGAGGGCCTTTTCCATGAAGTGTCAACATAAACCGCCCTCTCCTCACTTCTGTCTCGGCCCCAGGACTGCTGGGGGGCATTCCAGATGCTCCCCACGCCCTTCTCCCCAGCCCTCCAGGGAGGATCCCCACGTGGCTGCGCTGAGAGGCCCTCACGCCCGCAGGCACTGCACAGCACTGCCACGTCCGCGGTGGGGCGGGAGAGCGGAGGCAGCTGAAGGTCGGTCTCAGATCCAAGCCTTGCTCTCCAACCTACTCTCCCTGGGATCTGAGCTAACATCTCGTCCTTACCGGACCTTCCCCGACTGGTTCAAGTTCACAGACCCCGGCCCTTCAAGCCTCGACACCCTTTAGGGAAAAGGAGTGACTTAAGACGGTTAACAACGACAACCCAGAGGAGGAAAGGCCTTTAAGGTGGTGACCAAGACCGTGAACGACCGTCAGCGGGCCTCACAGGGCCCCGCAGGACCCCCCACCCCGGGGAAGGTGTGCAGCCCAACAGCAGACCCGCCAGGGGAGAGGCTGCCCTTCCCGAACAGGGTCCAGGGCCAACCGACTGGACTCCCAAGAGACTAAGACGAAGAGACACACTTTCTCCGGGACCAAGAAACGCTGGACTAAAGTAACCATGTGCTTCTGCATACGGAGCTCAACTCAAGGGAAAATCCCACAGGAGCGGAGACAAAGCAGCAACGCCCTGGCCTCCCAGAGGGTGTCCCCTGGGGGCGGGGGCTGGGCCCAGTGACATGCACAGGACGCAGACCTGGGGCCCATGCCGGGGGAAGCTGGAGCTGGACTCCAGGACCCTGAGCAGGGTCTGCATCCCATAGAGAGGGCCCCGCCCCGAGGGGGACACTCTGCACGGCCCACAAGCCCTGCTGATGAACACGAGAGCCGGCCGCTATCTGAGGTCACATTTAACCCCACAGACGCACGCTCTGAATCAGCAGCAGAGGGCACCCCATGGCCCGGCCACACGGTTTCCCATGGAAACAAGCCCACAGGTGAGCCCAGGACGAGGCATCAGGCCCCGAGAAACTGGGGCCATGAGCAAAACCCGGGGGACATGGAGAACTGGAGCCCTAACGCCTGGAGCTGCCAGAGCTGTGACCTGGGTTGTCGTTTTTTCATTAAACGCCAACGGCGTCCAAAGAGATTGAATTAAAATTAAACTTAATGAAAAAAGAGAATAACGAAAAAGAACAGGGAGACGGAAAAGACCGGTGAAGAGGCGGCTACAAGGACACTCAGGTCAGCAGGCCGAGTCCAGCCAGAGGCTGTGGGACCCGGGCCCTTGAGTCCCCCAGATGCTGCGCTGACCCGCCTGACCAGCCTCCTGCTCACAAGGTGGCCCACGCAGCTGGTGGGTGACCCTCCGGCCTCCAGACAGGGCCCCCGCCTGACCCCACGGCTCGAGGACACTTATAAACTTCAAACTGGAGACTCCAGGCCCAAGTATGTCCAGAGCGCTTCCAGCCTCGCTCCCTGCAGGGCCGGTGGCCTGGCCTGGGGGCCGCAGCTTCCCCCGCAGGACTCGCCTTGGGAGGACCAGCCCCTCCACCTGCCAGGTGCCCCCACCGCCTGTCAACACGCACCCGGGCGTCTGCACGGAACTCCCTTCTCCTCCGGATCTTCCTGAAGATCTCTGTCAGCTCGTCTCTGCCCTCCTCCTCCTCACTGGTCCCGGCGGCAGGGGTGGCCTCGGCGCCCACCTCTCCCTGTGAGGCTGGGCCTGGGAGCGGAGTGTCGATGGTGGGGTCCTCCGCGTGCTCAATGAGCCACTCCATGGCCTGGGGCACTGACATGCTACAAAGTAAGACAGCCTCTGAGCACTGACGTGCTGCAAGGTAACACAGCCCCCGAGCACCAACGTGCTCCAAGGGAAGACAGCCTCTGAGCACCAACGTGCTGCAAGGTAAGACGGCCCCTGAGCACCGACGTGCTCCAAGGGAAGACGGCTTCTGAGCAGCACCTCAGGCCAGGGAACCGGGCCTTTGCGTCCCAAGAAAAGCCTCTCTGACTTTGTGGCTTCCCAGCGCGAGCTGCCTAGTCCTGCATGAGGATCTAACGCAGCGCAGCTGAAGCCCCGGCCCCACCCTAACCTGCCACAAGGCGCGGCCAGAACAGATGCCCACACGCAGAAAGCCACTGGGAGGCAAACCCAGGAGGTGCCCACAAGAGGTTGGATCCAAAGCGAAAAAAACACAGCCCGCTGACCACCCCGCGGTTACAGACGGTTTATTTCAGAACTGAACATACTGAAGGGCAGGTAACTAGCAACAGGAAACTACAGGAGGCTCCCAGACACCACCGCCTGCATGCTGCGGCCCCCTCAGCCCCGCCGGGAACAGGCTGTGATCTGAGTTCCCAGAAAACGAGAGCCCGGTGAGGTGCACGACCACCGTCACACGCCACGCTCCCAGTAAGCGGGTCCTCCGCACACCGCCCTCTAAGACCTGGAGGCGGCCGGTGCCGTGCTTCTGGAACACGTGTCCAGGTCCTCTACCGACACTCATGCGCACCGGAGGCGGCTCAGTTATGGGGCCCGGGGCAGAGGGGCGTCACCCATGGCGTGGGGCCCAGACGTACTGGTTCAGCCGCAGGGCCTTGGCCGCCCTGGTCTCCGGGAATCCCATCTCCGTGAGCTGCCGCAGGGCCGCCTCATCCACGTGCTCGTCCTCGTCCTCGTCCAGCATGGCTGCGGGCCAGACGTGGCACCGTGAGGGCTTGGGGCATGCCCGGCCGCACAAGGGGTGCTTCCCCGAGCTCCCCGCGGGCCCAGTGCCCGCCTCAGCATCAGACTTTTGTGGCTGACCTCTCACACCTCAGAAAACCTGAGACAGACCCATCAGCTCTTGCCGTGCAGGCACGGGCGACGGTGTGAGGCGTCCACCAGGCCCCGTTTACTGCCTTTCCGTGGGGAGTGTGAACAGTGGCGGCCAAGGGTGGGCCTCCGCCCGGGCCCACTCCTACCGTTTGCCTTCCTAAATAATTCCACGGCATCCGGGTTCAGTGCCAGCAACTTCTGAGCCACCTCAATGAGAGACACCAGGATTTTCCGGAGCTCCGTCTGGAACTGCGGTGAAAGCACAAGATGCTCAACAAAGCTGCCTGGATCCGAGACAACACCCCTGGCCTGAAACTCCCAATCTGTGCGTCAAGTCACGCCCAGAAAACTGGGCAGAAGAGTAACAGGGCTCTCAGCAGGGTGGGCGGGAGAGGACCCGTCGCTCAGCTCCAGCCCAGAGGAGGCGTCTGGCCCAATGGCTGCTAAGCGAGCTGAGAGCTTAGGCTTCACTGAACAAAACAGGCGGATTCCATGGGTTCCACTGATGTGGGCCTCTAGCATTCAGTGCAACCAGTTCAAGTTCATCTTCTCAACACAGTGGGGGTCTGCTGGCAATGTCATCAGAAACCCACCAATTTCCAGTCTCCCCGACACTGAGGCTCAGCCATAGTGAGAGACACACGCGCTGGCCAGCGAGAGATATATGTGCCCGGGTTCCAATGCCCTGGCCAACATAGAACTCTCTGGAGGAGACCCTCAGAGGAGTGTTCCTGAACTGACCAGCTTGTGGCAGAGCCAGCAGACTGATCCGCAGTGTTGGGGGCACCACCCCCGACTCCTGCCCAGCGGGCACAGAGTCCTGGCCCGGCCCTGGCTCAGGAGCACTGGAAATGCTCTGCTTTAACTCAGAACCTTCCGATCCAAAATAAGCAAGAGTCAGATTTCTCTCTAAAAGGTTTTTGCCAAACTCAGAAAATTCACATTTCCCCAGAGTATCGAATCCTATTGGCCCTGCCTTTCAACGTCTTCTTAAACCCTTTATCTTGAATTAATCTGCCTACAAAAAAGCTTCAATATAGCGCAGAGTTCCTGCACCCCCTACACCCTGCTTCCCAAGTGCTCTCAGGAGGTCTCCTCGGCCCCCTGTGGCCACAAAGCCCCCGCGGGCACTCACGTCCCTCGCGCTGGTCTGCACCACGGCCCGGTCCATGTTGTGGGAAGGCAGGCTGGCGGTGGCTCGGAAGATAGCGTCTCTGTCCGGGGCTCTCTGCTCTTGTTTATTCTAACACGGGAGAGGAATCGGAAGGTCAGACGTGAGTGTAAGAGCGGCGGAAGGCAAGACTGGTCTCTGAACAAACAGCCCTAACCAGGGAGCGCGCGAGTCCTGGGGGCTGCAGCCACACGCCCTGACGAGCAGGGAGGCTTCTGGACGGTTCTGTGCGTGGCCTCAGGGACAGAACACTGGGCGGGCGTGGCCTGCTGGCCCCGGAGTGCGGCGGCACCGGGTGGGGAAGACAGACACTGCTTCCTAGGTCACCGAATGACCACCGCCCGGGAGCAAAGGTTGGGCGGGCGGGCAGACCGCAGAGGGGCCGTGGAGAGTCCCTGGGCGCGGCCTGAGAAGCCCTGAGCCCAGGGGGAGAGGCACCATGCTGACCACGGACGGCAGGCCCAGCCCCACGCCACTTGGCTCCTGGGGTGTTGGGCAGGAGAATGCAGGTGCAGGCGGGGGGCACGACCCGCCAGGCCCAGAGCGGCCAGTGAGCTCCCAGGGCCTCTGACAGGGACGTGAAGAAGTCTGCAACGAGCGCGACAGAGACAGAAGTGGGGAAAGGGGGTGAAGGAGAGAGACACGCAGAGAAGAGAAGGACGGGCCTGGAAAGCAGAGAGCGAGGCTGCGCAGTGCAGACAGGCAGGAGAGCAGGGGACGCTGTGCCAGTCATCGCAGAACAAGCATCTCTCAGAAAGCAGGTCCCCCCTCCACGGGAGTGCCAGAGAGAGAAAAGGGAAAATGAGGCGGGGAAACTACCAACAAGTACCCAGAGAACTTCCAGAATCTCCAGGGTCAACGTGCGAGCAGTCTGGGAGGGGCACAGACCAGGCACAGAGGAAGGAGAGTGGGGCAGACCGGCTCCACCGCCAGCCCTGGAGACGCCTTAGGGACACCCTGGGGACCGGGGCACAGGCCCATCGAGCGTGCACGCTCCCTCAGCAGCCACTGATGGCTGCACACAGGGCCTCCAGGCCTCCGCCTCTCAGAGATGCTGGCGGGAGTCTGGCCCCACCCAACCCAGGAGAACCAGACGTTTGACTCTAGCAGGCACAAGGGCACGACGGCCCCAAGACGGGCTCCTGCACTCATGGCCGCCTGGCCCGGGGCCCGTGAGCAGGTGGGCTGCAGCTGGGGGCCAGGTCACGGCACAGGGCATAGTGACTGGAGGACAGGGTCGGGGGGGCGGGGGTCCCTGACCTAATCGGGCGAGTCCGTAAACAGGACGGGCGGGGCTCACCGTGGTCATCGAGATTAAAGCAAGAGGGACCCGACGCGTGAGCTACCCCACTGGCTGCTCTGAAGACGTGGGGAACTGCAGGCCAGGAAGGAGGTGACCTTCGGCAGTGGAGGGTGGTCCTGGCTCACAGCCAGCAAGAAAATGGGACCCCAGCTCTTCAAAGTGCCGGAACAGGATTCTGCCGAACACCCGAAAAAGCCGGAAGCAGAGGCTCCCAACAGGAAGGCAGACCCGATTCCAGCTCCCGAGCGCAGGGCCCAGCTGGGCCTGCCCGGCACGGACCCGGCAACCTGTGTGCTAACGGGGCTGCTCCGAGCCGGCAGGCCTGCGGTCAGGGAGTGTGCAGACAGGGGAGCCGCAGCAGGAGCCGCACGGAGGCAGGCGGTCAGCCCCGCGCAGCATGCCTGACGCAGATGGACGGGCCGGAGGAGCTGAGGGGTGGCTCCTGGAGCAGCGCCAGCAGATGGCCTCACTTGTGACCCCGGTTTCAGACAAGTGTATCAGTTTGGGAGCAGAATCTGAAAAAATGAGTGCTAAGCCGACACAGAGAGCAAACAAAACGAGGAAGGAATTACTGGCTCCCGGGAAAACAAATCTGCACGCAAAAAAAAGGAGAGCTCGCCTTCAGCAACCTGCTCAGGGCAGAGAGCGAGACTGGCGCAAGAATGGCAACGGGGCTCCGAATCTTTGACCAGGATTCAGAGGAGCGGGGAGTGACGGGGGAGGAGCTGCTCCGATCACCGAGGAGCAACCAGCAGAGTCTAGAGTTGAGAATCCAAAAACTAACAGCCCGGGATGTTGTTCAGAACCCAGGAGGAGAATCACTGAAGACAGAGCCCGAAGAATGCGGAGCACTCGCCCCCCACGCGCGTGACTCAGGAGGGAGAGGCACCTGCCGGCTCATTACGACATCTGGAGTATCATTTGCCTTTCTAAATACATGTACTACTTTGACTTGAAAAACGAGTTATTCACAAAAACAGGCACGATCGTTTTTACAATATTTCACCTGACAGACACACACAGAGAAAAGGTGAGGGTCACCGCCTGGCAAGTCACCCAGGGCCGTGGGGGTGACGGGAGCCCGCCTGGCAAGTCACCCAGGGCCGTGGGGGTGACGGGAGCCCGCCTGGCAAGTCACCCAGGGCCGTGGGGGTGACGGGAGCCTGCTGTCAAGTCACCGCGGTTCAGGGAGTTGCCAGCAACCAAAACAGTAACCTGAGAGCCGGGTCGGCCCGCAGTTCTGGGAAGCAGGCCTGACTCGAGGCCCCATCCGTCTGCCGGAGATGGGTGAGCGGCGTGCCCGCGCCCAGGCAGGTGTGGCTACAGATAAGCAGGGCCTCCTCCCGTGGCTGTCCCACAGGAGGCCCCGAAAGAGCTCGGGCCGCCACAGGCCCAGGGCCCAGCCCAGAAAGGCTGGCCTGCCTGCTTTGGGGTGAACGCTCTCCCGAGCATTTCGAAGCATTGAGCAGGACACTCTACCCCTCGAGCTAAGCAAAGGCTGGCGTTCGCCCCTGGGCACGGCAGGCACCTGGCCTGAGCGTTGGAAAGGGCCTGTTGACAGAACACATCTGCCGCCGCACAGGGGAGCCTCCTGGACCAGGCTCTCTGAGGAGTGAGCCTCTGGGGCGGCTAACACACACGAGCGTAGGCACAGCTTTCCCAGGGAACCTGCATCAGGGGGCAGGGGGTCTCAGCCGAGCGCCAACTTCAAGGCCACAGCAGCCTGTCCCGCGAGAGCCAGACGGGACAGGTGGCCCCAGCCACGCCGGAACCTACTCCATGCAGGCTGGCGCCCCACGCTGCTCCCGCGCTCTCTGTGTTGCGGGTGGTCTTTAGAGACTTCCTGACCTTCTAATGTCAGGAAATGAGAGGAGGAGGGACGGGAGCTCAAGACTAAACCCAACCCGGGGAGCAGGCAGCACGCGCCTCTCCATGGCCCAAAAGCGGAGCTGGTCACCGGACCCGCCACGAGGCGAGGCGCTGGTCAACAGGCTGCCTGGCTGCGACGAGAGCCCGTGACCACACCCTGTGACCACGGGACCCGCAGGACCCACAGCCAGCCAGCCTCAGAAGTCTCTTTCGAGTCTCCCCCGACAGAGATCACCAGTTCCAAACTCTGAAGCTCACCTTTTCTTCTGCAGAGACTTCAGCCATCTTGGGGAGGGGGGCTGGAGCGCGCTTTTGGATCAACAGTATCACATCTGGGGAAAACAGCACAGCGAGCTGGTTACTATCTTATACCCAGGAAGCGGCACGGAGGGCACCAGGGGGGACCCAAGGGCCGAGGAGCAGGGCTTCCCTCTGGGCACCTCCTCCACGAGGCTCCACAGAGGCCCACTCTTCCCTCGGCCCCCAAGTCTGCTGACCCTGCTCCCCTACAGGCTTTGGCCCGGCAAGATCATGGCTGAGGGGACCAGACGGGACCGGTGTGCTTGTTTTAATGGCTCTGTTTTGAAAGTCTGGGAGGTCAGAGCATCTGGTCTTAACCCTCAATGCTAAGGCACCCAGGGTGTGGTCAACGCCCGGCTAACTGTGCCTGTGCCAACCAGACACCCAGGGAGGTTGATGAACAATATTCTAGTCTTTCCAAAGGAGGCCACGTAAGGGAATCTCACAAATAAAATCGTGCTTTAAATGACACAGAAAGCCCAACTTTTCTCCGCAAGTGCCTCCACGCAGGAGACTCGGAGTCAGTTGACAGACGTGCATGGTAAGAGCGTCTTCCTAGACGTTCAGAACAACCCGTAGCTGCGCTTTCCCGACCCGTGAGTAAGGCCCGCAGCAGCTCTGGGGACCTTGGCTCTGCGTGGAAACAGCCTGAGGAGCAGAGGTCACATCCGGCTTCTCCGGAAGGCTGCGGCTCTTTCACCCCAGGGCGCACACTCCGTCTCAGCAAAGGAGAATGAAGCCCTGTGGCTGCCGCGTCTCCCGGCTCAGCCTGCTTGGGACGGGGACCCCTCGCCCCCTTACCCTCGTCCTGGACGTGCTCCTCCAGGAGGGTCTTGGCGTCACTCAGCACCCTCTCAGACGCGGCGTGTATTAATTTGTGATGGGTCACATTCTTGGGGTCTTCTAAGCTCCCAGGCGCACACTAGGAAACAGAAAAAATCACAGAACATATGTCAGGACAGAAGATAAGTTGATCACGATGCTGACAATAAAGGAGCTGACACCCAAGCCACGCCGAGAACTCACTGGTTCTCTTGCTCGCTAAGAGTCGAAGCCAAGACGAAACCAGAGAACCCTGGCAACGGTGGAGACGCTGCAGCCCAGTCCCTGAGGGCAGCGACCCGGCCACCGTGCCGCCAAGTGCCCTCAACAGGCTCACGGCTCAGATGCAGAGCGCCCCGCTGCCCACCAGCGGCTACCCGAACTGCCTCCTTAATCTGGGAAGATCTAGAAAGTGATTTAAAGATGCAAACGGCAGGTCTGCCGTCTCCCAAGAACCTAAAGATCGAAGTGTGATCTGGGGTGTGGTCCGCGCCCGGCTAACTCCGGCTGAGCCAACCAGATGCCGCGGAGGTTGGTAGACAATATTCCAGCATTTCCCAAGCAGGCTACTTCCTTGTGGGAATCTCGCTCCCCACCCTCCACCGGGGCACTTGACGGAGGCCAGCGACAAGGCTGAGAGGAGCTGGTCCCTGGGGAGCAGGCCACAGGGGCCTGACCACGCAAACACCCACAACACCCCGAGGAGGCAGGATAGCCTCAGCTCAGTCCCCAGCTCACCAAGCAACGGCCACAGGGACCCCAAAGTAAGCTACAGATACAGCTGGCAGGGCCTGCCTGGCAGCTGGAAGGGGGTCACCTGGTATGTGGTTGTGTTACTGATTGGCAGCCCAGAAACCCCAGAACACACAATGTGGGGGGCAGAGGTGCTAAAGCCAAGGCTGCCCCAACGCGGGAGATGCACCGGCCCCAGGGTCCTCACCATCCTTCTCAGCTTAGCGGGGCCGCCTTTCCACCTCTCTCTGCCATCAGATAACCTGGACACACAACTGCTCACCCCGAGGGAGAAGCTAAGCCTGCACTTCACCTCTCAACACTGGTGTCTGAAGACCAACCAGAGTTTCTAGCAATCCAACAGGAAAGAGGGCTCACGAGGGCTTCAGGGCTACAGATGCGCGCAAGCCGGGGTGGGGGGGTTGGCGGGGACAAAGGTGGAAACCAGCCAATAGTAAGACACACTCTGACCACATATGACAGAGACACTCCTCCCTGGAATCTCACGATGGCTCTGCTCCCAGAAATACTGGGTGTGCTTCTTCTAATTCTAAAATCTGCAGGCTAGCTGGTGTGCCAAGTCCAGGATGCAGTCTATGAAACACAATTTTCCAAAACAATCCGCACACTGGCTCCTGAAAAAAAAACTGTCCTCTGCAGCCTGTCAACAGGCGCTGGGAGCAAAACTCAAGCGTGAGTCACCCACACTGCGCCTGCTTATTCACGCTTTCCTTTGTTCCCAGCAGCAGCGCTGGAGTGAGCTGGGCCCTAGCAGTGGGAAAGCCAGCCCGAGCCCATGGCTGGGGCAGGACCCCAGCGAGCCCGCTTCTTCCCGGAGGACTGGAGATGGCCTTTCTTCCCCTTGACATCAGTGTCATGTGAAGACACGCCTTGGTGTGGTGCCCTGCTAGCAGGCTGCGAGCTGGTGAGCTTATCACACAGAAAACACCCAGCACGCCACAGGGGGCCACTGTCTTAAGATCGTGACCCTCCGGTTACACAAGATAACTTACTCTGCCCCGTGATATAAGCTTGGGCTAGAGACCACCACGGTGGTCCCAATCAATACAAAACCAAGAAGGGAAAGACCACAGTGGCAATCCATTTCTATAAAAGTCACGATAATAAACCTTCACTAACAAAGCTGCTTTATTCATTTAAAAACGTATATGCATAACAGAAAGTGTAAAAAAACCCAGTAAGTTCCCAGGGGTCCTGTGATGGGAGGAAACCCACAGTGTCCCCTCCGGGTAGAGGGGCAGGAGGGAAGCACAGAGAACCCCAGCTTGGGCACGCAGGGCGGGGAGCCAGGCAGGAGGAGCCCTAGCTGAGCAGTGGCACCGCGATCTAAGCTCAGTGCATAGGTTTCCGGGATGACGGTCAAGCACATAACTCGAGAACCCCGTTTCCTAACTGGAAATGCCTCCTGAGGGCTCACAAGGCCGCGAACTCTGCCCCCAGGAAGGCACAGGCACAGAGGTGTGAGGACCTCCTGACAGCTCAGCTCTGAGTCCCAAAATGTATGCCAGTAGTTTTTGGTTGTGGAAGACCCCTGCTGCTCGCCCGCCACTCACCTCGGCCTGGAATAAAATCTACAGGGTGGAATAAGATCTCTGTTCAAAGCAGGATAACGCCAGAAAACATCCCAAATGATACGCCTCAGTACCGACTGGAATAAAAATATCGGCAGCATAATGTGAATAGTTAGCCTAATGAAACTGGCTCCCTCATTAACCCCAGGTGCTCCTGAAATCCTTAGCAAGCCTCCATGAATCTAAGAGTTCTTGCTTCGTTTTCCCTCCAGAACATAGCATTTTGATGGTTATGCCAATCCTTCCCATTGGTGAGTTAGACTAAGTGCCACACCAACGTACCCGCTGACCCCCCAGCCTGACTCAGCAGGTGACAGGCCACCACCGCCATGCAGCTCTCTCGACTGACAATCTGGTTCCGTTCACAGGCATGCCCTGTTTGGTTGTGTCCTGGCTTTATTTTGCTTCCCGGATACTGGGCTTTTCACAAACTGAAGGTCTGTGGCAACCGTGTGTCCAACAAGTCCACTGGTACCATTTTTCCAGTGGCATTATTTTCTAATTAAGGTATTCCAGCCCTCAAGGGGCTCCTGTGCTGACCGGGTAGACACAGCATCTCAGAGAGGTTTGCACTGGGCAAGCAGTGAGCCTCGCGCTAATAGCCAGGACGCTCAGGGGGCTCCCAGCCTTCCCGCTGAGCGCTGTCGTGGCGGTTTTTAGTGAAATCACCCATCACTGCATCAGAAACAGAAACGGCCAAAACATCGCTGCCCAAGTGTGCGAGCCCACATCCCCCTCCTCCCTGACGTGAGACCAAGATGCTATTCACATCCAGGGTTTTCCGGAAGGGGACTCTGGCAACCAGAATGCTCTCCGGCCTGCTTGCAACAATTACACAACTCCACAGAACCAGACTCCCAAAAGGACCCGACAGCATTTTGCGGGAGTCACTAAACAATAGCTGCAAGTCTGTCCTTGGAGACCACACTAAAAGAAAGAGCCAGGGCTAGACTCTTGGTGGGCCCAGAACAAACGTGCGAGTCACTGGCATACAGGCACACTTTTTTTGTGAAATGAGCAGTAAGAGGCTGCGGCCTCCTTTGTCCTAAATTCTGACATGGAGATACTAGATCGTGCAAAGGATAGAGTTTCCTGAGGCAGCCTGAGTCACACGGACAGATGTCTTGGCCTGCCTTACAGAGTCGAGAAGCTTAAAGAGACAAAGACTAGAACTCTGAGGAACCTACAAGGGGTGCTTCACCTGAACAAACTTTAAAAAATGGCCCTCTCCCCGACCTGCCAGTGTAATCCACGTAAAGGCCGAGGACAGCAAGGGGTGCATGGACCAGTTCGGCCAAGCCACACTATTTTAAGCGATTCCAGCCACGGTGAGGGTGTGCGGGGGCGCACCAGTGGCCAGAGCCAGGCGCCGGTCCCCATGCCAGCCCCAGGAAACGGCTCCAAGCAGCCGGCTCTGCAAGGTCAGGGGAAGGCGCTTCTCCCAGCGGGTCTCTACCTTCGTGGGCACTAACTCCCAGCTCCGGGAACCTCGCCGCGACAGCAAGCGAGGAACCGCAGGAGGCCCCGTTCCGGCGGCGACTTGGCCTCTCCCAGCCCGCGTCCCCGATGCGCCCCGGCCCCCCAGGCTGTCTTGAGGGGAGCTGGACCAGAAGGTAGAGGATAAAGCGCCCGGTCCGGAGCCCCACGGTCCAGTGGGCGGCGGGAGAAAGAGGGGAGCCTGGAGCCGTGGCCGGCCTTACGTGCTTGAGGCAGCGCTCCTTGAGCTTCTCCACCGAGGTGTCCTCGGTCGCCTCCTCCAGCCACTCGGCGCCATCGAACGCGCAGACGTGCAGCCGCAGCACCTTGCCCGCAAAGATCTTCTCCTCCTGCACGAACATCTCGCCGCCGCCGCCTTCGCCCGGGCCTGGGGCCTGCGCCCGCCGCCCGGTCCCTGAAGGTCACCGGGGCGGGCGGGCCGGGGGCGGGGCCAGGCCGCCCGCGCGCTCCCTCGCTGGCCGCCGCCGCCCCGCCCCCGGCTCTCCCGTCGGCAGGCCGCCCGCCACTCGCCCCACTGCCCGCCCGCCCGAGCAGTCGCCCTCGCCCCGCCGCTGAGCCACCGGGGGCGCGCTGTCGCCGCCGCGCCGGAAGTGCGTCACAGGGCATGACCCGGAGCACGCCGGGAGATGTAGTTTTCCTGCGGCTGCCTCGCCGTCGCCGTCGCCGCCGCGCCAGAAGTGCGTCACTGGTCGCTCCCCGAGCACGCCGGGAGTTGTAGTTCTCGGGGCCGCTTCCTTCGTCCAGTACCTGCCCGCGCTGTGCTAGCCGGGGCCGCCGACCACGCGGGAGCCGTGCATTTGCGAGTCTGTTTTGCGATGGGTCTCAGTGTAAAATGCACACTGAATCTTAAACAGTTGGCAGGAAAAGAGCACGAAAAATACCTCAACAATGTTTATATATTGACAGTGAGTTGGTGAAAGTCGCTCAGTCGTGTCCAACTCCTTGCGACCCCATGGACTATAGGGTCCATGGAATTCTCCAGGCCAGAATACTGGAGTGGGCAGCCTTTCCCTTCTCCAGGGGATCTTCCCAGCCCAGGGATGGAACTCAGGTCTCCCGGGTCGCAGGAGGATTCTTTACCAGCTGAGCCACCGGGGAAGCGCTGTGTGCTGACTGCGTGTTGGAATAGAATGGGTTATATAAAATATGTTGGCACTGCTTATTTTTACTTTTTAAAGCTGTGGCTGCTAGATTTTAGGTTGTCTATGTGGCTGCTGTTGTGTTTCTTTGGACTGCATTGCACTAAAGCAGAGTCTCTCTGCGTGTGGTTCCCAGACCAGCAGCACCTGGGAGCTTGTTAGAAGTGCACTTTCTCCTGCCCTGCCCCTATGCCCCCGTCAGGGACTCTGGGGTGGGGCCCAGCACTCAGGCTGCGCAGCCGTAGAGGTGCCTTCAGACGGTGCATGAGCACCGCAGGGAAGAAACATGACCCGCAGACTCAGCACACTCATTTCTGTGGGGGTAACGGATATCAGTATCCACTCTGCAGTTCGGGCTAGACCTGGAGCAAGTGACTGACCTGCACTCTCCCATCTCATCCATTCAAGGACCTTTGCTGAGCAGAGATGAATCCAACACCGTCCCTTTTCTCGGAGGCTGGTGATCTAAATGGGGAGGTGGTCCTGGCATGTCTCCCGTTTAATACACAGGTTGTGTTCCCCTGTGATCATTCTGCTCGTGTGTGAATTCCTTTTATTCAGTTTAGCATTTACCGATAGCCTCCATGAGCCAGACCCTCCTCTGGGGTCTGGTCAGGACTAGGGCTTGAGACCAAACTATCGCCCTGGGAACGGGCTTTCTCACGCAGGAAGTGCCAGTGTCATCTATTGTGCAAACATGGCCTCACGAGACAGGAGACAGCGGGGGGCGGGGGGGCAGCAGGGCTTGGGGTTAGCCCCAGGGGAGCTTATGGGACACGGCGGCATCAGGGGGCTGAGGAGGCAAAGTGGGGGACACTGGGATGGGCTACCCGGGAAGCATGCTGGAAGGGAAGGGCCTGGCGGCGAGTGGCTGGGGCGGCACATGGATCCAGGTCAGAAGAAGCCCCCCTGAAGCATCTGGTCTTTGTCCTGAGTCCCTGGGAAGCTGCGGTGCAGATGCTAGTCTCTGAATGGCAGGAGGACAGACGAGGCCTGGAGGCAGGAGAAAGTCCAAAGCTCCCGCATGCTGGCAGAGGAGGGGCTGGGGGCTCTGAACCGGGGCGGGAAGACAGAGGCAGGAGGAGGTGAGGTGAGCCTTTGATCGGGGGGTGAGGCGGTGAGGGGGGTTAGCTGTGAGCGAGAACAGAATGAAGAATGACAGGATCGCTTCCAGTTGGGTGGCAGGGTGCACACCTGTCAAGGGCTCCCCTGGGGCTCAGTCGTTAAAGAGCCCGCCCGCCGATGCGTGGGTTTGATCCCTGGGCCGGGAAGATGCCCTGGAGGCGGAAAATGGCTATGCATTCCAGTCTTCTTGCCTGGAACATCCCATAGACAGAGGAGCCTGGCGGGCTACAGTCCATGCGGTCACAAAGAGTTGGACATGACTGAGAAATTGAGCAGCAGCAGCTACAGGGCCCGGCTGCACACCCACCTGGAGGGGGCCAAGCAGGGGGCAGAGCTCAGCCCTGCACATGCTGACCCAGAGGTGCAGGGGGCCTCCAGGTGCAGGTGGCCAGGGGCAGTCGAGTGTGTGGAACTGGAGTCAGGGACAGCTGTCATTGTAGGGGTGGGGACTGAGACTGTGGTGCCGCCCGCCCCCCACCTCGTCCCCACTTTACACAGAGGAGTCCACGGAGAAAACTGGAGGAAAAGGGTCCCACAGAGTTCTGAGTGTAGCCCCATGTAGTCCAGAGTGGAGGTTTCCAGGAGAAAAATGAAAACCCGGAGGGGAACTGGAGCTGCCACTCGTGGGCTCGGAGAGACTGGGGCGGGTATAGCTGTGACTTCCGGGGGCAATGGGGGCTCTCGGCAACAGGGTGTCCCAGCCCTTACCAGAATAGCAGCCTCTGCGGCTCCAGAGTCATCCTTTTGGGTTTTTTGCCACGGGGGGCTGGGGAGCCCTCTCTGTGTCAGTAAAGAATGGTCTGGATCCAAAAGCAGCTCCTGGTGACTGTGTCAGCCAAATCAGCCAAGCTCGCATGCCCAGCCTCCTCCATCCACTGAATCTCCCCCAACCCTGCTGCCTGTGCAAACCCAGACCTCTCCCCAGAATTCAGGACCTCCTCCTTCAGGAAGACCTCCCTGGCTGCACCTCCTCGGATCAGCACTTAGCACGCTGTGAGTTGCCCACCCCTCCAGTGACCCTCTCGCCAGAGCAGACCCCTGAAGGCTAGATCTCTTTAATGATATATTGGTGAAATATTGCCAAGGAGCCTGGATGTAAGTCAGTGGTCTGCATTGGCGCCAGCTCCTCCTTAGAGCAGAGGCCAGTCAGGGATGATTCCCCGACCCCCGGGGTGCAGCCATGGGCCTGGGGCAAGGCTTCACTCCCCAGCTATGAGCAGTGATGGGTGTTGTCCTAGGATTCCTGGAGTGTTCTCGGTGGGTCCTCCTTGTCTCGGCCTCTGTCTCCTCCAGGACATGGGGACCAGGCTTCCATGCAGAGAGAGGGCCCCCTTCAAGAGAGGACCGGCTGCCCTGCTTTGGGGAGCAGTCAGCAGATGCTGGACCTTCAGTCCCTCCTGCAGCCTCAGCTGCAGGGAGCAACCTTGCGAGGTCCTCCTGGGTGGCTGAGCTAAGTGGGGTGTGAAGACCAACACCCTTCCAGTGACGGGGAGAACCGGCCTGGAGCTGCCCAAACCACATGGCCTTCCCGTCGGAACAGGTGCTGCCCCCTCGAGCACACTGCGCAGGGAGCTCACCCTTGCTTTCCAGGACCCCCTGGGCCCGCCCACCAGGCTGTCCGTGCCTGCTCTGCACGGGGGCGCTCCTTTTGAGGCTGGAGGGGCGCAGGTTGCAGTGGGAATAAGGCAGAGACAGAGCCTGCACTGTCACCCCTGCTGGGCAGTTCTCAAGATCACTGTCCCTCTCAGGAACAAGCCAGGCCGGCTGGTCTGAGCGGGTCCAGCCCAGCTGGGAGTCAGTGAGCACCAAGGGTTTCTCTGCAAGGGACAGAGCCAGCCTGGCTGCCAGGCCCGATTTGGGCTGGCAGGGCCCAGCTCGCTGCCCCAACCCGGCCCTGGCTCCCGCTCCGGCACTGACAGTCCCCGGGAGTGGCCCGGGCTGCCCTGGCTGGTGGCAGCCAAGTGGATGACCATCTCCCCCTGGTCTTCCTGCTCCTGCCAACTCCCGCCTGGACTCAGCCCCGGAGTCCCGAGCAGGTGTGGCTGGGCCACAAAGGCTGGGGGGGCGGGGTCTCCTGGCAAGGAAGGCTCCTCCTCCAGCCAAGAGGGGAGTCCACCCGGACCTTCCTCTCCCTTCAGTTCAGTTCAGTTGCTCAGTTGTGTCCGACTTTGCAACCCCATGGACTGCAGCACGCCAGGCTTCCCTGTCCATCACCAACTCCCAGAGTTTACTCAAACTCATGTCCATCAAGTCGGTGATGCCATCCAACCATCTCATCCTCTGTCATCCCCTTCTCCTCCCGCCTTCAACCTTTCCCAGCGTCAGGGCTGGTAAAGAATCCACCCATCCTTGCAAGGCTCCAAACCTGTGGACTGGGCTGCCTGGCAGTACCTCCATGCAGCCACTAGAGGGTGGGGTGAGCCGTGGTCCTGCGGGCAGGTGGACAGCGGGTTCCTGGCTGTGGGGGGGTCCCCCTCAAGGCCCCTGCAGAGAGACTGAGGAGGTGAACTCTCCCCGACCCTGGGGTTGCTTATAGGAACAGGCTGTAAAAGATGACGACTAAGAGCTCTCCAGGCAGCAGGAGGGAGGGGGCGGTGGTGGTGGGGACCCCGAGGCACTCCAATGAGTGGAGGCAGCCCCCCGGGCCCCGTGGCTGCAGGGGCCCCAGTCTGAAAAGCACAGCTCTGGCCCACCCCCCGCTGCGGTGGGAGACCCCAGGCCCAGAAAGAGGAGGGCCCCGAGTGGCCTGCTGCAAAGGCCATCACCAGCTAACCGCCTCTGCCCCGGCCCAGAGTGCCGTCTTAGAAGGGGGGGCAGGGGAGCTGCACGCAGAAACAGGGGCCCTGGAGCCACGCGTGCGAGCCCAGGTGCCAGCCAGCTCCCTTGGGGCCATCCCAGGCCTCTCTCCAGCTTCCGGCCTTGCCAGAAATCCTCAGGCTTCCTTGGCTGGAGACGTGCCCCTCTGGTCACTGCCCCAGCCTGCCCGTGTGCCCTTGTCCCCGCCCCCTCTTCGCTTTGTGTCTCTGCCTCTCCTCTGCTTGGAGGACACGGCGCCTAAACTCGGGACTGAGGGGTCCACCCTACGTCCTAGGTGATCCTTCGCTGATGATGTTTGCGAAGACCTGATTTCCAGACTGTAGATGTGACTTTGGGGAGGACCCTACTCAACCCCCAACCATGAAGAGTAGGTGACTACTAGTGGGGATGAGTCCTGAGCCTGGAGCTGCTCACCTGCCTGCTTCACAGCCTTGGCTCGAGGGGCGGTGTGGGGGTGTGCGGGGCGGGGGGGGGAGAGGTCCGTTCTGCGTCTCCGCCAGCTGGGGTAGGATCTGGCCTCGGCAGCCTGGGAAACGCGAGTGCTCCCAAGGTTAATTAATTAGTACATTAAAAATGCGCCTGTTAAGGGCCCCCACAAACAGGAAAGGATTAATCACCGATTTCCTCGGAGTGACAAGTGCATTTCCCTAAATTCCTCGGCTGCTGACTTAACCGAACCGTCTTCTCCAGCCCGCTGCCTTTTCCCCATGAAGTCACTGCTCATGAATATTCCGGTGTCGCAATTTGCTTTCTAAAAGGACAGACTTATTATTTCATCTTTAAGTTTACTGTCATGAATAGTAATTTTCCAGGTCCTAAAATAATGAAATGGGGGTGACGGTTCTGGTCAGCCAGACAGTTCCCGGGAGCTGGTCCCGGCCCCACGGGGGCTGCAGGGGACAGGGGGGCGGTACCAGGCTTCCCTGCCAGAGGCGCCAGACGTGCAGTCAGCCCCATCGCCGAAGGCGGGAGTGTGCGGTGCTTCCGCCCCTTCTGCTGGGCACCTCGCAGTTTCCTGGCAGGCCCACGTTCCTGCTCCTGCGTCTCAGCCACTCGGATACTGCAGCCACGCCACCATCTGAGAGCCAGGTGAGGCGGGAAGCTTAGCTGTGGAGTCAGGCACGTGCCAGTTCAGATGCTGACGCTGTGTGCTCTCAGGCGAGTTACCTAACCTCTCTGGGCCTCAACTGCCTCATCCGTGAAATGAGAGTCTTGAGCTGGGACTCGGTCCCAGTCCCTCTCTACAGCCTCCAGTCTGGAGCGAGCGGGCCTGAAGCCTGGAGCTTCTGTCTGCCTGGAGCAGGGAGGGGCCACAGTGCCGCTGGCGGCTTCCCCCGGAGCGTCCTCCCAGGGCGATCTCCATCGCTTGATGCAATCACAGGCCGTTCCAAGTGCCCAGTAAACCGTAGCAATTCACTAAGTACATGGTTAAGTGGAAAATCAGATGTCCTGATTACCTTCAGTGATCACGCGTGTGGAAGGAGTGCCTCTTCAGAGAAGGGGCAGCAGCAGACAGGTGTGCTCTCCTCGGACCCAGCCTCCTCCGGACACTTGTCACTGCTCCCTCACCAGCCCCCCTGCCACCGGCCTGTCACCAGACAGACCCCAAAGGCCCCCGTCACGGCCACCCCTGCAGACTGAGAGCCACCTCCTCCAGGCTGGCCACCCTGGCTGCTCCCCTGTCAGGCTGGGGTTTGGCCCTGGTTGCACACCCTCAACTCAGGTCCTCTGAGGTCAGAGCTCAGGTCTCCGGTGTCCCCATATTTTGCTTCCGCCCCTCCCCGCAGAGGACTGGTCATCTTATTTCCTGTGCCCCAGCCCCCAGAGCAGTGCTCCTATGAGAGCAGTGCTCCTATGAGAGCAGTGCTCCTATGAGAGCAGTGCTCCTATGAGAGCAGTGCTCCTATGAGAGCAGTGCTCCTATGAGAGCAGATAGTTGTCCATTTTCTGTTTGCTTTGAATGAATGAACGTGAACGTGCTTGTCGCTCAGTCGTGTCCAGCTCTCTGCAACCCTGTGGACTGCAGCCCACCAGGCTCCTCTGTTCATGGGATTCTCCAGGCAAGAATACTGGAGTGGGTGGCCATTTCCTTCTCCAGGGGATCTTTCTGACCCAGGAATTGAACCTGGGTCGGAAAGTACTGACTGGGTCAGAAAGTAACCTGGGTCTCCCGTATTGAAAGCATACTCTTTACTGTCTGAGCCACCAGGGAAGCTGAATGAATGAAGTCACGTCAGAGGGTTCCCCCCGACAGAGGCAAATACTGCGGTCACTGTGGCCCACGAAGAGAACGCCTGTCTCACGGAGAACCGCCACGATCGCTGCTCAGAACAGTGACGCAGATGACGAGTACTGGAGTGGGATCTGGGACTTCCCTGGTGGCCCGGCGGCTGAGACTCCACGCTCCCAGTGAGGGAACCTGGATTCAATCCCTGGTCAGGGAACCAGATCCCACATGCCACAGCTAACAGCTTGCATGCTTCAACCAAAACCTGAAGCAGCCAAATAAACACATTTTTTTTAAAGTGGGGTTTGACCTCCAGAGGGACCCACGCTGCCCTCTGCTGGGGGTGGGGTCCCTAAGGGGTTCAGACGGTGGTCCTCACACAGGACGCTCACCTCGCTCTGGGCCAGCACCAGCAGGTTGGTGGGCAGCTGTGCACACACACGGCGTCAGTGACCCGCCGTGAACACGACTGCGCCAGGGCCAGAGGAGCCGTGCTGTAACTGGCCGTCTTTAACTATCCCCAGGAGTGTTGTCACAGAGAATCCGAGTGGCGAGTCCCCCCGACCCCCACCCCCACCCCAGGCTCAGTTTCTGGGGAGCTGTGTGCTCTATGCTGGAACGGCGTTTGGAGGACTTGCAGCTGGCTTTTCACATGGATACCATCAGCCCTGCAGGGAGGGACTGTCCTCAGCTGGCAGAGCTGGCTCCCACATGTAGTCCCCGGGCACTAAGTACCAATCGCACTCTCCCTTGGCCCCTTGTGACAAGAGTAAAGAGCTCCCAGGGGGCCTGGGGACCACTGCCTGCCTCCTCCCCCCTCCCCACACACACTGAGAATGTTGGTGTAAGGAGGTCTCAGGCCAGGCACACACAAAAGAAACTAGTGCTTCCCTCCTCCCTGCCCTGCCCTCGGCATGGATGGGCACCCTGGTTCCAGGAAGATCCGCTGGCTGTGGGTAGAATCAGGAGGCATAGAGGTGGAGCCTCGCCAAAGTCACCGGGGTCAGGGCTGGGAAGGTAGAAGCCTGCACCTAGGGCCCTCTTCCAACGCCACTTTCCCCACAAGGAGTTGGAGCAGCCTTCCCCGGGGAGCCCTGCGGGGCCAGAGTTGCGAGGTCCTGGGGCGCCTCATCAAGCATCTGCCCGTTTCCAGAGCTGGGAGCAGGCTCTCTTCAGAAAGGGCCCAGCCTCCCGTCCCTCCTGCGGTCCAGGTGCGGTGCCTCTCTCCGAGGTGCTGAAACACCCCCGTGACCCCAGGCCACCCTCCTGGGGCTGCTGTTGCCCTCAGACCGCAAGCTGCCTGTCTCGCCATCACTCTCGGGACACACCGGCCCCTTCACCCACACTCTTCACCCTCCTCATCTTCTTTTCATTTGTTTTTTAAATTGTGGCAAAAACCACATAACATAAAATTTACCGCTTTAGCCAGTTTTTAAGAGCACAGTTAAGCGGCATTAAGTACATTCACCATGCACCTCCAGGACTTTCTCAGCTTTCCAAACAGAAACTCTGTCCTCATTAAAGCCTCACTCCCGTCCCTCCCCAGCCCCTTCCCCCCCACCCCCCATCTATGCTCTGTCTCTGTGGATCTGATTCCCTTAGGGCCCTCCCACGAGTGGAATCACACAGTGTACTTCCTCCTGCTCGGGGCTCATTCCACTGAGCGTAATGTCCTGAAGGGTCACCCACATCACCGCCGGTGTCAGGAGTTCCTTCTTCTTAAGGCTGGATAACTTCCTTTGTATGCATGGACCACATTCCGCTTAACATTTCCTGCGAGGCTTCGGGTGTTTCCACTTTTGGCTACTGTAACAGTGCTCTGGACGTCAGTGTGCAAATCTCTCTCCAGCCCTAGCTTTTGAGTCTTGGTACATGCCTGGAAGTGGGATTTCTGTGTGGTGAGGTTTCATGCAATTTTTCGAGGCGGTCCCATGCTGCTTGCTGCTGCCCCATTTTCCATCCCCACCGGCAGCGCCAAGGCCTCTAGCCTCTCTACATCCTCACCAGCCTTGATGTCTTCCGTGTGTTGGACAGAAGCCATGCCGACGGGCACATCCTCGCGTCTTCCCCGCCTGGTATTTTCCGCCTCGCTTCATCTTGTGTTTCTGTAGCGGGAGCTGCTCAGAGACGGGCTGGATGATGGTGGAGTGAAAGTGAAAGTCGCTCAGATGTGTTCGACTCTTTGCGTCCCCATGGACGATACCATCCCTGGAATTCTCCAGGCCAGGATACTGCAGTGGGTAACCATTCCCTTCTCTGGGGGATCTTCCCAGCCCAGGGATTGAACCCAGGTCTCCTGCATTGCAGGCAGATTCTTTACCACTAGCACCCCTTGGGAAGCCCCTGTCCAACCTGTTAAAAAGTGAACGGGAAAGTCACTCAGTCGTGTCCAACTCTTTGCACCCCCATGGACGATACAGTCCCTGGAATTCTCCAGGCCAGGATACTGCAGTGGGTAGCCTTTCCCTTCTCCAGGGGATCTTCCCAGCCCAGGGATTGAACCCAGGTCTCCCGCATTGCAGACGGATTCTTTACCAGCTGAGCCGCAAGGGAAGCAAGAGTACCACTTTGAGCCAGACAGACCTGGATCCAAGTCCTCTCATCGATGCCCACCAGCTCGAGGTCTGAGCCAGCGCTCAGGGTGGAATGAGAGGCGGCCTGTGCGGGCCCAGCGAGTGTGCCAGTGTGGGGGCTCTGCTGTTGGCATCGCTCGGGGCAGGGCGGCGTGTCCTGGGAAGATGTCTAACATGGGGCGCCCACACAGGTGGCTGGGAGCCGGGAGGCCGTGGTCAGGCCACCAGAGGCCCACGGTGCTCCTGGCTCCACCAGCTGCCCCCCTCCTCTGAGCACAGACTCGGGGGCCCAGGGGCCGGTCTCTGTGTGAGCCGGGCCCTGGGGGCGGCAGGCGGGAGCCCGGGAGTCGGAGCGCATGTGGACATGGCCGCTGCCCGGGAGCGGCCTCCCTTCCCTCACCTGGCGTCCGCCCCGCCATGAGGCGATGATCTAACAGTTCCCAGCCCTGAGCTAATGGCCTCTGAAGAGCTGACGCTCGGGCGTCCCCGCTGCAGGAAGCATTCGGCACCGCTTCTGGGAACACGAGACGTTTCAGCGACTTCCTTGCTGAATATTTCATGATTTACATTAATGGCTTTCTGGTGTTTTTCATAACAAAACTGTCCACATGATGATGGGTTAAAATGTGGTTTTTCTGTCCACTCTGTCTCTGGACTCCCTTCTGAGCGCCGGACCCACTCCGACCCCAGTCTGCTTGACTCTTCTCCCTGAGAGCCCCCAAGCTCCATGCGTCCTAAACCCCAGGCTCCCCTCTTCTAGGACAGATGTCACCCACCTGTTCATGGTCCTGTGGGCCTCAGACACGGAAACAGAGGCGTGCGAGGTGACTCTGGGGGGCATGGGGGTGCGGGGGCAGCCCCATCTGCCAATTACACAGTGGCCTGAGACCTGGGGTCTGCGGCTGGAGAGCTGTGTACAGGCCCTGGTCCAGGCGTCGTCTTTGAGGCCACGACTCCGACAAGGTCACATCTTACCCGAGGGCTGCCTGGCCGTCCCCAGGAAGACATTTTTTTAAAAATTAACTAAACCCCATACTTTATCAAATTTCCTTAGTTTTCCCCTGAGGCCCTTTCCTGTCCCAGGACCCACGCAGCTGTTGGCCTGCACAGTGGCTGGGGCTCCGCTGGGCTGCAGTAGCTTCCCAGACTCCCTGGCTTCTGATGACCTCGTCTCTTGGCAGGAGGACTAGCCGGGGATCTCACAGATGACCGCTCTGCTGGGGTGGGTGCTGGGCTTGGGGGTGACCTCAGAGGTGAGGCGACCTTCTCATACCGTCAAACCAGGGGTACAGGCCGTCACCCGTCACTGCCGACGGCGACCCTGGTCTCTGGCTGAGGTTCAGTCCGTTTCCCCTCAGCCATCAGTCTTTCCCTCCCTCTGCATGTTTAATCCTCTGGAAGGAAGTCTGTGCATGGCCCACTCCTGGGGGGCTGTCCTGCCCCCGGGGTATCTGCACGGGAGGGCTGCCCCTGAGCCCCCCTTGCTGCCGTTCAGCCATTTCTCCAGGGCCGTGCGCTCGTGTGGACGCTGATTTCGTACTTTGGGACACGCGCTGCCTCACCTTCAGGACTTTCTTCTGCTTTACTGTCCCAGCTTTGCCCCCTCCCCGCCCGGATGGGGCTTTCAGGGCTGAGCTGTCCCTTTAACACAGTCCACTGGTGTGGGTGCTTTTCTCTCCCCCAGGAATTTAAAAACTATATTTGCAAAGATTTTTCAATTGTGGTAAAATTCACATAATAAAGGGCTTCCCAGGTGGTGTGAGTGGTAAAGAACCCACCTGTCAATGCAGGGGACGTAAGAGACGTGGGTTTGCTCCCTGGGTGGGGCAGAGCCCCTGGAGGAGGGCATGGCGACCCACTCCAGTATCCTTGCCTGAAGACTCCCCATGGACAGAGGAGCCTGGTGGGCTACAGTCCGTGGGATCCCAAAGAGTCAGACACGACTGAGAGCACGCGGATGCACACACAGGATCTCCCACGTTCACCACATTTTAGTGTCCGGTTCTCTGGCATCAAGCACACTCACATCATTGTGCAACCGTCGCCACGTCCATCCCCGGGATGCCATCACCTCCCCAGGCCGACCGCCCGTCCGCACTGGTCGCTGCTCGCCTCCCCTCCTCCAGCGCCGGGCCCCCACCTTCCACTCTGTCTCTGGGCGTTTGGCTCCTCAAGGGGCCTCGTTGACGTGGATCTGCAGGGTTTGTCCCGCTTTCACCGAGCCCAGCGTCCTCCCGGCTCATCCGTGCTGTCCGGCGTCAGGACTCCCTTCCTTTTAACGCAGGTGTTCTTGCCCGCACCTTCGCTGGCCGATACAGAAGCTGTCACCCCCTAGGATGGCCCCTACCCTTGGGGGAGGTGGCCGAGTCCCAGATGCAGGCAGAAGGGGCATCTGGGCCCTCTGATCCCGCAGGTGACACTTGGCTGACCTGCTCCCACACACAGCTGTCCTCAGCTCAGCACAGGTGTCACTGAGGGGGACTAGGCATTGAGATGGGGGGCCCCAAGGAGATCCTGAATCCTCACTGAGGGTGGGAGGGGAGCAGGCACAGGTGGGCAGGGCCCCCTGGCCAGGCTCCAGCTCTCGGGCTCCAGGGGCCCCCACTTCGGCCTGGGCACTGTCCTCCGCAGGTTGCAGCCCGCAGACCCCCGCCACCATGCTGCCTTCAAGCCTCAGGATCTCCAAACCCCTTCTGTCGAGTTCCACTGACCAGAGCTGCCGAGCGACCCCCAGAGGTGCCCTGCAGATACATCTCCGGCAGGATTTGAACAAAACAGAATCCATTTCATTTCAGGAATGAATGGCCTCTACCCAAGGGGTCTCCCTGCAGGGGCTCACCCTCCCAGAGCTGCCCTGGGTCTCTCGCAGCCTCCAGACTGAGTCCTCAGAGACCCCACCCCGGCCATGGACTCCTGGGGAGAAACAGAGGCTCGGAGGTCTAGCCCGAGGGCAGCTGAGAAGGGTCAGCTCTCTGTGGTCACAGGGGCTTGATTCCCCTGCATATTCGAGGGCGACCCTCCAGAGGTGCCCCCTCCGCACAGGGCTCACTGGTCACCGAGGCACCTGGACAGGAGGTGGCACAGCCAGGCCCTCCCAGGTAATGCCTGTCTCTACCCACACCTGTCCACCCAGCCACCTGTCGTGGGGGTGGGGGCGGGGGCAGGGTCCCACGAGAAGAAGGACGCCCTTGCACTTTGTCAAGGGCAGAACATTTCACGAGGGAAAAACAAAATCAAGAGCAGGCCCAGGGCTCAAGCCCCGGCTCTTCTGCAGCAGAGCATTTGGGGTGACCTGGCACCCCGGCCGAGTGGGGCTTGACATGAGGCCCTCCCTGCATGGGGGTCCCTCTGGAATGTGGGGTGTGAGAAGGGAGCAAGTCTGCTCAGGACTAGGGCCCCCCACGTCCAGGAGAGGGGAGCGAGCTGGAAGCTCAGGGGTGAGGGCAGAGTGCCGCGACCTCGGTCCCATTGGTCCCACCACTCAAGCAGTCACAGTCCTGCCCCCGACAAGGGCCAGGCCCACTGAGAGGCAGGGTGCAGAGAGGGGTGGCTCTTTACAATTAATTGGCTCCCCTCTTACCCCACTTGCCACCCCCTTCCCCCAGCAAGACCAGAACTTCCAGGGAGCAGGCAGGATTCTGACCGGCATCCCCTCCATCGGAGGCCTCTGCTGTGGGGGCCGCCCCCGCCCCTCGGGACTGTCACAGAGGAGCCCGTGGCCTCCCCGTCTTCTCTCCCCTCCCCCAGCCTGGCATCACTGGCCTCTGGCCGGCCGCAGAAGGCACATGGGCTGCATTCAGAGCGGCCTGTGAGGAGGAGGTGGTGGGAACGCAGAGTTCCCTTGGTGCCCCGCCAGGCTGCCCGGCCGCCCTCCCTCCCTTCCCCTAGGAGGGCACTTCCAGCAGCTGCTGCTGGGCATTCGGGCACCGCCCACCTCCAGACACATTCAGTGCCTGCAGTCCAGGCCCTGAGCATGCCCAGTCGGCCAGCAAGCCCAAGAGGTGATGGAGGTGGGTGCCCCCGCCCTAGATGGTGGGGCGCCAAGAGCCCATCAAGCCACCCGGGCTGTACTGGGCAGTGTTCCAGTCACCTCTCCTTTCTCCGGGTCTGGCCAGACTTGGAGCTCAGTCCTGACCCGGTTTGGCGCTGGTTGTCTCTTCTGCACGTCACAGGTTCTCATGGGGACCCTAGATATTCGACTGTCCAGTGCTGGGCACCCACACGTAGCCACCCCCAGGCTGTGCTGGGCAAGCCTCTCGGGGCTGTTCCGGGCAGGTCCTCTGGCAGCTGCAGGTGGCACAGCCGCATTCAGGGGTCTCCCACCCCTCACGGCGCTGCCCCCCATCTTCTTGCTCCCACCCTCCCCCACCCCCTGCATCCTCCTGCAGGCTTGCTCCTCCCCCGGCCCTGGCTCCTGCTGGACACAGGGCCTTTTCCACAGCGCCTCCTCTGCGAAGCCTCCTCGGACTACTCCTCCAGGATCACCTGGCCAAGGTGGACCTGGATGGGGGGGGTCCTTCCAGGGCCTGGAGGGCAGGGCTCCCTCCCAGAGGCTCGCCCCTACTCCACTCACCAGGATCCCCTTCCGGGACAGGTGGGTGTGGGGTATGTTTGCCTGGGGCCACCAGACCCTGGTTGGCAGAATGAGGACTTGATCCAAGCCTTACTAGGGCCCTGACTGTGGAGTCAGTCGGCCTGACCTACATAGGGTGGACTCAGGGGCCAGAGATTGAAGAGCCCCTGGCTGGAGCCAGCCCAGGGGCCAGAGAGGTGAGGGGCCACCAGGCCTTGGTCATTCCTGGATGGACTGGCAGGCTGGCAGGCCGGGGGTGGGGGTACGGCACGGAAGGGCCAGGTGTTGGGGAGAGCGGCCGTGTCTGTATCAGCATACGAGCTCCGGACATGGCCACGAAGTTAGGGTTACGGTTGGAGTTAAGGTTCTCGTCACTGTCTCCCCATGAGCCCACGTGCCCATTCCCACGCTGGCCATTGGTGGGCCACCTGTCAATGTCCCCAGAGTCGCTTGAACACTCTCTTTAAGCCTGGGAGATCCCTGGACTCCCCTCCAAGGCCCCAGCCCAGGTGCCACCCCTCACAGACACCCCCTGAGCTGGATCTGTACTCCACCCAAGAGCAGACAACCCTGGGGACCCCCAGGAAGTGTCCCTGCCATTGTGCGGTCATCAGAGCCTCACGGGTGACCATCCCCTGGGGAGCAAACGGGTCTGGGGGTGAAGGGTGGACATGCAGGGTGGGGGGTGTGGTGGGCGGGGTGGGGCACATAGCTGGGGGCCAAGGGACTGCCACCTCCTACAGCTTTCCAGGGAGACGGCCCTCCCAGCTCTGGGTGGGTCCACCGCAGAGGCTGGAGAAACAAACTTGCCAGCGAGAAAGCGCCCCCACCAGTGACCACAGCCTGTCCCCTCTCACCCATACCCTCCACCATGGCAGGAGGACAGCCCTCCCAGGAAGGGGGACCTGCTGGAGCTGGCCCCCTGCTCCCGAGAGGACCCCACGCTGCCTGTCCCCACTCTAGGGGCCAGGGTGCCCACTGCAGCTGACCCTCAGCCTGTCCTCCACCTCGCGCCCACGTGGCCTCTGTGGTCTCTAGGGCCCCAAATGCTTGCTGGCAACTGTCTGGCGCCAAGGCCTCTCCCAGAGCCCCCGAGACCCCCCCAGCCCCCGTCAGCTCCCAGGAGCCCCCAGCATGGGCCAAAAGGGCCCTCCTGTCCAAGCGGGCAGGTGACACCAGAGTAGCGGTTCCTAATCAAAAGGTACAGAACTGAGGACTGCGGAGCAATTACCCAAACCGAGCGGATTTTGAGGAACAAATACCCCTTAGTGCCACTTCTTCCGAGTACACGTGGCCACAACGCAGGGACGGAAGGCAGCCGGACCATGGGCACGGGAACCCGCGGCAGAGGCAGACGATGGCTCGCCGCCTGATTTACCGGTGACGGCGCTCTGCAGTCCTTCAGATTACTAAGAATATTTAATAAAGAATCAAGATGGTTTATCTGTAATGCAAAGAGAATCACATTGCCTATATTTTTATTACTGAAAAATTGGAAGCAGGAAGAAATCATGATCTAAGCTACTGTATAAATGACAAAAACACCCATTCTGGTTATGCGCCTCGCTCCACGGTCTCCCACTGCCCTATAAACATAATCTATTCGCTCGCCTCTTTCGCCTGATTCCGGAGACTGCTCCGCGTTGGAGAGTTTAATATCACCCCGCTCTCAACAGCACAGGAAAGTGATTAAATAAGAAATAAATTTGGCTGTCGTTGCATTTAAAATCAAATCAAGGATCATTTGTTACCCCAAATGAACCAGTTCTCCTTTCGTGCCCATAAGTAGGCTGCTGTTTGCCGAACCATTTAGAAATGTATATACAGTCGGCTCGGCACATAATGGCTTGTACTATAATATAATCTTTATGGGGCTGCCTCGCTGCACTGCTGGGAGAACCCATAACAGCACATGGCTTTTTTAATTTAAAGTTATAGGTATGAGACTGCGCGGGCTGCTCTCAGATCCATCTGAGTCTCGTTGGCGGAGGCCCACGGCGACATGCAGGGGCTGCAGCCCCGGGACCCCCCTCTCTGCCCTCACCACCTGCCCCGGGAGGGACGAGGGGTCAAAGCAGGTCCTGAGTATGCACAGCCCAACTGAACCCACCCTGGTGGGCAGGAGGGGCCTGGATACTCAGGGAAGCGGGGCCTGGATGGCCCACACCCAAGAGGCTTTCTCAGACTGAGTGATGCCTCTGGCTCTGGCGCCCACCCCTGGCTGAGAAGCAGGGGGCGCTGGGGGCTGCAGGACCCAGATGGAGCTGGAGCTGGGAACTCGGGCCCCACAGTGACCTGTCCTGAGCAGGCAGGGCACCGGGGGCAGCTTTTAGAACAGCTTCCAACAACAACACCCCCAAAAAATGGTTCAATGGGGCCTAGTATTTAAAGGGGCCACGTTTCAGGAAATGCTGGAACCCCCGACGCTGGCAGGTGAGAACCGCTTAAGGGCCGCTGCAATGATGCTCCCCTGGGGAGGGCGCACCCTCCCTCCCAGGCCCTGTGTCCAAAGGCCTGGCCAGAGCAGGCCTGTCACCCGGACCAGACCACCACCCCGGGCTGCCCTCTTGGTCAGCCTGTGGCTGACCCCGAATTCGAGGCCGCCTCAAGCACAGGTGTCAGGGTCTGAGATGCCACCACGTCTGTGGCATCTTCTGCATTCGTGCTGCCCTGAGAGGCTCGTTCATGCCCCTTCTCCTGCCAGCTCAGCCCCCTCCGAGGGAACGCGGGGCACAGGGGCACGGAGCCTGCAGGGGGAATGCCGGGCACCGTCAAGGGGGCGGGCTGGGGAAAGTTCCACGTGGCCCCCACCTTGGCCCCCAGGGCCCTGGAGCTGGGCTGGGAGCAGCGTCCCTGCCCTGGAAGATGAGAGCAGCAGGCAGAGGTGGGTGAGGACCCCCTGGCGGGGAACTGAGGCCCCGAGACAGGCAGAAGAGCTGGCTTCGGGATCAGACCAGCCTGGAGCAGCGGTTGATCTTGCCTGCTGTGACCTTGACCCCCACATGGCACCTTGACCTGGCTCCCAAGTCCTGCCCTGGAAATAGGGACCTGGGAGGGAGAATTCCAAGGGCTCCCGCTGAGCACCAGGGCGTCAGCTGGGGAGGTCCCAGGGCCAGAAGCCGGGCAGGGATCTCCAGGGTCCCAGCGGCCAGGGCTTTCAGACTCCGGGCCAGCAGGCTGCCTACAGGACCTCGGTAGGGGCCCCAGCCCACCTCTGACCTCCAACCCAGCTCCAAACAGCCCTGACTTCTGACCCCTCCCCAGACTGAGTCCCACATCTCCCTGGACGCTCCCCTGTGTCTGCCAGCTGCTGGACACGAGGTGGCAGGGGAGTCTGGGCCACCCCCCTACCCCTGTCCCTCTTGGGGTGCCGGGCGGAGCCCTGTGCTGGGTTGGTCCGGATAGTGTCCACGGCCATCTGCCAAGTGCAGGGAGGTTAATTCCGCCACCTTGTTAATGGCTCATGTGCTATAATGTTCAGCATAAACTTAAAAATTAATTGCCTCACCTTGTGAAGCAGTTTTAACTGCTCCTAAAAGGAAATATGGTTAATAACCATCATTTTAAAGTCAATTCTTGTTAAAAAATGCTGTTGGACCAAATTTCTTTTGTTAGCTCATTATTTCACATCTTCTCCTCCCTCGCAAAAAAAAAAAAAAAAAATCTCTTTATGTGTGTTTTGGCCTAATTTTTTAAATGCTCAGAGGAAAACGGCCGTGCTGGGCCTGGGGCTGGACCAGCAGGTGCGGCACGCGCCATGGGCTCAGACACCTGCTGACCTTGGCTCCGGTGAAGCGTGGTGGGGTCTGGGGGACTGGTGTCAGCCCTCAGGGACCCCCCATTCCAGGGCCCCTAGGAGTCTGGAGTGATGTTGGGGTGTGACCTCCTAGGTCATGGGGCTAGTAACCCTAACCTCTGTCTTGGCACCCAAGTGGGGTCACCTGACTCCCCAAGATCTGAAAGCCAGGTTCAGCTCCTCACTGCCACCTACACAAATAAACGGGCACACCCTCTCCTGGTTGGCAGTGGGGGGAACTGTCCTGTGTTGCACACACAGGAGGCGTGGGCCCCAGTGGACCCTGTGGGGTGGCTCCCCAGGGATCTGGCTCACAAACCCGGGGCCCTGGGAAGCAGGCGCCCAGACACACTCACGGAGGAACTGCGGGGGCAGGAGAGGTGGCCCTGGGCCCCCAGGGCCTGGCCAGCGACTGGAAATGCCACAGGGCCACTGGGGGACACACCGCTGGCTCCTCCCACCACTGGGCAGAAGTCCCTCTGTCCCCCCCCCCCCCAGGAGGTGGGAGGGGGTGAAGATCGTCACCCCTCTTCTGATGGTGGAGAAACTGAGACCCAGGTGGGGCTCCTAACGGAAGAGCCAAGACTAACAAGCCCAAGCCCCTCATCTGCACCCCCTGCAGCGCCTCGCCCAGCCCCGAGAGCCGCCCTTCCGTCACTCTGACCCGCTCCCACGGTCGGGGCACGCCCAGAGACATGCACAGTCTCTCGTTGATCCCTGAGCCCCTGAAGTACCCCCAACCCCTTGCTCTGCCCATCAGCCCCCCAAGGCCACCTCAGAACCAAGGTCAAGGTCCCTCCTCGGGTGCAGGTTGGGGGGTGCGAGCTGCCCCAGGCCCCTGCCTGAAGCAGGTGATTTTTGTCGCCCAGAGAACAACAAATCGCTCTCAGACATAATCGGGATGAACAGTCACTTAATTGTGAGGCCGTGGGATGGTGCGATGATTAATTTTAAATCGTGTGATTTCGTCCTGAAGTCTGAGCCCGAGAGCTGCCGAGGGACCCCTGGGGGCCTAGGAGCCGCTCAGAAACTGGGGGCCCCCTCTTGCCAGCCAAGGGCCTAGGGAGACCAGTCAGCAAGGCTGAGTGGAGTCTGGGCTGCAGCAGGGTGAGCGCGGCCCAGTCTCTGAGCCCCGAGAGCCCGGGGTCTGACTAGGACTGAGACCCAGCCAGGCCCTCTGGCCCGTGGGGGCTGCACTCTCCCTGAAAGGATGTGGAAGGGCCTTCGCCCGGGGGGCTCAGCCCAGGCTCCGGATGGGAAGGGTCCTGGGGCAGTGGTCCCTCCTCTGGCAGAGTGGGTGCTGGCATTAGCATCTGCCTGGGCACAGAGACACCCCAGAGAACCCCAGGAGCTTGTGATCCTGGCTGACCACCAGGGGCCGGTGGAGGGGACCCGAGGGCCAGCCAGGGGTGGGGGCGGGACTGGGGCCCTGGCACAGGGCGGACCTCAAGAGGCAGCCTGTCTCCAAGCCTTGGGGATACCTGCTTCCTGCTAGGGCTCCTCAACTCTTCCCAAACTCGCCTTGTCCCCCAGCGTTCCGGAATGCCTCCTGAGGTATCTCCCAGCGGCGGGCAGGGTGGGGTGTCCCGGACTGCTCCCGAGACTGCAGCAGAGGCCACGGGGTGGGGGGCCCAGGGTAGGAGACACGGGAGGGCTGGAGCCCTGCTGTGAGACTGCCCGGCCCGGAGTGCACCAGGAGACCGCCCTCCCCTGCCAGCCTCCCTGGGAGCCCGGTGGGCGGGAGCCCGGTGCCAGGCCGGGCAGCTTGCGTGAGCCGACTGCGAGCCAAGCTGGCGGCTGGCAGCGCTTGGCAGGCGGCACGGCGGAGCGGGAAGGGATGTTTGCAGACTGCAGGCGACAGTTTCGCAGCTGAAACCTTGCTGGTTAAACACAGGAAGGGAGCAGTGCCCACGGCAGCTCCCCACAGGCAGAGCCGAGTGTGGGGCCCTCCCGGCCCTCCTGGGCATCCGTGTGGGCACCCGGGGGAGACCTGGGGGTCTGAGTCTCCATGTTGGGGTACCCCTGGGTGGGCTGCCAGACAGGGGATGGTGGAATCAGAGCAGACCCTCCAGCTCCCAGGACCTGCCGTCACCACTCCCCACCGAGGATCCCATCACACCGCATGGTGGGTGGGTGAGTGCCCGTGGTGCCCCCGCAGGGAGAGGGCCTCGGGGCTTCAGTCTCCCCAAATGTTCGAGCCTGTGTGTCTATATGTGTGTGTGTCCAGCCGTGGAGTGGCCCCAGACTGCCTGGGATTCTAGGAGCCCATCTGAGCACCAACCTCGTCAGTGTAGGAGGGACAGGGCACCCCAGGAAGCTCCCTGGGCAGCCCCGAGTCTGGAGCGCTCTGGTCTGGGGTGGGGGTGGCATGGAGCAGAGGAGGAGGGGGAGAAAGACAGAAAGGGGGGACTGGGCTCCACCCTGGCCACCCTTTCCTTCTCAGCTTCCCAACCTGCAGCTGGGTCAGCACTGTCCCCATTCTCGAAGGACAGTCTACAGGGTCTCAGACCCTTTAAGGACTGTGTGCCCCCCACTCCCCGCCTCCTTTCCCACCCCCTGCCCCAGATCCCCTAGACCTACAGGAGACCGGAACCCACATAGCTCAGGGACCCAGGGACGTGTTAGCTCAGGAGAGAGTGTGGGGTCCCTGGGCGGGTTGTGTGGGGACCCTGCGGGATGAGAGAGCCCTGGGGTGGGGCTCCAGGAGTGTGTGGGCGCCCCCACAAACAAAGCAGGTGCTTGCCCATCCCTGGCACAGCAAGGGCTCAAGAAACAACTGCGGTCATCGTTAGCTGTCACTATCTTTCATTAAAGAAAACAGAAATCAGCCACAAGGAGCTGCTGTGCAGGGTAAGTAACGCTGCCACGTACACATCGGCCCTGGCCTGGCGGGGGGCGGCGGGGTTGAGTGGTGTCCAAGGAGCCCAGCCCCGGGGCCTCCTCTGAGGGGGATGGGCTGCGCTCCCTCCCCCGGAGGTCAGGCCGTCAGGGACGGCCACACGCTGACCCCTGCCCCTCTCCTTGTCCTTCCAGTTCTGGGGTGCCCGCTGTGTTCTGGGGACCTCTCTGGGGTGTGCACCTCTAGCTGGATGCAGGGCCCTTCCCCTTCCCCTTGCGCTTTCCCAGGGGGCAGGGGGCTGGCTCCTTCCAGCCTCTCTTCGGCCCCTCCCCTCATCTTCCTCGTGGCTTTGCAGGTCCCGCACACCCCAGAAAAGCGGGCAGGGTGACTTCTGCTATCGCCACAGGAACCAGACATCCCACCTTCACAAACGAGGAGACGAGGCTGCGAAGGACTAGGCCGTGGCCATGGTGGGCAGGGCACCCCTGGAACAGTGCGGGGGCCCCATCCGGAGCTGGACGCTCAAGGATGGTGGGAAGACAGGGACCCAAAGCACAGGTCCATACAGACCTGTGAGAGAGCCGTCAGGAAGAAGAGACGCTCCAGAGGCCCTGAGGCAGAGATGGAGGGGAGGCAGGGAGGCCAGAGCACAGAGAGAGACCCCAGAGCCATACAGAGCCCGGGTTCCAGGGAAGGAGGAGCCTACAAGGGCGGGGGCTTGCCAGATACAATACAGAAGATCCAGCTGAATCTGAATTTCAAACAATGATATGTCCCCAGACTGCGTGGGAAGTCCTTGAACTAAAAAGTTACTCCTTGTGATTGTGAAGTTTGGTCTGAAGAAGGATGGGTGTCCCTGGTGGCTCAGACGGTAAAGAATCCACCTGCAATGCGGGAGACCTGGGTCCGATCCCTGGGTTGGGAAGATCCCCTGGAGGAGGAAATAGGGACCCTCGCCAGTCTCCCTGGAGTGGAGAATGCCATGGACAGAGGAGTCTGGCGAGCTACAGTCCGTGGGGTTGCAGAGTCGGACACGAGTGAGCGACTGTCTTCACTTTCACTGTGGATCTTCAGTTGATGAATCTGGCTGCCTGGCCAGCGGTGCCCACCTGGCTGAGGGCAGGCCCCCAGCCCACATCCCGCCCCCGCTTAGGGGTCCTGAACCTAACTCTGGGGACAGAGGCCGGGTTCCAGGTGTCTCTCAGCAGACCTAGTGGGCCGGCTGCGATTCCAGGTAGGTTCCCACGACCCCAGCGTCCCGCCCAGGCTCCGGGCCGCGTGCAGACGCCCTCCCTGCCAGGCCCCCACAGAGGCCTCTCCGCTCCCCCTGAAGCTTTTAGGGCCAACGGATTGATTATTAATAGCACGGCTGCCGGTTACAGGAACTGCCGCGACGGGCAGGCGTTCACCTGCTTGAGGTCGGGGAGCGGGTTTCCTCCGCCTGGAGGCTCGGGGCCTCTCCGGAAGGACAAAGTGACCAGATTTACTGTGACCATAAGAACTCATCAGGCACTTAGCAGCTTCCAGCCCTGGTCTGAGGAGACCTGGGGGGGCAGTGCTCCCGGAATTGCCCCTTCCCAGGGGCCCTCCCTCTTGCACTGGGGGAGATAGGATGGTGGGAGAGGAGGAGGGCAGGGCTTGGGGGTGAGCTGTTCCCCCCACCGCCCTTGCTCAGCAAAGCTTGGCTCACCAGACTCCGTGTCCACCCGGCCACCTCCGGCAGGACCCCTCCCAGACCCCTGTGTGCCCCTCCCCTCGCCCCACAACCCCCACCCTGGCAGAGAGTCCTGGAACAAGTCCCTTCCCCTCTCTGAGCCTCCAGCTTCTGGAGGATTCCATGAGAGACCCCCAGGCCAGCCTGAGGGTGGCACCCAGCCCTCATCGGCCTCCAGCAAGGGAACTGTGGTCAGCTCCGGAGCAAGGCCAGGGGGACAGGGTTTCAGAAACTGAGGTCCGTGCGTGGTGGGGGTGCCTGGGGGGCTGGTACGGGAAAGCCCTGCCTCACTTCCCCGGGCACACTCATGAGCCACCCTCGCAATCAAGGCGAGAAGAGATTGGACGAGGAGCCGCTGGACCTCGATACTCAGAGAAGAACCAGTGGGCCTTCCATTTCCATACAATAACTGTCTTATTCAATCTAGATTTAATGTGCTTTTGGAATCCTTAATTTAAAGTGTTACTGCACCACCATCTGCTCCACTCTGCGGACGAACGCAGGGAGCATATGACTCAGAGCCGCGTCGGGAACCAACGTGCGGGACTGACGTACAGCTGTCTCCCCTGGGGCGGCCTCTCCTCCTGCCCAGGGCTGGAGGTGGCCCAGGCCCAGAGCCGCAGAGGGGCCTGGTGAGGAGGAGGGGCGGAGGGACGGAGGGGTGTCGCAGGCCGGGCACTCAAGGCCGCAGGAGTGTCCGCGCCTCACTGGGGCTGAGGCTCCGGGCCCGTCTGTGGCTCAGACTCTGCCTCTGCTCTCCCGGATGCTCTGGGACACCTCAGCAGGAAGCCCTTCCTGACCCCTGACCACTGCCCAAAGCACCCACCGACCCTGCCTCCCTTCCTTCTTCCCCCCTCCCTCCCTCCCACGTGGCCAGGTGTCCCTCGTCCTTGTTATGGGTGCCTGTAAGCCCTGGACTCGGAGCCCTGGGTCGGGTCTTTGCTTCTCCTTGGTGGTTTAGACCTCTCTGTAAGGGGACAAGACACTCACCTCCCCGGTGGTTGAGGGGCTTGAGAGGATGGGAGCCCGTCCTCTCACAATCTGGGGGGCTAGGCTTCACAGGGACACATGGACTGGGGCTGAGGCTCTTCCCTTCCCTGCTGCCTTGCCTGTCCCCCAGGTTTCTAGAAGCTTCCTTTGGTCTGGAAGCGAGTCAGGCAGACCCTTCAGGGACCAGAGCGCTCCCCGGGCCAGATCCAATCTGCAGCACCCGCCTCTTCAGTCCTTTGTTTTGACCTTGAAGCTCTGGCAGGGGCAGACCTCCCATCAGACAAGAGCTCAATTACTGCAGAAGCGCATCTCGCCTCCACCGGGGTACCCACTTGGGAGGCAGAGTAACCTGCTGCACCCCCTGCTCACAGCACACAGATTCCGGGGTGGTGGGACTCCCACCCACAACGGGAGGTGTCCTGCCTGAGAACTGGGCCCCTCTGCATCAAGCCCCTGTTCTGGGGTGCACTGGGTGGAGGGTGATGGCCCAGGCCGCCCTGACTCGGCTTCCCACTCAGCTCCATCACTCACTGGACATGAGGGTTTGGGGTTGTTTTTTTCACTATGGTGTAATACATAAAACATAAAATATGCCATTCCGATCACTGTAAAGCGAACAATTCAGTGGCACTAAGTACATTCCTCATGATGCTGTGCAATTAACACCACTGTCGTTTCATAACTAGTCCCCCCAGCCCGAGACCCTCTACCCATCACTCTCCACCTTCCTTCGCTCCCCTGGCCCCTAGCAACCACCCGCCTGCTTTGGCCTGTTCCGGACATTTCATATAAATGGAAGTGAACAATATGGTGTCTGGCTTCCTTTGCTCAGCATCGTGTTTTCAAGGTTCGTCCGTGGGGCAGCCTGAGGCAGCCCTTCATCCTTCTTCTGGATTGAACATTCCTCGTGCGGGTGGGCCCCATCTTGCTGTCCTTTATCTATTGATGGGAATGGGGGTTGTTCCTGCTTTTGGTCACTGCGCACCTGCTGCAGAGGACACTGGTGTGCAATGTTGTTTAAACGTCTGTCTTCAGGTCTTTGGGGTGCAAGCCTCTGAGTGGATGGCGATTCTGCGTTCAGTTTTTTGAGAAACTGCCAGACTGTTTTCCAATGAGGCTGCACCACTTCAGCGTCATGGGCCATGAGATTTGAGCCAGGCCCTGGCAGCCTTCGACTTCCCCGTGCATTTCATGGGAACCATCGCCTCTCTCTCTAGGGCGTGTGAGGAAGGGAGAGGAAGGGAGGTGTGTCCACCACCTGGAAGGCCTTCCGCACATGGCCCTGATGCGGAGGCCACAGACCCTGTGCGCCAGCAGCGTGCAAGCCTCTCCTTGGACCTGCCAGCCTGGTGCCCCCCTTGGCCAACGGAACCATGAGCATCAGAGCTCCTTTTCGGGGGTGACGGCGATGCATCAGTCACTGCGCTTGGTGCACAGAGTAGATGCTCTAGAAACACTGAGTGCAGGGGTGATCTCTGGTTTCCATGACACCCCAGCAAGACAGAAACTATTATCTCTACTTCACAAAATCTAACCCAGGTGACTTCAAAAGTCCCCCAACCAGAGGATGGAGCTGGGACTCTGTTACAGGCCCACCTGACTCTTGAGTGCAGGGCTGGAGTGCTCCAGTCTGCAGGTGGCTCACTGCGTGAGGGTGTCCAGCCAGGAGGACGGAAGGGGTAAATCCCCAGTCCCCATTCTGTCCCCTCGCCGGGCACCCTGAGTTCAGCTGCGAGTTCTAGCGGAGGACCGAACAGGTCCTGGGGCACCACCCCGCTCCAGTCCTGCTGGGGGGGCGCGGCTCCCACATTGGTGACATGACACAGCTTGTTTCTGATGCAGGAGTAGGTGGCGACCAGACCCAGGCCCGCCTTCCGGGTCAGGGCCCCCAGAGCGGTCCAGACACATAGTAGCCCAGCCTCTGCACGAGGAATCTCGGGGGAAGGGCGGCACAGAGCGGCCTCTCAGAGGGAGGGAAGCAGTGGTGCAGGCCTGCCCCACCCACCTCGCCCCTTCCGGCCCGCCCGCCCTGGTTTGCCCCGCCCCATCCCCGCCCACACCAGGCCTTCCCGTCCCGCCCACACCGGGTCTGCCCCGCCCACACCGGGTCTGCCCCGCCCCGCCCGCGCGGAGCAAGCTGGCATTTCCTCGGAAAGTGGCCTGTGCGGAGGTGGACGGCAGCCTGGTCCTCACGGTAATTGACTGCTCTCTAATCAAATTGATTTCCATTCCAAGGCAGCCTGCGGCCCCTCCGTTCCAGGAACAGTATTTTGAGCACAGATGTATAATCAAACGGCAGAAGCAGAGGGCACCCCGGGCCTCGCTGCCAATCGAATAAAAGCTAAATGGCCCGAGCTTTTAGGTCTAATCACTTCTGTGTTCCCGCTTGGGGTGGGTCTGCCGCAAAGCCGGCTGGATCACGCGTCCGGCTTATCTGAATTTCAGCACCACCGGTCGGGCGGGTTGGAGTGATCCGCTTTTTCTCGCAGGCGGGCCGCCTTACAGAGGCCCAGTCCTCGCTCTGCGCTGCCAGCTGCCGGGCGCTCGCTTCCACACCGATGGCCAGCTTCCCCGCCGCTTCTCCGTCTCAGAGGCGCCTCCTAGAGAGGCCCTACACCAGGGTAGATGTGGAGCCTGGAGCCCCCTCCCCACAACCTGGGGAAGGAGGCCAGGGGGCTGAGAGCTTCCTGCAGGAGCCCTGGATGGGGCGGGTGGGGGTCCTGATGCCCAGTGACTGCCCAGGGCCTGGGTGGACATGGACCCCCAGCACAGAGCTCTGCTCACCTCTGCAGCCCCGGGACCCCTGCAGCCAGTCTCTGAGCCCAGAGGGAGCCTTATCAGCAATGCCCCAGGGGCGGGGCGGGGGGGTGTCTGGCTTCACCTTCCACCTCCTGCCTCCCACCCATCCTCTTCCTCACCTTGTGCCTTCAAGGGTCTGATTTCACCCCCACTTGGGTGGCAAGCCCATCCAAGGCCCAGAGCCCCACCCCCACACAAGATTAGAGTCTGCTTTGGCCTGGAGGCGCCCCTCCCGCCCAGCTCCCCATCCCATGCTCCTCAGCAGGGATGGGTGCTCTTGAGTTAGGGACCTCCTGGAAGTGATGGGGCCCTGGGGGCAGGGTGGCGGGGATCTTGGGCTCCTGTCCTTCCCCACCCCGCCAGAGGGAGCCTCAGGGTCCACGGTTCTGTAACGGAGGTTGTGTTGCCTCCAAACACCCCTGCCCACCACACTTCCTCCATCATGACCCTTGGCCAAGGCCCCAGGCGCCTTCCCTGGGGCTTCCGCTCCAATCCCGGAAGGCCAAGGACCCCCTTTGCGGTTGGGGTGAGATTCGGGCCATGCATGCCTCTGACTGATTGGAGAGATGGATGGATAGATGGGGGCACCTGGTGGTGGGAGGAGCCGGACCACCCTCTGTGAGTCCTGGCTGAGCCCATCCAAACTTCGAGCCCTGAAACACTCCCTCTACTCGGCCAGGGGGGCTGCCCCAGTGGCAGGGGCAGGGAGGCCAGCACCAGGCAGGGGTCTGGTTCATACCCTGCCAGCTGAGCCCAGGTGACTTCCTAAATTTCTCTGTGCCTCAGTTTCCCCATCTGAAAAATGGGGCTGTAGTTGGATCATCTCCCAGGACCGTGGTGGGACTCCTGTGAGGCCCTGGGTGGACACTGGCTGGCAGAGGTCAGCTGGGGTCAGTGAGGCATGCTGGACAGACAGCTCAGGAAGGCGACCCAGACTGCAGGTCCTCTGGGGGTCAAGAGCCCCACTCCTGCACTGTCCCCAGGGAGGCTGCCTGGCAACTCCTGCCCAGAGGCTGACTTGAGCACCTGCCACTGGGGTGACCTCCCACCCCCACCCCAAGAGCAGCCTCCCAGCTGGGCACATGAACTCTGCCCCTGCCCCTGCTCTGGGGAAGGGCTGCCAGGGGTCTGAGTGGGGTGAGGGCCACAGAGCTGGATGCCCCTAGTTGGGGGAGCAGGGCTTCCAGCAGGCATGGCCTGTTTGGGGCACTGGTGCGGGGCACTCCAGAACTTTCTGGGTCAGGAGAGCTGCCTCCTGGCACCCCAGCTGCCCTTCTTGTGGGGCCCAGTGTGGTCTGGAAACTGCCTACCCTCGGGAAGCCAGAGGGGCAGACGTGGCCCCTCCCCAGGGCCGCTCTGTCCTTACCTGATGGCACTGGGACAGAGCGACCACCTGGGGGGTCCCCTCATGGAGCGGGGGGGGGGGGGGGATGAGGCCCAGGGCAGGCAGGCTCTGCCCCAGACCCTCATCAAGGCCTCCCTCTCAACGCCCCCACTCCTGACTCCTCCCTCCCCTCCCCAAGAATCAGCCCGCTTTTCCTGGAAATCAGGGCCTCTCTGCCCTCCCTGAGAGGCAATGTGCCATCCGCCTCCCAGCTCCCAGTCTGTCTGGGGCTGTTAGTCAATTAGGGTCCCGGGAGGCTGGGAAGCTTATCCGCTGGGCGAGGCCTGCGTCCCGAGGGCGGGGTGGGCGTCCGGAGCCAGCGCCCACGGCCGCTCCCCCGCCCTGTTCTCACTCCTCTTGGTGCGCCCCAATCTCAAACTTGCAGGGGGGCCCGCCTCTGCAAGAGGCCCTGGGGCTGGCGGGGCGGGGACCTCCGATCAAGAAGAGCCTACCCACCCTGGCCCACCCAGAACAGCCTCCTTCAGCCTCCGCTGTCCCTGAGCCCCTCCCCCAGGCCGAGCTCTGAAGGACAGACAGACCAGGGTGGAGGTCCCTCCAGCTCTGGCCTTGTGGGGCCATCTGGAGTGAAGGTCATCCCCACCCCGACCCCAGACTCCTCAGGCCCCCTCCCAGCCCCAGCTCTGAGGCTGGCTACAGACACCCCAGGGAAGCCCCAGGGGAGATGGTCCTGTGGCCCCCCCGTCACAGCAGGAGTCCTGTCTGCACCATGTCCCCAGACCCACCTTCCGCTTGTCCCCCAGCCCCGTGTGCCCGACCTGTGTGGCACAAAAGGTCTTGGAGCTGGGTGCCCCCGGGCAGCGTCCCTCCTGCCCTCCCTGCCCTCCCGTCCTGACCTGGGTGCTAACCCTCTCCCATCCGCCCGCCCCGCTCTCCTTCCCTTTACAGGCGAAGACCCCCAGCGGTCCCTTGACAGCCATCTGCGTCCACTTCCCAGTGGACCCTCCGGCCAGATGGAATGGACCCAACACAGAACCACAACTGACCACCCAGGCCTCCTCGGCCACAGCAGACAGGCCTGGACACCCTCCCACACCGCTGGGATGCCTTGAGGGAGCGGTGATGCCCATTCAGGGCCAGGAAGGACACACCGGCAGTGTCCACCCAGATTGGGAGCGTGCTGGTCACCCCTGTGCAGGGTGCCCCTCCCTCACGGCTTAGCCCCCCCACCCCCACCCCCGGGCTCCGACCCTTTGTTCCGGAGGACAAAGGACTCCTGGCCGAGTTCCGGGTCCTGCTGACGCTGCACCCACTTCCAGGACAGGACAAAGGGGTGGGATGCAAAGGTTCTGATGCCTCAGCCAGTTTCTGTGGAGGCTGCAAGGGCAGGGAGGCCGGTTGAAGGACGGAGGCTGGGGAAGACAGAGCTCGGCCGGCAGGTGCTGGATCCCGTCCTTCGGGGAACCTGGAGGCTCACCCGGGGCAGGGGCTGGGCTGGCGGCTCGAACCAGAACATGGCAGAACTCCTGGGTTCAGAGCAGAGTCCTTTCTCACAGTACCACCCCCAGCCCTGGTCTGAGCTGTCCCTGCCACCAGGGGCACGGGGCTGCCCGAGTGGGGGCCTTCGAGGGGTGCAGTCTGTGGCCCAGAGATCAGGTGTCTCCGTCAGCAAGCCCAGGTGGGTGACCCGGAATTGGCCAATCCCGCAGGTTTGAGGTCTTGGGCAGGAGGGGCAGGGGCTTGTGGCAGTCAAGCTGATGGGTGAGCAGAGCTGAAAACCAGACCCCACGGAAGTGCTCACCCACCAGGGCTGGGTGTGGGGTGGGACGGGCATGCCGGCTCCTCCTGGGCCTGTCTCTGACCAGGCTCCTGGGCATTGATGAGAGGGCTGCGGGGTGGCCCCTCCGAGAGGCCCATCTGGGAACCACATCCACCCACGTTAGACCTTGTGCCTGCTGCACCCTGGCCATGGCTCCAGGGGACCCCGCCCCCTTTGGGGAATGCCACTCCAAGCAGACTTACAGACCCCTGCCTCCTCCAGACCCCTACTCTCCGACCCCCACCCTGTGTTGGGGGGCAGTTTCCAGAAAACAGATGAGTAAATACCATGGCAGGGCTTCCCAGGTGGCTCAGTGGTGAAGAATCTGCCTGCAATGCGAGAAGCAGGTTTAATCCGTGGAGAATATCCCTTGGAGGAGGAAATGGCAACTCACTCTGGGCAGAGGAGCCTGGGGGCTACAGTCCTTGGGGTTGAAAAGAGTTGGACATGACTGAGTGGCGAAACAGCAGCAGCTTGGGCAGAACAATTGCTACAAAGCCTGAGAAAGGGGAGAGGACAGGGGTGCCTTCAGAAAGTCAGCCATGGCCCCTCTGGACAAGACCCTGCAAGGACAGAGGAAGTGAGGAGCCTCCCCACCTAGATGTCTGAGCATGAGTCCCACGTGAGAACCTGAGAAATGATTGAAGTCCATGGGACAAACGGATGCACAACCTTGCCCGCTGGAGCCTAAAAAGGTCCTTGTGGGTACAGCAGTGGAGTCTAGGGTGGACAGAGCTGCCACGCCTGAATCTGCAAACCAGCCCTGGGGAACCTGGAGGGATGGCTCCAGAGATGGTCAGGGGATGGAGCCAGGGGCTCTTGGACCAGTGACCTGCTCCGCCCACTTGCAATTCCTGCCTTGTCCACCTGGGGGCGGACCTGGCCCAGGAGCAGAGGAGGGGAAGGGCGGGGTGGGAGGCAGCTGCACGCCTGGAGGGGTAGGCAGGTGAGCCAGGTGCCCCAGTTTGCAGACAATGAAAGGGAGAGCCCCCTCAATTCACCGGGAGCTCAGGTGCCTCCCCACCCCAGGCATGGGGCACCCCGACCCCCCCACCCCCCTCCCCACCACCGACATCCTACCTACCAGCCCCCTTCCCGTCTAAGAAACTGGGGGCAGGGAGAGGTGAGCGGACCAGGTGTGGACAATGGGCAGCGAGCCTGGGGATGGCCTCTTCTCCCACCCAGGGCTCCCGGGTCCTGAGGGTGCCCCTCCTGGGACGGTTGATCGCCCCACCTCCAACAAACCCATGCCCTCCCTAGCTTCTCCCAACCCCACAGAGGAGCCAAGTGCAGGCAACCTGGGTTTGAACTGACTTTATTATTCTGTAAATGTGAATTTTACAAAGCGCTTTACAATGAACGATCACATCCTTTTGTTTGTAACGGATTTCCACTTCCGGAATCGGCTCTGAGCACACTGCAAGCCTTCTGGTTCCTGGTCGCTGGTGGACGTTGTGTCCTCTGAGTTATGATAGGGTGTCAGCCGTGGCGAAAAAGCAACAGTCTGAATTCTGCCAAGTAGCAGCACGAAAGAGAGGGAGGCGCAGGAGGAACAAACAGAAGTTTCCTCCTTCTTTTAAAAAAAAAAAAAACAAGAAGAAAAAAAAAAAGCCAGTCTCTTCTGAGGCTGAAATGGAACTCAGTGTTACTGTGAAACAGGCCTCCTATACAGCACAGGACAATTTATTTATTGATTTTTAACAGTCGTGAGTTACAGTACTACTTAACCCCTCCACGGACTCTTTAACAACAACCGTCTCCTTTTCAAAAGTCTCTTTTCTTTCCCCAAACAGTCCGTCCAAAGGATGAATGGTCTATTTGCACCCAATGCCATTCAAATGTTCAAGTCAAAAATATTTATACGGTTTATATTTAGTTTTTATTATTTTTTGTCTGCTAAAAATAGTATTGCAAGTTTTGGCTTCTTTTGACATAAAAATGACAACCATGTGCGAAACGCTAACGAAGAAGCATCGATCAGAATCCAAGCGGGCTGTCCAACCTGAATGCTTTAGATGGGCGCTGCGTCAGATTCCTTTTTGTTTTTCTCAAAGAAACAGAACAAAACAAACAAACAAAAACCAAAAACCCTTGCCAGGTTAGAAACACCTTGCACCCCCCCACCCCCCCATGGCCTCTGGCCGCTGGCGGGTGACACGCCCGGAGCTGGCTGGCTGACATAAACACAAATGTATGCGGCAGAAACATTCAGAAACAGTAGTTAAAGCTCAAGACGGCTCTGAGCTCTCAATTCTGCGTTTAGGATTTACTGCTGGCAGAGAGGCAGGCAGAGGTTTTCTCTGAGTTTTCAGATGGTTAATGGGCCATAGGCCTTTTTTGACTTGCAGCAGAGTATTTCCATAAAGATAACCCGGTGGAGGGGAATCTAAGCCATCCACGGCAGGGGGGTGGCATGCACCCAGCCCACGCTGGGAGGTTCCGGCCATCACATGGGGACAGAGTCAGGGCCGGAACCGAGCAGGCCGCTCCCAGGCTGAGCCCCTGCTTTCCTCCTTCCTCCCAGCAGAAAGGCCGCCGAGGAATGAGTTTTCATGGAGGAGAAACACGCCCGGCTCCCGGGGCCCCAGCACCCGGACAGCGGTTTTGGGGCCGCAGGCCGCACGCCCAGAGGCCTCTCCCCTTGCCTCTGGTCCACATTCAAGGGCAGGGTAAGACGATCGCATCAAGTGCAAGGTTAAGCAACCACAGAGAACTCTGGGTGAGACCAGACAGTGCAGAAAGCAAGACAGGTTTCAAGTACGGAGGCCACCGGCCGGCCGGGCGGGCGGGCAGGCAGCCCCACCAAGCTCACAGTATCTGTCACATTGCGGTCCCTTCTCCTGGACCTCTGCACTCGTCCCAACTGCCTCCCGGGGCCCAGCCCGGCCGCCGGGGAGGGCAGGGATGGGGGGCGGCCGCGGAGCCCAGGCGGGCCGCCCGCCACAGCCGCTGGGACTGGCCCAGTCCTTCTCTCTCCGAAAGGTGCTGATAGACTTAGCTCTATGTAGACTCTATGTAGTATATGCGTATTGCTAATAGTCAAGCTTAGGGATAAAGGTGCGGTTATCTCATAAATACTGAGTGGCTTGTCTCTCGGTCTACAGGGGTCGGGTGTGGAGGGTCACGCTCAGGGGACAGGAATTAGTCATCTTGTAAACAGAGGAGGGGAGGGTCTGGTTCTCCTAATTGGTTTTCCTTGGGAAAAATGATCAAAAGATGCTAAGGCACTCTGGAAGGCCCCCCTGAGCCCAGGCCCGCCGCCGCCCGCCCCGCGGAACATTCCGGACACGGCAGGGGGGGGAGCACCCCGGCAGATACAATCATCAGCCACGCCCGTCTGCAAACGCTCCGCCCCACGTCCACCACGGGACACATTAGTGCAAAACGCTCGGCCTGGCCCGTCCGGAGCGCAGGAAGAGTTCAGCAGCCATTCACATTAGATTCTTATTAAAGTTTCACCTGCAGCTCTAGCCTTCCTTACCCAGAACAACGAAACAGACGGCGACTATAAACAATTAAAGGACAGAGGTCATGGGACATTGTGCTGGCCTGAGCAGCGCAGTCAGGCCGTCTCTGGGAGGCCGGCGCCCCTCCCTGTCCTGGCCTCGGGGCCGGGGAAGGCCGCCGGGCCCACGTTGGAGTGGGGGTCAAGAGGAGAGAGCAAAGCCCTTCTGTCCATAGCCAGGGTGGGCAGCCAGCCCCCGAGGGTCCCCAGGGGCTAGTCGGATAAAAGTGCAAACATGGGGTGTCGGCCCCGATGAGGGGGGCTCCACAGGGGAGCTGGTGGGGTCCGCCTCACCCATCCCCACCCCCACCCCCACCTAGGGGCTGTGGCCTCCTCCCAACTCCAGGAGGACTTGGTCCTGGTCCCTGGTGGGCTGTGGGCCCTGGGCTGTGCCAGCTCGCCCCCCTGGGCCTGAGACGGAAGAGGCCTGAAGCCCCAGCAGGAAGGAGCCGCAGCCCCTGGGGCAGGGACAGGCAGGTGAAGGGGCTGAGGTCAGCTCCCATGTGCCCACCCAGGGTCCTCCTAGCCCAGCCCGTGGCCATCAGACCTCTGCAGAGGGCAGGCCACATGTCTGGCCTAGCTGGAAGAAGCACCCCTCGCCCCCCCCACCACCAAGGTCTCCTCCAAGGGCCCTCCACGAGGAAGCGCGGCAGTCAGCAGGATGAGGAGCCTGGGGGGGTGGGGGTCAGTGCTGAAGCCCCCCTCCCATGATGCCCCCCTCCCAGCTGGGACCTGCAAGAGGCTGGGGGTGGCTCAGCTTTGTGGGTTGGCGGCGGGGGTGGGTCACACCTGCCTGGCAGGGGTCGGGGGGAAGGGAAGGTAGAGTGCAGGGAGTAGGGCTGGGGTGGGGGGCCTCTGGCCATGCCTGGGGGCCACCTGGGACTGGGTGGGGGGCGGCCCCTTGGCATGTGGATGGGAGCACTTGGGACAGCATGTGCCCCTTCCCTCAAACAGCAATGAAACTTCACAGTGAGCTTTCCAGCCTCAAACCAACAAAGCCCTTGCCCCCTGACCCCCATCAACACCCCCTGCCCTGACGCATTCCAGAACCTCTGCGCCTGCAAACCGCCTCTGCTCAGGCCTGTGCCCAGTGCCCACCTACCCACAGCCTCAGAGGCCCGCGCACCCTGGGGCTCCGCACACATGTCGGGAGCCCAGTGCCCGCCTGGCCCCCAGTTCCCTTCCTGTTCACCCTGGCTGCCCTTCCACAGGGGTGAGTGGGACCCAGCCTGGGGTCTGGCACACGGACCCCCCAGAGCCGTAGTGGGTCGGGGCAGGGACACCCCAGCCTCTCAATTTTTTTTTGCTCTTTTGGGGCTGAAAGTTTCCAAACCAAGTATGAAATAGATCTGAATTACGATGAAAACGAATAAACAAGCAAACATAAACCCGACGTGGCTGAGGGCTGCGTGGGCTGCACCAGGGGTGGTGGCCCCACCCCACGGGGCGGCGGGCGGCCAGGCGGACGGGGCCAGGCGGGAACCAGGGGGTGCTGGGCGGCCTGGGCCCTGGGTCCCAGGTGGGCTGAGGGTCCGTGGAGCCACGGGGGTCAGGCGGACCCCCCGGGTGCGGGGCAGGAGAGCAGACACAGCCAAGATCACTTCCTCTCACACACACGGACTAGCACGGCCCACCGCCAAGCCGTCGCCACCGCCCTTGCACACGCTCACACACACACACATGCTTTGCACACACACACCCACACCCCATACACACGGCGGACCTGGCAGGCCTGACCCCCGAGTCTCAGGAAGAAGGTAAAACAAGGATTTGGCCCCTGGGGGCCCAGCCTTGGCCCGTGGCCCCAGAGGGGTGGGGGTGGGTCCCCGTCCCCAGGGGTGAGGACCAAGGACCCCAAAGCGCGTGTTCCCGCCCCACAGGCCCCCGGCCTCATCCCGGGCAGGGGGAGCGAGGGGCGGTGGGGTGGGAGGCCAGCAGAGCCAGGCACCGGGGCCTGGGGGCCTCTCGCCCCCTCCCCACGCAGGAGAGGGGGAGCTACAACTTGGAGACTAACCTCTCAAATATCAAAAAGGAGCCCCTGGGACCCTTCTCGCAACTAGGTCGCCAGTGGCCTAATCGTTTTACAGTATAACGAATGCATTTGTTTCCTTCATAAATTTTAAATACAAGCAGAATAAAAATCACATTTTTTTCAGGCAACAGTAGCAGTTCAGTAGGTAAGTGGCTTGATCACATTTGTCTGTATTAGTAACGCATGCAAGCAGCTTCCGTACCCGCCTGGGCGCCGGTCCGCCTGGGGCTCCTCCCTACAAGGGCCCTGCGTACGGGCCTTCCGGTCTCCTCCCCGGGGCCGGCGTGGCGGGCCGGCTGCTGCTGGCGCTGCCCTGCTCGAAGGGCTGCGGGGGGCTCTGGCCGTCGGCGGGCAGCGGCTCGGGCGCGGCCACCTCCTGGATGACCGAGCCGGCCCCGTCGGCCTCCTCGCCGGCCTCGAAGGCGGGGTTGGCGGAGGCGGCCAGGTCGACGCTCACGGCGTCAGTTCTCAGGGCCACGATGGCGGCGGCCTCGCCCCGCCGCTCGGCGTAGATGCGCTGCTCGAACACCTGCGCGGCGGCGGGCGGGAACTCGGGGTCCAGGGGCGCGCTGGCCGCCGAGGAACCCATGACCGTGCGGTACATCTCCACGCCCTCGGGCAGCATGGACTTGATCTTGGGCAGCCAGCGCTTGCGCACGCGGCGGGCGTTGGTACACATGTCCGCGGCGATGACGTTCATCTCGCTCTCCTTGAAGCTGGGGGCGAAGTTCTGACAGTACACTGCACGGACAGGCCGTAGGAGCAGGCGTGAGCGGCCACCCACCCGCAGGAATCCCAGGGCCCCACCCTCCGCCTCCACAGGGGCCGTGGCCTGAGACCCGCCTTGGGGGTGGGGGCGGTGCTCCGGGCTGGGGCCGCCACGCTGGGGCCAGTGGAGGGGGCGTATCCTCCTCCACCCTGTCCCTCCAGCAAAGGAGGCCACAGGGCCACTCAGGCCTCTCCTGGGGCAGTTTGAAGACCAGCGGTCAGTCACCCTTCTTCCTGCTGGAGGCCCCGTCCCACTCCTCTGGGGGTGGGGTGGGGTGGGGTGGGGTGGGGTGGGGTGGGTCTCTCTGGGCCCGAGATGGACTGAAGGGCCGGCAAGGAGTGATGAGGGGACTGGCTCATGCCTGCTTTCAGCAGCATCGTGTTTGACAGTAATAGCCTGCCCTCTCCTCCTTTCTGCTCCAGAAGCCAGGAGACCCAGCTCTCCACAAACAGCAGGGAACTCAGAGGTGGGTCCCCCAGAGTGAGCCCCCCGCCACTGTGAGCCCCGCTGTGGGGCGGGCCAGCCCCACCCCACATGCCCCCTGCCAGCACCGCATGCTCTGGGATGCAATTATGGGCTGCAAAGGCCCCTCTTTGCTCTAAACAGAATTAGCCTCATGGGAGAGATTCTTTTAAGCAAGAAAACTAAGACAGTGTTTCTGGAAGACGGGATCGGCTGGTCTGGCCTGGGCCGAGCATGGGTGGCTTCTTCCCTGTCCCAGGGCAGGGGTGAGTGGGTGGGTAGGGGGTTTCGGGGATGGGGGGGCGGCGGTCTGCCACCAAGATGGACCCGGTTCCGCCCCCACGCACCCAGGAGCGGGAGGCAGAAGCAGGCCGAGCAGATGGCAAAGGCTCAAAATAACCCCCAAATGTAAATAAGGGGTTTTGTTCAAAAAGGAAAATTAGATCTATTTCACATATTAAAATAGTTTCACAGCTGAATTCATCACGCTTGGAAACCTACCAAGAACGTTCACACCTCGAGCCCGGGCTCCTGCGAGCTGTTCTTTTCTCCCCGTCGACCCCAAGACCAGCTCCCTCTGGGAGAAGCTGCCTTTTCCAGGCTGAGATCCAGGGGTCTGGCGCCTCCTGGAGATGCGCCCCACCCCCCAGCATTCCCCCAGTGACCCCCCAGCCCTCCTCTTACATTTCACAGCATTCAGGACGCGGCTGTCCAGCGGCTTGCGGCTCGGGTCGCTGGTGGACGAACGGATGCCTGTGCCACAGCTGTTGGCCAGCGTGTTCCTGGCGGAGGGGTGGGCAGGGGAGGCAGAATGAGGTGGCAGTGGGAGGGGACACCCGCCCACCTGCCTGCACGCCCCACCCACAGCCTGCTGCTTATCTTCCTGGGGGGTCGGGGTGTCCCCGTGACATCAGCCAGCATGCTTCTTCACGTGGGGGGTGGTCAGCAAGCCCTCCCCAGGCCCCGGGCTAACACTGGCGTGGGGCTGGGAAGGTACAGGGCCGTGCACAGCCGCGCCAAGGGGGATGAGGCTTCTGTGCCCGCCCCCCCGGGGGGCCTACCTGTCGAAGAAGGTGGCGAGGAGGCGGCGCAGGAGGACCTTGTGCTTCACTCCCGCGCACAGGTGGCAGTTCATCAGCTGCCCGCGCGTGATGTAGACGCCAGAGCCTGCGGCCAGCGGGCACAGACAGACAGAGAGGCCCTCAGCCCAGACCCAGGGCTGCAGGCCACAGCTGAGGGGGCAGGTGGGGGCGGGCGCGGCCTTCCCAACACTGACAGCAACCCCCCTCCAGGCGCAGGGACCCCAGGGTGCCCCAGGCTGTCCCTGCTCCCTCGGGGCCCTGTCTCCAGGGGGAGGCCGCCTCGGTCACTCGCTTCCACGGGGCGGTCCCCAAACTGCCTTCTGGCCCTCAGGGGAACTGCCTTGGGTGTGGGTTTGCGTAAACCCCTATCTCACCTCTCAGTTGCTCCCCGATCAAAGAGCTGCAGGCAGGGGTGGGAGGTGGAGTCTTGGCACTCAGGGAGGGGCTCCCCGGCCCAGCACTGACCCTCCCTCCGGCCCAGCACAGAGGCAGGACCACACACCCTGCAGTGCTGTTCGCCCCACGGAGCCCGGTCAGACTGGGCCCGCCCAGGGCTCGGCCAACGAAGGGCAGGGATGACTGCAGGCTCGGGCCGCTGGAGCCCGGGTTCACCTCGGATGGTTCACCTCGGATGCTGCCCGAGGAGAAAGGAGCTTAGGCCAGAGACAGTGTCCCCAGCTGGGAGCCGCAGGCGTGAAGAACGCAGAAGGGCAGGGAAGCACCGGGCACGGGGTGCAGGGAGCCTCCAAGGCCTCCTCGGGCCTTTGTCTACGATCTGACTCTACAGAGCACGCACTGAAGCACCTTAGTGAAAAGCAGGAACAAGGCAGCACTCCCTTCTGCGGGGGTGGAGCGGAAGGCGCGAGGACACCCTGGGGAGACGTGACACGCCAGCTCGGGGGGTGGGGGGGCCTTCCCTGGCTTCACGCTTTGTCCCCACTACGAGCCAGGTCTCCAGGGACGCCCGCAGCCTCAGGGCCAAGAAGCATGTGGCTGATGCTGGATGCAGAGCTCCAGTGGGCGCCCAGGCCAAGACACAGCAAGTATCGCCAAGGGCCTCACCACCCCCAAGGTCTGCAGAGCCTCAAACCCAACAGCAAGACGGGTCACCCTGAGCCACATGGGCCGGACAGGCGCCTCGCGGTGGGGACATCTGTAAAGGGGGGACCAGCAGGAGGCTTGGGGCTCGGGTGGGACACAGCCAGGGAAGGTGGCTGGCCCGCACCCCTCCCCAGCCCAAACAGGCCTCCTTGGGGACCATGCCCACCCCCAGGGCTCTGAGGAACCTGCCCACTCTCAGAATCCATCCCAGTCCAATGCTGACAGTCCTGGAACTCAGGAGCTGGGCCCTTGCTGGAACGGTAACAATGGGCATGGGGGCAGGGTGCGTGGGGTATGGCCGGGGGCACCCTCACCCCACCCAGGCCCGTCCAGACCAGGCAACACCTCCTGGTGACTCTCCTGTTGGCTAAAAAGGCCAGGCGGCCTGCTGAGGTGGGGTTCGAGCAGTAAGGACGTCTCGGGCAGAAAAGCCCCACAAAGCTGCCCAGGAGCGGCAGGCAGGGTGCTGGACAGGAGTGGGGGCCCAGTGGCCCATGAATTCTCATCTCTGCTGGACAGCCTTAAACATCTGCAAGGAGGGATGCCCCTCGCCATTCACTGGTTAGGACTCTGAGCTCCATGGTCAGGAAACTAAGATCCTACAAGACCTGTGGCTTGGCCGGGGGTGGGGGGCAGGGGGCGGTGGAATCTACAAGGAGCTGTGAGGCCCAGTGAATTCCAACATTGAGAAGATAAATATTTCCAACAGGCACCAGCCCTAATGGGCTTTGGACCCCACTGTGTTGTTTGTTTTTATAGAAGAAGCGAGTCCATTTAGGAGCCGCTGTGCGGAAGCTGGCGACTCTGCCCCTTGAACATGGCATCTGGACGCTCAGGGGAGCTGGGGAGGGTGGGGGTGGCAAACTGTACAAGACTTGGTTTTAGCCACGACCTAAATTAAAACACAATCATGATTGCGGCCCCTGCCAATCAGAAGCTCGACCAGCCCAGGGGATTCAATTAAAATGCTAAATTAATTCAATTGAATAACTCCTCTTCGTGACACAGTCTTCTAAAAGGAAATTAAGAGGAAATTTAAGATGTTCTTTTTGTTTGTTTGTTTGACTGATTGGTGATGAGGATTGTTCACAGCTCTGAAAAAAAACAAAAGGGGAGGGCCTCTGCACACAACAGACGCGGTGGGGCGGGGCCTCACCTGCCACCAGCTCCAGCTTCTCACCAGGGTCCCCCTCGGAGTACAGCTTGGGGTGGCAGCGGTACCCGATCTGGCTGATGAGGCTGGCGGGCAGGGCCACCAGGTCGCGGCGGATCAGGACGCAGGAGCGGCTCTCCAGCGGCACCGGCTCCGGCTTCTCTTGCACTGTGGACACAGGACCGCCCGGTCAGGGGCGTCCTGGCCAAGCCCTGGGGCCACGGACGGGGAGATCGGCCCTCCTCCACCCAGGCCCGCGTGAGGGCTGCTCTGCGCTCATCCTCCCCACCCACCAGCTGCTGCCCCTACGGGAGAACCCAAGAGAGTAGACAGAGCAGGTGGGGGGATGCCCAGTCCGGCCCAGGAGGCTTCCGGGGCAGGGGGGTGTCCACCAGGCCTTGGGGGACAGCCCAGTAGAGGCGGAGCGGCCACCTCTGCTGGGGGAGCGAAGGCTCGGGGAGGGGACAGACCTCGTCCTGTCAGCCCTCCACCCAGCCGCTCCTCACAGCAGCCCCATGCCACACAGCCCCTCTGCCAGTGGGCACTGCGCCCTCTGCTCCTGGCCAAGAGTGGCTCCATCAGTACCATCCAGCAGTGAAGCCAGGGGTGGCAGAGCCAGGCAGGGCAGACGCTGTGTCTCCACAGCCGGCTCCAAGCCTCTGAGCCTTCAGGGAATGTTCCTGACATATCACCACTCGGGGGGTACTCAGGGACCCCCAGTTGTGCCAGAACTGCAGCCGTGATGGGGTGGCAGGCATGGGGGAGGCCCCCCGACGCTCCCCTGCTTGAACCCCACCCTGAGCTCAAGCACGCCCTGCCCCCATGCCAGGCCAGCCTCCCAACCACCCCCCTACTCTCCCCTCCCCTGCAGGGTCTCTTGAGGCCTGGGTGGGGTTTCCTCTAGTGCTCGGGATGGAGGGGCGGGTCCTTCGGGCACTTGGTGGGCACTCAGCACACCCCTGTGCCTCACCAGGTGTTGGGAGGCTGAGGGGGAAGCCAAGGGCCTGCCCCCTGCCCACAGGAGTGCCCAGCCAGCAGCGAAGGCAGGGTGAGGGCAGAGCCCACATGGAGGACTCCACTATGGACAGGACCCCCCTCTCACCAGGCTCCATGCCCCAGCACCCTTCAAGCAGGCCCCCAGTTCTTCCCCCCTGCCCGTCCCCCTCTCCCCCATGTCCCCCTTCTCTGCAATGCTCCTGCCCCATTTTCCTGCCTGGCACCAATTCCCCCGCGCAGCAATGCAGGCCCAGGCCTCTCAGCAGGATCAGCGAGAGGCCCGTACCCAGCAAGCCTCCACTCAGACCTGCAGACTGGCACCTTCGCCCCAGCTCACGCTTGCAATCGGCCATCAGCCTACCCTCTTCACCCTGCTGCCCCGGCCAGACAGGGCAGGGCCAGTGCCTGCCTTGTGCGTGCACGCGGGCGCACCCGGTCACTCCCAGGGGGGCCACTGCCCCGCAGCTGTGTGGGTGAGAACCCCAGCTGCTCTGGGGCGGGCCGCCGCACACCTGGCCGCGCAGCACGGCCTTCAGGGGAGCCCAGGGCCCAACCCCTCACCCACCCGGAACCCTGGCAATGTCTGCAGGTTGGATAGGGCCCCAGGCTGCTCTGATGGACGCCGGGTGGGTCTTCCCTGCTGAGAGCCTTGATGAGTCCTGGGCAGGGCAGGAGGACACAGCTTGTCAGACCCACCAGGACTTGGACAGCCAGGGGGTGGGGGTCAAGGACACTAGGGGCCGAGGCCTGGCTGGATGCTCTCCTCCAGGTAGGGGCTCAGGGGCGGAGTCTGTTGGGGAGGTGCCACGACCACTCCCAGAGGGTCAGAGGCAGCCCCTTGGGCTGGCCAGTGCCCCCTGCCCTCTGTACTGTGACACCCCCTTGGGGTCACAGGGCAATTCAGCATGGACACCTGAGCCTGGGGAGGGGGGAGACCAAGTGGGGCTGGGAGAAGGACCTGGAAGCCACACGGGGGCTGCTGTAAAGGGGCTTTGGGAGGGAGGGGTGGTGGCAAGGAAGGGTCGCAGCCCCAGAGCTGGAGCAGGTGAGTGTGCATTAGCCCCAGGTTATCTCTGCACCAAGCTCTCGTGGGGGAAGGGTCAGGGCGACCCAGGCCCTGGGGAACCAGCATTCTGCCAACCACAGGGCGAGCCCCACGGGGTAAGGTAGGGTGGTCAGTCCCATCCCTGAGGATGGGCTGGGAACCCACCTGCTGCTCTCGCTGCCTCACCCAGGGTCTGGGATCACTCGCGCTGGAGTCACCCTCCATTTCCAGCAGGGTCCCCCGGGGGCCCCTCTACCCTGTCCCCACAGAGCTCAGCCCTTCCTGGGGAGGCGCTTGCCAACGTGCACAGGGTGAGCATGGTACCCAGTGCCTTCGGCCCGGAAGGGGCCAACTCCAGGACGAAGGAGGGAGCCTCCTGGGAGCTCAGATCAGGGCAGAAGCCAGAAGGGTGGCCCCTCTGGGGGTCGGGCAGCATCGCCCACCTGGCATGTTTGGGGAATGCTGGGCGGGGGTGGGGGGGGCGGTGTGTCGGGCAGAACGGCAGAGAGCCGTCAGAATCTTCCAAACCTGGAATTACCCAGGGGCTCGGGGAGCACAGGAAAAACAACCCGGATGATATTTTAAAACATAATTACTCAGCCCGCCACCCCCACCCCAGCCCGCTGTGATTACACTCAGACTCGGAGCAGAGTGCCAGCACTGGCGCCGTGGCATTTAAATAACGAGCGCTCGCCAGCAGAAATAATCCCATCCACAACCCTCGGCCTCGATGTTTCTCCAAACAGCAGAAGTTGTTTGTGCTCCGCACGCTCCCCCCCACCACCCCAGCCCGGCTCCCCAAGAGCCAGAGGCTGTCAGATCCAGAACAACCAAAAGAGCCTCTTCTATTTCTGCTCCGGCACGTGCCGGATACTGCGCCAGCTAAAAATACCCCCCTGAGCGGCGGCGCATCTGGAAAGGTGCTCCGATTGCTCCGCACGCCCCCGGCCCTAAACTACCCTCTGCCGGGTTGGAGCTGAGCCTCTAGCAGCCTCCGTCCTGGGAGTGGGTGTCGAGTCACAGAGAGGCTCCAGGAACCCAGGAGAGCCTGTGCACCGGGGCTCAGTGACGAGGCCCCTCGAGCACCCCTGGTGGCCTTTGGCAGGTCATACAGTGCCTGATGGCAATAGCAGTGGGAGATGCCTCAGTGGGCTGTGTGCAGGGGTCACACCCAGGCTCCCCCTGCACTGGGCTGGGGGAACCTGCCGGCTTCCTGCTGCCCCAAGACCCGGGCAGCTGCCTGCAGCGTCAGTGGCCCCGTGTCCACCCCTTTATGATGCTGCTTTCTAGGGTCATGGGCTCCAAATATTTAGCCCTGTGAAATCTGGTGGGAAGCACGTGAAAGCCATTAGCCGCTTGCACGGGGAGGTGAGCGGGTGAGTCATGGCCATACAGGTCTCGATGGAATGATCTGGAACAGAAGCTCACCTGGGCAAACAGGCAGCAGAATCGAGGCCTTGGGGCTGGAGAGAACACGCAGTGTGTCCATGGGGTGGGCGGGGGACCCTGTGGGGGGAAGAGGGGTCCCTGCGGTGCCTTCGACTCTGCTGCCCACCTGCCCAGGACACTGCCTGAACCCAAAGAGGGGAGAGACGTCACGCGAGCGAGGTGACACGGACGGCAGAGCCTGCATGACGCACTCGTGTGAGGCCCTGGGGCTGAGGGAGGGGAAGGGGTGGGTGTGCAGTGGGGACAGAGCTTCGGCTTGTGAAGAAGATGGTGGCGACGGCCACACACGTGAACGCACTTGGCTCTGTGCACTCAGAAGTGGTTCCAACAGTAAATCTCCTCTTAGGTACACTCTACCACAATAAAGACACTGTTTCAAAGGCATGAATGGAAGGAGGGAACTGGGAGCATCATGCTGCCCGCAGCCCCAAACATCCTCAACCTCCTGCGGGTCACGGGCAGGGAACCTGAAGCACGTGCTGGACCCTCTGCACGGGCAACACACAGCAAGGCGCCCGCCCCCAGGGTGCCATCATGTCCAGGAGGCTCAGCGGGGCCCCGTTCTCATCCCCAAGCGCAGGTGCGTCTGGGCGTCACCATCGGAGCCCCACCAACGCCGTGACCACCGGCAGGTGCCCAGGCTGCCCTGGTCCCGCCACTGGGGACCTTGTTGAGGTGGGGCAGGGTGGGGAGAGGGCAGAGAAGGTGATGCCTGCTCCACAAAAGTGTATGCCATTTGTTCAGATGGCAGAATAAGAAACTGAGCCCCTAGTCCTTCCTGATACAGAAAAATACAACTGAAAACCAAATGGAAAGAACACAGCCCTACACGACCCGATGCTGGCGGTGACCAAGCCTGCCAGACACAGCGCGGCCCAGAGCCAGACCCACGCGAGCACACTCAGCCACTCCGTGACAGCGGTGCACAGGGGTCCGGTGGGGAGGCGACAGGCTCCCAACAAGGGCCACGCGTGAGTCACACGCAGGCGAAGCCAAGCCGAACGCCCACAGGCCCAACCAGCACCGTGTGTGAAGCTGAACCCAAGTGGGCTGCAGACCTAAGCGTTAACACAAACCTACAGAACTTTCAGCAGCAAATCTGCGATCTTGGGTTTAGCTAAAAGCCTAGACAGAAGCCCAAAAGCACAATCACTAACAGAAGTTAAATAAGAAACTGAACACCATTACAATGAAACGGAACTTGTCGTCTACAGAAGATGACCAAGGCAAGATCTGCAAAGCACGTGCCTGACAGAGAAAACCCTAGGGAAGACAAGGGAAACTCAAGCGGAGCAGGGCGAACAATCCGACTTCAAAAACGGGCAGAAGAGCTGAACAGATACGTTAGCAGAGAACACACAGACAGCGAATCAGCACAAGAAAAGACGCTCATCACCAGCCCTTAGAAAAACGGAAATTAAAGCCACGCTGAGACAACACTCCTCGGGGTTCGGACAGCTTGGCAGGACCCAAGCACAGCGCACCCAGCGAGGACCCAGGGCCCCTGGCACAGTCACGCACCCGCCTGCCCGTCCACGGGAACAAGATGGCACAGGCCGCGGGGAACCACGAGGCCATTTGTTACAAAGTTAGATGTGTGCGGTGCTGAGCCAGCACTCCGCTTCCAGGTGTTTACCCAGGAGAAGAGAGAGAGATGAGCACAAGCCTGTGCAGTAATGCCCGCACAGCTCTGTCCACAGACGCCGACTGGAAACACCCAACATCCCGCATCGGGGGAGGGACAGCCAGGGAGCCGTCCACACGACGGTCACCACGGGGCCACGAGGTACCAGTGGTTGGTGCACAGTTTGGATGGATCCCAGGCTTGCTGCGCCCAGTGGAGAAGCAGCGTCCAGGGTTATCTCCAGGGTGGGTCCACATGGAGGACACGGCCAAAGACACAGCCAACACCAGGGTGAACAGAGGAGAGGGGCTGCCAGGCCGTGGGGTCGGGGTGGTCATCAGAGCAGCATGGGTGAGCCCTGGGGCCCTGGAGGCTGGTTGACGGAGCTCTGCTGGGTGGTGGATGCTCAGGTCACACCACCCGGTGCCCAGGAGGCCACCCAGCCCCCTCTGCTCAGCTCCAGGTGGCTTCCACTCACGACAAACACACCACAGGTGGGCAACCTGGCTTGTCCCTGCAGCTGCCAGCTCGGTGCCAACTAGACCCGCAGTTTTCAAAGGGCCACACCTGTGATGGACATCGTGCGCTGGATACCCCCGGGAGCCTCCTAGGAACAGGGCAGGTGGGTCTCCTGCAGGTACATGCAGGCCCAGGCGGGAGGGACGGGGTGAGCATCCGCAGCCGTCGTCCCGCCTTTACGTGCCTCCTACGTAACCGTGACGCACCACAAACAGTAAGACGCATCTTGTTTCTTGGATTTAAAACTTCGGGGGGAGGATACATCCAAGAACCAGCGCAATTTGGCACATGGGGTAAAAAAAAGTAGCAAAAGTCTAGAAAGAAAGAAAAACAAAGGTGGAAACAGAAATTCGAGGCCAAGGCTGGGGAGGACCTATGTGCAAACCCTGGCCAGCAGACCCCGGGAAGCGGGGTCACAAAGGGACCCATGTGGGTCTCGGGGGCCCTGCGCTCAGGAAGTTCCGGGCTCAGCTGCTGGGAAGACGTGGGGGTTGCAGAGGCCTGTCCCTGGCCTGGCGACTAGCCCCTCTGGGACAGCTCGGAACCCTGACACTCCCCCTGGGCAGCTCCACAGCCTACTTGGCCCGCCCCACTCAGACCCGGGTTCCGTTTGTTGTTTTTTGTGTCCTGTGTCCGAGTCTGGCCCTGGGAGACCCCAGTGGTCCCGTCTAGCCTCCCACCCCTCCCCCCCGAGAGAGCCCAGCAGCTTCTCCCATCGCCACTCTGACCGCGTGCCTCTTCTGTTCCCCATCCTTCCGTCCAGTGCTGACCTAGAGACGCTCGCAGGCCCGCTGCCCGCCCGTGGACGCCGGGCTGACTGGGGACGCTGCTGGGGACCAGAGTGGGAGGCGCAGGGCCATGAGGGTGGGTGGCTTTCCACTGCGTGATTGTTCTGCCCTCCTCAAGACAGCGAGCACAGGCACTTCCCCAGCGGTCCAGCGGCTCCCAGTGCTGGGGGCCCGGGTTCAATCCCTGGCTGGGAACTAAGATTCTGCGCGCCGCACAGCACGGCCAAGAAGGACACAGAGGAAGCTGCCTGGTAGAGATGGTCACACTAAGTCAGTCAGACAAAGACAGCTATCAGATGACATCATTTACACGCAGAATCTTAAGAAAGCCACACAAACGGACTTACAGAAGCAGCCTCACAGATACAGAAAACAAGCTTGCGGTTACAGAGGGGAGGGATACACCAGGCGTTTGGGATTAACATACATACAGCTCTATATGCAAAGCAGATAACAACAAGGACCTACCACACAGGAGAGGGCACTCTACTCAGAGTTCTGTAATGAGCTTAAGTGGGAAAAGCACTGGAAAAAGAACAGACACCCGTGTGTCGTGCAAAGACTCACTCAGCCGCGCACCGGGAACTGACATAGCATTACAGATCGGACGGAGGACAGTGGCTGCCCCGCGGGGTGGGGTGGGGGGGACTTCTGGGAGCAGCAAGCCCAAGGAGGGGGCCAGCAGCGGGGGCCGGGCAGACAGACAGAGGGGTCGAGAGCCTGCAGGGTCCCGGCCGGGAGCTGACACCTGGGCACAGCTTCCCAAGCTCTCTTCGATGTATCTGCCGACCGCTAAGTAGCACGCGTGCAGGACCAGAGGCAGAAAAGCTATTGCCAAGAAACGGAAAAACAACTTAAGTTGGGAATGTGGTATCCCACGTGCGAGCTAGACAAGCATCGGATCTGAGGGCCTGCAGAGGAGGCGGTGCTCGGGGGAATACCAAGACCCGGGGACAGCCAGGGCCCACGAGCAGGGCGGCCAGGAGCGCCCCGCCTGACTTGCTCCAGCAGGTCACATCACTTCCTGACAAACCCGAGGGTCTCTCGCGAAGGACTCTAAAGACAGGTCCCACATCCTCTGAGGAGCAGCTCTGCTTAGAGCTTCCAAAATGTATTCACACATCGTGAAGCATTCAATAAAAAATCACCAGGGGGACTTCATGGTGGTCCAGTGGTTAAGATCCCGCCTGCCAATGCAGGGGACGCAGGTTCAATCTCTGATCCGAGAAATCCCACACGCTGCGGCGCCACAACTACTGAAGCCCCCGAGAAGCCGCCACTGCAACTAGAGAAAGCCCATGAGCGGCGACAAAGACCCGGCGCAGTCAAAAACGAGTGATTAAGAAAAACAACTCACCATCTACAAAAAAGACATCTGATCGGACCCACAGGCGATCTGTAACAGAATACAGGCAGATTCTGTCTTTCAAATAACCTCGCTTCGTTTGTGCAAGGAATGGACATGACGGAGAAATTTCACCAGAAAACTAGAATCAGTAAAAACAATCTAATGCTAGAAAGATGATTGGTTCAGGAGTAAATTAAACAGGGCAGATGAGAAGATTGGTGAGCCGGAAAATAACTCAATCCAAAACACCCAGATGGAAGCTGCAGAAGAAAAAAGGAATAGAAAAGTCGTGAAACAGAACAAAGGTTACGTGGAATTCACAGGACGCGGTGAACGGGAGGAGGGTGGGTGCACGTGGGGAGGTATTGTGACCGAGAATTTCGAACTGATCAAAGACATGAAGTCACGTGAAAGACAGTGACCCTTGGAACTTCCCCAGGGGTCCAGTGGTTGACTTTACCCTCCAGGGCAGGCAGCGGGGGTTCAATCCCTGGCAGGGGAGCTAGGATCTCACATGCTTCACGGTCAGAAAACCAAAATACAGAACTGAAGCACTGTTGTAAAAAATTCAATAAAGACTTTTTAAAAACGGTCCACATTAGAAAACAACAACAACAACAACAAAAAACTGATCCCAGACAGAGGGTAACACAGGAAGACATGGAAAAAATAAATGCGCAGATAAGTATAAACACAGGTATTTAAAACAGCAATGACAAAGGGTGCAGCTAAAAACATGCAAACACTCTCACCCCTACCCAGTACGTCAGGGGGACACAAAGGAGGCTAAAGTCGTGGAGGTCTTGGCAAGCACTAGAGGGGAAGGTCCCTGAAGGAAGGCTCTGAGTCAAGATGACCTCCAACCCTTAAGAGACCAGCTGTTGTTTATGTGCTAAGTTGCGCCTCACTCTTTGTGACCCCATGGGCTGCAGTTTGTCTGCTAATCTCTAAGGACTTCCCAGATGTTCAGCTCAGTTCAGTTGCTCAGTTGTGTCTGACGGTGGACTGCAGCATGCCAGGCCTCCCTGTCCATCACCAACTCCAGGAGCTTACTCAAACTCAGATCCATCGAGTCGGTGATGCCATCCAACCATCTCATCCTCTGTCGTCTCTTCTGCCCTCTATCTTTCCCAGCATCAGGGTCTTTTCCAGTGAGTCAGTTCTTCACATCAGGTGGCCAAAGTATTGGAGCTTCAGCTTCAGCATCAGTCCTTCCAATGAATATTCAGGACTGATTTACTCTAGGATTGCCTGGTTTGATCTCCTTGTAGTCCAAGGGACTCTCAAGAGTTTTTTCTCCAACACCACAGTCCAAAAGCATCCATTCTTCAGCGCTCAGATTTCTTTATGGTCCAACTCTCATATCCATACATGACCACTGGAAAAACCATAGCTTTGATCAGACAGACCTTTGTCAACAAAGTACTGTCTCTGCCTTTTAATATGCTGTCTAGGTTGGTCACAGCTTTTCTTCCAAGGAGAAGTCTTTTAATTTCATGACTGCAGTCACCATCTGCAGTGATTCTGGAGCCCAAGAAAAGAAAGTCTGTCACTGTTTCCATTGTTTCTCCAACTATTTGCCATGAAGTGATGGCATTTCCCAGGTGGCTCAGTGATAAAGAACCCGCCTGCCAATGCTGGACATGTGGCAGGAGCTATGGGTTGAATCCCAGAAGTTGGGAAGGTCCCTTGAAAGAGGAGATGGCAACCCACTCCAGTATTCTTGCCTCGAGAATCCCATGGACAGAGGAGCCTGGGAGGCTACAGTTCATAGGGTTGCAAAGAGTCAGACACGACTGAGCACGCACCTGTGGACTGCAGCCCATTAGACTCCTCTGTCCATGGGCATCCTGCAGGCAGAATACTGGAGTGGGCAGTCATTTCCTTCTCCAGGGGATCTTTCCAACCCAGGGATCATAGCTCTGTTTCCTGCATTGGCAGGCGGATTCTTTACATTGAGCCACCAGGGAAGCGCTAAAGAGACCAGCAGGCAAATTTAAAACAGACACAGAAAAGCAAATAAGCAGATTAAAGTGCTTGAGTGACCTGAACGAAAGAGGGAAAATGGAGAAACCACAGTAGATCAGGGGAAAAAAAGGAGATGAAACCCCCAAACACCAGCAGTTCATGAAATGTAGTTGGACTAAACACTCCAATGAAGAACTGTTAAAGACTGCATAAAAAAATAAACAAACCACCACCACCACAACAACAAAAAAAACAGGAGACAACCTTACACAAAAGGACAAAGAAAGTCTGAAAGCAAAAGGTCGGGGACAAGATGCAGCAGGTGAACATCAAAGAGGAGGGCCCAGGGCAGCTGCACCGAGGCGAGACCAGCAGACTTCAAAGCAAGGGGCCTGCCTGCTGCTGCGGGGTATTTCCAAGACGACCAGCTCGCCAAGAAGATAAAGCAAGCCAGTGGTAAGATAGAACAGGGGTCCAGATCACAACTTCACAATAACTGGCAGAGCTGAAAGGAGAAATGGCGCATCTACCGTATACCTGGAGACGCGAACATCCCCTCTGGGGAGCCAACCCGTGTAAGAAGGAAACAGCGAATCAGAAAGCGTATGTGAGACTCGATGTCACTTTCGGTGCAGTTTATCAGGGCTGAACGATGCAGTTTTTGCCGGTGCATGGAGAACATGTTCCAGGGTACAGAGTGAGTCTCAGCAGATGCCAGCGCAATGGAGTGCTTGGAGGAGGCTCTGAGACCACAGGGAATAACAAATCAGAGATAACCACAAAAGGATGACCAGAAATCCAACACAGGATTGAAATTTTAAACCCACATAACACCCTTAGATAACCCAAGGGTCAAGGAAAAACAACAAAAAGCAACAAAAGCACTGGGGATTATTTTTAACTGAATAATAATGGAGAGAACAACATATCAAAATGTGTTGAGTAGAATGAAACCATGATGAGCAGGAAATGGACAGTCCTTGAGTGTTTATATTTGAAAAGGCTGAGAAATCAACTGACCACAGAAACTAGGGCAAGAGTAGCAGGTTAACTCAGAGAAAGCAGAAATAAACTGAAATTAAATATATATATATTTAATTTAAAATTAATAATTGAATATATAAAAACATATAAATTGAAATTTTATATACAATTATATATGTTTTTATGTATATATAAAGCACAGTTGACCCTTATACAATGTGAGGGTTGGGGCACCCACCCCCCTGAGCAGTTGAAAATCTATGTAAAACTTCTGTCTCCCCAAAACCTAACTACTAATAATCTACTGTTGACGAGAAGCCTTACATCTTAGTCAGTTCACACAGATTTTGCATGTTATATATATTTATACTGTATTCTTAAATTCAGCTGAAGAAAAGTAGGCGTTGTTAACAAAATCGTAAGGAAGAGAATGTATTTACAGCGCTGGACTGTATTTACTGATGTCCTTACGTTTACGCTGTTTCCAAGGTGAATCACCTATTTGTCAGTACCTACATTTATATGGTCCTATATGACATGAAACACTGCACGTATTAACATGTCAGTGGTACCAGACATCAAAAAAGGAAAGACAGTGTGGAAAAGAAATGCATATTTATTTACAAGGACTGCATTTATTGCCAAAAACCTATATATAAGTGGACCCATGCAGTTTGAAGGTCAACCATATACATAAGAGAGAAAAAGCCAAAAGTTGGCTCTTTGAAAAGACTAGTATGTTGGAACTTTCCTAGAGATCCAGGGGTTAAGACTTCACCTTCCAGTGCAGGGGGTACAGGTTTGATCCCTGCTTGAGGAACAAGATCCCACGTGCCTTGGGGCCAAAAAACCAAAGCGTAAAACAGCAGCAGTACTGTAACACATTCAATAAAGACTTTTAAAAAATGATTCACGTAACTTTTTTTTTCATGACTAATATGTTGGAAAATCCCCAGCAAGCCTAAATGAAGGATAATGAGGTGAAAAGACCCTAATTAACAATATTAAATGCTACCGTTCTATGAACATGACCCAGCAGAGTCTATAGAACAGAGGTTGGCAGACTTTTACTGCAAAGGGTCAGAGGGTCAGAGGGTCAGTCTTTTGGGCTACCTTCGGCTGCATTTCCTTCTTTGTTTTCCCCTTTTTCCTTCTAAACTTCTCTCTGAAAATATAAACAGCAGCCTTTGTGTGGGGGCGGTACCTACACTGGCCAGGGGGCAGATCAGTCTGTGTCGCAGTTTGCCACTTTCTTCCACAAACGTTAGGAAGATGTTAAGAGGATATTAGCAGTAGATTCATGCCAATGAATTTGAAAATTAGATGAGGCCCTTAAGCTTCTAGAGAAACGTAACTTAACCAACACTGACGCAAGAAGAGACAGAAATCTGAGCCGGGACCTGATCAACATGAGTCTGAAAACACCATCTTACTTCAGATATTTAAGAAGGAAGTCAGCTAGTCTTATACAGACTCTGCCAGGTCATTTTATAAAAGGGGCGGGGGTGACTCTCAATTCATTTTATGAGGCCAGATAATTCTGCCAGCAAAAAGGAAAACGTGACCTTAAAGGAAAATCAGAGGGCCTCTTCTCTTGTCCATATGTTACAAAACTCCTAAAGGAAATATGAGCCCATATGAAAAGCATGGGCTTGTCCCACATGGCTGGCGATCCAGGCACTGGGTCCAAACTCTTGCCTCCTCTGAGGTGGGTTTGAGAAACTTGTACTGGCACCCGGGCTTCCCAGGTGACTCAGATGGTAAAAGAATCCGCCTGCAATGCAAGAGACAGGGGTTCAATCCCTGGGTCAGGAAGAGCCCCTGGAGGAGGGCATGGCAACCTACTTCAGTATTCTTGCCTGGAGGATCCCATGGACGGAGGAGACTGGAGGGCTACGGTTCATGGGGTCACACAGACTCTGAAGCAACTGAGCGTGCGTGCGTGTGCGTGCACACACACACACACACACACCAGCACCCACAGTGCTTGTGCTGTGTGTGGGTGGGGGGTATGCACACACACGCACGCGCACACACACACACACATACCAGCACCCACAGTGCTTGTGCTGTGTGTGGGTGGGGGGTATGCACACACACGCACGCACGCACACACACACACACACATACCAGCACCCACAGTGCTTGTGCTGTGTGTGGGTGGGGTGTATGCACACACACGCACGTGCACACACACACACATACCAGCACCCACAGTGCTTGTGCTGTGTGTGGGTGGGGGGTATGCATTTAACAGGATTCCCAATGCTCCAGGCTGGAGCACTGGACAACTGTAAGGGGCAGCGGGCACCCTCCACAGAGCCAGGGGCTCCACGTGCAGAGTCTGGCTGCAGAGGGGTGGCTCCCTTGATTTAGCAACCGCTAAACACCCCGCTCCAGTCCTCTTGCCTGGAAAATCCTGTGGACGGAGGAGCCTGGTGGGCTGCAGTCCATGGGGTCAGGAAGAGTCGGACATGACTGAGCGACTTCACTTTCACTTTTCTCTTTCATGCCTTGGAGAAGGAAATGGCAACCCACTCCAGTGTTCTTGCCTGGAGAATCCCAGGGATGGGGGAGCCTGGTGGGCTGCCGTCTCTGGGGTCGCACAGAGTCGGACACGACTGAAGCGACTCAGCAGCAGCAGCAGCAGCCACCTGACATCTCACCTGTCTCTCCTACCTGCGGCCTCCTTCTAGGAGATGAACACTGAGGAGGGTGTTCCAGGTCTGGAAAGCCTCTCTCAAAAGGGCAAAAATGTTAGGCACTTGAATCCAGGGGTAATGAAAAAGGATTCTACGTCACAAGGTTTAACTTATTCCAGGAACACAAGGTCTTTTAATATTCAAAAGCAAGTCATAACATTAACAAAGCAGAAGAGGAAAACTATATGACCATTTCAATATTTAAAGAAAAGGCTTTTTTAATCTTTTTTTTTTTTTGGCCATGCTGCACAGCATGTGGGATCTTAGTTCCTGGACCAGGAATTGAACCTGCATCCCCTGTAGCAGAAGCAGAGAGTCTCAATAACTGAGCCACCAGGGAAGTCTGGAAAAGCTTTTGTTCAAATGGACACTTATTTATGAAAAAAAATACTCAACCTAGGAAAGAAAACTTTCTTCATCTGATAAAGTGTATCATATACACACAAAAGCCTTGAGCAAATATCCTACTTAAAGATGAAATATTGATAGCTTCTCCAGAGTCTGGAAAGGAGACAAGAATGAATGAGAAACCCTGGCCAGTACAGTCAGGCAAGAAAGAAAATTAAAAGGGGAAGAACGGGAATAAATAAATAAAGTGGTCATTTTTAGCAGATGACATGACTGTACACAGAGAAAATCCAAAAGAATCTGCAAGCAAACTGTTAGAATAAATAAGTGAATTTAGCTAGGTGGCCAGATTTAAAAAAAAAACAAACACAAAACCAATTTGTTTCTAGATACTAGTAACAAATAATGAAAAAAAAGAGAGAGAGAGAAACGTAAATACCATGTGGATCAAGACCAAAAAAATGAATTCCTAGGAATAAATCTAACGAAAGATGGACTGAAAAACTACAAAATATTTCCAAGAAAAATGGAAAAAAATGTAGATAAATGGAGGGACGCACCCAATCTTATAGACAGCGGTTCACCTTAGACTAATCTGGAAGGTCAATGAAATCCACCAGCTTCCAAGAGGAATTGTGCAACATTTGACAAACTGCTCCTGAAAGGATAAACAAATGCAAAAAAGAACCAAAGCAGGGCAGCAGTAAGGAGCAAAAACCTGGGAGATTTATACTATACAGACATCAGGAGACTGGGGCCTGGCAGAGACAAGCCAAGCTCAGAGAGAATTCACACACTTTACAGACATCTGGGCTCAACACAGGGGAACTGTTGCATCGGTGCGGAAGAGGTGGTCTTCTCAAAAGAAAGTGGTGGATCGGCTAGCAAGTCATATGAGAAAAAAGTAAATCTTCAGCCCCATGTCACCCACATTGAAAAAACCACACACACACAATTCCAGATATACTACAATGTGAAGACACCTGACTTAGCATGGACCGTTGATTATACAGCAGTGCTATGTCAAAACTGAATTTTCTGAGTTGTGAACACTGTGTTGTGTTTATGCAAGAGAATATCTCCTGGATAAACAACGTTCAGTATTTTGGAGTAAAAGAGCACAGGATCTTCAACGGTTCTGAAACAGTTCAGGACAAACACACACACACACACACACACACACACACCTACACACAAAAAGTGAAACATGAACAGCGTGAAAAGGCGAAGAGACAGGAGGCGGGAAGAGGAGCGAGGTCGGGGGGCGCCCAGCAGGCTCCTGGAGAAGAGGAGAAAGAGCCGCAGAGAGAATGGAGGGACGGAGCCAAGGCAACAGCAACCCCGGCTCTGGATGCGACTGCAGATGGAAGCAAGGTCCGATGCTGTGAAGAGCAGTACTGCGCAGGGACCTGCGATGTCAGGTCCCTGAATCAAGGCAAATCGGGTGGTCAAACAGGAGACGGCAAGAGTGAACGTCGACACCTGAGGAATCAGTGAGCTAAAATGGACCAGAACGGGAGAATTTAATTCAGATGACCATTATATCTACTACTGTGGGCAAGATTCCCTTAGAAGAAATGGAGTAGCCATCAGAGTCAACAAGAGAGTCCAAAATGCAGTACTTTGGTGCAGTCTCAAAAATGAAAGAATGAGCTCTGTTCATTTGCAAGGCAAACCATTCAATTCTCACAGTAATCCAAGTCTATGCCTCGACCACTGATACCGAAGAAGCTCAAGCTGAACGGTTCTATGATGACCTACAAGACCTTCTAGTACTAACACCAAAAAATGATGTCCTTTTCATTATAGGGGACTGGAATGCAAAAGCAGGAAGTCAAGAGATACCTGGAGTAACAGGCAAGTTTGGCCTCGGAGTACAGCATGAAGCAGGGCAAAAGCTAATAGAATTTTGCTGCGAGAATGCACTGGTCATAGCAAACACCCTCTTCCAACAACACAAGAGAAGACTCTTCACATAGACATCACCAGATAATCAACACCAAAATCAGACTGATTATATTCTTTGCAGCCAAAGATGGAGAAGCTCTTTACAGTCAGCAAATACAAGACCGGGAGCTGACTGTGGCTCAGATCATGAGCTCCTTATTGCCAAAGACAGACTTAAATTGAAGAAAACAGAGAAAACCACTAGACCATTCAGGTATGACCTAAATCAAATCCCTTACAATTATACAGTGGAAGTGAGAAATAGATTCAAGGGCCTAGATCTGATAGACAGAGTGCCTGATGAACTTTGGATGGAAGTTCTTGACACTGTACAGGAGGCAGTGATCAAGACCATCCCCAAGAAAAAGAAATGCAAAAAGGCAAAATGGTTGTCTGACGAGGCCTTACAAATAGCTGAGAAAAGAAGAGAAGCTAAAGGCAAAGGAGAAAAGGAAAGATATAAGCATCTGAATGTAGAGTTCCAAAGAATAGCAAAGAGAGATAAGAAAGGCTTCCTCAGTGATCAATGCAAAGAAATAGAGGAAAACAATAGAATAGGAAAGACTAGAGATCTCTTCAAGAAAATTAGAGATACCAAGGGAACTTTTCATGCAAAGATGGGCTCGATAAAGGACAGAAACGGTATACACCTAACAGAAGCAGAAAATATTAAGAAGAGGTGGCAAGAATACACAGAAGAACTGTACAAAAAAGATCTTTATGACCAAGATAATCACGATGGTGAGATCACTCACCCAGAGCCAGACATCCTGGAATGCGAAGTCAGGTGGGCCTTAGGAAACATCACTACAAAGCAAGCCAGTGGAGGTGATGGAATTCCAGTTGAGCTATTTCAAATCCTAAAAGATGATGCTGTGAAAGTGCTGCACTCAATATGCCAGCAAATTTGGAAAACTCAGCAGTGGCCACAGGACTGGAAAAGGTCAGTTTCCATTCCAATCCCAAAGAAAGGCACTGCCAAAGAATGCTCAAACTACTGCACAATTGCACTCATCTCAGTTCAGTTCAGTTCAGTCGCTCAGTCATGTCCCACTCTTTGCGACCCCATGGACCACAGCATGCCAGGACTCCCTGTCCATTACCAACTCCTGGAGTATCTCACACGCTAGTGAAGCAATACTGAAAATTCTCCAAGCGAGGCTTCAACAGAACGTGAACCAAGAATTTCCAGATGTTCAAGTTGGATTTAGAAAAAGCAGAAAAACCAGAGAGCAAATTGCCAACATCCGCTGGATCACAGAAAAAGCAAGAAAGTTCCAGAAAAACATCTACTTCTGCTTTAATGACTACACCAAAGCCTTTGACTGTGTGGATCACAACAAACTGTGGAACATTCTGAAAGAGATGGGAATACTAGACCACCTTACCTGCCTCATGAGAAATCTGTGTGCAGGTCAAGAAGCAATAGTTAGAACCAGACATGTTCCAAATTGGGAAGGGAGTATTGTCAAGGCTATATATCGTCACCCTGCTTATTTAACTTATATGTAGAATACATCATGGGAAAATGCTGGGCTGAATGAAGCACAAGCTGGAATCAAGATTGATGGGAGAAATATCAATACTCAGATATGCAGATGACACCACCCTTATGGCAGAAAATGTAGAACTAAAAAGCCTCTTGATGAAAGTGAAAGAGGAGGGTGAAAAACTCGGCTTAAAACTCAACATTCAGAAAACTAAGATCATGGCATCTGGTCCCATCACTTCATGACAAACAGATGGGGAAATAAGGGAAACAGTGACAGGCTTTCTTTTCTTGGGCTCCAAAATCACTGCAGATGGTGACTGCAGCTATGAAATTAAAAGCTTTGTTCCTTGGAAGAAAAGCTATGACAAACCTAGATAGCATATTAAAAAGCAGAGACATTACTTTGCCGACAAAGGTCCGTCTAGTCAAAAGTTATGGTTTTTCCAGTGATTATGAATGGATGTAAGAGTTGGACCATAACTAAAGCTCAGTGCTGAAGAACTGATGCTTTTGAACTGTTGTGCTGGAGAAAACTTTTGAGAGTCCCTTGGACTGCAAGGAGATCCAACCAGTCCATCCTAAAGGAAATCAGTCCTGAATATCCATTGGAAGGACTGATGCTGAAGCTGAAGCTCCAATACTTTGGCCACCTGATGTGAAGAACTGACTCAATGGAAAAGACCCTCATGCTGGGAAAGACTGAAGGCAGGAGGAGAAGGGGGTGACAGAGAATGAGCTGGCTGGATGGCATCACCAACTCAATGGACATGAGTTTGAGCAAGCTCTGGGAGTTGGTGATGGATAAGGAAGCCTGGCGTTCTGCAGTCCATGGGGTCGCAAAGAGTCAGACACGACTGAGTGACTGAACTGAACTGAAAGAGTAAGAGTGATAAAGCAAATATGGCAAATTCTTACCAGCTAATGAGTCTGTGGAAAATGTACACAGGAGTTCTTAGTACTTTTCTTGAAACATCTCTGTCAAATTTAAAATGACTTCAAATCAGAAAAAAACATTTTTTTACAAGTACACAGAGAATACCACAATGGCCATGAGGTAAAGGAAGAGTTCTTTAAACATGAAGTCAAAATTGCCATTGAAAAAGAGAAAAACTAATCAACTTACTACATCAACATTACATTAAGAAGATGACAAGACAAGCTGTAGAGTGGGAGAAGCTATTTAGAACTTTCAAACTGAGAAAAGAGGACTATCCAGAGTACACAGAGCTCCCGAGAAGCTGTGGGAAAAGAACAGACAACTCGCTCTGCAAACATGTGGGAAAGAAAGTTTAAATGGGCCCTTCACAGAGGAAGACGGCCGAACTGCCGAAAGTATGAGAAAGTGCTCAAAGTTATTACTCATTATGGAAATTCCACTTCACTGTAAGAGATTCGGGACAACAGACTGCCTGCCAGTGCTCGACATTCACGATGTCCAGCATCTGTTACAGAATTAACAGAAGCATGAAGAACCACGAAAAAGGGACTCGCCTGGTGCTCCAGAGGCTAAGACTCCACACTCCCAACGCAGGGGGACCAGGTCTGACCTCTGGTCAGGGAACTAGATTCCACATGCTGCAGATAAGACCCAGCACAGCCAACTTAAAAAAGAAAGAAAGAGAGAAAAATGAACCACAAAAAGGAAATCCTAAGGCGAAGAAAAATCGGTAGGTAGAAACAGACGAAGACGTGACAAAGAGGAGGGCACGAACAGGCAAAGACTTTAAACCAGCTGGAAACACAATCAGAAAATAGCTTTAAAATGTCAAAGCCCGAACTCACGAGCAGAGAAATGCAACATGCAAATAAGAACAAAATGCAACCACGAGAAAGATCAGAGACCATGAAGAAACAGCAATGGAAAAACTCCTCCATCTGAAGCCTAAAGAGAAAAAAGGCTCTACACTAATACATAAACAGAGCCTTGGGATCTCAGGGGCAAAAGCATGTTTAACTGGAGTTATGCAGGGAGGGGCACAAGATAATTGAAGGAATAATGGTATAAATGCACACGTCCAAAAAGCTCAACAAACTGTAAGCAGAGACAAAAGCAGCCTAAAAAGGAAGACACAACTTGTAAAGAGACACACAGAGAAAAATGACGTCGATTTCCTGAGGGGGAAAAAACTGCATTTCAGAAAACGAGACAATGTCTACTGAAAGCAGAAAGTAATAGTCAACCTAGAATTCTATATCCAGCAAAAATACCCTTTAAAAACGAAGGTGATGACTGTATAGTGAAGGTTAATCTCACTGTATATAAATTATACTTCAATAAGGCAGATTTTTAAAAAGGTGATATAAAAACCTCTTTGTAAATTTTTGAGGCTTCATCACTAGTCCATCACTAGGACTGTAAGAAATGTTAACGGAAATTCTTTAAGCAGAAGGAAGATGACACCAGATAGAAACGAATCTATATGAAGTGTGAAGAACTGGACAAGGTAAATATGTGGGCAAATATAATAGTTTTTTTCATATTTTAAATTTCTTCAAAAGTCAATGAGACATCCACATGAAAAAAATATTCAGAACCTTGACCATATCTCTCACTTTGTACAAAAATTAACTCAAAATGGGGCACAGACTAAAACATCTAGAAGGAAACATAGCGGGAACATTTTTTATAATTTTGTTAGGTAAAGACTCAAACACAACACCAAAAGCATGGTCTGTAAGATAAATGATTAACTACTTAGACGTCATCAAAAATTTTAAATGTCTACGAAAGACATTATTAACAGAGAGAAAAGACAAACTACAGACTGGTGGAAAATGTTTAGAAATCACATATCCAACACAGGATTTTCCTCTGGAAGGTATGAAGAATACACAATATCAACGATACTCACTATTCAAACCACCCAATAAAAAGAGGACAAAGGCTCAAAAAGACACCTGAGCAGAATGGGTATACAGAAGGCACACAAACACACAAAGGACGTTCCCCATCATTGGACAGCAGAGAAATACAAATTATAGCTGCAGGGAGACACCATTACCGACCTTGAAAGTGAAAGTGAAGTCGCTCAGTCGTGTCCGACTCTTTGCGACCCCATGGCCTGTAGCCTACCACGCTCCTCTGTCCATGGGATTTTCCAGGCAAAAGTACTGGAGTGGGTTGCCATTTCCTTCTCCAGCAGATCTTCCCGACCCAGGGATCGAACCCAGGTCTCCCGCATTGTAGGCAGACGCTTTACTATCTGCGCCACTGGGGAAGTCACAGTGGTGTCACAGTCACGTCCTTGAGGACGGCTTTAAAAAAAAAAGACAAGACAAAACCAAGCACCAATGCGAACATGGAGCAACAGGAACTCTTGCTCTGCTGGCTGTGATGCAAAGTGACAGGACTACTTCAGACAAGGGTCTGGGCAGTTTGTTATGAAGTTAAATACGTCTTACCATACCACCTATGATGTCACTCCTAGGCTAATTTACCAAATAGAACTGAAAACTGAAGTGTGTGCAAAAAACCTTTTCTTTTTGCACGTTGGCAGCAGCTCAATTCATAACCACTAAAAACCAGAAAAAAACCACAGGTCCTTCAACTGGCAAATACTGGGCTGGCCAAAAAGTTCATTTGCGTCTTTCTGTAAGATGTTAAACCCACTGTGGGAGTACTACTCAGCAGTCAAACAACAAATGAACCAAGAACGCACACAAAAAGAATGAACCTCAAATGCATTTGGACTCGAAAGACCATACAGTGTGTGATTCTACTGATGGGACGAAAACAGGCCAGTGGTTGCAGGAGCTGGGGGAGAGGAAGGAGACTACCGCGGGGCCTCACGGGGATGGTGACATGTGTGAGGTCACGGGGAAGGTGACGTGTGTGAGGTCACAGGATGGTGACGTGAGAGGTCACAGGGGATGGTGACATGTGTGAGGTCACGGGGAAGGTGACGTGTGAGGTCACAGGGGATGGTGACATGTGTGAGGTCACGGGGAAGGTGACATGTGTGAGGTCACAGGCGATGGTGACATGTGTGAGGTCACAGGGGATGGTGACATGTGTGAGGTCACAGGCGATGGTGACATGTGTGAGGTCACGGGGATGGTGACATGTGAGAGGTCACGGGGAAGGTGACGTGTGTGAGGTCACAGGGATGGTGACGTGTGTGAGGTCACAGGGGATGGTGACGTGTGTGAGGTCACAGGGGATGGTGACGTGTGTGAGGTCACAGGGGATGGTGACATGTGTGAGGTCACGGGATGGTGACGTGTGTGAGGTCACAGGGGATGACATGTGAGAGGTCACAGGATGGTGACATGTGTGAGGTCACGGGGATGGTGACGTGTGAGGTCACGGGGAAGGTGACATGTGTGAGGTCACAGGGGATGGTGACATGTGTGAGGTCACGGGATGGTGACGTGTGTGAGGTCACAGGGGATGACATGTGAGAGGTCACAGGATGGTGACATGTGTGAGGTCACGGGGATGGTGACGTGTGAGGTCACGGGGAAGGTGACATGTGTGAGGTCACAGGGGATGGTGACATGTGTGAGGTCACGGGATGGTGACGTGTGTGAGGTCACAGGGGATGACATGTGAGAGGTCACAGGATGGTGACATGTGAGAGGTCACAGGATGGTGACATGTGAGAGGTCACGGGATGGTGACATGTGAGAGGTCACGGGATGGTGACGTGTGTGAGGTCACAGGGGATGACATGTGAGAGGTCACAGGATGGTGACATGTGTGAGGTCACGGGGATGGTGACATGTGTGAGGTCACAGAGATGGTGACGTGTGTGAGGTCACAGGGGATGGTGACGTGTGTGAGGTCACAGGGGATGGTGACGTGTGTGAGGTCACACTGCTCTGGGTCTTGATTATGGAGGGGATCACGTGACTATATGCATTTGTTTAAGCTCAGAGAATAATGTGCCCAAGAGAAGAAATTCTACTCTAAATTGTAAGTGTGACTTAAAGTAGAAAAAACACAACTGGTTGTTTCAAGTAAAAACAGTAACGTTAATAAAGCTTCCCTGATGGCTCAGCAGGTGAAGAATCCGCCCGCAGTACAGGAGACGCAGGAGACTAGGGTTCGATTCTTGGGTCAGGAAGATCCCCTGGAGGAGGGCATGGCAACCCACTTCCGTACTCTTACCTGAAAAACCCCATGGACAGAGGAGCCTGGCTACAGTCCAAAAGGTAGCAAAGAGTCAGACATGACTGAGCACAAGATAAGATTCAAAACAGCCTACGAAGAAGTAAAATATTTTACAATTTCGCAAAGAACTAGAGCAGGTAAAAACGCACGGACAGTCTGAGTTGCGAATTGCCATTGTATCCCCATGGGAGGGGGCAATACACCTGAGAAGGCTGATGGGATAAGTCAAAGATTTGTGTAGCAGCTCTAGGCAAAAAAAGCACGGCGGGAGTGGAAGGTGACGGCACCTATCGGTAGAGCTAAAGAGGAAATCTGGGAAAATTCAATCAGGAAGTGGTGAAAAGAGGAAAAAAGAAAATACGGCTAATAAAAAACTAATGAGATAACAGATCTGACCTTAACCCCCTTGAAAATTACATTAAATGTAAATGGTCTAAAGACTCCCAATAAAAGATGCTAAGACTGGAAAAAGAAGCAGATCTCAACCGTGCGCTTGTATATCATGCGAAATAACTGGGCTAGGTGAATCACTAGCTGGAATCCAGACTGCCAGGAGAAATGTCAACAACCTCAGATATGCAGATGGTACCACTCTAATGGCAGAAAGTAAAGAGGAACTAAAGAGCCTCTTGATGAGGATGAAAGAGGAGAGTGAAAAAGCTGGCTTGAAATTCAACATTAAAAAAACTAAAATAATGCCATCCAGTCCCATTCAATTCAGTTCAGCTCAGTTGCTCAGTCGTGTCTGACTCTTTGCAACCCCATGAATTGCAGCACGCCAGGCCTCCCTGTCCATCACCAACTCCCAGAGTTCACCCAAACTCATGTCTATCGAGTCGGTGATGCCATCCAGCCATCTCATCCTCTGTCGTCCCCTTCTCCTCCTGCCCCCAATCCCTCGCAGCATCAGTCTTTTCCAATGAGTCAACTCTTCGCATGAGGTGGCCAAAGTACTGGAGTTTCAGCTTTAGCATCAGTCCTTCCAAAGAACACTCAGGGCTGATCTCCTTTAGAATGGACTGGTTGGATATCCTTGGACTCTCAAGAGTCTTCTCCAACACCACAGTTCAAAAGCATCAATTCTTTGGCGCTCAGCTTTCTTCACAGTCCAACTCTCACATCCATCCAGTCCCATCACTTCATGGCAAATAGAAGGGGAAAAGGGGAAGCAGCGGCAGATTTTATTTTCTTGGCTCCAAAATCACTGCAGATGGTGACTGCAGCCATGAAATTAAAAGACGCTTGCTCCTTAGAAGAAAAGCTATCACAAATCTAGACAGCATATTAAAAAGCAGAGACATTACTTTGCTGATAAAGGTCCATCTAGTCAAAGCTACGGTTTTTCTAGTAGTCATGTATAGATGTGAAAGCTGGACTGTAAAGAAAGCTGAGCACCAAAGAATTGATGCTTTTGAACAGTGGTGTCGAAGAAGACTCTTGAGAGTCCCTTGGACTGTTAAGATCAAACCAGTCAATCCTAAAGGAAATCAACCTTGAATATTTATTGGAAGGAGTGATGCTGAAGTTCCAATACTTTGGTCACCTGATGTGAAGAACCGACTCACCGGAAAAGATCCTGATTCTGGGACAGATTGAAGGCAAGAGGAGAAGAGGGTAACAGAGGATGAGACAGTTAAATAGCATCACTGACCAACAGACATGAGTTTGAGCAAACTCTGGGAGATAATGAAGGACAGGAAGGGCTGGTGTACACAGGGTCGCAGCCAGACATGACTTAGTGACTGAAGAACCATCACCACCACCACGTGCTGCCTACGTGAAATGAGAAAGACACAGGCAGACTAACAGTGTCGTATCTTTCTGCCTTCTCATACTGTTCATGGGGCCCTCAAGGCAAGAATACAGAAACGGTTTGCCATTCTCTTCTCCAGCGGACCACACTGTGTCAGAACTCTCCACCATGACCCGTCTGTCTTGGGTGGTCCTGCACAGCATGGTTCATAGTCTCACTGAGTTACTGAGATAGTGAAGGAAAGCGAAGCCTGGAGTGCTGCATTCCATGGGGTCTCAAAAGAGTCGGATGTGACTTAACGCCTGAACAACAGATTAACAGTAAAAAGACGGAAAGAGCCAACAGCAGGACTAAACCTAAGAGGTCTGGCGTGGCTATTTTAATATTTACATAGATCGGAAATGGATAAGTTCCATGAAAGATATAAATTACCGTGGCTTGAAGGGGATGAAAGAGAAATCTGAATAGTTCTATACCTCAACTAACAGAAGTGAAGTGAAAGTGAAGGTTGATCAGTCGTGTCTGACTCTGCCACCCCATGGACTGTCCATGGAATTCTTCAGGCCAGAATACTGGAGTGGGTGGCCTTTCCCTTCTCCAGGGGGTCTTCCCAACCCAGCAATCAAAGCAGGGTCTCCTGCATAGCAGGCAGATTCTTTACCAACTGAGTATGAAAACTGCAGGCCCAAGTGCGTTCCCTGGTGAAAGAACGCTTAGGACGGAAACAACATCAACCTTAAACTCTTACAGAAAATAAACGAGAAAGGACATTAGTGTATCATCCTACAAAACCAGCAAAGACACTGGAGGCAGACTGCGGATAATTAGCCTTCATAAATGCAAAATTCCTTACGAAAATACTAGCAAATTAAATACAGCAATATACAAAATGGTAACACATAATGACCAAGTGGAGTTTATCCCAGGAATACAAGGGTGGCTCAACATTTAAAAATTAACTGATGCAATACACCACATCAATACGTTAATGAGAAAACCCAACCACTTCAACAGAAGGACAAAAGTGTAGTCCCACTTATACAAGGGCGTCCACGGCAGCGCGATGCCAAGAGCCATGCTCAACCAGCGCTGGTGGCAGGTCCACGGCACGGGAGAGCGACCCAGCGGCTACGAGGCCCAAGCACCCTCGCTCGGAACCACAGGGATGAACGGACCTCAAGACACAGCAAGCGAAAGAAGGCAAGAGCAAGAGATGCCATTCTGTGCAGCCCCCCTTGCGCAGCAGCGACTGTGACCGGAAGCTGGTGTGTGCTGGCCGGGGCTGGGGTAGGGGCGATCCGGGACAACTTTGAGGGGAGCAAACTGTCGCGTAAACTTGACTGTGCTGCTCGCCGAATCACAGTGACCAACCTCATCACCTGTACGCTCGAAACGGGCACATTTTATTCTGTGTAAACACTTACATAAACAGAAGGTGGGAAGGGTAAGGCAGAACTGCCCCCCAGCACAGGCGAGTCTCAGAGTCTCTCTGCTGATGCTACAGCTAGACTGGAGTGCGGACAGCCTGAAGGTTTAGGTGACGGACAAACGTCCCCAGAGGACAGAAAACAGATCTCAGGCTGCCTGCAGCTGGCGGGGGGGGGCGGTACCCACAAAGAGGTGTGAGTGTCCCCAGGGTGAGAGACACATCCTCTCTGACTGTGCTAACGGCCCCACAGCTGGTCTCAAATGGGTACATCTCATACCCGTGTCACTGGGGTATGTAAGTCACACCTCAATAAAACTGGCTTAAGAAGAAATCTCAGGGCATTGGGTGGTGAGGGTTAAATGGGACACTGCAGGGGGCCGGGGAGGCCACCCCTGGAGGCCCTCAGGGGCCAATCTCAGATGACACCGGGGGTGCTGGCTGGCCCCCAGGGCAGCCTTTGGGGCGCACAACAGGACAGACCCCTGGTGCTGGGCCCCCTCTCACCTGAGCTGCCAGGATGCTACCTCAAAAGAGAGAGGACCCCCCGACCCAGGCAGGGCCCCCCACCCTAGACAAGCCGGGGTTTTTGCTGCACTCTCATGGGGTGATACCCCTGCCCCCAGGCCAGGAGGCAGTGTGGGGGGTCGGCAGGGGGCCTGCAGAACCAACCCCATCTTCTCCCTTCTTAGCGGGACCCCCAAGTGAGCTCCTGTGGGCTCTGAGCTGCGGGTGGGAGCAGTGATTGCCAGGAAGCCCGGGGGCCTGCTGGAGAGACGCCCCGCTGTGTAGAGGGGTGGATATCGCAGGCTTGGCCCCCCAGCCGTAAGATGGGTCAGCGGCCACACTGACCTCACAGGTCATGCCGGGCAGGGGCAGGGCCAGGGCAGGACTTGGTCCTTCTGCACGCAGACACCACGTGCAGCCTCTGATCGGAGTGGGCGGAACCTGGGAACAGACGTGGAGCCGCGTGCCAGCACCCGCTCCTGAGCACCGCCAAGTCCACCCTGCATCCAGGCGTGGGGACAGCGGGCAGACCCGGAGGAGGAGCAGAGCCATGCTGGGCCACCAGCAGCGTCCACGTGCATCCGCAGGACACCCTGAGGCGGTCCTTGCCCGGGAAAGGATTAACATGGAAGTATGTGGTTGGTGTGTAAATACCCAGGCGCCCAGGTCTCAGATGCCCACGGGGAGCACACCTGCCTGCTGACCCAACACCTGCACAGTGAGGGCAGAGCAGGCCTGCAGGCCAGAAGGTGGTCAGACCACAGAGAACAGGGGAGGGGCCCAGGGCGGCGTGGGTCCCCACTCTGTGGCTCATCCCCCGACGGGATGTGGATGAATCAACCAGGGCATCTCCCTGATAGATGGCACTGCCAGACCTGCCCGGAATGGAGGAGACACATGGGCTGGGAACAGGAACCCAGAGGGGGCTGTTGGAGAACTGAGATGCATTTGCTCATCTGTAACGGTCCATTCCTCGATTTCTAAAAGCAGGGGCCCAGCGAGCAGGGGCTGCCAGCGGCTCTTCAGGGGATGAGGCTGGGGCTTCGGTCTCTGGCTCCTTCACGGCCCTGCACGCAGGGTGCTGGTCAGAAGACCCCTGAAGGTCACTCAGGCCACCCTCTCCCTTGGCCAAGAAGGAGAAGGGACTCCAGAGAGACCAAAAGCTCCAGAAGTCCACCTTCAAACACTCCAGATTCCACCAGCTTGGAGCCCTGCCCTGCCTTTGTCCGGGTGCCAGGAGAGGGGCACCTGGCTATCGAGCAGCCCGTGGAGGGTGTGAGGACGTCGCCCGCCTAGATTCAGCCAGTGCACAGTGGGGGCCTGGGGTCTGGGGAGCCAGCACCCAAGGAGCAGCCTGCCACTGGGGATGGGCCCTCTCCGCCTGCCCGGCCCCACAACCCTCTTCCCAGCACACCTGGCACCCAGCAATGCCAGCCACGTCACTGCCGATAACCTAGATTTTAACCAAGAAATAACACCCTCCCCTCCCTGCCCCACTTATGGGCTCACCGAGGAGAACACCCAGACCGGAGCCTCGCAGGTCAGCTGGAGGCAGGGCCGCTCCCAGGCCCACTGTCCCTCCAGTCTCCCAGCTTGCCATCACCACCCTGTCTGCCTCCAACACCCCAGGGGTGTGGGGTAAGGGGATCCAGGGACCGCGGGACACAGGCATGCAGGACTTGCTGAGCCGTGCCCGCCCCGGAGGACTCAGCATGTGGTCTCAGGGGAAGAGGGGCTGGGGAGAGGGCCCAGGCACAGTCAAGGCTGTGGGGCAGCTCGGTCTCCCAAGCCCTCCCCGGGCTGTCCACGGCCACTGTCCCTTGGCCTCTCAGAAAATCCCAGATCACAGGAGATGGCCAGGCTTGTGCACCCAGAGCAGCAGGTGCCCCCAGACGAGCTACTGCCCTGCCCGCACACCAGCACCAGCCTCAGCACCCTGCCCCGTCTCTCCCCGTCTCCGACTCGTCAATGCCTGAGGCTGCAGAGCAGGGCGGGCTGAGCAGGGAAGACCCTGGGGAGGCAGCTGTACCAGGGCCCTTGTTGGTTTGGCATCGCACCTCCAAGGACCACAGGTGGGCAACCCCGCCCCGGGCCCTCAGCAGGTTTGGCCCTGACCCCTCCGCTGAGCCCTGTCCTGCTGCCGGCGTGTGTGTGTGTGTGTGTGTCTGTGTGTGTGTGTGTGTGGTGGTCCTTAGAGGCTGCACATCCCAGGGAAGGGGCTTGGGAGCCACCCCAGCTCCCTCTGGGCACCGCCTGGGGGCTGCTGGGGCGGGAGTGGGCAGAGGGAGCTGCCCAGGCCTGACCCACACCTGAGCTTGTGGGTTTCCTGGGGTCTGGAACACCAAGCCCTTCCCTCCACCACGAAGAGGAAAGCCCTGTCCAGATAGAGGCGGTCTGTGTGCTGGCATCCTGCAGAACTCACACATGCGTGACAAAAACATGTTCAAATAAAGTACTGCCCTCCAGGGAAGACGACACCCGAGCCCACGGGAGCTGTCCAGGGCACCGCCACCCCTGCAGCTCTGAAAGAGACCCCGGGAGGGGCCCAGGTGGGCCAGACCAGAGCCGAGACCCAGCCACCCCGTCCTCGGCCGCTGGGGACCGGCTGTCCCAAGGGCCTGAGTTGGCCGGTGCTCCTGGCTCCCCGTCCCCATTCCCCCAGGACTGACGGACCTGCGCCTGCCTGGAGGTGGAGGAGTGGAAGGCGGCAGGCGGGGAAGAGGGGGAGCGGACAGCATTGGCCCCATCGGGGCGCGAGGGCACGGGCAGTCTCAGGAGAGGAGAGAGTCTCCGAAGTGCCCCAGGGCCCAGCTCTGGGAGGTGCCTCCCCACTGGCACCAAGCTTCCGGCCAGCCAGTCACTGGACTCGGGCCTCGCATGCAAATCAGGCCAGGCGGCGGGCCAGGCACACAGCCGGTCTTCGGGGAACGCGGAAGGCAGAGGGGGACACACCAGGGCCTCGATGTTGGGGCCCTCCACCCACGAACCCTGAACCCTCTCCGGGGTCCGTGAGGAGTTTACAGGCAGCACCAGGAGTCTCAAGTTAGGGTGTGCCGGCTTTATGATCCCAAAGGTGGGAGTCCTTCCGAGACAAGAGCAGGGAGGCACTCGTTGCACTCAGGAGGCACTTCCTGACCCGCCCCGGGGTGTTGGCCGCAACTTCGAGGCTCCAAGGACACTCTAGCCTCGAGGTGAAAGCACGTGGGAGGGGCAAAGGGCGGAGGTCAAAGGTGACAGAGATGGATCTGAGGGGGCAACCTCACTGACAGAGCAACTGAGGCCTCAATCAGGCGAGGGGCCAGCCAGGGCTGTATGGTGCCCTGTGAGCCCTCGGGCAGGTCCCTGGTCCACCAAGGCCCAGAGTCTTTTTCACCTGTCCAGAGAGAGTCCGGGTCCTGGCCCAGGCGCTCCGCTGCAGCTAAACTTTTTCAGAGCCTCCCATCCCACCCAGTGTCGACTTTATACAAAGTCCTCAGCTAAGGCCTTGCAAGAGGGACCCAATTCCTGCCGGTGCTTCGGGGTCAGCTCCCGCCAGCTCGTCCGGTCTGAGCCGGGACTGACCCCTGCACGCCTCGGGCACAGTGGCCGCCCTGAGGTGTCCCAGCCCTGGGACGTGCCTGTCTCCCCACCAGGCTGTGAGGCCACGGGTAAGGCCTGGTCAGCCTCAGTGCCCACACGGGAGGTGCCTGGAGGGCCCCGGCCATGCCCGTGGGCGGGAGGCCACAGTGGCGGTGGAGGCCAGGCCCGCCACGCGTTACCTGCATAGCTGCCCGTGGCCTTGATGTACATCTGGCCGTACTGCTCCTCCACCATGGTGTCGTAGGCCTCGTCGTCCTCCTCATCCTCCTCGTTGTGGTAGGAGGTGGGGCTGTCCGTGGTGGGCAGGCTGCTGGCCCCGGGGCTGGTCCGCTCCCCCTGGGAGTACGGCGCCTGCTGGATGCTGGGGATGAGGGTGGCCAGGCTGGGCACCCCGTAGTAGGAGACGCGGGGCAGCTTGAGAGGGGCCGTGCCCGCGGCCACTGCCGGGCCGGCGGCCACCGCTGCGCCATCCCGGGGCCCCGTCTCCAGAGGGCGCTTGGCGGCCAGGCCCGGGCCGGCGGCCAGAGGCAGCTCCAGGGCTTCGTGCTTGACGCGGGTCAGCAGCGGGATGGGCACGGAGGGGGACACGACATAGGGAGGCGCGGCGGCCGGCTGCAGCTGGTTGCAGGGGCTCTGGGGCTCGGAGCTGGCGTCCTCGATCATGGTGGTCTGCGAGTCGCAGTGGGGCGAGCTCACCTTGAACATGAGGTCGGTGCCGCGCTCCACGATGTGCTGGATCTGCAGGAAGCCGGCCGTGTACATGACCACGAGCTGCTCGCTGGCCGCCATGGTTAGCCTGCCCGTGTAGCAGAAGGACAGGATCTGCTGGAAGCAGGCGGGCGGCACTGTGCCCGGCAGCTCGAAGGCGCTCTTGCTGTTGCCGCTGAACAGGTCGCGGAAGTAGAGGCTGCTGGCGGCCAGGACGGCCCGGTGGGCCTTGAAGGCCTGGCCCTTGACCACGATGGACACATCGCAGTAGAGGCCCAGCAGACGCTGCTCGTTGAGGCAGCCGAGCACCGTGTTCCCGAAGTTGGGGATCTCGATGTGCAGCATCTGCGACATGGCGGGAGGCAAGGGGGCGTCCTCAGACTCTCAGCGGGGGAGCCGCCGGGTGGGGCGCATCTGCGGGAGACAGGGCGTGTACGCGGGGGTCAGGGTCGGGCTCCTGGACGTCCAGCGGCCGGGCCACGCTCCACGCCACCCGGCTCTGCCCCAGCGCCCGCCTCCCCTGTCCCCAGCTCCGGGGCACCCCAGCCTTGCCCCAGCCACGACGCGCCAGACCAGGTCTGGCCGCAGACCCAGCAGCAGCGGGACCCTGGCAGAGCTCTCAGCGCTGCCCAGGAGCCCCAGCCGGGTTCCCAACCAGGTGTCTGTGTGGGTGCCCCCATGCCACCCCAGGGCAGAGCGCAAGAGCCCCTGAGGTGCGGAGACACGCCGTCCTGGCGGGGCCCCGGGAGGAGAGGCCTGGAGAGAGAAGACGGGGCACACAGAAGGACAGGACAGGCCGGCCAGCCACAGCGCCGGAGGGGCAAGGGCAGCGGGCCTCTGTCTGTCCGCACAACTCTTCTCCCAGGAAAGTTAGCAGCAAAGGGAGGGGCCAGAACCCAGAGCACGGCGATCGGGGTTGGGGGGGGTCCTCTCGGAGGCTTTGGTTTCGGTTTGCTCTTTTCCTTTTCTCTTAGAGCAGCCATGCAGAGAGCCGCCGGGGGTAGGGGGGAAGTCCTGCCCCTGCAGGGTGAGAAGCAGCCCCCCTCAGCCCCCTGGAGAGGCGGGCAGGGGTGGGGGGGCGCCCAGAGAAGGGAGCTGGGGCAGGGAGAACTCAGTCGCTCCGCCGTCTCTGCTTCCCTCCGAGCAAAGGAGACTGCGGACTCCCCAACCCGAGCTGCAAGTCCGACTCCGGGACCCAGCTCCCCCCCATCCGAGTTGCCTGGGGATCGGGGCAGTCAGTGCTGGAGTTGGGAGCCTGTCGCAGCCCCACCTGCGTGCCCTCCTGGGCCCCCCACCCCCACCCCGCCGGTTCCTGCTGCCAGCCAATCCCTGCTGGCTTGCTCCCAGCCCAGGTGACTAGAGGGGTCCTGGGGGAGACAGAGGAGGGCCCAGCGAGGGCTCAGATGCCGCCAGGGGTGTGCTGCCAGCCCCCGGGGTCTGGAGCCAGACTCCCCCGGGCCCGATGGGCTGGAGAAGGGCCGGCCCAACTCCACGCAGTCAGAGCCCGTACAAAGGGCCGCTCTGTCCCGCGGGAGGAAAGTGCGGGCATCCGGCGAAGGAGGGCGGAGCGCGGAGACAGGAGTTGGGCAGGTGGGCAGCTGCTGGGGGGCGACGGGGAGAGCCCGCAGTACCTCCCCCCGCCCCCCCCCCCCGCACCCCCGGCTGCGGAGAAGTTGCTGGCCCGGCCGGTGGCACCGGCGGCGGGGAAGACCTACCTTTGGCCGCTGCCGCCGTGGCCCCAGCACTGCCCACTCAGCCTGGCAGGGGCAGGCTCGCCCGCACGCCCGGCCGCCCGCAGCCACCAGCTGCTCCGGGAATGCAGCAAACGGAGCGGGAGCCCTTGGGGTGGGGAGGGCGAGAGGAGCCGGGAGAGGAGGAGGAGGAGGGGGGCGGGGGGGCGCGAGTCTCGGCGCGGGGCTGGGCCGCGGCTCAGCTGCACCCAGCCCGGCTCTCCGGGGCAGCGCGCAGCATCCAAATGAAGAGGCCGGATGCAGACGGACATTCAGGCAGCTCTCGGGAATGAATAGCCGCCTTTGATTTGGGAGCCGAAGTAAATGCCAGCTCCCAGCCCCGGCTTTAAAAAACAGTGGAGTGCTGGTGCCAGAGGAATGCACGGCTCCGGGTGTTGGTACAAGACAGACTTTTGATGACTCACTGCAATGCAAACAAAGATGGCAGAAATACTGTACTGTACGCGGGGAGACGCTTCGTGGTGCCACGGCAACTGAGACAGCCTGGAAATTTATAGTGCAGTTTTGCATATGAATTACCCAGTAAACTGCCACCCTGCCACCCAGTACAGCCAGAGTGTCAAAGCATTTAAACTATTCCAAACAGTCTGCTGGGCTGGCAGAGCCGCCTGACTCCTGGGGAGGGGTGGGGGGTGGCTGGGGCGGGCAAGGGGGCAGGGAGGCCAGGGGGTCCGACAGACAGAGAGCAGAAGCTGGTGAGAGAGGGGAGCCCAGAAGGGGAGGGAAAGAAGGGAAACGAGCAGAAAGGGGGGAGAGAGAGAGGAGCCAGGAGGAGGAGGAGGCGGCCCAGGGCCCCGCCCCCAGTGCCCCCCTCCCCACTTCCTGGGGTCTTGGGAGCCGTGATGGTCCAGCCCCAACACCCCCACCCCACTCACCCACCCAGGGAGCCAGTCGGCACCCCAACTCCCTCCGCCTTGGCCAGGACAGCTCTTAGAGTGGTGCAGCTTTGTGCTGGCAGCTGGGGCCAGGCCCGCTACAGACAGCAGGCAGGAGCCCTCTGAAGAACCTGCCCTGGTCCCTGGTGGACTTGGCACGGGGAGGCGGCAGGTCACCCGTGTGGCCCCACACTGTCCATGGACCGCTGAGCCTGTGCCTGGCACGCTGCCTGCCCTGCTAAAGAGAGGACAGTGCCCCCCAGCCCGCCCCACCGCATGGCTGGATTCGTGGGCCCAGGGGCAGACCACTGGCCTGCCACCCACGGGGCGGCCGCCTGCAGGCAGGGGCTGCGCTGAGACAGGAGACGGCCAAGGCAGGCCTGGTCCCCGCAGCGCCCAGCATCACGGCCATCAGGGAGGCATCCCGCATGGTCCCCTCCGCGGCATCCGGAGAGAAGGAAACGGCCATCTGGCGCCTCTCCATTCACACCCCACGGGGCTCGGCTTCCAAGAGAGAAAGACCGTAGGAAAAGCCGCCGAATGGAGAGCAGGAGGAAGTCCAGGTGTGGGGAGCCCGCCCAGGGAGCAGCAGCCGCAGAGGCAGCTTTGCGCATCCTGTGTGGGGCCTGTGACAACTCCAGGGTGAGGGCGACGCAGGCCCGTGTGGGCATCGTTCACAGAAACGGCGCCCACTCGGCGCTCTGGGGACCTGGGGGCCACGTGGGCCGAGGACAGCGGGGTCCGGCCGGGCCTCCCCTAGCTCGAGGCTCAAGTGGGGCAGCCGCATCCTGGCGAGGCATTGAGGACCCTTCTTCCCCGCGCGGTCAGCCCCCTTGGCGGCCTCTGCATCTGGGCCGCAGCCATATCGCGGGTCCACACAGACACCCATGTCTGCACACCTCTGCTCACGTGTCCCCCCTGTCCATAGCATCGCCAGGCGCCCCCGGACTGGGCTCCCGGTGTCCTCCTGGTGGTCCCCCTTTGCTGGGGCCTAGGTGAAGTCCACCGGCCCCAAGATACAGGGCTGGGGCCTCAAGTGAGGGGTCGCAGGCACAGCCCCCCGCACCCACCCAGCCACAGAAAGCGGGGCAGACTGGGCACAGAGGAAGCCAACCTGGGGCAACAGGGGGAAACTCAGGTCAAAGAACAGCAGGACCCGTGATGGGCAGGGACACGCAGAGAGGCACGCCCTCCACGAGCTCTCCCCGCCACCTGCAGGTGCCACCTCCACAGGGAAGTCCTCCAGGTGCCACACAGGAGCTTGGTGACGCTGGGGTGGGTCTGCCCGACACCTGATGGGCATTTAACCCCGTGCTGGGAATGGCCAGGGAGGGCTAAGTAAGGGACGGGCTGTGCTGCCCAGGAACATACACCGCAGTGGGGACGGGCCTCCCACATAGCCCCCTGCACCCACTGCTGGGAGACTCCCAAGGGGTCTCTTGAGCTAGATGGGGCTCTTGTGCCGTGAGAGGGGAGCGGTGACCTAGCCTGGCGGGGGTGGGCAGAGGCTGCAGAGGCACAGTGGGCACTAGCCCCAGAGGGTCTCAACTGCCCAGGGCTGGGCAGGGAGCAGCCAGATCCCCAGCTGAGAGCAGGGGCCGGGGTGCAGCCTACGGAGCTGTCCCCTTCAAGAGCATGTCCCGGTTCCACTGGGCACTGCCCCATGGGCTGGGCCACCTCGAACGCAGGTGCCGTGGCCTCTATCTAGCAAAGGATGCCCACCCGGGATGGGGGTGGATCACCCTCCTAAGGCGGCCGCAGGGTCATGGGAGACAACGTTATTAGCAAGTGCCCAGCTGGAGCCTGGCACAAGCAATGTGTAAAATCCATCTGGTGACGCTCCCTGCTGGGACCGCCCCCACCGCCCCCGCCACCCCAGCTCTGCTGCGTGGGCCTCCCCCGGGGGCTGCGGCCAGACCATTCGCCCAGAGAGGGGCCACTGCTCTCCCCTGTGAGGTGACAGGCCGCCTGGTCCCCGGGGACGGGGACAGCCAGCCCTGCTGTTGCCGTGTCCTCAGGCCACCTGCGAGGGTGAGGCGGCTGCCCCAGCCGCCCAGCCCGGGACAGACAGCCCAGCCCGAGCTGGTTTCAGGTTGCTTTCTTAGAAGCCTCAGCCGGAGCGAGAACAAAGCTGAACTTTAGGAGAAAAGAATAAAATAAAGGCTTGGTTTACACACCCAGGCCAAGAAAGCAGGACAAGCCCAGGGCCAGCCTGCGGGCAGCGGCAGAGGAGAGAGAGGCGGGGGACCCAGGCGGCCTCCCCTTCCCACCCCCACGTGACTGCCTCTTCCTTCTGTGCCTCAGCTTCCCCTCCTCTTCTCTTCCCTTCACAGCCGGACTCCTGGGCTGGCTACTTACAGAAGGTTCGGAAGACGTGGAGGGAACATCCGAGACCCCGAACTTCTCTCATCCCGGCTGCCCTCAAAGCCACTGCGCCATGGAGCCCTCCCCCTCATAATGCCTTTCAGAATGGAACTTGCTTTGGGAAACCCCAGCTGACACCACAGAGCCAGAGTCCAGCCCATGCAGCTGTGCCAGTATTGGGGGGGCGGTCCCACTCCACACAGACCCCAAGAGCTCCCAAGGAAGAAGTGGGGGGCGGGGGGGATTCTCTTCTGTGAGCCCTCCCTCAGGTTCAGCTGAGAGCTGGACCTGGAACGACGGCTTGTCCACCAGAGCACAACCAGGCACCCTGCAGGCAGTGTGGCCCCCAGATGGACGAGAGAAGGACGCGGGGGTACGGGCCCCAAGAGTGCAGACACACACGCACACGGGGGCCGAAGGGGTATCCAGGGGCGGCGGTGTCGGAGTTCACCCACCCCAGATCCCAAAGAGCCTCCCGCAGCAGGGGCACGGCGGAGGAACGCACCGTTTCATTTCTGCAGGATCGCTACCAGTGAGGGAAAGGGAGGCGAGATAAATTACATTAAATAAAAATTATTTTGCAGGATTTAATTTTACCAATCTAATCAGAGGTCTGGACCTTGGCAAATGCACAGCCATTAAAGGCACCCACTGCAGGGGAGGGGGGGGCAGGTGTGCCAGGAACATTCTGGAAGCAGTAAAAGGAGCACCTCCGGCCCCCAGCCCAGGGCCCATCCCCTTGGCAGCCCTACTGCCCAGCCTCCAGGCCCTGCACCTCAGGACCTCGGCGGGGGGTGGGAGGGCAGCCGGCCTGGCGACCGGAAGGCAGGGCACTGTAGAGTCAGGGCCAGGCCCCAGTGGCCATGTCCGCCAGGACCACGTCTGTCCTGCAGGGCGGCAGGCAGGTTCCTGAGTCAGCACGAACACACGTGGGCACATCAGGGCCCCAGGAATACACTCAGGTCTCCACCCAGAGGCCACAGGAGAGCGTGGGGGGCAGGGGAGGGCTCCTCCTGGCCAGCTGCCATTGGAGCAACGGCCTGGCTTCCCCGTTGCAGCCCAGTCTCCAGTAAGCCGGCTCTCTGACACTCCAGCTCCAGTCCCTGGCTGATGCTCTGCTTCTCAGAGGGGCAAGGGGGAAGCGGCCTGGGGGCTGACCCTTGGGAGGCCCAGGTGCCCGGGTGAAGCAAGGCTGCTCAGTCAGGCGTGCCAGCCCCCCAAGAGGTGGGTGAGGTCCCACTCAGTGTGAGCCTCAGGTTTGCATTAAACTTTTAACACCTCCCCAGGCAGGGCTGGGCCGCCACGGGGCTGCTAATGGAAGGGCCAGGGCAGGGCAGCAAAGCTCCGGGTGGGGTGTCAGCTGCCAGGAGCCTCTCCCCCTGGTCTCCACCTGTGTGCTCGGCTCCCAGCCCTATTTCCTCCAAGTGGGTGCGGGTGAGGAAGCCGGGGCACTCAAAGGGTGACCTTCCTGCCCAGGCCTCCGGCCGGGACTACACTTGATCACCCACCCACCAGCTGCCTGCTTTCAAAACCCCTCATCCTGGGCAACTTAGGTCACTGGGCAGGGGTGGGAAGGGGTGACCCTGCTGGGCAGAGACACTGGACACTGGGCACTGAGGCCTGGACTTGCCCCTGGTCCCCAGGACTCTGCTGCAGAGCAGAGACTCTGACCTCAGCCTCTGTGCCTGGCAGTCTGAGAGTCCCCAGTGCCCAGGGGAGGGGGTGCACAGGCTTCCAAAACCTCAGGGTCATGTGGGTCCCCGGCTGTGGCTCCACCTCCAACACACCCCCACCCCAGGTCACCGCACCCCAGCCCTACAGGCAGAGGCGAGAGGCCTCCTGGGTTCCGCCAGGCACCTGGGCAGCCTCCACCCAGACCACAGCCTGGACCGGCATCAAGCATAAAAGCCGGTTTTAACTGCACTAACAAATGTTTGCCTGGAAGCTTTTTTTTCTCAAACAGAGAAGGGCAGCCTGCCAGAATCCGCAAATTCAGAAATGTGCTTCCCAGCCCTTCCCCTGCCGCCCCAGGAGGCAGGGCCGGCCCTCAGAGAGAGGGGCAGGCGCAGTTGGCCGGCCCTCCAGAATGATCCCTAGCCCCCTGGGGGCCCAGGGCACCGGACTGGGCACCCACAGCAGGGGCCTCATCGGCCCCACTGGCTATGGGACCCCAGGGGCCAGGCAGGGACGGGGTGGACGCACCATTGGGTGGGCTGCAGGGCCCTGTGCCACACAGCAGGTGGCGTATGCGGTGGGCTCTGACCAGGGTCCAGAATAGGGGTCTGGTGGCCCAGCTCCATCCTACATGCCACTGGGAGGGTGACTTCCTGCCACCAACAGGCCAACCTCTGACCCTCCGCCGGACATTTCGACTTCGGTGTGGGTCGGGGGTCGGGAGCCAAACAAACAGGGTGAGAACCTAAAGAAACAGCAATGGCGCCCAGCAGGAGGACAGGGGCCACCTGGCCAGGAGCCCACCTGGACGCCTGTGTCCCACCGAGCGCTCACTAGCCACCGACGGGTCCAGAAGGCTTGTGAAGAATGAAGCAGTGTTTAGAACAGAGCTGACAATCTCTCCCACCCGTATTTGTAATTTAAATACCATAAGCTTGAAGAGTGTCCCCCTCGGGCATCGTTTAATAACTTAGAAAGCCGGCTCTGCGCCTGCAGACGGCACCTTCTCCTCCCTTGTGGGCTGAAGCAGGGTCTCCCCAGGTGCCCAGGCTCGAGGGCACAGGGCAGGGTCCGGGGGGTGGGGGCGGACTGAGAGCAAGGGCTGCCTGGCATGGGGAGCCGGGCCTCAGGCTGTGGCCGCCCACCATGGTCCCCACAGCACCTCGACGTCCCCTCGGAGGGCCGGCAGGGGTCTTGGAAGCAGCTAGGCCTGGGTGGCGGGTGGCGGGCGGGTGGGGGGCAAGCACGCCAGGCCGGCCGGTCACCCAGCTCATTAACAACAGCGCCTCCATACACACTCCGGTCTTTAATATTCATAGCTCTCTTCATCTGCATATCATGCCATAAATAGTCGAGGTAAGACACAAAGCTCTCCTGCATTTCTAATTATGCTTAAAAATCTAATGTAAATCAGACCGACACAGAAATACTAAATCAGCCACTGGCGGGGGGCGGGGGGCAGCAATTACACTGAGATGGGGGCCACGGAGCATGCACCCCACCTCCACCCTCCCGGCTGGGTGGCTGCGGGTGTACCAGGGGTCCAGGCCCACCCCTGGCTTGGAGCTAGGCAGCGGCGTCCCAGGCCACTCCTGAGCCAGGCTCACCCACGTGGCCCTAAAGCAGAGAGACAGCGAGGGGGCCGGGGACATGCCCGTGGCACCTTAGGGAACCCCCCCCAGCCCTGCCCCAAGGCCGGCCAGCCTGCCCCACTGAGGGGTTCTGGTAAAGAGCCTCCCTGCACCCCCACACCTGAGGCCCCCTGGCCCCACACCCCACACAGGGCCCACGACCCCTCAATCCCGGGCTCCCCCTGCCTCCACACCCTACCAGCTCTACAGAAGAACCTGCCTCCGCGGCAGAGGAGTCAGTCTATGTGTCCCAGCCCCAGGCGAGGCCCGCTCGGGGGAACAGAACTGGGCAGCCGGGAATCGCAGGCAGAGCATCAAGCCACGGAAGGGCGTGGGGACAGGGCTGGAGGGGACAGCGGGTCCCCAGCCCTCCACGGGCAGGAGAGGCCTGGGGCGGCCGTGGCGCTGCCCCCTGGGCCCAGTCCCATCTGCGGGAGACGCAAAGCAGGGCTTCAGAGCAGATGCCCAGGGCCATTCAGAGCCTGTCAGCCCCTGCCACCACGGGTGGGCACCAGAGGGGCGTCCGGGACCCCCACAGGTGGCCCTGACACCAGATCTCAGGGTCTCTGCAACTGGGACAGTAGGGTCACCTGGACGGGGGAGCCCAGGAGGAGCAGGGCCAGAGGCAGGTGACCCAGCCTCCATCAGGGCAGGCATCTGCCTCCCACCCCTCACCCTGGCCCCCAGCTTTCTGGGAAGCCCCAGGGGACAGACTGGCACTCAGCACAACTTCAGCCCAGTCCCGGGCCCCCAAAAGGCAGCCTGGAGTCGGGGCCCAGGGCTGCACACCCGTGCCCATCCTGGAGCATGATGGGAAGGCCACCCGAGGAGCCTGCAGGACGCCCAGGCCCGGGTGACACGGGGGTTACCCCACTGCCTTTAACGAGACGCAGAGACGCCTGCTGCCCGCATCTGCCTGGCATCATGCCCAGACCTATTTTTAAGCCCATTTACTAGAAATCCCACAAATTAAAGGAAATACGGATAATGCAGTCAGAATCCTGGGGGGCAAATAAAAGCTGAACACAGTCAGCTCCAGCTCCTCCTACTCCAGCGTGAGAATCTCAACCACAAACCAGATCTCCCCAAAGTGCTCCGGGGATGCAGGCACATCCTGCGTGAGGAGGGCAGTCCAGCGCACCTGGGGCTGCAGGCCCGAGCCGCGGCCCACGGCAGGGCTGCAAAAGGCAATTACCTCTACGAAAAATAAAGGCAACACATACAAATACCCGACTTTATGGCCCGGGAACGCAGATCACCAGTCACTACTGATAGCATGTCAAGACGGCACGTTCTCTCCCTGAGGTGAGGCCAGGCCCCCAGGACAAGCTGGCTGGCCGAGGTGAAGGGCAGAGAGCCCCAGGCCTGCTGGCCTCCAAGGTCGAGAGTCGTCCTGCAGGCTTACCAGCTTATCCGCGCCTAAAGTTGTCAGGACACATGGCTAGACAGCTCCTGAGGAAAACACATCAAAGGCACAGCTGGGCACCAAGCCTCTGCAGACCCCCAGGAGCCCCGGGGCCTCTCCTCCCAGCCTGCAGGCCTCTGGGGTCCCCTCCCCTGCTCGCTCCACCGGCCAGGTGGCCAGGTGTCCGCTCTCCAGCCACCCCTTCACCAGAGCCTCCCCCCTCTGCATCCTGACACAGTGGGTGCCAAGAGACTGGGGGTTGGGGGTCTGCACAGGTGAAAGGGGAGCCGCGGATGGGGAGGTGTGTGCCTGTGCGTGTGCGCATGTGTGTGTGAATGTGTGTATATGTGCACACACGTATGTGATGCAAGTACACGTGTAAGCAAGTACGTGATTGTATGTGTGCACGCGTGTGTGTGCCTGTGTGCGTGTGAGTACATGCATGTGTGTGAGCGAGTATGCATATGTTTGTGTTGTGTGCGTGTGTGCATGTGTGTGGGTACATGTATGTGTGCATAAGCATGTGTGAATATGTGTGTGCAGGCATGCAAGTACATGTATGTGTGTGCGTGTGTATGTGTGCGTGAGTGTGAGAGAGGCAGAAAGACACAGAGACATCCCCAGATCCCCCTGCCTGAGGTCACCCCATGCATTCTGAGCTGACACACGGTGGGGAAGAGGCCCGCCGGTCCCACCATGTTCCGGGATGGGGCAGACCCTCCCCTGGGGGCCAGGGGGAGGAAGCGGCCCCAGTGGCTCGGCCCCGCCCCAGCCCCGCCTGCCCCCGATGGCCCTGGAAGCCACGCTCACATCCTGCCGGACGCCAGGCGGCCTCCTGCTGCAGGGGTGGGGGCGGGCAGCTGGAACTGGAGCGGGCCACGTGTCCCCCGCTCATCTCCGGGACCACAGAAGGGCCTGCAGCTGACATCCCCAGCTACTGGGAGCTCGCCTCCCTCGATCTTACCGCCCTACAGAGCAAGAGGCTGACATTCATGGGCGGTGGGCAGGCCATGGAGGCGTCACCTCAGCCTGCAGGAGAGGCTGGAGGTAGCGGGAAGGGCAGAGTCCCTGCCGCACCTGCTCCTGTAAGACCACCCCAGCCCCCGGCCCCAATGCCACCCAGTCAGGAAAGGCCAGATGGTGAGGCTGTGCCAGCCCCGTGACGGGCAGGCAGCGGGTGAGGGGCGAGCCCACGGGGACACATGAACATCAATTTCAGGTGGACGGCAGACTGTTCAGAGAATTATCAAAAGCTTGGAAATTAAGCACAATGTCGAATGCTTGACCCTTCGCCATCACAGGGGCCATCCAGGGGATTGTCCCAGGACAAGGACCCCCCACCGTCCAGGAGAATCACCCGTCTGCTTGCATTCCGCCCAGGCTGTGCCCAGCTATGCGCACACTCGTTCATTTTTTTGTCCAGGAAAAATTTCAGAGACTTTTCTCCATAGAAAAGATACCCCTGGGCTTCCCTGGTGGCTCGGTGGTAAAGAATTCGCCTGCTGATGCAGGACACACGGGTTCTATCCCTGAACCAGGGGGATCCCACATACTGTGAAGCAAGTCAGCATCTGTACAAGGATCCTGTCTACCGTCTTTAAACAGCTACACGTGACAGGTGCCCAGGTGGACTCACCTGCAGAAGCAGGTCGAGCGGGTTGTTGGCAAAGTCCCTCAGTCTGCCGGTGTCCTAATGTGTGGTTTGGGCCATGTCCCTTTTCTGCATCGGGGACAGTGTTTACTTCTGTGGCTGAAGCAGTGGCCTCGCCAGTCTCGAGGGAAGCCCTGTCCTCACACTGAAGGCAGAACTTTTTCCTACCTCTGAAAGGTATCCAAGAATTACAGACTCTCTTAAAGAGCTATATCCTTACTTGCTAATAGAGAATGAGCAGTTTTATAAGCCAAATGTTTTCAGAGTTCCTGGAACATAAAGAAACTTCTAATATTTTAAAGAGGCTAGCGTGTAAGGGGGAGGGGACACTTTTCAGAGAAACCACTAGCTCAAAAAGCATCTCCGTGTAATACCCTAAATTTCTGCAATCAAGGGGAATCCTGGGCAAATCAGACTGCTTTGATAATGGGTTAAAAAGACGACACGCTGTCTTTGTCCTGATTTATAAATCCAGTGCATATTTCACTTTCATGATCTGGACGTTTTTTCATGAGAGAAGTAGTTACTCTGGATTTCCTAAACTCCATATACTGTTTCAACCAGAGAAGCTAGCATCACTTCTACGTGATACTCAAGATCACGAAAATCATAAAGTGATAAAGTCAACTACACTGCAGAATTCTGACAAACAGGCATCAATGTTAGTTTTGAATATGTAATACTGGAATACTGCGGTGTTGCTTTAAAACCTCTGACAGATAAAAACAATAACAACCCAAAAACAAAACAAAAAGAAACCCTGTCAGACAATTCTAACGTCTGTCATCTGAAAACTCTTAAGAGATAAACAACACGTGAAAACACTCAGCACCTGAAAAATATTCAACCAGCTAGGAAGGGGGGCACTCCATCTGATGGAGGACCTGCGTGAAAAACCTAAAGGTGACGTCATACCCCAAGGCGAAACACTGCATCCTCCCCCCAACATAAGAACAAAGGAAGCAGGCCAACACTGCACAAGCTCCACGTCCAACTGACAGAAGTCAGGCAAGACGATGAAATGACCGACATATAGTTAGAAAGGGGAAAGAAAACCTATCTCAGTTCATGGACAACATGGTCTTCTACAAAGACAATGCTAAGGAATCAACCAAAAGACTATCAGAACTGAGAAGCAGGTTCAGCAAGGTTGCAGCATATAAGGTCGATAGACTAAAAAATCAAATGCATTTGTATGTATCTACAGTGAACAATCTGAAAATGAAATTCAGTAAGAAATGCCATACATAATGATATCAAAAGCGTAAATGATTTAAGAATAAATTCAACAGAAGAAGTATGAAACTTCCCTCATAGCTCAGTTGGTAAAGAATCTGCCTGCCTGAAGAATCTGCAAGAGACTCTGGTTCAATTCCTAGGTCAGGAAGATCCGCTGGAGAAGGGATAGGCTACCCACTCCAGTATTCTTGGGCTTCCTTCGTGGCTCAGCTGGTAAAGAATCCGCCTGCAATGCGGGAGACCTGGGTTCAATCGCTGGGTTGGAAAGATCCCCTGGAGAAGGGAAAAGGAACCCGCTCTGGTATTCTGGCCTAGAGAATTGGAAAGAGTTGCAAAGAGTTGGACATGAGTGACCAACTTTCACTTTACTTCACTTCAGTATAAAACTTACACTTTGAAAACTACAAAACTTTGAAAGAAACTACAGATTTAAATAAATGGAAAGGTATTCAAGTTCATGGATTAGATGTAACATTGCTAAGATGGCAATACTCCCCCAATTGATCAACAAAGTCAATGCCCTCCTAATCAAAATCCTAGCTGACATCTCTGTAGAAACTGACAAGTTAATTCTAAAATTGATATGGAAATGCAAGGGACCCAGAACAGCCAAAATAACTTGTACAGGAGGAACAAAGTTAGAGCACTCATACCTCCCAATTTCACAACTTACTACAAAGCTACAGTAATCAAGGAAGCGTGATATTGGTTCAGTTCAGTAGCTCAGTTGTATCCGACTCTTTGCAACCCCATGAACCACAGCACACCACCTCCCGGAGGCCACCCAAAACCATGTCCATTGAGTTGGTGATGCCATCCAACCACCTCATCCTCGGTCGTCCCCTTCTCCTCCTGCCCTCAATCTTTCCCAGCATCAGGGTCTTTTCTAATGAGTTAGCTCTTCGCATTAGGTGGCCAAAGTACTGGAGTTTCAGCTTCAACATCAGTCCTTCCAATGAACACCCAGGACTGATCTCCTTTAGGATGGACTGGTTGGATCTCCTTGCAGTCCAAGGGACTCTCAAGAGTCTTCTCCAACACCACAGTTCAAAAGCATCAATTCTTCGGCGCTCAGCCTTCTTCACAGTCCAACTCTCACATCCATACATGACTACTGGAAAAACCATAGCCTTGATTAGATGGACCTTTATTGGCAAGGTAATGTCTCTGCTTTTTAATATGCTGTCTAGGTTGGTCATAACTTTCCTTCCAAGGAGTAAGTGTCTTTTAACTTCATGGCTGCAATCACCATCTGCAGTGATTTTGGAGCCCAGAAAAATAAAGTCAGCCACTGTTTCCACTGTTTCCCCATCTATTTGCCATGAAGTGATGGCACCAGATGCCATGATCTTCGTTTTCTGAACGTTGAGCTTTCAGTCAACTTTTTCACTCTCCTCTTTCACTTTCATCAAGAGGCTTTTTAGTTTCTCTTCACTTTCTGCCATAAGGGTGGTGTCATCTGCATATCTGAGGTTATTGATATTTCTCCAAGCAATCTTGATTCCAGCTTGTGTTTCTTCCAGCCCAGCGTTTCTCATGATATACATTGCATATAAGTTAAATAAGCAGGGTGACAAGATATAGCCTTGATATACTCCTTTTCCTATTTGGAACCAGCCTGTTGTTCCATGTTCAGTTCTAACTGTTGCTTCCTGACCTGCATACAAGTTTCTCAAGAGGCAGGTCAGGTGGTCTGGTATTCCCATCTCTTGAAGAATTTTCGACAGTTTATTGTGATCCACACAGTCAAAGGCTTTGGCATAGTCAATAAAGCAGAAATAGATGTTTTTCTAGAACTCACTTGCTTTTTCGATGATCCAGCGGATGTTGGCAATTTGATCTCTGGTTCCTCTGACTTTTCTAAATCCAGCTTGAACATCAGGGAGTTCACGGTTCACGTATTGGTATTGACATACAGATCAGTGGAACAGAACTGAGAGTCTAGAAATAAACCCATGCATCTATGGCCAACTGACTTTCCAGCAAGGGTGCCAACTGTCGGGGCTGGGGGGGGATTGTTTCAAAATATAGTGCAAGGCTCATGGATAGTCAGATGTAAAAGAATGAAGCTGGACCCTTACCTCACACCATATACAAAACTTAAAAGGAGTCAAAGACCTAAATGTGAAAGTATAGCTAAGACTATAAAATACTTAAGAAAATACAGGGGTAAATGTCTGCGACAGTGGAATCTGAGATACGACACAAAAAGCCCAAGGGAAAGAAAGAGATAAATTAGATTTCATAAACATTTTAAAATTTTGTGCTTCAGAGAATCCCATCAAGAAAGTGAAAAGACTAAGAATGGGAAGGGATATCAGTAAGTCACATTTCTGGCCAGAGACTTGTATCTGGAATATCTAAAGAACTGACAGCTTGACAATTACAAGACACATAACTGAATCTTAAAATGGGCAAAGCGTCTAAAGAGACACTTCTCCAAAGAGATATATAAACGTCCAATATGCACGTGAAAAGACACTGAACATCGTTAGCCGTTACAGAAATGCAAATTAAAACCACACGAAATAGCACCGCACACCCCCTGGAATGGCTACAACAAAAAAAGCAGATGAAAACTGGTGATGATGTGCTGGGATTGTGAAACGGCACAGCCGTTTCCAGAAAACAGTCGGCCAGTTCTTCGAAAGGTTGAACACAGAGTTAACACGTGACCAAGCAATTTCACTCCTAGGTATCTACCCAGAAGAAGTGAATACAAATGTTCATGCAAAAGCTTACGCATGAATGCTCACAGCACCATTATTCACAACACCCCCAAACTGCAAACACCACGAAATGTCCATCAATGGGGAAACAGATAAACAAAATGTGGTCTCCCAATACGACGATGTATTGCTCACCACAGAAAAGAATGAAGTGCTGATTCATGCTACAACATGCTGCTGCTGCTGCTGCTGCTGAGTCGCTTCACTCGTGTCTGACTCTGTGCAGCCCCCCAGACGGCAGCCCACCAGGCTCCCCCGTCCCTGGGATTCTCCAGGCAAGAACACTGGAGTGGGTTCTTCTCCACTCCAACGCATGAAACACTGGTGAACCTTAAAAAAAGATGATGGTAAGTGAGAAAACTAGACAAAAAAGGTTGCATGTTATACGGTTCCATTTATATGAAGTGTCCAGAACAGGCAGTTTACAGAGACATAAAGTAGACCAGTGTTTGCCAAGAACTAGGAGCAGCGAAGGTTAGAGAGAGATGGAGGAAATGAGAGTGACTGATGAAAGGATGAGGTTTCTTTCTGGAGTGATGAAAATGTTCTAAAATTGATCGTGGTGATGGTTACACAACTCTTAACAGACTAGAAACCACTGAATTTTACATGGTATGGAATTATATCTCAATAGAGCTGTTACTAAAACACAGATACATCAAAATAAAATTTTATAAAACATTCAAGTGACCCCCTGGAAGGCAAGAGAAAAAAACAGAGAAATAATCAAGAAACAAACAGGATCAAACAGAGAAACAAACAGAATCAAAAAATAAAAAAGCAGATTTAAGCCCCAACATATCAGTAATTCCATTAAATGTAAACGACCTAAATAGACCAATTAAAAGACAGAGATTGAGCAGACTTTTTTTTTTTTTAGACTCAATAATATGCTGTCAACAAGAAACTCACTTCAAGTATAATGATAAAGGCAAGTTTGAAAAGTATATATAGGGACTTCCTGGTGGTCCAGTGGTTAGGAATTCGCCTGCCAATGCGGAGAATCAATCCCCGGTTCAAGAAGATCCTGCGCGTCTGGGGCAATGACCCCCACGTGCCACAATTGCTGAGCCCGTGTTGGAGAGCCTGAGCTCCACAAGAGAAAGCATTGCAATGAGAAGCCTGCGCCGCAATTAGAAAGTAGTCTGCGCACAGCATGGACGACCCAGAACAATCAAAAATAAGCAGATAACTCTGCCGTATACCTGAAACTAGTACAACACTGATGATCACCCGGCTTTCAACACAAGTCGGAATGTTAAAAGAGAAAAAGGGAGAGAAAAAGACAAGTCATGCCAGCCTAAGAGAAAACAAAGATCAGGAACCCCCTGGTGGGCCAGGGGTTAAGACTCTGCGCTTCCACTGCAGGGCGCACCAGTCTAGTCCTTGACTGGGGAGCTAACATCCCACACACTCCGTGGCATGCCTCCCCATGCACCTCCCAAAGGTACCCAGTAAAACAGATTTCAGAACAAAGAAAATTATCAGAGACCCATAGAGGGACATTTCACAGTGGTCAAGGGATTATTAATCTCTGAGATTACATAGCAGTCTTACTTGTGTACCAGACAACACAACAGCAAAATATATGAAGCGCAAACAGGTAGAACTGGGGGGAAAAAAAAGGACAAATCCGTAATGAGAGTTGAGGACTTCAAAACTCACTTGGACAACTGATCGTCATCAGATCAGCAGAGTCACCGAGTCATGTCCGACTCTTTGCAGCCCCATGGACTGAGCCTGCTAGGTTCCTCCATGATAGACCTAGATGATTAATCCACAAAGATACCGAGAACTAAACATCAACTAATAGGGTCTAATCAACCTTTACAGAACTATCCACCCCGAAATAGCAGAATACACATTCTCTCCAAGTACCTATGAAACTTACACCAAGACAGTCCATATTCTGGGCCAGGAAAAACAACTTCAAGAAACCGAGAAGAACTGGGACCATACAGAATGCACTCTCCACCCACAATGGGCTCAAACAGAAGCTCAGCGACAGAAAAGCAACAGGGAGCCCTCCAAACACCTGGAAAGCAGCAACATTCCTCCAAGTCATCCGATGTCAGAGAGGAACTCTCAAGGAAATCACATTAAAAGAAAACGAAAATATAATACACCAAAACCTGTGGAACACCACTTAAGAGCTATGAGGAGAATTTACAGCGCTAAGTTCATGTACTAGAAAGAAGGAAAAGTTTGAAATCAATAAGCTCTCATCTCAGGAACTCAGAAAAAGAACAAAACAAACCCAAAACAAGCAGAAGGAAGAAAAATAATGATAAAAATAGAAATCAATGAAACTGAAAACAGAAAATCAATAGAGGGGAGGAAAAAAAGAATCAATGAAATAAAGAGCTGGTTCCCTGAAAAGATCAATCAAATTGAAAAGCCTCTAGCAAAACTGACAAAGAAAAAAGAGAAAAAAGACAAATCACCAATATAAGAAATGTTTCAGGTGATGACATTACAGACCATGGGGATGTCAAAGGACTAATAAGGTAATAATAGGGACAACTTTAACGCATAAACTTGACAATCTAAATTAAATGAACCAATTCTTAAGGGGGGCTGGGGCAACTACCACAATGAAGCAAAGCATTCAACTAGCCTATAACTATTTGAAAAATCAAAATTTTAATTTAAAAACTCTCAAAAAAGCAATCTCTAAGCCCAGATTCCCTGGAGAATTCGACCAAGCATTTAAAGAATTAGCATCATATATACAATCTTTTCCAGAAAATAGAGAAAGGAGATTTCCAATTCATTTTATTAATCACCCTGATACCAAAACCAAACTCTGTACAAAGAGAGGAAACTGCTGGCCAGTGTCCTTCATGATGCAGATCCAAAGTGAACGTGAAGGTCCTCAGGAGTGTGTGACTCTGCGACCCCATGGACCATAGAGTCCATGGGATTCTCCAGGTCACAATACTGGAGTGGATGGCCTTTCCCTTCTTCTGGGGATCTTCCCAGCCCAGGGGTCGAAACCAGGCCTCCTACACTGCAGACGGATTCTTTCCCAGCTGAGGCACCAGGGAAGCCCAAGAATGCTGGAGTGGGCAGTGTACCCCTTCTCCGGTGGCTCTCCCTGAGCCAAGAATAGAGCTGGGGTCTCCTGCGCTGCAGGCAGATTCTTTACCAACTGAGCTATGAGGGAAGCCCTCCTCATAAAGTATTAACAAATAGAGATTAGCAACACATAAGAGGAATTATATATCCCAATCAAGTGGGAGGCAAGCCGGTCCAATATCTGAAAATCAGTGAAACCACATGAAAATATCATTCAATACATAAGAAAGCTGTGAAAATACTCAACATCCATCCATGATAAAATCTCTCAGAAAACTTCCTGAACTCGATACAGAGCATCTACAAAAATCTTACAGTTATAACGCTTTCTCCTCAAGATGGGGAACACAGCAAGGGTGCCTGCTCACCACTCTTACTCAACACAGTGAGATGAGGCAAGAAAATGCACACAGATTGGAAGGAAGACATAGCCTTGGCCCTGTTTGCAGACGACAGGGATGTCTTGGTAGACAATCCCAGGGAATCTACCAAAAACTCCTAGAACAAATAAGTGAGACTATCGAAGTCACAGAATACAGGGTAAACTGCAATTCCACGTACCAGCAATCACTGAAATTAAGAATGCAATACCACCTACAATCACACACAGAAAAATATGCCTACGTGTAATCTAACAAAACACGTACAGGACTTACACGCTGAAAACCACAAATTCCTGATGAAAGAAACCTAGGTCTACATACACGGAGAGACATACCATTTTCACGGATTGAAAGACTCAACACAGTAAAGATGTCAGCTCTCCCCAAACTGATACGCAGGTTTAACACAATTCCTTTCAAAATCCGAGCAACATTTTTTTGAAAAGTCATATAGAAAGGCAACAGAGGTGGACTAGCTAGGACCATTTTGGAAAATGATTACGTGGGAGGAATCAGTCTATCTGATTTTAAGACTTACTATATAGCTACAGCAATCAAGACTGTGTGAGGAGAGACAGGCCAATGAGCAGAACAGAGAAACCCCAAGACAGACCCACAAACATGCCCCACTGATGTTTTACAAAGACTCAGACCAGTCAGTGAAGGACAGACAACCTCTCAGCAAGTGGTGGTGGAGCAACATCTCACCAGAGGCCAAAAAAAAAAAAAAAGTGACCCTCAACCTAAACCTCATACTGACACAAAAATTAATCCAGGACAGATCAGAGCCTAAATGTATAACTTAAAACTAGAAGAGAGCACAGGAGAGGATCTTTGGGATCCAGGACAATGCAAATACTTTTTTCTGTAATGAAAAACTGATAAACTTGACTACTTGACCCAAATTTAAAACTTCTGCTTGGAACCCCTCATTGCGAGAATGTTTTTTAAAAAAAAAAAAACCAACAATATGGACCAAGACAAGGATGCACACTCTCACTGCTTCTATTCAACATGGTACTGGAAGTCCTGGCCTCAGCAGTCAGGACAAGAGAAATAAAAGGCATCAAAACTGGAAGGAAGGAGGTAAAGCTGTCACTATACGCAGACGACATTATACTACACATGGTTCTCCATACAGAAAATCCTAAGGCTCCACACAAAAAGTGCTAGAGATGATAAACAAATTCAGCAAGGTAGGCGGATATAAGATTAAAATACAGAAATCTCTTGCATTTCTTTATACTGACAATGTAATATCAGAAAGAAAAAGTAACAAAACAAAACCACTTTAAAAATTGCATCCAAAAAATAATACTTGGGAATAAACCTGACCAAGAAAGTAAAACACTTACTTGCTAAGAACTGTAAAACACAGATAAAGGAGATCAAAGATGATTCAGAGATGGAGAAATATCCCATGCTCTTGGATTGGAAGAATTAATATTGTTAAAATGGCCATACTCTCCAATCTACAGATTTAATGTGATTCCTATCAAATCAACCATGGTATTTTTCATGAAACTAGAAGAAATAATCCTACAATTTATATGGAACCATAAAAGACCCAGAATTGCCAAAGCAGTCCTGAGGAAAAAGAACAACTGGAGGCATAACCGTTACAGACTTCAGACAATACTACAAAGCAAAGGTAATCAAATAAGCTCAAATAGTAATCAAGTAATCAATAAGCTCAGCTGGTAAAGAATCTGTCTGCAATGCAGGAGACCCAGGTTTGACTCCTGGGTCCAGAAGACTCCCCTGGAGAAGGAAATGGCAACCTACTCCAGGATTCTTGCCTGGAAAATCCCATGGACAGAGGAGCCTGGCGGGCTACAGTCCATGGGGTTGCAAGAGTCGGACATGACTTAGCAACTAAACCACCACAGTCAATTAACCTATGACAAAGGAGATAAGAATGGACAATGGGGAAAAAAAAAGAATGTAAAATGAGAAAAAGACAGTCTCTTCAATAAGAGGTGCTGGGAAAGCTGGATGTGCTTGCAAGCTCAGTCACTCAGTTATGTCAGACTCTTTGTGACCCCATGGACTGTAGCCCACCAGGCTTCTCTTTCCATGAGGTGTTCCAGGCAAGAATTCTGGAGTGGGTTGTCATTTTCTCCTCCAGGGATCTTCCCGGCCCAGAGATTGAACCCAGGTCTCCTGTGTTTTCTGCACCGCAGGTGGGTCCTTTACCACTGAGCCACCTGCGAAGCCCAGAAAGCTGGACAGCCACATGTAAGTCAGTGAAGTTAGAACATACTCACATCATATACAAAAATATAAGACACAGAAGAGGACACAGGCAGAACATTCTCTGACATAAATCATAGCCGTATTTTATTATGTCAGTCTCTCCATAAAAGCAAAAATAAGCAAATGGGACCTAGTCAAATTCAAAAGCTTTTGCACAGCAAAAGAAACCATAAACAAAATGGAAAGACAACCTACAGAATGGGAGAAAACATTTGCAAATGATGCTACCTACAAGGGGTTAAGTTCCAAACTATACAAACAGTTCCTGCAACTCAGTAACAACAACAAAAAGGAACAATCAAAAAGCGGGCAGCGGACCTAAGTAGACATTTTCCAAAGAAGAAACACAGATGGCGAACAGACACATGAAAAGATGCCCAACATCACTAACTATGAGCAGTGCAAGTCAAAGCTACAAGGCGGTATCACCTCACACCAGTCAGAATCAGTTCAGTTCAGCTGCTCCGTCATGTCTGACTCTTTGCAACCCCGTGGACTGGAGCACGCCAGGCTTCCCTGTCCATCACCAACTCCTGGACCTTGCTCAAACTCATGTCCATCGAGTCAGTGATGCCATCCAACCATCTCATCCTCTGTCACTCCCTTCTCCTTCTGCCCTCAGGCTTTCCCAGCATCAAGGTCTTTTCCAGTGAGTCAGCTCTTCGCATCAGGTGGCCAAAGTTTTGGAGTTTCAGCTTCAGCATCAGTCCTTCCAATGAATATTCAGGACTGATTTCCTTTAGGAGGGACTGGTTTGATATGCTTGCCCTCCACTAGTCTCCAGTAAGAATGGCTATCATCAAAAAATCTACACACAAATCTGGAGAGGGTGTGGAGAAAAGGAAACCCCCTTACACCATTGGTGCAAATATAAACTGGTACAGCCGATGATGGAAAACAGTAAGGCCGTTTCTTAAAAAACTGAAAGATTTTCCACGTGATCCAGCAAGCCCACTCCTGGGCATATACCCAGACAAAACTCTAACTCGAAAAGATACGTGCCCTCCAATGTTCACAGAAGCACTATTCACAGCAGCCGAGACATGGAAGCAACCTAAACATCCATCGACAGAGGACTGGATAAAGAAGACGTGGTGCACACACACAACGGAATACCGCTCAGCCACAAAAAGAAAGAAAGGAGCGCTGTGTGCAGCAACGTGGATCGACCTAGAGCCGATCAAACTGAAGTAAGGCGCTCAGGGAAAGACAATGTTATATAACATTGCTTGTGGAATCTAAAATATGATATTTATGTTCAGAATAAATAAACTTATTTCACAACAGAAACAGACTCACAAAGAAAATACTGGTGGATGCCAGGAGGGAGGGGGTCTGGGGAGGGTTCGATTGGGAACCAGTGAGCACAAACCACTGTATACAAAACAGATGAACACCAAGTTCCTACTGCATAGCACAGCGAACTATATCCAGTATCTTATAATAAACCGTAAAGGAAGAGAATATGACAAAAGAATGTATTACAATATCTTATAATAAACCTCAGTGGAAAAATGTGTGTGACACTGTGCTGTACATCAGGACCTAGCACAGTATCATAAATCAACTTATACTTCAATTAAAGAAAAATCACAGAAGAATACTGACAACATGAAAGAAAAGTATGTTACGTGAAGACATCAAAGTGTAAAACCAAATGTGTGCTCAGAACGCAGTTTTTCAAAATAAATGGTATACATATACACACCTTGGACAGCTAGGAGATCCAACCAGCCCATCCTAAAGGAAATCAGTCCCGAATACTCATTGGAAGGACTGATGCTGAAGCTGAAACTGCAATACTTTGGCCACCTGATGTGAAGAGCTGACTCACTGGAAAAGACCCTGATGCTGGGAAAGACTGAGGGCAGAAGGAGAAGGGGGCGACAGAGGATGAGATGGTTGGACGGCATCACCGACTCAATGGACATGGGTTTGAGCAAACTCTAGGAGCTGGTGAAGGACCGGGAAGCCTGCCATGTTGCAGTCCATGGGGTCACAAAGAGTCAGACAGGACTTAGCGACAGAGCAACAATACATACACGTGCTGAAAAAAAATTAAAAACTGGCTGAAGTCACGGATGAGAGTGAAAAGTGAGAGTGTTAGTCGCTCAGGCATGTCTGTTTCTCTGCGACCCCATGAAGTGCAGTCTGCCAGGCTCCTCTGACCATGGGATTCTCCAGGCAAGAATTCTGGAGTGAGCTGCCATGCCTTCCTCCAGGGGATCGTCCTGACCCAGGGATTGAACACGTGTCTCCTGTGGCCCCCGCACTGCAGGTGGATTCTTTACTGCCAAGCCAGCAGCAAACACCCCATACTGACATTAAATTGAATTAACTACTGATGATTCAATAGTTGTATAATTTGTAAGTACAGGATCCAAACCGTGGTCAACAAGCCGGGCTTTAAGACACACTCTGCTTCTTACGTGTGTTCGTCAGATCCCCTGCCCACGTATCTGGCCATTCTAACAAGGTGTGAAAGGCACGTGTGTGTGTGTATGCGTGTGTGTGTGTTGGGGGGTGCGGACAGGCATGCTCTGGGTTTGCCCAATGTGCTAAGACATTCGTGCAAGACACACAGGTCCCTGTCATGCCCCTCCCGTCACCTGCAGTCCTCTCCATCAAGAAGAGAGTTAAAAGGTGCAACTTGGGGCTCCCCTGGTGGCCCAATGGCTGAGACTCCGTGCTCCCCATGCAGGGGGCCTGGGTTCCATCCCGTCGGGGAACTAGAGTCCATTTGCCACAGCTAAGAGTCTGCCTGCAGCAGTTAAGACCCTCGGCAGTCAAATAAGTAAACATTTTTAAGGGGGCTACCTGCAGGCACTTCCTTGGTGGCTCAGATGGTAAAGTGTCTGCCTGCAATGCGGGAGACCCGGGTTTGATCCCTGGGTTGGGAAGATCCCCTAACTCACTCCAGGACTCTTGCCTGAAAAACTCCATGGACGGAGGAGCCTGGTAGGCTATGGTCCATGGGGTTGCAAAGAGTTGGACATGACTGAGTGACCTCCTTAGCAGGCACTGCAGTGGCCAAGAAGCTGGGGGCACATTGAAGGGTGTGTCATTCTGCCCAAAAGTGAAATGTCTGGTTGCTCCAGCAAGTGAAAGGGGACAGATAAAAACAAAGATGAGTACAGGGAGCGCTGTGGGGGATCCACAGAGAATAACATTTCCTGCATTTAGAATGCCCAGGTGGCTCAGATGGTAAAGAATCTGCCTGCAATGGCAGAAGACCTGGGTTCAATCTCTAGGTCAGGAAAATCCCCTGGAGAAGGAAATGGCAACCCTCCAGCATTCTTGCCTGGGAAATCCCATGGACAGAGGAGCCTGGCGGGTCCATGGGGTCGCAAAGAGTCGGACGTGACTGAGTGACTAACACACACATAATACCTGGACAGGATGAGCCTGAAAAGAAGCCATGAGATGTTAAAATCTGGGCATGATTTGCTTGGCTTTGATGGGCTTATTCCTAGGTGTTGAGTGAAGCTGGCAGCTGGTGCTGGTGTTAGGGTCCACCACCCTCCAAGACGAGGTGACCAGGAAGGGGGATTCACCACCGCCCCGACGGCTGGTCCAAGTCGCCCCAGCGTAGTAACTGCCAGTACTTTGCACCAGCCACGACATTTTTTTAAAATTAACAATCTCCACTCCCAAAGCAGTTAGGGATCCTTATAAAGGTGTTACTGATTTCTAACATTATTTTTCTAAATGTGTCATCCTTTCGATCAACAGGCAACCAGGCTAAAGCCATGCCTTGACCCACTTGATCAAATATCCACGTCTCTTCTGATAACGAAACCAACTTCATTTCCCCCAAATCAGACCCTGAAATAAATGAAGTCAGATTTTACGTCTGCAGTTTCCCAGAGTCCATCACAAGCATGTTTTCAGCCGATGAACAGGGAAATGTTTGACGTGGTATGCCCCGGGATTCTCAGTCCCCAGGAAGAAGTGCACAGAAGAGGCATCGAATCCAGAGTGATCATCCCGGGCTCAGCTTGGCCCAACCGGTGCACCTACGGGAACAGAATCCTCACGCTCCCTTCCAGGAGCTCGACACCAGTATCTGTCCTCACCGTCCACTTACGCTCTTACTCAGGGAAACAGCGATCAAAGCCTCATACTACTGTTCCGCTCAGTGGCCATGCAGTGTCCCTTCCCCCAGGCTGACCCTGCTGGCTGCCCCATGAGAGGAGCTGATCCCTTCTGGTCATCTACAGGTAGCTTCTGCCCCCTGGAAGCTGCAGGCCAGAAGAGGGTTGTCCACAAAATGAGGCTTGCCCGCAGTCATCTCCCACGGAGGCGCCCTGCACCGCTCACCCTTAGACAGCCGTCACCCCACCAGCGAAGCGGGAGGTCTCCAGACACCACGAGGTCCACAAGGGATGGGCTGCTGACCAAGACCCGCAGTGAGCGAGCTCTAACGCGGGGCTGGTCTGGGAATGTTGGGGAAGAAAACCCTCCTCTTCTGCCCCGATGCAGCTGGGGCCCTCCACGCAGCAGATTCACTTCTACAGACTACACAAAACGTTCTGGACACCCTGTGCCCTCTCCCCGAGGCTTCAGAATTCAGAAACAAATACTTTTCCAGAGTCCCTTTACCTTTCATGGCAATGTAGCTATTGGCAGCGGTTCCATGGGAATCTGGACTCTCTCACTCCCTGATGGAGCTGGGCGGCTGAGCCTAACCCGAAGGCCACCCTGGCAAAATGCATGGGCTCCCGAGCTCCAGGATGGGGGGGTGCTGGCGATCACAAGAACAAAAACCCACCTCTGCAGTGAGCGAGGTTCCTGAAAATGGATCAGAGCTTCCTTGTGAAACGCAGAGAAATCGAGTAGCTTCAGTGGTTGCCCAGAGCCCAGCCGCTCTGCGGCTCCTCTTAACCACGGCGTGTTATGAATCAGAACACGAAACCCACTTCTAAAAACTATACTTGGAAATTATGATCACAAAGGGGGGGCTGAACAATTGTCAAAAGCTTGGAAATGTGGTAAAGAGTGACTGTGACCTTTCCATGTCACAGGAGGCCTCCAGGCTTATTTCATTCTCCAGGGGACTGAGGTCCCTCCGCCGGGTTACTAGCTCACACCGCCTGCATCCCAGACCCTGTGACGTGCTAACTCTTCAACAAGGTGGTGCCCCAGAGACACGCAGCTGGTGATCTCTGCCCAGGAGCAGAAAGAGTCCCAAAGGGGCGGGAGTCCTTGTCTGGGGGACCCTCAGCAATTGTGTAACTAACTGAACAGTCTGAGTGCAATATTCTTTCCTCAGGGACTATAAATACACACAGTTCCTCAAATGCTCTTTGAGCAAGCTTTCCTGCTCAAACCATGAAGAAATATTACTCCGCCTTAAGGGGACCCAGGTTCGATCCTTGGGTCGGGAACATCCTCTGGAGAAGGGAATGGCTACCCGCTCCAGTATTCTTGCCTGGACAATTCCATGGACAGAGAAGCCTGGCGGGCTATAGTCCACGGGGTTGCAAAGAGTCAGACAGGACTGAGCAATGAACACTTCACTCTCACTTAAAAAAGAAGGGAATCTGTTGATAAACTGTATTTCATTCAAATCGAGAATTCAAAAGGTCCACCGTTGAGAGCGAAAAGGCCACAGGGAGGAGGTATTTGCAATGCTTTTAACACAGAGGCTGTGTGCTCAGAATATCTAAAAATTCTGTAAGTCAATCAAAGAAAGGGAGGCTCAGGAAGGGGGAGGGAAGCCAAGACCTGAATGGGGCTCACAAAGAGAAGAACACAGCAGGCGGGCAGGGCACCTGTCTCAGGGGTGCAAACAGACCCAGGCAGCGCTGCGCACCTGTCCTGGGCGGGGTCAGCTACAAACACCTGCGTCCAGGCACCTCCCCTCCCCCCCAGGTTCACCCAGCACTCACACCTGGGACCTCCCTAGCAGAGGGTGTCCATAACAGCCCCGAAGCGAAAAAGATGCCGGGCCCTCAGGAGATTAGATACTGAAATTGTGGACGAGCCCCCTGAAATATCATCTACCAGGAACCCTCCAGACTTGTGCCCAAGGGACACGTCTCAGTCTTTACGCTGAGCAGAAGCCGGGCCCTCTCTCTACAGGAGGTTCAAGAACAGTGAGCTCTCCCGTCATGTGATGCAAAGGGCCGACTCCTTGGAAAAGACCCTGATGCTAGGAAAGATTGAAGGCAAGAGGAGAAGGGGGCGGCAGTGGATGAGATGGTCGGATGGCATCACCGACTCAATGGACATGAATCTGAGCAAACTCCAGAAGACAGTGGATGACAGAGGAGCCTAGAGTGCTTAGTTCATGGGTCACAAAGAATCAGACAGGACTTAGCAGCTGAACGACAAACAAAGCTCTTCCGAGCGCTAGAGGTTCGAGGTCTGGGTGGGGGCCTGGGAGCTGAGGCTTCCCCATCACCCTCGTCACACAGGTGTGCTGGCTGCATAAAAACACATCACGCCGTGCACTTGAGATGGGTGTGCTTTCTTAGGTGGCCTGGCCAAGTGTGTGTAAAACACCCACGTAAATGGTAATACAAGACGAGCGGAAGCAGTTTGAGAACTGAACGAGGAGCTTAAATATTGCTTTGTACTCATTACACGAAGGTGTGCTTTTTAAAGGAGAAAATCAGATAAATACAATCACTCTATTAACAGTTTTTTGCTCATAAAGCTTTCAGCGCTACAAATAAAAACCCATGTACAACTTTTAAAACATATAGTGCTGGGGAGGGGGCAATGCCCGCCTGCAGATCATGTGTCCACAGGCCCATGGACCAGGCACACCCCACCCTGCAGTGGGGCAGCCCGGGGCCCCCCAGGACCCTGGCTCCCACAAGCCCTAATCCAGCAAACCTCAGGCCCTCTGAGCTCAGTACCCAGTTTCCACGAGAAAAGCAGACGTGTCTGTGTGTGCAAGAGGCTCCCTCAACTACCCCAGGCTTTGTTTCAATGGCCTAAATTCCCAGGTCCTATGTCCTCTTTGAATTCAAGGTTAGGAGAAATACCATAACCCCATTTTACAGATGGGGAAACTGTGGCTCTGAGTGGGGAAGGAACTTGCCCACGTGGCTTGAGACCTGGACCCTGGATCTTGGGAGTGGACATGAGGCCTCTGCATCCACAGACAAGACTCAGGACAAAATGCTCCTGGGCCGAAGGCCAAGGCTCAGGCCCCGGGTGTTGCCCACAGGGGCTGAGCAAAGCCCAGGGGAAAGAGCCGCCAAGCTGGGTGGGGTGAGTGGGTCTGAGTCCTCGGAGCCATAGCACAGCCCACTGCCCAGTCTCCTCTGCCTGCTCCAGAGAGAAGTGCCCCGCCCCCACCCCTGCCCAAGGCCCCTGCACGTGTCGGGGGAGGTGCAGGGGAGGCTGGGGGCCAGCGCTCGAAGGCCCGCCTGCCCCAGGAGGTCCCGAGAGCCGAGTGCCACCCGCCAACAGCCGTCACGTCGCCACACACGGAAGCCACCACCGCACCTCTGCAATTCTCTCATGCCTCCCCTGGGAGCACTGAAGGTAAATACGCTAATTTGACTTCAATCATGGCTTTTTAGAACGAAGTGCACGCTATATTAATTTAGGGCACAGAACCTGAAAACTACTCATGCGTGTGTCCGAGCCTCCCAGGCTGGGCAAGGGGGACCTGGCACATGCAGGGGCCAAGGGGGTGGGAGGGAGGCCCACCTGTCGAATCGCCAAATGTGAGCTGCAGCGGGACCCGAGCCCCGGAGGCCCAGCCCAGCGGCATTGGCTGGGGGGCTGCCCCTCAGCTTCGTGGCAGAGGATGCTCTCTCTGCAAGGGGCCTGAGGCAGGTGGGCAGGGTCTGCAGGCCCACAGCAGCCCAGGACCCTTGGGAGAGCCCGACTCCCTGGTTCCTCAGTCCCTGACTATGTCTAAGCACAGCCTGGAGGCAGGGCCCAGCCCGTGACAGTGGGACCCCAGGTCCGCCCCTTGTCGCCTCTGTCTCCAGCCTTGTAGGCTCTTTACAGGGGCCCATGGGTCAACCCACTGACTGGGGTCTTAGGGAAAGTGTTAGTTGCTCAGTCGTATCCAACTCTTCATGACCCCCATGGACCACAGCCAACCACAGCTGCCCTGTCCGTGGAATTCTCTAGGCAAGAATACTGGAGTGGGTTGCCATTCCCTTCTCCAGGGGATCTTCCCAACCCGGGGACTGAGCCTGAGTCTCCCGCATTGTGGGCAGACCCTTTACCGCCTGAGTTACCAGGGAAGTGCTGTTAATGCCAGACAGCACAGAGGTGCTCGGCCCAGACTGCACGCAGACAGCCAACGAAGGATACTGGCACCCTCTCATCTTATTTTGGGAGGTGCCATAGGTGGCGGGGGCAGGGGGGAGAATCTCCTCTCCAGACACCTGGTAGGGGGTGAACATCAATACCCCAGGCAGGAAGGGCTAGGGAAAGGACCCCAGCTCACTGTCTGAGCAGGTGCCTGAGGGAGGTATAGACCCAGGCCAGCCCCGCCTGGGACCCGCCAAGCCAGTGAGTGAGAGAAACAGACCAGTTCCCAGCATGAGCGTTAAGATGACTTTACATTTAATAAGCGATGGCACCCCACTCCAGTACTCTTGCCTGGAAAATCCCATGGGTGGAGGAGCCTGGTAGGCTGCAGTCCATGGGGTCGAGAAGAGTCAACTGAGTGACTTCACTTTCACTTTTCACTTTCATGCATTGGAGAAGGAAATGGCAACCCACTCCAGTGTTCTTGCCTGGAGAATCCCAGGGACGGGGGAGCCTGGTGGGCTGCCATCTATGGGGTTGCACAGAGGTGGACATGACTGAAGCGACGCAGCAGCAGCAGCAGCAGCGAGGAACCACACCTGTGCTGTCCATCACCGTGACGACAGCACCAGAGGACCTGCTGGTCTGTCTCCATCACAAGCAGCCCTGACCGTGGTCCCAGGAAGGTCCCCTCCACACAAACTGGGGCAGGAGCCTGCCCACTGCCCCTCCAGCCGCCCTAAGGAGACAGGGAGCCAGAGGAAGAAGCCGATCCAGAAACCCAGCAGCCCAGGGCCAAGGATGTCCCCTAGTCTCAGGGAGAAGAAACTGTTCGTATGAAGTGAACTTCAGCTGTTTTGGAACTTAGGAGGGACGTGGGGATGAGTTCCCAAGGAGAAAGACCAAACCAAACTCGGAACCGGGAGGGCCACCATGGGACCCGCCAGGCTCCCAGGCCGCTGGAAAAACCCAGAGGGAAGGGCAGCCAGGTGGACACAGGCCGGCCAGCTGCCCACGGGCTAACCTGGCCCACCATGTGAACCAACGCCCTGCACGCACCATTCCCCAGGCAGCCTGGGCCGGCCAGGCCAGGGCGACAGGCCAGCCCCGGCCCCTCCTCTCGCCAGGCCAGCCAGGCACTCCCCCTGCGCCAGGCCATGCAGGGAGGCGGTGCCCGGCGCCCGCTTCCACTGCGGCTCTAACGAATTCCCTCGTGAGGTTTCTTGGAAATCAGTGGCTGCAGTGTAATCACAGCTGCCGGGGCTCGGAACAAGCCCGCTCGGGGGCTCCGTGTGGTTATAATTATTACGAAATCGCAGTTAAGAAATAGTGAGGAGGAACCGAAACCTTGAGGAATATCCGAGAGCCCAGAGGGTGGCGGGCCCACCCTCGCCCAGGACAAGGACACGCTTGCCCCTTCCTACTGGTCCCCTGTGCAGCCATCCTGACCCACAATCGGCCCACCTGATGACCTGGGCCAGGTAGCCACTGCTGCCCTGGGGAATCCAGGTGTCTTTATCTCGCCCTGCCTGCCAAGGGCAGCACCCTGGACCCCTAAGAACCCCAAGAGTGGGCAGAGTTTTCCACCCCTGGGTCTGCTCTGACTCACCCCTGGGTCCATTTCCTTCCATGAAACAAGCAAGCATGAGACACTCTCCAAAGACCCCTTGGCCCTGACGTGACCTGATAACTGCTCTGGGCAGCTCATCACCCAGGCAAGACCATGCCTGCCAGGGGCTCCCTGCAGGGCGTGGGGTGTGGTTCCCCCAAGAGGGCAGTGGTGGTGGGCTGGTGGGGGGCTCTGATGAAAGGGAACAGCCAGCAGGTCACCCCAAGGCTCTGCCTTGGGGTCTTGAGCCAGCGGCTGGACCTGCCTCTTCCTGGGGGGCAGGGGGTGCCCTTGCCCATAAATCACGGGGCGGGCCCTCGGGGTCACGCCCAGCAACACAGAAGGGAGCCTGCGGAGCAACCCTTCTGTGGGTGCCAAAACCCCACCTGCTCCCCAGACGGTGCCCCTGCTGGCACCAGACCCCCACCCCCCACCCCCTGTTGCAGCCCCAGGTGGGAGGAAGGTCTGGCCCTGCCCAGAGCGCCAGAGACAGGCGGGCGGGCGGTCCTGAGCTGCCACATCCAACCAACACCCATCAGCGGCCAGCCAGCCACCACAGGTGAGGCCGTCTCACCGCCAGAACAGCCCCACTGGCCACGCCCAAGCTCTGGGGTTCACTCCCATCCTTCTCCCCAAAATGAAAAAGACATGCTTTCCATAAGAGGTGACTTTATTTTGGTAACTTAACCTTCCCGTGTGGACCACTTCTGACCAGGGTTTCGTGCCGACAGCCTCAGCTCTGTTAAACTCCGGAGCGAGAGGGGTGATCCGGTGTGTTTTGAGGCTGCAGGAACTCCTAATCCTTCAGACCAAACCTCCCATCCCCCTCTCCGATGGCGACCTCTATGCGGGCAAGGAACCACTCTGGCACCGGGCTGGAAACCTCACGAGCCTCTCAGCTGTAGAAAGGGGGCCATCCTGCCAGACCGGAGGCCTCTCAGGTGGGCACCCCACCTGCCACCAAAAGAGAGGAGCCAGAGGCCAAAACAGCTGGGCTGGGGGTTCTACGGAAGCCTGGACAGGAGATCAGAGGGCCAGGCTGAAATCCACAATCAGGAGACACAGGAACATGATGGCTATTCCTTCCAAGACTGGGGTGGAGAGGTGGGCACAGAGGCACGTGGACAATTTGACCTTGACCCCTCTACAGGGCTGAACAGGGTCCCCCAAATTCATGTCTGCCTGGGACCTCAGAATGTGGCCGTAAGCAAACCAGGGTCTCCGCAGGTGCAACTGGTCAAATGAGGTCTTGGGCACCCAGGATGGGCCCCGAGGCCAATGACTGGTGTTCCAGGAAGAGAGGAATCTGGACACAGAAGCTGTGCGGCCCAGAGCTGCGAGAGGCAGCAGGGAGCCCCGCCCTGCCGCGCCGGCACACGGGGGCTTCTGGCCTCGGAAGGCTCAGGGGGCTAGGTCTGTGATGCTGAGGTTCAGGAGCCCAACAAGGAAACTCACGACCCCCAGGCCCCCCAACAAGGACCCGGCCCCAGGACCTGAGAGAACGGGACCTGCACGTTTCAGACAGATCTGCTCAACCCGGATGAGGTCCACCAAGGACCAGGGCAGCCGCAGAGCAGCTCTGGGTCGGAAGACGGAGGCAGCTTGGTGAGCGGGGCTGGGGAGCTGCTCATCCCAACTCGGCTCATGGTGCCCCTCCTACCCCCTCCTCGCAGAGCCCATGGCCCAGAGGAAGAGAGGGCCGGGCTGAGAGAGCAGCCGCCCAGCGCCCGGCTCAGAGCTCGTCCACAGGGGACACTGGGCGGATGGGACCTACCTTTCCAAGAGCAGCTGGTGCTGAGCGGACCTGGCACCCTTCCGCACTCAAGAGCCTCCAAAGACCCAACTCCGTCCCCCCACCCATCCCCTTCTCCCTCCCCCAGCACGTGTCCGGTGAGTGGCCAGCCACTCACCCCTGCCCCTAACATACCCATGGCCGCGACTCCCCTCCCCCAATGCTGGGGTTGCTTTAGAAATACACACACCAGACAAATTCCCCAAGGGAACTGGACAAAATCTGCCACGTGCCGCTTCCAGCCAGCAGGACAGTGGCGCGGCCCCAGTTAACATGGTCTGAGATGCACCCAGACTGGGGGCGATTCTGCAGAACTGGCCTGGACTCTGGGGTCAACGTCACGAGAAACCAAGAGAAGACCTCAGGTTTTCTGGACCAAAGGAGCCTGAGAGACACAGCAAGGCTCGGACAGACATGAGCACACCCGCGATCACATGTTTACGACTGGAGACCGTGGAGACAGCCACGTCCCCGGAGAGACCACGGATAAACCCAGGGAAGGCCATCTGCACAGTGGACCAGGCTCAGCCTTAAAAAGGAAGGGGGTCCCGACACAGGCCACACACAGATGAGCCTTAAAGACATGACGCTGACCAAAGGCCAGAGGCAGAGGACAAAGGCCCTGTGAATTCCACCCATATGAGGCCCCGGAGCAGTCAAACCCAGAGACAGGAAGTGGATGGCGGGGCCTGAGGCTGGGAGAGGGAGGGTTGGATGGGGACAGAGTGTGAGTTTGGGAAGATGAGAAAGTTCTGGAAATGGACGTGGTGATGGCTGTCACAGCAATGCGAATGAACTTAATGCCCCCGAGCTCTAGACTCAAAAGTGGTTACGATGGTAGATTTTATGTATAAGTAACTAGAATGCTTCGAATTGAAATTTTAAAAGCACACCCGACAGGTGCCTGGAACGGTGATTCCACAAAGACCCTCTGGCTGTACAGGGGCCTGGGCTGGGGACCGCCTGGAACATGATTCCACAAAGACCCTCTGGCTGTACAGGGGCCTGGGCTGGGGGCCGGGGAGACTCTCCAGCAGCCCTGGGGCTTCGGCCAGGCGGTGGCGGGCCGCTCTCGTTTCAGTGGGTCGCACTGCAGCAGGGGTCGCTGACTCAGAGACAGTTCTGCGTTCAGTACGTGCAGCTTCTCGGTGAGTTTAATACTGTTCACCCTCCACCCTCTCCTGAGTCACCAGGACCAGTGTCCTCCGCGGCCGGTGCTGGGTGGGGGCAGGGGGCCCTGCCTGCCACGCTCAGACCTGAGACAGGCACGGCAGGGCCAGGAGGCGGGGGAGGCCGAGTCAGCACGCCCCCGCCTTGGAGAAGGGGCGCCTGGTCCTGGGAGCCCCCACGTGCCGGGGTCCACCCCACGTCCTGGCCAGACATCCTAAATCCCCTCAGAAGAGCACCTCCGACTGTGGCCAGAATCCTCCTTCTGAGCTTGAGTTGAGGAAGCATGCAGTGTGTCCTCTGGGGAGAGAAGCCCCCCACCCCGCCACCAGGCAGCTGGGGGTGGGGTGGGGAAGGGACAGGAGCCCCCAGACACCCCAGAGACCTCCCAAGTAGAGCGGGGGCTGACACCTATGGATGCGGCTGGTGGGGGAGGGGGGTGCTTCCCACTTTCCTGGGTTATCAGGAATCACACGGAAGGCCCAGCCCCAAACTGCCTGCAGCCTCCTAGCCTCCAAGGCCCTCACCTGGCCAGGTGGTCACCTGCACTGGAACAAAGCCTGGGGCTCTGGACTTGGAGAAGTAGGCAGGAAGAGGACCTGAGGCCCTGCCACAGGCCCTCGGATCACGTGTCCATTCCCAGGCCTTCCACTGCTGCCTGAAGGCATGGTCGAGGCCCAGGAACCTCAGGGCCCCCGGGTCTGGACTCATCTGGGCCCAAAGTCTCAGGTCCCCGCCCCACCGCCTGGATACCAGGGTCCCCTCTGGCCCGCCCAGGCCCCACCTCCTCACGGCATCTCTGCTCTTACTTTGCCTGTCTGCCTCGACTTCTCCACTATTTCACTCCCACTTCGCGACCTTGGTTTTCTTCCGAGGGATGGAAGAGATGCACGAAGGAAGGGACGGGAAGGTCTCGGGGCCCGAGTCTGCGCTGCAGCTCGGGGTCCAGCCCCGAGGGCTCCACGGAGACCTCCCTCCCTCTCCTTTCCAGGCCGCTTCCCGGGACAAGGACTGGCCCACTAAACTGGGTTATGACAATTAACACAAATTCTGCCTCCTGTCCCCAAACTTACATAACCGTAGACACTGTCTCAGGAAAACCCTCCTCCATCGGTGGCCCCATTTCCCGCCCTCGACTAGGGCTTAGCTCCTGAACCAAAGGTCCTTCCAGACTTCCTAGTCTGCGTGTGCTGGCCCTTCCCACCCAACGTCCAGTGGCTCACGTGAGCGGTGGCTACTGTCTGTGTGTCCGGCCGCCCGCCCACCCTCCTGGGCAAGCGCAGTGCTGAGCCATTGGGCTGGCCAGACCCTCCCCTTTCCTCTAGGCACTAAAGGGTTTTTGCAACCAGCCTGCCACACTGGTTGACTAGGGTTCATTAAGAATCTCAGAATGTGACCTTGTCTGCAAACAGGGTCTTTGCTGGCATAATTAGTAAGATCCTGAGATGGGAGGGATGTGTCCATAGGCCCAAGGATTGTCAGCACCCCTGGCCCTGGAAGAGGCAAGGATTCTCCCCAGAGCCCCCAGGAGAAACCAGCCCTGGAGGCTCCTTGATCCTGCCACTGTGTCTCTAGACTGTGAGAGAGTAAGTCTCTGTTGCTTTAAGCCTCCAAGTTTATGACCATTTGCTACCCGGGCCCAGGAAAGTGACCCTACCCCACCCAGTGACCCCAATTACACTCCAGGGTGACCGCAAGGCTCACGTCCCTTCCGACGTGCCCTCTCCACAGGCAAACAAGCATCACTGCCCTCCTGGAGCTGGGAGACCCCACAGGGAACCCCCACAGCAGTGTTCACAAAGTCGGGGTGGGGGATGCTCTGGCCCTGGTAAGGCAGGGAGCCACCTTCAGACTCGAGGAGGGGGCAGGTGTGAGGGGATGGTCGGAGCCACACGCCAAGCCGCCCATCGCCTTCCCCTGGGGGCTGCCCTGAGCCCCTGGGGAACACCAAGCGCAGCTGAGTCAGGCAACAGGAAGGCCTGCTGCACCCGGGGGTGGGGGTGCCCCATCTGCGACTCCAATCCCTTCAGCAGCGACAAGCACTTGGGGTTCGTGGGCCCCCAGGTCCAGCTGCTGCCAGAGCCAGTCACAGGCCACCATTACCAGTGGGCGAACTGGCCGCTTCATGAAGGCGCCCAGGTGCCACCCAGGGCCTGCTGCAGAGACCGCACTCACTGCACAGACAGCACAGAGCCCGGGGCGTGAGCATCCCGCCTTCACCCTGCCCACAGGAGCCAGGCCGGGTATGGAGAAAGGGGACAGGCCCTGCCCGGTGTCCGCAGGCACAGCCAGGAACTGACGGCTGAGGGGCCCGGGATGCGGGCTGTCACCTCCCCCAACCCCGGAAAGGGACCTGCCCGCTCCCCACCCACTCCCCACGCACATCTCCATCCTGGGGGGAGGGCTCCCGGAGGAGCCAGCGGGCAATTTGCATAATATTCTTTGCAAGTTAATATCAGCCTCTGATAATGATCTCGGCATAGCGTGGAGCGCTAAGGCGGCTGTTACAACACTAAGTAATCATATTTTAAATTATGTTTCCCTTTATAGAAAGGTGTTGCAAAAACACACAGACACGAAATCTGTCTGTTGCAGCCCCCTGCCAACCACCTGACCAGCTTCCCAGAGCCATGGCTGTGACCATCTACTGCTCAGGGCGAGCTAGACCCAGGCGCCCCAGGCTAAGCCGGTGTCCCCACCCGGCCTGAGCCTCACCCCAGTCAGGGGTGCTGTCTGGACGGGAACCACCACAGGCTCCAGCCACAGTAAAGGGTGAGTCTGTGCAGACAAGTTCACGGAGCACCAGGGGGGTCCCACCCTCGGCAGGGGCGGTGGGGGGGGGGTCCCGGCTCCCCTGGGCATAGACAGTGGGGGAGCTCCCCGCCCCCCAACTCCAGCCCTGCCTTGTGCTGGAGCCCCCAGTGCCCAGGACACCAGACTTCCAGGTGCGCATCTCCTGGGGGACGAGGGATCCTGAAAACTCAAAACCAAAACCATCGGTCCTTCCGGAACACCCCCCTTGCAGCCACTCACCCAGCGCCCGGACTTGGGGACCCACCCCTGGAAGGTGAGATCCTTGAGCCCTGGACACTTGCACCCTGACCGCGGCCATGGGACACCCTCCCGCCACAGGTGAGCTGGGCCTGGCAAGGACATGGGTCTGAGCACATGGCCACGCCGGGTCCCCTGGGGGAGCAGCAGGGGCTGAGCCCGCGTGTCCAGAACTGCTGGCCATCCACGGGACAGGAAAGAGGGCTGACAGCCCGAGAGGGGCCCACAGCCACCCCCAAGAGGAGACCCTTCCCTCCCTTTCTCTTCATGCGGGACCTGGGGCCACCACTCAATCTTTATTTTCTTAAAAGCTTTCTTTTCTTTTTTATTAAGAAAAAAAAATCCAATTATAGCACAAATCTCTCAGCAGGGGTCAGTGTGGAATAAGAATAGCCCGAGTTAATGGACGTGACACAGGCAAGATTAATGCCTAAAGGGTTTCAAAAGTTGTATGATGCAGATTTCATTAACATTTTAATTGTAATGTATCTTTTTAATCTTCTCTCACCCTAATGGCTTTATATCCCCCCCAAAAAAGAAAAAAAAAACCGCTGACAACAACAAAAAGTATTAATATACAAAATTTAACAAAGGCGCTTAGCAGTGCAATGGAAACTAAATTAAAGGAGCGCTCTGTGTTAACACTGATTTTTTAACAGCGCTACAATCGGAATGCAGCAGAGGCGGGCTGCTTCTCCCTTCTTGGCGCAGAGACCTCGGGACAGACGCTGAGGGTGAGGGTGGGCAGGCCCCAAGCGGTCCAGGAGCAGACTTCCCGCAAAGACCACCAGCAGCCAGAGGGCAGTGCTGCCCCTCCCCACCAGCTGAACTCCAAGCAGCGTCCAGGAGGTGGGGGAGGAGGCGGGGCACGGCGGGGGTGGGGGGAGAAGGGGGCACGCATCTTCCAGAAAATGCCATCCATCAGAGCAGAAGCTCCTGGTACTGTGTGGATGGGGTAGGGACAACTAGGGGTGTCACCAGAATGAAGGGGGCATTTTCTGGGGCGAAGGCTGCAGGCACCCTGCCCCCAGCCCACAGCCAAGGGCCCTTGGGTGGCTCAGGCCAAGAGAGCAGCCAGGTTACAGCCTCCAACTTTCAGAAGCGGTGTCTCAGGAAATACAGGCGGCCCTGACTACTGAGTGTCCCTGAGACTTTTGTTGTCAATCAACAAACACTCCTAGAGCACCAAACCGGTGCCTGCTGCTGTATGTGACGCTTTGCTCCAAATCCAGCTGCTCTCAGAACACAAGCCCCTCCTCCTCCTGCTCCAGGGCCAGCCCACCCTCAAGGACCTGGGGGGCCGGGCCAGCCCTGGGCCTGGGATGCAGCCCCGCTGGCCAGGCTCACTGCTCACCCCGGTGACTATATATGGGCACTTTTGGGCCCCGGCGGTCCCCGCCCCCGGCCCTGCCTGCTTCCCCCGGCACACGGGCAGGCATGGGGCGGGGCCCCACCGAGAGCTCGGGCCCATCCATGGCCATGTGCCCTCCTGGACGCCAGGGCCCAGGGCCAAGGGGGAGGGAGAGGGGGAAGATTCCTTCAGAGCCCCAAAGGAGCCAGCCTCTCCTCCCCATGGGACAGAGACCAACACCTCAGAGAAAAGTACGCCTCCACCCTCCCCGCAGACCCTCCCTGCAGACAGAGAAGCAGGCTTTCCTTAAAGAGGCATGAACCAATGCCCCCCGCCATGCTGGCTCTAGGGAGGGGGCATCTCCAGACGGCCCTCAGGCTGGGCCTGCTCACCTGCAGACTCCCAGCAGGAGCATCACTACACACTGGCCTGGGTGGGGCTCAGAGAGGGCAAGTTACCCACCCCAGGTCACACAGCCGGGGATTCAGTGAGAGGCCCGAGAGGTCCTGCTCCCGCGTGCCTCCTTGCCTGGACTCAGGTCCAGACAGTGGAAGTTGAGGGCAGCCCCGGAGAGCCCAGGGCCACATCAAATCCCCCCTCGGTTCCTCCTGCTCAGATCTGCTCCCAGACCGGGCAGTGGGGAGTGCTCCCCACCATCCTTGTTCTCAGGGGGGGCTCTGAGGATGCCAACCCCAAAGGCGGCCACCAGGGAGCCCAACTTGCTCCACGCCTGCCACGCCAGAGGTCTGCTGAGATCCTCACCCACAAGACCCTCGCCCTTGTGAGGGGGGAGCGCCTGCTTCCAAAACCTGCACTTTAAATGACAAAGGCCAGAGGCCAGGGCACAGGAAGCCCAGCTCTCAGCTCCAAGCAGCTGCAGGTGACACAATGTGGAGGCCCCCAGCCAGCCGGGAAGCATATTTTGCAAATGATCTCATTGAGAGCCAGGCCTGGTGAGAGCAAGGATTTGCTAAAAGAGAAACAGAGGTCGCCAGGATCCCTGCCTGCTTGGGAGGCAGGGCGGGTGGCAGTGGAGCCTCGGGCCTTGCTAAGGGGGAACGCTTCCCAGAGAGGGGGCCCGGGTGGGGAGGGGTGGAGGGCAGTGGGGGACACACGGGTCACAGCCAGCGGTACAGGGTGAGGAGACGTTCGTGTCTTGAATTGGGGTGCAGACATGAATGGAGATGCTGGCTCTAATCCTAAATTCGGGCCCCACCTGGAAGTACCCGAGGGCCAGACAGCTCGCCTCGGGGAGGACCGAGGGGTTGTCCAGGCAAGTGAGCCAGATGCGGATGAGGCACCGGCAGAGGCCGGGGCAGCGCCCAGACCACGGAGTGGTCAGCAGTGCTCCCTGCACACGTGCAGGCCGGCCTGGCTGGGGCCAGTGAGAGGCCCTGAAGCCCCTCCCCAGCCCCCAGTCAGACCCCAGACCCAACCAGACTCTCCCAGCTCCCAAAGTGGGGCTGCCCACAGCCAGGAACAGCTCTGGGTCCAGCCAGGGACCGAGGGGCCCCTCCCTGTGCAGGGAAGTGCCCCCCAACTCCACCATACTGCGGGCAAAAGACTGGACTGAAAGACCAAGTTCCTGGGCCTGGGGCATCCCTTGGGGACCCTGGCCGCGCGAAGGAGCCAGGCCCCGGTCAGCTAACACGACAGATCCTCAGCTAGAAGGCAGCTTGTCTTGTCCCGAGAACCCAGCCTGGGTCAAGCTCCCAAGTGCGCTTGTACTCGGGGGTCTGCAGGAGGCACCAGGTCTCGGGAGAACCAGGCCGGAGAGCTGGGAGCTAGAGGCTGTCATCTGGGCTGCAGTTTATGCTCGAAGGGCTCACCAGACGTTCACCACTCTGCCCCCAGCTAGGGGGCTCACCCGACCCCCACACCCCAGCAGGACAAGAGAACTTGGGGCAGGGCGGAGGGGGGGGACCAGGCTGGAGCAGAGCCCAGGCGAGACAGGACAGGGTGACACGGAAGGAGGCAGATGGGCGGTGGAGGCCGGGCTCGCATCCCCAGGTGGAAGGAACGAGACCTCAGGTGGCTGAGGCTGTGGGCTGTACCAGGAGGGCCCGGGGCCAGCAGAGAGACCCTGTCTGCTGCAGCCCGTTCAGGCTCTTCATTCCCGGGAGCACAGTCCTCAGAGGAGGGGCGTGGGGTGGAGCCCTGGGAACACCCTTGAAAGGGTCGAAGTCACAGTGCCTACCTTCTGTCCCAGGAGGGGTTCCAGGCCCACCCTGGCCCAGGCTGCAAGTCAGGCCCGCAGAGCCCTAGCTAGAGGCAGAGGTGCCAGAGAAGCCCCGGCTGTGAATGCCAGCTCAGCACTTGCCATCACCACTGTCTCTCTGACATGAATAATGCAGCTCACGTTTTAGCTGGAAAACAGAGGGGCGCTTTAAGGGCTCTGTAAAAAGTCACCCACGAGCCCACCTCCCGGAAAAGGCCCCTCTGAGCGCCCCACCACATCCCTGACAAGGACCCAGTGGCACTCCCGGGCAGCCAGGGTGGCCCGTGTCACTCTCGGAAAACGCACAAGCGTCTTCTCCTGGGCCAAGATTCTGCAGGCGCCTCGAACGGCTGCAGAGCAGGGGCTGGACGGAGCCGGCTCAGAGTCAGCGGCCTATCAGACGCCACGGCCGGCGCCCACCCCGCCAGGTGTGACCACCGAGCACCCACCTCTGCCCCTGCGAGCAGAGAAGTGACACGGTCCTCCTGCGATGCCCCTTCCCACCAGCTCACCGAAGCAGCGGGGGCCAGCCACCCTGGGCCTCGCCCCTCCCAGCTCCTTCACTCAGGCTCCAGCCGAGGTGCCACCCAACGGTGGCATGACCAACGGGAGGATGCCAGTGGGCCTCCTGGGGGGGGGGCACCACAGAGGGCCACGGGGAGGAGGGGAAGGGGAGTGTTGGAAGGTGGACAACAGCGCTGGCTGCTGACCCTTCACTCCTCGCCTCTAAAATGGAGCCGGTCCTCAGAGACGCCTCCCCTAGGGTCCTTGGGGGGCTTAGACGACACTCCACATGGAGCGCTGAGAAGCACCTGTGCTGAATACCAGACCCACATCCTTTGCCGAGGGAGGAAGGGGAGAGGGGCCTGGAGTTCAGTGGGGAGGAGGAAGGGAAGGTGGGGAAGTGGAGACCTGGAGAGACCCAGACCAGACCAGACCAGACCAGACCAGACCAGACCCAGCGAGCACAGCGGTGTGTGTTCAGAGTGCTCAGGAGACCAGCTCTGCCAGATGGCCAGCCCGTGCAGCCTGTTTTCCCCCTGCCCGCCGGCCACCACAGGCTCAGCTAGAACCTATGGCCAGGGGACTCACAGCTGGGTGCCCAAGCGGTCCTCAGAAAAACCACTAGAAAGAGCCCAACTGCTCCCCCGGGCAAAACCTTTCAGACCCAGGTCTGGAGAAGGAGGAAGACTCCATCATAGTGGGCAACTGCCCAGATCCAGGACCGACCCACCGCAAAGCCACAGGTTTAAGGGCCACCAGCAGAGAGGTGGCCATTACCAGCGCCAAGACCAAACTTCTGAGAAGCCTGGAAGAGGGGACCCGGAGGTGACCTCTGACCTCATGACCACCCCGCCCCCCCACCAACCAGGTCTACGTCGGAAGGGCTTGAGTACCGCACCCCCCGCACCCCCACCCCGGCCCTGGCGGAGGTGGGGAAGGGCAGCAGGCTCAGAGCTCACCTCTGAGCTTCTTGGAGAAGGGGCTCGGGGCCCCAAGACCTCAGCACCGCAGGAAACGCAGCGAAGACAGGTGGGATTCCCCCGCCCCAGTGCAGCCGTCCCCCAGGCTCTCCCAGGTAGGGGGTGCACGAGGGCGCCCAGAGGGCAGTGATGCCCCGAAGGGCGTTGGGGGGGGGTGTCCAGCGAAGGGAGACGCAGGGCGGGCTGATGCGCAGCCGCGCGGCGGGCCTCGGACCCCGGCCTCAGAGGGAGGGGCGTGTCCCCAGGGCCGTATCCCCCCGCCGAGCCCGCGCGCGTTTTCCGCCCCGAAGGGCTGGGATCCGTCCGTCCGGTCGCGGGAGGCCGAGTGTCCCGAGAAGCCCGGCGGGAGAGGAGACGCCCAGAGCCCGGGTCCCCGCTCGGCGGGGCGGGCGGGGTGCGGCCCGGCCGGGGCGAGCGCCTCCCCAGGCCCGGGCGCCGCCGGCCAGCTCGGCGGGCGGCGCGCGGCGCGAACTTGGGCACTGCGGCAGGCGAGGGCGGGCGCGCCGCGGAGTTCGCGGGAAGTGCGGCGGCGGGGCCCGCGGGCGGCGCGAAGTTGGGGTACCTGCGGGCGCCGGCCCGGTCCGGCCTGCGGCAGGAAGTGCTCCGGCGGTCCGGCGCTCCGGCTCACATGGACTTTCTCCGGCCGCGCCCAGCACCGGGCCGCACCGCGGCGGGCGGGGCGCGCGGGGGAGGCGCCGCGGGCCGTTTAAAGGGACAGCGCGCCGGCCGCGTGCGCGCACTCGCCGCCCCGGGGCGCGCCGCCCCGCGCCAGGTGGGCGCCCGGGGAGGGGCGAGGACGGAGCGGGGGCGGATCCCGGGGCAGGGGGCGGCCGGTCCGCACCCCCTCCGCGCGCCTCCTCCCCGACTCCTGGCGTGGGACCCTGCGCGGGGCCCGAAGCCGGGGCTGGACGCGGGCAGGACCGGGGCGCCGACCCACACACTCTGGAGGTGTGGAACCCCCGGTCCTGGGGCGCCCCCTCCCCGCGGCGGCCGCGCCAGCACCAGGATGCCGCGCCGCGTGGGGCCGCCAGCGGGAGCAGGTGCGCGGCGTTGGCTGCTACAGACGGCCCGGAGGCCGGAGAGCCGGGCTGCGGAAGCAGCGGCGGCGGTGGCCGGCGCCTCCTGCGCTGAGCCGGGTAACTGCTAGCTGCGTGGATGCGGCCGGGTCTGCTTTCAGGCCTGGCGTGATCTGGGCGCACTGGCTGTTAGTGACTCCTCCCGACCCCAGCGGCTCCCGGTTTGCTCGAGGCCCCCCTCCTGTGGACAGAGGTGATGTTTTAAAACAAGGGCGGACAAATAAAATCAGCCACAAAGCTGAAAGAACCCTCAAAAGTCCCCCTCAGTCGCCCCCACACTATCCTAAGGCCTGGGGTCAGGACAGGCTGATGTGGCCCTGCTAGGCCGGAGACCTCCTGGCTCGCTCAGCGCCGCGGGGTCCTTGCAGAAAAATGGGGCGGCACCAGGTCAGTGGTCCTGAGCAGAGGGTCACTGGGAGGAGGGTCTTGGTGTGAAGAACGGGGTCCCCACCCTCAGTTTCACCCCCAGAGTACATTCTGGGCCCCGTGGGGGTCAGAGCCCGGGGCTGAAGCCCTGCAGGACAGTTAGCCAAGGTCATTCCTAGGACAGTGGTCGGAAGCTGGTCTGAGTACTGTCCCCAGTCTCATGGTAAGTCCTTGACTTTGTTCATGGACTGACCCGTGACCCCATCTTGAGGTCTGCAGAGAAAGCCTCCTCCCATCAGCTCACTCCTGCCTTGCCTCAGGGGGCATGGGTATGAAGCCTTAAGGATGCTCTGGGTACACCCCCAGAGCCCCACTTAGACCTAAGCTTGTCCCAGGCCCTACATCCTCCCAGCCCAGCGCAGACTGCCTGCAGGGCAGTCTGACTGTCCTGAGGGCACTCTTATCAGTTGGAGACACAATCACGTGGCTTGGCCTGTGGTCCTGACAGGTAACTGCCTCCTGCTCAGCACAGGACCGGTGGAGGCTGGGGGGCGGGGTTCGGCGGGGGAGGGAAGCCATGCCCTGGCCTAGAGCAGCTTTGCAGCCCCAGCTTGCCACTGGCTCCTCAGTGTTATGAGAACCTCAGCTGTGCAAATGCCCCAGGGCCCTGGGAAACTGGGGCTTCTGCAGACTATACCTCTGAGCCCAGAGGGACCTCTCTAGCCACTTCCAGGCAAGGGGTCAGGATGGGAGAAGCCATCCACCAGGCTCCAAAGCCCCCCCACCTCATGCCGGTGGCTTGGGTCGCTGTGTGGATGGGGTCTACAGGTGTGGCCACCTCACGGGCCCCAGGTAAAGATGGGGCGGGGTGCTGGCTGTTTCACTCACTCACCCAGGGAGCTGGTCACACCTTCGGACATTCCAGTTGTTTTTATCACTTGTATTTTCTAAACATGAAAGAGATTCTTCTTTAAAAAAGGACATTTGGAAAATATTGAGAAGTTTTTAGAAGACAACAGATAACCCACAAGCCTGTCTCCAGGTGTGAGGAACAGCTTCGGTGCAGCTTCTGTGTGCATGTGGGGGTGTGTGTGTGTGCAATCCACACCTGCGCATTTTAAACACTAAGGCTGAACACCTGTGAGAATCCAGGCCTGCACTACGTGTCCTACGAGTTGTCTAACTCGATTTTCACAGCAGTTCTTTAAAGCTGGTTCTCTCGTCCTGTTTCACTAAGGAGAAAAAGGCAGCTTAGGAAGAAAATGCAGCCAGCCTGGGATTCCTCCTCACTCCCGGTCCCCCAACAGGCAGGGCAGGGTGGGGTCCCTCCGTCTGATCACTAGGACTTGTAGACGTTAAGAAGGGTCAAACTGGGCTGGCTGATATGCAGGCTGGGCAGCCACAGTCCCCTCAAGAGGAGTCTGATTAGCGCCGCAGTCCGTCTGAGATGCCAGCAAGGGGTTTCTCAGCTCAGGGAGGCCTGGCCTGGCCTCCCATCCTGAGCTTTCTTGGTCTATAGCTTCGCTTCCTGACTTTTATCCAGAAAGTGTCAGGCTGGGGAGAGAGAATAGTCACAGAGGTGACCCTACAGACAGACTGATGAGCAGGGTCTCAGGGGTGGGGGCTCCGGGCGCACTAGGGGGCAAGGCCTGTCCGCTGTCTGTCCTTCCCTGGACAGTGGACATGTTTGGCAGCTGGCCAGGTGCCGCTCCAGTGGTCCTGCAGGTGGCCGAGTGCCGGGCGGTGGGGTGGAGCCGGCTCCCATAGTGGAGGGACGCCTTCCTCCCTCGTGCTCCCCAAGTCCAGCCCAGTTAGCTGAGGCCTCCGCCCACTCTGCTGTTGTCCTGGGCCCTGTGTGGCCTGGGGCTGCCCACCCTGCGGACCCCTGAAAGCCAATACTAATGGGCGGGTCTGCAGGCATTGCCACATCAGCTCTGGAAAGAGGCTCGTGTCCTCCATCAAGGCTCATCTCAAAGAAGATTAAGGTCCATCAAGCACACCAAGCCCGAGACCGACTTAGCCAGGCGCCTCCCTGCCCTGTCCCCTCGGGTGGCCGATGGACATCTCGGTGTGACGTGGCCTGACTGCCCATCTCTGTGCCCCGTCCCCCCCACCTCAGCACGTGGCAGCGCTTCCTTCCAGAAGCTCCATCTGTCCAGAGCCCAGTGCTTACAGCTCTGCCGCCGGGCTGTGTCAGAACTCCGACCGCCTCTTACCCCTCCCGCTCCAGCTCCCCACCCTCCATCTACCCTGCCCCGCCCCTCAGGTCCCCACAGCAGCCCCCTGCCCGGCCTCCCTGCCTAGCCCCTCAAGCCCCTGCCCGGCCCCCCATCCCCGCCTCGAGCCTCTGCTCCCGCATGGCAGCATGGAGATGCTTCTACACAGGTCAGATCACGGCACCCCCTACTCAGCTCCCTGTGTGCCCGCATCTCACTTCTCACTCAGAACGCAAGCCTGAGTCCTTGCAGTGGCCGGGACCTGGCTCCTCACCCCACACCCCCTCAACTCGGTCCCTCTCCAGTTCTAGCCACACTGGCTCCTGCGTGGGGCCTCTTCATGTTGGCACCCTCCTGCCCCAGGGCCTTTGCACCTGCTGTTCCCACTGCCTGCACCTTCTTCCCCCAGTGTCTCTGAGGCTTGACCTACAGCTCCCTCTGGGTCTCTGCCCGGATGTCCCTGGACCGTGGGTGCTCCGGACCCTCCTGTATGAAACAGCCAGTTGGGCCTTTGCCAGCCAGCTCTCCCTGACCCGACCCTGTATGAATCCACTCTGAGGTTCAGAGGCCCTGTCTCCCCGCTTGGGCACAGGCTCCCTGTCTTGTCCACGGCCCTGGCCCTGACCGGCAGGGTACCCGGCACGGACCAGGTGCCCAAGGCCATCTGTGAGGTGTGGGAGCCTGAGGGGTGCTCTGTGCTCGCTGACGAGGGACTGGACACCCCCCCCCCACCTGCCTGAGTTCTTGGCGCCGCTTTCCTGTCCTCAGAGGGTCCAGGGCACCCAGTCAGCAGGAAAGGAAGCAGCAGGCGGGGACGCCAGGCCGGACCTTTGGCTGGGAACCGCGGGGCTGAGCACAGACTCCAGCACCGTAATCAGCAGAGTGAGGAAGCGGGTCCTGTCGGCTGTCTTGCGTGGGGGCCGCAGCCGTGGCAGCGCCCGGTCCAGGCCAGGCAGGGAGCGGAGAAAGGCCTGTCTGCCTCCTGCCTGACCTTTGTCAGCAGGACATGGAGGAGCCCCGGCTGGCACTGCCAGTGTGTGCCTTCTCAGGGGAGCCTCTAGGTCTGTGGCAGGGGGGCCACCTGACTTCCTGTCCAGTCCCTCCTCGGAAGCTGCCCCCACGTAGGGGCTTCCCAGGCCTTCATAGGGAGGGGCCTGTGGAGGGTTTTCCTGCAACTCTCAGAGCAGCATTCCCAGTGGAGGCACAGGCAGCAAAGACCCCTCCCCAGACCAGGCGGCTGTCAGGATAGCCGTGCGGCTCCCTTTCCGGCTCCGAGCGGAGCCCTGGCCGCCCTGTTAGCGGCCGTGTGCCAGCAGTCCACAAAGTGCCTCTTTGTTGGGCCCCCACCCCGTGCCAACCAGGCCAGCCACTCGCAGGCCGGCTTTGAGCAGGGTCCCCGCCCTCCCCCAGACTTGCAGAAGTCAGGCCTTCCAGTTTAGCTGGGTTTGTGCCCACCTTGTCCCAAGCTTGGGGTTCATCGAGTTCACCCCCACTTTTAATAATGGAACAGTCCCCTCCCAATCCTACAGCCTACCCGACGAGTCCCCCACCCCCTGGGAAGTCTGCCAGCCCCCCAGGGTGGCTCCCGCCCAGGGCTGGAGGGCAGCAGGGGGCTGCTCACTGTCACGGCCTCTCTGGGCAACGACAGCCTAGGACAGTGGGTAGGGACCTACCTCCCCGGCCACCCAGGGCCCAGGCCACCCTCCAGCCAAAGCCCAGCACAGGCCCTCTGGCCTGGCATCTCTCCCAGGAGACCCCAGCCTGCCCTCCAAGGAGACTGCCTCTGCCTTTGTTCCTGGCAGAGCCTGGAGTTCCCCTTCGCCTATCAGGGTGCGTTGCCTGCAGCTTCCGGGCACTGGGCAGGATGGTGGGGAGATGAGTCTGCAAGGCCCACCCACCCCAGACCCTCCCACAAAGGGGCTGGCAGCCAGCCTCTTGGAGACAAGACCCTCCTGGTCCCTTGGCTGCCTCCTCCCACTGCCACTGCTATTCCTGGCAGTATTCTCACTGGAGAGTTAGTGAGACCCGCCTCCCACAGGGAGGGGCCACCCCTCCGCCCTCCAGATGACCTCGCGCTCATCTCAAGGGTCGTGCTGGGCCACGGGGCACTCCCGTGGGCACTCCTGGCTCTTTCTGTGGTCGTGGCTGAGTTTGCTCCGAAGCCCACCATGACCTGCAGGGCCCAGTGGCACCTGGCTCTGCATGGCAGGTGCCCGTCACCCCCTGCAAGGCCTGCCCAGGGGACGTCCACCTACCTCAGACCTGGGCTCAAGCTTGCCCTGCAGTGAATCTGGGGACAGACTGCAGGGCTCCAGCCCCCCAGCCAGCCCACGTGCTGCTGTGAGTGGCAGCTGGACCCCATGTTGGGGGGGACTGTGAAACTTCTGAGCATCTGATGGGAAAGCCTGGCCATCCTGTAGCCATGCGAGCTGGGGACTAGGGTGATGCCCAAGGGCGAGGTGCAGGGAGTGGGGGAGGGGCGGGTGGAGTGGGGGAGGAGTGGGTGGCGTGCCCAGAAGGGCTGGCAGGGCCTCATTCAGTGACATCCCCCCAGGACTGAGCGGCTGGCCTCGGTCCTCTCCCCACCCACCCATGCTGTCCTTGAAGCACCCAAGCTGCCTGTCTGTGCTGGCCACATCTCCCGTCCCTGCTGCCACAGGGCCTTTGCACCTGCTAGTCCCCTGCTTGGGAAACCTCCTCCTCTATGCTGGCAAGTGAGCTCTGGTTGGTTCACCCTTCAGGCCGAGGCCGTCCACTTGGGCTCTCAGGGAAGCCATCCTGACCCCTCCCCACGCTGGCTCTCACACTGCTGGGCCCTCTCCTTTTGGCTCACATACAACTGAGCTCTACGCCTGTGAGCAGATGGTTTAATCAAGCCCTGGGAAGAGGAGACAGGTCTTGCTCAGAAGCGGGGACTGCGGACAGAGGCCGCAACAGCCTGGGGAGCCTGCAGGTAAGGCGGCCCCATGCTCGGGGCGGGGGTGGGGGGCGGGCAGCACGCTCGCTACAGATATCAGGTCCTGCTCGAAGTCCTGCTCTGCGCCAGGCCTGGGACTCTGCCCCGGCGGTCAGTGGAGAACACGACATGCCGGGCTGCTCCCCTGGGGCTGCTGTCCCAGACAGATGGTTAAAAACAAAATCAGACTGAAAAGTGCCATGCACACAAGGAGATACCACTTCATCCATTACGATGACAAGAAGCAGATAAAACAAAAAACAGGAAATAACCGGTGCTGTGGAGGATGTGGGGAAATTAGAACCCTCATGCAATGCTGATAGAAATGTATATGGTGAGGTGCCACAGAGAACAGTGTGCTGTCCTTCAAAATATTAAACGTAGAACTGCCATGCGATCCGGCAGTCGCACTCCTGGGTGTACACTTCAAAGAACTGAAAAGAACTTCAAAGGGTCTACCAGAAATGTGTGCCCCTGTTCATAACAGTCAAACCTGAAAACAGCCCGGGTGTCTGCAGAGGGTTGAACAATATGTAGTGAACACGTTCGATAGTATGTTGTTCAGCCTTAAAAAGGAAGGAAATTCTGACACAGGCTGCGGCGTAGATGAGCCTGGAGGACATCGTGCTTGGTGAAATGAGCCCAAGACCGCAGGACAAACCCTGTAGGATCCACTTCCAGGAGGTCCCTCGAGGAGCCAAACGCAGAGAGACAGAAAATAGAAGGTGAGGGCCCGGCGCTGGAGGAGGGGCCTGAGCGACTAGTGGGAACAGAGGGTCAAGCTGGGAAGGCGACAGCGTCCTGGAGATGGGCGTGCCGATGCTTGCCGCGATGTGAGTGAGCTTCATGCCCTTGCCCTGTGTTTTTGTTACGATGGGGCTTCCCCGGTGGCCCAGTGCATAAGAGTCCCCCTGCCCATGTAGGGGACACGGGTTCAGTCTCTGGTCTGGGAAGATCCCACATGCCACGGGGCAGCTGAGCCTGTGCACCACAGCTACTGAGCCCGTGGGCCCTAGAGCCTGCGCTCTGCAACAAGAGAAGCCAGCGCAGTGAGACGCCCGTGCACCGCAGCAAAGGGTAGTCCCCGCTCGCTGCGACTAGAGAAAGCCCGTGCAGAGACAACGACCCGGCACTGCTGTGCTCTGCTTAGTCGCTTGGTCGCGTCCGACTCTCTGCGGCCCCGTGGACTGTGGCCCACCGGGCTCTTCGGTCCACAGGGATTCTCCAGGCAAGAAAACTGGAGTGGGTTGCCGAGCCCTCCTCCAGGGGATCTTCCCAACCCAGGGATCAAACCCAGGTCACCCACAATGCAGGTGGATTCTTTACCATCTGAGCCACCAGGAAAGCCCATGAACGGCTGTTGTGGGTTGCCATGCCCTTCTCCAGGGGATCTTCCTGACCCAGGAATCGAACTGGGGTCTCCTGCATTGCAGGCAGATTATTTTTTTTTAACCAGCTGAGCCCACTTGCTGCAACTAGAGAAAGCCTGTGCAGCGACAAAGACCCAGCACAGCCAAACACAAACAAATAAAAGATTAAGATGGATTTTATGTTACTCATATTTTGTGCAAGGAAAAACGAAGTACCATGCCGGGCACTGACAGGAGGAGGCTGTTGGCCAAGGGGAGACCTAGGGGTGAAGAGGAGGCAGGTGGGCAGGGCTGAGGGAGCAGGGGCCCTGGAGCCAGGAGGACCAGGCTTGGGGGTGGGGCCTGTGGCAAGGGGCGGGGCCAGGGCTGCCTTGTTCTGACCCAGTGGAGGTGAGGGGGAGAATGTTCTGTTAGACACGCTGGGGCCTCTCCTGGGGCCCAGGGAAGGCTGAGGGGCATGGACTGGGTCCGGATGGGGAGCCCAGAGGATGAAAGGGTCAGGGAGGCAGCATTTGGCCCATCGCTAGGATGGTGGTCCATGAGGGCCGTTTCCTCAGACAGGGCAGTGGGGGCACAGTTTGGGGGATCAAGCCCCCCTGGGAAATGACAAGTGGCACTTGCTGCTCCAGGGTCAAGGCCCTGGGAGTCAGACCAGACTCGGCTGGGGCTAGAGGCTCGGGGGTAGCGGGCTCGCTGTCAGCAGTGGTCACACGGTCTGTCCTGGTCTCATCCTCCCCTCTCAGCATCTGGCCACACAGCCGACCCTCTGTCCTCCTCCAAACACCTTCTAGTGGCTCCCCCGAGCCACACTGCTGTCCTGGGACCCTTACGCCCCGTGCCACCCACTCTGATCCACCCCCAGGCTCTGAGGCACAACTTTCGGAGTGCAGATCCCCGGGTGACTGGTGCGCTGGTCCACACTGGGATCTGCGGGGAGTGTCCTCGGGCCCGGCCCGGCCTGCCCTCCGCCTGCAGGACCCTGAGACTCGCAGACCCTGCCAGCTGGGGGCCCGGGGGACCCTGGGGATGGATGTTGGGGGGGGGCGGTAAGGAGATGCTCTGGCAGCTCAGACCGCAGGCAGGGACACCGAGTCTGGGGTCTGCTCTCACATCCCGGGGGCGTCTACTGAGGTCAGCAGGAAGGGCCCCACAGACTCAGACCCGGGTCTGGTGGTCCTGTGAGGAGCAACAGGTGCCTGGAGTCCACAGCACACGGAACTAAAGACCATCCCTTCTGCAGGAGTGGCGGGGTCTACACGGTGACCCGAGGGAGGCCCACAGGGCGCGGCCGTCAGCAGAGCCCTCCCCACGCGGCAGTGGCAGGGCTCACACCCCAGGAGCTCGGGCATCAGCCCTCTCCTGGCCAGCTACCCGGAGGCTGCCCCAGCCTGGGGCCTCCTTGGGGGACGAGTGATGTGATCGCTGTGCCCTCTTGACCTCCAGCCCTGCTGGACCGTCACTCCCGTGCCTGGGGCTACAGATGGGCCTGGCACCTCCTGGGCCTCCCCAAGGGCACCCTCACCGTCTCCATAGGGAGTCGTCGGGCTTGATAACAGATGAAGGCCCCATGGCCATCTCCGGCCACAGCAGGGTCCCCCCACCCCTGGTGCGGTGGTTTCGCTAGGCTCCTAATACCCCACCGTGGCTCCAGCAGTCCACGCCCGGGGCTCTGGGGCGGCAGTGCGGACCGAATCCAGCCCTGCCCTTTGGTGCCGCAGCCCCGGTCCCTACTGGCCCTGGCCATCACCTTGTCATCTTTCTTTTCCCTGGAAGTTCTGAGCAGGGACCTGGTGGCTCAGATCCAGGCTCCCCCAGTGAGGCACCCAGCCCGGGGAGGGACAGGATGGGCCTTTTAGTCACCAGGTGCGGCCTTAGCTCAGGCCTGGGCTTTGTGCTAACATCTATGTCCGCATCCATCCGCGGTCCCATCGCCCCTGGAGGCCAATCCTCACCAGGGGGCTCCCACCTCAGGGCTGGGCATCTCTGGGTCCAGGACACGGGTCTTCTGGGCGCTTCTGTGCAGGAAGAGCCCATCCAGGGAATTAGGTGCCTGCAAACTATGGGAGGGTTTGAACTGTGATGCTGGAGAAGACTCTTGAGAGTCCCTTGGGCAGCAGGGAGGTCAAACCAGTCAATCCTAAAAGAAATCAGTTCTGAATGTTCATTAGAAGGACTGATGCTGAAGCTGAAACTCCAATACTTTGGCCACCTGATGCGAAGGGCCGACTCATTGGGAAAAAAAAACAAACCCTGATGCTGGGGAAGATTAAAGGCAGGAGGAGAAGGGGACGACAGAAGATGAGATGGTTGGATGGCATCACCAACTCAGTGGACATGCCACTGCTGCTGCTAAGTCACTTCAGTCGTGTCCGACTCTGTGTGACCCCATAGACGGCAGCCAACCAGGCTCCCCCGTCCCTGGGATTCTCCAGGCAATAACACTGGAGTGGGTTGCCATTTCCTTCTCCAATGCATGAAAGTGAAAAGTGAAAGTAAAGTCACTCAGTCCTGTCTGACCCTCAGCGACCCCATAGACTACAGCCTTCCAGGCACCTCCATTCATGGGATTTTCCAGGCAAGAGTACTGGAGTGGGGTGCCATTGCCTTCTCCACAATGGACATAAGTTTGACCAAACTCCGGGAAATAGTCAAGTACAGGGAAGCCAGGTGTGCTGCAGTCCCTGGGGTCAGAGAGTCGGACTCGACTTAACAACTGAACACCAAACGATGAGAGGGGCATCGGGAAGGGAGGAGCCGGACTGACTGAGTGCCACAGCAGGTGGAGGCTGAGGGTGCAGGGCGTGGCTGCTGCGCCCCATATCCACAGCGGACCTGCCGTGCTCCTCTCACCACCCCCCCCACCCGAGTGAGCCGCGGGCTTCTCCTGGGTGGGGGTCACCTGCCTCTGGGCGGGCGGCAGCAGGCCCCGACACCTGGGGATGGCGTCTCTCTTCCTGATGACCGACCAGGCCGCCCTCTCTTTCATCTCCACCAGGGGAGGGCTCCTGTCCCGGGCGTGTTGCTCACAGCTGGAGGGCTGAACAGGTGCCAGGTGCAGCACCTTTTATCACAGAATCCACTTCCCTTCCAAACCCAGGCAGAGGGTGTTGGTTTCCTGGTGTTCCTTCACCTTAGGGACCAGGCTGAACGCCCGCCCCTTTGGGTTCCCACTCCTGGCTCCCGACCTAGGCAAGCACTGGCTTTGAGAACTGGAGGCTCCTGAGCTCGGGACTGGGTCCCCGGGGGGAAGGGGGCCTGAGGCCCACCCCTGCCCGCATGCTCTCATACAGATCAACCCCACACCCCCGCTGCCCACCCCACAGCCACCCAGCGGTTCCGCCGAGGGCGGGGCCTCATTCGTAGGGGTTGGTGGATGATGAGGGCAGCTCTGGGATTGAGGCTTACTCCCTTGGCCCCAGACCCCTCCCAGAAGCCCTTCACTGGGGGCAGCCCCCACGTCCACTGGACCACCTTCTCCAGCTGGGAGCTGGGTCTGAGAGCGCAGCCACCGCTGGGGTGTGAGGCGCCGTCTCCGGGGCCCGTGTGGCCTTGGGCTGGAGCTGGCCTGGGGTAGCTGTCTGCCCTTCCGACTCCTGACCACCCCTACTCCTGGCCTCAGCCTGCCCTGCCGGGCAGACACACCGGCCAGCGCAAGGGACCTGAAGTGCTGAGGCCGGGGCCATCTGCAGGCGCCTGTTGGGCAAGTTTGGATCCCTTGCACAGAAGGAAACTGGGTGAGCCTTTCGGTTTCTTGTCAGAGGCTGCAAACCCGTGGCTTGCTCTGCACGTGAATTAGGGCAGCGCCGTTTTGGTTTCTGGATACCTCCCCTCGGTTTAAATTGGATGCTCAATCTGCTTCCTCTTTTGTCCTAAATTTCCCTCCAACATCTAGTGCAGCTGTTAAGCAGCTGCTTCTGCCTCCTCCTGAGAAGGCCAAGGGGCCAGGCGGCCGAATGACTCACCTTCTCCCAGGAGGGATAGCAGGGTCTGGACAGGGTAGATATGGCAGCGTAGGGGACAGTCAGTGTCTCTCGGGGATGCAGGAGAGAGCTGAGCACAGGTTCCCCAGGGAGGAGACAGACAGGATGGAGACAGGACTTGGGAAAGGTTTTGACAGCTGCAGCTAGAGACACCCAGGTGAGACAAGCAGAAGGACTTCCGGGGGTCAGGTCCTAAAGAGTGGGGCTGATTTTCCAGGGATAACTCAGCAAAAGGCAAGCACCCATGCCCATGGGCACTTCTGGTGGGAGACCTCCCGACCCTGAGACCCAGCGGACGGAGGCCTTGAGTGACCCTGGACACAGTCATTAAGAAGGAGGAGGGGCTACTGAGTGCCAGCCCCAGGGACATGGGGCGTCTCTGGTGAGTGTGTGCCTGTCCCCCGGTTTACATGTTAAATCCTGGACTCCAGGAGAAGGTATTAGGAGGTGGGGCTTTGGGGAGCCCCACCCTCAAAAATGGGATTATAGACAAAGACCCAGAGACCTCATGCCCTTTCCACCCTTTCCATGGTGTCTGGGATCCTGGAAGCTGCCCTTGCCAGATACCCACTCTGCTGGCCCCGAGACCTTGGACTTCCAGCCCCAACTAGGAGAAACAGACAGGAAGATCCCCTGGAGAAGGGAATAGCTACCCACTCCAGTATTCTTGCCTAGAAAATCCCATGAACAGAGGAGCCTGGCGGGCTACAGCCCACAGGGTCACACAGAGTCGGACACGACTAAGTGACTAGCACTTTCACTTTTCGGGAGACGCAGATGTTTGCTGTTTATGGGCCACCAGATCTGTGATGTTCTGTCTCGAAAGGGCTGAGATAGGGCAGTCCTGTTCCTTCTCTCGCTCATCATTCGACAGAGGGCCAGGTCTCGAGAAGGTCCTTCTAGAGGTTGTTCCCTCAGGTCGTGTCCCTGAGGTCAAGACCAGGGCGGCTGATCTGCCCCCAGGCAGGCCCTGCAGCTGTCGCCCCGGTTGCCAGCAGCTTCCTGGAGCAGGGGACCTGGTCCCTCTGGGTTGCAAGGGCCACTGGAGCCCGCTGCGCCCTCCTCCCTGCAGCCCCCACCCAGAAGGAAATGCTGGCCTTGAGCTGCACTCCCCAGCACCCCTCCCAGCCCCTGGGAGGAGCTGTGTCCAGCAGACCCATCCACTCTGGGTAGTGAGTCCAGACTGCCCCCCACCCATTTCCTCTCCCCTCTCTCGCAGGAGGAGCTAGTGGTAGAGAGAAGTGACCCCTCCTCCCAGCACAGGGTCAGGAATAAGACCCATCCCCACGCGAACCAGCTCTGAAGACAGCGGCCAGAGGAAGCCGGAAAGGCAAACGGAGCCGGGACGCTTGCCTCCCAGCTTGGAGCTGCCCCTGCTCCAAACCGAGGACACTGGTATGCACACGTCTGCATAGCGTGCACATGTGCACACACAGGCGTGTGCCGGTCAGCCGCATGGCAAGGGGGAGGGGTGGGGGGGTCACACAGGGCTGCAGCCGCTCTGAAATGCTCCTCAGTGACCCGTCCGCTCGGGACACCGGTGGGTGTCCAGCGCAGGCTGAGTCAGCCTCAGGGTGTGGATTAGGGAGGATAATCGTGTTCGTTGGGGCACTTTCATGCACGGAGCCGGGGAAACAGGGTCATGGAAGTACAATTTGAAAAGCATACAAATAATTCATGTTCCCATTATGTCACAGTGTTGTAAACGATGAATTCACACCTAAAACCTAGGGGCATATCATCAAAGAGCAGCTGCCCACCACCCTCCCCACAGGCAGCAGAGGCCCCCTTAGTTCTGGAAAGCAAAGTCCACAGGTGGGCATCGGGCAGCAGTGTAGGCCTGGAGGAGCCGAGGGCTGGGCAGTGGGCAGAGGGGGCAGGGATCCTCCAGGTCAGAGAGACACCCAGTGCCACCAGCCCAGGGGGCAGCACAGCAAAGAGAGGGGAGAGGGTGCTGGGGGCTGCTGGAAAGATCTGGAAACCCGTTCTCTAGTCACAACGTGAGCCCCATTCACAGGGGCAGCCGGTGGTCAGGGTGAGCAGCACCATTCCTACCAGCAGGGGCCCCAGGTTGTATTGGGGGGCTCCCACACACCTGGCTACACCCGGCCCTGGGCCAGACCATCCGTCTCACCATCTCGGCCTCAGACAGCTGGTGTCGGGCTCCTGAGCTCAGTGAGGGCAGGAAGGTCACCGCTTGCTGCCTGGGGAGGGGGCCGCCACAGCAGGACAGCCAACTCTGCTCGGTAGCCCTGCCCTGGCCTCCTGGGCTCCGGGCCGATGTCACCATCCCCTCCCCTGGCCACCTCTGCTGGACCATTGATTCTCTATGAATATTCATGTGGCATTTCAGCCAGGGCTAGTCGTTAATATTCCGAGAAAGCAGAATGGAGCCGCTTCGGGTTCTCCTGTGTGAACGGGGGTCACACGCGCTGATGGGGACGTGGCCTGGGCCTCGCCGACACTTGCATCAGCCTCCAGGGCTTTTGTCTGAAGACGGTGTCTAATCGACCCACCGACCAACTGCAGGCAGGCAGGTAGCACAGAAGTACAGGGTCCAGAGAGGGCAACAGGTGGGGGCTGCCCCAGACCCCTCCCACTCTGACCACATGGCCCTTCAGGCCTCGCATCCCCTCTTCCCAGGATGCTCGCCCTGCATTCATGGCCCTCTCTGTACTGAGGATACTGAGGAAGGCCCGGCATCTTTGGCGTCACTTTTGGGGCCCACAGAGCAACACCTGCCTGCCCTAGCATCTAGCCAGGCCGCCTGGCACTCCGGGCCCTTGGGGGTCCTGGCTTAAGCCCTGCCCCACTCTGGCCCGGGGCCAGTCCCCACAGGTGGCAGCACCCGCCCCTTTCAGCTTGTGCCTGCCCCAGGGCTCTGGGTCACCAGGGCCAGGGTGGCAGGTGCCCACAATTGGGCCAGCCGGGGTGGGAGAGCTCTGCCCAACTGGTACTCCTGTGAGCTTGCCTGTGGCCGGGGAAGTGCACTCGCCATTTCTTGGCTTAGGAGGACGAGCTGACTCTGGGGCCGTGGTGGCGGTGCCTGAGCACCCTCCTCTTCTGCCTTGGGCCGTGGACGTGCCTGGACTAGGGGTGCCTGGCAACCCGCCTGCTCAGGCCCTCCCGGCATCCGTCTGCCACCCCCTCAGGCGCAGTGCGGGCCACACAGCGAGAGCCACAGCAACCCTGCCGGAGGCCCCATGTGACACAGCTGCCAGCCTGCCTGGGCACGCTGCCCGGCGGGGCTGGGGGAGGGGCAGGCCCACGGGTGCTGAGTCAGCTGCCCCCGCGTGGTTGCGTCCCCACCCGGGCAGGGATGCTAGTGAGGTTTGGGGGAGCTGTCAGATGGCTGGGGATTTTCTCGAAAATGGCTCCTGCAGGAGCCAGGCCTGGAGGGGCGGCGGGGGCGGGTGGGGTGGGAATGAGAGGAAGGGCCTTCCCGGAAGACAGGCCCTTTCCAAACAACACCAAAAAGGGAGAAGGGAGAGGACCGCCGGCCTGAGCGGCGGGAAGGAAGCGCTGAGTCAGCACCGAGCAGGCCTCCCTCTGCCAATCAGGCGCCGGAGGGGACAGGGACTCTCAAGGTCAGCGGACGTCAATACCCGCGGGCGTCCCAGTAGACCGCCCTCCCTCCGCCACCACCACAGTGGGGGCACGCTCCTCCAGAGCAGGACGGCGGGGCGGGGGGCGGCCGCCTGCCCCAGCCACCCTCCCGGCGGGGGCTGCGTCCCTCCCCATGGGCTGTGCGCTCAGGAGGTCAGGGCGGTGGGAGGACACGAGGGTCTGAGTGTGGTCTCCCTCCCGGGGCCGCCAGAAGCGACTCCGGAGCCAAGAGGGCATCTCTGAGGGCGCCTTGTCCGCCCCCTTACCTGGGGGCTGACTTCCTCAGATAAACCTCTGGTTTCTAGAAATTCCCTTCATGACATGACCCCTCTCTTTGGTTGCCTCACTTCCCATGGGCAGCCCCTCCCACCCTGCAGGCCGGGGTACTCCCCGGAGGGAGGGCTCCGTGGGTGGCCAGCCAAGGGAGCCCCAGCACCTGGCCAGGGAGGCCACCACCCAGCCCTCAGGCCCTGCTCTGTGTTCCAGGGGAGCGCCTCCCCCGGCTTCTGCCCCAGCCTTGACCTGCTGCCCTCCCTGCCCAGGGATCACCGCCCCGGAATCTGACTGCCCTCTCTTCGCAGGCCACAGGCCCCCAGTGTCCGGAGTCTCCCACGCTTGGGCGCCGACCGCTGCCTGGGAGGCCTCGCCCCCAGCCCCCGCCCCTCCCCAGCTCGCCCTCGGGCACTGCTCCTCCCCTCCCCTGGCCAGCTTCCTTCTTCATGGTCACTGTGCCTGCCTGCTCCCCTCAGGCCTCCCTGATTCCCACAATCAAGGCCCACCGTCTCCACCACCAACACGCCAACTTGCCCAGAAAGCAGGGAGGGAGGCCAGGCCCGGCGGCCTGTGGAAGCCACGGAAGGTGGGCCTCCCCAAGGCTCGGGTGTGGTGAGGACGAACCTGGGACGGTGCTGCCCACTGGCACTGGCTCCCCGTGAAGCTGGCATGCCCAAGAGGGTTCTCCCTCCTGGCCGGAGAGCATCGCCCCACCCGAGCCTCAGCCAGGCTGTATCCAACAAACCGCACCTCCCGAGGGTCCTCTGTTAGGTTTTGAGGGCCAAGGCTTCTGTGAAGAGTCTACCGACTCTGCCATCAGAAGCAGTTAAACCCCTATAGGACTCGGGTTGGTTTCCACTGATACATCAAGCCCCACACAATTCCAGGGTCAGCAGCGAGGCCGCCCTGTTGCAGACCTGCAGCTCCCCTTCCGGGGCGCTTTCCGGCCACCTCAGCTGCAGGAGAGGACATGACCCTCCTCATCACGGGAGTCAGGGAAGCCTTCACCCAATAGATAAGAACGTGCGTTTCATTTTTCCAATTGTTTTTTGGCTAAACAAGAACGGTACCTTGGGTTTTCCGCCAGCATTTCTCCTGCAGGTGTCTTCTCTGAAACTGGGTGCACCCTGCATGCACACGGCCATTCCGGCCTGAGAGGGCACATCCTGTCTTATAAGGACTGTATGCACTTGGTTCGTGAATTCAGCCTCACCGGCTCTCCTCGCCCAGTACTGACCAAGTCTCGTGGCCACCCCTGCCAAACCCCAAGGACAAGTGCCAGCAGTGGAACCCCTGGCCTCCGGGCACAGAGGGCCCACCACGGCCCAGCAGTGACTCCTTCTCCAGCTTGGTAATGGCCGCTTTTAAAAGCTTCCCACTGTACTTACGAAAAAAAACGGCATCTGTGGTGTTTCTGGCTTGTTATATCCTCTACAAAAAGGTATAAACCTTTTGAGCCTTAAACAGTCACGCCATCAACATGTTAAAAAAATAAGTTTAATGCAGGTGGCTCATTTCATAAAGAATTTCACAGGCACTGAGGACACCAAGCAGCGTGTCCGCACCACTGTGACCCCCCCAGCCCCACGGGCACTCGCCCACCTGGGGAGGGGGGGCCTCAGAGTAACAGGAGTCAACTGACACAAAACAAAGCTTTCAGGAAACAGCATGACTTAGTGCAAAAGATTCTCTGCAGCGCTGAGAAGCGGGGTCCACGCTGATCGGGTCCTCGCCTGCCGTCCAGGTAATTCGGACAGACTCGCTCCCCACTCCCTCCAAAGAGCCCACCGCTGACCTTGAGTGGACAATCGCCTGACAGAAGCTGGCTACAGATAAAAAAGCATGGCTTGCAGCCAAGTTATTTTTTGCTTTCTTTACCTGATTTGGGTTTTTCTTCCAGCGGCACACAACTGCCCTGACAGCCCCCCTGGCCACTAGGCAGCCTGGACAGACCGGGCTGAAGGGGCCACTGCCCGTGCCTGGGGCTGTGGGACAACTTGGGGTGGAGCAGCTTGAGCCTGCAAGTCGCCCGTCTGAAGCCCTAAGTCCTGCCTCTGGCTGTTGTCCCAGCTGAATCAGAGTGCCCCTCGCCTGCCTACGAGGCCCAAGGCCACCCTGACCTCATCTGATGGAGGCGGGGGAGGGGAGGGGCAAGGCTTGAGCCCTTTGGTATGTTCTCTCTGCAATCGGAACCGCCCTGGCCCACTGGTTCCTTCCTGGCCCACATTCACTCTTGCTCTGCACTCCCAGCTGCTCTAACAGCTGCCGAGGCAGGAGCAAGGGCCACCGAGTCCCTCACCTGGCGGCCCAGCCTGGTGTGCCCATGACTGCAAGAGGTGTTTCTTACACGCAGCACTCGGGCCACCTGACACCTGCTCGCGACACACACGCCTCAATCCTGGACGCTCTCTCCAGGGAAGAGGCTGAAACCCCCACCCCCACCCCCAAAGCCCCCAAAGCCAGAAATACACTGAGGTGCCCGCCTCAGAAAGTCACACTTGAAGAGATGTCATCTGGCCAACATTCTCAGCAGACCTGCCCAGGAGGAAGACAGGCGTGCCCTGGAACCAGCACGCCCCCTCCTGATCTAGCAACCTGCCAAGTGAACCCAGGTGACACGGAAGCCCGGTCTGGAACTCAGGACACCTCACAGGGTAACATATGGAGGACAGTCTGTGGGTTGAGCCAGCACTTGGTGGCCCAGGGTGGAGTGAAGAGCTTGGTGGCAGTGCGGGGCGTCAGCTGGTGGAGCCTGACGCTTCCCTAAGGCTGGCGCAGGGGCTGGGGGTGCACAGGAGGGGACAGGGCAGCTGGGAGAAGCCCCCTCCAGGTCTGCACCAGCATACCACACCCTTCCCAGGGGCCTCTCACACCAACACTGATGATGCTGGTGTCCTGGAGAGGGACAGGGACGCGGGCTCTCCAAGTACAGACTGGACCGATGGGTCCCCTCTGTAATTGCTGGGGAAGTGCAGGTGGAACCACAAGCAGGTGGCCCGGGGGATGTTGCACCGAAAGCACACAGAGAAGGGCTGAAGCAAAGACCAGCAGGAGCGAGGGCGCCAGCGTCCCCTTCACAGAAAAGTCTCCGCTCTTTCCAGTCCGGAGGTAGCTCCTCTGGGATGGGGCAGAAGGGGCCCTGACCGATCCCGGCAAGAAGAGCACCCCTCGCAGGCGCAGCTACAGCCAGGTCGCCATCAGCCGCCCCCAGAGGAGCCCGCAGCACCCTCACATGTCCACGAAGACCATGAAGCACCAGCCCAGGCCCCCGACCAGCAGCATGGTCACGTGGATACCGTAGACCAGCAGCTCGTTGAGGAGGCGGAAGTCCACGCGCCGGCGGCCCAGCAGCAGCAGCAGCGCCGACAGCTTGAGCTGGAAGCGCAGCAGGACACGGACGCCCAGATACTGCAGGCAGAAGAGGGCGGCCAGCGCGCCCCACAGCGCGGCCGTGAAGAGGCTGCAGCTGAAGTACAGCAGGAAGCGGATGAAGCCGTAGAGCCAGCGCGCCCGGACGTACACGTCGAAGTTGTTGTACTTGGTGCGGGCCGGGCGGGAGGCGCGGGCGGGGCCGCAGGCGGCGTGCAAGCAGGTGGTGTGCGGGCCGTGGAAGGAGCGCACCCGCCGGGGGATGGGCATGACCGGCATCGGGTCCGGGCGGCGGCGGCGCTAGCTCGCGGCGGTGGCAGAGTCCCGGCGGCGGTCAGCATAGGCGTCGTGGGAGCCTGGGCCTGGGCGGCCGAGGCTGAGCACCGGGGGAGGCTGGGGCCTGCAGGGAGAGGGACACGAAGGGGAGCCGGGTCAGCCAGGACACCACCAGCCTAGGGCTGCCAGGAGACGGAGACTGGAGAGCCACTGAGTTATCGTTTTCAAAAGGCTGAGGACACTCCGAAGGGACCCACAATCACGTGGGAAGCAAAATTCCATCAGTGACACCAGGAAGAAGGGTCAGGACAGAGGGCGCAGACCCCCCACCCCCCACCCCCCAGTGCAGTCAATGCTAAAAGGACAGAAAGGGCCAAGAGAAACCCCGGCTAATCTCCCCCTCCCCAGAGGCTTGGAGAGTCCCCTGCAGTGGACTCAGCCCGGCTTTTAACTGGGATGCCCAAGGCTGCCTTCACTTCTGTGGCTGCTTTATCCAGGGAGAATAAGCCCCTGGGTGGCAACCAGCACAGGACAGGAAGAGGGAGAGAGTGCCCACTGAGCTGACTGGGTCACTCTCTTTAGCAACTTGACAGGCCAAGTGCTGGGGATCAGGCAGCTGGCGCAGGGTTCTGGGCTCCCCCGACGGCGCCTGAACCCCGGTGCTGTCCTTCACCAGGAGGGTAACCTTAGGCAGGTCACCTCACCCTCTGAGAGACTATTCCTGCTCTGCACCATGGGGATGCCAGCAGCACTGGGCTTCCAGGGGTGCTGAAGGAAGCAAGCATTACTGGGCAAAGGCTGCCCATGCCTGGCAGAGGAGGAGATGGGAGCCCAGGGCTGCCCAGTGGTGTCATCGCAGGTCATGGGACTGGACCACCGGAGAGGAGAAAATACCAAGTGGCCCTCTGGCTTTGCCTAGCAACTGCCGTTTATAGCTGTGCCTGGGTCGTGGATGGAAAACAGAACTGGAAGTACAGGATGCGTAAAATCGGAGCGGCAAAGTTGACGACAGGCCCAGGAGAGGCGCTGCCTAGGGCATCAGCCTCCCGTCACGTGGCGTGCAGCCTGGGGGCCTGCAGAGGGGCTGGTGCTTGCTAGCTCTCACTCTGGCCGCCCACGTGCTGCTGTGGCCAGAGCGAGAGGAAAGGGGAGGCCGGCCGCGTCCACCCTTCCCTGCTCATAGGCCCAGCCCTGCCCGCAGGCTGCGGCCAGAACCAGGTCTGACAGCATCTGATGGCACTTAGACATTGGTGCTCCTGCGGGGTCGCAGCCAGGGGTGGGCTGCTAGCCATCCTCCCGTTGCCCACCTCGCCGCGGGCAAAGGGTCTGCGCCACGGGCTTCCAGGTGGGGGGCCGGGGCGACACCCACGCGCTCCCCCAACCCCCGCCGGCTCAGTGCTAGGCCCTCGACCCCCAGAAGCAGGGCCAACCCGTGGCGCCCCTGGGAGCCGCCCCCGCCCCGCCCCGCCCCGCCCCGCCCCGCCCTGCCCGGGCACCCCCGCCTGCTCACCGGCTGCCCTCTCCGCGCCGGCGTCCCGAGCCGCGCGGCCCCCTGTCCCTCGGGACTCCAGGAGCAGGGCGGCCGCATGGTGCCGACGGCGCAGCCCGGACCCTCAAGCGTCCCGGCCCGGGGCCGCCCCGAAGGGACAGGGTCTCCCGCGCCCGGCGGCCGGCGGCGTTTGGCCCAGCGTGGGAGCCGTAGCGCCGTCCCTCTGCGGCCACCGTAGGACTTTCCTCACACACACACCCCCCCACCCACCCTCCGCCCGCGCCGAAACGGACAGCGCCTCCCTTCCCCCTTTTCGGCGTAGACCCGGAGCGCCCGGAACTCGGCGCTTGCCCTCCGAGCGTAAGTGCGTGCGTGCGTGCGTACGCGCCCGGCGCGCGGCCCGTGACGTACCCCCGGACAACACCGCCCCAGGTACCCGGTCGGCGCCTCGGCCCGTCCTGCGCAGGCGCAGATAGAGGATCTGCCCAACGGCGTCCCCACCGCCTCCAGGCAGCTCCTCTGCGCATGCGCCTCTGTGCCCCAGGCTGTGGGCAGTACGCAGGCGCGTGCGCTTGGCTCAGTGATGGCCCTGCGGTCTGTAAAGACGCCTGAGTCGTGGTGCTGCTGGTGTTGGCCCCGGCCCTGCGTGTCTGCCGTCCGGCGAGTCTGGAGCGGATTGGGGACACCACCCAAGGTCCCCAAATGTAGGGAGTCAGGACGGACTGGTTGACACCACCCGCAGATGTCAAGATCCCATGTAGGGAACCACAGAGCCCTGGGAGAGAGAATGTCGGTGTAGACGTGTTTAAGTATTTTAATCCGGTCGAGGTCAGGATAGGGGAAACTTAACGCTCCTTGGATGTAATTGGCAAGTTCCACCTACCTGAGTTCTGTCGGGTATGGAGAATCTGTCTCCACACGTGGAAGAAGCTCGTTGCACCCCCAGTGCCTGGGGTCCTGGACTTGGTCGTTGTTTTTCCCATCGGTTGCTCTAGTAGAGGCTAGTTCCTCGGGCATCCTTTACAGAAGACAGTTGGGTGTTCACCTCCCCTTGGCAGACGCCCCAGGGCTGGAGCCCCTACCTGCCAGCGCCAGGCGTGCACGTCCTGACCCCAACCAGCCCTCGCCCGGCCCTGTCCTAGGGGTGGAGCACGGTGCTTGGGGACACACATGGTGGTTCTATCCCTGTAGCTGCCGCTCTGCTGGTGAGGAGAGTCTGACCGCGTCATGGTGGAGAGAGGAGGAAGGGGCCCAGATCAGGTCAGGGGGCCACAGGAGAGGATGGGAGAGAAGAAGGGTATTGTAAGAAGGGATTCTTAAACTGCATCTTCTCTGTGGCTGGGCCTCTGCAGCTGATCCCTGCTTTGTACCCTAACCGAGGGTGCTGGTTTTCTTCCCCAGATCTGGGTCCAGCCCTGTCCCTTGAAGACGCCCTACCCAGGCCCCCTCCTCAGCCCTGTGAGGAGGCCCCATTGCTCCCGTCCCTATCCCTTCGTACTAGCTTTTTCTGTCCCTCTGCCTCTCCTCCACCCAGTGAGCTCCTAGTCACCCTTTAAAACCCCAGTCACTATGCCCACCTCCAGGAGACTGCCTCCAACTGTGTGCCATCCCTTCCCTGGCCGCCCCCGCCTTGGTGGGAGTTAGTGGTTCTGACTAATCTCAACCATACCCTTTCTCCACCTCAGAAGCTCAAAGATCGGTTGATGGATCGGCCTCTCCCACTGGCTCAGTTTCCTTACCACAGGCTGCACGGTAAGATAGATGTCTGTCTACACCGTGATCTAGTCCATACATGCACACGATTAAACAACTCCAGAAGCTTCACAGACTGCACTTCTCCTGACCACATGCTCTGCTATGTTCTGTTGTTTCATTCAGTAGACAGGCTGGAAGCCACCGTATCTGCAGCCTGACCACCGCCAGTTCCAGAGCCACAAGGACGAAGATGAGGCTGTGTCCTCGGGGCCAGCTCAGTGGCAGGGCAGGGGGAGACCCCAGGCGTGTGCTGCGATTTTTTGCAGGCTGCCCCTGGCAGGGGTGGGGGGGGCTGTCCAGCGGGGGCTCCCTCATGTTGCCTTCCTCGCAGGCACCCCTCTCTCCCTGCTCCCCCGCCCCCACGTCAGGAGGACATCTGTGATGTGGGCGGTGGCTGGGCGCCACCTGCTGGAACAGTGCACGAGGTGTCCCAGAGCCAAGCCTGAGACGAGTGAAGGGTCCAAGAAGGGCCTGAGTCCATCGGTGCTTTGAGCCGTAAACCAGGGCACCACGGGTCCCAGTTGTCTGTGGAGCTGAGTAGCCTCTGCTGCAGAGGCCCATTAGCCCGCAAACCCTCTACTCTCTGCCTTTGCAAAAACCTAGTTCGCCCCTGCTTTAAACAAGCATTTATTACACGGCTCACAGAGAATGGTAAACGGGCAGACCGTCAGGTTGGAACGGTCTTAGCCACCCCCACCCTCCACTGTCCCTGTGCTTGCTGGGGAGCAAGGATCCGGTCACTTCAGGGGCCAGACATGGAATGACTCTTTGCCACCCAGGACAGTAGAGGCTGAGTGACTCCTGACATCAGGCTGCCCTGCAGGTTTGGGTGTGGGGAGGGACTGACCTCTCTGCAGTCATGTTCCAACTGTCCAGTCCTCAGGCAGGGCTGGTGTGACCTCCCACCCTGTGACGGTGGGTTTAATCCTCACGAGGGTCTCAACAGCGTAGTCAGGCGTGTTAGCCTTCAGCGATTGCTTAGTCCTTGTGAGCGGTCCTACAGTCACCTCGCCATCAAGAGACGGACTTACATGTGACCCAGCAATGCCACTCCTGGGCATATGGGCAGAGAAAACTCTTAATTCAAAAAGATACCTGCATGCCAGTGTTCATAGCAGCCCTACTCACAGTAGCTGAGACATGGAAACAACTAAACGCCCATCGACAGAGGAATGGATACGGAAAACGTGGTGTATATATACTCGGCCACAAAAAAGAACGACATGCCCTTTGCAGCAACGTGGATGGACCTAGAGATGATCACACTGAAGGTCAGACAGAGAAAGACAAGTACCAGAAGATGTGGACGCTGAAATACGGCACAAGCGAACCTGTCTGTGAAACAGGAGCGGACTCAGCAGCACAGGGAACAGGCTGGCGGTTGCCAAGGGGGAGGGTGTTGGGAGACGGCCGGAGCGGGGCTTGGGGCCAGCAGATGGACGCTCCAATAGAGAGTGGCTAGACAGCAAGGTCCTCCTGTACAGGACGGAGAACTGTAGTCAGTATCCGATGATGAATCATCATGGAAGAGAGTATTTTAAAAAAGAATATTAAAAGAAAAGAATGTATGAAAATGATTTTGTGCGCAAGGGAGTAAAACTAAAAACCACCACCACCAAAAAAAAAAAAGAGTCGGAGTAGATGAATTCCCTCCCCTTGGCTCTGGGCTGCCTTAGTGAATAGATCCTGAGGTCAAGTGACACTGTGTGAGTCCAGGGCCGTGCAGCCTCGTCCTCAGCCTCGGAAATGCTCTTGGAAGCCCCAGTCATGGCGCCCTGAGACGCAGGTCCACGTGGGTCCCCGGACCAGCCCATGATGGGCGGCTCGGCCGAGCCCAGACTTGGGGCATCCCCGCGCAGGCATCAGACTCGTGAGTGGGTGACTCTCTGGGGGATTTTGACCGCAGCCCTTTGGGTCACTCATCCACTTGAGACTGCCCGGCTGAGCCCCCAGGTGGTGCAGAGGAGGGAAGCCCTGTCTGGGCCCTGTGAGCGCAACGAAAGAGATGCTGTTTTACAGCATCAGGGTAGGGAGGTTGGTCACATCCCCCAGTGGTTTGAGCGAATATATGTCATTTCAAATCTTCATCACCGCCTTCAAGGGAAGTCGTCTTGCCTCCACTTTTACAGATGAGGAAAGAGAGTTTTTTGTCCAAGTCAGGCCTGACTCCCAAACCTGGGTGAACCCACCACCCACACCACCCATGGCTAATACGTGGCACGCGTACTGGCCCATCTCCTCCAGAATCCCTGCAGACGTCACTGTTGATTGGCACTGGTCTCACTCCCTTGCTGGTCCTTGGTTACGGAATCCCAGCCTATCTGGGTGGCATCTCTCATCCCTGATGTGACTCCTCCTTTAATCCCGTGAACCCGGAGAGGACACCCCTCTCCTCCAGATGGACTCTGGCCGGTGTGTCATGACAGCCAGCTGAGCCCCTGGAGGTCACCACAGACTTGTGTGTGCAGGCGTGTGCCCTCAGTTACGTGTGACTCTTTTCGACCCAATGGACTGTAGCCCACCAGGTTCTTCTGTCCATGGGATTCTCCAGGCAAGAATACAAGGGGTTGCCATTCCCTTCTCCAGGGGATCTTCCCGACCTAGGGATTGACCCTGCGTCTCCTGCATTGGCAGGCAGATTTTTTCACCACTGAGCCACAGACACAGTGAACGGCATTTGCAGAGGGCAGTGTGGAGTCAGATCGTGTGCTGCTGCGGCCCCGTCCTGCCTGCTTCGGCTCTGGCCCACCAGTTTCTAACTGGGCAAAGTCCTCTGTCCCTGTGCCTCTGGCTTGTGTCTCCGAGGCAGCTGGGGAGGGGCGCAGGGACCCCCTCCCGCCTTGGCCTCCCCTCCTCCTGACTCCCCCACCAGCTGGCTGTCCTCCATTCTTCTAAGTCCAAGGCTGGCATGAGCTGGCCACTCGGTCTCAGCATGGTGGTGCCTGGCAGGGAGGCTTCCCTTGCCCCATTCCGCCCCCTGTAGCCCGTGTCTGGCCCACCACAGGCCCAGGGCTGCTTGCGTTGGTCGGTTGGTTGGTTGATGAAATGCCTGCCCTGCACTGGGCATTCGGAACTGGGGTACAGGTGGGGGGGAGTGGCCTCAGCCTGGCATCGCCCAGTGACATCCATGGGCATCAGCCTGCCCAGCTCCAGTCTGGCCCCCCTGGGTGCCCAGTGCAGGGGTAAGGGGCATTGGAGGGAAAGCAGATTGAGCTGGACACTGGCTACGGGCTTGGGGGTGGCGAGGGGGCAGGCGGGAACGGCGCCTGGATTATAGTTTATCGGTGACAGTCTTGCCCTGATTTCAGAAGTGTGTCCAGCACCCCCGCCCACCTCCCCCAGGCTCTTCGGTGGGTGGGCTAATCTACGTAACCTCCCTAGGTGTCCAGCCTCCACCTGTGAGCTGGAGGTCTCATCCTCGGTGGCTGTGAGTGAGGACCTCAGGGTGCAGAGTCCACGCGGTGCTGCCAGGGTCTGAGCTCCCAGACTGGGGGGACTCAGCCTCTCACCATGGGAAGGAGGAGACCACACAGCCCTGCGTCTTGGCCTTGGTTTCCTCCTGGGCAGCATGCTTGCTGTCTCACGGATGTGCCCTCCTAAGACCCAGACTCAGGCCGATAAGCCGGCAGGGAAGGCGCGTGTTCAAGGTCATCGCTCACAGTGGCCCCTTCCTGCACCCACGGCCCCAGTCCCCGGCCCAGGTTGTATTTCCTCCTGTGCTAATTTCACAAAAGACACAGCTCACACTCCTGTTGATTGAACAGTTTTGTGCTGACAGGAGGGAAGATTGGTGGCAGAGTTATCATCCCCCAGAGCGTGGGCGATTTGTCTGGCTCGGAGGAGCCCCGGCGGGGTGGATATGTTTTATGGTGGGCCTGGAAGACAAACACAGGCATTTATATGTCACTTGTTGCAATATAAATGCTAACTTGTACTTCGTTCAAAACTTTTAATGAATTGTATACATTCCAGAAGATTTATAGGGTGAATGCAATGGCTCAAAATGTTACTTTTAACATATTTGTCAGTTTGGCAACAGCACCAAAAAAATCTGGAGGATATTGCATTCAGAAATAAATCATAAATAGATGCATCTTAAAAGAGGTTTATTTTGGTCGTTAATGGTTGATGGGCCCCCCAGTGCAGGATTTAAAGGTAAATTATGCAAAATCAAAAATAAACCTTATAATACTTCATCAAACATGCATAAAACTGTCAGGCCCAAATAAATTCTCTCAATTAACTTGCTTCAGATTGTGATTGCATTTGCTAATTTAATCAGCTCCAGAATAATCTAGAGGCCCAGAAGTGATGGATGGCTGTGCGGGCACGCCCCGGGGAGCAGGGCAGAGCCAGCCTGGACAGGACTGGGAGGTCAAGGCCCGCCTCTCCCACTGGGTGGCCTTTCCCACCCCCATCTTGGGGGCCGAGCCCGTCAGCCAGGCCCTCTGCTCGTGCCCCTGTTAGCTGCTGCCCTGGGGCTGCGGTGGTGGCCTTCGCGTGTGTCACCTGGATGGCCGGGCCTGGAAGTCAGCACCAGGAACCACGCCCCACTCTGGTCTGGCCTGGCTCCAGAAGCCCTGGCGCTCACGTCATCGGTGTGGGTGCCAGCTCCTTCTTGGTCTTTACTAGAACAAAGGGAAGTGGGACGGACTGGGAATGGTTCTCTCAGGGTCTGCCCATTCCTCCCTCTGATTCTTGATTAAATGAAGATTTTTGAATTAAATGTTTTACCCATTTTGTGGGGGAGGGTGGCGGCAGGCCGTCAGGTTGGGGTGAACCCGTGCCCTGGGCCAAGGCCTGGAGAGGGAGGAGGTGTCCTCTGCTCGAGGCCTGACCCAAGGCAGGCACGGAGCTGAGCTTGCCAAGCGCGCCGTGAGGAGCGGACCCGGGCCGTCCAGTCTCCCCATCACTTTGCTTCCCATCTGACGGAGCTGTGTGCCCATTTCTCCTGGTCCCTGCGGGAGACCGTCTCATTCAACAAGACCATCCGGACTGGAGAAGTCACCGAGGAGACCTTCACAAAGCTTTGTGCTTTAAGGGAGGACCGTGTCTTTGTGGAGGGTCTTTGTTTCTTTCTTGTAAAATCTGGTGAGTCTGTTTCAACAAGAACCACACCTGCTTCTTGTGTAATTCTAGCAGATGAGACAGGAAAGCACACACAAACACGGAGAGAGAGGGAGGCTGGTGTGCACCTGTGGAGCTGAACAGGGATGAGTGGGCCACTCAGGGCTTCAGTCTGAGCTCGACTGATGCCTGGATCTCGGTACCCCACCTGGGGACCCCCGCCTCACCCCAGAGCCCCACGTTTTGGCAGAGGGCCTCTCTTAACCAGCCTGCTTGGTTTCTTGGGGACCAGCCTGGCTCTGCCCTGGGACACAGGAGGACACGCTGTGTTCCCTGGCACCTGCTTTCCACTGGCAAAGTGCTCTAGTATTTTATTTTTCAAAAGTGGGATTCTGTTGGGTACCTGGGTTTGCATCCTGCTACCAGTCCGTCCTAAAGGAAATCGAGTGAATGTGAATTGGCAGGACTGAGGCTGAAGCTGAAGCTCCAATACTTTGGCCACACGATGCCAAGAACTGACTCCTTAAAAAAAGACCTTGGTGCTGGAAAAGATTGAAGGCAGGAGGAGAAGGGAATGACAGAGGATGAGATGGCTGGATGGCATCACCAACTCTGGGAGACGATGAAGGACAAGGAAGCTTGGCATGCTGCCGTCCATGGGGGCTGCAAAGAGTCAGACACGACAGGGTGACTGAACAGCTCTCCCACTTGGCCTTTCGTAAGGAACGTGTTCCAAGGCAGCGGCCACTCTGCACAGATCTGGGGCCCTGCGTGTTCCAGCACATGACATCCTGTCAGTTACCTCATCATTCCTCTCTGACCGGACACGGGCACTGACCCCAGTGTTTCGGTATCGTACACAGTTCCGTGATGGACACCCTGGCACATAAAGCTGGGTGCACATCCATTTCGTCTTCCCCTGGGCTGGAGCGCGGATGCTGGCCAACTTCTTAGGGCCCCTGACAATTGTCGTGGCAGGACCCCTGCTGTCTTTGCAGCTGCAGAAGAGTGAGGGGCGAGGCTCTGGGCTGCTGGCGGGGGCTCCCCACCCGAGGCTCTGCCTTTGCCACGCCTCGCCTGCCCTCGCCGATACAGACGCAGGCCCTGGAGATGGGGTCATGTTTGTTGCTATTTAGTCACTCAGTAGTGTCCAACTCTGCGACCTGCTGGACTGAAGCCCGCCAGGCTCCTCTGTTCATGGGATTTCCCAGGCCAGAATACTGGAGGGAGTTGCCATTACCTTCTCCAGAGCATCTTTCCCACCCAGGGATGGAATCTGAGTCTCCTACATTTCAGCCAGATTCTTTACCACAAAGCCCCGAGTGTCCATGCCTCGGGGGAAAGCTGCAAGCTGCTTGTCCTGGGGGCTTCAGAGGAGTGGGCTTCCGTAGAAGCACAAAGGGTGGTGGTCTGAGACACAGCAGAGGGGGACACTTATTTGGAACACAGTGTCTGAGCTCAGGATGGTCTCAGGAAATTCACTGAGGGCCACTGAGGTCAAAGAACAGTGTGCATTCTGGATGGTCTGCCCATAGGGCACCGAACTCACTCAGCAAAAGACGGGGACCCTGGAGAACACTGCGCTCAGTGGAATGAGTCAGCATGGCAGGCAAGGTCTGTGTGATCCCACTCGTGGGAGGGCAAGGCGGCAAAGAATCGGCCTGCCAGTGCAGGAGTCATGAGACTGGGACTGGTCCCTGGGTTGGAAAGATCTCTGGAGGAAGGCACGGCAACCCACGCCAGGATTCTTGCCTGGAGGGTCCCATGGACCGAGGAGCCTGGCAGGCTACAGTCCACAGGGTCACAAAGAGTCTGACGTGACTGAACTGACTTAGCACACAGGCACACACACAAGGAGTCAAACCTGACAGAGACAGGAAGTAGGTGGCGGGGCCAGGGCTGGGGGAGGAGAGGGGCCGTGAGTGTATAACAGGGACAGAGTGTCAGTTTGAGAAAATTCTGGAAATGGACAGTGGTGATGGTGGAACACAATGAGAATGGACTTAACACCATTGAACTGTGCACTTAAAAAAATGGTTAAGATTATAAATTTTTATCTTAATTTATGTATTTTTGATAATTTAACTTATCCCATATGGATCTAGGTTTTTTTTTTTCAGTTAATAACTATGTTATGCGATGGATGTCCTTGTCCTGGTTTCCTTGGGGGTTTTTCGAGCATGTGGGATCTTAGTTGCCCAACCAGGGACTGAACCGGCTCCCCCTGCAGCGGAAGCTCAGAGTCCTAACCACTTGACTGCTAGGGAATTCTCCTGTGTTGTATATATTTTATCACAATAAAAAGGAAAAGAAAAACAGAGGGGATAAAAACCATATATTTCTAAGTGCTTGAGTTTGCCTAAGAGGCACGGGAAGAGTAAAAAGGCTGCAGGGGGGCTGTCCCTGTGCGGATGGCGGGCTTCAGGCCTGATGTCCCAGCCCTCACACAGTCCAAGTGGGTGGCCTTGTATGGATGTCCACCGAGGAGTGCATGCATCCCTGCCGGGTTAATGCCTTTGAAACTGACCTGTCCCTCCCCATCACACCAGATATCCCTCCGGACGTTTCCAGCGCACTCCTGCAGCTGTCTCCACTGGGACTCTGAGCTTCTTTCTGCTCTCCAGCCTGGTCAAGGGTCCTAGACCCTCCAGCCCTGCTGGGGTTTGAGAGTTTAGCGCAAGGAAATAAACTAAAATGAACCTGGGGAGGGACAGAAACTTCCGTCAACACCTGCCCCTGGAGGCAGGCCTGTGCTGGGGGATGCCGGCCCCATCCAGCTTCCTGGCTGGCAGAGAGAGCAGCCCCAGCCTGGGTGGTGCTCACCTGGCCAGGGTTCTCGTGGAGTCCCTGCTCCGTGGAGACGCAATTCTCCTGGACTCTCACGTTCCAGCATGGAGGCGCTGTGAGCAGTGAAAGGGTCCTAGGGACTGGCCTGTTGACCCTCCGGGAAGAACAGCAAAAGCTGTGTGCCCCCTCCTGCCCCCGCCACCCAGAAACTGCTCCTGGGTCCCAGGAACAGTGTCCCCCATGAAGGGACACTCCTGAGCCCATTCACCGGGCACTGGCGGGCCCAGAGCGCCCTCGGGGACTTCCTGTCCTGGCTGCATCTCTGGGGTCTCAGCACCCATGGAGCACCCTCCTCCGTCAGGGGAGGCTGACACTGAGGCGGACCAGGGCACCTCCCTCCATCACCTCCACCCCCCTGTCCAAGGGCCCTGAGAGCCGTGCTGCCTGGGAATGCTCAGGGTCTCAGGCCCAGGACGCAGGTCCTGAAGGTGGTCACAAACCGGCTCTTCTGCACTCGCCTTGTGCGTCGCTGCTGCCGGGCACACTCAGCGGGGCTCCCCTCTCCCATGGTCTGGGTCTGAGGGGACAGCCTCCCGCGGCCCTCCCTGCCTGCGCCCAGGAGGAGTTAAGGGCAAGTGGCTGGCAAGGGCCCTTTCCCTTATGGGCTGGTGGTCCCCGCGCTGGTTCCCTTCATTTAATAGAGACAATCATAGCATCAACTCTCATTACAGGGCAGCGACCCACTGTTACAGACCTAAGAGTGCGTGAACCGAGGTCTACCATCGTTTTATAACTGGCAGCGAAAGAAAACATACTGCCAAACACTCACCCTCCTGCCGGTAAGAACAAGGACAGGTGAGCGTCTCAAAAGAGCAGGGGCGCACCTCCGCGCCTGCGCAGTGAGGCAGCTCAGCCCCGAGGGCGTGGGTGATGGAGCTGCCGCACAGGAGGCCTGGCCCGCCCCGGGGGTGGAGGGGCAGAGGTGCCCCCAGCTCTGCTGCCGGGGCTCAGCCGGGCTGGTGCGCGCGGCGGCCGGCAGGGAGCGCCCCGGGGCCGGGATGCGCGCTCGGGCGGCGGCCTAGGTCTCCCCGAGACCGCGTGGGCGCCGGGTGACCGGAGGGCGCCGGGCACCCCTGCCCACCACCGCTGATCGCGGAGGGCCCCGGGGACCCCTGCGCACCCCGCGCGCCCCGGGAGCACGCTGGCGCATCCCGGCGCCGGGCGTCGCTTGCGCTCCTCGTTGCGGGTCTCTTTCCCAGGCCCTAGGGCGTCAGCTACAGGAGGCATGCGCTGCTGAGAGTCGAGGGCAGCAGCACCTGGAGCCCAGGCTTTTTGGGGGTGGGGGGCGGTGAACAGAGCGCTGATCCCAGGAGGAACTCGTATCCCCCTGTACATGAGGACCCCGGGGGCAGGGCAAGTTGGGGGGCACCCGGAGGTGGGGGGCGGAGGCAGAGCCAAGAGGAGAGCTATGCGTCCTGACCTGCCCACTCCGGGGTCCCCACCCGCTCTTCTGACCGGCCGAGAGACCTCCCTGGACTGACCCACTCCCTCGACGCGGGGAGAGGGGGAGGCGTGTCTCCCTCCCGCAGAGAACCGCGCTCCTCCGGCGGCGCTAGGGGGCGGCCTCTCCCTTTCCACCGGCTCCTGGGACGCCTGGTTCTCCCGATCCGCGGGAGCGGGGGTGGGCGGGCTCGCTCAGCAGCCCCACCTTCAGCGCTGAGAACCTCCCACCCCCGCGGCCTTCCTCCTGAAACAGAATGAGCCGTCATCAGGTGGGGCGTGGGGGGTGGGGACAGGGACACCCCTGATGGGGAGTGACCCCCAACAGAGGCCTGGGCTTGTGTGTGGAGAGAAGAGACAGACAGACACGCACAGGCAGAGAAGGGCCGAGGGAAGAAGCCTGACTGCACAGGTCCAGGACGGGTAAGGCGGGGCTGGGGTCGTGGCTCCAGGAAGCTGATCAACTAGTCCCCTCCTGCCAGGGTGGAGGCGCACCCCCCCCCAGGGGATGGGCATTATGAGCCTCCCTATTAAAGGAGGCAAATGGCTTTGCTCCCACTCTAGTCTGGGCACTGGAGACTGAGGACGTTGTAGGGCTGCTGAGAATGTTGAGGGGTGGGGGCCATCAGCCTTGCCATCAGCCTTGCTGGAACACACCACAGATTTCCCGGCCCAGGTGTCTGGTGAGTGGTCTCCCAGCTTGGGTTAAGTGACTCCCGCTCCCTCTGGGAGTTCGGGGCATAGCCTGGGTCTGCCCCCACCCCAGGCAGCGCCACCTCTGCCCACTGTGTCTGGAAAGCTCCTCGGGCATGAGACACACATCTCTTGGGCAGAGGAGTCTTCCAGGCACAGGGGAGACCTGCAGACCTAGCTCCTGAGAAGGGTAGCTCCATTAGGCCTGGGGCGGCCCCGGACCAGCTAAGAAAGGCTGCTCATACATAGTTCTGCAAAAGCACTTCAGTTAAAAATGATGGTGACCCCTCATGGGGTCACTTAGGTATATATATGTAGACCATCATTTTAGAGCAGTTACAGGGTCACGGCAAAAATTGAGAGGGAGGTGCAGAGATGGCCCACATGCCCGCCCACCATGGGCACAGCCTCCCCTGTTATCTCCCACCGGAGCGATCCATTGATTACAGTTGATGAGCCCGTGTTGACAGTCAGCATCACCCAAAGTCCGCAGTGTCGTGGGGGCCACTCTCAGAGTCGTGCGTTCTAAGGGCTTGGACAAGTGTGACGTCCTGTGTCCACCATTGGAGCAGCACACGGAACAGGTTCGCTGCCATAAAGTTCCCTTGCTCCTCCTGTTCAGCCCTCCCCTTACCCTGGCTGATCCCCGGCTTTCTCCTTTCCTTCTGGAGTCTCTCTTGGGAGTCTGGCCAGGCTAGGTCCAGGATTCACACACTTGGGATGACGAGACGTGGCTTTGGGGATGAAGGAACGCGCACCCTCAGGATGGGCCAGCCAGGCACAGACCGACCACTGACCTCAGCACGCAGGTCCCGAAGGCAGCACCAGCCTCCACGCGGAGGACCCACTCCTGGGAAGTAAGGCTTAGCCACGTCCTTTGGCTGGCCAGCCAGGCAGCACAGGGGCCCCTCTGTGGGGCTGGATCGTGGCCATCCTAGCTGTTGGTTGTAAAAAGCCAGATGGAAGAACCAGGACAGGGAGAACTGCAGGCCACTGGGAGGCAAGGTGCCCGGCTGGCTCTCGGTCAAGGTGGGAGAGCCTACAGCAGGGGTCACGCAGTGCTGAGCGGGCCGCTCGGAGGTGGGCAGACTGCATTTTGTGACCAGTGGCGCCCCTGGCGCACCTGCCTGGCTGGCCTCGCTTGCTGCTGTACCCGCTTTCTTTTGTCGAGCGCGTGAATGATTCCATGCATGAACAAATGCTTTCTCCTGTGCGACGACGGCTGCCCCGGGGGGCAGGACTGGCGGCCGCACCAGCTGGCTGTCAGAGCTGTGGGGAGACAGCGTGGCTCACCTGTGCCCCCCGCCCCGCCCCAGGGCCACTTATCTGCAGACAGGGTCCCCCAGGGAGCCAGAGCTCTGCCAAGGCCCCCCCCTGCATTTGACCAGCCACGGAACCCTCACCCCCTCCTGCCAGCTCGTGGTAACAGTTGGGGAACCGTCCCCCTGGGGTGGAGGCATGCCGCCCAGCCCTGGCTGGATGCGGGCACAGGGGCAAGGCACTCCATTAACATTGCCGCAGGTCCCGCGACTGTTGATATCAGCACTTCAGGGTTATTTATGAATTCATCTATTTGCCGGGACAAGCTTTTCTGCATTCGGTTGCCATGGTTGCCTTAAAGCCAGTATCTTATTAATTCTGCATGTTATGAAATAAATTTAGATCAGACAATCGCAGTGAAGGTTCTTTTTTTTTTTATTGTGCTGTTTAGTTCTTGACGCCCAGGGTAGGACGTTTCCAGCTCACAGAGTCAGCATCGATCAGGTTCTGGGCACCTGGGCGGGGTGTGGGGAGGTGCTCCTGAGCCCAGGGCCTGAGGACGGGGCAGGGAGGGGGGCAGGGAGCTGCACGGGGGAAGGGAGAAGCCGGAGGGACCCAGGTGGCCTGGCCACTCCTGCAGGGGTCCCACAGCTGGATGCACAGAGCCATCAGGGCGAGAGGTTGGGTTCCCTCTAGACATTTCAGCAGGGACTGAGCTGGAATCAGACCGCTGGTGCTAAGGGTGCAGAGTGAGGGGCTTGCTCCGGGCCCTGGGGCTGCCCGGCACGGTGGGTGGGCATTCACCAAAAACAGCATGCGCCTCCTGAGGTCATGAGCCCAGGAGGCGGGGACTGAAGGGTCTGGAAGGGTGCTCCTGGGATCTCTTAGTTAACTTGGCTGCTTTGATTTGAGTTCCCGTCCATTGCCTGCCCAGGATGATCTTCGATCTGCCCGGCCACCTCAGGAAACACCACTGGTAAACCTCTGCTGTACAGAAGAGACGAAAGGTCACAAGCACAGTTCTGTGATGGCTGGGACCGGATGCAAGTCTGTTTACTCCCCGCCCAGGACCCTCGAGGGCCTTTCCCCAGCCTCCAAAGTAAAGCTTCCGCTTGCACCCCTGCAAAGCCCTCAGGCCTGTTCCGCTGGCCCCCTGCCACCTAGGCAGCCACCCCTTCCCGCTCCCTCTGTGGAGTTCAGTGCCTGGGCCGGGGCAGAGGGTGGTCTGAGGCCCCGTGGGGCTGGTACCCAGCGTCCAGACTCTGACACAGACCTTCTATGGGCACATGACAGCTCTGGCCAAGCCAGGACTTTGCTTCTGCTGATGGCTAAGATGCTGGGCTCAGGGCCAGGAGGGCATGAGGAGCCCAGATGGGCAGGGGACGGTGAGTGGGTGAAGGGGGCCCCTGCCTGGGGCTCTGCGGGGAGCTGTAGGCATAGAGGACCAGGCTGGATGTGGGTGCCAGTGAGACCCAGGAGACGCGGCCACCTCAAGAAGCGGGGCCGGACTCGGCCGCCAGGGGCCCTGGGCCCAGCATTGAGGTTGCCCTGCAACCTCGAGCTGCCGCTGGCTCTCGGAGGCCTCGGCTCCTCTGTCAAATGGTTCAGGCGACTCCAAGGTCTTTCCAGCTGGGCCAGGAGACATTGACCCTCTGCAGGGTGACACCATTCCAGCATCACACCTGCTGTCCTAAAGCACCACGCCCCCACCCCAGCCTGCCGCGGGCAGCCTGTCCATCTCCCCCTCCCTGAGCAGCACCAACGTGGGCTCCTCAGATGCTCCCAGCCCCCCTGGGCCGGATCAGAGCATTGACAGAGCTGGGCTCGCCCTTTAATTAAGCTTCCTTTAATTAAAAACCTGGGGTTCGTTATTAGACTTGGTAATTGATTTAATTTTCTGTGGAATCCAAGTGCCAAACTTCCATCCTGTGCACTCCCGAATTCCGGGGAGGAGGGTGGGTTGGAATTGGACGGATGAAAAGGAAAAGCATCCTGGAGAGCTGCCCCCTCCCTCTACCCTCCTCCCACCCCTTTCCACCCTGCAACACGCAACTTAGGTTTTGTCAGTGGAAGATTCCCATCCAAGCTGGGGGCTCCCCTCAATCAGGCGGTTTTCCTAATGGGAAAGATGGGCATTCCCGGTTTCCCGCACCCACTGCCCCCGCGGGGTTTCTAGAAGCCCTGCAGCAGGGGCCCTGGCCTCTGCATGCCTGCCTGGAGGGTGGGCAGGCGTCTCCATCAGAGGTCCCGGAAGACGACAACACGTGCTCTGACTCAGTGGGGCCTTGAGTTGGGTGGAGCGGCTGCCCCAGGCTTTCTCCCAGTGCTAGAGAGAGGAGTGGGCCTGCCCTGCAGGGACCCCCCCACGGTGAGCACTCAGCGCCCCCCCAGAGGGCAGAGTGCCAGCTGATGGCAACTCTGGGGCTTGATGGCCAAGGGGAGCAGGGGAGGCAAGATAACCAGTCGTGTTTGCAGCAAAAAGCCTCCATTCATGGTCTGAGAGAAGACAGGAGTGGTGGGCCCCAAGCTCACCTGTGAGGTTAGACTCCTGTACCGTCCCAGGTAGGGCGTGGGGCTGCCGTCTCTCATGTCTAAACACCTCGAAGTTCTGGTCACCTTCCTGTCCAATACACAGTGGCCCTCCTGGCAGTGAGAACAATTATAAAGGGAAACGCTCCCCCCTAATTAGGATGAATCCTGAAACTGCCTTTTAAAAACAGAGGTTGGAGGGCTTCCCTGATGGTCCAGTGCTTAAGAACCTGCCTGCCAATGCACGGGACAAGGGTTCAATCCTTAGTCTGAGAAGATTCCGCATGTGGCGGAGTGGCTAAGCCCGAGCCCGCAACTACTGAGCCTGCACTCTGGAACCCACGTGCTGCAGCGGCCGGAGCCCACATGCCTAGAACCTGTCTCCACAGCAACAGAAGCCTCCGCAATGCGAGGCCCCTGCGCCCCCACCAGAGAGTGGCCCCAGCTCCCACAGCAAGAGAAAGCCCTCGTGCAGCAACAAAGACACAGCGCAGCCAAAAAAAAAAAATAGAGGTCGGGCTTGGAATAGTCTGGGGGTTCCTCCAACACTAGAGAGCAGATGGAGCGTTTGCCCCAACGGTTCCTCTCTCGGGCCCACAGCTGAGAGAACTGCAAACACATGTCCACGCTGGAGCTTGCACACGAGTGACCTCAGTGGCTTCATGTCTAAAGGTCAGAGCAGAAACAACCCAAATGTCCATCATGTGATGAGCGGATACAAATAGAACGGCGTCCATCCACTGGGGGAATATTACTGGGTGATGAAATGGGATGAGGCCCCGACCAACAACGCAGATGGACCTCGGAAGCACGACGCTGAGCGAGAGGAGCCAGACACGAAAGGCCGCGTGTTGTGGGATCCCATTCGTGTGAAATGTGGGCCAGTGATTGCCAGGGGCTGGGAGGGAAGGGGTACTGGGGTGAGGGCTAAGGGGTGCGAGGCTTCTTTCCTTCTTTCATTTTTCACATTGTCGTACAGTACACATGACGTAAGATCCGCCTCCGCAGCCACTTCCGAGCGCACAGCTCAGGGTTCTCGGACACGCACGCACCGTGGTGCAGCCATCACCACGTCCGTCTCTGGTCACGCATCTTCCCAGACTGGAGCCCTGTCCGCACTAGTCACTCGATCCCCTCCCCTCCCGGTGCCCACCCCACCCCCGTCTCCTTCCTCTTTCCCTGGGTTTGACTCCTCTAGGCCCTCACAGGGGTGGGTCCCGCAGGACTGATCTTTTCACATCGGCCTTTTCACTCAGCACAGTGCCTGCCGGGCCCATCCTTGTTGGAACTTGCGCCAGGGTTTCTTTTCAAGATGATTCAAAGCGTTCACTAATTGACTTCGCTGATGGTGGCACGGGCTTCCCGTTGGGGCAAGTGGTGAAGAATCCGCCTGCCGTTGCAGAGACGCAAGAGACGATGGTTTGATCCCTGGGTCAGGAAGATCCCATGGAGAAGGAAATGGCAACCCACTCCAGTATTCTTGCCTGGAGAATCCCCATGGACGGAGGAGCCTGGCAGGCTACAGTCCATGGGGTTGCAAAGAGCTGGACATGACTGAAGTGACTTAGCACGCAACACTACGGTTGCTCACTTTGGTGAATATACTAAAAGCCATTGACCTGTGCGCTCCAGCTGGGCGAATTGTACAGCATGTGAATTATGAGTAGAGGTTGGGTCCAGGCCACCTGCCCACCTTCCCTCCTGTCCTGAAAGCTGCTGAGCTTTAGACCCCAGGGGCTGTGGGCTTTGTAGCCACTTCCTATGGATAGAGGCACATGTGTGGCTCTGGGTGAGACGCTTTCCTCCCTGCTGGGACCCGAGTCCCGTTCCCCCGTCCCGCCCCCCAGCACAGCTCATCAGCCATCCTTGGCTCCACCCACCCCACGTGGCGTCTGAGACCCTCAGCCCCTGCCCTGCAGCGTGGGGAGCGGCCGTGTGGTCATCTCTGTTCTCTGACGCTTAGTCCTGCCCTCTCAGGGCTCCGGTCAAGTGCCCAGCGCCCACCTCAAGGCACTCAGCCAAGTTGCTACCCTCCTCCCAGGGGTGTGAGGGCAGGCGCCCGAGTGGATAAAGCCCTGGAGGGTGGTGCCCAGTGAACGGCAGGTCAGACCAGCACAGGACGGGGCCATGTCCCGGCTGGGTCCTCCTCAGGGATCCAGGCAGTGGGCAGCCTGTGTGGTTGGCACCGTCTGCAAAGCTCAGTGCTTCCTAGGAGCTGAGTCACGTGCTCACACTCCACAGCTTCTGAATTTTCGGTGAGTAGAGGGCTTGACACCCGGCCTTGCAGCCCAGCCCAGCCCAGCCCGCCAACCCCACGAGTCCCCTTTGAGGTCGGGGAAGATCCCGCAGGGCGTGCGCCGTCCACCCGTGTGCCCGGGCCCTCCCCCAGCTCAAATCCTGGCTGCAGTTTATTCCGCCTCTTTTACATCGTCGTATAGACGGGCTGTGCTGCACCCTACAGGTATTGATTTTGTTCTATTTTACTGGTTTTAACTTAATGACTAGAAACCCCAAACAAATAAAATTTGCTTTAAAATCTCAGGGAGATCAATGAGGGAGGCCAGAATCACTATTCTATGAGCCGAAGGGACAGACCCTGGGCCTCCCGGCATCATCGCTCATGGCCAGAGGCTCCCCGGGGAGGGAGTCCTGGGGAGAGGGCAGGGCGTGTGTGCGTGCCTGGGGAAGCCCTGCTCCCCTCATAAAGCCAGACCCCCACCTCCTCTGTGCGGTGAGGCCGTTTGAAAGCCTATCTCCAGGTTGTAAAACTGGAAAAAAACCCTAAACTTGTTATTCATGTTTCCACGAGTCCCAGGCGGCCTCCACCCCCAGTGACCTTGGAGGCTGGCCAAGGACCGAGTTGGCCCAGGACAGGCCAGGCCAGGCCACAGATGCCCAGGGAGGAGAGGGCCTCTTCCGAGTCTGGTTCGCTGGGGCGGCTGCTGGGCTGGGTCTGGGGAGAGGCTGCCTGCCAGCCACTGAGGAAGAGGGGCCCTGGTGATGTCTCTCTTGGGGCCGAGCAGGGTGGGAACCCTTGTTTTCCTCTGCTGGGCGCCAGCGCCCGGCACCCCAGCCCTAGCATGTGGACGCAGATGTGGAGAAGTGAAAGGGGAAGGATTAGTCACCCAGGTGTGTCCAACTCTGTGTGACCCCATGGACTGCAGCCCACCAGGCTCCTCAGTCCGTGGGATTCTCCAGGCAAGAATACTGGAGTAGGTTGCTATGCCCTCCTCCAGGGGATCTTCCTGACCAAGGGATTGAACCCGGGTCTCTGGCTTTGCAAGCGGATGCTTTACCATCTGAGCCACCAAGAGGTGGAAGCCCTCCCGAAAACTCCAGGGTCACCCTTGCTGATGGGCCGGGCAAGAGGGGGTGGCGGTCCTGCAGCTCTGGGTCTGGCCCCTCCCACTGCTCCCTCCCCTGGACTGGAGGCAGCCAGGCTGCCTTTCAGACCCCAGGGTCTCCAGTCCATCTTGGAAAGGGGAAGCTGGAAGGGGTTGCTGGACAGGGAGTCCTGGCTCTGCCCCTGCCGGTGAGGCTGGGAGCGAGGCCCCCACCCAGGCCTCCAGTCCTGTGGGCACGCCCTTCTGCAGTTCTGTGTCCTTTTAGATGTGCGGGGAGCCTGGCCAGAGGGGTGGACCCGGGGGCAGGAGAAGAGACGGCCCCTGGCAGGAAGTGGCCCCGCCTCCCCTCTGCCCCAACCCTGCCAGAGGGAGACTGGCAGGACCCCCTTCTGCCCTGAGGTCTCCCAGCCAGGCCTGTTCCACGTCTGGGGCCCAGGGGGGCACCTCCTCGTCCCTCCCCACCAGAGATCTGGGTCAAGGCCTGAGGGGCTTTCTAGGGACTGGCTCCCACCGCCACCGCACATAAGCATCACTTGGAAAGACTGTGGCCCAGCCCAGGGAAATCGGAGTCCCTGACCCAGGTGAGGCTGGTGGAATGTGTGGAGCCAGGTTGGACCCCTCTCCCCCAGGGCAGCTCCCCACAACTTCTCCACGGGTGCAGGGCTAGGGGCTCATCTACTCTTTGCCCACCAACCCTAGCCCATCCACTGATTGCCCCATTGGGGTGGGCAGTGATGAGTTCAAACAAAAACACCAGTCTCTGTCTGGGGACCCGGAGCGTTTATCTGAGTGGAGGCTCTTTCTCAGGCCTTGGCAGTGGTGCCCTCCCCCACAGAAGCCCACCCCGCCCCTTCTAGGTGGCGGGCAGTTCCAAGATGCCCCTGGGTCACAGGTCCCGTCTGGGGTGGGCTCACCGGGGGGCGCTGCTCCCCACCCAGCCCCATGGTCTGCAGACCTCTGCTCTGAGGAAGGGGGTACGGGGCCACATGGACGCAGAGTGCCCACCCTAGGAGACCCTGGAAAGCTTACCCTGCCCCGCCAGACCTCCTGCCACAAGCCCTTTTGTGGGGTTACAGAACTACAGTCCAGACGCCTCTTCATGAGCAGGCAGATTCGGCCAGCCTGGCTGGGCACTCGGACCCCAGTCCTGAGCTAACGCATGGACGAGGGCAGGCAAGTGGCCTCAGCTCCCAGACCAGACGCTCCTCTGCCAAACAGGCCGGGCCTTCAGCAATCTTGACCAGGTGGCACCTGAAAGCCCCTCCCGGGCACACATGGTCGGAGAGCCTTAGAAATGGCCAGGGGAGACAGAGGGGTTTCGTGCATTTCACTCTGACAGCGGCTTTGGGGGACCACGGGCCCATCACGCACATGGGGACAGGGAGTCCTGGCTCTGCCCCTGCCGGTGAGGCTGGGAGCGAGGCCCCCACCCGGGGGGGGTGTGGTCGGGGACCCCCATCCTGACGCACGCCTTGAGGGGGGGCTTCAGTCAGTTCCTGGGGGAGGGGGCAGCTTCCTTGGGAAGCCTGGCCAGCTTGGCCCCCTTACTCGGACAGCCCTGCCGCCCGGGGGCAAGGTTGGCGGAAACATCGACTGGAGATGTCCTCTGAAGTCCAGTAACTTAGGGACAATTAAGGGATGTTTCCGTAATGAGGAAATCATTGACTCGAGTGGAGTGGGGAGGTGGGTGCTCGCTGGGGGCTGGCAGGCAGGGCGACTACAGCTAGAGGGCAAGTTCTGCAGGGCCCAGGGTCAGAGGTGCCCCCCAGGTGGGGCTGGGCCTGGGGTGGCGAGGAATATGGAGGTGCCAGCCGAGGCTCCCGCTTGGGGTTGGCCTGTTTTTCCTAACCACTCATTCCTGGTCCCTGGGCTGAGGATGCGAATAGGCTCCCCCAGCCCCTCCAGTTCTTCCTTCTCCCCAAACAAGGGGAGTGCCTGACTCTGGGGGTGGTGCGTCCATCTCAGACCTAGGACCTGAGTCCAGGAAGTTCTGGAGCTGCCCTTTCACCTCAGTCTCAGCCCACAGGTGCGCCCCTGCCCGTGGGCTCCGGGCAGAGTTCAAGGGGGATTGGCACCAGTTCAGGAGGAAAGCAGCTCTGAGCTCCACGGGGGCCCGGACGCGGAGACCGGCCCTGTGGGCCAGCCATCTGGGCTGTCTGGAGCCCATGTGACCTGGTGGGGGCCTGCAGTGGGGGGTAAGAATGAGGACTCAGGCAGCTGGGCACCGGGGCTCCGTGGGCATGGGGATGGAGCCAGGTTGTTGCTGTTCAATCACTCAGGCGTGTCCGACTCTTTGTGACCCCATGGACTGCAGCATGCCATGCCTCCCTGTCCATCACCAACTCCCGGAATTTGCTCAGACTCACGTCCATTGAGTTAGTGATGCCATCCAACTGTCTCATCCTCTTCTCCTGCCTTCAATCTTTCCTAGAATCAGGGTCTTTTCATGAGTCGGCTCTTTGCATCAGGTGGCCAAAGTATTGGAGCTTCAGCTTCAGCATCAGTCCTGCGAATGAACATTCAGGGTTAATTTCCTTTAGGTTGGACTGGTTTGGTCTCTGTGCTGTCCCAGGGACTCTCGAGGGTCTTCTTCCCTTGAATCTGGGCAGCACTGAGCAAGTTCTTCCCCACCCCAGGCCTCAGTCTCCTCAGCTGTAAAATCGGCTGATGATGCCAAGTCATGAGGACTAAATGAAGGGAAATGAGAGGAAAGGGCTCAGGTGCCAGCTCGTTCTGTCCCGAGAGCAGCCACTTCAGGGGGAGGGGATTCTGAGTGCGCCCCCACGTTGGACTCTGATGGGTCTGAGAGAGTGAAGCCCTCCCTGGGGACCAAAGGGCTGCAACCCCACTCCCAGGCCCCAGAGGTCTGGCTGCCTCTGTGGCCCCTGCAAGCGCCCTGCAGCCACCGGGCCCCTCAGCTCTCCCCGACCCAGGGCTGCGTCCAAGCCACCCACCCGCTCCTGTGGTCCCCTCCGCAGGAAAGAGGCTGCCCGGTGGGTCTGCCAGGACCGCTTCCCAAGCAGGACCGCTGGTCCCCTCTCCCAGCTCCAGGCTGGGGTCAGGAAGAACCCTCCCCTTGAGCTGGAAGAGATCCCTGCAGCCCCCGGAGCCAGCCGAGGTGGCAGGTCGCCCTCAGGAGGAACCGTGCACGAGTCTGTGGTACATGTACGTGTGCCTTGGGGTAAGTGCACGTATGTGTGCAAGCAAGCTCGTGCACACACACCCTGCAGTGTGCTCACGGAACGTGTGTGCCCATGCGTGCCAGTGTGCCTGTGTGTGTTATGCGCGGTGCGTGAGTGTACATGGGCTATGTCTGCATGTGTGCATGTGTGACTGTGCACGTGTGTGTATGAGACACTGGAGCGTGTGCGCGTGGGGCGGGTGGGAGTGTGGGCAGTGCTATCACCTGTCTGAGCCCAGGCACCCAGCAGCCCCCTTCGCTGAGGGTTGCCCCTGCTCCAGAAAGCCCCACGTGGCACAGGGGCTGTCCCTGTCATGGGGACGAGGCAGGGGCGACGAGGGGGCACAGCTCAGGGCCCGCTCCCACCCGGCTGGCACCTCTCCCTCTGCAAAGTCAGTTGAATCTGACACGGTGGCCACCGGCGTGAAAAGCCCTCCACCTACCAGATGCTCTCCAGGCCAATTGTTAACACCTCGCATCAATTATTGAAGGAGAGTGCTCCGTCTTTTCTTAAAAAAGCAGCAGCAGCAGAAAGCAGGCTCAGGTTACCTAGGGCGGTCCTGGGAGGAGCTGAGCCCTGGGCTGTGACGTGCGGGGGGGCGGGGAGGGGGAGCAGCACAGCGTCCCAGGAATAGCTGCTCAGGCCCCAGGCAGGGTTGGGAGGGTTTCCTGGGGTCCTGAGTGAGCCCCCGCACAAGGTCTGTCCAAGGGGGACCCTGGCAAGAGATAGGGGGCAGGGGTCCTGGTGGTGGTCACACTACGATAGACCCCTTCTCCCCCTCTGCTCTGCTTGGCCGCGCTCCCCTGGGACCGAGTGTCTAGTGGGGATGCAATCAGGGCAGCTTTGTGGTCCTGGAGGACCTCTGTAGCCTGGGGGTCCTGGGATCATGTGGCCAGGTCAAGGTCCTGCTGGAATTGGCCAGCTGCAGATGGGGGGACGTGCGGAGCAAGCGTGCCCCCACCCGATCCTCTGTCCAGGCTCCTTGAGGTGATCAGACCAGAGCTTCAGGCCAGGAAGGCCGTTTGGGGGTCAACCCCTGCCCCATATCCTCCCTGGAGAGGGAGGCAGTGAGCTGGCCCATCCCCTAGTGGCCCTTGGCAGGGCCGGGATGAAGAGCCCCGAAGCCCAGACTTCCAGGGGAGCCCGCAGGCTTCGGGACTCAGCTCGGTGGCCGCAGCTGCCTGCCCCTTGCAGATGCTGTGTGGCCCACGTCAGGGGTTAGGGGTTCTGGGTGCTGCAGACCGACGTCTGAGATCTCATTTTGGAGTCAGATGTGAGAGGCGGGAACCACGCCTCCAGTTTCATCGAGCGAGAAGGCACGGCCTGGGAGGTAGAGGGGACATCCTCGGAGCCGTAGCAGCTGCCCAGGTTCAGGCCTAGTCTCCAGGACTCCGGCCCCGAGCCTAGCTGGCCACTGGGCCTCCAGGGCCCACGGCTGGCCGTGCCTGGGGGCAGCCCTTACTCTGTGGTCATCCTCACGCCTCACCAACCCCACATGGCAGGTGCTGCCCTGGGTCCATTTCATAGATGAAGAAAGTGAGGCCTGAGGGCTGGGGTGTGGTCACCTAATCAAGGCCACTGGCAGGGGAGGGGCGGGGCTGGGATCTGAGCCCACTACTGCCCGCCCCTGGAGCAGCACAGCCCCCACACCCGAGAGACCCCTGGCCCTGCTCCCTGCCCATGGTCACCGAGGCACAAACAGGGCAAAGGACAGTCGTCCTGCTCCTCGTGTGTCCGGTGTCGACATCCGATCGGGCTGGCGGGGCCTCCTCTGTGCGCATTTGCTGGGGCCTCTCCAAGGTGCCTGAATTATGCACGAGGCCCGGCCTGCAAGTGGCAGATGGAGGTGCCCACGGTAACCAGAGCCAGGGGGGCGGGGGCAGGAAGCGGGAGCGATTGTCGGAGGGCAGGGGAGGCACACAGGCTGTGCCTGGCGCCCGGGAACTTACCGTGAGGGACAGAGCCAGCAGTCTGCGCCCAGGCACTGCGTCTTTGAGCCCCTGTCTCTCTGTGGATCTGGCGGGTGGGGGCCTGGTCTTCATGGAGCTCTGATGGGGGAGCAGGTGGGAAGCTGGGGGGTATCAGGCCTGAGCTGGGCAGCCAGGGTTTGGCTACAGCAGGGGACAACACAGAGCCCAGAGGACCTGGGGCCAGGGGCTCGCACTCAGCTGTCCTAGAGCCTGGCAAGACCTGCCTTTCGTTGAAACTCCAAACGTGGAAGTCCTTCTGGTTACAGGAGTGGAGGCGCTGCCCAGGAGAGGGAGAGGGGAGGTGGGCGTGCTGGAGGGGTGATCCCCAAGGACAGCAGGGGCACCCTCGTCCCCAGAGTCTCAGGCCAGAGCCCATGGCGGGGGCTCGGGGCAGAGGTAAGGGGAGGCTCCTAGGTCGTAGGGCTCAGATATTCCCCCAGACGCCTGTCTGTCCGCGTCCCAAGGTGGCCCTTCCGGCTCTCAGGTCTGTTGAAATGACAGCCCCTCAGAGGAGTCGCCAGGTGTCTGTCAGCCTCACTCCGCCCCCTCCACCCCGCCCCCGGCCCCAGGAGCCAGGACCTGCCCCCTCACTCACCGCACCCACACCCTCCAGGTAGGACTTCCAGACCCCGTGTGCCCCCGGATTGCCCACCACTCCAGCCTCTGGGCCGGCGAGCCCTCCCCAAATGCCCCCTGTCCCCTGGGTAGGGTGGACCGTGCGAGCGTCTCTCCAAACAATGATTTATCTCAGAATTAAGTGTATTACACAGAGAACTTGCCAGTTCTGTCCTGCCGACGTGCATAGGAAATCTGGCTAATTAAATATATTATGCAGTGTAGCCTTGATTGTTGGGAATGAATCAGGTTAATTGCGGTGAGAATCACGCTTCGTAATTAACATTACAGCCCTAAATCAAAGACGGGGGCACCTTCCTGCTCCCCACCCTGGCATGGGAGGCACAGAGGGGCTCCTGGGAGACCCAGAACCCCCGGCACTCTGCTCCTGGTCTCCCCGCGAGTCCCTTTTGGGGGGACTAAGATGCCTTACTTAGTCCATCCCCTCGGCTGGCGAGCCGGGCCTTGGGCCCAGTTCAGCCCTTACTAGAGGGGATGGCCTATGAAATGAGGTGGGGGTGGGGAGAGCCCAGGGGGCCGGTGGGAGGGTCTGAGAAACACAGAGGCAGCTTCTCAGCAAAGTCCTGGCTTCACAGAGCTGATATCCAGTGGGGCAGACAGACAAGCGAAACACTCTTGGGAGAGTCCGGGGTGTCGTGACGGAGGCCAAGGAGCTGGTCCTGTCGCCACCTGGGAAGTGGCCTGTGAGCTGATTCCTGAGTGGCAGGAAGGAATGTGTCACACGAGGCCCCGGGAGAGGGAAGTGACAGGTGCAAAGGCACTGAGGTGGAGGCGAGAGGCACCAGGGAGGCCAGGGCGGCTGGGCTGAGAGGCTGGCTGCGCTGAGCCCTGTGGGGTGGGCCGCCATCATCCTGCCCACCGGCCCAGCCCCAGCGAGCACGGGCTCACCGCACCTCCACCCTCTGCCCCTCACCTCGGGGCCTTGTCACTGTGGTCCCCGGGTGGCTCTGGGCCTGTGCGGTCTAGCCTCTCAGGGTGGCCTGAGTGGGGACGGGATACCCAGAGTGGCTCAGAAAAGGCTGGCCACGTCCTCAGAAGCCACCCTCATGCCCAGCCTGCAGAAGCAGCTGCATCCTGGCTGGCAGGCCATGCAGGGAGGCGTGAGGTCATGACCCCAGACGAACCCCTGAGGCCTGCTCTGGCTTGGGACCGGTGGCCACTGGGTCCTGAGCCATCTCTGCCCTGAGCCCTGGGTGGCTGGCGGGGCCCCTGGGCAGAAGCTTCGGCCTCAAGTGCCCCCACCCCAGTTCCCCAGCCTGATATCCCACCTCAGAGCCGTCCTGGTGGGTCCTGAAGCGCCCCCCCACCCTCCCTGGAGGCCTTTCTTGGGGAAGCCACAATCTGGTTGGCTCAGGGTGGGGTACAGGCTTGGACAGGAGCCCTGGGCTTCCACGGAATGACATGGGTGCGTGGGTTAGAAAGGATGCTCAGGGGCGGGCACTGGGCCCCCAGAATCCTCCTACCCCATTCCGGCATCATCCTGGGGTCTAGGGCCTGAATTCCTATCACATTCATCGGCCAGTCCAATCGGGGCCGCGGGCCACAGGAGGGGACCCTTCAGGGGCCTGCATTCCCATGCTAGGGCAGGGGTGCTGGTGGGATTGACCCAGCGGGGAGCCCTGCAGCAGGCGCCCCCCTACCCTGCACCCTGCGGAAGTTCTCAAGGTCAGGACCATCTGCTGACAACCACGCTCCCCTCTCGCCTTCGGCGGACGGCTGGGGTCAGGGGCCAGGCGGGCGTCTGAGAGCCATGTCCGGACGAATATCCGCGCCGCTGAAGGGCAGGGCGCGTGGGGCGGCCCGGCAGCCTCCCGGTTCCACTTTAATTTCATTTCCCTGATGAAACAGCAGGATCAATCTGCTGGCCATTTAGCAAGGTGTCCCCATTTGCATACTTAAAAGATGCTACGGGAGGGGAGGGGCCGGCTGGGGACGGGAAAACGTGCCTGGGCTGATTGAAGCCAGGCTCGCCTCGGCTAAAGGGAATTTAATTTCCAAGTGTGCGCTCGGAATAGATTGCGGCACGCAGGATGCCCGCGCCAGGAGGAGCCGCAGAGACAGTGTCTAAGGGAGGCGACAAGCGTGGGCCCCGCGTCACTTCCCTTCAGCGTCTCTGTCCTGCTCTGGGTTTTAGCAGGAGTTATTATTGATTTTTCTTTTAAACGCTAGAGGTTTCCCAGCCTTCCAGAGAAAGGGGAATTTAGTCCCCATGAAGGTGACAGATGGATCATCCCCTGACTTCCCCGTTTCCCCAAGAATCTGGAGTGCGAGAGTCCCTCTCGTCCAACATACAGCGCATCCCTCCCCCTGGGGGCCATGGAGGAGACTCCCTTCTGGGAGGTCGGGACAGAAGGGACCCTGGGAGGTCGGGACAGATGGGCCTCTGCCTTCTGGGCTGCTCTCAGCCTCCTGGTCCATCCTCCATGGGGGCCAAAGCCATGCTAGACCCCGTGGGCTCAGGGCCCGGCACGTCTGGATTAGAGGGGCAGGAACTCCCCTGACGCGTCCCAGGTGGCACTCATGGTAAAGAACCCGGCTGCCAACGCAGGAGATGTAAGAGACACGGGTTTGATCCTGGGGTCGGAAAAATTTCCTGAAGAAGGGAGCAGCTACCCACTTTAGTATTCTTGCCTGGAGAATCCCGTGGACAGAGAAGCCTGGAGGGTTACAGTCCGTGGGGTCACAAAGAGTCGGACATGACTGAGACAGCTGAAACCACTGCCACCACCAGGCTCCCCCGGGGGTCAGGGCAGCTGTCCTCAGCCAGGCCCCCGTCTCAAGTGGAGCAGTGGACTGTCCCCGGAGCTGACTCAGCAGGGGGCCCTGACCACGTGAGGCCCCGAGAGAGGACTGAGGGGTGAGGACTGCCCGGGGGCACCCGGACCTACTCTCTGGACACCATGGTCACTCTTGGAGCCCCATGGACTCAGCTCCACTGTCCTTCAACCATGAGGGGACCCTGCCTAGCTCTGCTTATGACAGGAGGCAGCACCTTCCTCCCCCCAGGATCGGGGCTCCACCTGGGGCTGGGGGCTGGGATCAAGGCCCTGTCTGCCCCAGGGGTGGGCCTCAGGCTCCGATGGAGTTGCAGGTCCGGACTGTCGTGAGGCCCACTGCCCCCTCTTTGAAGGGCCGCTCAGGAGGTGGCAGACCGTTGCCCTGAGACCCTGCAGGGAAGGGCCCTCCAGGGCTCTGTCTCTGACCAGCCCTGAGGCTCCGAGCAGGTCGTCCCATGCATGACCTGGGGGCAACATCGGCACCCCCTCGTGGCTGCCGCTTCACATGGGCTCCGTGCTGTGCGGAGCTGAGTCACTCAGTCCTGTCTGACTCTTTACGAACCCACAGTCTGTAGCCCTCCAGGCTCCTCTGTCCGTGGGATTCTTACGGTCAAGGTCAGGGAGCAGAGTGAGGGAAGACTGGGTTGGCGCTTCTGGTCTCATCCCCACACGTCCCAGAGACGGAGCCCCCTCCTCCGGGACACAGTGGAATCTGCTCTGGCGCCGCTCTCAGAAGCTGGGGCTGCCGTCTCCCCAGGACTGGGCTGGGCACAAGCGGGGAGCAGGCCAGCCCCTCCCCGCTGCCTCTCATCTCCTGGGGACCTGCGAGGTGGGGCTGGGAGAGCTGACTGTGCCCCCCAGACACCCTACCCCGGCTCAGCTGGGGACCCAGAGGGAAGAATAGGGACTTCTGCAGGTCCAGGTTGCTCCTGGAGAGAGGGCTGGGCAGTGGCCAGCCTGGGCCACATTTCAAGCCCTGAGGTTCTCTCCTGATCTCCATCCCTGGACCCTTGAGCCAGCCAATGCCAAGGCCAGGGCTGTGGCCCCCAAAAGGGGCTGAGCCAAAAGTGGGTGGCTATGATGGGGTGGACAGCGCCTGCTGGGCAGCCTCTGCTCAGATGCCCCTGGCACGTGGTCTTCTTTGTGCCCAGAAGCTCCAGGGTAAACAGAGTAAACACTGGGACCACCCCCTCCACTGCCTGGAGTACCAGAAAGCTGTGTATTTATTTATTTATTAACGGCCTGACTGTATGGTTTGCAGGATCTTAGTTCCCTGACCGGGGATCGAACCTGTGCCCCTGCAAACGAAGTGCAGAGTCTCAACCACTGGACTGCCAGGGAAGTCCCAGAAAACAGTTTAAAATGGCACGTAAGAGGGTTTTCACCACCACAGGAACAGCTTATGCTAAATATTTAATCTCCAGGACGAAAGGCAGAGCAGTGCTCCGAGTGGTCTTGGCGTGTGAATACGGGCTCCCCCGCCAGAAAACCAAGGGGGGCGTCCCACGCGGGGGCTTTTGTTGTTTTTGTTTTTTGACACTTCTCTGTATCTTCTGCATTGGAGCAGGAAATGGCAACCCACTCCAGTATTCTTGCCTAGAGAATCCCAGGGACGGGGGAGCCTGGTGGGCTGCCGTCTATGGGGTCGCACAGAGTCAGACACGACTGAAGCAACTTAGCAGCAGCAGCAGCAGCAGCAGCTGTATCTTCTCAGTTTAGGACAATGACCATATCTGACTTTGATCATGAGGGGAAAAATGGAAGAATAAACCACCAACAATCTGGCAGTTCCGCAAAGGATTAAACACAGAATTAATGAGGGACCCAGCAGTGTCCCCCAGTGTGTACGTGCCTGAAAGAAATGACAGCTTCCCTTCATGCAAACGCTCATTCAGGCAGCGCTGTTCAAGGTGGTCAAGAGGTGGGAATGTCGACAAATTTTGGATAAACAAAGTGTGGACCGTCCGCAGGAGGCACAGTATTCACTCGCGAATGAGATGAGTGCTGACACGCATTACGACACGCGAGAACCTCGGGAGCATCGTGCTCGGGGAGAGAAACCAGACACAAAAGCACACGCATCTGATGGTCTGTCTGTGTGGATTGCTCAGGACCGGCGTCCACAGGGACAGAACGCAGATCGCACGTTCACAGGGATGGACGTGGGTGCTGAGGGGTGACAGGAGTAAAGAATCCTTTCTCCTTCCTAAAAATAGAGTTTATTTTTAAGAGCAGTTTTAGTGGAAAAGTGTTACTCACTCAGCCTTGTCCAGCTCTTTGCGGCCCCATGGACCGTAGCCCACCAGGCTCCTCTGTCCATGAAATTCTCCAGACAAGAATACTGGAGTGGGAAGCCGTTTCCTTCTCCAGGGGATCTTCCTGACCCAGGAATCGAACCTGAGTCTCCTGCATTGCAGGCAGATTCTTTACCGTCTCAGCCACCAGGGAAGACTAAGAGCGGTTCTAAGTTCACAGCAAAGTTGAGCAGAAGGTCCAGAGATGTCCCAGGTACCCCTTGCCCCGCTATGCACAGCCTCCCCGCCATCAACACGCCCCACTGGAGTGGGTCCTTTTGTTACAAGTGATGAACCTGCATTGCCATGTCACCAGCACCCAGAGCCCGTGGTTTGCATTACGGCTTGCTGCCCTGCGGTCTGTGGGTTTGGACAAAAGTTTAATTGCACGTACCTCCCATTATAGCTTCACCCGGAGCAGTTTCACTCCCTAAGCATCCTCTGTGCACCGCCTGTTCATCCCTTCCTCCCTCCAACCCCCAGCAACCCCTGATCCTTTCACTGTCTCCATAGTTTTACCTTTTCCAGAATTTCACATAGTTTAATTCATACAGTCTGTAGTCTTTCCCCACCTCAGTTTTACTGAGAAACAATGGACATACAGCATGTATTAGTCCTAGGTGATGATTTGATACATGTATGTATTGTGAAGTGATGACCACAGTCAGTCTAGTTAATATCCATCACCTCAGTTCAGTTCTGTTCTGTCGCTCAGTCGTGTCCGACTCTTTGCAACCCCATGAATCGCAGCACACCAGGCCTCCCTGTCCATCACCATCTCCCAGAGTTCACTCAGACTCACGTTCATTGCGTTGGTGATGCCATCCAGCCATCTCATCCTCTGTCGTCCCCTTCTCCTCCTGCCCCCAATCCCTCCCAGCATCAGAGTCTTTTCCAATGAGTCAACTCTTCGCATGAGGTGGCCAAAGTACTGGAGCTTCAGCTTTAGCATCATTCCTTCCAAAGAAATCCCAGGGCAGATCTCCTTCAGAATGGACTGGTTGGATCTCCTTGCAGTCCAAGGGACTCTCAAGAGTCTTCTCCGACACCAGTTCAAAAGCATCAATTCTTCGACACTCAGCTTTCTTCACAGTCCAACTCTTGCATCCATACATGACCACTGGAAAAACCTTAGCCTTGACTAAATGGACCTTTGCTGACGAAGTAATGTCTCTGCTTTTGAATATGCTATCTAGGTTGGTCATAACTTTCCTTCCAAGGAGTAAGTGTCTTTTAACTTCATGGCTGCAATCACCATCTGCAGTGATTTTGGAGCCCAAAATGATAAAGTCTGACACTGTTTCCCCATCTATTTCCCATGAAGTGATGGGACCAGATGCCATGATCTTCGTTTTCTGAATGTTGAGCTTTAAGCCAACTTTTTCACTCTCCTCTTTCACTTTCATCAAGAGGCTTTTTAGTTTCTCTTCACTTTCTGCCATAAGGGTGGTGTCATCTGCATATCTGAGGTTATTGATATTTCTCCTGGCAATCTTGATTCCAGCTTGTGCTTCCTCCAGCCCAGCGTTTCTCATTAGGTACTCTGCATATAAGTTAAATAAGCAGAGAGACAATATACAGCCTTGACGTACTCCTTTTCCTATTTGGAACCAGTCTGTTGTTCCATGTCCAGTTCTAACTGCTCCTTCCTGACCTGCATACAGATTTCTCAAGAGACAGGTCAGGTGGTCTGGTATTCCCATCTCTTGAAGAATTTTCCACAGTTTATTGTGATCTACACAGTCAAAGCTTTGGCATAATCAATAAAGCAGAAATAGATGTTTTTCTGGAACTCTCTTGCTTTTTCCATGATCCAGTGGATGTTGGCAAATTGATCTCTGGTTCCTCTGCCTTTTCTAAAACCAGCTTGAACATCAGGGAGTTCACGGTTCACGTATTGCTGAAGCCTGGCTTGGAGAATTTTGAGCATTATTTTACTAGCATGTGAGATGAGTGCAATTGTGCGGTAGTTTGAGCATTCTTTGGCATTGCCTTTCTTTGGATTGGAATGAAAACTGACCTTTTCCAGTCCTGTGGCCACTGCTGAGTTTTCCAAATGTGCTGGCATATTGAGTGCAGCACTTTCACAGCATCATCCTTCAGGATTTGAAAGAGCTCAACTGGAATTCCATCACCTCCATTAGCCTTGTTTGTAGTGATGCTTTCTAAGGCCCACTTGACTTCACATTCCAGGATGTCTGGCTCTAGGTGAGTGATCACACCATCTGATTATCTTAGTCATGAAGATCATTTTTGTACAGTTCTTCCGTGTATTCTTGCCACTTCTTCTTAATATCTTCTGCTTCTGTTAGGTCCATACCATTTCTGTCCTTTATCGAGCCCATCTTTGAATGAAATGTTCCCTTGGTATCTCTAATTTTCTTGAAGAGATCTCTAGTCTTTCCCATTCTGTTGTTTTCCTCTATTTCTTTGCATTGATTGCTGAGGAAGGCTTTCTTATCTCTCCTTGCTATTCTTTGGAACTCCGCATTCAGATGCTAATATCTTTCCTTTTCTCCTCTGCTTTTCACTTCTCTTCTTTTCACAGCTATTTGTAAGGCCTCCCCAACAGCCATTTTGCTTTTTTGCATTTCTTTTCCATGGGAATGGTCTTGATCCCTGTCTCCTGTACAATGTCACGAACCTCAGTCCATAGTTCATCAGGCACTTTGTCTATCAGATTTAGTCCCTTAAATCTATTTCTCACTTCCACTGTATAATCATAAGGGATTTGATTTAGGTCATACCTGAATGGTCTGATGGACAGGGAGGCCTGGCGTGCTGCAATTCATGGGGTCGCAAAGAGTCGGACATGACTGAGTGACTGAACTGAAATGAACTGAACTGAATGGTCTAGTGGTTTCCCCTACTTTCTTCAATTTAAGTCTGAATTTGGCAATAAGGAGTTCATGATCTGAGCCACAGTCAGCTCCCGGTCTTGTTTTTGCTCACTGTATAGAGCAAGAATCCCTTAGAAGAAATGGAGTAGCCATCGTGGTCAACAAAAGAGTCCGAAATGCAGTACTTGGATGCAATCTCAGAAACGACAGAATGATCTCTGTTCGTTTCCAAGGCAAACCATTCAATATCACAGTAATCCAAGTCTATGCCCCAACCAGTAACGCTGAAGAAGCTGAAGTTGAATGGTTTTATGAAGACCTACAAGACCTTTTAGAACTAACACCCAAAAAAGATGTCCTTTTCATTATAGGGGACTGGAATGCAAAAGTAGGAAGTCAAGAAACACCTGGAGTAACAGGCAAATTTGGCCTTGGAATACGGAATGAAGCAGGGCAAAGGCTAATAGAATTTTGCCAAGAGAACACACTGGTCATAGCAAACACTCTCTTCCAACAACACAAGAGAAGACTCTACACATGGACATCACCAGATGGTCAACACCATAATCAGATTGATTATGCTCCATCACCTCACATCCTTACAACTTTCTTTTTATTGTGATGAGAACTTTTAAGGTCTACTCTCTTGACATAAATACGTAAAATGTTAATGAGTTGCCATGCTGTGGATTACATCCCAGTACTTTCTTGTTTATCCCACAACTGGAAGCTTATACCTTTTGAACAAGCTTCTCCTTCCCAACCCTTGCCTCTGGCAAATGCCAATCTGTTCTCGGTTCTTATAAGTTTTTTTTTTTTTTTTTTATCCCACATATAAGTGTGATTATACAGGATTTGTCTTTCTTTAACGTATTTCACTCAGCACAACGCCCTCAAGGTCCCTCCGTGCCGTTGCAGACGGTCGCGTTTCCTCCTGTTTTCCGGCTGCATGCTGTGCCACTGCGTGCATGTGGACACACACAGCTGCTTTATCCATTATCCGCTGATGGACACCAGTCGGTTCCATGTCTTGACTACTGTACACAGAATGCAACGGACATGGGGGGTGGTGAGGATCTTTTCTTGAGAGTGATTTCATCTCTTTCAGATAAATCCAGGCAGACCTTGCTTGATTGTGCTTCACACTTACTGTGTTTTTTACAAATTGTGGGTCTGTGGTAACCCTGCTTTGCGTTACCATTTTCTGGGCACCATTTTCCATCAGCATTTGCTCACTGCGTGTCTGTATCACATTCTGGGAATGCTTGCAATTTTCAAACTTTTCATTATTATCATACTTATTATGGTGACAGCGACTGGTGATCTTTGATGTGACTATTATAATCATTTGGGCATTTTTTAGCAATAAAATATTTTTAAATTAATGTCTATACTTTGTTTTTTAGAGATAATGCTATTGTACAGTTAATAGACTACAGTATAGTGTAAACAGCTTTTAGATGCATTGGGAAAACTATATATATAGTATATATAGATATTGGGACTTCCCTCGTGGCTCAGAGGATAAAGCGTCTGCCTGCAATACAGGAGACCCGAGTTCAATCCCTGGGTCGGGAAGATCCCCTGGAGAAGGAAATGGCAACCCACTCCCGTACTCTTGCCTGGAAAACTTCATGGACAGAGGAGCCTTGTAGGTTACAGTCCATGGGGTCGCAAAGAGTTGGACATGACTGAGTGACTTCACTCACTCACATATATATTATATATATTATGAGTGTGTGTGGGGCTCATTTTATTGCTGTGCTCTGGAACCAAGCCCGTGGCATCATCAAGGTCTGCCGGTCCCCAGGAGCAGGACTGCTGGGTTGTGTGGTAATTCCATCTTTAATCTTTTGAGGAACCACCATGCTGTTTTAGTGAATGCACCAATTTTCATTTTCACCAACAATGCGAAAGGCTCAAGGGGTAAAGAATCTGCCTGCAGTGCAGGAGACACAGGAGATTTGGGTTCAATCCCTGGATTGGGAAGATCCCCTGGAGAAGGAAATGGCAACCCACACCAGTGCTCTTGCCGGGAGAATCCCACGGACAGAGGAGCCTGGGGGGCTACGGTCCGCGAGGTCGCAGAGAGTCGGGAACACCTGAGCGACGGAGCCGCACAAGTGCACCCACAACCGTGTGCAAGGCCCCCTTCTCTCCACATCCTCGCCAGCACTTAGGGCTCATCTTTCTGATCATCTCTGCTCTAACAGGCGTGAGGTCCCAGCGCTTGTGGTTTCAGTTTGCATGGATGTAGCCTTTTCAGACTGACTTCCTCAAGTGACTGAGAGCATGTAAGGCTCCTCTGCGTCTTTCCCCGGCTTGATCGCTCATGTCTTCTTGTGTTTGTGTTGAGCACTCGGTCGTGTCCGACTCTTTGCGACCCTATGGACTGTGGCCCGCCAGGCTCCTCGGTCTACGGGACTTCCCAGGCAGGAATACTAGAGTGGGTTGCTATTTTCTTCTCCAGGGGGTCTTCCCAGCCCAAGGATCAAACCCGGGTCTCTGGCATTGCAAGCAGACCCTTTACCATCTGAGCCGGTGTCATCGGGGCTCTTGTGTATTTTTGGCGCTGGACGATATTCTGTCATCTGGATGCACCAGTTTATTTACTCATTCGCTCCCTGAAGGGCATCTCAGTTGCTTCCAAGTACCGGCAATTGGGAATAAAGCTGCTATAAAAGCGCATGCACAGGGCTCTGCATGGACACACTTTCAACTCCTCTGGGTAAATACCAAAGGGTATGCTCACTGGATTATACGGTTACGAGCGCTTTTGCGGGGGGCGCTTCCCTGGAGGTCCAGTGGCTGAGACGCCACACCTCCAGTGCAGGCGGTCTGGGGTTCCATTCCTGGTCAGGGACTTAGATCCCGCAACTAAGCGTTCTCACGCCACAACTAAAGATCTTGTCTGCCACAGCTAAGACCCCACGCAGCCAAATAGATACCTGTTTTTTTAGGGTGCATTTTTGTAAGAAACTGCCAAATTGTTTTCCAGTTTCCTTTTAGGGTGATGAAAAAGTTCTAAAACCGACTGTGTTGATGGTTGAACAACTCTGTGAATACCCGGAGGCCCCTGAAGTGTGCACTTTGCGTGGGGGGATGGAATAGGACGTGACTTACGTTTCAAGAAAGTTTTTTTTGGTTAAATCTTTTCTGCAGCTGATGGAGACGCGGGGCAGAGGTGGATGGAGCCCCTCTCCTCTGCTTGGGTCAGGGGCACCCACAGGGGTGGCTGGGCAGATGGCAGGGCCGCCGGGGGGCATCCTCCCCGTGCCTCTGCCCCGCGGGGCCCAGGAGAGCCGGCCGGGCGGTAATCAGTGCGGGTGACAGGCTGAAAGGCCAGATTAAAAGCGCTGAAGGGACCTCGGTGGGTCGAGGTCAATAAATCTTGCCGGCCGCCGCAGCCTCCCTCCTGCTCTGTTCAGCAATCTGTCCGGCCGCCTTTCACGGGCCCAGTTGCTCCCCACCACCTCGGGGGAAGCGCCACAAATCACTGTGACAGACCAATCAACAGGCCGGGAGATTTTTATACACGTTGCCTCTTGAAGGATGACCCTCCCTCAGCAGCACATCAGAATAAATCTCTTCAGAAACTTTCCCGAGCGCCTCCCCCCTGCCCCTGCGTGGCTGGTGGCCTCCCCGTCCCCCCACCGGCGGGCCCACCAGCTCCCCACCCACCCAGCTGGGCCCGCATCCGCCCAGGGGCTCTGGCGGCTGCAGCCAGCCCGGACCCGGGGGGGAGCTGATGGGTGACGGGGACCCCATGATGGGAAGGCCCATCGTCCCTCCAGCCCGGCCTGCCAGGTCCTTGGACTGGCGGACCCTCAGTCCACACTGAGCTGGGCCAGGGCACCTCATTTCAGCAGGAGAGAGGAAGCTTTATAAAATAATTCATAGGAAACTTAAAACACTCAGACACCGAGAAATTGCAAATGGGGAAATATGATGGATTGTGGGTTGAAAGAAGGCGACTTCTACAGGCAAAATTGATCCCTTGGAAAATGTTTTTGTCTGCTATGAAAAATGGGCACGATCTTGCCAGGGCTCCAGCGCTATAATCCCGAAAATAATTTGCTTTTGATTTCCTCTTAGTCTCTGCCGCTCCTCTCCCTGCACGGGAGCCCAGGAGCTGGCTGGGCGTGGGGCAGGCTTGCCCCATCTGGGAGACCCGAGCCCCCTGTCCACTGGGGCTAAGTCCACACTGTGTCTGGAGGGCTGCTTAGTGAGGGTCTCTCCTCGGTGGACAGAGCCCATTTCAGCCGCCCTCTGTGGTCCCTCAGCCCTCCCATTTGGTATCCCCCGAGCTGGAGACTTTCAAAAATGAAGTACAAAATCAAATCAGTGTCTCCTGGAAGAGCTGGCAGAGACCACACTACCTTTCCCCTTCTGCCTGCTACACACTGATACCATTGGCAGTTCATCTCAGCACAGACCCCTGCCCAGCGGCTGGGGAGACTGAAGCCTGAGTGGAGGGTCTTCAGGAAGAGTCAGAGATGGAGCTATACCCAGGGGTTGGGGCTGGGCTTTGTGGAAAGTGGGGATACAGCCTTGGTCTCTAGCCCCGAGGGGCTGTCCCCGGATAGTCCCCCGCCTGCCTGAGCAAAGCCTCTGGGAGGGATAGAGCTGTGAGTCCGGGAAGACCCGGGTCAGGGCTGCCCCCTCCTGGAGCTCGTGGGACCGCAGACCCCGGGTCCACCACCTGTGTTGGGGTCTCTGAGGAGGCAAGGCGGCCCACGCTCCCCAAGGAAGCCCCTTGCCCAGCACGTCCTAAGAGCACCGTGACATCCCCTCACTGGACGTCACCTCGGATCTGCGGATGTAGGATTCAGGCCAGAGTCATGGAGAGCTGCGGGGAAGAGTCCAGGGGTGCTGCTGCTCAACGTGGGGGGCAGCCACCAGCTTCTCAGGGTCCCAGGGCTGATGCCTGTGAGAGGGGCTTCAGGGAGAGGCCCTGAAGCCCAGGCCACCAGCAGAGGGGCCTAGAGGTAGGTGATGGGGTCACAGGAGGCCCGACAGCCTCCCCCCTCTTTGAGATTGCAGGGTCTCTCCAATGCCACCGTCCCAAGCTTTTCTTCTAGCGGGAGGTGTATGTCAGAGCCTCAGGGAGGACAGTCCTGGAGGAAGGGAGAGCCGGGGGCCAGGGTGCTGGTCGGCGGCGCTGGGACCCTGTAAAGGCCAGGTCTCTTGTCTTGCTGGCCGGCTGTGCGGAGGGGACACGGGCAAACCCTGCTCCCAGTCAGTGGGCCCCCAGGAAAGGCTGTGTCCACAGACGTGAAACCCGGGGGTGGGGGTGCCAATCCCACCCTTTTTAGCTTTTGCAGCCAGGAAGCCAGGCTGCGCCCCCGAGCCAAAGGCAGGGAGTTGTCTCTGGAAAGAGGCGACTGGTGATTAACCTTCCGAGTGGTTCGCCTGCCAAGGTCAAGGGCCCGCGGAATCCTGGCATCGTTCCGGCAAGGGCTGGACCAGACTTCTTTGATTGAGCTAGTGAACCCACCTCATGACTGACATTCCAGAGACCCCTCCATGCAGGGGTCCTGGCAGTGGTGGGGGCCTGACCCTGACCACAGGGCAGGATAGGGGATTCTAGCAGCTCCGTCCATTTCCCTGGGAAGGAGCAGCACTCCCCACCAGGAGCAGCTCCAGGGACTAACCCCCAGGGGCTGACGCTCCGTGGCCCCAGCTTGGTGGGTGTGTGCCCAGCGCCTCCTCACACTGGGGGTGGGCTGGGGGTGTGGGCACGGGGTGCGGACACTTTGTGCGCCGTGATCCATTTCCATTGCCTCTAGATGAGGGCACGGGGCCAGTCTGCAGCTGGGCGAGGCTGGCCACATACCCAGGCATGTTTTTCAAACCACTGAAGGTTCCCGAGGCGAATTCTAGGCTGTCCATCACCTTGTGGATGTCCGCGTGCCTCTGTCCCTCCTCCCGCCTTCAACAGTCCTCACCTGATGGGTGGAGCCAAGAAGACTCTTAAAAAGACTAATTCTCGACTTGGCTGAGGTCACTGATCACAGTTACTTTCAGATGCCAGCTGTGAAGGTGAGGGGGGCGCTTGGAACGCAGGCTCCTCACTGGGAAGCTGGGAGCTGGGCGCGTCTCGATTCTACTCCAAAAAAAAACTGGTGCCTCGACAAGCCCACATCTGCCTGCTTCCCGGGCTCTTTGGGGCCCAGGAGTGCAGCCCATGGGTTTCCAGGTCCAGGAGGCTGGTGGGGTTGTCTGGCCCTCACAGGAGCTGGTGGACATCCCATGTAGGGGGTGGGCACAGGGCCGCAGGACACCTCTGCCAGCCCCACCGTCAGATCCACGTCGTGGAGGTACAGCCCCTGCAGGAGCCTGAGTGAGCCCATTGCCCGCCCCTCCCCAGATCAGAGTCTGCCCCACCCCCACCCGGCGCCCCCTGCGGAGGGGCACTTTCCCAGGGTGGTCAGTTTCCAGGGCACCCATGTTTGCTAAAACTTCCTGGTGATTCTGCTACCTGCAAGCTGGGCTGAGACCCCTGTCAGCTTCTGGGTACTCAACATGACGCCTCCCAGGGGCCAGGCACCGGGCTGAGGGTCAGCCTGCAGGGCTCCTGTAGGAGGGCCCCAGACACAGGTCACAAGCAGCACCCCCACCCCACCCCCCGGCCCATGGTTACCAGGGGGCTTCAGCAGTGGGAATAATGTGGGAAGAGATGCTGGGTGGAGACCCGTGCCTGCTCCAGGGCGCAGCCTGGCTGGGGGCTGCAGGAGCCAGGGGGCTGAGTTGGAGTCCTGATCCCCACGCACCTGAGGCCGGGCCTGGGGCACACGCTCACTTCTCTGGGGGCCCCTGCAGGAGGGCAGGGGGACGAGATAGCCAGGATCAGCCTCATTCTGTCCACAGATGGATCCCGCAGATGCCTGGCGGCAGCTTCCCCTGGGTGGGGGATGGTGGCAGAAGGAACGGGGTGGGTGGCTCCCAGGGCCCCTCTCCTCCGGGCCATCACCAGGGAGGAGGAGCTGCGGGCGGGCCAGGAGGCTGGCGGCCCTCAGCTGATTGTATTAGACAGAGCATCATTGATCCGGCTCTGGTTTATCCCTGGTGCCTCATTTCAATAAACAGCAGCTGGAAAGAGATAGCCGGGGACGCGGCTCTCTCCCCTCCCCCATCCTCCTTCGCCCGGGTCTTCCTTTGATTTGTCAGGAATGGACGATTTATGAGGGTTCAAGCAAGAGTCTCATTTGTCTCTGGGAAGCGGGATTGGGGTACAGAGGGCACAGCTGAGCGCCTGCTGTTTACTTGCCCTTACATGGGGCCACGAGCAGGGCTGCAGGCACCTGGTGGGGATGGCTGGGGCAGCGGGGTGGGGGGCATGCAGGGAGGTGTCACCAAATGGGGTTGGTCTGACCTCGGGAGAAACCAGCAGGAGGCAGCTCAGGAGTGGAAACCCAGGGCCGACTCAGGGTTGCCGGCCAGCCCTGGTCAAGCAGTTGTCACATTCCCTGGGCCTTAATTCCTCATCTGCAAAGACAGGGGAGATGTCAGATGTGTGGTGTGGTGTGGTGTCTGTGTGTGCACACACACACACGCACTACCTCTGCCATGTTATAACTGTATCACACGGCTGGCTTTATTTCCTGTTTTTTACCCATTGTAACAGACATTTTCCCAAGTTCTTCGACACGTTTTTTGAAAAATATTTTTTTAATGGCTGCAAAATTCTCAGTGGATTGGTTGTAGCATAAAACCCCTAACAGTTTCCTTGACATTTAGACATTTGGGAGGCTGCTATTTCACTGCTATTATAAATAATGTTCCTAAGATCGGCTGCTCAGGCTGCAGACCTCTTTCCCTGATGCCCGCGGGGCTGCCTCTCCTTCCCACAGGACCCTCTTCGAAGTCTCCCTCTTTCCATCACTCCCATCCCATCCCTGCTTCCAAATAATTCTCTTCACAGCCTTCCCTCTTCATCGTCTGTCTCTTCTAGAAGGTGAGCTTGCAGGGCCCAGACTGGGGTGGTACTTACTCGGTCCCCACTATCAACAGCACTGCCTGACACACAGGGTTTTTCTCAAATCAATTCCGGGGACATCCCTGGTGGTCCAGTGGGTAAGACTCTTCACTCCCAGTGCAGGGGGCCCGGGTTCAACCTCTGGTCAGGGAACAAGATCCTGCATGCCCCAGCTAAGACCCAGTGCAGCCAAATAGATAAATGAATAAAAATGTGTTAAAAAATTAAATCAACTCTGGCAATCATTGCCTTTTAAACAGTGCATGGGATATAGTTCATATACTGTACAATTCACCCATTTAAATTGCAAAATTCATGAGGTTTGTTGTATTGCATTACTAATTTTTTAATTGTGATAATATATATATACATATATATGTGTATACATATAAAATTCATGGCTTCCTGGTGGCTCAGTGGTAAAGAATCTGCTTGCCAGTGCAGGAGACACAGGTTCAGTCCCTGAGCCAGGAAGATCCCACACGTAGAGCTGCTGAGCCCGAGCGCCACAGCTACTGAGCCTGTGCTCTAGAGCCCAGGAGCCGCAACTACTGAAACCCTCTTCCCCGAGAGCCCACGCTCCACAAGAAGAGAAGCCTCCGCAGTGAACAGCCCGTGCACTGCAATTAGAGAGCAGCCCCCGCTCACCACGACTAGAGGGACGTCTGTGCAGCGACAAAGACCCAGCTCAGCCAAAACGGGAAAAAAAAGGATGCCCAAAAAACACTAAAATAAAAGTCACCGTTTTAGCTATCTTCAAGTGCATTAATGCCAGTCACTATGTCGTGCAACCATCACCTCTATTTTGAAAACTTTTTTATCCCCCAAACCTGGAAGTCTGTCATTTTTTATCCCCCAAACCTGGAAATCTATCCATATTTTTATCCCCCCAACCTGGAAATCTATCCTTATTTTTATCCCCCCAACCTGGAAGCCTGTCCTCATTTTTATCCCCCCAACCTGAAAGTCTTGAACTGCGGTGTTGGAAAAGACTCCTGAGAGTCCCTTGGACAGCAAGGAAAGCAAACCAGTCCATCCTAAAGGAAATCAACCCTGAATATTCGTTGAAAGGACTGATGCTGAAGCTGAAGCTCCAATACTTTGGCCACCTGATGCGAAGAACTGACTCATCGGAAAAGACCCTGATGCTGGAAAAGATTGAAGGTGGGAGGAGAAGGGGACGACAGAGGATGAGATGGTTGGATGGCATCACTGACTCAATGGACATGAGTTTGAGTGAACTCTGGGAGCTGGTGATGGACAGGGAGGCCTGGCGTGCTGCAGTACATGAGATTGCAAAGAGTCAAACACGACTGAGTGACTGAACTGAACTGAACTGAGCTAAACCTGGAAGTCTATCCTTGTTTTTATGCCCCCAACTGGGAAGCCTGTCCTCATTAAACACTCACCACCCATTCCCTGCCCCCTACCCCTCATAACTGTTTTCTACTTTCTGTTGCTGTAAAATTTACTCTTCTTAGTATATCGTATCGTATAAATGGAACCCTACAGTATACGGCCTTTATATCTGGCTTATTTCACTTAGTATGATGTTTTCAAGGTTCATCAGCTTCAGCTCGTGTGAGAATGTTACGCCCTTTTATGAGCCAATGGCACACTCACTGTCTGAGCTGGGTGTTTAGCCTATTTACTTTTAATGTGATTATTGCTGTCACCTGCTATCTATTTTGTCTTCCTCCCAGCAGCTCTCTGTTCCCCTTTTCTTCTCTTTCTGCCATTCTTCGGGTGAACTGAGAATCTTCACTCTTCCATTTTATCCCCTTTGTTGGCTTATTAGTCATCACTCTTTATTCTGGGCTTCTGGTGCTTCCTTTAAGAATTGCACATCTTTAATATCTCACGGCCTACCTTCAGACGATGCTGAACCCCTTCAGGTATATATAGGAACCTCACAACAGGAGACTTCCGCTTCCCCCTCCTGACCCGGGTGCTGCTGTTCCACACTTTAATGTCACGGCACAAACCCCCATAATACGTTACCACAGTTTTTATTTTTTGCCTTAAGCAATCAGTTCCTTTCCAATTTTTTTTTAACTCGAAAGAAAGCATTTTCTATTTGGACATGCCGTTGCCATTTCCAGAGGTCTTCAGTCCTTTGTGTAGACCCCTCTTTCCATCGGGAATGAGTTCTTTCTGTCTGAAGGGTTTCCTTTAACATTTCTTGTAGAGCGGGTTTGCTGGTGATGAATTCTTTTCGCTTTCGTCTGCCTGAAAAGCTTCTCACGTTCACTTTTGCGAGAGTCGTCAGCAGTCATAGAAACTCAGCGTCGATGGACCCTCTTTTCCTTCCAGAGCCTGAAGGAGTCTGCTCAGCTGTCTGCCACCTGCATTGCTTCTGGAGAGTTGCTGTCTGTCCATCGTTCTTCCTTCATCCATTAAGTGCTTTCCCCATTCGCTGCTCTTAAAATGTCATCTTCATCATTATGCTTAGTCACCTCAGCTGCGTCTGACTTTGTGACCCCACGGACTGTAGGCCGTCAGGCTCCTCTGTCCACGGGAGTCTCCAGGCAAGAACCCTGGAGTGGGTTGCCGTGCCCTCCTCCAGGGGATCTTCCTGATCTTCCCACAGGTCGAACCCGCGTCGTTTGCGTCTCCTGCGTTGGCAGGCGGGCTCTTTACCACCAGCGCCACCTGGGAGCCCGCCCCTCGTCATCGGTTTTAAGAAACGTAATGTGCCTCAGTGTTGGTTTCTTCCTATTTCTTGGGTTTGGGGCTTGCTGGGCTCCTTGGGCTCCGTGGGTTTACGGGTTTCGTCAGTTCTGGAGAGGCTACACCGTTATTTCTTCGTGTGCTCTTCTGCGCCCACGTCTCCGCCTGCTCTCGCGCAGGGCTCCGGCGGCAGGTGCAGGGGCCCCACTTTCCCTGGTCGTTTCCTCCGTGCTTCAGTTCAGGCAGATCCTCTCACTATGTCGTCAGGCTAACTTGCCATCTTTCCTTCTTCGGTGCCTGCTCTGCTATTAATCCCACCCCGTGTTTCTCATGTCTAGAAGTTTGACGAGGGTCTTTTCTTGTATCATCCACGTTTGTCCAGGACGCGCTCAGTCTCTCCTCTCGCTTCTGCAAGGAGGGAGCAGGATAACACCTGCTTCAGTGGTCGTGTCTAGGGACTCATCTGTGTCAGTTCTGAGTCCTCCTGCTGAGTGAGTTTCCTCCTCATCGTGGGTCACATTTCCCTTGCATGTCTAGTAATTTTGCATGCATGCCAGACATTGTGTGTTGGATATTTCTGTGTCCCTGTAGATCCTCTTGAGCTTTTCCCGGGGTGTGCTTACATTACTGGGAAGAGTTTGTTCCCTTGGAGGCTGGTCTTTGAGCTCTGTTAGTCTGTTTGACCAGAACACTGTGAGTTTGGGGATAATTTTGCAGCAATCCTGAGGCAGTACCCGCTCAAGTGCCCCCCCCCCAGAAGTCATGTGTGTTGCGGGACCTTCCCACTGTAGGTGGTGGAAATGCAAACCACTCCCAGGGTGAGTTCTAGAATTACTCTTCATGTTCTTTTCCCACGGCTCTTTCCCAGGGTTGAATGCTTTCCTTACGCTTGTGTGCTGATCAGTTCCCCTGGGGCCCGAGGAGCTGCTTTGCAGCCCTCTGGGGCTCCCCACGCTCCACACAGCCCTCACCTCTGTGGAACCTGGTCCTTGTGCCTTCGCCCTGCTTGCTCCCCCTCTCTCGGGGATCACTATCTGCCAATGCCTACATTCCAGCGTTGGACAACCATTGTTTTCCACATTTTACATATTTGGCTCTTGGTTTTCCTTTTTTCCCCCGCATGAAGGACATTTCAGTCCCTGTTACTCCTTCATGGTTAGAAGCAAAAGTCCTCCAATGGTTTAATGAATATTTCTAGGTGATTGAATGAATAAGTGAATGAGTAATGCTCTGAGCTTGCTTTGTGCAGAGCACCTTCCTCCTACTTAGGCTGATTACTCTTGCCTCAGGAGGGCTGGGACGTCTGACCCAGGTAGGCAGGGACACTAGCTATGAACTGACCCCCAGAAGTGCACCTGGAAGGTCAAGCAGTCTGGACAACTGTAAAACCCCTGGCCCGTGTGGCTGCCTGCCTTCTGAGTCCTCATGGAACGATCCCCACGTGCAGCCTGGACTTCTGTGCTCTAGGGAGGAGGGGAGGGACGAGGGGCTCTGGGAGGTGCTGAGCCCTTGCTGGTTTCCACCTTAAGCCTGGGAGGCAGGGCTGGGAGCTCTCCCCAACACGTGCTCCCCTGCCCAGTGGGGACAGCCAGGGCATCCTGGTCACGTGCTCGGCCTCCACTCGAGCGAGGCGCCACTGACTCGGAGGGCAGGGTGCCCAGCCCCCACGGGTTGACTGCACAGGATCTCAGTCTTAGCTCTTCAGGCCCTGAAGTGCCTGCCGGGAGGCTCCAGAAATCTGGGCTCAGCTCCTGTGAGAAGAGGCTGGGGACAGGCTGTTTGCAGGTGGGGTGAAGGAGCTTTATTTCCTGTTGACATAAAATGATGGCCTGAGTCCTGCATTATTAAGGAATTATGGCGCAGGCTTTTCTGGGCCTGAAGATTTCCTGGCTGAGTGCAGGGAGCCACAAGGCAATCCAGGAGCTCTGGTGTCATGAGAAGCACCCCAGCCTCCTGCCGGGGACTTGCCCCTAGGTGGGCACCCCACTGGACTCTGTCCCTACAGGGGGGCCTGGAGCGCAGCTCAGCACATTGAAGGCGAGTCCTAGCCCCCTGCCGCAGGGAGCGCAATAGTCAGGGGGGCAAAGTCAAGGTGCCCAGTGCAGGGAGGCCAGCTAGAAACAGGAAGCTGAGGCTGGGGGCAGGCGGTCTCCTCTGCTTATTTCCCCTGGTCCCTGATGGCCCCTCGTGAGGAGGAGACCCCAGTGTCCCCAGGTGCTGGGAGGAGACGGCAGGGCCGTGGGGGCCAGCAGAGAGAGACAGGGGAGTCTTCCTGGAGCAGTGATGCTGGGTGGGGAGGGACTGGGTCCCCAAGGAAGGCTGGGTAGAGGGGGCAGGGCAAGGCTCGGGGTGCTGACGGGGAGAGGAGCCTCTGGGTTTGGGGCAGAGGGCCCTGCACCCATTCTGTCCATCCCCTGGGCAGGCCCTGAGCCCCAGGTCGGGGGCAGGGCCATTCTGGATGATGGATCGCAGAGGCTGCCCTGAGGCAGCGGGTGCGGGGCTGCACTTGGCCTCAATCGCTCCCCAGGGGCCCCGATCGATGGAGGCCCATGCGCGGCCCGAGCAGCCTGTGATGAATGACTCAGGATTGATTTTCACTTAATTGACAATTTGGTGAACCTGTTTGCAAAATCCCAGGTTGGGCGCTGGTTGGAGCCTCCAGGTAATACACGGTGGGGTCGTGTGGCCCCACCAAGGTGGCAGCCAGGGGGCAGCAGAGGCCAGACAGCCACAGGGGGCGGGGTAGGGGGGGCTGGACACACAGCTAGGCTGGGGCTGAGAGCCCCTGCGTGCCTTCCCCAGGGAACCCACTGCCTCGGGAGTCCTGTGTCTGAACCTGCGGTGGGGTTTCCCACTCGGGTCAGGGGACCCCGGAAGGTTGGGCTCAGGCCAGAGTGGTCAGGAAAGCAGGTTGAAATCCCAGGATCAAGATCAGACCCCAGCCCCACCCCTATCAGCTGGACGGACCCCCCAGGGCATTGCCTCTGAGCCGCTCTGACCCTCAGTTTCCTCTTCCATGAAGTACAGCCCACTCAAGCCTGCCCACTGCCCCCCCCTCCCCCCCGCCCCCGCAGAGCCTCATCTCATCACCTGTCTCTGACCTGCCCTCCCGGCTCTCACCTCCCTCCGTCCTCTGTCCTCCACAGGGGCGGCCTCCTTCCTGCCCCGGGGACGCTCGCCCCACCTGTGTTTTTTATTTTACAGCGCTTGTCACCACTTGACACGTCTCCCGGCACGCGGACCTTCCGCCCCACAAGCGCAGGGACGCGTCTGTGGTCTGCGGGCTGACCGCCTTCCCTGTCCTGGGAGCGGCAGTGGCCCATTGTTGCCAGGACGACGTGGAAACAGACCGCAAGCTCGCCCCTGCCGCCCGCCCCAGAACTCATTAGTGGCTGAGACGGGGGCCTTGTAACAGGACCCCTGGGTAATCCCCTCTGGGGGCCACCCAGACAAAAGCCAAATTAAGTGGACAGAATTGCAGTTGGGGTGCTGGGAGGCCGGAATTTACCCCCAAGAGCAGACAAAGAAGGTCCCTTCTCAGGTGTGGGTTGCCTGGAGTCTGATTTCCATTCTGTGCAATTTAATGCCACCCTGGGAGCCAGGGACAGTCCCCCTACTTGGGGTTGGCACTGACGGTTCTTGGCAGAGCCACCCCTGACAGGACATGGCGTCTGCACATGCCCCCGCCCAGCACCCCTACCCACCCGCTGCCCAGCGTTCCTACCTACCCCTGTCCAGCTCTCCCACCCGCCCCCAGCTCAGCAACCCCCACCACCCCAGCCCAGCACCCCCTCCCTGCCCCGTCTAGCACCCCTACCTACCCCTGCTCAGCGCCCCACCCGCCCCCACCCTGCCCAGCACCCACCCCCGCCCCTCAGGTACTGGGTGATCAGACATGAGGAGGGGTCCCTGCAGGAGCCACGGCCCTGGGGGGTGCGCTCTGGGCTCTGGAAGGCCCCCCTCGTGCACACAGTGTTCAAGGGGCCCCAGGAATCTGCTCCCTAGGTGATGCCCTAGAGCCTGTCCGGCCGCCCCACCTCACAGGCTTGGCTGGTGGGGGCCTCTAGGCAGGCGCTGGCCACCCTGGAGTCCCCACGGGGCTGCAGGGCGTGAAGATGAGCAAAGGGGCAGCGCGTCTTTGACATCAGTTAGTCACGGCCTTGGGCTTGGCCAACCCCCGGGAACCCCCTCTGAAGCTACTTGGAAACTTGAGTGACCTCCCCTCTGGGAGACTCAGTTTACTCATCAATCACCAGGGTGATGGCCCCCTGGGCTGACTGTCCGGAGGCTTGGCCGAGATGTCTACACCCTTGGTGCTGGCCGCCTCTGACCACCAGGCCGGAAGCTGTGCCTGGTAGCGGTGGTCATAGTGATGGAGTTGAGAAGCCCCCAGGTGCGGGGGGTTTTCAGGAGGGGACCCCCACACTGGCACCGCTGGCGAGGCTGGAGGGTGGACGCCCACACTGACAAGGAGGCATCGCCCTGGCCTTGCTCCAGTGCTGACCACGTGGTCCCTCAGGGCTTCGGCCTCTAGACTGGCCGAGGGGTTATGGTGGGCCAGGTGGGGTCAGAGTGCCGGGCCCAGCATGTGATGCCCCTCCCGCGGTGGTGGGCGAGGGCAGGGCCTGAGCACAGCTTCGGACCCCCATCCAGACCCCACACGTGTGAACCAGGTATGCGGCTAGGGCAAGGCCCTCTGGCTCCTGCAGACGGAGTTTGCCTGAGCCCCTCTGACTACCCAGGAGGCAGGGAGCACACCCCCCTGGGGTCACTGTTGGTGAGATCGTCCATCCCCCTCCACACAGACGCCTCAACAGCTCAAGCACAGCTGGATATTCACTGTGGTCAAGAACTCTCCCGCCAGCTGGACCCAGGGGCATCCAGGGACGTTTGGAAACACTCATGACAATAAAGACACCCTTGACGCTGAAATCCTTCCCTTGAAAGTGAAAGCGAAAATCGTTCAGTCGTGTCTGACTCTTTGCGACCCCATGGGCTAGACAGTCCATGGAGTTTTCCAGGCCAGAATATGGGAGTGGGAAGCCTTTCCCTTCCGCAGGGGATCTTCCTGACCCAGGGATCGAACCCAGGTCTCCCGCATTGCGGGCGGATTCTTTACCAGCTGAGCCACCAGGGAAGCCCGAAATCCTTCCCTTCGGAGAGCAGAAATCACCAGCTCGGCCCCGAGTGAGCTGGTGCACAGGGAGCTGGCCCAGGGCATTCCTCTGGGTCCCAAGTCCACATAGGTGGGCAGGCGGCCTTGTAGAGACCCCTGAGTTTGGCGTCCCCACCCTCAGGCAGGACAGCTACATCACCTTCCAGAAGGCACACCAGGTCAGGAGTCAGCCAGCGAGCGGCAGACCCAGGGTCTTCGCAGATGTGATCAGCCCAGGAGCTTGAGGTGGTCCTGAGTGCAGGTGGCCCAACATCCGGTGACTGCTGTCCTCATCGGAGAAAATCAGAGTGAGATCTGAGACACAGAGAAGCTGGGTGAAGGGGAGCAGAGCCCGCAGTGATGCGGCCACAAGCCAGGGACGCCTGGAGCCGCCAGCAGCAGGTAGAGAGGCAGGGGGGACCCTCCGAAGGGAGCGCAGCCGCGCCCACACCTTCATTTAGGACTTCTGGCCCCTGGAACTGGGAGAGAGAATTCCCACTGTTTCCACCATCCAGCCTGTGACATCTGTCACCAGGGATCAGGGACACTGAGCCACAGCATCTCCCTGCAGCCGGGGCAGGGACATCCCGGGTAAGCGTCTGCACCCTGCTTCCTCCAGTCCCCCACCCATTGCCACAGGGAACAGGGGAGGAAGGCGTTTCCTCTCCCTCTTAGGACCCCTGGCCGGATCTAAATAGTGAACTGACAAAGATGGCTGAACAGAGAAAGCCCAACAATGTATTTCGTGTAAGTTATCCTGCTCAGGAAGTGAGCACCCGGAGAGGCAGTGAGCCCTGGAGGTGACTGGGAGTGAGGGGGCAGGCAGTCCTGGGGGAACCAGGAAGGGCAGGAGTGTCAGATGATCAGAGTAAACGGGGAGCTTAGCAAGGCCTGCCAGTTAGGATTTCGCCCGGGGGCCCCTATCTTTGGAGATGAGGGAGAAAAGAAGGCAGGGAAAGGTCAGAGCAACCTTCCGGCTTCCAGTTTTCTCCAACTCCTTCAGCTTTAACATTCATTAAGCCCAGGTACTGTATTTTGGGGTAGTGTGTCCCGAACCCCATCACAAGCTCCTGCTCAGTCCCTCATCCACTCACAGGCCTCGGACATGCTCACTGTGGTCCAAGGGGACCCAGCTCTCCAGCACAGGCCTGGACCACCCTCCAGTGGTTCCAAGTGGGGTCAGCCACGTGGAAGGGGACCAGGGAGCTGGTGGAGAGTGTGCAGGCAGAAGACACAGCAGGTGCGAAGGTCCTGAGGCTGAAGGCTCAGGAAGGAGAAGTGTCCCAGGGGTGGAGCGGGGCGGAGTGGGGACGTGGGAGGTGGGCCGCTGTCCCCAGCACTGGTGGAGGACCGGAAAGAAGCCCAGCCCCGGGACCGCCCAGTCCCTTCTCACCTCTTGGCCGCAGGGACCTTGTGGCTGCCCCCGGCTGGCACACCTGCTCCCGGTGAGAGCTCCCTGAGGACAGGGCAGCCTGGGCCCCCGGGAGCCAGGTAACAGGTGTGAACTGGCCCTTGTGGAAGCCAGGGGAGGGGCCTTTCTGGGTCACCACTCTGGGCAGCCCCTGGGCAGCCGAAAGCCCCAGTCAAGAGGCCCCACAGGCTGGTCCAGACTTCCTGCCCACCCGAGTTCGCCCAGGCTGTCTAGTGAGGCAGCCGTGCCAGGGGCAGACCCATCGTGCCTGGGTTCCAGGGCCCTGAGGACCGACCTCCCTCCCAAGGGCAGCTCTGCGGGGCAGGGGACTGCAGCCCCAAGTGGGAGGCTTTGGACCCCAGGGCCTCCTGACCCTTGACCCCTGCCCAGGCTACTTCCTGCCTCCTTTTCCTCCCTGAGCTCCACAGAGACACTATTGTTCAGAAGGGTGGAGACTTGCCGGCCTCCCCCGTCCCCACTCCCGGTGACCCAAGGATGGCACCCCACCCCCTCCCAACCCAAAACTAAATAAAATAAATAGACGGGGCTTCCGAGGGGGTGCTGGAGGAACGGGCTGTCCAAATGCAATCAGCCAAAAAGGCCTGAGCGCCTGGGAAACATTCATTCATCAGCATAATGGCTCTGCGGCGGGGGCTGGAGGCCTGGTTAGGGCTTTGTCGCAGGTGCCAGCGCCTAAGCCCCTGCCCGGCAGGAATGTGGGCCCAGGGGAGCACCTGAGCGAAACCCGACGCCTCTGCCCCGGTGACTCCTCGACGACTCCCATCCTCTCAGCTTTGAGGGATTCTGTTCTGTGGCCCAGCAATTTCTCCAGCACTTTCCCTGGGATCAGCTCTTCACTGAGGCCATAAATCTTTTTCTTCCAAAATGCAGACCTCATTAATTTTGGTTTCTGACACAGATTTGCAGCATGTTAGACCAGGGATCCCGGGGCTGGGGTTTAAAGTCCTAGATGAGTTTGTGAATTGCGTTCATGGCAAGGTTGCCGTCCCGCCCTTGGATGGCACCACAGCTAACAAGGACCCTCCCTCAGTCAGAGGCCCAGTTCCACCCTCCTGGTCCAAGAGGCCTGGGCCTCTCTCCGCCCAGGGCCATCGTCCTAAGTGCCACCTCCAATCTTGACCAGAGTAGCTGGCAGGGGCGTCACTTTCCTCGATGGTTCTGGAAGCCACCGTGCGGGGGGTTGGCATTCACGATCCAGCCCTATCTGTTCCGAAATATTCACAAGACCTCACGTAATAGCAGGTCAGCTGGCTGAACGCTCCCTGCCTGCGAGGGCCGTGCCATTTCTCTCCAGTGGCTGTTATCTTCATCCCTTAGACGAGAGATGAGGCTTGGAGAGCAGGCGGGGGAGGCCACAGGAGCCCCCAGTTTGATCCCAAGGCCTCTGTCCATCCCACTCTCCCAATGCCCCCACTAGTGACAGGGGACACCCGGAGGGTCACACCTGGTACAGTCCTAAGGCTGCCCAACAGTGCAGGGCTGGGAAGCACTCCAGGGGCTTTACCCGCACGGCCCCTGTCCACCTGCAGCCCTGCCTCTGAGAAGGGCAAGAAGGACAAGCCCTTCATTACTACAGAGGTTTCTAGAAACTTTCAACCAAAAGCCAACCTGTCCATCAGGGGTGGAGGACCAGAAGAAATCGGCCATTGGGAGCAAGTCCTTGCGGTGGGGCGGGGTAGGTACCCAGCTGCACCGCAACCTGCCTGTCTGCCCTGCCTGGCGCCCCAGGCTCCTGCACCATCTCCTGGCCCCGCTCCCGGCTGTGGGAAGGGGGCTGGCGGGAGCAGGGTGCCTGGCCAGCGCCCCTCCTGAGCCACTAACTCTGGACAAACACCGTAACCTAAAGCACAGCCGGGAGCACCAACCTTTTCATCAAGAAAGATTTAATTTATTGGGAGTGCGGAGCCACAAATCACAGGCCTGGAGATTTATCGCCTCCAGGAGTGGAATTGACCACGGAGAGAAGGCAACATCCCCAAGCTACACTCGCTCCTTTAATAAAGTTGAAAATGTAAAATATACCCGTCCCACCCCGGGCGCCGGGCGCTGTGGGCAGCGGTACATGAGTTTATGGAGGAAAGTAACATATGCCTCTAGTCACCCCATCCTTCCAGGGAGAATCAGAGAGGCAGAGGGGACCTCCCAGGCCACGGCGGGTGTCCACGATTTAGGTGACAGCTGCCTGGAGCTGGAACGGGCCAAGAAGGTGCAGGCCTAGGTGGGGGATGGGGCAGGGGCCCCCTGACCCCCCCCCTTCTGCTTGCTTCGCCCTGCCCCTGGAAACACCTCCCCGGCTCTCAGTGGAAAGCCCCTGACCTCAAGGGCTCCTGTCTGGGAAGACGACAGCCTTAGGAGAAAAGCTAATCCCTGCCCCTCCGGCCTTAATCCACCCTCAGGAAGTGCCCGTTTCCCAGGCCAGGCCTCCCGGAGATCTGAGATCCTGGTGCTCCCTGGCAGGAGCCAAGGGCTCTCAGACTGCCCAACTCCCACCTCTCCAGTTACAGCTGGGAAACTGAGGCCCAGAAGGGGTGGGGTTCCCTCTGCCACGGGCAGCCCCCCGCAGACATACAGACCACTGTAGGTGATTCCCTGGCGGAGATGGGACAAGTGTCCTCCAGAGACGCTCTGAGGCCCTGGCCCTGGCCCCCTGGCCTCCCTGCAGACACGAGGGGCAGCCCCCACCTGCTGGCCAGGCTGTGCACGCTCTCTGGCCGTGGTCTAAACCCCGGGGGTGAAGCTCTGCTCTTGACTGGGACCCACTTCTACCAAACAGTGCACACCCCCTAGTCGCCCAGCAGGGCTTATCCAAACGGCAGCGTGCAGGGTGTCCCTTTGCCCTCCGCCCAGCCCGGGACCCCGTGCCTTTGAGCCCCTCCAGCTGGGAAATTGGAGAAGCGGCTCTGAAGCAGGAGGTGGTGGGGAGGCTGAGGGGGCGTGCGTGTGCCTGGCGCTCATGTGTGCGGACCTGGGGGTACGCGCCGCAGGCACGGATGTTCGGGCACACGTTCCCAGGCACATGATGTGGCCGTGTACACCTGTGCCAGCATGGGCACGAAGTCACACATGTGAGAGCGTGTGTACACTCCTGGGGCGAGAGCGGATGCCTGCAAGGGGCTCACCAGGCACCCTAGGCCTTACATTCCGGAGTCCTGAGACCCCCGGGAGAGGGGAAGGCTTGGTCCTCCCAGCGGGCCCCCCACCCGCTGTTCCACCCCACAGGGCCTCACCCTGGGCTGCCCTCCCGACAGCTCCGGGACCACCCACTTGTCCAGCCGCTGCCTCTCCCACGCCCAGCACTCTACTTAATGTCTTTCTCATAAGGAGTTTTAAATTATAAGCCTAAATGAGGTCCATAAATTTGACTTCATAAAATTCTACGCACATCATTTTCCAGCAGAAAAGGCTAAGAAATATTTTCCTGGAGACCCCCTGCGTCCCTCTCCCTGCGCAGTGTAACATTTATTCTAATATTAAAATGGCAGGTGTTCTATAAATCGTGAGTCATTAGCACGCTTCATTGATTTTTTCCCCGCAGCTCCCAGCCCGGGGAGAAGCCACGTGTAGATCCCAGTCTATTCGATTGAAATTCATACCCTATTTGGGGGTCAAAGAGCGGGACCCCACGAGCTTGAACTTCTATCAGCCTAAAGCTGATCAATACTTGGAGATATATTGGGGGCCGGTGGCTCACACAGATTAAGTGGCCATAAATGTGAGGTGTGGGGGCAGCCGGTGAGAGGAGGCTGAAGACCGGGCCTGCTGCCTGGCCATTTGGGACTTTCCGGGGCCCCAGCAGCAGGGGATCACCAGAGGTGCTGGACCCGGGTAGAGCGAATATGGGGCTCAGCTGGGTGAGGAGCCCCTGGCCCACCCCGATCCCTCGGAGGTGGGAAGGCAGAGGACACTTGAGGGGAACAGGGGACACCCTTTTTTTTAAATTAATTTATTCTTTATTGAAGGATAATTGCTTTACAGAATTTTTCTGTTTTCTGTCAAACCTCAGCATGAATCAGCCATAGGTAGACATCTCTCCCCTCCCTTTTGACCCTCCCTCCCATCCCCCTCCCATCCCACCCCTCTGGGTTGACACAGAGCCAGACAGCAAATCCCCGTTGGCTCCCCATTTTCCATGTGGTAATGTAAGTTTCCCTGTCACTGTCTCCATGCATTGCGCCCTCTCCCCCCTCTCCCCATGTCCATAGGTCTGTCCTCTATGTCTGTTTCTCCACTGTTGCCCTGTACATAGGTTCTTCAGTACCGTTTTCCTAGATTCCGTATGTACGCGTTAGAATACGGCATTTTTCTCTTTCTGACTCACCTCACTCTGTATAACAGGTTCTACGTGGCACCCTTGGTTTTAATTGTAACAAGGGATTCAAGATCCAGCTGCAGAGCTTTGTCCTGCTGTTTTAGGATCTCTGAAGCTGTCCGACCGTCTGTCTAGCCACTTCCTCCCCACACTCAGGCCTCACAAGGGTTGGCTCCCATGGACGCCAACCATTTGGGCCTCTCTGGCCCTGCCTGGGGTTCCAGTCCATTCTGCCTCGAGCCCTGGCCCCTCAAGGCAGGCCCAGGCCGTTCCTCCTCCCTGTGTGCCTTCGAGGACCCTGGGTGACATCGTACACCCAGCACCTCAAAGAACCCACTGTGCCCCACGCTGGGGAAAAGCATGCAAGTTCTGCAAAAGCCAGCCCTCACCCCGACCCCACCCTTATGAGGGGCGCATGGAGTCAGTGCTTACGTGCTGGGCCCCGGAAGGGTTGGGCTGACCCCACCTCTCCTCCCCCGACAGAAGTGGGTCCCCCTGGCTCCGGGGATGCTGAAAAGGCACGTCCTTGCTGTGCCCTTGCCGTGGGGTCACTACGCAGAAGGATGCCACGCCCTCCCCCTTCCGCCCCCTCATATATCAAGCCCACCCTGCCCCACATGCAGCTCTGGCCTCCGCCGCAGAAGGCACGCGATCTGCTTGGTTATTAGGGAGATAAATAATTTGAACTCTGGCCTTTTACCTTTTCCCCCAGCAGGCGGGCCGCCCCCACGCCCCTTGGGCGCCCAGCCTGGAGGAGCAATTTCATTAGGAGCCCTGGCAGGTGGCAGAGACCACCCTGCGAGGCCAGCAAGGAGGATTTCTTTATGGAGACGAGACACAGGAATATGAACATTTAAGCCGGAGCGGATGTAATTTAACTTTGCATTATTCATCGGGGACACAAATCCTTTCTAATATTGGCGGATTTGGGAGGGCTGGGCAGGGCTGCTGGAGCCTTTGCGGAGAGAGGGGGCGGCCGGGGATCTGCTTCCCACTCCCTCTGCCTGAAACAAGGGGACAGAAGAGCCGAGGGCACTGGTGGGCAGGAGGTGAGGTTGCAGGTGTCCACGCAGGCCAGGCAGCCAAAGCGGGGGCAGGGAGACGGGCACCAGACGGGGGAAGTCAGAGGCCCCCGGAGGTGCCCAGGACCCAACCGGGCTCCCAGCTGACTCACTTCTCCCTGCCCTCGGGGTGAGCAGGGCCCTGAAGACACACATACACACGCACACACTCACACACAAGCGCACACATACACACATGCACACAAAGGCGCACACGCGCGCACAAACATACGTACACACACACACACGTGCCCCTCCCAGCCCTGGAGGCCACAGGCCTGACATGCCGGAGTCCTCGGGGCGGGAAGCTACACTCCAGGCCTCTCCTGAGTTTCTGGTGGGGCTCCCAGTCCCCAGCCCCACATGGCTTGTAAATGCCAGAACCATCTTTCCACTGGTCTCCCTATGTCCCCGGGTCCGAGGTTCCCTCATCTCCGAAGGACACTAGTCAGGGCCCACGCCATCTGCCTCCTCTCAACACGGTTGCGCCTGCAAAGACCCTGTTTCTCAATACAGTTCCATTCACAGGTACTGAGGGTAAGAAGTGGCCCTCTGTTTGGGGGGCACATGATTCAGCCCACAGCTGTTGGGAGGGGGGACATCTGCCACCTCACATACACAGGACACTCAGAGGAAGGAACAGCCTGAGTGTGAAGCTGGGCAACAAAAATTTGATTTATTCTGTGCTCTTGAATGCTTTTTTTTTTTCATAGAAAAGATGATTCGGTATAATTTGGTTCTTAAAATATTCAATTAACCAAAACTTCAGCTGTTTGCTAAGTTGTAAATTCAGTTTACAAACAGGATTCTATCACAGAGCTTAGTAAATTCTGAGAACAATGTTAAGGAACTTTTACAACTCTATGAAATTCCCTTAAACATTTAAACTCCACTCACAGCCTTAATATTTTATCTCCTTGTTCATAACTTTGGTTTTGGGACATAACAAAGAAAATTTCCCCAAAGCATAAAACATCACGTATCTAAAAATCACAGTAGGGACTTCCCAGGTGGTCCTGCGGTTAAGACTGTGCTTTCAACGCAGGGGGCAAGGGTTCGATCACTGTGCAGGGAACTAAGATCCCATATGCTGTGCATCATGTGGCCAAAAATGAATAAATAAAATGAAGAAAAAATAAAAAACACAGTAAACTTAGAAACAGGGTGACTCATGTCTTCTTAGGTTTCCAAAGTCAGTAAGAGACTGATCTAAAAGTCTGAATCCGTCATTTAATTAAACGTATCAGCTGGAATCACAAGCTGGTTGATGACTGATGGGCCAAGATTAAAACCAGGAAACAGCAAGCAGCAGATTCCTTGAAGCCCAATCGGGGAAGCAGTCCACATGGAATTCCGCATTTTCCTGGCTCGAAGCTGCTCCCTTCCTGAAGACACAGGTGGTGAGGCTGTGGGCTCCGCACTGGCCCCCCGTCTCTCGGCCACTGCCCTGGGTCTCTGTCCCCCTGTTCTGGATGGCCTCAGGATGGTGAAGCTGGACCCAGGACGGCAGGGAGCAGGAGGAAGGAGGCAGCTTTGTCCAGCCCCTTAAGGCTGCCTGGGCTCCCCCCCGCCACAGTTGCCCCCTGACCCCAACCTCGTGAACATTAACCCCTCTCATCTCATTGCCAGTGACTAGGGGAAGCCAGGAGACAGTTCCATTGAAAAAAACCCTTCAGAGTGTTTGTTAAAGGACATGGCAGGAGGTGGGCCAGCCGGGCCTCTTGGGGAGGGGGCTCCCATTGGCCTAGACCCTCGTGGGGTGCTTGCCCACCCACTGGCCACCTCCAGCCCGCGCACAAAGTGCCAGACGGACAAGATGTACGGCCAGATGCGGGGGTGGACGGCGCAGGCCGGCAGGGTGGGTGAGGGGCTGCATGGGCCCCCAGACCCACTGGAGGCCCCAGCTGATCGGCCAGCAGGGAGGCCGTATGCCTGCATGTGTGGGCTGGAGGAGGGGCCGCGGGCCGGGAGCCAGCAGAGGAGAACTCCATGGGACTCAGGATGGCCCAGAGGTGGGGAAACATGGAAAGGTGAGGGCCATCTCAGTGATGGCATCACACGAACGGGTGACCCGGAGGAGCAGCAGCAGCTCGGTCCTGGGCTGCCTTGTGGTTCTTCTGCACCCCCACCCCTCCTGGTTTGGATCCACCTCCTGCCTGCTCCCCAGCTGGTCCCCAGGGTGCCCCTTCCATCTCTGTGTCCTCCGGAGACCGTGGCTGAAAGCTGCCCAAACCCAACGTCTAACCCCAGATGCGAACCTCCTCTGACCAGGACGAGCCCACCCAGTTGCTTCCCAGAGAGAGAAGCCTTGCTTCCTCTCAGCACCCAACCCCCTGCCAACTGAGATCCTCCCCAAGCCAACAATCACGTTCACCCACTTGCAGGCCCGAGCCACCTCGATGGCACAACTCACAGTGTTACATGCTCGTGCGGAGCACCCAGGAGCCTGTGAGAACAGCAGCCCCAGGACTGAAGTTGGGGAAACTCTGCAGGACCAAGCCAGTGACCCCTGGTGGGGGAGGAGAGAGCTGGGAGTGAGTGGGAGTCCCTAGATGATGCTCAGAGCCCCATCAGAGACAAGAAGATTATATTAATAGCCGGGGATGGGAGTAGCCTTGGTATGGGAACCTTCTAGAAAAGGAGAGGACGTCTGCATAGGGTTGGTCCCTCAGTCAGGAGGTGCCCCTGGAGAAGGAAGAGGCTGACCCTTCCCCGGTGGGTCCTGGACTCAGAGACGTACAGGGAGGGGCAGCCGTGCCAGTGTGGTCCTGCCAGCCTGGTGAGCGGCCCCCTCCTACCCAGACCGGACTCTGTTGGTCCTGCCGGGAGCTGACACACCCCCCCCCCCAGGAGCCCAGTACAAACAACGGGAGGGGCTTGACTGGCCAGTCAGACCTCGGACAAGACCACCAGCAGACATGTCTCAGAAAGGACACTTCATGGCCCAGGAAACGGCCAGGCTGTGACACCAAAGAGAAGAAGCAGGTCACGAGGCAGCTGTGTATGGCTGCGACGCCCCCAGACACGCAAGCCACAGTGAAGGAAGTCTGGACGGAGCTACGCCAACACGGCATCTTCGGCTGGAGGAATTCCGGGCACCGGGAGGGTGGAGTGAGATTTTGTTTTTCCACTTTCGTCATATTTTGCAGGATGAGCACACACCGCTTTCCTAAGCAGAGCATGAGCCATCGGCATTAGTTTGTAAGCCCAGGCAGTGGCCTCTGCCCTCGTGACCTAGGAGGTGGGCCAGGAGGCCAGGGACCCCCAGGAGACCCCAGGGAAGACCCCAGAAGCTCTCACCAGCCGGCTGTCTTTCAGATCCCTGGAGGGCCCTGGGCTAGGTGGTCCCCACGGGTGACATCATCTCTCCAGGCAGTCAGGTACCCCAGGCCCCCATATTTCACCTCCCTGCCAGCCAGCCACCCCTCCCCCCCCCCGCCCCGGCTCCGTTCTGAAGCCTGGTGTCACCTGAAGGTTGAGGGGAGAACTCCGCCCACATCAGTTATGACCCGGCTCAGGCCGCAGCTCATAAAACTCCTCGCTTCCTGGTCCCCCTCAGCCCTGCCAGCCGTGTGTCCAGAGCCCACCCCCAGCGGGCGTCCTTTTAACTAATAGGGCACTTTGTTTAATGAGGAGAGTTTGCATAAGAGGAACTTGCTAATTAAACTTTAAACCTTGTCATTCTAAAGATTAGCCAAGCTCTGAACAGAGAGCATTTGTCATGGAGAGAGGGAGCCCCCCTCCCTGCAAGAAAAAGCCAGCTGAGGGTCTTGCCTCAGCAGCTTCTGGCTGACCATCCAAGATGGAATCTTCCAGAAGGTATAGGAAACTCCTGTCCCAGGTCAGGAACGTCCAAGGTGGCGCTAGCCGTAAAGATCTCACCTACCGATGTAGGAGATGTAGGAGACCTGAGACGTGCAGGTTTGATCCCTGGGTTGGGAAAATGATCCAGAGAAGGAAATGGCAACCCACTCCAGTATTCTTGCTTTGAGAATCCCATGGACAGAGGAGCCCGATGGGCTGCAGTCCACGGGGTTACAAGAGTCAGACATGGCTGAGGCAACTGAGCACGAATGCCCCAGGACGAGCCTGGCTTCCAAGGTCCTCCATGGAGGGAACGCGTTCCCCACACCCCACCCAGATGCCAGGCGCAACGAGGCTTGGGGCCCCGTCTGCAGGCTTAACACTGCGGCCACAGGTATTTGGGAGGAGTAAGTGTCATGTGAGGTGCCCGAGTAGCTGGAGGCTTGAGGACCCCTTCCCTCCCGTCACCCCTCCCTTCACCTGCCTGCGATCACCTGGGGACCTGCCCCCACAGCTCAGAGCTGGCCGTGGCTGGCTGGCCGGCCTCCCCTGCCCTCCAGAGTGCAGAAGCCCCAGGGGCCACTGCCAGCACAGGCCACTCACCCAGCCTACAGCCAGCTTTGTTTCCCCAGCAAAGAAAGAAAGTGGGGCGGAGGCAGCATGTGAAGGGGATGTGTGTCACCAAGTCACGTATCACCCGGGAACATCACAGGTCTTAACCTCTGACCTTTCTGGAGGTCAAACCAGGCTGGCGGTCAGGGCAGGCTGCCTTGGGGACACAACTGAGCCACTCCCTGAATGACCACCAGGCCTGGAAGGCCTCCCCCCAGCAGTGGGGTCTTCCACATCCTGCTCCGGCCCTGACAAGCCCTTTCCAGGATGGAGAGCAGGTCGTTAGCACCCATTCTCGTCGTCTGCTGGAAGCTGGTGACAGCAGGCTGTCCTTGGCCGGGGAGCGTGCCCCTGCGGCCAGGCCGCTGTCTTGCAGGCGGGGTCCAGGGACGCAGGGCACAGACACACTGTCCCCCCGTCTCCACAGCAGTGCTGAGGACCCTCTGTGTGCACCACCCTGGAGGGGAGGGGCTCTGGGAGGGCCTTTGAGGGACCCGTCTGGGAAGAGGGAGCTCTTGAAGGGGTGGGACCCTGATGCTGATCCCAGGAGCCAGCTGGACGGGGAGGAGGACAGGGAGGGTGACAGGGAGGGGGGACGGGAGGGGGAGGGGGAGAGGGGTGGGGAGGGGGAGGGGGGGCTCTAACGTAGCCCCCCTTGCTCGATTTCCTGCTCTTCGTATTAGCTGTGAGCCAGCTCTGCCTGGGAGGGTGAGTGGGCACCCTTTGTATAACTGAGGTGAAATCCACGCAACATAAAACGAACCATTTTAAAGTCTACAAGGTGCAGCCACCACCTGAGTCAAAGCACCTCCTCCTGCCCGAAGAGAAACCCCCGGACAAGCCACGCCTTATCCCGCCCACTCCAGAGCCCCGAATCCACTTTCTGTCTCTATGGATTCACCTGCTCTGGACACTTGGTTGAGACTGAATTACACAGTGTGTGTGGCCTTTTGTGTCTGGCTGGGTCAGGAAGATCCCCTGGAGGAGGGACAGGCTACCCACTCCAGTATTCCTGGGCTTCCCTAGTGGCTCAGCTGGTAAGAGTCGGACACGACTGAGTGGCTTTCACTTCACTCCTTCACGCAGCACGGCCTTTCTAACTTCCTGAGTTGTAGCGAGTCTGTGCCCCACCCCACGGTAGTGGTGGCCCACTGTTAGCATTCACGCACAGATGTTTGGCTACTTCCGCCTTGCGGCTGCAGCGAACACGCTTGTACAGGTGCTTGTCTGAGTCCCTGTTTTCGGGTCCTTTGGGTTTGACCTAGGAGTGAAATAGCATCACGTGGTGATTCAAGGTTTCCATCTCTGGATCCATCAAGCAGTTCTCCTCAGCTGCTCCATGGACATTCCCACCAGCAGTGCCAGGGCCTCTGATCTCTCCCCTCCCAGCGTCCTGACTGCGGGGAGCAGCATCTCCAGGGCTCTGATCCCTGTTTCCCTGGAGCTGGGACTGTGAGCGCCTCCTCCTGGGCGCGATGACCAGGATCACCGCTCTGACGGATGAGGACACAGGGCTTGCCGTGGTGCTGAGCAAGGACCACCAACGTGGGGCTGGGCCATGGCGTCCCTCCCGGCCCTCAGGTCTAGTGTGAGAAGTATGAAAGCAAAAGTGTTAGTCACCCAGCCGTGTCTGATTCTTTGCGATCTCATGGACTGTAGCCCGCCAGACTCCTCAGTCCATGGAATTCTCCAGGCAAGAATACTGGAGTGGATAGCCATTCCCTTCTCCAGGAGATTTCCCAACCCAGGGATCGAACCCAGGTCTCCCACATTGCAGGCAGATTCTTCACCGTCTGAGACAGCAGGGAAGCCGCCAGATTCTTGGACGGGGTCCTGGTAGACAAGGACCTCCTCCAGCCATTCCTCACCCTGCCTGCCACCAGGGGGGCAGACACTGATGGAGCAGGGCAGATGGGCGTGAGCCAGCCCTGACTCCATCTGGCTTCCCCGCCCCTCCATTCTCAAGCACAGGGGGACTTCCCTGGCAGTCTGGTCCAGTGGTTCAAGACTTCACCTTCCAATGTAGGGGGTGTGAGTCCAATCCTTAGTCAGGAAGCTAAGACACCACATGCCTCCTGGCCCCAAATAACAAAGCATAAAACTTGCTTTGGTTTTAAATCCCACTGACCTGGAGGCGGTGGTACCCACCGGACCCAAGGGAGCTGCACATATTCGGGACTGGGAACACAGAGCTTCAGGTTGTAAGAAATTCAATGAAGACTTTAAAAATGGTCCACATCAAAAAAAAAAAAAAAAAGCATCCCAGGGCACCATAGGGCTTCCAGAACTTGAGAGGGAAGTGGGGTTCCCCTCACAGCAACCAGACCTACAAGGTAGGGGAACGGTCCTGGGGTAACCCTGTCCACGCCCTTGCCCCGGGGCAGGTCTGATCCAAGCCTGACCGAGGTGGGCATTTGACCTCTGGAACAGCAGACTGGGATCCCCCCATCCGACCTCGGTTCACATGTCTTTGCCCTCAGAGAATGTGGTTGCACAGGGGGCTGAGTGTGAGCTGTGTGGAGAGGGGGTGAAGGAGTGTGCGTACAAGTGTCTCTGGCGTGTGCATCCGTGCCCCACAGAGCTCTGTGTCCCAAGTGTGTGCGGCTCCCTGGGGTCCGGTGGGTCCCACCACCTCCCGGTCAATGGGATTTGCCCTAAGAACGGTGCACTGGGCGCTTTAGTGGTGCCTGCTTCCGGCTTTGCCTTGGGAAGTGTCCTAGCAAACCCGGAGAGGAGGCTATACGTGCTACTCCTCAGGCTCAGAAAGGTTGAGCAGCTCACCCGTGGTCACACAGCTGCCGTGAGTAAGTAGAATGGAGGGGAGGGTCCCAGGCCCCTTAGCTGGAGCCCGTGTGCTCCACCAGGTCCTTAACCACAGGCATGGGGCTCAGGGAAGCCCTGGGCATCCTCATCCCGTGCCCCGAGTGCTCACCGGGACCTGACTCCAGCCCCAGCTCTGCAGGCGTGACCCCAGTGGACACGTCCCACTGTCTGGATGGGCTTTCGGGAGCATGTGGAACCGAGGACTGTGTGGGCATCTGGGGGCTTATGGCCACTCCTCTGGGGATGGCCTCCGCACCCGCTGTGACACGCTCTCTCTCTCACACACACACGCACACACACGCTCCCATACATGCACACGCGTGTCTCCTTGACTCTGGAGTCTGCAGTTTCCATACTTCTCTCCCAGGTCTGGCCTTGGACTGCATTCCTGCGATGCCCCCCGAGACAACGGCTTCTTAGGCTCCTATCTCTTTTTGAATGCTGAGGGGGGGTTCTGCTGGTCAGGAGGGAATATTTTTATGGTAAAAAATGAGCTGTGCTGCATCAGTGCCAGGGGGGTGGGAGCCGTCACCGCAGGTCACCTAGGCAGACTGATGAAAATTCTGCTTATGAAGTCGCTGCTCCCCCATTAATTAGGGGGGAGGGGGGCCCGCGTGCCACTGAGCACCTCGCCCACGGCCAAAAGCTTGTCAACACTTCCCACGAAGAATGAAAATGTAAATACCTTTCAGATTATTCAATGTCACCAAGGTATGGAAAAAGGTCGGAATGCTGGGTGTCATTTATCTCGTTGCGGATTTGAAGAGCTTTTTTCTATTAAATTTCTTAAAATTAATGTTTTATGTTGCTCAGAGTAATTTGAACAATTATGGGCTTAAAGAATTGATCATTACAGCCCCTGGGATTCAGAGCTCCAGACTGAGTCCTTTGAAAATCCACTGATTTATCGTTTTGCTGCTCAACCAAGCAATCTCCTGGGATTTGGGTCCCCAACCCCCTCCTGCCCCAGGCGGGGGCCAGTCCCCAAGACACACCACCCGATCTGCCTTCGGAAGAGAAGCCAGTGGGTCCCCAGGTCTCCAGGAGACGGGGGAGGGGGAGGAAGGGGTGTCCCTGATTCCAGCGTTTTCACCCGCCCTGAGCAAATTTTATATTTGAAAGGAAAGAAGTCCTTTTACATACTGGTCGAAACTGTTTTTTATCATTCAGGTATTTACCTTTGATAATGTATGCAATCGTCGGATTCAAACATGAAAAGAATGTGATAACACGGTCAAGATGAATATTCCGCTTATGTTAAAATTTAAAGTTCTAAGTATTACGATACAGAGGTTACTGTTTTTCAAAAGTGAACAAGCCCCAGCCCCTCAGGAAAAAAATGCTCTGGTGTGTCCCGCCTCCCCGCCAGGGTGCCTCCCACCCCGAGCCCGCCTCCCACACCGGCTGGCGGCATTTTGGAGGGAGTCAGGGGCGGACGCGGCGCCGCCCCCAGCTCCAGCCTCCGGAAGGCAGCCGCACCCAGCCCCCCGGCCCCGCCCCCAGACCCTGCGCCCACCCGCTTCTCAGGGCCCTGGCTGCCAGGAGCGGGTTGGGCGGGAAAACCCCTCGTGGGCGCGTCCCTGGCCTCTGAGCTGGGCGCGCATCGCCTGCATCCGCAGGGAGACAGGGCGTCGGGAGCCCACATCCTGCGCTAACTCCCACACGCCTCTAGACGCCCCGCCCGGTTAACAGGGTCCATCGTGGGAAATAAGCCGTCGTGGTCTCCAGGTGACCCCCGCAGGGGCCCGTAAGATGGGCGTCCACTTTCCTCTGCGGACCCGCCCGAGGTCCTCCCGGCCTGAGATCGGCCCCGCTCGCCTCCTCACTGGGCCTCGGTTCGGGCTTTGCCCACCCCCCCAGTCCAGGGTCACGTCCCCATACTGAGCTGGGCCAGTACCTGGGAGCCCGCGTGTCTACCCGCGCGGGCCCGCGGGAAGGGGTTACCCGGGGGCAGGCGCTCCGCCCAACTGGGGAGACAGACCCGCGAGGTGTGCATACGCCCGGCTGACCGAGACCCACTCAGCTGAGCGCTCGCCCAGACAGGCCGGGCCGGACGCGGGGCGCGGCCCCGACGGGGTCCACTCTCCCCGGACCCCACCAGGTCTGGGGTCTGGGGCCCCGTTGCCGCCCGGCCGCGCCGCCAGCTGGGAGCCCTCGACCAAGCGGAGGCTCCCTCGGGCACACTTGGCACTTTATTAACCTGTCAGTGCCTGAAAGGTCCTAGGCGGCCTGGGGGAGGTCTCCAGGCTGGGGGTAGGGTTGGGGGGCGGGCCCCGCCGCGACTGGAGGATTTATACTCCCCTTGGGCTGCCGCAGGCGGCAGCGTCGGTCCCGCCTCCGCCAGGCCCCCTCCCCAAACGCTGAATCCCACCCAGACAGGCTGCCTTCCTTCCCCTCGAGGGCGCCCCTTGCAGGAGAGAGTCCAAAGTGGTCCCCTCGAGGACCGCGCCCCGCGTGCGGCTCGGCCACACTCCTGGGAGGCCGAGATCTCAGACCACCAACCCCTAGTCCAGCCTGGGACACCTTTCACTTCCAGCCACTAGGCCTCTGCTCACCGGCGGCTGACGCACCACCCACCCGCACTTCCGCTCAGCCAGGCTCTTCCCTGGGCACTCCCCTAGACTGAAGGGTGATGGGGACACTTCTCCCATTGATTCCCTGAGTTTCCTCCCGAGGGCCTCCCCCATTCCTTGCCATTCTTCCTGGCAGCTGCCAGCGACATTCTTGGGGGGAGGGGAGGCCATGCTCTGGGTTCAGGGCAACAGCACGTGCTGGTGAGGGAGCTGAGTCTACTGGGGTGGGCGGGACTTGGGGGGCGAGTGGCTTGACCAAAGCCCCTTGGGCTGCCTGGTGGTCGGGGAGGGTGGGGGACATCTGGGGAGCTCCCCTCCTCCTCGCCAGGTCACTTGCTCAGCTTCTCACAGCAAGTTAGCAGGTCGCTGGGACTGGAATCCGAGTTGCAGAGCCCCTGGTGACCGCGTTCCTGAATCTCCAGACTAGTTGACTCCTGCAGCCCCCTCCCCCTGCTGAAGCCTGCTCCAAGTGGTGAGCAGTTTTGCCTGGTCCTGTCACCTGGCCACCCCAGCGCCCACCTCTCCCAGGGACAGAGTGGGAAGGCCCAGCCCCTCCACCCATGGTTGGACCGTCTGTTCTCCTAAGTCTCCGTCCAGTGCTCAGAAGCCTGGCGGATCTCAGGACAAAGGGGCCCCCTATCCACACCAGGTGTTGTCCCTGGCAAGAAGCCAACAGCTACCCCAACGGGGCTTCCAGCTTTCAGAGATCCATCCTCATCCCCAACGCCCTCTCCTCCCCCAACCCTGAGCCTCACTGAACATACAGGCCTTCCAACGACTGTAACTGACGAATTTATTGAAGTCTGGGAGAGACCCGATGGTCAGGGAATAAATAAAAGACAGGGGAACGTCACAGCAACAACAGGTAGCTGGGGATGCAGGCTTGAGGAATAACTTGAATCCACACGCGGCCAGCGTCTGTGTCCGTGGTGGCCAGCAGCAGAAGCATCTGACAGGGGGGCAGCTGGGAGGAGCCCCCGCCCCACCCTTCCTTTGCCTGTGGGGCGTCCAATCCATGGGCAGTCGGAGCCCACAGGGAGAACGGGAGCTGGGGGATGTTTGGCAATGGAAATAGGTGGGCTGGGCTTGGCCTGAGCTCTGAGGGCAGCTGTGACAGGTCAGGGGGAGGGGGTGCAGGGATGAAAACCTAGTCTGGACTGGAGGAAGCTCCTTAAGGGTTCCAAGAGTCCGCCTCCACCCCCAGGGTAGTGGGGTCCAGAAGCATCGAAAGATCTAGACCCAATGGCCCCAGGGGAGGGGTGAGGAGGGTCCCGGGGAAGACAGGAATTGGTGGCAGGGAGGCCCCTAGAGGGAACAGGAAGTTTGCAGGTGTGGCCTCCCCGAAGCCGCCTCCTGCCTGGACAGACAGCCTGATCTCTGACTTAAAGAGAGGGTTGGCGGGGGGGGGGGGGGGGGGGGGGGGGGCTAGAGAATTCAGATATATAGAACCTGGGAAACGAAAGCACAATTAGTATTATTTTTAATTTTAGAAATTAAAGCATCTTCCAGCCTGAGGGCTGTGCTGGTCTGGGCAGAGGCCCCTGAGGGGAGCAAAGGCCTGGCCCCCCCAGGGTGACATTTCCTGTGGGGAAACAGCGGCAAGCAGTCGGTTAATTGGTCGATAAAGGGAAAAATCTGCTTACAAAACAAGGCTTGCCGAGAGGCCCCCAGTTTGAGCAGCAGCAGCCTCTCAGAACCGTACTGGGAGAGTCCCTCTGCCTGGGTGGGAGGGGCACTCCCAGAAATGAGCCCTCTGGAGTCTGCGTCCTGTTCCCCGAGGCACTGCGTCCTGCAGAAATCCGTGCTTCAGGCAGGAGAGCTGCTACCAAGACTCCTCACGCCCGAGGCTCGAGGGCACGGGGACTCAAGTCAGAATTGAGCGTGGTCCACCTCGTCCAACCAGGAGGCAGGGCTGGCAGGGAAGTCGGGGTAGCCCCCGCTGCTCCCGGTGGAAAGGTCGGAGCTGGGTCCGTTCCCTGCCAGCACTCTCATGGGTGGGGGCCCACCTGGGGCTCCCGTGGGCACGAGCCCCAAGCCGGCATCAGGATACACCAAGCTGGAGAGGAGGGGCTGGGGGCCAGAGAGGCTCTGCAGGGCGGCAGGCGAGGGGGGGACGCCGTAGGGGCTGCCGGGGCGCAGCTCTCTGTACTGCTCTGGGCCGGCCAGGCCTCCATGCTCCAGCGGGAAACTGCCCGGGGCCCCCGAGGGCCGGCCCAAGGCCGGGGCAGGCTCTCCCAGGCTGCCGTAGAGGCCACTGGCGGGGCCCATGTCGGCCATGGCTGGCTCGTCTGCAGTGGAAGCAGAGGGCGATGCTTAGTACCCACCTGCTGCCACCTCTGGTCCCCCTCAGTGCCCCCTTAAGGCGCGGTGTGCCACACCAGGATGGGTCAGCCCACATCTCTCACCCTTTCACCCCTGAGTTTGTTCAGCTCCATCCCACCTGATTCCTATGGAACTGTGTGCTGGGATCAGGGCCAAGAACTGTCCAGTCGGCACCCAGAGATCCAGTATGATCCCAAGGCTGCCCAATTTTGTAGACAAGTTAATTGAGGCTCAGAGAGGCTAGGTGAGTAGCCTAAGGTCACAGTGCCGCCAAACAATCTCCTAAACAAACCCTCTGAGGATGGACGTTAAGAGCTGGCTGGGGGCGGGGTGGGGGGGAACTCCTTGCTTTGGTAAAAGGAGATAATTGGGTTCCAGAGTTGAGGGTGGACCCTCCTCCAACTCTAAGCAGTTAGGACCTTTCATCACCCAAGACTGTGATGCTGCCTTCCTAAAAAATCACTGTTAAGTACCAAGTGCCCTGGGTGGGGGCAGGGGGCGGGGGGTGGGGGGATGGTCAGACTCTCCCTCCAGGACAAAGCCTGCCAAGGGACACGCGCAGGCCACAGGGTTTCGGTCCCCCTCCAGAAGAAGGGCAATGGTCCTGAGTGGCCAAACCACAGGGCTTGCGGATGGGCGCCAGGGTCTATAGAGACGGGATGGGGACATTGATTCCCAGGTTCCAGCAGTCAATCAGCCCAACGCTCTTCCCGACTCCGCCTGTACCGGTGAAGGAGACCTCCGCGTCGCTGTCCTGCCCCTCCTCCTGGACGCTGTCCTTGTCAGACTTAGAGCCGCCTCGGGCGCGCTTCATGTTTCGGAAATACTGGCCCCAGCGCTGCCGGCCCGCGTCCTTCTTGAGCCTCTTTTCCTTGGCCCGGCGATTCTGGAACCACACCTGGGGGCGGGGAGCGCGATAGGGGCCGATGAGTGGCCGCCGCTCTGGGACCCGGGATGGCCCTTGTTTGCCAGTGGCTCGCAGGGCGCGCGGGGGCGCCGGGGCGCTGACCTGCACGACGCGCATGTCTAGGCCGGTCTCGGAGGAGAGCTGCTCCCGCACGTGGCGCGCGGGCTTCGGCGAGGTGTTGTAGGCGCTCTTCAGAGTCTCCAGCTGCTTGGCTGTGATAGTCGTGCGCGGCCTCTTGGCCGTGGCCTCGGCCTCTGCACCGCGGGGGAGGCGTGAGGCTGGGCCTGCACGGCGCTCCCACCTCCCTCGGGGCGCGCGCACGTCGGGGCCAGAGGTGCCGCCGCCGCCGCTGCGACCGTCCGCCTCCCCGCCTCAGCGGGGATGCCAGAGGGTTTTGCGGGACGCGGGTGCCCGGAGCGATGGAGGAAACGCTCTAGGCGGTGCCACGGCCCAGCCAGGGGCGGCCCCAAGGCGGCCTTCTTTAGGGACCCAGCCGCCCTGGATCCCGGCGCAGGCGCCTCCAGCCTCGGCCCCCCACAGACAAGCGCTGCCGCCCCAACCCTCCCTCGCTCCTCTTTGTTCTAAGGGCGTGGGTAGGGTCGGATCTTCACGGTCAAGGATTTAGGGCGATCATTCAGACCCGCAGAGCTAATCCACGTAATTCAGGCCAATCTCCCTACTCCCGGGAGGGAGGCAGCTGCTAAGACCCCAGACCCGGCTTTCCCAGATTGGGTCTGCTAACTGTCCCCTCCATCTCGGGCTCCCGGACCTGGAGGCAGGGGCGCCGCCAACACCCCCGCCCAGAGAGAAGACGCTTAAGTTCTCGCGGCTTAGTGAGCGCTTCGCCGGGGACGCTGGAGGGAAGGATCCCTCCACACCCAACCCGGACGGGCCTTAGCCCCGCTTTGCAGGGGAGGAAAGGGGAGGGTGGGCCGTGCTCAGGCCGAGCCCCGTGACCGTCGCCCTCTCCCACTGACCTCGCTGCTTGGCTGTCTCGTAGTCTGCCTTGCACACGAGCCGGCTGTCCTCCATGAGATAGAACTCGTCGCCCGTGGCCAGCTGCCGCTTGCACACGACGCAGGCGAAGCAGTGCAGGTGGTACACGAAGTCCTGGGCGCGGCGCACCACCTGCGTGGGCGGGATGCCCAGCTGGCACGCAGCGCACTTGGTCCCGAAGCGCCTGCGGGACGCACAGGACGCGGCTCAGAGCGGCCGCCGCTCCTTCGCCCGGAGCGGGTCGGAAAACCGCGAAGGCGGTGCGAGGCAGGGCGGTTCCTGGAGGACGGCTTCCCCGGCCCTGCCCCTGGTCACAGAGACTACCCGCAGGGACTACCGAGAAGGGGATCCGGATGCTCTGAGGCACACAGCTGTCCTCTGTGCCCGGATGGGGGAGGTGAATTCGGAAGGGCAGGGCCCTGGCCACCGGGCCGACCTGCAAACCCATGAGTCCTCTGCCGGGTAGGAGCCCCATCCCCACCATTAAGCACGAATACAAGACCAACACGAAGAGGGAGCAGGTCCAATAGAGGTTTACGAACTTGGGGTTATCATTTTAACGACTGCTTCAACGATTCACAAAATTAATTACTTTAAAAGATTGTTAGTGGGCCAGCCCAGCCGCCAACAGAGAGGCCCCGGGGTGCCCTGTTTGGGGAACAGGAGGGGTGTGGAGACGGTGGGGGGGGGTTTCAGGGCTCCAGGCTTGGTTACGCAAAGGCCCCGGGGGCCCCCCTGGGTGCGCCACCCCTCCCTCCCAGGCAGCTGGCAGGCTCACTTGAAGAAGTCGTCCTTGCAGTACACACTCTCCCCGCGGCTGAAGCAGCGCTCGGCCAGCGGCGCGTGGCAGTCACTGCACTTGAGGCACTTGCTGTGCCAGTGGCGGTCCAGAGCCTTGAGGATGAAGCGGTCCAGGATGTGCTGGTCGCAGCCGGCACACAGCGGGATCTCTGCAGGCGGGGAGGAGCCGCCGCGCTCAGGGCCGCCGCACAGAGTCGAGGCCTCCCCATCGCCCCCCCTCCCAGGACCGGGCTGCCAGGAGGCCCCCTTCCCGGCACACCCTCGTCCCTGGCTGGCTTGGGTGGCCACCCAGCTCCCTGAGTTCAGGGAAAGTGTGGCTCGGAAGTCCGTGCCTGGCCCACAGCGGAAATCCAGGACAACTGAAGCTAGGCTTAGAAACATGCCCGGGGCAGATACCCTCAACTGCAAAACGTTTCCAGTGCACGAAGGACGAACTTTGAGCTCAAATGAAACCCTCGCCCCCGGGGGCTGTCTCAGAGGCTGGGCTGGAAACCAGGTCCTTACCATCACCAGAGGCCCGGCACACATGGGCCATGGGGCATCCACCACCCAATGGCCCTCTTTCCTCGCACAGTCAGGTGCCATGGTAGCCCGAGACTTGTGGCAGGTGTGGCTGCCCAGCCCCGTGGCCCTGTCTCCAGGCTACCAAAATGAATACTGATGCCCTGCCTGTCTTTGGGTGGCCCTGGGGGGTACTTGTGCATAGACTGGATGTATGGACGCTCTGTCCTCTTGCTCAAACATGGATGCCTGAGCACACACAGTAGGCATTTTGCCTTCCCCATAGAGACACTTGGGTTCTGCTCCCCTGGGACTGCAGGCCTCGGGGGGAACCAGGCTGGGAAAATGCAGGGCCTGCCTTTGAGAGCCACAGGTCCATGGGGGTGCTTTGCAGGGTGTTCAGGGCGTGAGGACAACCTGTTAATTTAGAAAAGGTCTCCCGAGGGCAGAGAGCCTCGAGCAGGAGCTGGAACCTACTCAAATATATCACCACCTCAGCACACTCACCTCGCTGACAGTGGACCCCCTCCAGCCCCAGGCCGGCCTGGCAGCCGGCGAAAGGGCCAGCGAGGGACCTTCCTTTGCTCCATGCTGAGAGAAACGGAATCAACCTCCCTCCTACAGCCCTGGGCACCACGAAGGACCGGGTCCCGCGTCGGGCAAAACCGCGGCCCTGGGTGCGGAGCCTGAGGATCTGCTGCCTGCCCTGGCCCTCCAACCCCGGTGGGCAATGGCAGGGCGGCGAGCGAGGACACCCGCCTTAGAGCTGGTCGCTGCACAGGCCCCCGCGGCGCGGATTCAGCACCGCGGCCCGGACAGCTCCTGGAGCGCGCTACCCGCGGAGCCCCGCGTCGAGCAAAATCCTCTCCCGCCGCGCCCCTCGCGCTCTCGCGAAGCCCTGGCGACCCGGGCCTTACGCTGCATGGCGACTCCAGCCTTGACGGGGTCTCCTACCCTCGGCGCTGGCGGGCCCAGCACAGCCTTGCGCTTGCCTGCCGGCCCGATCCCCTCCGGCTCTCTTGAGACGTTTCACGCAGAGCCCGCGCCCCTCCCTTCCTGTCTCTCCGCCCTCCCACCCCTTCCTCCCAGCTCCCGTGGCCACCCCTCCCAGGAACCGTCGGAAAATAAATAAATAAAGAAGTAGGAGACGGAGGAGACCCCCACAGCCTGGATGTAACCCCTTTCCCACCTGCTCCCACCCCGCCACTGCCCACCCTTCCAGGGCCAGCTCCATCCCATCTTGTGGGTCCCGCCTGCTTGGAAGCTCGTGGAGGACCATCCCAGTTCATGGGGAAGCCAAGGCGCTGGGGGTTTTCCTGCAAGAGGACCAGCCCTGCCAATGGAGCAGGTGCATGTGAGCGCAGACACCAGGACTCTAGCTAAGGGAGTTCAGCCACCGGGGTCCAGCTCCATGCTGGCCCTTGTGTCTGACTTCGCCCGGAAAGTGCGGCGCGTCTGGGTGCAGGCAGCCTTCACGGAGATTCTCCTACCCCATCGACACTGGGACACACGTTTGCTCTCTGCACACTCTCCCTAAAGGAAGAGTATTTTCCAAACCAGTCCTGGGACCCAGAGGGCCCCCAGCCTGGGCGGCACCAGCGCCGCGACGAAACGCCCGACGACACAGCTCCAGGGGCCCAGAGGCGAGCCCGCGGCTGGGATGCTCAGGTAGGGACGCGCCGTGCTGGGGCCCTCGCACCCATTCCCTCCCACGCACCCTGGCTCCCGCCGCCTCCGTGGCCGGGCTGGGAAGGGAGCGAGGGCCGCTGAGTCTCCACGGGGTCCGCCCTCCCGGGCGCAGCGGCTCGGCCGGGGCACCCACCTCGGCGCAGGTCTTCTCTCCGCGCCAGCAGCGCCAGCAGCAGGTCGCCGCCCGCCGACTCCCGGCCCGGGACCAGCTCCCCGCGCGCTTCCATGGGTCCCGCCGCCCGCCGCAGAGCCTCTCCGGTCCTGAACTTTCCGGGGGCTCGGCGAGACTACGGCCTCAATGGCCCGGGGCCGGCGTCTGCACGACTCCCGGCGCTGCTGGGCGCTGCGCCCGCGGGCCGCCCAGGGGCCCGGAGCCTCGGGCCGCGCGGAGGCGGAGCGGCGGGGGGGCGGGGCCGCGGGGCGGGGCGGGGCCGGGGTCGCGGAGACGCGCCGCTGGCGTCCGCGGACTCTGCGCGCCTTTGCCGGGAGAACTGCGGTGCGGGGAAACCGCCCCGAGTGCCCGGCCCAGGGATTAGGACGAGCAGGGGAGGAGCCGTGTCAGCGCTGCCCGAGAGCGCTTGACCAGGCCCCGAAGCTTCCTGCCCCGGCGCCGGCTCAGGGCTGAGGCCTGGGTTCCGGCGCGAAAGCCGGAGGGTAGCCTGCCGGTCAGGGAGGGAGCTGGATCCTACCGCCGCTGAGGCTCGGGGCCGAGAGGTTCCGAGCTGGGAGGCTTGGTCACAGTGCCTGGTGGCACGTGCGAGACCCAAGACCCAGAGAGGGTGAGTGTGGCGCCCACTGGCTCACAGGGAAGCCGCCAGGAGCGGACCCGACCTCAGACCTTCCTGCTCTGAGCAGCTTCTGGGACCCATCCTGGGCACTGCAGCCCAGGAGTGGGAGCGGGGAAGCAAGGGGAGTCTCCGGAGGGAACCCAGTGTCCTCGGCTCGGACTCCACGATGCAGCCAAGACTCCAGGTCAGGAGGGACGGAGCTGGGAATGCCGGGATCCACTCTTTTCCTTCCACACCCTCTAGCACGGGAGGAAGCCCTGGCTCCCGTTTCCCCATATTCTGCCCTCCTCCCCCAGTCCAAATAGGTGAGCTTGCAGGAACCCACGACCCTAGCACGTAAAGACACACCTACCCCGGAGGGTGCCCATCACAGTCCAGGCCAACCCCCTGCGTCACCCACAGTCAGCCCACAGCACTGTGGGTCCTGGCAGTTCAGAGCATGGCAGGAGCAGGGGGGCCTCCAGAAAGTGTTGGGGGACTAGGGGTTGGTACCATCCTCCAGGAGGTTCCACCTGGGAGCCCTCAGTGATGCCCCATAGTCACCCTGCCTCTGCTTGGCCTCCGGTGGCCTGGTCTGTACACTTAACTTGCAGGCCAGTGTGGAAGGACCTGGGTAGGAGAAACACAGTCCCCTCTGAGCTCTGAGCAGACCCCACATCTCAGTTTGAGCAAAAGCCCCATGCAGGCAAAGTTAGGGTGCCCCTTCACTTTGTGCTCCGTTTGTTCCCCAGGACAAGACAAGGGCGTCCAGGCCAGGGAGCTGAGCGGGTGTTGGGTGCATAGGGGTGTCGGCCGTTGAGTGTCAGCTGCTGTGGAAGCCTGCCTGAGAGGGGCCATGTGTGGTCTGACTGGGGAAGGGGCGGGTGGGCCTATGCACTGGGCATCTGGCCGACTGGCCAACAATGCCTTCATTATTTCCCAACGTCCTTGTGACCGAATGGCCCTTGGGGAGTGCAGTTCGGGCAGGAGACCCGACCCAGGGCTCTCGGCACTGTGCAGCTGGGCTGGCTAGGAGGGGCAGGACTGGGCTGTGTGGGAGCTGAGAAGCGTGGGGTCTCCGGATTTTCTTGGCAGCCCTTTCTCTGCCCCATCACCTCACCACCAGACATGCCTGCGAGGTCCCTTCTGTCCTCCAGGCGCTCTGTGAAAAGCTGCGGGCCCTTCAGCGTGGGTCCAGGCTTCCCAGGCCATCACAGGGGGGCTCCAGGCCTTCCACTCACTCAGGGGTCAGCCAGCTTCGCCCAGGTTCCCATCTCAGGACCCACCAGAGGCCTCCCCAGACTCTTTCCGCCCTGCCCTTAGTGTGCTGCACGCCTTCCTTGCCTCGCCCCTCTGCTCGCCTCTGCCCATCCGTGCTGCTTCCCGTCTGGGTCTTCCTGCCCAGTCTGGAGACTGCAGGAGGCCATGCGGGGCTCTTACCCCTGGTCCGGCCGAAGGTGCAGAGGCCGGTGGTTGCGGGGGCCGGGGGCCGATCTCGGTCGCCCTCGAGATCCGTTTCCAGGAGCATCGAGGCCTCGGGGCCAGACCGGACCCATGCGGCCCGCGCAGCGCTCTTTCCTCTTCCTCTGCGAGCCCCGGGAAGGCTGGGCCCTCCCCGTGTCCCGTTGCGCGGAGCTTGGTCAGACAAGTAAGCCGCTGGGCCGGGCGCTGTCCGCGGTGCTGAAGGAGGCGCGGCCGCCCACCTCCCCCGACTGCGCCTGCAGCCCTCGGCTTCTCCTATCCGCGCTCCCCCACATCCCGTCGCCTGCCGCCCCACCTTCCCAGGTCCCCGGGCCCTCCGCCCGCCCCACCCCCCACCCGTCCCTGGGGAGCAGCCTTGGGCAGCTCCGCCCTGAGCTCCAGTCCTGCCCTGAGGCCGAGGATTCGCCCCAAGCGGGTGCTCCACCTTACAGTTCCTGCTCTTTCCCGCTTGCGGCCTCCGGGAAGCATCGTCCAGGCCGCCGGCCCTCAGAGCTCCATCGGCCTCCAGTCCAGGCTCCTGCTGAGGCTCTGGTCCCAGGTACTGCCCTGTTCAACGGTTGCTTCTGGCCTGAGGAACTTTCTGTACTCACGACCTCCCCAGCATGCAATGCCCCTAGGTCTCAGGCCGCAGCCACCTCCCACCCCACCCCCCGCCCCGGAGCAGCCTGAGGAAGGGCGCCCCCAATAGAAACTACTCAGAAGGACCCAAGGGCAGAGAGCGCCAAGACACCCCAGTGACAAGGGTTACCAGATGGCACACTTACATTGGCACCAGCACCACACACACCCGGGCTGGGGTGCAGCCGACACACATCCACTGGTCACTCAGTGCCCTGTCCGATTGGCACACCAGGGGGCTGCCCATACCCTCGGGGCGGGGTGGATGGGTGGAGGCGCTGTCCGCGGTGCTGAAGGAGGCGCGGCCGCCCACCTTCCCCGACTGAGCCTGCTGCCCAACTGGAAAGGTGAATTCACAGACACTTTACTCCCCCAAGCTACACTGACCACTGGAGACCTCTCCACCACAAAACAAGGTATGGGGAGGCGGTAGAAAGAATCAAAATAGTTCAGCATCGGGGGCAGTAAGCAGGTGCAGGGGCAAAGCTGAGGGGAGGGGGCAACCGTGCTGCTGGGCACTCTGGTCTGGGGGTCCTCAGGTTCCCTGAAACTGGCGCCCGCGGTACCTGTGAGCAGTATTCCCAGGCATCTCAGTTGCCATCCCCTCCTTCTTCCCCTTCGCGAGAGGGGGGCTGTGGTCCCGCACTCCCTCGGTCCAGCTTGGCCCTGAGAAGATCAACTAACTATTGGGGACTTCCTGTCTTTCACCTTCTGCCTGTCCCGGGGCTGTCTTCCAAAGAGTCTCTGATTCAATACTGGACATTGTGAAATTTCAGAGGTCCAGTCCATACACCCTTGCCAGACACGCCATCACTGGTAGAGCAAGTTTTACTTCAAAACAATTACAATTTTTTCAAATATCGGATTTATTTTTAAAATGTGCACATTAGAGTTTACTTAAATACAAAATGTTTATTTTTCTTGCAGGTAAGAAATTTCAGTGACATTTCCATGTCAATTAGCTTCTTTTTCATCAAAATCCTTCCATTAAAAATAAATATACATTTAAATTACTGAACTGTCATATTTATTAGTCTCAATACTTACAACTTTAGAAAATGGAACTTAACCCTTGCCTTAAGGGAGCGTCCAGCTCTGAGCAGCAACGGGACACAGTGCCGCGGCCACCCTGGCCTGCCGCCCCTCAGCCTGCAATATTGTCAGAACCCTGAACGCCAATGTCGCCCTTCACTGGGTTCTGTCAAGTACACAAGACCGTCCACTCACAGCATCATCCCAGTTCCCGCTGCTGAAAAAACGTACTTAGGGGAGAAAACGGCATTTGGCGCAAACCAAAGGCAGTTTAATTAATGGTTCTGAGTATATTCCTTTGGGCTGTGTGTACACTGGCCCAGTTTTCAAGTTGAAAAGAAACAACAGGTGTCTTCAGTAACCCAGGCACGCAGCTCAGCCATGAAGACAAGCCCGTGGCTTTTAAAACACAAAGGCTTCCAGGGATTAAAAAGTGTCAAACAGAAGAAAGCTCTCGGCAGAGAAGTGGAGCGTTCCCTGCCCAGAGGCCTCCAGGTCACACCTCCCACTGAAGGGGACCACAAAGCTGAAGGCAGTTGCCTGAGGAGTCAGCCACCCCTCCTCCCCAGACTGTCGGGCGGCCGGGGTGCTCACTGAACACAGTGACCGGCGCGCGGGACAGGCATGGTGGGGGACACCGCGACACCCACCGAAGTCACACACTCACACTCACAGCAGACGCTCCCTGCTGTGGTTGTTCCTGTTTCGTTTACATTTCAGAGGCAAATTTACTGCTGAGCTTTTTGGGTTTTACAAATAATGTGTTAAAACCATTCAATATTAGACAATTAAATCATCAAAGCCTGGGAGCCTGTGGTGAAACAGCTCCAGGAAAATGAAGCTTGGCCAAGACCACAGCCTGCCCCGCTGCGGGCCACCATCTCCCTCCCACTGAGCGCAGGGCTCTCCCAGGGACTTGTATGTGCTGGGGGATGACCACACAGGATGAGGGTGCCTCTGGAGACCCCACAGAGCACCCTCTGCCACGGGGGGGCTTAGCGCTCCAGGTCTGTGCGGTGGACAGACTAGGACCCCCTTACAGCCTCATGTCACCAGGCTGAGGAACAAAGACAGCGCCTCTGAAGGGCCCGCCTCCCCTCCACACCCCCGACACTCGGAGCTTCCCTTCCCTGGTCCTGAGCTGCCTCGGAGCCCCAGAGACCACCAGCAGCTGAGAGGCGCAAACGTAGGGAATCGCTGAGAGCCCGGCTTCACGGAGCCGCAGAGGGCGGCAGGCGGCAGGCCCCGGCGGCAGGGGGAAGGGTGTGGGTTTTTCTCCCGACTCCCAGAGCGAGGCCCTGCAGTCAAGGAGCTTGAGGTGAGAGCGGGCCGAAAGTCCTGTTCCTGGGGCTTGGCCACCCACTTCTGTTTTGAGACCCAGAATAATGAAAACAGAGTCTTTTTGCTCTAGGATCTGTAGGGGACACATCTGGGCCACGCAGGTGGGGAGTGGAAGGACCCCTTGAGGGGCCGCCAGGTCCAGAGTGTGGACGACGTCCCTGATCTGAAGAGCAAAGTGGCAGCTCCGCTGGAGGCAGCTCTGCAGTCTAGCCATGTCCTACACGGACGGATGGTGGTGCTTGACTTTCCACCGCTTGGAGCGCACGCGGAAGAAGAAGTACATGACCATGAGGAAGAGGGATGAGGCCACATAGAGCACCACGCAGAGGCTCATGTCCAGGCTGGAGAAGCCCATCCCCAGGAAGGCTGCAGCCGCCTCGGCGCCCCGGCGGCCCTCGCCCCCGGCCCGGCTCCCGAGCGGCAGGTCCAGGCCCGACTGCGACCTCTCGGACAGGCGAGGCCGGGGGGGCAGCAGGCTGGGCGGACGCAGGCTCTCGGCTCCGTGGTCTGCGGGGGGCTGCTCTGGGGGAGCCTGGCTGCCCTCATGCTTCTCGCCCGGGGCCGGGGCGCCTTCGCTGGGGTCCCCCAGGTCCGCGGAGTACGTGTCCACGAGGTTGTCCCTGCCGTAGTGCCGCTTCAGGAAGAGCAGCACCTGGTCCTCGTTCCAGGTCCCCAGGCCCTTGATTTCCTCGTGGCAGGCTGGGCAGAGGTCTGGGCTGGGCCACGGCACCTTTGGGAACTTGGGGTCCTCACTTGGATGCCCTGGAGGAGGAGGAGGCGGGCCGAGGTGAAGAGACCTTCCAGCCGCCTGCCCCGCACCCCGGAGGCCGCCCCGCCGCCCACCACCCTGTCCCTCCCACCCTGCCCTGCACAGCCGCCGGCTTCCCTGAACCACTCACCGCACAGGAAGTGTCCCCACGTGGGCACCTTCACTCCCCTGGCTAGACCCTGTCCCAAACACCAGAAGTGGCTGGGCGAGTCCCTGGCTCAGCGCCCTTGACCTTGGCCCGTGCCAAGGTGCGGCCCTCCCTTCCCGAAGGTACCCTCTGGGTACAAAGACCTCCAAGAGGACCCTCTCCTACACCTTCCCTCCGGCTCCCTCGCTCCCTCGTTCCGCACACGCGTGGGCAGAGCGCGGCCGGGGCCGTCAGCCATTGTTTGGGGGCGAGACCTGGAAGCAGAGCCGGGCAGCCCCGGCACGCACAGCTGCACTTCTGAGGGGCCGGTTCCCTTCCACTCGCAATGCAGCGACGGCCGCGGACCCCGGGGCTCCCACAGGCCCGGGGGACAGCAAGTGTGGCCCCAGGGGCTCCTAGGACTCCCTGACCTGACCGGGCATGCCTTGCCACCCTGAAGTCCTGCTGGAAGCACACGTCAAGGAGCCACTTCGTTAGAGGGGCGCTCGGGGCAGGCTGCGCTGGGCAGGGGCCACAGGGCATGTGGCCTCATGGCCCTGGCGCTCCCCTTTGGGGTCTGGAAACACACAGCCTGAGATGGAGAGGAGCTGCTAGGGTGCGTCCCACAGAACCATACAGACCTCAACCCAGAGGCGGGACGGAGGGGCCAGGGGACACACGGAGGCACAGGAGCGGCCCCATCTCAGGCCCCCTTCCTGCAGCATTGCACATGGCACACGGTGCCCGCTCAGGGCAGCCTGGCTGGGGTCTCGCCGGCTGCTCCAGGGCTGAGGGCTGCCACGACGGGGTCACCACGAGGCCCCTGTGAGGGCGGGGCCGGGGGTGGGCAGCAGCTGGGGCAGGAGGGCCCTGACGCCCTGGACATGGAGCCGTCAGAACCAGGGCTGCGGCGGACGGGCCTCCACCTGCAGCCGCGGGCAAGGCATGACTCCCATGTGACTGGACCCGCAGCTCTCAGCACAACGTCCAGAAAAACCAATTTTCTTTAGTGCTTTAGTTGTAATATGTTTTTATAATACAGTGGATTAAATAAAAACCAACAGTTTGATGGCATTTTCTATTCATCTCTATTAAGACTTATTTCTCAGTGGATTATGTTTAAGCCTAATTTTAATCTGCCAGTGATTTAGAACAGTTTGAGTTACTTAACTCTGAGAAAATACATGCGCCCCAGTTTTTCTTCAAACAAAACCACTCTGAGGGGTCTGGTCTAAGATCTGAGGGCAGGTTTTAGTGGCACTAGAATCCCTTGTTGATAGTGAGCTGTGTTCCAAGTCTTCCACCGAACCGTTGTGCTTACTCGGGGGCCTAGCGGGCTCCCCCGGGCAAGGGCACGTCCACAGCCACACAGCTGGGAGCCCTGAAGCGCGAGAGCGTCTGGGACGCCGGGATAGGAGCTGGGGATGGCTGTGGCCTGCCAGCCACCGGCAAGGTCACTAGGAAACTGGTCCACACAGACGGCCCAGCCATGGGCCCCATGGGTAGGCAGCCCTGCGCGCAGGGTGGCGCTCAGGCACGCCCCCGCCGCCCACTCAGGCCCCACGCAGGCTCGGCCACCCAGTGGCTTGTGCTCACCTGCCAAGCGGCTGTTGACCAGGTTATGCTTCTTCCAAAGCCAGAGAATCGCTTGGTCCGGGGTTTTCACGGAATCTATTGATTCTTTAGCCATTTCCTCAAAATGCTCGCCACATTCCTTGCACCCGAAGAAGACGTGGACGTACCTCCTGACAGTCTGCAGCACAGCCTGCGGGTCATCTTCGAGACCTGTGGAGGGACCAAGGCACCTGACGGTGGCCACCAGCACTGCAGGGTCTGTGGGGCCGTCGGAGAAGCCAGGACGAGTGAGTGCCTGATGCGGGCCATGGGCCAGCCCCCAGGGAGAAATCAGCTCCTTCCCAGGTGCCCATGGCCACCAGATGCTGGCTGCTCACCCCCTTGACACTGCACCAAACGTGTGCACACCTTGGGCAGGCGGCTGCCTGTGTCCAGCTGCTGGACCTGCTCCAAGGCCCACGCTGGTCCCCAGGGAACGAGCCAGAGGCCTGGAGCGGCTAGGTCCACCAAGACCCCCAGCCCCAAGACCAGCCCAGAGGCCAGCGTCTACGTCCCATGTGCCATCTCTCCTGCCCTATAAGCAGCACCAAAGGCTGGGCCGGGCCGTGGTGGCTACTCATTCGAAATCTCCGTTTGTTTTGCTTTGAAATCCTTGCTACAAGCAAGCGTGGATATGGCCTCAGGAAGTGCCTCCAGGCGTGACTCCAGCCCCGGTCTTTGTGGCCAGTCTTTCCTGGATGGGTCAGCAGCGGTGGGGCTCCAGGCGGCAGGCCTCCAGGCAGCGGGCCGGTGTAGACCTGCCCTCTTTCAGACAGCCTGAGCCTCTCGGTGTGAGGAAACCCTCTTATCTACCTGCCACACAGACGGTGTCCACCAGTGTGCCAACAGACCCTAATGGGACACGGTGCCCGTGTAAAGGCCCTGGGGATGGGGGACACCCGATCTGAAGAAAGCAACCCCCCAACATCAGGATGCCGCAGGCACTGAGATGAATGGACGAGCCCTGAGGAGCCCCCGGGGGGCAGCCACAGGGAGGGACCAGAGTCCTGTCCAGACAGCTAATGCAGGGGATTGAGTGTGCGCACAAGAGGCCCGTGAGATTAGACAGATTAGAGGCCAGCATTAGAAGAAAGGCAGCAAAATAGCCGGGGGGGCAGTGGTGGGGGAAGACGCGGCCACGGAGACTGAATCCGTCTTAACAGCAGGCCTTCAGGAGCCCTCTCTCCCCACGGCCGGCAGGGGCTGGGGAGCCAGCCTGCTGGGAGAGGCCTCAGGGGCATCGGCGTGGCGGGTCCTGCACATCCCTCAGAGAAGGTCCCAAGCAGCACGTGGCCACCGCCTGGCGCCATGTTCCCATGGGCAGCGGGGGCGCCCTGCGCAAGGCTACCCGCGTGGGCTAAGGACTCGCTGTGGCCGGGCTGCGCTCCCAGCCACGGGCCCTGGGCCGACATCTGCCGCGCCTGGCGGGTAATCCTCCCCGCTTCGTCCCCGCCGAACCTCTGCACACTCGGGCCGCCCTAATCTTTAAAGTGGACAAGAACCATAAACCCTACCTGGGGCGGATTAGAGGCGCGGCAGGCTTTTTAGTCGATGGGGTTTAAGCGTGCAATAAGGAGAGGAAAAACCTTCCAAGACATAATCCGGGTCTCAGTCTGACCCAATTCTTTCAGCGTGAGACAGACTCCTCGGATACCGCTTCCATTTACACCGACCGAGGGGACGGACGCCCGAGGTCTCGGGCTGTGCGCCTGCGCCCTGGCCACCCGTAGGCCATGGGTGTTGGCCCCGCGGTGTCTGCAGAGCGTCCTGGCTGCTGGCCTCCCTCTTGGTCACCACCTCCGTGTCCTCTGCGGAGCGTTCCCTGTTAGCACGAGGTCCGGGCAGTGGAGGCTCCAGGGCCCCGGCCGGGGCCCGCCTGCAGTACTAAGCCTCTGAGCTCACCTGCTGTTTGGAGCCCCAGCTTCCCCCTGAACGCACCCAACACGTTCTTCTGTGTGATTCTCAAGAGAAGCCGTGGTTTAAAGCACCTCCCCACCACCAGCCCCGGGGAGTAGACATCCAACACCCCCTGGGCCAGGAGGGGCAGGGATGCCTTAAGAGCCCGTGGGCCCCCTTGCTGTGCCCTGACAGGTGGGCCGTGTTCCCCCATCCCCCCAGCCTGGGCAGGAGGAGACGTGTCTGAGCCACAGGCTGTGGCAGAAGTGACACCCAGGCCCAGAAGCCCCTCCTCAGCCCCCGGGGGAGCTGCACTGCCTGAGGGCCCAGCTTCCGAGCCTAGAGCACTCAGCTCCCACCCGCTCAGCGAGCCCACAGGTGAGCCTGTCCCAAGAGCTGAGCCCCAGAACCTGGAGCGAAAACCTTGTGCTGGTCTCAAGCCATAGCATTTGGGGTCTGTCTGTTACACAGCAAAAGGTAACTCTAAAATAATTTTACAATTTTACTGGAAAGAATATCGAACCGTGTGGGTCCAAAGACTCCACTCTGACTCAATACAGATGTCAGTGAACCTACTGATTAAAGAACAAAACCACAAGATAAGCAGATATCCCCAAGGCTGCCAGGGCCCTAGGTCAACTGTGGCACACACACTACACGGTCCAGAGAGGATCCAAATATCCAGCAGGGTTTTAGCGATCTGAAGGACACAGCGTGGCCCCACTTCCTGCCGCCCTGTGCATCACCCCCGCCCCTTGTGGGCCTGGGAGTTTCCTTCTAATGAACCAACATGGCAGAAGTGATGGACAGGCCAATAAGGGCTTCTGGACAGCCACTGCCCATGGGCAGGCTGCATGGCGAGGGACAGCTACCACCCACACAGGGCACGAGCGTGGGGAGGGCATCCAGCCCTCCATCGTCCCCGCCAGGCCTGGCTGGTACTCTGCCCTCAGGCTCGGGGGGACTGAGGCCGAAGACCCTGGCCAGGGAGCGCCTGCCCAGAGACGCTGTGGCGCACGGAGTGTGCACTGCTTCAGGCGACTGGTTATAAATAAGACACCACGTACCTCCCCAAACGGGTCTCACACTCCTTAAGGTGAAAAAAAAAAAGAGGTGCCGACACCGAGAGGCATTCCTGGCCAGTGCCCTCCCAGCCCTGAGATGCACGGCCCGTGGGTCAGCCAGGCCCTGGCCTCCAGGGCAGAGGGATGGGCCACATGTGGGTTCTTCCCGAGTTGGGGCAGGGGCTGAGCAGGGCTCCTGAAAAGACACACGCCTCCACCCTCCTCGGCACAGACCCGGGCACCCAAAGGCCCGTCGCCCTCTGCAGGCAGCACGGCGCTCATGCAGGTGGCCCGGGGCAGGGGGGCTGCTCACCTGTGCCATCCAGGGCCTTCGGGTGGGTCCCGGCTCCAACAGTCAGAGTGTGGAACAGTTTCCAGAGAGAACATGAGTAGCCCCTCAGCTCCGGTCGGCTTCCTTGACATCCAACCCACTTTATGTGATTAGTGAGAAATATCCCAGAAATCTGGGCGGAGAGGGGTATGGAGAGAAGGAGGGAAGGACAGATACTGAATTGTTAAAATTAACAATAGCTGGTGACCTTCCTGTCTCAACTGCGTGGTTTCACAGGGAGTATCTGTTTGAAAACTTTATCAACTACGAATACGGTTAAATCTAGGAACAAACGAGAGAAAAAGTCTCTATTTTACTAACAGAGTTCTCAGAACACGGAGCTGTGGCCCATCCTTTGGGAGAAGGGAAGTGTCCACCTGGGCCGTGATGAACCAGCACGAGGAAGCATGCAGGACACCCGCCACTGCTTCGGGTTAGAATTAGTTGTAATGACATTTACAGAGGACTGATTAGAATAATAAAGGAATTCAATCGTCAGACAATTCTCAGCCAGGACAAACAGGATCTTCACTTCACGGGCAGAGAGCTGATGGGCCTGAGCCTGTAACAGCCCAGAAGTGCGGGCTGCAAACGGCCCCTCAGGCGACACACAGGGCCCCAGGCCCTGCTCTCAGCCACCTTCTGGTCACTCAGCCTGGGGCCCGTGGAGGGGAGGCCAGGCCAGACACTGGCACCTGTCAGGCAGCCAGACCAGACCCCAGGGAGCCCACACCCTGGGCCTGTGGCTGCAGAGGCCAGGCAGCTCAACCAGGGCGTCCATGCTGGACATGTTGTCTTTATTTACTCCTTTTTCAGATGTGAGATCTAGGTGAGTTTACCAAAAATTAAAAAAGAAACCCTAGTGCTACCTCCCTGCGGAAACCCCTCATTGTCTCAGCCAGCTGACCCAGACCCTGTCCTAGGGAGCGACGGGAGGTCGTCATGGAAACCAGGACGGCAGACCAGGGACGGGGGCGGCGAGGGGCCCCCTGGCAGACCTCCCTCTGCAAAGGGGCTGCCTCACCCGCATCTTGTTGTTGACCAGGTCAAGCACGGCATCGTAGGGGATCCTGTCCAGTGGAAGGCTGGCCAGCCACTCCTGCAGCATCTCCAGCAGCTTCTTGACCGGCGGTCGTCCAGGGAACAACTGGGCAGGAAGGACCACGCTCAGGGACTGTTCAGGGAGCACCCCCCACGGCAAGCATGGCCTCCCGGGGGCCGAGACCAGGCCTGCCCTGACCCGACCCATCCGGCTGCCCGAGAACCGGGTGGGAGGTCTCTCCAGAACACAGACGAGGCGGCCTGGGGGGCTGCACCTTCCCTTTCCTCCAGCCCACTGCTGCCCTCACGCCCGACAACAGGCCCACGGCCACCCAGGGGCCTCATTCGTCACACTGCCAAGGGCTCCGGGGGCCTCTCCGAAGTCACTGTCCACTCGCTCAGTCCGCGTGCCTCAGTGTAACTTACACCCATCCACTGCTCTCCTCACTCCCCGCCACCACCAGCCATCCCCCCGCCCCCCACTGGCTCTGCCCGCAGACTGAAGAGGTGTGTACACTCGAGGCTCCCGTGCAAACAAGTGCCACCCGCTGCTCAGCTGCACATGGACACTCAGGCCGTGCTGGCGGCACCACGGCACCAGGGAAGCCTCGAGCAAGGAGCCCACGGCTGTCCTGTGAGGACCTTCGCTTAGATGCTGCCAATTACACGTGCAAAGTAAGGGCTGACGCCACCCGAACGACAGTGCTGAGACCAAACGGCCGAGCCAACACGACACGTCTTCCAGTCCGCGAAGTCTGGGTTTCCCTCCATCAGTTATAGAGCATCACTATCAACTGACCAGCACTTCAAGTTTAAGTGAACTTCAGGAAAGTTGTTAAGAATAAGCTGTGCTGATCTTATAGGCCGTGCGTGCCCTCCAGCCTGACACCAGAAAAGACGAGGCCAAAGAACTCATGTGCAGAGTGAGACCCCATCTTGATGCGCTAACCGCTGGGCAGCCAGGGGCATTTTCTCAAAGGAACGAGAATGGTGCGAGAGCTCTGACCTCTGAGGTCATGGTCGGGGGAGCACCATCTCGGCAGTTTCCATTTATTCACTTGCGACACACCATGCAGCTTTCTATTCCCTTAAGCATTAGTTCTAGCTCTCTGATTTTCTAAACGATCTGACTAAGTAAACTCTGACCAGCCAAAGTATTGATGATGAGCTACTGTGTCAGCGGCGTTTCCCAGGTGGCGCTACTGGTCAAGAGCCCAACTGCCGATGCAGGCGGCGTAAGAGACTCAGGTTTGATCCCTGGGTGGGGAAGATCCCCTGGAGGAGGAAATGGTGACCCGCTCCAGTATCTTGCCTGGAGAACCCCATGGGCAGAGGGGCCTGGTGGGCTGCGGTCCAGGGGGTCCCAGAGCCGGACGCGGCTCAGTGCACGGCCATGCACGTATCAGGGCTGCACACTTGGCAGCAGGAATCATTTCAAAGTCAGTCTCCTGGCAATAATAACCAGAAACTCAGATCCTGTCAGACCACGTCAGAGGCTAGAGAGAGTGGCCTCTGGAAGCAGATTCCTCCCGAGGCAGCGCAGGATCAAAGGCGACCAACAGGTGGGCACAGCCCAAGGGCCTGGGCTCTCTCTCAGGTCGGAGAGCAGAGGGCCACAGCAGGGCTGCCGGGCCAGCGCGACAGGGTGCAGATCCACCCCAGGGGGCAGGGACCCCCGACTGCCTGAAACTCTGCCCACAGACCGCGGGCCCGGACTCTTAGCTCGGGAGCTGAGTTCTCAGCAGGAAATGGATGCTGCCCGACAGCTCCTCACCTCCAGACCTGAGCAAGCACAAAGCCACCCCTTGCCCCACCTACTACTAATGGTGGGCAGGCCAACCTGGCCCACGCCCAGGGCCCACCCAACGCACCGGCCACAGGCGTCTCCTCCCTGTAAGCCCGCCACCCTCCATCTCCACCGACCCCCAGATACACAGGCCTCCCGCCCACGCCCTGCTCCCCACATGCTCCCTTCTCATCCTGCTGTCTGCCACCCACTCACAACTGGCCTGGCTTGTGCCCCCTTTAGACGGCACCGAGCCCCGCTCCTGCACAATTCCCCCCTCTCTGCTCCACACGCCCCCACCCGGCGCTGTCTCCAGCACCCCACACGGGGACTCCACCTGAGCAGGGATTTCTGTCCCTGCCACGTACGTCCCCAGGCAGGCCTGGCTCCCCGCGGCCAGGGGGCCCCCGCCCCAGGTCAGATGCCCATGCACCTTGGCCAGGACAGTGACGAAGTCCTTGAGAGTCTTCAGCTCGGCGCCGGCCAAGGACCTGTGTGCAGCAAGCTCCACTCTCAGGAGGTGGTGCAGCCCCGACTCCAGGTCAGCCGTGTACAGCTTTGACCTGGGAGCGAACACCACCAGGTCAGGGGAACCCACCTCTCTCTCTAGAAACCCCCTGTTCCTGAGCCTGACCCCACCCAGAGGAATGCCCCCAGGACACCCCACCAGCAGACAACGGGGAGAATCCCCAAGAGGCCAGCAGGTGGGTAGTGGGCTTCTGAATGAGCCACCCAGAGGAGCCCTGGGCCCGGACCCCCACCCACGGCCGCTCCCGCGGCTTCCTAGGGAAGAACACTCACCTGTCAAAGTCCCTCCAGACCACGGCTTCTGAGCTCTCCTCTCTGCTGGGTCTCCCAGGCAGGGAACTTGGTTTCTTCCTCACTCCCGGCAGTGACCTCAGGTAAGAGGAGAAAAAGGACCGGAGAGGCTTCCCACTACAAGAAGGGGTCAGGTGTGGGTTCAAGCAGGCTCCAGGGTCTGGCCCATTGGGAGGCGTCTCAGCAAGAGGGTCAGAGCAGCCCCCCACCCCCCAAGTGAAGTGGTCTGCTCAGACCAGTCAGTCTCTGAGCATTTACTGCAGGTATTTGAGGCAGGGGGGCGGGCAGAATGGTGACAAAGCCTGGGCCTCGAGGAGCTGGCCCCCAACCTGAGAACATAAGACAAATCCAGAAACAGCATGGCCTACAGGTGTAAAAAGCACTAGGATTCATTTCTGTTTGGCGGGGAGGTTAGGATGGCCCGGAGAGTTGGTGTGAGCACCCGCCGGGGTCAATTCTGTCCAAACTTGTGGTTTTTGACCTCACACCCTCTGCCTGCAGGCTGCCAGCTCCACTCGGGGCATCTGGGGTCCGGCAGTGAGGGGCTCCCAAGTACTGTGGTGCAGGCCCTCTGCTGTGGGTGGGGACAGGGGTGGGGTCACTGGAGGACTCCACCCTCCCGAGGTGGCTCAGGGGTCACCTAAAGGGTCCAGAGCCTGTTTTCATTCCCAAAAAGAAGGTGCAGCAACTATCGCTAAAAACATCATCTTTTCATGCTGAGGTTACAGAGACACTTTCAATGTAAAACGAGCGTTTTCCCTTGAAACGAGATGGCAGTGTATTCAGGGGTGTATTCTGGGGAGGTCTGCTGAGCTGGGTGGCCAGCTCTGCGAGCCCAGGGGCTCAAGCACGACCCCAGATACCTCCTTGCTTACCCTGAATTCCATTGTTTTTTAGAAAATATCAGACAGCCAAGGAACCACACGTGCCTGAGGCTCCTGGGTAGGGTGCCCTCGGTGTCCCAGTAAACTTCTCGGCAGGGGAGGCCCTGTCCACATGTGGTGACTCACCAAGTGCTCCATGGATGCAGGCGGGGCTGGCCCTGGCCACTGGCTGTGGCGGGGGCCCGGCAGGCAGCTCAGGTTCCAGGAGGCACCCTTCTCTCACCCATGATGCCCTCCCAGCCTCAACTCAACTTGCCTCCTTTCCAGCCGAGCTTGTCTCACGATGCACGGGCCCCACTGCAGAGGCCAGCGGCATCCTGCTCCTTCTGTGGGTCTCACAAGGCGAGCGCCACATGTGCGGCCAGAGCTGGTCCCCCCGCTTTCTATTCTGGAGACCAGGTGGTGAGCTCCCCCCAGACCAGCGAGTGCCCACGCGGTGCGGGAGGGCAGCAGACGCTACTTACACAGTGACTGGTCCGTGCGACCCGTTTGGGTAGATCAGGTAGCAGGAGGGAAGGGAGGGCACGCCGAGCTTCTGCACGAAGGCTGCGTCGGAACCCAGAGCCCGCCTCACCTCGATGCTCTCGTAGGGAATCAGGTCCAAGATCACCTGGGTGACGAGATGACACGTCATCTTCTTGGTGGGTGGTGGGGTCCACAGGAAACACTGCGCGGATGAGCGTGCTTTCTCACAGAAACTAACAACAGCCTCTCAGTGCAGCTCTTCCCTAAGGCCGACCACCACTGACACCCCTGTTGTGTTGCACATTCAGGCCCCCGGGGCTGCAAGGGCAGGAACAGCAGCAGCTGTGCAGACCCTCAGAGGGATCGGAGCTGTGCTCCCCACATCCCCTCCAAAGCCTACCCCGTCAGACGGGGCCGGCCACCCCTAGCTGAGTGGGGGCCACGCCGCAGCCTCCCCTCTACCCACAGGGCTTGCTTTGGGAGGCTGACAGCACCCCTTCCCAGTCAGCCAGCTGAAGGGCACTGGATTTGGCATCAAGTTGGGAGTCCAGAATACAGCAGAGAGTCTGGACCATAGCGCCTACGAGACACAGGACACCCTCAGGGACGCCGTGTGTCCTGGGGACCACGTCCGCCGAAAGCCCACCTGGCCGCCCAGGGGAGGCGGTGGCACGCAGGAGCTGGTTCAGTCTCCCCTGGGAGGCAGCCCCCCACCCTGTCCCAACCGTCTTCTCTGTAAACGAGTCTTCTCTGGTGAGTCTGCTGAATGACACACAGGCAATTCCGAGAATTAATGAGCACAGAACACACGCCCCAAGAGCTGAGGCGGAAGTGGCTACTGTCACGGGAGTCTGACCGCAGCGCCGACACGGGAGGGGCGCAGACGGTACCTCGCGGCCGACGTAGGAGCTGTCGTCTTCCAGCAGCACAGCCACGTACCGGTCGCCTCGCTTGTCAAGGAGCGAAAGGACGTCACTGGGCCTTTTAAGAAGAGCAGAGCCTTTTAGTGCCTTCAAGGCCATCGCACACCAGTGCCCACATCACTCAATGCAAGTCTCTACTCTACAAAATTAAATTCAACTTGAAATGTGCCGCCTTTTCCACAGAAGCACGCACCTAATGGGGTCCAAGGACGGGCAGGCGGGGGGCCGGGTGCTGTCCGTGTGGTTCTGCAGGAAGTTGATCATGGTCCGCCTCACTGTCTGCAGTTCTCGGTCGGGCCCTGCGGGGAGGCGCCCGTCACAGGCGAGTCGGCCGTGGCGAGTGACCACTCCACCCCAGGGGCCCCAGGGCGCGAGGCACACACGGCGGAGTCACTCGCAGACCACCTTACGGCGACCAGCGTGGAAACTGCTGAGCTCCAGAGCCCCTGGTGTGGAGCCAGGCCACAGGCATGCGTCCATCCACAGCAAGTTCAGAGGCAGGCCGAACAACTGACCTCATCTGTGGGCTCCGGGGCGGGGGCGGCCACTCACAAAAGTTCATTGGGATGCCCTTGTGGTGCGTGCGCTTTTCCAAACTTTTGTTTGCAGAAAAGTTTACTTAAAAAAAACTTAACCACCGTATTTGCCAAAAGCAAACATTCTTGCTGAAACTGTGGCTGTTTAACCCTTCTGGGAAAGAAAGGACCGACAGCATCAAGGCGAACTTGCCGAGGGAGGGGAGGGCAGGCCCGCCCAGGCCCTATTCGCGCTGTGATGGACGCACGAGTCTAGGAGAGTAAAAGATGACGAGTGTGTCCTTACCTTTAAAATTTTCTCCAGTTGTAAAGTCCTTTGTAAACGCTTTAAAATACTAAGAGGAAAAAACCCAACAACAACAAGTAAGAAGCAGCCTTGCCCAGCGCCTGTGTAAACGTCTAATCTTAAAGCAATAAAGTGGCCATCATGTCTGAAAGCTTCAGTCTAACTGCTCCAGGAACCTCATGCTGACTGATGATGGAACCACGCTCCTATGGGCCTCTGCGCAAGGCAGTGCTTCTTCCAGACTCACGCGGGCTGCTCAGTACCAACCAGACCCGGGCACACACGGGTTCTGCCCCGATGGGGCTGGGACCCCAACGGGACCCCCGCGGTTGGCACTGCCCCCACAGGCTCGCAGTGTGCCAGTGCACAGACTCCTGGGAGGAAGACAGGCTCTGCGACAGGAGTCTTCCAGCAGAGGATGAGCATTTTACGTGAACTTTAAAAACCTTCTTAATTGAAAGACTCAGTGAAGACAATGGAGAAAGTGATGGCTGGGGTGATGACACCCCCCCTCACAGCTGGACAAAGGGACATGATGAAGACACACAGGGCTTGCACGCCAGCCCAGAGAACACAGGTGGGACAGCGGGAGACGGGCCGAGGACTGAACAGAGGCCACGCCCTGGCCCCCACCCAGCATTGCACACCAGGGCTGGGCCCCTGCAGTCACCGAGCTGCCAGGACATGGGGACATGGGTCCCAGCCACACCTAGCGTGTGGGGGTCCCAGTAGCATCCTGTTAGCTGAGGGGGGGCCCCCGCACACGCAGCACAGCGCCCTGTGGGGAAAGCCAAGACACAACAGGCAAACCCAACAGGAAGGCGCTGAGGGGACCCAAGCCTGGACCCGAGCTCCAGGGTAGGGGGCCTCAGGGGGCAGTGCCCTGCCACGGACGGACACATGAGGTCACCAGGTCAGCACGGACGGGAGAAGCAGCTAGCACTGTGCACACAGGGCGGAGGTTCAGGGCTGAGAGGGCGGGGGCCCCCAGAGCTTCCCAGAGGCCACCTCCAAAGGCACGGCTTCCCTCCTCTGAGGCGCTCCAGCGAGGCGAGGGGCCACACACACAGGCACGTGCACACACACACACACAGATACACGCACACACTCGTGCACAGGCACACGCACAACACTGCACACACAGGCCCACACAGACACGCGCACACACTCATGCACACGCACACTCTGCACACACAGGCCCACACAGGCGCGCGCGCGCGCGCACACACACACACACACACACCTGGGTGCACTGCTCAGGTTCCAGTCGCCCCCTAGCGGGAGAGATGGGGACAGGCTTGTCTGCAGGGCGCCCCCGGCTACAGCCAGCAGGCACCCAGACCCCCCTCCCCCCGGGCAGGGCGCCTGCGGCCCCGCCTCACTCGGGCACGCGCTCTCAGGGCAGCGCCAGCTGCTCCCGTGCCTACAGGCCTTGCTGAGTGTGAGCAGGCGCAGTACGCACAGTCCTAGTGTGACCCTGCAATCCAACGGGGTACAACGAGAGGTGACCCCTGCACACAGAAGCCCCTGAGCTGGGAGACGCCTGCCCCAAGCCCCCAGGCCGTGCGAGGGGCAGGCGGCGCTCACCCGGAAGGTGGGGTAGAAGTGGATGTCGTAGGCCCGGCACACCTCCTGGTTCTTCTCCTCCGCACAGTCCAGCGCGGCGACGCGGATGGCGGCCGCCCAGTCTGAAAAGCAGGAGCGAGACTGTCAGTGGGGCCCCGTCCTGTTGAGGACCAGGGCAGCTGAGCCCTGGAGACCCCAAGGCGTGGCTCACACGGGCGAGGGCAAGGACGGGGGCTCGCGTTCAGTCGCCACCTTCAGAGGAAGGGTCTCCCCAGCACCCCCAGGTGAGGGTCTCTCTTTGGAAGGCCTGCTCCCTTCTCCGGGACAGTAAGAGTCCCAAGCCTTCGCTGGCTGCCCAGCCGGCTCGGGGAAGCCTGCAGGGGAAGCAGGAGGGCTGGGGGCCGGGCGCACACACGGGGGCAGAGCAGGGCCCGAGCAGAAAGGGCCCAAGGGGACGGGCCGGCCCGAGCCCCGCTCACCGCCTGCTGCGGTCAGGTGACTTCTGAGGGGGAACCTGCGACTGTCCGCCCCCGAGCTGTGGTGAGTTCTGACAGACACCACCAGTCTAAAGCAGTCACCTGGCTACAAGTCATGGCAAACGAGTTTTCTCTGAGTGCTGCTTAAGCCTAAGACTTCAGAGGTTACAGTAAAGACAGGCCAGAAGGAGAGGCACCAGCCTCACTAAGTACTACACAGACACCAAGGCTTGTATACATCTGCAACTCGTAACTGCTTTTGTTCCACCCAATATTACACTTATGCTTAAAAATACGTGCCTTCTTCCTCTGCAGTTGTAAAAAGTATTTACTGATGCTAACACAGAGCAAAAGATCAAGTGAAAAACACAGAAAACACACAGCTCCATCTTTTACAATCAATGACAGAACAGCGCTCCACTTAAGTGGCCACAGTGAAGCTGGTTCATCCTAAAGGCGTTTGAAAGGATGGAAAAAATCACAGAGCCCTCTTGAATCACAGGTCACGTCTTTCTGGAATCTCAAATTACAAGGAACTAAGGAAGAACAGTTGACACTCTCGTCCCATCAGTGAGGTCAGAGAGCAGATGCAGGCAGGACACATGGCCAGGGGTCGCCGCGCCCCACCCAGCGGCCGACTGTGAGCAGGGAGCCCCGTCCTCTCCACTCAGCGGCCTGTCCATCCTGCCAGAGCGTCTCACTTCTGCAACCTCCTCCCAGCTCACAAACGCAGGGATTCAAGGCTTACTGAGAATTTCCATGACAAGCTTTTGCTCCATCTTAAAAAAAAATAAAGACAGTGCTCCAGGACCAGAGAGAAGAGACGGAACAGGGCGCCAGGAGCTGACACTAGGCGCGCGTGGAGCCGGGCCCAGACAGAGGGACGAGGAGGAGGCTCAGAGCCGCCCACCGGGAGCCGTCTTCACAGTGGGGCTTGGCCCCGCGGTTTTGTTTTCAGGTTTTCCTAACAAGCACGCGCTACTCATGAAATGTGGGGACATGGAGCCTTGGGGTACCTGTGGGGAGCGTGTGTTCCACGTCTGTGCACCATGGGACCCGGGTCCTGCTCCATTTGTACCTCCCTGGGCTCCAGGGGCAGAAGGCCACAGACAGCGCCCAGCGGGGCTACCAGGCACACTGGCTGCAGGGAGAGGAGGCCTCAGGCCCGGGCACAGCCCTCCTGACTCCAGAGGGGCACTGGCTTCACCTGGGCCCTGGTTCAACAGCCCCCAACCGCGAAGGAGCACCGCAGGCTCCAGGGGCTAGCCCCACCGTCCCAGGCTCGGCCTGCAGGCCTGCACGGGGGCGATCACAACCTCCAAACTGCCCCTGGGGGCCTGGCCCCCACCCCAGCCCCCTAGCCAGAGTCTCCCCACGGCCAGCAGGTGACACCGTCCCCTCATGACACGCCCCACTCTGAGCACAGGACAGACCCCTCGGGTGGACACTCCACTGGCCTGTGCTCAGCTGCCTTCCTCTTCAAGGTCATGAGGCCACCCCAGCCAGGCGCCCCTCCTGAAACGCAACCGACCCCCATGCCCAGCCTTCCTCCTGGAATGAGGAGGGGAGGGACACCCCAGCTCCGGGAACCGCCGGGTCCTGGCCACAGATGCCCTGGGCAGAGCAGCAGAGACGGGGAGACGCTTGGTACCAGCTTTGCTTTTCCAGCCTCCAAGCTCCAAGTACCCCAGGCACCCAGCAGATGGGCCCTGCCCTTCGAAATAGGGCACACCTGCCAGTGGCTTCAAGAGGAAAGGCCTTGGCTTTCCCCAGGTTTTTAACCACTTGCTTATTCCCAGGGTAACAGTGAAAAGTTGAGGTGTTTCCTGAAATAGCAGCAGTGCCCCAGCATCAGTCCGACTGCGCTGAAATGCTGTTTCAGAAAAACTTACGCTGGACTGATCTTTCCTGGGATATCTCTAGTAAATGAAACACTTCGTAAATTTACAAGTGTGAGGGTTCCCTGCACCGAGTCCTTCCTAAGTCAGCATCAGGGTGTAATTTTCCAAAAGCCAAGAGCATGACTCATCACTACAGAAGGAGGAGTCACACATGCCTTCAACCTGCTTACTGACAGACCCGGCTTGGGTGAGAGGTCCGAGCCCACAGCCAGCAGGACCAGCCCTCCAGGACAGAGCTGGCCGACGCCGAAGGGCAAGAAGCCCTCAGGTTCCCTTTCCCGCTGGACAGAAGCGATCTGCACCGCTCCCCAGTGAGGTCTGCGGGTTCACTGCAGCCTGGGTCTGAGCCCTTAACTAATGGTCATGAAGCAAAAGTCAAACACAGGCACCGCCCTGGGGACTCAGCCTGGGGAGCCTGGGGAGCAGGCCCATGTGATACTGAGAGGACATGAGTCCCACCTTGGCTCAAGTTTCAAATGTGTCCCAACAGGAGGATGCAGAAGAAATCGAGCCCCTGGCAGTGACCGGCCAGGGGCAGTCATGCAGTGCCGTGGAGAGCAATGCGACTGTGAGGCGAGGGGCAGGCTGCCGCGCCCCCGGAACCCAGACGGCGTGGGGTCAGCCTGGCCCTGGCCACCAGCCCCAGGGCGCAAGCCAGCCGGAGGGCCGTCCCTCCTGCTCACAAGTTGACAACAGCTTCTGAACGGCTGACGGCCCTGGAGAGCCAGTGCCCCCACACCCCTCAGAGCCCGTCCGCCCCGCCCCCGGAAGCAAGATGGGGTGCTTCCCCTCCCCCCAAGCACCCCCACTGGCCAGCGAGTCTCTGGGCCTCAGTTCTGCAGGGAGCAGCCGGGGATGCTCCACGGAGAGACCAGACCGAGGGGCCTCCGCTGGAAGCTGCCCCTGCAGCTTGTGTGGCCATCGGGGCCGGGCCCTCTGGACGCGGCACCTGCTGGCCCTCCGGGTGGCAGGCCCCTCGCTCAGTGGCCCTGCTGGGCGCCAGCCCCAGCGTCCTGCTCACCTTCCTAGGACCTGCCCCCACGTCCACCTGTTCACACTGCTGGCACTCCTGCGCCTTGTCCGTCCTCTCCTCTGAAGGACAGGGTCCACACGGACAGGGAACACACAGAGTGTTCCGAGACGTACACAGGTCACCGCATGCCGGCGGGGACAGGACAGCTCCTACCGGGCCGAGGACTCTGGGGTCTGCACGTGCACCTCATCGAGGCGGCAGCCCGGGGCAGGGCCCGGTGCCCAGCCTGCTGACGCCTCACGTGGCCCTTGTCCACCTTTCAAAGAGGCCGCCTGTGCGGCGCAGGAAGGAGGCAGATGAAGGAGATTTCAGTGACGTGGGCACTAACAGCCACCGCAGGCATCCCGGCAGATGGGCGGCTTTCACGGCAGCACAAAGGGAGCCGGTCTGTTTTATCAGGGAGAATGCAAACCGTTTCAAAGGGTGAGCTTCAGGGTCTGCGGTCATTCAGCTGGTGTCCTCCCCTCCTCCTGCCTCTCCCACCTGTCGGGACTCCACACACAAAGGAGGGAAGCGCCCTCAACTGAATGCAAATCGCCTGCTTTCAGGACTAGGCCCGCGCCAGCCACCCCCAGCTGCCAGCCAGGCGCGGGGCCTCCACAGGGAGCGGTGGTGAGCCCCGGGCTGCTCCTCACTTCCGCTCACAAGCCCATCTATTTTTAGGATCACAGGCTTAAAAAAAAAATTCCCATGAAATAACTAAGCATGTCTACACAGCGAACTACAATTTATCTCGTTTCCTTGTCAAGTAACTATATTATTTATCCTCACAGGATTAAACTTCCCACCATTGCTTGGCAAGTTCTAATAGAGCGTCTATACAAGTCACACATGGTAAAGCATCCATCACTTGAAGAAAACGGCTACAGTTCAGATTAATTAACCCCTCGGGTTTCAGAGAATCCCGCCCCTCGCTTCCTTGCAGCCTCCTGGTCCTCTCAGCCTCGAGAGCCAGGGCGGTCAGGGTGACGCGGCCACGCCTGCTCCCACGCTGGGCCGCTGGGGGGCGCTCTGGCCCCCATGAGGCCCCTCCAGGCCGAGCGAAGGGCCTTTCAGGCAAGCTCCAAGTTCAGGACGCACAGGCCTGGGCAGAGAGGAAGCGCGTGCTAAGGGGCGCGCCTTCTGCACCAGTCCCCAGAGCAGCCTGGAGGAGCGCTCTGGCTCAGCCTCCGGGGGCAGAGGGCCGCGACGGGCTCAGGGCGGTTTCATCCCTGCGCTTGCACGCAGGTGTGCGTAAGCTAGCACTGTCTGTGTTCCCACAGGTGCTGCGGCACGCTCACAGGTGCTGCGGCACGCTCACAGGTGCTGCGGCACGCTCACTGGTGCTGCGGCACGCTCACTGTGGACAGCACCTGTGGGAATGCTGGCCGGCTCTGTGGGCTGGGGCGGGGGCGCGTGGGCGGGAACCGCTCTGCGATCAGGGTCCCGCGGACACCCGTGAAGCCAGCGATATTCGGCAGCAGGGCTCCTCCGCTCAGTGTCCCAAGCGGCACGCGGCGGCGCTGTCCCTCTGGGTCTGGCTGCAGTGAAGCCTGGGTCTCACAGACAAGTCTCAGTGCGGGGCGCCCCCATGTGGGGGACGTGCCCCCACCCACCTGCCTCTCCAGGGTCCAGGTGGGGTCCTGCTCCATCAGCACCCCACCCCCTTCAGCCCCCCCGCTTCTCCCAGAGGACAGGGAGCGGCCGTGGGAACCATCAGCTGGTCTAGTTCACACGCATGAAGCCTGCAGCCACGTGGATGAGACCAGCTGGTGACTGAGGTGGGTGGGAGGCAAGAGGGGGCCTGGCCAGCCCTGGCACGCACAGCCCTCCACTCGACAGCGCGGCCACACAGGTGCTGTGCGGTGGTGCTGCCTGTCAGGTCCCGCTTTCCTCTGCGTCTCTCATCAAGAATTCTGGGGGCGGGCTTCCCTGGTGGCTCAGTGGTAAAGAATGTGCCTGCCTGGAGACACGGGTTTGACCCCTGATCCAGGAAGATCTCACGGGCCGTGGAGCAGCTCAGCCCATGCTCAACTACCGAGCCTACGCTCCAGAGCCAGCGCTGTGCAAAGAGAGAAGCCACCGCGGTCAGAAGCCCAGGGTCAACCGGAGAAAAGGCTGCACAGCAGCAAAGACGCAGCGCGGCCGGAAGCAATGGCCAGATAAAACTACACTTTAGAAAGAACGACCTTGTTCTAAAAAACATCCTGGGGACAATGACAGAACACCTTCCCTGTACCCCCCCAAGATGAGGCAGAGGAGACACGGGCTGGAACAGACGCCCAGGACCCGGCGGCCCCGACGGGCACTGTGGGCCTTGAGGAAGTCTCCGTGGCCATCGTGGAGGCACCTCTGGGTGGGCAGCTGCCCACCCTCACCAGGTGTCTCAGTTCTCACCTCAAAAGGAGGCGCAGAGGCTGAGCTAACATCACAGCTCTAGGCAAAAGGATTTTCAGGAGCACAGTAGGGTTTTGTTCTGTGAAGGACTTAGAAGTGACAGGCCTAAGCCAGATCTACATAAACACTGGGAGGACATCTGGCTGCACCCACAGTAACTCTTTTGTTTGTTAAGCCACCTTCATAGAAGGAAAAACAATTATTTTCAAAATCTTAAAAATGTCAGCAAAAAGCTCAAGTTCAATCCAAATCTTTTAGGAAAACAAAGGTGCCCCAACGCTGTGTACAGTGAGGCCCCGCCAAGGGGACCTGCAGACCCCTGCCCACTCTGAGCAAGTGGAGGAGGCCACTCAGGAGGCGCTGGGGCAGGGTCGGGGGGGCGGCGGGCAGCAGGCTCTCCTCCAGCTCAGTGACCAGCCCCAACCGTCAGCAATCTCAAGTCAGGGAGCGGGGGCTGTACTGTAACCAGCCACCTTCTAGAAGCCATGCTGCTGTTGAGACTGGGGGTGGAGGGTAGACTAGCTGAGTGGGCTGGACGCAGTGTTTCAAGATGGGTGGGAAGAGGCATCTGACGGGCCCAGGCCCAGGTCTGCGTGCCCCAGGGGGCTCACTGAACCCCCCTATTCACCAAAGACTGGCTGGGCCTGAGCAGTGAGAGTGGGAGCAGTGACTGCGCTCAGACTGGACAGTGTGGGCGTGGGCACCCTCGCCCCGTGGGACGGCCCCTGGCAGAGGCAAGGCGCTGTGCGGAGGGGCTGCACTAGCCTCCTCAGCGAGGGTGCGGGCAGTTCTCAGCACGCTCCTCCAGGACTTCACAGAGACGAGGCACGGGAAGGACCCTGGGTCAGTCAGGTGGGAGCCCAGGATCCGAGTAGCAGGTTCCTCTAGCGGAGCATTCTCGTGTGCAGACAGCCACGGCGGGGGGGGGGGGGGGGGGCGGGGGGGGGCGGGGGGGGGCATCCCTGCACCCCTTCGAGCCTCAGGCCCTCTCCTGCAGGTGCCTGGCACGGTCAGTGGCCCCAAGAGAGGAATCCTCCACCTCTGGGGCTTATGCTGACAGGAGGCCAGGCCTCACGCCCAGAGCTTCTGCTCCCGCTGCCCAGGCTAGGCCCCCAAGGTCCCCAGGTTAGCTCTCTCTGGGGACCTGACGTGGGACATCGCCTAGCGCCCAGGCTCTGCCTCCAGTCAGAGCTGGTGCTCAGGGAGCCCCCGGCAGTCCAGCTCTCAGGACCCCCGTCCTCCCCCCGTCTTTGGAGCCACAGCTGTCTTTCACTCTCAGTCACACCTCCTTTTGTCTCAGGCCTGCTCTTCCTGCCTTCACTCGCAGAATGCCCAACTCGGCATGTGTGCTAAGTTGCTTCAGTTGTGTCTGACTCTGCGACCCTAGGGACCATAGCCCTCCAGGCTCCCCTGTCCATGGGATTCTCCAGGCAAGAATACTGGAGTGGGCTGTCATGCCCTCTTTCAGGGGATCTTCCCCACTCAGGGACTGAACCCGCATCTCTTACACCTCCTGCACTGGCAGGCAGGTTGTTTACCACGAGTGCCACCTGGGAAGCCCCCAACTCTCTTAAGATAATCTTTAGCCAACAGTTAGGCTAATCACACCACTAGGTAATGGATTTTACTACCAGATTGGCCAAAAAGTGTGTCTGGGAACACACAGAGAAACCTGAATGAGCTTTTTTGGCAACGATAGTTTCTGTTTCAAAAATCTTTCCTTCTGCGTCGCAGGGACGATGTCCAAGGCTCCGTACATGCCGGTTGAACCATGCAATGGTTTGCAATATTCAAATCCTATTTACGACTTTTGTATTTCACACACTAAGCTGAAAAAAATCAAAATATGCACAAAACAGGTGATGACAACGTTTTGCCAGAGCAAAGAGCATTAAAATTTACATATCTGTGTTTCTGCCTCCCAATAAGAAAACTGAAAAGTCCTCTTAGTCCTCTTATTATTAAAAGTACTTGTTTGATGACAAAGCAAAGGCTTAAAGGACACCTATCATGGAGCAGACCGTCCATTTCATGAAGTCTCTGACTTCAGTTCTGACCAGCGGCGAAGGCCCAAGCAAACACTAGATCAAAGAACAGACACTTCAGAATCAAGAAGGCCCAATACCTTGAGGCAAGAGAAGCCGCTAAAGATAATCACAATCCCGTATAAAAGCCCAATTTAGACTTTTTTTTCAAGTTTCGTTATGAATCTGTCTAGATATGAGAAAATCCCAACAGGGTTGGCTGTAAAACTGCAGTTCTGGAAGAGAGCCCATTTGTTACTCTCTTGCCCTCTGAAATATATAATTAGAGGTCAGCTCAGCCTCAGCAAAGTCTTGCCAAACCCTGCTCTTGCTGGGGACAGGCCCCCACTTCAGAGCAATTCGTGTTCTCTTCTGAAGCACGGCCAGCTTGTAGCAAGGCTGCTGCAAAACCCTTAAACGGCTACAACTGTGCAGTTTAGAGCACGCCAAGAACTTAGTGGCTGATTAGCAATTTGCACCGTGATAAGAAAGTGCCAAGCGTCAATAAAGTGTGGGAACATGACCAGAAGTTTGGTGGGTGACAGATTGGTCCAAGGCTTCGTGACCACGCACAAGGAACCAACCAATGAAATGCGGGAAGGTCTTTTTCTGCTTCCACAGAGGTCTCCAGCACAGCTGGACCTCTTTGAATAGCCACTATATACGCTCAGCTCTCCAAACCAAAGGAAAAGGAAGATCGACCCACAAGGAAAGCAGCCCGGGGCAGGAACCGGGAGCCTTAAAGAACCGGGAGCTTCAAAGAACCGGGATTCCAGGCAGCCGGGTGGAGTTACTGAGAACGAGATGAACGTCAGGACACAGCTAGGATAAAGACCTGGGGCGGAGGTGGTTACTGAAGCTCTCAGAGACTCAACAAGAGGGTCTGGAGGGCTGGGACAAACGGAGAAGGCCTCTATGTCCCCAGCTGAGTGAGGGCGGCGGCGGGAGAGGGGTTCCTGTCATCCTGACTTGACAGCCGACTTCCCAGATCTCCATGGGGCGGGGGGTCCTTCGAGGGATGAACCCGGGGTGCAGGCCAGCGGCCGCCGAAGCGGGATGCCTCCAGAGGGCCAGGGGAGAGGGACCTGAGGATAGAATCCGGGGGTCGTAGGCGCCAGGCCAGCGGCGGGCCCCCGCGCCAGGCGCGCCTCACCTCTCACGTCTGCCGCCAGGGCCCGCCAGGTGGGCGCGTAGCCGATGCAGTGGCCACACCACGAGGAGTAGAACTGCACGAGCCACGCGGCCGAGCTGTTGGCGGTGGCCCCGCGCACGCTGCCGCTGTCCAGCACCCACACGGCGTCCTCGCCCGCGCGGTACAGCCGCGCCGCGCCGCCCGCGCCCGGCCCCGCCGCCGCCGCCGCCGTCAGCAGCACGAGCAGCGGGGGCAGCCGCGCCGGGGGCGGGCGCCGGGTTCGGGCCGCCGCCGCCGCCGCCGCCGCCGCCGCCGCCGGGGCTCCCAGGCTGCGCGCTGGCGACGCCGCCGTCCCGGCCGCCGCCATGTTGGGAGTGCCGCGCCGCGCCTGACCTTTCACCCTGGCAACCGCCGTCAAGAGCGCCGCGCGCGCCGGGCCCCGCCTCCAGCGCCCCGCCCCGCCCCGCCTCCACCGCCGGCGGCCGGGTCCCGCCCCCGTGCGTCTCGGCCCCGCCTCCCAGGCGCCCCTCGGCCTCGGGCCCCGAGCTCCAGGCTCTGCCCCGCCCACCCCGCCCACCCCGCCCACCCCGCCCACCGAGATCCAGGCTCCGCCCACTCACGTCCCGCCTCCGAGAACAGGCTCCGCCCCCTAGCGCCCCCGCCCCCACCCTCACGGGCTCTACAGACAACTCTCAAGCCGCCCCTCGCCCCACCCCGTTCCGGGTTAGGGTCGCCAGATTTAGCAAATGAAGGTACAGGAAGCACCGTTAAATGTGAATTTCAGATAAGCAGCGAGGTGTTTTTAAGTCTAAATATGTATCATACCTGAAATGCAAATTTAATGAGACACATTTAGACTAAAAACGCTTCGCTGTTCAACTAAAATTGACATTTTACTGGGCTTCCTGTGTTATATCTGGCAACCCTACCTGGGGCTTCGTAGGGTCTGCAATCCTGACTTTGTTTTTTTTAATCTGAGACTTTTGACTCTTAGAAAACTTGCAAAACTTACTGCACAAACCCCGCGGATGTGTTACAGAGCTAAACTCGAGACCCTTCACGACTGATTGCCCTGCAAACCTAGGAAAGAAAGCTTCCTATGATTTGTTTGCTTACTTTAACGCAAGACCTGTTTTTTCTATTGCTATCCCTAATTGTTTTGTGCATATCAGATTTTCTCTGAACTGTGTGACCGAAAACAGAAAAGAAAGGAAATGGACCACAGACTGGACGTGAGTCAGCATCCGTCCTCTGCGGGCCTGGAAGCTCAGATTCCCATGTTCCAGGCCACCTCGCTATCATAGGGGATCAACAGTTAAATACGTAAATGATACAATTTGAACACAAACTACTTGATAGCAGTGCAGTCATCGCTCTGCTCTTTGCACTGTGGGATGCTGTGTAAGATTTTGTCTGAAAAGGGTTTTGTTGTTTAGGTTTGGAAGGTTAGAAAACCCTGGTTAAGGGGATCCAAACTAGAGCCCCCTGGTGCAGGCACGTGTGCCCCTCCCCATTCATTCTTCACTAACACTTGCTGGGCTTCTGGTACACGCCAAGCCCTGGACACAAAGCCAAGCCCAAGTGTCACTGGGCCAGGAGAAAGACCCAAAACAAACAAGCCTGTGAGGTGGAGATAAGTGCTATAAAAAGCAGTAGAGAAGGGTGGGGCTGCTGTATACAGGGGGTCAGGAAATCCTCCCAGAGAGGGAGACTGTGGGTGAAAGAGGTAAGAAGGGAGGTAACCAGCCCAGGCAGAGGACTGCATGTGCAAAGGCCCTGAGGCAGAAGGGGCACGTGTGCTGGAAGGACAGCAAGTGGAGCGGGGCGTGGAGCTGGAGAAGCAGCTGAGAGCAGGACCCCACAAGGCCTCCCTAGAGGAGGGCCCTGGCCCCGAATGCGAAGCTGGTCAAGGGAGGATTTTGAGCAGGGTTGTGTGGTTCTGCCCTTCTGACTGCCGGCTAGAAGGGGCAGGAGGGGGAGCCCCCCAAGAGGCTGTCGCAGCCCTCCAAGAGATAGTGAGGCTCCACCAAGAGGCAGGCTGCAGTGCTGGTGAGAAGGTGGGGCTCTACATATGCGTAAAGGTGGGACAGGCGTGTGACAGAGAGGCCACGTCTGCTGCAGGGCTTGTGCAGCCGCCCTTGGCTGAGATGAGAGGCTGCAGGGGAGGCGCTGGGAGGGCAATGCAGGGCTGGGAATGGAGGCCAAGGTGTGCCTGGACCTGCTGAGTTCCGCAGACCTTGGCACCACCTGCGGCTGGCACCAGGCCACTGGTTGGCTGTGTGAGAATGGGGCTTAGACGGTAAGTGAGGACTGGAGAAGGCTGGCCACACACTGAGCCCCGGGCCTCCAGATGCAGGGCTGAGGTGAGGAGGGGCCGGGAAGGAGCAGCAGAGAGGTGGGAGGGCAGTGGGAGAAGGAAGGACACGCAGAGATCAAGACCGAGAATCCAGGATGGGAAGGACGCGGTGAGTGGGCCTGGTCTGGGTGGGGGGTGGTTGGCTCCCTGGTGGCCCAGGCTTCTTTCTCCTGTCCTCCCTTCCAAACCACTGACCACAGGCATGACCGCAAGTCACATGGTGATTATCGGGCAGATAGGCCAGGATCTGGTCACACGGTTGGCGAAGGCCGTCAAGGCTGGGCTGCTGGGAGGGACTCTAAGCTCACCTGCACACCCGCTTCCCTCTGCAGGAGAGGCTTAGCTTCTGAACACCCCGTCTGTCTGTTCAGGCTGCTGTATGAGAACACCGCAGGCCAGGCGGCTCAAACCACAGACGGACACCTATTAATATCTCTCACAGGCTGGACGTCCAAGATCGGGGCGGGCATGGTCAGTTTCTGGTGAAGACTCAATTCCTGGCTTGCAGATGGCCAGCCGCTTCCTGCCTCTGCTCACCTGGCCCTTCCTCTGTGCTGCACGTGGAGAGGGAGGGGTCTCCATGGTCTCGTCTCGTAAGGTCACTGACCCCATCATGGGGGCCCTACCCTCATGACCCCATCAAACCCTGATCGCCTCCTGAAGGTACCTCCTAACACCATCCCGTTGGGATAAGGACTTTGTGGGGTGGGGGACACAGTTCAGGCCTTGCTGTCGTTCAGTCGCTAAGTCTTGTCTGACTCTGCGACCTCATGGACCACAGCACGATAGGCTTCCCTGCCCTTCATGATCTCCCGGAGTCTGCTCAAACTCATGTTCATTACATCAGTGATGCCATCCAATTCAGGCCTTAGCAGACACTCAAAGTCCCCTGGAAGGACTGTGGCCCTTCCCAGCCCACCATCACTCACAGCTCTTCCTCCAGGGCTCTTGTGTCCCCGTCCAGGTGCTGAGGAGGGTGAGGGAGGGTCTCTGGGACCCTGGTTCTCTGGGGCAGCCAGTGGGCATATGTGCTGGCTTAGCCCAGCACTGGGAGGCTGACCTTGAAAAGAGCACCACGGTGTCTCCAATCCTCAGTACATGATTGGTTTAATGGAACGTTCTTAGGAAAAGCATGCCTCAATGCAGCCACGTGCAGAAGCATTCAGACAAGGTGGTGGGTGTGTCCGAGAACCATAACACCAGCTTCCATGGATTAACCAGGCCCCACTTCCCTGCTTGAAGCCGGGTGCCCTCACCCCACACCCTCCTCAATCTGCCCCTCCTCCCAGCAGGAGAGGTGCCTGCTCTTGGGACACTGAGACCCACCTGGCATATTGTCTGTGCTGCCAGGCAGTTGGCAGGTACCAGAGGCAATTCTCAAGTTTGTGAGATGCACGCTGATTTCAAAGGGAGTACTACAGTCTATGGAGTCGAAAAGAGTCAGACAGGACTGAAGTGACTCAGCACGCACGCACATTCTCATTCACAGAGGGGAAATCTGGGCCTCGGAGGCCCAGAGCAGCGGTTGAGGACCCATGGAATGTATGTAGCAGAGGGACCCTCCAACCCGGGTGCCTCCAACACCTGGGAGGGGCTCTTCTGATGCCCCTGACCGGGACAAAGGCAGAACTCTCATCTCCCCGCCCCAAGGTCCCCCATGGTAGTCGTCCCGGCCATGCCGGCTGGTGTCCAGCTGGGTGACTGTGAGCCCTGGAGGTCAGGGCTGACTGTCCCTCTTCCAAGCACCCCCTCATGGGGCAGGTTCTGCACAAGGTTGGGGGACGAAGGGACAGGTGAACTCCACCTGCAGCCTGGCCCCGGAGTGGGTGCCACCTCCACACCCCTCAGCTGGCATCTGGTTTCAGGCTCAGCTGGTTGAGGACACCAGCCATTCTTGAACAAATTTACAGGAGGATTATTCCTGAGTGCTTGCCACGTGCCGGGGACGGAGCCTGGCAGGGACAGGCCTCTGTGTCCTCTCAATGATGCCGTGAAGAGGGCAGGGACTGTAGTTATGGAGGCGACACACCCAGGGACAGATGGAGCTGGTCCCAGCATTGTTAAATGTCCACGTCACCACCTGAATGGACACGGCCGAGGGGAAGCCCCTTAATCTGTCAGGTGAGCTGCAGGACAGGTTGGGGGGCCCAGGGAGCCCCCGAGGGAGGCTGGGGTGCCGGGTGCATGTATGATTCTGCCCCTGAGCCTGCAGTCATGTGTTGCAAACACTTTTCCTCCTCGCTGTGCTTGGCGGGCGTTAAGAGACGGGGCTAGGGACAAGGGGGCCGCTGGGTGGGGCCCAAGGCAGGGGAGCAGGCTGACAGTTGCCGGCTGGAGTGGGGTGGGCGGCTAGGACATGGGACGGGGGACAGACATGGGACTTGAAGACCCTCTGGGACCTCTTGCTGCAGGGGAGCCAGTGTTAAGATGCTGCTAGTCGAGCAGTCACAGGACAGCCTTGTCCCTCAGCTAGCTGTAGGCAAATCTGACCCGGTGGCCCCAGCTCCCTCGGAAGGCCAGGGTGCTCACCTCCTGCCCTGTGGGCTGGGTGCCCCTGCACGGGGGTGGGGAGGGCACCATCTAACAGGACCCGTGTGCTCGTGCGGGCGTGCAGCCTCCCCCAGCTGGCTGCTGTGGCCTTCGTCTGTGTTTTATGATGTGGCTGTTAGGGGTGCACAGGGCCAGGCATCAGAAGGCCTCGTAAAGCTCATCTGGTGATTGGAATTTAAGGCGCTAGGGGTGAGGTCCTGGGCGTTTGACGCAGAAGGGGACAACTGAGTGGAGAGGCTGATGGAGACAGATCACGGGAAAATTCCGTGCGGGGTTTAACTGAGAAATAATCGTTTTCTATGAAAGATAATGACTTCTCTGGAGGCTGGTATCAAGATTTATTGGCCCAAGAGGCTACAGGGATTGGAGCCAAGGCGAGCACGGTGAGACCTTGGAGGGAGCAATCTTGAGATTGAAGTCTTGCTTCAGGTCAATATATCTGAACGCCACAGCCCTCAGCTCCAGACACATAATGTCGGCGGAGATTAAGCACATCTGACACCTTAGGTGGACAGTCTTCCTCCTCTGGCTGGTCACTGGATAACCCCAAGCTCCCTGGATCCAGCTGTCATGGGAAGGAGAAGGCCAGGGTCTTCATACAAGTCCTCCGTGACCAGACTCCCTTCAAGGGTGACGGGCCACAAAGTGACCCCAGGGACACACGCGCCTGCTGGGCACCCAGGAGGCCCTGAGTCCAGCTGCGGGCATGGCCGTGCCTGGTGCTCAGCTGTCAGCCCCCCGCCCGTAGCGGCCAGACCCAAGACTATGGAATCTGAGGCAAATCTGCCGGGTTTCGATGTGGGAGATTTATGACCGAACGTGGTGTGTGTAAAATACATAATTCCTCTCACACGGCCTCGTAAATCCAAAAGGGTCAGCGATAAATAGAAAAAAAAATAAAAAATCACAGACTAATTTGTTCAGAAAACTAGGGGGAAATCAATAAGAAAGCTGTAGCTCAAAATTTGTTCTGAAATTGCGTACACGGAGAATGCACACACTTTTCCCCCCAGTGGACCCAAACCCCTTCTGTGCGTTCAAGCGGGCTTGGGGACATCGGGCGTCAGGCCCACATGGATTGTCGTGCCTGCTGTTCCCTGGGACCATGACCCCGTCCTGCGTGAGCTGGGCTGTGATGCAGGCTGGGCTGGTGAGCCGGTCCCTTGGAGTGGCTGCCCCAGAGGCTGGAGCCTGGTGACAGCGGTAGGCGGTTCCTGGCTTGGCTTGCAGGGTTCCACGGGGTCTGAGAGGCAGCACCTGGAGGCTTTGCCAGGCCAGCTTTGGAGACGCCGCCCACTTTAAACGACAAGTGCTGGAAAGTGAATGAGCTCCTCTCACTGCAGTGAGGGCTGCAGGAGAGGGCCTCCTGTCATTCTGACTTGACAGCTGACTTCCCAGGATCTCACAGGGGTCAGGGGTCATATCCTGGCCCAGCAGCAGGACAGCGATGTCCCTTAGGCCAACACGCCGCCGACTGCTCGATTCTGGACTCCCTGGCAAGCAGGTATTTTCCAGTTTGAGAACTGGAAATGGCTGGACGGATGCTATAGTTGATGCAGGCAGACGACTGATAGATGCTGTAAATGATAGATGCGGGATAGACAATAAAGAGATGATAAGCAGCTAAGTGGTGCGTGTGCGCTCAGTCGCGTCTGACTCTCTGTGACCCCACGGACTGTAGCTTGGCAGGCTCCTCTGACCATGGGATTTCTCAGGCAGGAATGCTGGAGTGGCTTGCCATGCCCTCCTGCAGGGGATCTTCCGGGGACTGAATCCGGGTCTCCCGCGTCTCCTGCAGCGGCCAGCAGATTCTTTACCACCTGGGAAGCCCATGAGGATAACTGATGGACGGTTTAGTTGACAGACGGGGAGAGAGACTGCTGTAGGACATGCAGAGTGGCTTCTGAGAGGTCAAGCACAGCGTGAGTGAGCCTCATCTCAAGAAATCCTGACCACGTCAGAGGTTTAGAAGCCGATCTGGAAGCTGGTTCCTTTTGTTTGTTTAATTTTCGACCACGCTGTGTGACATGTGGGACTTGGTCCCCCGATCAGGGACTGAACCCACCCCCCACCCCACCCCCTGTAGAGGATGTGCAGAGCCCTAACCACTGGACCACCGGGGAAGTCCCTGCTTCCTCTTATGAAAGAGCTGATTGTCGGGCTCACTGAAAAGCTACTTCTCCTCCAAATGCACAGATGATGACAATTCAGGAGAGAAAGGCTAACAACTTTAAAGTGAGACAGCCCCATGGGAACAGACAGGAGCTTCCGCACAGCTCTGGGGGAGGAGGGGACCGCAGGGATCCCTCAGAGCCCATCAGCGGCTCATGGGGCGGCTGCTGGGGGGAGAGGTCAGTGCTGCAGTGGCCTGACCTTCAGCCCCTGAAGGCCAGCTTCCCTGGTCTCACCCCGAGGTGGCCCGAGGGCTCTCCCTGCCCAGTCTACTGAGACCCGCGTCCCTGCGGGCCTGCGCCCGGCAGTCTCACCCTGTCCTCCCGTCTCAGCCTCTCCCCACTTCCTCCACGGGAGCCCCTCTTCATGCTTGACTCAGCATCAACTTCCTGGACGCCCGCCTGGGTCTGGTGCTGAGGCGGACAGGCGCTCTCGTGAGGGGATGCCTGCGAGGCCGTCCCTGTAGGAGCCCACACGCTGCCACCTCTGGAAGCCACCGGGGCCTTGCCATGTCCAGGAGGGCCCGTTCGATGGCCAGCCTAGCAAGGGCTCTCATTTCTTCTGGGAGGCGGCCCGCACACCCTCGGGGAGGCGGGGGTCCACTCCAGCTCAGAGGCCGGGCAGAGGGTCACTGGGCCGCGGGCGAAATCACCTTCTCCCGAGCTGCCTCCTCCTCTAATCTGCACAAGGGGATGCACACGGACCTCCCAGCCCGGAGTTGCCAGCTGGACGTCGTGGAGGCGCCAGGTTTACCCTTCAGAAATCAGAGGCAGGCAAACATCTCCGCCGGTTTCCCAACGAGGCAGATCCGAGGGGGCGTATCAGTGCAGATGTAACCCCTAGCCTCAGGATCTGGCCGCCCAGACCCCCCAGAGCTGCGCTCTCCTCTCGGCCTCTTCTGAGGCCCCCGGCACGCCCACACACACACACGCTAACACACAGTCACGTGGCGACAACATGTCCGGGGCCTTGCTGCGTCTAGGAGGCCTTGTTCGACGGCCAGCCAGGCAGGGGGCTCTCACAGACAGCGCCTGTGTCCCCACAGCCCCCCGCCACCGCCCTGTCTTCTCAGAACTCTAGGCTTCCCCACGACCGCCCAGTGGCTGCCATGTGAGCCTGCGTGACCCGGCTGGTCCCTGTGGGCCCCTCTGTCACCAGGCTGCCTGCTGGGGCTGCCTCCGAGAGCACGGCCAGGGTGTCCCTCAGGATCCTGCTGCTGAGCTGGGCGGACAGCAGGTCCACCACCTCAGCTCTCTCCATGCCTGGGAGGGCAGTGTGCGGTCCGGCGCCCAGAGCCAGAGCAAGGTCCCCTTGCCCGGAGCCAGGGAGCCCTGGGTCCCCAGCTGCCAGACTCCCCACAGATGCGCAGGCCACTCCAGACCCGGACAGGGTCGGGGGTGTCAGCACTAGGAGCCGCCCCGGGATATCCCCTGCTCCCCTACACCAGGGAGACCCCAAGCTGACCGGTTCAGACAAGCAGCTGTCCGTGGCCTGGCCCCTCCCAACAGAACCTGATTCACCCAGTTCTCCACTAAGGCTTCTGCCCTGTCCCGCCACCCCGAGGCAGAGCCCGGCCTCCTCCTGGGGCCCCGGGGACGGTGACTCAGACAGACCCTCCCCAGACAGGGAGGGCCACTCTCCCATAATGAGGGAGGCAGCCTCCCCTGGGGTGTCCAGCGAGCCCCCAGGACACACGGCATCTTCGGGCGGGGTGGGGAAGTCTTCTGAGTGGGCGCTGGCAGGGTCAGTCTCCCCATCCGCGGGGAGGATGGGAGGCAGAGGAGGGAGGCGAGAATCCCTCTGGGTGGAGGACGGGAGGTCGAAGCTGCTGTAGGACAGCCCCTCGTCCACCGGGGACAGGATCTCAGGCAAGAAGCCACCAGCCAGAGGAGTGCAGGCTTCCTCCAGGACAGGGGAGGCTCTGCGCCCCCCGTGCCCAGGGGCCTGGCCGTCAGCTGTCTGGGCTGCCTGCCCACCCAGGTTCCCAGGAGGGGCCCCTGGCATCAGGAGGACTTCAGGCTCACAGGAGGTCCGTAGAGGTTTCCCATCAGTGGAAGGACTCGGGTGAGTGCCCCAGGGCCCCTCTGGGCAGCCACCTGAGGCCTGCGGAGGCCCCGTCTCTCCTCTTTTGCCAAACTCAGAGGCCAAGGTCCCGGAGGGGAAGGAAAGGGTGAAGTGGAAATCACTCGAGGAAGAGATTTGGGATGGGAGCCTCGCTCCTGCAGCCTCCCAGGACCTCCGCTGGGCTTTTCCTGTGTCTGATTCACTGGTCGGGCTCCCACTGGTTCCAGAATCTTCCTGCCCCTCCCCTGGGCCCAGAAAGGGAGGCAGGGCAAGGGGCATCCCAGGCTGTTCCAAGTGGGACTCGTGTCCTGCGGGCGAGCAGTGCCCTGGGGCTGGCCTGGCACCAGCGCCAGGGTCCTGTGGGCTCTCCTGACCCCAGACCTCGCTGGACAACTCGGACTGCTCCGACCTCAACCACAGAGACTGAGCAACGGGGAGACCTCCTGCCGGAGCCAGGCCAGCCACCCCAGTGCCAGAGCCGTGCCCGGAAAGGGCCTCGGTACCCTCCAGCCCCTCCCAGGTCTCTGCCCCTCTGCCATGGTGGAGCCCCCAGGAGTCTGGAACAGGGAGTTCCCCCGCCCAGCTGAGGTCTGTGTCTGGAGTGTCCCCGGCTTCCCCATCCGAGAGTGAGGTTGGGCTCTCGGAAAGCTGGACCAGGATGGCGGATGCTTTCTGAAACTCCTGGAGAGAAGGGCAGGATGACGCGAGGCTCCCCGAGGAGGCAGCAGTGGACCGTGGAGAAGACGCCCCTGAGCAGGCGCTGGGGGTGGACTCGGGCTCGGAGCCCAGGTCCCAAAGGGCCATGAGCCGGGCCGGGGGGCCGTCCTTGTGTGGGGCTGGGGGTGCCGCCACCTCAGCTGCTGCAGAGAAAGGAGGGTTTAGGGACGATTCACCACCTTTACGCTGAAGATGTTCCACCAACCCTGGGAAGGATACAGCCCACATCCCACGGCCCCCAAGCCAATGGATCAAAAGCAGAAGACCCCAGGCGGAGACAGTACCCAGGCGGTGGGGAGGGCAGAGGCTGTGGGAGTGGGCTGGCTCTGACTGGAAAACTGGTCCATTACCTGGGGACGGGGCCTCACTCAAGGTGGGGGCCCTTGAAGGGGTGGAGGCATCACCTGGAGACACGGTCGGCAGCGCAGCTTCTGGGCAGGAGAAAGGGGCTTGGGGGTTCTCCTGCTGACAGGTCTCTATCCTACAAACACAGCGTGAAGTCTTGGAGTGCCCCCAGAAGGAGCCCCATCTTCCAGCCTCCCCCCTCGGGCCCAGAGTCTCTGCAGGGGCCCTTCAGCCACCACAGATGCTTAAAACACCTTCCTGCCAGCTGTCTGTCCCTCAGGGGAAGTGACTGTCAGAGGCCAGCGCTCCCCCAGCATGGTCTGTCTTCAGGGGCTTCTGGCCTCAGTGCCCCCTGGATCAGGTAGCTGGGAGTCACCATCGGAGAGATCCAGAGGCAGCGCTCCCTCGAGGGACCCTACAGCTGCCACCCTCCCCCAGTATCCTGGGCTGACACACCAGGAGGCATCTTTGTTTCCTAAGGTGGGGGGTCAGACGCAAGAGGGCATGCAGGTGGGCTGGGGTGCATGGAGGCCCCACCCCAGCATGAAGGGCACCAGGAGCAGGTGAGTGTCTCCCAGCAAGAGGGCAGGATGCTCTGGCCAAACTGTCTCCAGGACCCAGGGCTCCCCTCCCCAGCCCGAGCCACCCTCCAGGCACCCCACACCTCTGCTCCCCTGAGCAGCTCTGAGCGGCCTCCATGGCAGCAGGCCCCTCCACGGAGCTGCCGGCAAAGTCCAGCCCTGGTTCTGACCCTGGTGGACTCCCGCCGCCTTCAGCCACCTGCTGGAAACACTTTGGAGAAACGGCACAGTCAGGGTGGGGCCTCCTCTGCTGGACCTCACGCCGTGTCCCTTAGCTGTGGACAGAGCCACTGAGTTCTTGTGAGCACAGTAAGGAACAAAGGCCGTCCCTCAAAGAGGGCCACGAAGACCCACCCATCAGACATCCCTCCTCCCAGTGGGCTCCGAAGACCTGTCAGCAGACAAGATTCCCCCGAGAAGGCTCAGAGGTCCCACTCATCAACAGCCTGCATCCGATGGACAAGGGGCCCCCGCACCAAAGCCACACAGGAGGGCTCCCGCCCAGCCCGCAGACAGCACAGGGCCAGGCCCAGACTCACACGGGCTTCCTGGGGGCTGTGGGGACGCCCTGTGCTCAGGGAGGGTCGACTCTGGCCTTGGAAGCTTGATGCTGGGCTTCCCGTCAGAGCCTGGGCCTTTTCCTCCACCGGCCACAGGATGGGGCTGGTCTGGGGGTCTCCTAGGGGGCACAGAGACCATCAGCGCTGATGGGCACAGAAGGCAGAGGACGCCGCTGGCACAGGGTCCCAGAATGCCGAAGCCCCGTGTAAACAGCCACCACACCTGCTTGTGTTTGGTTAGAATGAGGACAGAATAATACACAGTTAGCTACTCCTGGGAGAAGGTGATGGCACCCCACTCCAGTACTCTTGCCTGGAAAATCCCATGGACAGAGAAGCCTGGTAGGCTGCAGTCCATGGCGTCGCTAAGAGTTGGATACAACCGAGCAACTTCACTTTCACTTTTCACTTTCATGCATTGGAGAAGGAAATGACAACCCGCTCCAGTGTTCTTGCCTGGAGAATCCCAGGGACGGGGGAGCCTGGTGGGCTGCTGTCTATGGGGTCACACAGAGTCGGACACGACTGAAGTGACTTAGCAGTAGCAGCAGCTACTCCTAAAATCACCCTCTTGTTGGGCAGTTACGGATGTGAGGACTCAGAAAAAACTTTAGAGACAGCATTTACAATGTAGATTTTAAAGCCCTCTTTATGGTGGTTTTTGGGTGGAGCTGCAGACTGTCTGCACAGCTGCTCTTTTCCTCTGAGTCCACTCGTCGGGGGCTGGGCCAGGGGGGCTGGGCCGGGGGAGGGAGAGAGGAGGTGTGGGACGTGTCAAGGTCACCACTGCACAGCTGGAAGGTCGGCAAAGTGGGGACGGGGGGCTGCAGTGGCATCTCTGCCAAGAAGTCCCAGGGAATTACCATCTTCCTACACATTTACTCCATGTTGGGACCCGGCCGGGACAGCAAGGCCAGGGGATCCATGTCGGTCCCAAAGCCACAGGCCGGAGGGGACCAGAGCTCTTTGGCTAAAGCTTAGATTTGTGGAACCTCCACCAACGGGAACACCTCCCTTTCGTCCGTGGCCCATGGTGAAGGACAAGCTTGTTGTTGCCGTTAGTTGCTAGTCGTGTTTGACTCTTTGCGACCTCATGGACTGGAGCCCGCCAGGCTCCTCCATCCATGGGATTTCCCAGGCAAGAACACTGGAGTGGGTTGCCATTTCCTTCTCCAGGGGATCTTCCTGACCCAGGGATTAAACTTGCGTCTCCTGCTTGGCAGGTGGATTCTTCACCACTGAGCCAGCTGGGAAGCCTCAAGGGCAAGGTGCTGTGGGTCGAGCTGAAGGACTGTGATGGGGCGTCACCCAGGAAGCCCGGGCAGGCTCAGAGCCAGGTCAGACAAGAGTCAGCGCCAGCCTTGGATGCCCGCCACGAGTTCACCAGGCGGTCCAATGCCCCAGAGTGGTTCCAGCTCCCTCCCATCCGCCCTGATCTGTCCTGAGGACGCTCTCCCAGGCCAGACCACAGGGAGCCCCCATATACACACACTGGCTGGTCTGAACAGCCTCTCTGCTGCTCCCAAGGGTGGCTATCGAGAGGGGCTTCTGAGCCTGAGGTATGGACTCAGGCCTGAAAGGAGAGCTCCGAGGTGGCACCCGGGCATTGAGACAAGGTGGGGCCCCAGGGCACCCACCCTGGGCTGTCCAGCCTGCTGTCCCCAACACACTATTGGGGCTCCCCAAAGCTGTGAATGAATCTGCTCCACCCTGGAAATCGGTGCGTGCAAAAAGCTCTCTTTAGCTAAGAAGACACTTCCGGCACACCGGTTCCCACGTCACTAAAGGTTTGTACCAGATAAACCAAGTTGGGACTACAACAAACAGAGCAGGCTAGGGTTTCCCCTTTCAACAGAAAAGGGGCCATGCCGCCCCAAGAGGCATAGAGTGGGGGCATCTCCCACCCGTGCCAGGCTTCGAGTGGTCTCCCCCAGGCCTCCCTGTCCTTGTCTGGGGGCTGGCACTGCCTTGGGTGGGGGCCAGACCAGCTGCTCTAGGGACTCCCCGGGGTGTCTGTGGGCTAGGTGGGGGTACAGTGCAGGAGATGGGGAAAGTCTGGGGGCATGTCCAGTTCCCTGTCTGCACAGGTCCCCTGCCTGGAGGCCTGAGTGATCTAAGAGCCTGCCCAGCCCTGAGCCCAGGGCCAGCCTGGCAGGCCCCCTTTGCATCCTTGGTGGAGGCAGCATCGCAAACATCTGGACTCAGCTGGGCAGTGTGTCCTGGGGTGTTCTCAGGCAGGTCTGAGGTTTTGGGGACCAGCCTGGCAACCGTCCGCAGCCTGGCCGGCTGCTCTGAGTCGTCGCGTAGCCAGGAGGAGGAGTGGCCGGTCTGGGTGGCCTCTCCCACCCTGGCCAGCCCCCGCCATCTTGAAGGGCGGCCTTCCTGAGCGCCCAGACTCAGGGACAGGGAGGCCAGTCGCCCCCAGCACACAGCTCCGGCCAGGCCCAGCGGGACGCAAGTGTGTCTGACCCTGAGCCGACCACAAGCCGGAAGCGGGCATGAGTTGCCAGGGGCCCCGAGGGGGTGGCGTCTGTCCTCATCTGACACCGCTGCCGCCCCACCTGGTTACCTTGGCCCATGTGCCCGCGGCTCTCCGGGGGTTGGCCTCTGGCATCAGGTCGGCTGGCCACTGCGGGTGTGTCCTCGTCCCATGCCAGCGTCGGAGGCCACGGGTGACCGTCCACAGCCGAAGCTGCCGGAGGGGGTGTTCCATCCTGCGGCTCTCTGAGCAGGCTGCAAGGCAGTGCAGGGTGGGGTGACTGCTCACCCGGCTGCCCCCCACTCCCAGGGGGCCAGCCCTGACCAGAACATTCCACCAGTGAAACACCACCTCACATCCAGGGGACAGCTGTGTGCAGTGGCCAAGCGGTCAGCACCGGGTGAAGGAAGACAGGCCCTGGCCCCTCCCTGCCCGGCAGCTTCTCGAGCAGGACCTGCACCCCTAAGTGGGGCCACTGCTGGGGGTGGCAGGGGACGTGCGGGGAGGGAGACTCTGTCTGTGCCCCTGTTCCCTCAGGACGTCTGCGTGGAGCCCGACCCCCCAGCCCGAGTGCAGCACTCAACGTGCCTGGGTCCCACCTGAGCTCCAGGCACACGGACTGCGGGAACAGCACCCCTATCGCAGCCCCAAGGCGGGGGGCTAGGAACAGGACTGCCAGGCTTCCTGGTCCCTTCTGGGCTTAAGGTCATGCCCATGGGGAGCCTTGCTCTAGAACATTCCCCCACTCTCAGGTGCAGCAGGGCATTCCTTCTGTTCCCTTTCTTCCCAGGCACCCGCTGCAACTGGGCACAGCTTGCTGCTCTCCCAGGGCGGCCCTGAGCATCCCCCTCCTCTGGATTGACACCCATGGCAGGGTGTGGACTGGAGAGCAGGGTCAGAGGGCTGTCTTAGCCGAGAAACCCAGTCTCGGGCTTTCGAAGGAGGAGACGTCTAGAGGGGCTGGAGTTCTGACCTGCGGGGCAGGAAGTAGCAGGCACCTGTCTGCACCAGTGTGTCCAGATGCAGGGCCCGGCCCGCCCTGGAGCAAGGATGAGAAGGACGGGAAGGGGCTGTGCCCGGCCCAGAACCTGGTAGAACTGAACCAGAATGGAAGGCCCCGCCCCCTGCCTCCTTAAAGACGTCCCGTCCCTCCCAGCCCTCCCAGCCCTCCCCAGCACACATGGGTCTCAGCCCGGAGCCCCCAGCCAGGGCAGCGAGGGGCCCCAAGGGCCCTGGATCAGGGATGTGCCCGGCCCTGAGCTTCTCAGTGCTGTGCTGAGCTTCTCTTGGGAGAACGAAAGTGCGAAGCGGTCCCTCCACGTGGCAGGGCCTCCCAGGGAGGTTCCAGGCCTCTGAAGCCTCTCTCGCAGACACATAGCTCTTCTCTGGCTTCTGAACTGCATCACTGGTGTGATGAGGAGCCACGTGCCCCCAAGGACCTCGGTTCCAGGCCATACCCCCACCCTCGGGGCGAGCAGCCAGCCCCAGTGCCATAAACAAACTCCTGGTACCAGGAAGGCCCGGTCAGCCAGGAAGCCTGTCAGAGATTCCTGGGCTGGGCGATCAATAGTCACGTGAACTATAGATCAGCACGTGAAAAGCGCTCTCAGAGGGTCCAGAGTGGAGCTCAGGCCTGGGGCCGAGTGTGTGAGGACCCCCTTTCCTGGGAGAGGCATGAAAATGTGCCCCCCTGCTGAAAGGCGCTGCTGGATGGCGGCGGTGCCCCTAAGGGCAGGCAGAGGTCCTGAGAAGACCACTCTTGAGGGACCAGCTGCTTCCCAGGGTTGGAGGTCACCTCTGCGCCTCTCCCCCAGGTTGCGGTTTTGGGTACGAGGCGGCTTTGGGTAGGAGGTGCTTAGGTTAGAGCCTCAAGGGCGGTCAGCCCTCGGAGGAGGAGCTGGGAGCTGGCTAGGAGGAAAGGGGGTGCCTGGCAGCTAGGGGTCCCACGCACACACCACCCACCCAGGTGGGTCCACCTGCTCTGTGTCACTGTGCCCACAGCAGCCCTGGGGATGGTGGCACCCCTTCCCCATTCAGCAGACGAGTGGGGAGGACACACCCCAGCCAGTGGTCCAGCTGGGAATGAGCCGGAATCCCTGCGCTCTTCCCAGCAGGCCAGGGTGGTTCTGGCCTCAGCCGCCAGCCCTGTGGGCCAGCTGGTGGGGCAGGACTCCCATCCCAGTCCCCCAGCATCCCCTCCCCTCCTCCCTGTGGCCAGGTGCGCAGGGCCCAGCAGCTGTGACATCACGGCCACCCAGCAGGCAAGGCTTTTAATGGCAAGCGCCAGGGCCAGGGCTGCCCGTGACGACTCACTGCGGGACTGGCGGGCTCTCGTTCCTCTGCGGGTGCTGGCCGAGGGGACTGCCAGGCGTGTGCCAGGCATGAGAGGAGCCCTGGGTCGGCCCCTCCGGCTGCTGGGGGCTTGTCTCGGGGTCCTCCTCCTGCCTGGCCTTGACTTCGGGGCTGGACCTCTAAGAGAAACAGCGCAGAGGAAAAGCCCTCCCCTTAGGAAAAGCAGGAGGTGGCTTCATGCAGCGGCCGCCACAGCAGGGCAGCCAGCGGCTCGGCAGGCAGCCTGCTCCCATGAGGAGGCAGCGGGCTGGCTGAAACAGGGGCCCTCAGCTCGCGGGAGCCCTACGGTCAGTTGCTAACACTCCCCGACAGGTGCAGACAAGAGGCCCAGAGCTGGGGGAGCACTTGCCTGAGGCCGCCCGGGTCGCAGAGCTGGAACCCACAGAGGTGGGGGCTGTGGAATCCGGCAGCCCTGGACCCCTCTCCTGCAGGCTGGCCTGGGATGACTGGGATGACTGCTAAACTACCCCAGCCGCTCTGCAGAACCCAGCCCACCACCCTCCGCCGCCCGCCGGTGAGACAGCCACCATCCCCAACCTGTGGGCGCTCGGCATGGGGCAGGCGCCAGAGCTTGTCCTCACCGCCCCTCCCTGTGATGGTGGGGACAGGCTGCAGGAGCAAGGACACACCGCCACTCAGCTCCCGAGGGGCCGGCCTCTCAAGGGCCCGGGCCTCTCCCTCCTTCCTGTCTTGCCCCCACCGGCCCACCAGCCCCCTCCACACTGCCCAACCGTGCTCACTAAGCTCCCGGACCTCCAGGCCAGAGCACTTCCCAGCCGCGGGGAGTCTGGCTCCTCCTCCGGGTCCAGCCAGGCAGCCCAGGCCAGGAAAGCCCCCGTGGCCCCGCAGCAGCTGCCGCCCCTCCCACCCGACCCTTCCAAATCCCTTCCCATCCTGGGTCACAGGTGTTTCACAGAGGACTTGCACGTGCCCAGGACACGGCCAGTGAGCAGCACTTCTGGCCACGAGCCAAGCCCCCAGGCCGGGTGAGAACGCCCACCTGAGGCAGCCACGCCCGGTCCTGAAGTTCCTGCTGCAGGAGGGCCGCGGACCTCTGCACGGAGACGATGTCCTGCTGCTGCTGCAGGAGCAGCTTTCTCTCTCGGTGAGAGGACAGGTGAAGGGTCCGCAGGTACCGGATGCCCCTCTGAACCAGAGGAGCACACGTCGGCACCCGGGGACGGGGAGGGGCGGCTCTGGCACTGGGGGCCCCTGGCCCCTGCAGATGTCTGTGCCCTTCTCATCCTGCTCAGTCAGGAGGTCCCCCCAACCCCGCACTCTGGCCTCCCCCGCCGCTTGGGTTTGGCCATCAGCGGGCTCTGGTGGGAGGCAGGAGGGAAGTTGGGGTGCTCATTCCTTGGGTACCTCCAAACAAGGCTGGTACAAGCCGGCTGTGCCCCTGCCAGCGCCCCCCCGCCCTCCCTCCCTCCCGCCAGGTCCCGGGCTCTATCCCTGACTGTCCGCTGGCTCCTGCTACATCTCTGATGGCCGCCCTTTAGCAGAATCACCTTGCTGGGACCGTGCCCCGCCAGGGCAGGCGATAGCCTGTCCAGGTCAGAGGAGGAAACTAAGGTTCGGCAGGGCCCCGACCCAGAGTCCCCCAATGTCTCCACCCACAACAAGGGACCCCAGGGTCCCCGCCTCATTTGATAACTGGAACCCTTCCATCCCTTCCTCACGGTCTCCTGGGCTCCTCCCGCTGCCCCGTCTGCCTGGGAAGCCCCACACCCGCCACCCCACCTCCCTGGTCCGCGCAGGTCCTCTAGGATGGAGGACAAGTCCACCACCACCCCTCCCTTCGCAGCTGAGGGACTCCGGGAAAGACCAGCGCCAGCCCCCAGCCTCAGTTTCTTCATCCAGCTCCCATCCCACAGAGGGGTGTCTGGAGACCGAAACGAAAGGACACCAGCGCAACGGCCCCTGACCCCAGATGAGGAAACTGCGCTCAGAGGAGCTGCCAGTCCCCTCTGAGGTCAGAGGTCAGTGCTAGCTGGGCCAAGCCCTCCAACAACCCCACCGAAACACGCACGGCTACAGTTCTCCCCTAATGAGGCTCGGAGCGGCCTGGCCACTGTACGGAGGCTGCAGGGGTCAGAGCACCTCGCTGCCCCCACCAGCTCTGAACGCTCCCCACGCAGCCCTGAGCAGCCCTGGAGGGTGCCAAGCACCCAGGAGTTCTGTGGTGGAGGTGCTCGCGTTCCCAGCCCCCAGAGAGCAGCAGGAGCCCCTCGGGGTCGCCCGCCGGGAGCCCGCCCTTACCAGCTCCCGCTCAAGGTGGCTGAGGGCCTGGTGCTGCTTCTCTTCCAAGGCCAGCAGCGCTGCGTAGCTGCCAGTCCTGTTCAGATACCTGGCAGAGGAGATGGATTGACTGGACTGACTGCTGACCTCGGGGCCTGCCCGTGGGTGTGGAAAACTGCAGTCCTGGCCAGCCCGAGCCATCCAGGTGGACCTGGCATGCCCGGTTCTCACAGCAGGGCCATCGGGAGGAGATGGCCGTGTGTGGACAGGCGGGGGAGCCCTGAGGGGTCCAGTGGCTCCAATCTAGACTGTCACTCTCCCCATCCCCTCATGACCACCTTTGGGCCTGGAGAGAGGACAGGAGGACAGCGCATTTCCCGTGCTGGCACCCCATTCCAGCCAGAGGGCCCTTCTGGGGAGGTGGGAGTCATCATGGAAGAGAAGACCCCCACATGACTGTAAGCTGCCAGTGATCTTAACTGGGATGAGCTATTCGGAGACCAATATGGGAATAACAAGTAGCTGTAAAAAAATGCATCCTTGTTGACATGAATTCCACTTCCACAAATTTACCTTAAGGAATTCATCTCTGGGATGTTCATGACTCAGGACACAGAGTTGGAGACACCCCAGAGGTCCAGTTAGAGGGGCTGGCTAAGGGGGCTGTTGTCTCTGCGCTGGGTGTTGTAGCACTCATGCAGGGACAGGGAGAGGGTTTCTTGACTTTTAAACGAAAACTCAAGTTACAACGGCGTGTCAGTTCAGTTCAGTTCAATCTCTCAGTCGTGTCTGACTCTTTGCGACCCCATGGACTGCAGCACGCCAGGCCTCCCTGTCCATCACCAACTACCGGAGTTCGCTCAAACTCATGTTCATGGAGTCGGTGATGCCATCCAACCATCTCATCCTTTGTTGCCCCCTTCTCCTCCCACCTTCAATCATTCCCAGCATTAGGGTCTTTTCCAATGAATCGGTTCTTCACATCAGGTGGCCAAAGGATTGGAGTTTCAGCTTCAGCATCAGTCCTCCCAGTGAATATTCGGGACTGATTTCCTTTAGGATGGACTATTGTCTGGAAAACCACCAGCCTTCCAAATGCTGTTTAAATAGCTACGTGTGTATCTCCCTGAACAAGACCTGCCAAGACAGCCTGGAAAATGGGCAGAGATGGTCTCGCAGATGTGGGGCTAGGGGAGGTTTCAAAGCCACTGTATTCACCTTTTGGTCACATCAAACTTTCTCCAAACGCCCGCGACCCGAGGTAGCAGCACTTTACCCTGGGGGGTACCGAGTGGGGGCGGGGCGGGGCCGGCGCGGCGCGCATGCGCTCACCCTCGCTGATGCTCCAGCCAGGCCAGCTCGGCGCGCATCTTCTCCTCCAGCGCCTTCTCGCGCAGGCGCAGCAGCGCGGCCTGGTGCCGCGCTCGCAGGTCCTCTTCCCGCCGGCTCTGCTCCAGCATCTGGATCGTGAAGCGGCTGAAGGGTACCGGCGCCGCGCTCCGGGGCCTCGTCCGGCTCCCCTGCGGTGGGGCAGGCCGACCCGGGCCGTGTCACCACCACTGAGCGTCTCCGAGTGGGAGCAGCACCCAACTCCCCGGGGAGGAGGCCGCCGCCTCCAGGGATCCTTCCGGGACTGGCCGCCCCATTGTTCTCCATGTCTTGCCCCTCTTCCCCGGGACACGTTACTATCCTCCTCCCAACTCGTGGCTCCCGAAGAAGGCAGGGTGGGGTCCTTGTCATGTTGGCCCTGCACTCAAGCCGGCCACCTGTTTGTGCTCTGGGTGGGTTAGGAAAGACTGGGCCCCCCTCTCTGACACGTGCAGCCAGCCCTGCCCCAAACCGATGTCACCTGCCACCCCAGCCGTGCGGAAGGGGCTTGAGCGGATGTAAGCTGGAAGGGTGGGTAGCACCCATGGCAGGGAGAGCCTCCCTTCACACAGGACCGGCAGCGGAGTCCCCCCGGGTGCAGGCTGTAGGAGGGGCGGGTCTCAACACCTGATTGTCCCCAGGGACGGAGAGCTGGGTCCCCTACCTCCTGCCAGTGCCTCCCCTGGGGCCCAGTTGTGAGCCCCTTCCCCGGGGTTCTGTACCTGGAACCTGGGCTCCTCCCAGAGCCTGGCTGGGGGCAGCTGGGAGGGGGGCTGGGCTGGTCTCCCTTCCTGCACAGGCTCTGAGGACAAAAGACAGGCATGGCTGGTCATATAAGGTTCCAGGGGCCTTTTTTACAGGAAGTCTTCACCGAGCTAGGGTGTCTGGGCAACTTAATCTACCACCACCACCACCACCACCACCACAGCACAACCCTCCTCACCCAGACACACAGCCCCAGCCAAATCTTCAAGAGGCCGTGAAACGGAGGAGGACTGTATGGTTCTTCCCCCCACACACCCCAATCCCAGTCGTGTCCTTGACCTGCCTTTATCTAAAAAAGACTTTAATCAAAGAATAAATGTAATCAGAGAAGAAAATACAGAAATTAGTCCTGAATTTTCATTGGAAGGACTGATACTGAAGCTGAAACTCCAATCCTTTGGCCACCTGATGTGAAGAACCAACTCGTTGGAAAAGACCCTGATACTGGGAAAGATTGAAGGCAGGAGGAGAAGGGGACGTCAGAGGATGAAATGGTTGGAAGGCATCACCGACTCAATGGACATGAGTTTCACCAAGCTCCAGGAGTAGGTGATGGACAGGGAGGCCTGGCGTGCTGCAGTCCATGGAGTCACAAAGAGTTGGACACGACTGAGCGAGTGAGCTGAACTGATGTGTACATACACACACATATACACGTATGGGTATACTTACATGTGTATTATGTGTAGATACATAAATATATAAATTTTAAAAGTTTCTTGAATGTTTAAAAAAATGTATTGTGGTGTTATAAATTGCATGACTACCGTAGCCTAAAGTCCAGAAAAAAGAAATGGAGGGCTGTAAGGGCCTCCTATTCTGGATGAGCCAGTGGAATGTCACGTGAAGGTACACCACAGGTACCGTTGTAAATCCCAGATCAACCACTGAAGCCAATTACAGCTCAGCAGCCAACAACAGAGAGAAAATCAAATGATTAAAAAAATACTTGTTTGATCCAAAAGAAGGCAGAAAAAAGAAAGGAAAAAAAGGCCAGTTGAGACAAAAGAAAATAGCAGGATGATAGATTCAAAACCTAGCAACATTGGGACTTCCCTGGCGGTCCAGTGGTAAAGATTTTGCCTTCAAAAAAAAATAATAATAAATGAAAAAGAGAAAGAAACAAAACAACAAAAAAAGACTTTTCCTTCCAATGCAGGGGGTGCAGTTTCAATCCCTGGTTGGGGATCCCACATGCCTTTGTGACCAAAACTCCAAAAACAAAGGAGAAACAATATTGCAACAAATTCAATAAAGACTTTAAAACATGGCCCACATTAAAAAAAAATCTTTAAAAACTCTAACAATAATGATAATTCTGTTCAATGGAAATAGCTAAGCACTCCAGGGGAAAGGCAGAGATTGCTGGATTATATAATAAGACAAAGGAGCAAGATCCACCTACGGGCTGCCTCCAAGAAACACACTTGAAATACCAAAACACACATTCGTTACAAGTGGGGGGATGGAGAAGACAGACCAGCTGGACTGTCTGATGCTAGCTGTGGGAAGCAGGAGTAGCTGGACCAGGCACAGCAGGCCGCGGAGCAGCGCGGGCCACTGGGGACAGAGGGCTGTCCTGTGAGGGCAGAGTTTTAAAGGCGTGGGTCCACCAAGGGCACGCGGTAACCCTAAACGGTGATGTTCTCAACACCAGGGTTTCTTTTCAAGAGCTCACAGAACATCCACCAAGATAGACCCACATCTCTACATATTTGGGCTCAGGTCCATCTAGTCAAAGCTATGGTTTTTCCAGTGCTCATGTATGGATGTGAGAGTTGGACTATAACGAAAGCTGAGTGCCGAAGAATTGATGCTTTGGAACTGTGCTGTTGGAGAAGACTCTTCAGGGTCCCTTGAACTGCAAGGAGATCCAACCAGTCCATCCTAAAGGAAATCAGTCCTGGGTGTTCATTGGAAGGACTGATGCTGAAGCTGAAGCTCCAATCCTTTGGCCACCTGATGCTAAGAGCTGACTCATTTGAAAAGACCCTGATGCTGGGAAAGATTGAAGGTGGGAGGAGAAGGGGATGACAGAGGATGAGATGGCTGGATGGCATCACTGACTCAATGGACGTGAGTCTGAGTGAACTCCAGGAGTTGGTGATGGACAGGGAGGCCTGGCGTGCTGCGATTCATGGGGTCGCAAAGAGTCAGACACGACTGAGCGACTGAACTGGACTGAACTGACCATGAGGAAATTAAACCGCAAGTCCATCACAGGAGCAAACAAGTCCATCACATGCCACCAGGGAGCGCGCTCAGTCTGCCACCGCCAGCCCAGCCATGGCTCAAACTCCCGGAGGTTGTGCTGGGCTGCCCCTGCAGCCTGCACACAGGGAACGCTGTTTGCCAACACTGGATCCAGTATCCAACTGGATATGCACGGGGCCAGCACTGGAGAGGCCTCAAGGAATGCCCGCTCAGAGGGACGGAGGTGGGCGTATTGGCAGACCTGGGAAGAGTGTGGGCTTCCCTGTTCCCCAAGGGACAGAGATGGGCTGTATTCAGGATTTCAGCGGGAGGGTGGCGCTCACCCTGAAGGTCTGCCCGGAGCAGGACAGACAGGGCTAGACGACCCGCCCACCATGCCTCCCTACTTGGCCATGCCCCGTGCTGTTGGCTTGTTTCGCTAGGCATCTAAGCGAAAGCTTTCCTGTTGTAGTCCGGGCTCACTGCCCCCCAGTTTGGGTGGGTGGGGGTGGTGTGTCTACTAACTGGCTCACTGGCTCCCTGCGTGCCCTAACAAGCAGGAGGCAGTGATGCCTGATGGTATGTTGTGGCATCAGTCAGTTCAGCTGAGTCCTCAGTCGTGTCTGACCCTTTGCGACACCATGGACTGCAGCACACCAGGCCTCCCTGCCCATCACCAACTCCCGGAGTTTACTCAAACTCATGTCCATCGAGTTGGCGATGGCATCCAACCATCTCATCCTCTGTCATCCCCTTCTCCTCCCGCCTTCAACCTTTCCCAGCATCAGGGTCTTTTCCAATGAGTCAGTTCTTCACATCAGATGGCCAAAGGATTGGAGCTTCAGCATCAGTCCTTCCAATGAATATTCAGGACTGATTTCCTTTCGGATGGACTGGTTGGATCTCCTTGCAGTCCAAGGGACTCTGAAGAGTCTTCTCCAACACCACAGTTCCAAAGCATCAATTCTTCGGCGCTCAGCTATCTTTAGAGTCCAGCTCTCACATCCATGCATGACTACTGGAACACTTTCAAACCCCAGTTCCGCCTGCCCCGTAAGGCCGTGGGCGGGTCACCCCATCCCCGGCCCCTCTGTTGGGCACCTGACCCCGCTGCCCCCTCAGGACCCATGCGGGGCACGAGCTGTGCTGTCCGGGTAGCTGTGGGGTTGGTTCTGAGACCACTCACCTGCGTGAGCTGACCCATCTGCCCAACTCTTCTTTCCGTCCTGGGGACTCGGGGAGGGCGCGGCCACGTCTCGGCCCGGGAGTGGGTATGAGCTGCCAGGTGAGAGAGCGCTGCAGACTGTGACCTACGCGGCCCGAGACCCCCACCCGGCCCCCTCGTGCGCTGGGAGGGGGCCCATACCTGGGTCTGGCTGCCGCGGCACTCTGAGAGGTCCTCGGCTCCAGATCCACGTGCACCTGCGGCTGCTCCGGCTCCAAGGCCGCCCCTGGCCTGGCCTGGGTCGAGTGCTCCTCCCTCAGCCGCTTCGAGGACAGGAAGGAGGTGGGTGTTGTGGAGGGTGGACCAGGAGGGGTCCCAGGGAGGAGCCAAGGCCTACTCTGAGGGCAGCTGCACTCGGAGGCCCTCGGTTGGGATGGGACCCACGGCCCCCCCTTCCCCAGGCTGACCTGACCCATGCTTCCCACCAGCCTTTCTCAGGCTGGGCTGGGCCGCAGGGGGCAAGCCGGCCGGCTGACCTCCAGCCTGGGTCTGGACAGCAGCTCCCCCAGGGCCTTCTGCGTCTCCCAGACCTCCAGCTCCCCCTGCCGCCGAAGGAGGGCCAGCGCCTGCCCCTGTTCCCGCCAGTCCGGCTGCAGGGAGGAGAGGAGCAGCCTCAGGACTCCCCGGGGCCCCCGCCTGCTGCCCCTGCCTGCTACCCCCGCTCCCTGGCAAGGCCCCCGCCTCAGAGGGCAGGTGGTGTCACCTCCAAGGACTGGACCCTTACAGAGCGTCCCCCTGGGAGGACCACCCCATCCAGCCCACCACCCTGCTCCCCAGCCCGCAGCCTCCCTGCCTCGGCCCGGCCGGGGCCCTGGGCTTCCTTCCTGCTCCAGGCTCCCCTCCCTCCCTCTCAACTCTGGGGCCCCTGCCACTCAGCCTCAGGGGGTGAAAGCTGCTCCCGATGGACCCCCAAACAGAAGCGGTCTAAAGGTGACATACCTTCAGGGACTCCAGGAAGCTCAGCGACTTCTGCCGGACGTCGGACAGCGGGCCTGCAGAAACCACAAGAAGCCGTGGCTGGGCGGCTTCCCCTCACCCAGCCTGGGCCTGCAGGACACGCGCTGGGAGAGGACCCCTTCCCTGCACGTCCAGGGAGGGTGGGCAGGGCCCCCAGCCTGCGGGGCAAGGAGACAGGTTGCTGCCTTACTGTACCCTGTCCCCACCTCGGCGGGGGGCTCTCCCTGCCTGACCCTCAGCCACCCTCCCCTGGGAGCAAGGACCCCAGGCTGCAAACACATGGCTGGGGCCAAGAACACAGGCTTCACTGCCAGACAGGCCTCGGCTTATCACTCACCCGCTGGGTGCCCTGGAAAAAGCGCTAGTCCGTGAGCGCCTCCGCGGGGACACCCCGTGGTAAGATGCTCTGATACCTAGTGGCTGCCCTAATAAGGGTCGCAGCCCTGTGAGTGTGCGGTGACCCAGGCCGAGGGGCACAGCCCTGCGACCTCCCTGGGACTGTCCAGAGTGCAGGCTCGGAAACCTCAGGCTCCCCAGGTGGCCAAGGGCTTCTGGTTTCCAGTGGGGGCCCCAGCGACCCGGCCTGACCCTTCGGAGGCTGCCTGGGGTGGCAGGGGGTGACTGTTGTCAGAGGTGGGGGTGGCGAGCGTCGCTTCCTCCATCCCCACCCTCCATCTTCTCAGCAAGACCCCCATGAGAGCTGGCAGAGGGGGGCACAGAGGACGGGGGCTCCCCACCCGAGAGAGGCCTCAGGTCTGTGGACGGCAAGCCCTCCTGGTGGCTCTTGGACGAGCTCCTGGGTCATCCTTTGTGAGTGTGCAGAGAGGAGGATGGCGCCCTGCTTCCCAGAGCAGCTCAGCGTCCCACGTTAGAGAGGCCAAAGAGCTGTGAACGGCAGCCGGACGGCTCCTGGGCGCTTCCACGGCGCTGAGGACACGGCAGCATGGAGCCCAGGGGAGGGGCGGGGGCTCCAGCCAGCTGACGTGCACGGCACTTGGGGGACGCCTAGCATGCTCCCCTGTGCTCCCAGCTGCCTGGCAGTTCCCTGGAGAAGGGGCCACTCCTCCCTTGCTTTTGCTTGTGGCCTGGAAAGAAGGTGCCCCGGTCCTCCACTGAGTTCCTGCAGATCCTCTGCCAGGGGCCTGGAAGCTTCAGAGAGCCAAGGCCCCCAGAGCCGCTGCTCCAAGAGGTGCAGACCTTTCCTGGTTATCCCTGGCCAGGCCAGCACCCCTGACAGGTCACCAGGGAGACCCCGGGCTGTGGGTCCCCGAGCTCTGAGCTGTGATCCGGGAGAAAGCAAGTGTTCCCTGAGACGGATGCGGCCCGGGCCCCCGAGCAGCCGGCCCTGCTGAGCAGAGGATGGTACCGGCCTCGCTTCCCAACTCCTGATGACCATCGGGGAGGGGCCCCAAGAATCCAGCACGACCTGCCACCCCAGAGCGCCTGGTGGCCTTGTGGCTCCAACGGGACGATTAAACACATACGTGGCGACTGTTACTGTTGCCAATGGCAACAGGGGTGATGAGGACCAGGTGAGCTCTCCCTGACCGCGCTGCGGCTGGGGGCCCACGGCCTCAAACCAAAACAAAGCCAGTGGGGCCCCGCCCGGGCGAGAGGCTGCCGTGTCTGAGGGCCGGAGCCTCACCGTCCAATGGCAAGCCGCCCTTGCTGTTCACGTTTAAACTCAGAGGAAACAAAAATATAAAACTTCACTCTTCAGTAGCACTGGCCACGTCCCAGAGGCCCCCACAGCCACCCGTGGCTGGTGGGCACCACATCAGATGGCCCAGAATTTAGAACATCTCTGTCACTGCAGAAAGTTCTGTTGGGCCGGTGCTGCTGCCAGTGGGAAAGGCTGGGCCCCAGTCCCCGCTCTGCCGTTCACTGTCAGGTGGTGGGGGTCATGCCTCTCTGAGCACTGGCTTCCTCTTCCGTGAACAGGGGCGTGAGCTTGGGACCTGCCCGGAGGCAGGGTGACACCAGTGAGCTGTCGTGTGTGACACAGACAGGCCCAGGGGGCCTCAGGGCCTTCAGGAAGTCATTCATGCCCTCAGCAAATATTCCCCAAGCACCTGGCCGAGCAGGAGCCGGGGCTGCAAGGAGAGCCAGACCCTCAGGTTCTCGTGGCCCACAGAGACAGAGGCACACACGCGAGTTTCACTCCCACCAAGCACGCTGAGACGGGCAAGCAGAGCACCTGACCCAGCCCAGGTGTCATCCGGGAGACTTCCTGGAGGAGGCGTCTGGTGGGAGTGCCCAGCGCCCGCACTCTGGGCTGTGCTCGCTCCTTGGTGGCGGGCTCCTGAGATCCTGCTTGGCTCCTGGCCTCCCAGCGAGGCGGCCTGCAGGCAAAGCTGTGAAAGGAGTGGGTTTTTCTGGAAGACCCAGCACTTGGCCTGGCACCTGGCCTGCTGGGGTTCAGCTGAGTGGGGGATGGGAGCCTGTCCCACAGCTCTGCCCACACAGACCTCAGAGGCTCCAGGAGGCCATCTTTGTGGGAGGGGGCGGGCTGGGGAGGAGCACTCTGCCTCGGCTCTGCTACTTGGGGGGCACAGTGGGGGAGCAGGGGCCCCCTGGTGGGCTGCAGCCAGGCACCCTCGCTCCAGGCCCCTCCTTCCTCGGGAGGTCTGTGGCCCAGCCCTTGCCTGCCGAGAGGCACCCCTGGGGAAGAGGTAACTCAGCACAAAGGAGCTGCTGACCTGTTTTCCTTCGCCCTCCCCTAGCCCCCCACCCAGGCTACCCACTCAAGGGGTGACTCGTGGGAAAGCTCACACTGCCCCCATCCCTGACGTGTGGTCCCTGAAGTGTGGTCCAGTGTCCAGGCATGTCGTCCTGTCCACCAGCAGCGGATAGCCCTTCCCTTTGGGATGTTGACAGGAGGATGCCCTTGTCTGCCCTCCCCGTGGGATCCGGGTGGGTCTGCCTGTCCCCAGAGACACTGTGCCACCTCCCTGCCACCACCCCGGGCATGGCCCGCCCTGCGTGGGCAGACACAAGCACAGGGCACACATGGGCTGTGCAGCCCGAGAGGATGGAGTGGGCTGCCGTTGCAGACCAGCAGGAGTGGAGGCCAAGGGCCCTGCTGTTGCCCGGCCCACCTGCTTTCCGTCTTGGCCCCTGAGTCCCAGTGTGACGGCGCTTCACAGACCGGGAACAGCTGACGGTCCCGAGGGGCCAGGGCTGCCCGAGTCAGAGGTGCCCCGCCCGCCTCCTAGTTCCTGCTCGGCCAAGACGACGGAGAGGGGTGGACAGAGAGCTGGCATCTGAGCCCAAGTCCTGGTCCCAGCCCATCCTGGGCACCTGGGCAGCTCATGCCCCTCACTGGGCCTCACTTCCTGGAAACTGGTGCTGGAAGCGTCCACCCACTTCCGGGCAGGCTCTCCCCCTGGGCATTGGTTGCCCAGGATCTGACAGCTGCAGGTGGTCACCAGGGCATCTTTTGATTGCTCACCACCTCCTAAAAGGCAGGCTGCTTGAGGGCAGGGCCTGGTGCCCGGTCCATGCCAGGCTTGGCAGGTCCTCAGTGAGCTGGTGCTGAGCAAGCAGAGGGAGAATGAGCCAAGAGACTAGCGGGCTCCCGGGCAGCCCCCTCCCTGAGCCGGGAGGGTCTCCCAGACCTTAGGGTGGTGGGGGGAGGTTGGCTGCAGGATGGAATGACACAGAGGCCTCCTTCTCAGAGGGCCCGGGACCCCCGTACACACACACACATATCTACACGCTCACACGTGCCCACCCCTGGTCCGCAGAGGGCTTTGTTCCCCACCTCTTGCCCAGCCTGGCCTGAGGGGCCCTCTGTCTTCCAGGGAGGGGCAGGTGTCTCTTGGGGGCACCGCTGCGGGCAACCTCTTGGGAAGCTGCTCATCCACGAGGGGTCCCCCACACCCCCTGTTGCCTGGTGGCAGCTCTGAACCCAGGACAGTGGGACACCAGAGCGCAAGGCTGAAATTCCTCCTGCCCGCCTCTCCCCCAGGCACCAGGGGGGTCTGGGGACTGCTAACTGACCCCCCAGGCCTTCCACAGGCCACCAGACCCCACAGGCCTCACCGCCCTCCTTGTGAGACGGGCAACTCCGCCCAGGCCCATGAGGTGGTGCAGATTTTATTTGGGGCTGCTCCTGAGCGGGGAAGGGGTCGGGGTTCACTCTGAATGCACCTACAAGAGCCCAATTCTCCTACAGATGTGAGCACATCTTATTCTTATTTGGGAGAAAACCAACTGAAAAATGAAGATAAAATGGATGCGCTTCCCAGACCTCTCAGAACAGCGCTTGATCCCCAGCCCCAGGCCAGAGCCCTCCAGCTGAGCCCCTCCCTGAGCACCCACTGGGCAGAGCATCCCACAGGCCAGCTCATGCCCTACTCTGCACACTGCCAGGACAAAGGCCTGAACCCAGGAGGGTACTCGGAGGGCGCCCCACCCCCAGGCCCCAGCTAAGCACCAGCTCCAGGGTTCTGGGCAAGTCCCAGCTATAGCCAGAAACAAAAACCCTCTGTTAGCAGAAGAGAAGGCAGAGGGCTGGGCCCCGGCGGCAGAGCTGTGGATGAAGCAAGCCTTCAGCCCTCAGGAGGGCAAGGGTCAAGTCAGGACAGAGGCATGGCCGGCCCGGAAAGCCTCCAAAAAGCTTTAATACCGACGCGCGGGTACGCTCCAGCCAAGAAAGGACCTCTCTACACCCAGAGCCTCGCCGAGCGTCAGGCAGTGGAGGGGGTCCCCAGAGGACCTCCCTGGCCACCCGACCAGCCAGCCCAGGGCCTATCCACAGGCGCGCCCTTACCACAGCTCCGGAGGGTCCAGGGTGTGACCAAGCCTGCCCCTCTGGCCGAGTGTGTCTCTTCCAGCCGCCGGGAGCCGCTGCAGGGGTCCGGCGTGGCCGGCACCCCGAGTGAGCTGCAGACACACAAACACCTGTGTGAGCAGCGAACACCCTCGAGACAGGAGACAGCCGGGGGGCCGGGGGAGGGCCAGGAGGCTGGGCTTCTGCAGGCCTGGCACCCAGGGAGACCCAAGGCCCAAAGAGGGGCTGGGCCTGGGACCGGAGGATGCCCTGGCTCAGCTGGGCCTGATCTGTGAGCAGTGACTTGGGGCTCAGTCCTTGTTCCTGCAGGGGGACCAGCTCCCGGCAGGAGCGCCTGGCGTCCACGGCCACTGTCCAGGGCTGGGGCCCACGTCAGAATGTCCTTTGCCTGAAAGCCCTCGCCTGTCCTCGGTCTGCTCGCTCAAAGCGCCTGCTCTGGGGTGACGGGCACAGTCCTCCATCTGCTTCATGACGGGCACATCCTTCATCTCCGCCCCCTCGGCCATCGGCTGGGGGCACTGTCCACCAGGCCCACGGGGGAGCGGGGCCCACGGCCAAGCTCTAACTCCATCACCGTCTTCTTGTGCCCTGCACTGCCACCCTGATCGGAGAGGGACCTCAGCTGGCCAGGTAACCAGGAAGGCTGGAGTCGAACTGCTCTTGTTGGAGTCAGAAACCTGCCCTCCATCGGGGCAAGCTGCCTGACACGTCTGCCCACGGGGAGAGGCGTGGCCTTGGGCCCCTCCTGAGAGGGCAGCAGCCCAGGTGGGTCAGGAGAGCTGCTGAGCACAGGTGGGCGGCAGCTTCTCCGAGTTAGGGGCCTACGGCCCAGACGCGTGTGCTGGGCTCGGACGAGCGGTGGTGACACCCCGCCTCCTTTCACGTCTCATCGGTGTATGTGCCCCTCCCTCCTGCAACCCAGCACCCCCACCCAGGACCCCCTCGAGTGACTGAAGACACGGCCACACCTGCGGGCCATGGAGACGCGGCCTCCAGCCCTGCCGGACCCACAGTCACAGGTGTTTGCTGAGCATCTGCCATGCTTAGCCCCTGACCCTGCAGGGGAAATGGCGTAAGAAGACTGTTCCACAAAGGGCAGCAGCCTGGGACTGAGACAAGAGATGCTGCGAAGGTGAGGGGCTGGCCCAGGGGCTGATCCCGGGATGGCCCCAGGGGTGCTGGGGCAGGAGTCCTGACCACGGGCTCTGACGGTCAGAGGAAGAGGGTTCCTAGAGGCAGTGGCGACCGGGGCTGCTCCAGGAATGCGTTGGCATGGAGGCATGGGGGGCAAGGTCGCTGCAGGGTCTTTTCTAGACTTTCTCGCTCCCTTCTTCCCAACCCAGGACCTGAGGGGCGCAGTAACCCCCACCTGGGATCAGCAAAGGGCAGGAAGGAGCCGCGTCCTCCAGGGCCATCAGTCCCCAAGCCAGTCGCCCTCCATTATCTAGACCACGTGTTGCAGAATTTCCCACAGAGACAGACCATCCGTGTTCAGGCTCTGTGGGCCCCCGGGTCTCTGTCTCCACGGAAACCACTCAGCTCTGCCTTTGTGGCAGGAAAGCAGCCACGCTTGCTTTGTAAGCATGATGAGTGTGGCTGTGTGCCAATAAAACTTTATTTACAAAGACTGTTGGTGGGTCCTGGGGGCGGTGGCTTGCTGACCACAGGTCTCGATTTGTTTCTAGGGCAGTGGTTCTCACCAGAATCGCCTGATCACGGGGCCCACCCCCAGCATATCAGACTCAGGAGGGCCGGGACAGGAGGGAAGACACTGCATTTTCTAACGAGTTCCCGAGGAACAATTTGAGAACCACTGGCCAGGGAGGGGGCGTAGTGGAAAAACCATGGGCTCTGGAGTCTGAACCTTGGTTTGTCCTCCCCCTAAGCAGGTCACTTCTCCTCCACCAGCCTCAGCTTCCCCATCTGCAAAATAGGGATGAGCATACAGCCCTCAGGGTGCTGGAAGCACTGCCCGAGGTTCAGGGAGGCCTGCGGGGCCACGGCGGGCACACAGCGAGGCCACACACTCTCCCGTCCTTCCTTCTAGACAGGCTGGGGGTGGACTGGGCATCAGGGGCCCCAGCTCCGTCGGGGGTGGGGGGGCTGAGCGGGGAAGCCCTAATGTCGCCACCACCCAATGCTGGTAGCAAGCTCCGTCCCCACCCAGCTACTGAGCACCGCGGTCCCAGCAAGGAAAGCACCCGGTGGAGGAGAACCACCCCAACTCAGGAGCTGGCCTGAGAGGCAGGATGGGCCAGGCCCTGGGGAGCAGAGCTGTGCCCTGCAGCCTAGGACTCACAGGGCACTGAGGGAGGTGCCCAGAGGCATGGCCGCAAAGCAACCCCCGGGAGCGGTGAGTGGCTAGTTTAGAAGGCAGGGCGGGGCCAGGGGCCTTCGTGGAGGCCCCGGTCCTGGGCTCCAAGGGTGCTGGGCCGTCCAGGGCATGGCTCTGAACGACTTCCACCTCTGCCGTCTCTCTGTGCCCAGGCAGGCTGCGGGAGGGGCGGGGAGGGTCACTCCATGTGCCTGGTGGGAAGGCTCTATGGCTTGGGGTGGGGGGGCCACGTGCCCAGGCTCCCCGGCTCTGAGACCTTGGATGAGCCCACAGGACCTTGCTGGCCATCCAGCAGCGGGGACGTACAGATGTCCACCTTGGAGCCTCCCATCCCCCCTCCCCTTCTCAAGGTCTAGACCGGGAGCAGGAGGGAAGGGCAAGGGCTGAAGGCGGCCAAGTCTGGCCCAATGCTGACCCCTACTGGTGGCAACAATTCCATTCCAGCTTCCCAGGTGGCGCTAGTGGTAATTAAAGAACTCGCCTGTTAGGAGACCTGGATTCAATCCCTGGGTCAGGAAGACCCCCCTGGAGGAGGACATGGCAACCCACTCCAGTATTCTTGCCTGGAGAATCCCATGGACAGAGGAGCCTGGTGGGCTACAGCCCATGGGGTCGCAAAGAGTCGGACACGACTGAGCGCCCACACAGAGTCAGAACCTGACTGAGGCTGGGCCGGGGAGGGGATAGGAGGGAAGGGGAAGGGAGGGGAGGGGAGAGGAAGGGAGGGCTGGGGAGGGGAGGGGAGGGGAGGGAAGGGGAAGGGAGGGGAGGGGAGAGCAGGGGAGGGCTGGGGAGGGGAGGGGAGGGGAGGGAAGGGGAGGGGGGAGAGGCAGCGCTGGGGGAATGGGGTGCTACAGGCAACCCCCACCTCCTAGGGAGGACTCAGGCTGGGGGTGGGGTGTGCTTTCAGCACAGGCCTGGGATCTGCGCTGACCACCCCCCGACCCGTGCAAGGGCCTCCCCCGCCCCACTTGGGTTCCTGGCTCTCTGACCACGGCCACAGTCTCCACCCTCCACTGTCCTCTCTGTTCACGAGCACTGCACCCCCCAGGCGGCCCCCCAAGGCCCCAACCCCGGCAACCGAGCCCAGGACACACCTGGCGAAGTGCGTGGTAAGGATCCCCTCCCAGTGTCTCTGGCCGGCCCCCTGGGAACACCCCCCGCCACTGGCCTGACCCCCTCTGGAACCCCCTCTCCCCCTTGGCTCTGAGCTCTGGAGCCTGAAGTCACAGAGCACCTGTGGCCACGCGAGGTGAGGGGGCATCCTGCGAGGGGCTGCCTGGCAGGGCGGGGGAGGGGATGGCTGCCCCAGGACAGAGGTGGTGGGACCGGGGTGTCTGAAACCCTCCTGGGGCAGCGCTGGGAAGGCAGCCGATGGGGCTGGGGGCCAGGAGGGCACTGCTGGCCGGGGAGGAGGGCTGGACAGGGACTCACGCCTGCGGGAGCCGCCAGGCAGTGGGGCTGAAGTAGCGGTTCTTGGGGTGGGAGCGGGCAGTCCTTGCAGGAGGAGATGGGGCCACAGCTGCTCAGTGAAGTCCAGGGGCTGACAAGGGCCCCAGGGCTGAGGGCACTGGGCAGCGACATTGGCTGCTGGGGGGGAGATGAGCTGGGAGACAGAGAGGCCAGGGGTGGGCACAGCTGCACGGCCGGGGGACCTGGTGTGAGGCTGGGCCCAGCAGAGCGTCCCCGGGACGGTGACTGCTAAGGCGGCCTCGCGGGCCCAGGCGGGGCTGGCTGGGACGAGAGCAGGGCTGCTGAGGGCCCCTGGTGCCCCTGCCCCAGGCCGGTCATCCGTCCTTAACCACTGATGAAAAGGGACCTGTGTGAAGTGGCCCCAGAGAAGGTCAGGGCTGGAGACGGGCCTGTTCAGGGGCTTGTGGGCAGGCGGTCCTGAGGATCTGACACTGGCAAGAGACCTAGATGGAGGGCCCCAGTCTCCACACCCCGGACACGACCAGCCTGCCAGCCACCTGTGGACGCCTTGGCGACTGGGGCCCCAGGCGGCCCACTGTGCACAGCCCAGCCAGAGGCGTCCGAGGCCCGCCTCTCCCCAGGACAGGCCAGGAGCTGTGTCGCCCCGCTGGCCCGGCTGCGCCCGCCCGAGGCATGAGGTCGTTCAAGGGCAGCGCCCAGCCTTACCTCCCTGTGAAGGGGCTGAGGGCCTGGAAAGAAGCCACGTTTCTTGCCAGCCTCCCGTCCAGCTCGGAGCGTCCACTGTCCGTGAAACCTTTCAAGAGAGGAGCACCAGGACTTCACTTCCTACAGGCCGGCAGGGTGGGGAGGGGCTGCCGCTTTGCAGGGAGTGAGGTGGTCCCCCCGCGTCCCCCCGCATCCCCATGGCAGGAGGCACAGGGGTCCTGCTCTCTCGCCCCTCTGCGGAGTTGGAGGTGGGGCGGGGAGGGGGCGGGACGTCAACCTAGGACCAGGGCCCACCCCTGCCCCAGCAGAGGCAAGGCGGTGACAACAGGCACAGAGGGACAATGGCCGGGGTCTAGCCATCATCCCCCCTCAAGGGGAAGAGACCCAGGGGCAAGGAGAAAGTGGGGCCCCTGGCTGTCAGCGGGGCCTGGGGTAGCCCTACCTATGGGCTCGCTGGCATGGCGGGCCCTGGGGCTCGCACTCTGCAGCCGCTCCCAGCCAGGGCTCCAGCGCACCGTCTCCGTGTCTGGGAAGCCAGGGGTGGAGAGAAGTGGCCTGGCCCGCAGCTCTGCCCAGTCCCAGGGCGCCCTTTGGCCCACGTTGGGCACCAGGGCTCTGGGGCAGGCCGGCATGCTGGAGCCGGAGGGCAGCGGCCCTGGGCCAGGCCCCACCAGCGCGTCCATTGCCTCGGAGCGGCGTAGCTTGTCCGTCAGGACGTCGATCCGCTGCTTCAGGATGTTGGCCATGGTCTCCAGGGCCTGCAGCCGGGCCTGCTTGTATCGGAAGTGCAGGGGGCCCGGCATGCCCAGGCGCTCCGACTCCTCAGGGTCCAGGTAGATGCAGAGCCCCGGGCTCCGGCAGTGCATACTCAGGTCCTGGAACTTCAGGGGCCCCAGGGAGGAGCTGGCTGGCATCAGCAGGGGCGCGCCTTCCCAGCCATCTTGGGAGCCTCCCACCTCCAGAGTCTTGGTGGGGTTCAAGGCTCTGTTCAAACACAGGCAGAAGCTGCAGGGAGAGAAGGGACAGGGATCAGCCTGAGGGGCGGCAATCGTTTCCATGCGCGTGGGAGACACAGGTGTACAGGGGTGCACGTGGAAGCAGCTTCCGGGCCAGGCCCAGTGTCTCTTCACTTCGTCCGTTTGTGACCGTGGTGATCACGACGGACCGCGCACACCTATTAGAAGGAAGGAGGCTGGTTGGCAGTGATTTCCTGGATATGACCCCAGAAGCGCTGGTAACAAAACAACAAACGGGCCACTCGGGCTACTTCAGACTTAAAAACATGTGTGTGTCAAAAGACCCCATCAGCAGAATGAAAACACAGCCTTCTCGACTGCCTGCTTTTGCATTCCAATCTCCTTTGATGAAAAGGACATCGTTTTATAGTGTTAGTTCTAGAAGGTCTTGTAGGTCTTCATAGAACTAGTCAACTTCAGCTTCTTTGACATCAGTGGTTGGGGCATAGACTTGGATTACTGTGACGTCGAATGGTTTGCCTTGGAAACGAACCAAGATCTTTCTGTTGTTCCTGAGGTTGCCTCCAAGTACTGCATTTCAGACCCTCTTGTTGACTATGAGGGCTACTCCAGTTCTCCTAGGAGACTCTTGCCCACAGTAGCAGACATAATGGTTATCTGAATTAAATTCTCCCATTCCTGTCCATTTTAGTTCACTGATGCCTAAGATTTTGATACTCACTCTTGCCATCTCCTGCTTGACCATGTCCAACTTACCTCGATTCATGGACCTAACATTCCAGATTCCTATGCAATATTGTTCTTTACAGCATCAGACTTTTTACTTCACCAACCAGACACATCCACAGCTGAGTGTTGTCTCTGCTTCGGCCCAGCCACTTCATTCTTTGTGGAGCTGTTAGTAATTGCCCTCTGCCTTTTCCCAGTAGCACACTGGATACCTTCTGACAGAGGGGAGATCATCTTCTGGTGTCCTATCTTTTGCATTTTCATACTGTCCATGGTGTTCTCGAGGCAAGGACACTGGAGTGGCTTGCCATTGCCTTCTCCAGTGGACCACATTTAGTCAGATCTCTTCAGTATGACCTGTCCATCCGGGTGCCTCTGCACGGCATGGCTCATAGCTTCACTGAGTTTTGCAAGCCTCTTCACTATGACAAGGCTGTGATCCATGAAGGGGATGTTATTCGTATTTTAAGTGAAATGTTTGTAAGTGAAAAAAAAGGACACAGTGAAGCAAGATGAAGGACCTAGAGCTGCCCCGCCCATGGAGATGGACGTCCCCCAGCGTCATGTCCAGCCAGAGGAGCTGCACAGCGAGGACCCCTGCAGCCTCTCCGATGGGGGGCTGCCCATGGCGCAGCAGGCGACACGGGCGTTCAGTGTGTGCATGCTCAGTTTGGGCCTGTGTCCTCGTCTGGGTGTGACCAGACACCAACCCTGAGAAGTTAAAAAGAGATGCAGACCCCGGGCTTCCCTGCGGCCCCCGAGTCTGGGGATGTGGCCCAGGGACGTGCACTTTTAAGATGAATGAAGCAAAACGGAGCCAGAGAGAGAAACTTCCAGGAGCCAGGGGTCAGGGGAGGTTGTCCAATCCACTGAGGTGAGCGGCTGCAGAGAGGGGTGGGTGCTGAGCTCCAAGGGGTCCAGCCCAAAGCCCCCTCCCAGAACCCTGGCTGCCAAAGGTGCACCCAGGATGCAGGTTCAGAGCAAGCGCAGGGCAGGCAGCTCCTGGTGGGGCGGGGCCTTGCGGGGACCCCTGTCCTCAGCCCCTCTGGGTCCGCTCCTCCCCGCCGGCCACAAGTGGATGACGCTGCCGGAACCCGGCTGTGAGCTCCTTGTCACATTGCCCTCCCCTCATCACCAGGCAGGTGGCCAGGAAGTTGCTGGCCCTGGCCGGAAGCTCCCAGGGCACTGCCCACAGCTCTTCGCCGTGGGGACGAGCACTGGGAAGGGCAGCCTCCGGGGAGCCTGGACGCTCAGTCGCCCAGAAAGGCGGTGGGAGGCCTCCCACCCTGCACTTCAAGATGCTGCCCGGGGAGGCGCCGCCTGTACAGCTGCCCCCGAGAAAGGAAGGGACACTGCAGTGAAAGCCGAGAGAACATGACCACAAGGCGGGAGCACGGGGAGGTGTGGGCGAGGACGGGGACAGACGGCTTTCCTGCCCTGCTGGTGGGGATGTAGAAAGCTGCAGCTGCAGCCAGCACAGCCCAGCAGTGCCCCCGTGAGTGAGACACAGAGGTACCACGGGACCGGACAGCTCTCCTCCTGGGTGCGCGCACAGGAGAGCTGAAAACAGGTGCTCAGGTGTTTCAGTCAGAGCGGCCGAAAGGGGGGAACGAGCTGCCTATGGGTGTGCAAAATGTGGGAGATGCCCCAGTGGAATATTACTCAGCCATGAAAAGGAAGGAAGTCCTGACGCAGGCTGGAACACTGGTGAACGTGGAAAACACGCTCAGAGGAGGGAGTCAGGCACAGAGGCCCTAAGAGGTGAGTCCAGCCAGCCAGAATGGCCAGCATCAAAAAAGCCACCAACAGTAAGCGCTGGAGAGGGTGTGGAGAGAAGGGAACCCTCCTCCACTGTTGGTGGGAATGTAAACTGGTACGACCACTACAGAGTACAGCAGGGAGGTGCCTCAAAACACTAAAAACAGAGCTACCATATGACCCTATGTCCTGGGCATAGGGTAGTCCTGGGCAATGCTAGTCCTGGGCATTTATCTGGAAAAAAAAAAAAAGTGATCCAAAAGGATACACGCAACCCAGTGTTCACTGCAGCACAATTTACAGCAGACAAGACATGGAAGCAACCTAGATGTCCATCAACAGAGGATTGGATAAGGACGATGTGGTGCGTATACACACGGGATGTTACGGCCATCAAACAACGAGATAATGCCACCTGCAGCCACGTGGAGGGACCTAGAGAGCGTCACACTGAGTGAGGCCAGTCAGACAGAGAAGGAGAAATATCGTATGACGCCCCTTACATGAGGAATCTAAAAAAAAGACACGAAGGAACTTACTTACAAAACAGAAAGAGACTCACAGACTCAGAGAATGAACTGACAGTTGCCCGGAGGAAAGATGAGGGGAGGGGATAGTTAGGGAGCTCGGGATGGACATACACATGCTGCTGTATTTTAAACGGATAAGCAACAAGGACCTCCTATATAGTACATGGGGAACAGGTGAATCCATAAGGACGGACAGCAGATTGGGGATGCCTCAGGGCTCAGGGGAGGAGTGAGGGGGGTGACTGTGAACGGGAACCGCATTTCCTTTCAGGTGATGAAATGTTTTGGGACTAGACGGAGGTGGTGGTTGGTTTCAAAATGTTGTGAATGTACTAAGGGCCCCTGAATAGTTCAGCTTACAAAGGTTAACTTTACGTGACAGCAATCTCACCTCAGTGGAAACCGACCCAGCCCTGATCACAGGCTCTGTGCAGCTCTGGACCGAGCGAGCCAACCCCTGCTCGGGACAGCTCCCCAGGAAGTCCAGCCCCGGCCGCTCACACCCACCTGCCTGGGGCCTCCTGGTCCCCCAGCACCATACCGGAAGTCACCTTGCTCCACTGCAGCACCGGCGCCCCCGGCCCGGCGGCAGCTTCCAGATCCTAAAGCAAAGAAGGATGTTGTCAGCCCCAGCCCAGCCGCAAGACCCCAGACCCTGTCTCAGCCTTGGAGCTGGCCCCGGCCTCCGCGGGAATCACAGGCTGGTCCCTTCTTGGGGGAGGGTGGGCAGAAACGGAGGCAATGGGGTCCCCGCAAAGCCGCATGGAGGCCAGGGGAGCTGGGTGTCCGAGCTGCCACATACCCTGGACTGTGCCGCGTGTGGGACGAAGGTCACAATGCCGGGGGTCGTCTGGGAGACCACGGGGACGGCTCTGCCCAGCATGGCCTCCCTCTGCTTCCTGTGGGCGCCCTGGAGCCTCTGGTTTCTGAGCTCCAGCGAGTGCATGGCTGAGGCCTTCTCCTCGAGGGCCTGCCGCCGCCAGGCTGCAGTCTTCTGGCGCATGAACTCACGCAGGGACTCAGAGCCATGGAGGGGGCCCAGGGCCCCCCGGGGCTGGGGGCAAGGCCGAGGTGGCCGCACCTCATTCTCCTTCTCAGGCACGTTCCGAAGCGCACCCTGGCTGGGCCTTGGCCAGGCGAGCTTGGCCCCCGAGGGGGTCCGCAGGGAACCCCTGCCCTGATACAGGGGGCTGGGCCCCTGTGTGAAGGAAGCGCTCCAGGGTCGCCAGGTGGGTTGGCTCGGTCTTTCCAGAGGGCTCCATGGCCTTGGGGTGGGGGCTGCCGGGTCTTCACAAGCAGTCCAGGCCCTCTGTGGACCCCGGGCCTGTCCAGCCGAGGCGCTCCAGGACCGCTGCAGGAAGGGGACCCACCTTTCGGGGGGGCTCCCAGGCCTCTGCAAGGAGAGGTTTCGTCCTTGGAACGCCCAGGTCTTTGGGGGGCAGGAGGCCTGCCTGGCCGAGGCGCTCCAGGGCCGCTGGGGGAAGGAGTTCAGCCCTTCGGTGGGGCTCATGCGTCTCTGGAAGGAGGTGTCCCGTCCTGGGGCCGCCCAGGTCCTATGTGGATAGGACTCCCACCCGGCCACAGGGCTCCAGCGCTGTGCGGCAGGGAGGCTCCCAGCCCTCTCGGAGGCGGGCAGCCCGTCCGTCGGGGCCCCAGGGCTCTTCCAGAAGGAGCCCTGGAAGCCTGGGGGTTTCCAGGGGCCTGGCCGCCTCCTCCCTGCCAGGTCATGCAGCTCCAGCCCTCGGCTCGTGTGACGGGCCCGGGCCAGCTCCAGCCCGGCCTGGATTTGCTGGCGGAGGTCTCGAAGGACGGCCATAGCAGCCTGGACGTTCACAGGTGGATCGCGGGAAGCCAGGGTGGGCACGTTGGCTGAGGGCATCTGCGGGTCACTGTGGACAGAGGCTGGACTTGGCGTCTGGGGGTGGACAGGGGAGCTCTCGGTGGCGCCAACCTTCTTGCTGTGATCTGCAAAGACAGGCAGTCGCGGGGCTGCCAGGAGGAGCAGAGCCCCCGCCAGAGACCACCCCCACAGAGGAGCAGAGCCCCCCAGAGACCACCCCCCCGGAGGAGCAGAGCCCCCCCGAGACCCACCCCCGGAGGAGCAGAGCCCCCCAGAGACCACCCCCCCGGAGGAGCAGAGCCCCCCAGAGACCACCCCCCGCCCCCGGCTCTGTCCTCAACATCCACTCGCAGAAGCCCTCTGGGGGCAGATGCCACGTCTGGGTGACTCATGGCTGTGCCCAGGAGTCTGGCAGAGAGCCACCCTCTCTGAACATGTCGAAAACTGAGTGTGTGTGTGTGTGAGTGTGAGTGTGTGAGTGTGAGTGTGTGTGAGTGTGAGCGTGTGTTTGAGTGTGTGTGTGTGAGTGTGTGTGTGAGTATGTGAGTGTGTGAGTGTGTGGGTGTGGGTGTGTGAGTGTGTGTGTGAGTGTGAGTGTGTGAGTGTGGGTGTGCGAGTGTGAGAGTGAGCGTGAGTGTGTGTGAGTGTGAGTGTATGTGAGTGTGAGTGTGTGAGTGTGTGTGTGTGGCGGGGGGGGAGGCAGACGTCTCCTGGGAGCCACTCTGGCTACAGGCCTGCATCTCTAGGTCAGGACAGGCTGGTGGTCGTGCTCTGCCTTCCAGGAGCAGAAATTTGCTTCTCAGGGACAGAAACCCTCTTTTTGGTTTTTTTAAACGCCGTGACTTCCCGAAGCCCCTGTCTGCTGGTGGGTTTGGCGGGCATCTGACAGGTCTCTGGAGGAATGGGTGCCGCGCCCACACCCCAATGCCATTGCCACCTGGGCGTCTCTCCCCCGGCGCCCACCCCGCCCCTGCAAGATGCCACACGGAGCGGAGCAGAGTCCAGGCGGAGACACAAGGTACCTAATTCTGCGATGGGGGCCTGGTCTCTCAAGGGGACCTTGCTCTGGAACCTGGGAAGGGCAGGCGGGGGCCCCAGCAGCACCCTCACCAGAGCTTGTCCTTTCCTCCAGGCACGAACACCAACCAACTCAGAATCTTAAAGAGAAAACACATATACAGCCAGGTGCCCAGGGCCCTCCGCGTGCCAGCCCAAGGGGAGGGCTGGCAGCTCCTCGCAGAGCCAGGAGACCAGGTCACACACTCCCGGAGGGGACAGGGTGAAAACCCTTGGGTCCAGGCCACTCTGGTGCTGGGCCATACCCCAGCCATTAGCCAGCATCCTGGGCAAAGTTGAGTCTCAGGATGACCTGGACATGTGACCTGATTTCTCTGGCCCTCAGGGGAAATAAAACGTACTCCCTATGGGTTTCTCTGTGAAAACACTGAACGCAGGCCCTCGAGCACCACATGCGCTCTGTAAAGGCTGGTCAGTAGCAAAGACAATTGCTTGCACACCCAGAGCTCAAAGGGGGGGCGGCGGCACTGTCGATAATCACTTGCCCTGAACCAGAGGAAACTAATTTGTTTTTAAACTGGTGAGAGCGGGGATCAGGGTAGGAATCAAAGAAGCTGTTGCCGAGAAAAGGGGAAATAGAAGGCTGAATTTCTCTTTTCTTTCCTGAGAACAAAGAAGATAAAAAGAGCAGTGAGCAGGCACGATCACTCCTCGTTCTTACCTGGTCCTAGTCGGTAGTCTGTGACTGAGGTCGCTTCTCCGCCCTCTAACTCTGCAGGAGCTCATTCTGAACCTACTATCCTTTAGTGTCAGTCACTCAGTCATGTCCGACTCTGTGACCCAACGGACTGTAGCCCACCAGGCTCCTCTGTCCACGGGATTCCCCAGGCAAAAATACTGGAGGGAGTTGCCATTCCCTTCTCCAGGGGATCTTCCTGACCCAGGGATCGAACCCAGGTCCCTTGCACAGAAGGCAGATTCTCTCCTGTCTGAGCCACCAGGGAAGCCGTGCTATCCTTAAACTCGATGCTGATCACCTCCTGTTCCTGGTGCTCCCCTTTACAGCACTCTTTTGCAGGCCGCCTCTTGGAGGTCTCTTTTTGCCTTACAGGAAGGAGGTCACAGTACTACACGTGAAAGACGAAGGACCCAGCTACTGGGCTACCTGACACCGGCCTGTGACTGTTTCTGAAACAATGCAAGAGGAACAAGAAGGAGAGCACAGGATCCTCCGTCTCTGCTCTGTAGCACCGACCCCTGATGGTGAGCCCTCCTCTGTGCAATCTCCAGGTTCCTCCTGGAAGTGGGGCACAGTTCTCGAGGCACAGACCTGCTGTGTTCTCTGCCTCCTCCCACTGAGGATTAAAGCCACCCTTTCCTCCAAACAAACTGGCTCTGTCTGTTTTTATTTGGCTTTGTTGGGCAGAGAAAGCTCAAGATTTTGGTGGCAGCAAAGCCACCCAGGGCGGCAGGATGAGGGGTCCAGACAGTGTGTGGAGACAAACAGCCACCACAGCCCAGACATAAACACTTTCTTTAATAAATGCCATCACGTCACAAACATCATTTATCACGGATTTACTTCGTAATCCCAAGTCACCCTCACCAATTGCCATTAGCAGCCCCACCATCATAACAAACCCAACCACAAGGGCCCTGGCAGAGGCAGAGGCAGGAAGCAGTGGCCGACCTTGGGCACTTACGCACACGCTTACACACACACACACACACACACACACACACACACACGGCAGGGAGCCTGCCCAGGCAGCACCCCAGGAAAACGAAACTACCCAGACCAAGATTTGTCCTGGGGGCATTTCTGCCCGAAGACGCGGCCTCACAGCAGAGATCACCCGCCTAGCACATCCTGCTCCCTAGACTCGGCGCCCTCCCCAGGCCCAGACTGAGACTTGGGTCACTGGCCTGAGGACGGAGTTCCATGAAAGGGAAGGGCGACTCAGAGCCACGCCCCCAGAGGCCATGCCTTCCAGAGGCCAAGCCCCAGGAAGGAGCGAGGCCGTGACCACGCCCTCTGCAAAGCCACGCCCCTGGAAGAGTCCTCCAGACACGCCCCCTCCTCTGCGACCACGCCCTCTGCCCCAGGCTCCTGGGGTAGCCCAGGAGGAGAGCGCGGTGTCCGGGAGTCCCAGGAAAGTGAAAGTATTAGTCTCTCAGCCCTGTCTGACTCTCAGCGACCCCATGGACTGTAGCCCGCCAGGCTCGTCTGTCCATGGGATGCTCCAGGCCAGAATACTGGAGTGGGAAGTCATTCCCTTCTCCAAGGGATCTTCCCGACCAGGAATCGGGACCACCTGCATTAGCAGGTGGGTTCTTTACCAACATCACCACCTGGGAAGCCCCTGTCTAACCAGTGAAAAAGTGAAAGTCGCTCACTTGTGTCCGGCTCTTTGTGACCCCATGGACTGTCCATGGAATTCTCCAGGCCAGAATACTGGAGTGGGTAACCTATCTCTTTTCCAGGGGATCTTCCCGACCCAGGGATCAAACCCAGGTCTCCTGCATTGCAGGCAGATTCTTTACCAGCTGAGCCACAAGACATGGCGCCTCCGTTCTCCAGCTACAGGCCTTGAGCAAGTGACCACTTCCTTGTACCTCAATTTCCCCATCTGTACGCATCTCTCCACAAGGATGAAAAAGTGGAGCAGTCACCCCCACTGCAGGAGTTTCCCAGAAAGGTCAGGCTTCTGCTGACCAGGGCTGAGTCCGGAACTGCCCACCTGCCTGCCACGTTTGACCTATGAGGGGGACCTTGGGGGGTGGGCTCCCCAGCGAGGGTCCTGCATCCTGAATCCCAAAGCTTCGGCACTGCACAGAAAAGGCCACACTTGCTGGGTGGGGCCATGAGCAGGGACCACGCTGGGTGAGGAGGGGCCCGCAGGCCCCTCTGAACACCCCCACCCGCAGGCCCCGACATCACTGGCTTCCCCATTAGCCGGCCAGAGGGGTCCAGGTCAATAAATGGGCCCTGGTGGGCACGTTTTTCCTTCCGCAGAGCAGTTTAATGGCAATTAATTTTTTTACGAGAGGATTTTTAATCTGTGGAAATGGATGAAGTCCCCAAGTGCCCTGTCAAAGTTCCAGGGCCAACCTAATCTATGATAAAAAATGCAAAGTGAGAAGCTATAATCTGAAATTAAATATCGGGCTTCATTTTCCCTCAGCCCGGATGGATGAATATTTTATAACTATTGTGATTTAATTTTTTGTTAACTACAGCAAATTTCTAATTCATCCAATTCCCAAGTCCTGTGGCTCTGACCTCTGAACCCAAACTCATCTCTTCTTAGCCCAGCTGTGACTTCGCCACTGACAGAGACTAATGGTCAGCTCCGTCAGGGTGACGCGGCGGCTACGGTGATGAATGCCGCCCGTGGCACGCCCTTTTGACCCAGTGTCAGGCAGAAGGCAGGTCATTTTTCAAAGGAGCCATTAAAATAAAACAAACCCCACGGTCTAGGAGCAGGGGAAACATGCGGGAAATTGTTATACTTTGTGCCTGTTCAGTGGCCTGTCTCCAGGCATCCCTCACTCTTCCCAGTGGAGGTTTGGCCAGCGTGCCCCCGCATTGCTCTGGGCCCACCTCCATTGAGGCACAAAGGAGGACAGTCACTCAGTCCGCTGGAACTGTGGGTTTGCCCAAGGGCAGAGGAGGCAGGCATCTGAAGATGTGGGCAGACCTCACTGTGGCACTCCCCTCCAGGACTGCGATATCATGCCCGGGGGAAACTGAGGCACAGAGATGCTGAAAAACAGCTCCAACACCAGTGTTGCTTACTTCAAGCAAGATCTGGGTCCCCACAGAGCAGACCTCAGCCCCCGAGGGCTCGCCCCACCTGGGGGAGGCTCTCAATTGGTGTCCCCAAATCTGTGGTGTGGTGGTCCCAGAGCCCAGGCCCTGAGGGTGGGCCTGCAGAAGGCCTCCAGGCGTGGGTCCAAGTGTGCACAGCTGGGCTCTCTCAGGTGGGGAGCGCAGGGCTGGAGCCAACCCTGTTTGGCCTGTGTGACCCCGGGCAGGCTGGTGAACCTCTCTGAGCCTCAGTTTCCTCATCTACAAAATGGGAGCGAGCCCGTCTGCCTCCGAGGACAGTTACATGAGCCGCTGTTGCCTGCGTGCTTGGCACACGCAGGCAGAGGGAGCCCAGCCCTGAGCGTGTCACCCCATTCCACCCAGGCTGTTCTGAAGGAAGGCCCAGAAGAAGGCTGCCCACTCTGCTCCGCAGCCCACATCCAGCTCATTCACCCCACAGTCTCCACGAACCGGCCAGGCTGGGCACCTGGGTCTTCGCTGGACACAACCTCATGACCCACCCTCGGGGAGACACCTGAGTTAGGAATTTCTCTGCGACCAAGCGGCCCAGCACCACCATGACTCCTGCACAGAACTCTCAAGCAGCTGACGCATCCTCCCCGAGGGGCTGTGGAAAGTGGGCACTGCCTGGCCTTTCCTCCCACCAGGCACGCCGGGGGAAGCCGGCCTCCTGGGCTCCCTGCCTGGTGTCTACATTCCAAGCCAGGTGACAGGGAGACTCATCCCTCAGTCACGCTTTCCGCCGTTGACGGCCACAAAACGGCCACGGCTTGTCCGGTGATGCCGAGTCACGAGAAAGCAAGCACGTCCATCAACCAGCACCTCGCCCGCCCCCCGCTTTGTGCCTGCCTTTCCAAGGCGCAGCCAGGCAGCACCTGCCATCTGGGTTCCAGAAACAAGCCACGTGCCTGCCTCCTGAGCCTGGACCTTAACGTCCTGTCCCCAAGCCCTGCCGGGCCCCACTCCCAAAGACACTACCTGTGTCTTTGGCAGCTCTCCTAGGGGCAGGCGGCCTGGGGGCCTTCTCTGTTTTGCAAGAACTACTTTTCATCCTTTTGGTTTTTTCCTGTGCAACTTCACCGAGAGGAGAAGAGGGAAGCGAGGGAGAGAAGGATGAGTAGCAACACCGCACGTGGGTCAGCCTGCTCTCCAGCCCCTGACTGTCCCTGCAGGCCACCCCCTGCCCCACCGGGGAAATCCCCTGCAGGGCTGGGCTCGCCTCGCCCTCCCTCGCAGCCCTGACTGTGCACCAATCCCCAGAACCCCTGAGCACAGCCCCCGGTGCGAGCTGGCCCACAGCACTTATGTTTGTTGAGTGAATAAATGACTGGATAGGCCCACTAGCAAAGCAGCGGCAAGCAGCTAGCCAGATGGGACATCAGCTCATCAGGGAGAGGCTGTTGTTGTTCAATCGCTCAGTCGTGTCTGCCTCTTTGCGACCCTGTGGACTGCAGCACTCCAGGCCTCTCTGTCCTCAACTATCCCCTGGAGTGTGCTCAAATTCATGGCCATTGAGTCAGTGATGCTGTCCAACCATCTCAGTCTCTGTTGCCTCCTTCTCCTCCTGCCCTCAGCATCAGGGTTTTTCCAGTGAGTCAGCTCTTTGTATCAGGTGGCCAAAATATTGGAGCTTCAGCTTCAGCATCAGTCCTTCCAGTGAATATTCAAGGTTGATTTCCTTTAGGATTGATTGGTTTGATCTCCTCACAGTCCAAGAGACTCTTGAGAGTCTTTTCCAGCAACATAATTCAAAAGCATCAATTCTTCGGCACTCAGCCTTCTTTAAGCGCCAACTCTCACATCTGTACACGACTATTGGAAAAACCATAGCTTTGACTATACGGACCTTTGTTGGAAAAGTGATGTCTCTGCTCTTTAATATGCTGTCAAGGAACAAGTGTCTTTTAATTTCATGACTGTAGTCACCATCTGCAGTGATTTTAGAGCCCAAGAAAATCAAGTCAGCCACTGTTTCCACTGTCTCCCCATCTATTTGCCATGAAGTGATGGGATCGGAAGCCATGATCTTAGTTTCCTGAATGTTCAGGGAAAGCAGTGTGCACCAGACCCAGAGGGGCCTTGGCACTGCGGGGCTGCCCCAACTGGGTGGGCGGGGACAGGAGAACAAGTCCCGCAGCCGGCACGGGGGCCCGCTGCCCAAAGGCCAGTGTTCAGCCTGGCCCCTCTCTGTTTGACCTCATTCATCTCTGTCCCCTGCTGGGTTGGGGGCGGCATCTGGGAAACCAAATGGCCACCCAGCTGGTGAGCCGTGAGAGCCGGGCCCGGCCCAGCGTGTCCCCAGGAGGCCCGGGGAGCATGCGAAGAAAGGAATCAGGCCTCAGGGACTCCCAGGTCTCTGCAGAGCAGCAGGGTCCTGGCCTTGGCTTGTCCCTCCGGCCTCAGCAGGAGCAGCCTCAAGCCCCAGGTTCACACGAAAGGACAAACCCCGTAGGATTTCACTCATATGAAGTCCCTAGGGGGGTCAAACCCCTGGAAACAAAGTGACTTTGTACATAAACATAGTGAAAATGGTAAACTCTGTGTGTGCCTGTAGCTGTGTCCGACTCTTGAGACTCCATGGACTGTGGCCCACCAGGCTTCTCTGTCCATGGGATTTCCCAGGCAAGAGTACTGCAGTGCGTTGCCATTTCCTACTCCAGGGGGATCTTCCCAATCTAGTGATCAAATCTGCATCTCTAAACTTTATGTGTATTTTGCCACAATTAAAAAAAAAAAAAAAAAGACCAGGCCCTGACCCATGCCCTGCTTCCGGAGGATTCTAAAACGAGGAAGGGCTGGTGACCGATGCCACTGGGCACTGAGCTCCTGGAGAGACCATGACCGGGTCATGATTGTAGCCGAGAGGCCCCAGCAGCCTCCGTGTGGGGGATGGGGACAGTGGCCTGCGGGACGAGCCAAGGCCATCGAGGTCCTCTGTCCCCAAGGGGAGAGACCGGGGAGTTCAAGTGAGCCACCGCCCTTCCGGGGAGCCGCCAGGGTCCATGATCAGGCCACAGCTGGGCCAGAGAGAGGCTCTGCCTCTTGGCTTCACACGGCCGGCGCCCCTCCCTCTACCTGGGGCTGCACTTGGCTCGCACCTCTGGCTGGGCAGACCAGAAGCGGGGGTGTGGCTGCCAGCCAGAGGATGTTGACTCAAGTGTCGACCAACCGTCATCCCACCCTACCCACCACAGCACCACCAGGATAGGTGATGGACCCCTGAGGGCCTGACTCTTGAAAACCCTGCCCAGAGACCCCCGAAGCCTCGGGCCTCCACGGCAGCCTGACCTCAGCTCCTGAGCCCTCTCCCTGCCCCTTCCTGGGGTCTCCAGAATCCTGCTGGACTATAGAGGTGGCCCCTCCACCCGGTGCCCACCCCACAAACTGAGCAAGCAGTCAGTGCCCAGACCTGCCGAGGTCTCCCTGCCAGAGCCTTCCAACTGTCCTACGGCGGCAATGACCAGGTTCCTTAGCCCTGGGAGCGGCTCCAGAGCCCCCCCCCCCAACTCAGAGTCACCCCTCCTGCCTGCTGAGTGGGCCAGAGTCTGCTGGGCTCTGGGTCCCTGGATCCTTCCTCCCCATCTGGAAGCCTGCCAGTCCAGTGTCAGCCCTCCAGCTTCTCCCAGGCTGGGCAAGGTCACCTGTGGGGCAGGTCGGCAATGCCTTCTGCCTGCAGAACGGGCCAGCAAGCCCAGGAGCTGATGGGAGCTGAACGGCCTCAAGCCCAGACTGTGGCCGGCCTGTGGTCATGCTGTGCAGAGCAGCTCAGCCAGCGGATGTCCTTGCCCGGGGCCCCTGTGCTTTGAGCCCCAGCCTGCCCTGCAGAGACCATCTGGATTCCTTCCCTGGTGACTGGAAAGCGGGCTCCAGAGAATGGCGGGCTGAGAGCAAATCCCTGCTTGGCCCCTTCACAGCTGGGGTCCTCTCTGACCCTCAGTATCCTCCTCGGTGAGTGGGGAGGTAACAGAGCCAATCCCACAGAGTGAGAGGGAGGCTGCCTGGAGACTGCTGGCTCCACAACCATGCTGCCCACACCTGGTCTGAGTGTCCAGGGGGGTTGGGGGTGCTGGGATGGCTGGCCATAGGGCCACTCACCTGAGACTTGGTGCTGGGAGATCCTGGAGGCCTCACGCCCCTGGCCAGGGGTTGCCTTCTCTTCAGCTCCACTTTCAGTTCCACTCAGGATGCCTGAAGTGAAAGTAAAAGTGAGTCACTCATTCACATCTGACTCTTTGAGACCCCGTGGACTGTAGAGTCCATGTCCAAGGCCTTGGCTTCCCTGGTGGCTTAGCTGGTAAAGAATCCGCCTGCAATGCGAAAGACGTGGGTTCAGTCCCTGGGTTGGAAAGATGCCCTGGAGGAGGGCATGGCAACCCACTCCAGTACTGTTGCCTGGAGAATTCCTATGGACAGAGGAGCCTGGAGGGCTGCAGCCTATGGGGTCACAAAGAGTCAGACACGACTGAGCGACTAAGCACGGCACAGACAGGATGCCTGAGGCTGGTGCAGCAGGAGAAGGGGCATCGTGCGGACCGGGAGCCCATGAGGAAATGTCCAACGAAAGGTCCTCCTTCGGCCGCCGCTCAAAAGCCCCTGCTCTGAGGGCGCAGTCTCCTCTCGGGGGCCTTCTGCAGGCCTTCCTCCCGTCCACGCCCCTCACACACCCTCCAGCCTCCCCATATCTGCCTTGCACCCCCCCTCCCCGTTGTTTCCACCAGGTGGTCTCCATGTCCTGGATGAGTCAATGGTTCCTCGTGCTTAAACCCAGCCCGCACGCAGCCCGGGGAGGGCTCTATCTCCACTCAGCTTCCCAGGCTCTGAGACCCTCCAGGGCTGTGGGGCGCACTGCCCCAGCCTCCCAGGGGGCCACCAGCCCAGGCGGGGCCTGGCCTGTGGCGGCCCAGTCTCATCAGTTTCTCCCCCTCCCTGCCTGTCCCTCTCTGGGGAGAGCTGCCCCACTGACCTGGGTAGGCCGGGGCTGGTAGGGGGTTTGAAGGCTTTCGGGCCTTCCTCCGGGGTGCTGGTGAGAAAGCTTTGTAGAGGTGTGAGGCACTGGAGGGTGTCGAGGTGCCCAGCGAGGCGCAGCTTGCCTGCCGCTGGGCTTGGGCCCGGATCTTGTCCCTCAGCTGCTCCAGCCGGGGGTTGCTCTCTCTCGGCTGCCGCGGTGGCCTTGGCACCTGGGGGGCCCTCTCGGTCCAAGTCCTATGGGGAGGGGTGCCCGACTCGTGGCCCCCCGAGGAGCCAGAGAGGCGGCCCGACGACACGGAGCTGTCCCCATCCTTGGCCTCCTCGTCGGTCAACCACATGGGGATGCTGCAGGCCTGCCTCTGGCGGTCAGGCTCCTCAGTGTAGTCGGACCAGGCCGCGGGGGGAGATCCCTGCAGGGCACCTGCCTGCCGGCGGGGCTCGGGCCACCTCACAGCCGTCCTGGCGTCATCTTCGGCCGCCAGTGGGCAGAGCCTGTCTTCCCTTGGGGGAGAGAGGCAGACAGAACCTGTCAGGCGCAGACACGTGGAGGTGCGGAGCCACCCGTCTCCATGTCCCCCGCCCCACACACTGTCTCCAGGACTCCGTTCTCCTGTCTCAGACTGAGAAAGGGATGAAAGGTGGAAGTGAACTCGCTCAGTCGTGTCCAACTCTCTGCGACCCCATGGACTGTAACGGAAAATCCGTCTGTGGGATTTTCCAGGCAAGAGTACTGGAGTGGGTTGCCATTCCCAACCCTGGGATCGAACCCAGGTTTCCCGCACTGTGGGCAGACACTTTACCATCTAAGCCACCAGGGGTTAGGTCCCTGGAGAAAGGGATGAGGGGCCAATAAAACGCAGCCCCCTCGGTGGGCGGCAGTGCAGCGATGTTCTGACTTGGATCCCAACCACACCCCTTTCAGGCGGGCACCACCGTCAGCCCAATTTACAGACTCAGGGAGACGGCACACAGAAGCACCCTGGCCCTTGACCCCGCTCCCCACACCACCTCAGCTGCCCTCCAAGAAGGCGTGGCCACCTCCCTGACGGCACCTCAACACCCGCGAGCTGACATGCGCACCTAAGTCGGCACAAACACGGCCCGGACTTGGCACTGGCCCTCCGGAACGCCCAACCCCCTGGGGCCCCGAGGGAGACGGGACGCTGCCTCTGGCTCTCTTTGAGGTGGGGCAGGATCATGTTCCCCCAGCAAGCGGGCAGCATCACCATGACCGAGGCCGACATGGCAGCAGGGCTGGGAGCGAAGATGGAGCCGGTGAGCCTCCGTCACCGCCTGCCCTGGGCCCAGATGGTGCCTTCACGGGGCAGCCCCGGGCCCACAGCCTCATGCTCGGCCACCTGGCGTCCTCCCCAGCTCAAGGTGAGCTGGCCGCTGCCTGGCTCCCGGTGCTGGCCTATCCTGGTCCCCTGGCCCATGCTGGAAATTCTCAGGACAGTCATGGAAACAGGGTGGGCACCGTGGGCTGCCAGGCCCTGGACTGGCAAAAGCCTGGGGTGGGAGGGCTTCCCACTGCACTGACCCTCAGTAGAGGGTGAGAATTCCGGGTGACCTCATGACTGCATAATAACCCCGTGTCACGCAGGAATAGCGAGCTGGGCCTGCAGCTCTTGCTGGGCCCCCAGGCAGCACGCCCACCCCAGTCCTCCTAGGGCTCCGGGGCCAGCGGCTGCTGTACGTGGTAAGTTGGCCTGGGCTGGGGTCAGGCTCAGCCTGGGCCAGAGTGGGGACGATGTGAGGGGCTAGGGCTGGGCAGGGGCAGGCATGGGCTCAGCCACATGCTGGTATTGGGCTCAAGGGTCAGCTCAGGGTTGGGGTCAGCATGAGGGTCTGGGCACAGGAAAGGAGCCAGCCCAGGGCACGTTGCCAGCAGCTGGACGAGGGGCTGAGAACTCTGGTCCTGATATTTCGGCTTCTGCGAACTGGTCCAGGGAAGCGGGCCTGGCATCCCGCTCTCCGGCACAGGCTCAGCACATCCCTTTGACCACAGAAATGGTCTCTGCGGAGGCTTGAGTGTCCCCACCTGGCCACCTCCAGCGGGCTTCCCGTCACCTGCTTGACGAGCCCAGCAGGGCAGCACAGTGGGGAGGACGTGGGCTCTGCAGTCCGCTGGCCCTGGGCTCGGCATTGTCCCCCAGGAGGAGAGCTGGTTCATTCCAGCTCCGCCCCAGCCAGCAGGGTAACCTTGGGCGACCAGGGACCCCACCCCTGCCCTGGGTATTGTGAGCTCTGGTGAGTTCACCCCTGCAGAAGAGCCCTGCAGAGTGGCCAGCACTCACCAGCAGTCCGTCCGGGAATGGCTGAGGGGCTACAATATTTATCAGCGTTAGCAATAGCCCTGAAGGTACTCCTTCTAGAATGGTCCCTGAGACAGTTGGGGGCTCTGCATCAAAAGACCCCCAGACTCCCTAATTCCAGGCAGGCATGGAGAATGGAGAGCGTCCTAGAGGTTCTCTCTAAGTGACCCCTCCTGGGGAGCCAGGGACGCTTGGAGGCACTGCCCTCTGGGCAGGACGCAGGGCGGGGCTCTGGTCACCGGGACACAGCCCCAGCTCGCGCTGCCAGTAGGCACGGGAGTGGCCCGGGATGGACCCTGCCTGGTGTCCCGCTCTGCCCCGACTCAACCTCCCCTGCCGTTGGCACCGGGTTGGGGCAGGTACAGAGCTGCCCGGACCCCAGATCCAGCCTCCGGCCCTGGGGTCCTCAAGCACACTGGTGGCCCAGAAAGACGGCATCTCTCTACAGCCAGGTTCCCTAGCCGGCAGCCCCATGGGGTCAGCTCGGCCCTGTGCCCCTGGCCTGGAGTCCCACCCTGCCCAGGCTGGCCCGCTCCACTGGGGACGTCGCCTGGTGAAGCTGAAATAGGTTCAGGATGTTTGCAAGTGGCTGGGGCCCCAGGACACTGACCCGGGTCTGCACAGGACAGCAGGCCCTTCCAGGAGGGCTGCAGGCCGTGGTGTGTCTTGGCACGGTGCCCGACATGCAGGAGGGGCGGAAGGTCTTAGGATGTGGCTGCAAGTTCGGGTGGTTGGGGGACACCATCAGGAATGACCACAGTGTCCCGCACACAGCCCCTGGAGCCTGGACAGCTGAGAGGACCCCCCAGACTGCTCCATCCTCATTTCCAAAGAGCCCCCCCCCCTCGGCAAATCCCCCTGTGACCTTGGTGAGAATGAAAGCCCTTCCCGGCCTCCCTTCGCTCTGGCCGCAGGATCACACACCCGAGCAGAGGCCTGGCCCCAGGCCTCTGAACGACTTCCCTCCGCCAGGCCCTCAGGCTTCCCCATCAGTTGGGGTCCTTGGGGCGGCGGGCGTCCTCCCAGCATCCTCCGGACTCCCAGCCCCCTCCGGAGGGCAGAGAGAAAGGGTCACTCTGAGGGGAAGTGGAAGGAGCCCCAACACAAGAAGTTTCTCCTAACATGAGCCGGGTGACCCTTTGTTCTCAGCAGGGACTAAGCTGCCCCCATTGGTCAGCGGAGACCTACTTCTCCAGGAAGAAGCTGGGCCATAAGCACGGCGGGGCAGTCACTTCAAACCCTCCGTGTGCATGCTACATGCGTGCGCGTGCTCAGTCGCGTCCGACTCCGTGAGACCCCACGGGCTGCAGCCCGCCAGATTCCTCCTTCCCCGGGATTCTCCAGGCAGGAACACGGGAGTGGGTTGCCACTTCCTTCCCCAGGGGAATCTTCTCCACCCAGGGATCGAATTTCCTGCACCTCCTGCTTCGCAGGCAGTCTTTACTTCTCGAGCCACCGGGGCTACTGGCGATAAAAGCACAATCCTGGACATGAATGCGGGGCGCACTTGGAATCAAACCCAGTGGCTTCTGTAGCCCTATGAGCTCTGACAAGCCCCGAGCGGGTTCCCTCTCCTCCTGCCCACCCAGCTGTGGAGCCCCTTCCAGATACAGCCCTTCACCCGGGGAGTCAGGCCGCTCCCTGCCCAGGGCCCCCTGCTCTTGCCATCCCTGCACACCACACTGTCCATTCCCACAGGGGTGGCCCCCGGGCTCTGCGCTGGGCTGCAGCTGGATGGCCACCAGCGGCAGTGTCGGGTCCCCCTGGGGTCACATTGTGCATGGCTCCAAGAAGGCTGCTGGGCAGAGGTGGTGGTGGGGGGCAGACAGCTGCCCTCCCCCCGGCAGGCGTGCCTGCAGCATCTCAGCTGAGCCCCTCCAGCGGGTGTGGGGCCCACAGCCCGGCCTCCTAAACACTCTCCGCCTCCTGCCGGCCTGATGCACTCTCTCAGAGGAAGATCCCTCCAGCTCCCAGGCCCCCTTGTGTCTGCTTCCCCTCCCCTGGGCCAGGGACGACTACAGGGTGGGTGACCTGAATGCAGATGTAGATGGCTGCGGGAGCCCCTAGCCCAGACGGGCCCTGTGTGGAGGCATGGGGGTCCCATTTCAGCTGTCCCACTGAGGGTCCCTTGAGGGGAGCCCCACTCTGGTGGCTCAGACAAGCCGGGCAGGAGTCTCTACGGCCTGCCGCTCCCCTGGAGCTGGGAGAGACAGCACCTATGGGTCCCCAGGGCCACGCTGAGTCTGATCAGAGCTGGGTGGGCTCACGAAGGACGGGGTTCTTGGCTGGGAGGTGCTGGTGCAAAGAGCAAGCCCATTGTCCCCGGGTCCCCTTGCCTGGCTCCTGGGGGTGCTGTGGTGGGGCCCTGACTCCAGGCTCGCCAGGTACCCTCTGGTGACCTCGGATAGGGCGTTCAGTTTGCTCATCAGGAAAGGGGCACAACAGCAACTTCATTCGGTGGGGGTCTCATGAGTGTCAGAAGACACCTGGCACTCAGTGCCCACCCCAGGCCTGGCACCCACTGAGAAATGAGAGCTGGAAGCCTCTGTCTGCACTTGGGCCAGCCCAGGCCCCCTGCCGTGCCCGACCCCTGCAGCCAGGCCAGAAAGCGGTGCCCCGCCCTAGCAGCTGGTTTCGTCCCTCGCTGCCACCAGGGGCTGTCCCTGGCCGGGGTCATTGCCCCTGCAGCCCGCTGTAGTGTGAGAAGCAGCCCCACCGGCTGGCAGAGGGCGGGCAGGTGCTGTCTCCTGGAAGCCAGCCTGGCTCTGCTCCAAACAGCTGCACTGTTTACTGTCCCCGCCGTGTCCCCAGGACTGCCGGCCCGAGCAAGCCCAAGCAGGCTGTGGCCTGCGGCCCACCACGCCCACAGCCCCCAGGGCCCCAGGCAGAGACCCCAGAGGAGGTGCAGCAGCGGTAGCAGAGGACCCGGCCCTGCACATCGCCACAGCACCCGACATGGCCTGCCGGCCCAGCCCTGCGGACGAGGCCCTGAGAGGCTCCACAGAAGCAGGCTGGGGGGCTGAGGGCCAAGGGGCCAAGAGGCTGCAGGGGGCCGGCCCGAGGCTGAGCCCGGCCCCGGGCCCAGCGGGAAGTGACCTGCAGACAGCCTGCCCTGAGGCTCAGAGACACTCGTGTCCCCTCGGACAAACACCATACCCACGGACGGACACACAGCACACACACAGCCACACACCACACACAGGCACACACACACCATAGACACACAACACACACACCTCACATACAGACAACACACACAGACACACAGCACACACCACACACATCTCACACAGACACACACCACATACCACACACAATACACATACCTCACACACAGACACACAACACACACACTTCATATACAGACAACACACACAGACACACAGCACACACGGACACACAACACACACACCTCACATACAGACACACGACACACACCTCACACACAGACACACAACACACACACTTCATATACAGACAACACACAAAGACACACAGCACACACAGACACACAACACACACACCTCACATACAGACAACACACACAGACACACAGTACACACCACACACATCTCACACAGACACACACCACATACCACACACAATACACATACCTCACACACAGACACACACCACAGACACACAACACACACACTTCATATACAGACAACACACACAGACACAGAGCACACACATGGACACACAACACACACACCTCACATACAGACAACACACACACACCTCACACAGACACACACCACACACACACACAACACACACATCTCACACACAGACAACACACACATCTCACACACACACCTCACACAGAGACACACAGCACACACAGCACATACCACACACATCTCACACAGACACACACCACACACCACACACAATACACATACCTCACACACAGACACAAAACACACACACCTCACATACAGACAACACACACAGACACACAGCACACACCACACACATCTCACACAGACACACAGGCACACACCACACACATCTCACACAGACACACACCACACACCACATACATGGATACACAACACACACACCTCCCATACAGACAAACAACACACACCTCACACACAGACAACACACACACCTCATACAGACACACACCACACACAGACAACACACACACCTCATACAGACACACACCTCACACACAGACACACAACACACACATCTCACACACAGACAACACACACACCTCACACAGACACACACCACACACACACAATACACACACCACACACACACAATACACACACCACACACACACAATACACACACCTTACATACAGACACACAACACACAACACACACATGGACGCACAACACATATATCTCACACACAGACACATCACACACAGACAGACAACACACACACCTCAATACAGACACATAATACATACACCTCACACACAGATACACAGCACACACCATACACCACACATGGACACACCACACACACACACACCAAACACACACAAGGGACACAGACACACACAAGCAACATAACACACAGACAACACACTATACATACATAGACACACCACACAACCATACACAGACACACAACAGACACACAACACACCCTGCGTGGCACACACACGACCCGCACAGGCCCAGTGTGCCCCCAGGTGAGCTGGCGTTGTCACCTTGCCCACAGCCGCACAGCCCAGAGGCCTGCCCTGAGACCACCTCCCTCCCAGACTAGGAGCACCAGCGACGCCAGACAGGAGGCTGTGCACGCGACTTGCCGGCCTGGCTCCGGCCTCGGCGGGGCCGCAGCACGCAGACCCCTCCTGGGGGCAGGCAGAGGAGGGAGGCTGGTCTGCACTGGGCCCAGCCCAGGAAGAAGGGCCTGGGGAGGCCGGGCGGGGCTCAGGAAGAGCCCCCCAAGGACTCACCTGCTGGAAGGCTGGGGGGGCACCGGGCAGCGGCCGTGGCCCGGAGGCGGGCAGCAAGCGGAGCGCGGGGACCAGGGCTCCCTGGCCTCTGGGCCCTCGGGAGGCCGGGCGCCAGGCTGGGAGGGAAGCCGCCCTGATGTTGCCAGAGAAACCCTGGCGTCCGTCTGATACTGGGACTCCTCCTCTAGGCGCAGAGCCTGGGGACCTGTGCCAGGCGCCAGGGGCCTCACCTGGGCCAGCGCCCTGCCTGGGCAGAGGCAGGCAGGCCTGCAGGACAGCCTCCCCATGGCCCGGAACTGCCCAAGCCCCGCCTCCGTGGCTGCGGGCCCATCCAGCCTGCTGTCTCCCTCCTCCCCAGAGCCCCCACCCCCCACGCAGAGCTCTGGGAGCAGGGGCCCTGGAGGTGGACGGGTGCCCTCCCTTCCGACCTAGGACACCAGGTGTGGGTCCCCGGGCAGCTTACGCCTCCAGGCCTGGAGACCAGGGGGGTGGGGGGAGGGGAGGTCCCAACACACCACACTCACCGCCCTCAAAGCCCCTCACGGCCTTGGGGTCACCATGGCAGCCCCGCTGGAATGGCGGGAGGTGGTGGGGGTTGCTGGGTACCTGTACCAGATGGACCCACGGGCAGATGGGTCTTGGGGTCTGGGTGGCTGGGCTGGGATCTGACGCTTTCCTGTGGCCTTCATGCTGGTTTTCCAACTAGGGGCGCTGGTGAGTGGAGGGGGAGGTGTGTCCATCCCCCCATCCATACCCTGTCTAGTTCCAGTCGAGGGCCTGTGGGGGCAGGATGGTGCCCAAGGGTCCTGGGGGCTGCCCGGTGAACGTCCACGTCTCCCTGCGGACAACTTGGCTGGCTATGTGGCAGTGCCAGCAGGTGGCGCCCTCTCCCATCATAGTGGGGGTAACAGGGGTGGGGGGTGTCCCACAGGGCTTTGCTGTTCCTGCCACACCCCACCCCCACAGATATGTTTCTCCCCACCCAGAAAACTCTAGAAAACAGTCTTTTGCCAAGAAAGCCTCTTGGTGTTCGGGAAAGTTGGATTTAGAGGACAGGAACGTGCAGCAGTCTGGCCTCTTACAAACTCAGGGGCATGCGTGCCCCCTTGCCGTCCCTGGAGGTGGCATATGGGAGCCGCAGCCGCTCAGCCCCTGAGCAGAGCGGGACACCGAGGAAGACCAGCTCGGACTGGAGCTGGACCCTCCCGGAAAGACCGCCCTGGAGGTGGCCGTGTCCCTGGGCCGCAGGGTCCAAAGGGGCTGACCCCGCGGTCGGTGGGTGTGGAGCGAGAGCCCTGCAGCCGTGCCTGGGCCTCCTCAGGCCCCAGGAGCCCAGCCCCAGAAGACGGATGGGCTCAGGTGTATCCATGCAGGTGGGCTCTGTCCATCAGTGTCAGAGAGACAGGGAGAAGCCACCTGGCCCCAGGGCTGGACCCTGGGGCTGGAGCCTGCAGGGAGCCAAAGTTCCTCCTTCAGAGTTTCTGGAACATTCCCCCCAAACCCAAGTTAAGCAAAGAGACCCCGACACTACCTGGGGGGGGGTTGGCGGGGGGCAGACCGCTGTCCAGACTCTGCCCCCGGGCTTCTGGCCCCGCCTGGGGCTGCCCAGGCCAGTCGCTGCCCTGAGCGGCCACACCAGCCTGCGCAGAGCACCTCCCCTGGGGTTCTGAGATGCAGAGCTCAGATCACCACCAGTGGAAACAAATCACTTTTTTCCCCTTATTGAAAGGAAACGCTCTGGTTCCTATGCTGAGACAAGTCTCCCAGCCAGCAGGCCACCTCTTCAGTGTACGGATTCCAGGTCTGAGAACCGGCTCAGGGCCAAAACCCCTGCCAGCGACTGTGGCTTTTTTTTTTTTTTTTAATCAGGGCAGCCACCCTGGGCCTCTCTGTCATCTGTCTTCATCGGCTCTGACCTGTGAGCGGCCTTCCCCAGAGGCACCCGCAGTGAGTGTGGTGGGCAGGGGGATGACAGCCACCGTCAGGACGTCAGGACACAAGGCCGGGTCGACACTGATGCCCCCAGTCCCCCGTCAGGCCATTACCAGGGTGCTGCCCGAGGCCCAGCTGACAGTGGGCTTGCGGGGTCACAGATCCCTGTGATCAGCCCCCTCCTCAGTCTGTGGATGTAGAGCTGGACACCCCCACGTTGGATCCATGTACCGTGGGCTAGGAGCTATTGCTGTGATCGTGGTGGGAAGGTCAAGGGCATGAAAAGTCTCCCCTCTGCAGTCCAGAGAGTGAAACAAAACCAGCGTTGCCTCCTGGTGCCCTCCTGGAGGGTTTGAAGGACGCAGGCTGGTCCCTGTACCTCCATTTCATTCACTAGTCCAGTCCCTGATGAAATGCAGTGGACCCAGGATGCTGACCACAGTCTCCGGGGCAGGGTGACACGGCCCCAGGGACACAGGGCCCCGCGGCGCGGGGCGGTCTCCGTCCCCATCAGAGGCGGACGGCGTGGTCTACGTGGGAGGCACACAGCGCCCGCTGCAGGCCTGCCCAGGGCTGTCTGTCTCCTCTTCCCTGAGCCACACGTGTCACATCCACCTGTCCTCTTGGGGGTGCGATGATGCCGGGCTGGCTGATCAGACCCCAGGCAACACGCACACCCTAGAGGTGGGCCTCGGGCAGAAGGGGATACGACACCCAGGACTTGGGAAGACCACAAGACCGTGAACGTCCCAGAGGTCCAGGGAAGGGCGGCGTTCCCGGGCGTGCCCTCGAAACCCAGGCCCAGTGGTTACATCTCACACTTCCTGCTGCCACCCTCTCGGCTTCTGGAGAAAGCAGGGCACACCTCCAGGGAGGCACTCTGGTCCTTTCCCAGGTGGTGCGAAGGCCGCTGGCCTGGAGGGCGGTCCAGAACGGGAAAGGGGCCCCAGCTGGCGGGCTGGTGTTGCCCGAGTCCACGATGGGCAACGGTTGTGGGGTGGGGACGCAGCCAGGAGGAGAGCCATGGCCCAACCCGGGGCTCAGCACGCTGACATGCCGCTGGAGGAGGGGCTCCACCAGCCTGGGCCCGAAGGTCTGCGTCCTCCCCGTGGCCCTGGGTACTGTGTCTGGATAAGGAAGGAACTGAGGTTAAGCGAGGTCATGGGGAAGCAGTGGCTGGTCCTACAGGATCCAGCGTCCTTACAAGAGGAGACCCCAGGGCTCCCACTCTCTCCTTGCCCCCATGCGCACACCCAGAGGAAAGGTTGCGGGAGGATACAGCCAGAGGGTCCTCACCGTGAGCCGAGCCTGCCTGGGCCTCGATCTGAGACTCTGTGATGTTTCGTTACACAGCTCGGGCTGACTAAGAGACACGCTTACTGGGCCCTGACACAGACACCGGGCCAGGCTCCAAGCCCTCAGGAGCCGGGCCCAGTGCGCCCACCCAGGCAGGCCCAAGAGGGCTTTTTTCTTTTAACATTTACTTTGGGTTTTGGCTGTGCTCAGCCTTCATCCCTACAGAGGCTTTCTCTAGTAGCAGCAAGCAGGGGCTACTCTTGGCCCAGTCCTTTGGCCACCTGATGTGAGAGCTGACTCACTGGAAAAGACCCTGATGCCGGGAAAGATTGCGGGTGGGAGGAGAAGGGGACGGCAGAGGGTGAGATGGTGGGGTGGCATCACCGACTCGATGGACTCAGTGAGTGAGCAAGCTGGGGAGATGGTAAAGGACGGCATGCTGCAGCCCACGGGGTTGCTCAGAGGTGAACATGACTGAGTGACTGAACAGCAATGGGCTTCTCGGGGCGCTGGGTTCTCCTGTTACGGAGCGCAGGCTCGCGGCCCGTGGGCTGCAGTAGCTGCCGTGCCCAGGCTCCGGGGCCCAGGCCCAGTGGCGGCGGCACACGGACTTAGTTGGTCTGCCGCATGTGGGATCCTCCCAGACCAGGGATCGACCCTGCGTCCCCTGCATTGCAAAGTGGCCTCCCAGCCACTGGACCACCAGGTAAGCCCACAAGGGGGCTTTCTGACGGTTCACAGCAGCTCCTTGCCCTAATTCTGAGCTCTGACCAGCCCTGCAGAGAGAGGGAGGGACGCTGGGCCCTGGGGGGAGAGGCCCTGGCCCCCGCCTCTCCTTCCTTCCTGCAGCTTGCCCACCTAGCTGCCCCGGGCCTGATGCGGTTCTCTGAGGAAAGCTCTTGTCCTGAGAGGTTTGTGGTCTGAAGGAAGGAGGGCTGTGCCAACCGCAGGGAGGGGGGTGGGTGGCAGGACCACGTGCTGTTCCCGCCGGGGGCTCCTAGGGCTTCACGCGGCAGCCGCTGGCTCTGCTCCACGGACGGCTGCCCCCGTACACGTGAGCTGTCAGCCCTGGACTCCTTAGGGCCACAGATACGGAGGCCCTACCCCCAGGGCAACCTGAAAACCATGCATGGCCGCAGGGCTCGGCGTCCCCGGGGTCCTTCCCTCTCCCCGCCGCCCCGGGGTCCTGACCAGATGACCCGGATATCAGGAACAGGACCTACTGTCCTTGTCCCAGGGCCCCCATGATGAATCAACTCATGAGAAAGGTCCCTAGTGCCCTCCCTGCTTACTGCTTAACCCTGGGCTGAGGGCGCTCGGGGTTAGGAGAGGAGCAGAAAGCCAGGCTGCGGGGTTTCCATGGTAACCATGAGCTGCCTGGGCTGGAGCCCCGGAGAGGCTCTGTGGGGGGTGGGGAACGGCAAGGGTGTGGTTCCACTCTCCTGCTTTCCGTCTGTTTCATCGCTGCTGGGACAGACAGACGAACGTTGCCCGAGGACTCCATTGAGGGCAGCAGCTCCTCCAACACCGCACGCCTGCCTCAGGCCTCACCCGCCTCCTGGGTGGCCAGGGACGGGCGAGGGGCGATCAGCACCTCTTGAGAACACCTGTGAAGAGCTCCCGGAGCCAGGGGTGTCCTGAGCAGCTGGCCGCCGCCCCGCTCTGCCCAGAGTTCTGCGCCCCCAGGGCTGGGTGCGAGCCCAGAGCCCTGCCTGCTCCCCACCCCGCCCTCCCCTCCTCCCCGGGAAGCCGCCACGTGTCCCCTGAGCGCCTCGGCTCTCCCTTGCTGTGGCTCTGGCCCAGATCTGGGGTGGCACGCTCCCCCTCCAGCTGGCCTGGCAGCCCAGACCTGCCCCAGAGTGACAGTGTCTGAGGGCGGGGAAGGGTGGGGGCTGGGCCTCGCCTCCTCCACACCTGGCGGTGGGCAGGGCCTTCAGGCAGGTGGATGAGGGGGCTCTTGAGAGGTGAGCGGGTATCATGGGAACCAGGCGTCCTCCAGCCTCTGTGACCACACTCTTGGCATAGCATGTGGCACATAGGTGAGGAGCACCAGTGCTCAGGGGCGAAAATCAAGGGAAATGAGAACGTGGGCAGGGGTGCTGAAGGCTGAGGGCCCCTGCTGCAGGGCCCAGGGCTCAGAGACCTTTCTCTAGCTCCAGCTGCTTTTCCATGTTCCCAGCCAGCAGGCCAGCTCCTGTCCTGCAGCCTGGTGGCCCCAGGGGCACCTGGCCTTGCTGCCAAATGGAGCATCCGCCCAGTCGCTGTTCAGTCACTCAGTGGTGTCCGACTCTGTGACCTCATGGACCGCAGCCCGCCAGGCCTCCCTGTCCACCACCAACTCCCGGAGCTTACTCAAACTCGTGTCCATTGAGTCAAGGATGCCATCCGACCATCTCATCCTCTGTCGCCTCCTTCTCCTCCTGCCTTCAATCTTTCCCAGCTTCAGGGTCTTTTCCAATGAGTTGGCTCCTCACATCAGGTGCCCAGAGTATTGGAGCTGCAACATCAGTCCTTTCAATGAATATTCAGGGCTGATTTCCTTTAGGATGGGCCGGTTGGATCTCCGTGCTGTCCAAGAGACTCTCAAGAGTCTTCTCCAACACCACAGCTCAGAAGCATTTATTCTTCAGTGCTCAGCCTTTTTTAATGTCTCACATCCATACACTACTAGAAAAACCATAGTTTTGACTATATGGACCTTTGTCAGCAAAGTGATGTCTCTGTTTTTTAATACACTATCTAGGTTTGTCATAGCTTTCCTTCCAAGGAGAAAACATCTTTTAATTTCATGGCGGCAGTCACTGTCCACAGTGATTTTAGAGCCTAAGAAAATAAAGTCTGTCACTGTTTCCATTTTTTCCCCCTTCTATTTGCCATAAAGTGATGGGACCAGATGCCATGATCTTAGTTTATTGAATGTTGAATTTTAAGCCAACATTTTCACTCTCCTCTTTCATTTTCATCAAGAGGCTCTTTAGTTCCTCTTTGCTTTTTGCCATTAGAGTGGTATCATCTGCATATATGATGTTATTGATATTTCTCCCAGCAATCTTGATTCCAGCTTGTGCTTCATCTAGCCCGGCATTTCATATGATGTACTCTGCATAGAAGTTAAATAAGCAGGGTGACAATATACAGCCTTGTGGTACCCCTTCCCCAATTTGGAATCAGTCTGTTGTTCCATGTCCAGCTTTAGCTGTTGCTTCTTGACCTGCATACAGGTTTCTCAGGAGGCAGGTAAGGTGGTTTGGTATCCCCATCTCTTGAAGAAGGTTTTTGTCTTTTTAAGGATTTGCTGTCCCAGAGGGGCCGGCAAACTCTCAGCCCATGGGCTCCATGTACGAGACTCTTGTCTGCCATGCTCCAGGGCTGTGCCGAGGGCTTTGCAGCAAGACCTCATTCACCGGGCTCCCGTCTGAGGGAGAAGAGAGAGGCCCAGAGGAGGGCTGGGGCCCAGCTCGTGAGCAGCCCTGCTGTGTCCCAAGCCCCGCGTCGCCCTGCGCTGTAGCTGGGCGGGGTTCCAGCACAGAGAGGCCTCTTCTCGATCAGTGACCATCTGAGCGTCAGCCCCGCGCCGGGAGCTGCAGCAATCGCGGCGGGTTCCTGCCTGCCTGGAGCACACAGGCACGTTGCCCGGCCTCCTGTCCGTGGGTAAGGACCTGGTTACACGGCAGTGATACGGCCACAAGGTGAATGTCACTCAGCCTCCGCCTCTGACTGTATCTGTGATGTCCGCATGATGCTCACAGTATAATGTTAATTGAGAGCAGAAAACTACAGAACTGCATGTTACATGACCCACGTGTGCGTGAGGCTTGTAAGTGCAATTCTGGGATGTGAGTGCAGTGGGGTAAAGGGTGGCCCCAAGGAGACACCCACCTACAGTGGTGCGTGTGACCGCGCTTGGGAGAAAGGGTCCTTGCAGGTGAAACTGAGATCCTAAATCCCATGCAAGTCCTTTCAGGAGGAAAGACAGAGAGCACAGACACAGGGGAAGCGGGGTGGCACGTGAAGATGGAAGCAGCGAGGGGAGGGACTCAGCCACAAGCCAAGGGACGCCTGGAGCTCCAGGAGCTGGAAGCGGCAGGGGGCACCCCTGCTGGACCCTCCACACAGAGCGGGACCCCACCAGCACCTGAATTCTTCCGGTTTCCAGAGCTGAGAGAACAATTTCTGCCACGTGAAGCCACCCAGCTGTGGTCATTCGTCACTGCAGTCCTGGGAGACTACACAGAGGCCACGCCCCATAAGGTCGTGTTTACCCAGCACTGACTGGCCTCCGTCACTGTCCCAATGCGGGAGGTAAGGATCAGAGAGACGGGCCCTGGTCCAAAGTGAACCCAGGCATCCGGGCTGTTAAAACTCAGCCTGGGCTGGCTTCCCTTCCCCAGAGGGTCTGGGGCCACCACCCACCGTCACGCTGCTGGAATGGGGAGATGCTGGTGGGCATAGAACCACCCCCTCCCCCCCGACAGAAGAAACCCACTGCACTTCCTGTTCGCCCCGGGGGTCTCAGAGCATTTATTTGAAGCAGCGGATTTGACCTCCTAATTCTGTTTCTTTTACGAGGATGTGGGTGGGCTTCTCTGGTGGCTCAGATGGCAAAGAATCTGCCTGCACTGTGGGAGACCCAGGTTTGATCCCTGGGTTGGGAAGATTCTCAGGAGAAGGGAATGGCAACCCACTCCAGTATTCTTGCCTAGAGAATTCCATGGACAGAAGGGTTGCAGAGTCAGATATGACTGAACAACTAACGCACTTGGGCTGATGATAAAAGATGTCCCCTTCCACCCCACACCCAAGGCCGGGGGGGCTTGGAGCCACCCGGTGAACCTGGAGCCCAAATACACTCCTCTCTCTCTGTCTCCATCTCTTTCCCTGACTCTCTCTCTGTGTCTCTGTCTCTCCATCTCTCCGTCTCTGTCTGTCTCTGATTCTCCCTTTCTGTCCCTCTGTCTCTCTCCAGCACTCACAGTGTCTGCCAGGCCTGGGGGCACAGACTGGCAGGGGGCAGGAGTTTCGGTCCCATCAACCGGGGGTGAGCCCGCTGTGGACAATTGAGCACGGGCCTGCCCCATGGGCACCTGCCTCCTCCCCACAGGGCCCGGGGACACAAACCCGGTGACAACCTGCCAGCCAGTGGCCCAGGAATGCCGTGTGGCCGGGTGTCACTGGATGACGACGCGGTGGCGTGTAGCTCCGAGCACACCTCCAGCTATTTCCTGGGCGTGTCATCTCCCCGGGAGGCACTCAGGATCTCAGGGTGGGCAGATCGTTTCCTTCCGGGCTTCTTGCAAAAACCCACTGCCCACCCAGAGCTCCCACTCCAGGGACATCAAGGCCTCAAGGAGAGGAAGTGGCGGTGGGTGGTGTCTTGGGGGCCTCGGGGCAATGGGTGGCTTGTACCCCAGAGCTGTGCAGTAGAGCGAGTTCTTTCTCAGGGTTATGAGATGATCAGAAATGATGGCAAAAATGTGTGTTCTTTTTACCTAAGCACACGTGTGCATGCATTTGTGAGTTTGGGTCTCTCCCCTCTCCCCGTCTACCTCTTGCCTCGGGTCCCAGATTGGGCACCTCTGCTGGTGGCACCTGGGGGTGACCCCGGCCCCCCTGGGCCCTGCAGGAGCAGGCTTCCCCCTGGGGAAGGGGGGCATGGAGGGGTGGGAGGAGGCAGGGTCTGGGAGCTGTCCTGCCGGCCACCAGGTCATCCTCAGCTTGCCCCCCGCCCCAGCAAACACCTGGGTGGGGCTGTGTCTCAGAGGTCGCATGTCCTGCCTGAGCCTCGGAGCTGGTTCTTTGCGCAGGGATGGCCCCGGGCAGCCTGACCACCCTCTTCCAGCCTGGTCCTCACCTGGGGCCCGTGTCAGCCTTAAGTGCCTGCCTCTCTCCAGAGGCCCAAGGCCTCTCCACCCCGAAAGGCTCAGCCAGACCCCTGCAACTGTCCAGTGCCACCTCCTGCTGGCCTGTCTGGGGGACAGGCCCAGGAAGGGGTCAGTTAGGGAACCAGGCTTGACCTCAGCTCTCCCGAGGCCCAGCCCAGTGACCTAGGGCATCACTGTCCAGTGTGCTCACCAAGGGGAAGGGCGTGCTGATGAAGCGGATGCCAGGGAGGGCTGAGTGTTGGCGGCAGGCACGCGGCAGTTGCCCCCCGGTGGAGGCGGCGCTGCTGGCAGCTGCCAGCAGCAGGGTTGGTACTCTGAGTGCAGCGGGAGGGGGGCGTGGCTCGAGGGAGGTGGTGCCTCTGGGGACAAGGTCCAGCATCGCTGCCTGTGCCACCCACGGCATCCTCTTGCCGCCTGTTAACTGGGGCTGGAAGGAGGATCCAGGCGGGAAACTGTTTTTCTTCCCAACACTCCTTCGGGAATGGATGGAGGGGGTGTGCTCACGGCCTCCCATCGGAACACTCTGCCAGGGCAGGCGCACCGAGAGTCACAGGGGAGAATTTACACGATAGGACACGCAGAGCGCAGGTGTGTGTGGGTAGTAGGTCTCTGCCCCCCCAACCCCCTGGGAGGCCTAGGGGAAGGAGGAGCAGCCCCGAGGGTGAGCAGAACAGATGGGAGGGTGGTGAGCCAGGTCCACTGCCCCCGGGACCCCTCCTCCCCTAGACCTGCCTCCCGGCAGCCCCCTGCTCTCCGTGGAGCTGAGGCACACTTAGTTTCACACCTGGGTGGCCACGTGCTGCCTGTCCACACTCCACCCTCCTTCCTGGGTCCTCTCCACGGGAGTCGTTCAGGTCTCTGGATGGGAGAAGACACACCTCCATGCCCTGTGGCGAGGACTGCCTGCAGGGGCCCAGTGGGGAGGAAGCACAGTCCCAACGGTAGGCACCCTGAGCTCTGACTGCCCACCCAGCACGGTGACCATCACTATCTGGACCCCCGATTCTTCCCGACCCCACGATCCTTCCCAACCCCAGCGGCACCGGGCTGCTGAACCTCTGAGGGGCAGAATGGAAACTCAAGACAGGGAAAGCAACTTGTGCCAGGCACCCAGCAGGGTTGGGGTGGTCAGGGCCTGACTCAGGCCAGCTTGAGCCTGGCCCGTTGCCCAGCACCCCCAAGATGGTCCTAGCTCCCCTGGGGAAGCTCTGATAGAAGACCCTTCCAGCCCAGGGACTCCAGCTCCCAACCGGTCTCCTTACTCCCAGGAAGGAAGAGAGAAGACGCCCACCCCCTCCATCCCTCTGCAGGGACCGCCCCCTTTCTGCCACCCACGGCATATCACCACAAGGGCTGCCTTCCTGACACAAGGCACTGGGCCGCGCACCCAGGGGACCGTAGGGGGCCCACAGTGGTGACCTCCTGGGGATGCTGAGCCCAGGCCTGTCACAGGTGGGGGGCCCACAGTGGCCCCCGTCTTCTGATGCCAGCCCAGGGGTGCCCCAAGGAGGCAGGCCTGGGGCTGCCCTCAGCACCCCACGCTCTGTACAGGCCAGCTGGGGGCCATGGCTAGGTCTGAGAACAAGGCCCTGCCTGGCTCCTGTGGTCCCTGGGGGAGGGTGTGTGGGCTGAGCCACCGGCCGCTGCGCTCTGGGCACAGATGGTTCTCATCCTCGCTGCCTCTTCCGCAGGAAAAACAGACCAGCTCGGGGCCAAGAGCCCTTTTTTAATCTCATGTTTATTTACGCTGCCTTTGCCTGAAGCCAGGGTCCTGTGGGCTGCACTCTGCCGGGGGTCCTGGCTGGGGTGGAGGGTCTGGCTGGGGCGGCCTGGCTGGCTGGCATCTTCCTGACCTTAGGGCAGTGCTCCGGGAAGGGGCCAGCGTGCCCCCAGGGGAAACCAGCCCATTTCCCGTCCCCAGACTCGTCCCTGCCCGTTGGGTTGCAGCAACTTTTCCAGGATTGGAGTTCTCTGGCTGCACTGGGAGGGCGGAGATTGAGAAGGGTCCAGGACAGAACCTGTGAGACCACCCCGCCAGAGCAGTCAGAACCCAGGGGGTGGAGGCGAGGTCACGTCACCCGTCAGGGCCCCCAGGAATCCCTAGGAGAGGAGGCGGCCGGGTGCTGAGACGCTGGACTTGGGTGGGTGGGCACAGCCCGGCCACTCTTCTTGCAGCCTTCCACGGTTTTCACAGACAGCTGAGAAGACCAAGCTTGGCTGTGGGGAGGCTGAGACCACGGTCTCAGAAGGGAGAAATGCAGAGGGGTGGGCAGGCTTGCAGAATCTTTGCCTTCCCAGGCTGGCCGACCCCCAGCACACACACGCACACACACGCACAGCCAACCCCCAACACACACACACACTCAGGCCTTGCCTGAAGCTGTTCACCCTCCCACTTGCCTCAATTCACGTGGGGGGGTGGCCTTGCCAAAGTGGGTGGAGGGGCACCCCCGGGGTGCCTGCACCCACTGCCCATTTGGAGAAGTGGCCGAGGCACCTTGGGGCTGGCCCAGAGAAAAGGCAGAAGACCACCGAAGGGAAGAGGGGTCACCTGCCAAACAAAGGCGGGAGGGCCTCCAACCAGGTGGAAGAAGGGGCCTGCCAGGCCCCAGAAGCCCCCAAAGCGAGGCTGACGCCCAGCCCCTCCCCCGCACTCACCGTGGCGGGGGGCGTTGGGGGCGCACCCTCCGGGCTGGGCCTGTGCCAGAGGAACCCCCGAAGGCTCCGCCCCGCGCCCGCCCCGCGGGGGGCCCCCACCCCCGGCGCCGTCTCCCCTCCCCCACCCGAGCGAACGCAGGAGGGACTGGCTGCTCGGCCCGCGCCCCCTCCCCCGCGGGCGGCGGTGACATCACGGCCACGGCGGGAGGGGCGGCGTCGCGCGCATCACTTCCTCGGCGCCTCCCGCCCGCGAGGACGGACGGACGGACGACGGGCGGGCGGTGGACAGCGGCCCGCGGCCCGCGGACGGGCGCGAGGGGCCGGCGCGAGCGTGGGGTTCGCGGCCCTCGGCTCCCCCGGCCCCATGGCGGGCCCGGCGCCTCCCGCCGCCGACGAGCTGCCCGGCCCGGCCCGGCGCCTCTACTCCAGGTGGGCTGGGCGGGCGGCGGGGACGCGCGGGGACCGGGCGGCGGGGGCCGTGGACGCAGGAGGCGCGAGTGGCCGGCCCGGAACAAAGGCGGCGGCGGCGGCGGCGGCGGCGGCGGCGGGCGCGCAACGTGGCGGGGATGCCCCTCCCAGCCGGCCGGCGGGGGTGGGGGGACGCGGGGTGCCGAAGGAGGGTGTCGGGGTCAGGGTGCCCCAGGGCGGAGGAAGGGGAGTCCGAGGGTGGGGGCGCTGGGCCTGCCACTGACCACCCTCTGGAAACCGGCAAGGGAGGGGCGTCTAGGGGGTGGGTAAGATGGGCCCTTCTCGACACAGTGTCCAGGGCTGGGAGAGGGGCCCCTTCTCCAGCCCTGCCCTGCCAGCAGCTGGCCTCTAGCACAGCAGGTGTGTGGTGGGGGCTGCCAGGACTGCCCTCCCCAGCCTGGCACCTCCTTCCCACTGCCACAGCACTTGTGGGGAGGGGACCACGGGTGTGTCACGGGTGGGGCCCATCACTCCCCACCCACCCACCAGATGCCCCTGCTTCAGCAGATTGCAGCTGGGCTGGGGTTACAGAGCCAGGCAGCTGGGTGGGTGTGTGCCTGCCTGAAAAGGCACCTGCCTGGGGCGGGTTCCCGGGTGATGCCAGTGGTCCGGGCCCTGTGCCCTGTGCCCATCGGGGATGACGGCGTGGCCCTGCCCCTGGGCCGCATGCCTGCTTGGTGACTCCCTGCTGGTCGAGGGCGTGCTACAGGTGATGCCCTGGGCCTGGCCTGGGATGGGGAGGGCACAGGCCTCTGAGGGCTTGCCTTCGTGTGCAGGTGTCTGGCAGAGCGGGGCCGGCACGAGTGCTGGGCAGGGCCTGCTTCCTGGCTGCGGCTCCCGGAGGCAGGCCTGGCTCCTCATGGTCTGGACAGGCCCCTGCCTTGGAGTGACCTCATCTAGTTCCCCCAGCCATCCTTAAGACCTGGGGGGCTTCTGAGTCTTCAAGGGGCCTAGCATGGGCTACAAGGATTCTCCAGCCCAGCCGCAAACCTCTGCCGGGTGCCCCACCGCCCCTCTGTCACCCCCTCCACACCCTGACCTGTGGAATGAGGCCCTGGCGGCCCCTCCCACCTCTGTCTGGTCTGTGCTGCTGGCTGGAGACACAGCCCCCATTGTGTGGTCTTGGGATGGAGCGCTGAGCCCCCAGCCTGACTCCCGGGCCCCACGCAGGGGGAGGAGCGTGCCAGTGGGTTTACTGGCAGCTGACCCCAGAGGCCTGTCCTTGAGGACTCCTGCACGGCAAACCCCCCAACCCCCTGCCCCTGTGGGAATGGGGCCCTCTGCGGGCCTCGTCTGCCCAGGGTGGAGGCCACGTTCTGGAAGAATGGCAGGCGTTGATCTGGCTGTGGGTGTGTGTGCAGGGGAGCTGCGGGTGGAGGGGGCCCCTGGGCACTTTAGCCTTGGGAAACCCTGCGCGGTGGAGCGTGTGGTCCGCGTTGTGCTAGCCTCCCCACTAGGCTTGACCCGGGAGCCTGATGTGTGGGTGGGTACAAGCACAAGGACCATGGCCTCGGGGAGCCGTCTGTGGGCAGGGCAGCAGAGCTCAAAGCGAACCCCAAGAGGCCCCGGGTCCTGCCTGGACTTCTTGCAGGCTGAGGGGGGGCATACCTGGCAGAGGTTGGGGGGTATACCTGGCAGAGATTCCGAGCTCATGGGCAGGAGCCTGCTTTCAGGGCCTGTGAGGAGGCCCATGGGGATGGGGGTCGGACCTGAGCGTGGCTGGGTATGCGCAGGGTCCTTTCTGCTCGGAACTAGCTTCCAGAGGCCGCCATAAAGCTGTCCCCTTGGAGCCTGAGTGTCCAGGGAGCCCCGCTGTGGTGTGGGAGCCCAGGGCTGCCCTCAGCCCGGCACCTGGATGCCCCACAGACAGGAGCCACTGGGTCTGAGCACTTCACGGGTGGCTGTCCCAGAAACCCCAGCGTGTGGGGGGCTCCCTGGGGCCAGGTCAGGTCTCCTCTGCCTTGTCCCTGCCCCCTGGCCCCTGCAACCTGGTGGCTCCCCTTCCCATACCAACATTCCTGCCTGGGGAGATGAGTCCGGTTCTTACAAAGTGGGTCCTGCATTTGGGCTTCGCACTGGCACTGAGAAGGGACTGAGCGTGAGTGTGTCCACGAGCCCACCATGTCCCGCAGGGGCCCTGGAGAGGGGACCAGGTCACGTAGGCAGAAGTGGGTGGGGTCTCACCGGAGCGATTAACACTGAGAACCCTGGTGCACTGCCCCTGGGCCTGTTTCGCTGGGGCAGAGGTGTGGGGCGGAGGGCCCGGGGGAATGGGCAGGTAGCCAAGAAGCCCCCACAGTGGGGGAGCCGTGGGCCGTCCTCTTCTGAACTCCTGCCTTCTGTGAGGCCAGCAGCTGAGTGCTCCTGGCAGGGGCTGGGAGAGGAGACTTGGGTAAGGGGCTCATTAGAGGTGCCCCCACCAGCAGGTTCCCGGATGGGGATGCCATGCCACTGGGCTCCCTGGACGTGTGACCCTCAGGCGCTTTCTGAAGCTGGTGGCAGACACGCGTCTCCCCTTCAGTGCTTGCTGCCTCCACCAGGCCGCCTGTCCCTGCTGTTCTGAGCATCCCCAACACTAAAGGGGAGTCAGTGTGGCTACACTCTGGGGACGGCAGGAAGGGGTCACGTGGGGGCCCTGGGGCGGCTGCCCAGGCACCCAGAGTGTGGGTGACAGCCTTGGACAGGACTGACTGCCTTTAGCAGAGAGGGGTCGATGGGGACCCAGCCCCCCGCCGGTGAGCCTCTGCGATGGTGCCCAGGGGACACTGGGCCGTCTGGGGAGACAGGCAGGTGGGGGCCTGTGTGGGCAGAGGGCAGGGCAGTAGGGGCCAGGGCTGACGGCTACTCTCGGACGCTGAGGACGGGTGGGAGGGGTACCAGGGGTGACTTGGTGACCAGAGCAGTCAGGTCGGCCGCTGGGCGGTCAATAAGCACTTCATTAACTGGTGAGCCAGTGGGCAGGTGGCGGGAGCTTGGCAGACAGTGCCCTGCCTCCCGGCCACTGTGGTCTGGCTGCTGGGAAGGCTGACCCTGGTCAACCACTTTGAAGGAGAGGTGTTCCGGGCCGTGCTGGTGCTGGAGAGCGGACTTCACAATCTCACGGGTGGACTGGGCCCTGCTGGAGCAGGCAGTGTGGTCCCTGAGGCCTCTGAGGCTGTGGGCCCAGTCTCGCCCTAGGCTGTAGGGGACTGTTGGTTAACAGTTAGGCACCCGTTTAGCCCACGTGGCAAATCCCAGGTGTACGCCCCTCTCTGGGTTTGAGGGGTGAGGCTGGTGAAGGGGGAGCTGAGACCGCAGTCCTGGGCCCTAAAAGCCCTGGCCAGTCTGGCCCAGAGCCCCAGGGAGCCCCTGTCTCGTGCCCCAGCGGCCTCTGGGTGGACAGGCCTGCTGGGGGCCCTGCCGTCCTGCAGCGTGGTGTCCTGGGCAGTGGACAGGGACAGGCAGGCCGGCTCGACAGGCCAATACTGAAGCGGTGGCCTCGGGGTGCCACAGCTCTAGCGCGTCCCCAGTGGACACGGCTCCGACAGATTCCTCCAGGCCTGTGGAGGTGGTGTGGAGATCAGACTTCCAGAACCTTCACTGAGCGAGGAAGTGGGCCTGGCCAGGCGGGGCCGTCTCGCGGGGGAGGGGAGAGGATGGCCTGCAGTGCTGGTGTTGGGGGGCTGCTGCCCCGGGAGGCGGAGGAAGGACCTGGGGTTGACATGAGGGTGCAGAGTCTGGGGGTTCAGTTTATTGGCAGGAGCTGGGCAAGGAGGAGATGGTCCAGGCCCTGTCCTGCCCCTCAGCTGAGCCGTCCCGGGGGTGGACAGAGGCCTCAGGGACTGGAGGAGGGTGCCCTGTCCTGGACCCCCTGAGAAGCAGGGCCCGGTGGTGGATGTGGGTGCGGCTGGCCTCGGTCCTCATCCTCACACCCTTGATCTGCCCACCCAGTGCCCTCCCAGACACCCCTGCCCCGGCCAGAGCAGCAGCGTCTGCCGACCCTGGTAAGCTGATGCTGGCCTGGATCAGTATCCCGGGCGGCTTTGCCCCAGGCCTCCCACCGCCCCCCCGCCATCCTGTCTCTGCTCAGACCCAGGTGGTCTTGGGGGTCAGGGCCCACCCTGGCTCTCACTACCCATGAGCCTCTCCCTCCCTGTCCCGGGTTCCTGCTGCAGCCTCGCTGGGCCTCCTCCCTGGCCGAGGCCCGTGATTGAGACAGGCGAGCGACCTGGCAGGAGGGGCTGCCCACGGGGCCGTGGGGGCGGTGGGCGGACAGAGCGCCCAGCAGGGGTGGGTCACTGAGGTGCCCCGAGGGGCCTTGGGCTTCTCCCCGCTGCTCTGCCAGACCGAGCCCCGGGGCTGGGCTTCAGCACTGAGCACCCCCACCACCTCTGCTCCTCCAGAGGCTCTGCCCTTTGCCCAGAGAGGGTCACTCTAGCCTCCTCATCAGCCACAGCGCTGGAGGAGCTGGGAGCGGGCTGTGAAGGTGGCCCAGGGGCTGGCGGGTTTCAGGAAAGGCGCTGGGGTGGCTGGAGGGTGTCTGCTCATCTCAAGGCCCCAGCCCTGGGTTCCTCCAGGCCCTGCCCCCAGGTGACACTCGAGGCCTGGAGCTCACTCGATGGTCAGGCACTGGTCACCCAGCAGCGTCCCGGAGGCTCAGGGGACTAACAGGGTGACTTGGACCCTGTGCCCCCGTTGACCCTGCTGCAGGCCAGGCTGGGCGCAGGGGCGGACACGGCAGGGGTCCAGGAGGACGGGGCAGGGCCAGGTGAAGACCCTGTCCATCCCAGCTCTGGGGGTGGGGGTGGGGGGCCACTTGCACTGGGTCCTCGCTGCTCCCACAAACCGACCAGGTGCTCCAGGCTCCTTTGTGCTGTGTGGCCGGGTTCTGGCCCCGAACCGCCACAGGGCTGGGGGGCAGTAAGAGTCTGGGGGCGGGGGGTGCTGGTGCTGTGCTCCCCCTGCTGGCTGTGTGCCAGCCCCTGAGGGGAGCATGTGGACAGGCTCCCCTGGGGCTCCTGCCCGCCCGCCCTGCTGACGGTGCTGATCCCAGCTCTGAGCCGCCCTTGATCCTCTGATCCGCCACAGGCCCTGGGAGGCTGTGGAGAACCTGCCAGAGACCTGGGGGGTCTGTAGGAGCCCGCTGCCCCGGGGGCGAGGGTGGGGGGCGGGGGCACGGGACCCCGCGGCCGGCACACAGCCAGGACCAGCTGGCCGGGGAGGAGGTCAGAGCCCCCCCCGGCATGCCGGCTGCTGTCCCCGAGGGCCCACCCGCGGCCCTGAGCTTGGCCGAAAAGGCCGTGTGCAAGGTGGTGTACGGCGCCCCGCGCCCGCGCCCGCTGCTGCTGCCTGTGGGCCTGGAGCTGTGGCTGTATGTGCAGAAGATGCGAGACCTGCGGGGGAAGAGGTGTGGCGGGCAGGCGGGTGGGTGGGCAACCTGCAGGGGCGGGGGTGGGGTTCCCGGGACCCCCCTGCCTGGCGCCCCCCCCAGGAGGAGGCCTCCCCCCATTGGCACTCCCGGAGACGGCCACACACCCTGGCATCGCACCCCTGTGCCCTTGACGTCTAGGTCCAGGGCCCTGCCCGCTCCAGAAACCTCTGAGCTACTGCTGCCGTGTGTCTGGGCAGGGAGGGGGCGGCTCCTGCGATCAGGTCAGGGTCAGTGCCCGTGGGGCTCCGGAAACGCCCACGTTTTAGACCCTGAGTCCCCGGGAAGGAGAGGGCAGCTGGCCATGTGGCAAGCAGCTGGGCAGGGACAAGCAGGCCTTAATTAAGGAGCCCCATGCATGGCCCTGGCGGTTGGGGTACTGCTGCCCGTGGGCAGTGATGTGGCGTCTGGAGGGCAGGGTGCTCGGCGAGGCGGGTGTGTTGTCAGCGGTCCCGCTGACAGGTCTGACGGCCGAGTCTCAAGGCCGGGTCCCTGACCTCCGGCTCTCAGAGGCTGCGGGCCTCTGGTTGAGTCTCGGGGAGGCTGGGAGAGGGCTGGGTCCCCAGGCGCAGGCCCTGCACCCTCCAGGAGGAGAGGATCAGTGACCCCGACGTGGGGGGGTCCCGGGGAATGCCTTGAGCCTGTGGGGTGCAGGGCACAGGGCTCAGCTTCTCTGGGGGTTCGCAGCTGCGTCCCGGCCTGTTCTCGAGGTGTCACCTGGTTTTCTCAACGACTCAGGGGCAGCACGAATGGACACTGTGATCTGTCTCAGAGGGGCCTTTGGATAGGGCGGTTGAGAAGCACTGACCTAGAAAACGTTGCCTGTTTCTTAGGGAAATACGTTGACTCCCCGGTAACTCCTGGCGTTGCTCAGTCCTAACAAGGTGGGAATGAGTTCGGGGGTGCAGCGGGCCGTTTGGCGAGCACACTTTAAGTTACTCTTCCACGAGCTCTGGTGACACGTGAAGGCAGTGGGAGTAAGGGGATGCGGACGGGGTCTTGAGCCGCCTCCCACCTTTCCGGGGCGCACTTTTGCGGGCTGTCTCAGTGGGGTGGGGTGGCAGGAGCCCCCGCCCTCTCTTTAGGCCCCCGCCAAGACTCCTTCTGTGCCTGCCACCCTCCTGTCCCCCTCTGGCTCCAGGGCAGGACATCGGCTCAGATGCAGCCTTGCCCCCAGAGGTTAGGAGGTTCAAGAGCTTGGAGGTTGGGCCCCACCACTCTAGGACACAGGACAGGGAAGGGGCTGGTATCGGCTTTCACCAATGTGGCCCCGACTGTCTCGTGACCCCATGAGCCTCCTGTCCTCAGCGGGCATCGGGCCCGCCCCAGGCCGCTGTGGCCCCTCTGGAGGGTGGCGGGCGGCGCCTGGCCCAGGGGCAGCCCCTCTGCCCAGCAGCCAGGAGCCGGGCCGGAGGCTGTGTCCTCCAGTTGCAGGGGTGGCTGCAGCTGTGCTCATGCGGTCGCCCGGCAGTTGGGGTCCTGGGCTTGGTGGCGGGGGCAGGTGGGGACAGACAGTGAGGCTCTGGCACAGTGAGCCACACAGCGTGCCGGCCTGGGGGGGTAGGCTCGCCGCCCAACTCAGAGCTGCCTCTGTTCGTTCATCCAAAGGGAGCCGGGCCCCAGCCGTCCGGGGGGGGGGGCCCGCGGTGGCGAGGAGGAGCCAGGGCCCCAGGCCTGATGGTGTTACCGGGCCGCTGAGACCCCTGACCCGTCCTCTCTGCCCAGGATGGAGGCCTCGTGCCTAGAGCTGGCCCTGGAGGGTGAGCGGCTGTGCAAGGCGGGCGACTTCAAGGCGGGCGTGGCCTTCTTTGAGGCCGCCGTGCAGGTGGGCACCGAGGACCTGAAGACGCTGAGTGCCATCTACAGCCAGCTGGGCAACGCCTATTTCTACCTGAAGGAGTACGCGCGGGCGCTGGAGTACCACAAGCACGATCTGCTGCTGGCCCGGTGAGCGGCCCGACCCCGCCCGCCCCGCGCCGAGCGGCCTGCCCCGGGGCCCGCCCCGCGCCACCGCGGACCCCGCCCATTCAGCCCCCGCCCCGCCCCCGGCCCGCGCCGAGCAGCCTGCCCCGCCCACTCAGGCCCCGCCCCCGCCCGCTCCACCGCGGACCCCGCCCATTCAGCCCCTGGTCCTGCCCCCTGCCCACCCCGAGCGGCCTGCCCCGCCCACTCAGGCCCCGCCCTCGCCCCGCGCCCCCGCGAACCCCCACCCATTCAGCCCCCGGCCACACCCCGCCCCGCTCCACCGCGGACCCCCGCCCATTCAGTCCCTTGCCCCACCCCCGCCCTCCCACAAGCCCCCCTTTCCCAAGGTCTCCAGTCTCCTCTGGTCTCCAGAGCTTCCCCTCGCCTGCTGCCCCTCCCTGTCCACTCCCAACCCCAGTCCCCAGACCTCCCAGGCAGGGCCGGGCTTCTCCGTTCTGAGCACCTTGGCCACAGGCCTCCCCCTCCAGCCCTGAGCTGTGCTCCCTGGCGTTCCCAGCCTTGAAACTGGGCTTCACCAGAGCCTCCCCGAGACCTGACCTGGCTGACGGGCGATCCTGGGCTGGGCCCACCCGCCTGGGGACCCCCGCCCAGCACCATCCCAGGGACTATGGGCGCCCCTGGTCCTCAGAGGCCCTCACCTGGGTCTATGCTGGGCTCAGTCCTGAGTTCGGCCCCTCACTCCTTTCTGCCCTCCAGGACCATCGGTGACCGCATGGGGGAGGCCAAGGCCAGTGGGAACCTGGGCAACACGCTTAAGGTGCTGGGCCGCTTTGATGAGGCCGTCGTCTGCTGCCAGCGGCACCTGGACATCGCCCAGGAACAGGGGGACAAGGTGGGCAGGCAGCACTGGCTGGGCGCCCCAGCTGGGACTGGGCCCCAGAGGATACCACCCAGGGCCCCAGGCGCCCCGGCTGGGAGGAAGATGGGGGATGGTCCCTGTTCAGAAACAAGGGCGCTTCTGGCTCACGTGGAGGCCGTGGGGCTGAGTCCTGGGCCCCCGTTTTCCCTGTCTGCTCCCCTCTCACCGACCTCCCCGCTGAGTCCAGCGATAGTCCCCATCGCTCCTGGGCCAGGGGGCGGCGGGGGTGGAGGTGGCTCTGGGAGGAAGCCTGGGCAGAGAGGCTCTGCTGAGCCCCTGATGGCTGCTCAGTGTCCTCCCGGTGACCTTGTGGGGTCAGCGTCCCTGCCTCTGTACGGATGACGTCACTGCCTCGGGAGGGCTCCACTGCGGAGAGGGCACCGACTTGGCCCGGTCCCCCTTGGAGGTGGCAGAGCTGGAGTCCTTACCCGGGGTGTTAGAGGGGTGATCCAGGAGGGACAGACCCCTCCTTATGACCCCTGCCTTAGTGTTTGGACAAGGGGATGCCCTTGCGCTCGTAGCCCCAGGGGCAGGGAGGACCACAAACCAGGCCGTGGGAATACCAGCTCTGCGCGCAGGGTCTGGGCGCCCGGCTCCTTGGGACTGCGGCTTTGGAGGCAGCCCCGGTCTCGGTGTCACCCCCAGGTCGGGGAGGCGAGGGCTCTGTACAACATTGGCAACGTGTACCACGCCAAGGGCAAGCAGCTGTCCTGGAGCGCTGCACAGGACCCGGGGCACCTGCCACCTGCTGTCCGCGAGACACTGCGCCGGGCTTCCGAGTTCTACGAGTAAGCAGAACGGGCGGGGCCCCGGGTGGCTCCCCTCCCCACAGCACCCACCCCTGGCCTCCTTGGCGCCCGAAAACCAGAGTCCTCGAGCTCAGCACTGAGACGCTCCCATTAGGGGGCATGACCCCCGGGGGCCACGGGCTCAGCATCCTCTAGCCTAGACGGGCGGCAGGGCGTTGCTGGCGGGGATATGGCTCACACGCACTTGGCGTCCAGGAGGAACCTGTCCCTGGTGAAGGAGCTGGGTGACCGGGCGGCCCAGGGCAGGGCCTACGGCAACCTGGGCAACACCCACTACCTGCTGGGGAGCTTCACGGAGGCCACGACCTTCCACAAGGAGGTGAGCGGAACGGCGGGGCTGCCCCCAGCCCCCTTGCTTCGTCTGGGCTGGGTGTCTGGGCTCCTGGGTTGCACCCTGGGCACGCGGATGTTGGGCTGGCTATGCTGGGTAGGGGGGCAGCGCCTGCCACCGGTAGCAGGTCCTGGGTTGCCCCGTGACCACCTCAGGCCTTGCGTCTGTGTCCTCAGCGCCTGGCCATCGCTAAGGAATTTGGAGACAAAGCAGCGGAGAGGAGAGCCTACAGCAACCTGGGCAACGCCCACATATTCCTGGGGCGCTTTGACGTGGCCGCCGAGTACTACAAGTAGGCAGCCCCCCACTGCCCGGCCAGGGAGAGGGTGGGCTGGGCAAGGGCGCCTGGACAGCAGACCAGGGAGGCGTCCCACTCCCCACCCCCCACCACAAGGCCTGCCCACCTGTTCCTCCCAAGGCCTGCCCACTCAGTGCCCCCCCCGGGGCCTACCCGCCTGGCCTCTCCCAGGGCCTGCCCGCCTGGCCCCCGTCAAGGCCTGCCTGCCCAGCCGGTGGGCCCTAGGAGGGCGTGGGCGAGGGCGCCTGGACACCAGGCCAGGGAGGCACCCCCCCCCCCACCCAGCCCCCGCCACAAGGCCTGCCTGCCTGACCTCCCTGGGGCCATGGGTTGAGGGGGGCAGTGCTCTGTGTTGCCCCAGAGGGGCAACTGGTAGAGCCCAGAGAGGCCCCCGTGGGATCCTGGGGCTGGATCCACGACCCCCGCATCCCTGTCTACCCCTTGGAAGGGGGCTTGGGGAGCGCAAGCAATGCGCTGGCCCCCGGCGGAGGGGAATCCTGAAACCCTCCTCCCTTCCTGGGTGACCCCCTGCTGCCCCACGCCGCCCCCCCTCCCCAGGAAGACGCTGCAGCTGTCCCGGCAGCTCAAGGACCAGGCGGTGGAGGCGCAGGCCTGCTACAGCCTGGGCAACACATACACGCTGCTGCAGGACTACGAGCGCGCGGCGGAGTACCACCTCCGGCACCTGCTCATCGCCCAGGAGCTGGCCGACAGGTGTGCGGCGGGGACGCGGGCGGTGCAGGCCCTCGGGGGCTCCGACCGCCCCCTCGGGCCCCAGGCCAACCACAGCAGCCTGTTGGCCCGCTGGTCTGGGTCTGAGCCCCGCTCTGCCTCTGACCACCAGGGGACCCACCCGCCTAGGGCTCAGCCTTCTTCCATAGGTCAGCCGCGCCGCTCACCGGGAGGCACTGGGGAGACCCCTGGGTGCTGGGCCGGCTGGGCCCCAGTCCCTGGCCCGTTGCCCCCTTGAACAACACCCGCTCCCCTCCCGCCTCCCTCTTTCCACACCTGTGTGCAAAGAGACAGACCGACTGACAAGACCCCTAAGCTCACAGCTGCTCGTGCAGGTCTGGGGTGGGGGTAGCGGCCACAGCAAGAAAGCTCGGAGTCCACAGGCCAGAGCCCCTCGTGGCTAGAGGAGAGGAGGGGTCTCCCAAAGAGCCGCCCTGCCGGGAGGCTTCACAAGGGGCCGTGGTTTTTCTTTTGGGTGACGATGTCTTGGAGGCAGTCCGAGGCAAGGGCTGTAGATTGTAAATGTACATAGGGCCGCTGAATTGTGCACTTTATGGAGGTTGAGGTTATATTACTTTTCCCTCAATTTAAAAATTAATGAGCCAAGGAAATGAAGTCGCTGTCACCACCAGGGTGAGAGCCTCACCGGCCACCTGGGGGTGGTCGAGGCCACACCTGGACCACCCACCCTCCCCATCCTTTACCACCTCCCATGGTAGGGGGCCTGACCACCTGGAGGCTGGGGGCTCGGGACGGTGGGACTGAGTGGGCAGGCTGGCAGGCCTGGCAGGCAGATATGGACTCAGTTTCCCTCCCTGGCAGAGTGGGCGAGGGCCGGGCGTGCTGGAGCCTGGGGAATGCCTACGTATCCATGGGGAGCCCAGCCCAGGCCCTGACCTTTGCTAAGAAGCACCTGGAGATCTCCCAGGAGGTGAGCCGGGCCTGCCCTGCCCTCAGCCCCCAAGCCTGCCCTTCACCAGTGTTGGAGCCCTCCCCTGGCCCTTCCTGGCATTGCCTGCAGACATCTGGGCCATGTGCCTCTGTGTGCCCTGAACTTTTTCCTGGTGGTCACCATCTCCTGCGAAGGGGCCCCGCCACTCCGTGACTTCAAGGGCCTAGCGGCCCCTCCTTTCCTGCAGCCAGACGGTCGGGAGGGGCAGCAGGGGCTCATTCTCACCCCTCCAAGTGTCAGTGTTGCCTTTGGAAAGCCACCCTCCGCTGCGTCTGTCCCTGCCAGAGCTGCACCAGGCTGGGCCTCGGCATGCCTGCACCCAACACCTGAGTGGAAATAACCTGCCAGGGGCAGTCCTGGGCACGAAGGCACAGCCACTCCGCGGGGAGGGTCTTCCCCTGGGACTGCTCAACCAGGCACCTTCCTAGGGAAGTGGGCCTGTCCACGCAGGCCCTCCCACCGTGGCCAGGGTCGCCTCTGGGTTGGTGGGCATGGGTGGGCCCTGGCTCCTGGCTGGCCCCGCCTCGCCTCACCCCTCCCGGTCCTTGGCCCCCACCCTTCCCCTGGGAAGCAGCCCCAGGTACAGAGCCAGGTCCCCTCCCTCCCCAGGGCTGCCCAAACCCACCACCGCCCCATGTCCAGGGACGGGCAAGGCCCTTAGGTGTCCAGGAGGTGGGGGGTGGGCAGGGGAGCTTGGGTCAGGGGAGGGCCTGGGTGGGGGTCCCTGGAGCTCCACTTGGGTCCCCCGCCCGCCCTTCCTGTGTCCTGCTTGCGGGTAAGCACAAGACCTCCCTGCCACGAGGGTGCTCGCCAGGGCTCCGGGGGATGTGAGGCTGAGAAAGGCCGCCTGCCCACCGGAGGGCTCCACGTGGCACAGCTGGACTGGGCTGTGGGGGGCTGTACGCACCCTGGGAGACCACCCCTCTGGGCGTGGTGGGGCCCGGTGCCCTTGGAGCCCCGGGGTGGCGGCGGTCCTGTAGGGGCCTGCTGACCCGGCCCCCCTGGCCGCAGGTCGGGGACCGCAGCGGGGAGCTCACGGCCCGCATGAACGTGGCGCAGCTGCAGCTGGCTCTGGGCCGGCTGGCCAGCCCGGCAGCCGCAGAGAAGCCAGACCTGGCCGGCTATGAGGCCCAAGGTGAGTTACGGGCCGGAGCGGGAGGTCCCACGGCCCCCGCCCCAGGCTCTGACCTCAGCTCGGGTGCAGGGGCCTGGGAGGGCAGGGATTGGCAGGTGGGCTGCCAGCAGTTGGTGGACACTGGCTCATGCTGGGGGGCTCGGTGGGGTCTGCCCCCAGACTGGAGAACGTTTAACGGAGCTGCCAGGTTAGCGACGGGGTCCCTCAGAAGGTGTTGAGCCCCTGTCCCCGGGGTGTCAGCCTCTGAGGCCCATTACCTGCCTGTTACGGAGCTCAGTGGGGGGTGGGCGAACGACGGGGTGCCGGGGGCAAGTTGGATCCAGAGATGGAAAGTGGTGACGGACAGACGGGGTCTCTGCGGGGCCAGGGGGCCCGGGGCCGGTCCTTTCTGCCTCTCAGGCAGCGAGGGCCTGGGGTCACTCTGAGTGAGCCCCTCAGGTTTATCACCAGGGCAGATATGAGGATGGGGAGGGGGGCTTCTCCCTGGCTGCCCCCCTTCCCTGAGACTGAGGAATGTCTCCAGGCAGGGGGCTGGGCCTGGGGGAGGGCTTCTTGTAGGGACATAGTGGGGACAGGGCTGCTGGAAGGAGGGAGGGGGGCCCAACCAGCCAGAGGCTGGATGCCAATCACCTGAGGCCAGCTGATGGCCACAGAGCCTGTAATCTCACTGGCGGGCTCGCCCCGTGTAGGTCAGTGACACTCCCCCAGGCAGAGATTAGTGAGTGTGTGTTGGGGGGCAGAGGGCAGGGGGGTCAGGAAGGGGAGAGAGGAGGGGAAAGGCAGGGGGAGAGGTGGCTCTCAAGTTTCCGGGGAGTCCGGCCCCCGGTCCCTCGTGGCTGGGCTCCCCAGGTGCCTGCCTGCCCTGGCCTCTGAAGCTCCCTGGCCCGTCTGGCTGCGGTACTGGGTCTCTGGGGTTTTGGGCTGTAACACTGGGGGGTTCGTGACAGTGGCCAGTCTGGAAGCCAGGGACACGCATTGCCCTCTGTGATGGAAGGGAGGCAGCAGAGGCTCTGGGACCCTCTGCCGCCCTCGTTCTGGGGGTGCTGTGGCCGGTGAGGGTGGGGAGCAGTGTGGCCCCCCTCCCCTCGCTCCCCACCCCATCCCAACCTGTGCACGCTGACGTCTGCCCTGCAGGCGAGGTCTCCCCAGGGTGGCAGCTCTGTCCAGGACCCCCTGGCACGCTTGGCCCTACAAAACCGCCCTCTGGGAACCCCAGCGGCGGGTGGGGGCAGGGCCGGGCCCAGCATCTTGAAGGACTCCCCCGGAGGCGCGGCCCAGTGGCCATCCGCTCTCCTGGTGTTTTCCTTCTCCGGGCGGGCAGAGGAGAGGGGGCCACGGGGTGGGGCGGGAACAAGGCGGCCTCTGTCCTCCCCGAGCCTGCTCCTCTGCTCTGCCCGGGGCCAGACCCTTCCCCGCCAGGGCCCCCGGAAGTCTCCTCCCCCCAGGCCGCCAGCTCCTGGCCGCCAGCAGACGCTGGATGAGGCCGTCCTCCTGGGCGGACGGCAGCAGGGCCCAGGCCTGCGGAGGCAGATCAAGGGGCCCGGGGATGCCACTGCAGGAGGCAGGCCAGCACCCTGAGTCTAGGCAGCCCTGGAGGAGACCCCGGATCCGGTGAGACTGGTTGGGGGGCGGGGGCCGCAGCAGGGCTGTCTGCAGGAGTGGCATCGTGTGCTCATTTACTCATTCACCGGTGCATTCCGGGGCACGCTGAGCGCCGGCGGTGGTCTGGCCCAGTTTCCGGAAAGCTGGGAGGCCGTCTTCTGGGAACTGTCTTGGGCGCGGGGAGTGCTGGGGGGGGACAGCTGCAAACCCAGAGCTTGGTAGTGGGAGGGGTGCAACCAGCCCTGGTGGAGGGGTGTCCTCACAGGAAGAGGGAGACCCTGGCCTGGGTCGGGGGGGCCGGCCACGGCCCTTGCGGTGGGCGTTGCCTCGTGGCACCGGTGAGGCCTGTGGTGGTGCCGGGCCTGGTGGTCACTGGCCGGCTGGGCCCCAGGCCTCAGGGCCTCTCCTCCCAGCCTCGATGAAGACGGGCAGTGTGCAGCTGCAGGCCCCAGGGCCAGCTGGGTTCAGTCCGTGTGACCCACACGGCCCTCTCTGCCCCCACCCCAGCAAAGAGGCCCCAGAGCCGGTCTGGGTGGGCGGGGCTCCGCCTTGCCGCCAATGCCCCGGGTTAGGGTCTGTCCTCCCCAGGTGCCTGGTGTGCCCACCCCTGCCCGTCTCAGCAGGGTGCCCCGGGGGCGGGGCGCGGTGGACAGTTTCCTGCACCCCCGGCGGCATGGTTGGTGCACAGGACGAGGGAATCAGTCCCGAGCCCTGGGGGGCTGCCCATCCGGCCCCTCTGCGGGACGCCCATCCGCCCCACCGCCCTAGCTTGTGCCTGCCACAGTCCCCTCACCCTCTGGGCCCTGCTCGTGGTGCCCTGGCCCCAGAGCCCCAGGAGTCCCTGGACACCACGCCCAGCCATTTCTGGAGGCGGGGTGTATGTTGGTGTCACACCTAAGTGACTGCTTAGGCTGAGGGCTCTGGCCCTGGCTGACCAGGTTACCTCGCTGAGCCACCGTGTCCATGTCTGAGAAGCGGGCTGGCTGGTCATCCTGGGAAGGTGGTGGGCGGGGACAAGGGCACGACTCACGCCCCGGGAGGGCTGAAGACCAGCCCTCTGTCTGTCGGCGTTCAGCAAGTGGCCTGCAGCCCACGCAGGCTCCCGCGATGGACAGACCAGGGCCGTGGGCCACGGGCGCCTGCCTGTCCCCGTGTCTGTCTCCTCTCTGGCTCCTCTCAGCCTGGCCTCCAGGGCTCTCCAGGTGAGCCTGCCCTGTCACCCACCCCACGTGGGCCCGCCTGCGACCCAACAGCCCATCCCGCTCTGGCTCGTCCCCCGGGGCTCTGCGGCCTTCTCCAGGCTGTTGCCTTGTCTTGAGCCCCCGTGTCCATGGTCCTGGAGGGTGGCTGGGACCTTCTTTGCCGGGGACGGCCCGGAGGGGACAGCGCATGAAGCTGCACGTGGCCTCACACAGTAGGCGCTCAGTAAACGCTGGCTACTTGTTCTATTCTTAAAGTACCTGCTACGTGCTGGGTCCTTTCCGAGTCTGCGGGCCGCAGCAGCGATAAAAAGCGACCCGTGCAGAAAGGCAGTCATGCTTCAGGTGCTCTGGGAGCTGGCTGGGGTCTGGGGTGGGGTGGAGGCAGCTGTGAGTACAGCAGTAGGTGAGCCACGCACAGGCCGCGGTCACGGCCAGCTTGAGCCTTGTAAGGAAGCCCACAGACAGGGTGGCCTGCCAGCAGACACTTAGTCCTCAAGGTTCTGGGGGTTGGGCGTCCAGCAATGAGGTGTCCACGCGGTGGGGTTCTGTGGGGGGGCCTTGTCCTGCAGCGCAGATGGGGTACGGGTGGAGCTGAGAGTGTGGAGGGGCTGTGCCCCCCGGGGGCCTGTCTGTCTGCTGTGAGCCTCAGTCACCCTCACTACCTCCCAGGCCCTGCTGCCTGGACCATCGCCTAGGAGTCTGGGGCTTCAGCATATGAAATCTGGGGGACCCAAACTTTCAATCTGTACATGACATTTGAGTGAAGACGTGAAGGAGGGCAGGGAGGGTGCCCGGAGCTCGGGGAGGAACCGCAGCCTGGGTGAGGGAACAGCCGTGCAAAGGCCCCGGGGCAGGGGAGGGGGTGGGGGTCTCGTGGACCTCATATGAGTCCCCAGAACTCTGGGGCTTCTCTCGGGCCCTGGCATGGAGGAGGGACCACAGGGCAGGGCTGGGAGGGCGGTTCAGGGCGGACTCTGAAGGTGGAGCCGCCAGGAGCGGGGAGTGGATGCAAGCACGGAGCCAGGGGCCCTGGGCTGGGCAGCTAAAAGACCTGCGAGTTGGAACAAGGAGTGTCGAGATGCCCGGTAGGGACAGGAATGAGGGTGAGGGGCTCAGACTGGGTGGCGGTGGGCAGTCCTCAGGAAGTTTTCCAGGCCCGACCCCCGGGTGGGCAGGGCAGAAAGCCAGCCAGCGGCGCCTGAATGCCCCCAGTCAGGGCCGGCTCAGCCCTAGGACCGTTGGAAGTGCCGGGTTCAGAATGTGCCGTGCAGACAGAGGGTGCATTTAGCCCAGCCCAGCCGGAGGGCCTTCTGCCCGCCATCCGCAAGGGCCATGAGGGGGCCTGCCCCGGAGCCGGGCGTGGCTCAGAGGGGCCGTTGGTGGTGGGGGCCGGGGCGGGACGGGAGCAGCTGTGCGGGGCTGGGGCCCGGTGTCCAGGATGGGGAAGCCGCGTGGGGCCTCGAGGGAGTCCGGTGAGGGCAGCTGAGAGCAGGCCCCGCCAGCTGGGGTGAGTAGGCGCCTTGGGACGGGGGTCCCTCTGGCTCTGTTCACTCCTTGTGTGGGCGTGGTGGGCAGCGGGGTTCCCCTCTTTCTGCTCCTCTCCTTCAGCCGTGGGCCGAGGCTGTGCCCCTCTGGCTCGGGGCCTGGCTGAAGCCCACCGTCCAGCGGCTGTTTTCTGTGGGGGCAACAGCGGGCCTGGCCTGACCAAGGGGGCTGGGCAGCAGGGCTGGGGGCTGGCAGCTGGCCTGGTCCTAGGCCTGCGGACACCTTGGCACAGCTGGTCAGGCCGTGGCGGCCGCTCCCTCCCCAGCTCTGGGACGGTGGCCACAGATGCCCCTCCAAGGACCCCTGGCATCACCAGCCCGGCTGGCATGTTTCTTGGCCTTTGGGGAGCGGCGGTATGGGGGTCAGGGTGGCTCCTTTCACCCCTGGGGGCCAGGGTGGGGAGGAGGGCACGGCAGTCCAGCCGCCGCCTCCAGCTGCTTCGGGACGCCTGCCCCTTCCTCGTGAGGCTCCAGACGTTCCGTTTGTTCAGTCTGGACTGGTCTGGAAGACTGGCCGCCAGAGTCGGCTCCCCTCTGGGTACCGTGTCTCCCACGGAGGGTGCAAGTGCAGGAGACAGGCCCAGGCTTGGGGTCGGGGGTGCCAGGCTGGGGGCTCCCGCTCTGCCCCCCGTGGCCATGAGCCGTGGCGTGCATGCCTGGCCGCAGCGAGGGGCTGGATGGCGCGGCCTCCGAGTCCAGCTCGCCTCGCCTTGCCACAGGTGTCCGCAGGGCAGCTCAGCTTCACAGGGAGCCGGGTGCTGTGGGGTTCGGAGGGCAGCCCACCACATCTGTGACTGCGGCTCAGTGGGCATCTGAGATGGTTCCCCTGCACTGGGGCTGGGCAACACGCCAGCCTGCCTGTCTGACTGTGGAGGAGGAGGAGGGCGCCCAGCTCCGCAGGGTGTTAACAGGTCCAAGGCCTGAGACGAGACCCCCAGAGTGTCCACCAACACCCGAGGCCTTGCTTGCCCCTCGCCCTGTACTTCCTGGGCTCATCCGGCCCAGCCCTCAGAGGCGAGCTTGCTTGGCCCCCCGGGAGGACCTGGGCTGTCTAAGGTATGGGGAGGGTGCAGGACGAGGGAACCGCAGAGCAGAGGCTGAGGCCCGCGGCCGTGCAGACGTAGGAGGGGCGTCCCGGGGGAGGGAACAGTGGACACAAAGGCTGGTGGGGAAGAGCCAGGCCCAGAACTCGGTGGGAAGCTGGAGTGCGGGGTTGGGGCCCAGCAAGCCAGACTCTGCCTGGCCCCTGTGCGGTCAGCGCCCTCTGGACACCTGGGTACTTGTCCAGGTGGGGCACGGAAGTTGTGTGGACATTGTGCTGGCCCCCACGTGGGTCAGGAGGTGGGAGCTGTTGGTCCCTAGCCCCCGGGCCGGCTGACCTCAAAGCCTGGGCCTGGTGCCAGCTGATCGGGCCTGCTCTCTTGCAGGAGCCAGACCCAAGAGGACGCAGAGGCTGAGCGCGGAGACCTGGGACCTGCTGAGACTACCCCTGGAGCGGGTGCGTGGGGACCTGAGGCAGCTGAGGGACAGGGTGTGACCAGCCCGGGTGTGTGTGTGGAGCTTGTAAACGCCGCTGGGGTTCCTGCCTGCATCCAGTCCGTGCCAGGGGAGGCCGACGCGCCCTCTGTGGCTCAGGACCCTGCACAGGCCCCACCCCTGCCCAGAGGGGCCCCTGGAGGCCCCATGGCTTCCATGGGCTCCCTTCACCACCCCCTCGGTCCCGCCAGCAAGGCTCGACCCACCCAGGGTCAAGCCGCGGTCCCTAAACGTGGCAGAACCCCCGCGGCCTGGCCAGCCCCCGCCCCGTCTGCTCGCAGGTAGAACAGTGGGCCCTGGCGCTCTGGACCCCCAGGGGAGGGTGCTGTGTGGCCCTGGAGCCGTGGCCTGCCCTCTCGGAGCCTCTGGTTCCCACAGTGGACTGGACGCTGGTCTCCATTATGGACAAGGCTCAGGGCCTCCCACGGTCACCCAGCATTCAGCCCGGGAAGGTGGGCGTTGGTGGGGGGAGTCTGAACTCCTGCAGCACCGCCCTGCCTCTCCTTGCCCCCTGGCCACCTGGGCCCCTCGTGTTCTCTTCCCTTGGGCACCCGAGCGCCTCCGCCGGGGTCGGCGACCCTCTGCCCCCCGCGCTGGGGAGCGCTGGTTCGAACCACTGGCCATGCCCAGCCTTCCCCCCTCCAGGAGCAAAATGGAGACAGCCACCACTCGGGGGACTGGCGGGGGCCCGGCAGGGACTTGCTCCCTCTCCCCGTGAGGAGCAGGAAGTACCAGGAAGGGCCCGACTCGGCTGAGAGGAGGCCGCGGGAGGGCGGCCACTCCCCACTGGACAGCGCGGACGTCCGGGTGCAGCTGCCTCGCACGGTAGGTGACCCCTCCCCAGGCGCTGACGGAGCCCCTGGGGGGGCTCCACTGTCCACCCTGATCCACCCTCCTGGAGGCCGGGCCGGGGTCTCTCCAGGGGCTGAGGAGGTTGTGGGTCTTTGCTGACTCCTGGCTCCTGGTGGACACAGGTCCTGCTGAAAGGCCAGGGCACTCAGTGCGGTGTTGACTCACTGGCCGGACGGAAGCCTCATTACAGGGACCACAGGCAGCCCAGGAGGGGTCTTCAGGACAGCTTGGGATGCCGCTCAGGTCCTCGGGCCCAGTCAGCAGCCCTGTCCTGGGGACACAGCGTGCAGAGATGGATGGACAGGGGCCGGGTGGACAGATGGACGGGGACAGACGGGGGTGCGGGGGGAGGGGCAGGCTCCTTGCTGCCGGGCAGGCGTCCCGCTGTGCCTGGGCACCTAGTTGGCCTCTCCAGGCCCTCGGGGTCTGTTCAAGGTGCAGGAGGCACAGAGGGGCACATGCCCCGAAGCGTGCAGGTTCAGAGGTCAGCCTGGAGCCCTCCCCCTACGCAGAACCGCTAGGTCCAAATCTCTGAGAATTAGTCTAAAAATAGTTCCTTCAGGGGTTTAGTCAGCACCTCCCAGCCTCCGCAGGCTGTGGGTGCTGTGTTGGGTATTCTTAGATGCTTTGCAGCCATCTTCCCACACGCCTGGGGCGGCCTCCGCTGACCCTACCTCACCCCAGCCCCACTGGGCGGCTGGCCGACGGCCACAGTCTGTGTCCGTGGAGTGGGATGAGGGAAGGGCGCAGGGCCGAGGAAGGTGCTGGGACCCCTGCGTGGGGCTCCGTCAGGCCCCAGGTGAGAGGGCCTGCTTGCTGCTGGCGCTGCCTGTGGGAAAGGGGCCGGCCCTGGCACCCCCCTCGGCCCCTGGGGCAAGGACGTTGTCCCTGGCGCAGCAGTGACTTCGGGGTCTGACTAGGTGTGGCTGTGTGTGGTCTGAGAGGCCCGAGTATTTGTCCTGGGGCAGGGTTTTGGGAGCAGGGCCGTGTCAGCCCTGAAGGTCGGGGGCATTTTGGAGTAGCCCACCCAGAGGGGGTGGGCAGGACAGGACCCGGTCGGGGAGCCACAGTGGGCTCTGGAGCAGGAAGCCCTGGCCTACGCTCATTGCCCCACCGCCTGGCTTCACGCAGGACTGCACGTACCAGCCGATGGTTGTCCGGGCTGTGAGACGGGGGCTGAGGGCGGGGGCAGAGCCTGCACCCCAGCTGCTTGGCAGCACCCCTGCCCCCACAGCAGGAAGTGCAGAAACTAGTCTGACTCTCGAGAACCCTTCAGCCACACCTACCTCCCTACACAAAGGCAGTTTTGGAAGGTGTCCCCAAGAGGCATCTGAGCCAAAGCCATACACCCCACCCTCCCATGTGGGGGCCCCAGAGCCTTGGGCCCCAAAGGCAGGACCTGAGGAGGCGAGCACAGGCCGCCCAGTCACAGCCCGGCCGACCTGCCTGTCCACTGGTCCAGCCGCTCCACGCACCTGCAGTCCTGGGACCCCTTCTGCCAGACAGGTGGCCGCTGAGGGGCAGGGTGTCACGGGTGCCTGTTCACCGCAGCCCTGGAGGGGACCTAAGCCCCTGGGAGGGAAGGAGATGGCCTGAGGGCTTCCAGCGGGGAATGGTGGGCTGGGATTCTGAGCCAGGGTCAGCCCCCGACACCCCCTGGTGGGGCTGTGTAGAGGAGAAGGTGGGGCTGCAGGCCGAGGCAGTGCCCCTGAAGAAAGATCCCACGACACGAAGTTCAGAGCTTGGCTTCTTGGGCTGGAGGCCCGGACCCCGATAGGCTGAGCCTCGTGTCCAGCAGGCACCCGAAAATAGGCAGCCTTGGAGGGCCGATCTGCGCGGCAGCTCTGAGCCCTCAGTGGAGGGGGCCGGACAGAGGGGCCCAGGAGGGCGTTCTGCTGTGCCCATCCCGTCCTCGCCTCTCCTTCGGGGCTCATGGCTGCCTCCCCAAGAGGCCTTGGGTGGTCGACCCCAGACCAGGCGGACACTGACCCCAGAGTCCTCCAAGAGCAGAAAGGGATGCCCTCCCCGCCAGGGCAGCAGGAGGCTGCTCTGGCTGAGTCTTAGTCTGAGGCTGGGCAGAGGGTGAGGGGACTGCTGCGTGGGGAGGCGACTGGGCAGGGCCCCCCCCCCGAGGCCCAGGACAGGGAAGGGCCCCACCCTCTGTCTCTTCCCTGCGCTGGGCCGGCTCAGGCAGGAAGCAGGGGCTGCTGTCCGCGGGAAGGTGCTCCTGACAAGTCCCACCCCCACCCCGCTGCAGTGACCGCCCGAGGCTCCAAGCTCAGGGAGATCCATTTCTGAGTGTTTACGGACAGTGTGTGCATGTGTGTGTGTGTACATGCGTGTGTGTGTGGATGTGCGTGTGGCCCATTTCTGAGTGTTTACGGAGAGAGAGAGTGTGCGTGTGTGTGTGTGTGGATGTGCGTGTGGCCCATTTCTGAGTGTTTACGGAGAGAGAGAGTGTGCGTGTGTGTGTGTGTGGATGTGCGTGTGGCCCATTTCTGAGTGTTTACGGAGAGAGAGAGTGTGCGTGTGTGTGTGTGTGCGCGCGCGCCCCATCTCAGTTTTTACGGAGAGAGTGTCTGTGTCTGTGTGTGCGTGCAGCGGGGGTGGGCGGGGATGGGGAGGTGCCCTCGCCCTGGGGCCTATTTAAGCATCAGGCTGACAGGGCCGGGTGGGTCTGGGCAGAGAGGCAGCACTGGGTTCTGCAGGCAGGGCTGCCCAGCAGGGACCCTGGCTTCCTGCCCGGGCTCCACGTGGTCCCGCGCCCCAGTCCATCTGGCTGCCACTGGAGCAGCTGTGGATCCACGTGAGTGTGGGGTCCCCAGCGCGGTGGAGGCTCATGGCCTCCGGGAACTGGACTCAGGTGGCCAAGCGATCCCCGCCTGGGGGCCGGGGTGGGTGGATGGTCAGCCAGTGCAGTTCCCTGGGGGGCCGGCGCCGTGGGGCAAGTCCAGGGCATCTGGCCCCCGCCCTCCGTCCTGGGCAGCTGGCCCAGTGGGAGGGGCCCCGGGCCAGGGGTGGGGAGGGTTCCCGCCACCAGGGCTGGCTCCCGGAGGTGGGCTGACGCTTCTGCAGGAGGGGCTGGAGTGGGGCTCAAGCAGGCCTGACTCCTGGATAGAAAGACCAAGTCGGGCTAAGGAGAGCGTGGGGGGCGCCCAGGTCTCCAGGTGCGTCCTGCTGGGGAGCAAGGCTCTGTCCTGAGGGAAGGGCATGGGCCTCCCCCTCCGCCTGTGGCCTCAGTCCAGCAGTGCCCAGCACAAGAGGTGCCTGCCCTTCACAAGTGCTCCTGGGCTCTGGGGGAGGACAGCTGCCAGGCCCTGGGCTGGTCCCGGGTTCTGGGCAGAGGTGTCTCTGGCGTGGTGCCTGGGGAGCCCGGCTTGGGATGGTCCCGTGGAACAGCCGGGAGGGGCCCCCTCTCAGCCCAGCCCTGGCCGAAATGGAGGAGCCTTCAGCAACCTGCCCCCTTCAGGTGCCTCCCTGGAGTCTGAGCTTCAGCCTGTGGGAGGCTGGAGGAGCGTTGGGGGCACACGTGTCCAGTGATGTAGACCCCCCGGGTCACCCCTCTCCTGGGAGGGGCCTGTCATCGTTCACCCGGGCCGTGGTTCACCTGGGAGACCCCAGCCGGGGCCAGAGGCCGGGGTGGGGGTTGGGAGCACCAGCTGTCCCCTGCGGTGGGGCGGGGCTGTGCTCAACCCTCACCCATCAGCCTGGGCTCCCCCACCCCTGCAAGCAGAGCCCTGTGCGGAGCCCTTTTCAGTTCACGTTTGGACCCCAGCCCCTGGCCGCTCTCTGCAGGTCCCCAAGGCCCTGACAGGGTGAAGCCAGTCCCCCAGCCAGGGCCCTTCTGGGCCGGTCGGCGTGAGCTGTCCCTTCCCTCCAGGCTCCATGGGCACCCGCAGGAGAGCAGATCCCTGCAAGGCAGGACTCCAAACTGTACCCCCAGCCTTAGCTCTGGGCCTGCCCTGATCAAGCAGGGGGTAAGGAAGGGGGTAACCTGAGAGCCTGAGCCTCAGCAAGGTCTCCTTGAGAGCCACCCGCTTGGCTCCCGCCCCGCCCCACCGCGCCCACGTCGGCCAGTGGACGAGCCTGGGTCTCAGCAGGCTGCGCTCCAGGACTGAACTTCCTCCCCGTGAGAGGGGCGGGCGATGGGCTGTCCAGAGCGCCGGGGGTCCTCCATTTCCAACATGCCCTCCACAGAGTAAACTGAGGCCAGTGGAAGTGGGCTTGCCCAAGGCCCCCTGCCAGGTGGGACTCAGCCTGCCTCAGTGACCTGGTCTCACGCCTGTCCATCTCGTCCCACCCCAAGCCCAGAGCCATGGCCCCGGCCCTCCCATCCCGACCCCACCAGGGGGCCTTCTCGCCCCAGCGTTGGCGCTCACCGGTGCACAGTGATGCCCACCGCGGGCATCTCCCCCAGGACTCCAGCCTGGCATCCCGGCTCTTGCCCTGCCCCAACAACCCAGAGCAGACCCTGGGCCACTGCATGCACCCCTTGGCCAGTGCTCGGAGGAGGGGGCTCAGGGATGAGGGCACCACCCCCCTAGCCTGACCTCAGCCCCAGCCCAGGGTCCTGGCCCCCACCTGAGCTGTCCTCTGGGCATGCCCACCGATCGGGGATTTTATAAACGGGTCCAGAGTGCAGCTGGGGTGGAACACACACGCCCTCAGCTCCTCCAGGTCGGGTTCCTTGCCTTTGGGGCTGGCACCTCCTGGGTCACTGGCAGGGCCCTGGCACCTGGAGTGTGTGGAGCGGCCGTGAAGGCTCCCTACCTGCCAAGGGGTCTAGTCGCTCACCCACTTGCTTGTCTGTTCGTTTAGTGGACAGTGGTGAGCACCAGGCTGGGCGCCAGGGCTCCAGAGGCACACAGGCACAGGTGGCGCTCACTGCAGGGGACAGACATGAGTGCCTGAGGGGGCCTGGGGCACAGGGAGGCTGCTGGCAGGTGGCAGTGACCGCCAGTGCGGGGAGGCACACCAATGTCGCGTCTGGGGAGGCTGAGGGAGACCCAGACGGAGCGGCGGCTGAGGGAGGGGAGAGGTGGGGGAGAACGGTGCTGGGGGCACGGGGCGGGCAAGAGAGGAGGGTCCGGACCTTGGTCCGAGTCGAGCAGCCCCCCGGCCGTGTCCGGGGGTCCACGCGGGACGGCAGGACCACCCTGTGGCTGGCCTGGAGCCAACGCTGACTGCCCGCCCGGCCCGCAGAGCATCCCCCGGGCCCCGTCCTCCGACGAGGAGTGTTTCTTCGACCTGCTGAGCAAGTTCCAGAGCAGCCGCATGGACGACCAGCGCTGCCCCCTGGAGGACGGCCAGCCCGCGGCCGCCGAAGCCACAGCCACCCCCACCCTGGAGGGTCGGGTCGGTGAGTCGGCCCCCACCCTGCTGCAGGCTCCGAGGGCGGGGCAGGCCAGCTGCAAAGCGCCCCATGTCACCGGGAGCCCCAGGCTGCAGTCCTTTGAAACCTGTCATCCTCCCGTCCCCTGGAACTCGCCGGGTCGTGTAGGGAGTGGGCGTGGGAGGCTGGGCTTTGCGGTTTCCCCTCCCTGGGGGGGCCCTGGCAGAGCTGACTGAGAGCAGCCGGGGTCTGGGGTTGGCAGAGGCGCTCTCGGGGGCCCCTGGGCGGGGTCCCTGCCTCCCTAGCCTGACCTCTGGCGCCCTGCAGCCCAGCCCTCGCTGACGGCCTCCCCACAGACCGAGGAGTTCTTTGACCTCATCGCCAGCTCCCAGAGCCGCCGGCTGGATGACCAGCGTGCCAGTGTGGGCAGCCTGCCCGGCCTGCGCATCACCCACAACAACCTGGGCCACCTGCGTGGTGATGGGGACCCCCAGGAGCCAGGGGACGAGTTCTTCAACATGCTCATCAAGTGCCAGGTGGGCCTGCAGCCGGGGTCTGCCCCCGCCCCATCTGTGCCCCCTGCCGGGGTTAGCCCAGGCCCCCTCCTGGCTGGGGCCCTGGTCCCTCTGTCTCAGGGTGTTTTGAGGGAGCAGCCCCCCCTGGCTGGCTCAGCCAGTGTTACCAGGTGCCCGTGGGTGCTCAGCCCTGTGGGCCCTTCCTGGGCCCCCTGAGAAGGTCACCAAGGGCTCAGGAGTCGAGCTGGAGGGAATCACCGGGCCCCCGGGGTTGTGGCCTGGGGTACCCCACCAGCCATCCACCTCTGGATGGAGAAAACTGAGGACCAGGCTGTGCCTGAGTGCGGAGGACATGAGGGGTCCGGCCACCCACGGCTCCAGGCAGGGGTTTGGCAACCCCCAGGGAAGTGGATGGGGAGGGGGCAGCCCCAGCGCCCGTCCGCCCCACCCATGCAGGAAGCTGGGGAGTTTCCAGATGTGACATTCAATCCCACAGAGGAGAGGACAGCGCCGCCCTGGGCGAGTCCGCGGAGCCTCCAAACCAGCCCCTTCCGAGAACCCCCGAGCCCCCCGCCCACATGCACGTGCGCTCCGGGGACTGCACCGGCTCCCAGCCCTTCTGCGCCAGACCCTGCAGAGAAGCCCTGCTGCCCCCTGGGCCCCCTGACTCCACGGGGCCCTGGGGAGCTCCGTGCTGCCCTACCCTGTCCCTGTGGCTCGAGAACACCCCAGGCCTGGGGGCCTCAGGAGCAAACCTGGGAGGCTGCCTGCACAGCCCCATGTCCAGCCCTGCCACACCCTGAGGCTCCCTGCAAGGGCCGTTCTGGGTCCTGGCTCCCAGGTCTGCCTCTGGAGCTGATGCCCAGGGAGGCCCAAGGTGGCCCGAGCGGCTCTCAGGCTTGAGCGGGCACTGCCACCGGATGGCGGCCCCTGCTCGGAGTGGTCCCTGAGGTGCCTGAGCCCTGGGCCGGGGCCCCGAAGGCTGGGGACAGGAGGCGCCAACCTGCGTGTCTATATCTGCCCAGTCCTCCAGAATCGATGACCAGCGCTGCCCGCCCCCCGATGTGCCACCCCGCGGCCCCACCATGCCCGACGAGGACTTCTTCAGCCTCATCCAGAGGGTCCAGGCCAAGCGGATGGATGAGCAGCGGGTGGACCTCGCCGGGAGCCCGGAGCAGGAGGTGGGCGGGCCCCCGGAGTCCCGGCAGCAGTGCCAGCCCGGTGCCAGCTAAGGCGCCCGCAGCCAGGCCTGCCCCCCACCCCCCAGTCCTGGACGGGGCTGGGGTGGGGTGTGCTCACCAACAGGATGCTCACGGCCCCCTCCCCACCAAGAAGCCTCCCTAGGCTGCGGCTGAGGGCAGGCTCTGAGCCATGCGGCCCCGCCCACTGCGCCGGACGCCGGGCACCCAGCCCCCTCTGCGCCCCCTCCCAGGGCAGCAGGCTCAGGCCGGGGCTCGCTCCTGTCCTGCGCCCTCCCCATGCGGTACGTGGCTTCCCGCAGCCCTGCCCTCGCCCTCGCCCTGCCCCAGGCCGGCCTTCAGCATGTCGGCTCCGAAGCCCAGGTGCTGTCTGGATCCTCTCCACTCTCTCCCTGCCCACTGCCCGGCCAAATGTGAAGCCCCGCTGCCCACCCCCCCCCCCCCACCCCCAGAGGCGTCTCTGAAGCCTCCTCTCTGGGGCCACCAGTGACGGGCATTTCTGTTCTCCGGAAGCTGGCCCCGGTGTGCTGAGCACAGGCGTGCCCGCCCCAACTCAGCCTCACCCCTGGGAGGGCCCCTCCCAGGCCCTGTCCCGCTTCCTGCCGGGGCTGGAGGACGAGGACACACGGAGACTTGGCAAGCCTGCAGCCTGAGAGGGCAATGCCCCCCCAACGAGGGTCTCTGGGCCCCACCAGGCATGTCGTCATGAGCCCACAGGGTTGGGAGGCCTGCCACCTTCCTCAACTCCAAGCCCAGGAGCCCAGGAACTGAGCCGGCCTGGTTCTGGGCATACCAGCTGGCAAAGGTCCACCCCACTGGCCATCAGCAGGGCGGGTGGAGCAGCCAGCCCCCCCACCCCGCGGGGCGAATGACATCACCCCCTTCTCCTGCGGGGTGAGCCGCCCTAGGGGTCGGGCAGAAGACAGGCCCCTTGGGAGACCGCCACCATCACAGGCACAAGGGGGCCCCTCCTCTTGGGTGGCACTCTGCCCAGCCCCAGGGTCCTGCTCGGCAAGTGCAAGGAGGCCACTGCACCCCTGCCCCTCTGTACAGCCTGGGGAGCTCGGGGGCCTCCGGTGAGGTGGGGTGGTGGGCGTGGGGCCGGGGGGCAGGGCTCGACCAGCCTCGTGCCTGAGGGCGATGTGTATTTATTGCTCACACGTGTTTGCCATGTTGTCAGTGGGTCCTTTCCAGCCCAAGAGGTACATTTGTTCTTGTTTTTCCTGAAAAAATAAAAGTCTGCCAAGTGGATGTCATCTGTGTCGGGATGAGAGCTGGTGAGGGTCTCTGTCCTCCTGGGGGCCCAGTGGCGGCCTCACCCGGGTCAGCCAACCGGCCCACCCAGGCTGCCCCTCCTCCCGTCCACCCCTGCCATGGGTTCTGTCCCTGTTGTGCCCATCACTGAGGGGCCAGGGCTCGGGGGGTGAAGCGGCAGCCCCAGGGACACACGGCTGGCGAGGACGCTGGGGTTGGAGCCCAGGTGTCTCCGGGCCTCTCCTGGGCTGAGCCAGCCCGGGCCCTGCCCGGAAGGCTTCATTCCAGGAGGCCATTTTGACCAGACGGTCTGGTGGGTCCACACGGTGAAGCCCTGGGGCTTCTGTGCCACCAGGGGACGGGGAGAGGTCTTGGGGACAGCGTGGCAGGCGGTCGGGGTGTGTGCTGCACCCCCGGCCTTGGCCCAGCACCCTGCTGGGAGCCCCACCACCTCCCCACTTGCAGGAAGGGGTGCTGACCAAGGGCAGATGGAAACGGGGACCCGCCTGGCTCCCTGCCTGCATCTCTGGGCCCTAAGTCTTGGCCACAGACGTGGTGTTCTGGAGCCTTCAGCACCCAGGCCTCAGGCCAGGCTGACTAGAGCCCACTCCCCCGGCTGAGACCTTGGTCTACTCCGGGACCTTGCCTGGGAGATAAACACGTGGGCTCCTCTGGCGTTCAGAGGGAGAAAGTGTTCCCAGAGCCAGGGCGGGGGTCTACTAGGCCAAGGCCGAGGGCCCCCCGGGGGGTTGAGCAGGAGGCCGGGAGCAACAGGAGGCTTCTGCCCAGAGGAGCCCTCTGGGACAGGCAGAGCCGCCTGGAACGCAGGGCACCCCCTGCCCCAGGGGTCCTGACAGTGCTCCAGCGATGGGGTCCCCCGGGGGCAGGGGAGCCCAAGGGGTCCCAGGCTGCGTCCAGGAGGCCTCGCGGGAGTGGGGCTCACCAGACCCCCGGGCACTGGAGCCCAGCACTCAGAGGGGCACCAGCAGGGCCCTGGCACAGCGTCCATCCGTCTGGCCGCATCCGAAGCCGTGGGTGCCAGGACTACAGGAGGAGGGAGCTGGGATAGGACAGTCCTGCACTCCAGCCTCACGGAGAGAGGAACCCTCTCTCCACGGGCACAGCCACAGCAGCAGGCCTGCCCAGCCACCCGCTCGGTGGCTCAGTGTGCAGCAGCAGCATCAGAGGGCACCAGCAGGAGGCCCTACCCCAGAACAGGGCCCCAGACCACCAGGTGGCGCCAGCCTGGTGCAGCCACCCCAGTGCCCACCTGCATGGTGGGCAGACGGGCAGGTGGGCCCAGTCAGACTGCCCACTCACCAAAGCACTCCAGCCACGGACGCCAGCAGTACAGTGCCCAGCCGAGCCTCGGGGGCACCAGCCAGCCTGCCAGGTGCTGCGGCCCCATCTTGACTGCTCCCAGGCAGGCTCCAGCAGCCCGCAGAGCTGTGGCCCGCCTGCCTGACACCCGACGGCCACCTCAGAGCAAGGGAGATCAGCAGACCTGATGCCACGCCCCCCCACCGCGGCGGCCAGCCCGGCGAAGCGGCCTGGGAAGGCGCCACTGAGGAAACCAGCCTGGGGACAGGGGAGCGGGCACGAGAGGCCTCTCCCCTCAGCTCAATGACCCGCTGCTCCCTGGCCCCCAATGCTGGCCACAGCAGGCCAGACAGCGAGGGGGGCACCCACAGGGGGTGGGGAGGCTGGAGACGGCTAGGAGGAACCGGGCTGGAGGGGAAAGTGTGGGCAGAGCCTGCAGGGTGGGGTCAGAACGCTCTGATGGAGGAGAAAAGGCAGGGAGAGGGAGGGAGAGAGGCCCCCACGGGGAAAAGCGAGCCCTCCCCAACTCCCAGAGAATTCTCAGCGCCCAGGAAGCCTGGCACTCAGCTGGCAGGAACACAGGGGCACCGAGTCTCAGCGGCTCCCAGCCAGGTCAGGATGCTAAAGGCTCTGGGCAGTCCTGCAGGAAGAAGTTGTCTGACGGCCTGGAAGCCAGCATTCCCAAGCCAGCTGTCCTCAGAGGCTTTCTACATCCAGACCACACCTGGAGGATTACAGGACCACCCGAGGTTGGCCAGACACTCGACTCCCTAGTGTGACGCTCTGGGGCTTCCCTGGTGGCTCAGCTGGTACAGAATCGGCCTGCCAAGACGGGAGACCTAACTGAGGCTTTGGAGAGGGTCCTGGCCTGGGGTGAGGGGGGGAGGAGAGCCAGGCGCCTTTCGAAGGGGCAGCAGGGTGGCAGTGGCCAGACTGTGGGGAGGCCAGCGACCGGGGACAAGGCCGCTCGGAGCCACTGACCTCACAGGCAACCCGGGAGCGGGGGGTGCCGGGGTCAGTCAGGAGGCAGGGGGAGGAAAAGGGCAGGGGCCTTTTCTGGGGTTTCCAGGGGGAAGCACAGTGAGACAGGACCAACACGCTTGCCCCGCCAGTGCGGAGGCTTTCAGTGGCTCTGGGCGCGGGGGCCACCCCGAGTTGTCTGGAGCCTGCCCTGGGTACACTCGCCCTACTGTCCCCAGGACCTGACCTGCCCTCCAGGCTCAGACCGACGAGCTCAGGGTTGGAAGACAGACAGGAAAGGACATGGCGAGTAAACGTGTCCAAACCGCCCAGGAAAGGAAGGTCTGCGCTGGGGGCACTCGTGGGGTCTGCTCTGCGCTCTCACAGTCCAGTCGGCTCCCTGGGCCTCCCCAGACCGGCCCCCAACCCTCCGCGGGCAGCGAAGTCCTGCCCTCACGCTGCTGCTCCAAGGCCAGAGGTCCCTCAGGGCGTTCGTGGAGAAGCAGGCCTGGGGGCTGGCTCAGCCTCCAGGACTGACTCTGCAAATGTCACAGGAGGTTCTGGGCGGGATAATAGGGGGTTGTTAGCCACGGGAAGGACGGGGCGGGTAATCAAGGCAGAGCACGGGCTGCCAGCTCCCAGAGAACAATGCCCAGGCCCGTGCCCATGGGGGCGGCTGTCAGGAGCTCGGATCCTGCAAGACTGTGACTGGTGATTAATGCTGAAGGTCACACAGCCCAGAACACTTCTGGAAATAAACACGCTTTCATAAACACACGAACATCCTGAGAAGGTAGTCAAGCTAGGCTGGGAGACAAATTGCACAGCCTGGGGGTGGGGGACACGCACACGGCAGCCCCAGCCCCCATACCGCTCGCCACTGCAGCTGCCCGGCTCATCTGCAGCACGGTGAGCAGCCTGGTTGGCTGACTTTGGCTGATGGCCAAGGGTCAAGGCCGACGTTGGCACCAGCTCACAGATGCGTCCAGGCGGCACAGGACGTGTGGGGCCTTCTTGTGCGTGGCCAGAGGGGCAGGACCCACCGTGGGGCTTTCGCCCCTCAGCAAGAACAGCGGCTGACTGGCCATCAAAGTCGGGGCCTGACATTTGGGGCAAGGCTGAGCCACCCTGTGCCTGAGTCCCATCTTTCTGTCTGTAACTCCTGACAAGGTGGCACTGTGAGCATCTTCACCAGAAGACAGGAAGACAGAGGCTCAGAGAGACAAAGCGACCTGCCCAAGGCCACACAGCCACAGCCCTGTGGCGGGGAGGGGAAGGGCTCAAACTGCAACATCCAGCCCCTCCCCACTCAGATGCAGCCTCCAGCCGCAGAAGGCCCCAGTGCACAGCCTGGAGGGCGTGCTTGTGACTCACTCTGACTGCAGAGGCAGGGATGACAGGAGAACCCCAGGTCCCAGCGTCTGCAGTGAAGTCTGTTTATTGATAGAAAACAGGCGCGTCCAGAGCGGCCCAGGGCTGGAGCACCCTTCTCCAAGGCAGAAGACGGGTCAGCTAGCCTCCGTCTTGCAGGGCTGGGTGGGATCCTGGTCCTCAGCCCCTTCCGCAGCAGTGGTGGATCTGGGGGGCCCCGCAGCCTCTAAAAGGAGCTCCAGGGCCCCCTCGCCAGCCACTCGGCGTACCTTCTCCCCTCTGGCTGCCAGGATTTCTTCAATATTCCTGAGAAAGAGAGAGGTGCTGTGACGCTTCCTGGCCATTTTGCATCTTGGACCCTCGAGGGCACCCCAGGCCAAGCTCAAGTGTGTGGGTCCTAGACTGGTGTGGCACCAGGTCCACCCAGTCAGGAGCCCCCTGAACACCATCCCTCACTGTGCGCCGCCCCTCACTGAACACCGCCCCTCACTGAACACTGCCTCCACGAGGGGGCGTGGCTGACGCTGCAGGACCAGAGCCCCCAACCACACTAGCTCACACCTGCCCCAGCCTCAGAGAGGACAGAAAGGTGCATGCTAGGACCCGGGCCCCATAGCAGATACTTAGGAAGGAGCGCCTTGTAGGCTGAAGGAAGGAACCACAAAGCAAAAGGTAAGCTGTCAACATAGTCTGATCCCTCCTGTTGGGGACGGGGTGGGGGGTGGCTGACATGTCACCAGGTCCTGCTGCCCCTGAGGCTAGTACTGAGAGCAGAGGCCAGGCAGTGAAGCAGGACCAAGGGGGGATGGCCTAGGGCAGAAAATCGCATACTTGGGGCATACTTCCACCAAAAAGTTATCATGGTTCATCTGAATTTCAAGCTCAACGATGCATTTCTTGACAAGGAAGCTGGGCTATAGAGATAGGCTCTGTAATCTTCATTAGAAGGGCGGTGCCCCAGGGACGGTGGGTGGGGCCGCAGACTCAGGAGGGACCAGGCTAGCCCTGGGATACAGGCCTCTGTCCTCAGCCCTGCCCAGGCAGGCCTCACCTCTTCCCATCCAGGTCCGAGAACCAGCCCAGGTTGTCGGCGATGATGTGATGGTTCTGGCAGCCGGGGCAGGTCACAATGACCACACCCTGGTGATAAGCGAGCTTGGAGATGCGCTTCGAGGACCTGGTCCCACAGACCTTGGGGAGACTCCAAAGTGAGGCCCTCCACACGGCCCCGCCCCTCCCAGGACGGATAGCCCCGCCCCTCCCAGGACGGATAGCTCCGCCCCTCCCAGGACGGATAGCCCCGCCCCTCCCAGGACGGATAGCCCCGCCCCTCCCAGGACGGATAGCCCCGCCCCTCCCAGGACGGATAGCCCCGCCCCTCCCAGGACGGATAGCCCCGCCCCTCCCAGGACGGATAGCCCCGCCCCTCCCAGGACGGATAGCCCCGCCCCTCCCAGGACGGATAGCCCCGCCCCTCCCAGGACGGATAGCCCCGCCCCTCCCAGGACGGATAGCCCCGCCCCTCCCAGGACGGATAGCCCCGCCCCTCCCGGAAGGCTTAGCTCCACCTCCGGAAGGATCTGTCACCCGTGATAGCCCCACCTCTCCCGGAAGGCCCCGCCCCAGCCTGGCCCCACCTCCGGAGGGATCCGCCCCCACTGGTAGTCGCACCCTCCTGGAAGGCCCCGCCCCAGCTTAGCCCTACCTCCGGAAGGATCCGCCCCCACTGGTAGCCCCACCTCTTCGCGCGTCCCCGCCCTCTCCCAGATGGATCCACCCTCGAATGATAGCCCCACCCCTTCAGGGAGGTCCCGCCCCCTGTGGATGGCCCCGCCCTCCCCCGCCGTTCCGCAGCACCGTCGCGCGCCAGATGCGGACCCGGGCCCCTCCCCCCCCGGCACCGCCCCCGCCACGGGCCCACCTTGCAGGTGTAGACAAGCTGGTAGTGCGCCGGCCCGGGTCCCGGCTCGGAGCTCAAGCGCCGCCAGCCCCACCCCCACGCCCGCCTTGTCCCCGCGGCCTGCAGGCGGACCCGGAGACCCCATAGCCACCTCGGGCCGGGCCCGCGGGGCCGCGCGCGGCTCAACAGTATCGGCACGTGGCTCAGCGCCGCCCGCAGCATGCCGCCCTCCGGTTGCCCCGCCCCGCTGCCATCTTGGAAGCGGGCAGCGGCGGAAGCGACCCTCCCCGGCTTCCGGCGCCAGTGGGCGGGCAGTGCTCTGCTGCCCCCTGGCGGGCGGCGGTGAGCTCTGCTGCCCCCTGGCGACCGGCGGCGCGTGCTGGACCGAGACCACTGGAGGCGGCCATGTCCGGACCGCGGTAGTTTATTGACAAAGTTGCACTTTAAGGTGCCCACACAGAACCCTCCCGTGCTCGCCGACGAAGAGGCGGCCTGGGGGCGGGGGGGGCGGCGCGCCCCGCTCCCGCGACGGGGAGGGCTGGACGGTGGGCCGGCTAGGCGCCCTCGGTGTCGGTGTTGTCGCTGCCCGTGGTGTTCTCTCCGTCCGCCTCCCCCTGCCGCGCGCCGAGCTGCATCTTCCGGAGGGCCCGCTTCCTGCGGGAGACCCAGACAGCGCAGGCGGGCGGGGGCTCGCACGAGGCCCCCGCCCGCAGCCCCACCCACCGCCCGCGCGCCCACCTGCGGTAGTTCTCGAAGCTCTCCTTGAGGCGCCGCCGGCCCTTCTCCTTCTCTGGGGGCTCCCGGCCGTTCAGTCCTGCGTCCTGGAGGAGGGGCGAGGCTCGGACTCCGGCCGGCGCCCCTGTGGGCCCCACTCCCGGCCCTGGGGCTGCGCACTGGGGACCAGGTCGGCGGGGTGCCCTGTCCCTCTTTTCAGATGACACGACAGGCCCGGGGACCCTCGGCGCCAGGCCAGGGTTCCTTCCACTACAGTGTCTGGGGTGGCCCCTTTTGTTGTCAGGCTCGGTGCAGTGGACAGGGAGGCCGAGTTCCACTCACTTAACGCTGAGCCCTGTCCAGAAGACTGGACTGCTCCCTGCCCCACTTTGTCTACAAATGGAGGAGTCTCAGCTTCACTTCACCTTCCAAACACCCACCACACCCCAGGAGCCCATGGGCAGAGTCTGGGCTCAGGCCCGGGACATCCAGGTGGAGGAATCACTCTCAGGGGTCCAGGCTGAGAACCTCCCCAGGGGCCTCCCAGGGACCCCAGGCAGCCTTACTTCTGGGGTCAGCGATAGCTGTTCCTCCTGTGGAGCCACAGACGGCTGCTCCGGGCTCTCCCCGATGGCCAGGCTGCCTGGAAGGGAGAGTGCCTGTCCGTCCTGCCCAGCTGCCAGGTACCTCTTACCTCCTCAGCCTGGGCCAGCCCTGTGCCACCTCCTGGGTCCTTACTTGGACCTGCCAGGATTCCCGTTGTGTAGGTACGGGGACTCAAGTTCACTTCTCACCCCCCGAGTAGACGGCTCAGGTGCCCTGGGAGCAGGGGCTGAGGTCCTAGGGCTCCCTCCATATCTGGAAGGGCCCAAGGCTCAGGACCCTCAGAAAAAATGCTCTGATGGGCTGGCCACAGTGGCGGCCGGGTATGGATCCCAGGTCTCAGGGACATGGTGGGAGCAGCCCAGGCCCAGGTCTTCCCCTGAAGCTCACACCTTTCCCTCCTCCTTGGCCTCCGACCCAGCCTGCCCCACCTCCTGCAAGGGGCCATGCCAGCCCAGGGTTGGGGCTCCCAGGCTGGCTGGCCAGCGGCCTTCACTGCCCACTCGTGGCCTGTGGGTCCTTCCTGCCCATCCCCACGTGGGGGCTCGGTGGCTTCAAGCTTGCGTCTTTGGGCGGCAGCGGAGGGACCAAGTCTTCACTTCTCCATTTGCTGCCTCCTCTTCCTCTTTCGTTGCCCCCCAGCAGCTGGCGTCTGACGCTGAGGAAGTCTGTCTGGCTTCACAGGCTACCTCTGCGGTAGCGCCCCTCCCCCCACCCCGCCCCCACCCTCCCAAATTCCCATCTGACACCCAGCTTCGGATCCAGCCCCTCATCATCTCCTCGGGGCCACCCCACACCCTGTGTCCAGGCAGGCAGAGTGATCCCGCCTCCGCCGCCTGAAGCCCCCAGTGCGGTCACCCGGAGCTGTACCCCCTTCCCTGTCTATTCCCACTTCCTGGCAGGCTGCACCTGGGCAGCGGCCACCGCCCCGCTCCCTGCTCTGGAGGACGGGTGCCCCTCCTTCTCAGCATTCCCGGGCCCGAGTGGAAGCTGACAGCCTGGGCCCCAGGCTCAAATGGGGCTCCTATCCGCTTTCTGGGGGTTGCTCATCCTCTGTGCCCCAGTGTGCTCATCTGTGTAGTGAGGCATGAAGGTCCTGGGGCCAGGGCTGGGGTGCGCGCCCCCTGGCACCAGCATCACGCAGCGTGTGTGCCGAAGGTCGAGACAGGAGCCAACTTGCCACCACGAGGAGGCCTTGGTCAGATTCCTCAGGGACAGGCCGCGGGCCTCCTCACCTTTGTCTGAGAGTTGGGTATCCTCCTCCAGGTCCTGAGGGGGCGACAACTTCCCAAGAGACATGGGGCGATCAGACCGCTGCCCTGCCGGGAGTGGACCTGACCGTCCACGCTGCCCACCCTGGGGTGCTGTCCCCACCACCGTCCCCCGGTGCCAGGCTCTCAGGGAGGGACCTATGCTGCCCAGGTGGGCACGGGGCAGAGGGCAGGCAGTGCACGGCCAAGTCCCCAGAGCTTCGCATACAGGACTGTGGTCTGGCGGAGGCTGTGGCCCGCAGCGTCCAGTGAAGCCCGCCTGGGCCTGACCTGCAGAGTCACGCTCACCTCCTCGGAATTCCTGGGTGAGCTGTCCTCCACGTCGGAGCTCTGCAGTCACAGAATAGGGGTCCATCAGCAGGCTGTGAGGGAACCAAGCCACTCCTGGGCGTGGGGTGGGGTCCCGAGCCGGGCCCCCCACCAAGGAAGCCCCTCCCAGCTGGGCCTGGCCAGAACGCGTCTCCTGCCCCACTTACCGTGCCTGGCCCTGAGCTTCGCCAGCCCTGCAGCAACCCTCCAGGGGGGCTCAGCGAGGAGCCAACCTTCCGGAGGGAGGCGGGGCTCAGGAAGGGCCAGGGGCCTCTGGCGGCTCCTCCCCGGGGCTCTGTGGCCTCCAGGACACACCTGCTCCTGCGTGGCGCCCCCCCCCCCGCCCCCCCGCCCCCCCCCCCCCGCGGCAGGGTCAACCCCGCGGAGGCCCCCGGGGAGGCCCACCAGGACGAGCGCGTCCAGCCGCCGCCGCCGGAGCTCGCCCTCCAGGGTCAGCAGCTGGCCCTCACGCTGGAACAGCTGCAGCTGGAGCTCATCCACCTTCTCGCTCAGCTCGCGCACCTGCTTCCGCAGCGCGTCCTTGTCCTGCAGGCTGCGTGCGTGCTGCGCGTGCAGCTCCCCCCGCATCAGGGTGGCCTGCGGGGCAGAGGGGCAGGGCAGGTGTCAGGAGGGGGATCCTTGCTGAGCCTGCTTGTGAGCGTGGCCTGGCCCCATGCCCCAGGACACACACACAGCGCACACCCCGCCTGGCTTTCATTTCCCCTCCTCATCTCTCACTTCTCAGCAGTTGATTTCTAGCAACGCTCCCGGGAGGACTTCCAGCAACAAGGCTGCGGAGGGGCCAGCGGCGGCCCCTTCCCCTTTCTCCCCTGAGGATAGCTCTCATGTTTGGGGCGTGTTAAACATGACCCCAGGCTCACGACAGGAAGTGTGGGCCGTTCAGAAAACATGCAGGAGATGACTGCCTCCCCACGAAGGGCCCCCGGCCACCCTGCCCCCGTGTTTCCTGTTTCACGGGCGCGCTTGACACTGAGAACACGATCGTGGACAGCCATGTGATGTTCTTCAGAGCGAACACCCCACGCTTTCTCACGCCCGCCCTCCTCAGTGGGGACGCTGAGGTCCCAGGCAGCCGGCCCGAAGCGACCAGCCAGGGAGGCCGTGGCTGCGGGAAGGCCTGGAGGAAGCCAGCCTCTGTCTCCGGCGACGGTCCTGGAAGCTAAGCCACACACCCCTGTGTCAGCGCTCACGACTTTGAACGAGCAGGCACTGCTTCTATCAGAGCTCATCGAAGGCTACATAGACGACCGCCTCCCCCGAAAGGCTGGCGTGGCCCTACCTGGTCCCTTTCAATGGCGACCTCCTCCATCTGCCGCAGGATGGCCTCGATGCGGTCCTTGTACATCTTGGAGTCCCTCCGCAGGGCCAGGCACTGCAGCTCGAACGTCTCCTTCTCCTCCGCGCTCTACAGAAGATGCCAGCTAGCCCCACCGCCCGCGGCCCCAATGGCCGGGCTGGAGGGCAGCTCCCGGCCGCGGCTGGGCCCCCGACAGCACCCCCACGTGAGGCCCTGCCGCCTACCCGAGTGCGTAGGGCCTCGGCCTGGCGCAGGTCCCTGCGCAGGGAGAAGATGGTGGCGGCCTGCTGCTGGAGGTCCTGCTGCGCCCGCTGCCAGTCCTCCTCCGGCACCTGGACGTGGGGGCGGCCCTGGTCCGGCTTCCCCTCCTGTGGGTGCAGGGGAAGAGGGTGGGAGGGCACGGGCCAGGCTCCCTCCGAGCCTGCCGCCGCCAGCCCCAGCGGCCCACCTGCACCGAAGCGCCGCCGCCGCCAGCCCCGCGGGCCCACCTGCACCGAAGCCTCCAAGCCCTGCACGCGCGCCTGCAGCAGCGCCTTCTCCTGCTGCAGCTCCCAGAGCAGCTCCTGGCTGGGCCGCAGCTCCATGGCGCGCCTGAGCTTCAGCGTGTGCTTGCGCTCCACCCTGCAGTCGTCTTCCGCCTTCATGAGGCTGTGCTTCAGCCGGTCGATCTGAGGAGAGTGGGGGGTTGCCGTCAGGGTCGGCCGGGGGGCCCTGCCCCACACCGCCCCCCGTCCCCCCCCCCCCGCCCCGGGCACCTCCAGCAGCAGCCCGCGGTGCCCCGTGAGGGCTGCGTCGCGCTCCTCGCTCTGGCGGGCCAGGCGCAGGGCCAAATCGTAGTTCTCGGCCTTGCAGCGCTGGAGCTCGCGGCTGCCCGCCTCGCAGGCCTCCTTGAGATGCTGCACGCGCTCCTGGAGCTTGCGCAGCAGGCTGTCCTTCACGCGCAGCTCCTCGGCGAGGTCGTCTCTGGAGCTCAGCAGGGCCGTCAGCTCCTGCACCCTCTTCTGCAGCTTCATCACCTCGCTCATCAGCAGCTGCGTCAGGCCTGACTCACCGGAAGCATCTGCGGAGCGGGCAGGATCAGACGGCGCGCCCCTCCCAGGGGCCCCACTGGAGGACCGAGCGGCTCTGGGGTGGCTTGGCCAAGGGGTCAGCTCCCCGCCCAGGGGGTGAACTGAGGGACGGACTCACCTCCGCGCCCTGTTCCCACCCACCCCGCCAACCCCACCAGGGCAGGATGGCCTGGGGTCTGGGCGTCCACCCCTCTCTAATTCTGTTGTCGTCTTGGTTGAGAGGTGGGAGGACGTGACTCGGGGCCACCCCGCTGGCTTCTTGGGCAGGGCTTCGGCGAGGTCAGAGGGCCTTCTGGGCAGAAGGGGCTCTGGGCCGAGCATCAGCCTGTGCCTTCCCCCTCCCACAGGCCCCAACCTGGGGCTTGGGCTCCCTTTCCTGCAGCCTCTGCCCCTCCACGAGCTCAGGATGGTGGGATGGGAAGGACACCCACATGGGGACGAAAGCTGGCAGCTTCCCACGTGAGGCTCACTCCTTTCCTTTCACCTGCAGTTCACCCATCGGGACCAGGCTCCCCCGCCCCTCGCGCCCTAGGCCTGCGCCGCCGCTCACCGATGATCATGGAGAAGACGCGGGTGGGCTCCTTGCCCGTGACCTTCCTGTAGAGCTGCGGGTAGTACAGCTCCAGGCTCTCGAGGAAGGCCACGTAGCCCTTGTGGCCCGTCCGCTGCAGGATGTCCAGGAGCACTCCTGTGACCCAGAGAGGACGCACGTGATGGCCCACGAGGCTGCAGCGGGGGCCAGCCTGGCCCCACCTCGGGGCGCTCCCGGGGGCGTCTGCCGCACGGGGAGTGGGCGTAGTGGCAAGCACACGGGGCCAGAGGCGGGGTGGGGGTTGGGGGGCCTGCTAGGCCCCCGGGGGACCAGGGTGGGGGGCAGAGTGCGGCCGCCCGCGGCACTGACCCACTTTCCGTTTGCGGGTGACCAGGCTGGGATCGCTGAGCACCTGCTCCTCGTCGTCGGGGTTCAGCACCTTGCACTGGCGCAGGTAGGGGGTCATGCGGGCGGGGTCGATGACGGAGATGAGCTTCACTCGGAAGCCCTCCAGGGCGCTCCAGCATGCGTCCTCGTTCTCGTAGTCGGACATGGCTGGGAGGAGGCAGCCGCTGCTGAGCTGCGGGCCCCGGTGGGGCCCAGGCCGGCCGTCTCGGCCGCAGGAGCCCAGCCCAGGGGTGCGAAGAAGGGAGAAGCCCCCTGCTGCCACTCACTCACCCAGCGTCTCCCCCTGCCTCCCCAGGCCCTGCTGCCGACCCTTCAGGTGCCCTGGGCTTTTTCTCCCAAAGGACCCTGATAAGAGTTGGGGACGCGTGGAGACGCTCCAGGATCAGGGTGGTGTCTAGGAGGACACAGTCGGCAGTCCCGCAGCCCTCCTCTGGCCCCGCCCGACCCCCCAGGACACCCCAAGTGCTGTGGGGGCTGGCGGGAGGCACGTGAGGGAGGGGGCCGGTGCCAGGGCACCCGGGCCCCAGGCTGTGCTGCGGGACTTCCTCCTTGCCCTCGGGACAGGGGCCCTCACATCCCATCCTCCCAGCCTCCCTTCTTCCGGCGGCTGGTGACGCAACAGTTGCCCAGCAGCTACTGGGCCGTTCCCACCCCAGGTCAGGCTTGGCGACGCAGTGCCCTCCGGGAAGGGTGACTGTGGACGGCCTGCTAGAGGGCGCAGGCCCGGGCGTCCTGGGAGGGGCAGGCCCCAGGCCCCAGGCCCCAGCCATCTGGGCTCCTTTCCGCCTCCCGGAGAGGCCTCACTCTTGGGGGCTGCCCAGCCAGCTCTCCACCAGGAGACGCCCCCTACGCCGGAACGGCCCACTGTTCCTCCCTCCTGCTCCGCGTCCAGGAGCCCCTCTCTCCAGGCTGGGCTGAGCCAGGGGCAGCTGTGGATTGCCTCCTCCCGGCGGTGGGGATGGAGACCTGACCCTGCCACCTCCCGCTAAGCTTCCGATCCGTGGTGGCGAGGGAAAGACAAGCCTCCAGCTCGCAGGGGCTGGGCCACACTCCTAGGGACGAGGGTGGCGGCAGGTTCGGGCTGCACTGCCTGCCCAGGGCAGAGGAGGCGCTGAATGAAAGCACCTGCAGGTCGGGGTCTCTGGAGCCCTGGGCCAGCCCCTGCCTGCCCACCCTGAAGTCCGCGCATCCTGCCCCTGCCGACCCCCCACGGCTCCCTCTGTTGAAGCGACAGGTGGGCACAGGGTGGCCGTGGTGCAGGGAGGGCCACAGAGCCAAGACCCCCTGGTGCCCTGCTGGGTCTCTGCCCCACACCCCGTCCCCTGCCCCAGGCCCGAGCTGGGGCGCCACCTGAAGGAAGGGCATTGGGTCAGCCTACCACGCATCCGCCTGGGGGGCACCTGCACGCCTGTCTGCCTGATTCAGTGCCGGGTAGGATGTACTGGCTGCCAGGATGGAGGCGGGCGGAGCTGCGGGGAGAGCCCAGGCTGTACTTCCTGACGGGCCTGGCTCACCCCAGATGCAAGGGTGACCATCCCCTCCGCAGCCTCCTGATTCGCCCTAAGCAGGGCGGCCCCGGGAGGCGGGGACAGGGAAGTGGAAGCTGCTGGGAGCCTCGGGTGGGGGAGCGAGTGAGCCAAGGTTCTCCCCGGGGCTGGATGAGGCCAAGCCACCGTCCAGCCCACGGTGTTCCCGTGAGGACTGCAGCCTGGCGTCTGTGGTGGGCACGGACGGGGCTGGGGCTGCTGTGCTTGCCACGCATCCCCACCAGCCCCTGGGCAGCCTCGTCCACTCCCGGGAGCAGCCCTTCTCCACAACACGGGGGGCGGTGACAGCCAGGCCCTGGGACGCGGAGCCCGGACCCCCGCCCCACCAGGCCGGCCCTACTGGTTGAACCGAGAGCTGCCCGCTGCCGGGCTGAACGCCGACTTCGGGAAGGGGCCACAGCTGGTGGGCAGCAGCCTGACCATGGCTACTGGCTTCCTGTGCTCGATTCCTGGGGGTCCTGAGCCTCAGCCTCCGGGGTTTCCTCTGCCTCCTGGCTGAGCAGGCTAATCCCTGGAAGTCCTGGTGGGCTCCCCTTGGGAGGGGGTGGAGGGTCCTCCTGGTGTAGGAGAGGCGCCAGCTGCGGCCCTGGCCCTGCACACCCGGCAGGCAGGCAGAGTGCCGGGCCTAGGCCCTCCGTGAGCTAGTGTTCCCACTCTATGCAATGAGGCTGTGGAGGGATCTTCACGGTGTGCTTGAAAATTACTATCTGGGAATCAAATAACAAATGTCTTAACCCCCAGGTCAGAGAAAGTCACAAGGAAAAGTGGAATCGGTGACTTGAGGACCGGGCACCCACACACACAGCTGGGTGGGCGAGTCAGCCCATGGCCACGCCACCCATGGGGTCTGGGCGCGGAGAAAGGGGAGTCAGGTGACCCCGGGGACTGCTGTCTGGGGGGCGGGGGCAGGACACACGCTGGGCGCGTGCCCTGTTCCTCTACGTGGGAACCTCCCGTGATAAGTGAAAGCAAAAGGAAGTGGCGTGTGAGAACAGAGTCCCCGGGAGAAACCAGAGCCTCGGAGGGTGTAACCAGACCCCCAAACCCGAGCTCCTTCAGACAGAGTAGCAGAGAGGGCGCGAGGCTCCTACCAAAGAAACGCCTGCACGAAATCACAGGAGCGCTGGCTCGTGGCCACCGTGTAGGCTGCCAGGGGGGTCTGTGGGCAGCCGGGCAGCCACAGGTTCTGGGACCCGCCTGTGCGGTCTGAACAGCGGAGGAAGTGGGCTTGCCCCGCCCACGGTGGCACCAGGAGAGCCCTGAGCCCCTGGGTGGGTGTGGGCTGCCCTCTGCCTGGAGCCAGGAGCAGGAAGACCTGTTCTTCCCCATCCCAGGCCCCAGAGGCCCTGGGGGCAGGGGCTCTGCTCTGTGGACCCCAGGGCCCAGCTGGCATGTGCAGAACCGGATGAGATCATAAAGAGTCCATGGATTGCTTTTAGTTACGAACAGGACTATTTCTTTATTCCTTCCAGCATTCTGGATACCTTCAGGGACCAGCCGAGCTAGGACAACGCACTGACTGCTGGCGGAACCACCCCCGAGGTGGGCTCACCCAGGTCCAGCATGGGCCCCCCTGCCTGTCAGCTGCACCGGCTGGCAAGCCCTGGGCAGTCCTAGAACGTAAGAACACCCTCGTGACAGGGTGCTCTGACCCCAACCGGACCCCACAGACAGCAAGGCAAAGGCGCAGCGCTGCCTTGGGGGGCCAGGCGGGGAGGAACGAGGCGTGCTGCCCGCCTGCAGTCTGTGGAGGGCCACGCGGAGGACACACCCTGGAGCCTGAGTGGGCCTGGTGCAGGCGGCCCCTCTCAGTCCCCATCCACCCAGGGCCCCGTGCACTGCCCTCATCCATCCACTCCAGGACCAAGGACCTCCCGCAGCACGTCCACGCTGCTCAGAGGCTGTAGTTCTTGCTTCTGCAAACGTCCTCCTGGGCTCGAGTCTCAGTTCATGAAGACCCATCAGGCTGTGCCTGCTTGGTCACGGGGGACCCTGCACCTGCCCGAAGGGCTCACGTTCTGGGGGAGATAACGGACCCACACGGACGAATGTCAGGTGTCAGGGTAGGGCAGGCACCACGAGCACGGCCAGGCCCCGGGACAGGGATACTGTCTTAGAACAGCTGGGGAGGGTGTCTGAGGAGTGGATCGCCAAGCAGAGCTGGATGGAGAGAGGGACAGGCCTTGCAGACGAGAAGAGGACAGGGCCAGGCAGACAGCTGGCAGTGCCAAGACCCCGGGGCACAGGGGGGCCGGCCCCAGGGCAGCAGTGAAAGCAGGGGCGTGGAGCCGGGGAGGGGAGTGGGTGAGAGGAGGCCATACGCCACGCCCGACCCCTCATGACAGCACCGCAGCCAAGGGGAGCTGGGGATGCCTGGGCACTCACCCCGCGGCTCACTGTAGCCGCCGTCGCTTGCGTACATGCCTCAAGCGCCGTGTCTGCAGCATGTCCGGGTTGTCGGGGCTGTCCAGGCAGGAGCGGGCAGGGCCCTGGCTGGGGTCCGGGGCTCCCTGAAACCCAGGCAGAGGATGAGAGTGACCCTCCAGCCCAGACAGACGGGCAGTGAGGAGCAGGCAGCTCCTCAGGCGTGTCCCCACTGGGGCTGGATGGGAGGTATTGTCTTCCTGGGGCCACGTGGGGCTCTGACTTCCTGCTGACCCCTCCTTTACTTGGGGACTCCGATCCCTGCTAAGCAGCCCCCCAAGAGCCAGCCTGCTATACCGTGGTTCCCCCAGCTGAGCCAGGGGGCAGGGCCTGAGGGAAGCTGCCCATGATGCTGGGGACAGGAGCTTTCCTACCCTCAGTATCCAGGGGCAACAGGGGCCAGCAGAACTTGCCCTTTGCTTCAGCCTGGAAGACCCTCTGAACTCCTAAGGCCATGCCCCTGGGAAGGGAAGTGGGCTGGGCCAGGCCGCAGGGGGCGTGGGGGGCCACAGGTCCAGCAGCAAGCCTCACTGCTGTGGCCGCCGCCACATGATGGGGATGGGCCGCTCCTAGGGGTTCTCTGGGAGGATCAATGCCCGCAAGGGACCTGAGGGCCCTCTGTGTCCTGAGGGGACCAGGGACTCCCTGGCGCACAGTGGCAGGGGACCCCCTCCCTAAGTCTGTATCCAGGTTCCTGTCTGGAAACAAAAGCGGCCCGGCTCCCACAGCTGAGCAGGCTACAGACGTGGACATGCCGTGACCTCCCCAAGACACAGGTGGGGCGTGCGTGTGCAGCAGGGGGCACAGACACAGGCCGCTCGCTGCCTGCTGGCGCAGGCTGGGGCGGTAGGCCCCCCCACCCCCCGTGCTGGCGGTGAGGTTCCTGCTGCCCGGAGGCCACAAGCGATAGGCGGTGTGGCGTGGCCTCTTCCTCCTGAGGTCAGCCACCACCTCCCGCCACGACCTCCCCCTGCTCTGGGCAGGCGAGGGCTCCGTACCCACAACAGCCTACCTGGGTGGGGTCCCCGGGCTGCCCATCGCTGTCAGTGAGCTCCGGCTCCTCCGGGTCAAAGTCATCACTGTCTGTCTCAGGGTCAGGCCCGGCACTTGCCGATAGGGTGGTGGGGACGCCGCGGGGGGATAGGGTGGCTAGGAGCGCAGGCAGGGTGAAGGCAGCCAGGAAGCGCGCCCGCAGAAGCAGGTAGGCTGGGCTGTTGCGAAGCCGCTCGCGCACCCGCCCCAGCGAGGCCTGCAGGGCGCCAGCCGGCCCATCTGGTGCCAGGACCGCGGCCCCATGCTCCAAGTCCTTCTTGCGCAGCAGGAGGCCGGACAGCGCCCGCAGGCTGCACAGCGTGGGCGGCTGGTAGGCCAGCTGGCTCCCCAGGGCGGGCACGGGCACCCCTTGCTGCCCCCTCAGCCACTCCTGTGTGGCTGCCTCGCTCTCCTGGGAAAGGAGGCTCAAGTCCAGGGGTCCATTCTCCAGCCCCAGCCAGGGCAGCAGGGGCTCCTCCAGGTCCAGAGGCTGGGGCTCCCCGGGCCCTGAGGCAGCCCCTGGGGCCCCGTGCAGGGGCGGTGGGCTGGAGCTGGGGGGCTCAGTTGCCAGGTGGTGGGGCAGGGGCATGTCCTGGGAGGGAGTCGTGGGTGAAGACATCTCCCCAGCCACCAGGGCCTCCTCAGAGGAGGTGAGTCCCGCGAGGCCACAGGCCTCAGCCACCTCTGTGGGGCTCTCGCTCAAGGGCTCCATCCTGCAGGGAGGCTCCGGCTCCAAGTCTACGCTGGCTGCTGGTGGCCCAGGGCAGCTCCGGCTGGCCGGAGTCTCGGCGGGCGAGGGCGGCAGAGTCACCGACAGCTGTGTGGGGTCAGGAGCCCCTGTCGGCGTTGGCAGGCTCACCACGGCCTGCAGGGGTACCGGGAGCAGCCCCTGTGCCGTGAGGACCCAGGTGACGGGCAGAGGGGTGCTGGCCACCGTGGGTGTGCCCAGGGCTGGCGTCAGGCTGACGGGCTGGACGGGGCTGGGGGCCGCGGGCAGAAGGGGGGGCGCTTCAGGCAGGCCCTGCTTCCGGGATGTGGCAGGGGCCGGAGACTGTCCAAGAGCACTCAGCGGGCAACTTGCAGGAACCTGGCCAGGGGCCCTGGAGGTGGCGGGGCCGAGGGCAAAGGTGTGCAGAGTCAGGCCTCTCTCAGCCTTGGCTGGTGCCCAGGAGCCCGAAACACTGGAACTGGTCACTGGAGGGCCTCCAGGCCCGGACAGCACAACTCTGGAGACGGAGGTGCCTGGGGGGGCCAGCGGCTGGAGGACCACGGGCGCGGAGACCAGCACCCGGGCCGAGAGGAAGGCGGGGCCCTGCACGGCCCTCCGGGCTCGGGCCTCCCGCAGCCGCTTCTCCCGAAGCAGCTCAGACACGGTCTTGGGCTTGGGCCGGGGTCTGCATGGAGCCGGGGCGGGTGCCTGTGGTGTGGACGCTGCGCGGCAGGCCTGCGGCCCTCTGACCCCCTCAGGGCAGGTGCTCTGCTTCGCGGCCCCTTGGGCTGGCACGCTCTGGGTGAGGCAGCCTGGGGAAGACGGAAGGCACGCTGAGGTGCGTCGGGCGATGGGCCCTGTGTCCCAGGGAAGGGCCTGTGGGGCGGGGGCGGCTGCTGGGGCTGCGTCCGGGCTGAGGGCTGTCGATCTGCCTGCACACCCCAGACCTCCCCTCGCCCCCATGCTCTGCCCCATCCAGGGTGGGCCCAGCGGGAAGGCCAGCCCCTGATGACCTGTGCCTCCAACACCCTCACACGAGGACTGCAGCACCCTCACCCTGCTCTCCGCGGTCACCTCCCAGGACCCGGGACCGCTGCCTGATCCTGCTGGTGTGGGGACAGGCAGCCGCCGGCGGGAGAGGCCGTGCCCGATGCCTGGGCCCAGAGAGCGCCCCTGCTCCCGGCAGGCTGGGGAAGGCTGACTGTTCACGCAAGCAAGCCAGGCCGCCCCCTGGGGTGGGATTCAGAGACCCCCACAAGGCGCTGAAATGTAAAGCCTAGGACTGGTCTAGACATAAACCACCCAGACAAAGGGAGGGGCAGGCGGGCGGTACCTGGGGTGCTGCAGGCACTCGAGGGTTCCTAGAAGAGAAAACAGAGCAGTGTTCGCACCTCAGGGCAACCCCCACACCTTCCCATGCCGCCCGAGGCTGCCTCTCGCCCCACATGTGGGGATGCCCGGCCCCTCGTCCCGCGAGGCCACGCCAAGGCGTCCTTGGGAGCGTGTAAGTCGGTGGGGTCAGAGAGAGGCCGGGGGCCCAGCTGCTCAGGCAGGAGGGCGCGCGGCTCCAGGCCTGGACAGGCTGCCACAGCGCCGTGCCTGCTTCTCCGACCAGCAACGCTCTGCCGTCCTTTCCTCCAGTAGTGACCGAACTCGGAGGCGTGGCCCAAGGACCTGGCCCACTGGCACCAGGCTGCCACCCAGGGGCTAGTGCCCAGGGCAGCAGGCGTCTAACGGTCCCCCTACCCCCCTACAAGGGGCGGTACGGCACCAGGGAGAGACATGCCGTGGAGCCAGGCGAGCCTGTGTGCCTGCAGAGCCCTGCACCCCTGGACTTGCCTCAGAGGCCCCCAGGGTCCCAGGCCTGCCCTGGAGACCTGCAGACTCTCCTGGCAACGGGCATGGGCTGCTCTCGGGTGCTGGCCCAACCTCCGGGGACTCGGGAATGCCTTACTCCCCAACTGCACGGGAGGAAAGTGTGGTGGGCACCTGGGGAGCTGGGCACTCACTCTCAGTCCTCACCTGCAGGGGCGGCGGGTCCCAGGCACCAGCCTGGAGCAGGGCGGGCGGCCAGGTCTTCCTCTCTCGAACCACCTCCACGCAGCCAGGCGTGTCAATCTGGAACAGCTGAGGGGTGCAGGATGCGGGCCGACACCGTGTGATGGGAGGCCCCTCCCGCCGTCCCGAGGCTCCCCGCCCCCACGAGGCTGTCCGCGGAGGGGCTCAGGCCATCGCTGACCACAGCGGCTCTCGCAGAGCAGACTGACACCCAGGGGCCTTGCCCGGGCTGCACAGCCCCAGAGGTCGTGGCTGCGTGGCTCCCGCCCCAGCCTGGACTTGGGTCCTCCAGGCTGTGTGCCCCCCACCCCCCGCCCTGGCCCAGCCCCGCGGGGATGTCCAGGTCCTTCATCCCCTCAGTGCCGGGCCCTCCCACAGAGGGACAGCGGCATGGACACCCCGAGGCTGCGCCCCCCCCCCCCTTGTTGAGTCAACTGCTGAGAGTCACAGGCCTCGGAAGGACCACTTTCAAGGATCCATAGCCTTAGAAAGCCTGGACTTGGAGACGTGAACCCACCACAGTCTTCAAAATTCCACCAAAAGGTCAAGGAGAAGAGAAGAAAGCTTTGTTTGGGGGCTTCTCACCTGAATGAGGAGGGCGAACACTGGGGTGCTGGCCAGCTGGGCGCCCTGCAGCTGTCTCCTGATACCGTCAGCTGAGGGGACACGGGCACGTGAACAGAGCCACCCGGAACCAGCATGCCAGCGGCCGCTGCCCTCGCCCAGAAAGGGGCTGAGGGTCCTGCGGGCAGGCTGATGGGCGCACCTGAGCCCGAGACTCCCGCCCCCTGGAGCGTATGCCCTCCCCCTGTGGGCGCCTGCGCACTGGGAATGCCAGGGTGAGCCTCGGGCCCATTCCTGAGCCGGCTGCCACGTGCTGAGTAGGACAGGGCGGGGCACAGAAACAACCCCTGCAGGTCGACACCGGGTGCACAGGCCCCGTCCCTCCACCCCCCTAGGCGGGCAGGTGCAACCTCCGTCCGTGTGTCTGCAGGTACCCCAGCCCCTTTCCTCTCCTCCCCCTCACAGCCCCCTGCCTCTGCCCCTGGGGCCCCGGGCAGTACCTCGACGGGGCCACATGGCGGGCCTTGGGCGAGCGCATAGCAGGTCGACTTCTCCCACCCAGGGGCTCACGGCCGTCAGAAGCTTGTGCTCCAAGAGCCTCCTCTGCAGGGCGTGTCCCTGGCGCCGCTGCATGGTCCTGGCCCACTGTGGCTGCACGCAGGCCCTGGCCTCATCCCTGGTGCCGCCGCCAGGGCTGAGCCCTGGGGCTGAGCCAGGCGGGTGCAGCTGCCTTAGCCTCTCCTGCTTGGGGAGAGAAAGGCCTCTGGGATGCGGGCTGGGCTCTGCTGTGGGGCTGCTATGTGCCTGCCCGTGCCGTCTCTACTCCCACCCAGGTGCCAGAGGGCAGGGGGATGCCCAGGCCAGGAGGGGTAGGGTAGGGAGACAGGCGGGTGGCGGGGGTGAGGGTGGTCCCGGCAGCTTGGGGCGCTGCAGCTGGCACCAGTGGCTAGGCCTGTCCCCAGCACCCATGGCCCCGTCCCCAGGGGTGCCCTGAACAGCCACCCCGCGAAGCTGGCTGCCATTGGGTGCAAACACAGCTCCCTGCACCCGGGCTGCTGGGAAAATGCCCTCTGCAGTGAGGTGGCCTCAGAGGAGAGCGGTGTGTCCCTAAGGCCATCCAACAGCTCTGCCCTGGGGCGCTGAGGGCCAAGGATTCCCTGGCAGGACCCGGGGTGAGGACTCTGCGCTCTCACAGCATGAGCCTGGACTCAACTCCTGGCCAGGGAACCAGGATCCCACAGGCTGTGCAGTGGGGCAAAAAAAAAAAAAGAAAGAAAGCGAGCAAGCTGGGGAGACGGAGGGGGCCGGCTTCTAGGGAGCCAGTGCTGTCCAGGGCAGCTCTCGGGGAAGGGGCCAGGCATGGGTGCCACGCCGCGTAATGGGGAGGCCTCTGCCCCACACCCAGGCCGCTGCCGCCACTGGGCACAGCCCTGGCGACCCCCGGGCAGGGGCGTGCTGCCCCCTGGACCCACCTTGCCCAGTGGCCCCTTGGAGCTCCAGCGGTGAGCAGCAACTGGGCACGGGCACCCGACGCTCCTCGGGTCTGCGCTCTGGCTCCTGGAGGCCAGCTGCCCTGCGGGGGCTGGGGCTGGGGCCTGGGCCGTGTCAGGGCCCTCGGGAGGGCGTGGGCAGCCCCCGGCGACCGCTCCCCCTAGCTCCTCTGTGCTCTGCCGGGCGGGCACCCACAGGTCCATGTCCGGCACGGCGTACTGAGCTGGTGGCGGCTCCGGGCCGCCCACTGGGGCCTCCTCCGGGACGTCCTTCGGGGCCTCCTCGGGCTCTGAACCCTCCCAGCTGCTGTCGCTGCTGCTTCCACTGCTGGGGCTCCAGCGCGCCCTGCGGCGGGCCCGCTGCCGCTGCTGTGGAGGGAGGGCTTCAGTGAGGGGGAGCTGGGAGCAGGCCTTCAGCAGGGGTGCCTGCAGGGAGCCAGGGGCGCCTGCAGGGAGCCAGGGGCGGGGGCTGGACTCCCCCCACCCCGCCCAAGAGGCCAGGTCTCTCTGTGCTCGGGTGCCTAGAAGCAGAGACACCGAGGCCGGACCAGATGTCCCTCCTTCCTGCCCCACCAGCTGCTGTCCCCTTGTCCTGCCTGGGGTGATGCTACCCGTCCCGGGGGGAGCGGGGGAGCAACTTTTAGTAAAGCCTCACCCTGACCATGATCTTCCATTTGCTCAGGCACTGGGAGCCTGACCGATGGGGTAGTTCAGAGGCTATTTTTGCCCAGTGACCTACGAGAGCAAAACAACACGGATGTTACTTCATACAGATGGGCTTCAACAACACAGGTTCGAAGCCTCCGCTCTGCAGCGTGCTGGCGGCTCCTCCTCGGGCTGCACCGGGCTCCTCAGCCCGCGCAGGTGATGGCAGGCTGGTTGACTCCCCGAGGGGAGGTTCTAGCAAACACACAGCCAAGACTAACGAGCCACCTCCGTTTCCGTGGACCGGCCCCGGAACAGCCGTATGCCCAGGCTTCTAAGGCAGACTTCTCAGGTTATCTGGCCTTTTCTTCCATACCCTGTGGGTGGGACGGCAAGTCGGGCACTGCTTCTATGGGGCGGTCGGCCTGCGTGTGACAGGCCCCTCAAAGCTGGCCATGTGGCAGCTCGGGGTCTACTCTAAGGAGATGTTACAAACGTAAGCAAAGACGGAGCTACTGAACCCTCAGCCCGTTCCACCCCTCTAACAGAAAATGAGAAACAGAAGTCAGTTGTCAGAAGAGCGGGTGAGTAACCTGCGTGCTAGCGCTCAAGAAAGTGTGTGTGATCGTGGAAGAGAAGACGAGGACGCGGGACAGGCCGAGATGAGAGAAACACCAGCAACAGACAACGCGTCGGCACACCGCAAAGTGAAGCAGCTGCTCGATGAAGCGGCAAGAGCTTACACAAGCCGGCCTCCAGGACAGCCACCTGCGCGGGAGGCCCGGACAGGCGCAGCCAGCAGCCGCCTCCGGGGATGGGCGGCACGTGCTCTCTTTCTCCTGCGTCTCCACTCCTAAACTTCCTGTAATACACCTGACTGGCCCGGCGGTCGGGACTCTGTGCTCAGTGCTCAGGTTCAGCCCCTGGTTGGGGAGCTGAGATTCCACAAGCCACGTGGCACAGCTAAAACAGACGCAGACGAACACGGAGCAGAAGAGCCCGTGGCCAGGGCGGCAGCCTGGGAGGAGAGCAAACCACAGCCTCCACCCGCAAACCAGGGCCTCAGAGCCGGGAGAAACCCGGACAGCATGTCCAGGACTCCCCGAGGGTGCCAAGAGCCCGGAGTGGGAAGACCACGAGCTCCCCTCCGCCCGCTGACACTTCACAGTTAGCGCCACTAAGACCAGCAGGGCGGGCGTTCGCGGGAGCAGAGGCTCCACTCTGCACACGGTCTGACGTGATACCTGAGACAGCGGCTGGGCATGGAGAGCCTCTCGGAGGGGGGAGGCAGCAGGACGCCCCTGGTGTGGAGATGCTGGCAGCAGCCGTTGCCGGGGACCAAGTCTGCCGTGGCAACACCAGGGCGGGTGGGTGCCCTTCTGGAACCCTCTGTCTAGCCTTCCAGCTCCAGAAACACGGCCCTGCCCACCAGTGGCTGGCAGGAGCCCCGCACCAACCCACCCGCACCCCGGGTGTGCCAGCAACCCCGCAGGAAGTCTGCCCTGCCCTGCGGCAAGCCCAGAGCCACTGTGCCAGGCGTAGCCTAGCAGCCCAGTGAACCAGGGCCCAGCCCTGCCCGCCAGCACCACCTCAGCAGTCAACCCTGCCAGACACCCCGCACGGGGGCACCTCCAGGCACAGCGCTCTGGTGGCTAGAGAAGGCTGCACTGCTGGGCCCAGAGGACAGCTCCTACACAAGGCCACTTCGCCAAGACTGGAGACCTAACTGATCTAATGCTTAGAAATAAACACGGAGGATCAGGTAAAGTGAAGTTGCCAGTAACATGGCGCAGTAGGGGGCGTCACCACCTGCTGGCATGGACGGACAGAGCATCTGGGCGAAAAATCAGTAAGGAAACCCTGCCCTAAACAACACGCTAGACCAGATGGAAGGAACAGATACACACAGGCGCTCCCCAGGGGGTCCAGAGGTTAAGAATCCGCCTTCCAATGCAGGGAACATGGATTCAGTCCTTGGTCTGGGAAGATCCCACATGCCACATCCACTGAGCCTGTGCTCCAGAGCCTGGGAGCTGTAACTTCTGAGGTCACGCACCACAACCAGAGCTCTGTGCGCACAGCCAAAGAAGCCACCTCAGTGAGAAGCCTGCACACGGCGACCTGAGATGCCCCCGCCCGCCGCAGCTCGAGGAAAGCCATGCGGCAACGACGACCCAGCATGGCCAAAGTAAAGACATTAAATGACTTTAAAAATTAAGAAAAAAAGAAATCAATGAAACTAAGTGCTGGGTCTTTGATAAGATAAACGAAATTGATAAATCTTTAACCAGACTCACAAGAAAAAGAGAAGGCCCAAATCAGTAAAGTCAGAAATGGAGAGAAGTTACCACCACAGAAACGTGAAGGCTTGTGTAAGACCACCATGGGCTTCCTGGGTGGCTCAGTGGCCAGGAACCCACCTGCAACACCGGAGAGGTGGGTTCAACCCCTTGGTCAAGAAGATCCCCTGAAGGAAGTGGCAGCCCACTCCAGGACTCTCGCCTGGAGAATCCCATGGACAGAGGAGCCTGGTGGGCTACAGTCCATGGGGTCGCAAAGAGCTGGACACGACTGACCGACTAAGCAGCAACGTAAGATCAGTACTCAAACTGTACTCCAAAAACACTAGGCAATCCAGATGAAATGGATAAACGCCCAGAAAAGTACTCACCTAAGACTGAGTCAGGGAGAAACAAAATCTACGAACAGACTGATTACCAGGGAGAGAACTGAATCAGTAATAATAACAATAAAACTCTATAAACAAACAAAAGTCCAGGACCAGATGGCTGCACAAGTGACTTTTCCAAAACGTTTCAAGAGGAGTTAATATACCAACGTCCACAACAGTGTTACTTACAGCAATACATGGAAGCAACCTAAGTGTCCACTGATAGATGAATGGACAAAGAAAAATAAGTAAGATACGTTCCACATACACACAATGGAATATTCGTCAGTCATGACAGAAAAAAAAAATCTTCCCATTTGCAGCAACGTGGATGGATCTGGAGGGTGTGATGCCAAGTGAAGTAAGTCAGACAGAGAAAATATGACCTCACTTACACATGGAGTATGAAAAACAAATCAGAAAGCCGACGCACAGACACAGAGAAGAAATGGGCAGTCGCCACAGGAGAGGGGCTGGCATGGGACAGCTCAGGAGGCGGGGATTAAGAGGCACAAACCTCCAGTTATAGAATTAAATAAGCCCCGGCATGTGATGCATCATGTAGGGAACACGGCCAATAACGTCATGGTAACTCTGCACGGGACAGGCAGGCACCAGGCGTGGGGCCACTTTATGACGCAGGCAGATGTTAAAACCACTACGTGAGACGGTGGACAGGACAAAGCAGAGAAGGAAGACCTTACCGACACCGTATTTTTCTATCAATTCAATTAACTTCTTCACTTCTTTGGAATTCCATCGTCCCTTTTTCAAGCTGAAATGTAGCCTTCTGAGATATCTGAAGGCGACATAAAAACAAAGAGACGTTTTAGAAGCTAAGACGTACTCCCGCCGCTGTCCTGGCGTCCGCAGTCGTTTCTAGGCCGTGACACCCGGCACAAGCACCGGGAGAAACGCAGGCAGGCTGGGCTTGCACGGAGCTAGCGCCTTCTGTGTCTCGAAGGCCACTTTCAAGAAAGTGAAGAGACAACCCAGAGACTAGAAGAGGGGGTCCGCAGATCACGTGTCTGCTGAGACTTGTTCCTGGAATATACCAAGTACCCTCATAACTCAAGTTCAAACATGGGCCAAGGACAGAAATAGCGATTTCTTCAGAGAAGACACAGAAATGGCCAAATAACACCTGAGAAAGGCGCTCAGCATCAACACCCTTCAGGAGACGCAGACCAGAACCGCAGTGAGACCCCACTGCACACTACTAGGTGGCTTGAACCAGAAGGGAAGTGAGTGCCGGAGGATGCGGAAGACGGAGACCCGCCCACTCTGCTGGTGGGGATGCACTGAAGGTGGTGCAGCCACTCTGGAAAACGGTCACTTCTCAGAAGGCTAAACAGAATCCCCACACGACCTAATGATTTCACTCGCAGGCACAGCTGAGAAAAGCAAGCATGCACACCCACACGGACACGCGTGCTTCCGAGGCTCAGTCACGGTGCAGCACGCGTGAGAACCCCGCTCGGTGCCCGTGCCACGCCAGAATTGCACCTGTTTATCCGCTCATCTGCTGATGGGCACGTGGGTCGTTTCCACCTTGTAGCTGCTGTGCCCAGTGCCCAGTGCCCACAGGGGTGGACAAATGTCTGAGTCCCTGATTTCCACTTTTTGGGGTACAGGGTGCACTGCTAGACAACATGGTGTGCTAAGTCGCTTCAGTCACGCCCAACTCTGTGCGACCCCATGGACTGTAGCCCGTCAGGCTCCTCTGTCCGTGGGATTCTCCAGGCAAGAATACTGGAGTGGGTTGCCAGTTCCTTCTCCAAGATAATACGGTAATTCTGTTTATCTTTTTAGGAATCCTGGAGCTCTTTTCCACAGTGGCTGCCCCATTTCAATCCCACCAAGAGTGTACAAGGGCTCTGATTTCTCCACATCCCCTCCAGCACTTTTCCTTCCCATTTTTATAAAACACAGACCATCCTGAAGTGTGTGAAGCGGCACCCAGCCGTAGCGCTGACTTGTGTTTCCGTAACGGCCACGCCAGCATTCTGTGCGTGTTCAGTGGCCATTCATGTGTGTGTGTTGGAGAAACGTGCATTCAAGTCCATTACGCACTGTTTTCCCCTAAGTATTTATTTATTTGGCTGTGCTGGGTCTCAGGTGCGGCCCGTAGGATCAAGTTCCCTGGCCAGGAAGGGACCCAGGCCCTCTGCATTGGGAGCATAGAATCTTAGCCACTGGACACCAGGGAAATCCCTTTGGCCCATTCTTGAACTTTTTTTTTTTGTAGGGAATAGTGTTTTTTTTGCAGGGTGATCAAAATGTTCTAGAATTGTGATGGTGGCTACACAGCCGAAGAAATACACCCCAACCTACCGAACTATCCACTCTAAGTGAATGGTTTATATGTGAATTACAGAATAATACTGTTTAAAGGAAAGCTCAGGGAAACTGCCGCCAGGGGATCTCACAGGATGTCCAGTGGAGCCCGTGCACACGGCTGGCTTCAAGAAGAAGCGACCCTGCTTCCTGAGCGGGTCCATCCGCATCCTGCATGCCCCCAAGGCCACCCCCTCTTCCCACGCCAGCAGGCCACCCTGGGTCAGTCTCCCTGCCCGCCTGGTGGCCCACCCGGAAGCAGCCCAGCAAGCCTTCCTCTGCCCAGAGCTGTCCCACTCACCGGTCTCGGCACTGGGCATCGCTCCTACCTGGCACCTCTTCCCGGATTTTAAACCAATCCTGCTCCCCGTATTTGGCAACTGCTTGAAGCAACTTCTGCAGGGAGACAGGAGCAGAGTCGGTCACAACCTGCCCAGCCCAGTCCAGCCCAGACTCTAGGCCCCAGGCCCTAGGCCCGCAGACACACCGCGTCCTCCTCTGGGGCCCAGAGCCCCTTCCTCAGGCCGGGGTCCAGGCTCTTGGTCCAGCGGTAGATGAGCTGCATGGAGTCCCGGCCCTCCATGTAGTAGACAACTGCGGACAGAGGGGGCTGGTTGGCGCTGCACTTCCTGGGTCCCCCAGAGAGGAGCCACGCTGACCACAGAGAACTGATCGCAGGTGGCCTGGACGTCGCAGCACCGCCCCCGCCCCCCCAGCTGGGAGTGGGGTCCCGCCCGGCGGGCGCGGGACTCACTCCTCCGGTAGGGGATGTGGCTGCCAACGCGCATGGCCTGCACGAGCCGCGTGAGCATGCGGTCCTCCTCCTCCGTCCACTCCCTGCGCTTCAGGGCCGGGTTGTGCTGCTGGTACTTCTGCAGGCACTGGAAGGCGGTGCGGCGCGTCTGTGGGGCCAGAGCAGGGCAGGGGGTTACCCGGCTGCCCTGGGGCATGGTGGAGAGCACCCCGACAGAAGGCCCAGGGCCACTAAAGAGGGTCCTCGACATCAGCTCATCAAAGTGTGTCCACAAACGTCACAGCACCTCCCTGTCATGACACCAAAATCACCACAAGCGCAAACTCCCAAGAGAGGCCTCTGCTTGGCCAGGCCTGTGGCGAAGGCGTCCTGTGCTACAGGCCGGGCTGTGGCCCTGGGGCCCCCCTCGCTGAAGCCCCCATCAGGGGTGGCTGAGAGGTGCACGTGTCGGGGTGGGTGCTGGAGAGTCCCTGGGATGGCGCCTGTGTCCAGGGATGCCCTCTCAGGGAGAGCTCCGAGGTAAAGGCCCCCCAGCTTCCAGCTGCACTCCAGCTGAGCACACAGCCCTCCGGGGCCCACTGTAAACACTTTTGCACATATCCACCCCCTCACTCATCTGTGGAAAAGGGGTTTTCCACGAGTCCCCTGCAGTGATGTGAAGTGTCTTCTCTCCCAGAGTGAGCTCTCTGGTTACAGAGCACAGGGGTTGGCGATGTCTTTCGAGACATCAAACGTACGGTCTGTGAAATAAAGAATTCTTAAGCTGGACTTCACTGAAGTTAAAAAGACAATGGCAAGAGAATCAGAAGACAAGTCACAGACTGGGAGAAGATAACTGCAAAAGACACGTCTGATGTGGACGGTTACCCGAATTACAGAGAACACTTACAACGCAACGTCAGAATGTGAACAGCTTGACCAAACACTGGGCCGAGACCTTAAGAGACACCTCACCAAAGGCGACATACGGAAGGCAAATAGGTGCGTGGGCAGAAGTGCCCCCTTGCGAGTTGTCTGGGGAGACGCAGATTAACCCGAGATGCTACAAAAGCGGCCAAGATGCAGAGCCCTAACGCACCAGATGAGGGGGACGTGGGGTGGCGCAGCCGCTGTGGGAGACTGCCAGCTGCTTTCCCACAAAGCTGAACACGTCCATACCTTGTGGTCCAGCAGTTGTGCTCCTAGGTATTTATCCAAAGGGATGAAAACGTCTCTCCACCCAAAAACCTGCACGTGGATGCTAACGGCAGTTTTACCCATAATTGACAAGTCCTGTAAGCGCACCCAGGATGCCCTTCAGTGGGTGAAACTCTCGCCCATCTAGACAATGGAATGTTAATCAGTGTGAACGAGAAGAGAACCATCAAGCCACGAAAAGACACGCAGGAACCTTAAATGCATATCAGTGAGAACCATGATGAGTCAGTGTAGATCTATCTCTGGTAAAAAAAGAAAATAAAAAAATCTCCGTCTGGTGAGTGATGCTCGTAACCGGAGGCTTTGCACGTGTGGAGGCAAAGGGTGTGTGAGAAAGCCCTGTGCCTTCCTCTCAGGCTTTGCTGTGAACCTAAAACAGCTTTTAAAAAAAAACTAGCCTTGGGAATTCCCTGGTGGTCCGGTGGTTAAGACGTCGTGCTTCCACTGGAGGGAGCATGGGTTTGATCCCTAGTCGGGGAATTAAGATCCCACAAGCCTCGCAGCACAGCCAAAACAAAACAAAAAAAGAGTCTTAAAAATAATGGGCTTCCCTGGTGGCTCGGTGATAAACAATCCGCCTGTCAATGCAGGAGACATGGGTTCGATCCCTGGTCTGGGAGATCCCACATGCCTCGGAGCAATGAAGCCTGTGTGCCACACCAGGAAGCCCCTGTACCCTAGAGCCCGTCTCTGCAGCGAGAGAAGCCACTGCAATGAGAAGCCTGCGTACTGCAACTCGAGAAAGCCCACACGCAGCGACGGAGACCCGACACAGCCAGATCAAATGAATAAATAGAAGAGAAATACTAAGGAAGTTAAGACAAAGGGAAGACCCCCCTGATGGTCCAGTCGTTAGGACTCAGTGTGTACACTGCCTTTTTAGCATCGCTTACCAAGTGAGTAAAGGCATGCACGCTAGGTTGCACAGCATCTAAATGCAGTCGCGAGGCAGAGACAAAAGACAAGAAGACCTGTCTGCACGGTTATGCCAGGTTCCAGCCTCGTCGTGTGAGCACAACTGTTTCAGAGCGGAATTCACAGATGCAACAAACTCTACTTAACAGGCTACCACAGACCCCTAGATTCAGGTCAAAGGACACACTGCTGTCTTTAAACGGCTTTGCTAAGTTTAGCTGAGTTTGCTGCAACCATGCACTTGGTCACAAAAGTGAGAAATTAAAAAGAGGAGATTTTAGGGACTTCCTTGGGGGTCTGGTGGTTAAGATTCCACACTTCCACTGCAGAGGGTGCAGGCAGGTCTGACCCCCAGCTGGGGAGCTAAGATCCTGCATGCTACGTGAAGTGGCCAAAAAAATAAATAAAATGAGAATAAATTTTAAAACTGCCATAAAACTCAAATTGAAGAACAGTAGGGTTTCTAAGAAACCTGTTTAAAAATGATACAACATACTTCTACATGACTTAGATCCAAAGCAGCAATGAAAACTACAGTCACTCCAAAACCGATAAAAAAGAGATGTTTCGGACCACGCTGTTCTCAGAAAACTGGACCTCAAACACCATCTTCATTAAAGACAGAGGTGAGAGTGAGAACTCAGTCCCTGCCTTAGGAGACGAGAAAGAACCAAACCCAAAGGAACCAGGTAAAGAGTCTTCCCAGATCAACAGAGCACGCTCTAGAGCAGGAGGTGAGGCTCGGGAAGGGGACGGAGCGGGCAGAACACCGAGGCTGCTCGGGAGGGCATCTGCGGGAGGCGGTGCAGTCTGAGCAACCTCTGACCTCCTCCAGCTGCCCTCCCGAGTGGCCCGAGCAGACCCTCCAGCTGCCCTCCCGAGTGGCCCGAGCAGACCCCCTGGCAGCTGCAAGGGCAGGCCCCGGCTGTGGCGTGACCCTCACCCCCAGCTCCTCGGCGATACTCTGCCAGTCCAGGTGGCCGTGCTTGGCCGCAACGGCCTTCAGCTGGGTCACCTCCTGTTCACTCCACTCCTGTTTGTTGATGCTCGGGTGCTCGTAGTTCTGCCAGAACTTGCGAATCTCCTCCGTGCTGCGGCCTCCCTCGAACTGCAGACAGACAGACAGACCTGTCCGTGTGGGAGCGGGCCACAGGGAGTGGGGTCTCTGTCCAGGCTGCCGGGACGTGCCGGCGGGGAGGCCCCCAAAGTGATCCACACTGCTGGACCTGCGCGTGAATGGAGGGAGTCCCGGCAGGCCTAGTGGCCCACGCAGGTCATGGCCTCAATGACTGGTGCTGACCCCGCCCTGGCCGCTGGACTCACGTTGACATTGGAGATCTTGTCCCAGTCGTGGCTGTCCAGCCTGTCGCCCAGCAAGGCCTCCTCCGGGAGCTGACTGCAGAGAGGGCAGGGGCACGGGGTCACGCCGGCCCGTGGCTCCCCGCGGAGCACGCCCGCCCCGGCAGGGCTGCTCACTTGATGTCCTGCACCTCCTTCTCCGCCTCCCTGGCCTGCTTCTCCAGGACCTGCTTCTCCAGCTCGCTCGTGGCCCTGCTCTGCTTCTGCTGCAAGTACTCCAGCCTGAGAGGCAGAGACAGGTGCCCGTGGGGCTGACGGCGACGCTGTGCCCCGCGGCCAGCCGGCCTGGCATTTCCACGGGCAGGCACCATGGGGCTGGCCGCCTGCCTGCACGCCACGCGGCACGGCCATGGGGAGCACAGGCTCCAAAGGCCGACCCCCACCCCAGACACACTCGGAGAGAAAGCTGCGGCCCTGCGTGCAACTGTCGTGACGGGCAGGCGCGCAGTACACACGGGGGCCAGCACGTTGTCGTCCAAGCTCCGGACGTGCTGACCCTCAGAGACAACCGCCTCCAGGACGAGCTAAGCAGGACCCAAGCTGTGACCCCACTGCCCCAAAACAAGCCCAGACCCATGCGAGCCGGGAGGCGGCCCTGGGTACCACTGGCCTGACCCCAGGTGCTGCGACGTGGTCGGGAGACCCCACCCTGTCAGCACACATGGAACACCCGTCTTGCCAACAGTCCTCTTTCTAAGCGCAGCCTAGCCCAAGCCGACAACTCGTGGGGGACGGGCTGGCCCTCACACGCCCCACCCGAGGGAGAGGCCAGGAGCAGTGCTGCTCCCACCGCAGCGGAGGGACGCTGGCAGGGCAGTAGGCACAGCCACCAGGGCCTCTGGCCATGGAGCTGCCAGCCTGTCCCGGCCTCGGCCCAGGGCAGGGAGCCTCCACACTCACTTGAGCAACTTGGGCTGGAGCAGCCGCTGCAGGCGGTCACTCACCACCGACTTCCTGAGCAGGACCTTTTCCCAGGTCTTCCCTGCAGAGACGAGGAAGCGGACAGGGTAACTCGGGATCACACCCCATCAGCGACAAGCCCCCAGCCCACCCTGTCCAGCCCGTGACAAGGAAGTGACCGTGCAGGAGGCCGCCTGGGACTCGCCCACAGTGCACACCCCGGAGCAGGGACGAGGCGGGAGAGCACAGAGCGAGCCCGGGGAGGCCTGGTCTGTCCCTCACGACACAACTCGTGACCCTATTCAGTGGGGAAGGGAAGGCCCTCAGGTGACCAGGCCAGTGGTTGGGGTGGACTCCTGGGGTAGAGCTCGTACACTTGGTCACCAGGAGCTCCTTGAAAGCCTTGATGCCCTGGGCAGCCTTCTCCCGCGTGTCCTCATTGGCAGGAGGCCCCTGTTGGAGAATGGCAGGTCACGCTGTGGGCGGAGCCAAGTGTGCTTCCCGCTGGGACTCGGGACCCTGGCCCCCAGCGTGCGTGGACGCCCAGCCCTAGAGCACAGCCCAGGGAGTGGCTCCGGACACCACCTGCAGCAGGGCCGGAGGCGCTGCCCCTGCAGGGAGGACTCGGTGCCGCCTGTCCGTGGGCCGAGGCCACCCACTCCCTCCCAGGGACGCAGGCCTGCTACTCCCCCCTGAGGCCAGCAGGGTTTCAGTTTAGTGAGGCCAGGGAACACGCTCCTGAGAATTCGAGGAAGTCCCGACGCCCACAGCAGGGTGTAGAGACGCGAGCAGGGGGCGGGCCACCCACCACTCCCGTGACCTTGTCCCTGAAGTAGGGCTTCATGAAGTGTCCGAGGTACAGGTTCGGGGGCGGGTTCCTGCCGTCTTTCACCCTGAGGCCCCTGACGCCTGCGAGGTCGCCCATGACCTCCTCCTGCAGCAGACACAGAAGGCCCCAGTGGGTCAGCCAGCAGCGGCTCCCCTGAAGGATGGGACCCAGGGCCTGGTCCCCCGAGGCCAGGTGGCGGCACCTCCTGGGCCAGGCCTGCCTGACCTGCTGCTCCCGATTCTGGGCCAGCAACAGGCTGACCTCCGCCAGCTTTTCCCGGACCACCTCCTGGTAGACCATGTTCAGCTGCAGGCAAGTCTCTGGGTCTTCAGGGAGTGCCTTCTCCTTGGGGTCGCCCTCGTCATTGCTGGCTTCACCCCACCTCTCTTCCTCCTGGAGACAAGCGGGGAACTGCAGGTGAGGGATACTCACGCACCTGCAGGGCCCCAGGTGAGCTGCAGTCTGGCCGCTGGGCTGGTGTGACGCCACCCTGACTGTGGACCACACAGCACCTGGACACGTCTCCTAGTTTACAACGATCCAATTTAGATGGGAGGTGGGAGGGAGGTTCAGGAGGGGGGAACACGTGCATGGCTGGTACATATGGCTGATTCACGCTGATGCGTGACGGGAACCAACACGATACTGTAAAACAATTACCTTTCAATTAAAAGTCAGTAAGTTTACACAAAGGAAAAAAAACGATTTTTTTAAAAAGCCAATTTATACGCCATCTCTAAGAATATACCTTAGGTGACAAACTGAGAAAATGAGCAATTTTCACCCCTGATACTAAAAACTCCCGTGAAACTCAGACTCACTGTACAACAGGTTTGCTGGCAGACACAGTGAGTGGGAATGTGGGCCCTGCAGCGCTGGCAAGACTGAAACTAGAGCTGAGCCAAACATGCACCCCAAGGTGGTGAGTCTAAAGACTACCAAACTACAGTAAGTCCGTATCAGGAGACCACCCCGCTGTTACAAACAGGAAGCAATTCCATGTCTATTGACTTAGTGAATAAAACAAAAACCAATTATAAAAATTTCTCAAACTAACAGAAAATCACAAGATACACAGACGGCAGGCACAGAGCAGCAGGCCTGAGTGCTCCCTCTGATCCCAGCTGCTGCTCCTGGCTCTGGTGCGCGCACCGACCGGGGCTGCCACCCTGACGCACGGAGCGGCGACTACGGGGCAGGACCAGGCAGCACACTCAGCCTCCCCCGAGTCATGTCCGGCTGAGGTCGCTGCAGCCGGCAGGGGCTAAGAGAGGCGAGAGGCCTGGATGCCCAGCTGTGATGACGGTATCTCTAGGAACGTGTGTATTTCTGATGACACCCCTTCTATCTTGACTGACAACACCCGTGGTACTTTAATAACGCAGAAGAGCTAAGATGAGTTCAAAGCAACCCCCTCCCCAGACCCACTGGAAGGGTGGTGTGTCCGCTTCAGCAAGCACGGCCACCTCAGGCCACAGGTTACCGAGAGCAGTGGGCCAGCAGCGTCCGGGTCCGAGTCCTCGTCGGGCAGCGAATCTGCAGGAGTGCAAGCACACGGTCGGTGCCCAGCGCTGGGCACAGCAGCTAGTGACGGGCCCCACAGGCGCTGAGGCCAACCGGCCAGCGCAGCCACAGGCCGGGGGGCGGCGGGGCGCTGAAGCGAGGAGGTCCACAGGGGACAAAAGGCCTGCGGGGGACGCATGCTGCGTGGACGAGGGCAGATCAGCCAGAAAGACAAGATGTCAGCCTAACAGGGGGCTTCCCCAGGAATGGAGGGAACAGGGACTGTAGGGGCCACCAGGGCAGACCACGTGACACAGCTCTGTCCTGGGGGAGCGGGAGCTGGTCAGAGGGGGAAAACGGATGTGCACAGAGGCCCAGTGTCAGGTGAGAGAAGGCCCGTGTAGCTGGGAACCCTGAGAGGCTCAGCCCTAGGGCCACACCTGAACCTGAGGGGTGGGAGGCTGGGCCCTGGATGGCTCGGTCTTGGCAGGCAGGCCTTGGGCCAGAGCTGCCGGGAAGGGCACTCGGGGCCCAGGGGAGCACATGGGGTGGGCAGAAGGGGAGCCCTGGCGGCGGGGCCTCCGACAGAGGGCAGCTGCCCAAGCACCAGGAAGTGATCCAAGGGGTCTCAGCGGTGGCTGACTGTTCAAGCCGGGGGGGCTGAGGCCAGGAGCCTTCCGACCCCTGAGAAGGAGAGCAGGGCCCACCTCCCAGGACAGCCTGCGGCACCAAGGGGCAGGGCACTCACACACACCCACAGGGCCAGGGGCTGATGAGGGAGTGTGGTGATGCTGGCCAGCGGACTAAAGACCCAGTGGAGTGACGCACTGTGGCTGACCGTGGTCCAAGGGCAGACCCGGCCGCTCTGACCAAGGAGCGTGGGTGCTAACCTGCATCCGAATCCGAGTCGAGACTTGACTCCGAGACGTCCATGCTGATGCTCGCGCAGGAGGGGTCCAAGATCCTCTCCAGCTGCTCGATCTCCCTGGAGATCCTCTCTCTCTCAGCATCCACATCCATGACGCCCCCGCCTGCAACACATCCTGAGATGTCAGAAACCCAGAGCATGCGGAAACCCCACCTGGCCCTCAGACACTCAGTGCTGCGGGGGACGGCGGAAGCCTGATCAAAGCAGGCACTGGGCTCTGAGAGGCCCAGGTGTGACGATGATATCTCTGGGAGCCTTGGGCCTACCTGGCACCCCCACGGCCCTATGAACTCCTGCTCTTTGCCTTGTCAGCCACGCTGAGGCTGCAACCAGCACCAGAGCAGGGGTGGGGGGGAGTGTAGTGATGGATAGCAACACCAACCAGCTGCCTGGTCTGTCTTCCCACCACAGAACCACAAGTGAGTTAGTTACCCAGTGCATCAAAAGTCACTAGAGGACAAGGATGAGGCCCATAACCCCGAGGTGCACCTGCTCGCCCCCCAGCACAGGGCTGGATGCAGAAGGCATCCGGCACCAAATAAAATACACACCCACCAGGTGGCAGGGTTCAAAGCCTTGGGAAGAAGCCCCCTCCGGGAGGGCAGGGCCTGCTGAAGCCCCAGCATCCTGACTTTCGGGACTGAGCCTGAACAAGCCTCTGAGAAAGGAACAGGGACCTCTTTTTCTTTGGAAACAACAGTCTGCGACGTCTAATAAAGAAGCAGGAGAATAAACCGGCGGCAACGGAAACGCCAGGGAAACACAAGCACAGACTCAGGGGCCAAAACACCCAGGAGAAACCCCTTCCCACCCGTGGCCCCCCGCAACTCCCGCCTCCCCCCCACCGGTGCAGGCCATCGGGGGCCTCCAGTGCGACAAACAGGCCGCCGCCGCCACCCGGAGCGCCTCCAGCTCTCAGGCAGCGGGAACGAGGCTTCCAGGACGGGCGGCGTGCTCCGGCCGCCCCGCCCGCGCGCCCTCGACGGGGCCGAGGCGATAACAAGCCCCTGCGCGGACACTGCTCCCCAGCCGGCCGGCATCCTGCCCCTCGCCGCTCCTCCCCCGCCGCCCCCGGGCCCTCCCGGGTCCCTCCTCCTCCGGGCCCTCCCCCGCCCGCTCCTCACCTGCACTCGGACCCGGCCCCTCTGCCTCTACGCACACGCTTCCGGAAGCCACGCGATTACGTCGCCGTGGGCCAGAAGTCCCGCCTCCAAGGCCGCGGCGGAAACGCAAGGCACGTCGGGAGCGGGCTCTCGGGGCGGGCAGGTGGTGCCCCCGCGCGGCCAGCCTTGGAACTGCCCATGTCCGCCGGCACTCGGCTGGGGCCCCGGGGGCCTGGGTCACGCGCCCGGGGGTGGGACTTCTTGCAGCCGCCCCCGAGCCTGTCCGTGTTGTTTCTCCGTGAGCTGTCTCCAGGGTTTTGCTAGAGGAACCGAGGAGAAAACCCACCGAGTGCTCACTACTGTCCTGGCCATGGCCACGTCAGTTCAGCTCAGTTCAGTTAAGTCGCTCAGTCGTGTCCGACTCTTTGCGACCCCATGAATCACAGCACGCCAGGCCTCCCTGTCCATCCCCAACTCCCGGAGTTTATCCAAACTCATGTCCATCGAGTTGGTGATGCCATCCAGCCATTTCATCTTCTGTCGTCCCCTCCTCCTCCCTCCCAGCATCAGTGTTTTCCATCAGTCTTTTCAACTCTTCGCATGAGGTGGCCAAAGTATTGGAGCTTCAGCTTTAGCATTAGTCCTTCCAAAGAAATCCAGGGCTGATCTCCTTTAGGATGGACTGGTTGGATCTCCTTGCAGTCCAAGGGACTCTCAAGAGTCTTCTCCAATACCACAGTTCAAGGCATCAATTCTTATGCGCTCAGCTTTCTTCACAGTCCAACTCACATCCATACATGACCACTGGAAAACCCATAGCCTTGACTAGACAGAACTTTTTGACACAATATTGTCTCTGCTTTTTAATATGTTGTCTAGAGATTGGTCATAACTTTCCTTCCAAGGAGTAAGCATCTTTTCATTTCATGGCTGCAATCACCATCTGCAGTGATTTTTGGAACCCCCCAAATAAAAGTCTGACACTGTTTCCCCATCTATTTCCCATGAAGTGATGGGACCAGATGCCATGATCTTCATTTTCTGAATGTTGAGCTTTAAGCCAGCTTTTTCACTCTCCTTTTTTACTTTCATCAAGAGGCTTTTTAGTTCCTCTTCACTTTCTGCCATAAGGGTGGTGTCATCTGCATATCTGAGGTTATTGATATTTCTCCCGGCAATCTTGATTCCAGCTTGTGCTTCTTCCAGCCCAGCATTTCTCATGATGTACTCTGCATATAAGCTAAATAAGCAGGGCGACAATATACAGCCTTGACGTACTCCTTTTCCTATTTGGAACCAGTCTGTTGTTCCATGTCCAGCTCTAACTGTTGCTTCCTGACCTGCATATAGGTTTCTCAAGAGGCAGGTCAGGTGATCTGGTATTCCCATCTCTTTCAGAATGTTCCACAGTTTATTGCGATCCACACAGTCAAAGGCTTTGGCATAGATTTTTTTCTGGAACTCTCTTGCTTTTTCCATGACCCAGCAGATGTTGGCAATTTGACCTCTGGTTCCTCTGCCTTTTCTAGAACCAGCTTGAACTTCTGCAAGTTCACAGTTCATGTATTGCTGAAGCCTGGCTTGGAGAATTTTGAGCATTATTTTACTAGCGTGTGAGATGAGTGCAATTGTGCAGTAGTTTGACCATTCTTTGGCATTGCCTTTCTTTGGGATTTGCCTCCCCGCGGCCAGGGTCCCGGGATGGGTGGGAGCCCATGCCCTTCCAGTGAGTCAGCAATGGGGCCGCAGAGCTGTTGGTCCATCCCCAGCTCACGCAGCATCTGCGGGATAGCCCAGGACCGGAGCCCCACGGAGTTCAGATCCACAGGCGGAGACGCCTGGTCAACAGTCAAGCCAGGGTGCATTGTCATCTGAAGTTTTTTTTCTTTTACTGTGGAACACTTCAAGCCGCCCTGCCTCTTGCCCAGCCAGCCCGGCCTGTGAGCTGGTGGGTGAAGGGAACTCAAAGATGGTGATCTGCTGCCCTCTATGCAGGGCTGTGCATAGAGCCACCCATGCCATCACATGTACCTCCGAAGAGACCCTCACTCTTAACACTCTCCTGCTAGACTACCAGGTCTCAAGTCTGCTCTGAAAACTGATCTGGGAGCCCATTTTTCACCAATGGGCGGGAGCAGGAGGTGGTGGGTGGGGGTAAGATATAGGTCAGAGGAGGCCAGAGGGGGCCCTGTATCTTAGGAACAGAAGCCCGTAGACTTCTAAACTAAGATCAGAGGGCCCAGCAATGTGAACATCTTGAAAATCCGCCGAAGTGACAGCAAACGCTCCAACGCTGGACTCGTGTGTCCCACTCGAGACACAGAACCCTGCTCTGCCCACAGCCGTCCACAGTGCCCGGTTGTTGTGGCCAGGGCCCACAGCAGTTGTGGGCGAACCCTGACCCCACAAGCTGCATTACCAGCACAAATCACCTGTTAGAACAAGAGTGACAGTGTGATTCTCAAACAGAAAGAGCAGGCTCAATTAGGGAAAAAAGGGACACTGCATATGACTTAGAGTTTATTAAATAAGAAAACTGTTGATTTGAACACGAAAAGGCCATTTATTTAAAAACAAATAACACCCACAGGAAAACAGCCAAAAGGGCATCTAGTGTATGTTCAGCTCCCTTCCAGTAGGAAGGCGCTGGAAGGCACCGTGGGAGCCCTCATGCTGACCCGGGGACTCTCTACCCACGCCTCACGTCCCTGAATCCTGCACGCCGCTGCCCCAGATGCCACTGGAAACGCCTATCAAACCCTCTAGCCAAAGAGTTCCCAAGTCTGAAGGCCAGTGAAGAGATGTGCTTAGATGGTGTCCCGCCGTGGAATGCCTGTGCTGACCTCGGTCCCTAGGGGGACAAGAGCGACCACCGCACAGGGTGTCTGTGCTCAGACCACCAACCGCAAGAGCCCTCCCCTGCCAGAAGCGGAGGGAGCAGACAGCAAGCCAGGGCACGCGGAGCGAGGGCAGGAAGGCTCACGTCCCCTGTCCAAGGCAAGCAGGCACTTTACGGCTGGTGTAACGTGTCTCTACTGACAAAAGCAAAGCCGACCAACGGAACTCCTCTTACGCCTAGAGCCCTGGAATGACGATGGGAGACACTGACTGGAAAACCGCTGCTTTCGTTTACTAACTCAAAAAAGATCACTGCTTTTTTTATAGAATTGCCTTCGAACAGACGATCAGCGTCTGTGAAGCGGTGTGGAACTCGCCCAGAAAGGCTACACAGGAGTGCAGGTGCGGCCCCCGTGTGTGGCTAATAACACTGCCGCGGTCACGAAGGTAGTGTCTCGGGATAAAGCTTTACTGTGGGTGGAGGCTGCACACGGAGACGCCGCGGCAGCTTGGGATCCGTCGGGAAGTGGCTTCAGGATGTGAACAGAGCTGGGAGCTGGAAGCACCTTCGCAGATCTCACGACTCCTCCCCTTGGTCTTTAATCTCAGAAATTCTGTCTATAGATTTAAGGATTTCAGCAACCAGATTCAATGTTTCAGCTCCAGAAACCAGCTGCCTGAAACGAAAGCCCAGAGGTGACAGATGGTTTCTATTAACACAGTCGCTCCGGGGGAGGAGCAGAAGCCCTGGGACTTCCCTGGTTTCCCAGTGGTTAGGGCTTCACACTCTCACTACAGGGAGCATGGGTTTGAGCTCTGGCTGGAGAGCTAAGAACCTGAAAGCTGCGTGGTGCATCCTGACCCCACCCCCGCCCACGAGATATACTCTCCATAAACCCCCAAACAAAAAAACACAACAAAAAACCCCGAGCGTTAAAGCAAAGGAGGTCTCGAGCAAAAGCTGCAGTTTGTTCAACATCAAATTTACTCTCCAGACACTATGTGTTCAACTTAAAAGTGACGGGCGTCACTGTCTGCGGTTGTGGGTGGACACCACTGCCTGCCGAGCTCAACCCAGGGAGACAGAGGACGCCGGCCAAGGAGCCTTGTTCAAGTTTACGTGTTTTTACAAGAGAGACAGTACCATCTCCTGTTTCACCCCAGATCCTGGCAGACATCTTGCAGGCGATTAAGACCTGCCTGATGCTAACCTTCAAGCCTCCCAGGTGAGAGTGGTTGTCAGTTATCTCCACACGGACAGGGAGGGGCTGCTGGCCCAGGCTGCCTCCCATGACCCTGGTGTGAACAGGGTCACGAGCCCCGCCCCCCAGCCTGCAGCTTCAACAGCGGCGAAGGCCCCGCACTCACTTGATGGAGGCATGCGCATTGTTCATGACCACACGGAGGTTGTGCAGGGCCACGTCCGTGTTCTGCTTCACCACCGTCAGGCTGGCGCCCTGGCCTGACCGCAGGGCTTCGTTCTCACGCTTGAAGTTAGAGACCTGGGCCTGCGGGGAGGGGAGACGTTACGACTTTCCCGACTGAACAGGAAAGCTGCCAAGAGGCTGTCCGACTGAAACCAAGCACCATGCCCGAGGTAGTGCGACCAGAGGACACCCCATCCGTCCCCCATGACAAGGCGCCCTGCGCTGGGGGGCTCCTGAGGGACATGACCTCTCGCCATGCTGGCACCTCGCTGCCACCTGGGGTGCTGGGACCCATCCCCAGCCCCGTGTGGGGCTCAACCAGGAGGCTCTGAGAAGGCAGCTCATACTGTCCTGATTCGGGTGCTTTGTGTTGTTGGGAGGGAACTGGAGGGGAGGGTGGGGGAGGAAAGGCTCTTTCGCTCACACGCGAACCGGTGAGGCCCTCTTGCTGGTTACCTGGAGCAAGCTGACCTCCTGTCTCAGTTTCAGGACGTGGTTTTCTGCCTTCACTGCACGCTTCTGTGATTTCCCCCGACCAAGAGAGAAAGGAAAAGCCATCACTGACACGGCAGCTTGGACACAGCGCACGTCCCCTCTGTTCCTGTCCCTCCCCGTCACCTGGCGGGCCCACCCAATGGCTGGGCAGCCCATAGTGAGGGAACCTTGCTCACGGCCCCCGGCCTGGGCTCCCCACAGGGAGTGGCACACCCGATGCTTTGCGAAGCCTGGCCGGGCAGGCCCGCCCAGCTCTCCCCCTGCCGACAAGGGCCCCGTCTGCTCACAGTCATGAGCTCCAGATTCCGTTCCACCTGCTGCACCACCGACTCCAGGTCATGATAGTCACTCTCCTCCTTGATCATTTTCGCTTCTAACTTCCGCTCAAGTGTCCTCACCCTTGTTAAGGAAAAAGCCTGCGTTATCAGTAACTCCTGCGACTAATTCTAAGGACAGAAGAGTACCAGAAGTTTTAACTGGATTGATAAAAACCACCGGAGCCCGAGGTTACAGAAGGCACCTGCGGAAGCACAACCCTGGAGCTGGACACGAGTCAGCCCGTGGTCGGCGCCCAGGGTGGCGGGGGCGGCTTGCCGACAGCCCCGCCACTCCGCCATCACATGCGGCTGGTTTTGCTCTAAAGTTTTCAAATAAACTTTAACACAGAACATAAGAAACGTATCTGACACTGAGGATTTAATGCAATAAAACCCGGGCTCCGTCCAACTCTGATACTCCATTATCGCTTTCACAGAGGTTTCTGAGGGTCGGGACCTGGCTGAATTGTGAGCCTATCTAAAAGCTTACATACATTTCTGTTTGAGTTTCAGAGAAGCTCTGAACCTCAGTCAGCTTTCTTCTCAGCTTAGAATTCTCATCTTTCAGCTGCAGAAAAAGAAAATCCTTATTAGAAACTCAGAGTCTCACTCAAAAGGAGTCTTCATTTTCATAGTTTGGCTCTGGAACTTCTTAATAAGCAAAACCATTCCAGAGGATCGCTCTATAGTCCACGCAGAGAAACAGAGAACAGAAGTGGCTGCTTTTTAGAACCTGTCAGACTCCACTTTTACTCAGAATAACTCTTTCTAAACGACTGTAATCTTTTCACCAGGCAAGCTGTCCCGAACCGCTGCCTGGAGTGGACCGTTTTCCGAGAGGCAGCGCTCTGAGGGTTTCCCCCTGCCTCTGTTTACGCCAGAGGCTGGCCCCCCGGCAGTCCTCTGCCGCTCCTCCTTGGGACTTTCCAGGCGCCTACATGGTCAGCACGGGGACGCTGCTGCAGCCGCAGCAGCACAGACTTTCGTCCTTGGAGCCCAAACCCCAGGCCGTGGAGGACGCTGGGGGCTCCGGCATCCTCCAAGAATGTTGCTCAGGCACGAGCAGTGACCAGGGTGGGGTGCCGACGCAACCCCCCCCTCACTTACTGCTTCGTAACTTATCTGCAGCGTCCGAAGGTGCCTGTCCCCCAGACTCTCTCCGTGGGCTGTGAAGTCAGCGCTGGGGCTCCCCGTCGGGGAGATGCGAGAGTCGGAGTCGCTCAGTGTCCATGGGGGCAGAGACTCGGGCCCCACCAGCTCCGACGGGTTGGAGAAAAAGGAGACGTACGTGCTGCAGGGCGACGTGCTGCCGGCCACCCTGGAGGAGTGCGTCTGCTCCACGGCGGACGGTAAGTAGGCCCCGTTCCACCCGTCCTCCTCGTCTTCCTCCTCGTCCAGGAGGTCGCCAGCCCCCGTCGGGTCTTCGAAAAATGGCTGCTGATATTCCAGGCCATAGCCCACAATCTGGGAAGCTGGGGAGGTGCAGTCGAGTCCCAGCGAGTGCCTCGTGGCTTCCTAGAGAAGGTGGGGAAGCAATGCTCAGACTGGGGCCGCTGCAGGCCGTCCCTCCCAGACGTCTGCTGCTGGCACAGAGAGCAAGGAGCCCGGTGGCCTTGAACCCCACGCTGCGGCTCCGCGGGGCAAACCAGCTGCTCGCTTCGCCCCTCATCCCGTGCGCGTCAGGAGAGATGTCTGGAGGGTTTCTAGGGTCGCTGCAGACACGGCCTTGGGTTTACCTTCGAGTAAACCCTGCTGTCGGCGTCCTCCTTCGACAGGCTCAGGTTCTTGGTCTTCAGGAACTCTTTAAAGGAGAATGGATTTGCCGCTTCGAGGTCTCCGAGTTTATCATCTGAAAGATACCAGGTGTCACTCAGGCAAAAAGCCTCCGGAAGGCCCTCAGAGGGAGCTCCTATTCACTGCTCTCGCCTGAACGCGACCCCACCTATATCGGGAATGCTCACATCCTTCCCCAGACCCCGGTGATGCCGGGAGACGACTAGCTACCTGACAGGATGGACTGACTCGGGCGCCCGAGATCCTCCTTCCAGCCCCGCGCCCCCTGCACCTTGTTGCCATCGGGCTCCACCTGGGGAGTGCGAAGGCGCCCATGGGTCCCCTCCCGGCCAGAGGCTCCAGGAGCAGCCTGCAGCGGGGCCGGCAGACGTCAAGTCATTGCTCCGCCGCCAGCCTCTTCCCGCCTCACCTCAGCCTTCCCTTCTCTCCCCCACTCCTTGGGGACCCAGGCAGCCACCCCGCAGCCCTTTCAGCCCACCGACAACGCCCAGCCCAGTTGCTAGTCCTGTGTGAAGTTGGCTCCCGTGACTTCAGCTCCACCCCCGTCTCTTCAGACCCCTCAGGCGTGACTTCCCTCCTTCCCGCCCCCCCCCCCCCACAGTGAAGATCAGATCTGCGGGGCTCCACTCCCACTGGCTCTTCTGGGCTCCAGGTAGACTAGTTATACGCTGTCAGATCTACAGCCCCACCCCTGGGCACGCGCCTGGCACGTGGAGACGTGGGTGGAGAGAAAAATAAAGGATTACCGAACTACTCTACCTCCAAAGTGTGTGTTCTGAGCTCCTGGTGGACCTTGCTTAGCACACTTCCCCTTTCCATAGCCAAAATCTGCAGAGAGACACCATCACCCCACTGTGACCACACGAGTGCTCTGTGACCCCAGCTCTCTCTGACACGGGGTCTCTAGTGCAGTGGTCTCTCACAGCCTGGAGGACGTTTAAAGCTCACGCCCATGGGCTCCTGCCTCTGGACATGGGCTGCTGCCATGGGCCTTGGCATCTGTGATTCTGAAAAACCTCCCGATGGGTTTGACGCCCAGTAGGGCAGGCGTCTTGTGGTGCCTCCTGAACGCCCTTGTGGGTGGTCAATGGCTCTCAGACCCCTATAGAACCACCTAAACGCCCCGGAATACCCTGAAGGCCAGGCAGTGTTAGCCACCTGGGGAGAATTAGGAGGAACTAAAGCTGGCCTCCGCCCAGCTGCAGGGGACCAGAGAATGGTTTAAGCCTGATCTGCTGAAGGCTTAGGAAGACAGACAGGGTTTTCTGTGCTCACCCTGGGCCTACCTCTAAGCCAACATTTACTGTGGTCTACTGGAACTGTCTGGCGGGGGCGGGGGCGGGGGCGGGGGGTTCTCCACTCTCTGACTGTGAGCTCCAGGCGGCGGGACTCCCAGCGCCCGGCACCCGGTGGGGTTAGTGGTCATCGCGAGGCCGGGGGTGAGCTGCGCTACCGCGCGGTACCGCAAGCAGCGCCGGCACCGGGGAGGGCGGGGTCCCTGAAGCTCGTCTCTCACCTGTGTCTCCCACGGAAGCTAGCACCGGACTAGGCATATAGCACATAAACGTCGGCCGAAAGCCGAAGAAGTGGGACTCCAGGTCCCTGGCCGGGGGGCGCTCACAGTCTAGCTGGGGGAGACAAGACCGGCGCTCATAGAACGCGGGAGCTGTAATAACAACAAGAGCGACTCTTCACCCGCACGCCCGCCTCACCTGGACCTCAGCGCGGCCGCTGGGCCGCGGCCGCCCGCCCGCCCCCGGCCCGCTCACCGTCCGGAATGACGAGGCTCCGGGCCCGGGACAGCGGGGTGACGCCCGGGCGGCGCGCGTAGCCCGCCATCGCCGCGGGCTGCGCGGCGCCGGCCCTCTTCAGCCCGGCAGCGGCGGCTCCATGGCCCCGGCTCCGTCCCGGCCGCGGCCCGAGTCGCCCGCCTCCGTCGCCCGCCGCTCGGCCGCCGCTCCGAGCCTCCAGCCGCTGCTTCCGCTCCGCGCACCGGAAGCGCGAGGCCGAGCGCCGCGAGCGGACGCCGGGGGGGCGGGGCGCCGGGGGCGGAGCAAGAAGTGACGACAGAAGCGGTGGGCGGTGCCACAAGATGGCGGCCATGGTGCTGGCGGCGACGCGGCTGCTGCGGGGCGCGGGCTCGTGGGGCCGCTCGCGGCCGAGGTGAGCCGAGGGCGGGCCGGGGGCCGGCCGGGGGCCGGGGCAGCCCGAGCCCTTCTGGACGCCCCGCCTCTGGCTTCCCCATGCCGTGGCGCGGCGGCCGGTCAGCGGGCTGGGGGTGCGGGACCCCGGCCCCGTCCCCGAGGCGACGGGGGGGCTTCCTCGTCTGGCGCCCCGGGCTCCGGCCCCGAGCTTCATCCGTCTCTCCTCTCCCTCCCGCTTCTCCCGGGCGGTCGGGGGGCTTGTCCGAGGTCACGTGTCATCTCCGCCTCGGGCCCCTTCCGGCCGCGTGTCCCCTTGTGAGGCCGAGCCCGCGGAGCCAGGGTTCCGTGGTGGCCAGAGCCGTGCCCTTGGCCGCGGTGCTGTGCACTTCCTCTGGACCTCGGGCCTTTCCCACACGGGCACTTGGTTTAGGCGACAGGTGGGGTTTTGCCTTCCCGCTGTGTACAGGAGTTGCGTGGGAGCCGGGTGCTGTGATGACAGAAACCAGGCGGTGGGTTCAGACAATCGCGCACCTAGAGTTTCAGCTTTGAAGCCGAAGTTCAGCGGTAGGAAACAGGAGACAACTTCAGGAAGAATGAAGAGCAGCCTCCAAGGAGGTGACGTTTAAGCCAGGAGAGGTGGGGAATGAGAGAAGGGCCAGCGCTGTGAGCAGTGCAGGCGAAGAAGGCAGGCCCAGCTGTGGGAGTGATGAGCCCAGCCTGTTGAGAGAGGGTGCACCTGGTGTGGCGGGGCTCCCGGGTTAGGAGATGAGTTTGGAGAGTGAGTCAGGGGTCAGACCATACAAAGCCTTTGGGACCTGGTAAAGAGGCGTGGCTTCCATTTAGACTCCAGGGGGGCTGTTGAAGGGCAGAGCTTGGTCAAGTGCTCTGTGAGTAGAAGTTGGCTTAACCCGCACAGCCCCCACCCCAAGGGGCTGTTACTACTGTTTCATAGACACAGCACCAGCTTGCCTCCAGTGCCTCGGCTCAGCCAGAGTTTGTTCCCTCAGGGGTGCTCTTGGTCACCCCTCTGCTCTCTCCCTAGGACGGTGTAGAAATCCTCTACATAAAGAGATGCAGACTTTTCTGATGCGTGAAAAACACAGCTGCACCTTGGTGGCCACCACGGTTTACACTGTTCTCTCTCTCTTGTTTTTTTCTGGTTGTTCCAGGCGTCTTGCAGGATGTCAGTTCCCCAAGCAGATATTGAGTCTGGGCCCTGGCCGTGCACGTGCCGGGTCGTAACCACTGTACTGCCAGGGAAGTCCGCATCATCTCGTTTTTCTCATACCTGGACCGCCTTCTCTGTTTCAGGTTTGGAGACCCTGCATACAGACGGTTCAGCAGTGGTGGTGCCTACCCCAGCATCCCCCTCTCTTCCCCCTTGCCCGGAGTACCCAAGCCTATTTTTGCTTCAGTTGACGGACAAGAAAAGTTCGAAACCAAAGTGACCACACTGGACAATGGACTCCGTGTGGCATCCCAGAATAAGTTTGGACAATTCTGTACAGTAGGAAGTAAGTACTGTTGGTAACGTTGTGGGTGTTCCTGTTTGTTACAAAATGCACACACCTCAATTGACTTAGTTGTAATTAGGGCATAGTTAATGAACTGTACCCTAAGTGAAAAAGCACATTATAGCATCTGAAAATTTAGTAGCTGGAGAATGAACAGTGGCTGTCTCGGTGGTGGGCTTTTCCCCCCCCTTTCTACCTTTCTGTTACTCTAAAAATTTTCTACGGCGAGCATAACATGGACAATTCTGTAAATACTGACGTATGTATACAGCTGTGAAGTGTTCAGAGTCAAGACAGTGTACATGCTCCTCACTCTCACGTGTTTAAACTTGGCTGTTTAGTCATATTCACACTTTTAAAAGCTTTAAGTGTTTCCTCTTGAACATTGTGTTTAATCTGTCAATTTTCTTTTTATCACCAGTTCTTATTAACTCTGGATCAAGATACGAAGCGAAATATCTTAGTGGAATTGCTCACTTTTTGGAAAAATTGGCATTTTCGGTCAGTGTCCAGTTGGTCATTTTGAGTCTATGCTTGGGAAGAACCTATCCAGTTTTCCTTTTTTAGAATGGCAATTTCCATAAGTGATTAAGTTGCTGAGTTGATATTAATTAAGGGTATTTGAGTTAAGAAAAGAAAGTTGATTTAATGTGTTTTGAAAGCAAAAGTAAAGTATTTTCTTAAAAATTGTATTTTGGAGGTTGTTTTGGACTGCTTATTTAGGTTCTCTTATTTTTCTAGTCTACTGATCGATTTGGCAGCAAAGATGAAATTCTGCTTACCTTGGAGAAGCATGGGGGTATCTGTGATTGCCAGACATCAAGGTATGCCGGCTTCACACACGGATTCCCCTCGCATCACGTGGAGCTACAGCTCTCCTCCTTGCTCACAGTCCCCTGAACCCCTCCCTCGAAGAGGCTGTGGAGCCGAATGATGAGAAGCAAGCCCTGGTCCAGGCAGAGAGCTGGTGGCGAATTGGAAGAATGGACAAACTGTGAGGGCCACAGGGTCTCCAGGAGGCCATTTCCCGGTCGTTGGAGATGGGCTGCCGGCTGAGCACAGGGGGTCTCCACGGGGCTCACAGAGCAGGCAGAGGGTGGCCCCACGGGTGATGGACCTCAGAGCCAGGGACCCAGGGTGTGGTGGGAGCGTGGAGGATGGGCCTCTAACTTGGTCTGGAGTCAGGAAAGTGACTTGACGTTTGGCCTGGTTCTTGAGGGAGTTTGCCAGGTGGAACGATGGGAGACAGCGGCTCAGACCCGGGAGTAGCAATCGCAGAGGCTCTGCCTGAAGAGGCAGGGGTCTGTTTGGGAGGGGGGTTCACAGACAGCTAGGGGTGTGGCGGCCAGACAGGTGGCGTCTGTCTAGTGTAGAGCGTGTTCAGAAAGCTCTGTTCAGGGCAATATGAGATGAGCAAAGATCACGGTTTGGGGGTGGGGCCCGTCGTGCGGCGTTTGGAATCTCGTTATCAGTTCCCTGACCCGGGGTCAAGCTTGTGCCCCCTGCAGTGGAAGTGCAGGATCCTAACGTAGGGACCCCAGGGAAGCCCCAGGCCATACTTGTTTAAGTGGTTGGTTATTTCCATCTGAATGCTACGTAGTGAAATGACAAGGATTAGAGTTAGCGTGGTCTCTGTGTTCACGTGTTCGAAAAGAAGTCTGCTGAGAAGCTGGTGATTCCCAGCTGCCTGTGAGTGAAGTCAGACTCTGCCTGCGGTGTCATCCAGAGCCTCTTCCTCCGTGTCCCCAGGTCCCCTTCTGGTCAGGCGGGCCTGAGTCCTCCTCCCACGCAGCCCACCCACTCCCTGCTCCCCGTCTGGCCCTCTCTCGAGGTCCCGCTCAGGACGGCCCCTTCCCTGCAGAGGCCCCGGGGCCGTCTCTGCTCCAGGGCTCGCTCTTCTCCTGGCCGCTGTGCTCTGTGGCCTCCTCGCTCTGCTCCTGGTCGCTGTGCTCTGTGGCCTCCTCGCCCCTCTCCTGTGGCCGCTGTGGTCTGTGGCCTCCTCGCTCTGCTCCTGGCCGCTGTGCTCTGTGGCCTCCTGCCTGGTCGCTGTGCTCTGTGGCCTCCTGCCTGGTCGCTGTGCTCTGTGGCCTCCTGCCTGGCCGCTCCTCCGCCCACACTCGTGGCTCTGGCTTTCAGCGCCCGTGCTTCCCCTTCCGAGGCGACTCGGTGCGCCTGTCCCATCGCAGCGCTGCTGTCTGAGGCCAGGTGTGCACCCCACGGACTGGCCACGCAGCAGACAAGCAGCACGGGGGGCAGGAACAGCTATGGAGGGGCCTGTGCTGGCGACAACCGCTCAGAGCCCCGCTGGTTGGCTGGACAGTGTCTTCCACTCCAGCGCTTAGCCTGCGTGCAGGTGTGGATTCTGCCTGCCGAGGGTTCGTGCTGTACGACAGGGAAGAGAGCAGCGCCGGGTGTGGGCTGAGCCTGGATGCAGAGTGGCGTTACCCCCACCCCACCCCGCGAACGCCTGTCGTGACCTCAGTGCCCCCAGGATTGGTTTTGTTGGTTTTTTCAGAGACACCACCATGTATGCTGTGTCTGCTGATTCTAAGGGCCTGGACACCGTGGTGGGCTTGCTGGCAGATGTGGTCCTGCACCCCAGGCTGACAGGTGTGCGCTCTGGCTGCTTGAGGGGTCCCTGGGGGTGGGGTGCCGGGAGTTGTGCCGGCGTCCTGCCCTGGGGAGGGGCATGGTGTCCTTGGAGCCTTGGGCTGCCCGACCAGGGATGGCTGGCACAGGGACATGCTCACAGTTGGAAGTGTACTTGATGCTGGGTGCGTGACACGCCTTTCTCTGCTCTGTGGCATCTGCAGTGGAAAGGCAAAGGCCCCTGGGGTGGCGTTTATATACTGAATGGTGTGCTACCAAGAGTCTCCGTGCCCGTCTTCCCCCGCCTCCCACAGCCTTAAGAACGGCAGGATTTGAGCTCCCTGCCAGGAGAGGGGCCAGACAGGGCTGGCTGCGGTGTTTCACAGCAGCCTGGCCTTGGGGCGGTACGGGGGTCCCAGGCTACAGGACCACATTCACGGTCCTCTGGCGTTTGTTCAAGTGGCCTGAGGAAACGGCCCCCTGATGTTGGTCTGTGCACGTGTCTGGGTGGACGGTTGGGTCCCACGTGCCTCTCTTGGGAGGAGGTCGCGCCTCAGAGCAGGTCCATGTGGTTGCCTCGTGCCGGAGCGTGCCCAGTTCTCCAGTCTGCCTGCAGCGTGGGCCCCGTCCCCCCGACTCGCACATACATCCCTCAGGACTGTCCCAGGGGAAGGCAAAGGAGACTGCCAGCGCCCACGGGTCAGCGACATGGCCTGTTCAGGGATCCAGGCTCCAGGTGGCTCCTGAGCCTCGATTTGGTTCTTTGCAGACGAGGAAATTGAGATGACGCGCATGGCTGTGCAGTTTGAGCTGGAGGACCTCAACATGCGGCCCGACCCGGAGCCGCTCCTCACTGAGATGATCCACGAGGTGCGGGGGTGCGGGACGGCCCCGGGGCCACCTCTGGGGACGTCTGGGATTTCTCAGCGTGTCAGTTGTGCCCGTTGTAAACTTTCCAGTCCTCAGAGCAGTGAGAGCTCTGGGATGTGCCTTTTACGTTTCTTATGAGTTCTTGTTCTGGAGAGGCAGATTTTACTATTTTTGTAAACACACAAAGCTGCTCCGCCAGACAGCAGCTGAACCAAGCAGCCGGCAGGCTGTCCCGTCTGGTGGGAGTCCCACGGGCCAGCTCTCTCGTGGGGGCCCGGCCGCCTTCTCCCTGTCACGTGTGCTCCTCTCGCTTCCTGTGCCAAGGCCGCGTACAGGGAAAACACGGTGGGCCTCCGCCGTTTCTGCCCCGTGGAGAACGTCGGAAAGATCGACCGGGAGGTGCTGCACTCCTACCTGAGGAACTACTACACCCCTGACCGCATGGTGCTGGCCGGGGTAGGGGTGGAGCACACGCAGCTGGTCGAGTGCGCCCGGAAGTACCTCCTGGGGACCTGCCCCGCCTGGGGCACTGGGGCAGCCGTGCACGTGGACAGATCAGTGGCTCAGTACACCGGGGGCATTGTCAAGGTAACGCCGTGACCTCGGGCTGCGCACGCTTTCTTGGACTTCTCTTTAGGTGCTATCTTACGTTTATCCTGTGGGTGTTTGAGTTGATGGTGTTGTCACAGCTTCACCTGAACCCAAATCCTGCTTAGAGCTGAGTTGGCCCAGAGCCAGAGGCTTGAGTGGCTCTCGCCTCTCCAGGGCCTGCCAGTGTTCACGTGTGACTTCTGTAGGCCTGCTCGGAGACCCCTTGGCCTGAGGAGCGCCAAGGCCCAGTGGCCCGTCCCTCAGAGCGCACGCTCATTCTGCTTGGTTGCAGCTGGAGAGAGACATGTCCAACGTCAGCCTGGGCCCCGCCCCATTCCCTGAGCTCACGCACATCATGATTGGCCTGGAGAGCTGCTCCTTCCTGGTGCGTCCCACTGGCCAGGGGTCTGGGGTGGGCATTGCCCTGCTGAGCGCTGCTCCAGCCTCCCACAGGAGGGGAGCATCACCTCCCCCTCATGAGCCCCCCCCATGTCCCTGCAGGAGGGGGACTTCATTCCCCCTACCCCCCATGTCCTCACTGGAGGGCCCTTCCCCTCCCTCCACTGACCCCCCCATGTCCCTGCAAGAGGGGGATTTCATTCCCCCCACTGACTCCCCTCCCCGTGTCCTCACAGGAGGCCTTCACCTCCCCCCACTGACCCCCCCCTCCCGCCCCAGTGTCCCCACAGGAAGGGGACTTCATCCCCCCCCCCCGTGTCCCCACAGGAAGGGGACTTCATCCCCCCTCCCCCTCTGTGTCCCCACAGGAAGGGGACTTCATCCCCCCCCCTTGTCCCCACAGGAAGGGGACTTCATCCCTTTTGCGGTTTTGAACATGATGATGGGCGGGGGTGGCTCCTTCTCGGCCGGCGGGCCCGGCAAGGGCATGTTCACCAGGCTCTACCTCAACGTGCTCAACAGGTGGGTTGGGCGTGCCGCGTCCGGTTGTGCTGGGGCCCCAGCCCGGCTGAGCGCACCTTGGGGCTGTGACGCCTCTCCTGTGTCCCTCGCAGGCACCACTGGATGTACAACGCGACCTCCTACCACCACAGCTACGAGGACACGGGCCTGCTATGCATCCACGCCAGCGCCGACCCCAGACAGGTGAGGGCGCCGCTCTCCCCCGGGGACCAGGCCTCAGGCCACGGGGCTCAGCTGGCACGCTTGTGTTTCCCGCTCTCATGCAGGTTCGAGAGATGGTGGAAATCATCACAAGAGAGTTTGTCTTAATGGCTGGGACGGTGGACGTGGTGAGTACATCCGCGGTGCTGGCTGGTGGAGAGTGCGGCATGGGGGTGGCCAGCAGCGGGCCTGTGCTCCATGCCCACCCCAGCAGCGGCGCAGTTGGGACAGTGCTGCCCACAGGCGGGGGGCCTGTCCTCGCTGGTGTCCCTGCTGAGGAGCCCCCAGCCCGGCCTCCTGGGCCTGCCCCGTGGCGCCTCAGCCACCTGCGGAGGAACCGGAGAAGCGCCCCACAGAACAAGCCAGCCACCCGGGGTGTTTGTCTCACCTTTTCTGGCTGGTTTAAGTTTTGTTTCCTTGTTTGTTTTTTATGCCATACACGTTTAGAAGTCTTGTTTTTTCCTGGACCAGAGCTGGCACAAATGAGCAGGTTCTATATACACGGTCACGTGGCCCATGCTCACACACACCCACAGGCACCAGCAGCAGAGAGCCCGGCATGTGCGCCGTCTCCTCTGGGCGAGTGCTTCGCCTCTAGAGCTGCTTTCTGCACGGCCCATCTGCAGACCATGCAGTCACCACGTATTTCTTCCCTAATAAGAAAAAGAAGCATGGTCTTAACAATAAAAACACGTTTGAAAGTTTACATTTGACTTCATTAGCGTTTTCCCAGAAAAATAGTATAGTGTTTTTCTCTCAGGAGAAGCCAATTTGAGACAAAAAGTATTTGCCTGAAGTTGCAAAAGTGAAAAGTCTTACACTTCCAACTTGGTCGCAGAGGCCCCAGGTGCAGAGCTGGTAGCGTGAGCTCTGCTGCCTGGGCCTTGCTCCTGGGCTTGGGGGAGGCCCTGGAGCCGACGTCCGATTTGCTTTCCTTGTGATTGCCGTGTGCGGCCCCCTTTGGGGGGAGGTTTCTCCTGCTTGTGTCACACGGCAAACTTTAAACACAAGCGCTCCAGGGAGGCAGAGCTTATGCCTGTTTGGAATGTGGCCAGGGTCCTGTTAGTGCGGTTCTCCCTGACCCAGAAAGCCCCGAGGATAAAGCACGGCGGTACTTGACGGTGACTTGGGCGAAAGCCTGGGCCTGGGGGGGTTTCCTCCCTTATTCAGCCCAGGGTAAGCGAAGACCCTTTCTCAGGACACATCTGTCAGCCTCTGCTGCCTGGGCTGCGTGCCAGGGGCCGGGTGGTGGGGTGCGAGGACTGAGCCACGTGCCCCCGCAGGTGGAGCTGGAGCGGGCCAAGACACAGCTCATGTCCATGCTCATGATGAACCTGGAGGCCCGGCCCGTCATCTTTGAGGACGTGGGGAGGCAGGTGCTGGCCACCCGTTCCAGGAAGCTGCCCCACGAGCTGTGCGCACTCATCCGTGAGTAGGGTTCCCAGGTGGGGCCCCGCGGGCTCGTGCCCCGCCTTGCCCTCGCCCGGCGTGCTTCCCAGCCCTGCCAGCGCCAGCTTAGCGCCTTACTCGTGCCGCCCCAGCTTTTTGCCCCCTTACACACGGGCCTCGCAGCCCCTCCAGGTTTAACACGTTCAGCAGGGACCTGGGTGGAGTGTGTGGCCAGAGCCCGCTGCACGTGGAGGGGCAGCAGCCCCCACGGCGGCTCTGTACCAGGCGTTGGCGGTCTCCCTGCTTGGACGTCCAGGCGTGCCCTAAGCTTCATCTGCCTGTGACTCTCAGCTTCTGCAGATTGCTCTGGGTCTGCAACCCCGGAAGGGTTCGCCTGCCGCCTTGTGGAGGCGCCTCACTGGGGAGAAGTGTCTCCTGGGTGTGGAGGCCTGCTGGGAACCACGCTTGCCCCACGTGTGCGTGAACTTTTTCTTCCCTCGGAGAAGCCCCTTGGCGCTTGAGAACCACAGTTCTGACCTCCCCAAGGCCTCATCTTCTGTAGGAAGCTCGTTCCTGGGGTGTCAGTCCCTCCTCTGAGGCTGGGCTGTGTGCGGCCCCACAGCCCCCTGGCTCCGGCCCCATCTACTGTCCATGCAGCCCTGAGGGGTAGCTTGTCCTCTCCTGTGGAGTTGCATAGGTGAATCAGATGAGGCCTGTTTTTTCCCTTGGTTATTACTAACTTTCCTGGGAATGAGCACATCCTTGTGTGTCTGAAACTGACCCTTGCCCGCTCACTGAGACCTCGCCCTGACCCGCTGCAGCCCACTCTTGGCTGCACTTGGACACTCTGCAGTCCTAGCGCCGCTCCCGGCAGGTGGGGGGTGATGGCGGGGGACTCCCCGCCGTCTGTTCAGGGCTGCCACCACAGTGTGGAGAGGGCTGGGCTGCGGCAGGGTGCAGGGTGGCCCTGACACCTCTGCTCCTGTGCCAGGTGACGTGAAGCCGGAGGACATCAAGAGGGTCGCCTCCAAGATGCTCCGCGGGAAGCCCGCTGTAGCCGCGCTGGGGGACCTGAGCGAGCTGCCCACCTACGAGCATGTGCAGACGGCGCTGGCCAGCAGGGACGGGCGCCTGCCCCGGGCGTACCGGCTCTTCCGGTAGAGGCGCCGCAGCGGCGCGCCCCCTGTGTGTCTTGGGGGTGACAGCAGGGCAGACGTTCATGGCCTGGGACTTCCCTGAACCTGAGTGGAAAGCTCAGCAGAGCACACTTCCTTCAGAAGACAGGCCAACCAGCAGAATAAAGGTTGCTCTCCAGCCCTGTGGCCGGAAACCAGGGACTCGCAGGGAAGGGAAGCCACCGGTGGGGGTCAGGCCAGGCTCACCTTCCTGCTTGCCCAGGAATCTGGGCAGGTGGGGGCACCACGTGGTCCCTGAAACGAATGGTGTTGGAGTGGGTGAGGCCTGATGTCTCCTCGGAAGCCAGCGGGGGCCACCAGCCTGCCCGCTTCTGGAGGCTGTGGCCATCCACACCAGCATCTGGGGTCCCAGGGTGACCCTTCATCCCGCTTGACTGATGCAGGGAAGCTTCTCCCTTTCCTGACCTCCGAGGTGTGCAGGCAGGGCGGCTGGGCCTTCTGAGACTTGACTGGGGGACGTGCTGGGCGGCAGGAGGACCAGGGCTGTGTGTGGCGCCCTGCAGGGCCAGGCGGCCTTGGTGGTGGCACTGCAGGGCCCGGGCACTGCACTGGCTGCCTCGCCCTCCAGACGCTGTGGTTCAGAGGGAGGCTTCCTTCCTGGCCGTCAGCGGGGTGCACAGCTTTGTAGCCAAGAGTTGACTCCAGGCCGTGTGTTTTGAAAGCCCAAGGGCAGTCCCTGCTGGGTGCAGGAGTGATCTCAAGCCGTCAAATAAATGTTTCAGCTTTGGCGTCATCCGTCATGTCCACTCGCCTTGCCACAGCCTGTCGCCACACCTCTGTCCCTCTGCTGCCGCACAAGAGCCCTGGCCTGGGTGGGAGGCTCCAGTCCCTGCCCTTGCTCGGCCCTCTGCTGCCGTCTGCTGAGTTGGGGGCCAGGGCGCGTGGTGGGGGGCCAGCAGCAGGGAGCCCAGTGGTTGGGACCTTCTGTGGTCATTGCGATAGGACAGAGGGAGGCATGCTGGGAGCTGCTCCCAGCCGGACTGTGTCTGCTGGGGGGCTGGGCCCCGGGGGTTTCGTTTCCTGGACGCCTGCCCCCCACGTCACTGACCCCCCCCCCACTGCACTCAGCCTCATGCGGCCCCCGCCCCCCCACGCTGTCCACTCTGTTCCCAGAGCCCTGCATGCCCCTTTGTCATCCTCTTAGTTGGCACCCCTGCAAGGTTGTTCCTCAGGGACTGCCTGGCTGGCAGTCCACACCCACGTCCTGGCGGCAGCCTGGTGCCAGCCTGTGGCAGGACTCAACACGTTTGAGACAGCAAGAGCCAGGTTTTACAAACCACCCTCACACGTGGTTGTATTTCAGTTCTTTATGAAGCTTATTTTGTAGACCCTGGTCAATTTCATTTTCATTAATTTGAATTTCAACCTAACTTTCCAAGTAAAATCCCATTCATGTAAGTCTAATCGGTTACATAAAATTTACCGCTTCACTGTGGACTCGTGAGATGTGTGCAGTGACCTCCCCCGCCGCCCGGCCCCCACCAGCCCAGGACATGAAGCTCAGAGTCTAAAGCAAAACTAATTCACGCCAGTGTCAATGGCTTTTCCCTGATTTGTCAGAGAAAATGCTGAGAAAGAATCCATAAAACTCTATTCATTGTGACCCCTGTTACCACAAAAATCTGTAATGAGACTTCCTGTTAATTGGTTCAAAGCTCAATGGTACATTCATCAAAATTTTTTATACATCCAGTCTGAAGAATTTCCAGAAATCAGATGGGATAGGCCATGCATTTTCATTCATGGAATTTTCTGAATTTGTATCAAAAGACTGCGTGTGTATCACTTTGAAATGGAGACACATTTTGGAAGCGGAGGCTAATGAAAGTTGGATACAGTATTGGTTGGAAGTGACTTAATATCACTCAACAGGATCTGTCGAGAACACTTACCTGGGGCCGTGCGCAGGTGTAAACGGGCCGGGGCCGGGTGAGGCTGAGCTCCCCCCATCACAGTGACCGCCTGTGCTTGCAAGGGCCTTGCAAGGACAGGTGTGCAAGACTGGTCTTTCTAGGACCCAATCTTTGGCCAGAAAGAGCTTGAGATTCAATATGTGCATTTATTTAAAAATATAAATATGGAAAAATAAATAATTTAAAAGACTAGATTGAATGCCCCTAGATTTTCCCACATTCAAAGCCTATGCTTTTTTTTTTTTAAAGAGAGGGTAAGCCACAAGGCAGTAACGGGCTGTATACCCTTTAAGAAAAGACATCGGTGGGGCGGCCTCGGCCAGCAAAGTGGCGACACCCCGCACTTCCAGCGGCTGCTGAAGTGCGTCCCTTATGCTGCTGCTCTGGGCGGACGTGACCTCAGCAGATGGACCCGACGGCTAGGGGAGGACAGCAAGGCAGCCTGTGGACCTGAGCAGCAGCTGCCCCTCCCAGTTCCCAGCAGCGCACCCTGCCCGCCACTGGGTGCCAGAAAGGCAGCTCTTGGTCTGGATTGTGGTGGCGGGGGGTGGGGGGGGGGTGCTGCTTCAAACGGTGAACCAGGATGTGCACACGTGATCACCTAACACGTGAGGTTAGGGCGCCTGCCCACAGGGCCTGTGACCTGCGCTCGGCCAGCCCAACTTGGTCCTTCTGCCGCTGACGGCCGCCACGGTGCGGGGAGGTCAGGGTCGGGCCCACGCAGCCCAGCCTGAGAGGGCTCTGCGGGGACACGCTGGTTCCGTTCCGGGAAGAGTCCGTCCCTGGGGCTTCCTCAGGAGGCCTCAGGAGATGGTGCAGATGGCGCTGGCGTGCTGGCTCTTGAGTCCTTGCTGCCTCTGGATCTCTCTGGAGATGCGTCTCTTGATTCCCAGCAGGTACAGCTCCCGGTCGAACTTGCCGGCGGCTAGTGGGATGCTGGGGAGGAAGGGCCATCAGGAGGGCACTGTCCTCCCGGCCCCCGCACCGGGGCGTCAGCTGCGGGCAGGCGGCATGTGGAAGAGCTGGGCATAGCTGAGGCCTGGGCCCCTGGGGCTGCGCCCAGCCCCACCAGCCGTGCGCCCACCCGCAGATGTGTGCCGGCAGCCAGGGGATGCTGACTCCTGCCTGTGCCAGGCCAGCCCCTTGGTAGGTGGCCCCCGCCGCCCACCAGCTGTTTTAGGGGGCATGTGTCTGGGAGGCCTGGCTGGCTCGGGGTGCGGGCAAGGTCCCCACCCTCTCGTGCATTGCTCACCTGACGTTGGCTTCTGACCCACTGCACAGCCACCTCCCCTCGGGGCACCTAGAACCCTGCTCCCCTCGGGGCACTGGGACATGCAGAGACCAGGCTGTGCTCTCAGGCCGCCCCCCGCCTGGGGCCCGGGAGCAGGGGCATCCAAGGGTACTGACTTGTCTCTCCCCGGCCTCACTTTGACCCGGAACAGGCCGTACACGGGGCGGTGGTCGGACGTCCTGACGCCGGGACAGGAGGAGTACTTGATGGGGCAGATGTCGCCCCTGTGGCGGCTCCTGTACAGGATGCGGTCCTGCGGGGGGTCCCGGGGCCAGTTGGCGGTGGGCTGGGCCGGCCTGCTCTCCCCTCGGCTACCCTCCAGCCGAGTCCCCGAACACGGAAGCCCCCAGGAAGCCCGGCCCGTGCTCCGCAGCCCTGTGGGCAGCTCACCGTGTAGGACGGGGTCCTCTGCTTGGAGGTGGTGTCATATGAGTCCTTCCCGACGTCGAACTTGTACGACGGCAGGAAGTGGATGTCCGGCTCCTGGAAGCCCTTGAAGATGGACCCTGGGAAGGGGCACGGCCCCGACTTGGTGGCGGCTCGGGGCCAGCCCCACCCCACCCCTTGGGCCCGCCCGACCACAGCGGTGCCCTGCCCACTCACCTCTCTGCATCTCGCGGGTGAGCTGGTCGTGCTGCAGCAGAGCTTGCACGCTGGAGCCGAGGTCCTGCTTCAGGATGGCCTCCACGGCCGCGCGCCCCCCGCTCAGGCGGAAGTTGAAGTCCCCAAACCAGAAGACCTCATCGAAGCGGGTGGTGACGTCCGCTGGGGCAGGAGCGGCAGGAAACTGCGTGAGCCCCCCACCCCCGCCGTGTGTCTGCACCCTGACTCCAGGTCAGGACACTCCCCCACACCCCTGGAAGCGGGTGGCAGACCAGGACGCCCTTGGGGCTCAGGGCCAGGGAGCCATGGGGTTGGGGGGTGTCCATAGCTTTCTGGGTTCATGGGGTCACAATTCGGGGAGCCTGGTGCCAGACCTCGCTTCTGGTTGGTGAGCGACTGCAGACTTTCCTGGCCGCCTTGGTTCTCAAGGCTCTAAACATTCCTCTCCATTAAACCACCCAGAGAGTGAGGGTAAAGCTGCTCACCAGCGTCAGAGCGGTAGGGGCTTGTGTCCGGCACGTTCTTGGGCAGGGCGAGGCCCTGCACGGTCTTGCTGTAGTCCACCAGCCGCTCGCCCACCTTCCCGTCTCCGGCTGCAAGGACAGCAGGGTGGGGCCTCTCCACAGGCAGGTTTCTGAGCCCAAGCTTTGTGCCTGGGGGTCGGTCCGAGACAGACCCCCTACCCAACAAGGTCTAATCACCCAGCATCTGCACCGTGACCTTCCCCTCGAGGGGTCTGGGGCTCACAAGTGAAGGGGGGCCTATAGGTGAAGGGCTTACAGGTGAAGTGGGACGTGATGAAGAGCAGGGAGGTGCCGAAGAAGGTGAAGCTGACGCCCAGGGCCCCCTTGGTCTTGATCTGGGACACGATGCGAGTGGTCACCGTGGAGCTCTCCACCTCTGTGGGAGGAGCAGGGCTGACCCAGGCCGTTCTGGGGGCCGGCCAGGCTGCCCGCCCCCACCCTGCATGCCCAGCCCGGGGCACCCACCTGAGCAGAACCAGATGAGGTCCCTGCGGATGAGCACGGCCATGTAGAGCGCGCCGTGGGCCGCCGAGTACAGCATGACGTAGTGCGGGCCCAGCGTCTCCTGCAGCCGTGCCTCCCACTCCCGCCTGCGGGTGGGAGGCGGTCAGAGCCGCACAGCTCAAGGGTGAGCCTGGGTCTCCCCCTGCTGTCTCCGCCATGGCCACGGTCCTCCGCTGACTCCCAGAGGCCAAGAGCAGGAGCCCAGACCCCGCCCGCCAGTGTCCGGAGCAGACTGGGCACCTCCACTCTGGCCAGGCCTGTGCCGCGACCCTGCCCCAGTCACCAGCTGAACTGCCCACACGGCCGGGACAGGTGAGCGATGAAGTTCAGAGGCTGAGCTGGGGGCCGCGCTGTGCTGGGTCCCCCTCACTTCTCCCGGAGCAGCTATCTATTTACAAGAAGCTTAGGTGCATTTCTTTAAAATTCTGCGAGTCCCCACTTGAGAAGAAAGCGATCCCGGCTGAGCCCAGGCTTAGACCACAGCTGCTCATGTCTCCCCTCCCACGGGGGTCTCGGGCAAAGGACCGAGACCAGTTCCCAGGACCACACTGGAGCGGCGGGTCAGGGACGCAGAGCAGGTGGGGCAGCAGCAGGGGGCGGGCCCCGGCCCTACCTGTCGGAGCAGCCCTCCTGGACGCCCACGACATACAGGTCCTGGGCCAGGTCAGCCTCGGCTGGCAGCAGGAGCTCGTCCAGGTTCGGCGGCAGCTCCTGCAGAAAGGCAGCTTCTGGCAGGGGCTGCAGGGGCCCCACGGCGGGGGCTCTGCTGCCCGGGCACCCTTGACCACACACGGGGAGCCGCTAGCCCGGGCAGGCTGCCCACCCCTCCCCTGGCCTGTCCTCACTGGGCCTGTGCCCCATCCCTTGCCGGGGCCCACGTACAGCAACTGTGCTGCCTCCGGCCCCTGGGCCTGGCTGCCCACAAGGGGACGCCCCCAACACACCTCTGCCCTCACAGCAGCCCGGGGGAGGAAAGTGGGCACCTGGCCAGCGGTCTCCACTCCCCCACCAGCTGCGGCCCGGGCGCTCTGAGCCCCAGGTGCAGGCTAGGCAGTGGACAGCGGAGCCGGCAGCCCCCAGGTGCAGGCTAGGCGGTGGATGGCCAGCGGCTCGCAGTGGACAGCGGAGCTGGCAGCCCGGGCACCCGTCGGCACTCCCACTCAGGTGGTGGTTTTGTGGGGAGGGGCCTGTCCTGAAGCAGCCCCATCCATCACCCTGAAGGATGGTAGCCAGGGACGCGGCCACTTCCGTTCTTTGGACGGGATGTGCTTCAGCGCACACCAGCGACAGAAGGCACTCCAGACAGGGCCAGAGACCCCGCTGGGCATTAGGTCGCCCGCCGTCTGGAGGAAGCCTGTGGCTGGCCCCAGAATTGGAGCCTCCCCCACACAGGGGTGGAGACCCCTAGCTGTGGGAAGGGATCCCCCAGGAGACACGGGGTGGCTAGAGAGAAAGCCCCCACTGGGCTCCCCCAGAAATCAGCGGGCGAACCCTGCCCCCTCTGGCTGCGGTCCCCCAGGGCCCCGGCTCACAGGCGGGATGGACACGAGCCCCGACCACGGGGATACACGGCGGGAGACAGACCCAGACCAGGGCGTGGACGCCCGCCCGCAGTGTGCATCGGGGCACCCGTGTCCCCACACGCTTGTGGGGATCCAGGAGGTGCTCGCACAAGTGGCCCAGGGCGACTAGAATAGTGGGGCCGCCTGATGGCTGAAGGGTGCGGACGCTTGGAGGCCAGGTGGGGCGTGGGCTCTCAGCAAATCTCTGCTTCTTCCTCCCAAACCTGCTGTCAACCTAGAACTGCTCTAACACGTACAGCGCCTCTGCAAACCGAAGCATTTGTGCCACGTGAACCAGTGGAGAGGTGGGCAAGAGGCGCTGTGATGGCCCAGGGGCTCCTCTGCGTGCCCCAGGTAAGAATCCAGAAGGAACCCTGCCCCGTCCCGTGTGGGGCCGGCGCCTGCTCACCTTCTGGCCCTGCATGTTCCACGTGGCCACAAACAGGGCCACGCTCCGGTCCGGGAAGTAACGGGCCAGCTCATCCGCCCCCATCAGGGCCCCACTTGCCAGCAGGCTCCCCTCCAGGTAGCTCCTGCGGAGACAGGCCAGATTGAGCTGGGGATCGCAGCAGACGGACCCAGGGAGGGGCTGGGAGCAGGACACACCTCTGGGGCTGGGAGCCCCCTCCCAGAGCTGGAGTGGCCTCAGGACCCTGGGGGGCTAATGGGGGGAGCACAGCTTGGAGAGCCCCTGGAGTCCAGGGAAACCCGCCGTGTCCACAGCTCTACAGACTCCTGGCCTCCGGAGAGGAAGGGACAGGCAGGTGAAATTTGGGGCTTTTGGGGGGACCCTCTAAGGGCAAGGCTCTGGGAGGGCTGCAGAGGTCGAGGTGGGCTTCTGGACTGTAAGAAGACTTGGGGGGACATGCCCTTCTCTGAGGCTCTGGCCTCCGCCTTGCCATCCAGCACTGGGAGCTTGTAAAGGCTGCCCGGGATGCCTCTGTCTTCGCAGGTTCAATCCACTGTGGGCTCTCACAGAATAACTCTTGCAAACGGTGCAGAGTCAAACACCGCCACCGAGGCCCTGCGAGGACTCTGCCTGCAGGGCTGTGCCCCCGTCTCCACTTAACCCGAGAGCAGCCTCGTGCATGCCCAAGTGCCAGGGAGACTTCATTTAGGGACAAACCCGAGATTCGTGTGATTTTCACACGTCCACAAAAGACTATTAGTACTGCCTCGGTTTTTTTTTTTTTTTTTTTCCCTTCCCAACTGTGTGAAAACTGTTTCCCTTGGACCCATGACAAGGACTGTGCCTGACTGATCAGGTTCCCAAAGACAGAGGGGAACGCACAGGCTCAAACATCCAGGCTCAACCAGTCCATCCTAAAGGAAATCAGTCCTGAATATTCATTGGAAGGACTGATGCTGAAGCTGAAACTCCAATACTTTGGCCACCTGATGCGAAGAGCTGACAAGTTCAAACGTCTCACTTGCTCTTTTCATTCCAACTTGCTTAGAAGACCATAGACCCTGGCTTGCAGAGATGGGCACCAATCCCTTGGAAGGAGATGAAGTTAGAGTCCAGTCCTTACAAGCTCACATGAGAGGCTCTTAAACCCTGACCAAGCTCTGCAGGACAAGAACTCATGATGTCAGGAGGCAGGTGCCTCCCTGAGGCCACCCTGTATTGATGATCCCGTCGGACTGCCTGCAGGGCTGCCTTCTCCAATCCAGCCCTGTCTGCATTGTGTGCAAAAGGCAGCCCCTCAAGGGCACAGTCCACACCCCTTTTCTCCATCCTTGGCCTTGATCCCGGCCAGGTCCGGGCTGTGTGCAGCCCACAAGCTGAGACTCGCTCCTACACGTTCAGTGTTACTATTACTCCTTTTAAATCAATGATGTTGTTTATTCGGCTGTCACGGGTCCAGTGAAGCAAGGAGATCCAACCAGTCCATCCTAAAGGAAATCAGTCCTGATATTCATTGGAAGGACTGATGCTGAAGCTGAAACTCCAATACTTTGGCCACCTGATGTGAAGAACTGACTCATGTGAAAAGACCCTGATGCTGGGAAAGATTTAGGGCAGGAGAAGGGGACAACAGAGGATGAGATGGTTGGATGTCATCACTGACTCGATGGATGCGAGTTTGAGTAAATTCCAGGAGTTGGTGATGGACAGGGAGGCCTGGTGTGCTGCAGTCCATGGGGTCACAAAGAGTCGGACACAATTGAGCGACTGAACTAAACTGGGTCTTAGTCATGGCACGTAGGAGCTTCCATCTTTGCTGTGGTACATGGGACCTTTAGTTACGGCACGCAAGTTCTTCATTGGGGCATGTGGGATTTAGTTCTCTGACCAGGGATTGAACCTGGTTCCCTGGGATTGGTCAAGTCTTAGCCAATTTTGACCACCAGGGAAATCCCCTACACTTTTCAGTGGTTGGGGAAAAGAAGTATCTTTGTGCCGAGGGAAAACGACCTGAAAGTCACATTTTGGCCTCCTTGAACAGAGCGTTCCTTTGTCTTACACACTACACTGCTGTTAGTGTGTGTGGCCTGGGGCTGCTTTTTCGTCCCCACGGCAGAGGTCAACACTTGCCAGAGACTGCGTGGCTCACAGACTCGAAACAATCAGTGGTCTGGGTTGGAGGGGTGCGCCGGGGCCAGTGGGGGCAGGCAGGGAGAGTACAGGATGGCTTCTGAGCCGCAGCCCGGGCTGTGGCCGCAGCGTGGCCCTGAGCCCAAGCTCCTGGAAACAGCAAGCCAGCAGACAGCCGGTGGCTGTGGACGGGTCAGGCTAGAAACCCCTGGGGACCGGGTCTGGGGTGCCCCAAGGCTCCGGCTCAGGGCAGGGGATTCAGAGCTGGAGATGGGGGTAGCACCTGCCTCCCCTTCAAGATATAAATTAGGCGATAATTGGGACTAACCACTCAAGCCCTGTGAAGCTGGACACCCAGCATCCTCCTTGCCCATGGGGTCGGGGGCCGAGCCCTGCCTGTTAGGAGACTCTGGGGCACTCCTGAGCGTCAAGGACGGAGGTCGGGCTTCTGCCTGCGCCCCTCCCTGCTGGAGGTGGGGCAGCCTGGCCACGCCCCCGGGGCCCCCAGCCCCATCCAGCTCTCCATCCTGGAAAAGTGCCAGCAGGGGCATGGGGCACGGCCGCCTAACGCTGGTCCTCAGCAAAGGGATCGTGTGGCCATGGGTCCCGGGACACACCTCAGAGCCCTGGGCCCACCTGCACACGCGCACAAAGGGGTGCCCCCGACAAGAGCAAGAAACAGGAAGGAAAACAGGCCCGCCCTGCGTGCAGTGGGGTCTGAGCACCTGACAGGTGCCTGTGGGGCTGAGACGCAGAAGGAAAAGCTGGCGGGTACGGCTGGGAGAGGGGGGTGGTAGGAGATGGCCTACGCACGCTCTCAGGAGAACCTGCCCGTGCGGCTCTCACAGGGCCTCTGAGGGTTCCCCGAGACCCGAGGCCGCCTCCCCCAGGGCCTTACCTGCTCCGGACATCCTTGGCACGGATGGGCGCCAGGAGGCTGAAGGTGGACCTGGACGAGTGAAGGGAGCAGTCGTCGTAGGCCAGGGGGCTCGGGGGCCGGCCGGGGCCCAGGCTGCTGTGCGCCCGGAACAGCCTTGCCTGCAGCCGGAGCTTGTAGTCGGTGTGATCCGGGTCCACCTTGTTCGCTGTCCGCAGGCCTTCGGAGGCCACACTGCGGGCCATGGCGGGCAGCGGGCGCGGGGAAAGCAGGCTGGCCAGCCGAGGGGTGCTCCCGGCTGAGGCCCCTTCCCGGTGCAGCAGGTCCAGGGACGTGCTGATCATCCCGGAAAGACAGTTTCCCCATGAGGAGGGCCCCCCGCTGCCTGGGGCCCTGCGAGCTGTGGGGATCTCCTGCAGGGAGGTGCTCAGGCAGGGTGGGGAGCCATTGCGGGCAGGGGTCCCGGGGGCCTCGTCCTGCAGGGAGCCCCCCGAGGGGCTGGCCCCATTCCGCACAGTCAGGTCCTCGCGGCTGGTTCGAAAACGCCTCTTCCTCCAGCCCTTCTCATCCAGGGACAGCGCCCGCTCCAGCCTGGGCCTCGGGGGCGGCGGCTTCGGGGTGAAGGGTCTCGCTTGGGCCTGTGGGTCCTTGTTGCTGACTTGCTCTGGGGTATCCGGGGGGAGCTCTGAGCTCCTCTCGGGTCCCCGACGGTCGCCAGCAGCGGGGGACCCCAGGCAGGGGACAGGCTCTTCAACACTGTTCAGAAGCAGTCCCTTGAGCATGCTGCCTTCAGGACGCAGATACCCCTGGACAGTGGGCTGCTGGGAGGCGGTCTCTGACTGCTCTAAGCTCGCCAACTTGGATGGCATAGTCCGGGGGGCCAGTCCTCAGGGCCGGGGGCAGCCTGGCTGACCCAGGAAATGGCTCCTCTGGGGGCTGCTGCTGACACCCAGGGTCAGGGCCGCGTGTTCAGCCATGGCTGGGGGGGGCGCAGAGCGGAGGCATAGCAGCAGCTCCCCCTCGGGCCTGGGGTGGTCTAGCTCGCACAGGACCAGCTGCTGCATGGCTGGGAGCCCCGAAGGTCCGGAGTCCCCAGAAAGTACCTAAGGGAACACCCTGCGATCAGCCTTTATCACCAGGGCGGTGATGCCACTCAATGATCCTGAAGGACAGCATGGGGCAGGGTGATGGAGCGGACAGGTCATTAAAGGCCCAGCAAGAACAAGCATTTAGACGTCCTGGCCCGCTGGCTCCACCCAGGAGACAGGTGAAAAGTCCAGCATCTTAGGATGGAGGGAAGTACCCCTCTTGCGGGGCAGGGGTGGGCGGGCAGGGGCGCTGCTTCTCACTTGGGGAGCCAGGGACCCAACTAGCCAAAATTTCCGCCCCAAAGGCGTAGGTGCAGCCTCGGAGGGGGAGCCGGCTCGAGCCCATTCCCGCCCCACCCCCCCACCCCCGCCCCGGCCGCGCTCCCCGGGGGTCAGACAGCCCTAACTCGCTCACCTGCACGCCCACCACCATCGCTTGGCCCGCAGATCCCGCCCCGAGAGCAGGCGACCCTGAGCAGGTCTGCGCCCCGGCCGCGAAGGCCCCTGACTCAGGACTGGAGTCTGGCCCGGCCGGTTGCGCGCTCCCCAGGTTAACAACCGCCCGGAGCCGCGGGGCTGGGGACGGAGTAGGGGGGACGAGACCCGCGCCCGGGGATCCTGGCGCGCCACGGACCCCCGCGCCCCGCTCCGTGACGGGGAATCCCACAGCCCGATCCCGCCCCAGCGACCTGTGCGCCCGGACTCCAACCCCGGGGTCGCCCCGCCCCGTCCGCGAGCCCAGCTCGGGGGTCGTCCCGCCCAAGGCCTCCGCGCTCCAGCCCAGGGGTCACTCGAGGCCTAGGTCGTGCTGGCCCCGTATCCCCGTCTCGGACTTTCTCCAGGACAGACGCCCCCGCCCGGGGTCATCGTGCCCCGCGACCCCACCTCTCGACGCCGCCAACTCCCCAGCTCCGCGGGCTTCAGCGGCCTCTCCCCGGCAACCGGCGGGCAGGGTGGCCTGGATCCCGGGGCCCGCAGCGGCCACTGGCGGCCGGAGGACCCAAGCGCGTGGAGCGAGAGCCGAGGGCGGAGGGCGCCCTCGGGTGGGCGCCGGGAGTGCCGGCGGCTTCCTTCCCCGGAGCGCAGCTCGCGCCCCGCCCCTCGGGCCCGCCCCCAGCCCCGCCCCTCGTCTCCGTATTTGACCAATGAGGACCCTCGGGGCCCGGAGCCTAGAAAGCAGAGCGCTACCCTGGTTCCTCTTCACTGCCCTCAGGATGGGTTTTCCCGTTCGGCGCGCCCACCGCCCGTCGGCGAGGAGCCCCCTTCTCCTGGGAGGGCCCTAGCGGGCGGGTCTGGTGCAGGGACAGAAAGCAGTGGCCCAGGGAGCCCTAGAAGCCAATCAAACCCAGGGCCCCAAAGGCGTCAACAAACAAAGGGAGACAGGATGAAAGGGCTTGAGAGCGCAAAATATTTTATTTAACAATTTGCATTTAGGAAAAATAGCAGCTCCCCCCTCAGAGGAAGCTTCTTGAATCAAAACTCGCCGGCGGTCGACAAAGACAACAGGTAGGGCCACGGGGGGGGGAGGTCTCAGCCCGGGGGTCGCGCTAGCACTGACCCTGGACACGAGACCGCCCGCCAGTGAGGTGTCACATCTGTGACGCGTCCTGGAAAACCGTTCTGCGGGTCCTTCCGAGACGACCCAGTGGACCCGAGGGCCCTGTGCTGACCCCACCCCACCCCACTCAAGCCCGACACCTGGATTAAAACCCAACAAACCACGTTCCCCAGCGTTCTACAGAAATTATTTCCTAATGATTTTTATAAATATTTAAATCTTTTCTTTAGTCCCTTTAGACAGAAGAATGTGAACAGTTTTGAGAACAGTCGACGAAGCCTTAAAGCTGGGTCCGCCAGGAGGTCATCGTCCTGTGCAGGTTCACAGGCTGAGTCAGCAGGTGAACCACTGACAAGTCTGGGGCCAGAAAGGTCGGACTCTGGAGCGTCAGACAAGAGACAGCTGCAAGCCACTGTCTTCAGGATGCTACCAGCTCCCTAAGCGACGCAGCGGTGAGAGGAGGCCATCAGCTGACAGCGCTGCAAGGGCTGGCCACGGGAAGCAGGGCCTGGTGGGTCCACGGAAAAACCCAAACCAAACCCAGAGTCCCAGCTGTGACACTGGGCCCGTCGCTCAGAACAGCTCCGTCCCAGCTGACCCCTCTGACTGCTGGAAGCCTCCTGGTCCTGGTGAGGCCACAGGAGACCACGCAGAGCTGGGCACGTCTTGGCTCCAGGAGACAGAACACAGGTCAGAAGCAAGGGCTGCTCTCAAAACCTAATGGAACTGCTGCTAAAGGAAGCCCAGTTTCCTCTGAGACGAAGCACCCTTCCAGGCTCAGCAACGTGGGGCGGGGGCTGACCTGACCGCCTCTGGGAGCAGGCACGCAGGCGAGCTCCTCTCTGAGTCAAAGGTGCACCGTCTCCTCCTGGCGTCTGAAAGGACCTCTGGGCTCTATTTGGCAACGATTCCCCGCAAGGTTTTGAGGCCTTAGTTACCGAGAAGCACAATCCTCCTGTAGCCAAGATGCCTTCAGCTTCACTCAGTTTCACCCCCTCAAGTGACTGCAGATGCCGGATCCTTAAGTCACCCCTTTGGGTCTAAGAGTCACTCTTCACCCAGCATCTCGAAGGTGCGGATTAGTGTTGAACACTCCGCAAGTCATTTCGGAGTTGCTGCATTCACACCCGTTGGGACAGACTGGAGTCGCAGGCCGTTGGCCTGACCTCGGGGCGGAACAGCCATCTCCCGTCCTGGTGCTATTCCAGGACGCGGCCCTTCTAGCTTAACGCTGGGTACTTCCTCTGGCCGATCCTCCCCGTCCTTGAGCTTCCTGAGGCGGCAGGGGCCTGAAACAACAGGGACAGGACTGGGGTCCGCACGCTGGCCCAGGGGGGCCGTGGAACAAGCAGAACAGACGATGGGTCTCGATAGACAGGTGTGTGCTGTCGTCTTGTGTGCAGCCCAGGCCCGACTAAGGCAGGGGGGCGGGGGGAGGCTGCGCCCACAGCCGGGTGTCTGAGGAGCCCCAGCGGACGGGGGTGGGGGTGAGGGCAGGGAGCACCTGGGGAGGCTGCATGGTGCACGGGCGTTTACTCTGGGTCCCAGGAAAACCCTAAGCGAAGTCAGAGTCAAGCTTTGTGAAGGCACCAGCAAGGTGAAGATCCAGCAGAGAAGCCGCCCCTCAGCCGTGGAGTGGAGACGCAGCTGGCGGCTGGGAGCAGGGAGAGCGCAGTCGCGGGGGCCCACCCGAGGGAGCCGGAGGCTGGGGGGTCTGCCCGTCAAGGTCAGGGAAAGTTTCGAATTCCTAAAGCCAAGACCTCCCCGCAGACCCCCTCCTCTATTGCGTCCCAAGACTGCCCCACCTCCCGTCCACTCTCTCCAGGCCAGAGCCTGGGAGGGAGACAAATGAAAGGACGCATTTCCGGCCTGAAGGTCACCAGCCACCAGGTAAAGAGGGGCCAAGGTCAGCACGGGAGGGAGTCAGCCCCACCCCAGGGCAGCATCAGCAGGAAACTGATGGGGCACCCAGCCCCCTCCCCCGGGCCCCCCACCCCCAGGGCAGCGCAGAGCCGGGAGACACACTTACTTGTGCAAACTGAGCAGGGTTGTAGAAGGGCACCCCGGCCCCAGGAGGGGCCCCCGCGGGGGTGAGAGCACCAGGAGCCTGGGGAGCACACAGAGGCCATCTCACCCTCTGACCGAGCACAGCGGCTCGGCTTGTTTGCAAGTACAGACACTGTTTCTGAGTAGGCTTTACCACACTTTTGAGGGCGCTACAGAAGCAGGTCAAAGGCACTTATTGCAGAACTACGTTTAATTATTTAACGGGGCTCAGAAAACCAGTAAAACCAGGGCAAGCACGCGCAGCGGTGGGGGAGGGGCGCAGGCACTAGGGATCGCTCCAGGTCTCAGGCGTCCAGCTACAAAATCCAGGGCTCTACTTCACAAACGAACAAGTCCCAGGAAGTCCTTCTGCTGAGCCAAGGGAAAGCTCAGTCCCACAACGCTCGGAGAGTTGGCGTGCTCTTTTATTTCCCATCGAGCCTGACCACGGGACAGCGGCCACCGCCTCACCCTGCCTGGCCTAAAACACTTTCTCCTGCTTGATGAGAAAACAGAACCTGTGACTTTGAAATGCGAGTGTCCTGATTCCAGCTGGCGTATGATGTGCGTGCGTGCGTGCACGCACACACACACACCCCGTGAAACTACGCCTGTGACTAGTCCTTTGAAAAACTCAGTTCAGAAAGAGCACAACCACAGCACTTGTCCCTTCGCTATGGGCATCCTGGAGTCAGTCTGCCCGTGGATGTACCTGGATATTCGACGCCACCCTCCGAGAACCCTGAAAGAAAGGAGCCCCGCGCCCTCAGGCGTGTGACGGCTGAGTGGCGACAGGTGGCGTCAGGGGCCAGGGGCAGAGTGACTGAGCGGCACAGTGATCTCAGGGGAAGGACAAGCCCCGGGCACACGGCCAGCCACAGGTACCTGGTTAAAATGCTGGCTCACTTCCCGTGATAACGAGCTCAGTGAACTACAGCGCGAAAGCTACAAAACAGCAAGAACACAGACACAGACAAACACCAAAGTCAGCGTGCGCGCCGCTGCTCCAGCTGGCAGCTCAGTCCCAACGAGCTGTGCTGCTGCTAGAGTCGATACAGCTCGACAGGGAGAAAGCCTGAAACTCCTGCTTCACGGACGGCTTTTACAGGAAATGCCCCATGCGAGAGGGAGGGTCGCCCGGCCCCGGGCCTTGGACGGCCTGACCTCACACTGCCTGAGGGACGGAGGGGACCCCTGCGGACGAGCGCTCGCAGCCCTCACTCTGGCCCAAGCTCCCAAATGACTCTGCAGACACAAGTGTGCCTTTTTTAGGAAACACAACACTACTCTGGTTCCTTAGTTTCTCAACTGCCCTTTGGCCACCCGGTAACATCGTCTTAGAGAAGCCACTTGGACACCGTGGGCCTCCGAGGCCCAGATTCTCCGCAGACATGCCCCCAGTGCTGCTTACCTCTCCTCCCTGGGGACCATCAAGTCCAGACGCTGGGAGTTCAGGTCCAGGGAGCAACGCCACTGCAGGCCCGAACACCTGCCGGGACAGGGGGGAGGCTGCTACCAGCAAAGGGGTGAGCCGGGGCTCCCACGCGAGGCAGGACCATCCGGGATAGCGGCATGGCCTCCTGGGGGCGCCTTCTGAGGAGCCCTGCAGGTTCTGCACAGACCTGTTACTCCAACCCGTGTCGCACCCTTACTTCCCGGGCACCTGCACCCATGGCGGCCCCGCGACAGGTGCCATGACCCCATCCACCGGGCAGCACCCTGAGGCTAAAAGGAGCTGAGTGACCCTGTCCCCTACCCCCCACCCACTTTTAGCCTTGCCACACCGCTGTGGGATCTCAGTTCCCCAACCAGGGACTGAACCCTCACCGCTCAGGGGAAGTACAGGGTCCTAACCACTGGAGCACCAGTCCCCCCGAAACTTTAAATAGCTAAGGAATGGAGAACCAGGGCTGAAAGTAAGCTCCATCCAACCTCAGATATCAAACTCTAAATGACTGTATTTCACACACATAAAGCAACCCTCTATACGATTAAAATGTCAGCAGGACAGTTCCCAGAGAACATGCACGTGGCCGCCTCTCAGGGAACCTGGAGGCTGACTTCCACTGCCCCCCACGCCCTGCTGTGCGCATGGCTCACCTTGGGATCCGAGGCGGGCTCCGACCTGGCCGGCCCCTCCCTGCTGGCTGCCTCGGGGGACGGCACCTCCTCTGCATCTGTGTGGAGATGGGGGAGGCCCTCACTGTCCACACGGCCCTGGGGCCTGGGGGACTCAGCCCCAGAGGACACGTGCCGCCTGCACCCCCCGCGCAAACATGCCTGCAGACAGCATGGCGGGCCTTGCGCTCTGCATCCACAGCACTCTCCTTGAAAGAGAACCAAGGCCAGGGGACCAGAGGGAGAGCCGAGGTCAGCAGGCCGGGGGCGAACAGCCCTGCTACCCGGGCTGCGTACCTGCGTTTGGGCCCAACAGGTGAGCCGGAATTGGAAGCGGGGCCAGGGGTGCAAAGAGGTCAGTGGGAGCCAGGGTCGGCTCGCTCCGCTGGGGGCCCCCCGGGTTCAGAACGTCCACGTAGCGTGCCCTGGTTCCAGCTGTGACACGGAGAGGAAACAAGGTCATCCCCACGCCATGGCCCCCAGCTCCATTCTCCACATGTCCAGGGAGCATGGGGACCCCACTTCCAGCCCCAGGGAGGCTGGGCCTGATCGGGAGCCTCTCCTGGGGCCTTCTGCTCAGGTGAGGGTCCCACTTCATGCCACGACGCTGCCAGGCTGCCTTTCCGACTGATCGGATCCACCCTGCCCAGGACCACTCACTGCTCCGGAGGACGGCACCCCAACCCCAGACTCATCTTCAGAGAACCAGTCCTCCTCTCGCGGGAGACAAACCCCGCCTGACACACATGTGGTCCTTGCCAGGCTCTGGAGTGTCTATAGGACAAATGGACGACCCAGACGACCTCTAACTTTTGGCTGGGCTTTGTTACCTGCTTTTCTAGAATAGATGTTCACAGTGGGTCTGGGGGGCCCTCCGGGAACAGGGTGGGCAGCTTGTGGAGCCTTGGGAAGGGCAGTTGGAGGCGGGGGCGGAGCCTTCTTCTGTGGAAGGAAAGCCCACTTGGAGATCTGCCACCCCACAGCTCCTGCCCCAGGGAGGGCCTCTCCGCCCGGGGTCCCAGCTCACCTCCTCCTCCGGTTCATTGACGTCCACCCACCGGTTCTTCTTTTCATCCCAGACGATCTGCCAGGGTTGTGAAAAGTAAACAAGAAAACTCAGTAGCACGAGGTGAGCAGACTCAGGCCCCGAGCGCAAGAGGCGTCGGTCCAGGTTCGCCGAGGGCTGAGATGCTCCGTGCAGACAGCTGGACGCCCTGCTGCTGCAGAAGCCCCGGCTCCCCAGGCCCACCTGGCAGGACTCACCGATTTGTTCTTGTCGTCTGGCAAGTAAGCTTCCGTCCTTTTCTTCACAGGCAGCCAGCGAGAGAACCAGGATTCGCTGCTCTGAACAGAGAAACCGCCAGAACAAGCCTAAGGTCATGGCGCTGAGAGAAATGAGCCCAGCACAGCAGGGCGGACCCGCGTGAGCCCCGGAGTGAGGGCCTGCAGGCGCCAGGGCCACAGAGGAAGGGAGCAGACGCCCGGCTGGAGGCAGGAGCGGGCCTGACCCCAGCGGAGTCAGGGCTTCAGTGAAGATGACAGCGCCCTGGGGATGGTGGTGGCCGCACGACAGAACCGCACACTTGGAGGCAGCGGGGGCGGCTAGTGTGACGTGCATTTACCACAATTATAAAAATCGGAGCAGTAATCTGCCTCCTGGAGCTTCTTACACCCAAATGCCAACAACGGGCAGCCTCAGACCATCTCCCCCAGCAGTGGTGACGGCTGGCAAGTCCTTGCAGGCTCCTCAGAACAGGCCCTTGCGCCCCAGACTGGGAGAGGTCAGATGTCAGGGAGATGGGCCTCATCCTGCACACATTGCCCATCACGTCCGCCGCAAAGCAGAGCAGCAGCTCCACAGCCCCACCCCCTCAAACCTGCGGCTGACTCCGGGCCGGGGGGGGGGGGTCCAGTCACCTGCACGGCTCGCCCACATTTTGAATTAAACTTGTCTTTACTTGCGATAGCAGCCATGGGGGCTTCCCTGGTGGCACAGTGGATAGGAATCTGCCTGCCAACGCGGGGGACATGGGTTCCATCTCTCATCCAAGAAGATCCCCTGTGCTGTGGAGCAGCTAAACCCGGGAGCCCCGACTACGGAGCCTGCGCCCTAGAGCCCAAGGGCCCAGCTACTGAAGCCGAGCACCCTGAAGCCCATGCTCCGCAACCAGAGAAGCCACCGCAGGGAGAAGCCTATCCAGCAAAGAGCAGCCTCCACCTGCTGCATCTAGAGAAAGCCTGTGTGCAGCGACCCAAACCCACAGCAACCGGAAATAAACAGTCCAGAAGAGAGACACCAGCCATTCCAGCAGAGTCTGCTGAGCACTAGACTGAGAACCGTGTTCTCCACAAGCCACCACCAAAGGGTAAGAGGCCGCCCAAGGCCGGAGAAAGCGCTCACAACACGCACCTGACAGAACCTGCATCCACGTGAGAAGGACCACCGCCAACGTGAAGACCCCATAACGGATGGGAGGAGACCTGAGCAGCTCCCCACAGACAAGGACGGGGTGGGGAGACGAGCACTCGGAAGGGCGCCATGTCATCACTTGTCAGAGTGTCACTGACCCCAGCACGAGGGCCACCACCACGAGGGCAGAGAATGCAGCCCCAGGGAAGTGGGGCCGGGCTCTTGCCTGCTTGGTGCCGGAAGGCCCACCTGGTAAACCAGCGAGGAGGACTGTCCAGCAGCACACTCTAAAGCTGGACACACAGCTGTCCCATGATGCTGGCATATACCCTCAAGAAAGAAGAGCATTCACCACCACAAGACACAGACAAGACTCGCGTGGCTGTACCCCTTATAAACGCGACTAACGTCCGCTCCTGGGGGAAAGGACGACGGAAGCGTGGCGCGCCCACGACGACACGCTGCACAGCGAGGGCCACTCCTGCATGTGAGCCCCAACCTGAGCGGCAGGCGCAGGCCAGTGCTGGCACCAGCCTCCGAGCGGCTGCAGGGGCCCTGGGCCCGCGGGCCTCGGGGCGGGCAGCATCCCCCACTCTGAGCTGGTGGTTCACACGTGGACACAGACGTACACCACACACACTTCACTGCACAGACACTGCCCTTCCAGAACACGCTGGGCTCCATCTTCACACACACGCGGTCTCCTCGCCTCGGCACCCGTCCCCTGCCCGGCTGGGGCTGTGAGTCACCTTCTTCGGCTCCTTGCTCTCCTTCTTGGTGGCCTGGACAGGTCTCTGCACCTCGGGCGCGGGCGTCAGCGGTGCAGGTGGCTGCAGGGCCTGCGGCGGCGCCTCGGAACCCGGCGAGGTCCTGAAGGAGCCCTGGGGGACACACAGGGGCACTGAGGACGGGGCGGTGTGAGAGGCAGACTGGTTTAGAAAGATGCTCACCCGCAGGCTGAGACAACTGTTTCAATACAGTTACACTGTCACTTTTATTTTCTCAGGGACAGAATATTTTAAAGGTAAAACACACAAGGAGAGTTTCCCAGGACACCAGAAAGAACTGGCTATCTCTAAGAAGCTTCCAGAACACGGCTATAGAAGCGTTGATCCACCCACTCTCCCACCCTTGCTGCTGGGATCACAGCACACAGACAGGGTGCTGTTTAGGTCAGACGCGTCTGATACAATGACTCTTAACTTCAAGGAAAGCACCACACGTTTTACAGACCCTAAAAGAGATGCAGAGATCAGAGAAGTCTCCATTTCAGAGAGCTTAAAACTGACAAGACGGTTTCATCATAGATGCCTATTTCTCCTCCTTAAAAACCTTCCTTTATACCATTACTTTTCTCCGTATTAACCTTTACAATAGTTCTTCATATTTTAAGGATTCAAAGTTTCTCTTTATGAAGTTAATTCAAAAAACGACCTCATAAATTTAAGTGCTATTGATCTACTTACAACTTAAGAAAGAAGAGTTGACGTACTTATTCACCGGGGTTTACAGAAAACAAACAGCATAAAAACAAAAACAAAGCGGGCAAGTACCGTATTAGCAAAGTTCCCACCAAACTCCTCCTCTCCCGGCTCCGAAAGCGAGCTTCTGCCGGGCGTCTCCTGCGGCACTGCCCCTGCCAAGGGAAGCGCGGCTCCAGTGAGCTTGGCGCCGGCGCCCAGGGCAGGTGAGCTCCACGGCCACGCCCGCCGCTGGCGACACACAGTTCCCCCACATGCCCGGCCTCCCGACGTGGCCTTCAGAAACCCAGACTGCGCTGTTCTAAACGTGTAAAAATGAAGCTTCCCCTTTAGAGCAAGGTTGTCCAGGTGGACAGACGGCCAGAGATAGCCCTGTAGGAGGAGGGTCAGCGCGTCCCCTGGGTCACAGGGCTGCTTCCCCCACCCCGGGACACCCACTCCCACCTCCTCCCGGTCGGGATGACTTAGGTTCCTCCCACAGGCACCTCCTTGAAGAGCAAACCCACTCCACTCTGCCCTCAGGACAGCCTCTCTGCAGACCCACCTGCGTCCGCGCTCCTGGCCTCCGGGAGCAGGCAGTCTGTCTCCTGGAGAGGTGGCACCCCAGGTCCAGGATACAGGGCCACAGGGTCAGGCCCAGAGGGCTCTTGAAAGCCAGGTACAGCCCCTGGGGGGCCGTGCACAGGCTCTAGCTCAACAGGAGCCGGCAGCGGCACAGGGAACATGGGCACCTGCGTGGGGATGGCCGCTGGGCCAGCGGGGAGCGCCGAAGGAGCTGCAGGAGACGGTGCAGAAGGGATGGTCTGAGGCCACGTGCTCGCCCCAGGGACTCCACAGGCACGCCTCGTTTACTGGGGGACGGGAGCCCTCCATCTGAGCATGAAGGCTGAGGCTGCCGGGCGTCATGGGGCCTCACTCTGCACGGCGCAGGTTTAAGGCTACAAGAAGCCCCGAGAGCCCAGCGGGTGGCCATCAGGCCCCGCGCAGGCCCCTGCCTTCAAGGCCCTCCCACCCCGCCCAGCCTTCACAGCCCCGGGACGGGAGCGGCTCAGCGAGGGAGGCGGCACCAGGAGGCAGCCACGGGCGCACCTGAGGGCAGCTGCCGCACGTCCTGGCTGAAGAGCTTGGTGCTGGGCGCCGGCGGGGCCGGCAGCGGGTCGTCGGCGCCCAGGCCCGCTGGCTGGGTGGGTCCCGGGCCATCAGGGGGCCCCACCTCAGGGCTCGGTGAGCTGGGGCAGCGCTGGGGGCAGGCTCCGTCCTGCCTCCAGGCCACAGCGCCCTCCTGAGGGAGAAGGGCCTCAGGAGTCTCCCCACCGGACGCCGCCCCCCGCCCCCCGACAGAGGTGCCCCGGGCACTAGCCCCGCCCCCCGCCCCTCCACCCCTCCACCCCCGACAGAGGTGCCCCGAGCACTAGCGCCGCCCCCCGCCCCTCCACCCCTCCACCCCCGACAGAGGTGCCCTGAGCACTGGCGCGGACCCCCGCCCCTCCACCCCCGACAGAGGTGCCCTGAGCACCGGAACCCTCGGCGTGCGCACAGGGCCCCTTCACACCCAGCGCACCTCAACCCGTCTCTCCACGAGCTGCAGCTGGACCAGCCAGGCGGGCTCTGCAGACGCCTCCTCCTCCGGCTTCTCCTTTAGCTGAGGGTCAAAGAGGCGCAACTGGGAGGCGACCTGGAAACATGGAGATATAGGCTCTGTTCCCACAGAAGACGCCCGCCAAACCCGCTGGGGCCTGGACACAAGCCAGACTGCACACGCAGCTTTCCTCCACCAGGGGGACCCGAGTGGCACTTGCTGGACCATCCATGACTGGGTAAGTGTGAGGAGAGGACCTGGGACCGTCCTGGACTGTGCACGCGTGAGGAGAGGACCGGGGATGTCAGCACCCCCTATACTGGCCGTAGAGGCCACAACCCTGGACAGATCCTGGGGGCCTGAGCCCACCTCCACTGGACTCTACTCGCCGAGGTGCCCCCACCCTAGGCGCACTCACGCTGTCTCTGGGGGGCAGTGGGGGGAGCGGACAGCAAGTCTGGCCTCGTGGTAACGGCTGGAGCCGTGAGGCAGAGATGAGGGCTCGGGAGCCCGTTTGTGTGGCTCCTGTGACTCTGAGAGCTTCCCTGGCAAAACTCCTGTCACAAGAGCGCGGGTTCAGTGCCACCTCCAGGCAGAGGAACACGCGGACGCCGGGTGCCGGCAGGGCGCCGTGTGCTGTCTCACGGAGCAGGAAGCTGGGGCTGTGGGGCCACAGCCAGGACTCAGCCCAGAGAGGCCCCCGGTGCCAAGTGCGAGGCTGGGGTGCCCGGGTACGTGGGCCTCCTGCAAGCGGGCCCTTCTCACGCCAAAGCTCCCAAGGGCCCTGTGCTGAGGTGCTCCCCCACAAGAGTGTGCAGGACTCGTCTGGGTCGGGAGATCTGAGCGCTGTGTGACTGTGGCCCCCGAGGGCCCCCGGGCTGGGGGGGCGTCACCTGCACCAGCTGGCGGAGCAGCACCGGCGAGTGTCTGTGGGGCTGCGCCAGGACACTCTTGGCGATCGCCTCGCAGTAGTGGAAGGCCTGCGCGGCCAGCCCCATCTCGGCCAAGCGGCAGCAGTAGATGAACTTGAACACCTGAGACAGACAGACAGACGAGCTCAGCGGTGCTTGAGCTGCCCGGGGCCGCCCCTGCCCTGGCCCTTCCATCCTTTCTCTGCGCTCTCCACGCCCCCCGCCCCACCTGCTCACAGCAGAGCCAGGTCCCTTCCCCCAGTAAGTTTAGATCAGAGTACACAACTAAGCTTCTGAGAAACTCACAGCCCGGAACACAGCCGTCAGCGTTCCCAGCCACGGAGTGAGCACGGGGCACCGCCACGCCTGTGCCGTGACAACGGCCTCTGGGGAGCCCACCACTGCGCTCACCCTGCTCAGCTGGCACCCACATGCCACGCCGTTTCACACACGCACGCACAGTCCCGTCAGGTACCACCCTCCCCGAAACACTGTCCACAGCTGATAGGAAAGAACTTGCAACCAAACAGTGGAAGTTCTCAATACTTAAGAATACTGAGAACCAAACCACAGTCAGAACTCTGAATGTGACAGGCTTCCGTTCCCGAGAGTTACTGGTTAAGACCTCCTCGAGATCTCCAAACCCGTTTCACGCTTTTTGTTTCTCTGAATAAAACCCGTAATAGCTACAGCCTTGTGAACACTGACCAGGCCCACCCCCAGGAGCGCGCTGGAGTCCGGGCCCACCTGGAAGCTGGGAGGGGAGCAGGCCTGCGCCCCCAGGGACTGCGCGTACTCATAGGCTTCTGTCCTCTGGATCGCTTCGTTGGTCGCGAACTTTGAAAATGGCAAACTGTGGACAGGCATCGTGTCACGCCAGAGCGGGCCCCCTGGAAGCCGAAGGGCCAGCACACAAGGCACCACGCGTGCAGCTCCCTCTGCTGCGGGAGGCCTTGTCCCTCCTAAGGGACGCTGGCGCCACTACGCTGACATGTCCCTTACCTGTGGTTTGACCCAATTAAGACGAGCTTTGTGGTCTTTTTGGTGTACACCCCAAATCCGACCTGGGCCATGAGGTAGCAGAAGTGCGCGGCGTCGAGGAGCCCTTTGGAGGCTGAGGGGAGAGAAAGCAGGCGGGCTCGGGCTCCGGGACAGCACCCCGCTCCCAGGGACACATAGACGCCCCAGACGGAGAGACAGTCTCGGGCTGGAGCACCAAGGCCAGGGGCCCTCCGCGACCTACCCAGGGTGTCGCCCATCGCGGCCACGGCTCGAGACTCCACGTCCACGTTGCTGCTCAGGTTGGACAAGATCATGGCCAGGTGTGGCCGCCAGTCTCCCCACTTCTCATCCCCACAGCACTGAAACCAGAAGCAAGCAGAGAACCCTCAGCCACAGGACACCCAGCTCTGCAGGGCTCGAGCACGTGGGTTTGAGGAGGAAGCAGGCACGGGACGGCAGCGTGGGAGCGGGCTCTGCGCAGAGGCCGAGCTGAGGCGCCATCAGGACCCACTGACCGTGGACGCGGCCGGCATCCGCCCTGACATCAGCTGGTAGACGGTCTGCAGGGGGTCGTTTATCGGAAGGCTGTTGGCGAACCTGAGCAGACGTAAAAAGAGGAAGCTCAGCCAGTTCAGCAAACAAGACACAGAACAAGCCTGGTCTCACCTCCGCCCATCTGGTGACTGGCCTGATGCTTGACCTGGGCCAAACGTACACACCAGAGTTTTTGAAAGGCTGCAGTAGAGAGAGACTACAGAATTCATTGAGATTTTATAGAATTAAACTCTGCAGTCGACAGAAACAGTTAAATCCCTCAGCCACACCACCCAAGGAGGAGGGCCCAGGCAACCTGCAGCCAGATGTGGCAGACGGGCCTCCCCAGCTTCCTCCGCCAGGAGCTCGGGCCTGTAGGCTCCCCAGACAGCAGGAGGCCGGGCCGTGGCCTACGGGCACGCCCACAGCTGCGCCGCGGCAGGACTCCTCACCTAGTCATGACTCTGGCGTGTGTCCGGCTGTCCATCTTACTGGCGAGTAACAAGGCGTGACCCCATAAGCCGCTCTTCATTGCAGACTCTAAGGCGTCCTGCAAAGCATAGAGAGTGTGTCTCAACCCTGAGAAGGACAGGGGCCCTGGCGCATGCGCCGTGGGGAGCGAGCAGAGGGTGCAACTGCAGGTGAAAAACCAAGCGGACGGGAGGCCGCGAGACCCGTGCCCCGCTCAGAGGCGCAGAGAAGCTGGGCTCCACGCCTCCCCCTGGTCGGAGCCCCTGCAGGAGGCTGTGGAGGCGCCCTGCTTTGGCAGCATCGGCCCAGGGCACACATGCTGTTGGGACCAGGCCAGTGGGGCAGCAGCACTGCCGTCCCCTCTGCTGTGACCGAGGCCTCGAGGCTGCTGACTCCCCAGGCCCAGAATGACCCCTGGCCCTGGGCATCTGCCCGGCACCAGCAGGCCCCCTTCTGCAAATAACCTGGGCCTCAATTCAGAAAACTTCTGACCAAGAGGCAAAAAGGTTTCAATAGAGACAAACAGTAATTACATGAACAGGTTGGGGGATTTCCATCAGCTGTAAGCTGCCTATGTCAAGATCATTTCCTTACTGTACTAAGCGTTCCACTGGGACCCCGGTCTGCACTGCCCGGTGCCTGCACGGAGCCAGCGCAAGGTGTGTCCCCAAGGCGCCGCTCCACTCCAGCGCGGGGCCCGCCCGCTCACGGCAGCGATGGTGCGGTCCCCCCAACTGCACCAGGACACGCGGATGTTGTCCTGTGCACGTGTTCACCCCGAGCCACACCACACTCAGCAGGGGCACAGCCCAGGCTCAAGCCTGCTCATCTGCCGAGTGACTCAACATGGAACCAGCAGCTCTGACCACAAGCAGCGCTCAGGATAAGCCACCGTTCGCACCTTCAGAGACGACACGCCAGCGGGGGTCACTCACCTTCTTGCGGCCGTAGAGCAGCAGCTCCCGGAACCGCTCCGTGTCCTTCTCGAGGGTGCTGGCGGCCTGACTGTCCGTGAGGAACGAGAGCTGGGCCTCGCCGGACTCCTCCTCCTCCACCTGCTCCATGGCCTCGTTGGTGAAATCGATCAGGTTGGCCTCATTCGGCGACTTCCCAGGAAGCCAAACGGTTTGGTGGTCTCGTAACAAGAGCTCTGCAATGTCTGTGCCCACCACGGTCTGCGAGGGCCAGGAGGGAGAGCAGGCTCAACCACAGACAGACCCTCTGAGGGGACAAGACCATCCCAGCCTTGGTTAGGGAGGGGCCGTCAGACCAACTCGGGCGCAGAGCTGCTCCCCCCTCGCTGGGAGCAACACGGCACACGGCACATGCTGGGCAGGCCAACAATGGGGAGGCCAAACCTCCCTTTACCCCAAGCCACGCGCCCTGCTGGACTCCTGCTTCCTGGGGGACGCCCTGGACGGGAACGCCTGGCCCAGAAATCCTGCCTGACCTTCCTGGTGGCCAAGGACCCCTGGACTAGAGCCGACGAGAAGGGATGCTCTAGGAGGGAGACACGTACCCCGTTCTGCCTGCACAGCAGGACGATAAAGCTCCAGAGGAGACTCGCAGACTCTTTGTCTATTAAATTTTCATTCTGCAAACACTTTGTAGCCTTGTTCTGTGCAAAATTAATAACATCCACTTTATGGGTGTCATCTCTGCAAAAAGAACACACACTCAGTGAACAGCAGCCGCTGCGCCTGCCAGGCTGTGCTCAGCACGGCCAGCGGACGGGCGCCGAGAACGCTTCTGTGGGCACGTACTTGCCGAGAGGTCCTGGGAAGGCCCGCATCTCCTCCTGCTCCGGTGTGTGCTGCAGCAAGGTCTAGGCAGGGACAGGAGAGGGATGGGGAGAGCGGTTCATGCGGGGGGCGCAGCACCGCCCGGCCCAGCCCATGTCTGCTGGCCACATTGGCAGACAGAGCTACGGACACCGTCCTGGGGACGGGCTGTCCCCCCATGGGGGCGGCACCTCTGTCACTGAGCGTGGGCAAGCCAGCTCTGCGACAGTGACTTCCAAACTTTACTTAAGCAGTGAGACCCCTTCCTCCTGCCCAGACTCTGACGCAGGGCCTGGATACACACGATGGAAGAGGCCTGCCAGGCTGGAGTGCCCCACACTAGCCCCCGAGGTCGTTAAGCACCTCTGCCCACTCTCCAGATCACTGGTAAAATGAGCTTTTATAGAGCCTTCCCTTCAAAATCAGAAAATCAAACAACAACAAAAAATGAACACAGGATAATACCAAGTCTAACACGAAAGTGAAAAAATGAAGCCGCTCAGTCGTGTCCGACTCTTTGCGACCCCGTGGACTGTAGCCACCAGGTTCCTCCGTCCATGGGATTCTCCAGGCAAGAATACTGGAGTGGGGTGCCATTTCCTTCTCCAGGGGATCTTCCCGACACAGGGAACGAACCACAAAACCCCCCAAAATTCTTACTAACAAAATATTGACTTCTGGGAGGAAACATAGACGACAGAACAGAACCAGAATACCATCTCCTAATATCGCCTTTTCAGGCAGCGACACGAAAGGTGAAGATGACAGGCTGCAAAGCAGGTTTTCGGGGTGGGGGGCGCTGAATGATGACACGGAACCACTCCCCACGGAATTACCTCCATGCTGTGAATTTCAACCAGTGCAGGCTGTCCTTCTGAAGGCAGGTTTGGAATCACTTTGATGAGCTGGCCCCCAGGACCAAACCTGGCACAGACGTGAGGCACCGAGAACTTCTCGGGAGAAGAGGGTCTCGACGGAGCTACACGGGGATCAAGTGAGAGAGCCGCCAGCTTGCCACTGCTTAAAGCTTCCCAACTAGGTCAACAGCTCGGACTTCTAAGGCACTCAGACAGCCGGAATCACAGACTATCCAGATCAGCTGACTTTCAACTATTAAACATCCCATTTAAAAGGAGAACTTACGTGTGGGTCACACAAATCATTAAAAACGAGCAGTTTCTCCTCTAAAATGAAAAGGTTCCTTTAAAAGCCATCAGGACGCACTGTGTTGTTAAAACAGAAGCCTGCTCAGGTGGCCCCCGCGTGCTCCTCACAGCTGCGACCTTAGAGCGGCATCGGTGCAGCGAGGCAACGACACCGAGAGTGGGACACCACAGGCAAGCAGGGAGGGAGGCCTCCAAGCACAGAACATGCAAGAAAGGCCACCAGTTACCTCTTATACTGTTTGTTCTCAAACTTCACATACTTGTCCAGTTTCCCAGGAAACAGCACGTGATCAAGTATCTCAAAGGAGCACTGAGGTGCAGCGCGTGCCATAAGGAAATGGTCAGGAGCTTTTCAAGGAGAACTAGGCTTCCTCTAAGAGCCACGCACCCGTGCGGCCAGCCTTGGTGGGGGGATGGGGGTGGTGCTGTCCCTCCACGTGGGGAGCTAACTGGGCAGGAAGCCTGAAGGCAGCGCTGCGCTGAAGTGGATGTAACGGACAGGCCAGCAGCTCCCAGGCCTGTGGACCAAACTGCAGCCCCAGGGATGCAAGCGGCACAGCGTGGCAAGAGTCGCCCCTCAGGACGGGCACGCTGGGCATAGCGCCCTCGCGTGGCGAGAGCCACCCCTCAGGGCACACTGGGCACAGCACCCTTGCATGGCAGGGAAGCCCAGGCCTGACCATCACCAGTTCCTCCCTGAGTCGTAACTCAGCCCCTCTCTCACTGCGGGCACAAACGCTGATCCCAGGAGCTCCTGGGCCGCTCTGCGCCGTGTGCACCCAGGGCCTCGCCACACACACCTTGCTCCACGGAGGGCCAGCTGGCCTCGGTGGGGTAGCCGTACTCTGGAAAGCCTGGCGCGCCGTGGAAGTCGCTCCCGTAGGGGCCGTAGGCGTAATCGCCATGGAAGGAGCCCGGCGGCGGGGGCACCTCGTAGGACCCGGAGGGCACGTTGTGACTCCGGTACACCTGACTCTTTGGGAGCACAAAGCAGACAGGTGAAGCCCCTTCGCTGCCCACGTGACCCCAGGTGGCCCTGGAGCCCGCCCCTGCCTACCTGTTGGGAGTGGGCGCTGAAGCTGCTGCGGCGGCTCTGCAGGCTGGGCGCACTGCGCAGGCTCCGTGCCGAATGCTCACTGTGCTCGCTGCGCCGGTCTGCCTCCTCCCCGTAAGGGTCCCGGGGTGGCTCGGGCTCATCGTCAAAGCTCCCGGTAAAGCGGGGGTCATACCTGTAGCGGTCGTCGTATTTCTCGGGCCTGGAGGAGATGGCAGGCAGAGGCAAGGCTATGTTGCACACGGCTGAGGCGCCCAGGGTCTTGACCCCAGGAATGACACTCGCCAGAGCCCACACTGTAGCGGGGTCACTGCACCCAAGGCCAAGTTCAGGCCCTGCCTGAGACCAAGAGACACAGGCTGGGGGTCCATTCCAAGGCAGTCACACCTCTCACGGACCCGCGAAGAGGCTGAACTGACTCCCGGCGCTGTTCTAAGGTCAGTTCCCCTCCAAAAGCCCGAAGAAAGAACCTCCAGTTCACCCTCCTCTGACAGTGACAGGTGCCTGGGAGCCAGACGCGACCGCAGCTCTCGAGCGGATAGCAGGACCCGAGAGCAAAGGCCCGGCTGACTTGCGGCCCACCCTGCGTGCTGGAGTCTGTTCTGCCCACCCTGTGCGCTGGAGTCTGTCCTGCCCACCCTGCGCGCTGGAGTCTGTCCTGCCCACCCTGCGCGCTGGAGTCTGTCCTGCCCACCCTGCGCGCTGGAGTCTGTCCTGCCCACTGGAGTCTGTCCTGCCCACCCTGCGCGCTGGAGTCTGTCCTGCCCACCCTGCGCGCTGGAGTCTGTCCTGCCCACCCTGCGCGCTGGAGTCTGTCCTGCCCACCCTGCGCGCTGGAGTCTGTCCTGCCCACCCTGCGCGCTGGAGTCTGTTCTGCCCACCTGTCGCCACAGGCATAGCCCTCCTTCCTGCACGAGTCGTACTCCGCGTCGTGCCAGTACCTCCGGTCATAGGAACGGGGGTCCCTGAACCGGGAGCTGTAGTAGAGCCGATCCCAGCGACCTGGGTCTACAAGGAGATCCCCAGGTCAGTACAACGTGAAAGAGACATTCCTCTGGCTGCCACTGGAGAAACCAGGCCATCCCAGGACTGAAGGATGCTCCTAGCCTCCAAGAGGAACCAAACTCTCCACCCGAAAAGCAGCACGACCCTGGGGATCATGAACTTGAGGCACGAGAGGATCCGGCGTGTCTTCCTCAAAGCCCACTGGCTAAACTCAACACATGATTAAAAAAGGTCATTCATCTCTTTTCTCTAATGTGGTCCAAAGAGCTTTAAGAAATACTCTCAAGGGATGAACAAGGTCCTATTGCATAGTACGTGGAACTATACCCGACCTCCTGAAGCAAACCATAATGGAAAATACTTAAAAAGAACCAATACATGTGTATAACTGAGCCGCTTTGGGTACAGCAGGCATTAGGCACAACACTGAATCAACTATATCTCAATTAAAAATCTAAAAATACTCTCAAACTGAAAGATTATCTTCCCAAAGTCAGCATCATAAACAATCCAGACATACCATTTGGGGCAAGCACGTGCAGAATTATGCGTAAAGCAGTGCAAATACAGAATGGAGGTGGAGCCCCAGAAGATGGGAAGTAGGCGGCAGTGCTGGGCTGACGGCTGCAGGTCAGGACCCTGCTTCTGGCCATGGCTAGGCAGGGGGCCCAGGAGGGTTGCTCAGGGGATGCTCGCCAAGACGCACACCCCGCCTGACACACCCCGCCTGACGGCGGCGGCGCCTGAAGGGGAGGGGCACAGGCCGCCTGCGTCTGCTCTGTCCGACCCGAGGGCTCCTGTCAAACGCAGCCCCTGGGCACATCACATGTGACTGGTGCAGGGAGCAGCCGGCCCCTCATTTTATTTCAGTCAATTTTAACAGCCATGTAAGGACAAGCCACATACTCTAGTACCATCAAGAATTATACTTTGCTAAAAAGGCAAAGAAATCTATCAACGTGATAAAAATACACCACTATGACTTGAGTGATAGTTATCAATGAACAGTAGCAATATAATTATTTCTAGATGCAAATTACTTTCGGCTACTTTGGCGATTAGATAAAATCACGCGACTGATAAAAAGGAAAAGTTTCCTGAGAAAGTCCACCATGCCGCCACCTGTGCCTGGCTGCACCAAGGTCTGAACGCGCGTCTGCTGCGGTAAGCCCGTGACAGCTTCTGAACGCACCTCTGTAATCGTACTGGCTGGAATAGCAACCTGCGTAGTAATCACTCTGACTGCTCCATCCGCTTTTGGAATTATAGTAACCTTCAGGATACGCTTGCCTGAAAAACACACACACGCAGGACTGTTAAAAAACAAGAGGCGCTGCTTCTTAACGTATGACTAGATTCCAGCCCACACCCAGAGCCACAGGCACTCATCACGGCACCTTGGCTGTGGGAAAACTCCCGTCAGGAGACCCGAGCCAGTGACGACAGTGAGATTACAGGACTCCCTACCACAGAGCAAACTAACATCTATCTGTTGGAGCAGCTCGGGAAGTGCCGTTCAGCAAAAGAGAGCTGACGCTTTCCCATGCGCTCAGGAGTCCATCCCGTGGACACCAACGCTGAAGCAGGCTCTCCCGGTTCTGGGATCATGCTCAGCAGAAGTGAAAAGCACTGAGCTGCGGAAACCAAGCTAGCGCTGTTGTGACACCCTCCCCCGACTGTGACTGTGTGCCCTCCAAAGGGGAGGAGGCCCGCACCCGTTCCAGCTCACTGCCTAGCGCTGCTGCCGCTTACTGCAGGACGAGCGGGCCCGGGCCCGCCGGGTCAGGAAGATCCTTGGAAGGACTCAATAGCACTTCTGATTTTTAAACTGTGACTGCAAACCCCTGGAAATGGCTCACTCCAGGGTGCAGCTGCCCTTGAAGAATGTCCCCCTCCCCCCACCGCAGGAACAGCACCCACTGACTGGGGGCCCTGGGGCAGCACTCGGGCGCCGCCGGCCCCAACACGGGGGTCCAGAGATGCGCCCTGAGTGGGACGGGGTGGGGCACAGCCACCGTGCTGCTCGCCCAGCCGCGTCGCCCAGCAGCAAGGACTCCACATGGACACCCAGGGCACTCTCTTCCCTCCAGCAGCTCCCCCAGGTCATGGATGCTCAACACGTGCACGCAGGCCTGCATGCGTGTCTGCACACATGCACACACGGGGAGGAGGGCGCGGTGAGGATGCAGAGGGGACCTGGACACCACAGGCCGGGCCTGCCTCTGCTCAGTCACTGCAACAGCCCACACGGGCCCCTCGCACTAACCCGAAGGCTGGAGAGGAGACAGGAAGGGCGAGGCGTGCCCTGCCCCGTCCTCCCTCGCCTCTCAGGGCTTCCAGGAAACACCTGCCTGCTGTGCTCCCAGATCAGAGCGCCCACTGTGACGCCAGCCTCGCCTCCCAGGGGACAGATGGGCACAGTCTCCCACTGAGCGCCCAGAGCTCAGGGGTCTGAAGCTGAGCGCGTCCCTCCCCAAGGACATGGTTCCACCCGGACCAGCCCAGCTCGCTCTCCAGATGAGCGACCAAGGCCTTGACGCAGCAGGAGCAGCTGTAAGTCTGTAAGGTAGTAGGGGACACGGCCTTCCCCCACGCCACTCTCTCCCCATCGCAAGCCGAAGGAGCCTCACAGTCTTGCAGAAACCCGGCCCTGCAAGACGAGGTGTCAGGGTGCAGGAGGCACCACGGCAGGCAGCAAGGCTGGACCCTAACCCACGGACGCCTCTGAGGGTGCCACGGTGCAGGAGGCACCACAGCAGGTGGCACCACGTCAGGTGGCGAGGCTGGACCCTAACCCACGGACGCCTCTGAGGGTGCCAGGGTGCGGGAGGCACCACGGCAGGTGGCAAGGCTGGAGGCCAACCCACGGACGCCTCTGAGGGTGCCAGGGTACGGGAGGCACTGCGGCAGGCAGCAAGGCTGGACCCTAACCCACGGATGCCTCTGAGGGTGCCAGGGTACGGGAGGCACTGCGGCAGGCAGCAAGGCTGGACCCTAACCCACGGATACCTCTGAGGGTGCCAGGGTGCGGGAGGCACCACGGCAGGTGGCAAGGCTGGACCCTAACCCACGGACGCCTCTGAGGGTGCCAGGGTGCGGGAGGCACCACGGCAGGTGGCAAGGCTGGACCCTAACCCATGGACGCCTCTGAGGGTGCCAGAGTGCGGGAGGCACCATGGCAGGTGGCGAGGCTGGACCCTAACCCACGGACGCCTCTGAGGGTGCCAGGGTGAGGGAGGCACCATGGCAGGTAGCGAGGCTGGACCCTAACCCACGGACGCCCCTGAGTGGGAGGACCGTGACCTGCTTAAATTTTTATTCAGCTGAAGGTGCCACGCCAAGGATCTTTCAAAATGCCTCATCTATAATTGCAAAACCGAGACGCACTCAGTCAGGTAGAGAAGCGAGAGAGAGCTCGCTGGGGGCCTCCCGACCCAGGAGGCAGTGCCAGGCAGACAGCCCAGGCTTGCGGCTGCTGTCGCCAACAGACCACTCCAAGTCGCAGCCTGAGCGTGCCTGGCCTGGGCGCCTGGAACCAGTGTGGGGAAGAACCTCCACAGGTTAAAAGCTGCCATGTGACCACAAGCAAGAGGACCACTGCCCAGGCCGGGAGGAGCCCTGCTCGAGGGTGGCCCCACCCAGGGTCTGGCTTGACCAAGCCCAGCTGCCGACATGCCTGTGGCCGTGCATCCTACGATCTGTCCGCACCCACGCACCTCAAACCCACACTCAACAGGCTTGTATGATTCTCCAAAAACGTGCTCTCTTCCAAATCACTAAGCTACCACCACAGCCGGCAACACAAACGTGAATCACCTGGCGGCCGGGCGGTCGGAGCAGTGACTGGCCCGGGAGCTGGGCCGCTCGGGCTCGGGGTAGCGGCAGGGATCCATGTAGGCAGCGCTGTCACAGGGCCTGTACCTGGGGTCGTAGAGGCCATAGATGTCCTGTTGGAAGAAGGACACGGTCATTAGATGCCAAGAGCCACCTGCACAAGCACCTCGCACGGCCCTCACGGCCCCGGTGAGGCTCTGCAGACAGCCTGGCCTGGCTCAGGAGACGGCTGTACGGCAGCGGGCCATGCCCAGGTGAGCCTCAAGGGCTCTCTTCTGCTTCCTGAGGTCTCACCTGAGTAGGTGTTGAGAGCCCACAACCTGGGGTCCCATCTCGGGCACCAATTCAAGCAAGCAAAAGAATCTGGGTCCCCTGGGATTGGGTCCCGCGGGCACAGACAACCCCAAAAAGAGGACCACGCTCTAGCCTCAGGAGGCTTTCAGCCCCTTCCAGACGCAGCAGCCCTGTGGCCCTACGGCCACGCTGGAGCCTGACGCAGAGACGGGTGACCCGGGCACGAGTCAGACCTGTCCTTCCTGTCTCAGGGCCTGATTCTCTGTCAAGAGCTGCTAGAGAATGAGACAGCACGCAGCGTGGACTTACCCTTGACCCCCGCTGGGGCCTGGCCGCCGCCCCCCTCCCCACACACACACAGCAGTGCCAGGAGCTGGCTGGGACTCGGGCCCCTCCACACTCTGCCGGCCCACCCGGGGCTCCTGCAGAGGGTGGTCCTTCCATGGAAATAAGTCTCTGGGGCTCCTCCTGGCTCTCAGATTCCCAGGTCTCGGGGTTAGGCGTGTAACTCATTCCCATGCATACAGAGATTCTTGAAGGCCCTCAGGCTGCCCCACCCCCAGGCAGCCCCCAGCCCACCACAGCTCTGCTCCCTCAGCTGCTTCTGACTGGGGGGCCTCCAGTGTGGGGTCCACACCCACGTCAGGCAAGGGGCTCCAAACTCCCGGTCCACAATCCTGCCTCTGCAGACTGTGGCAATGCTGGGCCAGGACATGAGATGGTAACAAGCAGACCATCAAAGGTGTGTCCATGTGGATCCCGCTACAGCAGGATTAAACGGAAACTTAACAGCACTCGTGGGCCTGGCTCACCGTGAAGAGAGGTGAGAAAGGATCCCCTGCGCAGCACAGCGGCCCCCTCTGCCACGGCCAGGTCCTGAAGTGTGCACAGCGCCACTGCTCTCAACTGTTCCACCCGCGCTACATCCCAAACCGAATTTCTTACCCTAAACAATTTTACCCTAAAGGAGGGCTTTAAAAGACTAAAGTTTTCCTGTTGCTTCTCATGTAAGTTTTTGATGTTAAAACCAGAAAGAAACTTCAAGAAGCTATTCCAGTTTCCCAAAATGTGCCACCCAGAACTCAGGTTCTGTGGCAAGCCAGTGGGCGGGACAGGAAGTGAGGGCCCTTTCTCACGTAAGCTGGAGCATGCTGTGCTACACCAAAATGAAGCAGCGCTTCTCCCCAACTAAAACACGCCCGTGTGCAGCGCGGCCCTCCAGGAGAAGGGCTGTGGTCCGCTGAAGGAGCTGCGACGGGGAACACCCTTCTCAGGAAGCTCGTGAAGAGGCGTGTGCCAGCAGGGGGACCATGGGTCCCCTCAGGACTGACCGCAGAACCCTGCCCCGGGGCAGGACACGAGAAAGAGGTCTCTGGTCAGAGCGCTCAGCCGCGCAAGAGCGTGGCCCTACCTGGTAATAGTGGGTGGCTGGGCCAGGGTCCGGCGGGTATGCGGAGTACGGGTACGGGGGCTGGTAGCCGTCATACAGGGGCCTGTAGTAGAAGTATGACGCCAGGTCGGGAGGCGGGGGCTGCAGCCACTGCTGGTCGGGCCGTGGGGCCGCCTGGCCCGAGCTGGTGGACACAACAGAGGCGCTGGAGGACCGAGGCGGCCGGGGCAGCAGCTGCTGACCCGCGTCAGCAGGAGCTGGGCTTGCGGGCCGGGCCGGGTCTGCAGGCTGTGCCTGCACCGGGGGACTCCCCGGGTTTGACGGCTCTGGAAGCACTGCTCTGGGCCCTTGTGGAGCAGGCAGTGGCAGTGCCAGCTCCTGCTGGGCTCTCTCTGCACCAGGCTGGTCATGAGCCTCTTTCATCACCTGCTGATAGAAACGGTCCGAGGTGTTCGCCCCAGGCCCAGGCGGCCGACGACTGGCAGCGGGCTGCTGAACAGAGGCTGGGCCATCCACGTGGGCCAGGCTGTACACTCCTGCAGGATTTTCCAAAGTCCTACCAAACATGAAGTCCAGGGCTCCCGAAGCTCCGTCCCGCCTGCCACGGAGGCCTGGCTTGCTGTTGTCAGGCAGGGAGGTGCTACTTGCAGGCGGCACTAACACCAGGCCTGCACCCCCCGCAGGACTGGGCACCTCCTCAGGAGGCACACTCTCTGCGTTGTGGACCTTCTGACCTTCTGGAAGCAAGGCATTTGGATGAGAGTGCGGTTGAACCAGCAAATTAGCAGCTTGATTAGAAACCATGTCATAGGTACCAGAAACTTGTGGAAAAGGACTCTGAGCCAGATGGTTAGGCAGAGGCGAGCAGATGAGAGAGCTAGCTGGCATCCCAGACAAAGGTACATTCTCTCCAGGATCACCCCCGGCAGCCCGGCCGCTGACTATGGGCTTATCTCCCACCGAAGAGTCTCTCCAGGACGGAGCCTTCTCGTCAGGATTCGGTAAGGACTGAGAAACGCTGACAGGCTGAGCCAGCCGATAGCTTTGATCGGGCTGGGCGATCAAGATGGGCTGATTCTGCAAAGACTCAGCGGGTGGGGAGGACAACAGGCTGGCATAGCTGGGGCCAGCCTGCGGCGGGAGGGCCTCCTCTTCGCCAAGCTGCGGAGGGTTCTCCAGGTTCTCAGAAGCGCCAAGGCCACCCCCACTCTGCCCGCCAGAGCCCACCTGCCGCGCCGCCCCCGCGTCTGGGGGCTGGATCGCTTCAGGCGGCTGAGGTTTCACTGGCACGTGAAGCACGGGAGCCGCTGGGGCCAGAAGGACATTGCCCCCAAAATCTGGGAGCTCGTTCTGTGCCCACAGGGTCGTTGCGGGGCTCTCACACTTCACAGGCCCCTGCACCCTGGTCGAGGGCCTCTTCTCGGGTGTTGGCAGCACCGTTTCCAAGGGCGGCCCCGTGGCCTGCAGAAGCCCACGTCCGGCCTCCAGGGGGGTGGCGAGAGGTGGCACACAGCGCTGTGGCGGGAAGAGGGTCTCCATGTTGTCGGGGGGCTGCTCCAGGTTGCCAGGGGCGGCATCAGGCGTGGCAGCGGCGGCCCTGTGCTGCTGGCGGGCACTGGGCCCCCTCACCTCCCCCACCACATTGGCGCGATCTGCCTCAACGGGCTTTACTCCAACCAAGTGCGATTTCACGGGTTCAAAAGAACTGTTTGCACTCGTCTGAAACACCCCCGTAGGTTTTGGGGGGCTTGGGGTCGAGGGCTGGGACAGGCTGCCAAGGTAGTTCTGGCTGCTGGTCTCGTCTGTCTCGCCGCCGACAGGAGAAGAATCGATCTGCTTAAAAAACCTCCCTGGAGACTCATCCTCAGGTTTTCCCACTTCCTGTTGAATGAAGGTACCCGAGTCGCGGAGCCTGGCACCTGGAAGGCCCCGGTGGCTCTTGCCGCTGTAACCGGACGACACGCTGTCAGACCGTGCAGGGCGCGCTGTCATATCCAGGGCCTCGAGATTCAGGCCCCCGCCTCCCACAGGGCCCACCGCACCGAGCCTGGGGCCAGCTGGGCCAGGAAGGGGCCCGCACCTGAGCAGATCGCCTGGGGAGGAAGGATCCATGCTGAGGGGCTCGCTCGGCAGAACTTCCTGGTTCTGAACGAACTCCAGGTTCTCAACATTCTCGTACTGAGCCCCTGCACGGGCCGTGTCCGCCCACACATCCACGGTGGCCACCTTAGAGGCTGCTTTCTCGTGAGGGCTACCTGCAGACTGAGGGAAGTAAGGCTGTGGCTCCCCCCCCAGCTGCGTGGGCTCGCCGCTGGAGCCTCTGGGAAAGGCCTGGTGAGCGCCTCCTGCGCCCACATGTGCGGGAAGCTGGCCGAGGCAGAAACCGTCCACGTCGGCCTGCCCGGCAGAGCCCGCTGTTTCCAACGAGAGGTTCTCTTCATTCTCTGTCTCTCCTCCTTTGAAAAACATGGCGAGTGCACCCGAGCCCGCCTCCAGTGGGGTCCAGGCACCCCTGGCCCCCGGCGAGCAGTGCGAGTGGCTTTCCAGGCCGTTTCCCTGAGCGAGCGGGCTAACGGCAACCAGGCCCGACAGCTGCTCTCTGTTCACTCCAGGACTCGACCTGAGCTCCTGGTTTGCCCGAGCATTTCCAACTCTGGAATTCTGCCTGAACGCGCTCTCTGGATCAAAGCTATTTGCTGAGTGGTCTCCACTGGGCAGGCAGACGGCCTCGTTTCTTCCGTCACTGGCTGAGGGTCCTGGTAAGGATGCCGGGGGGCCGAGCTGCTCGTGGCCAGGATGCTGATGCAGGCTGGACAGAGGGGGAAAGTGGGTGACGCTGGAGGCGTGGGGCCCTGGGATCTGCGGGGGTCCCTCTGGGCCAGGCCAGTACTGCTGACCCGGGGGCCGTGGGCCTCCCTGCCCTGGCCCCCACTGCCCAGGCACTTGCTGGCAGGGCTGAGGGGGGAGCGGGAGTGCTGCTGGGGGTGCGGCACTGTCGGGGGGGCTCGGCCGGCTCAGGGGTCTGTCAGGCTGAGGCACGTGCCCCTGCGGAAGGCCCCCGCGAGAGCCACTGGACCCCACTGCTGGAATGTACTGTGGAGGGTACGGCGGGTTCGGGAGCTCAGGCTCTGGGCCGGGAGCCTTGGCACTCCTGTTCGTCTCGGGCCCATGTGAGGCCGAGGGCATCGGCGCCCCGGGAAATGGGCTGGCATCTGCCCTGGGCTGCACCGGAGGCCCTGGCAGAGGTTCGCAGGGCCCTTGGGAGCTGTCCCCAGTGTTTGTGTGAGGCACGGGCAGACCAGCACGCTGCAGGGATGATGGCGGGGGTGGGCCTTGCAAAATGGGCGGGCTGCTTTTAGACGAACCGCCCAGCGATGTACTCTGGAGAGCCTGTCGACTGAAAGCAAAAGGATCTGTCACTGGCTGCAGTGGGCAGGTTATCGGGGCCATCGGAGTGTGACTGCCGGCCTGTCTCCTATAAGGGCTGTTAGACCAGAACATGGTCTGAGGACTCCCCGACGGAGGCGGCCGGACCACGCCCGAAGGGACGGCCTGGGGCGGCGGCTGCATGACTGAGCTCTTGCACAATGAGATGCTGCTTGCAGAAAGAAGCAGGAGGGAGGCTTTCCTTAATTTGAACTGAAAAAGAAAAAGAGGAAAAAAAAGTTAGCATAAAATCCATTTATTCATAGTCCTGGCTACAATCAGGAAAATTGAGAAAGATGAAAAAAATGGGAAAACAGTTTTGCATCTTGTAAGTCCTGAGGGATACACCCACCCCTCGCCCACCCCTGAGAGGACTGCTATCCTGGGAGCAACAACACCGGCCTGGATGCCAAGGCTGGCCGTGCTGGGGCCAGCCAAGTGACTTCAGACAAGTCACTGCCCTTCTGTGAAATTCAGTTATGTCACCGAGCTACATACCCATGTGGAATGCCCACTGCCTCCACAATGCCCTCAGCAAGCTGGCAGGGACCAAGCAGAACCCAACACGGGGCACCAGGTACACAGTGCCTCCACATTTTCCGACAAATTATCACTAAGTCCGGAAAGAGCCGCCTCCTCTCTTAAGATCACATATCGTACTTTTCACACAGGTTAATTTTACATTTGGAAAGGAAAACCAAAGGTAAAAGCCTGCTTCTCCATTTTAACTGAAAAGCGTTATAAAGCACAGTCAGGTAAGCTGCAAAATAACAACTATCTGAGTTCTATGTGCCTAACACACCTTTTACCCCAGCCTGTAAAATGTCTCCTTTTCCACACGGTGACGGGTTGCACACCATCAGCAAAACAAGCTGCGTCTGATGACTGGCGCTGTAACAACTATGCCTGGAACGAAAATCCCAAGTAACCATAAATCAGTGCTAAAACTGAGCAACTAAGTTCATTCAAAACTTGTCAGTAATAAGCAGACGGCCCTCAAGCCCTTGGCGGAAAACAAAGGAGCAGAAATCCTCTTTACAGCGTCTTTTGTGGTTGTCTGTTTTTTAATAAAACATACTAAGTATAATCTTGAACAGTTAATCTGCACTTTTAAGACAAAAATCCAAGTACCGTCTCTTTACAAATTCCTCTTCTGTGTGTCAGCCCTCCTCCCCAGCGACACCCTCACAAATGGATTAAGAGGAGCCCATCACAGAGAAGAGCCGATACCAAAGGGAGAAGTGACAGAAGGGCTCTGCAGCGTCATCTGCATGAAGCACCACGTTTCCGTCCTTGGACAGAAGAAATTCTGGCAAAAGGAAAAGTGAACGAATGCACATTAAATCCAGTCAGTTACTAACGAAAGCTGTCCGCTGCAACTACTGCTCCGACAGGGCCTTCTCCCGGGCCAACAGGGAGTCCTTTCCAATAGACAAGCACTTTGACACTCACTTAGATTTCATGGAATTAAATATACGAAGAACTGCATCAGCGACTTCCTTTGGTTCTAAGCTGTCATTTAAAAACTAAGAACACTTACAGCTCAGCTTTACATGGACCCAGGGGAGAAGAGCAGAGCCTCTTCCTCTTACATGTGAAAGGGAGGCACCCAAGGCCTCTTCCAAAGACATGGCCTCCTCCTTGGAAGACTTCAACAGGAAACCCTCAATCACACTAAACAGCATATATTAAAAAATAAAATACAGAGCATAGGCCCACAGGATTAATTCCTTAAGTGTCACCATGAGAAAAGGACTGGCGCCAGCTGAATGGCCCAGCCGCACCGCTGCTCCGTGAGTGACCCGATTCCTTCATCTATAAAGCAAGAGAACTGAAATGATGGTTTCAAAGTTCCTTCTGGGTTTAGTCTTATGAAATTCTATTCACAGTGGATTATGGAGGCCCTAATCCCTACAGCTGTTTACGAGCGAAATCTTACCTGAATCTAAATTTCACAAAACATTTATACTCATTTATTTTCCTTGCAGAAACTTTCTTAGCATTATTTTCTCAATTCCTAAGGATCACTTCATAAGCAGACACTATCACTTCCCTCCAAAGTAGCTTCCCCTTCTCCCCCTGACCACTAAGAGCTTTTCAACAATAAACTGTTTCATTTGGAACAATGATCTGCCTTGAACATTATTCTTTTCATCTTTTTCTCTATTCATCAGCAGAAAAACAATGCAAGCACGTATTGTTTATCTCAACTATAGGGACTTTCATTCTGTCCAGTAAGTCATTCTGTAGCCTCAGGTCATCTAACTTTAAAAATGGCAGACTGCTTCAAAGAAACCAGCTGATCTTCCTAAAGATATATTACTCATAACTGTAGCTCTTCAATTAAGCTGCCTTGGATCTACCTGAAATAAGCACAACCTGTTTCAATATAAATTTCTGGCTACTGAACTGAGATAATGAAAGCACACATCTCTCCTGCTAGGGCAGCTGCCTCAAGCACGAGCATGAAAACCAACCGGAGCTCCAAGAAGTACTGGGGAGTCCAGGCTCTGCCCTTGAGGCGACTGCCACACAACATATCCATCAGACTATGGCATACCGGCACAAGGACAGCACAGACCCCCAACGCTGCTGAGTACAGAATCAAACACTGAGATGCTAGGGAAAAGGAAGGGGGTTTCTCAACACTGCCCAAAGCAACAAAGAGCCAAAAGGACACTCTGACGTTAAGTCAAGATGCTTACAGAGGCTGGAGGGAACCGTGTTAAAATTTACACGCTACCCTAAAGAAAACTTTTGAGACTTAAACTGCAGTAACTTGCTGTTAAGGCATTATGAGTCACAAAAAACAAGAAAGAAAGGACTTTTTGCCTCCTGCTGGATCTCTACAAGACAAGAGCACCCGGAACCCTAAGAAAGAGCATTGCAGTGGGGCGGGGGAGGTGGGAAGAAGGGCAGTGCAGACACCTGAACAAGTGTCACCCTAGGAACAACTGTTTGTGACTTAAGTTTGCTTCTTAACCATTTCCAGGGACGGGAAACACCTCTCTAGTTAACCTCTACATCGAACAAAATCTTAATAAGCAACCCAACCACCAAGCCACTTAAAACTTTACATAAAACAGCAAAACTGATTTTAGGTGGCTGTCTCACGTCCAAGACGAGCAACCCAACCACCAAGCCACTTAAAACTTTACATAAAACAGCAAAACTGATTTTAGGTGGCTGTCTCACGTCCAAGACGCTCTACAATAATACTTTCATCACAGAAAGGGCAGGTTGGTGGACACACTCCTCTGCCCCTTGATATAAAACACAGCGCCTGACCTCGGTTGCAACATCTTGGTGACCTCCCCACGAGATTACCAATAGACTCAACAAGGCTGTAGTTCCTCGGTTCAAATGTCAATGTACCTCAACGCCGGCACGGCTCAGCAGAAACCACACCGCGGACCCTTCGAAGCAAAGGGCACGCTAAACTGTGAAAGGAATTCCCGAGATGTTTCTACTCTCTAAAGAGTTGCAGGTCTGGCTTTTCCTCCAGCCTTTCCAACATAACCCCACACCGAGACCACAACGGCCAGGGCTCACACAACTGACCCGACAGCCTGTGCAGGTGTGGGGCCACGTCAGCACTCATGGTGGTCGCCTGGCCTGCTCGGCCCGCAGGCTCCCGCCCGAACCCCCCGGCGCCTCCGCCCCAGGTCCCCGGCGGCTCCCCGGAGACGCTCCCGTTCGCTTCGAGCTGGGCCCGGTCCAGTCGCCTCCCTCCGCCCCAACCCAGACCCTCACCGGCGCGCTGCAGGGAGGCCGAGGCCCCCGCCGGCTCCTGCCCGTTCGCTCCGCGACCCCCGGCTCCGGCTCCTCAAGAGCCGCGCGAAGAAGACGGCTCGGCGGTTGCGACAAGCGCCGACACAGCAGCAGCGGCAGCCATCTTGGCACATCCGGCTCCGGGGGCCGCGGCCTCCGCTCCGCCGACGTGTCCGACAGAGACGTCAGCGCGCGCCACGCCCCTCGCAGGGGCCCTCGGGACGCCCCGCCCCTGCCGCATCCAGTCCCGCCCCATTCCCCCTGTTCTCCACGGCCCACCCCTGGGCCCCGCCCCTTCCCCTGCCGCATCCAGTCCCGCCCCATTCTCATGGTCCCGCCCCTCATCCCCGCCCCCCGCTCTCCACCGCCCATCCCCGGGGCCCCGCCCCTCGCCCACCTGCCCGGTCCGGCGCGCGAGCACCGCTCTGGGACGTCGTACGGGTTATGCTGGCTCTTTCTTCCGGCCTCTTCTGGCCTGAGGATGTGAGAAGAGTCGGGAGCCTTCCAGCATACCCAAGGAAAGGCTCAGTCTTGAACGCCAGCAGGTACCCCAGCCGAGAGCGGCTACCGGGCTGCTCCGAGAACCGGAGGGGCGCCTTGGCGCAGGCGCGTTCCTCGCGTCCTGCCGTTGGACTTCCGAAGCCTGAGACGGGCGGAAGGCCACCGAGCATGCGCCGGCCGCCCCCGTGGGCTGCGCGTGCGCTGCTCGCGGCGGCTCGCGGGTTGCCTAGTTACCGCCCCGGGCTGCTGGGTCTTCCAGATCTGCCCCGCCACCTTGTCCCGGCTCACCGGTAGCTCTCTGGAAGCCCTCCCGCTGCGTACCGATGGAGCAGGAAGAGACACGGCCTGGCCCCCAGTCCACAGCCACCCTGGCTCCCGCTTCGGGAGGGTCGTCCTGTGCACCTGCGGTCCCCAGCCGCCGCACCCCGGCTCGGCCGTGGCCTTCCGCGGACACGTGCTCTGCTTGGTCGCTTCCTTACCCGCGCTCCCCCGGCGCTGGCCGCGCAGCCTCCGGACCCCCTTTTGTCCGCCCTAAACCCCATCAAGGCCCCTAACTCTCCTCCCAGTGAGCGGCGTTAGCCTAGTGATGCCCTGGGGACGGAAGCTAGGGTCTCTGTGTGGTTTCCCCGAACCGTTGTCGAGTGGATATTTGTGTTGAAAGACGGCGACCCCGAGGTACCGAGTGGCAGGCTGGGCCGCTGGGCCTCACTCTCTTGTGCCTCCTTGTGGTCGCTCCCCCTTCCCGGTGTCCACCCGGAGACACCATCCGATTGCACTCATAGAGGCTCTTAGGGAGGAGAGGATTCTGCCATTGGGAACCTCATTCTCCCAGTGAGAAAAGGCAGGTGAAGAAGCCGCCAGCCTGACCTAGGGCACTCACCTGCCACCGGCCTGGCACAGGGAAGAGCCGCAGCCTGTCCGGCTGGCCCCAAGGCCTTACGGAGGGCAGGAGTGCCACGTGGGGCTTGTCCACTTGTCCCCCACCCAGCCACTGAGCTCCCAGCAGCGCTGCCCGCTGTGCTTTGGCCTGACTGGGGTGGGAGGGCACCCTGGGCGCTGGTGGGACCCAGGAGCTTGGGAAGAAGGAAGGAGTGTGGTTCTATTTGTTGGCAAGGGAGCAGCCACGCTGTCAGCGCCCTGGGCGGGTGTGGGGAGACTTTCAGCCCATCTGACGTGGCCACTGTGCTAAGCTAACATTTGCCTTGCAGAAGTCAAGCTCCCAGCCTGTTCAAACACAGAGTTAGGGAACACGCAGTAGAACACAGCCCTGGGCCCCACCACTCCGTCCCCTTCTTCCTGGTGGTCACTGTGTTCCACAGTGACTGAAAGTGGAAGTGTAGTCACTCAGTCGTGTCTGACTCTGCGACCCCACGGACTGTAACCTACCAGGCTCCTTGGTTCACCGGATATTCCAGGAAAGAGTACTGGAGTGGGCTGCCATTTCCTTCTCCAGGGGATCTTCCCGAACCAGGGATCAAACCTGGGTCTCCCACATTGTAGGCGGATGCTTTACCATCTGAGCCACCAGTCTGCAGTCGCTAGTCCCAGCAAGCCACCCTGCAGGGAGATGTCGCTGTTCCCACCCACCCCCACCCTCGCCCCAAAGGGAGAGCAGTGACTCTCCTAGGGTCAGCGCTCCTCAAGTTGAGCTCAAGAGCTTGAGCCCAGACTTCCTGTTTGGTGACTCGAGGAGCCCTGTGGTCAGCCCCACTGAGCTCTAACCTGAAGACACCGGAAGCAGCAGAAAGCAACCTGCCCAGGGCAAATTGGAGACCTCAGGGTCCTGGGCAGGATGTGAAAGAGACATGGTGTCGACTTCTACGGAGTGACTCTAAGGAAAGTCGTGATCAGGGCTTAGGGCTTTTTCCCCTGCCTTCCTCTCTCCCTCTTAAGCCTCTGTGTGGAATCCCTCTGTGGTTCTATCTGTAGCCTGGTGTGCAGGAGAGGGTTCCTGGGCCCACTGCTGAGCCATCAAGCCTCTGGGCCATGGAGGCAGGGCTCTGAGTCACAGACCATCTGCTTTAAGACCCAAGCTACTGCCTAGGTGCGGTGTGCCGTTTGTCACCTTCCTTGACCTCGTCACCCTGGGTTTAGGCAGGGCGAGCACCTGGGCAGTCTGGGGGCTGGAAAAGGGTACTTCTGCCACATGTGAACCGGGGGGTGCACCACCGTGACGGCCAGTGCTGCTTGTGACTTGGCAGGCACCCCTCCTTGTGCCTGCATTGTCCACTCCTCTCTCCTTTCTCCCGGCTCCTCCCCTGCCTCATACTTGGAGGCTGGATACAAATGTTACCATCTCCAGAAGTGGGCTAGAATCAGCCACTCTCTCCTGGGGGCACAGTTGGGATCTGAGCTGTAGTCACTTACCCAGAGCACAGGGGACACAGGACTGCTGTGGACAGAGGCAGAGGCCAGGAGCTGGGCTGTCCTGCCACACTATGTGCCTCTGCCCCCAGCCTGCACCTTCCAGGGTGGCTGCTACAAACCAAGGTGGGCTCCAAGTACAGAGGCCGTGCCTCGGCGCCAAGAACGTGAACTGGCTCAGTGACAGCCTTACTTGTTGCAATGAAAATATGTTGGACATATTGGGTTAAATAAAATACGCTATTCGAGTTTATTTCATGTTTCCTTTTAATGTAGCTGCCAGGAAATTTAAAATCCCACCTATGGCTGGCATTGCATTTCCATTGGACAGTGCTGGTCTAGCTGTTGAGCACGTTGTCGGGGGGTCAGAGGCCCCCCTCAGTATCCCCTGATGACCAGCCTACCGGGCAGACCTCACCGGGGCCCTTGGGCAGCCGTCTCAGGTGGTCTGTGGCCAGGAGCCCGTGCCCCTCTCTCTATTCAGGGCATCAGGTGTGACCCGTGGGTGTGTGTAGGGCAGGTCAGTTGCTCTGCTCCAGCCCTGACCACCCCCTCAGTCCTGGATGCTGAGGCTGAGGGCGTGGGAGGCAGCCTGCCCGGCTCGGCCTAGGAGAAGGGGCGACCTCTGTGAGACGGGGCTGGCTGGGTGGTCCAGGCAGAAAGCGTGTCAGGGCCTCAGAGGTGGGAAGAGCTGCCGGGATGGCTTCCAGAGCGGGATGGGGCTGAGGCGGACTGAAAGATTGGAGAGGAAGGGGTGGCGGCCAGTTCCTTTGGGAGAAGGCGGGTCCAGAGGCGCGGAATGTCTGGGCCTCTCAGGTGTTGGGCTGCTGTGCGTGTAGGGGCAGCTGTCGGGGTTCGTGCATGTTGGTTACTGGTGTGTGGCCAGGCTGAAGGTGAGACGTGGGAGACGTCTCCGTGAGGCGTAGGGCCATTCCACACCCAGGCCAAGCCCTGACCCAGCCAGGTTTAGTAAATGTCAGCACATGAGTGTCACTGTAGCCTGAATGTAGCTCTGGCTCTCACCTCCAGCATCTGGAAACGCATCTGGCACCTCGCAGGTCTCGGAGAACTTCTTTCGTAAGAGCCAAGTGCTAAGCATATAGTGTTCAGTCGCTCAGTCCTGTCTGACGTTTTGAGACCCCACTGACTGTAGCCCATCAGGCTCCTCTGTCCATGGGATTTCCTGGCAAGAATCCTGGAGGGGATTGCCATTTCCTCCTCCAGGCGATCTTCCTGACCCAGGGATTGAACCCGAGTCTCCCACATCTGCATTGGAGGCGGATTCTTTCCTGCTGAACCACCGGGGAAGCAATAAGGGTGAAGCAGAGAACACAGATTGGAGGAGGAAATGGCAACCCACTCCAGTGTTCTTGCCTGAAGAATCCCAGGGACGGGGAAGCCTGGTGCGCTGCCGTCTAGGGGGTCGCACAGAGGTGGACACGACTGAAGCGACTTAGCAGTAGCAGCAGAGAACACAGGAAAATCTGCGCTGGGACCCCTCTGTCTCAGAGCTGAACACAGATGTTTGCTGGGCTCCCACCAAGCCCTGGGCACCCGGAGGAGCTGAGGCTGTAGCCATGGGGCAGACCAGCATGGCTTCTGCCCCTGGGGAGCTGGACACAGGGCAGCTGTGAGTGTGCTCAGGGTAGGTGGGGGCACCTGGAAAGGCCTGGATCCCACCTGCTGGGGGGTGGGAGGGGGTGGGAAAGGAGAAGCATTTGTGGCAGAAGTGAAGAGAAGCTTCTGGAGGGGCAATGGGCAGACCCAGAAGGCGGGCAATGGCATGGGAGCCAGTGGGTGTGCATTGCCTGGGGCTTTGCAGGCCCCGTGAGGGGATTCACGCTTGTTTTCTGAAAGCAAGGGAAGCCTTCAGGGACTTTCCAGCCAGGAGTGACATCATCTCTTTAACCTCCCCCGGGCTGCCTAGCAGACCAGTAGCCAGAGCCAGGAGCCCAGGGTCCCCTAGGGGCATGGCAAGGCTGTGGGGGCCAGGCTGGTGGGGAGAGTCGGACCTCAGATGACCTCCCAGGGCAGGACATGGCTCTCTGGCTGCCAGCTGCGTCTGCACCCCCTTGGCACAGCACATGATTCACACACATCAGCCAAGGGAACAGCTAGGACGGGAGGGCAAGACCCCAAGCACCAGCATCGTGGTGACCTCAGTCCCAGGTGTCGACCGGGAGGCCGGGGGCACGGGGGATCCAGACTGGAGCGGGCATAGGGCAGAGCCTGGAGGAACTCCTACACTCGCAAGTTGCCAAGTGCCAGGCTGGCTGTGGCCTTGACTCCTGGCAACATGAGCTTGGCACACCCCTCCCTGAGCACGGGCTTCTCTGTCTGAACGGTGATGAATGAGCGAGGGAGGCTCTTCAGGCCTCCAAAGGGAGGTGGCCCCTCGAGGAGTTGAGAGGACACCGCCTGGGGAGTCACACAGCTCTGGCCTGAGTGGGCGAACTCAGGGAAGTGATCTTCTTTGAACCTCAACTTCCTCATCTGTGAAATGGGACAACAGCACTGTCGCAGGCAATGGCCCTGAGCGCCAGGTGAGGGGCAGACATATACACAGTAAACAGCCAGGACTCACCGGGTCTCACCGGGCCCTCCGGAGGTGTTCCTGCCGGTCATCTGCTCTGGAAATGGGACCCTGGCGGAGCATTGCCAGCAGGGGGAGGCAAAGCGCCGCCTCTGAGTGGGCCAGCTGGGCCCCGCGAAGCCACCACCCTGCTGGATCTGGGCTCTGGGGGGCGGAATGGCCCAGGTTCATTCAGGATCGGGCTTCGGGGCAGCCAGAGGAAAGAGTTTGCGTTGGGCCCAGGCTGCAGCCGTCTCTGGAGGGTATTCATCGCTGGATGCCGCGAGGGTGGTGGGGTCTGCAGAGTCCAGTACCTGCTCCATCAGTTCTCCCGGGGTTGAGCTTAATGGACAGCAGAGAACGTGGCTTTTTCGAGCTCTGTGCTCAGTGATTGAATCCTCACAGCCATGCGGGCTGGATGTAGGTTCGGCACCCGCGGGCACCCACTAGGTCACTGGTCGCTTGGCAGGTCCTGAGCCCGGTGTGGCGGGAAGGACGTCGCCTGGGGCAGTGACGTCCTTTCCTTTCTTTCCTTTTGGTGGGGAATAGCTGACCTACTTAAAGTCACACACTCTTCCAAGGCTTGTTTTGTTGTTGTTTGTCTCTGGCACGGCTTGTGGGGCCTTTCCATACTGTTCATGGGGCTCTCAAGGCAAGAATACTGAAGCGGTTTGCCGTTCTTTTCTCCAGCGGACCACGTTTTGTCAAAACTCTCCACCACGACTCATCCATGTTGGGTGGCCCTACACAGCACGGCTCCTAGTTTCATTCAACTCTCCTGCTAGCAAAGTAATGCTGAAAATTCTCCGAGCGAGCCTTCAACAGTTCATGAGTCGAGAACTTCCAGATATTCAAGCTGGATTTAGAAGAGGCAGAGGAACTAGAGATCAAATTGCCAACATCTGTTTGATCATAGAAAAAGCAAGAGTGTTCCAGAAAAACATCTGCTTTATTGACTACACCAAAGCCTTTGACTGTGTGGATCACAGCAAACTGTGGAAACTTCTTAAAGAGATGGGAATACTAGACTACCTTACCTGCTCCTGAGAAATCTGTATGCAGGTCAAGAAGCGACAGTTAGGACCGGATATGGAATTGGATATGTTACATCTATGAATCAAGGTAAATTGGAAGTGGTCCAACAGGAGATTTCGAGAGTGAACATCGACATTCTAGGAATCAGCGAACTGAAATGGACTGGAATGGGTGAATTTAACTCAAATGACCATTATATCTGTGGGCAGGAATCCCTTAGAAGAAATGGAGTAGGCATCACAGTCAACAAAAGAGTTCGAAATTTAGTACTTGGGTACAATCTCAAAAATGACAGAATGATCTCTGTTCATTTCCAAGGCGTACCATTTAATATCACAGTTATCCAAGTCTATGCCCCAAACAGTAATCCTGAAGAAGCTGAAATTGAAAGATTCTATGAAGACCTACAAGACCTTCTAGAACTAACACCCAAAAAAGATGTCCTTTTCATTATATGGGACTGGAATGCAAAAGTAGAAAGTCAGGAAACACCCAGAGTAACAGGCAAATTTGGCCTTGGAGTACAGAATGAAGCAGGGCAAAGGCTAATAGAGTTTTGCCAAGAGAATGCACTGGTCACAGCAAACACCCTCTTCCAACAACACGAGAGAAGACTCTACACACGGACATCACCAGATGGTCAACACCGAAATCAGATTGATTGTATTCTTTGCAGCCGAAATGGAGACGCTCTATACAGTCAGCAAAAACAAGACTGGGAGCTGACTGTGGCTCAGATCAGGAACTCCTTATTGCCAAATTCAGACTTAAATTGAAGAAAGTAAGGAAAACCACCAGACCATTCAGGTATGACCTAAATAAAATCCCTGATGATTATACAGTGGAAATGACAAATAGATTTGAGGGATTAGATCTGATAGACAGAGTGCCTGAAGAACTATAGATGGAAGTTCATGACATTGTACAGGAGGCAGTGATCAAGACCATCCCCATAAAAAAGAAATGCAAAGAGGCAAAATGGTTGTCTCAGGAGGCCTTACAAATAGCTGAGAAAAGAAGGGAAGCAAAAGGCAAAGGAGAAAAGGAAAGATTTACCCGTCTGAATGCAGAGTTCCAAAGAATAGCAAGGAGAGATAAGAAAGTTTTCCTCAGCGATCAATGCAAAGAAATAGAGGAAAACAATAGCGTGGGAAAGACTAGTAATCTCTTCAAGAAAATTAGATATACCAAGGGAATATGCAAAGATGGGCTCAATAAAGGACAGAAATGGTGTGGACCTAACAGAAGCAGAGATATTAAGAAGAGGCGGCAAGAATACACAGAAGAACTGTACAAAAAAGATCTTCATGACCCAGATAATCACGATGGTGTGATCACTCACCTGCAGCCAGACATCCTAGAAATGCAAAGTCAAGTGGGCCTTAGGAAGTATCACTATGAACAAAGCTAGTAGAAGCGATGAAATTCCAGTTGAGCTATTTCAAATCCTAAAAGATGATGCTGTGAAAGTGCTGCACTCAATATGCCAGGAAATTTGGGAAACTCAGCAGTGGCCACAGGACTGGAAAAGGTCAGTTTTCATTCCAATCCCAAAGAAAGGCAATGCCAAAGAATGTTCAAACTACTGAACAATTGCACTCATCTCACCCGCTAGCAAAGTAATGCTCAAAATTCTCCAAGCCAGGCTTCAACAGTACGTGAACCATGAGCTTCCAGATGTTCAAGCTGGATTTAGAAAAAGCAGAGGAACCAGTGATCAAATTGCCAACATCCACTGGATCATGGAAAAAGCAAGAGAGTTCCAGAAAAACACCTACTTGATCAAATTGCCAACATCCACTGGCTCATGGAAAAAGCAAGAGAGTTCCAGAAAAACACCTACTTCTGCTTTATTGAGTACACCAAAGCCTTTGACTGTGTGGATCACAACAAACTGTGGAAAATTCTTAAAGAGATGGGAACGCCAGACCACCTGACCTGCCTCCTGAGAAATCTGTATAGAGGTCAAAGCAACAGTTAGAACTGGACATGGAACAACAGACTGGTTCCAAATCAGGAAAGAAGTACATCAAGGCTGTATATTGTCACCCTGCTTATTTAACTTATATGCAGAGTACATCATGAGAAACACTGGGCTGGAGGAAGCACAAGCTGGAATCAAGATTGCCGGGAGAAATATCAATAACCTCAGATATCCAGATGACACCACCCTTATGGCAGAAAGAGAAGAGGAACTAAAGAGCTTCTTGATGAAAGTGAAGGAGCGGAGTTAAAAAGCTGGCTTAAAACTTAACATTAAAAAAATAAAGATCATGGCATCTGGTCCCATCACTTCATGGCAAATAGATGGGGAAACAATGGAAACCGTGACAGACTTTATTTTCTTGGGCTCTAAAATCACTGCAGATGGTGACTGAAGCCATGAAATTAAAAGACACTTGCTCCTAGGAAGAAAAGCTATGACCAATCTAGACAGCATATTAAAAAGCAGAGACATTACTTTGCCAACAAATGTCCGTCCAGTCAAAGCTATGGTTTTTCCAGTAGTCATGTATGGATGTGAGTTGGACCATAAAGAAAGCTGAGTGCCAAAGAATTGATGCTTTTGAACTGTGATGTTGGAGAAGACTCTTGAGAGTCCCTTGGACTGCAACGAGATCCAACCAGTCCATCCTAAAGGAAATAAGTCAGGACTGATTCATTGGAAGGACTGATTCATTGTGTTCATTGGAAGGACTGATGTTGAAGCAGAAGCTCCAATACTTTGGTCACCTAATGCGAAGAACTGACTCCTTGAAAAAGACCCTGATGCTGGGAAAGATTGAAGACAGGAGGAGAAGGGGACAGCAGAGGATGAGATGGCTGGATGGCATCACCGACCCGATGGACATGAGTTGGAGTAAGCTCCGGGGCTGGTGATGGACAGGGAGGCCTGGTGTGCTGCGGTCCATGGGGTTGCAGAGAGTCTGAGTGACTGAACTGAACTGTGGGATCTTAGTTGAATCTATGCCCTCGGCAGTGAAAACTCGTAACCACTGGACCACCCGGGAGTTCCCAAGGCTCCTATTTTGAAAACGCAGAGATCAGAACCAGGGTGACACAAGCTCTGGTATGAGGCCGCCTGCCTCGCTCTGCGACGCTTCACACAGGTTGCGTGTTTGCTTAATCAAACTGAAGGTTTGTGGCAAACTTGCGTCAAACGTCTGTCAGAGTCATTTCCCAGCAGCATTTGCTCACTTCCTGTCTCTGTGTCACATTTTGGTAATTCGTACACTATTTCAAGCTTTTGATTATTATTATATTTGTTACAATGCCTGTGGACAGTGGTCTCTGATGTTATTGGTGGTGGTGGTGCTGCTTTAGTCGCTAAGTCTTGTCCGACTCTTGCGACCCCATGAACTGGAGCCCTTTCCCAGGCAGGAGTACTGGGGTGGGTTGCCATTTCCTTCTCCACTGAATTTATTACTATTGTACAACTCGCTGAAGGCTCAGAGGATGGTTAGCAATTTTTAGCAATAAAGTGGTTTTCATTACGATGTACACATTGGTTTTTTTTTTTTTCCAGAGATGATGCTATTGCACACACTTATAGGCTACAGTCTAACAGAAACATAACTTTTACATGCACTGGGAAACCGAAATACTCACGTGACTTCTGTTCACACTTCATTCACACTAATTTACTGTGACATTCATTTGATTGCAGCCAAGTGCATTGGAACCAAACGCATCGTATCTCTGAAGTGCACCTGCAGAGAGATTTGCAGTAAATACCGCGAATCTACACAGAAGTACGAATTCAACTATGGCTGTGCTTGATAAAACGTCACCTGCCCTGTGGCTCAAGGGCATGAGAAGACAGTAAAGAGTGCAGTCCCGAGGCCCTCACGCGTGATGTCTCTCGTGTTACCTAGAAACAACGCTTCTGCAGCTCAGAGCATCACTGCGTCCATCCTGGGTTTCTCAGTCCTAATTGGGATGGTGACGTGTTCACAGAAAGTGGCTGCTGCCTGGCCCGTGCGAGTGCACGGGTCCCCGGAGGCAGCGCCGAGAACGCAGCTGTAGGACTCGGCGCCGTTTCTGAGTCCTGACCTCATGCCACGAGCTTTGTGCCAGGGACCCGACAATAGCAGCCCCACCACCAGCCCAGGAGGCTGGGTCAGAGTCATTTCCACTTTACCCTGAGACACTGAGTCTCCAGGATGTCACGTCACCTCCCCGCAGTCCTCCGACTGTGACCGGGAAGGTGGAAACACAAGTGGCACAAATCGGGAAGCTCAGGAGCAGCCGGCGTGGCCCCTTCGATGATCCTTAAGATGGAGTCACGTGGAGCAGCGCCTCCCGGCCCGGGTGCAGCCCACGCTCCACTGGCTTCTGCGACGACTGTGAGTCGTTTGGGAGCCGGTGCACACGTGCTCCCTCCCAGAGACGAACGGTGCACACCGTCATTTCAGGGCCCAGGAGGTCCTGCAGGAAAGGATCCCCTGACCCAGGGCTATTTCCCAAACCCATCAAACACCCTCTGGGACACAGCGCTTCTGGATCTCTCCATTCGCCCTGGGGTCAGGCTGAACCACATCGTGTAGGTTCCCGATTGAAGTACTTTGACGGAATAATCCTTCGCTGTTATGCCTGGGATCCCCTCATGACAGCGAGCGTACGAAGCTCTCCACCCCCTGTCTGCTGACAGCTCTGCCCCTCCAACAGCGCTCCCGGGCACGGTTCCTGAATCTGGGCTGGCCCGCAAACGATTCGTCATCGGCCGTGATGGGATATGAAGCCGCCACAGAGTGGTCCTTCGCTCAGAGGCTAAGCACAGCCTCTGGAAGCGAGCATTTCTCAGTGAAAAGGATGGCAGCTGTGGGCAGCCCCCCCGAGTAGCGCCAAGGCCTGAGAAGCTCTGCTCGCTTCTTGGCATGTGTAGCCCCACGGGTGTGTTTATTTGTGGGCCCTGAGGCGGTCCTTCCTGGCTCACAGATCCCTTCTCTGCTGTGTCCAGAGGGGTGCAGAGCCACCTCTGGGGCTTCCTCTGGGATAAGGTGGAGCAGACCCCATGCCAGTGACGGGCCTCTGGTTTTTCCGCAGGGCTGAGGGACCGACAGCCATCCTGACCGCCTAATCCACACTGCCCAGCGTGGTGGCCGTGCACACATGTGGTGGTCAACTACCTGGACTGTGGCCCGTCCAAACTGAGGTGCGCCGTAAGCCTGGAACACCCACGATCTTTTAAAGACAGTCCCCCTCCTACCCCCAAAGAAGGTAAAAGATCCCATTAGCTTTGTGTCAGTTACATGCTGAAGTGACAGTACTTCGGGTCTGTTGGATTAACTAAGATATATTACTAAATAAACTTCACCCATTTCTTTTTGCACTTAACATGGCTGCTAAAATATTTGAAATTGCACACGTGGCTTGCATTGCCTTTCTGGCGGACAGTGCTGCTCTAAATCACCCTGGAGGCCTCCGGGGAGGTGCCCCCGCCCCTGCCCCTGGTGAGCAGTCGGGAGAGGAGGGCCCGGCAGGAGGGTGGACTGGGCACTCTGTGTTGACCTCACGTGTTTTGCGTGTTGAAAAGCTCAAGTCTCCAGACCCCTGGGTTGGGACACCACGAGGAGGGGAGGGGGCCAGGGCCGACGCCTGGGCCAGCTGGCCGTGGCCGTGCAGGCCGCGGGCATGCACGTGGCACTGGAATGCCTGGGGATATCTATCTGCTAGGGCTGCCAGAACAAGTGCCACGCACCATTCCCTGGTGCTTCAGTGGTCGGGACCCAGAGCTTTCACTTCCGGGGCCTGGGTTCAATCCCTGGTCAGGAAACTAAGATCCCACGGCTAAAAAAATAGAAGTGCCACAGGCCAGTGGCTTAACAGAAATTCAGTTCTTACAGTTCTGGGTGCCAGAAGGCCGAGACCAAGCTGTTGGCAAGGCGGATTTCCTGAGGCCTCCCTCCTGGGCTGGGAGGCGGCCGCCTTCTCCCGGGTCTCCACAGCTCCCTCTGTGCGAGTCCGTGTCCCGATCGCCTCTTTTTTGAGGACCCCAGTCACATTGTCTTGGGGCCCCCCACACCGACCTCACTTTCCCTAAATTACCCCTTTAAAGACCCAGTCTCCAGAGACAGCTACATTCTGAGGTCCTGGGAGCTGGGGCTTCCACATACGAATTTGGGAGGCCCAGAGCCCCAAGCCAGAACAAGCCAGACCCCCAGGCCAGGGTTGTCTTGGCTGAATCCAGCCCCAAGGGAGAGGCTGCGCCCTTTCCCTTGTGGGAGGTGCACCGTGGCCTGGGAGGGGTCCTTTCAACAACGCACGGCTGGTGGAGCAGGCCGGCTCAGACTGTGTGTCCAGGATGAGAACGGTGCACGGCAGAAATGCTGGTGGGCAGTGGAGCTGAGGCTGTGGGAGCAGGTTCAGGCCCCAGTGAGCAGGTCTCGGGGTGTCTTTCAGCCTGCAGTGGGCTCCCTGGGGCCTGGGGAATCCCTGCCAGTGCTTCTGAGCCCGAGCACAGCTGAGGGTTGCGTCCCTGGGCATCAGGGGAGGTTCAGGCAGGGGAGGGCAGAGCCCTCAGCCTGTGGCCGTGGTTGGTCTGCCCCCAGGATCTCGCCCGCAAGGCGACGGGCAGGACCGGGTTCTGGGCATGCCCAGTTTAAACCTGACATGGCATCGCTCTCCTTGTTGCTGGGGGCCCGAGGGTTTGAGGGAGAAGTGAGGTGCTCCTTAAGGCCCACAGGTCCCCTGAGGCCTGTCCTGCTGCCTCTGAGGGAATCCCACAACTACCAGGAACTTCTTGGGAGGACAAACACTGCTAGGAGTTCTTTCTTTTAAAAAAATAATTGAGGTAAAATTCATAGAGCATGAAATTAACCATTTTACAGCGAATTCAATGGCATTTAACATATTAAAAATGTGCAACAACCACCTCTGTCAAGTTCCAAGACATTTCATCACCGGAAGTAATGCCCCAGACCCACTGGGCATTCACTGCCCATTGCCCACAGCTCCCAGCCCTGGGGACCACTCATCTGCTTTCTGCCTCTCTGGGTTTGTTTACTCTGAATGTTTCATACAAATGGAAGCACACAGCCTTTGGTGTCTGGCTTCTTTCACCCAGCGTGGTCTTTCCGCATTTTGACTGAGCTGTAGCTTGTGTTGGTCACTTCATTTCTTTTTATGGCTGAAAATAGTCCGTCCTGGAGGAGCAAGTGGCAAACCACTCCAGTATCCTTGCCTGGAGAATTCTATGGACAGAGGAGCCTGGTGGGCTACAGCCCATGGGACTGCAAAGAATCAGACATGACTGAGTGACTAACACACACACAACAGGCCATCACGTGTATGTTTAGTCTGGGCTCTCCAGAGAAACAGAGCCAACAGGATGGTGTTGTTCAATAGCTCAGTCACGTCCAGCTCTTTGCAACCACATGGACTGCAGCACGCCAGGCTTCCCTGTCCCTCACTATCTCCTGGAGTTTGCACAAGTTTGTGTCCATTGGGTAGGTGATACTATCCAAACATTCCATCCTCTGTCGTCCCCTTCTCCTTCTGTCTTCAATCTTTCCCAGCATTGGTGTCTTCTCCCAGTGAGTCAACTATTCGCATCAGATGGCTTGGAGCTTCAGCTTCAGCATCAGTCCTTCCAATCAGTATTCAGGGTTGATTTCTTTTAGGATGGACTGGTTTGATCTCCTTGCTGTCCAAGGGACTCTGCAAAGTCTTCTCCAGCACCACAATTTGAAACCATCAGTTCTTCGGTGCTCAGCCTTGTTTATGGTTCAACTCTCAACAGGGTGTATCAATACATAAAGAAATTTATAACAAGGAACTGACACATATGATTATGGAGACTCTGAAGGCGGGAAGAAACAGATGCTCCAGCTCCAGTAGTCAGGCGGCAGGATGTCCCTCCTCCTCAGCCTTTCTGTTCTAGTCATACACTCTTCACCTGATTGGGTGAGACCCACCCGCATGGGGGCAGGGGAGGGGGCATCTGCTTTACTCAGCCCAGATTGCAATGCTAAGCTCATCCCTCACATGTGGCCAAATCTGAGCCCCCCCCCCCCCCCCCCCCCGCACAGCCAGCCATGCTGACACATAAAATCAGCCGTCACAGTGTGGTCCTACCCAACTTGGCTCACCAGGCGGCAGCTGACGGGCATTCGGGTTGCCCCACCTCTTGGCTGCTGTGGGCACATGTACAGAAGGACCAGTTATAAAGCCCGTTTGCACTTCTCTTGGGTGCCCACCTAGGAGTGTGGCTTAAGGGTGCTGGGAGTTCTTTGGGCAGAATTTAGACTGAGTGCCCCTTCCAAGATGGAAGTTCACCATTTGCCATATTCCATTTCCCAGTATCTCTTGTCCCAGAAATGAAGCTTCTGCACTCGGTGAGAAAATCTTGGGTTCACCCTTGTGCCCAGATGGGCCACGCCAGGGACAGGTGGCACTTTGCAACGCCAGTGGCTTCAAAACAGCTTAACAGTCCGCTGACCTTCTGAACTGTGGTGTTGGAGAAGACTCTTGAGTGTCCCTCAAGGTGGTCAGTTCAGTTCAGTTCATTTAAGCCACTCAGTCCTGTCCGACTCTTTGCGACCCCATGGACTGCAGCACACCAGGCCTCCCTGTCCATCACCAACTCCTGGAGTTTACTCAAACTCATGTCCATTGAGTCGGTGATGCCATCCAACCATCTCATCCTCTGTTGTCCCCTTCTCCTCCCGCCTTCAATCTTTCTCTGCATCAGGGTCTTTTTCCATTGAGTCAGCTCTTCGCATCAGGTGGCCAAAGTATTGGAGTTTCAGCTTCAGCATCAGTCCTTCCAATGAATATTCAGGAATGATTTCCTTTAGGATGGACTTGTTGGCTCTCCTTGCTGTCCAAGGGACACTCAAGAGTCTTCCCCAACACCACAGTTCAAAAGGTCAGCGGACTGTTAATCTGTTTTGAAGCCACCGGTGTGGGGGCAGGGCCAGGTAGAGAAAAGGAGGAGCCAGGTAGAGGAGAAGTGAAACCGAGTAGAGAAGGGGTGAGGTACAGTGGAGAAGGGGCAGAGTCAGAAAGAGAAGGGGCAAAGAGCGGGGCCAGGCAGAGAAGAGGTGGGGCCAGGTGGAGAAGGGGCGGGGTCATGAGAAGGGGCGGGGGCAGGTAGAGCTGGCATAGGGAGGAAGGCATAGGGAGGAGGGAGGAAGATCAGAGCCATGTGCCTCATGGCCCAGTTGGGGATGCCTGAGACAGTGGTTCTGCCCAGCCTGCACTCCTTGGGGGTCACAGGACTCACCCCACTGACTATGTCACCACCCCCGCCCCCCAGGGTTCCCCTGCTCAGATGTCCCTGGGCTCTCTCTGCCCCAGGCCAGGGTCTGGACCCTTCCTTGTGCCCCTCCTGCCAGCAGCGGTGGTCCCCAGGCTAGTAAGTGGTGCCTCACCCTCCATGACCCAGACACTTGAGAGACAGCCGAGAGCCTGGTTTTGGGATTGCGTGTGCCCTGCTCCCTATGGAGTCTCTGCCTCGCTGCACAGGGCCTGCCAGGGTAGATGGACACTGGATACCTGACCCGACAAAGTGACCCTGGCACCCAGGAGCCAGGGCTGGCATTCCCTCTCGATTGCTCTCCCTCCCTCTCAGAAAGCAAGCCAGGACCACAGTCAAGTTTAGCAAAATCTGGACGACCATCGGAATCATTTTTATTGCAAATCTGTTAACAAAAAAGATGAAAAAAAAATACATCATTTTAATCACCTACAGTTTTGTAGGTAGATAACTTTTTTAAAAAGTTTTCTTTTTATGTAAACTACACTCTATCTTATAAAACACAAAAAGAAACCACATCTTAGGAAGAGTCTGATCGTGCCCACTAGGGGTGGCCCCACAGCACGCCCGGCGAGGCCGGGGCAGCAGACTCAGTGCGGTGGGCGTCGGGACCCCCCGGCTTTGCTCTCAGGAGCTACGGTTCGGCAGCTGCAGGTCGTGGGGCCTGGGTTCTGGCATCCCTTATCAGCACGACCCTGACAGAGTTGTCCAATCAGATTTCTTAAACAAAATCACCCTTTAAAAATGTATTTACAGATATGTATCTGCCACAGGCTTATACTTGATAATGTAAAAATCTGCTCTACCCTGGGTGCTGGGACTGGTGGCCCGCAAGCAGGCTCCTGGTGACCCGAGCACCGCAGGGCGCGCCAGGCCCTGGCACCAGGGTCTCTGAGCACTGAGGCTGGACACGCCCACATTTTTCCAAGTCTCCTATAAAAACCAGGCCCGTCAGCACTGGGCCGCAGGGGCGCCAGTTTATCTTCCACTGAACCTGGGAGATGCAGTTCAAGTTGAGGTGCCTCCAACAAGGCGGCCCGGCAGTGTCTTTCCCCAGGAAGGGGGAGGCCTCCCCAACGTGGGGTCCAGGGTAGGTACCACATGGCCACGCCTCCGACTTCTCACATGATGCTTAAACATCAGCGGGGGCGAGGGGCAGGGGAGCCTCCAGAAAGAACAAGAATTCACAATACCAAAGAACAGCTACGTAATACTGAACCTGAAACAAAGATTCATGACTGGTACCATGAAATGTACCCTGGGCATACCCCAAGAACACGTTTTGAGAGACCTATCTTTAAAAAGCTTAGAAGTACAACCGAAATGCACGAACCACATCATTTTACATTTTACTTTCCTACTTCAGGTACAAAGTAACCCACGTGCCAAGAGAGTAAAGGGCTTGCTTTTCTTTCTCTAGACGCATCTTTTCATAAGATGCAGGCGGTCCTGGAAGGAGGGTGGTCCAGGTTTGGAGGTGGGGGTGAGGGGATGTCTGGGGAAATCAAAGCAGGCCCCGGGCACCCCTGGAGCTTTCTAAACAATGCTGGCTCAAACCACCCTTGTCTGACATCATTTCTTTTGGGATTCAAAAAAGAGGAAATCAATAAATAAATGGCATTTGCACATCATGAATCTTTGTTTATATTTTACAAATACCTAGGAGTCTTTATCCTAAGTAGGAAAATCATGACTGAGAACTAGTTTATTTTCTCGGAGCAGATAAAAGTTTCTACCTGATGCCATACAAAACAGTACATATAAATAAAAAGGCAGTGTTTCCATGTAAAATAAAAGTACATAAATAAATACTAAAAAAAAAAATTAAAAATCCTTGTCCTCTTATTTTGTATAAAAACACATTTGTTGAAAAAAAGCTCCTTTGGTCGGCCCCGGCATTCATGGAGCGCACGCACACGCCCCAGCAGGGCTTGGGAAAGGAAGCGCAGGGTCCTGGGGGCAGCCGGCTGTTTACTTGAATGCCTCCGGGACGTGGGCGATCTGGGACGGCACGCTGGTGGGCGGGCTGGAGATGCCCTCAGACCAATCGGAGATGTTGGAATGTGGCGAGGAGCTGGACCACTGGTCGGGGGACTCGGGGGACGGGGTGAGGAAGGGGTGCTCGGGCACCTGTAGCTGGTGGCTGGGGGTGTTGTCCACCGGGGAGGACGAGTAGCTGTGCTGGGAGGGGGGCGTCAGGAACTGGGCGGTGGTCATGGGCGGGGCCAGCGTGGGCGGGGCCAGCGTGGACGGCAGCGACGTGGGCAGGACCTGGCCGTCCTGCGGCAGGACGGTGTGCGCCGCCAGGTTGCCGGGCCCCAGCGGCTGCATGTCCGCCTGGCTCAGCTCCCCTCCCAAGAAGCTCCGGCCCAGGTGGCCGCTGGCGGCTGAGCTCACGCCGAGGTGCGGCTGCGGCGGCTGCAGGTTTGGCTGCGGCGGCATGCTCGGCGGCTGCATCTGTAAGTTCTGCTGTGGCTGCAGCTGCTGCGTCTGCACCAGGTGAGGCTGGGAGGCCAGCCGCGTGTTGGGCAGGGCCTGGTAGCTCATCACCTGGGACAGGGCGGGGGCGTGCAGCGGGCCCACCGTGCCATGCTGGAGGCCGGCAGCCTGTGTGCTCAGGGTGCCTGGCGTCATGCCCCCTCGCAGCGGGTTGTACTGGTTGGGCACCAGGCCATTCTGCAGCCGGGACAGCCACTCGCACTGGCCATTCAAGCCCGCGGCTCCACCCACGGTGAAATTCACAGCCCCACCACCCCCACTGCCGCCCGCGCCCAGGATCGTGCTGGTGCTGGAGGCCACGGGCAAGTGGGAGAGGCGTGGTGGCCCTGCCTCGAAGGCCAGCCGGCTGCCCCCGCTCAGCGCCGCCATCTCAGGCTTGGCTGCCACGCTCAGGTGGCTGACGCCCAGGTGGGCCTCGGGCATCCCAGGCAGGTGGTTGAGGGGCACGGAGGGAGACGGCTGGAAAGGGGAGGGCAGGAGGGGCGGGGAGGCCACGTCTGACAGGTAGCCGTGGGGGGACTCGAGGGAGTCCACAGGCGACAGCACACTCCCGCTGTCCAGCAGGCAGCCCTTGCCATCTTGGGACTTCTTCCTCCGAGCCTTGAGGTCCTTGGGCTCCTTGCCGCCGCAGGCCAGGCCCTTGGTGCTGGGCTTGCGGGCCTTCTTGCCCTGCATGGGGGGCTTGAGGTTGCCCAGGTAGCCGTTGGGCGAGCAGAGCGGGGGCGACAGGGTGGGCGCGCCACCCAGGGTGGCGCCATGCAGCGGGGGGCTGCGCACCAGGCTGTACTCGTCCAGCAGCCGCACGATGTCGTGGTGCATGCGCTCCTGCGCGATGTCGCGAGGCAGGCGGTCCATGTGGTCTGTGATGTCCCGGTTGGCGAAATGTTCCAGCAGCACCTTGGCGGTCTCGTAGCTGCCCTCCCGGGCGGCCAGGAACAAGGGCGTCTCCTCCTGGGGGGAGCAGATGGGGGCAGGTGCAGGGGTCACCAGTCACCAGATGGACCAGCGGTCAGCCCCGCCTCCACCCTGCTGCGGAGGGGAGGCACCTCATCTCAACTCTCCCCCTAGGGTCCTACCATCACTATTACGTCTTACAAACAAAAACACCTTAAACGCATCTTCTAAGACCCACCCAGAGGACCTGTGGGATCCTATATTCTAAACCAGTGGGGCTCTACCTTCACGGGGTCAGAAAGTGAAGTCGCTCAGTGGTGTCCAACTCTTTGCGACCCCGTGGACTGTAGCCCTCCAGGCTCCTCCATCCATGGGATTCTCCAGGCAAGAATACTGGAGTGGGTTGCCATTTCCTTCTCCAGGGGATCGAACCCAGGTCTCCCGCATTGCAGGCAGACAGACGCATTAACCCCAGAGCCATCAGGGAAGCCCTTCGGGAAATCTAACAGAATGTGTCCCCCCTTCCCCTCCTCCAAAACCACACAGATGGAGACCCTGCCACAATTTCAGGGGCTGTGGGGTCACTAAAGTGTGTCTGTGGGCATCCGTTGGTCTCTGAGGAACCCTGACATCTTAGCTCTGTCCCCAGGGCGTGGTTTTCTCATCTGTACAGTGGACATGCCACGTATGTCCCCCCGAGGCTGCTGTGTGGGGTGAGGCTGGATGGTGTCTGCCTGGCACACACGTGGCCTTGGCCGCAGCTACCACCCCGCCACGGCGGTCCCTGCCGCCAGTCACCCTGTCTCCCCAGAAGGAGGCGGGATGATGCCTCTGCCCCATGGCAGACAGAAGTGACCGGGCCCAAGAGCATCCCCTGCGCCCCTCCCCCAGAATAGGAGATCCCTTCAGGGGTCAGTGAAGGAAGGGGTGGGTCCGGGGACACAGGAGCCCAAAGGCAAGCGCAGGAGACTCAGGGCCAGGCTGGGGCCGGGCAGGAAAGAAAGAGCATACTCAGACTCTGGGGACAGACTGCGGCGAGGCTGAGAGAGACCAGAGGCGGTCCACGTGTAGAAGGTGGACACTCACCGTTCCATCTGGGGGCCTGGCAACGCAGAGCCCCCCACCCTGCCCACCAGCCTCTTGGCTCAGCATGCACCATCTGGGTCAACCCGTCCCAGCCAGTGACAGCCAAGGACAGAGGTGAGGTCGCAGGTCACAGTGACATGGGGGGGGGGTGGACAGCTGCAGCTGCCCGTGCCCTGGGCCCGGGAGGGGACTGGTAATGTGGCCAGAGGGAGGCAGGGAGCGCCAACCACACCAGCACCCACGTCTCTTTTCCCGCAGCTTCTCCTGGGACTTAACGGGTTAGGGAGCCGAGGCCCAGAAGCTCAAGTCATGGCTCGGGGGTCCCCCGGTCGGGAAGGAGTGGCTGAGGGGAAGTGTCTCGCCAGCCAGCCCACCTTGTTGTTCTGCATGTCCTTGTTGGCCCCGTTCTTCAGCAGCACGACAGCAGCCTCCACATTGTTCACCGCGGCTGCCCAGTGCAGAGCGGACTTGCCTGCGAGGGGAGCAGAGGGCGGGACAGGGGTCGGCAAGCAGGTCAGAAGTCGGCAGGCAGGTCAGGGGTCGGCAGGCGGGTCAGGGGTGAGCAGGCGGGTCAGGGGTGGGCAGGCGGCCGTGGTGTGCCCCCTCTCCGGCCCATCCGGGCTCACCCAGGTCGTCCACGGCGTTGACGTCGGCGTGGGAGTTGATGAGGTCCTCCAGCATGCCCTCCACGGCCAGGCGCGCGGCCAGGATCAGCGGGGTCGTGCCGTCGTGCATGCGGGCGTCCAGGTCGGTGGCTCGGTTCCGGATCAGGATCTGGACCACAGGGAAAGTCTCGGGCTCAGCAAGTGTGAGCGTGAGGCCCCCGCCTGCTCCTGGACACGTGCTTGGGACCCAACCCCTGACTCAGATGCAGCCCTCCTGGGGTCAGGCGGCCCCAGGGAGCCCAGACACGTGTGGTGTGGGAGCCCGGGGAGTGGGCAGAACTCCACCAGGCTCTGCTGGAGGGGTGGGGCCGGAGCACGAGAGAAGGACGGCCACTGTTTCGGGGGTGGGAGGGGGGACGAAAGGAGCTGGGGAAGAGCCGTGTGTGGACCGGCCTCTCCCCGAAAAGCGCCCAAGGGAATGTCTCTACGTGCCACAGAGACTGCCCGGGCAAACTCGGCCAGGGCCTGCCTCCAGGGGCTCGTTTAAATTGTCCCCAATCTCTCATTTCCATAAAAGACAACATGTCGGAAATCATTAGACTTTTGTGACACCCCCCATTTGTGCCCCATTTACCTGCCTGTCTCTGCAGAGCAGCATGGCCCAGGGCCTGGGGGTTTGTGGCCAGGAGACTGGCAGGCAGCTTTCAAAAGCTGCTTCTGCCAGGGATGCTCCCCAGAGACCCAAGCACCCACGTCCCTAATCCATCCTCATCCTGGAAGGCCAGCAAAGCCAGAGCCGCCCCCCCCTCAAAAGCTCAAAGGCAGCAAACAGCAACCTCTAGCCCTTCTCCCCACCGTCAGAGGCGATCGATGCCTCCAGCCAAAGAGGGGAGGGCACGGGGGCCGGGAGGGGCAGGCACAGGGGATGGGCCTATCTTGGGTGAGGGTAAGGAGGCCCTGCCCCTGTAGGTCCCTGCGGCCTCTCTTGCTTTAGCGCCACCAGCCTGGCTGCCTGAGGGGACAATACAGGGGATTTGACACCCTCCCTGGCCTCACACCCCCTCCAGGGTGCAAAGGTTTGGGGTGCGGGGGGGAACCCCGCCCCTGCTCTGGCCAGGGTTGGTATCAGGGCTCTGTGGCCAGACCAGGAAGGAGGGAAGGCAGGCGAGGGCGTGCAGAAGGGCACGTGAGTGGCTGCCCACCTGGAAGACGCCCTGTGCGTCGGCAGACACAGCCGCGTGCAGTGGGGTGCGGCCCATGTTGTCCTGTATGTTGGCGTCCGCGCTGGCCTCCAGCAGGCGCTTGGCCGCGTCAGAGCGTGAGTAGCGGGCGGCCAGGTGCAGGGCGGTCTCGCCAGTGCGGTCCGTCTGGTTGTGCAGGCTGGCGCCCTGGTAGATGAAGTCCGAGATGACCGCGGGTGCGTCCTCCTCCTCTTCGCTGTTGCCTGTCTCTAGGCCCCCTCCGCTGCAGGAGGCGATCATGAGGGGCGTGAAGCCATCTGCAGGGGGGCAGGACGGGGACAGGGCCAGGTCAGGAAGGCTGGCCCCTGGCAGCTGCTCCCGGGGATAACAGACCTCAGCGGGGGCGCTGCCCACGGAGGCCCAGTGCACACAGCCACACTGCCCAACACCAATGCAATCCGTCCAAGCTCCCCGAGGGCAGAAACAAGTCCAGCTGCAGGCAGCTGGTGGGCTCTGCTTCCTGACCTGCCCGAGACCTTCACCCACAGCCCCGTCCAGGAGACAGAGGAGGTAAGCTAACAGGCACTCTGGATGTCTCAAAAGACGCATTTTGAAAGAAGAAACCAACTCAGAGCGCAGAGTGCGGTTTAAGACCTGCACTCCGAGAGGGGAGGCCATGAGGAGGCTGACCAACTCCTGGGGGTTCTCACCCCCTTCAAGGCCCAGGGAGTTTTCAGGTACTGACCCTGAGGCTTGGGGCATGAGGGCGGGTGGGTCACCAGGTCAGGGAAGCGCGGGCTGCCCAGTGCCACCAGGTTCCTGGGGGTGGAGCCCTGGGGGGGGGGGGGGCAGTGTCTGGCCAGCCGCACCTACCCGGCCCGCGGACGTTCACGTCCATGCAGTCGGCATCCGCCTCGCCCTGGGGAGGCGTGGGGGCCATGGCAGACACGCGCAGGTCGGCGGCGTCCAGGTGCTGCTGGGTCCACTGCCGGTGGTCTGTCTGGTCGTCCAGGTCAGGGAGGACCACGGGCTCCTCGAACTATAGAAGGGCGTGGAGCAGAGGGTCACACCCTGCGGGGCTGAGCGGGGCGGGGCGGGGACCCTGGAGCCCCGACTCACCCGGAACTTCTTGGCCTCCAGGCCCTCGTCGCCCCACTCATTCTGGTTGTCGTCCATGAGGGCGCCGTCCGAAGAGTTCTTCAGGGGTCTGGGGGTGACGGGGGGCCGGGGGGAGGTGGGACTAAGCGCGGGGAGCGGGGGTCCACGGAGATTCCCCTCCCCTTCCAGGCCCCGCGCATGCCCAGGGCCCCAGGAGGGGCCGCGGAGGTGGGGAGGGGGCAGCCCCGCCTCCCGCAAGCCCGGCCCCCACCCAGACGCCCCGCCGCGTCCACTGACTTGAGGCCCACGGAGTCCTCGCCGAGGGGCTCGCGCCGCTTCTTCTTGCTGGCTTCCGACACCTTGAAGCCCTCGGGGAACCAGAGCTGGCCATGCTGCCGCCGGCGCTTCCGCGACAGCAGCACCCCGCAGCCCACGAAGAACAGCAGCACGAAGGCCACCACGGCCACGTACATGAAGTGCAGCGGCGGGGGCGGGGGCGGCTCCACTGTCTCACCTGCGGGCACAGCGGCCGCGGGCGGGCGCCCGGACATCAGGCCGCGCAGCCAGGCAGGCCCGCGGCCGGGGGCAGCGCACTGGCTCCGCGGCCCGGCGCGTCCTCGCCCGCTCGCCTCCATCCCGCCCCCCAAAATAAGGTCATTTTCTACGCGATTAATCAGAATTGCAAACTATCGCTAAATTCTCTCCTGCACCAGCCGGCTATCTAGAGACAGCTTTTACTTTTTTCTCCTTTAAGGGAGAAGGATTAGGCAACTTCAAATCGCTGCACTCGCATCGAGCTGTTAAGACAAAGGATTTAGGGGGATTTTCCAGATACAAACTTCAACACTTCACATGACATCGATCAATTCTTGCTTTCTCTCTCTTAAAAAAAAAAAAAAAAACCCGTAATGATTTTGAAATAATACCCAACAAAGAAAAATCGGGAGGAAGGGGTGGGGCGAGAAAAGTCTCCCCCCCAATTTGCCGGCGGATGTGTGGACTCCCCTGGGCCAGCCTCGCTGACAGCTGTTGCTACGGGAGTGAGAGCATGCCCGGTGGGAAACCCCAGAAAAGCCCCCCCCCAACTCTGGATGGCATGACACACACCCCCATGGGTGGCAACTGGCGCAAAGAACAAGAGCATCCTGGGGTGGCGGGGGGAGCTGGGAGACCGCCTCCCACGCACAACCCCTCCCAGGACCGTCCAGAGCTCCCATGGGAGTGCGGCTGGGGGAGTGGGCCGGCCACTCACTCTGCACGGCCTCAATCTTGTAGGGGATGTTGAGGCTGCCCAGCGAGGCCAGCGCACCCAGGAAGGCGGCCACATCCGTGGCGCTCTGGAAGCACTGCGAGGACGACTGGACGCACTGCCGGTTGTCGATCTCCAGGTAGACGATGGACCTGGGGTGGCAGGGCAGAGCCTAGGTCAGGGGGCTCGGGCGCCGGCCCACTCCTGGCACCTGCCCGGCCGGCACGCCCCCCACGGATGGGCTCTGGCTCCTGTGGCGTCACCCTGATGGATGGGCGGGGAGAGAGGGTGCTCCCAGAACCCCAGGGGGGCAGCCCGGGGAGGCGGAGAGCTGGGTCTGGACAGGAACAAGCCTGGAGGTGCACACTGGCCCTGAGGGCCCGCCGTGTCCAGCACCAGCAGGGCACGCATGGTGCTCACACGGACACTCCTCAGAGTGCTCCCCTGCCAGCAGTGGGCTCCTGCAGAGCCACGGGCAGCCTTGGCCCCCATCTTGGAAGGATGGAGGTGTCCGGAGCCGGGTCCCTCGCCTCCGTGAGAGCTGAGCCTGGGTGGGAATGCCATCTCTGCCGCTCGCCCGTCACGGGAGCTGAAATCCCAGGTCTCTTTCCCCATCTTGGGAGGACAGCGCTGCCCTCTCTGGGAGGGGGGCATCCCTGAGGGTCGGGGCGTGGAGGCCACCAGGGGGGGCTTGCTCACCCGCGGATGTCCATGGGGTCCAGCTCCCTGCGCTGGCGTCTGCTGGCGCTGCCTGGGAGCAGCGGGACCCCGCCACCCACGGAGCGCCTGACGGGGTGCTTGTGCAGCTCCTCCTCGCGGCCGTAGTAAGGGAAGATCATCTGCTGGCCGCTGGCATCGCGCTTGAAGACCACATTGGTGTGCAGCAGGCGGCTGAGCTCGCGCAGGAAGTGCAGGGAGCGGTTGCGTAGCTGCTCGGGTGGCATGAGGACCACGAGCACCAGCGTGCCGGCCGCCAGCCGCTCAGGCACGTGCTCCGCGCAGTCCAGCCCGTCCCACTCGCACTCCGCGCTGTTGCAGCCCTGGTCACAGTGCCCGTCCCTGAAGTGGTCCTTGCAGTACTGGTCGTACAGGGGGCTGGGGGCGCACGGCAACAGCTCAGGGCTCCCTCCACGCCCAGGGCCCCCAGGGCCACGCCTGCCCCTGTCCACCCGGAGGCCCTCGGCCAGCACCCGGCTGTGCGCTGCCCTGCCTGCGAAGCCCAGTGTCCTCCTCCCACCTGCTCTGCCCCTGCTGGTGAGCGGACGGCCCCCTCGCCTGCCCCCCACCAGCCCCGTGGGACATCGTGGACACTGAGCGGTGTTCGCGCGGGCCTTACTTGCACTGGCCTTCTGCGCGCTGGCAGTCGAAGCCGTCGAAGAGGCAGCCGGCCGAGTTGCACTGGCTGTCGCAGTGGCCGTTGCTGAAGTACTTCCAGCACTGCAGGGCCTGCGTGCAGTTCTGCCAGGGGTCGTCGAAGTTGAGGGAGCAGTCGCCGCCATCCCAGCCGCACGCGTGGTTGTTGCACTGCAGGCTGCAGACCTTGTTGCCGGCCTCCTCGCGGCAGCCGGGGAGTTCGCAGGTCTCCTCGACCTGCGGCGGGGGGATGTCGAGGCCCACACCGCCCCCGAAGCTGTAGTCCAGGATGTGGCACAGGAGCCCGTTGAACTTGGCGGGGCAGCGGCAGCGGTAGAAGGGGCTCTCAGCGGCGGGCTCGCAGATGCCCTGGTTGTAGCAAGGGTTGCCGCCCACGCAGGGGCTGCTGGCCGGGAACTGGCACTCGGGGCCGGTGAAGGGGCCCAGGCACAGGCATGTGGGGCTTCGCGGGCCTGCAATGCACGTGCCACCGTTCAGGCACCGCAGGCTCCCGCAGCTGCGGGCGTCGTTCTCGCACGTGGCGCCCTCGAAGCCCTGCGGGAGGGGCCATGTGGTTGTGAGAGGTGAGCTGTGCTCCCCCCCGCAAGTGCTGGGGACACGCCTGGCCGCTCCATTGCGTCCCCCACCCACCCACAAGGGCTGGCGGTCTTTCCTTTTAAAAGAAAGTCAACACGAAACACTCGGGGGTGGGGGTTTCCCAGGAGTTGGGAAGGAAGGAGGGAGGGGTGGGCACAGTAGGAGCCTGGGGCACTTTTAGGGCAAACAACCTCCTGGGATCCTGCACAGGGGGCTCGTAGCACTGCGTGTGTGGCAGGCCCAAGGAACACATGACATGGAGTGGGCTGGACTTAACGTGTCAGTGTGTAGATCACTTGCTGCTGCTGCTGCTGCTGAGTCGCATCAGTCGTGTCCGACTCTGTGCGACCCCATAGACGGCAGCCCACCAGGCTCCCCCCGTCTCTGGGATTCTCCAGGCAAGAACACTGGAGTGTGTTACCATTTCCTTCTCCAATGCGTGAAAGTGAAAAGTGAAAGTGAAGTCACTCTGTCGTGTCCAACTCTTCGTGACCCCATGGACTGTAGCCTACCAGGCTCCTCCGTCGATGGGATTTCCCAGGCAAAAGTACTGGAGTGGGGTGCCACTGCCTTCTCCAGGGGATCTTCCTGACCCAGGGATCGAACCCTGGCCTCCCGCACTGCAGGCAGACTCTTTACTGTCTGAGCCACCAGGGAAGCCCACAGGAGAGCAAGATGCTAATAACGGGAAAGCTGAGTGTGCAGGGGGCGAGGCTACACAGGAAGCCTCCTGCACCAATTTTCTGCTAAACCGCTTTAAACATAAAGACACAAGAAACACTGTCTCGAGGGGAACGCGGAGGGTGGAGTCCAGACACACGAGCCACCTTTTGCCCTCCAGCTCACCCGCAGGCTGGAGGGGCGGCGGGATGAGACGGGGAGGTGCTGGCCACCCCCGGGCACTAGGTGTGCTGAGCGGGGGGTGTCCTCCTGCCCCCTTCAGACCAGAAGCCCTCTCCACCACCTGCTGCCCATGGCACCTACCGCTGGGCATTTGCAGATGAACCCACGGGCCGTGTTGGAGGCCACCGCACAGCTACCCCCGTTCTTACAGGGTCTGTCCTTGCAGCCGTTAATGACCGACTCGCAGCGGCGTCCTGGGGACAAGAGTGGCGTGAGGCACTGATCCCCCAACTCCCAGCACCGCCCACCCCCCGGCCAGGGCGGCACCCACCAGTGTGGCCGGCGCGGCACTCGCAGTGGAAGGCATTGACGCGCTGCACGCAGTTCTGGGTGCCACGGGCGTCGCAGGGGTTGGACAGGCACTCATTGACATCACCCTCACAGCGCTCACCCACGAAGCCGGGCGGGCAGGTGCAGCTGTAGCCGCCCACCTGGTCCACGCAGGTGCCGTTGTTAAAGCACTTGGGGCCCCGGGACACGGGGTCGATGGGGGGGTTGCAGTCGTCCACGTTGATCTCGCAGTGCACGCCTGCAGGCCAGGCGCCATAAGACCCCACGTGGCCGCTGTCAAGCCCCACGCCTCCCACAGGTGTGCCCCGGCCGGGGGTCAGACGCCCAGGAGCTGGACGCTGGCAACCAGCCCACCAGACTCCCTCCCCAGGGGTGGCCAAGCCTACCCTGTGTGCCGCGGGGGCAGGAGCACTTGTAGGTGTTGGTGAGGTCGATGCAGGTGCCTCCGTGCCGGCAGGGCTGGGACAGGCACTCATTCACCTCCTCGGAGCAGTTCACCCCGTGGTAGCCGGGCACACACTGCAGGGGGACGGCGAGGCGTGGTCCTGAGGTTCAGCGGGCAGCCAGGTTGTGGCCCCCTACCCCTGTGTGGGCTGACGGGGCCCCATGAGCTGCCCTCTTGCCTCGCAAAGCCCTCCTACCAGGACCCAGATGGAGACCCTGGTAAGGGCCCTGGTAAGCTGCGGTTCACTGCCCAAGGTGGTAGTGTAGAGCTGGGTGAATCTGGGGGAGGGAAACCCTGCCCTACTTCTCAGGGTCTTCCTCTTGCAGGTGCCCCCAGAGGACAGCTCCTCCAGGCAGTCTTTCCTGATTGCCCAGCCCTCCCCTGATGGGACTGAACGCAGCACGCGTCTATGGGTCTAGTCTTCCCTGCCGCACTCGCTCCCAGCCCAGGGCCTGGCCCTCAGTGGCACTCAGGCCAGACACACACATCCCCGCCCCAGGGACGGGTGCCCACCTCACAGGAGTAGCCACCGGGGTAGTCGGTGCAGGTGGCCCCATTCTGGCAGGGGCTGGGTGAGCACTCGTCCACCTGCTCCTCACAGTAGCTGCCCGTGTAGCCGGCCTGGCAGTGGCAGTGGTGTGTGTTACCCGCGTTCATGCAGAGGCCCCCGTTCCGGCACAAGTGGGTCACGTTGATGCCTGCAGGGGAGGCGGCGGGTGGAGCGTGAGGCCCCAGCTCCCCTCCCCAGGGGCTGCCTCGCGCCTTGGGCAGCACACCTCCTGACCTCAGAGGTCGGACGCCCGGTGGGCACGGAGAAGCCTGGGCTGGTTACCTTGCTGCCGCGCGGCTACCTCGCAGGAGACGCTAGGCACGTCACAGTAGAGGCCAGTCCAGCCACTGTGGCACTCACAGCGGTACAGCGCGTTGGTCTGCCAGCACCGGCCACCATTCTTGCAGGGAGACGAGTCGCACCAGCGCACGAGGGTCTGGGGACAAGGGGGCAGCCTCGCTCACGCCCCACCCACCAGCCCCCATGGGCCCAGCCCACCCAGCGGGGGACACACATGGGCACCAGAGACCCTCATGCCCAAGGTGGCCCGTGACCTCCCCTCAATCCACAGAAATGGACACCGAGGCCCACGGGGTCTCCCCTGCTCAGGAGCAACTGGGGTTGCGGGGGTCCCTCTCTTGCTCTGGGCCCTTGGTGGTGAATCCTGACAACAGGTTGCCTTTCCTTGAAGGAAGATTTTTTCTTAAGAAGGAAACAGCTCTCTTCTAATTGGTGTTTTGCGTGTGAACATCTTTAAAGAAGATAAACCTTTGATACTTTTACACAGTCTCCATGAAAACACTGGCGTTTAGCCGCCTTCCCCCCCAACAGCTGGTCCTTGTTTTTGCTCCCTAAGCCTCTGCTACCTGAGCTGGAAACTGCCCTGCTCACCACCTCTCCCTCCTTATCTGCCCCCTCCTCGGCTCTCCAGGGTGGGAGGGCCAGCTGGAATCCAAGCGAGGGGCCCCGCCACGTGGCCAAGGTGCCTGGCGTGTGCCCCGGGGCCCGCCCTCACCTGGCAGTTGAGGCCCGTGTAGCCCTGCGGGCAGCTGCACTTGTAGGCACCGTAGCTGTCCTGGCAGGTGCCGCCGTGCAGGCAGGGCCGAGAGTCACACTCGTTGACATCGTGCTGGCAGTAGCTGCCAGTGAAGCCGGGTGGACACAGGCAGGTGAAGGAGTTGATGCCGTCCACGCAGGTACCGCCGTTGAAGCAGGAGCTGGAGGTGGGCAGGCAGCAAGGGGGTGGTGAGTTGGGGGCAGGACCCTGCCCAAGCAGGTACGTCTATGCCAGCACCCTCACCACCAATCAGGGTGGCCACAGGGGTCTGGGTGCCAGGACAGGCCAGCAACACCCTGGCTGACCTCAGGGAGGCCAGTAGGAGTCCCAGGGGACCCCAGACTCTCACACCACACCACACTCCTTCCTCTGCCCTCTTTAGAACTCATGCTGAGAGGAGCTTCATCTTGCACACAGGTGTGTCACGATCAAGGCAAAAATGAGCAGAAACCAGACCGCGTGGGAGATAAACGCTAGAAACGGGATAAGTGTGACGGTCCATGCCGAGCTTCCTGGCAGCCAAGGCAAATAAGGACACACGCCAGTTACGAGGTCCCCGGCTGATGGAAGGAGGAACAGCAGTTCCTGAGGATAAACCACAGGGCTCCTGCTTCTAAGCCACAAGGGAGAATGGACAACGGCCCTTTCAGGAGGAGCGGTGTCTCACACTGGCAACAAGTGCCCGCCCCCAGGTGGACACCCGCTGGGTACACAGGTCTGCCGGCGCTGTGCATGGCCCGTAGCCGGCTGCATGCAGCCGCGGCCCCTCGCACCTCTCCGTGCAGTCGGGCGTGTTGTTCTCGCAGTGGATGCCACTGAAGCCCGTGGGGCAGGTGCAGGTGTAGCCGTCCACGCAGTCGGTGCAGTTGGCGCCGTTGCGGCAGGGATTGCTGGCACACTCGTTGATGTCCTCCTCGCAGAAGGCACCCTGGAAGCCGGGCAGGCAGTCGCAGAAGGCCGTGTTGATGCCGTCTGTGCAGGAGCCCCCGTTGTGGCATGGGTCTGCGAGGGGACCGGAGGGCAGGCCTGAGAGCTGGGCACCACCCCTCTGCCAGGGCGACCAAAACTCTGGGCTCCTGGCACTGCCCCCAGGGTGTTCCGCAGGGAGCCCAGTCCAGCAGGCTGCATTGTGAGCTTGGGGGTCTATGCTACCCCACGAGCTCCTGGTCCCCAGGCCATAAAGGCTGGCAGGCTTAACAGTGAGACCCACACAGGCCGTGGCCACAGACTTCCCTGCCTGCTGGTAATGCCAGATGAGGTACTTGGCCTCTCTTGGACCCCAGGTGGCATGAGCCCCATTCCTCAGGGGTCATGACAAGAACTAGGTTAAGAGCCACGCTGGGTGGGGCAGCTGCGGCTCTGGGGAGAGAAGCCCGGGAGTCCGGCTGGGAGATGCTAGGATGGACGAGCTGGGGGCCCATCAGCCTGGCACCACAGCCCCGGAACTGCCCGCGACCACCTCGCTGGTCTCCAGCGGCCACCTAGCCCCGCCCCAGCACTTCCTCCAGCCTCCAACCAGGCGCCCTTCTGAAAGGTCCCGCTGGATCGAGAGGGCTGCCGGCGCCAAGCCTGCACCCGGGTACTGCCCTGCCCAGCCTCTCACGTGACCCTGGCACGTTCCCTGCCCTGCGCCCGCCTGGCGACATGGGTCTGGACGTCTCAGAGGCGGGCGGGGCCGGCCAGCCACTCACTGGGCCGGCAGTCGTCGATGTCCGTCTCGCAGTTGCGCCCCGTGTAGCCCGCCTGGCAGTGGCAGCGGTAGCCGCCGTTGGTGTTCTGGCAGGAGGCGCCCGCGCGGCACGGGCTCTTCACGCACTCGTTGATGTCGATCTCGCAGGTCTGCCCTGGGGAAGGGGACGGGGGAGCCGCTGGCTCAGCCAGTACCCACAGGGCACTGCCCGCCCCCCCCCCCCGGAGCAGGCCCTCTACCGCCGCAGGGCGACCCTCTGGGGGTGTCCAGGGAAGGGGGGCTCTCCAAAGTGCTGCCCCCTGACTTGGGGCCAAGCAGGAGACAGATCTTCAAGCCTGGGAGGACCCTACAGCCCACTGGTTCATTCCCCAAGGACGGGGGCTCACTAGCAAGAGTCGCCTGAAGCCCCTGACCCTCCCCACCCCCGTCCCCCCGGCCCCTGGGCTCACCCTGCCAGCCCGTGGCCCCCGAGCCTCTCCGAGCTTCCCCACCCCATCCCCCTGGGCTCACCCTGCCAGCCCGTGGCCCCCGAGCCTCTCTGAGCTTCCCCACCCCATCCCCCTGGGCTCACCCTGCCAGCCCGTGGCCCCCGAGCCTCTCCGAGCTTCCCCACCCCATCCCTCTGGGCTCACTCTGCTAGTCCGTGGCCCCCGAGCCTCTCTGAGCCTCCCCCCACCCAGTACCAGTGTCCCCTGGACTCCCCCTGCCAGCCCATGGCCCCCAAGTCTCTCCAAGCCTCCCTATGTCCCCCCACCCCCTGGACTCACCCTGCCAGCCCGTGGGGCAGGCGCAGGAGAAGCTCTCATAGTCCTCTGACTCCCGACACTCACCACCATTTCTGCAGGGCCCGGGGGCACACGGGGCCAGCACCACCTCACACGTGGCCCCTGGGAGGGAGGGGCAGAGTGATGAGCCCTCCGGGAGCCCCGGCCAGAGGCCAATGCCCCAGGCAAGTCCTGACAGAGGCCCCGGCAGCCACCGTCAACGGGTGGTTCTACCATCAAAGCACATCTGGTTGCCCTGCGTGGGGGGCGGGGGCGGGGACATACAGCGGGGCACCAGGACCCTGGCTGTGTGAGCGCCTGGCTGTGTCAGCGCCTGAACGTGAACCAGGGGAACCCTGGGCCCCCACAGGCTGGGGGAATGGCCTGGGCCCCACCACCCGATAGTGCCAGGAGCAAGGGCTGGACTGGGCCTGACAACCCCCCGACACATGTCACAGGGGCCCTGGACCGGCTCCCAGCCTCGTGCCCTGCTAATGGCAGGGGGCCCCGCACTGAGCTGGCGACCTGGGAGCTGAGTCCAGGGGTTCGGTGCCTCGGGCGGCTAGTGCCCATCTCGGGAGGCCCCTGAACCAAGGCTGTGACTGCAGGGAACATGCCAGCCTCAGCCCTCAGGATGGCTGCTTATCAGGGGAGCACTGGACACGGCGTCAGGACCCCGGGTGGGAGCGGGAGTCTGCCTGGACCCCGGCACTCCAGGTGACCTTTCCTCTCTGAGAGCCCAACGCGGGGTTTCCTGTTTACGGCCCACGGGGCCATGTCCCGAGCCCGCGAGGAAGCGTTATCTTCCCGGCCGCCCATTATCTCCCCGGCCCGCGGGGGTGACTGTCCCGGGCCTTTCATTCTATCGGTTTCCACAGTGACCCCAGCCAGCAGGAAATTCGCCAGGGTTTCCGACAATTGTGCAGAGGGAAGCAGGAAGCGGGCGGACGGGAAGCGGGTCAGCACAGGCTGGCCCCTCCCCGCCGGCGCGTCCGAAAGGGGCTCGGGTGCGCCCTGGGCGGCCACCGGGGAGGGGGCGTTTCCTCACCGGCGGAGGAGAGAAAGTCCAGGTCCCCAGCTTTGGTCAAAGAAAACACTGCTCGGGCCACAGGCCGCCGGTGTCGTGAGAACTGCAGTCACGGGCCCCACCCCTGACCATGGGGGCCTCTCAGGACTGTCCCCAACGGCAGCACCCCCTGCCCCATCCCCGGGGGGCCTGGTGGCCTGAGCACTCGTGACTTCCATTTTTTAACACTTGCCAAATCTCTCCTTAGGAGGGGACCCACATCCCGCCTCCCCCAGCTGGGCCAATGGCGGCAGCTGAGATGCCAGGGACCCGTCTCCCGCCACTCTCAGCAGGAACACAGGGCTCCTTGTTTCCCCACACAAAGAGGGCCCACCATCAAAGGGCTCCCTCAGGCCTCGCCAGCGATGGGGAGGGCAGCCTGGCCCCCCTACCCCCAGGGCAGCCTGAACGGCAGGCGGGGAGGCTGACAGCCCAGACCCAGCTTCGCCGCCAAGGGGGCCACCTCCCAGGCAGGTCCCCCAAGTAGGGACTTGCTTGTGCTCAAATATTCTCCCAGGCACCTGGTTATTTTATAAGCAAAGACACCTGCAGGGCAAGGCCCTAATGCAGCCAGGCCTAAGGCTCGGAGTACAGAGCAGGGCCTTCTGGGATGCCTGCAGAGGGATGCAGACAAGGCCAGCCCAGGAAGGCCGCCTCTCACCTCAGCCACCTGAGCCACCTGCCGAGGCCCCGCCCCTGCCCTCCAGGCCCCGCCCCTGCCCTCCAGACCAGCCCACATCACAGGCCCCGCCCCTGCCCTCCAGGCCCCGCCCCTGCCCTCCAGACCAGCCCACACCACAGGCCCCGCCCCTGCCCTCCAGGCCCCAAGCGCACAGCCCCAGGCCCCGCCCATACCTGTGTAGGGCAGGAGGCAGTTGCATTTGTACCCTGCCACGTCATCGATACACGTGCCCTGGTTCAGACACGGGTTGGACGCACACTCGTTGATGTTGGTCTGGCAGTTGGGCCCTGGAGAGAGAGAAAACACGGTCGGTGTAACCGTCACTCCAGGTACTATGGCCAAGTTCTGCCTGGCATGGAGAAAGAGCCCTGCACTGAGCCTGGGGCCTGGGAACCCACACCAGCCGGCCCAGGAGCCACGGGGGTTCTCGACGGCTGGCGTGTGTCCGGGCTCCATGAGGCCCCCAGGGCTTGCGCTGGGACCAGGAGCCCCCGTCCCACTCACCACTGAAGCCCTCCCGGCAGGCGCACACATAGCCGCTGGTCATGTCCTTGCAGGTGCCTCCGTTGACGCAGGGGTTCGACTCACACTCATCGTTGTTGACGTCACAGTTGGCCCCACTCCACCCGGGGTCACAGTCACACTTGTACCTGCAGAGGCAACCACACGGCAGCTCAGGTGTAGCCAGAGAGGGCGGGGCCTAGGCTGGGAGCAACCCAGACTCTGCCACCGTCTTACAACCTGATTAGATGGAGACACTGGTCCACTCTGACCCTTGGAGTCCTTTAAACGACTTTAAATAGCCGCCTCGACTAAGACAGTGGTAAGGGTTTGGGACAGTGCCCAGTTCAGAGCAGTGGTCAGGAGACCATCCACTGTTCACTTGCTGTGTAAACCTGAACAGGCTGCTTACCCTCTCTGTGCAAAATGAGGGTGTGTGGTCCCTGCCATGTCCATCACCCCATTTAGATAGAGCCAGTGCCAGGCACGTAGTGGGTGTCGGAAACTAAAAATCAGCTTCTCTACACTCTAATATTCTGGCACCACATATATGCGCAGGGTTCCCACACCAGGTGGGTGGCCCGCAACCCAGTCCTGGCCCTAAGTGCCTGGAGTCAGCACAGACTGTCCCCCACCCCCCAGAGAGGGCTGGGACCCACCAGACTGGCCCCAGGTCAGACACTAACCCCAAGCCCCAAGTTGTCACCTCTACTTCTGACCAAACAGCCAGGAACCAGACCTCTTCCTCTGAAATTTGCAGAAACGGCTCACGAAACTCAGAAAAACTGTTTGACTTACTAGATCAATGGTTTACTATAAGCAGGGAAACTTGGAACAGCCCAATGGAAGAGACGTATGGGGCCAGGGATGGGGAAGGGCTCAGAGCTGGTCCCCGCCCCATCCCAGCACCTGTTCGCCAACCCGGAAGCTCTCTAACTCCCGCACTTGGCCTTTTTATGGAGGCTTCCTCACACAGGCGTGACTGAATAAGTCACTGGCCGTTGGTGATTAACTTGCACTGCAGCCCCTCTCCCGTCCTCACGGTCAGGGTGGGACGGAAGGCCCCAGACCCCAGCCTCAGCCTCGGATGACCTTAGCAGCCTCCTTACGAAGCTCAGTGGTGGTTTACTTGCTAAGTCGTGTCCGGCTCTCGCAACCCCATGGACTAGCCTGCCAGGCTCCTCTGTCCATGGGATTTCCCAGGCAAGAATCCTGGAGTGGATTGCCATTTCCTTCTCCAGGGGATCTTCCTGACCCAGGAATCGAACCTGGGTCCCCTGCATTGCAGGCTGATTCTTTACTACTGAGCTGTGGCCCAAAGGGGCTCAGACACGACCCAAGACACCCCTTCCACTCTCAGATATCTCAGAGATTTCACCTCTGGCCTGCTGCCTTGGCACGGATACGTTCCCCGGGCACACACGGAGCCGAGGGCAGTGCTGGGCTCAGACCAGGAGCCGAGTGAGCGCCCGTGCACGGCACCCTTCAGGGCTCCCACAGCAGACCCGTCCTTGGGGAGCACCTGGCTGCTCCACCCAAGACCCGCTGGCTCCCCACCCCCACACCCCCTGCCCCCAGGGTGGGGCTCCGAGGACGCACCCATTGAGGCTGTCGCGGCAGGCCCCGTGGATGCAGGGGTTGCTGCTGCACTCGTTGACCTCAGACAGGCAGGTGGGATCGTGGTAGCCCTCCGGGCAGCGGCAGGTGAAGCCGTTGATGCCGTCCTCGCAGGTGCCCCCGTTGTGGCAGGGGCTGTCCGCGCACTCGTCAATGTTGATGTTACACATGCTCCCTGTGGGTGGCCCGGCAGCTCAGACACCAGGAGTGGGAGAGGGGTCGGGCTCCCTGCCCTCGGAGCCTCAGTCTCCCTCTCCGTGAGCAACCCCTCCCCCCACTCCATCCCAGGCCCTCCCAAGGTTCAGACTCTCACCGACACAAGCTCTGCTCCCAGGACCCAGGGCCCACGTTGGGCGCGCTCGGGGCAGAGGGCAGCATGTGCACCAGGCGCCTGGCCCCACTGCGGGCCTGCCGGGCTGCTTCTCACCCGGCATGCCAGGCTCAAGGGTGTCCATCCCAGCATCAGCCAGACCCACCCCCACCCCCGTTCCTTCCAGAGCCTCTGCCGCCAGCTGCCAAGGCTGCTGGCCTGAGAGCTGGGTCCCCACAGTCCCGAGACCCTGACCTGCGAGCGCAGCTTCAGCCCCTGAATCAAGGCTCTGACGCGGGCGGGAGGGCAGAGCCCTCTGCAGGCCCCCGAATCCTGGGCAGCTCACCTGTGTAGCCCGGCTCACACGCACACTCGTAGCCGTCAATCTTGTCCAGACACGTGCCGGAGTCGCAGGGGTTGCTTGCGCAGTCGTCCAGGTTGATCTCGCAGTTGGGTCCTGGGGGTGGGAGACCGGAGGAGGTCACGCGCTCCTGCTCGCTCATCCGCAGCTCCACCTACCCCCCCCAACCCCGCACCAGCCCGGGGCCGGGCACCTGTGGTCCCCTTGAGGCAGAAGCAGAGGTAGGAGTTGTCGCGGTCCTGGCAGGAGCCCCCGTGGCGGCAGGGCTGGCTGTGGCACTCGTTGATGTTGGTCTCGCAGTGGTGGCCCGTGTAGCCCGGCTGGCACAGGCAGCTGAAGGTGGCCACGCCGTCCTTGCAGGACCCGTAGTGGCAGGGGTCGGGGTCACACTCGTCGATGTCCACCTCGCAGTGGGGCCCCGTGTAGCCTGCAGGGGCGGGGGGCCACTCTCTGGGTTACCAGGCTGTCCAGGACACCATCAAGCAGACCCAGGGTCCTCTTGTTCCCACCAGGGAAGCCTGGGGGTGTCTGGGGCGCGCCCCCCACCTGCCTGGGGTCAGAGACGCACCCTGCTCTTGTTCCCCTCCAGACTGAGGGGTCACCCCCCAGCCTCAGCCTCCGACCAGCCCCTTCCCTGGACCCCACCGTCTGCTTCTGCCCCCCACTTGGCCCGGGGTCGCAGCCCCGCACCTTCTGTGCACATGCAGGTGTAGGTGTTGGGCCCGTCCAGGCACTTAGCACCGTTCTTGCAGGGCGTGCTCGCACACTCGTCCACGTCATACTGGCACAAGTGCCCGGTGAAGCCTGTGGCCGAGGAGGGGATGGCGGTCGGATGCCAGGGGCACAACGGCACCACAGCCAAGCCCTGGCTGGCCAAGGTCGGGGGGCGGGGGGCGCCTGGGAGGGCCCCACAAGAGTGCTTTGGCCAGGGCTGGGCAAACGGCAAATGCCCGTATCCTTTCCTCGCCCTCTTTCAGAGCACACCCCTGGGGTCCTGGCCCTCCTGCCCTGCCCCCTTCAGAGGAGGCTCAGCCCAAGATGGACAGTTGCCATGGCTACAGCCGGGCTGGGCTGAGAATTCGGTTCCCGGCTAGGCGTCTGGGACAGTCGATTTGCATCTCAGAAGGTCCAGGGCTCTGACCCCCAACACCTCCCCGGGCCTGGCGTCCCCCAGCTCTTCCCTGCGACAGACTCGGGGCCCTCACAGGCTCCATAGGCCCTCCTAGCCATCACATCCACTGCCGCAGGCAGAGGCAGGCGGGCGCGGCAGGCAGAGGCAGGCGGGCGCGGCAGGCCGGCCCTCCTCCCGCCGGGGCACGAAGGCAGGAAGGGAGGTCTCTGGGCCCCGGGCTTCTCAGCGAGGTGGGGGCCAGGAACCCTGCCCGGCCCAGCTTTGTCCTCTGGGGGCTGAAAACCAACCCACCCCCGCCTCCCCACACTCCGGAGGTGAGGCTCTTACGGGCCCTCCCCACCATGGGGGACCTGACCGGCCTTGGCACAGGGGCAGGGTGGGCGGCGGGGCCCAGGCTCACCCGTGGGGCACTCGCACACGAACTCGTTGATCTTGTCCAGGCAGCGGCCGTTCTGCAGGCAGGGGCTGCTGGCGCACTCGTCCGTGTTCACCTCGCAATGCAGGCCCTCGTAGCCTGGCGGGAGCGGGCTGGTCAGCAACCTGCTCCCCGGGGCCGACCCAGCCGCCCCGCGCTCACCTGCTCTTCACTGTGCCCGGAGACCAAGCTCGAGCCTCCCCAGATAACTGTGGGAAGGCTGCAGCCTGGGCGGGCACGGAGGCCAGGGGCAGAGGCGATGCGGCTTCCCCACTCCCAGGGTCGGGCGGGCGGCTGGCCGCGTACCAGGCATGCAGATACACTGGAACTCCCCGATCTGGTCCAGACAGGTGGCGTCGTTCTGACACGGGTTCGATACACACTCGTTGACGTCGATCTCGCAGCGCGGGCCGGTGTAGCCCTGCAGACACTGGCACTCGAACGAGCCCAGCGTGTTGATGCACTTGCCCGCGTGCTCACAGGGGTTGGCACCTGGTGGGGGCGGCGGGGGGTGGATGCGGCATGGGTAAGGGGCTGCTCTGGGAACCCTAGCCTCTGGAACAGTCGGGGGTGTGCCTGCCTCCCCCATCAGACCCGCCTCCCCCCATCGGACGACTTCCAACAGGTTCCCCAGCACCCTGGCTGCCCGTACCCAGCGAGCACTCGTCCACATCCTGGCTGCAGGCCGGCCCCGTGTACCCCGAGGGGCAGGTGCAGATGGCCTTGCCGTTGACGGGGTTGGTGTCGCAGTTGGCGCCCTCGTTGCAGGGGTTGCTGATGCAGGCATCATTCAGGTGGCACAGCAGACCTGGGCACGGCGGCAGGGGTCAGCGGGAACACCGACTGCCCACACCCGGCTCCCCAGGGAGGGCCCCCGCCAGGACACAGCCAGCGACCCTGTGGAGGGCCCTACAACGCCAGAGCTCTTCCGGGAGGCTCGTGGCCGGCCGCTTCACTCCAGGAGGCCCCTCCTGGGGCTCCCCCCTTACGGGCCCCACAAAGCTGCAGTGTGAGGCCCCTCGCCCAGGCCTGACCCCCCAGGGCCCCCCGCCTGGGGGCAGGCCGGGCGCTCACCCGTGCGGCCGTGGGGACACTCGCAGTAGAAGGAGGCCACGCGGTCGTGGCAGGTGGCGCCCCGGAAGCAGGAGGCGCTGGCGCAGTCGTCAATGTTCTCGCTGCAGTCCGCGCCCGTCCAGCCGTTGACGCACACGCAGCTGTAGTCGCCGTGGGTGTTGTGGCAGGTGCCGCCGTTCTGGCAGGCATTGGGCATGAGCTGGCACTCATCCACGTCCTCTGTGCAGTACTGACCTGCGGGGGGCCGGGACGGTTGGTGCCTCCAGCCCCCTCCGCCAAGCCAAGACCCTCACCTCGACCAGGAAGTCTTCCTGACTTCCTCCAGCCCCGCCAGCCAGAGCCAGCCTTTCCCCGGCACCCCTGGCACCTGGGGGCTCTTGCCTGGCCGCTCCGTGGGCACAGGTGCACTGGGGTCCACGCTCACCTGTGGGCAGGGCCTGCACCCTGCTGGCCAGCATCCCTGTGTCTTGGCCAGCAAGCTGGCCTCAAACTGGGGACCTGACTGTGGCCAGGCCAGCCTGGGGCCAGGCTGCAAATGGCTCACACAGATGGGCTGGTGCCACCCACGTCTGTGCTGCTCCAGGGGGTTTGGGGGGGCCTCAGACCCTGGCGGGGGGGCAGTCAGCTGCAGGTCACAGCATCCTTCCCGTCCCATATCTCAGCTCCCTTCTGCCTGCCCCCCACGGGGACAGACTCCAGGGGCAGAGGTGCCCCCTGAGCCGCCCGCTGTGCACACCTGTCCACTCCGGGGGGCAGCGGCAGTTGTAGGTGTTCACGCCGTCCACACAGGCGCCTCCGTTCTTGCAGCTGTTCCCTGGACAGTCGTCAATGTTTTCCTCGCAGTTCTGGCCAGTGAAGCCTGCAGCAGGGGCCGGTCGCCCGGTCAGGCCTCCCCACGGGGCCAGGCCCTCACCGTCCTGTCACGCTCGCACTGGGCTCTGGCACCCTCCTGGCTGGACCCAGGACACCCTGCTCTGGGCGGAGAGCTGCTCTCCACAGCCTGTCCTGTGACGCCCACCGCCTTGGAGCCCGAGGGGTCCCTGCCCCACACCCCGCCCTCCCCACTCCTGTGACCGGGCCGCACACCCCAGAGCCCACGGTCAGCACATTCCTAAGCGATCATTTTCTAAACGGCCGGCTGAACAGACAGAGACCCACGGTCACAGGCTCCCCGGGGTTCTGTCAGAGAAGACGTCTGCGCTACGGCCTCTGTGACTGGGCACTGCCTGCGGGCCCAGCCCTGTGCTCAGGGTTGTCTGCACACCCCCACGTGCGGCCGTGGATACCCCATTTGATGGGGCAGCACTGGGCCTGGGAGCCCCCTCGCACAGAACTGGAGCAGGGAGACAGAGGGACCCTGGCAGGTAGTCGGGGGTGGGTGTGTGTGCAGGTGCGGCCCCCAGACTTCCCAGAAGCAGAGGCGCAGGCAGGGTGGGAGCCCCCCACCCTCTCCCTGCCCTCTCCCGGCCAGGCCAACTTCTGCAGCACCCCCTCCACGTCCAGTCAGTTAGCTATTAATCCGTTCGACTCCTGCTGGTTCAATAATCAACCCAGAAAGGTGCGTCTGGCAATAGCCAAACCTGCAGCCAGTTACTAATTAATGCCCCTCCCAGGGCGCCTTTGGACCCCCTCCTGCCCCTCTCTCGGAGGCCCCCCCCACTGGAGCCTGGCGCCCACACTCCAGTCCCTCCTGCGTGCGGCAGGCCTAAAGCGCCGCCTCTCCCCAGCCTCAGCTCACCTCCGGCCGGTGGGGCTGCACCTGCTCCACGCGTGCAGCCCCCTCTGCCAGGCCCCCACGCCTCCCACCGGCCCCCCCAGCCCGCACCACAGCCCCTCCTGACCCTGGGGTCACACAGCCAACCCCCCTCAGGAAGACATCTGAACCCAGACGCTGAAACAGCCACATAGCCCAGCCGGGCAGTGGGTAGTGCCGGGGCGGGCAGGTGGCGAGGGGAGAATCAGGGACCGGAAATGCACACGCCTGGCGTCTGCACGCAGAGGCAACAAGCCCGGGGCTTGCGGGCGGGAAAAGCACTTCCTCTTTGCAAGGGCCGGGCTGGGCCAAGGGCCGTGTGGGGGCCAGAGCGACCTTTGGGTCAGTCCTGGGTCAGCCGGACCCTGGGTCCTCCCCTCTCCAGCAACCCAAACCCCACCGACCCCACCGACCCCACCTCCTCGTCGCCCCGCCCCAAAACTCCCTCCCCTTCCCAGTCCCTGCCTAACCACCCCCATGCAAGTGACAGACTGGAGGCTTTCGAACCTCTTCGTCATTATCAGTATTTTTAGATCAGCAGCAGCAAAACGGACTCAGAAGAAAACTACAGTGGAAAGTCTGGGACCCGAAACAGGAACGGTGGAGCTGCTGGGGGGGTGGGTGGGGCTGGGCCCGCCTGTCACTCCTGCCCCGGCAGTGGGCGACGGGAGAGGCCAGGAGCAAGGGCCCCCACTGTGGGGAGCCATGTGTGAGCCCCGGCCCCCCCGCCCCACCTCCAGGAACCAGGGGAAGCCCCGCGGGCGACGCGGGAGAGGGTGCTCCCTGCAGCGGGGAGAGTTCTGTAACGTGGTCCCAGGGGACTCGGGATAAGGGGCCTCCTGGGGGGCCTGGAGGAGGCCGGTGTCCACGGCCTGGGAGACGCGGGGCAGGGGGCCAGGAGAACAGAGCGAGCCCGGAGTGGGCGGAATGCTCAGGCCCTCCCTGGGGGCGGCAGGGTAGGAGCACTAGGGTGTCACAGCAGGCCTGTCCCGGGGCGGCACTTGGTGGGTGGGTGCCCCCATCCCAGAGCGTGCCCCGCACCACCCCCAAGGCTGCCCTCCAACCGCCCGGGCTCGGGTGATACCCCCAGACCCAGCCTGCCCAGCTCCCCGCCCCCTGCATGCTTCCAGCGGGCAGTACCTGGCAGGCAGGCGCACTCGTGGGTGGTGTCCCCCGTGGGGCGGCAGGTGCCCCCGTTCTGGCAGGGGGAGGGGCTGCAGGGCACATAGGGCAGCTCGCAGTGGGGGCCGGTGTGGGTGGGGCGGCAGACGCAGCGGTAGGAGCCGACCTCGTTGAGGCAGGTGCCGCCATGGTGGCAGAGCCCGGGGCTCTGGCTGCACTCGTTGACGTCCTGCCTGCACGTGGGGCCGTGGAAGCCGGGCGGGCAGTGGCAGATATACGACGCCTCAAAGGGCAGGCACTGGCCACCGTTGGCACAGGGGTTGGAGGCGCAGGGGTCGGCCTGCTGGCACGTCTTCCCTGGGGGGGCAGGGGGCGGGGGGTGGTTAGCCGGCCTCCCTGGTTCCTATGAGCTGGAGGCAGCGTCCAGACCTGGACAAGGGGTGAGCCGGGCATGGGCCCAGTGGCATCAGCTCCTCACCACCCAGGGACCCCAACCACTTAGGGGCTGAGTGACCACTGCCGGATGCACAGTAGGCCAGGCCCCCTGGGGAGCTGACCCAGACTGCATCCCTTCTGAGCCAGCGGTGACACCACGGCTCCTGCAGGGGCCGGGGGAGTCTCCTCTTTTCTCACAGAGGCTGCGGCGGGGGGGGTGCCCTCGAGCTGGGAACTGACGCCTCCAGGGCTGGAAAGTGGCATGGGGACCCCAGAGCGGGGACTCTAGGCGATTTCTGGGTCGCTGACCCCCACAGCTGAGCCCAGTCCAGGACTGTCCACGGCCACGTGGACGGGGGGCCGTCACTGGCTGTGTGGGTGGCTGGGGGAAGGCCACTCCATCCCCGCACCCCCGGGGTCCTCACCTGACCAGCCCGGGGGACAGAGGCACTTGTACTCGGTGAGCGTGAGCAGGTCACAGGTGCCGCCATTGAGGCAGGGGCTGGCGAGGCAGGCGTGGTCGCGGGGCGTCAGGCACAGCGGCCCCGAGAAGCCCAGGCGGCAGCTGCAGACATAGTCCACCAGGCCTTCTCGCTCCGTCGTGTGGCACGTCCCGCCGTTCTTGCAGGGGGCGCTGAGGCAGGGGTTGGGGGCCTGGCATTGCTGGCCCGCAAAGGCCCCGCTGCATCTGTGGCAGACACGCCAGGGTGGTGAGCGCCCACTCCCTAGCTAGCCCGCCACCAGCCCCGGCATCCATGGGGGTCCCCCTCCCAGGCAGCGGCCCCCCTCAAAGGGCCCGGGGAGGTTCTGGGACCACAGTGGGGGTCACTGCCCAATATCACCAGGTGCCAAGCGCCACTGAGCTCTCCACTTTCAAGTGGTTACTATTACATCAAGGGAATTTCATGTCCGTAAAAACAGTGATTACGTTAATTGGAGACATTAGAGACCAGAGTGTTCGGCGGGCCCCAGAGTCGGTTTCAGAATCCATGGAGGCGTCTGTCTGCACTCGTGAGCCACCGAGAAGGAGCCACGCGGGCGAGACCCAGCCATTCTCCGTGGAAGGGAATGGTGTTCTGTGAAACCTTTTGTTTCAGGGACCTGCCTACTCTATCTCTCTCCAGCTTTTCTGTAACGAATGTGCGTTATTTGGGTAATAAAAGAGTTCGCAGATTGCTCTTCTTTCAGTACGAACACGAGAGCAAACAGGGCAAGGACTGCAGACACCACATGGCCGGGCTCCCACATTGTCACCGACGTGGAACTCTCTCTCGGGGGTCCGACGCGACAGGACCGGGCTACTCGGTGCTCCACCCTCACCCACGCATGGTGCCCGGACGCAGTCTCTCCCTTTCGGGGGCGAAGGCTTCACATCGGATGCCCAGCCCGCTGCACAGCTGGAGAAAGCAGCGGCCAGGAAGACCGCCGCTGTGGCAGGCCCTGTGCCGGCTCCCAGGCTAAGATGGCAGCAGGTGAGCCGGGTGTGGGGGGCACCCTGCCCCCCCCCCGGCCCCAGGCCTGGTCCCAGGCACTCCCCACTGGGAAGGGCTCGGCACCTGCCACCCCCACCCCGGGGCCGCCCTTGGCCACCTGTTGCCTCGGCTTCTCGAGGCACGGCAGTACACTGCCCCCCAGGGTCACCTCGTGGCCTTGCGCTCGAGGGAAAGCCCAGGAGGGGCTCTGGGACCAGCCAGGCCTCCCTCTTCCCAGAGGCAGAGCCTCTGGGGTGGAACGCGCCCGCGGCCCCCAGCCTGCAGCGGCCTGGGAAGGCAGCCCTGACGCTGGGCCCATAGCCCCGGGCGCCGCTGGGCGGGGCCCCCACCCCCGCCGGGCAGCCACGAGGGCCCTGGGGGAAGAGAGGGCCCTCCTGGGCTCCAACCACCCTACCTTCCCGAGACCCCCCCGCCCGAGCGGGGCTGCTCCGTGGGGTTTACGCCTTCACTCCAGGACCCCTCACCCCCGACAAATGCCAGCCCGCCGGGGCCCCTCCCTCCTCTCCTGCACAAAGCTGCGCAGGGAAGGGGGTGGGGGATCCGTGAGGAGCTGGGGCTTTCCTGAGGCTGTGGCTTGGGCAGGGCGCGCGAGGAGAACGCAAAATGGCCAGTCTGGACCACCATCTGTCGCCTGAAGCCAAAAGTCCCAAACCAACTGGCTTAAAGAAAACCAGCTGCCCTTCTGGGAGGGGCGCAGGGGAGGTAACTCAGGCCTGAGCCGGGGCTCCAGCCCAGCCGGCTCAGGGAGAGGGAGGAGGACGGGTGTGGCTGGCTCCTCTCTGGGGGCACAGACCCCGGGGAGCACCCCCTGTGTGACCGGCACCCTGGCACCCCAGGCCCTGGGAGGGCCACACCCTGGAGCCTGGGGAAGGTGGCGTGGCCCGCACTGAGCGTGGATCCAGTTACAGGCCGCCTGGTCCCAGCCTGAGTGGCACTGGGAACCCAGAGCCCTGGAGGGGAGGGGGGAGACCCAGGAGGTAGCCCCTCCCCCACCTCTCAATGCCCTCCATTGTCGAGCAGGAGCTGGCCACCACTCCCGTTGGAGAAAAGGCTTTTTTTTTTTCCCAGCTACTGAAGAGCAGGCAGAAAGTGGGAGCCGGACAGAGGACGCTTGGTCATCAAAGCGGGGTGGGAGCCCGCCTGCCCTGTCCACACCTAGCTCCAAGGCGTGGGAAGCCCACCCAGGTGGGTGAGGTGAGGCAGGCCTGCCCCATGGCCTGGGGGAAACGCACACAAGGCTGCCCAGGGCGTCCTCCGTGTGGGCTCCATCTTCATCACTGGTCTGGTTCAGCAGCGTTCCCAAGTGGACCAGAAAGGCCCCACCAGGGTGCACAACCCTCCAGCCTCCAGCCACGGGGCAGTGTGTCCCTGAACCCCACCCCAAGCCCGTCCTGAATGGGGAGCCTAGCGCAGAAGCCTGTGGGAGAATCCACCTGGATCGAGAGCATCCCGGCCAGGGAGGCTGCATGAATTACAGCGAGAGGAAAAGCGCGCCCAGTAAATCAGGCTGCAGCAGCAGGGACAAAGGGCGGCTGGGGAGCAGGTGCGCCTGTGGCCAGGGACGCGGGCAGCAGCTGCTCCCGGCCGGCGCAGTGGCGGCTGCCAGCCCCAGCGGGTGGGGGGCAGGGCAGGAGCCAGGGAGGCTCCTCCGCGGGGGGAAGGCAGCGGCTGAGGGGGCCTATTGTCCTCCCTGCTCCCGCCCAGGCCTGGCGGACGCTGCTGTGAAGGCACGCTGCCCATGCGGGCCGGCTCCAGGGCTGGGCCTGGCCACCGTCCACCACGAACACCCCAGCAGGGGGAGGGGCAGGGCAGCGAGGGAGCGGCAGCCTGGGGGGGGGGGGTTGCCGCTGAGGCAGGTGCTCGGCGCGGGGGTGGGGGGGTGCTAGGTACAAGCAGGGCCTGGCTTAGCTCCATGGGAGGACGCCCAGGGCAAGGTTGGTCTTGAGGAGGGCGGGGGTGGGTAGGCAGGGTCGGGGGGCCTCACAGCCCATCACAGAGGCCTGTCCCTGCTCTGGGCGGCCTCCGGCCATGCCCCCCTTCGCCTAGACGTGTCCCCACCTGTCCCCCACCCTGGCTGCAGTGCTGGGGTTTCCTGGGGAGGCACCCATGGCCCCCGCACTTCCCTGAGAAGGTGGAGGAGGGCCCGTGAGGCTGCTCAGATGCGGCCAGTCTGCCGGGACCAGCGACCAAGTCCCTCGTGGCCATTCGGTCCTGAACACCTGTCCTGGCAGCTCGGCCTAAGTGCCTGGCAGGGACAGGGGCCCATGCTTGGAGGGCAAAGTCGCACCCAACACCTGCCTCAGGATTCCGGGCCAGGGGCCGTCGGGGACCCTGAGGCTGGACGAGAACCGCCCCATGCACCGTGCCACTCAGCTCCTGGCTCCCAGGGGCCCGTGGCAGCTTTCCCTTCCTTGCCCTCCTCTGGAAGGTGGTCTCCCAGTGTCTCCTCCTCCACTCGCCTTCCCTCCGGCCCACACATAGCCTGACGGGGTGTCCTGGCCCACCACGGCCAGCAGCAGAGGGTCAGGTGGGGCTGGGGGCTCCAGAATCAGAGCTGCAGAGAGGCGGCACCCGGAGTTGGGGGTGGCAGGGCAGAACAGCCGCTGGGACGCCCGCCCGCCCAGCCGCCCAGCCACCCACCGGCCTGGAGCTCACTGGAGGCTTCCTCAGTGTTTCCTCCCAGCCGGCTCCTCCCCCCACCCCCCACCCCCTCAGCGCCACTCCATAGAAATGCAGCCCCAGAAGCGTCCAGAGGCAGATGCTGCCTTGACCTTTCACCCCTTCACCCGGGACTAATGCTAAATGGTGCTGTTTTTCTTTCTGAGTTAAGCGGGCCATCTGCCACCCCCAGGGGAGAGATGACAGCTCCCTCTACACGCAGTTCGAAGGCGGGACTCAGCACAGAGGAAGGACCCGCTCGGTCTGCCCTCAAGCAGTCTGTGGTTGAGCAGGGGGGTTGAGTGGGGCAGAGCTGGGTGAGCACAGGGCCCTGGCCGGGTCGGGGTGCGGACTGGGGGTCGTCGGGGGGTGTGCCACCCCGTTCCTTCTGCAGGCCAGACAGAGTCGCCCCAGGGGAGGGGGGGGTCACCACCGATGGATGGGTGAGACAGTCCATCAGAACTTTTGGGAGGCTCTGCGGCACAGATGGGCACTGCCTGCCATGCCTCCGTTTCACGCGAGTCAGGGGACCAAGGGCACAGAAGGCCTGGTGCAGAGGCGGCGTGGGCACCTGGAGCACAGCAGACTCCCACTCTAGCCAACACTGCTGGATTTGACTTGCACGCAGTTCACCGACGTGTCCCTGGGGACACGGTGGCTCCACCAGGGTCCGTGTACCTGCTTAAGGGAAGCCGTGGGGGACACAGGGCTCCCCAGCACCGAGGGCCCCACTCGACCCTGCCGCCTGAGGCCTGGGATATCAGCGCAAGAGCCGGTAACCCATGGCTGGAGGCCACGTCTGCAGGCCCAGGGCCTATGCCCCAAAGGTGGGCAGGGACCGTGCCACCCAATACGGACAGGGACAGCTCTGCAGGTCCCTGCCCCCAGCCATGCAGCCCGTATCCCCGGGGGGCTGAGTCTGGGCCTGGGCTCCTACCCGCTGCAGCTGAAGGCCCTTCCCACCCCCCACGCCTGGCCCTAGCTCTGCCTGCAGTGGGGTGCCTGCTAGAAGACCCTCCCCACACCAGCACTGCCTCGCTCACAGGCTTTCTGCCCAGGATCCTCCAACAAACACAATGTTACTGGGGCCCCGAAGAGAGGGGCCAGGGAGCACGGATGGCTCGTCAGAGTCCCCCCCTCCTCCCCAGAGGTGGTCCAGGATGCTAAACAAAGACCACTAAGGCCCACCACCAGGCAGGCAGGCCCGCCCACCTCGGGGCAGCTTGACCGGGAGGTTCTCAGACCCCCAGCCCAGCCCAGGCAACTGGGGCCACCTGCAGACCGGGTGGAGTGAGGCTCCTGCCCACTTATGGAACAGGAAGACTGAGGCCAGGAGACAGGGGGGTGCATTGGACAGACTCTGAGCCCCCAGCTCCTCCCTCAGAGGGGGCGGGGTCAAGGAGTCCACTTGTGCTCCTGGATAAGGCTTGCCAGGGGTCCTGGGCACAGGCTGGTTCAAGGGCCCCAAATGCCAGTGGGGAATCACAGTTTCCAGGAGGCTGTGTTCGTGGCAGGTTGGGGGGTCATGCAGTGACTGGGGGTGGTGCTCAGTGGCCTCTGCTGGCCTCCCTCACTGTGCCCACCCACCATGCCCATGCTGGGGTCCTTCCCCACTGGGCACAACCAGGACAGCTCAGCTGTGAGGAATGGAGCCCCTGGGAGACACAAAAGCCAGGGGTGCCCGGGAACTCCAACAGGCAGTGGGCGGGGCTCCAGGTTTCTCTCAAACCCTCAGCATCCTTGGTCCAGACCGCTGTCTGAGCCATGACTCTGCCGTGCCCCAGGGTACCTGGAAGACAGCCCTCTGCCCTCTCCTGTCTTGGTCCCTTTCTGCTCAGGCAGGGTGTGCTCAGGGCAACCCGGAGCCTGGCCACCCCTGCACGGGTTTGGAGGCCACAGTGTGAGACCTCACTCCACCACCTGCAGCCACAACTGCCCCAGGAAGCGACTGCAGGGACCCGGCTGGAGCCTGGCTGAGCTGCAGTCTGCTTCCAGCCTGCACGGCCGCTGGGCTGGGGCGGCTCAGAGCTGCACGGGGAGGGCGCTGCCCTGGCTCCCAAGCTTTAGGGAGGAGGCGAGCGGCAGCCAGGGCTGCCGAGGAACAGGGGACCCCGGAAAAGGACCAGCCAGGTCTGAGGCAGACAGACCCCAACTCCCAACAGCAGCTGACCCTCAGTGGAGAACAGGCAGCGGCCGCAGAGGAGGAAAGGGGTCCAGGCGGGGCGGGGCGTGGAGCCGCCGGGCCCAGCAGCTGCTCCCCGCTCAGGGCTCTTTGCCTCTTTTCTCCCAAGTTCCACCTCTGGATGGTTTAGAATAAGCTGGAAAGAGGAAGTGCAGGAGCGCGGGGAAGCCCTTTGTGTTGTGTGTGGACGGAAGCGGTCCTCCGGGAAGCCACCTTTCCCACTGCGGGGAAAACAATGCTTGTGGCTCGCCAACCCCCCCCCCCCCCGCGGCGATCATAGCTGCCCCACCCTCGACGTGGGAAGTGGCTGCCCGTCTGAAGGGATGGAAAGGCAGAGGTCAAGCGGCTTCCTGGAGATGGCCCAGCTGCAGTGGGCAGAGAACCACCCAGGCCCACCCACAGGCAGACACACATCGCTGCTTGGCTGGTCCCTCTGGACATTGCAAAAGGCACAGCCAACACGCTGTCCCGAGAGCCCTGGGGGCTGCTGGGCGAGTAAGAAAAGCCTGCTGCCCCACCCCCACCCCCCCGCCCCGCCGCGGCCCTGCTCTGCTGGGTTAATTCCCCAACCATCACCCTCAAAGATGGAGCCAGGAGCTGGACAAAGGTGGGAATGGGTGTCCTTATCCAGGGTTCACCCCAATAGCTCTCTGAGACCCACGTGGTCGAGCCTGCAGCCCCACTTCTGGGAGGCCAGGGAGTGGCCCCTCCCAGCTGCCAGGGAGCTCCCACAAGACGGAGCTGGACCCGTGCCCCCAGACACTGGATACAATGAAGGGACCGATGAGCATGCGGCCTGTGGCCCGCGCCATGGGGGGCGGGGGTGCGCTTAATCCAAACTCGATTAATTAAGTCAGCAACCACAGACTGAGGTCGGAGCCAGAGCCAGAAATGGCCCTGCAATGCCTGCCTCTGCTCGGCTGTGGGGTGGTGCGGGGAGAGGGGAGGCCTGCCCGGCCGCTCTCCCGCCGACCGGAGTGGACGCTCGGGGCAGCCCCGCTTCTTCCCATTCTCCAGTTGCGAATGCAGCGCCGGAGAACACTGAGGACCGCCCTCGACACGGGTCCTAGAAGGAAGACACTGTGGACCCCCCTCCCCGCTCCCGGACCTGTACTCAGGCTTTATCTCGTCTCTTTCTCAGAATGGCCCTGCAGGGACACTGGCCCATTGTACAGATGAGAAAACCAGGGCTCTGGCAGGTTATGCCCACGGCACCACCTGGGTTTGAATGTAGCTGTTAACCTTTGCTGTCCCCAGCGGTGATCAGACGCCAGGCCCTCAGTGTGGGGGTTGGGGGCAGCTAGAGCACAGCGCCCCCTGGAGGCAGCTGGGAGGCCAGCAGGAGCTCCCTGGGTGGAGGAGGGGGTGTGGGCCCTCAGCACCCCATTCCTCTCCCCCTCCCCCACCCCGGCGGCCTGGGTTTCTCGCCTGACCGCCTGGTCTCCCAGACCGGGAGGGCTGGAGCAGACAATGTGTTCTTACAACCCCACAAGATCTGCTGAAACTCAAAACCCTGGATTGGAGGCGGAGGGGAGGGTGTCTGGGTGAGAAGCCTGGGAATTGGGGAGCTCCCAGCTGGCAGGGTGGGGCTGCCCTGGGCCCCGGCTTCCTCGCACCCCTTCCGTGTGGCAGGAGGGGTCCCACCAACGCCGGACACCTGTCACCACCCTCAGCCACAAGAGCTCATGTGGCCTTCCTTCCTGTCTGTCCAGCCCTAGGGACAGAGAGGAAGCACGAAGCCTATAGCCGCCGGCCACTGGGAGGGCCAGCAGAGAGTGGGCCCTGATGAGGCTCCCATGAGACCCTCTCCCTGGATGCCTCTCCCAGCTCAGGCTCGCCACCTGCCCAGTCCCCAACCCCTGTCCGAGGCAGACCACCGGGCCCCGTGTCCCCAGGCTTGCCCACAAGCCCGTGGCCGCCCTGGCCCCCACCCCGGGCTCAGCACAGTCACCAAGGCACGGGACCACGGCAGACACCAGGAGACACAGCCCTGGCAGCTGCGCCCAGGCCGGCGTGGACCTGCTGAGAGACAGCCCCGCGCTGTCACAGCCTGGGGACACTCGGGCAGCCCGCCCGCTGGTCTGGGCCTAGGGCCGTCTGGGCTCAGGGGAGACTCTTCTCCACGGGGAAAGCAGAAGGTTCTTGGGCTGGCCACGACCCTGCACCCTTCCATGAAAGTGAAAGTGAAGTCACTCAGTCGTGTCTGACTCTTTGCAACCCCACGGACTGTAGCCCACCACGCTCTTCCATCCATGGGATTTTCCAGGCAAGAGCACTGGAGTGGGTTGCCATTTCCTTCTCCAGGGTATCTTCCCGACTCGGATCGAACCCAGGTCTCCCACACTGTAGGCAGACGCTTTACCGTCTGAGCCACCAGCGCCCTTCCATGACCTCACCCAAATCCGGGGCTGGGCTGGTCTCTTGAGAGCCTTCTGGACAAAGCCTGGGAGCACTGGGAACAGGCCCAGAGTGGAGTGAAGCCACGCTGATGTGTCCCATCGGGACCCACGTGTGTTACTGTTTACAGGGGAGCTCATAGGGGCGGGTGAGCAGCCCCCGGTCACACAGCCCCCCATGGCCTGCGCTATAGAGCACAGCGCTCTTTTAGCCTGGCGGGAGCAGCGAGCTGGAACAGGGCCGGGCAGCTGACGTGGACCATGCCTGCCTGTGGCCTGGAGGCCAGGCCTTCCAGAAACCCGGATGGGCTCAGCTGGGGCCAGCCCTGACCCAGGCCACGTCCCAGATGCCTGCCGAGTGCCGTGCTGGGCTGGGCCTGGGCCGTGGACCCCCAGGCGGAAGCCGTCATGGCCTGAGGCCCCTGCCACTGTGGACACTGGGACACACAGCCCTGCCTGGCCTCCCCCACCCCGTCTGGCTCTCAATCAGGCCTGAGGCCACCCTCATCCTGAGCCCTGGAGGGGGAAGTGAGGGGAGCCCCGCCCTGTGGGGCCACCCCTGGGAGCCGGAACCAGCCTGGCGAGCGCAGGAGAGACCCTCAGGCTGACCCGGAAGGCCCAGAGGCAGTCACCTCCCCCGGCCCTCTCCGTGGTCGGAGGGGAGACGGAGTCCCCAGGGACGGAAGTGTGGCCAGCACCCCCCACCCCCAGGCCCCGCCTCAGCCCAGCCTTAGCTCAGCATCTCTTGTACTGAAAAGCTTTCAGGGAAAGACACACACACTCAAAACTCTGGCTTCTCCCCCAGACCTGTCATTTCCAGTAACCGTGTAGTTTCCGCTTACCAGCAACCGAAACCAAGAGGAAATGGTGGGAGGCAGGTCCCCAAACCCCGGGTCCCCGCGGGGGGGCCACCGACAGAGCTCTCCAGGGGCAGCCGCCCACCTCCTGTCACACGCATCCCCCGGTGGACCCGCGAGGACCCACCAGGGCCCAGCTGCCTGTCCAGCAGGCCTCCTGGGGTTGGGCAGTAGGCCGGCGGCTCAGCTGACCCAGGACCAAGGGGCGAAGGAAGCAGGAGGCCGGCAGGTCCCCGGAGGAGGGCCGGCCTGGTGCCCACTTGTCACCCCCAGTGCCTGCCCAGCCTCCAGCGGCCTGTCCCCTCTGCGGCGTGGCTCAGACCCCCAGCCCTTCTCCCGGCCCGGGGCCCTGACCCTAAGGCCGACGTGATGACATGGGACCTGCCTGCCCCAGGCCTCGGCCGGGCTGGGGGAGGCTGGACTTTCGTGCTGCCTGCAGGGCAAAGAGTTTGCTCAGCAAATCACAGTGTCAACAGAGGGATGAGGGACCATTTACCCAGCGGAGAAGAGCCAACCGATTCAAGCACTTCAGAGACACCCGACGGACACCCAAGCCCCGTGACTGACTTGTCCCACGAGGACTCCCAGGTCGAGGCTGGTGGGGCCTGGCAGGCTGTCTGAGCGCCTCTCATGTTTGGGAACCGCCACGTGGGCGTTGGAAGTGCGGCCTCCCCAGGGCACCCCCCGCCCCCACCAAGGCTTGCTGGGAACCAGGACCCCGGACGCACCTTCCAGGAAATGGAGCAACTCAGGTGCACGAGGCTCAGGTCAGACCTCCAGAGGCCGTCCCCAGCCCCAACCCAGGAGAGCCCAGGACAGCACAGCAAAGGGCTGGGGATCCTGGGGGCTGAGCCACAGAGGGGGCGGGCGCTGCGTGGAAGGGGAGGCCAGGCCCTTGGAGGTGTCCACATGCCACCTGACAGGCTCCCATGCAGAGCAGCAGCTCGGTGTCAGGAAGGGAACGGGCAATGATGAACCTAATTCACTCAAACGTGTGGATGCCGTCATGATGATGACCCCTGCCCCCGAGCCTCGGCAGGGAGTGGATGGCGAGGTCAAGGCCCCCTTTCCCAGAATGCTTCCATCCCAGGGGCAGCGGGGGTGCAGGTGGGGAGGAGACCCCCAGCCAGAAGGGACCACTCAGTGGTGAAACCCTGGGGAGGGCGTTCTGTTCCCAGAGTTCCACGCATCTCAGAGACGCGCAGAGAGCTGCCCCCACCTGTGACGGGGGGACCCACTCGAGCCTCCCCACCGCGGCCGAGCAGGTGTCAAGGTGCTAACGTTGCATGAGCACCCCTCTGGTGCCCTGCAGGAAACGTGGAGCCTCTTTGAGCCCCGAGAGCCCCTGGGAAGGGATCGGCTTGTGGCTAAGCGCGAGGAGCCAAGCCCCTGACCCTCACCCTCTCACACCAGGCGGGGTGCCTCCCAAGGGTACACCCACCAACTCCGAGATGAGCCCTGTTTCAGGAGAGATGTGCTCCAGGCCAGGGCAAGGCCGGGAAACAGGCAGATGGCGTGGGTAGGGGCTCAGGTCTCAGACTTGCCCTCCAGCTGCCCCTGACCTGTTCAGAGCCCATCTGCCTGAGTCTCCACAGTGGACTCCCTCCAAAAGGGGGGCCTGGGGCACCTGGGCAGGGCATTCCCACAGCACCAGCCTCACGGCGCAGGAGGTGAAGGCATCTGCCCTCGAGTCTGGTTCTCAAACAACGAACCAGGCATGCGTCTGCCCTGCCCGCCTCGCCCCAGCACCTAGAGAGCGTTCAGTGAACGCCTGCTGCCCCTTGCATTCCTGACACCGAGCAGGTGGTGGGGTGCCGGCCGTGGAGCCCTGTGCGCTCATCCCCTGGACCCGAGGGCACGCCACCCCACTTTAACAAGTACCCCTGGATGCGCCAGGCCCCACTCAAGGGGGTCCCATGGCTGGCCACGCAGACACAGGAGTGAGCGCCACCTCTTCCAGGGAGCCTTCCAGACATCCCCCACCCCCGACACCCACTGCCTCTGGACTTCTGCCCAAGGCCATACCGGAAGACCATGCTGGGCCACTGCCAGCCACCCCGACGTTCTCAGGCAGGTCGAGTCCAGCGAGCGCCCAGACGAGTGACGCACGGACATGCACCCTGAGCGAAAGAAGCTGGGCGGGAGAGGCGAGCGGCGCGTGCATTCAGGTCAAGCCAGAGATGGAGAGCAGATGGGAGCCCCGGGGCTGCGGGGGGCGGGGGGGCGCCTGTTTAATGCCTACGGGGGTTTTGTTCGGGGTGGTGAAAACCTGGAACTAGACAGACGTGCTGGTCCCACAAGCTTGTGAATGTACTAAGCGCCACGGAAATGCAGACTTTGTTCAGTAATTTACTTTGCTGTGTTGCACAGCTCCCAGGCGGCACTAACGGTAAGGAACCCGCCTGCCAATACAGGAGACACAACAGACGCGTTTGATCCCTGGGTCGGGAAGATCCCCTGGAGGAGGGCATGGCGACCCACGCCAGTGTTCTTGCCTGGAGAATCCCACGGACAGAGAAGCCTCGAGGGCTACAGTCCACGGGGTCGCACAGAGTCGGACACGACTGAAGCGACTAAGTTCCCCAACCAGGGATGGAACCTGTGCCTTCTGCAGCGGAACCTGAGTCCTAACCGCTGGGCCACCAGGCAAGTCTCCCGAAATGTTCCTTCTAAACGTCTAAAATCATAAAACTTATGATACATGCAACCGACCACCAAAATACAAATAGAAATCCTCCCTTCCCCCCGCCCCGCCCCCACCCCAAATCTGGTCATCAGCAACCTGTGAGCTCAGTGGAGCGAGGTGGGCGGGGCCTTGAGGAAGGAGATGCCAGGGACGAAGCCAACAGAGGCCACTCTGGCAAAGGGCTCTTCTCTGCCCAGCGGCCCTTCCTCTGCAGCAGCACCTGTCAATCACGGCCCCCGCTCTAGCGGGTGTGTCCACGGCCCACCAGCAGGCCCAGGGGTTGGGGGTGAGGACCCCAAAGCCCTGAGATGGCCCCAGACAGGCAGAAGCCGCCCTACTGCATGGCCAGGCCTGACTCCTGGGCCCTCCTCCCCTGACCACATTGCGTCCACTGCCACCACCTGGGCATCTGCGGGCCCATCCCAGGGTCCTGCCAGGATGCCGCTGGAAGGGAACTCCGGGCGGCCACCCAACCCTGCACTCTCAGGCACAGAGCAGGAGCCAGTCGCTCTGTACCTGCTACAGTCCATGGGACTACAGGGTGTGGTTGCCAGAGACAGCCCGGCGGGGAACTTCAGGACCCATCAAATGCACCCTGACCCACAAGTCGCGATGCCGCCAGGCCAGCCGCTCGTTAAAGCCTCTGGGAAGAGTCTGCCAGGCTCTGGATGTGCCCGGACACGAAGGCAGAAGCTGAGGCAAGCTGGCCCCAGGTCCTCTACTCCCGTTCCCAGCCTCTTCATCTCTCAGCCTCAGCCGTTCCCACCTGTAAAGTGAGGACTGAGGATGAGATGCAGAGCCGGCCGCCATCCTGAGGGGTGTGAGGCCGCTGAAAAAAAGGTCTGCTGCGCTTTTACGAGGCTGGATGAAAGGGGCTGTCTGTGCGTGGAGGGACCGTCAGCACTTTATTGAGGAAAGCAATCAGGACACTCAATCGACTCTGCAAAGCCACATCCTTTCACTATTCATAGGCGAGACACGAAACAGGAAAGGTGCCCTCCTCAAGCCCGGCCCGGCCCGGCCCGGCCCGGCCCGGCCAGCGTCACCGTGAGCGAGGGACGGAGCCAGTGCTGGCTTCCGCGGAACCCCTGGGCTGCCACCCAGCCCTGGGGGAGTGCAGCCATGCCGCCCTCTGGACCTGCCCCCACCCCCTGCCACCTCGGGGCAGGAGGTCCCTGCACCCACTCGTGGCCTCGGCTGCCCTGACCCAGCTCAGCTGTCCTGATGAAAAGCATTCTCTCTCAGCTGTCTGCCCGGCTCCACCCTCTTCCAGCTAAGGGCACAGCTTTCTTTTCTTTCCTCTCTCTTTTTAAAAAAAATCCCTATTTTTTTTTTCCAGTGGAAAAAACACTGGCCGCCATAGAGGCAGAGGCAGGCCCGAGGAGGGCACCTTCCTGTGGGGCTCGCGTGTCCCCTGACGTCCACCCCCCGTGCTCAGAGGCAGCAGGTGATGGTTTGGGGCTGAGGCTGTGCATTCGCTGTGTTTTTCTAACCCTGCGTCCTTGGCGCCCAGGCGCTGACAAACAGAGGAAGTCCTGTACAGACCTGGTTCCTTCTCAGCCTGGGGTGGGGGCGGGGGCAAGGGTGAGAACCTGTTCCTCCCCCAGACTCGCCCGAGACACGCAGGTGACTCAGTGGAAACAGACGGGCCAGGTGACACAGACGTAGACTGTTCCTCTGCAGCCGGGTGGCCGAGTCACTTCCACTCGGCCCCTGACCCTCTTCTTCTAAAGGGAAGTCGTTGTCCCCGCCTTGCTTCCTCACAGGACGGCCAGCGAGGGCCCCGGGGGCAGTACAGGCAGGATGCAGCCGTGATTAGGAACACACGTCCCCGGACAGAGCGAAGCGGGGCTAGGTGCTACGCTGGGCTGTGTGATGCTGGGCCGGGCGCCGACATCTCTGGGCCCTGCTACACGCCCGATGCCCATGGTTCCGGGGTTGCTGCCAGCCACGTGGGGCCGGGCTGCCCTGCCCACTGCACTCCCCTCCCTCTGACATGCCATGTGTTCAGGCCGCCTCTCCTAACCCCCACACTGGAAAGCGGAGAAACCACGGGGGCAGGGGCTGCGTCGGACCTGGGCCCACATGCCCACGGCCAGAACAGCACCCAGCACACAACAGGTGCTCAGAATTGGGAATGAAGCAAGGAGGGGGTTTGCGGGTGCCACCGCAGGTGAGAAGCCCTCGGAGTCGCCGGCCGGCCCCTCCCAGGCGGTGCCCTGGCTCGGGCCCACCGGGCCGTATCTTTCGGGTTCTCTGAACTCACTCATTAGACAACTAAACCCTCTCAAATGAGGATCCTGAAACCAGCGCTGTCAGCTCAAAAGGAGAAGGCAGCAAGGGAGTGGACACTCGCCCCGCGCCTGCTGCGTGCCTCTTACGTAACCTTTACGCACCACCAAGGAGATCAATCACGGATCAAGCGCGAATTACAGGCTGGGGGAATCTGGGTTCAGGTGACCCGAAGACCTGAGGTCACAAGGGCACTGGGCACGGGAGAGCCAGGCCTCAAATACAGGATCGTCCAAAGCTGAGGTCCACCACCTGCCTGACTTCCCTCCGGCGTACTCTGGGCGCTGAGGCGGCAGAAGGTTGCAAAGACCCACCTGAGCCTGCCCCTGGGTCACCGGACTCCCCAGGCACCGCCTGCTGGGGCCACCACACACAGCCACCCTCCTCAGGGCAGAGGGCTCTGCCCCCAGAGACTCATGGCCTTCAGGCGGCCCGGCCCCGCTCTCTGGGACTTCCTGAAGGGCCTTCGCAACAACACAAACCTCTTTTTCCGACCCCGAGCCCTGTAGACACCTGACGGGTGGCTTCTGGGGAAGGTTCCCTCTCTCTGGGTGGAAACAGATGAGTCACCTGGCATGAATGCGCCTGGCACATGACAGCCCCGATTCCCACGCCCTGGCCACAGGGGAAGCAGCAGGAAAGTCACAGAACTTTCTGCGGGTCCCGGCTGGAGGCTGCAGAGCCAGGGTTCACACCCAGGTCGGCCTGAGACCCAGACACCCTGGAGGGAAGACAGCGGCTCTCCCCTTTAGCCCAGAGAGCCGGGCTGCCCCCGCCAGCAGAACCTCTGCAGACCGGTGGGTGGTGCGTGAGAGCGAGACGGCGCGGACCCTGGGGGTGGCCACAGTGCTCCCACCCTGCCCCACGAGCCTGGACTGGGGCCTCCCCACGGCTGGGCCTGGCCAGTCGTCATGGCTGATCCCTTGCCTCCAGCCTGAGGCACCCAGAGCTGGGGCCCGCAAGGACGGCACTTCCGTTCAACTTCCCAGTGAGTCTGCAGGGTGCTCACAATGGGGTCTCTGTGGGCTGAGCGAGGCGGGGTGCCAGGCCAGACAGGCAGGCTTCCCGCCAAGGTGGTGGTGGGGGGAAGCACCAGGCCAAAGGGAGGAAAAAGGCCGGCACCCTAGCCCTGATCCGGGGCCTGGCTTGGGGAGGCAGGAACTCCCAAAGTTGCCCAGGTTTGGGGGTGGGAGAGCCTCCCCCAACCCCATCCCTTTGAAGCGCCTCACCCGGAGGCCAGCGGTGAGAGCTGCAGCAGCGGGGGCAGCGTGCGGCCGGAGCGCTGGTCTGGGGCGGGGGGGCCCCAGGCTGCCCCGTCCCAATCCCCCGGTGATGGCGCAAGGAGAGACGGCTCCTACTTCCCCCAGCCCAGCACTGCCCCTGCCCTCCCCAGAGCCCTCTGCAGAAACACGGAGACTGCCCCCAGCCCTACACGCACGTACATCCCAGTGAGCCGAGCCGAACGGCAGGGAAGGGAGTGGGCATTCTGGGAAGCCACGCATACTTAATCACCCAGCATTAATCCGCCTCCCCAACAATAGCCCCTGCACTTCCACTGAATCCCAGCTGTCGGTCTCTCAATGAAAGGAAACAAGATTTAGGGCATCAAGCGTCGGTGAGGCTTCTGCAGGAGGAGAAAAAGGCCCCAAAAAAAGCAAAAAAAAAAAGAAAGTAGTGCGCATTCATTAGTGTCTGACAGAGACACAATGCATTTTGTCCATTAAACTGCTCACAGACCTGCTTAATTGGCTTCAGTCTGGGGCCGGGGTAGCGGGGAGGAGGGGGCTGCTTGCCCACTGGCTGGGCCGGCAGGGAGCCCGGGCTGGGGGTTGTCAAGGGAATGGGCCGTCAGCAGTTGGAATGAGGGCGCACCAGCCCGGCTGGGGACTCACTTCTGCAGCCTGGGGAGGGGGCGTTTCTCCAGCCGCCAGGAACCTGCTCGGTATTCCCATCAGGGACGAACTCAAGTTGAAGGGCATCAGCCACAGCAGAAAAACTTCCCGAGAGGCTTGCCAGTACTCGCAGGCGGGCAGGCAGGCGATAGATCCTAACCAGGTTCCCTGACACCACCGCCACCCCCGCCCCCCGCCCCCGTTCACAGCTGAAGACCCAGGGCTGGGAAGGCGAAGGGCCTGGGAGGTCAGAGCTGGGGACAGAGACAGAGCTCCTGGCAGGAACTCCCACCCATTACCCTGCGGAGACGGGCACGGCCACCACGATGAGTTCCAACCTCCTTTCCCCAACCTCACCTGAGGCCAGGGAAGGCAGAGGGTGGCAAAGGGTGGGTGTGCTTTTGAACTAGTCAGTTTCTCGCTGAGAGGCACCTCCTGTTCAGGAGGCGCTCACCTGCCTGGAGCAAGCATCACCTGCCCCCAGCAGAGGCACTCCCCCCAGCTGGCAGGGTGGGGCGGGCCCGGCCTCCCTGCAGACGCTCTGGAGCCTCCCTGCAGGTCTCAGGGACTTTGGGAAGAAATGGGGGAGCAGGGATGCCCACCTAGCACCCCAGGAGCCTGAGGTGGTCCTCAAAGGAGTGCTCGAACCCCCAGCGGCCAGGCTGGGCTCCACACGCAGCGTAATTGCTGGTGATTAAGTAATTGCCAGACTTTGTCCAATAAAACCAGCACGTGACCGCGCCCAGCCTTCTGGGCCATCTCCAGAAGACAATGGCCTAGTGTTCTGCCCCCGCTGGCCCGCTGCAGAAGGCAGGGGCTCCGATCCGACAAAGCAACAGGTCCCTGCAGGGGCGCGGGGGCCCATACTCACATGCAGGCCTCGGTGCCGTTGGGGAACGCTTCACACTTCCCGCCGTTCAAGCAGGTCTCACCGGGCTGGGAGCAGCGCAGGCCTGGGGAGGGGCAAGAGGAGAGGTCAGCCTGGCCGGCACCTCCAGGGGCACTGCCTACCCTTCACCTCCTGTCATGGGGTTACTGGGTGCAGGGGGCCCCCAGGAAGCCCTGCATGAACCCTAAGGGGGCTCAACATTCTGCCCACAGTTCTGGGATCAGAGATGGGACGGGGAGGAATAGACTGGCTGGGTGGCAGGTGGAGAGGTCACGCTCAAAGTGGGTAGAGGGGTGGGGAGGAGTGACCTGAAATGCATTGTAGACAGCAGGGAAGAAACGCTGGGATGACCCTGGGCCAGTCTCCCAAACTTCTCACCCCTCACCCCGGCTTCACTGGGGACCTTGGCTGGGCTGGGGCCCCTATCCAAGCACCAGGATTGTCTTGCTGTTCAAATAAGTTCTTCCAAGGGGTGGCGCTGGGGGCGGGGGGGGGGGGTGCTGGCCACACTCAGCTCCCCCGCTCGTGGGAAAATGCGACAGCTGCAAGGGCTGCTGCCCCGCCCGCCAACAAAGCGCCAGGCGGAGGAATCAGAGCAGCCCATTGTCGCGCCAGGGCCGCCTCCTGGGGCACCAGGACTGCACCCCAGGGACCTGGCCACGCCTTCACCGACACCCAACACCGGCTCCCCAGGGTGGGCATCTTCAGTGGCAGCCTCCCCTGCCACACACAGCCAGGGGCTGGGGGCGAGGCTGAAGATGCTCCATTTGGAAGGAATTTGACTTCATTCCCAGGAAGGGATCAATTAATCCCCCCCCTTGCCCCCCCTTCTTACCAAGGCTATGTAAATTAAGCCCCCTCTGGGGGGGTGGGGATGGGGTGTGACATGAAACCCCATCTTCAGGAAGCAGGGAACTAGCTCTCCCTCCAACTTTTAGGGGAAGAGAAGCATTAATCACCATCCGATTCCTCGGAGCTCCTCTCCACGGGAAGCGGAGAGGAATGACCGCCCGGCAACCCTTACAAGGTTTCCAAACGTGAACTCCACAAAGTGAAAGTTCATCAGTAGCAGCTGAATCTTCTGCACACAAGACCCCCACCCCGCCAAAACTGTGAGCCAGGATAGGGGTAGCGACCCGCTGTGGGGAGGGGACACCGCGGGCAGGGCGGCCGGGAGCGGGGGGACACCTGGGTCTGGGGCCCTCGCCCGGGTCCTGCGCGAACTCTTCTACTCCGAAGGGAGGCCGGGCTGGGCCGCCTGGCCCACCCTGCTCCCCTCTGCCCAACACGCTGGGCAGCCAGGTCCCGCAGTGCGGTTCAGTAAAGACGATCGCGGCACCCTGGACCCCAGGCTCCGCGCCCCAACATCCGCCCTCGGCGCGGGCAAGAGGCGAAGAAAAAAGATAAATGGCCCCAAAGCAACAGGAAACCAAAACCGACTCGATTCAAATCGAAAAGTAGTAGGCAGCTCGTCCGCCCGCCCCGGGAGCGAGCCCCACGCGCGGCTGGTGAAAGGCGAGCCCAGAGCTAGGTCTCCCAGGCCCCCAGATGCCCACGCCCGGCTTCAAAGCCGACTTCAAACCCGGCGCCAAACTCGGTTCCAGGCGCGAGCACCGCCAAGTCCGTCCCGATCCGGCAAACGGAGCGGGGGAGGGTCAGTCCTTCTCCCCGAGCCCGGGACTCTGGTTCCTAGCCCGCCCCGGGTCGCCCGGTCCCCCTCCCCACCCTGGCCGCCAGCTCCCAGGCACCCGGGGACTCGCGCCTAGGGCGCCGCCAAAAGTTTCCGAAGGCGCGGAAAGTTGCGGGCTCGCGGCGGGCAGTCGCCTACCTCGTGCGGCGAGCGCGGGCAGCAGCGCCAGGCAGAGCAGGGGCGCCAGGAGCGGCGGCATGCCTGCCCACCGGCTGCCCGCTGCGCCCGGGGGCGGCCTCCTGCGCCCGGCCGGCGGGGGCTCCGGCACACCCGAGCGCAGAGGGACTGTCCCAGGGGCGGTGACGGCCCGCTACTGCCCTCTCCTTCCGGCTGGAGAGCGTCCCTGGGCTCTCGCGGCCTCCCCGGCCCGGTTCCGCGCCCGCGATCGTTCCTACGCTGCGCCCGCGGCCCGCGCCCCGATCCCGGGGCCCGTGCGCTCCCTCCCGTGGCCGAGGCACTAGTGAGGCGCCCGGCCGCCGCGCGCTCCGCCCCCGCCCCGCCGGCCCCGCCCCCGGGGCCCGCCCCCGCCGATCCCTCCGCACCCCGCGCCCCCTTGCTGGCCGCGCCCCTCTGCTCTCCTCGACCAGCCGCGCGCCTCCTCAGGCTGGGGCGCGGGGTCCCGAGCCCGGGTCCTACGGGGGTGGGGGTCGCGGCCGTGCGGAGCGGGGTCGGGCCCCATGCCCTAAGGGACTACTTCTCGTTCGAAAGTTTTCGGAGACCCAAAGTTTGCTCCGGGGTTGCGGAAGGATCCGGCTGTGGGCTCCCGCCGCGCTCGGCGACAATTGGCACAGATTTACATCTCAATAGCGGAGGAGGCGCAGGCGGAGCGAGGAAAGGGGCGCCTTTGACAGGCCTGTCCCCGAGAGGAGCTGGGCTGGGCAGGCGAGTGTGGGGGTCCCTGGGACAGAGGCTCTGGGAGAAGTCGCTCCATCGGCAGCCCTGCGTCACCCGTGGCCCGGGGCTCTAATCCTAGGAGCCCCCCTGGTAGCAACTTAAAACCTCTGAAAGTTCCAGCCTAGACCTGCCCCCACCTCCGTGGCTGTGAAGACCGGGCCATTTGACCCTGAAAGATGGTGGTGCCGCGGCTGCAGCCTCTGCCAAAGGGACCCTGGGGACCCCCAAGGAAATAGCCTGGGGCCAGCGCCCGGCCAGAAAGATTAAGCACCAGCTCCCCCAGGAGGGACCGCCTCCGGACGCTCCTTGGTCACCGTCCTACCCCTTCTCCCGCGCCTCCAGCCTAAGGTGGCCCGCGAAGCACGCTGTGGGTCCGGCAGCCCTGGACCCTCCCCCGTGCTCCTTCCGGGTGACTTATTTCTGCACCATAACGCCAGATTTGGGCATCCTGTGCCAGCCCGGGTTAAGTGCTGGGCGTCCAAAATGCCTGCCATTGTCCCTGCTAAGCTGGTTTACAGCCTCGCACTGGGTACAGAACAGCACCGCCTCTCAACACAGGGCAGTGAGCCGGCGTGCGGTTCCCTGGCAGGAGAACCCTCAGGACTGTAGAAATCCCAGAGGCTGGCTGAGAAGCCGCCCTTGCCAGGGAGGCCCAGAGAGGTGGGCAGAGTGGGGTTTGCCTGCTGGTGGGTAGGTTGCACCAGCCCAACCTCCTTGGTACACCTGTTGCAGGGCACCTGGGGGCAGCTGGGATGCAGTTGTGAGCACCAGGAGGAACAGCTTGTCCAGCTGCTTCTGGAGCCTCCCTGGCCTGCCTCCTCCAGGAAGCTGACGGCATGGCACTTCTCAGAGCCTGGGGTAACTTCTCTCGGGGTCAGTGCCCGGGAGAGGAGGCGCCTGGAGGCAGCAGAGATGTTTACATATCAGCAGCCAGGCGGCCTGGAGGAGCAGATTTTCCACAGCAGGAAGAGGGGTCGGCTGCGAAGTCCCTCCCCTGCCCACCCCTCAACAACCAGACCACAGTCTCAGGGCTCTGCACACCACAGCCTCTCCTCTCCCAGGGATGGACAGAGGAGGGCTTCAGGGCCGGCACCCCTCTGGGGCCACTGCCCGCGTGCCCTCCTCTTGGAACCCAGCGTCTCTGCCAACAGGCCCCAGATCAAAAGCAAAGGGCCATCCAGCCCTGGCTTGGGAGCAAGTCCTCAGCCTTCCACCGAGGAAGCAGTCTTGGAGGAGGGACTTGGGACCGGGAGAGTCTCACCTGAGTCTGCCAGCCCTGCCAGGCCTACACTGGGCCTTTGCCCAGGGGCCGGGTACTCTCATTAGCCTGTGATACAGATAAGGGGGCCTCCCAAGCTTCTAACCCCCATGCCAGCCACCTGCTTCCTGGGGTATCCCATGGGTGACTGGGGCCCCCAGGAGACCCCGGCAAAACCAGAAGTGCCTGGGACTGGGGAGGGGCTTGTGTGAGGCCAAGGTCAGGGGCTGGGCGGGGCTTCCCTCCCCTCCAGACCTGGGAAGGAGGTGGGCCAAGCCCTGGCAAGTGGGCACCAAGCTTTTCCAATCACAAATTAGGCCCCTTCTTATCTCTCTTTAACAACCTTCCCAGGCCAAGGGGTTTGAGGTGGGGAGGACTGGGGGTCCTGACGGCCCAGACCCTAGAGACCTCCTCTTACAGGATGGGCAGCCTAGGGGCAGCCCTGGTTGGGGGTGTTGGGGAGAGGAGGGGAATTTGGGGTGCGGGTCCTGTCCAGAGCCCAGTGGGAGAGTGGGGCCTGGGGTGGCCAGCACTGATCCGGGGGGCATAGCAATGGAACACGGTTTGGGGCTTCCTGCCTGTTTGTGGTGGGCACTAGGGCCAGGTTTGCTGGGTGGTCCCTGCACAGCCCCCCAGGCCACCTGGGAAACCTGGGACTGGTGAGGGTGAGGCTGCAGGCCTGGCTCGCAGAGGGGTCAGTGTCTTGTAGCCACTCTCTTCTCTGGGGTCCAGCTTGCTGGGCCTAAAGGGAAAAAGGCCCTGAGCCCCCGAACCCCAGGCTTAGCTGGTCAGTTTCCCCTCTTCTGCCCCCCAGAGATGCAGGGATATCATTGCCAGGATGGGCAGGGGAGGTCTGCTGGGGAGTCCATTCCTGCCTCCCAAAGAAACTCACCCCAGCCCCCTCCTCCAGGGAGTCTGGCATGATTTGACTTGCTGGGGGGGGGATGCTGTTTAAAGCTCCCCTGCCCTGATTCTAAGGTGCAGCCAGACAGAGACTCCTGGTCCTGGGGCCCCAGCCCCTCTGCCTCCTGCAGAGGTTGGTCTTGGCGCTTCGGATGCAACTGGAGGGCGTGGGGCGCTGCTGATTTTCCTGGTCGTCCTGAGAAGACTGGTTCTGGGTCGGCCAGGTCCCCGCCTTGCTCCTCAGCAGGCAGATGGGCTCCGGAAGCCTGGGGTGGGCTGTCTGGGACCACAATGGGGCTGCTGCCCGCCCTGGCCTCAGGGGTTGCTCACAGCGTGGGGGCAGCTGGGTAGCTTGGTGCGGGTGACGGTGGCCCTGCGGCAGAGGGGATGGGGTGTGGGGAGGAGGGGTGAGAGTGGGGGGTGGGGGCAGTGCCCACCAGGGCAGCAAGGGGTCGAGTCCAGAACCCCAGGGGCGGCACTTGTCCACCTTTTGAACTTAATTGTAAAATGTGTCTGACCCGCTTAGGAAGAGAGGGCCTGGGCACCTGAGACGTGCCCAGCCTCCTGCCCCACCACAGCCAGGCCTTGACCAGCAGGCTCACTGAGGGCCCATGCCTGCCGCCCTGGGCTTGGTCTCCTCCTCCACCAAAAGATTCCTAGAGTCCTGTCCACCCTTTTCCTCTTGAAAGCAACGCAGAACGTTTCCAGACGTTCGAGCGTTTTTCTGGACGTGGTTTCGGTGGCGATGTAGCATGGCTCCACCACGATGGGCTGCACCCGGGCCGGGCTGCATCCGGGCCAGGCACCCCCGCGTGCTTGTGCCCGGGGCTCTGCCTGCTCCCCGCTCCTCTTCCCCAAGCTGTACTCCCGCCAGCACCCAGAAGGGAAGGGGTAGGCTGGGTCTCCAGTTGGCTTGTCTGCCTGCACTCACTCCCCGTGCAGGGATCCACGGTCACCCAGGTCTGTCTGTGCTGGGAGTGGGCCAGCCCAGGCCCCACTGCGGGTGCCGGCAGACCCGATGGGCCAGCTCTGCCAGGCCTGGGGACGCCCCCTCGCGCCCTGCGTCCCAGGCGGTCTGCAGTGGGTCGGTCCCCTCCCTTACTGGCCTCACCCGCTCCAAGAAGCTGTCCCAGGACTCCCCTGTGGCTTAGTGGTAAAGAACCCACTTGCCCCTGTAGGAGACACGGGTTTGATCCCTGGTCTGGGAAGATCCCACGTGCCGCAGGGCAACCAAGTCCATGCGAGCGTGCTGAATCGCTTCAGTCGTGTCCGATTCTTTGCAACCCTCTGGACGGTAACCTGCCAGGCTCCTCTGACCATGGGATTCTCTAGGCGAGAGTACTGGAGTGGGTTGCCGTGTCCTTCTCCAGGGGATCTTCCCTACCCAGGGGTGAAAATTGCGTCTCTTGCACCTCCTGCTTTGGCAGGCGGAGTCTGTACCACTGAGCCATCTGGAAGGCCCCTACGCCACAGCTACTGAGCCCGCGAGCTGCAGCTGTCGAACCTGTGTGCTGCAACCACTGAAGCCCGCCTGCCCAAGCCTGTGCGCCCCCAGAGGAGCCCCCGCGATGAGAGGCCCACGCCCCGCAGCTGGGGAGCAGCCCCCACTCAGTCGCAACTGGAGAAAAGCCCGAGCATGGCCCACCACGGCTGAAGATAAAGAAATAGAACGATTTTTTAAAAAGCTGCCCCAGAACCCCGGGGCCTCCCAACTCTCACACCTCCATGAGGTGTTCCTCAGGGGGCGGGGTGGATGCAGGGACCTGTCACTGTGGGTCCTGCCCCCCCCAAAAGATGCATACACTCTGGTGGCTACCAAACGGCGCCATGCTGCAGGACCCTGCACCCGGCCCTGCCCTTCTGAGGGGCCTATCCACCTGTCACACACAGCGGTCACTCCCTGAGGGCCCAAGGCCTCTAGACAGCTCAGGGCCAGGGAATGGGGTTGACTGTGAGCCCCCCGGCCCGCCCCGCTGCTGCCCAGGAAACCTGGGAAGGAGGGTCAGCCTCTCAGAGGCAGGCACAGGGCCTAGGGAGTGTTGCCCGGGCAAATCCTCTGGCAGGTAGCTGCCTCCCTGAGCAGGTGAGCCGATGAGGCCTGGCTGGTATGGGCTTCGAGAGTCGCAGGACTGGCACCGGCGCTTGTCATGGAGGCATGGGCTGCGGGGAACGCACAGGCCCTGTCGGACCACCTGCTTCTCCGTAGGGACCCCCCTCCCCAAATGCTCAGAGCTTGACCCAGCAGGAAAGGACTCTGGGCCTGGTCTCCTGAGCTCTGAGAATACGGGCCTGGCCTGGACCTCTCTGGACCCCTGACTCCTCAGCTGCCCAGAGGGCCAGGGCAGAGCTAGACTTGGGGTTGGGTCACTCAGGGCTCAGTGGCCCATCTCTGGGTATCCCTGGAGACAGCCAGCCTCAGAGGAGGAAGGGCCTGCCTAGTACCGGGGGCATGGTGTGAAGCAGGCGTGGCTCGCTAAAACGTGGGGCCGTGGGGGCGAGGTGGGTTGGGGCAGGAGGTGGGGGTGCTCATAGAAGGCTGTCCAGCTCAGAGGTGACACCTCCCTGTAGGGCTGGCTGAGGGGCGGGGTTGCCCACCTTATGGACAGGACACTGAGGCTCTGAGGAGGTCATGGAACCCAGCCTGGGTCTCCCCATCGCAGCCCCCACCCGTAAGTCCTGGGACCCCTGCAGAGCCTGCTGGGAGGTGGGGGCAGGCTGGCTCTAGGGAGCTTCTACCCAGCCCGCCCTGCTGGCTGCAGCTCAGAACTTTCTCCAAAAAAAAAAAAAAAGAAGGAAAAAGGGCCCCGGGGGATGAAACTGCCTGGCCCCACCCCCAGCTGTGGTAGGAACCTCGACAGGCCTGAGTCACTCACACGGGGAACAACCGGGCTGGGCCTCTCCTCCCCCAGCCCCAACCTCTCCCCTTCCTTCTCTCTTCCCTTCCTTCCTCCCTCCGTCCCGCCTTCCTTCCCTTTCTTCCTTTCTGAAGTTATAAATAGCTGGAAATTGCCTTCTTAAAAAAGTCCATCTTTATTTTCACAGGGAAGACATAGGCTTCCCACAGCAAAATCTTTCTGCCCCAGAGGGATTTGCTGAAGAGGAGCCTCTGCAGACATTTTGCCCCTGACCCACCCTGTGAACCAACCCCCCCACGCCCACCACCCCCGCCCCTCCAGCTGCCTGACCCCCCGGTGGGCCCACGGGGACTCTCAGCCCCTCCGCTGCTTTCTCAGGGCTGCCTGGGTTTCCTCCCATTTGCTCCAGACACATTTAAACATGTCTAGGACTTCCGCCCTCCCCTGCACTCGCCCGCCCCCCACCACCGCCACGGCCCCCTGTTAAAAAGAAAATGGGCCTGGACATCGGGGTTTGGGTTACACGGAGCCCAGGGAATTCTCTTCCCGGACTAAACGGACCGCAGACATTAGCAGGTACCGCACATCTGTGAGTTATTTTCATGTCTCCAGGGGCAGGGGAAAAAAAACTCCAACAATCCTTAAGTAAGACCAGAATTCTTCTATATTTCTGCCTTGACAGCTAAGGAAAAAATTTGCCAAAAACCAGAGGCGCTGCTGAGTGTTGGCGTGGGAATGTTAGTTTAGTCAGAGACTTGCTCTGGGCCGTTTAAATAAAAACAGGCTCTTTGGTGGCAAATGCCAGTGGTCCGTGCCTGCGATGGGAGCTCCTGCGATCCGGAGGGGGTTCTGCAACCTCCCGCTCTCTCGTCCCTTTTTCATTGGCCTCTCCAGCCTTCTTCTTAACATCACAATCAGCATTTCTCAGGCAAGCATTTGGTGCAACAGTTCTCAAAAACCAGCAAGGAGGACAGCTCAGCACCGTCCAGCCTGCCAGAGGGGCCTGCAGCCACCGAGGGTCTTTGCACAGCATAAATCAGACCAGCTATCACCTGGGCACAGGGAGGATAAAAATACTTGAGCACTGTGGGAGCCAGCAGGCCGTGATGGGATTAGGGTACCTGTTCCTGGGGTTGCGGTCGTGGGGCGGTGGGGGGGCAGCGGACCTGGGAACCCGGACGGTGGGCCCCCCCGGCCTTAGCCACATGCAGGAAAGGCCAGGGTGACTACTGAGCACCCCGCCTGGGCACCCATGAGGCTGGGGGGGACGGGCCTCATGCGTTTTCTGCCTCTGGTCCCTCTCATCTCATAGAAGGAATGCTGGTTCCCATGCCTGCATGCAGAACTGGGAAGGGACCGCCAGCCCAGGGCTCTGCTGGCACCAGGGTCAAGTGCGCCCTGTGCAGGGTGCTGGGGAAGGTGGGCTGTGGTGGTGAACGTGACAGGGGCCCCTCACCCCTCCTGGGGGCCCTGACTCCTGGGGCTGGGTATCCACCCACGCTTCCCCAAAGCTGGGGTCCTGAGCGTGCTTGTACTAACGTCTGCTCCTCACTTAGAACAGCAAGGCTTGGCTGTTAATATGAGGGAAGAGCCATGAAGAAAAACAGATGCCATCTCTGCATGGAGACCTCTGCCCACCATGGCCCTGCAAAGCTGGGGGTGGGGACAGCCTTGCTCCCCCCGACCCCGGCTGCTGCAGGGGGCCGAGCTAGTCCCAGAGGACATGATTCAGTATGCCCAGCAGCCAGCTGCAATGGCCTGCTGTCCATCCATCCATCCATCTGTCTGTCTGTGTGCCCGAACGCCTTGTCAGGTCGGGGCCGCAACCCCTGGGCATTAGTGATCTACCTGGCCTCTGCGTTAGGAGGCTACCTGAGCCCTGACCTCTTCCATTGGCTGAGTCTGCTCTGAGCCCACTGGACCCCCAGCTGAGAAATGGACTGGCGCCTGGAGTGCAGGGAGGCGATGGCAAGGCAACAGGGGGCTGAGTAGGGGTTGGAGACCTCAGGCTTCGCTTTGAGCAAGACAAGGGCCTTGGCTGGGTGGTGAGAGAGCCTTTCGTGGACTCAGGGGACATCACTCCTTCTGTGCTGCACGATGGGGTGGGCGGGAGGCAGGGCCGTTGGGCGACGTCAGCTCAGGGGGCTTCTCTGGGGAGGCGTTGGGGGGCAGAGACCCCTGGAAGTGAAGGGAGATGCTGTACAGGCAGACCGGCCCCAGCACAGCCACGCTGCTCCCAGGGGAGCCACCCCGGGTGCCAAGGGCTCTCCCTAGCCTCCAGCCTGGCGGCCCACTGCGTCGAATGAAATCGGGTGCATTCAACAGGATCCACGGGCCCCGTGTCCCTCACCGTGCCGGGTCCTGCTGGCCACGAGCAGGTCCTGGCTTATCACTTGCCACCACTCCTGGGTGTTACAAGCTGAACTGTGTCCCCACAGACGCAGTGGATGGTTTCCTCCTGGAACCCGTGAATGTGGCCTTCTTTGGAAATAGGGTTTTTGCAGATGTGATTAAGCTAAAGTGAGGCCAGGCTGGAGGACGTGGGCTCCCATCCAGTGACCAGTGTCCCAAGATGAGGGGATCTGGAACCTGGGAGCAGGCCTCATGACGATGGACCCAGCAATCAGGGCATGTGGCTGCAAGCTGGGAACACCCACCGAGAACTGCCCACTGCCAGTAGGAGCCGCAGAGGCGGGGGGAGTGGGGAGACCCTCTTCGGTGCCTCTGATACCTTGATCTCGGACTTCTGGCCGGGAGACCAACGCAAGGGGTTTTAATGCAGAGAAACCTGGTTTTTGAGTTTCACAAGCTTTGCACCAGGCTGTGGGTGTTGGCAAGGGGGCGGGTTGAGGGTAAGTGGGGGTCTCTCGGGGTCCAGCTCGCCCAGGGAGGGGCAGCAGAGGTTTGCCTGCATCGGCCTCCATGCTCACCGGCTGGCACGCAGCAACAGCAGGGTCTGCTTAGATGAGACGACCTCGCAAGATGCCCTGGTGTCAGGCCACTCATAAAGTGGGACTCGGCTCGTCGTGGCCTGCAGGGAGAAAGCTGCCCTGGTTTCCGCGCTTGGCGGCTGCTGGTCCCCAGTGCTGAACTCTTCCCTCCTTGGGCCAGGAGGCGACCCGCCGCTCCACAGGGCAAGGACACTCTGCTAAAATGTGACGACGATGCTGAAACTTGAACTTGCCCCGTCCATTAAACGCAGACTCTAGCTGGCAAGCCACGTTGTGTTTGCGCCCCCGGGTACGTCCAGCGTGTGGAGGTGGGGGGACCAGCGCCATCTCCCCGAGGCCCTTCAGCCCCCACACCACTGATTTATACCCCCCCCCCCCCACACACACATGATGCTCAGTCCCAAGCTGGGCTCTGGGAGCCACAGCAGCCGGGGCCAGGGACCCAGAGGGGACGTGAAGGTGGGGAGGGTCCCCAGAAGGGCCCGGCCTCCTGACCGCAGCTGACCTTACAGGCGCTGAGCTTCCCGAGTGGGGAGACCAAGGCAGAGAGCCTCGGGCTGGCACCGTACTTCGGGTGAGTCAGGGAGGCCCGGGCCTCTCTCCCTCCGTGGGAAGCAACTTTTTTTTTCGCTTCAAGGCCAATTGAGGAAAAAGAAACATGTTTGTGTTTACCGGTTCCACGTTTTTCACAGGAATGAAAACACTCCCACCCACCCCCGTTATGGAAATTCAGACAAAACCAAGAAGCGTAGAGAAGGGAGTTACGCCGTGGGCAACCCCAGCCAAGGCCGTGGGTTTTGCTTGTTTAACTTTTATGGGAGTGGAGTTGACTTACAGCGTTGGAAGCTGTGTTTAAAACGCATCTGGGTGCTTTTTCCCGCCTTTGTTGGAGCCCGCAGGGTGGACTGTCTCAGCGGTGAAGGCTCCTCCTCTTTTGGGGTCCCCTCCTGGGAGCCTCCCCAGGCCCGCACCCCAACCTCTGGGCCGTCTTTATGGTTAGATGTCATGTGACTGTCTTGAGTTTTCACCCATCGGGTCAGGACTTGTTCCGTTGAGGACAGGACTTGTGTGGGACAGTTTGCCCGAGATCCACAGAGCTTGAGGCTCGCAGTATAGACCCAGGGGATGAATGAGAAAGTACCCACTGGGGACTTCCTGAGCTGGCTCATGGCAGCCCCCTATCTCCCATGCCGTGTCCGCTCTCCGGCACCTCGCCTGGGGTCACCCCGCAGCCCAGGGTCTGCAGCTCAGGTCTGCATCTCAAGGTCAGGAAAGCTCTAGGTTCCGTCCTGACCAGGAGCCCACTATGGCTGTCCCCTTGCATGAATGCACGTGTTCGCATTTAAAAATGAGTTTGCATTTGTTTTAGAATTCAGGTGCATCTCTCATTTTATTGCGCTCCTTGAGCACTGCGATCTTTACAAACTGAAGTTTTGCGGTGACCCTGCATCGAGCGGGTCAGTCAGAGCTGGTTTTCCAGCAGCATTTGCTTGCTTCCTGTCTGGGTGTCACAGTTTGGTAATTCTCTCCATATTTCAAACGTTTTCATCTTTACCTACTGCATTTGCTATCGTGACTGTGGTCAGTGATTCTTCGTGTTACTACTCCAGCTCTTGCATTTTTTAGCAATGAAGTATTTTAAAATTAAGTCCTGCACTTCTTTTTTTTCAGGCATAACACTATTAACTGGTTAACTTAAAAGGCTCAGTTGTGTCCAACTCGTTGTGACCCCATGGACAGCCTGCCAGGCTCCTCTGTCCATAGAATTCTCCAGGAAAGAATACTGTAGTGGGCTGACCTTTCCTGTTCCAGAGGAATCTTCCTGACCCAGGGATTGAACCCATATCTCCTGTACCTTCTGGATTGACAGGCAGATTCTTTACCACTGTTACCCCCTGGGGGCAATAGCACTCTTGCACACACGATAATGTAGTATAGAGCTATTGCACACGCAAGAGACTCTATTCTTGTGTAAACATCACTTTCAGAGACCCTGGGACTAACCCATCTGTGCGACTCGCTCGCTGTGACTTCATTGTGATGTTAGCTTTATGGAAAGGTCTGGAGCTGGATCCACACCATTTCTGACATCCGCCACCTGCCCCTGAGTAAGACCCAGCTCAGAATAAACAGGCTGTGTTTTGTCCCATGGATTTCAGCTCTTCTCGGGCCCCACAGGTACCCAGTTTGAGAGGCTTCACCTCAAGTGTCAACCCCAAATAAGAGGTGCCCCGAGCAGACAGGCCCTGGTACAGGGATGACAGCAACACAGATAGCTGACTGCTGTGCTGCCAAGGGCTTCCAGAATCATCCCTAACCCCGAGGGAGAGCCTGGGGGTTGCATCTTAGACTCTGGGGTCAGCACGCCCTGATCCGCATTTCTTGGCCACAGTCTAGCAAGCTGAGTGGCCTTAAGCAGGTGGCTTTCCTGCTCTGGGCCTCAGGCTCCTCATCCGTAGAATGGACTCACCTCTGGGACTTGTGAGGGGATGGAATGGGCTAAGCGGACACTCAGGGCTTCTGGGTCTGGCTCGCAGTCAGCCCCTGGGTGGACAGCTGTGGGTTGGAAACCTACTGCTGCTCCCTAAGCATCCACCCGTGTATCTGGACTTCTGCGTCCCTGATGGGCATGAGGCCCGAGCTGCCCATGGGGTCCAGGCTTTGTGCAGAGTCCATCTTCCACAGGAGGTGCTGAGTGGTGGGGACATGAGCCATCTTTGCCGCAGTGTGGGGAGCGGAGCCCGAGGGGCCCAGAAACGGACAGAGACAGAACTTAAATAGATGGCACCGCTGGAGTCCCCGGATTCAGCCGCACCTGGAGCTGCACTGAGTAAAACCATTCATTCTTCCAGGGCTTTACTACTTACAAAGCAACGAAACATTTCTCTTTCCCTTTTACCGATAGCAACCCTGCTGAAGGCTGGGCCAGGCTGTCCTGACTGCAGGACCACTGGGTCATTGAGGTCTCAGAGGCAAAGGTGGCATTCAGGATGGGCCTAAGGCATTGGGAGCAGGGCCCAGGTGAGAGTCTAGGCCTGTGTCCCTCAGACACCCAGTGGCTGGGCGAGCTCTGCCTGCCTATGAGAATGGCCTCTCGGGGCTCCTTGAGCCGCCCTGGTACCCGGCCAGAGCCGGGGAGGCCTAGCTGCCAAACAGCAGCCAGAAACCCTCGAGGTCTGCCCACCCCCTCCACCCCCGGTCTCCGTGCCTTTGCCAAGCCAGCCTGAGAAGCCCGTGTGGCCAGTGGCCTCAGGGCTCGGAGCAGACCTCCTGGCGCAATGCCCGTCCACAGCAGACACTGCACCCACCCACTTCCTCCCCAGGTCGCCCGGCCCGGCCAGGGCTGCACCACGACCACCTGGTGCTGGAGCCCCCATCCCACCCGGGCGGAGGGTGGGCACCCTCCCTCCAGCCGCCCCTGTGCCCACTTCCTTCCTCTGCCCCGGCCGGACGGCTGGGCGAGATGGGGGTGCTGCTCCGCTCAGGAAGCGCCTGAGCCCTGCGTTTTCCAGCATACGGAGCCGTGCTGGCTGCCTCCGTCCCGGGGCGAGCAGGTGTTTCCGCACCTAGGTGCTCAGGGAAGCCTCACAGCGGGAATCGGAGGCCCCTGGAGGCCCCACAGAGAGGCCCCAGCTTATGCTGACTCTTAGGAGATGCTCCCATCGCCCTGGCAGGCGCTGGGCCTCAGTGTGTCCCCCCAGGAACCAGCCCGGTCGGCCTGGCCCTCACTGGGCACGTCTTGAGCTGTCCTGAGACCGTGAGGGCCTGGTGTCCGGGTGGGAGCCCTGGAGCTGGGCTGCCCCCGGCTCTGCGGGTCCTCACTCTTCCTCAGGCGGGTCCAGCTCTCCCGCAATGACCTTCCCGTCTGTAAAACAGGGACAACAACCTGCCCCAGAGACAGCTGCAGTGAGACATGCGGGGGACAGGGGCAGAGGGGTGGCCAGAGGCTAGATGTGGTGCCAAAGAGGGGCAGACACAGGTCGTAGCAGGAGGTGGCACAGCTGGTGCCAGACCATGGAGGTGGGGCCCCTTCTGGGCCTGGCCTGGGAGGGTGCCCGGCTCCGGGGCAGAAGCCTCGCCTGGCACCAAGGTCTTCAGTCCCCTGTCCACAAGGAGGGTGCCAGGCACCGGGGTCTTCAGCCTGCTGTCCACAGGGGTTCTTTTGCACCCTGGCCTGGTGCCACCCCAGGGTCCATCCCCTCCCCAACCTGAGAGGAGAAGGCCTGGCTTCAAGGCCTCATCCTGACTCTTCTTTCCAGCTTTGTGACCACGAACAGTCACCTCACCTCTCATCTCTGGAAAATGGAATATTTCTTCCTACCCTATTCACCCCGTGGGATGGGGCAAGGATTAGAAAGCTAACACAGGGTGAAAAATGCCACCTGCCTGCCCAGCGCTGCAGGGCACGCCTTGGCGGCTCAGCCCACAGGTCTGCTGGGCGTGTGACCCACGCAAAGCAAGGCTGCCACATCACGGCTTGTCTGCACTCTTGCACGGAACGCTTCCCCACGACACTGTGGTCTCTGCGACACCACTGGCCCCCAGCGCTGTCCCTCGGGCTGGGCCCTTCCTCAGTAAAAAGACGGGGGGGTCAACGCGCTGAGGCGCTGAGCTCCTAGGTTACAGTCACACTGGGTGAGGGTTAACCCTAACCTTCCCTGTATGCACCAAGCTGAGCACTGTGTGACCCCAGAGCTCGGTTTTGACCTTCCAGGGTCACAGCCTTGGAGGCCATGGGCAGCCAGACAGACCGCCACAGCTCTGGAGCCCCAAGCCCACAGCAGGGCCCTGCTTGGCTGCATAGGTTGGGGACAGCATGGCCTGGCGTCAGTCCCAGCTGTGGGGTGTCAACCCTCGGGCCAGCCTGTCTGCCCTGGACCTGCCGGCCTTGGCCGAAGATGGAATCGGACAGTCCTTTCGGGAAGCAGCCCCAGAGGAGAGAAGCCAGGTCAAGGCCAGCCTCTGGGGTGCAGTAAACAGGAAAATCCAGGGGGCTGGAGGCCCAGCGGGAAGGGAAAGGGCTGGGTCATAGGGCTTCACAGAATGTTTGAAATGGGCAGGAAGTGATGACTTCTTGGTGTCTACACCCCCGTCCCCGTCTCCAGCTGCTGAGTCAGCTTGGAGGCCACCAGGGTCCCTCGTGGGAATTTCAGGAAGCCCACAGAGTGGGCCGAGGTTGGTGCCCGCCCGACACCCCAGATGAAGCCCAGGCCCCCATCTCGGCCCCCGGGGATGTGCCGGGGAGAGGCCGGTTCCTGGGCAGCCTGGCCCCAGGGGCCGGCTCAGCATGGAGTCCCGGCTCCGTGCCAGACAGGGTCCCAGATTTATTCTGACGTCTGTGTGTAGCAACAAGCATAAAGTGTTCATATTTTTGACCCAGTGATTCTGCTTCTGGGAATTTAACCTGAAGAAATAGTGCGAAACCCAGAGAAGCGGCGCGGGAGATTCCTCTGGCTGTGTTATTTACAAGCGGCAGAACCCGGAAGCGGCCCAGATGTGCGCGGAGGCCGGCTGAGAAACCATCCGGGTCTGTCTAATTGAATGATGTGCAGTTGTTAGAAGTCAGGCCTGTGGGAAGTTCCAACAACGTGGGAAACGGTTCCTACGCCATGGGAGGAGGAGGCGGTGGCAGACGGCGTCTCTGGGCTGCGGGGACGAAGCCTCGAGCGCCTGGCGTTCCGGGGGCCCCGGCATCCGCCCTGGTTCCAGGTGGTAGGAAGCCGTGGTTTGGGCTCTTGCCATGCTCTGCTCTGCTTTGTGGCCCATGCAGGGGGCGGGGGGGGGGACCTTCTCACAAAACCCTGGACTTGGAGACCCACCCCCGACCCTGGGGCCCCCAGGGGCTGGGACTGCAAGCTCTGTCTCCAGCTCAGCAGCTGCAGGGCGGGAGGCTCTCTGGGGGCGAGTCCGGAGGATGGGCGCCCCTGGTGTGAGGCCTGTTCTCACAGTTGGGACCTGGCACTTGGTGGGGGTGGGGGGTGGTCTCTGAGCCCCAGGCCACTAGGATGCATGGAGTGAGGGGTCTTCTCCCAGGGAGACTGGCTGGGGGCCGACACCGTCGAACCCTCTACTGGCCGCCCCTGCTTCCTCTCCTGGAGCCTGCTGGGGTCCTAAAGAGAACATGGACTGCGGTCAGTGTCCCTGCCCCTGAAGGGCCTGGGCTGGGGGTGTGGGGAAGGGCCTGGGCCCCCCGGACGTCTGGGAGAGCGTGAGCTCCAGGCCCGGGTGTTGGCAGTGCCTGGCGGGCAGGGAGCCCAGCCAGACACAGGGCACAGAGCGGGCAAATGGAGGAGGTGGGTAAGTGGTCAGGTGTCTGACCGGGGAACGGTCCCACCCCACCCAAGTCACATGCTGACCCTGGGGTGAGACACAGTCCTACTCATGGGAGGGCGGGGGCAACAAGGACCTGACCCTTGAGGGCTAGTGGGTCCCAGGGAGCAGAGGAACCTGTGACCCACATGCCAGGCAGCATGCCCGGGAGAGCAGCCAGCTGCAGCCACTCTCCTAACCTTCTCGTGTCCAGGTTTCTGCAGCCGGGTCTTCCTCCTGCAGGTGGCAGGCGTAGTAGCCTCAGGGGCAGGGCCTCGGGCAACCAGGGTTAGGTTGGGACTCTGGCCAGGGAGCCCATGGATGGTGGTAGCCCACGTGCATCCCAGCGGGCACCACTGTTTCTTTCTCTAATGGGTTATCTGACCATCTGGTGAGGAACGCTGTGCAAAAGTGGAGAACCTGAGTCACGTGGGGGGAGAGAGGCAAGGCAGGATGGGATCTGATGACCCCAGCAGCGGCCACAACGTTTCTCCACGGTTCCCAGAACACCCTGGAGTCTGATGCAGGATTTCGAGCTTCCGGTTTTCCTGGGGAGAGGGTCTGAGCCTTCACCAGGCTCCCCAGGACCCCCGGGGCCACGCAGAGGGGTGGGGGGAAGCCTCCCGTGGCCTGCCACCATCGGGCTGGCACTGGGCCACATACATTTCCCCAGAGCACTCCCCACTCTTTCTGCTTAAGACCTAATTTCAGAGTGACCCAGGAGCCCAACAGGGAGGTGAGCAGGCTCTGAAAGGCCACGCGGATGGTGAGCGGCACCCCACTGCCCACAAGGCAGCCTTCTCACCGTCAAGCGTCTCAAGGCTCACACGAGATGCGGATCGCTTCCAGGCTAAGTGAGGGTGTTGCTTTTCTCTGCCAGGAGCCAGGACCGGGACGGGCCCAGGCTGGCTCCCTGTGGGTGCCCGCTGCTCTTTCATCCCCTTCACACCCCAGATGGGGAGCCAGCCCAGGAGTGGGGAAGCCCCTGTCTGACTTCAGACTTTCCACCCAACCCCTCCTGGCCTTTGCCCTCAGCCCTCGTGCCAAGCCCCACCCCTCTTTGTGCCCCTCCCTAAAAGCGCAGCCCAGGGCCTGGTCTCTGGGAGGGATGTCAGCCCACCTAATCTTCCCCCAGCCTCATCTTCTCACCGGGAAATCGGAGTAGCGCTGCTTTCCTCGTGGGCTTTGAGGTGACAGGGGCGGCTGCCACGTGGCCTCCTCGTGGGGCCAGGCTGAGTGCTGCTCTTTGCACACATGAATGAAGGAAAGAGGAAGGAAGGGACTGGAGTCCTGGCACGTCCTCGGGGCCATGTGCTCGGTGAAGAAGGTGAGACAGGAAGGCAGGTGCCACAGGCTCCCGTTGGTGCGAAGAGCCTGCAGGCGGCAAATCCTGCAGGCAGAGCGACTCTGCCAGGGCGGGGCGGGCGCAGGGTACGAGTGATGCCCGTGGGGTGGGGTCTCCTCCGGGGGCGACAAGGAGGCTCTGGGGCTAGATCATGGTGACGCTTGAGGACGTGTGAGATGCCACTGAATGGTCCAGTTTAAACTGGCTACGTGTGTGTCGGGAACCCCCGTGTGGCTCAGATGGTAAAGAATCGGCCTGCAATGCAGGAGACCCAGGTTCATCCTTGGATCAGGAAGATGCCCTGGAGAAGGGAATGGTTACCCACTCCGGTATTCTCGCCTGGAGAATCCCATGGACAGAGGAGCTGGTGGGCTACAGTCTATGGGGTCACAAGCAGCTGGACAGGACTGAGTGATCAGACACGCACTTCTGTGTTATGTGAGTCTCAGCACCACTGCAGAAGCCCGAAGCGTGGACAGATAGGGGTGCTCCCTCCAAGTAGCTGACCCCTACTGGCACGACGCCAGTCCCGGGGCAAGGGCTGGCACTGTGCCCCCAGGTGAGGAAGGCCCTGCCCTTCCCCAGCCCTTCCCCCCCTCACCCCAAGCCAGGCCTCCCCTTCAGCCAGAGCCAGGGCCCTGCGCCAGGGACCAGAGCTGAGCTGGACCTGCTGGCTGGCAGACCTGTCTGGCACTTGGACCCTGAGATGGGGGGAACAGGCCTCCAGCACCGCTGCCCAGGGTGGGAGGGTGAGATGCCCTCTCTCTGCCCTGAACCCAGGTGCCCCGGCCCCTCACTGGAGGCCTGGGAAGACCCGAGGCTGGGAGCCAGCTCAGCTCCTTACAGCCCCTTGAGGCTCTTCTGATGCCGCTTCCCGGGTTTGCAGGTGGACAAGATCCCTGTTTCCAGCCGTCGGCCCAGCCTTCCAGCCCCGACCCCCAGGTTTGGCCCACAACACGAGATGCCCTGCGAATGCCCAGACCTACAGGCCTGGCAGTCGGGGCCCCCGTCTCCATTCCTGGCCTTGTGGTGCCTCGTCCGCTGTCCTCCCCTAGAGGCTCCTGAGCCCGCCCGCCCAGCGCTCCCTCCCTCCCTCCCAACCTCCCTCTGTGTCCCTGGCAAGCCCCAGCCACTCCCAGAGCCTGTTCTTCATCCCCACTTTGGGAACGTGGCCCTCCCAGCACTGGGGACCTCAGCCCGCCTGCCTCTGGTCATGTTCCCACCCCCAGTGCTGCCTCCACCAGGGAGCTCTCCTGGCTTGTTCCAATGCCGACAGGAATCCCCTCGGCCAGCTCCATGGAGCCAGTTGGAGTTCTCACTCAGCCCTGGCTGGTGAGGTCAGTGGCCATTCCCATTTGACGAATGGGCTGCTGAAGCTAGGAACAGGAAGCCATTGGCCGTAAACCACACAGGAGATGTGGGGCAGAGTGGGGCTGAATCCCCTCGGAGCAGGCGCGAGCCTCTGACCCACCCTGTCTAGCTCCCAGGGGCTCCAGTGGGTGGCAGGGGACAGAGGGGGCCACCCTCCTGCAAGGTTGGGCCTCCAGGGGGCCTGGCCCCAGCTGGCCTGCTGACTGTCAGTGTCCCCTTGCCGGGCTGTGGATGCCAGCTCAGGGCTGGTCAGTGCCCTGCCACCCCCAGGCTGTCCACGGCTTCCACTGAACCGCTGCTCCCAGGACAGCACGTCCCTGGGCTGGGGCAGACGGGACAGACCGCCGCACCTCCCGGCTGCCCCTTGGCCTCATTTGCCTCCATCCCCGGTGACCCGTCCGCTCCGTGCCAACCTCCCCAATCACCAACGTCTCCGACAGCCCTCCTCCTTACACCTGGCCACACCCCAGGCCTGTTCCCACCTCTTAACCTCTGCCCTTGCTCTCTCCCCCAGGTACACCCCCCCCCGCCCAGAAAGCACAAACCGCGGACCTGTCTCTGGGAATAGTGCCGATCAGACTGGCCGTGCTTTCTGGGTGCTGACTCGGCGTCTTCTCTGATGGGTACCAACCCACTCACCTCCCGCTCCTTGGGAGGCAGACCCCATCCCTAACCACCTCTCCCACTTCCCAGACAGCGGGGAGGGGCTGCTTCTGAACTACCCGCCGTCACTCCACATCTGCAGGGGGGACCCCACACGGCCCACAGCAGCCCCTCACGTTCCTGGGTGGGCCACAGCCTGTCGGACAGGGGCCTCTCCCATCTCACAGACTTAGCGGATTTCCTTCCCTCTGCCCGCCCCCGCTTCTGCCACACCTCCCCTTGCCACCTTGGGCTGAGAGCAGATGGCCTCTCAGGGTAGGGATGGCCTGTCCCCTTTTACTGCTATCACTGAGGCCAACAGGGAGACTGCAGGGTTGCTGGCAGCTGGGGCCGCCCAGGTGAGTGGGGTACGCTGGTGTTGTACAGTATGCAGGCTGAGCTGCTGTGCCTGGTGAGCCTGGGTCACTGCCGCGGGTGCCAAAACCTGGCCGCTCTCATCCTTGTCCACCCTGTGCCTGCCAGGTGTGAGTGACAGAAGGACTCGGAAGCTGGGCGAGGATGTGCCTGGCTGGCCAAGAGCTGGAGACCCTGGGCCCTCGGCGCTCAAGCAGCATTCTTGGGATGCCTGTGCCCCATTCAGCAGCCAAGGCACTTGCTATGCAAACACTCGGGGCCCCACACACAATGGTTCCCGCCAGCCTGGCTGCCCAGCCAGACCTCGCCTCCGCCTCCTCCCCACCCCATTGTCCTTCCCTCTGGAGAAGGGCAGTGTGGGGGGCACTGGTTGGGGGGGACCCCGGCCTGGTCCCTTTCTCCAGGGCAGGAAAGGGCTTCTGGGGTGGCTGGGAATGCCCTAGAGGATGAATGGCCATGCAAATGAGATGCTGATGAACCCAGGCCAGGCGTCCCCAGAAAGCAGTCTGGGGAGTTGCCCCCTCAGCAGCCCGCAGGGAGGGGGTCCTCCACCCCGGCCCTCCCCCTTCTGTGGGCTGACCTTCCAGCCCCTCCACAGAGACTTTCTTGGGTGGAAAGGGCAGCTCACTGGGCCTCCCGCCTGGGCCTTATGCATTCTCTTTCCTCTGTTTGGAATCCCAGCCTGGTAGGCCCCCCTCCTCAGGGTCTGACTGTCCACAGTGTGGCCCTGGGCCCCAGGGATTGTCAGTGCCCCTGCTCCCTGCTGCAACAGCGCTGTGTCACTGCTGTTGAGGTCTGAGTCCAGAGGGAAGAGCCTGCTTGGTCAGGACTGAGTTCTGCAATCAGCAGCCTGTTTAATGAATGAATAAGCGACCTCTCCAGCCTTCCACAGCTCGCCCCACACTCCCAGAGTCCCGACCCAGATCCAAAACAGGGGGCCAGGCTTTGGCAGCACCCCAGCCCCTCCTTCACTCACATTCACCTGGTCCTGAAACCAACAAGGATCCAGACTGTGCCGAGGAAAGCTTTCCGCACATGCCCTGGCTCTCACGCAGCCGGTCTTGAGAGCCGGCAGGTGCCGTGTCTGTGGGGCCTTCCCCAGACCAGGTTCTGCAGGCACGTCTCATGCACCCGTCTCTGCCAGCCCCTCTGTTCCCTGACACAATCGGAAACCCGTTCCACATACCACTGGGCCTCCTTTTTATCACATACAGCCTGCAGACACGGCCTTTTATTAAAACTGGAAGGCCTTCTTCCTTACTCTTTGCTTTCCCATGTGGTTTACATTAACACATCCTATAATGGGCATTCAAGGTTTTTTTCTGGCTGGCTCAGGAACCATGCTGCCATGACCTGGTACCCAAGGTGACTGTGGGCAGGATGCCCTCCTAGAGGTGGGACCACTGGGTCGCAGGACGTGAGTTTGTAATTCTGAGGCATTTTGCCAAACGCCTGCCTGCTGAGGCTGTAACCGTTTCCAATAATCTACAGAAATATGTGCGAGCCCCTGTACTCTCACAGCAATGCCAGCGTGTAATCAGAGTCTCTGCCAGCCTGGGAGGCACGCATGCCATCAGTGCAGCCGTCACTTGCGTTTCTCTCACCAAGAGCGAGGCTGAGTGTCTTTCATCTCTTCAGGAGCCATTTGCTTTTTCCTTTTATGAAAAAGGAAGGGTATTGAGACTCCTGTTCTTACCCTTTGCTTTTTCATTTTATCCCCTACTGCATTGTGACCCTGTTATTGATTTGTTAGAGTTCTTTACATATGATAGAAACAAGCTCTTTGACACAATTTGCAAATATTTTCCCCAAGTTGCTTTGTGTGGCTTTTGCTATGCAGAAATTTTATTTCGAGTATTTTTTTTTAAATTTCGTGTATTTGAAATGATCAAAACAGTTCTTTGTGTGTATTTGGGTGTTTTTGTATTTTGTATCCTGCTTAGGGAGTTCTCATCTCAAGTTTATAAAGAAATTTCTACTATGTATTGTTAAGACTTTGTGGTTTCAGTTTTCACCTTCGAAATCTCTGACTCATTTGGAATTTATTTTGGTATGAGGTGTGAGATATAGCTCCAACCTTATTCTCTTTTTTCTTTCCAGATGGCTTCCCAGGTATGGGTGGGTCTCGAATGAGCCATCTTTTCTCACTGATTTGAAATTCTGTGTTTGTCACGTGCTAAATTCTCTTTCGTGTTTGAAACTGTTTGAGGTTCTGTTGCATCCCATTCATCTAGCATCCTGCTGTTTTAACTATTCTAGCTTTTAATGGTTTTGACGCTTGTGGGGGCTAGTTTCCTCTTCTTACACCTGCAGAGAATGCAGGAGCCGTAACCTTCACCTTTCCTCCTTTGTAACCTGGTGAGGCGGCAAAGCGCTGAGGACATGCACCTCCCAGCAGCAATGCAGAATGTGGCCACAGCATTCAGGTCTAGACCGGGGGAAGATAGGGGTTCTAGAGGGGAAAGTAGAAGCGAGGTTTGGTGCTTCCAAGGACTTTCTCTGTAAAGGAATACTCCTTCCATTCTCCTCACAGCTGCCTGGAATCTGAGGTGATGGCTATAATTCAGCAGCCATCTTGCACCACTAGACAGACTTGCAAAGAAAATCGCACAACAAAGCTAGAGAGAGGGAAGGATCCTGTGTCTTGGATACCATGGCGCCGCCACAGCCAGGCAGCCCAGCGCTGCCTGCCTCACTAAGGGCTCCTTTTATCGTAGAGAGAAATAAACACTCATCAGAATAAGCCTCTGAGTATGGGTTTCTGTTATAGCAACCAAACCTAATTCTTCCTGAAACATACTTCTTCAGAATTTTCTTGGCTGTTTTTGCTTGTTTAGTTTTCTACATGAAACTTAGAATTAGGTTGTTTAATTGAAAAATGTATCTTATTTGGCTTTTCAGAAAGTGAAACATCAATATATTTATGGATTTGTTAAGGAGAATTGATTTCTATATGGTATTGTCTTTATATTTTAAGTTAGGTCTTTCCATATGTTTAAATATTTCTTTAAGTCCTTCAGTAGCATTTTAAATCTTTCTTAATGTGAATTTGGAATATCATATTGATTTCCAAATATTTTATAATTTTACAGCAATCCTATATATGCAGAGTACATCATGAGAAACTCTGGGCTGGATGAAGCACAAGCTGGAATCAAAATTGCTGGCAGAAATATCAATAACCTCAGATATGCAGATGACACCACCCTTATGGCAGAAGGTGAAGAAGAACTAAAGAGACTCTTGATGAAAGTGAAAGAGGAGAGTGAAAAAGTTGGCTTAAAGCTCAACATTCAGAAAACAAAGATCATGGTATCCAGTCCCATCACTTCATGGCAAATAGATGGGGAAACAGTGGAAAGAGTGGCTGACTATTTTGAAGGGGCTCCAAAATCACTGCAGATGGTGACTGCAGCCATGAAATTAAAAGATGCTTCCTCCTTGGAAGGAAAATCATGACCAACCTGCTGCTGCTGCTGCTAAGTCGCTTCAGTCGTGTCTGACTCTGTGCGACCCCACAGACGGCAGCCCACCAGGCTCCCCTGTCCCTGGGATTCTCCAGGCAAGAACACTGGAGTGGGTTGCCATTTCCTTCTCCAATGCATGAAAGTGAAAAGTGAAAGTGAAGTCACTCAGTCGTGTCCGACTCCTAGCAACCCCATGAACTGCAGCCTACCAGGCTCCTCCATCCATGGGATTTTCCAAGCAAGAGTACTGGAGTGGGTTGCCATTGCCTTCTCCTAGACAGCATATTAAAAAGCATAGACACTACTTTGCCAATAAAGGTCTGTCTAGTCAAGGCTATGGTTTTTCCAGTAGTCATGTATGGATGTGAGAGTTGGACTATAGAGAAAGCTGAGCACCGAAGAACTGATGGTTTTGAACTGCAGTGTTGGAGAAGACTCTGAGAGTCCCTTGGACTGCAAGGAGATCCAACCAGTCCATCCTAAAGCAGATCAGTCCTGAATATTCATTGGAAGAACTGACGTTGAAGCTGAAATTCCAGTACTTTAGCCACCTGATGCGAAGAGCTGACTCATTTGAAAAGACCCTAATGCAGAGAAACATTGAAGGCAGGAGGAGAAGGGGATGACAGAGGATGAGATGGTTGGATGGCATCACTGACTCAGTGGGCATGAGTTTGGGTAAACTCTGGGAGTTGATGATGGACAGAGAGGCCTGGCGTGCTGCAGTCCATGAGGTCGCAAAGAGTTGGACACCACTGAGTGACTGAACTGAACTGAACTGATAGGGAGTCTTTCATATATCACCCAATGTGTTAATATTTGTACATGAAGGATATTGAGATTTCTGTATTTATTTTGCTCCAGACACTATAAGGAATTCTTTAATTGTTTGAAAGAGTTCAGTTTTTCAAATAGTCAATAAAATTGTCTGCAAATGGTAATACATTTATCTCCTCTTTTTCCTATAGTCATAACTTTTTTTCTTTCTCTTGACTAACTTCACTAGCCAGTACCTCTAGAACAATGTTAGATATTGGTGGATCCCATTGTCCATTTCTGACTTTTATACATGTGTTTTTAAAGTCTTCACATTAAGCAAGGTGTTGCTTTGAGGTGAAGACAGATATTTTATCAAGTTAAGGAAATATTTACCCAGTCCTATTTTATTGAAAGTGGAAGTGTTAGTTGCTCAGTTGTGTCCGACTCTCTGCAACCCCGTGGACTGTAGCCCACCAGGCTCCTCTGTCCATGGAATTCTCCAGGCAAGAATACTGGAGCGGGCTGCCATTCCCTTCTCCAGGGGATCTTCCCAAACCAGGGATCAAACCTGGGTCTTCTGCATTGCGGGTGGATTCTTTACCATCTGGCCACCAGGGAAGCTTGTTTCATTATGATTTTTTAAAATCCAGAACATTGTTGCATTTTGTCAAATGCCTTTTTGGATCTCAGTGGAGATATAGCTTTTCTTTTAAGCTATTAAAAGCTGAGGTATAATGATATAATTCAGAGTGCAAAAAGGACACAGGCGGTGTGCTCAGATGAGGTAATTTGAAGATACTTTGTAAAAGGACCATTTATAGAGGTGGGGGCAGGGATTGGGGAAATAGCCAGGGGCCGCACAGCCTGAGGGCCGTATGCCCTCCAGCCTTTAGGGCTGGGACAGGTGAACACAGGGGCCTGGAGAGAGATGCTCAGGTGAGGGATGAGGCCGGGCAAAAAGGGAGGCAGCGAGGTGGAGACTCTTCCCACCCCCGTCCCTGCCCAGCCTCGCTTGCAGCCTCAGAGGGCAAGTCCATGCAGGGTGAGGACGAGGGTACAGAGGTGTGCCCCGGAGTCCTGGCTCCCAGGACTCAGCTAGGGGTGGAGAAGGGGCGCTACGTCTTTTTAGGACTACTAAGTTCTGCCAGCTGTTGCTTGCCTAGGAGTTCTGCCTTGATTTTCAAAAGTGAAATTTGTCTACAGTTTTAATATATTTTAGGGCAATTTTACAGTTGCATTTGATATTCATATTATACTGTTTCCATAAAATAAAATTGGAAGCTTTTCTTTTCCTTCTCCCCCCACCCCCCCCACCCCCCCCACTCCCCCACCCCCCGCCTTCCTTTATGGGCTGAAGCAGTTGAAACCGCGCTAGAGCCCTCTCCTTCCTGACGCTCTGGCAGAATCCCGCTGGTGACCTGTGCTTTGGCGGGAAGTGGGTGGGTCATGTGATTGCTTTCTTCTCTGATCACTGGTCTGTTTACATTTTCAATATTTTCTAGTGCAAGTTTTGGTTAAGATTGCCCATTTCATCCAAGATTTTCAAATCCTTTTGCACATAGTTGAGCAGTGTGGACACTGAGGATCCCTCGGCATTGGTCCCCACATCTCGCTGTTTATTTGGGGTGTTTCCACCTTCACCCTTTCAGAAAAACCTGGTTAACAGACGTGCTTTGCAGAAGGATGTGAAGATCAGGCTGCTACGCCTCAGCATCTTGCACAAAATCTCGCACCTCGGGCCACCCTGGCGGTTCAGGGGTGAAGAATCCGCCTGCCAACGCAGAAGACGTGGGTTCAGTCCCTGATCCAGGAAGATCCCACGGGCTCCAGAGCTGCCAAGCCCGTGAGCTACAGCTACTGAGTCTGTGTTCCGGAGCCCGGGAGCCACAGCTCCTGAGCCCACGTGCCCTGAGCCCGCGCTCTGTAACGAGAGAAGTCCCCATAGTGAGAAGCCCCCTCACCAGGCGAAGAATAGCCCCTGCCCACCGCACCTAGAAAAGTCCGGGCAGCAGCCCCCTGCTCCCAAAGGCACTTCACGGGTATTTGCTGGACAACGGACACGCAGCAGGGCAAGACTAACGCAGAGAAGCCGAGCTAGCCCACCCGAGCGGAGGCCCGCTGACCCCGGGCTGTGAGGCTGTGGGAAGCCAGGGACTCTGGCAGCATTGGCGACGGGGCCGTGAGGCTCCAAGACCCATAAAACTGTCCCCAGGCTTCAGAGACAGCTGGGCCCCGTCAGCACGCACCTAGAGAAATGGTCCCAGACCCCGAGGGGAACCCGCATGGGAACAGAGGGCCTCCGCAAGGGGCTGAGGTGGTCGCAAGGTCGTGACGCAGAGCGGGCAGAGGGGACCCAGTGACCGCAGGGGGATCCTTCTTCCCTCCGTGTGACCCTGTAGGTATGCGGTTAGTACCGTGGACTCCGGGGCCAAGCCTGGATGCCAGCCTTCCTCTGGGACCCCTGCTGACCCGGGGACACTGAGCCTCAGGGGGCGGCCCGGGGGGCCACAGGTCGCTGCTTCAGGCTCCCGGCCCTTGGCCAGCCCCACCCCTAGGCCGGCAGGCTCTGTCCTTAGTGATGTGGTGAGGACGTTCTCCGAAAAACCACAAGCACCCCCGAGCCCACCTCTCCCGGGGGGCTTAGCCCAAGCACCCCCAGCTGCAAAGGCCCCGCCTCGTGGGAACCGTTACTTCCCGGGGTGGGGGGTGGGGGCAGTGGCTAGGTTTTGTACAAAGACCGTTTTCCCAACCAATAAAATAAAGATTCTAAATGACTTGGCAAATGGTCTTAATGACAGAAGTCATTTTCCCTGCATCAAAGTATACAGTATCACAAGCTGCCCCCAACCCCAACCCAGAGACTCCTGGTACCCCCCCCCCCCCACGTTTACAGCCCCAAACACTGGTTACTTATAAACAAACCCAGCCTGGTTGTTTCTGTTGGTGAAATTCTCTAAAGACAGCTGCGGACGGCCCAGTGTTCACAGGGACCCCATCCTGGGCCGGGCTTGTCTGCGAGACCCCCTCAGGCAGGGGGGCTCAGAAGGAGGCGGCCAGGGACTGTCATTCCCAACGAAGTTATTTTTATGCGCAGAGATGTTTGTGGGAAAGTCAAGGGGAGTGGGAGGAGAGGAGACAGAGAGGCCCGGCTCACAGGCGGGAAGGCTCACAGGCGGGAAGGGGACCGTTCTCTTCAGTGGCTGCTTTCTGACCCTGGGCTGGGGAGGGACATGCTGGGGAGGGCCAGGGGTGGTGGTGGGGGGAGCGGGGAAGGAGGGGGCGCGGCTGGCCTTCGCTCAGCCTGGCCAAGCTCCAGGGGCTTGGGCTGGGGGCTGCAGGGGTCCTCTGTACAGCAAAGCCCTGGTCCTCCCAGGGCCCAGCTCCAACTAGGGCCTAATAGCTGGGAGGGGGCAGCCCCTGCGCCCCACAGAGCACGCTGAGATAAGCCTGTTTAGACAGGGCCTGCTGGTGGTCTTGCCCATTCCCAGTCCTTCTGAGCCACCAGGACAATTTTCGGTGGCCAGGCAGCTCCCAAGGGGTCAGGGAGGGTGAGGGCAGGGTGTCTGCCCAGACCCACCTTCACTGAGCCAGGAAACTACCCCCTACCCCCTTACCCCCCACCCATCCCCATTCCCACCTCCAACCTGCCGGGATGCTCTGCCCCCCACCTCCCATCATCCTGCAGCCCTTGGAGGGGAGGGCGGGCACCCAGCCCGAGCGCCCTCACCCCTCGGTCTTCCGGAAAAGCCTTGCATCTTCTGGGCCTGATGAGAGAACTTCCTGCTGGAGGCACCCTGCATTCCTGGGCTGGTGGGCCTGCCTGTTTCCTCTTATTTTCTGACTCTCATCCACTCTTTCACGCATTCATTTGTTCAATACACACAGGGGAGAGAAGAGAAGGGGCCGAATGCCCCCGTCTGCGTCCAGTGCCCTGCAGGCCACGTGGGCGTCAGGCCGCCGAGACGCAGCCCGCCTGTCGGGGGTGCGGGGGCGGGTGGGCAGCGAGCTCTGCCGCTGACCGACCCCACCCATTTCCCATCTGTCCTCCACTGTGGTCTCTCCTGGGGGCCCCACCCACCGAGGCGGCCCGAGGTGGGTGTTCGACAGCAGGGCAGGGGGGCCGAGTCTCCCTGGAGCCCTGGGGGTCCCTGCGCAGATGGGGAAACGGAGGCCAGGGCAACGGCAGGGCCCCAGCTGGCCACATACCTGAGCTGTCCTGACCCGACCCGTCCCTGCCACATTCTGGCTGGCATCCCGCCCCATCCTTGCCGCCTGGGTGGGGCTTTGAGCTCCCTGGGACCCTGGGGGGCTGGTTCGGGCAGGTGCAGGGACCCCTGCAGGACGTACTTCCTGGCCCTGCCCTTGAGTTGCCCAGAGTCAGGGGCTTTGTCTTCAGAGGGACCCAGGCACAGGCCAGGGAGCAGCCCCCGACCACTGGGCCCCTGCCACGGAGGGGCACCGCACCCTCATCCCAGGCCAGCCTGTGTGCCCTGGTGTGTCTGCCTGCGACGCCCATGTGTGTGTCTGCCTGCTATGCCTGCCTCTCTACTTGGGCCTTATCTGATGGGCCTGCTCCATCCCTTGTGAGCCCACACGGGCCCTGAAGAGCACGAGGCAGCCCACCCCCTACCCCTCAGCCCCTTCCGGCTGCCCTGCCCTGCCCCTCCTGCGGGGGGGTGGGCCCTGTCCAAGCTGGCCGGCTGGCTCCCGCCTGGCTTGATGGAGTCCCATCTCACTGCACCTGAGATAAGGGCCCGGCTCAAAGCTGCTTTGTTCGGCCAACAAAGGGACATTTCTGCGGTGCCCTGGGAGCCGGGCCCTGGGCTGGCCCAGGCTGGGGATGCCCCAGCCCAGCCTCGGCACCAGATCAGGAAACCTTAGCCCGGCCCTGGCCGGGCCCCGGGGGCTGGGGACGTACCTGTCACAGGCTTCCCAGGCCCTCGGGCTCACAGCAGGTGTCTCCTTTCTGCTCCCTGGCCCAGCCTGCCCACAGCCCAGGCTGTCCCCACCCAGCTATGGGGCCCACAGCCTCTACCCTATGGCCAGGAGAGCAGCCACCTGTGGGCAGGGGTGAGGGGCCGTGTACGCTGCCAGGCAGCCGAGGCAGCTGGCCGTTCGCAGAGAGCAGGGAACGCCCCGCCCGGGCCTGGGCCCCAGTGCCCCAGTCCAGCCTCCAGGCCTTTGTCCACGCTGTTCCCTCTGTAAGAGTCCTTCCCGCCCCCCACCAGCTAACTCTGACTCGAGGGCGCAGGGACTGAAGATAGCACCTGGGTAGGGGCCCCTCGGATGTCCGGAGCTGGGCCAAGGGTCCACGGTGTTTGTGGCGAGTCGGATTGCTTCCTCCCCAAGGGTAGGTCCACGGGGACCTTCCGAAGGAGAATTTCTCTGGACTCGGGGTCGGTGCAGATGTAATTCAGTCAGGATCTGGAGATGAGACCCTCCCAGCTTAGGGTGGCCCCATGCGATGACAGGCGTCCATGGCCCCATGGACATGAAGAGGGAAAGGCCGTGTTGACAGCAGGCTGGGATAAAAGCGATGCGGCTGCCAGCCCGGGAGCTGCGAGGGTCGCCGGCCAGCCGCCAGGGGCTGGGAAGGGCCGGGAGTGGACTGCCCCCCGGAGCCTCCGAGGGATGGCGGCCTGCAGGCAGACTGGCCTTCAGAGCTGGGAGGCAGTTAATTCCTGTTGCTCTAAGCTTCCCGGCTTATGGTCCTCTGCGACGGCTGTCCCAGACACTAATAACATCACAGATGCCCCACCCCCTGCAGGGCCACCTGGAGCCTTCTGGACCCCTGCATCCCAGGGCACCCCGCATCCCAGGGCACCCCGTATCCCAGGGCGCCCCGCATCCCAGGGTGCCCCACCTCCCAGGTTCGCAGGGTTCTCAGCAGGGCGTCGTCTGGAGCACAGCGGGTGTGTCCCTTTCTAGCTGACCGCAGTGCCTGCCTCCCATCAGGCACACAGCAAGCGCTCAGTGACCGCCCCGTCCCCAGGGAAGCAGCCAGGCGGCGCTAGTCTCCAGGGGCAGCCTGGGTGGCCGGGGAGCCTGACCTGGGGCCACGGCAGGCCCTGCCCACCCCTCTGCCTCCCTGCTTGGGGTCTGCGGCCCCCCCAGCTTCCTCCTCCTTCCCCTGCAGTCCTGGTCACAGTGGGCGGCCCTGGGGCGCCCCTGCCGTCGCCCTCCCCCAGGCTGGCTGGAGCCGGCCTTCCTTCCCCCTCACCCTCTGCTTCCCACGGGCTGGCGGGCAGACAGGCCAGCTGCTCACCCGGGCCCAGCCTGCACACCTCGGGTCACGGGGTCATGAGCAAGTGCGGCCAAGGAGCCAGGGCCCCCTCATCCTGCTCCCAGCCTAAGGGGCTGCCCTCAGGAGGTTACGGGAGGGGACACCGGTGCCCAGCAACACGCTGAAGGGCACACAACCAGTGAGGGGCAGCCTGGACGCAGGGGCCTGACTCACTTCCCTATCACCTGGCCCCTGCCCCTTCTGGAACCGGCCAATGGGGGTGCTGCCCCCACCCCAGGAGTAGAAGGTTTGGACCTGAGCAACCAGGGGCAAATACCTCTAGTTCTCCTAGCCTTGGTCTTGGCACCTGCAGGATGGGACCCCAGGAAAGGGTGGTGAGAGGGAGGGGCGGGAGATGGGCTGGGCAGGGCTTCTCCTGGGCCCCTAGCGGCCTCCATGCTTCCTCTCGCTCTTCCCAGCCAAGCAGAGGTTCATGCGTTCACTCCCTCATTCACCCTCCACGCGTCTGCAGAGCTCTCACTGCGAGTCGGGCCGTGCGCCCCTGGGAACTCGCCCTCAGGAGAGACGGCCCTGCGAGGGGTCTGCAGAGACGCCTGAGGCGGGGGCTGAGGCCAGCAGGGTGAGCAGGGGTGTCACGTAAGCCAACTGAGAGGGCAGGCGGTTCTCCAGGGGTCCGCTCGGGCACAGACCCAGAGGTGAGGCTGGGCGCTGCGGGAAGGCGCAGACCCCGAAGCAGCGGAGCCAGGCGCCGGGAGGACCACAGGGCCAGACTCCCACGGCCGAGGGGGCAGCCAGGGCCTGCCTCTGACCCAGCCCACACCCCCCGCGGGCGGGAAGTGGGGCCAGCGCAGGGCCGCGCTCCCTCCAGGGCCGAAGGGCCGGCTCCCAGCACAGGTGCACGTTCTCATCACCACACTTTCCCACATGCCTGGCCTGCACACTCACCCCTCCCTCGGCCCCCATTCTGATGGTAGAGACAGGCACTCAGGACTGGGGCCGGGCAGGAAATATCCAATAAATGTTTATCCGGTGACACATGGGCTGAGTCAAGAGCCCAGGGTGAGCCAAGAGCCAGGACCCCAGACAGCGGGAGGTCCCGGGACAGGGGATTTGGCTACCCTGTGCAGGGAGCCGTCCTGGCTCTGCCCACACAGGGGCCCTCCGGGCAGGTGCCCTGTCCTCCTGGAAAGCGTCTCCCTGCCTCCCCGCGGGCATCACACAGCTGCAGGTTCCCCCAGCCCTGACCCTGCCCGCTCCTTGCCCGGGGCCCAGGGCCTTGCAGACTCGGGTTTGAGTGAGGGCTGGTGGCCGAGAGAGGGAGCCGGCTGTACCCCACACCTGTGCGCACGCGTGAGTGGGCACGCAGGTGGGCTCCGTCTGTGTGTGAGTGTGTTACCACGGGCACAAGAACATGAGCGTGCGCCGCGCGGGTGCTCCTGTGTGTGCACGTTTGCGTGCACGTACTTGTCCTCAGGCGTGTGTGCTGGGCGGGCACCTGCTAGTGTACATGTGCTCGCATATGTGAGGACAAGCGTGTGCACATGTGTGCGGATGAGCATGTGTGCACACGTGTGTTGCTGAGCGTGTGCACACATTGCAGTGTGAACGTGTGGACACATGTGTGTGTCGATGAGTGTGTGTGCACACGTGTGTGGACGAGCATGTGCACACATTGCACATCGTGTGAACATGTGCACACACGTGTGTCGATGAGTGTGTGCACACGTGTGTCGATGAGTGTGCACACACGTGTGTCGATGAGTGTGTGCACACACGTGTGTCGATGAGCATGTGCACACACACTGCACACTGTGTGGGCTGCTGAGGCACAGCGAGGCAGAGACCCCAAAGGAGGCCTGTGTCCCCTGGCCTGGGCGGGTCAGCCGTGGGCCTCCTGGTCCTTGTGTCCCCGTCTGATCAATGAGAGTGGCGTGGGCCCTTTCTCTCTGACGTGCCCAAGCCCCGCCAGGCCCTGCTTACTCTCCAGGTGGACACCCCCCAGCCACTTCCTCCCCCCCACCATGGGCCACTGTCCCAACATCTGGTCGGTGTTTCCAGCGAGCCGCAGGGCAGGGGCTGGGAGCCAGGGGGGCGACTGCGGAACAGCGTGGGAGTGGCCCCGGGACTGTGAGAACCAGCGTGCTGGGGGCGGGGTCTAGCCTGGCTAGTTGCAGGGAGGGGACCGGAGCGGGTGGGCCATTGGGCCCCAGACTTGCAGGGGCCAGAGGCAGGTGGGACGGAGACCACCTCTCCAGGCTCTGCCAAGGAGGGGGTCCTGGGCTGCAGAAGCCCCGCCTCCAGACCATGGGAAGTGAGGGGCGCACCCACCCCAGGCATTCCCCAGCAGGCTGCCCCCACCCCGGGTCTTCCCACAGCAGCGTCAGTGTCCTCTTTGGTTGGGTGCAGCCTCCAGGCTGTATTGGAGGCCAGGGAAGTCAGACGACCCCTGCCCAGCCCTGAATGACCTTCCTTGCAATAGGGCCACCTGCCTCCTGCTGCGTGAACCCTGCCCCCCAGCTGTGGGTCTACCCATCGACCTTCATGAATTTCTGCACCCGAGCCTGTAGGGTGCCCTGTGCAGGGCTGAGCCCCTGCAGGGTCTACCCCCACCCCCTCGCCAGGCCAGCCTGCTGCCTGGCAGGGCATGCCAGGGCAGTGGAGGCAGGGACCCCTGGCATACTGGGTCTGCATCTACCGTGGGCTCAATGCAGCCCTGGCTGCAGCGGACGCAAGGACACCGGTCCGGAGCGCCGGCCTGATAGTGGCTCCAGGGGGGCGGCTTACCCTACTCTGGCTCAGCCCTTCCGGGTGAGGTAATGGGAAGAAGTTGCTGCAGACAAGCCCCCCCACCCCAGGATCCCCGAAGCCACAGCAGGCTTAGCGAGGCTCCTCCCGGTCAGATGCCCCAGGTCCCCGGGCCCCATATCCCTGGCTCCGGGGGCCGACGCGGGGGCGTTTCCGGGTTCTCAGACTCCACAGGCCGGGGGCTTATTTATTGCTGAGGCTTTGATTTGTGTGTGTTTTTTCAGTCCTTCCCCTCCCCCTTGGAGTACAGGAAAGCAGTTCCCTAGGCGCTGGGAGCCTCAGAGGAGCGCCAGCCGGAAGGAGGGACAATTAAATCCAGAGAAGAAAGAGTTAACTCCAGCTCGGCTCCCCCAGCCTGCTGGCCTGGGCACAATTCACCAGGAAATAAACAAGAAACGGTTTGTTTCCATTTGTCCTCAAAAATACAAGGATTTCCTCTCTGGCTAGTCTGGCCTGCCCCTCAAGGCCCCTCTGAACCCCAGGGGGCAGGGCAAGAAGGGGGATCCTGGGATGGGCAACCCTTCATTGGGCCCCCGCCACCCCATCACCGTCAGGCCCTGCAGCCGGCAGGGGTGTCCTGGGACCCCTGGGTGGATAGAAAGCCTTCCCTGGGTCTTGGCAGGTGAGCCAGCGCCTCCCCAAGTGGGGGAAGGTGGGTCATGCCCCTCCCCGCTGCCTCGCTCACTCACTCCTCGAGGACCTGCTGTGCCCACACAGCTCTGCTCCCAGGAGCTCAGCACACAGACTGGAGAGCAGCTGCGTGCATCCACTTGGATGCCCAGACAGTCAGTGTGGGTGGAGCGGCTGGCCAGGTAGCAGCTTGTGCAAAGGCCCTGTGGTGGGCGACTACCTGGAGCCTCCAAGAAACAGGGAGGAGGGTGTGAGGCTCAGGGAGCCAAGAGAGGATGGCACCAGGGCAGTGACAGCCCCCCGCACACACCGCCCATCGCCCAGGCACAGGGAGCTCTGATCTCGCTACAGGGGGATTCCTGCAGGGGTTAAGCCTCAGATGCTGTTTCATGATCCCTCCTTAGATGCTCATGCTGGTGGAGGGGGACCTGGGGCAGAAGAGGGGCCGGCACAGCCTTCAGATTCTGGGGCACCACTGCTGGGAAGCAGCAGATGTGGGGGTCCAGGGTGAGGGGCCTGCCTTCTCCCCGGCAGGAAGGCGGGGAAGGAGCAGGTGGGAGCGCAGCTCTGGGATTTGAGATACAGGTGCCCCTCCAAACTGGAGAGCCAGCACGGCCTGCCCGGGAGCTCAGAGCTAGAGGAGGCTTCAGGCTGAGCACTGGGCCCTGCGGCCAGGCCTCCGGGGGAGGGGCCCCTGAGGGCACGAAGAAGTCGGAGGAGGGGAAGGAGGAGGCGGTGGGTAGCCCCTGTGGCATCCCGTTGGCACCCTGGGCTAGATTTCCTCACCCAGAGAGTAGGGCCCCATGGGGTTGTGCCCTTGAAAGAGGTAAGAACAGGCTCATTTAGTGGGAGCTGGGGCTCAAAGGCCCGTGCTGTCTTTAATACAGGAGCCTCCTGGGTGAAGCTTGGGTTGGCCACGCCACTGCCTGAAAGTCCTCCTAGATTGCCTCACCGCACCGAATCCCCACCAGTCCCCCGCGCTGAAACTCCCTCCTCCCATCCCAATCCGTTGGTGCTCTGCCTGCTTCGCCTCTCTTCCAGCAGCTGGCGCCTGTATTCTTATCCACTTTGCCCAGGAGTGACAGCATTTGGGGGCTGGAAATGTCAATACATGGCCCCCGCTCCCAGGGAGTCCTGGGCTGTGTTTCGTGTAGTTCCCCGGCTCCTCCAAGGACTGAGCCGGCCTGGACTTCGGGTCTGCTCCTGAGAGAGCCACATTAGGTCCTCTGGCCCTGGCGTGGCTCCAGGAAGGGGAAGCTCAGGGTGGGGTTCTGGAACCCAAGCACTGTCCAGCCAGGTGGCAGAAGAGCCCCGGCCTAGTGCCACAGGTATGTACCCTTCCTGCCAGGGCGATCTGGGAGGGGGGACCGGCCGCGGTCCCCCGAGACCCAGGGGCTAGGGGACAATCACGTCACGGCTGGGTCTGGCGGCTGTCAGCCTGAGCTCCCCTCTGCCCACAGGAGGGGAGGCTCACCCAGACCCCTGGCTTTACCCTGCGGCCAGAGCTGAGGCGGGCGACGCGGGGCTCCAGGACTTCAGTGGACACACAGGACTGCAGGGGAGGCAGGCACCCCACCCCCCGGGCCGGGTCAGGGCTCTGACCTAGCAGGAGGGCACTCTGGGCCCTGCGTGAGGGGGTCCAAGGAGAGGACACCCCCAGAAGTGGCCACTCCGTCTTCTAGGGGTCTGCAGCCCTCTGTTCTGGGCGCCTTGCAGATGCTCCATGGGACCCCCCTTCCCCTTCCCTTCCAGGCCCCTCCCAAGGCCAGGCTGCTGTGACCATCGGGGCGGGGGCGGGGGGGCTAGTGAGGGAGGGACTGCGGGACCCTGGGGGGTCAGGGTGGGGGCCGTGGCCATGCTGTGTGGGGAGAGTTCTGATGGTGGTTCTGGGTCGTGGGTCAGGATTTGACCCTGGAGCTGGTTCTGGGGCTCAGCCCACATTAGCCGAGGGGCGGGGGCAGCACATGTGAGCGTCGGAAGGACGCAGAGAACCCTCTGCCCACCTCTGCCTTCCCAGAGGACAGCCCGGCCTACGCGGCAGGAAGCACGCTGCAGCGGAGGCCCTGTGGTGGCCGTGGTGTGGAGGCCAGCTGGACAGGAGAGGGTGCTTCCAGGAACCGCCTGTCAGCTCCCGAAGCCTCCCATGATGGGGAGTGTCAGAAGGCGGAGGCCAGAATCGCCCCGGGGGCAGCCGAACCAGGGCGGCGGCCAACCCTGGGGACCCACGGCAACGCAGCAGGGCGCACTGGTCTCTGTCGGCCATGGGGTGAGGCCGATGGGAACATGGGCGGGAGCTGGCCCAGGGATTGTCCCGTAGTGCAGGGACAGGTGAGCCGGAATGGCGCCAGCTGCTGCGGTAGAAGCATTTTCACCCGGGTCTGGGGCCTGAGCCGGCGTTCAGACCCGGAGCCCAGCGCTTGAATCGGAGCCGGGTCCCTTAAGGAAGAATCCTGTGATGACAAAGCAAGGTTTGCAGAGGCAGTTCTGCCAGAGCCTCCTGGAGGGGCCTGGCTGTTTCCCAGAGCAGCGGTGTACCCGAGGAAGCGCACCGGGAGACCACTGTGACTCGTACCTGACCGTGCAGCGGAGCGTGGGGGTGAGGGCAGAAGTGGTGCCTCTCTGCAGAGCATCCTACAAGCTCGCTGTGCTGACGATATTGAGGGAATCTGACTGGTGGTCCAAGAGGTCCAAGTGGTTGACAAGCCCAGCAGACTCAGGGGCTTCTCCACCAGCGGGCGGTGCCTGACGGCAGAGGCCGACGCCGCCCTCCATCCCTACCAGGGGCCACTGGTCTCCGAGGGTCGTGGCCCGATGGTGCCTCTGCACCTGCCCCAGCTGCCTCGGTGGTCCGAGAGGCAGCCCCAGTGACCCCCCTGGGCACTGCCCCACCCCATTTGTTGGGTGGCTCAGAACACAGTCAGTTTTGAGTGGGACCCAGAGCAAGAGAGTGTCCGTAGCGAGTTGGGGCTGTGAGGCCGCCCCACCCCATTTGTCCAGGACCAGGAGACCCCAGGAAGCCAGAGTCCTCGTGGACAAAAGAACTGGGTAAGCCCAGCCCGGGGCTTCCCAGGTGGCTCAACGGGAAAGAACCCGCCTGCTAATGCAGGAGACATGGGTTAGATCCCTGGGTCGGGAAGATCCCCTGGAGGAGGAAATGGCAACCCACTCCAGGACGCTTGCCTGGAGAATCTCATGGACAGAGGAGCCTGGTGGGCTGCGGTCCATGGGGTTGCAAAAGCATCGGACATGACTGAGCGACGAAGCAACCACAAGCCCAGCCACAGGGCTCCGGCCACAGGTCTGATCACTGGGTCTCACCACTGCGGGAGAAGCTGGGCCCGGTGTGCCAGGTGGGCAGAACTGAGGGCTCGTTGGGGCCTGAGCAGGGGCCCCCAGTTCATGAGGATCAGAAACTTCAGAAAGGGATCTGATTTGGACACATGGTCTTCCCAGGTGTAATTAGCTAAGGGTCTTGAGATGAGACCGCCCTGGCTTGAGGAGTGCACTGAAGCCACTGACAGGCGCCCTCCAAAGAGAAGAGGAAACAGACCCAGTCACACAGGAGCAGCCCCGTGAAGCCAGAGCAGAGGCTGGAGCGACGAGGCTGGAGCAACGCGACCACACGCCAAGGGGCCCTGGAGCCCCCAGCAGCGAGATGAAACAGGACGGACCCTCCCCTGCAACCCTCGGAGCAGTGTGACACTGGACACTTGGTTTCAGGCCTGTGCCCCCAGAACCGCTGCTGTCCAGCCGCTCAGTCACGTCCGGCTCTGCGACCCCATAGACTGCAGCACTCCAGGCCTCCCTGTCCATCACCAGCTCCCGGAGTTCAAACTCATGTCCATTGAGTCGATGATGCCATCCAACCATCTCATCCTCTGTCATCCCCTTCTCCTCCTGCCTTCGATCTTTCCCAGCATCAGGGTCTCTTCCAATGAGTTGGCTCTTCCCATAAGTGGCCAAAGTATTAGAGCTTCAGCTTCAGCATCAATCCTTCCAATGAATATTCAGACTTGATTTCCTTTAGGATTGACTGGTTTGATCTCCTTGCTGTCCAAGGGACTCTCAAGGGTCTTCTCCCGAACCTCAGTTAGAAAGCATCAATTCTTTGGTGCTCAGCCTTCTTTATGGTCCAGATTTCACTTCCATACATGACTACTGGAAAAACCATAGCTTTGCCTATATGGACCTTTGCCAGCAAAGTGAGGTCTCTGCTTTTTAATACACTGAGTAGCTTCTCTTCCAAGGAGTAGGCATCTTTTGATTTCGTGGCTGCAGTCACCATCTGCCGTGGTTTTGCAGCCCGAGAGCCCACTGTTCCCACGTTTTCCCCTCTCTCTGCATGAGGTGACGGAGCCAGATGCTGGAGCGCGGAGACTCTTCTGCTGCTGCTAGCAGCCCCCGGGCCGTGACCCTTTGTGGTGGTGGCTCCAGGAGAATCAAACAGTGCTGACGACAGGACCAGAAGTGACATGCCCAGGGCTGCCCATCCTGGCCACCAGGTCCTGAGTTCGAGCAGTGATGTGCCAGATTCTCAGTGGCCCTGGGGCAGCCCCTGGCCAGTGACTGACTGGAAGCCAGCCTCCCTCCTGCGTCAGATCTGCGCCTGTAATGAGAGGGCTTGGGGGGAAGCCTGTGCCTGGGCCCCCGAGAGTGGGCGCCTGTCGGAAGGACCTGTGATGCCCCGTGCCTCGCCTGCCCTCCAGGACGGGCGACACCCCTGTCCCAGGGCGGGGCTGGGCTCACGGTGCGCCCTCGGCAGCCGCGTGCCTCTCATCGCCTCTCTCCAGTGCCCAGCCCTGTCTCCTGGGGGAGCCCAGAGCAGCTTTCCTGGCCACGTGGTCCCAGGTGTGCCCCGAGGAGAACCTCAGGGAAGGATCCCCCACCCTGGGATCTCCCCGCGGAGTGCTGTTTCCAGAGAAGCTGCACAGGAGACTTGGATGCCTCAGAATCAAGTGTCTGTGCTTTGAACGACACTGTCTTGGCAGTGGGGAGGCAGCCCAGGGAATCGTGTACGTGACAAGGAGTGATATCCAGGATTCAGGAGGAACTTCCCGGGGGCCAGTGGCTAAGACTCTGCAATGCCAATGCAGGGGGTCCGGGTTTAATCCCTGGTCGGGGGACTAAATCCCATGTGCTACGGGTAAAGATCCCACCGCTGCAAAGAAAACCGAAGACCCCGTGTGCCACAGCTAAGACTCAGTACAGTCAAATAAATTTAAAAATATATATTTTTAAAAAGAACTCCTACAACTCAACAACAACACAAACAAAGAATCCGACTCCAAAGTGGACAAGAACACAAACAGACATTTCTCCAAAGGAAATATACAGTTTACCAACAAGCACATGAAAAGAGGCCAAACACCACTGATCATTGGGGAAAATGATCGTTACCACAGTAAGGTACCATCTCACACCCATTTCATCATGCTACTATAGACAGAACCACCAGAAAACAAGTTTGGATGAGGATGTGGGGAACTCGGAGACGGTGTACGCTGCTGGTGGGCTGTAAACCAGAGCAGCTGCTTTGAGAACAGTGTGACGCATCCTCAAAACATTCAACACAGAGTTATTAACACCACATGGGGACTCTCCAGGTGGTCCAGTGGTTAGGACTTCCGTGCTTTCGTTACCAGGGCCAGGTTTGATCTCAAGCTGAGGGATTGAGATCCTGTGAGCCTCCTCAGCACGACCAAAAATTAATTAATTAATTAATTAAAATTTTAAAAAAAGAATTACCAGATGATTCAGCAATCCTACTTCTGGATGTTTACCCGAAAGAATTGAAAATAGAGACTTGAGTAGGGATTTGCTCGCCCACGTGCACAGCGGCATTATTCACAACAGCTGAAACGTGGAAGCAACCCGAGTGTGTCCTGATGGGTGCAGAGCGGAAGTGAGTGTGGGCAACACTCGCTTTGGAATACGACTCAGCCCCGAAAAGGAACGGAATCTCCGCGCAGGTGGCAGCGCCGATGAGCCATGAGGGCGTCACGCTGAGTGGAATCGGCCAGCTACAGAGGGACGATTATGCTATACGACTCCAGCTCGGTGGGGTCTCAGGGGCTCATGTTCACGGAAACAGTCCAAAGACGGCTTGACTTTATCTGTGGGGAAATCCCGGCTGTGCGAACAGGAGGGGCCTGTGTTTCTTTTAGGGGAGCTGAGACCCCCTGACCCAGCCCGGCACTCCTGAGCTGGGGTTTCCTCCTCTTGTCTGATGGCTGGTGGCTCGGCGAGCCCTCGTGGGGGTGGGAGGCTCCTCAGATGATGCCTGGCCCCAGAGTCCCACTGCCACAGCCCCTGGCTAGGCCCCCAGAGCCTGGCGGGAAAGAGGTGTCCCAGACAAGGCTGACTCTCTCGAGGGTCAGAGGAGGGACAGAGAAGTGCCGCACGGGAGGCGGGGAGGGGACAGCAGCTGCCAAGTCAAACAGCCCCCGTGCTGTCCCTGGTGGGCTCAGCAGGGCACCTCTCTGACCCTCTGTCTCTTCATCGACACAGCAGCGTTCGCACAGCACCTCCAAAACCGCGCTCAGCAAGCGCCTGGCATGTAAACAGCAGCTTTACAACTAAGCTGCCTTGAAAGCATGTTTGATAAACCGTGGAACAACCCTCTCCGTGAGACCCAGTCCCATGACCAGCAAGGGCATTGCAGAAACATGTTCAGTGGTCCAGGCGAGCACTTACCACCCAGTGTCAGATGAGAGCGTGATGGGATGACCGACTGGTGTGTTTAGCCCATGGCTATCTCACCCTCTGGAGGGGAAGGCCGGGCCCCAGGGCGGCTCGTTTGCAACAGCCGCTCTGGTCTAGGGCAAAGCTCCGAGCCCTGAGCTGCTTGAGGGTTACCCGTGGAATGAGTGAATGAACCGGTGAGTGGATGAACGGTGCCTCCAACTTTGTGAGGCAGGATGTGTTATTATGAGTGTGCGGAGCCGATCTAGGACATGCCCCGGATACTAAGAAACTGTCGCTGCCAGGAGGAGTCACTGCTGATTTTTATCTTCTCTTGTTGTGTGATCCTCCCCTTATATTTTGCATTGCCGAAGGGCTGCGGTGAATGTGTGGGAGCAAAGGGCAGAGCTGATGGGTGGCTGTGCAGGGTGGGGGTGGGACGTGGGAGTCACAGCTCTGTCCCTTCTGGCCCTTCTGCTGGGCAGGACGGACAGAAGGACGGACGGACAGATGGATGGACAGAGGGATGGACGGATGGAGGGATCATAAAGAGGAATGTTCCTAACCCCACGGACAGGGCAGTGGGCGCTGGAGGCCCATGGGCTTCAAGCCCTGAGGAATGTGTTCATTTCACCCCTTCCCCACCCCGGGGAAAGATGGAGGGGAAGGGACACGCTGCAGCTCCCTACCCTGCCCCTCGCCTTCCAGGCCCCTTGCACAGGGCATTTTGCAATGATGAGAAGGAAAAACCGGGCCCTCCCCACTGCCATGCGCTGGTCCTCGGCAACAAAAGTGATTCTGTACTTGAGAAAAGGAGAGGGTTATGAGAAAAACTTCCCGTTACAGGGTTTTACATTTGGAGGGAAAATGCCGGGCCTTGCCGGGTCGTACCAAGGGGGGCTGTCACAAAAGCCCCTTTGTTCCCCTCTACCAGTGCCTGACAATGGTACAGAAAGAAATTATCTTTTCAGCAAAAGATTAAGCGGGCGTCCCAGCCAGGCTGGCTTGTTTCCATGTGGCTTGGAGTAGGGGGTGGGGTGGGGGGGTGGACTCCTCTCCAGCCCCAGGTCCTGGTGGGCCTCTTGGAGGAGGCAGCAGCAGCATTCCCAGGAGCTGACGGCACAGCTGGGAGCAGGGGCGGGGAGACCGCTGTTGCCCCTAGTTACAGATAAGGAAGCCGCCGCTGCCCCACCCCCGCGGCAGCGGCCGCGGGCTCTCTCAGGGTCCCTGGCGGGGCCTCCCTGCCCTGGGAAAGGGATGACATCAGAGCAAGGGGGCTTGGGCCACCCAGGCGGGCACCAGGGGCTGAGCCTCCAGGGGGAATTAGGAAACCAGTGCGGCGCTCGCCTGCCTGCCTGGCCCACCTGCCTGCCTGGCCCTCGCCTGCCTGCCTGGCCCTCGCCCAGCCTCGCACCTGAAACTCCCAGTTTCAGTCTGCACTCTGTCCAAGACTGCGCCCCACCCAGCGTCCGCCTGCCGGCCCCCACCCACCCAGCACTCCTGAGAAAGCCCCTCCTGAGAAAGCTCCCAGGACAGGGGCTGCCGGAGGCTGGGCTCCTGGGTTTGCAGGGCTCCTGGGGACATGTGTGCTTCTGGGAATGGAGATGAGTCTAGATGCGCTGGGACCACCCTAAGCCCAAAGCCCTCAGTCCAGACTGGGTGCCGGGGGCAGGGGGCATCTGTGGAGAGGGACCACCTCCAGCCCGTCTCCAGCAGCACCAGTGAAAGCAAGGAGCAGGTCCATGTATGGAGGAGACCCTAATGCCCAGCCCCTCTCTGCCAGAGGGGTCTCTGAGCAGGCTGGAGCCCCAGCTGTCTGCGGGCCTCTCAGGGGGCAGGGTGGCCCTGAGTTGGGAGGGTGGGCTCAGGAGGCCCTGCTCCCGCCCTGCACCACCGCCCAGCAGGCTCTACTCAAGGTCCCTCCTGCCCTCGGAAAGGATGGGGTGGAGGTACACCTGGCAGATTGGGGGTTGTAAGGGCTCCTGGTTGTGAGGGAGGGCTCAGAGAGAAGGGGGGAGTCCCCTCCCCTGGGCCTGGGGCTGCCCACCTGGACCTTCTCGGAGTCATTTGTCTCCTCCTGCCCTCCCATGCCTCTTCCGCCTCACTTCTAGGCCCAGAAACTTCCAAGCAGACTCTCGGGGGTTGGGGGAAGCAGCCTGGGTGCTGGGCCCCCATCGCCTCACGATGGATGGGAAGCCGAGGCCCAGAGCGGAGCTGGCCGAGTGAGGTGGGCAGCTGGGGGGCGGGGGTGTCTGATGACCACGGCTTCCCACGGCCGGTCCCCAGTGTGGGCACGGCGGCTGGCAAGGGGAGGAGCGGCCCCAAGCAGCCCAACGTCTTCTTGCTCGTAATGCGTAACGCAGATGGGGCCTGTCTCCAGGCGGTTTTGCAGCTTTGCTGAGCTGTTGCTCAGCTTGGGTCCTGGCTGCAGCCCTGGCTGTGGTCCTAGGAGCCCAGGACAGGGCCCCTGGGTGCCCACAGCTGCCGCTCACATCCAGGCACAGATGGAGCTCCCCCAAGTCCTGATTGCTCAGAGGAGACGCAGCTTGTGGCGTGAGGTGCCCACGTGCATGGGCGGGGGCAGGCGTGTGGGAGGGGCAGGTGCCACCCATGCGGGGTGGGTCCCCCAGATGCCTGGCCATGTGGTGAATCACATCCTCGGGATGCAAGGCGCTCAGCTTAGCCCTGACCCTGCACCGTGGGCCTTGTTTTAGCGCTGGATTCACAGAGCTTGAGGGCCCTGCTGTAGCCACAAAACTGGTGGGCCGGAGCCCAGCTTGGCTGCAGGGGATCTCCGCTGCGCCGACCTCTGGGGTCTGCGGGTGTCCCTGCTGTGCTGCCACTTGGGGGTCCGCACCCCCTGCTCGGGGCTGAGCACCGGGGCGGCTGAGTCTCCCTTCTCACCACTGAAGGCTATGTCCGAGCCTTCATGACCCCGGCTCCCTGTGAGGCCCCAGGGCTGGATCGAGGGGCCCACCCCGAGGGCCTCTGCGAAGTCTCCGGGGGCAGCCCAAGCCCTGGCATCTCATCTCGGGGTCTGCGACCCACACGCTCTGAGCGCTGCCGCCCTCCAGGATGAGTGGAAACGGGGCAGTGGAGCCAGAGGGCAGCTCCGTGCCCTCCCTGCGGGTCCCTGCCTCCATCCCGCCTGGCCTGCTCTGCTCAGCCTTACCCCCCAACCCCCGTCAATGTCTGCACCCGGGGGATTGGCCGTGAACCGAGGAAGAGGTGGGACCCGGGGTACAGTCCCCCGCTGCCCCTCCCCGCAAGTGCCCATGCCAGAGGTGCCCGAGGGTGGCGGGCAGGGACTCTGCGTGTGCGTGCACACACCTGTGCGTGTCCAGGGGAGTGTGTGCATGTCAGGAATGTGCCTCAGGCTCCGTGCGGAGGCGCACCTGTCCCTGCGCCCTGCCTCATCCTCTGCGCACTCCGCCCGTCCTGGGATCCCCACGTCGGGTCGAGCGCTGCCCGGGCAGACTCCCTCCTCTCCCAGCCTGGGCCTCGAGTCCCTTGGGGTGCCCTGGTCGGTAGGGAGCTCACCGACCTCTTGGCCCCATGTTGGGGGGACGTCTGTGCTCCCTGCTCCCAGGCACTCCTGAGAACCCCAGGTGGCCCCCCAAGCTGGGGACCAAGAGGTGTGGCAGGAGAGGCCTGCTCTTGCCAGGTGTCCTGGACTCCGTGTCAGGCAGGGGGCTTCAGGGCATCCTGCAGCACCTTGGGCTCACCTCTAGGGTGGGCACCAGGGTAGCAGGGACACAGCCTCTCCCGGAAGCAGTTCCCTTGCAGGGAGAGGCCCCTGGAGCTCCCGTCAGCCCTCCCAGGTGGACGCAGGGGCTTCCTCCATCCACTCTGTGCACTGGCAGGGGGCTGCAGAGCGCCAGCGCCGGGGCCTGCCGTGTCTGGTGTCTCCGGGCGGTGATTTTGGGGGTGTGGGTGGGATGAGGGAGGGGAGAAGTCCCTAGGGCCCTAGTGTGTAGGGGAGGCGGGTGGGGAGGGGCGGGCCAGGTGGACAGGAACACCTGTCTCTGCAGCCTGGGAACGTGGGAATCGAGCTGGCCTCTGGTGCCGGCGGATGGCCTGGTCCCGCAGGGAGAGATGGGGGTGGGCCGGGGTCCCTCAGGTGGGCTCCCTAGCTGGTGCTGACCCTCCCCTCTAGAGAGCACAGCTGCCATTCAAGCTCCGGTCTGTGGTGGGCTCCGCTGAGCCCCGGGCCCTGGCCCGAATCTGTCCTGGGGAAAGGGTGGGGGCCGCAGAGCCTGGAGGACCACAAGGAGGTGGTCCAGCCCCCCAAGGCTGTGCCTGCAGGCTGCCTGCACCCCCACTGCAGCAGAACTTCTTTGCCTGCGTCCACCCACCAGGGGCCTGGTGCACCTCCACTGCCCCCCCCCGCCCAGTCCCCACTGACCACTGGAGGTCGAGCTGGAGTTTGAGTCCGGGAGCCAGGCTCTGGCCCAGGCTGGGCACCCTGGAGGGCAGTGGGCGGGTGGGGAGGACTGAGCCCTGGCTGGGTGGCTTCCGGCAGGCCCGCCGGCTGGAGGCGGCCCTCTGGTTAGGAGTCTCCGGGCCCAGGGCTCTCAGCAGCCTGGGGACCCCCGTGGCTGGGGTGGGGGCCATCTGCAGGGAGCTGCTGTGCCTCCAGCCCCTGCTGTGGGCTCCCCGGCTGCCAGCAGGCCAGGGCCCAGCCAGCCCAGCTCTGCGCACCCAGATGTCCTTTGTATCTCCAGACCCCTGCCCCGGGCTCATTTTCCCCACCTGTCAGCTGGGGGGACACCTCCTTCCCTGATGAGGACTCAGCCTGAGGCCCACAGACTCCCTTGTCTGAGCTCGAGCCTCCCGGGGTCTCTAGTCCTCTAACTCTGAAAACCCAGTGTGCCATTCCGTGCTAAGCTGCATTTTCCCCGGGGGGGGGGGTGAGGATCAGATTGTGGGGTGTCTGGGGCCCCTAATGTGAAGGGGCGGTGCGGGAGGGCAAGGCTGTAGTCCCTCAGACTTGGCTCAGAGGTGTGGGCAGGGGATGTGGCTTGGGGGGGCCCTGTGGAAGGGTGCTCAGGGCAGGGGTCACTCCAGGGTGGGGAAGGGGGGCCCATGCTGCAGGTGACAGGGGCCTGCAGCAGGAAGGCAGGATCAGGAGGGCCGTGGGCAGATGGGGGGCATGCGGGGAGGGGGCCGTGCAGGGATGCTGGGGCCTGCTGGACAGAAGACCACTGGATGTTTCCCCACAGGCTCACCTCCCGGGGCTCCAGCCTCCCTGAGCCAGGGGCCGCCCCGGAGCCAGGATTTCCTGAGGGAGTGTGTGTCAGAGCCGGTGGCTGGCTGGGGCCCTGGACAGGGTGGCTCCTGGACAGGAAGTGTGCGTCCCTGATCCCACCACTTAGGACTCTCCTGAGCCCCAGATCAGCTGGGCGGGTCCTGGGAAGGGAGAGCTCAAGCCGTGCTCACAGGACCCAACCAGCCTCACGCCCCAGGCCCTCCCCAGCTCAGGAGCCCCGCAGGGCTGCCCTTGGCTCATGAGATTCAGGCACCCCTGCCCCAAAATCAGCATCTCTCCCTGCTCCATGCCAAGGACCACATCCTCTAGCTTCCTAAAGGGCCAGGGAAACATCTCCTCCTGCAGGAAGGCGGCAGGGATAGACTTTCCACCAGTGGGCATGGCCAGGCCCTTCTTCCCAGGGTAGGGTTCTGAGGGTTTCCCAGCAAGTCGGACCCCAGGCCGAGCTCCTGTACTGAGCCTGGCCTGGCCTGCCCTTCCTGGGTACCCCAGCCGTCTCTAGGGTCTGGCCGCCCTGACCGCGGCCACCTGACCAGTTCCTCCCCCTGCCTGCTGCCTGCCGGCGGCTCCCCAGTTCCAGAGACCTGTGCCTTCAGAAGCAGACCCCGCACGGATTACAAGCCTCAGGCTGGAGGGCTGGGCAGGGCCCATGAGTCCCAGGGACATGCGGTGCTTTGCTGCTCCTGCTCACCCAAGGCATGGGGTGGAAGGGAGGCCGGGGCACCCACGGGCAAGGTGCTGGGCTCCCAGGACACCCTGCCTCCACGCTGCTCTGAGACCCCCAGGACCTGTCTTAGTTAACGGTGACTGTGGGCCTGGCTTCAAGTTCTTCTGGATGCATTCATTCATTTAACGAGTATTTATTAAGCTCCGCTGTTTGCAGGTGCTGGCCCCTGCCAGCGTCGGCTCCTCCTTGGGGAGCGCCAGGCAGGAAGGATCTCGAGGACTGGAGTCTGAAGGTGGGAGTGTCTGCCCAGAGACAGTGTGGCTGGAGTGGTGAGGTCAGGCCAGTGGGGGAGCTGAGGTCAGAGAAGAGGGTCATGTCCCATGCCCCTCACACGCACATCTGTTATTGGAAGTCAGGGCTGGACTGCTGGCAGGACCTCTGGCTGCTGACGGCCGTCCAGAGGCACAGAGGGGCCTTGGTGGGCAGCTGCACGGGTGGCTGACGCAGGCGCTTCCGGGGTCAGTGTGTGGACCATGCGCTGCCCCGACCTCCAGGGACACAGCCCTCCCAGCTGCCCGTAGGGGACCTCCATCCCCACTGCCCGGGCGCGTCCTCCGGCTGAGCTGTGCTGTGCACCTCCTCCCTCCACCCTGCCCGGCTCCCCGCCTGGCTCCCTTGACAAATTTCTGTCCCTCTTTAGACCTTAGCCAGGACAGGCCCACCAAGGCCTTCCAGACATGTTCCCCACCCTCTTCCCAGGGAGGCCGTGCCCCGTGCGCTGTGCACCCCTCTGTCTGGCCCTTCTCTGTCCGTGCTCTCCTGGTCCAGGCTGGACCCTGAGCCTGGAGATCATCACTGCCGTCCAGCGAGCCCCCCAGCCCCATCCTGTGAGCAGTAGCAGTTTGATTCCAGGGTGGCCAAGGAAGTGAGGAGGGCTGGGGGCAGCCTGCCCCCAGGGCGATGTCCCGGTGCAGGGCCGCAGGAGCTGCACCCGGCCTGGCTGGGCCCCTTCTTCCCCCACCCACCCCCAGGGGCCTGAGGCTGGATGGACTGCGGGCCACGTGTTTCTGGATGCCTGGCCTGCCCTTGCTCTGGGGGGTAGTGCCCGCTATTCCTGGCAGTGCTTCTGGAGCAGGCCTGAAGGGCCAGGAAGGAAGGTGCTATCAGAGGAAGGGGACCCACCTGGTGGCATGCCCACAGCCGTGGGGGCAGCTTCAAGGGCACAGGACTCCCAACCCCAGCCCTTACCCTGCCCCCACACTGACCCGAAGGGCACTGTCACCAACCGCATGGCTGGACTCCTCCCCGAAGCTCTGGACACTCAGTTCTTGAGTCTGGGAAGGAGGAGGAACAAGAAGTTAGGGGTGTGTGTGCGTGCATGCGTGTGTGTGGGTGTGTAGGCGTGCTTCCCCTCCCACGCCCATAGTTGGCTCATTCCCTGAAATGTTGTACTGCAGGTGGCCTCACACTCTGCTGGCAGGCACTGCTGTCCCTGGAACAATGACTCAGGCCCGGTATTCTGGAGTGCGGCTGCAGGGACAGGCGGGCACCTCTCCCCTGCCCTTTCTCCAGCCCCTGCAGAGACCCAGCTCAGACGGCCTTTTTAGGATGGGCTCCCGCAAGGCCCCTGAGAAAATCCCTCCCACAGTGCTGTCTCTGTTCTCTCCGCTGTGTCCTCTCCCCAGAGCAGAGCCCGGCCTAGAGTAGATGCCCCATGAACCTGCGCTGAGTGAGTGGGAAAGGGGAGGACTGGATAGATGATGCACGGGTGGACAGCGGGTGGAAGGATGGGCGGATAAGTGGATGGGTGGATGGATAAGTGGATGGGTAGATGCATAAGTGGATGGATGGATGGATAGGTGGGTGGGTGGATGGAAGGATGGGCGGATGGATACGTGGATGGATGGATAGTGGGTGGGCGGATAAGTGGATGGGTGGATGGATAAGTGGATGGGTAGATGCATAAGTGGATGGGTGGATGGATAGGTGGGTGGGTGGATGGATGGATAGGTGGATGGATAGTGGACGGGTGGATAGTGGATGGATGGATAGTGGATGGATGGATGGATAAGTGGATGGGTAGACGCATAAGTGGATGGGTAGGTGGGTGGGTGGATGGATAGCTGGGTGAGTAGATAAGTGGATGGGTGGATGGTTAGCTGGGTGGGGGAGTGGGTCGATGGATGGACAGATGGAAGGAAGGAAGAATGGGAGGGCGAATAAATTACCACTAGGCCCTGTTGTGTCCTCTGATTACACACACCAGTAGGAGAGGGTTAGACACTGGGCTTTATGCTCAGTGTCGTCAGTGCTGAGATGAGGATGCACGGAGCATGCAAGAGTGCAGAGGAGGGACTTTCACTCCAGGGGGGCTCAGGGAGCTTTGGCTGGAGATCCAGGCTGAGACCTGAAAGACAGGTGAGAAGCAAAGGTGTGTTCCAGGCGGGGCACAGCACGGCCAGAGGCCAGAGTTTAAGTGGAGAAGGTGAGGCAGGAGTGGCCAGACCCATGGGCCAACAGCCCAACATTTTGCCCCCTTCTCCTTGTCAACCCAGGATGCCTGAGGGCAGGGTCTGGGTCCTCCTCCTGGCACAGGCCCAGCCGCAGCAGCAGAGAGGACAGGGAGAGAGTACAAGGGGACAGAGTATGGCGAGAGAGGACGGAGAGACAGTACCAGGAAAGAGAGTACAGACAGAGAGTACATAGAGAGTACCAGGAGAGAGAGTACCGGGAGAGAGTACCAGGAGAGAGAGTACCGGGAGAGAGAGTACCAGGAGAGAGAGTATGGGAGAGAGTACCAGGAGAGAGAGTACCGGGAGAGAGAGTACCAGGAGAGAGAGTATGGAGAGAGAGTACCAGGAGAGAGAGTATGGGAGAGAGTACCAGGAGAGAGAGTACCGGGAGAGAGTACCAGGAGAGAGAGTACCAGGAGAGAGAGTACCAGGAAAGAGAGTATGGGAGAGAGTACCAGGAAAGAGAGTACCAGGAGAGAGTACCAGGAGAGAGAGTACCAGGAGAGAGAGTACCGGGAGAGAGTACCAGGAGAGAGAGTATGGGAGAGAGTACCAGGAGAGAGAGTATGGGAGAGAGACAGTACCGGAAGAGAGTACCAGGAGAGAGAGTATGGGAGAGAGAGTACCAGGAGAGAGAGTACCGGGAGAGAGAGTACCAGGAGAGAGAGTATGGGAGAGAGTACCAGGAAAGAGAGTACCAGGAGAGAGTACCAGGAGAGAGTACCAGGAGAGAGAGTACCGGGAGAGAGAGTATGGGGAGAGAGAACACAGGGAGAGAGTACAGGGACAGAGAGTACCAGGACCGAGAGTACCAGGAGAGAGAGTATGGGAGAGAGTACCAGGAGAGAGAGTACCAGGAGAGAGTACCAGGAAAGAGTACACCTGGCTGGCACAGCCCTGGTGCCCTGGTCTCCTCCAAGTGTCCTGATCTCTGGGGATGACACTCAGCAGGGTTTGACCATGATTCCTGCCTGAAGTCCCAGGAGTTCCCCCCCACTCTGTTCTAGAAACAGGATCTGGGCCCCAGGCAGTAAGACGCTGAGAGATGAGGGCGGCACCCCCTGAGCTGACCCCAGCAGCAAGGAGGGGAGCGCTGCCAGGAGCCCCCTCCGCCTTCTGCCCGCTCCCCTTCTCCATCATGAGACAGGTAGGTGGTCCTCAGGGAGCAGGTCCTACCACCTGCCCTCTCGGGGATAGAAGCCAGGGCAGCCGTGGAGCCGGGAGAGCCTGCCCAGGCTCCTGTCTAAGGAGCAAGCCTCTGTCCTGGGAGTCAGCGGCTGCTTTTCCCATGAGTGTGAGAGAGTGAAACCTCCATCTCTAATTATACCCTGGCCCTTCTTCTCCTGTTGCCAAACCTTCCCACTTCAAAGGCCGCTGGCCTCTGGGCAGGGAGGGAAAGTTTCTGGGTGTCCTGATGTCTTCCCTCCCCCTGGGGTTGGGTCCCTCGGGAGCAGCCATCCCAGGCTGGGGGACGGGGTGCAGCCCGGGGCACCTCATCCTTTTGTGAGCCCTGGGGGCTCCGGGCCGTAACCTAGCTCACTGGACTGCCAGCCCACACAGGTGGCTAGGCACTCAGCCCAGGACGCCAGCCCAGCCGCATCCCCAGCTCCTCTGGCCTTAGCTGGGTGGGATGCTGCGGCCCAGAGAGGTGGGGCTGGGAGCCTGGGTGGCTCCCCATGCCCGTGCCCAGCGCTTCTCCAGCTCCAGCCCCTCTCTGGCCCTCCGTGCCCACCGGCAAGCACTGCGCCCACTACACAGCCTCTAGAAGCTCTGCTGTCTGGAGTCTGGCTCCAGCCCCAGACAGTGGGCCGCCCACCGCTGGGGCTCTTCTGAGCCATGGCTCATTCCATGCTCGCTGCCCTGGGCTGCCCCTTCCCCAGGCTCTGCCTCCAGATACTCTTGCCAGAGACACACAGAGTTGGCACCTCTAAGACTACGTGGCTACCTTGAGCTGGTGGTGGGGGAGGGGGGGCTGGAGATTGCTGTCCCAGGCCAGAGCCGCACCAGAGAGGGAGGCAGGGGTCAAGCGGCAGGGGCAGGCCTGGCCCAGGCTCAGGGCACAGTGCCCAGAGATGCCTAGAGGTGTGGGGGAGGCAGAGACCGGGTTCCCAGGCTGGGGATCAAAGCAGCTGGAATGGGCGGCTGATGAGAGAGGGAGGCAGTGCGTACCTGGGGAGGCCCTGTGGGCAGGGCCAGGCCGTTAATGACCCTACCCGGGGGTGGGGTGCGGGCCAGGCACCCACCAGACATGCGGCTGGATGGTTCCCACAGGGCTGCAAGGGAGTAGATGCCAGTGCTGGGCCTGGGGTGGCACGCCGGGACAGGGATGCCAAGCAGAGCTGGCTGTGTGGGGGGAGTGCCAGGGGGTGAAGGCCTGCTCGGGGGTATTAATAGAGGCTGGGCGTTCAGATTGAGGGGGGTGAGTTCCTCTCTGCTCCGCACTGATCAGGTCTCCCAGGCTGAACTCCCAGGCTCCGTCCCAGGAGCCCTCCCCTAAGCCCTGAACCATCACCCCACCTGCTGTTTCTGAGTCCCGTTGCTCCCAACACCTTTTAGTCCATCCTAGAGCTGCCTGCTGGCCTTGCCCTGTGTGTGGAGGTGCCAGCTGCCTCCAACCTAGTGGCCCCCAGGGCCAGGGTCGGGGTGCCCATGGAGGTGGTTGAGGATGCCCGTAGAGGTGGTCAGCCAGTGCTTGCTCAATTAAGATGAGATACTCCTCCCTTGAGGACTCCTCTTCAGGAAGGAGGGAGGAGGGATGGGAGGAGGAAGAAGGGAAGGGAGGAGGGGGAGAGAGGGAGGAGGGGGAGAGAGGGAAGGGAGGAGGGAGGAGGGGGAGAGAGGGAAGGGAGGAGGAAGAAGGGAAGGGAGGAGGGGGAGAGAGGGAGGAGGGGGAGAGAGGGAAGGGAGGAGGGAAGAGGGAAGGGAGGAGGGAGGAGGGAAGGGAGAAGGGATGGAACAGAGGAGGGAATAGGGAGGAGGGAAGGGAGGAGGGAGGGAAGAGGGATGGAAGGAGGGAGGAGAGGGAGGAAATAGGGAAGGAAGAAAGGGGGAGGGAGGAGGCTCCCAGGACCCCTCAGGCCTCTGAAGCGGGCCGCCTGCCTCACCTGCCCCCCTACATTATACTGTGAGGCCCCGAAACTCCCTGCCTCTTCCCAGAGCATTTGATCTCGATTTCAAAGGGGTCTTTGTGCCGTGCCCGCTGGCATGCGGGCCTGGCCGCTCCTGACTCACCTGTCCCTCCCTCCCCCGGGCCGGGCAGCTGAGCCAGGGAGCAAGTGTGGCCTGGCCCTGCCCCTCCCCACGGCCAGCCAGCCTCCTGGGGGTTGGGGGTGCCGCCCGCTGGCCCTCTCCTGGCCTGCCCCAGTCTCTCCCCAGCTCCTGTCTCATTCTCTGTCCCTGCTCTCTGGGAAAACAAGCCACTGGTCTCCTCGGTCAGGGGGACAAATGCCAAATGGGCCTAGGCGGTTCCCAGGGGCTGGGCAGGGGGGTGAGGCCTCTCGGCTGGGCAGCAGCCTCAGCAAATGGTGTGTGTGGTCAGGCGTCTCCGCCCGCCCCCCTGGGGCCCCCAGCCCTCCCACAGGCTCCTCCTGGCGGGCAGGCCATAAAGATTCATTGGCCGGCTTCCCCTTGGGCAGCTGTGGGCGGCGGGCACAGAGACGGAGTCACGCTGGGTACTGGGCAGGCCTGATGGTGCCCACGCCCCGAAGAGGGGTCCTGAGGAGGGGCAGGGTCTCCTTGCCTGCACGGATCCCGACCCCAGCGCCACTGTGGGAGCCCCAAGGCCTTGGGGGCAGGGCCACCCCTCTCCCCAGCCCCCTCCCCCCACAGGCTGGCCTAGTTCCAGCCCTGCCCCCCCCTCACCATTCTCCTCCCTCTGCAGGCAGTGGCTCCAAACAGCGCCCCCCCCTTCTGGGACCCTCCTTCCCTCTATAGGGGCTTTCTTTGCAGGGACTCCTCCCACTAAACACCCAGGGGCCCCTGAACCACGTGGGGCCCCGGGGCTGGGGAGTGACAGCACAGGGACCACCCGGCTCCGCTGCAGGGAAACCACCTTTGGGGACGCAGTGGGTGGGGCCCTAGCCCTGGGCGCTGGGCGTTTCGGCCCTTCACTTGGCAGCTCTCTTCTGAACGTCCGCTCTGCCAGGCATCTGGTGAAGTGCAGGGGAGCCGAGTGGCCCAGGCACCCTGTCCCCAGAGAGCTCCTAGTTGGGTGGTTTGGGCCTCCCCAACAAGCCTGGAAGCACAGGGGTGGCGGGGTGAGACAAGCAGCGGTCTGCACCCTCCATGGGTCTGCTGACTCCACACACAGGCGCCCGGGGGCTCTGGTCTTGCCTTGGGAGGAACTGATGATGTTTGGGGTTTGCACCTCCCCCTTGCCACCCGCCCCAAGGTGTAACCCCCGCAGCAGACGCCTCCTCCCAAGGCCTTGCCCGAGGAGCTGTTGAAACGAGGGGCAGCTGAGGGGCAGGGTACCATTCCACCCAGAGCCTGCCAGAAGGCTCAGCTGGTGCTCGGGTGACTCTACCCAACCTTGGGGGCTTCTGGGGGTCCAGTAGATGAGGGTGACTAGCATGTCCGTCTGGCCATTTGCCACCTCTCTGGGGACCACCTGGGGAAGGGACAGCGGTTTCTAGGAAGCAAGTGGGCAGACAGTGCTGCCCAAATGGTCACAGGCATTTCCTATGGGGGCGGGGCCATAGCTGAGTCAAGCCAGGCAGGGCCCCTCCCTGTGAGCCCAGCACAGGGCCTGGGCACCATCATCCCAGGGCTCCTGGCACCCACCAGCATCACCCAGGGGCAGCAAGTGGGCAGGGCATGGACCACCAGGGGCCGGGGCTGGAAGGGAGCTCCCACGGAGCGGGAGTGCTCCAGGAGAGAAGACGGCAGAGAGCAGAGCCCGCAGCCTGTGTGCGTCCACGGGCGCCTCGGCGGGAAGAGGCAAGCTGGGGGCGGCGGGCCAGGCTGGGCACCGCTCATGTTCTGGCCACGGTGCCCAGGGAGCTCTGGGAGCCAGGAGGGCCCTCACACCTGGATGTTCTTTGTTCCGGGCTCTCTGGCTTCAGACCCATCGGCTAACTTGAGGTCCTGGGCAGGAGAAGCATGGAGCGGGGGGGGCAGAAAGTGGCCCTGTGCTCCTTGCATTCCTGCCTCGCCCAGAAGCCTGGAGGGCAACACCAAGGTGGGGTTGTGGGCCAGACGGCCTGTGCCCCCACAGGAGGGCCCCTACTTGAGGTATGCTGCCTCTCCCAGCCGTGCTCTTGAAAACGGGGACCCTGCCTGCCTCCAGGGCTGAGCCCCCTCGGACCAGCCCCCTGGTGCTGAGTGAACGCCGGTGCTCCTGCGTCTTGGGCCCTCCTCACGCTCACACCTGCCACCAGCTCAGCTGTCCACATCCGGAGAGAAGCCCAGATGATCCGGGGAAGGCTGGCGAGCGGGTGGAGAAATCAGAACCTTAGACGCTGGGAACGTGAAATGGGGCAGCTGCTCGGAAATCAGGCAGCAGCTCCTTGAGGGATTAAACCCAGAGTTGCCAGATGGCCTGGTTGGGCCACTCCTGGGGAGACATGTACCTGGGAGCAAGGACTGCATGGCCACACGACGCCTGGACACACAGGCTCACGGCAGTCAAGAGCCGAGTGTCCGTCAACAAGTGAAGGATAAGCTACTCGTGGTCCGTCCGGTCCGTGGACCGTCACTCAGCCGTGAAGAAGACTGAGGACAGATGCGGCTCAACCTATGTGAGCCTGGGAGGTCACGCCCAGCGAGAGCCCAGCCCCAGAGACCACATCGCTTATGATTTCCCCTTACGGGAAACGTCCAGAATGGAGGAGTCCATGGAGGGCAGAAAGAGGCTGAGTGGCTCCTTAGGGTGGAGGGCAGTGTGGCGGGTGGTGGACCCCAACTTGATGAGGGGTTTCTCCTGGAGGAGATGAAGAAGTCCTAAACTCGACTGGTGACGGCTGCCCTTGTTTGTGAATACGCCGAAGACCCTGAATGGCGCACTTGAAACGCGCAGACTGGATGCCGCGTGAATTCCACACCAATCACGCTGCTAAGACACAGACATGCGCTGGGTCCCCAGCCAGGCCAGGTGCCCGGCTCCACGCAAAGGCACGGGGGCCACTGCTCCTTGTCACCGCTGCATCCCCTGCCGCGGACAAGGGCGGGTGGCCGCTGGAGCCAAATGGGCTTGGGAGGGGGGCTGGGCCCAGCTCCAGTTGCCGTGGGTCGAGAGAGCTGTTTGTTTAGGAGGCCTGGGCCCTGCTCCCGACCTGCCCAGAGCCCTCCTAGCCCGCCCCCCATACCCCGCCTCTGCTGGCCCCTCCAAGCCCTCCCAGAAGGATGTTTTTCCAGGGACCTGCTGAGCAAATGGCATTCAGACCGTGGCCTGGAAGCCTGGTGGGGACCAACCTCTTGTCCCACCCTGTTCAGCAGCCTCCTGTTTCCTCCGGATGGTCCAGGCCTGGCCAGAGCCTGCCCAGCTGTGTTGCAGCCTCTCTGAGACGCAGGACCAGGGAGGGCCGGCCCCACAGGTGGTCCTGGGCATTAGAGAGGCTGAGGGCAGGGCATGGGGTCCCCCCACCCCCAGTGTGAGTGGGTCTTTTGATCCTCAGGATAAAAACAGCTGGGGAGGCCTGGGCAGCTCAGCCTCAGCCTGGCAGCTCGGGGAGCCCAGCCCAGTGGCCGAGGAAGGGGAGGCGTCTCAGCAGGCATCCTGTCCCTGTCCCAGGGGCCCCCACTTCCCTCCCCCCAGACCCCGGCCCCTAATCACAACCACATTCCCCACGCTGGCCCCCATGAGGCCGGGCCCTGCCCTGGGATCTGGTCAGGGTGGAAGAGGGTGGGAGTTTTTCCAGAAACGGGACTATGAGTCACCAGCCAGCCCAGGAAGTGGCTGCCTCCTGTCCAGCCCGCCCGCTGCCCACTGGGCCTCGGTTTGGACCACAGAGCAAGCCATTCCCGCATGACCTCAGTGTTGACAGAGTGCCTTCTGCACCCTGACCAGAGGGGCTCCAAGCTCGGGGGGGCAGGACCCTCATCGGCAGCCAGCACAAGACCCCCACTGAATTGGAGGGGTGACAGGCACTCTGGGGAGAAGGGGGTCAGTGGGCCTGGGACATGTGTGGGAGGAAGGGCCTTCCCAGAGGGAGCAGCTCGTGAGGAGTGCAGAGGTCTGAGCAGACAAAGCAGGGGGCCGCAGGGGGATCTATCGGAGGGGGCAGGCCGGGGCCTTGGAGGTGGAGAGCAGGGGCTTCCCTGCTGCCAAGGGTGTGTCCCTGGGGACCGAGAGGAGGCCGCTTAAACTCCCCCAACCGGCCTGCCTGGCCCCAGACTGCAGCCTTGGACCCAAGTGCAGAAAGGTCCAGAGAGGAGAAGCAGATGGCTTGCGGTCACACAGCAGCCTAGGACCAGGCCCCCTGAACCCAAACCCATTCCATTAGCTGCCAGGCCCCTCTCCTGCCAGCGTGCTAGAATCTGCAGGGAGCAGAAGGTGGCAATTGAGGGGTCTTTTCAGGAGCGGTCCTTTCTGGGTCCTCAAAAAATGAGCCTTCTCTCCTCCTGGGGGCGGGCCCCGGGCTGTGAGCAGGGCCCGGGCACTGCGCTCAGCAGGACGGTGGCACCCGCCCTGCCGGCCCCTGAAATGCTCAGAGGCCTGGGGCTTGGGCCTTGGGGACGCGGCAGGGCTGGCCGGATCCGTTCGGAGCGGGTGACGTGTACCCAGCTTCAGGTCCTGCCCCCACAGTCAGGGCAGGCAGCAGAGGTCCACATGTGGCTCCACATCGTACACGAGTGAGCGCCTGGGGCCCTCATCCCCGGATCGGGGAGCCAGAGGTCACAGCGCTCATGTCTCCCCTCCCCAGGGACCTGGCCTGGCTGTGGCAAGGGGAGCCCCCGGGACCCCACAGAGGCCTCCAGTCCGCAAGGAGCCCTGTGTGCCCCCGGGAGACTGAGGCACAGCGGGTCTGAGCACTTTTGTCACAGCGTACCCACCCTCTAGACTCTAGACCGACCCCACCCGCCTCACCAGCCCAGGCACGGATGTGTCCTGCGTCCTGGCCGATGGTGGGGGCCGGGGGAGGGCTGTGCGGGTCTGCCCCTGAGCACCCCACCCCCGCCGCTTTCCAGAGCCCCGGCCCCAGGGAGCGAGGCCGGCGGAGCGCTGCCCAGGAGCCCCCTATCCGCCCAGGCCCCCAGGCCAGGAGCAGGAAATGCTCGGTCACAGCTGTTCACATGTGGGGGATGGTGGTGGGGAGGATGTGTGGGGGGGGACACGTTCTTCCTTGGGTCACAGAAGCTCCGCCTCCCCCCATCTTCGGGAAGCCTGGAGGAGGGAGTTCTGGATCCCAGCCGCCGGACAGCAGATTCCAGAGCCTTCTCCGGAGCCCCTCCTCCCCGCTCCCCACACCCCACCGCCCTGCCATGGCCCCCCGGGGGTGGGGGGTGCTCCCCCACCTCCAGTTGAGTTATCCTCCCCGATGGAGGTGATTTCCTCTGCTCGGCCTCCTCCCCACATTCGCCTCCAGAAAGACTAATTAAAAATGAACCCGGGCCAGGTCAGGGGCCGGCCCGGGCCCTCACAGCTGTCAAAACACGCTGTGCCTGCGGGGCGACCTGGACCGGGGAGGCTGCCTGGCCCAGTTCACAGGCCGGGGGGCTCTGAGACCCCTCTCTGCTGCAGTAGCTTTGACTCCATCCTGCTTGCCACCCGGCTCCGCCAGCCCGGCAGTGTCAGGGATTCATCACTATCGTTGCGCTTTAAGAGGCAGCGAGAGAGGATGGTCTGGGGAGACCCTCGGGACTGCGGTGGGTGGGAGTGCTGAGAGACATCAAGGGTGCAGGGGAGGGTGTGGGGGCTTGGGGTGAATCTCGGCCTTAGGGTCCAACGGGCCTGGAGGGTGAGGGGTACTGAGACAGCACAGGAGATATGCAGGCCCAAGTGGGCAGGCCAGAAGTGGTGCAGGTGTGGGTCTGAGCTCGGGATGGTCCCTGAGGCAGAGAGTGGGCACGTCGGCCCATGGCTGTCGGTTGGAGCTGGTGGGGGGTCTTCGGGAGGGAGTCCTCCCCAAGGGCAGTTGGTACAGAAGGACCCTCAACAGGTGCCAGGGCCAGAGGGCTTGTCTGGGCTGGGAGGGGCAGGTTTAGGGCGAGGAGCAGTGAGCCCAAGGTGCCAGGACAGGGGGGTCCCTGAGCCAGAGCCCAGGGAGGGGACAGGGGCGTGCCGGGGTGGGGTGGCTAGGAGAGGCAGCCAGGCCAGCTGGGCTCTGCTGTATGACAGCCCCGTACCTGACAACCCAGCCGCAGGGGCGAGCCCACGGTCATGATCCCCAGGGCCAGCCATCAGGGTGATCTTTGGGGGAGTCTGGGACAGACTGTGGGGCTTTGCTGGGAGCCTTACTGCGGAGGCAGGGAGTGGGGAAGGGCCCCAAGAGGAGGCAACCCCACCCAGTGAGGGGACCTCAGGTGAATCTCTGCCTCTCTGGCCCTGAGAGCCTCGCCCGTGGGCTGGGAACAGAGCGTGGAACTGCTGCAGGGTGGAGGAGACCGTGGATGAGAAGAGGCGCGTTTGGGAGCAGCTGTGAGGGAGATGCTGGATTTGGGCAATCAGGAGCCTGGGAGCCGGCAGTCAGCCACTCCAGGGGTGCCCTGGGTGGGGAAGGCGAGCAGGAGGCCTCCTGGACAGGTGCAGGGAGGGGCAAGCCAGGGCTGGAACCTGTATTTCAGGGCAATAAATTCCCCACCAGCCGAAACCAGAAGAAAGGGATGAGAGAAAGGAGACGCGAGGTCCGGGCCTGCTCAGGCCCAAAGGGAGGCTTTTCTGAGGCCCATGGGCAGCTGGGCAGAAGCTGGGGGTGGGGCGGGGCTCTGCTGGGGCCCCTGGTGGCCGCCTGGCTAATTACTCTGCAGAAGTGTGGAGGAGGGCCTGGCCTGAACGAAGCTTCAGTCTTTTAAAGGACAAGGCACCATGAACTTATCTTTACTGTCAGGCACCACGCGTAGGCCGACTCAATGGGCATAATTTTGAGCAGACTCTGGGAGGTGGTGAAGGACAGGGAGGCCTGGCATGCTGCAGTCCATGGGGTCATAAAGAATTAGACACAACTCAGTGACTGAACAACAATATGCATGGGGGGCTTCCCTGGGGGCTAAGATGGTAAAGAATCTGCCTGCAACGCAGGAGACCCGGGTTCAATCCCTGGATTGGGAAGATCCCCTGGAAAAGGGAATGGCTACTCGCTCCAGTATTCCTGCCTGGAGAATCCTATGGACAGAGGAGCCTGGTGGACTAATGTCCATGGGGTCGCACAGCGTCAGACACGACTGAGTAACTAACACACAATGAAAACACATGTGTAGGACCGGACGTAAGACGGGGGAAAGGCCACAGGCTGCGAGGCGTCCGCCCAGGGCAGCTCCGGCTCCGTGAGAACCACATGGCAGGGAGCAGAGCTGGGGGACTGGGTAGCCGCCAGCACAGAGCTCCAGGCCGCCCGCCTGCCCGTGTTTTTTCCTTTCTTCCCTTCCGTGTGTCTGCTGATTTGCCTGTGCCGAGCAGCACAGCCTGTTTTGTCAACGAGCGCCCTTTGGTTGAGGTCAGGCCCGGCCCCACACGTGCTACCTGCCCTGCCTCGGCCGCAGGCCAGCACCCCCCAACCCCAAGGGCTCGGAGCCCAGAGTTTGGGAACCCTGGCGCCTGCACTCCCCCCGGGCCGGGGGCGCTCACAGGTCACAGATGAACCACCTCCCCCATCCTCACTCCTTGAGCGAAGCCATCACCCTTCCTGCAGGTGAAGAAAAGGAGGCAACCAGCAAACATTTAGGGACACCGCATCAGTGCCGAGGCCAGCAGAGGAGAAAGAGGACGCAGTGTCCCCGAGCAGCCTGAAAGGGCCCCTGCTGGACAGGCAGGGCGCGGGGTGGCTGTGAGTGCGCAGGGCGTAGCAGCAGGTAGGCCGGATGCCCTATCGCCTAAGGAGGCTGAGGGCCCGTTGAGGCAATGTAGTCTGGGAGGACTTTTGGGGGGAGGAAGAGGAATTTCAGGGGCGCGTGGAGGCTAGGCACTTCTTTTGACCCCAGTTTTCCCCGTGTGAGGAGGGAAGATGCTTGTCCTATTGGCTGATCAGGTTTGTTTAGCTTCGATTTTTGGAAGACAGCAGATGAGCCCATGGACAAGAAGTTTCTAGGGCTTCTGCTCCCTTCGTGTGGGTCTGTTTCCCATTTGCACAGTGGGTCCAAGAGGCTTCATGTGCCAGGGTTCACCGGCGAGCCCCAGAGACATGTAGGCTGAGCCCTGGGCAGACCGAGGCTGTTCCGGGCTCGGCACGCTCCCCACCCATCTCAGGAGCCCAGGAGGCAGCTTCTGGGACTTGCCAAGGGCTCAGAGGTCCATACCCTCCCAGCCCAGAGAGCCACTCATGAGATCGTCAGCAGAGCAAAGAGGAAGCTGGGCTGGGAACTTGGTGGTGCAAGCCAGTCCTCGGTGCTGACGACCTCAGGAGCTTGTGCAATGAAGCTGGGGTCCGGAAAGTTGGCCGCCTGTGGCTGCACGCAACGGGCAGGCCAAGGGGTCACGCCGGAGGCAGCCCACTGGTCCCGGTGGCCCCAGGTGAGCCACCACGACAGGTCAGCCCGACTTGAGCCGGCCAGTGGGGTCCCAGCCCCCACTCCGGCCACTGAGGCCTCGCTTACCACCCCCAGCTCCAGGGCGTCCTGGCCTGGGGGCTCCCAGGGTACAGGTCACCCCCCACCCCACGCTTTAGTGGCCACTGTGCGTCCCGGGGGACCCGTCCCAGCCTACTTCCTGCCATGTCGCCCTTCCGGCCCTCGGTCCCCCAGGACAGAGCAGGAGGCCTAGGCCCTCGGTCAGAGCCGGGCTCTGCCTTTGAAAACAGACCTGGGTTCGAATCCCGACTGACCCTCCTCTGAGCGCACCCTGTGGCAACACCCTTCCCCCTCTGTGCACGGGGTCATGACGGGGTCATGAAGGGGGCCATGAAGGGGTCCACTCGGGGGTCACGAAGAGGTCATGAAGAGGTCCACTCGGGGGTCATGACAGGGTCCACTCCGGGGTGATGATGCGGGCCATGAAGGGTCCACTCGGGGGTCATGGTGGGGTCTACTCACTGGCCAGGAGCCCCCTGAGATGAGGCCAGAGCCCTCGGTCTGGGAGGGCCCTCAGGGCTCCTTGCTGAGAGGAGAGCCCTAGGTGGGCTGGGAGGCTCTGGGGGAACCGTGCAGGGAGAAGCTGAGAGAGGTCACTGCAAGCCGCGGGGGCCCAGGCCAGGGCAGCATGAGCCGGGCCCAGGCTTCGTGTGCCAGGAAGCCGGGCCCAGCAGGGCCCAGGAGCAACAGTGTGGTGACCTCATGCCAGCTCCTCCCACAGCTCCTGGCTGGCGGGACTTCCCCCCAGCTTTGCCCAGCACAGGGCTGGGAGGAGGAGGCGGGGGTTACCATGTCCCCAGCACCCCCCAGCGGCGACAGCCCCCCAGAGGACAGCCCTAGAGTGAGGAATGGGGCCTGCAGGCCCTCCCCCAGGACTCCCAGACCCAGGGCAGATCAGATCTGGGTCGGCTGGACCCTGGTTATCTCGGCTCCCCCAACAGGGCGCTAGATACAGAGCCCAGAGGTCCCGGCCGGGCAGGTTATCAGGAGCCACGGAGATCCTGACCTCACCAGACCCAGGCTGGGCATGGGGGTGGGGGTGCCCGAGGCGTTTCCAGCCCGCCCAGTACCCGTTATCTGGTGCAGCCTCGCCCAGCCCAAGATAATTGCCCAGAGCAGAGATAGATGCTGGGAATAAGGCCAGGGGGCCAGCTCCCAGCTGGGGAGGGAAGATCCGCCAGGCCAGGCCAGGCCACAGCAAAGGGAGGTGGGCCCCTGGGAGGGCGGCCCGGCCTCGGTGGAGCAGCTCAGCCCAGCGTTCGCTGGGAGGGGAGATGAGTTGAGTGTCCTAGTGCAGAGGAGGCCCAGGGCTGGGTTGCCCGGGGCCCAGGTATGTTGAGCAAGAACCCAGACTGGGGCTCACTCTCCCGGCTTCCTGCCCCAAGGACCATCTTCCCGCGACAGGCCACACGGTCTGCAGGCCTGGCTGGGTGTTCTCCCCTGGGAAGGAGGCTTCAGGATCGAAGGGGTGTGCCCAGCCCGGCCTGGGGCTCCCAGGGCAGCCCAGCTCTGCCAGGGACCGGCCGGCCGGAGCCCCACGCCCCAGGCAGGGCCTCCCCTGTGCCAGGCCCAGCGCGTGACTCCTGGCCCGGGCAGGGGAAGGAGACACCCGCCCCGCCCACCCGGGGCGCCAGGGGCTCGTGAGAACGGAGAGTGCCTAGAAGAACGGGATACACAAAGCCCCTCTTCCCACACGAAGGGCCTTCCAGGGCCCCCAGCCCGGACCCACCCGGCGCCCGGGGCTGTCTTCCTGCCCGCTCTTGCGACACGCGGTGAGGGCTGCCCAGAAACCCGATCTCAGGCTCAGGCCCCGACGTGCCCCCGCTGTCTGTGTCGTTCGGCTCCTTGCCGTGGCGGGCAGCCAGTCCAAGGCTCCGTGGAGGAGCTGTGGTCCTGCCCGCAGGTTCTCCAAGGGGCAGCAGTGGGCACCACCTCCCAGGCAAAGGGGCTCTGAAACGGGACCCTCCACAAAGGCCTCTGTCCCACCAGCCGGCCAGGACAGCAGATGAAGCCAGCCCCTGACCCTCTGGCAGTCTGGGGCGAGTCCACCCAGTGCTGGCCCCTCAGCGTGCCTACCTGGGCTGGGCCCCCACCCCGGCCTCCTCCAGAAGTGGTGCCACGCTTGCTGCTCCCCTGAGAGAGGGGCGGGGAGCCCCTCCCCTAGGCTGGGGGCTGCCCCAGGAAGCCCCCCTGTCTCCTGGGAGAAGGGGCTCTGTGCGGCCTGTGGGAAAGGGACCCTGAACACCTTGGGATGGTGTGGGATGCTAGGCGGGCATGTCCGGGCCTCGGGGGACTTCTCCAGGACCTGAGTGATCAGAGCTGGGCAGAAGCAGCAGGTCTGCCCGGGGAGGGGGCACCGGACACCCCAGGACCCTCCAGCCTCAAGCCCAGCCTCCGTCCCCCCCAGCCCCCTGCTCCTCTTGGGTGGTGGGGGTGGGGCAGGCCAGGGCAGGTGGGCAGGTGGGCAGGCGACCTGATACCCTGGCTTCCTGTTCCCAGCAGTGGCCCCTGCAGGTGGGGCTGGTGACAGGGGCCTTCCTTCCTCCACAGCAGATGTCGAAGGAGCTGCAGGGACAAGGGATAAACAAGCCGTGGGCCTCCTCCCCGTGGAGCTGCTGGAGCAGGGCCCTCACAGTGGGTTTAGCGGGGGAGGGGATTGGCAGCCAGAAGCCTCCTGGAGGCAGGCAGTCCCCTCTCTGCATGAGGCCCAGGGTCCTCTAGCTGCTCTCCACACTGAAGCCTGCAGGGCCGCCCTGCATGGGTGTGCAGGTTGGGCACCGTGCAAGGGGCCGGAAGCCATCAGGGCAGCGGCCCTGCCTACACCAAGCATCTTTCTAAACCTCGAATCAGAGCCCCTCCTTAAGACCCGGCTTAGACCTGGAGCAACGTGCCCCCCCGCTCCCCACCCCAAGGGATGAAGCTTGACTGCTCTGCCCCCACCACGCCCCTCCGCGGCTCTCAGTCTGAGTCTCAGCTCCGCCGCTAGCTCCGTGCTCCTGTGGCCTCTGCTGTCCCTGTCGGCACCCCAGTCACCCCGTGCTGCCACCTCCTGGTCCCTGAGACATCTTTCCCTCCCCATGTCCTGGCCTCGTAGTCTGCAGGCTCTGTCACTCTGCAACCCCGCGGACGTTTGGAGGAGGCAGGGGGGCGAAAGGGGCCTGGACGTCAGGTTTTGCTGGGGAGAGGACCAAGGACTGGGGCCAAGAGTGGAGCTGGGAGGTAGGGGACAGAGGGTCCGGGGAGCCTCTGATCAGGGGCACAGTCCAGAGCCAGGGCCAGCGAGCTCAGTGTCCCTTCCCACTGCGCTTCTGCTCTTATGGCCGCCCGCCGCCCGCCGCCCACTCCAAGTAGCGCTGGAATTCAAGGGCCTCCCCCAGGGCTCCTGAGAAGAGCCTGTATCTCCCTTAGCCTTGCGGGAGTCATGATGGGCCTTTGTGGGGCCTGGCCAGGCCCTCGAGACATCTGAAGCCCAGGTGACTCCGGAGGCTCACTGGGGGCCCCAGGCCCACTGACGGCGCTGGGCAGTCCCTTCTCCCCCAGCCCATTCCCACCGAGGCAGCTCCGGGTGCCGAGGGCGGCACATGCCTGGGCAGGGCCCACTGCAGCTGGCGGCTCCAAGGACAGCCGCGCTGCCCCCCGCTGGCTCACACTCCCTTGGGAGTCAGGGTTCAGGGAGGCGCCCACCCACATCCCCCTGGCTCTGGGCCCCCACTGTCTTCTTCCCTGCTTCTTTCCAGTGAACCAGGGACCCAGACACCAGGTTTCCATGAGCCAGAGGGCTCAAGGGCCCTCTGGGGTTTGGGGCTCCCCTATGTTCCCCCACATTGGGGAGCAGCAGCCTCTCAGGCCTCCACACCGGTCCCCAAGGGCCAGAATAGCTCGGATTTCAGCGACCCTGCTGAGAGGGACGCGCTCTGACAGCCCGCCTCTACAGACCCCCGCTGGCCGCATGGCCCGACTGCCCTGCTGAACCTCCTGCTGGAGACAATCATGGTCACCAGCTGCATGCAGCTGCGCTCTGCTTTGGGGGGCAGAGTCGATGGGATGGAGAGAGCTGCAGCAGGGGGTGCTTGCTGGAGGGGACCGAGCTGGGCATGGCCTCCAGGCCAGTCTGGGAAGGGCCAGGGAAGCGGCCAGGGCTGGCCTGGCCTCCTCTTGGGCGCCAGGAGGGTGGACACCAGCTGGCACTCACACTCCCACCTGCCACACCTTCCTCCTCAGCTCAGCGTTTTCTCACGCTCGGAGCTGGCACAGCAGACCCTGCCATGCTGGGACTTGTCACCCCGATCCCAGGAAGGTGGGCGAGGCCTTCCTCTGGGCCTGGAGGCAGGGGCCACTGCAAGTCAAGACATGGCCTGGAGGGGGGGACGCCGGGTTGCAACACCGGCTGAGCAGCTGCAGGAGGCCCAGCCCACGCCTGGCACGTGTCCCAGCCCGTCTATCCACCTTGGCACCCACCCACCCCCGCTGGGGGGGGAGGCGGAGAGCATGGGTGGGCAGCAGGAGGCAGGTTCCCACCCTTCTTCGAGTGGGACCCAGGCCCGGGGGCCAAGGCCCTGCCCCTCTCGTCCTGTTTCCCCCGCTTTGAGGCTGGGGATCCAGCTCATCCAGAGAAGTGAGCTGGGACACCTGTGTGCACGCATGGTGCTCAGCGGCTTGTGGGAGCCCGGGGCAAGGTCGGCGTGTGACCTCACTTTTCCCCTCTGCAGAGTAGGGTGACGGGACAGCTACCCCAGGGCCCCCGGGAGGCTCCAATAGGAGGTCCCCACTGTGGGATCTCGGGCCCTGCAGCACCGAGGCTGTGCCTTTGGGGCAGCAGGTCAGAAGTTCCTAAGGGCCCCTGAAGCCGATGGGCTGGGGGGACAGAGGCATGGGGCCCCCGATTCCCAGACCTCGCTCAACCCTGGGACAAGATCTCGGGTCTCTCTGGCCAGAATTGGAGGGGCTCACTCTCTGGCTGAGAGTGGGGAGGAGGGTTCCCCTCGAGTCCCTTCAGGGCCTAATCCTCGGGTGCCAGGCCCTGACCGCTGAGCATATCCGTCTCACTTGAGGGCAGGCTGGCCCCTGGGTCTCCTCAGCCCACAGGTCCTGAAGCAGGCCTGTGCCTTGAAAGACAATAGGGTTCTCTGGGCACGAGCCGTGCGCACTAGCGGGGACCCCGAGGAGGGCGGTGCCCAGGACTGCACGCGTCCCCGGCCTTTCCGATTCTCTGCAGCAGGGTAGGGGTGGGGAGTGGAGTGGAACATGGGACAGGCTGGAGGGGGCGACCTGGACAGACCCCTCCTCTGTTCTGTTGTCACATAGGGAACCCGAGGCCAGGGCGGGTGAGGCCCTTGGTTCACGAGTCACGCTGGGCCCTGGGAAGCGCCAGGCCTGCCTGGCCTTAGTCTGCAGGCCTCTCGCTGGGCAGGAAGGAGAGCCTGGGGTGCTGGGCTCTTAGGAAGGGCCCCCAGCAGATGAGCTCCTCCCGTGAGTCACGGGCTGCTGTCGGAGGCTGGGGAGGGTGAGAGTCCAGTCCCCCAGGAGGCAGCCCCTCGACACCCAGCCGCTCTCTGGCAATCCCCCGGGCAGGCATGGGAATGTGACTGGCGGGAACAGGGCCTCTTCCCCCGGGAATCAGCAGCTGGGTGCCAGCCAAGGCCAGTCGGATCCAAAGAGGAAGCAGAGTTCAGCTGCTGGGGAGCAGACGAGCCCCTGGGGGCAGACGCGGCCGTGGAGATGGAGCCGTGGAGACGGAGCCGCGGCCCTGGCCAGCCGAGCCCCGGGCGCAGCCACACCCTGAGCCCCAAACCCCGAATCCAGCCGCAGACCAGCTTCTGTCCCCAGTAACAAGTCTCAACCCCAGACCATGTCCTGACCCCAACCCAAACTCAGTCCTGACCCAGGTTGTAGACTGATCTCTGTTGCCGGGTATAGACTGGAGCCCTGACCCAGGCGCGGATTGACCCCTGATCCCAGGCAGACGGGCTTCTGACGCAGGCGTGACTGACCCGCTCCAAACAGACCAGCCTCACGTCTGCTGATCTCAAACCCCAGCTCTGCCCACCCCTTTGCATCCTCAGCTCCACACCGGGACCTCCAGCAGAGGCCAACCACAAGGATGAGGAAGGGGACGGTCCATTCTGCTGAAGATCGTGTTCCTTCCTGTCCTGCCTCCAAAGGGGTGCAGAGAAGCTACCACGGAGGCGGGAGCGAGAGCTGAGTGCCGGCCTGGAGGCACCCGGGGGGCACAGGCGGGCTGGGAGGCCTGGTCAGCCTGGTGGGACCCATGTCACCTCCACCACCTTGTTTTCCAGCCCTGGGAGGAGGGACACGCCCACCCCGCTTTGTGGACGAGGAACACGGCAACACAGGGTCAGCGATTCCCAAACGCAGGATCCGAGTCACTCTGACCCAAAGCTCAGTCCAGCCACTTGCTGGAGACTGACCTCAGCCTAACTCCGACAGCAACTCCCTCCTGTGGGGCTGGGGGTACCTTCAAGGAGGTGGGGCAGCTTTGGGGTGTGGGAGGAGATGCCGGGACCTCGGAGCTGGGGAGTCAGAGCCTGATCTGGGCCCCCCAGGGGGCAGGGGAGGAGGGCCAGCCTGGTCTCTTGGGCCCCTGCAGCCACCAACTCAGGCTCCCTGAGCCTCCCAGGGTCTGAGGCTGGGACTCTGAGCTTGGAGGGAAGGAAGCTGCGTGTATTCCGAGCTCTAATCTCAGCGCCTTATCGCCACCTGTTTGCCCATCGAGAGTTCAAACATGGGCTGGAGGTCACAGGGCCGTGGGGAGGGAATGCAGTATTTGCCCTGCTTCTCCCAGGGGTTGTAAATAGCACAGAGCTCCCCAGCACAGAGGGGTCTCCCGCGGGCACCACAAGCCAGGTGCTGTGCCTGCGGTGTTGACATTCTCCGGCTCTGAGTTTGGCTTCCGATAGTGACACACGAGGGTGTGGCAAGGGGACTCTTCTCACAGGAAAGCCTGAGAAACAGCTGGGCAGCCCCAACCCCCCCCCCACCACCGAGGGACTCGGCCGCCCCCTACACTGTCCCAGCCCACGCCTGCGATGTGGGAAAGTCCTCTTGGAGTAGGACTGGGAGCAGCACAGCCCCAAGTTGGGGGCGGGGGCCCCCAGGGTGCCCAGGCTCTGCCCGAAGGATAGTGCAGCCTGCTGGTGAAAGAACTTCCATGCGCTTGGGCAGGGTGCGACTTGGGAGCCCCAGTTTCCAGCTACTAAACGAGGTGCTTGTGGGTCCCACACCCAGACTCCGGGCTGGACCCCATTGGGCCATCACTCCACCTCACCCAAAGGCTGACACACACCCCCCACCCAGGCACTAGGCTGTGGGCCTAAGCAGCTGCAGGCTGGCCAGCGGACTCAGCAGGCTGGCACCCCTTCCCTTCCTGGCTGCTTCCAGGGAGGGCCCTTTTCCTTTCTGGTTTATTGGGGCTTAATCATCCTCATCACCCAGTTTACGGGGCCTCCAGTAGCTTCCAAGCCCTGGAGGAGGGCATGGCAACCCACTCCAGTACTCTTGCCTGGAGAATCCTGTGGACAGAGGAGCCTGGCGGGCTCCAGTCCATGAGGTCACAAAGAGTCAGATACGACCGAGCAACTTAGCACGCATGCATGCAGAGACAGATATATTGATACATGAATCTCCTGATTTTAAAAGACATTAAAATACTTCCCTGAGCCCCTGAAGGCATCCTGGGCCCTGGTCTCTGGGTCTGAAGGGGGAGTCTGCCTCTGAATTCAGGAGCCCAGAGGAGGGACCTGACTTGGGTTGGGGGCTCAGGCACGTGGCTCAGATGTGACAGTGGAGCCCAGATCTGGGCACAGGAGGTGCCAGCCCAGAGAGGAGGGGCAGGGGGAAGAGGCAGGAGGAGCCCAGGCTCCTGGAGGTGGATGGAGCCAGGGAGGGGTCCAGCAGCCTCCACGCTGGAGGCCAGGGAGGCCCCCATCTTGGTGGGGCTGGGGCTGGTTCAGGGTGCCAGGAGGAACTCCAGGAGGTTTAAGCAGGTGTGGGCAAGATTCAGTCTGTATTTCAGAGGCTGCTGGACTGGTGGGGTGAGGTGAGGGTGGGGGGTGGGGGGCTGAAGCTGCAGTCTGGAAAGAGGGGAGATGCTGCTGCCGGCGTGGGGGTGAGGCAGGGGTCCCAGCAGGTAAATGGCTGGCTGGCTACCGGTGAGGCAGAGACCTGGAGGCTTCCCCCCAGACCAGATGGTCTCCAGGGAGGTTCCTGAAGGCCATCTGAAGGACCTGTAGGGAAGGGGGTGTCATCCTGATGGAGGGAATAGGGTGGGGTAGGGTGGGGGCTGGGGGCTCCCTCTGCCCCTCTCCACTGCGGCCTCTCAGCTCCAGGGCTCTCTGCCCACTCTCTGCCCTGCTTCTGGCCTGGGACTGCCTGCCTGGGGTTCCCGCCTTCATGCCAGCACCTCCCCCCCTCTGTCCACCCCTCCACTGATGCCCGGACTGCCGTCAGTCAGGCCGCAAGGTCTACTGCTCTCCCTCCTCCCTGTACCAGCCAGACAGCGCCTGCCACCCTCCTGGGGGCTCGGGAGCCCAGCACCCAGCGGCCCCTCTAGGACCCTGAGACAGGACAGCCCGCACCTGGGGCCTGCAGCTCCCTGTCCTGTGAGGCCCCAGGAGAGCCCCTGACCAGCATAGCTGCCAGGGGAATGAGGCCCTGCACCACCCTCTCACCATCCGCAGGCAGCCTCCCCCTGGCTCGGCACCTGAGAGGGGAGAGGGGCACAGGTGGGGGGGGGGAGGGGGAACCCGCCGCCCGGTCTCTCAGCGGGCGCATGTCTAGGACCCTCCCCCGTGCTCCACGCCATGGGTAGAGACAGATGGACCCAGGATGTGCCTAAGAGAACTGGGAGGCGTGGGGGCTGTGCCTGGTTCAAGGCTGTCTGTTTTGGGATTGCCTGTGTCCGGCTAGGGGAGCCTGGAGACTGGGCTGGGCCAGTCCCCCAGGCCCCTGGGATGGGACCTCCACAGCCTCCCAGCCCTCTCTTGGCAAACAGAGGCCCTGCTGACCATATGCTGCTGCTTTGATTTGTGCAGGTTGGGGGAAACCAGCCTAACCCTGGCACACCCCACCCCACCCACCTTGGCACAACAGAAAGGCCATAGTCGGGGAGAGGACGGTCTGGTTGGTGGTGGGGGGGGGGGTTGTTGAGTTGCTGGGACAGACTAGAGGCCTGAGGGGATTCCACCCCGAGAGTCCAGCCCAGGAGAGGAGAAGGATCAGCTGCCTCAGGCACAGTCCCCGCCCCAGGCCCTCCCCCAGGGCCAAAGCTCCAGCCCATCCTGCGGCCCAAAGGGGCCGGCTGGCCGAGTGGGGATCGCTGCCTCTCCTGAGTGGGAGCCCCCAGACTCCTCCCAGCTCCCCGCCCCACTACCCCTTGCTGGGCGGGATCCCACTGCTGCCTTCTGCCCACCTGGACCCCGGGGAAGGCCGGGTCCTCTGCCCAAACCTGCAGAACCACCACAGCTCAAGGTCTCACCTCGTCACTCCCGGCCCCAAGCCCTGCCCGCGGCCAACCTCCCCTAGGACCCCCACCCCCACTGCGGGTGAGCCCGGGGTCGCTTAGGCAGTCTCTCCAGCCCTGCTGGCCAGCCTCCAGCCTGCCCTAGCAGAGGCACCTCCTCCCCTCCCCTCCCACCTCGCTCCTGCCCCAGAGGCTGGTCCCCAAGCTCCTGGCGCCACCTGCAGGGCCAAGGGGACGCTGGTGGGGCTCTGTGCTTGGTCACTGACACCGAGGGGACTCGGGAGGGGAGGGAGCTTAGATTCGGGGCTCGGAGAACTCCTGGGAGATCTCCGGTGGCTCAAGGAGGGTTCATGCTGGCTCGCCAACCCCCCACCCCAACACATATACACACTCAAACACACTCACTCACGCACACTGGCCGTTCCTGAGGACACACTGACCCCCTGTGGCAGCGGGAGGCACTGCGTAAAGCCCAGTCCCGGCAGGGCGCTCAGCCGCTGAAGGGGACGGGGACCATGAGGCCTGGGTGAGGGCAGGACCTGGTGACCCACAGACCCCTTGCTCTGCCCCCAAAATCTCCAGGGATAGTCTGGGTCTGTACTTGGAGCCCTGGGCTTCCAGACCTGACACGGCTCTCCAGCCCCTCACAAGCGCAGCCGGAAGGGCCTCCAAGAGCCCTCTCCTGAGAAGTGAGTGAATCGAGAGTCGCTCAGTCATGAGTCTTTGCGACCCCATGGACTATACAGTCCATGGAATTCTCTAGGCCAGAACACTGGAGTGGGTAACCTTTCCCTTCTCCAGGGGATCTCCCCAACCCAGGGATCAAACCCAGGTCTCCTGTATTGTGGGCAGATTCTTTACCAGCTGAGCCACAAGGGAAGCCCTTTTCCTCCTGAGAAAGCCAGGTGCAAAGTAAGGTCACGTGTCCCAGCACAGACCTGCCCTTCCTGGCACCCGGGCTGAGTTACCAGACCCTGCCAAGGACTGTGGAAGAGGAAACTAAACTCTAAAGAAATGGGAGAAATAATAAAGATAAGAGCAGATACGGATTAAATAGAAAACGTACATGCAAAGGAGAAAATCAGTGAAATCCAAAACTGGTTATTTGAAAAGACCAATAAAATGGATAAATTTCCAGTTGATCCGATCAAGAAAAATAAAAGGGGGACTTCCCTGGTGTCCAGTGGTTAAGACTTCATGCTTCCACTGCAGGGAGTGCAGGGAACTAAGATCCTGAATGCCTCATGGGGCAACCAAAAAAAAAAAGGGAAGGAAAGGAAAAGACTAATGACCAGTGTTGAAACGGAGCAGGACCATGTGGTCCTTGCCCCCCAGCATGTCCCCTGCCTACCTTTTGCCTGTGGAACACTTTAGTCAAAGAATAAGTTTAGTCAGAGAAAGTGAGAAATGCTGAAACCAAGCAAAATAGTCGAAAGAGTAAATAATAAGGGATGCGGTCATTAGTTCTCTCTCAAGGCCTGTAGAGAATATTCTGAGCCAGATCCTGAGACTGTCTTATAGATACCAAAATCCCAGGTGCAGAAGTTAACTACAGAACGACCAGAGCCTACCGATGATAAGAGCTGCCGCAATTCTGAGAACTGACCGCAAAGAAACGGGAACAAGTGCATCCCAGAACTGAAGATTAACTGTGCCTAAAATGACCAAGATGATGCTAGCCAGACCGCTGACGACCAATTTAAAGATCACTGTTAGAGATGTTTGTACTGTTTCTGCATGTAACCTCCCCTCCAAAAAAAAAAAAAATATATCTGTCTGTAAAAGCTCTCACCCCCTGCTTGTCGGGAGCAGGAGTCAGCCTTGGACAGATCTCTGCTACCCTACCCCCGCAGTTGCCGGCATCTGAAATAAAGCAAACGTTCCTTTCCACCAACCTGGACTGCCTATTGGCTTTTAAGTGGTGAGCAGTCGGACCCCCCATGCACACCTTTTGGCAACAATATCAGGAGTGAAAGAGGAGGTACCACGTCATACCTTTAAGACATTGCAAGAATAATATTTCAGTATTATAAATTGGTGACCAAAAACTGAACAATTTAGATGAAATGGTAAAATTCTTTGAAAGACACACGTGATCAGAACAGGCACAAGAAATATACAATCGGAACAGCCCTGGAGGAAGCGCGAGTCGGAGTCAAGATTGTCAGGAGAAATGAGAACCTCAGATACGCAGATGAGGGCACTCCAATGGCAGAAAGTGAAGCAGAACTAAAGAGCCTCTTGGTGAAGGTGAAAGAGGAGAGTGAAAAAGCTGGCTGAAGGCTCAACATTCAGGAAACTAAGATCATGGCATCTGGTCCCATCAGTTCAGTTCAGTTCAGGCGCTCAGTCATGTCCGACTCTTTGCGACCCCATGAATCGCAGCACGCCAGGCCTCCCTGTCCATCACCATCTCCTGGAGTTCACTCAGACTCACGTCCATCGAGTCCATGATGCCATCCAGCCACCTCATCCTCGGTCGTCCCCTTCTTCTCCTGCCCCCAATCCCTCCCAGCATCAGAGTCTTTTCCAATGAGTCAACTCTTCGCATGAAGTGGCCAAAGTACTGGAGCTTCAGCTTTAGCATCATTCCTTCCAAAGAAATCCCAGGGCTGATCTCCTTCAGAATGGACTGGTTGGTCCAAGGGACTCTCAAGAGTCTTCTCCAACACCACAGTTCAAAAGCATCAATTCTTTGGCGCTCAGCCCTCTTCACAGTCCAACTCTCACATCCATACATGACCACAGGAAAAACCATAGCCTTGACTAGATGGACCTTAGTTGGCAAAGTAATGTCTCTGCTTTTGAATATGCTGTCTAGGTTGGTCATAACTTTTCTTCCAAGGAGTAGCGTCTTTTAATTTCATGGCTGCAATCACCATCTGCAGTGATTTTGGAGCCCCCCAAAATAGTCTGACACTGTTTCCACTGTTTCCCCATCTATTTCCCATGAAGTGATGGGACCAGATGCTATGATCTTCGTTTTCTGAATGTTGAGCTTTAAGCCAACTTTTTCACTCTCCTCTTTCACTTTCATCAAGAGGCTTTTCAGTTCCTCTTCACTTTCTGCCATAAGGGTGGTGTCATCTGCATATCTGAGCTTATTGATATTTTCCCGGCAATCTTGATTCCAGCTTGTGTCTCTTCCAGTCCAGTGTTTCTCATGATGTACTCTGCATAGAAGTTAAATAAGTAGGGTGACAATATACAGCCTTGACGTACTCCTTTTCCTATTTGGAACCAGTCTGTTGTTCCATGTCCAGTTCTAACTGTTGCTTCCTGACCTGCATACAGATTTCTCAAGAGGCAGGTTAGGCGGTCTAGGATTCCCATCTCTTTCAGAATTTTCCACAGTTTATTGTGATCCACACAGTCAAAGGCTTTGGCATAGTCAATAAAGCCGAAATAGATGTTTTTCTGGAACTCTCTTGCTTTTTCCATGATCCAGTGGATGTTGGCAATTTGATCTCTGGTTCCTCTGCCTTTTCTAAAACCAGCTTGAACATCAGGGAGTTCACGGTTCACGTATTGCTGAAGTCTGGCTTGGAGAATTTTGAGCATTATTTTACTAGCATGTGAGATGAGTGCAATTGTGCAGTAGTTTGAGCATTCTTTGGCATTGCCTTTCTTTGGGATTGGAATGAAAACTGACCTTTTCCAGTCCTGTGGCCACTGCTGAGTTTTCCAAATTTGCTGGCATGTTGAGTACAGCATTTTCACAGCATCATCTTTTAGGATTTGAAATAGCTCAGCTGGAATTCCATCTCCTCCACTAGCTTTGTTCGTAGTGATGCTTTCTAAGGCCCACTTGACTTCACATTCCAAGATGTCTGGCTCTAGATTAGTGATCACATCATCATGACTATCTGGGTCGTGAAGATCTTTTTTGTACAGTTCTTCTGTGTATTCTTGCCACCTCTTCTTAATATCTTCTGCTTCTGTTAGGTCCATACCATTTCTGACCTTTATCAAGCCCATCTTTGCATGAAATGTTCCCTTGGTATCTCTAATTTTCTTGAAGAGATCTCTAGTCTTTTCCATTCTGTTCTTTTCCTCTATTTCTTTGCACTGATCGCTGAAGAAAGCTTTCTTATCTCTTCTTGATATTCTTTGGAACTCTGCATTGAGATGCCTATATCTTTCCTTTTCTCCTTTGCTTTTCTCCTCCCTTCTTTTCACAGCTATTTGTAAGGCCTCCCCAGACAGCCATTTTGCTTTTTTTGCATTTCTTTTCCTTGGGGATGGTCTTGATCCCTGTCTCCTGTACAATGTCACGAACCTCAGTCCATAGTTCATCAGGCACTCTATCTATCAGATCTAGGCCCTTAAATCTATTTCTCACTTCCACTGTATAATCATCAGGGATTTTATTTAGGTCATACCTGAATGGTCTGGTGGCTCTCCCTACTTTCTTCAATTTAAGTCTGAATTTGGCAATAAGGAGTTCCTGATCTGAGCCACAGTCAGCTCCTGGTCTTGTTTTTGTTGACTGTATAGAGCTTATCCATCTCTGGCTGCAAAGATATAATCAATCTGATTTCAGTGTTGACCATCTGGTGATGTCCATGTGTAGAGTCTTCTCTTGTGTTGTTGGAAGAGGGTGTTTGCTATGACCAGTGCATTTTCTTGGCAAAACTCTCATCAAAAGATACCATTAACATAGCTGAATCACTCTGCTGTAGGCCTGAAACTAACATGATAATTTAAATCGGCTATACTTCCATTTTTTTTAAGTCACCAATAAGAAAATGCATAGACAATTCACACGATGGAGGGAAAAAAAATTCACAATACAATTTCTGATGAAGGATTTGTGTTTGAAATATGTAAAGAGCACCAGCAAACAAACAATAAAAATACAACCAAGTTTTTAAAACAGGCAAAATATTTGGGTAGGCATTTCATTAAAGGAGATGGACAACTGACCAGTAACCCTGGAGAGGTGCCCAGTGTCTGCAGACATCAGGGAAATGCAGGTGAAAATCACAAGGAGATATCTATACACACCCATTAGAATCTATAGGGCCTCCCCAGTGACTCAGCAGTAAAGAATCTGCCTGCAGTGCGGGAGATGTGGGTTCAGTCCCTGGGTTGGGAAGGTCCCCTGGATGAGGAAATGGTACCCCACTCCAGTATTCTTGCCTGGAGAATCCCATGGACAGAGGAGCCCAGCCGGCTACAGGCCATGGGGTCACAGAGAGTCAGACACGAGTTAGCAACTAAAGAGCAACCACCCATTAGAACGGCTACTATTCAAAGACCGACGACAGGGACTTCCCTGGAGGTCCAGTGGTTAAGACTCTGTGCTCCCAACACAGGAAGCGTTGGTTCAGTCCCTGGCTGAGGATCTAAGTTCCCACATGCAGCGCAGTACGGCAAATAAACAAATAAAAAGGAAGAAAGTCACCAAGGCCGATGACACCAGGTGTCATTAAGGACATCAAAGAACTGAAACTCTCTTATTTTGCCAGCAGGGACATAAAGCTATACAACCATTCAGGGAACTCTTGGGGAGTTTCTTATTAAGCCAAATATCCATCTGCTCTAAACTACAGGGTCTTCTCTTTCCTGGCGGCTCAGATGGTAAAGCGTCTGCCTACCATGCAGGAGACCCGGGTTCAGACCCTGAGTCGGGAAGATCTCCTAGAGGAGGAAACGGCGACCCGCTCCAGTACTCTTGCCTGGCAAATCCCATGGATGGAGGAACCTGGTAGGCTACAGTCCATGGGGTCGCAAAGAGTCGGACACGACTCAGCGGCTTCACTTTCTTTTCTTTCTGTCTAAACTCCAGCAATTTAACTCTCAGGAATTTGTCCCTGAGAGAAATGGAAACACCTCACTGTATCAGTTACCCGTGGCTGCATAACAAATCCTCACAAACTGGGTGGCTTAAGAGAACACCCACTGATTGGCTACGGCGATACAGACCAGAGATCTCTTGTGGCACAGGTCTCCTGACGCTGAGATCGCAGGTCAGCCAGACTGGGCCTGTCTGGAGGCTCAGGGCCGAATCCAGCTCTTGGCGCTGCGGGATCCAGCCCCCATTTCCTGCTGGGTCTCCTTCCGCCCCTGCAGCCCACCCTCATGCCTTGGCACAGTCTCCCTCCCTCTGCAAAACAGCAGCGCAGAAGTCTCCTCCAACCCGCTCCCCCCACTCCGTGGGGGAAAACTCTGTTTTTCATGGGACCATGTGACTGAGCCCCGCTCACCGCATGGTCTCCCGTCGCCATATAACAGGATTTGATCTCAGGAGGAACAGTGGGCCATGTCGCAGGTCCCACCTGCTCCAGATGAAGCGGTGAGTTCGTCAGGGGCCAGCTTTAGAATCTGCCTCAGTCACCAAGGCTGAGTGTTCCAGCCTTGGTACGGGAATGTTCCAGCAAGCCTCATTCGTAAGAGTCGAAGGGCAGAAGTCAATCAGATATCCATGAGCCGCTGAGAGGCTCAGCCTCTAAGGCTGCGGCTGTGGACACACTCAGCCCTGCCAAGGAACCACAGGTACACACATGTGAACAGTCTCAAAACGTCACGCTGGTGAGGCGGTTTCCCCCGGGAACCCAGGGCAGTGGTTCTGAACCACCGCATGTGCAGGTTGGAATGACATGGTCAAGCAGAAGGAGCCAGGAGGTCCCTGATGCAGTGGGCCTCACAGGCAGGCGCTAGAACGGTCCTTGTGATGGGTTAGAGGGCGTCCCTGTTGGAGTGGACCTCGCAGGCAGGCGCTAGAACAGTCCTTGTGATGGGTTAGAGTGGGAGCCATCAGCAGGAACCTGTGATTAGCTTCATGTGGATACAGACGTTACACAGAGAAATATTACAGACAGTGTACAATCTTCGGTTCCGAGATGCACTCATGTTTCCTTGCTCTGTGGATGCTATGACATGCTGACAGCCACAAGCACCGCAGCACCCAGACCTTGATTTCTAACAGCTTCCACTGGAGGAACCAGAGCGTCTTAGAGAAATGGCTGCTTCTGGGGCTGCGGCAGGAAATACAGGGGTGAGTCTGAGCAGCCTGTGGTGCCAGGAAGTAAGGACGTACCCAGCCACCCTCACACCACAGAAAAAACAGACCCACAGCAGGGACTCACGCACACATCTATATGCACAGAAGAGCCCCTCGTGGGGAAATCTGAGCAACAGAATCATGCCATTTTTTTTTTCATTTTTTAAAATAATTGCGTTCATTTATTTTACTTTGGGCTGCATGGGCTCGTCTCAGCAGCGGGGGCTGCATTCCAGCTGCGGCTCATGGGCTCCTCCTTGCGGGGGCTTCTCTTGTTGCGGAGCTCGGGCTTCGGCGGTTGCAGCACATGGGCTCAGCAGTTGTGGCTCTTGGGCTCTAAAGCACAGGCTCAATAGTTGTGGCACACGGGCTTGGTGGCATTTGGGATCTTCCCGGACCAGGGATCACACCTGTGTCCCTTGCATCGGCAGGCAGATTCTTTACCGCTGAGTCACCAGGGAAGCCTCGGAGTGTAGGTACTCCCCGGGGCTGGGGAAACATTGTCCCATCTCCCTCGGCAAGCACGTGGACTTCCTTCCAGGGGACAGCACGGAAGGTGGGCAGAGTAGCTTTACTGGGGACGCCTGGAGGCACACGGCAGGCAGGTGGTCAAGGCCTACCTCCGCAGCCTGAAGCCATGCTGCCAGCAAACACCTCTGATGCAGCGTGGGAAGGGCGCCCTGCCCCTGTCCTCTTGCCCCAGAACTTGCCACTCCAGTCCTGAGGAAGACGTCAGATAAATCCCCATAGAGGGACATTCTATGAAATCTCTGGCCAGTCCTCCTGAAAACCATCAAAGGTGATCAAAACCCAGGGATGTCTGAGAAACTCACAGCCCAGAGGAGCCGAGGAGAGGAGGCAACCAACGGTCTTGCACATCCTGGGTGGGATCCTGGGGCAGGAAAGGGACTTAGGGAAAAAACTAAGGAAATGCGAATTAAGTTCGGACTTTTAGTTGATGATAAACATCGTGTCGATGTTGTGACTCCACTGATGGACGATGTTCGCAGAGGGGAAATGGGCGCAGCATGTATGACAACCCTCTGAACTATCTTTGGTGTTTTGTGTAAGTCTGAATCTGTCCTAACATCAAAAGTTTACTTTAAAACCCTTAAAACGTGGGCTGCAGACACGCGGCAGGCTGGCAAAATCCAAACTCCACGCCTGTAACTCAAAGCATATGCTATAGACGGAAGCATCGGAAGGAAACACTGAGGATGCCGAGGCCTGGTCTCACTTTCTAAACACGCCCAGGACAGGACTCCTATCCATTTTTAAAAACCGTCCTCGTCCGTTTGACCCCTGTTGGGGCCTGAGGAGCTGTGGACGTGGTCATCTACCTCCTCCCTCGAACCCGCCCTGCCGTCTGTGCCGGGAAGCTCTGTCCTGGGACTTTCCTTCCCTCCACTAACTCATCTGTCTCTCAGCTTATTCCTTACTGAGTTTGTGTGCAGGCGTGCGTACGCTCAGTTGGGTCTGACTCTTTGTGACCCCGTGGACTGAATACCCTGTCCATGGCTTTCTCCAGGCAAGAATGCTGGAGTGGGTTGCCATTTCCTGCTCCAGGGGATCTTCCTGACCCAGGGATGGAAGCTGCCTCCCCTACTTCTCCTGCATTGACAGGCGCGTTCTTTACCAGCTGAGCCACCAGGGAAAACTTTATCAAGTGTAACCACCTCTTAATTGCACAACACTCCTTCAGAAGGTGGGATGACACTGGGGCCTATTATACAGAGTGTAATGAATCAGGAAGAAAAACACCAATACAGGATATTAATGCATAAACGTGGGATTCAGAAAGATGGTAACGATGACCCTGTATGCGAGACGGCAAAAGAGACACAGATGTATAGAACAGTCTTTTGGACTCTGTGGGAGAGGGCGAGGGTGGGATGATTTAAGAGAATAGCATTGAAACATGTATATTATCATGTGTGAAACAGATCGCCAGTCCAGGTTCGATGCATGAGACAGGGTGCTGGGACGACCCTGAGGGATGGGAAGGGGAGGGAGGCGGTGGGGGGCGGTTCAGGATGGGGAACATGTGTACACCCGTGGCTGATTCACGTCAGTGTATGGTGAAAGCCACTACAATATTGTAAAGTAATTAGCCTCCAATTAAAATAAGTAAATAAAATTTTTAAAAAAAGAATTTAAAAAGATAAAAACACCCTTCTTCAGAATTTGTAATGGAACTCCTGAGAGTATTCCAGACTTCCAGGTATTTTAAACAAGCCGTGATCTACAATTTTAAAAGATGATGCTGAGCTCAAGAAGCCGCCGATACGGACGAGAACGGGCTGTCTGATTCTGTCTACAGGACGTCCAAGCGCTGTCGCAGCTGCTCTGTGGGGACAGGAATCCGTGGTCGTGGGGCCGGGGTGGGGAGAGGGAGGGCCTGAGGGAGCTTTCTGAGGTAATGCCTTTCTTGCCGCTACTTTAAAAAAAAAAAGGTTTTTTTTTTAAACTGTGGTAAAATCCACATAAAATGTTTACAGCCCTAACCATCTCTAAGTGCACCGCTCTGTGGCGTAAGTACATTTGCAACGTTGTACAACCATTACTGTGGTTCTTTCCAGAACTTTCTCCCCTCCGCAAACTCAAACTCTCTCCCCTTAAACATGAGCTCCCGGTCCACCCCTAGCCCCTGGCCTCCACCATCCTACTTTCTGTCTATATGGATTTTTTTTTCTTTCTCTTTTCCTCACCCTCTTTTTTTAAATTGAGGCCAAAAAACAAAAAAACATGACATCAAACTCACCACCTGAACCGTTTTCAAGTGTACATTTCAGGGGCGTGACGTACCTTCCTGCAGCCAGCACCATCATCCACGCCCAGAACTTTCCATCTGGCAAGTTGAAAACTCAGCACCATGAGACACTAACCGCCCGCTCCTGTCTCTGTGGGTTTGACTACTCCAGCCCCTGTGTAAATGGAATCACTCAACGTTTCTCCTTTTGTGACTGGCTTATTTCACTCGGCACGATGCCCTCAGCGACCCCCATGAGGGCAGGTGTCAGGACTTCCTTCCTCTTTGAGGACGTAGAATATTCCATTGTATAAACATTTTCTTTATCCATTCATCCTTCAGTGGATATCCGAGGTGTTTCTACCTCTTGGCAGGTGTGAAAGACGTTGCAATAAACGCAGAGATGCAAATATCTCCTTTAGACCCTGATTTCAGTCCTCTTGGGTACATACCTATGAGTGAGACTGCTGGGTCATACGCTAATTCCATTTTTGTTTGAGGAAGCCTCATACTGTTTTCCGGAGAAGGCAATGGCATCTCACTCCAGTGCTCTTGCCCGGAAAATCCCATGGACCGAGGAGCCTGGTTGGCTGCAGTCCATGGGGTCGGGAAGAGTCAGACACGACTGAGCGGCTTCACTTTCACGCATTGGAGAAGGCAATGGCAACCCACTCCAGTGTTCTTGCCTGGAGAATCCCAGGGACGGGGGAGCCTGGTGGGCTGCCGTCTATGGGGTCGAACAGAGTCAGACATGACTGAAGTGACTTAGCAGCAGCAGCAGCTGGTGATTCAGTCAGTCAGTTCAGTCCCTCAGTCATGTCTGACTCTTTGCAACCCCATGGACTGTAACCCGCCAGACTCCTGCGTCCATCGGATTTTCCCAGCAAGAATAGTTGCCGTTTCCTTCTCCAAGGGATCGTCCCAAAACAGGGATCGAGCCTGGGCCCCCTGCCTTTGGCAGGCAGGTTCCTTCCCACTGACCCACCTGGAAGCCCTTCTCCACAGCGGCTTTACCATTCCGCACTCCCATGGGCACCACACAGGGTTCCACCTCCTGCACGTCTTCACCAACGCTTATTTTCTGCTCTTCTGATGCTGGCATCTCATTGAGGTTCTACTTAATTTTGCACACACAGAACACAGTTATAGCAGCCCTTAATGTCCTTCTCTGCTGGTTCATGATGACATCTCTATGAACCCTGCGGAGGCTTGGAGGATTGGCTACTGTCCTCACGGGTCGAGCTCCCTGCTTTGTGGCGCGCCTGGTAACTTCTGCTTGCGTGCCTGTCACTGTGAGCTTCACCTCATCGCGTGCTGGGTATTTAGTGTCCCTGCAGGTCTTCCAGGGCTTTGTTCTAGGACGTAGTGGCACTGCTTGGGAACAGTGTGATCCTTTTGAACTTCGCTTTTGCGGCTTGTTAGGTGGCTCCAGAGCAGGGCACAGGCTTTGTTCGGTTGCTCAGTTCGTCTGCAACCCCATGGACTGCAGCATGCCAGGCTTCCTTGTCCTTCACCATCTCCTGGAGTTTCCTCAGACTCGAGTCCATTGAGTCGGTGATGCCATACAGCTCAGTGTGGGGCTCACTGTTCTCTATCACAGAGGCGAGCTTGTCCAGAGGTCGGTGCGATGGCGAACCACAGCATCTCACCTTTCCAGATGGCTCTTCACACGCCCCTTCCGAGGTCTTCCGCCGGACGCTCCGGGGGGCCCTCTCAGCTGGCCAGTGTGCTCCGGGCCGCCCTCCCCTCTCTGACACCCTGTCACAGCGGCACGCCACCTGACCTCCCCAGATTCTCACCCAGAGGATCCACCAGGACCACCTCGTCCCTCTTCTCATGCCACAACCTGGAAACTCCCTCAAGACAGTGAGTTGCAGCCAGCGTAGGGCCCTCCTCCCCTGCCCCTTCTCTCAGGGGCCTTTGTCCCCTGTTACCCGGCGTCCAGCGCTCTCAGAGCCATCCTGCCATTCATTTTGTCTGGTTGCTCATCGTTTTTTTGGTTGTTTCAAACGGGGCGGTAAATTCCCCATCACAGCTGGAAGGGAAAATTTTTCCTAATGGAAATGCCCTAAGTCTGGTTTTTCACGATGGCCGCATGGATGTATCCAGTCAACAAAACTCACTGAACTCACTCGATCCAGCAGGTCCTCATCTGAGTGTTGCTGTTCAGCCACTCAGGCGTGTCTGACTCTGCAGCCCCACGGACTGCAGCACTCCAGGCCTCCCTGTCCTTCACCGTCTCTTGGAGCTTGCTCAAACTCATGCCCACTGAGTCAGGGATACCATCCAACCATCTCATCCTCTGCCGTCCCCTTCTCCCCCTGCCTTCAATCTTTCCCAGCATCAAGGTCTTTTCTAATGAGTCAGCTCTTCGCATCAGGTGGCCAAAGTATTGGCGCTTTGGTTTCAGCAACAGTCCTTCCAATGAATATTCAGGACTGACTTCCTGACTGGTTGGGTCTCCTTGCAGTCCAAGGGATTCTCAAGAGCCTTCTCCAACACCACAGTCCAAAAGCCTCAATTCTTTGGCACTCAGCCTTCTTTATGATCCAACTCTCACATCTATTCCCGACCACTGGAAAAACCACAGCTTTGACTATATAGACTTTTGTTGGCAAAGTAATGTCTCTGCTTTTTAATATGCTGTCTAGGTTGGTCATAGCTTTTCTTCCTAGGAGCAAGCGTCCTTTAATTTCATGGCTGCAGTCACCATCTGCAGTGATCTTGGAGCCCAAGAAGCTAAAGTCTGTCAGTTTCCACTGTTTCCCCATCTATTTGCCATGAAGTAATGGTACTGGATGCCATGATCTTTGCTTTTTGAATGTTGAGCTTTAAGCCAGCTTTTTCACTCTCCTCTTTCACTTTCATCAAGAGGAACTTTAGTTCCTTTTTGGCTTCTGCCATAACGGTAGTGTCATCTACATATCTGAGGTTATTGATATTTCTCCCGGCAATCCTGAGTCCAGCTTGTGCTTCTTCCAGCCCAGCGTTTCTCATGATGTACTCTGCATATAAGCTAAATAAGCAGGGTGACAACATACAGCCTTCACGTACTCCTTTCCCAACTTGGAACCAGTCTGTTGTTCCATGTCCAGTTCTAACTGTTGCTTCTTGACCTGCATACAGGTTTCTCAGGAGACAAGTAAGGTGATCTGATATTCCCATCTTTTTAAGTATTTTCCACAGTTTGTTGTGATCCACAGTCAAAGGCTTTAACGTACTCAATAAAGCAGAAGTAGGTGTTTTTCTGGAACTCTCTTGCTTTTTCTATGGTCCAATAGATGCTGGCAATTTGATCTTTGGTTCCTCTGCCTTTTCTAAACTGAGCTTGAACATCTGGAAGTTCTTGGTTCGCATACTGTTGAAGCCTAACTTGGAGAATTTTGAACATTACTTTGCTAGCATGTGAAATGAGCGCAATTGTGCAGTAGTTTGAAAGGGCTTCCCTGGTAGCTCAGCTGGTAAAGAATTCACCAGCAATGCAGGAGATCCTGGTTCAATTCCTGGGTGGGGAAGATCCACTGAAGAAGGAATAGGCTACCCACTCCAGTATTCTTGAGCATGCCTGGTGACTCAGCTGGTAAAGAATCTGCCTGCAATGCAGGAGACCTGGGTTTGCTCCCTGGGTTGGGAAGATCCCCTGGAGAAGGGAAAGGCTAGCCACTCCAGTATTCTGGCCTGGAGAATTCCACAGACTGTCTAGTCCATGGGGTCACAAAGAGTCACACACGACTGAGTGACTTTCACTTTCACTTGAGCATTCTTTGGCATTGCCTTTCTTTGGAATTGGAATGAAAACTGAGCTATCCAGACCTGTGGTCACCGCTGAGTTTTCCCAATTCGCTGGCATATCGAGTGCATCACTTTCATCTGAGGGCGCACTCAAGAAAACTGGACACAGAGACACAAAGAGAGGTCTGCACACTCGTGTTCACAGTTGTATTATTCAGAGTAGCCAAAGGCGGGAGCGACCCAAGTGCCCACTGACGGAGGGAGGGCAAACAAGATGTGCTGTGTCCGGACCACGAGTGCCGTGCAACCTCAAAACGGAAGGAAAATACGGCACAGGCTAACGGCTGAGCCCTAGGACGCCGCGCTGAGTGGGACATGCCAGGCGCAAAAGGATGAAACCTGCAGCCCTAGGACACCGCGCTGAGTGGGACATGCTAGGCGCAAAAGGACAAAACCTGCAGGGCCCCACTGATCTGAGTGCAGTGGTTAATTTTATGCGTCTGCTTGACCGGCACGAGTGCCCTTTATTTGGTCAAAGGTTATTCTGGGTTTTTCCGTGAAGACTTCTTTTTCCTTTGTCTGAGATTAGCCTTTAAATCGGTAGACTGAGTAAGGCAGGTTGCCCGCCCTAATGTAGGCAGGCCTCTTCCAATCAGGTGATAGTCTGAATAGAACAAAAGTCTGACCCTCTGGACATGAGTTTGAGCAAACTCCGGGGGCTGGTGAAGGACCGGGAAGCCTGATGTGCTGCCTTTCGTGTGTCGCAAAGAGTTAAACACACCTGAGTGACTGAACAACCCAGAATAAGAGGGCATTCTTCCTGCCTGAAGGCCTTCAAACCGGGATATTGATCTTTTCTTACCTTCAGAGTTCAGATGAAACCTTGGTTCCCCGAGGCTCACTCATCCTGCCGACCTTGGGACTTACAGCTTCCATAAACACGTGAGTCAATTCCTCATAATAAGTCTCTTTGAAAATACACAGACACACCCCATTGATTCTATTTGTCTGGAAAACCCTGACTAATACAACGAGGGCCCTAGAGAAGTCGAATCCACAGAGACAGACAGTAGGTGGAGGGCTGAGAGTGGGGAGAAGGCGTGAGTAGCCGTTCTAATGGGCTGTTGTTGGGTCGCTCAGCTGTATCCAGCTCTTTATGACCACGTGGATTGTAGCCTGTTAAGACTCCTCTGTCCATGGGATTCTCCAGGAGAAAGTACTGGAGAGGGTTGCCATTCCCTTCTCCAGGGGATCTCCCCGACCCAGCGATCAGACCTGGGTCTCCTGCGTTGCAGGCGGATTCTTTACCAACTGAGCCTCCAGGGAGGTGGTGGTGACTTTGGCACAACAATGTAATATGCTTAATGGCATGGAGCTGTGCGCTTAAACCAGGTTAGGATGGCAAATCTCATGTCCTGTATATTTCACGACAAACACTGAACCGAGCAGCTCAGCTCTGTGTAGAGAGGAACCTCACCTAGAGCCGTAGCCGCACACCGAGGACCCGGAAGTCTCTGCCACCAGAGTCACGGCGCTGGTTGACCCGTCTAAAGCTGGCAGCCAAGATAAGAGTGCCTCCATGATCTTGCCTGCCAGCAGACGCCGAGAGATGGCGCGGCCTCCAGAAGCCTGAACGAGATTCGTGACCCGCATCCAACAGACGCTGTCAATGTGGTAGTAAACACAGGGTTTGCCCAAGCCCACCTCTCTGTTGAATCCTTGCCTGCTGGAGCCCTCTGTGACCCGGCCCCCTGCACCAGCCTCTCCTTAAGCCTGCAGCTCAGCTGTGACCCTGGTGTCTCTCTCTCCCATCATCACAGGAATGCCCCGTGGGTCCCAGGCTTTTGGGAGCCAGTCCTTGTCACCCACAAGGCTGTATGCCTCTGTTGCTGGTGAGGAATCATCTCTCCAGGGGCAGAGATGGGAAGCCAGGGAACCAGCTGCCTCACCAAGGCGTTCAACACGCACGGGCACCGGGCACCTCGGGGGAGCCCAGAAAACACACACATCCAGGTGCCCCGACGGGTGCCTGCCCCTCCTGTTCCTCCGGTTCCTCCTGTGCCAGGAGGCCAGGCCAGGCTGTAGGTCCCGCAGGACCCATCGCCCTGAGCGCTGTCTCGTCACCAGAGGGACAGCTGCCAGAACTCCGAGGGGCCACGGCAAGGGGCCCCGGGCGGGCGCCAGGTGGCAGTCCTGGGAACCCACACACACTCCCTGCTGGGGACCGGCCACGCAATCCTGGCTCCGCTGGCCCCTCGCAGGTGCTGAGACCCCAGGTAGAGATCCTGAGAGCCTGCACGCGTCTGGCAGCAGACCCGGGGTGAAGCCTCTGGGGTGACCTGGGGGCTCGAGGGTTCTGGCAGACAGAAGGAACGGCTTTATCACATCTTGGTCTACTGACTCCGGTGCACCTGAAGTATCTTCGGGAGAAAACAAGGAGCTGGGCCACCCTAGACAGCGGCCAGGTGGTCAGCGGAGGGTGCCTGCCCATGTGAGTCGGCTCAGGTCTGCCCAAAGCCCCGCCCAGGGTTTCCAGGACGACCGGCAGGGTCCACGCAGCCAACAGCGCCGCCTGGTGGCCAGTGGGTGAGCAGCACGGGGCCTGCTCCTGCTCAGCTCCAAGCCAGACGGATGCAGGGACAGAGGGCGGTGGGGCTGAGGACCCTAGGCCTCTGGGCCCAGCCATCTTGAGAGGCTCCTCCAGCCCCCAACTCCCTTCCTCCAGGCCTGGAAGGGACAGGGATGGGCAACAGCTGTGCTGACCTCCCACCACCTAGGCCTCGGTGCCCCCAGGGCTGGGCCCTGTGTCTACAGAGTGGAGTAAAGAGACGACTCCTGCCCCAGGGAGCCCCCAGGAGCATGGAGGTGGGAGCCACGTGTGTCCTAGGGATCAAGGCCTCAGGCCTCGGGGGGGGACAGGTGGCTGGGGTGTGGGGTCCCCAGTGCGCCCCGTGTCCCCGGAGCAGCCCAAGGGGGTGGGTCAGTGAGGAAGGCAAGGCACCAGGCCACCGAGGACCCCTCCGTCCTGTCTGGTCAGCAGAGGCAGGGCCTCCGGCCAGGGTGGGCCAGGGCCAAGTGTGGACGTGCTCTGGACACGAGCTCTGGCGCTCCTGTAGCCCGGAGCACTTCCCGTCCTGCAGCTCAGCGGGGCTGACCCCGGGGCCGGGGCAGACGGGCACGGCACGGCCCAGCGCAGCCACGGAGCCCAGTTCTGGGGCCTTGGCCTCTCCTCCCCTGGGCCACAGGCCCCAGCTGGGACCCACAGGAGGGACTCTCACAGCCAGACCCCCGAGGGGCCTGCCTGGCCGTCACCTGATCTCGGGTGAGGACATCCCACGGGTGGGGGGAATATCCCATGGGGGGTCACATCCCGCAGCAGACTCGGGACCTCGGCCCCAGACCTGGGCTCCACGTGTCGCCCGAGACACAGCCAGGAACACCCAGTGGCCCGTCCTTGTCCACCTGCCCAGGCACCCGTCCGGGACGCAGAGCATGTACGGCTGAAGCACCAGGGGCTCCCCCAAGCCCTCCCCCTCTCTGCAGGAAGGGCGCCCTGCTGAGGGCCCTCAGTGCTCTCCTACACCCGGCATCCTCGGGAAAGCCTGGCCACCGATGCTCTGGTGGGGTGGGGGGGGGGCGATGGTGGCCCCCAGGACCCTGCCGCCCGGCTGTTCCCGGCAGTTTGTCTCTCAGGGTACCCCATCCCCAGGGCCTGTTCCACCCAAGACAGGGGCCCCCACCCCGGCCTCACCCTGGCCCCCCGGGGGAGTTCTCAAAGTCCCCGCTGCATAGGCCCTGACCCAGGGGTCAGCAGGCGCCCCACCCAGGGGACTTGCGAGGGTTCCCTGGGTACCAAGACTGAGAACCACTCCCTTCTCTGTGCCTCGTTCTCTTCGACTGGGACCTGGGAACGCTCAAGCCAACCACGGTTCACAGAGGGGGAGGCCCTGAGCATGACAGGCCTCAGCCTGGGGAAGCAGGGGGCATGCGGGGGAGACCCCTGCCCGTTTTACAGAGAGGAAGCCTGTGGCTCCAGAGGGACCCGACCGAAGTCTGCAGGGCAGAGCCTCGGGCCTGGGGTCACCGTGGCCCCGGCTGGCATGCTGGGCGGAGGGGCAGAGCAGTCCTCACCCCCAGCCCTGGGCTCAGTGGTGGGGTAAAGAGTCACCCTAGCTTGGGGGATGATTTGGGGGACAGTTTGCCCCCAGGGCTGACCGCCCCAGAGAGCTGGCTGTGTTCCCAGAGTCCCCACTGCCCCGTGCCGTCCCTCGGCTGGGAGGGCCAGTCCCGTGGGCTTGCCGGCGACGGGACAAACGTCAGAGCCCTGCTGGGCAAGCTACCCAGCCCGGTCACCAGCACAGGGCCCACCCTGAGCCCTGGCCACCCCCCTCCTCAGAGCAGGGCAGCCCCCAGGCAGATCTCAGGTCACAGGGATGGGCAGGGGGTGGGCATGAAGGGCCGCCCAGAGGGCTGGTATGGGTCCCCCACTCCTGCCCGCCCAGGGTCCTGCGAGTCTGCGTTTGGAGCGGGGAGGCTGTTGGGGGGGACTCCCTGCAGCCCAGGCTTGCCCAGCAGAGGGCAGCTGGGGCCCAGGCTCTGGGGGCAGGGGCTGCAGGGGTGGCCAGAGGGCGCTCAGGCACTGGGACCACTTCTATAACACGGAGCACCCGTGCCTGACCCCCCAGGGCTGGGGAGGGGAGAGCACGCCCTCCTCCACACCTGCTTCCTGGTGGGAAGCCCACAGGGCCCCACACTCCCGCCCGCAGCCCCTGCCGCGTGTTTGTTCATCAGGACGCATTTCTTATACGTGAGCTAAAACAAGCAGCTCCTAATGCTCCATGTGGGTTGCGACGGGCGTGCTCCGCTGGATCCGTCCCGCCCTGCCCGTGTGGTGCCCCCCTCGCCACGGGTGGCTGTGCAGAGCTCTGGGGGGACAGGCCCCCCACCCCATCACTGCTGCTCTGGGCCTCAGTTCCCTCGTCTGACAGAGGGGGAGAGCTTTCACTCTGACATTAAGTGAGTGATGCCACTGTGTTACTCGAGTGATAGTCCAGAGCCCTGGCCAGGCGGCCCCCCACACCGCCGCCCCCACCCCCTCCCTGAGCCTGCACAGGGCCCAGCCAGGGCAGGAAGGCGGGCTCAGAGGAGCGTTTCCGCCCAGGCCGGGCCGGCGGGTGCAGACCCTGATAAGGGCACACATGGCTGGCCGCACGTCCGCCTTTTGTCCCCAGCTCCGGTCAGCCCTTCCTGCCAGGGTGAGAAGCCTGAGCGCCTGGCGATGGCCTCCCTCCCCTCTACCTCCTCTCCGTCCTGGCCCCGTGGTCCAGGGTCTGGGGGAGTTTGAGGCCCCCAGGGCCAGGGGCCCCAGGACCGGCCAGGAATCTGAACTGAGCTGACCAGGCTTCCTTCCTGTCGGGTCCCCTCCAGGCCCCGTGCTCCGCTGGCTCAGCTCCGGGCTGTGGGGAAGCGGAGAGTGGTCCGCCAGGGCAGCTGCGGGGGCCTGGTCGGGCTCAGGCCCCCTTGGGGGCAGACACCGCCCCCTCCTGTGCCTGAGGCCCCAGGGAAGCGTGGGCCTGGCTCAGCCTGGCTCTGAACCGGCCCTGTCCTGAAGCGACCCGAAGTGAGACAGAGAGGGGGCTGTCACGCCACCCCCAGGGGCCCACACGCTCAGGGGTCTCTGTCCCATTGAGAGCTGGCGAGCTGAGTACCTGGACCCCAGAGACTGCCCTTGGCTGAGAACCGCGAGCCCCTGTCTAAGGGGGGCAGTGGGTGACCAGGAAGGCTAGGCCCCGTGTCTGTTTCCGGAACAGAGAGTCGGACCCCTCGGGGCTGCCTCCCCAGCGGCCCCTGGCAGCCCCCTAAGACGCAACCCCCTGCCTCGTGGGGTTGGTAGCAGGGCCTGGTGGGCAGATGCTCGGCCACCTGCTCAGGAAGCACTCGGGGCTGGGGCATCTCTGCTTCTCCTATCGGGGCTTTCTTGAGGCATGCTTGACAGACTTCTCAGTGCACCCAGTCTAAGCGTACAATTCAGTGAGTTTGGATATATTTTATTAATTCTTTTGCAGCTTCCCGAGTGGCTCAGTGGTAAAGAATCCGCCTGCCAATACAGGAGACTCGGGTTCAATCCCCAGGGTCGGAAAGATTCCCTGGAGGAGGGCATGGCAACCCACTCCAGTATTCTTGCCTGGAGGATCCCATAGACAGGGGGGCCTGGCAGGCTGCAGTCCAGGGGGTTGCCAAGAGTCGGACACAACGGAGCCCCCGAGCACAGTGGCGACAGGCATAGGCCAGAGCCTCTGCCACCTTCGCCGTTTCCAAGTGTACAATCGGTGGGATGAGTCACCTTCAGTTTGTGCAGCCACCACCCCTGTCTGCTCCCGGAAACTTGTCACCCTCCCAATCTGAAATTCTGCGTCTGTAAAACAATCGCCCCAACTCTGTCCCCGGCGCGGGGTTTCAGTCTGAACAGACGTGCCCGTGTGGAGCATTCCCCACAGATGGAATCACACCGCTCTTGTCCTTCTGCGCCCTCACACAGCGTCTTGTTCCCAAGGCTCGTCCGTGTGGTCGCGGCGTCTGCTTCATCCCTTGCTGGCTGAACACGGTTCCACTGAGCGGCCGGACCGCCAGTGTCACTCACCCGACATTCGTCAGTGGCTGGGCACCCGGGTTGTTCCCCGTTTTCGGTTATTGAGGAGAATAATGATGGCCTGCTCTCAGCTTCTTTGTGTACCGTCTTGGAGGGGGATGGCTGGAGGGAATTCTATGCTTACTTTCTGAGCCATAACAGGCTCCTTCTTCAAAAATGTATTTGCTCTGGACTGTGGTCCACTCAGCCCCAGGCAGGGACGGCATGTACCCACTCATCACTCACGCCCTCTCTGAAGCCTCGAGCTGAGCTCTGGGCACCGCTGTGTGCTTCTAGGTGGCAAGGGCCAGCCGAGGGCATGGTGACCACGGGGCGGGGGGCCGGGTGCGGGTGCGTCAAGGGATGAGTGGCCGCTTGGCCCATTGTAATGGGGATTACAGCCACCAAAATCGTGAATTTGTCCCAAATATGTGCATCTCAGAGGGAGTTCAGGGCTGTGAGGTTGCCCACGTGAGTCCACATGATGGACACACCTTGACACCCCTGTCCAAACCCAGGGGCACGCCACCCTGAGCTGTGTGTTCTTGGTGGGCCGCACAGTGGACCCCGGTGCCCCTGTAACGAGCGCGCTGTGGAAACCACACACAGGTTGGTTTTGATTTTAGAATCATAAAATGCAGTATAAATGAGCGGTCCCGGCCCAGAGGGCCCTTCCTGTCCTGCCCCAGCCGCAGGCCTCCAGAGAAGTAACATCCTCCCTGGCTACAGGGCGCGGGGGTGGGGCAGGAGAGTGGGGGGGGTCTCCTCGCCCCCCTTCCCAACCGTGTCCCTTTGTCCCTCCACAGCTCAGCCCGCAGGTGCCAGGGATCAAGCCTGAGAGGGGAGGTGGCTCTTTTGCTTCTGGGTGTTGTTCCTTTAAACGGTGGGGCGGCCGAGTGGGAAGAGGGGTTGGGGCACCTGTGCGTCCTGAGTCAGACCCAATAAACCATCAGAGGCAGCATTCCGGAATGTCTGGGGGCATTCCAAGCCCTCTGCGCTTTGCCCCATGAACCCAATGGGGCCTGGAGCTGGGATTCGTGCTGCAGGGTGGAGGCGGGCATAACTCCCCGAAGCCTGGGTGGGGGCAGGCCCTGGCTGCAACGGCCACCTGCTCCCACCTCCTGAGTCCTCCACCAGCCCAGCCCCATGGCAGCTGTCCACGGCCACCCCCCTGAGACAGCAGGTCCTTGGGGAGCCCTTCCACCCCAGGGAGGGGGGCCTGGGGCTCAGGCGGAGCTGCCTCCAGCCTCTCCCAGGGATCCAGTGACTGGCCTGGCCCGGGGCCTGAGTTTGGCGTTTCCGACCATTGTCCACAGCCGGTTGGCTCCGGAAGCCGTGATCCCCAGGCAGGCCCCGTGGTGCTGTGGAGGGGGCCGGGGGGAGGTGGTCGGGGACATGCATCCTGTCTGAGACTCCGCTGGCGTCATCTGGGCCAGGACGGCGGCCGGGGCCGAGGAGCCAGGACTCTAGCGGGGTGCCTCTCGCACCTGGGTGCCTGCCCGGCCTGGGGAGGGGTCTGCCCCATGCCCCCTCCCTCCCCAGGAAAGGGTGCAGTGCCCCCTTCACGGCCGGTGGAGAGGCATTGCTGTCCCCAGCACAGGGCGTTGGTCAAGATGCCCAGAGCACGGCTCACCTGGGGCCCTGGGACCCTGGACCCTGTATCCTAACCCCAGCTCTGCCACACCAGGTGGCCTCCGGGGGCCTCAGCGTGCTCCTGGGACAGTGGGGCCAAGCAGGAAACCCGCTTTAGCTGAGGAGTCCTGAGTGGTCATTGCCATGGAGAGCACTGGGGCTTGGAGAAGACCCCGGACCCCCGGGGGTGGGTCCTGAACATGCGGCCCAGATCAGACCCCAGCACTGCTTTGCTCCCCAAGCTGGTGGGAGCCCTGCCTTCCTGATTCTGGTGCTGTGTCCCCGAACTGGGGGCCAGGGCAACGAGAATGGGGCCAGGCTGGGCCTGCAGGAGCTTCCCAGGCACCGAGGTGACTGCTGGGGACCCCCTGTGACTCCCAGGGGCTCCCGTGGCTGAGTCCAGCCTACCCGCAGTGCACAGGCCCCCGTGGAGCCCGACATGACTCCCAGCTAGCAGCCGGCCAGGAGGGAATGGCCCGCGGGCCCAGCAGTTGAGGAACAGATAACATGTCCATCCGCACAACGGAACGCCATGCAGCCATAGAAAGGCACGAAGCGCCAACTCCGGGGGCAACATGCGTGAACCTCAAACACTGCTGAGGGCAAGAAGCCACGCACACAAGCCCCCGCGTCATAGGAAACGCCCAGAACAGGCAAACCCAGAGGGACAGGAAGCAGATGGGCAGTTGTATGGGGCTTGGAGGCAGGGGGCATATGGTCAGGGAATAGATGACAGAAGAAGGCAGGCTTCTTTAGGGTGCTAAAAATATTCTAAAATCGAAGTTGGTGATGGTCACTCTGCTCGGCATCTGTGCTAGAAGCCATGGAATTGCGCACTAGGAGAGGCTGGCTTACGGGGCATGTGAGTTACATCTCACTACAGCTGTTCTCTTTCACAGTTTTTTCTGAAAGAGATGGGAATACCAGACCACCTGACCTGCCCCTTGAGAAACCTGTATGCAGGTCAGGAAGCAACAGTTAGAACTGGACATGGAACAACAGACTGGTTCCAAATAGGAAAAGGAGTCCGTCAAGGCTGTATATTGTCACCCTGCTTATTTAACGTCTATGCAGAGTACATCATGAGAAACGCTGGGCTGGAGGAAGCACAAGCTGGAATCAAGATTGCTGGGAGAAATATCAGTAACCTCAGGTATGCAGATGACACCACCCTTATGGCAGAAAGTGAAGAGAAACTAAAAAGCCTCTTGATGAAAGTGAAAGAGAAGAGTGAAAAAGTTGGCTTAAAGCTCAACATTCAGAAAACGAAGATCATGGCATCTGGTCCCATCACTTCATGGGAAATAGATGGGGAAACAGTGGAAACAATGTCGGACTTTATTTTTTGGGGCTCCAAAATCACTGCAGATGGTGATTGCAGCCATGAAATTAAAAGACGCTTACTCCTTGGAAGGAAAGTTATGACCAGCCTAGATAGCATATTTAAAAGCAGAGACATTAGTTTGCCCCCAAAGTCCATCTAGTTAAGGCTATGGTTTTTCCAGTGGTCATGTATGGATGTGAGAGTTGGACTGTGAAGAAAGCTGAGTGCTGAAGAATTGATGCTTTTGAACTGTGGTGTTGGAGAAGACTCTTGAGAGTCCCTTGGACTGGAAGGAGATCCAACCAGTCCATCCTAAAGGAGATCAGTCCTGGGTGTTCTTTGGAAGGAGTGATGCTGAAGCTGAAACTCCAATACTTTGGCCACCTCATGTGAAGAGTTGACTCATTGGAAAAGACCCTGATGCTTGGAAGGATTGGAGGCAGGAGGAGAAGGGGACGACAGAGGATGAGATGGTTGGATGGCATCACCGACTCGATGGACATGGGTTTGGGTGGACTCCGGGAGTTGGGGATGGACAGGGAGGCCTGGCGTGCTGCGATTGATGGGGTCGCAAAGAGTCAGACATGACTGAGCGACTGAACTGAACTGAACTGAATAGCTATTCTATTATAAAAAGAAACCACTGCCTGGCCCTCAGTTCTTGCTGAGCCCTGGCCCGGCCTGGAGCTCTGGCTAAGGCCACATGGCTCTCAGCACAGAGCCTGCTTGCTTGGAGCAGAGTTACCTGCCATGGGCAGGGACCAGGGGAGCTGCTCTCGTCCCCTGGGCCTGGTGAGGCACTCTGTCCATGCACCCGTGGGCCTCTCCAGCCACCTGCGGCCTCATTGGGACGGCTGAGCTGCCTCACTCCCACATCCCACGGTCCCCGGGCCAGACCCTGCTCCTCTCCTCAGGTTACCCAGATGGTCCCTAAGCCCCCAGGAGCCCAGCACCCAGAGACCGAGACGGGCTGTGCGTCCCCTCCCCCAGCACGGGGCATCTTCTCACCAGGAAAAGAACCGAGACTAAATTTACGCCTGGACCGTGCACTGCAGGGGAGAGGTCAGGCGGCCCCCACCCGGCCCCTGACGCAGTTCCCCTTCCCCTCTGGAGGGGGTTTCTATTGTTCTCGGAGCCTGGCCCCCAATCTCCCCTGCACACTCACTTCCTGTTTCCTGGCCAAGAGGAAACAGAGATTTCTGGCCTGCCCGGGTAGCAGAGCTGCACCCCCCACAGCCCGCACCCTTCTCTGTGAAGCTGGGGGTAAAGAATCTGCCTGCTAATTGCAGGAGATGCATTTTTAAGGATATCAAAATCAAATGCTCACAGGCAGCTTGGGACCAAACAGCATGGACCGTGGAGGCTGGAGGGACCTCAGGGCTGCCCACGGGGGTCTGCACGTCGGGGGCACAGGCCCCTCTGAGAACCTGGTGGACGCTGTGGGCCGCTCCGCCCCTCCGCCAGAAAGGGCTCAGACACAACTGTCCACCGTGACAGCGTTTTGAGATCCCCAGATTCCTCCCGCAGGGCTCCCCAGGCCCTGCTCTGACAAGTGGGGAAACTGAGGCAAGGCAGCTTCCGGCCTCTAATATCCCAGACCTTCCCAGAGACTGTGGCTGCCCCGTGGACATGGCAGACTCTCCCGGCGACACGGTCTCCCTGGGGAGGGGAGCCCCACCGCCCCTAGCCCCTCTCCCCCGGACGGCTGGGATGACATTGTGCCCGAGCCCTGCCTCACGTGGAGGCCTGGGGAGGGTTGCAGCTCCCGGTTCAAGGTCAATCTTGCCAGTTGACGGTCTTCGCCATCCTGAGGAGCCTTTCCTCCTGCACAGATGGGGTCGGGCAGTGGTGGTGGCCCTGCAGGGTGGGCGAGACAGCCCACCAGAGCCACGTGCCGTCGGCGCGGTCCTATAGGCCCCGAGGTCCCGCTCACCGCTCTGCTCCCTGAAGGCCTCGGAGAGCCTCATGCCCAGCACTCCCGGAGCGGGCCAGGTAGGGAGGGGATGGCATGGCCCAGACCCAGGTGCTGAACCGTAACCCACCCCCACTGACCTGCTCCCGCACCCCCAGCACACACATCGGTTCTCTGGAACTTCCTTTTCTGTTGTCCGGGAGATCGTGTTTCACCCCCAGGTTAACAGCCGCTCTATCCATCAGGCTTGGCAAACTGCAGCCTGATCATGAGTGGGGCTTCTGTCCAGGGCTCCAGGCAGGGTGCTCAAGCCCCCTTTCCTCAACCTCTCATGGCGGGGGCAGGGAGCCCTGCGGGGCTGGGGCAGCCTGGGCTCCAGGCAAAGCTGGGCCCCGGAGCACATCTGGGCTGTGGGCTGAGGGCTGAGGGCCTGTGGGTTAGGGCCCAGCCGCAGTGCCAGGTGGAGGTCAGGCTCTATCCCGGGGTCCCCCTGCTCAGCGAGCCTCCTGCAGGGGTCAGCCGCGACCACCACTGCCCACCTGCCAGCTTCCAGGCAGGACCCCGAGCCCACCTCCTGGCCACAGTCAGCACCATAACCCCCACCTGGCCAACAGCTCTAGAGACAAGCATTTCCTGGAGGCCCCTGGGAGCTTGGAATGTGGCGCACACCCGTCCTAGGGTACCCCCAGGCTCACTGCCCGGGGGTCTCTCCTCTCTCCACTGCCCAGACCACTGGCGCCTGCGCTTCACAGACTGCTCAGCAAAGCAGAGGCCCGGACCCCGGCTCTCTTGGAGCTACCCTGCCTGCTCCCTAGGTGCCCCCTGCCCAGCTCTCACCCCACTCCGGGGGATCTCCCCTATGATATGAGTCCTTCCCCAGGGAGGAAATCTGTTGTTCAAAAAACGAGACTGCCTTCATCTTCCCATATTAAAGAAATAAGAGCACAGCGATACTCCTGCACCTTCATCAGAATGGCTAAGACACAACAGCGGACAGCGGCAAGTGCTGGCGAGGCTGTGGGGAGGCTGGAGCGCTCCCACACGGTGGGTGGGGGTGGCCTGGAGACACGTCGGTCAGGGGTCGCTTTCATGCCTGTCCTGCAACCAGGGACTGCCCAAGGAAGCGTGGTGACCAGGACAGGGCACAGCCCCAGGGGACCCACCAGGGACCGAGGTCATGGTTGCGGGGGAGGACACGAGCAGCAGAAAGGCCGTGAGGGCTGTGTGAGGGGTCCCCTGCGAGGAAGACCACGGAGCAGCAAGGAGAAGGGGCCAAGCGTGCCCCGAGGGTCTCCCGCTGCCCAGGCAGCCCTGGGCTCAGCGTTCAGAGCTTCCGTTTCGCGCCAGCCGAGCCTAGGGGATCATCTCCCCTTGACGTGCCTCAGCTGCAGCAGCTCCAGGGTTAGACGTGAGCACTGAACACAGGGCCAGGCAGTGGGCACGTCTAAGAGGTGTGAAGCAGGAGCCACTGGGGGCCTGGGTACAGCTGAAGACCCCCGGCTGCCGGACAGACCCCCGTTCTCCCAGTGGGACCTCCCGTTCCCTGTGGGACCCGATCCAACTCTGTACACAGCTCCCTGGGCCTAGGGGAATGCAAGCTCCCTTCCAGTCCTACCAGGGACGGGTCACTGGGCCAGGCGCACGCGCCCCTGGATGAAGGGTCAGCTGCATCTGGCGGGAGTCTGGCTGACAGGGCCATCCTGTCCCTGAGGGCAGGGGCCACCGCGGGGGGTAAACAGGAAGCCCTGCTCTCCCCTGCCCCGTGCTCCTGTCCTCTCCTCTGGCGGCCTGGCTCACACGCTGCGCCCAGCGCCCCTCGAGCCGCCCCAGATGCCCGTGCAGGCCTCTGCCAGGGGCTTGGTCTGTCTGCTCCTGAGCCTGCCGAGGCCAGAAGCCTGGCATTGAGGGCTCCCGGGAGGGTCCCAGGAGGCCAGGGAGGCCCTGGCTGCCCCCGCCACGCCCCCGGCCTGACCGGTGCGCTCTGGGAAGGTAAGAAGGCGGGACTCAATCCATCACCCCCAGAATGCCTGCAGGCGGGCTGGGAGGCCACTGGACCATTGCGCCTATGGGCCGGGGAGTGGATGGGGAAACTGAGGCCAGCATGGGCCGAGGCTGCAGCCACAGGAGCCAAAGCTGGGACCGGAACGCCAGCTTTCTGACCGCACGGGGGCTCTGCCCTGGGCCCGGGTCTCCAGGCCGCCTGGTAGTGAGAGACCGACCCCAGCCGATGATCACCTCAGTGCCCCCTCGGGGTGGCACCAACTCCTTCCCCAGCTGATCCTGCTGTGGTGGTGTGCTCGCCGACCCTGGAGAGATGCCATGGGGGGCAGGCAGGGGACCTCCTTGAGGATGGGGTGGTCCTGGCCCGCCCCAGGTAGAGTCGCCTAGACTGGAACACAGAGTGAGCCCCCCACGTCCCAGCACCCAGGAGCAGGCACCCGTGGGGCAGGAGGCACCCTACCCCCTGCAGGCCCCCAGGGCCCTCCTGGAGTCTGGCGGGGTATTGGCCAGAGCCGTCCTCTCCGTCTGCCGGCACTCAGCCCACCCTCCATGCAGGCAGGCCCTGCCCGTCCCCGACCTGCCCGGGGCAGGCCGGGACCTCAGCTCATCTCTGGCATCTGCCTGTGAGGCTCCAGGATCTGAGACTGGGGGATGCGGAGGGATTGAGGCCACAGGCCGGGCCGGGCTGGCTGCCGTGTGGGGCCCTGTAGGAGCTGCAGCAGGGCAGAGCTAGTGGAAGGGCCCAGAGCAGTGGGGGTCCCAGAACCAGTGGGCCAGGAAGACTGGGGCACAGAAGACGCCCCCCCCTCCCCGCACCGCCTGTAATTCCATCTTTCAACCCACCATTCAGTCTGCGTGCTCTGGGTGCCCTTCCAGAAAATTCCCTAAACTTCCCCGTGTTTTAGACGGAGGGGGGCCCATTAGCTATTTCACAAGTTGGCTAATTAGCTGCTCATGACCTCAGCCCCCTGGGGCTGCCCCTTGGTGTGGGGCACAGGAGGAACCAGGGGGCCCTGCTCACCTGGGCTGAGCCTCTTTCCCCCTTGGGCCTCAGTCTTCCCATCCTTACACAGATAGGGCCGCGCCCAGCCAGCCCTGACACCCACTGTTCCTCCCACCCAGGGGCACGAGCTGACCCCTGGGCCTAGGGCTGGGTCAGCATTAGGGTCTGGGCCACCTTCTGGGTGCGGGCAAAGCCCAACTTGGCCTCTAGTACACTCAGCAGGACACACAGCCCTCCTGGGCAGCTGGGCCCTTGGGTGAGAGAGCCAGGGAGCAAGGGCAGGCCACAGGGGGCTGGCAGGGAAGAGGTGGGGGGTGAGCCCCCAGACACCATCCGGCAATGCTTAAGGGCCAGCCACCTCCTCGGCAGTCACAGCCACCCCACTGGGGCACCTCACCTGACCCCCTGGAACAGATGGGGAAACTGAGGCCAGGAGAAGCAAAGGTCCTGTGCTGACCACAGCCTCGCCTACAGGACACCCTCCCAGGGGGGCGGGGAGAGAGCAGTCTGGGCTGACCGCCAAGACCTCCCGCCCCCAGCAAGGGTGGGCAGGCTCCCTCTGGCTCTCAGCACTCCGGGGGGAATTTCCCGATCTGCCCCAGCTCCCTTCTTGGCCAGGACGTCGAGCTAGGTGGGGTGGAGGGAGGGAAGGCTGAGCAGAGGTGCTCAAGGCCAGAGAAATGAGGGTGTCCAGACTGTGGGTGGGTGAGGGCTGAGCCCCGAGGATGGCGGGCTGGGGGCCTGCTCACCCAGGGCCCTCAGCCAGCCGTGTCCAGCTGTGTCCTCGGTCACTGCCCAGCTCCCCTGCGGCACCCACCCAGCCAGAGCACAGCCACTGGGGCACTGCCAGAAGGAGGGAACTGGGGGTCTGGCCTGAGGCTGGAGCACCTGGAGCGCCTGAGGGAGCACCCTCTGTGGCCACCCAGGCTTCCCCCACAATGCCCTCCCCAGCCTCAGGAGCCCGAGAGGCCAGGGAACACCTCTTGTCCTCCCCTAGCGAGGGCCCCCGAAGTGGGACCGGGGGCTCTCACCCTTGGAGCAAGGAGCTCACCGCCCCATTCATTCCTAGAGAAGGCCCTGGGCTGATGTCTGCGCTCCCTGCCTCTCCCCGGACCACGGCCACTCAGGGCGCCAGGAACCCAGGGAACAGGCTATTCTCAGACCCCCCAGCTCCCTCACCCACCCGCTGCCTGCCCTGGCTGCTCCCAGCCCCGGGCCCCGCCACACACGTCCGAGGGCCTGAGTCACAGGACAAATGGGCCCGTCTACGGAGCCCTGCCAGCCTGGTAGACCCCCAGCCTCAGGATGGTGCTGGGTGCCAGCCACGCCCAACACACGTGGGCCCCATCGGGCCCCAGGGTCACCAGGTGGGCCCCAGCAAAGTCTGCGGCTGCTTCAGGATTAGACCCTGAAGTCCCCAGGGGGCAGCTCCCCCAGCCCTGCCCCAGCCACTCAGCCGGCCCCCGCCCCCCCGCAGCCCCCTGCCCGCCCTCGGCCTCCTGTTTGTTCACTGACAGACCCCGTTATCAGCAGGCAGCACACACAGGAAGTCCGGCCGGGAAGGGCCCATCCCAATCCCGATTTACACGGGATGGAGCATAAAAAGCCGCCCTTCCTCGTCCCGGGAGGAGCCTCCCTGCCCCGAGGCAGCCGTCCCCATGGCCCAGGAGCAGGCTCCCGTGGACCGGACAGGCGGGCGGCCTCCGGAGGCGCCTCGAGGTGGCGGGCGAGGGGCGGCAGGGCCCACCCCCGGCCCGGGGAGGCAGCCGAGCCGGGGCGCAGGCAGCAGCAGGTACGGCAGGGGCGGCTCTGCAGGGACGGGAAGCAGGCAGGACAGGGAGAGCGCCCTCGGCAGGCTCCGCTGACCACGGGCACCTGTGGGCTGAGCGCCGAGGGCTCTCCACTCCGGGGCCACGTCATCGGCACTCCTACTGGGGTCATCCTCACCTTGGCCAAGGGCACCCACTGGGGCGGCCTGGTCTGGACGCCAGCCTGGCCTGCTCCACCCCCGTTCTTGGCGCTGGGCAGCCCAGCAGCTCCGTGAGCCCTGGAAGGGGAGCCAGTGCGGTGGTGACCCTGCCGTCGAGCCCCTTCCTGGGCCGCCCTGCTCTCCCGGGGAAGCCCCTGGGGTCGGAAGCAGGACCCCCACCCCTGGCCCCACTGACCCCTCTTCTCTGGGACCTGTGTGTCCCAAAGGCATCCCCCAGGGGTGGGCAAACACCCCAAGGGTGCCGGGGATGGGCGCCAGAGGGGAGACGGGAACCCCAAAGCCGAGTCTGCAGCCAGGATGGGCCATGGGGGGAGCCCCCTGCCTTCTGTGGGGCTGGCTGGGGGTCGGGGAGAGGGCAGCTTGGTGGAGCACAGTGTGGGCATTCCATTGGCCCCCCTGGCACCCTACAGGAGCCTCCTACCCGGAGCAGCACAGGTCCCCAAGGGGGCACAGGGACCTTCCTGGGCCCTGCCCGTCCGCCCCGGCATGTATGACGAGCACCCACGTTCCAGCGGAAAAAGCAGAGGCTAACCCACCATCCAGCTCAGCAGCCAAGCGAGGACCAGCCCAACCAGCGCTCCAGGCCCCGGAGGTCAAAGGGTCATGTGACCAGCTTCAGGGGCTGGATGGGGGCAGGGGATGGAGCAGGGCAGCTTTCCCCTTTGTCCCCCCTAGGCCTGGCCTGGAACTCTTTACTGCCTGGGACTGCCTGCTGGGGTTGGAGGGAAGAGCTCCAGTGTCAGGGCACCCCCGCCCCTTCAACCGTCCTAGCATCCCAGCAGCGGCTTCCCCAGCCGCACTCAGAGCATCTTCCCGGGGCCTCCAGGCCCCCTGGTCCAGGAGGGGGCTCCCGTCCAGCCACCTCGGGCCCCTTCCTTCTCCTCCTGGGCACCAAGGGAGGCCTGAACCGGATGCCCTGGAACTGCTGGCTCTGCCCGAAGGCCCCCTCCCCATGTACCCACAGGACACCCACCCAGCACCCCAAGCTGCCTAGAGAAGCTTCCCATCTGGGGGTCTCAGGATCCCCTAGCGATGAACACAGCCAGGCTGAGGGTGTGTGCAGAGTTGAAAGACCATCCGAGGGTAGAGGTCTGCAGGCCAAGTGAAGGCTGAGGGCCCTCAGCGGCACGGACACTGGCCCCCACCCCACCTGCCCTGGCATGTCAGGGGGATCAAGGCTGTGTGTCTGACCCACAGACCCTGGCACCAGGGAGGCACGGGCGGCCCCCACCACCCAGAAGAGCTGCTGCCACCAGCGTCCAGGGCATGAGGGAGCCCCCTTCCCCAGGTGAGTGCCCAGGGCAGCAGCAGGAACCTGTTACCTGCACACACATGCACTTAGGTAAACAGGGCCGGGGCTCAGGTTCGAGGAAGACACTGTTGAGACAGGCAGGCCCAGGGAGGGCTGGGATAATCCCCGTGCTCAAATGACAGGGTTCTCAGGAGGGCCGGCCGCCCCACACCTGGTCCCCACCGCGCTGGCCACACAGTGGGCCCTGCTGCCCACTCCACCACCTGGGGCTGCTTCAGCCCACGTTGCAAACGTGCAGAGGGGCCTGGACAGGAGAGGGGATGGCCCGGGAGCCCCCTGCGGGGGACTCCTCAAGGGCCTGAGGCACACTCAAAGGTGGTCCCAACTGTCCTGAACCAAGGCAGAGCCGGGTGGAAGCCCCACAGGCCCCCTGACCTGGCACACTGGCCGGGAGCGAGGCTCAGCACACACCTAGGAGCCAGCAGGGTGCTGCTGAGGCCGCCAGCCCCATCTCACCACCCCCCATCTCAAGAAGTCTATGCGCCCGGGGGTCACTGCCGTTCACCCCACGTGTGGCTGCAGAGCAGCCGTCGCCTTTAGCCAACCCCTGGTGCCCAGTGAGCTGGCCGCCCGGTTGCGATGGCCATCCCCAGGAGTCGTTGCTCAGCCTGAGGGGGTCGAGAGCTAGCTACCCCCGGCTCGCGTGGGCTCTGCCTCCGGGCACCTGGCCGCAGTCTCAGCCCTGCGTCCCGGGGAGCGGGCTGGGAGGGGCGGCAGCGATCGGGGGCGGGCTGTGCGTCAGGAGCCCCGGTTCTAGCTGACTCACTGCCCGGCCCCGGGGGCGCCGTTTGCCGAGGAGCCTCAGTTTCCCAACCTGCGCAATGGGGGCGGGCGGGGGGGTTCGGCGCCCACCCGGGGCCCGGGGCGGGCTGGGGGCGGGCCGGGCGGGGCGGGGCCGCGGCTTGGCGGGCGGGCGGGGCCCGGGCCCCTCGGCGCGGTGGCGGCAGCGGCGCGTGCGCGCCCCGGATTGGGCGGTGAGTGCGGAGGGAGCGGGGCTCCTGGCTGGGGGCGCGGGGACCGCCGCGGGCTGGGGGTGTGCTCACAGTTCGGGCTGGGGGCCGGGGGCTGGGGCCGGGAAGGCGGGGGCCCTGGCCTCTCGCGGAGCTGGGGCCGCGGGGAGAGGGAGGGCGGGGTGGGGGGGGGGCGACGCGGAGCGACCGCAGGGAGCCCGGAGGTGAGCCGGCCCGGAGCGCCGGGCTCTGCCCCGCCGGCACCGACCCCCAGCCCAGTCCCCTGGTCCGGAGAATGGGCCCAGCGGCCTTGGCAAAGGGCGCCCCCTGCTGGTGACGGGTGACCCGGGCCCTGCCACAAGGGGTGGGGGGTCCCTGCGCGGGGTGGGGGGCGCTGCGGCCCCTTATCCCCCTATCCGGGCCCTGCGGCTCCCCCAGGACTTGGCCCGCAGCCCGGCGGGCCCGGGACCCCGCAGCCCAGGCTAGCTGTACCATGAGGTGGCCGGAGGGGGTCACTTCCCCCTCGCTCCGGCTCCCCATGATGCAGGGGGAAAGGGGAGGCGTGGGGTGGGCAGTGGAGAGGGCGCACCCCCAGGGAGGCATCTCACCCCGCGTACCCATATCCACCACCCCTGGTCCTGACGTCCAGAGCACCCCTCACGGTGGAAGGGGGGACCCAGAGTCAGGCCCCTTGCTCTGCGGACTCAGTCTCCGCGGGTGGCGGCTGTGCGGTGCACCATCCCCCCCAACCCCGGGCAGGTGGGGGCAGGCTCCTGCAGACCCTCAGAGGGGATGGGGCAGTACTCCTTGTCATCCTGGAGGCAGCATGGGTCCCCCTTCCCTGCCTGCCTGCCTGCCCTGTCTCCCACCCCCGTGGGGCTGTAACTGCAAAGGGAAATGAGACTGCTCGCCCCCAGCGCAGGAGGCCAGAGCCAGCCGCTTCCTCTGGGCTAGGAGAAAAGCATGACTTTCAAAAATCCAGTCTCTCCTCTGAAAAAACACGACTTCCTTCCTAGCCAGCTTTCCATAGGTAGCGGAGGTGCTGGGTGGGTGTTTGTGGAGAACAGTTACGTGTGCACGAGGGGGACACCCAACTGCCCAGTGTGGGTGCCCTCAGGGTCTGCCAAAGCCGGGAGGCCCCTGCCCGGCGCTGCCAGCCCACTGGCCCGCCTCTGCCTTCCCGGGGCCCATTCCCAGGACCACCTTTCCCCCTCATTTCAATTCTTGCCGGGAGTGCCAGGCCCCCAAGTGTGTGCCTAACAGGGTGCCCCCCTGCAGAGTTCATCCCCTGAACCGCCTGACGGCAGGATGTACCCCAGCCCAGAAACTGCCAAGAAGCAGCCACCCCCTACAGTCCCCAAACTAAATCCAGCACCTCAGTTGCCTGCTGCAGCCTCTGCCTGCTCGGCCACCCAGCCCGCCCCTCTCAGGCCACCAACAGAGCATGGGGGGGGGGGGAGGCTCGCAGGAAGGACCCTCGTGCAGCTCTAGGGCTGGGCGGTGTGGCGGGTGAGGGCCTGGACCGAGCGCCCAGCTGAACCCCAGTGTGGATACAGAGCTCAGCGATGCTCGATGCTCGTGGTGGTCCCTGTCTGTGGGACTGACCCGTCAGAGCCAGAGGAAGCTGAGTGCCAGGGAGGGAGGCGACTGTACCCAGACTCTGCTTCCTGCCCCCAGCACACGAACAAGCTCAGCTCCTTCCCGTGCCCTGTCCTTCGGGGGACCCTGGGGGGACCTCAGATGGTGCTCCCAGAGCAGGGGAGCAGCGCGCTCCCCAGACTCTTGGCACTCGGCGACGGCAGCCCCGCTCCAGTCCCCTTGGCTTGTCACTGGCTTGGCTTGTTGACTCTGGGCTAGGCTTTCTCTCAGTCCCAGAAATTGCTCTCTAGCCTCCCTGGCTCCTACCCGCCGCCAGGACAGGGATGTGATCGGCTCCACTGGCAGGTGGGGTGCTGCTCCAACCCCCCCACTGTCCGGGGCCTGATGGAGCCAGTCTTGGGAGGCCTGGAGGCGGTTTGCACGGTGGTTCAGGCCCCAGCATAGGAGTGACCCCTCCCAAGGGCAGGCCCCGGGCCCAACCCAGGAGGACCTCCTGCCTGCCGGGCACCTACAGCCCCAGGCTCCCAGGCCTGGCACATGAGGTCCCTGAAGGCTGCCAGGGCCAAGCCAGCTGGGGTGGGTTTCAGGCCTGCCCTGGATGCCCCATGTGCAGACCGAGGTTTGGGGTACAAGCTCTGCCCTGCTGTGGGAAGGCCCCAAGCCCAGCCAGGGGAGGGAGGGGTAGTCCCCCCTCGGCCCCCACCTTCCCGGGTGAACCTGACCGAGCCCAGCAGGGCCCAGGTGCGTCTCTCCCCAGGCAAGGGCGTCAGCTTCCATTTCCAGACCCCGATGTCCTGGCCCTTCTGTGGTCCAAGGGTGGGCTGTATGTGGCTAGTGAGGGCCAGCCTCCTTGTCCAGGTGGGCTAGGGGTGAGGAGAGCGGGCACTGGCCGTGGGGGCTCCCCCGCCATGGTGAGAGGCCCCAGCAAAGCGGCTGAGCCGAGCAGGCATCACGAGCCGAGGGGACCGTCTCTCCCGTGGTGCCGGCTTGAGGGGGGACCAGCAGAGGGTCTTACAGGGCTGCACTCTGTGCTCCAGGCCACCCCGAGGAGAAGGCCGTTCCACCCGGAAACCCGGGCCATGTGGGGCTCCCAGGAGCTGCTTCCGCTCTGGTTCCTGGTGCTGGCAGTGGGCAGTGCGGAGCACGTCTACCGGCCTGGGTGAGCCAGGGCTCGGGGCCCTCAGCTCTCCCCGGGGGCAGCCCCCAACGTCCGGGGAGCTGGCGTTTCCCTGCAGCCCCTGCTGAGCGTGCCATCGGGGAATCCCCTGCCCAGGTGCCCGGCTCCCCTGGGCTCCGGGGTGGAGGGTCCCAGCCCTGGGAGCCCCCTGCTGACTTCTTGGCCCCGTCTCTCCCCCCACCCCCCGCAGACGCAGGGTGTGTGTCGTCGGGGCTCCCCGGGGCCCCATGTCCGAGTCCTTTGTGCAGCGTGTATACCAGCCCTTCCTCACCACCTGCGACGGGCACCGAGCCTGCAGCACCTACCGGTGAGCGCCGCCCCCACTGCTGCCTGCCACACGCGAGCCCCGGGGCTGGGAGGGCCCCCGGAGGGAGACCAAGGCCCCAGCAGTGAAAGGCCTTGCGGAGGCTGGGTCCGAGTGTGCTCTGGAGACGGAGCCTCGTGTCACCTGGTCCTGGTCAGCCTCTTCCTGGTCCTGCCCTCTGGGCTCCAGGGAGCACCCCCTCCCCTTGGCAGCCCCCCGACAGTTACAGCTGGAGATCCTTCCCCTCCCCCAAGACCCAGCACGTCCCAGTCTGAGCCAGCATGGGCTGGGGGGCGTGTTGGGGGGGGGCAGAATCTCTCGTTCTTTGCTATGGGGATGTGATGTGGTTGGGAAAGATTCTATTTTCCATGAAGTTTTTAAGGACCTCTGATGGGGGACGGGGACAGGGTGGGAAGCCCCTTTCCCTCAGGGCCTAGAACCTCCCCAGAACAGGAGACTCCCTCCGAGGCACCACCTCTACTCCACTCCAGGCTCCGCTGGGCTTCTGCCCACAGGGCAGCCTGGGCCAGAAAGGCGGCTTGGGCGGGGACCCCAAGGTGCCCTCCCTGGGGGTAGAGGCGCTCTGGGGGCACAGCTGCTGGCCTCATCCATGCTGGGGAGATGGCTCGTGCAGCTTCTGAATGGCACGGGGCCGGAGCCAGCCCAGAAGGCAGGCGGATGTGGTAACGGGGTGGGGAAACCAGGCCCCAGTGGGGGGGGCCCTGGTGGCAGCACGGAGCCCCCATCCCCCCTGCCGCCGCACCGTGAGGGCCATAGGCCCTTCTGAGCTGCCACTGCCCCCTCAGGACCCTCTACAGGACCGCCTACCGCCGCCACCCCGGGCCAGCCCCTTCCCGGCCTCGCTATGCCTGCTGCCCCGGCTGGAAGAGGACCGGTGGGGTGCCGGGGGCCTGTGGGGCAGGTGAGTCCCCGGAGCGCCCAGTGTCAGGGAAGCAGAGCCCAGCAGGGCAAGAGCGGGCCCTGCATGGCACCCATCCCCTGGCTGCACACCACCCCCAAGCGGGGCCCCGGGCACCCTCCTGCATTGCTGACAGGCCTGCCCACCCCCACAGCAATATGCCAGCCACCGTGCCAGAACGGAGGGAGCTGCGTCCAGCCTGGCCGCTGTCACTGCCCTGCAGGGTGGCAGGGCGATGCCTGCCAGACAGGTGAGGCTGGTACTCGGCCACCCAGAGGGGGAGGGAGCCCCCGGGCACCTCCCACAGGCCCTAGCAGCCCCGAGGGGTGGGTCTTGAGGGGGCTCAGGGAAGGTGCTCGGGCCTGACACCCCCTTTCCTGCAGATGTGGACGAGTGCAGCGCCGGAGGGGGCGGCTGTCCCCAGCACTGTGTCAACACGGCGGGCAGTTACTGGTGCCAGTGTTGGGAGGGGCACCGGCCATCTGTGGACGGGGCAGTCTGCCTGCCTGAGAGAGGGGCCCCCAGGGTGACCCCTGACCCCGAGACAGGTAAGGTGCCTTCTAGATGCCACTCCTGCCGCTGTGCCTGGGGGTGGGCAGGGCGGGCCGGGGGAGCGGTGGTGATGATGGGGATCCTGGAGGCAGGCCACACCGTGGCTTCCCGCGGGGACGGTGGGGAGGGCCTCAGCTCAGCTGCCGCCACCCGGGGTCCCTTCGCGGAGCAGCCGGAGACACAGCACCTCCGCTGGTGACGGGACATTATTACTTTTGGTACGCGCTGTGACACTTCAAACTCGTACCGTGAGTAATAATGCGCCGTCAGCAGCCCAGCACGGAGCGCACGCACGCGCGGACGTCGGCCCAGACCACCCTGAGCACGGCGGAGACCCTGGCCCCCGGGGGGCGGGCGCGGGTGAGGCCCTGGAGGAAGATGGGGCCGGGGCAGGACTCACACGACAGGAGCTGGGGCTGAACTTGGTCCCCAGGGCCAGGCCCCACACCGGGAGCCCCCCTGCATGGGGCCGTGAGGCTGGCCCAGGGTGGGGGGCGCAGGGCAGGGAGCAGGCCTCTCTGACTCCGCAGCTGCCCTCTCCAGGAGCGGACAGTGAGGTCAAGGAGGAAGTACAGAGGCTCCAGTCGAGGGTGGACGTGCTGGAGGAGGTGAGGCCCGGGCAGGGATCCCCAGGGTCAGTGGGGCTCAGCCTGGGAGTGGGGCTCCATGGGGGTGTCCTGGCGAAGCGGCTTCTAGGGTGCCCTTGGTCTGGGCACCGTGCCCAGCAGGCGATGTCTGGGACCCCAGGACGTGATGGGGCGGAGACCCCACCAAGAGCCAGAACCTCGGTCCAGTCCATGCCTTGCCTTTGTCCCTACAGGGACAGTGCCCTGAGGCCTTCCCACAAGGTCCTTGACCTGAGACCCCCTCAGAAGCCCATCTCCCCTCCCCCAGCCCTTCTGACTAGGGGTCCAGGCCTTGGCCAAGCTGGCCGGTGTGACGTCACCTGCGTCCACCAGCCTCCCGGGGCTCCCAGCGCAGCAGCCCCCTCTGGTGGACACTGCGGGGCCCTGCAGCTGGACCTGGGACTGCGGGTTGGCAGTGCCTTGCTTGCTGGCCACCCTACTGTCCTTAAATCCTTACGGAAAGGACAGGGTGAGGGGCTGGCCCAGGGTCACACAGGTCCCCCCGCCGGCTCCCCGGGGCCTTGCCCACCCCACAGAAGCTGCAGCTGGTGCTGGCCCCACTGCACAGCCTGGCCTCCCGCGCCCTGGAGCACGGACTCCCTGACCCTGGCAGCCTCCTGGCCCACTCCCTCCAGCAGCTGGACCGCATTGACTCTCTGAGTGAGCAGATCTCCTTCCTGGAGGAGCAGCTGGGCTCCTGTGAGTGCTGCGGGGCCCGTGACCTCCCCCGGCTCCCAACACACACAGCCCAGGACCCCTGCTCCCACCCGGAGGTCGGAGGGTGGAGGGCGGGGCCGCCATGCGCTGAGTGGGCGGGCCTGGCTGGCCAGAAGGTGCTGAGAAACGGTGACCTCTGACCCCATCCCACCCCGCCCACCATCCACCCACAGGTTCCTGCAAGAAGGAGGAGTGACAGGCCCGCCTGACCAGTCCTGGCAACCAAGAGCCTAGAGAGGCTCACCCCGCCCCGCCCCGCCCCGCCCCACCTCTGCTGACCAGGGAAGCCCCAGGGCCCCCACCTGGGGCGGGGCGGAGTGAGGCTCGCCCTGTGTGAATCCAGCCCCAGCCAGCCAGCCCCCTGCACCCCGGCCGACTCTCAGGGCCTGTGGGTCCACGGCCGAGGACGGTACGAGGCGCCCTGCCCAGGGCCTGGGGCCGGCACCTCTCACTGGGCAACCCTGTCCTTTGTCAGAATAAAGCAAGACTTGAACTGCTGTGTCCACGAAGGCATCTGGGGAGCGTCCTGAAGCTGACGGGCCTCCCTCAGGCCGACAGCCACGGGCCTCCCCCAGACCGACAGCCAGGTGCTGGGAGAGAGGCAGACAGCCTTGGAGCTGGCAGGGAGACTGCCAGCCGCTACCCCCCAACCCCGGGCCCCCCAGACAGGGTCTCGGGGCCCTCTCTCGTTTGTGGCTCAGCTGGTAAAGAATCCGCCTGCAATGCGGGAGACCTGGGTTCGATCCCTGGGCTGGGAAGACGCCCTGGAGAAGGGAATGGCTATGCGCTCCAGTATCCTGGCCTGGAGAGCTCCATGGGCTGTACAGTCCCTGGGGTCGCAGAGTCGGACACGACTGAGCGACTTTCATTTTCACTCCAGTGGGGCTGGAGGGCGTGGTTTCAGTGAAGGTGACCAGCTGGCCCCACCCCCAGCCGGCAGCCAAAGAGCAGATCTTTAGCCTCCTTTCAACGTGCCTGCCCAACCCCAGGCGTGCCTGCCACCCCCAACGGAAGAAGCACTGCAGGGTGACTGTGGCCCCAACCCTGGCAGGAACACTGCCCAGGGCGACGGCTGGGCGCGGGAAGCGTGGGCAGCTTGAGGATGGGAAGCCGAGGCAGCCGTGCCCACCCTCTGAGTGAGCACGAGTCAGCAGGCACTTCCAAGAGTTCGTTTATAAAAACAGTGAGGAGCAAGTACCCATTCAGCAGACTCGCTCCCCAGGGCGGGCGGGAGCCGCAGACCCTGCTTTTTGGCTCCCTGAGGCCCAGCTGGCATGAGCCACCGGGGGGTGTGAGCCCAGGCGTCCCGGCCCCTGAGCCCACCTCTCCCTGAGGGCCTGATGCAGGCCTGGGCAGGAGGGTGGGGCTGGGCAGCTTGGCCCTGCCCTGTCAGCCCATGGGGGTCCACACCTGCTCCCACGCCAGACCCCAGAGGCACAGGGCTGGGCAAGGCCCTGCCCTCAGAGCTTGGGGGGCTGACTCTCCCTTGCAGGGACATCGGGGGGCCTGGACCCAAGGCAGTGCAGGAAGAGAGGCCCCGCTTCGGGGGGGAAGGCTAGAGGGGACACAGTGGTGTCTGGTGGGCGTGGTGGGGGGGCAGCCCCTCTGTCCATTGTCCAGCCAGGTCCTTCCCTGCCCCGGGCCTCGCTTACTGGGCCTCCTCGGTGTCGGGCCCCAAGGGGGCCCCGTTCTCCTGGGGGATCTTGGATATGTGGAAGAAGCGCGTCCTCATGGCCCGATGGCAGGTGTCCAGAAGCTTGGGGACGTCGGCGACAGTGAGGCCACGGGTGGGGACGGCGTCCAGCACCTCCACCTGGATGGTCCCTGTGGGGGTGGGGTGGGGGCGTCAGGTGCCTGCGGGGCTCCTGCGGGGGGCCTCTCTCCCCCGTCTCAGCCGTCTGCCAGCCTCCCGCGGGCCTGGGCTGGACCGGGCTCTTCCCGACACCCTGGTCTCCGGCAGTTGGCTCTTAATTGAGAATCACTGATGCAGGCGCACACACGCTCTCAGGCACGTTCACAGCGGGCGTGGACGAGTGCCCGCTGCCTCGTGAGGACCACTCAGGCTCCAGGATATCCCCTCCCTCAGGAGGCCCCGGGGCAGCCCCCGCCTGCGATCCACAGGGGTGCAGGCGGCCTCGGCGTCCCGGGTGTGGGGCAGGCAGCTTCTCCCTTGGACCCCACTTCCCACCTGGGCACCAGGCACCCTCGCGTGGGGGTCTGGAGGGAAGGATGGAGGGAGGTCCTGAGCTCCATGGCAGGGGGCGTGAGGGGCGTCCCCGGGTGGCTGCTGCCTGAGAGTCGGGCCTGGATGCACTGGTTCGGAGCCCACCCCGGGCACAGGAAGTGCACCCCTTAAGGCCCTTGGAACTGTGGGCACGGCCCAGCCCGTGTGTGTGAAGCTGGGCCTCTGCCCACCCCTGGGAGCCCTGATCTCGGGGCTCAAGGCGGGGCCTCCTTCCTTCTTCCCCCAGTCACTAAGGGGCATGGCCTGGAGTGGCCCCCAGAAGCGGGGTCTGGGTGTCACAGGGACTGAGATCGGGTGGGTGGGCCCCCATGTGGCAGGTGTGTGTGTGCAGGGGGGCAGAGGGCTACCTGAAGTGAAGAGCTTCGTCTTACAGCTGTAGAAAGAGGAGAAGCTGGAGTAAACCACGGGGACGATGGGCACCTAGGGACAGCAGAAGTGGCAACCTGAGGGCGGAGCCCAGCCTGACCGCGGAGCCTGATCCCCAGGGATGAGCTCGGGGGCAGAGCCCTGCCTGCCCCCATGGCCCCTGTGGCCACCGGGCAGGCATACCACTCTGCCTCAGAGTGCTTCCATACACTGCCCTGGGACACCCTTCGTGCCCTGGGTGGCCCCCAGTCTGTAAACTCATCCTGCACATCTTCCCAAGTATCCCCTCCTCCAGGAAGACTTCCTGGGTTGGCACACATCCACCGGACTCACATTCCACATCCCCCAAGAGTCCCAAGATGACACAGGGCCCTGTCCAGTTTAGCCAGAGGAGATAACTGAGGTCTCTCTGACCATCTCTTCCTTCCCAGCCTCTCCCCCGACCCCAGGGAGGAGCCAGGGGAGGGGGCAGGGCCTTCCGGTTTTCCCGGAAGACTCCAGGGCCAAGTCCACGGTGGTGGTGCCAGTGTCGGGAATGGCACCTGGGAGTAATCATTAGCCCTGGGGCGGGGGGCTGACAGGAAATACGCTGCCTGGCGTCCTGGCTGAGGCTGCCCTGGCCCCACCATCCCCCAAGGCTCCGCTCTTCTCTTCTCTCCCATGACCCCCGTGACCCCTTCTCCACCGCAAAGGGATAGAGACACCAGCCCCGGGCCTGCAGCGGGGGTGTCGTCCTCCTTGTGCTCAGGCAGGGCAGGGATCAGAGCCCAGGCTCCCGTCCCCAGCCCCATCCGCCCCTCTCTCTAGCTCCCCCACCCCCCGACCCCGGCGCAGGCTGGGAGCTTCTGGAAGGAAGGCTCTCCCAGCCTTGCTTGGGGCCACCAGGGGGTGCTCGAGGCCACCTGTCATAGGTGAAGCCCAGGAGATGGCAGAGCCCTGCCCAGCTGGCAGCCTGACCCCAACCAGGCAAGAAGAAAGCCCCCCCTACCCCGATGGCTTTCCCCTGCGCACAGCCCCCAGCACAGGACCGGGGGATGAGACAGGGCACCCGAACCCACCCGGAGCTCCGCCCCATGGAGGGACATGCCCCAAGCCTCTCCCGCCATCCCCCCGAGATCCCCGGGAAAAACTGTACCCCTAGAAGTCAAGGACCAGAGCAACACAAAGGCCCGTGCCGGGCTCTCCACTCACTCTGTCCTGGCCCCTGTGAGCCCTGGTGCACACCCCACCCCCCACCCTCCAGTCCCAAACCTGCCCCGGCAAGGGGTGCAGGGGGACTGAACGCGGCCTTGGCAGAGCCCTCCCGACAGCCCAGTCAGTGGGCCTTCTTTACGCCAACCCCAGCCCCCCTCGCCCGGCCAGCGGGAAAGCAAGGTGCTGGAGCTCCGTGGGCAGGTGTGGAGGTGATGAGCGTCATTCCAGCTGGTCCTGGGCTGACCAGGCGCCAGCCTTCACGCTCAGAGCGGCTAAGGGGCCCCAGGGACTGCCCTCCACAGCAGCTCACAGACAGGTGCTGCCTGTCCAGAGGCAGGTGGTCCCCGAGTGCCAGTGGCCCCGGATGGCCGGGAGGTCACCGTCAGCCGTAGGCCAGCCAGGATGCCCTTCCCACCCCGGCCGCACCAGGAGGCCGCAGCCCCGACGCACCTGGGCCTGGATCGCCAGGTAGAAGGCGCCTTTCTTGAAAGGCAGGAGATCCCCATTGTCGTTCCGCGTGCCCTCCGGGTAGATCCACACTTTGAGCTGTTGAAGAGACAGGAGGCTGCACCCAGAAGCCAGAGGCCGCCAGGGAGGCACCCACCCCTGGGGAGCCCCCCTTCTCAGCAGAGACCACCACCGCTGACAACCGAGGCCCCACGCTTGGCTCTTCCGTATGCGACTCACAGACACGCAGCGATCAGGCATGTTCTTCTGCCGCAGGGACTGACCCTCAGGGCCAACCTGACACCACAATCGGGCATGAGTGTCTACAGTACTGGGCGCCCCAGCCCCGGGCACCCACCTTCTCCCTGACCATGCGCTCGCCCACGTCGGTCATCACGCTCATGGCCGTCTGGGAGCGCTGCCGGTTGATGAAGAGGACGCCCCCCAGGTACATGATCAGGCCCACGGGCCCCAGGAAGAGCAGCTCCCGCTTGGCGATCTGCACGCAGCGGTCGGGGAGGATCTCCATGAGGCCTGTGGGCGCCAGACGCCAGGCAGGGACAAGAGGAGACGGCACAGCTCAGGGGCCACTCCCCACGGAGAAGCAGGCCAGCCCTGGGCCTCGGGCACCTCTGGACCCTGGGCACTGTCTGGCCTCAGCCTCAGCTTCCCAGCAGGGGGGGCATTGCAGCAGGGCCCGGGGCCCCCCACAGGCTGCCCAGTCCATTACCCACCAGGTCCAGGCACTGCGCAGGTCCCTCCCTTCAGTGTCAAACCCCCGCCTGCCAGCTCAGCTGGGTCCAGCCTCCACCGAGTAGGACAGCAGCCTCCCCCTACCCCCGGGCAACTGGGGAGGGTCAGCCCTCCCACAGAGCCCCCTGCAGCCCGGCCTCACCCATCATGTCCAGGATACTCTGGTGGTTGGAGATGATGACGCAGGGCCTGTCCTCGTCCAGCGTCTCACGGCCTTTGACCTCAAAGCGGAGGCCATATGCGTACTTGAAGGACCGGACGAACCAACTGATGATGCTGTGGGGGAGACGGGCCCTGTGAGCAGAGGGCCACTGCTCCAGCGTGACGTGGGCTCTGCGCACACAGCCCGGAGACCCCCCAGCCCACCCTGGCAGGCTGGCCACTGACCCTGAGCCCACCTTCCCCTCCGAGCGCCTTCAGGTCCTGTCCCTCAGCAGGATGGCGAGTGCCCCCCTGCCCCCCGCCTCCCCAGCCGGTGACATGAAGGTCACATGGAAGCAAGGCCTCAGGGACCCTGACACCCAGCCGTGGGAAGGATGCCCCCTTCCACGTCCGTGTACCCGGATCTGCACCTGTCATCCAGCCTCCATCCCCCGAGTCCCGCTTGTCACCCCATGCCAGGGGCCCAGCTGAACGGCAGGGATGGAGGCTGAGAACCCCTCGGGGCTGGGCGAACTCTGTTCTCAGCTGCATCAGAGACCGAAGGGGCCAATGTGGAGAGGCTGTCCGCAGAGGAGGCTGGGGCAGGGGGGCCCCCGGGAAGTGCCCGTCCCTCAAGGCAGAGCCGCACCCAAGCAAGGGAAGCGTGGGCACCAAGCGGAGACCTGGGCGAGGAGCTGAGGGCTGCTTCCTGGCTTGGAAGAGCTGCTGCTGGGGAGACCGGCCTGGCGGGCACCATCGAGGTGACATGGCCTTCACGCCTCCTTGTCCTACAAAGCAGCAGCTTGCCCATTCCACACACACACACACTCAAGGTCACACAAGGATGCCAGCGGAGCCAGGATGTGCACGGTCCCTGCTCCCGGCAGGAGGCTGCCCTGGGCACTCGTGACCTGGAGGGGCCTACCCCTGCAGGAGGTGACGGGTGAGGGAGACCAAGCGTGTCCCTGTCTTTGGGTAGCTGGCTGGCAGGGAGAAGGTTGACACTGCACACACTTGGCACGGGACCGGTGCCAGTTAGGGGTCAGTGCACACGGGGTGATGGAGCCCGAGGCTTGAGGTCACTCCTCTGCCGCTCCTGCAGGCCCCCTGGGTCCTTCCCACCCGTGGGTGGGTGGGGGCTGAGGGTAAGCTCCCAGTGACCCAAGAGCTTTCCACTTCCTGCACAAGATTTGTACACACACACACACACACACACACACACACACCCCACCGCCAGGGAGCTCTTCACAGTCTTGACCGGGAGGGAGGCCTTTTCCACTCCAGCCAGAAGGGCCTGGGCCCAGAGCTGGTTCTCAATAGAGCAGAGGCTCAGAGAGGGGCCACTCAAGTCTTTAAAAGTGTTGGTAAAATACACACAGCACAAGATTTACCCTCTGAGCTGGTTTGAATACGCAGTTCAAGTGCAGTCACGCTGTACAACTGCCCCGTCCGTCCCCAGGACTCTCTCATCTTCTCAAGTCGACAGACACGCTATTCCCATTACACACACACACCCTGCCCCGGGCCCAGCACCCACCTTCTGTCTCTGTGGATAAGACTCCTCTGAGCCTCACATGAGTGGATCTTATTGGCTCTGCCTCTCTGTCTGAAAGGCAGGCTTGCATCTGGCCCACACAGCCTCTCTCCCCTCCTCCTCCCACGGCACAGGCGGGAGAGAGGCGCTCCGCGAGGGAGGCAGCTGAGCCCTGGCTGCTCGCAGTCGGGCCAGCCAGCCTTGCTGGACCTGGAAGCTGGGCCGTCCTCCTTAGCGCTAAGCCTCTGCCAGCTCGAGCCAGGCCTGTCCCTTTGTCCCCATCCGGCTCAGAGGTGCCCCTGGCTGGACACTCTCAGGAGACCTCGCCTGGCCATCTCAGCTGGGGAGCCTCGGGCTTCTCGACTGCCAAGAGATGGCTTCTAGGGTCATTGTGAAGATTGACTGACCCAAGGAGGGGGCGCAAGCAGGCCATTCACGAACAGGATAAAACGTGTGTCGTCCAACAACACAGAAGCACGCAATCTCACTAGCCATCAGAGGAAATGCAGACTGAAACGAGAAGCCCTGTCCTCTTCCTTCGGATCGGCAGAGGACAGCCGGATAACGGGAGGTGCCGGCAGGTGTCGGGAAACGGCCTGAGGCTGCCGGCAGCAGTGGGAGGCCGCCGGCAGCGGTGGGAGGCTGCAGAGGTTTCCAGAGGAGGCCAGGTTGGCAGCACCTCGCAGAGCCCTTAGGAAGCCTGAGGTTTGCAATCCTCTTCTGACAATTGATCCTAAAGCTGCCGACGCACAGGCGCAGTTGGGATCAGGGAAAGAACACCTCGGCGTCCCCGTGGGGTCAGCCGAGATAGGGCTGCGGCAGAGGAAAGAGCAAAGATCCCTATGTATTTGCTGCCAGGACAGTTCTCGGGACTTCTAATGCAAACCTGTCATTTGCATTTCCCTGCCAAGCTCACAGGCAAAGTCCCAGGCTACATCTGGAAAGGACAGTGGGTCACTCTCTGGTGGTATCTGCTGGCTCCATTTTTCTTCTTCTTAAACAGTTGTGATGAAGGACCTCCCTGGTGGTCCAGTGATTAACAGTCTGCCCTTCCAATGCAGGGAGGCCTGGGTTCGATCCCTGCTTTATTCCCTGATTGGGGAACTAAGATCCCCCATGCTACCTGACTCAGCCAAAAGGAAACAAATTGTTCTGAAATATACATAACATAAAATCCATCATTTTAAACCATTTACACGTGTATAATGCAGCTGTCCCTAACTTCCGTCTCCAGAACTTCTCTATATTTCGTTTTCGTATCTAATTGACAGGATCAGTATTTGGGGGTGGGGGGTGATGAAAGATACTGTATATACTGTGATCACAGTATCCTGTGATACTCAGCCTAGCAGGGGCCTCTCCCATGCCAGTTGAGGCAGACCTCCCAAGGACCAAACGGTTCCAGGAGGGATCGACAGGCCCAGGGAGCAACTCGCAACATTTCACAAATAACTGCACTCAAACTAAAAGACACCACCACTGACGTAAGCACAGGACGCTGCAAAAGAAAGGGGCATCCGGGCAGCAGACGGAAGCAAGCGACGCTCCTCACAGGGAGGGCCCACCAGTCACTCCCTGCAGGGGGGTGGGCACAGGGGTCCCGCTCTTCCTTCTCCTACTGTCCCATCTTGTCAAGGTTTTCTGTAAAAGTGGTGGGGACGTCGTATCATTCTCAGAGTGCTTCCTCCAAGAGGAGGGAGGCCGCCCAAGCTGTGCAGAGGCTCCAGGGCCCCGGGGAAGGGAGAGCCGGTCTGTCCTGGCCTGAAGTGCAGCACATGTATAACCGCAGGGACTAACGCCCCACACCCACGCCCGAGAGCCGGCGCTGCACGCTACCTGCCAAGCCTGCTCGGGGACAGACGCCAGCTGTCTAGTTTCGCTCAGACAGTAACCCCACAAGGTCATATACTCCTGCACCAGGGAAGTGGAGGCTCAGCAAAGCCGAGCGACTTGCCCAGAGTCACACAGCGGGGAAGCCGGGACGGGCTGGAGCCTGCCCCTAAACCTGACTTTGGAAAAGTGCATGGAAAATGCCAGGCACAGGCCCACCTGGAGGCGGGGCGATGGCTCCAGGGTTGCCAGGTGAAGGGTTCTAGCTCCTCGGCAGGCCTCCCCTCACTCGCTGAAGGGGCTCTCTGGCCCCCACCCAACCCCCAGCAGGAGGGGCTCTGCCCTTCTCTCCCAGCAGGAAGCTCTGAGCAGCTGCCCTCCCCAGGCAGCCAGGCCTGCCCAGCCCAGGCCTCTTCGGAGCGCAGCTGACCCCAGTGCCCCTCCCCACAGGAAGCAGGGCCCCAGCTTCAGGGTGGGAGTCCCAGGTGTGGGCAGGGATGTTCACACCCCAGCTCCAGTCCTGCCTTCCCAGGGAGGCAGAGCCAAGGCTGCCTGAAGCCAGGTGGCCCAGCCTTCCAGAAGCACTGCAGGCAGCTGCCAGGTGGATGACTGGTGCCAGCTCTCCCCGCAAGGCAGGGGGGCCTGCCCCCCTTTCCAAGACCCACAGGGGCAGTGATCTCCTTAAGCAGAGGCGCCATCCTCGCCCCTCGTGGGTCTTTCTCAGGAGCCCTCCACTTAACCCTGATCGGGGCCGCTGGCCTCGAAGGAAGCGCCATAAATGTGTGGATTCTCGGGGGCCTGGGGCCGAAGCCCTGGCAGCCAGCCACCGTGGACCAGCCGTGCTCATCTGCGGACACCCGGACCCCGCCCCAGCTCTGGGTCAGACAGGGCCTGACGCTCCTCTCACAGCTGTGACCTTGGGCAACGGACTTGACCTCCCTACACTTCTTGTTTCCACTCGTGAGATTGGAAGGTCGTGGAGGGGTCGAGCTAGATGAGGGGGGCCCTCCACAGACAGCGGCTATGTTGGCGACAACGCAGGCAGAAAAGAATCCAAAGTAAATGAAAGAAGCCCCTCCCCCAGCCGGTACCTGCTCCCGGCCACTGGGAGGTGGTTCAAGGTCAGGTCTCAGCTACCTGCTGAACTTTGCCCTCAGCCCCGACTCAGGCTAGACAGCTCTGGGGAGACTCAGTAGCTATTTCGGCCAAGTGGTGCCAAGTCCTCAGCCAGACCCCATGGGCTTTGCCTTACGACTTGGCGGGGGTGGATGGGGGTGGTTGGGGGAACTCACTCGGGAAGGCCCTGCCAGGAGGGCAGGCACACAGAGCCATCGGTCTGCTCAGGGGACAGGAGGCCCCAGCATCAGATGAGCCGGAACACTGGATGGTGAGGAGCTGGGGGCGCTAGCCTCTGCGGGTGCCCAGAGGTGCTAACGGGGGCTCAGGAGTGGTGTGGAGGCCAGAGGCCTGTAAGGAGGTGGGGCTGCGAGCAGTGTCCAGATCTTGGGAGCTCTGCTTCCGGGCCTGCAGGAGTCCGCCCAGGGGGAGGGCTGCCCCCACCCCAGGCCCTGGCTGCAGCAATGCCCATCCTCAACGTTCTGAGCAGGTGGGGGCTCCACCGACCCAGCGCCTCACTCTCCTGCCCCCGACCCTGTAGCCTAGCTGTGGCCCCTGTCCTGGTTGCCTGGAACGTGTGAGAGAGGAAACTCTCTGCGTTAAGGTACTGTTATCTGCTTTCCTGATCCGACATCCAAAGCCAGTTCTAACATGCAGGGCTATCCTGGGCCTCGCTCTCTTCTCTGCCCAGCGGGTGTGATAAGGGCACTTGCCCCCAGGACGAGGACCCAGCTCTGCCTGGCACGCAGGCCCCCGCCAGTCTGGGAGGGGGTCCCTGGCCCCGGCCCCAGCGTGCTCGCAACAGTGCCTGCCTCTGGCCCTCCGCTTCCAGCGCTGCCCAGCACACTCAAAACTCACAACCCAGTGACAAAAGCCTCCTTGGCTGCCCCATCACAGAGACGGGCTGCTGGTTACAGGGAAGATGGGAAAGCGAGGGGGTGGGTGGAGCTGAGCTGTCCCTCCTGGAACTTAGGACTTCCCCGAGCCTGGTGTGCAGCCACAATGCTGCCCCCAGCCCCGATGCTGGGTGAGACAGAGGAAAAGACCCACCTTGAAGTCATCCTTGAGCTCTGCAGCTCAGGTCCGCCACATCCTAGCTCTGGGACCTACCAGTTGCCTCCCCGCTGCTCCAATCCCCGGAGACATGAGTTTCAAGCTGCTTCTCTGCGGACTCATCCATCAAATGGGACTAGGAACAACCCCTCTCCCTAAGGATGAAGCATCCGCCAGTGCATGGGGGTGCAAGACAGAACTGATGGGCAGAGTCCTTTCTGGAAGTCAGGGTGAGACTGGAGAGGGGGGCAGCCAGGCACCCACAGTCCAGCCCAGGACGGGCCTGAAATGAGGGAGCCTGTCCACACGGTCCCCAACCTCACCTGTCCTCGTGCGCCTGTCCCTGGAGGGGCACAGCGCCTAGAGGGACACAGCGCCTCCACGACCTCTGCATTTCTCAGCCCTCCACAGCCGCGTCCCTTGGGGAACTCGTGTTCACAGGGACCCTCCTCTCTGCCATCACTGGGGAGTCGTGGGTATCATCACTATGACCCACCCTGTGGGACCTGGGGCTGCAGGGGAAGGGGGCTGTGGGTTCCTAGACCCCCAGGCCTGCCTCTCTCTGGGGAGGACTCAGCACCTCTCTTATGTCCTGGGTTGGCCTGTGCAGAGCCTGAGTCAGGGGCTGCCCCAAGGAAGGGAGCTCCCTCCTGAGCTAAGGAGGACGTCCCAGCAGGCCCGAATCTCATGCGAGGCTGGGGGCCAAGCTGGGCTCTGGGCTCGGGGAACAAGCCCGAGGCAGCAGAGGCCACGGGGCCGGCTAGGCCTGGGGTGCCAAGTGCTGGTCAGGTCGGCCTGCCAGTCCACCACGATCAGAAAGGGTGGCTGTGACTTCCAGTCTGACCCCGGGGAAGCAGCTTTCAAGCCCAGGCCTGGAAGAGCGAGTTGGACCTTTTAAAGACAACACAGAGCCAGGGAGAGAGAAGGTGACCGCTAGGAACGCCTGCTGCAAGCCTGCTCCAGGACCCGCTTCCCACCTGCACGCAGCGCAAGCCAGGCTCAGGGTCCCCTCCTGCCTCAGAAACAGACCCGCCACCCTCGGGCCTGGCCTCGGGAGGGCAGCTGCCCCTCCGAGGAGCCCACCAGCCCTTGCTGCCGGAAACCACCCCCTGCCCCACTCTGGCTGGCTCTCACCCAGCAGGTGCGGAACGGACACAGGCTGTGAGCCCACTGTCTGCAGGGGGTCCCAGGGCCTCAAATTCAGGCCAGCATCCCTGCCGGCAGGGCCCAGCCCTGAGGAACCCCCTATTTCTGGATACAAGCCTTCCCCATCCCAGAGAGCTGACTGCTTGGGAAGACAGCTGGAAAGGCAACAAGTGGGCCACCCCTGTGATCTCTGCTCCCTGGGTTGCTGCCCTGGGCCACGTGGGGTCGGGGGAGGGCAGGGTGGGCACTGGAGACCCATGGCCCACCCATCAGGCTTCCCCACTCTTAGTCCTCATGCCCACTCCTGGGGCGGCAGGAGCCACAAATTCCTGAAAACAGCCGTGAAGAACTGTACAGAGCAGGCCAGTCTGGCAGCGTCAGCCTGCTCGGATGGACAAGGCCAGGAAGGGCAGAAAGCCAGGACCCCTCACCCCTTGCCCTGTGAGCGCTGGGGTGGTGGGGGCCTCAGGGACCACAGTATTCCCACCCCAGGCCACGGCCAAAAGACCATCATTGCCAAAGCCACAGGGTGGCATGTTAGCAACGGCCTCTCCCCATCGGAATCCGGGGGAAAGGGCCAAGGAGCCCCTCTCGGGCCACTGTGGCCTCCCCAGCCCCTACCCTTGCCCGGGAGAGATCTCCAACTCTTCCTGTCAGCCCAGCCTGACCCCCACCCCAGCAAGCTCCCCAACTCTGGGGATGGGAGGAGGGGGACATCCCAGCCACCACTGCATTTTCCCCTGGCTTAAAGCTGGACCCCAAGGGCCAGCAGTCCCCCCCAACCTCCCCCGGCTGGAGCCACCACACCTTCCTAAGCGGAAGGAAGGGGCTGAGCACAGGTGCGCTCATCGCCCGACAGGTGGGCGGGCGGGATGGCGGGGAGGAGGCTGAGACACCCGGGCGCGACGGTGCACGGCGGCGAGCCCCCACCCCCGCCACGGGGAAGCGGAACCGAGCCTCTGCCAGCCCGGCCCCGCCGCATTCCTCTCGGAGGCGCCGGCACCCTGCGCGACGCCGAGGGCCAGACCTCTGTAAAGCCCTCCGTGCCGGCCCCTGGCCGGGGCCCCGGGGCAAGGGCGCGGGGACCCGGAGACGCGGGCTCCGCAGGCCGCAGCCCACCCACCCCCACCCCCCAGCGCGCTCCCCGACCCGCTCTCCCCTCGGGCGTAGGCGAGCTCCCCCTACTCCTGGAGCCCTGGAGAGGCGGCGCGGCAGGAAGAAGGGAAAGGACAGGCGAAAGTTAGGGAAGCGGAAGCGGCCGCCCTCCCCGCGCCCGCCCGGCCCCCTTGCCTCATGTTCTCCACCGTCCGGCCCCCGTGGCGCAGCAGGCAGACGACCGCGGCCACCGCCGAGGCCGTGAAGCAGAAGGCGCAGTACAGGCCGATCTTAGCGTAGAAGCGGGCCGAGCGGCTCAGCTGCGCCAGCAGCAGCAGCAGCAGCAGCGCCGCGATCAGCCACGGCCACAGCTCCATAGCCGCGCCCGGAGCCCCGACGGCGCGGGCCGCGGGCTGCCTGCCTGGGCTCCAGCCGCGCGGGCTGGCGGCGGCGGCGGGCCCTCCTCCTCGCCCCGCCCGGCCCGCGCCCCTTATTGCGAGGGCGGAGGGGCGGGGCGCCCGGGCCGGCGAGCGCGGCGCGCGAGGGAGCGGCGAGGTGCGCCCCGCCCGCCCGCGTCTTCCACACCCGCCGCGCGGTCGCCGCCCCTCCCCGCCCCTCCGTCCCGCGACGGTGCCTCTGCCCAGGCGCCAGGCCACCCTCCGCCGCTGGCGCTGCGCCCGCCCCCAGCCCCCGCACCTTCGCAGCGTGTGACCTGGGTCGTGGCACCCCGCAGACCCCCCACACCCGGGCCGGACCCCATCCCCTTCCGCAACCGCCGGCACCGCCCCTGAGCCCAGACCGCGACGGCGCGTGCCAGCCCGGTCACCGCACAAAGGGGCCCTTGAGCGGCGCCCGGTGACCGAACCGATAGCCTGCCTCTTCGGGTCCCCTCTGGCGACTGCGGGGAGACCCAGGCTTGGGGGGAGCGGTGGTCTGAAGACGGGCTGGGTAGGCAGGAGGCCAGTGTCTGGGCGGGGCCTGGGTGCCGAACGGTAGGCGCCAGGCCAGCAGGTTGTCTCCTGCCCCAGGTGTCAGGCTTGCCCAGGGATCGGGCGACTGACTTCAACTCAAGCCGGTGGGCCAGCCTGGCAGGGCAGTGGTGCGGCCAGCCTCTGGCTTGCAGGGAGGAACTCCAGGTCACCCCTAGGGGACGACCGTCGACAGATCTCAGAGCAGACCTGGGTTGTAACACCAAGTTTCCCTCGTACATGAGTGCCCTCCTCTTGCGGCCCCTCCACTGCGGCCCCTCCACTGCGGCCCTAGGCCTGGGTTTGCTACCATTGACCAGTGGCCTCACACGTGGTGCTTGGAGGCCTTCAAAAGGTTGTTGTCAGCCTCTGCGCTGTTTCAGATGCTGGGGCGTCTGTTGCTGAAATGCTTCACTAAAGCCCCCAAACCGCTGTTTTGGGTGACAAGTACAAAATCGCCCATCACGGGATGACTGGGCGGCATCAGGCCCAGAGGGACGAGGGCTTCCCCGAGGAGAGTGGAGGAGCCTGGGCACAGGCGTTCTCGCTCTTCACGAGGGGCACGTCCCTTCCCCTGGGCTACACCCGTGCATGCTTCACAGCAAAGCCTGTGGCCCAAACCCCTCGGCACAGGGAAGCCGCGCAGGCTGAAGTCCATGGGGCTGCAAGAGTCGGATACAGCTGAGTAACCGGGCGGCGACCAAGCAAATGCAAACGCCTCTGCCCGCCTGCATCAAGTCCATGAGCGTCTCCCCGACCTTGGAGGAGGCCTGAGAGAGCTTCCCCGCCCAGGGAGGAGGGGCGGGCACTGGCACCACTGGGCCCGGGCTGCCGTGGGGCTGACGGACTGCCGCGAGACTCGGAAGAGAAGGTTTCGGGGAGTCAGGTGGGCCCAGGACCACCAGCGGTGTCACGGGGTCCCCAGTTTCTCAGCTGGAGGCCCCAGGGGGCTCTTGTTGAGGTATGAATCCTGTCCTCAGAACCCCCGCCGCAGACAGCGCTGCTTTGCCCGAGGTCCTGTGGCCGCCAGCGCCAGCAGTGCCAAGGCGGTGCCGCCCACCCCTCAGATGCCTTCCCCGCCTCGCTCTTCCCAGCGTTTCCCATGACTCAGCCACGTGTTTATGGGTTCCTGTTCACCACCCTTCTCCCCCACCTCCCCGGGTGCTCCATTGACACCTGGGAGGACGGGGCCTGGCCACGAGCAGCCTCCAAGACCAGCGCTCCCCCACTTGACAGAGGTGATGGGGAGAGGCCGGCCCAGGCCCCGTACCCCCGACCCGCTGCCCTGTCCTGCTCCTAGGCGTGGTGGTTCCGGACACCACTGTTCTGTCTTCAGACAGACGGAGGGGCTGTGGCTCAATTTTTCCCTTCTTCCCCAGTTCCTTCCTTCCCTGGGGAAACGTAGAAAGAAAGTGGCCACTTTTGCCTCTGATCCGGAACGGGGGGAAAGGGGAGGCCTCAGACTCTACTTGATCTGAGATACCTATTCCGTATTCTGTGAGGAACTCTTTTTGATTCTAGAAGGTGAGTCGCCAGAGGATCCTCTAGGTTGGTGGAGACCCTGAGACAAGGGGTTTTCCTCTAAAATTAGCGTGCCCCCTCAGGGAGCACTAGCTTGAGGGGCAGGGATTGTGCCAGCATCCTGTGTGACCCTCTCGGGGTGCCCCCTGTCCCCGCAAGCACCCAGGGAAGGTGCCCGGTTCGTATTAAGTCACCCGCCCTGCCACCCCTGCCCGGGTGACAGCTGAGGCCTCCTGGGCGTCTGCTGGGGCCCAGCCGAGCAGCACATAACACCAGGTGACCATCTGGCCTGAACTGGCCCTGCGCGGGGGTTGGCGGGGCCTGGGGGTGGTGCTGGGCCTGACGAACCACCTGCTCGTCCAGTCCTGGCCTCGGGGGTGGGGCCCTGAGGTCCCTGGGTTGGCCTTGGCTTGGGTGGGGCCTCCGGAGGGAAGGGCTGGGCCTCTGCATTTCTGAAGGCCGATGTCACCCCTCCCGGCCGAGCGACATCTTTGAGCTCCGGACAGATGGTTAAGCTCCAAGCCCCCCGAGCCTCAGTTTCCTCCTCGGGGCCCTTCTCCAGGCCTCTCCCAACTCTGCCTCTGGCACCAGGAGGTGGATTCCTCTCCCTTCAAACCTGCCCAGGAAAAAAAAGCCAGGATGCGGGAGCCAGGAGGGGACAACGCCTCAGAGTCACACGAGATCAGGGACAGCGTGGACCGGGGGCAGTGCACCCAGTCGGGGGCACCGTGAGGAGCCCCCACTTCCGCTGTCTGGGGAGCGTCTCCGGGGGGCTGGCCCTCCTAGGGAGAAGCTCTTTGGGAGGAAGGCAGGAGGGGAGGGCACAGCCCGGCCTGCGGAAGGAGGTGCCTGCTGGAGGGGAGGGTGCTCGGGCGAGCCTGCCAGGGCCTGTGTGTGTGGGGCCCTCTCGGTGGGTGTGCCACCCACCCCCCCACTGGTAAATAAAGCAGCCTGTGAATCTTTCATGGGCTCGCGCTTAAAAATAGATGAGACGAGGCCTCTGGGCCCGATTCCCGGGTCTCTGCCGTGCTGGGTGGTGCTGGGCCCACAGGCTCCCCAGGGAGGGGGTGAGGACAGTACCACAGGCTGGGGCTCCACCGGGGTGCTGGCCAGGGCCCAGGGGGCCAAGCACGTATGGCCCGTGCCCAGGGGCTCGCAGGGAGCCTCCACCCGGCTGCGGTGTCCGAGCTCCTGCGTCACGAGCCTGAGGGGTGGGGAGCTGGGAGGGTGAGCAGCAGCCTCCTCCCAGAGGGACTCTGGGCTGGGGAACAGGGTCCAAGGAGCTGTCCGGGGGCAGTGACCAGGGAGTCCAGGAGATGCCGCTGAGCAGAGGAGGAGAAGTCCCCCGGGGGGAGGCCCTTTCTGCAGTGGCCTCTCCCATCGCTGGAGAGCTGAGAGCCGCTAACCCCTCCCTGCCCCTGGCCAGCTCTCCACGAAGGTGGCAGCCCCCACGCTCAACCTCTCTCGGCCACGACACTCACGTCCGAGTTCCAGGCTCAGGTGGGAGTGGGGACCTTGGCACGAGAGGGACTGAAGGCAGAAAGCCTTAAGGAGGGGCTGCCCCAGGGGTCGAGGCAGCCTCCCTGCCCCTGACATCAGCTGGCACCCAGGTCTCTGCTGGGTACATGCCGGAGATGCCCCACCCCATCCTCCACAAGACAGATGGGGGCCCAGAAGGGCAGGAGGGCACCTGGGGGCCCCTGGCCAGCTAGATGGAGCAGGAGATGGGTCCTGGAGCCCGGGGTCAGCCCCCAGGGATAACTGCAGACCAGCCACACCTCTGGGCCTTGCTGTGCTCAGCTGGGTGTGGGGCCCAGAGCAGGTCTGGGGCATTGAACATGAAGGGATGGCGTGAGGTGCCAGGCTCGTCCTTGGGTAGCCGCCCTCAGCCACCTCACCCCTGACCCAGCTGGCGCCCAGACTCTGTCAGCTGCCCTAGTGCTGCCCAGGCCAGCTCAGGGGACTGGACAGGGCTGGAGGCCCAGTGGGCTTCCCACTGCCTGACGCTGCTCCGTCCCAGCCTCGGCCACTGACCAGGGCGCTGCCTCTCGGCTGTGGGGCCTCAGTGGTGCCTGGCGCCTCTTGTCCCACCTTGCCGTAGAGGAAGGAGGCAGTCACAAGCCCCTAGAGAAGCCCTCCCCGCCACGGGGTGAGGGGCGTCCCCTCCACTGTGAAGGCTGGGGCTGGGGAGAGAGGGAGGGACTGGGCCTCCTCCACCCTCCCCTGCGTGTGTTGGACTGAAATCCTAAATTGGCCTGCTCCCCTGACTCCTAGCCACCCTGCCCTGCCCTGAGCCAGGCCAACAGTCCCTTCTGCCTCACTTCCTCTCCAACCCAGAGCCGCACTGCATGACCCAGGGCCTGCGGGGGAGCCCCCGCCCTCCCCCAGCCAGGCCAGGCCCAGCCCGGGCCGTGGGTGCTGTGCTGACCATGTCCCGGCGTCCTGCCAGGCCCTGGGGCCCCAAGGGCAGGGCGGAGGCTGGCGCTTCCTGCTGCCACCCCCCACCTCCTCTCATCCAACCCCTGAGATCTCTCCCGGCAGCTCCCTGCTCTGTGGCTGAGGCCTGCACAATTCACTGGTGAATGAATGAATGAAGGACTCCTCCCTTGTAAGTCCAGAGAGGAACACGCCTGCTACCTGGTGCCCGCCAGCTCACGGACTGCCGGGGGACAACAAGGGCCTGACCTGCTGAGCCTGGGCCACCGCCCGCAGAAAGGGGCTGACGACTAGGTTATCAGAGAAGAGTCACTGGCGGAAACCACTGGCTTGCTTCTGCACCAGGGATGGCCTCCAGAGAACCGGGCTCAAGAGGGTGCTCTCACTGAAAGGAGCTGCACACGGGCCCCAGGTAGCAATCCCATTCTGTCTGTCCAGCCTGCTTTGCATTCCCCTGTGGAGACCCTGTCCCAGGGAGCGGGGTTTCTGAGCTCCTGCCTTCTCCCCGCTGCGAACTCACAGGCAAGCAGTTGAGCCAGCCATGGAGGGTTGGCCACATAGCATTGGGGCAGAGCAGACCAGGGGGCATGTGCGTCTCTCCCCTCATTCGTTGACATTCTGTCGCTCACTTGGGTCCGACTCTTTGCCACCCCACAGACTGCAGTACACCAGGCCTCCCTGTCCTTCACTATCTCCCGGAGTTTGCTCAAATTCATGTCCATCGAGTCAGTGATGCCATCCAACCATCTCATCCTCTGTTGCCCTCTTCTCCTCCTGCCCTCAACCTGTCTCAGCATCAGGGTCTTTTCCAGTGAGTCAGTTCTTCGCATCAGGTGGCCAAAGTATTGGAGCTTCCGTTTCAGCATCAGTCCTTCCAGTGAATATTCAGGGTTGCTTTCCTTTAGGATTGACCGAGTTGACCTCCTTGCTGTCCAAAGGACTCTCAAGACTCTTCTCCAGCACCACAGTTCAAAAGCATCAGTTCTTCAGCCCTCGGCCTTCTTCATGGTCCAGCTCTCGCATCTGTCCGTGCGTGACAGCGAAACTCAAGGTGAATCCGTGACCTAAACGTAACCAGGGGCGCCCCTGTGCTGCCACAGGGGCCGTGGTGGAAGCGGAAGCCCGGCAGGTGGGGATGAGGCAGAGGCCCTGGCTGAAGAGGGAAGCAGAGACACAGCCCAGGACCACCTGGCCCAGTTACGCAGGCTGTGCACTGCACAAGTCTAGAGCATCCCAACAACTCGAGCTATGGCCGTCGACCCTTCCAGGGTGAGCAGATCCAGTTCTCTGGCCTCTGACCCCCGCCGCCCCCTTCACCATTCACTATGTATTCAGCCACTCAGTCGTGTCTGATTCTTTGAGACCCCATGGACTGTAGCCCGCCAGGCTCCTCTTGTCCATGGGATTTCTAAGGCAAAAATATTGGAGTGGGTTGCCATTTCCTTCTCCAGGGGATCTTCCTGACCCAGGGACCGAGCCTGCGTCTCTTGCAGATTCTTTACCACTAGTGCCACCTGGGATTTCACCATTCAGAGACCTCAGAGTTCTTGGGTCCTGCTACCTCTGGGTGGGAGGTTAGAGGCAAGTTTCTGGAGCTCACTCTAACACACCCAGGGGCCCCACCCTGCCTGGATGCCAGCCAGCACCAGTGCCAACATCCCCGAGTCACTGTGCAGTGTGGGTGTGGTTTCCCGGTGACCCAGCCAAACATCCGTCCCTGAGCTGATGAAGCTGGAGCCGGGGCTGCAGCCCCGCCTTCCCCACCCTTGCCTGTGCTGCCCTGGGACCAGGCAAGTAAAATGATACAGGGCCCTGGGGAGCTCTGAAGCAGGTCAACAGGAGTAAGCACTTTTCCAGGACAAGTATGTCCCAGGAGAAGACTCTTGAGGGTCCCTTGGACTTCAAGGAGATCAAACCAGTCCATCCTAAAGGAAATCAATCCTGAATATTCATTAGAAGGGCTGAAGCTGAAGCTCCAATCCTTTGGCCACCTGATGCAAAGAGTCAGCTCGTTTGAAAAGACTCTGATCCTGGGAAAGATTGAGGGCAGGAGGAGAAGGTGGCAACAGAGGATGAGATGGTTGGATGGCATCACCGACGCAACGGACATGAGTTTGAACAAGCTCCAGACTTGGTGATGGACAGGGAGGCCTGGCGTGCTGTGGTCCGTGGGGTCCCAAAGAGTGGGACACGATGGAGCGACTGAACAACGCCCCAGGTAATATTTAGAACAAACGTGTACTAAAAAATGTCATTCGTTGTTTATCTGGGATGGGAATCTCACCGGGCGTCCTGTATGTTATCCTCAGAGCGGGGGATAAAATACATCCAGTACCCTAGCCCCACCCTGGGTTCTCAGCCACACTTGCCAACCGGCTCTGCCAGCGGCTGGGCAGCACTGCCCCCTAGTGGACGCAGCTCTGGCCGCAGGGTGGTGGACGACGGAGGGGCTCAGAGTGACCCCGCCTCTCTGCTCCCCAGGGGGGCACATCCAACCCCCTGCCCCCCGAGAGTTGACCCTCTCCGGGTTGTCTGCCCCAGTGAAGGGTACAGTGGTTGGCCTGGGACAGCCAGCAGGCTGGGGGTCTTGGTGCTCATCCTATGGCCGAAATGGTGTTGGGGGGTTGTACAGGGTTTGGGGGCTTCCCTTCCTCCCACCCCCTGCCCACTCTGAGTTCTGTCCCCTTCCTCTGAACTCCCCACCCACCCACCTCTCCACCCACAGGTTGGGAGCAGCAGCCCCAGGACACTCACCCCAACATCGGAGGCTGGGGCAACAGAGCGCCTGCCCGCCGCCAAAGCTGTGGGCTCCACGCTCTCCCTCTCCCTTCCTCCCCCTCTGTTCTCCTTCTCTGCTTCCTCCTGTCTCTGCCTCCCTCCCTTCCTCTATAAAAACAATGAAAGTTCTATTCTGAGCGTATTAGTATAAAAAAAGTAAAAGGGAACCCTAAAAGTTCATTATTTTCCCTTCCAATTTCTTTCTAATTTGGAGAGGGAAAAACATTGAAAACACTCCCATGGGCCCCTAGAAGCCTGTGGACCCAGGTCCTGGGCTCTGGGCCTGGCAGACGGTGAGCCCTGCTTGGGACCCGAGGCGGGGGGCGGGGGTATCCTGTGGGGTCTTAGCAGCCACGAGCGGTGTGTGTGACCCCAGAGGTCCGGCGGGCCATCCCAGCAGACAGGGGTGCGACCCCCCGCGTCTGGTCACTGGGTTCTGTAAGACCAGCTGTGCCTCCAGCTGGACGTCCCTGGCACCAGGAGAGGGCAGGGCTGCAGCCCTGGGGCCGAGGACTCCCGGGCAGGTCTGGTCACCTCGGCCTGGCCCTGAGCCCCCAGGGAGGGGGCGCCCCCCCCCACCTGCCTCAGCCCCGGAAATCCCTCTAAGACCAGCGTCCTGGGGAGGCCGCCCCCTGATCTGTTGGGCTGACGGCACTGCTGTCTGGCGTCCCCGCCGAGGATGGCCGCGGCCACTGTGGAGGGCCGGCTGGCTCGCTCCCGGCGCTGCTGGTCTCTCAGCACGCAGGCCGCCCGGGGTCAGCAGGGCGCTGTCGCCCCGGGCGGGAGGGGTGCATGCAGTGTCTCCTCTGGTCAGGGCCTCCTGAGGGCCCGCATGGAGTCTCGCCCGCACTTTGCGCTGCCCGGCCAGTGCAGGCTGACCCTGGGCCCCAGGGGCCCTCAGGAGCCCTCTGCCTCTGCCCTGCAGCCCCCGCTGCGCTGCGGGTGGACCTGTTTTCCCACCACCTCCTTAAGGCCCCAGGCAGGAGCGCAGGCCGGTCGGGCTGGCCAGACGGAGCGTAAGGGGCCTGGCAGGCACCTAGCATCTGGCCAGGGGGACCACAGCCCTGCCAGAACATAGTCTACGCGCCACATCCTCTGGGGAGAACCTGTCCTCAGAAGACAGAGCCCCCCAGGGCGGGTGGGTGGGTTCCGATCGGCCTGTGGCTGCCCCCCCCCCCGCCCCCGCCAGAGCTGCCTCTAGGCGAACCCTCCCCTTCCTGTGCCCTCCGGGTCCAACCCTCGGAGACCGCGAAAGTTGGGGAAGCGCCCCTCCGAGTTTATCCTGGAAGAACAACCGCACAGTGAGGCCCAGACGCCCACACAGGGAGCCTGCCCCAGCCCTCTCTGTCCTTTGGGGACCGGAGCGAGCTGGCGGCCCTCGGCAGGGCTGCTTGCCGCTTCCTGCAGACCCTCCCGGTGCGTGGACAGCCCCTGTACATCTGCACATGCCCCTGCCCAGCTCCCCTTTCCTAGGACCACGTCGCCTGTCCTTCCGTGCCTGGCATGGCGCTGCTGGGAATGTTCAAGCGTCAAGGATCTGAAAGACCCCAGAGCGGAACACGAGCCATTCTCATGTCCTGTGTTGACAGTCCTAACCTCACCTCCTCCAGATCCTCACTGTCGAGCGGGTTGAAGCCCGGAAGCAGGGAGGGTGGAATGAACAAGGATGGGACAGGGAGGACTCGGGAGAGAAGGTGGGGCAAGGCCACCTCCGTCTGGCTCATCCTTCGCTCGGAGGGTCTTAGATGTTCTTTGTAAAAGATACAGGTGGGGCTTCCCTGGTGATCCAGTAGCTAAGACTCTGCCTTCCAATGCAGGGCGTGTGGACCTGGTCAGTCCCCGGTTGGGAAGCTAAGATCTCACACACTGTGTGACGTGGCCAAAAAAAAAGTACAGGTAAATGTCCACCGACTGATAAATGGACATTTCTATTCGTGAATGGAGTAATAATACATGAACCATCCATACAATGGGGTACTAGTCGGCCATGAGAAGGAATGAATTTCTGACCACGTTACCATACACATGAACACCAGAAACTAAGGGAAAGAAGCAAGACAAAAAGGCAGGCCTAGTGTGCCTGCTTGCGAAGCCGACGCAGTCGTGTCTGGCTCTCTGTGGCCCCGTGGACTGGAGCCCGCCAGGCTCCTCTGTCCGTGGGGATTCTCCAGGCAAGAGTACTGGAGTGGGTTGCTGTGCCCTCCCCCGGGGATGTATACTGTGATTTCCCCTCGTATGAAACATCCAGGAGAAGAGGGTTTTGAGAGAAATCAGATTGGTGGGTGACGGGGCCGGGGTGGGGGAAATCAGGAGAGACTCCAGTGGGGCACTTGGGTTTCCTTTCGGGGGGATGGAAACGTTCTGGAATCAGATATAGACGCGTCGATTGCCCAACACTGTGAATGTACTGAACGCCACTCAGCTGTACAATTTAAAGCAGTTAAATTTACAGCATATGAATCTCACCTCAGTAAGAAATGATACAGGTGGGTAAGAATGAGAAAAAGTCGCCTGTAACCTCAACATCCAACCGATGTTATCACTGTAGCATAGGTTTCCAGATTTTAGGATTTTTTTTTTATTATTGCATGTACACCCATCAGTGTATATCTGCATGCCTGTGGGCAGTTCCCACAGCTGGGGCCACACTCTGCCTACGCTTTGTCACTGGTTCTCTCAGGAGATCTGGAGTCCTCAGCTGTGCTCTCGGGGATCCACAAGCCCTAAGTGACGTTTTACTAAATGTTGTGTTTCCGTTTGGATCATAGGTAAATGGACTTGTCTAAACATCTGTGGGCTTCCCAGGTGGTGCTAGTGGTAAAGAACCCGCCTGCCAATTCAGGAGACATAAGAGATGCAAGTTCAGTCCCTGGGTTGGGAAGATCCCCTGGAGGAGGTCATGGCAACCCGCGCCAGTATTCTTGCCTGGAGGATCCCACGGACAGAGGAGCCTGGAGGGCTATCGCATCGTAAAGAGTCAGACACACACACGGAAACATCAATAAAGATAAGCTTCCTTCTGGCATTGGAAATACTTGTTTCCCCCTAAATCTTGGCCATCTTGTGGATGCAGGCTACGGCCTCCCTGTAGGGGTCGGGCAGACCCCCGGGCCCTGGAGAATGTGTCTCTCTTGAGGAGCGTCCAGAGTTCAGGGCCTGGGGCTGTAGCGCTGTCTTAAGTTTTGCACAGGACTGTTGCCTGAACAGACCTTTGTGACCAGTCACCTCTCAGCGGGCATGTGGGATGTTCTGAACTCTCTCTTAACAAGGCTGGGTGAGTGACCAGCTAAGTCTTCACCCCCTTCCTGAATGATTAACTCAGGACAGGTTCCAGCAGGTGACATTTCTGGGTCAAAGTTTTTAACCATCTGCTTTCCATGGTAACTCAGCACGGAGTCCCCACCCACAGCTGGGGAAGAGACCTGCCATCCCCACTCCAGGGGGCCTCTGATGGTGACGGGGCAGCCCTGGGCAGCACTAACTGTGAGAATGTGGGAGCCACAGTCCCAGGGGGGTTAGCCCCTGCCTGTTTCCCTCCCCACCTCCTGGGCAGCAGACTGTCCTCAGCTGACGCTCAACCCTCTCCATTCTTCTTCCAGTCCCCCCGAACACATCTGCTGGATTGCCATTTGTTGCAGGAAGGGGGACCCCTTCCAAGGCCCGAGAGTGAGCTCTTGTCTAACGCTGGGAAAGGAATTGTCCGAGGAGACACACATACTCACAGAGCAAGAGATGTTATTGGGAAGGGGCGCCCAGGCAGAGAGCAGGAGGGTGAGGGGACCCGGGGGACTGCTCTGACATGCGGCTCGAAGGCTCGGGTTTTTCATGATGGGATTAGTTTCCGGGTGGTCTCTGGCCAATCTTTCTGATTCAGAGTCCTTCCTAGTGGTGCACGCATTGTTCAGCCCAGGTGGATTCCAGCAAGAAGGATTCTGGGAGGTGGTGGGACCCGCGGCCTCTCCTTTTGACCTTTCCTGACCTCTTCTGGCCGGTGGTGGCTAGTTAGTTTAGGGTTCCTAACCAGGACCTCCTGTCGTGAAATAACTCACGCAGATAGTTACTTATGCTGCCCGGCCTGGCCCCATCATGGCAGCATGTGGCTTTGAGAGGGTGCTCATCTTCACGACCCAGGCTGGCTGGCTGTCTATACAGCGTGGAGGAACTGTCCCTGTCTTAGGGCTCCTGTGAGCTGGGAAATACACCGCATTGGTTGGGGTCATACTAAGGAAACTTCTGCACTGGATCCAACCTCAGCATCTCCTGCTGTGGTTTAATCCCTTCATAGCCTCCCTGTGAAGACCTGACTTGTCCTCAGGGATGAGTGATGCAGGCTCCCAGGGTGCCCCCGGACCTCATTCCCGGCGCAGGGGGGTGCTGCTGGGTGACTTCCAGGGACCGCTGCCCCGATCTGGCATGCGGGTCGCAGGCTGCCATGCTGTGACCATGCTCAAGCAGCCCCAAGGAGAGGTCGGCCTGGCCGAGAACTGACCTCCAGCCAGCACCACCCCGCCAGCACGTGGGTCCTCCACCCCCGCTTAAGCCTTCAAAGGACCGAGAGCCTGGCTTTGCAGAGATCCTGGACCAGAAACGAGCACATGGCTGAGTGGCTCCGGATTCCTGACCCACCAAAGTGTTCACTGCTCTGAGCTGCTGGGCGTGGGGTGCTTTGTTACGCGGCAGCAGATTACGGACACAAGATGCTTTTGCAACTAGATGCATGGAAAAGAATTATAAAAATGTTTTTTTAAAAAGAATTCATAGAGAGAATATCCTGGGAAGAAGAGCAAGAAGCCGTCCAAAAGGCATTCTGAAAAGAATCCCTCAGGGACGTCCCTGGTGGCCCAGGGGCTAAGCCTCTGAGCTCCCAATGCAGGGGGCCTGGGTTCAAGCCCTGGCTGGGAAATTAGATCCCACGTGCCGCAACCGAAGGTTCTGCATGCCGCATCCAAGAGCCGGTCCAGCCAAACATAAACAAAAATAAATAGATACTTTCAAAAGAGTGTGATATGCAATTAATAAACCACAAAGGAGAAATGGCTAGTGCACATTAAAAAAAGAAAAAAAAGCCTCCCTCAGCATCTGGAAAATAAGATCCCTCCAAACTACAGGGCGGGAGCCAGGAGATGCCTGGGACCATCCCCACCAGCTGCACCCCTCCAAGGCCCCTGCTGCAAGCCACATTCCAGGTACAGAACTTTCTCTTGCTTGAAAGCACCCCCTGTAACAAATTACCACAAAGGGTGACTTTAAAATGACGGACATTTAGTCCGCACGTTCTGCGTCCAGAAGGCCAAAACCCTGGTGTGGAGGGCCACTCCCCACAGGCTCCGGGGCAGGGTCCTCCCCGCTCCCGGCTCCCTTGGCGCGGGCAGGAGGGCCCCTCTCTGCCCCATCTCGTCCCCCACTTCCATCTGTCCTCTCTGCAAGTCTCCCATGAGGACAGTCACTGGACTCGTCCTCCCCTCCACCCCGGGAAAACCCAGGCTGGTCTCCTCTGCTCAAGATCTTAATCACATTGCAAGGACCCTTCTTCTGAATAAGGTCCCATTTACAGGGTCCAGGGGTGAGAATGTGAACATATCTCTTTGGGGGCCACTATTTGGCTCACTGCAGGCAATGCACTAGACACCCAAAGGACCCTCCCCCTGCTCCTCCCCCCACCAAAAAAATTGGGTCCTGGGACTCAGGAAGCAGAAGTCTCCAGGACCTCCAAGACGCCTGCTGCTGTGCCCTGAACCCTGTGCCTCCAGCTCTGCGGGGTCCCTGCCTACACAGGCGCAGTTCCTCCCAGCAGCCTAGAGTGAGGTCCACAGGATTCCCATAGATTTAGTTCAGTTCAGTTCAGTCGCGCAGTCGTATCAGACTCTTTATGACCACATGGACTGCAGCACGCCAGGCCTCCCTGTCCATCACCAACTCCCGCAGTTTACTCAAACTCATGTTCATTGAGTCGGTGATGCCATCCAACCTTCTCATCCTCTGACGTCCCCTTCTCCTCCTGCCTTCAATCTTTCCCAGCATCAGGGTCTTTTCGAATGAGTCAGTTCTTTGCATCAGGTGGCCAAAGTATTGGAGTTTCAGCTTCAGCATCAGTCCTTCCGATGGAGTTTCAGCTTCAGCATCAGTCCTTCCAATGAATATTCAGGACTGATTTCCTTTAGAATAGATTGGTTGGATCTCCTTGCAGTCCAAGGGACTCTCAGAGTCTTCTCCAACACTGCAATTCAAAAGCATCAGTTCTTCAGTACTCAGCTTTCTTTTTAGTCCAACTCTCACATTCATACATGACCACTGGAAAAACCATAGCTTTGACTAGATGGACCTCTGTTGGCAAAGTAATGTCTCTACTTTTTAATACGCTATCTAGGTTGGTCATAACTTTTCTTCCAAGGAACAAGTGTGTTTTAATATCATGGCTGCAGTCACCATCTGCAGTGATTTTGGAGCCCCAAAAATAAAGTCAGCCACTGTTTCCACTGTTTCCCCATCTATTTCCCATGAAGTGATGGGACTGGATGCCATGATCTTCGTTTTCTGAATGTTGAGCTTTAAGCCAGCTTCTTCCCTCTCCTCTCTCACTTTCATCAAGAGGCTCTTTAGTTCCTCTTCACTTTCTGCCATAAGGGTGGTGTCATCTGCGTATCTGAGGTTACTGATATTTCTCCCGGCAATCTTGATTTCAGCTTGTGCTTCATCCGGCCCAGCGTTAAGGTCAAGCAAACATGAAATCAAGATCAGATGACAAGCATGTGGCGGAGATGCAGTGAGTGAGAGAAGAGAGCGACACACATCGAATCGAGGCCCCCAGGACCGACCCCAAGAGGCCTGACTCGTCAGGACAGCGAAGCGTAAGTGCAGAGAGAGGGCGAGGGGCTCACAGCCCCACTGCAGCTTCATCTGAATGGGGCAACACTCATCGTGCAAAAGCAGGCTCCACGTCCTCTGCCTGGAGTCTGTCCTCTCCCTCCCCCTGTCTCTTCCCCATCCATTGGGTCAGACATCACCTTCCCCAGGTGAAAGCATCCACACCTCTCAGAATATCCGCCTGGAGACAAATGCTGACTTCAGTCCTCAGGACCTGGGGCGGTGGGATGATCTATGTCTAGAAGGACCCAAGCCTGCATTTCTCTGTTTTCCCCATGACAAACTTGTGCCCAAGACTGAGGGGTTCCAGAAAAACACGGAGGTTAGTGGAATATGCAGCGGCTACCCTGAGAAACTACGTTTCCCGACATTCTTTGCAGTAAGAAAGGTTATGTGACTAAACTTTTGCCGATGGGATTTGAGCAGAAAGTGAAAGTGAGAGCTGTTCGGTTGCCTCTGACCCTCTGTGACCCCAGGGACTATACAGTCCACGGAATTCTCCAGGCCAGAATACTGGAGTGGGTAGCCTTTCTCTTCTCCAGGGGATCTTCCAGGAATTGAACCAGGGTCTCCTGCATTGCAGGCAGATTCTTTACCAGCTGAGCTACCAGCGAAGCCGAATATGAGCAGGAGAAACATGCTTTTCTAGATCCCATCTTTAAAGGCAAGGCTATGCTCTTCATGGGTTTCCCTGGTGGCTTAGACGGTAAAGGATCCACCTGCAATGCAGGAGACCTGGGTCCAACCCCTGAGTTGGGAAGATCCCCTGGAGAAGGGCATGGCAACCCACTCCAGTATTCTGGCCTGGAGAATCCCAGGGACAGAGGAGCCTGGCGGCTACAGTCCCTGGGGCTGCAAAGAGTCGGACACACTGAGTGATACAGCACGTGCTCTTCATGTCCCTTTTGCTCTTCCTCCTTGCTGGAGTGTGGAGGTGATGCTTGGAGCTGGAGCAGCCGTTCTGGGCTACGATACAGAAACCAGGTCTTGAGCAGGTCCCTGAGAAGGCGGGGTCTCCGTATCAGCCCTCAGAAGCTTGGCTGACTGCTGCACGAAAGAGAAACGCACGCACACCTCTCTGATTGAGCCGTCTCTGTTCCGGGGCCTTGACAAGATGTGTTCTATTGCCACTGCCTCTGGCTGTCTGTAGTGATGCTGCTGTTTGGTCTGCGTGTTGGGCTGGATGGTGTACCCCCCAGGTTCATGCTCACCCAGAACTTCAGAGTGTGGCCTATTTGGAACTAGGGTCTCTGAAGGCTACGTGAGCACTCACGGAGGAGCTGCCTCGGTGGCTCCTGGCTCTGAGCGGTGTTGTGTGTTCAGTTCCATTTGCGGCCTGATACGGGCCTTCTTGGGCTCCCCGGTGGCTCAGCGGTAAAGAATCTGCCTGCAGTGCAGGAGACCCGAGTTCAGTCCCTGGGTCGGGAAGATCCCCTGGAGGAGGGCCTGGTGACCCGCTCCAGTGTTCTTGCCCAGAGAATCCCCAAGAACAGAGGAGCCTGGCGGGCCACATTCCACTTAGTTTTGGTCCCACCGTCTGGATGCTCCTAGGAGCCCATCCTCGTCTTCAATCCAAGTATTACTACCATTTGGTTGAAGACATCGGGTATCTGAGGGTAGACCACATGGTCCAAATTGTGGGGCAGAGTGGATCTCCATAAGTTTTGCAGAAGTGCCCCTGTTGGGAATTCCCTGGTGCTTCAGTGGTTAGGACTCAGCACTTTTACTGCTGAAGGCCTGGGTTCAATCCCTGAGCTGGGCAACTCAAATCCTGCAAGCTGTGTGAGGCAGCCAAAAAATAAATAAATAAAAATGCCCATGTCTCTTTTGCACTCTTGAGGGTCCCTTGGATGGAAAAGAGATCAAACCAGTTAACACTAAAGGAAATCAACCCTGAAGAGTCATTGGAACAACTGAAGCTGAAGCTCCAATACTTTGGCCACCTGATGCGAAGAGCTGACACTGGAAAAGACCCTGATGCTGGGAAAGACTGAAGGCAGGAGGACAAGGGCAGCAGAGGATGAGGTGGCTGGGTAGAATGACCGACTCGATGGGCATAAATTTGAGCGAACTCCGGGAAGACAGCGGAGGACAAAGGAGCCTGGCATGCTGCGGTCCATGGGATCGCAGAGTGGGACACGACTTAGCGACTGAACAGTGAGCAACTTTTGCACCAGACCTGTGTCAACTGGGTCCCTATTAGGAGACAAAAGCCACATGGCAATCTGAACAGGGAGAGTTTTGCTTCAAGAATTACTGACTGCAAAGGCAGACGGAAGTGAACAACAGACAGAAGTAACCTGTAAGGAATTCCCTGGTGGTCCCCTGGTTAGCACTCCATGCTTTTACTGCCAAAGACCCAGATTCGATCCCTGGTTGGGGAACTAAGATCCTGCAAGCCACAAAGCACAGCCAAAAAGGAAAGAGAGCAAAGTACCATGCTGGGCTGAGCTGGAGCCCCCATGCCCAGGCTGAGATCTTGGCGGGAGAGCCCAGCTGTGACTCACGGGCCAGCAGAGGTCATTGGTGCTGGCGGAATAGCAGGAAGTCTGCCCTCTGGAGGTTTTTGGAAACCACTGTCCAGGAACTGGGATGGCTGCCTGCACGGCGGTGTCTCCGCAGAGACAGTCCGCTACAAAAACCATCGCAGGGCTCATCTTTTCAACAGAAGTGCTAGAACAATTGGATATCCATGTGTAGAAACCCCCAAACCCCAAGCCAAAACACTGCCTTGATCCATGTGCTGAGTCTCTTCAGTCGTGCCCAACTCTGTGCGACCTTATGGACTGCAGCCCACCAGGCTCCTCTGTCTGTGGAATCCTCCAAGCAAGAATACTGGAGTGGGTTTCCGTGCTCTCCTCCGGGGATCTTCCTGACCCGGGGATCGAACGCACACCTCTTGCATCTCCTACTTTGGCAAGCAGATTCTTTACCACTAGCGCCACCTGCGAAGCCGTGTACCCAAATGAGCTCCCCTGAATCACTGACCCAAACGCAAAACCTAACACTATAAAACTCCTAGAAGAAAACAGAAGAAAATCTTTGTGACCCTGGGTTGAGTTAGGCAAAGACTTCTTAGATTTGACAGGCACAGACAAATAAAAGGGAAAAATGGACAAACTGGACCTCATCCAAATTAAGAATGTGTAGGTCCCGGGGATGGGGGAGCCTGGCGGGCTGCCGTCTACGGGGTCGCACAGAGTCCGACACGACTGAGGCGACTTAGCAGCAGCAGCAGCAGCAGCAGCAGCAGCAGCAGCAGGACTTCCTTGGTAGCTCAGTGGATGCCAGTATGCCTGTCGATGCAGCGGACACTGGTTTCATCCCTGGTCCGGGAAGATTCCACATGCTGTGGGGCAAGTCAGACTGTGAGCCACGACTTCTGAGCCTGCGCTCGAACCCTCCAGCCACAGCTACTGAAGCCCATCCACCTAGAGCACGCTCTGCAGCAAGAGAAGCTGCTGTGATGAGAATCCTGTGCCCGGCAAGAGTCGCCCCCACCCGCTGCAACTAGAGAAAAAACTCAACAAAGAAACAAACAATAACCAAAAAAAAAAAAAAAAGTTGGGCAAAAAGTTTGCATAGACGCTTTGCCAAAGAATATATACAGGTTGCAACTAAGTATGTAAGAAATGGCCAACATCAATAGCCTCTGGGGAAATGCAAATAACCACAAAGAAACTGCACTTACAGGCTCCCCATAGAAAGGCTAGAATTTTAAAAGGGTCGAAACCAAGTGCCATGGGAAAGTGGAGCGACCAGAACTCCCACATGCAGGGTGCCTACGCCTACCATGGCATCCCCAGCCTGTATCACCTCAGGGAAAGGGAATGTCCTTCACACAGAACCTTGGGTTCTGACTTGACGGCGGCTCTGCTCCTGATATCCCAAGCCAGGACCAACTCTGGGGGCCTTCAAGAGGTGACTGACCGGCTAATCGAGTTGGTGCCTGGTGCCCACGCTGGCAAAGAGGGGTGCTGAGCGTCCAGGCCTCTGCCCAGGGACAGAAGCCAGACCTGGAGGCTGTGGCCGCTTTTTTCAATTTTTGTGTCGTGCAGGGGACGAGCCGCAGCTCCCCGGGACTGGGCCCGGCGCGGGGGAGCCTGGAAGAAAGCGAGGCCCGAACTGCTCTGCAGCCTGCAAGTGGGGGTGCCCACGGGCTGTCTGTGCAAACACCGGCACAGCCGCACGGTGCAACAGTGCGTTTTACTGTCTTTAAAAAGCGGGAGAAAGAGGCCAATGCTGCCGCAGTATCCACCGCCCCTCCAGGCCCTGTGGTCGGCGCGGGACCCCACTAGGGGTCTCCCACGACTGTTCCGGGCCCCGGCGCCTCCAGCGCCCCGCGCGTCCGCCCCTGCCCCGGGGGACCTCCGCAGGCTGCCCGGCTCCATCACCCGCCTCTCCTCCACCGAGGGGCGCGTGACGGCCCCCGCCGTGCAGCCCCCTCCCGTGGCGGCCTTGCGGGCGACGGGGGCTCGCACGCAGGGGCTCCTCTGCGCCGCCGGGGGCGGGCCGGGGGCGCGGGGGGGCGGGGCCTCGGCGCCCTCCCCCGTCCCTCCGGGCGCGGCGGGGGGCGGCGGGGCGGAGGCGGGGCCGCGGGCGCCTCCCCCGCCCCTCCCTCCCTCCCCGCCGCGCGCCCCCGCGCCGCCCGCCTCGCGGCCACGCGCCCCCGCGCGCCTTGGCTGCCCGCCTCCCCCCGCCGCGCGCCCCCGCCGCGCCCCCTCCCCGCGCACCCGCCGGGCCGTCAGCGGCGAGCGCTCTGGCGCGGACGCGGGGCGGGGAGGAGGCGCGGCGGCCGATGCGGGCGGGCCGGCCCGCGGGGCTGAGGCCGAGCGGAGGCGAGCCGGGCCCGCGCACGGCCCGCGCCCACCATGCGGCGGCTGCGGCGCCTGGCGCACCTGGTACTCTTCTGCCCCTTCTCCAAGGGCCTGCAGGTAGGCGCGCCCCCGGCCGGGCCGGCTCCCGCCCCCACCCCTCCCGCCCTGGGGCCCGGGCCGCGGCGGGGTCGCGCGGCATCCAGCCCGGGGACCCTGGGCGGATTCCGGACTCAAGGTCGCTGAGGGCCCGGGTGCGTGGTCCCTGGGGGACCGGGGGCAGGCGGGGCCCGGGGTGGAGGTTGCCGATCGGGTGAGCGGATGCTGCGGGGTTGGCCCCAGTGCCTCTGGGGCTGCAGAAGGCCCCCGCTCCGCCGCGGGCCGGAACTGCTCCCGCAGGCCCCGAAGCCACACCAGGTCCGCCCCGCTTTCCTCTACTTAGGAGACCAGGTTTGTCTTTCTGTGATGGAAAACTTGGGACCCGTAGAAGCACCCTAGGAAGGGCGTACCCTCCCCCTGGGTCATCCCCCAGCCAGCCCGAGAAGAGGAGTGTGCCCTCCCCACAGTGACCTTGGACAGATCCCCGGCCCTCTCGGAACTCTGCTGTCTGCAGGGGAGGCCCAGGCTGCTCTGCGGGCCGCCTACCGTGATCCCTGTCATGGCTGCTTGGGGTGGTCTGAGCCGGGCTGAATGCGAGCCTCAAATTATTCAGGCCAAACCTGCCACCTTCACGACCCCAGGCCCTGGGCAGAAGGAGACAGCCCTGGTCAGACTCGCCCGCACCTCCCTGGAGTCCCCTCTGGGGAGAAGGGTGGGAGCCAGGTAATGCACGCAGGGGTTTGCGCCAGAAGCCCCCCTGCCATCCAGGGGTCTTCGGGGGTAGTGGTCTCCACCCATCTCTGGGTCGGGTGGGAGCTGAGGGTCTGTGGCCTCCCCCACGCTGGGAGGTGGGGGTGCAGCGGCCCCATCCTGAGGGAAAGGGCTTGACCGACCAGGCCAGTGTGGCGGGTCTTGGACTGGGGCTGTCAGGCCTCTGAGCTCAGCCTGGGAACGGCAAAGGAGCCTGGACAGGAGAGGTGATGGGCTCCCAGTGGCTTGGGTTGGTTCCCAGACACCCGCCTCCTTAATGAGAGGAGACACCCTGAGCCTCAGTTTACCACATGTGAAACACACTCCTGTGTTGGTGGTGAGGGGTGGAGGCCACGGTGTACGTGGGCCCCTGGCCCCGAGGCTGCTGGTCATCATGCTGTCTGTGTCCCCCGAGGGCTCCCAAGTGCTCCACTAGGAGCCAGGCAGTCTGGGGGTGCGGGGAGCCGCCGACTAGGGCGCACTGAGTGAGCTCCCCCTGTCCTGGCGGCATGCTCACCCTTGGGCGTCAGGATGCCACAGGGGCAAGGCAGGGCAGGGGGTAGGGGCAGGGACTCCCCTCGGAGGAAGTGCCTGCCTGCGATGATCAGGGCCTGGGGGTCTCTCAGAGCTCGGCGCTGGGGACGGTGTCCATGGAGCGGGGCCGCCACGGGAAGGCCGGAGCTGGAGGGGCTCTGGCGGGAGCGTGGGCCGTGTCCGAGGTGGGCCCTGCGGTCAGGCCGCGAACCTGGGTCTGGCCCAGGTCAGCCCCTGGGGCCAGTGCAGGCGACAGCCCGCCCTTGTCCCGCCTATCCCCCCAGGGCGGTTGGCAGTCCTCTGGCCTCCACCTGTCCCCCCAGGGCGGTTGGCAGTCCTCTGGCCTCCGCCTGCCCCCAGCCGCGCCCCTGGCTCCCCGGCCCCCCACCCGCTGGCCTGCTTTCCTGCTTTTCCCTTTGAACAAAACTGGCAGAAGCAGATGTGGTGGCAGGACCAGTGGGCCTGCGACCCAGCCCTGCGACTCTGGCCAGGGCCACCCCGGGCCTCCGCAGCTCCCAGCCGCACCTGCTGCAGCGCCTCCCTGGGCTGCCGGCCGGGGGATTCCGCCAGAGGAGCAGGAGGGGAAGGCCCTGCCTCTCCTGGAGGAACTGTGAAAACTAGCACAGCTGCCTGACCTGAGCCTGGAGGCCTTGCCTCGTCCTCAGGGGAGAGCCGCCGGCCCCATTTCTGGGCCCCAGCCTCCGATGAGAAGCCCAGGGCTGACCAGGACTGGAGCCACCCCACTGACCCAGGGGTGGCAGGATGTGTGACCAGTGCTGGTAGAGGCCCTGCTCTGGAGCAGGCTGGTCTGAAGCCCCTTGCTCTCCCGGGCCCTCTTCTCTGAGGCTCAGCTGCCCCAGTCAGGGTGTCTGAGCTCTTCCACGGAGCAGTGCCTGGTAGCTCTGGCCCATCAGCTGACTGCTGCTGGGCAGCAGCCATTGAGGCCGTGATTTGCCAGGACGGGGGTGGGGAAGGAAGCTGATGCTCCTGCAATCCTGGCTTGGGGGCTGGATGGGAGACAGTGCCCCCCAGTTCCTGCAGGGCTCTGGGTCCCCCCCACCCTGTGATTCCACTCATCAGCCTGGGAGAGCTGCTCTCCAGAGAAGCAGTTCCTGGCCCACCCCACGCTCCTGGGACAGAGCCTCTGGCAGCGGGGCCAGGGGCTGAGTATCTTGGTTATCTCTTCTCTATTATGGTAAATTTCACATCGTGTGAATTCAGCATCTCAACCGTTTTTTAAGTGCACTGTTCAAGGGCATTAAACACATCCCCGTTGCTGAGCCACCACCACCTTCCATCTCTAGAACTCGTTTCATCTTCCCAAACTCAAGCACTCAAGCTCTGTCCCCTTCAAACACTCACTCGCCATCCTGGGCAGGCCCCCCTTTCTCCCCACCGCTCCCCGTTGTCCCCACCCTTCCTGTGTCTGTGGATCTGAGTCCTCCAGGTTGTTGCCTGGGTGGAGTCACACAGGATCTGTCTTGTGTCTGGCTCATTTCACTGGACATGATGTCCTGCTGGGTCATCCATGCCGTAGCCTGGGTCGGAGTTCTTTGCCTTTTCATGGCTGAACACCGTTTTCGCGTGTGGATGGGCCGTATCTGGCTTGCCCGCTCCCTCCTCAGTGGGTCCGCGGGTTGTGTCTACCCTTTGGCTGGTGTGATGGGGGGTGTGCGAGGCTGGGTCCCTTAAAAGCTCACAGGGTGACTGCGCCTCCAAGCCCTGGGCTCCCTGCTGGCCTTGGTCCAGCCTGAAGTCTTCCCCAGTGGGAGGAACCTTGTGAAGGGTGCCGGCCCAGCGTGAGGGGCCCGGGGTGGGGGGTGTGCCTTTCCAGCCTGACCTTCTACAGAGGTTACGTCATTATGAAATGACGGCAGGACAGGAGGAAAAAATTGTTCCAAATCTCTTTATTCAGCAAAATAGAGTTGTCTACCCTAAATCCTCCTCATTTGGAATTTATTTTTCCCTGCCTGTGAGATTTCAAGGTCTGGGAGACACCAGGCCCCTGCCTTGCACCAGAGTGGGTGAGCGGAGTGGGAGGGAGACACTGACCGGGGCGGGGCTTGGGGGGCTGGGGTCTGGGAGGCCAGGTCCGCTGTACTTCTTCACGCCCCCTCCCCCGCAGGGCCGGCTCCCAGGCCTGAGGGTCAAGTATGTCTTCCTCGTGTGGCTGGGCGTCCTCGCAGGCAGCTGGCTGGCCTACGTGCACTACTCGTCCTACGCGGAGCTCTGCCGCGGCCATGCCTGCAGAGTGGTCATCGTAAGTGTCGCCCGGGGCCGTCTGTGCGCTGCGGCCGCCCCCAGCCAGCGCTCCTACGGTGGGCAGCCTAGAAACGGGGCTTGAGGCCCGCCCGCCCAGTGGATTCTAGGGAGGGTCCGGCTGCGTCCTGTGGGGCTATCCATGCAGGCTGTGGGCAGGGGCCCAGGAGGAAGGGGTGCCCCATGGAGCACAGGGGCGTGGCTGGGGGTGGACAGACAGACGGATGGGTGGACAGGGCCAGCTGTAGACGTGTCTGGGCGGGGGGCCGGGGTCCAGCAGAAGAGGCTGCGGGGCGTGGTCTTCGGGCCTGGGAGTGGAGGCGCGCTAAGTCGTCACTACGGCAGGTAGAGCAGAGCTGCGCACGTGTGTGTGAGGGTGCTCGTGAACCTGTGTGTGCTTGTCCACGGGAGTGCGTGTGTGCCCACGAGCACTGCTCCACTGGCTCACGGATGCTGCCGAAGGATACCCTCTGACTGGTGGAGGGGGAGGTGACGCCAGCCCAAGGGGCCCCGACTCCGCGAACCTCCCCGGGCAGGGGTGAGCCCTCGTCGGGCTAACGGGGCCCGAGGCATCCATGCCTGGGGGCACCCGCCCCAGCAGAGCTCCTGGGGTCCTGAAGTGGGGGCAGTGGGAGACGCCTGGCCTTGAACCTGTCTCCTGGTGGGGGCCTGGATTCTCTGCTCCTCTGCAGGGTGAGGGGCGCTCTTCCTGGGGCGCTGTGTGGCACAGTGGAAGGGCTCAGCAGGCCTGCTCTGCCCAGGGTCCCATGGGGGCCAAACTCGGGACAGTCCAGAGGTGGTGGTGGAGGGGTCCAGAGCCCACGTGACAGGACTTGGGAGGGGCCCATCGATCATAGACCGTTGGCTGGGGGCAGGCCAACGTGGGCACAAGGGTGCAGCACCCAGCCCGGGGGGAAAGGCCTTGTTTCTTCCAGAAATGCTTGCTGGGGCCCTCCAGGGGTCAGACCCGAGCTGGGCGCCAGGCACACGGCTCTGCCCCCAGCCCGGTGGGCTGGGGACGCGCAGGGGCAGGTGTGCGTGTAGAGGGAGCCTGGCCTCTGGGCAGGGGCGGGGAGGGGCACTGTTTGGGACCCCTTGCACCAGGCGAGGTCCCGGGCTGTCCGGGTGGGTGGAGGGGCCTCTCGGGGCAGTGAGACCTGGGAGGACACGTGAGATGAGGCCTGGCCCGTGGCGTGCAGTGAGCAGCTGCTCAGAGCTGGTGGGTGTTTTCTGAGCACTTCCTGTGTGCCCGCAGCAGCGCCCCCAACATGCAGAGGACTGAGGGGCCCTGGGGGAGCAGACAAGGAACGTGCCCCTCCCAACCAGAGGATCTGCAGCTTCCGTCTTCCCAGAGTGCCCTGGCCTTCCCGCCAGCGCCAGAGTGGTCTCCCCGGCTGCTGGGCCGCGGGGACAGCCCCTCCTTTCCTGAGAAGACCTGGCCACCTCATGGGGGTATCAGCTGTCTCCGAGAGATTCCACAGCTTGTCCAAGGTCACCCAGGGTGTGTGTGTTGGGGGGAAGGCAGGACCGGGGTCACGGACCAGGTACCCATGGACCTCAGGGTGCTCAGCCGGGTCCCTACCTCAGCCCGGTTTGTAGACAGGAGACAGGCTGGGAGGGGAGGGGTCTTGCCCCACCTGAGGCTGACGGCCACACTGCCCACCTCAGCTTCGGTGGAAGCCCCTCCTCACCCTGGTGGGCAGCATGGCCGGCAGGCCCTGACCCTGGCCCAGCCTGGCTGCCCGCACTGGCAGACCCCCCCACGAAGGGCCTTGCAGCTCCGGAGCGGACCTCTGCAGTGGAGGGGCTCCCCTTTTCTGTCCTGATGAACGGGTGTCAGGCTTTGAAGCCACAGCACAGAAGCCTCCTCCCCGGTCCCGTAGGTGAGTCCAGGGCCTCAGCGTTCAGGAGGCCCTGCCTGCCCGCCCCCGGCACGCTCCCTTCCTGCAGGCCTGCTCCACCAAGGGCCTGGGCACCATGGCAACAGTGATGCACACCCAGGAATTCACCCCACGCGTGCTCCAGATGCCACAGATCCCCCCGTCCCCCCACCTAGGGACCGCCCTGGGAAGGGCCTCACCTTCCGGCTCAGCTCAGCCCACACCTGCAGGACTCAGGGGGCTGCAAGGCCCTGTCTGAAGGCAGGAAGGGCCCGGTGAGGGCAGCGGCTCCTGCAGAGCTCGACCTGATGAGAGCTGCAAGCCCCTCCCTGTGCGTCTGGCGAACGAGGCGCTGGCGGGCCCGCGGATGGAGCCCTCGCTTCCCCGGGCCACTTCCTGCGTCTCCCTGCTCTCCCCAGTGTGACCAGTACCGCAAGGGCATCATTTCGGGCTCCATCTGCCAGGACCTGTGCAGCCTGGAGCAGGTGGAGTGGAGGACCTGCCTCTCCTCCGCGCCCGGCCAACAGGTAGGCCTGGCGGGGCTCAGCCCCCGGGGCCCTGCCGCCCGCGGTGCGGCTGCAGGGGGCCATGTACACAGCGGGGCCCTGTGCTTCTGGCAGGTGTACAGCGGGCTCTGGCAGGGCAAGGAGGTGACCATCAAGTGTGGACTGGAGGAGAGCCTGAGCTGGAAGGCCGGGGCCGACGTGGCCCCCCGGCGGGAACTGGTGCTGTTTGACAAACCCACTCGGGGCACCTCTATTAAGGAGTTCCGGGAGATGACCCTCAGCTTTCTCAAGGTCAGTTGGCCCTCCTGGGGGCGGGGGGATGTCAAGTTCACGCCCAAGGACGTGTGCACAGGGCAGGAAGCAAGCTGAATGGAGGTGGCCACACAGGCCAGGGGGTGTCTGGCAAGCCCGCCAATTCCAAGCAGACCCCACAGGCACGAGGCTCAGGGAGCACGCACAGGCCTGAGAACCCGCCTGGGGCCAGAGGGCAGGGGGCAGGGGGCAGGGCATCCATGGGGAGGAGGCCAGGGAGGAGGTGGGACCCGGGGGTGGGTGGGGCAGATGAGGGGTGAGCGACCCCCGCAGCGCTCCCACCTTCATGGGGGAAGTCCCCGGGCTCCCCGAGCGCTGGGGGTAGAGCGCAGGTGGGCTTTCCAGGAGTGGTAAGGGGCCTCCCCAGCGCCTTGCTGCCTGCTTCACCCCTGGGGCTGGAGGCCGAGCTCCCCCATCGGGCCGATGCGTGGCATCGGGTGCCAAGCCTGCAGCTGCGCGCCCACGTCCCGCCTCCCCTCTCTCCTGGTCCGAAACCTCAGGCTAATCTGGGAGACCTTCCATCGCTGCCGGCGCTGGTCGGCCAGGTCCTGCTCATGGCCGACTTCAACAAGGACAGCAGGGTGTCACTGGCCGAGGCCAAGTCGGTGTGGGCGCTGCTGAAGCGCAACGAGTTCCTGCTGCTGCTGTCCCTGCAGGGGAAGGGGCACGCTGCGCCACTGCTGGGCCACTGCGGGGACCTCTACGTCACGGAGGGCGTCCCGCGCAGCTCCGGGCCCGCGGCCGCCCTCCCGGCCCTGCTGCGCCCGCTGCTGCCGCCCGCCCTGCACGGGGCCCTGCAGCAGTGGCTGGGGCCCGCCTGGCCCTGGCGCGCCAAGATCGCCATCGGCCTGCTGGAGTTCGTGGAGGAGCTCTTCCACGGCGCCTACGGGACCTTCTACATGTGTGAGACCACGCTGGCCAACGTGGGCTACACCGCCAAGTACGACTTCAGGATGGCCGACCTGCAGCAGGTGGCGCCCGAGGCCGCCGTGCGCCGCTTCCTTCGGGGCCGCCACTGCGAGCGCAGCGCGGACTGCACCTACGGGCGCGACTGCCGGGCGCCCTGCGACACGCTCCTGCGCCAGTGCAAGGGCGACCTGGTGCAGCCCAACCTGGCCAAGGTGTGCGAGCTGCTGAGGGGCTACCTGCTGCCCGGCGCCCCCGCCGGCCTGCGCGCCGAGCTGGGCAGGCAGCTGCGCACCTGCACCACGCTGAGCGGGCTGGCCAGCCAGGTGGAAGCCCACCACTCGCTGGTGCTCAGCCACCTCAAGACCCTGCTCTGGAAAGAGATCTCCAACACCAAGTACACCTGAGGGCCTCGGGCCCCGCCCCAGGCCTCTCTTCGCCTCCCGCACCACGAGGCCCTCTGCCGCCAGAGCGTGGCAGCCACGCGGTTCCTGCCCCTGTACCACCACCTCCCCCCATGCCCCCGCCTGCCCTGGGTTATCCGGGCTCCCGACAGGACAGTGGAGCTGGCAGGAGAGAGGGAAGGACTGAGCCCAAGCACCAAGGGCTGGCCCTGGGACCTGCCCAGGCCAAGGTTTTGTTACTTTGGAGAACTCTGTAAATAAAGCTTTTCTGTGAACTACTGTTCAGTCACCAAGTCGTGTTCAACTCTGCGGCCTTGGGGACTGCATGCAGCGCGCCGGGCTTCCCTGCCCTTCACCGTCCCCCTGAGTTTGCTCTGTCGTCCCCTTCTCCTCCCGCCTTCGATCTTTCCCAGCATCAGGGTCTTTTCTCATGAGTTGGCTCTTCGAATCAAGTGGCTGAAGCTTGATTGGAGCTTCAGCTTCAGTCCTTCCAGTGAATATTCAGGGCTGCTTTCCGTTTAGGATTGACTGGTTTGAAAGCACAGCCTTCTTTGCAGTCCAGCTCACATCCATACAGTCTGCTGGGAAAACCATAGCCTCGATTATGTGGACCTTTGTCAGCAAAGTGATTCCTTTGCTTTTCAATACTCCCAAGTTTGTCGCAGCTTTTCTTCCGAGGAGCGTCTCTTAATTTCATGGCCGTCATCCGTCCCCGGCAATTTTGGAGCTCAAGAAGAGTGTCATTGTTTCCCCATTTGCCATGAAGTGATGGGACAGGATGTGATGACCTCTCTCAAGCCAGCTTTCCCACTTTTCCCCACTGAGTACCCCCACCCCACTCAGCCTGGAGAGTCTACTGCAGGGACTGGGGAAGGGGAGGGGACAGCCACCCCTGGACCCACATCCTGGCAGTAGGCTGCTTGGGGTTGACTGGGACTAAGGGCAAGGGTGACCAGCCCTGACCTGGACCACACGTGGATGGGGATGTAAGCAGGGGCACACGAAATTACAGGGGAACTTCGGGTTCCATCCATTTCAAAAAGCTGTCACTGTCCAGGAAGAGCACCCAGGACCCTGACCCCTCACACTCTCGGCTCCTGGTGGGGCCCCGGCTGATAAGACAGAGAAAGTCAAGGCAGTTTACTCAAGATCCATTTATTCTTTATTCTTGTGCCAACATGGGGACATGCTCCTTCACCAAGACAGGAGATCTTTCCATTCACTGTAACAACCTGTGCAGAAAGCAGGGGTCTCAAGGTTCCAGCTGTGAGACACTCCAGACTAATTTGCAAACCTCACTGACATTCTCCCCTCGGGCGGGGGTATAATCCAGAGACAGCTCAGGCCTGCGGGGTGGGCCTGCAAAGAAGATCCTGCACCTCCCAGCTGGAGGACTTCAGGACCACGCCCTGGGGTGCCTGCAGGGCTGCGGCCACTGCAGGCGGACACCACTGCCTTCGGGCGCCTTCCTGCCCCCGCCCCAGCCCTGACCCTGTTGCCGGCTGTCATCTCTGGTTCTGAGCTCCGAGTGGCCTCTGTTCAAGCTTCTGTATCGCGCAGAGCCGCTGCCCCAACCCTGCTGAGCCACACCAGGGGCAGAAGCACACGCCGCTACTGCTTTTCAACACGCGATGCGATAAGCCCACACGTTCTTCTTCAGAGGAACTCCCAAGGCCATGCCTCTCCCAGGCTCTGTGCTGCCCTCGGGTCTGGCGGTGCATGGCTGCTGGGCTGCTCTCCGGGGTTCCCACCTGCAAACAGGAAACCGAGGGGACCCACTAGGCACGCCTCCCGGCGCTGGAGCGGCCGGACGAGGCCCCTCCCCGGTCAAGCCTCCTTACCTTGGGTGGAGACCTCAGGACAGCAGCAGGGTTCCGGAAGGCAAAGACAAGCCTCCTCGGCCTCATCCCCCGAACATTCCACGCAGTTTCCAGGGGGTTCAGCCAGTGGGGGTCCTCAAGAGGGTGGGGAAGGACATGCCGCCGCCAGGCTCAAAGGTGGACAGACTGGACCTGCTGCGACCTGCAGCCGCTGACTTCCGGCAAGTCCGCGTCACCCCGGCCCCGCTCCAGTGGAGAAGCTACAGAAAACGCAAGCGCAGAATACGAGATGTGGGCAAAAAATCTAGTAGCAGCCACAAGTTCAAGATCATTCTTAGAAAAAAAACAGCACACCCAACTTGATCTCAAAACCAACCAGATACACACTGTGCAGACAGCCCTCACCTGCCCTGCGGGAGGGACCACAGGGCGTGACGGCTGGCTCACCCGAGCTCAGGGGAGCTGGCTTCCACCGTCACGAGACCCTCACCCCTGCCGGCAGGGAGTCACCCGACTCCCCTCCAGGAGTTCATACAACTGCCCATACCCAGATTCTGGCAAACCACTGTCACTGTGAGGGTCCAGAAGGTGTCAGATCCGTCAGCCTCCTGCCCAACTTACCCATCCTGACAGGTGTCCTGAAGAGTCCCACCTGCAGCTCTCCCTACCATGGACCAGCCGCGCTTACGGATCTGTGAGATGGAATCTAAGCAGCGACTCCTCCCAGACCCTGCCCCCCTGCAGCAGTGCTGCCGGCCACACCCCCTGGCCTTCCCTCAAGGGACTCCTTACATCGGGTGCTCAGGGCATGAGGACTCGTAGGCTGGGTGGTACAGGACACCAGCTCAGCAGCCCTCAGGCAGGGAGGCACGTCACAGGTGCCCAAGGACTCCTAAAAAGTCCTCCCCGGCCTTCTCTTCTGCGCACGTGGGAACAAGGGGCTCCCTCGGGCAGTGCTCGGAGATGTCCGGCTACAAACCATTCTTAGTGCCCACGGTTCTGAGCACTGAGCGTAGAAATAGCCACTTCCTCTCTGCCCCAACGGCACGGGCGCAGCAGGGCGGCCGCACCCGTGGTGCCGGCAAGACCGGCATCTGCAGGGCAGTGCCCACCCCCCGAGGCCTCAAGGAACAGCTTCTTACCTTGGTCAGGAGCATGAGGCTGCTCACTCTCGCCTTCGTTCACAGGCTAACAGTCGCCGTCCTTCCTGTATCAAATAACAAGAACGGTTGGTCCAGAATCCGTGAAGAGAAGCTACTACTGAGTATTTAAAACTAACGAAGGGGGCTGCTGGCACGGAGCCCCTGGCGGTCAGCTCTGAGGCTGCCACGGTCTGCCGGCGCCAACGCCCGCAGCAGGCTGGTGTCTGATGAACTCGGGGGACCACAGCACAGCCAGGCTCCTCTGCCCATGGGATTTCCCAGGAAATACCAGAGTGGCTTACCATTCCCTTCTCCGGGGAATCTTTCTGGCCAAGGCACTGAACCCAAGTTTCGTGGGTCTCCTGCACTGGCAGGCGGATTCTTTACCACCAAGTCACCGAGGAAGCCCATCCAGGAAGACCCCTGCGCCCCCTTCAGAAATCTCTGCACCTTCTCTCCCAGGGAGCTACCAGTGAGACACTAGATAAATCAATGGATCAGAAAAGTACAATTAACAAGGCGACAGAGAAAAAACGCTCTGGAATTTAAAAAGGCCTCACCGTAGGCTACTGCAGCTGGTCTTTGGAACTATCTTTCTATCTGGCAACTTTTTCATTTAAAGAGTTTCTAGCTGTAAAATCTACCATAAAATTAGAGTCGCTTCGTGTGAATATCCTGTAACATTTCAATCCACCTAAAACAAGTTCAATTATGTCAGTTGCTAGGTGGCTTTGAGCTCACCTTTGAAAGGGAAATTTCAGTGCCACCATTTTGTAATGCAAGCAGGTCAGCCTTACTGAAACCTACCCATCTTTCCTGCTGGTCGCTGAGCCAGAGAGCAAACACCCACCTGCTGCCGCTCCTCACACGGCAACCTCGGGGCGTCCTGGGGCCCAGCCAAGCGCCAGGAGAGAATTATAAGGCGTTCTTACACGACAGGCTTCTGGCAACACACACCCACCCTCGGTGGGCACTGTCAAGTGTCAGACTATCAATCATCCAGAGGTCCACCGGCCAGAACACTGGGCGTAGACCGAGCCTCTTTCCTCTCTGCCACCTCATGACGCAGACGTGACACGGCAGCCACACCTGCAACGCCTCTAGGGGCAGCGCGGGGAAGACCATGACACCCGTGGGTCCGAGTCCCGGGACTGCCTATGCGCTTGCGAAGCGCGCGACGAGGCCCTCCACCCAGGCTTGGCTTTGCTGCATTCGACCTCCAGGCCTACACCTGTCTGCACCCCAAACCAGGTACTTTCCGGTTGACTCCCTGCTTCATTTCGGGCTGTGTGGAAAACCGAGGTTAAAATACAGCGTGCAGACCCCAGGGGACAGAAGGGCCGCGCTAGGCATGCCGCTCTCCCCCTCCCCCGCAATGTTGCGGGAAGGGGACCCCCGCTCCCACACCTGCCACGCTACACCCACGGATAACCCGCAGACCGCCTAGCTTTGAGACAGGACCCAGTATAGAGAGGCGATCAGTACGTTTAAAAACAAAACCAGACGCTAAAAGCTCCTGCGCTTCGGCTCCCACCGCAACGAGCCGGAAGGTTGGCTGGGCGGGGTGGGGGTGTCGCGGCACGTGCCCCTAATGTCCCAACTCACCCGTTAAGCCACCGCTGCCTCGCCATGTTCCCGAGGCTTCCAAGCCAGGAAACTGCGGAGAGCACCCCGGGCGGAGACGCCGGGCGCGGGGCTCGGTCGCAGGCGGGCCCTGGGGCAGGCGGGCGCTCGGCCTCCCATCCAGAGGCCGTAACGGGCTGCCACCGTCCTCTCCATCCCCGCCGCCCAGAAAGGACGCGCGAGCGCGCGCCGGGCCTTTTATAGCGCGGACGGCGGCCCGCGAGGCCCAGCCCGCGCCCTCCCCGAGTTCGCCGGCGCCGCGGCGCCATCTAGCGGACCCTCCCGGCCGCACCGCGTGCTTGGCGCCCGCGGCCCTCGCTGAGCTCCCCTGTCGCGACCTCCGGCCAGCAGCGCCCTGGGTGGGGGCGATCCTCGCGCGGCCCCCGCGCCTCCGACGGTGGGGTGGGACCTGCCTTCCGTGGGGGGCGGGACAGCTCGAGCTAGCTTCTGCAAAACACTTGGACGCTTGCTCCTTGGAAGAAAAGCTATGACTGACCTAGACAGCGTATTAAAAAGCAGAGACAAAGGTCCGTCTTGTTACCGATAAAGGTCCGTCTAGTCACCGACAAAGGTCCGTCTAGTCAAAGCTATGGTTTTTCCAGTAGTCATGTATGGATGTGAGAGTTGGACCATAAAGAAAGCTGAGCGCCCAAGAATTAATGCTTTTGAACTGCGGTATTGGAGAAGACTCTTGAAAGCCCTTTGGACTGCAAGAAGATCCAACCAGTCCATCCTAAAGGAAATCAACCTTGAATATTCATTGGAAGGTCTGATGTTGGAGCTGAAACTCCAACACTTTGGCCACCTGATGTGAAGAGCTGACTCATTGGAAAAGACCCTGATACTGGGAAAGATTGAGGGCAGGAGGAGAAGGGGACAACAGAGGATGATATGGTTGGATGGCATCACCGACTCAATGGACACGAGTTTGAGCAAACTCCAGGAGGTGATGGACAGGGAGACCTGGCGTGCTGCAGTCCACGGGGTCAAAAAGAGTCGGACATGGCTGAGCAACAACAAAAGCACTTTGAACCAGGCAAGGCCCGGTGTGCGTGTCCTCCAGGGGATCTTCCTGACCCAGGGATCGAACCTGGTCTCCTGCCTTGCAGGCAGATTCTTTACCATCTGAGCCACTAGGGACGCTCGAAGCCCAGAGGCACTTGATAACTAACGCCTGCCGCCTGCCGAAGTAACTGCCCCAGCCCACGAGCGCCCGTAACCTGGGGCCAGCTCTTTGTTCCCTGCAGAAGGGCCTGTGCTGTTCCTCTGCCATAGCTCCCTGGAGCCCCTGCCCCCAGGGTGGGTCTGGGGTCCTGCGAAAGCCTTCTTCACCTCTCCTACAGTGCAGAGACCTTCGTCAAGCCCCGCTCAGGAGGGGTTACCTAGGTGTCGGCTCTGACTTGGGATGGGGGCTGCCCGGGAGCGCTGGGGAAGCCTTGAGGTGGGGTCAAGGAGGACCCACCATGGCTTCATTTTCCTGAGACGCCTCACAAGCTCACAGGTTACGGCCTGTTTGTGCTACACCACTGTGAAAAGTGTTCCTAACAGGATTCTCTGTGATTGGGGCCAGAGGGGGGAGTCCCAGACCTGCCTCCCAGGGCAGCCCCTTGGGCCACTTAACCGAGAGCGTTCCAGCCACACCACGTTCCTGGGCAGATGGGATGCCCCCTCCTTGAAGCCCATAGTGAGTGGTGGGGCCTGGTTTCGTGGGGGCAGGCTGAGCTAGCTTTGGGACAGAAGGACCCCTCCCCTCCTACCCGCCCAACAGCCACAGTGACCAGCTGGCAAGCTGCAGACTCAATTCTCCAAGGACAGGAAGCTTCCAGAACTGGACAGGGGTTCCTGGGCCCTCTCGCAGGTGCCCTGGGCCCTGGGATCCAGTGCTCCAACACCCTGGCCCTGTGACGGGCCGACACACTCTAGTCCCCGAGGCAGGTGGTGATGATGCGGTGGGCCACGCCACTGAACTGGGTGGCGGTGGCACGGACGGTGGTGGTCGGGTGCTCCTTGCCCTCCTGGGGCCCAGGCGGTGGGAGGGGGCCACCTTCCTGAACAGCTCCTGGGGGGCCACCGGCAGCAGGAGGCCGAGCCCCGGGGTGGGTGGCGGCAGCAGCAGTCTCCAGCCTTCGGTCGCCTTCCCTGCTGGCCGAACCTCTCGGCTGCCCTCCTCGGGGCTTCAGCCCCAGCATGTGGACTGCTGCTTTCCCAAACAAGGCTCAGAGTGGCCGAGAAGACCTCAGAGTTTGGAAAGTGTGACCACTGTTAAGATCATGTTTGCATTAGACCAGGAATCTTCCTTCTGGGGGTCTGAGCTAAACAAAGATTTATGGACTCACATGTCCCCTTCAGCACAGCGATGGGAGAGAAAAATCAGAAAGGGACTCAACAGTTACACGTTTCAGGGGCCCCGGAAAATTCAGAAGAGAAAGGGGATGGACTGGCCGATGTCCACCAGGGGGAACCGGGTTCCAGAAACGCACATGCCCTGGAATCCCCCTCCCCCACCGTGGCTCAGGGCACACGAGGGGTGGGCGGGGTGAGAATGGGGCACTGCCTGCTAGGGTGGGAAGGCTCTGGTCTTTAGTTCTTCATTCCTTCGGAATCGATTCTCTCACATTTACTCTCCTTGCAGTGGTTGTTCAGTCACTGAGTTGCGTCTGATCTTTTCGACCCCATGGACTGCAGCGTGCCAGGCTCCTCTGCCCTCTACTATCTCCCAGAGTCCATGTCCACTGAGTCCGTGATGCTAGGTAACCGTCTCATCCGCTGCCCCTTGCTTCTCCTTGAGCTTCAGGCTTCACTCCACAGGTGAGTGGTGAGTGGTGAGTGGGTAAGGTCCTCCTGCCCTGTCCCCCCTGCCTGTGGATGGCGAGCCCCATGACAGCCCCCAGCATCCCCGCCTCCAGGCCCACATCCTGTGTGCCTCCTCCCTGAGGGTGGAGGGGCTTTGGGACTGGGTTCAGATGAACAGAATCAGGCAAAAGCGGTATGCTGTCATTTCCAAGACTCACCGATGCAAAGTCTGTGACTCCCCCTGGTCCCTCCTCCTGGGTTCCTCTCTCCTGTCTCTGTCTCCCTGTCTCGAATGCAGTGTTCTAGAGAGGCAGGATCAGAGGTTATGAGGTGCCCCGAGGCTCCAGTACAAAGAACTGACATTGGGTCCCAGCCCACAGACAGGAAAGACCTGAACCCCCATCCAAACGGAATCCACCAATGACCTCAAAGACAGTCCTGCCCTGATGGAGCCTCAGCTGGGACCACAGCCCAGCCTCCTGGGCAGCCTCGGGGCAGAGGTCCCCATCTGAGCAGAGCCTGCATCCTGGTCACAGACGCTGTTCGAGGGTCAGCGTTTGCCCTCATGCGTGTGCGTGCTAAGTCGCTTCAGTCGTGTCTACCTCTTTGCAATTCTGTGGACTGTAGCCCACCAGGATCCTCTGTCCATGGGATTCTCCAGGCAAGAATACTGGAGTGGGTTGCCATGCCCTCCTCCAAGGGATCTTCCCGACCCAGGGATCAAACTCCTGTCTCCTGTGGCTCCTGCGTTGCAGGAGGATTCCTTACCGCTGAGCCACGGGGGAAGCCCCTTGCTCTTGGAAGTGAGGGGAACGCCATCACAGGGCACAGACCCCAGGACATCTGTCCAGGCCCAGGTCTGCCCTCCCCCCACCTCCCCTCCCCCTCCATCTCCGGCCACCCTGGCTCCCGCCTCACCTGCCCTCTGGCCAAAATCTCTTCCTCCTCCGAGTCTCTGACCACCCGCCCCCGCCACCCCTCCGCCGGCCCCCCACCCCTCCACCACCCCCAGCTCACTGCTCCAAGCGTGCAGGGCTGGCCACACCTCTGACCCCAGCTCACTGCTCTGAGCATGTAGGGCTGGCCGCCCCTGTCTTTCTGGTCACGGCACCGGTGTCCCGTGGAGCCTCGTAGACCCCCAGGGCTCCCGGCCCACCCCCAGGACCCTGACTCAGTTCCCTGGAGCGCGTGCTCTTCTCTCACGTGGACTTGCTCACCTGCTCTCGTCCACCTGCCCCTCCAGGCGGCGAGCTCCTGCAGGGCAGGAACCATCTGTCATGCCAGCACCACCCCCAGGCCCGACATGGCCCCTGTTCTTCGTGCTGGGGAGACAGTAGTTGAACCATCAACAGAGGGTCTCAGAGCCCCCTCCCGCCTCTGAGCAGCTGACACTGTGGGCCTGGAGGCTAACAATAAAAGGTGCCTGTTGAGTCAGAGGCAGGGGGACGCCCAGAATGACCCTGCGCTATTCTCCACGGAGCAGAGTGGGCACTGACCGCCCCCTCGTGGTTATCTCCAGCACTGCAGCCCCAGTCAGGAAAAGCAGAGACCAAATCCCTTGTTTGGGGTCCAGGTTCCCCGATCGCTCAACGGGTAAAGAATCCGCTTGCGATGCAGGACACACACTGGGAAGATCCCCTAGAGAAGGGAAAAGGCAGCCCCGTCAATACTGTTACCCAAAAAGCCCCGTGGACAGAGGAGGCTGGCGGGGCATGACAGCAACTCAGCAAGGCAGTGGTTCCACCAGGGCCCACCCCCGAAGGAGCAGAGCCTGCCCGCTCCTGGGCGAGAGGGACCCCAGCACCTCCCTCGCCGCCTCCCCCCTCCACTGTCCCCATGCCCAGGTCACTCCGGAGGCCTCCTCACCCCAACCAGGGGTCCAAATGAGGACCCCCGGAGGCCAGCAAGGAGGGTCTTGTCACTGGTCCCCGATGGGTGGTCCAGTCCCTGCCCTCTTCTGCCCCGCCCAGGTCCCCAGTCCCCCACGTCCCCAGGCTGCCCCCTGCTCAGAAGGACCTCAGGTAGCAGAAAGCTTTTTCCAAGGACTCGGAGCACAGTGGGTCACGGATGGGGGAGCAAGGCCAACAGACTCTCCTGCAATCTTATAGGGCCTCTGGGACCACCCCGTCTAAGCAACCCCTCTACATGGGAGTAAGCTGAGGCCTCCTCTCCTGTAGCCCCTCCACGCTGGGGAGGAGCCTCATCCTAGTTCCCAGTGCCCAGAGTGGTGGACACAGGACCCCAGACCCTGTCTTCCCCAGGCCTCTCTAGGGATGGCCCAGGGGCCACCCTGGCGACCCCCTTCCCATGCTATGGGCCGGGCATGTTGCTGGGGGTCACTATCTCTGTCCCCAACCTCCTCCTCACCCCTCTCCCCTGCCCTCATGTGCACACCCCTCTGACCCTCAGCAGGACAGTCAGTGAGTGTGAGCGTGTGTGTGCAAGCGCGCACCTGCGCCCTCTAGGGGACGCCCAGAGGAATCGGCCCCATGGGAGGGGTGCGCAGGGGTCCTCCAGGACCTGAGGCGCTCTCATCCCAGAGGAAACCCCCGGGGAGGGGTGAGGCCGGCTGGGGGAGGGGTGAGGCCGGCTGGGGCAGTGGGAACCAATCCTGTCCTTCTAGACTCTGCCCACGTCCCGGGCCGGGGCCTCATGGCGGGTTGGACGGGGCCCTGCATCAGCCCAGCTCCGCGAGGACGCGCCCAGGCTCTCTCCTCTGGACGGGTGTGGTGGACACCCGCTCGGGGTCATACTGGCCTCCCTCCTGCTTGTCGGCCGGGCCTCACGATCACGGCCAAGAGCGCGCGGGAGACCCCAGGATGCGGGCCCCTTGACCCCGCCCACAGCGCGCATGCGCCTCTGGTCGTGTGTCCTGACGCTTGCTGACCGCTCTGCGATCACCGCTCCTCTCTACCGTCCCCCACCCTCCCCCGGCCCAAGTTCCCTGGGCCCTGAGCCCACCCTCCCGGACGGGTGGGCTGCAGCACAGTGGGCTGGCTGGGTTGGACATCTGGGGACCCGAGGGTCACTGAATCTACCCCGCCCAGCTTTGCTGGTCACCAGACTCCATCCCAGGGTCCAGCTCAGGGCATGGCCGGGTTAGGGGGACCCGCAAGGGGACAGACACACGGTCGGGGCAGGGAGAAGGTCTGGGGCCCCTCCTCTTCCTTCTCCACCCTTCCCGCCACCCCATTTGTCTCTCTCACAGGACCCCAGGCAGAAGTTGTATGCAGCCCAGGCTGGTGTAGGTGGGGGCCGGCGGAGGCCCACCACCCAGATGAGGGTGTATTGGGGCACTTACTGTCGTCAGGGGGCCCTCTGGGGACTCCATGACTTCACCCACTTTATAGATGAGCAGTGGTCTCAGGTCAAGCTCACTCAGCTCCCAGGGACCAAGGCCAGCAGTGCGCTGGGACGGTCAGAATCCCCGCTCCTCAGCTTCACTGAGCCCGCGCAGAACAGGAAGCGCCAGACCCCCGTCGCCCTTTCCACCACTTTGCAAATGCTACAGGAGTTTTGAGCCCTCCTGGGCAGTATGGCTTGTCCATTTTTGTCTCATGTAAGGCCGGCCTATCATATACATTCCCACACGGAAAGCAGACAGCCAGTGGGAGGTGGCTGCATGACACAGGGACCCCAGAGCCAGTGCTCTGACTGCCTAGAAGGGTGGAGCGGGGAGGGACGTGGGAGGGGGGTTCAGGAAGGAGGGGAAAGTGCAAACGTGCAGCCAGTTCACGCTGATGTACGCCAGAAGCCATCACAGTGTTGCAATTATCCTCTGATTTTAAAGATAGAATTTAAGACAAACAAACAGGCAGATGATCTCTGACGGTCACTGGCTCGTCAGGACGCCCGCTGTCCTAACGTAGCTCTCGCTCTCATCAGCTCTGTTCTGTCTCACTCTGTCTCTTCTCAGGCAATTCTTTCCCCACCTAAGCATGGACCGGAACACTGAGGACGAAATTTATTAATATGAGGCCCATTGCCCTGCCCACAAGACAGCTGGCTGTGGCTTGGCACTGAGTCCTCGTTTCACCCTGGGCAGTTGGCAGGGGAGAGGATGGGGAGGCAGGTGCCCCCGCCCAGAGGGGCTCAGCTGATCTACGCAGCAAAGCAATGCCAGCTCTCCTGGGCCCCAGGACCGGCAGCCTCCACAGACGAACCGAAGGACCCCAGCGTGCAGGTGGTCACCAACGGGAAACCGAGTGGCTTCTCTAGCTGTGCAAGTCCTGGGGTCACCTTGTCAAGAACCCCAATTTCAGAGAAGAAATGGGGTCTTCTCTGCTCCCCCCAACATTCTAGGGGGTTCATACTCATTTATACGCTCTGAGCGATGGACACAAGATCTCAGGCCCCCGTGCTCTAGAGGAGCCCTGTGGACGGCCGGCTGAGGGAGCTCCCTGAAAAGTGTGGGGACCATCTCCCAGCAGCCTGGCCTCTCCCCTCCCCATACTAGGTAGGGGCTGAGGATGTTGCTAGGATACAGGATCCCCTGCCCCCTGGCAGAGCTGCCCCCAAGCTCTTTCATCTCATCCTTCCCGGCTCCTCTGCGTGCACTCCCCTCTGACCTCTGGCAGGGCAGTGAGTGAGTAAGTGTGTGTTGGTGTGTATGTGTGCACACCTGTGCCCTTGTGGGGACGCCCAGAGGAACGGGTCCCACTTGGGAGGGGTGGGCAGGGGTCTTGCAGGACCTGAGGGACATCCTAGAGTAGACCTGGGAGGTGGGAGCCCCCTCTTTTTCTTTGGACTCTGCCCACTGGTGGCACCTGATGGCCCCAGGCAGACCCTGCCTGCTCTGGCCTCAGTTTCCCAGCCGTCCCTCTCGGCTGGTGGTGGACCCGCACCGCTCGGCCCAGTTTGGGTGCGGGTGGGGCTCTCCCGGTCGGGTGAGTGGAGGGGTCGCGCTTGGGGCGCACAATCCTCCCTCCAACCGGGGCCTCGGGTGCACCCGGAGCGGAGCTTCCAGGAGCCGCGTCCACTGGGAGGCACGCACCCGGGCCCGCCGACAGCGTGTGCACACGCAACTCCGACGGCTCCCCGTGCGCCAGGTCCCCCGACCCCGCCGCTGCCCTGCCAGCCCCGCGTCCGCTGAGGCGTTTGAAGCGCCCTCGTGGGGCCTCGTCCCCGGCGCGGCGCCGAGGGCTGGAGGACGGAGCTCGGGTGACACCTGTCTGCAGAGAACCTGCACCCCTGACCTTGGAGCGGCCGGGGACCCGCGTCGGTTTCAGAAGCGTGTCGGATGCCAGGAGAGACTGGCCTCTGAACCAAAGACTCGGACTTTTCCCTCGGGGCCCCTCACCTGCCGGACTGGGCTGGGGGGCTGGGAGGATCACGAACTTTCGGCGCTGAGTCCCTGGTCCGGAGCGGTCAAGCTCTGCTTTTGTTCGTCTAAGAGGGGACGAGCTGGAAATGCTGGAAGGTGAGCTGGAGAGCCCTGTCACCCCAGTGACGGAGCCAGGACCTTCAGCCAAGGCACCCCAGGAAGCCGGATCCGCCACCCCCGTCCCCCCCGACTGCTGGGGGGCGAGGCCCGTGCAGGGGGTACCCGGGCGATGTGCCTGGCTGAGACACACAGTCTCGGCTCATTTATGCCTCATCTGTTAGGAGTTGAGGCTCTTCTTTGTGGGTCGACTCCTGGAACACGGGTCACCGCTCCAGTCATTCTGTGCAGATCTGTTTGGGGCTGAGCTGAACATGGCCCTTGCGCCCTCAAGGTTCCTCTTCTCCGGTTGCCTGTTCTGTTTCCGTGTCAGGGACAGAAAGTGATTCCACATTTTACTCTTTGGAGAAAATGAAACATCAGACTTGGACTTTTCCTTAAAATGATACGAAAACTTGTTACCTTTGAAATCTTGCTTGAGGATCGCTTCATGGTTGAAAAACAAAAAGGCAGCTTTCTTTGAAAGACTCATATTCTAAAAATTCTAAAATCTGAGATAGGGAGGAGAGTTTTCCCACAGTTTCTCAGAAAGGGCCCTGGACCAGATGTCAGAGAAACTCCCAGGGTGTCCTTGGGTCAGTCACCCTCCCTGGGCCTCAATGTCCTCATCTGTAAAATGAGTTGGGACAGTGGGGCTAGGTGATTTCCAAAGGTTCTCTCAGCTCTGACAGCTGATGATGTTGTTACCAAATGTTCTTTAAGCCATGAAACAGGTGATACAAATGGTTTTTTTTTCTCTTTAAAAGTTATAGGCTAGTAAACGCCCAAACCAGACGGGATCAGCTCTAAGGTGAATTAGTCCAGTGAAGGTCATTTATACCCATGTGTCCCGGAAAGTCCCGCTAAACTTCACCGCCCACGTGCTGCTCCTCCCACGTCATCAGAATTTGTTTTTGACCTCCGGACACTTTGACTCATCTTTTGGGAGGGTTTGTGTTCAACCAGCTTAAGAGTCCCCTGAGTCTCATACCTGGTGAGTCAGTCTCTGAAATATTCACGAATTCCAAGTCCTAGTGTTGAATCCCATCTCCATCCCTGATATGGACAAGTTTTGTAAGCAAACCTCAGCGTCTTGATCGCACTGTGGAAAATGTCATCTCCACGTTTTCTCATGTTTCTCCCCTTTGATGCATTTTGCATGTGTATTAGCTGCGTCGAAACCACAAAGATAAAATTTCTTCCCTGTCCTCTTGCCAAGAGAGACTCTTTTAACCTCTTTTAACCTGGGAGGGTCAAGGCATGCGCTAGTGCCGAGCTGCTGGCTGGAGCATCCCCCAGCCTCTTCTTCTGAGGGTGTCTTCCCCTGCTTCCCCCCGGTGGGGTTTAAGGGGCTGTGGCCCATACTCTTGAGGCAGACCAGCATTTGAGGCCTTAGCAAGTGCCCAGCCCTGCTTATTCTGGGACCACGACACATCTCCAAGTTGGATGGGAAGAAAATTACTTTTTTAAAAAATTAAAAAAAAAAACAAAACTCTGCTTTACTGAGATATAACTCACATGCCACATGATCCACCCACTTGAAATATATGTGCTCAGTCGTGTCTGACTCTGCGACCCCATGGACAGTAGCCCGCCAGACTCCTCTGCCCAAGGAATTTTCCAGGCACAAATACTGGAGTGCGGAGCCATTTCCTCCTCCAGGGGATCTTCCACACCCAAGGATATCTTGATTCTTCACCACTAGTACCACTTAGGAAATGGCAACCCACTAGGTATTCTTGCCTAGAGAATCCTGTGGACAGAGGAGCCTGGGGGCTGCTGTCCATAGGGTCGCACAGAGTCGGACACGACCGAAGCGACTTAGCATGCATGCATGCATTGGAGGAGGAAATGGCAACCCACTCCAGAATTCTTGCCTGGAGAATCCCAGGGACAGAGGAGCCTGGGGGCTGCTGTCTATGGGGTGGCACAGAGTTGGACACGACTGAAGCGACTTAGCAGCAGCACCACCTGGAAGCTCAGTATGATTATATGAGATATGAGATTATATGATTATATGAGACATGATATATCTCAATATGATTCAGAGCTTTTTAGTGTATCCACAGAGCTGTGCAACCGTCACCATCATAGCAGAGCATTTTCACCACCTCAGAGAAAACCCTGGGCCCGTTAACAGTCACCCCCCATTTCCCTTATCCCCACAGGCCTAGACAGCCGTTGATCTACCTTTTATCTCTATTTTGGCCTTTTCACAGACATAGAATAGTACACTGTGTGGCTTTGTGTGACAGCACGATGTCAAAGCTTCATCCATGTTTGTGGCACAGATCAATAATTCATTGTTTTGCCAAATAACGTTCCACTGCATAGAGTTACCATACTTTGCTTATCCACTCATCGGATGATGGAACGTTTGGGCTGTTTCCGCCTTTTGGCTGTTCTGAACAACCATGCTATGAACATTTGCATGTGAGATTTTCATCTGTCTTTATTTCTCTTGGGCATATTCTTAAGAGTAGAAATGCTAGATCATATGGAAACCCTTTAAATTTTGAAGCATCACCAGGCTGTCTTCCAAAGGGCCACACTGCTTTGTATTTCTGCCAGCCACGTGTGAGAATTCTAATTTCTACACATCCTTGCCAACCCTTCCCATATCTGTCCTTTTAATCAAACCATCCTGGTGGATGTGAGGGCTACCCTGGGGGCTCAGCTGGTAAAGAATCCGCCTGCAGTGCAGGAGACCTGGGTTCCATCCCTGGGTCGGGAAGATCCCCTGGAGGAGGAAATGGCAACCTACTCCAGTGCTCTTGCCTGTAGAATCCCATGCATAGAGGAGCCCGGCGGGCTGCCGTCCCTGGGGCTGCAGAGTCGACTGAGTGGATGTGGATTTGACTGTGCATCTCGTTGACTGTGGATTTGGTCTGTTTTCCCTCCCGATGATGTTGAGCATTTTTGACGTGCTTATTGGCCACATGTATATCTTCTGTGGAGAAATGTCTACTCACCTCCTTTCTCCATTAAAAAAAATTGGGTTATTAGTTTTTTTTATTATCAGGTTGTGAGCATTTACTATGCATTCTACATGCGAGTCTCTTATATATGGTCAGCTGATGTTTCGTCCCATTCAGCAGGGTGTCATTTTAGTGATATTGTCAATATCTCATTTTAGAAAGATACTGTCTTCTGATGCACATTTTACATTTTCATGACATGCAATTCATTTTTTATACTTGTGCAGAAGGTGTCGTGTGTAAGAAACCATTGCCTAACTCAGGTCACGTTTTGCGCCCACGTTTTCCTCTGAGAGCCTTCGAGCTCTGTCTTCGGTGTCGCTGTCTGATCTGGTTTGCGTCAGTCTCTGTGAGGCTGTAAGGAAGGGTCCAGGTTCTTCCTTCGCGTGGATGTCCCCGGCTGTCCCAATGCCATTTGTTCAAATAAACTACTCTTTCCCCGTTTAATTGTCTGGTCGCTCATCAAAGCCCGAGTCCAGACGTGCAGGCTTGTTTCCGGACTCTCCGCTCTGCCTCGTGGGTCTGTGTGTCTATGTTTACGCCGGGGCCACACTGTCTTCATAATCGTTTTGAAATTGGGAAGTGCGAGGCCTCCATCTTTGCTCTGCTTTTTTCAACACTGTTTTGGCTATTCTGTGTTCCTTGCATTTCCAAATGGATTTCAGCACTGGCTTGTTTATTTCTGCAACAAAAAATAAAAGAAAGAAAGAGAAGAGGCAGCTGAGATTTGGCTGCGGATCGCATTGAACCTGTAGTGCCCTTTGTGAAGTGTCGCCATCTTAACAGCATCAAGTCTTTTGACTCATGCATATGGGGTGTCCTTCTACTTATTTCGGCCTTCTTTAATTGCTTCCAGTAATGTGCTGTGGCTTTCATTATGCAAGCCTTAACTTTGGGGGCTCCATTGATTTATGAATATTTTAATCTTTTGAATGTTACTGTAACTGAAGTTGCTTTCTTATATTCATTGGCAGAGTGTGTTCCTCTCTAGAAATACAGCTGACTTTCTAAAGTTTATCTTCGGCTGTGCCGGCCTTGGTTGCTGCGCGGGCTTCTCTCCAGGTGTGGTGCACAGGCCTCTCCCTGCAGTGGCCCCCTTGCTGGGGGCACAGGCTCTGCGCACACGGGCTTCCGTAGTTGCTGCGTGTGGGCTCAGAAGCTGTGGTCCCCCGGCTCTAGAGCACGCGCTTGGCTGCTCTGAAGCACGTGGGATCTTCCCAGGTAAGGGGTCAGACCTGTGTGTCCTGCATCGGCCGGCGGATTCTTTACCACTGAGCCACCAGGAAAGCCCTAGGTGGTTTTTTAAATTGACATATAACAGTATATTAGTTGCAGGTGTATGAGACAATGATTTGATATTTGTATACACTTGCCCAATGGTCACCCCAGTCAGTCACCATTCACCACCTCACATCGTTACACAGATTTTCCCTTCCGATGAGAACTTTCAAGATCTGCTCCCCGGGCAACTTTCCACTATTCAGTCTGGTGTCGCAAACTGCAGTCACCACGCTGTAGGCTGCGTCTCCAGGACTCACTTATTTTACAGCTGAAAGTGTGGCCCATCTTGACTCCTTTAGCCCCGACCTCTGGAACCACCATGCTGTGCTCTGCAGCTAGTAACTCTTACGTTTTTTCTTTAAGACTCCGAGTATAAGTGGATTATATGGTATTTGTCTTTCTCTAACTTGTTTCACTTTGCACAGGGCTTCCCTGATAGCTCAGGTGATAAAGAATGAAAAAGAAAAAAATCCAATCTCCTGCAGTGCAGGAGACCCCGGTTTGATTCTTGGGTCAGGAAGAGCCACTGGAGAAGGGACGGGCTACCCACTCCAGGATTCTTGGGCTTGCTTGGTGGCTCAGCTGGAAACGAAGCCGTCTGCAATGCAGGAGACCTGGGTTCAATTCCTGGGTTGGAAAGATCCCCTGGAAAAGGGACTGGCAACCTCCTCCAGTATTCTTGCCTGGAAAATCCCATGGACAGAGGAGCCTGGCAGGCTACAGTCCATGGGGTCGCAAGGAGTCAGACACGACTGAGCAACTTCACTTCGCTTCAGCTTGTTTCAAGGTTCATGCATGTTGCAGCAGATGGCAGGACTTCCTTCTTTTATGGCTGAACAGTATCCCGTCGCTTACACCGCATCCTCTCTGGCCACTCGGCCCTCAGTGGGTGCTCATGCTGCTTCCGGTCTTGGCTGCTGGGGCGGGGCTGCGGTGAACACGGGGCGCAGACGTCGTTCTGAATCAGTGTCTTAATTTCCTCTGGATAAACGCCCAGAAGTGGGGTTGCAGGACCACATAGTAATTCCACATATTTTTAATTTTGGGGGCAACTTCCACACCGTTTTCCACTGTGGCTGCCCCCGCTGACGTTCCAATGCAGTTGAATTTTGTGCTGTTTATCCTGTATGCTGCTGGAGAAGGAGATGGCAGTCCACTCCAGTATACTCACCTGGAGAGTCCCAGGGACAGAGGGCTCTGGCAGGCTGCAGGCCATGGGGTCGAAAGAGGAGGACATGACTGGGTGACTACCACTCACTCACTGTGTCCTGAAACTTGCTGAATGGCTTATTAGTTCTAATAGTTTTCCTATGTATTCTCCATGATTTCCTACGTACGTGGTCATGAAATTTGCAGACAGACATAATTTTGCTTCATCCTCTCCAGCTTAGATGCCTTTTATGTATTTTTTCTTACCTGATGGACGAGGCTAAAACCTCCAGTGAAGTGCAGCAGTGAGCTGGAGGGACTGGTCCCTGTTCCTCTTTCCTGCCCCCCGGGGGAGGCTCCAGTCTTCCCCACAGAGTGTGATGTGAGCCTCAGGGTGTCCTCAGGAAATGCCCTCTGTTTCTAGTTTCTTGAGTGCTTTTCTCATGAGAGGGTGTTGGGTTTGTCAAATAGCTTTTCTGCACTTAGTGGGAAAAGCTTTCACAGCATCTTTTAAGCCATGAAATCATCTGCCTCCCTGTCTTCCTCCTTCTCCCTCACCAAACACAGAACCTCCCTGGAAGCAAATCAGAATCCCGAAACTAAGCACTTGCTGCAAGATGGCTGAAGGACTAGTGTAGACCTCTTGGTCCTGCAATCCTTGCCCTGGCTGGGCCAGCCTTCCGGACACCCCAAACAAGAGACATTCAAACAAACAAGCTCGAAGTTCCAACATGACTGACGATTTCCAGGGGTGGTGGCTCCTTTCGCCTGCACACACACGATTGCCTCTTCCGTTACAGACTTCAGAGTGAGAATGCTTGGTGTCAGAGGACAGCGTTGTGCAGGAAACAGCATGGACTCAGCTGCGTGGCGGAAAGGTGGCGGTGGCCAGGCAAAGGCTTGTGTGGAAGGGACGGTAACATATTCTGAGCAGACCTTCCTGTTGAGGAAGTCTGCATTCTGAAAAATCTTGGGTTTAGTTTATTTTCCTGAGCCCTTACCTGTCCGCCTTTCTGCTCCAGGAGTCTGACCGTGCCATCGGCTGACCTCACGTTCTGACTTGCCGCAGGTAAGCAGGCTCTGGGAGTCATCCGTGTGTCTTCAGCCAGGACAGTTTCGGCTCAGTTTTGCTCGTAACCTCAACCGCATGAGCCCAGAAGGCAGCACCATGCTTGCAGGCCACCGGGCACCGAGTCCAAGGCCTCAGAGAACACTGATGGTAAAGGGGAGCAGGAAGGACGGTGCGTGTCAGAGCCCTCCACCGGGACACACCTTCGCACACACACGTGTGTGTATGTTATGTGTACTGAGAGAGAGACCTGACCTTAATGCTGCTCATGTGCACTGGTGGGCTGAGGAGCCCGAAGTCCGCAGGCCAGGCTTGCAGGTGCCTAGACGCTGCGTCTGGAGGCAGACCTCTTTGTCCAGAAACCCTTGCTTTTTGCTCATGAGGCCTTCATCTGAGGACATCCACCCACATTATCGGCAGTAATCTTCTCCTGGGCCCCCCTGGTGGCTCAGACAGGAAGGGATCCACCTGCGATGCGGGAGATGTAGCTTTGATGTCTGGGTCAGGAAGACCCCTGGAGGAGGGCACGGCAACCCACCCCAGTGTTCTTGCCTGGAGAATCCCATGGACAGAGGGGCCCGGCCGACTCCAATCCATGGGGTCACAAAGAGCTGGATACGACTGAGCGACTAGCACGTTCACTCTTTTCACTTCTTTTCTTGAAGGCAGCTAGTTGTACACGTCAGGCACACCGCAACACGTGCGGAGTAAATCACCAGTCTGACCAAAAGAGGTGAGGCCACCGTTTCAGCCCGCCCTCTCCTGACGCGGGACCCACAGCTCTGCTGGCGCCGTGCTGAGTCTTGGAGTGAGGGCAGTAAGTAAGCCACTCTGCTTCCCAACAAAACACAGCTCCCAGGTGCGACTCACACACACAAACCCGCTCCCCGGGGCACGCGGCATGCTGGCGGAGGCTTACTCGCCTCTCCTTGACGCCCGGTAACGGAAGCCCTGGGACGTGAGGGTGGCCGCTGTGGGCGCATCTTAGGTTCTACCTTATGCTAAGAGGTAAGGAGATAAAGACGTGTGCCCGATGCACACACACCCACGCGCATACAGTCTATGGACTCGAGGCTGGTGAACTTTTTGTCGTCTTGCGGCTCCATGGCCAGCTGGACTGCCAGCTCGAAAGCCGGCACCACCGTCAGCGCCTGATCTCGCCCCAGCGCCAGAGCCTGACCTGGAGCTAGAGGCCTTTCCAGCACATGCCCGACAGCTAGAGGTCACGCGGGCTCCAGAGCTAGAGCCGAACCCAGGGCCACCTCTAGGCTTAGAGTAAGTGCCACCAAGAACGGTGGCCAGCTCTGTCACTTGATCCAAAGTCAGCCCCGCAGCAAGAATGAGTTCCGACATCAGCTCACAGGAAAGCCCCCGAACCCGGGTAAGCTCCAGAACCAGCTCGGGCACCAGCCCTGGAGTCTGGATCAGACCCCACCCAGATCCCAGGGCGACGGAACTGCACTCGGGTCTGCTCCAGCGCGGCTCTGGGAACACAGCGAGTGCTCCTGGCAGCTCTCGAGCAGAGCTCCCTCTGGAGCCGGTGCCAGCACCAGGGCCCGCGGGAGGACGAGCCCCGGACACCGAGTGCTCCAGGGCAGTACCAGAGCTCCAGCCAACTCCCAGCAGCAACCCGAGAGTGTGGTGATCTTCGGAGCCAGGCCGCCCGGAGCTCCAGACTCAGGGTCACTCTCTCACAGGCTCCTGCACCGACCCACTCCCAGAGGCAGTTCTGTTAGCGCCTCCACGGCTCGAGCCAGCGCTGGCTCCACAGCCAGCCAGGCTCCCACACCAGTACCAGCTGCTGCCCCAGCGCCACTCCCGGGCAGACTGGTGCTGTCCCATGAGCCGGAGCCAGCCTGGACATCAGCCAGCGTGCCGCCTCGACATAGAGGCAGCTCTCTAACCGACTCCTGCGCCAGCCCCGGTGATAGTTCTAGTGCCCACTTAGAAGGAGAACCAGCGCAGAGCCAGTTCACAGAGCCAGTGTGAGGTTCCCAGGAGGCAGCGGCTCCAGCACCGGCTCTAGCATTGGCTTCAGAGCTGGAGCCGGCTCCAGTCACGGCTCTAGGGCTAGCTTGGCTGCCAGAAGCCAGTGTCGGCCTGGGAGAAGGCACTCCGGCACCCACACCAGAGCTAGGCCAAGCTCTGGCCCCAGTGCGATGCCATTTCAGGCACAGAGGCAGCTCTATCCTTGGTTCCTGGGCCAGATTCCACGCCTGCTGGGGGCCAGCGTCTGCCCTGACAGCGATTCCAGAGGCAGACCCAGTGCCAGAGCTACGGCCGGCTCCACCACCAGGCTGAGGGCCAGTTACGGAGCGAGAGCCAGGACTGGCTATGCAGCCGGAGGCACAGAGACCAGCCCCAGCCCCGGACGAGCGTCAGCGTGAGCCCCAGGCCACCCCACTCCAGCACCAGGGACAGCTCCTGCACCCAGGCCTCACCCGCAGCGGCTCGGCACCATGACGCCAGCTGGGGCCACACCAGCGCCCGCGCAGGAGTCAACACCAGCCTCGGTGGCCACTCCAGAGGCAGAGCCGCTGACCGCAGTAGCTGCAGCACTAGCTGCAGGCCAGGTCCCCACACCTCGGAGGCAGACCTGGCTGGCACGCCTCCCCTGGGGCCGGAGCTGAGTCCGACACCACTGCCAGTTCCAGGAGGAGAGCCCTCTGAACCTGAGCCAGCTCTGTCCCAGCTTCAGATCAGCTCTAGCACTGGGCGGGGCCAGGTAGGGGCGAAGGGGTGAGACAGTCCCTTCCCGGCAGGTCCCTCGAAGGTCCCTTCATCACTTCCTCTCCCAACTCCTCCTCCTCCTCCCTGAGGTCTCAGCCCTCGGGGTCTCTTTTCCTTGGCCCCATTTTCCCAAGCAAGGCTCAAAGTGGGCAGAGACTGCCAATGTTGGAAACTGCAGCCAGTATTGTAAAAACTGTATGTTTTGACCCAGAAAATCCACCTCATGGGTTCTTCCTGAAGTAGTGATTTATGGACACAGATGTTCCCTTCAGCACGATTCCAAGAATGGAAAATGGCAAATGGCCCACGTCCCATAGTAGGGGCTCTTCGGAAATTCTGATTTGGGGCCCCAGAAAATGTGGGAGGAAGAGGACTGGTCAGAGTCCAGCTGGGAGAACCACGTTTCAGAAGGGTACACGCCCCTGGGGTCCTCCCCCCGACACTGCAAGTGCACAGGCACACGCGTCACGCGAGGAGCCCCGTGGGTGAGCTCCCAGGAGTCGCTCTGCAGGTAAAGGGATGCGCCTGTGGGGCCCTGGGGTCCCACGCACGGTTCTCCCAGAGAGGCGTGTCCTCCACACCTCCCTGCAGGGGGTCTGCTGGCCTCTCCTCACGTTGTCCCCAGCGCTGGTCGTCACCAGCCTGGAAACCCGCCAGGGCCGGGGCGACACTGCTGTCTCCAGTGTTTACGTTCTTGTGCTGCCGGGAGGCCGAGGTCTCTCACGTGCACCAACCACGTGCGTCACCTCCTGCTAGACGTGCCCTTGTCTGTCCTCTGTCCCTTTTTAGAACAGACTTTCAAGATCTGGGGACCACAGGGGTGTCAAACCGCTCTCTGGCCCTGGGACGCGAGGGGCTTTGTCCCGGCTCGTGGTCTGTCCTCCCAGCTCTCGGCATGCCTGGCCACGGGAGGAGCCAGGCACTTCCCTCTGTCTTCTGGCTCTGGGGCCACGCTTACAGCAGGGGTCTCCACCCTTAGACTGTACATGTATTTACATAAGACTTCAATTTTTACATCTTATTTTTAATTCACCTAGAATTTCCCTTTAACAAGAATGCTACTTCAAATTTTAAAAAAATTAACCACTCCCCACTTAACATATCTGGGCTACATCAAAGAGACGCCTGTAAGTTGGTTCCGTTTATAGGAAGCACCCAGAGCAGGCAGACGAGACACAGAAAGCAGATTCCGGGCTGCCAGGGGCCGGGGGAGGGCCGGGGGCGAGCGCCTTTGGTTCCTTTAGGTCGGAAGCAGATCCGATGAGGGAGGCGGTCCATCTGGGAAGGTGAGTGCGGCCAGGGAGCAAGCCCTGGGGTCAGGGTTTCCTCTGGAGTGGAACCGCGGGGAGGGTCGCTCAGCACCCTGAGCGCACTCCCTGCTCAGGAAGTGCGTGACGTAATGCGCAAAGAATGAAATGCTGTGACAGCAAGGCCTCAGCTAAAAGGTACCGTAAGTGAAGAAAATGGAAAGCAGAGATTAGAAACAGAACTGTCAGGGAGGGGGAAGGCAAGCTCTAGGCGCGGGAGCAGGTGGAAGGGTCCCGGGTCAGGATCCGGTGCTGCAGGCAGTTCACAGGAAGGCGCGTCCCCACTGCCCTGGGTCCCCTGCAGGAGGCAGGTGCAGGTGGGTGTTCCCAGCCACCTCGGCCCTCCTTGAGACCCCTTCCTGCCCCGGTGCATCCCCAAGCCCGTGCCGCCCACATGGACGCCCCTCACTTGGGGATGGAGGGCGTGCCCTGGTCCTCCACCTCCTCGGGCCGGCGGCCTGAGGACCCAGAGTCCTGCCCGCACGAGGATGATGCTTTTCCCGCCCCTGGACCTTCTGCTCCCAGATGGTGCACAGACCTGTCCCGGGAAGAAGTGAGATCCACCCCCAGGACTGGGGACAAACCTCAGCCAAGAGGGTCCCCAGGTCCCCCACTCCCTCCTGCTATCTTCACCAGGGGGTTAACATAGCCGGCCCTCTGACCCCTCAGCCTGCTCCCGCTCGGGGCAGGCCCGCCCGACATGAGCCCTCCCTCCCACACACACGGGGAGGGGACGCAGGGCTCCCGCGTGGGACCCCAGCGGTGGCTGGGTCGGGACTGGGCTGCCCTTTGCCTCCCCGTGTCACCTTTGGTTCTTCCGGGCAAATGACCAGACAATGTCCATGGCTGCAGCCTCGGGACCTCAGGACGCACAGGACACGCTGCTCACTGAGGGTTCCGGCCAGGCCAGCTGGGCAGCGGCTTCTCTAGGATGAGGCGCCTGGTGACAGGGTTCCCAGTTCTGTTGGGCTCTATCATGGGGGAGCGGATGTCACTTCCTGGGGTTTCTATAACTTGGGGTCCCTGCTCAAACAGCCCCCCAAGGGCCCTCAGGGCTGCTGAGGGGTCACCCCCACTTCATGCCACGTCCCTGCATGGTGACCCCAACGGGGAGGCCTGGGTGCAGCCAGGGCCCCACTCTGGGGACACAGCTGGGTTCAGACTCGGCTCCTCCTCGTCAACAGTGATGGGACCCTGGACAAGCTGTGTGCCTCTCGGGGCCTCCTGTCTCCCTGTCTGCACAGCGGGGTCATCGGTCATCTGCTGCCTGGACGCTCAGTCGTGTCTGACCCTTTGCAGCCCCAAGGACTGCAGCCCCGAGGAGCCCATCAGCTCCTCGGTCTGTGGGATTCTCCAGGCAATACCAGAGTGGGTTGCCATTTCTTTCTCCAGGGGATCTTTCCGACCCAGGGACTGAACCCGTGTCTTCTGTCTGTTGTGATGCAAGAAGAATCCTTACTGCTTGAGCTGTCGGGGGAGGCTGGTCATGATGTATCGTCCTTTCAGTGTTGTTTGCCAGGATTTTGCTGAGGATTTCTGCATCTCTATCCGTATGAATTTTGGCTCGTAGATGTCTTTTCTTGTGGCTACTCTGGAATTGGGTTAATGCTGGCATCACAGCATGTATCTCACAGTGAATTTAAAAGTATCCCCTCCTTTGTCTTCTGAAGAGTTTAGGAAGAACTGGCATTCTAACTATTTGAGATGAAACACTGGGCTCTGGGCTTGGCTTTGTTGAGAATTTATTACTGCTTCAGTCTCCATGATTATAGGCTAACCAGGCTTTCTATTTCTTCTATCAGTTTTGGTAGTTTGTGTTTCCAGAATTTTTCCATTTCATTTAGGTTAAGTAACTTGTTCCATAAAACTCTCCCATACTTGCCAGTTTTGTACATCTTTAAAAGAAACGACTGTTTTACTGATTTTCTCGGGTGCTCCTCTGTTCCGTTTATCTTTGCTCTAGATTTCATTATTTCCTTTGTTCTGCTAACCTTGGTTTTACTTTGCTCTTCTTTGTCTAATCAACGGCTCTTGATGAAAGTGAAAGAGGAGAGTAAAAAGTTGGCTTAAAGCTCAACATTCAGAAAACGAAGATCATGGCATCTGGTCCCATCACTTCATGGCAAATAGATGGGGAACAGTGGAAACAGTGTCAGACTTTATTTCTGAGGGGCTCCAAAACCACTGCAGATGGTGACTGCAGCCATGAAATTAAAAGACGCTTGCTCCTTGGAAGGAAAGTTATGACCAACCTAGACAGCAGATTAAAAAGCAGAGACATTACTCTGCCAACAGAGGTCCATCTAGTCAAAGCTATGGTGTTTCCAGTAGTCATGTATGGATGTGAGAGTTGGCTCATAAAGAAAGCTGAGCACCAAAGAATTGATGCTTTTGAACTGCGGTATTGGAGAAGACTCTTGAGAGTCCCTTGGACTGCAAGAAGATCCAACCAGTCCATCCTAAAGGAAATCAGTCCTGAATATTCACTGGACTGATGCTGAAGCTGAAACTCCAGTACTCTGGCCACCTGATGCAAAGAGCTGACTCATTCGAAAAGACCCTGATGCTGGGAAAGATTGAAGGAGGGGAGAAAAGGGGATGACAGAAAATGAGATGGTTGGATGGCATCACCAACTCAATGGACATGAATCTGAGTAAACTCTGGGAGTTGGTGATGGACAGGGAGGCATGGAGTGCTGCAGTCCATGGGGTCGCAAAGAGTCAGACACGACTAAGTGATTGAACTGAACTAATCAAGGGCATCGTCTCACCAGCCCCAGACAACAGCCGGTCAACTCCCCAGGTCTGTGTTGTTGGGTAGACAACAGTCACACACTGGAGTGGACCAGGCTACCAGGTGCTTTTCATGGCCATCCCCCGCCCGACTACAGTTTCACCCTGAACCTTGCCAGCCCCCAGGCTTTGGTGGTTGCCATGGACGGGCTGACCCGGCCCCTCACAGACCACAGCCTCAGGTGCTGTCTGTGATCTGCAAACAAGAGGACCTGCTGAAGTCTGCAAAGGGGCACTGCCCACGTCACAGGCCCTACCCACCACCACCAGGCTCTGCCTCTGGGTGCTTCCCTCACACCTTCCAGGCTTGGGTCCCTGGTGCCTATGCCCTTGGGCACTCAAGAGCATCCATCCGTCAGATCTGACAACGGCAAAGCCGGTCCTTCCATCCAGCCACCAGTTCCCCAACACGGAGCCCAGGACCAGCAGAAGCTCCCATTCCAGGATCTGGGATCAGCTAAGGAGACGGCCTGAAATCAGCGGCTGGGGAGGTGCCCACCTGCTCGGTGTGCACTCCAGGCCCAAGCAGAGAGGATCAACGTGAGCTTTTCCAACATGAGCTTGGCCCCCCTCGTGGCCAGGGGGAGGAGATGACTGCCCCACCCCTTCTCTGGGACAGCCCCTCCCAGTTCCAGCGTACTTCACTCCCTCCATACCCAGAGGGGACCAAGACGCCCCAGCTCCTAGAAGCCCCTGGAGGTGGATGCTGGCACGGGGCGCCCTGCGGAGTCTGGGCTCTGCTGATCCTCCACTCCTCGAGGGCCAGGAGTAGACGTTCCGTCCTCAGCATCCCCACGGCCCTCGGCCTCCAGCAGCCCTCGTCTTCAGCTCCACACGCCCTTGGCAGCCTCGGGCACATGAGGGCTGGTCTCAGGGTCTGCCACGTCAGCTTCTCGGTGCTCTCCAACCAGCAGGTGAGGGACGCCCTGCATCCATGTCAGCCTGGACATCAGAAGAGCGACAAGGGCCAGAGCGCCCTGCTGATCCCCCCGGCCCCTCACGTGGACCTCTCTGGTCCAGACGGCACCCGAAGGGCTTTGAGGAGAAGCCCCCCTGGGCCCTCAGGGCAGCAGGCCCCTCCCTGAGAGAAGCAGGAGGACTGCACAGCCTCCACTGAGCACAGGAGGAGACAGAGGCCGCCTCCGCGTCTCTGGGGGGTTCTCTGGGATCCATGCTATACGGGCTGGAACACAGGTTCAACAAAACACCTCTGAATCTAGGAGCTAGGAAGTGGGGGTTCTGACCAGACAGCCTGTACCTTGTCCCCCTCACCCTGCACTGACCTCTGACCCCTGGCCCCACACTCAGAGTCCTGTGTGGTCTGGTCCAGACACCCTCCCCTGTGAGCACCTCTCATCCCCACCCCAGGCTCCCTACTGCCTTCCTCCCCCAGGGACCCTCCCAAGTTCCTCCCCACCCCGTCACCCCCATCCACAATGGACTCACCTCCAAGGCCGGACTCAGAGCCTCAGGCTCCTGTGCAAGGACAGCCTTCCGGGCCAGGCTGGCCTGCTCAAACCCACGGCGGGGCCACGTCATGGCCCGTGACAGGCCAGCTCACGCGGTGACTCTCTGAGCCTCAGTTTCCTCCACTGAAAACGGGATCAGTGACTCTGACCTTGGGAGAGGGTGCTGGGGTTAAAGCAGGGAGAGGAAGACACCCAAAGTGCTTGGACTCAGGAGGTCCCCTGTCTGGGGGAGTCCCCCAGGACAAGGTCTCAGCGTGGGCTCAGTGAACATGAGGAGCCATGATTCTGACCGCCCCAGTCACAGCTGGACTTGGTCACTTAGACTTGAATGACCCTGAGTGCTGGGACCACTGCTCATCTACAAAGTGGGGTGACATCACTGAGTGACGAGAGGGCTCACTATTAACAGTAACTGCCCCCCAACTCTCGCCCATAGGGGTGCTGGGCGCCCTTCTCCACGGCTCCCTCTGACCCTCGGCCACCAGCCAGGCCTGCCCGCGGGGACAGGCCGGACCTCCGTCTTGGGGTGCTGTCAGAAAGACAAGCAACGTGGGCAGAGGGCGCGGGGACGTGGTGGCCTCCCCTTCTCCCTGCCGAGTCGGCGTCCAGAGACTCACCCAGCCGGGCCCTGGGGTCCAGACGGAGGGCTGGGGGCTTGCGCGGGGACTGGCCTGCCTCCTGCTCTCCAGGAGCACCCAGCCCAGCGCTCGGCGGCCGGCCTGGCTGCGGCGGGGGCGGAGTCGGAGCTCAAGGGGACACAGGCCCCAGCGCAGCCGACTGGGGGGCCGGCGGGCCGGTCACGACTGGAGGGGCCGTTGGCGGCGCGCGCGGGGCGGGAGGGGGCACGCGCGTGCGCGGTGCGGCCGCGTGGGGCGGGGTGACCGAGGCCCCGCCCCCTGGCGGGTCACCCCGCACCCCCCCACCCCCGAGGCGCGCGGGGAGGGCTGAGCGCCTGCAGCGCACCCCCAGCCCCCAGGAGGGAGAGTCAGCGCAGTGAGCGCCCTGAGCCTCCTGAGCAGTCCTTGTCCAAGCCCTCACGGGACAGTTAGGAAACAGGCCAGGAGAGCCCCGCGAAGAGCGGAAGGCAGGCTTCCAGGCTCCGAGGCCGGGCTTCAGCCCTGCCGTGGGGTTTGCTCTGGGAACCAGACGGCCTGAGGTCCTGGGGTACCCTGCGCACCCACCCTGCCCACCCCTCCCACGTGGGACCCTTTCCTTTGGGCATCCGCACATGGGCTCAAGTGTGCACGTGCCACACACATATATACACACACACACACACACTCACACTGAATGCCCTGCTGGGGAGTGCACCCTGGAAGGAGATGAGGAGGAAGAAAGAGGTGGGAAGTGGCCTGATGGCACCCACCGGTGGGGAGGGCACAGGAGGCGGTTCCCTGCTGCCTGGACGCCTTCATTCTCCCCCAGTTATCGAGCGCCTATTCCTTGAAGGCTTCCGCCTGCGCGTGTGCTCAGTCGTATTCGACTTTTTGCGATCCCATGGACTGTAGTCCGCCAGGCTCCTAGGTCCATGGATTTCTGCAGACCAGAATACTTGAGCGGGTTGACAGTTCCTACTCCAGCGGATCTTCTGACCCAAGAATTGAACCCGCAGTCTCCTGCATCTCCTGCGCTGGCAGGCAGATTCTTTACCACTGCGCCACCTGGGAAGCCCCCTACCCCATGCAGGCGCCTCCTAAATGCTGGTGGCAGAGCCATGAACACAGGCTGACAGATGAGATCTTCATGCCCAGGCACACATGCCTCCCAGGCAGGGTTAGTTCTCAGGAGACGGGTCTGACAAGAGGCCTAAGTAAGGCCCCTGGAGTTCCCTAGTCCAGGCTGGAGGAGAAATGGGCTCCCTGGGGACCTTTCAGCATCCCATCACCAGGACAGGGCTGGGAGGGCACAGGGTCCCCTTGGGAACATGAAGCGTGTGCTCGCTGCCTTGGGGAGAGTTGTAAATTCCTTTGTCTCTGACCCTGGAACCCCGTGTCTTCTTCCAGCATCTGGGAAATGGTGACAGGCTCAGTTGTTAGTGTGCAAGTGGGCCCAATCTCAGACCCTTCTTAGTTCTCAATGGACCAAAACCGAAGTTGCTCTCCATGGTCCAGCCGAGCATTGGGGCAAAGAACTGAGGGCTTGAGGAGAGCAGAAAGGGCTTAAAGCAACCCTTAAGAACCACGATTTGGACAGGAACGGGTTTGGGGCTCCAGCAAGTGCTAGAGTATGTCGACTGGATGCGAGGGCAGCCTCTGGACCAGTTCTTTGGGTCTAAATCACGTCTCTACTACTTAATTTGTGTAGGTCACTTCCTTTCTCTGGGCCTTGGTTACCTTTTAAAGGTAAGAATCAGGTGAAGATTAATGAGCTAATACAGGGAAAGCTCTTAAAATGTCTGGCACACCAAGAGTTCTATAGAAGGTTTTGTGCCATTGGCTCAGATCAGGGCCCCTTGGGCAGGACAGGGGGCAGAGGTTTTGCTGGTGGGAAGAGCATGGAGGCAGGGTAGGTCCAGAGGATGAGGGGGCTAGCTGTGGGCTGCTGTCCCCTGATACCTGTCCAGCTGTCTGTCTGGTTCCCCGGGAGGCTAGCAGGGGTAACAGTGCCCCACAGTAGAATTGGGGGACTGTTACCAGGTGGGCAGAACCTCTGGGAGAGAGAGGAAAGCACCCTGAAATTGACTGCTCGGCCAGGTCATCAGGTGCAGGAGAAATGGGAGGGGCTTGGAGAGGAGGAGAGAGTGAGGGGCTGATGGATGAGCGGATAGTGAGAAAGAGGCGCAGCTAACTCAGGAGACGCTCGGGGCTTCTGGTGGCCTTCTGTGCTCCCTGTTACCAGATACACAAGGGAAGGGAAACTTGGATTTGAAAGAACCTGGCTGGGGTGCCTAGGGCCAGTGGAGTAAGGAATCCAAATTTATTGAAAAGCAGTGATTTTACTAACAAAGTGGGTTTCATCAGGAAAGGCAAGAGGATTGCTATCAGGACAAGCATACCACAGCAAAAACTATAGGCAAGTCCACAAAACAGAAGAATAGAGTTACTTTGCAGAGAATAGTAGGCAGTTGGGAAACCGAGCTTTGGAGGAAAATCCACTGGAGGAAAGTGCGAGTTCAGGGCTGGTGAGGGCTTCCCATTGGCTGAGCTGCCTGCTTTCCCATTGGCTAAGCTGCTTGCTTTCCCATTGGCTAAGAAAAAGCTACCTAAAAAGGCAAAATGGTTGTCCAAGGAGGCCTTACAAATAGCTGAGAAGCGAAAGGCAAAGGAGAAAAGGACAGACACCCAACTGAATGCAGAGTTCAAGAGAATAGCAAGGAGAGATAAGAAAGCCTTAAGTGAACAATGCAAAGAAATGGAGGAAAACTATAGAATGAGAAATACTGGAGATCTCAAGAAAGTTAAAGATACCAAGGGAATATCTCCTGCGGATGGGCACGATGAAGGACAGAAACTATGGACCTAACAGAAGCAGAAGAGATTAAAAGAGGGGGCAAGAATACACAGAACTATACAAAAAAAGTCTTAATGACCTGGAAAACACGATGGTGTGGTCTCTTACCTAGAGCCAGACATCCTGGGGTGTGAAGTCCAGTGGGCCTTAGGAAGCATTGCTACAAACAAAGCTAGTGGAGGAGATGGAATTCCAGCTGAGCTGTTTCAAATCCTAAAAGATGATGCTGTGAAAGTGCTGTACTCAACATGCCGGCAAATTTGGAAAACAGCAGTGGCCGCAGGACTGGAAGAGGTTCGTTTTCATTCCAATCCCAAAGAAGGGCAATTGGAGCTCTTTCCTGGGGGGTGAGGCTGGTGTGCGTTCTGGAGAGGGTCAGGCTGCTTCCTTGGAGATGATCCGAACGACCAGGGGAATCTGATATTCACACTGTAGACCGTGGTATTCCTTGGACCAGAGCTTTCCAAACATAAGTCATGCTTTATAAAATAAACGGAAAGGGAACTCCATGGCAGGCCAGTGCTTAGGACTCGTGTTTTCACTGTAGGGGTCATGGGTTTGATCCCCGGTCAAGGAACCAAGTCCCACAAGCGGCATAGTGAGGCCAAAAAGTAAAATAAAATATATAACATATATAAACTAAGTGAACAATAAAACGACAGTGAAGACCTTTGTCTCTGCCCTCAGGCTGCCCCTCTGGTCCCAGGGTCTGCTCACACACTCGGACGCTCCCGTGTTCCTGGCTCTGAGGCATCTGTCTGCTGTCTATGTCACTTACTCGGGACCGGCAAATGCTATTCCACCAGTGATCCCGTTATTCCCACAGAACTCCCACTCCAGCAAGGACCTGCCAGCCTTTCCTCCTCACCACTGCTTCACGAGCCCTGGGGGCCGAGAAGGGCTGGGGTCCCGCTGAACAAACCCAACTGCTCCAAAAAGCCACACCATGGAGAATGCCCCAGGCTTCAGCCCCCAGGCCAGAAGGGCAGCATGCAGGGCAGTGAGGCAGAGAGAACCCCACAACTGTACGAAAACACTGCTGTGCACACAGGGACCATGACAATGTCCTCTGTGGCAGCAATTCAGAAGGCCACCAGGGCAGAGATGGGAGCGGAGAATGAAAAGACCCAGTTTCCACAATGAGATATGTGCTACGGTATTTTATAGAGTTGGTGTTAAATCAGGGGAGAAGAAACATCTTAACAATACATGAGGCAAAGCACATAAATTTGAAAAGAGGAAATAATCAGCTGGAACTAATTATTGTCACCACATGTCAGAGCGGCTCACATCCTCTTACGTAAACAGTCCCGAGGGCCCTCCCTGGTGGTCCAGGGGTTAGGACTCAGGCTTTCACTGCTACGGGCCCGGGTTCAATCCCCTGTCAGGGAACTAAGACCCTGCAAGAGGCACAGCCAAAAAAAAAAAAAAAAGGCGTCCCTAGAAACGAAGAAAAGCAGCCGTGCAGATAAAGGAACACAAAGGTCATTATCAGACATGCCACACACACAGATAACAGTTCGGTCTTATGACTCCAAAACCCCCAGAGTTTGGAAATATGCTCCAGGGCTGTGTAGAAATAGGAACTTTTAGTCATCATTGATGGGAACACATGTTTCTTTCCGATGGAGACAGTTCGGTCATGTCTATCAAAATTACAGATGCATTTACCCTCTGACTCAGCAGTCCCAGGTCAGGGGTCCATCCCCAGAAACGCCTCTACACTTGCCATGGGTATGTTTTATTTCCTGCACCTTCATCAGAGCAAAGACTGGAAACACCCCAGCTCCCTCTACTAGGGGAGAGGATACGTGATGACCATCCACACGAGGAAACAAGGTGTTACTAGGGTAGAAAATAAGGAGGAAGGGGGAAGGGAGGAAGACCTCTGAGCGATAACCTGGAAAGATCACCCCTGGTGCTGACTGCTGGCAGGGCTGAGGCTCACTGGACAGGCCCCCGGACTTCGGGCTGCCTTTTCCAAGCACCTTGGGGAGCAGCTTTGTCTGTGAGCCCAGGACTTCTGGCCCAGCTCAGCCACTGAGCAGGAGGGGGACTCTAGCTAACGCCCTGCGAGCACCATCTGGTTCCCCTGGTGGACTCGAGCTCAGCTCCCTCTGAGTTACTGCTGGGAGGACAGAGAATGGCTAGTTACCTTCTGTCTGAAAAGATCAAGGCCACCTTCGTGATGGAACCTAGGAACAGACATCCTCACAGGCCCATTTTATGGAGGGCAAGGCTGAGGACAGTGGAGGGAGCAGGTATGCGGGGGTGATGGGCAGCATGGGCACTCAGAGCAAGGGCCTCACATCCCCTGCACCACAGCCCCCGCCCGCTAGGTCCTGAGCGGCTGGACAGGGTCGCCTGCAGGACCTGCGGCTCCCACCTGAGCTGGGACGCCTGCCCAGGCCCCGAACTCATCTGACCCCGGCCCCAGTCGGCTCCAGGCCTGTTCAGCTCAATGTTTCCAGGCCTCTAGAACACTGCCTGGTACGAGGTAAGCAAGTAAATTCTATTGAACCAGTGCGATCCTCCCAACAGGCCTAAGAGGTAGGTGCTATGTTACAGATGAGGAAGCGGAGAGATTCCGGGGTCGTTCACTCGGGCCTTGTGCGCTGTGAGTGGTCCCTGCCGTGTGCAGGCCCCTGGGTCACTGTGGTGAGCCCACCCTGGCCCTGCCCTCAGAGAGCCCACCCATGGGGGGGGGCAGCATCTCAGTCATGGCCGCAGCGGCGGGGAGGGGGCAGAGCCAGGGCCTCTCCAGCACATACTCCACCAGCTGTGGAGCTAGATTGGCTCTGGAGTCAGCTCCAGGGCTGGAGCCCCCTGAAGCGCGAGAACGTGCCCCACCCGTAGACGAGTGCCCGCTCGGGCCCCAGCTCCAGACCAGAGCTAGCTCCAGCTCAAAGCCCCCGGCTCCAGAGCTAAAGCCATTTCAGTCGCTAGTTCTTGCACTGAATCTGGCATCAGCGCCAGAACTGGAATCAATCTCAGAACTAGAGTTCCACAACCAGCTCCAGCACGGTTGCCTGATACAGCCATGTTCCAGCCTCGCAGGAGGCACCAGCTCCCAGGCCTGTTCCACAGGCGGAGCCCGCCATCTGTCAGGCCTCATCCACAGCTCCACCCTCAGCGCCCGTCGCTAAGCTCCGGCCACTCCCGGCTACAACCCCGGAGACCTCCTCCACCTCGCCTCTGAAAGTCACTCAGTCGTGTCCGACTCTTTGCGACCCCACGGACGACACAGTCCATGGAATTCTCCAGGCCAGAACACTGGAGTGGGTAGCCTTTCCCTTCTCCAGGGGATCTTCCCAACCCCAGGAATTGAACCCAGATCTCCTGCATTGCAGGGGGATTCTTTACCAGATGAGCCATAAGGGAAGCTCGCCTGTGAGGGCAACACCTTATTTCTGTTACATGGTACAGATTTTTTTGTATTTAATATGCTAAATGTTAGATTCAATATAATGTCATCTTTCGTCAGTTTTACGTGGGGCGCTTTGTTAACTACGGCCTCTGGACTGCGTAACATCGCCGTTCCCCAGGTCAAGAGCATCTTCATCAGGACAACAGGAGCCCCGAGCCCACCGAGCAGTTACAGCTCAATCCCCGCCCGACGACCATGAGCCTGCCTGCGGTCTCCGAGCAGGCCCCTCGCCCCTGCCTGCGGCCCCCTCCAGAGCTCGGCTGACCCTCCTGTGCCCCACCCCACCAGAGGTGAAGACCTCTGACAACACCATGTGCTCAGTGCCACTGGCTCCACCGCCCACCATGACTTTGTCCTGGAGATGCTGACCGTCACCAGAGGGGTGAGGTCAGGCATGGAGCCAGCTCAACCCTCCCCCACATGTAGCCGAAGGGGCTCAAGGTTGCCAACAGCACCTTCTCATCGCCCTGCACTGGGCAGTCACAGGGTGCCCTGCTGGGTCTACACCCAGCTGGGAAGCCAAGCACTTACAGACTGGAGACCAAGACCAGCTGGGCACCTCGTTCCCAAAAAGACAGTCCAGACCACCCGAGCGCACTTCTGCTGCCAAGATGACACGCTGCTCAACAGGCTGACCTGACCTGGCCCACTCACAGCCGCGAGCGCCTTCTCACCTGTGGACCAGCTCCAGGGTCAGAGCGCGCTCTGGCTTCCCCTCCAGAGCTAAGCCACGCCCATCTCCACTGGCTCGGGCAGCACTTTGGGCACAGCTGCCAGAGGCAGAGCCGGCCCAGCCCTGGAGCCCGTCCACCAGGCTAGCTTCAGCTGACTTTCCAAGGAACGCTGCCCACCAGCACAGCGCTCTGTCCACCACCCAGGCCCTGCCCTCTGTGCACGTCCCCTGCACCTTCCCGGGTACAGGGCACACGGTCCCTGGGTGTGCCCATGGACACCCCAGAGCACCACTCACCCAGCGGGTGTGACCCCTGCAGAGCTGGCCCCTCCATCAGTCACCAGGTCCCCCCCACAGACTCCAGGGCCAGGGCCAGCTCCCACCCCGCGGCCGTGAGCAGCTCAGGCGGGGCGCCGACCTCAGCCGTGGGGATGCTGCCCTGCACTGCGTGAGCACGTGCCCAGCTCCCCAACTCTGCAGTGTGTCACGACAATGTGGGCTGTGACCCCGAGGCCCCTGATGTCCAGGAAAACAAGGTGATTACGCCACCCCCCTCCCCGAACAGCTCTTCCCAGCTCTTCCTTCCGGTGCCCAGTCGCCCCCTCCACACCACAGAAGTGGCTGAGAGGTGCCCCTGCGGGATGCTGGCATGGGGCGCCCGCAGAGTCCAGGGCCTCTGCTGCTCTCGCCATCCTTGGGCTCTGGGAGTCGACACCGTCTTCGTCCTCAGGGACCTCGGGCCCCCGCAGGGCCTCCAGCCGCACCTGGCCTTCAGCTGCCCGCACGTCGTGGAGCCCTGGGCACACGAACGCTGGGTCTCGGGGACCGCGGCCCAGCCCCTCGCTGTCACTCTCCATCCGGCAGGTGGACGACGCTGCCTCATCCATGTCAGCCTGGACGTGAGAACCCAACATGGACAAGAGCTTCATGCTGACCGGGAGGGCGACGCCTCGGTCCCCTCACTCACACGGCCCTGGGTACAGACCTCTTCTGAATGGCCGCCTTGACAAGAGGCCACCTGTGGACCCTCCGGGCAGCGGGCCCCACCCTGAGACGGGGCAGACAACCACCACAGCCCCCACTGTGCGCAGGGGGAAACTGAGGCAGCCTCCTCCTCCTAGTAGGTCATTGGAGACCCATGCTTGGGGGCGGGGCAGCATGCATGGGTGCCCTCCTTGCTCCCTCCAAATCTAGGATGCTGCGGATCTAATAGGACAGCCGCCTCATGTCCTGTCCCCACACACAACCTGCAGTGACCTCCGACCCCCGGCCCCACACTCAGAGCCCTGTGCGGTCTGGTCCACCCTCCCTCCCCCGTGAGCACCCCTTGCCCCCATCCCAGCCTCCCTACCGCCTTCCTCCCCCTGGGACCCCTCCAAGCCCTTCCCCTCAGAGCCCCCTGCCTGCAGCACCCCCTCCCCACTGCCCCCCAAATGACAGACTCCCCACCAACCTGGTTCAGAGCTATCTCCAAGGCTCCTGTGCTGGAACCGATTTGGGGTCAGAACGACCTGGGTTCAAACCTATAGCAAGGCCACGTCCCAGCCCTGTGACAGGCCAGCTCCTGCGGCGACTCTCAGAGCCTGTTTCCTCTGCTGAAGATGGAGTCAGCGACTCTGACCTTGGAAGGCTTTGAGGGGATAAAGGTTGGGAGATGAAGGCACCCAAAGTGCTCGGTCTCAGGAGGTGGCCTGGCTGGGGGAGTCCAGCACAGGACAAGGCCTGCGATGGTCAGCACGGGCTCGGTGGAGGTGAAGAGCAATGGTTCCGAGTCCCCCCATCACAGCCGGCCTTGGTCACTTAGAGCTGAGTGACCTTGACTGATGGGGCGGCTCTTCATCTACAAGGTGGAGTGAAATCACTGAGCACCCAGAAGGCTCCCTCATAGCAGGAACTGCCTCTCAACCCTCACCCATTAGGGTAGTGGGCACCCCCCTCCATGGGTCCTTCCAGAAGACGGGGGGGCCAGGACAGGGCGTAGACGAGGAGGGGTGGGGCGGCCTGTCCTTCCTCTCCGGAGTAGACGTCCGCTACGGCCACGCGCTGAGCTGGGCCCTGGGATGGCGTCTGGCTGCCAGGACAGAGGGGTGGGGGTGGTTGTTCGGCGACTTTCCTCTCCCGACGATGGCAACCTACCGCGCCAGCACCCTGCAGCCAGCTCGGTGGGCCGGGGTGATCCCAGGGCCCGGGAGACGCAGGGGTCGCAGAGCCATTGGCTGGACCAACTGCGCGGAGAGCCGTCGGCGTTGCAAGGGCGCGGCGGGGCGGCGTCACGCGCAAGCGCTGCCCTCGGGCCGGTGTGCGCGCCCGGCCGTGGACAAGAGGCCCGGCAGCCCCGCAGGCCGGCGGCGCGCGCCTCAGAGTGGGTCCTGCCACAGTCACCCAGGGTGGAGACCCGGGACCGCGACCAGGCTGGGCTGGACTCACGCATTCTCATACCCAGGACTTCATGGCCTGTGGGTCACTGGGGGCGCGAGAGGCAGGACAGGCCCCGGCCCAGGAGGGATTACTGCCCCCATTTCACTGATGAGGAAACTGAGGCTTAGAGAGAGACTTGCCCCCTCTGCGCCCTACAGAATGACCAAGGCAGGATTTGAACCCAGTGCCTGTCAGACCCCTCGGGGCCCACCTGACATTGAAGCTGCATCCAGATGCTACAGGAGGGACCTCTGGGCTCTGACGTTCCGAGTTGTTAGTCCCAGTGCCCAGAGAGGAACCTCGTCCTCTGGTGGGGATAGGCTGGTCTGGGTACTGGGAGAGCCCACAGTGCCCAGGGCTGGTGGCCATTCCTCAGCCGTCACTGCCAGCCCCAGACAGAGGCGTGGCTCTGACCCCCGATTTCACAGGAAGCTCAAGGCCAGGAGGGTGTGGCCCGCAGGGAAGCCAGGACCCCTGAGCGCCAGGAGGCCCCCAGTGTGGGACAGCAGTCAGGAGTGATCCAAGTCGGGGACAGGGGCTCCTAACTCCAGCTCAGCCTCTTTGTAGCTGGTGCCTCAGGCAAGGCTCTAAGCCTCAGTTGCCCTGTCTGTGAAATAGGGAAATCACTGGGCCAGCCTGATGGGTTGTTGGGAGACTCACCCGAGAAATACCTGTTGGGCCTCTTGCTGGGTGCCTGGAATGTACGAGCCACCTGCAGGGGGCGCTAGTGATCAAGAACTGCCTGCCAACGCAGGTGACTTTAAGAGAGGCGGGCTCCGTCCATGGGTGGGGAAGATGCCCTGGAGGAGGAAATGGCAACCCACTCCAGTATTCTTGCTTGGAGAATCTCATGGGCGGAGGAGGCTGGCAAACTACAGTCCACGGGGTCGCAGAGTCAGGCATGAGCTCACAGTCCCGCAGGGTCCAGGGTCCAGGACGTCCCTCCTCAGGGGCCTCTCCTGCAGCCCTGCCCCCAGGAATAGGCAGCATCATATGAAGAATGCCCAGGAGGTCAGCACAGCGCAGGTGAAGGAGGCTCAGTGCTGGAAGGACAGCTGGAAGGCCTCCATGCCGCCACCCAGGGCCGGTGCCAGTCCTCACCCCCAGGAAAGGCTCCTCTAGAGTAGACTCCTGCCTCTGTGGTTTCATTCTCTCTTTCCTTCACTGAACACATGTTACCTCGTCCCTGCCATGTTCCAGGCTTCATCAGTGAAGACCACCCTCCAGAATGGGGGTGGGCCGCACCCGGTTGGTTGAAGGCCGTTGAGGAAGCAGACAGAGGGCCCCCTAGCAGGGGGGAGCTGTGCCCCCAGAATGCCTTCAGATTCAAGCTGCAGCACCAGCTCTTCTCGGCCTCTAGCCCTCTGGCCCACCTGCAGATTTGGGACTTGCCAGCCTCAAAATCACATCACCTGATTCCTAAGAATGAATCTCTGTCCATAAATATGCATATCTTACTGGGTCTGTTTGTCTAGAAAACCCAGGTTAATACACACTGTGCTTGGATGACTCTGGAGGAAGAGAATGTTAAGGGCGAGTTTACGGATTGGCTCTGGGATTTCAGGTGAGGTTCCCGAATCTGATCCAGTGGAAATGTTCTGATGGTTCCATTTCCAATAGGGAAGACGCTCTGACGCAGTGATGGGCAAGCAGGATGTACGAAACAGCCCACCGGGGCCCCAGTCATGTCTGTGTAAGAGGCGAGCTCTGAGGATCATGCATTTGATCCTCTGCGACATTCCTGTCAAACTAACAAGCATAATGAGGTTGGCCGGTGGCTCCTAACGGTGCTGGACAATGTGGGGAACACACGATGCAATCAGGGATCACCGGTCCTGGCTCACACGCTGCGTAAGTTACTGTGAGTGTCTATATTTCGCAGTCCTGCTGACTCCATGACTCCAGACTTCATCCTTCAGAACTGTGAGGACAAATTTCTGTTGTTCTGGTGGTGGATCTCTTGTGATCCCATGGACTTTAGCTCACCAGGCTCCTCTGTCCATGGAACTTCCCAGGCAAGAATACCGGAGTGGGTTGCCATTTCCTTCTCCATTGTTTTAAGGCACCCAATTGGTAGCACTTTGTTATGAAGTCCAGGGAAACGAATGGAATCCAAATATGTGGGATGCTGTAACTGACAAGCAGGGATTGTTCCGGTATTTTAATTGCAATATAATTTACATACACTGAACACACCAAATATGTTTGGCAATTGCAGTGTACCCTTTAATCGCCTGTAACAGGATGAGAGTATTTCCATCACTCCCCCATATCTCCCTCCAGCCCATTTTCCAGGCAATCACTGCCATCTCTCTCCGTGGCAGCCACTGTCTCATATCAGTCACCAGTGTGGCGAGCCACGTCCAAGGGCAGGGGAGACCGCTCTGGGTTGCATTACCCACAAAAAGTGAATGTCACGTCAGTACAGCAAAGTTAGCACCGTGCTGCTCCTTTCGTTCTTTCTGTAAAACTATGTATCTGGAAGGGATTCCCAACTGCCTCAGTGATAAAGAATCACCTGCCAAGCAGGAGACGTGCGTTCGATCCCTGGGTCAGAAAGACCCCCTGGAGAAGGAAATGGCAACCCGCTCCAGTATTCTTGCCTGGAGAATCCCGTGGACAGAGGAGCCTGGGGACTACCGTCCACGGGTCACAAAGAGTTGGACAGGAGTGAACAACAACAGTATATCTAGAGACAAAGACCTAAGGCTTGATGCCAAGAAGCAAGACTCACTGCTTCAACTCACAAAGCGTTAGTGAGTCTTCAAATAACTTTAAACTACAAAGGAGAAAAATCAGACTATTTCAAAGTGTATGGTGTTTTGAGCATTCTTTGGCATTGCCCTTCTTTGGGGTTGGAATGAAAACTGACATTTTCGAGGCATGTGGCCACTGCTGAGTTTTCCAAATTTGCTGGCATATTGAGTGCAGCACTTTAACAGCATCACCTTTTAGGAGTTTAAATAGCTCAGCTGGAAGTCCATCACCTCATCTATCTTTGTTTGCAGCAATGCTTCCTAAGGCCCACGTGACTTCACCCTCAGGATGTCTGGCTCTACGTGAGTGACCGCACCATTATGGCTCTCCCAGTCACTAAGACCTATTTTTTATAGTTTTGTGTGTTCTTGCCACCCCTTCTTACTCTTCTTCTGTTAGGTCCCGGCCGTGTCTGTCCTTCATTGTGCTCATGTTTGCATGAAATGTTCTCTTTCGAAATGAGTGACAATGCAGACCCTGGCTGTAAAGGTCCCAGAGACAGAACTTGTGCTCTCCTCAAGTGGAAAGTTGAAACCATATGCTTTTCTTAGAAACAAGTATCATTCAAAATAAATGACCCTGGTAACCAAGCACCCTACTCAAGAAGGGTGCTTAAAAAAAAAGAAGAGTAAAGTTAAAGGAAAAAATAAGCATAAAATCAGAACCACATGAAAATATAAATGATCAAAATTGACTTGAGGTGGAAAACTTGAATAAATTACAACAGAAGGCATTGTAACCTAGGAGAAAATAGAAAAGCTCATCAAATATTTACCACCATACATCATAGAAGCAAATCCAAAGTCCAAGATTACTCAAATATCTCGGAGCCTAAAAGATAAGGAAGTTCTCAGTTCAGCCTACTAGACCATCTGAGGGCGTCCCTAGTGGCTCAGGCAGTAAGGAACCCGCCTGCAGTGCGGGAGACCTGGCTTTGATTCCTGGCTCAGGAATATCCCCTGAAGAAGGGAATGACAACCCACTTCAGTATTCTTGCCTGGAGAATTCCATGGACAGAGGAGCCTGGCGGGCTACAGTCCATGGGGTCACAGAGTCGGACATGACTGAGCAGCTAACACTTTCACTTTCAGACTACATAGATCACAATAACAATTTTACTGGGAAGATTCCAAAAGGGAACCACAAATCAATCTTACTGGTGAATATGATATAAATAATAAATCATTATGCTGAAATAATATACCATGGCCAAGTACAATTTACTTCAGGTTTGTGAGGATAATTAAATTCAGAAATAATCTTTGGAACTCACTTATATTAATGGTATGAGAGAGAGAGAAATTATATATCACAGCAGATTACAACATAAGTTGACAAAACTCAAAATCCATTGAGTTGGGCAGAGGAACTTACAGTTAAGGAATTCTAAATTTAATAAAGAGAAGTTATCTTGAAATAACAACGAACTCTGGTTCCTACGATGAATCACCACTAACACCCCAGTTACAGTAAGAAATATGAGAAGGATGCATGCCCCCCCACCTGCACCCCAGCAGGGAAGTCCCAGAATTTCCCCACGGCAAAGTCTTGGGGCTGACAGTTTGGTTGCAAGCAGTCTGAGGAGGTTGTTTTGAATCGCAGTTTTATTTAAGACCAAGGGAGTGTGCATTTTGTACATCAGAGCGTGACAGGCCCTCGGGACAGCGTCCTTTGAGATGTGTTGTTCAGTTGCTAGGCTGTGTCTGACTTGTTTGTGACCCTGTGGACTGTAGCCTGCCAGGCTCCTCTGACCATGGGATTTACCAGGCAAGAATGCAAGAGTGGGTTGCCACTTCTTTCTCCTGGAGATCAAACACGAGTCTCCTACACTGGCAGGTGGATTCTTTACCCTTGTGCCACCTAAGAAGCCCAGTTCAAGGCACCAGAATGATGGAAAGAAAGAGGAAGAAGGAAACCATGCTAAAAATGAAGGGAATGGTGAAGCTCAGATTTGTTTTCTTTTTTTAAATCTCGAGAGATGATTTGTTCATCAAGCTTTTTTAAATTAGTTAATTTATGTGGCTGTCCTAGGTTGTAGCAGTGGCACAGAGGGTCTCTGATCTTCATCGCAGCATGCAGGATCTAGTTCCCTGACCAGGGATCGAACCCAGGACCCCCACATTGGGCTCATGGAGTCTTAGCCACTGGACCACCAGAGAAGTCCCCATTGAGCTATTTTTGATGAAAGACTTTTCTGTGCTCTAGTCCATGAATTCTTTTCTGCTTGAGAAGGGCTGGGCATGCACACAGTGAGGATAGCACTCGAGGATAAAGGCAGAGGTGGGCAGCGGTTCAACATCTTCAATCCAAGGAACCCCAAAGATCAGCAGCAAATCACTAGAAGGCAGGGAGAGGAATGGAGCAGAACTTGCTTGATGGCCTCAGAGGGAACCAACCCAACCAACCAACACCTCGGTCTCAGATGTCTACCTTCCCGAGATGATGAAACAGTCTCACTGTTGTTTAAGCAACAGCAAAGCAGAGAGGGACACTTGAAGGGACAGGGAGTCTTCTTTTTTACAGTGTGTTTATCTATTCACAGCTATGCTAGGTCTCTGTTGTCACGCGGCTTTTCTTTGCTTGTGTCAGCTGGGGCTTACTCTCTGGTTGCGGCGTGTGGACCTCTCATTGCTGTGCCCTCCCTTGCCGTGTGCGCAGGCTTTATGCGTGCAGGCTTCACGGCTGAGGCACGTGGGCTCAGGAGCTGCGGTTCCCGGGTTCAAGAGCCCAGGCTCAGCAGCTGTGGCACACGGCTTAGTTGCTCTGCTGCGCGTGGGATCTGCCCGGATCTGGGATCGAACCCGAGTCTCCCGCATTGTCAGGCAGGTTCTTTACCACTGAACCACCAGGGAAGCCCTGGGGAGTATTTCTTCTAACAGTCACTGTTCGGTGTTGCTCTGGACGTCCTGCAAGAACTAGGAAAAGGACAAAGGAGGAGCAAAAGAAAAATAAAGACTCGCGGGGAGTAAAATAAAGAATAACAGCAAGTACAATGGTGACTTAGAGGTAAGCAGACTGAGTGTGAGTAAACTTAGGCTTACACACACACACACACACACACACCAGAATCACCAGGTCAGGGACAATGAATAAATAGTTAAATCTGTTTATTATCAACTGGCTGGCAGGGGATATCACCAAAGTAAACACATAGCTCCTTACATGATTCTGATTTCAGAGACACACCATGATTCTGATTTCAGGGACACACTGCTATGTGTACACACCTGGAAGGAAACCAACCAGCAGGAAGACTCATGGTGCTGAACAAGCGCTTGGACTGAAATACAGCGAATCCAGACATGACAAGTGAAGGCTGCACCACAGGGAAACCAAGCCACGCCCCACAAATGGGGGGAAATTGCTCTTCTGAGGACCTTTGGGTCAAAGGAGGAAATAAAACCAGCCTGGCCAGAGATGTGAGCACCGGGCACAAGAGCTTTGGGAGGTGGCCCAAGCCCTGTCCCGTGAGGTCATGACGTAGTCACCCCACAGGAGGGGCTGCTGCCCAAGGAGCTCCTGGTGGAGCCCACACCGCGGGGCCACCCAGAGATGGTACAGACCACCTGGGAGGATATCCTGTGCAGAGACGTGTGTGGAATCCAGGGAAGAGTGGTTTGGGGGCTGCGCAAATCCCAGCATTCCTGTCGGAGGACACCAGGGGAACAGCTGACCTGAGGACACATTTCTACCAACTTGTTGCCAAACGGAGGAAACCAAGAACAGGGAGCGAGAAGCAGCTCAGTGGCCACGTGCCCTAAATGAGCTGGTCTTGGAGCACTGAGATCCAGATGGGTCTTCCTGTTCATCATGACCCTGAGAGCTGGCCAGGTATCAGAAGGGAATGAAAAGAGAAAGTCAACAGGGCTACTAGAAGAAATAAATAAAAGCATTATTATTAACCACTGATGCGATGATCTGCCTAGAAAATTCAAGAGAATCAATCAGAAGAAAGCCTGCTAAGACTGGTAAAAGATTCTAATAATATAACCAGATGCGTGATATAGACACTGTATAATCATGAGTAGCTTTCTCATGCACTGCACACCAGTAATGACTAATTGACAAATGTAATAGCAGGGACCAGCAAATTATGGCGCGTGGACTAAATCTATCCCACCGCCTGTCTTTAGAAATAAAACCACTCATTTGTTTATGTAGTTATGGTTGCTTTTGCACCAACTGCAGAGTTAAATTAGTTACGACAGGGGCTGAATGACCCATAAGCCTTAAAACATTCACTATTTGACCCTTCACAGAAAAAGTTTGCTGACCCTGGTGATAGGAATAAAACCACTCATCATAGCCATAAAAACCATTAAATGCCTAGAAATGAAACTTACTAACCGTGGGCAGTGTATATAACAGAAAATTGGGGAGTTCCGCTTTCAGTAGTGGATGAGTAGTTCATAGATGACTCGCCTTCTTGGACATGATAACTGTAACCTTCAGCCAAAATATACATTTTTTTACAAAACTACCTGAAGCCTTTAGAAAGTGATGAAAAGTGAAGATTTGGAAGGAAAATCTTCACTGGGAAAAAGAGGTAACATCGGAGCGATTCCTTTACTTACAGCTGTTAGTCCAAAGCCACAAGCCCATCAGCAATGTGCAACCAAAACTCAACAAAGAAAAACATTCACATCTTACTTGTTTGAGGAACAAGGAGGCAAGTCTGGGTGGCCACAGCAGCTGGAAACTACAAGGGAACATACCAGAAATGAGAGGGACAGAGAGAAGGAGCCCTGAATCCTGCGTGTGACCTCAGCCAAGTCCTTGGCTGATGTGTGGACTAGTCACGTGTAGGGTAGACGTCGAGCCACCGAGCTGACTCTAGAAGAGGAATCGAAGAATCGAGCTGCAGCCCACCCACCACAGAGGAGAGAGAGCCTGAGATTTGGAGCCACCTGAGTTCCTACCTCCTCCAACAAAAGAGTTAACCTTTCCCTAAAGACTCTAAAAGAAACTCACTCCACAACAAATGATCACGATGTCTAGGAGACAATGAAGAATGAGCAGACACAGGGAGAAACAGGAAATGCATCTTCCTGAGTGGACGGGCGGACGGGCGGACGGGCGGGTGGGTGAAGGCGTGAGCAGACAGATGGATGGCATATATGAGTGGTACAGTCACGGTGCACAGCACAGCGGTAATGGCAGCGTTTAGGCGATAGGTGTGTGAGTACTGATGCGTTTGAGCTGTGGCGCTGGAGAAGACTCTTAGAGTCACTGGGACTGCAAGGAGATCCAACCAGTCCATCCTGAAGGAGATCAGTCCTGGGTGTTCTTTGGAAGGAATGATGCTAAAGCTGAAACTCCAGTACTTTGGCCACCTCATGTGAAGAGCTGACTCATTGGAAAAGACTCTGATGCTGGGAGGGATTGGGGGCAGGAGGAGAAGGGGACGACCGAGGATGAGATGGCTGGATGGCATCACCAACTCGACGGACATGAGTCTGAGTGAATTCCGGGAGTTGGTGGCAGACAAGGAGGCCTGGCGTGCTGCGATTCATGGGGTCGCAAAGAGTCGGACACGACTGAGCGACTGAACTGAACTGAACTGAACTGATGTGAATATTCACTGTACAATTTCTTACATTTTTTGTATGCTTAAAATTTCTCAAAATAAAATGTTGAGAAAAACAGATTTTAAAAACCTTGAAGTCTTTAAAGATTTGTAAATCTTTAAAAAAAGATTTGGAAGACCTTTATGGGGAAACCTATGAAATTATTGAAAGATATTAAGGAAGACCTAAATAAACGGAGAGATTTGTTCTTACTTTGGGATATCCAAATTATTGAAAAGATGCCAGATATCGTCAACATAATTCTGATTTTTCAAAAAGCCCAGAAGGCTCCTTTGTACAATTTGACAAAAGAGTTTAAAATTTAGATGGAAATGCAACAGGCCAGGAGCAGTCAAGACATTCTTGAGAAACAAGGTGGGAAGACTTGCCCGGTCAGAGCCCAACATCTATGTATAAACCTAGAATGACTAAGATGATAAGGACAGACAGACCAGTGGCACGCAGACTAAGAGCCCCCAAAACATACATACGGACGCTCGATGTCCTGTGACCAATGACACTGCAAGTCAGTAGGGAAGAGAGCTTTTCAATAAGTTTTCAAACACATTTTCAATAAGTGGTGTTCAGATAATGATTACCCAGAGGAAGAAAAGTTAAAATGGGCCCTTACATTAAGATCACACACAAGTCAATTTCAGTAGATTAGGCCCTAAGTCTTTAATCTTAGGTCCTCCCTGGTGGCTCAGCTGGTAAAGGGTTTGCCTGCAATGTGGGAGACCTGGGTTTGATCCTTGGGTTGGGAAGATCTCCTGGAGAAGGGAAAGGCTACCCACTCCAGTATTCTGGCCTGAAGAATTCCATCATGGGGTTGCAAAGAGTCAGACAGGACTGAGTGACTTTCACTTTCAAAGACCTAAGTATGAGGCAAGAACATAAAAGCTTTCAGAGAATAACCAGAAGGCTATTTGGGTGATTTCAAAGCAGGGGATGATTTCTAAAATTTACCTACATTAAAAGAGTTGAAATGGCAACCTACAAACTGGAAGAAGCTATTTTTAACATGTGTCTACTAGAAGTGCTAACACCCAAAATACTAACAGACACCTGCAGATCAATAAGAAAAAGAGCAGACAACCCAAAGCAACAAGCTGCCAACACAAGCAAACCGAAGCCGGAGGTGTTTCCAGGCTGGGCCTCCCCCCGTCACACATGGTAAAGTAGGCTTTCAGGAGTCCCCTGACATGTAGGGAATTCCCTGGTGGCCCAGAAGTTAGGACTCCAAACTTTCACTGATGGGGAAACTAAGCCCTGATGGGGAGCTAAGATCTTGCAAGCAGCAAAGTACAGCACTGTCCTCCCCAAAAAAATTAGTTAAGGAAAAAAAGCGCTGCCCTGCTCAGTGTTGTGTGGCAGCCTGGATGGGAGGAGGGTCTGGGGGAGAACGGATACATCTGTATGTACCCCCGAGTCCCTTCCTTTTCACCTGAAACTACAACATTGTTAATCTGCTATTCCCCAGGACAAAATAAAAATTTAAATAAAGTTTGGGGGGAAAAAAAAGAAACTGCAAAACAAAGAGTTCCTTAAACGTATGCATTTACTTTTAATTTGATTTTTAAATTAATTTACTTTATTTTTTTAATTCATTGATCTATTTTTGACTGCACTGGGTCTCCGTGGTGGCACACAGCCTCTTCCTGGCTGCGCGTGATCTCTGGGTCTTTCTCTAGTTGCAGAAAGTAGGGGCTACTGCTTTAGGTGGCCTCTCTTGTTGGCTCTAGCATGCCAGGTCAGTAGCCGTGGCCCCACAGCATGTGGGATCTTAGCTTCGGGATCAGGGATCCAGCTTGTGTCCACAGCATTGGTAGGCAGCCTCTTAACCACTGGATGGGTCCCAGGGAAGTCCCTTCCTGAAATTTAAATGCAAACAGTTTTGAAAGTCCCTGGGCATCAGGCACTGAGGTATGTGCTGATGGATAAAAAGATGAAGACATCTTGTTCTCCACCCTCAGGATCTCACATTACAATGGGCAAGACCAATGGGTAAGGTAGGCAGAAAGGCAGACACGGCCAAAGGTATATCCTTAGCGCTTCATGAAAATACAGTTCTTTCTGCTGTTGTTTTGTCAGAGGAAGCAGAAATTCCCTTCAACGACTGGAAGAAGAGAGAACCATGGAAAGCGTCCCAGGAAGGTGACCTTGTCAAGCCCTTGGAGGACGAGTCACGTTGAAAGAGGAGGCGGGATGAGGGGGGAATGAAGACTGCAGGGCCGGCTTTGTCTGCCCAGTGGAGTTCCCTCCAGAAGACGAAGTAAGCCGACGGCTTCGCCCGCGTCATCAAGCCTTTGGCCAATCCCTTATCGAGACGGTAGAACGACTGACATGAGGTGCGGCCCGATTCCCACGGACTTTCTTGAAAAGCTCGTTCTCAGCGGTTCCATCAAGCCTTTGGCCAGTCCCTCATCGAGAGGGGAGAACCACTGACATGCGCTGCGGTCTGATACCCACGGACTTTCTTGGCAAGTACGTTCTCATCGGTTCCGAATCTCTCCATGGTTCTTGGGCACGGCCACGTAGCGCAGCTTCCGGAGTAAGGGTGGCCTCTGCAGCATCTGCTCGTCCCACAGGTACTCGGGGGACAGCACCTTGCTGGGCTTGTGCGACAGCAGGTACCGGTTCAGGTGGCTCTCGTCGTGCCAGATGGCCTCGATGCCCTGGGCCTGGTCAGCCGCCATGGCCTGGTGACAGGCCGTGGTGAGCCGGTAAACCTCAGGGACCGACCCCCCAAAAAAGCCTCCCGCGTAGTAGAAGTCACCCTCGTCTCTCGGGATGTAGGCTCGAGACAGGGGCCGGCGCTCATAGGTGAAGGACTGGCGGTCGGCGGCGTAGAACACGGGGTGCAGGGTCCCGAAGAGCGGCGCCAGGATCTCCACGCCCACGTGGTCGCTGAACTTCATGTCCACGTCCAGGCACACCAGGTAGTCCACCTCGCAGAGGAAGCGCTGCCGCGAGAAGTTGCTGATCATCTCCATCCGGTGCATGGAGATGTCCTGCCAGCGTCTGTAGCTCCCGACATGGAGGACCACCACCTGCCTCCCGGCCCGGAGGGCGATCTGGGGCACATCCGCCGGCCGGTCGGTGAAGACGTAGTAGGTGACCTTGTGTCCCACCATGAAGTACTTCTCCGCCGTCTCCAGGAAGAGCCGCAGGAAGACCACGTATCTAAGTCCAAAAGCAGAAGAATCCGCTTGGGCAAAAACAGTTTGTGAAACCTTAGCCATACTTTGAGGACATTATGTGAAGTGAAATAAGCCAACCACAAAAAGTCAAGTACTGTAATGATTCCACGTGGATGAGGTGCCTTAGACACAGAAATAGAAGGGTGGTTGCCAGACACTGAGGGAGTGGGGAACCAACAGCGAGTGTTTCATCGGCACAGAAATTTTAGTTTTGCAAGATGAGAACCGTTCTGGCGGCGGTACCACATCTTCAGTGTGTACACCGAAATGTGTGCTGAAGTGTATGTTAGGACCAAACTGAAGCCAGGACAGGCTCTAAGGGGCAAGCTAGGCCTGAGGCTTAGTCTCTAGGAAAGCTGAGGCACTGGGAACTCCCGCAGGCAGTGTAGCTCAACCAATCAGAAAAAATCCTCTTAGTCCCCCGACTGCGCCAGACCTGAGCCAATCCGGATAGGGATGCAGGTTAAAAGTCCTGCGTGCATAGGGTTTAACCAATCAGCTATGCTGTTACAGGAACAAAGAACCATCTGTATAAAAGTAGATGTGATTCAGAGCTCCGGGCTCTGGTGGAGACTCCACTGCGCTGGATGAGATTTGAGCCCCAGCTAGCAATAAACCCCTTCATGCTTTTGCATTGCTGTGGACGTCTTATTCTCTCAGTTTTGGGGACTCGGACTCTGGGCATAACATGTACACTTAAAAATAGTTAAGCTGGTAAATCTCATATTATATGCATTTTGTGAGTTGTGTGTGTTCAGTGGTGCCGTGACTCTTTTCGACCCCATGGACTGTAGCCCACCAGGCTTCTCTGTCCATGGAATTTTCCGGGTGAGAATACTGGAGTGGGTTGCCATTTCCTCCTCCAAGGGATCTTCCCAATGCAGGGATCGAACTCGAGTCCCTCGAGGCTCCTGCATCGATAAGCGGCTTCTCTGCCACTGCATCGCCGGGAAAGCCCGACGTGCCTTTTACCAAAATTAAAAATCAGAAACAAAACCATCGCCGTTCCACTAGCTAAACATTACAGTAACAGCCCCTGACTGGCTAGTGAGAGGAGGGGTTCAGATTATTTGCTGTTGAGCGAATGTTCCCAACCATAAGATATTTGATTAATCCACAAGTTTGGCAAAAATTCAAATGATTGATAGTATCCAAATGATGGCTGTCTCCCAGCTCAGGACCATCCAATGGCTTCTTGTCTTTTTCTTTTTTAATTGAGTATAGTTGATTTACAATATTATATTAGTTTCAGGAGTACAAAATAGTCATTCCACATTTATATAGATTATACTCCTTTTAAAGGTATTGTAAAATATTGGCTATAAAATTGGACCATAAAGAAGGCTCAGCACCGAAGAAGAACTGATGCTCCTTAACTGTGGTGCTGGAAAAGATTCTTGAGGGTCTTTGGGCTCCTTTGGACTGCAAGGAGATCAAACCAATCAATCCTAAAGGAAATCAACTCTGAATGTTCATTGGAAGGACTGAAGCTGAAGCTCCAATACTTTGGCCACCTGATACGAAGAGCTGACTCACTGGAAAAGACCCTGATGCTGGGGCTGAAGGCAGGAGGAGAAGGGGATGACCGAGGATGAGATGGTTGGATGGCATCACTGACTCAATGGACGTGAGTTTGAGCAAGCTCTAGGAGACAGTGAAGGACAGGGAAGCCTGGTGTGCTGCAGTCCATGGGGTCACAAAGAGTCGGGCAAGACTTAGCAACCGAACAACAACAACATTCCCTGTGGTGTTCAATGTAAATAAAGCAAACAAATGAATCTAAGACAAGAGACAGACTCACAGATACACACAACAGGCTGGTGCTCACCAGCGGGGAGAGTGGGGAGGGGAGGCGGCATAGGGCTGGGGGGCCAAGAGCTACCAACTGCTGGGTATAGAGTAAGTGGCTTCTGGGACTTCCCTGGTGGTCCAGTGGGTAGAAATCCTCCTTCCAATGAAGGGCCCACGGGTTTGATCCCTGCCTGCAGAGCTAAGATTCCACATGCCACTCAGCCCGAGCACTCTGGAGCCCACCTACCAAAGCAATGAGTGTGCGTACCACAACTCGGACCTGACACAGCCAAACAAATAGACATTTTCCAAAAAATGCCATTGGGCTTTTAAAAAATAAATAAAATAAATGGCTTCTTGTCTTAAAAAAAAAAAAAAGCAATCAAGATCCTGCAATGGTCTACCAGGCCCTACAAGATCTGTTCTGCCTTTGTCTTCTCTCTCCTCCGTCAGGGCAGGCCAGCTCCTTGATGTTCCTGACGCACACCATCCATCCTGCCCCAGGCCTCTGCACCTTCTTCTGCCTAGAACCCTTCCCCTGCGGTGTTCACCCTAGAGGGGCGTCCCATCCTCTGACTCATGCCCAGCCTGGACACGCCCCAGAGCTTCTGGCACTTACACCAGTGCAACCAGATGTGAAAGCCCAGCAGGCTGTGCACTTGAACGTGTCCATCTGACCACGTGCCAATTACAGCTCAATAAGAAGGACAAGGAGGGGCTATTAGCCACAAAGAGGATCACATCTGAGTCAGTTCTAATGAGGTGGAGGAACCTAGAGTCTATTATACAGAGTGAAGCAAGTCAGACAGAGGAAGATAGATATCGTGTTCTAACGCATATACACAGAATCTAGAAAAATCGTGCTGAAGACTTTATTTACAGGACAGCAGTGGAGAAACAGACAGGGAATAGACTTATGGACAAGGGGAGAGGGTGAGATGTACGGAGAGAGTAACGTGGAAACTTACATTACCAAATGGAAACTAGAGAGCCAATGGGAGTTTGCTCTATGTCTCAGGAAAGTCATACAGGGGCTCTGTGTCAGCCTAGAGGGGTGGGATGGGAGGGAGATGGGAGGGAGGTTCGAAAGGGAGGGGAGAGATGTATTCCTATGGCTGATTCGTGTTGAGGTTTCAAAGAAAACAACAAAATTCTGTAAAGCAATTATCCTTCAAGTAAAAAATAAATAAAATAAATAAAAAGGAGCAAATAAACATGAAAACAAGTTACTCTCTATCCCCTTGCCCAAACTTAGTTATTTTTTAGAGCTCATATTGCCATCTGACATGTTTTTTTACACTCACAGTCTTCTTTTTTAAAATATGTATGTATATGGTCGCTCAAGGTCTTAGAGGCAGCAGTCAGGATATTCACCACCTCATGCTGGCTCTTAGCCGCAGCATGTGGGAAAATTGAATACTGGCACACAGAAAAAGGAAAACAGCCCTCCGTCTTCCATGCTCAGAAAGATGAACTTGAAACGGATTGAAGACTGACGTGTAAGACCGAGACCATAAGATACTCATTTGAAAACAGCGGGGAGCTCTTGCACGTGGATCTTCGCAGTGGCTTATCGGGCATGACACCTAAACCACAAGTAGCAGGGAATAAAGGCGCGCCGCTGCATCGAACTGGAAAGCTTCCGCATGGCAAGAGAGATGATCCAGGGTGACAAGGTGACCTGCAAGCGGGGAGAAGGTCGCTGCAAACAGCTGGCCCCCCAGGGTGACAGACTGGGGTAACGGAGCACCAGCGTCTGGGCTGTGGTGGGGTTAACCCCCTGGCACGGTGGCTGGTACTGGAAATGGTGAAGTGAGCTGCCCGTCTCTAAAAGGTGGACAGTAACCTCTGGGGTGATGCCTCTCAGCTGTGGGACTGCTATTTTGAGCAGGGGTTCCCAGATGATGCTAGTGGCAAAGAACCTGCCTGCCGATGCAGGAGAAATAAGAGGCAGGGGCTTGATCCGTGGGTCAGGAAGATTCCCCTGGAGGAGGAAATGGCAATCTACTCCAGTGTCCTTGCCTGGAGAATCCCATGGACAGAGGAGCCTGGGGGGCTACCGTCCAGAGAGTCAGGAACAGTTGGACGCCACTGAAGTGAGTTAGCTCACATGCACACACGTCGCTGCGTGCTATCACGGCACACGCACACACATATATACATATATATGACTGCCCAGTGACCCCTGCACAACCCAGCCCACGCTCACCTACACCCAAAGTCACTGCTGCCTCTGCACGCTCACCCACCCTGTGAGCTGAGCACCCTGTCCCGGAAAACAGAGCGGAGCGCTGCCCAGCAGCTCAGGCCGGCTCCCTGGCTCACCCTGGGCGAGCGTCCGTCACTTACTTTTTGATGGCGAACACGGTCAGCCCAATGGTGGTGTCTCTGAATTGCGCATCCAAGATGGCAGAGTCGAAGGTCCCGTCCCAGATGATGGGAGCAAACCAGGGGGTCATGACCAGCACGTCCACTCTCCTGGGGAGAAGACTCACAGCACGTGAGAGCAGGTCACAGGGATGTGGGCCACAGAGAAGGATTTGTCCAAAGCTGCAGAGCTAGGAGCAGACAGGACTCCGGACTCCCAACCCAATGCTTTAGGCAGCATAAGCTCAGCACTGAGGATGCAACACTCCCATCCCTTCATTGCCCTAACTCAGCGCACCTCCTGAGCACCAGCCATGCGCTAGGCCCCCTGAGACATCCTTTTGTGAGGCCCCGTTTCCAGGAGGAGCACAGTCTCGAGGGAGGGCAAGCACTAAGCCCTCTCTCAGCATGTGGGAACTTTGCCATAACAAGAAATAGACATTTGGTCTCTGCCACAGCCCTCCCTTTACCTGGCACTAGGCTTCTAGGACCCTTGGGAGGTCCTGGATTGTAGGAGCATCTTTTGTTCTGATGAGACGACTCTGGGTGGGCTTGGGGGTAGTTCAGGATAGGGGCTGGTCACCAGAAAGACCAAGCCAGGATTATAAACTTGGAACTTAGAGCCTTGTGCCTCACATCCCTTCCTAAGCTAAACATTCAGAAAACAAAGATCACGGCGTCTGGTCCCATCACTTCACAGCAAATAGATGGAGAAACGGTGGAAACAGTGACAGACTTTATTTTGGGGGGCTCCAAAATCACTGCAGATGGTGACTGCAGCCATGAAATTAAAAGATGCTTACTCCTTGGAAGGAAAGTTATGACCGACCCAGACAGAATATTCAAAAGCAGGGACATTACTTTGCCGACAGAGGTCCGTCTAGTCAAGGCTGTGGTTTTTCCTGTGGTCATGTATGGATGTGAGAGTTGGACTATAAAGAAAGCTGAGCACTAAAGAAATGATGCCTTTGAACTGTGGTGTTGCAGAAGACTCTTGAGAGTCCCTTGAACTGCAAGGAGATCCAACTAGTCCATCCTAAAGGAAATCAGTCCTGAATATTCATTGGAAGGACTGATGTTGAAGCTGAACTCCAATACTTTGGCCACCTGATGCAAAGAACTGACTCACTGGAAAAGACCCTGAGGCTGAGAAAGAGTGAAGGCGGAAGGAGAAGGGGATGACAGAGGATGAGAGGGTTGGATGGCACCACCAACTCGATGGACGTGAGTTTGAGTAAACTCCAGGAGTTAGTGGTGGACAGGAAGGCCTGGCGTGCTGCAGTCCATGGGGTTGCAAAGAGTTGGACACAACTGAGCGACTGCACTGAACTGAACTGAACTGATAATCCCCTCCTCCTGGGAAGGGAGAGGGGCTGGAGGTCAGGTTAACAATCAATCACGCCAGTGAGATGAAGCCTGCATAAATAGCCCTTAACTGTGGAGTTCATAGTGCTTCCAGGTTGGTGGATGCAGGAAGGGGCTGGGGGGGAGGTGCTCCAGGGAGGGCTCAGGCGCCCGTCCCTTCCCCATCCGGCCCTATTTACCTCTTCATCCGACTGTCTCTGGGCTGCATGCTTTATTACAAGGCAAGAATCTAGTAAGTAAAGTCTCCTTGAGTTCTGGGAGCATCCCAGCAAACCATCCAACCCAAGGAGCGGGTGGTGAGAAATGATTTATAGCCCGTCGGTCAAAAGCTCAGATGACAATCTGGAACTTGAGACAAGGGTCTGAGTGGGGGCAGGCTGCGAGGCTGACCGTCCACCTGCGGCGTCTGTGCAGACTGCAGGGAGTGTCAGAATCACCTGGGGTGGGTAACCCCCATGCTTGCTGTGAGTAGACAGAACAAGGTTTTCTTTCAGAGACAGAGCTGAGTTTCAAGCCCCCTCCCCTCGCAGGGGCTCTTCATGTCCTGTGGTCTCTGCCCCTTCTCCGTTCTCCAGCCTGCAAGGACCCCTTTCACCTTCCCCTGACTCTTATTTCACGAGTGTTCATTCTCTCGTTCGTCACCCTGCCAGGATCCACCAAAACAGCTCATGCCAATCTGCCCCTCCAGATGTGTGCTGACCCCCGGAAATGTATGCCACTAAAAACTGTCTGGGAGTCACAGAAAAGTGAAAGGAACCAGGCTAAATGACTGTTCATATGATAGACTTTGTGCAACCCAACATATCCAGAATAGTATCATTTCAGTATGTAATTGATGTATTGATTGAAGTATAGTTAATCGACAATGCTGCATTAGTTTCAAGTGTACAGCAAAGTGGTTCACGTATACATCCATACCTGTGTATTCTTTTTCATGTTCTTTTCCCATATAGGATATGACAAGATATTGAGTAGAGCCCCTGGGCTATTCAGTGGGTCCTGTTGTTCACCTGTTTTATATACAGTGGTGTGCCTAGGTTAATCCCCACTCCTAGCACACTTTTCATGGACTGAGTGTTTGGAGCCCACTGGGCACCTCACGCTGACAGCCCAGCTCATCCTGGAGCAGTCCTGTCTCAAGCATTCAAGGCCACACGTGGCTGGCGGCTCTGGAAGTTCAAGGAGGTGTGTATGTGGGTTTCAGAAATGACAGTGAGCGCCTCCAGGTCCCCTGGCAGGGACGTGGCAGGATGTGACAGAACCCCCTCAGCTTGCATCCTGACCTGCCCCTCTCCAGCCGACGGGTGTCGGGAGCCGAGTTAGGCATTACTAATAAAATGGAGGCACGGCCCTAAACCCCCTCCCTTTGCTCCATAGGCACGGACCCAGAATGAAGGAGTTAGGCTTTGTGATTCTGATTTGTTTTTTCCTTTCCTTGGCTGAGTTGACTGAAGAGAATATTAAGGTGCTTATTGTTTTTGAGAGGAGCATGAGAAGGCATAAAGCCTTCTGCAGCTGTGCTCAAAGAATAATTTATAAAGTTAATCGCTGACATTTGTTCAAGGACTTTTACAAAAGATTGTTCCAGGGTGAGCACGCAGGCCGCAGCTTGAGGCCATGGGAGGGATTGCTATCTGAAGCCCATTTGTGAGAAAAGTGTTTATGGCAAAGGAGTTTGTTGAATTTAGGGCTTAGGAATAATTAAAATAGTTAGAAGCTAAAGATTTAAGGATTGCAATAATGTTAGCATATTCTACTATAGCTTATAGAAATTAGGGACTTTAGAGATATTATTAGCTAGAAGCCCTTTCTAAGAAATAGTGAGCTTAGGATACTAGGGGCAAACAGGACTCAGAAAGATAAGAAATAAACTGAGGACTGTGCTGTGCAGCCCAGACATTAGCATGAGTTACAGCATATTCACAAAGACACATGAGAAGAAGTAGATAAGAGAATTGCTGAGGAAGGAACTCCTTTTGAGGGGCAACAATGATTTTTTGAGAAAAATAAATCTGGATCAATGGGAACTAAAAATATCAAATCTCTGACCTAATGCTTTTGTAAAAGTATAAAAGAAAATCATAAGCTTGAAATAAACAGGCAGTCCAAGAAAAATGAGAGGCTGCCTCAGTTTCTCGCCAAAACCGCTCACCCCTTCAGGTTGAATGCCTGGCTGCTGGAGCTGGACTCCGGCAGAGGGGCCTCAAGCAACCTCCTTCACTTCTCTGAGCCTCAGTTTCCTTGCCCATAAAATGGGGCTGATGAAAGCAGCTCTCTGGGCGACTTCCTGTCCCGAAGCTCGGGGATCTAGTGCCTCAGTGACAGGCTGCTGGCACTCTCTCGGGCACTGGAAGCAGGAGGTGTGGGCACAGGCAAGGAGGCCCGGATTAGGAGACAGACACTGGTATGTGAAGGCGAGCTGGGACTATCAGCCCTCAGACACTGATGCTCATGGAAAGGCCTCAGGGATAACCCAACCCAGACCCCAGCTTCCTTCCCCAAGAAGAAACAAGAGAAGATTCCATGCCTGGTGTGGACCTCTGCACAGCTCCTGGTGACCACAAATTAGAGGCACCTTTCATCGGTCCTTCAATGTGTACCAAACCCACTGAAAATTAGCCCAGCCTCCCATAGCACAGACAGAAAGGAAAGGAAAAGGGCAAAAGAAAGACTGGAACCAGGGAGTGAAGTGAGAGAAAGGCAACCATAAGGTAGGTAGTGGCAGGGAACCCACCGGTCGCAGCCACAACAGAAACTCCGTCTACTTACGAGGGCTTGAGCAGCTGAGCCTTGGGGTAAAGCAACCTGCGGACAAGACATGCGTGTGAGCAGACACTCACATCACCAACGCCAGAGCTGCCAGGGGCCTTTTCCTGGTTCAGTGGGCAGCTCTGCCAGGAGGCGGCACTCAGCCACAGGGGCTTCCTTCCTTCCATCCTCCCATCTTCCTTCATCCAGCCACCTCCCACCCCTCCCCCAGCCAAGGGGTGTCAGGGGCTTCCCTAGGGATAAACAGACAGATAAATTGATGGGGTGGAAATGTGAGAATGGGCTAGGAGGCTCTTCCCCGTCTAATGCTCAGCTGAGGTTAGAGACTCTCCTGTGGTCTAACTCGTTACAAGGAAGCTCTTGGTGTCCTGCTTTATTCAGGAGTGGGAAGCACAGGGGTGGCCTCTCCCACCCGTCCACCGGCTGCATCCCGTCTGGAGCCACCCCACTGCCCCCCTCCGCTCTCCTGCTGGCTCCTTCACCCTCCATACCCTCCCTGGCAACCCTGTCAGTTTTCAACAGAGCTGAGGGCTTAGAAGCTACAGCTAGTCTACCCTGGGTAAGACCGCTGAGCTGGGACAGCCAGGAGGCCGAGGTCACGGGGGGCTCATCTGTGACCCCACCATCTGACGCCTGCTCCCCCTGCTCCCATTCTCTTCTGCCCCTCGTTAGCCTCCTCCCAGCTTCTCTTGCTCCTTCCCTCCTGATAAATCTCACAATTAGACTCAAAGGGGATGTGAGGGGGACAGTGGAGCGGGGAGACAGCAAGTTGACTTGCCCAGACACCGCCCAAAGACGTGGTCTACAGTACCTGGGTACCTCGGGTATCCTGCAGGTGTCCAGGTGGCCGTCACCTTCACTGAGGGAGGAAAACAGAGCGCTCAGAGCTGATGGCGCTGGGAGAAGCACTGCTGTGCAGCCCGGCCAGGCTCCTGAGGGCCATCACGTCGCAGCCCCTACTGAGGAGGGCTCCGCACGGCTGCAGAGCTCGGCCGTGTGGGCAGGTGAGGGGACCGGGGGCGGGAAGCAGAGCGAAGACACCTCGGACACGATGGCGGTGTCTGGGTGCCTGAGTCTGCCCGAAGCAATGCCACGCCAGATGGTGACAAACCAGCCTGGGGAGAGCCCCGCTCCGGGGGTGGGTGGGGAGCCACGGGCCCCCAGGTCGGTCCTGCGATCCGAAGGGAAGCTCTGGCGACGGCCCCGTCAGCCCTGGGAGCCCCGCTGCCGCCCTACCTGGACTCCTTCTTCTCCAGCAGCAACCGCTGCAGAACCACGCCATTTTCACCCTGGCTGCAGAGGGAACAGGCTCCCGGTCACTTCAGGAAAAAGGACTGCCTTGATAACTAAGCGCCCCTTCAAGAGGGGAGGGCGCTAACCAGGCAAAGGCTAGGCTTACGTCCCCTTCCCACAGCCCGGCCCTCCCTGCCAGCTCCGCCCTCTCCACCGGCCCCGCCCTCTCCACCGGCCCCGCCCTCTTCACCAGCCCCGCCCTCTCTACCGGCCCAGTCCCTCTCCAGCAACCCCGACCCTTTCCACCAACCCCGTCCTCATCAGCCCCGCCCCTCACACCAGTCCCTCCTCACCAGCCCTGCCCCTCCTCACCAGCCCCGCCCCTCACCAGCCCCGCCCCTTCCCCCGGCCTGTCCCCTCCCCACCGATGAAGCTTGGAGGGGAGGGGCCCGGCTGTTCCAGTCCCGAAGACCAAGCAAAGTCTCTCCAGCTGCTGCCAAGGCTCAGGAATGCCAACTTTTGTGGATAAAAAGGAAGAGGTGAAAGTCATTACCTCAAAGGCAGGCCCTCCCGTTGGCCCTGCAGGTGGTGGGCCTCAAGGCTGCTGAGACAGAAAAGCCCGGTCAGCTCAACCCATTCATCCACCCTTCTACCCAGCAAGTTATTTGCTGGGCCCCAAGGCCTGAACAGAGGAGGGAGCTGGGCTGGACTTGACTTGGAGGTCCTGCCTTGCGGGCTATTGCAGGAGGCTGGTCAGGAGTGCTCAGCTTATCTGTTGTCGGTCAGCCAGAGACTGACGATCGCGGAAGAATTAGCTCTGGGAGGAAAAATGAGCCTTTTCCCGTCTGGGTGCTAATGGGGTCAGAGGGCGCCCTGGCTACTGGGGATGGCCTTACATGGAATCAACACTGGTCACTGGACTGTAAAGAAAGCTGAGTGCTGAAGAATTGATGCTTTTGAACTGTGGTGTTGGAGAAGACTCTTGAGAGTCCCTCAGACTGCAAGGAGATCCAACCAGTCCATTCTAAAGGAGATCAGTCCTGGGTGTTCATTGGAAGGACTGTTGCTGAAGCTGGAGCTCCAATACTTTGGCCACCTGATGTGAAAAGACCCTGATGCTGGGAGGGATTGGGGGCAGGGGGACAAGGGGACGACAGAGGATGAGATGGTTGGATGGCATTACCGACTCAATGGACATGGGTTTGGGTAGATTCCGGCAGTTGGTGATGGACAGGGAGGCCTGGCATGCTGTGGTTCATGGGGTTGCAAAGCGTTGGACACGACTGAGCGACTGAACTGAACGCTGGTCACTGCTTGTCCCCAAACCTGGGCCTGGAGCTGCTGCCAGCCATGAAGGGGTTCTCTCCACCAGAAAACAGGATTATGTCTTTGTAGTGTTTTAGGTTTGAGAAAACAGGGTAGGGAGAGGAACTCGGAATCAGCCGGGAACTGAGTGCCTCTTTCATTATAAGGACCTCCAATTCACTGTGTATTCTATTTTTATTTCTGTTCTAGATCTTTCTAGAAGGAACCACCTTGACTCCAAAGACCCATCCATTACCTTTGAGACTCTTCTGTCTGTCTTCTGGGGATCAGGTTGAACACGTTGCTGGGGGGACAAAAAAGTGTAGAGTTGAGTCATCACCAGACAGAGGAGAGTGGACAGGCTATGGTTTTGAGGCTGACACTTCAACACAGCATTCTGACCATTTGGTCTCTGGCTCCCGAGAAAATAGGTGTGGGGCCCGAGTGGAGCCAGTGGGACATCTCACGTGGGTGGAAGGAGAGAATGGCGTGCACAGGCAGATCCCCCAAGCGGTGCCCTAATCCCCCCTTCCCCCATTCCACCCTACTTTAACCCCAACTAATAACCTGAGAAATATCAACAACCTCAGATATGCAGATGACACCACCCTTATGGCAGAAAGAGAAGAACTAGAGAGCCTCTTGATGAAAGAGGAGAATGAAAAAGCTGGCTTAAAACTCAACATTCATAAAACGAAGATCATAGCATCCGGCCCCATCACTTCATGGCAAGTTGATGGGGGAAACAATGGAAATAGTGAGAGATTTTATTTTCTTGGGCTCCAAAATCACTGCAGTTGGTGACTGCAGCCATGAAATTAAAAGACCCTTGCTCCCTGGAAGAAAAGCTATGACAAACCTAGACACCATATTCAAAAGCAGAGACAGTACTTTGCCAACAAAGGTCCGTCTAGTCAAAGCTATGGTTTTTTCAAGTAGTCGTGTATGGATTTGAGAGTTGGACCATAAAGAAAGCTAAGTGCTGAAGAATGGATGCTTTTTAACTGTGGTGATGGAGAAGAATTCTGAGAGTCCCTTGAACTGGAAGGAGACCAAACCAGTCCATCCGAAGGAAATCAGTCCTGAATATTCTTAGGAAGGAATGATGCTGAAGCTGAAGCTCCAATACTTTGGCCACCTGATGCAAAGAACTGACTCACTGGAAAAGACCCTGATGCTGGGAAAGATTGAAGGCAGGAGGAGAAGGGGACGACAGGATGAGATGGTTGGATGGCATCACCGACTCGACAGACTTGAGTTTGAGCAAGCTCTAGGAGTTGGTGATGGATAGGGAAGCCTGGAGTGCTGCAGTCCATGGGGTCGCAAAGAGTTGGACACGACTGAGTGACTGAACTGAACTGAATAGCTTGTAAATATTAGCTTGTAATAGCTTGCTCATGGCCTTGCTCTCTGTGGCTAGGGGACCCCAGCATCAGAATCATCTGGGGAATTGTTTTTAGAGGCAAATCCAGACTTCCTGAATCCAGACCTGAGCAAGTTAGGAGGGGTGTGTGTGTGTGGAGGGGGCGTGTATGTGTAGCAATCTCCATTTTTAACAGGTTCCCTAAGTGATCTGCGTACACTCTAAAGTTGAGAGCCAGCCCCCTCTCTGTTTTACAGCAACCCTGCCCCATAGAGTGCCACACAGCATGTGGGGATCTTAGTTCCATAACCAGGGCTTGAACCTGCGCCCCTTGTACTGGAAGTATGGAGTCTTAAGCACTGGAATGCCAGGGATGTCCCTGGGAGCTTTTGAAGCTTGCTGGAAAGTGTTCATATTCAAACCAGGATGGAATTTTAAGTTATATGCAAGCAAAAAATGTAAAAATTCTACAGCCATAAAAAATTATGAAAGGAATCTCTGAGTCAGAGTCCAATCTTTTAAAAACTTTGCTCTAGAAGAAAACGTATTTCAGAAGCCGGACAGCTCTTCAGTCAGGCAGCATCAGTGCAGGCGCTCAGCTGTGTCCGACCCTTTGTGACCCCATGGACTGCAGCACGCCAGGCCTCCCTGTCCATCACCAATTCCCGGAGTTTACTCAAACTCATGACCATTGAGTCAGTGATGCCATCCAACCATCTCATCCTCTGTCGTCCCCTTCTCCTCCTGCCCTCAATCTTTCCCAGGTGAGTTAGTTCTTTGCATCAGGTGGCCAAAGTATTGGAGTTTCAGCTTCAGCATCAGTCCTTCCAATGAATATCCAGGACTGATTTCTTTTAGGATGGACTGGTTGGATCTCCTTGCAGTCCAAGGGACTCTCAAGAGTCTTCTCCATACCACAGTTCAAGATGACTCTTTTGGATGTCAATATTTATCAGGTTTGTTTTTTCTTTAAAAAAAAAAAAAGACAAGATAAAACCTGACAAAAATGAGGGTGTGGGGAGAAGATGAAATGAAATCTAAACACAAGATTAGCTTCTCCGATGACTCAGCAGACAAAGAATCCACTTGCAATGCAGGAGGCCCAGGAGACTTGGGTTTGACCCCTCCCCTGGAGGAGGAAATGGCAGCCCACTCCAGTACTCTTGCCTGGGAAATCCCATGGACAGAGGAGCCGGGCAGGCTACAGGCCATGGGGTCACCAAGAGTCAGACAGGACTGAACAGAAACAGGAATAATATAGAAGAGGAGGCTGCCTGAGGGAGAATCCAAAAAGGCTGCGTTAGATAAAGAAGAGCACTCCAGAGGTTAGGACTCGGAGCTTCCACTAAAGGGGCTTGAGCTCAATCCCTTGTCGGGGAAATAAGATCCTGTGTGCTGCGCAGTTTGGCCAAAAACAACAACAAAGAAGAGAGGTCAGACCCCAGACTCAACAGGCCGCAAGACCTGGGCACTGTATGGAAATAGGGGGAGTCCAGAAGGGATGAGCGGTTTCAGAGCTGAGTCACAGCAGGAAGCTGCAAGATATGGCCACCGTGTCTCCAAGCTCCTGAAGGCATGACCCAGAATGTGCCACACACCCTCAGGGCTCCCTGGGGTCCTTGTGTTATCAGGAAGAATATCTTTATGCAATTCTAGCACGTGTTCTGGATGGGGAAACAGTGGAAACAGTGACTGGCTTTATTTTGGGGGGCTCCAAAATCACTGCAGATGGTGAGTGCAGCCATGAAATTAAAAGACGCTTACTCCTTGGAAGAAGTTATGAGCAACCTAGACAGCATATTAAAAAACAGAGACATTACTTTGTTAACAAAGATCTGCCTAGTCAAAGCTATGGTTTTTCCAGTAGTCATGTATGGATGTGAGAGTTGGACTATAAAGAAAGCTGAGCGCTGAAGAATTGATGCTTTTGAACTATGGTGTTGGAGAAGCCTCTTGAGAGTCCCTTGGACTGCAAGGAGATCCAACCAGTCCCTCCTAAAGGAGATCAGTCCTGGGTGTTTATTGGAAGGACTGATGTTGAAGCTGAAACTCCAATACTTTGGCTACCTGATGCGAAGAGCTGACTCAGGTGAAAAGACCCTGATGCTGGGAAATATTGAAGGCAGAAGGAGAAGGGGACGACAGAGGATGAGATGGTTGAATGGCATCACCGACTCGAGGGACATGGGTTTGGGTGGACTCTGGGAGTTGGTGATGGACAGGGAGGCCTGGTGTGCTGTGGTTCATAAAGTCGCAGAGAGTTGGACACAACTGAGCCGCTGAACTGAGCACTTGTTCTAAGGATCAAATATGCGGACAGGCTGCTTGCAGAGAACTGAGCGCTCCTGCTGGGGAAGATCAGAGGAGGCTTGGTCACCTGCCAGTCACGCTGCGGGACCAGCGTGGCCCCAAGACCGACAGCATGGCAGAGGCAGCTCTGAGATGGAGATGGGCGCCCAGGGGAGTGCCTCAGCGATTCAGGAGGGGCCCTGTGCGTGCCAACAGCCCCCACGCAAGGAATGTCGCACCCTTCCCGACCCTGCACCAGATGTGTATGTGATGAGCTCACTTTGTTGCCCAGACAAGACTTGCTCCAGGTAGCCCCAGTTAAGTCCAGTGCTGGCAGACAGAGGAGGGGTGGCATCCCTCCCAGGAGCGCCAGGACATCCTGTGCCCACTCCTGTGACAGCCAGTCAGCTGTAACTGTCTGGCACCTGTCTACTCCTAACAGACCTGACATCCTTCAGAACAGGGAGCTGTCCCATGGACACTGGCATCCTGGTGCCCTCCAAACCACCAGGCTCAAAGCAGGCGCTCAGTAAACCCTCACGGAGGTGAACGTGCGGGCCTGTCCCACTGCATGCATGCTCCACTTTCCAAAGCCTGCCATCCCTACGCCATCAGCCCTGAGACTCGATGCTCATCCCAGAGGACACCTTCCCTGAGGGACCTGGCAACCTGGGTTTGGAGTCTGGTGGACAGGCTGGCACCCTGGCCTTGCCACTTCCTACCTTATGACCTTGGTCTCATTCCTTAACCTCTGGAGCCTCCTCCTTGGGGTATAAAATGGGAATAGTAATGCCTGTCTTGGGCTTTCCTGGTGGCTCAGTGGTAAAGAATCCGCCTGCCAGGGCAGGAGACTCGGGTTCGATCCCTGGGTCGGGAAGATCCCCTGGAGAAGGGAATGGCGACCCACTCCAGTATTCTTGTGTGGGAAAGCCCATGGACTGGGGAGCCTTGTGGGCTACAGTCCCCGGGGTCACAAAAGCATTGGACACGAGCGAGTGACTAAACAGCAGCAATCATGGTTATCTTACAGGCTGCGGAGAGTCCAGAACGCCCATCATGCATTCTCCTCAAGGCATCACACAGAATGAACACCCCATAAATGGAGGCTCTTTCTAACACATTTCTTTGCAAAAGTCATCAGTGACAAAGTGTATATAGCTCTAACAACTAACAACTAAATAGCTATGCAGTCTGCAGTCTGAGATAGCAAATAAACATTCGGCACCCACTGCACAGCTGAGTCTGGGGGTAATCTCACCCTCTTGTGGAATAAGAACCGGAGTACTGAAAAAGTATTGACTAGCCTCTTTGAAGGGAATACGGTTTTACAGCTGCCAGGTTTAAAACATAAAATAGCGTATTCCAATGCAGTGAAAAGCTGTCCTCTAGTCTCCATAAATCTGTGTCAAGTGCGACGTGAGCCCCATGCGTGCCTGTGTACTGAGTCACTTCAGTCGTGTCCGACTCTTTGTGAACATGTGGACGGTAGCCCTCCAGGCTCCTCTGTCCATGGAGGCTCTCCAGGCAAGAACACTGGAGTGGGTGCGGTGTCCTCCTCCAAGGCATCCTCCTAACCCAGGGATCGAAACTGCATCCCTGATGTCTCCTGCGTTGGGAGGCAGGTTCTGTACCACGACTGCCACCTGGGAAGCTCTGTGAGCCCCGTATGTTGATGTAACTGGTGTTTCTAAAAAGCTACGAGCACTGCCTTCCGGAGCCCTCCCCACCCACAGTCACGTTTACACCCACCTCCCAGGTGAGCCCCTCACCTGCAGTTACAGCAACGGCTGCCAACTGCCTGGGAGCAGAGCAAGGCGCTGGTGGGGCGCCAGCGTCTCAGCCTTGCCCTGACGAGATCGGCACGATGGGAATCACGACACCCTTCACAGCTGCTCCAGTCGCTTAGGTCATGAGTCCCCACCTCCACAGGGCCCCGGGCTGTTCCCATCCTCCTTACCTGTAGAAGCCCAGAAGTACGGCAAAGAGCAGGATCAGACACAGCCAGGACTTGGTGCTCTTTCCCCAGAAATCTGTGAAGAGGAAGCCTGGGTCACCTGGTGCCTGTCACCCTGTCGAGGCCAAAATCAGGCACTGGCCAGGGACGGCCTCTCCCTCCTTTATGCTCACAGGGAAGGTGGGTTGTAACCTCTCCTGCAGCCATAATCCCACTGAGCCTCGCCCTGCAGCCCCTGGGCACCTGCCTGGGCACCCCTGCTCATTGGCAGGCCCCTGGGGGCCAGGGCCACTCGTACACGCGGGAGAAGCAGGTGCAATGGCCACGAGTGACCAGCGGGGGGGGGGGGGGGCGACGAGACGCAGGACTGTGAGAGACAAAGGTCGCAAATCCAGCCTGCCAAAGGGATTCCCAGCCTCCTAAATACCCGGATCCCTATTGCTGCAGGAGCTCACACCAGGGTTACCTGCAACAGAAACAGGCAGGCCCGGGAGACCCTGCAGGGATGCCACACTCCAGGGAACGTGCGCGTTTGAAGGAAGTTGTGTCATATGTGCTGAGAAAATCTTGGCTGGAGGCTGTGGGTTTAGCAAGCCCCGGGCTGGCGGGCTGCACTCCACGGGGTTGCGAGGAGTCGGACACAACTGTGCGACTGAACAACAGCGTCCTGAGTAAGGCCCCGCCCACGGCCACCACACCGGGTCTCAGAGCCCCAAGTCTCAAGTTGCAGCGGCCTGAGGGGCTCCCAAGCGTTGAACTAAGAAATCTATGTGCATTGAGTGCAGCCCAGAAACACTGGCCAGAGGGCTGCATCTGGTCAAGAACAGACACCTCTGCTTCCTTCGGCTAGGCATGAAGACACACATGCTGTGCAGGTGGGAATGCTGTTCACACATACACAGCCAAGACACGGAAGCGACTAAATGACCGTTGACGGATGGATGGGAAAAGAAGACGTGGTGCGTACGTATGAGCATATACAGTGGAACGTCACTCAACCATAAGGAAGGAGCGAAATCACGCCACTTGCAGCAACATGCATGGACTGGAGATTATCACGCTAAGTGAAGTGAGCCAGAGGGAAAAAGACAAACATATGGCATCGCTTTTAAAAGGTCCAAAAGAATAGAAATAGATCGCAGACAGAAAACAAGCTGATGGTTATCAGAAGGAAAAGAGGGGGAGAGGGATAAATTAGGAGTTTGGGATTAACGTATACACACGATCATGTATAAAATAGATAACCAGCAAGGACTGGTTGTATAGCACAGAGAGATTTACTCAATATTATATAACGACCTATAAGGAAAAGGAATCTGAAAAAGAATATAAATATATATAATACCAAATCACTTTCCTGTACACCTGAAATGAGCACAATATTGTAAATCAACTATACTTCAATAAAAAAATAAAAATTAAAACAAAACAAAAACTTGAGCTTATACAAGTTTACAATGAATTGGGTAACAACTGTACTATATAATTTTGTATAAACTCTATGTGTCCCATATTTTAAATGTTTAAGGGAACTTGATATGCCCAATTTGGGCTTGATTTAATGGATGGACAAGATTTTCAAGTGGATAGGAAGATTTTGTTGTACTTGAGAGCCTTCTGTTCCATCTTCTGTGTCTGAGAGAATTAGATCAATTCAGCTTACAGTCATAGTTTAAAACAAATTATGCTGCGTGGGAAAATCCAGATAGAAACAAGTACTTCCTGGAAGATTCCATTTATATATGATTCTAGGAAATGCAGATTGATCTGTAGTGCCAGAAAACAGAACAGTGGTTGCCTGGGGATGGTGGTGGGCAGAGCACGGCAGAGAGAATTGCAAATGAGCACAGGACTCTTTGGGGGTGAGAGTTATATTAATTTTCATAATCGCCGTGATGGGTTCTGCAGGTGTACACATCAAAGTTATTAAATTCTATACTTCTAAATTAATCTGTGGTTTGTTACATGCCTACTTTACCTCTATAAAGCTGCTTTTAAAAAAAGAAAAAGAAAAGAAATGCATCCAGATTGGAAAAAGCAGATCGGTCCGTATTCCCATACTACATGTTCATCTCTGTAGGAAATCTAATGGAATCTATTTTTAAAAAGAACTATTAGAACTAACAAGTGAGCAGGTGAGTTTAGCAAAACGGCAGGATACAAGGTCAATATACAAAAATCAATTGTTATTATCAACAACCTCAGATATGTAGATGATACCCCTCTAACAGCAGAAAGCAAAGCGAAACTAAAGAGCCTCTTGAGGAGGCGGATAGAGGAGAGGGGAAAGCTAGCTTGAAACCCAACATTCAGAAAACTGAAATCTTGGCCTCTGGTCCCACCGCCTCATGGCAAATAGGAGGGGAAAAGTGGAAGCAGCGACAGAGTTTATTTCTCGTGTACAGATTGGCAGTCTGCACACAGGAATAATGAACTTCGCTCCACGTACAAACATTAACTGCGATGGATCATAGACAAAGATAAAAGAGCTGAAACCACAAAACATTTAGGAAAAAAATACAACTTTTATGGCGTTGGATTAGGTAAAGATTTCTTAGATACAACACCAAAAGCCATATCCAGAGAAGAGAAATTCATAAATTGGATTTAATCAAAACGAGTAACTTCTGCTCTGTCAACGACACAGTTAGGAGAATAGAAAAACAAATCAGCCAGGAAAAAATTATTTCCAAGTCACATATCTGGTAAAGGAGCTGCATCTAAAACCCAATTGTATGAAAACACACACATATTATTTATATTGTTGTGATGGACCGGGAGGCCTGGCGTGCTGCAATTCATGGGGCGGCAAAGAGTCAGACACGACTGAGCGACTGAACTCACGTCCAGCTCTTTGTGACCCCATGGACTGAAGCATGCCAGGCCTCCCTGTCCCTCACTATCTCCCGAAGTTTGCCCAACTTCATGCCCTTTGCATCGGTGTTGCCATCCAGCCATCTCATCCTCTGATGCCCTCTTCTTTCTGCCCTTAATCTTTCCCAGCATCGGGGACTTTTCCAATGAGTCAGCTTTTCACATCAGATGACCAAAAGACTGGAGTGTCAACTTCAGCATCAGTCCTTCCAACTAGTATTCAGGGTTGATTTCCCTTAAGATTGACCGTTTTGATCTCCTTGCAGTCCAGGAGACTCTCAGGAGTCTTCTCCAGCACCACAGTTTGAAGGCATCAATTCTATGCATAGGGTTAGCCAAAAAGTTCATTCAGGTTTTGCAATAAAATCTTACAGAAAAACTTTTGGCCAACCCAATACATATATGTATGATCTGAACCAACTTGGCTTCATTAAAGAAGATATAGAGATGGCAAAAAAAAGTTTATGAAAAATGTTCATCATTAGTCATTAGAGAAATGTACATTAAAATCCCAGTAAAAGGAATTTCCTGACGGCCCAGTGGTTGGGACCCTGCACTTTTACTGGCAAGGGTGCCGGTTCAATCCCTAATCGGGGGACTAAGATCCCACCAACCATGTGGCGAGGCCGAAAAATAAATTAATTAAAATTAAAAAGAAATCACTTTCAAGTATAAAATAACACCACAGTAATATACTGTTATACATCTATTAGAATTTAAAAGGTCAGTAATACCAAATGATAGTGAGGATGTGAAGCCACCATCTCTGCGATAACCTAGACAGGTGGGAGATGGGAGAGAGGCTTAAGCGGGAGGGGACAAGCTCATACCTATGGTTGACTCATGTTGATGTGTGCCAGAAACCAACACAATATTGTGAAGGAATTATCCTTCAATTAAAAATAAATAAATTAAAAAAAATTTTAAAGAGATTCTCATATGCTTGTTGGGGGTGGGGGTTGTAGTATTACACAACCACTCTGAAAAACAGTTCAGCATTTCCTGCCAGATGACCCAGCCTTTTCGGGAGAAATGAAAGCGTGTCTGCACAAAGACTGGTGCAGGAATGGTACAGCAGCTTTATTTGTCAGAGCGAAGAATTCGAATGTCCATCCACAGATGGAAGGATACGCAAGTCGACGTGCGCCTGCACCGTGGCAGAAAAAACGAGCTGGACACACAGATTTGCATGGAGGGTTTGCAGAATAATGAGAGGCCGGATGAGAAGGAGTCATGACGGAACAGTTGCCTGCATATGAAATTCTGGAAAATGCACAGTAGTCTATAGGGACAGAAAGGGGGTTCTGCCTCGTGTGGCAGGGGTGGGGAAGGTGGAACGGGTCACAGAAGAGCAAGAGGAAACTTTGACGATGACAGGTTTGTTTGTCACCCCAATTGTGGCGATAGCTTCATGCAGGTTCACAGATGCTAACATTTCCCAAGAGCACACTGTGAATACGTGAAGCTTGTTGTTGCTGGTTTTCAGTCGCTAAGTCATGTCCGACTCTTTGGGACCCCATGGACTGTAGCCCGCCAGGCTCTTCTGTTCACAGAATTCTCCAGGCAAGAAAACTGGAGTGGGTTGCCATTTCCTTCTCCAGGGGATCTCCGACCCAGGGATCGAACCCTCAATTATATGTCAATTATTCCTGAGGCTGTTTTAAAAATAAAAGCAATGAAGCCACAGCGAGATCCCGTTTCTCACCATCAGATGGTGAAAAGGCCAGCGATGATAGGACACTCTGCGGGAGGGACTGAGTGGACTGTGTGGACCGCACCTGCTCACGCCTTGGTGCGGCGCGAAACCTCAAGGCAGGGTAGGCGCCGGGAGAAGGGCGAGTAGGCGTATCACCCCCAAGAGGGTGAAAACTGACCCTTGGAGTGCAAAAAAACTTTGGACATCAATGATGTGTGGCCTTCCAAAGCTTAACCTGACTCAATAAGATCTTCTAAAATATTTTCCGTTACAGTACCACAGTTGTGTGTGTGGGGGTGGTGGGTGAGCGAGAAACACCGCTGTAGAGGGTGGAAGAGGGTAGAGCTCAAAACGAAGGAAGATCAGACAGTGTCTACCCGGAGGCAGATGCGGCAAGTGATCTTGCAGATTCACTTCGGAGCAGCTACAAGGCAGAGGAAGCCACACACGGGTACAGTGACTGGTAGGCTTTGTACGTGAGAGCAGAAGGCCAGTAGTGACCCAAAGGTTCCTCTGTGGCGGGGCTGGAGGGGGGCGTGCTGATTAAATTGGATTTGGTGTGTCCAACAAGGCATACTATACAACCGTTAAAAAAAAAAAAAAAACACAAATGCTGTCGGAATTTATAAGTCATGCTTCCAGCAAAGTACAGAAGAGTACAATATTCTACCCACTGTGCAAGAAAAGAGGGTGGAAAGGACGTGTGATCATATTAACTTACATTTACACTTTAAAAACCTGAAAGGCAGCAGCAAGCAGATCCAACCAGTCCACCCTAAAGGAGATCAGCCCTGGGTGTTCACTGGAAGGACTGATGTTGAAGCTGAAACTCCAGTACTTTGGCCACCTGATGGGAAGAGCTGACTCACTGGAAAAGACCCTGATGCTGGGAAAGATTGAGGGCAGGAGCAGAAGGGGACGACAGAGGATGAGATGGCTGGATGGTATCACCGACTCAATGGACATGGGTTTGGGTGAACTCCGGGAGTTGGGGATGGACAGGGAGGCCTGGCGTGCTGCAGTTCATGGGGTCGCAAAGAGTCGGACACGACTGAGCGACTGAACTGAACTGACTGAACTGAAAAGGCAGCCCAAGAACTAAGTGAGAAAGTTGTGCACACAGAGCAGGGGAGCAGTCCCGGCGGTGACCAGGCGGACGTGACATGCAGCTTATCTCCCGAAGAATCATTTTTATTTCTGAACCGGGTAATGTACCATGTGTTGGTTGCTCAGCCGTGTCTGACTCTGTGACCCCATGGACTGCAGCCTGCCAAGCTTCTCTGTCCATGAGATTCTCCAGGCAAGAATACTGGAGTGGGTTGCCATCTCCTTCTCCAAATGTACAATAAAGACATCAAATAAACATGTAAATAAACCAGAATAACATGTCGCTTTTTAAATCCTGGAGAGGAGAAAAGCCTAAGTTTGACAAAAGATTTTCTTAATATCCCTAAATGGAGGCAAATAAATAAGACCCAACGAAGCGCTATGCATGGTTAGAGAGAGCCACGGACAAAGGCAAAAGAAACCGAAACAGGGGAAAAACGTTTACAGCTCGTGTCACAGGAAACCCTAACTCCCTTAATAATACCTCCTCAGTTCAGTTCAGTCACTCAGTCGTGTCCGACTCTTTGCGACCCCATGAATCGCAGCACCCCAGGCCTCCTTGTCCATCACCAACTCCCGGAGTTCATTCAGACTCACGCCCATTGAGTCAGTGATGCCATCCAGCCATCTTATCCTCCGTCGTCCCCTTCTCCTCCTGCCCCCAATCCCTCCCAGCATCAGAGTCTTTTCCAATGAGTCAACTCTTCGCATGAGGTGGCCAAAGTATTGGAGCTTCAGCTTTAGCATCATTCCTTCCAAAGAAATCCCAGGGCTGATCAGAATGGACTGGTTGGATCTCCTTGCAGTCCAAGGGACTCTCAAGAGTCTTCTCCAACACCACAGTTCAAAAGCATCAATTCTTCGGTGCTCAGCCTTCTTCACAGTCCAACTCTCACATCCATACATGACCACAGGAAAAACCATAGCCTTGACTAGATGGACCTTAGTCGGCAAACTAATGTCTCTGCTTTTGAATATGCTGTCTAGGTTGGTCATAACTTTCCTTCCAAGGAGTAAGCATCTTTTAATTTCATGGCTGCAGTCACCATCTGCAGTGATTTTGGAGCCCCCAAAAAATAAAGTCTGACACTGTTTCCCCGTCTATTTCCCATGAAGTGATGGGACCGGATGCCATGATCTTCGTTTTCTGAATGTTGAGTTTTAAGCCAACTTTTTCACTCTCCACTTTCACTTTCATCAAGAGGCTTTTTAGCTCCTCTTCACTTTCTGCCATAAGGGTGGTGTCATCTGCATATCTGAGGTTATTGATATTTCTCCCGGCAATCTTGATTCCCACTTGTGCTTCTTCCAGACCTCCTATGACTTAATAAATACGAGCAATTGTTGAATTTTTCTTAAGGGCAAAGTGTGTGAGATGACAATGCATGTTGAAAGGCATTCAGCCTCATGATAGGAAGGGCGGGCAGATAAAGATTGTTTGAGACTCCCGTTCTCACCCACCGGGTGAGCAATGGGGTGTTGGCTGTGCCCTGGTAATAAGCTGTGTGCAGGACCAGGTGAGCAGGAACAATGGCCATGAGCAGAGCAGGGGTGCGGCAGAATGTGACGTCTGTACATCACTCACAATCTTCTTCCGACTTGTCTGCCTCTGGCGCCCCTCCCTTTTCATCTGAGCATCCCATTAGAGAAAATCTTGGAAAAGAAAGTCCTCTATACCTGAGCCCTCCAATCCTTCTCCAGAACCTTCTTAACCCTCACTAGCCAGCCTTTCACCCTGTGCCTCACTGAAGCTTCCCTATGCAAAGCCTCTAAGAGTCTCAGCTCCCTAATCCGATGTCTTCGTCCTTGTCTGAGTTAACGCATCAGCTGCAGTTGAACTCCTCGGGCTGTTTCCCTTCGCTCTTCCTCGTCATGTAGCATGAGAACTAGAGGCTCCAGGCATGGTCCTGAGCCCCCTCCTGCTCCTGCACTCCCCACCCAGGGGCTCCTAGCTGTGCTAGAGCATTAAATACCGTATCTGTGCTGCCGACCCTCTAGTCATATCTGCAGTCTTCACCGCTCTGTGGCCCTGCGGACCAGGAAACTGGAATGGCCATCCCCACTGAGGGCACATCAACCTTTTCATGGCCAAACAGGAGGTACACCCCCAAACCTCCATCAGCACACCTCCAAGAGGCACTCTTCCTGTCTGAGGATAGGGCATCACCATGCACCTAAAGGTCTGAGGCTGAGACTCCCCTGGTGGTCTAGGGGTTAAGAATCCACCTTCCAATGCAGGGGACGGGGGTTCAATCCATGGCTGGAGAACTAAGGTCCCAGAGGTCATCATTGCTGTTTAGTCGCTAAGTAGTATCTGTCTCTTTTGCAACCGCATGGACTGTAGCCCGCCAGGCTCCTCTGTCCATGGGATTTCCCAGGCAAGACTCCTGGAGTGGACTGCCATTTCCTTCTCCAAGGGGTCTTCCTGACTGAGGGACTGGACCCCCATCTCCTGCACTGGCAGGAAGATTCTTTACCACTGAGCCCCAGGGAAGCGCAAGACCCCACATGCTACAGGGCAGTTAAACCCACGAGTCACAACTAGAGAGAAGCCTGTGCACCCCAACGGAAGGTCCCACATGTCACGAGGAAGACTGTGCGTCACAACGAAGAGTCAACGCAGCCCAAAATAAATAAGCGTTAAAAAAAAAATCTGAGCCTGGGAATTCCCCAACAATCCAGTGGTTAAGACTCGGGGCTTTCACTGCTGGTCCCAAGCACGAGCCCTGGTTGGCGGCTGTAAAACAAAACAAAACAAAACAAAAAACCCCGAGGCATCTTAAACACTTCCTTTTCCTGAATTCAGTTCACCATCGACCCTGTCAGCCCCAACTTCAAGATGTATCCCTGGTCATGTGGGAAAAGGTATGGCAGTTCTTCAAAAGATCAAACATATAATTCTTTACCATCCAGCAATTCTGCTCAGGGGCATATACCCCCAAAGAGGTAAAAGCAGAGACTCAAACAGATATTTGGACACCAGTGTTCACAGCAGAATTATTCACAAGAGCTGAAAAGAAGACACACCCCAACATCCACTGATGGATGATGGATAAAGAAATCATGGGGCATCAATACTGTGGAACGCGAGCCAGCCTTATAAAGGCTTGTCGTGAGATGCAACAGGGTCTTCCCTGGTGGCTTAGACGGTAAAGAATCTGCCCGCAATGCAGGGGACCCAGGTTCGATCCCTGGGTTGGGAAGATGCCCTGGAGAAGGAAATGGCAACCCACTCCAGTATTCTTGCTTGGAAAATCCCATGGACAGAGGAGCCTGATGGGCTACAGTCCATGGGATGACAAAGAGTCGGACATGACTGAGCGACTAACACTTTCCCTTTCATGAGAAACAACATGGATGGACTTCAGGGACATCACGCCAAGTGGAGTAAGCCAGTCCCCAAGGGCAAATCCTGCAGTTTTGCACTTCTCCGAGGTCCCTAGAGGAGTCACATCCTTAGAGGCAGAAAGTAGGTGGTGGGGGTCAGGGGCCGGGCTGGGATGGAGCACAGAGTTTCCACTTGGGAAGATGAAACATTCTGGAGACGATGGTGGTGATGGCTGCAGAGTGCACTTAACGTTGCTGGAATGTACACTTAAACGTGGTTTAGATGGTAAGTTTCTTGTTATGTATATTTTACCACAATAATTCTTAAAAAAAAAAGTGGGCCGACAAATGGGGTGGGCTTGGAGGCTCATTTCCTGCCACTGATGGGGCTCAGTGGGCCGGGTGAGCTGACGGGAGGGTGGGCTGAAGGTGGGTCCCGTTCAGCAAAGCCACATCCCGACCTCGAGGTTCCCCCGTTGGCATCTCCCCTGGCCCCGAGCAGGATGGCTGGGGGCACCGGGACACGTGTTCTGACTCTTTGCGTCCCTTCTCTCGACAGTGTTTGGCACACAGATCTGGATGGAATCTTCTTGGCCCACACCTTGTACAGCCCAGCTGCCCCGTGGCTCAGAGCTGGAAGCTGGTCTGGGTTCCTGGCACATCCCAGCTGACTTCCTGAGCCCCCGACGCCTCACCCATCTCTGAAACAGAGCAGGCTGCACAGGTGAGCCTCAAAAGACCGTTTTGGGCAAAATGCAAGAAGCTCTCCTGTGCTCCCACAAAGGCATAGGGCCAGCAGCTCAGGACCGGGAAGTGAGCCCCGGAAGGGTGGGAGCAGAGAGGTGAGCTGGACCAGAGAGAGGAGGGAGAGACCAGATGATGCAGAGGCCATGGAAAACTCCTGGCGTTGGAGGATCCAGGGAGACTGGGAGCTGGGCCGCCAGGCCTTGGGGCTGGACTGGATAAGGCACTTGGGCACGACGACAGGCAAGGTGCCACGGTGTTTGTCCTGAGTCGCACGTCCAGGGAGGGAGAGGGTGTGGGGATGGAGTAGGGAAGGGGTCTCGAAGGCTGCACTTCCCTGACAGGTTCTCAAAATCTGTGTGCCCTGACACCGCCAAACCACACCCAAAGGTGTCCCGGGGCTGCTGCTGACAGGTCAAGTGAAATGAACAGAGAACACTTTATCAACCACTAACCAAGGAAGTGATTTAAAGCCAGAGATTTTTAATTTCAAATATTCAAAGCAAGATCAAACCAGTCAATCCTAAAGGAAAGCAATCCTGAATATTCACTGGAAGGACTGATGCTTCCAATACTTTGGAGCTGACTCATTGGAAAAGACCTTGATGCTAGGCAAGATTGAGGGCAGGAGGAGAAGGGGACGAGAGGGGATGACATGGTTGGATGGCATCACTGACTCGATGGACGTAAGTCTGAGCAAGCTCCAGCAGGTGGTGAGGGACAGGGAGGCTGGGCGGGCTGCCGTCCATGGGATCAAAAAGTCAGACATGTCCTGGTGACTGAACAACGACAACAATTCACAGGGCCTCAGGTGTCCCCTAGGCCACCTTGAACTTCCTCCTTGGAAACAAAGCTCCTCCTTTCTTAGCGCTCAGGGGAGGGGAGGAAATAGAGGGCTTTGCAGAGGAGGGTGTGGGCATCATTGTCCCACAAGAATTCATTACAGGAACTCCAGCCAGGGAGGAACTTTGCATAGAAGGAATAGCTTTGCCCAAAGTCACGTAGAACTCACGGCAATGTCAGGGCTCAGATCCAGGCCAGGGTACCCACCTGCCTGGCTTGCATGAGACCAGTGGAGTCCCTGTTCAGACTAAATGCCTCAACAAGGAGGGAAAGAGAGTAAAAGTGTTAGTCACTCTGTTGTGTCCGATTCTTTGGGACCCCATGGACTGTAGCCGGCCAGGCTCCTCTGTCCATGGGCTTCTCCAGGCAAGAATACTGGAGTGGGTTGCCATTTCCTTCTCCAGGGGATCTTCCTGACCCAGGGATCGAACCCGGGCCTCCCGCATTGAGGGCAGACTCTTTACTGTCTGAGCCACCAGGGAATCCAAGGGAGAGTGGGCAATGCCCCAAATCTCATTAGGTAAGAAGGAAATTCAGAGGACACCCTGACCCTCTTCTGATAATAGCCTTCTGGTAAATGTCTCCAGGATGGATTTCATTTCTAGAAGCGTTCTTAAGTGAAAGTAAAGTCTCTCAGTCGTGCCTGACTCTTAGCGACCCCATGGACTGCAGCCTACCAGGCTCCTCCGTCCATGGGATTTTCCAGGTAAGAGTACTGGAGTGGGGTGCCAGAAGCATTCTTAGTTGCAGGTTAATCAACATGGAAGGATCCTCTTCTAAGACAGAAGAAACATCTCTGGAATGTATCCTTAAAAAATTGGACATTTTAAAAATAGATGGGCAGAAAAGGGAAAAGAACTTGAAGTCTACAGGAATTACCTGGCATTTAGATACGTTGGGGCTATGGAGAAAAATGACCTGAAAATAGGTCTCTAAATTACAATACTATCTTGCAATTGGATCTTTACTGTGGCAAGATGGGAAGATGAACTGAGGTTCTGTTTGTCCAAGACTTCATGGTCCTTTACCAAAACCCCACTCGACTATCTCCTGTAGTGAAAAGCCGGGGAGTCGTAAAGCACTCCCGACACGTTAGGTGACCTCCTGCTAACCCTCCCCAATCTTTCCCCTGCTTCTCCAGAGGCACCGGCTTCTGCAGATCCCTCTGACCAAGCCCTCACTCCACCTATGTGCCTTTATACTCTCCGTTACCCCAGGAGCGAGAGACTGGTCCCTCGGGGTGATTCATAATGGGACTTCCTATAAGCCAGAGTCGGGAATGCCCTGTGCAGGCAGCTGGTGAAGGACAGGGAGGCCTGGCGTGCCGCACTCCACGGGGTCGCAAAGAGTCAGACACAACTGGGCGACTGAACTGAACTAACTTAGGGACGTGGCAAATGGCAAAAGGACAGTCCAAGCAGAGGACGTGTACCCTTCTCTTTAACCAACTTAACCCAAGGCAAACAGCGACTGAGCCAGTTTTCTGAAGACCTAGCAAGTTTGTTGAAAGGTTTCAGGCCCTAACTCTGGCCTTTAACTTGGAAGGGTGTCCAAACAGTCTTATCTACTTGCTGTACCCTTGAGGAAAAACAGAGAGTCTGGGCGGCAGCCCAGGGGCACACTGACCAGGCACCAACCCGAACGTTTTGATATGGGTGGAGACGCAGTCTCAAATCGGGAATCCCGAGAGTACTGTAATTCCCAGGAGAGAACAGAAGCCGGGGAGCACCTGCTACCGTGTGTATGAGAAGGGATGAGAAAGTACATCAAAAAGCCATTTAACTGTGAAAAGGCTAAAGGAGCAACCCAAGAAGGAAAAGAAAACCCAGCCCTATTTCAGGGACGGCTTGTGGTTTTCAAAAAAATCTGCTGACCTGGATCCATCCACTCCTGAGGGTCAGTCCCTGCTGGGACAACATTTTATCAGCCATCCCGCCCCTGATAGCAGGCGGAAACTCCAAACGTTACAATTCGGCCCACAAACCCCGATGCCCCAGCCCCTAGAGGAGACCTCTGGGCTATTCACTGATCCAGATCAAACAGAGGAGGAAGAGAGAACCTGGCGTGCAAACAGGCTGGCCAGGGCCCAGGCTAAACTGAGGGCCATGCTGTTAGCCGTGCGACCTCAGGACGACCCAAGGGGGCCACGGAAGTTTAACTGTCCTCCTGGAGGTAAAGCCGGCAGGGGTGAGCGCTTCAAATACACGTCAACTGGCCACCGGGCCAAAAGTGCCCAAAAGCACCCTCTGGTCCGTGCCCAGTCTGTATACGGTCATTGGAGGTGGGACTATCCCCAGTCCCAAAGGGGAAGGGGGCTCCCACTCCCGAGACAGCTGTGCTGGACAACTAAGGCTGCTTGGGGATTCTGGTGACTCCTCTCAACAAGCTGTCTGTCTCCATCAAGAAGCCGTGGGTGGTCCTTGACGTGGCAGGTAAGAAGACTGACTTTTTAAAGCAATATGGGAGCCACTTACCCTGTCCTGATTTCTCCCTCTGGACCTCTTTCCTCTAAAACCTACACAGCAATGGCTGTTGATGGAAAACCTTGAAGCAGTTACTCCCCTGGGCCTCTCACACGCTTCTGCGGCTGCGCTTGAGCTTCCTACCCCACTACTGGAAAGTGAAGTCGCTCAGTCGTGTCTGACTCTTTGCGACCCCATGGACTGTAGCCCACCAGGCTCCTCCGTCCACAGGATTTTCCAGGCTAGAGTACTGGAGTGGGTTGCCATTTCTTTTTCCAGAGGATCTTCCTGACCCAGGGGTCGAACCTGGGTCTCCCACATTGTAGGCAGACACTTTACCGTCTGAGCCACCAGGGAAGTTCTCCCCACTACTGGGGAGAGACCATAATATGGCTCCCTCTCAGCCATATGACAATTAGGAGACCCCAGGCAGCCCCTGTTCTTGACTCTGAATAAGAAAGATCACTCACAAGAGCAAGGTCCTATTCCCTGAAGTTTGGGGCAAAAGAATCCTTGGGAAGTCTATAAATATCCAATCTGTAAAAATTAACCTTAAGCCAGAAGCCGCTTATCCTAACAAGGCATAAAGTTGGGAGCAAAAAAAGTTTGTGACAGCTCCCAGATAAATCCTGAGACCGTGGCCTCTTAGTACCCCATCAGTCTCCACAGTGAGCAAGTGTTGGTCTCTCAGTCAGGTCTGACTCTGCGACCCCATGGATGGTAGCCCGCCAGGCTCCTCTGTCCGTGGAATTCTCCAGGCAAGAATGCTGGAGTGGGTAGCCACTCTCTTCTCTGGTGGATCTTCCCAACCCAGGGATCGAACTGGGGTCTCCTGCATTGCAGGCAGATTCTTCACTGTCTGAGCCAGCAGGGAAGCCCCATGCAATATCCTAATTCTGCCAGTTGCTAAGTCAGTGGGGGAATATTGAATAGCCCAAGACCTGTACACAGAACTGTACACAGGGGGCGGTCCCTATCAGTCCTTGCGTGGCCAGCCCTTCTATTGGTCCAGATTCCTGGAGAAGCCAAGCAGCTTACTGCGCTTGCCCTCAAGAGCGCCCTCTTTGGAATCCCATTTCATCCCTCCTCTCAGTGTCTGTTTGCCTTTGAGTGAACTGACCCCCGGTGGGGCCCAGTGCAGCAATATGCCTGGGCAGCGCGGCCTCAGGGGTTTCAAGGCGGCCCACACTTGTTTGCCCAGGCCCTAGGGAAAGAACGGAGGGAAACACACCCCAAAGAAGAGGCTATTCTACAGTATGCAGACAGCATGTTAATATGGAATCCCACCACAGAGGCCTCAGATCAGAAGAGCACCGAAGCCCTTAATTTCCTTGAGACCTGGGTTCACAAGTTCTCCCAAATGAAGGCACAGCTCTCAAAACAAGTCAAATATCTGAGATATGTTATAAACCCTGGAAGCAGACAGCTATCTCCAGATAGAAAACAGCCTATCTTAGGCCTAAGCCATGGGCAGCAAAGCGAAAACTCTCAGTTTATCCAAGGGAACAGCAGGGCAGATTGGGAGGCAAAGAAAACAGCCCCGAGGCCCATACCAGCTAGAACCGACACTGGAAAAGCCTTGGCCTCAGCAGACACTCAGTCACCAACGCTTGTTACTCAGTACAGCTGGGGAGACTGGAGAGTGGCCTGCTAGTCTGTTCTCTTGGATCCTACAAGCCATAAAGAGCTGTCTGCCGGGAGGTTTTCACTTTCACAGCCCTTTTCTTCTCAGTCGACGTTGATTCATGCCATATCTCCTCTAGCGCCCCACTGTCTTCCCAAGTGTCGCAAACCTGCGACTTTTCGGCCCAAGAAGGACACCTGGAACCAACCGGGCCAGATCTCCGATTCTAAAGGTAGAGAAACACGTGAAACTTTAATCCTGATGTAAGCAGAAATATACACCCAAGCAGAATGACCTCATGGCAGGGATGGCGTCATCCACTGACTGGTCAACAGCTAAGGGAGCCCTCTCAAAGCTCACCTGATCCCTTCCCCGTCCAGGCCCTTTAGTGACTATCGTTCTTCTTCTTTCTAGCCCTTGTTTGTTTAACCTTTTGATTAGGTTTGTGTCTACTAGGCTGCAAAGTTTGAAGTAAGGCTCATGATGTCTCAAGGAGTTCAACCCATTCCTGTGGAGGGCGGTTCAGGTCCCTGCAGGTCCTTGGAAAAGTCAGCAAGGGACTTCTATACCTCTAGAGAAACCTACGGTCTCTGGGAAGACCAGCAGGAAGAAGCTTCAGAAGGAGAGACCTTCAGTCCCCTACCCCTTACGAATAAGGGTATAGAGTCTCTCGGTGGGAAGTGAGACAGGCTGGGACCCGGAACCCTTTTCTGCAATAGTTGCACCTAGACACACCTCTCCTCTAGCAACAAGACACAGAGAAACTCTACGGCACTGAAAATAACTTCATGCGTGCACAGCTGGGGTAAATTCTGGACAAAAGATACAAAAAAACCCCAAACCAACCCTTAGTTATCACCTCGGAAAAGTCCGGAACAAACGCAGGGGATGGGGAGCAAAAGCCGGGTAGCCCGCATGCGCCCTGCTCACAACAGCACCTGAGGGGTGGGCAGGCCAGCCCTGCAGTCCCACGCCCGGACACACCCGTACCCTCAGCCCACAGAAGGAACAAGCTTGCCCACCCCCCACCCCCCCAGTAAGCGAGCAAGCAAGGGAATCTGTCACTTCTCACTGCCCTCTGTTGCCGCAGAGCCCCCAGTAAAACCTTGCCTGAACTTCTCTGGCCTCTGGTCAATCTCTACTGTCCGGCCTCTGGTCAGTTTCTGTTGACTGGGAAAGGCCAAGAGCCCTGGTCCCCACGGCTCCCACGCGCCACCCTCACAGGGGCCTCTCTGCTTTGGTCATGAAGAGCAGACTCTGAGGACACACGGCTTTAGGGAACCAGTAGGAACTTGAACCACTTGAGCCGGGAACACCCAGTCTGTCTGGGAAAAGGATTTCTTCCAGGAGCCCTGCCCTGAGACCCAGCCTGCGCCAAGTCAGTCTGCCTCCTTCCATCAGTGAAAGACAACTTTTGTGTCAACTGTCAGAAAAAAGAGGCGGCCGCGCACCCGGTCTTCCGAGAGATGTGTGCCCCCCCGCCCCGCCCCGGCACCCAGGGGCTCCCGTGAGCAGGCAGAGGACTGGGTCCTGCTCCCGCTGATCCCCTGAAGGATGGCGGGAGTCCCAGGTCCCTCCCTACCTCTCTCCACCGGTCAAGCAAGGGGAGACTCCAGGGGCTGGGGTTTGACTGCAGCACTGGTTAGAACCCAGGAGAAGGGGACCCACAGAGCCAGTTTTCCTGTTCATGCCCCGGGCTGCTGCTCTGGCAGGCTCAGTGCAATGGGCCCCAGATGCGGTGAATGAACAGTGCCTGGGCCGGCCAGGGGCACACGCACACAAGTCAGGTCCCAGTGTCCCGGCCCGCCCCCAGGAGCGGCCCCGGCTGCAGGGTGCCCCCTCCCGCCCCCGGCTGCAGGGTGCCCCCCTAACCACCCCCCCCCCCGGCTGCAGGGTGCCCCCTTCCCCCCTCCAGCTGCAGGGCGCTCCCAGGAGCGGCCCTCGGCTGCAGGGTGTCTCCCTTTCCCCCCCTGGCTGCAGGGTGCCCCCCTTCACCCCCTGGCTGCAGGGTGCCCCCAGGAGCGCCCGGCTGCAGGGTGCCCCCTTCCCTCCCCCTTGGCTGCAGGGTGCCCCTTCCCCCCCCACCAGCTGCAGGGTGCCCCCCTCCCCCCTCCCCTGACTGCAGGGTGCCCCCCTTCCCCCCCGGCTGGCTGCAGGGTGCCCCCCTTCCCCCCCGGCTGGCTGCAGGGTGCCCCCCTTCCCCCGGCCCCCCCCAGCTGGAGCTTGCACTGCGGGTGCTCACTGAGCTGGGCTCTGTGTAGGGGGCACATGAATGGCCCTGTGCGCGGCTCCTGAGGCATCCAGGTGCCTGGCAGTCCACTTGCCCGCAGAGCCTGGGTTTTGCATGGGCAGTCACAGGAGCTGGGCTGGCCCACCCAGGGCTTGGGAGGGTGGGGATGAGAGCAGGTGGTTCCCAAGAGAGAGAGGATGATTGCCAGGAAGTCACAGGGTGGGGCGGGAGGAGGCCAGGCTGAGCCTCCACCCCCCACCCCGGGGGCACAGAGCACCCTAGAGACGCGCGCCCCTTCCTCCTCCTCTCCCACTCTGGTCTGTTCCCCTCTGCCTCTCAACCGCCAGCCTCACAGGTGGCCTTGGTTGACGCTTGTTGCATCGGGTTAGGGCTGGGCTGGGCTCTGCCATCCAGGACGCAGGCTGTGCCTACAGAGCTTCCTTGCCCCTTGGCCAGCTCCTCCTTCCCTCCCTCGCTCCCTCCCTGCTTCCTGCTCTGACCCCGCCCCCACCAACCCCCCACTCCCCAGATGTCCTGGGTTCCAACTTCCCACACTGGCACTGCGAGAGACTTTGACCCAGGAGGGGCTTTGACCGAGCAGTCTTCGCAGCAGAAGGAAGTCCTTCACTGACCACCTGCTCCCTCCTCTGGGGCCCAGACAAGTGGAGGAAAGAGAGAGAGCTCCGGAGATGCGGCTGTTGGGGGTGCTTCTACCTGGGGGAGACCTGGCCGTCGAATCAGGACAGCTGCCCTCGAGGGTCTGCCCTCCACCCTCCACCACCCTGGGCACGTCCAGCCTCCTCTGTCTGTGGAATTCCCCAGGCAAGAATACTGGAGTGGGTAGCCATTCCCTTTTCCAGGGGATCTTTCCTGCCCGGGGACTGAGCCCCGGTCTCCTGCATGGCAGGTGGATTCTCTACCCACGTGAGCCAGCAGAGAAGCCCTACCTACTTCCCTGGGAGGCATCACCATTCCTGCCGGCGACCATCCACCACACACGCAAAGCCTTCTCCGCACCCGTCTCCCGGTGCAGGACCGCCAGCTCTGACCCTGCTGGGCACGCTTGGCCAGACGGTCAGATCCCTTGAGAGGTGCCCACAGCCCTGTTCCTGGAGCCCTTGGCCCTCCCCACTCACCTCTGGGATCCATGGCTCCTGGGAGGACCTGCGAGCCGGGTGCTTGGAGACAGAGGCCGGGGATGGGAAGCTGCGGTCAGCGCAGCAGAAGCTGAAGGGAGCTCCGACCTCAGGCTCAGAGCCAGAGCTGAGGACTGAGGTCCAGCCCCTTCCCCAGGGCCAATCCTGCTTGCCTGTTCAGGGTGGGAGGGGCCTCAGCAGCTCACCTGTTTGCCCAGATCTGTCCAGGGCCGCCAGCCAGGTCAGTCCCACGATGGAAACCAGACTTGTTGGCTGGATGCCCAAAGCTGGCTGCCCCCCGCAGCTTGGGGGCAGCGTTCTGCCCACACCTCAGATTACAGAGGGGCCCCGTGGGCTGCTCCCCCTGCTCGCAGGGCCAAGCCCTGCCCCTCGCTCTGGCCCTCAGCCCGGTGAGGGGTGTGGGTGGTAGACCCCTGCTTGCCTCTCCCACACACACCCCTTGGCCGTCACCCTGGGGACTGCTTTTCTCAAACACCTGGTGCCTCACCCACCTGACGCTGAGCGGCCCGGAGGCCCTGGACACTCACTGGGCCCCATCATCCTCTCTGGAGGGAAGCTTCTGTTTCCAGAGAATTCCAGCATTCGGTGGTAAAGAGGAGCTTCAGTGAAGTTGTCTCCTGTGTCTTCTGGGGAGGTCCATCTGGGGAGCGGGAACCTCAGGCTGGTGGGCCTCATTCAGAAATCCAACACGGCCCAGCTCACCAGCTCAGAGAGGGGCAGAGGAGATGGCAGCCCTCTCTCGGCCGCCTCCCCCAGCTCACCCTTCGTGCGCCGGTTCCCCCCTACCCCCAGCCGAGGGAGGGGGACGAGGGAACCAGGCTGGATGGGGAGCAGCCTCCTGAGCAGTGGCTCACAGGCTCAACCTACAACCTGGACACTCTCCCCTCTCTAGCTTCCATCCCTGGGTGCCGGCCACCGGGGAAGGAGGAGAGGGTCCTTCCACCAGCATCCCAAGGGAAGGTCCTAGCCTTTGCTGAGCTGGGGCTGGGAGAGCCACAGGGAAAGAACGAAATTGTGCCATTTGCAGCAACATGGATGGACCCAGAGATGATCACACTGAGTGAAGCAAGAGAAGGACAAATATCATATGATCTCACTCATATGATACAGATGAACTTCTTTACAAAGCAGAAATAGACTCACAGACGTAGAAAACAAATTTATGGTTACCAAAGAGGAAAGGATGGGAGAGGGATAAATTAGGAGTCTGAGACTAGCACATATACACACTATTGTATATAAAAGAGATAACCAACAAGGACTTCCTGTATATCACAGGGAACTTGACTCAATATCTTGTAGTAACCTATAATAGAAAAGAATCTAACATATATATACGAATTCTAAAGATTCAGTGTATATATATACATATATATATATGAATCACAAAGATTATATATATGAATCTTTTCTGTATACCTGAAACTAACACATTGTTCAGTTCAGCTCAGTCGCTCAGTGGTGTCCGACTCTTTGCAACCCCATGAATCACAGCACGCCAGGCCTCCCTGTCCATCACCAACTCCCAGAGTTCACTCAGGCTCACGTCCATCGAGTCCGTGATGCCATCCAGCCATCTCATCCTCTGTCGGCCCCTTCTCCTCCTGCCCCCAATCCCTCCCAGCATCAGAGTCTTTTCCAATGAGTCAACGCTTCGCATGAGGTGGCCAAAGTACTGGAGTTTCAGCTTTTTCATCATTCCTTCCAAAGAAATCCCAGGGCCAATCTCCTTCAGAATGGACTGGTTGGATCTCCTTGCAGTCCAAGGCACTCTCAAGAGTCTTCTCCAACACCACAGTTCAAAAGCATCAATTCTTCGGTGCTCAGCCTTCTTCACAGTCCAGCTCTCACATCCACACATGACCACTGGAAAAACCATAGCCTTGACTAGACAGACCTTAGTCGGCAAAGTAATGTCTCTGCTTTTGAATATACTATCTAGGTTGGTCATAACTTTTCTTCCAAGGAGTAGCGTCTTTTAATTTCATGGCAGCAGTCACCATCTGCAGTGATTTTGGAGCCCCAAAAATAAAGTCTGACACTGTTTCCGCTGTTTCCCCATCTATATCCCAAGAAGTTATGGGACCGGATGCCATGATCTTCGTTTTCTGAATGTTGAGCTTTAAGCCAACTTTTTCACTCTCCTCTTTCACTTTCATCAAGAGGCTTTTTAGTTCCTCTTCACTTTCTGCCATAAGGGTGGTGTCATCTGCATATCTGAGGTTATTGATATTTTCCCGGCAATCTGGATTCCAGCTTGTGTTTCTTCCAGTCCAGCGTTTCTCATGATGTACTCTGCATATAAGTTAAATAAGCAGGGTGACAATATACAGCCTTGATGTACTCCTTTTCCTATTTGGAACCAGTCTGTTGTTCCATGCTCAGTTCTAACTGCTGCTTCCTGACCTGCATACAGATTTCTCAAGAGGCAGGTCAGGTGGTCTGGTATTCCCATCTCTTTCAGAATTTTCCACAGTTTATTGTGATCCACACAGTCAAAGGCTTTGGCATAGTTAATAGAGGAGAAATAGATGTTTTTCTGGAACTCTCTTGCTTTTTCCATGATCCAGCGGATGTTGGCAATTTGGTCTCTGGTTCTTCTGCCTTTTCTAAAACCAGCTTGAACATCAGGGAGTTCACGGTTCACGTATTGCTGAAGTCTGGCTTGGAGAATTTTGAGCATTACTTTACTAGCTTGTGAGATGAGTGCAATTGTGCGGTAGTTTGAGCATTCTTTGGCATTGCCTTTCTTTGGGATTGGAATGAAAACTGACCTTTTCCAGTCCTGTGGCCACTGCTGAGTTTTCCAAATTTGCTGGCATATTGAGTGCAGCACTTTCACAGCATCATCTTTCAGGATTTGAAACAGCTCAACTGGGATTCCATCACCTCCACTAGCTTTGTTCGTAGCGATGCTTTCCAAGGCCCACTTGACTTCACATTCCAGGATGTCTGGCTCTAGGTGAGTGATCACACCATCGTGATTATCCAGGTCGTAAAGATCTTTTTTGTGCAGCTCTTCCGTGTATTCTTGCCACCTCTTCTTACACATTGTACATCAACTATATTTCAATAAAATTTTTTTAAAAAAAGAGTTGACGGAAAATCAACAGTCACTTTTACCTCATACCATATACACGAAAGTTAAATCCCTTTTTAGTTAATTTTTGTGAGCCTAGATGTAAGAGCTCATAAACAAAAGCTCTCAGGGGAAAACAGGTCTCTTGACTTGGACTCCGTGGTGGACTCTTAGATGCGCCTCCAGAAGCATAAGAAGAAAAGAGACAGTGAGCTGGGCTTCATCTGGAGTCTAAGCTTTTGTGCAGCAAAGAATACTCCTGAGAGCGGGAAAGCAACCGCAGGACGGAGGGCGGGATACTTGCAAATTGTAAATCTGATAAGTAGCCAGTGTCCGGAATGTATAAGGAACCTTTAGGACGCAGCAAACAGCACTCACTTTCAGAATGGACGATTCTCAAAATACACATCTCCAATAAGCATGTGAAGAGATGCTCAGCCCCCCAGCCATCAACGACACACACACATCAAAGCCACAGTGAGACAGCCCTTCACACCAAATCCAAATGAGAAGGAAAATGGCAAGTGATGTGAGGGTGTGGAGACGTCGGAACCCTCACGCTTTGCATGGGAATGGGAAGTGGTGCAGTCGCTGTGGTAAACTGTTTGGCAGTTCCCCTAAAATGTAAACGCAGAATTATCCCATGACCCAGCAATTCCACTCCTCGGTATGGACCCAGAGTAATTGAAAACAGATACAAAGACAAGTACACGCACCCAAACGTTCACAGCAACACTGTTCACAGTAGCCAAAAGGTAGAAAGAACCCCAGTGTCCATCAACAGATGAATGGTTAAACAGTGTGGTCTACTCTAACCACGGAGTGTTATTCAGCCATAACAAAGAATGAAGTATTGATACATGCCACCTCGTGGATGGACCTCAAAAAACAATGTGATCAGTTAAAGAAACGAGACACAAAGACCCAGATCAATCACATAATTCCACTTATAAGAAGTATTCAGAAGAGGGGAGTCTGTAGAGATGAATCCAGACTGGTGGTCGGCGGGCAAGGACTAGGAGGGAACGGGGAGTGACTGTTTGCTGGGTCCTGGATCTTTTTAGGGTGCGATGAAAACGTTCTGGGCAATATTCAGACAATGGCTCCACAGGATTGTGAACTGACTAGGCGCCACTGAGTTGCACACTTTAAAATTACTGATGTTGTGTGTGAGCTTCCTCTTCACACTTTTTGAAAAATCGACCGTGTTGTATTTTCTACCACAGGCTCGTGATGAATAAATAAGGATATTTGCTTTCCCAGAAACCACGTCTCCCAGTTCCTGGAACTGGGTTTTTCTTACCAGGAGAAGTTTGGGCTTTGATGGGTCTGGCGGGGGACGTGGGGAGAGGCAGAGGGAGGGTCTCCAGTGCTCGCCAAGCCTGGGATGGCCAGACATCTGCTGGGGGTACGCGCAAGAGCACCCGTGGGGCTGGACACTGAGATCAAGGCCTGGGGAGCAGAGCGTGGGACCCCGGAGGCCCAGCCTGAGGTCAGGGCCGAGGACGCCCGTGCAGCTGCAGGAGCAGTAGTCAGCACGCGGCCAGGAGAGAGAGGAACGGGGCGTGCTCACGGGGCGGTGACTCAAGCTGGGTCGAAGTTCCAAATACTAAGCACACAGGTGGGGCAGAGCCTGACTCAGTGGAAATTAAGGGAAAATAAAGGTGACCTTGCTCAAGCCCGGCTGCCAAGGAGCCCATCCAGACAGGCCACAACCTCCCTACAGCTCTGGCTCTTTCCTCAAACTTTCTTCCGCCCTTGCCTCACCAAAGGGGGCATCCCGCTGGTCTTCTCTGCCTCTGTGCCTGGCCTGCCGGGCCCTGCCCCTGGGCTCCGTGGCCGTGCTCCCCGCGGCTGGCCCCAGCTCTGCCCTGAGCTGGTCTGGTCAATCCAGTCTCCCCTGGCCAGGGCTCCTGGTGCCTTATCTCCAGATTCTTGATACCCAGGACCATTTCCTTCTCGGCCAAATAAACAGCATTCGCTCCTTGCTCTCTGCACCCCTCAGCCACCCAGCAGCTGTGTGGCCAGGTCACCTTAGAGGGAAAGGCTTTGAACACAGGCCCACAGATCCAACGCTCCCCCCACGTGCCCCACCCACCCACCTTGGTTCCCCTGCTGCCTGAAGCCCACCAGAGCAAGCCCACCAGAGCAAGCCCACCAGAGCAAACTCCCTGCGGCCCCCCGAGCAACCCTTCATCTCTCCCCCAGCCCCACACTTGCCCCAGCACTCCTCCCCTTCAACTGGTCTCCAGGGCCCCCTTAGGCACGGCTCCCCCGGGGTTCTCCCTGACTCCCCAGGCTGCAGGCATCGGGCACTGCGCCACGGAAGGCCTGCCCACACCACTGAACAGTGCTTCCTGTCCCCTGCAGAATGCGAGCCCCGAGGGCAGGCCGGCACACAATTTTGTCACCGTGTCCACAACAAGATGTTGCATAAAGGTTCACATGCTAGGTGACTAGGGTTGTGGCCGACTGCACGGCAGATGCTGTCAGAGGTACCAGGTTTGGAGGCCTGGTGAAGAAAGGAGGGTAAGGACCCCCGCCCCTCTCTCTTCCCAGCACCGCAGCCTCCACCCAGCGCAGTGGCCTCGACCCCCTTCCCCCAACCATCAGCTAGGTGCCCCCCTTTGTCCGCCTCCTCCAAGGGGCACAGACTTGGATTACTGTGATATTGAATGGTTTGCCTTGGAAACGAACAAAGATCATTCTGTCGTTTTTGAGATTGCATCCAAGTACTGCATTTTGGACTCTTGTTGACTATGATGGCTACACCATGTCTTCTAAGGGATTCTTGCCCACAGTAGTATATACAATGATCATTTGAGTTAAATTCACCCATTTCAGTCCATTTTAGTTTGCTGATGCCTAAAATGTCGATATTCACTTTTGCCATCTTCTGTTTGACCACTGCCAATTTATCTTGATTCATGGACCTAACATTCCAGGTTCCTGTGCAATATTGCACTTTACAGCATCGGAGTTTATTTCCATCACCAGTCGCCTCCACAACTGGGTGTTGTTTTTGCTTTGGCTCCGTCTCTTCACTCTTTCTGGAGTTATTTCTCCACTGATCTCCAGTAGCATATTGGGCACCTACTGACCTGGGGAGTTCATCTTTCAGTGTCCTATCTTTTTGCCTTTCCATCCTCTTCATGGGGTTCTCAAGGCAAGAATACTGGAGTGGTTTGCCATTCCCTTCTCCAGTGGACCATGTTCTGTCAGACCTCTCCACCGTGACCCGTCCGTCTTGCCTACACGGCATGGCTCCTAGTTTCATTGAGTTAGACAAGGCTGTGGTCCATGCAGTCAGATTGGTTTTCTGTGATTGTGGTTTTCAGTCTGTCTGCCCTCTGATGGAGAAGGATAAGAGGCTTACGGAAGCTTCCTGATAGGAGAGACTCACTGTGGGGAAGACTGGGTCTTGTTCTGATGGGCGGGGCCATGCTCAGTAAATCTTTAGTCCAGTTTTCTGTTGATGGAAGGGGCTGTGTTCCCTTCCTGTTGATTGACCTGAGGCCAAACTACGGTGGAGGTGATGAAGATGATGGCGACCTCCTTCCAAAGGTCCCGGGCATGCACTGCCACATTCAGTGCCCCCGACCCTGCAGTGGGCCGCCGCCAACCCACGCCTCCCCAGAGACTCCTGGACACTCCCGGGCGAGTCTGGGTCGATCTCTCGTGGGGTCCTGGCTCCTTTCTCCTGGGTCCTGGTGCACAAGGTTTGTCTGTGCCCTCCGAGTCCGTTTCCCAGTCCTGGGTAAGTTCTCATGGCTCTATGGTGGGGTAAATGGCGACCTCCTCCCAGAGGGCTTATGCCGCACCCAGGTCTGCGGCACCCAGAGCCCCTGCCCCTGTGGCAGGCCACTGCTGGCCTGTACCCCCACAGGAGACACTCAAACACAGTTCTGGCTCAGTCTCTGAGGGGTCCTGGTGCTCACAAGGTTTGTCTGAGCCCTCTGAGCGTCTCTGGCAGGTATGGGGTTTGATTCTAAATGCGATTTCGCCCCTCCTACCGTCTTACTGGAGCTTCTCCTTTGCCCTTGGATGTGGGGTGTCTTGTTTTGGTGGGATCCAATACTCTCCTGCCATCAGCGAGTTGTAATTTAGTTCTTGCAGGAGAAGATGAGAGCACGTCCTACTTCACCATTTTGTAGTCCCATCAACAGGCCACCATAAAAAGATATTCCAGAGTTATTTACTACATTCCCCCATATACATACACACACACACACACATATATATATACATTTGTTGGTGCTGTTGTTCAGTGACTAAGACCTGCCCAGTTCTTTGTGCCCCACAGACTGCAGCACACCAGGCTTCCCTGGCCTTCACTATTGCCCAGAGTTTGCTCAAACTCATGTCCATTGAGTCGGTGATGCCATCCAACCATCTCATCTTCTGTCGTCCCCTTCTCCTCCTGCCCTCAATCTTTCTCAGCATCAGGGTCTTTTCCAATCAGTCAGCTCTTTGCATCAAGTGGGCAAAGTATTGGAGCTTCAGCATCAGTCCTTCCAATGAATATTCAGAGTTGCTTTACTTTAAGATTGACTGATTTGATCTCCTTGCTGTCCAAGGGACTCTCAAGAGTCTTTTCCAACACCACAGTTCAAAAGCATCAATTCTTCGGTGCTCAGCCTTCTTTGTGACCCCTCTCAAATCTGTATAAGACTGCTGGAAAGACCATAGCTTTTGTCTATACAGACTTTTGTTGGCAAAGTGGCGTCTCTGTTTTTTAATACACTGTCTAGGTTGGTCACAGCTCTCCTTCCAAGGAGCAAGCGTCTCTTACTTTCGTGGCTGCAGTCACTGTCTCAGCAACTTTGGAGCCCAGAGAAGAAAGCCTGTGACTGCTCCCATGCTTTCCCCTTCTGTTTGCCAGGAAGCAATGGGGCCGGGTGCCATGATCTTTGTTTTTTGAATGTTGAGTTTTAAGCCAGCTTTTTCACTCTCCTCTTTAACCCTCATCAGGAAGCTGTTTAGTTCCTCTTTGCTTTTTGCCATTAGAGTGGTATCAACTGCCTCTCTGAGGTTGTTGATTTCTCCCAGCAATGTTGATTCCAGCTTGTGAGTGGTCCAGCCCGGCATTTTGCATGATGTACCCTGCATATAAGTTAAGCAGGCAGGGTTCCAATATACAGCCTTGACGTAATCGTTTCCCAATTTTGAACAAGTCTGTTGTTCCATATCCAGTTCTAATTGTTGCTTCTTGTTCTGCATACAGGTTTCTCAGGAGGCAGGTAAGGTGGTCTGGTATTCCCACCTCTTTAAGCATTTTCCACAGTTTGTTGTGATCCACACAGTCAAAGGCTTTCGTGTAGTCAATGAAGTAGAAGTAAGTGTTTTCCTGGAAATCCCCTTGCTTTCTCTATGATCCAACAGATGCTGGCAATTTGATCTCTGGTTCGCCTGCCTTTTCTAAACCAGCTTGAACATCTGGAAGTTCTCGGTGTTCCAGAAACCAAGAAGCCTAGCTCAGAGGATTTTGGATATAACCTCACTAGCATTTTAACGACCCTTCATTTTTACTGCACCACCCTCGACATTTAGTTTTTGACATCTTTGTGTGTGTGTGTGTGTGTGTGTGTACCCCTTAACTTCTTATTTTGGATATAGATGACTTTACTACTTTTGTCTTTTAACCTTCCTACTATCGTTGACATATGTTTGCCTTTACCAAGGAGCTTTAGCTGTGGCCTTCTCTTTTCAACCTGGAGAAGTTCTTTTAACACTTCTTGTAAAGCTGTTTTGATGGTGCTGACCTCTTTTAGCTTTCGTCTGTAAAACTTTCGATCTTCCCCTGAAATCTGAATAAAGGCCTTGCTGAGTACTCTTGGTTGTAGGTTTATCCTTTTCATCACTTCAAGTACATCATGCCACTCACTCTCTTCCGGCTCACAGAGTTTCTGCTGAAAGGTTAGCCTAATGGGAGTTACCTTGTATGTTACTTTTCTGTTGTTGATTATAATATTCCCTCTTTATCTTTAATCTTTGCCCTTTTAATTAGTGTGTGTCTTGGTGTGACCCTCTTTGGGTTGATTCCCGTTGAGATTGTCGTTGCTTCCTGGACTGGATGTCTGCTTCCATTCCCAGGTTAGGGGGATTTTCAGCTATTATGTCTTCAAGCATGCTCCCAGCCCCTTTCTTCCTGCTTTCTTCTTCTGGGACCCCTATAATCATGACTCTTTTTTTCTGTGTCCCTTACAGTGTTTTTAGGAGGGTTTATTCTCTCATATGAGTTTCCCTGGTGGCTCAGATGGTAAAGAATCTGCCTGCGACGTGGGAGACCTGGGTTCGATCCCTGGGTTAGGAAGATCCTCTGGAGAAGGGAATGGCTACACACTCTAGTATTCTTGCCTGGAGAATTCCATGGACGGAGGAGCCTGGTGGGCTACGTCTCTGGGGTCACAAAGAGTCGGACACAACTGAGCGACAAACACAACACAGCCAGTCATCCTTTCATATGCTAATTCTAATTTTACTTAATTTCTGGGATGATTTCTTTTTTCCACTCTCTCTCTGTGTTTGTCTCACTTAGATTTTTAAACCCTTCTGTTGAATATTTCCTCCAGAAGCTCATGTTTTTCTGTTTTGTCCTTTAAGGAGGAGATTGCTTCATTTTTTGGAAATTCATGGAGAAATATCAGACAAAAGTCCATCTGTTTTATAAATTTTTTTGGTATGGCTTCTTCATTTTCCACAAGTTTCACCTTTTCTTTTCTTCTTTTTAATCCCGTAATCTTATTGCATAGATCGTCTGCTGTTTCCCATTTTGAAACTCATCCACAAATAAGGTATTTCCTGGCATAGATAGTTGCACAAGCGTCATTGTGGGAGGGAACAAGATCATAATTAAGGGCAAAAGGATTTCCTTAATGTGTAAGTTCCTTTAGCCTTTACATCCCTGAGTCAGAAAAGGAAGCTGTAAGGTTGTTCCCAGGGCTTCGTCTCTCTAATCCCAGCCTCCAATAGTCCTGCCAATAAACCTTAACATGCAGGTCTCCACTCAACGCCCTGCCCTCTGCTGCTCAAGCAGAGCTCCATGCAGGCTCTGACTGCTGCCTTGCCCATGCCATCCTCATTGCCAGAGCAGGATTTTGTGTTTGCACCTTGGAGAAGGGGCCTCATCACTGCTTCCGGAGATCTGGAGCCCAGCACAACCCCTCCTCCCTTCATTTGGCTCTCCTGACGCCTCTCTACTATTTTCCACACCCTGGCCACTTCTGTATGGTCCAGGATATTAAATGCATCTTTAGTTACCTCCAGGGGGTGTTTTCTCTCCGAGTTGCTCTGTGGTACTTTCCGAAAGGAGACTAAAGGAATCTTCAAGTTGGATATGCCCTGATATCTTTTAAATCCTCTTTCTGCTTAAATTAATTAATGCAATTAAATTAATTGCATCTAAGAGTCCTGATTGACATAAAAATTTGTGCCAAGAGTGGAGGCAGGTGGCATTTGCTCAGCAGGCAGGAGGGCTCTGAAGAACAGCCTTGCTCTCTCTTTCCGTGTAGAGCTGTAGCCGTGTGCCCTGCTTTGGGCAGCGAAGCGTGACCAGAAGTGGCACACCACACTCCCAGGGAAAAGCGCTCAGTCTCAACGAGCACTCTGGTCTTCAACCAATAAACTTCATTATTGCTGCTCTTTCGGCCAAGGCAAGCAGCATGTGGGATCTCAGCTCACTGACCAGGGGCTGAAACCATGCCCCTTGCAGTGGAGGCATGAAGGCTCAGCCACTGGGCTGCCAGGGAAGTCCCTACGTTTATTCCCTAAGAGCAGTTTTAGGTTCACGGCAAAATTGAGTGGAAAGTATAAACAGTTTCCATAAAACCTCTTGTCTCCACACACACAGCCTCCCCGACTACTGGCATCCTGCACCACAGATGGTGATCCATGGACCTACATGGACACGCCATCATCACCCAAGGTCCAGTTTACACTAAGAGTCACTCTTGGTGCTGTACACTCTTCAAAAGTGAAAAGTGAAAACATCAGTCACTCAGTCGGGCCTAACTCTTTGTGACCCCAAGGACTGTAGCCCGCCAGGCTCCTCTGTCCATGGCATTCTCCAGCCAAGAACACTGGAGGGGGTATCCATTCCCATCTCCAGGGGATCTTCCTGACCCAGGGATCGAACCCTGGCCTCACACATTGCAAGTGGATTCTTGGCCATCTGAGCCGCCAGGGAAGCCCTGTGCACCCGATGGGTTTTGACACATGTATATGGCGTGCACCCACCATCACAGGGTCGTACAGAATCACTTCAGTGCCCTACACGTCCTCTGTGCTCTGCCTTTTGGTCCCTCCATTGCCCCTTAATCCCTGGCAACCAGTGATCTTTCTACTGTCTGCACAGTTTTGCCTTTTCCAGACTGTCATAAATAGCTGGAATCGATCAGCTTGTCATCTTTTCAGATTGGGTTCTGTCACTTAGTATTATGTATTTATGTTGGTCTGAATGGACCAACATTTATTTATCCATTGGCCTCCTGAAGGACATCTTTTTCTTTTCTTTTTTTGAAGATAATTGCTTTTCAGTATTGTGTTGGTTTCTGCCATACATCAACACGAATCAGTCACAGGTATACATATGTCCCCTCCCTTGTGGACGCCCCTCCCATCGCCCACCCCACCCTGCCCCTCTGGGTTGCCGCAGGGCACCAGGTTGGCCTCCCTGGGTCACACAGCAAACTCGCACTTGCTATCTGTCTTCCATTTGGCAATGTATATGTTTCTGTACTCTCTCAGCTCATCCCGCCTTTTCCTTCCCCTACTGTGTCCACAACTCCGCTCTCTATATCTGTCTCCATTGCTGCCCTGCAAATAGGTTCATCAATACCATCTTCCTAGAGTCCATACACGTGTGTTAATACACAGTATTTGTCTTTATCTTTCTGACTTACTTCACACTATAATAGGCTCTACGTTCATCCACCTCATTAGGACTAACTTGAATACATTCTTTTTTATAGTTGCGTGTGGATAGTTGTGTGAATCACAACAAACTGTGGAAAATTCTTAAAGAGTTGGGAATATCAGACCACCTTACCTGCCTCCTGAGAAATCTGTATGCAGGTCAAGAAGCAACAGTTAGAACCGGAAATGGAACAACAGATTGGGTCCAAATCTGGAAAGGAATATGTCAAGGCTGTATATTGTCACCCTGCTTATTTAACTTATTTAACTCTCACACAGTACATCATGTGAAATGCTGGGCTGGATGAAGCACAAGCTGGAATCAAGATTGCCAGGAGAAATATCAATAACCTCAGATATGCAGATGACAACACCCTTATGGCAGAAAGTGAAGACGAACTAAAAAGCCTCTTGATGAAAGTGAAAGAGTAGAGTGAAAAAGTTGGCTTAAAACTCATTCAGAAAACTAAGATCATGGCATCTGGTTCCATCACTTCACAGCAAATAGACAGGGCAACAGTGAGAGACTTTATTTTGGGGGCTCCAAAATCACTGCAGATGGTGACTGCAGCCATGAAATTAAAAGATGCTTGTTCCTTGGAAGAAAAGCTATGACCAACCTAGAGAGCATATTCAAAAGCAGAGACATTACTTTGCCAACAAAGGTCCATCTACTCAAAGCTATGGTTTTTCCAGTAGTCATGTATGGATGTGAGAGTTGGACTATAAAGAAAGCTGAGCACCAAAGAATTGATGCTTTTGAACTGTGGTGTTCTCTTGAGAGTCCCTTGGACTGCAAGGAGATCAAACCACTCAATCCTGAAGGAAATCAGTCCTGAATAATCATTGGAAGGACTGATGCTGAAGCCACAATACTTTGGCCGCCTGATGTGAAGAACTGATTCACTGGAAAAGACCCTGATGCTGGGAAAGATTGAAGGCAGGAGGAGAAGGGGCCGACAGAAGATAAGATGGTTGGATGGCATCGCTGACTCAATGGACATGAATTTGAGTAAGCTCCGGGAGTTGGTGATGAACAGGGAAGCCTGGTGTGCTGCAGTCCATGGGGTCGCAAAGAGTCAGACCCGACCGAGTGACTGAACGGAACTTCTGACCTACTTCATTCTGCGTAATAGGCTCTAGGTTCACCCACCTCTTTAGGACTGAGTTGAATATATTCTTCTTTATAGGTGAGTGATAGTCCATCGTATGCATGCACCACAATGTTTCCTCTTCTCGTCCGTCAGGGGACATCTAGGCCACTCTGAAGGACCTCTTCATTGCTTCTGAGTTTCGGCAGCTGTGAGTAAAGCTGCTATGGACATCCTTCTGCAGGATTTTGTGTGGACACAGATTTTCACTTTATCTGGGTGAATACTAAGGAGTATGATTGCCGGGTCACCTGATAAGAACTTGTTTCATCTTGTGAAACACTGCCAGTGTGCTCGAACACAGCTGTATCACTTTGCGTCTGGCCATGGGTGGCGCTCTGTGCTGCTCTGTACCCTCCCCAGAATTCAGCGCGCTCAGTGCTCTGCCTTTTCGCCATTTCTAGCAGGTGTGCTAGGGCTTCCCTTGTGGCTCAGACGGGAAAGCATCTGCATGGCCTGCAACACGGGAGACCTGGGTTCGATCCCTGGGTCGGGAAGATCCCCTGGAGAAGGAAATGGCAACCCACTCCAGGACTCTTGCCTGGAGAATCCCATGGACGGAGGAGCCTGATAGGCTACAGTCCATGGGGTCACAAAGGGTCAGACACGACTGAGCAACTTCACCTTAACAGGTGTGTTAGTGATATCTGGTTGTTGCTTTGATTCGCCTTTCTCTAATGACATATATTGAGCATCTTTTCATGCGCTTATTTGCCGTCGGAATCTCTTCCCTGTTATCTGTTCATGTTTTTTGCCCATTTTGAATTACGTTCATTTTGTGATTGCTGAGTTTAAAGAGGGTTTTGTTTTTTGTTTTGAATATTTTGGATAATGGTCCTTTATCAGTTGCATCCTTTGCAAATACTTCCTCCTAGTCTATGTCTATGGCTTAGAAGATTAAGTCTCTCCCTATTCCCTTGGCATTGTACTCCACAGAGCACAAGTGTTTAATGAGGTCATTAGTACCAATTACCTCTTTCATGTATCATGCCTTTGATTTTGCCTCTAAAAAGTCATGACCACACCCAGGGTCATTTAGCTTTTCCACTGTTACTTTCTTTCAGTTTTATAGTTTTGCATTTTATAGTTAGATCTATGATCCATTTTGAGTTAATTTTTGTGTAAGGTCTAGGTTATTTGTTTGCAGGTTGATGTCCAGTTTTTCCTACACCATTTGTTCAGAAGACTGTCTTTGCTCCATTGTATTTCTTTTACTCTCTTTTCAAAGATTAGTCGACTACGTTTGTCAGTCTATTTCTGGGTCCTCTGTGGCCAATACCATGCTGTCTTGATTACCGCAGCTTTATTACAGTCTCGAAGTTAGGTCGTGGCAGTCCTCCACCTGTGTCCTTCTGAACCTTTAATATGGACTCAGCTATTCTGGGTCTTTTGTCTCTCCACATAAACTTTAGAATAAGTCTGTCAATATCCAGAATAACTTGCTGAAAATGCAAGTAGATCAAGTTGGGGAGCAGTGACATCGTGACAATATCAAGCCCCCCGTCCATGAACATAGAATATCTCCCCATTTATTTACTTCTTTTGGTCTCTCTCATCAGAGTTTTGGTATATAGATCAAGTATACGGCTTGTTAGACTTATACCCAATTACTTCATTTTGGGGAAGCTAATTGCTGACCTAAAGCAATAAGACGGCCAGTTAGTTCACCACCAGCAACAAAACAAGGCCTGTTCAGGAGCAGCAAATAATTGCAGTTCAGGACCTGCAGCTATGGTGAACTGCTCGCAAGTCCAGTAAAGAAAATGAGACTTTTTAAAGAAGTGAGTGGCTGCGTGAGGTGTTAGTTGCAGCATGTAGGATCTTCTTTGTGTCATATGGGACCTTTTCCCTGCAGTGCATGGACTCTCCAGCTGTGGTACACGCGCTCAGTAGCTCTTCCTTGTGGACTAAGGTGCCCTATGGCATATGGGATCTTAGTTCCCTGACCGACGTTTGAACCTGCATACGCTGCACTGCAAGGCAGATTCTTTACCACCGGGCACCATGGAAGCTGCTTTTATAGAGCAGAAGGGGAAGCTGGAAAGGGAAACTAAAAATTAAGCGTCCACTGGAGCGAGCTGGGATGTGACGCACAGTGGGTCCTCGTTAGCTGAGCTGTGGCAGCCTGACACTGAGCGATCACCAGGCAAGGAGGAACTCTCTCCCTCCTGTTGGCAGTAGTGGTGTCCTTCCGGCCTGAGAGGCAAGGCCCATCTCCTATGGACACTGTATTGAGTGACCTGTGCACGAGAGCTTCTGCTTCTGCCCTTTCAGCTCTGTTTTAGCGAGATTCCCCTTTACAGGCACACCTCTTACTGCGCTTTGCCTTACTGAACGTCAAAGATACTGCTTTTTTAAAAACTGAAGGTGGGTGCATCAAGCAAGTCTGTTTGCACCGTTTTCCCAACAGCGTTTTCTTACTTCATGTCTCTGTGTCCTATCTTGGCAACTCTCACAATCTTGAAAGCAAACTTTACACTGTTATTGTATTTGTTATAGCGATCTGTGGTCTTTGATTTTATTACAACTCACTGGAGGTTCAGATGATGGTTAGCATTTTTTGGTAATAATTTTAAAATTAAGGTATGGGTATGTGCATTTGTTTAGACATAATGTTATTGCACACTTAATAACTGAGCACAATATAGTGTAAACCTAACTTTTATATGCTCTGGGAAACAAAAGGAAAAGGTGTGACTTTACTGCGATGTTCACTTTGTTGTGGGGGTCTGGCTCTCTGCAATACCTGGATATTGCAATAAGCTGCAATATATCTGAGGTACGTGTGTATCCATTTTCACATAGTGAAAATGATAACTTGTTCATTACTGCTATACAGGGAAGCAGCTGACTTTTACGTTTACTTTGTACCCTGCAACCCTGACATAATCACTTATTAGCTTCAGGTTCTGTTGTCTTTGGATGTTTATATAGATGATCACATCCTTTGCAGACAGTTCGACTCCTTCCTTCCCCGTCTACGTGTTTCACTTTTCTTGTCTTATTGCGTGTGCCAGGACTTCCAGTGTGACGCTGAAACGCAGCCACAGAAGGGACATTCTTGCCTTGTTCTTGATCTTAGCAAGAAAACTCTGATGATGGCATTAAGTATGATGGGACTTTCACACTTTTGGTGAACTTTTACGCAGTTGAGGGCACTTTCCTCTGTTCCTAGTTGCTAAGACATATGGCTTTAAACCCCTGCTTCTGTTAAGCAGCACTTTTGTGAATGCACCATAACGTGACCTGTCATGAATGAACTGGTGCAAGTCTGGGGCTTGTTATCTGGCTGGACTTTAGTGTATGCTAAGGCGCTTCTGTCGTACTGACACTTGGCAACCCTATGGGCTGTAGCTCGCCAGGCTCCTCTGTCCGTGGGAGTCTCCAGGCAAGAATGCTGGAGTGGGCTGCCATGCCCTCCTCGAGGGGACCTTCCCGACCCAGGGACTGAGCCCATGTTTCTTGCGTCTTCTGCATTGGCACGTGGGTTCCTTACTAATGCCCCCTGGGAAGCCCATGATTTTAGCAGAGGGCAGTGATCTAGACAGTACCAAGGGCGGGGGCGGGGGGGCCCTGGATATACTGGCACACAGCTACAAAACCACTTATCTGGAGATGTGGACACCAGAGACAAATATCTTTTGAAGGCCAGACTTTGAGACTAGCTGACACCACCTTAAAAACAGTAAGACTTGAGAGACTCAAGGACTTCGCACGGCGGCTGGGGGTGGGGAGGTCTCCTTTAACAGTGCTGGTAGTCAACAGGCAATGATGGGCTCAAAGTCCTAAAGGTTTAGGTTAAGACAAGGGCTGCGATTCAGGAACTTTCTCTTACTTTGTAGAAGAATCTCTGAGTCTGCAACTGCCAAGACTGAGTTAACAGGAAACCAAAGTTTCAGCTAGTTCACCAGCAAATCCTACCAACAGGTGAATTCACAGCCTTACCAGATCTCTCACGAGAAAGCTGGAGCACTCATCAGTCCCGGGAATTGAAATGTGGGTATTTGGACAATCTTGGGGACCTCAGGCACCCTGAATATCCAACCTACCGAGGACCACCTTGAGAAATCAATCCCTGCCATATCTAAAAACTCTCATTTGAGGCGTTATTTCCAAGGTGAAACCTGTCTCCTCCATTTCACCCCCATCTCACCTTGTCTCTAGACTGATACATATGAGTGAGGTCTCAGCAGGACCCATGTGGTCAATTACAAAGTCAGTCAGAAGAGTCTGAGGGGCTTCCCTGTGGCTCAGAGGTAGAGAATTTGCCTGCCAATGCAGATGATACGGGTTCGATCCCTGATCCGGGAGGATCCCACATGGCAAAGAGCAACTAAGTCAGTATCTCCCAACTACTGAGCCTGTGGTCCGCGAGAGGCCACTGGAATAACGCCCATTTATTTATAGAGAGGAGCCCCCACTCACCACAGCTAGAGAAAAGCCTGAGCAGTGAAGACCCAGCACAGCCAAAGATGAAATTGTTTTTTTAAAAGGGAGGAAGTGAAAGCGAAGTCGCTCGGTCTCGTCTGACTCACCGCAACCCCACGGACTGCAGTCTACCAGGCTCCTCCATCCATGGGATTTTCCAGGCAAAAGTACTGGAGTGGGGTGCCATCCCCTTCTCCATAAAAAAAAAAAAGGCGGGGGGAGAAGAGCTCCCTAAAAAAAAAAAAAAAAAAAAGGAAAAAAAGTTTGGGAAAAAAGAAATCAGGGAACTATGTGGAAACTAATTCTAGAAGCGCTCGGCCAGGAAAGGAGTCGGCAGTTTCAGATATGGTTCCTTCCAGAAGCAAGATCTAGTGGGCTGGCTACGGAACTGGAAAAGTTCCCATTACTTCCTTTGCTGCTCAGCCAAAACCTGGAACCCACAGTGGCCCACACTAAGGTTAAGTGAACTTTACAGAAACCCCTAGGAATAACTTACAAGAGCTAAGCACTCTCAGTAGAGGGGCAGGCTTGTTGGAGGGTCTTAGCGGTGTTACCTGCTCATCCACCTCAGACTGGGGAGCCTACATAAGACTCAGCCTCTCCCAAGGTCCTGGGAAAAGCACCAGAGGCACCACAGTGGCTCTTTGAAGGCTGGACGGAATGCCGTGGGAGACACAGGGGCGGAACCAAGCTCCCAGGCCAGTGCAGACTGGGGGCCTGAGGGCAGCAGGGAACACGCTGTGGCATGGTTGTGTGAGGTTCCTCAACGGTTTGCCAAGCTGGGGCACAGTGCAGTGACCCAGTGAGCCAGCCCATCGGGGTCTGGAGACAGCTCTCTGCCTTTGCACCTGGGCGGCAGCTCTGCTGAACAGAAGCTTCACTTGCTTCACTTACTTACTCAATTGCTTACAGCCCCTCACTGAATTTCTAATCATGAGTTCACTCAAGTCCTGGAGCCCCCAAGCAGAAGGAAAGGCTGGCTGGAGCTTTCTTCCCAGCTTCACCCAAAGGAGGCCAGTGGACTAAGACTACCCTGTCTTTGCAGGACTGTTGGAACCTCGGTTCCTGGTGAACCATAGTCCATGAACATGTCCTGGTTGGGGCTATCTTTATCCAACTCACTGGATAGACCAGGAGGGGGGCCCTTCCGACCTGGAGACTCTCGTCATCTGGTCCTGAAAATACGAGGTATGAGGCCTGTTGGACGTTCTCTCTCCATTCTGCATTTCACCTGCACTCGAGGCACACGGCACCCAAGAGGTTGGCATCCAGCGCCCTAGACTCACCAGTAATGAGAAGTTGGCATCCAGTGCCCTAGACTCACCAGTAATGTTCTCTTTGCTGCGAGTGAGACGCTTCTGTTGCCCTGAACGCAGTGCGGCGCATCCTTGCTCCTGTGCACCATTAGCTCCCAGCCCGGGTCAGCCAGGAGTGCGGGCGGCCCGCAGTGCGTTCATGTTACGCCTGGCCGCGGACAGTCTCCGCCAGGTAAGTGCTCCCTGTGTCCTCACCCTTCCGTCCCTCTGACTCCTGTTGGCCAGGGCTGCTTCGTGCCACCTGCCACCGAAACGCACCGTTTGCTCGCTTCGCACCCCAGCCACGTGAAACCAAGGCCACAGCAGCACCCTAGGCCGGAGGGGCACGCTTCCTGGCCTTCCAGGCCTCAGGGGAAGGAGCGGATACCCGATGACACGTGCCCACCAGGCCCCGGGAGACCCTCCTGTGACTCCCACACTCCCTAACTGCAACGCGTGGGCATTAATTTGGGAGCAACTGCCAGGGGCAGAGTGGGTCAACAGAAACCAGGAACGAGGCTCTAGGTCAAGCAGAAAACTGTGCTCCATGATGGACTCACTTCCTAACGTTTATAACCAAGGATACATATACGCATAGCTTTTCGGCTATGAAGGGCTTTTAACACTGCCTCAGCTGTGGCCCACAAATTTCAATGCACACCACTTCCATTATTTTCCAATCCTAAACAGTCTCTCACATCTATGAAGATTCTTTGACAGGTAATTTAGAAGTGTGTTTTTAAACTTCCAAACATGTAATTTTAACAGTTACCTCTGAAATTTTAAAACTGTTTTATGGCCCAATAACACACTTTGTATGATGCTGAAGCTTTGAAATATGACTTGCTTTGTGGATTAGGTGATGGTCAGTTTTCACCACTGTTTCACGTATGCTTGAGGTTTTTTTCTTTTTCCTTAAAAAATTCCCCCCCCCACCCCCGCAGCATCCGGGATCTTAGTTTCCCAACCAGGGATTGAACCCGTACCCCTGCATTGGAACAGAGTCCATCACCAAATTGATGGACCTGAGTTTGAGCAAGCTCCAGGAGTTGGTGATGGACAGGAAAGCCTGGTGTGCTGTAGTCCAAGGGGTCGCAAAGAGTTGGATGTGACTGAGCGACTGAACTGAACTAAACCACTGGACCACTAGGGAAATGCTAGGACACACTGTTTCCAGATACATGGGTCTCTGTGTGTCCATTAGATCAAGCTTATGAATGCTCTCATCCCAATCTTCCGGATCCATCTGATTTGTCTACTTGATCACCAGTCCCTACAGTGGATATTAAATGTCTCCCACTTGGGTTTGTGAACTGACTTCTTGCAGGTGTGCCAGCTTCTGATAGACAGATCTGCAGCTGTTTCTGGTGCAAGGCTGTTTAACCTTCAGGCAATCTGAACCCTTTTTATCATTCAGTGACATCTTTTCTCTCTAGCAATACCTTTTAAATTCTAGTAACACATCGTTTTGGTTACCATGTTTCTTAACTGGAATTTAATCTAAAGAATTTTAGGAACAGTCTTCCTGATCTACAATCCACATACCGTACCGCCCATCTCCGCTCTCACTGCCTGCCTGTGGGCTTGCACTCACCTGTCACTGCGGACCCTCCATCCACCCCACGTAGTTCTCCAGGTTTTACCCCTTCTCTCCCACCTCCCCCTAGACTGATACTATCCAGCCAGCTCCATTTTCTTTTCCCTCCTACTCCAACAACACTATCTTTTAGTAGTTAGAATTTTTAATAACCATCTTCACCTTAAATTCTACTCTTTACCCACTTTTCACATTAACTTGGTGTAACTCAATTACAGGTGCCTGAGGACACCCTGCCTGCTCCGCCGCCAAGCCCATCAGCTCCACTCCAGCTCTGCTGCAGGAGCTGGTTTCACCCTTCCCAAGCGCGCCTGGGGCTAACACCGTAGTCAGGAAGGCCATTCCCTTCCTGCTGCTGTGACAATGAGAGGAAGAGGCGGCCAGCAAAGCCCTCCCTAGGAGCCCGCTCCCTCCTCACAGCCCCCTGGTCCACCACCCCACAAGCTGCAGGGAGCCTCTGGTCTAATAAGAGGAGGCTGGAGCTGGGTCTGGGTCAGCCCCTTCCCCGGATGTGAAGGCTCTTCTGCACGGGGGTGCCTGAGCCTAAGACAAACCGGTGAGGGGCACGAGGCAGAGTCCACTTTCCACCAGAGCCTGCACCGCTCGGGACGGGGTCGGGCAGCCGGGGCCTCAGGCCAGGCCGGCGCGCTCCAGGTCTTGGGGCAGGATGCGGCCCTTCTTGCGAGCCTTCTCCAGGCGGCGCTCGGCCTTGGCCGCCTTCTTCTTGCGCAGGTTCTGCCGCCGCCGGTCCTGCCGCTGCTGCATCTTGCCCACCACGTGCGCCGTGCGCTTCTCCCAGGCGCGCTGGCGCTGCGCGCGCCTCTTCTCCTTGCGCTTCAGGGCCTCCTGCAGCCGGCGTTCGTCGTCGCGGATCCGCACGCCCTCGGCCTTGTACAGCAGGTTGGTCCAGCGCATCTTGGCCTCGAGCTCCTGGGCCTGCCCCGCGTCCCGGTCCCGCAGCTCCTCCAGCCGGGCCTGACGCGCCTGCAGGCGCTCCAGCAGCTGCCGGTAGTTCTTGCCCGTCAGCGGTGTCAGGTTCCCCTTCAGCTTCTGCCTCTTCTCCTTCCGGCGCTGGGCCTTGCTGGCCGGCTCCTCCTCGGTCACCTCCACCTCGGGGGAGAGGGCGACGCAAGCTGAGGGCCGCTCCCCGCCCGCCCAGGGGCCCACTTCTGCCCACCTGACGGCAGCACAGGGCGCGCACACAGCCCAGCGGCACGGCGCTCACCTTGTTGAAGAGCAGCCCCGGCTGGGCCTGCGTCTCCTCCCCGGGCACCGGCGGGTCCGGCTCGGTGGCCTCTGCCCCCTCCAGTGCCTTGGCTGACTTCTCCTTTGCTCTCAGCTCCTTCCGTTTCCTCTTTTTCCGGTCGCGCTCCTGCTTCCTCCGGCGTCTTTTCTCCAAAACAGCGGCGGACAGCTCTTTGGCGCTGCCCTGTGGGGTGATCCCGCGCTCACTCATAAGGTTCTTATAACAGGGCCCCCAGCTTAGCACGTGCAGTCAGGTCAGGACAAGGGCCAGCGGGGTGCGGCGTTCCTCCCCGAGATGACCTGGCCCCAGAGTGCGCCCGAGACAAGGAGGAGGGGACCCTGTGAGAACTACAGCTTCCAGATTCCAGGCGCAGACCACATGCCAGGGCACCTCCCAAAAGGGGCCACTAAGTCCATCCGATGACCCAACAAGGGGCATCTCGTCCTCCATCCAGTCAGACGGGGTAAGGGCAGGGGGCTTGGGGCACCGCCACCACCAAATCGGGAGGTTCGGTCAGGACAAGGCAGTGTTGCCTGTGCAGACCCCGGCACTACTCTGAGCCCCGCCTGGCAGACAAGAGTGCTCTGGACCACCGCAGGAAGGCAGGGCCCTCGGGCCTGTCCCCCACGGCAGAGGCCTGGGGAGGTCCCCAGGGAAAGGAGGGGAGGCGACCCCACTCAGCACTCTGCACTGAGGCTGGTTCACGTCCTGGAGCGTCAGTCCCGAGGCGGTCCCCTCGGGCAGGTCACCTCATCTCAGGCCCTGGCTCACCTCAGGGCCGTCAGGACAATCAGAAGAACGATCGCCCAGGAAGTGCTGCTGAGAGGAGCCCGAGCCTCTCAAAGGCCGCAGCAGAGAAGAGCCAGCAGCTCAACGTGGGGGCTTAGCCTGCACTGCCCCCCCAGATGACACGAACGGCACCCGACCTCCTGCAGAACAGAGGTGCCAAGACCCTCCTGCCAGGCCTGTGACGGCCGGCAGAGCAGGGAGCCGACCTCCGAGAGCACCGGGGTGTCTCCTCCTCCAGGTGGGGTGGGGAAAGCCCTGCAGCTCCCGAGACCCCTGCCCGCCCCCCACCCCACACCTACCTGGCCCCGCGCCTCCTGAATCTTCTCATGCAGGCGCTGCCGCAGAACATCCAAGGCAAATAAAGAGTCAGGCTCTGCGGCCAGGCCACCTGCAAAGAAGGATCAGAAATCCAGAAGGAGAACCCCTCCCGACCTTTCTGTGCCACCCCCCCCCCCCGGTGCCGGATTCAAAGCCTGAGCCTCCGTGTGCGCCCCCCACCCCCACTCCTGTCCAGTGGCCACTGGTGGACCTGCAGGGCAGTTCTAGTGAACTCTTCACCTCTTCAAGCTGGATTGGCCTCCGGGGTAGGGCTTGCTTGTGTAACACGGGCCAAACCCATCTCTGGATTCTTCCAACTTGTGCGGCACCCACCCACACCCAGAGGCAGCTCTCACGACATCACTTCAGAGACTTGAGGGCAGTGAAGCTCGGCGTGCCAGGCCTCTCAGGATCTCAGAGGACACGGCCATGACCCTCCCCGTCCCGGTTACTATATGACCTGGGACGTCTGTGCCCTTCCTGAGCTTCCCATCCACCCAGAGACCCTGCGATCTGTCCTCTGCAAAGCCTCACACCATCCCAGTGCACCTGATCGTGCTGTTATGACCGGAGAGGGCCACATACACACCTATCCCAGATCCCAGGGGCCCTGCCTGCCTGCCCGGCCCCCTCACCCGCGGGGCCCTGCCTGCCCCCTCACCCGCGGGGGCCTGCCTGCCTGCCCGGCCCCTCACCCGCGGGGGCCCTGCCTGCCCCCTCACCCGCGGGGGCCTGCCTGCCTGCCCGGCCCCTCACCCGCGGGGGCCCTGCCTGCCTGCCCGGCCCCCTCACCCGCGGGGCCCTGCCTGCCCCCTCACCCGCGGGGGCCTGCCTGCCTGCCCGGCCCCTCACCCGCGGGGGCCCTGCCTGCCCCCTCACCCGCGGGGGCCTGCCTGCCTGCCCGGCCCCTCACCCGCGGGGCCCTGCCTGCCTGCCCGGCCCCCTCACCCGCGGGGGCCCTGCCCGGCCCCCTCACCCGCGGGGCCCTGCCTGCCTGCCCGGCCCCCTCACCCGCCGGGGCCCTGCCTGCCTGCCCGGCCCCCTCACCCGCGGGGGCCCTGCCCGGCCCCCTCACCCGCGGGGCCCTGCCTGCCTGCCCGGCCCCCTCACCCGCGGGGCCCTGCCTGCCTGCCCGGCCCCCTCACCCGCCGGGGCCCTGCCTGCCTGCCCGGCCCCCTCACCCGCGGGGCCCTGCCTGCCTGCCCGGCCCCCTCACCCGCGGGGCCCTGCCTGCCTGCCCGGCCCCCTCACCCGCGGGGCCCTGCCTGCCTGCCCGGCCCCCTCACCCGCGGGGCCCTGCCTGCCTGCCCGGCCCCCTCACCCGCGGGGCCCTGCCTGCCTGCCCGGCCCCCTCACCCGCGGGGCCCTGCCTGCCTGCCCGGCCCCCTCACCCGCGGGGCCCTGCCTGCCTGCCCGGCCCCCTCACCCGCGGGGGCCTGCCTGCCTGCCCGGCCCCTCACCCGCGGGGGCCCTGCCTGCCCGCCCGGCCCCCTCACCCGCCGGGGCCCTGCCTGCCTGCCCGGCCCCCTCACCCGCGGGGCCCTGCCTGCCTGCCCGGCCCCCTCACCCGCCGGGGCCCTGCCTGCCTGCCCGGCCCCCTCACCCGCCGGGGCCCTGCCTGCCTGCCCGGCCCCCTCACCCGCCGGGGCCCTGCCTGCCTGCCCGGCCCCCTCACCCGCCGGGGCCCTGCCTGCCTGCCCGGCCCCCTCACCCGCCGGGGCCCTGCCTGCCTGCCCGGCCCCCTCACCCGCCGGGGCCCTGCCTGCCTGCCCGGCCCCCTCACCCGCCGGGGCCCTGCCTGCCTGCCCGGCCCCCTCACCCGCGGGGGCCCTGCCTGCCTGCCCGGCCCCCTCACCCGCGGGGGCCCTGCCTGCCTGCCCGGCCCCCTCACCCGCGGGGGCCCTGCCTGCCTGCCCGGCCCCCTCACCCGCGGGGGCCCTGCCTGCCTGCCCGGCCCCCTCACCCGCGGGGGCCCTGCCTGCCTGCCCGGCCCCCTCACCCGCGGGGGCCCTGGTGGAGCTGGCGGCTCCCTCCTCCTCCTCAGCCGCCTCTGGCTTCCTGGCCTCAGACTTCGCAGAGGCCTGGGCCCTGGGCTTTGCAGTCTTCTCCTCCCGCTCCCGGGGTTTCTTCTGTGCTTTCCTCCTCTTCTTCCTGGGGGGTGCAGCAGCATCTGAGACTTGAGTTTTGCCAGCTGAAACAAGAAACAAGAAAGGGCTACCACTTCAATCCCTGTGACCCAGTCAGTAGGTAAGAAGGTCCTGCAAAGGTTTTGATTCCAGAAGGATGCCAAAAGCCAGTTGAGATGGGAGTTGTGGGGACCTTCATGTGAGCTCAGAGCCACACACCTCCTGGAAAGCGGACTGGTCACACTCGTCAATCCCCGAAGAGTGTAGCACGCTGGCCCAGCGGCCTGCCTGTGAAATTCATTCCCGGTGTGCAGACAGATCTGGCCTCAAAGATATTCATCACAGCATCCTTTTTTTGAGTGAAAAACTAGGAAAACCTAAATATCCATCCACAGGGACAATGATGGCACGTCCCACAACAAATTATATAGCCCCAAACGGGGTATATTGTTTTGGGCTTCCCAGGTGGAGCTAGTAAAGAATCCACTTGCTAAAGAGATGTGGGTTCGATTCCTGTGTCAGCAAGATGCGCTGGAGGAGGAAATGGCAACCTGCTCCAGTACTCTTGCCTGGAGAAGTCCATGGGCAGGGGGGCCTGGCGCGCTCTAGTACACGGGGTCCGCAACGAGCGGGACACAACTGGCGACTGAAGACACGCGAACACACTTTCACGCTAACAGGTGGAAAGGGAATTTTCCAACAGTCCAGGCAAAATGGTTGTCTGAGGAGGCCTTACAAATAGTTGAAAGAAGAAGAGAAGCAAAAGGCAAAGGAGAAAAGGAAAGATATACCCACTTGAACGCAGAGTTCCAAAGAACAGCAAAGATAGCCTTCCTAAGTGATCAATGCGAAGAAATACAGGAAAACAATAGAATGGGAAAGACTAGAGATCTCTTCAAGAAAATTAAGACACACCATGGAAACATTTCATGCAAAGATGGGCATAATAAAGGACCTAACAGAAGCAGAATATATTAAAAAGAGGTGGCAAGGATACACAGAAGAACTGTACAAAAAAGATCTTCATGATCCAGATGACCACAAAGGTGTGCTCACCTAGAGCCAGACATCCTGGAGTAGTCAAGTGGGCCTTAGAAAGCATCACTACAAACAAAGCTAGTGGAGGTGATGGAATTCCAGCTGAGCTACTTCAAATCCTAAAAGATGATGCTGTGAAAGTGTTGCACTCAATATGCCAGCAAATTTGGAAAACTCAGCAGTGGCCACAGGACTGGAAAAGGTCAGTTTTCATTCCAATCCCAAAGAAAGGCAATGCCAAAGAATGCTCAAACTACCACACAATTGCACTTATCTCACAGGCTAGCAAAGTGATGCTCAAAATTCTCCAAGCCAGGCTTCAACAATACATAAACTGACAAGTTTCAGATGTTCAAGCTGGATGTAGAAAAGGCAGAGGAACTAGAGATCAAACTGCCAACATCCACTGGATCACATCTGCTTCATTGACTACACTGAAGTCTTTGACTGTGTGGATCATAACAAACTGTGGAAAATTTTTAAAGAGATGGGAATACCAGACCACCTTACCTGCCTCCTGAGAAATCTGTGTGCAGGTCAAGAAGCAACAGTTAGAACCGGACATGGAAAAATGAACTGGTTCAAAATTGGGATACGTCAAAGCTGTATATTGTCACTCTGCTTATTTAACTTATACGCAGAGTACATCATGCAAAATGCTGGACTGGATGAAGCACACGCTGGAATCAAGACTGCCAGGAGAAATATCAATAACCTCAGATATGCAGATGATACCACCCTTATGGCAGAAAGTGAAGAGGAACTAAAGAGCTTCTTGATGAAACTAAAAGAGAGTGAAAAAACTGGCTTAAAACTCAACATTCAAAAAATGAAGACCACGGCTCCAGTCCCATCACTTCATGGCAAACAGATGGGGAAACAGTGCAAACAGTGACAGACTTTATTTCCTGGGCTCCAAAACAACTGCAGCCATGAAACTAAAAGACGCTTACTTCTTGGAAGAAAAGCTATGATCAACCTAGACAGCATATTCAAAAGCAGAGACATCACTTTGCCAACAAAGGTCCATATAGCAAAAGCTATGGTTTTTCCAGTAGTCATGTGTGGATGTGAGAGTTGGACCGTAAAGAAAGCTGAGCACCAAAGAATTGATGCTTTTGAACTGTGGTGTTGGAGAAGACTCCTGAGAATCCCTTGGACTGCAAGGAGGTCAAATCAGTCAATCCTATAGGAAATCAGTCCTGAATACTCATCGGAAGGACTCATGCTGAAGCTCCAATACTTTGGCCACCTGATGCAAAGAGCTGACTCATTGGAAAAGACCCTGACGCTGGGAAAGACTGAAGGCAGGAGGAGAAGGAGACGACAGAGGATGAGATGGTTGAATGGTATCACCAATTCTATGGACAGAAGTTTGAGCAAGCTCTGGGAGTTGATGTCCCTTGGACTGCAAGGAGATCAAACCAGTGAATCCTAAAGGAAATCAACCCCGAATATTCACTGGAGATCCTGGTTCTGGGAAAGAGTGAAGGCAGGAGAAGAAGGAGTCAGGATGGGGTGGGAGGGCTGACAGATGGTAGGATGGCCGGATGGCACCATGGACGCGATGGACATGAGTTTGAGCAAACTCTGGGAGATGGTGATGGACAGAGAAGCCTGGGGTGCTGCAGTCCATGGGGGTGGAAAAGACTCAGACACGACTGAGCGACTGAACAGAACTGAATCAGTGGTTAGGACTCCACACTCTCACTGCCAAGGGCTGAGTTCAACGTGTGTTGGGGAACTAAGATCCCATAAGTGATGTGGAAAAGAAAAAAGTGGAGGAAATGTTTACATTTTAAAAGCAAAATGAGAAATGAGTGCACCAAGTAGGGAGCCAACTGGTTCCGGGAGAAGTACACAGGAAAGGAACTAGAAAGATCTAACTTTTCACTGAGTGATGAGAAATTCCCTTAACCCCTAGAGTGAACAGGTTTCCCGGGTATAACGAAAGTCCGTTTCTCCTCTGGTAGGTCCACGCCCGTCCCTGCCGCTCTCCCTCTCCTCCAAGGCTGGACAGGACTTACAAGCCCCGGCTCCCCACAAGGCAGTTTTGTCTGCTTCGCCTATTTGTGTCTATGAGGGGGGCCTGTCACCCCTGCCACGTACACTGCCATTGGCAGGAACCATCTTCTTCCTCCCTTCTCCCCACACTACCCACAATAAAGGGCTGAGTAAGTCATTTTTCTCATCAACGCTCACACCAGTCTTTCCACTCAATGTGGAGAGCTGGCCGAGCCTGTTCCACAGAGTCACCTCCTCCAAACCCCAGCCGAGCTTCCTGCCTGGTGGGGCGCACGGCTGAGCCCCCTCGGACCCCGAGACGGGGGCCCCCGACGGGCCAGGGCAGTGGCGCGGCCCTGAGCGTCTCTCACGGTACCTCCCTCTGGTACTTCGCAGGCCTGCTTCACGCGGCTGCGGCTCTACTCCGCCTGAAGACGGCTCAGGGGCGGTGCAGCGCAGCGGGGACGCGAGCGCCGCGGGGGTGGACGGGGTACCCTTTCCGAAGCCCTCTCCGCCCCGGCCCCCCGGGCTGCGCTTTTACCCGATTTGCGCTTCTGCGGCTCAGTGCTGGGCTGGGAGCAGATCTTCTTGGCCAGGCCCTGCAGGTAAGCGTCCTTCGCCAACAGAGAAGTCATGGCCGGGGCTCGCTCGCCGTCCTGCTCGGAGCGAGGAGGGCCGGGGTGCAGCGCTCCGGGCCGCCGCGGGGCCCACAGGCCCCTCACACAAGACAAGACCCTCACCCGCCCAGCGGCGCTCGCCGGAAGTCACCACGTGCGCAGGCGCGGCTGGCCGAGCGCCGAGCCGCCAGCGCACGGCGATCGATTAACCGGGCCTCGATGCCGCCGGAAGAAGTCTTTGGGGCGGGAAACGGAAAGCATTGTGGGGCAGAGGCGGCTCCCCGTATGCCCCGGGCTCCCGGGAACCTACGGGGTGACTGGAATAGACCTGTAGTAATTGAGGCCTGTTTGGAGCTCGGCCCCCAAGGGGAAGCTGGCAAGACCGCGGTCGCCCGGAAAGGACTTGCGCGCCAGGCAGGTTCCAAGCCCCGGGGATGCGAGAAAAGAAAAAAAGATGAAGAAAACACGCGGCGGTGTCCCTGCCGAGTGTGTGGCTCCTCGGTGCCTGGTGATAAACTCCGAGTATCGCAGGTGTCGGGTCGCGGGCTGCCATTTCCTCCGTACAGTGGGACGCTGACCTCCCTCTGGGAAGGAGACAGGGCGCAGGGTTGACGTCCCGGCTCTTCTGGGGCAACAGCCCCCGCCCCCCTCAGTGAGCCTGGCTCCGGGCACGCGGCCTCGTGTTCCACCTGGGTTGAGTCCTGCCCCTCTCACTGCACTCCCCAGCTCGGAGACCACGGAGCTCCTCCCTCCCTGAGATGCCGGTAACCACAGCCCCGACTTGGGGGCAGCCGGAGGTTCAGGCGCCCGGGCCACATGATACGGTAGTTTCTCATACATTCACGAAGTACTTCCATCAAGGCCCTTGTAGGTCCTGGCCGGCTCTTTCCAGGCAGTGGAGATGCAGCCATGAACCCCATGCTGATAGAGCCCCCCCGGGGCCAGAAAGCTGACCCGAGGGCCCAGGTTGACTAGGCAGAGCCCAGGGCTCTTTCCCGACAGCCACTGGGAGACCGAGTGGTCCAAAAGCAAGAAAAGGAACCAACCGATGCAAAAGGGCAGAGGTGGTTTTATTCAACAGTCTTTTATTACAAAAATAACCAAGTGTATGCAGCAGCAGCATTAGGAAGGACCCTGCCTGACTTCCGTGAGAGTGGGCAGCCTCCTTTCCCCACAGCCCTGCAGGGGCAGTCAGCTAGCAGAGGAGCCTCAGGGTGAGGTAGTGGGCAGAGCTGTGCACGGAGACCAGGCCTTGGCTAGTACTGTCCACTCTGAGCACCTCCCCGCTTCCCCTATGGTAAACAGTATGCACAGGTCAGGTTTCCCAACACTGGGCATCCTCCTGCCCTGCTGCTAGGTCCTCAACGGGACAAATTCTCCTGGAAACTCCCTTCTGGCCAGCCCAGAAAGTAGCAAATAGGAAGGATGGGCCACCCTAGAATGGTAGGGGGCACTCCTTCCCCCCAGCACTCCTAGGTGGGCTGTCCCTGGGCTGACAAGGTTCCCAAGGAAGCCACAGTGGCTCCCCAAGCGGGAACCAGGCTGAAGGGAGTGGAGGCTGGGGTGAGGACTGGATCTCTTTCCAAAGATCCTAGGGGCCCTGGAGTGGGGAGGGTGGCAGAGCTCTGGGAGGCTCAGGTGTGCTCCGTGGGGCCGGGGCCACCAGTGTGGGAGTGGGCGGGGGCTGCAGTCTGCAGGGGGCCGCCAGCACTGGGCTCTGGGGACGCGAGCAGAGGGGCTGAGAGGAAGTCAGCGGAGTCTGTGTCCTGGTCCAGCCTCCAGTAAGCTTCGCACAGAGGCAGATCGTTAGCTTCGCATAGACTTGAGCTTTTCCACCACCAGAAACCCAGGGAGAGACAGGAGCAGGCAGAGATGAAGCCAGGGAAGGAAAGCAAGATAGAAGCAGTTAAGGAAACACAGACCACACCGCAGACCTGCATCTCCCTCCTCCCCCGTGTGCGGGCCCCTCCACCAAGTAGGCTTGGCTGAGGGGGAGGCATGGGCACTGCTCCTGCTTCCGGGCCCTCCAGGGGCTCCACAGGGACCCATTTGGGACCAGCCACTGGCAGGCTGTGTGACCTCAGCAGGTCCCTTCTACTGACCCATTTGTGTCCCTCCTGCCACCCCTTCCTGTCCCGGCTCTAGCTGCCTTCCTCTAGCAGGGAGCTGCCAGCCTGACCACACGCTCCATTCTCCAGTTGCAGGAACCAGCATGTAGAAGTGGTCTCCACAGTCCCTGCGCTTCTCAAGGCCTCTGGGGACAGAGACGCTGTCTCCTCTCTGGGTCTGGGACTCAGCCTGAATGGGGTGGTGGTTAGGAGCAGAGGCCCTGGCGTTCTGTCCTGCAGCCCTCCACCAGCTCTGTGACCTCAAATAGGACGCCAGCGCCTTGAACTCAGGCTCCTGTCTCTAACACGGGGACGATCTGCGGCCATGCCACACTGAAAGCACCAGCTCTCATCTAATACAGGGACAGCATGGCTGGCCTCTCAGCAAGGATGCACGTGGACAGAGCATGGCTCGCGGAGGGCATCGAGGGGGCTAGTGGGGCCTGCCCCGTCCCCACACGTCTCACTGGCTTCCTTCCAAATCCTGCCTCACGCGCCCTCCCTTGCTCCCGCCCCCAGCATCCAGCCTCAGAACCATCCTGGACACAGAGCAGAGTTTCGAGGAGAGTGGAAGGCGAGAGGGAGAGAAAGAGCAAATCGTGAGCAGAAAGCGGGGGAGCGAGCGTGTGGGTAGCGGGGACGCACGTGGAGAACGAGCTGAACGCTGGTGGCTTGGTGGGGGGGTAGGGGGTGCAGCGGGACATGCCGCCTGTGTAGGGGACGAGCAGGGAGGGGCCCACAGCCGGCTGGCCCTGACTCAGCTGAGCCCCGGCCGCCACAGGCATTTACAGACGGAGGGCCTCAGCATCTCGAAGACCCCAGGCTGGACTAGAAACCCCTCTAGGCCAGACTGATGGCCCAGAGCCAGGACAGGAGGAGCCTGGCTCTCAGGCGTTCCCCTGCAGCCCCCACTGCCCTCAGCCTCAAAAGGCAGGCCTAAGCTGCTCTCCTGCAGACATTCAGTCCATGGCCCTGGCCCATGGGGGCCACAGGGGGGCAAACAAGGACATAAGGAGCAACGTACCCAGCAGGGTCTGAAACCTCCCCAGGGACCACTCTGGACCCCCTCCCTGAAGGCTGGTATGTAGGAAGCATTTGCTAGGTGTCTGCTGAGCCAGTACACATCAGAGATGAGAGATGGCCCCAGAACCCTCTGGAAGAGTGTAAACCACTCCAGCTGAGCAGTGATGTTTGTCCTTTCCCACGAAGGTAAGGGTGTGCGTGACCGTGAGGGGCGGCGCTGGGACGCACACCGAGAAGCCCAGCCTCAGACCACGGACACGCTGGCTCTGGGCATCTGCGGCTCCAGCCTGGCCACCACCGGACAGAAAGGGGTAATGAAAATCCATGACAGGAAGACACATTTGTCCAGCGAGGGCGAGGGGGTGCCAACCTGGTGTCTGCTGGACTGAGTCTTGATTTTTCCAAGCTAACAAGGACGGATGTGCGAGGCCTCTCCAGCCTCAGCTTCCCCGTGAGTAAATTACACCTGGATTCTGATTTCCTGGGGCCCCTCCAGCTCAAACTGCCTTGGGTTTCAGGATTCTAAGCAGGCCACAAGAGCTGGTGTCACAGGCCTTGCCCACTGCTGTAATGGGCCCAGCGTGCAGGAGGGCTGTGGTCTGAATGACGCTGAACTGAATGAGAACTCAGTGGTATAAGTGCCCAGGCCTGGCGTTCAAGGCCACGCTCCGTTTGGATTTTCTCCTCCTCCTTCCCAGGAACCCCCACCCCGACACACACATACAGAGTGGGTATTCAGTGACACCCATGGCAATCACAACCCTGGGCAAGCACCGGGGTCCTGGATGGGGGCTGGGTAGCCAAGAGCACTGGCCCCATGTGGCTGGGCTATTTAGATCTGGATTAGACAGTTATTTCGGAGAGCTGGCCTCCCAGGCAGAAACGCTGGCCTGGCCCACCCAACCTTCGAGGTTCTCATTTTCATTCTGATGCCTGGGCCCCAGTAGGCAGCATCAGTTGTCTGTTGATCAGACGCTCTGACCCTGACGTCTGCTGTGAAACCCAGACAAAGGGTTCTGCTGCCGAGACCAGGAAGGATTTGGAAACAAGGCTGCCGGGTGGGGCCTGGCACGCCTGCTGGCTGGGCCCCAGTCCGCAGGTCCGCCGTGCGCGGGGTGCAGCCCTATTTGTACCTGGACGAGTAATACTCCTCCTCCAGCTCGTACAGGTCGATGGAGACCTCGTCCCGCAGCGCGATGAGCTTCCGGTCACTCTCCTCTTGCAGGGCTCGCAGCTGCTGGTTGCGCTGGTCGATGGCCTCGTTCACCGACGGGAAGTCGTTGAGGATGAGGAACTGCTTCAGGTCAGACACCAGCTTCATCAGGGACTCGCCAGCTCGGACCTGCGGCCGCGGGGATCGGGGGCGTGGTGAGGGACTGCCTGCCTCCCCGTGCCTGATGCTGGGTAGGCAATGGCAGCGGTGGCCTCCTCTGCGAAGTGGGGCCACGGCACTCACACAGGGTCGTCGTCAGAAGTGAGGGACTAGAAGGCGAGGAGGGGGCAGCGGGGTCCCTGGCAGCCACCGCAGGCACGTGAATTGCTGCCTAGGCAGGTGCTGTTGGGCCTCTGGCTGCCACTCCTGCAGGTGTGACGGCCAATTGCACGCTTTATTCAATCACGAATCCTGCTTCTGAAAACCTCAAACCCCAGACAAAACTGCCGTCCGTTTAACCTGCCCTATTCTTCCTCAGGACCAGCATACCTGCCAGTTGGGGGGGACTCGTTTAGGACCCCGTGGTATGCATTTCCAACGTGGGTGTGGACCCATGGAAACGCTTGGCGGCTTTGCTTATCCTGTGGCATGGAAAGGGATCAAGACGCCTGTCCTGTTTCATCTGGCCGTTTGCTTCCTCCATTTCCAGAACCTCCACTTACAAGGAATCTTCGTTTATAGAGAGCCTGCACTTAGAGAGGACCTTCAGAGAGGAAGGGCTGACCTCTTTGTAAACCCCTGCCCAGCACTCGACATCGTGACCATACCCACTACCTGCCAGCCCCTCCCTCAGCTGCTGAGGAAAGCCCTCCCCTGGAAGGGAGTCTCCTGAGAAGCGGTTTGCTCCTCTGCCCCCCGGGAACCCCAGTAGGGACCACAGGCTTCTGGAGCCCAGACTGTCCCCTCCACCTGGCGACTCACGATGTTGGCGGCTCTCACGTGCATTTCGTAGTTGTCCTGCTCGCCCTGAGTGGCCCTTGACACCTGCGTCTCGTCCTCAATCTGCGGGGCAAACGAGAAAGTCCAGCGTGGGCAGGTGCCCTGGCCCACAGGTGCCCGGTGGCGACGGCAGTGCACCCCCACTCGCCATGCCCTGTGGCCTGTCGTGCCCTCTGCACGAGGCACCGCCCCCAGACCTCGGGCTGCGTGCACCAGCACCCCCCGCCCCATTCTAAGGGGTAACGGGCACCCTCACAGGACCAAGATGCCCAAGTACGAAGGCTGCTGTGCCAGGTGCAAGGAGGGGTTGCCCCCATCTTTTTAGCTTGGGCAGTCAGCTACCTGCTGAATGGATGAATAAAAGGACGATGTATTTTTTTAAGTGACCATTTACTGAGCACTTTCTAGGTGCCAGGGACTGTGTCAAGCACCTGACCATTGTCTTAGGAAACTCTCACTGAAGCCTGAACCATCTTCCCTGGTGGGCAGACCTGAAGCCGGGACAGACCTGAGCGCACTCCACGTGTCTCAGACGGTCAGTGGAGGAGCCAGGAGTCCTGCCCCACCTGTTCTGTCCAGGGCCCAGGCTATTAACTGTCCCAACCCACCCACCAGGCCAGGATGCGGGCAGGGGTCAGGGCACCCTAAATGGTAGGGACCCAGATTTCCCAGGCCCCAATCCCAGCCCTGCTGGATATTCATGGAATATCCTGACTTGGGGCAGGATGCTAAAGCTTCTGAGTCCCTGTTCCCTCCTCTGAAAAGGAACTGGAGAGCAATGACCTGCCCTATAGCATTCCTGTGACGTTTAAACGGGATGGCACACAGAGGGCCCTCACAGCTCAGCCTGACGCTGAAAGTTAGTGAAAGTTAAGTCACTCAGTCATGTCTAACTCTTTGCAATCCCAGGGACTGTAGCCCACCAGGCTCCTCCATCCATGGGATTCTCCAGGCAAGAATACTGGAGTGGGTTGCCATTTCCTTCTCCAGGGGATCTTCCTACCCAGGGATCAAACCCAGGTCTCCCACAATGCAGGCAGTCACTTTAACCTCTGAGCCACCAGGGAACCCAACCGACACTATTAAGGCTCAAACGAGTTCCAGGACTGGAACAGTCATGCGGAGTTCCAGCCCACTCCAGTCAGCGGGCTTGCCTGCCCAGAACCGGCCGCCGACCCTCTCTCTGCCCACATGAGGGGCTTTCCCCAGCTGTTCTCTGCGACCACATGCACTCAAGATAGTCCCCACAGTGACCACTTTACGTGGATAACTCATCCACCAATACAAGGCTGCCATGCTGCAGGGGACACCGAGGCACGGAGAAGTCAGGACGTCATCCAACCCCTTGCTGCCAGTAAGTGATGCTGGGTCCTGGCACTGACTGCAGTCCCCTACAGATGCCTCCCCAGGGCCTGTGATTAGCCGGATGACTTACCTGTCTGCTGCGGTCACCGCCCCCCCATCCCAGGCCCTCCCAGACGTTCTCCCCATGGGCACGAGGGCCCTGCCTATGGGCTCACTGCACTATGGCCACCACCTGGCTGGGAGGTTGAAAGCGGACGCCCCGACTCAGCTCTGCTCACCACTGTATTGGTCTCAAAGGGAGCCGGAGACCAGCGGCCCCCACCCACCTTGGCGGTCTTGATGATCTCGGTGAAGTTGTCCATGATGGACTTGACGTCGTCCTTAAGCCGCTTGTTGTAAGACTGCAGCAGCGTCTCCTTGCTCTGCGGCAGGGCTCTCTGCTGGGCCATGGCGGGGCCTCAGGCTGCGCAGGACGGGGAGGGGGGCACCTGGAACCGAGTCTGGGTGTGAGCAGGCCAGCTCCGGCCTCTCTCCTCGCTGCAGGCACCAGCCTGGGTAGGACCCTCGGGCAGGCTCTCCGGAGGTGCCCTTTCCGCCAAACACGCGCTACGGGCTCTCCTCTGGTCCGCGCCCGCTCTGCAGGACCCCGACAACTACCCAGCCGGCGCCGGCGCAGCCCTCTCGGAGGCCAGGCTCACGCACGTCCCCGTCGGCCCGCGCGGGCCCGAGGAGCCGCTCGGGTCCTACCCCGACTCTGCCGCCCCCGTCTCCACGCCGTGGCCCCTGGAGGGCCGCCCCACGAGGCGTCGGGGCTCCTCCGTCCCGGGACCGCCCGCCCTCCCGCCCCGCGCCAGGTGCCTCCGGGCTGCGCGCGCTCCCGCCCGGCGAGGGCCCCCGACCGAATTCGCGGGGGAGTAAACCCCACCGGAAGGACGCCGACCGAGCCACGACGCCCCAGCTCCCTCAGCGGGCCCGCAGAGCTAGGGCCCGCGGCGTACCTCGCTGGGGGCGGAGTAGGGGCACAAGCGCGCGCCCCTGCGGGTCAGTCTCCGCGGCCCTTCCCCGGGCCTCCCACGGCTCTTCCTGCTTTAGGCACCGCCCCCGACCGAGCAGGGGGGAAAGGGAGTTCTTTCTCTTTAAATCCGAAATCCCGCGCCGGCGCCAGTTCTCGCGATCTCCGAGGACGCCTACAAATTACCCACAATACCCCGTCCTTTCTCTCTACGCCAGCCCTTCAAGATGGTGAGTTTGGTTTCTGCTCGTGGTGCTGGCTCTGCCGTCTGAGCTCTATCCGCTGCCATCCTCCTCGGAGCGCTACTGCGCGGGGGTCCCTCCACCGCCCAGAGCGAGGGGCGCCCCGCAGGACCTCGTTCATCGGCCTTGGGGCTGGATAAGACTCCCCGACTTCGCCTGGCGGTGGGGGGGGATGAGGATCCGAGGCGGGCAGCGCCGCAGTGCGGGGCTCGGGGACGGACGGGGCCGAAGCGCGCCGGTGCCCCGGGGGTGGGGGTCCCCTCCATTTCTTGGAGGCCCGCTCAGGGGATCTTGGCCCGCGCGGTGTCTTCGCTCGCCTCTGCTGTTTGGAGCCTGCCGGCCCCCGAAGAGGCTGTCCCCGTCGCGGGGAAGGGGTGGCGCCGCCGGTTCGCGGGCCCGCCGGCCTCGTGCAGATGATGTGAAAGAATATTTGCTATCTGAGTGATGGTGAGGACGTTCCTGACCACCAAGATCGCTGATGTACGAGCCGGGGGGCCTCCGGGCCCGCGCGGCGCCCGACACACGGAGGGGTCGGGCTTGCCCTCGGGGGTGGCGGGGTCGCCCGCCGTCCGCACTCGTCTTCGGGGGGCTGGGGCCCCTGGGGCCCGCCCCTCTTCAGAGAAACCGGCAGAGGCGGCGGCGAAAGCTGGTGTTTCTTCTCGCCCAGCCGAAGGGAAAGAAGGCCAAGGGGAAGAAGGTGGCCCCGGCCCCGGCCGTGGTGAAGAAGCAGGAGGCCAAGAAGGTGGTCAACCCCCTGTTCGAGAAGAGGCCCAAGAATTTTGGCATTGGTGAGTAAAAAACGCGAGATGCTGTGTTTTCACCTAATCCTCGATAGAGAAAAACAATAGTTGAACAGAAGGTCGTGGCTTATTCTAGATTTCACTGGGGTTGGAGTCGAGGCTTACTTGGGTTGGAATTCTCACGTTTTGCCACTTTCTAACTAAATTGTGCTTGGCTCTTAATCTCTCGCTTTGAGCCGGGGGTGGGGGACAGTGATGGTCGTTTTTCGGTGGCCTCACTGTAAGCCCGAGCGTGTGTCACCGTGGAGCCCGGGTGCTGGCCATCCAGAAACTGGCGTTCCCAGAGCAGAGGTGATGGGGCGGACTGCGCCTCGGTTGCTTGTTGAGCAAGAGGTGGCGCTGTAGTCTCCCCTGTGTTCTCTGGTGTTTGTGTGCAAGTGATGCAAGAGTCTGCTCCCTGGAAGACGGTGATGACATTTTAAACCACCAAGATCGCTGATGCACCTACATCCTTGAGTGTGTCTGTACCTGCACTTGACAAGGAGCTTGAGCCTCACCTAGTTACTCTTTACTTCACAGGACAGGACATCCAACCCAAGAGGGACCTCACCCGCTTTGTCAAATGGCCCCGCTACATCCGGCTGCAGCGGCAAAGGGCTATTCTCTATAAGCGGCTGAAAGTGCCTCCTGCGATTAACCAGTTCACCCAGGCCCTGGACAGACAGACAGGTGAGGTTCTGTGGCCTAAAAACACTGTTGGGAAGGGCTTTCTTGGGCGTGGTTGACACCCTTTTTTGGCCCTGCTAGAACTCAGGCTTTTGAAGGGGCAGTGGGTACTTTTAATAGGCTGGTTTTCCTTGTTTTGTTCCACAGCGTGATATACTGATGGGATAATGAACTGGGTCTGAGATCTCTTGGACTGTGGTTGTGCTCAGGATGGTGATCGAGCATTTGTTATGTTAAGTGGCAAATATTGCAACTTCAAATTTGAATGGTGGTCTTTTTTTTGTCAGCTACTCAGCTGCTTAAGCTGGCCCACAAGTACAGACCAGAGACGAAGCAGGAGAAGAAGCAGAGGCTGCTGGCCCGAGCTGAGAAGAAGGCTGCCGGCAAAGGTGATGTCCCCACCAAGAGGCCGCCTGTCCTCCGAGCAGGTGAGTGGACCTCTCCTTTAAGAGGGTGAGTTGTGGGGCAGGCTGTTGGCAATGATGCATGAATTTCTTCTCCTGGAATCACTGTGGAGAGTAAAATCCGAGCTTTTTAACCCTGAGTCACAGCCAGGCTGCAGTGGAACTGCTTTTGGGAACAGCAGCCCCACCCGCCCTCATGCAAACTGGCTGTGTGTTCTAGGGGTCAACACTGTCACCACTCTGGTGGAGAACAAGAAGGCGCAGCTGGTGGTGATCGCTCACGACGTGGATCCCATCGAGGTATGTGTGGCTGCTTCTCCTGTGCCAACTGCTGGGCTTAGATTGGTGGGTGCTTGTCTGTACCAGGAAGACAGCGCCAAGCTAGATGCTGGGCCTGACAGGCTCTGGTGGAATGACACGGATGGTAAGCTTTTCATATAAAGAAGTCCTGACAAGGGGTGCAGTTCTGGCTTTTGCGATGATGTGAATTTCTTACTGAATTAAACCTTGAAGTGCAAACACATGAGCTTTTTAACCCTGAGCAATTGCTACCACGCTAGCCTTTTTATATTACTGCTTTAGCTTCAGATGACGCTAGCGCTAACGCTGTCTTCCAGCTCGTGGTCTTCCTGCCCGCCCTGTGCCGCAAGATGGGGGTCCCCTACTGCATCATCAAGGGCAAGGCCCGGCTGGGGCGCCTGGTCCACAGGAAGACGTGCACCGCCGTGGCCTTCACGCAGGTCAACTCGTAAGTGCAGCAGAGCCGGTGTTCCCGTCACTGGGGGCCGCCCTGCCCCACTCCAGGTTCCCACGGTTTGTCAGGATCTTACCTTAAAGACCAGGCTTTAAAAAGAGCATTTTCTGAATCTTTGCCAATGATGGTTATGAATTTCTTCACCTGAAGAAGTCGTGTGGTCATGCTGTATCTGAGGCAAGAGGCTTGTGTTGGGTCTAAACTGACGTCCTGTCTGCTTTGAGGGAGGGGGCTAACTTCACAGGCCAGTGACCTGAACTTCCCTCTGCTTTGTCAGGGAGGACAAGAGTGCCCTGGCGAAGCTGGTGGAGGCCATCAGGACCAATTACAATGACAGATACGACGAGGTAAGAAGCGTGTTCATTCCAGATACTGTCTTTGAGTGAAGCCTTTAGTCAGAGACTGGCTGCTCTTGCTCTGAGCAGTTGTATATACCAGTCAACTGGGAACAGGGAAATAGAACTGCATGACTGGCGTGGTTTGAAAGCCTCAGAAAATGAACAGCAGGCTGACTGCCTCTTCTCCCACAGATCCGTCGTCACTGGGGAGGCAATGTCCTGGGGCCGAAGTCAGTGGCTCGCATCGCCAAGCTGGAAAAGGCGAAGGCTAAAGAGCTGGCCACCAAGCTGGGCTGAGTGTGCACTGTTGAGTTTTCTGTACATAAAAGTAATAAAGAAGATTCTTGTCCAGCTGGTGTCAGGAGTTTTGGAGTGAGTTTGGGGGTGGCGACAACACCATCAGCTGTGTGTCTGGTTTTGTTTTTACTTCTGCGCAGGCTCTTTGCCCTCCGTGTGTGGCGAGCAGGGGCTACGCCAGCTGTGTGGGCTGTTGCAGGGGCTCACCGCTGCCACATGGAAGCCCTGTGTGTGCGCGTCTCCAGTTTCTCAAAAGGCTGTCCTAGGTGGCACATTGGAGTTTGGGTGGAAAGAACGGCACTTCGTGTGGTGTAGAGATTTATTAATACAAGGGCACGTGATCAGCATAAAACCAAATCTCTTTAAGTGGCTTCAGTTGTTCAGGGACAGGCTGACTTCTGCTAACCTCCTCACATACCAGGAGTCCGACTTAGGAACTTCCTGCACCAGAGGTACGATGTGGCCGCACAGAGTCCGTACCTTGGGTTGAAGAGCAGAGCGCGCTGTCAGGCCTGGGGGGTGGGCACGCTGCCAGGGGCTGGTGGGGTAGGGGGGAGTGTGGGCGAGGCCAGGCCCGGCTCACCAGGTGATGATGTACTGCAGGTGCTCGTTCCGCAGGGTGACTCTGGTCTGCCCTCCGATGGGCCCTCCAGGGACTGTGCTCTCTGCAGGAACATGGAAGGTGTCCTCACGGTGGCTGTGGGGCACTCAGCCAAGGTGGGCACACTCCCGCCACTGATACACGCTGGGGTGTGGAGGACAGGAGGGGAGGAGGGAGGTGTTGGGGTGTGCTGGTCATGACATACTGAAGTCCGCGTCGATGAAGATGGGCTCTGCGCCTGTGAGCCTGGCCATTGCCTCCAGGTCCCGGTAATGCCAGTGGTTCCGCTCCGGGTTATTCTCGGGGACAAAAGGCTTCCTGGTCTCTGTGAGCCTCACCATCCCCACCAGATCGACTTCTCCCTCAACCTGTGAGGGAAGGTGAGAGATGCCGTCTCTGCAGAGCTGGGGCGGCTCCTCCCGGAGAGGACAGTCTAGCCCCCTCACCTGGCCTTTTTGCCGTGTGTCCGGATTCACCTTCCTCCTGGGTACAAACCCTCTGTTTACCAGAATGGTGATTCTAGAGTATTAAGAACACGCTGTTTCAGGCAGGAAAGTGATGACAAACAAGCAGTCACTGGGTGCCCCCAGGGAAAGACTGAAGCAGAGCAAGCTGGTGGGGGGGTCACGCCCTCCCCACCGCCAACCTCTGCTGTTTCGCCTGCTGCCATACAGCCAGCGACGGACGTCTCCCCGCTGCCTCTCCCTTCAACTCCTGCCTTCAGTTCCCTGTCCTGTCCTAGCTGCAGCACCGGGGCCCATCCTGCACCTAAAACCAGAAGGTGAAGGCTGGGGCCCTGGGTTTTCCTTCTTAGGCTGATGCTCTGGTTTTGGATCTTGGTTGGGGGGTGGGGGGTGAAGCGGTGCTGTGAGAGTGGTGCTGAGTACATACCATTTCCTACTCAAACACTCCTGGGAAGGCTCCCCTGACCCAAAACCCTCCATGCGAGGCTGGGGCTCCTCTGCTGGCCCCTCCCATTGCCCCATAATCACTAAATGTGTCAGCCACTAAACGGTTTTCTCCAAAGAGACCAGTTTAATTTTCCTTGCCCTTTGGAGCTTGACAACGCAGATGAAGTTCAGTAATTAGCTGTCTTAATGACAACCAGGATGACATTTCAAACTCTCCAAGGAGTTGAGCTGTCTGGGTAGCTTGGATTCCCCGGGGCTGGGGGCTGAGAAGGAACGTGGGAACCAGTACCTATGCCAGGCCACTCAGCACCCCTCCCCTGACGCGCCACTCACCCCAGCTCAGTGCAGTAGAAGGGAGTGACCACGTAGGCTCCGCTCTCGGCCGCTGATGAGAGCCGGCCAGCTTCCCGGGCCTCCCGGGCAGGGTCCACCATCGTCCGCGGCATCATGTACAGCTCCTTGGAGTGGTCAAAGTGCCCCCTGACCTTCACGGGCCTGTACTCCAGGTTCTTCAGTTCCATTGGGCTATATGGGGTGGGAGAAGGGGAGCCGAGACCCACTCGAGGGTCTGCAGACCACGACGCCCACCGTGGCCGGAGCGGGAGGTGATGCACAAGCGCCGTGGGGGCTGCAGGGCTGCATGCTGTGCCCTCTAAGTGGGGCTGAGTCCTTGGAAGCCACGTGGGAACGAGGCTCTGTGCTGCCAAAAGGCCCTCGCTTTCAAGAAAAGCTTAAAGCTGTGGACGCCTGTCTGAACTCAGTAAAACACAGGGGCCAAAGCGACCATCTGCAAGGCAAATACGACCCACTGTATGCTCCCTCGAATGGGAAGCGTCATGATGACAGCTGTCCTTGGGGAGTGCTTTTAAAGGAGGGAAAGAAGGCAGGAGAATCACTAGGTACATTTTCATAACACCACTCATGTCCAGACGCAACAGACATCTGCATTCCCACCACCTAAGAACTCCTGCTACGGAAGGCCGTCAGCACTGCGGAAGCCCTCAATGCACCGGGCCTGGAAACAGGTGAAGCCCAGAGGCCTTTCTACACGTGTGTGTCAGGCAGCAGCTGGGTGTCAGCAAGAAGCCTAGCAGGACCACTGATGAGTCAGGAAGGCAAGCCGCAGCCAGGCCCAGCAAGCCCAGCCCAGCCGCACAAACTCACTCCGCGGGCAGTGGGATGGGCTCGGCCATAACTCTGGACTCCAGCTCTGCGATCAGCTGTAGCTTCCACTTCCGACGCTGGACCTGTGGGCACAGAGCGTAAGCCCAAGTGAGCGGCAGCATGGTCAAGGGCTCAGGGCCAAGAGAGCCACGTCAGCCTTTACCTGCCACGTCCCCAGGCCAAAGGCAGTCACAGGAATGAGAAGCAGAAACCAGCGGAGGAAGCCCTCATCTTCGGTTTTTGTGGCAGTTGCTTCGGCTGAAGAGCTGCCACACCTGCGGGGCCTCCAGGCCAACCCTAGGAGATGTCACAGCATGGGGATGGGGCCGGAAGCCCTTGAACGAAGAACTGGAGCAGCCAGCTCCTCAAAGCTGCCCTGACTGCCTGAGAGAACGTGGAACAGGAGGAGGGCCAGGCCAGCATGGGCAGTTGCAGCCAACCAGCAGCTGCGTCCAGCCCAGCTCCTAACCCAGCGCCCGGCGCAGGACACCCACTCAGCAGACAGTCACCGACTGAATGAGATCCAGCGATTAGGGCCTGGCTCTGCCACCCACCATGACCCTGGGTAACTCATGGAACCACCTCATGGCTTTCCTGCAAGAACATGCTGAGACGTATCCTGTCACTTAGATGCAAGGACTTGCCCATGCTCTGCAGAGAAAGGACGTCATACACTTCAGGAGAGTGGTTTACAAAGCTCTCAGAACAAAAATTGCTTATAAATTTAAAATTGGAAAAACCTACACAAGAGGTACCTTTAAGCTCTCAGAGCGTGAGTTCCATCAACGGAAAGCATCTTAGGTGTTAGCGATGGTTAAAAAAAGGCAGGCCTGGAGTAAGACTTAGAGCCACCTTTCCAGGGTGCACAGCGCTCTATACACAAACGCCCTTTGTTGAACCTCAGGGACCACAATGCAAACGGTACTGACAAGTCCTGCTTTCTTTTAGGATTCCAGACAGCTTCGGTCTCGGTTCGGCCCCGCCTCAGCCAGAGGCGGCCTCGGGCAGTGGCTGCACTTGTCGGCTGGGTGCGGCGGGAGGGCGGCAGCACGGAGAACAGCCCGCGCGCACCCAGGGCCTGACTCCCGAGGCTGGGGCGGCAGTTTCGGAGCTTATCGCGACTCTCGCCCCCCGGCAAAGTGGACGCACGGACTGAAAGGCTTTCCCCGGGCGCCTGGGGCGTCCCTGCATGAGAACTCACCTGCGCGCGGGGAGATCCCCAGGACGCTCCTCCAGACGACGCTGGCCCGGGCCTGCGGAGACGTGAGGGGCCGGCTGAGCTCGCCCACTCCGAGGGCGCGCCCGGCCGGCCGCACCCCCGGCCGGCCGCACCGCCCCGGCCCGCTCACCGGCCCCGCACCAGCCGCGCACAGCAGCGGCCGCAGCCCTGCCGCGCGCAGCCCTAGGAGCCGCGCCGCCGCCGCCATCGCCCCGCCCGCTCACTTCCGGGCCCTGGAGGCCTGTGCTTCCCGGGCGTCGCTTCGCCCCGCCCCGCCCCACGTGGTTCCGGAGAAGGTCGGCGCCCAGCTCCGCGCGCAGAGCCATGAGCGAGCTGCCGCCAGACGTGCGCGCCTTTCTGCGCGAGCACCCGAGCCTGCGGCTGGAGCCCGGCGCCTGCAAGGTGGGAGCGGGGCGGGGGTGGGGTGCGGGAACCCCACGGCGGGCCCCGAGACCCCCAGCGCCCGGACCCCTTGACCGCGCCGCGCTCCCGCCCGCAGGTGCGGTGCGCTCTGACTGGGCACGAGCTGCCTTGTCGCCTGCCCGAGCTCCAGGTCTACACCCGCGGCAAGAAGTACCGGCGGCTGGTCCGCGCCTCCCCGGCCTTCGACTACACCGAGTTCGAGCCGCACATCGTACCCAGCACCAAGAACCCGTACGTGGCCAGGCCGGGGCGGGGCGGCCGGGAACTGCCGGACAGGCCGGGGGAGGGACAGTTCCTAGTGCTGAGTCTGGCCGGGACTGGGTGGACTCCGGAGCCCCGACCCCTCTCCGCAGAGTGAGCGCTCCTCAGAGATGCGGCCAGTTTGGCAGCGCCCACCCTCCCATCTGATAGGAGACCTGAGATGCAGGGGGCAGTTCTGGAGCTGTGAGCCACCTGGGACCCCAAGTGAGGTCCCCGTCTTGCTCATGTCTGTATGTGGGCGTGTTCAGTCACTCAGTCGTGTCCGACTCTTTGCGACTCCTGGGCTGCAGTGCACCGGGCTTTTCTGTCCTTCACCATCTCCTGGAGTTTGCTCAAATTCATGTCCATTGAGTCGGTGATGCTAGCTAACCATCTCATCCTCTGTCATCCCCTTCTCCCCTTGCTCTGAGTCTTTCCCAACTTAAGGGTCTTTTCCATTGAGTCGGCTCTTCGCATCAGGTGGCCAAAGTATTGGAGATTCAGCTTCAGCATCAGTCCTTCCAGTGAATATTCAGGGTTGATTTCCTTTAGAAGTGACTGGTTTGATTTTGTTGTAGAAGGGACTCTCAAAGGTGTTCTCCAGCATCACAATTCAAAAGCATCAGTTCTTCCGCACTCAGCTTACTTTATGGTCCAACTCTCACATTCATACATGACTACTGGATGGTAGTGCATTACAGTGGTACCATCTGGATATCTGAAGTTGATATTTCATTTTCATTTTGTAAACACAAGGTTTGCCACCTGGGCCTGTGTGCTTCGTAGAGGGTTGGCGCGCTTGTGCTTTGTGACCTGAGGTTCTGAAGGTGGCCATTTTCCTTCTTTAGTTTAAAGGAGAGCTTTGATTTAGCCGAGAGGGCACGGTTGACAGTAGTAGTCAAGATGAAGGGGGTGGCAGACAGTCGCACTGCCCAGCCCCTTGTGAAGCGGTGGTCCACATGCCTCTCCTGCTGGAGCAGTCAGGGGAGGCTGGCCAGGCTGTCTGGGCCTGTTTTCTGGGTGGACAGTGAGGCTGTCTGGAGGAGTGGCAGGCTGCAGTTGCTTGGAAGCTTGGAAGAATCCTGATGCCTAAGCCACACGGCAGACCTCCCCCATCAGCCTCTCTAGGGGTGATTCTAAGACGTGGCCATGGTACAGAGCTGTGGGTCTGGACCCTGGCTTGTGAACTGTCCCTTAGGCACCAGCTCTTCTGCAAACTCACTCTGAGACACATCAACAAGTGCCCGGAGCACGTGCTGAGGCACACCCAGGGCCGGCGGTACCAGAGGGCGCTGCGCAAGTGTAAGTAGCCTCGGGGGGCGTGGGTGTCTGGGTGCCTGCGTGTTCTCCCCAGGACCCGCACCCCTAGAGGGCAGAAGCGGCAGCCTGGTCAGCCTTTGGTGGCCCTTGGTGGGTGCGCCGGGCCCGGTCCCAGCACGGTGAGGAGAGGGTGATGGTAGGGGCAGCACAGGGCGGGCAGCAGACCCCAGAGTGGCGCAGGCGAGGTCAGGTGCTCCCAAGAAGATGGCGCTGAGCCAGGTGGGCCTGCCTGATGCAGGAGACTCTCTCAGGGCTTCTCTTCAGACAGGATTTGAGGGGCTGTGGGGAGAGTGCTCAGCTCGGCTAGGGGGGCAGTTCTGTAGGACGGCAACTGTGCCACCAGGCAGGTGGGGACAAGACCACAGAGGGTCTTGGCAGCTTTGGATGGGAGTGCACTGGAGGCTTAGAGCCGGGCCTTTATGGAGCGCACTGTTCCGGGAGGGGTCCCAGCTGCTGTGCTTGAGGGGACTTCAGTCTCCGGGTGGCAGGCTGGCGTGGCTTCCTGGAAACTGGCTGGAGCCGAAGGAATGGGTGCTCCAGGCCGGTTCGGTCTCCGCTGTCCTGCCCCTGGCCCGCACCCCCACGCACCTGGCTGCAGTCCCAGGAGGAGCCGAGCTGAAGGCTCTCCTGACGTTTCCCTGGGGAGGAGGGTGGCAGGGCCCAGGCCGAGCCCAGCTGTGTGCCGGGGGACCATGGGGAGACGCGAGGGAGCCGGTCTGTCTTGCAGATGAGGAGTGTCAGGAGCAGGGCGTGGAGTTCGTGCCGGCCTGCCTCCTGCACAAGAAGAGGAGGAGGGAAGACCAGGACGATGATGGGCCGCCACATCCTAGAGAAGCCTTCTGGGAACCCCCGTCCAGCGATGATGGCGCTGCCCCGATTGACAGTGATGATAGCATGACAGACCTGTACCCGCGTAAGCTAAAGCGGCCCCCCAACCCGGCCTCGGGATTCGATCACAGCTGCCCCCGCGGATTCCATCAGCAAGCAGCTCCCTCCCGCTGTGTCCGCTTCTGGTCCTGGGCCTGGCTGACCCCTCGGCACAGGTGGTACACTTGACCTCAGACAGCCCAAACCTCTACCCCTTGCAGCTGAGCTGTTCACCAAGAAGGACCCGGAAGCGGCTGGGCCTGGGGACAGCACTGACGACTTTCTGACCGAGGACGAGGACAAGAAGCCGAGATGTCCCCAAGAGCCGGGCCCTGAAGTCGGCAGGGCCCTGGGAGCGGGCCAGGAGCGCGTCCTCAAGCGCAGGAAGGTAGTGCTGGCCCCCGGGCTGCCAGCGCGGCAGCGGCTTCGTATAGCCATGGGTTTCGGCTTTAGAAAAAATTCAGAAACGTTTTTTTTTCCACAGCTGAAATTTCAAGCCAGCAGTATACAAGACAGGCGCTGGTGGGGCTGCTCAGTGGGGGTGGGGCTGCTTCCTGGTCTGCGCAGAAGGGGCTGCACGGAGCAGGCTCAGGGCCCTGGGTCTAAGGCAGGGCGTCCAGAGAGCAGCCAGGGACTTAGAGGAGGGGACTTGATCAGAGCCCCCGGAACCTCTGAGACTGGGGCAGGAAAGAAGTTCCATCAGTGACGTAGCACTGGGCTGGTAGAGGGCGGGGCAGGACTGTGCGATTGGGGTCCGAGTGCTGCCTTTTAACTGCCCGGCCGAGTTGCCACGGAAGCCGCAGGCAGAAAGCTGCCCAGGGGTTCCCACTAAAGTCCCTTCCTCCCTGCGAGCTGGGGTTGGGAGGCAGGCTCACAGCACCCCAGTATCACATCTGAATGCCCCCGCTGACGGGAATTCTCTGTTTGTGCCACAGAAGCAATCCAGCTCCTTGAAAAAGAAGTTCAAAAGTCACCACCGCAAACCTAAGAGCTTCAGCTCTTTTAAACAGTCAGGTTGATGAAAGGTCACTGGGGAAAACACATCCTGAGAGAATTCTGAAAGTCCTCGGAAGCTGCCCGCCAGGGTCCCCACTGGTCCAGTTCCCAAGACCTGCTCCACGCACTCCTCGTTTGCTGCCGCTGCCTGCACGGCTGGGGTCTGACCCCACACCCAGGGAGTGGCAGGGACCCCGAAGGAAGACCTCCGACTGGACGCGGTCTCCGGCGACGCCTGGAGGGGGCACCCAGGGAGGGCCCTGGCCAAGCCCCACCTGGCTGGAGGACACCAGAGGACCACACTGCGTACAACAAATGCCATTATTTATTTGGACGTGTCTCCAAAAATCAAAATGTTTTCAAACACAACTAAGATATAAAATACAGCATGAGATTTATACCTATTTCCCACAGAGAGCAAAAAAAAGTGTGTTTCAGAAATTCTTTTTGCTAAAACCAATTTAGTAGGTCCTTTTTCCTCTTCTTACATAAGCATCCACCGCTGCCCTGAGCACTAGCCCACTCGGACAGGGGAGGTGGGCTGGGGACCACCACGGGGGCAGTCTGTTTTTGCAAACTAAAAACTGTACCCCGCCAGAAACAATGCCACAGGCAGCTGTGGCCTAGCCAAGCGGGCTGTCCCTGGGGCCGGGAGGCTGGGTTAACTGGGTGGGCATGTGCTGAAAGAGCACCCTGCCCAGACTGAGACAGAGTCAGAGCCCCCTTCACATGGGAGCACCCCAGGGACGGAAGTAGAAAGCCCTCCATCCTTATAAATACGTGGGGAGTAGGGAAGTGGGCTCCTGGGGGTGGTGTATAAGGACCCTCTGAAGTGGGGGGCTTGGGGTTGGGGGGGGGCACAGGTGGTGCTGGAAAGGTGGCGATGGCTCCCCTTGGGTTAGCTGGGTCCAGACTGTAGGGAAGGTTCTAGCAGCTCTAGTGGGTAAGAGCCAGCCTCCCCCTCTCCTGTGAAGCTGGCCAGGGGCTCAAGTGGGTCGGGGTGCGGGGGGGGGTTTCTCCCCTCACCCTGGCTCGACACAAAGGTCCGTGTGGATCCGGGTTCAGGACTGGCCCCGGGGAAGGCCCTTGGATCAGGCTCGCACCCCCAGCAGATGAATCCAGAGAAGACGGGGCCCGCTCCAAGGCAAGGCTTGTAAGACCTTGGAAGGCCTGGCCCCCAGGAGGATCCGGGGGCAGCACGGGGGCTGCCTCACCTCGCGGCCTCTGCTACCAGGTGGAGGAGTGAAGAACAGTGAGGAGAGCTCACGGCCCCACCCCCAAGAAGAGAAACACAGTATAAGGCAATGTTAGAAAACTTTAAATACAGGATCAAGGTCCAATCGGTAAGGCATCACAAATCGTAAAAAGTAACTGGGGCTGCATTCAGCATAGCAAATAGACAATCTGAGCAAGCAGCGGCCTCGTGAGGGCAGGGAGCAAGCGGGCTGGGGGCGCCGGGCAGTGGGGCGCCGGCTGCAGCTCTGGGACAGGTCGGCCTGAGGTAACTGGTCTGAGCGCCCGCTCCAGCCCAGCCCTGCCCACGGTGGCGGCTGCTCCCCATCTGGGCACTGGTGAGGCCCACACGCACTGCCAGGCCTGGGCTCCGGCCCCTGCGGGCTCCGGGCGGCCTTTGAGGGCCTTGTCCCCGCCACGAGCCCCTCGCGCTCCCAGGCATCGCCCTGTGGAAACTGCACCGACCCCGGCTGCTTCTCTGAGGAATGCCCTGGCCGTAAACCGCAGCTTCAGCCCCTGCTCTAATACTGCCGTATTCTTGGGGTCTGGGGTTTCTCTAAACGCTCTCACCGGCCCTATAACAGGATCACAGCGCAGGGCGGAGCCCACGGGGAAGGCACTGGTGCGGGCCTAAACCAGTGTGTTGATGTTGGGCTGGGCCACCCCGAATCATTGAGTAGTTTTAGCTAAAAAGGTAAACTTCAAAAAAAAAAAAAAAAGAGGGAGACTGCTTTGAATGATACACAAATGTATCTGCTCACAGTACAGCTTCAAGGTCCCCCACCCCAAAAAAGAAAAAAAGTTGGGCCAATGGGCCACAGCCAAGCAAGATGCTCACTCCAACAAGCCACGGCCCTGCCCCGGGGCAGGGGGCGCTGGCCTCGGCCGGCCGGCTCCGCACGGTCAGATGCCAGGCTGTGGGTCCATAGCAGGTTTAGCCATTAACGATCAGGTGTCTGCAAATAAAGTTCTCAAAACATCTGTGCCTTTACCAGGGGAGGGAAGGGAGAGGGTACAGGAGATGCTGGCAGTTACTCAAATCCACCCTGAACCAGTCCTCGACGGCCGTGGGTCCCCGCCAGGCAGGGAGGACTCCGTTACCATTCTTTCTTCTTCTCGTCCATGGACACACCCCCTGGGCCCAGGGCCACCACCAGGAGCAAGCCTCCGATCACTGACATGGTCTGGAAGAAGTCGTACTTGAGGAAGTCGTGCATGGGCTTATAGACAGGAATGGTCCAGAAGGCGTTGAAGTACACGTTGATGGCAAACAGCCAGACGACAAGAGTCAAGGCGGCCAGCTTGGTTTTGAAGCCGACAGCCACCAAAATCATCAGCGCCGTGCCCACGATGTTCTGAAGGATCTGCACGGGTCGAAAGGCATGGAACGAGAGTGAATGTGAAGAAGAGACATGTCCTGCTTGACACGCAGGCCAGTTCCAGCTGCCCGCGTCCCTGTAGGCTCCGCGCCAGGGTGGAGTACGGGGCGTGCTGAGAGCCAGCATCACAAGCAGGGAAGGAGAAGAGGCGCTACTGCGGGGAGGGCAGCAGATGGCCGCCCGGACGGAGAGAGGTCTGCAGTTCACAGGCAGGGTTACTAGTGGGACTCGCTTAGTGGGACTCGCTCACGGCTGACCCTAGGGGCCCTGTTAGCTGGGACCACACTCCCCCGAGCTGCTCAGGACCAACCGATCCCTGCCCCCAGTGCCAGGAGCCCTCCTGAGGACCCTGCCCAGCCAGGGCCCCAGCTCTATGAGCTCCTAGGGCCGAGGATGAAGCCTTCGACTCTGCAGCCCCAACCCCTGGCGTGCAAACAGTACACGCTGCAGGCAGGCGTGCCTGGAAGGAAAGAGAAGCAGGTGTGTGTGCTGTGAGCCTGCACCCCCGGCTGGAGGGGCTCTGCGGTGAGGCCAGGGCAGCTTCCTGGCGCCGAGAACTCAGCAGCGTCAGGGACCATTCTGACGGCCCCTCGGCAGTGTGCAGCGCACAGGGGAGGGGCGGCGCCCTTCCAGAAGGTTGGGGATCAACCGGGGGAGACGTACTGAGAAGAAGCTGGCGTCAAAGTGGAGCAGCGTCATGAACATCAGGACCAGCAGGACTCGGCCTCCGAGCTGCATGTACTGCTTGGGGGAGCTCTCGCGCATGGTGGGGACGCCCGCGAACATGCTCTTGCCTTCGGATCGGGACTCAGCCAGCAGCAGCAGCAAGCCTCCTCCCAGGGCCAGGTTCCTGCGGGACACACCCCCGAAGCGGTCGCACAGGCCCCCCGGCCCTGCCAGTGCTGGGCGGACCGGGTCGGAGGCCCCAGCAGGAAGGGGACCCCGCTGACCCCTGTGGACAGGACCGGAGACACAGATGCATCTGCACCCACCGCGGGGCCCGAGCCAGGCTCTCCTGCTGACCAGCACTCCCCCTGGACCCATGAGCCCTCATGAGACATGGTGGTTCTCACCTGTGTTTTCGGGGTTTGGAGATGGGGAGGAAAAGGCCTCACCAACGTCCACTACAGAGTCTAAGAAGCATGGTTTTGACCCAGAAAAACTCACTTCAGCCAACAGCTACTGACTTTAGAGACACAAGGAGATACACTAGTCACCAACCCGAAGACACCCACCTCATCAGAAACTTCAAGTCCCATAAAATGCTGTAGGCGATCGTCTGAGGAAAGAGGAAAGAGCGCTTTCAGTCTCACTGTTTCCAGGCAGATTTCTGTTTCTGCAGAATTGACAGCGTCAGACAATTCTTCCGACATACGTGAGGAACCCGAGTACAAGACAGACAAAACCCTTTCGGGACATCAACGGCCCCAAACTCAGCAACGGGCTCCGCGTCCCTTGGGGTGGGTGTTGGCCTGGACCTGTCAACAAGCCCCTGCTTCCTCAGAGCTGGGCCCAGACAGTTCTGGAGGCCATGGCGGCTCCAAGACCCGACGCAGATGAACTATGAGCTAAGCGTTTCACGAGTAGCTGCGTGTCCTCTGTGAAGTAGAGAGCCCTGTGACCTGCTGCCTTGTCACAGGAGCTCGGGGAAGCGGCCAACGGTGGAAGCGGAGCTTGGCCCCAAGCGGGCTGAAGGTGAGTGGGGCCGAGTCCTCACGGCCTCTGTCCCCGAGGCTCAGCTCTAAGCAGGGCGAGGGGAGGGAGACCCGCTTACCTGCAGTGCGATGATGCCAAAGAGCCCGAAGCAGGCGTACTGCACGAAGTTCCTGCTCAGCACCAGGATGCAGCCAGCTGCAAGGAGGCCGAGGTCAGCGCGGCAGCCCAGCCACCCGCCCGAGCAAAAAGCAGCCTCTGGCGGGGACGGCCTCTACCTATCAACAGCCCTGGTCCAGAAAGCGGACTCCTGGCTAGAGTCGCCGTGTGTTACAGGCAGCCCTGCTGGGAGCTGCAGCCCTGTCCTGGCCCCCGAGGACAGGGGACGGCCAGTGGGAGCCGGGCCCAAAGCCCGCACGGCCACACCGGCGTCTGAGGCCCGCCCTTCTACGTTTGCCACTGGCATCCTCTCCAGACCCTGGGTTTGGGGTGCCTCGGCTCCTCACTGGCCGCCCCCCAGCCCCCTGCACCTCCTGCTCCAGGCACTGAGCCGAGGACCGCAAAGAAATGCGGCCAGGACCAGAGACAGAGCAGCCAGCCGAGGGCCGGCAGGGCTCGCTCCCAGGCTGCTGCCCAGGAGACCCGCGGGGGCACGGGTGCCACTCACTCAGCTGTCCGAGCAGGTTGAGGAAGACAAAGGAGGAGGCCAGCAGGTAGCCGCAGCTCCAGGTGCTGTCGATGTAGTCCCGCTGCTCGCTCCACTGGAACCACATGCGGATGCCGTCCTCCAGGAACGTGCTGATCAGGCAGAGGCGGGCCACGTGCGGCAGGTACTGCTTTGTGACGCGCAGGAACTGCAGGCCGGGAAAGCCATGGTGAGGGGCAGCGGGACGGGGTGGGGGGAGGTCTGGCAGCCGCTCCCAGCACGGCCCAGGGGGCGGGGGGGGCGGATCCGGGCACCCTGCCTGGAGGAGAGGGAGACCTCAGGCCGGCCCCCGACCTCCTCCTCTGTGATTTCAGCCAGTGTATGCGTGTCAACTACAGTCATCACACGTGGAACTGCTGCAGGACAGCACGTCCACCTCAGTCAAGGGCGTGGGAAGCCAGACTGGCCCACGACAGACTCAGCAGGCCCTCGGCGAAGCCCTGGCCCGGGTCTCTCCACCGCAGTACCGCTGCCCCGGCTCGCGCCCAGGGTCTGTCGCGGGGTGTCCACAAAGGCCGTGAGAGCCTGCCTGGCCTCACTACCCTCGAGCTGCTGGGACAGCCCTGCCCCCACGGTGACAGAAACGCCTGCAGACACAGCCGCCTCCTGCCCCGCGCCAGCCAGGCCGTTCACGATGGCTGACTACAGAACACGCACGAAACCGAGGCACGAACGTCATTCAGGTGAACCGCACGCACTTGCTCCTCCCAAGCACTCAAAGCAGAGGGACAAAGGGAAAGACACCTGTGACACGGTAACAGCAGGAACTGGGGAGAAAGAGCGGGTGCCCGCCCACGTGACTCGTGTGTCAGCAGCCAGAGTCCGAAGGGCACCCGTGAATCTGACCCTCGAAGGGACACTGAGTGTCACAACCTCTCAGGCTGGGTGACCTGCTGCTGGAATAGAAGGTGTGCCTGGGAGCCTTTCTTCCGTTTTGGTGTTTTGAAAAGCTGACTGAAAGTCCTAGGCGCTGCTAAAGCCGTCCACCATGGTTAGCAAGCCGCCAGCTATTTAGACCAACTTTTAGTTGTCAGTTCTGGCTTAGTCAGCACAGAGACGCCTCCCCTCCCCCGGGCTCTGGGCCACAGCAGCCTGGCCTGAGGACAGAGGGGTGACAAGCCAGGTGTCCACCCTCTCCAAGTCCCAGAGCCTAGGCCCCGAGGTGTCACTTCTGCACACATCTGCTTGGCCCCTGACGCCCACGGAATTGCGCCAGAGTCCCAGTGAGAGAGGGAGACGCACAGACAGGCGAGCAGGCGGGCCCGGGGCTGAGGCTGACGGCTGGTGGGCCCACCCTGGCTCTGACCCCCTGACGGCCAGCACACTGTGGACAAGCTGAGTGGGTGCTCTGGTGGGGGCAGGGGTTCTCTACTATCTTACAAAGTGAGGACCACTGGGTTAATAGTCGTGAAGATTCTTTCCGACCTTAATGAGCAGAGGAAAAAAGAAGACAGTGGACCTTGTCTTTAAAAGGAAAAAAAAAAAAAAGAGGTCCCAAATATACCTACATGAACTCTAGAGTCCATGTAGGGAAGAAGCACTTCAGATCAGGAGCTGTGGGAACAGCAGAGGCCACACACCCTCCCGTTTCTGCCTCAGGGCCTGAATCAAAACGCCCAGCAATGGGGTAATCACCCAGCCCGGTAGGCCCAGCCACCAGCCAAGAAGCCCTGGCGACAACACGGGCCTCAGCAGGGTGTTGAAACCTGGGGAAAGCCATATGAGGCTGGCACAGCCCGCCGGGGGGGCAGTGCGGACTGTGAGTCCCAGGCTGGGGCCAACTCGCCTCCACTGGCCCCTAAGCCGCAAGATGGAGGCAGTGTTTAAAGCCTCCGTGACGCGTCTGCGCTCTTAATTTGAGTGTCTGGGTCCAGGGGATTAGAGAGCGGCAGAGAAGTTCTCTTCCGACAGGTAATTCAGGCCTTCCTCCGAGTGCAGACATGCCAGGACAGACAGCTCTCTGAGCTGAAAACACTGCAAAGCTTCAGGTGTCTGTGCTATGAACGAAGCACATCTCCGTGACAAAGAATCCGCCTGCCAATGCAGGAGGTGTGATTCCTGGGCTAGAAAGATCCCCTGGAGAAGGAAATGACAACCCATCCACCCCAGTATTCTTGCCTGGGAAATCCCATGGTCAGAGGAGCCTGGTGGGCTACAGCCCATGGGGTCACAAAGAATTGGACGTGACTTAGCAGCTAAACAACAATGTGGGCTAGATTTAGGGCTATTTTATAAGTCAGGCCGAGCCAGAGCCTCTCTGAAACCAGCCACCCTCTAACGAGCACCTGTTTGGACTGAACACGGAGGAAGGTGGCCGGGGGGACGGCATGGGAGCAGAACCGACGTGAGCCTCGCCTGCACACGCTATGCTCTCAGCACCTGGCCCCTGGACCCACACGGTGCTGCTGCAGACAGCAGGCCCCTGGCACGGCAGAGGAGCCCCTAAAGCAGGCACCCAGAGGCCGCCCGGCCAGTGCGCACGCTAAGCTGGCCTCCTGCACACACCATGGGCCCCAGGCCAGGGGCTGACTGCAGCTCACGCAGCCACAGTGGTCACGGGCAGTGCATGCCCTGCACCCAGACAGAGGGTCACGAGGGGAAGGCTGAAGGAGACGCTGAGTGGGCAGGGTCTGCAGGACAAGCGACCGGGTCTCTCAGCCTCTGGGGGGCAGGCCTTTCGCAGGAAGCTCACAGTCAAGCATGGCATATGGGTCCTAAGCAGGACCCCATCTGAGGGCTCACCTACAGAGCTAAGGTTTCCGTACAAGGGGCTGTGGTTTCCCAGCAGCAGGGATTCAAGCAGCAGTTGTATCCAACCTGGGACGTGGCTCTGGGACACGGCCATCACGTCACACAGCCACCCGCAGCTCCCACAGAACACGGGGAAACCTATTCTCTCGCAGTGTTCAGGACAAAAGGGACTTGAGGAAAGCAGGCTGCCATTCTTGGTTCATGAGAACTTGCAGGCAGAGGCAAGAGGCAGGTCAGGCTTCCGTGCACCCTGAGAACTGGGGCTACCCTTCTCCAGGGCCGCTCCGAGCCTGCACACCCCAGAAGATTAGAGCCTGCGGCCAGTGACCTCTGGCCCAGCAGGCTGAGTCAGGGCTGGTACCTGAGCCTGGTGACTCACAGGGGCACATCCACCAGGGCCCTTGGACCCCCAGTGAGTCTCCCCGAGTGCTCTGTAAAGCCACGCAGCACCTGGAGGTCCAAGAAGAGGCGCTGCTCGGCCCTGGCCTAGAGAGAGGGCCTGGCTTCCCCACCGAAAACCCACATGGGACACAGTGCCACTGTGAGGAGCAGTGCCAGGCTGCTCGGGGCCTTCCGGGAGAAGCCCTGCCACCCCCGCGCCTGCGCCTCCACCCTGCTCCCCAAGAGGCAGGGAGGCAGGGCGCCTTCTCAGAACCTCCTGTCTGAGGTCGGAGCAGGGGACAGTGAGTCAGCCGGCTCCTCTCTGCCCTCTCCCCGCTCCTTTTTGGTGTAAGGCCGGAAGCCCTTGTGGGGGAGGGATGGCAAAGGAACAGGAGGAGAGCACAGAGAAGCCACCCAGCGCTGTCCCGAACCCTACCCACCCCGGTGGCTCCACACGGGGCGAAGGCACAGCCCCGAGACCCGGGGGCCACGGAGGCCCGGCTCAGTGTCCCGCCAGAGCCATCCCCCGCTCCCCAGCGCTTGACCAGAGGCCAAAGGGAGCTCCTGGAGGTGCGAGCCCCCAGCACTGGCTCCGTCCTGCCAGGGGACAGGTGGAAATACCAAAGGCCACACGGAAAGCAAGGCCTCAGGCGGCTTATCTGTCACCTTGGTGACGCAGCCCATTAAGTGCTAACACTCCTATTTACTGGGGCAAATGTGCTTGGGAGTCACAGCCTGCAGCCTGGCCTTGAGTCCCAGCTGCAGGGGACGGGCGTCATTCTGGATTGCTGAATTCATTAGTCTCTGGCCCCTTCAGACCCAGGCTCAGATGGCTTCCGAATGCCAGCTTCCGCAGACAGCTCTCTCAGCACTTTCTCCAGCAGGAGGACGCTGTCCCTGCCACCCAGGGCAAGGAGCCTGATGCCAAAGAGGCAGCTGAGCCTGCTGGCCGCAAGGAGCCAGACCACTCACCCACACTCGTGCCTCTGCAGACCTGAAGGTCGCAGCGTGCCGACTCCATGTGGCAGGCCACCACGTGCCACTCAAGACCACACAGACCACCCCCCCTCCACCCCGCTCTGCATCTGAAGATGGAAGCACTGTGGCCCGAGCTCCCGGGACCCTTGGGCAACATAAGGAGTGTACACGGACGACCGGGCCCCATGCCGGAGCGTCGAAGATTCCGGATTACCGTCGTAGCTCTCAGGGGACACGTGGCCCTTCTGAGACCCTGCTCACTTCTGGCTGACTTTCTGTCCCTTCATTTTTGCTTCTGTTTTCTGAAGATAAGGTTAGAAAACACAGGTATGTCATGCTTATATTTACTAGTCACATCAGTGACTTTCATGACATTTCCCCAATCCCTTCAAGTGAGATCACTGTCATCTTAAAAGCCGGGACTTTCTGCACCTTTACTGTTGGCAGCTGTTCTAACACTATGTGGATCAATGTCGAAAACAAAAGTGCTAGCCCAGCCTGGCCAGATTCTGCCCACAGGAAGCCATCGCTTTTGCTCTGCACCCCATCACCCATCCACGCCTCTCGCTCACACCAGGCCGGGTGGCAGAAGCAGCTCCTAACTTCGGTGGTGACAGCATGGCCCGGCCTTGCCCTCCCACAGAAGGGCATGGAGGTGTCTGCGGGCAGATGTCACCCCCAAGGTGGGCTCTGGCCCTCAAAAACTGACCGCAGGAGCCTGCCCTGCCCGGCAGATGTGGCCTTGCTTTTCCAGACCTTAGGCAGCGTGCTCTCCTACAGAAAAACCCCAAACCTGAGAAGCATGTTGCGTGTGATACTGGGCTTTGCCCGGGGCTGTGGCCCCAGGCCCCAGGCGCCTCAGCAGTGAAACCGGTACAGGTTGATCCTGTGTGCCCCTCCAGGGCCTTTCCAGTTCCAAGATTCTGCTTCTTTCATTTAATGCAAACGAAATGCATGGAGGAAAAAAAAAGAAAGGATTACGTAAAGAGTCTGATTTTTTTTTTTTTTTTTTTGGCAAGAGGAGGGTTTATCATTTGATAGTTGGCAGCAACTTGAGTGGAGACATTTTATCTAGATTCAGTTATGAAATTCAGTTGCAAAACCGGGGTTGTTCCGGGCTGCAGAGAGTGTACGAGGCTCTCACGGCTACCAGGGCTGAATTGAGCCGTCTTCCTAGGTGGCGGCGACTTGGGGAAACAAAACTGGGTCACTAAAATCATGTCAATGAAAGCGGACAAAGTCAGCTGGCTTGGTTTTTGAGAGCTTTCTATACAAATTGTTTTTGCAAGGGATACAATTTTTAGATTGTAAACACAAAATCGTGACCTGAGGGAAAAACATTTCTTCAAGTTGACCGTTTTAGCCCCACAGTTTCATAACACAAGCAGCTCACAGAAAGTGGGGCTTCGAGAACCCAACGGGGAGGCCACGCTAGAGAGATCTCATCCGTCAGGGGAACAACAGGAAATCTTGTTCACCGATAACTGATTAGAAAACAGCTCACTTAACTATTGTTTAAAACTCTCTCTCAAACACATACACCTTCCAGTGAGTCCAGCCTTGGAGTACGATGAATTATAACCACCCCCATAAAAACAGAAACTTAAACCTCACTACTTTTAACTCTGACAAAGCCACACACCCATTAAGTAAACCATGGCGGCTGGGCCAGCTGCAGCTCTTCCTATAGGTCTGTAGACATAACGGGACACTTTCAGAAGCAAGAGGCACACGGCTCAAGAATCAACACCGTGGTCTCCGGGCCACGCTTGGTCGAAGGAGACCTTGGGAGAGCTCTGTCCCCTTTGCAGGACCTGGTTCTGTTCGTCTAGTTTCCGAACACCTTTAGCAGTGACTCAGTGGCCGATTTCAAGGGCTCGCTTCCCTGTTGCTAGGAATGCCACCTGGACACTCCTGGACTCCCGAACAGGAAGGTAGGCGTCCCCCTCCCCCTAGCTGTATGTACAGACAGATACCCATTCATTTCATCGCGGGGCAGAGTCCAGACAGGGAAGGAAGATGGAAGGGAAGGGTCAAAGGGACCCCATGAACCCAAGACGTCTGGGACAGAGCAAAGAAACAGTGCCGTGGCTTTCTGCAGCGGGGGTGCCAACCAGGGCGCCCCCTTTTCCACCGGGAGGACCCCCTCAGGCCTCCAATCTGACCAAGCCCCCTGTTCAGGATCCGCCCCCTAAGAGTGCCCAGTGGAAGGACAAGCGTGCAGGGACCACCCAGCGGTGCAGAAGGGCGAGGACGCTCCCGAAGCATTCCGCATCCCACCCCGGGGCCTCAGACCCCTTCCCGGGAGGCGGGGGGACAGCCGCTGACGCCCCTCGGCGTCTAGGACCAGCCGGGCCGGATCAGGGAGGGAGGACAGGCCCACAGAGCTGGGCGCCCGAAGCCCGGGCCCGGGGAAGACACCCAGGGCGCCCCGGCGCGCAGGCGGCGCCAGGGCGGGCTGGGCCCCCGAGGCCGAGTTTGGGGGTGCCCCCGGCGCGGGCAGGCGGCGAGCCCGGGAGGCAGGGCCCCGGCTGGGGGAGGGGGAGCGAGCCCGGCGGGGGCATCGGGAGGGGCCCGGCCCAGGCCTCGGGGCGGCCCGGGGGCCGGGGGCCGGTTCCGCGGGGCACGGGCGGGGCCCGGAGGCAACCAGGCCGGGGGCCCAACAGGAGGGCCGGGGAGGGGGGGCGCCCCGGGCGGACGGGCCCGCAGGCCGCACCTGGTCGGCGAAGTCCTCGGCCGTGCCCATCAGGTCGTTCTGGCCCATGGCGGCGGCGGGAGGCTCGGCTGGCTGGCTGGCTGGCTCGCTCGCTCCCTCGGCGCTCGGCCCGTCGGCGCCAGCGCCCGCTGCGGCCTCCACAGGAAGTACCCAGCGGCCGGCCTCGCTCCGCGTCCGCGGCTCCAGCGGCTGCCACGTAGGCCAAGCCTTAAAGGGGCCGCGCCGCAGGGCCCGCCCCGGCCGCGCCTTAAAGGGGCCGCTCGCGGCCCACCGCACCCAGGCCCCGCCCCCCCCGCCGCGTTCAGGCCCCGCCCTCCCCGCGCGAGGCCCCGCCCCTGAGGGCCGGCCTGCCGAAAGGACGCTGCAGCCGGCCCTGTTCAGGCAGGGAGAGCCCGGGTCGGCAAGCGAGCTCCCGGGGGCTGACGGGTGTCCCCCGGGTGGGGGATGGGCGCACACCGGACGCGGACCACACTGCGCATGCTCAGTCCGGGGTCGGACTGCGGCTCGGGCCAGAGGTGCACCCCAGCGCCCCGCAGAGGGACAGGGAGGCCGAGTCTTCCCCTGAAGACCCTATGGAAAAGTACCAGGTGCCGAGTGGTCCCCTGGCGAGTAGGCGGGGACGACGAGGGGCCGATGGTCAGGGCCGAGCCCAGGACCCGGTCACCAACCCCAGCTCCTACCGGTTTAACGGTCACAGTCCCTGTGGCCCCCAGGGGTCAAGAATCCGCCCCGCAGTGCGAGGGACCCGGGCTCGATCCCTGGGTGGGGAAGATCCCCTGGAGGAGGGCACGGCAGCCCACTCCAGTATTCTTGCCTGGAGAACCCCATGGACAGAGGAGCCTGGCGGGCTACAGTCCATGGGGCTGCAAAGTGTTGGACAGGACTGAGCAACTAAGCACAGCACACCTGAAAAGCCGCCCTAATTCCACGTCTGACCCCAGGGAGGCAAGGCGCCCATGTTGAGCCAGTGTTTGCCTCTAGCTCATAGGTGACCTCCTGGGTGCCCTTTGCCCCTCTCCATTGGGTTTTCCCCTCTCTAAAATGACGGATGAAATTAAGGCCTCTCCAGTCTGAATATAGGATGCTAGAAAACCACCTCATCCTTTTTTCCCCACAGGTCCATGCGCTTCAGCTCCTGCAAACCCTAGAACATTCAGAATTCAACATCTGCAGCCCTCAGGCTCCTAAGACACCCTATCAGTAGTCCCCAGCTGGGGGAAACTGGGCCTTTTCCAGGGCTTGTGAAAATGTTTAGGGCCTAAAAAAATTCACAAAACAAAAGGAAAGTTGGAAAATAAAGAGAAATGAATGTTTCAGTTCAGTTCAGTCGCTCAGTTGTGTCCAGCTCTTTGCAACCCCATGGACTGCAGCCTGCCAGGCCTCCCTGTCCATCACCAACTCCCGGAGCTTGTTCAGACTCATGTCCATTGAGTCGGTGATGCCATCCAACCAACTCATCCTCTGTCGTCCCCTTCTCCTCCTGCCTTCAATCTTTCCCAGCATCAGGTCAGTTCTTCACATCAGGTGGCCAAAGTATAGAAGCTTCACCTTCAGCATCAGTCCTTCCAATAAATATTCGGGACTGATTTCCTTTAGGATTGACTGGTTGGATCACCTTGCAATCCAAGGGACTCTCAAGAGTCTTCTCCAGCACCACAGTTCAAAAGCATCAATTCTTCTGTGCTCAGCTTTCTTTATGGTCCAACTCTCACATCCATATATGACTACTGGAAAAACCATAGCTTTGACTAGATTGGGGGTTCCCTGTAGCTCAGTTGGTAAAGAATCTGCCTGCAACGGCAGGAGACCCCAGTTCGATTGCTGGGTCAGGAAGATCTGCTGGAGAAGAAACAGGCTACCCACTCCAGTATTCTTGGGCTTCCCTGGTGGCTCAGCTGGTAAAGAATCCACCTGGAATTCAGGAGATCTGGGTTTGATCCCTGGGTTGGGAAGATTGCCTGGAGAAGGGAAAGGCCCCCCTCTCCAGTGTTCTGGCCTGGAGAATTCCATGGACTCTATAGTCCATGGGATCGCAAAGAGTCAGACATGACTGAGCGACTTTCACTTTGACTAGATGGACCTTTGTTGGCAAAGTAATGTCTCTGCTTTTTAATATGCTGCCTAGGTTTTAATATGCTGTCATAGTTTTTCTTCCAAGGAGCAAGTGTCTTTTAATTTCATGGCTGCAGTCACCATCTGCAGTGATTTTGGAGCCCCCCAAAATAAAGTATCTCACTGTTTCTATTGTTTCCCCATCTGTTTGCCATGAACTGGTGGGATGGATGCCATAATCTTAGTTTTATGAATGTTGAATTTTAAACCAGTTTTTTTCACTCTCTTCTTTCACTTTCATCAAGCGGCTCTTTAGTTCCTCTTCTTTTTCTGCCATAAGGGTGGTGTTACCTGCATATCTGAGGTTATTGACTCCTGGCAAACTTGATTCCAGCTTGTGCTTCTTCCAGCCCAGCATTTCACATGATGTACTCTGCATATAAGTTAAATAAGCAGGGTGACAATATACAGCCTTGATGTACTCCTTTCTCAATTTGGAACTAGTTCATTATTCCAATCCGGTTCTAACCATTGCTTCTTGACCTGCACACAGATTTCTCAGGAGGCGGGTCAGGTGGTCTGGTATTCCCATCTCTTGAGTAATTTTTCACAGTTTGTTTTGATCCACACAGTTAAAGCCTTTAGTGTAGTCAATGAAGCAGAAATATGTTTTTCTGGAATTCACTGGCTTTTTCAATGATCTGACAAATGCTGGCAATTTGATCTCTGGTTCCTCTGCCTTTTCTACATCCAGCTTGAACATCTGAAAGTTCTCGGTTCACATACTGTTGAAGCCTAGCTTGGAGAATTTTGAGCATCACTTTGCTAGCATGTGAGATAAGTGCAATTGTGTGGTAGTCTAAACATTCTTTGGCATTGCCTTTCTTTGGGATTGAAATGAGAACTGACTTTTTTCCAGTCCTGTGGCCACTGCTGAGTTTTCCAAATTTGCTGGCATATTGAGTGCAGCACTTTCACAGCATCATCTTTTAGGATTTGAAGTAGCTCAGCTGGAATTCCATCACCTCCACCAACTTTGTTTGTAGTGATACTTCCTAAGGCCCACTTGACTGCACTCCAGGATGTCTGGCTCTAGGTGAGTGATCACACCATCGTGGTTATCTGGGTCATGAAGATCTTTTTGGTGTACTTCTTCTGTGTATCCTTGTCTCCTTAATATCTTCTGCTTCTGTGAGGTCCATACCATTTCTGTCCTTTATTGAGCCCATCTTTGCATGAAATGTTCCCTCGGTATCTCTCATTGTCTTGAAGAGATCTCCAGTCTTTCCCATTCTATTGTTTTCCTCTGTTTCCTTCCATTTATCAGTTGGGAAGGTTTTTCTTCCCTCTCCTTGCTGGTCTTTGGAACTCTGCATTCTGATGGCTGTATCTTTCCCTTTTCTCCTTTCTCCTTTGCTTCTCTTCTTTTCACAGCTATTTGTAAGACCTCCTCAGACAGCCATTTGAGTGTTTCAGTTCAGTTCAGTCGCTCAGTTGTGTCCAACTCTTTGCGACCCCATGAATCACAGCATGCCAGGCCTCCCTGTCCACCACCAACTCCCGGAGTTCACTCAAACTCATGTCCATCGAGTCAGTGATGCCATCCAGCCATCTCATCCTCTGTCGTCCCCTTCTCCTCCTGCCCCCAATCCCTCCCAGCATCAGAGTCTTTTCCAATGAGTCAACTCTTCACATGAGTTGGCCAAAGTACTGGAGTTTCAGCTTTAGCATCATTCCTTCCAAGAACACCTTTAGAATGGACTGGTTGGATCTCCTTGCAGTCCAAGGGACTCTCAAGAGTCTTCTCCAACACCACAGTTCAAAAGCATCAATTCTTCGGTGCTCAGCTTTCTTCACTGTCCAACTCTCACATCCATACATGACCACCGGGAAAACCATAGCCTTGACTAGACGGACCTTTGTTGGCAAAGCAATGTCTCTGCTTCTGAATATGCTATCTAGCCTGGTCATAACTTTCCTTCCAAGAAGTAAGCATCTTTTAATTTCATGGCTGCAGTCACCATCTGCAGTGATTTTGGAGCCCCTCAAAAATACAGTCTGACACTGTTTCCACTGTTTCCCCATCTATTTCCCATGAAGTGATGGGACCGGATGCCATGATCTTCGTTTTCTGAATGTTGAGCTTTAAGCCAACTTTTTCACTCTCCTCTTTCATTTTCATCAAGAAGCTTTTTAGTTCCTCTTCACTTTCTGCCATAAGGGTGGTGTCATCTGCATATCTGAGGTGATTGATATTTCTCCCGGCAATCTGGATTCCAGCTTGTGTTTCTTCCAGTCCAGCGTTTCTCATGATGTACTCTGCATAGAAGTTAAATAAGTAGGGTGACAATATACAGCCTTGACGTACCCCTTTGCCAATTTGGAACCAGTCTGTTGTTCCATGTCCAGTTCTAACTGTTGCTTCCTGACCTGCATGTAGGTTTCTCAAGAGGCAGGTCAGGTGGTCTGATATTCCCATCTCTCTCAGAATTTTCCACAGTTTATTGTGACCCACACAGTCAAAGGCTTTGGCATAGTCAATAAAGCAGAAGTAGGTGTTTTTCTGGAACTCTCTTGCTTTTTCCATGATCCAGCGGATGTTGGCAATTTGGTCTCTGATTCCTCTGCCTTTTCTAAAACCAGCTTGAATATCTGGAAGTTCACGGTTCACATACTGCTGAAGCCTGGCTTGGAGAATTTTGAGCATGACTTTACTAGCATGTGAGATGAGTGCATTTGAATGTTTACCAAATGCATAAAATGTCCACTTTATTAAATGTTAGAGTCAGTCTTTGTAAAAAGATTCATTAATCTGACAATGATTCGTTAAGTTAGGTTTTGCTCAGTTTGTGAGAATCCCGTTTTGTGTTGGAGCGACATGGGTGGGGGGGTGGGGGTGGGGGTGGTCTAGGGTGGGGGTGAGCCAGTGGTAAAGCAGACGAGTTTCTGGGTGACCAGAGAATTTTAAAAACAAAGTTACTTTTTAAAAGGAAAAAAAGCCTTGATCTGAGACACCGGTGCATTTTACTGTTTCATTTGCCTGCTGAGAGTGCCTGAGTGTGAGCCTTCTTACAGGGGCATGAGTTGCTCAGGTCTCCGCCCCTGCCAGCCCTGAGAGGCTTCAGGCTGCAGGTGCTGGGTTACAGAACCCTAAAACTACTCTGGACTCTGAGGGTCCGTAGACTGAGGGCCCCACCACCTGGACGAAGTCCTCTGCCTCCTGCAGCCCACTTTCCTTCATCCTCTGACGAATGTGCTCGCACCACCCAGCCTCATGCGTCCACGAACCATCTCTGGAGTCAGGCTCCCGACTCCCAGGCCAGGCCAGGCCCTCTGAGGTACTGGTGCTGTACCCTTGGGCAAGGCCCCAGCTCCTGGCGTCTCAGTTTCCTCCAGTGTAAATGAGGAGACAAGCAACAGTGCCAACTGTGTGGGTGGCTGTAAAGCGCTTGGCACATGCCAGGCTCACACGGGGCCGTGGCTTATGATTGCACCAATTATGGACCAGTTACTTTCTTGTTTGGCAGCCCAGTTTGGAGGTGGCCCCTGAAAGCTGGGATCCTAAGGGGCTATAGCGAGTGAAGAAACCGTCTGCCCCAGGGAGCTGCTGGCTCTCGGATGGCTGGCTGGTCCTAACCACAGATTGGAGAAGGGGCCTGGGGTGGTGGATGGAGCTCCAGAATCGGCCCCTGAGAGACGGGCTCAGGTTCTGCCTTTGCAGGCCTCCTCAGCCTTCTGGGTCATTTCCTTCTTTGCCAGCCCACGAAGAAACTTAGGAGGACTGGAACAGACCCTGGAGGTGGGCACACTTTGGGAAGTGCACAGATGGGTACGTTTTCCTGAAAGCTTCTCTTTTGCTGGCAGATTTTGGACTGGCTGAATCCTGGGGCTTTGGGGGTGAACCTCGTGGTGGAGGAGACAAAAACCAAAGTCAAACACGTGATAAAGCAGGTGAGAGGCCATGCCCGAGGCCCTCCAGTGGGGCCATGCCCCAAACACACACGGACCTCCCCTACGCTAGAGGAAGGCTTCCTCATACAACCGCCGGGTTCCTGTCTGCCAGCAGTCCTGGAGGCAATCCAGGGGTGGCGAGGGGCTGTGAGGGGAGCCGTGGGGGTGGTATGAGGCTCCTTGGGGTTCCCTGGAGACTCAACTCTTCCACCTCGATGCGGGAAGGAATGCTCATGTTTATTCCAGCAGCAACCACCACCATACTCCCCATTTACATGGACACGGTGCCAGGCATCATTGTCATCTTGTTTAACCGCCCACCAACTCAACAAAGTGGGACCGATGACCCCTCTTTATAGCCAAGGATAAGGAGGCTGGTTGGCATTACTGACTCAATGGACATGAGCTTGAGTAAGCTCCAGGAGTTGGCGATGGACAGGGAGGCCTGGCGTGCTGCAGCCCATGGGGTTGCAAAGGGTCAGACATGACTGAGTGACTGAGCTGAACTGAACTGAAGAAGGCTGGCTGGGGAGTAGGGGCAGGGTCTTGCCCAAGGTCACACAAGTCTAAGGGCAGGGCACCAACCCTGGGCCCTTCCCCTACGTCCTCACCAGGGCTGGCATGGCAGGGTGCAGTGCACGCTTCAGGGGGATGTGCAGTGTGCCTCTTGGCATGTCCAGGCCCAGGTGGCCCAGAAGAGTGGAGGATCGAGGCTAGAGCTTTGCTGCTGGCTGCCGCCAACACCCGTTCGCTGTGCCAGGCCTCCTGTCTCTGTAGCAGTTCCCCCGAGGCAGTCAGGCTGGGAATCCGTACCAGCCTCCTGCCCCTCTGTGGGCTGGCTTCGAGGACTGACCCCACAGCTATCCACTCAGAACAACAAGCGCTAACATTTTCTTGGTTTTTCACTCTGTAGAAGCCACTCTGATAGGGCTTCCCTGACTCAGTGGTAAAGAATCCGCCTTTACAGGAGACTCGAGTTCAATCCCTGGGTTGGGAAGATCCCGTGGGGGAGGAAATGGCAACCCACTCCAGTATTCTTTCCTAGGAAATCCCATGGACAGAGGAGCCCGGCGGGCTCCATGGGGTCTATAGCGTCACAAAGGGTCACAGACAACTTAGTGACTAAACCACAATAAGCAACTCTGATAAACAATCTTACAGTTAATTTTTTTTTTGAGGATCTGAGATCTCCTTGGGATAAATTCTTAGAAGTGGGATTTCCAGGTCAAAAAGAGGTGATAATTTTAAAGCTCTCAATATGTTTTTGGCCAAAATGACTGAAGCACAAGCCCCTGAGCAGAAGAAGGGGACGCACAGCACACCCGTCTCAGGGTCTTCACGTGGGTCTGGGAGCCACTCTCTAACTGCAGTTTCCTCTGTGATCAGCTGATTACAGGAGTTCTCCGTTGGTAGATCTTATGAGCAGAAGTTCTGGGTGAGGATCTGGTAAGATGCGGGGACAGTGTGCACCCACAGTCGCTGCCACCAAGGCTGGCGCAGAATGGAAGCTGGTGCCCCTCTGCCCAGTGCCCTGCCTCCCTCGGCACACGCTCCGCGGCAGCCACGTCCAGCGCCGGGGACAGCCCCCCGGACCCGAGTGAGAAATGCAGGATAAGGCTGGCACTTTGCCAAGCTCTTTGGCTCTGGGGGCGACACATTGTTTTCCTTCCGGCTTTCGAAATGGTCTGAAAATGGTTAATGATGCTTTGGAGTTTATGTTATGCTGTCCTAAACTTATCCTTGCAATAGGAGCAAAGATGATCTCACTGCTTAAAGTATTTCTGGATCCATCCCTTAGAGCCTCTCCAGGCCCATCTGGTGCTGTGTGGTGGGTCACGAATGATAGGAGCTTGGCACCCCTGGTGAATAATGGTGGTGGTGGTGATGATGGTAGTGATGCTGATTTTGATGGTGGTGATGATGGTGGTGGCGGTGATGATGGTAGTGACTGGGATTTTGATGCTGGTGGTGATGATGGTGATTTTGATGGTGCTGATGGTGGTGGTGATGGTAGTGACTGGGATTTTGATGCTGGCGGTGATGATGGTGATTTTGATGGTGCTGATGGTGCTGATTTTGATGGTGCTGGTGGCGGTGGTGATGGCGGTGGAGGCGATCTTGATGGGGGTGTCCACTGAGTGTCGACTGACCGAGCTCTCCTGTGCTCCTCTAGGTGGAGTGCATTGACGAGCATCAGGCCAACGAGGCCCTGGAGGAGGTAACTCTCTGGGGGATCAGCTCTCCAGAGGATGTGATGCAGGGCGCGCAGAGCCTGCTCGGTACCCATCTGTGGAGTGAAGGGTGGGAGCTGCTGGGGGCTTGGAGAGTTAGGACCAGCTCTTGGCTGCTGCTATGGAGCCAGGTCCCCCAGGTCATGACGGGAGTCTGTGCCCCAAACATTTATTTCTCAATCCAGGTGCTGACAACTTAGAATATATGTTCTCAGAGAAGATTACCTTTAAATGTTGGCTAGGTCCCTAGGCTGTTCTACCAATAACCATCTTTTGAAAGATCTTTTTCTTTAATTATGAAAGTATCAGTTACAACAGAAAATTTGGAAAATAGAGAATTGTTTAACGAAGAAAATATAAGCTCTTTTACATTCCTTAGATCTGCCTGTCGGCACTGACGGTGACATCCGGATTTATAATAAGAGCAGAAACAGCTGCGTATACTTCAGTTTGCTGGGCAAAGGCTCTGAGTTGTTTGAATTTTACACAAAGCTAAATGTCTCCCCTTCCATCTAATGGCCACCCGTTTCTCTTCTTTCTGGAATCATGAGCTTTTGAGCTTTACCAGCAGCTATTCCGTGCACAACATGTCTGAGGCACAGTGGTGGACCCAGGCCACATTCATGGAAGAAAGAAGTGGGGGGCCATCCCATACCCCCGCAAGCATCACCGCCGGCCCTCACTCCCTCCCACGTCTTGCTAGGCCACTGCCTTTCACACCCAACCTGCCATCATGAGCAGCTGTCCATCTGGCTCCAAGTTGCTAAGGAAGCCACTTCTGCTGCCTAACTGCGATCATTCTCAGAGCACTTGGAGCTGAGGGCAGGGGCCTGGGACCTGTAGTGCCCACTGCCAGGAGGCCAGGGGGCCAGGGCACAGCAGTACCCCCCTCCCCTTGGCCACACCCCCTTCCCCAGACATCCCGGACTCTGCTTGTTTCCGGCGTGCCCGGCATTCTGCCTGCATCAGCTCACCCGGTCCCCCTGACACCCCACGAGGCAGATACCATGGGTACTGCTCTTTCCAGATGGGGCTGGGCGGCTCAGAGAGGTTGAGGAGCCCGTCCTCAGTCACACAGCACAGCCAGCACATCCTGGAGACAGGACTTACCCCGGGCCATCTGGCTCCTAACCCCCGGGCCGCCCGCCCTCCCAGGACCCCACCCTTGCCCTGGGTAGAGGAGCTGGCTGAGAGGCGGTCTTCCCCACACCTCCACCTCGCCTGCCCTTGTCCACAGCTGATGCCACTGCTGAAGCTTCAGCACGCCCACATCTCCATCTACCAGGAGCTCTTCCTCATGTGGAACAGCGAGGTGGGTCAGAGCCGGCCCCGTGGGCTCGGCAGGCACAGAGGGCCCCCCACCCCGCCGGCTGTAACCCCGTGAGCGCCAATGGCAGGACCTCTGTGGGGCGCACCCCGCTCTGCACCCTCCGGGCCATGCGGGGCTTCTGGGCAGCATCTCACCTGGGACCCTACAGCCTCTGCGTGGGGCTCATTATCCCCCTTTCCAGGAAAAGGCTGGGAGAAACCAGCTGGCAACAACCCAATGTCTCTCAAGTCTGGGCCTGGCAGCCCCTAAGCCCTGCGCTGGGTCCCGGTGGTCGTCTGACTCCTCGTCTTTCCAGGGACCCCGAGGCCTGCCTGCCGGTTACTCCAGATGGGGTTGAGCTGGGGGCTGCTGGGTCCCGTCTCCTTCAGAGGGAGTGGGTCTCAGCTGAGCCCTAAGGGATGAAGGTGCCAGGGCCCCAGGCGCCGTGGCCTGCGTGTGCTATGGTGGACTCAGGCACCTTTAAGAGAAGCCCAAGTGGGGCAGGAGGGGGGAGTCACTCGAGATGGGCCGTGTCTGCCCCCTGGGGGATGGGGGCAGTGCTGGCGTAGCCACCACCGGCCCAGGGGAGGAAGGTCCTGGAGCAGTGATGGCCCAGGGGGTCCCAGGCCTGGGCTGCCCGGGGCCCGAACCCGGCACCCGGCTATGGGGGCCCGAACCCGGCACCCGGCTAAGGGGGCCCGAACCCGGCACCCGGCTAAGGGGGCCCGAACCCGGCACCCGGCTAAGGGGGCCCGAACTCGGCACCCGGCTAAGGGGGCCGGGCGGGACCCGGCTAAGGGGCTGTGTCCCCAGCAGACCTCCTCTCTGTTCCTCTGCCTGGTGATGGAGCACCACGAGGGAAGCTTCCAGAACGTCATTGAGAAGAACAGGGCGGCAAAGACAGCCATGGACTCCGAGGTGAGACAGGCTGTCAGGGGCGCCAGGCCTGGGGCCCACCTGGATGGTGTGAGGCCCCACAGCGGGGGCAGAGGGGCACGGGCAGAGCGGGGGGCAGGCACCACTGGAGCCCGGGCTCATTTCTTCTGACGCTTATGAGTGACGGTATTTGCCTGCCGTAATGTGCACAGATCTTAAGTGTAGAGTGGGCTGCGTTTTGCATGGGTGGACACTCCATCCCCGCCTCCCATAAGGTCAGAGTGCTCCTGGCCCTCCAGACGCCCCCAGCCGGTGCCAGGGCTTGACTGCCGCCTCTGGAGATGCCCCGCTGTCCCTGAAGTTCCCACAGATGGGCTCGGACAGCATGACGTTCGCTTGTGTCTGGCTCCTCCTGTCCGTCCTGGTGCTTTGAGATTTACTCACCTGTGAGTGTGTCAGGCGACTCGTGCTTGACTCACACCAGGTGACGCTTCTGAACTGTGGTGTTGGAGAAGACTCTTGAGAGTCCCTTGGAGATCAAACCCGTCAATCCTTAAGGGAATCAGTCCCGAATATTTATTGGAAGGACTGATGCTGAAGCTGAAGCTCCAATACTTTGGCCGCCTGATGCAAAGAACTGACCTGATGCTGGGAAGGATTGAAGGCGGGAGGAGAAGCGGATGACAGAGGATGAGATGGTTGGATGGCATCACTGACTCGATGGACATGAGTTTGGGTAAACTCCGGGAGTTGGTGATGGACAGGGAGGCCTGGTGTGCTGCAGTCCCTGGGGTCGCAAAGACTCAGACATGACTGAGCAACTGAACTGAACTGGGTGTCAGAAGAGCATGCCTGTCCACAGCCAGGTGCGGCTCCATCGGGCGGCCGCATGTCCGTCGCGCACCCGGTCCAGGGCTGTGAGCATCTGAATTGCTTCCAGTTTGGGGCTGTTGTGAGCAAGGGCCACCACGAACACTGCAGGGCACGTGTCTGATGGACCGAAACATCCGTTTCCTGGGGGAGTCCCTCGGCGTGGAGTTGCCGGGTCACAGAGTGGCTGCGTGCGCTGCTGCGGCCAGCGTGCCAGGTTTCCTGGACGGTTAGTCGACTTGGTGTTGGCCCTCAGGGCGCGGCCCTCGGGCTGTGCATCCCGGCCACACTGCTCGGTGTCAATCTTCTTCCTCGTGTTTCTTTGCGTGGCTGTGCCGGGTCTCAGTGGAAGCGTGCAGGATCTTCAGTATTCCCTGGGGCACGCGGGATCTCTAGCTGTGGCGTGTGAACGCTCACTTGCGGTGTATGGGAGCTCATTCCCAACCAGGGATCAAACCCACGCCCCCAGCACTGGGTGCTCAGAGTACTAACCGCAGGACCGCCAGGAAAGTCCCAGCCTTCTTGGTTTTAACTAAAAATCACATTTCAGCTTCACTGATTTTGAGCGTGGCCATGGTGAGCTCTTTTTGGTTGTTTGGATATCGTCTTTGGTGTCTGTCCAGGCCCTGGCCCGTTTAAACACGGTCACCCATCTTACTGATTGGTACAAGCTGTGTCTGTATTCTGGACATGGTGTCCAAGCGTCTCCTCCTAGTCTGCAGCTGCCGGTTCACTTCCTTAGCTGTCACCAGCTGTGGTTCATCAGTGTTCCCTCCGGTTGGTGCCTTCTGAGCCCTCGGGGAAGCTGTTCTTGGCCCAGGATTAGGGTAATGTCTTGCTCGGTTGTCCTCAGACTGGCTCTATCTTGCTTTCACACGTAGGCCCGTGACCCACACCACACGACATTTGCTCTGCACACACCTCTGTTCTGTGGGCCTCTGGGAACCGTCTCCCCGCTGGCAGTGGGTGGGTGGTGGTGGGGTGTTCCGAGGGGCACCCGGCTCCTCTTCCAAGGTGGGCCTCGAGACAGGCTCAGAGTGGGTTTCAAACTTTCTGTTTGCAGAACCCTGTCAAGCACAGGATGTTCTCAGAATCCCAGTAAGGAGATCAGAGGCACTCTACTCAGGGGCCTGGGGTCAGTGGGAGTAGGAAGTCCGAGGTCCTGCCCCTCAGCCCCTCTCTGGCACCCTGGGTGAGGTCCAGGATCCTAAGGAACACGGTGTGAAAACCACTGCCCTAGAAACTACATGGATCTTGTTGCTGACACAAACTGCTTCCAGAATGTTCTCAGGGCTCTTTTCACACTAATGACCTGGACAGGAAAGTCCCAAGTGAGAGCTGAGCACTCAGCATCTCTGGCACCCTCGAGGGGTGGGGTGCAGGTAGAGCTGGAACCCAGGGCCTTGCAACTGACGAGGTCTTGCTGTCCTGAGAGCCCCCACGCAGCCCGCAGCAGAAGCTCCCGTGGTGGCTCTGAGCTGCTGGCCACTGGCTTCAGGCCCATCTCGACCCACAGGGCGGAAACGGGCCATCACCCCACGGGCTGTGCTGAGTAGCCCCCGAGCTGCCTGTGAAGGGCGGGTGCTTCCCGGCCGCCCATCCCGGCGTCTCTTTCTCCCCAGTGGCTGCAGAACATGCTGGGCCAGGTGCTGGACGCAGTGGATTACCTGCACCACTTGGACGTCATCCACAGGTGAGCGGGTGGCCAGGCCCCTCCCGGGGGTGGCACCTCCCAGGGCAGCGTCTGCCAGGGGCAGGCCCACGGGAGGGAGGGGCGCCTGGACGAGGGCAGGCCCTGCTCCTCCCAGAGCACCTCCCAGACTCAGAGGGAGTGCCACCCCTCCCGCGACCCTCCCCAGGCACACAAGGGGCAGGAGGTTCTAAAGTGCAAGGAAAGAAGCAGAGAGCACCCGTGGCCTCTGGGCCCTCCCAGGCCGAGCTTTTGACCCTGGGAGTCACAGCAGCAGTGCGGCTATGCTCTAGAGTCATCATCGGAAGGACCCGTCCGTGTTTGAAGGAGAGAAAACCACGTGAACCAACACAGGCCGGGAGCGCTCGCGATCCTGTTAAAGTCACTGATGGGAGCCAGGCCCCAACGAGCTCTCGGCTGAGATCTGGAAGGCTGGCGGTGAAGGGACCGCGGGCGGATCGCCCGTTTCCCTGCTTGTCGTTGCCTTGTTTTCCCCATTTGAAGTGACTGAGTGTACTCACACTTATGAAAAGTGTTATTTTAAAAGTGGTCCCAACAGGGCATTTACTGAGGTGGGAGAAGGGATGCGGGCCCTAGGTGTGGTGGGAGTGGAGGGTTCGCAGACGCGGCCCGCCAGGCAGCGGGTTGAAGGGCGCGCCTCTCGGTTGCAGGAACCTCAAGCCCTCCAACATCGCCCTCGTCAGCAACGACCACTGCAAACTGCAGGATCTGAGCTCCAACACGCTCATGACCGACAAGGCCAAGTGGAACGTCCGGGTGGAGGAAGGTGGCTGGCCACCCCGGCTGGGGGCAGCAGTGGCTAGGAGCAGTGGGGGCTGTTCCCTTGAGAGGGGTCTAGGGCGGGGGCCACTCTAGGAGCTGGAACAGGGCAACAGCAAACCTCTGCTTGCTCAGAAGGTCCCCAGAGACCGCCCCCCCCAGACCCCTGTGGACTCCACAGAGGCCCCCTTGCCTGGCTGTAACCGAGCAGGGTGCAGCCAAGGGGTGGGACGCACACAGGGTCCAGAAGACACCCAGAAAATGTTCCCCTTCGTGGAGGGGGAGGGAGGCCTCCGCAGGAAGGAGGGGAGGGACGCGTGGGGAGGGCTGGTGGACGCCGGGCACCAGTTCGGGTTGTTTCTTTATTTATCTGTGGCCGCGCGGGGTCTCCATCGCTGCACGGCTTCCTCTAGTTCCAGACGGCGGGGGCTGCTCTCTACATGCGGTGTGCCGGCTTCTCTTGTTGCGGAGCATGGGTTCTAGGCATACAGGCTTCAGCAGTTGTGGCCTGTGGGCCCTGGAGCGTGCAGGCTTCATGAGCTGCACCTCGCAGGCTCCAGAACTCCGGCTCCGTAGTTGTGGTACTCAGGCTTGGTTGCTCCGCAGCCTGTGGGGTCTTCCCGGACCAGATATTGAACCAGTATCCCCTGCACTGGCAGGCGAGTTCTTATCCACTGCATCACCAGGGAAGCCCCTCGGGTTGGATTTCTTTACTGACCCTCAGTAAAGAGGGAGATGGTAGAGGTAAGAATCAGAGAGACGTTTCTATCCTCCGAAAAGACCACAGGGCAAAGGGAGCTGGGCTTCAAGCCTAACAGCCATCAGGGCGGTGAGAGGAGAGGGCGGCTCTCCACGGGAGAACGGCAGAGTCCTGGGCCGGCAGGTACTGGTGGCATGCTGCCCTTGGTGGACGGGTGAGCAGGTGGCTAGACACGCAGACAGATGGACAGGCGGATGGACGGGTGGGTGGGCAGGCAGGTGCATGGATGGGCCGGTCTGCTGGTAGTGTAAATGGCAGGGGTCCTTGGAGCCCCCCTTTACTTTGTCTGGGCAGTGAGGGTCCAGAAAAGGAGGGGTGCCCGAGGCGGGTCAGGCCCTGAGAGCTGGACAGGGACCCTGCTCTGCTGGCTCCCCGTTTGGGCTTCAAGTTGAGGAACTGGAGCAGGGCACCTAGAGCTTTGCCTCGAGGTCCTGGCATGTAGAGGCAAGATGCTGAACGAGCACGCAGGTCTCAGCCTTCCTGGAAACGCCCTGTCCAAATGTTCCTGCAGCCACCATGGGCTCAGGGGCGCACACAGCCGGCCTGGTGGGCCCCAGCCTCACGGGCCAGGATCTTACTGACCGGGGCCTCGGACAGCATGTCTCTCCCTCCCCCGAGGAGAGTGACCAGGGGCCCATTTTCAAGCTGCTTGCTTCCCCGGGGTGCACAGGACTCATGCATGGTCCGCCTCGCTCCTGCCAACAGACCCCTTCCAGAAGTCCTGGATGGCCCCCGAAGCCCTCAGCTTCTCCTTCAGCCAGAAGTCCGACGTCTGGTCCCTGGGCTGCATCATCTTGGACATGGCCAGCTGCTCCTTCCTGGACGTGAGGGCCTCCCGCCCGCCCGGGAGCCCACCTTGGCCCTGAGAGGGGCGCACGCTCCCCAAGGCATCCTCCTGCCATGGGTGTGCCCCGTGTGAAGCCCCCGGCGCTCCACCCCGCTGGGCCCTTGTGTGGGGGCGATGCTGGTAACATACCCACCTGCCCGCCACAGCCGCCCCTCGGGGACTAGATCCGCCGAGTTCAGGTGCGCTACCCAGCCCAGCGTGGGGTCCCGGCCGTGGAGGGAGGCTGTCCCCACCCCCTCCGGCCAGTGAGACGGCCACTGGCTTTTCTCCGAACCAGCATTTCTTCTTTGGACCAGAGCTCTGGGGCACAGGGGGCCTCCATGCCTTCCTGACAGCAGCAGCCACCGCAGCTCTCTCTGCCCGGGGTCAGGCCTCTTCCCTCCCGCAGGGAGAGCGCACACGGTCCTCTCTCCCCCAGACGCTGGGAGCCATGCGCCTGCGCAGGTCCATCCGGAGCTCCCCCGCCAGCCTGAGCGGCATCCTGAGGACCATGGAGGAGAGGAAGGTCCCCGACGCGAAAACCTTCCAGGCCCTCTTGCCGCTGATGCTCCAGGCCGACCCCGCGGAGCGAGTCACCGTGAGGTGAGCTCAGGCGCCGGGGTCCCACCTCACTCTTGTCTGTCACTGTCTTCCCCTCTCAATCTCTCAGCGGCCACTTTGGGTTTCAGCGCCACAAAGTGCTTCATCCACAGACAGTGGCTCCTCCGAGCTGGGCCGTCCCAAACTGTGGCCGCGTCTCCGAGCCCTGACCCTACAGGGGCCACGGCCCCGGGCTCAGGAGCATGTTTGAACTCTAAGGTATTTTAAAGTCAGAAGAACAAAATGATCCATCCTGAGTTCTGTTCACCTTTCCTTCAACACAGCCGGGAATTTTTTTTTTTTTTTCGGTCTACATTATGGAGGGAGGGGCCCACTCGGGTGCGAGTGCTGGGTCCCTCCTGGACGGGACAGGCTGGAGCGCCCGCTGTGAGAGGTGCTTGCAAAGTGGGCGCCCACAGAAGGTGGAGGCCACGCAGCTGCCGGCGAGTGGGGCGCGGGCGCAAACGGCGGCTCTCTGCTCCTCCCCAGGGACGTGATTCACTTCACCTTCGTGCGCAGCAACTTCCGGTCCTCCGGCATCGCCCAGGTGCTGCGCCGGCAGGTGGTGCCCGAGTTCATCATCGACATGCTGCTGGAGAGCAACGTGGCCAGCATCTTCGGTGACGATGGGGGCCCAGGGGCCGGTGCAGGGGGGCCCCGTGGCCTCTTTATAAAACTGGGGGTCCCCTGGACTGCTCCTCCCGTGTGGCCAGTGGGCTTGCCCCTCATCCATCCCAAGCGTGGCCCTGCTCAGTAGACCCCTCCGCCGGGGCTACACCTCTGCTCTTGGGTGGACGGTGGGTCTGGAGGTCACCTTCAGTTCAGGCCTGGCTCTGCCCTCCAACCCCCTTGCCCCTGGTGTCGGTGGGCCATTCACTCCCTCCTCCCCTTCAGTGGCCCCCTGCCTGGGCTACGACAAGGCACTCCCTCCCACCCACCTACCCCCAGTGGACCACCGCTGCCTCCCTTTCTGGGGAAGGGGCACCCCCTGGGTCCTAGCTGCCCAGTCTCCCCGTCTGGTGGTCATGGGCTTTGAAGGCGGACAGGTGGGTCCAGTTGAAGCCCACCACTCGCTAATTGAGTGGCCTGGAGGGAGTCGCCAGAGTTGAGCTCCTGGGTGGGCGCTAAGGCCGACCCTGGACTTTGGCCCGGTGGCTCCGCCCAGGAGGTGGGGATAAAGGCGTGGCCTCACGCCTGGTCACGTGTGTCTGTGTGGTGGGGGGGCTCACAGATGGGCCCTGAGCCGAGACCTCCCCACGGCCCCTGTCCCCTGCAGAGGTCATGCAGAACTTCTCCAGCCGACCCGAAGTCCAGCTCAGGGCCCTGAAGAGGCTCCTGAGGATGACTGAAGACCAGCTGGGTAGAGCCCCGGGTCCCAGCTCCACTCCGCCCCTGTGCGCTTGCTTCCTGGGGAGCCCCGCCCCCTCCAGCGCCCCTCGCTGGACTCCGAGGCCTGATCCCTCAGCATCGGCGGGAGCAGGGGCCTGGACTTCTCTTACTGAGCCGAGGGTGGTGGGTGGTTCGGGGTCAGAACCATCTCCTGTGGCCTCATTCCACCTGCTTTTCACGGACGCTACACAGACACCCCACCTCTCCACCGTCCCTCTGGTCAGGCATGAGTGGCTCCTGACTTCCCAGGGTCATAACCGAGCTCACACAGACCACCTCGGGGCGTTTGAGCGCTCCGTCTGCTTCTGCGTAGTAAGACCCCAGATGTGCAGGCCTGAGTATTTCCCGTTTTCGCAGACACTGCTCACTGCCTGCGCAGACGCACCAACCTATTCACCTCTCAAGAGTGCATCACCATGAAGTGTTAATACTAAGATCGTTAATTCTACCAAAACATGGTTTTGGAAGATCTCTGCACTCAGCCTGTCTCACCAGCCTGAATATTACATTCATGCACCCATCCACCCACAATCGGTCCCTCCCATCCGCCCTCCATTTGTCAATCATCCATCCACCCACTCACCATCCGTCTCCTTTACTCACCGTCCATCGTCCATTATTCCCCTCCATCCACCCACCACCTGTCCCCTCCATCCATCGTCCATCCTCCTCCTCCATCCACCCACCGTCCATTTGTCCATCGTCCATCCTTCCATAGCAGGCTGTCCCAGTGGCTGGGCTGCAGAGATCACAGAGGCCAAGCCCCAGCCCCCTCCTGAGGCCACGGAGACCTCCCCTCGGCCGTTTCCCTTCCCTCCTCCCTCCCCGCGATCCCATCGAGCTGGGCTGTGGCCAGGACAGAGTCCATGGGCAAGGAGAATCTGCTCCCGGGGAAAGTGAGGGCGGTGCTGGGTCCCTTCCAAAGGAGGCCTTGGTGGCCACCCCAGCCTTCGGCACCTTGTCTGGAGACGGGCCAGCCATGACTCAGCTTCCCTGGCGCCAGCACCTCTGACCTTGTCATTCTCACCGTGAGGACACAGGCTGGGAGAGAGGACGGCAGTGGGAAGGGGCCCAGCTGGGGACCGGCACAGGTCCCGGGCCGCCAAGCCGACAGTCTAAGGGGCCCACAGACGTCCCCTCTGAGGGCAGCCGCAGCCAGGGGTGCTGGCGCTCTGGAGTCACACCAGCTGAGTTCTTGTCAGCGGAGGGTTGACCCTGTAGAGCTGCTGGGATAGGAAGCTGGCACGGCAGACCTGTGGCAGGCACCCCGCACACCTGACGAACAGTGTCCGGCCACCCAGGGCCCACGCACGATGCCCCCGACTCCCAGCGGGGCTGGTCCCTGGTCTGGCCCACGTCCCTCCCCCACCTGCTCCTGTCCACCCCCCAGGTCTGCCGTGGCCGGCGGAGCTGGTGGAGGTGCTGCTCACCGTCATGAAGCAGCACCAGAGGATCCTGGACATACAGCTGCGTGCCTGCACCCTGCTGCTGCGCACCCTGGGCCAAGGTGGGCTTCCCCGGCCCCCCACACCCACCGTGGGCCCAGGTGGGCTTCCCCGCCCCCACACCCACCCTGGGCCCGGGTGGGCTCCCCCTGCCTCCCTGACACCCACCATGGGCCCGGGTGGGCTCCCCCGGCCCCAACACCCACCATGGGCCCGGGTGGGCTCCCCCCGCCCCCCAACACCCACCCTGGGCCCGGGTGGGCTTTCCCACCCCCCCCGACATCCACCCTGGGCCCGGGTGGGCTTTCCCACCCCCCCCGACATCCACCCTGGGCCCGGGTGGGCTCCCCCACCCCGACACCCACCATGGGCCCGGGTGGGCTCCCCCACCCCCCGACATCCACCATGGGCCCGGGTGGGCTCCCCCGCCCCGACACCCACCATGGGCCCGGGTGGGCTCCCCCGCCCCCCCGACACCCACCATGGGCCCGGGTGGGCTCCCCCGCCCCCCCGACACCCACCATGGGCCCGGGTGGGCTCCCCCAACCCCCCGACATCCACCATGAGCCTGGGTGGGCTCCCCCAACCCCCCGTCACCAGGTCTGGCCTTGGGATCCAGACCCTCTGGGCGTTCTGCCACCCAACCTCACCCCAGGATGACGGCACAGTGTGGCCAGGAGGCTGGGGCAGCACCCAGGGCCTGCCTGTGACCTGCTCTGGGGCCCTGGGCCTGGGCCAACTCCTCCCTGCTCTGGCTGGTCTCCAGGCACAAAAGGAGGAGCTGGACTGGGGGGGTTCTGCGGTGTGACCACCCACCCCCCAACCCCAGGCAGGCTGGGCGGGGTCCTAGCATGGGCTTCCAGGGGGTCAGCTGAGGGGGCAGCGAGAGAGGCTGCAGCTAACAGTCAGGGCTCCTCCTGGAGTCTTTAAAGAAAGCTTTAAATACCTGGTTTTTAAACTGGAAGTATTTCACTACGTTTCTGAACTTTATTATTTAGGTTGAATTCCTGCGTAATGCTTTATGTGTCCACTCTGATAAATGTCTACCCTGGCACGGGCTCCCAGCCCCGCAGTCCTTGACTCAGTCACACAGCACTTGTGGGGACCCGTTCTGTGCCCTGACCTCAGCATCCTCCCTGCAATCACGGAGGCCCCCCAAGCCCCCAGCCCAGAGTAAACCCTCCTCTCCCGCGGCCTGCGCAGCGCTGGCCCAGGACGCGGCAGCCACCGTCGCGAACACCAGCACCATCGCTGCTGTGCTGCTGAGCGTCCTGCAGAGCCACCCCGTGGAGGAGCAGCTCCTGGCCACGGTCTACAGCCTGCTCACCATCGTGGCCAGCCAAGGTGGGTACTGCCTGGGCCGTCCTCGGGCGCTAGGCACAGGGCGGGCGGCACCCAGCCCCTCCATGGGGGCACAGACACTGCCTCCAGCCGCCCTGTGCCCACGTGCATCCCTCTGCCTACGGGCACGGGCCCTGCCAGGTGGTGACACCACCATGGGCTTCAGGTTCCTGCCCTTGCTGCCCCTCCGCCCCACCTCACAATGGCCACTGGCGAGTCCCGGTCGAAGGGCAGCGTGGGAGAGAGGGTCACCCCCCAGGGCCTTACCCAAGTTGACTCTCGTCTGACCACTCACCTCTGTAAAGGGAAGCTGGGGCCCCAGAGAGCCCAGGCCCTCACCTGGAGCCTGGCCGCACTAACCAGCCCACCGCAGTCCACTGATCTCACAGCAGGGAGTGAAAAGGGCTGCCATGCGCTGTCACGCTGGGACGACAGGTGTAAGTCAGGGCCACCTGGCAATGTCCGCTCACCACCCGAGAGAAACACCTTGGCAAAGAAGCCCTGGAGGCTGACGGGGTGGGAGGTGCTGGAATGGTGGCCCAGGGGATGGACCAATAGGACCCTTGTTTCCGGGTCCCAAGCTGGGCACGAGGCTGGCCCAGAGCAGGCTCTAGTGACTAAGCACGCATGGAGATCATGATGCCCGAGGTCAGGGGAGAAGGGAGGGGCCCCCAGGGAAGGCCTCCTGAGGAGGGGCTCCCCGTGGCCTCACTCCAGGGCCCACCCACAGGACTGGCCATGGACGAGCTGCAGAGGGCTGGGCTGTTTGAGGACATCCTGAAGCGCCTGGACAGCCTCCCCAGGAACAGGGACATTTGTATCCATGGCCTGAGCCTGCTCTGGGCCCTGCTGGTGGATGGTGAGTGGGCCCGGGGCTGATACCCTTTCCCGCTGGGGTATCAGCCGAGAGCTGGGGGAAGCGAAGGGAAGGGGCAGACCCTGACCCCAGGCCCCCCTCCACCCACCCAAGGAGGCCCTCTGCCTGCACACATCAGGGACTTCCTGGCATCCGTGGTCTCACCGGTTGGCTCTAGCACTGGGCGACCTCTCTCGACTTGATTCAGAAAGGGGGACCCCCACCAGCCGAATGGCTCCCTCTCCAGGTCCCACTTGGCGCTCCAGCACCTGGACAGTCATTTTCCCAAGAAGAGGTCTCCCAGCTTTGGAGGGCCCTGAGCACAGCTGGGTGCAAGATGCCCCAAGCCTCTCCTTGAGGTCTGATGCCTGCCCAGACTTGCTTAGCAGGCTGGAATCGGCCTTCCCGTTTCCCCATCTCAGAGGACGGTGGACCTCAAACCCCATAGCTCCTGCTGTCCCTGTGGCGGGCGGGGGCCACGCACACAGCAGGCCCTTCTCCCCGTGCCAGGAAGCGGGCAACCCCTCCTCACCCCATCCCGTTGCAGCTATCATTGTGAACAAGGCCCCCTTGGAGAGAGCCCCGGCTCTCGTCGCCGAGGTGCTGGCCACCTTCCCTGGGGATGCGGAAGTGGCTGAAGCTGGCTGTGCAGTTCTGTGGCTGCTGTCCTTGCTGGGTGAGCAGCTGGGGGCCCAGGGCCGGAGGGCTGGCCGGGCCCCTGGACACAGGTGTGCTGGCCCCTCCACAGGCTGCATCCAGGAGCAGCAGTGTGCGGAGGTGGTGGACCTGCTCCTGCAGAGCATACGGCTGCACCAGGACCGAGTTCTGCTGGTGAACAACGCCTACCGCGGGCTGGCCAGCCTCGCCAAGGTGTCCGGTGAGCCTGGACCCAGCGGGGCTGCCGCTCTGAGGTGGGGGGCAGGCCTCCCAGTGAAGCCTGCTGGTGGCCCACAGACCAAAACCATGCCCACACTCAAGCAGGGAAAAGAAACACCCACAGTCCCAGCGCATCCTCTGCACCCACGTCACACTTGCTGGTGTGACCCTGTATCGTGACCACCTCCTCTGCCCGAACACACTTGGTGTGAGCAGAAGTGCTCCTCCAGGTGTGGCTCTGAAGTCAGCACAGCAGATGGGGACTGAACCCCACCGCCACGGGAACCCCGGCCGTCACCTAGCCCCCCGGCCAGGCTCTGCACTCGACTCGGGACCATAGCCCTCTAGAGATGCTTGGGGCCTGGAGTCCGGCCAAGGCTGCCTGCTGCATCAGGGTGGTTCAGCCTGTGAGGTCTGGTCTGCTTGGATACGCAGGCTAGATGGCGTGACCCTCGCTCCTAGAGAAGCTCAGGGGTGGGGCAGTGTCTCCCCTTTCTGATGGAGACACCCTAGGCTGCAGGCCTGCCCCCACTCCATCTGGGATCCCATCAAACTGGCTGGGGACAGGGCCTGGAGCCGAGAGCAAAAGGCTCGTGGCCCAGTACACAGAAGCTGGGTTGTCAGAACCCAGTGAGCCAGACCCGAGTCAGAGTCTGGGTTAGGGTTACAGGATTTATTGACACCTTGGGGTGTCTGCCTCCCCCGGGACTCCAGGGGACCTGATCACATGGCATCAGGAGCTGGGTCTAACCTGCCCTGACGGGCCTCCTCGCGTGTGGCCACCCCCTCCCCTGGCCTGGGAGACTGCTGGGGTGAAGAGACAGGTGCCCTCTGCTGGAGAACACCCCCAAGGTGTGCAGTGGTCAAGGCCTGACTGCTGCGGTCCCTGGGGCCACCATGGTGTCCTCAGCCGGCTGAGGCTTGCTGCCCACAGCGCTCTGGGCTCTCGACAACCCCACAAACTCAGTATGGCCATCCCCCATCTCCTGGAGGACCCTGAGGCCTACCCATCAGGGAACGCCGCCCTCTACCCCCTGCCCAGAGCTGGCCGCCCTGCAGGTGGTGCTGCCCAGGGAGACCGGCAGCGGCCTGGACCTCATCCGGGAGACCTACCAGTTGCACTGTGACGACCCAGAGGTGGTAGAGAGCGTGTGCCTGCTGCTGGCCTACCTGGCCGCCTACAGTGAGGACCCGGCTCACGGCTGTGGTGGGGGCGAGGGCAGGAATGCGCTGGGCCAGGCACCGCGCTCCTGAGTCCCAGGGCTTCTCACTGAGCCCCACAGGGTGGAGGCCCGGCCCTGTCGCACCCACCTCAGGAACCCCCTCTGCCCGCAGAGGAGATCCTGTCTGAGCTGGCGTCCAGCGGCATCCAGCCCCTGGTTGTGGAGATCCACGGACGCTTCACCTCCAGCCTGGTGAGTGCTGGTGGGCCCTCCCTGCCTCACTGCAGGGCCCCGCTAGGGCTGCGGAACACCCCGCGGGGCAGGGGGCCACCCAGACACCGTCCAGGACAGCCAGCCGCCTTCTCCTTGCAGGAGCTCGTTTCTTACGCAGCCAGCGTCCTCCACAGACTGGAGGCGGCCGCCCAGCCCAGCTCTGAGGGCGGCCGGTAGACGCCACTCTGGGGAGCCGCCTGGCCCTCCTCTCCTCATCAACCTGTACCTGACCAGGCGCCCAGTGCCACGGGCGTCTCCTGGGGGGCAGGGCGTCAGGAGAGGTGAGACCCAGCCATCCTCTCAGACACGGGGCCTCCACAAGGCGCAGCTCAAGTAAAAACAGGCATTTATGTCACACAACCTTCGTGGTGGCTTTGGACTTTTCACACGGCTGGCGGGGGCTCAGTGTAGCCTAGGGCACTGCACGCTCCCCTCAGTGCAGAAGGCTGTTCCTGTTCTCAGAGAGCCCGCACCCCGGGCGGGGCAGGGCGGGGTGCCCCAGGCACCCACGCTCACTCGTCCGTTCAGGTCGGGGGGCGCCCACCTCCGGGAAAACCACACTGGGCAGCCCGAGCCCCCCTGCCTGCTGTGGGCTCTAAACTGGAACTTGAATATAGCGGGTGTGCACGGGTGGGGCGAGCGGAACCCCAGCCTCAGGAGATCCCCCCAAGCCCCCGAGTGGCAGAGAAAATCCCTCAATGAGGGGGCGACGGGGCAGCCGTGCGGTCCATGCCCGAGTCCCGGTGTTCCTTTCTTCCTGTTGCCGACAGCAGTGAGGGAAAGAGGCCCCCCAGAGGAAGGTGACGAAGACCCGTCAGACAACCAGACGCTTCCCGCCCTGGCCCCGGGGAACCGCAGGGACAGCCCCAGGGCCCCCCGTGTGGGAGAGGCTCAGCATAGCAGCACGCACACCACGTGCCTCTGCTGCCGTGATTCTGAAACCCGCCCTCAGCGTCACAGCTCCGGGGGCTCCGGGGCTCCGACTGCCCTCTGATGCGGTTGCAGCTCCCGCGGGCGCAACGGTCTCCTGGGGCGGGGCCCTGCTAGGTGTCCTGGCTGCGGGCCTCGGGGGCGGGGGGCCGCCTGTCGCCGGCGAGGCTCTCCCAGTCCCTCTTCACCAGGACGTACAGCCTCATCGCCACCTGTGCATCCTGGACCTGGGGGACACGGGCCATCACCACGGTCATCCTGCTGGTGGCTGGTGTGGCCACCCACCCCCGTCCACCCCACAGCTCCCGAGTCCTGCCGCCAGACGTGGGGCGATGACCACTGACGCGGCTCCCACTCGGGAGGGATGGGCGTGCTGGCTCACGAGGGGCCCCGGATGCCACACAACTCGGGAGGCAGATGGGAGGGCTGCGGGCCCAGCCCGATGCCCAGAGGGCCAGGCTCTGTGGGCCCGCAGCCTCACCCTCAGCCCTTGGGGGTCTGCAATCTAGACAGGACCCGGAGGCCCCTCACCCCCGTCACCCGGGACCTGGAGGCCCGTCGCCCCGTCGCCCCATCACCCAGGACGTGCTTACTGAACAGTGCTCCGCCTGCTGCACCTGGATCCCCAGGATTCTCTCTGCAAGCAGCTTCAGAGACGGCCGTCCACTCTGCCGGGGAGAGGGGAGCGCGTCGCCACGTTCGGGTGGGGCCTGGGCAGGGGGTGGCCCGCCGAGCACTGACCCAAGGGACTGTGAGTGTCCCTCCCACGCAAAGTGGCCGTGTGGGCTGGTGACTGCACCAGGGAGGGACTATGCATCGTCGGCCCTGGGCGGCCCTGCTCGTGGGCAGGGGGGAGCGGCCCTGCTCGTCGTGGGGGGGTCCCTGCTTGTCGGGGCGGCGGCCCTGCCTCTGGAACACACACAACGTGCCTTCTGACCCGCAGCTGGGGGTGTGACCACAGATGAGAGAGGGCCCACTGCCCTCAGGGGCGCTAACTTTGGGTTGGCCAAGTCTTCTCTAAGATTACTTTTTTTTAAAATGTCTAATTCTCCTGTGATTCTCATTTATTTATTCACTGGTTTTTTTTTTTTTTTTGGCTGAACTGCAGCATGCAGGATCTCAGTTTCCTGACCAGGGACTGACCTTGGGCCTCCGGCAATGGAAGCGCCAAGTCCCAACCACGGGACAAGTAGGAAGTCCCTCCTCTTAGTTTTAAAGGTTAAAACGGAAAACAAACCCAAACACCTTTAACCAGGAAGCCAGCTTCCAGGGACCAGAACCTGTAATCACGTGAACCATGCCTTCAGAACCACATGGTTTCAGGTACCTTCACTTGGGTCCTGAAAGGCTTGTACTTCTGAGTGTCCCGGATCTTCTTCTTTGGGTGGCCCAGAAACAGCGCCTGGAGGAGGAAGGCACGACAGGCATTTTGGTGTCTATCTGCAGAAAGGTGCACCCCTTTCTCAGAATCCCACACTGAGCACACAGACAGGACAAAGCACTGATGAGAGGCTGAACTCCTGGGGGCGATTATCGCGGGACAGGTGATGCTCAGCAGGAAGAACGCGTGGACGGAAACGCAGCCTTAAAAGTGGGGAAGGCGGAGACTCAGTCACCAAGGAACCAGCAACCGTTTGTCCTGTATTTGAGTTTGCATCACACATACACACAGAAAATCAGGGATGAAACGGGGCCCCCCACGATCTCGAGACAGGCCCAGGAGAGGGTGGAAGGCAAGTCTGCCCAGGTTACCAGGGTGGGGAGGGCACAGGGGCTGAAGCGGGAGCCTGAGCGCCCAGGGCCTCCGAGCTGAGAGCACGTGCTGCCCAAGCACCTCATCCCAAAGGGCGGGCCAGTGCGGCCCGGGGCAGAGACCCTGGCGGGCACGGCCGAGCCCCACCCTCAGGGGCACAGGAAGGGGCCCTCGAAGCTGGCCTGCCGCCCGCCGTGGGCCAGTCTGTGAGATGGGGTCTGCCCGGGGTTCCGAGGGAACAGGCACCGGGGGTGCCCCCGCCTGGGGAGGGGGCTCTGCCCTGAGGAGTGGGGCCGTCGCTGGGCGGGGCGGCAGCGTTAGCCACGGCTCCGTCTACCCGGGTGTGTGAGGAGCTGCCCCCTGCCCCGGCTCTCACTGCGGGCGCGTCACCCACGGCGGGAGGCGCGCGCGGCTCCTCCGACGGCGCGGGACACAGAGGCGTGGGCCAGCACCTTGAGGTCGTTGTGCAGCGCGTGTCCAACCAGAATCCGGCCCTTGAGCAGGTCCGCGACTTCCCTCTGAACAACTTCAAACTCTTCTCCTGGAAGCCACACACGGGAGAGGTTTCAGTGCCGCGCCGAGAGCGAGCGCTCTTGCCCCGTCAGACCCGGGGTGGGTCAGGGCCTCAGGAGGGCGGGCCAAGGGGAGGCTGCGCCAACCGGGCTCGTGCCCTCGGGCTGCCCACCCAGCCCAGGCGGGACTGGCAGAGCCTGGGGCCGAGGAGCAGCCAGGCCGCAGCACGGGCCGTGCTCCAGGACCCGAGAGGCGTGGACAGCAGAGACCACGCGCCCAGAGGAGGGGGGCAGCTACCTCGAGCCCCCGCCCTCAGGATCCCTCCAGGCCCCAGATCTCAAGGCCCCCGAGCACAGCTTGCCCAAGGGCAAACTCTGCAGACCAGGGCCCCGGATGTGTCCCAAGGTGGGACACCTCCACCTGCCCCCCCGACCTCATTCCCAATGTAGGGATCCCAAAGGAACCTACGAGAACCTGCCCCAGGCCAGGCCTCCCGCTGCTTGCCTCGTCCCCACGGCTTCCCAATAGTCTAGAAGACCCTGCTGCCTGTCCCGCCTCCCCAGGCCCGTCTTCACCTCCCAGCGGCCTTCTTCCTCTGACACCCCGTCCGTCCCCGCTGCCCAGCGACACCGCAGTTTGGGGACACTGGTCCAGCCGACAGTCAGGCGGCCGAGAGGCAGCCAGGCCAACACAAAGCCCACCCACCCGGGAGGGAGGAAAGACCGCCGGGCCCCCATGGCGGCCGTGCCCGGCTGAGCCACGCACCCTGCGCCAGGTCCGCGGGCCGGACGCCGCTGACGGCGGTCCTGTAGTCAGTCACTGGCTGGGTCGGCTTCACGTGCTTGTCGTACACGCACCACCCGTGCTGGTTCACCAGGGACACGCGGGCCACGATGCTCTCCTCCCCCTTGGGGCCCACGCCCACCATCTCGCAGTCCATGGCTAAGGCTTTAGTCAGCCTGGGGAGGAACCAAGGCTCCAGGTTACCCTGCGGGACCCAGGACCCGGTTCCACCACTCAGTGCCGTGCCGAGGACTGGGCTCGGCCAGGCGCCGAGCTGCCTGCCCATACGACAGGAGGGGAGGGAAGCAGCCCTTTCCTGAAGAGCCCCCGCCGCCCCCGAGGCTGAGTGCGCCCCGCGTACCCGCCGAAGGGCCGCTCCTTCACCAGCGTGGTGCTGCTCTCGCTCTGACCCAGCTGCCGCCTCGCTACGCTGGCTGCCTCTGGGCCGATGGCCGCTTCGATGTCCGCTGGGTCAACATCGTCAAACCAGATGTCCTCTCTAGAAGGCAGAGGGGAGAACGGGCTGAGCGCGGTGGCGAGCGTGGCCTGCTCTCAGGGCAGCTCAGGCCCGTGTGCCTGGCCACCGGCCACGGTGATCACCTTGGCACTTTCCCGTTTAATTAAAAAATATGCCCTTTAGCTAAAATGGAGGAACCTCAGAGCAACACAAAAAACACGAGACGGAAACACACCTGTGCCCCTACTCGGGTGTGACGGCTGTGACGTTTCCTTCTCAATGACAGAACAAACAGCTACCAGACGTTTAGGGACCACAGATAAACACGCTGCCAGGAAAATGGAGACTCAGACACCCCTTGGTGCCCGCAGCGTCCCCGTGCCGAGCCTGCAGACAGGGGTGCCCGGGCTGGGATGCTCAGCAGCCGGGTCCTCTCCTCCGAGACGCACTGGCCGACTGGACAGGCCCTCTGGCCTCTGCCCGCTCAGGCTCCTCCCTTGCAGGACTGACCCCGACCACACCTCAGGAGTCACTGAATCAGTGCATCCCCGCCCCCCGACGGCCCCTTCTCCATGCGGGGCCCAGCTGGGACCACTCTTTCCCAAGAGGGCGCCCAGCACCGAGACACACGCAGGCCCTGAAACGCTGCCTCCTGAAACCTTCAGCCACTGTGTCCTCAACCCCCGGCGACACACAGCCAGGCGGACTTACAGACACACCACCCCCTGCCGAGCCATGCAGAGGCAGCTGCTGACCGGTCCCGCGTGGGCGACACCCAGGCTTTGTTGCATAACCGGCATGCACTGGGGCAGCAGGGGCGCCTCAGCTCCAGCACCGGTTGCCGCGCTGCTGCTCAAGGCACCTCAGGAACTGGCCCCAAACCACCCGACTGGCAAGATGCAGGGGTCGGTTTTGAACTCAAGTCTTTCTGGCTTTGGTGTTCGTTCATTCCACAAGTCTTTCCTGGGGGCCCACGAGGTGCCAAGCCCTGTTCAGGGCCCTGGAGATACAGCAGCTATGGGACAGGGTCAGCCTCTGCTCTGCCTACGTTCTAGGAGGACAGACTTACCCCAGGTTAATTCTAAATTAGCTGAATCACCCTGAATTACCCACGAAGAAACCCACAACGCCAGGATAAGGTGACAGAGGGGCCACCAGCCTCGGCCTCCTTAGGGAGAGAGGCCTCGGTGGCTGTGACCGGGGAGGAGGCTGAGGCACAGGGCGGCCGGGAAGGCCGCATCCATCATCACGTCCCGTGGTACTTACTTGGTGGGCAGGGCTGGAGGCAAGGGGGCAGTCGGCTCCTCAGCTTTCCGCTTCTTATGTTTGATGTCGCCTTGCTGCCGAGAAATGTCACCACTGGTCCTTTTCTCGGCCCCTTTCTCCTTGGGCTGCGCCTGTATCTTCCTGCTATTCAGTGATCCCGAGGGCCCAGAGGCCCCTGTGACCTCAGGGTCTGTGTTTTCCGTCCCCATCGCATCTCTCTTTGCTTTATCTGAGATCAAGTTTCTACTTTGTTGGACATGCTGTGGCTGCTTTCTGGAATCCGTTTGAGAGAGAAGTGGAGGCTCTTGTGGAGTCTGTGATCTTTGTTTCAGCAGCTAATAGAACCCAAAACAAAACACACAACGCACTGTGATTTGGAAATCACACACCAGAGGTGGGAAAGAAGCACGTCTGTGTCTAAAAGCCGCCTGTCCCCGCACTGTTGTTTCAGAGTCTCCTCCTTCCGAGCCAACGCATGGGGGCCACTTCCTCAGTCAGATCTCTTGGTTTGCTCCTGCTGTGAGGGTCTCAGGAAGAGATGGTCACGTCCAATGACACGGGGTGGACCACCATACCCCTGCTCTCCCCCAGGGAGGGCTGAGGTCTCCCAGCCCAGCGCCCTCGGTTAAGACCCTGCTGCGCGGCAACCAGCTGAGTGAGGAGGCAGTTCCTACCTAGCTGTTCCTGTGATGTTTAAACAACAGGAGAACTGCCTTTCTTGTATGAATTAGAGAAAACGTGAAGTTTCTTCCCACAATAAATATCCATCCCTCTGCTCGCTTCTTTTTGCTTTACTTTCTTGTAAGAAAGAGGCCGAGTTACAGCCCAGGAAGTCTGAGACCCCTGGGGTGGCCCGAGGGAATTTCATGGTCTATGTGTCAGGACAGGAGAATGATCTGGACTCCCCCCTTAAGGCGCAGGTTAACAGTCTCAGAAGCCCTTCTCTGCGCTCCCCCTCACCCACTCTGAGGCTCCTGGAGAGATCTCAGGAGCTCAGAAGAGGCTGCGGAGACACCATGAGGGTCGGCAGCAGCAAAGAGCGCGAACTCCCACCCAGCCCTGTGCACCTGCACCCCAGGCGCTCGCTGTGTGACCCTGGGCCACGTGCCTCAACCCCTCCCAGTCTCCTCATCCAGAAAACAGCGGTACAGCAGCAGCCGACTCTGGCGAAGGCGGTTTACGAGTGAAGCTCAGCCGACAACAGCACCCAGGAGATAGTGGCCGGTAGGTAATCTGCAAGTCTTGGTGCACTGATGGCCCAGAAAGGCAAGGAGGTATCGTGGCATTACGAGCAGGGAGTTGATGGGAGGGGGCTTGGGGTCTGACTCCTGGCTCTGCTGACCTGGTTGCAATCTACTTAACCTGTCAGGCCCACTTCCTCATCTGTAAAATGCAGATGATACAAGATCTCAGAGTCGGTCTCAGGTTAAATATGAACACATCAGCTCAGCTCATCCAGCAGTGTCTAAAGCACACGTGAAGCACTCAGTGATCAGTAGCAGTGGTCACCGATTAAAGGCCCAGTGTTGCCAGAATTTCATGGCAAATAGACGGGGAAACAGTGTCAGACTTTATTTTTTGGAGCTCCAAAATCACTGCAGATGGTGACTGAAGCCACGAAATTAAGACACTTACTCCTTGGAAGGAAAGCTATGACAAACCTAGATAGCATATTAAACAACAGAGACGTTTCTTTCTGACAAATGTCTATACGGTCAAAGCTATAGTTTTTCCAGTAGTCATGTATGGATGTGAGAGTTGGACCATAAAGAAAGCTGGCACCAAAGAATGGATGCTTTTGAACTGTGGTGTTGGAGAAGACTTTTAAGAGTCTCTTGGACTGCAAGGAGATCCAACCACTCCATCCTAAAGGAGATCAGTCCTGGGTGTTTATTGGCAGGACTGACTCTGAGACTGAAGCTCCAATACTTTGGCCACCTCATGCGAAGAGCTGACTCACTGGAAAAGACTCTGATGCTGGCAAAGACTGAAGGCGGGAGAAGGGGACAGAGGATGAGATGGTTGGATGGCCATCACCGACTCGATGGACAGGAGTTGGTGATGAACAGGGAGGCCCGGTGTGCTGCAGTCCAGGGGGTCGCGAAGAGTCGGACACGACTGAGCGACTGAACTGAACTGAACTGTCAGCAAGGTCCTCTGCATCCAGCCTCTGCTGTTCCGCAGCCCACGCGCTCCGGCCTCTGCGATCGGCTCTGCTCCCCGGGTCCACTCCAGCCCGCGCGCCCCCCGGGACCCACACACCGTCCCCCTCTCCGTCCGTAGGCCCCCCGCGGACTTGCCTCCTGCAGCGCCTTCCAGTTCGGGGAAAAGTCCTCCGGGGCCTTTGGGGGCCGCACCGCGACCACTCCGGGGTCGTTCCCCGGCGCCCCACCAGCTTCTCGCGCTTTGTTCCTCCAGGCCCTTTTCTTCCGTCTCGGCTTCCTGACGGGCCCAGCGTCAGGCGCGGGGGCACGCGGGGCGCGCGCGGCGGCCGGCCCCCTTGCTTTCACCATGCCGGCCCCGGAGCCCGGCTGCCCGCAGTCCGGGACCCCGGAAGCCGCCCGGCACGCGTCCCCCTCACGTGGGCGCCGGTTTCCGGGAAGTGCTCTCTCTCTCCCTAACCGGGCTAGAAACCGAGCCTTCGCCTCTGGTTCCACACAGCCGGGAGAAGGGCGGGCCTCCTCGACTGCTAAGGAGAAGGGCCGCCGCCCTGGTGAGCGGCGTCCGCGGTTGGAGGCCCCGGGTCGGGTTGGAAGAAGCCCGGGATGTCTCTGAGGGCAGGCCCGGGGCCGAGAAAGGCGAGCGCCGGAAGGGAAGCGAGGGGGACCTCTGTTGGTGTAGCACCGAGGCCGGGCCGGCGGGGAGCGCGGCAGGCGGCCGCCAGGGGGCGCTGGGCGGCCGGACCGGGGAGCAGCGGGCGCGGAGCCGACGCCCGGTCCTGCGGGCCGCTGTCCGCCGGCCGCTGTTCCCACCCCGGCCCGTCCTGCCTACTCGGCGGGGACACTGAGGTCCAGGGCCAGGAGGGACGACCCCAGGTGGCTCTCCGCAGTCCGGCAGCATCCGATAACAAGGATAAAGCGCTGGGACAAGTGTTGTCTGTTCAGTTCAGTTCAGTCGCTCAGTCATGTCCAACTCTTGCGACCCCATGGACTGCAGCACGCCAAGCCTCCCTGTCCATCACCAACTCCCGCAGTTTACTCAAACTCACGTCCGTTGAGTCGGTGACGCCGTCCAACCATCTCATCCTCTGTCGTCCCCTTCTCCTTCCGCCTTCCATCTTTCCCAGCATCAGGGTCTCTTCAGCTGAGTCAGCTCTTCGCATCAGGTGGCCAAAATATTGGAGTTTCAGCTCCAGCATCAGTCCTTTCAATGAACACTCAAGACTGATCTCCTTTAGAATGGACTGGTTGGATCGCCTTGCAGTCCAAGGGACTCTCAAGAGTCTTCTCCAACACCACAGTTCAAAAGCATCAATTCTTCGGTGCTCAGCTTTCTTTATAGTCCAGCTCTCACATCCATACATGACTACTGGAAAAAACATAGCTTTGACTAGACGGACCTTTGTTGGCAAAGTAATGTCTCTGTTTTTGAATATGCTGTCTAGGTTGGTCATAACGTTTCTTCCAAGGAGTGAGAGTGTTGTATGTTATGTGACAACAATGATGTTACTCGCACCTCCTGCCTGGCTCTGACAACACCTGGAGGCCAGGCCTGCATTTCCCCAAAGCTCCCATCCCAGCCTCTGTAGCTGTGCTGGGGGGCCTTCAGGGAGATTCAGATACCAAATCAGCAATTTTGTATCCTAGCAACTGCCACCAAGATGAGAAGATGAAATGCTGTGTTAGAGACCGAGGAGGGTTAAGGCTGCCAAAGAACCTGCAGGACGCCCAGAGAAACAGGGATTTCAGATAAAGAATAATTTTTACTATAATATGTTCCATATAATAGCTACAACACTGAGGGCATACTCCTTGTTTAGTCGCTAGGTTGCGTCCCAACTCTTGTGACCCCGTAGACGGTAGCCTGCCAGGCTTCTCTTGTCCATGGGCTTTCCCAAGGGAAGAATACTGGAGAGGGTTGCCATTTCTTTCTTCAGAAGATCTTTCCGACCCAGAGATCCAACCACATCTCCCGCTTGGCAGGTGGATTCTTTGTCACTGAGCCACCTGGGAGGCCCTGAGGACGTCATTGTTATTGTTCAGCTGCTAAGTCATGTCCAACTTTTTTCAACCATTTGGACTGCAGCACATCAGGCTACCCTGTCTGACACCATCTCCCGGAGTTTGCTCAGACTCATATCTGTTGAGTTGATGTTGCCATCTGTCCATCTCATCCTCTGTCATCCCCTTCTCCTCTTGCCCTCAATCTTTCCCAACATCAGGGTCTTTTCCAAGGAGTCAGCTCTTTGCATCAAGTTGCCAAATTATTGGAGCTTCAGCTTCAGCATCAGTCTTTCCCATGAATATTCAGGGTTAATTTCCTTTAGGATTGACTGGTTTGATCTCCTTGCTGTCCAAGGGACTCTCAAGAGTCTTCTCCAACACCACAGTTTGAAACCATCAATTCTTTGGTGCTCAGACTTCTTTATGGTCCAACTCTCACATCTGTACGTGACTACTGGAAAAACCATAGCTTTGACTATATGGACTTTCGTCAGCAAAGTGATGTCTCTGCTTTTTAATACACCATCTAGGTTTGTCTTAACTTTCCTTCCAAGGACAAGCGTCTTTTAATTTCACGACTGCAGTTACCATCCACAGTGATTTTGGAGCCCAAGAAAATAAAATCTGTCACTGCTTCCACTTTTTCCCCTTCTATTTGCCATGGGGTGATGGGACTGGATGCCATAATCTTAGTTTTATTTTTTAATTAATTTTTTATTGAAGAATAATTGCTTTAGAGAATTTTTCTGTTTCCTGTCAAACCTCAGCACGAATCAGCCATAGGTACACATCTCTCCCCTCCCCTTTGACCCTCCCTCCCATCCCCCTCCCCACCCCACCCCTCTAGGTTGACACAGAGCCCCTGTTTGAGTTTCCTGAGCCAGACAGCAAATCCCCGTTGGCTCTCTATTTTCCATACGGTAATGTAAGTTTCCATGTTGCTCTCTCCATGCATCGCGCCCTCTCCCCCCTCCTCGTGTCCATAGGTCTGTTCGCTATGTCTGTTTCTCCGTTGCTGCCCTGCAAATAAATGATTCAGAACCATTTTTCTAGATTCCGTTTATGTGCGTTAGAATACAATATTTATCTTTCTCTCTCTGACTCACTTCACCCGTTTAACAGGTTCTAGGTTCATACAGCTCATCAAAACTGACTCAAATGAGTTCCTTTTTGTGGCTGAGTTCCCTGGTAGCTCAGAGGTTGAAGTGTCTGCCTTCGCATCGAGGTTGCTTCCGTGTTCTAACTATAGGGAATAGTGCTGCAATGAGCGATGGGATACACGTGTATTTTTAATCTTAGTTTTTTGAATGTTGAATTTCAAGTCAGCTTCTTCACTCTTCTCATTCACCCTCAACAGGTCCTTTAGTTCCTGTTAATTTTCTCCTGTCCTAGTGGTATCATCTGCATATCTGAGGTTCTTGATGCTTCTCTTGGCAGCCTTGATTCCAGGTTGTGACTTATCCAACCCAGCATTTTCCATGATGCACTCTGCGTATAGGTTAAATTAGCAGGGTGGCAATATACAGCCTTGCACCCCTTTCTCGATTTTGAACCAGGCTGTTGGTCCATGTTTTGTTCTAACTGTTGCTTCTTGTCTTGCACACCAGTTTTAGGAGGCAGGTCAGGTGTTCTGGTATTCTCACCTCTTTACATTTTCCACAGCTTGTTGTGACCCACACAGTCAAAGACTTTAGTGTAGTTGGTAAAGCAGAACTCTCTTGCTTTTTCTATGATCCAAGAGATGTTGGCAATTTGATCTCTGGTTCCTCTGCCTCTTCAAAACCCAGCTTGAACATCTGGAAGTTCTCAGTTCACATACTACTGAACCCTGGCTTGAGGGATTTTGAGTGTTACCTTGCTAGCGTGTGAGATGAGTGGTAGTTTGAGCATTCTTTGGCATTGCCTTTCTTTGGGATTGGAATGAAAACGGACCTTTTCCAGTCCTGTGGCCACTGTTGAGTTTTCCAAATTTGCTGGCATATTGAGTGCAGCACTTTGACAGCATCATCTTTCAGGATTTGAAATAACTCCACTGGAATTCCATCACCTCCACTAGCTTTGTTTGCAGTGATGCTTCCTAAGATCCACTTGACTTCACATTCCAGGATGTCTGGCTCTAGGTGAGTGACCACACCATCATGATTATCTGGGTCATGAAGATCTTTTTTTGTACAGTTCTTCTGTGTATTCTTGCCACCTCTTCTTAATATCTTCTGCTTCTGTTAGGTCCATACCATTTCTGTCCTTTATTGAGCCCATCTTTGCACGAAATGTCCCCTTGGTGTCTCTCATATTCTTGAGGAGATCTCCAGTCTTTCCCATTCTGCCGGTTTCTTTTATGGCTTTGCACTGTTCCCTGAGGAAGGCTTCCTTACCCCTCCTTGCTCTTCTCTGGAGCGCTGCCTTCACTGGGACAGACCTCTCCCTTTCTCCTTCGTGTTTTGCTTCTCTTTTCTCGGCTGTTTGTGAGACCTCCCAAGACAACCACTTTGCCTGCTTGCATTTACTTTCACCCGTACACCAGAGAAAGGAAAAAACTTCCGTTGTTTATCTGAAATTCAAATTCCACTGTTGTCCTGACTTTTTTTCTAAATGTGGCACCCCTAGTGGGGGGAGGGGTAGTTAGATGGCGCCATGAAGAAGGTGATGTTTGGGCTGAAACTGGACTGTGAAGACCAGAGGTGAGGGGGTGGACAGGACACTGGAGCTGTTTGAGGGATGGACGGCAAGCTGGGGGTGGATAGCTGAAGGTCTGTGAGCACAGGGGGCAGGCTGGGGAGGCAGGCAGAGGGCTGACGGGGCCAGACGGCAATCACAAGGCCTGGAGCCTCAGTGGACATGACATCCTAAGGGCAGAGCTGGGGCGTGAGGACATCAGATGGGAGGGGGGAGGGAGAGCCAAGGGGCCAGGTGGGGCGCCCAGTCCAGATCCCAGCCCAGGTTGATGAGATGGCTGGATGAGCACGGTGTGTCAGTTTGGGTCTCGGGAAGCACTGCCAGAGACGGAGTCGGGCAAGAGCAGCACCCACTGGGGTGGGATGCCCGTGGCAGATAAAGGGCGGAGGCTCAGACCGCTGCTGACAGCTGTGAGGGGAAGCAGACGCACCCAGATGGACAGGCAAGCACCTCTAGTGTAATAGGACTCGAAGCGGGCTGAGGTGGGCACGGGCCAGGGGGGCCCCCTCCCTCATTAGCCTCCTGCTGGGGAAGGCCTCCTGGAGGCGGGGGGAGTGGGCACACGCTCCTGAGAACCTCCCAGCAAACGGAGGGGATCAGGGAGCCTGTGACGCCGAGTGTGCCCAGTGCCCCCAGCCCAGTGCTGTGAGCACCTGCTGGATGCAGACACAGGCCAGGCAGCAGCCGAGAGGGAGGGAATGAGGTGACGATGGGAGGGCAGGGTGTCCCTGGGGGAGCGGCAGTCACACTGCTGGGAGATGAATCCTACCCCTCCCCAATCCCCGACCCCAGCCCCGTGCTCCTAGGGGCAGGCTGGGTGGCAGCCCTCTGAATCAGAGCCAGCCCCCGCGCATGGCCAGGAGGAGCCAGCAGGCCGCCTAGTCCCCCAGCGCCTGCCCTGGGAGGAAGCGCCTGCGAGTAAACCCAGCCTCCTGGTCCAGCCCCGCGGCCCTGCCTGCCCGGCACTCCAGGATTCCGGCAGATGATCGCAGGCAGCATGGCTCCCTCCACGCTGGGGAGGTGCATGCGGGGGACCCTCACTTCTGCGCTCTTCCTCCTGAGCTGCTGGGCGCTCCCTGATCCTCGGCAGGTGGGTGGGCCCGCGGGGCCGTGGTGCTGGGGGAGCCCGGGAGCTGGGAATCCAGACTCTTCTGGGGCTCAGGGCTGGGTTCCCTGGGGGGTGAAGGGGTGCCCAACAGCGCTTGGGCAGAGGGGGAGGAAGTCTGAACTCGGGGTTCAGGGGACAATTGGGCTCCCTGGAGATGGAGTCGGCCTCAGTGCTGTGCGCCCGATGTTGAGGGCGGATGCCGTCCCCGCCACTCCACTCCGTCCAGGGCCCCTCTCTTGCCCCTCAGCCTGCTCCCCCCACTTCCCCTCCCTGTGTCCCCTCACTCCTCAGTGCTGTCTCTCTGTCTCACAGCAGTTTCTGCAGGCCCTGCAGCCAGGGGACGTGACCTCTTACTTTGGCCCTGATGCTGTCTTTGAAGGTACGTGTCCTGGTGGGCCCCCTTGCAAGGGAGGGTTTCTCAGAGCCCACGGGGGTGGGGGGAGGCAGGGGCGTCTCACCATTGAGTCAGGGGGCCCGACTTTTTGGAGGCTCTCCTGAGAGGAAGTCAGAGGCGCCGCTGTCGCTCTTAATTAACTCTGGCCCTGTCTGCCAAGTTGCTAAAGACTGGTCTGGGTGTTCCGGGCGAGCTGGGGCTCTGACCCTGGGAGTCTACTCAGTATCTCGAGGCAACGGTCACTCATCAGCTGGTCTCTCCCAGCCCGGCGCCTCGCCTGGGACGGCCGGCTCAGGAAGTCCTGCGGGTTTCTGGCCAGGATGTAAACATTTACGTTTTCTGTGAGAAGCAAGATGGAAACTGGGTCGCACTCCTGCCAGAGCCTTTTCCCGCTGTTCCTGGGCTGCCTCTGTGGGCCTCTCCATGGTGCCAGCCCCCTTTCCGACGAGGACCACTGGGGACTTTGATCCAGAGGCCGGTGGGGACCAGGGGCAGGGCGAGCAGAGAGTGAGGTGTGTCCCGCTCGTGACTGCTCTGGGGTCGGGGTCAGGTGCGGGGCCAGGCCGGTGGGCCAGCGGGGACCCCCAAGAGGACCCGGAGGGCCGAGCAGGGGTGAGTGCAGAGCCTCCTGTTTCCTGCAGCGCCCCCATTCGACGTGGCCTCCCCGGCCTGCGCCTGCAAGCACAAGGACGAGGGCGGGCTGGCGGGGCCGCCCTGCAGGGCCCTATGCTGCTCCCTGGCAGCCCTGGGCCGGCTCTTCTCCTTTTGCTTCCAGCCTGAGCTGGGCCTGCTGGCTGCTTCCTTCGCCAGCGAGCACGCGGTCAGTGCCTCCCTGTGGCTGCTGAGGGGGCCTCCCCACCCCTGCCTCACAGGAGGCCGGGCCCTGCTGCCCCCGGAGGCAGCAGCCAGGCTCACCTACTGCTTGGGCCTCGTGGTGAGGGGGCACCCAGGCTGGCTGGGGGGACACCCTGGGGCGGACGTGTCCCCCAGCCCCCAGATGCGAGAGCAAGACCGCTTGGATCTTAGCCAGACTCTGACCCAGTGAGGGCCTGCTCCTCGGAGGCTCAGAGAAGCCGCTGAGTTCCCTGGGGCCACCCAGCTAGCAGGGGACAGAGCTGAGTGCAGGCCCGGGGCATGGGGGATGGAAAGAGGGTGGGCTTTGCAGTCAGAGCTGAGTTCAGGCTCAGCTGCGCCCCTTTGTCCAACTGACCCGGGGCCGGCCCCTCCGCTGGCCTGTGCTGTCCCTGAGGCGCGGCGAAGGCGGCCCCGGCCTCTTGGGGGCTGCGGGGACTGGCATCATGCATCGCCACCGTGTCACGCAGTGAGCAGAGCCCCCGCCCCCCGCCGCCAGGTTGCCTGGTTGGGCGGTCCAGCCCGGGCCGAGACAGGGCACTCGGGGGCCACCCGGTGACAGACAGCGCTGTCCATTAGCGCAGGCCCAGTGTGGCCCTTGAGACCCCCTCCATCCTTCCCGTGGTCTTCACCAAGCTCTGCAGTCTGGGGCCTGAAGCCTGAGCATGTGACGGGGAACGGGAACCCGGCTGGCGGGCAGGCGGCAGGTGGCAGTCAGTGGGTGCAGCCCCAGAGGGCATGAATCCCCCTCTGTGCCCCACAGATGGGCTCTTGGGCCTTGGACTTGGGGAGGAGCCCTGGGAGAGACCCAGGGCCAGTCCGTGCCTGGTGCTGTGATGGCCCAGCGAGGGGCTTCCCTGCACAGGGGGAAGGGCTGGTAGACCAGATGGCTCTCTGTCCTCCAGGAGGGCGACATCCTGGTGGGTGCAGACAGGTTCTACATCCAGCCGTTGAGGAGGCAGCACCGGGCACTGGTGCATCTCTGGGAGGGGGGGCGCGCAGCCCCACCTGATCCACAGGCCCACCCCCGGGGCCCCCACCGTTCCAGGTACAGCTCCTGGGAGGGGGAGGGGGCTGTAGGCAGGGACAGCTCTGGGGGAGGGCCCGGCTTTCCTGATGCCTGGGGCCGTGCGGAACAGCCGAGCTCCTCGAGCCGCCTTCACGAGCATGCAGGGTGTGCCAGCCCACGGGGCAGGCCGGGGGCGCATGGCCGCCAGCTGCGCCCTCAGACTGTCTGCTTGGCGGACGCGCAGACCTCCCGCCCCTGAACAGCCGCTCACCATCTACAAAGCACGTTCTCTGACATGGGCCTTGGAGCCTTGGGCCCTAGGTCAGAGGTCACTGAGAGTTCCCATGCTGCAGATGGGAACCCAGAGGCCCAAAGATGAGAAGTGGCCGCTGCAAGCCTGCGCAAGGACTGCCGGGCACAGCCACGGTGGGAGTCGGCTCTGCTGCCCGCAGGCCTGCTTGTGCCTCCCCAGGCTGCGTCTGCTGCAAGCACGGTGGGGTCCTGGGCTTTTCTTACCATCCTGGCGTGATGTCGTTCTCCAGTGTACCCACAGTGGGGCTTTGGGGTGACCAGAGGATGTGAAATCCACACAGTAGCTGACTCCTGGGCCTTGCACTGCCCTGCATGCCCAGCCAGCCCGGGGGGGTGGAATGAAGTCTCTCCACCTGAGACAGCCATCCTCCCAAGACCTGGCCAACTCTCTCCTGTGAGCCTGGCGAGACGTCTGCTCTAAAAGTCACGGCACGAGTGATGTGCGAGAGCTTGGCACCTCCCACTCCCTGCCCGAGGAGGGCAGAGATGTTCTAACTCAGTTGGTGGCTGAGGGCACAAAACCACAGGCCCTGAGAAGCCAGCTCGAGGAGGGCCAGCATGGAACTGCTCGCTCAACACCGAAAACAAGCTTATAGTTAGGAAAGGAGAAGAGGGGACGAGTAGATTAGGAGTTTGGGATTAACATATACACACTGCTACTGCTGCTGCTGCTGCTAAGTCACTTCAGTCGTGTCCGACTCTGTGCGGCCCCATAGATGGCAGCCCACCAGGCTCCGCCATCCCTGGGATTCTCCAGGCAAGAGCACTGGAATGGGTTGCCATTTCCTTCTCCAATGCATGAAAGTGAAAAGTGAAAGGGAAGTTGCTCAGTCGTGTCCGACTCTTAGCGACCCCATGGACTGCAGCCCACCAGGAGATACAAGAGACTTAGGTTCCATGCATTGGTCGGGAAGATCTTCTGGAGGAGGAAATGGCAACTTACTCCAGTGTTCTTGCCTGGAAAATCTCATGGACAGAGGAGCCAGGCAGGCTGCAGTCTGTGGGGCTGCAAAGAGTCAGACGCGACTGAATACACGCAGTAGATAAGCAAGGTCCTGCTTATAGCACAGGGAACTCTACTCAACTGCTAGTGTTTTTTGTAATAACCTAAGAGGGGAAAGAATCTGGATAAGAACGCATATATATGTGTGTGGGTTTATATATGGGCTTCCCAGGTGGCGCAGTGGTAAAAAATCCTCCTGCCAACCAGGACACTCCAGTTCGATCGCTGGGTCGGGAAGATTCCCTGGAGAAGGGCATAGCAACCCACTCCTGTGTTCTTGCCTGGAGAATCCCATGGACAGAGGAGCCTGGCGGGCTACAGTCCATGGGGCTGCAGAGTCAGACATGACTTAACAACTGAACACACACACACACACACACACACACACACGCACATACACACGTAACTGCGTCACCGTGCTATATACCTGGAACTAACACATTGTAAGTTACTCTACATCGGTTCATTAACTAACTAACTAAATGCTTAGCCAATTAATTACTAGAAAAGAACCAGCAGACGGCCCGCTCAGTCTCCCTGCCAGAGGCAGCTGCCCATGAGAGCTGAGGCTGGGGCCCGCCAACTCCCCCTCCCCACAGTGGATGGCACGGGGCGGCTTCCCCCCACTGCATCTCCAAGCACAGGGGCTGGTGAGGCCTGGCCACGCGGGGCCCTGAGGTCAGCCGGTCCGCTGGCCAGAGCCCTGTTTCACCCGCTTTCCAGGACCCCGGCTCTCAGCCCTGCCCGCTCCCTCACCAGGCCGCCCCCCTGCCTCTCACCTCCGGAGATGGGCGACCGGGCACATCCTGCACCTGGAGCTGCTGGTGGCCGTGGGTCCCGACGTCCAGCGGACCCACGGGGAGGAGACAGAGCGCTATGTGCTCACCAACCTCAACATGGTGAGAGCGGGCTGGGGCAGCGGGCTCTGTGGGCAGTGCGGACCAGGGGCGGGCTCAGGGGCAGGGGGCGGCAGCGGTCCCTGGAGGCCACCGCTGGCCCATCCTCGGGAGCCTGTGGACACAGCGCCCCGCACCTGGGGCTTGTGCACAGCGTCAGTGGGCTGGCTTATCTGGTGGGTCGAACTCGGTGTAAGCCTGAGGCTGGGGTCGCATTTGAGGCTCAGGGTCCTGGGGTGGGGAGAGATGCTATCTGTTCTTATCTCCCGCTCAACTGGGGAGTTTGAAGAAGAAGAAGCAACCCCCAGCTTCTTGCTCCTGGGTCCCTGTGCTTCGGGACCCTCAAGACTGGCCTCTCCCCCAACGTCCCTTTGAACTGGGGGCCCCTCAGCTTACACTGGCTGGTAGTGGGGCTCCCCCATGCTGGGCTCTCTCAGTGCCCTTCCTGCCGGCACCCCCGTGTGGGAGGGGCTCCCCCTCACTTGATTTCTGGGGTAACAGCGGGGGCAGGACACACAGCTCCCACTGATTATTATCTTGGAGACAAAGACGCAGCAAAGAAACAGGCGGCCCCAAAGCTGGTGATCACTCTCCCGCTAGAGCCGGGCCACGCCAGAGCGCATTCGCTTGTAAATACACAGAAACACATGCATCCTAGGCAGCCAGGTAAGTTTCCGCAAACCTTAGGAGAGCAATGCCCCCGCTGGCAGCTCAGGGCCCGAGCTGCTCCCCTGGTGAGTGGGCCCGGGAGGGCGGGCAGCGTCAGAAGTTGGGGTGCTTGGCATCACCTCGTTCCCAGCGTCAGGTGTGCCCAGCTATCTTGGACAAAAGGAAGGTCCCGGAGAAGCTGGCTCAAGTCCAGGACAAGCCAGCTTGGGTTTCCAACTCCCAGCCCCAGAGGAGGAAAATATTCCCTCTAAGTCCCTTGAAAGCTCTTGTTTTCAAGCTTTGGGGGCCCCTCTGCCTCAAATATACTGAAATTTGATCATCAAACCACACTCCCTCTGGCCAGTCAACGCTTTTTATGAGGCCCAGCGATGGTCAGGTAGGAGACTGCAGACTGGCTCCTTCCCAGGTGGTGCCGGTCGTGGTAACGGCCAGCGTCATGACCGGGCACCCACTGTGTGCCGGCTGCATTGTTGCTAAGTCTGCCAACAGCTATGGAAGTGTTTCTCTCCTTCTTACAGAGGAGGGAACTAGGGCCCTGAGGTTAGTTAACAGGATCCTGAGGACACAGGTAGGTAGGGAGAAAGCCTGGCTCAGACTCAGGCCAGCTGAGGCCGGTGGCGGCCACATCCTCTTTGCCGGACGCCACATCTCTAGAGGACCAGCTCGTGTGAACAAGCGCCGTGCAAGGCGACCACAGCCGGCATCTCGGCAGATGCCCGGGAAGAGCGTGGAGCCGGCTGTAAGAGCGCTCAGTTGCTCAGGTCAGCCCACGTCTTTGCGACCCCATGGACTGTAGCCCACTCGGCTCCTCTGCCCATGGAATTTTCCAGGCAAGCATAGTGGAGTGGGTTGCCATTTCCTCCTCCAGGGGATCTTCTCCACCCAGGGATCAAACCTGCGTCTCTTGTGTCTCCTGCATTGGCAAGTGGATTCTTTACCACTAGCATCACGTGGGAAGCCTGGGAACCTGGAGGGGAGCCTTCTCATTGGGGTGCCCAGGGAGGAGACACAGGACGGGGGAGGAGGTCCTCAGCTGCCTCGTGGAGATGAGCAGAGATGAGAGAGGTGTTGGATGGAGATGAGAAAGGACAGGGTGACTCCAGGCCGAGAGGAGTGAAAGTGAAGTCGCTCAGTCGTTCCGACTCTTTGCAACCCCATGGACTGTAGCCTGCCAGGCTCCTCCGGCCATGGGATTTTCCAGGCAAGAATACTGGAGTGGGTAGCCATTTCCTTCTTCAGGAGATCTTCTTGACCCCAGGAGCGACCTGGGTCTCTTATTGCAGGCAGACTCTTTACCATCTCAGCCACCAGGGAAGCCTGTGTTTGAAAGGAACGTTCTAGATGGATGGCAGTTATTTGCATCCTGTTGTTTCGAGGGTTCTCTGTGTTGGCGGGCCTTCCTGAGCCATGAGCAAAGGGAGGGCCAGAGGACCGACTGTCTCTATGGCTGGCTTCCAGCTGGAGGACTAGCACCTCAGGTTCCCCCCAGGCTGATGGAGCATCCTCTCCAGGCACCCCACCCCCACCCCTGGATCCCCAAAGTCAGCCGCAGCCGCCCTCACGTGTCACCTCTCCTGCCCGCCCTTCCACAGGGGTCAGAGCTGCTGAGGGACCCATCCTTGGGGGCTCAGTTCCGAGTTCACCTGGTGAAGATGGTCATCCTGACCCAGCCTGAGGTAGGTGCTGAGCTGGGAGCCCAGTCCCCGGGAAACCTGTTTCTGCAGTCTTTAACCTCTGTCTATAAGATCTGCTGGAGAAGGGATGGGCTACCCACTTCAGTATTCTTGGGCTTCCCTGGTGGCTCAGCTGGTAAAGAATCCGCCTGCAATGCAGGAGACCTGGGTTTGATCCCTGGATTGGGAAGATTCCCCTGGAGAAGGGAAAGGCCACCGACTCCAGTGTTCTGGCCTGGAGAATTCCATGGACTGTATTGTCCACGGGGCCGCAGAGTTGGACACGGCTGAATGACCTGCACTTCACTTCTCCAGTGGATGTGCAGCAGGGGTGATGTTTTCCTGCCTGCCGGCCCTGGCCCCGAGCTCCAGTTCTGCCCTGCTGAGCCCCAGGCCCCTCCTCTGTGCCCTGGGACGGTAGTAGCGTTGTAGTGAGGACTGAGGCTGCAGCAGCAGTCAACACCCTGCTTGGGGCGGAACCCCTAAGTGTGTGCTCTGTTGCGGCCTCCCAGGATGCTCCGAAGATCACAGCCAACATCACCGCGTCACTGCTGAGCGTCTGTGAGTGGAGCAAGACAGTCAACCCCGAGGACGACACGGACCCTGGGCATGCCGACCTGGTCCTGTACATCACCAGGTAGCCGAGCCCCCTGCGGGCGTGCCAGCCTGCCCGGGAGCTGCTCCTATTCTCTGCCAACTTGGCCTGCTGGCGGGCAGGCACCTCAGTGCCCCCCGGTGTCTGTTCTCTCTTCCTGAGGTTCGACCTAGAATTGCCTGATGGTAACCGGCAGGTTCGGGGGGTCACCCAGCTGGGGGGCGCCTGCTCCTCCTCCTGGAGCTGCCTTATCACTGAGGATACCGGCTTTGACCTGGGGCTCACCATTGCCCATGAGATTGGGCACAGGTAAGGGGTCCCATGCCCTGGCCCCAAGCTCCAGACAAGGACGTGACCTGGGGAGGGGAGGTCGTGGCTGGTGGGGGTTTCAGGAAGAGCCAGGTGGGAGGAGCCTCTACTCTTGACCCCAGTGGACTCGGGAGGGTGAGGGGCAAGGGCTGGGAATCTGATACTTCTTCATTACTAAATAATTAAAACATTTTTTTCCCCAAAAATATAAGCAAAACAAACTTAGGAGTTAAAAAGTGCTTATTGTAGGAAATTCATGTAAAGGAAAACAAGGCTGTAAAAATCATCCCAAATCCCACCACACGGAGAAAACATCCATCTTTTCTTTACATGCACATACATCATTTTCATCCACAAAATTGGGATCATGCTGTACGTTGGTTAACTGCCTTTAAAAATAATTTTTCCACGTAACCATTTTTTAAATTAATTATCTTCGGCTGCGCTGGTCTTCCTGGCTCCTCTTGGGCTTTCTTTGGTTTCCACGAGCGGGGGCTCCCCTCTAGCAGTGCTGTGCGGCCTTCTCGCTGCGGCGGCTTCTTGCTGCGGAGCGCAGGCTCCAGGGCTTCGGTAGGTGTGGCGCACGGGCTTAGCTCCTCCGAGGCGCGTGGGATCTTCCTGGACCAGTGACTGAACCTATGTCCCCTGCACCAGCAGGCGGATTCCCAGTCACTGGACCACCAGGGAAGCCAAGTTAACTGCCTTTTTATGTAAGAATATATCCCAAGCATTTTTCTCAAATGTTCTTTAACAATATATGTTAATTTTTTTGGTATGCACGTATTTTACTCAATCCATTCCCCAGTGTTAGATGCTTTGGTTATTTTCAGACTTTTCCTTGTATGACTGTTACACGCTCTTTGGGCAACTCTGTGCTCTCTGTCGGAGAAGGCAAGGGCACCCCACTCCAGTGTTCTTGCCTGGAAACTCCCATGGACGGCGGAGCCTGGTGGGCTGCAGTCCATGGGGTCGGTAAGAGTTGGACGTGACTGAGTGACTTCACTTTCACTTTTCACTTTCATGCGTTGGAAAAGGAAATGGCAGCCCACTCCAGTGTTCTTGCCCGGAGAGTCCCAGGGGCGGGGAGCCTGGCGGGCTGCCGTCTGTGGGGCCGCACAGAGTCGGACACGACTGAAGCAACTTAGCAGCAGCAGCAGCAGCAGCGGGGTTCCTCTGTGTTGTTTACCAAGAGTGGAGGGCGGCTCGCTTTTCTGATTTTTAGTCTTTTCATTATGAAAGCAAATACCTGCTTTCTGTGAAAATTCAAATAGTACCGGAGACTCCTAAAGTGAAAAGTGCCTAACTTCCTCACCCACCAGCCCCCTACTCCCACATCCTGCCTGTTGGCCTCCTGCCAGCGTGGAGGAGTTCCCATCCCCCCTTCTAGGACAAGGCTGGGCTCCTACCCACAGCCGCCACTTTTACCCTAGCTCGCTGCGTCTCTGCCTGACTTCTCCCCCCACCCAGCCATCACAATTCCTCCATCTATCTTTTTTGTAAAAGATATTTATTTATTCATTTATTTAGTTGCATGGGGTCTTAGGTGCCCCCCAGCCCCCACCATGTGCAACCTCAGTTCCCCTGGGAACCAACCCTCCACTGCATTGGAAAATGAATAATTCTCAACCACCGCCAGGGAAGTCCCTCCTCCATCTGTCTTGTTTGGAGAAACAAACAGGAATCGAAAACCGTTGCCTTCCATTGGGAGCAGAAACCCTGGCCAGAGGCCCACCTTTCCACTTCTCCAGAATGCAGTGTTTTTGCTGTGTTCACCCCACCGATCCAGCCCAGGTCAAGAAGGCGAACAGCACCAGGGCCTCTACAGCCCTCCCTGGAGCGCTGTCCTCCCGGATTCCAAACCCCATGGAGAGTGGCCTGCACGTTTCTAAAGCCTTTAGATGTGTATTGGCTAAAAGAGGCCAAAGCCACCTGGCCGGCCCAGCGCTCCCTCCCGGGGTGGGGGAACAGAGGCTGGGCACCTGGCGAGCCCACTGGAGTCGAGGGTGGGCGGGTTACCCCGGGTCAATGCCGCCCTCAGAGCCGCTTCCTCCACAGCTTTGGCCTGGAGCACGACGGTGTGCCGGGCAGCAGCTGCGGGCCCAGCGGCCATGTGATGGCCTCGGATGGTGCGGCGCCCGCCCTCGCCCTGGGGGGCCCGGCGTGGTCCCCCTGCAGCCGCCGGCAGCTGCTGAGTCTGCTTAGGTAGCCGCGCCCCCGACCCCCCCCCTCCCTGGGCCCCCATCTCCGCTCTGCGCGCCCCGCTCCTCCCGGCCCCGGCCCAACCCTCCAGCGGCCCTCCGCCCGGTGTCCGCTCCCGTCGCGGCCCCAGTCCACCTCTCCTCGGCTCGCAGCCCGTCTCGGGGGGCACCCCTCCATCTCGGTCTTCCTCGCCCTCACCAACTCCGGTGCCCACCCCTCCATCCCGCCCCCTCCCGGGGTCCCCCACCCGAGGTCCAGCCCCGGGCTGAACCGCGGCCTTGTCGCAGCGCAGGACGGGCGCGCTGCATGTGGGACCCTCCGGCGCCGCGGCCCGGGCCTGCGGGGCGGCCTCCCGAGGCGCAGCCCGGCCTCTACTACGGCGCGGACGAGCAGTGCCGCATCGCCTTCGGCCCCACGGCGGTCCCCTGCACCTTCCGCGGGGAGCACCTGGTGAGTCCGGCCGTGGGGGACGTGCCCCAACACCCGCCCCTCCGCACCAGGGCCTCCCTCTGCCCGCTTATGTCCCCACCGCCCTTCTTCGCCCTCCTGCCCACTAGCCCAGACCCTCAGATGCCTCTGGAAATTCTCAATTTCTGAACAAGGGCCCTCACTTTTTCCTTCTGAGGAAGCCCCACAAATTATGTAGAGCTGCCTATGATAGAGCCCCTGAGCCCATGGACCTTGATCCTGCAACAGATGGTTACCAACAGCTTCCAACTATGTGGGAGCTGGAGGGCTTCCTGGAGGAAGTGACCTCCAAGCCCAACCTTACAGCACGGGTGGGAGCTGGCGGTGGGAGGGGAGCCTGGGGCGGGCAGGCGCGCTAAAGACAGACTTCCTCCCAGGGCTGCACAGGACTTGCAGCCGCTTTTGCCTCTGTGAGCCCCTTCCTGCTTACAAAATACTGGGAATTACATCTTAGTGTTTTCATTAAATATGTGATATTACAGGTGTTTTTATAAACACAAATGTATTAATGCTATATATTAGGACATTCTATTTGATCTAAAAGACCATCTTTTTTTTCTTCCGATTTTAAAAGAGATGAAGACACTTCTGTGGGCCCTGGCTGCTGCTCCTGTTCCCAATACGGGGTCAGCCAGGCCCCCTCCCCGCCCTCCACTGCCCGGGGCGCTGGCTGTGCCCCTGTCCTGTGGTCTGGGAGGGGCAGGTGCTGCTGGACACTGACCCCACGGGCCGGGGGACCCTCACCTGGCCATCTGTCCCCCCTCTTAGGACATGTGCCAGGCTCTGTCCTGCCACACAGACCCCCTGGACCCAAGCAGCTGTAGCCGCCTGCTTATTCCTCTCCTGGACGGGACAGAGTGTGGCGTGGGGAAGGTCAGCGGGGCGTGCAGGAGCGTGTGCGTGCGTGTGAGTGCGTGTGCGTGCGTGTGAGTGCGTGTGCGTGTGCACACACGTGGGTACTCACACGTGCTCGCCCAGACCTGCTCCCTGAAGCCCTCCTCCCGGGGTGGGAGACAGCAGGACCTCAGGAAACTGGGGCAGAGGGCCCTGGCCCTGTCCCGGGTGCGCTGGTCAGGAGAGGTAGGCAGCCCAGTGCTTGCCCCGCCCCCTCTGCAAGTGGCTTTATTCCAGGCTTACGGGACCCTCGTGACTCTGCTGGAGCAGGCGGGGGTCCAGGGCCCCCCTCTTGACCTCCTCACTGGCCCCGAGAGCGCAGTGTACTTTGGGATGCCTGCTCCCGGGCCCGGTGTGGTGGCTTGCGGACAGGGGTGTGTTGTCAGCGGCCTCACAGAGGGGCAGGGCTTCTCGTGACCGCTCGGCCACGGGCCTCTGTGTGCCCTGCCCTGGCCACCTGGCCTGCAGCTGCCCTGCGTGTCCCGTCTGCCTTGTGTGGCCAGAACCTTCCTGCAGTCCTTGTGCTGTGGGCAGGTGTTGGCTGTTCTCTGTTTAGCACTGGCTCCTGAGCAGCATGGAGGTTGCAAGCGTGTGTGTGTGTGTATGGGGGTTACCCTGTGGGTGTGGGTGGGTGTGGGGTGCCTGTGGGTGTGGGGGGCCCTGGGTGTGGGGTGTCTGTGGGTGTGGGGGGCCCTGGGTGTGGGGTGCCTGTGGGTGTGGGGGGCCCTGGGTGTGGGGTGCCTGTGGGTGTGGGGGCCCTGGGTGTGGGGGGCCCTGGGCGTGGGGGGCCCTGGCTGTGGGGTGTCTGTGGGTGTGGGGGCCCTGGGTGTGGGGGGCCCTGGGCGTGGGGGGCCCTGGCTGTGGGGTGCCCTGGGCGTGGGGGGCCCTGGGTGTGGGAGGCCCTGGGTGTGGGATGCCCTGGGTGTGGGGGGCCCTGAGCGTGGCGGGCCCTGGGCGTGGGGTGCCCTGGGTGTAGGAGGCCCTGGGTGTGGGAGGCCCTGGGTGTGGGGGGCCCTGGGTGTGGGGTGCCTGTGGGTGTGGGATGCCCTGGGTGTGGGGGGCCCTGGGCGTGGGGTGCCTGTGGGTGTGGGAGGCCCTGGGTGTGGGAGGCCCTGGGTGTGGGGGGCCCTGGGCGTGGGGGGCCCTGGGCGTAGGGTGCCCTGGGTGTGGGGGGCCCTGGGCGTGGGGGGCCCTGGGTGTGGGATGCCCTGGGCGTGGGGTGCCTGTGGGTGTGGGATGCCCTGGGTGTGGGGGGCCCTGGGCGTGGGGGGCCTGTGGGTGTGGGATGCCCTGGGCGTGGGGGGCCCTGGGTGCAGGAGGCCCTGGGTGTGGGATGCCCTGGGCGTGGGGGCCCTGGGTGCTGAACAGGGTCCCATCCTTCTCTTGCAGTGGTGCTCCAAGGGTCACTGCCGCTCGCTGGCAGAGCTGGCCCCCGTGGGGGTGGTGCACGGGCACTGGTCTGGCTGGGGGCCCGCCAGTCCTTGCTCCCGCTCCTGTGGAGGCGGCGTGGTCACCAGGAGGCGGCGGTGCGACAACCCCAGGTACTGCGTGGAGGCGGCCGCTCCGTACTCCCTGGCTCGGGGCCCTGGGTCACCTCTCACCCCGTCGTCTGTGGGCATTTCCAGGCCTGCCTTTGGGGGGCGTGCGTGCGTAGGTTCTGACCTCCAGGCCGAGATGTGCAACACACAGGTAGGCCTGCTTCCCTGGGCAGGGGAGGGGCTGCGGTCAGAGGCGGCACTGGCCTGGGGGAGCCCGAGGGTCAGGATGGCTGTGATCTGTGGTTCACACGGGGCACTTTCGAGAGCAAAAGTGGTTTTATTGATACCTTCCCCTTATAGCTCGGTCAATAAAGAATCCGCCTGCAATGCAGGAGAGCCCAGTTTGATTCCTGGGTCGGGAAGATCTGCTGGAGGAGGGGTAGGCTACCCACTCCAGTATTCTTGGGCTTCCCTTGTGGCTCAGCTGGTAAAGAATCTGCCTGCAATGCCGAAGACCTGGGTTTGATCCCTGGGTTGGGAAGATCCCCTGGAGGAGGGCATGGCAACCCACTCCAGTATTCTGGCCTGGAGAATTCCATGGACTGTAAAGGGTTGGACGCAACTGAGCGACTTTCACTTTCTGGACCACAGCACACAGCCCAGGCCTGTCCGACCCTTGAAAGCAGCCCCCTCCGAAGTGTTCCCCTCCTTACCCGGATGGCACTGCCCTGCGCTGAGAACACCCCTCCTTCCCACAGCCAAGCCGTCACTGGGAGAGCACGGGAGATTGTTTTAGTTATGAGCTCAGGTGACTCTCACAACCATAAAGTCAACCGTGTGAAACTGCGCGGTTCTGTGTTATCCAGTACCTTCACAGCGCCACGCGACCACCACCTTGCTCTAGTTCCAAACAGTTCCAGTCACCCCAGAGCAAACCCCAGCTCATTAAACAGCCACTCCCCTGCCGCCTCCCCCTGGTCCCTGCCAGTCACCAGTCCACTTTCTAGCTCTGGGGGCTTACCTGCGCTGGACACCTCATATAAGGGGAATCACGCCGCGTGTGGCTTCCTGCATCTGGCGTCTTCCACTCGGTGCGTGGCATTTTCATGTGCAGCGTGTATTAGAACTCCACCCCTTCTCGTGGCTGAGTAATACTCCGCCGGATGGAATATTATCTGATAATGCTCCACTGGACCGCTTTTTGCTCATTCCTCCATCCGTTGTCCATCTGTTGATACATTTGGGCTGTTTCCATCTTCGGTTGTTGGGAGTAGCGCTGCTACGGATGTGTGTGTACGTGGGCTTTCTCGAGCACCAGTCTTTCACTCTTCGGGGTGTACACCTAATAGCAGCCAAGTTGCTGGATCCCACGGTAATTCTACATTTGACTCCTTGAGAACCTCCAAGCCATTTCCCACGGCAGCTGAACCGTTTGGCCTTCCCACCAGGAGTGTGCGAGGGTTCCAGTGTCTCCACATCCCCTCCAGCACTTACTTGTGTTTCCCACGAGGCCATCGTAGACGGTGTGGAGACACTCCCCTGGCCTCGACTTAAGATCTGCACGTGGTGAGACCTTCCCTGCCCGCCTTCCCCAGGCGGACTCAGCAGGCCCACTCCAATTCTTTTCCTCAGACTCCAGTGCAGAGCAGGCCAGGACGCCAGCCCGCCTTGGCGCCCAACTTCTTGTGCAGAGGCCCTTGGCTCGTGACTCCTGTGACTTTTCCAACACTGATACCTGCACAGACATAGTTCAGTTCAGTCGCTCAGTCGTGTCCGACTCTCACGACCCCATGGACTGCAGCACGCCAGGCCTCCCTGTCCATCACCAACTCCCAGAGTTCACTCAGACTCATCTCCATTGAGTCGGTGATGTCATCCAGCCATCTCATCCTCTGTCGTCCCCTTCTCCCGCCTTCAACCTTTCCCAGCATCAGGGTCTTTTCTTCCCAGCATCAGAGTCAGTTCTTCGCATCAGGTGGCCAAAGAATTTGAGTTTCAGCCTCAGCATTAGTCCTTCCAATGAATATTCAGGGCTGATCTCCTTTAGCATGGATGGGTTGGATCTCCTTGCAGTCCAAGGAACTCTCAAGAGTCTTCTCCAACACCACAGTTCAAAAGCATCAATTCTTTGGCGCTCAGCTGTCTTTATAGTCCAGCTCTCACGTCCATACGTGACCACTGGGAAAACCGCAGCTCTGACTAGACGTAGCACAGATGTAGTGGATGCCCGTAAACGGGGCCTCCCTTCTGCCAAGCTCTCTGTCTGGCTTTCTTTCCTCTTCGTTGCCGGGGGCAGGCCCTGCCCTGTGTCCTCCTAGATTCTTGTAGAATCCTCCTGTCAGCAGAGGAAGGTTCTCGACACCGCAGTCTCCAGGGCAGGGAACCGAGGTACAGCCAGGAGCCAGGCTCAAACCCGCGTCTTCATCCTCGCTGCAGGGGCTCTTGCTGTCTCCCGGGGGCGAGGGTTCCCTCTCCGAGCCCCCTGCCCCGGCCCCTCCTATGCCCGTCCTCCGCCTCCTCCATCCAGGCCTGTGAGACGACCCAGCTGGAGTTCATGTCCGAGCAGTGTGCGCAGACAGATGGCGAGCCCCTGCACCTCTCCCCAGGGGGCAGCACCTCCTTCTACCGCTGGGGGACCGCGGAGCAGTACAGCAAAGGTGGGCCCAGGTTGGGGGGGCCAGGCTCGAGACCCTGGGTGGGGAGCGTCACTGGGGGAGGCCCAGCGTCACGCTGATGCTGTTGCGAGCAGGCTCAGGCTCTGTATCACACCGAGCATCCCATCTGCCCCGGCTCGGCCCTTGCCAGCAGGTCAGCCCTGACCTGTCCTCTCTGAGTTTCGTCTCCTGTCTGTAAAACGGAGATAGGAGGCGTAGCGTGATGCTGGAAAAGCACTCGGCTCACGAGTCTGCACACTCATCACACGGCGATGCGATTACTGCCTCGGGAGGCGGGGCAGGTGGGAAGTGAAACCCACGCCAACCCCAAACGCAAACAGCGCAGTGAGATGGCGCTTGGGGGTCAGTGAGAGCCCACTTGGATCCAGCTTCGCAGAGTCTCTGTCCCCGGCTCCCTGCACCCTCCCACCGGGCTCCTTGTCCTTCTGCTTGTCCCCAGGAAACGCCCTGTGCAGACATGTGTGCCGGGCTGTTGGTGAGAGCTTCATGGTGCGGCGTGGGGACCGTTTCCTGGACGGCACGCGCTGTGTGCTGGGCGACCCTCAGGAGGATGGGGCCCTGAGCCTGTGCGTGTCAGGCAGCTGCAGGGTAAGCGTGTGTGCGCGGCGGAGTGCCCTTCTACCCTCTGTGGCTCCGAGGGCTCTCCCCAGAGAAGCCAGGGCACGAAGGGGCCTTCAAGGGGGTCAGGTCTGGGGGTGCGGCCCCCACGAAGCCGCAGCAGCAGAGTCTGTGCTGGGTGGTGCTGGGGAACAGGCCGAGCTTGGAGTCAAGAGCCTTGCCGTGACCTGGGGCAAGTTTCCAGGCTCACTTCCTACTCCAGAAATGGCAGAAACAACCTTTGAGGTTGTGTGAACCTCAAACGCCAGCCCTGTCCGCAGACACCGCCGGGGCCTCACCTGCCACCCTCCTCTGCGCAGACGTTCGGCTGTGATGGCCGGATGGACTCCGGGCAGGTGCGGGACGTGTGCCAGGTGTGCGGCGGGGACAGCAGCACGTGCCGGCCGCAGAACGGCTCCTTCACGGCCGGAAGGGCCAGAGGTAGGGCCTCCCTGGGGCGAAGGGCCTCCCTGGGGCGAAGGGCCCCCAGCCTCCAGGAAAACGCGCAGCCCAGAGCCCGGGTGCCCGCTGCCTAGGTGGTGGGGCTGCGTGCTAGTTCGGTCCTGGGCCCTCCCAGCGGGTCTCAGCCTCCCCAGGAGGCTCAGGTCGGTGATGAGGTGGCCCATCACTCACGGTTGCTCTCGGCGCCTGTGATGCAGAAAAACACAGACACGGGACGTCTGCCTTGGGCTGTTCTCTCCTCTCCTGCTGGAGGCATCTGAGCACAGGGGATGCTGTGCTTGGAAAATCCTTGACTTTGATCTATTCATACAAGAAGTCAGGTCTCTTGCAAAGTCGGTGGAGGAGCTAAGTCCCACCTCCCTCTGGCGCTAACGTTTCCTCCCTCTGACTGTGACCTCAGCGACCTGAGACCACCCCCTCCTCTGCTTCCTCCTAGAGTACGTCACATTCCTGACCGTCACCCCCAACCTCACCAGCATCTCCGTCATCAACCGCAGGCCTCTCTTCACACACCTGGGTGAGCTGGCCAGACGGTGAAGGAGGAGGGCACAGCCCCAAGGTGCCCTCCCTTCCGATGCCACCTGCAAGTGTGAGGGTCCCTCAAATGCCCTCAGTTGCAGGATCCACTGGGTGGATCCCCAGAACACTGAGAGCTGTTACACTCACGGTTACAGCTTATTACAAGGGACAGCCAAAGGCAGAGATGCGTCAGGGAGGGCTCTGTGTCCAGCCTCGAGAGCAGCCACACACGCGGCGTACTGCCAACCCTGGGAGCTCTCCTGAGCTCAGTGCCCGGGTGTCATGGGGACTTCCTTATGTCGATGAGGTTGAGGGACTGACTGATCGCTGCCGGGATCATTCCGATCTCAGTCTCCAGCTTGGCTGAAGCTTGGTGACTCAAAGCCCCCACCCTAAATCACATATTTGACCTTGCACCCTAAACAAAGACGGATCAGGTCAGGCACAGGCCGCCGGTCAGACCTGTCTCTGGGTGAGGCCGCCCTCTACACCGTGGGCCTCTCTGTGCAGAGGGTGCGCTTTGGATCTGGGTTGGGGTGCTCACCCTGAGGTCCTTGTTTCCGCACTCGGTGACGGAGTGGGTCCACAGCACTCCCCAGGTTCCGGGAGGAGGCGCAGAGTAACGGTGCGTGGGGCACCAGGAAGGGCTGCTCCCGGGAGGGCGGGGGGCCCGGGGCGGGCGTGGCAGGTGAAGCCCTGGACGCTGCGTCCTGTCGGCCCAGTTGTCCCCTCTCCCTGAACAGGGCTGTCTGTGAGAGGGGGCGGTTCTGGCTCCCAGGGTGGGGGGCCCTGCGGTGCTGACGGCACCTCGCCCACAGCAGTGAAGGTGCATGGCCGCTACATCGTGGCCGGAAACGGGAGCATCTCTGCCAGCACCAGCTACCCCTCCCTCCTGGAGGACAACCGCGTGGAGTACAGGGTGACCCTGAGCGAGGATCAGCTGCCCCGCCGGGAGGAGATCCGCATCCGGGGCCCCACCCGGGACGACATGGAGATCCAGGTGACCGCAGGGCCTCCACCGGGGTCGGCCTGTCCATCGGCTCAGAGCCACACCCGCTCCTTCAGCAGCCGCTGGGGGGCTGGGGTCCCACTCAGAGCCCACCGGAGCCCCTGGAGTCCTGAGAGCGGCTCAGAGGGAGAGCCCTGCAGAGGGGCCGGGGGCTTCCCGGGAAGGGGCCTTGCAGCTGAGGCCCAGGAGGGCGAGCTGAGGCTGTGGGCTAGCACTGGGGGGAGAGTCTTGGGGGACCAGGGCCTGCAGTGGAGGGGCGCTCAGGGGCGGGGAGGAAGGGGGCCTCTGGTGACGAGGCTGCCGGAGGCCTGGGCAGACCTTGAGGGGCCTTGCTGGCCGTGTGAGGGGCTTGGGCTTCCTCCTGGGGGCCTGGGGAGCTGTTGGGGGTCCCCTGTGCAGGTGCAGTGGGGATTGGGCTGTGTCAGACCCGCCAACGGAGGCCGTGGGCCTCTAGACAGAGGGGGAGGCCGTGCCGACGCCCGGGGTTAGAGGCCCCCGTGGAGTCTGTCGTCCCAACAGGAAGAGCAGAGTCAGCCCAAGATGGGGGAGCAGGGTGACACAGGGGTCAGGAGCCTGGTAGGGGCTCAGCCCAGCGTTCAGTCCTGGCTCCACAGAAACTTGGGGCAAACGCTTTACTTCTCCGAGCCTCGGTTTCCCCCGTCTGCGAAACGAAACTAAGCACACCGAGATAAAGTGATTGTGAAGATTCATCTTTTATTTTTTCCAAGATACGGCACAATACGCGCTCGGCAGAGCGTTGGCACCGCTTCTCCCCCCGCCGCCCCGTGCACACGGGTTGCAATCCTGGGGTCACGGGCAGGCCCGGGGAGGGGACGTGCTGTGCGCCAGGCAGTGTTGGCCACCCGAGGCAGCTCAGCGTGGATGTGGGTCTTGCTGTCTCTCTGGGGCAGATGGAGCCCAGGCTGTGTCTGCACGGGTCCTTCCCGCTGGGACCTGGCCTGCGAGCGGCCCAGTGTGTGCTTTGCTGAGAAAGGTGCTTAGAGGGCTGGATAGAAAGCAGTGGAGGCTGAAATAGCCCCAGAGAACCTCTGGGGGTGGTCCGAGTCTTGACGGCCCCTGACTTGGTCTAGCAGCCCGCTCCTGCTCCCACAGCTGGGGAGACAGCGGGGCTCCCCCAGAAGGCCAGGCCAGAGCGAGCCCCCAGGGAGCGGTTAACCCCCTCCCTGGTTCCCCATGTGGCCTACCTAGCTCAGCCCCCTCCCCACCCCCAGGAGCCGCCTTCCAAATGCTGGCTGTCGAGCAGTTCTGTTGGCGTCCTTTGCAGCGCAGATAGAAACACAGATTCCCAGGTCCTGTTCAGGGCCTCTGACCCGGGACCTGCTGGTGACGGTGGGGGGTGGTGTGTGTGCCGAGAACCCGCACGTTAGCAGAGGGCTGTGACGGGTAGGGGCAGGGGCTGGGACCTCTGCCCTCCAGGCTGGCTCCTCCCAGGACCCAGGGACCTTTCTGCAGTACAGACAAGCCCAGCCTCCCTGCTGGGCCCTCTTCCTTAACCCCCTGTGTCCTCAGGGCCAAGCCCAGACTGCCAGGCCCCCTCCAGAGCCCCACATGCAGCCCGTGTCTGCCCTTCCCGGGGCCTCACTTGTGCTGCAGAAGCCAGAGCTGTGGGCTTCTCACCCCTTCCGCGGCCTCCTCCAGCTGTCCACCCTGCTCAGCCTCCTCAGGGCCCTTCTGTGTGCTCCCTGGCCCCCTGTGCACGCCCGTTGCTGAACCTGCCTACAGCCCACCCTCCCCCAGCCACCATGAGCTCCCGGAGCCGGGGACAGTGTCCTGGCCGCTACGTGCGGGGTGGGCTCAGCATCAGTGGCGGCTTGCTGAGTGAAAGAACATAGAGGGAGAAAGGCAGGGCAGAAGGCTTCCTGAAGGAGGCCGCCGTGACAGCCCCCGCTCTCCCGGCAGGTTTACAGGCGCTACGGCGAGGAGTACGGCAGCCCCGCCCACCCCGACATCACCTTCACCTACTTCCAGCCCGAGCAGCGGCGGGCCTGGGCGTGGGCCCCATTGCGGGGGCCCTGCTCCGTGAGCTGCGGGGCAGGTGGGGCCCGGGGTGGGGCTCACCTGAAAGCCCAGCGTGCTGCCCGCCCCGTGGAGATGGCCCAGCCCCTCTGTTCCCTCCAGGGCTGCGCCAGGTGACCTACAGCTGTTGGGACCAGTCCAGGAGCGAGTGGGTGGAGGCTGCCCACTGTGCGGGGAGCCGGCCCCCAGAGGCGTGGTCAGAGGCCTGCACCCTCGAGCCCTGCCGCCCTCAGTGAGTGCTGGCTGTGGCCCCCCGGGGGTGGGGGTGGCTCAGGGGCCCTTGTAGCACAGCCGGCAGGGTCAGGGCGAGTCCTTGGTTGGCCCTGGCAGTGTCCCCGGGTGGCAGGTGCAGACACCGAGACTCGGGCAGACCCGAGTGGCTGGTCAGCCTGGTGTGAGCTGCTGCCCCCGTCTATGGGCAGCTCGCTTCTTCTCTGAGCTCAGGCGCCCACCACACGGAGAGGACTGCCCTGCCTGCGAAGGTTGTGGCGTTGGCTTGGGGAGGGACCACAGCCCGGTGGGAGCATGATGCTAGGGACGAGGCGGTCCATGTCGGGTGCGGGGCGGGGGCAGCCAGCCGCTGCTGCTTTCAAACAGACGTCCTCAGGCTCAGGTGCGGCTCGGGGACACCTGGAGAGCTGGAGGGCTGGGCGGCGGCCCCCACATCCCTGAAGGGACCCTGGGCCCCGCCCCGGCCAGGGAAGTGATCTAATGGGTCACAGATGGATCTGCGCGATGCCCTGCTCCTCTCCTCAGCTGGGCGGCTGGAGACTTCGGCCCCTGCAGCGCCTCGTGTGGGGGTGGCCTGCGGGAGCGGGAGGTGCGCTGCGTGGAGGCTCAGGGCGGCCTGCTGAGGACCGCTGCCCGCTCCCGGTGCCGAGCGCTGGCCCCGCAGCCGGCGGCCGTGGACACCTGCAATTCCCAGCCCTGCCCCCAGAGGTGAGCACGGGGTGGGCAGGGCCCGCCACTGCCAGGTCCAGGCAGAACCTCCGGCGGGGCTTGTCCCTGCATTGAGCCCTTCCCTTTCAGGGTGTCCCCTCTTCCCGAGGCCTCTGGCCGGACCCCTCCACCCTCCCACCCAAGAGGCCCTGGACTGGCCAGTCCCCTCTCTTTGAACTTGTTTTTGAACTCGTGAGGACCGAGCAAACCCACAGATGTTCAGCCACAGACGGCACTTTGTCATTGCCGTCGTCCACCCCATAGCGTTCCAGCTGACGGAGACTTATCAGGCTGATTTGCGGCTAGCCGTCTGGGGGACCGGAGCCAGTCCCCTCCCTCTCTGGGTCCCAGATTTGTCACCTGGGCAGCGGGGGTGGGGTGGCCTAGGCCACTGGTGGTGGGCGGGTGGCTCTGGGCACCCCCCCTCCCCCGCACACCGTGTGACGGTGGTGGACAGAGCAGTCACTGCCCTCTCCTGCTGAGGGCTGAGCCTGCCCTGGGGTCCTCTCCACACGGCGCTCCAGGCCGCCTCCAGCTCTCAGGGCCGGCGCAGGAGACACGTTTGCTGTCCCTGAGCCGGCGAGCCGCCTGCATCTGGCACATGCCTCCCAGCACCGCTGGGTCTAGGTCGTGCAGAGCCACGCTGTTTTCTGCTTGGGGACCCGCCTTTGCCTCTGGAAGGCTGGAGGGTCAGGGCTGGTCTCTGTACCCTGGGTGCCGAGCAGAGGCCTGCAGCCATTCAGCCGGGCTTCAGGGAAAGGCCCCTGGCCTTACCTCTTTGTGAGGAACCCTTCCTGGGCTCTTGGAGACTGGGGAGCAGGTTCACCGCCTCTGCACCAGGAGCTGGCTTGCACGACCGCCCGAAGGCAGAGGCAGGGCCTGACGGCTGTCGTGTCCCGTCCTCAGGCAGACAGACGTGTGCTCGTCGGCCTGTGGAGCAGATCCGGCCGTGCAGAACACAACGTGTATGCCAGGGGCAGATGGCACGGGGCTGTCGGCAACTGCTGGGCCCTGCTCTGCAGACGAGAAGCCACCTGCCCTGGAGCCCTGTGTCGAGGCGGCATGTCCTCCCAGCTGGGACCAGGTGAGTGTCCTGGGAGAAGGGGGAACTCTGGTTATGCTGGCTTCCTGGCCAGAGCTGGAAGGCTGCCCTCATGGAGGGCTGCTGTCCCCGGGAGGCACCTGGGCAGAGGGCAGACTTCGACGCAGAGCTCAGGGTGTTGGGATGCCCCCTCCCCACTGGCGAGCAGCCTGAAGCATCCAGAGCCTGATAGGATGGTGGCACTTTGCTGCCAGGCTCCCGCCGGCATCCATGGGCTCAAGCTGGGAGGCACTGCTTTCAGACAAGCATGCTGGACAATGCCCCTAACTTCCTTGGGCTGTGGTGGTGGTGGGGGGTGGACTTCAGGGCCAGGTGTGCCTACTAATCTGGCTCCCAAGTGTAGAGGCCAGGGTGGGGCATGAAGTCACCCCCGGGGCCAGGAAGCCAGCTTCCTGGGAAAGCAGCCATGGGTGGGTGGCCTTTGAGTGCTGGTGACCACTTCTGTTCTCTCCTGAAGGGGTGCGCTGGGTGGGAGTGGAGGGCCAGGTGCCCGGGGGTCTGGAGGTGGGAGGCCCAGACCTACCTGCTCGGTTCCTGGCCCCTGCAGCTGGACGTCCGGTCCCCGGGGCAGGAGGCTGCGTCCCCAACAGGCGGCCCCAGGCTGGAGGCGCTCGCCAAGCACGTGTGGACACCCCTGGCGGGGCCGTGCTCTGCCTCCTGCGGTCAAGGTGAGGCCCTGGTACTCCTGAGGGTTGGCTAACTCGAGAATAGCGTTTGAGGTGGCATACACAAGGACATGACCTTATAAACAAGGAGACTGGGGCCAGCCAAGCACAGCAACCACGTGAACGTGCCCGTTGATTGGCTGGAAGGTAGGAAGTGATCATAAAACCCAGCCGTGCTGGGACCCAAGAGCATATTCTTAAGGTCTAAGGCAGGCCCCAAGCTTAGGTCTGAGCTTTCTGGCAGCCAATCCAGAGAAGTAAAAATTAATGTTAAGATACAGAGTGTTTTAAACTAAAAACCCTGGGAATTCCCTGGTGGGCCAGTGAATAGGAACTCACTGCCGTGGCCCGAGTTCAATCCCTGGTCAGGAAACTAAGATCCGGCAAGCTGCGAGGCAAGGCTGGAAATAACTAACTAACTAACCTAAAACCCTAATCACTTGCTCAGCTAAACCCTAGCATGTTTAGAATTGAGGCCAGAGATTTCTTTTGTGGATACTCCTAAAGGAGAGATTCAAGGACACGGCCCTAATAACATCTTGGCGGTAGACACAGTAAGAGGTTCTAATGTAACAACTCTTATAATGCCCCTCAATAAAAAAGAGCAGCCACCATTTTTGAGTGCCTACTATGTGCCAAGCACTTCCTGTGTGTGCGTGCATGCTCAGTTGCTCCGTCATGTCCAACCTTTGTGACCCCATGGACTATAGCCCACCAGGCTCCGCTGTCCATGGAATTTCCCAGGTTAAGAATCCTGGAGTGGGTGGCCGTTTCCTTCTCCCTGGGATCTGCCTGACCCAGGGAACGAACCCGTGTCTCCCCTGACTCCTGCACTAGCAGGCAGGTTCTTTACCACTGAGCCACCTGGGAAGCCCGTCAAGCACTGTCTAGTCTCCTGGAAAAATCTTGATAAATATCCCTCCAAGTCGGGCACCATTAGATGAAAAAACTGAGGTTCAGAGAGGTTAAGTCACTTGTCCAAGGTCACACAGCTGGTAGGTGGCAGAAAGTGAAAGTCGCTCAGTCGTGTCCGACCCTTTGCGACCCCATGGACTATACAGTCCATGGAATTCTCCAGGCAGAATACTGGAGTGGGTAGCCTTTCCCTTCTCCAGAGGATCTTCCCAACCCAGGAATTGAACCCAGGTCTCCCGCATTTCAGGTGGATTCTTTACCAGCTGAACCACAAGGGAAGCGCAAGGATACTGGCGTGGGTAGCCTATCCCTTCTCCAGGGGATCTTCCCGACCCAGGGATCATACTGGGGTCTCCTGCATTGCAGGCAGATTTTTTACCAACTGAGCTCTGAGGGAAGCCGGGACTCAAATCCAGGGAGGCCTCATCTGCTACAGCTGTCCAGAGATTGGGGCCCCCACAGTCCTCGCTGACCCCCTTCTCGGGGCGCGGGGTTCCTCCTTCCTCCACAGGCCTGGCGGAGCTGCATTTCGTGTGCATGGACCCTGCCCTCAGGACACCCGTCCGGGAAGAGCTGTGTGACCTGGCAAGCAAGCCCGGGAGCCGGCGGGAGGCCTGCCAGGCTGCCCCGTGCCCGGCCAGGTGAGTCCGAGGGAGGGAGGGCGTGCAGAAGGGCAGCGGTCTGGCTGCCCCCAGGAGGAAGGAGCTCCAGCCTGGCTGCGGCTCCCTATGGAGCGCTGGCCTTCCCTCCCTGCAGGTGGGAGACCCGAGCCTTGGCACCGTGCCCAGTGACCTGTGGAGGCGGGCAGGTGCCACTGGCTGTTCGATGTGTGAGGATGGACCAAGGCCGCCTCGTCTCCCTGCCTCACTCCAAGTGCTGGCCCATGCCCCGGCCTAGGACCCTGGAGGACTGCAGCCCGGAGCCCTGCCCTGCCAGGTGGGCCCCTCCCTAAGGAGGCAGGTAGTCCTAGGTGGGCATCCTTGCAGGGTGGCATCATCACCTCCCATTAGCTCCTAAGCCTTCGCGTCCTCACCCGCAGGAGGGGGTCGGTCATGCTGGTGCACAGAAGACTGGGGGGTGGGGGCTTTATCACACAGGGTTTGGAATGCTGTGGGCACATGCGGTTGGTGGCTTGTTTTTCATCACTTGCTCTTTACTGGGCACCTGCTATGCCCAGCTGCTGCGCTGTCACAAGGGGACACCACCGCTAACAAGACAGTCAGGCAGCCCCGTGCTCACGGAGCAGACGCCGGGGGCTGGGGGCGGGGGGACGCATGACAAAGAAGATTGATGGGAAGATATATATATGTATGTGTGTATACGTAGAATCTGACGGACAGTGTTGGTGTGACGTGGAAACACAGTGGGGAAGAAGGTTGGGAGTCCTGGCGGGGCGGGTCCGGGTGATGGTGAGGCTGGGATTCCTATTGGAGACCGATGTCTCTGCAGGGCCCCTTGAGTGCCCGGCCCCTTCCCCATTGCTTTTCTGGACGCTTCTGCCCTCAACTTCCCCTTCTGCAAAGCGGGGTCTTCTGAATGTTCTCTGTCCCCTGCACTGCTCCTCCCGGTGGAGACAGTGACTCCCCGGAGAGAGAACATTTTCCAGGCCCTTTCCGGTCTGGGGTGGACGTGAGGGGAAGCCGGGCTCCCCCTGGACGCCCCCTGACTCCTGTTTGCCCCAGGTGGCGGTACAAGCTGGCGGCCTGCAGCCTGAGCTGTGGAGGAGGGGTGGCGCAGAGGATCCTGTACTGTGCCCGGGCCCACGGGGAGGACACGGACGAGGAGATCCTGCCGGACACCCAGTGCCAGGGGCTGCCCCGCCCAGAGCAGCAGGAGGCCTGCAGCCCGGAGCCCTGCCCGCCCAGGTCAGCAGCCCCAGCCTGGGCAGTGGGCAGCCTGGGCAGTGGGCAGCCTCAGCGCCTGCCAAGTGCTGACGTGGGGCCGGGCCGTGGGGGTTACGGGGCGGGCGTCTCAGGGGCACCGGAAATAGGACCCGCACCCCCTCCTGGCAGGCTGCATCCGGGGTCATTCCAGCAAACTCACTCGCTGTTGGTTCTAACGGGGGTGGGGCTGGGGGCTTCCCGGTGGAGGAGGCAGCATCTGAGCAGAGCCCGAGGGCTGTCCCCCCGGGGCCGAGCGCTCGAGGCCACGGGGACAGCGCGGGTCCCGCCAGGGGCATCCGGAGACGGATGGGAGCCTGGTGGGGAAGCTCCCGGTGTCCCCGCGGCTTCTCTTGGCAACTTAGCACTTTAGATAACGCAGTGCTCCTGTGTGCCACTCAGAAACGTCCAGAAAAGAATGCAGCTCACCTGCGTCCCACCACCAGGTTTCAGAGATGCTTCCGTATCTGTTTCCTCTGTCTGTCTCCATGGTTTTAAAGAAGTATGCCACCGCAGGACGGCTTCACTTACGCTGAAACCTTTAAACTCATCTGTGATTTATCTGGGGTCTGTTGCAAAGTAGGGGGCTTCCCGGGTGGTGCTAGTGGTAAAGAGCCTGCCTGCCAACGCAGAAGACATGAGACTCAGGCTCGATCCCGGGGCTGGGAAGATGTCCTGGAGGAGGGCATGGCAACCCGTTCCAGTATTCTTGCCTGGAGAATCCCATGGACAGAGGAACTTGGAGGGCCACAGTCTGTAGGGTCACAAAGAGCTGGACGCGACTGAAGCATCTTAGCATGCGTGCAAAGCAGGGGAGCAAAACGTTTTTCCAAATCACCGGCTAGCGGCGGCCTTGGCTGCATCCCCCCTGCCCCTGCGAGCTGCCTCCTTCATTGCACCTGACTTCTCCTGTGTCGGACCTGTGTGAGGCTTCCTACCAGACTCTGTTGGTTTATACCCCACCTACCGCCACCCCCAAGTCAAAGTGTTTTAATCGGTGTAACTTTATGATCCGTTTGCTGTCCATACCTGTGTCCCTTGATTTCCTTGCTCACGCTAAAACGTGCACTCCATTTATTTTTGCGCATCATATTTGAGATGATCTGGGATTTTTAAAATGGGAATTTCGTGCACACAGGAGCTCCACTCACCCCTGGAGTGTCCCTGTGGCCACCCTGGCCTCCGTGATGTTCTGGAACATTCCAGGCGATGCTTGTGCACCTGCCTTCCTGCTGCTCTTGTATTTGTCTCCTCAGAAATCCCTCCCCTGGCTCTGCTCGAAGTGCCATCACAGGGAGGCAGGGGGTCCCCCCGAGACACTGTCACAACGCGGGTGGGGGTGGGGCGACCTGCTGCTGGCATCTAGTGGGTGGAGGCCGGGGGTGCCCCTACACACACCCTTCACTGTTCAGATGGCCCCGCGACAAAGACCTATCCGGCCCCAAACGTCACGAGGTGGAGACCTGTGTGTGCTCCAAGGCGGGTGGGGAGGACTTGGTCTGGTTCCCGGCGGTATCTCAGCACCTGGAACAGCGCCAAGCCCGCAGGAGGCACGCGGTTGGGAGGGGGAATCTCGGGTCTCGGGGCTGGGGCAGCCTAGGGTAGTGATTAGGACTCCAGGCCCCAGGGCAGCCTGCCTGGCTTCAGCCCTGGCTCTGAATGTACCAGTTGTCATCATTTGCTGAAAGATGATAAATCACCATGTGCAGGGGTGAATGATGGGGACGGAGATCAGCTGTCCATCATCCCAGGGCACGGCTGCCCCGTCCCTGTTCTTGACCCAGCCAGCAGCTGGTGCCACGGGTGTTCTGTGACAAAGGGGACCTTCTTAAGGAAACAGAGCTCTCTTTCCTGCAGAGCTTCCCCCGTGCCACTCAGCCTGGTGATCAGCCAGGAGGGGCCCAGGGACTGTGCTGCTGGACCCCCCCAGGGGCCTCGGAACTGCTCCTGGCTGGCCGTCCGAGAAGCCCCCCTGGGCAGTGCCACCTCTGGGGGAGCCGAACCTCTCCCTGGGGTCTTCTCTTGCTGCAGGTGGAAAGTCACGTCTCTCGGCCCGTGCTCAGCCAGCTGTGGGCTCGGCACGGCCACTCGCTCGGTGGCCTGTGTGCGGCTGGACCGCGGCCAGGACACGGAGGTGGACAGGGCAGCCTGCGCGGGCCTCGTGCAGCCACAGGCCAGCATCCCTTGCATCGTCGCCGACTGCGCCTACCGGTGGCATGTCAGCGCCTGGACACAGGTAAGCGCTGCAGCTGGGGCTGGCCGGCCAGTGTGTCAGCCGAGGGTCCTCACGCATGGGGACCTTGGGCAGGGGGTTGTGATCCCCTGAAAGGAGGGGGAGAGCCAGGCCTGTTAGGACACCGAGGGATGGAAGACCTAGAGGTATCGGGGACAGGTAGGCCTTCAGAGGCCCCGAGGTCTGGAGACGTCAGAAGATGAAGGGCTGATAACTCCGGAAGGAGAGCAGCTGCCATCCTGTGCCCAGCACCTTGCAAAGCCCTGGAGAGACGAAGGTAGACAGGGCTGGGTCCCTCCCCCTGGAGGGGCTCGCTCACAGCGCGGAGGGGAGAAGAGGCGGAGCACACAGCCGCCAGCGTCAGGAGCCTGGGCATCCAGGGTGGAGAGATGATCTCTTGGAAGAGGCGGCACGGGGCGGGCAGGCAGGGCGGACGCTGCGCTGCAGTGAGTGATGGAGGGCAGGGGGAGGAAGCCACGGGTCCCCACTCTGGGGCCTGGAGACAGCGAGGCCTGGAGGGCGACGGGGAGAGACTCGGGTTTGAATCCATGCTCCTCCTCTCTCTGTGACCCTTGCAGGGTGACTTCTCTGAGCCTCAGTCTTCTCGTCTGGAGAATGGGTACATACGCTCGCCTCCTGCGTTGGGCAGAGATTATATCGGATCCTGCCTGGCCTCTGGCCAACCGCTGTGCTTGTCTCGCCCTGGCAGGGTCAGCCTCACTCTGTCCCTCTTCCCTGGCAGTGCTCCGTCTCCTGTGGGGAGGGCATCCAGCTTCGGCACGACGCCTGCCTAGGGCCCCGGGCCCGGGTGCCTGTGCCCGCCGACTTCTGCCAGCACCTTCCCAAGCCGGTGACCGTGCGGGGCTGCCAGGCCGGGCCCTGCACGGGGCAGGGGACGGCCAGCCCGGCGCCCCATGAGGAAGCCACTGCTCCAGGCCAGACCACAGCTGCCACAGCCGCGCCCCCGGAGTGGGCCCAGCCCCACACCCGCCTCCTCTCCCCAGCTCGAGGACACCTGCCCAGGCCCCAGGAAAGCCCAGTGGAGACCGGTTAGTTTGATTCCTTCTTTCTGTGTGGGGGTGCTGCAGGAGGGGGGGCAAAGGCGTCTTCACCGGGGACAGTCAGACTGCGCTCCTCATGGGGACCTCTCAGGGGGGTGGACCTGTGACTGCAGGACTCTGGACGCTGGGCTGAGCGCAGCTGAACTGGAGGGGTGGGCTTGGGAGGCTGGGCCCTCTGCCTCACTGGGGAAGCGCAAGCTCACTTTTACTATCATTGGGGAGAGGGACCCGAAGGTTGAGGAGAGTCAGAAGCCCTGCCTGTGTGACCCACTGGCGCAGCAGGCGTGGCTCTGTGCCTGGGGTGGTGATATGCTGGCCCACGCAGCCCCCTTCCCACCCGAGAAGGCTTCCGGTGGGGCCTGGGAGGACATGAGCCACCCCAGCTTCCAGGCTCCTCCCCTGGCCCTGCCCTGCGGGGGACGCCCCGCCTGGGAGTGCGGCTCACCTGCCTTCCTGCTGCTCGTGGGCTAGGTGTCTGTGGCCGGCAGCACCTCGAGCCAACGGGAATCATCGACATGCGAGGCACGACGCGGCCGGACTGTGCGGCGGCCATCGGGCGGCCCCTGGGTGAAGTGGTGACCCTCCGGGTCCTGGAGGGTTCTCTCAACTGCAGTGCTGGTATGTCTGGACCACAGGAGCAGCTGCTGCCAGTGCCAGGGTCTGGGGGTGCCAGTGAGAGTCACTCGAGGGTGCCCCATGCCTGGGAGCATGCTCCAAGTGCCTCCCCACGTGTAATCACTACAGCCAGCTGAGGACTGGGGTGTGGTTGTCCCCATTTCACAGATGAGGAAACTGAGGTTAGAAGAGATTAAGTTATACATGGAGTTCCTTAGTGTTGCATGGCCAGTAAGTGGGCGTGTCGGGACCTGAACTCAGCTGAGTCTGCGCCAGGCCACTGGGCTGCTGCTGGGTCTTCACTGCACTGCCCCTTCCCCAGGGGAGATGCTGCTGCTTTGGGGCAGGCTCGTGTGGAGGAAGATGTGCGGGAAGCCGGCCGGCATGGCTTTCAGCTCCCAAGCCAACACGCTGCTGGTGAGGCAGCGTCTTGTGCGGCCCGGAGGCGGAGTGCTGCTACGGTACTCAAGCCAGCCTGCCCCGGGAGCCTTCCACCGAGGTACGGCGAGGCAGCGGAGCCTCCCCACCCGCCCAGAACCTGCCAGTGGGGCCAGTCCTGATGGACTGGCGGGCGAGGCAGACGGAGGACTGAGCTGCTGCTGCTGTTCGGTTTCTCCGTGTGTCCCACTCTCTGAGACCCCACGGACGGCAGCACGCCAGGCTTCCCTGTCCTTCACTATTTCCCTGAGTTTGCTCAAAACTCACGTCCATTGAGTCGGTGATGCCATCCAACCATCTCATCCTCTGTTGCCCCCTCCCCCTCCTGCCCTCAATCTTTCCCAGCATCAGGGTCTTTTCTCATGAGTCTGCTCTTTGCATCAGGTGGCCAGAGTATTGGAGCTTCAGCATCAGTCCTTCCTACGAATATTCAGGGTTTATTTCCTTTAGGATTCACTGGTTTGATCTCCTTGTAGTCCAAGGGACTCTCAAGAGTCTTCTCCAGCACCACAGTTCAAAAGCATCAATTCTTCGGCACTCAGCTTTCTTTATGATCCAACTCACATCCGTACGTGATTACTGGAAAAACTGTAGCTTTGACCAGACGGACCTTTGTCGACAAAGTAATGAGCTGACTGCGAATGAAATGCAGTGCCTTCCTGGACCCCCCGACACCCCACCCCTGCACGTGTGCCCAGGACAGGGTCCTGAGCTGTGCGGCCTCCCTTCCTCTGGGGCCCCGTGGCACAAGGGCTCACACCCTCCCTCAGACCACCGAGGCCCCACACCCTGGCCTGGCACTCAGGTCCTTTAGGATCCTTTAAGGGCCTTCTGCATGCTGCCTTGCCCAGCCCCACTGAGTGCACTGTCCTCTTGGCTCATCCTCTGCAGAGCAGGGTGTGTGTGCACACATACCTTAAATGCAGGACAGTGGCCGGGAGCCCTGCAAGCCTGGGGCCCCAGCGCATCCATTGATAGCCCTCTGGCTTGCTTTGGGGGTCTTGCCCTCTTCCTGCAGCCCAAGCTGCTGGAAGGTGGCTTCCCTCAGGGTTCCAGGCACTTCTGGGCCCCCCAGACCTCAGATGGGAAGTGGGACCCTGGGACCCTTCTTCCTTGGCCCCTCAGCATGGAGCACAGGCCCTGGCTGCCGGCCTGGTCCTCGCTCCTCACTTCCCAGGCTCCCCACGCACAGGCACCTGCCTTGGGGGAGACTCAGGAGGGCTGCCCCCGGGCCGGGTCGGTGTAAAGCTCTCTTGCACGTGTGACTTCGCTGAGATCTCTTAAAGTCTGTCCTGCCCAGTGTGTGCTCCTGTTCCCTTCACTTTGCAGAAGGAACTGAAGCCCGGAGCATTTAAAGCCTTCATTAGGGTCACCCAGCCAGGAAGTGGTAGAGGTGGGGTTCAGTGGGGACTTCTGCCGGGGCCCCTGATCCTGACCGTGGTGCCGCACTGATCCCCACTGCTGCCCAGCTGTGAGCTGCCCTGGCCTCTGCCAGGAGCAGCCATTCCTGGGGCATCCTCTGTGTGTGAGATGGTCCACACACAGTTTGTCCACCTGCTCTCCCCTGCAGGATGTGACACGCAGCTCTTCGGACCCCGGGGTGAAATCTTGAGCCCATCGATGAGTCCGGGTGGGAGGAACGTGGGGGGCTGTCGCATCTTCATCGACGTGGCCCCGCGGGCCAGGATCGCCATCCATGCCCTGACCGTGGACAGCGGCACCAGAGCTGAGGGAACTGATGCCAGTTATATCTTGGTGAGGCTGCTGGGATGGGGACAGGAAGGGGCTGACTTCTGCCACCATTCTCGACAGCCGTCCTGGGGACAGGGGCAGGGACTGGACTGGAGGGTTGCTGGGCCCACTGAGTCTACTTCAGACCAAAATCCTCAAAATCAGTGAATGAACGGGAGATAAGTTTCCTCCGCTTATTTCCCAGCAAATGTTTCTTGAGCTCCCTACAAGAATGAAATACAGGAACTGGCTGATGTAGACAGCCGGTTCACCCAGGACTGAAGCATAATTTTAGCGCATCAGATAATTTTACTGGAAGAGTAGGCCAAGCCCTCCCTCGATGAGCTTTCGTGTGTTCTGGGAGAACTGGCCTCTGTAAGGTATCAGCTCCCTGCAGGAGGCTGTCTGGCCTCTGTACAAATCTGGGCTCAGATCCCAGCTCTGGCATTCTGGCTTGTGTGTCCTTGAGGAAGGAGTACAACTTCTTTGAGCCTCAGTTGCTCAGGTAGAATAACAGCGTCTTCGTGATGGGCTGCTGTGTGACCTGGGTGTACGATACTTTACACATTAAGTGCTTATGCTAATTATTATTTGCGGTCGGTCCTTTGGGCTGCCTCTTTTCTCCCAGATCCGGGACATCCACAGCCTGAGGACAACGGCATTTCGTGGGCAACAGACGCTCTACTGGGAGTCAGAGGGCAGCCAGGCAGAGATGGAGTTTAGCCAGGGCTTCCTGGAAGCACACGCCAGCCTTCGGGGCCAGTACTGGACCCTCCACACAAGAGCTCGTTAGCCAGCCGATCCCCTGCCTCAGCTTCCTCTCTAAGCGCATCCCTAAGTTGCTCGGTGGACACAGTGGAATGCCTCCTCCCAGTACCAGTAGGGAAAGGAAGGTGCCTGACATTTATGAACACCTGGCAGGTGTCCGTCCAGCCCTGGTGAGCTGACTCTGGTGTCTGAGTGCCTCCTCCAACAGACAGAACACGAGGGGGTGGGAGGCGGGACTCTTCCAGCCCCTCGGGTACCAATAAACTGAGCGTTCCGTCTGAGTAGCGTTTTCTTTACCCAAAGTGCCCGAACACGGCTTGAAAACCCAGCCCACCGCACAACGGGGATTCCCTGGCCGCAGTCGGGCTCCACATCCACACCCGATTCCAGGAAACCCCTGGCCACCGCCAGCGGTCGTCCGTCTATCCAGGGAGGGAGGGGGGAGTCCCGAGGCCCTGATGCCCGCGCTCCTGTCGCTTCCCTGCGACACCCCGCCCCTCTGCTAGTCTGAGTAGGGAGGGAGGCAGACCATCGGAGAGTCCCGCGGGGCAGGGCCCGGACCTGTGCTAGTAAGCGCGAGGGGGCCTGGCACGCGCTGTCCACCTCCCCGCGGGCCACGCCCCTATGCTAATGAGACGCCCCGCCCATATGCTAATGAACAAGAGCTTCGGGCGTCCACCCCCGCGCCCAGCCACGACGCCCCCGCCTCTATGTTAATAACCCAGGGCCTCTCGGGCGCGCCTCGCCGCGGCCCCGCCTCCTACGCTAATAAACGCGAGGCCAACCCGGGGCGCGCCAGCGGACCCCGCCCCCTATGCTAATAACGTGAAGCCCCGCCTCTATGCTAATAAGCGCGAGGCCCCCGGGCGCTTTCCGTCCAGGTTCCCGAGGGCCACGCCCCCATGTAGAGACACGACGCCCCGCCCCTATGCTAATAAGCCCGGGCCTCTCGGGCGCCCTCCCTCCGCCCGGCCCCGCCAGCCTCTTCCCCGCCAGCCCCGCCCCCTATGCTAATAAGCGGCCGCCTCTCCCACAAGGCAGCGCGCCGGGACTACGCGGCCGGCTCCGCGGCTCTTTGTGCGCGCGGCGGGCAGCGCCTGACAGCGGCACCATGAGCGGCGCGGGCGGAGCGGCGGTGGCGCCCGCGAGCTCGGCGCAGCCCGCGCAGGAGGAGGGCATGACGTGGTGGTACCGCTGGCTGTGTCGCCTGTCGGGGGTGTTAGGGGCAGTCTGTGAGTACTCGGCCCGGCCCCGCGCCCCCCACCCCGCGTGCCTCCTGGAAGGGACCCGCTCGACATGCAGTCCGCTGGTTGCGCTGGGCTCGCGGGAAGCGGGCGCTTCTGTGGTTGCCATGGTTACCGGCTGGCGGCCGGGACTCAGGGCGCGTTCCGGCGGGGGGTGGTGGAGCATGACCGCCCGGGGAGCCGCGGGCCCGACGTGGCCTCACCGCCGCACCACCCCCCTTCCCACAACCCGCCTGGCCGGAGGGCAGCCCCGCCTGCTGACTCTGCTGCGCGTGCGGACAGCGGCCGCCTTATCCTTCCCGCGAAGGTTGTTTACACGTGGGGCGGGTGCAGGTCTGGCCAGGTTTCCCAAGGGGCGGGTGGTGTCAGGGAGCAGGTGATCCCCGAGGAAGGAAGGTGACCCCTCCTCTGGGTCCTCGCTGTCCACTTGGAGACGTGCGCTTCCTCTGATGTCAGTTCTGCCTCCGGCTGTCAACTCAGCCGCAGCAGCGCCACGCATCCTCATGTTCCCGGGATGCAGGCTTGTCCTGGACACGCCCCCAACCTCAATTTTCCGGGAAGCCAGGCTCTTTTAGTACAACCACCCTCAAAAGAGCAGATGTAGGAAGGTGGACCTGCTACTCAGTGAAAGAAGGATCTCGTGGCGGGTCTTCTGAGGCAAGCGCCAGTCTAGCTGAATGGCTGCTACCCACAACCTTGTGAATTACTGGACCGGGGCGGGCACAGCCCGGTGCCTTAGAGAGGGAGTGTCTGTTTGTCCAGGCATTCTCAGGATTGGCACAGAGGGCCGGGGCCAGGCGGACCCTGATCAGATATGCCAGAAGGAGCACCTCTTTAGGGTCCTTTTCCAGTCTCATGGCCCTCCCAGGTGGGTGGAGGCAGGGTGTGCCCCTGTCCAGAGGCCAGAGTGGAGTGGGCCCTCTGCCAGTCACCAAAGGGCCTCTGAGTCCCTGTCACTGCTCTTCAGAGGAAGCATGCTTTTGACTTTGTAGGAGAGACTCGGTATGATTCTTCAGAGTCTGGGTAGCTGTTTCCCAGGCAGATCAAAGTGAGGCTGCTGTGGGACTGACATTGATGAGGCATGGGGTGGGGAGTGGAGGGCCTGACTGTGTCCTGTGGGCCATCACCCTCCTCCCTTTGTCTTGGGGTCTTCAGCTCTGCCGGTGGTGGTGGTTTAGCCATTGAGTCTTGTTCGACTCTTGCGACTGTATGGACTGTGGACTGTAGCCCGCCAGGCTCCTCTGTGCATGGGATTCTCCAGGCAGGAATACTGGAGTGGGTTGCCATTTCCTTCTACAGGGGATCTTTATGGCCCAGGAATCGAACCTGGGTCTCCTGCATCGCAGGCAGATGCTTTACCAGCTGAGCCATGAGGCTGAGTCCCCTGTTGACTCTGGCATCCCATCCAGCTTGTGCTTTTGAAGTGGGATACCTGGGCCGCACCAGGAGTTCATGGTGTTGGGGTACTGACCCGTGAAGATGAAGAGAGACCTGTGGCTTCACCCTGAAATGTCACTTTCACCTGCAGATTTGGGAACGTGATTGTCATGTGGATTCCCAAAAGCATATAACACAGGGTCAATTGCAAAGCACGCGGGAGTTTTAGAGATGAGACTAGGGTTCAGGTAGAGGTCCTGCTTCTCTCTGGTCGCTGTGTGGAAGCACTACCTTCCTCAGGTAGGGGGCCTTGGAGAGGCGTTTCCTCGGGGGCTTGACTGTCGTCTGGAGGAGACAGGCTGGCCCTGGACACCTCCCTCACTTGCAACAAGTATCAGAGGCCCCCGAAGGGACATCTTCCAGCACTTGATGGTTAAAGGGCTCCTGGCTGGAGCCTCTTTGTCTGGGTTGAAACCTGGTCCTCCCGGAAGGTTGGCTGTTGATAGACACGGTTGGAGGTGGAAGGCAGGACGTATGGGCCTCTGTCAGGCGAGACTGAGCCCAGCGGACCGTCGGGCAGAAGCAGCGTCATGTCTGGGGCACTCATATCTGTGGCCCTGGGGAGCCTGCTGCCTGAATGAGTGTGACGGTCGGTCCAGGACAGGTGCCACCTTTAGAAGGCCGGAGCGCGTCTGTCGCTGCAGGAGGCCTTGGGGGTCACACGGGGCAGTCCCCTTCACTTCACGTGGTTTCATCTTCCATCGCTTACTGTCTGCGTAGGGTTACACGGGAACACACCAGGAGGGCTCCAGGCCTTCTCAGGGATCAGGTATGGAGGGAGCTGTTGCAAATTTAATGAACTGGTTGCTTATTGCTGCCTCAGGGCCGGGGAGGGGGTGCAGCTTCCTGCCCAGCAACTGGCTTCCTGGCCCTGCCTGGCAGGCTCCTGGAATTCTTGGCGAAGCAGGCTGGGGACGGAGGGAGGCGTGTGCACAGACCCTGCCTTGGGAGGCCATCGGGAGGGGTGAGCCGGCTCTGTGTTTGGGTCCCCAGGGAAGCCGCTTTTCCGGGTAGCAGAGGATGCCTCCTCCCCACCACAGGCCCTGGGTGTTTCCAGGTGGGTGGGCTGGGCTTCAGGAGAGGAAATGAGCCTGGAAAGGTGAAAAGACCGTACCCAGAGTCACTGGGCTGGGTTGTGGTCAGAGCGGGGATTGTGACCCAGGCTGACCTGATCCCGATTTCTGTTCCAAGAGGGGCATTCCTGTCTGCAGCTACACCCAGAGGGCTTCTCTGTGGCCCACGCGGTGCGTGGTGCCGCCTGCCCTGCCCCGAGCCCTTGAGAGATGGTCTCTCTTTGATGCTGCTCACCTTGCAAAGTGGGTGTCAGGACAGCTGGGGCTCGGAGGGCAGGCTCCCCCAGGCCCGGAACGGAGAGAGGGCAGGATGCCCTTGCTGAGCCCTCGAGCAAGCCAGCTCCAGGATCCTGCTGCGCCCTGGCCGTGGGGTTTGGGCAAGCGCTTCACCTGCCTGAGCTGTCCTCGTGGTCCATGGAGCCGTGTGCTGGCCTCGCTGGGGCCACCTCTCCGAGGGTAGATGTCTGGGTGCTGTGAGGAGAACCTGGGGCTGAGTCGGAAGGGCTTCTCGCGCTGTCTTGAGCCGTCTCCCTGGGTAGCCTCCCCCGGCCAACTCCCGCTCCTGTGTCTCTCTCCAGCTTGTGCAATCTCGGGCCTCTTCAACTGCATCACCATCCACCCTCTGAACATCGCGGCCGGCGTGTGGATGGTGTGAGTAAGCATGCGACGGTCCTGCCTGGGGGGTTGGGGGTGTGTGTAGAGCCTCACCTCCCAGGAGGGCTGGGGGAGCCCACGGGGGTCGAGTTGGGAGCACTGGTCCATGAGGCTTGCTGGATGCTGGTGGTGTGCGGGGGACTTGGGGACCTGGGGGGTGTGAGTCGTGCAGAACAATTCCTGTTCTGGGGCTCGGGGGATTCTTGGGGCAAACAGGGGTTCTTTCCCTCCAGGCTGGGGGGATGGAAGGGCCCAGCCCACTGGAAGGGCCCAGGGTCTGGTCACTGCGACTGGGACCTGGGCTCCTCCGTGGGAGCCCCCCGAGGGGGGCCGTGGCAGCCCCCAGCCTCAGCTCTGCCCTGGGAGCTCTGCTCCAGCTACCCTGTTCTGGCTCGTCTCAGAGCCTGGTGGGGTGAGCAGCGTGGAGGGGGTGTTCCCCGAGGCAGCAGCGGGAGGGGTGGCATCCCGGGCACACGGGGGCCGCTGTCAGCTGGCTCCTCTCCCCGGCCCTCCAGCATGAACGCCTCTGTCCTGCTGCTCTGCGAGGCGCCCTCCTGCTGCCAGTTCATGGAGTTTGCGAACGCTGTGGCAGCTAAGGCAGACCGGCTGCGCTCCTGGCAGAAGGCCATCTTCTACTGCGGGTGAGGGGCCGCGGGCTGGGCGTGACTCGGCTCCCCGAGACCCTGCCTCTGCCCCACGCGCGGTGTTGGCCGGGAGCGGGGAGGTTTAAACGGGGACGGCCTTTGTGCTGAGTCGCGCGGTGGACCAGCTGACCGTGATCCAGCGGCTCTGCGCCGCCCGCAGCTCCGGCCGCGAGGCCCGTGCGCCTTGCAGCTTCGAGGGTGACAAGGGAAGGGAGGCTCGCCTGGGCTGTCGGCCCATCCGCTGGGAGTTGTTGGGCGGATTCTGGTAGATCCTTGTGTCCCTCTGGAAAGCCTTTCAGGACAGTGGCCGACCGAGGTGTCCTGACACGGAAGGGGGAAGCACAGGAAATAGGGCCTCCAAATATGTTTTTCTCGGATTTTCCCACTTCTAGCAACAAGTTCTGCATCTGAGTCCTTGCGTCTGAACCCCCAGGTTGAACTAACTTCAGGATGTGTCTCATGCAGCTTCTAGAATAGCGCCTGGTGTCTGGGAGGCTGTTAAGAGCTCCAGGCAACAGCAGGAGGAGTGGTTATCTGGATTATCCTTAGGCGTCAACACGGAGGTTTTTATTTCAAAGGTTTCTTCCCTTCCTGGAGGCCAGTGGTTGTGTGGTCAGTTCTAGACCGCTTCCCCCGTGTCTGATCACAGAGGAATGAAATGCGTGCCGGCATGTCCTTTGCCTTGACCTTTATTTTTTAAATGTGTGTTAAAATGCTAACAGTAATGTATGTTTGTTAAAGATAAGCTGGAGAAGAGAAAGTTGTTACTCAAAGCCCCACTACCTGTTACATTTTGATATGTGTTCTTTCAGCCTGTCTGCAGGCATTTTAAAAAACCGGTTTCTCACCCAGTTTTAACCATTGCAAGTAAATTTGTGTCCTGGTTTTCCCCCCTTAACATCATGGTACAGATGTTTTCAGTCTTACCACAAAGGCTTCATAACATGACTGTTAATGACAGAAATGCTTATCCCACTGGCTGTGTCCTGCTTTTCTTAGTTTGCCAACTGACGTACAGGTCAGGCTGCGATGAGCATCTTGGTGCTAAAAATTTCTGTGTTTCTGATGATTTCCTTAGGATCTGTTTCCAGATGTGTAGTTACTGGGTCAAAGATTATGGTCATTTAAATGATTCCAGTGTGTGGCTAAATTGTTTTCCACAATTGGAAGAGGTTCCCTGGGTTTCTTCCTCCTTGTCCCTGGCCCTGGGCCGTGTGCCTTTTTCACATTTGTGTCTGTTAGCTAAGAGGCGAAGTCTTTTTCTCTGTGCTTTTACTAATTGCATTTTCTTTTTTGGTAATCAGTGGTCTAGTTTTCTTTTTACCCGTTGACATCCTAATGTCTTACTTAGTAAGCTGCGTGTGTTTTCTGTATTAAAGATTCCGTCATCTTTTATTGTGTTCCCTGTAAATATATTTCCAGCCTGCTGTTTGCCTTTAATTTTGTTTTAACAGAAGATTTTTTTCCCACGGTCTCTTTTTCCCTTCACACTTCCTATTATTATTTTATTACTGGGAAATTTTATAACTCCAGTAAAACCTCACGATCACACATCCCGCCAGAATGGACACGCAGGTAGAATTCAGTTGGTCGTGCTCAAGAAGAGGGTATACAGTCTTGTTTTCATTGTGTACCGGGTGTGTGTGTTAGCCCAGATCGCTGCCACTGGTTTGGACATCCCAACCAGGACCAGCCACTGACCCTGTGGACGCGTAAGCCAGAGCGGCCGCCTTCCTCCAGGTGGTGCCAGTGGGACCAGACAGAGCGGGGGCTGCCTCACCAGAGATGCGCTCTGCGTGGGCCTCGCCACAGGAGAGCCCCGGGCAGCTTAACCTTTGGAATCTTCCTTGTTGAGATGTGGCTGGTTTCATTGCGCCAGTCGGAGCCTTAGTTTATTTACTGTTTATGCTGTTCCAGGCATCATGTTAGGCAGTCAGCACGCCTTACCTGCTCCATCTCACAACCTCTGAGATTTGATCCCACCCCACTGTAGCGAGATTGAGCCTCAGTTGAATAACTTGCCCTGAGTCACAAGGCCAGCAGGGGCCTGAACGGACACCGGAATTGTCTCCTCTCTCTGTCTCTATGCACACTGAGGGCTTGGACCATCTCAGCGCTGTTTCCACCTTTTTGGATCATGGACCCTTTCAAAAATCTTCTTTTTTTAATAATCTTGCTTGTGTTTTGGTTGTGCCAGCCCCTTGTTGCTTTGTCTGGGCCTTCTGTAGCTGCAGCCAGGTGGGGCTGCGCTTCCGTCGCAGTGTGCAGGCTTCTCTTGCTGCAGAGCATGGGCTGTACGGAGCGAGACCTCAGTAGCTGTGGCCCATGGGTTTCATTGCTCAGTGGCATAGGGGACCTTCTTGGATTAGGGATCAAACCCGTGTCTGCAGAATTGGCAAGGGGGATCTTTACCACTGAGCCACCAGGGAGGTCTCCCCACAATCCGATGAAAGCCTCGGGTTCTCTCCCCAGTGCACAGAATTCTGCAGACAGGCTCATGGGTGTTTGAGGGCTCTGTGAAGCTGGATTGTGAGCCTGTGTCCCAGCTGATGCCCGGGGTCCCTTCCTGTGCCCGCTGTCCGGGCAGGGGCTGGGTGAGCCTGGGCAGCAGGAAGTGGTGACCTCTGCTCCTCCCGCAGGATGGCGGTTGTTCCCGTCGTCATCAGCCTGACCCTGACCACACTGCTGGGCAACGCCATCGCCTTCGCCACCGGGGTGCTGTATGGGCTGTCTGCGCTGGGCAAAAAGTGCGTCCGCTGGTCCCGGCCTGGCTGCAGGGGGAGTGGGGGTGGCCTCTCCCTTCTAGAGCCTCTTGGGGACGCAGGTCTGGGAGCGGCCGTTTACCACCGTCAGTGACCCTCATCAGCGCCTCCGGGGCGTCTGAGCTCTTAAGGGGTGGAGGCGGGAGAACTCACGGGACCCCTGGGGCACAGAGTTGGCAGGGGCGCAGGGGCACAGCTCCTGGAGAGCCTCTGCCCATCGGGCCTGCTCCCGGCCTGGTGTTCCGATGCCCCCCCTAGTCCCGCAGAGCACAGCCCGAGGGCCCCAGTCCTCCTCAACTCACGTCCCCAGCAGTCCAGGCCACTCTCAGAGGCGACAGGATGGGTCTCTGCCATCCTCAGTGACAGGGTCTCATCTGGGGAAACCAGGGGGCGTGGCAGGCGCTAGGCAGGGCCCCCCCCAGGGCCCCAGGCCAGGAACGGGGCAGAGGCTGGGCGGCTGCGTGTCTGGGGTCTGTCCCCCGTGTGGCGCTGACTGCCCTGTCTCCCCAGGGGCGACGCAATCTCCTACGCCAGGATCCAGCAGCAGAGGCAACAGGTGGACGAGGAGAAGCTCACGGACGCCCTGGAGGGGGAGCTGTGAGGGAGTTGGGGCCCTCCTGCCCCCGCCCGCCTCCTGGTCTGAGTGAGCTTGTGCCGAGGAGCGTGGACCCCGAGGGGTCTGGGGAGGAGCCCACGTCTGGTTCTCTCAGTCCTGCTCACCTGTCCCCACGCCCGGAGTCCTCTCTCTGCCCCCCGCCACGCCCCGCCCTTGGCATCACCCTGAGCCAAGTGCCAAGGGGCAGGGTGAGGGCTCGGAGGGCCTCACCAGCAGCAGCAGGGTGACCAGAGGGAGCCTCGGGGTGACCAGCTGCAGGGCTCTGCACAGACACCCTCCTGGCCCCACTGTTTCCAGCTGGCCTGGCTTGGCCGGCCACAGGCCACGGGGTGGATTTCGAGACTTCGAGTGGCTGGCGGGACCACCCACTGTGACCAGCTGGAGGCCTGGGAGGAGCTGCTCCTGGGGATGTGGGTGCCATCTCCATGTGGGGGTACATCCGCTCGGGCCTCCTGGCCTCCCAGGCAGGAGCATACCCCGTGAGCTGAGCTGCCTGGGCCGCTTCTGTCTGGCCTTCCACCACCGCCCAGGCCCCGCCAGTCTCCTCCATGGGAGCCCCCAGACGCCCCTCCAGTGCCCCGGCCGGCAGCCCTGGCAGCCTGACCGCTGGCTGGGGTGTGCTCCGGCCTCTGGTCCCGGCACCATGGACGAGCACAGAAGCAGGCCTCTCCCCTGGGCCTGGCCCGCCTGGGCCAGCCGTGCGCGGCTCTGGGGCTCCACCCCTGCTCCTCCCAGGAGCCTGGGGGGCTGCGCCCGCCTTCTGGAGCCAGCCCCAGGGCTGCACCCAGTCTTTGCTTCCAGACGGACCTTCATCTCTGGGGGTTGCTAGGGTTGGCGGCTGGGAGGCAGGCCCTGTCCCGGGGATAGCAGCATGCCCCCAGCCCTCAGCTGGGCTGAGCTCTGGGGTGGCAGGGTCTACCGTGCGGCCAGCCCGGCGTGACACGTGCCTTCAGGGGTCCTCTGGGACCATCTTCCTTAGGCCTGCGCCGGGGTCAAAGGGCTGTGGGCTGTAGGCCTCTCCAGGCCGGCAGGGTGTGTGCGTGTGTGTGCGTGTGTGTGCGTGTGCCGTGGATCAGACTGTCTACCTCCCTGGAGCAGCGAGGGCCCTGCCCACCTCCTGGCTCATCCTTCCCCAGGAAGTGGGGCTCTGGGGTCACTCCTGCTTCTGCTGGGTCTCCCTGCTGAGAGGCGTCTCCCTGCTGACGGAGTCCTTCCTGCCGATGGGGGTCTCCTTGCTGCGGGAGGGAAGAGCTGGCTGTGTGTGGAGCAGGGTTGTGGCTCTGGCCTGTGAGGAAGCTGGGCGGGTGTTAGGGAGGCCCTCCAGCCCCTGGGTCACAGGCTAGAGTGGGCAGGTCACCCACCGAGGGAGCCAGGACTTGCCCACCCTGGGGGTCTGGGCTCTGTCCTCCCGTGCTCCTTGTCGACTCTCCGTGTCTGGCTTGTGTTTTGAGCAATAAAGCCCGGTGGCGGTCTGTACGCTTGCTCCCGTGCTCTGCTCGTTACCTTTTCCCTCTGGTCCAGAAGGGACACCCCGACCCCAGAGCAGCCGAACAGGGGGAACCCGGGGGAACCCGCCAGGTAATCGGGGTGCCGTGCCGCCTGCTCCCAGCATCTCAGACGGCGCAGGTGGCTCTTCTGAGCGCACAGCTAGGAGGAGCTGGAACCTCACGGAGCCCTCGCCCCTTCCTTCTGCCTCACTGTGGGCAGACTGGGGTGGCCTGGGGTAGCAGGCTCTGGTGACCTTGGCTGAGTCTTGGGTCTGGCTTGGCTGCTGGGGGGGGCTCCCCCACCGGGAGTACTCCCCACTCCCTCCTCTCATTTATTGGTATAAATAGGGTGAACACAGCTCGCCCTCAAGTGCTTCCTGTTCCCAGAAGCGGGGCGGGTGTAGGAGGCAGAGTCCATGCAGGGTCCTGTGCCCTGGCCGGTGGGCGTCCAGCACGTCCCCTGTGGTGTCCATAGGCCTCACAGGTGCAGCTTCCTGTCCTGGTACCCACGCGGCCACCAGGTGATGGGAGCAGCCGGACAGGGGCGGCGGCGTCCCTGTGCAGAGCCAGTCCACCAGCACTGGCCCCGTTTATCCTCAGCACGAGGTCTCCTAGCGAGGCCTTGTCCCTGGCCCGAGGCCATGTGACGGCCGCCTCTGCTGGCAGGTCCGGCGGGTGAGTGTGTGACAACGCTCGACGGCGGTGCCGCCTGCCCGGGGCTGCCCGGGGCCGGCACGTGTTCCGGGGGCTGTCAGGCCTCTGGGCTGCCCCCCTGTGCCTGGGCTGCCGGTGGTGGGTTGCTGCTGCCTCCTGGGTGCAGGGTGCAGCTTCGGGGCCAGAGCCCAGCTCCACCGCCCTCTCCGGCGGGGCCCTCTCCGGCGGGGCTCTCTCCGGCGGGGCCGCTCCCTAGCGCAGGAAGGACCTCCTCCCGGTGCGGAAGAAGGACTCGATCTGCTCCAGCGACCGGCCCTTGGTCTCGGGCACACAGCAGCCGGTGAAGGCCAGGTTCACCAGACACACGGCGGCGAAGAAGAAGAAGGGGGCCTGCAGGCCGAAGGCGTTCTAGGGGGAAGAGTGCACGGGTCACGGGGAGCCCAGCGCCAGCTTCTGGCCCGGCTCGTGCCAGCCAGCCAGGGGCGGGGGCAGAGGTCCATCGCATCACCCGGTCAGATACCCGGGGGCTCCCCACCATCGGCAGGATATCCAGTCACTTTAGCAGGGTGTTCGAGGGCCCCCAGGGCTGCAGGCAGCCCTCCTCTGGTGCTGGGCCCTGGGACTGACCACCTCCTCTGAGCTGGAGCCCACCCTGGCCCCAGACACCAGCCTCTTTCTCCCAGGTCCCAACGCCCACCTTAACTCGAAGCCTTCCCACGCGCCTGCATGCAGCAGGCTCACCACCACGCGTGGCCTGGGACAGGCTCCTGCTCTGCCAACAACACCCCCTCTCCACCATCGCTCTGCCTTCTCCTGGCACCAGCTGTAGGTGCCCCCGCCCTGCCCTGATGCACTGACTGCACCAGGACAGGCCCTGCCCAAGCTGTCCGCATCAGGTCCTCCCGCCCGGGGACTGGGGACTCTGGTTGGCTCCAAGGCCCGCTGGGAATCTGAGCCAAGAGTCAAGTTAGGATGGGGAAGCGCTCGGCTGAGAGACCCAAGTTGCCCACCGGAGGGAGGACCGTGCTCACTGCCTGGGAGGGTGCAGCAGGGCAGGCAGGCCTGGCTCTGTGGTTTCACCTCGGTCTGGGGGTCAGTTGCCTGACTCCCCCCAACAGTTCCCTGAGCCGAGTGTTTGCTGAACCGAAAGAGCCTTCGTCACGCTGTCACGTGGCAGTCCCTGGCCTGGTGTGAAGGGAGCATGTGCTGAGGCCGAGGGGACACACGGAGACGCCTTCTCATGGGCCCCCGGCACCGGCCGGAGGAGACGCCTTCTCATGGGCCCCCGGCACCGGCCGGAGGGGCCTGCGGGCCGAGCACTCACCGTCACCAGCGGGAAGGACTTGGTGAGGGCAAAGGCGGTGAGCCAGCTGACCAGCACGCAGAGCCCCGAGGCCACGCCACGCGCCCGCAGGGGCAGGATCTCTGACATGAGGAGCCAGGTGATGGGGCCCCAGCCCATGGCGTAGCCTGCCAGGGGTGAGGGGCAAAAGGGTGCGCTCAGACCCTGTCCAGGGGCCGGGGGAGGCCTCGGTGTCTCCCTGGAGCAGCTGGGAGACCCTCTCCAACCACCGAGACGGCAGCGCCCCAGCCCATCCGAACATGACGCTGGCCCGCCCCCCACCCTTCCACGGGCACCCCTACCCATGATGAAGAGCATGGTGGCCAGCAGGGGCACCAGGGTGAGGTAGCTGGTGGGCGTGGCCAGGGGCTGCTCTGTGCCCTCCAGGGCCGCGCGCTCCAGGCCCACGGTGCTGTTGGGGGCCAGAGACTTCGGACCAAAATGCACGTACAGCCCCAGGGTCAGGTTGGCAGCAAACATGCCGGCGGCTGTGGACAGACCAGCGGCCCTCGGGGGGCCGGGACCCCGTGAGCCCGAGCCCCTCGGCACCCTGCGCCCTGTGCCGCCCGCTCCCACCCCGCCAGCATCTGGGTTGCCACACCCAGTGTGCGAGTTCACTCCCGTGAGCCCCAGCCGGCCTTTCTGGACGTCCGGCCCTGCGCCAGGTGCCGGGCAGACCGAGCCCACCCGGCAGGGCAGCTGTGACCCAGGCCTGCGAGTGCAGCAGCTGAAGGAGCAAAGGGAGGACACGCAGGCGACCACCCGCACTCACCCGAGACGAAGAGCAGGACCTTGCGGCCGGCCAAGTCCATAGTGAGGGCGGCGATCAGCACGGACAGGAGCCTCACGGCACCCACGATGGCGGCGTCGTCCTTGGGGGGCTGCGAGGAGGGGGCCCTGAGGCCAAGCCACCCTAGCCTGTTGGGCCTCTCCCCAACCCCCGAGGCTCCGCAGGGTCAGGCCCCGGGCTCAGCGGCTTTCTGCCAGTCACCCAGCCCAGCCCGCGGGGCCGTGCTGGCAGGGGGCACAACCGTCATGCCCACCAATAAGCCCAGGGCTGGCACTGGATCCTGGCGCCACTGCCCCTAATCTTCACATCGCATCTCATCTCTGAGCCCAGGACAGGCGGGTGAAGGCCTGCTGGCTATTATCTCCAGTTGGCAGAGGAGGAAGCTGAGGTTTTGGCAGGGGGGCAGGGGGGACTGACTTCCTCAGCGAGTGACAGATGCCCGGAACCTGGGATCTGTGGCTCCCACGGGGTCAGTTCTTCTAGAAGTCTGGTCTCCCTTGTAATTCTGAGTATCTTGCTTACAACATGGAAGCCTTACAAACATTACTCAGGACAAGCGGGCGCACAGAAATAGTTACGAGATGTGGGTGCGCCCGAGGCCCCGGACAGGGCAGGTGCTCAGCGGGCACGGCCTCCTTGGGCCCGGGGGCAGAGGGGCGGGGGCACGCTCTCACCAGCAGGACGGCGGTGCTGTCAAAGATGGACTGCAGGTAGACAAGGATGGGCGTGATGCCCGTCAGCTGCTGCAGGAAGCGCATCAGCAAGGCGATGACGATGGGGCGGTACATGTGGGGGTCCCGGGCCTCGGCCCACGACAGGGGGCTGCTCTGCAGACACGAGGCTGCCGCTGCGGGGGGCTGTGCCGGGCCCTCCGGCTGGAGCCACCCTGGCCTGGGCTGCCTGGGGCTAGGTAGGAGGCTCCCTTCTTCCCTCTTCCAGGAAAGGTCCCTGTCACTGGGGTAGCCCTAGCTGTGGGGACCCCCAAGGGACCCAGGCTCCCGGGTCAGTGGGTGGGCTGAGGCAGACCCCCTGCTTGACAACATGGCCGGGTCCCCGGGCATCCATGGTGCGGCGCATACACACCCTGGGCCAGACCCCGAGAGGTCCTGCCCCCACCCCCTGCTCCTGGAGGTGGGAACTGCTCTCATCCCCACTTCCCAGGAAAAGCAACCGAGGCTCATGCCATCGGCGTGAAAGGCCCGTGTCCCACAGCGCTGCAGGACACCCACCCTGCACACACCTGTCTCTGGACGGTGTCCTGGATCTGCTCGAACTCCCAGCGGGTGTCGGCATCGGACCCTCGCAGCCAGGCCAGCGCCTGCAGCGCCTCTGTGTCCCTGCCCTTGGAGAGCAGGAAGCGAGGGGAGTTGGGCATACAGCTGAGCAGCAGGACCATGACGAGCACTGGCCCCTCCCCGGCCACGGCCAGCCAGCGCCAGGGCAGCAGCAGGCCTGCGGACAGGAGCTGTGAGGGGCTGGGGCGGGGCTGGACACAACCCCTCCCATCGGGGGGCCTCTGAGCAGCCTCACTTGGCTTCAAGGGTTAGTCCCAGGGCCGCCTCCTACAGGAAGCCTACCCTGGTTGCTCCAAGCCGGGCTGCACTCTGATCAAAGGGCCCAGGTCCTTGGAGGGCCCCAAGGGTCACAGCAGGGTGATGGAGGAGTAGCCTGAGCAGCAAGGCCCTGGGGGCCTCTACCAGCAAACACTGACCACCCCCCGCAAGCCGGCCGCACTCCGATCACTTTTCACCCATCCAAGTATAAACCAGGCCCGACCCTGCTTGGCTTCTGAAATCTGACAAGATCGGGCGCATTCTGGGTGTTATGGCCATAGACCTGATCACTTCAATCTATGGACTTCCCACCTAAGACTATTTGCCAGAAATCATTCTGCTATTAAGACAGTTTACAAGACTGCCAGGCTAAGGGAACCCTCAGGGCCCAGTTAGGGGTGGGGCCTCGTGACCAGAGGGGCAGGGAACTGCCTGGAGGCGTGCGGCACAATGGCAGCCACCACCCCTGGCTTCCCGGCAGCGGGTTCATTCGTGGGCAGGTTTGTCCCTTCCTCTCTTGGGTCGGGCTTCCCCGGGTGGCTCAGACAGTAAAAACGTCTACCTACAATGCAGGAGACCTGGGTTTGATCCCTGGGTCTGGAAGATTCCCTGGAGAAGGGAATAGCAACCCACCCCAATATTCTTGCCTGGAGAATCCCATGGACGGAGGAGCCAAGTGGACTCCAGTCCATGGGGCCCCAAAGAGTGGGACCCGGTTAAGTGACTCACGCTTTGGCTTGTGCCTTCCGGCCCCTGCTGCTCAGCGGCCCCGTCCCCCTACCCCCCAGCCTGCACGCAGGAGGTGTTTTGCGTGCCTCTGGATGATACTTGCCAAGGGCATAGAGGGACAGTGACCCGAACACCGCCATGAGCTGGGGCGTGGCACCCAGGGCCCCACGAACGCTGGGGGGAGCAATCTCAGACACGTACACCTGCAAGACACAGCCCACCCGGCCTCTGCTGAGCACATGTGCCGGGCCCGGCTAGGATGAACAGGGTGGCCCAGTGAGCCCCGGGAAGCAAGGGAGTGGGGGCTTCCATGGGTTCTCACCCTGGTCGTGATCTCAGCAGGACCTCAGCTGCCTGAACAGTCAAGTGGGCAGAACCACTCAGCCCTGACAGGCCCGAGGGCCCCCAGACTCTGGCCTCCGCTCCCCTGAGCTAGGGCTTCGTGCCCAGCTGGGCCTGCCCAGTCCCGATGTGGGATCGATGGGTAACATGCTGGGTCCCAGGAGGGGTGCAGGGCAGGGACTTCCTTTTCCTCCCTGACGTTGCTCAATGTGGATTTTCTCTGATTGAGCAACGAGTCTGCCAGGCCTCAAGACAGGAAGTTTGGGGAGTCCAGACTGGGGGCAACTTGGGGCATGGTGTCACATTTCCCCCATGTTAGCTGCCCTGGGGGTGCTGAGCTGAGGCTCCCTGGCAAACATATCCCCCTGGATTGTGGGGGGGAGCCTCCAAAGCCAGGAGCCCTCAGCTCATGGTGATCAGTGCAAATACTGAGGCAGTGAAGGGACCAGGCTGGGCAGTCCTGGCCTTACCGGGATGCAGGCAGCTGTGAGCCCCCCTGCGAAGCCCGTCAGCATCCTTCCCAGAAGCAGCATCCAGAGGCCGTGGGCGCCCGCCATCAGCGCATAGCCGGCTGCCGAGGGCACAGCTGAGAACATGATGCTGAGCTTCCGGCCCAGGAGGTCATTGAGGACCATGGCACTGAGTCCCCCGGCGGCCGCACCGAGGGTGAACACGGACTGCAGAGGAGGGTGCGGGGCAGGCATGTCTGGGCGCTCTGGGCACCCAGCACCTCCACCCCGACCCCATCAGAGCCTAGAGACAGCTGCTCTCCCAGGCTGTCCCGGGAGCCTGGGCTGCAGGACTGGGGCTCTGGATGGTAGTGAGCCTCCTGTCCCCAGAGGGGTACAAGCAGCACACAGACAGCTGTTTGTGAGGGAAGCCACAACAGGTGTCTGCCGTGGTTCTATCCAGCTGGATGTTTAAACGCCTAGTACTGTCATACAGCAGAGAGGAGGGTTCTGTGACTTGAAGCCCTTGGGATTCTAAGGTTTGGGGTTCTCGGACTCCCTGCTGAGCACACAGGGAGTTGGACCCAGTTAGCAACCTGGGCATCCTGCTGAGCCTGAGCCTCAGTTTCTGCAGCTACATCATGGGGAAAGCAGTGGCACCCACCTCACAGGGCTGGCCCCGGAGTGAACAAGCTCTCGTGGGAAGTGCCAAGCAGGGGCCCGGCACAGCCTAGGTGCAGAGCGCGTGTTGGGTGTTATTATCTTAGCTAATATGCTGAGGTTGCAAATCCAAGGCTACTAAGACAGCAGTTCTAGGCACTTGGGAGTCCGAGGACCCATGCTCTTCCTACCCACATGCCCATCATCTCTCCTGGCACCCCTGTGGCCCAGCAGTGCTCTTCCCGTCAGTACCAGAGTGTCCTGCCTCCCCTTGTCCAGGGAGGTGCCTGCTCTGTTGTGGGGGGCAGTCTGGGGAACCCTCAGCCCCGCTGGGTAGAGATCTTAAGGGACACCTCCCCACCTGCTCCTTCCCACGCCTTCTCCATCAGCTTTCACTTCCCGCTTTCATTTCGGAGCCACTGTCTGGCCTCACTACCCCCCACCCCTGCTGCCGACCTGGGGTGGATGGGGGAGGGGCAGACCAGGGCCCTGGAGGGGGTCCTGTGGCTTTGCTTGGGGAAGGGGGCTGGTTTCCTAGTTGGGGACAGAGTGCAGTGGGTCCCCGGTCCCTCTGCCCTGTCCCTTAGCTCAGAGCATGGCACTTACCCCGAACCAGGATGCCTGGGTTTTGGTCAGATTCAGGTTTGGATCCAAGGACTGCTCCAGGGCGGGGATGACGGGGGACGTGTAGACCAGGGCGTACCCGAAGCTGAAATTGCCCAGCACAGCAGCGAAGGTAGCCAGGAACACTCTCTTGTTCTGCAGGACCCTGGTGTGTGTGGGGGCGGTGCAGCGCTGTCAGGATCTTTGAGTACCCCCACTTCTAACTGCTGCCTGGCCTGAGCACAATGGATGCCTGCTCAGAGGGCAGTGCTGGGGACAGCTGGGTCAAGAGCTGGTCAGACTGGCACCTCCCGGGCCTGAGCACCAGCTTCCTGGGGAAGCCCCCGGGGCATGAGGACAGCTCATTGCTGGGGCTGGGACACGGGTGCAGGGCGCTGTTCCCAGAACAGGAGCCCTGGCGTCTGCCCCCAGCTTTGCCACGCAAGAAGGCTTGCTGCTTGACTTTAGGCAAACCCCTCACCTTCCCTGGGCATCCATGGTCCTGTCTCTGCCAGCTGGGGGCTGGCCTAGTACTCGGGGGGGACCCGGACTAGCGTGTCGGAACGAGGCGGTCCCTTGGGGGCCACTCCCAGACAGTCAGTGGAGGCCCAAGGTCGGGGAGCTAGGTGCCCACTGGAGGTTACCAGGCCATCCGCATCCTCCACCCGCAGACCCTACGCCAAACGACTCTCACCCGACCCGCGTCCTCTCCACTGGTGACGGGGGCGGCTTCTCGGGGAAGGTGTCATAGTCCCGGCCTTCGGCTCCCAGCAGCGGCTCCTGCATGACTGGCTCCTCCCGCCCGGGCGCGCCGCGAGTGGCCGGGGCGGCTCTGTCCAGAGGCGCGTCGGGCCGCAGCGGATGGAAGCATCCGGCGGAGCCCGGAGCTCCGCCCCCCGGCCGCGATTGGCTGCGGGGCGGCCCTGCCGAGCGGGCGTCGGCCAATGGGGCGGCCGCGAGTGGTGCAGATGCTGAGGATGCTGGCGCGGAGCTGGGTGGGGCGGCCGGGCTTTCCCCGGGAGCCGACTCGCGTCCCGGCCGGAGTAACCGGAACCGGGAGGCAGGGTTTTCCCTGGACGCCGCAGGCCCCTCGTGCGCCCTTGGAGGCAGCAGGGCTCGCTAGGCAGATAGGAGCCCTTCACGGGGGGAGACTCTTGGAAGTCGTGCGGGGCCTGGTGCAGGCTGGGTACCAGCCCTGGGGGCGTAGACCGCATCCCTGCATCCCACCCGGGGCCCAGTTGGTATAAGCTGGGGGAAGCTGAAACCCAGAGAGGGGCCGCAAGGCGTCAGGGTCACCCAGGGGATATTTGTGCCCCTTCGAAGGAAGGCCGTGGGCTCCGCCTTGCGCTCCACGCCCTCTCCCTGCCACAATGCGTCTGGAGTCACCGCAGTCCCCTAACGCGGTGAGACCTGGCAGGCTCGCCAGATCCAGGGGCCCCTCAGCCAGGGTGTGTGGCATGAAGGCAGGAGGGGGTGGCGGTTCCTGTGGGCGAGACTTGTATATTTTCCTATTTCTGACTGGGGGAGTAACCTGGGCTTGCAGCAAATCATCCAGGTAATAAGATACAATTCACAAATAGGAAAAGCGGAAACTGAAAATTCCCTGGAAGTCCAACCTAAAAAAACTCCCCAACCAACCAAATAAAAAACCCAACCCAGCCCACACACGAACGCACACACCACACAGCAATGACAAAAAATACTGAGTCACTAGTGTCAACTCTCCCTTTGGACTTTTTCAGAGAGGAGAGAGGAAGATGGATCAGACCCTATTGTACTGAATGGACGTCCACGTATATTTCAAAACCGATCCTTCGTTGTTGAGCATTTGGATTATTTCCAAATTGTATCTGTCAAAATAGCAAAGAGTTTTAAGAAGTTGTTACAATTCTCTTTTATACTCATCGAAGTAGATATAACCATATATATTAGAATAGACAAAGCAGAGACGTGGGAAAACCACGCGCTCTGCCAACAGCCTCAGCTTCCCCTCTTTTCTCCACGTACCTGTTTGCATATTTGCACACTGGATGTGCATCGGATCGTGTGACACTTCACGATTTTAAGCACTTTCTTCTTGCTATCAGGGACATAGTCTTTGGACTCAGCACATCCAATAAGTGGTGACTCCAGCTACAATGCTGCGTGGTCCTCATGACCGTAGTTTGAAAATTGAGATAGAAGACATTGACTCTGAGCAGGACCCGATGGGGCTTTCCCAGGACAGAACATCACCTGCCTTTTGTCTATAGAAAAACGTTAGCCATAGAATGAATTCATTCAGAGAAAGGGGAAAAAATGCAGAAGCAAAGAAAAGCAAACAGGAAAAATAATAAAGTTTAGTCATTAAACAAAGTCAAGGACCTCTTAGTTCCTCCTCAAAGGCTATAGATAATACTCTGAGTCATCTCCTGTGAGCTGTTGGCTGATTCTGAAACCCCCATCAGGTGGAAGGAGTTAACTCCTTGATGACCAGACCGTAGCCACGACAGGAGGTGCTGCAGGCCTCAAAGAAATGGACCCAAGCCAATCACGGAACTGAAAATTAACTGTACTTAAGATGACGCCGATGAGACCACTGTGTGACCAATTTCAAGATGATTGTTGGACCTGACTGTGCTGTTTCGGTATGTGGCCCCCTCCCTCCACCTAAGTCACTTCAGTTGTGTCCGAACCTTTGTGACCTTATGGGCTATAACCTGCCAGGCTTCTCTGTCCATTGGATTCTCCAGGCAAGAATGCTGGAGTGGCGACGTGTGTCTGGTATGCCTCCTCCACTGGCAGGCCAGTTCTCTACCACCTGGGCTTCCCTCATAGCTCAGAGGGTACAGAATCCACTTGCAATTCAGGAGACCTGAGTTTGATCCCTGGGTTGGGAAGATCCCCTGGAGGAGGGCATGGCAACCCACTCCAGTATTCTTGCCTGGAGGACCCCCATGGACAGAGGAGCCTGGTGGGCTGAGTCCATTGGACCGCAAAGAGTCAGACAGGACTGAGTGACTAACCACAACGCGGCCCAGCCCTTGGGAAGCCCTCTGTCACCTGTGAAAATCCCGAAATCCCCCGAGCAGCGAGCGGAGCTGGCTTTTGGACCCGAGTCGGCCTTCTCCCCCAGGTTGCTGGCCTCCTATACAAAGCAAGCTTTCCTTTCCTACCAACACTTGTTCCTTAAGTATTGGATTGCAAGCTTCAAGCAGCCAAATCTAAGCCCAGTAGCAACATGTCAGACGTATGGCACAATGAGTAAACTTCTGTGTGCCCCCCAGGAATTGCAGCTCAGATCACGAAAGAGGCTTCTGGGACCTCCTTGGTGGTCCAGTGGCTGAGACTCTGAGCTCCTAATGCAGGAGGCCCAGGTTCGATCCCTGGTTGGGGGACTAGATCCCATATGCTTCAATGAAGATTGAAGATCCTGCATGCGGCAACTAAGACCCGGCACAGCCAAATAAATACATATTAAAAAAGAAGATTCTGATCACCCCCAGAGAGCGCCAGGCACCTCTTTCCAGTCACGTGGGCCCTCCTGAGGTCCCGTCACTGACTTCTGTCCTTGTGGATTGGATTGCCCTACTCTTGAAACTCTTGAATGGACTCCTGCTCTTGTTTTTGGCTCTTCCCCATCCCCCCAGTTTTTTCCCATTAAAAAAATTTTTTTTTCTATGTGGGATTTTCCCGGATCAGGGATTGAACCCACGTTTCCTGCACTGGCGGGTGGGTTCTTAACCAGTGGACCACCAGGGAAGTCCCCAGGTGGTTGTTGTTGTTTTTCTTTTAAAGTCAGCTTTATTGAGGGACAATCTACACACACAGGAAAATGAACTCACTTTAAGTGTGCAGGTCGATGAGTGTTGACAACTGTATCACCCCCTGGCCCCCAGTTGAGACAGAGAACCACCCTCCAGAATCCCTCTTCCCAGTCAGTATGCCTCCCCCACCCCTAAGCAGCTGCTGGTCGTCCGTCTCCGACTGTCGACTGCATTCACCTTTCCTAGAGCTTCACAGAAAGAGACCTGGAGGGCGCGTGCTTCCTTTCTGGCTTCCTTTAAGCGGTGCGTCTGCGAGACTCATCTGTGCTGTGTTCTCTAGTGGCTTACTCTGCTTGTTGCTGTGTGTGTGAGCACCACTCTTTTACGGGTGGTTGGGTTTCACGGGGCTCAGGGCAAGTCACCCTAAAATATGCAAAGTGGCCGGCTGATTACTCTGAATTTAGGCTACTTGAGGAAAGCAGTGGATGCCGAAGGAGGCCCTGCCCCTACTCTCTGTCCCTGTGAAAGAAGGGAATGAATTTCCCGTGGGGAAGCTAGCCTTCTTGCACCAGGAGGCAGAGAGTCAGGCTCATCCCCAGAGATGGGGAAATCAGGGCACCAAGACTGGTAACAAACCCGCCCAGTTTCTTCACTAACTGGTACCCAAGCCTAAGTGTCTTTGTCTTGTCAGTTCTTGACAGATTTGTTGTTTCTTTGTCTAAAAAACATAAAGGCTTCTTGCCTTCGGTCATTTCTTTGGGTTCTATGTCTACGAGAGCACTGTATGTGTGAAATTCAATTCGTTTAGTTTTCCTCCTGATCTGTCTTGTGTCCATTCAATTATCAGACCAGCTGAAATAATGAAGAAGGGCAGGAGGAGGGGTTCCCCTCCTGGACAGGCCATTTTCAGTTTGGGGCTAAAGGATAAATCTTGTATGACTCTCCTTGTTCACAGCCCCTTCTTATGGGGTTTCTAAGGTTATCAAGTGGATGAAGCTGGAATTGCTCATGAATCTTTTTTTCGTGGGCATTGAGAAATCTGTATGCAGGTCAGGAAGCAGCAGTTAGAACTGGACATGGAACAACAGACTGGTTCCAAATAGGAAAAGGAGTACATCAAGGCTGTATACTGTCACCCTGCTTATTTAACTTATATGTAGAGTACATCATGAGAAACGCTGGGCTGGAAGAAACACAAGCTGGAATCAAGATTGCCGGGAAAATATCAATAACCTCAGATATGCAGATAACACCACCCTTATGGCAGAAAGTGAAGAGGAACTAAAAAGCCTCTTGAAAGTGAAAGTGGAGAGTGAAAAAGTTGGCCTAAAGCTCAACATTCAGAAAACTAAGATCATGGCATCTGGTCCCATCTACTTCATGGGAAATAGATGGGGAAACAGTGGAAACAGTGTCAGACTTTATTTTTTGGGGCTCCAGAATAACTGCAGATGGTGACTGCAGCCATGAAATTAAAAGACGCTTACTCCTTGGAAGAAAAATTATGACCAACCTAGATAGTATATTCAAAAGCAGAGATATTACTTTGCCGACTAAGATCCCTCTAGTCAAGGCTATGGTTTTTCCTGTGGTCATGTATGGATGTGAGAGTTGGACTGTGAAGAAGGCTGAGCGCCAAAGAATTGATGCTTTTGAACTGTGGTGTTGGAGAAGACTCTTGAGAGTCCCTTGGACTGCAAGGAGATCCAACCAGTCCATTCTGAAGGAGATCAGCCCTGGGATTTCTTTGGAAGGAATGATGCTAAAGCTGAAACTCCAGTACTTTGGCCACCTCATGCGAAGAGTTGACTCATTGGAAAAGACTCTGATGCTGGGAGGGATTGGGGGCAGGATGAGATGGCTGGATGGCATCACGGACTCGATGGACGTGAGTCTGAGTGAACTCCGGGAGATGGTGATGGACAGGGAGGCCTCGCATGCTGCGATTCATGGGGTCGCAAAGAGTCGGACACGACTGAGTGACTGAACTGAACTGAACTGAAGGTTATTTCACACCTTTTTGCTTTTTTTCCCCCCAAACTAATATGCTTATAAAAATATTTATTTATTTGAATGCACTGGATCTTAGTTCTGGCAGGTGGGAGCTATCTCCCTGGCCCGGGTTCCAGCCCAGGCCCCCTGCCCTGGGAAAATGGAGTCTTAGCTACTGGACCAACAGGGAAGCCCTTACCTTTTCTGCTTTTAAAATTAGCGACGGGATGAGCGCCTCTGCCGGTAAGGGGTAACTTCCTTCAGCAAAGATCACTTCTCTGGTCCTCCGGCCTCTGAACCCTCCCACTTGGGTCTGCCCCAGATGGGCTGCTCCAGAACCTGGCCCTGGCGCTGGGGTGGGCCTATACCCCTCTTCCACCGCTCCCACCCACCACCCCCCCCCCCGCCCACATGGCACAGCATGGGCACACAGCCAGTGCCTAGAAGCCCCTTGCCGACTGGAATTGAGTCTGCCCTTTGTCCTTGGAGGAGGAAGTGGTTACCCACTCCAGTATTCCTGCCTGGAGAATCCCATGGATGGAGGAGCCTGGCGGGGAGTCCACGGGGTCGCAGAGTCGGAAGGACCTCCTCTTCCCTCAGCCCCCACGAGGAAGCCTCAGCTGAGAGGAAGCAGAAAGTGCTGTCTGGGGAAAGAGGCACCTGGCTCCGCAGGGCCTGGGAGGGCCCTGGACACACCTACCTGGCGGTGGGGGGGCTCACACCCGCCTCCAGCTATAGCCACGCCCTGGGGGAAGCCCCAGAGGGGTTGGTTTCCTTAGAGGAGAGGCGGCCGCTGAGGTGACCATTCAGGCCACCACCCACTGGCCCTTGTCCCTGGGGAACATGGCAGCTCTGGGGCAGGCTTCTCCCAGGACGTGGGAGCCCCGATGGCTGGAAGGTAACTGTCCTGCAGAACAGTGGGGCTGGGGGTTTGGGAGGGGCTGGGCAGAGACGCTGGGCAGAGACACCCCGTGTCTCCTGGACCTTGCTGGCTGATCGAGGGCCTGGGGCTTAACAAGCGACCAGCCCAGTCCAAACCTGGTCCTCCCCATGCGGGAGGCTGAGGGTGGCGTCTCAGGCCACCACGACCCCCTCTGCCAGGCTCGGGCTTCTTGGGAATCCTGCTCCGGGGGCGCTTCCGGGAGCGAGCCTCGCTTTTCTCATCTGTCAGGTGGACAGCCGGTGCTCCCGGCCTCGCTGCCGTGCGGGCGGAGAGCAGCTGGCAGTCTTGCTGCGAACCCTATTGCAGTGTGAGGAGGGCCTTCCAGACGCGTCCGCTGGCTTCCAATTGCCCAGGAAACTAACCGAGCTGCATTCCAGACTCCCTGGCACAGGGGGAAAGGTCTTCGGGGAAGGGAGCAGTGGGGCTGAACCTGACCTCTGGCCCCGTCATTGAGAGGGGGAAGGTGGGAAGCTTGGCGGGGCCAACGGTGGCCCCCGGGGCTGTCGCGTCTGGTCCTTGCCCTCCCTCTGTGGTCCTCCGCGTCCCCATTTCACAGAGGAAAACAGTGAGGCTCAGGGAGTCACTGCCCGGTGGCACCTCTCGGCCCCTGGCTCCTGCCGTGATGGGGGGACGGATGGGAGGGGCGGGGGGTGTGAGGTGGGCCCCTCCCAGAGGAAGTCCTGTCTCTCATCTCCTCCTCACAGATGGGCCAGCCCGGGCCTCCCGGGGAGAAGGTCTCGAACACCCAGCTGTCTGGTGCCCGGGCCGCCCTGCACCGTGCCCCGGCTGACGTCATTCCCGGCCCTGAGGACTCGGACCTGGTGCCCTCTCTGACCCTGGCTGCAGCCCTGGTCCTCTTGTTCCTCCTGCTCTCCGTCTGGCTGGTATGGGACAGCGCCCCCCGAGACTCCCGCTGACGTGGGTTCCCGAGCCAGGGTCAGGGTGTCCCTGGGCCGGGCATGGCACAGCCTCCCAGCTGTGCCCTAGGCCAAACCCTGCACCCAGCGCTCCGCCCTTGCCTGTGGCAACCCCAGTGGGACCCCAGGAGGCCCCCAAGGGCCCCCAGCTACTGGATCCCTGGAGTGCAGGAACCCCGATGAGTCCTGGACTCGGCTGCAGAAGGCCGCTGCTGCAGCCTCACCCCTGGGGGTGACTGCGGAAGATGGACTACGAGGTCCGGGGCGGCTGCGAGTGCTCAGGCCAACCGGGCTCAAAACCGGCTCATCCTGGCTTGCTGCAGGCCATGGCTGGCTGCGCCTCCCCCCACTCCCGCCCCCGGCCCTGCATCCTGAGTGCAGCCAGTGAAGCCAGGCGACCCCTGGGTGTCTGTGGAGTGGGTTAGGTCGAGCTGGGAGACGAGAGTTGCAGCTCAGGCTCTGTCCACGCTGGCCCGTTCCAGGGTGGAAAAGGCGCTGCCCCAGCCCAAACCTCAGCTCCCCAGTCATCCAGTGAGGGTGGCATTCCCTGCCCCTGGGCACTGTCGGGAGGGCCCACCGGGAGGGAGGAATTCTGTGGCCCTCCGCAGCTGACAGTCTCCCTCCGGGTGTCGCCCTCTCCTACCTCCTGGGACCCAGAGGACCCCGGGAGGAAGCCCCACGCCCTCCCCGGCGCTGAGGCGGGTCCAAGGCGGGATGCGCTGGTCTTGGCCGCCACCTGGTGGCTGAAGTTGAGAATCACGCCATTTGCTTTGAGAGCCCTCTGGGGTTTCCATCAGGGCCCGGGAACTGAAGGTGTTTTATTTTTAAAAATTTGAGACTGTGGACAAGCATACATACCTCTCGTTACCCAGAGGGAACCTCTTTTGCCATTTTCTATTTGCGTTCTTTTCCTGTTTCCGAATCTATGATCTGAAACAGCATCGGGAAGGAGGCAGAGGGCGTGGGGAAGAATCGTGCCTAAGGTCGGGGCGGGGGGGCGGGGAGGGGGTGGCAGGGGCGGGGAGGGGGCGTCTGCCCAGGGTCACGGGGCCTTTCTGCCCCACAGCGGTCCTCCCTGGGCCTTGGTGGGGAAGATGTGCATTTCTGGGGATGGGTGGGCCGTGGAGACCTTCAGGTCGGGGCTGGAGGCCCTGGGACCGTCCCGACTCTCACTGAGCAAGCACTTGTCAGGACCCCTCCTGAGGCAGAATCCTCCATTCTCCAGGGAGAAGCGGCCTCTCCGGACCTTGCCCGAGGCCTCAGCCTTGCCCGCTGCCCCACGCAGGGTGAGGGCAGATTGTGAGCAGCCTCCTGTTTGCATTTCTGTCCAGCGCCCCAGAAAAGGCCCCAGAAAATGCCGCGTGGCTTCATTGGGGTGTCAGTGGCCGCAGCATGGCCTCCGGCCCACCCCTGTGGTTCTTCCAGGCCACGGAACCCCCTCTGCACTCCCAGCCCCCAACCCGAGGCTGGCACGGGGTCTGTCCGAAGCTGGTCCAGAAAGGAACTGTGCCTGTGAGGGAAGCGTTGCTCTGTGCGATTCAGTGACCCATTTCAGAAACACTGTGGTTCCCTTTGGGGTTTTTGCTGCTCCGTCTCCCTCTCTCCAATGGTGCTGGTGCAGCCAGATGCCTGAAATTGGGGAAGTCTGGGCTTTTGGCGGGCTGGACGTTGCCAAGGGTGAGAGGAAGGGCCGGGCTGGGGCTGGAGGCCTGCTCCTGGAACAGACCCTTTGGCAGAGAAGGATCTGGGAGCTGGCAGCTTGTGTGTGACTATGTATGTGTACATGTGTGTCTGCATATACACATCTGTGCCCACGGGCTGCAAACGTGTGCGCCGCCCATGTACACGCACATCACACACGTGAACCTATGGACTCCCGTCTCCGCACACATGCTCGTGTGTGCGTGCGTGCGTGCGTGCGTGAATGTACGTATGCACGCCCATGTACGTACGTGAATATATGTGTACCACGAACGTGTGTGTCTGCATGCATGCATGTACTTCTGTGGGCTTTCCTGGTGGCTCAGCGGTAAAAACAAACAAACAAACAAACAACAAAAAAAAACCCAAAAAAAAACCTGCCTGCAGTGCGGGAGATCCAGGTTTGATCCCCGGGTCGGGAAGATCCCCTGGAGGAGGGCCTGGCAACCCACTCTAGTATTCTTGCCTGGAGAATCCCCATGGATGGAGGAGCCTGGCGGGCTGCAGGCCCTAGGGTTGCAGAGAATGAGACACGGCTGAAGCGACTTAGCACGCATGCCCGCATGTACTTGTGTGACACAAGCAGGCGTGTGTGCACGTACACGTGTGCGTTTGCTCTGTCTGGCGCTGCTACGGGAGCCTGGGGATGGCATGGAGCTGGCCTCTTTCCTCGTAGCCTGGGTGTGAGCTTGTGCGTGTTTGCCAGGCAGGGTTCAAACGGCCCCTAGGGCCTGGAGGCCCTACCCTGGGGGAGAGACTTTTCCATGGCTTCCTCTCCGCCAAGCTCTCTCCAGCTCTGTGGCCGTGGGCGAACCCCAGACCGAGTCTCCTTTCCTCATCAGTCCGCGGGTCAGTGGGACCACACTGCTCCTCTACTCCATTCTGCCTCCTTCCCAAGAGGGCCCTGATGGTGTCTGGGGTGGCAGCGTGCCTACTCAACTCACAGGCCCTCCAGCCGCCCTGCAGCTGGGTGGCCACGTGAGTCCCTTCTGGCCAGGGGTGTGGTTAGTCCCGAGTGTCCAGAGAGGGCCGCCTTCCTGATTAGCAAGGCTTCGGGTCCTATCCCCTTCTTCCTGCCTGGAATTCAGTCGTGTTGCCTGGCGGTGCAGCAGCCCTCTTGCAAGCAGGAGGTGGGAGCCCAGGCGAGGATGATGAGCAGGGATGAAGCAGGAGCTGGTTCTTTGGGGGTGTGGAGGCTGGGCACCTTGTTGTGTGGGCTGGCTTTCTGGGTGTCGCAGCCTCAAGCACTGCTAACTGCTATGGACCATCGACTCCTCCTTCCCTGTGGAAGTGGCCTGGAGACTGAAGGGGCAGGCTTGTGGGTGTGCTCCAGACCTGGGCCCCCTCTTCTGTGCTGGGCCCCAGGGCACCGGGGCACTGGGGAATGGTCCTCAGAGGCCTTCAGGCATCTCTTGAGGGGAGAAGGACAAGGGGACCCAGACAGCTGGCCTGGTCTCCCACAGGGAGCGGGGGCCTCTAGGGCCCGTGTCTGAGACCTGCTCCTGCCCTGCGTCCTTGGCAAGGTGAGAGTTAAAGAGGCAGGAGGGAGGTGATGCTGGAAACCCCCTCCCCTCAAGGGGTGGGGGCTGAGGGGCTGGCACCAGAGGCAGGCAGGCGGGCGGGCAGAGGGGACAATCAGCTTTCTCCATGGTGCGGGGTGGCCAGTCCCCAGAGCCCGACCATGGCTGGACTCCTCTGGTCTCCTCACCACAGAGCCGGCCAGACAGCCCCCAGCAGATGCTTCCGGGGACGTTCTCGGGGTTCTGGCCGGGCACGCCTCATGGGCAGGTGTGTCTTGCTTGGGGCAAGAAGGGGCAACAGCAAAGGCTGGGGCAAGGCTGGCCGGTCTCCGTGCTGGCTGCCTGCCCCTGCCTGGTCCTGTGACGTGGACTTGGGTCAGGCCTGACCGGTGAAGCGCGTTCCTTCCTGCTCTGGCCTTTGCACTGGGAAGGGTCAGACCCAGGGTCCCCCCGCCCCGCCCTCCGCCCTGGCCAGGTGCACCATGACCCCGGTTCCCACCACCCTGGGGTTCACGCCCCTCCCCTGCGGCCAGCACTGGCCGGGCCTGGGGAGGGCGGGGCTGGGGCCGAGCGTGGCCGGCCAGCCTGGCGTTTTTTTCCGCCTTTTCATGGCCTCAGCCAACACCCTCTCCCGGGATGCAGCCAACTATGTGTGGGCCGCAGAGTCGCCCAGCAGCTGCTCCTCCTGCTAGAGAGTGACGTCACGTATTTTTGGACGGCCAGTCGCTCCCTGCTTTGCGATGTTGGAAGCGACAGCCTCGCTCCGTCCCCGCTGCTCCCGTGTCCCTCCAGCCCACCCTGCGCCCACCTTGCCCTGCGACGGGGCCCCTCTCCAGCGCTCAGACAGAGCCCGCACTGAGGCCGCAGGTGGCCCGGGAACCCTCTCCTCGGTTATTTTTGGCCCCTGTGCTGGCCCAGGGACTCCCTGCCAAAAGCAATTACTGAATTCTCATCTTCTTTTGCTGACGGCTTAGAGTATGTCAACAATGTTCCACCGGGGAGACCCGAGGGCAGCTCGAGATTGGGGGAGGGGAGGGGGCTTGGGCGCCCCGTGGGGGTCCCCCAGGACTGGACCACTGGGGTCCCTGGAGAGGCAGAGGAGGAGGAGGGGTCAGCGAGGGCCGTCCCTCGCAGCTGCTGTCCGTCGGCGCCCTGGAGCGCTAGTCTGTGTGCAGACACTGAGAACCCGGTGGAGGGGTGGAGTCTGTCTTCCAAGGCTCAGAGCTGCCCTGCGACCAGCTGACGTCCCGGTGCTGGGAGGTGGCTGCAGGGCTTTGTGCCTGGGCTCTGGCCCTCGTCTGTGGGGGGTGGGCTCACCCTGATCTGCAGTAGCAGGGCTTGGGGGCTCCAAATAACAGGCGGGATCTGCCCCCAGGGGTCTCCCCCTTCCCCCAGGCTTCGCTCAGTGCCACGGACCAGAGGCCACAGCAGCAGGCCAGGCCGGGCCCTCGTCTCTGAGGGGCTCCATTGTGTGGCCGTGGGTCTGCAGCCCAGCCCCGTGACTCCAGTGTCTCCACCAGGACCACCACGCTGTCCCAGGGAGGACCTCGGGGTCGTGGGAGGCTGGATTCCACCTGGTGGGCTTCATCCCGGGCCCAGGCCGCCCTCTGCCCCCTGACCAGCCCTCAGGGACACCCACTGGCCATAGGCAAAGAGACGGAGGAAGGCTGCAGCCCTGGGGCTGGGAGCCCGGCGGCCCTGACCTGCTGGGCAGGCGCCCTGACCTGCTGGGCAGGCGCCCCGCCTGGGCTCAGGCGAGCTTCTGACCCCGACCTCTCTACCAGCCTCAGCACCACCCCCAGCGAGTTTCCAGGAGGGCCAGGAGTCTCCGGGGGGAGGAGACGGGGTGGGAGCTGAGTGGGCTCTGGAGGCTGAGCACCCCAATGTCCGGGGACCGGGGGCCACGTGCCCACCATGGGCGGCACCCCTGGGGCAGGGGTCCTCCCTGCTTGAGCTGGTGGCTGACCCTGTTTTCCCACCGGCTCTTCTTCTCAGGGGGCCCAGAATGCTCATTGCCCCCCGGGGGAGGGAGGCTAGGAGGCCAAGCCCACTGTACCCACAAGGGTGGCTGGACACGCGTGCGCTCCCGCCTCCTGTGGGACAGGCTGGCTGGGGGCCCTGGGCTTTGAACACTGGCCACAGCCTCCTCTGGGACTGCTCGTGCCCGGCTCCCGGCCGAGCGGTGGGTTGGACCGGCCCTGCCCTGGGGGGGCTCGGGCTCTGCTGGGGGAGACAGAAGCTCAGCAAGAGGGCACGTGGGAGGGGGCCCGGGAGCCGGCCTGGATGGGGGCCACCCACACCTGGCACCAATCGAGGGCGCCTGAGCTCTGTAAATGCCCGAGTAGGGGGCTGGGTGCTGGCTTGCAGGGACAGGCCGGGTGCTCGTGAGGCCCCAGGGCGGGATCCGGGGCGTCTGGAGCCTGAGGCCGAGTGGGCTGTCGAGCGGCAGCCTTGGACACTGGGGCTGAGCCAGGAGTGGGGTGGCCTCGTGGGGCCGCATGTGTATTTTATGTCCGCTGTCTCCCCAGCTGAGGCCTGGCTCCCAGCTGCTCTGTCGGCCTGGACGGCCTCGTGTGTTTGGAATTGTGGCTGCGATCTCAGGGAAAGAAGCAGCCGGGGGGCCTGCCCTCCGCCGCCCCCGGCCTTTGGAGGCTCCGTCTGGGGAGATGCAACCCCTGGCGGGTCTGTGAGCCGGGAGCCCCGCGGAGGCCAGGGCCTCAGGGGCTGTCCAGCGTGGCAAGACTGAGGTCTCGGGGCTGACAGAGTAGCCGCCCCAGGAGAGGGGTCTTGGAGGAGCCCGGCTCTGGCTCACAGGTGAGGAGCTGGGTTTGCTTTCTTAGGCCTGAAGGATGGAGCCTGGGTCCCTGTGGTCCTTAAAGGGACGGCGCAATGGGCTTGCTTGCAGTGGAAGGTCTGGAGTCGGGTGGTGGCAGAAGGGGAGGGGGCTGCTGGTTGTTGGGGTTGGATTCCCACTCTCTCTGGAACATTCCCCAGGAGCAGGCCTGGCTGTGGGAGGGGCTGAGAGTGGGCTGGACGGCCCGGGATCCTGGCCAGGCCTGGGCCTCCCCAGCATCCACCAGGTGGGCAGCCTACGTGCATGGCTCACTGGCCTTCCTCCAGTTCAGCTCGCCAGGGGCCCTGGTGACCATCTCCTGGGAATGAGGTCTGTATGAGCACGCCATCGGCAGAAGCGATGTGCTCCCCGCATGAGAGTATTAACAGCAGGATGGCCCCCGGAGCAGCTCGCCCACTGAGGCTGGAGACTGACGTGGTCCAGGCGCGTCCTCTGACTGTCGCCCCGTGGCCCCCTCTCTGCCTGCGAGACGTGGTGCTCTTCAGGGTCCAGACGTGGCTTGGCTGCAGGACCCGGCCCTGGCTTTCTCTGTGTGTGCTGAGCGCACCGGTCCCCTGGACTCTGCTGGGGCAACAGTCTCGTGATGCTGTCCATTGGACGGGACTTGCCAAGTGGGAAGCCCAGCTCACCTACGCCCTACGTCTCAGCCTGAGGTCCAGGCAGCGTCCTTGCCGGGCAGACCCCTCCGTTGCTCCCCCGACGCTGGCGGACCTGGACTGCAGCCTCAGAGACCTGGAACCAGCCCCTCGCCTCTGGGAGACTGCGCTGAGTGGACTTGGCCTCTCCTCTGTCAGGAGCTGGACTTCTTGCCTCAGCCAGGGGTGGGGGCAGCCGGCCTGGCCTCGGGGAAGGGGTCCCAGGGCCGGGCTGTCCCCACAGGGCCCCCCTCTCAGAGCGTCTGTCCACCCTGTGAGGTAACAGACTTGAGAAAGGGCTCAGCAGCCGACCTAGAAGGATGGGGACGCGGTCAGAGGGACCCGGTGCCGTGAGAGGGACGAGGCGTGGTCAGAGAGATGGGGGCGTGGTCAGAGGGATGGGGCGTGGTCAGAGAGATGGGGCGTGGTCAGTGGGACGGGGTGTGGTCACAGGAGAGACAGCCTGTGGTGTTCCCACGGGTTCCCAGCCATCGGCGCCCTTGACCGTTGACCTCGCACTTCTGTCCCCTCACTGTAAGTGGTGAGGAGAGCGGCCCCCCTCTCAGGGTCGTCTGGGGATGGAGTGAGCTCTCCGGCTGGCGCCTCGGCACCTCGCCAGCCGCCCATTTGCAGAGAAACGTGCCAGCGACCTCAGGTGCTTTGGACGGTCTTTTTGTTCACCACGTTTGAATTTTTCTACAATGACTGGAGTTATTCTTTATTTATACGTTTTTGGCCTCACGTCTTGCGAAATCTTAGCTCTCTGACCAGGAAGTAACCCTGGGCCTGGGGGAAAGTGCAGAGTCCTAACCACTGGACCGCCAGGGAATTCCCACTTTGTAAGAGAGTTAAATGGCTGCTTTGACCAAAGCTGCGCCTACCTATGTATTGCTTATGTGGTAAAAAAAAAAAAAAAAGTGAAGTGAAAATGAATGAAACACCAGGAAGCTCTCCTCTGTCGGAGGCTGATGGGCGGCAGCTGCCGGCAGGGCTGGGAGCTGCAGGCAGGCCAGGTCAGCGGCGGGGGGTAGGGGTCTCAGGGGGTGATGCTCATCTGGATGCAAGAGCTGCCTTAGCAACCAAGAGGGGCGAGAGGCGGGGCAGGGGCGGGAGAGGGAGCAGGGGCGGGAGAGGGAGCAGGCGCGCTTTGGGAGGCCTTCAGGGGAGAGGCAGGCAGGCAGGATGAGAGCAGGTTGGGGGGGCGCGCAGAGGGGCGCATAGGGCGGCCGGGTGCTGGGAAGATGACGTCCAACCCCCTCACTCCCCCACTCACCCCACTCCCTACTCACCCCACTCACCCCCCATCTACTCACCCTCTCACCCCCCACTCACCCCACCCCCACTCACCCCACTCACCCCCACCTACTCACCCTCTCACCCCCACTCACCCCATCCCCTACTCACCCCCCACCTACTCATCCTTTCACCTCACCCCCTACTCACCCCACTCACCCCTACTCACCCCTACCCACTCACCCTCTCACCCCACCCCTCACTCACCCCACTCACCCCCACTCACCCCCACCCCCCATTCACCCCCCACCCACTTACCTTGCTGCCCATCCCTCACCCCTTCCCCCAACACACGTCACAACTACACACGAACATCCACTCACCTCCGCCCACTTCCCGATGGAAGCATAAAGTGCTCTGGGAGTGAGGGTGGGCATGTGGCAAGACGGAGCCAGGGAGCCACTGAAGCCAGACCCCCCTGCTGTCACTCCCACCCGAGGCTGCAGGTCTGATGGGCAAGGGGGGTTTAATGTGGGGATTCTAGCTGGAGACGGACGGTGACCTGGTCCCAGCACCTGACTGGCTGGGCGGGGGCTGGGAGGGCAGTGCCCCATGGCCTGCGGTGGCCTGTGTGCAGGGTTCCGGGACAAGCTGCACCAGGTCCCCGGATCCCAGTGCTGGCTCCGGAGCAGGCGGGGGTGGGAGCCACAGCCCTGGGCTCCAGAAGCTCGGGTCACCTCCCCGTCCCCACCCCCACCACTCCAGGGCCAGCACGCCACCCTGCCCCACAGACAGCGCCCAGCTCGGGGTGGCAGCTGCAGAGAGGAGGCCCGTGTTCCTCGGGTTTGGAGTTCTGTTCCCCCGCCACTGCTTTGTCAGGCTGGGCCGGGGGCCAGCCCACCCCCAGGACACGCCGTCCCTTGGCCTGGCCTGCTGGAGTGGGGCCCGTGCGGGGAATGAATGGCGTCTGACCCTGTGTTCCAGGCGCGCCGGGGGCAGTATCCTTGGGAGGCAGCTGTGCCCAGCTGTTCCCGGAGCACCACCGTCCGCCCCCGCTGCTCGGCTGACCAAGGGACACGGGTGTGGGGTCCCTTTCGGGGATCCAGGACTCTAGTGGGTAATGGTGGAGGCTGAGGCTGCTTGGCTGGCTGAACTGTGGGCAAGTGCCGAGTCCTCTGGGGAGCATCAGAGCTGAGGTTTGTCTACAGCCCAGTCCCTGGGGTGCCCTTCGCCTGCAGGCAAAGGTGTCACGCTAGTGAATTTAGGAGTGACGCCAGCTTCTGATGGAATGACTGGTAACTCCTGCATCGTGACCACCAGGGTCACCAGTGGAGGGAGGCCAGTTGACCGCTGTGGCTGCTGCCCTTCCTGGGCCCAGAGATGTCAGCCTGGAATCGCTCACCTGAATCCTGTTGGAGCTCTCACCTTGATGGAGACAGGGTGGAAAATCATGGGCTTGGGTTCAAGGCCAGCTCGGCCACGAACCTTGGGAAATCACAGAGCTGGCCTGGCCCCGGGGTTCCCACGGTCAGCAGGGTCACTTCTGTGGCCTCCCAGAGGCATGAGCACTTAGAGGAGGGGTCCCCCCACTCCTCTTAGTGGGTTCCCGCGTAGAGGAGGGGTCCCAGACTTGAGGCCCTGCTGGAGTGGCCAGCGCGGGCCGAGGTCTCTGCAGAGATGCAGAGCCTCTGACCATCCCTGACGGCCTCTGGAATGTGAACTCTCTGGGGGCAGTGATGTCACCCTGGGCCCTTGCAGTATCTTCAGGCCCTCAGACCGTGTAGCAAATTGAAGAAGCTCAATGAATATTTGATGTGTGAATGAATGAACTCACCAATTACTGACTCATTCGTTGAGCACTTGCCCGCGCCTCTGCAAGCCAACGGCAGCGGTTAAGTGCATAGACCCGGGAGGCAGTTTGTCTGGGTTCCGAGGTTAGAGTCTGTGAATTATGAGTGTCCCCAAGTCTCAGCTGGGCTTCCCAGATGGCTCAGTGATAAAGGATCCACCTGCCAATTCAGGAGACCCAGGTTCTATCCCTGCGTCAGGAAGATCCCCTGGAGGAGGAAATGGCAAACCGTGCTGGTGTTCTTGCCTGGAGAATCCCACGGACAGAGGAGCCTGGCGGGCTACAGTCCATGGGGGTTGCAAAGAGTCAGACAGGACTGCGCACTCACGAACGTGCTAAGCCTCAGTCTCCCCATCTGTAAAATAAAGGTGAAAGACATCTGTTCCCATCACGACACCCACTTAAGAACCTGTATACACCCTCTCACTAAAAGTAGCTACACATTCTGGGTAAAATAAGATATTCATCTTGAAAGCTGTCTTTTTTTTTTTTTTTTTTTGGCTACACTGCACAGCTTGTGGGATCTTAGTTCCTGATCAGGGATTGAATCCTGGCTCTAAGCAGTGAACGAGCAGAGTCCTCACCACTGGACCTCCAGGGAGGGACTTCTTGAATGCTGCCTTGAGATGGCTGCGTATGTGTGCGCGTGTGTGCCTGTGTGTGTGAGCAGTCGCTCAGTCATGTCTGACTCTTTGTGACCCCATGGACTGTAGCTCACCAGGAGCCTCTGTCCATGGAGTTATCCAGGCGTGGATACTGGAGTGCTTCGCCATGCCCTCCTCCAGGGGATCTTCCAGACCCAGGGATCGAAACTGTGTCTCCTGTGGCTTCTGCATCGGCAAGTGGATTCTTTACCTTTGAGCCACTTGGGAGACCCTTTGAGCTGGCTAGGAGGTGCAGAGTCCTCAGGGCAGGCTGGCGAAAGTGGGGGCCCAGAGGGGAGCAGCCAAGCCAAAACCGGCTCTGCTTCGAGGGGGGAACATGAGGCTGCTGCCCCCAAGTGTGAGCGAAAGTGCTGAATGGATTGATCCTTAGGATGGAGAGAGCCACGGTCGTGAGCCCAGGCACGCCTCCCGCCGGCCTGGCTCGGAGTTTCAGTGCGGCGTCCGGCCAGGAGGACTGTCAGAGGGGAGGAGTAGGCACTGGGTGGTCCTCCGCGAGGCCGTGCCGTTCCTGGGGCGTGACCCCCGCGGACTGGCTGACTGAAGCTGTGGTCACCAACGGACGGCTGGTCCTGTGGTTCACTGGCTATGCCGGCGGAAGAGCAGCCTGTCCCCTAGCGTTGAATTGGAAGAGTCGGAGCGTCTCTGTCCTGGCGGGTGAACCGGGGCATCGTCTGTCCGTTCGTCTGTCTGTCTGTTTGTCTGTTTGGTCTTATTGTTGTTGTTCTTGTTTTCTGACGCCCTTTGACCTCAGGGTCAGAAGACAAAGCGCAGAGAGGGCGTCCTGGGGGCCCAAGGGAGGACCACCTCGATGCACCCAGGGTTCCTGAGGGCTCAACCTCGCATCCAGCTGCGCTGGGCCTGGCCTCGAGGTAGCGCATCGGCCCTGCTGTCTCAGGCCTGGGAGCTGAGGAGAGGAGGAACTGGGCTCTAAGGATCCACCGTCACAGAATCGCCCTCGGGGCCGGTACAGCCTGAATCCATCTCCTCTCAGTTATCCCCAAACTGCAAACGAGGGATTTCAGTTTAAAGGCTTCTCAGATCGCCAGCGCTCTCTCTTTTTGAAGAGCTGTGTGTTTCCTTGGCCGCCCCCGTCTCAGCTGCAGCGCTCGGGACCTTTGATCTGCACTGCGGCGTGTGGGCGCTTTTAGTGGCAGCATGGAACGCTCAGGTGTGTGCGGGGGCTCTTGTTCCCTGACCAGGGGTCAAACCAGGGCCCCCTGCATTGGAAGTGCGGAGTCGTAGCCCCTGGACCGCCGGGAAGTCCTGCAAGCACTTTCTAAAGGAATCCACCTGCATCTCAAGCCTCAGAGACATTTCACAGAGCCCTAGAGCCAATGAGCAACTCAGCAAATGCTCACTATGTACTCAAGCTTCCCTGGTGGCCCAGCTGGTAAAGAATCCACCTGCAATGCAGGAGACCTGGGTTCCATCCCTGGGTGGGGAAGATCCCCTGGAAAAGGGAAAGGCTGCCCACTCCAGTATTCTTGCCTGGAGAATCCCATGGACAGAGGAGCCTGGCGGGCTACAGCCCGTGGGGTCACGAAGAGTCAGACACGACTGAGCGACTAACACTTTCACTTTCACATACACGAGAAAACAAGGCACCGTGAGTGAAAGCGGACCAAAATAGGAGGCAGCAGAGCCGGAGCCCCCGGCGGCACCTGTGGCCAAGAATCAGCCGCCAGTGCAGGAGACACAGGAGACGCGGGCTCAGGCCCTGGGTCAGGAAGATCCCCTGGAGGAGGAAATGGCACCCCACTCCAGCATCCTTGCCTGGGAAAGTCCACGGACAGTGGAGCCTGGTGGGCTACAGTCCATGGGGTCGCAAAGAACTGGACACGACTGAGCGACTGAGCATGCACGCAGAGTCAGATCGGCAGGAAATTCAGATGTTAAAACTATCAGGCCCAGAAAACAAAGTGAATATGATTTATAGAAAAAATAAGAGAGACTTGAATACGTCAGTAAATAGCAAGCCAACTCCTAGAAGTAAAATATACCCAATGCTTGAAATTAAAAATCAAAGGATAAATGTAACAACAAGCTTAGACACAACTGGAGAGAAATCAGTGACCTGAAGGATAAACTCAAAGGAATTAGGAAACTTGCACCTGGGAAATATGAAAACAAAGATCACAGAGGCTGGAGTGAGAGGGTAGGTATATTGCTAGCTGGAGCTCCAGAGAATAAAGAGAGAGACAGAGAGGCGCAGAGGCAGTGTTTGCAGAGGATTAAGGCTGGAACAGCTGCAAATTCAATGAGAGACAGCTGACCGCAAGCACAAGAAGCCCAAGGAAGCTCAAGCACCATGAGAACCCGGGGTCCACACCTCTTCACTTCAGAGTGAACATGCAGGGCACCAAGGCCAGAAGCCCTGAGACAGAGAGGACACACAGGTCGCCTTCAAGGACTCTGATGTGGAAAGCCAACTTCTCAGTAGCAACAACGGGAGCTTGAAAATAGAGAAGTGGTATCGTCAAAACGCCACAAGCAGAAGGCTCCTGGCCCAAAAGTCAACAGAGAAAAGCGGTAACAGGCAAAGGAAAACCAAGAAAGCGTCCCACAAGCAGCTGCGCTGGAGAGAGTTTTACAGGACGTACTGGAGGCGGAAGGAAAGTGACCCCAAAAGGATGACAGGAATGTTAGAGAGGACGGAAGTCAAAGACGTTGTTATGCATGTGGGCACATCTGGATAAACGTGGACGGCAAAAGTGCTGTGTGGGGTTTAAATGAGGACAGGGCAACACGCAAGGTAAGGCTGTCCTTAAAGCTGCAGGGATGGGGCGTGTGTGGTTGGTTGGAACGAATAGGTTCTAAAAGAGAAGAAAAAGTATTAATTTAGAATCAACTTCGATATACAATCACTAAAAGAATGGAAATAGAGTGCATAAATTCTAAACCAATGGAGAGAGGGGCAGGACAAAGAAGCTCGAGAATTCAGAAGGCAAAGAGAGGGAAAACAAAACATGAAAAAGACAAGATATTAATAAGGTGGTAGAAATAAGTCCAACTCTATTGACGATTACAATACATAGAAACTAATAGAACAGTTAAAAGTTACAGTGATGAAACTTTATGATTTCAGGCCAGATAAAAAGGACAAAATCCAGCTGATCTTTGTAAGAAACTTACCTAAGACATAAAGATGCACGAAGATAGAAAGGAAGCATTTATGCAAATACTAAGCCAGAGAATGTTGGAAAAGACTGTCTTCACATCAGGAAAACACACTTTTATCCTTCTCTGTTCGCCTGAAACTACCACAACATTGTTAATCAGCTATGTTGTTGTTTAGCCGCCCCGTCGTGTCCGACTCCTTGCGCCCCCAGGTCTGCAGCGCGCCAGGCCTCCCTGTCCATCACATCTCCTACCGTTTGCCCAAGTTCATGTCCATTGCACTGATGATGTCATCCAGCCGTCTCATCCTCTGATGCTCTCTTCCCCTTCTGCCCTCAATCTTTCCCAGCATCAGAGGCTTTTCCAGTGAGTCGGCTGTTCACATCAGATGACCAAAATACTAGAGTTTCAGTGACAGCATCTGTCCTTCCTGTGAGTATTCAGCTATAATGAGCTATACCCCAGTGCAACATAAAAAGTTTAAAGTTTGGGGGAAAAAAAAGAAAAACACCCTGTAAGCCAAAAAGAACTGCTAGAAAGAGTCGTTCACTCCTTGCTTAGTAATAAACAGAAATCAGTTTATTGGGAAGATAGAACTGTTCTTCTTTCGGATGTACCTAAACCTCAAGATATATTATGAAGCAAACTTTGGCAGAACTAGAAGGAGAAGCCCCAAGTCCACCGTGTGGAATGGGAGAATTGCCGAAAAACGGGTTTAGACGTGCAGTTTCCACGCCATAAGTGCACCCACGTTAAACCCAATGTTTTTGTGAATGGAACGACACTCCAGCTCGTTTTTGATTGCACTGGGTCTCCGTGGTCGTGTCGGGCTCTCCAGTTGCGGCAAGCGAGCGCTGCTCCTCACGGCAGCGCCCAGGCTTCTCGGCGCAGGGCACAGGCTCCAGGCACACGGGATTCAGGAGCTGGAGCGGGTGGCTCCGCAGTTAGCGGTGCCCGGGTTTAGCGACCCCCGGCATGTGGGATCTTCCCGGACCAGAGCTTGAGCTGGTGTCCCCTGCACTGGCAGGTGGACGCTTATCCACTGGACCACCAGCGAAGTCCTACAGTCCAGTTTCAAGAAGCGCCCACCACCCTCCCCGCCAACTCCCCCTGTGCCCATCTGTAGGCGAGTGCTGCTTCCCCACCCCCAGTCCTAGGCAGTCACGATCAGCCTCTCTACTTTTACCTCTTGTGGGAATTGGATGATTCTGTCTGCGTGAAGTGCTGTCGTTGTGATTATAGCCACCGTAGTGTGAGTGCGTTTCCCTGTTGACTTAGGATGTTGAGCATCTTTTCATTTGCTTATGGGCCATTCGTAAATCTTTGGTGAAGTGTCGAAATCTTTTGCCCATTTTTTTTTCTTCAGTTGTCTGTCTTCTCATTGAGCTTTAAAAGTTTATTTGTATGTTCAAGGTCTTTATTGTGTACAAAGTGAAGTGAGTGAAGCCGCTCAGCTGTGTCCGACTCTTTATGACCCAATGGACTGTAGCCTACCAGGCTCCTCCGTGCATGGAAATTTCCAGGCAAGAGTACTGGAGTGGGTTGTATTTCCTTCTCAGGGGATCTTCCCAACCCAGGGATTGAACCCGGTCTCCCTCATTGCAGGCAGACACTTTACCATCTGAGCCACCAGGAAAACCCTTATTCTGTATACATCCTTCAAATATGTTGGAGAAGACTGTTGAGAGTCCCTTGGACTGCAAGGAGGTCCAACCAGTCCATCCTAAAGGAGATCAGTCCTGGGTGTTCATCGGAAGGACTGATGTTGAAGCTGAAACTCCAATCCTTTGGCCACCTGATGCAAAGAACTGACTCGTTGGAAAAGACCCTGATGCTGGGAAAGACTGAGGGCAGGAGGAGAAGAGGACAACAGAGGATGAGATGGTTGGATGGCATCACTGACTCAATGGACATGAGTTTGAGTAAACTCTGGGAGTTGGTGATGGACAGGGAAGCCTGGCGTGCTGCAGTCCGTGGGGTCACAAAGAGTCAGATACGACTGAGCAACTGAACTGAACTGACTGAATGATGGCTTTTGAAGGGCAAAAGCTTTAAATTTTGTGCAGTCTAGTTTATTGATGTTTTTTGGATGGATTGCACGTTTGGTGTCCTACCTTAGAACTCTGCACCTCACCCAAGATCACAAAGACTTTCTCTTATGTTTTCTGCTGGAAGCCTTCTGGTTCTTTGGGTTAATTTTGGGGACAGGGTGTGAGGTTTCTGACTGTGGACAACCAACTGCCCTGACATCCTTTGTTCTAAAGGCTGTGTGTCCCAGATCATGAGATTTACAAACCCTCTAAACGGCGGCTCAGCAGTGAAGAATCTGCCTGCAATGCAGGACACCAGAGCTCAGTCCCTGGATTGGGAAGATCCCCTGGAGAAGGGATGGCAACCCACTCCAGTATTCTTCCCTGGAGAATCCCAAGGACAGAAGAGCCTGGTGGGTCGCAAAGGCCATAGGGTCACAAAGAGTCAGACACGACTGAGTGAGCACCAGACACAGGCAAGTGGCATCAACCACCTAGTCAGGACGAAGACGGTCTGAGTGAAACAGCGGGCGCGCCGGCTCCAGTGGCCCCTCCAGAGTGTGACCAGGCTCCCCCATGGCCCCCAGGGCACTGACCACACGCCCTCGATTGTAAAGTGACCACAGCCCATTTTGAAGCATCGGCTGAACTCAGGACCAGTCAGAAATCAGTAATAATGACCACAGTAAAATAGCCTGAGAATCCCCTTGTCCACAAATGAATCAAGAACACGTCTTCATGGAAATCAAAGTAAGGTGGATCTCAAGGCTTGTCGCGGAGCTTGAGGGGCCAGGAGTCAGCTCGTATTAACACAAAGCCGCGCGGGCAAGCGTCCGGCAGGCGAGGTGTGGGCTGCGTTCGTCTTTCGGCTCCTTCCGCCTCCTCCGCTTCCTGCTCCTTTTCTGGTTCTTGCCCTGGTTTGTTTGCCGGGGTTGCCAGTTTGATCAGTCGTGCCCCAGACTTGGCTGTGGGTGGGGGTAGGGGTAGGAGGAGGCTCCCTGGGGCCCCCAGGCAGCTGGAGGGGGTCACCACTGCACAGAGGTGGCCAAGAACCCAGCAGCCAAGTTCGCTGAGCGCTCACGGCTGGGTGCAGCGCTCGGTGGCCTGGCTGGTTGGTCCTCAGTGAGGCTTCCGTGGCAACAGGAAGCCCAGGGACGTCCGAGCTGGATGGGGAAACCCCAAGCCAGATAGGGTAACGTCTCAGATCTCTCGGTCTGAGACCCCAGACACAGTCACACACGGCCATCCATACCTGCCAGTCTGTGCAGGGGGATGGCCAAGAAGCATGGGGACAAAGGGCTGATCACAGGTGTGCAAGCCCCTTCCAGGCTTTGGAGTCTGACGTGGGGGGTGACGACGCCCATCCCTAGGACACAGCGTTGGGAACCTCGTGCAGAAAAGCAGGCGTTTGCAGCAGGGATGAGCCGGCCCTTGGAGCCAGTGAGGTTGCCGACTGGGGCCTGCCGTGATGCGATTTCTGGAACTGGCACAGTGCCCCGTGCCCCTGGCCCCCTCGCCCACCCCTGGACTTGGGGCTGTGAGTCTGGGCCCAACAGGTTCTTGGAGTCCCAGCCGGTGGCGGGCGCTTATCAGCTGCAGCTCCGAGGCTGGCGGCTGTGGCGCGGGGAGCCCGGGGCTCTGCCAAACCTCTTCCAGATGTGGCCACGGCCGCCCGCTCACTGGGCTCCACCTGGGGCTCTCAGCCAACAGGCTCCCATGAGAACGAAAAGTTCCCGGTGAAGGCGCCGGGGGCCCAGCCGCCCTGATGGGAGACAAGGCGGCCGGCAGGCTGGATGTGCGGCTGTAGGCACTCGCCGGCCGCTTCCTTCTCCACGGCCCCCAGGCTGGCCCTGAACGTGGGGTGGTCGCAGCCGCCTCTGGCTGCCTCCTGGCCTGGGCCCTGAGTCTCTCCAGCTGTGGCCCAGTTCCCGGAGGACTAGGTGGAGCCGCTAGCCTCTGCTTCTGCACTGTGGGGGAGGGGCGGTACTCCACAGCATGGCGCCCCTTCGCTGGTGGAAGGGGCTCCTGTGTGCCTCTGCAGGCCCTCCTGAGCCGGGGCAGGGACACAGGGGAGGTGCCATTGGATGGCCCCAGCAGGATGAGCAGGGGCCCCTGTTTCTGGAGATATTGGGAGCTGAAGGCCGCCTAGGGTTGCATGGCCCCTGGGAGTGGGCACTCCAAGCCGGCCCCTTCCCCTTTCTCTTGCTTTTGCGAGGACAAGTCAGCCAGGGGTCAAGGCTAAAGCCTCTGAGGTCACAGACCAGCCATCTATCAAGCATGGGCTCTTCCAGGAGTCACCACAGCAGATATGGAAAGAGGTGCCTATTTACTGGTCTGACCCACACTGGGTAAGTATGAGCTGGGTGCGGATTCAGACCCTCCAACTGAGCTCTCAGACTTCAGAGGGACTCAGATGCCTCCTGGCCCCTCTGGGCATGACGTTGGCATGCGTGGTACCCGCTGCCCGCTGGGCCAGCCGGTCCTCACCTCTCTCTCCGCCTCCCCACAATCATGCAGGAGGGTGAGGGACCACGACCTGGGGCTGGCCGTGACTCTACGCTAGCTGGCACAACCAACTGTTCAGAAGCTTCCGATGACTTTCCTGGACTCTCAGAGGATACGGACACACCTCCCTGGGGGGCAGCCAGGCGGCCAGCAAGCATTCGCCAGCCCGGTGCACCCACTGCCTGCCCTCTTTCAGGGACTGCCCTCTCCCCCACACCCCCTTCCTCTGCCCTCACCAGGCCCACCGGGGCCTCCTGCTGGGAGGCAGCCTCTGTTGTTTTCCCTGGGCTTTGCCCCCCTTCTCACAGCAGTGGGACCTGACCCCCTAAAATCCTCCCACAGAGCCTTTGGGCCCTCGGGAGCCATCCATCCACTCTCAACCTCGCCCTGTCCACAGCCATCCATGGCCACTCAGACCCTGCGGTTCCCAGATGTACCTGTTTGACCTTTCACCCTCTTCCTGGAGCTCCGCCCCGTCTCCTTGAAGTCAGTGAACAGCACACCCTCTGCAGGGATGTTCCTGACCCCCAGCCCTCGCCTCTTATTCCTGGCTCTGCTGTCCCCGCTAGACCGTGGAAGTTGGAAGGTCTGCCTGGTTCCTGGTGAACCGAGGGGCTGGGGGACCGCTCGGTGCCCACGCAGGGCGGCCGGCTTCCTCCTCTGCCTCTGGACCCTGAGTCGCCAGACGAAATCACCTCTCTTGCCCTGGTGACCTGCGCTCAGTTGTGTCCAACTCTCTGCGACCCCATGGACTGAAGCCTGCCAGGCTCCTCTGTCCATGGGATTCTCCAGGCAGGAATACCGGAGTGGGTTGCCATTTCCTTCTCCAGGGGATCTTTCCGACCCAGGGATCGAACCACATGTCCTGTGTCTCCTGCCTTGGCAGGCGGACCCTTTACCACCACCAGGGAAGCCCTGTTCTGGTGTTAGGGGCAGAGTAGAGGGGGATTACACAGTTAATCCCGCTAGGGGATTTTAAGTAAAGAAAAAAAAGTCCTGGAGACCCGTGGAAGTTAATGATCACTCAAGAAAGCAGGTTCGCGTGACCACAAAACCAAGCTGGCTTGCCGAGCAACAAAGCCGTGTGGCAGAAGCCCGAGATGTGCCCCGGAACCATAAAACCACGGTGGCGTGAGCCCCACACCCTGCCCGGGAGCTCAGCGAGTTAACGATTCCTAGGACATGCTCCTCGGGGCACACTGGAAACAAGAATATAAGGGAAAGGCGGCATCCTACCGAGACCTGAGGCCCTTCGCCTGTTGTAGCTTACGTCACCACCTTCTGCTCATTTACATGGTGCCGAGACGGTCCTGGCTTGACCACGTGCGGACAAGGCAACCCTGCTGCCTGACGTGGAGGGGGGCTGATGATGCAAGCGTGAGGTCTCCTCGAGAGGGAGGAAGAAGGGGGTCTTCTCCCCCCAAACTTTGCCTTTGATTGCAACACTGCAGCCCACTAAGCTCTCGGGGTGCGGCTCCCTCTCGCCCACCCACTCGTAAGCCTCCTAAGCGTCCTGCTCTCCTAAATCGCCGTTCTCTCGCTTTGCCTCTCTCTGAATTCTTCCTGTGCCGAGATGTCCTGAGCCAGCGCTCCTTGGAGCTCCCGGGATGCGTCTCGGTGATTTCCGTGGCACCCACGCCAGCGACTGGAGCAGGGACCGTTCCCCTCTCAGCTGTTGGCACCGTCTCTCCTTCAGGTCAGCAGCGGTTTTCTCTCCGCTCTGAGGAAGGGTGCAGGAGCTCAGGGAGACGGTTACACTCCGAGTGCGGAACTGGGAAGCCATCCCCGGAGAGGTCCGAGGGCCAGGTGTGCGAAGGCCCACATGGTTCCGTCCACTTGCATTGCTAGTTTCGGCCTCAAACCTGCCTCTTCCGAGCAGCCTGCCTTGCTTAATCCCTTCATGCATAATAAACGCTTGTCTTGAAGCATTTTGTTTCCTTGTCCAATGGGAGTGTTTGGGGGTGAGCGTCCCCCGAGAGTCAGGGTCCTCTGCTTACCTTCGAGAGACTCCTTTTCCGTCCGTGACCACTGAGGATGACAGCGACACCACTAAGTGGTGACGTTTAAAGAAACACTCTCTGGTGCTCTGCTCTCAATAATCTCATTTAATCTTGGAAAAACCCACGCGAAGTGAGCGCTATTACAAATGGACGAATTGAGGGGGAGAGGACCCGGGGGACTCAGTGAGCCTGCCTGGGGACGCAGTGGGAAACTACAGGTGGGACCCTGACTGCCTCCCAGCGCCCCTGGCCCCACCTCCCGCCTCCTGCTTCTGCCTCCTTCCCTTCATTCCCAAGACCTCTTCAGTCCAGCCAGCCTCTGACCTAATTCACCTTCATGGGCCTGAGCGTCGGGCGGGGAGAGGCTGCCGCTCCCCGTCAAAGTGGGGAAAGCGGGCGCAGGGATGGGAAGAGCCAGGCTCCAGGGCACAGAGCCTCGAGAGGGGTGGCCAGGTCCCTGAGGGCATGGGCCATGTGTCTCTGCGGACCCCGGCTCTCAGCTCACAGCCGCGCCAACCAGCTAAACTGCAGGCCTGAGTTTTACACCCCGGGGCTTCCTGCCGACTCTGCAGAATCGTCCTGCCCACATACCTGGCCCTCCTCCCTGCAGCTCCTGCCGCCAAGACCCTGCGGCGGAGACCAGGGCGAATTCCTGCCCCAGCACCAGCACCCAGCAGGCCTCCCCTAACTACAACCGCAGCAGCCCCGCGCAGCAGGAGGCGGAACAGGCAGGGATGCAGGAGACGGCGAGCCGCAAAGCCGTTTCTAAAAAGGGGCAGTAGAAGTTTTGGGTTTCAGATGGTCTTCCTGGGGAAGAGAGTAGCAGAGACAGGAAATCTCAGTAGCAGACACGACAAAGGCTACAGCGTGCAGACTGCCCTCAGACGAAAACACCTCCGCTTGTGCAAACAGAGGACGCCCTGGCGGGGGCCGAGCCCTCCCCTCGCCATGCCAGCCTCGCCCCAGCTCCTGGGGGAGGCGGAGGGGCCCGCTACAATAGACTGTTTTGTCTACGTTGTTGCAAATGTTTATAATACTTCTCCGTTTGGGCCGCCGGAGGTGTGCGCCACGCCCCCCTCCTCCTCCCCCGACGGGGCTGCGAGTGTGCTGGGGAGAGGCGGCCATGTGCCTGGGCCCGGGGCATCCGTGTGCTCGGCAGGGCATCGGCTACTCCGCAGGGTCTGGAAGCCGAGCCCAGGCCCCGAGAGGCCAGTGTGGGCCTATACCGGCCCAGCCCCCGCCTCGCCCAGCCCCTGCCTCGCCTGCACTGGGCGCTGCAGCCTCCCTGACTGTGTCGCCTAGGTGAACCCTGGGCACCCAAACCCACATGTCCAGGGAGCTGCCCATCCTTCTGCAGATGCCCTGCCGTGCGGGGAGCTGCTAGCCGTGGGGGCTGGATGCCCCATAAAACACAGGACATTGGGTTACATTTAAATTTCAGAGGAAGAGAGTCATTTTTAGGTAGGTCTCCTGCAAGCGTGCCCCAAATTTAAGACACACTGAGGCAAGATAATCATCTACTATCTGAAATTCAAATAGAACCAGGCATCCTGTATTTTATCTGCAACCCTACCCGTGTGGCTATTGATGTTCAGATCAATTAGACTCAGCTGGCATTTAAAGAGCCAGCTCTGCCAGGCGCGTTTGAGAGGCTCAAGGGCCTGTGCGTCTGGCGGATGCTGCCTGGGCCGGGGGAGCGTCTCTACCGTTAAAGCAAGTTCCGCAGCACGTCACCGCTCGCGGCCTCCAGTGACATCTCAGAGGATGTTTTCAGGCACTCACTGTTGGAAGTCTCAGGACTCGGGGACCCCAGTCCTCCCTGCCTCGGGGCTGGGTGGGAGAGGCAGTCCTGTCTGGAGCCCAAGGTGGCCCGGGATGGCCTGGGGTGGGGCGCTTCCTGCACCAGGGACCTGAGTCTCAGATTCCAGGGACCTGAAGACCCCAGGAGTCCCTGACACTGATTGGAGGTGCTGGAGCCTGAAGGCGATAGCACTTGGTCCTCGTCGGTCTTGAGGTGTGGAGGAGGCTGCCTCTCTTCCCGGTCCCCTTCCTGGGCACTCCCCTCTGACCCTTGGGTAGACCCCTCAGCCCCTTGGGTAGACCCCTTCACCCCACAAGATGCCAAAGTGTTCCTTCAAGCCAGAAGAAGACGCCTCTGGGATGTCTGGCAAGACCCCGGGCACCACTACCAACTCAGTGGTCTGTGCCCAAGGGACGAGGGCCAGCTGCCACCTCCCTGGCCGTCAGGGTCCTCATCTGCAAAGTGGGCTCAGGACCCGCCCCTGGGACCCTCCGAGGGGTTCTCCGCGGGGGCCAGCGGTGCTCAGGAGGGGAGCAGTCGGGCCTGGAGCCCGAGAGGCAGACGGGGCTGAGGCCTGGAGCGCGCCTCCTAATTGTCCATGACTTACAGACTTGGCCAGGCTCCCAGACGGCCTCATAAATCAGGGCAGCCGCAGTGAGCAGCCTGTGGGTGCAGCCCCTACGCGCCTGGCAGGCCCCTGCCTCCTCCCTGCTCGGGAGCAGGCTGCGGCCTCCAACTTTCCAGGCGCTGCACTGCCGCGGGGCTGGGAGCCGGGGCGTGCTCGCTGGGGGGGCCCGGGGGGGCTGGGCGGGAGGTGATGGGTTGAGGGGATGGTCGGGGGATGGCGGCAGGCAGTGGGCAGAGGCCAGCCACCTTGCAGATTTATGGAGTGATGCTGCCTGGCTCCCCCGACCCGAGCGGCCCCCAGAGCCTGTCCTTACCACCTGGTGCTGAGCCGGGAATCTCCCCCTGCAGAACTGGGAGACGGGACCAGAGGGGCAGACCTGAAGTCTCTTCAGGTGTGTGTGCATGTCTGTGTGTGCACACGTGTGCTCACACCCCCATAGCAAGCCCGAAGCCGATCAAGGCGTCACCTGCCCGCCCCTGGGCCCGCCTGTGGGGCCGCGTCTGGCTGATGGCCCTGGAGCTGTGACGAGCCAGCTCTCGCCCCACGAGGCTTGGCGAGGACCCTGAGTGCAGGCAGGCTACTTTGTCGCTAGCGGAAAGGGGTGGGGCCAGGGCCGGGTTGTGGGTGTCCAGGCCCCCCAGGATGCGGGACCCCTGGGCAGTCAAGGGGGCCCACGGACACACGGAGGCTGGGCTGTGGGGTCCGCCTGGTCCCCCGCCCTCGGGGCCAGCTCTCTCCCGGCCCCTGAAGCGTGGCTGGGGTGACTTGAGGACACGCCAGGGGCTGCCCTCTGTGGTGGGCACAGACGTGGGTAGCTGCACGTCTGGAAACACAAACAGGCCCCAGACAGGTGTAGGTAACTTCCTGCCTGATGGATGTGCCCGGATCATTCGGGAAGCTGGGAGCCTCGGCTTTGTGAGGTGATGTCTGGGCAGCCAGCTCCCGCCCCCACCGCCGGGCGGTGCCAGCGGGCCCTGAATGGGAGCGGGCTGACCTCTGCACATGGCGGCAAGCCCTGCCCCGTGGGGCCAGTCTGGGGGCCCGGCGGTCTTGCTAGGGGTTCTGGACCCGGGCCCACCCTGGGTGGGATCTCGAAAGCCCTGAGGGCACTCCTGAGTGAGGTTCCCCTAAGTGGTGCCAGGCCCGGTGACTGTGGGCTGAGGTCAGTGCTGCCGTCTCGAGCTCTGGGCCGGAAGAATCCCATGGGCAGAGGAGCCGGGCAGGCTACAGTCCATGGGGTCTCGGAGTTGGACGTGACTGAGTGACTTTCATACTATAACCTTAACCCTACATCACTTTCCAACCTTCTCTCCCATCAAAGTAGGGTACCTCTGTGCCTTGAACTTGCCATCTACTCAGACTTGCTTTGAGGACTGGATGAAATGATGAGGGTGGACAGGACATGGAGATGGCTTGATTCAGGGGCCTGGCGGGAAGGGCAGCAAGCGCCAGAGTGGCCTGGCTGACCCTGGTGAGCTGAGCCTAAGGCACAGCTCAGGAGTGGGGAGACCGGTTGCCAAGAGAAAGCAGGTGGCAGGTGACGTGGGGAGCACAAGGCCAGGGGCGGCGGGCAGGCCCCTTGTCGCTGGGACTGGGCGGGTTGTAGGGGGACAGATGCTGGCTCCAGGGCTCTGCAGACACTCCCATCTGCCAGGACCTTGGCCTAGGAGAAGGGAGAAAGTTCTTTTCTTTCCAGCGTGGTGCTTAGCACCCAGTACAAACCAAATGAGTGGGTTCTCAAGAAGCGCCCGGCCTGTGCTTCCCGAAGCCCTGGAGAGGCCTCAGGCTCCGAGGAGGGATGTTCCTCCAGGTCGGGCAGGACGGGGCGCTCTTGGCAGGCCGGGGACAGGGCAGGGCGGGGCTCAGAGCCAGAATGCACGGTCAGATGCAGGCACAGCAGAGGGTGGAGCAGTCCAGCTTGGCGGGGGCCCCTGCACTTCCGGCCTTCTTGTTGACCTTGGGCAGCAGCAGGGTGAAGGACATGGCCAGGGCGCAGTGGTAGGAGCTGTGGACGTAGGTGTAGTCCCAGTCCTGCGGGGGCGGAGCGGGACCCGTCTGTGGCCTCAGCCCCCGCCCCAAGGCCAGTCTTCCTCCACCCGTCACACTCCCCCCGCCCCCCCCGCCCTGGGCTTCGGGCCTGGTGAGACCTGGCACTTGCCAGGGTCAGCGTGCCCCTCCCCAACCACCCAGCTCGTCCCTGGGAGTCTGGCCAAGTATCCCCCCGAAGAGGCTTCCTGTCACTGTCCAGCGCATGGTGGTCTTGCCCTCCATGCCTAGACCACCGAAGGTCTGTGCTGACTCACCAGGGCTTTGCCGGTGGGGTGGGGCTCCTCCCCCCGCCATGTCTTCCCCCCACTTTCCCCTCTTCCCCCCTCCTCCAGGTGTGGCTCCTTCAGGGCTGTGCACCAACCAAGTGCAAGCTGTCTGTACCCCCCGCCCCTGGAGATGCTGGTGGTGCCGGGGAAGGACCAGGCTGTGACTGAACGGGGGTGCTGGTGTCAGCAGGAGTGGGGTGCTGCTGGAGCCTCCTGGAGGGGTGCGGCCCCATCCAGCCTCAGGCCAAGCAGGCTGGGGCTGGCCAGGGCCTTTGTGGGGGGCTCCTTCCCCACCCCCTCCCAGAATACCTCGAAGAAGAAGCGCAACATGAGGGCTAGGGCCCCGAAGCAGAGGCCGGGGCCTATCTGCTGGGCGTACACGCTCTTGTCCGGAAACAGGCGCCGCGTCTCCTTCATCTGCTGCAGCTGCGGGGACGGGGCCAAAGGGAGAGCCTCAGGCCCCGGCCGCGGGCACTCGCACCCCGGGCACCCTCGGGGGGGCGGGGAGCGGGGCTCGGGGAGGGGCCCAGACGCATCGGGCTCCATGGCTGCAGGACCCACGGGAGGCCCTGCCTGGGTGGGCGGACTGCGGCTGCCCTCAGCCCCTTGACCCCAGAAAGACCCCCTGCCCCATCTGCCTCTTGGAGAAACCCTTCAAATTTCCAGCCCCAGGAGACCAGTTGCATGGTGTTCTCCAGCCAAAGGGTGACGGCGGTGTGGGACCCGCCCTCCAGCGTGACCGCAGGAGAGAGTGGGGTGCGTGTGGCCGACCCCGCGAGACCTCTGGCCACTTTCAAAGTGGACCGACTCATCATAGCATTTCTTAGACAAACCTTCCCAGCACGTGAGACGGCTGTGCCTCAGCTGGGCTGCCTAGAGTAAGACTCAAGTAGAAAGTAGAGACGTGGGTTCACATTCGCTAAACAGATGAAGAAGAAGCAGGTCCACGTCCAGAGAACCCGAGCCGCGACTGCCACAGCCGGCAGGGCGTTTCGGATTCCAGCAAGGGAGCCCGCTGTCACACACGCTCTGGGTGGCGGACACCCCACCTCCAGCGTCTCACAGAGACTGTGAGTAGCTTCCTGCTGGGTCAGGGCCGGTTTTGCAGAGAAATAAATCCTGCACCGATATCTGGTGTTAAGTTTTCTGGAATTTTCCACCACTGGTGAGGACTCAGGACCTGCAAAGTCGCAGGTGGTGTGCGGGCACGGCTAGACAGTGTGACTCTGAGCGCAGGTGCCCGGGGACCCAGGAGGCCTCCTTCAGCCCACCCAGCACCTTGGAACTCGAGGCCCCTGCCCCAGGGGGTGCCCGGCCTGGCCCCTCCCCCAGCTCTGGTCACCCATCTCTCTGCCTTCCTCTCCCTGACCGTTGCTCAGGAAGGGACGAGGCTCCGGGAGAAAAATGCACCCTCATTCCAGGAAACAACCGCCCTGGAAAAGCCAAAATAAGCTGCACATTCAATGGTCTAGAAAACACAATCTGAGCCCCAGATGGAGGGAAGCAGGCAGCCTGGGTCCCCGTGGGGCTTCACGGGGGCACAGGCAAGGGACTTCTCTCCCGGCTAATTAGAATCCAGCCCAGAGCCAGACGGGTCAAGATTCTGGAGGAGGGACAGCCCTTCAGGGCAGAACAAGGAGCCTTTATCCCACTTCCTGCCAGGGAGGGAGTGAATTATCAGAGAGGGGAGCTCTCTGTGTTTATGCATTCCAGAATGTTAATTAACGTGGCCCTTCCTCGGGTCCAGACAAGTCAGACCCCAGCGCGCTGCCTCCCCTCGCCTCTCTGAGGGCCTCCCGGGTCAGCGTGGGGCCAGCTTGGCTTGCCCGAGATGTGAGGAGTCACAGCCTGGCCTTGCTTGTCCTGCCGTGACTTCTTGTCAAGTCGCTGACCTCCCAGCCTTGCTTTCTTCACTAACCAGACGGCAAACTAAATCCTCCACTCTCTGGGCACAGGGAGGAGGGCAGCGTTTGGAAAGCTCACCCCCAGGACTTCATTTTCCCTCCCCAGACTGCACAGTGGGTCACTGGGCACCTTCTCATCCTCTGCCCAGCCCCACCTCTTTCCCAGGTCTGTGTCTGGTCCCCTCGAGGCGCAGTTCCTTAACCCTGCCCTGGGGGCCCAGGAAGTACCCTGGGTCTACTCTGCCAAACACCTTCTTTCACTTGGACTAGTTTGCGTGGGTTTCAGTCCTTGCAGCCAGGAGGGCCCTTGGATGGGCGAGGCCTGGGGACCGTATGTAAAAGGCCTTGTGAGTGTTAGATTCCTGTGTGCCCAGCGAAGGGCCATCGGTGTTGGAAACTCTGGCTCAGGCTGCTTGCGTGCTCACGAGTGACCCCGTCTTCCTGTGGACCTCATACTACATCCTCCCTTTTCATTGGAACCAGGCTCAAGGCTCACCTCCTCCAGGAAGTCTTCCCAGATTAACCCAGGCCACTTCCAATTGACGCTGCATCTCTAAACCAGCCATTCTCTTCAATAATAATAACGATAGCGATGCCTATAATAGCAGCTCCTATTTGCTGAGCATATTAAAAGCCAGGTTCCATGCCAGTCCTTGGAGTGCTTTATCTCAGTTAATCTTTGAACCGACCCCTGTGAAGCAGGTACTGAACCGTAACACCCATTTCACAGATACGGAAAATGCGGCAGAGAGATTAAGTAACTTGGGTTAGATCCAGCGCTGGTGAGTCCAGACATGATACAAACTAGGTCTGCAAGGCGGGGGCAGCCGACAGTCACTTCCTGTGCGTTAGCTGAGGCCCTGTGTCCAGCCTGCTGACCCACGAGATGGGAGGTGGGTTGAGACCCCGAGAGGGAAGAGTCTCCGCCAGGGGAGGCGGCCCGAGCGTTGAGGCTCGCACGTACGCACCCACTTGGCCGCGATGATGAGGATGGCCGAGCCGATGGGGCCAGAGTACACCCCGTAGCCCCAGCGGTCGTGGTAGATCCGCACGGCGATGGTCAGGACGCCAAACATCACGAAAGTGGACCGCTTAGGCTCATCGAAGTCGGCCAGCGCTGCGGGGGAGAGAGCGGGGTGAGGTGAGGGGCCTTTTCTAGACGCACGGTTTCCAATGGTTATGAAAAATGGGAGTCGAGGCACTGACGTCCTGCGTGCGCTTTCTCTCAGGGGAGCGGAGGGGTGGGCTGTCAGCAGGCCGGCCTGGGTGGACGGCGGGCAGTGGGGCATCCTGACCCCCTCGTGCAGGGCTGGGCTGCGGGCGGCGGCCACTCACCCATCAGTGAGACCCACATGCTGAGGGCCGTCCCGTAGATGCTGAAGTACTCCAGGACGTCGTGGCGCAGGAGGCAAAGCAGCGAGAGGCCGGGCCCGGCGCAGGCGTGGTGGAGCTGCGGGGGCCACGACGGGGGGTCAGCAGGGAGGCAGAGCGCCGGGGCCCCAGGTCCTGCAAGCCGGCACCTCGGGCGGGCCGCTGAACGGTCCCAGGCCTCTGTCTCCCCATCTGAAAAATGGGGGCGCTCTGAACCGTTCTCCCATAGGGTCCCCCAAAGCCCCACTGAGGTGGGGGCCCTCCCACACGCTCCACACGTTCCCCCAGCATCTGCTCAGCTGAGGCCAGAGCCTTTTCCCTTGGGTTCCAGTCTGCTCTCCCCTGGTCAGAGTGGGGACACCTCCTCTCCCGCAAGTGACCCTTCTGACCACTGAGCCTCTGGAGCCCTGGGAGGGGGGCTGGTGAAGACGCAGGCGCAGACCTAGCCTGCAAGTTGCCCTGTCTGCCGGTCAGGGTGGAGGTTGGAGGCTTGCTTTCTTAAGAAGCTCCCAGGCTGGTCTCAGGGTGCTGCCAGAAGGAAACCCATTTTGAGAACGACCGGCTGGCGACTCTCAGGTTCTGTCTGAGTGAGGACAGATGGCAGAGACGCCCCCCCTCACCAACCCCACACCCACCCGTGTGCAGGCGCTGAACTCGGCGCCTCGTCTCAGCCCCCGGCCTGACTCCGACGGTCGTCTCTCCACATCAACTTTGAAAGCAAAGGGCCAGTATTCTCAAAGCCGTCCACTTATTTCTGGACAACTCTCTCCTTTGGCTTACATGTTTCATCATTTTCAGCAATATTTAATTATGTGATGTAATTATTTTGACAAGCTCAAGGGCATAAACAGTCTTGGGGACCAGCACAATGGACTCTTGGTTAACCCGGCTCAGCAGGATGGAGAGGCGTGCAGGAGGGCAGTCCACGTCTGGAGATGCCAGGGGCGCTGTGGTGGGGGGTGGGGTGGGGTCAGAGGGAGCCTTGGGTTACCTGGTGCCTCGAGCCAAGGTGAGGGCAGCTTAGAGCTTCCACTGGCTGCAGCTGTATGCGACCTAAAGCTGCGGGCACCGAGGCGGCATTAACAGAGATATAGTGTCCAGAGCAGGGGAGGAGAGAGTGCTGCTCCTGTCTGTCCGGTCAGACCTAACTACAGGACCATGCTGAGCTTTGGGTGCCACGCCCTTTGAAGAGACACAGGGAAAGAAAAGGTGAAGGGGAGGAGCCAGGTGGTGGATATGACTGGCACAGGAAAGAGCAGAAGCTTCAGGTGGGGCCTGATTAGGGTGCTCACCCCACCAGGATAGAGGAAGGAGAACGCTTGCCCCCCTGCACGGCTCTGGCCGGCAGGGCCAGACTCTGAGAGTGACGCGGGTCCCCTTCTCCCCCAGCCCCAGCCCCAGCCCAGTCCCATCGTCCGCTGTCTCTTATGTATTCAAAGCTCCCGTAATACACGGGTCACTGTGTGGGACGGAAGACCTCATCGCTCTGAAATTCTGGATGCGGTCTGTGCCCTCGATCCCGACTGCCTTGTCCCAGCCATGACCCCAGCTCGCAGCAGAGCTGGCTTGCCCTCGGCCAAAGGCTTGCCTGTGAACTCGGATTCAAGGAGGCGGGGTTTGGAGCAGTTTGGAGGAGAGCTGGCCCAGGAAGGGACCTGCCCCCTGGGCCCATGGTTCACTGCTGCGGGACAGGTGGGGCAGGTCAGCTTCAAGGAGGGACCACGTGCCCAGGAGCAGGGAGGCGCGGCAGTGGGCACTCGGCCTCTGCATCTGCCAGGACGTGGCTCCGTGTGGCCCTGGCTGGGTGGGGGTGGGGTGTGGGGCTGGGGGCCTGGCAGGGAATGCATGGTCTCAGGTCCTGGCCGCGAGCTCGGAGGGGCAGCTGACGGCCCCTGGGGCCAGGGGGGGCTTCTGTCACGTGGTGACCAGAGCCCCTCGCCCATGGGGTGGTGTGGGCCAGGGAGTTCCACGGGACTGGGCGCACAGCGGGGCGTCCAGCCGGCTCACACCTTCTGGTCGGGACACAGAAGATGCCACGTGGGAGGCAGAAGCGGGGATGGTATCGGCTGTACACCAACACAGAATTCAAAGGGGAGCGATGGTGCCTCCGGGGGCTCCGGAGAAAGGGGCTGAGCGAGTCTTTATGGCCAGAGGACATTTGTCATGGAGGCAGCTGGCCCTGTCCCTCTGGCGGGGCAGGGTGGGGCTGGTGGGGTGGGTGGAGCAGGCCTCTGAAGCCAGCCTCGAAGGCAGCTGCGGGGCCAGCTCACCCCGGCAGGGAGGGGGGGCCCGGCAGTGACCGTGGTTTCCTGGGCCGGGTCTATCGTGGGCTCTTGGAGGACGAGACCTCGGCTCCTCTGCCCGGCCGCAGGCCCTCGTCCCTGCGGAGAAGCCCCCTGCCTGCTTGGCCCCAGTCTCCCACCTGCTGGGCAGACCTCCTGGCCCTCACCCAAGCCGGGGTCCTGAAGGGGGGAGGGAAGATGCCGCGAATGAGCAGGGAGGGGCTGGTGCTGGGGAATCGAGCTGCCCGGGGCAGGGGGCAGGCCACCTCCCACACAGAGCTCGGGGTCACTGACCTCCCCCCGAGCATGCCGCCCCAGGGAGGTGGGCTTCAGTCAAGGCTGGGACTGATGGAGTATGCTGGGGAGTCAGCGGGGCCCCTCAGGGGGGTCCACTGGGGAGAGTGGTGGAAGGAGCTTCAGAGGGACAGGGGTAAGGGGCAGGACGGCACTAAGGCATAGAGAGATGACGAGTGGGTGGGTGGATGGCTGGACAGGCAGGTAGAGAGGCGACTGGTAACATACATGTATGGATGACTGATCACAGAGAGAGTGCATATGTAGGGAGGTGGACAGACAGCTAGACAGAAGCCAGCGGGATGGATCCATAGAGCCAGGAAGACGCACGGAGGCTGAGGGGGACGAGGCCAGGGAGGGAGGGACCCGGAGACGCAGAAAGTCCGTTCCATGGGCGTGCAGCTCCAGAAATCGAGAGGGAGCCAGACACAGACGGAGAAACAAAGAGAAGCAGGCCCAGAGGGAGTCAGTGAGAGAATCAGAGGGAGACCCACAGGGAGGTGGGGGCGGCGGCAGGGAGCAGGGGCCAGGAGCCAGCAGCCAGAAGCATTAATAGAGCGAGAAGGGCCCAGAGAGAAGTGCAGGCCCCACGAAGGGGAGACGCGCGCACGTGAGCAGGCCGTCCGGAGCCGAGGCCTGCTGCCGCGTCCCGGAGGCAGATTCCTTGGCTCCTCATGCTCTCTGGGCCCTGCTAGCCCCCCTGCGGGGCCCGGGGTACCGGGGGCGGGGCGGGGAGCCAGAGCCAGGAGCCACCTGGGGGGGATCGGCCAGAGACAGGAGGAGGGGAACCTTGGAGGGGCCGGGCCTGGACCGACTGTCCCTGGCCCCTGTGGGCTTGGTCTTACTCACACCAACCCTGGAGGGCCTTCCTGGCCCAGATGGGAAAACTGGGGTCCAGGGAAGCGAAGGGGTCCCCAGCCCTCCCTCCTGGGCTTTTTCTTTCACCCCCCGTCACTTTCCTCCATAACCCAACACAGGGAAGTGGTGAGAAGGCAGCCCCGACCTCCGTCCCTGGGAAGGTGCGCTGGGTGGACGGTGGGGTCCTCTCCCCGAGACTTACCGCCAGAAAGAAAGTGGTGAAGAGGTAAACCATGGCCTCCATGTGGAACCGCCTTCTGGCAGCGATGCTGACCGTGGGGAGGAAGGCCAGGCTGCTGACTGTGGGCAGCAGCAGTTTAGCCATGAGCGTCCCCATGGGCTGGGGAGGAGGGGCGGGGTGCCGGCCGCCGGGGTCCCCAGGGCAGGGAGAAGAGAGAGAGACGGACTGCTCCTTCCAGTGGGGGCCCCGGTGGCAGCTGCGGCTTAAATGCCTTGAAGGAGGCAGGGATGGGAGCGCACATGTCGAGAAGCTCATGGGGAGGGTCCAACAGCTGACGGGCCATGTGACCAGCACTTGTCTCTGTTTTTTTTGGGGATAGGTCAGAGTTGTTGATTCAGGGAGACCATATTTCTCTCCTCTGAGGCAGCAGCTCTGGAGAAAACTCCCCCGTGAGCACAGTCCCCAACGTCCAGCCACGTTCCACCCTGGCCCCTCCTCAGGGCGCTGGGGAGCCCAGAACGAGCAAGAACAGACGCTGTTACTTGAGTCACACAGGGGGGCAAGAGGTGGGAGAACCCAAGGGTTAGCCAGTTCCCCTGGAGAAGGAAACGGCCGCACACTCCAGTACTCTTGCCTGGGAAATCCCACGGATAGAGGAGCCTGGCGGGCTACAGTCCACAGGGTTGTAAGAACTGGACACACCGCCAATCACTACAAGGGCCTTGCAGCTAAGTCTCACGTTTAACCAGCCGGCGTCCACGTCTTGCTCGCCTGCTCTCGCCCCAGACAGGTTTCCTTGGTAACTAAATGAATGAAACGAACCTTCCTTTCTGTTTGGTTACATTGATTCAAGCCTGAAGCGTACGGACCAGGAACTTCTCTATCAGGGTCCCCGAGGCAAGGCCTCCGCCAGCCCTCTCAATGTTCCTTCGGGAGATACTCTTCCCTTTTTGAAGAGGCCTGGGGGGAGCTGCCTGGCAGAGGGCCCCCATCCTCTGGCCAAGTTACCTCTGGGTGACTCTGTGTGAGTTCCCCAGGCTGACTCTTTCCCTGGAAGGACTGCTGGGTTGATTTATTTGTTGTCAGCAAAAGGACCGCTTTCGTTACACGTTCTGAGTTTCATCCAGGTGTAAGGATGTCACTTGCAGCAGGACGCACAGACTCATAACGTGCAGCCTGGTGGGATTTGCCAAGGGCATGTGACGGCTCCGCGCCCCCTTCACTGCGGCGCCGTCCTGCAGTCCCCAGCAGAGGCAGCCTCTGCTCTGGCTCCTGGAGACACCTGTCTCGGCCTGCATAAACGGACGCACGCCGGGCGCATTCTCACAGCCCCGGAACGGCCCTGGGAGTCGCCCACGGGTGTCACAAGGCTTGTTCCTGTGGTCACTGGGTGGCTGCTCTGGAGTTTGTTCTCCTGGGAATTGGAATTTGGAGAATGGGAAAAGTGTGTGTGGGGGAGGGGCAAGGCTGAGGGGTGCCCACGCTCACCAGTCGGTGCCTCAAGCAGAGGCTGCCGGCTTGTTCCTGGCCTTCGGGGTGCGCTTGACCCACCTTTCCTTCCACCTGGGAGCTCCCTCACCCTTTCCAGAAAACTCTCTGTTTCGTTGTATGCTGGCTGGAGCCTGTTTCTGCTGCCTGCAATGAAAAGTCCTACTTGGGACATGTGGTCGCATCTTTTTGTGCTCACGTGCCTTCTTCCTAGGCACCCACACCCTCAGTGTGAAGTCCAGCGTCTCCAGGAGAACCCAGGCCATCCCTGCCCAGCTATCTCCCCTCAGCACCCCTAGCCGCCCTCGTGCGCCCAGAACCTCCTCCTGGCCTCCCTGCCTTCCTGGAAAGAGCACCCTTCCGCCACCTCTGCGTCTGGGGGGAAGGCTCGCCACCCGGCACAGGCAAGCCGACGTGCTCTGCACTAGGCCCCAACACGCTGCTCTCTCCCATCCGAGCATCCGCGCCTCTGTACGGAGCTGCTCGGGTTGTGTGTGGGGAGCTGCTTGGGTTGTGTGCCCGGGGCTCGGTTGGCCAGTTCCCCGCCCAAGCCCCGGGCAGAGCCTGGCACGTGGTGGGTGGTCAGCAGACACTGGCTGGATGAATGATTCTGTGAAAAGAATGAATCAAAGTTGGGAGAGGCGGGCGGCAGCGCGCTTCAGCCTGGCACTTAGTAGCCCCGTGCCACTCCAAATGGGAAAACCAGGCCCTGCCATGCGTGCGTGCGTGCGGCTCTGGGTAAGAGGCAGGCGACTCCCGGTGAGCTGGTCACCACCTCTGCCTCCCAGCCCCGGCTTCCAGGAGGAGCAGAAATCGTGCGGTGAGGACATGGATTGGACGTCAGGTGCTAGGACAGAGCTCTCTGGGGCCACAACCCCCCACTCGGAAGTGGGAAAACATCCCACAGTTGGTTTTGTGCATGAGTGTGTGTGTGTGTTTTTTCGCAGCTGTGAACTCCAGGGCCAGGGCTGAGAGCCTGGGGAAGGGAAAAAGAGAAGGGGGGAGGGGCCGGGGGTGCGGGGGAGCTGCACGTGTGTTGTAGCGATTAAGGAGGAAGGGGGCTGAGGAGGGGCCCGCCCTGAAGAAGGGAGACAGGTGGCCAGGCTGGGGCGAGGGGCTGAGGCAGAGGACCACCCCCTCACTGCCTCTAAGGAGGGGGGTGGAGCGCAGAACGGAGGTCAGGGTGCAGCCTGCGTGTGCTCCCGGCCGAGACCTGGTGGCCTGGAGACAGACCAGCCGGCCTGGGGGAACGCTCTGAACAGGACTGGAATGACCCTCCGTTCTCACTGGTGCCAGGGCAGCGATCCGCCTGGGGAGCTGGGAGGGGGCGCAGAGCAGCAGAAGCAGGCTGGTTGCTTGGGGGTGGCACTGCCCCTGAAGGCACAGGGCAGGGAGCTGGGCTGGGAGCCCAGCTCAGCCTGGGCAGGCTCGGAGCCAGCAGAGACGTGAGCTGGCATCCCGTCCGCCCCGCTGCCTGGGGCTCTGCCTGCCAGCTGGCCTCTGATACGCCCCCCACCACCCCACCGTCAGCTGCTCTTGCTGGGGTCACCGTAGACCCCACAGGAAGCAGGCCTGGATCCTCCTGCCAGGGTGTCTGCCCCCGGGGGTTACCTCTGAATTCACAGTGTAGCTCTCTGTCCTGCCTGACCCCTGGAGATGGGGCGGGGAGCGCTCACAGTTTCAGCCCTGCTGCCCCGTGTATCTTGAAAACCATTTACGCACACAGACATTCATTCAGCGCCGGCGCTTGCCAAGCTCTCTTCCTATTTTGTCCCTCTGGGCTGTGTCAGCGGCTGGACGTCTCTTTCTCTCCCCACTTTACAGAGGAGAAGACTGAGGCTCAGAGAGGCAGGGAGGCTGGCACTGCTCCTGGCCAAGGCACCCAACCCCTACTGCAGGCAGCATGCCCCCTGTCCCCAGCAGGTGGTGCGGGTGCCAGTGAGACCTAGCAGGGTCTGGGTGGGGTGGGCCGCCTGACCGGGCAGCCCAGCCTGGGGAGCAGGGAGGGGAAGCCGACCCGCCCTCCCCTCCCCTCCGGTTTTATAGAGGTGCTGAAATGCCCGGAATGCCGCACGGCTCCCGCCTCCCGGACAGCTGCCTGTCTGCCCGGCTGGGCCTGCAGAGCAGGGCCAGCTGCTGCACTTGCGTTCTCCATGTTTTGAAGCCCCAGCCTGGAGCTCCGGTCACCCCCAAGCACGGCAGGCCTTGGCTCTGGGTGCAGGGATCCCCTGAGGCGCCTCCGGCCCCATTCCTGGGCACTGATGCTCCTGAGCCCTTTGTTGGGGCCCCCAGGCTGGTGTGCCAGCCCAGATCTCCACAACCAGCGCTGTGTCCAGCTAATGGCCGGACGCGAGCAGCTCACGCTGCCCCCAGCTCCTGCACAGCTGCCGGGTGAGCCAGGCGAGGGCTCTGCCCTCTTCGCTCCGCAGCCTTGCTGTGCCCTCTGCCCCCAGAGCCTCAGTCTCCTCACAGACGCAAGGGACGCCCGCCACTGTCCCACAGGGTCTCTGTGATCCTGGGCAGGTGCGCTGGCTCCGGGAGCAGCTGGCCCAGGAAGCACTGTGCGTCTGTTCCTGAGAAGCAGCGAAGAGCCGATGCGGGTCATTATAGGGGATCCTCTTCTGAAAGGTGGGCCTTAGCATCCATGCACGGAGACAGCTGTCCAAGGGACCTGGGGGCCGGGAGCAGGGCCGGGACGGGGACACAGGCTTGTTGTCCCCTGCGCCCCACCCACCACTGTGGCAGCACACTGGGCCTGCCTCTCTGTGCAGAGGGGAGAGTGAGGCTGAGACGGGACGGAGCTCCTGGGCACCTGGCCTTCCTGGGGGACTTCTACATATCGGGGCGGGCTGTGTAATCCAGGAGCCCAAGGACGCAGGTCCCTCCCACCCCCCTGGCCTGGCAGTGGGCTGTCCCTGGAGCTGCAGTGGCGAGCTCACGTCCCAGTTGTGCCAGGGCCCCCCAGGGCCCCATCCTTCCTCCAGATCTGGGGACAAGGGCACCTCTTTCTTGTGAATTTTAAGAGCGAGGAGGCCTACACGTAGAGGTCCCCGCTTGAATGTCAGGACTTGGCCTAATGGAAAATGGCAGTGCTGGGAAGCAGGGAGGAGGAGAGCTCTGGTCCAGCCTGCTGGTCCCCGGGGCTCCCTGGTGGCTCAGATGGCAAAGAATCCGCCTGCAAGGTGGGAGACCCGGGTTCGATCCCTGGGTGGGGGCAGACCCTCTGGAGGAGGGCACGGCAAGCCACTCCAGTATTCTCGCCTGGAGAACCCTATGGACAGAGGAGCCTGTAGGGATAGAGTCCGTGGGGTCGCGAAGAGTCAGGCATGACGGAGCGATGGACGCGTGCGCTGCTGGCCGCAGTGGTCTGTGGAGGAGGGGCCTCCCGGAGCGGGGAGAGCAGAGAAAGCTGGGCCTGCCTTGGGCTGGGCGGGGAGCTCTGGGGGTGAGGTTGGCCACTGGGGCCTCTGCTGGGGCCTGGGCCTCTTTCGGTCCTGGCCCACCACTTCCAAACTGGCCGCAGCGGCCCTCGGTGGCTCAGTCCCCATTGGGAAGAAGGGCTCCGCTGTCAGAAGTGGCCCAGGGTGCTCCAGGCTCTGGGTGGGCAGCAGGACGTGGCCGGGGATGGTGGGGGTCCTGGCTCTTCAGGCCGTGTTGGCGGGCCTCTGGGTACCAGAGTTGAGGACCCCCTCGCAGGATCTCTGGCCCTGGTCCCCCACCTTCCGAGCTCTGTTTTAGATACTCGGCTGTACAGGACAGGGCCCAGCTCCCAGCGTGACTGTCCAACCACCGGGACCGCCAAGCCGGTCACCCCTGGCCCACTTTGCCCCTCTCCCTCCCTGACCTGTCCCTTCCCTGAGCAGGCTCCTCTCCTTCCGCCTTGTTCCACGCTTCACCTCACCTTCCCGCAGAAATGTGCACATTTTCCTGTTTCCAAGCTCTTCAGAAATCCAGGTCTGGCAAAATATCTCTTAAAAAAAAAACAAACAACAGGTGTTCACAGCATCTCCAGGCCAGGCTGCACAGAAAGTGGTAGGGACAGCTCCCCCTCACCCCAAACGACAGACAATCCGCCCTTCCACGCGCTGAGCATCTTCTATATGCTGGGCCCTGGTAGGTGCCAGGGATGCCGTGTGAGTCCCAGCCATGGGTCGGGAAGCCAGATCAAAGCGCTGGGCTGCTGCCTGGCGGGCTTCCTGGAGGAGGTGTGCTCAGGAGATCATCTGGAGGGCCAGGAACGTCCAGATGGGTGTGAACGAGGGCTCCAGGGAGGGGCTGGCAGGAACCAAGATGGGGGCTCCGAGCCACTTCTTTCTGTGACACCCCAGGCAGCCTGGGCATTGTCAGGGCGGGGAAGGCAATTCGGGGCCTCCAGGTGAGGGGAGGGTGAGCAGAGGGTGATCTGGGGCTCAGTGCAAAATGGGCAGCCCCTCATTCACCAGCAGGTCAAAGCTTCCTCTTTCTTCCAGGGCCGCTCCCTCTTAACGTTGCGCTCTGCTGGGCCCAGGGAGGTCGTGGTGTGAGCGCTTGGGACTCCACCAGAGACTCCGCCTGATCCTGGCTCCCCAGGGGGCACGAGGCAGACCTGAGAGGTACAGGGGGTGGGCTGTCCCACAGCAGAGGCTCCATCGCCCCATGCGATGTCACCCCCAGAACACAAACTCTAAGAAGATGTGATTAAACCCTTGGCAACGGTGATGGCAGAGCGTGGACCCCAGGCGTGGCCTCTTCTGAGCCTGGGCTGCTGTTCTGGTCGCTGACACTTAGGTCCTCTGGATCTGCCGTCCAGGTCTGGCTGCAGCCCCACAAAGTGGGCCCAGAGGGCACGTGAGGACCAGGAAGCCCGGCCTGACCGGTTCTGCGGAACTGACGGCAGCTCTGTGCTGGGCACACGACAAGGCCTTCGGTTGTGCTTCCTGGCTGTGCTTGATTCTTTATCACCAACCACCCCCCGCAATTCTTAGGGTCTTCAGGGCCCCGGGCCTTCCCCCAGACCACCAGTGGACCAAGCCGTGGTCAGAGCTCCCTGTGGGTCTGGAGTTTGGGGGAAGGCTGGTGTCCCTTCGGGAAGGGGAGCCCCAGCCAGCTCCTGGAGGTAGAGGGTGGTGTGGGGGTGGATGGGGGGCTGGCCCAGGTCACACACCTGCTGGCGGTCCCAGAGCCAGGGTGTCAGCCTGCCTCCCGGCGCTGTCCCACTGGGCTAAGAGAAGGCGCTGGGGCGTTTGCGCCGGCTGGCTGTAGGGTCCCTCCCACGGGAAACCATTAGTCACTCTGTCTCTGGCTGGACGTGGATCCAGCTATGTCCGGAGAGCTAGGACTCTGACTGGGGACACAGAGCCCTGGTGCTCGGCTGGAGGGGCGGGGTGGAGCGGGCAGAGGCCCCAGCATTCGAGAGTGATCAGCAGGGTGTCTGCGAGGGGGTCGGTGAGTGTGTGCTCCTGTGTGTGTGTGCGCACGCATGGGTGTACACACATGTGCACGCAGTGTTTGTGTGCACGCGTGTACACGCGTGTACATGTGTGTGCACGTGTGTGCGTGTGCATGCTCACCAGTGCTGTGTGGCAGGTCCCATCGTGTCCATGATCCAGTGTGCCAACAGGGGGCAGCGTGGGCCTGGGTTCCACCAAACATCACAGGGGCCCCAGGGGAAGAGAAGCAGAGATGGATAAGACCTGCCTCCCCAGAGTCTGGAGAGGATGAACGCGATCCAAGAGCCTGCTGTGGCGGGGATGTGCTCACCAGGGGGCTGGGCTGTGCTGCTTACCAGACGTGCGAGCCTGGGCGTCCCTGGGCAGTCTCGGAGCCTCAGTTTCCCCGTCTGTAAAATGGGGATCTCCTAGCTCTCTGCAGGCAGGAAGGACTCATGCAGGAGGGACAACGGTGGCAGGGCGGCGGTGCGGTTGCTGGCTCTCCTCCCCCGCCGCTCCTGCTGGTGGCAGAGCTTCCCAGGGGTGGAATGGTTCTCAGCCTGGAGGAGCTCCGCAGTTCCTTCCGGCAGGGAGGATGCAGGAGGGGGAGGGCTCTCCAGGCGCCGCTGTGAGCCGTCTGCAGCGCAGAGGCCGGGGATGGCTGCAGTGGCCCGGGGTCGCCCCCTTCCACGTCCACCGTGTGTGGAGGTGCCCCTGTGTGCCGGGCTCCGGAGGGTCTGGTGTGTGGGGCGGGGGCCTGGCCTGCTTCCGGGGCTACTTGCAGTGTCTGGGGTGCCCCCTGGGTGCCGGGGAGGGAGGGGGGTGCGGCTGGAGTGCATGCTGCTGGCTCCGTGCTCTGCTCCACGCTCTGACTCAGCAGGAACGCAGCCTGGAGCCCCACGCCGGCCTGCCAGGGGCTGCCCAGCTGGCGCGCGCCCAGCCAGGCCGTGTGCCCTGCCAAGCTGGTGTGAACATCTGCGAAGCTCCGCGCTCCTCCCCGCCGCTGGCTCCGGCTGTGCGAGCTGTCTGGTCCGCGGGCTGCGGGCCCTCCTGTCCCGTCCCCGGACCCTTGGCTGGGGCCTGCGCCGGGTCTCGGTCAGTCCCTCCGCTGCTCAGGAGAAATGTCTCCAAGCCTGGCTGGGTGACCTCAGAGCCCGGTGTCTCCCCCCCCCCCCCACCCCCCGCCGCCAGACCCCAGCCTCACCATCTGTAAGCACCAGCCATCAGATGGCCGCCTCACACACCTAGGATCCATTCTGGGGAGGGGCAGAGACGGCACCCCCACACATACCCCGCCCCCCGAGGGAGGCAGGCATCCAACGGACCGAGCCTGGGGCTCAGTTCTGCTCCCCCACCCTCCGCACCGAGCTCCCCTGTGACCCCGGGCCAGCGGCCACTCTGTCTGGTTACCCAGACACGCGGACCCGCGTGGTGGCCCCGGGCCGGCGGCCTCTCCACTCACGGCGGCGGCAGGCAGCTGGGCCGGCCTGGCCGTGCTCCAGAGGCGCGGAGCGGGTTAAAGTGTGCGCCGGGCCGGCCGGCGGGGCGGCGGGCGGGGGAGCAGCCTGGTGGGAAGTGTGAGTTCCTCCCCGTCTGCCTGACAGCTATAAAGGCCGCCGCGCCCGCCCGCCCGGCCGCCGCTGGGCTGCGCCTCCCTGGGAACCCCCTCTCGTGGGTGCGCTTTGAAGTGGAGGAGGGAGGCGGCCAGGGGGCGGGGGAGCAGACAGAGAGAGGCACAGCCCGCGGCCCTCGGCGTCCCAGCCTCCCCCTGCACCGCGCACCTGGCTAGCCTGCCCGCGACCGTGGCCCCTTCCCCCGCGAGGACACCCTGCCGAGCCCCAGCCAGGTAGGCCACCTCCCCCGCCGTCTTGCTTCCCTTCCCACGGCTGCCCTCCCAGGATGAAGGTGCGGCCCCCAGTGCCTGCAGGTCAGCCCCGGCCCCTTGGGGAGCCGTTATATAACAGGACCAGGGACTCCTGGGGAGGGTCCAGACCCTCTGAGCCCGGTCTGGGCAGTGGGAGTGGGGGTCCCTCAGCTCCTAGCCTCCCCGAGCCCAAAGCCCTCACTTGCAGGGCAAGCCTCTCCCGCTGGCCGGTGGTGGCTGTTTTTGGACCCCAGGGAGGGCTGGATCCCGCGTGAGCCGGGCCTGGCCTGCAGCCACGGCTGTCTGGGAGCCTTAATGAAAACCAAGTGTGCGGCCGGCTCAGCACCTGTCTTCAGCCTGCAGGCAGGAGCCGGGGCCACAGACGAGCCAATGGTACTGCCGACGGGGGTCCGTGCTTGCAGAGGGGGCTGGTGGGGGTGCAAGTGGGGGCCTGCGGGGGAGGGGCAGCCCCCGGGGGGTGAGTGGGCAGGCAGGCAGGCGGTTGGGGAGTTGCGGATCTTAAGGTCTCAGCTCCAAATTTCGGGGTGGACTGCTGCCGCGTCTGGGGCAGGGAGACATTCTTGGGGTGCGAGGCTGGCATTGGCGTAGCTCCTGGTAATTTGCAGGTGCTTGAGCCCACGAGGAGGTGAGGGTTTGGTGGAGGAGGAGAGGGGGCAAATGAGGAGCTGTTTTCAGGCCTGGCAGGCATCGGGCGGCGGGTGCCTTCTACCTTCTTTCACTGGAATTTATCTCTGTTTGCCCTTGGGTCTGGGGGCTAGTTGGCCACATAGATGGCTGTGTGGGTTTGGCAAACTGGCTCCCCTCTCTGGTTCTGGGCTAGAGGAGGATGGGCTTGGGGGTTTCCGAAACTCCTCCAACCCACTGGCAAGTGACACTCAGGACCTGAGACAGACCCTGGCAGGAGGTCACTGCAGGCCCCCAGCTGGTACTCCTATCTCAGGGGCAGATAAGGGAGGCTGAGGGCCCAGGAGGCTGGAGGCAGCCCTTGATTTGACCCCTGGCAGGGAGGCCAAGCATGGGCTTACCTGGTGGTTCAGTGGTAAAGGACCCTTCTGCCAGTGCAGGAGACGCGGGTTCGATCCTGGGTCCGGGAAGATCCCCTGGGGAAGGAGATGACAGCCCACGCCAGGATTCTTGCCTGGGAAATCCCGTGGACAGAGGAGCCTGGCGGGCTACAGTCCACGGGGTTGCAAGGAGTTGGACACGACTGAGTGACTAAACCGTAGCAGGGAGGTCAAGTCGCGTTTTGGGCTGGGGGTGCTGGACTTCTTGGGAAGGAAACAACCCCAGGGTGGCCCTGGGTCACCCTCACGCCAAGGCCCCGGAGGTGCAAGCTGAGTGTCTTTTTTTGGGAGGGAGGGGACAGAGGTGCCTGGGCTCTACGGAGTCTGGGGTCCCTCCAAGGCAGGGAGCTGCTGTCAGGGAGGGCCAGGCAGAGTCTGCACGTCCACACCCTCTCCAACAGCTCCACACGGCCGGTGGGAAGGATCGCTCTCCCATGTAGGTCAGCAAGTGCTGAGCAGACAAAAATCCAAGGGTGCTCTTGCTTGGGCCAGGTCCAGCGGCAGAGGCAATAGACTGATCCTTAGCTCCTTCATCCAGGGGGTGAAGCCTGGGCCTATTTGTGCCCCTGGGTTTCTCCCCAGACATCCTCCAAGGAGCTCAGGTATTCCGAGGCAAAGCTTGGCCCGTGTCCCCAAACGCCCTCAGATCCGGTGGACCGGGCTTAGCATGCACACCACCATCCTAGGGTCTCAAGCCCACGGCAGACATCTCCAATCACTCACGGAGCCCACCCAACAGGGCTGGCAGGCAGCCACTACCAACAGATCCCAGATAATCTCAGGCCTCACTGGGTGGGCCCCAGGGGGTTTTTCACCAAAGCAGACTCTGGCCGCCTGCGAGGGGAGCTGGGCCTGGCCTGGCAGTGACTGTGGCCTTGCTTCCTAGGATGGAGGGCAGATGGCAGCCTTCACGATGGGCCCGGGCCCTGCTGGCTGTGGCCCTAGTGACTGGGAGTGCATCGTCCACGGGGACCACGGTGAGTGGGGAGCACAGGCCCTCACCCAGATGGGCTGATGCTGAGAGCCACGTGGCAAGATGCGGGGCAGGGGCCCAGGGCACCCTCTACTCCCAGGAGCACGCCTTACACGCCGGTCAGGCCAGCCCCTGGGTGGGTGGGTGGGGGGCTCAGGCCACTCCAGCGTCCTTGCCGGTTTGGCAGGCCGGGGGCTGCAGGGACTGGGTGCTCCCCTTCAGCGCAAAGACCCGGGGTGTAGTGTGTGGACAGGTGGGTTTGGGTCCTGCAGAACCCAGGCTGGCCAGCACCTTCCCGCAGGCCACTTGGGAGCGAAGGAGGATGGTTAGGTTTGGTGTTACGATCCCACCAAGCCCCCAGAAGGTTCCAGATCTCAAGATCAGGCAGCATCTGAGGTGCTCAGCTCTCTGGGAGGTCCCTCGGAGACCCCCCTGGAGGTCTGAGCCGGGGCTTCGAGCAACCCATCCAGGGGGCTGTGTCCTCCCGTCCAGGGCACGGGGTCGGCGGGCCCATCTGGCCAGGTGCTCCAGCCTCCTTTTAACCGTCGTGGGGCCTCTCACCCAGGACAACAGCCCAACGTCCAACAGCCTGGAGGTGGGCCCCGATGCCACCGCCTACTGGTGGGGAGAGTGGACCAAATGGACGGCGTGTTCCCGCAGCTGCGGGGCCGGGGTGACGTCCCAGGAGCGGCACTGCCTACAGCAGAGGTGCTGGTGTGAGAGCGGGGCCCGTGGGGCTGGCCGCCCGGACTGCAGAGGGGGCGGGGAGGTGGGCAGCAGCTGCTGGGTGGGGGACTCGGGCTGAACGCAGCCTTCAGGTTGAGGCTGCACAGGCCAGCTGAGCCAGTCAGTCTTTTCATTGGCCTCCCTTGGGGACGCAGCTTCTGTCGGGTCCCAGGCAAGGGTGTCCTGCGGTTCATCCCTCTCTGGGGCACTGGGAAAAGAAGACCCTGTCTAGGGCTCTTTCAAGGAGTGGTCAGGTCTGCCTTGGCCTTCTCTCTCCTGAAGACCCAAGTTGGATAAACATGGGGTAAGCCTACAGTGCAGCGGTTACTGCTGGCCAGACCTGCGTTCACATCTTGCCTCTGCAGCTTCCTAGCTGTGTGACCTTGGGGAAGTCACTTAACCTCTCTGAGTATCAGTTTCCTCTTTGTGGAGCGGAGATTATGCTCGAGCCCACCTGATGTTTCTGAGGATGCGAGACTGTATGTGCGTGTGTGTGCAGGCGTGCGTGTGCGTGTGCGTGCATGTGTGTGTGTGCTCACGTGTGCGTGTGCGTGTGCAGAGGGCTGGGCCCGTGGTGAACGCTGTTCTGCCATCACTAATTCTGTGGCCTAAGACCGTGCACTGTGTGCTGAGGACTCAGACATGAACGGGACCTCGCCCCTCCCCCAGGAAGAGGCTGAGAAGAACCCTGAAACTATGGGGGTGCCTGTGACAGGAGCAGGCTCTGTTGGAGCAGTGGAGATGGAGAGGGGCAGAAGGAGGCCTTGGTCAGAGGAGCCCGCGGAGGGTCGGGGCTGGGGCACGCTGTCCAGAGGAGGGCTGGGAACAGGGTCAGGATGGCAGCCGGCCACTCCTGACCTGAGCTCACAGCCCGGGTCCTCCCTCCAGGAAGACGTCTGTCACAGGCGCCGGGAACCGGACCTGCACGGGCACGTCCAAGAGGTACCAGCTGTGCAGAGTGCAGGTGAGGCCCGCCCGGCCGGACCACTGCCACCCTCCAACCCCTCCCAGGCAGGACTCCAGGCGGCTTCCCTGTGGCCCCAGCCCTACGGACACTCTGTCCTGGGCCTGCCCCCTGCATCCCAGTGAACAGAAGTGGGGGTGGGGGCCCCAGGCTCAGAACCCCTCTCCCTGCCTCAAGTCAAGCCCCTGGTGCCCACCACGGGCTGCGGGCACCTGAGTGGCGAGGGCCCGCTTCTGCTGGCAGGGCTCTCACGTGACCTCAGGGCTGGAGGCCTCTGGCCGCCTGCGCCCCCTGCACCCAGGGTGAACCATGTTCCCGGGGAGGCTTAACGTCGCAGGTGGCCCCGTTCCAGCTGCAGCTCCCGCGTACCCGCTCCATGCCCACGCACTCAGCCCCTGAGCCTTCTCTGTAGCAAGGTGGCCGGACCAGGCTGGCTGGAGGCAGCCACTCTGGCTTGGCCTCCAGACATTTCACAATGATGGGGCCCGAGCCAGTCTGAACCCCACCCCCAGGGCGGGGTGGGGGGCAGAGAGATGACCGTGTGTGTCTTTGTGTCTGTGTGCACAAGGGGGGTTCAGGGGTCAGCGGAAGTGAGCAGCCTGGCTTCTGGGTCAGCCTCGCGGGTCAGCTGCCCTCCAGACTCGAGTTCAGGAGGGACACTCGGCCAGTTGGGCTTCTGGCCCCCTCGGGCTCCTCTTCCACGAAGTCAAGCCCATTCAGTCAATGCCCATGTCCCAGGCCCCGTGGCTGTGGCTGCAGACACCCAGATGGGCCCCTTTCCCCAGAAGGCAGGGTGAGCACAGGCCAGGCTGGTGTCCCCGCAGCTCCATGGGCAGCGGGGGAGACGGCCAGGGTGGCGGGGGGTGATGGGGTCCAGCCTGCAGCAGCAGGAGGGCCCGCACACATGGGCCTGGAGGCCTGGCGCCCCCGCCCTCCTTCCAGAGAGCCTGACAGATTGAGAGCGGGGAGGAGAGGCCACCCCACGGGCCTCGGCCCTGGCACGGCTGTGCCGGCTGCAGCCACTTCCTGCTCAGCCTGGACAAAAATGCCTTTGTCGGGCCGAGTTCCTCCCGGAGCCTCCCTCCCTGTCTCTTGCTTCCCAGGAGTGTCCGCCGGACGGGAGGAGCTTCCGTGAGGAGCAGTGCATCTCCTTCAACTCCCGCGTGTACAACGGGCGCACGCACCAGTGGAAGCCTCTCTATCCGGGTACCGCGGCCCTGGGCCGGGCAGCAGGGCCCGCTCCACCAGGCTCTGTCCCTTGCGGCCGCCCCCTGGGGACCACGGGAGGGAGCGCCCTTGTCCAGCGGGTGGGCAGGTGGGGAAACAGGCCTGGAGGGAGGGGGGGATCTTGTCGAAGGTCCCCAGTAGTTCAGGCAACAGTGTACAGGACTTGGGTTCTCCTGCTCACGGAGGAGGTGCAGGGTCCCCAGGACTGGCAGCCCCGGGGCCACCAAGTCGGCTCAGACCTCCTGCAGAGGGGACGCTGCCCACTACTCACAGCGCAGCAGAGGCTGGTCTCTGAGAGCCTGTCTGGGCCAGATCGTGTGCACCTCGGTCCCTATTCCTACCGCTGAGGCCCTGGGCAAGGTCCCTTCCACTATCCAGGTGTCAGTGCCTCCATCTGTGCCATGGACAGAGGGCTGTCTCCGTCGGGCGGGGGGGCGAGAGACGTCCCCGACTCCGGCTCTGCAGCGCCCTGAGACCCCCGTCTCCCCACAGACGACTACGTGCACATCTCCAGCAAGCCATGTGATCTGCACTGCACCACCGTGGACGGCCAGCGGCAGCTCATGGTGCCCGCCCGCGACGGCACGTCCTGCAAGCTCGCCGACCTGCGAGGGGTCTGCGTGTCTGGAAAATGTGAGGTTGTTCAACACTGTAGCACAAGCACCCACTGGTCCCCTCGCGCCCGCCGCCCACCCCGTCCCCCCAGGCGGTGGCGGCCCCGGGGTCTCGCCTCGGCGCCCTCCCAGCAGCCTCTCCGCCTCCCTTTCTGCAGCCCATCGGCTGTGACGGGGTGCTCTTCTCCACCCACACACTGGACAAGTGTGGCGTCTGCCAGGGTGACGGGAGCAGCTGCACCCACGTGACGGGCAACTACCGCAAAGGGAACACCCACCTGGGTAAGAGCCTCGGGCGCCCGGGGTCCAGGGCCTGGGGCAGCCTGCCTCCGGCCGCCGAGTGACCACGCAGGGTCCTTCCCCTCCTGGCCCCCTCGATCCTCTGCCCAGGCCCAGTGGGGCTGGCCCAGCAGCTCTGGAAGGACCCCTTGGGGACAGGACTGAGAGCAGCTCTGTGTTCGCACCCCTAGATCCCAGGTGCCCTGGTGTGCATGGGTCTGGGGTACCACCTGCAACTCAACACAGCCGACAGGGAGGTATTAGCCCCGCTTGTAGCAGGGGGAAACTGAGGCACACGGTCGGTCCTCGCTGCTGACCGGAGGGTGGGGCCTGGGCACGTGGATTCTGGGGCCTGAGCTCTCAGACCCAGGTCTCCAGGGCTGAAGGGACGCGCTGGGTCCCACCGGCCCCGGCCGACCCAGCGCAGAGCTGGCCCCTCTCTTTCCTGGGCCGTGGCTTGTCAGTGGCCTCACAGGAGCATCCACCTCTGGGGGCTGGGCCAACAGGGCGTCTGTGCATGTGCTGGGACTTGACGATTTTGGAGAGATGTTACTTATAATACTCGGGGTTAAATGGGAGGCATTCTTGGGTCTCGATTAATGCAGTGGGATTAAACTGGGTTATCACAGCCGCTGGACTGGGAGAAGCAGGGCAGCTCGAAACCCATTTAGCAGATGAGGAAACTGAGGCACAGGGTGGGAATTGCCTACTTGAAGTCCCCCATGGAGGCCAGGCATGTCTGGATGGAACCAACCCTGGAGAGCACCTGAGGGCTTGGCTGTTGGGACTGCACTGCTCCTGGAGGCGGAGCAGAGGGATAATTTTGGAGTTAGTGTTAGAGCCTGGACGTGGGACCCAGGGATGAACACGCCGACTGAGGAGGGTCAGGGTAAGAAAAGGAGGAGTGTCTTAGTGGAGGCCCAGCTGGACAGGGCTCTGAATAACGCTTGACAGGTACAGTGGGCAGAGGCAACTTCATTTGCAGGGCTCACTTTGGAAGGAGTGTGGGCAAAGACACTGTGTGCTTCCTGCCTTCCTTGCACACACCTGCCTTCAGGACCTTCTGCCAGGTCCTGGGGTGTGGACACAGCAGAGGGAGCGTTCAGGCAATGTGCCTCTTTCTGAGCACCGCCTGTGTGCCAGGAGCTACAGGGTATGTGGGCCCATGCCTGCACGGAGCTCTCAGCTTGGGGGCCTGGGGGCTGACACGGAACCAGTCCCACCCAATTTTACCGAGTGCCTTCTGTGCACAGAGCCACACGCAGCAAGCTTAGCCTGCTCCCGCCTCACGGCGTCTCCTCTGGGCAGGGCCTACTGCTGCCGTTGTGTTACAGACGTGGAAACAGAGGTTAAGAAACTAGGTTAAGGTCACACAGCCAAAAGAGGCAGAGCTGGGTCCGAACCCAGAGAGCCTGATCCTGGGTCTGAGGTCCTAAGCACTGACCCACGTGGTCCCCTGGTAGACCTGTGCATGGTAACCATGGTAACCACGGTGAAGAAGCTTGTGAGCTGGTTGCTAATTAAAAAATGAGTATATGTAAACTAAGATCATGGCATCCAGTCCCATCACTTCATGGCAAATAGCTGGGGAGGCAGTGGAAACAGTGGCAGACTTTATTTTTTGGGCTCCAAAGTCACTGCAGATGGTGACTGCAGCCATGAAATTAAAAGACAAGAAAAGTTGTGACCAACCTAGATAGCATATTCAAAAGCAGAGACATTACTTTGCCAACAAAGGTCTGTCTAGTCAAGGCTATGGTTTTTCCAGTGGTCATGTATGGATGTGAGAGCTAGACTATAGAGAAAGCTGAGCGCCGAAGAATTGATGCTTTTGAACTGTGGTGTTGGAGAAGACTCTTGAGAGTCCCTTGGACTGCAAGGAGATCCAACCCGTCCATCCTAAAGGAGATCAGTCCTGAATATTAATTGGAAGGACTGATGATGAAGCTGAAACTCCGATACTTTGGCCACCTCATGCAAAGAGCTGACTCAGTGGAAAAGACTGTTGCTGGGAAAGACTGAAGGCAGGAGGGGAAGGGGATGACAGAGGATGAGATGGTTGGATGGCCTCACTGACTTGATGGACATGAGTCTGAGTAAACTCTGGGAGTTGGTGATGGACAGGGAGGCCTGGCCTGCTGCAGTCCATGTGGTCACAAAGAGTCAGACATGACTGAGTGACTGAACTGACTGAACTGATATGTGGACCTTCAATGGGCCACCCACTCCAGTGCTCTTGCCTGGAGAATCCCATGGACAGAGGAGCCTGGTGGGCTACAGGCCACGGGGTCACAAAGAGTCAGACACAACTAAGCAACTGTGCACAAACCTTCATTTAAATAAGTGATATTTAAGCAAAGTCAACCAGTTAATCCTAAAGAAAATCATCCCTAAGTATTCACTGAAGGACTGGTGCTGTAGCTGAAGCTCCAATACGTTGGCCTCCTGATGCAAAAAGCCAACTCATTGGAAAAAGACCCTGATGCTAGGAAAGATTGAGGGTCGGGGAGAAGGCGACAGCAGAGGATGAGATGGTTGGATGGTGTCACTGACTCAGTGGACGTGAATTTAAGCAAACTCCAGGAGATGGTGAAGGACAGGGAGGCCTGGCGTGCTGCAGTCCATGGCGTTGCAAAGAGTCAGACACGACCGAGCTTCTGAACAACGACAAGCACAGTCCTCACTTCCCAATCATTTAACCTCTAGAATTACTGTTGTGTCTGTCAGCGGGAAATACTAGGGCAGAAGATAAATGACTGTGTCCCTTTTCCCAACCCTGTGCCCAGCGACACCGGTTGGCAGTTTGAAATTGGTCACTGGGACAGGAAGTGTTTACACCCCGGGAATAAGCCAGTACTGCAGGTCACAGCACCTGCCCTCCCACCAAGAGAGCTGGTGGTTAAGCATTTAGGGGCACCCTGCTGGCTGGAAGGACAAGCTCAGGGTCTTCAGATGCCTGCAAAGGGGAGCAGCCTGTAGAAGCGTCTCATCAGCCAGGTGGGCCCACATGTTCCTCAGGTGACCTGAGGGTCGGCTCCAGCAAACCTGATTCTAGAACCTTCTCACCGTCTTCTCCTGGAAGGCTTTTCATTCTTAAGACTTTAAAAATCTCCCCTCCTTCTCCCCAGCGAACCCTCTACCACCTTCCAGCAGCACCGTCCCTTCCTCAGACCCTGCCCCCAAGACCCTTGGTCCCTTTGTAGGGGGCTCTGCGGGAATCTCCGTGGCTGCCTCCTCACCTGCTGGGACCTGGGCCCCAGGCCCAGGCCCCGACCTGGGGCTGTATACTTCCTCACCTTTGTGATGTAGCAAGCCTGTAAAATAAATGCGATGTTATGACAGTGTGGATTTTTAAAATAATAATAATGAGAGCGTCCTCAGGGCCAGACTCTGAGCTACCCAGAATCTCCTCCATCACCAAGCGTGGGGGCCATCATCCCTGTGTGTGGATGAGAGCACGGAGGCCCGAGGCTCCAGCAGCTTGCCAAGGGCCACCTTGGTGACAGCAGCGGAGCAGGCCCAGGACGTTTCACTCTGGCCGATCTATGACCCCCGTGGCCTGTGGTGTCCCTCGGGAGGAGCAGGGCAGGTACTCGGGAGCGGCACCCACGGCCTCAATAGGAAAGTGTCTTGGAATCTGGTACCGCACAGGCCGTGCCGGAGCGGCCAGTCAGCTTTCCAGACTCACAGGTAGTTCCTACAGTGCCGTGCACTCGCCCCTTGGGGGCCTGGGTGCAGCTATTGGGTGGGGACAGGGCTGCCCTGAGACACTGCCTCTTGCCTTCCAGGAGCGCAAGAGGGTGGTGACCACCATCCAGAGCTGCCTTTCCTCTCGAGAGGCGCCTGTCACAGCTGACCCGCCGCTCACCACTGTCCCCTCCCCCAGGTTACTCTCTGGTGACCCACATCCCAGCTGGCGCCCGAGACATCCAGATCGTGGAGCGGAAGAAGTCTGCGGACGTGCTGGGTGTGTATGTGGGGCCCGGGCGGCTCGCAGGGCTGCGGATTTACACGGGGTGAGATGTACGGGCTGCGGGTGAATGGGGAGCACCTGACCTTGCAGGGAGGGTGGTCCTGGAAGCCACAGCTCTGCCTGGGTGTGAGTGCCTGTGCATGGGGTGAGGGTGAGGGGGCCATCGGGAGGCTGACCTCATCCCAGGTGTGGAAAGACCTCACACTCGGGGCAGCTTGACACAAGAGGGGGCTGTGACTCAGGTAGTGAGCGCCCCATCCCTGGGGGGCCAGGCACGGAGAAAACTGGAGGTGGCATCCCTGGCCCCCATCCTGCCCCAGGGTCTGAGGACTGACAGTCGGGGGTGAGAAAGTTGGGGCAGAGCAAGATGGAAGTGGGTAGCCAGTTGGAAACCAAGGGTGACAAGAAGCAGGGGTGGGATGCAAGCTCCCATCTGGGGCCCAGAGTTGATGTTCTGGCCACTGGCCATTCTGGTGGGAAGCCGGGTTCAGCTGGAGTCTCTGACCTGAGGACTCTGGAGTGCATTGCGTGGTGGCCGAGGCAGTGAGGCCCACCTGGGGGACGGTGTCAGGAAGGCCTCCCTGTGCGGCTGGAGGTTGGTGGGGCCATGCACCTTGTCTGTACCCCTGGGGAGCCCCTTCTGGCCGAGGAGGACAGGTATTGACAACTGGGAGCTGACCTCTGCCAGGCAGGCCAGCTGTCCCTGAAGCCTGAGGCACCTCCCTGCCTCTCAAGGCATCTTCTTGGGGGCCAGGGCTGGTGGGGTGCAGCCACCCTTCCTGGGGGGTGCTGGCATGGGGGTGGGGTGTTTGCTAAAGGTCCCCAGGTTGAACCCTGCACAGGCTGTCAGCCCTAGCGTCTGGGCTCCTGAGCACCAGCCGCTGACCCGGCAGGTCTGCAGGTTCCAGGCCCCAGCCCCGGACCCGAGCGGGAGCCTGGCCTCTGCCAGGCTGGTTGCTCTGTGGCCTGCGGGGGAGGGCGGCGAGGCCAGGAAACACCGTGTTCCCAGAGCTGGCTGCAAAGACACCGTTCTTGAAACAGACGCGTGGAAATACCGAGGGCGGCCCAGAGCGCCGGGGAAGCCGCAGGAAGGAAGGTCATCACTGTCAGGAAGCGGGTTTTGGACACGGGCCGGGGATCTAGCCCCATGCGTGAGCCCGGCCCCTCGGGTCCCCTCGCCCGGCCCATGCTCTTGTCCCCGTTATTTTTGACGGTGCTGCACGGAGGGTGCTCTTCCAGCAGGCGGAGGCTGCTCGCTGTGTCTGTCTGATAATAAATTAACTGCCGGGCTCCGCCGTGCGTGTTGCATCAGGAGCTTTGGAAGCTAAGCTCTTCCCTGCCTTCAGGCCAGTTCCTGGAACGGGCTCTAAGGACACCCTTTGGAAGAGATGCTGTCCCCGAGGTGGAGCCTCCCACCCCTGCCAGCCCTGAGGCCCCTGGGGAGGGCCAGCTGCCGGCTCTGGGCAGATGTTCCAGCCTGTTGCCAGGGGTGTTTGGCGGGGGGGCGGGGGGGGGGGTTCCAGTTCCGGGAGCAGACGTCCTTCCAAGGTCCTCAGTTCCAAGTGTCCACCACACCCTGCCTCAGAGAGAGGCTGACTGGGAGCCCTGCCCGGGAGAAGGGGCAGCCAGGTCTCCCAGCCTGGCAGAGTGTCATGCTCCCAGCAAGAGCACCAGGCTGGTCAGCTTGGGGTGGTCTGGTAGGGCCTACGGGGGACGCTGGGACAGGGCTTCAGTGTCTCTCAGCTTGGACCCCACCAGGGCGGGAAGCTGAGAGTGGCGAGTCCCCTGAATTCACGGGGACTCTCTAGCAGAGCCGGGCTGGGCAGCCTGGTCCCAACCTGGGTGACTCCTGTGGTCTAGCGCGTGTCTAGACCTGGCTGCTTGGTCCTGACGCTCCTCATCGCCCTGCAGCCTGGGCCCTTCCGAGGCCACTAGAATGGCAGGACCTAGCGGGCCGCGGGCCAGCCATCCTTGGGTCATCTAGACAAGCCCTTGTTTATTTTAGGCTGGTTAGGAATGAGGACTCACGTCTCCCCGGCCAGGGCCACATGCTCTGGCAGACGGAGCCTGCCACTCCCACACCACATGGAGGTTCCCGGCTTTGAGGGTTTGGGGAGGGTCACCGGGCCAGGCTAACCAGAGAGCCCGAGCGTGGGGTCCCACTGCCCGCTGCCCTTCAGCCCCCTCCCCCCCCGACCCCGGCACGCATGACTGGGCAGCTGTGGCCTTTCAGCTCTTGCAGATGAAGCCGGCTACTTCTTCTTCAACGGCAACTTCAAGGTAGACAGCCCCAAGAACTTCAACATCGCCGGCACCGTGGTCAAGTACCGGCGGCCCATGGATGTGTACGAGACGGGCATCGAGTACATCGTGGCCCAGGGGCCCACCAACCAGGGCCTGAATGTCATGGTGCGTGGGCCGCCGCAGGCGGGCACTCCCGGGCCTCCGCCCCCACGCACCTGGCGTGGTTCCTTCGCTCCCCGGCCACTTGCTGATTCACGCCCTCATCCCAGCCCTCACTCAGATTTGAGTTCCTTCTCTGGCCTCCCAGTGACTCATGAATTCACTGGCTGTTCGCTTGCTCACCCTCTTACCTGTGTGGTCCTCCCTCCCCTCCCCGCCTCCTCCTTCCCCGCTTCTAGGTTAGCTCCCCTGGAGGGTGCGCACAGCAGGGGCCCCCAGGACCTGCGCGGGGGGCTGAGGGCAGAAGGCTGATGGGGTGCGGGGGTGCAGGACCCCACTCCACTCCACAGTTGGGGATTGGAGCCCCCCATGGAGTTCCCTACTCCCGACTGCATGGACCCTCAGTGCCGAGGACGTGGCAGAGCTTGTCACAGCCATCCCTGGACGCCGGCCCCGGGATGCTCACGGCTCCTGGGGGTGGGGTGGGGGCCCAAGCAGAGGGGCCCAGCTTGCCAGGACTCTCCCCAGGGCTCCCGTCAGGAAATGCAGGTCACTACCGCCTCGTGCCCGGCTCTGGAAGCGTAGCAGAACTGTCAGTGAGATCAGGGGCTGCTCAGAGGCAGTTCTGAGGCTCTCAGAGGCCTGCCGGCCTTCGCAGACACTGAGGGAGATGCTGGGAATGGAGCCCGCCCGCCTGGCTGATGCCAGAGGCTGGCCCGTGTCAGCCAGCAAACCTCTTCTGTCTCTTCCCTGGTTGCTTCAGGCCCTCCCGGGGCGGGGGCTGCACTGAGGAGACTAACAGATGAACCAGAGACCCTCTTCCCTGAACCCACCCGCACGTGCCTTCTCTAGACCACCTCCTCCCCGATCTTAAAATCTTTTCCATCCAGGCGCCTGACCAACCAGCCAGGCCAATTGCACTGTCCATGAGTCAGCATTTATTCTTACCTAGGGCCACTCTGCCTTCCTTACAAATCGGGTGACAGCCTTTCATGTACTGCCTGAAGCTTGCTGGGAGGGTTTTCTTTCACAGCAACTTTTCAGGGTCACTCCGGAGCAGAGCTCATTTTCAGCTTGCACCCCCAGACCAAGCTGACCTGATTTTGCGTCAAGTTTGGCCATTGTCCTCCTCTCTGACTTCATCAGAAGGACACCCTACGCGGCCATAGCTATGAGCTAAGAGAGGGTGCTGGCGCAAGAGTCGTGGATGATGGCAGCTGGGTCACCTGCTGACCAGCTTTCTGTCCCTCTAGCCCTGGACTGCTGCTGGGCCCTCCCAAGCCCGGAACTTAACAGAGCTGAGGGGCCTCGTGTTATGTTGTCCAGCTCTGGTCACTTGCTGGCCTATGGTCAAAGGGCCTCGGAGCCTGCCAGGAGCTTTTCCCAAAGCACATCTGTTTCTTTTAGGTGGGATGGCCTTTCTCTAGAACGCTAGGGTCTGCATTACCATTTTCTCGGCTGAGCTTGGCAGGAACTCCGCAGTCCGTCTTTCTCCACCAGACTACTCCGTTACTGTAAAGGGCTGCTGGGCACTATGGCCCAGGTGGCAGATGTATGTGCCACCACCTGGACCTCCTGCAGAGCCTGTTCCCCTCAGGACCCCACTCAAAGCAGGTCCTCAGTGTATGGATTGGACCAGTCCTCCCACACGTGGAATACGTTGTGTCCAAAATTCTTCATGATGGGGAAGTGTGAGAAAGTGATCATTTTCCTTTTATTTTCAAGGAGAGGTCCTTTCCTGCCCTTGATGACTGGACCCGGAGATTTTCACTCCTTGGGGCCAGTCTTCCCAGGGGTTAATCTCCGAGCATCTGGAGTACCTGTGTCTTACCAAGGCCTCCAGCGCCCCTTCCCGCTCATCTGATAAGCAGGATGTCGTTAGTCTAGAGGACAAAGGTCACGTAGAGTGGAATGGTTCAGACCCCTGTGTCCTGTGTCGTGACAGGGAGTGGGTGAGTCAGGGAGGCCCTGGGGCAGAGCCACCAACATGTGGAACAGCTCTCTTCTGCTCCTCCTTCCTGAAGGGGCAGGCGAGAATGTGCCAGGAGGACGGGCCACACGGTCACCTAGAGGGCACATTAATCTGCTCTAGAAGAGGTGCCATGTCGGCCCCAGAGCTGCAGCTGAGGCTATTGCTGGGCTGTCCTCCGTCACCCTCCTGGCTCTGTCTTGCTTCTGTTGGGGTCAAACTGTTGAATTAAATGGGGGCTATGATGGGGTCAGCACCCACGCATCCTTGAGGTCTTTGAACAGCACCGATCTCTCTGTTTTCCCCAAGGATGCAATGTGGTTTCTGATTTACCCTCTTGGAGGAGGTTGGGACTCAGGTTCACAGGCTTCCCAACTATGGTATAGCTACTCCCTCCCAGGTCAGGGAGCCAACATGAGAGTTCTGCCAGCTCCCAATTATGCATCTGGGGGCTGAGTGGGCCTTGGATACAGCGGACGGACTCTGGATCAGACCAGGGTCATCTTGGGGCCATTACCTGTTGCCCACGTGTTCTCATAGTAACGGGAGGTAATAATGATGCTTTGGGTCCCTGGTCAACGAGGACCACGTGGACCCAGGTCCCACGGTGTCTACCTGTTTCTCCACTGAGCAGTTCACCACGTAAATAGCTGCGAGTTTTTGTGGGGAAGAACTGGGGTAGCCTTCTTCCTGGGGACTTGGCTGTTCCATCCTTCAGTGGATTCTGGGTCTAAAAAGTGGTCCAGGAAATAGAGCAGGGACGGGTGCTTTCATGCGGCAGCTGCCTCTGCCTCGTGCGTATCCACCCTCGATTTCTTCTGGTTGGATGGATGGAGAAGCGCCTTTCTGGGCCCACACATCTGTCCCCAGGGTGTTCTTTGTTCTATCAGCTGTATCCACATGTGTCCCTGGCTACGGTGTCAACCTTCCGGCTCATCATGGTACTTGAGCCCCCTTGTTGTGACTGTCCTGGAGAGCGGACATAACAGCACCTCTCACCACCAGCCCTGGCCCACGAGGACCCCCAACACCAGCTCTCTGGGGTCCCTCTGAGTGGCGCTGGTGGCTCCTCGCCGTCACACTTCTTTCACTGCGGCGGACGGCGTGTCCTCCAGGTGACCCTACAGAAAACGGTCGCCCGGCGCTCACTCTTCTGCCGTCTGCTGCGACGGTCCCAGTGTGGATCGCTCCGTCAGTGTTGGCCTCCCTCCTCCTGGGGTTTTCTTGCCTATGTGGCTCCTCCCTCATCCTGAACGAGGGCTCCCCTGGGAGACTCCTCCTCCTGAGACTCCTCCTAAGGCCTCATGCAGACTCAGCTTCTGCTGCCCCCCGCAGCTGGTCCCAAAGGCCTGTCACGGATTGCCCCTTCTCCCCTGAGCAGCCCCATGGCTGCCCTGAGCAGGTGAAAAGGGGTCTGAGCACGAGCCCCCAGCTGGGTGGTCCAGGGAGGAGGCGGGCATGGCCCTGAGGAAGGCTGGCGGGGTTTTGAAGGCAGAGACCTCTGTGCCGTCTTCCGGCGAGGGCCGGGGGCTGGCTGTCACGGGATGGAATGACCACTTTCCAGGCCCCAAGATTCAGGGGAATCTGAGATTTCAAAATTTTCAAGCAGATTCACTCAGATCCCCAGGCTCCAAGTCTTCCCCGGGTCGGGCTCTTGGTGAGGTGGAGAAGCCAGCCTGGTTCTCTGGCCTCCGGGACACTTTCTAGTCCTGCCGGGGGACGTGCGTGTCTCCATGCGACACCGAGGAGGCCCTCTGGCTCGGCCTTAGGTTGCAGGTTAGGTGGTGACGTCACCCTAGCCTTCCACTCTTTCTCCATAGACCCTTATCTCTTCTCCAGCCAGCTCCCAACTCTTGAGACATGGCACCCAAAGCCCGCCATGTGGGGGGTATCTCAGGGGTCTGTGCACTGCCAGGGAATCACCCCTGCTGACAGGGAACCCCACACTAAACTCCTATTTGAGAGCCCACTTCCTGGGGCTTCTGACACCAGCTGACTTAGACCAGGAGAGCCCTCGGCGGGGGGGTGGGGATGGGAGCTGGATAGGCCGGGGAGACTCTGGCGATGATTCGGTCTCAACAGAAGCCTCAGCACATCCCCCACCAGCTGTGATGCTGGGGGGCCCTCAGGGGCCTGGGCCTTGGCCCTTCCCACACGGCCAGGGGGGAGGTGGTGGAGACAGTCCAGTCTTACTGCTTAGGACTGCCAGCACGTGGTGACGGTGAAACGCAGGCTGGGTTTTCACTGGCTTCATTACCTTTCAAACACTCTCTGCTGCCCGAGCGCCCTTGACTTCTCTTGTCTGGGCTTTGTCTGCTGGTCCCGGGCCGTGTTCACGGGTCTTTGGACACGGGCTGCCCGTGGCGCTAAGTATAGCCTTGGGCGGGTGAGGCAGCTTCCTCCAGGCAAGGAGGAGTCCCCGGGAAGGACTCAGCTGTGGGCCTGTGTATGGCAGGGAACCCTCCCGCGGCTCTGGGACCAGAGTCTCCTGTCCTCAAGGGGCTCGTGCTCGGTGGCCTGAGCAGCCGCTCCAGGCTGATGGGGAAGGGGCTGGGGTGGGGAGGGGCCAGGGTCCCACTTCTTCTCCTGCCCCCCTAGGTGTGGAATCAGAATGGCAAGAGCCCCTCCATCACCTTCGAGTACACGCTGCTGCAGCCGCCGCACGCCCACCGCCTCCAGCCCATCTACTACAGCTTCTCGGATCCCACCTCCGACAGCGCCGAGAGCCAGGAGCTGGACGGGGCCGGGCTGGCGGGCTTCCTGCAGCACAACGCCTCCCTCTTCGGCCAGGCCTCCTCGGAGCGGCTGGGCCTGGACAACCGCCTGTTTGGCCACCGGGGCCCGGGGATCGAGCTGGGTCTGAGCAGAGGCCAGGAGACCAACGAGGTGTGCGCGCAGGCCAGCGGCAGGGCCTGCGAGGGGCCCCCCAGGGGCAAGGGCTTCCGAGGTAACCAGGAGGAGGGGCGGGGCGGGGGGTGCTCCTAGGGAGAGGGCCCTCGGGCGGAGGGTCTTCAGAGCCTGTAGCCCGCAGAAGAGGGCGGCGGCGGCGCCGGTCACGTGCGGGCTGCGGGGCAGCTATGTCCCTTCCACACACCTTCTTCGAGGTGGGTAAGGCTATCTCCACTTGACGGAAGGGGGCACCGAGTCCTAGGGAGGGGTCTTGCCCAAGTCACGCTGTCCCCATCTTCCGGGGGCAAATCCCAGAGAGTCTGACCCTATAGCCCATGCTCTTGACCACTCGGTGGAGACAGACAGACAGACAGACAATGCAGCAAGGTGTGGCGAGAGCTCTGGAAGGGAGTGATGGGCAGCTGAGGGGTACAGGGAGGACCTTGAGCCCTTGGCGGGGGGGACCCCTGAAATGAGGGCCCAGGAGTGAGTTAAGGGTGAGCCGGGGAGGGCTTGGGGCAGGCAGGGGACCTGCATGGGGCGCTTTCCAGGGGAAGTGGCAGGAGGCACAGGGGGAGACATGGGGGATGGACAGGGGTCCCTGAGCCCCAGGCTGGCAGCTGGGCTGTGCTCCTGAGGGTGCAGGGGGCTGGCCATGACCTTCACTCCTGCCGAGGGCGGAGGGTGGATCAAGCTTGAGAAGAATGCACTTGTTAATTTAGGGGCACGTTTCCGAGACCCTCGGAGCCCTCAGGTAGAAAACACTTAAGGAGGCTGTTAGTCCCCTGGGGCTGCGGTGGCAGCCGACCGCAAGCTGGGGCCGTAAAGCCACAGAAGTGCACAGACTCTTCGGCTGGCTTCCCCTCTGTGTCCGTGTGTCTCCCAGTGTTCTCCCAAGGACGGGGCATTGCAGTCAGAATCCACTCTAAGCCTCTAGCAATCTGCTCTGGAGCTGTGTAGTCTGTGGAGACCTCATTTCCACAGAAGCTCACATTCTGTGGCTGTGGGGCAGGCATGCATTTGGGGAGGCCCTATTTGACGCCCCTGCTGAGCTCAGGCAGGTTCCCCAATGAGAGCTTGTCTGGATTGGCTTGCGGGCCTTTGCAGGACGATTTGCGTCCTCTTACTGGGTGGAAACCTGCCTCTGGGTGCTTCCTGGATTGGGTCTTTGCGGCAGCCCTGCCCCCCTCCCCCCCACCCAGGTCTGTACTACCCATGCCCCCCCTCCCCCACCACCAGGGCAACCCTTGCCCCACACGAGGAGTCACGGGAGGTTGGGCACTCATCTCCCCTGCAGACGGTAACGCCACCTGGACGGCTCTGGTGGGAGACCCAGATGACCGAGAGGCCGACACCCGTTTCGCCTCCCAGGAGCTGCTCTCGGCCAACGCCATCTCCGATCAGCTGCTGGGCGCAGGCTCCGACTCCAGGGAGCTCCCCCTCAATGAGACCGTCAACAGCATCTTCTCCCAGGGCGCCCCGAGGGGCTCCCCGGCCGAGAGCCTCTATCTGGACTATGAGGAAAGCGAGGGGGCCGGGGCTTACCTGCTCAACGGGTCCTACCTGGAGCTGAGCAGCGACAGGCTGGCCAACACCTCCTCCGAGGCCCCCTTCCCCAACGCCAGCGCCAGCTTCCCCGCCTTGGCTGGGAACCGGACGCAGAAGGCCAGGTAGGCGGCCTCCCCAGCCCTGTCTGGCCAGGGCTGGTTAAGGTAGGGGGGCCTGGGCAGAGGTAAGGGGGAAGGGGCCGCCCCTGCCTGGCCCCTCGGGGAGCCAGAGGCCTGGGTTTTAGCGTCTTTCCCACAAGTTAGTACCATGGGTTGAAGTTACTGCTCTGCAGTGGGGCTGGGAAGTGGGGAGGCAGACAGTTCTGTGCACATGGGGCTGAGCATCGCCTGTACAGAGGTGGGCTATCGTCCCAGCCCCCTGTCTTTAGGGACTAGTAGGGCTCAGAGAGGTAGGTGAGTGACACCTTTGAGGCTCAGAGCCTGGAGGCTTGGGGTCCTGTGGTTCCTCGTCTGGACGGTCATTGCACACACGGCCATCACACACGAGGCGGACGTTCCCTGAAGGTAGAGTGGCTCAGGACAGCCTTCCCTGCTGGCCGAGGAGCAGACCCGGGCTTGGTCCAGTGGGGCCCCCAGCCAGGGGCCAGACCCCAGGGTCAGGCACTGGGAGCAAGGCCTTCTGCTGTGTTGGCTGGAGCTGCTTCTGGGTTTGGGATGTGGGAGGGTCCAGTGGTGAGGATACACTGCAGACACCCGAAAAGTCACAGCTGGGGACGCCTGGACGGTCACAGCTGGGGACGCCTGGACGGTCACAGCTGGGGACCCCTGGGCGGTCACAGCTGGGGACCCCTGGGCGGTCACAGCTGGGGACGCCTGGACGGTCACAGCTGGGGACGCCTGGACGGTCACAGCTGGGGACGCCTGGACGGTCACAGCTGGGGACGCCTGGACGGTCACAGCTGGGGACGCCTGGACGGTCACAGCTGGGGACGCCTGGACGGTCACAGCTGGGGACGCCTGGATGGCCATTGCTGGGGACGCCTGGACGGTCACAGGACGGCCACAGCTGGCCCTGGAGGAGTCTGAGGCCAGGAGCCTCCGGGGTTGGGGCCAGCTGGGAGCAGGGCGGCTTCAGGCCTGCTGCCATCACTGTCCCTACAAGAGGACAGTCCTGGTGACCAGGCCCTGTCGTCCAGAGGCTCGCAGGGCAGCGAGGCTGTTTAAACAGACGGAGGAGGCCAGCAGACCCCAGTGCGGGCGGGGCCTGGAGGCGGAACAAGACCACCGGGTTTTGTTCCGCCCTGTTTTCTGTGGATCCGCCTAAACCCCTTGGCTTTAGACACGAAGCCAGTGGAACCCTAGCCAGGGCTGGGGGTGCAGAGGTGGGCATCCTTAGAGAACTGAGTTTGGTGGAATATTTGGGGTTCACTCTCAAGGTGGCACAGTTGGAGGGGACTCATCCCCAGAGGACAAGAGCAGGGGTGCTGGGCCCCCGAGCCCACAGGAGGTGCCCCTCTAGCCCCATTCTCAAGGTGTTTTTTTCTGGGGCCCTGTGAGACTCCCCGGCACATCCTGGCCTTTCTGAGGGGAGACTTTGCAAATGTGGACAGAGTGGGAGGTCCGGAGTCCCTGAGGCTGTGCTTCCTCTCCCAGGGCCCGTGGAGGCCATCTGCTGGCCCGACATGGGTCCAGAAGCTCGCAGAGTGGGCCTCAGGGATGTGTGGGACCCAGCGGCTGAAGGGGGACAGGCTCTGAGTCTGAGAGCGGGATTCAGAATCAGTTGCACTTGCCTGTGTAACCTGGGGCCAATTAGTTATTCTGTGAGCCTGGGGGGCTCTTCTCAGCCTCAGGGGTGTCCAGAGGACTGAATTCTATCCAGGGCACCTAGCCAGGAACCAGGAAAGAGGAAGGGTCACGAATGCACTCAGCCTGCAGGGCTGGGGGACGGGCCCTCCTGGGAGCATGGGTGTGAGGATGGCCAGCTCTCCGATGGTCGGTCCCTGAATGGGTTTGAGGAGGTGGCACACAGGCTGCTGTTTAATGCGGCTAGAGGCCCAGAAAGTGCAGCGGAGGTCCGGGTCACCATCCTAGCTCGGCCCCCCTACACACGCGTGTGCGGTGATCCTCGGTGCCCTGTCCCTGAGTGACGGGCTTGTCGCGGGGCTCGTCAGGGCTGTCAGCTCAGGCGTCCCAGGATCCCCAGGCCGGGTCAGGGTAGCAGCTCTCAGGTCCTTAAGTCACATTTTAAAGAGCCTCTCCCCTCTGGTCCCGTGGGTTCCGCCCCCACCCCGGGCCCTTAGGGGAATGCCTGGGATGCAGGAACCAATACGATGACCACCGGGGCTCAGAAAGCCCCGACGGGGTGAGATGGGGCCGCTGCCCACCAGCGGCTTCAAAGGACACCGTTGATGGAGGCCAAAGATGGTCTTTGGAGATAAAGGGCTGAGGAGGCGGCGGGGGAAACCGCCAGGCCAAAATAGCCCTGTGGCGGCAAGTTGTCCAAACACAGGAAGTCGCGTCTGCTCAGGGAGGGCACAGTCTCGGCGTGGTCCAGAGAGCAAGGTTATTTTCACCTTCTCGGAACCGCCTCGAGCAACCAAGGGAGGCCTGACTCCAGACGCCAGGGCTGGGACGCAGACCCGGGGTCTCTCTCGCAGCCTGGGTGGGGGCGGGGAAGCAAAGCTCTTTCCGAGTATCTTAGGAACCATCTAGGCCATCCAGGGAAAGTTCCAGATGAAGGACTTGGCGCGTCCCTGCGCGATGCCTGACCCAGCCTGGCAATCAGCGGGCACTAGCTTCCCTCCAGACGGAGGCGGTGAAGGGCTATTGGTCCAGAGATTTCCCGGGTGCTCTTCTCCCCAAAGAGCAGAGCGTTTTAGGCATTGCATTGCTGTGTAAAGATGCGTTTTGAGCAGGAGGCCCCCTCCCCTGTGCTGCGCTGGTGCGAGCTGGGGCGGGCAGCCCCACCAGAAAGACCTTTGGTGCTGAAAACCCAGAGGGTTATTTTGAACGGCTTGCTGTCTCTCCACCATGAGTCACGCTGCCTGCTGGCCCAGGAGTGTGTAATTAGATAAAGATGGCGCGGCTCCTCCACGGGTGGGTGGCGGGGCGGGGGCTGAAGCCCTTGGTCCTTGTTTGTTCTTGGGGAGATTTGGAAGCTGTTGACAGGAGGGCGGGGGTCACTGTGCTGGGTGGGGCATCCGGCTCTCCTTCCTCGAGGAGGCACCGTGGGCCCTTTGTTCAGAGATGCCTGGTCTTGGATGGGTGGGGGGCCCATCTGAAAGGGCCCTCTCACTTTTCAGGAGAATAGGGGAGGGCCTTCTGATTTCCCCCATACGTGTGGCAAGGCCGGGGCAGGCCCGGACGGGGGGAGGGTGAGGCCACCCGGTGAGGAGTCTCGGCGGCCGTGACCCAGCGACGGAGCGCCATAGGCTTTCCACGCCGTCGCCTTGCCTCCTTCCTGGGCTCATGGAACCACATCAGTGAATTCATGACTTCATGTCCGTCTGTGGGTAGATTATTTCCTGGTTCTCAGAGCAGGACGTGCCTTCAAGGCCACAAGTGCAGTGTAAGGGCCATTCCTGTGAAATTCCAGAAGTCGGAAGGCAAACGGTAAACTCCCAGTCGAATCCAAACTGAGGTCTCTGTCACAGAATTGACTGGAAAGCCTTCTACTTATTTGTTTAGTTTTAAAGGCTTTTATTTATTTATTTTTGCTTGTTAGTGTTGCTGCTGTTGTTGCTCTGGACCATTTTTTAAAAGCGTTTACTGAATTTGTTACAACATTGGTTCTGTTTTTAATGGATTTTTGGTATTTTGGCCATGAAGCACGTGGAATCTTAGCTCCCCGACCAGGGATCAAACCCTTAACCTCTGCATTGGAAGGCGAAGTGTAACTGCTGGACCACCATGGAAGTCCCCGGAAAGCCTTTAAGAATGTGTGCCCTGCAAACCCTCCTTGAAGCCTGACCTCCGGGCTGACAGAAGGTCCCAAGAAAGGACCTGTGGGTGTGCCCGTGCAAGGGTCTCGGCTTCAGGTGGTCTTCCATCAGCCCCTCTGGATGGGAAGTGAAGCAGGGCTGGGCGATAGGCCCATCGCCCCACGCCCCCTGGCTGGCTCCGGGGGCGGCTGCCTCTCAGGGCAGATGCTGGGCTCAGGGAGATGTCTCTGCCACCTCCCTCGGCTCCTGCCGGGTCCACAACGAGCCGGCACATTGGATCCCGAGGTTGGGCCTAGCACACCGACTGGTTCAAAGAAGCAAACAGTCCTAACAATAGTTGGCCGGGCCGCCTGAGTTCCGGCCAAGAATCCCAGCCCGTTCCTGGCGGGGACCCAGCCCGGCGTTCCCTTGCTCAGCAGCCCTCGCAGACCTGGGCAGAGGCGTCTGCAGGGTCCGCGGCCCTCCTCCGTCTGCCCCCAGGGCTGGTCTGTTTTGATCCCTGGAGGCCCGGTGGCCAGGGGGCCCCCATTCAGTCAGAATCCCAGATGGGGAAGTCTGCAGGAGAGGATTCCGGTGCCTTCTACGCACACCGGGTGCCTCTGAGGTCCCTTCCCAGGGATGAGGGAGGAGTTATCAGCATGCTCCTGTGGGGTGGGGGGGACGGTGAGAGGCCTGTGGGTATGGAAGGGGCGACTATGATGGCGGGGAGCCCCAAGTTCTTCACTCACCTCCCCCAGAGCCCCCAAAAGGGCCCCGACAGCTGCAGGGCCGTGTGCTCAGCCAGCTGTTGAGATGGAAAATGCCAGCTCCCCCTCCCTCCTAGCCCTGCCACCCCAGGGGTGCTCCTTCTAGACAGTGGGCACTGGGGCCCCCGGAAGGGCAGCAAGACTCTGCCCTTCTGCCCGGAGGAGGGGCTCAGGACAGGTGCACACAACTGCGCCCCCCACCCCAGTGATGAAAACATGTGCTTCCACGGAACTCAGCCCCTTCTCTGCTTCACCTGCTTTCAGGACCAGGCCCAAGTCCCGCAAGCAAGGCGTGAGCCCCGCGGACATGTACCGGTGGAAGCTCTCGTCACACGAGCCCTGCAGCTCCACCTGCACCACAGGTACCCGAGACGGGCTGGAGGGTGCCCGCTGAGCCCGCCGCCACAGCGGGCGCGAGTCTGGGCCTCGAGGCCCGTCCGCGTGCTTGTAGCCCTGAACTGCCCTGTGAGCTCGTCCAGCGGTTTCCTGGCCCACGGGATGCGGTGGGACGCGGTGGCAGTCTGGCTGTCCTCATGCTGGACCACGTAAGGGTCCAGCCGGGTGGAGGTCAGTCAGCACCCCCCAGGCTCCCTCGTCCATCTTTCTGCATTTAGTACATTGTTAGGAAAAGCCTCCTCTTAGGTGGTGAGGAGAAGGGGAAGGTAGACCAGTGTGGACTGGGACAGAGGAGACTCCAGATTCCAGGGCCTCATCTGGGGAGGAAACAGCGGGGGTATCGGAGGCCCTGGGGTTGCCTGGACAGACACATGGGGTCAGTAGGTGTCAGGCCAGGGCTTGAGCCGATGTCTGTCTGCTCGCCTGGCCGGCCACTGCTGCACCAAGACGCTGGCTTGCAGCCCAGAGGCTGGGACCCCCTGCCGCTAGCCATGGTCCCCTCCCTGTAAGTCTGGACGTCAGGCCCAGGTGCCGGCCTGCGGCAAACGCAGGGAGACCCCGGGTGCTGCCTTGTCTGTACCTGGGACTTGGTGGTTGGGCAAGACTGGGCTTGCTGCTGCCCAAAACGTGCGAGGCCCCTGCCCCTGCCCCTGCCCCTGCCCTCCCACCGCAGCTGGCCAGAGCTCTGGGAGCCCCTGCACGCTCTGGCCAGTGTGGCAGAAGAAGCAAGCAGCTGGCCGGGTCCTGGGCAGCTGGGGGTCTGGGGGTGCAGCATCTCAGGAGATGTGGCTGAGGAAGAAGCTGGGGAGGTGGCTCTGTGGGGCGCCGGGGGGCCACCGGCTCTCTGTCTTGGGTGGGAAGTCAGGCCTGTTCCCGCTATGCCGTCCTTCCTCCCCTGAGCAGGGCAGATGACAGGCTGAGATTGCCCCCTGATATTCTGGAGGGTTCGAGGAGGGCTTTGTGGGGGTGTGGTGAGCTCTTGGATGAACTATCTGGTCGTCCACATCCCATGCTCTTAATTTCGGAGTCTCTCCTCTCTACCTGTAAGTGGGATGTTCACCTATCCAAGCGTGGTTATGGGGATAGACAGGAAAGGGGAAAGAAGCAATCGGGGTCAAAGCGTGACAGCGGGGCGCCATCAGCAGGACTGCTGCTGCTGCTGCGTGCCACCAACGGGGCCTGGAGCGGCCACAGCGCTGGTCTGGGGAGTGAAGTCGGGGCTGAGTGTCGGGGCGGGGGTGTTGGAGGAGCCCGCTTTGAGAGCCTGCTCCCGAAGGGCAGGGTCCCATTCTGAATCGGGAGCCCCGACGTTATCTGTCGGACTCCACGTGTGCCGAGGAGGCCACAGCACACGTGGTGGGGAGCGTCTGCTGTTCCCCTTGGACACATCCCTGCCCGGGAAGTGACAAGGCTTGAGATCCCTCCTGGACGAAGCTGCCTCGGTGGCGAGCGGCTGAGCCTGGCTGGTCCTGGGCAGAAGGTGGTCCCCAGGGAGGTAACCACACCGTGTCTCGATGCCCACAGAGTGCTGGGCAGGGGATGCGCTGACCCGCCCTGGGCGGCCTGAGGTGCAAAGTAGGATGCAAGGAGAAAGGAAGTGAGGAAGACAGGTTCTGGCTCTGCTGAAAGGACGCGCTCTCCTTCAGACGAGCCCGTCTGGGACTGGAGTGAGCGGCCCCGACCCAGAGTGGGTTCCCCGTCGCTGCAGAGGCACCAAGAGGGGTCTAGGCGGCACTCCACAGAAGTGGTGAGCCGGGGTCCCTGCAGGACGGCTCACCTTTGCACATCCTGTGGCGGGCTCCTCTTGAAATCCCACTTTTTGGGGTGCTGACCCCAGGCCAGCTCTGGGGGGCTGGGGGGAGGGTGGTGGTTTAGAAAACTTCTGTGGCCTCTGGGGCCTGTGCAAACGTCACTGGTGATCAGCAAGTCTCATGTGTCCTGAGCCCCAGCCATAGCGGCCAGAGCAGCAAGCATTCTTTCTTCTCCTTAAAGATGCTCTTGAGAGCGGGAGAAAGGCAGGTGGATCGGTTTGGACCCTTCGCTTGAGTCACACGGGATGATTCCCGATGATTCTCGACAACCCCCTGGCCCAGAGCGAGGGGAGTGGAGTGGACAGGCTCTGAGACCCCCGGCCTTGCGGGCAGAAGAGGCCCACCCAGTCCGGCACTGGGGCTTCCTGCTTCTTTCCTTTAGAGGAAGGGCTCGGTAAGAAGGTTTGAGAAGCCCCGCACTCAGGACTGATGCCGTGAGGTGGGTGTCCAGAAGAGTGGAGCTGTGCCTCCCGTCACATGTGAGGGGTTCCCGGGAGAGGGTGAGTGGCAAGCGGAGATCTGGAGAGTCTGACTGCCCTCACATCACCCCTAGCCGGCAACGGCGCTGGGACCAGCAGCCCCGTCCCTCCTGATCAGGACCTGCTGTTTCCCTGATGACGAGGCGAGAACAAGCAGACAGTTGCTGAGGGGCTGCTGGGACCTCTCTGGGCCCCAGAACTGACGTCTCTGGAACATTCTGAGCAGGCCTGGCCAGGAAGCCAGCCCCCCACTCAGCGATGGCTAAAGACGACACAGCCCGGCGCTGGCAGAGGGGAAGCCGTGATTGCAACCTGGCTCATCCCTCATGGAAAAAAGAAAAAACCCCCGTGTGGGCCGCCTCCCAGGCTGTTTTCATTCCATCCAAGGCTGGGGCTTTGAGAGGCAGGAGCTGCCGGCTCTCAGACACGCGCCCCTGGGCAGGGAGCGCGAGTCGGCGGGCGCTCTTGGTTTACGGGGCAGGGCAACCCCCAGGGGAGGTCATCCGGCAAGGTTCCCCTCGGCACACATGCGCTGGTAATAACAACAACCCCAGCCCCTGACCCCACCCGTGCTCACACTCCCCCGAGTCGCCCTGGCTCTGCGGCAGGGAGGGAACCCCGCACTGTGGGGCGGGTTCGGCCCGTGTCGGCCTGGTGCCTGGCATGGGGGTGCAGGGCAGGAAGAGCAGAGAAGCAGAGGGTGGAGGTGGCGGCCAAGGAATAAATAATTTTAGTTGAGGGCTGGCCCTTTACATACGGTTCCCCCACGGGATTTATAGAGTGAAGTGAAGTGAAAGTCGCTCAGCTGTGTCTGACTCTTGGCGACCCCATGGACTTAGTCCATGGAATTCTCCAGGCCAGAATACTGGTGTGGGTAGCCTTTCCCTTCTCCAGGGGATCCTTCCAACCCAGGAACTGAACAGGGGTCTCCCGCATTGCAGCCGGATTCTTTACCAACTGAGCTATCGGGGAACCCGAGATTTATAGAGTAGCAGATATTTAACCACAAAAATGATAAAAGAAAGTTGAGAGGGAGCTCGATAAGGACTAGGGCATGCTATGGGAGGGCACGGAGGACCTGAAGGTCGAATGTGACATCTGAGGAAGGGCTGGAAAGGTTACATTATGCATCCAGGCACCCACCTCCCATCCATACCTCCCCACCTATCCACCAACCTGCCCACCCATCCATCCGCTCGTCTATCCGTCCACTCACCCATCCATCCATCCATCCACTCATCAACCTGCCCATCCATCCGTCCATCATCCAGGTATACTTCCCCACCCATCCACCAGCTTACCCGTTCATCCACCCATCCATCCGTCCACCACCAACCTGCCCATCCACTCATCCTTCCCTCCATGTACCCACCCACAATAGTCACTGAGTGAGTGACGATGAGCAGCACCTGGCTGTGTTTGCCTCTGCACCTCTGTGAGGGCCGTTCTGAGTTTACCAAAAGCCCGGTGACTGTGACTTCTTGGCTTCCCATGTGGCTCAGATAGTAAAGAATCTGCCTGCAATACAAAAGCCCTGTGTTCAATCCTTGGATCAGGAAGATCCCCTGGAGAAGGGACTGGTTACCCACTCCCAAGTGTTCTTGTCTGGAGAATCCCATGGGCAGAGGAGCCTGTCGGGCTACCGTCCATGGGGTCGCAGAGCTGGACACGCCCGAAGCAGCCAGCACATCGCCTCCTCATTTCAGCTCAGGGTTTGTGAGGCAGCACTGAGTGCCCGGCCTGGGCAGGGTAGGCTGTGCAGAGAGGAGCTGAGGCGCTTGGGCCCAGGAGGGGAGGGAGCTCAGATGCACAGACCCGGCCTTGCTGGGACCCGGCCACAGTCCGGTCAGCTTAACTGTCGCTGTTCTGGACTGAAACCAGGAAGTGCTGAGAGGCCGGGTGACTCGCCCATGGCCCCGGGGCCCGCCTGCCAGCCTCCCGGAGCTCACAGTGGGCTCAGGCGCCCTTCCCTTGTCCTGAACCCAGGGGTCCTGTCCACCTACGCCATGTGTGTCCGCTACGACGGCATCGAGGTGGATGACAGCTATTGCGATGCCCTGACCCGGCCCGAGCCCGTCCAGGAGTTCTGCGCAGGCAGGGAGTGCCAGCCCAGGTACCTGCCACCCAGGCTCCGGGCAGGGTGTGTGCTGGGGGCGGGTGAGCTGGGGCTCTGCCAGGCTGTGTCCAGGGGACTGCTCCGTCCTGGGGTCTCTGCTTTGTCCCGGGATCTCTGCTCCATCATGGGGTCTCTGCTCCGTCGTGGGGTCTCCGCTCCGTCGTGGGGTCTCTGCTCCATCCTGGAGTCTTTGCTCCGTCCCAGAGTCTCTGCTCCATCCCGAGGTCCCTGCTCCATCCTGAAGTCTCTGCTCTGTCCTGGGGTCGCTGCTTGGTTCTGGGGTCTCTGCTCCATCCTGGGGTCTCTTGTCCGTCCTGGGGTCTCTGCTCCATCCTGGGGTCTCTGCTCCGTCCTGGGGTCTCTGCTCCATCCTGAGGTCTCTGCTCCATCCTGGGGTCTCTTGTCCGTCCTGGGGTCTCTGCTCCATCCTGAGGTCTCTGCTCCATTCTGGGGTCTCTGCTCCATCCTGGGGTCTCTTGTCCGTCCTGGGGTCTCTGCTCCATCCTGAGGTCTCTGCTCCATTCTGGGGTCTCTGGTTCATCCTGGGGTCTCTTCTCCGTCCTGGGGCCTCTGCTCCGTCCTGGGGTCTCTTCTCCATCCTGGGGTCTCTTGTCCGTCCTGGGGTCTTTGCTCCGTCCAGGCCTCTGCTCCGTCCTGGGGTCTCTTGTCCGTCCTGGGGTCTCTTGCCCGTCCTGGGGTCTCTTGTCCGTCCTGGGGTCTCTGCTCCGTCCAGGCCTCTGCTCCGTCCTGGGGTCTCTTGTCCGTCCTGGGGCCTCTGCTCCGTCCTGGGGTCTCTTGTCCGTCCTGGGGCCTCTGCTCTGTCCTGGGGTCTCTGCTCCGTCCTGGGGTCTCTTGTCCGTCCTGGGGCCTCTGCTCCGTCCTGGGGTCTCTGCTCCGTCCTGGGGTCTCTGCTCTGTCCTGGGGTCTCTGCTCCGTCCTGGGGTCTCTGTTCCGTCCTGGGGTCTCTTCTCCACATGTGTCTGCTCCTTTCCGAGAAGCTGGGTGTGCAGTCATGGGGGTCCCCTCTTCCCTTCAGTGGGGCTGGGCGCCTCAGGACACTGAGGCAGGACCCCAAGGTGGAGCTGGCAGGAGCAGAAGGCGCTCGGGCTGGAGGGAGCGGGTGGGGGTCGCTGACGGCCGTGCCCTCCCGAGGCAGGTGGGAGACCAGCAGCTGGAGCGAGTGCTCGCGCACCTGCGGCGAGGGCTTCCAGTTCCGCGTCGTGCGCTGCTGGAAGATGCTCTCGCCCGGCTTCGACAGCTCCGTCTATAGCGACCTCTGTGAGGCCGCCGAGGCCGTGCGGCCCGAGGAGCGCAAGACCTGCCGGGGCCCGGCCTGCGGGCCGCAGTGGGAGATGTCCCAGTGGTCTGAGGTGGGTGCCGAGCGGGCCAGGTGGGCGCTGTGGGCCGGTGGGAGCCGGGCTGCAGTGGGCGATATCCAAGTGGTCCGAGGTGCACGCGGGCTGAGTGGGCCGGGTGGGCGCCCGGTCGGGTGGGGGCTCTGGGCTGGCTGGGGGCTGGGGGCTGTGGGCTGGGTGGGGGCCAAGCAAGCCGAGTGGGAGCCGGGCCGGGGTCTGCTTGCAGCTAGGGCAGCCACGAGCCCACCCTTCCGCCGTCTCCCCACAGTGCACGGCCAAGTGTGGGGAGCGAAGCGTGGTGACCCGGGACATCCGCTGCTCGGAGGACGAGAAGCTGTGCGACCCCAGCATCAGGCCTGTAGGGGAGAAGGACTGTGCGGGGCCCCCTTGCGACCGCCAGTGGACCGTCTCCGACTGGGGGCCGGTGAGGGCCGGGTGCTCAGGGGGCTGACCCGTGCGATTACGGGGGTCAGAACCTTGGACCAACACGAGCGGTCCCGTTGCCGTGCCCTCGTTCTAAGCTCCCTGCCTGCCTCTCTCTTCTCCCACTTGGGTGAGACGCTCAGATGCCCACTGGGCTCCCCTCTGAGTGCTGGGTACGCAGGGGACTCTTCTGGGGTTTTAGGTGTGTTTTTAATCGAGCTTGCCATCTTTCTGTAATTAGAACAGAACATGGTATTTAAAACACAGTTACCATGGCAACCCTTCCCCCACCCAGCTCTTCTCTCTGGGGAAGGAGGTCGGGGGCCCTGGGAGGGGCTCTGCCTCTGACCCTGGCTGTGCCCCTGTAGTGCAGCGGCAGCTGTGGGCAAGGCCGCATGATCAGACACGTGTACTGCAAGACCAGCGACGGACGGGTCGTGCCCGAGTCTCAGTGCCAGATGGAGACCAAGCCCCTGGCCATCCACCCCTGTGGGGACAAGAACTGCCCTGCCCACTGGCTGGCCCAGGACTGGGAGCGGGTGAGTGCCCCCCACCCAGCGAGCAGGGCCCCACCGTCTGGGAGAGGCTTTAACTGGCTGAGAGCCAGGTGGCCAGAATGACAGGTTGGCCAAGTGAGGAATTAATTGGAAATTATGATGCCACAACCCAGTGAACATTAACTTGAAATAGAAAAAAAAAACAAAGAAGGTAAGAAAACGCTTAAAACTTCCCAGATCTGAGTAGCGAATGTTCGGTGAGGCGTGCGGGGCTGACCTGTTTCCCACAGCTCCGTGCTCCCGAGGCGGAAGCCCAGGGTCGGGGGTTCTTGGGCCGTACTCACCCTTGGGCCATGGGCCCTGTGCACCCGCTTGTTCTCGTGACCTCTGGTGACCCGTCAAGGTCACCAGCTTGCCGTTTCCAGCCGCATGGTTCCCAACCACATGGCTTTCAACCGCTTGGCTCAGGCAGATTGCTATCAGCTAATTCATCACCAGGCAAATGGCCACTGACCATTTTGTTTCACAACAGATGGTTTTTCTGTTAAACTGTTTCTGATCAAATCTGTTGGGGCCACGTGGCTATCGACCAGCAGGTTCCCAGCCAGTGTGTCTTTGATCTTGGCTGTTACTCACTTGCTGTTGACCGAGCCGTTTTCACGGGCATGGCTGGGGGCCTCGTGTTCTGGTCTTCCTGACCTCTGGCCCCTGACCCCTAACCTGTCTGCCCTTCCACCCCAGTGCAATACCACCTGTGGCCGAGGCGTGAAGAAGAGGCTGGTCCTGTGCATGGAGCTGGCCAACGGGAAGCCGCAGACGCGCAGCGGCCCCGAGTGCGGCCTGGCCAAGAAGCCCCCCGAGGAGAGCACTTGCTTCGAGAGGCCCTGCTTCAAGTGGTACACCAGCCCCTGGTCGGAGGTGAGCGCTCCACTGGCCCTCCTGAGGCCAGGCCTGATCTCTGGTCCTGCCGAAGGACCTCCTCTCCCACCCTGAGTGCCCCTCACGTCCCCCGGCTCAGCCTCCATCAGGGCTTTCCCTCCCTGGAGAGACTGTCAGCGCTTCCACACTGGCGAGCACGAGGGCTGCCTCCTCCAAGAGATCCTCCCGGATCTCACCTCTGGGATCCCTGCCGCACTCATCCAGGGCCCTATTTTTGGCCCAGGTCACTTCTGGCCTTGCCTTTAGAAGCCTTTCAGTCACGTGCTTGAAAGCCCGTGTGTCTGACACCCACCGTGGGGCAGACAGATCCCGGTGGGCACCGGGAGGGTGGGGAGAGTCAGAGTTAAGGCAGGGACACAGAATCAGAGAGGCAGATGGGACGGGAGGACGGTGCGCCCCGGGCAGAGCGGGGCCAGGAGCAGTGGCAGCCGCCGGCCTGACTCTGGCCTGTGGGCTCCTTCCTCCAGCTCTGGTTGGAGGGTGCCGTGGAGCACGGTCTCTCCACTCTACAGCCCAGGGGCGCGTCTCGGTTGCGGTTTTTACTGGTTCCCACGCACCCCCCTCTCTCCTGGCCGCATCACCGGCCCCCACCCCGAGGCCCCCCTCCACCTGGGGATGCACAGCTTCCGGGGGCGGGGGTGCCAGACAGGGAGGCCCAGACGGGTCTTCGCCCAGGAGCCTGGGCCTGGGGGGAGGGCACCCATCACCCTGACCCCCTGTGGCCGCCTCTGCCTGGGTCGGGGGCTTAGTAAGAGTGCGTCTTCTGAGCTGTCCACCAAGGGTGGAGGAGTGGGCGCCAGGAAAGGCCAGATGCTGCGTCCTCTCTGGGGGGTGGGGGATGGCTGCAGGCACCCTGGGGCATCCCCCTCAAAGGCTGACTGTTGTCTGGCTCGGTCCCCCAGGCTGGGCTGACTCCCTCAGGCTGGGCGCAGGCATCGGGCTGGAAGCCCTCCTTGTGTCTCTACAAATAGAACTGGTGGGCGGCGGAGGGGGGTGGTCAGGACCGGAACCTCTGCAGACCAAGGGCACAGGTCCCAGCGGAGCCTGGGTGATATGGGGTCACCCACAGCAGGGGGAGCCAGAGGGAGCCACCGCCTTTAGGATCTCAGCGGGAGGACAGCAGGGTAACTGGGGTCAGCAGATGGCCCTGGCGTTCTGGGCAGCTCGGCGGGGTTTTCCGAGGGGAACATCTGGACGGGGAGCCGCGGTGGGGGTGCTGGCTCTGGAAGATGCAGCTGACTGGCCCCCAGCTCTTAACTGGAGCGGGAAGGCAGCCTCTTCCTGGGCTGTGGCCCCCTGTGTCCTGAGCCTCCCGCAGCATAGGACGCTGGAGAGCTGGAACCAAAGGACCTGCCTGGGGGGAGAGATGGGGGGGTCCACGCCCTCACGGCGGTGGTGGCGGGGGGCGGGCAGCAGCATCTCCTGGTTGCCGAGCCCCTGAGCGTCCGTGTGTCCCGCGTCCACGGAGACTCAGCAACCTGGCGAGAGGAGGGGAGTCCCACGTCTCCCCTGGCTGGGCCCCCTGCACTGCCGGGGGCCATGGTCACCCCGTCTCTCCCCGCTCAGTGCACCAAGACGTGCGGGGTGGGCGTGCGGATGCGCGACGTGAAGTGCTACCAGGGCACCGACATCGTCCGGGGCTGCGACCCGCTGGTGAAGCCTGTTGGCAGACAGGCCTGCGATCTGCAGCCTTGCCCCACGGAGCCCCCAGGTGAGGAGGCCGACGCCGAGGCTGCGTTGGGGCCCAACGAGCAGGCACTCGTCCGCGAGCGCCTCTTGGCTCCAGAGACCAAGGCAGGGCGGGGAGCGAAGTCTCTCTCCGGGAGGGGCCAAGCCCAGCTGGGAGCTGCGGGTGGGAAGGGCGGCAGGTGAGATCTGACTGGAGCCTGGGCCCTCCAGGAGCCAGGCCGAGACCCACCCTTTTGCAAAGAGCATCTGGCTTCAGAAGCTGGGAAGTTGGCGGTGGGGCAGGGGGCCAGGGCCTGAAGCAGGCTCTCTGGCTTGGGCACCTGGAGGATGCAGGCGTGTCCTAGGCTCGGGGGGCGGGGGGCGGTGCGGCATCAGGGCCCAGTGATGAGCTCTATTTTGGACCCACTGAGTGGAGGGGAGTGGTGGGCCTCCTGGGGATGTTCAGACCTCTGGGGTGAGGTCAGGGCCTCCTCCAAATCCTGTCCCGGGGTATCCACCTTCCCTGTGAGCGCTCCACATCACCGGTGGGGTCCTGACGTCACTGGCGAGGGGTACGAGGGAGAGCTCCAGGAAAGGAGGTAGATGGGGCGGGGCGGGGATCCTGCCGCGTCGCCCCCCCACCGCCCCGCCGCCCCCTGATGCACTGAGGCCCCCTCCCCAGATGACAGCTGCCGGGACCAGCCAGGCACCAACTGCGCGCTGGCCATCAAGCTGAGCCTCTGCGGCCACTGGCACTACGGCAAGGCCTGCTGCCGCTCCTGCCGGCCGCCCCGCTCCTAGGCCCGGCGGCCGCCCTCAGAGGCCGAGCTCGGCGTCCCTGGGGCCACGGCGGCCCCTGCACGGACACCCTTCCCGCGGGGCGCCCAGCGGTGAAGACGCGACACTGAGCCCCCGCTCTTCCTGGGCAGGAGAGCCCCCCACCCCCGGCACGCCCGCCGGCCCCCCTCACCCCGGGACAGAGCAGCAAGGCTGGCCCCCTGCCCCCTCCAGAGGCCCGGGAGCGCCCCGTCTCCCTGCGGGGCTGCAGGCCCAGGGGACAGGCAGGGGCCGCAGGGGGCACCCCAGGCCACGACCCTCCCTGCAGGGCACTCGTAATCTCACAGTTTAGCATCGCTCGCCTCCCCATCCGAAGCTCCTGGCACGGAAGGACCCACCGCACTTTACGCAGGGGAGGGGCGTCTTTCTCATGGCCCCGGGCCGTGCTGTAATCTCTGTATGTTAATAAAGTGGTTGTATTTATGGCGGCATCCTGCGCTGTCCGGGGCTCTGCAAGGAGGGGGCGGGGTGTCTTCGTGGCTCACCATCCTGGGGAGGTCTGATGCAGCCTCGGGTCCAGGACTGGGTCTGGGACCAGGGCCGGGTCTGGTTCTGAGGCCGGGACCGGGTCCGGGACTGGGGCTGGGGCCGGGACCGGGTCCAGGTCCGCGTCTGAGACTGGCTCTGGGGCCGGGACCGGTCGGGGTCGGGCTGGGGTTGGGGCCGGGACCGGGTCCAGGTCCGGGACTGGGGACGGGCCTGGGTCTGGTCTGAGACTGGGTCTGAGGCCGGGACCGGGTCTGGGTCGGGCTGGGACCAGGTCCAGGTCTGGGGCTGGGGCCAGGGCCGGGTCCGGGACTGGGGCCGGGCCTGGGTCTGGCCTGAGACCGGGTCTGGGTCGGGCTGGGGTGGACTGCAGTGTCTCCCTGAGGAATGCCATTCGGGGAAAGCAGACAGAAGGTGACAAATGAGTGGGTGCCTGCAGGGAGGCGGCTCAGGGGGCTTTGGACTCAGGCGCTGGAGTCAGGACTGAGCGCATCTCGTGCCTCCTGACTGCTGTGGGGGCCCCAGCCTGGGGTCTGTGGGGCCCGAGGGAGAGGGAAGCTCCCCCCTCGGGGTGCGCTGGGAAGAAAACAAGGGGTGAGGCAGGCAGGGTGGGGGGCACCGTGCGGGCCCATGTGGGGGGCTCAGGAAACAGTCTTCATTACCGCTGGCGGGCCTCTTAGACGAGCCTCTTCATCTGGACGACTGGCGGGTGCCGGGACACCGGCGGGCTTCCCAGAGGAGGTGATGTTTCAGCTGGTCCAGCCTCAGGAGTGACTCTAAAGCCTCCAGGGAGAGGGGTGGGTGTTTACAATGCTGAAGGCACCTTGGTTTGGCTGCAGTGGAGGAGGAAGGGTCTGGCTATCCACCGACTGAGGGACATCGAGCCGGCCCTGGGCGCAGATGCCACTGGGAGGGGCTCCGTCAGGACAGGGAGCGGGGATGTGAGTGGCTGTCCGGCTGCTTTGCTGGGATGCAGAGCCTTCTGTCCCCAAAACGGGATCAGAGCAGGGTGGGCCGCAGTGTTTAGCACAGCGTCACAGTTGGGTGCGTGGCCGTGAGGGAGGAGGCCTGTGGGGTGGGCTCCCTCAAGGTCAGCGGCTCGGTTCCAGCGCAGATGGGATCACGGCAATCCAGGGGTGCGGGGCTGCCTGACACACCCCACCATCATGCCCAGTCACTCCCCGCCTTGCCTCCCCTCCTCTCCCGATGACTCCCCACCCCCCAGCACTTAGTGTGCACATCCCGTGGGCCAGGTTCTGTGCCCAGAGCATCACCAGCACCGCCTCTAATCCTCCTAAGAGCCCCGTGAATCCAGGGTCATGGCCGCCCATTGTGTGGATGGTGAGACCGAGGCCCACAGAGGCCAGTCACTCGCCCCAGGGGCCACAGCACCTCACCCCCTACCCACTCTCCAGGAGCTCAGGGTTTCTAGGCCGGTGGTTTCCAATCTTGGAAGACTGATACAACCACCCCAGGAAAGTCAAAAAACCCAATGTGGCTGCAACCAGGACCAGCCCCTCTGGGCAGAGCCTTGACCCCCTGGGGCTAGATGGGAAGGGAAGGCCCACTCTGTCTGGGTTGGGCTGGACGTGGCCCCTCCCAGGAAGCTCAGGAGAGGGGTCTGGGTCGGCCTGGAGTCCCAGGCGGACCAAAGACAGCACGCAAGGTGTCGGAGAGGAGTTTTATTGGCTCTCGATTGTGTTGGGGAGCAGGCAGCTCCCCCGGTCTCCACGGCGGAGCTGAGGGAGAGCTTGGATGGGTGTGTGCGGGGTGATGCTGTCAGACGGATCTAGGAATCTATGCAGAGGCCAGAGACAAGAAAAGGAAACAGGAGACCGAACAGAACAGCCACGGGAAGTGCCACCTCCGGACCCTTCCCCCACCCCCCCCACCCCCACCCCCAGCCAACACATCAGAAACTCGTGGGGTGTGACAAAGAAACGGGAAGCTTGGGCGTGAATCCATTAGCGAGTCCAAACTGAGGCAGGAGGCAAAGGGAAGAAGAGGGGAAAAAAATATCGAGAATGCCCAAAATAGTAAGTCTTCCTAACTCTGCTCACGTCCAGAATCACAGCTCTGCAGCGCTTTCGAGAGAGAGCGAGAGATGTGCCCACACCGGGGGGAAGCCGCTGGCCCCAGAGCTTGTCTTCTGGGAAGGCCGCTTGGCTGGGGAGCTTGGTCCATCTTCTTGGGCAGATGGGGGCTGCCCTAAGGGGGTGCTGGGGGGCACTCCATGGTGGGGCCCAGAGGCAGAGAGAGAGAGCGAGCGAGAGCGGACCCAGGAGAGGAGGGGGGGTTCCGGGGACCAGGCTGCAGAGGAGACAGGGCCTCTGAATGGGGGGCTGTGTCCCTCACGGCAGGTACCCCTGGGCTTGGGGCAGCTTTCTCATTGGGTGTAGGGAGGAGCTGCTAGGCCTGAGGGGGCCTGATGGGGGCTGAGCTCAGCTATCCTCACCTGGGGGCCGGCGCAGGGAAGGGCAGCCTGAGGCCTTGCTCCCAGGTCCTCCTGAGACCCACCAGGTGGGAGGGTGTGGGCCTGTCCCCCTGGGGACCTGAGGGTGTCCCAGGTCCCATGGGGCGTCAGTGGGACTTTCTGCCTCTGCGTGGCTTTCTCTGCCCGACCATGTCAGGGCTGAGGAGTGGGCTGCGTGTTTTACTTCTGAAGCGGGAGGGTTGGCACAGGGCCTCTTCCCTACTCCATTTTCACCAAAAAGCCAGTTGGGGCTGCCCCTCCCGAGAAACCCCCCCTTTCCTCCGGACATTGGTGGGGAGGTGGGAGCAGGATCTCAGCTGCACTGGAAGCCGGGCTGTCTGTGGGTTGGGGGAGACAGGAGACTTGGCCCCCAAGGCTTAAGCTGCAAGACCCCAAGCCTGGCGGCCACCACCTCATCCTTGGACACATGGGTAGACCGAGACCCAGGGATGGAGGGGAGCGGCCAGGCCGAGCAGCAGAGGCGGCTGCGACGGAGGCCCTGGCCCCCGGCCCCTCGCTAATGGCAGCCCAGGCATCCGCAGTCCGGCGTCCGCGCCCTGGAGCCCCACCTCACTCTGCAGCTGGGGCACCTGGAGGCCCCACCCGCGCCCGCATCACACCTGCCTCCCTGCAGACCCAGGCCCTGGTGGCTGCTGCCCGGGGTGGCCCCACCAGCCTTCACTGGGTCTGACCCTTGCCGGGAGCCCCGGAGTGCCTGTGATGACAGGCATGCGAGGATCGCTGGGTTTGGGGCCCCGGGGCCAGGCGGGGACCTCCCACCATGGTCTCAGGCCCTGCTGGGGGCAGGGGGCACGGTCAGACGTCGGTGCTGACGCTGCGGCTGCGGGAGAAGGCCTCTCGCATGGCCGACAGGCGGTTGGGGTTGAGCGCCTGCAGCCCTCCAAAGCCCCCGGGCGGCGGCCCCACGTCCTCCTGGCTGATGCTCCTGTAGGCCACGCGCTCCCCACCGTTGCTGACGCCCTCGTCCTCCGGCTCCTGCAGGAAGAAGGCGGGCGGCTCGGAGCGGGAGCAGCTGCGGCAGAGGGCGCGGGCTGATGGGGACCTCTGGCTGAAGGCGGCGGCTGGGCAGAGCGCCGGCCCGTTGCTCAGCACCAGGTTCCGGTTGGAGTGCAGCGGCGGCAGGCTCGAGTGCACAGCGAAGTCCGGCTCCTCCTCGTCCTCCTCCGACTCGTCCTTCTTACAGCAGTAGTACTACGGGCAGAGGCCACCGTGACCCCCGGCTCCCCACCCGCCCCGGCCCCGCGCAGGCCCCGGAGGGCGCCCGGACGCCCCCGAGTCTTACAGCCACGTCCCCATCTCGACCACGGCGGGGAGGCGCCCCGGACTCCTGGCGTCCCTAAAGGAGGGGTTCTCTCATTTCAGCCCTTCTCTGGTGGCTCAGCTGCTAAAGAATCCTCCTGCCATGCAGGAGACCTGGGTTGGGGCGATCCTCTGGGGAAGGGAAAGGCCACCCACTCGAGCATTCTGGCCTGGAGAACCCCAGGGACTGTCCAGAGTCGGACACGACTGAGCGGCTTTCACTCACTTTCACTCACTTTGCCCCACAGCAGCTACGTGGCAGGGGCAGGGACCAAGTCCCGTCTGCAGGTGGGGACGCTGAGGCCCAGGCAGCCTGCAGGTGGCAGAGCCAACAGTCTAGCTCAAGAGGGCCGAGCTGCACCGCCTCGCCCTGCACACATGGCTTCTCCTCTCATGAAGACACGGGGCCCAGGACAGCCGTCGAGGGTGGGCAGGTCAGGGAGGCACGGCCCGGGGGCTCACCACTGCGCCCGCCTGGTAGCTGTGTGACGTTGGCTAAGGCCCTCACCCTCTCCAAACCTCTGCAGCCTCGCCTTGCAGGGGGTCTGGGAAGCTGCCGCTGAGCCCTCACCCGCGGAGGCTGGGCAGGGCTGGCTGCCTTGCACCGTCTTGGAGGCCTGGTCCTGGTGGGGGCCCCCGCCCTCTGCAGGGCCCCGCTCTGGGCTCCCCTCCCGACCTCCCCCCGCCACGCCCCCGAGTACCTGGAGCCGGCAGTAGCACAGAACCGCAATAATGCAGAGCAGAATCACAGTCGCCAAGATGCCCCCGGTGATGACCACCGTCCCGGCTGTCATTCGCCCCCTTCTCCATCAACAGCCTGCAACACACGCCACCACCTTCAGCCAGCTCATCACAGGAGCCCGTCCCAGCTTAGGACGCTAACCAACCACGCTAAAAGGGAAAACAAACACCCCAGGGCCGGCAGGAGGCAGGGGCGGGGGCGCGGCGGTGGGGGGGGCACCCCTGCCCCTGCCAGCACTTCCCACATCTGCAGGAGGGGAAGCCAGCAGCATACACCCTCGCTCTCGGGGTGCTGCGAAGTTTTCGTGAGCCTCTGCGTGAGTGCTCAGCCTAGCACACTTGCAGCTTGGGCGGATAGCTCATGCACATGTGTGCGTGCGTGTCCAGTCGCTTCAGTCTTGCCCAGCTCTTTGTGACCCCATGGGCTCTGGCCCGCCAGGCTCCTCTGTCCATGGGGTTCTCCAGGCAAGAACACTGGAGTGGGTTGCCCTGCCCTCCTCCAGGGCATCTTCCCAATCCAGGGATCGAACTGGCGTCGCTGACATCTCCTGCATTGGGAGGCAGGTTCTTTACCACTAGCGCCACCTGGGAAGCCTAGGCGACCAGCTCATGGGTTTAAAAATTGACCCCAATGCAGTCGGGCTGAGCGTACGGTTTTGTAACGTCCTTTATCACCTCACCAGCTCATCCTTATTTTGCTTTATCGTTAAATTTTCTTCTGCAACATAATTTTGAACCATATTCCATTTTATAACACAAACAATCCCTCCTTTAAAATATCAAATTACAAGTCACATAAAACTCACCATCTTCACCGTTTTTAAATGTCCAGGTCAGTGGTGCTAAGTGTATTCAAACGGTCTGCAGCTGATTTTCAAAAGCTTTTGATCTTTCAAAACTGAAAAACAACTCCCGTTTTATATTTAGGCTGTTGGCATTAAAAAATTCTTAAGGGACTTCCCTGGTGGCCCAGCGGTTAAGACTCTGCACTGCCAGGGCAGGGGCGAGCATTTGATCACGGGTCAGGGAATTAAGGGCTTCCCTGGCAGCTCTGTAGATAAAGACTCTGCCGGAGATTCTGGCTTCAATTCCTGGGTCGAGAAGAAGCTCTGGAGAAGGACATGGCAACCCACATCAGTATCCTTGCCTGGAGAATCCCCAAGGACAGAGAAGCCTGGCGGGCTACAGTCCACGAGGTGGCAAAGAGTCGGACACGACTGAAGCAGCTTAACATGCGTGCCGTGTAAATATCCCCACTGTGGCCCATTCCAGGCTACCGAGGTTTAACAAGCGGCTTTGCTGAGTACACCCTGTCTCAGCCTCCCAATCCCTTCCATTCCCCTCAACCCCAGCGAATAGCATGGCAGGGCAACTGAGTTCATTAAAGGAAATCCCAGAGCATATCCGTTTATTTCTAGACACTTCAGTGCAGAATCTGACAGGTGAGGACCTTTAAAAAGCCTCTGCTCATCTCCAAAATGCTTTCCCACAGTCGGCTTGTTCACATCCAGATCCAGCTGTGTTTGGCCCTTTTGACTGTTGTCCCCTGTATTCCCGCTCCCTGCAGGTTGTTTACGGAAGAAACTGGGTCATTTATCTCACAGAATTTTCCATGTACGAGAACGGGCTCGCAGTTTCTCCAGCAGCATTTCACGTGTCCCTCTGCCACGGTTCTGCCCTCTAAATTGGCTTCCCTCCGCACCACCCTCAGGGCCCCAGGACCGCTGTCCCTCTCACCGTGATGTTGGGGTGAGCCCGGGCGTTCAGCTGCCGTCAGCCCAGGCCTCCCCGCCAGCACCCCCTCACTCTTTCAGCAGCGGCTGGGAATCCCTGCCGGGATCCGTTGTCTCGTTAGGAGCTGCAGACAGAGACGGTTCGAATCCTGCCACTTGGTCTGCGTGCATCAGCTCCGACTCTTCTCTACAGAATTTTCCCTATTACGTAGCCGGTAATATCAAAAGACTGTCTGCAGAGGAAAAGCACAGATGCTCAGCTTATAAATCTTTCAATTTTCAGAACAAGTTGGCACCCATGAGGGCTGTGCTTGTTTCACAGTGCCATCTTTTTCTCACTGATTTACGCACATTTGATGGGTTTCAATCCACCGCAGTCACCATTCTTTCTGGTGCTTAGATGATCTCGCTGGGACCACGGGCTTGGCCCCCACGTTGGCTCCAGGGTCATTCTGATGGTGGTAGGTTAGCCGCTGAGTCGTGTCCGACTCTTTGCGACCCCACGGACTGTAGCCTGCCAGGCTCCTCTGTCCACGGAATTCTCTAGGCAAGAATACTCGAGTGGGTTGCCAGTTCCTTCTCCATGGGTTCTTCCCCACTCAGGAAGCAAACCTGGGTCTCCTGCGTTGTAGGCAGATTCTTTACCAACTGAGGCACCAGGAAGCCCCAAAGTTAGTTTAACGGGACCCCGCTAATCCTTCAAGGCATGCTGCTTTTAGGCATAAGAGCTCCCAGTTCTTCTCGCTGCAGTCCTGGGACGCTTGGCTCTCTTGCTGGGGGACGTGCTTCTAGGGACGACAGTCTGGACCCTAGAGGTGCTAGTTGCTTCTGGCTTTGCAATGGTTCTGGGCTTTTTCAGTGGCCAGATCTAGGAAAGACTTTTTTTTTTTTTTTTTAAGGGAGAGGAAAATGAACATGAGTTTATACTGATATTTCCACTTAAAATTAGACATGAAAGGGGTTTTTCCATGTTAAAATGTGCTGTCTATGTGACTTCTACAGTGCAAATTTTATTTCCTCATAACATACACTTCATTACTTCCGTGCTTTTTCCCATTTAAAAGTATCCTCACCAATGTTTTTATTAACAAGCTTACTGAACGGAATCTGATATTTGTTTTTCTTTGCGGTTTTGCCCCCTTAGGGCTGTGAAGTAAAAAGACTGTTTCAAAGTCGCCTGAAATAATTCTTGGTACGCTTTTTTTTCTCACCACCTCGATATTTAGATTCATTGACTTCAGTTGGTTTACTGTCTTAAAAAAACTACACTGATTTAGCTTAGCTTTTTTTCTTTTTTTAAGTGGTTTTCGTATTTTAAAGTCTTTACTGAGTTTGTTACAATAGTGCTCCTATCGTTTTCGGTTTTCCGGCTGTGAGGCACGTGGGGTCTTAGTTCTCCGACCAGGGATGGAACTCGAACCCCCTGCTTGGAAAATGAAAATGTCAGTCACTCCGTCGTCTCCGACACTTTGCAGCCCCCACGGGCTGTAGCCCGCCAGGCTCCTCTGTCCATGGGATTCTCCAGGCAAGGACACTGGAGTGGGTTGCCATGCCCTCTCCAGGGGATCTTCCCGACCCAGAGGTCAAACCCGGGTCTCCTGCACTGCAGGTGGGTTCATCACCATCTGAGCCACCAGGGGAGCCCCCACCTGCCTTGGAAGGTGAAGTCTTAATTAAGCACGGGACCTCCAGGGAGTCGAGTTTGCCTTTTTCACTGTAGAAAACATTTGGTTCCAAAGTCAAAAGCATAAAACCAGGTGCATTCAGAGAGGTCCTGCTTCCTTCCTGCTCCGTCCAGATCTGACCGTTTCACTGAGTTCTGGCTTGCCCTTCTGTGGCTTCTTTCCAAAAAGGTAAGCAAATATAGATTTCCGTCCCCCTCCTCAGTGAAAGTGACACTCTGTCTGCACCCTCCGCACCTTCTCTGGTTATGCAGACGTCTCTCCCCAGGTGCCCCCAGGTTCTTCTAGACGAGAGACTGTCTGCGGGGATCCCCAGAACGGGCCCCGCCGCGTGGAGGGGCCCCACTCGCTCAGCCAGGCCCTGCGGGCCAGGAGCTGCATTACTTCCCAGGTTCCTAGGAACTCGCAGTGAAGAGTTTTGTGGTGTGCACGTTTCTAAAGTTGCTGATAAGCCTTGCCAAAGACTTGCTGGAATTTGGGCTGATTTTCCTTCTTCCAGGAATGTGCGAGAACTGACAGACGGAGACTCGGGGTCTGGCGGGCGGAGGGTCAGGAGTGAGGGGACCGGAGCCCCGCGTGGCGAGGCTGGAGGCTCAGCGGTTTCCCGCAGGCTCGTCTGCAGGGTCAGGTAGCCTGGCAGGGAGCAGCTGGGCAGGGGCGCCGCGGACCCCAGTCCACAGACGGAGGAGGATGTGGACGTGTCCCTGGGGTTGGGCCCAGCCAGCACTGTGTGTCGGAGGCCACATGTGCAGGGGACCCCAGACCCCGAGCAGACAGACAGAGGGACGGAAAGGTAGATCCAGACAGGCCCAGAGCTGCAAGACAACAAGACCCAGACTGAGAGACAGCTCCAAATTCAGACAGACAGGAGTGTAGACAGGCAGGTCCAGACAGCTGGGCCCACGGGGCCCGGTCAGGAAGACACAGTGCAGGCCACACAGACGGGGCAGCAGCCCCAGGGACCCCTGCGTTCCTGGGCGCCCTGCCGGGCAGCTCCGACCTCCCTCGGCCCCCAGGGTGGCCGAGGCCAGCTGGCCCACCAGCCCTGCCAAGGGTGCAGGCTGACTGAGGCCTGATCCAGGGAGCTGGGTGTGCCGAGGTGGCGGCCAGCGGGGATGGGGCCAGGGGCCAGGCCTGCTGTCCACGTGCGCTGCACGCCCTTCATGGAGGTGAGGCAAAGCAAAGAGGGCAGCTGCCGGCGAAGCGCCAGGCCCCACATGCCCACACACTGCCCTCCGGGGATTCACAGGGCACGGCTCATCTCAGCCTGACCCTGGGGTGGCCAGAGAGAGGGCAGTGGAAGGGGCCCCGGCAGCCCTCCCTGGCCTCCTGGGGGGCCGTGGGGGGCAGCACAGGCACTGGGACCCCGAATTTGCAGATGAAGAGACAGGTTCAGAGCTGGCCAAAGTCAGTCCCGCTGGCTGAGCCAAAGCCCAGCCTCCATCAGTTCACACATGTGGAGCACGTGCGTCATTTCCAGTGAACGGGCCCATCACAGCTGAAGGCCACGGGGGACCCACTGCCTGCCGCAGGGAACCCAGGGTCTTCCAGGACCGGAGGGTCCCACAGCCTCCTGCCCACTGCTGCTGCCCCTCTGGACACCGCTTGCCAGGCACAGGGTAGAACGGACTCCCCCCACTCCAGCTGGGCCAGCCCTCTTCTCTCTACCAGGAAATGGAACCGGGGCCTGGAGACTGGCCAGTCCCTACTCCCTTGGCGCTGGGTGGAGACACAGGTGCCCAGGCTGCAGCAGGGCGGCCTGAGTGTGGAGCCAGAGGAGCCGGTCCGCAGGAAGACAGGACGGAGAGCCGGCTGTGGGCCCAGTGTACAGGGTCCCGACTCTCCCGGGGGTCCACAGGGTGACTCGCTGTGAATACGCCGCTTTGCCTGTGTCTCTGCTACTTGCACCCCAGAAAGCTCGTCATGGTCCTGCCTCATGGACAGGGGGCCTCGCCGGGCGGGAGAGAGGTCTGGGAGGCAGGACGGGAGTGAAACCAGCTGCCCCTGCGTGGCCCCGTCTCCTGCCAGTTGCAAGAACAGGGCTCCAAATGCCCCCTTCCTCTGGGCCTCAGTCTCCTCCTCTGCAGAATGGGAGCGCACGGAGGATTCCGCAAGACGGCAGGTGTGCTGTGCTCAGACACACCTCCCCTCCGCATCAAAACCTTCCACCGGGTTCCCAAGGGCGTGGCCACACAGCCCCCTCCCAGGTCTGAGACACAGATGGCCCCTTGGTCTTCCTGGCTCTGGGTAGGGGGTGCCCAGCGGCGGGCAGCCTGCTGGAGTGATGGGAGGGTGGGCACAGGCCAGGTGACCAGGGCTGTCAGTAGCCGCGGCTCTGACACCCCCGCCCCGTCCAGCTGGAGCGCCTCAGCCTCACTCTGCAGACACGGGCAGGCCGAGGAGCAGCAGTGCCCGCGCTGGGAGCTGGTCCCAGGACCAGGCCCGGCAGCAGGTGCCCACGCGCACCCCTGGCAGCTTCGCTTACGCCCCAGCCTGACATCAGCCCCTGAGAGTGATGTGGCTTCCTCACCCCCACCCTCTAGCCGCCCCTCTGCCCTCACCCGGCCCCACCCCAAGCGTGCTTTTTCCTCTGCCTCTGCAGGCTTTGCCCCGCCATCACTGCCCAGAACACGCCTCCTCCTCCAGGAAGCCTTCCTGGACTTGTCAAAGCAACTCACAGAACCTCGGAGTGCCAGCGCTGCAACCATGTCCCACACCTCCGCTTAACGGGTGCGGTAGGAGGAGACTGAGGCCAGCGCAGGGGTAGCGACGGGGTGGGGGGGCACACTCGTGGCCTCACACAGCAAGTCAGCGGAAGAACAGCAGCCCAAGACCCTCTCCCCCAGGCCTGGGCCTTGCTGAGCTGTCGCTCCCCCGCTCTCCTTCCTGCGCCAGGGACTCTCCCAGCGGGACCCCGAGCGGTCTGAGGGGCCCTCGTCCTGCCCACGAGGGCGGGCGGCCAGGTTGGGGAGCACCCTGCCATATGCTCACTGGGAACCTGGGTCACAGGCCGCCCTCTGGGCCTCGGAGTCCTCCGTAGTCTCCTCTGCAGTACGGGTACGGAAGGAGGCAGACAACTGACTCCGGGCAGCTCTGGACTTCAAGAATCTAGGCGTGCGTCCCTAACCAGCCCTGCCTGTGGGGGTCCGGATAACTGGGATGCACGGCACAGTTTCAGGACCATGAGTGTGAAAATCTGGAGCTGCTCATTCAAGCAATACCTCGGGATGTGAACCCCTGCAGGGCTGCGAACGCTGGGCACACTTGCCTGGGAGCTCAGAGGGAAACTGGGCTGACCCAGCGTCCCCTTGACACTTGCGTCCTTAGAATGGCTGAGTGCCCCAGAGACCAGCAGACGGCTTTGGGGCTCAGGGGGTGCTATTGTGTCGGGGAACCATGGGGGGGCTTCCTGGAGGAGGAGGCTTCTGAGCCATCCCGGAAGGATGGCTATCTGATGGGCCGGGCTGGGAGAGGAAGGTGAGGGACAGCGAGGGGCCACGGGTCCAGTAACAGCTTGGGAGAGCCGCCTGCCACCAGCGCGCCTCCTCCAGCCCCCGCCCCCACCCCAAGTCTCCACACACCGCCTGCCCGCCCGCCAAGACGATTTGGCCAGGATTGTGCTGAATTGTTAATCTGCCCCCTGGGACCATAAACGGTTTTAAAGCTTTATAAACGGTTTTGCTTCCCGGTCCCATCCCCGGCTTTTACAGGGACAAGCTGAGAGAGGGGGGCCCCCTCTGGGCACCGGAGTCTGTGGAGGGGGGCTGGGTGGGCCACAGCCCCCTCCCCACAGCCTGTCTCCGGGGAGCCGCCGCTGTGCAGGCTCTGGTTGTCTCCTGCGGGCGTGACCGACGAGAGTGGAGGTGGGAGCAGGAAACGCCTGGCGGCAGAGCCAGACGCCCCCACCTGCCTCCCGCCCGCCCCAGAGCCCCTCCCCTGGCAGAAGACCCCGCACAGCCGCCATCTGGACCACATGGACCGCCCCGTTTCAGACCCTCCAATTCTTCTCTGTTCCCCTAGCTCCATCCCGCCCCCCCTGCCTTGAAGACCAAGGACCAAGCCTCCTCAGTCTGTCCTGTAGGCAGCCCCCCTCTCCCCACCGCCAGGCCCTGCCTGCTTCAGGCATGCAGCAGTGCCTCCTGAAGGCTCCGTCTGCCGCTTTTAGGAGCCAAGGAGAAGCCCAGCCCTGCCCCCTCTGCACTGGCCGGGCCCCCGGCTCAACCCGTCCAGCCACTTCTGGGACCAGACCCTGGGCAGCCTACAGAGGCCCAGGCCTCAGTGGGTCTAAGTGGGGCCCTGGAATCCGCCTTTTCGCTAGCAGCACCTTAGACCAAGCAGCAATGGTGCTGCTCCTTTCAGGACCGGGAGCCAAGGCTGGGGCGGCGGGCAGAGGGCAGAGCATGGCTGGGGACCCGGGTCGGCCGCCCCCCGCCAGCCTCTCCCCGCCCTGGTGTCTGGTCCAGGGCTTTCCCTCCGCAGCATCTGTCTGGTTCCTGGGAGCCCAGGGGCCCCGTCGTCCTGCGAGCGGGAGCGGCCGGAGTTCCTGTCTAGACCTCCCCCACATTTGGTCCTAATTTCACGCTCCGCGGGCTCCCAGACTCCTGCGTTTGGTAATAAATAGACGGCGAAGCGCTCCGCATCGTTGCGGCCGGTCTTGGAGATCTTACCCAGAGCCTGGTTGGGGGTGGGGGTGGGTGGTGGGAGCGGCATGGAGCCTGGAGAGGCTGTGCCCAAACGCACCTGGAGCGGCCCCCTGCGCCCCACCCTCAAGCTCCATCCTCAGCCAGATCAGCCCAGCCCAGAGAGCACCCAGGCCACCTGGGCACCGGGACCTAGTGAGCCGGGCCTGTGCCCACCCTGAGTCCCAAGGCCGGAGGATGCCTGCAGGAGTGGGCCTTGGTACTGCCAGGTGGGTTGGGGCTGGGTTACCGGTGTCCAGAAAATATCATGGATGCCTCGGGCTGGTCGGCTTTGTGGTCTGGACTCCTCTAGGGCCCCCAGAGCACAGGGGCTGTCCCATTTTGCCAGCCGTTTCTGGGGTTCACGAATGTCCAGAAGCTCTGCTCATAGCCCTGCTGAAGAGCCCCTTGGGGTGAGCAACGCAAGAGCAGGGCCCTGCCCGTGGCCCATGGCTCTGCTGCCCAGCCCAGAGCAGGGTGCCCGGCAGGGACTCAGGGGCACCGATGTGAATGAAAGACCTGCCAGGGTCCTCGAGCTTCTGAAGGAGGAACCAGAATTTCCTAGTGGGAGCCCGGCAGAGCTCCAGAGTGGGCTGGGGAGGGAGACTGGGGAGCCACTTCTCCGGGCCTCAGCTCCGCATCGTCAGGGCTCAGGAGGACATCAGTGGCCACCGCACCCGCGCGTTGATCTCATCTCACCCCGCGGCTCCCCCAGGGTGGACCGCGGGACACACCGCACTCCCGGGCCATGTGGGAAGCAGGCTCAGATGCGTCTCCCTGCACAATTGCCCCACTCATGTCTCCCCAGGGTCCACTGAGGCTGGAGGACCGAGTCAACCCACCATGAAAGGAAAACCCAACCAGACGGACACCCCGTTTTTGTGGCCCTGCCCGCCCCGCTGGGGATACAGCTGGAGCTGAGGAGAGAAGCCGGTGGCTCTGCGGTCCGGGAGGAGAGCCTTCAGGGCGGACCCCAGGGCCTGGTGGCTGGGGATCTGTGGGGAGCAGGGGTTTGCCACACCTGAGTGGGCCGAGTGGCCTGGCTTCCCCACTGCCTGGGCACCCCCAGCTGGGTGGCCTTCCTGCCCCCCCTGGCATGGTCCCCATGTGGGTGCTGTCCCCAGGGAGCAGCAGGAGGTCCCTCCTGGCCTCTGTAAAGGAGCTGTGCCAACGCTGCTCGGGGTCTCCCTGGTCCTTTGGGACAGTGGGCGGTGCCAGGGCGGGCCTGGTCGTCCTGGTGGGAGGCCTGGCCTAGAGGGTCCTCTTGGGAGGCCGGCGTTCAGAATCCACTGCAAAATTAAAGCCTGAGTTGTGATCGCTGCTGTCCAGCCCGGAGCCCCTGCCTCCCCCCACTGCTTGGCTTGTCCAGAGGAGCAGAAATTCGGGGTGCATGCGCTGAGGACTGCGGTCAGAGAAGCTGGAGCCCTGGCTCCCTGGGGGCCGGCCCGGGGGTGCAAAAGGCTGTGAACACACCACCGCCTGCTCACCGTGGCGACGGGTGGCTGTGCCCCCAGAGGGGGAGCCTGGCTCAGGGTCACCCCAATGTCTGCACAGAGGGAAGGCCACAGGCCAGCGACTCTAAACTGTGTCTCTGGGCCCCCAGGTGGTGGCAGGAATCAGGTGGGGGTTTTGGGGGAGGAGGGCGAGGCCCCCAGCTGCTGGACGTTGAGCTCAGTAGCGCCTAGACATCACTGGCCTGCCCTTCTCGTGCTCTGAGTCTGCATGCTATGGAAACGCTCACAGTTTGGGCCCATCTCTCTGGTGGGCCCCCCAGCTGTTGATGTCAGTGACACCAACACAGCAGAGAGGCTGAGCGGGCATCCCAGGACCTGGCATTCCTGCCCATGCTGCCCCCCTGGGGCTCCTGACCCTAAGTCTGGGCAGGTCTTGGCCTCCCTCTACCACCGGGCCTCCCAATAGCAGTAAGCACAGGGTCCTGTCCTGAACACCTCCTCTGTGCCAGGCAGGGCACTACACCCTTGACCAGCATCCTGAATCCCTAGGAGGGTCTGAGCAGGGTCGCCATGGTCCCCTTTGGCCAAGGAAACAGCCAGACACAGCTCACATGATTAGAGGTGGGGAGCAGGGGCTGAGCCTGGGTGCGCCACCCCAGGTCAGCATCTTGTCTGGTCCCCCCTTCTCCCAGCCCACCCCTGCTTGCCTGCGGGTGGCAGGGCACATGTGTCTCCCGGTCCTCCACCGAATGGAGGCCCCTTGAAGGCAGGGACCCGGGGGGCCTCAGGTCCGCAGTCCATCTGCCCCCGGGGGGGCAGGGCCTCCCAAGGACACAGCAGTGGCCCCGTGCGGCAGGCAGACTGAATTGTCAGGGTCCGTTTGGCACGGCCTGGCTGAGCAGGCCCTGAATGTGGGAAAGTGAGGGATGGGGTCTCGGCCCTGCGGCCCCCAGCTCTGGCACAGCTGCCCCAGTGTGTCCTGGGCAGGTGGAGGGGACAGTAGACATGGTGGGCGCTGCAGGCCAGGTCAGGGCGTGGAGGGCGGGGGTCCTGGGCAGGGGAAAGGCACTGGGGTGCCCCATTCAGGGGCTTTCTGGGAAGGTGGTTTGAGACCCCCGAGGGAACCCCAGCTCAGCAACAGGCTTTTCCTCTCCCTTAAAATAACCATGTGCAGAAGCTGGGTTTGCAAAACCCCTTTCTGTTGCTAGACAACTTGGTTTCTTTCTACTTTCCTCGTCTAAGACCTGGGCACAGTCCCCGGAACCAGCTCAGGGCTGGGGGCTGTGCAGGTGGGCGCCCCGGCCAGGGCTCCTGGGACCGCCAGAGCTCTGATCACTAAGCACGTACGAAATCTAGGCGCTGGGCAAGGGCTCTGCCTGCTGTGCTTCACTCCACCCTCACAGAAGCTCTCAGCACGGGCGGGGAACAGACGCGGCGTATCCAGGTCGGCTCGGGGCACAGGCAGGACCCGATTCGGCCCTGGCCCAGGACCGCAGCTCAGCCCTGGGATCCACGAAACCCTACCAGCATTTGCTAAAACCCTCGTGACTCAGCCAGACCCCGTGGGGCAAACAGAGGCTCGGAGACTCAGCAGGGACGCACCCGTCCCCGGTGACCCAGGACTGCCCACCCGTGGCAGGCTGGGCTCCCGACCCTGCGGCCACACGGCTGTCCCGGGCACCGCAGGGCAGTCTTTCGGGGCCAGGCATGACCGTGGGCCCAAGGTTGGGGGGCCTGCCTGCCGGGGGTCCTTCCCGTGTCCACAGAGCTGGCCACTGCCCAGGCCTGAGGGGGCACAGTGACATGACCCCCCACCGCCACCAGATCGCTAAGGCATCCAAGTGAACCAGCCACCCCCACCTGCACGAGTCTCCCACCCACACCACGGCCGGTCCTAGCCACTTGCCTGAGTTCCCTTTGACACGTCTGCCCTTTCTGTGAGGGGCCCATGGGTGCCCAAGGGTCAGCAGAGCAGTACCACTGTGGCTTGGGGAGCCCCCCCCCAACCCAGGCCTAACCTCAGGGCACTGTCTGCCTGGGTGAGTTGGAGGTCGGAACGGCCCTGAGACAATACCAGGCTTCAGCGCTCCATCCTACCCCCTTCCCTCCTGCCTCCTGGACCCTGGGCCGACTGGCTCCCCAGCCAGTGCCTGCCACCCTGAGGGCTCCCCTCATTGGAGATTCTCACTTTAGGCTGCACCGGCCTCCCCTGGGGGCGCTGTGGGCTGCAGGGATTCCTCTGGAAGCTTGTGTTCTGAGGTCCAGGTGGGCTGAGCATGTCCAGGGGCTGCTGATACTGCTGGACCAGGGAGCTCGCTTGGAGGACTGCTGTCCTGAAGGGTGGGCCCCAGAGCAAGGCTGGACTCACAGTAGGGCTAGGGCTTCCCCAGGGCTAGCCCGGATCCCCTGCCTCTGCGCTGTGGGGGCACAGGCCTGTCCTTGCCCCACGGTCCCTCCGCTTGGGACGCCCCTGGGACCGCTGCCTGCTTCCCTCTAGGCGGCCGATTCCTTCTGACCCTGCCGGTGGATGCCCAGGTCTCCCCGTCTGCAGGAAGCCTGCACCCTCCTCTGTGCACCCAGCTGTCCTCTGCATAGCCTGTGCTTTCGTTCTGAGCTGCCGCCTTCCTGCCAGCACCCGTGAGGCCCCGGGAGCCCCCGCACTGTCAGCCTGCCCTTGATGCACAGGCTCCGGTAAACAGCAGGCGCTCTCTGTGCCCCCGTGCACGGAGTCACTGGCCACAGCAGAGCCCCTGGCAGCTAAGCCCTGGAGGAGGCGGATGGAGACTTTGGAGCTGTTGATGCATTTCCGGGAAGAGGATCAAGCCGGCTGTGAAGGGCTCGTGCCAGAGGGGTGAGCGGAGGAGGGAGACTGAGGCTGCTGAGCCCAGGAGACCCTGGCCACATCTGCTTCTGCTCCTGGCCTGCTTTATGGCATCAGGAAAGCCTCACTGCCCCCAGAGCCTCGGTTTACTGTCTGTGGAAGCATACGGGGACAGCGCCTGCGCTGCTGGTGCTCCAGGGAGACAGCGCAGGTCACATCCTTTAAGCCTCACCATCATCCTCGGCTCCCCCGGTGGCTCAGTGGGAAAGAATCTGCCTGCAGAGCAGGAGACGCAGAGGACGCAGGTTCAATCCCTGGGTCTAGAAGATCCCCTGGAGGAGGGCATGGCAACCCACGCTAGTATTCTTGCCAGGAAAATCTCGTGGACAGAGGAGTCCGGCAGGATACAGTCCATGGGGTCACAAAGAGCTGGCCACAACCCAAGCAACTGAGCACACACACACGTTGTCCCTGGAGTCAGAGTAATTGACTCCATTTTACAGATGAGGAAACTGAGGCTCAAGGAGAGAATGGCACTCGCCCAAGGTCAGTGACAGGCAGAACTCAGGGCCAGGCTGGAGGGACAGGAGACTCCTACAGAAACGCCGGCCGCCTGTGGCATTGCACAGTGATTGAACACACAGCCCAGCACCGACGGCCAGTCCCCGTGCCCTGACTCCAGGACTGGAGGGGCTGCCCTGTGCTCTGGGGAACGGAGGCGCGTGGAGGTGAGTGCAAGACGGTTCAGGGCAGAGGTCATGGTCAGCGCAGACTTTGGGGGAGGCGGCAGTGCTGGTCTGTCTGGGAGTCAGACAGACCTGGGGGTGAATCCAGGCTCTTGCCCTAGTGCCAGGGCGACCACGGGCATTGTGTCCTCATCTTCAGAACAAGATGTTCATGCCAGTCTCCACGAGCATCTGTGGGGTGTGGGCAGTGTGCCAGCCTGTGCTGTGCGGAGGTCACAGCAGGGAACAGGGCTGGGGTGCCAGCCTCCTCCTGGCCCTCAGGGAGCAGGGCTCCCGGGCAGCCCCGAGCCTGGCCTGAGATGCGGGCGCCTTGGAGCCCTGCTGGCCGCATCCCCTCTGTGTTTTGAGTGCTTTTTTGCTGCACCCCTGGGCCCCTCCTCCCCACCCACCCCTCCGGGACCAACTCCTCTGCTCGCCTGCTCCCTGGGCCTGCTCTGTCTCACGCCAGGCCCATGGCGGCTGCGGGGCCTCTGCACGCTGCCCTCTCTGTCTGCGACGCCCTGCTCTCACAGGCTGTGTGGCTCTTCCCCTCATTGCACGCAGGTCTCTGCTCAAATGTCTCCTCCTGAGAGACCTTCTGTGACCATCTGTCCAAAATAACCTCCCTCCTGGCCATGGCCGCCCCACACCCCGAGGGGCTCATCCTTCCAGCCCTCACCCCTTTACACATCATACGCTCGTTCACTGTCCATCTCTCCTCCCGGGAATCTGAGTCGCCGAGGACAGGGGCTCTGTTCTGCTTCTTGCTGTATCCTGCTGCCCGGAAGAGTGGCTCGTGTTACCTCAGTTAAGTGATGAATGAATGGAGTGAATCCAGCGGGAAGGCTCGGGAGGGTGTTGACAAGGACAGCCACCGGGTCAGTTCTGCTTTTTAAAAACTGTGGCTGTGGGGTGGGTGGCGGGGCACAGAGGCAGGGCGGGAGGGGCCATCTGGAGGCTACCACAGGCTTCAGGTGGCAAGAGGGGGTGGAGATAGAGAGAAGGGGGTGACTGGGAGGCGGGATGGGGGCGGGGGTGGGGAGGGGTCCTGGGGACCCCGAGGCTTCAGGCCTGGGTGTCTGCGTGATGGGGAGCCACTGAGTCTGCGGTGCTCCTGTCTGTGAGAGGCAGCACGCTGTGACCCAGGACTTGCCTCCAGGCTCGGCATCACCCTGGGTAAGTTGCTTCTCTCCTCTGCGTGTCGGTGCGCTCACTGACCAAGTGGAGGTGATGCTGGGGCCCCTCTCATGACTGGGAGGGCTAACCTACGTCCTGAGGAGCAGCCTTGGCTAATCAGGGTCCTGGCCAAGATGGAGGAACTGGGCTGAGATTTACCCTATGGCCTGAAGCAACTAAGCATCCAGGACAAAATCTATGAAACAATGGTTCCCAAGACACTAGCATCAGGTGATGAAGGACCATCCTCAAGAGATGGGCAAGGAATGAGGAGCAACCAGACTGACCAGGCTCCCCACCTGGTGAGAGTCTCCAGGCTCCCCTCCTGGTGAGAGTCTCTAGGCTCCCCTCCTGGTGAGAGTCTCCAGGCTCCCCACCTGGTGAGAGTCTCCAGGCTCCCCTCCTGGTGAGAGTCTCTAGGCTCCCCTCCTGGTGAGAGTCTCCAGGCTCCCCACCTGGTGAGAGTCTCCAGGCTCCCCTCCTGGTGAGAGTCTCCAGGCTCCCCATCTGGTGGCTGCAGGGCAGGGGAATCCAGGCGGGGCCTGGTGATCCCCCTGAGTTGGGGAGAGAGAGCTAAGTCCAAGGAAGCTGAGTGATGCTACTGCACAAGGCAGGTCCTAGGCAGGAGGAGCTACGTGGCGGGTATGAATCTGTGCAGAGGGTCCCCTTGATTACTCAGCTACATACCGGTCAGCACAGCTATGTGGGTGAAACTCCCTGAGGTCAGAGAAAGAAACTTTTATTTTTTTAAGAGAAAGAACCATTTGAAAGGATTCTAGGGAACAATACTGGAAGCTCACATAGATCCAGGAACAGTTCCTGCTCCTATCAGAGAGGAAAACTTCGTAATTCCTGGAGCACTGGTTTAGAAAATTCAGAGGGTTTTGACTAAATGTACTTTGCTCCTGCCTCCCAAAGCATAACAGCTAGGGCTGAAACCAGCTGTTTTCAAGTAACAACCAAACCCCAGAACAAAGCTCACAAATATATACAGGGGTCTAACACCCGACGAAGTAAAATACACAAGGTTAGCATCCAGTAAAAAAAATTACTTGGCATGCAGACAAAAACAAAACAGAATCCACATTGAAGAGAAAAATCAACCGGAACTAACCCAGAAATGGCACAGATGATAGAATCAGGAGACGAGAACATTAAAATAGTTATCGTAACTGTCGCCCACATGTTGAAACAGTAGAGAAAAAATTGGACACATTAAGTAGAAACATAGAAAATGTTAAAAAGAACAAAATCAAATTTCTAGAGATAAAAAAAGATACAATGTCTAAGATGAAAAACACTGGATGGGGTTAACACTAATTTACATAGTGCAGGAGAAAAGATCAGCGAACTTGGAGACAGCAATAGCAACTATCCAGAATGAACACAGAGAGAGAAAAGAGAAATGTAAGGAAGTAAACGGAGCCTCGGGAAACTTCAAGTGACCTCACAGATGTGTAACTGAAATCCTAAAGGAAGGAGGATGCCGAAAAAAATGATCAGAAGTAGTCCTGGATGGAAAGTGTCCAAAGTGCGTGAAAAGCTACGGACCCACAGGTCCAAACAGTCGGAAACACAAGCACAAAAAGCACAGAGAGAACAGCAGCAAGGAACAGATCGAAGTCCTTAAAAGCAGGGATGAAGACAGACTCTTAGAGAAAAGGGCACAGGCCGCCCAGAGGAGTGAAGGTGAGACGGACGGCCACTTTGCACTGGAAGTGAAGAGAGCCAGGAGACAGTGGGTCGCACCTTCAAAGAAGGCACACCAACCTGGAATGCTCTACCCAGCAGGACACCTTTCTGACGTTAGGGAGAAATAAAGGACAACGTGAGCACTGTCTCCTCCTCTTGGCTAGAAAGCCCTGCAGGGCAGGGCCCACCGCTCAGCTCCTTGCCAGGGTGCGCACGCTGTCTGGACCTACGAGGAGCCTCGTGTTCTCACTGGGTTTGGGTTCCCAGTGACCCTACCTGAGCAGGGGGCGGGGCGGCCGTGTGGGAAGCTCCCTGCCTTCGGGGAGGCGGGGTCGAGTGTGGCTTGTCTTGGGGGAGGCCCAGGCGGAAGGGGCAGTGGCTCTTCAGGGGCTCACCCCACTGGGGACCCCGACTTCTGGGATCTGGGCCCTGCCAAGTGAGCAAGGAGGAGGGGCTGGAGGCGCGCTGGCATGGTGACCTCGTGCTCTGCATTCCCCTCACTTATCCCCACAGGAGCGTGAAAGCACAAAGGAGATCTGCATCATGTTTTTAAAAACAACCAACCAAAAAATACATAAATTTCAGCTGTTCACAAGGTTACAGGCAGTTTCCATGGCTACTGTTGCAAGCGGCACGCACTGAGGTGAGGAGGTGGGGCTCCCTGTAACCCAGTAGATATGGGCACTTGCACAATTAATTCTGGCCCAGGACAGGCACCAGGCTGCTGGGCTGGAGGGAGGGCGGGGGGCAGAGAGCAAGCCAGGATGTCCCTGTCCCTCCCCGATGCCCCCCGTCCCCTCCCCCAGCCACCGGCCGGCATGGTTTCTGGTGGCTAATTAGAACAGCACCCGTGACTTCACAGCTCTCTCCAGTGTAAGCTGGCTTTTCAGGCAGGGAATCCCCGGAGCACCAGCGGCCCTGTGGGCTCGGAAGACAACATGCCATCCTCCCCACAGGCGGGCACTGAGGACCGGGGACCAGGGCCACCCAGGAAACCACAGTCAGTGAGATGAAGGCCTGGGCTGCTGGCCCACTTGTGAACTCCCGCCCAGCACACCCGGGGTGGCGCTGAAGTTCCCACCCCCGCTGGAGACCACCCAGAGCAGACGGAGTGGCCAGGGCCAGCCCTTCCTGCTGAGCCCAGGCAGGGCCACCTGCCCTGGAGCTGCGCGTGTGTGTGTGGGGGTGGGGCGGGCACGTGTGTGTGTGTTTGCATCTGTGTGTGCACGTGTGTATCTGTATGTGTATGCCATAACGTGTGTGTATGTTTCGTGTGCACATCTGTGTAGGTCTGTGTGTCTGTGTGTGTGTGGTGCTGATGGTGATTGAAGAGCAAATGAACGGAGGCAAAGGAAAATCAAGCCACCGGCTTTTTCCAAAGACACAGGCAGGACCGTCCAGCACTGGGGGCGGCGCGGCCACCACTCTCTCTGGATACTCCCGTTAAGTTCGGGGGGCCTGGCACCTGCCACAGAGAGCCCCCGCACCCCGGCCCTTGTCTCTGACTAGGGCAGCTCAGCATCTGCCTTGTGGCTTCCGGGAGGGTCTGCAGTGGGTGTGGGGAAGAGGACACGGGGGCCAGAGGGTGAAGGGTGGGTGGGCAGCCAGGGGCCTGTGGAGCGGGTGCAAAGAGGCTGTTCTGAGGTGATGGAACCAGAGACTCCTGGGACCCAAGCACCCACGTCCTGCAGTCTTAGAAAATCAGAACGTCTGAGCCACAGATGTCTAGAAACAGAATCCCCCCAGTCTCCTCCTAGGTTCAGAAGGGCCTTTGGACGTTACCAGGGCTAATCACCTGCTCTGTGAACAGTAAGGGAACTTTTCTCCTCTCGAAATCACAATTCATCCAAGGTGGTCAGCCCGAGAGGTTAGGTCTCCAGTTCTCCCTAGAGGGGCACAGGAGGGAAGTACCACCTCTGACGCTCATCAAACGCTAAGCTTTCTGCTCCTCCTTGGAGTCACCACTGTTTCTCTCCAAGTACAAGCCAGGAGGGCCGCTGAAGAAGGCCCCCCCCCCGGCCTGTGCACCCCCACCCAGGGGACAGAGGCTCCAAAGGGCAGCAGTCAGCCCCCGGTGCATCCTCACCCCATGCCCACTCACATGCCTCTTCATTCGTCTGAGGGTTTATGAAGCTCCACTGCCCACCGGGCCTGCCGGCACCACGCCTGCAAACTTGCCGCGAGCCCTGTTCCACCCTCGGCCACCGCGGCCAGTTCAGCAACCCCCTTTTCCACTTCTAGGGGCCACTCAGCTGCCCTGGGCAGTCTTCCCTGGCCCAGGCACCAGCGAAGACTCTGTTCGAAGCGATCTGTTTACATCCATTTTTCCTTAAAAAAAAAAAATTGGGCTCAGCCATTTTTAAGTGAGCGTAGGCGTGTTGTTGAAAGGGCCCGTCTTGCAGATTAAATGATTTTTTTTTTTCAAAACCAGGAGTCGCTGTCAGTGAAAAGTGGCATTAACCCCCAAGGCCTGGCCAGGAGCCGAGGCCCCATCTAGTGAGGCCACGAGTTCGGAGCTGTCAAGCAGCACCTCGTCTGACGATGACGCTTCCGCTGCTGGAGGGCGGTGGGCGCTGCTTGGAACAGACTCTGCTGACGGCCGGACCCCGGGAGTTGGCCGACCTCCCGTCTCTGGGGCGCTCTGAAGCCTTGCTTCCCCGGACAGGTTTGGGTGATGGTGCTTCTGACTCGAGATGTCGGGGGGAGGGGGTGGTCCTCAGTCCAGGGAAAGTCGGCAGAGGCCGGTGCTCCCTCCTTGTTCCCAGCAGACGCGGCTGACCTTGACCTTGAGAATGGCACAGAAACATCCAGCCACTTGACAAAACCTGTGAGTGCCCCTACTCGGGTGCCAGCTCTGGGCTCCTGATGAGCCAGGCCGACAGGTGCCATTCTTGACGGGCTCCTGGGCCGTAGACAGAAGGAGGCCAGGGGGCTCAAGCCACAGAGCCAGGTGCTGACCGGCCGAGAGCGTGTCCTGGACTCGACCTCCTCGGGAGGTGGCGTGAGGTCAGGGTTGCTTCCCTGACAGGCAGACCTATGCCAACCATCAGGGATCTTTCAGGCAGGGAGGCGAGGAGGCAGCAGGACCCCCTAGGGATGAGGGTCTCGAATGTTCCAGAATGGAAGTAAGTGCGGCAGGGGAGGTCCGTGATGAGGCTGCGGAGTGGGGGCTGGCAGGGTGTGTCCCCTGCAGGGCCTCTGGACTGTACCAGGTGTCTGGGAGCTGGCTGCAGCAAGGATGGCTTTCCAGGTGGCGAAGTGGTAAAGAATCTGCCTGCCAATGCCGGAGACACAGGAGACGCGATTTCAATCCCTGGGTCGGGAAGATCCCCGGAGAAGGAACTGGCAACCCACTCCAGTGTTCTTGCCTGGAGAATCCTGGACAGAGGAGCCTGGGGGGCTCCAGTCCCGGAGGTCACAAACAGTCAGAGGCGAGTGAACAAGCATGAGCACCAACCACACGCGACCACAGCAAGCCCGAACTCCAGCACGAGGGCCACTGCACAGCGCCGCCCACCACAGCCAGAGGCCCCAGAATCCAGCACCAGGCTGCAGCTGGCACGCTCCTGCGGCGTGCAGGGTCTTAGGTGGGTGACGACGAGCCCTCACTGTGAGAGGCGGACGACCGCCCCTGTCTGTATGGAGCAGAGACGTTCAGGCACACACCTGAGGTCGCCAGCGGGAGGAGCGTGGGCCGGGTCCCAAGCCCCGGGCCTGCTCTGAGCTTCCCGCTGCACCTGTAGCCCTGCCGGTCCCCGTCCACCCCCAACCCATGCCCTCCTCCTTGCTCTACCTTCCCTCATCCTGACGTCTAAACGCAGCAGACAGCAAAACCCAGACACAGCCCAGCGGTGGTAAAGTGTTAGTCACCCAGTCGCATCTGCTCGGTCCCCATGGACGATGTAGCCCCCCAGGCCCCTCTGTCCAGGATTCTCCAGGCAAGAACACTGGAGCGGGTGGCCATTCCCTCCTCCAGGGGATCTTCCCGACCCAGGGATTGAACCTGGGTCTCCTGCCTTGCAGGCAGATTCTTTACCAGGGAAGTCAAAGCCACCGCGGAAGTGATTATTCAAGACACAGTGTCATAAACCAAAATATTTTGGGGGAAGAGAAATCTGTTTAGTAATTAGGGGGAACTCCCTCGTGTGGGAAGTTCCATGAGGTACAATTAAAGTTGACTATGGCTTTCATTTTGTAAACGGGTTTGCACTGAGCCAGGAGCCTTCTGCATAATGAGCGCTTTAACCAAACAGACCCTAGACACAGGTAAATACCAGACGCTCGCAACGTGGCGAGTGAGTGGCCGCCGTTGTTGCTGAAGCGGCCTCTTTCCACCGTCTTCCTTCAGACCAGGACTGGGTTATCGCATCCTGGGGTCGGCCCTCTCAAAGCCGTGGTTGGTTTTGCGGTGTTTCGAGGGGAGCCCCTGGCAGGAAAAGACGCGTGGTTTCTGGATCTACACGCGGGTGCTTCTCTCAGCCAGCGGCTCTGCTGGGCTCTGGGAGCAGCGGCTGGTGCAGGGGGAGGGCCCCCTGCGGAGAAAGGATCCAGGGGTCGCCTTAGAACCAGAAAAGTAAGCATTTTAATTTTGTCTGAAGAGAGTCCCTGAATGGACAGAGTGTGGGCACGTTTGCCAAAGCCAAGTGGAAGAATTGGGAAAACAGGATGTAAATATGACCTTTCCACCTGCAAGGTGAGGCCTGGGACAGTGTTCCGGATAAACTAACGATGTTTCCCGGCCACCCCGCTCCTCCGCTGGGCCAAACACACCCCCAAGGTCCCCGCTGCAGCCCCAGGCTTTCCTGCCTCCTCCCACACTTGGCAAAACAACAGGCGCTAACACGAGGGTGCGTCAGCAGCAACTGCAAACCCAGCTGCCACAGCTGGGCCGGGGGCGGGGGCTCCGCAGCGGGTCCTTCATTTACTGCAGCAGAATGCCCTCAGCACAGGGGGCAGGGCGTGTGTGTGTGTGTGCGTGTGTGTGTGTGCGCACGCGCGTGCGTGCGCCTTTTCAAGCCCGGCAGAGAGACCGGAGGATGAGAGAGGAGGCCGTGGGTGGGGAAACCAACTTCAATCACAGCACATTCTCAAGTGATTCAAGCCAGGGAGACCCCCCAGGAAGGAGCCCAGGTGGTTCTCAAGGGGAGCAGAGAGGTGAGGAAACCCGGAGCATCTTCAGTGGGTCCCCCGTTACCAGCCAAAACCAACAGACGTGCCTCAACATCCCAGGGATGGCAGAAACGTGCCATCTCTCCAGCGTGCATGCTCCTGTCCACCCCATGCTCATCTCTCAGGGCTTAGCTCGAATTCCACCTCCAGGAAGCCTTCCCTGACTGCCCCAGCTCGCAGGGTGCCTTCCTCTGAACCCGGGCAGCACACACCCAGGTTATGATCCACCGGGAACTGCCTTGCCCTCCCGGACATTCCAGGCACTCACATCCCTCCCCCGGGGCCCTGCCTCCCTCCCGCCCCAAGCCACTCCCTGTGGGCATTACAGAACCAGTCTGCACAAACTATACCACAGAGATGAAACCCTGCCAACTAACAGGCGCCCAGGTAACTCGACGAGAGAACGGGGTGCTGGCGTGGGAAGGTGCTCCAGACCAGCCAATGAAAGGACAAGGGGGGCAGAAGAGCCCCTGGCGACGCCCAGTGTGGCTGCAGCAGCGCTGATGGCCAAGCTCAGGGACTTGGGCTGCAGCGGGAACTGCGCCTTTACTTTGTCACAAAGCTGGCTGGCTTGATTTTTTTTTTTTTAACAGCAGGTGTGCATTTATTCTATTTAAACAACTCTTTAATGTAGATTACAACGAATATACGTTCATTAAAAACGTGAGGAGCATAAAGCAGACCATCACCTACAAGAGCTCTCTGCAGGCACAGCCCTTCTCTGTTCTGTTGCAGAGTATGTTTTCCATAACAGTGTGTCTCAAACCTCGCTGAGCACCAGAGTTCTATAGCAGGTCTGGAGGGGGCCTGAGGAGCTGACTTCCCAACCACCAACCAGCCCCCAGGGATGCTGAAGCTGCTGGTGGGCGGAGGACCACTGCTCCGGGCTGATGCTTGGACGGTTGCTGTTGTCGTTGCTTAGTTACTAGGTCTTCCTAGAGAAGGGATCTTCCCAAGCCAGGGATCGAACCCAGGTCTCCTGCGTCTCCTGCTTGGCAGTTGGACTCCTCACCTCTGAGCCACCCGGGAAGCCCGTGCTTGTGGGTGGTATGTGCCTCTAAACACAGCGAATAGTGGTGATAACAGTCACAGATAGAAGAGTTTCCCAGGGACCCAGGGCCCACACAGAGGCCCAGCTGCCAGGCAGAGCCGGCCTGGGAGTGCCCCCAGGGCCACCTCTGCCATTACTGCTGCCTGCAGAGACGGTGCACCTGGTCGGGTAGCATCAGGACGCGGGTGACAGTCAGGGAGCCATGTGGTCCCAGTATGGGGTCTGCCCGCTTGTCAGCCACGAGGCCAGCCTGTGGCCAAGCCCGGACGTGACCGCCAGCAGCAGCCGCCCCGGGGTAGACCTGGCTGGGAAGAGAGGTTCTTGCTAGCTTGCAGCAGTGTATGGACTCGACGTTATTATCGCCATTTTGTGAATGAAGAGCCTGGGGTCCAGAGAGGCTAAGCAACTTCACCGAGGACACACAGCTTGGACACAAACACAGTCCCAGTTGGCCCCGAAGGCTGTGCTCATGCTTACTGGGCCACACTGCCCACCTGTCCTCAGCGGCTGGGGGGCGTGGCAGGCCAGGCTGCAGCTCCGAGAGCCTGGCTTGAGCTGGGGCCACTGCCCAGGCCCCTGATCAGCCCCACTTGGGCCTCTGGGCTGGTCCAGCCCTCTCTCACCTGTGCCATCTGGGAAAGCTGAGCCTGGCACCTGCCTGCCTTTCACTCTCCTGGTCCAGGCTTCTGCTGCTTTCCTTTTGGTAGAATGCCACGGTTTCCTCCCAAGCCTCCCTGCCTCCAGCCTCACCCCCTCCTGGGAATCCTGCACATGGCAGCCTCACCCTCTCCTGGGTCCCCTCCAGCCTCACCCCCTCCTGGGAATCCTGCACACGGCAGCCTCACCCTCTCCTGGGTCCCCTCCAGCCTCACCCCCTCCTGGGAATCCTGCACACGGCAGCCTCACCCTCTCCTGGGTCCCCTCCAGCCTCACCCCCTCCTGGGAATCCTGCACACGGCAGCCTCACCCTCTCCTGGGTCCCCTCCAGCCTCACCCCCTCCTGGGAATCCTGCACACTGCAGCCTCACCCTCTCCTGGGTCCCCTCCAGCCTCACCCCCTCCTGGGAATCCTGCACACGGCAGCCTCACCCTCTCCTGGGTCCCCTCCAGCCTCACCCTCTCCTGGTAATCCTGCACACTGCACCCTGAGAGCCAGACCTGCCTGGGGTCCTCCCAAGACTCTTCCTACCTGTGGTTCCTGGAGGCCTCGGAGAAAGCCCACCCACAGAGCTGGGCTCACAAGCCTTGCCTGATCTGACCCCTACCTGCTCCCCACTTCCAATCCCAGGGCTCTCACCAGGACTGTTTATTTAATCCTCCAAGGCCCGCAGGGAATTAGGGGCCACAGTCCCCACTTCACAACCGGGACGCAGCAGTGCTGGGCATGGAACCCACACCTTGGCCTGAGTTTGGGGCTCTTGCTCACCCTCTGCCCAAGGCAGGCTGGCCAGTCCACCCAGATTTCCTCCTGCAATCCCTCCACCCACCCAACCCACCCTCGGACACCCCCAGGGAGCAGGGGGGGAAGGTTCACCACCGTGAGCCTCTGTAGGGACGGGACCTGATTCTCAAAGGAACAAACAGGTTTGCAAAGACAAACAGGCGCAAGCTGGGCACCCAGGAGCCTCTCCGCTACACAGTGCAAGAAGAGAAGCTGGCAAACCGAAGATGCTGGGCTTGTCAAATCCCCTCTGGAGCAAATCCGAAGGGACTGACACACCGCAAAGAAAGCCAGCGCCGAGGAGGGCAGCAGAGCCAGGCGGAGAAGCCCCGCAGCGTGGCCTCGGCGGGACCGACCCTGGACTAGGCTCCGGGCACTGGTGACGCGTCTGGGACTCTCAGTCACCCACCATGTGCCGGGGTGGGGGCGGAGGCAGGAGCACCCCCTTTTTTGCACATGAGGAGGCTGAGTGATCTGCCCAGAGCAGCCTGGAATCCACTCTCTCTGCCATGGGAACTGCCTTTTCCCTGATGCACAGATGTGGACCTGCTGCTCCAGGGAGAGAGGCAGGCTGGGGCTGCCGTGGAGGACCGGACAAGGGCCGGCTGCCACTCCGCCTTGCCTCCTGCCCGGCAAGCCTCGAGTCAGAGATGATTTACTGAGATGTAATGAATCTCTCCCGCAGCCCCATCTGCCCCGTCTCCTGCTGTAATCACTCCTCTGGGCTCCCGCTGCCATCACTCCGTAGAGCCAGCCTGAGTGGCCGGAGCCCAGAGGCTTGTCTGCGGGAATGGGTCCCAGGGCTCTGTAGCCTCCCGGCCGGACACACTGCCTGGCTTGCCCAGAATCAGCGCCGGGAGTCGGCGCCTTTGAACCAGCCCCCAGACACGCAAGACTGGGGTCCTCACTTGAGAGGGAAGTGGCGTTGGTGGGATTGGCCCCAGGCCAGCCCTAAGATTTCAAAACCCCGCTGAACTCGAAGACTGTGACTCCTCCCAGCCTTACCTGCTCCATTTGGGGCTGCGATGAATAGACTCGCAATGGCCCACGGGGGATGTGACGTGATTCACCCCATCATTTCACAGATGGGAAACCGAGGTCTGGAGAGAGACCGACTTGTCCAAGGTCACCCAGAAAGGTGGACAGAACTGGGCAGAGAAGCCCGGCTCCTCCAGCTGCGGCTGCCTTTCCCCGCCCAGCACCCTCATTCACGCTGGACTGTCGTGCTGACATGTCGTGGTGTCTGGGGGCTCAAAGCCTTGGAGGCTGGACGGGAGCTCTGGGGCGGGCGTGCTCTCCCTTCCCCATGCTGGAGACACGAAGGTGGAGCAGCAGCAGCCCTTCTGTGGGCAAGAGCCTGGAGCAGAGCTTCCGCTCGCTCCAGAGAGGCCGGCAGGGCTCCCCGGCACTCCCCACCCCTACTCCTGCGCATCCTGGAGCTCCAAGGCTGGGAGAGCCTGGAGGTCCTTTTCAGACCCCAAACCCTTCAGGAAACCATTTCCAAGCTTTCCCAGTGAATCCCTGGGATCCAGCCCCTTTGGAAATGCAGTCCACGGGGAGACGGGAGCTCAGCAGGGTCCAGGGCATGGCGATTTCTCTGTCTCTCTCACCTTGTTCTCCAGGTGCCTAGCCGGCCGCTACCACATAAAAGAGTGAATGGAGAAAACCCCACACTGCCTGAGCCCTGGCTTCAGGAGCAAGACGGAGTTTTCAGAAGCCCCTAGCGCACAAGCTCTTTAGAAAGCTAGTAGTCAGCACGCAAGGGGTTAAACAAACTCTCCCAGCCCAGGAGGCACTCACACCCACCTGCTTAGATAAGAAGAGACCCAATGCCCCCCGAGGAGGAGGAGGAGGGTGGGAAGATGGGCACTGCGTTTTCCTGGCAAGCCCGAACTTCGGGGGTTAGAAGTTCTCATTGCTGCTGGAAGCCCCCCGGCAAAAGCCTGGCCTGGCCTGGTTGGAGAGCGTCCGGGGGTCCCTCCTTGTCTCCCATGCCAGCTTCTTGGGGGCATGCGAGGGGGCACGCTGGGGCCATGGCCTCCAGGATGCTCCCTCATTTTCCAGATGGGTCCTTGAACTTGACCCTCAAGATCCTAGTCTCAGAGCTGCGGGGTCTGCCCACTGGCAGGATTCCTCATGCCCACGTGGCCCTTGGCCTTGGGAGTATGGGACGTGGAGTGAGTTGAAATGGCAGAGCTGGGAGGGTGGACAGGATTTTTGGTGTTTGCAGAGTCTTTCCATCCAGGACTGGAAAAACCCAAACACCAGACTGGTGCTCCCCTCCCCCACTTCAGCTGAGATTTCGGACAAAGGTGGGAGTGAGGCGGGCAGCAGGCTGTGTGTCTGAGGCCAGCTCTACCCCTTACTGGCCGTGTGACCTTGGGGAAGTGGCTGAACTTCCCTGGGCCCCGGTCTCATCTGTCAAGGAGGGCCAATGCCCCTCTTCTCCTGGGTGTTGAGCGCCTTGAATGGGTGACGCCGCAGGCCTGGCCCCAGCAGGGTGTCTCGCAGGAGGCGGATCTTGGCAAAGAAAGGGCTCAGCCCCTGGCGGCAGAGAGAACAGGGGCCAGGCTCCGCTGGGAAAGTTTCCGTCTCCAGCATCCCTCATTCCCCCGCCGGGAGGGAGACGAGGCATCCCTTGGCACGGTGGGTGCCCCCGCCTGTTCCTCAGGCCCTCGCTGCCCACCTCCGGTTCTGTCCACAGCCTCCTCGACAGGCGCGTACTTTGAGGGCAGCTAGGGGTGGGACGGGTGTCAGCGGCCCGGCAGCTGCCCGGGACAGGAGCCTGGCGCAAGGCAGCCCGGGGCAGGCTGCGGCGGGCACTCCAGACCAAGTAGGCACTGCTCCTGGGCTTCCTCGCCTGCCTCCTCTGCCCACGCGCCCCGTGACCCGCGCGCCCGCTCGGCCCTTACCTTGAACCATGGGAACGGCGCGGCCCCGGCTGGCCGAGGACTTGGGCGCACGTGACGGGGCGGTCCGGCGTCCGTCCCAGGCCAGGCGCAGCTAGTAGCGGCCGCTCATGCCCAGGCCACGGATGCGGCCCCTGCTGGGGCCCGGCGGGCGAGGCGGGCGCGGGAGAGGCCCCGGAGGACCGCGGCAGGCGGCTGCGTGCCCAGGCGGCAGCCCCTCGCCAGCGCCGGCAGCGCCGCGGCTCCGGACGCCAGGCTGGCTCCCGGCGAGCGGCACGCGCGCTGCTCCGGCCGCGTCCCGGGAGCGGGGCGCGCGCGCAGGCGGGGAGGGCGCGCGCCCGAGCTGGGCGAGAAGCGCGCCGCCGGCCCCGCGCGCGGCGTCGTCGGGGGCTGCGGGGAGCGGCCTGGGAGCTGTCCCTGGTGCTGACGGCGGGTGCGCTCCGGGCCGGGGGTTCGCGACCTCCCGCCAGCCTGGGGGTGACCCCCTACCCTCTCACCGCGCTTTGCGGGGCTCACTGGCTCTTCGCCTGCTTTCCTTGAGTTTCCACCGCGCTGAGATTCGGACCCGGACAGAAGTTGCTTGTTTACCAAGAGTGCAACCTTGGGGCAAGTCCCTTACTGGGGTGCCCCTCTGGCTCTCATCTTCAGAATGGGACTAGGAGCAGTGCCTGGAAGGTCGGTCTGAGAATGAAATTCAACCTCGTCCAGGCGCCTGGCGCACAATGAATGCGTAGTGAATGGCTGCCTTTATCACGATTCCTCCGCCCCCACCCCCACCTTTTTCTTGGTTAGCAGACACAGAGCAAGTGAGAGAAGGGGGCAGTGCTGGTCCTGAACGGGGCTGGCCGGTGTTAGGGGCTTGATAGGTGTCTTTGCACTTCTCAGAGCATTCATAGGGGAAGGGAGTGGACTTCTTCCTCGGGACCTCAAAACACAGACCCCAGGACCAACGGTCGGAAGTTAAAGTGAGGCAGCTTTGGGCTGGGTACCAGAGAAAACTCTCTGATGGAAGGTCCTTGACCTGAACGGAATATTCTGGGACCTCTGTCCCCATGGACACTCCAGAGGAGGCTGCAACCACAGAGACCCTGAACTGAGAAAGTGCTGGAATTTAAAAGGCTTCGAGTTAGAATGTGTAAGCACGGAAAACCACGTCAGGCTCACTGAAAGCACTGTTTGCTTGTCTGCTTGATTGACTTTTGCGTGTGTTCTAATCTAAGTTGCTTCGGTCGTGTCTGACTCCCTGCGACCCCATGGACTGTAGCCCACCAGGCTCCTCTGTCCATGGGATTCTACAGGCCAGAATGCTGGAGTGGGTTGCCATTCCGTTCTGCAGGGGATCTTCCCGACCCAGGGATCAAACCCACACATCGTATGTCTCCTGCATCGGCAGACAGGTTCTTTACCCCTAGCACCACCTGGGAAGCCCTTATTGACCCTCAGAGAGAGAGAGTGAAAGTCGCTCAGTCGTGTCCAACTCTTTGCAACCCCATGGACTATACAAGTCCATGGAATTCTCCAGAATACTGAAGTGGGTAGCCATGCCCTCCTTCAGGGGATCTTCTCAACGCAGGGATTGAACCTAGGTCTCCTCATTGCAGGCAGATTCTTCACAGCTGAGCTACCAGGGAAGCCCCTTATTGACCTTACTCTTCTGTATAAGAAGCTATACCCTGGTAGGAAGAGCATGTAACTTTGGCCCGTTCTCGAGATGAGAATACCGAAAACAGAGGAGGTAAAACGACCTCCAGGGAGCCCGTTCCCACCCTACAGGTAGGCTGAGGACAGACGGGTATGCAGCTTGCTCAGAGCCACACGACAGCGCCGAGAGGTGAGTGCTTGCAAACCAAGCGTCAGACTCCACTGCAGCCTGCCCCTGCCGCTCCTCTGGCAGGGGTGCCTGTCTGATCTTCCAGAGTTATTCAAGCAATTTTGACTCTGGAGGGCTTCCTTATAACAAACCAGGCAAGGAGCTTGTTCCTCTTGACTAACGAGAAGAGCTGGAGCCTGCCCTGCGAGTATCTCTGTCCCTTCATAGCAGGGTAATTAAATGTCACCTGCCTCGTTTCCCAGGGGACCGGTGGCCGTGTTTAATTCATAAACTGACTGTGAGCCGTGCCTGCGTCCACCAGGCACTTATCTCATGATAAACATCATTACGTACTCAACATGCTCTAGACACAAGGCTGAACACTTGTCCTGCAATGTCGCGTTTACTCCCCTCAACAGCCCAGTGAGATGGTTACTGTTGGTGCCTAAGTTTGCAGCTGAGGATTGAGGCTTTTAAGAGCAGCAGGCTGGAGTTGGGTCGGACCAGTTGTCAAGCATAGGCTCCTAACAGTCTCCTTTCAGATTTTCCACGTTGTCCCCAAACTAGGAAAATAGGTGGAAATATGAATAGAAATTCCATATAAGGAGTTAGAAAGAGAGAGAGAAAGAGGAAACCAGGAGAGATGCAAAGTAGCCAGCCGTTCGGCGCCCTAGCAGTCGGCATAGGAACCCTTTAACTCAACATTTCCAGTCAAAATCCTCGTTTTGACAGCTGAGCAACTTTTTCTTTTTTTTTTTTTCAAGATTTCTTGGATCCTAGCAACTGTGTGCCAGGAATTTTAAAAGGAGCGTCACTGCCAAACCCTCCTTACCAACCCGTTCACAGGCCCTTCCACTTCTCCGCAGGCCTGCTTTTCATTCACTCTATGGAATTTCACAGCCGTAGGTCTGGGCAGCTGCAAATTTCGGAGGCTGATTCAGGCTCTGGAGCTCTTGACCTGCTGAAGCACTGGTTTCTTCCCAGGCTGTGCAGAGAGGTGGACTCCCGGTGCTTGTCACACTGCAGTCTAAGCCCATTTTATTAAGACCATCCTGAATATCCCCCCTGACATGTAAGGCAGGCACCTTATTCTCAGTCTATAGATGGTAGCAGAGGGTGAGGTGGATTACCCACGGTCACACCACTGGCCAGGAGGTGGCTGCACTGAATGGATTTTATTTAGATAACCATGCCTGTGATCACCACCAAACTGGTTCTTTGTGTGACCAACGCGTGGCTTCATTTTAAGCAAAAACCTCATTTCCAAAAATAAAAATGGGGGAAAATGAGGATTCATTGGTCTGACTTTATAGAAACAATTCATCTTCAGATTTCCTTAAATAGTAATTTCTCCCGTGCAGGAAAAAAAAAAAAAAAAGGATTTGAGCTACACACAGTTCTCTCAGGTTGGCCAAAAACAGGCCTGGGGGTGGGAGGAAGGCACGGCGCCACCCCGCTGGCATTCCTCCCACTACAGTCTGCTCTTCGGTTGCACGGCAACTCCAGTCTACGGCAGCTACTATGTCCCCGACTCCAGCATCTTTCCGCGACGCAGAGCTACATGGATAGAACTCAGATCCAACAGATGGCCAAGTTGGTAAAAAAAACAAATCCCAGCACGTTGGATCACGCATGGCAATTCACAAAGGTGCGTTTCCCACTAAGAGCAAACGGGGCTCTTGGAAGTTGAGGCTGACGCAATAAAGCCAGGACCTTGAAAGCCACACGCTTCTTGGGTGCAAGTGTGGGCAGCCTGCAGGGGAGGGGCCTTGACTTCACCGTGGGGACTCAGCCTTCTACTCACAGCCATGTTGCACACACAGCCACGCACAAGTTTGGGTGGACTGAATTAAGCTCTTGGGAGCCGAGGGTATTTGCCTAGCTGCCATGTCTGGCCTGAATTTGGTCCTGCAGAGGAGCAGAGCGCTCGAGGAGTGACTAATGGCCCAAAACCTTTCCAACTCTTTGGAAATCTTCAGGAGGGGTGAGTTCGCCATCTCCAGAAGTGTCCGAGCAGCGGCTGGCCATCACTTACAGCAGGGATAGGCTGGCTGACCTGGCCCTGGGGGCGCTTCCAGCCTTGGAAGTCCACGAGTTTTCAGAAGGGGGATCCCACTTCCCTCAGCTTCTGTTTCGGCTGATGGTGAATCTTGAGCACCAGGAAGGGCCCCCTGTTGAGTTTTCCAAGGTTGTGGGCCCTGGGCCAAATGACTGAAGTCCTTGTGGACGCCGTCCATACCTTCTGGCAGTTGCCACATTAACCTCTGTGTGCTCATTGAATCGTTTGGTTCTCTCGGTCTGCACTCCTGACGGATTCTGCCTGATTGAATGGGCTGGTGGCAGGTGCACTGACGTCACTACATCTAGGTCGCAGGTCAGGCCCATTCAGAGAACAGATAATTTACATTTTTTTTTTCCGCGATGGGCAATGCCGTGACACTGGGATTATCTTGTGATGTGGGCTAGCAGAGTGCACTCACACCCTAGATCAAGGCCTTTGTATTGGATGCTGTCTGGATGTGACCAGGAGAATAACGAGGCATCAAGTGAGAGAGAGCGAGAAGGCTAGGCGACCAGGCGTGCTGGGGGTCGGGAGTGGGCGGGGTGCTGTGTGCGTGCCAGCGTTCCCCACACGTGGTGAGTGGGGTGATCCCAGTTGCCCTGGCTGGAACAGACAGCCTCGTCTGTTTGAACAGATATGACTGGTGGTTTTTAATCACCGCAGTGTTTTAAAACGTTGTGACAGCAAGCTTGATCTCTTACTCTTTAGAAGTCTTCGAGGCTGCTGAACGAGGAAGCCTGGGGACTGAGTGAAGGGCTCCGACAAGGGTCCCTCAGGGCTCCTTAACCGGGTCTCAGGACAAGCCCTCCCGAGGGTGGGGGCCGAGGCGGGGCCCCGGAGGCGTCCCGTTCCCCCATTTCAGACTTTTGTTACTTGTTGGGACGCGTTAGCAAGAGCTCCTGGGACGCGATCCTGTTTCCCAATCAAACCTTCTGCAGCAGGAGCAACCCCGAGTGATGCATCCCTCCGTCCATCGATCCATCGATCCATCCATCCACGTGCCCTGGGGAAGGTGAGGCAGAGACAGAGCCAAAGCCCCCGGTATCTGGGAACTCAGAGCTGGGTGAGGTTTCCAACAAGACCAAGCTCCTCACTCTGGATGGAGCTGGACCCAGGACTGTGCTACAAAGAGCTACCACGTACGGGGTCTTCTTATCGCTGAGCCCTCCCAACAGTCCTGGGAGGCGAGAACCCTTGCTTCACGTGGTGCACTTGGCAGCAGAGGGCCTGAGACGGGGACGGGGTGCCCGCCGGGCTGTGCGGGGACCGGGACCGTGCCGGCCCCCCGCACACACCGACCAGGCCCCGCGCTTCTGAGCGGCCCCCTCTACGCTGCTTTGAAAAAGGACTTAAGAACAGAGATGCCCCGTTCAGACAATGTGCGCCTGCCTAGAAGCAAGGACCTCGCCTGTCACCCGTCAGCTTCTATCAGCGCAGGCTGTGGCGAGGGCCGAACGCTGCTCATGCCAGCAGACGCAGCTGGCGGCCCTCCGCGACTGACACTTACATGTCAGGACGTCTGAGCATGGTTGGAGGCCTTTCATCGTCAAAGCAAGTGAGCCATTCCTCCCCCGCCAGGACAGTCTCCACGCTGCTGGGGGAGCTCCGCCACCCGGCCCTCGGCAATCACCTCCGCCAGGCACAGAGACCAAAAGCAGGGACTGGCCCGCCCGCTTGTCAGGACCTATCACGGCCACCCGCCCCCCACCACCCAGCGGCAGACCTGAAAGGGGGGCACAAACCAGGGGAGGTGTCAGAGGCTAGGGGGCCAGCAGGGTCCCACGTGGGGAAGCAGAGCTGAGCACGGTGTTGGGGTCCCTGAGTGCAGGGGTGAGGGGTGGGCTGTGCCAACCAAAGGCTCCCTCCTGCCCTGCACTTGCTCCCGCACCGCCCCCCCCCCCCCCCGCACCTGGGTGGCCTGGGGTAACCTGAAGAGCCTCGGCCATGGTTCTGTGCGGAAAGACACTGCTCGCGAGCCAGTGTCTGCATGGGAAAAAAAATACGTGTGGTTTTTTGAACTCCAGTAAAGAAGCCTGGTGGCACATTGGTTAAGAATCGGCCTGCCGATGCCGGAGATGGGGGTTCAGACCCAGAATTGGGGAGATCCCCTGGAGAGGGAAATGGCAACCCACTCCAGTGTTCTTGCCTGGGAAATCCCGTGAACAGGGGAGCCTGGCAGGTTATAGTCCAGTGTTGCAAAGAGTTGAACACGACTGAGCATGTGCACGCGTGCGCAAGCACACACGCGCACACGCACACACGCACACACGTGTACACACACACACACACACAGGGGCACATTCCGCCCTCAGCAGCGCCCCCTCCCCGGCCCCACCCCGGCCCTTCTCTGCCGACACCTGCTGCCTTTCTAAGTGGACCCGATTCTCGGGCGCCGTCTCACCTGTGGCCCCTTCAGGCTCTGCTGCTCTGCACACGATGGAAGGTCTGCGAGGGCTGTGCTCTCGCTCTCCGTCTCGGGATCCCAGCACCAGCCACAGCGACTGTTTGTTGAATGAAAGAAAGACCTTTGTGTGAGAATGCAGAGCCTCCCTCTGCCCTCGACATCCCACTGAGACCGCTGCCCATGGTGAGCCTTCCTGTGGGACTGATGAGGAAACTGAGGCGGCGAGGGTCAAGACTGGCCGGATACGGAGCTGATGCACAGCCCAGGGAACTCCTGGCCCAGAGCACTTCCCCAGGCCAGGCTCCGCAGGGAGGAAAGGCAGAGCCCATCTCACCATCTGCCCTGGGCTCACTGTACGTGGAGCCTCCCTCACCGCAGGAACCCGCACAGGCCAGAGCCCCTCCCCAGCAGGAACCCCTGGCTGCGTCCAGTGGCCGTGTGGGTGGAGTGCAACCTGGAGGGGCGCAGCCAAGTGCTGGCCCTGGACTGGCAGTTCCCAAGGCCACACCCCGCTGCCATCGCCCTTGCTGGTGCTTCTGCCAGAGAGCCCCTATCTACCCAGCACCATCACACGAACTCCTACAAAGCCCAGCTTGAATGTTGCCGCCTCCGGGATACCAGGAGGGTCATATAACACTTTAATCAAAATCCCAACAACACCTTTTCTGCAGTCGTTAACCTATTTGAGCACGAGTGCTCATGCCGTCAGACCAGCTCCTCTATTGAGCACTTACTGTGTGCAGGAAGGGGGATGGTGCTGGGAGGGAGGTGAACAGGACAGGCCCAGGCTCGTCCTCTCAGAATCGACCCCTGGGTCAGGCTCGCCGTCTGGGCAGGTCCAACATTTGGGCCTGGACGTGGAGCTCTGGCCACAGTGCCCTGGGGCAGCCCAGGAGTAGGGCAGGGGCTTGGACCTCGGCCCCTGCTTCCTGAGTGGGCAAGCGTGAGCCCCAAGCCCAGCCTCTCCGAGCTCGGTTTCTCCATGTGGGGCTCTGAGCCACGTGGGTATGCTCACCTCCCGGGTGAGGGGGAGGCAGCCTGCTGGCGCAGCTACTCTGTGAGGAGGGGCCGCAGGGGAGGCCGTGGCCGTTCCGGCAGCAGGGGCTGCGATTGGCAGAAACCCCGCCCTTCCTCCCAGTGGTCCCCCCGGGCCCTGGGTGCTGGTCTCCAGAGCCTCAGCCCTGCCAGTTTCACCCGTCCTGGAGGGAGGTGGGGCTGGGCAGCTTCCTTGCCTCTGACAGAGCCTGGAGGGGCCGGTATTCCACCCTTGGCTCCAAGCAGGGCCAGTGGACAAGCCGACCGGACCCGCGGTGGGGGGGGCAAGGGCCGCCTCGGGTATGTCTCCTCGCTGCCCCATTGTCACCCCGAAACGGGGTCGGTCTGGGGTTCGAGTCCCAGCTCACCCTCCGTGCCCTCTTCTCAGAGCCGGGATGCAGTGTGGGTCCCATGTGGGGAGGGGAGGGCCCCGGTCCTCATGATGAGACTGGAATTGGCAGGCAGACCTTCCCGACCCCGGCCGCCTCTCCCGCCTCATTCTTCTCACTTGCTTTGCTCTTTCTGTTCTGATGAGAAGTTTGGTGTGGGAGGGTGCCCTGGCGTGCTCCAAGACCCCGCAGACTTTATGGAGTGTGTGTCTCCCCTCAGAGGAGCCGGGGATGCACTCTGCTGCCAGCAACCCTGCCCTCCCTTTGGGGGCTGTCACCCCAGCACGGGGTCTTGGGCCGGAGCGGGCTCCACTCGGCCTGAATGTTAGGTCCTTCCCTTCCCTTGTATGGGTGGCAGCGGTGTGAGGCTCACAAGGGCAGGTAGGATGCGGACATGTCTGCTGCCTGTGTAGACTCCAGCCACAGGCACCTTCCAGTCTCCCCAGGTGTGGCTGAGGCAGAAGGGGAGAGGGCTGGGGGTCTTCACGCCCCGGGCCACCCCCAACCCCCCCACCAGGTTCCTCTCTCCACATCACGTCCCAGGTCCTGGGACCCAGATGTCTCCCTCTGGGGCCTCATCTCTTCATCCCAGCAGTGGGAATAAGGGTTCATCACTGCCCTTCATCTGGGCCCCTCACTGGACCCAGGTCTTCCTAAAATCCCCACTATTAAACCCTCTCTGAGCTCCTTTATCTGAGTGACCCGTCGTTTTCCCTCCAGGACCCTGCCTGATGCCTTTCTCCCAGACACACTGGGACCCATATTGGATATGATTAAACGGGGTGATTTCTTCTGATTTCTTGGTGTTAAACTGTATCTCATTGGTTGATTATGCCTTGGGCTGCCAGCTGGCAAGGCTGGGAATGAATCCTTTCTTACACTTGCTCATTTCCTTGGCCCGTTTTTTCTGTTCCAGAATGTTTGTGTCTTCATATTGATCTAGGGATGCTCTTTACATATTCAGGATATGAATCCTGGATCTGTTTTTATTTCCTCCCAGACTGGGGTCTGTCTTTGCCTCTTTTTAGTGCCCATCGTCATGCTGAGGCTGATAGCTTTCGAGGATAGATCTGTCAGGCTTTTTCTTTAAGCTTCTGGGAGGCTGGTCAAAGTAGACAGTATTTTCCCTACTACTGGTGCAATTTTATACTTTTATGATTAGATTTTAGCCCACTTAAGATTTTCGCAAATGTGGGCTAGAGGTTTGCTTGTTTTTATTTCTATTTTGTTTCCGCACGTGAATAGCCAAGGGTGACCTGTTCTTTATCGAAGTGGAACTCGCATCCATTGGTAATCTCACTCCATACATGCAAGGGTTTCTGGACCCTTTGCTGTCCTGCTTGCCCCTCCCTTGCCCAGCATGTGACGGATAGAGCTTTTACAGCTTGGGGAACCATTGTTATCGAGAAGCGTGGAATGCCTGCCAACGTTCCTTTATCTGGCTGTCAAAATTTTCTTGAGTTTTCTTCTCTTTTGAATGATCTGTATAGTCAGCTTGTGAGATTGGGAATCCTTTGGGGGCTCTATGTAAGATCAGTCACAGTTTAATTTGAAGAAACTCGACAGGAGAGGAGGACGCTGGCAGAGCCCTAGGGCCAGACAGCGTGGGTTCAAATCCCAGTTCTGTCGCTCCCCAGCGGCGTGCCCTTGGATAAGGTGCCCTTTGTGCCTCAGCGCCTTCATCTGTAAAATGGGGTAATAATCACCCCAATATTGCTGGAAGCATTAGTGAGAGAAAATAAAAGGACTGCGATAAGGAAAGCATGTAGGAATTCAGACGTCATCTGATTTAAGCTGAGTCACGACTGACTTTCTCACTAGGAAGGAAAAACCTGCCAGTCAAGCGGCGATAAGCCCTTAACTGTAAAGAATATCTCAGTTTCAGAGATGTTCAGAGGTGGGAAATGTGTTCATCAGAATCAATACAGGAGAACATGTCTCCACAGCTTTACCGTATCTTCCCATCAAGGAGCTAGGTCCTTATCCTTAAATATTTACCGAGGTTTTCTTTTTCTATCCCTCAGTAAAATTTTTGTAACAGTCTTCATATGAGTTCTTTAGGGTCTTTGATCATTTTTAGGAGAGTAAAGGGTTCCAGAAGCCCCAAAGTTTGAGAACCATAGTTCTGCATTAAAAGAAAGGCAGGAAGACTTTAGGAGTATCTTAACAGATGCTGACAAAGCAGCTGATCCCAGTCAGCACCTATTGCTATTGGAAAAGAAATGGAGAGAAGCTTGCTGCCCAGGAGAGGATGTTTCATGCCAGTGTATGGCAAGCGTCCTGCCCTGGGGCAGACACGCCACTTGCTGACAGGAACAAGCTGAGCTGTGCACCCTCGTGCTCTGGGTGGGGGACGCCCGGCAGGTCTGAGGGATAGAAATGGAAATAAAAGACACAAATATTGAACCAGAAGACGCTGGACTATGAATGCTCAGTGACGCTGGAAAATTCCACGAATCCAAGCAAACCCAATGAAGATTTATTACAACAATTACAAGTTTAGCAAGTCAGCCAGCAACAAAATAAACAGTTAAAAATCAATAGTTTTGTACCCAGCTAAGGAGATCCATCCAGTCCATTCTGAAGGAGATCAGTTCTGGGATTTCTTTGGAAGGAATGATGCTAAAGCTGAAACTCCCGTACTTTGGCCCACCTCATGCGAAGAGTTGACTCATTGGAAACGACTCTGATGCTGGGAGGGATTTGGGGCAGGAGGAGAAGGGGACGACCGAGGATGAGATGTCTGGGTGGCATCACTGACTCGATGGACGTGAGTCTGAGTGAACTCCGGGAGTTGGTGATGGACAGGGAGGCCTGGAGTGCTGTGATGCATGGGGTCGCAAAGAGTCGGATACGACTGAGCGACTGAACTGAACTGAACTGAACTGAACTGAGGGCAAGAGGAGAAGGGGGCAACAGAGGGTGAGATGGTTGGCTGGCATCAGCGACTCCATGCACATGAGTTTGAGGAAACTCTGGGAGATGGTGAAGGACAGGGAGGCCTGGTGTGCTGCAGTCCACGGGGTCGCAAAGAGTCAGACACGATTGAGCGACAACCACCATAACCCAAGGAGAAATGCAATGAAACACCGTTTCAATTTGAGGAGAGGAACAGGGCTGGCTTAACTGGACCTGTGATGCTTACTTGTGCTGTGAAACTGAAGCCAACACAGCATAATAAACACAGAGAAGATCTGAGTGGTGAGCGCATGAGTGTCTCTAACACCGTTCTCCTCTCTTTCCTCGCGCTGGAAATATTTCAGAAGACAGCGACGATGATGGAGCCCGGCCCTGACAACAACAGAATGACCCAGACTTCACCCTCTGCTGACTTTTCTCTTCCCATGATGTCGCCTGTCCCCTTTCCTCTTCTTTCTCAAGATTGTTTTTCATGAGAACACCACCCTTGAATAATTCTTTCAGAGAGGAGGGTAGTGGCAAAACATGAGTCCTTGTGTGCCTGAATATTATTAATTCTGCCCCCAAACCAGAATGCTGGGTTTGGAATTGTTGTTGCTGTCCAGTCGCTCAGTCACATCCAACCCTTTGTGACCCCATGGACTGCAGCACCCAGGCCTCCCTGTCCCTCACCATCTCCTGGAATTTGCTCAAATTCATGTCCCTTGAGTCATGGTGATGCTGTCCAACTATCCTCTGTCGTCCCCTTCTCCCCCTGCCTTCAATCTTTCCCGGCATCAGGGTCTTTCCCAGTGAGTCGGCTCTTCCCAGCATGTGGCCAAAGTATTGGAGCTTTGGCTTCAGCCTCAGCCTCAGAGTGGTGGACTCTGCAGGAGATATCATTTTCTGCTGCTCTTAGGGAAGCTGGCAGTGCCCCCACAGATTCCTCCTCAGGTAAGCATTCTCTGCCCGCTCCCCTCTGCCTCTTTTTCTCGGTTTTGCTCTCCAATGGACATCCTCTCTGTCTCTGTCTCTCTGTCTCTCTGTCTCTCTGTCTCTCTCTGTCTCTCCGTCTGGGAGCATCTTTCCTTTGCTTCCGGTGCTCTTTCTGGCCGCCCCGTGTCTGCACGCCTGGGCTCACTGGCTCTGGGTCTGAAGACGGACGTCTTTGCTGTTTTCTCCCTTCTGCCCTTGCTACCCTACACTTCCGGATGTCCCTTAGTTGGCTGCGGGGCATTGCAGCTGTCCCACAAGTCCCCATATTTCCCTCCAGTTTTCCAGCCCTCTGCACTGGAAGACGAATTCCTCGACTGGCGCCGGGCCTGGTCTTCCAGCTCACCAGGCTCCTCTCAGATGTCTCCTTTCCGCTCTCAGCTCATCTATTTTAAATTTCCAAGATCTCTAATTAGTTCTTTTATATCAAAGCCCATTCTCACTTCACGACTACGATAACCTCTCTTATCTCTCTAAAGATACTAATTATACTTATTTTCATGTCTCTGCTGACTCCATCCATGCCTCTTCCCTGGGTGCTGGAGTTTCTGTTTCTGAGCTGGAGGCTCTTTGATGGGGTAGCTTTTCCTCAATACGCCTGGTCTGGCGGGCCCTTTGCCTGGTTTTGCATTCGATCCCCAGTGCGGCTGCCTGCGGCTGCTGTGTCTATTCTGAGCTGCTGACCAGAATGGGGAGGAATGTGCATCCTGGCAGGGTGGGCGGGGAATTGCTCGCTTGGACCGCGGGTCCCTGCATTTCGCCGGGGACTGTAATTCCCTGGTCAGTGTCGTGCAGTGGTGACTGCTCTGTGCCTTAATCTGGAGACTCGGGGGCTCTCTGCTGCCTACCTTTTGGGTGAAGGACGATCAGTCACGTGGCTGGTGCCCGTGAAGCTGCTGGAGGAGCCCAGCTGACCATCCTCATCCACCCAGTGTCTGGTCCCCAGGGCTCCGGGTCTGGCGCCACAGGTGCTTCTAGCTGTCCTCTCCCAGCATTTGGGGTGTGGTTTCCGCTAATTTTGTTTCTTTGCCTCTTTCTATGATTCCTGCAGAATTCTGATCCCCTGAAAAGACTCCATTAAAAAAAAAAAAAAACCAATTCTGTTGTGAATTTTCTCTTTCAGAAGCATCTTTCTGACACGGGGTAGGATTTTGGTGGGGAGGAGGTGTTTGTCTGAAGCCTCGGGTGTGTTATTAAACACGCCCGAGGAGTGTGTTTGCCCTGGGTATCTAGTGGCCCCCTCCAGGGCTGGGGAGGCACCAACCGCCCCTGGGTTCCAAGGAGCAGCCATCAGGATGCAGCCGCATCCCTTGGTTTTGGGTGATGCTTCTGGTTTGAGACTAAAGTTTGGTTCTGCTTGGCCTTACGACAGAAGATAAAATGCTGAAGCTGCACTTTAGGGAGCTTCTCTGGACTGGAGGTGGTGATGTGTGCTCCCCAGCAGAGACGCCAACTCACCCCTTTGCCCTCGAAGTGCTGTTCTGACACTTCCGTTTGTCCAGATGGAAGGAAGGCGGTTGGCGTTTCGGTTTTGAAAGATGCCCCTCTGTGTTGAGATGGTGTCAGTGGCAACAGAGGGTCTTAGCCAGGGGGCAGCAGCATCGACCAGCCTGGACAAGGAGGCTCCATCGGATGAGTTCCTGACAGGCTCTGGAAGGCACCTGGGACCCTCGGCAGCAATGACAGTGAGCCCGGCGCTCCCACCACGCGGGGACTGTCAGTCCAGACCCGCCGTCCGGGGTGGCGATGCCCTGGCCCTACTGAGACATCCTGTCGCGCCAGATATTGACCAAGTGTCCACCGGAAAGATGTCCCTGCCTGCACCCCCCGGCTCCTCAGCTACGTGCAGCACCGTCTCTGTCCGGACGTTTAATTCACCTTGTCCCCTGGCCGCTAGTGGGCAAATCGCTCCGTAACTCGATCAGCCAAGGGACAATTGAATCAGAGAGCGCTTATCCACTGGTCCCTCTCACCGCGCGAATGTCAGAGGCCCCCCGGGCGCAGAGACCTGCTCTTTCCAAAGTCTCAGCTTTGAAAAGCAGATGGCGAGGCTAGGGCTTTATTGAATTTGCGTTTCTGTATGTGATGCATTTGACTGTAGCCCGAGGGCAGCTGTCCAGCCCAATAGCGGGTTTGGCCCATCAACAAGGCTGAAACCTACTTACCTGTAAGAAGCTATCTGTTCCAGGCAAGGGGTTTTGCGTCTGCTCGGTGGCGCACGGCCAGCAGCAGCCTCTCCTCCTGGATGAAGGCCTTCGGGCCTCAGGACGTGGTGGCGTCCGAGAGGAAGCCACGCTGCCTTTGGCCCTGTGGTTTTGGTCCTGGGGGTGGCCCTGAAGAAGCGGGGGCACCAGTGTGTGAGGATGGATGGCGCGGCCACTGGCTGCTTCTTGTCACTCCTGGTTTAGGTGAACACGCAGACAGCCCAAACACTGACCGAGAGGGACTGGGCTCCGTAAGCTAGCGCGCAGTCCCACGAGGCCGTGTCGAGAGTTATGGAAGGGAGAGAGGCCGTGTGCCCAGCACCCTTGCAGGCAGACGCGGCTGCTCCGTGTAGCCTGTGTCCTCAGTGGGACCATGGGTGTCACCGGGCACTCTGGCCAGGTGAGAGCTCCATTGGGCCGGCCAGGTGCAGCCCTGCAGGCCTCTCTCAGATCTGACCTCCAAACCCACCCTGCCTCAAAGCGGGTGGGGGCCGGGGTGGGCTGGGGCCCTCTGACCTTCAGGCTGGGGTCACTGTTCCTTGGCTGTGGCTTAAGGAGCAGGGCAAATCAGGGGGTCCTGGGCTGGGTGGCACCCTCTGACCTGCGGCTGGTGTGTCAGCTGAGCCGCTGGCATCCCGGCGTCCCGAGCTTCAGGGCCTGGGACCTTCGGGGTGTGGCCTCTGCCCTCTGAGCCAGGGTAGAGAGGCTGGTCATCCAATTGTCTTGACTGCTGCCTGCTGGCTTGCTGGTCAAGACTGTCTTGTGGGTGGGAGGGGCCTGCATGCAGCCCTGGGGGGCGGGGTGGGTCTCAGCTTGCAACAGCCCCCATTAGCCCTTCTCAGCCCGCTTTCCACACTGACATCAGCTGGACTGCTGGAGTTTCCGGGGGCGGAGGGTGGTGGACACTGCCTGCAGCCGCCTTGGGGTGACTGGGGAGTGTCCTGGCCTGGCCTGTCTGGCTGAAGCCCTCCTCTGGCATCTGTGGCCCCACGGGCTCTAACCTGGTTGTTGGGGAGCTGGCCTCACGTGGCAGAAGCCGTGGGGGATTATAGTTCCAAGGGTGACAGTGTTAGAGAGAAGCAGGAAGGCAAGGGGCTTATTAAAACGCTGAAGTCAGTTCTAAATGAGGTCAGCCGTCGAAGCGCTTTGGAGGAGAGCCAGGCGCTGAGTGGTGAACTGGCGTTTATTTCCTGACAGGGTGGCAGAGACACCCCGGGGTGCCCCACTTCTGGAGGGCAAACTGCACCTGATCGCCAGAGCAGAGCCAGGTGAGGGGGACGGGACTGGAAGCAGGGGGCAGCGTGAGCCCCCACCCCACCCCGAGAACGCATGGAGAGGGAGCCTGCGATGCGTCCCGGGGGGCGGGGGGGCGCTGTCCAGAGGACGCCTGGGGCGAGCAGGCATCTCACCTACACGGGCCGGGGCAGGAGCGCTGAGCACTGCTTCCTTATTCCGGGTCAGATTGCTTGTTTTTTAAAAATCCATTAATGCAAGGAGCAGCACGTCGTGGAGGAGGCTGCCGGATTGGACCAGCTCCCTCCCACCCCCACCGGCCCAGAGCCACCTCAGCCTTTCTCCCTGCTTGCGTTTCTGCCCCCAGCATCCCTTCCTCCCCAGTGGAATTTCCCTGACCTTGGCTGCCGCAAGTGCAGCCCCCTGGCCGAGAGTGCGCTCGGGACACCAGGCAGACCTTGCCCCCAGCGGGGGGCCCCCCTCTCCTGAGCGTCATCTTCTGTCCGAGGACAGTCGCAGACCTGCGCCCATGGCTGGTGGGGCTGAAACGAAGTGAGCAGGTGAAGGGACGGCCGTGAACACGATTTCCAGCTCTGGTTAATTACTAGGAGGGCAGTTCTCATTTCTGAAGTCAGCCAAACCCTTTTTATCAAATGCAACTGGAAGGTCAGCATGCCAGCCCGGCTCTGAGCAGAGACAGAGAATGTCTTCCGAATCCTGTTAAAAATAAACACGCGGGCCCAGCACTCTGCTGTGTACTGGGAGCCTCTTGGACCTCGCTTCCTCAGCTCTTTGAGCAACTGTTGCTCTCACCTGCAGCCAGAGAGGAGAGGCGTCTGCCTGGGCCTCTCCCTACAGGGCTCCTGACCCCTATCCTGGGCTCTGGCTCCCAGGCCTCACACCTCTCAGTCCCCTGGAACCTCTGGGTTGAAGAGGGGCGGAGGGATAAACTACTAATATCTGCATCTGGGCACGGGTCTGGGTGGGAAAGCGCTGCCGTGTGAAGGTCCATCTGGGACTCGACAGGGGTGCGGTGGGCTTGAGACCAGAGCCCCCAGCCCTGGGTATGAGTCCTTGGGGGTTCTGCTACTCCAGGTGGTTGGGGGTGGGTGGGGGTGGTACCCACTCTTTCTTGTCGCCAGAGCCACGTGGGTGGCCAGGACACTCACCCAGAGCTAGGACTGCTGTGGAGCCTGGTCGCCCTCGCTTCGCACCTGCTGGCTTTGTCCCTGTGCCCACCGGGGGCATGGCGCCCTCCCCAGCAGCCTGTCTCACCCCCTCACCGCAGCTGTTCCCTAGTTGGGGGAGGAGGTGGCTAGTGGATGTCCAGAGAGTGGGTGTCTCAGAGATCTCAGAGGCTCCACGCCTGCCCACCCAGCACAGATGAGGGCATTTTGGCAGAATTTTAAAGAACGAGGCAGTGCCCCGAGGGGTGGGGCCTCCGGAGCCGGTGCTGTGGCCTCCCCCAGCCTGCACCCTCCTGTCTTCCATGCAGGGACCGTTACCTTAAGGCCTTTGCGGTTGATCCTGTAGCCAGGCACACCTGGGGCCACCCCAACCGTGGGAACCCCGTCCTCCCAGGCTCTGAGTCCCTGCCCTGCTCCCAGAAGCCCACCCGCCGTCCCAGGCTGCAGCCCTCCCTGGGCTCTGTCTTGTCACTGGAGCCAAGGGTCTGTGGCTTGGCTCCGGGGCCCAGGGGGCCAGCTCTCGTGGCCCATTATCCATCCGCATCTTTCCACAGGCCCAGGACGCAGGCCCGCGGCGTCGTCTCACCCGGTCGAGAGTCGGCTCGCGCTTTCATGGACTCACTCACCCTGTGTCTTGCTCTGACGCTGTGCCGCCTCGGGGAGCGGCCCCAAGAACAGCCATGCGGTGACACGCCGTGAGCAGCGGGCCCTGAAGCACCCCACCCGTGTACAGTCAGGGAGGGGTCCCGGGCCGTCTCGTAGCAGCTTTCTCCTTCCGCTCTGTTTGCAGGGCGGCCCTGGCTGCCGGGAGGAGAGCCCACCACCCACCAGGTCCTGGGAGGGGGGCAGTTTGCTTCCGATTTCGCCTTCAGGCAGACACAGTCACCACTTCTTGAGGAGCAGAGCTCAGAGCAAAAGCAGGGCCAGACGCTGCAAGCTCTAGGCCGGCCTTTGTCGACCTTTGAGAACTTGTGGGTACTCGTGGGCAATATTGTGGATATTGAGGATATTGCTCAGGTTCTTGGTTTTCCCAGAGAGAGGAGTAACTGGAGAAGGAAGAAAGAAGAAAGTCAGGTTCCTGGAAGGAGGCAGCCAAGTTCAGAGCAGAAGGCAATCGGGGAGAACTTCCCAGCGGTGGTAGCACATGCCCAACCCACTCTGCGTGGAGAAGGCCTGGGCGAGCTGGTCTGCAGAGAGACTGACACCTGAGCTCAGTGGGCTGTGAGTCCCACTGGGTCTGTGCGAAGGCCCTGTGGTGTGTGCGGGTGAGACACTGTCAAGACTGGCTGCCCTGGGCGGCCTCGAATTCAGCCTGGGTCCCCTCCAGGCTGAACGACACTGCGGGCGCTGGAGCTTTGGAGGAAGCAGGGAAGCTCACACCCCTTTCTGCAGTCAGCCATCTACCCCCTCGCAAGGCGCCGTCAAGGAGTCTGCTCCCCAGCAATGTGCCCTGCTGCCCGGGCTCCCCAAAACCCACCTGCAGTCCGCCCCCCCTCCACTGCCAGCATACCGCTGGGCCATCTGCCCCTGCCCCCAGCAGCACGCCCACTCCTTCGGGAGCAGCTGCGGCGCCAGCTGGAGCCTGCGGGGAGAAGAGAGCAGACAAAAGCGGCAGCAGCAGGCCCGGAGAGAGCGTCTAAACACGGGGACTCTTTGGGGATCATCTCTTATTTTCAGTTTGAAGTTGGTCCACCCTCCTGGGCTGTAGACATGGTTCCCTGGGCCTGCAGCAGTGAGGCCTCCTTTCCCACTGGTCGCTTTAGAAATAGGGGTTTCCCTGGTGGTTCAGTGGTAGAGAATCTGCCTCCCACTGCAGGAGAGGCGGTTCGTTCCCTAGGCCGGGAAGATCCCCTGGAGCAGGAAATGGCAACCCCTCCAGGGTTCTTGCCTAAGAAACCCCACGGACGGAGGAGCCTGGTGGGCTTAGAGTCCACGGGGTCACAAAGGAGTCAGACGCGACTTTGCAACTAAGCCACCACCACCACCACAACCTTGGAAATAAACCCGTGGAGCCTCAGTCTGCCCATCCACAGATGGGGCGGCACAGGCCCCACCTGCCAGCCATGCGGGGACAGGCCCTGGTTGTCAGCCTGGTGCCCAGCTGGAGGGCGCCCGCAGGGAGCAGCCCTTCCTGGATGGCTCTTGGGGACCGTTCAGAGGGAATGAAGTCAGCCCGTCTGCTTCGATTCCTGCTGATGATGGCCATGTGTCATTAGCGCCAATTAGGAGAAACGAGGGCAGAAAAGCTTTTGGCCCGGGGGCCCGGGCTGGTGGGAGGGTCGCTGGGACAATTGAATTCCCCACCAGACAAATGTGATTACCGCTGAAGCCTGGGCCCACCTCCCCGGGGGGCCCGGGACATAAATGGCCAGGCGGGGCGGCGCGCTCGCCGAGCCATGAAGGTCCCCAGCCCCAGCGCACGCGAGGCGGCCTCCATGTACGGCACCGCGGTGGCTGTCTTCCTGGTCATCGTTGTGGCTGCGCTGCAGGGCTCGGCCCCCGCCGAGAGCCCCTTCCCCTTCCACATCCCCCTGGACCCCGAGGGGACCCTGGAGCTGTCCTGGAATGTCAGCTACGCGGAGGAGACCGTCTACTTCCAGCTCCTGGTGCGGGAGCTCAAGGCCGGCGTCCTGTTCGGGATGTCGGACCGAGGGGAGCTGGAGAATGCCGATCTGGTCGTGCTCTGGACTGACAGGGATGGCGCCTACTTCGGGGTGAGTCCTCCCCCACCCCAGCGCCCCCGACCCTCCCCTTGTCTGCACTCGCCCTCCTGAACCCGGGTAAAGGGACTCTCCCTCTCGCCTCTCCGGTCCCCTGTATTTGACCATCCCTGTGTCCCAAGCTTGGGCGTCTCAGATGCCGATGTGAGGTCAACAGGGGAAACAGGTGGCTTCCCTGACCGCCTGGCACGCCCAAGGAGTGCAGCCCGAGACGGGGGACACGCTGACCACATAAAGCACAGCCTCTCCACACCTCCCCGTTGCCCTTGGGGGGGCGGCCCCCACCCCCTCACCTGCACAAACAACGCGCAGAGCTCACATGCACCCAAGCGAGGGCCCTGGCCTGCACTGCCTGGGAGGTGGTGCTTGCACCCATGGGGGACCTGAGCACCCGGCCTGGAAGGGACCATCCGCACTGAGGCACACCCCTTGCTCCACACCCCAAAGTCACCCTCAATTCTTGCTGGAAAGGGCGGAGGAGCAGGGGGATTGCCCTCAGAGGAGAGGGGCTTGTGGGACCCTGGGCAGATTGCAGAGGGCCCCCCAGGTGGGGAGAGCCCAGCCATCCTGCCCTGAGCCCCGCCCCAGCTTCCTCTACCCCGGCCTCTCTGGGGGCCAAACCCGCTCTCTCAGGGACACAGACCCAGGAGGGCTAACACCCTCCTGCAAGTCAGCAGGCACTTGATCTGTGGGCAAAGCGGCTCTTACTTCCTGAAGAGTGGGAATCTGGCCAGACCGGCGAGCCAGGCTCAGGAGGGGCCTCCCAGCCTCGTGTTCCCCATCTTTAGAGTGGCTACAATTCTGCCTCTCCACTTTCTCGGGATGAGGGGGTTCACACAAGGTGACGCCCTTGGCTGATCTTTCTGGAACCCTGGGGGTGCTCCGTCCAACCCCTACCACAACTCTGCAGGCAGGAAGGAGCTTCGCCCATTTTCCGGGGAGGTGGGAGGCTGGGTGACGAGTCTGACCACCAGCCAGATGGAATGAGGGCCACTGGCTCTGGGCCGCCCCGCCTCCCCTGCACGAGGCAGCTCAGTGGCTCCGGGTCATGGCCCAGGAAGACCGGGGCAGTGTGGCTCCAAGCTGGTCCCAGAGGAGCAGCGAGCCCTGGGCCCAGCTTCCCCGGCTGCCGAGAGAGCTGGGGTGACTTTCGCATCCTCCCGCACAGGCAAGATTAATTTGCACAACAAATTCCTATGCAAACAAATGTCAGGCTTGTTTTTCCTCCTTTAGCAATTTTGTTCAACAAATACAGTCTCGAGTCCCAGCTGAAGGCTCACAGGCTAAGTTTCTGCTTCTGTTTGAACCGAGTCCTGTAGATCCCCGGCGGCCCCCGGCAGGAGCTTCGTCACGGTGCTTTTCTCCAGGGGAGAGATTTGGCAAAATCTTTCAAGGGTTTCTTTTTTTTAATTTTTTTCCTCAAGGAAATGAAGAAAACGTGCTGCCGCCCTGAATGCAGGGTTTGAAAGCATTCTGAGGCCGAGGACCGCTGGCCCGTGTCGCTCCTCACCTGCTGGTGGGGGCAGGGCCTCCCTCGCAGCTGCCTGGCCCAGGGGCTGTCTTTGGTGCCCTGGCCTGGAGCCCCTGGGTGGCTGGGCCTTAGAGCTGGCTGCTGAGAAGCAGCTGGGGGGAGGCGAGGGGAGGGGCTGGCCAGAGCCGCCACCCTGGGACATCCTGGGGAAAGGCAGTGGGTCTGTGTGCTCCGGGGCCTCAGTTTACCTTCTCCAGGCGAAGCTGGGACTCGGCTGAGGTGGGCAGGTGCAGGGCTTCAGTCTCTCAGGGGCGTGTGAGTGCGGGCTGGTGCCCAGACCCCACTGCCAGCGTCTCTCTCTCTCCCCCCGTTCTCCACGCCTCCCCTCTCCAAGGCTGCCTGTGCTGTCAGGCCGCTGCCCCCCAGACCAAGAGGGGTTCTTCGTCTAGGACCCCATGTTCCCAGTCGTGGCACCTCCCGAGTAATACAGGTTCTGGGTCCCACCCAGAGGTCTGGGAACCTGCACGGCCAAGCAGTGCCGGCTGGCATTTGAGGTCACCTGTTGAGGCCGGGAACCCCAGGGTGGGGTGTGTCCTGGGGCTGTGCTGTGGGTGACCACCCGGCCCCTCGGCCTGGCCACTTGGGCTCAAGCCTGACCCTATCTCTGCAGGATGCCTGGAGTGACCAGAAGGGGCAGGTCCACCTGGACTCCCAGCAGGACTACCAGCTTCTGCGGGCACAGAGGACGCCAGAAGGCCTGTGTCTCCTCTTCAAGAGGCCCTTTGGCACCTGTGACCCCAACGACTACCTCATCGAGGTGGGAGGCGGCCCGCTTGCCGTGGGCGGGGTGGAACCGTCTTAACATCCTGGGGCAGCACCCTGGGCCCCTCGCCCACACAGAGAGGGGCTCCCAGGGGCAGCCGGGCAGGGACAAGGCAGCTTGGGAGAAGCCAGCTCTGCTATCAGCCTCTGATCCTATGAATAAGCAGCTCTTGGTTGACACATAGCTGACATGTTTCTAGACGTGGGCCTCGCCCCGAGTGACCGTGCCCTGGACCCGCTCTCTCCTCCGGGTCCAGCATCTTCAGTGGAATTCTAGAGAAGACTCCAGGAGACTTTGGTCCCCCGACCCGGCCCTGGTTGGCCAATGGGCTGTGAGGCTCTGGGCAAGCCCCCGCCTCCACTGGGCCTCAGTTTACGTGTCTGCAAAGGAAGAAAGGGACCCAGAAGTAAGGCTCAACCTGCTCGGTCCAGGAATTCACGGCCACAGTGGACCCGAGACCCTTAGGGAAAAACAACCCAGTTCTCTCTTGAAGACAAAATCCATGTAACTTTTCAGTGCACATTGACACCCACGGTCTTGTGTTATCTGTGCATCATAACAGTGACACAGGCTGGCCTGGTGCGACGTGAGGAAACTGAGGCCAGACCGGGGAGGACGGGCCTGGGGACCCACGGCACGGTGGGGACAGAGCTGGGGCCAGGATAAGTCCTGAAACAGATGGGTGGTGTTCCGGGGGCTCCAAAGATCACCAGTCCTGTCTGTCTCAGTACAGAAAGAATCCAGCCAGAGGCAGAGGGCTCAAGAAGAAGGGGTTTATGAGAACAGGACGCTTGGGAGGCTGCACCCTGAGAACTTAGTGGGTACAGTTTTATAGCCAAAGGAGAAGCGGGGTGGGGAGAAGGCCGTCTTTGTCTTTCTTGAGTAGACATCAAGCTTCCGTCGTCAGCAACTCCCCCTGGTCGGGCAGGGGAGTTTTCCTATCCCTACCTGGTCAAGCCAGGTCCACAAAGTACTCCTTTTCCTGTGCGCAGAGAGCACGCCCTAACCCACCGAGCTCACTGGGCAGGGCTGTGGGCCTCGCGCCGCCATTGTTTCCTTATCTGAGGGCCGCACCTCTTGCTTCTGCTGCGTGGATTTTTTTGCTAAGCAAGCCTGCTTGGTTCTGCGGTTGAGCAAACGCTTCTCAAGTAATCGTTAACATTCAGGGGTCTCTCATATTTTTTCCTACTTAGAATCTGCTAGTGGGATCAACTGTTTAATCCCCTGCTTTGTCCCTGTCTCACTTCCAGAAGGTCACCCGAGTCCTCACCCTCCTGCTCACTCACCCATGGTAGAGGCAAGGGCGGGCAGAGCACCCTCTCCCCGAACGTTGCAGGGTGTCTGATGCCCACGTGTGCTCAGCTCAGAGCTTCTAGTCTGGTGTGGGGCAGCCTCCTGCCTGGAGCTCTGAGACACCCGTGCAGAGAACAGCCCTGTTCCCAGGGACCCGGGGGAGGCAGAGGGAACCAGGGTCCCAGACGAGCCACTGGTTCACAGCGACCCAGCAATGGTTAGTTGAATGGACACTAAGCAAATGTAGGCTGAGGGCACGTAGGAAGACAATGTATCAAGGCTGGGTGCAAACCGCGGGCTCTGGGAGTGGGCGGCCTTGGATTTAATCCCAGCCCAGTTCACACAGAGCCTGAAGGTTCCCGTCCTTCACAGAGACGAGAACCAAGCATGTCACCTGCCAGGCGGGGGTGGAGAGGGACCTGGCAGCCTCCCTGCTCACCAGGAGCCAGGCTCGGGGCTGTGAGTAACGAGGCCCCATCTCACCCGCAGGACGGCACCGTCCACCTGGTGTACGGACTCCTGGAGGAGCCACTCCAGTCCCTGGAGGCCATCAACACCTCCGGCTTGCGCACAGGGCTGCAGAGGGTGCAGCTGCTGAAGCCCAGCATTCCGCAGCCAGCCCTGCCCGCGGACACGCGCACCATGGAGATCCGCGCCCCCGACGTCCTCATCCCCGGCCAGCAGACCACGTACTGGTGTTACATCGCCGAGCTCCCAGATGGCTTCCCCCGGCACCACATCGTCATGGTAGGCGGGTCCGTGTGTGCCCACCCCTGGAGAGCTGCCCGGGGCCCAGCCCCACACATGCGGCGCCCCCCATCACCCTGCTCACTCCCCACCCGCCCCCCACCCCCCCCGAGGGCTGCTGCACCCTGGCTTCCCAGCCTGGACCAACCGATGTCTTGATTTTTGCATCTTCCCCTGGGATGGGAATGGCTGGCTATCTATCTGTCTGTCTGTCAGGCTACCCTCCCCCTTGAAATAACCGCTCAGCTCAGAGCTCAGTTGCCCTGAACACCCACCCGAGACACAGCGATAGTGACAACTGCTGCTGAATTACTCTTTGTCTGGCTCCAGGGGAAGGGAAAGTGGTTTACCCACTCCACACAGCCCTGCAGAACACCATCCTTATTTTCAGTCGAGGGTGTATGGCCCAGAGAGGCTGTGTGAGCCCCCAACTTACACAGCAGGAAGCGACGGGCCAGACTCACAGCTGCACCTGTCCCCTAGGCTCAGGCTTAGCCTCGGACAACCTCCGTGTCTCTGTCCAGCCCCTGCTGCTTTCATGCAAGGACTGCTGACTACCTGTCCCCCCCAACCAAGAAATGACTTGCCTGGGACCCCTTCCCTCTGCTTCAGCTCTCACCATGACCTTCTGGCAGATCCTGACTGGTTCCCAGGTGGTGGCTTAGCTCCCCAAACCCTGGACTCGAGGCTCCCCAGAAATCACCGGGTGCAGTCCTCCCATTTTACAGATAGGCAAGCAGAGGCCCAGTCGGGAGGGGAGTTTCAGTGGGGGTGAGCGTGTGGGGGTGGGGTCTCAGCGGGCGCCCGCCCCGCAGTACGAGCCCATCGTCACCGAGGGCAACGAGGCACTGGTACACCACATGGAGGTCTTCCAGTGCGCCGCCGAGTTCGAGAGCGTCCCCCACTTCAGCGGGCCCTGTGACTCCAAGATGAAGCCGCAGCGGCTCAACTACTGCCGCCACGTGCTGGCCGCCTGGGCCCTGGGCGCCAAGGTGTGTGCCCCTCCCACGTCCCCCGGGGGGGCCCCTTCGCTGCTGGAGTCCCATGGCTCTTTGGAGCCACAGATGCCTCCTCCAGCCCCTGTTCCTTCCCTCGTGGGCATCATTCTCGCTCCCCGTCAAGTTCCGCTGGATTTGGAGGGGACTGTACACAGGGTGGTCCTGGGGCTGCCCTGGCTGCATCCAGGGTCTTCCAGAAGCTTCCTCCAGCAGCTCAGTGGTGGGCTCGGGCGGTGGGCTCGCCTGGGGTTCAGAGCCCGCACCCCCTGACCTCAAGTCTAACGGGAGCACTGCGTGGGCCGGTGACGAGCTGCCTGTCAGGGGGGAACATCCTTCCAATCTGGCTGCCCGCCAGCCCCCGCCCCGCCCTTGCAGCTCAGGCTCCGGCGGGTGGGTTTGCCCTGACCCCCCAAGGCCTCCCCTCGCGCCGCCCCATCTGTCTTCTGGGCTGAGCCCTCCCTCCGCCCCCCTGCAGGCCTTTTACTACCCAGAGGAAGCTGGCCTGGCCTTCGGGGGGCCCGGCTCCTCCAGGTTTCTCCGCCTGGAAGTTCACTACCACAACCCGCTGGTGATCAGAGGTAAGGAGGCCCCAGACACGCCGCCCTTCTTGCCTGCCTCCGACCCGCCCTCGGGAGCCCGTGGGCTCGCCATGTCCCAGCAGGGTAGCCGGGCTGGCAGGGCTCAGCCTGAGCCCTCTCCCCGAGTCCAGCCTGCCTGTCGCCTGACCCACGGTGGCCTGTGGCCCTCTCAGCCTCCTCTCTGCCCGTCTCCTGTGGCTGCAGTGGGCTCTCTAAGGCTCACACCCACGCAGGAAGGGCCCAGCACCTCACCCCTCCCCCTCCACAAACACCAGCTGCCGCTGCCCTGGCACTGCCCCAGGAACCACCTGGGAAAGGCAGCTTGAGGTTTCTTGTGTGGCCATTTTGCAGATGAGGAAATTGAGGCCAGGGTTAGACACAGCTCACTCCTTCTCCTCACACCGTTTCCTTGCTGGCACCTGCCAGAGCAGACGGCTAGTATCAGGGTGTGCCGACCAATGGGGACGCAGAGAGTGGAGAGAAGGTGTCAGCTGAAGGGGGTTGCATACGCCGTATCCCCTGGAAGTCTAACTTCTGTGAGGCTGCTAAGACCCAGAGACGCCCCCTACCCCCAAGGAGGGGTGCTCCCATCTTCTTCTGTCCCCAGAACAGCATGGGCCGGTACAAGGTACCTGGCTGGATAGCAGGAAGCAGGCTCCCCTGAGCCAACATCATCCCTGCCCCAGAACCCAGCCTTGATGGCTTGACCACCAGGAGGCACGGCCCCAGACTGTCTTCAGGGCAAGGGGCGTGCCGGGCTTAACAGGGGCGTTTCTGGCCATGGACCTCCCTCCTGCTTCTCTTGATGGAGCAAATGTGTGCCTGGAGTGTGCGTGTGAAAACGGGGCTTTGATCCCATGTGTTCTGAGTCAGGGCAGCAAACAGGTCCTGCTCGCTTGGCTCTGCTCTGAGTGACCCTCGGCGACGGCACCTGGAAAGGCATCTGGGATTGACTGGAGATGTCTGCCCTGGGTGCTGGAGGGGTGGCCTCTGCTTCCTGCTGTTGAGTTCGTGCTCAGCAGACAGAAACCCACGAGACACCCCCGTGTGGGAAGCAGAGTGTGATCTCGTTCCCCGACCGACCACAGCAGACCTAGGGTCCAGGAAGGTGCAAAGGCTTCTCGGGAGGGAGACAGAAGCAGGGGGTGAGGGGGTGTGAAAGGAGCAGTCTCAGTGGCCCGGGCGGCATGGCAGCCTCGGAGGACAAGGAGCCTTTTCACGAGGGAAGCCGACACGTGCTGCTTTCCAGATGGAGGGACAGGCTGTGCCTAGACATGGAGGTGGGCAAGGCCAGCATGTTCTGGAAAGCACAGGTGGTCCGGCCTGGAGGCAGCATAGGGGCTGGGAAAGCGAGGTGGGGGCCAGAGAGCAGGACGGCTGGGTCGCTCTGCACCTGAAGGTGGGCACAGGGTCAGTCTTCAGGAGGGTGATGCCAGCTGACACTACCCCAGAAGCTGAGAGCGTTTTCCTCTCTGTTTCACCGGCGTCTTCCGCCACATATAGCCACACAGGCTTCTTCTCACTCACTTTTTTTAAATGACATTTTTCATTTGTGTAAGTGAAGGGCAGAAACAGTCTGATAAGAAGTTGAGCTCCAGGCTGGGCCCAGCCCATCTCTCCCTGGTGGTGTGACCGGGCGTGGGGCACCCTCGCCCTGCCCGTGCTCACTCACTCGCTCGGCCGCTCTGGGGCTGTGAAGGCTCAGGACACAGCGCTCCCAACGGGGTGCAGGCTCCGGGGGTGTGCTTGACCGGTAGCCGCCAGCGATTTCTTCCCGGCCGCATAATTAATACCTTCTGCCACCGCTAGAATTATCTGCCGCGTGCACAGAGAGGACCATAAGTCAGCTTGGGCCTTAGCGTGGTACGGGATTTACGGCTCATTTAAAACCCGAAAGCAAATGGATTTTCGAAAACTCCTTAAACGTCAAGGGAGTCTGTCTCTTCCTGGTTATCTGCTTGTATTTATGGATCCTCTGCCAAATATAAGGATGCTCCTGTCGCTTCGCAAAATCTGGAGATGGGTCTCTTTTCTATAAATATCAAAATTCCACAATTATTTCATTATTTAATCCCTGTCTGAATTTTAACCAATTGCATCTCCCTTTTTATTATTATCCTCTGATGTAATCAGCCCAGAGACACAGAGGCTGAGTTTGGACACTGCGGTGGTGGTGGTTGGGGGGTGGGGGTGGTGGCTGGTGCAAGGGGGTGGGAGGCAGAGGGGGTGTTTTTGGTTCCATCTCAGAGCAGCTGAGCAGGGAGACAGCCCGGCCCCAAAGGTGCCGTGGGCTGTGTCCCAGCTCGGCTACTTCCCAGCCCTGCGGTTCTTGAGCAGCGACTTCAGCTCAGGCTCCAAGCCTCAGTTTCCCCATCTATAACGTGGGACAATGATTCTTCAGTTCCATGGGCTCCCTGCCTGGCTCCCAGCTCTCCTGCATATCCCGAGGGGGTGGGCCATGTCCAGCCTCCACTCCTCCCCGATGGGACCAGCCCTGAACTGCTCAGGGCCTTGCTGAGCGATTCCGGGCAGGCAGAGGGCAGGAAGGAGCCGCTAGAGGCCTGTGGGTGCCAGCATCCCCGGACCTCCGGCCATCAGCTTCACATGACCACTGGGAGGCTGCCCAGGAAGATTTGGGGCTCGCCAATTAGCCGAGAGCAAGAAGAGCTGGCAGGTGTGGCTGGACCGTGATGGGCAGAAGCGATGATTCTTCTTCGGATGAGGCCTTTGACTTCGAGCCCAGAGGGGGACAGCAACTTGCGGGAGACCACACAGCACACTGTAGCAAACGGAGCCCAGCGCGGTGTGTGAGCCGGAGGAGCTCCAGGACCTCGCCCCAGGAGCCCACCCTCCTTCTCAGCTTTCTCCTGGGACGTCCTCCCAGGAGATGCAAGCCCCAGGTCAGCCCTGCAGGACAGGAATCAATGGAGGGAGCCCCAGAAGGACATGTCTTAAATACTTCCTGCTGACCTCACCACCCAGACCCCCGCTCACCTGCACTGGGGCAGAGGCCCCTCTGTGAGACAGGCCGTGCCCTCCTCTCTGCCCAAACTGAGCGGTTCGCACTGAGGGTGGATTCCAGCTCAGGGCCCTGTGAACTCATGGGAAGAACATCAATAGCGCCTGCCCAGCCCTCGAAGGGACTGGCCAGCTTCCCAAACCCACGCAGGCGTCTCGCCCCACCCGGTTCAACAGCACCGTTTTGGGTTTTCGTTTGCTGCCTTAGTTAAGTCTTCCCAGAGCACTCGCCTCATTTTCGCAGAAACAATAGCTCTTTCTTTCCCTACGGGAACTGCGCGGGATGCGTGAATTGGCCTTCCGGTAACCATGGCGTCTGCCTGGAGTAAACGGGTGTGGGGACAAAGGCAGGGGGCAGCAGGCGCGGGTGCCCTGTGCCTCCTGGCTGAGGGCGGCTAGGGGTCACTTTGCGGGGCTGGGGGCCAGGGCCTCTGCTCACCTCCATCCCTCCTCCCCCCAGGCCGGCGCGACTCCTCGGGCATCCGCCTGTACTACACGGCCACGCTGCGGCGCTTCGACGCGGGCATCATGGAGCTGGGCCTGGTGTACACGCCTGTGATGGCCATCCCCCCACGGGAGACGGCCTTCGTCCTCACCGGCTACTGCACAGACAAGTGCACCCAGCTGGTGAGTGGCCGGAGCCGGGGTGGGGCCAGGCACCGCCCGCTCCCCCTGCTGAGGCCCGAGGGTGGGCACCAAGGGCGGCAGCTGTGACCTCGTTCCCCCCCACCCTGAAGCTTCCGCAGCTTCCCCCAGCCCCTCGCCGCCAAGGAGCCTTCCTGCGGCCGCGAGCTCTGTACCACCCTCTCTAGCAATAACTGTGGGCCCCCACTTGGTGGTGGGGCTGGTTGTAAAGGACCCGCCAGCCAATGCAGGAAACGTAAGAGACTCGGGTTCAATCCCTGGATCAGGAAGATCCCCTGGAGGAGGGCGTGGCAACCCACTCCAATACTTTGCCTGGAGAATCCCATGGACAGAGGAGCCCGGCAAGCTACAGTCCAAAGGGTCACAAAGAGTCGGACACGACCGAAGCAACGTAGCACGCAAGCACTCAGTGCACACCCCAGCCAGCATTTAAAATGCGAGTTCAGCCATGAGTGAGACAGGCGTGCATCCACCGCGGAAAAGCACGCGCAGTGCAGCCAGCCACCAAGGCCCCCTCAGCACAGCGTCCCCCCTCCCTGGCTGCCAGTCCCTGGGTCTTTTGTGCCCTTCTAGACGTTTCCCCTGCTTGTTGCTACGAGCCCGTTCATGTGCGTGCTTCGAAACAGATTGAGCAGTTCGTCCGTGACTTGCCCTTTAACCGACGCGCGGCACGGATGAAGCGGGAACCTCATCACCTGAGTCAGCCAGGCACCCAGGGCAGAGCGCGTGAGCAAGCACTGGTGCCCAGGGCTGCGGGGGGCAGGTGGGCACAGGTAACGTCAGTCTCCCGAGCGGAGGGAGGGCCGGCGCTTCCGGAGGAGTGAAAGGGGCTCCCCAGATTCTGGGTCCTCCGTGCCCCCTGCCTCCCCCAGTTCCGGCCAGGGCTGACCTGTCCCCTCATCACCACCATCCAGGCTGCCTTAACTTCCCACTGATGAGAAGAAACCCTCCAGGGAATTTCTGGGCACTCGGGAAACGTGTGCCAGGTGGATTCTAGAGGTGCAGCTTCTGTGCACGGGGATGTAAGCTTTCACTGGGTTAACTCCGGCAAAACGGCCCCCAGAAAGCCCACTAGGCGCTTCCTTCCCCCACAGAACTGGGGTGTGCCCGGGGCCCCAGACTCACCCACCAACCATGTTATCAGTGTCTTAGCGTGTCGATCACTGGGAGAAAAACGCCCCTGCTGTTCCATTTGAATTCCCCCAGTTATAGAAGTAAGCTTCCCTGGTAGCTCACCTGGTAAAGAATCCGCCTGCAGTGCAGGAGTCCCTGGTTTGATTTCTGGGTTAGGAAGTTTCCGTGCAGAAGGGATAAGCTACCCACTCCAGGACTCTTGCCTGGAGAATCCCATGGACAGAGGAGCCTGGCGGGCTACAGTCCCTGGGGTGGCAAAGAGTCAGACACGACTGAGCGACTGACCTCAGGACGCATTTATAGAAGCTGAGGACCTTGGCACCGACCTCTAGGCCACTTGCCCTTCTTTTCTGTGAATATCTGCTCGTAACTTTGCCCAGGGTTTCCGGCGGGCTCTCTGTCTTTCTCTGGTGGTTTCTATTTGGCGGATGTTGCTTCTCAGTCCACATGAATGCTGCGAACACCCTCTCCCGCGTGGCCCCTTCGCTCTCACAGCGCCAGGTGTTAGCGTCTCCAGCCAACAGATGAGGAGCCTGGGGCCCGCGGGGGCCATGGTGCCTGCCGTTGCAGAGCGAGAAGTCAGATGCAGCCTGCTCTGCGGTGAGGTTTAGAGCAGACTTGTCTTCCCATGAGTGGATCCCCTGGGATTTGTCCCTCATGGTGGGGGGACTCCTCGAAGCATTAGGCAAGCAAGGTGCCCTTGAGACAGAGCCGGTGGGCTCATGGGCTTCATCAGCGTCCACGGAGGATCAGCTCCATCTGAGACGAGGCTGAGGAACTGTAACCACAGCCGCGTCTGACCGCGTCCCGCATCCCCAGAACACGGTGACTCCTGGCCGTATGAAGGGCCCGGGCCTCCTGTGCCGGCAGGACCCGGGGCGTGTTGACCCGCTGACCTTGGGCACACCTCTCGCCAGCCTGGAAACGAGGGCCTGCGTGCCTTCTCTCTGCAGAGTCTCTAAGTACAAAACAAAGAGAGCTCCGTGTTCTTGTTCCCCTTCAAATAGTACGTTCTTTGGGAAAATCACATTTCTGTGGACACTCATGGAAGGGCTTCTGGAAGAGTGGGGGTCTCGTCTCCATTGGCAGACCCCCGAGGGGCCCAGCTTCCGCAGTCGGAAGTCTGTCCCGGTCTAGACAACCCGGCCGAAGACAAGCCCAGAAGAAGCACCGTGTTTTCGACCACAGGCCCCAAGATGGCAACCCCCCTGAAGCTGTCACACATCTGGACTCTGGGGACTGGAGGGGAGAGACCCAGGGTCCCACCCGTCGTCAGGGGCTCCCAGTTGTCACACACGTGTCCATAAGGTCTCCCAGCCCTCCATCACTGCGAAGGGGCCAGAGCGTACCCGTGATGACCGAGGGCAGGGGTGGTGGCTGGCGGAGAGCAAGCTGGAGGCACGGAGGGGGAGTCGGGTGACCCGCAGAGGCGCAGCCTCTGGTCACTGCCTGTGGTCACCGTGTGCACGGCACGGCACGGCGGTGCGAGGTCAGGGAGACGACGTGTGGTGGAGAAATCGCTCGGTGAATGTAATTGTTTTAGGACGCTCTCCGTCTAAACCGCGTGAGCGTCACGCCGGGGGAGCATCTGGGACGTCGTCTTCTGCCCTGGGGGTGATGTGAGGGCCAGCCCGTCTCCCTAGGGCTGCCCGGCCACGGCTGGGATGGTCAGGGCCGGGAAGGGCCAGAGCTGCCCAGGCGCAAGGCCGCCCGTGGGTGCCAGGCCCTGAGCCCGCCCGCCCCGCAGGCCCTGCCCCCCTCGGGGATCCACGTCTTCGCCTCGCAGCTTCACACGCACCTGACGGGCCGGAAGGTGGTCACGGTGCTGGCCAGGGACGGCCGGGAGGCAGAGGTCGTGAACAGGGACAGCCACTACAGCCCGCACTTCCAGGTGGGGACCCCGGCCCCGCCCTCCCTGCCCCGCCAGGCCCGCCTCTCCTCCGACACCCCCATCCCCCGCTCACCTTCCTGCGCTAATGGCCTCCCGGCCGGAGGCCTCACTTAGCCATCTCGGCGTCCCCCAGAAGGTCGTGGGGCGGCGGGAGGCGGGGGGGCACTGGGCCTGCAGGACTCTGAGGTCTTGCCTCGTCCTTGCCCCTCCCCACCCTCTGCTCTGCCCACCCCAGGAGATCCGCATGTTGAGGAAGGTCGTGTCTGTCCACCCGGTGAGTGCCCGGTTCGGGGCAGGAGACCGAGGTAGGGGGAGGGCAGGAAGGATGGGGAGGCAGAGGCCGTGGGAGGCCTTCCAGAACCAGGTCTGAGACTCCCCCGGGGCTGCACAGGGGGCCCTTGGAGGAGCCAGAACCAGAGGGCTCTCAGGGTCACAGGCCTCCTGCCTGATCCGCGGACCACAGACCCGAGAGCTTCAGGAGAGATGAGGGCCTGGGGCTCACCGGGGGGTCGCTGACCAAGCAGCAGGGCACTCCTGGGCAGGGTGGGGGCTCGCCCAAATGCAGGCTGTGCCGCCCGACCAGCCCCATGCAGCCACCAACTGGCCTGTAGCCCCAGTAGGAAGAAGCCAGAGAAGTCGACTGGTCGTCACTCCCTGGGGACACTCCAGGGTGGTCCTCATGTGTGGGGACCCCGGGGGCCACCGTCAGGTTCCTCGGGGGGGACCGGCTGCTGTGGCCACTCGTGGGTCCGGCCCAGCGCACCTGGACCCCAGGCGGGCAGGTGCTGAGGGCGTCTGTCGGCTCGGCCCTCCAGGGAGACGTGCTCATCACCTCCTGCACGTACAACACGGAAGACAGGAGGCTGGCCACCGTGGTAAGTCACCCCAATGTCCCGCCCGCCCCGTGCCGCAGGGCTTGGGCACCACTCTCAGCTCCGCTCTCAGGCTGTGGGCCCTGGGCCAGCATTAGCATCCCCTCTTCAGTTCAGTCATGTCCGACTCTTTGTGACCCCGTGGACCACAGCATGCTAGGCCTCCCTGTCCATCACCAACTCCTGGAGCTTACTCAAACTCATGTCCATCGAGCCGGTGATGCCATCCAACCATCTCATCCTCTGTCGTCCCCTTCTCCTCCTCCTGCCCTCAAACATCACCTGGGTACTCGGTAAAAAAAACACATAAACTCATCAGTTCCTCCCCAGGCTGGGTGGTGACTCCCAGCGATGTCTGCTCTAACGAGCTACCTGGGTTATTTTGATGGCTGCCCTAGTCGGAGAGCCACTGCCAGAGACGTGTGTCAGCCCCGGAGCCACGCTGGGGAGAGGCCGGGGGCGTGAGGGGGCTCCCTGCCCCCAGGGAGACACGCCAGCCACACCTGACTCCTGCGACCGTAAAGGTGGAGTAAAGCTGGGGATGCGGAGGAGGCGTCGCTGCCTGAGCTGCGCGTGCCGGCTGGCTGCTTTGATGTCTGTCTCTCCGGCAAAGGCTGAGGACTCCAGGAGGGCAGCGCCTCTGCCCACTCAGAACACGATCCGGCCTCGTGTGATGAGTGGGTGCACGTGTGTGTGCGTGACAGCACTGCACGCCCAGGGAGCCTGGACAGCAGCATCTGGGCTAATGCTGGTGCGCTGGCGCCGACGGGCGTCTTCTCCACCCTGCAGGGCGGCTTCGGGATCCTGGAGGAGATGTGTGTCAACTACATGCACTACTACCCCCAGACGCAGCTGGAGCTCTGCAAGAGCGCCGTGGACCCCGGCTTCCTGCAGAAGTATTTCCACCTTGTGAACAGGTGACGGCTCCACGGGGAGTGTGCCCGCTGTGCCTTCCAGCCCCGAACGCGCCCCCCAACCCCAAACCCTCCAGGCCCTGGGCAAAAGCAGGGAGCCCAGGAGCAAGGTGAGCAGGAACCTGGCAATCAGGCCCCCACTCACCTTGAGGCGCCCGTGGCAGGCATCACCAATCGATCCCCATACTTGCTTCCTATCGAGTCTCGACTTGGCCTGAGGAGCCCTCCACCCAGCCCTGGAGCAGCCGTTCCCAAGTGACCCAAGATGGCACAGATGAAACCCATTAGTCGTCAGGGCAGGAGGCAGGGCCAGGGCAGTGTGCCGGAAGGCTGTGGCCTCAGGTCCACTCTGGGGGCCCCACCCCTCTGCAGGGAGGCATCACCTGTGCCTTGCTGGGCTCCCCTCTGCTCCCCCAAACCCCACTCTGGGCGGCTTCTTCTTGCACCAGGTTCAACAGCGAGGAAGTCTGCACCTGCCCCCAGGCGTCTGTCCCCGAGCAGTTCGCCTCCGTGCCCTGGAACTCCTTCAACCGCGAGGTGCTCAAGGCCCTGTACGGCTTCGCGCCCATCTCCATGCACTGCAACAAGTCCTCGGCCGTCCGCTTCCAGGTGCGCCTGCCGTGCGTCTGCGTGCGTGTGTGTGCGTGTGTGTGCACGTGTGTGTGTCTGGGGGGGCGTCCGTTTCCAGGGGTGCCTCCCGGTGTGTGCGTGCGTGTGCGTGTGTGTGTGCACGTGCGTGTGTCTGGGGGGGGCGTCCGTTTCCAGGGGTGCCTCCCCGTGTGTGTGTGCGTGTGCGTGCGTGTGTGTGCGTGTGTGTGTGCACGTACGTGTGTCTGGGGGGGTCCGTTTCCAGGGGTGCCTCCTGGTGTGTGCGTGTGTGTGCATGCGTGTGCATGCGTGTGCGTGTGCATGCGTGTGCGTGCGTGTGCGTGTGTGTGTGCGTGCGCGTGCGTGTGGTTTGTCTGCTGCCAGCTGTACCTGCCCATGTTGGGGGGAGGGTGCATGTGGCTGGGGCTGGCCGGCTGCCCTTGGCCACGCCGTCACCCCTTCCGGACACCCAGCAGCAAGTTCTGAGTCTGCCCACCGCCCTGTACCCCAGAACCCCTAGAGGAGCCCAGTGGGTGACAGGGCTCCACCCCCAAGGAGCTGGCAAGAAGCACTCACACAAAGCAAGGAGCAGGTGGTGAGAGGGGCCCAGACAGATAGCCGACAGCCTGCGGGGGGCGCTGACCACTGCCCCTGGAGGCGCCGCCCTCTCGCCCTCTGCGGGGGACGCCGGCGCATCAGGGGACCAACCTCGGTGGTGTGAACGGGGCATCCACAGCTGCCCCTGGAGCCTAACAACACAGTGCTCAGGGGGCGGGGGCGGTGAGAAATCAGGGTCTGAGGCTGCAGCCTGGGTTCCCTCCTCATCTGGGACCCACCGGGATCCAAAGGCAGCTTGCTCACCCCCTGCGAGCTCCTGGCAGGGCCCAGGGCCTGGGCTGGGGCTGAGTTAGGTGGAGAAGGCTCCGCGACCTGCGACTCTGCAAGGCAGCTTTCCTGGAAGCACTGGGAGCTGGACTAATCGCTAATCGAACGTTCCCAGCCCCAAGGGAGGGCCAACACTGGATCACCAAAGAGCAGCTTGGGGCCGACGTCTGATGTGGTTGAAGTGGGGCATTTGACGCAGCCGTGTGTATGAGTCGGGGGGTGGGGACAGTGGCTGAAAACTCAGGCTGCACCCAGGCCTTCTGACTGCTTTCCTGAATGAAGTGAAGTGTGGCCAAGCAGGCAGATAGGGGCAACCCTGGCTCCCAGGTGAGGACCCCCACGTAGCAATGGGCGGTTTGCTTTGGTTTGGGAGAAGGTGAGTTTAAGGGCAGGAACCCACGGGGTCACTGGGAGAAGTGCCGGGGGAGGTGGCCCCCACTTCACCCCTCCAGCCTCCGTTTACCTCCTCGTCCCTTCCTTGCAGGGCGAGTGGAATCAGCAGCCCCTGCCTGAGATCGTATCCAGGCTGGAAGAGCCCACCCCGCACTGCCCGGCCAGCCGAGCTCAGAGTCCCACTGGCCCCACTGTACTCAGCATCGGGGAGGGCAAAGGTTGAGCGTGGGCGGTCTCCTCGCTCCTGCCACCATACTGTCCCTGCGGGCTCAGGCCGGCTCTGTGCTCCCCATACTCTGTGAAGACCCCCATGGAACAGCCCAGCATGGAGGGCTGAACCAAGCCACCGCCTGAGAACAGGGTCCAGTCCAGCTTTCTCCCCGGGGGACCCCCTGCATGGCTGAGAGGGTCCCATGACCACTCTTGCTGACCCACCAAGGCCCAGGTGGACCGAGACCCTTGCCCACCCTCTGACACAGCATGAGGGTAACCCCTCTTGGAGGTCTAGAGTCCAGTGCTCCGAGAGTCCGCTGCCATCTCGCTGGGGCGGTGGAGGGGGGGCCCGTCTCCTGGGACACGAGCCACAGACTCCCGAGAGCTGCCCCGGCCCCGCGTCCCCAGCCCCCGCGGAGGGTGATCGGTGTTGGCGTGTGACGGGTACAAGCGCTGTTGTACTTAAACGTGTCCCTGCAGACTGGCTCGCGTGTCGCAGTGGGTGTCTTCCCTGCCGACGGGGGCAGGACAAACCGCTTAGCTAGTTAGAGACTCGCCTGGGAAATTGCTCCATTGCAGGGTAAATAGATATTTTCGCCTACCTAAAGGGAAACCCTAAGAACAGCTCTCACCACCACCAAAAGGATGCGACGGCAAGGATCCAGACCAGGATCTGGGTGCCAGCTCCCTGGGAGATGGGGTTGATGGCCGGGGTCACTTCTCTCTGCGGTGGGACAGGTAGTGACAGCAAGCAAGCCCTGGAATCAGACCCACGTTAGAAGGCCGGCCCCGCCTCCCCGACCCTCGGTCTTCTCATCTGCAAGACGGGGCCAGTGTTGCGCAGGTTACTGAGACGATAAAGCTCGCGCCTGGGGCTGGCACCCGGCGACAGCTAGTGCAGGGTGGCGCTGCCTGGCCAGGCTCTGCCTCCTGGTCGTCTCCACCTTCCTTCCCTCTCAGCTGCCGCTCGTTTCAGGCCAAGTCCAGCTCTCTGATAGTTGCTGCCTGGAGTGACAGATTCAGTTCTGTTCAGCCAGTTCAGCAAAACGCTGTGCAGCTTCTAGAGAGAGAGGGTGATGGATGGGCCTCGGGGCGCCCCCTTACACCCCAACAGCCGCCCGCTAAGCGCCATTTCTCCTCCTGCCAGCACTTCATTACAGGCCAGGCGCTGCGCACCGGGTCTTGTAAATCACACTGCCCCTGCCATGAGTCAGGCCGCGATGCTGTGAGCTGCCAGGCCAGACAGAGGCTGCAGAGCAGCCAGCTCTCTGTCATCTTTAGAGCCTCGGGGGACAGCAGAGCGCGAGGCTCCTCCCCGCAGGGCCCTGGCCTCAGGAGGGCAGCTGCAGCTCACCTAGCTGGTGGCCTTGACTGTCTGGCCCAGGAAGTCCCCTCCCTCTGAGGGGTCCCGTCAGCCCGGAGCTCTGGGAGAGGGCTTGGAGGTGACCCCTGGCCTCACCCCCACCCAGCCCCTCCTGGGCACCATCGCTTTGCTCCTCAGACCCTGGGAGGCACCAGTGGTGCCCCACCCCAGCCTCACCCAGGGGCGAGCCCAGGTCCACAGGAGAGAAAGTCGCCCCCCACCCCCAGGGTCCCAGGAGGATTAGTGGCAACCAGGAATCGCTCCCAGTTCAGAACCTTCTGCCACCCCCACTGACACGCCCTCCCCCGCACTCACTGTGGCCCTCGGGCTGGTCGCTCTCTTCCTTGGGGGTGGAGTGTGGTTTGTTCCACGCACAGGCCCCTGCCGCCCCCTGCCCCACACAGAGCATCCCACCTGGGTCATCTGTAAGAACATGTACCCTGGTTCTGCATTAACTCACCCACAAGCCCAGGACACACTGTCTCTCCTCCCACTGACAGATGGGGGAGCTCAGACACCTATAGCCAGGTGCCAGGGTCACCCAGCATGTGTGGGGGGCCTGGAGGTGACCCTGGGCCTGTGTGATGACAGACCCCAGGCTTCCAGCCACCAGCCTCCCCTGAGGACCCAGGCAGCACCCCCGCGCCTCATGGGGACCGAACGAGGCCAGCCAGGGAAACGTTTGTGGCCAGGGCTGGGCGCCCCCTCAGCTAGGCCCCCTGTGCACCATCAGGCTTGCCCACCTTCTGCAGGATGGGAGCGACGCGGGCCCAGCAGCCAGGGGTCCCATTCTGCCCTCTGCTGCGTGGCGCTGCCAACCTACTCTCCTCCTCTGGGTCTTTCTCTCCCCGTCCGCCCACGAAGGCTCCCCGGGCTCATGGGGGTGAGGGCTGCTAGGGTGCCAGGCCTGGAGAGCCAGGCTGAAGTGTGCCCACGCAGGCTCAGTGTGGAGACAGCCTGGGAGGTGGGGGTGCCTGGCCTGAGCCGGCCCCAGGATGCCCCAGGGCCATTCTACCCGCTGGCCGTTAGGCCCACGTGGCTGTTGAAGCTTAATTGTAAATAAATTAAAATGATGTAAAATAATGCACCTGGGTTCTCAGTCACAGAAGCCATGTTTCAAACGCTCCACAGCCACATGCGACCGGGGCTCCGGTGTGCATTGCTGGGATAGCCCGTCCATCAGGGTGGGAAGTTCCGTCGGGCTGCTCCGCACCGGGGCCAGGTCCCAGACTGATGGGGCGGGAGCCGCCTGCACCCCCGCCTCCCAGCTCCCTCCCGGGGGGGCCAGCGACCCTGATGTGGCTGTCACTGGGCAGAGCAACTGGACCGGCAGGGCTGTGGGGCTTGTCCATGGAGGCATGCAGGGCAAGACCAGTCTCCCAGGCCAAGGGAGGTCCTTCCGGCCCCCGGTACAAGCACGAGAATTGCCCGACAAGCCTCCCAAAGCCTGGGGAGGGCCGGGCTCAGGACCCAGACCATCAAAGGCTCTCAGTCCCTGCCGCCGCCCCGCCCCAACCCTGTGCTGCTGAAGGTGAAACTGAGCCCAGGCTTCCTGGGGGCTCCTGCTGCTCTGGGCTCCGTTGCAGAGGAAAACAAAGCTTCTCATTATGGCAAAGAAGCCCCGTTCCGTTCCCCTCTGGCTCTTCCAAAACGCGCTGAAACCTGCCAACGGTCTCCCTGGGACACGCATGGTTCTATTTTCTCCCGCTTTCCAGTCTCCCCCTCCCCCACGCCCACCCAGCCTCACGCGTACATGCCACATTTCCCTGCGTTCTCAGGAGGTTCTTGGATGGAAGGCAGCCCGCCGTGTCCTGTGAATCCCTGGCCACAGACTATGGTGTTTGTGGCAGACTCCTGACGGGGGGACTTTGGGAGCCTTCAGTGGAAGATTCTAGACCAGATCCTGGGGAGCCCTGCCCGTTCTGACGTCACAGCCCAGGAGGCCTTTGTGTGGGGACCCTCACCCTCCATCCCCTCCCAGTCTGAGACCAAGGCTTTGCCCTGGGCTTCCATTCTGTCCCTTCTTCCTCTGGAGGCAAGAGGGCCCGGCTGCTGGGAGAGGCCTGGGGGCTGGAGGGGGAGCCCAGTGGGGTAGCCGAGGAGCAGCACCTGCAGCCCCAGGTCCCGCGTGCAGGGGGCTAGCGTGTTGGCAGCAGGCTCCTTGGGCCATGAGGAGAGACGAAGGATAAAGCTGAAGGGGAGCAAAGGTGGGACCCAGCACTGCCCCACGCTGGCGATCTGAGGCCGCTCAGGATTGCCACGTGCCGCTGAGCTCTGGGAGCGGCCGGCAGGCCACCTGGAAGGCCGTCCAGCGCCCTGGAGGAAAGTGGACAGGCCCCTGCCTACCCGACTCTCCCGCTGGCCCCTGTCCAGCAGCCTGAGCAGGGTGTTAGGGACCATGCAGGTCCCAGGTCCCTGCACCCCGCAAGGACGTTTGCACCGGTCTGCTGGCACCTGGCCTCTGGTCTCCTCTGCATGGCCGGCAAGGATGAGGGGCCAGCTTGCTCAGATCCTGCATGCCTCACACTCACGGGGCTGGCCTGGGACCCCCTGCCCTCCAGCTGGTAGGAGTGGTGGCAACGGCATTTGGCGGAGGAGAGGCGCTAGAGCCAGACTTGCGTGTACCCAGCCCCATGGCCACGCTCAGGGATGCCCGCTGGCCACACTGCCCGCTCCTCCCCACAGCCCATAGAGGCCCCACTGCCTCCTGCTCGAGCAGGAGGTGAGGACCCTGGGAGGAGTGAGCGTCTTATTCGGGTCCCAGGGCTTCTGCCGGGCAGGCCCTCTCCAAGCTCATGGTGCGTGACCCCAGGCCAGACGGCTCAGCGCTCGCCTGTCCATCAGGGACGAGGGCGGGATGTGCTGGCCACCCTAGGCGAGCACTTCATTCCGTGGCGTGGGGGTGAGCTGAACTCTCGGGCCCGTTCAGGCTGGATGGCACTTCTGTGCGGTCTGGGAGGATCCTCGGCAGGCAGAAGCTCCACTGGGGTGTCCCCAAACTGAGGCAGAGCAGAAGAGCATTCTGCCCACTGCCCTAAAACCCTTTGCAGACGGGGTGGAGGAAGCCCAGCCAGGCCGACACTGCCCAGGGCACACGGCAGGTCATGCCCACCCCAGGACCTTTGCATGTGACGGGCTCGCTGTCTGGCCCTGGGGCCTCTCTGTTGCCAAATGCCGTTGCCACCACTCCTACCAGCTGGAGGGCAGGGGGTCCCGGGCCAGCCCCGTGAGTGTGAGGCATTGTGAGCAAGCTGGCACCTCATCCTTGCCGGCCATGCAGAGACCAGAGGCCAGGTGCCAGCAGACCATCCCTGCTGGATGCAGGGACCTGGGACCTGCATGGTCCCTAACACCCTGCTCAGGCTGCTGGACAGGGGCCAGCGGGAGAGTCGGGTAGGCAGGGGTCTGTCCACTTTCCTCCAGAGGGCACGTTGCTGCCCTGGGTCCCTGCAGGAGGCTCAGAGCTCCCGGGATGGCTGGCCGCAGGCGGGCTGGGTCTGAGGGCGGGGGGCCCCTTCTCCTGTGTCCTGCTAACAGCCATGCTCAGTCCTGCCTGTGCAGAGCTCCAGACGGCGCTCAGAGCCACGGTGCTCATTCTGCCCAGAAAAACCTTCCAAAATTAAGGCAGCAGAGTGTTTTGGGATTAGGGTGAGGAAGGGCTGGCCTAGGTCACCAGCTCCGAGGGGAGAGGGTGATACGGTCCAGCCCGAAGCGATGGGGAAGCTTGCTGGGGCTCAGACCTTCCCGAGCGGCCCTTTGGGGTGAAGCGGGTAGGTTGAGGGGTGCAGCCCATGATGGCCTCTCTCATGTCGGTGGCCAGTGCCATTTCCAGGGGCCCAGGGTTATTCCTCCCCAGCAGGGAAGGGAGCGTGAACACTTCTGTTTCTGGGCTCAGCCCCTGAGAGAGGAGTCGAGGTGGAGCCTGGGCCAGGCCGCCCCTCGGCCCGAGCTGCCCCCAGGGACGGCTGTGGAATGAATGCTGCACAGGCCCCGTGCGGGGGTCCGGGGCCAAGCCACAGGGTCCGGGAAGCAGGCCTGCTCCCCCCTCCCCTCTCCTGGCTCCACAGGGCCCTCTCGGGGTCCCCCAGGCCCACCTATGGGCAGGGGCTGCAGGCGCTCCTCTGCCCGAGGCTTGAGAAAGGCCCCTGGCCCCCAGGCCGCGGTCTGACGAGGGGACCAGCTTCTCTCCAAATGTCCCCTGAAGCACAAACGTCTTCCCATGGCCTTGACTTTATTAGCCTGAGCCGTTTCAGCCCAGTCCACAGAGGGCGCTGAGTGGGATGGCACCTCTGAAACCAACCCTGGGCCCACCAGGACTTTCTGCACCCCAGTCAACCGCACAGCTTCCTGCCCGCATCCCCTCGAGCCCCCTCCCCAGGGGGCTGCCTGGGTGCCAGGGCCAGGTGCCGTCCCCGCAGGGAAGACAGGCAGTTCTGAAGGCCCTGGGGTGGGGACAGTGGGGTCACCTCATTCCAGGCCCTGGGTGAGTGCCACCCCTGAGGACTGGAAGAGCGGGGGATGAGGCCCAGAGCGGAGTCAGACAGCAAGGACAGAGGCCCCCCGGGTGGGGGGGGGCGGTCCTCACCCGGCAGCACCCTTTCATCTCCGACATGGTGAGCAAGGGGCCCGGGGGAAACCAGGGCAGGAGAGGGAGCTGCTGCACCTTGGCGGGCGGGGGGCAGCTGAGACCCTCCCAGCCCTGCTCCTGGCACCGATTTCAGGGCTGGGAACTCTCCGGGGGCTTCCCCGTGTGAACACAAGCAGAGCTCACTTTCTGGGTCCACCCCTCCTTCCTGGGACCTGGGAACAGACCATCCTGCCAACCCTGACCTCAGGGGCGGTGCCAGCCTGGCACACCTGCTCTCCGCCTTCACTACTGTGCCCGAAGCAGACAGCACTAATCAATCCCACATGGTCCCCCGAGCCAGACACACCCGCAACCCTCAAGGCCGCTCCAGGCAGCCTGCCCGTCAGGGACGGAGCACTGGGTGACTCTCTGCCGCCCGCTTCCATGGGGGCCTTCTGGAGGGTTTCCTAAGCTCCTCTTCAGGAGCGCTCCAGGGCTACAGGCTGGTCCCTGAGCCCACAGCATTGCAGGTGGCTTTTATGGGAGGGTGGGGGTGGACTCGAGACCCCCCCTTCGGTCAGTGACCACAGGACGGGCCTTCTGGGTCCTCTTTCCACCCCCTCTGTCTGCATCTTTGGGGGGCATGGCAAGTAGCTCTCAACGAAGGGCAGGGGAGTCCACATTCCAGCCAGGGTCCAGGTCCTGGTGTGCAGGGCGGCGCAGGTCCCTGGGCATGGGTGGTGTGGGCCGGGGTGGCAGGTGGCTGGTCCCTGGACGCTGAGGCGCCCGGGCCGTCAGTAGACCCCTTTCACCCTCTTGTTGTCAGGGTCGAAGGGAGACTTGAGGTGGGCATGGGCAGCGTAGGCCACCCCCATCCTCTCCAGGGTGTAGTCCCCACTCTTCACGAAGTCCAGGGAGACCTGGTGGGCACAGAGGAGTGGCCGTGGTCACTCGGCGCCCCGTGGGAGCCGGGCTCACACAGCCTGCCTCCCGGGACGGAGCTGCTGTCTTGCCCTGTCACACCCCTCCCTCCTCTGAGTCCAGGAGCTGCCCTAACCCTGAGCATGTGGACTCCGCGTCCCCGGGCCCCTGGGCTGGGCCCGAGCCCCTGAGCTGGGCCCGAGCCCCTGGGGTGGACCTGAGCCCCTGAGCTGGGCCTGAGCCCCTGGGGTGGACCTGAGCCCCTGAGCTGGGCCCGAGCCCCTGGGGTGGACCTGAGCCCCTGGGCTGGGCCTGAGCCCCTGAGCTGGGCCCGAGCCCCTGGGGTGGACCTGAGCCCCTGAGCTGGGCCTGAGCCCCTGAGCTGGGCCCGAGCCCCTGGGCTGGGCCTGAGCCCCTGAGCTGGGCCTGAGCCCCTGGGCTGGGCCTGAGCCCCTGAGCTGGGCCTGAGCCCCTGGGCTGGGCCTGAGCCCCTGGGGTCCGGTGGAGCCGAGGTCTGGCACTGGGGAGAACCTCTCCCGCTGGGCAGCAAGCCCTGCCCTGTAGCCACTGATCCCTGGGAGGGCGGGCGACCAGCGGGAGACTTCTGGGGTTTATAAATGGCGGTTTGTGCAAAATGCTTAGACTTTCTGCACACAGACCAGGCCGCCCCTTCGGTCTCATTGCCGAGTCCCCCAAATGAGCCTGTGCTCGTGTGTTCCTGTGTGCACGTGTGTTCCTGTGTGCACGTGTGTTCCTGTGTGCACGTGTGGCCGTATGTGTGCTCACAGGTGGGTACCCCTGTGTGTACACCGATGCGTGCGCACACAGCCGTTTGCACACACACAGGATCTCCAGCTCCAGGGAGCAGAGCGGGTGAGCCCTGTCCAGAGCCCCTTTCTGACCACGAGAAGCCTGGAGCTTCCAAAGTCAGGTTCTGTCAGAAAGAAAACATAGAAACAGCCGCCACCTATGCCCAGGGAAGACAGGGCCCCGTCAGTCAGTCCCTTCACTGGTCTCCTGTCCCCCCAGGCCCAGCCCACCCAGAGAGGGAGGCAGGGGTGCAAGGGAGAGCCCCAGGGGGGACCAGGGCTCCCTGTGGCAGTGCAGGGGCGGGGGGACTCACCGGCCCGCCACTGGGGTCTCGGATGTAGCCGTAGGCCAGGGTCTTATCGATGGTGAATCCGAAGTCGGCCCTGCGGACGTGGCCCACCACCTGGCCGTTCCTCCAGATGGCCTCCAGCCCGAACATGGGCACTTTCCTGGAAGAAGCAATAGACGGCTGGGACCCCAGAGCCCCCGGAGGGGGAACTCCTGCACTTTGCCTGGCCGAGGAGAAAGGACAGAGCCCCCCAGACCACGGGCTCCACTCCTCAGGGCTGGTCTGCTAGGGGCCCACGTGCCCCTCACCTGGCCCCCGAGGATGCTGGGGCTCAGGCTCCGAGCAGATAAATGGACAGAAAACATCAAAACCAGGGCCCGACTCTCATGTTTCTGGAGGCAGGCCCCACGGATTTGGAACTGCCACACAACCTGTTTTAATCTGACAGCTCTCCTTTGCTGACAGTGTGATGCATCACTTATTGAAAGTAATTTTCTGTCTTACACATAAAATACAAATGCTCGCCGTAAAATTTTTGAAAATTTAAAACAGGAAATGAGCAGAGGATTAAACTGCAATCACAGAAACACCAGTGCCAAAGTGTTTGGTGTAAACCTTGGCCGGTGTGCCCTCTCCTGCCTGAGTCCTCATGCCTGCGGGCACTGGGCCGGGTGCTGGGGATCAGGTGCCCCCAGGGCTGCAGCACCGTGTGGCCCCGCGGGTCCTGGGGTGGGTGCCAAGGACTGTGCCCGGTGGGGTGTGGGGCACGGCTGGGGTGATTACAGTAACAGGAACTGGGGGAACCTTGCCCTGAGCCAGAGTCTGAACAGGGTCTGGGTGCCTCCCGGTTTGGAGGTCAGGGGTGACAAGGTCTGGGCCCCACGGGTGGGGTGGCGGAAGCTTTGCAAACTCATCCTGTCTCCTTCGGTCCCGTCCTACGGGGGTGCCATGTCCATGCGAGGAGACAGCCTCACGAGGCCCCTGCCCTGCCCAGGGCCCCAGGGCAGGGCAGCAGCATCCTGGTGGTGTCCCTCCTCGGTCCGGGCCGGCCAGGCTGCGGCCCTAGGCAGACTCTGCATCCCCGCGGGGAACCCTGGGGAGGGGTGAGCCGGGCGGTGGCCACTGCCCTCCGAGGCAGCAGGAGGTTTCTGGAGGGCCAGGTGGCAGGAGGGCTCGGCCGGCCCCTGCCCTATCTGCACCCCAAACCAGAGCCGAGTACTCCCCAGGAAGCGGACAAGAAGTCAGGCAGAGGGGCAGCCTGACAGGGTCCCAGGGAGAAGTTAGGAGACAACAGGCCCAGGTCTGCTCACTTAGCGACCCCAATCTCAGAAGCCTCGACACTTCATTTGAAGGTGCCGAATCTGGGAGAAAGGGTACCGCTGGCATCAGCCGAGACCCAGAGACGCCCACCGCCCTGGGGACGGCTGCTACCCAGCTCCTCATCACGCCATCCACGTCCTCCAACCAGCACCAGGGACCCGGGGCCTGTGCGGGCTCAGCTCCCAGCACAAAGGGCAACGTGCTCGGAGCTGCCAGGGAGGCGGGGATGGGGGGAGGTGGGGGGGTGGGGAGAAGAGATCGGCCCCGCACGGGGCTTCCTTCCACCCTGGCCACGGGCCTGGGCGAGAACCACTCTGCCCCTGGGCCCCTGTGGTCTCCGTCTGTCTGGGGCTGGCCCCAGCCTGGCCCCTCCTTCTGCAGGGCCCCTCCCGGGCTGTGGGGAGGCTCTGACCAGGACGCGGGGGGCAATGGCAGTGCCCTGATGGGCAACCAGATCGGGGGGCCCCAGCGGCAGCCCCCCACAAACCCCACTTGGCTGGGCAGGGCCTTCCCCTTTCAAGACACATGTTCGGAGGAACTTCCCAGCCATCCAGCGGTTAGGCCTCACAGCTGTCACTGCCAAGGGCACGAGTTCAGTCCCTAGGTGGGGAACTAAGGTCCTGCAAGCCACGTGGTGCAGCCAAAATCAATAAAGCGGAAACGAAACCTGTGTTTGCCGAGGGCTGCGCTGTCCGCTCCCTGTCAACCGCCATCAGCCCGCGCCCAGTTTGCCCCCTGCCTGGCCCTGATGGGATCTGAGTTGCAGCCCCAGCTTCAGAGTCGGGCCCGCTGTGGACCCAGCCCTGCCCCGCGGGTCCCAGTCTCCTTCCTGTTGGGGGCTGCGGTGTGCGCTCCGGGAGAGGGTGCCTGGCCTGCGGGGGCAAGCGGAGCCCAGAAGCACCGTCCCACGTGTCTGCACGGCCGCCCCCCGCTCCCGGGGCCCCCAGGCCCAGCAGTACTCACTCGTCCAGGGTGAAGCCGACCAGGCGCCGGCGGAGGCCCTCGGCCCGCTGCTTCTCCAGGGCCTCACGCCCCAGGAAGGGGACGGAGGACTTGAGCTTGCAGGTGAAGGCCAAGCCCGCCTCCAGGGGGCTGTCATCAGCCCGGAGGTCAGCGTGCCAGTGCCGGAAGCCTGGAGTGGGGGAGGCCACGGGTCACTGTCCAGCGGGGGCGGGGACTTCAGAAGGCGCCCTGGGGGATGCCCGCCCCCGGTCACACCCTCAGCCTAGACCCTCCATAACCTGGGGTTTCCGGGGGCTGGGAGCATCCTCAGTCTCAGGAGGTGCCCTGGCTGAGCCCTGGAGTTAGACCACCCCCAGCAGCATCGACACGCATCTCTGCCATCAGGCTGGAGGCCCTGGGGAGAGGGCAGTGGAGAGCCGGGCAGCTAGGAGGGCCCCCCTCCTGCTCTGATGGTCTTCAGCTCTCTCTGGGAATCTCAGCGCTGAATCCAAGTCTGGCTCTGGGCCCCTCCCCTTGGGAGATACCTGCGCCCCTGCCAAGAGTGCTGAGGTCAGGGATGCCAGCACCGTCCCCAGGCCCTGGTACAAGGGCAGCGAACGGGGTTTGGGGAAACAGTCCGTGTGGGGGCATGGGGCGGCACGGCATGGCAGGAAGGGAGCACGGGGACACATGGGGCTGGTCAACAGCCTCCAGCGAGTGTGGCTCAGCAGCCCCCCTGTGGTCCAGGCCCAGCACACACCTTTCTCGATGCTCAGGGAGTCGATGGCCCGGTAGCCGGCATTGACGAGGCCGTGCTTGGCCCCCGCGGTCATCAGGGCCTGGTACACGGGCAGGCAGGATGGCCTCGGGGCGTGCAGCTCCCAGCCCAGCTCCCCCACGAAGGACAGCCTCACGGCCCGGACCTGGGGACGAGGCATAGCTCAGACCCGGGCCAGGCGCAGACCGGGGTGGAGGCCCAGCCGCCACCAATGGGTGGACTCTTCCCACCACTAATAGCCAGACCTGGGCCCAGGCCACAGGCCACCAAGAAAGGGGGCCTGCTGGCGAGAGTCCTCAGGAGCACTCGGGAAGTCTGTGAAAGGAAGAGATGTTGCCACTGGGAGTGGAAGTGGACACGCGGTTCCCAGGCCACAGCTCGTCTCCTATAGGAGACGTCTCCTGACTATAGGAGTCTGCTGGGGCCTCGGTAGCCAGGGGTGGAGGACCATGGAAGTGAGCTCTCTGCCAAGTCTAAGGCCTGAAGTCCAAAACCAGGGTGTGGGCAGGGCTGTGCTTCCTCTGGAGGCTCTGGGGCGGGTCCCTCCTGCCCCTTCCATCTCCTGGGGGTCCAGGCTCTGCTGACCTGGATGCGTCACGCTGGCCTTGGCCTCTGTCTCCTCCGTGTCTGTGCCCGCCTGCCTCTCATCAGGACACTGGCTGCTGGGCGGAGCCCCCCCTTACCAGGGTGCTCTCACCCCGGGATCCTCACCGGCATCGAATCAGCACAGCGCCTGATTCCAAGGTCCCGCTCCCAGCCCGGGGGTGATATCTCTTTAGGGGGCCACTGTCCAATCACTGTGGTGACCTTGGGCAAGACACTTGGCCTCTCTTTGGCCTCTAAATGGGATCGGGAGCCTGGCTTTGCCTGTCTTAGGAAGCGCTGAGGGGGTGTCCTCGAGTAAGGATGAGGAGTCAGCCACACGACTCATGAGTCGCCTGCTTAGTGCATTCAAGGGCAGCGGGAGGGGGCAGCTGGACGTTGGGCGAGTGTCCTGGTCACCCCCCACCCCAGCAGACCTCGGCCAAGAGCTAGGATCTGGAGGCAGACACATCCTCTGCCCCCCAGGCCTTGAGTCTTGGAAGGCCACCGCCAGACGCCCAAGCAGGCTCCGGGGCAGGCAGGCGGAAGGACTCTGAGGCAGGCATAGGCCACGCTGGGATCTTGTGCGGGGTTTGCTGTTGTGGACGGGCCTTCCAGACAAGCGGCAGAGCAAGTGCAAAGGCACGGAGCGGGAGCAGCTGCGGGTGTTGTGGGGGCGGGGGCAGGCAAGAAGGCTGGCAGGTGAGGCCGGGAGGGCCTTGCCGACCGGCTGCTGATGCTGGACCGTAAAAGCATTGCCCAGGGCTGGGTTCACAGGCCAGGAAAGGGACCGTGGGCCCCCAAACCCCATGGAAGGGACAGTGCTGTTCATGGAGCATCCCCAGGCCTGCTCTTTGTAGACATCACTGCAAAAACTTTCTAGGAGATGATGCGGAAACGGGTTCCGGAGACAGCCTGCCTGGCTGCGTACACACAGTGCTAACACAGGGACGGCTGGTCTCCGGGCGAGTGTGTCTGTCAGCCTGTGTCCCGCGCCAGCAGCCACGTGGAGGCCGTGAGCAGGATGGGCGATGCCTGGCCCGGCAGCCTGGCTTTTCCTGCCCGGCTGGTTGGTGCCAGGTCGCTTGCACACCCAGCTCCTGGTGGCTGCTTCCGGCCTGCGGGCAAACCCTTGAACGTCCAGTGTCCCCGTGTGCGGGGCCGGGCACGGCCCTGTCCAGGTCACAGAAGGGACAGGGAGGCCTCAGCAGGCTGCAGCGCTCCTGGAGGCAGAGGACCCGATCCCATCACTGCTCCGAGCCCAAAGGGCTCGGATAGCTCCTGCGGCGATAAGGTCAGTGGACGGAGAGCTGGCCTGCTCTCCCAAATGACTTGAAATCACAGCCGCTAGGAGGGCTGGATTCAGAAAGCTTTTGAAAGGCACACATTTGCTCTGAGCTGCCATTTGCCCGGGGCCTCTCAAAAAACTCAGAATTGACACAGAAAACATACTGTTGACGTTTCCCTGCTCCCCTGGTGCAAGCTGTGGGCCCCTGACAAAGACTGCCTTGTCAACGGGGTTCTAATTTTAGACAGACCACAGAGGAGCTTGGGGCTCAAAGCCAATCTCATTTCAAACAGGAAAAAAAATAATTTTCAAAGCTCACCCATTAATGGGCCCAGGACTGCGGGTCTTGTCAGACACCCTCCTTCAGTTAAGCCAGGTTCTTGAGTGAATTCAGGGGTGGGATGGAGCCACCCGGCCCCTTCCCCAGCTCCCAGGAATCCAACGAGGCTGGGGGGCTCTCTGGGCTGCTCTCCATTACAGCCCTGTGGGCAAGCCCGGCACGCAGGGGGCTAAATAAATACTTCCCGGACGGAGTGGGGAGACAGGTGCAGAGGGCCAAAGCTCTGCTTTCTGGCAAAGTGAGGGGAAGGGCTTGGGGATTCCTAGAGACTTTCTAAGTTGCCAGCATCACTGGTTCTGGAGACACCGTGCACTCTTCCCCCTGAAGCTGTGGATCTAGGCGAGCCCTGGGGTCTTCTGAGGGGGACACAGGCTGAGAATGAGCGCACCCGCAACACGGGCTCGGAATCAGCCTGACCCACGGGTCGTCCTCCCCCAGACTCAGTGCCCACGTCTGATAAATGGGGGTGAGCATCAGGCTCATGGAGGGCAGGTGCCTGGTGCCAGTCAGCATCAGCTTGGATCAGCTTTAAAAGCGAGCCCCAAACTGAGGCAAACCCTCTGCAAAACAGCCCCGCCCTGCTCTGGGAACCACGGACAGTGCATTGGGCCACGGAGATGCAGAAGATCATCAGGAAAGGCCTTAAAGTAGCTTTTGTTTAAACTCTTTTATGACCCCCAGGACTTCCCTGATACTGTTAGAAGCAACAAGCCAAATCAGCAAGGTTGCAGGGCACAAACTCAACACTCAGAAATCAGCTGCATTTCCGTACTCTAACAACAGACCATCTGAAAAGGAAATCAGAAAAACTTCCATGTACAGTCACAGCAGAAAGAATAAAATACTGAGGAAAAACCCTAACCATGGAGGTGAGAGGCCTGCACGCTCAGAACTGCAGAACACTCTGCCGAAGGAAATGAAAGAGACAGATGGAGAGACAACTCTTTCATTTGTGGACTGGAAGACTGCATATCACCAAGATACCAGTATTACCCAAAGTGATCTACAGGTCCAATACAATCTCTATCAAAATCCTAGTGGCTTTTTGTTTGTTTGTTTGTTTGTTTTTTGCAGAAATAGAAAATTTCACCCTAACAGTTACATGGGTGACCTCGAATAGGCAAACAATCTTGGAAAAGAACAAGGCAGAAGACTCATTTCCTCATTTCAAAACTTATTCCAAAGCTGCCACAGTCAAAATAGGGCACTGCTGGCATAAAATCGAAGCCCAGAAATAAACCCTCATGTAAATGCCTAGTGACCTTGAACAAGGGATCCAAGACCATTGGGATGTCCCCGGCAGCTCAGCAGTAAAGAATCTGCCCGCCAGTTCAGGAAACGCAGGTTCAGTCCCTGCGTGGGCAAGACCCCCTGGAGGAAGAGACAGCAACCCACTCCACTCTTCTTGCCTGGGAAAAATCCCACGGATATTGGAGCGTGACATGCTGCAGTCCATGGGGCCGCAGAGAGTCAGACATGACTGAGTGTGCACCCACGCAAGCTTGCTGTGACTACTCCATGGGGAAAGGACAACGATAGGCTAACTGAGCCTTCTCATATACCACGCACACGATATACACGCCCTAACTCAAACCGAATTAGAGCCCAGGCGTGAGCCTGCAGACTGTGAACGCCCTAGGGGACAGCACAGAGGCGAGCTCCATGACTCTGGACTCGGCAGTGATTTCCCAGATACGACACCAGAGGCAAAGGCAACGAAGAGCAGAAAGAGCTAGATGGGACTCCAGCAAGTGTAAAAACCTCTGTGCTTCAAAGGATACAACAGCAGTGAGAAGTTAACCTGCAGAATGGGAGAAAGCATTCAAAAGTCATGTAGCTGGTAAGGGGTTAACATCCAGAATATATAAAGAACACTGCAATTCAACAAAGACGAAGCAACCCGATTAAGAAATGAACTGAGAACTGATTTCACCAAAAATCTACGAATGGCCAACAAGCATGTGAAAAGATGGTCAACGTCACTAAGCAGTAGAGAAACGTCGATCAAAACCACAATGAGATATGACTTCTAAGCCATTAGCATTTCGAAGAAAACAGAAAATAATCAGCGTTGGCAGGAATATGAAGGAATTGGAACCCTTGGGCGCAGTTGGGGGAATGCAAAATGGTGCAACTGTTAGGAAAAACAGTATGGTGATTCCTCGAAAAACCAAAAATAGAACTTCCATATGTCCAGCAATCCCACGCCCGGGTGCATGTGCAAAAGAGCCGAAGGGTGGAACGGGGAGCTGGTCTGGTCTTGCACCTCCCGGGAAGCAGCAGACAATAAGCAGCCGGAGCAGGGTCTTGTGTGAGGTCCCGCTGGGAGCAGTGTCCTTCTCTGCTTGGCTCAGCTCGGTGACCACTCAGGAATCGCCAGGGCTTGGCCGGGGCCCATCTTTCCAGCGGCTGGCGTGGTTCTGCCGGGTGACCCACAGAGGAAGGAACTGCTTCTGAAGCTAGCAGGAGCCCCCTGCGAGGCTCAGAGTCCTGGGCTGGGGAGCGGAGACCCGATGGGACCCCTCGATGGAAAGGGGCCATGCTGGGGGTGGGGAGGCAGACCCGTCAAGCCCCAAACGTCTCCCTGAGCAGCACTCCTGCTGTGCGGCTCTTCTCCAGTCTGAATTCGCTCAGAGACCCTCTCCTCACTGGAGGGACTGATGCTGAAGCTGAAGCTCCAGTACTTCGGCCACCTGATGCAAAGAGCCGACTCACTGGAAAAGACCCTGAGGCTGGGAAAGGTTGAAGGCCAAAGAAGAGGGTGGCAGAGGATGAGATGATTAGATAGCATCGTGGACTTAATGGACATGAATCTGAGAAAACTCCAGGAGTTAGTAAAGGACAAGGGAGCCTGGCGTGCTGCGGTCCATGGAGCCGCAAAGGGTCGGACACGACTTAGTGACTGAACGATAACAATGTCTCCTTCAGGAAGATTCTGGGTTTCAGACCCCTCCACCCAGGACCTGCAAGGCCCTGGAGGGAGTTAACGTGGGATGCTACGGGTCTCCTGTGGTGAGAGAGGATTCTCCCCCTCTGCCCGTCACCTATTTCATTTCAGGTGGCACCTGAGATGGTCAGCAAGGCGCGGTGAGGGAGAGCTCTCCCCACACGGACAGAGCTGTGTCCGCATCGGCCTCGGCTGCAGCAGGCTTAAAGCTTATCTGCCTTGTAAGGACACGGTTGGAATCCGGAACACGAGAATCAGATGCCTCTGAGCACCTCCAGCCCCCGGGCTCTGCACACAGTGGGTGGTCAGTAAAGTCTGTCATTCCACACGGGGTCACCTGCCCCAGACAAAGGTGGCAAACCCGGCAAGACGAAGCTTCTAGCCACGCTTTTCACAAACGCCTGTGTTCCAGCATCCCCGGGGGCCCCCACATCACCCCAGGATCTGGACCCTCCTCAGTCCTCTTCAGGGCGCTGCTCGGCCGTCCTGGCATTCACACCTGTCATGGGGCAGTAAGGGCCAGCCGCCCCCCAGAGCAGGCGCCCTGGTGGCTGAGAGTGTGGGCTGGGGTGCCACATTCCCACAAGGTTTAAACCTGAGTCACAGACGTCGCATCCCCGTTGACTGACATCCCTCTGAGTCTGCTTCCGCAAGTCCTGGGTGGGAATAGGGTTCACAGAGCCTTGGGCGCAGTCAACAAAACTGTCAGCCTAGGGCCCCTGGCTGCCTGGCGAGGCGGGTGCCGCTGGCACGCGCATTTTACAGATGAGGAAGCTGGAGCTCAGGGAGGTCAGGCCACCTGCCCGAAGCCCCGTGATGTCCTGGAAGATGCTTGACAACCAGCTGTCGGGAGGCAGGGGTTGTTTCGCAGCCTTTACCCCTTTCTGCGGGGTGAACAGTCCTACCACGGTTGATTTCAAGCTACCAGTGGTTTAACCACCAGCTGCCAATTTTCCTCCAGCTTTAGCCATCAGGTCTCACAAGCTGAAGGGAGCACTTCCCAGCACACTCAGAGGACTCACAGCCAGTGAGTCAGAGCAGGCGATCCACGCCGTCAGCGTTCCCCACTCCCGCCCTACCCTCACTGAGTCACTGGATTATTCTGGGGGCAGTGAATACACTCAGGTTTCAGCAAGATGGATTTGGGGGCCTCCTGAAATTCCTGCCAGCTCTCCATGGGGGGCACGGGAACGGAGGGGGTGATATGGGGGGGTGGTGCTGGGTCCCCATCCTGGCTTGGATCACAGGCCACGTGGGCGCCCCTGGGAGGACAGCCCATGTGGCTCCCGTGGGATGGGTGCTCTGGCCACGGGTGACAACAGAACCAGCCTGGGGCCGCCTCTCTGGGCAGACACCACAGAGGGCTTGAGCAGATGTGTCCACAGACACCATGCACAAGCCAGTGTGCCCAACCGCCTCACATCACATCAGCTCACGGATGTCTCACATGCTTCCGGGGAGCTGGGTTGTGTAACAGCACCCCTGACTCACCAGGCACGTCATCCAAACTTAGTCATCCCTTTAAATAAATGAGGATCCTCGGGCCCCCCCAGGCAAGGGATAGACAGGGGTCTGAGCACGTGCAGCCTGGGACCCACAGAAGAGTGGGGAATTCAGCTGGTGGTACGGCTTAAAAGAGCTTCATTTTTCAAATCCTCTAAACAACCCAAGACACCCTTGACTCCAAAAACGTCCTTCTGTGTCAGTGTGTGTCTTCTCCCTGCAGTCTGATCCAGAGGGCTAGCGTGCAGGCATGCTGGTGGTTCCGGTGAAGGTGGTTCTGGTGATGGTGGAGGTGATGGCAGTGCTGGTGGTGATGGTGGTGGTTAGTGAGGATAATGGTGGTGGTGGTGATGTTCCTGAAGGTGGTAAAGGTGGTAGGGCACAGCGACTGGAAACCAATTTCCCAAGAATAATAATAAGTAAAAGTGGGGGGGGGACTTCCCTGGTGGTCCAGAGGTTAAAGATCTGCTTGCCAATCCAGGGGACACGGGTTCATCCCCTGTCCAGGAGGATTCCACGTGCCGCAGAGCAACAGAGCCTGTGCGCCTTGGAGCCTGTGCTCCAGCGCGAGCAGCCGCTGCAGGGATGGCGTCCCGCAACTGGAGAGGCGCCCCCGCTCATCACAGCTAGAGAAAGCCTGCACACAGCAACGAAGACCCAGCACAGACAATAACTCAGTAGATACATCTTTCGAAAAAAAGGTGTGATGCTCAAACCACACTCTACAAACGTGGCCATCTCTGAGGATCAGCAGGTAAACAATATGGGGCACCCCCAGAAAGACCCCACCTGCGCCTACAGACGGGCAGGGACCGAGGGTCAGATATCCCTGCAGAGAAAGGTTCTGCCCTGGAGGAACCTCGAATCTCTGAAGCACGCTCGTTCCAGCCACACCCCGTCCTTACAGTTTGACGGCAAGAAGCTGTCACCGTCCCCACGAGAGAACCCTGCATAGTGAGTGGCCTTGGCTACCACGTCTTTCTCGACTACACACTCCCGTCTCTCCAGGGCGGTGGTGAATTTGCACGACTTGTGCAAAGCAACTTTTCGGGCAAAACCCAGTTGGCAAACCCAGGCTTCATGAAGGTGCGGGCCTCCCGCCTCTGTACGAGGCATGCAGGGGGGATGAACAGCCCACCCTGGACTAATGGAATCTGAACAGTGAGACACACACAGTCAGGAAAAGAAATGCAATTTCCTTTTGACCCGAAATTAATTTTCAGAAGAAAATTGCTTTATCACGTGGCCTCATGATGAGCTTCTAGCCCAGCACCTGCTGCTTTCCAGGGGGGCCCCCGTCCTCGGCTGAGGCTCGGGGACACAGTGTCTTCCCTGAGAACCAGGCTGGGAGCAGACCTACACTGGAAACCTCACCGGCCTTGAGGACGTCTGGTCAGCTGGCAGCCGAGGGGACAGCTCCCGCCCTGTTCTTCCAACAGGAATGCAAGGATCTTGGAAGCCTGGGGCCCGGCCAAGCATCTCAGAATTGCTGCAAAACAGCGGTGCTGCTCTGCTCAGGACAGGGCGCGACTGGCGGGACTGCTCAGCCACGGTCGCCCACCACGCGCCTGCCGTGACGGTGGGTCTTCACGGGCAGCAGCGGGGTCCCGCTCACCCACCCTTGGGCGGGATCTGTGGTTCTGGGCTCTGACCCTCATCGTCCCGCGCGTCCCTTGTGACCCGGAGGTCTGGCCGATGACTCAGACACACACATTCCTCTCCCGCAGCTGGTTGGCTGGTGACCAATTATCTCCCATAAAGACTTGGCCCTGAACTCCAGCCCCAGCATCTCAACATTGATGGAACTGGTGTCAACACATGTTGATATTATTTAGGAGAACATGAAATTCCCCCTGGTTCCAGAGTGCTCAGGACGTCTGGACAGACTTCCAGGATGGCTCAAAAATGCTGACAGCCATTGTCTAGACGCTGTGTGACAGATGGGGAAACTGACCCCAGAAAGGGGGTCCCGGGGTAGGACCAGAGGCCAGGCCTGCTGGCCCCCAGCTCTGCTGGGCCCTGATGGGACTGTGCCCTGGACCCCCAGATCCCGGGCCGACCCGGCTCCCAGCTCCCCATCTGCCTGTGAGGCCACCTCGGCGGGGCCGGGGCAGCCGCCAGCCCAGCTCCCCCAGCCTGTGTCCTGCTGGGCGCCCTCGTGCAGGCGGTGGACGGGGAGGCCTCCATGCCGCCCACTGGGACCGTCTGGGAGCTTGTGGCCCCGGCCACTGCGAGGTCATAACACCGACACTGTGGAGCCAGAGCCACACCAGCGGGGCCTCAGGGGGAGGTGCGGTTGCTAAGGCAAGACTGGAATCCTCCCATACACGTGTTCCCGGGACCCCCTCACTCTATGTCGGCTCGCGGTCGGGGCTGTGGCCTCTCTCCGCCCAGGCCTCGGGGCCCGTGCAGGCTGGGCTGGGGCTGCAGCGTCCTTCCCGCCCCCAAGCCCAGCCAGGCTGTGAGCCCCACCAGCCCCCGATGTGGTAGGCTTCCAGCCAACATGCCTGGAACTAACTCCAGGGGCAGCTGCGGCTCAGCACTGGGACAGACCCTGAGGTTTAGAAGGGAATGCCAGAACTCAGCTGGGCATCCATGCCGGCCGAGTGTGAGCTGGTAGCCTGGGCCGCACTTGGACAGTGTCTCTCCTGTCCTCCCCCAAAGGGGAGGCAGAAAATACTGCAGGGCTGCTGCACGGCCCGGAAGGCTGGGGCCGTGACCCTGGGACACCTCTGCTTCTCGGTCCTGGTTCTGAGCTACATGTCCAGGGTCAATAATCAAAGTCATAACGGGCCCGCCATCATGGGAAGCCCGTCACAGAGCAATTCCAAGGCAAAGAAGTGGCCCAACCAAGTGTCCCGCGTACGGTGTTGGAGTGGGTAAAGCAGTATTTCAAACTCAGGCGGTATTTCAAGGAACAAGAAAACCATCCCAACAACGTCCCGAGAGAAGCCGAGCGCACGAACTGTCCACAGTTTGGGATGATCCTGCTTCTGGTTTAGGATTTACAGGTAGAGAAGCAACAGAAGGCGGAAGGAAACTCTGTTCACCTCGGGCTTTCTCTCCAGTGCGACCGGAGGAGTTTTTGTTAACTTGCTCTTGTCTTAAGAATGTTCCCAGTATTTACAGTGAAACACTGAGGCCCATCAACTCTTCAGCCAGACTCTGTGGCCGGCGAGAAAGGGCCGGCTCAGCGGGGTCAAAGGGGGCACCCAAAGGGGTCATGCCAGGATGAGCTCTGCACCCAGGCCCTGCACAGCAGCTGGAAACAGGGGCAAGCAACGCAGTGGTTGCCACAGAACCGCTGAGCCAGCTGTGGGGCGGGGGGACGGTGCAGCGGAGAGAAGCAGCCTGCGGCCTTCCTGCGCCCCACTTCTGCCCCGAGCACCCCGTGGCCCCCACTTGTGCCTGTCGTCCCAGGCCAGGCTTCACCCTGCAGTCTGGCCTCTGCTTCTCCTGGCCCGCGCCCTGGCCCAGCCCAGCTCCCAGGCCCCAGAGGCCAAGGTGCAGCCAGACAGCCATGGGCCAGGCCTGGGGAGGCAGCCAGGGCCAGGGAGGGCCGCCCCCGCCCCCCGGGGTGGGTGTGGGGAGGCAGCTGGAGCCCATCGTCCCAGCCCAAGTCCCCGGCGCCTCCCTGGAGTGGCCCTCAGCTGGAGGGGCGGCCTTCCCACCTGCTCCTCTTCCACATAAATCCCCGAACCACACACAGGCCGAGCCACGCCAGCTGCCCCCTGCGCCACATCACAAGTCAGAACCCCTACTCCTGACTGGGGGGCACTGCACAGACCACCACCCTGGGGGGACCGAGAGGGCCCGAGCTGCCCTCAGGGCAGGCCAGCGGCCACAGCGGCCTGGGTGGAGCTGTGCTGTGCTCTCAAGACGCACACCCTCTCTGGTCCCGGCAGGCAGCGCTGCACCAAGGAGGCAGGAAGCGAGCGAGACAGAGACAGCCCCGCTTCCTGCCCCAGCGCGGCCTCCGAGAGCGCAGGCAGAGCAGAGCCGCCTTTATCTGCCTCCTCCTGGCAGCCTCCTTGCTGACGTCAGCGAGACACTGTTTACTTGCTAACAGGACCCAGACTGCGTGACCTCCCGCCCCTCTGCAGGCCAGGATCTGGGACCTTCCTCGGCGCCTCCCCAGATGAACACGACGAGAGTAAAAGCAGGGGTGCCCTCAAATCCGGCTGTTTGTCCAGGCCCCCCCCCCCTTTACAGCCTTGTCTGTGTTATTGACACATAGTCATGAGGTTTTCTATGTCCCGTTAGCTGGGGGGGCACTGGGCAGTCCATCCGACTTCTCTGAGCTCAGGCTGGGGAAGCACCTGTCCTGGCGGTAACATTTCCTACATCAGGGACTGCTGGGAGCCCTTGTTCAACACACGTGGCCGCAACCACATCCAGGGTGACCGCGCGCCTGCTAACAGGGCAGCCTCACAGCAGTGCAGTCCCCACGGGGCTCCTGCCCTGGGGACGTGTCGTCACGCCTGGACACGCTTCGGGTTGTCACGTCTGGGGTGCTCCTGGAGTCCAGGGGCTGCAGGCCAGGCCTGCTGCTCCATACGCTGCTAAGCCCCCCGCCCCGAATATCTGCTCCACGACATCGTGGATCGCTCAGGGCTCAGAAGCCTTGACAGAACCTTCCACGCTGCCGGGAGGATGAAGCCGGAGCCATGCGAGCCCTTGGCCGACAGTGGCTGATGTTACTTTGACCGCCTGTTCCTCACCTCGGCCCCAAGAAGTCAGAGTGGAAATCGTGACACTTATTTTCCAAAAAGGAAACCGAAGCCCAGGAGTAGGACGGGCTGACCAGAGCTGGACCCGGGACCTGGCCCAGGGTCCCGGAGGACGGCGGGTCTGCTGGAGCCGCCCACAGTCTCAGAAGCTTCCGGCCCTGGGACCCGACTTTCTGGGCTGGGAGACAGGCAAAGGTGCTGCCCAGGGGCCTGGAAGGGCACCCCAAGCAGTCCCTGCCCCCTCCCACAGTGCCAGGGGAGGGGGGACAGTCCAGGAAGACCTGGACAGGCTCAGGACACTCAGGCCTCCGGAGCAGCAGAACTGACCACTGTCCCTAGCCCCGAGCCACGCAAGGAGGCACAGGAAACACGCTGACCCTGGAGGGTGTGCCCCACACCTGAGAAGTGGACATGAGGGGCAGCCGCACAGGCAGCAAGGCCAAGACAGAAGCTTGGGACCGGCCCCCAAGTGTGTGCCAGGCATTGACTTGGACCCCGCTCCTCCTCTGAGGCCCTAAAAGCCGGTGGGCATGGCTGTCTGGACCCCCACTTTACTGCAGGGAAGCCGGGCCCAGGAGCTCCAGAGCCCCGCCCAAGGGCACGAGACTCCCGCCCTGGTCTGTCCCCGGAGCACGTCGTGGCTGCTCCCTGCCCCCAGCCCGGGGCCTGTGAGCCGCTGCTACCTACCAGGTGCCCGGCGGCTCTCACCAGCTTGTGGGTGGAGAAGGGGAAGGCGTCATCGCTCAGGTCGGCCTCCAGCACCTCTTGGAGAATGGCCCGGCTGTGAGCAAGGACAAGGCTGGTCAGTCAGTCGGTCAACAAACACCTGCCAAGCCCTCCTGGGTGCGCACCCTGGGCTGGGAGGGCTCTGAGGGCACCACGGTGGGCAGGCTGAGGCCCTGTCCTCACGGGGCAGACCGAGAACAAAGGTGCTCTTAATGAAACACACCAAGATGGAGACGTGCAAAGATCCAGTCATACGAGAAAGGCACCTTCAGGACTTCCCTGGCCGTCCAGCGACTAAGACTCTGTACTTCCGCTGCAGGGGGCGTGAGTTTGATCCCCAGTGGGGGAGCTAAGATCTCAAATACCAGGCACCATGGCCAAAAAAAATGTATCAAGTTAAAGGAAAAAAAGGCACCTTCATCAGAAACAGTGGCAGAAATAGCCAAGCCCTGGCTCTCCTTTCTCAGATGGGGAACCCAGGCCTGGGGCAACAGTCTAACCAGTTAATGCCCCGCCTGCCAAAGCTGCCCAAGGGCAGGGGCCCCTCTCCTCGCCCCTCTGCCCGGCTGTGCCCGGAAGAGTCTGACCCTCACGCTTGATAGTCCTCCTGAGACCTTCCGGTGTTCATGGAAACCCTCCCTTCCGGGGCGCCTGGCTTCTCGCCTCCCTCCCTGCCGGCCTGAGCTCACTCTCCCACCACGCACATTCCCTCCAGGCGTCCCGGCCCCTGTCGAATCTTCGGTCATCCTTCAGGTCTTGGCTCGTCTGTCACCTCCTACAAGAAGCCCTCCCTGGTTCCGAGTCTGGGTCCAGTCCCCCTTCAACGCCCCCGGCCTGAGCCTGTGGCCCTGATATGTCTCCCGCCAGGGCACCTCTCACGGTTGCAAACCTGCCCCACTGAACCGGGAGCTCCGTGCCAATGGGGCCCCCTCTGCAGACGTGCCTGGCACAGAGAGGGCACTTGGTAAATGGGACTGATTGAAGGTGGGCTGGCTTTGCACCTCTGGGCCAGCTCCCCATCGGCAGGAAACAGCTCCCACCCACCCCCATTTCTGCCTCACAGGGTCCCAGCCAGTGCCCAGAGACACTTCCAACCCTGATGATCCCTGCCCCCCACGGTGCCAGCAGCTGCCCGCCCACACCGGCCCGAGATGCCCAGCCCACTGCAGCGTGTCAGGATCCTTATGTAACACCCCAGCACCCACGCGTGCCTGCCCCTGGAGAATGCACACCCGGTCCTCAAGAAGCCTGTCTACACTGCAGCCCTGGGCGGCAGGGTCTGCCCCACGGGGAAGGAGGGAGGAGCTGGAGCTGGGACTCAGCAGGGCCGGGGGTCCCCAGTCGGGCACAACCTGGACACGCAGGTCTGCAGGGCACGGGCCAGGGTGCGGGAGGCGGTCCTTCCCACAGTGGGCAGCAGGTGGCGCCAGAGGGCACTGGCTCTGGGCGGAGACCAGGTTCAGCTCACTGGCCCCCCCACCTGGTGTTGGGCCCCCTTGTTGCCCCGTGAGGGCAGTGAGGCAGGCATCTGGGCATTAACCACGCAACAGTGACCACCGCCCCCCAGGCTGTCTCCACCAGCCACGAGGGGTCTCCTGAGCTTCGGTTAATTAAAACAAAAAAGTTCTGTCTCGCCGGCCACGTTTCAAGGCCTTGCTGGACACATATGGCTTAGAGGCTACCGTTCTGGGCCATCAATTCTGAACTGTCTCCCGAAAGTTCCACTGGTTGGCAAGTCATCCAGCATCTCCCCTGGTCCAGGTGCCACGAAATGCTTCCCACGAAACAGCTCAGAAAGTCCAGCCCTTATCGGCGGCACTGGTGACATTATTATTCATACCAGAAACTTCGGGCTATTTTTGAAGGAGCGAGGACAATTTGGAGGAGAAAGTCAAGAAATCGCCAGGAGGAGGGGAGCTCGTCTCCCTGCCCTGGAAACCGTCACTCGGCGCCCTCTTGGAGCAGCTTATAATGAGGCTGGGAGAGCTGGCCTGTCCCCGCAGGCCGCGCCTTGATCAGTCTGTCTGGCGCCCCCTCCCTCTCCTGCCCACTCACCCCCCACCACACCAGAAATAACCCAGTCCCTCTCCAAGGTCGCCATGGCAATGAAGCTTCTGAGGACCGCCTAGCGCTCAGGAGTCCAGGACCACCCCACATCCCCATTCAGCCCAGAGATGCAGACGTCAGCTCACCCAGGGGAGAGATGCAGACCCCCGCCTGCAGAACAGGGCAAGTCCCCAAGCCGGGCCAGGGCAAGAGTGGTCCACGCGTCTTTCTGCAGAACCCCAGCATCCTGGTTCTCCTGCTGTGGCCAGCAAGCTCGGCCTCCCTCCACACACCCCGTTCCTGTCCTCCCCTCCTGTCTCAGCAGGCCCCCACCCAGCCACCCGAGATGACCTCGTCAAGTCCGCAGGAACCACCGGGCCTCCAGACCCACCTGTCAATGCGCGGTCTTTGTCCTAATTGACCCACTGACCACTCGGACACAGGTCGTCACTCCCTCCCTGGAGTCCCTCCTTCCCCTGGCCCTTAAGGCTCCTGCCAGCCTCCCACACTCTGGCCCAGCATCAGAGACCCCGTTAAAGCCCACGTCCAACCGCGCCCCTCCTCCGCGCAGCCCCCTCTCCTGGAGGAGCAGCCTCTCCCCTCGCAAGCACTGGCCTCTGCAGCCCTCTGAGCTCGTCCTCTCCCACAGCCCTTCCCTCGCTGTGTTTCCTCCCGCCGCAGGGCCTCTGCACCTGCCGCTCCCTCTGTCTGGAACACTGTCCCTTCAGAGAGCACCCACGGCTTGGGCCCCCATTTCTTCCAGCGTCTCCTCCAAGGTCCCCTTAACAGATACTGGCTTTCACGGGCAGCCCGAAGCCCAGCATTTGATGGCTAAGGTACACGACCAACCCTGACTCCGCCAGCACGGACTGCCTGCCTGTCTGCCATGTGCCTCTGGGCAAGGTGGGGCACACGCAGAGCCAGCTGCAGCTCTGCCCGGGAGGGGAGGTCCACCCGCCCAGGACCCAGCCCGGGAGCTGCTGGCTTGGCCGGCTCCAAGGCACCAGGGAAAATGGACGCTGTGGCGGGGTCTGGGGGCAGCGACCGGGGATCCTGGTGTGACCCCAGGCTGACAGGGATGCCTGTGGACACAGCCGTGTGTCATCTCAGTGCGCGGCTGGGGGATAACCTGGCTGGAGACACACTGTCCTCTCCTCACCACTAAGAAAAGAAAACAGTTCTCACCGCCTAAAGGGCTAGGGTCAGGACTGGAGCAGACGCCGGAGCACCCCAGGCACCCCGCTGGTCGGTGCTAACACGCGGTGCTTACCCCTGGCCCTCCACCCCTCCCCACCCGCCCCTTCTCTGACGCCCAGCCAGAGGATCTTTCCAAAGTGCACACGTGCCCAGGTGATCCGTTGCCTCAGACTGTCCAGGCAGAAGCCAGCATCCAAGGCCCTTCCGGGAGCCAGTTCCTCGTGGGTGGGAACACAGCTCAGTAAACGCTCACAGGATGAATCAAGGAGCGGATGATCGTCCGTGGACCTAGTCGCTTGGAGGTGCTTAGGGAGGAGCCGGTGTCCTCCTGCTGCGGAGCACCACCCTCAGCCCGGGTAGCACAGGGAGCCCCAGTCTGGCTCCGCCCACTTGGAGACGGCACACACAGTGCTCAGGCCGCATCAACCATCCCGAGACACCCCTGCCGGCCCTTCCACGACCCCTGAGCCCTCAGATGCTGAGTATGAGTCATATATTAAGAGCTTTTCCGTATCTCAGTGCTTTGAAAAGCACGTTCCTGGTTGGCCTCTTGGGGGTCGCGGGCACGTTCAGCTCACTGGCCACCACGTCCCATTCTAGACCAGTAAATGGTTCTGCCTCGGGTCCAGACAGAGGGACGAGGGGTACCCTGGCCCTCGAGTCCCCACCCTCTCCTCACCTGGCCGGGCCCTGGACGCTGACCAGGCCCAGGTCCTCGGAGCTGTCGATGAGCTGGCACCGGAACTTCCGGTCCTGCAGCACAGTCCTGATGTGGGACCAGTTGTGCTGGGCCGCGGCCCCGCTCACGGCCAGGTAGTAGCCGTCACCTGCAGGAGAAGCGCGGGGACTCAGAGTAGGGCTGCGGGGAGGCGGGAGGAGGCGGGACCGGGAGGGGCAGCCCAAGGCCTCTGTGGAGGAAACAAGCCCTCCTCCCTTGAACGTGAGCCGCCCAGGCCCAAATCGGGGGACCCTCCCGAAAGGGCTCTGGGTTCTCATCGCCTGCAGGACAAAATGCCAAGGGAGCATTTTCTGGGAGCGTCCGAGGCTTTCTCCCAATTCTCAAAGAGTCTGTGATCCAGGGAAGTGTAAGGGCCCCCAGCGCCGTCACCCCTCAGGAGATTCTGAGTCCCACCTCAGCCACCAGTGCTGGGTGACCGCGGACAAGCCTCTGTCCCTCTCTGAGACCGCACCCTCACCAGTTCCCATCTCTCTCCACGTTCCCATGTCCCCACCCCATTCCTGGGGTTCCCTGCGGTGGCCTTTCAGAGGCCGGAATTTCACAGCCACCACACCGCTGACCCTCCCCCAGAGGCTGGCACGCGTCACACCCTGAGGTTTCTGAAACGGAGACGAGGCTCAGAGAGGCCCCACGCGCGAGAAGACCGCCTGCAGCTAGCTCCGAGTCCACGGCCTGGGGAGCAGCCACTGAGCCAAACCGCCCCCGGGAACTGCTGAGCGGAGGGCAGCCCAGCTCCGCCCGGTGTCCTGAGAGCCACTGCCCCGGGCGGGTGACCCCAGACGGCCGTGCGGCCCTGGGTCCCTGTCGCTGCCCACTGTCTGTGGATCTCGGCCACCGCTCTCCCTCCCGGATGGGAGGGGCTGCCGCACGAGAGACCAGACGGCTCCCACGCCCACTGAGGGGTGACGTTATGGGCAGCAGACCCCGCTCAGGGAATCAGAGCCGTGCAGACAAGGGGCGCGGGCACTGAGCTCCCCGTCACCGGAGGCATGCAAGCAAAAGCGGGGCCCTGCACAGGGCCGTCCAGGCATCAGCTTGGGCCCAGAGCTGGAGATCTTCCAAGGACCTGCCCCCCCACCCCCAGACTGGGAGCTACGTGGGAACCAAGACAGCTGATTCAGCATAGATGCCGGAGTCAGGAAGGAGGTAACTTCTCCCTCCACGTGGGAGGCATGGCCGTATCCTTGGCTCACTTTGTTCTGGGCAGGCGAGCTGAGTACACCCACGCTGCGGCCGCCCTGAAACCCCGCAGGACAGGCAGGTTCAAAGGCATAACCACCAAGCACTCAGAGCTCAGCATCGCTGCCCGAACAAAGGCTGCATTCAGCCTAAAGCAAGACCTCTGATCTCCCAGGCCCTGACTGCAGCGGGCACACGCGGGATTGCAGAGCAGCCTCGGAAGCCCTTCCCGCCCGTCCTGCACTGGCCGCTGCCTCGCTGCTGGGCATCGGGGCACCTCTCACCTTCAAAGGCCGGGGCCAGCGGGGAGGCCTCGGGGCCGGGGGCCAGGCGGCTCACGGTCAGGTCACTCTCTGTGCCCCCGCGATGGTTCAGCATGCACGTGTACACCGTGGAGCCTGCGAGCAGGAGAAAGAGCCCAGAGAGGGGGAGCCACTCAGCAGGGCGGGCGGTCCCTCGGGGCTGGGTAACCTTGGCCAGATGCCCGGGGGGACCTTGACAGGCCCCTCAGCTTGGTGATGGCAGCGTGACTCGATGACCCGGAGAGGGACAGGCAGGCCACCGAGCACCGCCGTCCTCGGAGGAGGAAGGAGCAAGAAGACTTATTCATCTTGAAATGTGACTCCTCCCCCCCCCGCCTCACGCTGGGGCACTTTCGGGGCAGGGTTCACAGCTCATTCACTTTGGTGCTTGGGGGCCAAGCCTGGCACGGCAGAAGCTCCATGAGTGCTGAATACAAGAATCTGTGGATGGAAGATGGGTGCTTGGGTGGATGGGGGTGAATGGGGAGCGGGGAGCGGGTGGGGCAGGGATGGATGGGGGGAGGGGTGGGTGGGTAGAAAGGTGCTGGCAGGGTGAATGGGGGGAGGGGCACCAGGGCAGGTGGGCAGCAGGGGCATGGAATGAGGTGCGTGGGTGGTTCGGCCGGATGCATGGTGTAACGGTTGAGCTGTGTCTCCCCAAATGGTGTGATGAGGTCCTAACTCCCAGTCCCTCTGAAAAATGGACCTTATCTGGAAATAGGGTCTGTGCAGATGGGATCATGTTAAGAAGATCAGAGCTCAGGAGGGTTGACCTGATCTCACACGACTCGTGTCCTTAGAAGAAGCAAACGCAGGGTGACGGCCCTGTGACCTCGGAGGCAGAGGCTGCAGTGATGTAGCTGAAAGCAGTGGCCACAGCCGGGAGCCAGGAGATCCCGCGGTCTCTGGCCCTGACTTTGAACTAGCCCCAGACTCAAGGCAACACAGGAGGGTTGTTTAAAGCCATTCGGAGCGGTATTTCGGTGCAGTAGGGCTAGGACGTAAGGCAGTGGGGCCGGGAGAGTTTGGGGCGGGCAGATGGGCGGGGAAGATGCTGAGGGCACGTTTGATAAGAAACGGGGAAGTGAGGACCCCAAACACTGCCTGGGACACACTTACCCGAGGGGATTATTCATCCTTCATTTCGAATTCAAATGAAAGTGAGCATCCTGTGTTTTCATAATTCTAGAAACCCTATGGGGACAGCATTCCTGGTGGGGGAGTGGACAGGCTCCTCAGCCCCAGGAGACTGTTCTGAGGGCCTGCTGCCTCGAATCCCATCTGGAGCAACGTCAGAGGAGGGTAGTGGAGGACGCAGAGGAAGGTGGAGGGGGCTGGGCCTTGGGGCTTGGCGAGCAGGGCAGAGGAGTCTGGAAGCGGGGCCCAGGGCCAGGCTGGGGGCAGAGCCATGAGCTACGCAAGCCCAGAGCGGACAGGGTCAGCCTGTGCCTGGGGCCGCGCTGAGGCGGCAGAGGCAGGAGGCCCTCCCGGTCCGTACCTGGGGGCCGGCTGACGTCAGCGGAGAAGAGCCAGTCGGCAGCCTTCCCGGCGTCCGGGCCCACCAGGAAGAACTTCCCGAAGTAGGACATGTCGAACACAGCCGCGGCCCCTCTGCAGGCCAGACACTCCTTCTTGATCTGAAAAGTTCCAGAGTTGGGGTGCCGTGGGGGCTCCGGGACCCACCTCCCCAACAAAGACCCCGCAGCCCTGGGCTCCAAGACCCTCTCTTCCCCTCCAGCCAGAAACCCACGGGCACCCTCTCCTCAGGCGCAGGGATGCCCTGCGGTGCAGGAGGCCCGGGGGGAGCGGGGCCGCGAGAGGACACGCTCCAAACGGTGAAGGCCACGCAGAGCGTGTTCTCTGACCACATGGAGTCAAGTTAGAATCCGCAGCAGAAGGGAAATGTGGAAGTTCACAAACACGTGAAACTAGAAAACACACTTCTTAATAACCAGTGGCTCAGGTGAAAAGGTCACCAGGAGGATTAGAAGCCATTGGAGAGGAAAGAACACGAGAAAACAACGTCACGCCCATCGGGCGTCACACCTGCAAAGGCTCTCAAGTCGCCTCACACTCCCCTTGGAGAAACCAGAAAAGGGAAAGCAAGTTAAACCCAACGCAGGCAAAAGGAAGGAGATGACAAAGACTGGAAAGGAAATAAACAAAAATCTCAATAGGCAGAGAAAATCAGCAACATGGAAAACTGTGTGTTTTTTTAAAGTTCAGTGAAATTAGCAAATCGTTAAATGAAATTACCAAGAATCAGAACAGACTCCAAATGCAAAAATCAGGAAAGAAAGAAGGGTATCACTATCCAATTCATAGGAAAGAACTGTAAGGACTATTGTGAGCAACTGTCCACCAATAAATTAGACATGAAATGGAAACTCCCAGAAAGACACAAATCACTGAAGTTGGCTGAAGGGGAAAGAGTCTGAACAGGTCTATAACGAAAAGAGCCTTCTTTAGTCATTTAAACTCTCCACACGGAGAAGCCCAGGCCCGCATGGCTTCACTGGCGGATTTTACCAAACACTCAAAGAAGAATTAACACGAGTTCTTCACAAACTCTTCCCATGGGGCCAACATTACCCCAAAGCCAAAACCAAAGTCCTCATAAGAAAATCGGAGACCAACATCCTTCATGACTACAGACACAAAAAACCTCCGTGAAACACTAGCACACTAGATTCAACCACATAAAAAGGATTACGTGATCAAGTGGGATTATCCCAGAAATGGGAGGCTGGCTCACCATTCCCAAATCTATATAACGTACCATATTACTGGAACAAAGGACAAAAACCAAATGATCATCTCAATAGATGCAGAAAAAGTATTTGACAAAATACAACACTTATTCTTGATAAAAACTCCATATAAACTACAACTAAAAGGGAAATTCCTTGACCTGATAAAAGGCATCAGCAAAATCCCACTTAATGAGGAGAGACTGGATGTCCGCTGCTAAGATCGGGAACAAGAGACGGCTGTCCTCTCTGCCACTTCCACTCAACATCGTATTGGTAGAATTTTTCTGCTACCAATGATATCATTAAAGAAGTGAAAAGACAACTCACAGAAGGGAAAAAATAATTATAGATCATAAATCGGATAAGGGACTTGTATCCAGAATGTATAGAGAATTCTTATAACCCAATAAGAAGACAAACAACTCGATTTTAAAGTGAGCAAAATATCAAAATATAAATTTATCCAAAAAAGATAGAGAAATGGCTAAATAAGCACATAAAAAAGATGTTCAGCATCGTGGGTCGTTAGGGAAACGCAACTCCGATCATTGAGATACCACTTCACACCCACTACGATGGCTAGATCAGAATTGTGAGCGCCGATGAGGATGGAGAAATTAGAACCTTGTCCACCAAGGCTGGGGACCTAAAATGGTGCAGCCACTTTGGAAAACCCTTGGCAGGTCCCCAAAAATGTTGAGCATGGAGTCACCGCATGCCCCAGCAGTCCCGCTTCCTAGATACGAAAACTGAAAACATTTGTCCAAAAACCTGTACACACATTTGCAGAGCAGCAATATTCACGATGGCCCCAAAGTCCAGCTCGTGTCCAGCCACAGATGAATGGAAAAATAAAAAGGAGTGTACCCCTGTGATGGAATACTGTTCCGAAAAAGAAGTAACGAAACACTGATATGTCCTCAAACGTGGAGGCAACGCTGAAAACAAGCTCGGTGACAGGCCAGTCACAGAAGACCGCCACTGTGTGAGTGCCTGACGGGAAACATCCAGGTGTGATACATCTACAGAGACAGGACGTAGATCAGAGGCTTCTGGGAGGTGAGTTTGGGGTGAGAGACGGGCAGAGGCCGTGAGAGGGCCAGGAGCCCGCGCCTTCTCCCCCATCCCACGGTTCAGACGCCACTGCCCAGCGGTCTACAATGGGCCTTACAGCCAGCTGCCCCCTGAGGCCCAGGCGCGGGGCGGGGTCTGCTCAGGGTTACACAGGAGGAAATGGCCGAGCCTGGGTCTGTCCAGCAGTGCCCCGAACCCAAGAAGCCCCCAAGTGCATCCTCCCTACCATGTCTTCAGTGATTCCACCTGGACGGGAGAGGGCGTGGACGGCGAGTCTCTATACCAGGGAAACTGGCCAGCATGGGGCCAGCTCCCTGCCCTCCGCCCCAGGGCAGCTGGCCGCCACACAGCACCCCACTGACTCATCTCCTGAGCCCCAAAGGCGCTGTGCACCACTGTCCAGACCCCACCACCCTTTACGGCTCCCCCTCCACTGTCAGCGTCGGGGTGCCTTCGCTTAGGCTGCTGGGCTGCAGATCCAACCCCCAGACAACTTGCAGGCTGACTCTCGTCTGCCCGGGCTGGGGAAGCTGCCAAGGCTGAGAGCGCGCGTGCGTCTCCTGCTCCGGGATGTCAAGGCGCCTCTGCTGGGATGCAGCAGGAAGTGGAGCTGGCGCCCCGCCTGGCGCCCACATCCTCAAGGGCCTGAACACCCCGTGGGCCTTGGAAGCCGCCCTGCGGAGGTGCCAGACGGAGTCCCATTCACTCCCGGGAGAGGCGGCCCCCAGGGCCTCCTGAACTTCCAGAGGCACGTGCCTCCCCTCCTGTTTCAGAAGCCTCTTCCCCAACGCCTTCACTAGAGCAAGCTTGTGGGGGGGATGCATGGTTCCTTCCCTACAGGACCAGGTGCAAAGTCACACCTGGGCCACATTCTAAATATATCCAGAATTTGCAGGCAGCAATAGCAGAGCATGAAACCCAGCCCAGGGTGCTTCTGAGTGAAGGGCCTCACACGACTGCCGGGGGTCCCACGTCCAGGAGGCATCCCAGGCCGCCCCTCTCTGGGGATCCACCCCCCAGGCTGAGACCGTGGCCCCAGCCCAGTGTAGACACTGAGCGGGCCTTCACCCCCTCGTGTGGTTGGCCACGTGCTCACGGACACAGAGAGCACGCTCTCCTCTGTAACAGAACAGCTGGGTATCTCAGCGGGGACACTGGACTTGTCTTCTCTGTAGACGCTGGGAGAACCCCCAGCGTGATGCGGACCTGGAGGAGGCCTGGCCCCTAGGACCTCGTCACCTCCTCTCCCGCTGTACCAGGGAGCCGGGCTCGGAAGGGCCCAGGAGAAAGCGGGGCGCTTTCCGGAGAAAGCGGGGCGGCGAGCGGGCCCCAGCTGCGGCCTCCTCTGCTTGTCCCCTCGGGGCCCCGTCTTGGACCTCCTTGTCCTGCGTCTGCTCGGTCAGAACGGCAGACAGGAACCACGGCCCCAGACCCGGCAGGGGGCTCGCCACCCACAGTCACGCTTGGGGGCGGCTCCGAGGGGCTCCAAGAGATGAATCCCCGGCCCAAGACCACACAGCCTGAGCCGGGCCGGGCCGCCTCCTCCGGCCCTGACGCCCCCAGCAGGCCGCGCCACTGGCAAAGTCTCAGTACAGCCGGAGGGCCGAGGGAAGCATCACCAATTCCGCCTCAAACCTGAGTCAGCCCACAACGGGGTGAGGGTACAGGGAGCCGGCTGGGAGAGAGCTCCCCGGGCGCCTGCCCTGACTGGCCCTAAGTGCCGCCCAGCTTTCTGCCCCTTCGGGGTTGGGGGCCTACCACATCATGGTGCGGAGGGAAGCTGAAGCTGTACTCCTGGCCCAGCAGCCGGCCATAGGCGTGGTCCTCGTGCGCCCGATGCCCGTACGCCCCGCAGAAGTCGTAGGGGAGCACCTGCGGCAGGCGAGGGGGCGTCACAGCCCCGCCCTCCTCCCCGCACACGCCGCCTGGCCTGGAGCCGGCCCCGCGGAGACTGAGGCCCACAGGACAGACTGACCTTGGCCCTGCCCTCGCCAGGCCCCACCCCCATCACGGGGCAGTGCATTGCGGACGGGGCTGGCTGCCCCGCGGAGACTGAGGCCCACAGGACAGACTGACCTTGGCCCTGCCCTCGCCAGGCCCCACCCCCATCACGGGGCAGTGCATTGCGGACGGGGCTGGCTGCAGGCACGGCTCAGGCATGCCAGCAGCATGGCACAGGCGCCCCCTGGTCACCGCGGCAGTGGGAGGGCTGGGCCCCGAGACGGAGGAGAAATGGAGTGCGGGCAGGCAGAGAGGGGGAGACAGGGGGCTGAACAGCACACAGGGCGGGTTGACTGGGACCCCAGGGGCCAGCCCAGGGCTTCCGTCTCAGGGCCGAGGGGCTGGGACGAGGCCCAGGGGTCAGCGTGCTGAAGAAGAGAGAGACAGCGTCAGGGGTGGGGTGGCTGCTGCAAGGATTCCCCGATGCTGTCGCCACGGCGATCCAGGACGCGGTCCTGCTCAAAGGGCCTTGCACGTTCAGGAAGGGAGAGTCTCTGGACAGGTCGGGGAACCAAGGTGCAGAGAGGCTGCCGCCTGCCTCCAGTCCCCGCAGAGCCCTGACTGCCTGGCCTGAGGCGGGGCGGTGGGCCCTGGAGGCCGGTCCTCAGCGCCTCTTGCCTTGGCCTCTCCTGTGCTTGGCCAGCCACTCTCAGGGAGGCCCAGAACCTCACACCCCACTCCTAGTCCTGTTCCTGCTGATGGAGCCCCTCCTTCCCAACTCTTCGGCCACTCCTGGGAAAGTGTGAGCAAGCCCGGCACCTCTCACCCCGCACAGGGCCAGCCCCGGCCCGTCTCTTCTCACCAGTACGAGCTGAGGATGAGGTCCTGACTGAACTGGGCCTCTCTGTCCCTCCAAGCACCCCCTCACTCCCCACCCCCAGCTCCCGGCCTAGCCCTGGTCCAGGGAAGGCCTTTATAGGAGTCTCTGTAGGAATTCATCTCCCTGGCCTGCCAGGTGGCTCCCACTGGCCCCTGAGGCCCCTGCAGGAACAGCCCAGCCCGCTGCAGCCTGGCCAGGGAGCGGGGGGCGGGGGGGGGGTGGCTCCCGGTGGGAGGGGGCTGCAAAGCCCACCCATCTCAGAACCAAGGGTGTGTTCCTGATTCTGGCTCTGGTCTCCTCCCCTTGCCCACAGGTTCTGGGAAAGAGGGGCTTCCAGGCACCAGGCTGGAGGCAGGGAGGGGTTTGTGCAGGCCCCTCCTCTCTGCTGACCCCAGAGGCCATCAGGAACTTGCCTTGGGACATGGTTGCTATGGAGATGGGAGATAGGTCGCACTTGGAAGGTGGCTGCTGAAGTATAGCAACAGAAGGGGCTTTTCATTTGTACAAACCGGTGTCTACTCCTATCCCCCCGGGTGTATTAGAGCATCACACCGCCTGCCCCAGAGACCCAGGGCCTCACAGGCAGGATGGTTTCTATTCTTTCCTCTGTGAACCCAGTTCCCTGGGAGGAACTGGGTGGGAGGCGGGAGCCCCCAAGAGGGCACCCAGAGGCCAGAACACTGCGGAAACCCCAACTTATAAACTAGCACACGGAATGCATAATTTAGTGCTAAATCCTCCTACTCACATTAACAGTTGCAGCCGCCAAAAATATATGAGCAAAATTATGAGAAGATGCTCTAATTTCTCCCGTCAACGGGGGAATCTCGTGTGTGGCCTCCTCGCTGGGGAGCACCAGCTTTCCCGGGCCCCTAGCCCATCTGGGCGGTGGGAGGCCGGGCACTGTGGGCAGTGAGTGACGTCCGTGGCAGGGGCCCGAGGTCACAGGCAGACCGGGCAGACCGACAGGGGCTCGACTTCTCCAAAGGCCAGATGAGCCTCCCACCCCACGGCTCACCATGCTCCCGAGCGCCAATGACAGTGAGCGGTGCAGCCACTTCCGGTGGGGTGGACGCGGGGGTGGGCAGTGGGCGGCGGGGGGTGGGGGAGGGCAGGGCTGGGTGTGTGCTGGGGGCCTACTCACCGGAGCTGCGCCCTGGGCACTGAACCATCCCGGCCGCTCCCAGCCATGCCGCTCCTGGAACACGCAGCCTCGTGCAAGGAGCTCCTGGTGGTGGGGACAGTGAGCAGACTCAGGCCCGGTGGACCCCCAGAGCAGGGCAGGGGGGCTGGGACCCGCCACCTGACACCTCAGGGTGTAGACGACAAAGATGCTGGCATTCAGACCCGGGACCCGAGCCCAGGCTGAGTCCAACCCTGGGGCTCCCTCAGCGCCCGGCTGCCCACCCTAAGAGTCCCCGACCTGTAGAGCGAGCTTCTCTCGTGGACTGAACTGCACCCCAAACTCCTGTGTTGAAGCCTTATCCCCAGAGTGACTGTACTGGGGACAGAGCTGGTGAGGAGGGAATTCGGGGAAATGACGGCCCAAGGGCGGATTCCGGATCCTTATCAGGAAATGGGGAGCCGACACAGCCGGGAGACGGCCGTCCCGAAGCCAGGAAGAGGGCCCTCACCAGAGACCGGGCGGTGGGCACCTTTACCCCTGACCATCCAGCCCCCAGAACGGTGAGAAGTGCGCCCGAGCCCCCCAGCTGGTGGCGCCTGCTACGGGACAGCCGGGGACCCCATGATGCCACAGCTGGTGCCCACCCTGGAGATTGAAACCGGGCAACAGACAAGCTGTGCACACTAGCTCTGACGAACACGGGGTGGCAAGCGTGGCCCGCCCGCACGACGGGGTGCCAGCCTCCGAAAGGCAGGACATTCTGACACCTGTTACATCACAGATGAAGCCCAGGAGCAAGCTAAGGAGAAGGAGCCAGTCACCGAACGCCACACGGTGTATGATTCCATTTACATGAAGTGACTAGAAGGGGCCAGTCCCTAGAGACAGACAGGAAAGAACCAGTGCTCAGATGTAAAGAATCCGCCTGCAACGCAGGAGACCCGGCTTCGATCCCTGGGTGGGGAAGATCCCCAGGAGGAGGGCATGGCAGCCCACTCCAGGATTCTTGCCTGGAGAATCCCATGGACGGAGGAGCCTGGCGGTCTGCAGCCCACGGGGTCGCAGAGAGTCAGGCAGGACACAGTGACTGACACTTTCGCTCACTTCCACTTCTGCGAGGCGGGAAGGCGGGGGGACAGGCAGTTATTGCTTAACGGGGACAAGGTTTCCTCTTGCGGTGACGAGAACATTCTGGAAGTAGCTGGAGGTGATGGTCGCACAGCAGCGTGGAGGCCCTGAAGCCTCCTGAACTGAGCACTTTGGGTCCAAATGGCAAGTTGTATGTTACGCGCACTTTGCCACAATAAAAAATTACAGCAGACGCCATCAGTTATTACAGTGGCAGATCTCTTTGAAATAAATGCGGTTGGGGGGGAAGAAAAGAATCTCCACTCTTGGGTTTGGAAGGTCCTGAGGCCGGGGCCCAGCCACGTCCAGAGCCCAGGACGGATGGACCTCAGAAGCTGAGTCCGGCAGGACTTACAAGTGCCAGCCAGAACCAATGGGCACCCGAGGCCCAGACGGCCTGTGTCTCCCCCTCCCTGTGGGCCACCAGCCTCAAGGGGGAGAATGCACGTGGCCACATGCCAGCTGGTGACACCCGGATATGTCTCCCCGGGTGTCCGAGGGGCTGGGAACCGAGGACACAAAACCTGCTCCCCTCCAGTGAGAATGGGGCTGCCTCCGCCTGAGACAAGTCGCCTCCCCAACACACACGTCAGCCGTCAGCGGCTGGGAGGCGGCACGAGGGGGCTGCTGAGGAGGAAGCCGAGGCCTGCGTGAGTGCAGATGCCTCCCCGGGGACACGACTGTGCGCCCACCAAGTCCCCTCCGGCACAACTGTACACGCCTGGGCAACTTGTCTGTGCCCGGCTCCTTCCATACCAGGCTCATGGAGCAGCCCTGTGTCTTTGGGAAGCAGCTGAGCTATGCAGACAGTGCGGGTCATGAAAGCCCGGGGTCAGGCAGGGGGAACCTGAACCCACGGGGGTCCCAAGATTCCCCCTGGGCCCTCCAGGCCAGGCCGGAGAGCGGGACAGCCCAGGAACCTCTGCTGACTCTGTCCTGGTGGGGTAGCGGGGAGCGTGCATGGATGCCAGCTGCCTCCGGGGCCCAGGGACTGGTCTCAGAGGAAGGAGGCTCTATCTTCTATAAACGTGACCTGCTCACTGAGCCTGCCACCTGCCTCCCGCTCCACCCATCCAGGGGATGGGCATTCCCTGAGCATCTATCCAGAGTCAGGCTCTGTACCCAGAGACAGGCCCACGCCCCGCTGGCTGGGTCCTCGCAGGGTGGCAAGCAAAGCGTGCAGCCCCAGACGGGGGCAAGGAAGTGGGGAATGGAGATGGGACGGGAGCGATAGGAGCAGGGAGATGGAGCCTGGGTTGCTGGGGACCTGGCAGAGTGCCGAGGGGCAGGTCCCAGGAAAGGGCACCGGACGATGGGTTTCATCGTATAAGTAGAAGTTTTCCAGAAGGAACGATGGCCCAAGCAGGCTGCTGCCTGGCTCGGCCTCCTGACCTGTGACTGCACACATCTGCCCCCCACGGCTCCTCTGCCTGCTCCAAGCGCGTCACCTCACGTGCCCTGCAGCAGGGGGCCGTGTGCACACTGTCACCCCACACCCGGGACTCCCCGAGAGCACCGCAGCCAGCGCAGAGCAGGCACCATGGAGCTGGGGTACCTCGTGCAGGGGGCCTGTCCGCATGTTGCGTCCGGCCAGTGGCTCGTCGTGGGGGAAGACGACGGAGTAGTTCTTGGCGTAGGCCTCGTGGCTGCGCTCCCGGATCCAGCGGCTGTGGTCTGTGAGCGAGCGGTGGAAGCGCCTGTGGTGGACGCAGAGAGGCGTGTCACCGCCCGGGGACCCTCGTCCTCTCCAAGAGTCCTCCCCCCGGTCCTCGGGCACCCCCAAGCCTTGGGGAGCTCAGCCTCCTTGCCTGCAGCCTCCACAGCCATCAGGCACAGGGACCACGGGCGCAGGGCCTCAGGCTGGGGTCATGCTGGGGGTGAGCCGTGCCCCTCATCCTACCGGGGAGCAGCCCAGAAGCCCGGACCTTCTGGTGGAAGCTTACATTGGGGTCTTCAGAGTCTGGTCAACAGGTGTGACGGAGCGCCCCTTTCTCCATGGGGCCCCCTTGGCGGAAACAAGGGTGAAGATGAGACCCCCCCCCCCAAGAGGCACGGAGGCTTGTCCGGGGACCCTAGCTGTGTCTGAGGACCCCGCACCTAGGGACGCTGTGACCAGGATCCCCGCAGGCTTGTCCCTGGCTGCAGGGGGGCAACAGGTACAGCCATGTCACCCCCAGGGGTGTCCAGCTCCACCTACGGGCCCTTTGCCGTTTCCCACCGAGCTCAGAGGTGCCTCCCCCAGGGCTCAGGTGCCTCCCCAGCCTGCTCATGGGCACGATGGCTGGGCCACCCGACGGGCCTTCTGCCTGGCCTCCTCGGACCGCAGGGCCGCCCGAGCCAGACTGGGCACAGCCGCTGGGCTGCCTGCCTCACTGGGCCCCGCTGGGCTGCCTGCCCTGCTGCCCTCTCCGGGCACAGCCCACCCCTTAGCCGCCCAACTCAACACCCCCCCAGCCCCCAGCTTCCCCCCCACCTGCGGGCATCTCGCTTGCCCTCCAGGACCACCGCCCCCCCCCCCCCCCGGCTGCGTCCCCACCACACTGCTGTCCTCAGGGACCCCGCCCGGGCCTCGTTGCACCTGCCTGGCTCTCGGTTCGCACACGGTTCTGCTCTGCGTGGTGCCCCAATCTGGGCGGGGCAGCGGGACCACACTCGTGAGGGTTCTGATGCCAGCTCCATTCACAGTGGCTGCTACCACGTAAGGGGCTCCCTCCCAGGGCGGGGCTGGGTGCCAGCTGCGAGAACCCCGGGGCTGGTCCTCAGAGCGGCCTTACACGTGTGGCTGCTGGTTTGGCTCCTTGCACGGGACAGGAGACCCAGCTGCATTGAGCATGGTCAGCATGAAGGCGGCTCATGGATGGGGGTCTGTGGGGGGGCCCAGGCGTGGCCGGGACCCAGGTGGGGATGGGCTGGGTGGTCCCAGAACAGCCGGATCCTGCCCATCTGGACCAGCCCCGCCGGCCTTCTGCCCACACCTGTGCACGCCAGTGGGTGTCAGGAGCGGGCACTCTGCTGAGCCAGAGCACCAGCAGGGGTCAGCAGGACAAGGGCCCCTCCCCGGGGCCCGCACAGACCAGGCTGCCGTTTCCCACCTGCATACAGGCAGGCAGAGGGGCCTGCAGCCGGGCGCCAGCTCCAGCTGCCCTCCCGACATAAAAGGAGCAACCCCTCCCTTCCTGGCTGCCAGGACCCCAGCGATGTTCCCAGAACCAACGGCCCCGCCTAGGCCAGGCCCCAGGGCGGGGACGTGGGAGGGGGCGGGGGGTGGACACATCCCTACCGTGAACCTAAAACGCCTCCGCTGGGAGAGGGGACCCTCGTCCCCATTTCACGGATGGGGAGACCCAGGTCAGAGAGGGGAACTGGCCGAGGGCCGCACAGCTAACGAGGTGGGGCTGGGGTGGCTGAGAACCTGCCTGGGTTTCCAGCGGGGCTGTCACCGCCCCCCGTGAGGCCACCAGGTGGGTGTCCGCCCTGGGAGCCTCCCCCACAGGTGACCCCCAGTCACCTCCATGCCTGAGCCTGCCCTCCATGTGTAACAGGAGGAGGTGACACAGGCCGGGGCTTGGCTCCGACCCCCTGCGTGTCTGAGGACAGGGACCAGCGCAGCCCCCAGCTCCCCGCACAGCGCCCTCTTTCCCTGTCCCGCTGCCCTTGCGGCCTGTCTCCACCCCCGCTGGGCCGGGGAGGCAGAGCCACTCATTAGTGCCGAGAGGCCCCAGGCGCCATGCCAGCAGCTGGCCTGGGGGTGGTGGCCGGCCAGTGTGTGCGTGGGGACAGGCCGTGGTGCTGGGTGGGCACCAAGTCCCACGTCAGGGACCGCTCGGGTCGGACATCCTCAGCTGGTCCTCTCCTGGGGCACACTGCCTGGGCCAGGAGAGTGGGCGGACCAGACTCCAGCCCCCAACCCCCGAGATTGCACTCCGACCGACCTGTGACCCAAGGCCCCAGCTGGCCAGGGCAGAGGCGGCGGCTCTGTGCACACCCACGAAGGGGCCCCCAAGATGCTCCCACTGATGCCTTGCTTGTGAGAGAAGGCAGGGAGGGAGGGAGGCCCAGAGCCCCTGCGTGGGGAGGGCACATCTGCCAGCCCGGGAGGCGGGGGGCTGTTTGTGAGGCCCAGGCTGCACCCTGGTCCATCAGATCCCAGGGCGGAGGCCTCACCCCTGAGGGAGGGGAGACGGCAGACAGCCTGCAGGCCTGGAGCTGGGCGGCTGTGGCTCCAGCATTGGGTGACTTCAGGCGAGTCACTTCCCGTGAGGGCTCCTCTGCCCTGCTGTCTATAGCAGGAGGGGCTGGGACTGGCCCATCCCTGAGGCTCTGGGCAGCTTTATCATCTCTGGAATATTCCTCTCTTGGGAGAGCACGTGGGCACAGCCCCAGACTGTCTCGGAGGCAGCAGACCGTGCTGTGCCAGGCACCACGGGAGGGGTGGTCGCAGGGAGGGGATCTCAGAGTATGCCTGCCTGTCTGTGTGTGGGGCAGACACATCCCCGCGGACACAAAGTCCCCATCAGGCCAGGACAGGGCGAGGTAAGCAGAGGAACCGGGGCATGCAGATCTGAACCAGCGTGATCTCCAGCACCCCCACCTCCAGCCCTGCCAGTTGGGGTCTCTCCAGGGAGCCCGTCTGCCCAGAGCCGTCACAGCGCCATGGGCTGGACCCCCACAGAAGCCTCTCCAAGCCGCTGTCTCCTCTGCCACCCGCAGTGCTCGGCCTGCGGAACTGCCACCTGGGGACCAGAAGCCCGGCCCCACCGACCCTGCCTGGGGGCGTCACTGCTCCAGCTCACAGAGGGCGGTGGGCAGCTCCGACAGCAGCCCCCACACCCGCACTGGCCTCCGCTCAGCTTTGAGCAGTGTTTCATGCACAGACCTGATGCTGAGCATTCCGCCTACTCAGACCCGCTCCCTGCTCCCAGCGACATCTGCAGCAAGCACCTCACACCCCCGGTTACAGAGGGACGGGCTTGCACGGGGTCCGCTTTATTCCAGTTGCCCTGTGAGTGAAGCGTGCGGCCAGCGTCTCACTCAGGGCTGCCTGCCTCCCAGACGTGCCCGCATCCCAGCAGTGACCACCCCGGCTCAGCCCCATCCCCGGGCTCAGCCCCACCCCCGGGCTCAGCCCATCCCTGGAAACTGTAGAGGGCGGTGGATTTGCCAAACCCAGGCACCCTGCAGCAGCGCCCCCACCCCAAGCTGGCTTCTTCCTTCTTTGCTTACTGCCACCTCTTCCAAGAAGCCCTCTGGATTTCAGGGAAGGCTCCTTTCTAAAGAGCCCAGGATATTTACCCCACCTCACCCCATCCTAGCAGCTTCCCTTGTAGCTTAATCAGTAAAGAATCTGCCTGCAATGCAGGAGACCCAGGTTCGATCCCTGGGTCGGGAAGATCCCCTGGAGAAGGAAATGGCCACCCGCTCCAGTATTCCTGCCTGGAGAATCCCATGGACAGAGGAGCCTGGAGGGCTACAGTCCACGGGGTCACAAGAGTTGGACACAGCTTAGTGAGTAAACCATCGCCACCGCTGCCCCACTCTAGGGCAGCCACCGCCCCCCACAGCTTAGTGAGTAAACCATCACCACCGCTGTCCCATTCTAGGGCAGCCACCGCCCGCCACAGCTTAGTGAGTAAACCATCGCCACCGCTGCCCCACTCCAGGGCAGCCACCGCCCGCCCACGGGCCCCGGGGGCGCCTGCCTGATATCGTAGCCATGCATGTCCTTCTCTGGGCGCCCGTGGACGATCCAGTAAGCCAGCTGCTGCCCGCAGCCACCGCCCAGCATCATTCCTGGCAGAAGCAGAGGGCCGCGGGTCTGCAATCCGCCCCCAGGGCCCTGCACCCCACCTCCGTGCCCCTCCCACCTCTGTGGGCAGCATCAGCCCCTACGCCCCGGAGCTCACCCCTGGGGTGCCACGTGCCTCCTCCTGGCAGGCCTGTCCCGTCTCCACCCCTGTCCCCGCCACAGCCCTCCTAGGCCCACCCCCACCCCAGGAAGGGGCGGCTCTGAGAACTGGAGGAGAGCCCAGCGGGGCCCCTCACTCCCAGGATGGCAGGAGTCAGGGAGGCCCCACTGCCCGCACTCACCTGCGCTGTTGAAGCCGCAGCCCAGGAAGAACCCGCGGAGCTCGGGCGCCTCCCCCATCAGGGGCTTGTGGTCCGGGGTGAATGACTCTGAAAGGGAGGCGGGAGCCTGAGGGTCCCTCCCAGCCACAAGCTCCTGGGTGGGGTCTCCCAAGAGGGCAATAACTGAGGCAGGGGTGGGCAGCTCAAGGCCGCTTCCTCCCTGATCGCTCCCGCTACGTTCCGCTGAGGTCCTCAGCACTGATGACCTGAACTGGGCTCTGCCTCGTCGGGCCCTGGTGTGTCTCGTGACTTTCTGCTGGTGGGGGGCTTCTCCGAGTCCCCGGCACAGCACGTGGCTTCCCGTCACCGTGCCACCTTCCCGCTGTGTCACTGCCGGGCGTTCCTGCCCGTTGGACCATGGGCAGCTCAAGGGCAGGTTTGCTCACTGCCGTATCTCAAGGCACAGGGTCCAGCAAACAGTCGGGGCTTGATACATGCTCATTCAGTGAATGAAGGGTTGTAAGTTCTTCAGGAGAGGGGACCAAGCCTCTGGCTTCTGTCTGCCACCAGCGTGCTGGGGACAGAGGCTAGGACGGGTGGAGAGGAACGCTCGAGCATGATTAAAAGGGGCTTCCCTGGCGGCTGAGACGGTAAAGAATCCACCTGCAACGCGGGAGGCCCAGGTTCAGTCCTTGGGCTGGGAAGATCTCCTGGAGAAGGGAGTGATGACCCACTGCAGTATTCTTGCTGCTGCCCACTCTGGTATGGTGATAAAGAGCTGCACTTGGCAGCCACAGTCCTGGGTTCGTACCCTGCTTTACTGGTTCCTGGCTGTGTGACCTTGGCTCTGAGAGCCTTGGACCCTCATCTGTGACAGGGATCACGGTCCCGATGACCGCGGACTTCACAGGGCTGTGAGTTACTCGGTCACAAATATTTGCAGCCCACCCGCCTGTGCCCAGAACTCGGCCGTGGCAGGCGACTGAACAAGCCCCAACCCTCGGGGAGCTGCCAGGAGAATGAGAGGGACAGAGAGCCAAAGCGTGAGGAAGCAAAAAAGAGGGTGTCTGAGGGAAAAAAGCGCTACATGATAAGGGGTCTGGAGCGACTGGAGGGCGGGCCGCTCCTGACCACCGTGCCGGCGCCATCAGAGCCCGGGTCACAGAGGAGGATGCCGCCCGGCCGGTCAGGGCCCCGGGCTCCCCGCGGGGTCCTAAGCTCCGTGTGAGCTGGTCACAAGCGCTGTCCTCCTCCCTGCCGGTGACCAGCCGAGCCTGGTCTCTGACCCTCAGCATCTGAGCTGGAGGAGGCCGCCAGCCCCGGGGAACCTGGGAATGCTTCCAAACAGCCGCAGGGCGGGGTGGAAGAGGCAGGGCGGAGCGAAGGGCAGGGCCCCCGGTGAGGGCCTTGGAGGCCACAGTGAGCCTGGCAGGCCTCCAGTGGGGGCGTCAGGGGGGCCCTGGGTCCTATCCGGGGGCCTGTGTGAAGGTCAGGCTGCAAGAGGCAAGTGGAGGAGGCCAGGAGGGTGTCTGGTGAGGCCGGGGCGGCTCCCGAGATGGTTGTGTTTGGGGATGACCTGATGAGCATTCCGGGAGTGCTGGAAATGTTTCCAGAATGTTCTGAACAGTCTTCACAGAAAGCTAGCAGGAGGGAAGTTTGGGGGTCAAGGGTCACCTGGATGTTTAACAAATGACTCAAGAGGATGCCGGATGCCCGGCACAGGGGCCCCCAAACTTGCCTCTGATCTCCCGACCTTAGAACGAGAGGCCTGCGGGCCTCCCGCTTCCTGAAGTCAAGGGTCCTGGGACTTCCCTCTTCTGTCCCAGAGGCCAAGGGCCGTTGACCGGCCAGCAGAAAGGCCTGTGTCCCCAGAGAACCTTCCTCACGCTGGGAAACCAGCCTCCAGAGGTCCTGACAGGCACATTCTCCCAGTGTGGCTTCTCAGGTCGATGACCCGCAGTCCCGTTAGAGCCAGGATGCTCCCTGGGATTGTCTCGGGCCTGGCAATACTCTTGCCTGGAAAATTCCATGGATGGAGGAACCTCATGGGCTACAGTCCATGGGGTCACAAAGAGTCGGACCCGACTGAGCAACTTCGCTTTCGCCTTGGCTTTCTCCCTGCCAGCCCCACCAGGCCCGGGAAGCCCTGGGGCTGTGAGTCCTCGGCCTGAGCCCCACATCCTGTGCCCCGAACCCCCTGGGCTGGCCAGGGGGACCCCAGCTACCTCTTCTGGGAAAGCTGCCCACTCACCTTTGCTCCTTCATGAGCCGAACAAATTGAAGCAGCCACGGCTGGCGGCTGTCTGGACCCCGTGTGCTCGGAGCCCAGGAGGGCCGGGCACCCTGGCAGGCCGCAGGCTGGGTGCCGGGACCCCTCCCCTCCCTCCCCTGGCCTGGCCTGCCCCTCCCTCCTTGCTCAGCCCGCAGGGACGACTTTGCCCGCAGGCCTGCAGCTCACATGTGGCCTCCCCTCCTCACTCGGCCTGCCACCCATTTCACAGACGAGAACACCAAGGCTCAAGGAACGCAGAGCTTCAGACCCAGAGTTTCCTCTCTGGGCAACTGTCTTTCTGGCCCTCTCTCCACCGCTAGGTGGGCACACGCTCCCCGCTTCTTGCCTTTGCTGAGGATTAAGGGGCCCCTCCGTGCAGGAAGGAAGGGCACACCGCCGTGATTCTGCTGGAGCCAGGATGGGGCGGCATGTCTGTGCCTGCAGGCCCGCTCCCCGACCCAGAACCCTGGCCCCAAAGCCTCACATGGCACCCTCTGGATGGCCCATCCTGTACCCACCAGCTTTGAGAGCCTGCCTCTGGCCCAGACAAGGCGCCAGTGATATCTCAGAGGCCATCGCGAGCCCTGGCCTGAGAGGTCTGGGCCTCAGGGCTGGCTTGGGCCCCTCTTCTGTCCAGAGGCCACCCTCTCTCTGCCAGGACCACAGGCCGGCCACCTCATCCCCCACCCCCGCCTCCACGCCCTCACCCTGGAACACACCTTCTCCCCTGCACAGAGCCCACCGCCTTGGGTTCCCACCACAGAGGCTCCATCTAGCCTCCAACACAGGAGCTCCCTACCAGCCTACTGGGCTCCAGGCACTCAGGTCTCAGAAGGAGCTGAGTGGACACCGTGGAGCCGCTTCACACCACGGCCCGCCTCTGGGGCCCTGGGCTCGGATCTTACTCTGGAATCTTCTCCGTTTGCACACAGCCTTTGAGACTCAGCTCAGATGGCTCGCTCGGCGTGCGTGGGTCTCCCCCCACCCTGGGGTCCCTGAACTCCCTGTGCCACCCTCGGATGACCCTGCCCCAGGCCCAGTCACGGAGCGGTCCCCTCTCCCCGCTGCATTCTGAGTGACCCTCGTCACAACACTTTGAACGTCTGCGGTGTAGCCTGGCTGGCTGGCCCTCCCACAGCAAGTGAGTGGTCTTGGCCCCAGTCTGCCCTGGCCTGGGGTCTGACCCGGCCGCCCAGCGGGCAGGGTCGGGGCCTGCACCCTGCACACCCGAGACGGGCACTCAGAAGCTGAGCCGCTTGGTTCACGCCGTTTCGCTCCAGCCTCCTGCGGTCCAGCTCTCCTGGGAGAGAGGGTGGCCAGGGGGCAGAGGGGCGAGGCTGACCCAGGGGGCCCGCAGCCCTGAGTGAACAGCATCGGGAGTGAGCTTGGCCCTTGCTCCCCTGACTCAGCCTCACTGGGTGCTGGGAGGGGCTCACCCCACCTCACCGCTGAGAGCACCGGGTTCCAGCAGGGACTGAGCCCAGGCGGGGCCCCCGGAGGGCTCACGCGAGGGTGGGTGGGCAGAGGCCTGGCTGGGCCCCGGGGGCAGGCTTACATCTGCTACCTGCAGGGAGGAGGCCGCACAGCGCTGCCCGCCCAGGACGGAGGGCCGGCCGGCCACGCTCTGGGGGCGGCCAGCTCCCACCCCGCCGTCAGCTCCGGGCCTCCCCACTCACCGGGGCCGCAGACCGTGGACTTAATCCCGGTTTTCTCCAGCACGGGGACCCGGTTGATGGCACCTTCAATGTGCTGGGTGAACACATCCCAGTCCAGGTCGAAGAGGCCGAAGGCAAAGTCGTCTGACACCTGGGGACATGGGGGGAAGCTGCCCTGTGCCGGCCGCCCCCTGGAGCCCGGCCCCACCAGGTGGCGACGGTCTAGACGGTCCCGTTTGTCTCCCTCCACCCCTCCACCCCCTAGAGGCCCTGTCTGCTCCCCTCCTGCCTGGACCCAGGCCCCCCTGCTCTGCCCTGGAATGGCCTCCTGCTCGTTGCCCCCCTTCAACCCATTTGCCCAAGTCAGATCAGGCCCTTTCTTGCTCTCGAGCCCCCCAAAACCCCCTGTGACTCTGTGTCTCATAAAACCCTACACAAGCAGGCCCTGCCCATGTCCGCCATGGACCCACAGCCACGCTGACCCTCCTTCGGTTCTTCGAGGAAAGCAAGCTCGGTCTGACCGCAGGGCCCTCACCTCCACGGGCGGGCTGCTGCCCACCCCCCCCTCTGCAGGGTCCACTCAGATGTCAGCCCCCCATCCAGCCCTGCCTGACCGTGGTCTGAAGGGCATTCTTCCACGCCAGTCTCACTAGGCTTACCCTCAGCCTGTTAACTTCACTCAGGGTTCAGATCACCATCCCAAATTATGTGACTTCTTTGTTTATTTATTGTGGGTCTCGCCACCAGAATACAGGCCTCTGGGCACAGAGACTTTTATCTTGGTCTTCCTCTTTCTCCCCAAAGTAAAACAGTATCTGGCTGAAAGGAGTCATTTTATTGTTCAGTTTGAAGGCTAAGCATGTGAATACGGGAGCTGGGGTGGCCCATATGTAGTTGAAGTGGCTGAGGGTGCTGAGGGGGGCGCTGGGCCCGCATGAACCCCAGAGGCTGCCGGGAGAGCACCCAGGCCGGAGGGAGGCACCGCTAGAGCCCCGGTGGGAGGGGAGGGCCAGGGGCCGTTTGCTGACAGCCGGGGGGCTTACTTGCCTTCATCATCTGCTAGAGTCCCCACTGTGGAGTTTGCAGCCTCTGACTACTGCTGCTCAGAGGCCAGCCCTCCGCCGGCCCCGGGTCTGTATCTGCCTGCGTGCCAGGTTCTTAAGGGCTGGAGAAATATGGGTTCGACCCCATAGGATCAGGGACCTGCCACTTCCCAGGTTGGGGGAGAGCTCCAGGACAGGGGTCTCTGGAAAAGGGCGTCTCAGCTCTGAAACGCAGCCCCACGCCCCTCCTCGAGCCTTGGTGTCTCACCTCCTCCCAGAAGATGGGGTTGGTCTCATAGCCGCCCACAGACAAGGCGTCCCCCTGCAGGCGGAGGTAGATGGAGGCATCGTGGTCGCGAACGTTGGGCATGTTCTAGAGGGCAGAGCACAGAGGCCTCGGGGTCAGCGGGGCAGAGCGGTGGGCCAGCACCTCCACCAGGGGACACAGACCCTGCGGGGCCCACGGTGTTCCCTCCTCATTGTAGGACCCTGAGGACACGGTGGACCTGGGGCCTCGGTTACACAGTGGACAGAGCCCCCCGCTCACACCCCGTAAGATGGCAGCAGAGATGTGGGGAGGAGCGGGGAGCTCAAAGGTAAAACCACAGAGAGCACAGGCAGGAGAGCTCCACCAGCCCAGGGGGGCCGGGTGGGCGGGGGGCCGAGTGGGCGGGGGGCATGCCTCAGCTGGGGCTGGGGGCGGGGAAAGAGCTTCCCAGCCTGCCTACTCCCTCCAGTCTGCAGAGGCCCAGCCTGTAGGTGGTGGCCAAGCGCGTGTGTGTAAGTGTGTACGTGTGTGCACGTGTGTGCATGTGGGCATGTGCACGTGTGTGCATGCGTGTGTGTGTGTGAATATGCACGTGTGTGAGTGTGAGAGAGAGTGTGTATGTGTGTGAACAGAAGGTTGGACTAGGGTCTCCTCAAAGCCGTTGGACCTGGATGCCCTCTGTTCAGATGCCATGCCCTCCAGACCTGAGCCCCACCCCACAGGTGCCCGGACGTGTCTCCGGTGAAAAGGGTCCCAGAGGCCCCAGGCTCCAGGGAGGTGAGGCGTGGGCTGCCGTCCCCCCTCGACAACAGACTGGAGACTCTTTTGGAGACACTGACACCAAGTCCGCCATCAAAGAGAAGAGCGTTTGACGGAAGGGCTGGATAAGGCCAAGAACATCTTCCAGGTCTTAGGCTAAAACACACGAAGGCGCGGCAATCAGGAATGGGGAAAAAGTAAGAAAATTAGAAAGTCAGTCCTGAAGGTCTGACATCCACCTTACAGGGGCTCCAGGAAGAGAAAACACAGAGATGGAGTCATAGGAAAGTCAAAACAAACAAGCAAAAAAAAGAAAGTCACAACAAAAAGCCAAGATGACTTCTCGGATTGAAAATTGTGAATCTCAGTCCTGAAGGGCCCGCGAGTGCCCACCAAGCCCTGTGACTGGACCAGGCCTGCACAGAGGCCGTGCAGGAATAGACCATCCGGACATAAGTGAACAGGTGGGTCCTCAATAAAGAAACAGCAGAGCCCTGGAGGCTGGAAGACCCGGGGCAAAGTCCAGCAAATTCTGAAGCCGACTTTAAAGGCAGACTTCCTCATCAATTGACTGTAAGAAAGAATAAAGATTTTTTTTGACCGTTCATGTACACAGAAACATTTATATTCCCCAAGTACCCTTCTCAGTAAGTGGCCAGAGAGCGTGCCGTGGACCCAGAACAGCAGATACGAACAGAAGATGGGTGAGGAGAGTCCCAGGGTGACCGCGGAGCAGACGCTGACGGAGAAGATCAGAACGAAGAGCCCTTCGGGGAGGGGAGTGCGGTTGGAGACTTTCCATGATCTCTCTGCCCTATATGAATATGCAGAAAATATGACTGTTTGACAGATCTCCTGAGACATCTGCGCGGGGGGCGGGGGGAGGACTGCGACAGTTACGAGTATAGATGAAAATATCCATCTATATGGATGAGATGGTTGGGTGGCATCACTGATTCAATGGACATGAGTCTGAGCAAACTCTGGGAGACAGTGGAGGACAGGGAAGCCTGGTTTGCTGCAGTCCCTGGGGTCGCAGAGAGTCAGACAGGATTCAGCAACTAAACAACAACAAGCCTTCACAAAATACTAGGAACCTGAATCCAGCAACATATAGAAAAGACTATGTACCATGGCCAAATGGGATTTATTTCAGGGATGCAAAGTCGGTTTAACATCTGACAATCAATCTAGGTAATATACCATTATCAATAAAGGATGAAAAACACTAATTTATTTCAATAGATGCAGAAAAAGTATTTGACAGATAAAAACACTTTCATCATAAAAAGTTAATATTTAGGAACAAAGAGAACTTCCTGATAAAGGATATCAAAGAAACAGAATAGCAAGGAGAGATAAGAAAGCCTTCTTCAGCAATCAATGCAAAGAAATAGAGGAAAACAACAGAATGGGAAAGACTAGAGATCTCTTCAAGAAAATTAGAGACACCAAGGGAACATTTCATGCAAAGATGGGCTCGATAAAGGACAGAAATGGTATGGACCTAACAGAAGCAGAAGATATTAAGAAGAAGTGGCAAGAATACACAGAACTGTACAAAAAGATCGTCATGACCCAGGTAATCACGATGGCGTGATCACTCAACTAGAGCCAGACATCCTGGAATGTGAAGTCAGTGGGCCTTAGGAAGCATCACTATGAACAAAGCTAGTGGAGGTGATGGAATTCTAGTTGAGCTATTTCAAATCCTGAAAGATGATGCTGTGAAAGTGCTGCACTCAATATGCCAGCAAATTTGGAAAACTCAGCAGTGGCCACAGGACTGGAAAAGGTCCGTTTTCATTCCAATCCCAAAGAAAGGCAATGCCAAAGAATGCTCAAACTACCGCATAATTGCACTCATCTCACACGCTAGCAAAGTCATGCTCAAAATTCTCCAAACCAGGCTTCAACAGTACGTGAACTGTGAACTTCCAGATGTTCAAGCTGGATTTAGAAAAGGCAGAGGAACCAGAGATCTAATTGCTAACATCTACTAGATCATTGAAAAAGCAAGCGAGTTCCAGAAAAACATCTATTTCTGTTTTATTGACTATGCCAAAGCCTTTGACTGTGTGGATCACAGCAAACTGTGGAAAATTCTGAAAGAGATGGGAATACCAGACCACCTGACCTGCCTCCTGAGAAATCTCTATACAGGTCAAGAAGCAACAGTTAGAACCGGACATGGAACAACAGACTGGTTCCAAATTGGGAAAGGAGTACGTCAAGGCTGTATATTGTCACCCTGCTTATTTAACTTCTATGCAGAGTACATCATGAGAAATGCTGGACTAGATGAAGCACAAGCTGGAATTAAGATTGCTGGGAGAAATATCAATAAGCTCAGATATGCAGATGACACCACCCTTATGGCAGAAAATGAAGAGGAACTAAAGAGCCTCTTGATGAAGTGAAAGAGGAGAGTGAAAGAGTTGGCTTAAAGCTCAACATTCAGAAAACGAAGATCATGGCATCCGGTCCCATCACTTCACGGCAAATAGAAGGGGAAACATTGAAAACAGTGAGAGACTTTATTTATTTATTTGGTCTCCAAAATCACTGCAGATGGTGACTGCAGCCGTGAAATTAAAAAATGCTTGCTCCTTGGAAGAAAAGATATGACCAACCTAGATAGCATATTAAAAAGCAGAGACATTACTTTGCCAACAAAGGTCCGTCTAGTCAAGGCTATGGTTTTTCCAGTGGTCATGTATGCATGTGAGAGCTGGACTATAAAGAAGGCTGAGCACCAAAGAATTGATGCTTTTGAACTGTGGTGTTGGAGAAGACTCTTGAGAGTCCCTTGGACTGCAAGGAGATCCAACCAGTCCATCCTAAAGGAGATCAGTCCTGGGTGTTCATTGGAAGGACTGATGCTGAAGCCGAAACTCCAATACTTTGGCTACCTGATGGGAAGAGTCAACTCATCGGAAAAGACTCTGATGCTGGGAAAGATTGAGGGCAGGAAAAGAGGACCGCAGAAGATGAGACAGTTAGATGGCATCACCGACTCAGTAAACATGAATTTGAGCAAACTCTGGAAGATAGTGGAGGACAGAGGAGCCTGGTGTGCTGCAGTTCATGGGATCGCAGAGTCGGACACGACTTAGCGACTGAACAGCAACGGAGCTGATTTGCTTTGCTGTACAGCAGAGACTCACTATGCTGTGAAGCAACTGTGTGTCAGTCACTCAGTCAAGTCTGACTCTGTGAAAACCCTGGACTGCAGCCCCCCAGGCTCCTCTGTCCATGGAAATCGCCTGGTGAGAACACTGGAGACGGCTGCCATTCCCTTCTCCAGGGGATCTTCCCAACCCAGGGATAGAACCTGGGTCTCCTGCATTGCAGGCAGATTCTTTACTATTTGAGCCACCAGGGAAGCGCAAAGCAACTATACTCCAAAAATTTTAATTAAAAAATGAATTTAAGAAAGAAGTGTGAAACTGTGCTGTAAAAATTAGAAACAATTTAATAAAAAGACAATCCAGGGGCTTCCCTGGGGGCCCAGCGGTTACGCCTCCATTCCTCCGATGCAGGGGGAACAGGACTGATCCCACTTTCCATGCAGCCGAAAAGGTTTAAATTTTTTAATTAAAAAAGACAATCCAGTGAACAACGAGCAAAGTGTGTTAATAGTGGTTTTTCCCCCCAAAACAAACATTATGCCAACAAGCTCATGAAAAGATGCTCAGCATCATTAGTCATTAGGGAAACGCAACTCAAAACTACAAGATACCACTTTACACCCACAACGATGGCTAGAAAGAGTAAGATGGACAGCAGCAAAGATCGCTGACAAGGTGGAGAAGTCAGAACCCGCACACACTGAGGCTGAGAACGCAAAACGGTGCAGCTTCCTTGGAAAACAGCCTGACAGTCGAAAAGCTGAACACGGAGTCAGCAACGCTCCCCTGGAACCCAGCAATTCCACTTCAAGGTGTCCACCAAAGGAGAGGGGGACACATGTCCACACAAATCTTGTACATGAGTGTTCACAGGCGCATAATCCATAGTGGCCGAAAAGTGAAAACACCCCAAACGGCCATCAGCAGATGAAAACAGAACTACATCACGGTTACAAGAGCGTACTATTCAGCCCCAGAAAGAAACGAAATTCTGATACACGAACCTTGACAACGTCAAGCAGAGTGAAAGAAGCCAGACGTAAAGGCCGCGAATCACGTGATTCCATTTCATTCAACGTCCAAAACAGGAAAGCCCATAGAGAGAGAAATCAGATTAGTGACTACCTAAGCTAAGGGTGGCATGGGACGTGGGGGCTGATCATGTGAACGGGGCTGTAGGGACAAAGATAATGTTAGACAGATATGGATGGCAGCTAGATGATAGGTACAGATGATCAATAATGGATGGGTGGGTGGGTGACAGACATATGATAGATGGGTTCAGTTCAGTTCAGTTCAGTCACTCAGTCGCGTCCGACTCTTTGCGACCCCATGGACTGTAGCCCGCCAGGCTTCTCTGCCCTTGGGATTTCCCAGGCAAGAATACTGGAGCGGGGTGCCATTTCCTGCTCCAGGGGATCTTCCCAACCCAGGGATCGAACCTGCATCCCCTGCGTCTCCTGCATTGGCAGGCAGATTCTTTACCCTTGAGCCACGTAGATAGGGAGAATTGGTGACAGCTACATGGGAAACTGAACCGCTGGAAACACACACTTATTAATAGCAACTCCAGGAAACACAAGAAGCTGGACTCTGCTTGCTCAGGAGTTCACGATGTTTTCACTGCCATCAGACTGCAAATACTGAGTACTGATTTAACCAACAAGTGAATGACCAAAAATTAAGACCACCTCCGAAAGCGAGCGGGAGTGAGGACGGGAGTGAGGAGAGGCTCACTTCCCCTGCAGGCCCCAGGCACTGAGCTGGCTCTCAGCACCCCCGACCCTGGAGATGGACTCCTCAGGTGTGAGCCCTCCACCCCACCTTTGAGGACACGCAGCGACCAAAAGGGACCACCCGGCAGGGGCCCTGCCTCCTCCTCCTGTCTGCGGGCCGCCTGGCTCCTCTGAGCAAGGCGACAAGGATGTCTGCGCTGAGGAGCTGCCGTCAGGGGCTGCAGGGGGAGCTCTTCAGAACCGGTGATCTCATTACCTCTGTTGTCCCTACTACCCAAAAAACAAAACACACGAAATGCTGGGGCTCCACAGAGCAGGACAGTGGGGACACCTGGTGGTCAGGACAGCCCCTGCATCTGTCCAGCAGGATCAGTGTCCCTCCCTCCCGGCCTTGCAAGGCCCCAGCTGCCACAGAGAGCCCAGCACGGGCTCAGCTCAGCCCAAGGCGTCGACGGGGTACCCTCGCTGCCCCCTCCATCCGGAAGCCCACCCTATAGGTGCGACCCCAGTGCCCCTGGGGTCACACTCCTGATCCCAGCCCACCCTCTTCCATCCGCTGCTCCTGGCCTCACCCTCATTCAGATCCCGCCAGCTGCTTCCTCCAGGAAGCCCATCGGATGGCTCCAGGCTTCCCAGTTCTCTGAGGCACTTGCTGCCTGGACCGTCCGATGTCCTCTGTCAGTCACGGCGGTCCTCGCCGCGATGTGCCAGGCACTGCGCTCAGCCCTAGCCCACCACTTGGTTCCTCCCTCAGCACAGCCCTAAACAGTTTTAAACCCATTTTGCAGAAGAGGAAACTGAGGCTCTGGCGGCACCTCGGCTCGCCTGGCTGGCTAATGGAGGGGGTCGGGATGTAGACCCCGAGCTTGGGCCTTTTCCCACGGCTCCAACACAGCAGAGCAGTAGGTGGAAGGCAGTGGGGATGCCAGACCATCACATGGCATCTGGGTCACCGTGTTTGATGGACGCAGAGACCAGATCCAGAGAGGTCCCTGGATGAGGTCACAGAGGAGCTGAGGACAGCGTTCGGCTAGGACCCAGGATGGCACGGCTTCTTAGAATTGGGGTCCCTGGGGCAGCCCAGCTCCCTGGTCCCCCAGGAAGAAAGGAGAAGGGCATGTGGTCCAGGGGGCTGAACCCTGAGCCCTCACCAGAAGCCTGGGGTGTCCAGGCCCCCAACACTGTGAGGCCCAGACTTGGGCAATTGGCCCCTCACAATACAAGACTGTCCACTGTCAGGGAGTCTCCTGACCATCCATAAACAAGTCCAGGTGTCAGGGACCTCCCAGCATGAGCCCCAGAGCCTGATTACAGGAGCTGCCTTGGCCTAAGCGAGCTTGTTCTCTGACTCACCAAGGGGTCAGACCATGTGGGAGGTCAGGGTCAGGGGCCCATTCCTCCAGATTCAGGCTGCCCAGGTGTGACCTCAGGAGAGCCTGGCCTCCCAGACTCCCCACGTGGAGGGGAGCATGGGGAACTTGGCCCCTAGCCCCGAATCTCCTCTTTTCTCCTACAAAGAGTCTAAGAGTTTCTGGGGCTGGTGGCCCTTCCCTGGGGTGGAGCCTGGGGTTCCCAGAGGCACACAAGTCTCTGGGAGATGGTAGTGTTTGCAAGTAACATGAATAAACCCAGTGTGGTGCTGATCTTAAAATTTCAGGGAGGGTCCACGCTGCCCTGCTTCTCCCTGAAGCTGCCTCAAAGCCAGACATCACGTGCGGAGAGGCTGAGGCTCCGTCCCAGGCTCCGTGGATGCCCTGTGACCCTCCTCCTCCCCACCAGGAGGGTCCTCCTCTGCCCAGACCCGTCCTCAGCTCTAGCCCAGCCCCCATCCACAGATTCCCTGTTGGTTCAGTTAGTAAAGAATCCGCCTGCAATGCAGGAGACCCTGGTTCAGTTCCCAGGTCGGAAGGTCTGCTGGAGAAGGGAAAGGGTACCCACTCCAGAATCCTGGCCTGGGTCGCTAAGAGTCAGACGAGGCTGAGCGACTTTCGCTTTACTGTCCCTTCTACAGTCCAGAGCGGTCAGAAGGTGACCCCTGGCGGCCACCGGAGATATTTCCCTCGGAACCAGGGCCGGGGGCTCGTCCCATTGACACTGCCTCTTTCCCCAACGCCTCACCGTGCGTGGCACACCGCAGCCCTCAGGAGGAATGTGCTGGATCACATCAAGCCCATCCCTGAGTACGGGAACTTGGTGTCAGGAGAAGGGGGCGGGAGAGGGTAGAGGCTTCAGTCCCGCCCCAGCTGCCCGCCCCCTTCACCACGGGGCCCACCCAGCGGCCAGCCTGGTGAGCCGATGGAAGCCAGGCTCGTCCAGGGCAGGGGCGAGCCTCCCGGGACCCTCCCTGCTGGGGCCTGGCCCTAATCAAGGTCAGCCCCGTCTCTTACCCACACCCGCGTGCCAAGGCCCACCTCGGAACCGCCTGCTCCTCCCCAGCTGCCGTGCCCTGCGCCCTCCCCTCTTCCCTTATCTCCCCTCTGCCTTCCCTTAGATGTCTCAGGAGACCCTTCGGACGTGGTCTCTGCCAGGGCACTGCCCTGGTCCACAGGCTGTGGGTCCCTGGAGCCCCAGTGCTTGCCAGCCCGTTTTAAAATAAATGTCTATTTACTTGTTCGTAACCTCCCATTGCCAGCTCACCTGGGCAAGAACTAGGTTCTTATCTCTGTCACAGCCCCAGCTTCTAGAACAGGGCCTGGAGCACAGAGCTTACCCAGTCAATGTTTGACGGAGAGGGTGGCGGGGAGGGTGGGTTGGTTATACGTGTGAATAAATGGACAGATGATGGAGGAAGGGGTCGGGGAGTGGCAGACGGGTGGATACGGGGGAGGAAGGGTGGGCAGGTGAATGGGTGGATGAGCAGGTCCATCAGCGGACGGGGGGACGGACGGACAGGACGGGTGGACGGCGGGCTAGAGGGAGGGAGGGATGGAAGGAGGGATGAGCAGATGCAGGGAGGCAAGATGGACAGAGAGGAAGTGAGTGCAGGAAAGACGGGTGGGCGGAGGGAGAGACGGGCACGGGCGCAGAGGGACACGCAAGCAAAGGGATGGACAGGGCGGGGACTAGATGGAGGCGTGAGGGGACGGGAGAGGTGCGTGGAGGGAAAGAGGCGTGGGTGACGACAGGGCGACAGGAAGCTCCCAGGACGGGAGAGGGCCCACAGCTCTCCCCGGCCCCTGCCCGCCCCCCTGGCAGAGGGGTCTCCAGGGCTGCCCGGGAGGGTCCCAGGGCTGTGGGCCACTGTCCTCTGAGACTGGCACCCACAGCATATTTGGGGACCTGCGAACATTCAGGGGTTCCCAGGAACACCAGGGGGATGGGACACAGCCAACGTCAGGCTGGCCGCACCAAGTGTGATAGGCTTGGCATCAGTGAGGAGCCGTGCCACGAAGGCAAAGGAGGGGGTGGGGCCCTCAGGTTACAGCTGCGCCACTTCCTCATCCTCATGCCACCCAGGGCGTCCAGTCACGAGAAGGCCCATTTTACAGATAGGGCCACTGACGCTCAGCGTGGCGACCTGCGTGTGTGGGGTCAGAGCCAGGCCCGTGGGCCACCACGAGCCAGTCTCCTGCAGCCTGATGCGGGCCCGGGGGCCAGCTACTCACCTGGATCCCCTCAATGCGCTCGGTGACGACGTAAGCGTGGCGCATGGCCACCAGCGGGACCTTGACGCCAGCCATCCGGCCCACAGCGTGCGCCCACACCCCTGCGGGCAGAGCACAGGCGGCTGAGCCCTGCCGGCATCTGGCAGGGGCCGCCAGCCAGGTGGGCACTGGGCGCCCCCACCCCTAAGCAAGGCCAGCTTTGGGAACAGTCAGGGAGGCCACTCGGGAGGCAGGAGAAACGCCTTCCCACCTGCACAATTGACCACACAGGGAGTCTGGATGGAACCGTGCTCTGTCTCCACAGCTGCGACCCGCCGCACCCCAAAATCGTCCGTCCGCACACGGATCCCAGTCACTGGGCAGTTCTCGATGACCTGGGAGTGAGAGGAGCTGCTTTCCAAGCCACGCCAGCTCTCGGAGGGCTGGCCGCCCACCCAGCCCGGTCGGGACCCGGGACCCCTGCTTCTGCTCAGGCAGGCTTCATGCAGCCCCATTGGGGACATGGGGCTGACCACAGGGCGGGAACCGGCTCCGTGCTCCTTGATTTGGAGAACCTGTCCCCCTAAACAGAGACTTTAAAGAGAAAAAGGAGGGCTCAAGGGACCGGCAGATGCTGCAGTTCAAAGGTCGCGTGAAGGTCAGTGCAGCTTGGTTCACTTCTCCAGAGAAATATACTCGCGGTGACACTGAAGTGTCAACACTGGGGGCCTCTGGGCGACTCTTTGCTTTCTTCAGCTTTTTCCATGTCTTCTTCCTTGCTTATTTGTCTTTTCTAATTTTTCCTACAACTACATGTGGACTCAAGTCAAAAGGAGAAGAGATTTGTGGCAGGTTTGCTATCCCAGCAGGGTGGGGCCTCTGGGGAGAGTGGACATCATGGACAGACCGAAGCGGCTGGCTAGCCTGGGCAGGAGCGGGTCAGGGGCTCGGGTCCCCGCTGGCCCGTGGTCTCAGCGCAGAGGGAGCTCATGTTCCTGGGCAGGAGGGCCAGGCTCAGAGCGGGGGTCCCAGGGCCGGGAGACGGTCGTACCTGCGCCCCCCGCGCGGTGGCGGCCCGGGCGAGGCTGGTGCAGGTGCCGGCGGGGTCCATGGTACCGTCGTGTGGCACATACAGGGTCCCGTAGAGGTCCTCCACGTTCATCAGCGGATACAAAGCCTTGGTTTCCCCGGGGCTCAGCACGTGGGACTCGATGCCATAGACCTTGCCCAACTAGGGGAACGCAGAGGAAAGTGAGCCTGGGGATGGGGCAGATCCTTCCAGCCACTCGCCTCCCTGTCTGGGCCTCCAAGGGTCAGTTTTGACCCTGGCACCCCCAGGAACTGTGAGCCATGCCTGGGGAAGCTCCTGTCCCCTGGGCCAGCTCCGAGGAAGAGTGAGGAATCTGTGCAGTGCTCAGAAGCAGTCTCTGGGGCCCGGGCACATAAGGACTTGCTATGTAAAATAAATAAAATAATCCCCACAGGTCTGATATCTGGAGCTTGAACCAGGTGTGTTGGTTCAAGACCGACTCCCCAGAGACCAGCAGGTCCTCTGTCCCAGGATCCAACTGCGTGACAGACCACACCCCTGACGCATTTCATTGGCCAACGGGCAGCCAATCAAGTGTCCGCAGGCATCCGCCCATCAGGACCTGCCCAACCAGAGATGTGCTCAGTGGCTAAGTCGTGTCCAACTCCAGGGACTGTTGCCCGCCAGACTCAGACTTTGTCCATGGGATTTCCTAGGCAGGAATACTGGAGTGGGTGGCCATTTCCTTCTCCAGCCCCACTAGAGATGAGCTGAGCCAATCAGATTCCCTCTCGGCGCATCCTGACTGAGAGGTGGCAGAGACCTCGCTCCGAACTTGAGCTGAAACCCCCCAAGGTGACCCGTCCCAGCTGATGAGTGAGTAGCTGGGGAAGAGGTGGTGGGAGGAGGCAGAACGAGACCGCCTCCTGACCCCAGAGATCCCCCGCCCTGCTGTGAGGAAGCCAGCTGCCGCTGCTTCCTTCCGCTGGGGCACTCAGAGGAACACAGCGTCCCCTCGACAGTGCGCCTCCGCTTCCCACGCAGCCGGTTCTGCTTGCCAGTATACAGTTGGTGCTCGATAACCGATGCATCGCTGGAGAAACTCGTCCCTTCCATGCCCTGGAATGTGGGGGCCAGCCCTGGCTGCTCTGGGTGAAGGACCAACACTCCACCCCAACAGCGGGCCTTCCACGGTGTAAGGCTTCCTCTGCCATCTCCCTGACAACGGTGTTCCCTAAGCATCTCCGGCAGAGCTGGGGGAAGAGCGGTCCCTGCCTCCCGGGTTGTGCGGGTTCATCCTTCAGCCTGACCCCCAGGAGCACCGCGCGTGGTGGCAACCCCCATCCACTGGGCCTCTTCTGCCTCTGAGGCTCAGCAGAACCATGCTCCTCGACAGGATCCCATTTCAAAGGTGAGAATGCCGAGGCTCGGAGGCAAAGGCGCCTGTCGCAGGGGGCCCAGCCCAGCCGAGGCAGGGCGAGGCTCCAGCCGCATCCACCGGGGCTCCTCCCTTGCACTATGCTGCCCACCCCCGCCCGCGGGGGTGCACCCACCGACATGAGCCTCTTGTACTCATCCAGACGCTGCCGGCTGGACGCGATGAACAGGCCACCGTTCTGGATCCAGCCCGTGTGCAGCCCTGTCTCCTCCTCCAGCTCGCGGCTCACCACTTGCCTCGTGTGCGCCAGGAGCTCCACCTCCACGTCACTGGGCCGCAGCTGCCACAGCAGGCCTGGCGGGAGCGGGTGGGTGGGGGCGCCATCAGCCCCTGAGGGGCTGCAGCCCCTTCCCCAAGCAGCCCAGGGCTCCCAAATATCAGGCTGCAGGCCTGAAGCATCCCCGCAGGCCATGGAGACGGCCTCGAGAGGCCGATGAGCAGGAAACGACAGGGGCAACGCTGAGCCCCAGGACACAGCTCTTGGGCAGCTCAAAGACAACACCAAAGGCCCCCTTTATCGGGCACCTGCTGTGGGCAGAGCCGGGCACGGGGCAACGGCGGCCCGGGGAGGCAGGTGGGACTGTTGCACGGTGAAATTAAGGAGCATCAAACGGCTCTGTGCCCAGGATCTCAGGGCAGGTGGTGGGGGGGTCCCGGGACCGACTGAAGTTCCCCCACAGAGTGGACCCCTTCTGACCGGGGTCTGGGGAGCGGCCGGCCCAGGGAGAAGTGACGGTGGGGAGACAGTGCCCTCTGAACCTCTCCCCAGCTCCCCGTTCGGCGCCATCATGCTTGTATCGGCCAAAGCGGGAGTGACTGCCCCACAGACACTGCCAGTCTTAACGCAGGGCTGAGGCAGAAGGTTGGCTGCCCTGGGGACATGCACACCAGTCAGGCGCTGAGGATCGCGGTGCCCGCTAGGACGCCTCTCTGCCTCATCTCCCTCCCCCATCCATCCTCTGCACCCCGTGGATGCCCCTCATCCTGGGGGCTCCATCCGGAGAAAGGGCTTGTACTCTGAGCAGACAGCTGCCTGGGCCCCCAGTTCCGGCCTCAGCTCTGCCCCCCAACCCCGTGCAGGGCCCACAGTCAGCATGCGCTCCCTCCTTCCCACCACAGCTCTGCCGAGACTTGGGGACATGCAGGGCCACCTTTGGACCGAGCCCGCTTCTGTCCTCCATGGCCTTCCCTCCAGCTCAGCGGCCTCCTACTGGTCAGCCCAGGGCTGGCCCCTCAGTGGGTCCAGTCCCTCCCGCCCCCGCTTGCACCCCAACCCCTACCCGCCGTGTGCCAGGTGGTCCCGGAGGTCAGCCGCTCCCGCTCCAGCAGCACGGCCCCGCTCACACCCAGCTTGGCCAGGTGGTAGAGGGTCTGGCAGCCCAGGCTGCCCCCGCCAATGACCACCACGCTGGCTGTGCCAGGCAGGGGCTGGCTTGGGCCCCGGGCCGCCGCCGAGGCGTCCTGCGCCTCTTTCAGGGTCCGCTGGTATGGCACGCTCTTCTCAGAGGTGGGGCCAGCCCCGCTCACCAGGGGTCTCAGCCCCCGGCCCAGGGCAGGGCTCCAGCGAGGACAGGTGGCCGCCATGCCACGCAGGGCGCGTCTCAGCGAGGCCATGGGTAGTCAGCTTCAGCAGCGCAGGGAGCTGGGGAGAGAGCCGGGGCTGCCTGGATGCAGAGGGGAGCAGTGGGCCCTGGGCCCCCCACGCTGCGATCCTCCCCCTTCCCTCCTGCCGCCCACCCACGGCATACGCGCACCCTGCATCTGTCCGGCCCGAGGGTACAGGGGTCTGATGCTTCAGGCTCCGGCTGGGCCTGAAGACCACAGTGGGGGAGAAGGGGGCGGTGTTCATGCTGAGACAGGACCACGGTGGGGTGGCAGGGGTCACAAGGCCGGGACCCCAACCCTCCAGCCTACATTCAACATGCCCTCCAGGGGAAGTCCCGTCTCAACCCCACACAGAAGTTATTTCTGCCAGGTTGGCCCCCACAGCCCTTTCGGGACCCATGGCAGAAGGTGAGGAAGGCAGTGGGGTCCGGCCTCTGGCTCCCTTGGGCCGTCTTGAATCTGGAGGGTGGGTAGCTCTTCTGTGACCTCGCAGTAGCCTGCAGGGCTCACCTTGCCTCCCTCCTCCTTCAGGAAGCCCTCCCAGCCCTCCTCAGCCAGAAGACTCTCACAGTTATAAGAAGACAGTGGCTGGGAGCCCACCTTCTAAGGAGAGGAGGTACAGGCGAGGTCTCCCTGGGGGATGGTCCCGGGGGTGACAGGACAGCTCCGAGGGGCCCCGGGCCCACTTGTGGGTCATCAGGAGAGGTAAGAGGGATGTGGCTGAGACTGCGGTCCTGGGGGGGGGGGGGAGGGTCCTACACCTGCATTAACAACCGTGATGGCGTCAATCAGCCGATCAGTTAACAAAGTCCACTTGCATTTTCGAGCGTGCACTACACGGCAAGCTGGGAATATGTGTTCTCTCTGCTCTAAAGTCAAGACGACCGTTGTCCCCGTTTCACTGGGTGGGGGGACTGAGGCCCAAGGAAGCTGGCCAAGGTCACAGGGCCACCGTGTGACTGCACCTGCTGGCTGTCCTGCCCCCTCCAGAGCTCTCGGGGCTGGTGTGAGGGGGCAGAGGCTGGGGGTGCCCACTGCTGCCTCCTTTCCCTCCCTCCCCCTCCACCCCCGCAGGCACCGGGGCTCCAGGGGGTCAGGGCTGTCCCGCCCCCGCCACAGTGACTCCCGCCCTTCTGGGGGCTGTGTGCAGCAGGAAGAGCAGGGAGGGGTGATGGCAGAGGCTCCGGGGTTTGGAGGGGTTGGAGGGCAGGGCAGGGCACCCCAGTCCCTCTGCCAGCTCCGCCTACCTGCTCCCAGGCACAGACAGGGACTCCTGGCACGTGTCTGCACGTCCCTGTGGCCTTGGGACTACCTTACTCTGCCAGGAGCCTCCTGCTGGTGGAAACTCGGCATCACGTGGGTGCCCAGGACACCTTCCCAAGGCCAGGCACCCACCACCCCCCTCCCACCAACCCAGGCCACGCGGCACTGCCCAGCACACACCTGCCCGGCCCCCGGCCTGGCCTCCTCCCTCCTTCCTGCTGCACCATGGCCAAGGCTTTTGGCCCAGGAAGCTGCCAGGTGCCCCTTCCCCGCCCGCAGCCAGCCCCGCTCTCCACCCGGGCGGGCCCGGCCCCCGCCCCCTGCCCCAAGGGATGGCCCCGCGCCCTCCGGCCAGGGCAGCCGCTTCACCATTGACCCGCTCTCCTGCCCTCTCCAGCTCTCTCCCAGCTGAGCTGGCCATCATTGCCAGGGCTGGGGGTCAGACAGAGGGGGTGGAGCCCCAGGGACACCCTCCTCGAAGGCAGTCAGAGGAGGGGTGGTGAGGGAGGCACCAGACCCAGCTTCTGCCAGGAGAAGGCGGGCTGTGAGGGTGCCGAGGCCCCTGCCTCCCACAGAGTCCCGTGGTTGTGCCCGCCCAGCCCGAGGGTCCCTGCAGCCAGAGGAAGAGGAGTCCCGGCCAGCTCTAGGCCTGGCCCACCCCGCTGGCGGGGGGAGGGACCGGGGCCTGCCTGCCCAAGGGGTGTACCTCCGGCCGGCCGCAGAGCTCCGAGGCCCCTCGGGGCCTGCCAGCGCCCGGCTCAGCGGCTCCAGTGGTGCCGTCACCTCCTTCCTTCCCAGCAGCAGCCAAACAGGAACCGGGGCGGCCCCTGCCCCTGCTCCTACCCTGGCCCCAGAGGCCCTCTGCCAGCCCCCCGGCCCGCCCACCGCGGGGGCAGGACGCACCGCCTACCGCCTGCCGTCCTGGAGGCCAGCTGGCTGGGCAGCTGCGGAGCAGGCCGTGCCGAGCGCAGCAGAGCAGAGCTGCGAACCCTGAGACCCTGCTAAGCCTGCGCGTGGGGCAGGTGACCTCAGCTCCTCATCCCTAAAACAGAGGTCACGGGGTTCTGCAGGTGAGCCCGTGCACCCCCGTCTGCCCACGCCCGCCACCATGCTTCCCGCACCAGAAAGGGCAGGAGGCACTGGGTCCACCGCAGCCTTGGGCCGGCCGGCGCTCCTTGGGCGGGAGAGTCAGGGCCTTAGCACGGACCTGCCTGTCCAGCCTCAGCTGCTCACCCCCAGGGGAGGGGTGCTCGCTGCCCTCGGAGGCAGGAAGTCTGGGTTGCCCCCCACCCCACTCCTGGCCACTCGACAGTGCCCATCTGCATTCTGCCCTTCGGAGTTCCCAGATGCCTCTGCTGCTGGGCGAGCCAGTGGGATCTGCTTTCCCACTGCACAGCGATCAGCTTCCCAAGGCAGGGATGCCTGCCTCCATTTGGCCGTCGGGGGCACCAGGGCCCAGAGAGAGGAGTCAGCTTGCCTAGGGTCACACAGCAAGCTAGTGGGGAGCCAGACCAGAGCCTGCAGTCTACCCCTGGGTCTAGGGCGTCTGGTTTGTGCTCAGGCAGAAGATGCCCAGAGGAAATCTGGAACAAATAAGGACGTCCACCTGAGGTGCTGAGATAAAACAGGACTTCTTCCTTCCACTGGATCAAAAAAGCAGTACTGAGATTTGGTCAATGAAAAATGTAGCAATGTTGGCTGCTAATACAGTGAGTGACGTAGGAGAGACACTGCTGTGATTATCACAAGCATCTGTGCTTTTGTTCCCGTGCAGTGTCCAGCGTCTTGCTGCCAGTTTTTCCTCTCACTTACTGAGCATTCTTGTTGTTCAGCCGCTCAGTCGTGCCCGACTCTGAGACCCCATGGGCTGCAGCACGCCAGGCTTCCCTGTCCTTCACCAAACCCACGTCCATGGAGTCGGTGATGCCATCTAACCATCAATGAGCACCTACTGTATGCAAAGCACTGCTGGGAGACCCAGCGTCCACCAGGACCCAGTCCCTGCCCTTGGGGGCTCAAGGACCAGGAAGAAGACAGAGGCAGAAAGGGGCGAAGCAGCCACGAGGCTGGCTGTGATGACAGTGATCCTGAGCAAGCTGTCCTTTTCAGCAGAAACCCAGGAGGGCATCTTAGAGGTGGTGGCCTCAGAGGGCTCCGGCCTCCTGGGCACTGCCGCCACTGTCAGTGCCCGTCATGGGGACAGAGACTGCCACCCAGTCCCTCGGTCCCTCTGGAGGAAGGCCGGCTCCACCAGCGAGAGGCTCCCCAGGGCCCAGGGCACGGAGGACACCAATCCAGACACTCAGTGGACAGCAGGCTTGGCCCTGCCACCGGAGGCAGGGCTGTACTCCACGCATGGCGGGGTGGAGGGGTCAGAGAGGGCCAGAGAGTAGTGTGATGAGGTCCTCAGAGGACACAGGGCGCACACGCAGTGGTGACTGCAGCCCCAGGACACAGGCTGGGCAGCCCAGACTTCTCTTGGCTCCGTGCTGAAAGATAAGCAGCTGTTGCAAAATCGTCCCAAGCAAGCAGGCGGCACAGTCCCAGGGGACTTTGGACAAGGGGTGGTGGCTGAAGGGCTGGGCCTGCGTGTGGGCCAGAGTTGTAGAATTTGTCATCCATCAGGCTCTGCCCGGGTCTGGGAGAGGCGGGTGCCGGGCGGCGTAGGGCGCAGCCCAGGAGGCAGCCGGGCTCCAGCCAGGGACATGACTCAGGGAACTGCTGCCAGCTTGCTGCACCATCTGTGCTGGTCTCTCGAGCCTCGGTCTCCCCAGTTGGAAACAAAGGACTATAACCCCTGCCCTATCGAGTCCAGGGAATTTTGAAGTTTCTCTGCAGATTATTACCAGCCCTGAGATGCCTCCTTCTGGCCCGGGCTGGCCCTTTCCACATGCCCAGCCAGGCCTCCACCCCCACCTGCTGGCCAGGCTCCCGGGGAAGAGGGAAGAGCCTGCAGGCCACCCTCTGACTGGGCAGATGTCCAGGGGAGAGCGGGGGTGTGGGCAGGGGGGAGGGGAAGCTCCTCCGTGGAGCTCTGCTTGGCACTGGGCAAGAGAGGGGCACTAAGCAATCTGATGATACCTGGCACCATGTGGCCCAGCCACCCCTGGCTCCTGGACCCAGTGCCCTACCAGCCTCGGGCACCCATGGGGGTGGGCAGGGCATCCACTTGCAGAGGGCTTCGTGTGTGTCCTCTCAGAGGAGGCAGAACACTGCTGCTCGTTACAAAGATGAGCAAACCAAGGCAGAACGCAGCCAGCAGGCGGGCGTGACCCAGATCAGGGGTTTCCAGAGCAACTTTTAAGGGCTGCCTTTGCACTGCCAAGATTTTGCTTTTCCAATAAGAACCTTAAAACAATAATAATGAATCAACACCCTGCCCATGACTTCACGAAGACAAAGCTTTATCATCCGGGAGCAAGCCGGCCTTCCAGGGAGACATGTGGGTGCCCCTCCCCCAGCACGTACCCACCGAACGCAGGTGCAGAGGAGGGCTGGGGTCTGCGGCCAGCCGGGCTCCACCACGGCACACACAGTGGGTGTGGGCAGCTGCGGGCCAGAGCCCTGCCATGTACCTGGGCCCTGGGCCGCTGAGCCCCCGCAGGCAGGCCAGCACCCAGATCCAGGCAGTCGGAGGCCCAGCCTCCACGGGGAATGTCGCCCCTGGTGGCCACATGTGAGTATGACACCCCGGGACAGCGGGACCCAGAGGCTGCGAACGTAGAGCTCCAGGACAGGGACCCGCATCCGGGCAGGGAGGCGGACGCCCACGGGGACCGACAGCCCGGCTCTGCCTGGTTCTCCTGCTGTCCTCCACACGGACATGCCTCTGGCAGAGTCTCCTGACAGTACTGTCCCCTGCCATGGACACGCCCCGCAGTCTCCTGACGGCAGTCGGCCATCTCTGAGCGCTGTGTGAGTGCCCCTCCGTGACTGGGACCCAGGCACTTGATTCTGTTTTTATTCTGTGGATTTCGAGGCTACACTGCGAAGCGTATTAACCTCCAGGACTTTCAGCTTATCGTTAGCGAGCTGCCTCTTGCAGTGGGTGCTGCTAAATGTTTCAACATCTGGCTCTCCAGGTGGGTGGCACTGGCCGATTCCTGCTGAAAATGCTCCCACGAGGACCAGTTTCAAGCCACAGACGAGAAGGGCGCCACAGAATATGGGCTTGGGAGGAGGCTGCACCCTCACTTCCTGCGAGCCGGCGCCAGCCCGTCCCAAAGCACCCACGGAGATCTCATGTGCACGCATGGGGTTTCCTTTCCTAGGGAGAGCGAAGGGTCGGACTAAATTGTTAAGGAAAGTAAATGCATCAGCTTCTGATGAAGGAACAGGAGTCTGAGTTAACCCACAAACCTCGTAAAATCCTATCAGGAAGCCTCTCCACTGCCACCCCCTCCTCCACCAGCCGTGGGAACCAGCCACCCCTAAGACAGCCATCCAAACCAGAGCTGTAATTTCAAAACCCTGTAATTTCTGCGCATTTAATACATTTGTAATTTCCTACTTGGAAAAATTACGTGTTTTTTTTTTTTTAAAACAAATGGAGGCCACTTACTTTCCATCTGAATAGTTTATTTGGGCTCTCAGTGGGAGCTGCAATGACCTTGTTTTCAAGTCAGGTCGCATTCACAGGTACTGGGACTTCAATCCGCCCTTTTCGGAGGGATACAGTTCAATCCATAACCCGTGTTCGCGAGGAAGTTTTGGCTTTTTCCTCTAGCCATCATCAAGATCCAGGAAAAAGAATTTTCTGTGCCACCTCACGGTGGTTGCGGTTTGGGGAGGTGCGAGTGTTTCTTTCCATCCTGACATTTAAGGTCAGGCCCAGTAGGGTCCCAGCATGAGCAGAGAGCTGACCTGGCAGATCGGTGCTGCGGTGGGGCTGGGTTTTGTCCCCCTCCCCATCCCCAGCCTGGCTCTGTGGACCGGTACTTAGGGGAGAGAGCCAGCTGGCCTCCTTCTGGACTCCTGCCCTCACTTACCTTTCGGCATCTGTGTATTCCTTCTTCATGACCAGCTCATTGGTGAAAATTAGAAATATTTTCCCACCGTTTCTGTTCTATTTACCAGCAAGACTGGTCAGAGCATCCAGCCTACTGCTACAGGCAGAACAGTGGCCTAGCGATGTCCACGCCCTAACCTCTGACACCTGTGACTGTGTGACCTCTCATGGCAAACGAGACTTTGCCGGTGGGATAAAGGTGGACCCTGAGAGGGGGAGGTTTTCCTGGATTATGCAGGTGGGACCATCTGATCACGTGTCCTTTAAAGTGGAGAATCCTCCCCAGCTGTGTCAGAGGGGGACAGAGAGATGTGACTACGGAAGGGTCGGAGAGGAAACTGGGCTGGTTTTGAAGATGGAGGGGGAGGGGGCTATGGCACCGGGGATGCAGACGGCGTCTAGAAGCCGGAAAGGCAAGGAGATGGACTCTCCCCTAGAACCTCCGGACAAGAACACTCCCGGCAGCACCTTGCTGTCAGCCCAGGGAGATCCATGCAGGCTTCAACAGCCCACAGAACTGGAAGACGATGGCACGTGTGTCCCAAGTCCCCGTGTTTATGGTAACTTGTGGCAGCAACAGAAAGCCACCCACACACACACCTCTGGAAAAGACACCGAGCCTGTTCTCAGGCAGGGCCCATTGTCTCTCTCCCACGGGCCACGACTGTGCCACTGTCCCTTTCCCAGCCTTCCTCTCTCACCCCCGTCCAGTGTCCGCCCATCATCCTTCTCTCGTAGAGCTCATCCTCGTGCTATTAAACGTGCTTACGCCTCTCTTCCCTTCCAGGTTTCCACACTGGGTCTTGACTTTACCCGGAAAAGAGATAGCACCTCTGCTGCCTCCCACCGCCTGCCTTAGTCTCCCCCCAGCTCTCTTTGCTGAAATCGTTTCGACATGCATTATTTCTGGTGACAGGGTTGAGACTCACTGGATTAGGTTTATTAACCAAATCTTCCCTTTGTCTGATGTGTTCCTACAGATAGAGGTTCAACATCCTCCCCACCCCTACTCCTGGGGTGAACTTTCCCACTCATTGGGCACCGGTTGGCCCCTGGACACTGGTCCAGGCAGTGGCCCCACACAGGACAGTCCCCGAGGTGAGTGGAGGGTTGGAAACAGTCTGCTTGCTGCCTTATGCCTGGAAGACTCGGCAAACACGAAGCCCTGGGCACAGTGACCAGTGGAAGTCTAGGGCAAACCCAAGCTGTTCTCCCCGTCAGGCACTTCACCTTCTGCTTGCTACCCAGGGGGTTTTTATCTTTGAAGCCCAGGGTTAACCATTCTGGGTTCATGCATCCTTTTGCTTCCGGAAAGTTTAAAAAGCACATGAAAATATTCGTCCTCGTCTGCGATCTTGTTTCTATCCACGCACATTAGTTTCCTTTTCATGACAGGGGACTTAATCTGAGATCTCGGCTTTATGCCGGGGTCCCCCTCCGGCTCCTGGCCTGTAGGACCTGTGGCTGATGTCACGAGGTCCCAACCCCAGACGGCCGGAGAGCCGAGAGACTGCCCCGGCGCTGGCTCCCAGCAGCCGCTCTGCTCCGGGCTCCTTTCTGGGACGGGCCCCTTCTTTTAAGCTCAGCCTCCCGCTGTCTTCTGTGGGCTCCTGTGCTGGGGATGGCGGAACAGGGGTGGCGGGTGTCCGCCTCGCCTCAGAAATGGGCTGTTTCCATCTTTCGCTCAGCAGGTGTTTCTCCAACTGTGGACACAGTGGGCTCCACAGCAGCCCTGCCCGAGGGGAGTCCGCGGTTGTCAGGATAACCACGGGCGGCCCGCCCTCAACGACTGGGAGCACACTGCTCCTGGCTGCTTCTAGGGTGGCCTCGGGCAGGCAGGCCCTGCTCCTTGCTGGCCTCCACCCTGTCCACACACAGCCCCTCCAGCAGGGCGGGGGGTTCCCACCCTTTTCCGGCCAGGACCCCTTGGCAGATGCTGCTGGTGCCCTCCCCAAGGCCCCTCAGCCCCGGTGCCCAGGTTCACCCACAGCTGCCCTCGGGCGGCCAGCAGCTTTCCCCAGGGCTCTCCAAGCTTGCTTGGCCCCTGCTCGGGACCACTGAGTGCTGGCCCAGGGGCTGGTCAGTGAGGGTCCAGGCCGCTCCTTTACCATGTGTGGACATGAGAACTCAGAACTAGAGGCTGCAGTCGGGAGGCAGTGTGGGAACCACTGGGTCTCTTGGACTCAGTTCAGTCGCTGAGTCATATCCGACTCTTTGTGACCCCACAAACTGCAGCGCGCCAGGCCTCCCTGTCCATCACCAACTGCCGCAGTCCACCCAAACTCGTGTCCATCGAGTTGGTGATGCCATCCAGCCATCTCATCCTCTGCTGTCCCCGTCTCCTCCTGCCCCCAATCTTTCCCAGCATCAGGGTCTTTCCAAATGAGTCAGCTCTTTGCATCAGGTGGCCAAAGTATTGGAGTTTCAGCTGCAACATCAGTCCTTCCAATGAACACCCAGGACTGATCTCCTTCAGGATGGACTGCTTGGATCTCCTTGCAGTCCAAGGACTCTCAAGACCTGAGAGATTCTCAGAGAGGGGCTGGCCCCCAGTCAGACTGTCAGGGTACCAGCCTGAGCCAGGCCCTGGAGACCAGAGACGGGGGCCACCTCCCGTCCTCTCCAGCTGTGCCACCTCATACACCTGCACTGGCCTCCTCGGTTTATAACAACACGTGACACCTGCTGAGCACCCGACGTGCTCTGGACTCCGCGTGACCCTTACCACCCCGAGGCGGGGCTGACTAGTCACATCTCTGCAGAGACAGAGCCCAACATTGTCCAGGCTGTGCACCCAGCCCAGGACCTGCATCAGCAGCCTCCAGTGCAGCCAGGGGTGGCCACATGCCCAGGCATGTGAGCAGGATAAGGGGAAGTGCTGGGTGATCTTCCGTGTCAGCTCAAGGCCTTGATGGCAGGAGCTCTAGCAGCCGCCTTGGACCATGAGGTAGCTATGAAGAGTGAAGCACCTGCTGAAGATGAGAGGGGCTGGGGGGCGGGGGCACCAAGCCACCTGCATCACTGCCTCGAGCCCCCACCCCCAGAAGGGAAGAGTAAGTCTAGGCTGCACTATTCTGACTTTCTCTGGTCACAGGCCACAGTTACTCTCCGGAGAAACTGTCTTTTATCTCCAACATGTATATACAAAGAAACAGACTCAGGAGGTGAAGGACACGCCCAAGTTGCAGGGCCGGGGTTTGAATCCCATCCAGAGGAAGAGACGGCCGCCTCTGAGAGCTGCTGGAGGGGTCACAGGACGCTGCACAGGAAACCTGGGACCTGGGCCAGCACGGAGACAGCTGGTTGGTGGCCCGGCATCATTATCCCTCCAGACCCCCAGCCTGTGCCGGAGGCCGTCACCCCAAGGCCTGCATCTGACGCAGGCCAGCACCCCTGGGCTGACAGTATCCAGATGGGCAGAACCTTCTGGACACAGACAGAGGAATCCAGCCACGCCCTCCTCCCCAGCACAAAAGGCCAACCACTCCTGCAGAAAGGAGCTCAGGTTTATTTGCAGTAGAAACCGTGGTCTGAAAAATCCTGTTGGCAAATGCACAGTCTGTGTTCTGTTTGGGGTCACCGCCAGCTGCAGGGCCCTCAGACCCCTGACCTGCATGCATCGAGCGCCTAAGGGTCCACAGCTAATCTCAGGCCCCAGCTCCGGAGCCCCCCGGGGCTGTCCGTGTCGTGCCGAAACCGCCCGCATCCCAGCCTGCAGCCAGTCCTCTCCCTTCCTGCCGCCAGCAGTGCGAAAACTAACCCAACTGCGACGAGTCTCCAGACAGACAAAAGCAAAGCAGGACAGTCACAAGAACCAGGCTCCACACGGGTTTTCTCAGTGTCCTTCGTTACCACCACGCCTTGTTTCATGATGACCTCCAAATATACATTATTTTCTGCTATTATAAAATCTCTTCCTTATTATTCACAGATATATAATGGGAGCTTTGGAGGAATTAATTACAAACTTTTTTTTTTTTGCCCTCTTTAAAAGCAAACAAGCCAAACCAAAAAAAGAAAAAAACGAAACGAAACAAAACAAAACCCCAACAACAACAACAACGAAAACCAAAACCTTCCTGACAACTGTAAACACGACAAGGGCAGCTGGTCTCCTCCCCTCCCGTCGCAGCTGGCGGCCAGGCCAGCTGAGCAGAGGCCACAGGCAAACTGCTGGGTGCGCCCTGGTGACAAGGGTGGTCTGCTTTCTCCGTGGAAAATTCTTCCTCCCCACCCCTCCCTTGCCCACCGCCCCAAACACAATCCTGTCACCCTCAGTCCCCAAGCCTCTGCTGGCTGCCTTCTGCCTCCTGCTTGCTACACGCCCTCTGAGACCCCTCCCCACCTCCTCCCCAAGCCAGAAGGCTGCTGCTGCTATGCTAGCCGAGCCTGGAGATTACGAGGCTGACCTCTGAGGAACCCCAGGGTGCAGCGTGGCCAGCAGCACCCACCCCAGCAGGGCCCAGCCTCGGCAACAGCCGACCTTGTGCAGCTGAGCCCTGGGAAAGGGAGACCCACAAAGCCCAGGTTGCAGCAGCAACTTTGGCACAGAGCTGGGAGGAGACAGTGTTGCTGGGACTCATGCAATATCCAGGTTGAGAGAATGGGGACTGGCCAAGTCAGCCAGAGGTCAAGGGCCAGGAGGAGTGAGGAGGGGAAAGTCCAGAGGGTGGAGTCACCCCCAAGAGCACTTATTCAGGGCTGGCCACAGGCCCCGTTTCACAGGCTGCAGGAGTCTTGGAAGACTTGCCAAGGGCTAGAACCAACATCTGTGCAAAGGCTGGGCGGACTCTCAGTGGCCACCTGGCAGGATGTGGGAGACGCAGTGGGCCCCCACCTGCTCGGGAGCAGTGGGGGGCAGGGTGGGGGCATCCTTCTGGAGAGGAGTGTGAGCAGCAGAGACCGAGCGAGCGGCAAAGCCCGTTTGCTTGCCGCCCTCGTCAGCGTTTATAAACCATGTACCCACCGGGCAGCAGGACAGGACAGACACACAGCAAGGGCTCTGGGCAGACAGTACCTGGGACTGGGGAGCAGGGCTGGCAGCTCCATCGTTCCTACGGCTTCCGCCTGAGACGGGGGGCCTCCCTGGGGGTCTCTGCACGCCCCCGGCGCAGAGGGACAGGGCAGCCCAAGGGGCTGCACAGGCCCTGGAGATGCCCTCTTCTGTCCCCAGGCACAGTGGCCTGCTCTGGCCCCTTCTGCCTCTCAAGGCCTGAAGCCTCCCCCTGGGAGCAGCGGGATGCAGGAGGGCTGAGGCCGAACGGAAGGGGCCAGCGGAGGGTCCCCTCCGCGGAGCCCAGCCCTCCCTGGACGGCGCCTGCTTTTCAAACCCAGGCTCCTGAAGGCCATCTTGACAGGACAGGGGCAAGGTGAGCTCTGGCCTCAGCTGTTACCCAGAGCCTGGCTCAGGATGCCACCCTCATGGGCACTCCCTCTCCTTGGCACCCAGGGCTGGCCCAGATTTCCTCTATGTACAAGCAGCGTACCCAGGACAGGCCACCAAGGGCAGGCTGATGGCAGCACAGATCACATGTAGGACTCTGAACCCCCTCCCCACCCCCACGGGCTGCTGAAGACTGGAAGGCTGGCGGGCATTTCCCCTCTGAGTTGCAGAGCTGGAGACAGACTTCATCGCTGGAGCAACTCGTCCAAGAAAATCCGCAAGTCCTGTCCGTGATCTTGCAGTCACTGGACGCCCTCCTCTTCTACATACGTCGAAGGAAACCAGCCCACCTGGAGACAGTAACCAGACTCACGTAAGTGTTTGTGTGAAAAAAGCGAAAGTCTCTCAGCCACGTCCGACTCTTTGTGACCCCATGGACTATACAGTTCACGGAATTCTCCAGGTCAGAATGCTGGAGTGGGTGGCCTGTTCCCTTCTCCAGGGGATCTTCCCAACCCAGGGATCGAACCCAGGTCTCCTGCATTGCAGGCGGATTCTTTACCAGCTGAGCCACAAGGGAAGCCCAAGAGTACTGAAGTGGGTTTCCTATCCCTTCTCCAGCGGATCTTCCTGACCCAGGAACTGAACCGGGGTCTCCTGAATCGCAGGTGGATTCTTTATCAACTGAGCAATCAGAGAAGCTATCGGGAAGTGTGTGTGAAGGATGAGGGTGAGTGGAGGCTCGTGGAGTTGGGGGATTCTTTAAAAGGCTGTTGTTCTGAGGCAGGCCTGTCCTGAGACAGGCCCTGGAGAACAGGCAAAAACCTAGCAGAGCCAAGGCCCAGGGGTAGGGATGACCCTGGACTGCACCAGCCCCAAGCAGCTCCAGACAACCTGCCCACCAGCCAACTGCCAGCAACAACAAAAAATTAAACCCTCTCCAGAGAAAAACAGCATCCATCCAGAGCCTCTGCAGTGTTTTATGCACGAGCCTGGCATTTAATCAGGCCCAAGTGACAGAAGCTACGAGAAAACGCAGACAGGAAAAGCAGATCTACAGGGGATCCAGACACTGGGGCCATCCGCCAGGACGTGCAAGCAACCCCCACTCGTCTGCTTCAGAAACCTGACGGAAAGCAGAAAATCTGCCCAGAGAACTGAAATCAGAAATCAAATAGAAATCCTAGAACTGAAAAACCTAAGGATTGAAATTAAGAGCAGAAGAGAAAAAAACAGAAGACGCCGGAAGATCAGTCAACAGAAAGCAACGAGACGGAAAACCAGGGAAAATGGACGAAAACCACACGGGACTGCGCGAGGAACACACGGGCCCCGGGGGCTGGCGTGCTGCAGGCCACGGGGTCGCAGAGTCAGACGCGGCTCAGTGACCGAACAACAGGGCCCCAGAGAGAGAGAAGAGAGAAGACGGAGCAGACCCAATATCTGAAGAGATTTCCAGAACAGATGAAGACCGTAAAGCCACACATTCAGAAAGCTTCACAAATCTCAAACAGAGTAAATACAGGGAAAAAACACATCCATAGGCACATTCTGATAAAACTGATGAAAAACAGATTTTTTTTTTCCCACACGGAGCTCCCGTTTCTTGCAAAGGAACCACTGTAAGAATGTTGACAGACTTTTATACAGAAATGATGGCAGACTGGGGACGATGGAAAGACATCCTCAAAGTGCGGAAATAAAAGAGCTGCCAGCCTAGAATTCTAGTTCCAGTAAAAATACTCTGCAAAAATGAACTCAATACAATGGCTCACAGAAAGGAAGCAGGTCTTGGTGGACAGATGACTGATTCGTGGGGCAGGGGGCAGGAATGACCGTGTAGACAAGTGAAAGCCTTTTCTTTCAGTACAATGCCCACCAAGAAGTATAAAAGATAGAAAAATCACTATTTTCTACCATGATAGAAATAACTGAATAGGCAAAATTAATCAATGAATGATAAAACTAGTAGGGGAAAGCTTGATGAGGACAAGCTATTTATCCGATTTCAAAGTATTACGCTGCACATTACTTTTATTAATTACAGCGCATTTATAGTGCAGAAACTCAGCAGATATCACCTGAACCAAGTACTCAAGTGAAGGCCCAGGTGTGTGCTTATGAAGCTCCAGGCGCCTCTCAACACTTTGCGAGCTAGTGGTCCCAACCCTCTAGGTCAACTGCCTAGGACTCAGTGTCCTCATACTTCTGAAGGGTTGTCAGATGGAAACAAGGTCAGACCCAGGGATCTCCAAGGGCAGACAACATGCCATGTGAAGGCAGGCCAGTTTCCGCCACCTGGCAATGGTACGGTGAGTGACGGGAGCCAAGTCTGGCCACGTCCATGGACAGCTGCAGCCCCCCAAAAGTTGGATGTTTCCTAATCAGTGGTTTGTGGAGCTCAGGTACCCTGTTGGGTGAATGCCAATGGAACTGGTCAAAGCCAGGGAGGCCAGACATGGTACCGGGATAAGGAGCCATGGGTCTTAGAGTTGCAGGCTGGGTGGGGATACTATGCATCCCTTCCCATATCAAGGTGTAAATGGGGTCTTAAGGAAGGGCAGGACCCCAGCGAGGGCACCCAGGCTCTGCTCTCAGTCCCGAGGCAACCTGCCTGCAAAGAGGGTCGGGCACAAGCAAGTGACCTGAAGACCACACTCAACATCTGTCTCTGCCTTCGCCACAATGGACCCCAGAATAGGACTGAGAACAGACACAGGGTCAGACCGGCCAGGGGCCCAGATCCGAGCCAGGAAGTCGCTTCCTCACAATGTGACCCCAGCTCGCAGAGCCTGTGGACACTAAGTCTTCCGGTCGAGGTCAGAGAGTACAGGGTTGGGGCACGGTGGTGCTTGGTGTTGGCCGGAGCCCCGCCTCCCCAAGCCCCAGGGTGAGCTGGGGTCTCCGACTGGGGCCAGGGGCCAGGCCGACCCACTCACCCGGCCGTTGGTCTCGCCCTTCCACCAGCCCTGGTCCCCGCCGATGCGGCTGTATATCTTCACCACGTCACCTTCCCGCAGCGAGAGCTCCCGCAGGTCACGGGCGGCAAAGTTGTACCTGGCCACGGCCGTGCCGATGACACGGGGTGTAAACACTGCTGGGGGAGACGGGTGGCGTCACACGGTGACGTCGGGGCCTCCAGGGTGGGGGTCCTCAGACTGAGCTGGGTCTCTCCCCCGGGGCCCGGCCTTGTGCCCACAGAGGAGGCTGTCAAGCACAAAGATTCCAGAGGGACAGACCAGGCTCCAACCCCAGGGCCCTTCCATCCTCTGTGGGTGCCCCAGGCTGCAGGCATGTGGGCCACGTGAGTTCCACCGGGCTGCAGCCAGAGCTTCACCACCCGCACTGGGGGCCATCGCAGCTCCCTGAGGGCCTTCCCACGTGCCCAGCATCTGGGCAACTCACGAGTGGACTGCAGGGTGACTGCTGCCCAGCCCCCAGCCGTCACCCTGACAAGGGCCTGGAAGCGGACCCCAGGGCACTGGTGTCCGACCTCCCTCGTGTCCCTGGTTCCAAACCAAACTGTAAAGCGGGCTGGACCAGCGTGGCCCGGGACCCAGGAGTCCTGATGGACACGATGGCGGGGGGGGGGGTTGCATAAACAGCAGCTGGGTGGGCTCTGACTCTGGCAGCAGCTGGCCGGGCGGTCAGGGCTGGTTGAGACTGTCCCCCTGCACCCAGTCCCACAAGTCCTCCTTACAGCTGCTGAGCAGGGCCCACCTCCCTCAAGGGGGCCGCCGGGCCGTTTGCTGCTACCAGAGGCCAAGCCCCCAGGAAGCAGTAGGGGGCATGGCCAATGAGCTGGGGAGGGGTCACGGGGGTGAGCGATTCAAAGGCGAGGGCAGGGCTGAGCCCGACGGTGTCCACAGGAGCTGCAGCGGCCCCCGCCCACCCCCGCCAGCGTCCAGCTTCCCCGCCCCACCCCCGCTGCAGTGGCGGTGGACATGGTCAGGCTGGGGCTGTGGGTTGGCTGGTGGCAGCCCGGGCCCCCCACGCCCCCGAGCAGCAGCGGTACCTGACCAGAAGGGCGTGGAGGAGCCCTGAGAAGCAAGGCCGAGGCCCTGAGGACTGAGAAAAGAAAAGTTGTAGGAAGCGCAGGAAGCTGCAAAGAGGCGAGAGAGAAGGTGAAAGGCGGGGCTGGGGGCATCCGCACGAAGACACAGGCAGCAGACACAGGCAGCAGGGATGGGGGCGCTGCCCAGTGCGCCAGGAGGGCAGGAGGGCAGGAGGCGCCGGAGCCCTGAGGCCCACCTGGGCATGGACACAGCTGCCCTCGGCCCCGCCCCCGGCACCTGCGTCCTGGACCAGCTCCTCCCAGCGGGTGGGCTGGAGCAGGGACGCAGGAAAGGACACATGCAGAGCCCAGCCTCACGCCTGCGCTCAGGAGGCGCTCACTGAAGGGCCCGGCCCCGCGCCTGCACTCAGGAGGCACTCACTGTAGGGCCCGGCCCCATGCCTGCACTCAGAAGGCGCTCACTAAAGGCCTGGCTTCCTCTCTGGCCTGCTCTGCCCGGGACGGCGGGCCTGTGGTTCTACGGGCCCCTGCAGTGGGACGAAGCAGGGTGGCTCCAAGACCTGGCCCCAGCCCCACCTTGCCCGTCTCTCCAGCTGGGCCCCGTCTGTGCCAGGCAGCCCCGTCCCCAAGTCAAGGTCCCAGCTCTGGCTCCCTGGCAGCCAGGGTCCCTGGGATGGGGCGGGGGAGGTGGCTGGGGCACAGGGATGGATCTGGGGACAGAAGGGACCTGCCCGGCTCCCTCCCCACGCTGGCCTCCAATTCAGAGCTGGCACCCCCGACTGGTCACATGGGGCTGCCCGGGCACCCTGGCTAGGCACGGTACTGGTGAAGAGCTGGGGGACCTGAGCCACCACTCCTAGGGGCGGGAATCGGGAAAGGGCTCAGGCCTAGGTGAGGTCCGCTGGAAGCCTTCCTGGAAGGGGCGTTACCTGGGGAGCGGCTGGAGGCCCTGGAGGCTGTGCGTTCCCGGGCCTTGTACGGGTACTTGAGTGTGGTGTCCAGCTGCTTGAAGCTCTCCTTGAGCGAGTGGCACTGGTAGTACTCCACCAGCTCCTGCGGGATGTACACGGGCACTGCTGCCTCCGCCTCCAGGAAGTCCTCCTGGGCACCCTGCCCCGCCTCCGCCCCGGCCTCAGGTTCTCACAGAGGACTCGTCTCCTCGACTCGGGAACTGCCCCTCCTCCTAGCTGCCCCCCACCCCAGCTCCCAGACAGGGGTCGGGCACAGTCAGTATGGCAAAAGCTTTTGATCCTGCAATTTCTCTCCCAAACATTTCTAAAGGAAGAGCCAAGGGAAGCAGGCCAGGACTGAGGGCCACAGACACGCCTGCAACACTTCTCAACAGGGAAAAATCGGAGACCTCCACCCACCCAGCAGCAGGCAAGTGCTTCTGGAACCCACAGCGTATCCATGTGACTGAATGCCACGCGGCTACAGCAGGGTTGGAAGAGAGAGGGCCGTCCCCCTGGTGAGTGTTCACCGTGCCCAGAGGTGAACTAAGGTTGGGTCCCATGTGAACAGTGGCATCGTCTGAAAGAGGAACCCATAAAGCACGCCTGGGCTTCAGGGGGGACTCACCCTGAAACAAGAACGTCAGGGTTGGGGGCACGTTGCGGGCACTTTGCCTTTTACCGTGTGCTTTTCTGCGGCCACAGTGGGACGTCTGAGAGCCCACGAGCTCCGGTTAGACGGTCTCCACACACACAACACGTGTGATTGAGCAAAGAAACACTGGGTCTAACTTTAAATCATCTTAAGGAGGACCGTTCATGTACTCATGGCTTTCTGGCTGGGCCGGGACAGTTCTGAGCGAGGCAGGAGCAGGCACCGGAAGCCCCATGTGCGTGAGTCCAGCCGGCAGCCAGACCTGGGTGCAGCCTCCCTGGGCCTCGGTCTCTGGCTCCCGCAGAGGCTCGGCGTGAATGGGCTGTGGGAGGCCGGTGACCCTGCTGTCCACCTCAGGGTTTGGGGGACAGAGGTCCTGACCTGGGAGCTGCCTTACCTGTCCCAAGGTGCCTTAAAGACCGGCTTTCCTGGATCTTTCTCTCAGTGGGAGCACCCCCCACCCCATCGCAGAAGAGCGGCCCCTGGCCCAGCAGTGGGGGACGCTTGCTGGGCCCTCTCCACCGGGAGCCTGGCCTGCAGGAGGGACTGCAGGGGGCCGCTCCTCCCCAGAGTGGCCTCAGTGGGAGACCTGGGCCCTCCCCTAGCCTTCGGGGCTGGGCCGGTGGGAGCCCCCCAGGACCACGTACCAAGAGGCTCTCGAATTTCTTGGCTTCTGTGATGTGGACCCAGCTGTCTTTCTCCACCACCTTAATGTGCTTCACCTCGTCGTTGAACCTAGGCCAAGCACACGGGCGCAGTGGTCACCGTGCAGGCTGTGCGGCCCCGCCCCGCAGGGCTCCAGGCTTACTGCATGCGTGCTGGAGCAAAGACCCGGGCCCTCGGTCCACACTCCTGCTCTTCGCTGCTCCCTCTCGGCCCTCTCCCCCCGCCCCAGCCTGGGCCTGCCTCCGACTGTCTGTCTATCCATCCACCAGGCCACCTGGTCTGTCTGAAGCCCAAACTCCTGGGTCAGCCAAGGCCTCGGGCCCCAGAGCCCCACACCCGGGCTCCCCGCAGCCCCATGGAGACATCCATCCAGGATGCTACTTGCTGGCTGCACTGGGGACGTCCCCCTCCCTGCCTCCCCCCGCCCCCACCCTGAGGCTTCAGCAGCACCGTTTGCAAGTCAGAGGCCCGAGGGGCGCAGCCTCACCCCAGCTATGCAACTGCCTTCTAAGACTCTCCTCCTCCACACCCTCGCGCCAGGAGGGGCTCTTCCTCAGCCACGCCGAGCACAGGCCCTCCAGGCCCCAGCTCCGGCTGTGCCCTCAGCCCAGAATGCTCAACCTCCTGCCCACCTCAGGACCCTGCCTGTGTCCCAGATCTCAACTCAAATGTGGCCTCAAAGGAGAGCTCATACCCCTTCCCTTCCAAACACTACCCCGCCCCTTGCCAGCTGACTCCAAAGCCAAAGACGTCATGAGTACAGAAAACCATACACCACATCCCCTAGGATGACAGGCACAAATCCTCAACAGACCATCATTACAGTGACTCTCTCTCCACACGCACACCTGTACACGCCGGCACGTAAGAGGGACTTTACACCACGGTTAAATGGAACATTCCAGGAAGGCAAGGCTGGTTTACCATCGGGAAACCAGTGAACGGAATAAAGAGCTGTTAAGCACGCATACGCCCAGCTGGCCAGCCTCCTCGCCAGCGAGGCCTTGTGGTGCAGCCACCACCCTGCTTCTCCTGGATTCAGAGTGAGTGAGCGTGCTCGCCTCTCCCCTGCCAAGCTCCCTGGACAAGGCCCTCTGAGCCCCACTCCAGAGCGCTGCGGGCCCGGCACCCAGAAGGTGCTCCGTGAATTCCCACCAGGTGAGGGGCGCCTCTGCCGCGGACCTGCCACCACGCCTCACGCTCCTCTGCTCCCTGGGGCCCTGCCAAGACTGCTGCTGTGGGAGGCCCCACCCACACTGGGCCACACACCTCACGAAGCCCCATCACCCACAGCAGGTACAGCTGACCTCTGCTCGAGAGCAGTCCTGTGTGCCAGGTGGCCCAGGCCATGTCCAGCTGGTGGTCACTGGACAGCTGTTGCTTTCAGTGAACACTTTCAGGCGTCCTCTGGTTTTTGCATTTTAGAAAAACCAGTGCGTTGTTTTCAGGCCCAAACATTTGTGGGGCCTCTTAGAAAGGCCGTGGGGACCGAGGCAGGCTGTCCACTTGGGTGAGGGGTCTCATCTTCAGTCTCAACTCCTCCTGGTTCCCCGGATCCTCCCCTGCGGCACTCCCACCTAGGTCCCCCGGCAGCCATTCTGTACAGTGGGACCCTGCCCTGGATGGCCAGGGAACGACCACCTGCAGACCCCTCAGTAACGTGGGGTGGGGGGAGGGGGAGGTCCACACACGTCCACACACACACGTCCACACACACACCCGCACACATTCACACCCACACACCCACACGTGTACACGTGTGTGCACACGGTCTCACATGACACACACGTGTACACACACTCACACGTGTGCGCACACACGTGCACACACTCACACGTGTGCACATGCGTGCTGGCCAGTGGCAAGTGCTCAGGTCAGCACTGGCCCCCACTGCTGGGGCACCCCACTGGGCCCCCAGATGTAGAGGAGGCTGGTGTAGAGAGAGGGGAGAGAAAAGGCTGAAACGGAAGGACGGGCTGTGTGTTCAGGACCTGGGTGTGGCCCCACTGAGCTCGGCTCTCGTCTGCCCCTAACAGCCAGGGGCACTCCTGCCTCCTACAGAAAGGGCCTCCCTGCTCCCTCATGTCGACGTCTGTTACTCACTTGATACCAGACTTCCGTTACTCACTCGAAGCACCCAGGGGCCCTGCCATGGACCTCCCCCCACCCCCAGCAGCCACCCAGCAGACCCGAGGAGGGCTTCCCTGAACACAGACCACCCTGCTCAGGGCTCCTGACCCCGCTGAGGTCACAGCAAACCGGAGCCCTCTATTCACTGGCCCGAGACGCGGGTCCAGGGTGTGTCCTGTGCCGGGGGCGACCAGCCACCAGTCAGATCCCATCCTTTGAGGAGGAGACAGAAGACCCAGGAGGGGGCAGCTTCGGGGCAGGAGGAGCCCAGCGCCAAGGCCTTGGGCTGAAGCCTTTTATGCCTGAAGTGCCCAGTGTCGGCGGCACATCTCAAGGCCACACCCAGCAAGCCCAGGATCTGGAGGGGATGTGGACGCCCTGATGCAGAACGACACCGGGGCAGGGGTCTCCCTGACCCCCAGCTTCCACATACTTGATACTTATGGCAAAGCGCTCGGCCTCCGCTGGCCGCTCCCTGATTAGGTAGGTCCCGCTGGGGTGGGATTTGAGCAGGTTGTCAGTCTGCTGCCTCTCCATATTTCCGGCAAACCTGGAGCAGAGGAGGAGACGGAACCCCGTGTTCACACGGCCTGAAGGACAACCAGCGGGGCTCTAACCTGCTTAAGAGCCTACTGAGAAGCGAGGCCACGCCCCTGGGAGGCGGGGCGAAGGGTGGGCAGGGCCCAGAGGCCAGCCAGTCTACCTGGGTCTCACCCTCCAGAACCCAGGATCTGCAAGAGGCATTCAGGGAAAAGGCGTTAGATCAAAATATCCTTTCCAAATTCTTACTGTTTAGGAAGAAGGAAAAAACACAAACTGCTCACGTAGGGTCTTGTTCTGTGTCCTAAACCTTTTTGTCTGGAAGCCTTCCTCTCTATCTCTATGAAAATGAAGCCCACCCCCAGCCCGTCTCTCTCCAGGCTTTGTTAAGCCTGACCCCATTCGCACCTCCCTGTAGGGCTGAGTTGGGACTTCTGTAAATGGATTCATTAGAAAACTGAAGTTCTTGTGCGTCAAGTGAAAAATCAAAGCCAAGTCCTCCACCCTCCATATTCAAATGCAGTGAACAGTGATCTAGAGGGAACAGACCCTGGGGTCTCAGAGACACGGGTGCGGCAGCTGAGCCCCAGTCCCAGGCAACCGGTGAGCCAGCAGGCGGAGTGATAAAAGCTGGACCCCAGGTCGACCTGCGTTTGAGACTCACGTCTCCCACATCCACGCTCACATTTTATTTATCAAACAGCCCCACCTCTCTCATCAAGCACTGTATGAGCAAATACAGTTATAACTTTTGGCCTTAAATATATGCCTCAGATGGTTAAGAATCTGCCTGCAATGCAGGAGACCTGGGTTTGATCCCTGGGTCAGGAAGATCCCCTGGAGTCTTCTTGCCTGGAGAGTCCATGGACAGAGGACCCTGGCGGGCCACAGTTCACGAGGTCACTAAGAGTCAGACACGACTGCCCGACTAACACTTTCACACCTCCTTGTCTGTATTTTACACTCACGTAAGATCCCGTTTGAAAAAGATTTCATTCTCCTAAATGTTCTAACCTGATGATCTGTTTGTTGACAGGGAAACAGCTACCTGGGGTAGAGAATATTCTCCCTGTTACCCAGCGACTCACAGCTGAGAAAGGGAGAAGGGGCCACGTGCAACAGGGCTCAGCCACCCTGGAGACACTGGGGGCAGCCAGGGACCCCACGCCCCCAGCACGAAGGGGCCCCGCTGACCCACTCACCAGGGGTACGCCGTGTAGTCCATCTCCCGGGACAGCGGCCGGCTGATGGGTGGCTGGCAGGAGAGAATGCTGGGGTCAGTGTCTTCCCGGGGACGGTCCACAGCGTGGGGGCCAGCAGTTTCCTATCATCGGCGAGCTGGGGGGCCCAGCCCTGGCTCCCAGCACGTCTGTGGACTCTCGCCCAGAGCCCCTGGCCTGGGAGGTGCCGGGACGCACCGTCTCTAGGCGGGTGCTCCGCGGGTTTGACTGAATGAATGATTGACTGACTGAATGAACACGTAGCGCTCAACGACCGGCGTGCTGTCGGCAGGAGGAGAGCAACCCAAAGGCTGCCGGGGCTTCTCCGCGGTGGACAGGAGCACCCCCTACCCTCCCGCTCCCTGGTGCAGACAGCCACGGCCCCGAGGGCGGGCACGGGCCGGCAGTAGTGTCTGCAGGCGGGGGGCTGCACCGGCAGGTGACCCGGGCCGCTCTGCAGACCCCATGCTGTGCCCTTGCTGGCCAGAGCCCTCCCCTGGGCGCCCTCACCGGACCACAGGACGGGCAAAAACGCCAGACTACCTGTCCCCACCCCACCCCAGTCACCATGCAGGTAGGGAAACTGAGGCCCAGGGCCAGGAAGTGCCTCCCGCAACACACACAGGCCGCTCAGTGAGCCGGCGACATCTTCTTCCTCTGCACTCTGGCCCCTTGCCCTGTCAGCAAGGCATGTCCAAAAATGCTTTCTCCTTGACCGGGGCAATGGCCTGAGCTGAAGCAGCAGGCTGGGCAGTGGGGCCAGAGGCCGGGCAGGGCCCCATGGGTGGACCAGGGTCCCAGGAGTCTTGCACCTGCCTCCTGCCGCTTTGAGAGAAGGTTCATTCTCTCAGTTTTAGCTCTTTTCCCAGGGGCATGGGGGTGACGCCGTTCATTCAAGGCTGACAGTGAGATGGCTTTTGTAACACAGCAGGATCTGCTCCACAGCACTCAGATGAAAGACATGCCACATTGCCTCTTTTCTAAATAACACAGTCCCTAGCTCTGCAGCTTTATCTTTGAGGGAGAAGACCTATGAAGGCCCGAAAAGCTGAAGACAGGCAGCTGGTCTCTGGCCCGTGATGCCTGCTACAGAGATGCCCATTTTAGTGTTTTTAAAGCCAGCCATGTCTTCCCCCAGGAGGCACCCCTGTCCCAGCTCTGAGGCCAGCTCGCGATGGCCTGAACAAGCCCAGGTCTGTCTGAGTGAGAAGGATGTTTTCGGCACCCGTGGCACCCTGGCCCCACAATCCAGAAGCTTCCATGAAAAGTACTTACCCTTCCATCCACAGGACAGGGCTTCACGGACGAGCTGGGGAAGTAACCTGACTTCCTGGTCTGCACCAGCCGACCCTGGGAGTGGACAGAGGGTCAGGGTGTGCGGGGCCTGGCCTGGCTAGTTTTGGGGGGAGGCAGGGGGTTATCCCAAGGAGGACGAGGGGAGTCCCTGAGAAGCCTGTTACAGCATCACCTCTCTGTTGTCACCTCAGCTGAACTCAGAGCCATTCTGGGCAGGAAGATGAAGGGGGAGCACCCCGCTTCCCAGACAAGGACACTGAGGTCCCAGAGGAGGGATAAAACTCGCTTGGCACTGAGACCAGAGCCCGTCTCCTGGAAGCCACCTCCTCTTATCCACACTGGCCCTTCCCGAGCTGTCAGGGGAACATGGACCTGGGGTCGGGGGCTCACTCTCCCCGCTCCCTCCCAAGGTCCCCCCAGCAATCCCCACCTTCCCATCAGCCAAGAGTCTCTGCAGGACCACTCAGACCTCACGGCCCCGGGGACACTGGGGAACGGAGGGGCAGCGGGTGGCTGGGTCAGCATGGGGGAGACCGCACTGCAGCCACCGACTCAGCCCGCGAATCTGCAGCTACGTGAGGCGCAGCCTAGCGCAGTGAGCCGTGAGCAAGGACTCAGTGAGGGGGACCGCACGCAGCGACGAGGCTGCCAGTGACAGGACTCGGCGCTGACGGACACGTGCGCTGGCGTCAGTTCTGAGCAGGTCACCGTGGTCCCCGGGCTGGGTGAGTGCCCCGGGTTCCTGAGGCGCCACGTGGACCCCGGGGGCGGGGCTCAGGAGAGGGGCAGGGCTGGCCACCCCACCCCCCTTCCCAGGCCCCCTAACCGGAACAGCAGGATTCTCGGCCCGGAACCACAGGCCATCGCGGGGACCTGGGTCTCCTGGGGGACGGCTGTGCAGGGCCTCGGACATGCTGTCCCCCCAGCGCTGGGCACGTGGTGCTGGCCTGGACTGGGGCGGGCTGGGAAGCAGGGTGGGAGAGGTGTACAGGACACAGCCCAGGCAGGAGGCCGTGGGGAGAGGGCTCGGACGACGGCCTCTCTGGTGAGGGGACGCTGCTCCCCGTGCCAAGTCAAAGCAGACACCCTGGCACCCAGGCCCTGCGAACAGCCATCTTCTCTCTGATGGTCTAGCACCGCAAACCCACCCCTGCCTGGAAATGCAGCACTCTCCACTTCTGCCCTGGGGAGTGAAGTGGGGGCAGATGGGTGCGAGATCCTCCCAGGACCCACCTCCCACCACTGAGACTCGGGGTCGCCTCTCAGCAGCTCGATCACATCGCCCGTCTGGAAGGTCAGCACCGGCTTCCCGGGGGGAGCAGGGTTGCCCAGGTAATTCTGCACGGCCACCATCTTGGGACCTGCGGAGGACAGGGCCAGAGAGGCCTGGCTTGATGACTTCGTCCCAAGGTGCCCTTGGCCTCCTCGGCTTTCTCAGACCTCTTGGGGCTCTTGAAAGTGGACGAGGCCCTGTGGCATCCCTCCTTGAAATCTTCCCCTAAGACTCCCATTCTCTTCGTTAAATATCGTAAGTATCAATGAACTATTTACGTGATGAACAGATGCAGGGTGTCATTTCCGTAACAGTAACCTGTTTATAAAAAGCACTTTATGCATCTTCCTGCAGACACCTTGGGATCGGCGGCGGGAGATGGCACATTCCTCCCGTTAGAGAAGGGGGCGGGGTCAGCGGCCTACCGAGCCACCCGGCTGCTCCGGGCTGACATGGGGGCCCGGCTGCGCCCCCGAGAGCTTGTGGGTCTCTCGAGCCCTGCTCTGACCGGCCCAGCCTTGCATGGGCCGCGTCTGCCAGGTCTGGTTCTGACTCTGGTGCCCTGGAGGCGGGAGCGTGGCTTCTCACGACTGGCTTGGACTTTGCCTGCAGCTCGGGCTGCGTCGCTCCTGATGCTTTCAGCTCTCCTTTTGTCCAGTTCAGAGCAACCGGGACACGGGGGACGGGAGAAACTGGGAGCACAGGTATCTGCTCCGCTCGGGGTCTCCAGGCCGCAGCTCAGAGTCTCTCCTGGGCTGAAAGGACCCTGGGCAGGCTGGGCCCTGTCCCCACCCCGGCGCTGTGACAGAAACTAAGACGGCTCCCAGGGGAGCTGGCCGTGGAGGCAGGAGGGAGACGGGGCCAGAGGACGCACAGACCCTGGGCCCGGAGCTGAGAACTCGGGGCAAAGCCGGCAGCCGCCGTGGCCAGGCCCAGGCTCCCAGGGTGACCGCCGCCAAGGACCACAGCAGAGAAGGCCCACGTCCCAGACTCACCTGGCCCCGCTCCAGAGGCTTCCTGTGAGGGCAAGGACAGACAACAGTGAGGACGGAAGGCTGCCCAAGCGAGACACCCCCCACCCCCTACACCCAACGAGAGAGGTCAAGGCAGGGAGGAGGGAGCAGAGGGGACACGTCCTGGACACCTGCAGGGACTTGTGACAGCTCCCCCATGGGACCTTCACCCTCCACCTCGGCGCCCCTCCGCAGCCCCGGGACATCTGTCCTCTTCCCCCTCCCATCCCTGACCATTAACTCCCACCTCCTCCAGGAAGCCTGCCCTGACCACCCCGCCCAGGCCATCCCTGCTCAGAGCCTGGGGCTTGTCTTCTCTGTCTGGGATGGGTCCTGCTGCACACAATAAATGTGGGGCACATCTCTGCACCCCATGTAAGAGCCTGTTAAGTGCTGGACCGCACGGCCGGGGAAAGACGTGACGTCCACGTCCCGTAAGTGAACTCAGCGACTTCATCTCTGATTAGTTCAAGACAGGGCACTACATCGAATCGGGACGGGAGGGAGGTGGGTGGATGCCTGTCGCGGAGCTGAGCACCCACAGCCACCAGCAGGACACGGGCAGGCGGCAGCTGGGCTGGGGGACAAGCTGTCGGCCAGGAGGCCGCGCCCGGGGGCCTGTTTCTGTGTGGTGACCACAACAGAAAACAAAGGGCCCTCGTGAGCAGCAGGGGCTCTGCGAGCCAGCCTGGCCCAACGAGCCTGAGGGCTGGAATGCTCGGGTCTTTCTGGCTCCGGGCACAGCGTGGCGTGTGGTGCAGGGCGGCGGGAAGGGCACGGTTTGGCGGACTCACCGGGTCTGCAGGAGAGCCTGAAACGAAAGCACACGGGGGTCAGAGGGCAAGGGGCCAGCACTGTGGACCAGGGGCTGTTGCCTCATGACAAGAGCCGCTGGGGGCACCCAGGTGCGCCAGGAGGGGCACATCAAGGCCCGTGGGCTCAGACAAGGATTATGGACACGCACGGCTGCTGACCGTGAAAAGCCCTGTTACTTCTAACGACAAACCCTGAGCTCTGGTTACAGGGGGCCCAAGGGAGAAGTCCCCATGCCAACAGGTTTCCTGCACGAACCAAGGCTGCTCCCAGGTGGCAGCTCCCCAGCCACTGGGCAGAACCCCGGCCCAGAGGGGAGAGAGCCCCAGCTGACCAGTGACGCCTGCCACGGGCCAGGGACAGGAGGCGGAGGAGGCGAGCTACTCTGTCAGCCCACCCGCCCTCGCACACGGGGCACGCCAGCTTGTCAGATGGAAGGCGAACATTCTAGAGATTCTTTCTGCCTGCCCTGGGGTGACCCTAGGGGAGGACACAGCACTGGGCTGGGCCCCAGCCATCCGACCAGCCAGGCGGCCAACTCCACCGCTGGACAAAGCAAGCGCCACAGCGGCTGACGTGTGGCTGAAGGGCCTTCAACACCACCTCACACTCACGATCGCAGCCTGCCTTGGGCAGATGCAGGAATCCGACCCTGAAGAGCAGAGGTTAGGGGCATCAGGCACCGGGCGGCCAGGCAGCTGGTGCCCCCAGGGGAGGCTTCCTGGGGAGAGGTGCCCTGGGAGGGGCCAGCATCTCCCTGGGACATCCTGGCCCCGGGGGCAGCAGAAGGCAAACCTGCCTGGCCCGGAGAGGAATGATAAGCACGTGGGAGGAAAGGAAGCAGCTTGGACTGTGCCGAGGAGAAAAAGCCAGGCGGGGCTGCGGCAGGGCAGAGACAAGAGAGGGGGTCATGCACCTGCCCTTGGAGGGACCACGACCTCTTAAAACAAAGCCCGGTGCCCACCAGGGCTCTCAGTCACGGAGAGGATGCTGACAACGTCAGCTTGCGAAAGACACACCATGGCCTCTCCGGTGAGGCCTCAGCTGTACATGTGTGTGCTAAGTCACTTCGGTCGTGTCCGACTCTGCGCAACCCCGTGGACTAGCCCGCCAGGCTCCTCTGTCCATGGGGTTTTCCAGGCAAGAATACTGGAGTAGGTTGCCTTGTCCTCCTCCTCCAGGGGATCTTCTTAACCCAGGGATCAAACCCGTGTCTCTTACGTCTCCTGCACTGGCAGGCAGATTCTTTACACTGGCGCCACCCGGGAAGTCCCCAGCTGTACATATGAAAAACACACAAACCTAAAAAGGATCGGAATGGGGGACTGCAAAAAAAGGAAGAGGCGTGTGACGGCCAACAGCGGCTGGTTTTGCCTGGTGTGATCACGAGTTGCTTTTATCCCCTTTACTTTCCTCCTCATTTTGTATGGAAAGTGGGTATTTGACAATCAGAGGGCAAGGAGAAACAGAAAAATTATTTAAAACTTAGAAAATGAGTCAGGGAATATGCCAAATACCACCTTTGATTATTTCTTAATACGCTCATAAGAGATAATTATTTTCTTCTTTATTCCGTTTCTTTTTTTTTTTTTTGCCCCTCTATTATTTCTGACAAATAAATACATTACTTTCAAGACCAGAAGAAAAAAAAAAAGTCAAAAGAAATGAACCGTCCGGTCTCTTGACGTGAAGGACACGCAGCCACCAGAGGGCGGTATCCACAGGCAAAACTGAAAAGCCTCCTCTGGGGCCAGGGGGGCCGGCGGCTTCCTCCAGCTGGGAGCAGAGCAGCAGAGCTGCTGGGCCTCCGCTGGGCCACAATGGGCGGCAGCGGGCTCAGTTGGGATGAGGGGGCCCAGGCTGACCTGTCGGGCCCTCCTCCCGGGTCAGGGCACTGGGCCAGCAGCCGCAGGAAGTGAAGACCTGACAGACACTCTCCAGCTCCGGGTGCTGGTGTTCTGGGTGATCAGCAGGCCTGGCAAGTCCTCCCGTCTACCGGGAGCGTGTCAGGCCTCTCTGAGCACAGTCCCCCAGGCGTGGATGGCAGCGTAGCCGCCCCGTCTCACAGGGCCGCGGGGTCAGCTGGGCCCACGTGAAGCACGGCGAGCGGTGCTGACACTCAGCACAGGCCCATGCCCGTGCTGTGCCACGGGCAGCCAGCCCTGACCGCGGCGGCTGCAATCTTTCGGAACCGTCTGAGGCTTCCGGCTGCCATCCAGCAGCTCTAGGCTGGGCACTCCCCCAGCTCATCCCCCAAACCAAGATGATTCAGAGGAGCCTCGGCCTTCCCATCTGACAAATGGGCTCGGGGCCAAGGGGAGCCTTGTGTAATAAATGCTGGGCATGCAGGGGACCCAGGGGCCGAGGTGTTCCTCTGTGAAGGGAAACCTCCACGAACTGCCAAGGACGTTCTGTGCCTTGGGCCGGGTAGGGGTCTAGGGTCTTAACTGCTGTGTGGCAGAGAAAAGGCTGAAGGCGCTGAAGGCAACGAAGAGGCAGAGAAAAGCCAGCGAGAGGGCGGTTAGGGGGAGGGCTTGGCTGTGGCGCCCCCGCCCGCTCTCAGGCTGGCTCTGTGTGCCCAGGGGCAGATGCCCTGACCCTGAGCCTCGGTTTGCTCATCCGGTCCCTGTCTTGTGGGGCCGCCACCGCAGGAAAGGAGAAGAGGGGCGGCTGTGAGGGATGGGCCGGCCCCCGGGGCTCGCGCCCCACAGGCGGGGCGGGGTCGGTACTCACTGATCTTGCAGGGAGGGGTCACTTCCAGACACTCCTTGTGCGCCCCGACGCCACACTTGGTGCAGAGGTAGCCCTGGTAGAAAGTACCCCTGTGGCAGGGGAGGGTGGGGGGCGAGGTGAGCCCTGGCCCGCCTGGCCTTCTGCCCCTCGAGAGCAGCCAGCCCAGAGCCTCCAGGACCCCCTCCTGAATGCACAGCCTGGTGCTGGCCCTCCCCTTGGACGATCGGCCTGGCTCTGCAGCTCCTGTGACGGGCCCCCTGGGACAACCGCCTCCCCTCCCCACTGGATCCCAAGCACCGAGGGCCGGCCGGGCCCACATAGACAGGCCGCTCCCCTGGCTCTTTGGGGCCCAGCGTAGCGCTGGCCTAGGGGAGCTGGGCTCTGAGAATGCAGGACGGGGCAGCCCCAAGCGCCCTCGGGGGCCGGGAGTGGGCAGGGCAGGGCCCTCACCTGAGGAACATACGGCAGGCTTTGCAGTTGGTGGTCTTATCGAACGTGTACATCTGGAAGCTGTGGTGGTTGGCGTTGGCCTTGTCAGGCTTGATGTTTGACCTGGCGGGAGGGAGAGCGAGCCCCACTGATGCGGGAGCCCCAGAATCGGCCGGGCTCAGGACGCAGCCAGGGGTCAGGGGGCCAGGATGCAGAGCCGGCGCTGCCAGAACTCCGGGGCCAACCCGGGGACCCTGACGCCCCGGGGAGAGTGGGGGTCCAAGTGGAGGCTTTCGAGAAGTTTCTGAGGGTGACAGCGAAGGGCTGTCTCTGGACAGGGCTTGGGTGTGGGCCAGGGCAACCCCTCGTCACGACTCAGCAAACCCGCTAAGGATGTCCCTGAGTGCGAGCCCGAGATGGAAAAATATAAATGAATCGCGAGCTCACAGTGGGTCCCCTCAAATGTCGCGGGGGCTGCACCCATGTCTGCGATTCACCAGAGCGAGTCCACCAGCAGACGCTCCAGGACAGGGTGGGGGGGCGGGGCAGGGGGCTCCAGGACAGGGTGGGGGGTGGGCAGGGGGCTCCAGGATAGGGCGGGGGTGGGTGCAGAGGGCTCCAGGACAGGGCAGGGGTAGGGGCAGAGGGCTCCAGGACAGGGCAGGGGTGGGGGCAGAGGGCTCCAGGACAGGGTGAAGGGTGGGCAGGGGGCTCCAGGACAGGGTGGGGGGTGGGCAGGGGGCTCCAGGACAGGGCGGGGGGTGGGCAGGGGGCTCCAGGACAGGGCGGGGGTGGGGGCAGAGGGCTCCAGGACAGGGTGGAGGGTGGGCAGGGGGCTCCAGGACAGGGCAGTGAGGGGGAGGGGGAGCATGGGGCTCCGGGACAGGGCAGTGGGGGTGGGGGGCAGGGGGCTCCAGGAAAGGGTGGGGGGTGGGCAGGGGACTCCAGGACAGGGCAGGGAGGAAGGCGGCTCCAGGACAGTGTGCAGGGGGGGAAGCGACTCCAGGACAGGGCGGAGGGGAGGCAGCATGTGACAGAGAGCAACTCAAGGCGCGAACGCAGGAGCCAGGGCATTTACCACGACGTTTTTGGATAAATACTTGAAGTTTTTCACAATAGAATACGGGTAGAAAATTACAGCCCCTGCAAGCCGCGGGGCTCACTGCCCAGCTGCCACCTCCTCTGACATGCCCCACGTGGGACCCTGTTTGAGCCTCCCAATAACCCCAGAACCAGCATCGCCCTTCCACCAGGAGGGGAGGCAAGTGCACCTGCCCGGAGGCCCCAGGCCCGGCCCCCCAGGGCTCAAGGTCTGATGTGGCTGGGGACCCCCGTGACCAGCTTTCTCTGTGGGACAACTGGGGCTCCTCCTGGATTTCACAGACAGACGGTTCTGGGGCTTTCCTCAAAGGTGACCATCCGCAGCCTGGAAGGCCCCAGGGACCCAGGTCACCATGAGCCCTTCCGGCATCACAGCCATGCCTGGCGACTCGCTGCCCAGCCAGACAGGTGTGGGAGGCTCAGCTCCGGGGGACAGGCTCTCTGGCTACTGGTGAATTAAGGATCAAGAATGCCACCTGGGGGAGGGGACTGGCTTCACCCAGGGCGACGGAGACAGGCTGAGCCTCCGGTCGCTTGAAGGACCTCTCGTCTGAGAAGCCCACGCGGGGCCGGCCTCCCGCACACCCTGCCGTGGCACACTCACATGGCCATCTCAAACTGCTCCATCCACTTCCTCTTCATGTCCTCTGTCTTGCAGAAAAACTGGAAGCCCTGCTTGCCTTGCAGGTGAATGAGATAGAAGCCATAGGACCACTGCGAGGAGACAGGAGCACGCTCGAAGCAGGCGCGGGCACGCGGGCACGCTCGCGCCGGGCTGCGCATGCGCTCGCGTCTGCACGCGCACGCTTCCGTGTACACGGCCTCTAGCGAGATGGCCCGGGGCCCCTCCAGGATGGCGGCCCACCCACCTCACTCCCTGAGTGTGATGCCAGAAAAGCTCACTGGTCTGAAGCAGAACAACAGAAAACAAACTAAAATTGGCAGAGGCGGCCATGCGCCACGGGAGCAAAGCCCGCCCAGCCCGCGGCCACCACCGGGCCGGCCCAGCACTCAGGGCCTCCGGAGGGAGCCAGGAAGAAGCGTTTGGAAAATATGAGCCCGTTTGTGTCAGAAAAGATAAACGGGGAGATGAAAAGAGGGCACGACGGAAAGAAGAGAAGATGGCAGAGAAGAGACAAAACCCCCCAGCTCTGAAAGCACCCTGCCCTCAACCTCCAGGGACCGGATTGCGGGGGCCGGGGTGGGGGGGTCAGTTCACATCCTCAACTGCAGATAGATCTCTGATCACCAACACGTGTCGTCTCATAAGCCAGAGGCCGAGGCGAGGCCGAGGAGAATGCCATGAGCTTGCCCGGCTCAGGCCCACCCGGAGCCCCCAGATCCACCCGGAGTCCTCAGACCCCACCCCTGGAGCCCCCAGGCCCCACTCCTGGCTCAGGGAAGAACTGTCAGCACCAGGCCCAGAGGCACGAAGGCGGTGAGCAGCAGGGCGCCAGGGGCTTACCATCTTCCCGTGAGACTAGGCAGCATGAGAAAAGGAAAGGAAAAGGGGAGATGAGGTCATCGAGGAGCCTGGCCCAGCCCCGCATCGGTGACCACAGCTCAGGACACAGCCCACACCAAGTGCCCCGGGACGGGGCAGCCAGGGCAAGGTCCTCCTCCCAGAGGGGAAGGTGACGAGCTGCACTCAGGGCGGGTAGTGGGCTGCAGCCTCAGCCCTGAGCCTGGGAGGAGCTACTGCTTTCTACCTGTAAGCGCGAGAGCCCAGGCTCTTCAGCACTTTGGTTCCCTGCACGCCCCCCCGCCAACCCAGCCCAGGGCTGCACCTGCTAGGTGCTCAGCAGAAACTTCGGCAGAGCAGCCCAGACAGGAGTCATGGCGCCATCCCCAGCAGTCACAGCCCCTCTCCCTCAGTCATGGCCCTGCCTTCATCAGTCATGGTCCCGCCTTCATCCCTTATGGCCCCTCCCTCATCAGTCATGGCCCCGCCTTCATCAGTCATGGCCCCTCCCCCAGCAGTCGTGGCCCCTCCCTCATCAGTCATGGCTCCTCCCTCATCAGTCATGGCCCCGCCTTCATCCCTTATGGCCCCTCCCCCAGCGGTCATGGCCCCGCCTTCATCAGTCATGGTCTCTGTTCATCAGTCAAGTCCCCCTTCTTCAGTCATGGCCCCTCCTTCACCCGTCATGGTCCCGCCTTCATCCCTCATGGCCCCGCCTCCATCAGTCATGGCCCCTCCCCCAGCAGTCATGGCCCTGCCTCCATCAGTCATGGCCCCTCCCCCAGCAGTCATGGCCCTGCCTCCATCAGTCATGGCCCTTCCCGTACTAGCCCACAGCCCCGTGTCTGGACATCAGAGTCTGACAAGCCACAGGAAGACCCAGGCAGCGCTTTCGTCCAAAGTGGGAGGGATGGGGAGGGGCAGCAGTGTCTCTTGCTGCAAGGGCACAGGGGCTGGAGCCAGGCTGCCGATGTTTAAGGCTGGACTCTACCAGAGGCCTCAGGCAGGGCCCCCACTCAGCATCCTCACTGGGGAGCTGGGATGTGGATTTGGGGCCCCCGCCCCAACCCCAGGAGAAGACTCAGACGAGAGGCCAGGGAGGTGCTGGGCCTGACAGAGCGGCTAGAGGCCGGCCCGCCCGCCAACCACCCTTTGTCTGGCCACCCCGCGACGCCTCCCTCAGTGGGGTCAGTGCCTGCCCCGGGCCCAGCCCCACCGGGGCCCACCTTCTTGACGTCCTTGTTGTTCATGGGGTCGTCGGTCATCTTGTGGAAGAGCAGCTCTATGATCTCCTTCAGCTCGTAGCTGTAGCCCCTCCTCTTGCAGACGATGACCACCTTGTCAAACAGGAACAAGTACCTGTCCGGCAGCACGGCCCGGGACCCGTCAGCTCAGCCAGCTGGGCTCTGGGGTCACGTGACAGCCACGGGCGCCTGGGTGGGCGGCAGGAGGGCTGTTCCCTCCCCGACCCTGGCTAACTCTGACCCCTCAGCCAGGCCGCAGCTGCCCAGAGACACCTCCTCCAGGAAGCCCACCTAGGCTCCTGACCGGAGGCCCGAGGTGCTTACGGGCTCCTCTGCCCCTTGCGCTGGCCTTCCTCGCAGCACTGGCCTCCGACGGTCACTCCCACTGACATGTGCATTGCCCACTGGACTTGGGAGCCCTGAGGGGGCAGGGCTCATATCTGCTGTGACCCCGGCCACGGTCCCAGGCCTGGGACATGGCAGGTGTGAGCGGAAGGCTGAACACACTAGGGCTGTGCCAGCTCACCGGGGGCTTTCCTGTGTCCCGCCCGGCACTCCTGACCGTCCGTTTGGCAGAGAACTCACACAGCCCCCCCTAGGAGCCTCCAGCTGGCCCCCAGCCCCATGCAATGCCAGCCACGGGCAGGGCAGCCACTGGCTGTCTCTCTCAGAGAAGGCAGGAAGCAACCCGAAGCTGAATTCACAGGAAAAGCTGTTTCCCCACCTGCAAGGGTGTGGGGTGCCCCTGGGGCGGGGCGTCTGACTCGGGGTGCGCCGGCCCGGGGCCCGCTCTGCTCACCTGTCTTGCTTGGTGTGGTTGACTATGGACCGGACCTTCAGCTCCCCATCGATCTTCGGTCTCCCGAATTCCTCCAGTTTCACTTGCTGGGAAAGAAAGGAGAAGGCCATGAGCCCGGGAGCCAGAGCACGTTCCCTACGTGGAGAGAAACGCAGGTGGGCACATGCTCGGGGCGGCCGCTTCCCACGGAAACCGAAGGCAGGGGCCGTGGGAGACCAGCCCTGCGGTTCCCGGCTGCTGCTGAGGACGGAGCGGGGAGGGGAGGGTGGGGAGGAACCAGGCCTGAAGCCCCTACTCTGGACTCCCCCCAGTTCTGCACAACAAAGGGCAATTGATGGGGGGCTCATGGTAACAGGCCACTGTTGTGTGGAGCCCGGGTGGAAACCTAATGGGGAAAGCCAGACGCCCGACCCGGAGAAACCGGATCAAAAAGAGAACAAACAGCGCTTATCAGAAGGAGGGCGGGCGGGGCGTGGGGGTCCTCCTGTGGCTTATTTGCCACAGGAAGAGCCTCCGAGTCAAAACCCTCTCTCTGGTTTGCAGGGATTTCAGTTTCGTTTTCCGCCTGGTTTGTCCCTCCGGCTCTGCTTTGATTCACAAGAGACCGCTCTGGACAGGTTGCCCTGTGCCCGTCCAGCCGACAGATAAAGGAGAGATGTTGCAAAGTGCTCTGGGGCCAGCTCGTCCAGTTATGATGGAGGCTTTCAGGATCTTCTTTCAGAGTTTTCTGTTTTCCAGAAGCTTCCAGAGCATGACTGAGCGTGCATCGTGGGGGCTTTCCTGGTGGCTCAGTGGTAAAGAATCCACCTGCTCATGCAGGAGACAAGGGTTCGATCCCTGGTCCGGGAAGATCCCACATGCTTCGGAGCCACTAAGCCCGTGTTCCACAACTACTGAGGCTGTGCTCAGAGCCCAGGAATTGCAGCTGCTGCAGTCCTCAGGCCCCAGGGCCCACGCCCCAAAGCAAGAGAAGCCACCCCAAAGAGAAAGCCCTGCGCCTGAGCTAGAGAGCAGCCCCCACTCGCCACAGCCAGAGAAAGCCTGTGCAGCAAACCAAGAGCCGGCACAGCCAAAAACAAAACATAAATACAATTTTAAAAGAAGAAAAAAGTGCAGCATCGGAGTCACACAGAGTGGGACCAACACCCTGATCAGTGACGCAGAGACCTCAGGTCTCATCTCCAAAGTGCGAGAAGACAGGCACTAACTAGTTCTACCTGCTCGGACGAGGTCCAAAGAAAACCACACACCTGCTCGTCCGCTGTTTAATTTTTGCTATTTAATGAGCAAGAACTGCTCATACGTGAAAACTTAAAAGTCGTTGCATGACGAAAGTAGTGCCCATCCATCTACCGAAAACATCTGACACTCAGAGGGGATGACGGACAGGCCAGGCCCCACCAGGCACTGGCACCACGGCCAACAGCCTGGCATGGTCGCCCTTAACCTGCTCTGCCCTCTGACAGGAGAGAAAAATTGGTCGAGTCATAACGCTGTCTGGCAACTTCTGTTTTCTTTGCTGGATGACACATCGTGGTTTTCACACCCCGTGTCTGCACGGGCAGTCCCGTCTGGGCTCTTCTGACTCTGGTGGGGTAGCCCGGGGATCTGCCCTAGACAGTGACTCCCCCAGACCCTGTAAGTTCAGGGACCAGGAGGTAAAAATGTGTGCAAACCAGTGGTTTGTGGCCAGGGTGATCCTGCACCCAGGGGCATCTGGCGACGTCTGGAGGTATGTGTGGTGGTCATCACTTGGGTCCCCAAAGCACAGGGTGCTACCGGCATCAAGTGGACAGAGACCAGGGGTGCAGCCCACCATCCCATGATACACAGGACAGACGCCCCTACCATGAGCAGCCGGCTCTAGGTGTCAGCAGTGCCGAGAGGAGGAACCCTGGCTAAACGTCCTGCAGGCCGCACGAGGCCGGCGCTTGCGGACATAGTGGGGGCGGGGGGATCACCGGCCTGCTTGCTGGGATGGCCTGTCTCCCCTCCCTGCAGGACAGCGTGCTTCACCCAGCGCCCGAAGCTGAGCCTCTGATGGACCCGGGGATCAGGTCCCGCGAGGCGTCACCCTGCTAGAGGCCAAGATAGGAGAATCCAGGGCAGCTCCCGGACAGGGTGACTAAACCCTCTCCACCATCCCTCCCAGGGACCGCAGACGGGGGTGGCCAGGGGGCCCGGACCAAGAGGAGCCACGGCACCCCGGAAGCCGCATCCCCCTCTTGGACCCAAGAGAGTCTTGGTCCAGGCCAGGCAGGGAGGGCGGGGCAGTCACGAGCATCCTTCCCCTCAGGCCCCGCCCCTCAGCCAGCGGCCACCTTCGCCACAGGGCACCTGGGCCAGCCAGGGTGCACAGCCCGGCAGTTCAAGTTCAGACTCAGCTCCAGAAGCTGCTCCCCTCTCTCGGTGGGCAGCACAGGGCAGGGCTGCACCTGCCTCCACGACCCCGACGGGCAGTGTGCGGTCACCCTTGCGCTTATTCAATGTCAAGATTGTGAGAGGAACGTTTAGAAATTATATCGACATCTACAGAGAGAGAGACGGCTGCAATTATCTCCACGCTCTGGGCAGTCAGCTCACTCACCAAGTTTTCTATAGAGCTCTGAAATTCGCTGATCTTCTTCAGGGTCTCTTTGTCCCGTTTAACTTCGTTTATGTACATGGCCAAGTCCTGGGGCACAACAGAGGTGGGGAGGGGGTTAGCAGGCCTGTGCCGGGTGCCGTCCCAGGGCCGGACGTGCGGAGCACCATCCTGTTTCCAGAGGAGACTGGGCCTCGAAGTGAGGTGGCGTGAGAAGCGTCACCCACTTGACAAGTGAGCGTGGAAAGGCGCAGCCCGTCGGCGGGCCGGGAAACCCCCCGTAGACCAGAGTGGCTCCTTTCTACCGTCACTCGGCCCCCTTCTCGGTCCGAGAGGAAGAGAGCAGCCAAGGAGACTTGGGCTGGCCCGCTCCCTGTGGAGCAAGGGCAGCCCTGGGCCGGGCCGTCCGCGCGCTGCAGCCTCCCAGCGGTCCCCAGGGGACACTGCCTGCCGCGCTCCAGCAGGCCGAGGGGGCAGGCACCTAGAGCCTGGGGCGGGCGGTGGGTGGGTGAGGGGCAAGAGTCGGCTTCGGGCTCGCCTCCAGTGCCCCCTGCCCGTCCTCACGAGGAAGCCCACCAGCAGGGCAGGTTCCGAGACCTGAAGGCAGGACAGTGAACCGTCCAGCCCCCGCGGCCCACGGCCTGGAGCAAGGCTCTCCAGGAGGACAGGCCGCTCAGAGGACCTCTTGACATAGACCACCCAGCTGCGGGGCGCGGAAGCCAGTGAAGGGCCGGGCCTCCCAGGAACATGGCTTTGTAAAGACGGAGAAGGCACACGGCACAGCCCGGTGACCGGGGCCAAGTTCAGCCCAAGCCAACGCACAGGTGAGAAAGGACGGAGCCCCCGCGGGAGCCTGCCCAGAAGGGCATCGGGCCAGGCACCGCGGGCAGCGGGAGCCACAGGCGGCGGGAGCCACGGCCGGCTCTGAGTGGGGAGGGACAGAGCCAGGCTCTCCTTTCAGGGCGGAGCTGCTCAGCAGCTTCCGTGGACGGAGCGGGCAGGGGAGGGGCAGCGTGGCTGGGGGTGGGGGCGAATTTCAGAAGCCGCTGCCACGGGGCTGGACAGAGGGAACCATGGGGCCAGGCAGCCCAGAACCAGTCCGCTGCCTGGGTTCTGCTGACGGCAGCAGTGGACAGTCGGAGAGGCAGGAGAGGAGGAGCGGAGCCCCGGGGAAGCCGCTGCGGGCCGGCGGGGAGGCTAGGGAAGAGAACCCCCTACACACACACACGGCCCCTCTGCCCTTGGGTCTCATCCACCATCCTGCCCCCTCCTGTGTCTCCTGCCACCCCAGGAAAATCTACATCTCCGGTCACAGAGGGCAGGTTGTTTGTTAGCCCAGGTCCGGTCCAAGTCGGCAGCCCGGCCCGGAAAGCCCTGTCTGCCCGGCCCCTCCCCTGCCTTGGTGACCCACCTGCATGGCCTCCAGCGCTTCTTTGAGCTGCTGCCTCTCCGGCCGGTCGGTGGAATGGCTTAGAAGTTCCTGGAGGGGCAGAGGGCACCGGTCACGCCCAGGGCTGGGCCTGCCCCCCACCCAGCGCCAGGTGTGCACAGGGAGCCAGCTCCCCACCCCCGGACAAGGCCCCCGCGCAGGCTCTGGTCTGACTGCCCAACTCCAGACCGATGGCAAGGCCACCCCCAGGGGACACATGGCTTTGAGGTGAGCTGTCCCCAACTCTCATGGATAAAGACAGGGACGTTAAGACAGCACACAGCCAGGAGCTGAGCAGAAGGGGGACCTGTGGACTCACTGAGGAGCCTCGCCCGCACCTCGCGGACACTGCCGTCCCCCCAGCAGCCTGTCTGTCCTGAAGGGCTTCCTGTTCTCATGACTCCAGGAAGGTCATGGACTGGGTTAAGAGTCCAGCCCCCGAAGCTCTTATTTCTGGCCTGAGGATGCTTTTCTGCCTCCCATTTTATTTTCTCTTACTAATCTGAATCGTAATGTTCCCGGTGTATTAACTGACAAATACTCGTAATACATATAAAATACTGCATAGCTCCTGATACTTATTTTACAGTTTTTTTTTGGCTTGCTCCTCTCGGCATGTGGGCTCTTAGTTCCCCGATCAGGGATCAAACCCCCAGGCCCCCTGCACTGGGAGTGAACAGTCTTAACCACCGGCCACCAGGGAAGTCCCTGTTGTACAGCTTCTAGACAGTAGGCGTGGGCGGTTTCCTCTGCTTGTTCGTCGGTCAGCCTGGCCCGTCTGTGGGCCCCACCGCACACCCTGGGCTCTGTGGGCCCTGACCCGCCCCGGCCCATCTCACCTTGAGGAGCAGGTGGTATTTGAGTACCCTCTGCATGGGGACCACCAGCAGGTCCTGCAGCTTGAACTTCCCGTCCTGGACCTTCAGGGTGCATTCCTGGGTATCGGGGGAGCAGCAAGTGGGTTTAGAGCATCCTGGCTCAGGGATGCCAGACCCCAGCACCCCCATCCCCCAGCTTGGGGAGGAGGGCAGACCCGAGCCCTGAACCACAGCCCGGGTGTCCAGTGTGTCTCTGGTCAGGCTCTCAGACACCCTCCCCACCCGGTATGTGCAGAAGGCAAGGGGCCTGCCGCGCCTCGCAGCCTCAGGGGTCTGCAGTGGCCACCTGGAGGTGGATTCTGAGCAACCCCTGGCCTGGGGTCTATCCGAGATGCTCAGGGGAGCCAGCTCACACTAAGGGGGACCACCTCAGGAATGAGGGCTCCCAGAGGCTGCCTGGATACACAGGGGCAGCCGGCCTCTCCAAGGGGCGTGTCACCTCCCAACACTGCGGGAGAAAGGGGACATGCCACCAGGATTCACCCTGGAAACCATCCAAGCAGCCAGATACAACCCGGGAAGCCCTGTCTCTGTGAACCGCCTGCTGCCCAAAGGTGGCAGGAGTCTGGAGAGGAGCTCAGGTCGGGGGCTCGAGGAGGTGAGACTCGCAGGGCTGGGAGACTCCATGGCTCCCAGCAAACGTCCATCACCTGGGGGCCCCTCAGGGTCCAAACAGACCAGGGTCAGGGGTCAGTCGTGGCCCCCCGCTAAGCCATATCTGGTCCTGGGGCCCTGCCACAGCTGCACCCAGAGGACCCAGGCTGGCCCGGGCCTGGATCAGTGCCCTCCCCTGTGCACTCTCGACCCCCAACAAAAGGCAAAGGAAAGACACTCATTGGCCAAAAGCATCTACAAACATGCCACATCACTGCCCCGTCCCCACCTTTCCAGGAAATGGGCAAGAGGCCAGGGATGGGCGGGCCCGGGCGGGAAGCCCCCAGTACCTCGACTTTCTGTCTGAAGTCCTCCTTGCTGGCCAGGAGCTGGTTCAGTGTGTTCTGGGCATGCTCCATGTGACTGCAGTACTCCCCGTAGATCAGGAGCCTGGGCGGTGGGCACACACACACAGGCACACAGAGAGACACAGAGACACACACACACAGACACACACAAAGACACACACAGAGAGTCACAGACACGCAGACACAGAGAGACACAGAGACACGCACACACAGACACACACAAAGACACACACACAGAGAGACACAGAGACACACACACAGAGACACAGAGACACACACACAGAGACACACACACACAGACACACACAAAGACACACACACAGAGAGACACAGAGACACACACACAGAGACACAGAGACACGTACAGAGAGACACAGACACACACACACAGACACACACAGAGAGTCACAGACACACACAGAGACACACACACACACAGACACACACAGAGAGTCACAGACACGCAGAGACACACAGAGACACACACAGAGAGACACAGAGACACACACACACAGAGACACAGAGACACGCACAGAAACACATGGAGACACACACACACACACACACACACACACTTGGTGTGAGTCGTTCTGCTTTCATGACAAGCCACAGGTCTCTCCGCGCGACAGCTCCTAGCGAGTTCTCTCCGTGAGGCTGTGTTCCCTCCCTTCCCTGCCCCGGAGGAGGGCTGCCAACCATGAGGGAAACAGGCACCCGCCTTCCCCAAACCTTTCTACTCTAATGATTTGCTATTAAGCCCAGAGTTTTCACTTGAAAGTTGATTAAGACCCATCATCTCCAGAAGCAATCAGGGGCTGGAGACCCAGAGATCTCCGTGCAAGCTGTACTGGTCCGTAAGGCAGGGCCGCCCCACATCGAGGGAAGGCTTCGTGGGCAGCAAACGCCCTGCCCACAGGCCAGCAGGCACTGCCCACGTTGCCGGGCACAGAGGCCCCCCTGCTCCTCAGCAGCCCCGACTCCCTCCCGGGCCCTGCAGACCTGCTCCTGAGCACCTGGAGCCCGGAGCCCCCAAGCGGCCAGCCTTGGGGCGCCCCCTTGCCTTCCGCCCTCCCCCGGCTCACTCAGCCCGAGGTTCTGGCGGTCAAAGTGTGTGGGCAGCAGGTCCCAGCCCTGCCCTCCTCACCACACGCCCCTCACATCGGCCAGTACAGCTGCAGCCTTCCTGGCCAGAAAACGTCTACTCGTCCATCAACACCCTGCCCCGCTTCCTGCTCTGTGTCCCCGCCCCTCCCCAGCCCCGTCCTCCAGCCTGGTGGGGTCCACAAAGGCGACTGGGCCCCCTGCCCGCCACCAGCTCTGAGTTCCAGGGGCGGGTCTCATTCCTCCCCGCGTGCCAGCATGCAGCCTGGAGTCCCCGCTGGCACGGCCCTTACACACTCGGCTGTGAGTAGCCATGTTCATCGGTAAACAGGTGACTAGTGGAATCTGAGCACGGCCACTTACAGCAAAGACCAAGGGACGTACCCACGCCTGCTCTCAGGTTCACTTACACGCGCATTCAGGCCCTGGGAAGTGATCAGACTCCCAAGGTCACCAGCAAGGGAGTGGCTGGGCCGGATCCCACAGCAAACCCAGAACCCACGTGGCTCCCAAGCCCAGTCTCCCCAGCCCGTGGGGAGGCCTCTTCTGAGTCCAACAGCCAGCACTCCAGGGCCACCACCCCCCCACCAACTGCAGAGCAGAGCTGTGGCTGCACACACACCCCGCCTGCGACCGCAGCTGGCCCCACTGAGGCGGGAGGGTTCTGCTCAGGGACTCAGCTGGCCGGCCGAGATGCTCTGTCCCGGGTGGGAAAGCGGTCCCCAAAGGCATGTCTGCCAGGGGCCTCAGGATGCGACCCTGGAAACAGGGCCTTTGCAGAGGTAATCACAGCCCACAGGGTTGTGGTCAGATCACACTGGACTAGAGTGGGCCCCACATCCGAGGACAAGGTCCTTATAAGAGACAAAAGGACCCGGAGACACAGAAAGAAGCCGAGTGAGCATGGAGAACAGACTGGGGGCTGCGGCCGTAAGCCAGCAACATCTGGGGCCCCCGGGCGCTGGGAGCAGCAGGGAGGCCCCTCCCCGCAGCCTCCAGAGAGGCAGGGCCCAGCGAGACCAGTTTTGGACACTGGCCTCCAGGCCTGAGAGAGAATTAGATTTCTGATGTGTTAAGCCTCCGAGTTTGCGGGAATTTGTAGCAACAGCCCCCGGGACACTCATGCTGACCCCTTGGCCCTCTGCCCACACCACGACGACGTCTGATCACCAGCCCCAGGCCAGGCTCCCTGGGCTGCGGAGTCTGGGGGCGGTTTGACTCTTCCTTGAAAATCCAGAGACACTGACAGGATGTTCTGAGTCTGTTGGAGGAAGTCGGTGAAGGAAGTGAAGTTGATGGGCCTTCATTCAATCCATAAAAATCTACTGCTGTTGAGTAAAAGTCTCTGAAACGGGGGAGCAGAGCATCTCGGCCGGCCAGCTGAGTCCCTGAAAGCAGAGCGACGCGGGCAGGGAGGGCTTCACGGCTCACGGTCTCTCGGGAGTGCCCGGGACACCCCGGGAAGGCGGCCTTCTCTAACCCGGCCTGACGCACCCTCGCCGGACATGGCTCAGGACATGACGTCCGTCACAGTGCAGAAGCGACCCAGAGGACTAGGCGCTCCTGTCAGGGAGGAAACGGACTGGTTTGTCTCTAACGTGGCTTCTTCCTCCCTAACATCTGTCCCCACTGACTGCGGCCAGAGTGCCAGGCCATCCTCTGAGCCAGCGCGGTCACCTTTCCGGCCCCGTCAGCAGCTCCATGTGGCTCTGCACCAGGGCTGTGTTATCTAGCCCGGAACGTTCAGTTGCAGCCCCGTAAAGGGAGGCACGCAGGCGTCTCCCAGAAGCACTGATGGCCCAGTTCCTTGCTGCGTCACTTCTGCCTCAGCACACACGACCCCAAACGCTCAGGGCACCGGGGCCAGGCCCGGGGGTGTAGGACACGCTGAATCCCCACACGCCCAAGCCCCACCCCCTCCCGCCCTCAGCTCCCCCATCTGGGAAGGAGATGCGGAGTCTCAGAAGTCTGGCCTTTCCAGCTGAGGGTCCAGGGCAGCCCTCCAGACAGGGCAGCCACGTGAACCCTGTGGGAGCTCTAGGTGGGTCGAGAGGGCTGTCCCCACGCAGGACCACCCAACCTTGGGCTTTGAGACGAGAGGTCCCCGGAGACCCTGCCCCCATGAATGGAGATCACAGTCAGGGCGCAGCACCATCCACCTGACACTGGAGCCTGCAGAAGCCACAGGGCACGGAGGCCCTCAGCCGCCCAGGACCCCTCTCCAGACGCTCACGGAAACCCCTGGGGTCCTGGGTAGGGGGGGCCTGCCTTTCTGAATGACACCCTCCTAGCAGCACTTGTGCAAAGCCCCACAGGGAGTCCCTTCTAGAAGCCAGGACTCCTGCCCTCCCACCGGGCCACCAGCTCAGAAGTCGGGCTCTGGGCCACCTCGGTCAGCCCCAGCAATAAATACAAACAGTCTGACTTTAATGTAAACCTTTCCTGAGAACCTGTCCCTCTGGGTGGGACACGTCTCTTTAGGCCCACGTGGTTAACAGGAGTATCTGCCTTGTCTAAGGAGCAACACCACATTAATGGGAGTATAACCTCCAGAAAGAGGGAGGCGATCGTCCTCTGCCACTCTGCACACCATGCTCGGAGGCCACCCCATTCTTCATCCGTGATGAGCTGCCAGGATCCTGTCCCTTGAGTTGCTCTAGTGGCTTTTCCTGCCCTCAGCTAAAAAATTCTGAATCCCTCTCTCAGCCTACCAGAACCTGGGATTGCTCCTGAGAAAGCTGCCTCTATACCCCATTCATTCCTGCTCCCCTGGCCTCTCCCAGTTTCCAGAACAGAGCTCCCGGCTCCCACCAGGGCCTTCCCTTCATCTTCTGCTGCCCACACGGCCTCAGGGTTGATCCTCTCTCACCCAGGTCCTCGGGGGCCCCCACCGTCGGCTCCAAGTCCCTTCCCCATGTCCCCCTCCCCCTGCTCTCGTGCAGCCCATAATAAGTCTTGTCTGTGGACTCATTCATTCCCAGGGAGAGCTGAGCCAGCTCTGTTCACCACGATGTCCTTGGCCCAGAGTCTGAATGCCACACACAGCGGGCACTCCATAGATGCTCAGGTGCTGCACACACTAGGCACTCCATTAATGCTCAGGGGCTGCACACAGCAGACACTCCATAAATGCTCAGGGGCTGCACATAGCAGGCACTCCATAAATGCTCGGGTGCTGCACAAAAATGTTTGTGGAGTCAGTAAGTCAGCAAACATCAGTGAACATCAGGGTCATCGCTGACTCAGAAATTGAAGGGAAGTGCCAGAAAAGGCGGATGCTGGGTGGGCGCAGCAATTTGGCCAATACACTCTGATGACACACAGCCAGCTCCTCCCACAAAGGGGCCCCAACAAAAGGACCCAGGTCCCCGAGGCCTTGCAGGGGGTGATGGTCCGCAGAGCTCTTAGTACCAGGATATGCTCGGCTCACTGCCTTTCTCCAAGGTGGAAACATCCGTCATGTCCTGAAGAAAGGAGGCCTGGGAGCGGGTCAGCCCGAGGTCGTGCGTGGATGTGGGTGCTGGGTCTTGCTCATGGGCTAACTGGACCGTGGGGGCCAGGCAGCCACGGCCTGGCACGGAGGATGAGGAGGGTCTCCGGGAGGGCACACCATTCATCCAGGGCACACACCTGCCCTTGAGCTGGGTTAATGGGCCCAGAGTCCCGCTTCATCCATAGCCGCCCCTGCTCAGCCGAGGCACGGCGCAAATGAGGCACTGCGCCCGCCATCTGGGCGAGGGTCAGGTCTGAAGCTCAAGTGCGCCAGCGGGGCACCGTGACGTGGGCTCATCTGGCACAGTGGGTTGCATCCAGGTGAGAGGAGAACCTTGCTGGGGGCAGAGGGTGGGCTAGAGAGCCGGCCTGACCCCCGGCCTCCATCTGCGCGTCCTCGCCCGGGCCAGCCAACAGGCCCACACCCTCTGGTCCCTGGAGGAACCCTGTCCGCTCCCCTCCCCTTGCACGCACGTTTACACGGGCACTGGGGCTCTCTCGCGGCTCCCAGAACCCCCAACTCTTGGCCCCTGAGAGAGCAGGTTCGAGGACCCTTGCCCGCTCAGGGGGGGCACAGCGCCTTGCCCGGAGCTGGATGCGCCTGGGGAGGCACCTTCAGGGGGTCCCAGGTGAAGGCGCCCTGCGGTGGCCATCTGGGCATGAGGGTTACGAGGGAGCTGAGAGTCACCTGGCGGACGACTCAGGGGAGCCTCCTGTAGATGAGGGTGACAAGAACCCAGGGTCCCCACCAGCCCCTGGGGGCCTCCTACAGCTCTCAGGACCCCTCCTCAGACCCCGGGAATCGGTATTTTTAACGAGCTCCCATGGCTTCAACGAGCAGCCAGGTCTAAGCACCATGAAGATAAAACTCTGTGGGCTCGTCCTCCAAAGATTCCATGATGGACAGAAAGCAAGGCCCCGTCCCCTGGTGGATCTCCTGGGGTTTCAGTGGCTAAAACCGCTGTCTCCCGGGGCCCCCGTAGGGCTGGCCTCTCGTGAGCCCCCTTCACATCACCACATCACCTGGCTTCGTCCTCGTCAGCATCTCGCCCTCGAGAGCCGGCGGCCGAGGTGTGAGGGACGGAAGCAGAGGCCCACATCTCTGCTGGGATGGCAGAAACATCCTGACAGCTGCCCTCTGCACTCAGCTAGAAGCTTCCAGAATCCCGATTCCACGCCCCCCCGCCCCCCCCCCCCGGCCAGGCTCCAGCAGGCCACCTCCGCACCCCCTCCGTCAGCTGGGGTGACAAAACAGAGGCTTAAAGCCAAGAATGAAACAGATTCAGAGGCCACACGATAGCAGTGTAAAGACCAAGCGCTGCACTGATTCCTGAAGCTGTCACTCTCCCCCGACAGCCTGGATCCCAGACCACGGCCGTCACGTCAGGCACGTAAGGGGCACAGGACTGCAGGTGATGCTGCTGGGCTGGAGGCCGGGGCCCTCTCTGCATCCAAACCCCGTCCAACCGCCTGGGCGGGACCCGGAGGAGAGAAGCCGCCTCGTGTCCTGACGAGAGCATCTACACCCCCTCAGCCCCATGGACACTTGCCCCGAGGCTGCGGACGCTCAGATGGGAGCCGGGCGCCACTGGAAGGCCCAGTGCTCCGTGCTTTTGGACCCAGAACAACGGTCTCCCCAAGTTCAGGGCCGAAGCTGGTTTACGCCAGGATGGCCACGCATCCGCGCCCACAGCTGCTGCCTGCACCCCGCCCGGCCTCCCGGGCTCGGCCCCTCCACACAGCCGGCTGCCGCTGCCTTCAGTGGCTGGGGACCAGGCCCGGCCTCTGGTCACCCGCACGGCACCGAGGGGCACAAGCGCCGTCCTTGCCCCTGAGCAACTGATAAAGAAGTCCTGGTATGGCGTTCTGGCAAGGAAGCAGGCGTGTGTCCTCCGCCCGGGGCACCCGGAGCCCCTGAAGCCCCTCCCTCAGGCCTGCAGGGGGGCTGGTTCCTACAGCAGCAGCTTCCAAGGCCATGCCCACCAGGCTCAGAGCCCAAATCCCCTGGCACCGGATCCCCGAGGGCCCACAGCACAGCGGGGAACCTGACGGCAAGAGGGTCCCTGTCCCTCCGGACCCCCAGGAACAGAGGCAAAGGGGCTGCTAGGGCCCCCGTGAGGCCCCTCCCGCCCAGACTGGGAGGGCAGGGAGGGCAGTTTCCTCAGTTTACAAGTGAGGACAGGGCGGAACCGGAGGCGCCCCGAGGCCCTGTCCGCTCACCTCTCCTTGAAGTCCAGGAAGACCTTGGCCAGCGAGCCGCCGCCTGCCATCATGGACACGTCGATGGCCCTCAGGAAGCTGTGATGCACCTTGATCAGCTCCTGGGACGAAAAGCAACTGCGTGTGAGCAGGCTCGGAGGGCGGGGCTGGGGGTGCAGAGGCTCTGGTCAAGCCTCTCGAGGCTGCTGCTGGAAGGACGTCCACGCGCGGGCCGGGCGCTGGGTGCCCCCCCAGATGCGGTCCACTGCGAGGCTCTGCAGCCGGCCACAGCCGCACCAGCCTGTCCAGACACACCGCGGCCAACCCCAGGCAAGCCCTGGAGCCAGACCCCACCGGCACGCTCGTGATCCACCCGCTGGGTGAGCGAGCGAAGGGGCTCACAGGCTCTGAGGGTCGAGTCTCTCCTCCGTGGAAGTGGGGCCCAGCCCCGGGTAAGTGTGTCCACTCCAGGGCAGAGGGGCGGCCGCCACCCCCTGTGTCCGTGTTCAGACCCCACAGGGCAGTGAAGCGGCTCAGTGTGCTCAGAGAGAGGGAGGGGACCACTCCCCTCCACTGCTGAGAAAACCTCGTGGGCCCTCGAGGACCTCTAGGGTCCAGCCCTCCAAGACCCCTCAAGTTGGAGCCCGCCCGACGTCGCAGCGGGTTAGGGAGGTGGCCCCCACACAGGGAGCCGGGGCAGGACCCTCACCTCCAGGTTGATGAAGATGGCTGCCATGTCCGTCGGGCTGAGCACCAGCCTTAGGGGCGCCATGTAGTTCTGCAAGAGAGAAGCCTTCATTGCACCCCGGCCTGGAGCTGGCAGGGAGGCGGGGGTGCTAACGGCCTCACAGGGTCAGGAGCTGGCAGGGAGGCGGGGGTGCTAACGGCCTCACATGGTCAGGTGTCCACAGACGGGCTCTCCGCGGGGCGGCCACTCAGCCCGGCACACAGCAGGCTCCGTGCCTCCCGGAGAGCGTGGACTTTCTGGGGAGACCCTAGAGCCACTCTGCGGGGCAAGCCCAGAGTGGGCCGGGCAGGGTCCGGCCTGGGAATCAGTGTGAGCACTGGACCCCCACCCTGCCAAGGTGGGCACAGCTCCACGGGGGGCCCCCTGCATGTGGGGCTGGACTTCAACCCCAAGGCAACCAGGGTGGGCTTTGCTGTCACTGTCTGAGACATTTGGGGGAAATGAGGCTCCCCCGGGAGGTGAGGGCATCACGCAAGGGCGCACGTGAGGACAGAGACACTGCGTGAGTCTCTCCCGGCATCAGGTCCTCGGCCTCTGCTCCGAGTGTCCCCCCAGGCCTGTCGTCAGAAAGGCGCACTCCAGCCCCACTCGCCACAGGAGCAGCCTTTAGACAAGGCGCCCACATGTGGAACCGGCCCCGGAGGCCCCCCAGGGAACGGCCGGCCACCCTCCCTGCCCACAGCAGGGTCCCAGCCGCCTGGCCCTCTCCGCGGCCGCTGCGTGAGCAGAAGCCTGTCCCCCTGCGCTCGTGGTTGCGGGATGCACTTGAACAGTTCTCCCCTTCTGGGCGGCGCCCCGCTCTGGGACTGCTTCCTCCCCTGAGACCCAGCTGGGGGGCTGGGAAGGGTTACAAACACCATCGTCCCTGGGGGCATCTCAGGACTCCTGGCTGGAGGCTCCTGTGTGCCCCGAACAGTGGGGACCCACCTAGGGATCCCCAGGACGGCTACACTCGGCCCTACTCTGCAAAGAAAGCGGGCATGGTCTCTCCTGAAAGCAATGTCGGTACTTTCATGCCTCTAAGCACTGCTGTGAGGGTGTCAAGTGACAGGGAAACGGCTCGGAGCCAGTGGTCACAGGAAGCGGGGAGAAAGCCACCTGTGTCCTCCAGGAACCGGGTAGGCCGGTGGGGAGACAGCACTGATCACACCATCTGCCAGCGGGGCTGCAGAGACCGCCAGCATCGGGCCCAGCAGAGCCCCAGGTATGGGGTGCTCACAGCCACCTACGGGCCGGCCCTGCTGCGCACCCGGCTGACGAGGGCAGGCTGAGTGCAGACGGCGCTCAGTGAGGCGGTGCTCACAAAGAGCTCACTCAGTGCCCGGCCTGGGTGACGGCGTATGCAGAAGGCATTTAGCTCTGGGCTACGATGCACCCAAAAAGAGCCGAGCTCAGCACATTTCAGGAGCAGAAGCGGCAACGATGCCCAGTGTCAGGCTGGAAGGAGCGGCAGAAACAAGCTCAGGACGGTCTCGGGTCCAAGCTGAGGCCGAGGGGTGGGAGGCGGGGCCCAGGACTCCCAGGAAACTGGCCTGGGCAAAGCCCACAGCTTGTGTGGGGCCACAGCCAGCGTGGAGCCAGAGGCCAGAGGACAGGTGAGGGTGCTCTCCGGATAGGCGGGGGCAGGGGTACAAAGCTGAGAGGCCCCGTGTCCCCCTCCCTCTGCCACCACTGCCCGGAGCCCCTGCCTGGGGAGAGGCCCCCGGGAGGCAGGGGCCCGGGGCAGCCCCAGCGGCCACGCCCACCTTCTCGATGTCCTCCAGCGTCCGGTAGTACTTGGCCTCCGTCTCCTGGATCTCCAGCAGGCAGCAGTTCCTCTTGTCGTCCTCCGTCATGCCCATTTTCTAGGGGAGGACACAGGACGTCAGCCAGGACCCTGCCGTGCTCCACACTCGGCTGGGGGGTCGCCAAGTGCGGAGCGGATGCGATGGGGGACGGCACGCCCCTCCCCTCCTTCCTGGGGACGGGGACCCTGAGGCCAGCGCAAGGGGCATGGCATGACCCTGAGGACGGTGACAGCAGGTCCCCACCAGGCTGGCCACCCCCTCCAGCACACGCAGCAGGCGGCGCATGCTTAAAGCGCCCACTGTGCGCACGGGGAGAGGCTCTGACTGGCTCCCTGGGGACTCACGTCCTCCAACCCACCATCCCAGACTGTCAGCGCCTTGGAGAAAGGGGCCAATCCCTGGCAGAGCCAGACGTCCCAAATACCCAGCAGTCTCCGACTCTGCAGAGCTCAGAGCCCATTGGCAGGGGTCCCTGGGACAGGCCCCTGTGGGGGCCCTCTAGGGCAGGACTGAGCAAGATAACGCGGCCACAGGGGCCGGGGAAGGAGCCGCAGGGGGGATGACTGTCAGGGGTGACTGTGGACGGTCCAGGCCTTCTCCTTAGGTTTTCGGCTGAGAGAATACTGGACGGGCGACATACCGGCCATTTGGACTCAAACCCGCCCGGACGTCATCCTTCTTTTCCAAGAAACGCCCCAGGGCCTCGAGTGGGCTGGCTGGGGCCACAGCGCTCCAAAGCAGCCTGTCAAGTGGGCACGTGACCCAGGCTCCTTCCCAAAGCCTGAAGCCCTGCTCAGCCTGGGAACTTGGTGTTCAGGGCCCACGACCCCCTAAAACTGCATCTAAGAATGTGGAGACCGATAGTGTCTCCCCGGGGAGGGGTCCCGGGTTGTTGCAAAGAGGATTGAGGCTTCCTGAAGGTGCAGGAAGACGGAGCTGGCAGACCTGAGCCGGGGCCTCCCCTCTGCCGGCCACTTACCTGCATGTATCTAATCTGGAAGCGTGCGGAAGAAACAGGAAAGACAGTTAGCAGTGCTTGCTCTCACTCAAGCCGAGCTTGGGGAGGCCAGGGAGCTCGCTGACAGACACCAGGCCCAGGGATCACGCCACACCCGCCACCCGCCGAACGCCAGCCCAGCGAGATGGGGGGACGGCATTGGGGCGGGGAGAGACCGGGACGGGGAGAGACCGGGACGGGGAGAGACCGGGATGGGGTCGGACTGGGATGGGGACAGACAGGATAGGGGACAGAGTGGGATGGGGTCAGACTGGGAGAGGACAGACTGGGACAGGGTCAGACTGGGGCGGGGATCAGACTGGGATGGGGAGAGACTGGGAGACATCAGACTGGGACGGGGACAGACTGGGACGGGGTCAGACTGGGATGGGGACAGACAGGATAGGGGACAGACAGGAGAGGGGACAGACTGGGACGGGGTCAGGCTGGGACAGGGGACAGACAGGAGAGGGGTCAGACTGGGACGGGGTCAGGCTGGGACAGGGGACAGACTGGGACTGAGCGGGTGACACCTTCCCCCATCCCGGGCCAGGCTCTGCGTGGCACCTGCCACGCCCTGGCTTTCTTCCTTTAGAGACATCACTATGCCCTGTACCTTCCACTCAGACTGTTCAGATAGCTCCAGACATGATGGGGAAGGAAATAAAGCCAGCTTTTGTCTCTGGGGACCTGCCATGTGGCAGGAGGCCCACCCTGCCTGGTGGACCAGTGTGAGCCCGGTGCCAAGCCTGGGGAAGCTAAGCATCACTGGGCAGGTGGGATGCCAGCCTGTCCCCAGGACACAGGCAGGCATCCCCCCAGCCCCACAGATACCCAGGGTTCTGTATGGCCCTTCAGGACCAGAGGCAGCAGTGGGTCCTGGGGTTTCTGTGGGCCAGGGGCGGATGCGGTCTCTCAAGAGCCAGCTGGGGGGGTGGTGCCCCCAGAGAACCACATAAGCCACTGCACCCACATTCCCTTCCCTGACCCACAGACACCCCGCTTCCAAAGACTGGGGAGTGAGCGGGCCCCAACCTCAGCTTGCTGCCAAATGCGGGAGGCGGCCCTGCCTTTCAGACCAGCTCCAGGGAGGCAAAGGGGAGACCTCCCGCCCCCCGAGCCCACTTCCCTGGAAGGTTCAGGAGCAGGACTGCCTGGGCAGAGGGGCAGACCTGGGGTCACAGACACACCCCTGACTCTCTAGAGCGAGATTCCTGGTGATCGGGCAGAAGGAAATCCACCTTCAGACCCTCAAGGGGCAAAGCGAGAAACCTCTCCTGGAGTTGGGGCTGTGAGCTGGCTGCCAGCGTCTCGGCGCCTCCCGGCAGAGGGCAAGGCCTCTGAAAGTCCTGTTTCTGCATCACCAATGCTCAACCCCACACTGAGGGAAAACACCAAAACTTGCTTCCCTGCATTTCTTTGGTGAAAGCAAATGGCAGCAAGAGCCTCTAGGGTTGTCAAGAGGCATCTCGCCCACCCCCAGGAGTCTGGGGGTGCAAGGCGGCTGGAGTCCACCCCACTGGGTCCCCGTCTCCCATCCTGGCCCGGCAGGACCCCCTCTCCAGCTGAGCAGCTGCACACACAGGCGTCGAGGGGTGACTGCCGACGGCTGGAAATGAACACCCCTGTGCGCGAAGGTGCCTGGCCGGCTGACTGAGCGCACAGCACCTCGTGCCTCTGCACAGCGGGGCAGGGGTCCAGCGGCCTGAGGTCAGCACTGAGTCTCCACCCCAGGCTCCCCGGGCAGGAGGGACTCGGGGTCCTGCACGCCTTCTGGGGGAGAATTCCACAGCAATGTGCCCAGGGCGGTGGGGTAGCGGAGGTGGCACCTCCCAGTCTCCCAGGAACATTTCACGGGAAAGAAAGGGCGCCTCTCGGGGGCTCAGCTGTGGGGTCGGGCAGAGGCTGCGCGGCGCGGCGGGCGGGGCTCACCATGGGCTGCTGCACCTCCACCCTGATGATGTCCTCATAGATGTCGTCCCCGTCATCCTCGCACGGGACGCAGTCGTAGATGTCCTCGCCCACGCCGTGCTCACTGCGGGGAGGCAGGGGGGTCAGAGGCGGGCGCTGAAGCCACAGCCACCGGGGGCGCCAGCCCGCGGGGGCCTCCTGGAGAGGAGAGGCCGTCGGGGCCACCGAGAGCCTCTCCCTCTCAGCCTCCGTCTCCCAGCCCAGCGACAGGGTGTAGCACCTGCCTTCCGAGGCTTCTGGGATCTCAATTTCAGGCAGCCTCGGGCTCTGCTTGCTGCCCTTCTGGAAGGTCTCCCACCACGATAAAGCGCACCCATCCCAGTCATTTAGTAAATGCTGGGGATGCCCGGCGGGAGGCTGGGGGCAAGATGCTGCCTTAACAGGTGGTGCCCAGCTCTGGGGACCAAAAATGCCCTTCCCGCACCCACACCTGGGACCTGGAGCCCCGCAAGCTCTTGGCTCAGGCCAGAGTCTCCCCAGCCCCTGTAGTCCAAGTGTGAAGGTCAAAGTGCAGAAGTCGCAGACACATGGACATCTTCCCTGCCAAGAGGTCAGGGAACCGAGCAGAGAGGGACACAAAGCTTGCAATGTGCCTTTCCAAACAAGCAAGGAAGTTATCGGCCTTCCCCAGTGGCTCAGCGGTAAAGAATCGTCTGCAGTGCAGGAAATCCAGGTTTGATCCCTGGGTGGGGAAGATCCCCTGGAGGAGGGCACGGCAATCCACTCCAGAATTCTTGCCTGGAGAATCCCATGGACAGAGGAGCCCAGTGGGCTACAGTGTATGGGGTCGCAAAGAGTTGGAGGTGACTAAAGTTGCCTGACTGCGCACACAAGGTGGTTACTGCTCGATTCATAATTCAATAGGCATTTGTTTCCGCTCATGAGCTCGACCAACAAGTCATCTCCTCTGACCTGCAAGAATCAAGTCATGAGACACCTCCTCCAAGAGGCCTTCTGGGACCTCCACCCAGTCTGCCATCCCAGACTCTCCCCAGCGCTCTCCTCTCACGGCACCTCCAGTTATTCCATACATGCCTGTGGGTGAGCCTATCTCACCTCCAGACAAAACCCAACTTCGTAATCCCTTCTGATCTCCACACCTGATACAAGGTAGGTGCTCAATAAACTTTCACTGAATCAGCAGATGAGCCGATGGGACTGTGCAACAGCTCCTGCAAGCCTGGCACACAGCCCACTCCTGACCCCAGGGGTCACTCTGGCCTGGGGCGCCACTGGGCCCAGGGTGGCCAGCTCTTCAGCCCGCTGTGGGGTCTGTCCTTGGGGGCCTCAGCAGGCCAGCTCACCACGGAGGCCCACGCCAGGGCCCTGTGCGCCTCTCTGCGGGGTACAGCCCACCCAGCCGGGCTGAAGGCGGGCTAGCCAAGTTCTCCTCTGAAAGGCATCAGGATGAGGTGGACCACTGCCCGAGTCAGCGGAAGGGGGCGAGGAGAGAGGAGAAATGACCCCAGCCGCTCGTATGCATGGGTTTCTAGCCACGTCCCAAACCGAGCTCTTGAATGTTAGCTGCCGTTCTACAGACGAGGGCAGGCAGGGACCTCCGGGGTCAGGGAGAGAGCTCTCTGCAAACCCACCAGAGAGGAGGCCATGCCATTCTAGGGAAGACCTAGGCAGCCAGAGGGGCCTGGTCTCCCTGGAGCCCTGGACGCCAGCCCAGCTCACTGTGATGGGGCGGGAGCATCGGACGTGCCTCTTCGGGGACAGGGGCAGCCAGCGCCCATCCTGGTGAGACCTCCGCAGCTGATGGACGGGGGGCGGGACGGGATGCGGCTGCTCTGGGAGACCTCCCCTGGTGTTTCACAACCTCTCCAGGTGTGGGGAAGAAGAGGATGGGCAGAGAACACAGCCGGATCGCACGGTGCTGCACCAGCTAACGGACCCCTCCAATGCTTACGTGAGCAGCCACCCACCCATGGAGGGGCGGGCAGGATGTCAGAGCACATGGGGGCCTCGAAAAACACGTCTGCTTTTCAACTCAACGCCGCCTGGGAGGCGGGAGCGCTGGCACCATTTCACAGATTAGGGTCACACACTGAGGCTCCGTGGCGGCTACGGGGGGCGGGGGGGGCGAGCTCGGCCAGCCCCGTCCTTCCTGCCCTCTCCCGCCCGCCCGCCACCCTCCACAGCAAGCTGCGTGTCTGGACGTCGGCAGTCCCGAGAACTGGGGTGCAAATCAGCACCCAGACGGTGACAGAGCCCCCAGCTCCTGTCAGAACCTACGAGAAGGCAGAGGAGGGTGTCTGTCCCCCGAGGTGGGCCTTGGGAACGGTCACTTGCATTCACATGAATCACCCCCCACCCCTCTAGGTGTTGCCCCCAAAGGAAGTGGGGCTCCTGCAGCCCCGGCCTCCCGGGTCCTGGGTTCAGGCAGGGACCTGCATGGGTTCTTCCCTAAGGGTGCCAGACATCCTGGGGTTTCCGTCGTCAGCCGAGCGAGGCTGGTGACAAAGGCGCTGTCTGGAATCCTGACGGCGTGGAACAGAGGGGAGGCGGGCACGCTCTCAATCCCACCATCTGCAGACAGACATCCGCTCTGCTCCGACGGGCCGGTGGAAGGCAGTCAAGTGGGTGAGGGGATCGTGATGGTTAAATATTCCAAAAGCCGATGAAATGAATCAAAATCGTCAGCCTTGAAAGGGTCTGTGGGGTCATCAGGTGCAGGGGCAGCAATCTGCCAGCCCCTTTATCATCCCACATTTGGGGGAACATTTTCATTGACCCCAGGACTCTACCCCAACTCGCTCGGAATCATTTTCAGCAAAGACCCCTCCTGGGGACGCGCCCACCACCAGTCAACCTGAATCAGGGCTCAAGATGCACCTGAGCCCAAAGCTGTCCGTCAGGCAGATGGGAAAGCCAGGTGGACGGGCAGGGAACTGGCCGTATGTCGTACGAAAGAAGTATTCCTGTTCTGTGGCCTCCCGGTCAGCTGGGCTGGTCGGCATGCTTTCGCTGGAGGAGGCCCTGATGACGTGGCGCAGAGGGTACTCAGAGAAACGGGACAGGAGGTCTCTCCATCTTAGGGAGAGGCGGACACCTGCCCTGCTGGGATCCCCAGCCAGAGCTGCGGCATCATCCGGAGGGAGAGGAAAGCGAAGGCTGGAGGCTCCAAAGCTTCCAGGACAGGCGGGACTTGAAAGACGCCAGGACGCCCGTGTGGACCGTGGGGTCCTAGAAAAGGTGTTGAGGGACAAGCCCCTCCTCTGCCACCCTCTTCTCTGGCGCCACCCGCCTAACTAGGCATGTGCTGGTCTCCGCAGGGCACCGCTGCATGCTGAGCGCAGGGTGGAATGCCACAACGCAGGCTTTCCACCATTTTCAGGGTTTGTGCAGACTGAGATGGGGCTTCCCAGGTGCCTCGGCGGCAAAGAATCTGCCTGCCACTGCAGGAGACGCAGGTTCGACCCCTTCGTCGGGAAGGTCCCCTGGAGAAGGAGGCGGCAAGGCACTCCGGTGTTCTTGCCTGGAGAATCCCATGGACAGAGGAGCCTGGCGGGCTGCAGTCCACGGGGTCGCAGAGTCAGACACGCCTGGGCAGCTGAGCAGGACTGCACGTAGACGGAGGCGTACCTGAGCTGCACCATTTTGACAAGGGCACCCACATCCCGTGACCCTGAAGAACACTCTCGTCTCCCCTACGAGCTCCTCCCCTTCCTATCCCCTCCCCTAGTCACCCCTCTGACTGTTCTTCACCGTAGACTTTCTCTTCGGCTGTTCTAAATGTCACATCAACAGCAGTGTGTGCCATGCCCATTTCTGGGCCTGGCTTCCTTTCCTCAACATCATGCCCCTAGATCCAGGCTGCTGCCCCCATCAGCAATTCATCCCTTTTTTATAGCTGAGTCTCAATCCACGGCATGAATGGGCCACAATCTGACATCCATTCTCCTTTTGATGAACATTTGGGTGGCTTCCAAGTTCTGGTTATCGTAAATAAAAGCTGCTATGAGCATTTGTCTTTTTCTTGGTGGACATATGCTCTCATTTCCTTTGGAAATGAAATTCCACAAGGCGTGGAATTGTTGGACCAAAGGGGAGGTGGGCACATTTAACTTGATCAGTAGCTGCCAAGCATCTTCCCAAAGCGAGCAGCTGCAGCAGTCACGCCACCAGCAGCAGTGTGCATGAGTGACAGTTACTCCCGTTCTTTCCAGCTCTGGCAACTTCCAGTCTTTTTAATTTTAGCCACTAGAGTGTGCAAGTAGTGAGATAGAATTGTGGCTTTATTTTGCATTCCTGCAATGATTAATGATGTTGACAACTTTTCCGTGTACTTATGGACATTTGTGTATCTTTCTATGTAAAAGGCTTGCTCAAGACTTCTGTCCATTTCTAAAAGTTAGTTGCCATCTTCTTACTGAATTCTAGGAGTTCTTTATATATGATGGATACAAGTCCTTGGTCAGGTATATTAAAAAAAAATTTCCCCCCCCAACCCAGTCTCCAGCAAGGTGAAGGTGAAGTTGCTCAGTCGTGTCTGACTCTTTGCGACCCCACGGACTGTAACCTACTAAGCTTCTCCATCCATGGGATTCTCCAGGCAAGAATACTGGAGTGGATTGCCATTTCCTTCTCCAGGGCATCTTCCTGACCCAGGGATCAAACCCGGGTCTCCCGCATTGGAGGCAGATGCTTTAACCTCTGAGCCACCAGGGAAGTTCTCCATGGTGTCTTTCGATAAGGATCCATTTTTCATTTTAATGAAACTTAATTTATTGAGTTTTTCGTCTATGGTGTCCTGACTCTACCCTGTATCACATCTAAGAAACCTTTGTGCTCTCTGCTTTCCTTCAGGTTGCAAAGGGTTTTCTCCTGTATCTTCTCCTAAGATCTATACAGTGTTTATGTTTAGGCCTCTGGTCCACCTCAACTGGAAATCTATGTACGGTGTGAGGTAGGGCTTGAAGTTCATTTTCCCATCCCTGTGTGGACATCCAGATGCTTCAGAACAATCTGTTGAAAACTTTCTTTTCCTCACTGGATTGCTTGGATCCCTTTGACAAAAACCAGTTGACCACATGTGTGCGGGTCTGTTCTAGAATGCTCTATTCTAGCCCATCAATATATTCAGCTATCATTACACCAGTACCACTCTGCCTTAATGTAAGCTTTATAGAAAGGCTTGAAATCAGGTCGTGTAAACTCTCTAGCTTAGTTCTCTCCTTAACCGTTTGGCAGATAATTTTGTTTGCTTAGTTTTGGTTGCACTGGGTCTTTGCTGATGCACGGGCTGTTTCCGGGTGCAGCGACCAGGGGCCACCCTTCGTGGTGGACTGTGGGCTTCTCACTGGGGGGGGGGGGGGGCTTCTCCTGTTGCAGGGCGCCGGCCTTGGGGCAGCAGGATTCAGGAGCGGCGGCACGTGGGCCCAGCAGTGGTGGCGCACGGGCTGAGTCTCTCTGCGGCATGTGGGATCTTCCTGGATCAGGGTCAAACCCACGTCCCCTGCGTTGGCAGGTGGCTTCCTTAACCGCCGAGCCACTAGGGAAGGCCTAGCTTTGTTCTTTGATCGGACTGCTTAGACCGTCCTGAAGTCCTCTAAATTTCTGTATCAGCTTTACAATAACTGTGTCAATTTAAAAAAAAAAAAAGGAATCTGCTGGAATTATAATAAGAACTGTGGTAAATCTATAGTCTAACTTGGGAAAAACTGACATCTTAACAAGATCATCTTCCAATCTATGCACAGAGTGCATACTTTCATGTATTTAGGTCTTTGATTGTCTCTCAGCAACATTTTGTAGTTTATCATAGAGATTTGGAATTTAGGAAGCTCGAGGCTACTGTTTTTTCAATTTTTTTTCCTGCCTTATTTGTTTTTTCTTCTCCTTCTGGGATTCCAATTATGCCTATTAGACACTTGATATTGTCCCACATGTTGAGACTCTGCTCATATTTTTAAATCTTCTTTTCTTTCTGCTACTTAAGAGTGTATGCCTTCCACTGAACTATCTTCGAGTCCAGTGATTCTTTCCTCTGCCATCTGCAGTCTTCTGCTAAACTGATCCAGTGACTATTCATTTAAGCTGCCATGCTTTGCGGTCCTAGAATTTCCATTTGGTCCTTTTTTATAATTTCTATTTCTCTACCGAGGCTCCCCATCTGTTCACTCACCTGACACTCATTTTCCTCGAAGCCCTGATCAAGATAATAAAAGCTGCTAATTGTGACATCTAAGTCATCTCAACAGTGATTCCCCTGGACATTGGTTTTCTCCTCAGTAGGACTCATTTACACCCGTTTCTTTCTTGGTTTGACGATTTTTTATTGCACACTGGACACTACAAATGACTCATTACGGAGATCCTGGATCCACTATTTCTTTCAAAGAGTAATATTTGTTCTGACAGTTTACTTGGTTGGCTGGACTCAAACTTCAAACTCTATCTTCCCTGCTGTGGGCAGCAGCTGAAATGACAGCTAAATTCAGTTTCCAGCCGTTGCATTTTTTGCTGGAAATCTTAGGGCCTCTCCTGTGTTTGAGAGGTTTAATGGTCAACCAAGGACTCAGGTGGATTCTGTCAGCAGATCTGCGTCTGTGGGCTCCTCCCTTCCAGCATTCCCCACCGAACTTTCTGACTGTCCTACCACCCTCAATTTCTTGCTCTGACACCTCACGCCAGTGGACTGGGGGTTCCCTCAGGTAAAGGACTACAAGCTCTCGATCCCAACCACATTGAGCAGCTCCAGAAGAAACAGCGGGCTCCTCCAGGTACGGGTGAGACGATGCCGTCCCTTGCCCCCTCCTCTGCACTCACGGAAGGAACAGAACCGCGAGGCCGAGGCAGCTGGAACACACCGTCTGCGGTTCCCCCAACACACGTCCATCACGAGCTCAGCTGCTCCTCCTCCGCAGAATCAGCACGGACAAGGAGCAGTCATTCAGGCAGGATCGACTTTCAGGCCCCACATTCATCTCTTCTAATTCACTCAGGGCAGCGAGGTTAAAAATAGGCTGCCAGAGACACCAGACGGAGAGCTGTGTTCCGGCATCTGAACTCGGGACAGAAAAATCTCAAAAATGCAGACACAGTCACTTCTCTCCATTCTGCAAAATGTCTGTTATCCAGAACCTGTTGAAAACTTGCGGGAGGGACGGATATATCAGGCGTTTGGGATTAAGAGATTCACACACTATATATAAAGCGGACGACTAAGGCCCACTGTGCAGCGCAGGGAACTATGCTCAGTATTGCAGTGACCTGGGAGGGCAGAGCCTGGGAAACACAGAGGCACATGTGCATGACGGGAGCACAGTGCTTTGGACCTGAAACAACACGACTTTGTAAGTCAGCCCAACTTCAGTTAAAAACAGACAGGCAAGCTTGAGTGGTGAATGATCAGCTTCACGCCTCTAATGTCCCAGCTTTACCCCCGTTGACAGGGCCTCATTATCTAGCCATGAGGACACTCATAAGCCTGCTCTCTACATTTATAGGCCTTTTCAATTATGAAGACTCTCCACAGCCATTATTTAATTCAGGTCGATGAGCACTAAGAAATACAGGTTCGTGCATATCACACGAAATTGTAAAATAGTAGCACTGAAATTTCATTTCACGCATGTTCCACGTTCCAGGAAGAGGGGGAAATACACAAGAAACGGCAAAGAAGTGAGTTGTTTTTTTTTTTTAAGAAGTGAGTTTTTTTAAGAAGCGAAAGCAAAGTCATAAAGGTAAAACTACATATGTTTGCTCAACTTGGTGATTAAGATGAAAAGATGATCAGATTTGACTGTTTTAAGCTACACTTATCCTAAGACCGAGTCTGCACTGGTAGGTGACTCCCAGAATCCGAGGGACACAGAAGCACCAACTAACTGTCTGTCTGTCCATGGGCCTCACAGTCCAGGTGGGGAGACCGACGGGGCAGCAGTTACGTCTGAGATGCAGACCCATCTGACCTGGAGGAGTGTCACTTGCGTGGGGTGACAAGCTCTGGTCTCCAACAGCTCTGTCCCTTTGGCCAACACAGCATGGAAATTCCACCACTGCCCCGCTGATTCTTAGCTGAGGCATCGCCTCCGAGTGTGAGTCTCCTGAGCAGGCAGAGGGCAGATACATTACAAGCCTTGGGCATCTGCTAACACAGATGAGTTACTGCTGGGCCTGGCTGGCCCAGCGCATCTGACGGCCACGGGGGCCGAATGGAGAAAAAGGCAATGACAGGTGTGGGGTCAGCAGGGGGGAGGGTGCAACACGAGGCCCCCGAAGGTCTGAAGGGCCCTGGGGTGCAGGGCTGTGACCTGGAGGTGTATCCAACGAGGCGCGGATCCCTGTGACCTGGAGGTTCATCCAACGAGGCGCGAACCCTGGCCTCTGTTTCTCCTGCGACAGGAGCTGGGTCCACCCAGTGTGCCCTGGCCCTCGGAGCTCAGTGGGACCCCACGGCCCCTACAAACCATCCCATGGGGCAGAGGCCAGGATCAGAGCCCGGTGCGCTGGACCTAACTCCAGTCCCACCTCCTACGGTCCTAGAAAAGGAACTCAAGGCCCTGGAAAAAACACAAAAGGGACTCTCAACCACCCAGGCCGAGTTCTATCACACCAGGCCATCTCAGTTCCAGCCTGAGTCTTTTCTCAGCATCACGCAGACCCACAGAGCCTTGCCGTGAAGCTCCCAGCTATCAGAGGCTGGGCTTCACGGATAAACTGCGCGTCCCCACCACCCTACAGCGGTCTGTGCACACAACCACGCTCGGGCAACGCCGGGCCGCAGGGCTGGTGCCTCCCCTTCTCCTTCAGTTCAAGCTCTCGTTGTGGGATCCCGACTCTCCTGAAAGCGGCCCCCTCAGGGGGAAGCAGTCAGTCGAGTCTGAGATGGACTCTCAGCCCTGGGCAGGGCTCTGCAGCTCTGGGGAAGAGAACCTAACTGGGGATGAGGTAGCGTCGCTGGAAGGATCGGCCTCAAAGGAGCTGAGGAGCATGGGCCCAGCATACAGCAGGCGCTCACTAATGGCCATGGCCCAGCACCCCACGAGGGGGAGGAGACGGTCCACCAGACAGTACTTAGCATGGTGGTCCACGCTCAATAAACAGACACCGGCAGCGTCAAAGACATCGGATGTCCTGAAACACATCCAACCAGACAGTCGGGAGGCGAGTGTCAGCACGGATCTGTCCTCGGCAGGCTTCAGCAATCGCCCTTCTCTGTCCAACTGTCCAGGAGAGCACAGAGGACAGTGTGAGCAGAGGAGGCCAGGGCCACAGCGGGGCCAAGGGGGCCCCCACCCCTCCGGATCGTGCCCAGGCCACCGTGAGACCCCAGAGCCCCCTTCAGCAGGACGCCACGTGAGAGGCTGCCCAGGCCTCCGCAGCCCCCAGCCCACGTCCCAGGGCAGCCCCCTCCCCTCTCCCCCTTCACACTGGCAGCAGCTGTACTGGCAGATGCTAAATCCTGACAATTACTCTGGCCCTCACAATGGCCCGATACCCTCCGGGAGGCCCCGATCCTGGCCTGCTGCCTCCCTGAGACAGCAGAAACCTCCCCACCCGCTGAGACCCTGGGCCCACGCCCCGCTGCCCCAGGAGCCTCGCCCGCCAACCTCGATTTTGGTACAGAAAGTCAGCTGCTTAGAAGAGCTTCCCCCACGCCCCCCACTACGCGCGGAAAATCACAGAAGAGCGAACAGACTCTCTGCTTTCTGCCGCCTGCGAGCCTGTGTGTACGGTGGACATAAACCGTCATGACTGACGACGCGATGTGCCTTTGGGCCCTGGGCCGTCTCACGCTGAGAAGCAAGATCCCTGACCACCACTAAACTGTGACTAGGAAACCAAAGCCGGCATCTCCTGACCTCCGTCCACCCCAGTCGGGGGCGGCGGGGTGGCAAGGAGAGTGGGCTGTGGAGGGCCTGGGGAAGCCGGCTGTGCGCTGGACGGGCTGCACGTCGGAACAGAGACAGACAAGGCACTGCTTACTAGGAGGCAGGCCTCACCTGCCCTCAGCTGACCCTCTTCCTAACACCCAGGTTCCCTACAGGAGCAGAGAGCAGGGCCCAGAGAAGGCAAGACGGTCCCTGAGGTTGCAAAGCCGTTCGGGGGCGTCACCACTGTGGCCGCGAGATTCCCAGAGCGAGCCAGGCTCGCCCAGCTGTGTGCTTCCTGCCAGAAGCCCCTCTTTCTCAGGGATTCTTTCGAAGCAGCAGGAGACTCTCCCCACCACTCAGACTTGGTCACAAGGATGAAGCCCAGGCGCCTGACCGGGCCAGGCAGCAGATGGCTCCGGGTTGCAGTCCCTCCTTGGTCGGGTAAAGGGTGCTGTGTGACCTCAGGCAAATCACTTACCCACTCTGAGCCGTAACTTCCCCAAATACAAAATGACTCGATTGGACGTGAGTTTGAGCAAGCTCGGGGAGCTGGTGATGGACACGGAAGCCTAGCGTGCTGCAGTCCACGGGGTCGCAAAGAGCAGACAGGACCGAGCGACTGAACTGAGCTGAGCTGGACTAGAAAGCAGGGAGGAGGCCAGTGGCCCTGCGGTGTCCTGAGGGCTGAGATGGCGCGCGGAGCTCGGGACTGGGCCTTGCACTCGGGGGGCCTCTGAACTGCCTGGAACTGCTGCGTGGCTCCTGAACATAACAGTAGCAGATGTCAGGGCCCCGGCCCCTGGGCGCGTCCTCGGCGCCACGGTGTGCAGGGCCCAGCTCAAGCAGCTGCCTTTGCTCTGCTCTGCTCCCTTCGGGGTAGCCCTCATGAGGTGCTCACCTCGGGGGCCTGGGGGACCCCAAGTGCAATAAGACGATGACAACGCTGTGACAAAGCTGACCCTGGGGGACTTCTCCTCTTCTGGGGAGGGCGCCTCTTTCAGTCTTCTGGGGACGGCTTCTTGGAGGAGGTGACCTCTGGGCTGGGTTTTATAGGATGAGTTGGAGTTTGGTGACCGATACAGCAGATACCGTCTACACGACAGGGATTTTTTTAGAGTTAAGTCCAACATGTTAGGCTTATTGCGATTTTGAGCACTAAAGGGCCACTGTGTGTCGAGTCAGTGCTGCGCACGGGAGAGGTAACTAACGTACAAGGGCCTCGTCTCTATCCTCAGGGGGTCCGGAAGTCAGCATCCGGAAAGCGATTTGCAGAGGCCTTCATTAGACAGAGTGCAAACATCTCCTCCTGGCCACCGCCCAGCTGGCCCCGCTTTCTTCTTGAAAACAGCACAATGAGCGCCTGCCTCCTCCACATCGGCCTCCCCACCCCGCGGAGATTGTTCAATCAGGCCATAGAATCGCTGCGACAGCTTTGGTCCTGAAAGGACTCGTGCTTAACTAGGTATTAAAAACAAAAATCCATCCAGGTCTGTCTCGTCTCGTGTCCGCTGGCCTGTGTGATTCAACTCTCTAGCCAGGACGGAGTGGCACGGGGCATCCGCTCTGCGGGCACTCGGGAGGCCCCTCAGACTCACTCTAGCACAGAGAATGAACACGCTTCCTTCCTGGAGTGCTGGGCTTCAAGGTCACTGATGCCCTGGGCCCCCAGGGCATGAGGGGCCTGTGAAACAGCTGGGCCCAGGTGCCAAGGGGTCAAGACATCCCTGGAGGGCAGGACAGGAAGCCGCGCAGAGCAGAGCTCAGGGCTGTCAGTCCGCCGGCCACCTCCGTAGCCAGGAGGTGGGGGAGCTATGACCCTGGTCACTGGGAAGGCTGTGGACGGGCTGCCCCTGCCCGGCCATCCAGCAGCCGGTTCTGGGAGGGCAGGGAGTGTCGGGCAGCTTGTCTAGACCACAGGAGCAGGAGGGCCGCTGGGCTGCACCCACACACGGTGACTTTGGGGCCCAGACAGCCAGCCCTCAGGTCCCGAGTAACAGACATAGCCAACCCCCAGCGTCTCCAGGACCCCAGCCCCAAATAAGGCAGCGGCCGGCCTGGTGGGGGTGGGGCAGGCTTCCTAAGTCACATCTCAGGTCACATGGGACTCTACCTAGCCGCCCTAGGGGACGGCCAGGACTTCTAAGTGGGACCCACTTCAGAGCCACTCTGCCCCTTAGCTGCTGGGCTCAGCATGGGGACAGACCCCCACGTGCCCTGTGTACACTGGCACCAGCTCCTCCATCCTGGCAGTCCCACAGCCCGGGCTGGGCTTCCAGATTTACAAGTGGGTGCAGAGTCCCCCGACAGGGCTGCAGGGACCACACGCTGCTGAGGAGACGCCAGCCCAGGACCGCACCTGCCCCGCATACAGTCGGCTCCCTAAGTGCTTACTGTACAGAGGAAAATCTGAACAGCCAGAGTTGCAGGCCGCTGGACCAGCAGACGGGGTGGCCCCGCCCAGCAAGGACCATGGGAGAGACGAGGCCTTCCTATGCCCGGCCGTCACCCCCCGAGCAGCCTGGAGCCAGTGTCCCCGGCTCCAGGAGGCAGGCGACAGGGCAGGGCGAGGCCTCCCCAGCATCCAGGGCTCGGGGGACCCTGCCTGTCCCCATCCTGCGGGAGGAGGGCAGCTGCGGACACCCCCACTTTGGGGGGCTTCACGGTCAGCCCACTTTGGGCCGTGGTGGGGTCGGCATCCTGCAGGGAGTGGTCTGTTTTTGCGAAGTCAGATTTGTCCCCTCGGAGAAGCAATTCTTTCAGAAACATGAGGTGCCCCCAAACCCAGGGACACATCCAGGCCTCACACCTGGAGGGTCCCCCACATGTGCAGGTCCCCTGCTCGATGCCGACCTTTCATACGAGGCGGCCTGAACGTGAGGGAATTCTCATGGCAGCTGGCAGGGCTGGGCGGGCCAGCCAGGTTGTCCTCGTGTGAGGGTCACAGTCGGGCAGAGCGACAGGTCCTCGTCCCCTGCAGGAGCGTGGCCTCTGCCCTCCCAGCAGGTGGCCCCCGCCTAGCTCCCCAGGGACGAGGAAGACCAGCGCCCAGAGCATGCCCAAAGCCCTCGAGGTGCCTCGACTCAGAAACTCCCACCTTTTATGCATCTTCAAACAATCACCCCAAGAGGCTAACACGGCACATTTAAACTGTGAAGTCATTTATGATGCAGTAAAACGTGCAGCTCCACGTCTGAGGATGAATTACGTTCCCTGCCACGTCCGATTACATTTGTTCAAGCCTGAGAATCACTGCAATCCCGAGGAAAGCGAACCTGCCTGGCGGCCGGGAGCGGGCTCCTTCAAGCTCAAGGGTCCACGGATGACCTGGGCCAACTCTTTCACCCCAGGGAGGGAGGAAGGGAGCCCCAAGAAGGAGCTACCGTGCCCGGAGAGACAGGAGGCCGCCACAAGAGCCGCGCACAGCCAAGGTGGACACTTGGGCTGCACGGCGCTCCGTCGCCAGCCCGCCAGGAGGACCTCCGGGCCCCCTCTCCTCTCAGGGCACCGCCAGCACTGCAGCACACCTGGCTGGGGGTCTCTACAGGCCTTTCGACGTGGGCCGTGCCTTCCCAGGTGTGAGGGGTAGTCCTCCCAGTGAGCCCCAGGGGGCTTCTATAATTCTGATTTCTTGCTAACACCTTGCAGCGTCTCAGACCTGACGTGCCTCCACCGGGGGATACCAGGCCACGCCTCTGAGATGGGAGCCCGGGGTCCTGGGCAGGCGGATCCTGTCTTGCTCTCCCTTACCATGCCCCACCTCCCACTCTTGGGGGCCACCCGTCCTGCCAGGCCTTAGCAAGGCTGCTCCTTCCGCTGGGACGCCAGCCCTGCCTTTGGCCACTTCCCACTTGGACTGTAAGACTCAGGTGTCACCGCCTCCCAGAAGCCTCCCCTGATTTCGAGGCTGGCATCCATCCGGCCCTACTCTGAGCTCCTGTGGTCAACCACCTCATACGTGTTTTTTTCCTGTATGCAAGTTTGGCTCCCAGCCCTGCAGGGGGCAGGGGGCTCCTCCAGGGCAGATACTTCACTGCAAGCCCACCCAGGAGCTGGGCAGCTCTGAGAAGCTGTGGCAGGCAGCTCCAGGCCCCTGGGAGCGCCTGGAAAGAAGCAGGGGGCAGCGGGAGGGACCAGCCATCAGGCAAATGTAAGGAACTGATCATCAGGGCAGTTTAAAAGCAGGCCTCTCATCTGAGGCTCAGTTTGCTTGACAGAGTGTTCTTTAAGTGGCAATACTGTGTGCTAATTTTTCCAGCCAGCTGCTCTATTATTTGATGATACACTCTTCAAGGATCTCAGAAGTGAGCTCTGAGTGCTTGAGAACATAATCTCCGCTCAGTGTCGTCCACTCACTGAGCGCTGTTGTGGCCCCGAGACTGGGGCTGCCCACATGGGGTCCCCGAGCCACATGTGGCTGTGAGCTCACAAATGTGGCCAGTGGGCTGACCGGATCACATCAGCCACCTCTTACATCAACGAGCGGATATTTCGGATACACTGGGCCCAGTAAAAGTACTCTTAAAATGCATTTGTGTGTGCTGAGTTGCTCTGTTGTGGCTGACTCTGTGACCCCGCGGACTGTGGCCCGCCAGGCTCCTCTGTCCATGGGATTTCCCAGGCAAGAGTACTGGAATGGGTTGTCATTTCCTCCTCCAGGGGATCTTCCCGACCCAGGGATCAAACTCACGTCTCCTGCGCTGGCAGGCAGATTCTTTACCACGGAGCCACCCATTTCTTTTTCTCTTTCTGACGCAGCTACTAGAAAATTTTAACGACTACCAGGCAACTTCTGTTTGATCTCCTGGACCGTGCGGCTACGGCCGTCGCAGTGGTGTCTCTCCTTCCCTCCACAGTTCCCGAAAGTGCGCAGTAACCGGCTGGTGGCTGAACGCACACACGACTCACTGACAGGACGGAAGCATTCTTGGGACCACGCACACCTGGCGGTCCCTCCCTGGGGCCCCAGACCTTTCATGGGGCTCCGGCCGCCCGTGGAGCCAGAGCTGGACTTTCTCCAAACAGCTGTGAAGCGTCCGAGGTCTGGCAGAGCAGCAGGGCCCTTAGAGACACAAGGTAACCATCCTTTCTGACACCTGGTCAGAGCCCAGAGGAAAGAATGAGCCAGTTCTGCTGGAAACGTCACCCCCTCGCTCCCCGTCACCGCTGGGCATCAGATCCAGGCCACGCCCGGCCCCCGCCCCCAGGAGAGGCCAGGTAAGAAATGACGTTTCTGTTTATGTCATGTAAATTGCCATAATGGATAAATATGAGTCCCAAGTCTGCAGAGACAAGACGCTAGGAAATCTTGATTTTCCGTGAAAGGAGAAGGGGAGGCGGGGAAAGCATGAAAAATTTATTAACCTGGAGCCTCTGGGACCAAACCACAAGTTAAAGACTCAAATCCATCCCCCTTCCCTATAACGTATGATTTACGTTTGCAATAACGGGTGCCATACGGAACTCATTGGATTAAGGAGGCTCACTCTTAATGTCACGGAATAATATTATTGAACCGCGCAAAGGCTCCCGTCCCCCCGCCTGGCTTCTCCGTGCGGGAGTTCCATCCTGAGTGTCGGTCTGAGGGGTCAGGCAGCAGCGGAACTGGGGGAGGAGGGGGAGACGGCTGTGTGCCCAGCACGCCGCCCAGGAATCCTCAGGCCTGGGCAGGCCCCCGCGACCAGGCAGGGACCCACGGGGGCGGCAGCGGAGCAGGGGGCCTGGCGGGTACTCAGGAGGCTGCACAGGGTGGGCCCCGCTGTCCCGGGACCCGCAGCCTCTGCTGACCCCTGAGGCATGTTTCCAGAGGACACAGGCCCCCAACTTTGGCTTGAGGGTGACTCCGGAGAAATGGCCTGACACTCAGCGCTGGGCAGGGGCCTCCCCCGGTGTCCCCGGGCCCCACATCCACAGAGCCAGCCCCGGATAGAGTCAAGGGGCATCAAACTGGGGACTCGACACAGCAAGAGCACAGGGCGTCCCGCTCTTGCTGTGATCACAACTCTCACTCTGAGTCTGAGCCGTACGATGCAGGAGAGAGAGGCCGTGAGGCTCCCCAGAAGCGGCGGCCAGTTATCAGGGAACAAAGGGGCGTCTGCCGACAAACGGGGACCAGTCCCCTCGGCAGGTCGTCGCCTGGCCTGAGGGCCGTGGGCCCGCCACCTCGTGAGACATGTGGGCCCCCCACTACGGCCCAGCCAAACCTGTGATCTCTCCGCCTCAGTCCCCCGCCAGCCGCGTGGAGCAGGCCACACAGCCCCACACCAGGCCACCGCCGACGTCGCAGGAGCCAACCTTCTCTTCCGGAAGAGCCCCCACCCAGGGATTCCCGCCAGTCCCCTGGGGAGGGCTCCGGACCCCTCAGGTGAAACAGCCGCCAGGGGTGGCCGGGCCAGGCAGCACGTGACGGCCCAGGCGGACCTCGGAGGGGTAAAGGCGGAGACAGAGGCAGGCCAGTCCAAGGCTTCGGGAAGCGGGGGACACCCCGGCGGCTCCAGGAGGCCCCGGCCTGGAGCCTCAGTCCAGCCGCGGCCCGCGTCAGGCCAGGAGACAACGCTGAATCACCAGCCGCCCCTGCCCGCGGCCTGTGCTCCTGGGGGCCCACCTTCTGGAAAAGCGCGTTCCTTCCCCGAAGTGGCCTCGCCAGCCCAGGGAGGCGCGGGCCCAGCCCCGCCCCGACGGCAGCACTGAAAGCCCAGCCCTCCCCGCACCCAGCCTTGGGCAGGAAGCCGCAGGCGCGCCACCACGGAACGCGGGTGAAGCACGGCTGACCCTCTGGCGGGGGGAGCGCGCGCCCCCCAGCCCCGCGCAGACGGCTGAGGCGGGCTCCCGTCCAGGGGAGACTCCCCGGCCCCCCTCCCCTCCCGTCCCCCCGCCGGCCCCTTACTCTGCCAGCTCCTCCAGGCTGCGGTACACGTCCTCGTCATTCTCCGTGGTCTCCTCCGAGGGGAAGGGCCTGCGGAGACAGACAGGGGGCGGTCAGCGGGTCATGGAAGGAAACAGGTGCGTGTGGGACACGGTGTGTGAGACGGGGCCCCCAAGCAGAGGTGCCAAGCGGGAGGATCCCAGGCCCAGCCCGGCCCCAGGCACCGCGGAGCTCGGTCCTTCCGTCCAGGCCCCAGAGCGCCTGCTGGCGAACGAGGGAACCAGGTCAGGGGCGCAGGAAGCTTCCATCCGAGTCACAGTCCTGCCTTCACACGTCAGGGTGCCCCCCTTCACGCCTCGTGGTGGAGTGTGAGAGCCTGTCTTTAGGGGATGGGGGTCAGGGTGCAAACCCAGACTTTTCTGGACTTGAGGCCCTTTATTTCTTCCCTGAAGACCTCCCAGCTCTGTATTTGGGGGATGCCCAGCGTCCTTGCAAACTCTGTGACCCTACAATGCACCTGGGAGGACTGGGAGACGGGGCCGGGCATCAGAAAGCTTCCTAGCGTGGCGGGGCGGCCAGGGTCCTCATCAGCAGAGAGAGGGCCCCCTGGGCCATTTGGAATCTGTGGGAGGAGAACTCCCAGGGAGGGAAAGGGGGTTCACAGGGAAAGCGGGGGCTCAGGCACACCTGTCACCATCGCAGAATGAACCTGGGCCTGACTCCCAGGAAAGGGGCGGAGCCAGCCCCGCGGCCCAGGGCCTGAGACGGGGGTGACGCGCAGCCCTGGGCCCGGCCGGGCTCACGGGAAGGGACACAGGCGCCGCACCACCTGCAGGACGTCCTCTCGGGGAGGCTGGGTGAACCCCGGCTCTGTCACCCCCCTACCGCCGTCCAGAGACTGATAGGAGGCGACCCCAGCTCCCAAACTGGGGAGGAAACGAGACAGGTCCGCAAACGGGACAGCGTGATCTGGGTGAAGAACCAATGGATGGAGGTGGGGGCCACACCCACACCCGGCCCCCCACGCATCCCCCAGCACAGGGAGCCGCTGAGCCGCGAGCTGGAGACCTGGGTTCCGCCCAGCTCCGTCACAGACCTGCACGGCGCGGCGTCTGAGGCCCCAAGGCAGACCTGCCAGGCCAGGGGTCCCCATCGCCTGCAGCCTCCTAGCAACAGCCTGTGACGGGCCCAGCCCGCCCTCTCTGTACATGGGCTCCCCTCCTCCCTCCCATCACCATGACAACAGCACCCCCCACCGGGCATCACGTGACAAGAAGGAAGGAGGACAGATGTGTGTCTTCAGGTCATGGGGAGAGGCGCAGGCCATCAGACGCCTGTGCCCCCAGCAGGACCAGGACCCTCACTGACCCAGCCAGGTTTCCAGCCAGGAAATCCCTCCACAACACAGCGGAACTGGAAGCTGATCCAGCTCCCCCGGGGTGCCAGAACCGAGCTCTGGTTTCCTAACTGACCCCCGACGGCCGACAGTTCCAGCCCCCACCCTGCTGATCACAGAAAACTCTGGGCCAGGCTGAGATGTAGCTGCAGGACCCAGAGATGGAGCTCCAGCCCACCCCCACCAGCAGGACACCCAGCCGCCATGACCAGCCTTGCACGGACCCTGTCAGCTGGGTGCACTCCACTCTCTAGCAGGAGAGCTCGTCTGCTCACCCCGGGGGTGGCTGGCGAGGACGCTTCCCGGAGCAGGGGAATGTCAGGGTCAGGGACCCAAGCTGGATGAGGCAAAGTGGGCAGGGCCGTGTCTTTTCACTACACCATGCCTGTGCTCACAACCCAAGTAACTTTACTCCACGAGCTCCACGTGGATTTTCTAACAGTGGGGACGCATCTGTGCTCTGTACCATGAAGCTTTCCACTTTCCAGCTCAGGGAGGCAGCAAACCCACGGCACACACGTCACCTCTCACCCTGCGGGTGCCCGGACAGACATCACTAATCAACCGCTACACTCCTATGCTATACTCTCTTAACACAGGGCTTTACTCTCAAGCAGATGAGACGTTCAGGTGAAACCCACCTGCTCTGCCAGGTGAGCTGAGACACAGGCAGGTTAGGAGAGGAAAAGCATTTTTTTTTATTTTTCATTTTTCACTAAAAAAAAAAAATTGCTCTTGGCCATGCTCCACGGAGTGTGGGACCTTAGCTCAGGCCACTGCGGTCAAAGTGTCGAGTGCTAAGCACTGGATTGCCGCAGAATTCCCTTGGACAGGAAAGGCTTTGGAGTAAGGCACACCCAGGGGACTGGAACCCTAGGCCCACCGCCGGCTTGCTGTGCGACCTTGGACCAGCTACCTACCCTCTCTGGGTCTCAGTTCTCTTCCCCTGGAACATGGAGGCAGAAGTAACCCCTTTACGGACCTGTACACACTGCTGTATTTAAAACAGTTGACCAACAAGGACCTATTTTATAGCACAGGAACTCTGCTCAATGTTATGCGGCAGCCTGGATGGGAGGGTGTTTTGGGGGAGAATGGTTACATGTGTATGTCTGGCTGAGTCCCTGAGCTGCTCACCTGGGACTGTTATAACACTGCTAGTCCACTATACCTACTCCAGTACAAAATAAAAAGTTTTTCAAAGAAATAACCCCTTATTGCATTGTCCTGAAGGCTGGCTGTAAGATGGGGGCCTGTTCTGCACTTAGTAGGGCCTCAACACTGGCAGCTGCTATCCCTTATTTCTGCTCACCCTCATCCTCTCAGCCAGGCCAGTTAATGCCACCCCAGAAAAGTAACTTCTGACGCCTCCTTAAGGCTTAGGAGCCCCAGAATATTTAAGCATCTTGTTTCCTTCCAGACAAACAGGAAGTCAGTGCTCACTAAAAGAAGATAGAGGAGTAATTTCAAAACGTTTAGTCTCAAAAAAAAAAATCCATCGTGAGTGTGTGATTTTCTTGTAAGTTCTCTTCTGCATGCCTCTGTCGCTGTCCAGGTTTACACTCCTTTTCATCTCCTTCGTCTGCCCCACACAACAGAGATGAAACAAGAACGTTAAAGGCAGACGAACTACCCTGCTGTCTGCAAAACGCTTCCTGCTTCTGTTCCAGCATCCCTGTTGGGGGCCGCAAACCCCCTTGAGAGTGAGGCTGCAAATCCAATTAATTTCTGCCGCAGCCAAACAAAGCAAGGCTGCAGCCGGGGTGGGGCAGAGAGAACGGGGTGGGCAGCCTGCCGGGGAAGACGTGGGGCCACGCACCCTGGCCACTGAGGCCAGCCCCGGGATGGGACAGGAAGGTAGGGGGTAGGGGACGCCTTGCTGACCCTCTGGCCTTCAACCCCACCCTCCCCACTGCCCCCATGTGCTCACTACCTCCAGCCTCTGATGCCAGCCCCGACTACCCCATTCACCCAGGTCCTGGAAGCGTGTACCTCGGGTGAGCAAACTTGACTGCTGTCTCAGCCTGGGCCCACTTCTGCCTAGCACAGCGTCTGACACTATAGTGACACGGATGGATAGATGGATAAATGGGCGAATGAAAAGACAAATGGATGGATGGATGGATGGACAGATGGACGTGTGGGTGGATGTCTAGAGCAAGTGGGTGGGAGGGGATGGCAGCGGTTGATGGATAGATGGATGAGGTGAGAAAGCAGGGGGCTAAGGGCGGACGGATGGATGGGTGGGCAGAGGGGCAGATGTCAGACATCATCAAGCCAGGGTTCTCCAGTCTGGGCTACGGTTTTCCGGTGGTCATGTATGGATGTGAGAGTTGGACCATAAAGAAAGCTGAGCGCTGAAGAATGGATGCTTTTGAACTGTGGTGCTGGAGAAGACTCCTGAAAGTCCATTCGACTGCAAGGAGATCCAACCAGCCCATCCTAAAGGAGATCAGCCCTGAATATTCATTGGAAGGACTGATGCTGAAGCTGAAACTCCAACACTTTGGCCACCTGATGCGAAGAGCTGAGTCACTGGAAAACAGCCTGATGCTGGGAAAGACTGAAGGCAGGAGGAGAAGGGGGTGACAGAGGATGAGAAGGCTGGACGGCATCACCGACTCTAGGGACATGAGTTTGAGCAAGCTCTGGGAGTTGGTGATGGACAGGGAGGCCTGGCGTGCTTCGGTTCATGGGATCGCAAAGAGTCGGACACGACTGAGCGACTGAACTGAACTGACTCTCAAGCTGCCCTTCCCCCCAGAAAACAGCAAATGGCAGCCCGGAACTAGAGGCAAGGGAGCATCTTCAAGAAGCGCTTCTGAGAAGCCGGGCAGAGCTGCCTCAGTCAGCCCCGAGCTGTGACTTTTCAGCGCTGACCCCGACTCCACACCCGGGGCCACATCTGCATAGACGGCGTTTCTGGGGCCACATTCCAGCCGGAACTTCAAACCTGCGAGGGGCTGGGGCAGGGCTGACCCTGCGGTCACCTGCAAGAAGGCCCGGCTCCATCCTTCTGTCTCAGAGCCCCCGACCGACCCGCTCCTCTGGACCAGACAGCCAGACGCTCACGGCGTGCTCATCGGTTCTTGAAAAGGAGGGGTGAGAAGCAGAGACGGCAGCAGGACACAGGCATGACCAGCCCCACGTGCGGCCGTCCAGGTCGGCGGGGTGGGGGCTGGGTCCTCAGACGCCCCCAGACCTTCCTAAGGACGCGCTTCCTGGTGCCCGGCTCCTGGGCAGCCGAGTCTCCACTCACACCCCCGAGGGGATTAAGGGGATGCTGAGCCGGAAGCAGGAAAGCTGCCAGGGGCCCAGAAAACCCCTCCAGGCCCGCGTGTCGGGCAGCGTCGAGTCCACCCAGCACCCCGCCCTCCCGGGGGAATAAGAGGCTAGGCCACTGCTTCAAGGTCCCCCAAATTACGCCTCCACCCCGAGGCCAAGGTTCACAACCTCGGCTGCAGCCAGCCTGGCCGTGGTGGGCAGCCCCACTGCCGGACACTGCCAGATCACCCACTGGAGGGATAAGGTCCCAAAACAGCATCCTCAGGAGGGTGGGGCACAGGGTCCCCGCTCTGGGTGCGCCACCCCCTCCAGCCTTCATCCGTCGAGCCGTTTCCAGGCACCTGCTCTGAGCCCGGCTTGGGGGCTGCCCCGTCCCTGCCTCAGGGAGAAGGCGCAGCGTGACCGTGGCTCCAGGACCAGTAAACCAGGCTCTGGTCCTTGCCCGTGGGACTTCCCTGAGAATCTGCTGGAAAACGGGGGCCTCTGGGAAGTGCCCCCGTGTGCGGCCGTGTCTGCGGCTGCACGGGGAGGGATGCGCGGTCAGGGTGGGGGCGGACCTGCTGCTCCAGGGTCCCGGCCTGAAGGCAGTGAACACAGGCGCACGCCAGCTGGGACCCCAGGGCCCCGCGGGGTGCGGACGCAGAAGACCTGCGTGGCTGGGACCCTGGGGCCCCAAGGGGTGTGGACTCTGAAGACCCTGTGTGGCTGGGACCCTGGGGCCCCGCGGGGTATGGACCCGGAAGACCTGTGCAGCGGGCAGCAGGGCTGGGTAACAGGACGACAAACGGCCCAGGAGCCAACGAGAGGCCCTCCGAGCCCAGAGGCCTCCTTGCTGTGTGACCCTGAGCAGGGCCCTCTCCCTCTCTGAGCCTCAGTTTTCCCAGCTGTAGAATGGGATGGTTGTCACTGTCAAGATTAAATGAGGCAACACACAGCAGCCCCTCGGCCCCGGCCCTCGTGCCCAGTGAGTGACCCAAGTACAATGCCTGGGTCACCTTCCCTCCCCTTCTGGGGGCTCATCCCAGTCAAAGTCCAGGGCCCCAGACTCAGGCAGACCGCCCCCCCAACCTAGGCTTCTGTTACAACTGGAAAGCGCGCCTCGCCCGGGAGCCTCCAACCCTGTCCCAGGTCCCCGGGGTCAGCACCATCACGGGGTCTTCTGTTGCCCCTGCCGAGCTCTGGAGGAAGACGGCCGCCTCGACAGGCCAGCGTCCCTATTCAGGAGCTGAGGCTACGCTCCAGGGCGGCGCTGGGCTCCGACCGTCAGCGCCGTTCGGAGGACCTAGCACACGGGGCTTAGTTTCCACTTTTCAGGAGAAAGTGATCCGGGCTAAGACGGCTCTTCCCCCTCGGTCCCTTGATTGGCACGTGCAGGTAAGAACGTGGAGACGTGACTCAGAAAAGTGCTCCCTGCAAAGTGACCTCCAAGGTGAGTGTTCACTGGCAGCATCACAGAACGGCACCGTCCGCAGACGCCCCTGGTCCTCCCAGGCCGGCTGGGGGCGTGCGAGAGAGGGGCTGGGGCCCCGGCTTCTCAGCACACGGCCTGAGGCCTGGGGGTGCCCGGGTGTCCTGCAGGGCTGACCGTTGCACAGCTTGCCCCGGACGAGGGAGTCTCTGAGGATGCGGGAATTCCAGGGCTAAAACCGGAACGAGCCGGCTGCCCGCTCCTGCCCGTGTGGACAGCGCTGCCTGTTTCCAGCGCTGGCATCACCTCGGAGCCCTCGGAGCTCACCCCACGGCCCAGGCAGGTGGCGGGGGAGCAGAGGGCTGGGGGAGGGAACTCGCGGCCACAGGGCACTGGGCCACATCCCCCGTGGCAGCCATTTGCCGGGGAAATGGCATCAGGCAGACTTTAAAGGCACATCAAACTGCAGCCTGAAGGCCCCGACAGGCCCGTTTAATTATTCAGAGTCACCTGGGTGCTGCCTGCTAATTGGCTGGGAGGCCTAGAAGCACCAGGATTCTTATTAAAAAACAGCTCTCCGGCTAAACAAGCACAAAATCCGGCTTCTCCCCCCAGCCAGCCAGGCACCCACACCAACGGGCCCTGGCACCGGGGCTGCATGAGGCCCTCCCCACCCACACCCACAGCCAAGGCCACCCAGGGCTGCCAGGCTGGGGGCCATGAAGGCCCAGAAGCGGGAGGAGGAAGGGGGACGGGGGAGGCTTCCGGTGGGGAGCTGACCCAGGGAGCGGAGCCTACCCTGGGTTCAGAGTCCGGCCTCGCATCAGACAAGACAGGGGCTAGAATCGGCTGCACCTTAAGCTTCCAGGCCCGAGTTTGCCCAGGGACCTCAGTGAACGTGCCTGTAAAATGGGGGTGCACCACCCGCCTCACACACAGAGACTCGCGGTGTGGACGTGCCCCCACAGGGCCTGGCACACGAGGAAGAGGAACCGGGGGTGACGGGTGCGTGTGGTCAAGATTCAGGGGCCGGAGGAGGCAGCCCACACAGCGCGGCAGACCACTCATGCCCTGCACACTCGGGGGCGGGGGCTCGGGGCGGCTGGGCAGAGCTCGGGGGCGGGGGCTCGGGGCGGCTGGGCAGAGCTCGGGGGCGGGGGCTCGGGGCAGCTGGGCAGAGCTGGGAGTAGCCGAAGGGTCAATGGGGCAGGACCAGAGCAGGGCAAGGGGACACAGTGACCGATAGGCCGGCCCAGGGGCCACGACCAGGACCTTAAGCCAAAGTGACCTCAGTGGAGGCAGGCCCAGCAGAGGTGCGGGTTGGGGAGGAAGTGCAGCCGGCTCCAGGCGACCAGCAGAGACCCAAGGGCACCTCCGGAGCCCGGTCAGGCTGTTCTGGCCCTTGTTTCCAGAACCCTAGCAAGGCAGAGGAGGAGGCTGACCTCGCGGCAGGACGGCACAGTGGCCCATAGCCCACTGTCCGGGGCCAGGGGTGGGGAGGGGCCTGGGGCTGCTGCTGAGAAGGAGGACGCAGTTTCTCAGCAGCCGCGAGGCTGAACAGAGGTCTGACTTTCTGGCCCGCTTCTCAGAATGGCAGCCTTTGGCAGCAGAAAGGCCAGAGGGTCCGAGGGCCGACTCCCCCTGCAAGCTGAGCCCAGCCCCTGCGGCCACTTGGCTGTTTTCCTTTCATAACCTCTTGACTTCTTCCAAGATGATACCTGCTTGGCCTAGGCAGGAAATCCTGGCGACCTGCCAGGGCCCTACCTGGATGGAATGCCCTGGAAACACCCATCAGGGAACGGGAGGCCACACAGCCAGCAGGGGAGCATTCCCAGAGCCACATCCCGCATGGCCCGCCCCCAGACAGCCTGCGGCCCAAGGCCTCGGGCAGCCCTGTTCTCACCAGCAGAATCTGCACAGAAAGCTCTCACACTGGTCACTCGGGGAGCCCCCTCGGCTGGGGGACCGCACCCAGGCACAGCCTCGCTGGGCAGGGAGAAGTGGCGGAGTTCAGAGACAGGAGCTGTGGCTCAGGGGTGGATGAACAGGCCCGGCTCCGAGGAGGAAGCAGTCCGGGCCAGTGGTCCTACCCAAGACCCCTGAGCCCCCCACCCTGCCCACTGCTCCCCACAGGACCTTCCTCCCCACCCCGCCCCTCTCGAGCGCACAGGGACACCCAGCCCCCTCCCTGCCTCCCTAGAGTATCTGCCTGGGCCTCCACCACCCAGACCCGTCCATCCTGGCTCTGCTCATTCTTCCCGGTCAGCCGCTTCAAATGCCCCCTCCTTGTGAAGGGGCGCGGGCCTCTGCCTGCGAGGGCCTCCATCCCTGCCCTGTTCGCCCACCCACACGACTGGTCCCCTGGAGCCCAGCCTCGAGAGGGTGGCACACAGTAGGTGCGCACGCCCAGGCCACTCTGGGCTCCCGTGGGAACAACAGCAGGACCGCTGCCCACCTCATCCTGGGCAAGGGGCCCTGGGGGTCCAGCTTGGCCACTTGGGAGCACAGAGCTGGACTGTAGCCCTCCTGCACGGCGCCAGCGCTGGGTCTGGAGGTGGCCCCAAGCTGGGAGGACTGGGCTCGGGCCAGCCGTCCAGCCCTGCAGTTGGCTGCTCACCTAGGAGTCAGCAGGGCTGAGGGCCGGGCCAAGCCTCAGGGCCAGGCTCCAGCCCTCGGCTTTCATCGGAATCACCGGGGCCTCAGGGCTGCGCTCCTGGACACCACCCCAAGCAAACGCCACGCCCAGACCGCTGCTCAGAATCCTGAGCTGGAGAGACAGGCAGGGCCTGTGAGTGCTCAACAGCAGTGCCCCCAGCCTCCCGAGGCCACCAACCCCGCCCGGGGCAGGGCCGACGGCAGGACGGCGCCGCGAGCAGCCCGCATCATGGCGTGGAGGCCAGACCTCCAGGGCTAGGCCGGGGACAGGCAGGCCTCAGTCTCCCTGCCGGTGACCTCACAGCGAAAACGGAGCCCCAGCTGCCCCCAGGGTCAGCAGTGAGGCCTGAGGCTGGTCCCCAGCCCCTAGAGGCCAGCTCTGCTGGGAACTGAAGCTGGAAGGGCCTGGAGACACACCGGGCCCAGGCCCCAGAACCCTGACCCCCAGCTGACTCCTGCGGGAGGAAGGGAGGGTGGGGTCCCAGTTTTACCCCAACAGCAAGAGACCCTGAGCCAGAGAGGCCCTCTCGAGGCCTCAGTCTCCTCTCAAAGTGGGGCTGAATCCCTATTCCCGGGGTCCAGGTGGGCTGACCCGTGGGGGTGGGGCTGAATCCCGATTCTCGGGGTCCAGGTGAGCACTCAGTGAGATGAGCCCTGGGGAGGGCTTGGCCCCACGCGTGTCGCTGCTGCCAGGATGGCGGGGGCGGGGCAGGAAGAGGGGCAGCTCCAGAAAAGCCAGAGTGCAGCACGGAACTGCACGCCGTGCTGACTGCGCGACGGCCGTGAGGCCAGGGGCGCCCAGGAGTCAGCCCACAGCTGGCGACTCTGCCTTCAGGGTCTGCCACTGCAGAGACTGAACGAAGGTACACGTGAAAGACAGTAAAACCAAGAGCCTCCTGATGAAGGTGAAAGAGGAGAGAGAAAAAGCTGGCTTAAAACTCAACATCCAGAAAACGAAGATCATGGCAGCCAGTCCCATCATTTCATGGCAGATAGATGGGGCAACAGTGGCAGACTTCATTTTCTTGGGCTCCAAAATCACTGCAGATGGTGACATGGATTAAAAAACACTTGCTCCTTGGAAGAAAAGCTATGACAAACCTAGACAGCGTATTAAAAAGCAGAGACATCACTTTACCGATAAAGGTCCGTCCTGTCCAAGCTATGGCTTTTCCAGTGGTCATGCATGGATGTGAGAGTTGGACCATAGAGAAAGCTGAGCACCAAAGAATGAATGCTTTTGAACTGCGGTGTTGGAGAAGACTCTTGAGAGTGCCTTGGACTGCAAGGAGATCCAACCAGTCCATCCTAAAGGAAATCAGTCCTGAATATTCATTGGAAGGACTGATGCTGAAGCTGAAGCTCCAATACTTAGGCCATGTGATGTGAAGAGCTGACTCATTTGAAAAGACCCTGATGCTGGGAGAGACTGAAGGCAGGAGGAGAAGGGGACGACAGAGGATGAGATGGTTGGATGGCATCACTGACTCAATGGACATGAGTTTGTGCAAACTCCGGGAGTTGGTGATGGACAGGGAGGCCTGGGGTGCTGCAGTCCACGGGGTCACAAAGAGTCAGACGTGACTGAGCGATTGAACAACAACAAGTTCACAAGACCCAGGAGAAGGAAGATGGGAAGTGGAGGCAGTGGCTTCCTCCTGCCAGGACCGCAGGGGCAGGATGGAGGAGAGCAGCGAGTGGTCACAGGCTTCCTTGCACTCCACGAGCTAGAAGGGTCTAGCTTGGGCGCCAAATATCAAGCTTGTGAGAATTAAAAACAATTTAAAGCTAAATGAATGAACCCATAAAAATAAAAGAAGGCAGACTGATCACCAACAGGGCATAAATGAGGAATAAGAGAAGCCGGATGGTTAATTTCAAGAGTCCTCTCTCTCCCATCAAAATACTGCTACAAGTTGCCTGAAAACACACGGCAAGGGTGGTGGGCACCCCGGACCCATGCATGGTGCCAGAGGTGAGGGAGACAGGCAGGCGGCGGGCAGGCCTGGGCCGCACAGGCTCACAGGCCAAAGGCTGGACAGGGTGGCGGGCCCTCGGAGGCAGCCTGGCGGGGCAGTATGTCGGTTCCCTCCGCCTCTCCCTCAGCACCTGACCTCAGGCCAGCCCTTCAGCCTCTCAGCCTCAGTCTCCCCATCTCTAAAATGGGACACAGCAGCGCCCACTCAGCAGTGTCACAGTGGGGGGCAGGGTGAACTCTGGCGGCTGGACATCCTGGCTTCACCGACAGGGCAGAGGCTGCAGGAGCCCGTGGGTGACCCGCTGGGTCTCCTTCCCCGGCCACAGCTGCCCCTCTGCTCCAGCCGGACTCCACCCGTCAGCCTGGCTCTGGGGCAAGTGGCACGGAGGGGGGCACCGCCCACCCGCACATTCCCTGCGGCAGCTCAGGGAGCCTCAGGGGCTGCTCGCTGGCACTGACCTTCCTGGCCCGTGCTGACCAGGGCAGCAGCTGGCGCAGCGGAGGGACGCGACAAAGAGCCCCACGGCGAGAAGGACGGCCCAGTGCCCCGAGGGGGGCTGTCCCTGTGTTACCAAAGCCCTTCTTCAGATGTAGCTTCCCTGGGGGCTCAGCTGGCAAAGAATCCGCCTGCAGTGCAGGAGACCCTGGTTCGATTCCTGGGTCGGGAAGAGCCGCTGGAGAAGGGATAGGCTACCCACTCCAGTATTCTTGGGCTCCCCTTGTGGCTCAGCTGGCAAAGAATCTGCCTGCAATGTGGGAGACCTGGGTTCGATCCCTGGGTTGGAAGGATCGCCTGGAGAAGGGAAAGGCCACCCACTCCAGTCTTCTGGCCTGGAGAACTCCATGGACCGTCCACGGGGCCGCAGAGCCAGACCCGACTGAGCAGCTTGCCCTTTCACTCTTCTGATGAGATGAACGGGCCTCAGACTTGCCCGGGTGCCGCCTTCACACTCCGTAACTGGACGTACCCAAAGCCCCGGAAAACCTTTTGCTGATGATGCTGTATCTCAAGGCAGCGTCTCTGATCGGTTGGCCTGGGCAGCCCCCGTGCTGTGGCGGGGGAGACTCGGGCTGTTCCCTCCCACGGCCACAGCTGGGAGCAGAGAGCAGGACTGGCCTGGCCCCAGAGCTGGGCGGGCGGGGGGGGGGGGGGTGTCACATCCCCCACACCACCAGCCGCACTGGGACCGTTCCAGGGCATTTTTCAATACACTCACATGTCTTCCGCACACGGATAAATCCCAGTACAAAACATGACATGCTCTCCTTCCCTGTCTCTGAAAACGAGCCGATAGCGTTACACGGCTGCCCGATAAATGTTTCATGGAGGCACTTGCTGAGAAGGCAGCCTTTGATTGTTTTCCTTGTTACACAGTGAAGTGATCTTCGCTCCCTCGAGGGGAGGACAGGCCTGAGGGTGGGGGGAGCTGGGGCTCCAGGGCACGTGGACATTTTTACAGCCCCACCACTGAACGCCGTTGGGGACACGGAACCCATCAGTGAGGATGCCCGTCCACCTACCACCCCTGATAACCGGGGGGCAGATCCCTGAACCCCAAGCTCCCTGCCAGCCACTGGCCTCTGCCTTGGCCTTCAGGCCTTGACCCGCAGGGGCTGTGTGAGGACCAGGTCAGGGTGGGGTGGGGTGTGGCCCACCTTTAGGAGGGGCAGCTTTGCGCCCCCACACAGAGGGGGCCCGCGTATCTCAGAGCTCACTCCTCGGCAAAACCCACACCCTGGGCTTGAAACAACAGGCATTCATTCTCCTGGGGTGGGAGGCCAGAAATCCTGTATCAAGATGCAGGCAGGGCCAGCGAGCTCTTAGAGGAGGAGCGCCCCCGACTCGCTCAGCTCCTGGTGGTCCAGGCAGCCCCGGGCTGCACAGCATCAGGCTAGTCTCTGCCTCACCTCCCCGTCCCTGCCCCGTCCCCCCTCCCTCCCCTGTCCCCCATCACACCCCATCCCCGCAGCCCCCCCGACCCGGTCCCCACGTCCTCTGACCCCTGAGGGGGTGAGACAGGCCAATCAGAGCCCTGCCCCCGCCTGCTCCCTCGAAGGGCGGGGCAGGGCGGGGCAGGGGGCAACCTCACAACGTGCAGCCCCTCTGAGGCACAAGGCGCCCCCCACCCACCCGGTGACAGCCGGTCACCAGCCTCAGATGCCACTTCAGCCCCGAGAGCCTTGAAACAAAACTGACCAGGCCTGACGGCACCTCCTCCCCCGCCCTCACCTCACCTCCTCCAAGGCCTTCCAGACAGGAGCGCCCTCCCTGCCACTCCTCCCTTCTAGAACCTTCTGTGGATCTCCTCCCCCAGGAACGGTGGGGAACCCTACAGGCACCACTGCCCCGGGAGGGGGGATCCCACATTCCGGTGTGACATGCTCGGGAATGAGGTTCGGGGCGGTGGGGAGGGAAGCGGGGTGACTGCAAACACCAAGCCACAGAGACACACCCCAAAGGGGCGGGACGCGTGTCCTGCGAACGCCGCTGGAATCCAGTAAGAAGCCAGAGAGCAGGAGGCCGGCCGGCTGAGGACCAGGGAGCCAAAGGCGGAGGCTGGTCCCGGCTCGCAGGAGCGCTCGGGTCCCCTGAAGACCCAGAGCCGAGCCCACCACGCGGGCCCCACGGGGCGGGTGCAGAGGCCCATGCCCGGGGCCCCACGACGGCCCCGAACCGGATCCTCAGGCCCACGTCCACCGGCCTGCCCAGCGCTAGCGCTGCTCTCACAAAAGCGCCTCAAACAGCTCGGGTTTACTACCCTGCGGATCCGGACATCAGGAGTCTACAGCGGGTCTCACAGACGCAGATCAAGGGGGTGGCAGGGCCGGCTCCTTCCAGGGGCGCGAGGGGAGAACCTAGCCCTTTCACAGCCTCTAAGATGACCCGCATTCCCTGGCCTGTGGCCACACCCCTCCAACCTCCTTCCCCTGACTCTGACCCTCCTGCCTCCTCCTTACGTTTACAGGTAAAATTCCATCTATAAAACTTGACCTGTAGAGAAGCTTTTCCCAGTCTAGACACAGGGTCTAGGGGCTAGGAGGAGGGTGTATCTTTTGGGGGCCACCTTTCAGCCCGCCACAAGGCCGGCAGCCCGTGGGTGTTCACAGGGTGTCCAGGGCGGCTAAAAGCGCGCTGCACAGGGCCAGGCTCACAGCAACCTTGGGCGGCAGGGGGACCCTTCCCAGCCACAGACAAAGAGACAGAGGGTCCATGAATATCCTTGCCCAAGACCCCTCAGCAAGCAGGCGGCTGAGAGAGGAGGCCTCCTAAGGCTGAGGGCGCCCTGGTCTCACCGTTCCCTTTGCCATCTCCTCCTTCCCAGGCACTCAGAGCTGTGATGACCCCCAAACAGGACATCCTGCAATGTGGAGGGCCAGCTCCGGCTGTGACGAGGGCTGGATGACGCCCCATGGACTTGCCCACCATCACTGCCGGCCCCCCAGCCGGCACCGGGGGGGCGCCCTTAGATTAAGTTTCCTATTCATCGGCCCCTGAGAAGCACAACTGGGGCTTCTGTGGAAGACCAGCTCACGGCACACGGAGCAAGGGTGGTGAAAAGGGTCATTATTAAAGGATCGCGTCGGGCTCCTCTCCAGCCACGAGAGACGCGCGGGAGAGATTCGTTAGGGCTGTGGGCTCCATCTGCGGGTTTTCAAAACAGCAGAGTCTAGTCAGCGGAAGCCCTTTTGCTGATTACCGACACCAGGAAACGCTCTCAAGCCAACAGCACAGTCAGGGTCCTGTGTGAGTGCTGGTGGCTCCCAGCCGTCACATCGCCTGTGAAACCCTCGGCCTGCGCGGAGCTGCTCAGACGCGTCCCGCTCGGGAGCGGCCAGAGCCCACCTCCCAGGCCCAGGGCGGGGGAGCTGCGGAGCGTGCCGGAGGACCTGTCCCCGGGCGCTGCGAAGGGAAAGGACCCCGGGGAAGTTCTGGACTGGGGCTCAGACAGGGAGGGAGAAACACTGGGTGAGACAGGGCCCAGGGCACGTTCAGCGATCAGAGCGAGGGGGAGACACAGGCGAGCTCTTCCTGTGAAGGTGCTGTTCTGGTCAGCAGGCCCCGTCCCCGCCTTTGGTCCACAAACACCTTCCCGGCCCCCTCACCTCCCTCCCCCATGTGCAATAAGGGTTAATGCCACACCCTGTGAGTCCAGGGAAGGTCAGGCTCTGGCCTGGCTCCCGAGAGGGACCTCTGAGCCCTTGGGACATCCTGCTGATTAAAGAATCTCTGTCTACCTGGGTGGGGGTGGGGGGAGCGCCCAGGCCAGGCCAGAGGTCTGTGAAATCATGGGGTTTATGGGGGACCTCAGGCCCACAGTATCAGCTAGACCTCTCCAGGGGCTGGAAGCTAAGGTCACCCCCACGGGGGCAAGCCAACGCCGACCTCGGGGTTCAGCCTCACCTCAATGAACCCTGAGACACCCTCTGGGTTTACCCCACTCCCACCAGCTCCACGAGGAGCTGCCCACACGAGGCGTGTAGCCCACCAGACTGGAGCGGCTCTCAGCTGCTCCACAGGCTAGACCGCTGCTCTCTGCTCACTGTCGCCCTAGGGGCTGGGGTCTTCATTCCCCATCCAGGGGGCCACTGTGCCCACATGCTGCCCGGAAGAAAGAGGGAAGAAGGCGCGTTCCCAAGTCCACGGGCCAGCCTTGGAGAGCCGGCCTCTGCCCACCCAGCGCAGCAGCGGCCGGGGAGACACCTGCGCCGTGGGGCAGGGGCCCTGGGACTGCGGGGGCGGAGGGGTCAGGGGAGACGGGGAGACGGAGGTGAGAAGGCCAGGGCGCCGCCCGGCCCCTCAGGGACCTCCACACTGATCAGAGGCCACCTGGTCGCTCTCTGGCCCCTCACCACTTTCTAAGCCACCAGCAGACTCCCTGGCCAGCTGTCACCCCGGGGAAACCGAGGCTCCGGGAGCCAACAGAGAGGGCAGTCATGGCCTTGGCCACGGGCCTCTTGCCCCAGGGCAGGGCATGGGGAGCCTGACGCTGTGCTCAGCCCACCAAGGGCCTCGTGCGCCCCAGGAGCACCCCTGCGCTCCCCGACACCAGGCCCCCGACCAGGAAGATGGTTATGAGATGGGAAGAAAAGATCGCACTTTCGCTTTACATGACAAAGTCAACAGAACGACTGACTTCCGTGGCATGAACGCCATTCCCGCCTACACGCACGCGCAGACACGCACGCAGGTGGAGGACGGGCTGGAACAGGGAGGAAGCGCCCAGAGCGCCTGTCATCCGGGCTAGCAGGGCAAAGAACAGACGACCGTTTCTGGGAAAAGCACAAACAAGAAAACACACGAACTGTCTGTGTACCCAGCAATGCTCGCTTTTTAAAACTACACATTTTCAAACAGTCCCGGTTACAGACAAAAGCTACACTGAAAACCAGCCCGCGCAGCTGGGGGCCTCACAGGCAGAGCGACGTTCTAGAACATGGGCCAGGAGGTGGTGCAGGGACTTCACCCTAACGTCATGCTTTACACCCTAAACGTGCTACCAATATTCTCGAATGTGTGTTTAATAGCAGTGCAACGACATTTTTAAACAGCCTGTCCTTCATCTGACATTTTTAAAAAATCCTCAATTCAGTGAAACTTCTGAGTCTTCGGAGAACCCAACAGGAAAAGAGGTCTGGGTGGGTTCCCTGATATTTGCATCTGTTCCCATGACTCTCTGGACCTGGGCGAACAGCCGCACCAAGGGGCCCGTTGCAGTGGGCATCCTGATTTTGGGACCCTTAGCCCACGAGCGTGCAGGGACCCCCATGACAACACCAGGGGGGAGCCCCCTCCAGAGCTGAACCACTCTCACAAGGTCACCGGTACCCACCCAGGCGAGACCCCCAGTCCCTGCATCCTCAGGAGGAGTCACCTCTGCCCCCGAAACCTCTCTCTCCCACCCCGCTGGCCCATGACCCAGGGACCCCGGGGGAGGCAGGCCCTAGGCTTGCACCCCATTGGGTGCGGAAGCTGGTCTCCCTGACCCCAATCTGAGGGTCGGAATCTGCAACGACCAGATCTCACCAGGGGCTGCCCTCCCCTGTCCCATGTGGCCGGCATGCCCCCATCCCCCCAGACGCCTCCGCCCCCTCAGTGCCAGGGTCCCCCACTCCCCAACATCCATGTGTCAGAAATCAGACCCCAGCGCTACAGGATTCTCTGTAAATCCAAGCAGAGTTAAAGCTGAGAGTGGGGAGATTCCTGCTGGGGCGGGGGCGGGGGGGGGGGCCACAGCCACAGGCAGGCAGGGCCCCTGGCTCAGCCCCATCTCCACAAACACCGCCACTTCATTGGAGGCAAAACCCAGGTCTGACACGTGGAGAGGGCATTTAGGTAGGCGATGATCTGTGAAAGGATTAATTTGCTGATCTTATTACCTAAATCGAAAGAGATTTTGCAGCCATCAGTAACAGGCTTGCAAGATTTCCCGGGTGTGAGCTAAAGCCTCGCCCCTCCTCCCCACCCCTTCCAGCCGCCACCAACAGGCAACCCAACACGCTGAAAATTCATGAGAAAGACCCGGGCCGAGGGTATCTGTTCAAGACTCCAGGATCTGCAACAGGGCACATGGGAGGCAAACGAAGACGAAGCGGTGGGCGCCCTGCCGTGCGCTCCGCAAAGCTCACCTGATCCCTTTGTTCTGAGCCAAGTTGTGCAAGGAGAGTCTTGACACGGCAGAGATGACCTGTGAGGGGAGACGAAAAGACGCTTCTGAATTTCATGAGAAAGCCGGGAGTCATCACGAGACAGTAATGAAGTGCTCTGTGGATGTCGAGAACTGTTACTAAAGCACTTTCATCTCAGGAAAAAAATAACAAAAAGCAGAGCATAAGGTCTTTTTAGACAAGACACCTGTTTCGCATTTGCTGTGCAGGGTGCGTCGTTTCGGGGCACTGATGTCTGCTGAGGGCCACGTGCGCCCGGTGCGCGCCCCGGAGCCCAGGCCTGGGCTCACAGCCCCTCTGCCATCTCCTGCCCATCGGCCACTCACTGAGTCCCGCCCTCCTCTCCCAGGAGGGGGTCTGCCCCGTCGAGGCCACACAGGGCCCCCCCCCCCGGCTCCTGCTCTGGAAGGCATCGTGTGATTTAATAATAACTCCTGTCATGGTGGGGGCTGACCCATTTCACAGGTGGGGAGATGGAGACCCAGAGATGCCAAGTGACTGCCCAAAGTCACACAGCAGGCTGGAGCGCAGCGTAGGTGCACACATCCCAGCAGAGAGCTCCCTTCCCTTCCAGCCCCTCCAATCTTTCCATATGGACCATTTAACCAGATGCCCAGCTAGCTAGGGGGTCAGGGTGCAGAGGGAAAACAAAGAGCCCCAGGTTCCGATCACACAAGGGGACCCCAGGAGGCTCTCCCTGGATGAACAGATGTGTCAAAGTCCTGGGGTCCCTGCCCCAGCCCGGTCCTGCCCTGTAACCAGCCCCCTCCAGACACACAAGACCCACCCGGCTCCCAGCCTCAGAGGCCTCAACACAGCCAGTCCACAGACCTTCAGATGACCGGGGCAAGCAAGGACGAGGCTCCACAGACGGTCACGGTGAACGGGGGCCAGGCGAGAGCACGGCTGACCCTGAACACAGAGCGTTACACGCTCGAGCGTGACCCGCGGGTCACACAAGCTGCTCACGGTTCCCAGCGGGACTCACGGGGAACCTGCTGTGAGAGACCACGCAGCGCGGAGGCAGAGGGACAACTCCAAGAGCCCCCTGCGTGTGCACAGGTGTGTGCGTGTGTACACGCACACGTGCATCGCGGCCTGTGATGACCACTGGCCACACTCACAGACATCCTCAGAAACTGAGCCCAGTGAGCCTTTTATGTGCGTCATCCCGGCGAATCCTCACACCCCTACGAGGCCGGCTGTGTACACGAGGGACTCGGGAAGCCCAAGGCCAGCTCACCTCCCCAAAGCCCCCCACCCGGGACACACGCCTCAGACCTCGTGTGAGGTGGCTCTCCGTCCAGCGGCGATTTTCTAGAAGTGGGGAGAGAACCCCACACTGTACACAAGGGCCCTTTCTCAGCTGGCGAGACGGCGGATCCAGCCAACAAGCCGCGCGCTGTGCGCTGACTTCCGGGAGGGCCTCTGTTTCAGGGGCCGGTTCGCGTGGAAGTCATGAATCCGAGGAGCGACAGGCTCCTCTGCGTCTTCTCAGACAAGACTCGATGGGCCGACTGTGCATCTAGCCCAGCCAGGGCCCCCACACTTGAGTGTGCCAAGAGGCCTTTCACATGTAACGAGCGACTTGGCTTCTGCTGTTATTCTTGGCTTCTAAGGGCTCTAAATATTTAGGACGAACAAAAATCAAAGCAGTATTGCTCGGTGTCCTTACAGTCACTAGACAGAGTGCTGAAAGTATCGGGGCCCAAGGGTTTGGCAACTGGAGGGCACACGTGCCACCCCCCTCCTACGCCTACCGTGGCAGATATCACCAGTCAACTGACGCGCTCCTCCACCCTGAGCCAGACACAACTCAGGATCCTCCGTGCCGAGTCCGAACAAGACACCAGCAACAGGCCAGCATCGGCTCAGAAAACGAAGCTTGTCTGCTGACCTGGGGTCGGGGCCGCGTCTCGTGTGGGTAGAGCCCAGGACAGGGGGAGCTGCCACAGGTGAGCGAGCCGAGGCCAGGAGACGGGCCTGTGTGCCCACGGGTCCTCAGTCTCGGGGGACAGAGTGGCTTCTGCAGCTGCCGTGACCACAGCAAGGCTCGGCCCTGAGCTCTCGGCCGCTCTCCTCCAGGCTGGAGCCTGTCACTAGTGATTAGTGAAGGGCTCTGGATTCCGATCGCCAGACGGGGCCAGCTCCTTAAACGAGGTTAACCGTCCCAGCTCTGCCCAAGGCGCCCTGTCCCTTGCTGGTCCGTCCTGCACGTCTGTGCAGAAAGGGAAATCTCAGGTCTCACCTGGGGGCACCTGGCTCGGTGACCCAGGGCCCAGGGCAGGGGCTCCAGGGAGCAGACCCCTGAGAACTGTGGGGTCAGATGAGGGGAGGGGCCCCCATGAAAGTTAAGGGAGCAGGTGTCACGAAGCACCCTAGTGGCTCCCGGAGGCACCTCTGGCCGGTGCCTTCCCCACCCTCGGGTGAGAGCTGGGCTTCCCCAGAGGCACCCCTCTCCCATAATGATCAAAAACTTCCCGCCTCAGAGTCCCTGCCAGCTCCTCTGAAAACACACGTCAAGGATGACATTTCCCCAACTTCCATCCCCCTTCTCATCTGCATCCCTGATAACGAGCGAAAAGACGCACAGCTGCTCGTCTTGCCCCCTCCCTCCCTCCACACAAAAGGCTCAGACTCCTGGCCTCGGCGAGCCAGCAGCAGCTCCCGCGGGGCCCACGGGGCCTCAGCCCCAGGCGAGCAGAGGAACGTGTGTGCAGAGGCCGGGCAGGGAACCCGCGGGAGGAGGCTGTGCGCCCACGGGGACCAGTCGCGCCGGGAGCGGACGGCTGCATGCCAGCTCCCCAAAGCCGCAGGTGCCTGCCGTCCTCTCGCGTCTGCCTCCCGCTCGCCCGTCACCTGCAGGGTTTCAGCCCCTTCACTTGAAGGAAGACGGATGTTGTTGACGGTGCAGAGCCTGGGGCCCGAGGTCTGGACCCTGGAAGGCAGTCTCACCGGGCCCCACCGGGCCCCACCGGGCGTGGACTGCTCAGACCCCGAGGCGGCGCCCCACCAGCCTGCATCCGGGCAAACAGACTGCCAGACACTGGCCAGTCGGCTTCCTCGCGTTCACGGGAGGAGCTTTAGAATGGAGGCTCCCAGGCTCTGCCCGGAGGGTGGTCGCTCCTCAGAAGGTGCCCCCTACGGAGCAGGCGTGGGGCGAGGTGGGGGCTGGGACCGGAGTGGTCTGGGATGCAGATGGCCTGCACCGTCCTGGGTTCGAATCCGGCCACCAACCTCAGTCTGCCCGCCTGTGAAATGGGAACGGGCGCACCCCCTCCCGCGAGACTGGTGGTCTCGCTGGAACGTGTGCCAGGCGTCTGGCCTGCTGCAGTGCGTCTGCACGACCAGGGGTTGAGGAGGTCCACGCGCTGGTTTAGGGTTGACTCACCCCTCCTACTTGGGCTTCCCGGGTGGCTCAGCAGTAACGAGTCTGCAGTGCAGGAGACCAGGTTCGATCCCTGGGTGGGGAAGATCCCTGGAGGAGGGCACGGCACCCCTCTCCAGTTTCTTGTCTGGAGAATCCCATGGACAGAGGAGCCTGGCGGGCTACAGCCCATGGGGTCGCAAAGAGTCGGATGTGACTGAGTGACTTAGCACCCACACAAGAACCTTGCCCTCACTCGGACGAAAACACGGGAAGAGGGGAAAGGTCTGGTTCCAGGCTCGAGGCTTACAACTTTGTTGTGACTTCAAAAGAGAAGTTCAGGATGAGGGCTGAAAAGGCAGAGACCAAAGGCCAAGGGAGGGACAGACAGACAGAGGGGGTGGGGACTCTGCCTTTCAAAGGCAGCATCACTCAGAGGCCTCCAGGGGAGACGGGGTGGACACCCAGAGGCCTCCAGGCAGGCCTGGACTCCGCAGCCCCTTGCCAAAGCCTCTGTTGAAACCTGGGGAAAAGCAGTCAGAGACCAGCCTTGCAGCTAGGCCCTGAGTGGCAGAGTCAGCTGCAGGCTGCCCAGCTTGCCAGCCCTCCTCTGCTCGGGTCCCTGGGCTGCAGCAGTCAGCTTCCCGGTGGGGCAAGGGCTCCAGCTCCGGGAAGGACTCGCCTCCGACCTCTCCAGGGCAGGGTCTGTAAAATGCAGGCGCTGACCTGCTGGTGAGGCATAAACTCAGGTCCTAAGGGCCTTTTTTCACTGAAGTAGGATGAGACAGGAACAGACAAGACAAGACAGACAGTATCGGAAAAGAAAAGTCAGGGACTCTATTTTCAGTCTGGAGGAGTTGAGTGACTTAGCTTCCCTGACTTGTTCACTCATCAAACATTCAACATGCCCTGCGAAGTGCCAGCCGCGGGCCTTCTGGCCAGGCCGTAACAGGGGATGGGTCGGGTTCAGGGACGTTTTCGGAGCTCCAAGAGCCCCAGGAGGCTCCCTCCCAGCAGATGGAGTGGGCCAACACTGTACCCCATTTTACAGACAGGAATCGAGGCCCAGGGACCCACAAACTCACTCAAGGTCACACCGCAGCAGCTACCACACCTGACCTTCAAAACAGGCTCCGAGCCGCCTCTTCACAGACGAGAAAGACTGCCGCCCACCGAGTTCATGAGACGGCCTAAGGACAGTGACTGCAAGGATGCTCAGAGAGTGGGGATATGGGTGAGCGGATAAGCAGAGAGGTGGGCGGGCGGGTGGATGGTGTGTGGTCGGAGGGAAGGACGGATGGACAGATGGGTGGAAGGATGGATGGACGGATGGGTAGATGGACAGACAGGATCCACAGCAAAGGTTCCGATGAGAACCTGCCTCCCAATCCTTCATCTTAACTCTAGGAACATGAACTATCATTTATCAAGCCCTCACTAAGTGCCGAGCAATACACCGATGAACACGACGCAGACATGTTCCCGCATGTAGTCTCTCTCCCCACTCTCCACGCATCAGACGCAGACACTGGGGACTCGAGGGAACGAGGGCCCTGCCCCAGGTCTGTGCTGGCCGCTGCCGTGCTCCCATCACGGGAGCCAGCAGCAGGCAACGAAACCCTGAGCTCCTCTTCCAGGCCCCCTGCACGTCTCCCAGCCTCCCCCGCAGTTACTGAGGTCCACCCCATGGGAGCAGACCTCCCAGGGGCTACTCTCAGGCACGGCTCATGACGCTTCCCTGCTTCTGGGGCGATCTCGAAAGCCTCAGGTTAGAGGTGGCAAAGCCGCCGTCACACTGGGTCCCAGAAGGTCTGCATGGCACAAGGGGCCACGCACGCACACACGCGCTCACGCACTGCACCCCGGGCCCTCCCTGAACGGTCCTGCCGTCTCCGGGGGAGGCCAGCCCAGGCCAGGTGCCGCCTGCCCCAACACTGCTCTCACCAGGCCGCGCGCCACTCTGCCCTGGGCTCCACAGCGCCGGGCTCTCGAGTTGTGGGATCTCAGTTCCCAACCAGGGACTGAGCCCACAGCCCTGAACTGCAAGGTGGATTCTCAAGCACTGGGCCACCAAGTCCCTGCCCTGCAACTCAGGACCTGAGCCGAGGACCCCACAGAGATGATCCAGAGGATGGCCAGGGACACACCTCGGCCTTTAGAAGGGCCGGCTGCCCAGTCTCTGGTCAGCTGGCGAATGGGCAGGTCTGTCAGCCCCGCATGGTCAGGGGGGCGCCCCGCCATTCTGAGGAATCACTAAGTGGGAACGGCACAGACCAGGAAAGACCCCCTTATCAGCCAGGACCAGGCATCGCAAACACACAGCAGCAGCTCGGAGCCAACTGGGCGAGATGATCAAGCTCATTTAAATACGTTGCCCCGGAAACTCCATATCTGTGGAGGAAATCTACAGCCAACGAGAGGCTGCATATTCAGAAGCAAATCATTATAAACGGCATTCTCCAGCTCAGCCGGCGGCGACCTGCTTTTTCTCTTTTCACGTTGAAAGCAAGGTCAGAGACACGGGTGCCTCTGCCTTCAGATGACGAGCGGCGACGAGGAGGGTCTGCGGGCACCCATGCTCGTGTTCAAACGCCGCCTCCAACAGGCCGGGAAACAAAAGCCGGTGGGACCCGGTCATCTCAGCCACCACCTGCGGCACATCAGCACCCGGGGGCCCTACAGATGCGGTCTTCCTTCAAGGGAGCCAGAAGGAGGCTGGGAGATGGGAGGGGGCCGGACTCCAGGCTCCAAGACAGCGAACAGCAAAATGAAGCCCACTAGTGGGGCCAGGTGACCGGTGGCAAGGGAGGGCAGTCTGCTCGTCCTTAGGGGGTCAGAGCTTCAGGGTGACTTAGGAGGAACAAAAAAGGCTAACAAGAAAGAAAAGTCTATCAATGTCTCGGAACTGGACACTGCTTTGTCCTGCTCTTGAACTGGGCTTCCAGCGAGACTTGAAACCACTCCCCGCATCTAGCTTCCTCGTTTGGTGGGTCCAGATCAAGAAAAGACGCTCAAATGCAGGGAGAAGACACCACCCTGAGCCTCGGGACCAGCGGCAAGAGTCTCTACGCCTCGGGCTCTGCAGGTGCTGACGTCTGTAACAGGGACAGAGGGCTGAATGCCGACATGCGGGACCCCTGAGCCGGGCGCCCTGCGGGGTCTGAGCCGGCGGCCTCGCAGGCCCCTGCCCACGGCGCACCTCCAGGGCAGTCAGCGTCTGCATGCCTCGGTCTCTCTGTGCGTGGACCCGGCTGTCTCCACAGCCACCCGCCAGAGGGGCTGCTCGTCTCTGCAAGGTGAGAAAACTGAAGCCCAGAGGGTACGGCGACGTGACCGGGTCCTCACCGCTGGGGTCAGGGACCACGCTGGAGTCGGGCTGTGAAACACACAGGAGGCCCCGCAAAAGCAGGGACACCAAGCGTCTGTCCTCGCCGCCTCCCCCGGGCCAGGAGAAAGCCCGAACCCCCGCTCACCCTGGGCGGGTGGTCACGGGGGACAGGCTGGCTCCGCTGCCAGCTCCGTCCCTCCCCCAACCATCCGCCCCACTCCTCGGGCCCCAGTTTCCTGCTGGGAATGAGGGGCTGCAACCTGGTTACCCTGAGGGCTCAGATCATGTCTACGAGTCCTCGGCAAAGCCAAAGGAGGGGCCACGCAGAAGCCCCCAGGGACGCCACAGCTGTGAGCAGCCCTAGGCCAGGAGTGTGGAGAGGCGAACGGCCCGGGGCCTTAGAGACCAGCTGACCGCCACACTGAGCCCAGGAAGGGCGAGGCGCAGGGGGCAGGGGCCACGGCATTCCGCCCTATGTCCTCAGCCCCCAGCACCCACACCTTCTTTGTGTCTCTGAGGCCACACGGGGTGGGGGGCTGAGGTTTACCATCCCCTCCGTCCTGACACCCTAGGAAGAGCTGCAAGAGGAGGGCTGAGCGGCAGACCCCGCTCCCTGGCGCCACCCCCTCCTGGCTGCAACCAGCTAAGGTGCCGGCTTAGCCAGTGTGCAGGGGTGCCAGCCCAGCCCCCGGCACCTCGAGGAGAAGCAGTCCTAGGACCAGTCGAGGCAGGAGAGGCCAGGAGCAGCGCTCCATACGCCTGGGAGCCAGGAGAGAAGAGGCTGGGAGGGAGCTGGATCCAGGTGTCCTCAGGGGGCATAGTGAGGGGCAAGGAGAGGGTGGAGCGCCCAGAGCCCCCATCGCGGGATCCCTGCCACAGACAGTGTACGTCCAACGGCTCCGGGCACTGGCCGTCTGTGGTCTGTGATCCGCAACGTCCGGGCACAGGACTGGGAGGACCGCGGCGGAACCCGAACTAGAGCTCTTCCCGACCAGGAAGGTTTGCAGGAATCAGCCAGGAAAACGCAAGTCTGTAACAGAAGGAGCTCAGCAACCATCTGGTCCAAAGTCTTCACTCTGCAGACAGGAAACCTAAACCCCGGCTTGGGAGACAGAAGCAATTGGCAAAGGCCACCCAGGACCTCCAGGCAGACACAGCACGGGAAGCAGGGATCCCGTCTGGAGCGCAAGGCCCTGCTCTGATTGGCCTCGTGACAGCCACCGTGGACGTGTGTCCAGCCCTGCCCCGGCCAAGTCTTTATGAGGCTCATTCCTATTCGACGATTCAAACTTCCCCCTCCTCCTCCTCGAAGGCAATGGCAGCCCACTCCAGTACTCTTGCCTGGAGAATCCCGGGACAGGGGAGCGTGGCAGGCTCCAGTTCGTGGGGTCGCTAAGAGTCGGACACAACTGAGCGTCTCCACTTTCATGCACTGGAGAAGGAAACGGCAAACCACTCCAACGTTCTTGCCTGGAGAATCCCGGGGACAGGGGAGCCTCGTAGGCTGCCGTCTATGGTCGGACGCGACTGAAGCGACTTAGCAGCAGCAGCAGCTCCTCCTCCTCGCTACTTCCACCAGGAGACATTTCTGCAATCTTCCCATTTCACGGAGGAACAATTGAGGCTCAGGATTCACGGCTGAATGGGGCTGAGCAGAGGTGGACCCAGCTCATCCATCTGCCTGCAGGACCCCAGATCTTCAGCCCGGCCCCGCCCCGAAACCCGGGCTCATCCAGCCCTGATCACAGGCCAACAGATGGCAGCCTCGCCTCCAGGCATGAGAGCAGGGCTGCTAAGTGAGGCCCTGAGGCTCCTGAAGCTGAAGCTCCAATCCTCTGGCCACCTGATGCGGAAAACTGACTCACTGGAAAAGACCCTGATGCTGGGAAAGATTGAGGACAGGAGGAGAAGGGGGCGACAGAGGATGAGATGGTTGGATGGCATCACCGATGCGATGGATAAGAGTCTGAGTGAACTCCGGGAGGTGGTGATGGACAGGGAGGCCTGGAGTGCTGCAGTCCACGGGGTCGCAAAGAGTCGGACGTGACTGAGCAACTGAACTGAACTGAGGTTCCTGGGGGCCAGGAAGCGCGTCAGACCACAAGGAGGCTTAGGGAGTTGGAGGAGTGGGTCGCTCTGGCCACTCACCGTCTGTGAATGCGCTTCCCCCTCCCCCTCGACACCCCTCCCTGCTATCACAGCTGCGACGACTGAGAGCGCGGCAGGAAGAGGAGCGGGCTGGGCCTGCCCTGCCCCAGCTGGCAGGTAAGAGGTGAGCCGAAGGCATGTCAAAATGTGGGCGGCATCTCAGACCCAGCCACAGACAGGCAGCAGCACGGCTCCCCGCTGATCCGAGGCGAGGCCGCCCAGCGGCGTGAGTCACTGCCCAGAAGGCACCAGAATCCCAGGGGCAGGACTAGACGCCCCGCCCAGGCCTGGGACGCCGCATGCTTTACAGAACAGCACGGGGAGGCGGAAGGACGCCCAGCCCCAGGCAAGGGCCTCCCCCTCCCCAAAGGCCCCCACTGCACTTTCCCTTCTCTCATCCTGGGGAACCGAGCGGCAGGCGTCTACACAGCCTGCGCGGGAGCGGTCCCCGGGGCCCCGCCCAGCTGCGACTGCCTCTGCAGTTATAAGGATTCCTGCCTCGGCACAATCCCACGGGTCAGGACCATCGCCCCGCCTTTCCAGATGAGGAAACCGCAGCCCCGACGGGCGCCCTTACTTGCCGGGGACCACCTGGAAGAGGCGGCCAGGCTGGCTACGCCCAGGCCCCTCTGAGAGGCGGAACCTGCACCTGGGTCTGCCCTCCATCCTGACACTTGGGAGAGTTGCTGAGAAACAGGGAGTGGACCCTGTGTTCCTCCATCCCCTCCCAGAACCGCAGCTGGGGGCACCGGGTGCTGGGGCGGAGGCTGTCCCCAGCACACAGACCCACGGGTGCCAGACCGCAGTCCCCGAGGCTGGGGACCCACGCCCCCGGGCAGCCTGGCCCTGCCGCTGAGGGTCAGCCCACGAGCAGCGCGCAGAGTCACACCAGCCTCACAGGGCCTCCCTGAAGAAGCCAGCACGGAAGTGGGCCTGAGCCCTGACCCCCAGCTTGAGCCCTGACCCCAGGCCTGAGCCCTGACCCCCGGCCCGAGCCCTGAGCCCCAGCCCGAGCCCTCACCATGAGTATGGTGCTGGGCTGCAGTTACCCGCCTGGCTCACTGAATCCCCAGCCACGTGAGAAGGTGACACTGTGCCCCGTGTCCGATAGAGAGACCGAGGGTCAGGGCGGTCAGCTTCACGCTGACAGAGACAGCCGTGAGCCCGCCTGGTGACAGCCCCAGCCCCCAGTCTAGGCCTGACCCAGGGGTGCCCCGCCCCCGCCGCGGCACTTCTGGCTCGCGGGCTCTGGGCTCTGGGCCCCATCCATCAAACCCCCGGCTGCTAATGGGGACGCGGTGATAGCAGCCATTACCTGGAGAGGGCCAGTGCGTTTCAGAGCTGCTTCACTGCCCTCCCTGATTAATGGCCATTTTAATGGGAAGGGGAACAAAAATTGTATCTTTCACACCATGGCAATAATTTTTCAATATACACACTTATCTCTGAAGTGATGGCTTAGTAACTCCGTTATTAACTGCTAGCATAACCCCAGTGCCCCGAGCAGCGTGGATCTCTCCAGCCTCGCCCGCTCCTTGCTTCTGACACCAGCGCCTGAAGAGCCTTGGGAGCTCTGGCCACCCTGCAGTGTTTTCCCTACTTTCTCCCTGGGCTTTCTGACAGCAAAGGAGGGCGCAGCCCTGCCCCCAGCTCCTGGAGCAGGGCAGAGCTCTGCCTGCCCTGCGTTCACACCCCCAGCTCTGCTGATGTCCTGCAGGAGGGGAAGCAGGGATGTCGGGGGTGACCGCTGGCACCGCAGCAGCCATGGAGCTGTGTGAGGATGGTCCTGAGCAGCTACACAAGTTAGGGGACAAAGTGCAAGCCCAAATGTGTTCGTGGCTAGGTGGGTGTTTCTGGAACGATCTGATAGCACTGAGCATTCAGAAAGGTCATGCTGAGGCTGACAAATGACAGTCCCTGTCCATTCCCAGTGGAGAAGCGAATGCTGAGTGTAGCTGAGCCCCAAGCTCCTCACCTGAGGAACAGGGGCAACACACACCCTCATGGCTGAGGAGGCCCCCTGCGCTTCGGGTACACTGCCACAGCCACAGCCATCACTCCTGCCCCTCCGGGGGTGGCCCCCCGCTTCCACACCCCCAAGTCCACTGTGGCGGTCCGTCACTGGACAACAGTCAGCCTTCTCTATGGGCTGGATCTCTGCATCCCCCCAGAATTCATGCTTAGAAGCCCTCCTCCCCGACGCATTTGTTGCTGGAGGTGACTAGGTCATGAGGGTGGAGCCCCGTGGAGGGGATTAGCGCCCTCAGAAAAAGAGAGTGGAGAGAGACGTTCTCTGCTTCTCGCCAACACCTGGGGACACAGAGACAGTGTTCACAGCATCCCGAGCTGACGAGACGACCCCGAGGAGACGGTCCTGCGGACTGTGCCCACAGCCAGCCTGTCCCCAGGAGGGTAGGGAGAGGTTTTCCAAACGGGTCCACAGAGCCGCAGGCAGGGGTGGGGAGGAGCTGAGGGCAGCCACTGATGGGCTGTGGGGTGCCCACTTCCCTTGCTCATGTGTCCTACAAGAGGGAGCTGGGCTCGGGGCCTCTGCCCAAGGTCTCCCCGCTGCCCTGACCAGGCACACCCCACCCCCATCCCAGGGTTCCTGTGGCAAAGCCTCCCACGAGGGCAGAGGGCTAGGCTTGGCGCCACTAAACCCGGCTTCATATCCAGCTGCAGACAGTCCCTGCAATCCCGGCAACGCCCTCAGCTCTCGAGGGTCCCAGGCCCTCGTCTGTAACATGGCAACGATGAAACAGCAGGGGTTCTCCCTCCTCACCCACACGGTCAACAGCGCTCAGCGAGCGGCAGGACATGCCAAGCCCTGTAGAGGGACGAGAGGTCACGGGGAGCTTCTGGAGCTCACAGGACCCAGCGCAGGCTCCGTGTTGCAAGGACAGGCGCACCAGCAGGAGACTAACCGAGCTGGGGGGCAGGGGGGCATCAGGGAAGTCTTCCTGGAGGAGGTGCCACTCAACCTCAGACCTGAGGGGCGAACAGGACGTGGCGGGGTGACAGGCTAGCGTGTGTCACAGTGAATGAGGGCGCCCTGCCCACAGGACAGCCTGGTGCCTGACACTGTGGCGTGCAGCCAGCTCACCCCAACCACGAGGAACCAGAGTCAGCACAAGACCCGTGCAGCCCGGCATCTTTGTGCAAAGGAAACCCTTGGAGGGAAAGAAGCCTACGGTGACTCTCCCTCCCTTGCGTGTGCGGATGGAGGAAGCAGCTGGAAAACGAGCCGAGCTCCAGACTGCGCCCCCGAGCGTGGTCTCCTCTCGACTCCTGCTTACCCCTGGCCCATCGGGGTGTTCCCGCACTGCCAATGCACGGATTCTCTTCCCATTAATACTTGCGAGTAGGCTTCAAAGATGCTTTTTTTCCCCAGGATGGATTCTCTGTGACCACAAGAGAGGAGCTGGCCTGGAGTAGAGGAGACAGAGCTGCTGCCTGGCGGGGGGAGGTGAGCAAGGACTCACCGGTGCCCCAGTGCCCCAGCTCGGCCTCCACAGCCGGCCTCACGAGGGCCGTGCGAGGGATGCTGGCCCCAGCAGGAATCCGGTCTTTAAAATGCCTGTCTCACCCCGGGGGAGTCCACGGGCATGTGAAAACCAGATGCCACGAGGGGCCCTATGGGGCCCTGGCACAGAGAAGGACACTCGGGAGTGCCAGGAAGCGTAACAGAGCCAGGCCCTCGGCTTTGCTAACGCTCCCCACTGGCTGATCAATGGCCGCCAACGTCCTGAGCTGGAGGAGGAGGAGGACGCCAAGGGGACCCACTGGCTGCGGGGGATGGGAAGTCCATCCTCTCAGTTTTCTGTGACTCTAAAACTGTCCTGACAGCAGGGTCTGTTTGAGGGGAGCTGCCCTTTGGCTGGGGTGCAGCGGGCAGCCCACTTGGCCCCCTTGCCTGGCGGCTCTCCAAGACTCTGGTTGTGGAAATGGGGTTGGGAGGCAGATGAGAACTCAGGGCCTGGATCCCTGAGGGTCCCTCCACCCAGGTGTCGGTCCCCAGATGCTCCTGTGATAGAAGCCGCAGCCCCACGCCCAGAGGGGCCGCGGTTCAGGCACATCACCAAGCTGCCTGGGGTGGCCAGGCCAGGCCCCGAACCCAGTCCAGCGGGCTCTTTCCACCAACAGCGTGGCTGGAAGAATTACATGCCCATCAAACCGCCTCCAGGACAGCGGGCTCCAGACACCAAGGGGCACAGCCCTCGGCAGGCCGGAACCCTTGTCTTCAAGTGGATGACCTGCGACAAGGCCCGTCTCCACCTGTCCTGGGTTGTTCCGTGTCCACGAGCTTCCTCCCCAGGAGGATGCTTGCCAGCAGCACGGAGGGAAAGGAGCTGCCCAGGTCAAGAACTCCGGGAACCCAGCCCCCATTAGGGGGCACCACTGACAGTCTGGGGGTAGGGGCGGGACAGAGAAGGACCCACCGCCGGGTGAGCCCACCAGCAGCCCAGCAGAACCCGCCGGGGTCCCAGTGGCCCGTGAGGGCGGCCTGGAAGCCACAAAGGACTTCCAGCCGCCACCCCCCACCCCCCGCCACAGTGCCTCTAACACCTAAGTGTATAATTCAACATTCGATGTTTCCATCCCAGACCGGAATTGATTATTTATCGTCCTATCAAAAGCAATTCTATCTTCTGCACTGATTCAGATGTGGCAGCCCCTCCCCTGCCCTGGCTGGCATCCCAGCAGAGCCGGGGAAGGCGGGTCAGGCCCCCAGCAGGCACTCGAAGAACACCTGTGATGTGCCCGACAGGCCCTGCTCCCTGGGGTGGAGCCGGGGCCAGGGTCACCACGTGGCGTCTGGTGCCCAGCAGGTGCCCAGATTGCATCAGGGGTTCCAGGCAAGGACGTGAGGATTTCAACCTATCCCAGCCCCTTAGCTGCTCCCTCCCAGGATGATGCATCGTGAGAGACACGGAGCAAGGAGGAGCCGGTGGAGGTGGGGGCCGCTGGCGCAGATGGAGGGTAAGGCCTCTCACAGATTTTACTTGCGGCCGACAGAGCCCGCAGCCCTCTCCTCCCGGGATCAGCTGGGCCCTCCCCTCTCCTGGGCACAAGCCAGCTCCAGTCCTGGCCTTTGCCAGAGTCCCCACCGCTCCCGGCTTGCCACCCCTCCCGCACACCTCCCGGGTGTCTTCACACCACCCCTCCAGGTGCAAGGGGCTGGAGTAGACGCGGCTGGGCCTGGCAACTGCGCAGGGCCAGCTAAGGGGCTGGGACTTCCTAAGAGGTCCTGGCAAGGCCCCCAGGGAGAAGGAGGGCAGGGCAGAGAAGAAAGACCCAGAGCAGGGAGGCCTCAGGCCCCTGCCAAGGGGAGGCCCTCCCCAGCCCATCCGTGCCCCTCACACCTTGACTCGGGCTTCTGGCATCCAGAACCAGGACAGACAGCTCTCTGGAGTTGTGAGCGCCTGGAGAATGGTCCCTGGCACGGCAGCCACAGGACACGGTAAAGGTCGCAAAGACAAAGCCCTGCCATCGCAGCCCGCAGGGTGGCCTTGCCAGTGCCACCTGAACCTGCGGCCGTTACAGCCAAGCCTGAGGGTCCCTCCAGAACCCACGTCCTTCCCGAGGCCTCGAGGCGTGACTTTGCCTGGAAAAGGGGCCGCTGCAGTGTAATTAGTTACAACAGTCATTCTGGGGCGGGGTGGACCCTTCACTTGAAGTGACTGGTGTCTCCATGGGGACGACAGAGGCCCAGGCAGGAGGGACGCAACCACAAGACAGAAGCCCCTGGAATTGCCAGGAGCCCGAGGGACCCTCCCCCAGCGCCTGCGGAGGGAGACCCCGCCCCCGGAGCCTGAGGGTGGAGTTGACCCCGCCAACACCTGCTTCTGGCATCCAGAACTGGGACAGACAGCTTTCTGGAGTTGTGAGCACCCGGTGAATGGCCCTTGGCACGGCACCCACAGGACACCGCACAGAGCTGAAGATTTGCAAACGCTGGTCCAGGGCTGAGAGTGCTGACTGCTTGGGGCTTAGAGCGCCACACCCGAGCTGCTCCAGGGGCCCCTGCAGCAGAGGCAGCCGGCGGCCCAGGAGGACAGCACGGCTCCACCTGGGGAGGAGACGGGCTGGTGCATCCTAGTGACCCAGCACGTGTCGTCCAGCTGCATGCAGCGGCTGAAGGGCGTGTCCCCGCCAGTTAGGGCCTGACCAAACGTGGTCTGCTGGAGAAGGGAACGGCAAACCACATCAGTATTCTTGCCTTGAGAGCCCCATGAACACAATGAAAAGGCAGAAAGATAGGACACTGGAAGATGAGCCTCCCAACCCCAGGTCGGTAGGTGTCCAGTATGCTACGGGGGAAGAGCAGAGAAATAGCTCCCGAAAGAATGAAGCAGCTGGGCTAAGGCAGAAATGATGCTCAGTTGTGGACGTGACTGGTGGTGAAAGTAAAGTCCAACGCTGTAAAGAGCAACATCGCATAGGAACCTGGAATGTTAGGTCCATGAATCAAGGCAAATTAGATGTGGTCAAACAGGAGATGGCAAGAATGAACATCGACCTTTTAGGAATCAGTGAACTAAAATGGACTGGAATGGGTGAATTTAATTCAGATGACCATTATATCTACTACTGGAGCAAGAATCCCTTAGAAGAAATGGAGTAGCCCTCATAGTCAACAAGAGTCTGAAATGCAGTACTTGGGGGCAAGCTCAAAAACGACAGAATGATCTCTGTTTGTTTTCAAGGCAAACCCGTCAATAACACAGTAATCCAAGTCTGTGCCCCGACCAGTAATGCTGAAGAAGCTGAAGTTGAACAGTTCTATGAAGACCTATTAGACCTTCTAGAACTAACACCAAAAAAGACCCAGAGCACAGATTCAACTTTTCCTGGAGGCCCCTGCCTGGCACTCTGGGTCCCAGAGTCCCTGCATCCACCAAGCTGGGGCTGGTCCCACAGGGACCTCCTTCCACAAGAACGACCTCCCGCGGATCCACCGCTGGGCCCCTACCCCTCGATCCTTCCATCTTAAGTCACCGGGAGGGGCGTCCCTGGGGCTGCAGGAGGCTTCCTGCCCCGCTCGCTCCTCAAGCACATGGACCCTGCATTGCTGCCCCCATCACTAATCTAGAGCCAGACATCTTGGAAAGTGAAGTCAAGTGGGCCTTAGAAAGCATCACTACGAACAAAGCTAGCGGAGGTGATGGAATTCCAGATGAGCTGTTTCAAATCCTAAAAGATGATGCTGTGAAAGTGCTGCACTCAATATGCCAGCAAGTTTGGAAAACTCAGCAGTGGCCACAGGACTGGAAAAGGTCAGTTTTCATTCCAATTCCAAAGAAAGGCAATGCAAAAGAATGCTCAAACTACCGCACAATTGCACTCATCTCACATGCTAGTAAAGTGAGGTTCAAAATTCTCCAAGCCAGGCTTCAGCAATACGTGAACCGTGAACTCCCTGATGTTCAAGCTGGTTTTAGAAAAGGCAGAGGAACCAGAGATCAAATTGCCAACATCCACTGGATCATCGAAAAAGCAAGAGAGTTCCAGAAAAACATCTATTTCTGTTTTCTTGACTATGCCAAAGCCTTTGACTGTGTGGATCACAATAAACTGTGGAAAATTCTGAAAGAGATGGGAATACCAGACCACCTGACCTGCCTCTTGAGAAATCTGTATGCAAGTCAGGAAGCAACAGTTAGAACTGGACATGGAACAACAGACTGGTTCCAAATAGGAAAAGGAGTATGTTGAGGCTGTATATTGTCACCCTGCTTATTTAACTTCTATGCAGAGTACATCATGAGAAACTCTGGGCTGAATGAAGCAAAAGCTGGAATCAAGATTGCCGGGAGAAATATCAACAACCTCAGATATGCAGATGACACCACCCTTATGGCAGAAAGTGAAGACGAGCTAAAAAGCCTCTTGATGAAAGTAAAAGAGGAGAGTGAAAAAGTTGGCCTAAAGCTCAACATTCAGAAAACTAACATCATGGCATCCGGTCCCATCACTTCATGGGAAACAGATGGGGAAACAGTGTCAGACTGTATTTTTGGGGGCTCCAAAATCACTGCAGATGGTGACTGCAGTCATGAGATTAAAAGATGCTTACTCCTTGGAAGAAAAGTTATGACCAACCTAGATAGTATATTCAAAAGCAGAGACATCACTTTGCCAACTAAGATCCGTCTAGTCAAGGCTATGGTTTTTCCTGTGGTCATGTATGGATGTGACAGTTGGACTGTGAAGAAGGCTGAGCGCCGAAGAATTGATGCTTTTGAACTGTGGTGTTGGAGAAGACTCTTGAGAGTCCCTTGGACTGCAGGGAGATCCAAACAGTCCATTCTGAAGGAGATCAACCCTGGGAGCTCTTTGAAGGGAATGATGCTAAAGCTGAAACTCCAGTATTTTGGCCACCTCATGCAACGAGTTGACTCATTGGAAAAGACTCTGATGCTGGGAGGGATTGGGGGCAGGAGGAGAAGGGGACGAGAGAGGATGAGATGGCTGGATGGCATCACGGACTCGATGGACGTGAGTCTGAGTGAACTCTGGGAGATGGTGATGGACAGGGAGGCCTGGCGTGCTGCGATTCATGGGATCGCAAAGAGTCGGACACGACTGAGCGACTGAACTGAACTGAACTGGACAATGATTCGTGGAGGGTCCTGGCTCTGCATGAAGTCCAGCCTGGGGCTGGTGAGATGACTGCAGGGGCCACACAGCAGGAAGTTGGGGGAGGCAGCGGAGCCAGCTGGGGTCCGTGAACACTACCAGGAACCTGCTTAAAAACCCACTGTGCTGACCCCTCACTGCCCCACCACGGCAGGCCTGGGCTCCGTGGGAGCAGCCCCCAGGGAGAAACAAGGGCTGCCACCTGGGGTAGTGAGCCCACCTCGGGAGGCACGCAAGGAGCTGGTGCTGCCACAGCACAGGCGATCAGACCGGTAGGCTTCCCGGATCCAGGGCCACTCTGGAGGTCAAGGGCACCGCAAAAGCTTCACCTGAGGCCCACAGGCGAGAGCAGGACCATAGAGAAGGCTGAGCGCCGAAGAATGGAGGCTTTTGAACTGTGTTGGAGAAGACTCTTGAGAGTCCCTTGGACTGCAAGGAGATCCAACTAGTCCATTCTAAAGGAAATCAGTCCCGAATATTCATTGGAAGGGCTGATACTGAAGCTGAAGCTCCAATACTTTGGCCACCTGATGCAAAAAACAGACTCATTGGAAAAAGACCCTGATGCTGGGAAAGGTTGAAGGTGGGAGGAGAAGGGGACGCCAGAGGATGAGATGGCTGGATGGCATCACTGACTCAATGGACATGAGTTTGAGTAAACTCCGGGAGTTGGTGATGGACAGAGAGGCCTGGCGTGCTGCAGTCCGTGGGGTCGCAGAGTGGGACGCAACTGAGCTGAACTGCACTGGGGCCCGCAGACAACTGGTAGCTTGGCTTACACGGGTCCCAGCAGCTCTTGTGGCTGTGAAGAGGGCATCCAAAATGCACGGCGAGCACCCAGGACACTGGAACTGAGGCAAAATAAAACAAACAGCGACACGCGGGCCTGCACACGCCTGCCAGGCCCCGGGGGAGGCCCCGGTGAGCGAGGGCAGTGAGCGTGCGTGCCACCTCTTCCTGCCGTGACTCACGCTCCAGCGCACCCGGCTGCCCCTCCACTGGGAGCACCCGCCCCTCCTGCCTGACCCCAGCCTCCTCCAGGCGCCCCTCGAAGGTCACTCATCCAAGATGACTTTCTTCCGTCCCTCAGGCCTCACTGCAGTCAGCTGACTGCCCTCTCGAGTCCCTCCATACGCTTCGGGCCGATGGGGCGGCCCTCCCGCCCATGGGGTGCGGCGGGAACCCCCAGGTGTTCTGGTCTCTTAACCCTGGCTGCCTGGTTACCTGGGAACTCACCAAACTGTCCCTGTATAACAGATGCCTTTTGTTGCAAGCGCAGGATACCTTGAGAAGTTATGTTTCAGAAAACCGCTACCTTTAAATCTAGAGAGTTCAAAGACATTTAATCAGATCTATTCATTCGAAGACACGCAGCTCAAGGCCTTCTGATGGGATGCAGGGTGAGAAGCCGAAACGTACAGGAAGGAGACACCCGCAGACAGGCAGGGGTCGCCCAGGCACGCTGCCACCTGGCCCCAGGTCTGCACGCAGCTTCCCCCACTGCAGCCCAGCCAGGCAGGGCACGAAGGAGGCTACATAGGAGGGGAAGGTTCAGGGCTGCCCCTGGCTCATCCTTGTCCCTGTAACCCCAGAGACTTCACTCCAGCCACGGCGGGTCCAGCAGCTCTGGCCGCACAGGCGGGGTGGCAGGGGGCAGGGCTGACTCGGGTCCCTGCAGAGGCCTCTCTGCACACTGGGAAGACAGGAGCCACATACTCACAACCTGTGAATCTTTTCCGAAGCAGTGGCTCCAGCTGCCCCAGAGTGAACCTCCTCCCAGAGCAGGGGTCAAGGGGGACACATGCGGCCCGAAGGCCACCTGCCTGGCCCTGATCCAGTCACCCTGGAGGCGGCCCCTGCTGCCCACCCTGCCTTCTCAGGCGACTTCAAGGTCTGTGTGTTCAGGCGTCCCTGTCACATGGATGAGTGGCCGTGGCCCAGAGCTCCAGGCTGTTCACAGCTCTTTAATCCCCAGACAAGAGCAGATCTGAAAACACCAACTCGCCCGCGGGCGGCAGAGCAGCCGCCTGAGCTTCTGCGAGCCCACTGTGCGCTCAGGAGGAGGCCCTTACGTGGTCAGGCAGCACAAGGGGTGGACGACCCCCGTCCGTCTGCCCACCGGCTGTGCATGAGCCCGGGGCAGACCTCCTCCCGAGGCGCAGCCCCAGGTGACAGGTGATAGCCAATGTCCCCCGGCCCGGCCTGTGTGGACAGCTCTGAGACGAAGGCCTTGCACCAGCCCACCACCCCAAGGTGGTCCACCAGGAGGCAAGCTCGCGCTCTGCGCTGCCCCCAAGCGGTTCCCACTTCTCTCCGGGCTGGAGGGAGCCAGGACTCTTCATCCAGTTCCCCCCAAGGCACCAGTCGGTGACCACCCAGCTCAGGTGCTCAAAGCCCAGACCACAGCCCCCTGCTGCCCTGGGGACCCACCGCTGCAATGACCACACTGGACGACAGGAGAAACCTGGGGCAGCAAATCTCAGACGAGCTCGCGCGGAGGCTGCTCCCCTCTGGGGCTGGGGCGGGGAGGCCTGATGCGGCCCAGAGCAGAGCCAGTTGCCTGAGGAGGACTTAAGAGCCAGCAAAAGCCCCAGGGAGGCCGGGACGGGGGCACACCTCCCCCCCGCCACACACACAAAACCAGCAGAGGGGAGCTCAGTGACTGTGCCAAACCCACGGGCTGCTTTCTGTTTTGCCCTGGGCGACTCTCCTGGGCTCCAATGTGTCTGTTTAGCTTCTGGGCCTGCCTGCTCCCCAGGACCAAGGAGTCTCCCCCATCCCGGGGGACACCGCAAGGGCCTCGCAGGGTGGCGGGGCAGCCTCTGGGCACAGCCAGCAACAGCCCAGGCAGGACCCTCACAGTCCAGCTTGAGACCCAGGGAGCCGCCCCCAGGGCTCCAGGTCACATTCCCATCGAGAGCCGCCCTGGTCTCCCTAACCTGGACCCCCGCGCTCCCAGCCAGACACACAGCCCCCGGGAGCAGCTCCCTCAGACAGGCCCGGGATCCACACCCACAGGTGGGCACCGCACACTCCTCCGCCCACAGCCCAGCCCAGAACCCGGCCCACTGGGCAAGCTCAGCGGGAACCGGCCTGGGGGCTCACCCCAAGGCCCCCACTTGTGACCAAATAGTCACTCCTCCCTGACAGCGAGGGGAGGAGGAAGGGACACGCGCGGCTCGCTGGCCTGGGGGCGTGCTTGGGCCAGCGCCGGGGGCCCAAGGCTCAGGCTAGAACCAGTGCCCGTCCACACCCCTGCCCGGGCTCAGGCAGCGAGCGAGGCTCCAGCTGAGCGCTGCGTGTCCAGGAGCTCTCGGCCTGGACGCCAGCAGAGGGACTCCTGCTGAGCACACGGGTCTCAGCCCCGCGTCCAGCCTCGCGGGGGATCCCTACGACGGGTCACGAACCATCACGACGCCAGCAGCAGCCGGGCCTGGAGCTCACTGCATATACAAGGCCTGAGTCCAGAGGCCGGAGGGGCCCCAGCATGGAGGGCATCGCGCTCTGCAGCTCCCTCTTGGACACCCAGCCCAAACTTACAGCGAAAAAACCGACGAACTTTCTCCAACGGGAGAACTCCCCCAGGCACACCTCCCTAGGACCCTGCACCCCAAGGCCAAGGGCCTCGTCTCCCCGAGGCCTCATGTGGGCGGGCCTGGCCCAAGGTGGCGCCTGGGGGCCCCAGCAGCAGGAGGAGCAGGGAGCAGCCCCCCACCCTCCCACCCCAGGGGCCGTGTGCACTCCGAGACCTGAGCACAGGCAGCTGCACCTCCAGAGGCTTCCCACCCCTCAGTCTGATACTCCTTCCAGTCTGAGGGTCCCTGGACCCGGCGCCTCACACGGGAGGGGAGTCTGACGCTGCTTGATGGGCCTCGGGGACCCTCAGGGGCCACCTTGAAACGGGAAACCCCCCCCCCATCAGCCTTCAGGGTCCACCTCAAGGTCCTTCTGCCCTGGAGCTGCGACCAGGGTTTGCCCATCCCCTGTCCCTTGGGGTGGCGTCACCTCCCTCACCATCACGGGGTGAAGGAGGCGTCCCCAGGGCCTGGAACCAAGGGGCAGGGTCACCGCGGGTCTGGGGGCTCCAGGCCGGGCTAAGGAACCTGAGCGTTGCAGGCACCTAGCAAGCCCCGGGAAGCTCCAGCCTGATCTGCAGCGGGCACTGGGGCCAGGCTGGCCCCCAAGGTGGCCTGGAGCCGGCCCGTGCAGGCCCCACCACCCCAGCCTGCCTTGGCTTCCCCAGCCAGTAACTGAAGGCTCGTGGGTGTGAATAACTCGTGCTCATCTCCCTGGGTCAGCGTGGAAACGGGACGTGTGTGCCAGGCACAGGGAGGGCCCGTGGCCCGCAGGAGGAGCCGCTAAGGGCTCGCCATCGTCAGCAGTCGCTGTCACGGGTTTCCAGGAGGCTGAGCGCGGCAATGAGGCCCTTAGGAACGATGCAGAGAGCACCCCAGCTCCCTTCAGGGAGGACTTGGCAGAACTTGCGTCTGCTCAGGGCTCGCCCTGAGGGCCACTGGACTGACCCCGCCGCCCACTGCAGCGCGGGGCCCACAGCCCACCTGCCTGCGGGCCGCCACTCACCAGGCTGGGCCCCTGGCATCCTTGAGGACTCGCTGACCCTCGGGGCCGCCCAGCACCTCAGCAGGCACAGTGATGACCCCCGAGACAGAGAGCACACCAGGCCAGGGAGGCTCAGGCCCCGGGGCACTTCGTACAAAGGCCTGGTGGGCCCAGGACCCCAGCCTGCAGCGGCCTCGCCTGTGACTCGCGCCGCGGTTGCCCCCTCCCCTATGCACAGGGCTGCCCTTCCCAAGCCAGGCCCTCAGACCCCGGGAGGCACAGCGTCCCTGACCCACAACACGTGCACACGCCAGCTCCCACTCAGCCAACGCTGAGGAGCCAGGTCAGCTGGGCACACAGGGGCAGGTCAGCCACACACACGGGGGCAGGTCAGCCAAGTACATGAGGGCAGGTCAGCCGGGCACACGGGGGCAGGTCAGCTGGGCACACGGGGGCAGGTCAGCTGGACACACGGGGGCAGGTCAGCCAGGCACACAGGGGTAGGTCAGCTGGGCACACAGAGGTGCAGGCCTTGTGCTCTGAGCCCCAGCAGACAGAGAACCGTCCGCACAGGCCCCTAGGGGCCCAGAATCACATATCATACCCCTCAACCACAGCCAGCAGGCGGCCTCCACGCCTCCCAGGCCGAGGTCTGCACGGGCAGCCCCAGGTCCCAGCACAGCTTGGCCAAAAACAGGAATCTGGGGACCAGCACAGGTCAGGCCACCTGGCTCACGCCCCAGCCTCCCGAAGAGGGAGCAGCGGTAACCCCACGCCACGTGCCTACAGCAGATTCAGAGAGGCTGCGTCACCTGCCTGCGGCAGCCCAGGGAGAGAGAGGCGTGAGTGCGGCTCACACCCGCTCGGCCTGAGCAGACGGGGTGGTCCCAGATGCCAGGCACCAGGAGCAAGCTCTCCTCCCTGTGGGTCGGGGTCTGCGAGGGCCACAGGGGGGGCACACCGCTTCCCCTCCAGGAGACAAGGACGGAAGACAGGCCGTGGGGCAAGCAGAGCTGCTCCTCCCTGGGGCCCACAGGCGCAGATCTCACCCCTCAAGAGCTAATCCCCTGCGGCAGGACAGGTCTCCGCAAGCTGGCGCTTCCACCTTTTGTGCTCACTCAGCAAGCACAGAAGGCTGCTCTCGCACCCACACTCCCCGGAAATCTACCAGGATCCCCAGCCACCCGGCTCGGGCCGGGGGTCAAGTCAGATGAGCACAAGTTCTCCAAACCGCAGAGGGGGCTCCGGGACGCACGCTGCCCGGCAGGCACCCTCTCGGCCCGCCCCCACCCAGAGTGTAGGACTTTCTTCCCAGGTCACACAGAGGGGCACTCTTGGCGGGACCCAGACAGGACTGAGGACCCAAAGGCTGGTCCCTCTCCCCCATGACAGCGGGTAACCTACCGGTGGGAGTGTCAACCCCAGAAAGGGTGCCAGGGCTCAGGCCCACTCAGAGGAGGGAGCCAGCATGCAAGGCAGCCGCCTGGCAAGACCGGGGGACAGCAGGACCCATCACGAGCCTCCTCTGGGCGGGGGCGGGCCGGGGGCCATCTGCTGGGCCCATTCAGGGGAAGAGACCCCTTCCCCTGCACAGAGCCCTTGGGGATTCCCTGCAGAAGCTAATTGCCTGGAAGCATAAATAACACCACCCAGGGAGGCGGCGGGGGCGGGGCCCGCGAGGCACACAGGCCCCTGGAATGGGGAACAAAGCCAGCCCCAGCTGCTCCAAGCCCACCCGCCCACCCGCCCACGGTTCCCAGGGAGGGAAGCAGCCAGGCTTTCAGAGCTGTGGCCAGCTGGGCCCGTGGAACTCCCGGGGTCCTATCAACCCACCTCTCTAAAAACAACAGTTGCCAGACAGCAGCCCCCCGCCCCTGAGGACTCCCCCCACCAAGCCCCACATTCATCCCAGGAGGGGCTAGGAGAGCCCACTCGGCCTTCCTGATGAGCACCCTCCTGGCCCCCAGCACCCACAGATGGCAGGAGGGGGACACGGGGCCTGGAGGACTGGCCACAGTGACTAGAGGGTCCCCACCGCGGCCGCCCACCAGCCCAGCTCCACTTCCGGAGGACGTCGAGCCCTTTCAAGATGAGAGATGGAGGCCCGGAGGGGAGGCGACTTCTCGAGGTCACGCTGGGTGCGGGGGCCACAGAGCATCCCTGCCACCACCCGGGGACCCCCAGTTCCCCACCCAGGACAACCCCAGAAGCAGATGGGACAGAAGTCCAGGGTGCTGGGTCAGCTTCCTGCCACCTGCCCCCGAGGAGAGAGAGAGACCTTCCAGAGCAAACAACAACCAATGTCCTTGAAAGAAAGCAGCCCCTCCACTGCACGGGGTGCTGAAGGGGGCTCCCCCCTGCCCCAACCCCCAGCCCCGCCCAGCTTGGACAGGAAGGTACTGGGAGTCCCAGCCTGCAGGGAGTGAGGTCAGACCTGGACTCGGGTCCCAGCTGCTCCACGCTCTGCGTATCATCTGGGATGAAATGAGCCCATCGGGGTCCCCGGGGAGACACCTCGACATCTGATGGGGCTCCCTGTCCCCATGCCCCCAGAGACGCCTGGGCCCCCTGGCCTGCCTTCTGCGGGCACAGGTGAGCCGGTCTGGCCCCCGCCCCCTCGGGCAGCCCTCCTCAGCAAAAGCTGTGAACCACGCATCACCCTGAAGCCGGCCCTGCCCCCTGGGGCAACAGCCCAGAGCTCAGGCTGCGTCGAGCGCCGTAACTACTGCGCCGGCCTGCTCTGCCTCGGCGGGAGGTAGGGAGGCTGCACAAGGTAGATGTACTCAAGGGCACGGAGCTCACACTTCAGCGAGGCTGCAAGGTACACGCTGGCTGTGGTCTACACAGCTAAGCCACTGAGCGTACACACCGCCCCCGCAGCCCCTGAGTGAGTGTACACACCGCCCCTGCAGCCCCTGAGTGAGTGTACACACCACCCCTCAGCCAGCAAGTGAGGGCACACACCACCCCTGCAGCCACTGAGTGAGCATACACACCACCCCCACAGCCGCTGAGTGAGGGCACACACTGCCCCCGAGCCCCTGAGTGAGTGTACACACCGCCCACACAGTCACTGAGTGAGCGTACACACCGCCCGCAGCCCGAGTGAGCATACACACCGCCCCCGCAGTTGCTGAGTGAGGGCACACTCCGCCCCAGAGCCCCTGAGTGAGTGTACACACCGCCCCTGAGCCTCTGAGTCAGTGTACACACCACCCCTGCAGCCCCTGAGTGAGTGTACACACCGCCCCCAGTCACAGAGTGAGTGTACACACTGCCCCGCAGCCCCTGAGTGAGTGTACACACCGCCGCTTCAGCCCGAGTGTACACACCGCCCCCAGTCCCTGAGTGAGTGTACACACCGCCCCCAGTCACAGAGTGAGTGTACACACTGCCCCGCAGCCCCTGAGTGAGTGTACACACCGCCGCTTCAGCCCGAGTGTACACACCGCCCCCAGTCACTGAGTGAGTGTACACTCCGCCCCTGCAGCCCCTGAGTGAGTGTACACACCGCCCCCAGCCCCTGAGTGAGTGTACACACCGCCCCCACAGTCACTGAGTGAGCGTACACACCGCCCGCAGCCCGAGTGAGCATACACACCGCCCCCGCAGTTGCTGAGTGAGGGCACACACCACCCCAGAGCCCCTGAGTGAGTGTACACACCACCCCCGCAGCCCCTGAGTGAGTGTACACACCACCCCCGCAGCCCCTGAGTGAGTGTACACACCCGCCCCTTCAGCCCCTGAGTGAGTGTACACACCGCCCCTTCGGCCCCTGAGTGAGTGTACACTCCGCCCCCAGCCCCTGAGTGAGTGTACACTCCGCCCCCAGCCCCTGAGTGAGTGTACACACCGCCCCCGCAGCCCCTGAGTGAGTGTACACACCGCCCCTTCAGCCCCTGAGTGAGTGTACACTCCGCCCCCAGCCCCTGAGTGAGTGTACACTCCGCCCCTTCGGCACGTGGGAACAAGATCACGATGTGCCCTCCCAATTCCTAACAGGCCAGGCCACCCCGAGTGCCTTCCGTAGAAACACTGCATCCGCCCTCTGCCTCGCTGCGGCCAGGCGATACCAACGTCCTCCAAAGCATCACAGCAGAGCAATTCCGGATGTTACCCAATTAGTACCGTAAGCCTGAGCTAATTGATTTGTTCCAAAGGCCATCATCCCAGCAGCTGGCTTCAATATACTCAACATCTAACCCCCAGATCCAGAGAGGCTGCCATCAGCGAGATTAATCGCACGCACACGACTGAATTCCTCCCCCTCTGCAGAGACAGAAGCGCCACTTCTCCCGATTAAAGGGCTGGGGCCTGGTGACGCGGCTGGACACTCAGGAAGACACGCATCACTGCCATTTAAACGGAGTGGCCGGCACGCTCCTCCCTGCCTGGGGCCACACAGGGGTCAGGCCTGAGCGCCCGGGGTGGGGGTGGGGGTGGGGTGCAGGGACTCGACCTCCAGAAGTCTCCCCTCTGACCTTCTCCACGAAGAGATGGGGAGGTCTGAGGGATGGAGGGGGACAAGGGCCTGGGCCTCTGAGCTGGAAGGGGTCACCATCTTCTCTTCTGCCCTCAACTTGGGAATTCGAGGCCCAGAGAGACCAGGTCTTGCTCAGGTCGTGCCCAAGGTCAAAACCAAGGAACTGCAGTTGCTGATCTTTAGTTGTTGGGTCATGCCCGGCTCTCTGGGGCTCCAGGGACTGCAGCCCGCCAGGCTCCTCTGTCCATGGGATCTCCCAGGCAGGTATGCTGGAGTGGGGTGCCATTTCCTTCTCCAAAACCATGGACTAGAGGCCAGAAACGCGGGAACAAGTGCCGTGTGACCCTGAGATCCTTGTCCAGGAAATTAGAATAATCGAGGCCGCCACCCTATCAGGAGAGCGCAGACCAAAGGGTCTCAGGGACATGACACCCAGAAGGACCTCTGAGGCCATTTTCCTGGTGGCTCAGTGGTAAAGAATCTGCCTGCAATGAGGGAGATCCAGGTTTTATCCCTGGGTCGGGAAGATTCCCTGGAGAAGGGAATGGGAACCCACTCCAGTCTTCTTGCCTGGAGAATCCCACGGACAGAGAAGCCTGGCGGGCTCCAGGTCACAGCGTCACAAAGAGTCGGACACGACTGAGTGACTTACACACACACATCCACTCACGAGGCCTTTCATTTAGAAGCATGCATCTTCTGGTTTCTTCCCTGTACCCCTGTTCAACCAAATCGGGCCTTCCAAATGCGGTAGGTGGTGCTTGCCGAGCTCTCCGAATACTAATACGCATATAAGACAGGGGAGCCCACAGCCTCCGCGGAGGAAGACTGGGATTATTAGTGTTTCTCGTGAATAATACATGACCCAGGGGGGCCAGCCCTGAGATGACCCCTCAAGCGATTATCTCTGCAGTGGAAGGAGCAGTAGAGCTGGCGGGGGGACCAGGCGAGGCTAATTAGCAGCATCCGGGCGCACACGGGCATGAGGGTGACCCTCAGGGGCTGTGGCAAGCTCGGGCCCACGAGAGAGGTATGGAGCCCTGCACTGGGCCGAGGCTTTAGGGGGTGAAACCAGGGTGTGAGTCAAAGATGGAGCCCGCGGGCGGCTCCTGCTATGGAGTCTGGCGGCTCTGGCCATGAACCCAGCCCTGCGTGAGTGCACAGGGTGGTCTATGCCTCGGTCTCCCCGTCTGTAATAAAGGGCTGATGGAAGCCACCTCACACCAGCTGTCAGGACTCAAGGGGTAATACTTTCAATGAGCCCAGCAGTGTAAACATACTGTGATTTCCAGCTCCTGATCAGATTTCTCTGCCTCAAGAGAAGCCGAGGGAAAAAAAACCCAGGAGAGGGAAGGAACCTCATCTGTGCAGACTCCTAGCCACCCTACCCCCAGCTCCCTCTCCCTCTTTGGTGGGAGATGAGTTCCAGATGAACACGGGGCTGCTGGGCAACTGATCCCACTTCCCATCCTCCCCTGCAGCCAGACATGACCTTGTAACCATGTTCTAAACAGCAAGGGAGAAAGAAAAAGGTGTGAGGAAGACCCTCCCTCTTAAAAGAAAAGTTCTGCTTTTTCCTTTTTCTTCCCTAATGCACAGAATGGAGCATTGGTGTGATGGCAGAAGCCAAGCAGCCGTCATGCACCACGAGGAGGTCACGTGCCAGGGTCGGGACTGGCACAGCAAGGGATCCTGGGGCCTGAGCCATGGGGACTGTGGTGCAGCCTGGACTTCTGCCCTGAAGAGAGAAAGCCTCTGGACTGTTCTGCTGCTGCTTTTAAAAGACCTCCTGTTTCAGCAGCCACACCTATCTCACTAGCAGCCAGTGAGGACTGGCCACCTTCTATAATTGATGTACAAGATATTCAGATCTCCTAATATTCCTTTGGGCATTTTCTGGTCTGAAGAGAGGAAGTTCAAATGAAATAAGATAGACTTGCAAAAACAAGAAAAGTAAAAAAGAAATGAAACTTCTCGCTAGGCTCTTGCAGGTGAGAATCAGACAGGCAGGAGCAGCCTGGGTCCAGGGAGACAGTCAGGGCCGCCTCGGGGGACTCTGTCTCCAAACTCATCTCCTCCAAGCAGTGTCCCCTCTGCCCCCTCACTCCAGCTCTCTCCTGCCCTCTCCTCCTGACCAGCTTTCCCTGTCCACCCACCACCTCCCAGGACCACAAGCCAGCCTCCTCTGCCCCCAGTATCCGGCTCCAGCCAGCACCCCTGACCAGCTCCTGACCCAACTGTCCAGGACAGGGGTCAGCCGGGCTCCGCTCACCGTGCTGGGCCGGGACACAGGCTGTGGGACGCAGGGCAGGGACTCAGGGCGCAGCATGGGCACGGCATCAAGGTCAGAGGACAAGGACACGATAAAAGACAAAGTCAGTCACAGGCCAGCCTGAGGCACCGGATCCTAAGTCAAGTGCCCGACCCCCAGGCCCGGTGGCCACACCACACGGGGTGAGGCTGAGTCGGGCAAGGATAGAGAGCAGAAGTCTGACCCCGGGCCAAGCCCGCCTGCAGCACCAGCCGCGCTGGGACATGAAGCCACGCCTGCCCCCAGCCTCTGCTCCCTGCCCAACCCCCGAGAATGGAGGGAACCCCCCAGGACTCTGAGCAGCCTCTCCCGTGCCAGCCCTGCAGACCCTCAACAGAGGAAGGGAGGACCCACGGCCCACCCCAGCCCGGCCCCCGTGTCAGGCTGCGGGCCCGGGGCAGCTCTGGTGCTGGACCAGAGGCAGGACTCTGAAAGGACCAGAGGCGATTCCTTCCAGGGGGCACGTGAGCCCACCAGCCACCCTCCTGGGGTCTGCAGCAACACGTGCTCGGCTTGCTTCCCGAGGCTTCCCCAGCGGTCACTGCGCCCTGGGGCTTGGTCCAGCAGGCCCAGGGGGGACGAAGGAAGGCTTGTTCCAGAGAACATTCCAGACGTGGGGCTGACATCTCACACAAGGAGCGGTCGGAACCAGGAGACGAAGGAGAAGTAAAAGAAAGAGGCAGGAGGAGGCTGGTGACTCAGCCCTGCCCCATCATCCTGGGTGGGGAGGGGAAGGAGGGAGGGGAGGCCTGGAGGGGACGAAGAGACGGGTGCGGGGGAGAGCTGGAGGGGAGCCGTGAGACCCCGTGTGAGGGTCCGTGGGGCCCCTCGGCCGAGCCCCAGGGTGAGTGTGGGGCTGTGCACTGATCTAAGGCCAGCCCGGCTCAAGCCGAGGCGGGCAGTCTGTGAGCTGGGAGCGTCCTCCGAACACAAACAGGCCTCTGTTTACTTTGGAAACAGGGGTAGGAGGCCGAGGGGGCAGGGAAAGCGGACGCCCTGCAGAGGAAGCTCAGCCCACAGGCTGTACACACACTCACGCTGCGAGGACAGAGCCAAGTCCCTTGCCCAAGGTCACCTGGCCAGTCAGTTCCAGGGTTCCCAAGAGCCAGCCTGCAAAGACTGCTGATGATTCCACTACCTGAGGCAGGGCCCAGCAAAGAGCAGCCACGGGGTCGTCCAGAGCGGACGCTGTCCGGGCCATGGGCCTGCATCAGACCCCAGCACAGATGCAGACAGGCTGGGCAGCCAGGGCCCGAGTCCGCAGCAGGAAGGGGGCATAGGAGGGGCTCGGGCCAGGACCGGAGGAGGGACGCCCCCCCGCTTACTCGGGTGGATTCTTCACCCAGGGCCCTCGGAACCCTCTGAGAATCTCCAGGAAAGCCGTGGGCCGCTCTCTAGAACACAGCCCACCAAGGGGGCCGTGGACCCTGGCACCTGGACCACCGTGCCCAGGGAGAATAAGAGCTCGTGACGCAGGGCCCAGAGGAGAAAAGGCACCTGCCGCCCTCCGGGGCCTGCGGCGACCACAGGCACAGTCCAAGTACTGAGCGCAGCTCCACACTCCACACCCAAGGCCCCCAGGGCGAAGGCCAGAGGGACGCAGTGGTCCGGGCCGAATGCGCCGCCAGCAGCCTTAGAGCAGCTGGACGGGGAGGCAGGAAGGAAGGGAGTGTTCTGGAGACGCCGAGCGAGGGGAGGGAGACACGGGGTGAAGATCACAAGGGCAACTGTGGAAGGAAGACTGGCGGGGAGGGAGGCAGAGGCTGACCTGCAGCAAGAACACAGACGTTTAAGGCTAGTGACTCCAGAGCCAGGGCGAGGGGGACGCCACGCAGAGCCTGGAAGGAGCCCAGGGGGAGGTAAAGGCGCGGCTAAGCAGTGCAGCCCTGCCGTCTCCACGCAAGCCCAGAGCTCGACTGCTTGTTGGCCGTGTGTATATATACAACTGGGGGCGTCCCTGGTGGCTCGGTGGTAAAGAATCCACCTGCCAATGCAGAAGGCCCGGGCTCGATCCCCGAGTCAGAAGGTCCCCTGGAGGAGGGCACGGCAACCCGCTCCAGTATTCTTGCCGGGAGAATCCCATGGACAGCGGAGCCTGGCGGGCTGCAGTCCATGGGATCTCAAGAGTTGCACACAACTGGGCGACGGAGGACACACGCATGCATGTATAATTAATCACTGCGACGGAAACAAACAAGAATGAACGGTCAGCCCACACGTCCATCAGCAGAGAAACGGATGAGCAACACGCGGCACACCCAGGGGAACGCATTCTGACCCGAGATGGACAAACCTCCCAACCATCCCGGCAAGAGAAGCCAGGGCCAGGAGGCCACCTTTTGTAGGATTCCATTCACACAAAACGTCCAGAGCGGGGGGCGGGGCGGGGTGGTCCACGGAGGCAGAGAGCAGCCCAGTGATGGCCGGGGGCCTGGAGGGGGGATGGGGAGGGACAGCTGACGGGCACAGGGTGTATTTTAGGGAGACGAAAATGACCCAGAATTAGACAGCGGCGGTGGCTGTACAGCTCTGTGAATTATATGCAGTAAAAATCACTCAGCTGTACACTTTACAAGGAGGGGCTCCGCAGTGTGTGAGCTCTATCTCAATAAAGCTGTTTGTTTGGGTTGTTGTTTTTTAAGTGAGAGCGTTGGCTCCTACGAGTTGGCATAAAGTCCCTAGAAAAGGCCAGAACTGTCATCCGAGTTCACGCCTCCTTCCTGAGCGCCTCTGTAGGAGTGCGAGAGCCGGGTGCGCAGACGGCTCCTGGCTACCCCCGCGCAGGCCACCGCCTCGCACACCGCCCTGCTGCTCACGTCCCTGAGTTTGCGCTGACTTCGCTCCTAGCACGGCCTTCAGAGGCTGCTCACTCATTTCCCCGTGTTTGCACACCACTGGGATCGTTTAGGCCACATTCCGTTTCCATTCAACATTTTTAATCCATTTTGGTTTTATTCCAAAACCTCCCATAAGCTGTTTCTTCCTTCCAGATCTGTATTTGTGAAATCTGGGGGCTCACGGAGGTCACCCCATGGATTTGGTTTTGGAAAGAAAGGCAAAGAAATGTAGCCAAGAGTCACTCAAGTCTAACCTCAAGGTATGGGCATCCCTGAAAACCAGCCTTTGAGAAGGTTCTGGACTGAGTTGTCAGGGCGAGAGACGGGCGCCAGTACTGAGGGTGGTCTGGAGTCACCCATGAGACCACCAAGCCCAAGGCAGGGGTGGGGGCGGTCCCAGGGGGCGCAGGATGCAAAGATCCTGAGCCTGAAGACAGCCAGATGAACCTGGAGAAACCTATTTCATGAACTGTGAGCAGAAAAGTGTGATTTCATACTAGCGTTACTTTTAATCATGTGCTTTCTAAAATGTAAGTAAATCAAGAAATTAAATATTTAAGTAAACAGTTGACAGTGTCATCTGTTTCTGAATGCTTATAAAGTCTTGGTGACCAAGAAATGTGAAATCCTTTCACTGAGAAAAGGGTGGAAGCAACCTGCCTCTGGGGCTTCTCCCTAGCAGGGCGTATTCTGCACCCCAAGTCACAGGAAGTGCCCAGGGTTCCCTCTTCTGAGCTAACCCCCCAGAGAACTGAATACCCAGTGCTTTTTCTAGAGGCTCTAAGAGCTTGGAGAGGCAGACTATATAATCCCAAACCCCCCCTTTCAAAACCTCAACCCATCTGATGTACCCACAAAAGCAAGGATGGGTGCCTCGCTATCTGATCCTGTCCTCCGGGGTCCCGTGAAATGCAAACAGGAATTACCTCCAATCGCTCCGACCACGTGCCACGTGGAACCAGCCTGGTGCTGCACCCCTATCTGCACCGAGGGCAGCAGACACACGGGCAGGAACCAGGTGGTGTGATGCCCTGAGTGCCGGGCACTGACCCACCCCAGCCTCGCCCAGCCACGCTGCACTCGTTACCGGTGGGGCACGGCTGGGAACCCGCTCGCACGGGATCTTAATTCCCCGGAGAGGCCCGCAGTCTCTCCTGCCCATCACCACATGGCTCCCTCGACTTCCGAAAGTGGCTGTGGCATCCGTGGGCACAGACTGTGTTCCGGGCACCCGGCCTCAGACACCAAGCTCTCGGTGTGCCCCAGGGAGGGCACGGTCGTCCTACCGCTGGTGAGGGCAGCCCCTGCCCGCCGCAGGGTTCGCAGCTGCAGTTCAAGGCCTGGTGGGTCCCTCCCCCTCCACCCCCGCCAGGCCAAGTCTGCAGCCAGGACCCCCGGTCCTTCCCCCCACGAATGTCCCTTACTGTCCCTGAGTCTTGGGGCCACAGATTTCGCCCAAGATGCCAAGCCATCTCTTTGGAAAGACTTGTGAAGCCCACCTCCCCGAGAAGCCCCCGCAGCACGGGGCAGGGGGGGTAGAAAGAGGCTTTCTCTGAGCCTCAGGGTGTTAAATATCTAAACATCAAAGGGCCTGAAAACACTGTCTGGACTAACAGGAAAGGACATTTCCACCCAGGTTCAAGGAAGGCGCCCTCGGCCCGCAGGCAGGGCCGACAGGTCAGTGCCGCTGCGCTGAACAGCCAGGAGCTGGGGCTGAACCCAGCGGGTGCCCACGAAACGGGAGAGAGAGTGTTGCGGGAGCACGTGGGCAGAAGCACAGACCAGAGGCTTCTCCTGGCGGGGGGCCGGGCCAGCTGCCAAGCTCAGTCTCCCAAGCCCCCAGACCCCCAGCTCGCGCTCCGTGCAACAACAGCAACGGCAGCTCTGGGGCCGGCGGAGGGGGCAGCCTCCAGTCTGTCCCCCGCTGCCTGGGCCTGTCTCCCCACCAGCACCCTTCAGGCCAACCTGGCCACCCATCCAGCCCCTGGCTCTCCTTCACACCATCTCCCTCAAACAGCCGGCTCTTCTTACTCCCCGGCAACCAGGCACGTGAAAATGCCGCGGTCACCACGCCTGGGGGCCGCCAGGCGCCCTCCCCAGACCGAGACACTGACCCAAGCCCTGGGCTCCGCACACAAACCCAGATCGCCCCCAAATCCCCAACGACTCATGTCACAGAGCCCCAGGACAGCACGGAAGGCAACCACCGACCCCAGATCCGCCGGCGCCTGGGGGCTGAGCCCAGACCCGAGCCCCCCAGCCTCCTCTCTCCCGACACGTGGAGGCCCAGCCTGCCCACAGCACACTTGGGACCCACCCGGTCACAGCGGCTGGGACACACCAGGGACCACCCCTCATCCCCTCACCACGGACAGACACGGTGACCTGCGGGAGCGGGGCCCCGGGCCAGCCCAGGGGATCGCGCCCAAGACCTCCCTGCCCACAAGGTGGGCCAGCCCAGGGCATCGGGCAAGCCCAAGACCACCCCTCTCTGATCAGGCCGGCAGCTCAGTGTCCACCGGAAGGCGGGGCTTGGATCTCAGGTATCCATACTGTCCCCCACGCCTCCTTCAACCAGGGCAGCAAATGCGCCTGCAAGGACACGGGGAAGAGAGGACACCTGCCCAGGGCCCACGCCCAGCCGGGCACAGGGCCTTGCACCCAAGTCCTCAGTGCTAGAGGAGCGCAAACCTCACGGCGCTCTGGTCATTACGGCCGGTGGGCACAGCCCAGGGGCCCTGCTCCTCCCCCAGGGCAGCCGAAGACTCCCCGTGCGGGGCTCGTTACCCATGCCCAGTGACTGCTCTGGACTCACCTGGCCCCCATACCCAGGGCGAGGGGCCCCCAGCCTTACCCAGCTGACCCTGGTGACCTGGAGGAGACTCTCGACCCCAGCTGGTCCCGCAGGGCGAGAGACTAACCAGGTGAGCGACTCCAAGCGGGACGAAGGTGCGGAGCAGCCGGGAGCAGGTTCACGGGACGGAGAGCCTCACCAGAACCGCGACGGATACACAGACTCCGGAGGGAGACGCTGACATTTCCTGGATGCGGCCTCCAGCCTCGTAAATCAAACCGCACTCTCGGCGCGGCCGCACCAGCCTTTGTAAATAAATGCCAAGCCTAATGAGTTTCAAAAGGACCGGGCTGAAGCCACAAAGAAGAGTGGCAGGCAGTCCCCACGCGCCTGGGATGATCACAGGGGCTCAGACGGTGCAGGCGTGAGGGCGCGGGACGCACTCCCCACCTCCCACCCCCGGGCTGCCCACCCCAGAGAGCAGAGGGCAAGGCCAGACAGGGCCCACCGCCCCCGCTGGGAGAGCACGGACCCTCCCGGTGCCGCCAGCGGTCGCTCAGGGCCAGAGCCCCAGGCGGAGGGCGGGGAGCCAGGCCCCTGGAGTGAACGGGTGGAGGGAGGAGCCACTCGAGACAGGAGGGTCTCCCCCTCGACACCGCAGCCTCACCGCCAGCCCCCAGAGCAAGGCTGGTGGACATGCCTCCTCCTCCGGGAGGCTCTGACCCCCCCAGCCTCCTGGCACCTCCCAGACCCTCCCGCACACCCCGATGCCCCCCAGCAGACGAGGACCCCCGGGGTCCACCCCGGCCAGTCCGGGCCCTCACGGCGCATGCTCCAACTGGGAGCTCCCCGAGGGCAGGATGCGTTTCAACAACCACGCGGGACTCGCCGCCCCTGTGAGGCCCACCAAGGCCAGCGAGCAGGAATGTGGACGCGCATCCCCGCTTCGCCTCCGTGGCCCGTGGCCGCCCTCTGACACCCAGCTGTCATGGGAGGGCAGAGCCATGGGATGGACAGCTCCTCGAGGAGTGGGCATCCCCTAGACCGTGCGAGGAGGAGCCCCAAGGGCAGGGGAGACGCCGGGAGGGCGCTGGGCGCGACCCAGGTGTGGGAAAGCCCTGGCCCCGAAGAACTGGACCAAGGACGCGTCCCTGCTGTCACGCCAGCCTCCCGAGGCACAGAACCCAGGGGCAGACGTGCAGGGTCCCCATGCGGGCCTGTGAGGCCGTGGTATCAGATCCTGTGTGACAGTCACTGTCCCACCCTGTTTACACGGTCCCGGCCAAAGGCGTTTCATTTTATAACACACGGCAGCCACCTGCCCCTTTGTGGAGCACCTGCTGCGCGCTCAGTTACGTCCGACTCTGTGTGACCCCCCCCCCCCCTCCGGGGACTGTAGCTCGCCAGGCTCCTCTGTCCATGGGATTCTCCAGGCAAGAACCCTGTGGGTTGTCATTCCCTTCTCCAGGGGATCTTCCCGACCCAGGGATCAAACCCGGTCTCCTGCTTGGCAGGCAGGCTCTCTACCATCTGAGCCCCCTGGGAAGCTGTCTGGGCAGTGAGGGAGCCAGTCAGGGAATGCCCGGGCCCCACCCTCTTGCAGAAGCCTCCCTCGTCCGACCTGGTGCGAGAGCACCGTTCACTTGGCACCACAGAGAACTGTTTGCTGGCGCTGTCCCAAAGCCAGACACCGGGCCCTGCCCCCCGAGAGACGGGCAGTCATCACCTCCCCAGAGGGATGGCCAGCCCCTGGCTCTGTCCCCCACAGAAAACCACAGCAGAAGCAGCAAAGCCCTCAAGGTCATGAGAATTGGCACCAAGACCAAGGCCTCCGCGGAGCAGTCTGGAACCTCCGGGCCTAATGGCCCAGCAAGAGCCGGGGGCTGGACAGCAGCCACAAGTCAATTCCAGAGCCCTGAAGGGGACCGGGGAGGCCTTCCTGTCCCGGGTCTCCAGGGCAGACATGTCTACAAACCGTGGGGCAGGAGCATACCCCTCACCCGGGGGCGTTCTGCAGGCCCTGTGGCCCCGAGACCCCCACGCGGGGCCCAGTCACCAGTAACATGATGGAGGCCAGGGCGCCCTGCTACAGCAGACCCCACCAGGGGTCCAGCTCCCGGGACCCCACATCTGACGGGGGTCAGGGGGGTGCCAGAAGAGTAAAGGAGAATCATGTGGACTTCAAGTCACGAAACCCACAGTGTACGACCTGGGACTTCCCTGACGGTCCAGTGGCCAAGACTCTGCGCTTTCAAAGCAGGGGCCCGGGTTTGAGCCCTGTCAGGGAACTAGATCCCACATTCCACGACCCAGACCTTGACCTGGTGCAGCCAAATAAATAAATATTAAAACAAACACACACACACACAATGTTTGGCCCCAAACAGGAGCCTAGAGCACAATGGGATGAAGCACAAGCCTGCCCTGCCCCCTCCTGCATCCTTGGAGGGAAAGCTTGCTACGAAAAATAGCCGCCAAATCCTTCCGACAAACTCTCCCAGTAGAGATGAGCTGGGAGCTTGATGCCGAGCTGGGCTTTCTCGTCTCCTCTGCCTTCCCAGGGACAGGGTGGACACGTGCCACCTCTTCTAAGTCCTTGGCGAAAGTCACTCCCAAGGCAGAGTTTCAGCCCCAGAGCCCACCAGCGGGGTCAAATCCAGTGCCTCCTACTGCTGAGCTGCAGGATCAAGTACGACCAGCAACCTCTCTAAGCCTCAGTTTCCCCACCTGCAAAATGGGTCAGGGGAGACCAACCTCCACAGCCACCGAGACTTCGGTGCCTGGACACAGTCCAGTTTCCCCCTCGGCCTTGATGTGGTTGAAGGCGGCACGTTCATTTCTGCGGGTTTACAGCCCCGCGCATCTGCAAAAAGTGTGGCTCAGCTGCTCTCTATGGGGGCCCAGGCAACAGGCTACACACAGGAAGTGCTCAGAACAGTGTGCAACATGAACCAACACTCACGAAATATTAGCAAGGGGTGGCAGCCACACACACAGGAGCGGATGGACAGTGCCCTCCATCCCTGACAACGTCTGGCCAGAGCTGTGCAGACCAGACACCCCGCCTGGGCCAAGAGGAGGGGAGAGCCTTGGAGAAGATGAAAGACACAGGTACACAGGGTCAGAGAAGACGCCCAGACCCTCCTCTCTTCAAATCTGGAACTGCACCTGAAGACTGTTTCCGTTTGTGAAGGCGTCCCCTGAAATCCCCAAACAAGCACTGACTTCAAACTCCCTGTGTACGCCAGCAGGGACGAGCTTACGAACTCGCTCTTCTAAACTCAGCTGCAGCCCAGCTGGCGGCCTCTCATCCTCCAGCCCCACTAGGGGCTCTCCCTCTCTATCAGGGACAGCCCAGTACCAAAGGCCACATTTCCAAGGCTTTCCTGTAACTATACAAGGTCACATGACTACACTCTGGACAGTATCAAGGAATCAGAATGGTGCGTGGAGCTTCCACGAAGTCTGCTTATATAAGTCTGCTCCCCCTCCACCATCCTCTCTACTGCCGGGAATAGAGAAGCAATGGCTGGAACTCTTGCTGCCATTTTGGGCCAGGCTGCAAGGTTGAGGCTGGAAGCCAGTGATGAGGATTCAGAAAGAAAGACGTGAGGAGCCTGAGGCCCTGATGATTCCGTGTCAGGGTCACACCTGCCCTGAACTGCCTGCTTCCTTTGCGAGAGAGTAAACTCTTGTAACTCTGGGCTACAGTCGCGTCGGGATTTTGGCTACAACCAGCAAAGTCTACTCTGGCGCAGGCTCGGGTCTTCCGCGTGAAGACAGAATCGGAGGAGCGTCACAGTGGGAGCTCCATGATGCAACTAGAACTGACCCCACTTCACAAACAACGGGCCAGTGAGCCACTTGCCCACAGCTGCAAAGAAACGGGCGAAGGAGGTGGAGCCCAGAGCTGGTTGACAGGAGCATCCGAGAATGCTTGGGGGAGACAACGTGAAAAAGCCTACAAACGCCTGAGCAGGACAGGGCCGTCCTGAGGCAGCTGGGTGTTTCCTTCCACGTGGGACAGAGTTAGAAACAAAGCTGCAGCTGGCCGGGGCGGGTCATGGTCTCCTGTCAGAATCCCTGGCAAACAGGCCCTGAGCTGTCTGGCTGGGCACGGCCACAGCACAGGAGCACAGGTCCGATCTCCACTATTTCGACGTTTGGAGAACAGGATCCATTCACACGCTCACAGTGTACCAGCAAATACAGGTGTCTTTCTTTTATTGGCTGTGCTGGGTCTTAACTGCAGGACACAGGCTTTCTCCAGGGGCGGTGACCGTGCTCTATCGTTGCAGGCTTCTCCTGCTGCGATGCGGTGTCTCAGTAGCTGCCGACGCCACGTGGGATCTTAGTCCCTGACCAGGGATCAGACCTGTATCCTCTGCACTATATGGCGGATGTTACCCACTGGACCACCAGGCAAGTCCCCTTGGAAATTTGTTTTCGGTTGATACTCTTTTGAACTTTTGGCTGCACCCCACAGCGTGTGGAACCCTAGTTTCCCAACCAGGGATCAAACCCTGGTTTGATCCAAATGCCCCCTGGCCTGGAAGGCGGAGTCTCAACCACTGGACCACTGGGGATGTCCTAGAAGTACGTTTTTACATAAAGAAAAACAAAACGGAGTGGATGCCTCACTCCGGGGCAGGTCCCAGAGCGGCGCTGCCCCCACGACTTCCCTCGGGGACCGAAATGCTCTGTGTCCCCCAACATGCGGCTACTGAGTACTTGAAACGTGGCTGGTACAATGGAGGGACAGAGCACAGGTTAACTGCTGACAGCTCTATCCCAGTATGATCCACTTACAGCTCAGTTCAGCTCAGTCGCTCAGTCGCTCAGTCGGGTCCCACTCTGTGCGACCCCATGAACCGCAGCGCGCCAGGCCTCCCTGTCCAATCACCAACTCCCGGAGTTTACCCAAACTCATGTCCATCGAGTCGGTGATGCCATCCAGCCATCTCATTCTCTGTCGTCCCCTTTTCCTCCTGCCCTCAATCTTTCCCAGCATCAGGGTCTTTTCAAATGAGTCAGCTCTTCACATCAGGTGGCCAAAGTACTGGAGTTTCAGCCTCAGCATCAGTCCTTCCAATGAACACCCAGGACTGATCTCCTTTAGGATGGACTGGCTGGATCTCCTTGCAGTCCAAGGGACTCTCAAGAGTCTTCTCCAACACCACAGTTCAAAAGCATCAATTCTTCAGTGTTCAGCTTTCTTTATGGTCCAGCTCTCACATCCATACATGACCACTGGAAGAACCGTAGCCTTGACTAGACCGACCTTTGTTGGCAAAATGATGGTATTTAGTGTGTAACCCGATCAGCTGTGACAATTGTATGTACCCAGGAAATACGCATGTCCCCTCCTGCCCTCCTTGGAGACCCTGCCCCCCCATACAGACAGCATCATTCCTGAGGGTCCCTATGTCCAGCCCAGGGCCAGCCGGCACTTAGCCGACCCTTTGCTCCCAGCCAGCCCCCTGGGGGAGATAAAAACCTGCAGCCCAGGCCTCACATCTGGGTTGCCCAGGGCGTGACTCTCAGGCCTGAGCTGTGGCATTACCTGGGCGTTGGCGGAAGCTGAGAACCCTGGGTCACCATCAGGACCTGCCGAATCACAACCCCGGGGAGGCGGGATCAGGATTCCAGGCGGTACCTGGGACTCCACGGACCTGCTGAATCACAGCCCCGGGCAGGCGGGATCAGGATTCCAGGCGGTACCTGGGACTCCACGGACCTGCTGAATCACAGCCCCTGGCAGGCGGGATCAGGATTCCAGGCGGTACCTGGGACTCCACGGACCTGCTGAATCACAGCCCCGGGCAGGCGGGACGGGACTCCGCGCTGGCAAACACACTTCCTCTGCTTCAACGCTCCAGTGCCCACTGACGCTTATGAGCCACGGTCTGCATCGCTGCCCAGAGGAAATGCATTCAGGCGGCTCAGACAAGTTTGCAGGAACCTGTCTCTTCCCAGCAGACACTGCACCTGATAGATCTCTGCAGTAAAGCTGGGAACAGTGTGTACACCCGCAGAACAACCGGTACGCTGCAGGGCCTGCGGGTCCCCCGTGACCTTCTGTCCCTGTGCCTTCGAAAGAAATGTATATATTTGGTCTCTGCTCCCGGTTCCTGATAAAAGAGCTTCTAAAACCCTTGGGATTTCCTGGGTCGTAGGAGCGTCTTTTGTTCTAACGAGGTGACTCTGGGTGGGCTCATGGGTAGTTCAGGGTGGGGGCTGGTCACCAAGAAAGGTCAAACCAGGTTTGAAACTTGGAACTTCCAGGACTTCCCTGGAGGTCCAGTGGTTAAGACACCACACTTCCGATGCAGGGAGCGTGGGTTCAATCCGTGGTCAAGGAACTAAGACCCCATAAGCTGTGCGGCGTGGACAAAATATTAAAGGAAAGAAGAAAGAAAATTCAGAACTTTCAGCCTCATATCCCCTCCTCCTGGGAAGGGAGGGTGGCTGGAGGTTGAGTTAACATCAATCTCGCCAGCGAGATGAAGCCTCCATAGACATCCCTTCACTGCGGGGTTCGGAGGGCTTCCAGGTTGGTGAGCACACAGAGGATCAGGGGAGAGGTGCTCCCAGTGGGGAAGGCTGCCCCTCCCCAGCCCTCCCCTGTTCACCTCTTCACCGGACTGCTCCGAGCGGCATCTTTCATAACAAACAGGTGATGGCAAAGTGCTCACCTGAGTGCTGTGGGCTGTTCCAGCAGATTCCTGAACCCAAGGAGGGCTGGTGGGAAGCCCCCAGTTTATAACCGGTAGGTCAGAAGCACAGATGACAACCTGCCCTGTGACAGGTGTGTGAAGTGGGGGCAGCCACGAGGCTGTGCCCCAGAAGGTCTGTGCTCACGGCAAGGAGCGTCAGAACCGCCCGGTGTAGAAAACCCGCCCGCTTGCGGTCACACAGGTTCTGAGAATAGTGTAAGAGAGAGGGTTTTCTCTGGGCCCTCCTTCACTCCTCTCTGTACCCAGGTGGCGCCAGCGGTAAAGAGCCCGCCTGCCACTGCAGGACCTGTAAGAGACAAAGGTTCAATCCCTGGGTCAGGAAGATCCCCTGGAGGAGGGCATGGCAACCCACTCCAGTCTTCTTGCCTGGAGAATCCCACGGACAGAGGAGCCTGGCGGGCTGCAGTCCGCAGGTTAACACAGAGTCAGATGCGACTGAAGCGTCTTAGCACACACACACCTGCAGGGACAACAGTGCGCGCTCGGGGCACGCTGTCCCCTGGATGATGTCATGGCACCTTTGCACTTGTCCACTGATAGCGTCTCCTCCAAGTGCCGGCACGTCCACGGCGGCCTCAAGGAGAGATGCTGTGAAGGGGCCCGACCGTCCAGCGGGGCTGGGTAAGCGCTCAGGTGTGAGCACAGAGCCCTGTCCACTGGGGAGGCCTGCTCGGAGAGCCCCCCACCCAAGACGTGCGGCGGGTGGGGACTGGCACAGCCCTGGCGGGGGTCCTCTGGGAACACAGGCTCTGAACTCCGCCCCACGGTCGCTGGGCACCCTGACCCCGTCCTGCCCTCTCCAGCAAACAGAGCGCCATCCGGGGGATTCTGGAAGGTCCCAGACAGCTCCCATGTGGGGCGTCCACACAGCGCTCAACGCGGCATTAATGCTGGCCGATCCCCCAGAGTGTGGCTGCAGGGCGAGAAGCAGATGCCAGCCCCTGCTCCCCTCATGAGGCCCAGCCCCACCTCCCTTGGTGGAGGCATCGTCACAGGACAACCACTCTGCCTGCAGCTGTCAGAACCCAGGGGTCTGTCCGGCGAGCACGGAGGATGGAAGGCAACACCCAGCTGTGTCCGGGAAGACCCAGGCCCAAGACAGACGCCCGCACGGCTGTGGGGAGGAAAAGATGCTCTGACGCCACATGCAGAGACCCCGGCTGGGCAAGGGCAGAATCACTCGGTCCATCTGCAAAGGTGTGCCAGGCACCGCTCTGATTCTGAGACTCCTAGACGAGCGGGAGACAGCCCCTGTTCTCATGGGACCAAATAAAAGGCTGATAATCAGCATTCCGGAGAAAGCAGGGCAGGGCAAGGGCGGGGCAAGCGGGGAGGGCGTGGTCAGAACAGGGCAGGGCAGCGAGGGGTGAGGGGCGGGCCGTCCACGCCGGTCCTGGGTGGGGGGCAGCTGGCTGGCTGGAGCAGCTGCCCCCGCGGTCAGCAGCCTGGGCAGAGGGAGCCACTGCAGGGGCCGTGGGCCTGGCCGCCCCGCGTGGGGGCCCTGGCTGGGCTACTCCTCCAAGCGAGCGTGGACACCACAGAGGGTGTGAGCAGAGGACGGGCACAGCAGACCTGCATCTGAAAGGCTGCTTTGGCCGCTGCATTAAGAGCAGGCACGGGCAGGGGGTGGGAGGGGGCAGGGGCCAGCAGAGAGAACAGACGGGAGAGAGAAGCCGGGACTTGGCCTCCGGCAGGGCACATGGCACCCAGGGAGTTCAGGGCGCCTGGCGTCAGCAAACAGTCCCGCGGGGCTGGGTGCTCTATGCTGCGGGCTGTACCCCTCTACCCACCAGATGCCAGCAGCAGCCCCCGGCCCCTAGGGAGACATTAGTCCCTGTTTCCTGAGGGTGGGGGGAGCAGAACAGCCAGCTAAAAGTGGACAGGTCAGATCACGGAGGAGGAGCCCCCAGAGCTTGCTGATGGACCGTGTGGGGGTGTGAGAAGGACACTGGGGAACAGCGGAGTTCTGGTCTGGATGCCCCAGCTCCAGGTGGACTCAGGACAGCTTGTCCCCCAGCTCCTGAGCTGGTTCAGACAGCCCAAGAAGCCCTCCACCTCCCACCCTGCTCGCTGGCTGTGAACAAGGATGCTAGAACCCAATGCCAGAAAGAAATGCTAGCAAGATGCTAGTAAGAAACCTGATCAGTTCCTGCCTCCCCTCCCCCACCCAGACACATGCCCCCTCCCAGGACCCACCCCACCCTTCCTGTCCCCAAACTCTCCAGCAGGGCCGGAGCAGAAGCTGGACAACCCCGACCCCAAGGACAGGCTCAGTTTCTGGGCCTTGGATAAAGAGACCACGTCAGGGAGCCACGGCGGGGCCAGCTGGACAGTCACAGAGATGCCACAGCAGACTGCCATCTGGGGATGGATGTGGGCTCCCCTGGTGGCTCAGATGGTAAAGAATCCGCCTGCAGTGCAGGAGACCCGGGTTCGATCCCTGAGTCAGGAAGATCCCCTGGAGGAAAGCATGGCTACCCACTCCAGTCTTCTTGCCTGGAGAATGCCACGCACAGAGGAGCCTGGTGGGCTACAGTCCGGGTTGTGAGGGTCAGACACGACTGAGCGACTACGCACAGCACGTGGAGAGATTATGGGGGAGCAGGAGGTGGGGCCCTGCAGAGACGAGCACCCCGCCACGCCCGCAGGCTTCCCCACTCGGTCCCCCTCAAGAAGGCCTGCCCCACGGGAGGGGTCTGTCCAGAGCCGCATGGCACCATAAACGTCCTGGCTCCAGAGGCAGGGATGTCAGGCCAGTTACAGGTCAACATAAACCCTGACACAGAACACCACCCAGAAATGACAACTCAGCTTAAATCCCTCGGGCCCTAAACCCTGGGAGGTGCCCTGAGCTGTCCTAGAGTCAGAAAGGTCACGGTCCCAGCAAGGCAGACCCAGAACTACAGGCAGCCTGGCAATTCTGCTCCCAGGCACCGAGAGCAGGCGTTCAAACAAACGCCTGCCCACGAGTGTACACTACAGCTCTGTTCCCGGCAACCAGCAAGCCCTGGACATCACGGACATCACCAGATCCTACAACGCGACATTCCTCAGCTACGAAAGGATAAAGTCCGGGTGAGGACAGCGTGGATGAACCCGGGAGGCCAGACCCAGAAACGACGCGCAGTAAGGGTCCACTTACGCGGGCGGCCCAGAAGCAGCAAGTCCACCAGCCTGGAAGCAGAGGTGGCTGCAGGGGCTGGGGAGCGACGAGGGGAGTGGCTGCTAACAGGTGTGGGGTTTCCTTCCGGGGTGATGGATAGAACGTTCTGGAACTACACCATGGTGGCAGTCGCTCTACATTGGGAATCTATTTAATACCGCAGAGTTGCACACTTTCAAGTGGTGAAGTGCTATGTCTATTCCACCACCAAAGAGAGACAGCCCGACAGACCATCCCATGGAGCCCGGTCCAGGGCTCTGGAATGGCAGAACGTAACACCGGTCACTGGTCCTCCTGCCTCTTCGTCTGCCCTGGGCCAAGCGGGCATCGACGTCCTCCAAGCCGAGGGCAGCCTGCACACGGGAAGGAGCCTGGAGGCAGCAGAGGCTGAGTGGCGTTTGTTTTGAGAAGAGGGCCCGCGGGGGCCCGCCCTGTCCTCTCAGTCCATCTCTTCCCCTCCCGGGGCTCACGTGCTGACAAGGTGCCCGCTCTCATCCTTTCGGGCCCTGGTGACGTCAGGAGACTCTCCCGAGGTGGACAGGGCCCCTGGCTGCCTGGCCACTGTGCCCCATCCCGAACCTCCTTCCCTGAGGACACACCCCCAGCTGATATTCTCGGGGGGCCCCGCGGGTCCAAGTGAATCGCTCCCCAGGAGCAGAGCTGTTACAACAAGGAAACTCCTTTTGGAAAAAATGCCAGGTGAGGGGCCCCCGGCAGCTTTGCCAGGCAGCCGAGAACACAAGCCTTCGATGAGTCTCCAGGGAGGGGCTCGGCGGAAGCCCCGAGGGTGCAGAACCCGTGTGCACGTACATACCACATGTAATCACATGCATGCACAGGACACACACCACACACACATGCACATGGACACAGAGCACTGCATCATATAAGGCACATGCATACCACATGTAATCACATGCATGCACACACACGGCACACACATGCACAGGACACACGCCACACACATGCACATGGACACAGAGCACGTGCATCATATAAGGCACATGCACACCACATGTAATCACATGCATGCATACACACGGCACACATGCACAGGACACACGCCACACGCATGCACATGGACACAGCACATGCATACCACATGTAATCACATGCATGCATACACATGCCACACACATGCACACGGACACAGAACACATGCATCACATGTGCACGCGCATACCACATGTAATCACACACATGCACACGGACACAGTGCACACACCATATACAGGCACATACATACCACACGGGATCATGCACATGCATACATACACACGTCGCACACATGCACACATGCACACGGACACAGAGCACATGCAAACCGCATGTGATCGCAAGTGTGCACACAGACACACATCACACACATGCGCACATACACACATGCACACGGACACAGAGCACATGCATCATATACACGCACACGGACACAGGGCCCACGCATCGTGTACAGGCACGTGCACACAACACACACATCACACATGCACACACGGACACACGCCACACACACGCCCACAACACACACGCACAGCTTCCTTCCCCAGGCCTGGCAGGAAATGGCCCAGGCCACAGGGGGGGCCCGGAGGGTCTTCGCCGATGCAGCTCCCCTGGCTACAGGTGTCACCTGCTCCTTGGAGGAGGCTTGGTCTCGTGCAGATAAGGCGGAATAAAGGAGCTGGACGAATGGACAGACTGCGGGCGAGCACCTCACCTGCGCTGACAGTGATTCACGGGGAGGGTCTCCCCCTCGGGAGAAAGCCCTCTTTGTAGGGGGAGGGGATGGGCACCAACAAGGCAGTGGGCACCAACAAGGCAGTGGGCGCCAACAAGGCAGTAGGTGCCCAGGCACGTGGGCGCATTCGCCTGCCGCTCCAGACAGGCGTCCGGCCCGACGGGAACCGGGATGACTCGTCATGGGGAGTCTGGCGCTCAAGAACACAGAGGGGAGGTGAGTCGAGGTCTCAAGGGCTGTGGGGAAGGCGAAAGGAGGGGTGGAGAGATGAGTGGAAGGGGGCGAGCCCGCTGTGGATTCTGGGGCAGGAGGAAAGTGGGCGGGTCTCGGGAGAGGTCCCGACCTTCCAGTCCCTCCTGCTGGTCTCCTGGGCCGGGGGCAGCTCTGTCTGGGGCCTCCCTCCTGCCTACCGCCAAAGTCTCTCTCCATCAGACCCAGCGGGCTCCAGCCCATGGCTGGGCCAGGCCGGCCCGAGGGCTCACTTGATACCCCGGACTGCGCTCCTCTCCTTCCTCGGGGCCACCACACCATCCTCCCCTGCACTGGGCCCAAGTCCTCTCTCTGCTTCTGATCAGATCTCATTCTCGAGAAAGGACCTGCAAACTTCTCAGCGCGGAACAGTGAGAGACAAAGGTCACCTACATCAGCGGGCACGTCACGCAAAGGAGTGATTCTCTAACGGTGGGCCGAGAAGTTGAACGTTCTTTATGACTCATCAGAGATCTGGGAGCCACCGAGAGAGACAGGAAATTCATTTTTGTTTTTGTTTTTTATTTTTTTTCTGCAAGAAGGGCAGAAAGCCATAGAAAATGTTCACCAAAGATAGAGCTATCATTTTCCGTGAGTTGCAAACATGCAATCCCCAAAGTGCCATTAGCAGCTCAGAAACAAAATACCTGTCGGCTGAAAGTGTGAGCGCTGCACAGAGGAGCCACAGGGGTCCCCATCGCGCCGCCCCAACCTGACTACTGCTGGGCTGGTCCCGTGGGTGTCAGACTCCCTAAGCACCCTGGAGGCGGGTGTCGCCCTCCCTTCCGTGGGTGAGGAAACTGAAGCTTTTCGGGGGTGGGGGATGGCGACCGTCAGCCAGGTGAGGTACCCTTACAGGGCTGAGTGGGTTCTGTTTCCCCGCCCCCAGAACAGCACCTGGAAGACCCCAGAGAGAGGACCCCGGAGATAGGAAAGGCAGGGGGGACCCGGTCCCCATCCGGCTGGGCTGTAACAGAAGCCCATGGGCGTGAACCCCAAGCATCTCTTTCTCAATTCTGGAGGCTGGACGTCCAAGGTCAGGGGGCGGGCAGACTCGGTGTCTGGTGAGGACCCCGCTCCTGATTCACAGACGGGCATCTCCTTGCTGAGCCCTCACCAGGCAGGAGGCATGAGCCAGCTCTCTGGGGCCATTTTATAAGATCACGAATCCCACAGGGTTCCACCCCCACGACCTATTCACCTCCAAAGGACCCCCTCAACGTACCATCAAACGGGGGACAAGGTTCAACACATGACTTTGGGGGACACACAGCGTCCAGGCTGTGGCGGCTGCACACCCTGCGTGCAGGGACTGGAGCCAGAGGGGGGACTTCGCACCTCACTGTGGAGATGCCAGGCCCTCCTGCCCGCGGCCCTCACCCAGCTGAGACCCCCTCTCCTCAGCCGACCTCCTCCGAAGGGCGCCAGCGGTTTCTCATTTCCCCGCCTCACCAACCCCATTTTCCAAAGTGACTGAGATTGTAACACCATTAAACATGATTCAATTTGCTTTTCCTAATGATGCGCCCACAGTCGCAGGACGTCTCTCCTCCACTTGAAAGACATCTCGGGGTGCTTTTCTCCAGTTAAATTAACAGGGAAACAGTTAGAAACGCTGAAGAGGAACAGATGCCTCCAGCTCGGTGAGAAACTGGTTTTATGCAGCGAGGAGCCAGGTCTCCTCCACGGCAGGAAGACAGACGGGGCACGAAGCTGCCCGTGTTAAGACTCCTCTTCTGGAAGGGCTGGCACTTCTAACCCGTGCCCTGTGGCTGACCCCGTAACCACATCACCAGCAACGTCTAGGGATGCAGACCAGAGATGAGAGCCCCCATGATGCCAGGCCCGGGCTGGCACTCCCCCCCCACCCCCGCAACCCTCCCGAGTCCACAGGGCTGACGTAGAACCGCACCTGGCTGCCCATGCTGCAGGTGAGGCCGGCGAGGCCGTGCTGACGACCAAGGTCACACCGGAATAAAAAGAGACACGGCTGAAGTCTGGGCAGAACTCCTGCCCGTCTCCTCGACCCCGGGGAGATCTTCGCCAGCTCTCCTCTCCTCCTGGCCGGGCGTGACCCTCGGGATTTACAACTTGCCTGTCCACCCCTCTGCTCGGGCCCCCCGGCTGCCACACACCCCCCAGCGCCCACACAAGGGTAAGACCACCACTGTGCGCTGCTCCAGAGCCTTCTAAGCCCCGAGCACCAGCCCTCCCAGGGGCGCGCAGCCCACCTGCAGAGCTGCTACAAACGGGAAACGGAGGCCGTGTCCCCAGCCTCGCCACCGTGGAGGGCCCGGCCCGGCTCTGCGACCGGAGCCCCTGGCTCCGAGACCAAAGCCCCCGGCTCCAGGCGTCCTTTGCTGGGTATCGGAACTGCCTCCTGGGACCCGACCCAAAGCCGCGCAGACCGGGCGGAGGAGGTCCTGGAACCCAGGCGCCCAGACTCCCAGCCCAGGGCCTCGCCAGGCCCAGGCGGCCAGGACGCTGGCCAGTCTCCCCGCCTCTCTCATCCACGGGTCACAGGCTGCCTGCTCGGGCAGGGAAGGCGCGAGGACCCCAGAATGTTCTGGAACATTCCTCTGGTCTTAGGAGGAAGAGAAGGCACCGAGCCATTTTTGCCACCAGCTAAAATATTTCAGTCTCAGATCAAAAAGGAATGCAAGCCGGAAACAGCGTGGAAGCTGGAGCCAGAAGGATGCGGTCTGCTTCAAGGAGCAAAACCAACAGCGGCCCCCAGCAGCCTGGGGCTGCCCGCCCCGCGGGCCTTCAGCAGAGCCCAGAGTCAGTGCCCGTGGGCCCTGGAGCGAGTGTGCTCCACCCGGCTCTGTCTTCTCTGCACCGGGCGCTGTGGGGAGTACCTGGAGGCCTGAGCGTGGTCCCGCCCTCAGGCCAGACCCCACCTCCTGCCCAGGAGCCAGGACCCCCAGCTGGGAAAGTGACAGGGAAAGGGGTCTGCTCTAGATGCCAAGACCTCGCCCTCCCAGCCGGAAGAGGACGGGCCCAGCCCTCCATCTCCAGGGACCTGGGCTCCAGGGGTCAGCCCGGGTTCTCCTCAGACCCAAAGAGGGCCTCAGCGTCCCCACTGGCACAACAGGGGTTCTGGCTGGAAGATGCCAAGGCCAGCCGTTCCAGAAGCAACCCAGGGTGGCTTCACAGAGGAAGGGGCACCAGGAGCCACACCACGGGGTCAGTCTAAGAGGACAGCCCGGATGGTTGGCAGAGAGGGGCGCCGTGGCCCCTCCGCCTGCCCACCCGCCTGGGCCCCGGGGCCCACAACCCCCGGAGACCAGCTGAGCCTAGCGGGGGGACCATTCCTCCTAAATACACATCCTCCACCGTCCCAGCAGACCGCACAGGGGAGCCGCGGGCTGGCCGGGACAGGGTGCGGCCCGTCCCCCTCTAAGCTCCCTCTGCCTTCCCCACAACGGGCGACACTCTCCGGCCACCGTGGCTGCCGGCCAATGGCCCGCTGGGTGCTCCACAGCGACAGGTGCCCGGCCGGGTCCCTGAAGGCCACAGCCCTGGGCTCTCCCAGCTCCCTGAGTCACCCTGAATGCACAACTTCCAGCCGGTGTGCCCTCCATGTGGGGCCCCGCTGCCTAGCTCTCAGCTGGGCTCTGATTCATTACAAATGGGAAAACTAGGTTGCCGTTGGTTTCATACGTGGAGCCTTTAAAAACTCAAAGCCCTAAGAGGAAAGATGCGGACACTCCAAGGGTCCTTGGAGGCCCGAAGCTGGGGCTGCAGACGCCGGCTTCTCCTGAAGACCTCGCCCTCGGGCTCCAGGCTCAGGCACGGGAGTGGGGGGTCCCGCCTCCACCTCGCCTCGCGAACTGGGGATCGAAGACAGAGGGGGCTGGCTGCCCCCCACCCTGCGCCCCACGCCTGGCCAGCGGGCATGCCGCAGTCTTTGCTGCATGAATGAACGCCCACTCAGTGTCCAGAATCAAAGCTGGGTCTTGCTCTGAGGAACCCGGCCTCTGAGTCTGGAATCCGGGTTACACCAGGATCCACTTCCCTGACCCCAATCTCCGCAGCCCCACAGACCAACCCAGGGCATCCCCACAACGTGGCATCCCCGGGGCCCAGGCCACGGCCGCCCCACCCCCAAGATGGCCACCATGGTGACACGCGGCATCACGCCCGGCACGGCCACAGCCCAGGCCACGGGCTCAGCCTTCCCCAGATGACCAGGAGCTGTCCAGCCCCCGCCGGAGCAGTGTGCCTGGGAGCGGCCAGAACACCCGCCCCACCCCGGCCCCCCCGAGCCCTCTCATCTATAAAGTCAGCCCAGGGTCAGCCCCGTTCACGTTCTCAGTGAACCTCACGCCCGACTTACTGTCACCCATTGCCAGCCCTCCCTGAAGCGGCATCTTCACTTTCAACACCTGGCAACCCCGACTTCATCTGAGAGCAGCCCCTGGCACTCCCAGCGGCTGCCCCGGGGAGCGGCTCCGACTTCAAAGCTGGCCCCGCACGTTCCCACCTGGCTCCGTGGCCCACGAGGAAGCCTGGGGCCTGAGCAAGTACGAGAAATCAATCGCTGATTAATACAGATCTCGGCGGAGCCCGTCTGCCGGGACGTTCATTCTTCATGGAAATTAAGCCGCGAGCAGTGGACGTGAGCGTTGTTCTAATGATGCTGCAGGCAGCAGTCAGCTGGAGCCATCCCGGCGCTGGCAGGGGTAGTGGGCCAGGGAACGGCACGCTGGCATGCTTCCTGACACCCACAGAGATGGGATGGGCCCACCGCGAGCTGGCCCGGCGCCCGGGCACTGTCCGGCTTCAGGTGGCTTTGCAGCCCCGGAGGCTTCCCTACCTCACTTCCGGGAGGCCTGAGGCAGCCCCACACTGCCCGGCCTGGCTAGCTGGGAGACAGGAACACCCACCCTTGGCGCTGGAACACTCGCAGCCGTGACCCAGGAGGGTCCACCTGTCTGGGCTCCCCACCCAGGGAAGGAGGCTGATAGCCAGTGATGGGATGCAGGCGTGCCGTGACCTGGTGGCCTGGTAGGCAGAGCACTGGAGTGGGGGGCTTTGGAAACTGGGGAACTGGGGAGAGGTGACAGGTAGACTGGGGGCTGCCCAGGTGCGGCTGGTGGTAAAGAACCCACCTGCCAACACAGGAGACATAAGAGACACGGGTTTCATCCCTGCATCGGGAAGATCCCCTGGAGGAGGGCACGGCAACCCACGCAGTATTCTTGCCTGGAGAATCCCAAGGACAGAGGGGCCTGGCGGGTTACAGTCCATGGGGTCTCAGAGAGTCGGACACGGCGACTCAAGTGACTTAGCACACAGAGCAGGCGGACTGGGCCGGGCAGACCCTGGACGTCCCCAGGACGTTTCTCCAGCTGCCCGCCGGCAGGTGGTGTCTGGCCGCCCCTCCCACGGAGGCCCTGTCCTAAAAGCTGAACATCTGTCCTCCTTCAAACGTATGGTCAAATGAAACGAGGGGGAAAAAAAATATATGATTAAAAGATGAGCAAAAGGCTTGAATGAACACCTCTCCAAAGGAGATACACAGATGGCCAATAAGCACATGAAAAGATGCCCGAGATCACTAATCACCAGGGAACGCGATTCAAACCCACAAAGAGAGGCCACGTCACGCCATTAGGGTGGCTATTATCACACACACACACACACACACACACAGGATAACAAGTGCTGGCGAGTGTGGGGAAATTGGAGCCTTGTGCGCTGTCGGTGGGATGCAAGACGTGCAGAAGCTGGGGACGCCATCACGGCGGTGCCTCAAACCGTACTGAGTTACCCTCTGACCCAGCGACTCCCCTCTGGGCACAGAATCAAGTGAGAGGAAGGCAGGAACTCAGATATTTGCACACCTGTGCTCACAGCGGCAGGACTGACAGCAGCCCTCAGCTCCACCCGCCCACAGATCTCATTTGTAAACAAACCCCACATTCTCTCAGGCCTGCCGGAGAGCCCCGGTCCAGACAGATGAGTCTGGAGGCTGATTTCCACCAGCCCTCTCTGCGACAGCGAGAGCCATCAGGCAGGGGGTGGCGGCATCTCCTCTTGGGATGGAGCACGGGCTTCCCTTCACAGTGAGGGTCCTCAACCTTCCGGGGCTTACAGCCTTGGAGGCTTAGCTGGCTGCAGGGTTAGGAATTCAGGAATACAAGTGAACAAAGCTTCGCACATGCATGGTCCCCCAGCAGCAGTACTCACAACAGCTGAGAGGTAGCAACTGCCCAAATGCTCTTCGATGGAGGATGGATTAACAAGATAGAGTCAAGCATAGGCTGGAGTATTATTCAGCCTTGAAAAGAAATGGAATTCTGACAGAGGCTACAGTGTTGAACCCGGAACACGTCAGCCTAACTGAAAGAAGCCAGATTCTAAAAGCCACATCTCGTGTGATTCTGCTTCTATGAAATGTCCAGAACAGCATAGAGTTCGAATGGGATTCCCAGGTGCCTTGGTGGGTAAAGAACCCACCTGCCAGTGCAAGAGACACAGGAGACCTGGGTTCGATCCCTGGGCCAGGAAGATCCCCTGGAGGAGGAAACGGCAACCCATTCCAGGATCCTTGCCCGGAGAATCCTATGGACAGAGGAGTCTGGCGGGCTGCAGTCCATGGGTCACAGTCAGACATGACTGAGCGTGCACACACAGACAGAACAGAGATCTCAGGGGCCGGGGAAGGGGGAGCAGGACCTGGGGTTTCCTTTGGGGTCATGAAAACGTCTGGACCAAAACACTGGTGATGCTGCATGACGCTGAACACATGGAACGCCGCTGAAATCCAGGCTTTAAAATGGTTGAAACGGTCAATTTGACGGTGGGTCCATTTTATCAGCATAATCTTTTTTTATTTTTTTTAAGAATGACACTGAGAAAAGACCACTCGGGATAAACACCCCAGGGCTCCAGCCCGAGTTCCCTGACCGGCATGTCAGGAGGCAGGACAAGAGTGTACGAGCTGAGCTGCCCTCGCGCTGCTGAGGACCTGGGGGACGGAGCCACAGGGGGCCTCTCCCGCAGCAAGGCCACAGCCACACACCTCGGGACTCAGAGGGGCTGCGCTGAATCCCGAGCGCCTGGCCGGCCGCAGACCCCCGCCATCTGCCACTGGAAGAAGCCGCAGTCTCTGAGAAAGGCCTTCCAGGACGCCACGGAAGAAGACTTTGTTACAATTAATTATTTACATTTTGAGGTTCTTTCCTTCTTGGTCTTTTTTTTGTTGCAAACATCAAGTTGTCAGGCTTCAACAGAAACAATGTCTTGGGGTACTAGGGAGAGACGATTAGCCAATTAAAATTTAACTGTGGACACACACATATGCATACATATAAATGTACATGTATGTGGGACGCTTCCCTTATAACTCAGTGGGTAAAGAACCTGCAGTGGAGACCCAGTTCAATGCTTAAGTTGGGGAGATCCCCTGGAGAAGGAATAGGCTGCCCACTCCAGTATTCTTGGGCTTCCCTGGTGGCTCAGACAGTAAAGAATCTGCCTACAGTTCAGAAGACCCTGGTTTGATCCCTGAGTCGGGAAGATCCCCTGGAAGAGGGCAGGGCAACCCACTCCAGTACTCTTGCCTGGAGAATCCCACGGACAGAGGAGCCTGGCGGGCTACAGTCCATGAGGGCTGCAAAGAGTCAGACACGCCTGAGCGACAACACGCAGCACCTACGTTACACATGAGTGGAGCGAGGACTAGTTGAGAAAATCTGAGCTCCCACAGGGACAGGTCCCGAGTGCGGATGACGATGAAGATGTGCGAGGCTTACCCGACGCCCACGGGGACAAGAAAGGCCCCTCAACGACCTCCACCGAGGGGACAGCCAGCAAGTCCTACCCTCTGTTCACGGATGGGGAAACTGAGGCCCGAGAGGACGGCAGGGGCCTGCCCACGTGCAGGAGGCACAGCGGCCGGAGCAGGGCTTGGACGAGACGCCACCGACCCTCCACCCCGCGTCCCTGCCGAGTGCCCACGGCCCCCACAGGCCCCTGCGTCACCCTCCCCAGGGTCGATCCTAAGTGAGAGAGGAGACGGCGGATCACGGGCTATCTCCCTGGCCGTGAGCCCCTCCCTGGGACCTGCCCAGGGTCGGGAGCAGAGGGACCAAAACGAAAGCTGAGAGGGAGGCTCCTGGCCCCACACCAGACCTGCCCACCTCCCACAGGGCGGTGGCTCCAAATGGCCCACGGCTCATCAGACTCACAGGGACTCGGGTCCCAAAACCGAAACTTGCTCCCCGCTCGTCCACCGTGGAGGCGATCCCGGCCGGAGGCTCCCGTCCAGAAAGGGAGGCTGAGAGCGGGGCTCCGCTCCCACCACCGGTCAGAAAACGTGAGGTCGGCATCCACACGGCTGATGGGGCACACGGGCGTACACATACGTGTCTACTGGTCAGCTCTTTCAAAAGTGGACGGGCTAAAAACGTCCCGAAATGACAACCCACAGTAAAAGGAGGAGATGGTCTCGAGCAGAAGCTCAGGAAGCTTCAACCAGCCGGCCCACACCGGCTCCGCGGAGCCGGAGGCTGCACCCGCGCCACGGCGACTGCATGTTAATAAGAAATTAGCAGCAAGGGCGTGCTGAGGAGGCCAGAACGTCCCCGGCAACTTCAGGACGGGGTGCAGATGAGCTCAGCGCAGCCTGGCGCCAAGCAGCAGACAGGCCCAGGGTGAGCTCAGAGCAGCCGCGCTCGGCACCCTGAGGAAGGAGACCGGGTGTCAGGTGGGCGCACCAGGGCTCCCCTGCTCCTTCCCTGGGTGGAGCCCGGGGCCTACGTTCATCCTCGAGAAATCAGCATCTCGACCCCGAAGGCAGGGCAGGGGGTGAGGCTGGTGCTCCAGGCAGCCAGAATGTACGTCCCCCTGCCCGTTGCCAAGGCCCCCAGTACCCACTCCACGTGGGCCCGCCCCCAGGAGCCGTGCGGGGGACGCACACACACAGACCGGCCCCCATACGCCCCAGATCCTCCTCCAGCAGCTGAGGCCAGCCCGAATGCAGACCCAGCTTACAGCTGCAAACACTGGCCCCCAGAGGCGAGGCGACCTGTGGGTGTCACACTCTGTCCCAAGCCCCAGAAGCCACGCAGCTGGTCCACTCTCACCTGGCTTCCAGAAGCATCTGCACTCTCGAGAAGTCTGGAGGGCAGTCGGGGGGCGGGGGGTGGTATTTGCAGGAGGGGCCAGGGCAAGAGAAGGGGTCATGGCGGTGACAGCTGGGGGCATCTGGCGAAGCAGACTGGTTCGTCTCACGTGCCAGCCCCCGTGGGCTGTGGGTGCTCAGGTGCCATGCAGGCCGACTCGGGGGAAGACGCTGGGGTGGACAGGTGACGCCTGCCCCGGGCTCTGGGGGGAACAGCATGTTCCAGGCACTGCCACACCCAGAGGACAGACGAGGGGGAGGGCAGGCTGCTGACAAAAGAGGGTCCAGGCAGAGAGGAAGGGTGGGACAGGGCACCTCTGCCACGCGGACAACAGCCAAGGCGGCCGGGCTGGGGCAGCGGATGACCTTGGGTCCAGCCGGAGCAGCAGCGCTGACCAGCGGGCAGGCGGAGGGGCTGCAATGCTGGGGGAGGGGCCCGTTCCTCCCACGTCCAGGACACGGCGACCAGCCTGCCTCACCTCTGGGCCCTGCAGGCAGCCCATGAGGCCACAGGGCCACCCAGCCGCCACCCTCCCCAAACCCCGATCCCAGGGAAGTGGGTTCCTCGGCTATCACGGACAGGTGCTTTCAAACCACGCTCCTAACCTCTGCAGGTCGCCGCCTACAAGCGAAGTGTCAGGCAAGAGGAAGCAGAAAACGGGAAAGAGGACTCGCTCCGACTCAGCAGGACCCTGCCTTCTGCCTCCTCCTGGTCCCCGGGGAAGATGGCTTAAAATCCACTGCGTGAGGGAATTCACTGCCTGTGTCCTTTAAAGAGCTGCGAGTTAGCCCCCCTTCGCCCCCATCCTGACTGAGGCCTCTTTGTGGCCTCTACCCAGATAGCTTTCCCACCTCCTCTCTGCCCCCCAGCCCTCCACACCACCTTCCCAGCATCCTCTCTGCACCCTCAACCCCCGGCCTCCACACCACCCTCCCGGCCTCCTTTCTTCCCACCCGGCCTCCACACCACCCTCCCAGCCTCCTTTCTTCCCACCCGGCCTCCACACCACCTTCCCAGCATCCTCTCTGCACCCCCGGCCTCCACACCACCCTCCCAGCCTCCTCGCTGCCTCCCCTCCATGCTGCCTTCCTGGCCTCCCCCCGAACGACCCCCCAGCTCCACCACACACAACCAGACGCATCTTCCCTCTAGGCCTCGGCTCCCTTCCTCACCCCGTGAGGCCCCTAAAGTCGGCAGGAGCTCCTGGATGCAAAGATCCCGGCACACACCACGCGGGGTCCACGCATGTGGGTGACCCCACCGGCAGGAGGAGGGGTGGGCGGGCTCCCCATGAGTCCAGCCCCTGGGGGAACCGCTGGGCCCCCCACCTCGCGCGTTAATTCAACGAGGGGCCCGACGTCCGCCCCCAGCCTTGCTGACAGCCGGGTTCAACGGCATCGGCAGTCCCGAGCCGCAAAATACTTCAGTGAATAATAAATAGGAGAATTAAACCCGTTTGTTAGAGGGTGTGCTCTGCTCTTTAACTCAAACAAGAGACAGCCTCACAGACCTTCCTCTCAAAACGGGGGGCGAGGGGGCGGCTAAAGTGAGCTGAGCTGACCCGGCAAGGCTGCAGCAGCCCAGGCTGGGGGCAGGCGGGGAAGCTGTGCCAGGCTAGGCTGGAATCGGGGCTCCGAGACAGGCAGCACCCCGGGGAAGACCTCCGCGGGGCCACTTGGGCCAGCCTGGGTCCCCTGACCCAGTGCCCGGGCCTTTACGGAGGTGTCCCACCGTCCCTCTGGCCCCACCAACAGCTCCCTGGCTCTTCTGATAAGACCCACCGAGTCTCACAAAAATGGACCGGTGCCCCACGTGCCAGGCAGGGCTCTCAGCCCCCGGAGACGTCAGCAAACAAAGCACAGAAGTCCATACAGCCAGGAAGCTCGTGATGCGGCCGGGGATCACGAGGATCACTGTGGCCACAGCCCCGGTAAGGAAGGAAACTGCCGGACGGTGGGCAGCCCGGGGCGGAGGAGGCACCCCCGCCATTTTAAATAGCAGCGATTTGAGCGCAGGCCCCAGGGAGGCGAGGGCAGCGGCCCTGCGGCTGCAAGGGAGAGCCTCGCGGGCCGAGGGTCAGACTGCAGGAAAGCCAGCGACGAGAGTAAGTGCGCTGGGCGGGAAGGTGGGAGCAGGAAGGGCGACCAGGCCCGCCCTGAGCCCGGGGTCCACCCCCGGCTCCCAGGCCACTCAGGAGAAGCCCCCGCCCCCTCCCTGCTCCTGCCCACCCAGAGGACAGACTCGCCTCCTGGAAGGCGTTCTCACTTCCACCCCTGGCTTCACAGCGCAAGTGAACGTGTCCGGTGGTGGCTGTCCGCAAAGGACTATAATGAAAGTGAAATGCAAACTCCGTCTGTTCAGGGACCACCGGGCTCCAGCCCACACGGAGCGCCGCCTGCAACAGCGCCCACGGGGATCCAATCACAGGGAGAGCTGGCAAGATTGTCCCCATTTTCCAGATGAGGAAATTAAGTCCCGGAAAGTCGCCAGGCTGGGTAACCGGCTGCGGCTGGACGGACCCCAGCAGCAAGGCCAGGACCGGGCATTGTGTTGGCAAAGCCACCAGGTCACCACCCCCTTGGGAGGCCGGCCGGGGGAGTGAGGGCAGAGAGGCTGCGGAACCAACAAACTCCCAGGCCGGGGACACGGTCGGCCATGTGGCCCGGAGGGGTCTGCTGACCCTCAGAGCCACCGCCTCCTGGTCTGTAAAGGGGGTCACCGAGCGCCAGCATCGGGGGGCTGGGCGGGAAGGTGATGGAAGCCCAGCTCACAGCGAGGAGACGAGGTGGGCATTCTGCAGCTACAGCCATCTGTGGCTCTGGGGGCAAAACATCAGAGGAAAGCCACAGAAACCCTACAACCTCACCAGGACCCTCCATCCAAACCGCCAGCCCGCTTCCACACCGAGGAGTCTCGCGAAGATGCAGCCCACACGGGCCACCCACGCGGCCTTCCCACGTGCCCTACCTTCCCGGGCCCTGCGCACCAGCCAGACGCCGGGGACAGGACACAGGGCGGGGCGGGGGGGGGGGGGACGCGCGAGAAGGACACGCACGCCATCGGGGCGGGAGCAGGGCCTGGGCTCGGCGGCAGGCTGGCTCCCAGCTCAGGCCCTCAGCTCGCTTCTTAGCTCAAATCTTCCGCGACAGGCCGGGTATGAGCAGAAACCTAACACCTCTGTGTGACCCCTGGGGAAATACCAGGGATGGAGCCAAAAAAGGAGAAAGATTCAGAACCAGCTTTCTGGACCCCTCTGCTCCTTCTGAGCTTGCTGGGTGAGTGAGCAAGAAGAGGACCAAACTGCTACTAAAAACGGCGGGACCTGGACGTTCGCTTCCGGGCTGACTCCACGACACGGCCGCGCCCTGTCCCCGCTCTACTCTGCAGAAGGGAAACCTCAGAGTCCAAGTTACGTGGAATCCGATCCACAGGAGGATCCGCAGGAAGTCCGATCTAACCCACAGGAAGCACCGCCCCCGCCCCCGCCCGCCCCGTCGCTATGCTCCAGGTGGGCACCGGCTGGCTGCACCCGGGGCTCCCGGAGGCCTCGAGGGTCTCTGGGGCCCACCTGCCTGCTGTCCCGCTGAGGCATCTGCCAAGGGTCTCTCCCGGCTGGGGAGCAGGGTGGGTTCCGTCAACCTGGGGTCAGGGAAAACACTTTCTGGCACGTCATACACCCCAAATCATCAGCTCCTCTCCGCACCTGCCCAAAAGGGAAGGTGGGAAGGGGAAGCCCAGGGCCCCGCTGGTTCTGGGAACAGGAAGAATGCCCGCGAATCAGCCAGACTCCGCAAGGCGGTTTGCTGGGGAGGGCTCGGGACTTCTGCCGCAGCCAAGTCCTGGGTGACCCGCCCCACACTCACGTCCAGAAGACGGGCCCCAGGGTGGACACGGCTGCGTGGTGGGCCAGCACCAGGCAGCTCCAGGGGGAGGTTAGAGCCTTCACCTTCCCACTCTTCCTTCTCCCATGAACTGCACAGCAGCTGATGTGGAGGACCCTCAGAGGGCAAAGGTCATGCAAGTCTTTCCCTCTTACCTTGAGCTTAGTAAGCGTTTAATAAATTCTTGGGGGTGAGGGAGGGGACATATGTATACCCATGGCCGATTCATGTTGAGGTTTGAAGGAAAACAACAAAATTCTGTAAGGCAATTATCCTTCGATTTAAAAATTAATTAATTTGGGGGCTTACTGAATGTTTAATCGAGGAGTGGAGGAGCCAAGGAATGGATGCTTTTTCCCTTCCCAACCTGAAGAGGAAATGCAGCCCACTCCAGTATTCCTGCCTGGAAAGCTCCATGGACAGAGGCGCCTGGCGGGCTGCAGTCCAGGGGGTCGCAGAGAGTCAGACACGGCTGGGCGCACATACTCCCTTCTCAGGGAATGACTCCCAACAATGCTAGGAGACTCGGGACGCTGAGAGGCAGCTGCTCAGAAACAGAACGGTACCCAGAACCCGGACAGGGCCTGAACGCTCTACAAACCTCCTGAATAAGGACAAAAAATCTGGAAAATTCTGAACCAGCCTGAGACAGCCATACCGTAAGGATCCTTTCCACTCCTGAATCCTAGGGCGTAAGCAGAGGATGACCAGGCAAACTGAGAAAGGAACAGTGCCGTCAAATTCCGGCCCGCCCACTATGGGAGATCACAACTGACCCCAAGCCCCGTCCCCTTGTCCGGGGATCAACTTCAGCGTCACTCTCCACACGGGCTCCAGGCAGGTCCGGCCGGCAGGGACCGGGCAGCAGCGAGGGCCTGGGAGGGCAGAGTCACTGTCATGCCTTAGTGGTCTGGCACTCCCGAGCATCACAGGCCCACCTGGACCCGGGTGACCCCACGGGGCAGAGCTCCCGGAGGGCAAGAGGCGGATCGGCCGTGGGGCCCTCGCTGAGCGGCCGCTATCCCTGTGCGCAGAGCCACCTCCTACCCGGGACCGGATGTCCCCCCAGGCCGGCCCGGGAAGTCACACCTGAGTGAGCAGCGTGGCTGTGCCTCATCCCGCGGGCTGGAGCCCCGGCTCTGCCGCCTGTCCACGGCTGCCCTGCCCAGCTACCCAGGGTGGCTTCAGTCCCCATGTCTGTGACCTGGAGCAGAGCAAGCAGTGGTGCAGAGCCAGGGCCTGGCTCGTGTGTGCTTTCCAGGGGGTCCCGTCCCCAGACATCAGCGGGGACGAGCCCAGCAGAGCAGGCTCTGGCCAGTGGCCCCTACGTGGAGAGAAGCGCGTCTCGGTGCCCCAGCCTTGGCTGGCCCCACGTCCCACTCATCTCGGGGTGCCGACCACAGCTTCATGCGCTCAGAAAATGAAGCAGGGAGGGAGGTGGGCAGGTGCAGCCGGACGGACACGAGGCAGCAGAGGGCCGGGCTGGGCTCCGGAGGGCGATGTGAGCAAAACGACGCAAGGGACCTGAGACAGGAGGCCGCCACCCACCCGCGCTGTGCTGGTCTCCCATCCACTGAGCCTGGGGGGCAGGCAGGGCCAGGCGACAGCATCGCCGTGTAACGAGCACCCGCTGTGGCCGGGCAGCACGGGGCAGGCTCCCTGACCCCCGGGTCCCCAGCCGGCCGAGGCAGGTCAGCGTCTCTGCGTCATCTGCCAAGGTCAGCCGCCAGTAAGTGGAACCAGATTCTGAAGCAGATCCATCCGACTCGACGTGAAAAGCAGGGCAGATTCGGGGCAGCTCTGTTCTCCCCGGAGCCTCCCTGCAGGAGGCGAGGCTGAACCAAGGCCCCTCGGCGCCCCCAGGCTACCCGCAGCTTCACACCCTGACTCAGAGCCCAAACCCACGGCCCACTCACAGCTTCCCAGGGCGGCTGGCCCCCTTTGTGGGTAGCAAGCTCATCCCCCCAGGGGACCGCCCGCGGGAACCGCTGACAACCACGAGGGGCACCCCCTTTCCAAGTGCTTGGCCGCGGCTGGCAGATCACGTGACGAGAATTTAATCCAAGTTCATGTGCACCTTTTCATCGCGTCACACGGGCCGGGCTCTGCACGCACTGCTGGCTGAGGAGTGGGCTTGGCCAGGTCTCCCGTTTCTCTATGCGATTACTTTAGACACCAGTCGTGTGTGTGAGTGTTCACAAAAAGTGTGAGTGTGTGTGTGTGCACGCGTGCATGTGTGTGTGTTCTGAACGCCTCCCCCAAAGTCCAGAGCCACTGGTTTCTCCCCTGCCCAGGGCACTGCTGGTCACAAGAAGTAAAAACGGGAAAGAGGTTCTAATCCACGTGAAAGCAAGTCTGCGGAGACGGAGAAGCTCACTGATGGGAAGGAGGCCGGCACAGGCTCCCGCCCCGGCAGACTGAGGCCTGGAAGCCTCAGAGGCCTAGGCTAATGCCTCGCAGCCAGAGGGACGTGGGAGAGCCACTCAAGAGAGGAGGAGAGACCTCTAAGCGCTGGTGCGGACACAGAGCTGGTCCCCGAGTCTCACGTCTATGGACTTTCAGAACCGAGGAAGAGGGCCGTCAGGCCCAGGTGGCTTATGGGAAAGTCCTAGTTATCGATGCTAATTTGACACTTTAGAGCACCTCGAATGACGGCTCCTCTTGGACTGACTTCTCAGCATTTGCAAATACAAAATTCCCCTTGCGTTTCATAAATCATGTGTTCGCAGAACACTTCCTCAAACACCAGGTCACTGATAATGGTCCTCAGATTAAGCAGGCAATAAACATCCTCTGATAACTTCCCGTAAGCAGGTGAAAACTCGTCCCTGGGTAGTCCGGGAAGTGCCCGTTTCACAAAGCCAGCACTGACGGGCGGAGGGAAGGGAGGGAAGGGCCCCTCCAAGAGTAGGCGGGGACTCGGGGACAGCTGCACCTCAGCACAGCACGGAGCCAGGTCTGACTCAAGCCTCGGCCCCCGGTCCATCAACAAGGTATCACGTCCTGACTCTGTCTTTTAAAAGGAGGGACCTGGGAACTGCTGGCTTCCAGACGGACCATGACACCCTGCGTGGACACTGTGGACCCAGGCTCACCACACGCTGCACCCCCGCCCGGCCTTGGCACCTGCCAAGACTCTGCACGACAGTCACCAGGGACACTTGCTGAGAAAGCAGGGAGGCTGCCCGAGTTCTCTGCCATGGACCTAGGGCATCAGCTCCAGGGACGAAGAGTTCACATAATCACCTGTCCCCACCCGATGCTGCTCGGAGCCAGACAGCCCCACTTGTCTCAGGCATAACGCAACAGCTCCCTTCTCAGCACACCGCAGTAAGCACAGTACCTGCCCATCCGGGCCCGCCCCGCGAGCTGGTGCCTGCCCGCCCAGAAAGGGTGGGAGATTCAGGGCAGGAAGAAAACGCCCAGGGTCGCTCAGCTGGAAAAGCCAGGGCAGGGCTGGCCCCTGGGTCTGGACTCATCCAGGCCAGCTTTCCCTCCATCCTCCTGGGGTCACGATGCCCTGACTTCACTCTGAAGAGCTTGAGAAGGCGGGAGGGGAGATCCTGCAGCCCCAGCCCCCGAAGCGCCTCCTCTAGTTGTAACACAGCCCAGCCTGCCCCTGCCCACGGGGCTCTGCCCAGGGGGGCTGGGGCCGCCTCAGAAAGAGGGCACTCACCTTCCCGAAGTCCCGGACATCGAAGAGGTCGAAGGGGTCAAACAGCTCGCTGTTCCTAAGTCCGAACTTGTCATGGCAGACTTTCAGGAAGGTGCGAATGTTCTTCAGACAGAGGAACTAGAGGAGAGAAGGGAGCGTTATTCAAGCTGCACGGTCTGCAGGGCAGTAACACCAGCAGTAGCAAACCCTGCCTCCCGGCGCCGCCTGGCTCGGCAGACGCCAAGCGTCCCGCACCCGTCTGGGGAGCCACACGTCCCAACTCAAGATAACCACAACTGGAACAAAACAGACTGCTGTTCAGTCAGCAGGCACGGAGCCTTCCCCGGCACAGACACATCCCTGTTGCTTTACACGAGACAAAGGCCCACGGAAGCCACGCAGAGCCCTGGAGCGGCGCAGGGCACACACGGAAGATGGGGGAGCACGGAGGCCGGCATCAAACCCCAGAGCAGCACCCAGGAGCCCGGCATCTGCCCACCCAGCCCACCATGGGCAACACAGCCAGGGCAGGGGCGGGGGGTGGGCGGCTGAGCACGGCCACTGGCTTCCAGTCCCCGTGGAGAAGGAGCCAGGAAAGATGGGGGCAGCAGACAAGGCGGCCTGGAACGCAGACCTCGGCGTCACAGGGCCCTGGGTTCGGATCCTGTCCAGTGCCCACAGCTGGACCAGGGCTCCTGAGGCCCGATTCCCTAGCAGGACGCGCCTGGCACAGAGCAGCCATTAGGTATGTGGGAGCCATCGGCCCCCCACCAGTCCACCTCGGCGTGGTGCCCACAAGGTCAGAACCACGGTGCACACAGCTGAACACCAAGCCAGGGTTTCAGACCCATCAACCCATCGTAAGGGACAGAGCTCAGCTGGTAAAGAATCCGCCTGCAACGCGGGAGCCCTGGGTTCGATCCCCGGGTTGGGAAGACCCCCTGGAGCAGGGAATGGTCACCCACTCCAGTGTTCTGGCCTGGAGACTTCCACGGACTGTGTATAGTCCACGGGGTCGCAAACAGACACACACGACTGAGCGACTTTCACTTTCAAGGCCTCAACAGCTCAACTTCAAGAGACCTGCAGAGATGCTGGGACTGTTCACCGGAAACTTGAACAAACGGACAGGTGAAGGCCAGGCCAGAATCAGAAGCTACGGCAGGCACAGCGTCAACCAAGCTGCACGCAGAACTCCCAGGGGACACGTGGAGCCCAGCAGACATGGATCCTTCCGCCCACCTGCCCCCAGCGGGCATCACCCCGGTCCCAGAGCAGCCTCCACGTGGGGCCCCTCCTCCCTCCCGCTGGGCTGGTGCCCGCCTGTTAATTATTCCCTACCTGTGGGGGGGAACCAGGTGTGTGGGTCTGCGTGTGTACACGCATCTATGTGCTTATCTGTGTGTATCAATGTCTGTGTGTGTGTATCTGTGTGTTTGTGTGTCTCTGCGTGTATCTATTTCTGTGTATCTGTGTGTTTGAGTGTGTCTGCATGTCTCTGTGTATTTCTGTGTGTATCTCTGTGTGTTCATCCATGTGCACCAGTGTATTTCAGCGTGTATATCTGTGTGTGTATCTGTGTGTTTGTGTGTCTCTGCGTGTATCTGTGTATTTCTGTGTGTGTATCTGTGAGTTTGTGTGTCCGCGTGTATCTGTGTGAGTGTATATCTGTGGGTGTATCTGTGTGTTTGTGTCTCTGCGTGTATCTGTGTATTTCTGTGTATCTGTGTGTTTCTGTGTCTGCGTGTATCTGTCTGTGTGTATATCTGTGGGTGTGTGTATCTGTGTGTGTGAGTGTGTCTGCGTGTCTCTGTGTATTTCTGTGTGTATCTCTGTGTGTTCATCCGTGTGCACCAGTATATCTCAGCGTGTATATCTGTGTGTGTGTATCTGTGCGTTTGTGTGTCTCTGCGTGTATCTGTGTATCTGTGAGTTTGTGTGTCTGCGTGTATCTGTGTGTGTGTATATCTGTGGGTGTGTCTATCTGTGTATCTGTGTGTTTGTGTGTCTCTGCGTGTATCTGTGTGTTTGTGTCCGCGTGTATCTGTGTGAGTGTATATATGTGGGTGTGTGTATCTGTGTGTGTGTATATCTGCGGGTGTGTGTATCTGTGCGTTTGTGTGTCTCTGCGTGTATCTGTGTATTTCTGTGTGTGTATCTGTGTGTTTGTGTGTCCGCGTGTATCTGTGTGTGTGTATATCTGTGGGTGTGTGTATCTGTGTATTTGTGTGTGTGTATCTGTGTGTTTGTGTGTCTCTGCATGTATCTGTGTGTTTGTGTGTCTCTGCGTGTATGTGTATCTGCGTGAATCTGTGTATCTGTGTGTTTGTGTGTCTCTGCGTGTCTCTGTGTATTTCTGTGTATCTGTGTGTTTGTGTGTCTGTGTGTATCTGTCTGTGTGTATATCTGTGGGTGTGTGTATCTGTGTGTTTGAGTGTCTCTGCGTGTCTCTGTGTATTTCTGTGTGTGTATCTGTGTGTTTGAGTGTCTCTGCGTGTCTCTGTGTATTTCTGTGTGTATCTCTGTATGTTCATCCGTGTGCACCAGTATATTTCAGCGTGTGTATCTGTGTGTGTGTATCTGTGAGTTTGTGTGTCCGCGTGTATCTGTGTGTGTGTATATCTGTGGGTGTGTCTATCTGTGTATCTGTGTGTTTGTGTGTCTCTGCGTGTATCTGTGTGTTTGTGTGTCTGCGTGTATCTGTGTGAGTGTATATCTGTGGGTGTGTGTCTCTGCGTGTATCTGTGTATTTCTGTGTGTGTATCTGTGTGTTTGTGTATCTGCGTGAATCTGTGTATTTCTGTGTGTGTATCTGTGTGTTTGTGTGTCCGCGTGTATCTGTGTGTGTGTGTATCTGCGGGTGTGTGTATCTGTGTATTTGTGTGTCTCTGCATGTATCTGTGTATCTGTGTGTCTGCGTGTATCTGTGTGAGTGTTTATCTGTGGGTGTGTGTATCTGTATCTGTGTGTTTGTGTGTCTCTGCGTGTATCTGTGTATTTCTGTGTGTGTATCTGTTTGTGTATCTGCGTGTATCTGTATGAGTGTATATCTGTGGGTGTGTGTATCTGTGTATTTGTGTGTGTATCTGTGCATTTGTGTGTCTCTGCGTGTATCTGTGTGTTTGTGTGCCTCTGCGTGTATCTGTGAGTTTGTGTGTCTGCGTGTATCTGTATGAGTGTATATCTGTGGGTGTGTGTATCTGTGTATTTCTGTGTGTGTATCTGTGAGTTTGTGTGTCCGCGTGTATCTGTGTGTGTATCTGTGTATCTATGTATCTGTGTATCTGTGTGTGTGTATCTGTGTATCTGTGTATTTGTGTGTCTCTGCGTGTATCTGTGTGTCTGTGTAGCTGCGTGGATCTGTGCATGTACACTTTTTCTGAGCGCATGAGAGTAAACTGCAGACGCGGCACCCCATCAAACACCTGAGTGTGTAGGTCCTGAGAACAAGGACCCCCCACCCACAGCCAGAGCACCAATGCCAAGATCAGGAAGGTGACACAGGTCCCACACCGCTCACCTCTAGACAGCACTCAGCACTTCTTTACTAGATAAAGGGCAACCAAGACGTCCTGATAGAAAGCAGTCCTGGCCCAAAGTTCAAGCCTGGATCACAGGTGACTTCAGTCAAGTCCCTTTTGTCTCCATGAACCTGGAAGAGCACTCTCCAACAGAACTTTCTGGAAGGATGGAAATGCCCTGTGAGCCCCGTGCAGTGGAGCGGCCTCAGGCACGCACGCCTGCTGAGCTCTGGGGATGTGGCCAGTCCAACCAAGCAAGCGCGCTTGTAATTTCACTTTATTCTAATGAATTTGAATTTACTTGCAAAAGTGGCCACAGCTACTGGTTTGAACATGTGGCCCTGGAACAGCCCCGTCTTTTCTTCCCTCACCTGACCTCCCTGAAGAACACGGACAAGGAAAGTCAGGCACTGCAGAATGTCACTCGCATGCGGGGCCCAGGACCAGTGAGTCCACAGACACAGGAGGCGGCTGGGGGCCGGGCTGGGGGAGGCAGACTGCGTGTTCAGTGGGGACAGAGCTTCAGTCTGGGAAGAAGAACAAGTCCCGGAAATACTGGCGGTGACAATTACACGGCGCTGCACTCAGTGCCCCTGAGCTGTATGCTCAACAATGGTTAAAATGGCAATTTCAAGCTTTGTGTATTTTACCATGATTTTTTTTAATGTAATTCACAAAACAGTCACAGAGAAACCGACACGCAGGGAGGAGGCTGTGTAATGGCAGAGACAGAGATTAAGCAGGCGTTCTAGGAGCTGAGGAAGCCACCGGGAGCTGGGGGAGGGCCTGGGACCGAGTCTCACACCCTGACCCCAAGAGAGCCCGTCCCATCATCGGATCTCAGACACCCAGGACCCTGCCTTCAGCTGCTTCACCCCCATCCCACCCCTGAGAGCAGCCTGCAGACCCGGGGACGCGTCTGAGCCCGAGCCACTCGACCCCTGGGCCCCCCCAAACCCCCTACCCGCCCCTCCTCCGCCGCCCTGGCCTGCAGCACCAGACCCCATCCTCCCCCCTGCCCTGCAGGACGTCTGCAGCTTCCAGCCTGGCTCCAGGCTTTTCTGCGCACCACTCATCTCTAATTTCCACTAAGCCCTTATTTTAATTCCTCCGCAGCCTCCCATTTTTAGAGTTAATTACACAGCTCCCAACCACAATCGCAGCCGGCAAGGCCAGGCTTCCTTTCAGGGCTCGGAAGGGGGCAGGCGCGTCGTGGGCACAGTGTCTGCCTGGCCTGCCCCCTCCGCCCTCCACCGTGGGCACGCGGGCCCCTGGCCTTCCAGCACCGCTCCCAGTGGCTCCTGGTCCAGCCCAGGCTGGCCTGGGACTCGACCATCAGGGAAAGAGGGGTGCGGAGAAAGCACCCAGGCCAGCATCCTCCTGGGGGTGCCCCCGCGCCTGGCAGCACACTGCACCTCCGCCATCCCTCCAGCAATCAGCCCCACCGCGCAGGCAGGGACACTGAGGCCCAGAAGGCAGAGGACTTCGGCTCCAGGTCAGAAGGCGCCCGAGCCGAGATCTGAGTCCACGTCCACTTCAAGAGCAGTGAAGGCCCTTCGAGAAGACGGGGGCGACCGCCAGCCGCCCAGAGTCCCAGGTCTGTCCAGGAGTTCACTAGCAGCCTCCCCTGCACCCCTGTAAGGGGCTGGTTTGAATAAGTGATAAGATCACTGTCTCCCTCACTGTACAATCAGGGAAACTAAGGCCCGGGGGCTCCCCTACCCTGCCACACTGGGTCCCCAGAGGGCACGTGACCGGAGCCTGGCCAGTCAGGGCCTCTGGTCTGTCCCCCTGGCAGGAACGGCTTCCAGCTCTGGGAGAGAGACAGCCGAGGGCGAGGGCTGGGGGCCAGGGGCCAGGCTGCAGCCGGGAGCTGCCCATCCTCGTCCTGTGGCCCGAGGCCTGACGGCCGGCCGGCCGACCCCTGGGGCTCCAGGGACAAGCGGCACTCTCTGTCCTCCACCTGCAGGGAATCGACCAAGGGCGGCCACACAAGGCTCTGTCCCCGGAAAACTGGCCCCATGATAAGTGGCCCAGAAGGCAGGCGGCACTGCTGTTATCTGTGTGGGGAGCTCCAGGAGGTGCAGGCGCCCCCAGCCCCAGGGAGGGCCCCTAGCTGCCCCTCACTGAGCCGGACCACCCCGTCGAGAGACCGGCCGCCTGTGTCCTGGGCGCCTCGCCCTCTAATCCCGGGCCCTGGTTGGCCTCCTCGGAGCTAATCGGGCTGAAATCAGATTAGCGTGAGCTCACTGGCTCCTCGGCCAGCCGTGCCCCGCCCCAGGCGCAGCCGGCCGGGGCAGCCCAAGCCTGCTGCTCACTGTCAGCTGTCACTTAGCTGTCCTGAGGCCCCAACACGGGGGTGCCAGGCGAGAGGGCCAGGGGCCGCATCTGAGCCCGCAGGCCCCCGCGCACCCCTGGGAGGGGAACGGGAGGCTTCCTGGCCCGACTCGAGTGGCTCCACTGGGGCCCACACACCAACCAGGGACAGCCCCACTCCAAGAGGGAGACACGGAGGAGGCCGCTGGAGCCCCTGTGGTCACCCACGCCCTCCCCCGGGGGGCTTGCTCTCCCCCAGGCAGGGCCGGGACGGGAGCCCCAGAGCGCACGTCCACCCCGCAGCACATTCACACACGCACGGCACTCACACCTCAGCACCGAGGGGCAAGTGCAGAGGAGAACCGAGGCGCGGGGCAGCAGGGGGCACGGGAACCACCCACAGGGCTCGGGAGGTGGGCAACTGTGGCCCCACTCCAAGGACAAAGCCCGTGACCACCCACGACGCAAGCCCTTGTTGCCCAGACGGACAAAGTGAGGCTCAGACCAGGGGTGGGCTTCCAAGCTCCTGCCCAACAGGGTGCAAGAGGCATGATGACTGCAGGCCCTGCCCAAGGCCGAGCCCAGGGCCGAGGTCCACGGCCTGGCTGGCTGCCCTGCCCCCAGGGGCCCCTAGGGAGCCGTGCTGGGCCGTGAGGGAGGCACCTGGCCCCAGGCGCTGGGATGTGACTCACAGCTCCGAGCAGACCTGGCTCCTGGTTCCAACTCCCTGCCCCCGACTACGTGCGCTTGTTAAATCGACTGCTATAGTCTAGGGTCGGGGGGACCCGGGCACCTCACATTGGCTCCTGAGAATCTCCAAAGCTCCCATGTAGCAAGGGTTTCCATGGTGCCAGCTCCGGGCTCAGGGCTAGGCTACTCACAGCCTCACAGTCATTAGAGTGAGTCCTAATTTACCGATGAAGAGACGGAGGTCCTGAGAGGCTACCTAGTTTGCGCAAGGTCACCCGTGAGTATGTGGCAGAGCTGGGAACAGATCGGGGTCACTTTAACCTCAAGGCCAGACTGCTGGACCTGTAAGCAGCCTTTATCGTTTTCTGAGCAGGGAAACAGTAAGTTTTTTTTTGTTTTTTTTAATTGGAAGATAATTACAATATTCTGATGGTGTTTGCCACACACCAACATGCATCAGCCACAGATCCTGAAAATAATACCTCCAGGAAAATTAAGTCTGGCCGGGGTGATGGGGAGACTCGGAGGGTAGGAGCCCAGCCTTTGGGCTTGACAAGCAGGATCCACACACAGAAACCGTGACTCGGGAGGGGACAGTTGACCCTGGGGCCACCTGCCTCAGGAGGCCCCGAAGTCCCTGAGCCCGGAGCGTCGCTGGGCCCCCAGGCCCTGCGAGGAGGGAGGCGGGCCCCCACGGCCCCTCCAGGCCAGCGATCTGCACACAGGGAAAAGCCCCTCCCGGTCAGCCACACAGAGCTGCCGAGTGGCCGCACCCCGGGCGGGCCTGGCCTTCACCGGCACCCCCGCAGGCTCGTAAGCAGCCTCACTCCTCCGAGCCGACGCCCGCCCGGGGGGAGGCAAACGGCAGGCCGGCCAAGGCCTCCGGGCGACGATGCCGCTGAGGCTGTGTGCTCACGGCCAAACCGCCAGGACACCGGGGAGGTGGAGGCCACCCCGCCTCGCTGCCCACGGGACGCCAGAGCCGGAGCCGGACCCGGCGCGCCAGCTCCTCAGCCCTCGCGAGAACAGGCGCCCTACGCGGGGCCGCACCTTTCTGCGCGGCGGGGCCTCCACATCTGAAGCTCACGCTCCGCAGCTCAGGCTCCAAAAAGCGCCCGCGCGTGGCCTCGAGCCCCGTGACCTACTCAACAAGTGCTTCTGGAGCCGCGCTTCACAACGACCGGTCGCTTTCGGCGCCAGAGCCTCGCTGCCCCCGGGGCCAGGCCACTGGGCCTGCCCCCGGACGCCCCGACGAGCCGCTGACGACGAGGTCTGTGATCAATAAAATACGGGAAAATGAGTTGATTTCCTGTTTTATTTATGCCACGCTCAGTCCAAAAACCATTTTAAATTATTTCATTACTATTTAATAGGTGTGGCTCGCTGGAATGACTCTTTCAAATCTGGGGCCCTTGGGGTAAATCACCAGGGGGCCTGCAGGTGACAAGCCGGCCAGATGCTCTGTGGGGGCAGGGGCTGAGACCCTCCCCTCTCTCGGTCCCAAACACCCTGGGCAAGGACCCCAGGCTGGGGTTCAAGATCTAGTGGATGGATGGATGGATGGATGGATGGATGTTGTCTGCAGGGCATTGACTGACAGCTCGGAAGAGGCCCAGCTTTCCCCCGGGCAGGCTCCACGATGGCTTCAGAGGGTATGAAGAAGCGAACAGGGAAAGTGTTCGTCACTCAGTTGTGTCCAGCTCTTTCCAACCCCAGGGACTGTAGCCCTCGAGGCTCCTCTGTCCATGGAATTCTCCAGGCAAGAATACTGGAGTGGGTCGCCATGCCATCCTCCAAGGGATCTTCCCGACCCAGGGACTGAGCCCAGGTCTCTGGCACTGCAGGCGGATTCTTTATGGTCTGAGCCACCAGGGAAGCCCGGAGCCTCCGCAGATAGCTCCAGCTGCGTGGGTGGCAACCCTGCCTTCCAGAAGCATCTCTCCCAAAACACACAGGCAGGTGGAACGCGGGGCTGGCTGTGAGCACTGATCCCTGCAGCCTCCAGTACCGTCCTCGGGGCTCTGGGTTCCAGCTGAGTCGAGTCCATAGCTTGCTATGCCCAACAACACCTCGAGCAGGCAGGGACCACGTCACCCGTCTGACAGATGGGGAACCAGGCTCAGGAGGTCAGGATCCGGGATTGGAACCGGTCTGTCCAATCCCACAGCCCCGGCTTCCCAAGCCTCCAGGGGCCAAGCTGCGCTGATCTCCGTGGGCAGTGCCTCTCTGCCTGATCCCTGCTCTCTGGGAGGAAGATGCTCCCCAGTGCAGCCGCCCCTCCTCTCCCCCCGGGACGCCATCTTCTCACCACGACCACGGAGACGCGATTCCAAACGCACCTGGCCTCCTCGGTGCTGAAAGAGGGGTTCCCTCTAAGGCAGTCCTCAAGTCCGGCCTCAGCAAGCTTCCTGAACCCCAGACTCCAGCCCCTTGTCCCACAAGGATGCCCTGACCGGTTTCCAGGGCCCTCTGGCCACTTCCGGGAGCACCGGGTGTGGGCCTCAGCCTCCCACTTGGCCCAGAAGGCAGAGCTGGGCACGGAGGTCCCTCCGGGGCTCCGGGCCCTTCTGTGCTCAGCCGCTTGCTCACTCCACATGGTCAGCCTTCCACCGTGGGCCACAGGGGTATGGGGCCACCCGCTCACCACACCCTAGACAGTCAGCATCGTGAAATGGGGAGGGGGTTTCCCAGTGAGAATGCAGAGGTGCTCGGCTGAGCCATGGGAAGCAGGTTCTGAAAGGCTGGAGGTCAGGCTCCAGCCGGAGGGGCTGTGCCAAGCTGGTGGCGGCTGCGAATGGCCTCCCCGATCCCTTCTTGATCCCAGAGTTCTTCCCTATCAACACAGGAGGGGAGACTCACCAAGAAAAACAGCCCTGGGAAAGCGCTGGTTCGGAAGGCTGAGCAGAGCGCAGTGGGGAAGCAGGGGAGCTCGTCCTTAACTCTGCCCACGGTCCGCAGACTCTTAACAGACACCCACTGCGCGCCCGCCCTGCCCCAAGCTCAGGGATCACAGACCAGAGAGCAATAGGAACTCTTCTGAGCCCACGGCTGCCCAAGGAAGCCGTCTATGATTTCCGCCCGATACCTGGCTGTAAATTGTTCCCAGCAGTCCTCAAAAGACCCGCCTCTCCAGCTAATGGCCTGTTTGAGCCGGAGGGATAAAAACTAGTCCACCTTATCAAGACTTCATGGTCAGGGTCAAACCAAAGGTTTTTCTACAAAGCCAGCAGGAAATTGCTTTTCTCGCGTTTCTCCGCGAATCTTCTTCGCTGAGCCGGCTTCTGTACGCCCAAGGGTTCAACCCCACCCTCCCACTGCTTGAATCCTGCAGGTGGGTGCGGCTCAGAGAGATTAGCTGGACGGCTGTCTGAGGCGGTGCCCCCCAGCCCAGCACCCGACGCCCCTCCTCTCCCTCCTGCAGCCCCACGCCAGACCCTCAGCGCTGGCCCACCAGCTCTGTGAAATCGCCCCTCTTCTCTGCCACTTCACCTCCGCCGTCTCGTCTTTCTTCCTGAAAGTGGCCTCGAGGTCAGCATCAGAGCACCCCTCCCGACGCGCCTCCAAGCTCCTCTTCCCCAGCAGGACTCCAGAGGCAGGTCAGCTCTGCGGATACTAACGTGGTGGTCTGGACCCCACCCCCTTCTTACAGAGAAGGAGGCTGAAGCTTGAGGAAGCCGTTTGCCACGTGCAGTGCTTGAAATCCCACGGACAGGGGAGCCCGGTGGGCTGCAGTCCATGGGGTTGCAAAAAGTTGGGCATGACTGAGCGAGCGACACTTACTTACTAGGCGCTTGAAAGGTGGTCTCCAGAAAACACGCTCACACCCTGGTCCCCAGAGCCTGAGAAGCGACCTTCTTTGAAAAAGGGTCTTCATAGCTGTGAGTGAGGCTCTTGAGACCATCCTGGACCAGGGTGGGCCCTACATCCAACGACTCGTGTGCTTGTAAGAGGCAGAGAGAGGAGCGATCCAGGGAGCGGAGACAGACCAAGGCAGGATGGAACAGAGTCAGGAGCGAGGCAGCCACAGACGGTGACGCCTGGGCCGCCGGGAGCTCAAGAGCCTCTGGAGCGAGGGGTCTGCCGGGAGCGGGGGTGGCAGCGAGCCCCCACGACTCCTTGACTTTAGACGTCTGGCCCCCAGAACCGGGAGAGAAGGGACTGCTGCAGCTGAGGCCCCCAGTCTGCGGCCATGCTGAGCAGCCCGAGGCTCCAGGGGTGGCAGGCACCCTCACGCCCCGAGCCGCCTGCCCCTGCGACCTCAACACCACGGGTGACGCCGCTCCTGCAGGCCCTCAGCTGAGCTCGGTGGGGTGGACAGACGGACGGACGGGCGAGGGAAGCGGGCTGCGATGAGAAACAGGCAAAACCCCTGCTCTCTCCCATCTGTCCTCCCAGGTCGTGGCCCTTCATGCTCCTCACCGGTTCCCGGACGGCCCCACCCAGCTGGGCGTCCCGGACCCTGGACCTGGCAGGCCCAGCCCGCTTTCAGGCGGAGAGATCTGGGTTCACACCTCTAGCCCCGCCCCCACCACATCATTCATAGGAACCCCCCACCCCGTGTGACCCCAGCTCTAGGCTGATCACGTCTCAGGCCCCCAGACGTGACTGTCCAACGGCTGCCTCCAAGTCTCTTTGGGAAGGTGGCCAGCTCGAGCACCCCAAAACCAGTCTGCGGTTCCCCACGCCCAGGGAAGAAGCCCGCTCTGTGAAAGCCACCTGCCTGCTCACCCAGGGGCTGGAGGCAGCACCCAGAGGCAGAGACAGCGGAGACCCCCTCAAACCCCACCCCTACCTGCAGGGTAAGTGGCCTCACGTGCGGAAAACCAGGACATCACGTGCAGCGCTCCAAAGACATCCCCACGAGCACCAGGGACACATGCCCTCCTCAGAAGGGCCACAAACGCTGCGGGGACTGTCCCTCGGGACAGCACCCCGCGAGCTCAGGGTCCTCGCTTGCGGTCAGCGCACGCTGAGAAGAGGAGAGAAACGTCACGCCCAGCTATCGTCCCCTGGCTCCGGGAAGCAGCGTGTCAGCCCATCTGTTCACGGGCCACCTGCTGAGGGCCTGTGCCCATCCGCACGGGCAAGCCCGCTGGGTCAGCTCTGCTGCCGTGCGGGGGTGGGAGGGTCACTGCAGGCCAGCCAGCACGGCCTGGGGGAGCAGTGTCCAGGCGCCGCCCTCCTGCCACCCTGCTGTCCACAGACGCTACAGGAAGTTCCCAGCGGCATTCCTCCTGAGAGGCTGGAAATCGCCCCAAATGTCCAGGGCGGGAGCAGCACGTAGTAGGTGCTCAGCAAAACCTGAGCCAATACACGCACGATTCCTGGGAAGGCTTCGGGGGGACAGGGACTGTTCCCCACCCAGCTGGGGGCTTCCTGGCCCCTGGGAAGGCTTCAGGGGGATAGGGACTGTTCCCCACCCAGCTGGGGGCTTCCCGGCCCCCCAGCTCTCCTCCCCCTACACCAGCCTCACGGGTGGCGCTGCCCTGGGCCCATGGGGTGGGTGCTTATGTGGGAGGGGCTGCCGGTGGGCGACGTATCTGTGTGGCAATTAACGAAGCCAAGCACATAACCGTCTGCAGGTGGTCACGCACTGAGAGAATTGTGTCTGAAGCCCAGGCAGGTGGAGGCTAAGACATACACACATTTTTCCTGTTTTGAATGGGACTTTATGTTCATCACACAGCCGGCTGCGAGCCATAAACGCTCGTCAGGGAAAGAAGGCACCTCCCCCTCCAGCTGCCCCAGCAGACCCCACAGGAGGCGAAGCGGCCAGGTCCAGAGTGCAGAGGCTGGACGCCTCCCAGGCTCCATCTGCAAGGAAGAGGCGGCCTCTGGGACCCATGGGGAGAGACGCCGAGGCCCTGCTTCTCCGAATACCTGTGTCGGGGTCTCCAACCTGTGGGGAGCCCCCACACAACCCTTCACTCGGTCCAAAGCTCACCCCTCATGCCCCCAAAGAGGCATGCGTCACACACAGCCCAGGTGCTGGGGGCCGACGGGGAGCCGTGCCCTCCGCGGGGAAGCCCAGGTAAGGCCCCAGCTCCCACACCTGGGCCAGCTGCCCACTTCCCTCCAGTCCTCAGGCCTCCCCAGCACAAGGGACACCCTTCAAACAGTACATCAGCACTGGTTTGAACGAGGTACCAGCTCACACCCCTTAGGGGCAAAACCAATGACATGTTGGTGAGGACTCGGATAACCTAGACCTTGGGCGCTGCTGGTGGGAAGGCGCCCAGCACTGGGACATCAGAGCAGGCTGCAAACTAGAGAAAGTAGTTACCACACAAGCCAGGGACTCTGCTTCTGGGCGCACACCCAGACGAGCTGAAAGGAGGGCCTCACAGCTACCTGCATGCCCGCGCTCACAGCTGTGGTGTTCGCAACAGCACCGGGAAGGCGTGGAGACCACCCACCCGTCGACAGATAGACGGATGGGGACTCCCCTGGAGATCCCATGGTTAACACTTCAGCTTCCAAAGCAGGAGCCAAGGGTTCGATCCCTGGTCAGGGACGTAAGACCCCATATGCCTCAGAGCCAAAAACCAAACCAAAAGCAGTACTGTAACAAATTCAGCAAAGACTTTAAAGATGGTCCCCATCTCTCTATATATATAAAGAGAAAAAAAGATGAATCAATAAACCACACGCGGTCTATCCCTATAACGTGATGTTGTGTCTGACGACACAGGCTGAACCTGGAGGATGTCATGCCCAGGGAAGCAAGCCAGTCACCAAAGACAAACGCCACAGGGTCTCGCCTGTACGGACGGGGTCTCTAGAGTCGTCCGGGTCACAGGGGACAGCGGCGGCTGCGGTTCTGGAGGTGGGGGAGGGAACAGGAAGCTGATTAAGGGGTCGAGTTTCAGTTTCACAAGACGAAGAGAGCTTCGGGGTGGACGGTGTGAGTGCTCTAACAGATGGCAAAGACGGCAGACGTGGCTGTGTGCATCTTACCACGGCTAGATCAACAGAAACCTGCTCTGAAAGCTTCAGAACCCGGATGATTTCCAAGATCCCCCCCTTGGTGGGAGCCCCCCCGCCAGGACCACGAGATTCCTCCTGGGCCACCCACCCGCCACGCCATGCCCTCCACCCCAAAGCCGTGGCCTCATGGGAAGGACTCTGGCTCTCCTAGGAGGAAAAGCAAAAACAGCCGCAGTGATGGTGGCTCGGATGGTAAGGAATCTGCCTGCAGTGAGAAGACCCGGGTTTGATCCCTGGGTCGGGAAGAACCCCTGCAGAAGGCAACGGCAACCCACTCCAGTAATCTCGCCTGGAGAATCCCACGGACAGAGGGGCCTGGAGGGCTGCAGTCCATGGAGTCCCGCAGTCAAACACGACTGTCTAAGCGTCCAGATGGATGGACACAGAGGGTCTGGGGGCCTCAAAGCAAGAGACACAGGCGTGTGGGGGGCAGGGGTCCAGGGACCTTTGTTTTTCTAAAGTGTTTCTATTTTTCCAAGCAGTAGGCGTTACTTTCACAACTCCTTATGGAGATTCCTCCACTTTGGATGAAGCCTGGAGCAGTGGATCCCATGAACGGACTGAACACACAGCCCGGGAACCGGCGCGGCAAGCTTCTTAGGACGACACCTTCTGACAGGCAGAGAACCCGGATGCCAACTCAGAGACTGCACTTTCTGGAAATTCCAGCCACACCAGCGCCAGGCCCAGGGCACTGGAGTCGGGGGCGGAGGGGGGGCGGGCATTGTTTACCAGGCGAGCAGCTGGGCTCTCTCCCCCGAACTGGGGTCAGGAATGTTCACAGCTGCAGACTCACCCCCGCCCCCTCCCGGGTGGGAGCCAAGCCAGGGAGGGAGGCGGCACACAGGCCTGAGGACACAGCCCGTCCAGGGAGGCCTGGTCGTTTGCAGGCAGAGAAGCTAACGGCTCACCGGGCGCCACCTGCCCAGGATGCGTGGGAGGACATGCGGCTCCCCCACCCAGGTGCCCTGGGCCTGGAGTCCACTGGGCTCAAGCTGCAGCCAGTCCCCGTGGCCTTTCCCTTTCCTGAAACCTCAGCCAGTCCCCGTGGCCTTTCCCTTTCCTGAAACCTTCGCCACTCGAGGTGCTCCCGGGCGGGAATAACCAACCCGCCTCGGCCAGGTGGGGAAACTGAGGCCCAGACTGGTACTGAGGGGTCTGCCCCCTCACCAGCTGCCAGCGGGTCCTGGGCAGTTTTAACAGACGTCTGGGGGCACCATTCCGGTCGATTTGGGGATTGAAATAAAGCAAAATCCTATAGGATCTCCAACCCTCAAACCTGAAGCACCACTAACCACTCAGGGCCTTTTTCTGCCCAGCTCCTTGACTTCTGCTTTAAAAAAAAAAAGCCTGCTGGGGATAACTGGCAATCCGAGTCCTGATGCCTGCTCACTCGAAGCACGTGTCCGGCTCAGGGGCTGGGGGCTCGCAGTCTCCCCCAGGCCGGCTGCTCTTCCGTGTCCCACGACTGTCCACCCTCTCCCAGGGGCAGTCCAGGCGTTTCCAGAGTTTCACTATTATATCTGCAGGGCAGTGAGTGGCTCCGTTCCTCCTAAGAGATTCTCTCTGGGGACCAAAGGCTCTTCCTCCAGTAGAGGTCCGAGAAGGGGGGCCACCACGCGGGACTGTCACAGCCCGCAGCCCCAGTGCAGACGGGCTCCACCAAGCGGAAGTGGTGGCGCCAAGGAGGGCCTCAGAAAGCCCGGGCATCCGTCACCCACCTTCAGTCATCCGTCCACCCACCCATCCGTCTGTCTGTGCATCCGTCCACTCATCCATCTGTCTGTCTGTCCATCCATCCATCAATCCGTCTGTCCATCCAACCACCCATCCATCTGTCTGTCTATCCACCCGTTCGTCCATCATTCAAAGGCCTGTGAGGCCCACCTCTGTGCAGGCACAGGTGCCCCAAGCGGGGGAGTGAACGCCTTTCCCCACTCACCATGGACGAGAGCCCCTTAGACATGAAACCAAAGCTCCTGGGTCGGGTCAGCGAGGTGCCCGCCCACCTGCCGACCTGCCCCACCCCCACCCACTCCGGTGCTATTTCTGGGAGGAGGGGGCGGGTGCAACCTAGGGAAGTGAGAGGTCAGCCAAGCGGCTCAGGGGGTGAGAATTGAGCACAGCGACCAGCTGCAGACCACAGGGGCCCCACCAGCCCATGAGCCCCACGTCCACCCCCTCGCCCTCCTGCCGAGCCATCTCCGCCTGGCCAACCTGCACCCGGCCCCGCCAGCCAGCCCCCTGCCCTCCTGGAGGCACCTACATCTCAACATGCACCTTGCCCACAGTCCCAAGCCAGCCGTTCGGCAAGGCCAAACCCTACACCCCATCCCACCAGGAGCCCAGGTACCCAGCCAACGCCTGGACAGGAGAAAGAGGAAGTCAAAGCAGGGGCCAAAGTGTGCTCCCTCCCCCGGAACAGCAGAGGAGGCCACGGCTTCACCCTAGACCTTTAGAACGTGACCTTATTTGGAATCAGGTAAAGATGTCGAGACGGAATCATCCTGGCTCAGGGTGGACCCTTCACCCAGTGAGCAGTGTCTTCTTAAGAGAGAGGAAAGTGGGTCTGGTCCCTGGGTCGGGAAGATCCCCTGGAGGAGGAAATGGCACCCCACACCAGTGTTCCTGCCTGGAGAATCCCACGGACAGAGGAGTCTGGCGGGGTACCGTCCCTGGGGTCACAAGAGTCGGACAGGTGAAGCGACCAAAAAACAAAGCCAAAGCAGACACATGCCGGAGAGAAGCCACGTGCAGACGGAGGCAGAGCCGAGCCAGAGGCGGGAGGGACCCTCCCCTGGAGCCTCGGAGGGAGCCCTGTCCTGCCCACACCTCGATTTCTGACCTCCCTCCGGAGAGAGAAAATATGATTAGGATGGCTCCCACGGTAAAGCGTCTGCCTGCTATGCGGGAGACCCGGGTTCGATTCCTGGGTTGGGAGGGTCCCCTGGAGAAGGAAATGGCAATCCACTCCAGCACTCTTGCCTGGAAAATCCCACGGATGGAGGAGCCTGATAGCCTACAGTCCATGGGGTCACAAATAGCCGGACACGACTGAGCGACTTCACTTCACTTCCAGAGAGAAAAAACTGTTGTGTGAGCTCCCAGTCTGGGGGGCTCCGTTAGGGGCGCCCGGGCACAGGAAGGCCCGGGAGCGCCCAGGGCAGGGCAGCCACCTCGAGGCCCTCAGAGGAGGCGCCTCCTTTGCCCTGGTCCAGCCGCCGGGCTGTTGCCCCCTCTGCTCCACGTCGCTGGGAAGAATCAGACGATTAAACCGGCTGGGAGCCCCGCCTCCTGAGGTCTGCCATCGTCTAGCACTTTGTGGCGGCTCTGGCTCTAGGACCACAGCGCCTGCGTCGTGGGGCAAGGGTGGGGTGCTAAGGTGCTGTCAAAGCCGCCTCTCCCAGGCCAGAGCTGAGCGGATCCGCGGGAACTTCCAGCATCTCACAGTTTATATTTGGAACCACGAGAGACTTACTCCCCTGCCGCCCTCGAAGTGCCCTCCAGTCTGGGCAAGGGCCCAGGGGCTGCTTACCCACAGGCTCGCCCTGAGCACTAACCCAAGGGACCTCCAACCAGAGAATCGCTCCACGAGGCTTCGCCCCAACCCAGCCTCCACTGGGCAGCTCAGCCAAGGGCTCCCTCGGCGGTGAAGCCCAGCACCCATCTGCCGGTGGGAGGGGTGGCAGTGAGCTGAGGCCATCACGTCTCCTCTTCAATGGGACTCAGCTAACGCCAGCCACACAGAAAAGGGAGGTGCCTGAGACGAGGGCGAGGTTCTCTCCTCTCTGCAGATGCTCATGTGGAACGTTCCGCACATCCAGGCCCTGAGGCTTCCACAACACCCTCTGTTCACCAAAGCGGTGCCCGACCCAGGGAGAAGAGACTCAGAGAGGAGAGGCCCACATCCTGGGATATCGCGGGGTAGCGATGGCCCTCTTGGGAACACAGGCTCCCATGTGATCCCAGGGGATGCACTAACAGGGTGGGTGGGGGGCCGGGCAGGTGGAGGAGGGAGGCGGTCTGAGGGCGGAGTCCAGCTGGCCTTGGGAGGAACCCGGAGAGGGAGAAGCAGGAGGCAGGCACTCAGGAGGGGGCTGTCACACGGCCAAGTACCCCGGGTGCCTTCCCTTGCACCAGGGAAGGCAGATAAGCAGGACAGATATATGAGATAACGCAGAATGAGGACACCAGGAAAGGCAGATAAGCAGAGCGTGTCCCCCTCCATGCCCCACGGCCTGGCAGACGTCCCTAACCTACCTGCTACCCCAGCAGCCACGCCTCAGTGGCCCCATCCTTCTCAGCACAGGCACGCTGGGCCCACGGCTGGAGAGTGGAACCCACCAGTGAGGCTGAGCCTGTGACAAGGAGCCAAGGGCAGTGGAGGGAAAATGCAGTCCTCTCACGGGGAGTCTGGCTCTCCACCGAGTGGGCCGGCGTCCAGAGGCGGCCCAGGCTCCTCTGAAAAGAACCAGGGTCGGGAAACGCCCGTGTCTGGAGGTGCAGGCCCCACAGAGGACTAGACTCCCCTCTCTGCCCTGGCCAGGGCTCAGCGGGGGTGTGCCCCAGGCCCCTGCCCCGCGCTCAGGCAGGCACAGCTTGAGGACTGCCCCAGCCACCCACACCCTGCTTCCCGCCCCGGAGCCGGGCTGCCTGGGAGAACACTGGCCAGGAGGGTACCAAGGGGGCCGGCTGGCTGACCGCGGGCTCCCGTGGACACACAGCTGCGGCCGGCCACGTCTCCCGTGTCCAGCCCCCGCCCCGGCCAGCGTGGAGGACCACGTGGCCAGCAGCCCCTCGCTCTTTAGGAAACAAGGTCAGACCACGCCTGAGCCGCCGGGGACAGGCCAGGGAGAGACGGCAGGCGAATGAGCACAGCACACACCAGCAGGTGTGAACGAGCGTGGAAGAGCGGCCACCGGGCCCCGGAGGTGCCTGTCACCGCAGCCACCCGAGCCTGGACGGGGCAAGGCGCACCCCCAGGGTGCCCCCACCCTGGCTGGTGCAGAGCCCCAGCACCCCACCTCCTCATGGCTCGGTCCCGAGACAGCCCCTCCTGACGGCCTTCAGTCACCAGCGCCCTGGAGCGGCGGGGGAGGCCTTGGGGAAGCCAGAGTCGGGGCAAAGAGGCCACAGAACGAGCCGGCCCAGTGCCAGAGGGCGAGGGCAGGGGGAGGGCGGGGAGCAGACCACAGCAGGGCCCCAACCCAGCTGCGCCCACCCACCCCCGTCTCTGACCCTCCTGGGCATCTGCAAGCAGAGGCTCTGAAACAGTGCACAGAGAGAGAGGGCTGAGGAAAGAGGAAACCCCCACCCCACCCCACCCGGCACTGCGACTCCTCGCAGGAAGGTCAGGCCGCCCGGAGGCGCCCACCCAGCCCCTCCGTCCCAGCCCAGGGTGGCCCAGCGCAGCCGGGAGCCGCGCCCACAGGCCCCGCCCACTTGCACCTGAAGCCCGTCTCTGGGCCTAGACCCCCGCGGAGGGGACGGGACGGGGACAGCCGTCTGGGATGAGCTCTGCCGCCTCCATTAGCTCCTGGAACTGCTCCTAGAGATCCTCGCGTGCGCCGCGGGTGCTGCTTGTTCCCGCTTCCACGCTTCTTTCACTCACGCTGTCCTCCCTGCTCCCCGCTGTCAGCCTGGAGGCTGGCTCCCCGGTCAGGTTTCCCGGCTCTTGGCTCACCTTCCTTTCTCCTGAGGTTCAGCTTTTCTTTCTCCAGATCTCAGTTCTACCTGCTTTACTGAACAACGAAGTTTACCCTGTGCGGTTTTAACGACGGTTACTTTTCGGGGGCATGGGGGGCCCTGACCACGCTGTGGGTGCTGGGCTTAGTCGCGCAGTGGTGTCCGATGCTTCGTGACCCCATGGACTGCAGCCCGCCAGGCTCCTCTGTCCATGGGATTCTCCAGGCAAGAATACTGGAGTGGGGTAATGCCCTCCTCCAGGGGCTCTCCCCAACCCAGGGATCGAGCCCAGGTCTCCCCATTGCGGGCGATTCTGTATCAGGAAGCCCACTGATCATTCCCACCCATAGATACACTGTGAATTACCACTTCTTGGAGCAACGACCCTTCGAGAGCTTTGAGGGCATGGCCAGGCTGCACCCAGAGGGCTGGCCCCTCCCACAGCGTGTGACAGACGCCTTCTGCACAACCCCCTGAGGGACACAAGCAAGTGGGCGCCCCTTCCCTCAAGACAAGCAGCATCAGGGCCTGCACCCGGAGGCTCGGTGCAAAGAGCCTTTCCTCCCTGAGGCTTCATCACTGATCATCAACCAGAGCCCCGAACCCACAGACCATGAACCCACAAAAGAATCGGCAGCTCGGGCTCATCAGACACCTGGACGACCAGAGGACGCCACCGCCTGGAGCCAAGGACAGTGTTTGGGGAGGGTCGGGGCACCCTGGATGGACACAGCCCCTGCCTTGTGAGGACAGGCTCTTTAAAGGAGGGGCCTGGCCTCAGAGACGCACCCGACTCAAGAATGCCAGCCTGACCGAGCCTTCGCACAGGGAGCTCAGAAGGGCTGACCCGCAGCAGGGCAAACAGGGCACACTTTCTAAAAAGGAGGGTGGTGGGCGTCCAGGCATCAGCAGCTTCCACACGCCAGGGAACCCTGAAAAACGGTGTGAAACGCCACGAAGGCTCCATCAGATGTGAACACAGCAGATTCCCTGTCTTGCTGGGAACAGCGCCCGAGAAACGCCGACACGCGAAGAATACGCGGCTCCCAGACCCTGCTGATGTCAGGAAAGTGAGAAGGTGAGAACATCCCTTCCCTGGAGCGGATGAAAGAAGGTGCGTGGAAAGACCTCTGGAGCAGGTGTGGGGATGAGACAAGCAGATTCCTGACAGCAGGCCCAGCCTGGTCCTGTGACTAACACGGGGAGCTTCTCTGGGTATCAACTTCCACATCCATACACAACTCGGACTGCAAGATCAAACCAGTCAACCCTCAAGGAAATCAACCCTGAATATTTATTGGAAAGACTGGTGCTAAAGCTGAAGCTCTGATACTCTGACCCACTCTGAGCTAACTCTTCACACCAGGTGGAAGGTCTGAAAGGATCCTGATGCTGGGAAAGGCTGAAGGCGGGAGGAGGAAGGGGCAACAGAGGACAAGACGGCTGGGTGGTTATCCCCGACTCCTTGGACACGAGTGTGAGCAGCTCTGGGAGATGGTGAAGGACAGGGAAGCCTGGCGTGCTGCTGTCCATGGGTCACAAAGAGCCAGACACGACTGAGCGACTGAACAACAACCGCCTCGGGTACCAGACCAGTCAGCCTCAATCCACGTGCATATAAGCATCTCTGGCACGGCCCACACCAGGTCTGCAGAGGGCAGACGCTCCAGGGTCCCTGCTCATGGGGTCCTCCTTGGGGGGTGGGGGGGGGCTGGATAAAGCTGCACCTATCCAGATGCCAGATAACCTGGTACCCTCAGAAGCAGAGGCCGGGAGAGGACATCCCCCTCGCTCTCTGACGCCCAGGAAGAGCCAGTCAGAGATGCCCCATCCTGACACCCCGGGCTCACCCCTGGGTCAGCCCCCACCCAGGCTCAGGCCTTGAGGATGAGAGCCAGACCGCTGGCTCACAGGCAGCAAACATTCACTCACCCCCATGGAAACTCAGCCAGGCTGCCAGACCACCCTACACAGAGCCCACTGCGCCGCTGTTCCCTGATTAAAGCTTTACTGGATCAACAGTAATAAAGCCGTCCCAAAGAAAGCCATCTGAGGCAATGCCGTTTTTTAAGAAAAACCACTCTCTCCACAGGCAAAAACCACTGAAAAATAACACAGCTACGTCAAGGCAGTTTCGCTGGGTCTCTGCAAAGGCCCTCCTGGAGGCGAACCAGGTGCTGGGGGTCTGTCCGTCCCCAGAAAGGTGGGACCCGGCGCGCCCACCCCACGCTTCTGGGTGAGAATGTCAGCCCCTGCTTATAACCTCTCGCATGGAGGGCGGACTCCGAAGCTGGTAGTGGAATGACGGTGGTGTGGCGAGGAGGAGTGGTCTGGAGTCACGCCCCTCGCCAACCAAAGGCCTTCCTCCCGACGGCCGGCTCTGCGGGAGGATTCAGGGTTTGGCACGCGGAGGCCAGGACACCAGGATGACCACCCCCTCAACCCCAGGTCCAGCCTGGACACTGATGTGGTCCGTCACACAGAAACCGGAAAGGCAGCCGGAAGCTCAAAGCCAAACAGAGAGCCCAGCGGGGGAGGGGCTGAAGCATCCCCCAGCTCGGCTCAGGGCCAACCTGGGACAGCGGCCGGGAGGGCCTGGCTTGCCTGGGCCCTCGGCCAAAGCCACCCTGAGCCCCGAAGGCCGGATCTGGATGGGCCCCCACCCTACGCCCCCCGCCAGCCAAGCACCCTCTGCGGCGTCCCACGTCTGAGGGACGGCCAGCCCAGCCCACCCTCCTCCTGGGCCCTGAAGCCGTCTCCGTCCCTCCCTCCCCCAGCACTGCACCCCACCGAGCCCCTCCTCCCCAGCCAGTGCAGGCCCGGTCAGTTTTCCTGCGGGGGTGGCCGCATCCGCCCCCACCCCAGCCTCCCTGACTCTGGGCCTGCCCTCCGAGCCCCTCCCAGCAGTGCAGACACAGAACTTTCTGGAGCCAAACCCAGGCACATGGAGTTCTCTCCCACCCCTTCTGGGACTTCTTGGCCCCCAGGATGAGGCCACCCACCCACCGACCACACCCTGCCTCCTTCAAGGCAGTGGCTTTGAGGCCCTGTCACCTCCCCGAAGGATGACCCCGCCTCCCATGGGCCTTCTCCACTGCCGCGCTCCTCCCAGACTCTGGACCCCTCAAAGGAAACACAGTCTCACCCATCGCTCCCTCACCCTGAGGGCCAGTTGCGCACAGGCTTAATAAATCATTCCCTAAGAGCCAGACAGTCCAGAGCACCGGTGCCAACTGCAGGAAGAGGTGGTCAAATCCAGGAGGTCTTCCTGGAAGAGGTGAGACTTCCAGCAGACTTTAAAGGAACAGAGAGCTCCAACAGTGCTCGGGAAAGCAGGTCCTCGAGAAAAGAGGCAGCCCACCCACACCCCGTCATGCCAGGAGAATCCCACTGCAAGCGACGTGACTGCCATTCGACTGACGGGTGCAGAAAGGCCCCGGGCCAGGCATCCTCCAGGGAGAGCCCACCTGTGGCCCAGCACGGTCCCCGCACACCACGCAGTGACTCAGACAGGAACCAGTGCCTGGCGCGTCCTGGAGAGGGCAGTTTCCAAAGTGGAGGGTGGGACCCGCTCGTGACCCAGCACCCACCGGGAGCCAGGGAGCAGGCCCACCCGAGGCCAGAGACCCCAGGATCTCACACAGCCACGTAGCAGCCCATTTTACAGAGCAGCCAAGTGAGACTGCGGGGAGCAGGGTGACGGAGGCGCTCGTCCAGGAACCACGTCCGCCGTGGGGCAGGCCCGGCCCGGCTCCTGGCCACCCTGCAGGAGGGGGCACGGCTAGGACCCGCTGGGCTCACAAGCCCCCTGGGTGCCCGCGGGCTGCAGGCTTCGGGAGGCCTCTCCCCCAGGCCTGGCCTCAGACGAACCCACACATCCCCAGGAGGCCCAGCACCTCCCTCCGTCTTCGAGGCCCACCGCCAGCCCCTGGCCAGGCCCCATCCGAGGACATTCCCACTGTCCTCAGGGACCCAGGGGCCGGCACAAAGGCCCCAGCCCCCCCCTCCCACCCCGCATGTCACAGTGGCCTCAGGTGGCAGCTGAGCCCGCAGGCGGGCGGTTTGGCCGGCGAGCCCCGATCCTGCAATAAACTACCTCCCCGGCGCTCTCGTGTGACTCCACAGCTCGGCTCGGCCTGAGCCTGCCTGGCTAACAGATGTTTCGTTTAAGCAGCTAAACTACCACAAGTACACCCAAAGAGACGACAGGCCAATTTCCCCCAAGGTTTATCTGCATGAAGACGGAGTAGCGTGTGAAAATTCTATCTAGACTTTTTTCGGGGGAAAAATAAAAAATTTTTTTTTTAAGACACACATGAGTTGAGAAAAGAGAAGGGGTGTCAGCCCACGAACTGCTGATGGGAGAGTCCCGACGGGTATAAATTCCCACCTCGCAGGAGCTCTCTGCGTCCTGCGGGAATGGCTGCAGAGGCCGCGGGTGCGGGGGCCACAGCAGCACAGCTCCACCTCAAACCGGTCGACGCAGACAAAGCCCCGTGCTTTCTGAGCCTCAGTTTCCAAACCTGTCAAATGGGTGCCGATGATGCCTACGCCACAGGGCTGCCCTTTGCCTCCACCCTGTGACTAATCGTCACCCCTTCAGCATTGCCAGGAGGCCCAGGAGGAGCCCAGAGCAGGCACGGCGAGACAGGGGGCTCTGTCTCACCCAGGGGACATTGGAGGGACTGGACACTCCCGCTGGAGACACTGTCCCGGCCGGGGCCACCCCCCACCGCTACCCAGAGGTGCCAGCCTGCACCTCCAGGAGCCACCAGATGGTAAAGCAAGAGAAAGGCTGGGGGCCAGAGCCACTCCACGGGGGCGGGGTGAGACACGGCCTTCTGCCTGGGCCGACCACTTCCCACCACCAGCAGGAGGCCCAGGCGGGAGGGAGGGGGCAGGGAGGGGACCCCAGAGCTGGTCCAGGGCACGGCCGGGCCACCGCCACAGGGCCGCAGCATCAGCAGAACCCACTGTTCAGTGGCCACCACACTGCCTGTTTCCTGGTCCGCGGTCAAGAGGCAGGCCGGGCTCCCACCAAGCAGCTAGGGTGGACAGAGCCCTCGGTGGCCTCAAGGAAAGTGGACTCGGGGCCCCCAACAACCAGAGGAGGTGGGCGTCATCACCCAGACGTACTGGGATGCAGAGAGGCCCAGAGAGGGCACGGGGGAACGCAGACAGAGCGGGCCTCGTGACTCCAGAGTCCACTCCGGGCATCCACGCCTGCGCCTGGGCCCAGTCAGTGAGCCTCCCTGCTCCCGGGAAGCAGAGCCGCACAGCCCACCGCAGAGAGAAGCCAGACCGTGAGCACACAGACACACACACGAGGGCTGTGGACGGTGTGGTTTACAGCCTGGGTTCACTGACTCGGTTATTCACTCCAGACAAGGCGGGTGTCCTCCACGGCCCACCCCTCAGCAGCGGCCACGGGAACAACCAGGAAGTGCACCGCCCGCACAGGACCCTCCAGCGGGTCATCCCCCAGCTCCAGCCTCCCTGCAGCCCTGGGGCGGGGAGGCTCCGGGAATCTCACGTCATCAGCCAGCTCAGAGTGGCCAAGATGCTCCGGGACTCTGCCAATAACCCACGTGGCTGGGGGAAGCAGACGCCGCGTCTGCAGGCTGGTTCCCAGAGATGATCACAGCTCCCGGGACAGCCCTCCTTAAGGAGCAGCAGAAGAGGGGGCTTGTCACCCAGATACAGAGACTCACGGAGTCAGGCGCTTGGCGGCTCGCCTCAAGAGTGAGTCCACACACAGAGATCCTGGGCTTCCCCTGAGGAGACCCCAGAAGCCCCAGAGCGTCTCCCTTCCACAGTCACTTTGCTCAGTCATGTCTGACTCTTTGCGACCCCATGGACTATACAGTCCATGGAATTCTCCAGGCCAGAATACTGGAGTGGGTAGCCTTTCCCTTCTCCAGGGGATCTTCCCAACCCAGGGATGGAACCCACGTCTCCCACATTGCAGGTGGATTCTTTACCAGCTGAGCCACCAGGGAAGCCCCCTCCCTTCCACACTTGGAGGCATCTGCGCAAGAACGGATGGCCCATTTTACAGGGGGACTAACTGAGACCCAGGCACAAAGCAAGTGGCCCAAGGCCTCCCTAGGGCCCATCTTCTCTCATCACCTCCAGGAAGGCACGTGGGGCACAGGGCATCAGGACACGGCCCTTCTGCACACAGAGGCTTCCGTCTGCCGGGCACCGGGCCCAGCCTGGCCCTGAGCTAGCAGGCCCGAGCATCTTCCCCTTCAGCCTCACGATCCTTCTGAGCAGGAGGAGGCAGTGTTCTCCCACAAAACTCAGAGACAACGGGAGACTTACCAAGTCAGACACCAGGTAATAACAGGCTTAGGTGCCTGCAAATGCCTGGCTCCCTCCCATGCCCCCAGGCGGGGACCGTCATCCGAGGACTCACCCCTCCAGGAGCATCTGTCCCCCGAGGCCACCAGCAGAAACCCCCCCAAGCGCCGTCTCACAGGCAGGAACAGGAGACGGAGAGAAGGAGCCTCGACCCACCCAGGCAGGAAGATGTGGCCAAAGAAACCGTCCGGCCGTCAATCCCCAGACGGCCCATCGGGCAGACCCCTCATGCCTGGGACCCCACCTGGGCCCCCAGGGACGGTGGCTGGTCAGATCGACCCGTCCCATCAGCCCCCACGTTAGGGCGCTCCCAGTGCAGGAAGGCAGGGTGCCGGACATCAGTGAGGTGAGCGCCCAGGTCCCACTCGGCCTCCCGGGCCGAGAGGACAGGCAACCGAGGAGGAAGGGGAGAAAGCAGGAGGCAGACTCAGAGCCAGAGGCCGACCAGGCTTGGCCCGGCCCGAGACTGACAAGCCAGAAGTGGGGGCCGGGGAGTCCCCACCCCACCCCCACCGAGCCAACTCACACGCATTCTGCGAGGCTCAGCTAAAAGGCACTTCCTCTAGCAAAGTTCCCTGCCCCCACATAGACTGGGGGACGCCCCCACACCCCTGCCCCCACCTAGACTGGGGGGGCACACACAGCCCCAGCTCCCCCACCCACCCGACACGGAGCCCCGAGCAGTGACGGAGCCCAGGTCTTCCCCAGTCTCCTCCTCCACCGACTCCCAGGTCATTCACGGCCACCCTCCGAAGCCAGCCCTGTTACTGCCTACAGAGGGGCTGGGTCCTTCTCCAGATCCTCAGCCAACAGGGACTCCGGGGAAAGCTCCCGGGGCGGAGAGAGGGGTGGCGTCATGTCACCACCACCCAACTCGCACAGACAGCCACTTCCCTCAGCAGCGGCAGGCAACATCCGCAGGGCTGACCGCCCCAGGGCCCAACGTCCACCCCGGGGCCCAACGTCCACCCCGGGGCCCGACATCCGCAGGGCTGACCGCCCCGGGGCCCAACGTCCACCCCGGGGCCCAACGTCCACCCCGGGGCCCGACATCCACAGGGCTGACCGCCCCGGGGCCCACAGTGGTGACCCCACCACTTCTGTCTGCCCAGAACCCAGGAGTGGTGACAGGGGCCCGGGTTCCCCTACCCCGGGCCATGCCCCTCGAGGACAGTCCCCCGAGTGCTCGGCGCCCACGGCAGAAAGCTGCTGCAGGAGGCAGGCCACGGCCCCCAGCCCCCTCCCGGCCCCCCGGCTCACCTCCCGTCTCATCTCAGGGCGGCTCCCCAGGCCCAGCCTGAGACCCCCCCACACGGGGGTGGAGTGGGGCTTAGGCTGGATGTTGGGCAGATCTTGCCACTCAGAGGAGCTCATCCAGCTTTCGGAACCCCTGCGGTCAGCATCCGCGTCCCGAGGCTACAGACAAGGCAGGTGATTTACCCAACATCACAGGACGGACCAGTGACAGACACAGGCTCTCCCTTCCCTGTCCTGTGTGGACCGGGGCAGGCCCCGTGGGCCTGGCTGACCCCACAGGCGCCGTGGGCTGGCACCGCTAAGGGCCCACGGAGGAGTCTTAGGTCAGAGGCAACACTTAAGTGTTCCGGATCTCTAAAAACACTGTTTGGGGCGCTCCCTGACAGTCCGGTGGTTACGACTTCAGCTTCTAACGCAGGGGCGTGGGCTCAGTCCCCGGTCAGGGAGCGAAGACCCCACGTGCCTTGGGGCCAAAGAAACGGAACAGAAACAGCACTGGACCAAATTCAGTGACGACCTTAGAGCTGGTGCACGTCAGGGGACTCTTTCAAAGTGAGTGAGTGTACGCTGTCCGTGCATTTGCCTTGACGCACGTGACTTAACATTCCTTTCGGAGGAAGGACCAGCTCGGGGACAGGTGTCCAGGCCACGCACCTCCTTGAGCTCCTCTCGAAATCCTCCGCCCAGCCCCACGAGGGTGGTGCTCCTGTTCATTGCAGTAAGGTGTATAGAACACGGGCCTCCCTGGCGGCTCAGGGGTAAAGAACCCACCTGCCAATGCAGGAGACAGGGCTTTGATCCCTGGGCCGGAGGATCCCCTGGGAAGAGGAAATGGCAACTCATTCCAGTGTTCTTGCCTGGAGAAACCCCTGGACAGAGGAGCCTGGAGGGCTACAGTCCAAGGGGTCGCGAGAGTCAGCCATGACTTGACGACCAAGCAACAGCGACGCATATGAGGGGATTCCCTGGTGGGCTCGTGGTGAGAACTCACTGCTTTCACTGAAAGGGCCTCGGCTCAATCCCCGGCCGGGGAACTAAAGCCCCACAAGCCTCACAGCCCAGCCAAAAAAAAAAAAAAAAAACCACACACACAACAAAATCTAGAACTTTCCCATGTTGTGCAACGACTCCAGCAATTAATTCCAGAACCTTCCGTCACCCCGAACAGAGCCGTACCCATTGGCAGTCACCCCCCTCCCCCGCTTTCCCTCCCACACCCCTCCCCGGCGACCAGCAACCTGCCCTCTGTGTCCGCGGATTTGCACGTCCTGGCATTTCTCAGAAACGGAATCACGCGGCACTTGTCCTCCTGTGTCTGGCTCCTGTCACTCAGCGTAACGTTTCTGAGGCCCACCCACGCCGGAGGGTCTCCGGGCTTTGTTCCCTATAGCTGAGGGCACCCCAATGACTGGTTAGACCACACGCTATTTACCCATCGCCTGCCGTGGAAGATGCTGTTTGTCCTCATCCTACAGAGGAGGAAACCGAGGCTCCATGAAGGTCAAGCTCAAGGGCCCACAGAGATCCGTGGCAAAGCCCAGGCTCCAGCCCCAGGCCCTCGCCACACCGACTGTGCCCCGCCATCACGAGAGAGGGGCGTCTGGTCCCTTTACGGCAAGCAATCCAGAGGGGCGGGGAGGGCACGCGGCAGATGGGACGGGAACCAGGGGGGCCCCCGCCCCATCCCCAGCCTGGGCCACACCCTGCGGCCCTGCCTCTACCTGCTTCCTTTGAGCCCTGTGGTGACAAAGGAATTGAACCACTTCAGGCAGAGAGAGGCCTCCCGCATCCGGTGGGCGCGCAGAATCCACCCGAGCGAGGGGTCTGCCAGGCGGAGACGGCAGCGGCTGGGCTCTGAGAGGCACCCCTCGCGCCCAAGACTCCTCGATGCTTGCCTCCAGTCCCAGCAGCCAGACAAGCCGGGGGAAGGGAGCTCAGATGCCCCGCCTCTGGCGTGGAGGGTGAAGGGAGGGTCTCGGAGCTTAGGGCCAGGGAGGGAGCGTCTCAGGATGTGGCTTCAGGACCTTAAGGTGTCTAGAACCTTCCACCTCCCCAGGGGGCCTTGGAGGCATGAACAGACTAAACCTCTCCAGCTGCCCTGAGCGCCGGGCACCGGGAACCAGACACCCGGTGTGGCTGGAAGATGGGGAGGTCCATGCTGCACGCACGACCCTCCACCTTCACTGGGCCAAACCCGGCAGGAACACTGCCAACCACAGCCGGCCCCACGGGGAGGAGACCAAAACCCAGGCCTTGGAACCCCTGCGTGAGGAGGGCCAGCCGGGTGAGCCCAGCCCAGGACTGCGTGGCCGGGCAGGCGACTCGGCGACTCGGAGCCACAGCCGCCCAGAGGGCTGCACTGGCCCCTCACCCGGGGGCCGGGGGTCGGGGGTCACCCACGAGCTCCGCACCGTGCCTGCACCCTACCCCTGATGGCGTCCTACGCGTGTGAGACAAATATACCCATCAGGCAGATGTGGATGAAGCCTGGAGAAGTATGGACAGTGTGTTTCAGAGGGAGACGGGCAAAGGCAGGGCTGGGAGGGACGGGGAGGCGCACGGAGCAGAGAAACACCTGGAATCAAAACCCGCCCACCTGCGAGGGGACTGCAGTCAGGCGACGCGCCCTCTCGCACGCTGTCCTGCCGCCCCCTACGTTCCAGCACACATGCCTCTGGCTGCAGCCTCGAAGCCCCAGCAGAGCGGATGAACTGGTCTGAAGGCAGTGTGGAGACATCTCAAAAGCTCTCTGACAGCAGACGACAGCAGACAAGTGCCCGACCCGGCAGAGATGACGAGGCCTCGGGGGTTAGGTCGGGTGGGGGCCCATCCCTGGAAAGGCCTGGAAGTCACCGAGCCCACGGCAGGATGGGAGGCCAGGCAGCTGGTGGCCGTGCTCCCACCCGCCTGGACCCGCTCTCACCGGATACCACATCCGCAAGCTGCCTTTGTCACCAAACGCACAAAACCAAACAAACCAATTCACAAGCGTTTACAGCCTAAAGTTTAAACCGGCTCATGGGGACGAGGAAAGTGTGTTAAAGATAAATATTTTAATCCTTATATAAACTCCGCAGTGATGACAGGTCCCACAAAACAGAGCGTGCATTCCCAGCAACACGCAAGCTTCCGAAGGTGGGGAGCTTCACGTGGGGGCCGCCCCACGGGCTCCTGTCCCGGCCAGCAGGCACCCCGAGCGCCGCCCCACCTCCATCTGGGGCCGCGTGGTCATTATTCTTGTTTATGTCTGGGGCTCAGAAACTGAAATGGTCTGGGCGGCCACGGGATGCTGACCTCCGGAGAGTCCCCGGAAAGTGTGGCGCCTCAGAGGGCTGAGAACACGGACGGAGCGGGGAGAGGGGGGTCATCCAGGCTGAACTGGAAGCTTCCCTGGCTGGGGGGGCGGTGGGAGGGTCCATCCCACCCAGGCCAAGAGCCAGCTCCCGACCCGGCACGCATGAGGTCCGTGCCCCCGCCCCAACTATCCTCCTGAGTCAAGCTCAGGGGCTTCACCAGGGAGGAGCAGAGCCCCAGGCCACAAAGGGCCAGCCGCCCAGCGTGAGGGTGTGGAGCGGCAGGGCAGGGGCACCACCCACTGAGCGTCAAGGTGGAGCTGGGCAGCCGGCCGACTCCGGGTTCAGGCATTGCGCGTCCCCTGCCTCCTCACCCACTGGGACCATGCCAAGGCTGTTTAGCTGGCAGAGACGGAGGAGCAAAGTGAAGGGCACTCTAGAGGCCAAAAGACCTGGGCGGCTTGGCCCGAGGCCTCTGCCATCATGCAGCTGGGTGTCCCAGGGCCGCCTGTCACCCCTCCATTCACGGGGCACAGCCGCCCAGCCCTGCGCCTCACAGGGTCTCCCGAGGCCCAGGGGAAGTGCCATGGCCGGCCTGCCAGGGAGCAAAGTTTCTCAGGACAGAGCATGGCCAGGCAGCAGCCATCTGCCGGGGGCAGTGAGGGGTGCGGAGTGGGAACCCTCTATCCCTGCCTCTGCCCCCACTGAGCCCCACCCCTGCAGTAACCACCAACCTTGAGTTACCTGAAGGCATCTGGTTTCCCAGGGCAGTTTAGGCGCCACCTCCTCCATGAAGCCCTCCATGGCCTCCCTGCCCCCAGGAACCTGAACATCCATATCGGCTGAGGACCAGCACAGCCGCAAAGGACAGGACAGCAAGTACTGCGCCAGCCAGCCAAGAGCCGCTCAGAAGGAAGCGGCAGAGAGAACGGGTAAGATCCTTTCCGTTAGGCCCACCGGCCTGGGTCCTCCACTTGGGCCCAGGGTCCTCCATGCCCCCCACACACACCACCTGGGGCAGGAGGGGGGTGGAAAACCCGGGGCCTTGGCATCCCACAGGGGGCCATACCACCAAGAGGCCTTACAGCCGTTAGAGGCGAAGGCAGGCCAGGTGGATGGTGGAGGCCCTGCCCCGGGAGGCCGCCAGCGAGCCAGGGCCAGTGACCAGCCTGCGGGAACAAGCTGGCCACCTGGGCGTGGGGTGGAGGCACGGTGTTCCGAGGCTTACCAGGCCTGGCGAGAGGCAGGCCCACATTTTCTCTCCAAATCCTCCCGACGGCCTGAGAAGCGACCACAGTCAGCCCCGGTCCAAGCAGGGAGACCGAGGCCTGGCCAGCCAGTGGCACGTCATCACAGGGTTCTCGCCGCAGCCGAGCGGCCGAGCGGGGGGCCCCCTCCACGGCCGCTGCAGGCAGCTCAGCGGGCTGAGGGTGCAGAAGCCTGGGCCACACTCGCTCCGGGGACGCGGTGAGGTCATCGCCACCGCGCTCAGCACGGTTTCCGGGCACCAGGTGAGCCCGGAGGAAGCTTTGTTCCCTGGAGCAGTTCCTGCCTGAGCAGCCCGTGCCAAGGGCTCTGGATACAAATGGAGACATAATTGCAAACTGTGATGGGAACGGGGAGGGGAGGATCCCCGGGGACCAGGACACGGGCAGGCTCTGGGAAGAGCTCTGAGCAGGCGAACCGCAGCCTGGCTCTCCCCAGCCTCCAGGCTAAGAAAGGTTTTCACGTTTTTAAATGGTTAGAAAAAAAAATAGTTAATTCCTGACACGTGAAAAGTATCCGAAATTCACATCTCTTTCTACCACGCACAGACCCCCCACTCCTTCACAAATCATCCAGACCGCCTTCGCCAAATGAGGGCAGAGTCCAGTGTTGGCAAGGGGACCATCTGGCCCACCGGGTCCGGAATATTTACTACTTGGCCCTCGACAGACAGCACCTGCCAACTCCTGATCTGGGAAGACAGGCGGCGGTGGCCGGCTGGGCGCCAGGGCAGGAGCAGGACCCAAGGGGCAGTCAGCCCTGCCCTCATCCTGGGAAACCTCGGCCGCAGGCACGGCCTGGACACAGGCACAGATGGCGGGGCCGGAGGGCACCTGGCTGCCCGCGAGGGGCCAGCCGCGGCCGTGTGGAACCTCAGGGCCAGAAATGGCTCCAACGAGGCCCCAGAGTGGGGTCACCGTGTGGCTGCCTGCCCTGGTCAGGCCCTGGGCCCAGGCACAGCTGAGTCCTCATTCCAGCACCCACACGCCCCGCTTCCAGGCCCCAGGCCACACACGGACACCACGGGTCACCCCTCAGCACAGCCTCCCGCCCGGGACTCAGCAGTGCTCTCCCCGCCCGCCAGCGGTCACCCCAAAGCCGGGGGCTGTCATCTGCACCCACAGCATGAACAAACCACGTTCCCCCGCCGCCAGCCCGTGCCCACCCACGACCAGGGCAGGGGACACCCGCCAGCCTTCCCTGCCGACTCCAGACCCAAGCCTCAGCCCCTGGCCTCCCCTCCGACACACACACCCAGGCTGCAAGGGCCCTCCAGCCAGCACGTCAGCGCCCGGGGCGCCCCGCCCCCCGCCTCTGCGCTCCCCTCCCCCACACCAGCCCGGGGGCACCCACTGGATGCCCACGGACCCCGCCACCTGGAAATGCCAGTGCTCAGGAAGCCTTTGGCATCACCCCCCTCAGGAGCCTTCCCAGGCGTTTGTCCTAATCGCCCTCCTCGCATGAAATTTTAATACCACAGATGCACTGGGTATCTGCTCTTTTCTCTCGGTCCATCTGCGCTTGATGCAGGAAAAGAATATGCCTTCCGCATCCCCACAGATCTGATCTCTGGCCCCTTGGGCGTGGGTCACGCACAGTGCAGTCTCAGAATTAATGCGACGCAGTTCTCTTTACTTTTTCATACGACCACCAGGAATTTTTTTAAGAGATGGATGTGGCTCACATTTTTCTACTTGGCGGCACCGCTACAGACAGAAAACAAACGGAAAGGTGAATGCGTGTAGCCCTGTGTGCACAAGACACGCACACACGTCTGTGTTTACTTGGAGCACACGCGCACACACTGCCCAGGTCTGAGCGCTAAGCGGAGGCAGGGACACCACAGCAGAGGTGTGTCTGCAGCCAGATCCCAGCTTCACACCTACCTCCACACCGCAGACCCAGGGGCCCTTACACCAACGGCTGGCTCCTGAGCTGGGGCAAAATAAAACACAAGGTGACCTCAAGTATCTTGTGCTAGGAAGGCGACAGGGCTCAAAAAACGGTGGGGACGTGTCAAAAAGACTCACAGAAGCAGCTTGAAGCCCCGGCCCCTGGTCCAGCCTGAGCCCACCTGAGCATCAGAAAGAAGAGTGATGGTGACTGCCGGGAATCCGCGGAAGGGAAGGGGAGACCACAGCCCAGAGCGGCAGAAAGAGAGGGAGGAAAGGAAACGGGAAGGGCAGAGACGGGGAGCGAGGACCTGCTCAATGCACCTCCCGGAGAACATTCGCGATCTACACGGGGAGATGGACACCGTGGCGTCGAAGGACTTCAAGCTGATGCCCCTGGCGAGGAACCCCGCACCCCCTGCAAGACAGGATCCAGGAGGCACCGCGTAGCCGCTCCACCCGCTCCAGGTCCAAAGCCTGAATCCGACACGAAGAACCAGCAGCTGAACCCAAAGGCAGGCACATTCCGCGATAAAAGGGAAGCTTCAAAAGCGGCAAGGTCGGGAAAATCAAGGTGAGGCGGAGCGGCCGGCCCGGCCCCCAGGTGGACCCTTGGCTGAAATGGGCGTCTGTGGAGACTCGCGTCCAGATTTGGGTGGATTCGGTGGTGGCAGCCTCGCCACTGTCTTCTGGGTCCGGGGGGCTGCGGAGGGGACATTGTCTGTAGGAGACCTGAGGCGGTGCAGGGCGCCAACAACCTCTCACGGGTGTCAAGACAAGTTCAAAGTCAAAGCAAAATCTGACTTAGCAGAAAAGGCTTCCTTGCTTCCCCGCAAATGGGCCCTCGTCTCCCTGCTCCCCGCCAGCCCGGGGGCCGCACCCCGAAACCTTGGGAACCGGGTCTCCCTGCCTGCGCTCAGGGACTCTCCGGACACTCAAAGGGCACTTCTCCATCCTCGGGCGCCTCAACGGCCTGCTGCGCGTCCGGCTCGCCGGAAGCCTCTCAGAGCGGGGACCAGGCACCTGCTGGGCTGCACTTGTTTCTCAAAGGAAGGCTCAGAATGACCCAGGAGCAAACGGGGGTACGGCTGTCAGAGGCCCAGAGACCCCTTGGGAGGGCTCACATCACACGGCCCTGGGGAGGGAGGGCAATCTAACCAACTCCAGGGTTTGGAAGGGTGAGCAGCGAGCGTGTCCTGAGGGATGCTTGTCACTGAAGCAAACCATGGGGAGCGCAGGGTCAGAGGTTCACACTGGGACACGAGAGGCCAAGGGCCAGGCTCGCAGCGCTACAGGACAGGGGGGAGTGAAATCAGAGCCGGCTTCCTAGAGGAGGTGGCTGCTAGACTCAGCCCCCACAGGAAGACGCAGGCCGAAAGCAGGGGCGGTCTCCCAGCACGGGCCCAGCACAGGCTTGGGGGCGGAGGAGGCAGAGGGGTTGGCACGAGGAAGGCTGGAGGTGTGGGTCAGGGGAAGCCCTCTCTGCTGGCCCTGCGGGCTGCCTCCCCAGCCTGTGTCTCCGAGCAGGAGGCTGGGCGGCTGGTCCCCAAAGGTCGAGACTGCGGACTAAACGCAAGGGCTGGCTGCTGGCATCAGCAACCTCAGGACGCCATAACCCAAGCTGCTCGGGACACACAATCTCGTATTCGGATCAGCAGATTGTGGCCATGCCTAATTAGTTTAATTAAACCCAAGGTGGCTGCCAGGCATTTTGGATTAAAAAAAAAAAAAATTAAAGCACACCCTGCCAGCTCCAGAAGGGCAGGACAAAGGAGCAACTTGGGGCTGCCTGAGAAGCCTTCCTCGTTCCTGGCTCTGCACACGGGAGACACTCAGTAAGTGCACACGGCTATGATGCGTCTTCAGGGCCAACAACCCAGCGGAGGTCCACTCTAATGCCCTGAGAATAGAATGTCACCTGTCACAGGAGAGGCCAGAGCAGCATTCTGGAAGGAGGGGACTTCGGGCAGGCCTCTGGGCTGGCTGGGGCCATGGAGAGGCGCACAGGGGCCACAGGGAGATGGAAAAGGGCCCCGCCCACTGGCCAGCAAAGTAGCCAGACCCCACAGGAAACAGGCAGGCACGCCCCACCCCACCCATGGAAACAGACACACACCAGGAACAAGCTGAGAAGCAGGCCCGGAGCACCCGTCAGAAAGCCAGGAAGAGGCCAGAGAAAAGGTTTCTGAAATCAGAATTTATTTAAACAGTCCTGAAAGGGAGGCCCAACCTCATGTTTCCGTTTCACCACCAGTTACCTGTGTGACCTGGGGCAAGTCCCTCGCCCTCTCTGAGATGTAGCTGTCTGATTTATGAAACAGGGGTGGGGACTTCCCAGCGGCTCACTGGTTAAGAACTCGCCCGCCAATGCAGGGCACACGGGTTCGATCCCTGGTCGGGGAAGGCCCCACTTGCCACGGAGCAACTAATCCCGTGCACCTAGACCCCACGCCCCGAAACAAGAGAATCCACTGCAGTGAGGAGAGGGGCACACACACACGCGCATCACAACAAACAGCTGCTTGCTGCAGCCGGAGAAAGTCCACACGCAGCAGCAAAGACCCGACGCACCCAAAAACATTGTAAGACAGGAACAAGGGTGGCCTGTGCCTCCCAGGACGGGCAAGAAGGGGCAGCTGCGGTTTTCTTGGGATGCAATCACCACGGACCAGGAGGACCGCGTCCTCTTCCCTCCTCCGTCTCGGGCACGAAAGAGCCCCACACAGCAAAGAGCAGCCACACAGACAGACCCCACGTTCCTCTCCCAAACCCTGCACAGCCAGACGCGGTCCGCAGAATGTTCTTTAACTGGGAAGACACAGACAGGGCTCCCCAGCTAGCCCAGGTTTACGGAGCACCCACAACCAACCCCGTGCCAGCCACAGACATACAAAAACCGGTACGGCCAGCTCCACCCTCCATGAGACGACAGGCAGGGGGGTCCAGCCGTCAGCCACAAGGGGCCACGCCTGCCCAGGTCCAGGGAAGACTGCTAACGTTCAGTCAGCGCACAGCACTAAGGACGTTCTCCACCTTCCTTCGTGGAGCCCTCCATCACGGCTGTAAGGCGGCCACTACTGCCGTCCCCACTACACAGATGGGGAAACTGAGGCCCTTAAAGCAGTCACTGGCAGGAGGTGACGGTGCCCACCTCACTAAGAGCACTCGCCCGTCGGGCCTCCCCCCAGCCCAGCTCCCCTTGGCGCCCCTTCACCCGGGCTGGGGTGGGGGGTTCCAGGGACCCCAGGAAGTCTCTGCATTTCCAGCACTGGGGCTGAGCCAGCTACCTACCAGTGCCCAGCGGGACGGGGGTGGGGGGGCCAGCTCCAAGACCCAGCCCCGGCTGTGCCCCTCTACCAATCAGCTGGGGGGGGGGGGGGTTGGGCAGCCCTGCTGCTCACAGCCAGAGGCAGATACTCCGGGCCCAGCTCTGCCCCCAGCAGTTCCTGCTCCCCTCAGTTCCTCCAGCCCTAAAACGGGTCAGTTCTTCCCAACCCCCCAGGGAGAGGGCTGGATCTGTAAGAGCACCCTGCAATCAGGGCATCCGGCCCCAGGACCTGGGGCTGCTCAGCACTGACAGGGCCCGGGTCGGCGCTGGCTTCAGGGAGCTTGGGGCCCTCCCTGGGCCATGTGCCACTGTGGAGCAGGAGGGTGGCCCCCTGCCCCCTCAGGACTCCTCTTTGTCAGAGGCCACACTATCCTCCTGGGGGATGGGGAGGAGGAGTGCCCCCATCTCCTTGGAAACGCAATCACAGCCAAAGGGCAGAGGGCACACAGTCCAGCCTGGAAAAGCAGTGACTCATGCCATCCCTCCTCCCCAGCTCACTTCGGATGTCACACTTGTGAAGGGCCCTTGTCCATCCAGGCTTGCTGAGGGTCACAGAAGAGGGGCTCTGCTGCTGGCCCACTGCGGGATGGCCCCCTCAGAGGTGCTGGGGCGGGGGGGGCTGAGGGGTCAGGAGAGCAGGAAGCAGCCTGCCCTCTGCTTAAGTCTCCACCAAGTTCCTTAGAAGCCAGAGAGGCAGCTCCTGCTGGCCAAGCAGACATTTTCCTGCCTGCCTGCAGGGCAGCCACATGCGCCTCCGCGCGACAAAGGCCACGCTTGAGGGTCCTGGGGAAGCCACGAGGGGCTCTGGTTCCCACTGAGTTGCAGGATCCGGGGTCGCGGCGCTGCCTGCTCCCTCCCACGGGGGTCAGGAGAAGGCTGAGGCCGGCGAGGGGGCGGCGCCCCCGGCCCACCCGCTCTCCCGGCCGGCAACGGCTCCCGGCTCCGCCGGCCCCTCCCGCCGCGCCCCGGGGCCCGCTGCCTGTCGGTTCGCCTTCCAGGGCGTCCAGCCACCAGGAGCAAAGCCAAGGGACACTACGCCTGAGGAGGCCACCGGCGCAGCCGGATCTCTGGGGTCCGCAAGGGCCGGGACTCGCTGGGTCCCGCCGCCAAGGCCCAGGAGGGAGAGCGGCGGTGGTGAGCGCCCCGCCGGGGCTCGATGTGCCCACATTCCCGGGAGGCGCGGACCCAGCCGCGGGCGCTCCCAGGCAGTGCCCGGAGGCGACAGGGGCGCGCCCCGGGCTTGGGGGACTTTGGCTAACTTCGTGCCTCTGGGGATCGCCCCTCGGAGCAGCCGGCTCCAAGGCCCGGGGCGCGTCCACTCTCGGCTCCCCGTCCAGCCGCCCGCCGACGTCCCCGAGGCTGCTGCTGCGATCCGGGCCCCCGAGGCCGCCCGGCGGCGCGAACGGCCGCGCACCGGGGCCCCTCCCGGCGCGCCCGGACCCTCACCTGGGACATCTGCGGCCGGAAGTTGACGTCCTTGAGGTCGATGGAGCCGGGGCAGAGGTTGTGCAGCAGCTGGCACAGCAGGACGCCGTCGCGCAGCGCCTGGGCCAGGTCGAAGACCACGGCCGAGGGCCAGACGACGCGGTGGTTGGGCGGCAGGACCCTGCAGTCGATGAGCCAGCGGCCGCACTGCCGCCACTGCTCCATGGCGCCCGCGCCCGCCGGGCCGGCCAGCTCAGGGCCGCGCTCCGGCCAAAGTGCGGCGGCCGCGGGGCATCCCGCCCGCCCGCGCGGGGCTCGGCGGCCGGGGCGGGGCTTCGCGCGGGCGGCCCCGGGGGCCCCCGCCGCGCCGCCGCGCGTCCCCTCCGCCTCCGCCTCCTCGGCTCCTCGCCCACGTGCGGTCGCGGGGCGGGCGCCGGGCAGCCGGCCGGGTCCCCCCTTCAGACGCGCAAGTCCCTCCAGGCCCCGGGCCGGGCTCCGCGCAGCCCACCGCCGCAGCGCCCCTCGATCCGCGCCGCCCGGCGCCTCATTCTGCGCTCGGGGCGCCCCGCGGCCGCCGCAGCTCCTGCCCCGCCCGAGACAAAGGCCCGGAGGGTCGCTCGCTCCGCGCGTCCGGGGCCTGGGCCGCCCTCGCCGCCGCCGCTTTGTTCGCCCCGCCTTCGAGTTCAGCGCGCGGTGCCCGGCTACCCGACTCTGCAGCTCGGCGGCTCCGGGGTGCAGGGGGAGCGGGGGCGCGGCCCGGGGCGGGGTGGGGGCGGCGCCAGGCGCGCCGGCCCCGCCCCCTCGTCGCCCACTTCCTGCCCCGCGGCCGCTCTCCGAAGTTGCGCAGGGCGGGGGCAGCGGCGCGGCCGCGGCCCCAAGCCCGCGGACTTTCTCCGAGAGGCAGCAGGACTTTGGGGAACCTCTGCGCCCCGGGCGCGCGACCTCGCCTGTGGAGCGACGGCCGGTCGTGGTCTCTGCGCCTCTCCTGCGTTTCAGGAGGAGTTCTGGAGGTGGCCCTTGTCGCGCTGGGGGCCTCTGCGTGGTCCTTCGCGCAGGACAGACCCTGGAGGGGGCACAGGCTAGGCGGACTCGTCCGGCGCCCTCTCGGTCCACGAAGCGGCCCTGGAGGAGAACTCGAGGCGGGAGGCACACGGGCCAGAGACTCTCCCAGAGCCCCTTCCTGTCCTGTGCCCTGGGCAGGGACCCGCAGGAAAGCCCCCGATCGCGCACAAAGGCCGGGATTCCCCTGTTCTGTAACCCAAAGGCCTGCCACTGGCAGCTGCCCAGAGGGCAAACCCTGGCGTCGGAGATGGAATACGCGACATAGTAGGTGGGAGAGAGGAGAGGGGACGCAGCCAGATCCGGCCCTGGCTGGCGCCGCCTCCGCGCTGGCTGCGGGGTCCCCTGACCCTGCCTTGAACTCCTTCCTGGGCCACGCCCTCTGGGGGGGGGGGAGTGGGTGGGCTGTGTTCCCAGCAGCTGGCCCCCTGCGAAGGTGGGCGGACTTCTAGGAAGAAAGTCTGGCAGTGAAAGGATGCGGATCCTGGCTCAGCTGTCAGGAGACCCGTTCTCAGCTGGGTGAACCTGGACAAGTGTGATCCCCTTGCCAAGACCAGTGCATTCGTGGGATGAGGGTGGGGGTGACCAATCCTTGGGCCCCCCACACTTGGGTTGAGCCCTGGGGCAGCACCGGGCAGCTGCCTTCCTGACCCAGATTGCCTCTTTTTTTTTGGCATTCCTAGGGCAGGAGCCAGGGCAGGGCGAGGGTCCGCTGAGGCCCCCTGCCACCCACCCCCCATTCTGGGCACTGGTCTCTGCAGAGAGTCAGGCTGGCCCCTTCCCAAACCGAGGAGGAAGCACGGGGACCCCGGGCAGGTTCTGGCCCATAGAGAGAAGTGAGGGAGGGGCTAGCCTCCCCGGGGCACACCCCAGACCCCACCCCAGACCCTGGCAGGAGTGACATCAGGCCAAGTCGCTGTCTGGGCGTCCTTCCTTCCAGGAGGAGGCAGGTGTGGCATCTTCGTGAACACGGACGGGAAAGAGCCAGCTTGAGAGGCCGGGATCCAGCCTGCCTCGCCCCTCGCAGCAGGCGGGTTCCTCCAGCATCGCCCTGAGAAATCACCAAGCGGGGAGAGGGCCAGGACGCGGCACCTCCCGCCGCTCCTCCTCTGAGACGCTGCAGGGCACCTTCCCCTGGCAGGACCCCCCACACACACACCATAGAGTGGACAGCCCCCTCCCTGTGGGAATCGCTGGTGAGGAGGGGACAGGAGTAGTTATCCGGGAGCTCTGCACAGTGCTGGGGGCAGATTGGGGTGCTCCTTGGGGTTCTCACGGCTCCCCGTCTTCCTGCCTGGACAGGGAACCAGCCCTTAGGAGAAGCCTCAGCTGGGGACGCGGGCAGCCCGGTGCCAACTGCACGGACGATCGTCTGCCGCCCCCTGGTGGGTGCGGTGGGCACTGTGGCCGCCCGGCTGCCCCCTGGCCAGGCACTGCCCAGCGCCCACAGGATCAGGTTTAGCCGGGAGGGGAACCAAGGCAGGAGACCTGGGCCTCACCTCTGCGTGTTACTGAGCCAATCCCAGCGCCTTCCTGACTCCCAGAGACCTAAGGCGCTCCCTAAGGAGGACTGGCCCGCCCCGTGGACCTCACAGGGTTTGGAGGAGGCTCTGAAGTCGGGGGCTGGGTGGGACCGCATGAATGAAGGGAGCCTGATGGAGCTCTTCCAAACCCGTGGTGTGGGTGTCATGAGCGCGGCTGGGCCGTATCAGGTCAGAGGACGGCTCAGGGAGAGGGGACACCGTTCCGAACCCTCTCAGACTCAGCTGCTTCCAAGATGACCCCTGGCACACCTCCAGGGGGCACAGCTCCCATCACGCTCCATGGAGACAGCGCCCTGGGGAGGAGCCCACGGCCTGCAAGTGAGCAGTGTCCTCTGGAGGTTGCACGCGGGGCTCCCAGGCGGCTCAAGTGGTAAAGAATCCGCCTGTGATGCAGGAGACCTGGGTTTGATCCCTGGGCTGGGAAGATTCCCCTGGAGGAGGGCGTGGCAACCCACTCCAGCATACTCACCTGGAGGATCCCCATGGAGAGAGGAGCCTGGCGCCTGCAGTCCATGGGGCCGCACAGAGTCGGGCATGACTGAGCAACTAGGCATGCGTGGCCCACCGTGATGGCACATTTCCTTAGCAAGACAGGCCTGTGCTGAGCGCTGGATGGTCCACAGGAGAGGCAGGAAGCTGGGAGTCCCAGCCCAGTGGCATAGATGAAGCCCACAGGGCAGGGAGTCACATACTTCAAAGTAGGGACGGAGGGTCACAGGCCCCCACTCTCTGGGCCCCTCGGCCTCACCTGCAGCACCCTGGGCCCCTCTGGTCTGTCCTCAGCAGTCAGCAAAGACCCAGTCAAACCTCGTGAGGCCTTGTCACTCTCCTGCCCAGACAGGGACACTCCGTGGCTCCTCCTCACCAGAGAGAAAACCAGATGTCTTCCCAGGCAGGTCCCACGTGGCATGGCTACTCTCCCGATGATCTCACTTGCTGCAGCTCCACAGCCTCACCCAGCGGTGCCCTCACCCCAGGGCCTTTGCACCTGCCGGCCTCTGCCTGGGACTCTGGCCCGGATGCCGCGTGGCTCGCACCCTCTCTCCCTCTGTGACTCGGCCTTCTCCGCACTTTTCTGTGGCTCCGTCTCATCCCCTTAGATCGTCAGCTCTGTGGTCACAGGAGCCATCTCTGTCCCCAGTCCACTCCCAGCCCTGCAAACTGGGCTCAGCCCGTGGTAGGTGGTCAAAAACGCTGTTAAATGGAACCACAGAGGGAATTCCCCGGCAATCCAGGGGTCACGACTCTGCGCTTTCACTGCCGAGGGCAGGGGTTCATTCCCTGGTCAGGGAACTAAGATCCTGCAAGCTGTACAGCTTAAAAAAAAAGAAAAAAGAAAAAAGAAAAGAAAACCACCAAATAAATAAACCAACAGCTCAGCAAAGCACTGCCACTACAATTTTAAACTCCGGTATCTCCTTTCATAGAAGTCATAAATGGGTAAAATGGATTCAGAGGCTTAAACACTAGGCTGTATAGTCTATTGATCCACAGTGCATCTCACTGTCTTTATGTGAATCTGAAACATTACACTCCAGGAGATTAGCACTGACTTTGCATTTCATTCTAATTATTTGTGACTGGAATCGCCGCTCCCATTTCTTGAGCGCTACATGGCTGGCCTGAGGGCTTTGTCTGGTCACCTGGCCTCCGCTAAGCCTCACAGTGAGAGTAGTCATTATTGTCCTGAGTGATTAAATGCAGAAACCCAGCACACTGGCAGCTGCACAGTGTCAGCCGGCGAGGCGCCAGCAAGCCGGGCCCTCACACCAGGCCTCCCCGGCCCCTGCTCCTGCACCCCGATGTGGCAAAGGGTCTCCACGCCTGGAACCGAAAGCCTGTGGTTCACATGTTGGCTGGGATGGATCAGAGAGCAGGGAGACAGGAAAACGCTACGTGTCTAAAACACGTAGATCCTGACTCGGCATGGAACGCAACCTCAAAAGGCCGGGACACACAGACGCTCGCACACGCGTGCACACAGATGCACACACACTTACGTACACGCTCGCACATACACACATGCACATATACACTCGCACGCACTCACGCACATACTCGCACACGCACACTAGCACATGCATGCGCGCACACGCACACGCATGTACAAGCCCACACGCACTCACACGCTTGCACAGGCACACGCATATACATGCTCGCACATGCACGTACACATTCGCACACACGTGCCCGCACACACACGCACGTACACACGCAATGCTCACACATGCACACGCACGCACACACATGCTTGCACGCACATGCACCCACTCTTGCACATACACACGCACACACGCTCACGCACAAGCATACACATGCACGCACATGCTCGCACATGCTTGCACGCACATGCTCGCACACATGCATGCACACGGTCGCACACGCACACACTTGCACGTACACGCTCGCACACACTTGCACAAACATAGCCACTGCAGAAATGGGCGCAAGCACGGTCGGGGCAGCAGGGCTGGCCGGAGGGTGGCTGCCGTGGACCCAGCCTGTGTCTGAACTGAAGGAGGGCAGGGTATGGAAGAGCCACCAGCCTGGAGCTCCTGGAATCTGGTGGCTGCGGGATCCAGGCGACCCCAGAGAGGGCACCCCATTTCCGCCTCGCGTGGAATGACCATCCAGCTTCAGGCTGTTGTTGATCCGCTGTCAGGGGACGGCCCGCAGCTCGAGGATGGGCCCAAGGTCAGGCCTTGGCTTCTGCTTCCCCTTGATCGCATGACGGCTCCAGGGCAGCAACACCCGCTGTGTGTGTGTGTGTGTGTGTGTGCCGGGGGTTGTGACCTGGGCCCACAACTGCTGCACAAGGCCTCCTGAGTTCCCGCGGAGCCCCCTGATCAGTGGGAGAGCTCATCGCTAGGGACTTTTCTCTAAACAGGAGCCTGGGGGGTCTCTCCACATGTTGGCTGTGGTGCAGGCTGAGTGGAAGGACTGTCCACGCAAACCCAGACCCTTCCTTGCCACACACGCGTCCTCTGAGAGCCTTGGGGTTCCTCAGCCCAGGTTTCCCCCAAAATCCCAGGGCTGCTGCAAGGTCTCAGGGCTTCTTACCAACAGGGCCCTTATTCTCCAGCCAGGGTCCAGCTTCTCCTGCAATCACCCCTCTCCGAAGCTGGAGTCCACCCACCCCTCCGCCACTCCACCCATTCGACCCCCCACCCCCCCACATCCTCCACCCAGAAAGCATTTACTGAGCCCTGGCCTTGTTCTTAGGGGAGAGGAAGCGAATGTTTTGACTTTTCCCAACATGACTCGGTGAAGGAACGATTCTCTAGTCCAAACCACATGAACACACACATTTTGCAGATTCCATTTGTAGCTACATCACACAAGTTCAGCTGTCACAATTTCCCGGGAAACCATAGGTGTGGAAAAAGACCATCTGGCCCGCCGTGGAGTCAGACTGCACCCACGGAACCATTGGCTGCGGGCTTTGGAAGAGGCAGAATACAGGCATTTTACCTCTTGCTGCTTTGACTTACGATGCTGTGGTCCATGGGTCATGCCTCCAACTGCGACCTCTGACATCTCATCTCCAGGGCACGTCACACTCCCTGTCTGGGAACCCCTTCCTTAGAGCCAGGCTCAGGCTCGGGTGCAGGGTGCTTAAGGCTCTAAGGCGGGGTGGGGGGCGGTGTGTCTCCAGGACTCAATTCATTTTAGACGTGAGGCTGAGAAGTTGGGACTTGGGGCAGATCCTGGATTTCTGCAGCACCCTTTTCATCATGACCCCAACAGGCCACCTCGACGAAGGACAGAAGTCCAGTCCTGCCAAGGGAAGCCCCAAGCCCCAGGTGGCTGGTTGTGGCGTGGTGTTCAGGACACAGTCAGGGAGAGCCAGTTAGGGTAGGTCTGCCCCTGCCCTGCCTGAGTCCAGTCCTGCCCTTGGCCCTGGCACAGCCAAGGGAAGTGCTTGTTGGACCCTGCTTCTGGGCCCAGCAGGAAGGCTCCAAACCCTAGAACGCGCCCATCGCCCCACAGAGACAACCATGCCCCTCAGCTGCCCTTCCAGCACCCTGCCCACTCCAGACCTCGCAACTGGTAACCGACTTTCTGCCTCCATGGATTTGCCCTTTCCGGACATTTCATCCAGATGGAATCGTGTAACACCTCGCCTTCTTTCACTCAGCATAATGCCAACGCTCATTCTCATTGTTGTGTCTATGAAACTTGTTGTTTAGTCGCTAAGTCGTGTCCAACTCTTTGCAACCCAGTTGAACTGTAGCCTGCCAGGCTCCTCTGTCCATGGCATCTCCCAGACAAGAACACCGGAGTGGGTCGCCATTCCCTCCTGCAGGGGATCTTCCCGACCCAGGGCTCGAACCCACGTCTCCTGCATTGCAGGCGGATTCTTTACTCTCTGAGCCACCTGGGAAGCAGCCCGTGTAACTACTGCGTTATTTTTTATGGCTGAGTGATAACTCCTTGTAGGTGGAATCCATTTCAATAATTCACTTTATTTTCATCCATCTGAAACATTATCATTTCAACATGTAATCAACCTCAAAACTTATTAATGATATATTCTACATTTTTCTTTTCATGTTAAAGTCTTCAGAATCTAGTGTGTATCTTATACTCCCAGCACATTTCAGCAGGAACACTAAATTGTCATCAGAAATGCTCGATCTGTATTTATTGAAGCTCAGAAAATGTATCATTGAACAATAGATTCCTGTACTCACGTTGTTTCAAAGATACACAAAATTTTTGCCCCAAACTGAATTGAGCATGCAAGTTTAAGTTAATTACAATTGAGAAAAGTGAAAGTGTTAGTCAGTCATGCCCGACTCTGTGTGACCCAATGGACCCTAGCCCGCCAGGCTCCTCTGTCCAGGGATTTCCCAGACAAGAATATCAGAGTGGGCTGCTATGCCTTCCTCCAGGGGATCTTCCTGACCCAGGAATCGAACCCAGGTCTGTCGAATTGCAGGCAGAGTCTTTAACATCTGAGCCACAGGGCAGCCCTATTTACAATTAAACACAATTCAAACTTCGACTCCCCTGTGGGACAAACCTGCATTAGAGACTTCAGGGGCCACATGCGGCTCGTGGCCGAGGCCCTCTAGAGACAGGCCTCCATTCTCCTGAGCTGTCCCATCCGCGCCTCCTGGGGAGAGGGCTGTGCTGCTGGGAGCCCGCTGTCCTGCCCACTGCCAGCCCTGCAGGCCACGGGCCACTTCCACCCCCGGGCCTGGTCGCAGAGCCCGACCCAGCTGGCCTGGCCCTCCCAGGGCCACCGCTCCGCGCGGTCCTGCTCATGCCCTCGGCCACGGCCACTGCACGAGGGTCTGTCCTTTGGCGTCGGTGTGTCCACCCAGGCAGAGTGCTGGCATCTCCTCCTCTCACACTTTAACCTGAGCCTCGTCAGGCGCCCGCTTACGGCACTTCTGGGCGCCCACCGTCTGCCCTGCCTTAGGCCCCGGGCCTCCTCTCCACCGCCCCCCAGGGTCCAGAGGTGGGTCACAGTTCTCAAGCGCCATCCCGCCTTGGCAGCCTGTGACACCAGGGGCCCCACGCAGCTGGGCTTCCGGCAGACGCAGCCTGGATTTTTTCTGTTGCTGCCGTCAGGACAGGTCTGTGCCGGCGCCCAGCTCGGCCGTGTGCCCTGCTCCTCCTGCTAGCCTGACCGGCAAGGGGCCAAAGCCGGAGTCAGGAAAAGCCTGATGGCTTCCCAGGTGCCCCACCCGCCTTTCCTTCCAGACAACACCGATCCTGCTGTTTCCCCAACCCCACTCCCAACACCACTGGGGGCCAGGAAGCAGGACAAGCAGCTACGACGGACCGGCTGGCCCCCGCCCACCGATAGCAAGAGCCGCACGGCCGGCAGAAAGTGGGATGAGAAGGGTGCCCGGCACGGGGCAAGGATTGCAGAACTCTCCCGGGTGGTACACCAGGGCAGATGCCCACAGAATGGAAGGTGCCGGGGGCGGGGGCGGTATCTCAAGCGTTTGAATGGTGTGTGTGAGTCGCTTGGTCGTGTCCGACTCTTTGTGACCCTATAGACTGTCGCCCGCCAGGTTCCTCTGCCCATGGGATTCTCCAGGCAAGAATACCGGAGTGGGTCACCATGCCCTCCTGCCAGGGATCTTCCCGCCCCAGGAATCGAGCCGGGGTCTCCATCTCCTGCATTGCAGGCGGATTCTTCACTATCTGAGCCACAGCGGGGAGAGCAATTAGGGGAAGCACGGAAACCTCAGCTGCCGCGGGCAGCTGGGAAGGCACCCGAGAAAGTCTGTGAACGGCTGAGGGATTCATCGCCGCTTGAGGCAGGGCTGGAGCAGCTGGAAAGGGACGTGGTATAAGCGGACTTTGTCCCCTGGAGCTGCAGGGCAGGAAGAGGGGCGAAGGCCCTGGGAGGCTGCAGTCAGCCCGCTTCCTGCCTCAAGACCAGGGTCCTGCCCAAGAACCGGGGGCTGCAGGAGACAGCAGGGGGCGCTGAAGGACAGCCAGGCCTGCGTGCGGGAGCCCACCCGCCAAGCTCCCGCTGGAGCCTCGGGCCAGCAGAAGTGCCCATACTCCCCTTAAGGGTTAGCCCTCCCCTGCCTGAAGACCATGAGACCTCCGCCTTCCGAGACATCACTCCTCTGCTTCTGGCTGATGGCGTCTCTGAATATCAGTCTGTGTCTGTGACTAAAACAGGAATCTTAGCTTTTCATTCTCTTTTTTGCAGAGCCATTTAAAAAGGACCCCACACAGCAGCCACGCACTTCCCTTTCGGGCACTACTACTGTCTGCCAGAGCCTGCCCCGGGCCTCTCACTCAGGGAAGCGCAGGAGACGGTTTACTGAGCTGTATGGCCCCTATTCCAGTCCCTAAGAAAGGCAATGACAAAAAATTCTCAAACTACCACATAATTGCACTCATCTCACATGCTAGTAAAGTGAGGTTCAAAATTCCCCAAGCCAGGTTTCAACAGTACGTGAACTGTGAACTTCCAGATGTTGTTCAAGCTGGATTTAGAAAAGGCAGAGGAACCAGAGATTAAATTGCCAACATCCGCTGGATCATCAGAAAAGCAAGGGAGTTCCAGAAAAACATCTATTCCTGCCTTATTGACTATGCCAAAGCCTTTGACTGTGTGGATCGCAACAAATTGTGGAAAATTCTGAAAGAGATGGGAATACCAGACCACCTGACCTGCCTCTTGAGAAATCTGTATGCAGGTCAGGAAGCAACAGTTCGAACTGGACATGGAACAACAGACTGGTTCCAAATAGGAAAAAGGAGTACATCAAGGCTGTATATTGTCACCCTGCTTATTTAACTTCTATGCAGAGTACATCATGAGAAACGCTGGGCTGGATGAAGCACAGGCTGGAATCAAGATTGCCGGGAGAAATATCAATAACCTCAGATATGCAGATGACACCACCCTTATGGCAGAGAGTGAAGAGGAACTAAAAAGCCTCTTGATGAAAGTGAAAGTGGAGAGTGAAAAAGTTGGCTTAAAGCTCAACATTCAGAAAACGAAGATGATGGCATCCAGTCCCATCACTTCATGGGAAATAGATGGGGAAACAGTGGAAACAGCGTCAGACTTTATTTTTTTGGCTCCAAAATCACTGCAGATGGTGACCACACCCATGAAATTAAAAGATGCTTACTCCTTGGAAGAAAAGTTATGAACAACCTAAATAGTATATTCAAAAGCAGAGATGTTACTTCACCAACAAAGGTCTGTCTACTCAAGGCTATGGTTTTTTCTGTAGTCATGTATGGATGTGAGAGTTGGACTGTGAAGAAAGCTGAGCGCTGAAGAACTGATGCTTTTGAACTGTGGTGTTGGAGAAGACTCTTGAGAGTCCCTCGGACTGCAAGGAGATCCAACCAGTCCATCCTAAAGGAAATCAGTCCTGAGTGTTCATTGGAAGGACTGATGCTAAAGCTAAAACTCCAGTACTTTGGCCACCTGATGTGAAGAACTGACTCATCTGAAAAGACCCTGATGCTGGGAAAGATTGAAGGCAGGAGGAGAAGGGGACGACAGAGGATGAGATGGTTGGATGGCACCACTGACTCAATTGACATGAGTTTGAGTGAACTCCAGGAGTTGGTGATGGACAGGGAGGCCTGGTGTGCTGCAGTCCATGGGGTCGCAAAGAGTCAGACACGACTGAGCGACTGAACTGAACTGATGGCCCCTATTGGGCGTCCCAAGTGGTGCTAGTGGTAGAGGACCCACCTTTCAATATAGGAGATGTAAGATACTTGGGTTCAATCCCTGGGTGAGGAAGATCCCCTGGAGGAGGGCATGGCAACCCACTGCAGTATTCTTGCGTGGAGAATCCCATGGACAGAGAGGCCTGGCGGGTTCGCAGAGTCAGACACGACTGAAGCGACTTTGCACAGCACACACATGGCCCTTTTTGTCCCATCTGCTAAGAAGGCTGGATTTTCATCGCTTTCAGCCGCAGCCTGGCCAAATGCCAGTCCCAGTTTCCCTCCCTCTTCCCTGAGCCAGTTTCCAAGTTAGGGTTTAGAGCGGGTTGAACAGTGGCCCCAAAAGCACTGTCAAACTCCGAAGTCTGCAAACTGTGACCTTATTTGCAAAAGGGGGTCTTTGCAGATGTAATTAGCTATCTTGAGATGAGATCATCCCGGATTATCTAAATCCAGTGACAAGTGTCGTTATTAGAGACGTGCAGGAGAGACACCGGGAGATGTGCAGAGGCCAGGGTCTTCCAGCCGTGGAAGACTGAGGCAGAGACGGGGGTCTCTCTGCCAAGGGGAGGCCAAGCCTTGGCGGCAGTCATTGGAAGCTCAGAGAGAGGCCTCTGACGACAGCCTCTGGACAGGGTTGGCGGGGGTGGGGGCCCTGCCAGAAATTTGGGTTCCTGCTGGCCAGGCGTGGAAAATCTTGAGAATCAAATACATAATGAAGGCCATTCACTGAAAGACATCTAAATACATTCAAATTCAGGAGGTCTTATTGATAATATTTTTTAAAATCCCTGACTTTAAAAAAAAATCCCTTTGGAAGTTGGCAGAGTACCAGCTCATTATTCCACCGCAGTTCATGGTGTCACAAAGAGTCGGACGCGACTGAGGGACGGAACTGAACTGATAAATAACGAGAAAGGGTGCAGCCCTTGTTCTGCCTCTCTCTCCTGCATGAACTGCATTTCAGGGTAACCGGAGAGTCGAGGAAGGGGCTCCCCTGGAGGCTCAGCGGTAAGAATCTGCCTGCCAATGCAGGAGACAGTTTCGGGCCCTGGTCTGTGAAGCCCCCACGTGCCCCGGAACAGCTAATCCTCACCCCACAGCTATTTGAGCCTGTGCTCAAGAGCCCGGGAACCAAACCGAAGCTCGTGTGCCCCAGAGCCTGAGCTCCGCAAGCAAGAGGCGCCACCGCCGCAAGAAGCTCGAGCAGCACAGCAGAGAGTGGCCCCTGCTCGCTGCAGCTGGAGGAAGGCCCGCAGAGCCGCGGAGACCCAGCACAGCCATAAGTAAACGGACAAAGAGTTGGCCAAGAAAGTCCTTCCTTCAGGAGAGTTCCAGAAGGCAGACGCAGAAGGAGAATCAGAATTGGATCATCCCTAACTTGCAATCCTTAATGACCTCAGTTACGATCCTTCTGGGCAGGTAAAGTTATCCTGTGAAAGGCAGCGGGGGGATTTTCATAATGAGTAGGTCAGGCTGCCCACAGCCAAGGTCAGCGGTCAATGCGAGCAGCGAGAGAGAAGCACCCAGTGCGGTCCTTCCGGTCTCACGATGCGCTGGGACGTCCGCAGCACCACTCGGGAAGCAGCCTCACTGACAAGTCAGACCTCCGTCTGACCAAGGCTGAGCGCTACCTGCCCGGCTTTCAGAACACGCAGAGGAGAGCAGGACGCGTGGATGATGCCGGGGGGTCGGAATTCAGCCAGATCCAGGATGCAGACGGGCTGCAGAGACACGATCTGTGTCTCAACAACGAGGTGGCTAGGGAGAAAGCAGGGGGCGCAGCACAAAAAAGAGGCGTAAGGGGAAAAAAAGAGGTGCAAGAGCCGTGGAACCGACGCTCGGCTCATCTCTCCTGCAAGCTAAACACACGGCAACGTGTCTCAGACAGCCAGCAAACATCAACACCGACCAGACGTCAGATATTGGCGGAGAACTGTTACGCCAGCATGTGACCCCGTCACCCTGATTCTGTGTGAAAACACCAACAAGAAACTCCCTGGCGACGGTCCAGTGGTTAGGACTTGGCATTTTCATTGCTATGGGCACAGGTTTGATCCCTGGTCAAAGATCTAGGCCCCTGTAAGGCACACATCACAGCTACGGAATAATAATAATAATAATAATAAAGGGCATATTTATGGGGAGATAACATGAGGCCTGGGACTAGTAGGTATCACTTTTTCATGACCTGTCATTCACTTTTTAAAAATTAAGACTTGTTTTTGTGAAATCTGACCTACAGGACCATGCATCAAACATGAAGGGGCAGCTTACTGCGAAGCTGTCGAGTCAGGACCTACGTAACCAGGGCCAGGTCAAGGGTCAGAACTTGACAAGCGGTTCACTCCCTCTGTCTCTGTGACTCAGCCACGTTTCTGCACGTATCCAAGCTCACTCCTCTTCACTGTGGTGAGGAGTCCTCTGTGTGAACACGCCCCAGTGCATCCCCCCATTCTGATGACGATACATGTCGGGTGAGAGGAAATTATTAGTCGCTCAGTCATGTCCAACTCTTTGCAACTCCATGGACCGTAGCCCAGAAAGCTCCCCTGTCCATGGGATTTCCCAGGCAAGAGTACTGGAGTGGGTCACCATTTCCTTCTCCAGAGGATCTTCCCGACCCAGGGATCGAACATGGGTCTCCTACATTACAAGCAGATTCTTTGCCATCTGAGCCACCAGGGAAGCCCCTTAGAACATTTCAGCCTCCTTAAAAACAACCCCAGGGACTTCCCTGGTGGTCCAGGGGTTAGGAGCTCCCCTCACGGCTCAGATGGTAGAAGCATCTGCTTGCAATGTGGGAGACCCGGGTTTGATCCCTGGATGGGGAAGATCCTCTGGAGAAGGAAATGGCAACTCACTCCAGGACCCTTGCCTGGAAAATTCCACGGATGGAGGAGCCTTGTGGGCTACGGTCCATGGGGTCCCAAAGAGTCGGACAGGAGTGAGCGGCTTGACTTTTACTTTTCTTTGCAGTGGTTAGGAATCCACTTGGCAATGCAAGGGACGCAGGTACAATCCCTGGTCAGAGAACTAAGATTACACAGGCAATTAAGCCTGCACACCTCAACAAACACCCAGGAAACCCTACCTCAAAACAAAGAAAACGCAACCTTGGACCTATAAGCTATGCCCCTCCATTCTCTCCCAGCCTCTGCCTCAGCCTTTGTTGTTGTTGTTAAGTTGTGTCGGACTCTGCGACCCCGTGGACTGCAGCCCGCCCAGCTTCCCCGGCCTCTCCTATGTCCCAGAGTTCAGCCAGATTCATGTCCATTGAATCGGTGATGCTGTCTAATCATCTCATCCTCTTCTTTTACCTTCAAGCTTTCTCAGCATCAGGGTCTTTTCCAGTGAGTCAGCTCTTCGCATCAGGTGGCCAAAGTACTGAGGCTCCAGCTTCAGCATCAGCCCTTCCAAGGAATATTCAGGCTTGACTTCCTTTCTGATTGACTGGCTCGATCTCCTTGTAGTCCAGGGGACTCTCAAGACTCTTCTCCAGCATCACAGTTTGAAAGGATCAACCCTTTGGGGCTCAGCCTTCTTTATGGTCCAGCTCTCACATCCCCAGCCCGAGGCAGCTACGAATCTACTTCCGGTCTCCCTGGTTCTCTGTGCTGGACATTTTAGATCAATGGAATCGTACAGCAGCCTCTGGTAACTGACTTGTCTCACTCTGCATACTGTTGGTAAGATTCATCCATACTGAAGCACGAATCAGTTTCATTTTTCAAAAATTGACTGAACAGTCCTCCATTGCATAGACCTACACTGATTCTCAAGCAGTTGCTACTGGTTTGGCCAGAGATGGTCAAGGGCTTGGGAAGAAAAGGATTGGGAGCTTGATGACAAGGAGGTCTGGAGAAGAGACCTGGGATGGACTCAGAAAGGACACAGATCATATTTGTATTCCTGGTGGACACATGTCTCCGAGGCCCGTCCAGTACAGAGGAGGCTCTCGATATCAGATGCACACAGGATGAGACAAATGTGTCTCCCCCAAAGCCTGACCACAGGTGGCTGGGAACCAAAGGGTGGAGCTGGGAGAGGCCCTCCAACAACGCCTCACATCAGTTCTAACTCTGCCCACATCTCTGAGCTCTGACGCTTGGAAGGGGAGTTCTCAGGGTGGGGTGGCGGGCGGGGAGAGGAATGGACCCCCCAGGGAGAACATCAGTGGCTCTTTGATGTGGAAGATGAGCCTGCCACTTAAATCTGGGCCTCCTGATACCAACCAATCAGAACAACTGGGGTGATGAAGCCCTAATACCAAGGAGGAGGTGAGTCATTGCTTCACAAGGGGTTGAGGGCAGGAAGAACTATGCTGAGAACCCAGAGGCTTCTCCCCAGGACGTGAGCATGTTAGGATTTCTACTAGCAGTAGCAAAGTTCACAGAAAGTTGTAGTCACCAAAGACAGACAGATAGACAAACGGGCAGACAGACAGACAGATGATAGATATAGACAGACAGATAGATGGGTAGATGATGCAGAGAGAGACAGGTGAGATGGACAGATAGATAAGAGACACAGACAGATTGACAGGAGGACACTTGAGAGTTAGTGCCCTTCAGGGATGCAGATATAAGTCACTCCACTAAACAAACTTCAACCAGCTGAGATGCTGCTGGAGGCAAAGGCAACCCCTCCTGACTGTTACAGAATCAAGCTCAGTTCAGTTCAGTCGCTCAGTCGTGTCTGACTCTTTGCGACCCCGTGAATCGCAGCACACCAGGCCTCCCTGTCCATCACCAACTCCCAGAGTTCACTCAGACTCACGTCCATCAAGTCTGTGATGCCATCCAGCCATCTCATCCTCTCTCGTCCCCTTCTCCTCCTGCCCCCAGTCCCTCCCAGCATCAGAGTCTTTTCCAATGAGTTAACTCTTCGCATGAGGTGTCCAAAGTACTGTAGCTTCAGCTTTAGCATCATTCCTTCCAAAGAACACCCAGGACTGATCTCCTTTAGAATGGACTGGTTGGATCTCCTTGCAGTCCCAGGGACTCTCAAGAGTCTTCTCCAACACCACAGTTCAAAAGCATCAATTCTTCGGCGCTCAGCCTTCTTCACAGTCCAACTCTCACATCCATACATGACCACTGGAAAAACCATAGCCTTGACTAGATGGACCTTAGTCGGCAAAGTAATGTCTCTGCTTTTGAATATGCTATCTAGGTTTCCTTCCAAGGAGTAAGCGTCTTTTAATTTCATGGCTGCAGTCACCATCTGCAGTGATTCTGGAGCCCAAAAAAATAAAGTCTGACACTGTTTCCACTGTTTCCCCATCTATTTCCCATGAAGTGATGGGACCGGATGCCATGATCTTCGTTTTCTGAATGTTGAGCTTCAAGCCAACTTTTTCACTCTCCTCTTTCACTTTCATCAAGAGGCTTTTTAGCTCCTCTTCACTTTCTGCCATAAGGGCGGAGTCATCTGCATATCTGAGGTTATTGATATTTCTCCCATTAATCTTGATTCCAGCTTGTTTCCTCCAGCCCAGCATTTCTCATGATGTACTCTGCATATAAGTTAAATAAGCAGGGTGACAGTATACAGCCTTGACGTACTCTTTTTCCTATTTGGAACCAGTCTGTTGTTCCATGTCCAGTTCTAACTGCTGCTTCCTGACCTGCATACAGATTTCTCAAGAGGCAGGTCAGGTGGTCTGGTATGCCCATCTCTTTCAGAATTTTCCACAGTTTATTGTGATCCACACAGTAAAAGGCTTTGGCATAGTCAATAAAGCAGAAATAGATGTTTTTCGGGAACTCTCTTGCTTTTTCCATGATCCAGCAGATGTTGGCAATCTGATCTCTGGTTCCTCTGCCTTTTCTAAAACCAGCTTGAACATTAGGAAGTTCACGGTTCACGTATTGCTGAAGCCTGGCTTGGAGAATTTTGAGCATTACTTTACTAGCATGTGAGATGAGTGCAATTGTGCGGTAGTTTGAGCATTCTTTGGCATTGCCTTTCTTTGGGATTGGAATGAAAACTGACCTTTTCCAGTCCTGTGGCCACTGCTGAGTTTTCCAAACTTGCTGGCATATTGAGTGCAGCACTTTCACAGCATCATCTTTCAGGATTTGAAACAGCTCAACTGGAATTCCATCACCTCCACTAGCTTTGTTTGTAGTGATGCTTCCTAAGGCCCACTTGACTTCACATTCCAGGATGTCTGGCTCTAGGTGAGTGATCACACCATCATGATTATCTTGGTCATGAAGATCTTTTTTGTACAGTTCTTCCGTGTGTTCTTGCCACCTCTTCTTAATATCTTCTGCTTCTGTTAGGTCCATACCATTTCTGTCCTTTATCGAGCCCATCTTTGCATGAAATGTTCCCTTGGTATCTCTAATTTTCTTGATGAGATCTCTAGTCTTTCCCTTTCTGTTGTTTTCCTCTATTTCTTTGCACTGATTGCTGAGGAAGGCTTTCCTATCTCTTCTTGCTATTCTTTGGAACTCTCCATTCAGATGCTTATATCTTTCCTTTTCTCCTTTGCTTTTCGCCTCTCTTCTTTTCACAGCTATTTGTAAGGCCTCCCCAGACAGCCATTTTGCTTTTTTGCATTTTTTTTTCATGGGGATGGTCTTGATCTCTGTCTCCTGGACAATGTCACGAATCTCATTCCATAGTTCATCAGGCACTCTATCTATCAGATCTAGACCCTTAAATCTATTTCTCACTTCCACTGTATAATCATAAGGGATTTGATTTAGGTCATACCTGAATGGTCTAGCGGTTTTCCCTACTTTCTTCACTTTCAGTCTGAATTTGGCAATAAGGAGTTCATGATCTGAGCCATAGTCAGCTCCTGGTCTTGTTTTTGTTGACTGTATAGAGCTTCTCCATCTTGGCTGCAAAGAATATAATCAGTCTGATTTCGGTATTGACCATCTGGTGATGTCCCTGTGTAGAGTCTTCTCTTGTGTTGTTGGAAGAGGGTGTTTGCTATGACCAGTGCATTTTCTTGGCAAAAGTCTATTAGCCTTTGCCCTGCTTCATTCTGCATTCCAAGGCCAAATTTGCCTGTTACTCCAGGTGTTTCTAGACTTCCTACTTTTGCATTCCAGTCCCCTATCATGAAAAGGACATCTTTTTTGGGTGTTAGTTCTAAAAGGTCTTGTAGGTCTTCATAGAACTGTTCAACTTCAGCTTCTTCAGCATTACTGGTTGGGGCATAGACTTGGATTACTGTGATATTGAATAGTTTGCCTTGGAGACGAACAGAGATCATTCTGTCATTTTTGAGATTGCATCCAAGTACTGCATTTCGGACTCTTTTGTTGACCATGATGGCTACTCCATTTCTTCTGAGGGATTCCTGTCCGCTGTAGTAGATAAAATGGTCATCTGAGTTAAATTCACCCATCCCAGTCCATTTTAGTTCGCTGATTCCTAGAATGTCGACGTTCACCCTTGCCATCTCTTGTTTGACCACTTCCAATTTGCCTTGATTCATGGACCTGACATTCCAGGTTCCTATGCAATATTGCTCTTTACAGCATCAGACCTTGCTTCTATCACCAGTCACATCCACAGCTGGGTATTGTTTTTGCTTTGGCTCCATCCCTTCATTCTTTCTGGAGTTATTTCTCCTCTGATCTCCAGTAGCATATTGGGCACCTACCGACCTGGGGAGTTCCTCTTTCAGTGTCCTATCATTTTGCCTTTTCATACTGTTCATGGGGTTCTCAAGGCAAGAACACTGAAGTGGCTTGCCATTCCCTTCTCCAGTGGACCACATTCTGTCAGGCCTCTCCACCATGACCCGCCCGTCTTTGTTGCCCCACGGGCATGGCTTGGTTTCATTGAGTTAGACAAGGCTGTGGTCCTAGTGTGATTGGACTGACTAGTTTTCTGTGAGTGTGGTTTCAGTGTGTCTGCCCTCTGAGGCCCTCTTGCAACGCCTGCCATCTTACCTGGGTCTCTTACCTGGGCGTGGGGTGTCTCTTCACGGCGGCCCCAGCAAAGCGCAGCCGCTGCTCCTTTCCAAGGACAGTAAGTCCACATCTCGGCCTGCCTGTTGAGCGTGTACTGTTTGTGCCCAGCTCTTCTTCTATTTCCTCACTTCCCTTACGACTTTCAATACGGTTTTGTCGGAAGTTAATTTCGCAATTTAGTTTCAGCTGAAAGAATATTCAGACAGAAGGAGATTGAACAGGAAAAGTGATTAACCAGCCCAGAAACGGACGCCAGCACTGGTAGGACTCTGTACTTCCTCTCTTTGGGGAGAAGACAGTCTCACTCTTTTTTTTTTCTTATTTTTTAAAATTTAAGTATAGTTGATTTACAGTATTTCACGTATTAGAAAACTGATTCAGCATAATATACAATATATATTATATTCTTTTCCAGATTCTTTTCCTTTACAGGTTATTACAGGACACTGAATACCACTCTCTCTGCCATACGGCAGGTCCTGGTTGTCTATTTTACGTAGAGCAGCGTGTATCTGTTAATCCCAAATTCCTAAGGTGTCCCTCCCCACCTTTCCACTTCAGTAACTATGAATTCGCTTTCTGTGTCGCGAGTCCACTTCTGTTATGCAAATGAACTCATCTGTAGCACTCTTTCCGCATCATGTGATATCTGTCTTCTCTCTCGGGCTTACCTCACTTAGCGTCAGAGTCTCTAGGCCCATCCACGCTGCTGCAAACGGCACGATCCCATCCTTTTCTGTGGCTGAGCAGCACTCCACCGAGAATGTATACACCTCATCTTCTTTATCCATCTGTCTGTTGACAGGGAGACAGTTCCACTCTCGTGTGAAAGACGGTCACATCGTATCAGGCAGAAGTGGAGAGTTGGGTTTTTGTCTGACTTGCTTTTGTTATACGGAAGCTCAAACGTGCACAGAAACGTGTGGATGGAGGCTGAATAAAGAGATGGCAGTGAGGAAGGCTTTGCCTGTGCCCATAAACCTTTGCCTTGAACCACAGATCTAAACAGCCTTCACAGCCTGCTCCGTGCGGCAGGGACCAGTGGGCTCCGTCAGGAGAGGGTGCTGGAGGCAGACAGAAAGGCGGAGGAGAGAGAAGGAACCTGCTTCTTCGCCTCTGCTTCCTGCCGGCAGCTGGCAGCTCCCTGGGCCACAAATCTTCATGCTTTTCGGGAAGCAGCAGCTGAATCGTCTGCAGTTTCTCCAGTGAGCACAAAGTCCACTTCATCCTGTTGCTGCCGCTCGGGGCCAGTGGCCGGCTGGCGCCGCATCCTCGGGGTCTGCGTCTCGCCCTGCTGGGACCCCCCTCTCGGTGCACAGACATCAGCTCCGACTACCAGCGGCCCCTCCTCAAAAGCCTGAGTCGCAGCTCTTTGGCGTCCCTCCTCTGACTTTTCAAATGTTCATAATTTCACCGTCTTCACTCTGGTCCTCTGCTTCCCGAAGTTACCACCTTGAGATACTTCAGAGGTTTTTATGTTAACCTTGTTAACAAGTGACCTTGTTAACACCTTTGTACCTAATGTGCAACCCCTTCGATTAATTTCTCTCTGGTCAAATCACTGGTGTGACTTCTGTCTTCCAGCAGGACCCTAAGTCCCTCATCAGTAATATATATTAATTTTTTCTCATCTCTGTGACTTTCCTTTCCATTAATTTTAAAAATAAGCTTTTATACTTTAATTTGGGATGGTTTTAGATTTACAGAAAAATTGCACAGACAATACAGAGCTCCCACATACCCCACAAACACACCACATAAATGCATATGCTCCTATATATGCATGTTAGACTCTAAACTCCCCTCCAGGAGTGATTTTAACTGCATCCCACAATTTTTGATATATTGCATTTTTATCACCATTCAGTTAAAATAGTTTAAAATTTGTAGTATGAGTTTCTCTTTGACCCATGAGAAATTCAGAGGTTGCTTTTTGGTATCCTTGAGTGGGCTTGAGAATATTATTTCAAAATAATCAAACATATGGATTTTCCTCTAGTTATCTTTATTGCTGTTTTTCCTGTGACCCTTTCCAAGTAGGACTTATTGAAACTAATTTATGGTCTGGCCTGTGATCAGCTTCTGTGTATGTTATGTGTCCTTGCAAAGAATGTCAAGAACGTGGATCCTATGATGGCGGGCTCGGTGTTGATGAACGTCCCTTGCGTCCACTTCCTTAATTAGCGTTGCCAGCACTGCTGCCACCGCCAATCACTTCAGTCGTGTCCAACTCTTAGTGACCCCATGGACTGCAGCCTACCAGTCTCCTCCGTCCATGGGATTTTCCAGGCAAGAGTACTGGAGTGGCGGGAAACCGTAAAACTGAAAGTTCAGTAAGGAAAGGGGCAGATACGAAAGGAGAGTGTTATTGGAATACGATTTAGAGGCCGGGTGCGCAAGAATGGGGACCTGACCCGGCTGGTTGAGAGGGGTGAGCGGACTGGGAACATGTGATATTACAAGATAACTGCGTCGGTCCCCAGGAGCAAGAACGCTAGCAGCAACAGCGACAGCAGAGGCAGAAGGACACGAGTGTGTGTTAGTCGCCCAGTCGTGCCCGACTCTTTGCGACCCCATGGGCTGCAGCCCACCAGGCTCCTCCGTGGGAGTGGGCTGCCATTTCCTTCTCCAAGGGATCTTCCCGACGCAGGGACTGAACCCAGGATTCCTGCACGCAGGCGTATTCTTTACCGGCTGAGCTACAAGGGAAGCCCCAGGCGTAGGCAAGCAGCAACACAAAGAGACAACCAATACGGTGCAAAGACCAACAATAACGGCGGGAGGTCAGGCTCCGGCCGCAGCCTCTGCCCGAGCAGGAAGCCCCGCCCCCGGCCCTGCCCCGCGGAGCCATCGATGGCTCCGGCTCGGCGCGCCCGCCTGCCTGGCCTCGGCGCTCGGCTCGGCATGCCTGCGGCGCTGCCATGGAGACGCGGCCCCGCCGCCCGCCGGCACCGCCCAGCGCGTCCCCGAGGCCCCGCCGCGCGGGCGTCCGGGGCAGGACGGCCCGGGGCGCGGGCCAGGTGACCGGGCGGGCCGCGGGCGGGCGCGGGCCGGGTCACGGGGGGCTGCGGGGCGCCTCCGGGCGAGTGGGCGCCCAGGATGCTGGGGAGGCGGCGGGGACGCGCCGCGGGCGGGCCGCGGGGGCTCGGCGGGTGTCGAGGACGCGGCTGGGCGACGGGCGCGCGGGCCGCACGGAAGGGAGAAGTCGTGTGGCCGGGAGAGCCGGGGCCGCTGTGGGTGCGCCCTGTGCGGTTCTCCCCGACGTCATTCTTCCTTCGGGTTCAGGGCCCTCCCGGCTGCTCGGAGGAGAAAGGGGGCGCTGGGTGGGTACCAGCGTGAGCAGGTCCTTTCTGCGCCCCGACAGATTCCTAGAACTTATTTCTCAGCTCTCCAGCAAGGGGTTTCCCCAGTACCACCCCCATCGTTCACAGAACTAGGATGAGGCATCCTTCTGCCTCTTAAACCCAAGCTCATTGCGTCACCGCGAAGCAACCGAGATAGTGGGAGCATGGGGCTGGGTGGCTTGGTTTAAGGGCTCTGATCCCAAGAGTTACGAAGGATCCCGTGCCTTAAGCCCTGCCAGGACCGCCGGGGTCCTTTCCTCTCCCGACACCTGACAGCAGGCTCGTTTCTTTGTAGCATCACGTTGCGGAGGAGCCGAAGGCTAGCCAGGAGAAAGCTCTGCACAGAAAGCGGGCTCCACACCCCTGGCAGGGATCCGGCCGCCTCTGCACTGCTGAAGGCTCACCCAGGCGCAGAGCAGGAGGGCAGCGCTTACGGAAGCTGCTGTCGGTTTCTGCCTAGTGTACAATGTCTTTTCATGCAGGACAGCGGATGTGTATCTTCAGATGCAGCGGTCTGAGTCGCGTCAGACTCGCAGTGGACACCTGACAAGTCCCGCCCGAGGTGAGGGCCTCGTCCCCGTCATCAGCACACCTGACACAGAGCACGAACCGTCACTGGGGCACGCTGCGGCTGGGGCTCCGCTGACCTGCCTGCCGGCTCACGCGTGGCTCTTGGCTGTCTTCAGAATGCTCGGAGACTCCTCTCCAGTTTCCTCGCAGAGAGCCCTCATATAGGGTGTTGCCTGCAAATGGCCTGAGTTCCTCGTGACCATTAAGTTAAAGAAGGAATCCTCACGCCCAGCTGCTGCAAGCCTTCTTCACTAGTGGCGTTTAGTGCAGAGCAGCCGGCAGCTGTGCGGGAGCCCAGGTGCGGGGAGGTTCTGGCCAGTGATGAGTGGCCGCGTCCCGCTGGCAGAGAAAGCTCTGTCTGAAAGCTACGCCCGGCTCCGGTACCGGGACACCTCCCTGCTCATCTGGCAACAGCAGCAGCAGAAGCTGGCATCCGCGCTGCCCGGGACGTACCTGAGCAGGAGCCGAAGCATGTGGTACTCACAGTACGGGAACGAGGCCATCCTTGTCCGGGACAGAAATAAGCTGGACGTCTCGCGGGACACGGGGCAGTCCAAGTTTTGTTCTATAATGTAATTCTGGGGTGAAAATCAGCCCAGGCACCAGGCCGCCTTGCTGACCCCTAGCCCTCCCTGGGAGATTCTGACAGGGAATGTGAAGCCTGCGCTGTGATAGGGGAACCCCCAAACCCCAGAGGTGGCACCCCGCCCACTCACAGTCGGGGTGATGGGTGGACTTCTGGACCCCATCCTGACCCTGCGGGCACAGCCTGGGCCCAGCTAGATGCTGTCCTGGTCACGCTTCCCAGTAAGTCACGCAAGAGAGATACCCCAGGTACAAACAGCCTTTTTACATTCTTACAGGTTGTGTCTAGTATTCCCTTCTGCCTGGTGAAGAATGGGTCAAATCTAAAAAAACAAAACAGTGAATTGGCGTCATGTAGGATCAGAAGTCCACCGGCAGGACCACAGTGGTTTTACAGGTCGTTGGCAGCAGCATTTCGGCAGGAACCCTGTGGCACTGACTGGGGTTTGAGTCTAGTTACCAAAGCGATCACTGCCCGCGATGCACCGTGATGGTTTTGACACTAGCTTCCTGATGCTGGGGGCTGCGGGCAAAGGCATCCGAAAACTTAGGTAGGGGAAGCCCCGCATTATGAAGCTACACGTCTGCTGCTAACAGTGACCTCAGGTTTGATCACAGAGCTGAAATAGGCAGGTTCTCAGCAGACAGCAGCTCAGCCTCTGCTCCAGGGCCGCAGCCCCCGGCCACCTGCAGTGCGTGATGCGTGTCGGCTCCCCTCCGTGTGGGCAGGTTTATGAGTCAGTTTGAAGGGATTTGCTGTAAAGTCTGTGTGGTGAGGCAAATGCAGAGGTGTCTTGCCGAAGCGGAATTTTCTTTTTAAATAAATCTCCTTCAGGAGGCTCCTTCCTTCCTCACTCCAAATTTCGATCTGTCCATAATATCCTACCTTGGCTTCTGGGGTTTTTGTTTACAACAGTAACAATCGCTAAGAACCGCAGGGCAGGCAGCACCCCGGGGAGCCCACAGGTGGGCAGACCCCGTCCCGCCGGACGTGCACACAGCGCATCCAGAGCTTCCGTGTGCGTGGTTGTTCACGCAGGCGTGCAAGCTAGTCAGCAGACAGCATCCAGAAGGGAAGGGCTGGGTCAGACTGCATTCCCCACAGGCCACACGTCCAGCCAGAAGCCTGGTTCTCGCTGATAGAGCCTCGGCTTGCTTGCCGCCTCCGGTCGGGAGGCTGGAAGACCGAGTTCCTTTAAGTGGCTCCCGGAGATGAAGAGGAAGCCTGTCTCATGTAGAGTTGGGCCTGTGCAGTAAAGGCTCGCCCGTCCAGGCGCCGGGACACTGGAATCCCCTAGGAGAGGGGCCTTGCCGGCATCTGCACTCCTCTGACTGAAGTCCAGCTTGGGAAGGAAGCAAAGTTCTGACTTAGCTGGAATGCCTGTGCCTCCCCCTAGACTGGCTGAGGAGTGGGCCATGGCTGGTCAGCTGCAGTCACAGAGGCGGTGGCTAGGACAGGAGGGCAGGCACTGAGCTGCTCGGTGAGCGGGAGCCGCTTTGCCTCAGGGAAGCCTGGGCGCCTGGCCTTCCCCGCCGGGGCTGGGACACCGAGGTAGGTGTGCTCAGTCCCCGACCTTGGGGAGCTCAGGCTGGGTGACATGTGCCAAGGGAATACAGGGGAGGGTGGCCTCAGGCCTGGACAGCACCCCACTGCAAGGCCTGGCTCCAACAGTCACATTTTGAAGACAGTGTCAGAACGTGCACTTGTCTCGACACCTTGATCCCTTGCTGCCGGGTTCCAGGCTGCCTGGAAGAAAGCTCAGCGTGTACACTGCCCCATGTGGTTTCTTGGAAACATCCTCGGGCCAGCCGGACGAGCACTGGATGCCTGTGGTCTCAGGAGGCACCTTAGTGTAGACGGAAGGCCCAGTGGGAGCGCCAGACATGATCAGGCTGGGCGGTGGGGGAAGGGGGTGGTGCCTGCAGGTTAGCCACTGGCCTGAGAAGGCAACACACAGCGCTCCCGAGGTCTTGGGGCCTCCCCAACCTGGGCTGAGGACCAGAGCCACTGGGCCGGCTGAGACCCCTTTGGGACGCTCCGGGCATTCCCACCAGGAGCTATGTGATGTTAAAACGAGGGCACCCCTCCCCCATCACACACGAGCCAGGGGGGCGCTGGGAGCCCAGAAAGCAGAAACGGGACCTCTCTCTTTTCTTTTTTCTTTTATTATGAAAACAAAACAAATGCCCCCGGAGAAGGGTCCATGATCACCAGAAACAGTACTTTCTACCACTTTTATTCTGTCGTGATGAGGCCAGAACTGCAGTAAACAAGCTAAAGCTACTTACATCGGACTCATTTTCGGTAACTGACATTCACAGGAATATACTAGAAACGGCACTAAAAAGAGTAAGAAAAGTTACGGTAAACTTGCATGCACATCATACAGAAAAGTAACATTTTAAGTATAAAAAAAGGAAAACCTCCTGGAAGTGTTACGCCGGCATCAGCGAGCAGCGCTACACGGCTGTAACGAAGTCTTCATGTGGGCGGGGCTCCCCCCACCCCCACCACACCTGTAAAAGATGGGAACGGTGCAAAAGAACAGAAAAAGCAAACAAAACGGAAAATGCATCTGAACAGCCTGTAAGCAAGATGAGTGAGCAAGGGTTTCTGGAGTTCAGTTCATGGCCAAAGCCACCCCCTCGGCCCCCAGGGGTCGGGGAGACTGTTTGAAAGCCGCGATCTCGAGTCCTGCACGGGTGCGACCCAGTGAACACGGTTCCTAAGCCTCGACGGGCTGCCCTCTAGTTCTAGGGAAACTAGAACAATTTCACTTGCCCAACACAGGGGAAATGAAAACAGCAAACACCCATAGGCTGACATCAGGGGGTGGAGGGAGTCCCCCCAAAACTCTGAAATCAGTTTTGAGTCTGGACAGAAAGCCTAAGGAAAAAAAAAAAAAACAAAAAAAAACGACCTGCATCGCTCAGCTCTCCGGCAGCATCAGAGCCAGCGGATCTTTCAGCGGAAAGGAGCGGAGGTGGCTGAGAACCCCTCTTGCACCCGGAAACCAGTGGACAGGAACCGCTCCCACCACGCCCAGCACTGGGGCCCCCTGTCCCCTACAGAGCGGCTGGCAAGGGCGACCCTCCCCACTGGCAGCTGGAGGGCACCCCCGGCAACTCCCAACACCTCCAGGCCCCTTGGCTTGGATCTGCTTGTCACGCAGACCTGTGCCTGCTGCCCGTCGCCCATGAGATCCTGCTTCAAGACCCTCCAGCGTGTACCAAGTCCTTAAAGTAATAGTTTTTATTCCATTAAAGATCTGTTTAGAAAACACCTTTGAAAAACAGGGCAGCTTTTTAAAAAATGGCAAGTTTAAAATCCATTTATATTTTTATTACAATGAAAAGTTGAATGAACTGGCTCCACACTCACCGAAGGTCAGAATCAGCGGCAGTCAGAAAAATGGCATGCCCCCATCTACGTTTCGTCAGAGTCCTACCCCATCCGAGGGCTCCTTGGCCATCAAGGTTGGTGGCATCCAAGTGAACATTAGGAATTTTTAGAACCACCACCTGTTAGGACGCCAACAGCTAGTGCCCTGATCTATCCAGAAGGGCTGTCAGGAAGAACGCGACCTCGGACAAGCGGCTGGGCTGCCCCCAGCCCCACCCCTAGCCCCTGCCTCGGTGAGTAAGTGAAGCCGCTCAGTCATGTCCGACTCTTTGCGACCCTGTGGACTGTAGCCTACCAGGCTTCTCCATCCATGGGATTCTCCAGGCAAGAATACTGGAGTGGGTTACCATTTCCTTCTCCAGGGGATCTTCCTGACCCAGGGATTGAACCCTGGTCTCCCGCATTGGAGGCAGACGCTTTAACCTCTGAGCCACCAGGGTAGATCTGCCTCGGTGAGGTCCCATCATTTCTGTGCTAACTGAGAAGTTCATGAGCCGGGAGACCCCATGCAGTCTTGAGGGAGGGAGACTTCCTGGGGCCAGAGGGTCCTCCAGCCTGGAGAAAGACCAGGCCAGCAAGAGCCGGGCCAGGCCGTTGCCGGCTGGTGGCTGGGAGATGTGGTGGGGCAGCAGGGGCTGCCCCCTCCCTGGAGGTGGGGATGAGGGATGCCCCACTGGGGGCCATGAACCCTTGGCCAGAGCCACGTGGCTCCGAGCTAGGCAGGTGGTGTGGTGGGTACCCCGCGCTCAGGGCCCTACGGCAGCCTCTGGAGAAAACAAAACCGAAACATAACCTTCTGTTAAACTCTGTATATTATTATTACTTTTTTTTTTTTTTTTTTTACAATAGAAAGGTAAAAATCAAGACTTAGATTTACTATACATTTCTTTTTCTTGCAGATTACAAAGTTTATATTATATAACTGGGGTTCCCTAAATCGAAGTCCTTTTTAAAACAGTCCTAAGAGAGACCAGAAGTGAATATAAAAGAACTAAATGAAATTTAAAAAAAAAAATGAGAATGTGCTGCAGCCGGAAGTCGTCTATTACCTGTGAGTCTCCAGATTTCACACACACACACACACACGCACACGCACACACACACACGAGAAAGAACGAGAACAGAAACCCCGCAGCCCCGAGACGAGCACGCAGATGAGGTTCAGCACCGCGCAGGGGCAGGAGGCGGTAGCACCTGGGCGGGCGGCCCGCGGCCCGCGGGGCCTGGGCTCCCCTCACACCACGGAAAAGGCCTGCATCTCTGCACCTCTGTTTCTTGTTTTTAAAATGCATTTCTTTTGCAGTTTTGTTTTTCTTTCTTTTTTTTTTAAAAAAAAGACCAATGATGCTAATAAATAAAATATTCATATATACACGAGACTGGGACGATGGTTCCGGAGTGCGTGGCAGCGGTTGGGCTGGGGACACGCGTGGGGCTGGCCTTTCGTAGAAAATTGCTGAACCTTACAAAAAGAGTCTCCTTTTTTTTTTTTTTAATCTTTTCTCTATTTTTTTTTCAAAGTTGAGGTAAAAGTTTCAGTGTTTGGGAACCCTTGCGCTGCCCACGCAGCCACCGTGTTCCTCCCAGGAGCTCCCAACGTCCTGGGAGATCAGAGAGACGGCTCCTCTGCACGCCCCCTCGTCGGCTCCCCACCCGCAGAAGCTCGGGCTGGGGGCCGCGGGGACCCCGCCCTGACCCTCACTCATGGCAGGGGCGGGCCTGGCTGTCAGCAGCCCCTGCAGAAAGAGCTGCCCTCGACGTGAGGGTCAGGGCCCAGGGCGCTCGGAGACGGAGACAGACCCCCGTCGGCGAAGCCAACAGCCTTCCCGTGCGGCACCACGTCCGAGACATTTCCGCGGGAGACATTCTCGCTGGGGCTACAGACCAGGTCGGGCGTAAGGAAAGGGGTTCTGCAAGCACCTTCAGACCACACCTCACACGCTTCCTACGGTTATCACGTTAGCGTCTGAAGCCGGCATCTCCAAGGGCCTTGAGTTCAGTTACGGAGGAAAGACCTGATGCCGATTCACAGCTTCTCAAAGTCTAATGGACACACACAGAGAGATCTCGATTGACCTATTAAAGCCAGAACTGGAAGATACCATAACACTGAAGTGAAAGAGAGCCTGCACACCATGGAACGAAAGGAGTATATTAACCGCCGGGGGGAGCACCGCGGCGTCCCGGCGGCGGCGGCGGCCCGAGCCGCGCATCCAGGGCTCACTCGGAGTCGCTGCTGTCGGAGCTGGACCCGCTCGTGCTGCTGCTGCCGGACTCGGAGGAGCTGCTGCTGCTGAGCCGCGAGGGCCCCCCGGACGCGGCGGAGCCCGCCTTCTCTGGGGGAGACGCACAGGTGAGCGGCGCGCACCCCGCACCAGCCCGCCGCCCCCGCCGCCTTTCCTGCAGCCCCCGCGCTGGCTCCACATTCCCCCCAAACCCAGACCTGGGGACCTGATAAGTGCTAACAGATCCACTGAAGCGAGTCAGCGCATTGGTGAGGCTGCGGGGAGTCTGTCTGATGCCTGTACCTGTCCCTGGCACAGGGCTCCCAGATCCCCCAAGACCTCCCGAGTGGGGCCCTTTAGATCACACCCAAGCTTATGCGAATGAGGGACTGGGGTGGGACCGTCTGAGAGCCTCAGCACTGGCTGGGCACCAGAAAGACCATGTGACTGGAGGGCGGGAACTTCCAGCTCCCCACCCCCGCCGCCCCACCCTGCCAACGCCCCCAGTGACCACCATCTCTGAGGGGAGGGAACTGCCATTCACTTCTTCCCAGGCCGAAGTGCATTCAGCTTTGCTGGCCTCTGAGCTGGTCCATCTAGTCTAGGCTACGGTTTTTCCTGTGGTCATGTATGGATGTGAGAGTTGGACTGTGAAGGCGGCTGAGGGCTGAAGAATTGATGCTTTTGAACTGTGGTGTTGGAGAAGACTCTTGAGAGTCCCTTGGACTGCAAGGAGATCCAACCAGTCCATTCTGAAGGAGATCAGCCCTGGGATTTCTTTGGAAGGAATGATTCTAAAGCTGAAACTCCAGTACTTTGGCCACCTCATGCGAAGAGCTGACTCATTGGAAAAGACTCTGATGCTGGGAGGGATTGGGGGCAGGAGAAGGGGATGACAGAGGATGAGATGGCTGGATGGCATCACGGACTCGATGGACGTGAGTCTGAGCGAACTCCGGGAGGTGGTGATGGACAGGGAGGCCTGGCGTGCTGCGATTCATGGGGTCGCAAAGAGTCGGACACGACTGAGCGACTGAACTGAGCTGGTTCTGCTCTCACTTCTGACACCAGATGCGTGAGTTCCTCTCACACCAGTTCTCCAGGCTCCAACACGAGCTGGGCGTCCATTCCCTCCAAAGGGAGGGAGCTGGAGGAGACTGAGCTCCAGAGAAACCCCCCGACGCAAAGGGCTTCCAGGCGCTGGGAGAGGCGCCCGACCCCTGACCTGAGCCCCAGCCGCAGCCTCTCGCCCACCTGGCTTTCCCGAGCTGTAGCCTTTATGACAAACCACCGTGCAATTCAGACTCAGGACTCCCGAGTTCCGTGAGCGAGTGTCCCCACCTGAGGAGAGGGTGCCGGGGATTCCCGATTCACAGCCGGGAGAGGCTGGGGACTTGTACCTGGCATCTGAGCCCTCACCCTGCAGGTTCTACACCATCCCCGAGGACACAGCGTACTGAACTGAACAGCTGGACGCCCAGCTCGCGCTGGACCCTGGAGAACTGGTGTGAGAGGAGCTCACACAGCTGGTGTCAGAAGTGGGAGCAGAGCCAGCTCAGAGGCAGCAAAGCTGAACGCACCTGGGCCTGGGAAGAAGCGAGTGCCGCCAACCAAGAGGCACTGACGGGCCGAGGGGGGCGGGCCGTCCCCCCGGGCGGGTGGCTCTGAGCCGTAACCGCATGCCCACCTGCCCCGCCCTCCCCGGGGTTGATCCAAGGGAACCCTCAGCCGTCGGTGGCAGGGGGCGGGCCCCAAGGCCCACCATGGCACCGGGCAAGCAGGGCCAGGCAAGGCCGTGGCAGCTGGCTGCTACATGGCCAAGACTGAGCCTCGAATCTGACCACCACCCGGGTAGGAAGAAAGAGACGTGCCTTTTCTTACAGGCTCCAGAGAAAGGAGGCAAGGAGTTGAAGCACCTGCTCACCAAAACCGAGATCCCAGAGTCCACAAAGCGCGTGGTGTGGGGCGGGAAGTCGGCCCCTCTCCCCGCCCGCCATGCTGGCTAACTTGCTGGGCACTAGTATTCCTCTCTGGGTGCAACCAGGAAGCTCACTGCTGGGGGCCAGGACCCTCTGAAGCTGCAGGGTGGGACCCTAGTCCCTCCCATGTCACGGAGTCTGGCCCCCCCACAGACCACGGCTGGGCCCTTCCAAAACGGCCGTTCCCAGGAGCTCCGCAGAGTGCCGCTTTCCCACGTGCCTGCCACCTGCTCAGCCTTGGAGCCCCATCCGCAGGTAAGGAGATCAGGGTTTCGGGGGGTCGACAGCCTCCTCTGGGACACACAGCGTGCTATGCAGCGGAGCCACAGCTCAAGCCCGCGCCCCCCCCACCCCCCAGCCCCGAGCGGCGCGGGGCTGCCCATCTCTCTTGGCTGGCTTCAAGCCCGCAGCCCCCCCCCCCCCGCCCCGAGCGCCACCCCCCCCCCCGCCCCGAGCGCGGCGCCCCCCCCGCCCCCTCCCCCGCCCCGAGCGGCGCGGGGCTGCCCACCTCTCTTGGCTGGCTTCAAGCCCGCGGCCCCCTCCCCCGCCCCGAGCAGCTCCCCCCCCCCCGCCCCCCCCCGCCCGAGCGCGGCGCCCTCCCCCTCGCCCCGAGCGGCGCGGGGCTCCCCACCTCTCTTGGCTGGCTTCTTGCTGTTGCCCAGCTGCCCGCTGACGTCTTGCAGCCGCCTCTCCAGCTCCTTCTTTTTCTCCTGAGCCAGCTCCTCCTTCGACTTGGCCGCCTGCTTCTTCCCGCTCGTGGCTGTGGGAGAGCAGGGCACTGTGGCTGCGGCAGGGCGGGCGGGCGGGCAGCACAACCCCCAAGGGCAGACGCCCAGCCCCCCAAGGTGGTGCCCCTGCCCACCTGGACGGAGCCCCTGCCACAGGCAAAGCTCCGGAACTGTCACAGAACTCCTGAGGTGGGACTGACCGCCCCCTGCTGCAGGTCGCAGTGACTTGAAGCCCTGACCCCACCCCTCCTCCAACTCCTGGCTTTCCTTCACTGTGGCCGAGGCCCTCCCAAGGCTCCACCCTGGAGCCCTGTCCACCGCCTGGCACACCTGCGCCAGCACCACTGAGTCCACAGGCCACTTATGGAGGGTCAAATGTGCCAGGACCGCAGAGGGCAACAAGATGCCCCATCCAGAAGGCTGCCCCTCTCAGAGCGAGTGAGGCGCAAGTGGCCCAGGGGACCACACGCAGGAGCAGTGCACCCTGAGTGTTCCTCAGGGCTGCCTGGGGCTTGCCCTCCCTCCCACTGACCCAGGCAGCAACTCACCCCCATCCAGTGGCTCCTGAGCCAGCGCACTCATCTGCCCTGGGAGTCCTTTGGACCCGCAACCCCAGTCTGCTCAGGCAGAGAACCACTGACAGGCGGCCTGCAGTCAGGCCCTAAATGGAGGGCCTTAGCCAGCATCTGAGTGAACGTGGCTGGAGCCGACCCCCGGGGCCCTGCCTGCTTTAGTGAAGGCCAGGCATACAAGCACTGCCCACCTGCCCAGGGGCTGGGGGCTACTTCGGGGGTCTCGCCTGCTTTACTGAAGGCCGGGGCATTCGAGCGCTGCCCACCTGCCCAGGGGCTGGGAGCTAATTCGGGGATCTCGCCTGCTTTACTGAAGGCCGGGGCATACGAGCACTGCCCACCTGCCCAGGGGCTGGGAGCTAATTCGGGGGTCTCGCCTGCTTTACTGAAGGCCGGGGCATACGAGCACTGCCCACCTGCCCAGGGGCTGGGGGCTAATTCGGGGGTCTCGCCTGCTTTACTGAAGGCCGGGGCATTCGAGCGCTGCCCACCTGCCCAGGGGCTGGGAGCTAATTCGGGGGTCTCGCCTGCTTTACTGAAGGCCGGGGCATTCGAGCGCTGCCCACCTGCCCAGGGGCTGGGAGCTAATTCGGGGGTCTCGCCTGCTTTACTGAAGGCCGGGGCATTCGAGCGCTGCTCAGCTGCCCAGGAACAGGGGGAAGAAGGGCTCTGGCTGGGGAGCGGCTGGCAGCCAGTCTCAGCTAAGCCCCCATCCTGAGGTGAGCAGACGGACACTGTGCCCTTGCATCCTGGGGGCGTGAGGCAGAAGACGGGGGAGGAACCCGGAGCCGCGACCCACTGCCCGGCCCCCCACGCCTCTCGGGGCTGCCTGTCTTTCTGCTCCAGGGTGGAAGGAGGGACGGTGGGGGTGGAGGGTGGGCCGCAGACAGACAGGGGTGGGCCGCAGACAGACAGAGGTGGGCCGCAGACAGACAGAGGTGGGCCGCAGAAACACGCTCGGCCCCGGCAACTCACAGAGCGGCTTCCTCTGCTTTTTCTGCAAGCAAGACTTGACGTATCTCTCCAGCTCCCGCAGAGTGGTGGGCTTCAGGGTCTCGAAGTCGATCTCGATCTCGTCGGGGTTGGAGTCCCGCAGCGAGGGCTCCCGCGACTGGATGATGTGCACCACGCGGCCCAGCTTCTCCCCGGGCAGCCGGTTGATGTCCAGGCTCAGCTGCCGCTTCTCGTCGTAGCTCATGGGCAGCCCCTCCTCCTCCTCCTCCGAGTCGTAGGAGGCTGGCGCCTGCTTGCCGCCCTTCTTCGGCTGTCTGAGGCAGAAGGCAAGGGGCGTCACGGCGCGGCATCCCGGCCCCCACCCTCCGCCGAGCTCCACCCCCAAGACACCGGCCCTCGCCCACTGGCCCTCGTCTTCCCCAGGACCAGGCTGTCCTTCCAAGGAGCAGCCCCAGTGGCACCCAGGCAGAGGAACCGGGCCACTGCCCGGGACGCACCTGCATCTCCAGGGACGCGGAGACCCTGCTTCAGAGCTCAGAGGCCCCTCCAGCTCAGGGAGGCCTTGGCCAGGAGACAGCCACGGCGGGCAGCCCCCCTCGACGCCCCACAGAGGCAGCAAGTGCAACAGGCCAGACCTCCGTATTCAAACAAAGAAGGCGAGAGACGGGGCAGGGGGGCAGCTGAGGGGCGCACAGAAATCAGCGTGATGGTGGACAGAAGCCCTGGGCGGCAACTTAAAGGCAGAGACGTCGCTGCGCCGACAAAGGCCCGTCTAGTCAAAGCTGTGGTTTTTCCAGGAGTCGTGTATGAATGTGAGAGCTGGACCATAAAGAAGGCTGAGGGCCGAAGAATTGATGCTTTCAAGCTGTGGTGCTGGAAGAGACTCTTGAGAGTTCCCTGGACTCCAAGGAGATAAAACCAGTCAGTCCTAAAGGAAATCAACCCTGAATACTCACTGGAGGGACTGACGCTGAAGCTCCAATATTTTGGCCGCCTGATGGGAAGAGCTGACTCAAGAGAAAAGACCCTGATGCTGGGAGAGATTGAAGGCAGGAGGAGAAGGGGACGACAGAGGATGAGATGGTTGGATGGCGTCATCAATTCAATGGACATGAATTTGAGTAAGCTCTGGGAGTTGGCGATGGACAGGGAGGCCTGGCGTGCTGCAGTCCATGGGGTCAGAAAGCGTCAGACACAACTGAGCCAGTGAACAACAGATGAAAATCCAACTGAATCAATAATTACATCAAAGACAAATGGTCTGAACATACCAACTAAAAGGAAGAGATGGTCAGACCGGGTGAGAACCAAGACCCAACTTCTAGGCTGTCTACACAAACCCCTCTTTAAAATAGAAGAGGTAGGTTAGAAGTAAAAAGATAGGGGGAAAATATACCATGTATATGTTAGCTGATCAAAACTCCAGCAGCTCTAACAACTTCAGACAAAGTAGACTTCAGAAAAGGAATATTATCGGGAAAAAGAAAAACACTGTTGTAACGATAAAATGTCAGCTGGTCAAGAAGGCAGCACAGTTCAACATGCCTGCTCATCTGAAACCAAGCTTCAAAATATATAGACAAACACTGGCAGAAATCAAGGGAAATAGGAAAACACGCAATTCTACGTAGAGAATTCAATGATTTTCTCTCGATAATTAACGGAACCAACCAGCAAGGATACAGACGACCCCAGCACCACTATCAACTAAACTAACTTTCTTTTTCTTACATATACACGTCTCTATACTCTTCAAACTCTTCTCCCGCTTATGCCATCACAGAATAGCGAGGAGAGTCTCCTGTGTTACACTGCAGGCCCTAGTTGGTTAGCTATTTCCTTTCCCCCCCATTTCCTCCGTGTGATTCATTTCTTTTTGGTTATGCTGGGTCTTTGCCGCCGCGTGTGGGCTTTCTCTAGCTGTGGGTGGACCTTTGTGACGGCCTCTCTTGTCGTAGAGCGCGGGCTCGAGGGTGTGTGGGCCTTGGTGATCACGGCACACGGGCTTAGCTGCTCCACGGCCCGTGGGAGGTTCCCGGATCAGGGCTTGAACCCGTGTACCCTGCACCGGCAGGCGAATTCTTCGCCACTAAACCACCAGGGAAGCCCAGCTATCTAAGCGGTGTGCCCACGTCAATCCCAAACTCCCAGGCTAGCCCTCTCCTCCACCCGTCCCCTCCCTGCCAACCATAAAGTCATTCTCCAAGTTCGTGAGCCTGTCTCTGTTTTCCAGTAAGTTCATTTGTGTCCCTTCTTTTAAAGATTTTTTAAATCTTCTGACTGACAGTTATACAGTGTTCCACCCAACAGCAGGAGAAGACACATTCTTTTCGAGTATACATGGAATGTTGGCCAAGACAGACCATGTTCTGGGCCGTAAAACAGATCTTAACAAAAATTTCAAAATGCTGAAAACATGCAAAGTATGTTCTCTGACCCTGGAAATCAGTAACTGAAAAATATCTTGAAAAGTCTCCAGATATCTGTAAGGTAAAACATACTTTTAAATACCCGTGGTCAAGAAGGAAACCTGAAGAGACTTAAAAAACGTTTTGAACTTAAGTGAAATCACAGCAAATCACATTGTGGGGAACGCACAGCCAAAGCCGTGTTTAGACGCAGGCTCGCAGCATCGGCCGCTCGCACGGAAAAGAAGGTCTGGAGCTTCAGCGGTTAGGACCGGGCTTCCACTGCAGGGGAGCAGGTCTGAGCTCCGGTCAGGGGATTAAGATCCCGCGTGGCTCAGGGCCGAAACACAGAACAAAGAAAGAGGGGAAAAAAATCAATCATCTAAGCTTCTACTTTCAAGCTAGGAAAAGAAAAGCAAATTAAGTCCATATCAAGCAAAGGGAAATAATAACAGTAAGACCAAGACGAAAGAAAAAGAAAATAGAAACGGCGAGGAAGCCAAACGCTGGTTCTTCGCACAGCGAACAGAACTGGCCAGATTCTCCAGATTCACCAGGAAACAGACGCGAGTTACAAACACAAGGAACGGGAAAAAAAAAGGCACATTGGTACAGACCTGCAGAAGAGGGGGGGTTACAAACCAACCCATCACGATGAGAGAACACAGGCCAAGCCAGTAACCGGACTCCCTGTACCTACTGAAAGGGCCGAACTCACGGCTGAAGACCTTCCCAACGTGAAACCCCAGGTCTAGATGGGTTCACGGTGAACCGTCTCGCACACTTAAGAATCCTCCCCCATGGCTCCGTGGTAAAGAATCCACGTGCCGAGGCAGGAGACACGGGTTCGACCCCTGGTCGGGGAAGACCCCACGCGCCACAACTACAGGCCCGTGCTCCAGAGCCCGGGGGCCACCAGCCCTGCAGCGCACGGCAGGGCAGCCACTGCAGGGAGAAGCCCGACCCTGCAACTCGCAAGCAGACCCCCTCCAGCAACGAGGACCCAGGACAGCCAACGACAAAACAAGAGGCAGGACGCCAGCTCTGCAAGCCCGCCCCAGGAGACGGCGGAGAACACCTCCCCAGTCACCGCTGAGGCGGGCAGCCCACTGACGCCAAAACCAGAGACAGGACAGGGCGCCGATTCCTGCCTCCCCACAAGCGGGAGGCACGGACAAGCCCTGACCGCGCTCACTGCCCGCCCGCTGCTGGAGCCCAGGCCCCGGGCTCCACCGGCCCCTCCTCTGTCCAGGGACCAAAGCCAGTCCACTCAGCCGCACCAACAGCTCTCGAAGCTACAGGCCTCCACCCCAGCCAACGGGCACGCCGGCCCCTCCCGTCCACAGGACCGCGCCAGCCTCCAGGGGTGTCCTTCTGCCCACTCTGCCCCCTGCGCCTCCCTCCTCCGCTCCAGCTTCACCTGCTCAGAGGACAAGCCGCGAGCCCCTGAACGAAGCCGTCAGCCTCCGCAGCCTCCGCTCTGCCCTCCTCCCAGGCCTGCTGGGCGGCGCCCCGCTTGTCCCAGTCCCCACGAGGGACACGTCCTCCTGCCCGGCACAGCTCTATGCCTGCTGCCCCTCCCGGCTCCTCGGTCTCCATCCTGCCCGTCTGTGCAGCTGGATGGAGGCGGCCTAGGGAGGTCTCCTCACCTGGGGAGGCTTCGCCCCCCATCCTGGGAGGAGCCCCCGGGCCCCACACTCCTCCCCGTGCCGTCCCTGCCCGTCTGTTGCCAGCAATCCTCAGGGCGGCACCGGGCCTCGGCGGGAACCAAGGAAAAGCCGTGGGGCCCAATGAGCTGTTCACTGAGGGGCACCGCCCCCTCCTGACCCTGCACATACCAGGTGACCTGGGAACGGGGTGCCCAGAGCCCAACACACCCCCAAAGAAAACCCCTGCCCAGATCAGGAAAACGTCCCCAAGACCGCGACTCTAGAGGTCTCCACACCTGTCTTGAGGCCAGCCCCCCGGGAGTGGAGCTCTGCCCTCTAGAGCCCATACCCTTCCTGACGCCCGGCGGAGCCCTCGCTGGGTCCCTACAGTCTCCCCACCAGGGGGGCAAGACGAGGCCTACCAATGCCCCCCACGCCGCCCTTTCTCCCGACAGCCCGGCATCCAGAGCCCCGTGCCCAGGCCCCCGCCAGCCGGTGCCCAGCCCGCTCGGCGCGGGGCCCACCTGCCGGCGGCGGCGGTGCTGCTGGCCTTCTTGGCGGGCGCCTTCTTCTGCGGCGCCTGCTTGGCGGACGGGGCGGCCTTGGCCCGCTTCTCGTCCTCGGCCCTGACCTTGTGCCGCTCCTTGTCCTTGTCCTTCCTCTTTTTCTCCTTCTTCTCCTTCTTTCTCTTTGGCTTGTTCACTGGCGCCTGAGACAGGGCAGCCAGCTGCTCGTGCACGGCCTTCAGCTGGAAGACACGGGCCGCCGGGTGAGGACTCCGGGCTGGGCGGAGGGAGATGCTCCAGGAAGGCGCTTAAACCGCCCACCCCGGGGAGAACACCCACAGCCAAGCTCGTGGGCAAGCCACCGGGGCGCCACACGGCAGGACTGCGGGGCGAATATTGCCAGGGCCGGCAGCCACCACCGAACGAGGCCTGCAGGCGGCGGGCAGCGTGCACGCACCCTGCACGTCCCTCAGCCCAGCAGCCCCTCAGGGCGCCCAGCAGCTCTGGGAGCCACGCTCCACGGGTGAGGAAACGGTGACCCCAGCCTTCAGGAGGTGGACGGGCAGGATGGGGACGCTGCGCACACCGACCCCAGCCCGTGAGCCCCCATGGGGCTCAGCTCAGCCGCCCAGCCCCTCGGGCTGCGGCAGAATCACCGCTACTCACCGTCTCCTCCTTGCCAGAGGGCCCCCCGGGAATCTAGCACCTCTTGCTCCCATCTTGCACAGAAGGAGCGTGAAGGGGGGTGGGAGCAAACCTCAGGGGTCAGAGGCGGAGGCAGGACAGCCCAGCTTCCGCCTCCGAGAGGCAGGCTCTGGGGGCCGCGCAACTGCAGCCCTTGCAGACCTTTCTGGAGCAGAAGAGGCTCCAGGGACATCCCAACACAGGCGGGCTCACGGGGCCCCAGGCCTGTGGGCACTGGCAAGGGGGCCCTGGTGCTGACGCCTTTCCCGGGTCCCCTCCCAGCCACACCAGGTAAGGACGGCTGTGGCTGGGAACGGGGCGGCAGCTGGGGCAGACCTCGGGTCAGGGGCCGGTGGGGAAGGGCCACGGTCCTGCCCAAGCCCCCCGTCCCGCACGGCCACTCACCTGCTCCTGCAGCTCCGCCAGCCGCGTGGCGCGCTCCTCCTCCGAGTCCGAGCTGCCTGAGTCTGAAGAGCTCTCGTCGCTGCTGCGGCTGCTCTCCACGCCCTTGCTGACCACGGGGGCCGCAGGCGCAGGCAGGACAGGTGCCTCCGCTGGCTCGTCCGGCATCTTGGCGAAGCGCATCTCAAACACGTCCTGCGGGAGAGCAGGGGCAGCCTGGGTCCCAGCACCTGTGGGCAGCCCTGGGGCGCAGGGAGACGGCCAGGCCTGCCCAGGGCGCCTGCTCCCTGCCTCCCTCCCTGTCCCTCCCTCCCAGGCAGTGAGCGCGGCCCTGGACTAGGGGCACAGGGCCAGCAGCTGCGGACACAGCCCTGCAGGAGCGGGCACCCAAGTGCCTGCCTCCTGTAAAAGACAGGCAAGTCCTTTCCGCTCCGGCTCCAAGGCTGCCACCTACTGCCAGACAGTGAGAGGCCTGCCCGGGAGCTCGGGCCTCTCCTGGGCCGCCGACACCGGGTCTGAGAGCCACTCACGCTCTCCCATCTCTGCCTGGTGGCATCGCTGGAGCATCCCACCTCGTTCTTGGGGCGGGGTCCAAGAGCTGGCTCAAAGGGTCCAGTTCAGTCAAAACAGCCAGCAGCTCCTGCACAGCCCTGGGAGCACACTCAGCAAAAGCCCCCCTCCCTGGTGGGAGCACACTCAGCAAAAGCCCCCCTCCCTGGTGGGAGCACGCTCAGCGAAGGCTCCCTCTCTGGTGGGAGCATGCTCAGCGAAGACACCCCCTGCCCTGGCAGCCCAGGCTCATCTCAGACAGGCTGAACGGCAGGCAGTGAGCCTTCCCCGCCTGGCTCCTGTGCCTGACGCCACACACGCCTGGCTCACACGCGGAGCCACACAGCTCCTCCCAGAGCTGCTCCGGGTCCTGGTCCCCCAGAATCTCCTGCTGGAGTCCAGGCAACAACATGCAGGAGGCACGCGGCCACCTCGGTCCAGCCTGCTCTGTCCTGGTTGGGGGTGGGGGTTGGTTGACCTCAGACTGCTGCAGAGTCGGGCTCTAACCCAACTGCGGGGTCACGACAGTCATCAGCAGGTAGGGTCCCACACTGGGGAGACCCCGTTACGTGGGATCAGAACCACAGTCATCAGCAGGTAAGGGTCCCATACCGGGGAGACCCCCTTCAGTTGGACCAGAACCAGCCACTGCCCTTGGCCCATGGGCCGCCTGGCTTCCTCATAGGGCAACTTACAAGGTTCGGGGCGTCAAAGAGCAGTGAGCGCACGGGGCTGGGCAGAGCCTTCTGGGGTCCGGGCCGGGGTCTGAAACCGTGGGTCTGGGCGGCTCCCTCTGGGAGCCCTGGGACCCCAGGACGGCTCTGCGCCCACCCCAGCGGGAGCCAGCAGCAGCCAGCGCCCCCAGGCAGGAGGAAGGGGGGGGACCAGGACCCAGAGGCCCAGAAGGAGGAGCCCTGCACCCCCGTCTGGGGCTGGGTGAGCAAGGACGTGTCCGAGTGACCGTACAAGGTCTACGAAACGGTTCTGAGCGAGAGATGGGGGCGTCTTAACAGAACACCATGCTAGGTCCTGTGAAGAGAGAGCTCCTGGAACAGAACACACATCCACAGGGTCTCTTTCTTCTAAACAGAAAGCTTTCTGATTTTATCCCATGTGAAATATAGGTGCTCTTATTTACAAAGGGATTCTCTGGTTGCTCAAAAGGTAAAGAATCTGCCTGCATTGTGGGAAAACCTGGGTTCGATTTCTGGGTGGGGAAAAACCCCCTGGAGAATGGCAACCCACTCTAGCGTTCTTGTCTGAAGAATCCCAGGGACAGACAAGACTGGCGGGCTGCATTCCACGGGGTCGCAAACAGCCCAGGTGGTCACAGAGAGAGCAGACTCCGCGTGCTGGCCCCCACGGAAACCCGGGTCAGCCTGCAGACTGACAGACGAGCACGCGCGTGGGTACACACACACACACACACACACACACATACTCGTGGCGTGTGTGAGGGCTGTGCACACATGCAAGGGCCCGCCACTGAAGGCCAGTCTGCGCTTCCCCGCAGGCCCCACGCTCCCACGTCATCAGCAAAGCCACGAGCCGTTGCCTGGCAGGACAGCCGCGGGCCCCGGCACGCAGCGACGCGCAAGGAGCAGCCTCCTCTCTGCCCCCAGCCCCCCAGAACGCCTGCAGGCCCACCTCTGCGCTGCTGCCCACTGGAGCCTGCGCTTCCCGGAGGCGGGGACTGGCTGGCGGGCCGCCTCATCCCTGCGGAGCAGGCCCAGGGCCTGGCGGCCACTCAGCCACCACTCAAGAACGTGCTCGTGGGTGAAGTCCCGGGACCCCCCAACCCTGCGCCTTCCCCGGCTGGATGCTCCCAACGCCCTCCCCGAGCGGCACCGCCTGCCAGCGCCGGGCTCACCTGCAGCTTCCTGGCCATGGCCACCACCTCGTGGTCCGGGGGGTTGTACTTGTAGCAGTTTGAGAACATCAGCCGGATGTCGGCCGCGAAGCCCTGCGCGTCCGGGTACTCGCGGCTGTCCATCTTCTTCTGTAAGACACACGCCACGGGCGTAAGGCGCCGCCAGGCCTCGGGGCCCGCCCCAGGGCCAGCGCCAGCCCGAGACCGTGCCTGGGAGCCCGGGAGAGAGGGGAAGGGAGGCTTGGAGGGGAGGGCCCAGGGGCCCGGGTACGAGGCAGATCCCCGGGGAGAAAAAAAGGGCGCTCACAGGAGTCAGCTCCCGCAGCCACCACCCACCCCATCCTCACCCCAAACCCCAGCTCTACGTCCTGTGTGATTTTTCACACATCCGTATCCCTGTTGGCAGGGGCTCTGGCAGGGAACGAGCAACTTGTGGCAGGAAGTCACCCTCCGCTCGTTTAGGGGGTGACTCAGCTCTCGCAACGAGACCTTTAATTTTCTCCCTGGAGAATCCAGGTGCTATTGGCCAGCCAGCCTCACAGTGGCACCCAACTGTCCCGCTGCCGCCAGGATACAGACAACGGGCACCACGGTGGGGGACGGGGTGCGCCCAGACAGGCAGCTGCACGGAGGCAGCAAGGTCAGGGCAGTGGCTCTCGAGGCGTGCGCTGCCTGGGCCTGGCTGGGTTCACGTGGAGCTCATGTGTCAGGGACCTCGTGTCTGGGGTCTGAGGTGCCCATTTATCCTGGGGGCCAGAGCCCAGCCACCCACCCCGCCTGCACCCAGAGCAACAGAGTCCTGGCCTCGGAGGAGGGGCAGCTGGTGGTCAGACTCCAGGACCTGCAGCCCCTCCAGCCTAGCACACATCACCCTCCTCTGCCCTCTCAGGAGCTTCCAGCAACACGGGCTGCTGGGCTCCAGCCCTCTGCACAACCTCCTCACTCTGGAGCAGCTCAGCAAATGGGCACCCGAGACTCTCTCAACACCTGGACAGTCTTGGACTTCATCCCTAACTTGACTGCTGGCCACCGTCCTGGTACACCTCAGAGCCTGGGAACCACTGCCCCACTGAGAAAACCTGCTGGCAAAGAGCCAGCCTGAGCCAGGAGCTGGTCAGGAAAGCTGCAACCGAACTGTCAGCAACAGGCACCCCTGGGGAAAGGGGGCGGTGGAGCCAGAGGGGGGCTTCCCTCTGCTGCTCGGCTTGCGTCCTGACCCGCTGTTCATGTCGTACAGACGAACACCGGCCCAGGAAAAGCAGCCGGTGCTGCGGGGCTCCCAAAAGAGGCAGGGCCCCCGGAACACTGCGTGTGTCTGAGGAAGCCGGCGCCTGCCCTTGCGACCAGGGAGAGGGTCAGAGAGGGGGAGGAGGTTGCTCGGCCACCCAGCCCAGCAGGCTCCCCGGGAACCCCTGCCCTGGATGGCTGGGCCTGCCCTGCCCCTAGTGGGGAGCGAGACTTCCAGTAGGAGAGTCTGTCCCAGGGCAGCATTCGCCCAGCCGGGGCAGAATGGCTGAGACCGGCAGCTCAGGGCCCCGACCCCACAGGGGTAAAGAATCCCCTCTCCCCTCTGTTGGGGCAGCTTCGCAGGCCCACACACACCCATGTGCTGGGGATACCCCTCAGACCTCAGAGACTACAGCCGGCTGAGGAAGCAGAGCGGTGTTGGGCCTGGGCCTCCTCGCCCACGCAGGGAAAACCCCTCAGGACCTCACAGCCCCAATCTCCTGCCCTCGGGGCTGCCACCAGCCAGGAGGCCCCCTCCATGCCTGCCTGGCCCAAGCTTGCTCTTCTCTGCTTGTCCACACCTGGCCTGACCCACTGCCATGCCCACAAACGCCAAGGGAGAAGCCCCCAGGGCAAGAAGACCCTGGTGCAGGGCCTGAAAGGGTGGGGGTCCTGGGGTCAGCTCCGCCACGGCCTCCTCCAAGACCTGCATCTGTCCTAGGAGGGGCTGGGGCGCAAAGGGCCTCCTCGCCTAGCGTTACAGAGACCCTCAAACGCAGCAGGACAGGAGGAGACAGGGGAACCAAAGCAGCTCAACAGAAAGAGGTGACGGGAAGCCGCAGGACGAGGCAGAGGACAGCGCCCTGCCAGCCCCTGCCGGGGGGCCCGGGCCAGGCCTGAGGCCCTGCGTGCTGCTGCGGGCGGGTGGAGGGAGCCGGGCAACGCCCTGGGGCCTGCGGAACCGCCCCTGGGCCGCCCGGGACAGCACCTCGGCCTCGGCAGGCCCGGCGGGCCGCACAGATGGGGGGCCAGCCGCCCCTACCTTGACGGTGCTCAGGTCCATCGGGTGCTTGATGATGTCGTGATAGTCGTGAAGCTCCAGGGCCTCAGCGTCCACCGGCTTGTAGAAGGGCCAGGCGTAGGCCGCGTGCTTCTTGGAGAGCATCTCCTTGAGGATGCTGTCGCAGTGGCGCAGGTGCTCGGACAGCCGGCCCTTCTTGCCCGCGTGCTGCGGCACCTCGCCGTCCTCCAGGTCCTTCTTGGGCGGCTTGATGGGGCGGCCCCCACTCTCCCGCCGCGCCACCACCTTGGCCTGCTTGGGGTCCGAGAGCGGCGGGGGCGACTCGCTGCGGCTGGCTGTGATGGCGGACGTGGTGGGCGTGGTAGTGTCCGCTTTCCGCTTCACGCCCTTCTTCTGCGACAGCGGAGACGGCTGTGAGCTGGGGAGCCGGCGCCCGTCCTCGTCATCCCCGCCCGAGGGCGCTCCTGGAGCATGGACCGCCCACCAGGCGGAGCAAAGCGAGGGCATGCACGGCCACCGCCGCTCTCCCGGGGCCCCCGCGCCACACAGGACACCGAGGCTCAGAGGGGCCCCGGCGCCTGCCCGAGGTCACACAGCTGGCGGTGGTGAGGCTGCACGCTGAGGCTGCTGGGGCCCCTAGGCCCCACGCCCACAGGGGCGCTCGTCAACCTGAGACACATCACGCTGCCCCCTTGCAGCCACACCTGTGCCCAGAGCACAGCTTAGGGGCCTGCAGCACCAGGGGCCCGCTGCGAGCAACACGGGCATCCAGTGGGGCTCGGGGACAGCAGAGAGACCCCTGCGGGTCAGAGGCTGGAGGGGCGCCCCAACACGGGCCTCACAGCGGGTGCTCCGCGGACAGTGGCAGCCACAGGACGAGGGGCTGGGAGGAGCATGCGGGCGGCGGGGTGGGGGGCTGGAGACACCAGCAGGCGCCCAAGGTCTGGGAGCTGGGACCCCGGGGCAGAGCGCTGTGCATGTCCGGAGCTGACCCTAGGAGCGGCTACCCGCCCGGGGGGGAACACCGAGGCAATCCGCCCGCCCCTGCTGGGTGGGCACCATGGGGAGTGTCGAGCACCTGGGCAGCCAGGGTGCAGAGCCACCCCGAGACCAGCTCAGGGTTCCCCTCCCTCCCCGCTGTCAGGCAGGCGGGACAGCCCCCGGGAGCCAGGAGCACCCGGCCAGTGGCCTCCCCGGGGTCCACAGCGTGCACGCCACCAAGGCCAGCCACCAAGGGCGCCACCCCTGCCAAGCCCCTGCCCCCAGGCCGGCAGGCACGAGCCAGCCACCCACACACACACACACACACACATCACAGTGCCGAGGGCAGGCCAAGCACGCACCGGGGGGCCCCAGGGCTCACGGGGCCGCGGCAGACAGGACATGCTCCAAGGCAGCAGGGCGCTGGGCAGGACGGCCTGCCAGCACCGCCCAAGGGCAGGCAGTGGAGGCTGCGGGGCAGGGCGAGCGGCGTTTTACCTTGGGGGAGCCATTTAACCCCTCTGAGTGCCCGCCTCCTCATCTGAAAGATGGGGGAAATACTGCCTGCCCCCGAGGGTCGCTGTGAGGGTCAAACTGGAGAAGACGGTGTGTGTCAGTGGGTGTGGGACCCTCGGCCATCCCTGCTGGCCGCGGGCCTCGTGGAAAGCAAGCACTCCAAGCCCAGGCCCTGCAGGGGAGGCTCCCGGCAAAGCCAGGGAGGGGCGTGCACAGAGGCCGCCGTCGCCCTCCCCACACCAACCGCTGGAAATCCGAGCACGCCCTCACCCCCTGCACGCCCTGCGGGGAACCCATGTGTACCACAGAGGCCAGAGACGCCGCGGGCCCAGCCCAGCCGCCCTCGCCAGCTGTGTGACCTGCAGCTCCAAGCGTCGGTGTCGGGAATCGTGGCCCACTCCGCAGGCGTGGGCGGACGGGACCGGTCCAGAGGCCCGTGTGCCCAGTGCGCCAGGGGCAGCCTGTGCCCGGGGAAGGGATAGAGCGCTACCCCCAACCCACCCACAGCCACCCGCGCCCGGGACCGGGGAAAGCTCACCTTTACGACGGGCGGCGTGGGAGGGACCACGGGGATGATGGGCGTGGCGGGGGGAGGCGGGGCAGCAGCCGGGGGGACAGGGACCGACGTGGCGTTAGCGGTGATGGTTGGCACGGGGGTGGCGGCGATGACGGGCGTCTGGGAGACCGTGGGGGGGACACTCTGGAAGGGGGTCGCCGGGCAGACGGAGGACACGGCTGCCACTTGCTGCGAGCCTTGAGGGCAGAAGACAGGAGGTGGAGCTGTCGGACCGGCCCCTCCTCCCGAGACCCTGGCCATCACCCTCACAGTGGCCGTCTCTGAGGCCGGGGTGAGTGAACCAGGATGGGGCGTGTGGTCCGGGAGGTCACAGTCTGGGAGGGCGGAGCCCGGGGCTTAACCCGGGTCCCCCCGGCTGCGTAACCAGCCACCGCCCCGCCTCTCCGGAGGATGGGCCCCTCCTGGGCAGCTCTCCATGGGGACACACCTTGGTTCTGGGTTCCCAGGGCAGGGAAGGCTGTCCCCGGGCTCCCAGTGCCAACCCTAAACCCCCGGCCACTCCCGGACCATTCACAGAGAACACACTGCGCGCTGGGGAGGCAAGGTCCTTGGCGGGGACACAGGAGCAGAGTGGCCGCAGAAGGGGCAGCCTCCGAGCCAGGGCCAGCGAGGAGGAGCCTGGGGTCCCAGCAAGGCAGGCGCCACGGCAGGCAGCCCGCAGGCCACACAGCAGAGCTCCCGGCCCCGACCGCCATCGAACGCGTAGGGAGGGGCCGCTCTCGTCGGCTCTGGGAGGCGGGCACCCCCACCCCCTTCACCTGCGCTCTGCGTTCCCGAAGAGGGTTTCCGGCCTTTGCCCTTTGGAGCAGGGGGCAGTAACTCAACTTCCTCCTGGGGCATCTGAGCCACTTTTTGCAGAAAAATTTTCTCTAAGGCTTGGGCCATGAGCACTATGTCATCTGTGGGCTGAAGACACGGGAGAAGCAGGGTCACGCGCTGGCAAGGAGCCGCGTTGCTTACAGCAAACGTGCAACCGCTGCTCAAGAAAAATATGTGTTTAAAAAGTTGCTGAGGGATCTGGCGGGGCGGGAGGGAAGCAACAGGAATACATTTTAACACAGAAACTCTAGCAAGAACTCAGAAAACCACTCTTTATCCCATCACAGACAGGAAACAAGGCCCAAGCGTGGGGATGTTCTAAAGCATCTGGTGTGTCAACTCCTCCTGGAAAGGCTGTTCGAACGTTCAGCGTGCCAGCAGGGCACATGGGCCCACGCACAGGCCGAGCCCTCAGGCACGTGGCTTGTGGGGCCCACACACGGGGATCGCAGCCAGACAAGGGCTGAGCGGGAGGCCGAGGTGGCCCGAATGGGTCTGAGAGCCGCTGCGACGCACCGGGCCCAGTGGACACGGGCCAACCCCATCCTGGCGCTCCCCCCAGGTCGCTCACGGCAGCGGCTGGGGCCCACGCCACGCCGCCTGCTCACCTTGTTGTAAATGTAGCAGTTTGTAAACATGGTGTTGAAGTCCTGCATACACTCACTCGCGCTCCAGTAATAATTATTTTCTAGCCTCTTCTTAATGGTTCCCATGTCCATGGGGTTTTTTATTATCTTATGATAATCCTAGGAAAAAGACAGTCGGGGTGTTACTGTTGGATTCAATAAGATGGTTTTCATGATTCCCAAGCACCAAGATCGCGCGCGAGGCGGCCTTGTCTGGCAGCTCAGCGCTGGGGCTGGACCTAAGTTTCTGTCCAGCTGAGGGGGGCCGGGGCGGGGACGGCGCCAGGTCTGGGGGAGCCCTGGACCAGCACGGACCTTGCCAAGCCCCTCTGGTCTGACGGGAGTCTGTGTGGGCAGGGGACTGCAGAGCGGGTCTAGGCGCAGGACGAGGGGCTAGGCCCCCTCTCTGGGTCCCACACTTCACTCTAGGGCCTGCAGGTGCCCAAGGGCCAAGCTGGCTCAGGAGCCAGGCTGCCAAGTGCTGGCCCAGGGCTGCCCTTGCAGGACTCTGGGGTTCTCCACTCGGGCCCAGAGGAGAAAGCCGCCAGGCAGCCAGGCGGGCCCCAGGCATGCAGCTCGGGCGCCATCCCCGGAAAGGCCGGCCACCTCCCCATGAGCACAAGGCTGTATGTGCAGGCGCGCCACTCAGTGGGACGGGGCTGGTGCGGGGCGAGCCTCAGTGCACCTCTGCGCCCGGGCTGGTCTGCCTCGTCCACCCACGAGGCCACAGCCTCCCGCTCCCTGCATGCGGGGCAGCCGCCCTCCCCCGCCCCAGGCCTGCGCGTCCCCTCTGCCCTTCCATCATCGCAGATTCTGGGCTGGGCCCGCCCTCCTACCACCTGCTGCCTCCCTGGCCCTCCTAGCAGTTGCAGCCTCCCTGCACCACCTGGGCCAAGGCCAGAGGGGCTGTCCTCCCAGGACAGGGTGCTCTGGAGGGGCAGCGGGCAGGACCCTCACAGGCAGGAGTCGGGGCCACGGAGGGGCTGGGGCGGCGGGCGGGGCGCTCACAGGCAGGTTCAGCTTGATGGCGTCCACGGGCTGGTAGAAGGGCCAGGCGAACTGGTGTTTCCAGAGCGTCTTCACCACCACGTTCTGCATGTACTGAAGCTGGTTAGTCTTGCGGCCGGGCTTGGCGGGGTTGGAGACCTCCGGCGGAGGCGGGTTCACTGGGCCCGGGGCCGCCGGGATCCCCGTGGGGGCGACCGGCGTCGCGGCGGACATCCTCCAGCTGCTCGCTCACTGGCAGTCACGGCAGCGGCTCAGGGAGGCCCTGGCTTCCTCTGTGCTTCCCGCTGAGGCACGACATTCCATGTCTGGGCCCAACCAGGCAGCACCTGCAGGGCGGAAGGGACCGCGGAGGGATGGCCGGTCACCCCAGCCTCGGCCGGCTCCGTGGGCACATGAGGCTGCACGGTCACGGCAAGGGAACCTTGGCACATCCGCCCTGGTCAGGTCCCCCCCTCACCTGTCACGCCGCTGCCCTCGGCCGGGGCAGGGAGAGAGACCCAGGAGGGGAGGCAGAACGGCAGCAGGTGCCCCGCCCGGGCGGGTGGGGGAGACGCGAGGGGCAGGGGGCAGCAGGGGCGGCCGTCCAGGTGGAGGCAGCCGTCCAGGCGGAGGCCAAGGCTGTCGGCTCACCACCCACCAGCCGCCGGCGTGCGGGGGACTGCCTCGACACTGTCCTGGACAGCAGCAACCTTCCAGGCAGCAACTCGCACGTCGACAGCGGCGACGCGGACCCGACGGCCGAGCCAGGCCGGCAGAAAGGCGTGTGGAGCACGCACGGCGCACGGGCGATGGGGGTTCCAATGTAACCACGAGAACGGGCCCTGGTTTGTGACGGCGGCCGGGCTGTGACACGGCCGGTCCTCAGCCAATCGGGGAGGGTGGCGGGGGGTGGCAGACCACAGCCCAGCTCGCCAAACTTCCTCCATGCGCAGCGCCGGGAAGGAAGTGCCCACTGAGGCCCCACACGTGTCAGGAGGCTGCCCAGCGCCGCGCGGACAGCCGTGCAGCGGGTGACAGACGGGCCTCCTCACAGTGGCTCCCCCGCCACATCCTGGGAGGAAGTCGATGGCCTGCCTGTCACTTGCGTCTGCAGAGCGCCCGGGGGGCTGCACAGAAGAGCTGGACCTGGGCCAGGAGGCACCTGTCAGGGACCCAGCCGGGCCCGGGCTGGGAGGCAGGGCCTGCGTGGGGGCCGGAGGGCCCTCCGGGAGGACAGAACAGCACCCGCCCGCCCCTGGGCCCACGTCCGCCCGCCTCTGGGCCCACGTCCACCCGCCATGATTTGCAAGAGCAGGTCGCCCCGACTTGCAGGGTTCTTCTAGCTGGTTGACACCCTGCCAGCAGCCAGCAGTCTGGCACGTGGGCGCTTATACCACGGTCATCAGGGAAAGCTACCGACCAGGGGCTTCCCCCAGGCCAGCGCCTCCTCAGCCCCCACCGACCCCAAGCCAGAGCAAAGAGGACTCCGCAAAGAGACCGGGCGCACCCCACGCACGGAGCAGGCCTGCCCGCCCGCTCCCCTCCTCGGAGCAACGTTCTGGAACACCCCGAGGCGCCCCACCCTGCAAGGGCCTGAACGCCTCTCCTCCACACCGGCTCCAGGGCCTCCGTGGGGAGGGGCCACGACCGCCCAGCTGACGGTGCAGACACCGCACAGAGACGGCCTGCATTCTCAGCCTCCAGGCCCCACTGCCCCCCACCCCGCAGGTCTCGGCCTCGACGCCCCGCTGCCCCCCACCCCACAGGTCTGACCACTTCTGGCCTAGTGCCACCGCCTCCTGCTGGGGTCCCTGCGAACCTGCCCCCCTCAACAGCCTTGCCCCACATGGGGCTCCCATCCAAACCAGCACTGCCTGTCCCACTCTGGCCTGCAGGCCCCGGCCTGACCAGTGACTTGTTTCCCCGTCTGGGCTGCAGCAGCCTCACAGGCCCATGTCCCCCCTACCTCCATCACCGGCTGGGCCTCTCAGACCCCGGGCAGCTCAGAGGCGCAGAGCAGACACCGGGCCAGACCCCTGGGCGCAATCCCAGCCATGCCCTTCGCCAACCCCGGGATCCAGTCTGCCTGGGTCCCCACGGGACTCAAGCCTAAAGGAGTCCAGCGCAGAGCACTCAAGCCAGTGCTGGATACGCACCAATCACCCGATGGTCCTGCTGTGGAGGCTGCGGTGGCTGCCGACGTGGGGGTTCCCGAGGTCTGTTGAGGATACACCCCATTCCTGCCTGACGACGGATGAGCACAGCATGGGCCCCCAGGTGCGGGCCGGGTGGGGCCCCAGGTGTGGGCCCCCAGCTGTGGGCCAGGCGGGCCCCCAGATGCGGGGTGGGTGGGCAGGCACCCAGTACCCAGTGCTGCCGCTACAGTCCTCGGGGAACAGGCAGGACACCACCAGGGCCTTAAACCACCTGAGGGGACACGGAGGCCCCAGGAAGGGCCCAGGCTGCTGCCAAGGTGCAGACCGGCCTCCTCCGCGCACGAGGACAGGTGGGCACAGCTCTCTGCAGGGACAGGCGGCCCTCAGCCTGGCCTTTGACCTCCGCCCCCTCTCCTGACCAGTGACTGACCACTTCCCACGGCAGCACAACAGGAAGGCAGCCCCCGCCGCAAACACCACACACTCCTTCCGTGGCTGAGCGCCCGGGGCCCACAAGGCAGCTGGCTCCGCCCAGGAGGGGCCAAGAGTGCAAGCCAGGTGGACGGGCCACCTCCTGCGTCCCGCCTCACTCCCGCCCAGCCTGGGCGCCCGCTCAACACAGCCGGGTACCCCAGATGATGCGGTTCAGCTCGGAGCCCAGTGCGGGCCCGGCACGTGCTCACTGAACACCGACCACAGGCCACAGAGGGTCCCGAGGCGAGGACCACGCGGACCCTGGAGGGTGTCTGAGGCTCAGCAAGGACACACACGTGGACAGTGCCGTGCGCCCTGCAGCCTGGGGCTGGCACGGGGCAGGGGCACCCTGCGAACGTGAACGCAGCCTTCGGCACCTCCACTGGGGCGAGCACAGCCACTGTGCCCAGGCTCCTGCGGGTGCGTGGGATGCCCGCAGGGGTGCGGCATCCAGCATCAGACGGTGGCACACAGCACCCCCGAGGGCAGAGGCGAGCGCATGGCGTATCCTCTGCCGCTGGCAGCCTGGGCACCAGCTCACCAGAGAGGGAGGGAGGGCACCAGCAGCCTCAGCGGCTGGGCAAGCCCCCATCCCAGGCAGCAGGGCTGCTCTCCCCGCAGGGCCGCGCAGCCAGGGGCTTGGGCAGAAGCCTCCCAGGTGGGCCACACGGTCACACAGGCCACCCGGCATGGTCCCTCTGGGGGGGCGAGGGGCCACGCCAGTCCCTGTTGCAGCCAGCCCTCCCAGAACGCAGCAGAGCCCAAGTCAGGCCGCATGTCCAGAGCGAGCAGCGCAGTCAGAGTCTGGCCTCGCCTCCCCGCCAGCCCTGCCGACCCAAGAGCGACTCTGAGGAGACAGGCATTGGCGTAGCCCGGGACGTCCCCTCGAGGGCCGGCAAGACGCTGGAGAGGCCCCCTGGGTGCCCAGGACCCCACGCCCACAGCACGCAGGCCGGCAAGACGCTGGAGAGGCCCCCTGGGTGCCCAGGACCCCACGCCCACAGCACGTGAGGTGCCTTCTCCCTTCCTGCTTGCATTTCTGAACTGGAGGATTTACTTTTTTAAGAAGACATTACTTTTACAAAAAGAAGCAAGTGTAAAGAGACACCTAGTTTGGAAAAACGCTTGGCCAAGCGTCTGGGAGCTCACGTCTCTTCCTCCAAGGTCTGGGGCCGGGCCGGGCAGCCGTGCGTGCTCCGTCCGGGGCAAGTCCTGGTGCCACGACCACCCCGAGGTCTCGGCTCGCCTTCGGCAGGGCCGAGAGAGGCGCCGTCGGCCCCGTCACACACCTCCCCCTCAACCCCCCGCCAATGTCGCCCGGACGGCCGAGAAACCCCACCGACGCCCACCTGTCGGGCAGCAGGAGGCTGAGGCTGGAGGCCCAGTAGGGCTGCCTGCCACAGCTGCCTCGCCTGGGCAGGGTCAGAGCCGCATCCCGAGACCGGAAGGCACAGGCGGCTTCCAGAAAGAAGCTGGAGCCCCACAGTCCACGGGCTGCCCCACGCCCGCCCCTCCAGGGCTCAGCCCTGAACTGACGCTGGTCCTGGAGAAGAGGGCCGGAGCCGCACGACAACGTGAAACGACAGAATAGGCCGGAGAGTCACCATCCGGCCGCGTCCAGGGGCACCATGCACCCGCCCCCTGCGGGCCCTGGCCAGGCCTCACCAGCTGCCCTCCTGGGTGAGGTCGCGCAGGCGGATGGTGGAAAAGCCCCAAAGGGCGCTGGGTGGCGGCCGCAGGCCCTCCACCCCTACTGAAGGAGAGACATCACGTGATCCCACATGGCCAGTGGGCAGGCCCGCCGCACGGATGACAAAGCTGAGGCTCTTCCATCCTCGGGCTATTTCCTGAATCCAGCTAGAGAGCCTCGGGGATGTGAGCCCAGGACCCCCCTGCCTCCCAACCTGGCTTCCGGCATCACGGGGTGAGAGAGGGCGCCCAGCAGTCCTAAGACACCACATGGCCCCACCACAACTGCGAGCAGGGCCCCCGCGACCCCGGGGGGCGGTCCCAGGCAGCGGCGCCCCTCTGAGCTCCTGGTCTAACTTCAGCTGGGGATGCGAAGATGCCGCAGACACGGGGGCCCCGCAGAAGGGCAGCAGGGCGTGCCTGCTAGGGTCTGCCACGCCAGCGTTCAAGTCCCAGCTGCCCTCCTGGCTGACCAGTGGCACGGCCATCAGCGGTCAAGTGTTTCCAAGCCAGCCCCAAGGACGGAGGCATGGCGCCCACCCTCGAGGACATGGCGGGCCAGGGGCTCCTGGACAGCGGATAAAGAGCTGGGTGACACCAGCCCCTCGGGGGTCTCCTCGGTCCAGCAGGCCTGGGCTCTGCGTGAGCACGCAGGACATCTTGGCCCCTCCCTTCAGTCCTGCCAGGCCCCCCCCAGGACGGAGGCCTGGTCACCAGCCCACCTGGCCTCCCTGGCTAGGGACCCGGATGGGAAAACTGCAGGGGGCCAACTCGGTGGGTGCCTGCGTCCACTGGCAAAGACTCCAGAACCTCTGCCTCAAGGGAGCCCCAGGGCGGTGCCCACAGGCCCCCTAAATCAAGAGAAACAACGCAAACTCAAGAGTGAGGATTCCAGAAGGGTCCAGCCCACTCCCATGGCCTAAGCCACTGTGGCTGGGCGGGGACAGCAGGAGCCGCAGGAGGAGCAGAGACAACGTCCGGCTGGGAGCTCTCCTCGGCGGTCCCGGGTCAGCCCCTGGCAGCACCACAGGGGCTGGCTGCAAACGGGGAACCTGAGGCCCGGGGCACTCAGGCCCCCACCACACGGACGAGCGGCCTCCTGGAGCAGAAGCAGGGCCCCCACAGACGCCCGTGAGCCCCCGGAACATGAGTGCCTCCACTCCAGCCCACTTGGGGCACAAGCAGGCAACGCCCGCCGTGATCGGGTCAGGAGCAAACCACGGCCCGGCCGGAGCCTGACTCCCGCTTCCCCAGTGCCAGGCGTGTCCCGATGGAGCCTCTGGGGTCTCAGAACCCAGCCAGCGCACCTGCATTCCTACAGCCCCCAGGGTGTGAGACAACGTCCCAAGTCAGACGTGACAGGCAGCAAGGAGACACGTCAACCTCCCGGGGAGGTAAACACGGACACAGAGGGCCATCCCTCAGCAGCAGAAGGCCATCCCTCAGCGGCAGAGGGCCAGCTGCCGCTGCAACAGAACAAGGGAGAAAGCTCGCTCCTTGGGGCAGCTTCCCGGGCCCATAGCTGCAGCGGAGGAAGGCTGCCCGTCTCTGGGGTCGGCTTCTCCACCCAACCTGGGACGCCTCGGGGCCCCTCGAGGGCTGGGGGCAAGGCCGGGGCGGGCGAGGCAGTGCCCAGCCCCAGCACCTCCGCCCTGGGCCAGCGCGCTGGAAACACCTGCTGGACAGTGAGTCGAGAGGCATCTACGTCCACACGGACCGCTCAATGACCCTGGACTCAACGTAGTGCTTTGGGGGTGACGGGGGTGTGCGGTACGATTCTTTAGAAGTTCTCACACCTCAGAGATGGGGACCAAGTCTTAGGAAGGAGACATATCTGCTCTGTGATCACAGGGGTGGGAGCAGGGCTGAAACGACCAGGGTTCTCTGAGCAGAAACGGGGCACGCAGGGGGCCTCCACGGCCCCTCTGCTGGCCACACTAGAAAGCCCTCACTTCAAAAAGAAGGAACCCCCCTTTCCTTGGGCACTCAGGACCCTGCACCCCCGCCACCCCCAGCAACAGTGAGATCTGGGGGGCACAGCCCTGCTCCCTGGGGCCCCTGGCCCAACAGAGGAGACGAACCCAGGTGTGTGTGTGGTGGGGGGATGGATTCAGGCAGGACGGCCCGGGACGCGGTGGGGAAGTGCAGCTGGCAGAGCCCAGCACCCAAGAGCAGACACCGGACGGAGCGGACCTGCAGGCCGCCGGGGCGCCCCTTCCCCCACCCCGTCCCGGGCAGGGCTGGGGGGCGGGCCTCAGCTCCTGGGGTAAACAGGCAGGAGCAAAACATGCGGCCCACCCCCCACCACTGGAGCCCGCCAGGCCCACCGCAAACCAGCCTTCCAGGAGGCGGGCCGCGGGCACAGCGATGCAGGCGTGCGCGGCCCATCATCAGGAGCCTCGCGCGTGCCCTGCACAGGGACCCCAGGCCCCCGCCCCTCAGAGGGCAGAGCGAGGCTGGGAGCAACACACACACACACACACACACACACACACACACACACACACACACGCGTCGGGGGGAGCACCCCCCACATACCCACACCTCCCGGGGAGCACCCCTCTCAAAACACCCCCCTCCCCGGGAGCACCCCACACACACACACCCCTCCCCAGGAGCACTCCTCTCAAAACACACACCTCCCAGGGAGCACTCCACACACATACACCTCCCGAGGAGCACCTCCCCACACACACCTCCCAGGGAGCACCCCACACACACACACACCTCCCTCCCCAGGAGCACCCCTCTCAAAACACACACCTCCCAGGGAGCAACTCCCCCCCACACACACCTCCTGGGGAGCACCCCCCACCCCCCCACACACACACACCCCCCTCCCCGGGAGCACCCCTCTCAAAACACACACCTCCTGGGGAGCACCCACACACACACCTCCCGGGGAGCACACACACACCTCCCAGGGAGCACTCCACACACACACACACACACACCTCCCGGGGAACCCGCCGCTGGCACGAAGGCAGCACCACAAACAGGTGAAGGTCAGAGTGAGAGAAGCCTTCCCTCGAAGAGAGGGGATCTGAAACCACCCGGAGCGGAAATGCTCAGACAAACCGCAAAAGCCCTCGAACGCGAGAGGAAACCCAGACGGGTTCGGGCGGGATCCTGCAGGACAGCTTAGAAAGCCACGCGGCTGGCCCAGCTCAGCGGAGGGCCAGAGGCCGGGGGTCACCGAGGGCCCACCCCACCCCCGGAGCCACACACCCACTGCTCCGTCAAGAGGGACCCTGTGCAGGATACGTCCGGCCACGGGTGGGGCACGGGTGTCCCCAGCTCCGCGGCAGGCGGGCCTCAGAAGTCATGGCCCTCTCCCCGCCCCTTCCCAGGGTCCCGGACGCCAGGCTCTGGGACCCACCTCCTTCCTCCCTGGACAACTGGAATCAGAAATAAAACACAGAAACTCAGGCCCCACAGGCTGGCTCAACCCAGAGGGATGCATCAAGAGAGGCTGGACACCAGGGCCCTTCAGGCTCCTGGACAAACAAGGGGAGAGTGTGGGGCCCCTCTGTCCAGAGGCCACGACAGAAACCCCCCAGAAAACACAGCCGCGGTGGCAGCTCTGACCCTCCCACTGCAGACAGGACCCAGCGGCCGGAGTCGGGCACTCCATGGCGGCCTGGCCTCGTCCATCTCTCGGGGGTGCCCAATCCAGGGGCTGCTCGCTCACCAGCATTGAGGGACACGCCTTCAGCCATGTGGGGGGCAGCAGGGGGGTGGGCACAGTCAGAGGAGGAGGCAGACACGTGAGGAGTCCTGGGAAGCTCCTAGCTTGGAGGGCACCGGGCCGAGGGGGACTCCCCAGCCAGGGTCAGCTTGGAGGGCGCCAGACCGAGGGGGACTCCCCAGCCAGGGTCAGGTTGGGGGGAGGCTCGTGAGGGAGCTGAAGGCGGAGGCCAGAGGCTGGAAGAGAGCCTGGGGTGGGGGGGGCGCCCCATCCCGGGCGTCACCACTTCCCTCTCCCCTCTGGCCCAGCTCAGACCCTGCAGTCTCGTCTCCGGAGTTCGGGGGGGTGGGCCCCCTTTCTGCCCGCGAGGGCCCCCACTGTGACAGTGCCCCGTCTCCCCGGGTCCCATCCCAGCATCAGCAGGGGTCACAGGGGCACCACGTTCTGGGTGAGGTAGGAGGCTGAGGAGAAAGGGCCCAGGGCAGAGCCAGGCTGTAAGCGAGGCCATCGCCCCAGCCCTGGAGGCTCTGCACCACGTCCCAGAACGCCCGGGACACACCCGCAGGGACAGGGCTGTGACCCGCAGGGAGGGGCCGGCCCGCCGCCCCAGCGCCCCTGCCCGGGGCAGCCGGGCCCCAGGAAACAGGAGCCGCGTGGGCAGGGTAGCTTCAGTGACGGACGGAGCCAACTGCCTCCTCCAGAGAGGGGACCCAGGGGCCCGGCGAGGGGCCTCCGAACAGGCCAGCCAGGCGGGCGGTGGCCCCACACACCCCGGGCCCTGCTGGCCACCACCCCAGCCTTGCAGGGACGAATACCACCACAGCTGCCACCCGAAGGGCCTTTGCCCAGAGTGGCTCAGCCCCGACCAGGGCCCCAAGCCCACCCGGGGTCAGGGTGTGACCCCTCCAGGCCAGCCCCATCGCATGCCCACAGCACCCCCGGGTCGGCGGGGACCCTAAGGTCCGTGTAGTCAGAGCTACGGTTTTCCCAGCGGTCGTGTACAGATGTGAGAATCAGACCATAAAGCAGGCCGAACAGAGAAGAATGGATGCTTTTGAGCTGTGGTGTTGGAGAAGACTCTTGAGAGTCCCTTGGACTGCAAGGAGAGCCATCCAGTCCATCCTAAAGGAGATCAGTCCTGAATATTCATTGGAAAGACTGATGCTGAAGCTGAAACTCCAATACTCTGGCCACCTGATGCAATGAACAGACTCGCTGGAAAAGACCCTGATGCTGGGAAAGATCAAAGGCGGGAGAAGGGGACGACAGAAGATGAGATGGTTGGATGGCATCACTGACTCAATGGACACGAGTTTGGGTAAACCCCGGGAGTTGGTGATGGACAGGGAGGCCCGGTGTGCTGCGGTCCATGGGGTCACAGAGTCAGACATGACTGAGCGACTGAACTGAACTGAGGTGCTGGCCTGCCCTGCCGAGCCCCTGGCCCCTCCTGACGGCCCCACGTCCCCTCAGCTCTGCACAGCTAAGGCTCCTCCTCAATCCAGTGTCCCCTGACACCCCATATTTCTGCCCAGCCCGCCAGCCTACCTGGAGAAGCCAGCCTCCGACCAGCTCTGCTATGGGATCACTGCTCACAGTGAGGGTCAGGCCAGCCACACCCCCTAACCTGTGCAAGGCTGTCCCCACCCACCTCTCAAACAACCCACCTTTAAGAAAAACTGCAAAAAGCCCACAGAGGTGCTGCACCAGCGGTGCGTGTCAGGGGCTGGGAAGCTCCAGGGGGCTTCTGGGGGGGCGGAGACTGGCCACTTGGAAGGGGGCATGGCGCCAGGGGACACACAGAGGACAGCCTGGCCAGCCCCCACGCTCCTGGAGAGGGAGGGGGGACCAGCCTCTCTGGGCCAGTCGGCCCCACAGAGGGTGCGAGGGGTCAGGCAGTCGCTGCACTCAGCGGGGGGCCTGGCCCCAGCTGCAGCCACTATCGCCTGTCCCAAGAGCCAACCTCCACTGGACACCGACACCCACGTGGGCAACGCCGGGACCCTGAGCAGGAGGGAGCTCCGCCTGCAGGGCCCTCCCAAGCTCACACCCCACGCGGCGGCCCTCACAAGGACGCTGACCCTTCACCCCACCGAACAGACAGGACCCAAGGCCTAGAGGAGCTGGGAGGCCGTGGAGCCTGAGCAGGGAGGCAGGAGACCAGGCTGGGACCCCATGACCACCGCCCAATCCTGGGGTCGAGGGGCAGCCGGCCCCCCACCCCGAGCCCTCGAGGAAGCCCACCGGCGACAGCCCAGAGCAACACGTCGCACGGCCCCGCCTTGGGAAACCAGGGTCCCCACACAAACCTTTCCAGGGCAGCATGGGCTCCCACGGAGGGATGGCAAGAGCCTGGAAGCCCTCCGAGCGCAGGGGGCGCCCAAGGGCAGGGGGTCCCAGCCACCACCCCCGCGACCCTTCCCACAGCCCCAGAGCTCACTAGCTTACCGAACACCGCCTGTCCCTACGGGGCGTGGGGGTGCAGGCTCCGACATCTCAGGGGACCGTCACGCGGCCATCGGTGTCTTCCCCACCCAGACCCCCGACGGCTGGGCTGGGAGAGCCCGCTGGCAGCCGAGGCCACAGAGCGCAGGCGGGTGGGGTCTATCTGGGGTGCACAGGCAGCGGGGCCCCAGCTCTGGACCAGTAGCCCTGGCACCCGGCTGGCATCGCCACGGCTCTGCCCCACAGGGCGAGCAGGCTGGGGGCTGGGCAGCACCCCTTCCTGCCCTCTCCTCCCATATGCACCCGAGTTTCACCCTGCGACGCCATCAGAGCACGCTGCCCGCCAGCTCTTCCTGATTACACAGCACGCGGGTACAGCCGCTCAACACGCGTTCCCGCCCCCAGCTACCAGGGACCTCAGTGGGGACCCCGGGGTGCCAGCTCCTCACGACAGGGCGGCATCTGAGAGACGGGTGCCCCCAGCCCTCCCGAACAGGCTCCTGATCACCCTCTTGAACCCAGATTCCAACACTTGCAGGGAAACCCCACTGGGCGCCTGCGGCACCCAACACCCCAGATGGCAGCTCCTGAGCACGGGGAGAGTGTTCTCCCAGGCACCTCATGACCTCCTGAGCAACTCCACAGGTTCTGCGGCGAGGATGGAGGGGGGCGTCCCCCCATGCACCTGCCAGCTGAGACTCTAGCTCACAAAGACCCTGTAAAGGGGTTAGGTTCAGACCAGCTTCTCATGTGCAAGAGTAAAAAGCTGGCCACAGAAACAGACGCTGACGCACAGCGCTGACACAGCGGGGCCTCTGGACACACACTCCCCTCCAACCTTGGCCCAGGTAACCATCATGTCCACTTGGAGACCCAGAAATGTCACCCTTGGCCTTTAGAAGCCCAGTGCTTGTCAGAGGCAGGACCATAGGCCCCCAGAGGGGAGGCGCAGGTGCCAAAAGGGTTCATGACTCGAGGGGAAGCTGAGGGGGTTCAACAAGCCGCACGCCCCCTGGACACCTACCTAACGGCACCCTCGATCCAAGTGCCCAGGCCACCCTACGCTGTTATGATGCCTGTGGGACCCATCCACGGACACCAGGGGGCAGCGCCCGGGGTGGGGCGCAGGGCGGGCTCCCAAGCAGAGGCTCTCCCGGGACCAGCTCCCAGCAGACAGGTGTGCACCCGGCTTTCCACCACGTGTCCCTAAAGTTCCCTTTGGAAGCAAGGAATGCTGACTAGACACTGGCCGCTAGTTCGGGGTCTATGGGGCCTGACGGGTGCCCTGTCCCTTTACAAGTCAGGGAGACATGAAAGGAAGACCGTTCTACGCAGCCACCCACAGACCGCCTGGAGACTGGGGGGCGGGGCGGTGATCTGCGGAGCCCTTTCCCACATGCACCCGGGCAGACAGTCCCTGGGGGCCCCCCACTCCCTACCTGGGCCAGCTCCCCCTGGCCCCACAGGATAAGTGCTGTTCTCCAAGGAGAACAGGACCCACTAGCGGTGGGTGCAGGGCCAGGCTGACCGGGGCAGCGTCCTGCACCAACCACTCCACTGCGATCGGTGGCGGGGGTCCAGCGCTCCCCAGAGAGCCTCTGCCGCCCAGACCCAGGAAATGGCCGTGCACAGCGCCGGGCGCGGGGCGCAGGGCTCGGGCGGCTGGCAATGCGCCAGGCTGGAGGAAGAGGGCGCAGGAGGCGCGGCTGGCCGCGGCGGGCGCTGTCTACCCCGCCGCCGTCCCCCGCCCCCCCACACTTTCACTTTCTGCCCGCGAGTCCGGCCGGCGCAGCTTATTTAACACATCGCCTCCGGCCCTCCGAGCTCACTTTCCAAGCGCGCGCGGGCTGTTGTGGAGGGAAAGCAATTACTCCACTTTATAAAAACAAAACAAAAATCGACCAGCGCCGCCTGGCCCTCCTTCCCCGGAGGTCCCCGCGGCGGGGCTGGGACTGGATCTAAGCTTCCGAGGAGCTGCTGGGGCGAGATTCCAGAGGCCTGCCCACCCCCCTCGGGTTACCAGAAAGGTCAGGGCAAAACAGCCCACTCCGCCCCGCGTCCCCTCCCGCCCCAGACGCCGTGCGCCCTATCTCTCTGGATCTGTAACCGCGAGCACACATCAAGGCCTCACGACAGAGAAGGGCAAACACAGAGCTTTATTTGCAAATAAGAGGCCGGACTCCCGGCTGCGGGAGGATGGTGGAGGGGGAGGGAAGCGGGGAGGTCCCTAACTCCTGAGGCCGGACCCGACCCTCGCAGAGATTCAGGCCTTTTCTTCACCCCCCTTGAATGCCAACCTCTCCCCCAGGAGAAATGCCATCCAGGGATTCAGGGAAAGAACCCCATTTAAAAGAGAGTCAGGAAGAAAACCTACGAAACAAGGTTAAAAAAAGAAGGAAAAAGAAAAACAAACTTTTTCCTCCGTCCTCACTTGGGGGGGCGCAGCGATCCCTCAGTTACACGCCTTCCGCTCCCCCCAGCCCGTAGTTTGCCCAAGGATACTCAACAGCACCCCCCCCCCCCAGCACCATTAACTTCGCAGCCACAACCCAGGGAACACACGGGGAGGAGCCCCCGTTATGCGCTTCTGGGTAGAAAGCTTCCAGCCAAAATGAAGGATCGCAGGACGGTCAGGGACTGGGCCCAATGGCGGGAACCCGCAGGGTGGACCACGGGACCGCCCCCGGGGGGTCTGCTGGCGGCCCCGTGCCGTGCTCCCACGTCCATCTTTCCAAAGCCGCCCCTGGCCCCAAGGGAAAAGGAGGCGACCCAAGGCCCCCACCCCCCGGCCCTGACCCCGACGAGCAGCCGGCGGAGAGGACTCCCCGAGCCCCACCTTCATTCTCGGGGAGCCCACGAGGGCCGGGGGGCCGTGTGAGGCCTGGGGTGAGCGCTTCTCCCTGATGGGCTTGGGCCGTGCTGTCAGGCCAGGGCCCAGCCCAGCTCCTCCCGCTCCAACTCGGTCTCGCCCGTTGTAAGCGCTTTTCACGCTGTTTTCAAAACGGGAACTGGGTCTCCTCCTCCGGGCTGCAACAACCCAGCAACTCCAAAGGGTTCAGAGTCAGCTCGGGCCGCTAACTCTGAAGGGAGCGGCCTCCACGCCGCGCCGCCGGCCTCGCCCCCCGCCCCAGCCGCGGCAACAGCCCCCGCGCGAGCCCCGCGGCCAGGGACCGAGGCGGGCCGGGCGCGCGCGGGCAAAGTGGCGCCGAAGCGCTACCTTCGCCTCCGCGTCCGCCCCGATCCCCCCCTTCGAAAGATGGCGGGCGGAGGAAAGGGGGGGAAAAAAATCCTTTCCGTGAGGAAGGGAGCGCGGGAGGTCGCTGGCGCAGGGCGCGCGGGCCGTGCCAACTCCAGGCTGCGCGCCCCGGCCGCGGCGACGCCCCCGAGCCCGGGACGCGGGCGGCCGGGAGGGCGCGGGCGGAGGGCCGAGGGGAGGGGTCCGCGCCGCCGCCGCGACCCCGGGCCGCCGCCGCGCTTTGTTGCATCGTGGCCGCGCACAAAGGCGGCGGCGGAGACGGCGGCCCGGGTGCCAGGCTCCCCGGACGCGCCGGCGGCCTGCGCGGGGCGCACGGGGCCGCGCTCCCCGGCCCGCCCGGCCCGCCTCCGCCCGCGCCGCCCGCCGCCCCGCTCGCGCAAAGAAGCAAAGGAAAGGCGTACTTGGCCTCGGCGGCTCCGGCGGCCGTCCCCTCCCGGCCCGCGCGGCCGGCTCCTCTTTGGCTCGCCGGCCCCGGCAGCATAATAGACGCGCCGGAGCCGAGCAGGGCTCATGCGCTGCGCCGCGGCGCCTGGCGGGAGTCGTAGTCCGCGGCCGGGCCCGCGCCGGGGCCGCCCAGGGGAGGCCGCGGCGCGCGGACTACATGTCCCGGCCCCGCCGGCGCCGCGCCCCGCCCCGCGCGCCCCCGCCCGCCGCCCGCCCCGCCGACCCGGCCGCGAGCGGGCCCGGCCCGAGGGGCGCGCGGGGCGGGGCGCGGCGCCGGCGGCGACTCGGAGACCCGGCGCGGCCCTCCCCGCGCCCGCCCCGGCGCAGGGGACACGCGCCTCCGGGCGTATTTCCTGGTGCCCGAGGAGGCGCGCAAAAGGCGGGAGGACGGCCAGCGCCCGCCCGTTTCTGCCACCCTCGCCCGGGGACCCCCGAGTCGGTGGGGCCGCCCTGGAACCCCGGGCGCGCACGGTCTGGGCGGCGCGCACCTGCCGGGCGCCCATGTTTGTAAACAAACCGCGCGCCTAATTAGCCTGGCGGGGGCGCGCGGGGGCGGGGGCGGGGCGTCGGCGCGCGCGCAGGGGCGGCCCCGCCCGGGGAGGAGGCGCGCTCGGCGGCGCCCGCATCTACCCACCTCCTGCCCGCCCGCCCGCCTCCTGTCCCGGTATCAGGCTGGGGCCTGGGCGCTCGAGTTCTTGGTCGTGGGAGAGGGCGCCAAGTCCCTCGTGCTAGCGAGGAGCAGGGGACATTCCCGGCTCTGCCCGGAGACCTTCCCCCGCGCCAGCCTCTTTCCCTGTGAGAGGCAGGAATGAGATCAAAGGTCCCTAGGCTGGGATTCCAGCAGTGGGCCCCAAAGGTAAAACCTGTGGGCCCTGGCCCTTTTCTGTAGTTTGAAAGACTCAGCTCCCGGACACGTTTGAGAGCTTTTTTGGGGGGTGGCAGTTCCTTCTGGGTACACATTAAGTCGATTTTTATCTAGCTCTAACCTAAAGTAGGGGTCCCTGGTGGCTCAGAGGGTAAAGCGCCTGTCTGCAGTGCAGGAGACCCGGGTTCGATCTCTGGGTCGGGAAGATCCCCTGGAGAAGGAAATGGCAGCCCACTCCGGTATTCTTGCCTGGAAAATCCCATGGACGGAGGAGCCTGGTGGGCTGCAGTCCATGGTGTCCTGAAGAGTGGGTTAGGACTGAGCAAGTTCACTTTCACTTTCATAACATAACGGTGGATACACTTTGCCTATACTAGTGAAAGTCACTCAGTAGTGTCAAACTCTTTGTGACCCCATGGACATGGGATTCTCCAGGCCAGAATACTGGAGTGGGTAGCCATTCCCTTCTCCAGGGGGATCTTCCCAACCCAGGGATCAAACCTGGGTCTCCTGCATTGCAGGCGAATTCTTTACCAGCTGAACCACAAGGGAAGCCCTTCCATATGGTAGACCCCCATGGAAAGTCAAAAGCATGACAAGTTTTCCTTGGTGCCCGCTGATCCTGCCAGTCTCAAGGTGGAGTTTCCTTGTGTGGACTGGATCCTTCCCAGGCCCCTGGGGTCACTAGGTTTGTTCCAGGTTGAACAGGAGAGCTGCTGCCTGCGTTTGCAGGCATCTTTATAAAGTCAACATTAGAGCGGACCCTGGCTCCGCTGAGCGCGTGCAGCCCCACGCCCACCCAGCACAGGCCTTCTGTGCCCGGCTTACAGGTGAGGAAACCCTGGGGGCTGAAGTGGCCACGGGGCACAGAGAGCTGAGACGCCAACGCCTGGGCTCCAGGGAAATACAGCTTGTAGAGGAGGCCAAAACCTTCCCCCACCCTCCCAACCATCCCTTTCCTGGGAAAATCCAGACTTCTTACCCCCCACGGGGACAAGGCTCTGGCTGGGGAAGACCTCAGCCTCTTTGGTTTACAAAGCATGGGAAGGTTGGAGAAGGGAGGTGAGGACCTGCCAATGAACTCCTTTGGAACTACCATCCCTGTCGCGTCTTTTCTGCAGCCCCCCCTTGGCGCCCCAGTTTACAGGCTTCTGTTCTAGTCATCGCCTTCCCGCCCCCTGGCCCACGTTTCTGCTGAAGAAGATCCCACCCCACTCCTCCTAAGGCCAAAGAGCCCCTCCACCTCGTCCAGACGTTGCAGGGACTTGGATGGCGCACACACAGAGGCCATCCCTGACCAGCCAGGCTGGCAAGCTGCAGGACCCTAGTCATTCTCTGGTCTCCCACTGGCTGGAGGAGTCCCTCCCAGGAGTCTAGTAGGAACCTGGCCACCCTGAGCACCTGGGTCTGATGGACGCTGCCTTGCCCTGTCCACTGGTCCTCCTCGCTCACTCACCCACAGCAAACTGAGCTCAGCCAAGTGGCCTTCCCTGAGACTGGAGAAGTCTCTAGGAAGCAGAACCAGTAAGAGACACGTGACCGATGTTCGCATTTGAGGACTCAGCCCCTGGGCTAACAACCCCTCGGGCCTAGTGAAGAGTCCCCTCCCCAAGGCTTCTTGGGGAGGCTGGCCCTGAGCACCCCCACCTCCGCTGGCTCCGTCCTCTCCCTCCCAAGGCTCTCGTAGCTTTGACACGAGCAGCTGGGCCTCCGTGTGCCTGGGACACAGTCACTTAATCTCCCCAACCGGGGTTTCCTCGTCTGTCAAAGGAGGATAAAAATAGGACCTGGTCCTGCAGCTGCGGAAGGAGAACAGCACGTGGGGGGCGAGCGGGCCCCGTCCCCTCGGTTGTGGCTCCCCTCCCTGACCTGGGCCCTCACTTAGGTTGCATACTGGACCGTCTGCACCCTCAGGGCGTGTGGCAGCTCCCTGAGAGCAGGGCTCCAGGCCCCCCACGCCCTGCAAGAGATCCAGCTCTTCGTGGCTGCGTGAACAACCTTTCCTGCGTCTCTGACCCCCTCTCCAGCCTCCATCTGCGAAACTCAGGGCAGCCAGACCCCCAGCACCTAAGGCAGCTGCCCCGTCAGCCCAACAGGAGCCCTGCAGACCTGAAACCACGGCCTTAAAGCTTGCACTTGGCCTTAACTAAGCCCTTGCTCAGGCCAGCCCAGGACTCAGGGCCTCAGCGGCTCCCTGCCGCAGTCCTCCCCCACCACACCCGTCGAGACCCCAGTCAGCGACGCTGTTGGTTTATAGTTGAGTCAATACACAAGTCTCTTAAAAGTTTAGTTATGGTGTGTCCTTCCCCAGAGACTGCGGAGGACACAGAACAGCTAAAGAAAGGGAATCTCTGTCTCCCCCAGCAGAGGCTGAGCCATGGTGGACAGGGGCAAGGGTGTCTGCTCACGCAGTCCCGTGCTGACCTTTTAGGGTGAGCCAGGTGCTGGGGCGAGAGCTTCGCATACGTCACTTCACTGACTCGCGGTTTTAAGGAGTAGGGACAATTATGCAGATCTTCCTGGGATCCAGCCAGGTCTGCGGCATCGCAGACAGACTCTTTACCGTCTGAGCCACGTGGGGAAGCCCTCACAATGGCGGCGCCGTGAGGTGACATTACCAGCCTGAGCACGGTTTGAACTCAGGAGGAGCGGGGTGGGGGTTCACATTCCACCCTCAAAATACGTTCCAGGAGCCTGCATCGTGGTAGGGGGGATGAGGTGTGGGGGGGAGCGGCAAGCACCCCAAATCCATCAGCTAGTCCTCCAGAAAAGCACGCAGAGCCCCCCGGGATGGGGTGACACTGGGTGAGCATTCTCACTTCCGCTTCCCCCCAACCCTCCAGTGGGAGGTCACTGGCTGCGTGAAGGTGACTGCAGAGAGTCGGTCAGGGCGAGGAGTCTCGGTCTGCCCGGCTATGAAATGGGTCAGCAAACACCTGCCTCGTAGGACTGTCGTGAGGGTAAACGCAGTGGGTATTTTCATTCATGAGTCGGCGCTGCACGCGCATTTGGTCATTCGCCGCCCTCCTCCCCAACCCCGAGGTGCTGGTGAGGCAACCACGCCCCACGCTCCCGATTCCTGGCTCCGCACACACAGGAGGGGACGAGACAAAGCGCCGGCTGTCTCAGGGCTGACATGCTCCCAAGGATGCACAGAGTATCGTAAGTATACGCGGAGTGCCTAGTGGCGCTTGATGCTACGAAGGCAAATCAAGCCAGCAAGGGAGCCAGGGAGCTGGGCTAGCGGGCTCGCGGCAGCTCTAGTGGGAACTAGAGTTGTGGGTGATTTTATTTTCCCTCTTGACCAGTTTTCCCTACGGCAAACAGTCGTCGCTAGGGCTCCCCAGGTGGGGCTAGTGGTAAGGAACCTTCCTGCCAACGCGGCAGACGGAAGCAAGAGACGTGGGTTCGGTCCCTGGGTCAGGAAGATCCCTGGAGGAGGAGATGACAACCCGCCCCAGTATTCTTGCCTGGAGAATCCCATGGACAGAGGAGCCTGGAGGGCTAGGGTCAATGGGGTCGCAAAGAGTCGGACATGACTGAAGCGACTTAGCACACCACAATGAAAATTGAGTTTTGTTTGAAGAAGCAATTATGTGGTACAAGGGAGAGAGGCTTGGCCTGCCCAGTGCTGCAGTTCTGCCCAGGATTCCAGAACTCCCTGGGGCTTCTGGAATCCTCGCTGGGAGTTTAGGTGCCCAGGCATCCCTGGGGCTCTGATGGCTTAGAGGATGATGCAGCCAGCCCCCCTCCGGGCTTTATTTACACCCAAAGGAAAGCTTTCTGCTTTGATGTCCTGAGACTCCACAGCCCTGTCTGTGTCGCCTCTCTATTTCCTCTGCTTCTGAGACGGAACCTCAAGGCTATAAAATGAGTGTGTCGGAAATGATTAAAGACGTAAGATAATTTTTAAAAGACTAACAAAAAAAATCTGGAAGTTTGGGGGGAAAAATCCTAAAACTGATAGAATTTTTTTTTTTTTTAATGTAGCCTACTTGGAAATTTAAAACTCGGAGGAAGGGACAAATAACAGCTTAGACAAAGCTGAAGAGAGAATTAGTTCCCCAGCCATAACAAAGCTTAGGGGAGCAAAGACAATATTATAGAAACTGGAAAACTCGGTTAAGAAAGAGGGGGGAGGCACTAAGTCATCCATCCAAAAGGAGCTTCAGAGAGAGTTAAGAAAGGGGGTGAAGGGATATTTGAACGTCTAAGAGGTGAAACTTGGGGACTGCCCGGGCAGTACAGCGGTTAAGACGTCCCCTCCCAATGCAGGGGGTTGCAGGTCCCCAGTCAGGAAGCGAGAACCAGAACATAAAAAAGAAGCAATATTGTACCGAGATCGATAAAGACTTTAAAAAAAGATGAAACTTCAACAAAATAGATGGAAGAAATGAATCAGGGATTCAGGAAGCCCCAGTCACAACTGGGATGAACACGCGAGTCCACACCTAAATGTGTCATTGAGAATCTGGAAGTGCATCAGAGACAAAGAGAGCTGAGAAGCAACAGGCCGCGGCGAAACCAGCAGGAATGGCAGAAGCGAGGGCTGCAAGGGCCCCGGACTCCACAGACACTGGCAAAACCATCAGCACTCACTGCGTCCGAACTCTGGAAACAAGCATGAAAGCAGTCGGAAGGGTGGCTTCATCTCAGCGACTGAGGAAGCCTGTGTTGACTCACGAGCTGACCAGCAAGCTAGTCGAACACGCCCTGCAGTGACCACGAAGCAGAGAACGCTGGCTTTACAACAGGGTTCAGACAAGTCACTGGACAAACATCAGCAACTTTGCACAGGTGTAGCATCAGCACACCGCTGGACCGGGGAGAGTGTGGTTCCCAGAGTTCCACACTGTAACATTCAAGAGGTCCAGTTGTCAACAAGAATCATGAGGCCCAGGGAATGACAAGGAAATACGGCCTACCCACAGGGAAAGAACGCGAACTGTGTCAAATGTGCTTCAGTAGGGAAGAAAGGGACTTCCCCAGTGGCCCCGTGGTTAAGAGTCCACCTGCCAAGGCAGGGGACACGGGTTCCACCCCCGCTCTGGGAAGATCATGCCTGCCCAGGGCAACTAGGCCTGAGCACCGTGGCTTCTGAACCTGAGCTCTGGAGCCCATGCTCGGCCTGAGCACCACGACCAAGAGGAGCCCCCGCTCCCCACGGCCAGAGGAAGCCCCCCAGAGCAGCGGTGAAGACTCAGCGTGCCCAAAAGTAATAAAAATAAATTCAGAAAAGAGGGGGGAGAAGGGAAGGAAGGAAGAAAGGGCCTTCCCCAGGGGCTCAGCGCTTGCGAACCAGCTCCCATTGCAGGAGGTGTGGGTTTGATCCCTGGTCAGGGAACTAAGACCCCACATGCCGCGACTAAAGACCACGCGCACGGTGGAGATGGAGGTGCAGCCAAGGTCCACTGCAGCCAAAGTAATTAATCAACTTAGAAAATAAAGTGTCACTGTTTGCAAAGACGGTGCACAGCGCGGGTACTATTCCTAACAGCCTCAAGGCGGAAGCGCCCCAAGTGTCCGCCAGGTGACGAGCGACGAGTGAAGCAGGGTCTGTCCACGCAGCGGAGTGTTATTTAGCCCTGAAAATGAGGCAAGTACTGATACACGCTACAACAAAGATAAACTTGGAAGCCGTTGTGCTAAGTGAAGGAGGCCAGAGATAAAAGATCACTTCCTGTAGGATTTAATTGATAGGAAATATCCGTAGTAGGTGAATCCACAGACAGAAGGTAGGTTAGGGGTCGCATGGGCTGGAGGGACGGGGCGGGGGAGTGACTGCATACTGGGTCGGGGGTTCTTTGGGATGACGAACAGGCACCTGGGTTAGGCACAGGTCATTCACTGTAGGGCTTCCTCGGCGGCTCAGAGGTAAAGAACCAGCCTGCAGTGCGGGAGTCCCAGAAGACCCAGGTTCAAGCTCTGGGTGGGGACGATCCTCTGGAAGCGGGCACGGCGACCCACTCCAGTATCTTTGCCTGGAGAATCCTGGGGACGCAGAAGCCTGCCGGGCTACAATCCATAGGATCGCAAAGAGCTGGACATGGCTGAAGCGACCAAGCACGCTCCCACACACACATTCACTGTAAAGTGGTTAAGATGGTGAATCTCACCTCAACAGTGAGAGTATCTGAAAGCTACTGGGGACCCTTGTTTGGATGGCTGGCTGACGGGGCGGATGCAGAAACGGACAGGGATGACTCGACCCACGGGAGATGCCTCTGGTCTGGAGCCTGGCTCTTTGGAAGCCAGGGGGCCCTGGAGAGACTGGCTTTGGTGAGGAGGAGGAGGAGGAGGGCAGGGTGCAGGGAGCAGTCAGATAAAAGACAGCAGCCGGTGGGAAGGAAGGCTCACCTCCAGAGGAACAGGGCAGGGCTGCTGGCAGTGGTGATGGAGATGCTGGAGAGCCGCCTACAGAGGGCACAGCGGGCAATGCCTTGCCGCTCATGGGGCAGAGGCTTGTGCAGACCGACGCGAGAGCCCTCAGCATGACAGGCCTCGCTCAGACCACGCGGGTACACTCCAGTGAGAGGACACTGAGCGCCGGAGGCCACTTCGAGCGACGGTGAGCCAGGGAGCTGATAACTCGTGGGTGACCGCCGCTGAGCGTGGACTGCCCGCAGGGCGGACGGCGGGTGACCTCGAGTGCCGTGCTCCCCCTGCGCAGGGGCACACAGTGCCCTTATCCTGCCGTCTGCAGGAGCGCCCCCATCCACTCAGCCCTGACCGCATTCCCCAGACTCTGTGTCCACAGCAGAGAAGGAAAGCCCAGTTTTGTCTAAGGTGTGGTGTTTGGGCCTCTCTCCCTGGAAGCTGATGTGATCCTGAGTCATCTAAGGAGAGGGGTTTGGGGGCGGTGAGGGGATGAGACCAAAGCGTTCTGAGTTCTCTCCACATTTGGGAGGATGGAAGAGAGCCACTTTCACCTTCAAGAAAGTCGGTCTTCAAAATGCCAAAATGTAACCGCCAAAATAACAGCAACAAGTTGGGTAGCTCACAGACCATCCCCTTACACAAGAAGAGAAGTGATTCTCCAGTGCGTGCGTGCACACCCCGCATACTGCCTGGGCAGGAGGTTGGGGCAGGGAAGGGGGTTCGGAGTGGTGTTCCCTGGACATCGGCTCTCGATCAGTATCACGTGCAACCCTGGAGAGCAGGCATGAGTTTTAGAGCCGCCCAGATCTGAGTTTGAATCCCAGCTGCCCCCTGAGTCGCGGTTTCTTTGTGTGGGAGGCCGGGGTGGGAGTAGAGCTGACATCACGGGGGGCCAGGGTAAAGAGAGGTGCCTGTGCATAGAGGTGCAGGACCTGGCCAGGGCGCCCCTGGCCCCGGCCCCGCGGGGCGAGCTTAGGACTGAGCAGCGGGATCTGGGAGGTGGCGGGTGAAGGGCAGGCTCATGGGGACACCACTCTCCCCCAAACAGCCCAACAGGGAGTGGTGCCACCCTCGATTCCTGCCCCCGACATCGGTCGGCCTCCGAGTCCCGTGGAGTCTGCCTCCTAGCTTTCACTCTGGGATGTCTTGTTCTGTAGCCTCTCAGTCATGTCCAACTCTTTTTGGCCCCATGGACTGTAGCCCACCAGGCTCCTCTGTCCATGGGATTTTCCAGGCGAGATACTGGAGTGGGTCACCATTCCCTTATCCAGGATGTCTGGTCCCTCCTTTTTCTGGTGTAATTGCAGCAGCCTCTGGCTTCCACTGAGCCCCTGGAGGACCACCTCACTGCCGCTGCCAGCTCCTCGAAGCCCTGCAGTGCCTCGCTCCAGCCCACCTCGTCCGGGCACACTGGCTGCCTCCCAGCCCCTCGGGCGGGCCAAGCCCGCCTCAGGGCGTTTGCACGAGCTGTTCGCTCTGCTGGGAACGCTTGTCCTCTCCCCTGACTCGCTTTCCCCGGCTCCTGCTGCCAACCTCCAGGCTCGGAGGGGCCCCTCCTCAGGAAGTCTGCCCGACCTGCCTCACTCCCGGTGTTTCTTGCACACAGCTGTGCCCGCCCACTGCAGGACTCGGCCCCCACTGTGGGGCACAGCCCTTTCCTGGGCCCTGGGTTGCTCCCAAGGGCTGTGGCACCGAGGCTGTTCCGGTCCACCTGCACATCCCCAGGGCTTGGCGCGGGCGAGTTCTCAGCCTCCGGGCGTGGGTGCCAGGCAGGGCTCGGTGCACAACCCTTGCCAAACAGCCATGGGGAGACCCCAGAAGCAAATGAAATCACTGAGGTGGCCCCTCGATGTGTGGCTGCTTCAATTGTAAAAGCTGTTCATTGTAGAAAGAGACTTAAAACTCTCCAAGTTGATGTTGTAAGCCTGGCCCAAGTAGCCAATCACGCCTTTTCTTTTTTTTTTTCAAATTTATTTTATTGAGGTATAGTTGATTTACAATGTTGTGTTACAACAGTTTATATTGTGTTAACAATTTATACCAGTCCATCCTAAAGGAGATTAGTCCTGGGTGTTCATTGTAAGGACTGATGTTGAAGCTGAAACTCCAACACTTTGGCCACCTGATGCGAAGAGCTGACTCATTTGAAAAGACCCTGATGCTGGGAAAGATTAACGGTGGGAGGAGAAGGAGATGACAGAGGGTGAGATGGCTCGATGGCATCACCAACTCAACAGACATGAGGCTGAGTGAACTCCGGGAGTTGGTGATGGAAAGGGAGGCCTGGTGTGCTGCGGTTCATGGGGTCGCAAAGAATCGGACCCGACTGAGCGACTGAACTGAGCTGAACAGTTTACAACAAACTGACTCAGCGGCGTGTGTGTGCGTGTGCCCGTGTGTGTGCGTGTGTGTGCGTGCATGTGTGTGTGCGAGTGTGTGCGTGTGTGCGTGTGCCCGTGTGTTTGTGTGTGCGTGCATGTGTGTGCGAGTGTGTGTGCATGTGTGTGTCCACGTGTGTGCGTGCGTGTGTGTGTGCACACCTTTTTCCACACTCTTTTCCACTGTGGTTCAGCACAGGGTGCTGTATACAATCCCCTGTGCTGCGCAGCAGGACCTGGGGGCTTCCCTCTCTATAAGGAGTCGTCTGCGCCCTCTGACCCCGGGCTCCCAGCCCACCCTCCCCACTCCCCTGCCCCTGGCAGCCAGTCTGCTTGCAGTGTCCGTGAGTCTCTTTCTGTCTCATCGATTGAGCTCATTTGTGTGGTATTTTAGATTTCACATACCAGTGAGATCACATTGAAACGTCTGCCTCTGTCTGACTGCCTCCACTTGGTCTGACGATCCCCAGGTCCGTCCACGTTGCTGCAAACAGCATCATTTCCGTCTGTTTTTATGGCTGAGTAACAGTCCGTCATATATATGTACTACATCTCTTTATCTTCCTCTCTGCCATGTGGCTTGTGGGATCTCAGGCCCCCAACCAGGGACTGAACCCAGGCCGTGGCCGTGAAACCCTGGACCCCTGGACACTGGGCTGCCCGGGGACTCCTTACCCGTCTTCGTCCGTCGTCTGTGGACGAGCGTTGAGCTTGCTCCTGTGTCTGTGTGGCTGTTGCTCACACTGCTGCAGTGAATTCCAGGGTGCGGGTTTCTCTTTGAAAGACACTTGCTCGTGCTTTTTCTTGAGCAGCACGATGAACAGCTGTTGGTCTCTCTACACTCTCCCCTCCCGCGCCACGCGTCTCTGCATTTGCGGGGCACAGGCACAGCTGCCCAGTGGAACCTTCTCTGAAACAGCGGGAGGGGTGGTGTCGTCTTCCTAAAAGCTTCGGGACAGAGTGGAAAGTGAGTGTGGGGGACAGAAGATGAAGGGAGGCCCTCACACCTGCCTCTCCTTCCGGGAGCCGGGGTGCTCCCTCTGACCTGCACTCCACGCAGGGCCAGACCGCCTGGTCGGGACAGCACCTGCCGGCTCCAGCCCCGGAACCTGCGTGGCCGCCCTGGCCCCGGTGCCACTGCTGACCCACTGCACAGAGGAGCTGCCGAGGCTAGTGCTGCGCGTGCGTCGGCAGGTGTCAGAACCAGGCTGGCAGCCCTGCCCAAGGTCCGAACGCAACACCAGGCGTCCACAGGGGCTGTGAGGGTGTGGGGACCCCAGGTCAATAAGCGGGACAGAGAGCGGGGCAGGGAGGGTGGGCGGTGAATGGTTGCGGTGACCCCAGAGCCTGGCAGAGAGAAGCCCAGCCCCGCCGGGCGGCAGGACGGCCATGCCACCTGGGCACAGACTGAGAGCTGGAGCAGGGCTGCCGCCTGCCAGTGGTGTCCAGCGCCTCCGCTCCGCGGTGATTCCGCTGGCCAAACAGAGGTCACACTCCCGTTCTCTTTAAAAATAAGCTTACTTACGTTTCAGGATGGTGTCAGATTTACAGAGACGTTCTGATGGTGCAGAGAGTGTAGACCCTTCTCCTAGATACCCCTCCTCCTGCCTTACAAAGCTTGAAGTACCCCCCCACACACAAGCCAGGGGGGCACCCTTGGCATAGGCTGGCCTCGTCCTCGTTCAGAACACCTGGAGGCCGTCAGCCTCCTCCCACCTGCGGCAGGGGCGGGGGGGCGGTTTCCAGCCTCCACCTGTTTCTCGTGACCAGCAGTTTGGAGAGGCTCCGGCTGGCAAGGTGTTTTGCAGACAGTCTGGGGTGGGCTGCTGTTTTCTCGTGACGAGTCTGGGATTATGGGTTTTGAAAAGAGCCTGCAGGGTGGAGAGCCGTCTCTTCCCATCCGTCCTGTTCCATGCTGTCCATCGTGGCCTGAGGCCATGTCTTTTCTAAGTACATCACAAAGCACTTTCCACCCCAGTGGCAGAGGGCTAGACGTCCACACTGGAGGGGTAGGAGCTGCACAGACAATTTGGGCCGCTGTCTCCCCTCTCCCGTTCATCCAGTCGGTTCTTTCTATCAGTACGGACTCATGCATGTCTATCTTATACTCTGCGTCACAGTCCAATGCTATATCACTTATTTATCGATTCGCTCAAGTTGCTCCAGCCCTGGACTATAGGCCCAGCAGGCCCTCTGTCCGTGGGATTTTCCAGGCAAGAATACTGAAGTGGGCTGCCGGTTCCCTCTTCAGGGAATATTGCCGACCCAGGGACCAGACCCGTGTCTCCTGCATTGGCAGGCAGAGTCCTTACCACCGAGCCACCGGGGAAGGCCTGGCAGGTGTTACAGTCCTTCCAAAATTGTCGCAAGTCTTTCCTGATCAGCCACCTGCCTCCCTGGTGGCTCAGAGGTTAAAGCGTCTGCCTCCAATGCAGGAGACCCAGGTTCGATCCCTGGGTCAGGAAGATCCCCTGGAGAAGGAAATGGCAACCCACTCCAGTATTCTTGCCTGGAGAATCCCATGGACTGAGGAGCCTGGTGGGCTGCAGCCCACAGGGTCACGAAGAGTCGGACACGAGTGAGCGACTTTACTTACTTACTTTACTGCCTGACAAAAAGTGCGATGTGAATAACTGGAGTGTCGCTGTAACTGCCTGGTTCATTATTTGGATGAGCCACGCAGTCTTTGGTGGCAGATGGCACTACTTTGAGGCTGAGATAAAAGACGTGCATGAGTGGGATGTGGCCTGGAGCATTGTCAAGCAGCAAATGAATGTTGAAAGGGCCGTCCTTCTCCAAACAATATTTCTCCAAGTGGTGGAAAAATCAGCCCTGGAAAATGGCCTGTGTAACTCGGGCTTTGGGGTTACTCTTCTACACAGCAGGAGGAGAGCCCTTGGCTGTGTTTCTAAGGGCTCTTGGGTTCTCTGAATGATAAACGGAGAGAGGCTTCAGGTTCGTATCACTGGAAGCATTGCCTCCAAACAACGGAGTTGTTCTTAGACAGACTTCCTCCCCTGGAGCCTGGCGTCAGCGCTTCCTCCTCACTGGTTTGCCTTTGGTCTGGCGTGGTCTTCCGTGCAGTCCTGGCCCATCCGCAGTGAAAAGCTGCTCCAGTCCATATGAGCTTTCCCAGTAATTTCTCAAAGCATTCCAGGAAATTCCCAGGCAGCGACTGTAAACGCACTCACTTGGGTTTACATCGTGAAGGCTGGCTCTAGCCCTGAGCAGCCACGGCTGGATCCAGCCCCTCGTTCCTCACCGTGCCTCTTCTTCGTGAAGGCTTTCCACTTTCTCCTGAATCAGCATTAAGCTGAGCAGGGCTTGATGCTGATGCGAATCTGGCCTCCGCCCACTGAGAAGTTTCTCCATCTCTTCCATCACTTTTCCGCGCCTCTTCAGTCCTGCTGTCGACGTCATCAGTACAGCAGACTTCGTACGCTCCACGATCCGGCCCTTGCTCTTTAGAATCATGCCAGTGGTTGCACGATCCGTGTTCTAAGCACGGGTGACGTCTCCCCTCTTCTCGCCCCCTCACTCCACTCTCTCAATTATTTTCACTGCTGTCTCCGTTGGGATCTCTCAGCACTTCTCAGCAGCACCGGCATCATCACCGCTGCTGGTGGTGTGCGAGGCCAGAGTGGGCTGGCTTCCCGGACTGGACATGAGAGCTGAGGCTCACACAGTTCCAAGTCCTCAGCCTGAAGGCCCGTTTGGCTTCCCTGGCGGCTCAGCTGGTAAAGAGTCCGCCCGCAATGCAGGAGACCTGGGTTCACTCCCTGGGTTGGGAAGATCCCCTGGAGAAGGGAACGGTTACCCACTCCAGCACTGTGGCCTGGAGAAGTCCATGGACAGAGGAGCCCGACAGGCTACAGTCCACGGGGTCGCAAAGAGTGGGACACGACTGAGTGACTTTTCACTTTCACTCATCCATTCCTTCATCCACCATCCAACACTGATTGGCTGCAACAGGCAGGCACGGGGCTGCTGGTAGGTCCTGAGCCCATCTCTATGCTCCTCTTCTAAAGCAGACTCGGGCAAATGTCTCCTAGTCCGAGGTGAGCGAGCCGCACTTTGAGAGGCCTGCTTGTTGGTTCCCACTGAATCTAGACGGCTTTTGCTTCTGGGAAGACGGAATGCCACGGGGTGAGTTCCCTGGAGCTCCCTTTTCGCCCCTATAGCTGAGAAGCCAGCAACGTACACTGCTGGTGTGGTGTCAGAGAAGGACAGTTAAGGAGCTGGGAGCTTCACCTCTGCTGGGTGGGAACATTCAGTGGCCGTGATGTCCTTGGAGGCCACACTGGGGGCAGTGATGAGGCATTCCTACCCCTTCCATCTGGGGAGGGGTCGGCTGAGGCCCACCAGGGGGCTGCAACCCCTGCCATCCCTGGCATTAACAAAGACCACTGCCTTCAGGTGAGGGCTGGACTTCTAGCCCCACTTGGCAGCCACAAGGAGACAGTGCCCCTTACCTCATTCCCTTGCTGGACCAGTGTCAGAGGAAGCTAGTGGAAATAGGCTCAAGAAAGATCCCAAACTTCACAGCATAATACCTAAAATGTCCAGCTTCAGTTAAAAAAATCACTGGTCATATCTAGAGCCAGAGAGATCGAAAACTAAATGAAAAAACACAATCAACAGATGTCAACGTCGAAATGACAGAGATCTTAAAGCTATTTGAAAAGTATTTTAAATCCACTAACATAAAAAGGCTGTATTGAATAATTGTGAACAGCCCTAAAACAGCAAAGAAAACGTCTCAGAAAAGAAAGAGAACACGTAAAGAAGAACCAGATGGGAATTTCAGGATTGAAAAACACAATAGCTGAAAATTAAAGCTCAGTGCATGGACTCAACATCAGAGAAGATGCGAGAGGGGAGAAAAGAAAAAGAGAACAATAGGAATCGTCCATGCTGAACTGCAGAGAGCAAATAGGCGGGGAAAGAAGAAAGAGAGAGCGTGCCTTAGGGACCCACGAGACTTTAACAAAAGGTCTAACATTCATGACACTGGAGGCTTGGGGTAGGGGTAGAGAGAGGGTGAGGTAAAAAAAAGTGCTCAAAGAAAAAAAATGGGGGATAAACCCCAAATCCAGAAAAAGATACAAGCCTACCTGGAGGTTCAAGAAGCTGAGTGAACCAAAAATAGATTAAACAAAAATAAACCCACATCAGGACATGTCATAGTCAAACTGCCAAATATTGAAGACAAAGAAAGAAACTCTTCAGAGTAGTTGGATAGAGATAATGCTTATTAAAAAATATTGAAACGAAATTGAATGACAGCAGATTTCTCATTCAAAAGTATGGAGGCCGGAAGGAAGTGGGATAACACTTTTCGAAAGAAGAGACTCCAGCACAAAAGATCCTTCAAGGATAGAGACCTTCACATACGAAGGATAACTGAAAGAATTTATGACCAGCAGACACGCTTTTAAGAAACGGTCTCAGAAGGAGGGAATTGAAGCAAGAGGGAAACTTGAAATGCCAGGGATGGAGCGTGCGAGTTGGGAATTGCAAATGCCCAGGAAAATAGGCTGGTTTTGTTCTTTTAAGTTTTAAGAAGCAGAGGCGATCATTGAAGGAGAAACCATTACACCTCCTCATGGGCGTTTCCAGGGTGCTTGGGTCTAACACGTGGCGACCGCCGTGCAGTGGCGAGTGGGGGTGGGGACCAGCATGCCGGAAGGGCGTCCACCTTCTACTGGAAACGACACAGTAGTAATAAGAAGCAGACTGCGGAATAAGTTTAGAAATACACTTACTTTAACCACTGGAGAATCCACTAAAACCTATACACACAAAACACATAGGCAGAAAATCCAGGTGATAAATTAACATGGAACACTGAAAACTCTTAAGATGCTTTTCAAAAAAGCATGGAAAGAGGCAAAAACCAGGCAGAGCGGAAGGACATGGGCTCATCTCCTCCTGCGAGAGCGCCTAAATCACAACTAGCTGTTGAACAACCATCGACAAGAGATTGCCTGAACCCGCTAAAAAAGATGCCCCAAACCCCAAAGCAGAGAAGCTGCAACAAGGCGGTATGGGGGACACAATCATGATAAAATCAAATCCCTGACCCACCAGGGAAAGTGAAAGTCGTCGGTCATGTCCGACTCTTTGCGACCCCATGGACTATATAGTCCATGGGAATTCTCCAGGCCAGAATACTGGAATGGGCAGCCGTTCCCTTCTCCAGGGGATCTTCCCACCCCAGGGATCAAACTCAGGTCTCCCGCACCGCAGGCAGATTCTTTACCAGCTGAGCCACAAGGGAAGCCCCTTTCCACCAAGTAGGGGACTCACAAACTGGAGAACAATAACACCAAAGAAGTTCCCCCACTGTTGTGAAGGTTCTGAGCCCCACATCGAGCTTTCCAGCCTGAGGACCTGGCAAAGAGACTAGGAATCCCCAGGAAATCTGACTTTGAAGGCCAGTGGGATTTGATTACAGGGCTTCCACAGGACGGAGGGAAATAGACTCCACTCTTAGAGGTCAAAAACAAAACCTTGCACACGCCAGGACCCAGAGGGGAGGAGCAGCAGCCCCTGGGAGACTGAACCAGCTCCACCTGCCGGGGCTGGAGAGTCTCCTGTGGAGGTGTGGGCAGGCAGGAGCTCACTGCAGGGATGGGACAAGGGCAGAAGCAGTCCTGGGAGGTTCTCCTTGGCACAAACCCTCTTGGAGGTTGTCACGAACCCTACTATACAGCCTGCAGACTCCAGGGCTGGGTCGCCTCAGGCTGGACCACTAACAGGGAGGGAGTGAGCCCCACCCAGCGGCAGACAATCGGATTCCACTCTTACTGAGTGCGGCCCTGCCCACCAGAGCAAGACCCAGTTTTCCCGACTGCCAGTCCCTCCCATCAGGAAGCTTCCACAAGCCTCTTAGCCTCATCCACCAGAGGACAGTCAGAAGCAGCAAGAAGAGCTAGAATCTGGCACAAAAGCCACATCGCAGAAAGTTAACCTAAAGGAAAAGGCAGAGGATTATGTCACAGATGAAGGGACAAGATAAAATTTGAGAAAAGCAACTAAATAAAGTGGAAATGTCCATGGGAGTCTCAAGGCAAGAACGCTGGCGTGGGTTGCCATTTTCTTCTCCAGAACAATACAGTAGACGGAATCAATAGCAGGATATGAATAAGTGACCTGGAGTACAGAAAAGTCGAAATCACTGTTACAAACAGAACATGCAAAGAAAGAAAAGAAAAGAAATGCAGACTCACTGTTGCTGTGTGTGTCTGACTCTTTGCGACCCCACAGAGCGAAGGACATTACGCTTCCCGGTCCCTCACCATCTCTCAGAGCTTGCTCAAACTCAGGTCCATTGAGCTGGACAACATTAAACACACCAACATTCGCATTAGACGGGTCCCAGGAGGAGAAGAGAGAGAGAAAGGATTCGAGAAAATATTTGAAGAGCTAATAGCTAAAGACTTCCCTAACATGTGAAAGGAAACAGTCAAACAAGCCCAGGAAGCACAGAGAGTCCCAGGCAGGATAAACCCAAGGAGAAACACGCCGAGACGCATAGTAATCCAACCAACAGAAATTAAAGGCAAAAATAAAGTATTTATTCCCAGCAAGGGAAGAGTGACAAATAGCATTTGAAGGAATGGGGTAATGCACTTAAAGCGATAAAGGAAGAACCAAGAACACTCTGCCTAGTCTCGTTCAGATTTGATGGAGAAATCAAGCTTTCCAGGTGAGCAAAAGCTAAGAGAGTCCAGCACCACTGAACCAGCAGGCGCGGCCCAGGCCCGCCTCCTTCTCCCTGCCACGCTGCTCCCTGCCCCGCTGGGGGCCAGGCAGCCGCCTCAAGCTTATAGCGGCTCTGTTCACGCATCAGTGCTGCGAGGTGAGTCCAGCCCCATATTCAGGAGAGGAGGCAGAGCCCACAGGGTGGTTGTCCGGGCTACTCTGGGCAACCCAGCCAGCCTCTGGGGCCACGGCCTGAGCCTGGAGCCCTGCTCTCAGCCCCATCCCCGCTGCTGCCCCCGGAGGCATGGTTTCTGTCATCCTTTTGTCCTCTGGATCTTCTGCGGACCTGGAGTGACCCCAGGTGTGAGGGCTGCAGGCTGGCCTCCCTGCCTTGAGCTGCAGGAGGCTCTGAGCTCGTCCCCTTCTGCCTCCTAGGCCCCAGCTCTCCAGAGCTTGCGGCCGGGCCCTACTCACTGCTCCAGCATCGGCCCTTTGCGCCTCCACGACACCGGCCTTTGTTTATGTGGCCTGTTCGCCACACCCTGCCCGTTGCCCCCTGGCTCCCAAGCCTGCGTCCTGGTTGGAGGGCAGCCCCTGCCCTTGGGTATCTCTGGTCCTACACCATCTGGAAAGGCCTCCTTGACTTTCCACCAACCCACGAGAAGCCTATTCTAGAATCCGGAACCATGTTCTGGGACCAGTGACCTGTGGATCTGGCCTGGAGGGCTCCTCAGAGCCGGGGCCCTATGGGGCCAGCTTCACGTCCAAGGCTCCTGGCAGCACAGGATACATGGGTCCGTTTCAGGGGTGCTGGTGGGTGAGAGGGGGCCAGGGAATGGGCTGCATAGAGGGAGAGATGTTCGCAGTGGCCTAGCTGAACTGTCAGAGAAGGCGATGGCACCCCACTCCAGTACTCTTGCCTGGAAAATCCCATGGAAGGAGGAGCTTGGTGGGTTGCAGTCCATGGGGTCGCTGAGGGTTGGACATGACTGAGCGACTTCACTTTCACTTTTCACTTTCATGCATTGGAGAAGGAAATGGCAGCCCACTCCAGTGTTCTTGCCTGGAGAATCCCAGGGACGGGGGAGTCTGGTGGGCTGCCGTCTATGGGGTCGCACAGAGTTGGGCACGACTGAAGCGACTTAGCAGCAGCAGCAGCTGAACTGTGCGTCAGTCTCCTACTGTGGAAATGAATGAGACCCATTATTCCTCTGTTTAATCACAAAGGACATCACCTGGGAGAATCTCAGGGGCATGAAAGGGAAAGTGAAGGATGCTGCCTCGCCCCGCCCCCTCGCCTGGGTGCCTGTCGCAGGCGAGAGTCCGCGGAGCCGGCCGCCCCTCCCCGCCCCGCCCCCCCCCCCCCCCCCGTTTCTCCTCGCACAGCTTTGTGTTGTCTCTCTGCGTGTGCGTGGCTGTCCCCCAGGCACGATGCCCCGGCTACCTCAGTCCTTTGGAGTCTACAGAATGTTCCAGGAAGCAGTGTACTCTGGAGAAGACTCATGAGAGTCCCTTGGACAGCAGGGAGATCAAACCAGTCCATCCTAAACGAAAATCAGCCCTGAATGTTCATCGGAAGGACTCATCCTGAAGCTGAAGCTCCAATACTTTGGCCACCTGATGCGAAGAGCCCACTTATTGGAAAAGACCCTGATGCTGGAAAAGATTGAGGGCAGGAGGAGAAGGGGACGACAGAGGATGAGATGGTTGGATGGTATCACTGACTCGATGGACATGACTTTGAGCAAACTCCAGGGCATGGGGAACGACAGGGAGGCCTGGCGTGCTGCAGTCCATGGGGTCACAAAGAGTCGGACACAGTTTAGCAAGTGAACCATGAGGTGACTGCTTCGCCTCTTCCTTCAGAGCTGGGTGTTTACGTCGTCTCCAAGTATTTCATCTTTGTAAATAGCATTGCTGTGGGGCTTCCTTGGCGGTCCAGTGGAAGGACTCTGCACTTCTACTTCCGGGGGCTCAGGCAGGATCCCTGGTCAGAGAACTAAGACCTCGAAAGCCATACAGCCAAAAATAGAAAAAAAAATGTTGTCCTGAACATCTTCTGGCAGCTGACTCCTGCAGCTGTTTCGGAGAGAATGATTCCCGGAAGGGGTCTGTGCACTCACAGGGCACCGAGGTCCATTCTTCACTGGGGCTGTCGGCATCGCTGCTTCTCTCATTTAAACGGCAGCCCTACCGTCACAGTCCCTCCTGCTTGGTCCCCAGACAGCTTCTACATAAGTTACCGTCTGGGATTAGAACTAGCCAGAACATCCACACCCCACTTCCTCTGCCCGAGACAGAACCAGACGGCCCCAATTTCCAGCCCGCTCCAACTTCCCAGAGCAAGCCCACAGCTGGGGAACGCCTGTCCTGTCCACTGGGGGCTGGAAGCTCTTGCAAAGGGCCTGGGCGTGGCCAGGCAGCCCTCTCTGCCTCGGGTTTCATCCCTGAGGCCAGGCTCACAGAAGAAGACAGGCGTGAGGAAACGCAGAGGCTGGCCGGTCCGGTCCACGCCCCTGATCCCTGCAAATGCCAGGCCCTTAGCTGTTTGCGGGGGGATTTAAAGACCCTGGGGATGGAGGCAAGCGGACAGGCTCCCTGGAAGAGCGGCTGCAGCAAGACCGCCTGGGCACAGACTTTGGCCCCTGGCGTTTCCCCAGTGTCAGCTTTTCTATTTTAGGCCGGTTGCTCCTCGTCAGGGAATTCTCAGCGAGCCGTGGGAAACCCAGCGAGGCGGGTGCTGGGTCTGCCTGGCTTCCGCGCGCCCTGCTGCAGCCCTGGGTCCCCTCCAGCCCCCGGGCGAGACCCCGGGCGAGACACCTCGGGTTGGCACTCTCACTCACCCACATGAAGGGCACCCTTCTCCTGGGTTACATGTCCCACCGAGAAGGTTCCCATCTTGCGACCCAACTGGGCTCCTGGATCTTAGCCCACAGAAGCAATCTGCAGACATGGAACCTTGGCCGCGACCCAAGCTTGCAGCCAAGGGCTCACGGCGGCTGTGGGAACTGGATCGCTGGCGCCTTGTAGGGGGACGCGGGAGAAGCCCGAGACAGGAGCCTCGCAGTGGGGCTGGCCGCAGGGTGACTGTGGGTCCAGCTATGGGGAGATCGAATCTGCGCGGGGAAGAGGGACACGCCGTGGACTCCAGGCCGAGGGCAGGTCGAGTCCCAGCTCTGCCGTCCACTTTGGCCTTGGGACTCTCTGAACCTCTGTCTTCCTCATCTGTGAAAATCAGAACAGTTTACCACCACGTTCGGGGTTTAAGAGGACTGTTCTTATGATCCTCAGGCCAGGACTCAGACAGGCATCCAGTAGGCGCTCGGGAAGGGCAGCTGCAGTGGGTTTTATAACACGGACAAGTGGAAATAGTTTGACATGACAAGGGAAACAGGTGAGAAACCAGCAGCCAGATTTCTATTCCTTAAAAACAGCCCCGTATGCCGCTGTTGCACAATCCACACCCGCCCCCCGCACCCCCCCGCCCCCCCACCCCCCTCCCGTCGCCAACCCGGAAAAATACTCTAAAGCCTCTGAAAAAACTCCCCCGGCTCTTTAGGTCTCTGATTGCCATCTCTCCTGTCACAGGAGCCGCTTCTTTCTCACTGGCTGGGAACCTCTCTCCGCAGGGGGAGCTCCCCGGGCCAAGAGGCGAGGGCAGCGGGTGTGCAGACCATTTGCGGACTGGAACAGGTGGGGCCCGGTTGTGGAAACAGGCGCTGCGTTCCTGGGATTCCTGCCGGCGACCCGCCCAGCCCGGCTCCAGGCCAGACAGATGCCAGCAGCGCCCCGCTCCACCTGCAGAGGGCCCGCCCAGAGACAGCGCGGCCTGGAGCCAGGTGGAGGCCCAGGGCCCAGGGCTTTGTACTGGGGACTTTGAGACTAGTTACTCCACTCAGTGGTGTCTGACTCTTTGCGAGTTCTCCAGGCCAGAATACTGGGGTGGGTGGCCTTTCCCTTCTCCAGGGGATCTTCCCAACCCAGGAATCGAACCCAGGTCTCCTGCATTGCAGGCAGATTCTCGACCAGCTGAGCCAAACTAGTTAGGGTGGGTTTAAATCCGACAGGAAGTGAAAGCGAAAGCATTCGTTAGAAGGGTCTAGCACATAGTGTACCCCCTCCCAGGAGGCGTCTCAGCCCAGCTGGGCTTCCCTGCACCTATGAGCTCACAGGAGGGACAGAGGTGGGGTTCAAGTGACAGTCCCAGCTCCCTGGGAGGGAGGGGGTGCTGGTGATGAGGGCTCTCAGTTCTCACACAGGCAGTGCCAGGCAGACTGGACAGCCAGTCTCCTCAGAGTGGACAAGATATAAGGCTGACCTTCGGGAGGATGGCGCCTGGAGGGGAGGTGATGAAGGGATGCTCCCTAGCTGGGGGTGGGGGTGGGGACGGGATGTGGAGTCGGGGTCCAAGCTGGGCAAAGGCCTTTGGAAGGAGGGAACTTGACGTTAGACATCAGGAGGAACCCCACAGTCCAGGTCAAGAGCTGGCAGCTTCCCGTCTTCCCTGTTCTTTCTGCGCTGGGGAACTGAGGAAGAACTCCCAGGGAGGAAGCAGTAGGGGCACAGTGAGCACGAGGGATGGCTTCTGAGACCAGCGTTGAGAGCTGCAGGCCCCCCAGGCCGCAGGGGTCGTGGGGTCACCACCTGTCCTGATGGACCGTGGGGGAGGTGCGGGGGAAGGGAGAGCAGAGGCCAGGGAGGGAAAAGGGGGGCAGAGTCTCCCAAACCGGCTGCCAGGGCATAGTTACTAGAGGAAAAGGAGGTTTAACACAAGCCCCCCGACCTTGGCGGCAGGGGCCTTGGGGGTCTCCAGGCAGCGTCGGCAGCTCCCTGGGATGGTGGCTCAGCAGAGGCTGGCTTCCAGCTGGGAAATCTGGTGAGCTGCGCGTGGCGGCCCTGGGCCCTGGACATCTTCCACCACCCTCCCTCGTCACCTGCCATGTAATCCAAGGTTCTGAGCCTGGCCGGTGAAGAGCCGGTGCTCCCCACCCAGCCTGCTGCCTGCTGCGGGGGGCACCCAGCACTCCCGCTGTGGCTGCCGTGCCCAGTTCCTCTGTTGCCTCCCAGCAACTCCTATCAGTTCTGTGCCTGATGAAAGATGTATCACTAGGGAACAAAACATGGGTTTTCCGAAGCTTCAAGTCCTCCAAGGAGGTGATTTCTTAATTTCACCTCTGCCACTTCCACAGACCCTTGCTGACTGCTCCCGCTGGCAAAGCCTCTTTCCTGCTTCCCATCCATCCTCCACCCATCTATGCACCCATCCGCCCACCCATGGAGCCACCACCCATCCGCCCACCCGCATCCATCCAACCGCCCACCATCCATGCAACCACCACCATCCATCCAACCAACCGGATCCATGCAACCACCCACCGTCCACGCAACCACCCATCCATCCAGCCACCCACATCCACCCAACCACCCACATCCATCCAGCCACCCACATCCATGCAACCACCCACCATCCATCCAGCCACCCACCATCCATCCAACCATCCACCATCCATGCAAACAACCGGATCCATGCAACCACCCAGCATCCATCCAACCACCCACATCCATCCAACCATCCACCAACCATGCAGCCAACCACCATCCATGCAACCACCCACCATCCATGCAGCCACCCACCATCCATCCAACCATCCACCATCCATGCAAACAACCGGATCCATCCAACCACTCACCATCCATCCAACCACCCACATCCATCCAACCACCCACATCCATCCAACCAACCGGATCCATCCAACCACTCACCATCCATCCAACCACCCACATCCATCCAGCCACCCACATCCATCCAACCAACCGGATCCATCCAACCACCCACCATCCATCCAACCACCCACATCCATCCACCACCCACATCCAACCAACCACCTGGATCCATCCAACTACCCACATCCACGCAACCACCCAGCATCCATGCAACAACCTACCATCCATCCAGCCACCCACCATCCATCCAGCCACCCACATCCATCCACCACCCACATCCATCCAGCCACCCACCATCCATCCAGCCACCCACATCCATGCAACCACCCACATCCACCCAACCACCCACATTCATGGAACCACACACCATCCATCCAACCACCCACATTCATGCAACTACCTACCATCCATCCAACCACCCGGATCCATCCAATCACCCACCATCCATCCAGCCACCCACCATCCATTCAGCCACCCACCATCCATCCAACCACCCACATCCAACCAACCACCCACACCCATGCAACCACCCACCATCCATGCAACCACCCACATCCAACCAACCACCCACATCCAACCAACCACCCACACCCATCCAACTATCCACCATCCATCCAGCCACCTGCATCCATCCAACCATCCGCATCCATCCAACCACCCACCATCCCCCCAACCACCCACCATCCATCCAGCCACCCGCACCCATCCTACCAGCCACACCCACCCAACCACCCGCCTTCTACTCATCCTTCCATCCCTCTGATAAGCAGCACTAAGTGAGCATTTTGTGGTCTGGTGGTTGGGAGTGCAGCCTCTGCCTTCCCAGTCCTGGCTTCCGTGGTTGTGCCGAATGTCTATGTCCTTGGGCGGTTTCTCAGCCGCGCTTATTCTCAACCTCAGTTTCTGCATTGTGAAAAGCTGTAAAGCAACTTGCTTCTGGCTTGCTGGGAACGTGCAGAGAGGCAACATATGTAACAAACTTACTAAAGTGGCCGGTGCTTCCCCTCCTCTTATCCCAGCTACCTCCTCAGAGTGCTGTGATAGGGAACCCGACTCAGCTCAGCCAGGAAACACTGAACTAGGCATTACAAGGAAAGATGAGTGTTTCCACTGGGAAGGAGCTAGGAGCGTTGAAAACACAGCCAGGAAGACTCACTAGGTTTGAGGGTCGGGAGAGGAAGCCCCAGTGGACTGGCTTTGGCTGTGGGGGAAGGTAAGGGTGCCCTGGGGAGCCGGAGAGCCTGGTGGGGGGATCCAGGTGAGTGGAGAGGGCGCCCGGACATGCTCGTGTTTTCAGGCTGAGGGGACAGCCCGGAGATATGCTGTATTTATAAAAAATGTTTATGGAAACAAGTTCATTGGCCAGTTAGTTCCTGCTGGCCAAAGCACAGTTAATGTTCTAAAAAAGAAACAAAGCTCCAAAATGTTTTCTCCTCTTTTATCCCTCTCTTCCATTTCCACTTGTGATTTTCCTAAGTCTGACCATATCTGGGGAGGGGTAGAAAAGGATTTTGGAGAAGGAAATGGCAACCCACTCCAGTATTCTTGCCTGGAAAACCCCAGGGACACAGGAGCCTGGTGGCTGCTGTCCGTAGGGTCGCACAGAGTTGGACACGATTGAAGTGACTGAGCAGAAGCAGCAAGGGATTTAAAACTTGAGACAATAAACAGATCGCCTGCCTTGTTTAAACTGCTTCACTGCTGCTGCTAAGTCGCTTCAGTCGTGTCCGACTCTGTGCGACCCCATAGATGGCTGCCCACCAGGCTCCTCTGTCCCTGGGATTCTCCAGGCAAGAATACTGGAGTGGATTGCCATCTCCTTCTCCAATGCGTGAAAGTGAAAACTGAACGTGAAGTCACTCAGTCGTGTCCTACTCTTAGCGACCCCATGGAATTTCCCAGGCAAGAGTACTGGAGCGGGTTGCCATTGCCTTCTCCGTTAACTTGCTTTACCTGCTATCAATACACTGTTTGGCTTCAGGATTTTAGCTATGACCACAGGATGGACTGCAAAAACACTCGAGAGATCTAGAAGATTAATTTTTTCATTTTCACTGGAGGGCTTTATCTGGGAGGTGGGGGTGGGGTGGGGCAGTAGGGGGCCAGTGGGGAGAGGAGGAGTGCAAGCCCCATTTACCGGGGAACCTGGTCTGCGTCTCAGTTCTAGAGTTAGCAGTACTTTCGGCTTTGGGCTGGAATCTGGGTGCTCAGCTTGGGGGTGGCTCTAGGCTACAGGATGGAGACCAGTCTGGTCACCCCCGCCAGCAGAGACTGGATTTGGACCCGATTTGGACCCAAGAGTTTAGTTCAGACGGTGTTTCAGAGAGGTTTGGAAAAAGCCAGCTGGGAGGCAGCAGCGGAGTAGGAAGGCAGGGAAGTGGATGGCTAGGAGAGCTGTCTGAGCGGGAACAGAGGGGTATTCCTAATGGGCTCCGTTTTGGGCCCAGGCAGCCGGTGGAAGCAGATGCCCTTCTTCATCCAGAGCTGGTTTTGTTACCTTTGGTAGCCACAGCCTCCTTGCCAGGCAGGGTCAGACGGGGACTTCACCAGCCCTGGCATCCTCCTTGGCAAGGGCTGACTCCAGCCAGCTGCCAGTTTGGGCTCCTGTATCTATGACAACTCATATTCCCTGGGCATTTCCGTTTCAAATGCTCTGTCCTTTTGTTTGCACGGGTTCCTGTGTCATATACGGAGTTCCCATTTTTAGTTGGGAAACAAGAGGCTGCACGAAATTCTAATAGGCCTCCGGAGACCACCGCGATTCTAAGACCTGGAGGGTATCAGGAGCAGGGCAGCGGGGGTGAGAATGCACAGGATTTGGGGCCAGAACACCGGCTCTGGCTTCTCCTGGGCCGCTGATCCCTCCGCTCCGGGCCTCCCCTTCCCCGTCTGTAACCCGAGGAGATAATAATACCTGTCTGGGCCATCACCCCGCAGACCCCAGAGTAGCCCGCACGCAGCGACAGTTCGCATCTCCGCGCTGGGGGCTCAGGAGACAACTCTTGACCCAGGGGCGGGAAGGCCCCGCCGACTCCCCGGCAGATCCTGCGGGGGAGCCGGTGGGCGCAGCTCCGAGTCCAGGTTCTGAACCTTTCGGAGCTCAAGGTTCCTCTCTTCCAAGTTGGAAGGCCAGGGCCCCTCACAGGGGTGTCCCGATACTAATGGAGATGCCACGCGGAGAACCGCCTAGGCGCGCCGGGGGCTGTGGACGCGGCCGCCGCCACTCCCCGGCTTGCGCGGTTGCGGAGAGACGCGACACCTCCAGCGCCCCGCTAATCCCGGGGACGGGGAGCTCGGCTCCTCCCTGGGGCGCTGCTGCAGGGCGCGCTCAGGATGTGAACACCCAAGGGGCGCGCAAGTACTTCCTGTAGGCATCACCATACTTCAGTGTTTAGAAGGTGCAGAAGGTCCTGAACTCCTCACTACCAGTTCAGTTCACTCGCTCAGTCGTCTCCGACTCTTTGCGACCCCATGGACTGCAGCACGCCAGGCCTCCCTGTCCCTCACCATCTCCCAGAGCTTGCTCATGTCCATCGAGTCGGTGATGCCATCCCACCATCTCATCCTCTGTCGTCCCCTTCTCCTCCCGCCTTCAATCTCTCCCAGCATCGCGGTCTTTTCCAACGAGCCACTACTAGGGTTAACGCCTTAAAGCAGAGGGCGCGCGCGGCGCACTGTCCCTTTAAGGCGGTGAGCCGGGGCCGAGGCGTTCTGTTCCTCGTCGCCTCCCGTAGCTCCGCTCCGAGAGGCCGGCTTTGTGCGCTTGCCCCGCCCCGTCCGCCTCCGCCCCCCCCCCCCCCCGCGCCCGCGCACGCGCGCTGCCGCCCAGCCGCCTAGTCAAGCTCGGCCCGGCTCCCGCCCAGGCGGCGGCCGACGCGACGCCCGGAGCGCCCGCCTCAGTCCGCTCGCCGCCCCGGGCAGGTAAGCGGGGGCCGCCGGGCCGGCGGGCACGCCCCGGGGGGCGCGGGGCCGGGGCGGACGCCGGCGCCCCCCGCGGCCCCCGCCGCCGCACGTGTTCCGGCGGCCCGGGCCCGGCCCGGGTGCAGCCCCGCCGGGCCTCGCAGCGCGGACGCCCCGCGCCGGCCGTCTCGCCTCTGGGCGCCCGCGCCGCGCGCCTCCTCCCTGCCGGACGCCGGGCGCCCGGCGGCCCTCTGCCCTGACGCGAGCCCGGCGCGAACGGGCCCGGCCGGACCGCCGAGCCTGGGGGGCCTCCCCGCCCCCAGCGGTCAGGTGACGAGCCCCCCGGCCCCGGGACTGCGGCCCCCCAGCGCAGCCGTGCGCGGCGCCCCCTCTGCTTCCAGAGAGAGGGAGAGACCCCGACCCACTGGGCCAACCCGCGCCTGGGTGCCCTCAGCTGCGGAGCCGCCCCCTGCCCGAGGCAGCCGGGCCCCCTTCTCGCCGGAAGGCCCGGGGCTCCGGGGTCGCGGGGCTGCCCGCGGCCACGGACAGCGCACCGCGCTCCCGCAGTGGAACCTCAGACCCCTTGCAGCCTGGCCTGCGAGAGTCGTTCCGGGGGTGTGGAAGATGCCCCCCGGAGCCCTCTCACCCCGTTTCTTCTCGCCCAGGTTCCCTGTCGACGCTGGCAGGTCCTGAGTGAGACACTGCCTCCGAGCTTGGCGAGGCTCCTTAGGAGGCAGAGAGGTAAGCTGGCGCGTCTGAGAACCCGGGTGGAGTGCCGAGAGCGGGGGTCCCAGACTCTCCGGCGGCTCGAGGCCCCTCTCTCTTCCCATGGGCGAGGGCCCAGTCTCTGGGGTGGAGCCCCGAGCGTTTTGCCTTTTACCGGTTGACCAAGAGCACACCCCACCCCCCAAGTCGGTTGGCTCAGCCTTGGGTGGCCGGGCTCACCTGGGTGCCAAGAGGGGTCTGTTGGTAATTGCTCTGGAGGCTGGCTCCACATGTTAAGAGTATTGTATTTGCAAGAGTTGGGCTGATGTTTTGTGCAGTTAATGATTTGCTGAAGGAAGGGTTGGGCAGGGGCTGAGCTGGGAGGAGTCCGGCACCTTCTCTGTGAGACCTCCTATGTATCCCTGCTCCTCAGCTGAGGGCAGCAGGTTTGCGGGAGTCGCGCCTCACCTGGAGGTCTCGGCTTTTATGCTGACAGGAGCTACTCAGGCCTCAGAGCTGCCGTCCCATCCCTAACGGAGCCTCTTCTGTTCCCACTTGCTTTCCGTGTGGACACGCCTCGGGCTTCCCCTCTGTCAGCCCTAGCTGTGGTCTGGCTCCCTCAGGGGCCGGCTTCTGTGAAACAGACCCTCCAGCTCTGAGCCCTGGCTCCTCTGCCCACCCAGTGTGCCGCCCACCCAGGGGAAGGCAGCACTTGGGTCCATTGGCGGGGCCTGGTTGCACTAACAGTATTCACCGAGTAGCCAGCGCTTCCTGAGCCTCGGCCTTGTGCCCGCACCTTACCCCCGGGCAGGTTTACCGACCAGCCCCTGGCCTCCCCCGCTCCGCTCTGGGCGAGCCCGCTGCATCCCTGGGCCGTGGTCCTCGCAGCAGGTGGCCGGCCGGCTCTGCACTGCTGCGTTGCTTGATGGTTTCTCCTCCAGGAAGAGACCGGGCACGTGCTTTTGGACGGCTTCCACTCGTTCCGCCTCGGTGTGACTGCAGTTTTCAGCGCTGAGCTAGAACTTCAGTGTGTAAACGCCTTGGCCCACGGTGGTGCCAGCTTCCGGACTTGGATGGTCCGCGATGCTTGGGGGATGTCTCGGTGGCTCTGCTCTGGAATAATGCCTTCCCTTGTTTCCAGAGTCACCTGGCTTCTGTGCCACATATCCCAGTAATGGCATGTCCTCCTGTGATAGGGGAAGCCAGGCTCTTGGCATGGGTGTTCCCCAGGTTCCCGCTTGCACGCCACAGTCTCTCCATCTTCGGCAGCGAGCTGGCTGGCAAGGCGTCTGGGTGTGTTTCAGGCGCCGGCTTCTAGGAAGGCCGGGCGGTAGGGACTCCACGGCAGGGCCGGCTCCGGGCTGTGCTTTCCGGCTGCCTGGTGGCCGCCTCACCAGGGACAGTGAGCCTCTCGCTGTTAGCATTCTTCACGGGGCCATGTGTCTGCAGCCTGCTCTCGGCGGACTTGAGCCCGGGAGGAGGGCCGCGGGGGCTGCGCTCCTGCTCTCGGCCCTGTTGCATTGCTGGGAGTGCTGTTGGGGGCTTGGATGCATTCCTGCAGCTCAGCTCCTGTCACTTGGCATGTTTGTTTCCTGATCAAGGGATGCGTGGTTACTTTTTTATTAATACATCTTTTAATTTTTGGCACTGCCGAGTCTTGCTGCATGAGCTCCCTCTTGTTGCGGAGCACGGCTCTGGGGCGCTTCAGTAGTTGGCTTCAGGAGCGGCCCCGCGTGAGCTCCGTCGTTGCGGTTCCCGGCTCGAGAGCGCAGGCTGAGCAGTTGTGGTGCGCAGGCTTTGTTGTTCCACGCACGTGGGATCTTCCCAGACCAGGGATCGAACCCGTGACTCCTGCTTTGGCAGACGGGTTCCTTACCACGGAGCCGCCAGGGAGGCCCTGATTTGCTTTGAGTGCATCAGGGGATCTTTCAGAGAATTGCCTTCTGTCTGCCTGGACTTTGCTGTGTTTCTGCAGACGTGTGGGTAACAAAGCAGGAATCGCCGCTGAAAGGTGGGGCAAGAGCAGCAACGTCTGTGAAGGACTAGGAGGAGGGGGCGGAGCGGCCCCCATCCTGGGCCAGCACCCGCTGCAGGGCTCAGGAAGGCCGTCCTCTGTGTGTTCTCTTTCCTGGACGCTAACTTTTTGATATATTTTATTTGTAAGTTTATTTATTTTTGGCTGGACCATGTGGCATATGGGGTCTTAGTTCCCTGATCAGGGATTAAACCCACGGCCCCAGCCGTGGAAAAGCAGACTCTTAACCACGGCACCACCCGGGGGCCCCTGGAGGGCGCCCATCTTTGCAACGTGGTATGTGTGTCGGCCCGACCCCCGCTGCAGGCTTGGAGCAGGAGACGCCAGCCCACGGCGCGTCCTCCACTCGGGGCTGTGACCTCTCCGCCCGGGGCGCTGCAGAGCCATGGCGACCGAGGAGAAGAAGCCGGAGACGGAGGCCGCCCGAGCACAGCCCACCCCGTCATCCTCTGCCACACAGAGCAAGGTGCGGCCCCGGGGGCCCCAGGGAACGGCCAGGGCACGGAGGCTGCGAGACGCTTGGAAGTGTTATTTCAAGTGCATAAGCCTGTTCTCCCTTCCCACTGAAACAGTGCTGGCTTTTACTCCAAACCGCATTCCCAGCCAGTGCTTTTATGGGCCGTGTTGGGGATGCCCCACCTGTCACCTAGGGAGGGGGCTTTGTCAACCCTTGGTCTTGATTGTAAGAGTCTCTATGAGACCCAGACAACGTCTCTTGTTAAGCTCTCCAACTCTGGTCCCACCCTTCCCTGTGGAGTAGCCCGCAGGCAACAGGCAGGTCTGCCCAAGGGCGCAGGATTCAGGGGAGCTTGGGGGGCAGACCTTGGCACGGGTGGGGGACTGCCGAAGCAGGGCTGGCGCTGCTGGGGCTCCCGGCTGCACGGTGGGGGGGCGGGTGCTTCCGGGAGGGGTCCCCGTGTTTTCTAGTCTGGATTGCAGAGTACGGGAGAAGCAGGGCTGGTGCAGAAGTCTAGGCTCAGGGTCAGGCACGTGTGTTCAGGCGGATGAGGGCTCTCGGAGGCGCTGTCCAGAGCTTGACCTTACACCTTGGGCGTCACGTCCAGACTGGCGATCAGTGGGCAGTGGGGTAACTGTTTGCTGACCAGCGCTGTCTCCTTAACAGCCCACGCCGGTGAAGCCAAACTACGCTCTTAAGTTCACCCTGGCCGGCCACACGAAAGCTGTGTCCTCCGTGAAGTTCAGCCCCAACGGGGAGTGGCTGGCGAGCTCGTGTAGGTGCCCCTGCCTGTGGCTGCTGGTCGAGACTCTGCCCTGTGCCTGGCGCTGAGACTCTGCAGGGACGAGCGGGCGGGGGGCCTTCTGGGGGGAGTGGCTGGCGAGTTCGTGTAGGTGCCCCTGCCCTGCGCCGGGGATGAGCCTCTGGTGCCCCTGCCCTGTGACTGCTGGGCGAGACTCTGCAGAGACGGGCCAGGCGGGGGAGCCTGGTGACAGGTGCTGGGGACCGCGGCTTCTCGGGTGCGGCTGTGGGCAGCCCAGGTGTTGGCTGGAGGCCTTGACTGCCTGCCGTTGCTTTCTTCCAGCTGCAGATAAACTCATTAAGATTTGGGGAGCGTACGATGGGAAATTTGAGAAAACCATCTCTGGTCACAAGCTGGTAGGTCTCCGCCCCACCCTGACTGAAGCTGCTGCTGGGCGTGGGGACCCCAACTCCCAGGCCTGCCGGGTTAAGGTCGGAGCCCCCCACTCGGGCCTCCTTCCCAGTGTTTTAGGTGGCGATTTGCCTCCCAGCTTTGACCTCCTCGGGTGCATTTGTGCCCGACTGCAGGCCTGGCAGAGCCTCAGGGAACAGGCTTCTGGGCCAGGCTCGTGCGTCCATCTGTGCAGTCCTCCCGAGCTGAGGGCGTGACGTCTGGTTATCTTCAGTTGAACGTTGGGGGTCTGACTTTGGCTGGCTAGTCCCGTTTTGTCAAAGCGATGACCGTATGTCTCCTCCCGCAGGGCATATCCGACGTGGCCTGGTCGTCAGATTCTAACCTCCTTGTTTCCGCCTCAGATGACAAAACCCTGAAGATCTGGGACGTGAGCTCGGTAAGCTCCGGACACGGTGCGGCTGGTGAGCGGCTGTGTGTCGTCAGGCGCTTTTCTGCTGTTGCGGGTTGGGTGGGGCAGGGTCACCCTGACGCCGATATTTGGGGACATAATCCCCAGGAACGATGTCATTTTAGGGAAAGTGTCTGAAAACCCTGAAGGGACACAGCAATTACGTCTTTTGCTGTAACTTCAACCCCCAGTCCAACCTCATCGTCTCGGGCTCCGTAAGTGTGTGGCTGCCCTGGGCGGGGCGGGGGGCGCTCCCGGGCTGCTCGCTGAGGGGCTCGGGGCCAGGCAGCTGCCCACTCTGCTCCACCCGCGGAACCGCTGTCACCTCTCTCTTTGCCTTCAGTTTGACGAGAGCGTGCGGATATGGGACGTGAAGACAGGGAAGTGCCTCAAGACCTTGCCGGCCCACTCAGACCCCGTCTCGGCCGTGAGTCCCGCCGCCGCCCCGACGGCAGAGGCCGTGCTTGGGGACCTGTGCCCAGGGGGTGGGGGCGGGAGGTGCCCCTGCATGGGGTCTCACAGGGCAGGCAGGGAGCCGGGTCTGCGAGGGCTGAGCGGTGCAGGTGTTGACCGCTGGTGTGGTGAGTGTGGTGTGGAGGTGACTGTAGTGGGCAGAGCGTCCCGGGGTCGTGGTGGCCAGTCGTGGGGTGTCGAGGGGAAGGTATCCTCCCTGCGTGGTCCACAGTGGCTGTTCTGGGCGCCCCCGTGCATGGGGTGAGTGTGCAAGGGTTAAACTACCCATGTGCCATAAACTGCCCCGTGTACGAATTAGGCAAAGTGTCTCTTTGTCAACAAAGAGCCAGAAGTGGCTTTTTAGCCAAGTTTACCTTTTGAAAAGTAGGAGTCACATGTAAACAGGCTGTCTTGTTACCGAACGGTTGGTCCTTTTCAGGTCCTGAAGTCCTGTAGGTGAGCGATTTTAACCATTCTCAGCCATGGAAGGCCTTTGTCCCACTGATGCCGCGCTCAGGGCCTTGACCTTTTGGGGACGTGTAATGAGCTAGTTATTGTCACCGTGCTTATTTAACTTAACATGCAGAGTGCATCATGAGAAGCTCGGGGCTGGATGAAGCGCAAGCTGGAATCAAGATTGCCGGGAGAAATATCAGTAACCTCAGACATGCAGATGACACCACCCTTATGGCAGAAAGCGAAGAAGAACTAAAGAGCCTCTCGATGAAAGAGGAGAGTGGAAAAGCTGGCTTAAAACTCAACATTCAGAAAACTAAGATCATGGTATCCAGTTCCCATCACTTCATGGCAAACAGATGGGGAAACAGTGGAAACAGTGACAGCCTTTATTTTTTAGGGCTCAAAAACCACTGCAGATGGTGACTGCAGCCATGAAATTAAAAGACGCTTGGTCCTTGGAAGGAAAACTGTGACCAACTTCCATAGCATATTAAAGAGCGGAGACATGACTTTTCCAACAAAGGTCCGTCTAGTTAAGGCTGTGGTTTTTCCAGTGGTCATGTATGGATGCGAGAGCTGGACTGTAAAAGAAAGCTGAGCGCTGAAGAATTGATGCATTTAAATTGTGTTGGAGAAGACTCTTGAGAGTGCCTTGGACTGCAAGGAGATCCATCCAGTCCATCCTAAAGGAAATCGACCCTGAATATTCATCGGAGGGACTGATGCTGAGGCCGAAACTCCAATACTTTGGCCACCTGATGCAAAGAGCTGACTCACTGGAAAAGACCCTGATGCTGGGAAAGATTGAGGGCAGGAGGAAAAGGGGACGACAGAGGATGAGATGGTTGGATGGCATCACTGACTCAATGGACATGAGTTCGAGCAAGCTCCAGGAGTTGGTGATGGAGAGGGAGGCCTGGCGTGCTGCGGTCCATGGGGTTGCAGAGTCGGACACGACTGAGTGACTGACCTGGATGGGCTGCTTGAAGCGCCTGGCACGGTGCTGGCCTCGGGCGTGGCCCGCTGGCCCCGTGTCACGGCCCATGCCTGGGGCTGCAAGGACGGTGCCCGCCATGGTTTTAAAGCCATGTTTTCCAGCGCACCCCTGCTGTTGGAGGGAGGGGGGCTGTAGGTCAGGGTGTCCTACTGCAGCTCTGCCTGCTTGGGTGAGGGTCTGGGGCTCCTTCCAGCTCTGTGCCTGCTGGTGGCCGACACCTTCTGCTGGTCCCCCCGGTGGGCGCCGACTGGCGGCTCTCACTCCGTGGAGAGGGGAGAAGCCCAGGGCGGCACGGTTGTGCCACGGCGCCCATGGGTGGGTGTTGGCAGAGCCTGGGTCTGCGTGCCGCTTGGTGTGTGGTGCTCATTGTGGCTGTCCTGCCCTCCCCCGGCGCTGGTGCAGAGGGATGCCTCGTGTTTGCTGGCTGTGCCCTCTGAACGTGTCAGGATCAGGGTGGGGCGCCCTGCGGGCTCTGGGCCCTCTCAGCATCACCTGCGAGGGGCTTCCGTCAGATCACAGTTTGCAGGTTCAAAGCATTGAGTGTGATGAGCTCAGGTGCTGCGAGTTTGTGAGAAAGTTGCCTTGGGAGGCTGAGGAGCACGTGGGGCAGAGGGCGGGGAGAGGTAGCCGCGGGGGCGCCGGGCGGGGCCAGCAACCACGGCTCCTCAGGGACCACGTCGTCCACACGGAGGCCCCCGGCCACCCGGGCAGCGTCCCGACTCAGGTGTGAGGGAGTGGGAGAAAGCGAGCCTCGCGGGTTTCCAGGACTCCGAGCACCGAGGAGGAGAGCCAGGTGTCCCGCTGGCGATCTCTGGTGCTGGCGATGTGTTGAGGTGGTGTTTCAGGCGCGGGCGCCCGTGTGCGCTTCCATCGTGTCTGACTCTGTACCCCCGCGGACTGTAGCCCCCGGGCGCGTCTGTGCACAGGATTCTCTAGGCGAGAACGCTGGCGTGGGCTGCCTTGCCCTCCTCCAGGGGACACAGGGTGAAATGAAGTACCTCAGGCTCGTTTCACCTGTTGCTTCCTGCCGCAGCGGCTGAGACGTGGAAGGGGCACACGTGGCCCCGTCCCGGGCCCTGGGCCGGGTGGACGGCGGCTCTCCCAGCTGTGGCCCCGGGCCGGCCTCTGCTGGGAGCGTGGGAGACGCAGGCTCTGGGGCCTCGCACAGGGCAGGCACCGTGTGCAGCAGCGTGCATGATGTTCCCCCGGGGTCGTTTGCTGTGAGGCGGCTCGTCCTGCCCAGAACTCGAACTGCTGATGTTGGTTGCTCTTGCTGTTCAAGCAGAGAGTCAGTCGGAAAAAAGAGAGGGCAAACCAAAGACCAGCCAGTCGGGAGCCAGGGCTGGTCAGGGGGCTGTCGCTCAGCAGGGGTGTCTCGTCCGTCCCCGTCGCGCATTCAGGTAGAGCCTGGTGTGGAGACAGCCCAGGCCCGCCTCCCACCTGCAGGCTGCGCCTCTCCCCAGCCGCATGGTTTGGAGTAGCCTGGGTCATGTTCCCGCCTTGTCTGGAAAGCTCATGCTGGCTTGGGCATCCCGGGGGTCGGAGTCTGGGCACTCGGAGCAGCGATGTGGGTGCCTCGTGGTTCTGGGGGTGCTCAATGGGCAGGGGTACGCGCGTGAGCGATACTCGGGAGTGTCTGAATAGGTGGGTGTCTCTCCTGACTCTCCTCTCTTGGTGGAAGCCGTGCTCAGACCACCGCCGTGCCCGCGTCCACAGACAGGCTCCCGCCAGCTGGGCCTCTCCCCGCGGAGCAGGGGCCTGGGTTGGCCGTGTGTGTTCCCTTTCCCCCGTGTGTTTTGTGGTCTGTGATTGAAAGCCTCCAGATGTTTTCGGGCTTGGTTTTCCTCGTGTGTCTCCCGTCACGAAGCGAACTTGCTTGAGGCCCCGGGCGGCAGTGGCCACCTCGTCCACGTTGCTCGTGCGTCTCTCAGGGTCGCGGGGAGCCGGGGGGCTCAGCGCTGCCCCGTGTCGCTCGTGCGTCTCTCAGAGTCTCGGGGAGTCGGGGGGCTCAGCGCTGCTCCACATCGCTCGTGCGTCTCTCAGGGTCTCGGGGAGCCGGGGGGCTCAGCGCTGCCCCGTGTTGCTCGTGCGTCTCTCAGAGTCTCGGGGAGCCGGGGGGCTCAGCGCTGCCCCGTGTCGCTCGTGCGTCTCTCAGAGTCTCGGGGAGTCGGGGGGCTCAGCGCTGCTCCACGTCGCTCGTGCGTCTCTCAGGGTCTCGGGGAGCCGGGGGGCTCAGCGCTGCCCCGTGTTGCTCGTGCGTCTCTCAGAGTCTCGGGGAGCCGGGGGGCTCAGCGCTGCCCCGTGTCGCTCGTGCGTCTCTCAGAGTCTCGGGGAGCCGGGGGGCTCAGCGCTGCTCCACGTTGCTCGTGCGTCTCTCAGGGTCGCGGGGAGCCGGGGGGCTCAGCGCTGCTCCACGTTGCTCGTGCGTCTCTCAGGGTCTCGGGGAGCCGGGGGGCTCAGCGCTGCTCCACGTTGCTCGTGCGTCTCTTGAGTCTCGGGGAGCCGGGGGGCTCAGCGCTGCTCCACGTTGCTCGTGCGTCTCTTGAGTCTCGGGGAGCCGGGGGGCTCAGCGCTGCTCCACGTTGCTCGTGCGTCTCTTGAGTCTCGGGGAGTTGGGGGGCTCAGCGCTGCCCCGTGTTGCTCGTGCGTCTCTCAGAGTCTCGGGGAGCCAGAGGCTCAGCGCTGCCCCGTGTGTGTGTCTTTGCTGTGGGGCTGGAATGCGGGAGCCGGCCCCGTGGGCCAGTCTGTGTTGAGGGTCTCAGCGTGAGCTTCTGTTCCTCCCTCTCCTTCATCCTCAGGTTCACTTTAATCGAGACGGATCCTTGATCGTTTCCAGCAGCTATGATGGCCTCTGGTAAGTGACGGTCTGGCTTGCCTGAGCCAGCGAATATCTGAAGGCCTTTCCTTGCACTGTCTGTGCCTCTGGGCATCTGGCGGAAGCCTCTGCTCCCTGGGCGGGCCCACGGGGCAGGTGGGGTGGGGGAGGTGCAGCTGTCCCGGTCGTGGCTCCCTGTGGGCCCTGGAGGTTGGGCGTCCTAAGCGCGTGGCCCTGGTGAGGGGGGTGGTGGAGGAAAGGTGTGCCGACGTGCGCATCGTCGCGTGCCCTGCTGGGGACGTCAGGGTCCTGAGAAGGTGCTGAGAGCCCAGGTCCCTTCCCAGGGGCCGTGTCGGCGGGGGGAGGTGGGGCATCGTCTCCAGAGCTCGCTGTCTGAGGCCAGGCCCGTGGCCTCGACACTCGCGGCGGGCGTGCTGTCTGGACGCTGTGAGATGTGCGGGGAGGTGCAGGGAGGATGCTGTAAGCTGACTCATCACGTGTGAGTGCGGTCTGGGGGTGCAGAGTGGTGTCACAGCAGTCACTGGCCAGACCCGTGGCCCACAGGGGGCTCTCCAGCTACGAGGGAGAAAGAAATTTGTCCACGTTTAGCCCCGATAAGAGGAGCTGGAGTGACAGAAGTGGCGTGCGTGAGAAACCGCGGCAGCGCCGGGCCGCGGGGTGTGCTGCCGCGGGCCTGGCTGTGCCCCATAGGCGACGCCGGCAAGTGTGGGTCAAAGCCCCCTGAACACTTGTTTTCAAGAAACAGCGCGCATCGGTCCAGGCTTGGGAGAGGTGGGTAGGTGGGCTGGCAGAGACGGGGCCTCGGCCGGGGGCCGAGACGGGGCGAGCAGGTGGAGCTGCAGGAGGCCAGGGGCTCAGGACCGGCTGGGGCTGCGCCGAGGGCCTGGCCGTGCGGGCCCGGCTGTGTGTGAGCGCACTCAGCCGGCGGCGGTGGCTCTGCAGCAGGGCTCCCGGGGCGCGGCGGGGCCGACCGTGCCGCAGGCCGTGTGTGTGCTACGTGTGAGGAGCCGTGTGTGTGCTACGTGTGAGGAGCCGTGTGTGGCCTACGTGTGAGGAGCCGTGTGTGGCCTGTGGACAGTCCGCACGTCCCTGTTTCCTTCATCACCCAGTGCACCTTGGGATTTCCAGCTGACGTGAGAGGAAGAGAAAGTCGTGGTGTGAGGAGTGGACCGAGGCTGATCTCTAGGAGCTGGGGTGTCGTGCTGGCAGAAATCACACGTGCACCCCGGCTGGCTTGGCGTGACGCCCGCACGTCCAGCCAGGGAGTGTCGGCTCTTAGAACAGGCTCTCTTGTCCCTGAACCAGAGGCCATCCAGACGAGCGCCCGCGATGACGCTGTCTGTGTGAGAAGTGCTGCCCCCGGGGCTGCGTGCTTGGCGTGCCGGTGCCTGCAGAGCCTGCAGGCGGGCGGGTCAGGCCGGTGGCCGTGGGTGCGGAGCGGGCCAGCCGTGCTCTCCTCCACTGTCTCCCCGTGGCGCTGAGAGAGACTGAGCGAGGGAGCGAGGCATCAGGACGGGAGGCGGGCCTGTGCCCCGAGGTCACCGCTGTGCCTGTTGCTTTGCAGTCGGATCTGGGACACCGCCTCGGGCCAGTGCCTAAAGACGCTCATCGGTGAGTGGGGGTGGCCTGCAGCCGCATCCTTCAGGGACGCCCTTTCTCCCGCGGGGGCTCCTCCTCCCCGGCCACCCCTTCTCCCCGGCTCCTTCCCGCTCAGCGTTGCCGTCCAGCCTGGCTGGGGCCCTCCTCGAGCCCCGTCTGCTAGGGCTGGAGGCTCTGGGGTCTCTGCAGACGGTGTGGGGCTGTGCCGGGGGTGGGGGTGGTGCCGTGGAAAGGCAGCGTGCTCTGTGTGGCCAGCGGTGCCGCCGGGCAGGGTGTATGTGTGTCCAGAGGGTGGCTGAGGGGCCCCCAGGGCCTCGGGCCTGCGAGGCTGACGGGGGCGGGGAGGGGTTACTGTCGGGCGGCCGATCTCTGAGTCCCGATGGAAGGCCTCTGCCGTGTCGGGTGAGTTGGCGGGCTCCACGGGCCGGGCCTGCCTCCTGCCCTGGCCTGTTGTGGGGGCAGGCGTGGCTCTGAGGGTCTGCTCCGGCCACCACCACAGGCCTGTGCAGGCTGGGTGGGTGGCTTCAACAGTAGAAACCTGTGCCCGCGCCTGGAGGCTGGAGTCCACGGCCAGGGCGTGGGCAGGGCTGGCTCTGCCTGGGCCCTCTCCGTGGCCTCCCTGCTAGCCCTCTGTGGGCGTCCCCACCTCCTCCTGCAGGTCCCAGGAGGCTGGTCAGATGGCTTGGTCCCTGAGGCCCACACAGCCTCCTTGTCTGACGTAACCTGCCTCTGCGGCACGGTCTGCGCAGCCAGGCTTAGGGCAGGAGGGTGGGGCGGGTTTCCGGTGGCCTCTGTGGTTTTCTCACTCTGCGCGCTCTGACCGAGACGTGGCACCATCCGTGGGTCTGGGCGCCCCCACCTGTGTCCTCGTGCCCGTGGCCGAGTGAGGGCTTCTAGCTGAGCTTGTGGCCGCCCCACGGCTGGGCGGGAGCCGAGGCCCGAGGTTACAGGCAGCTGCCCCACCCGACCTCGGCTCTGGGGCGTCAGGCCCTCAGGCCGTCCTTGGTCGAGCCTGTCCCAGCTGCGGGGCGGCCCTCACGTGCCCCCCTGTGCCTTTCCAGTGTCTGCCCGGCAGAGAGAGCAGCGGCCCCCTGTGCGCGGGGCGCAGGCCTGGGCCCCCCGAGGTGGTAACGCGCGGGCCCCCCCGGTGCTCGGGACCCAGGGCCACGCGGTCCCTCACCAGGGTGCACTCGGGGCTCCTCCACAGGCGGGGGCGGCTCGGTCACCGGGCCACGTGCCTCCCAGGCCGGCCCTGCCCAGCCAGCAGCTCCGCCCCGCGTCCCTAGGGCCCCCGGGCGTGCTGCCCCCCGAGTCAGGAGTGGGGCTGTGGGCGTGGCATAGCCAGGTGGTTTCCAGGGAGAATCTGCGCTGACCCACTGTGACCTTCAGGAGGACCTTCAGGCCCGCTGAATCCTGGCGGCCATGTCCGCAGGGCAGCTGGGTGTGGGCAAGCCCCGTGTGAGACGGCCACCCCGAGGCCTTCTCTGTGCCCTGAGGGGAAGTGGCCCGGGGGCGCCTGAAGGCCCGGCCTCCTGAGGCCGTCTGGCCCCAGGGCCTTTGTTCCTGAAGCGCTCCTGTCCGGGGGGTCACGGGGCGGAGCGGCTCTCATGCTGGCACGAGTGGTGGGCGGTGGCAGTGTGCGCACACGTGGTGGTGACCTCACTGGGCGGTGGTGGGGGAGCCCCCCCGGCAGCCAGGGCCCCCCGGCAGCCACGTCTGTGCTCCACGCAGATGACGACAACCCCCCCGTGTCCTTTGTGAAGTTCTCTCCGAATGGCAAGTACATCCTGGCCGCCACCTTGGACAAGTAAGCGCTGCCGTGCCTGCCCGGCGTGGGTGTGCGGCCAGGCCCCAGCCCGAGACCGTCCCTCCCTGCCGGGGCTACGCCGGGGGCCCGTCTGTGCAGCTGGGGCACTGGGGACCCTCCTGCCCGAGGGGTGGTGGGCACGCTGCTGTTCCCCGAGCAGCTGTGGGCGGGCATCACTGGCCGTCAGCCACCCTCCTGGGGGTTGTTGGGGCTCAGCCTCCTGTGCAGGTGGGCTGCCCGCAGGGTCCGCCCTGGGAGGAGGAAAGGCTGTGCTGGACAGGCTTCCCTCACCCTTCACAGGGGTCCTGAGGACCCCTTACCGGCGTGCCTGGGGCTCCCATGGTCCTCTTGGGCATCCTCACCCCCGGCTGCCTCGCGGGGCCCCTGCCCCTGGGCGCCGTGCACTGACCTGGCCCCTCTGCCTTGCAGCACGCTGAAGCTCTGGGACTACAGCAAAGGCAAGGTGGGTGACCACAGCGAGGGTCTCCGGGGCTCCTGAGGGTCCTGGGCTGTGGCCTCGGGGCGCAGAGCGTGACTGTGGAGTTGGTTTGGTGCAGATGTCCCCGCGATGCGGGTTAGAGCTTGGCCTGGGTGGGCTGTGGGGCGGGGCTCACGGTGCTCAGAGCCGGGCGGTCACGCGGGGCACGGGGCGGCCGTGGCTGAGCGGCGTCCCTGCCGTTTCAGTGCCTGAAGACGTACACGGGCCACAAGAACGAGAAGTACTGCATTTTCGCCAACTTTTCCGTCACCGGGGGGAAGGTGAGTCGTCTCCAGCCCTGCGGCTTCCCGGCCCCTCCTGCGGGCAGGCCCGGTCCTCTCGCCCACAGAGCAGGCAGGAGCTTTCTGGACGTTGCCAGTGTGAAGGCCCCTCTGCAGCCTGCTTGTTTGGGGGCGCCCTGCCCCCTCTGCCTGGGCCCCACTGGCACCCTCCCGACCCTCAGGCTCAGGCAGGAGCCTTGTGGTGAGCAGCTGGGCTGTGACTGACAGCCAGCGTCCCAGAAGCCGCCCCGAGGCGAGGGCCAGGCGGTGGGACGGCGTCTGGACGGGGATAGTTTGGGGGCTGCGTGCCCTGCCGAGGCCGTGGGCGCAGACTGTGGTCGGGCCGCACAGGCGCCCTGACCCGGCTCTCTCCCCGTGCCCCTGCCCCCTGCTGAACGCAGTGGATCGTGTCAGGCTCGGAGGACAACCTCGTCTACATTTGGAACCTGCAGACCAAGGAGATTGTGCAGAAGCTTCAGGGCCACACAGGTGAGCGGGGCGTCAGCTGCCGCCGGCACTGCCCAGCGCCAGGGCGGCGCCTCCTGATTCAGGGCTGTCGGGGGACAGTCTGATGCCTCCCCTTGTGGGGCTGTCGGGACGGTCTAGCCCCAGCTTTAACTACTCATTCCCAGCAGCCAGCTGCCCAGCTCTGAAGTCACTGTGGCCCGTGGCCTCCCGGGAATGTCTGGGGCCCCATGTGGAGGTGGCGCTGTTGACCCGGGCTCCTCCTGGGCGCCCCCTCCATGCTCCTCTCCCCAGCGCTCAGGGGCCAGCAGTGTGGAGCCCTTAGCTGCCCGGGGCGACACCCTCTCCCTAAGAACGCAGTTCCCCTGGGAGCAGGGCCTGCCCCTGCCCACCGCCTTTGGTCTCCGCTGTCAGCTTGTGGCTTCTGCTGCGCGGGCAGGACACTCAGAGGCTCACTTGAAGCCGCCCCAGCCAGAGGGAAAATGCTGGGGTTCCATTTCCTGAAAAGCTATAAACGCACTGACTGGCCTGATGCCGGGGGCAGCTCATGATGGGATCTGCTGTGCCCGCCCCGGGTGGACTCACAGAGCCGGCCCCACAGGGCATCAGGGCCCATGCCGGGAGGGGGGCAGCTGTGGTGCGGGTGTGGGGGGTGCGACGTCCGCGCTGCGAGCTTGGCGGCGGCCCCAGCATGCCTCTGGCCCATGGGGCACCCCTTGCCTCGCGGGGGCCTGGGCGGGGCCCCCTGCTGTCCCCCCGCCCTGAACCCTGGCTCTGGGTGCTGAGTGCTCGGTGGGTGGCCCCGTGGGGAGGCCAGGCCCACGGGGGCACCGACGCCGACCATCTGTTCGCAGACGTCGTCATCTCGACGGCGTGCCACCCGACGGAGAACATCGTCGCCTCGGCCGCCCTGGAGAACGACAAGACCATCAAGCTCTGGAAGAGCGACTGTTAGACCCGGGCGCCGGGCGCTGCCGGAGGCCCCCCCTCGGAGAGGCTCCCGGCCCGGCCCGGGGCCGCGGGGCTTGGGCCTGAGCTGCCCCTGGAGAGACTTGGCTGGGGCGTGTCTCCCACTTGAGGGTCTGGAGGTTGCTGGTGACGTTTTTGCCAATTCCTTTCTCACCGTCCGGGGAAGAGTTCCCAGGCTGTATTGTGTTCAGAGTCCACAGAAATATTGTGTTCAGAGAGTCCACAGAAATTTTTAATTTTTTATTACAAAAAGGTGAAGTTCAATTTATCACGAGTTGTGTCTTTTTCCGGTCACTATCCTGTACCATTTTTGCGGTTTCTTCACCCGGCGCCGGCGCTGTGACCGTCACCAGCATGGGCTCTGGCTGCCAGTCTCAGAGGGCCGTCTCTCGTGTGTTCAGTGACGCTCTGGTGACAGCGTCCTGCCCGTGACCACGCGGCCTGAGTCTGTCTGGGGAGCACAGAGCGCACACTGCGCGATGTCCATTGAAAGCCTGTGCTTTGGGGTCGTTCCCCCGTGACGCTGGCGTGGGGACCACCCTCAGTGCTTCCGTTGGTCCCACGGCTGGTCACACGACAAGCAGCACCCTGAGCCGTGCTGAAGGCAGCCGAGCTCTCACCCGGCGCTCTTCTCCGCATGGCTCTTTTACGAGAAGTCTCACAGTCGGCAGGAGGTTGAAAGGATTTCTGGCAGATCCCCTGAACGCCGTGTCCACTCCATCCTGCGGAGCCCAGGACCGCAGAGGACTAGCCAGTGCCCTGCCGGCTCCCGGCACGTAGGTGTGGGGCTGCGGGCAGGCGGTGGGGTTCCTCGTTGCAGAGACACCCAGGCCCCTGCGATGTCTCGTGGTCCATGGCAGACGCTGGCGAGGGCAGGGGCGGGCAGTCCTGGTCTGGTCCCCCCGCCACCAGCCTCAGGACGGGTGGGCTCGGGAGCTGGCTTCTCACAGGGAGATGGTGTCATCCACCCGCCTTGCCCACCTGGGCTCTGATCAGGGGCCTCTCCCTGCCAGCAGGCCCGTGGGAGTTGGGGGCGCTGACTGCAGGGCAGCGCAGTCAGGGAGCTGCTGCCGTTCACGGGGGCCCCTCCCTGCAGCGGGTCCACCTGGCATCCCGAGGCCTCTGTGGTGGAGGCGTGTCCCCTGCTTGGGTCCAGTGGCAAGGCCAGTCCTCGGCCTCCAGGGAGCTCTGCAGACGAGGAAGCAGGAGGCCGCCGCCCAGCGGCCGCTGTGGCACCGAGGACAGTCACAGGCACCAGGGGACCACCCCGCTACTCTCCCCCAGCCTCCCCTTCAGAAGCAGAAATGCCGATGGCTCGGCTGCCGTAGGAATGAACCGCCAGCGCAGGGACCCCCGAGCCTGCAGAGCCTGAGCGTCTGGGTGGGAGACGCTGAGGCCGCGTGGCGGTGGCGGCCTTGGTTTTCCCTCGACCAAGGTTGAGGTTCTTTGGGTTTTGTTGGTTCTGGTGTCGGACTCGCCCCGGGGCAGGGGCATGTGTGCAGAGTGCCGTGTCCTTGAATATAGTTTATTTTTTCTACATTTGAATTCTCTGTTGTAGATTTATGTAAAAATGCATTCTCTTTTTGAAAATAAAGAATTTCCTGTCTTGTAATTTTGTTCCCAAAGAAGCACTTACCTTTCTTAACATGTAGCTGTTACTGGAGTGGGATGGGGCAGGGGTGGAGCGCTGGGGTCAGGAACGGCAGGAGGCAGACGACGACTCAGCCAGTGCACGACTCAGCCAGTGCACACTCCACGGAGGTTTTACGTGAGTCAGTGAGGAAACCTGTAAGATGTGACGACGGGTTCAAAGGAGGTTTCTACACAGGCAGCGGGAGATGGATTCGCAGGGGGGTTCAGACCTGGTGAAACTCCACAGGACCCCAGGGCTGGACACCCCGCGGGGCACGGCTTGATGTTTCTGAGGATAAGGGTCTGTGGACAGCCCGCGATGGCGGTTGTGAAACTGCCTGTAGACCACAGCGGGCACCTCTGCACGGCACTCTGGACTGGACACCTGGCCATCTTTGGCCTGTTTTAAGGTCACGTGTTTTCCTGACATGAGACCTGTTCATCAAAAGGTTGGGGTGCAGGGGAGCGGGGAGGGTTGAGGCGAGGCCTTCGGGAGATGGTGGGAGGGCCGGAGAGCAGGGGCTGGTGGGGGGCAGACTGACTGCCCGAGAGCGTGGGGACGGCCCCGCCAGGCCTCGGGCCTCATTTGCCTCTGTCCATGCTCTCCTAAGCGGCCTGACCGGCCTCGTGGCTTTAAACATGGCCAGCGTGCTGACGAGTGGCAGTGTCCGGTCCACAGGCCAGACCTGCTGCCTGGGGTCCAGGCCGAGTCGCAGCCCCCCAGCTCCCCAAACCTGCTCCTCCTGCGCCCGACCTTCACCTCGTGTGTCCCGAGTGACCACTTCTCGTGACCTGGACCAGCCCCCCGCCTTCTCCACCCTGCCCTCCGAGCCGCCAGGCCTGACCCTCAGCTGTGGGACACCCTCTGCTGCTCCCTGGTACCCTGGCCAGTAGCCCTTGCCCTCTGACCCCACCCTGCAGCCGCACTGGCTGGGCGGTGAAGCCTCTGCACTCGCTCTCCTGGTCTGGACGGTCCTCCCAGAGTCCCCATGGCTCCTCACTCCCTCCCTTCAGTCCTGATCCCGGGTGTCTTGGGCCCCACCTTCCCGACCACTGCCGCGTGCTCTGCTCGCCGCCTGAAGTGTCCATTAAGACTCTGGAATGGTCTAGCATGTGAGCTCCTGGGGCTGGGCCCTCTCCTGCCTGGACCGTTCCCCGCAGAGCGGGGCTGCTCAGCTACTGTTTGTTCCTTGAATGTCTGATGCCGAAGTGGAAGTGAAAGTGGCGACCGACTCTGCGGGCAGGGACTATAACAGTCCATGGAGTTCTCCAGGCCAGAATGCTGCTCTGGGTAGCCGTTCCCGTCTCCGGGGGACCTTCCAACCCAGGAATCGAACCCAGGTCTCCCGCACTGCGGGCGGATTCTTTACGAGTGGAGCCGCAAAGAGAGAAGCCGCGAGTGGCCGAGCACAGCCACCTGCAGGCCCCGCTGGCCGCCCGGGCCTCCCGCCGCGCCTCCCCGCCCCTGCGCCTGCGCCCCGCTCCGACGGGAAACGGAAGCCACCCGGGGGTCCTGATGCCCGGGGCGCGTCCCTGGCCGTGCCCCCGACTCTGTGGCTGGGTGGGGATGAGGAGGTGCGACACGCCTGCTCCAGGTACTCGAGAGCCGTGGCCACTTTGTGTTATGAAGAAAAGCCAAGCAGCTCCAAGAGCGGCGGGAGTGGAGTCGCGTAGGTGCCTGTCCCCGCGGCGCACGTGTACCACAGCCTCGTGTCACACGCCCTGCCTGCGCTGTCGCGGTGCCGTCGCGTGCCGCACACGCCCCTGCGTGCACAGCCACGAGCCGCGCAAACCGAAGAAAAAGAAAAAACAGTGGTTAGATGCCACGAAGTAGGTGGCAATGCCTTAACCGTATGCGTGTTGTTAGGCCCGAGAGCCTCTTCCATCCTTGTCAAGGGGAGTGCTAACCTTCTCTCCTTTCATACAACACAACTTCCCTTCTGCGCGCTCTATATTTAAAGCTCTAAAGCAAAGACGCCTTACGATTATGGTGACTAATAGTTCGCACCGCTGGAGGCGGCCGCACCCAGCATGGAGGCACGATAAAGCTCATCCTAAACTGCTACTTATTATAGCGTGAAGAAAAAAGACTGCTTCAGAAAACGGGGAAAAATGTTAAAAAGTCTTCACGTTGTAATATATTCATAAAATTAGCCAATCAGAGGCTGAGAGGAATACCCGGAAGCCCAGCGTCCCGCAAAGAATAGAGATTCCCCCGGAAACAAAACAGGGCAGGCCCGCACTTCCTACCGCGACACGCCTCGCGTTCCGTCAGGAGACGGCGCGAAACCGTCTGCGGAAACGGAAGTGGCTTGTAGCGAATCAGAGGGCGAGGAAGGAAGGGCCGCCGCACGAACTTCCGGACGCGGCCCCGCGCTTGGAACTGTGGGTGTGGGCGTGTCGGGGCGCCCTGTGCGCATGCTCCCGGAGTACGGCCCTCGGCCTCCGCGCATGCTCGGGGTCGCGCTGCCGCCTTTGGGCGGACGGTCTGTTGCCGGCTGCTCGCTGGGGTCCACACGGCGCCGGTCTCTGCGCTTCCTGTTCGCCCTTGGCCTGTAGCTTTAAGATACCGTTCTGCAGCTTCGGGTGCTGGCCGTCCCCGGAGTGCAGACGGCGGGCGATGCGGCTCCCGGCCCGAGGATGCGGGCGCGGGGCCGCGTGTGCGCTGGAGTCAAGCCTCCGGTAAATCACGTGTTTGTGCGTGTGCACGGGTGCACGTGCGTGCAGACACGCCCGCGCCTCGGCGCCCACACGCTCGCAGTGTCATGTCGTGTGTGTGCGCGGAGACAGCACCCGAGCTGTGGCCGGTGGGTCCAGCCTGGGGACGGCGAGCGGGCTGGGGTGGATTCGGCCTGCAGGACACCAGCCGCCTCCCGCCAGCCAGCCGCCCCTTGAGAAGTTTCAGGTTGGCCGGTTTCCTTAGAGCTCCTCCGTCCCTGGAATTCTCCAGGCAAGAATGCTGAAATGGGTTGCCATGCCCTCCAGGGGATCCTCCGACCCACGTATTCAACCCCCGTCTCTTTACCACTAGCGCCACCTGGGAAGATCCCGGTTAGTTCCAGGTGGAGAGCTCACCGGGTCCTCAGGGGACAGCTGTACCCAGTTTGCAGATTATCCGGGACCAGGAGACAGGCAGGCAGCCACTGGGAACTGGGCCAGCTGGGAGCGAATGTGCTGCCCCGTGTCTGCACTCCCCAGGTGCAGCTTGAGGCCTGGCTGGCACTCGAGCCGGCCAGGACCGTGGGCAGCTGCAAGAGGCATCAGCCCTGTCTGGGTCACCGCTTTGTCCACCTGCCTGCGCAGTCCCAGCGGCCAGGCCCCCTTAGTGCCAGACCCCGGGGGCTGTGACTCGTACCCACCGTCAAACCACTGCCAGCCATGCTCAGCAATGTTCCGCGGCTCTTACAGGCAGCCTGCCGCGCCTTAGCATCTTCCTTCCAGACCCAGCACGCTGCTGTCGCTTATTACCTGAAGGGCCCTGGGCTGCTTCTCTAAACCTTGGCTGGGTTAGAAAGCCTTCTATTCCTCTGCTCTGGGCTCGTCTGGGTCCCGCCCCTGCCCAACCTGGGTGCCCCCTGCCTGAGGGGCATTTCAGGGCAGCGTGAGTGCCCACTGGAGGAGCGGCTGTCTTCACTCAGCACCCAGTGTGTGTTGAAGCCCTGGTGGCCCCACACCACTGACCTCCCACTTTGCTCCCCACGCCCACGAGGATGGTGCCATCAGCACCAGCCTGTGCTAGCTGACGCGGGCCAAGGTGTGTAATGTGGACATCAGCCCTCCAGTGGGCAGCAGAGGGCTTCCAGCCAGGCTGCAGGGTGAGAGGTTAGGGGAGTCTGTTGATGCCAGACGGTCTTGGCTTCTGCACACGACCCCCCAGCCTTGGGCCTCCCGGGACCCTCGGGTCTGGGCACATGGGAGGCTCCATCCAAAGTGGCCCAGAGCCCCAGTGATGTCACCTTCTTCCCATTGCCAGGTTCCCGGTCCCCATGGGCAACTGACTGCGTGCAGATTCCTGGGCAGAGCCTGGCTCTGAGGGTTTAGGGTCAGGCCTAGGAATCTGCATTCACAAAGCCTTTCGGGCACCCCAGTCACCCCTGTCTTGACAGCCTACTTTTGCTTTGGGTGGAGAGTGGATCACTCCACCTCATGCAAAGGACTTCGAGATGATGACACTGACCGGGGAAGACTTTTCAGAATAAGGTGAAGGCTGCCTGTGAGGGAAGGCGGCCAGAGGGTCTTCACAGGGTCTAGAGGACCAAGCGGGGTGGACCCTGGCGGCAGCAGCTTCCTCCCGGGACTGGCGCAGACCGGGGTTCCCGGACTGCATTTACTGAGGCTGTTTCTCCTCGGGCCTGCTGGTGCCTCCAGGACTCCCATCCCTCACCGGACCTGAGTTCCCTGGGAATGAACTCACTAGACCATCCCCAGCGGTCATCCCTAAAGGCCCCCGCATGGAATCAGGGGCTAAGCCCAGAAAAGTCCCAGAAGTAAGAGAAGGTGAGATCACCCAGTCCTGCCTGTTTCTCAGAAGCTGCGGGAGAGGCAGTTGCGGAGTGAGCCCCACCCCCTCCACCTGTTGTTGCCTGTTTTTGGGAGGAGGGTACCCAGACCTGGAGGGTGAGAAGTGTGGGGTCCCCTCCAGCCCTGGTGAAGCCTGGGGCCTCTATGAGTCTTTTCTCTGCAAATGTCCTGGTGGAATTGCTAGATTAAATACCAGACTCCGGTTGGAATGGAATCTCAGATAAAAGATGAGTGCTTAAAAGTGTAAGGATGCCTCAAATGCTATTTAAGACATGTGTATTCATTGCTTCTGTGATACTGCCCTGGGTTTTTCCTTGCTACATTTGGCAACTGCAGGAACAGGGTAGGGGGCTCGTCATCTGCCCAGGAACGAAGCACCTTCCAAGGTGTGTTTTAGTGACTAGTCCTTGGGATGCGCTGTGGGAACAAGGAAGGAGCTTGCTTGGGCACTTCTGTGTTGAACAAGGGCTTCCCAGGAGGTGCTAGAGGTAAAGAACCTGCCTACCAGTTCAGAAGACACGAGAGATGGGGGTTTGATCCCTGAGTCGGGAAAATCCGCTGGAGAAGGGAATGGCAACCTACTCCAGTATTTTTACCTGGAGAATCCCATGGACAGAGGCGCCTGGCAGGCTGCAGTCCATAGGGTTGCAGAGTCGGACATTACTGAAGCAACTGAGCCCGCACACACCACCCTCTCTGAAAGGCAAGCCTGCAGGGGGGCCGTGGAGTTTGTGAGCACGAGGGCTTGGGCGGGGGGTGGGGTGGGCGTTGAGTCATCCATGGCTGCTCTACAAGTCTGCACAGGACGCGGAAGAAAAGGTCCGGGGGAGGGGAGAAAGTGGGGGAGAAGGGCCAAGGACAGAGGAGGGGAGGCCGGGGCCTCAGTAGCCCTCGGGCCCACCTGGACCAGCTGGTGTCCACGCTGGGCACGCCCCGGTCCAGTCCAAGAGTCCTCTTCTGGTCCCCGGAAGCTCTCCACCGCAGGGACTGAGGACCACTTTGGGCTGGGTGGGAGCCTCAGCCCTGCGGCTGCCCTGACTGCAGTGCCTTCCCTGCGGGCCAGGCGGCTCTGGAGAGCCTCAATTCTCCCGCCCTCTGGTGAGACCTGCACTTGGGCTGGGGAACGTCAGAGTCAGGAGCCAGGTGGCTGGAGGAGGCCAGAGGCCAGCTTGAGCCCCTGAAGCAGCTGTCTCCCTTTCCCGGGAAGCCCTCGGTGTGGCGGCTCCGCCTGTCTCACAGCTCAGGGTTCCAGACCTCTGCAGGTGGGGCAGGGCTATAGGTGGGGGTGCTCTTCCCTCCCCCAGGCCCGTCCCACAGAGGCCGGGCCTTGGTGGGACGAGAACTCAGGCTGGACTCAGGACTGGTCTTGGAGACATTGGTGGGCTGCCTGGGGCTGGGCTGGCAGCCGTGGGCCGGCCTAGCCTCTGCCCCTCTCCCCTCCAGCTCCCAGACCTCCATCTGTCTGCTGACCAGCTGGCCCCCTCGGCCCTTCCAGTTTCCTGGGAGGTCCTCAGTTGGGCAGTGGGAAGCAGTGACTTGCCCAGCAATGGCGACAGGTGCCAAGGGCCCGTTGCTTTTTTGGGACGGAAGGCCTTGGTGACCTGGGAACCTCCTGGGGCTGTCACGAGCATCTCAGAGGCAGCGCTGGGGTTCCGCGGGTCGCCTCACTGCCACCCCTCAGAGCAGGGGCCTTCGGGACCCAGCAGGCCCCAGCCGGTGGAGGCCGCTGTTGGCTGGCTCCCATCCTGCTGGCCTTGGAGTGGCTGGCGGGTCGTCCCTGGGTGTGGGGCTCCGGCCCCTTGCCTGCACTTTGCTGTCTGCAGAGGGCCAGGAGGAGGGGGGCACGGGCTGTCTCCTCCACCAGGGGGCAGGGTTGCTCCTCTCCACCGTGGAGGGCCTGCGTCCCACCTCCTGTAAACCTGAGAAGCGGAGCTTGCTTGCTTGTCCAGTCTGGCTCTCTGAGGCCCTGGGTAGGTCACCTAACGGCCAAGCCTCAGTTTCCTCCCTGACGGGACTGGAGTTCAGAGCTTGGTTCCCAGGGAGGGCTCAGTAGAGGGTGACTGTTACTGTCCCCTTTTCCATAGACAAACCGAGATCCAGGGTGTTTCCAGAGCGCCTGCAGGAGGCACCCAGGTGTGGTGGCCGTGCCAGTGGGGGGAGGCGTCAGATCTGTGGGGCTCCTGACACACAAAGTCTCCACCCAGGTGTAGCCTGGATGCTTTTCCTGGAGTTAATTCTGTCAAAAGTCCACTTTTTTCATAATACACGGAAAGCCTCCTCACTGCAGGTGCATTTAAAACCACACAGGAGCAAAGTAACCCTGCTTTTGCCAACCACCCATTCTGATCAGCACACTTTTGTGCATTTTTGCTGATTCCATATTTCCTATTAATTGCTACACGTGAAATGGCTTCTCGGTGACTTGAGGGGTGCCCTGGGCAGGACCAGCAGTCATTTTGTGTGTATGTGTGTGTGTGTGTGAATTTCAGTTTCTCACGACTTTTCCTGGCAGTAGAGGATTCATCTAGAGGTTTACTGTGCAGGGGTGGAGGGAAGGTCCAGGTGACTGACTTCCCAGGGCTTTCTCTGTGTTAATGGCACAGACGCTTTCAGACAGGATGTTCTGTGTGGTTCTGAGACCCTGTCCCTCTCAGCTTTGTGTTTCTGAGGATGGGGCGTGTCGCTCTGCCACAGAACAGAGTGGTGCAGTTTCTTTTTGCCCCCCAAGAGCTGTTACGAAATTGCTGCCGTCTTGTAGTTGATGGCGGGAGGGAGGAACCCTGCTTTTCTCTCTGCTGGGTCCAGAGCTCTGGCAGTCAGGGTGGCTGTGTCCCCTGGCTGTCCCTCCCGGGGATGCCCCCAGGTCGCTCGGCTGAGCCCGCAGGAAGGGTGATGCCGGTCCTGGGGTGGGGGTGACCTCTTCTCGGGGGCTGCTATTAATAAAGTGACCGCTGACCCCGGACGTGCGGAGAGCGGAGGGGACCGCGCGTTCCCAGGGCTGGCGCTTGGCCCGAGGCTGTTCGTGCGTGACTGGCTGGCCTCTCGGGCGCTCTGGTCCTGCCCTGGCCCCCGTGGCCCCGATGGACAGGAAGCTCCTCGTGGACCAAGCACGGGGCTGCCCTTCCTCCCAGATATAAATATCCCAGGACCAGCTCCCTGCGAGCGTCCTGAGGCCCCGAGGGGGGAGCCAGGCGGGACCCGGACACAGGTCATCTGCTCTCCGTGGGCCGGCTGATGGCCGCCCAGAACTTTCCCAGGCTGCTGCCAGCTCTGCTCTTAGGCCGCAGAAGCAGCCGGGCAGAGGGTCGTGCCTCGCTTCTCCTCAGTCACCTGTGGGACAGAAGCGGGGCCGGTGCGCACCTCCCAGGAGTCCTGCCCTAGGCTGGGGGGACGGGGAGGGTGTGACGGGGGTGTCTGTGTGTCTTGCGGCCTCTGCATCCGGGCCCGAGCCCTCGGGCTCCAGAAGGGGAGACAAGCGTTCAGGCGAGTCGCTGCCCGGCCGGCCCGTCCAGCGAGCGGCCGTGTGGGCACCCTCGTCCGGTTCCCGCTGCGCTGGGCGCTGCTCCTTGTCTTCTCACGGGTCCACGCACTGCCCTGCTGCCTCTGTCCCCCCCGGGCCCCGCGGCCCCGGCTGGGCACCCTGCTCGGCACCCGGCTCCTCCCCAAAGGCTGCAGGGGTGTGGCCCGGAGCCTGGGAGGGAACACAGCCCTCCTCGTTCTTGGCCCTGGCGGGTCCAGTTTGGCAGGGATTTGGGGGGACTCAAAATGATGAAACATCTACACACCCTTTGCGTGGGGGCACTGAAATTCACCCTATAAGTGAGACTGGAAAGAATTTAGTTTTTAAAAAATGGCTGCCAGACAGAGCAAGGCTGAGCCAGGCATGGGGTGGGGGGTGGGCACCTGCTCCCTGCTGCTCTCCTTCTCAGGCCCATCGAAGTCGCCCTCGCCTCTTCGTGCAGCTGTGACCAGGGGCTACACGGAGGATTTCTGCCCTGGGACCTGGGCTTCACTCTCTCCAGGTGATAGAGGAGAAAGCTGAGATTCAGGGGTTTGAAGGCAGCTTTGGGCTTCCCTGGTGGCCCAGATGGTAGAGAATCCTCTGGCAATGCAGGAGACCCGGGTTCAGTCCCTGAGTCGGGAAGATCCCCTGGAAAAGGGTGTGCCTACTCACTGCAGTATTCTTGCCTGGAGAATGCCATGGGCAGAGGAGCCTGGTGGACTGCATACAGGCCAGGGGGTCGCAGAGCCGGGCACGACGCTAACACGCTTGGGTAACTGCACAGCCCAGGTTAGCCTCTGCCGTCTGCCAGGGAACCAAGGTGGCCCTCAATGGGGGTTCAGAAACCCCCGTGTGAAGCTCTGCTTACGGTTCTCTCCCCGGGCTGGTGGGCAGAAGGCCTAAAAGCTCTAAGTCCTGCGGGAGAGAATTCTGCTGCCCCTTCACCCACCCAGTAGAGACTCTGCCTGCAATGCAGCAGGCCCAGGTTCAATCCCTGGTTCGGGAGGTTTCCCTGGAGAACGTGAACGTGAAGTCGCTCAGCCGTGTCCGACTCTTTGCGACCCCATGGACAGTAGCCTACCAGGCTCCTCTGTCCATGGGATTTTCCAGGCAGCAGTACTGGAGTGGAGTGCAGTGGATCTTCCCAACCCAGGGATCGAACCCGGGTCTCCCTGGAGAAGGGCATGGCAACCCACTCCAGTATTCTTGCCTGGAGAACTCCATGGACAGCGGAGCCTGGTGGGCTGCAGGTCATGGGGTTGCAGAGAGTTGGACACGACTGAGCGACTAACACTTTCACCCACCCGGCACTTCCCAGACCCCCACGCCCTGGTGCGGCGCCCGCAGCGCCCGTGGGCCTACAGCTGCACACACACGTGCTTTGAGAAGTGCTGCCCGGTAGGGGAGAAAGGTCAAGGGCTCCAGCGGCGTGAGGGGACCGGCCTCTCCTACCCGCAGGTTCATCCCTGGGCAGGCCAGCGAGGACGGGTGTCGCGCTGGGACCCCAGGGGCGTTGCCTCGGAACGTCCAGCCCTGTCCTGTAGGCGGTTCAGGGCGAGACCATCCCCTCTCTAACCTCTCTTCTCAGCTGTAGGTGGAAACACAGGGGAAGACCTCACCCTTCATTCAGGGGGTCAGTGCTTGCTGCAGATCTGCTGTGTGTCTTCCCTGACCCAGCCCCGCAAGAAGCCATTCCTCAAAGACATGTGGCCCTACACTCTTGGAGCTCCAGGCCTGGTTGGGGGCCAGGGAGCCGGCAGTGAGAAATGATTCCTGGGTTAGGTTCAGGAGAGCCTCAGGGGCTGAGGGAGCTTGTCTAGGGAGTGGGCAGGGAAGGACAAGACCTGGAGTTGGGGTCAGAGTTTGCCCAGGAAAGGAGAGGGCTCTAGGAAGAAGACACGGTCTGCAAAGGCCCTGGGGCGGGGAGGAGTAGGGCCTGGCAGGACCGGGAGGGAGGAGATGTTCAGGAAGACCCAGAGATGGAGTCTGGGCAGCTGCAGAGGCATTGCGGGGGGGCCGGGGGCTAAATTAGTGGGCAGCGTGCAGGGCATGGCCCCGTGGGTCATCGCGGTCATCAGGAGGGGTGTGGGGCTGGCCTGCACGGGAAGGAGTGGCCTCTCCACCTCAGTGCCCGTCCCCTCACGGCCCCTGCCCTGTCTATCCGTCCGTCCTTGGTGCTGCACTTAAGGAGGCTGGCGGGAGCCCTGCCTGTGTGTCTCCAGGGGAAAGGCCGGCCCAGAGCCCGCTCCTCCCAGTGGAGCCCGCTGGCCCCAGATGTGGGAGATGCTGCGCTGGAGAGGAGCATACGTTGAAAATTTGGGCTCGTGGCTCTGGGTACGCGCGCTGGATGGCGGGGCCCAGGCTTGGGCCACCACTGTGCCTGGCTTAGAGGGGGCTGGGGGGGTCCCCTGGGGGTGATGAGCACAAGGTGTCTCCCTGGGGCTACCCCGGGTGACGGAGGTGGGGAGGGTCACTGCCGTCGCCTCGCCCCACTTCCGGCATCTCCGCCCAGCCTGGGGTGGAAATGGCAGTGTTCACGCACGGGGCCGGCTCTGCGCCATCTCGGGCCTCCCCAGAACCCTGAGGTCGGGGTGTCCTCCCCTTTGAGGATGAGGAAGCAAGCACCGGGGGGAGGTCACGGTAGAGCAGGGGTGGGTGTCATCCTTGGGGTCACGTGCCCCAGTCTGGCCTTCGTGTGCACAGTGAGGGCTCAGCCTCGGAGGCAGGCGTGACTGAGAAGGTCCCACGGGGGCTGGGGTGGGGGGCGGTGGGGGGGGCACCCGGATGCTGCTAGCCCCAGCCTGGCTCCCTGAAGCCTCCTGCCCTGACCCAACGACCCCGCCCTTGCCCCAGCAGCCTCTGCTATTTCCGGCCTCTCTGAGCCTCGGCCCGGTCACGTCCCTGGTTCCCTGCAGGCTCCACACTCAGCCTGCTGCCCGCAGAGACTACAAGAGCCACACTGGGCCCCTGGGCTCACTGCAAAGCCAGGGAGGTGGTCCCTGGGTACCTCCTGCTTAGCTGGGTCAGATGCTGGAGGGTGTTCAGAACCTAAGTAAAGGCAGGCAGGCCCGGTCCTTCTCTCTGGGGCTGTCTGTCCAGGGCGGCACATGGCTGCCTTCAGCTCAGACTCTGGGGTCCCACCCACCGGCCTGAATCTCCATTTAGTCCTTGGAGGCAAGCGAAGCTGCCTGCCTGGGCTCCGGCAGCTGCTGTAACAAGGCCGCACAGACCAGGGGCCTGAACACCACTACTGGTCCTGGAGGCCTGAGGCCTGAGATCCGGGTGTCGTGGGGCATCGCTCCTCCGGGGGCTCCTGGGCAGGGTCCTTCCCACCTCTTCCAGCATCTGGCGGCTGCAGGTGTCCTTGGCTTGTGGCCGCACTTCCTCCTCCGTCTCCACGTGGCCCCTCCTCTTGTCTCTCATAAGGATACCGGTCACTGGTTGTAGCCCCCCTCCCTCCCCTCATCCCCCCGGAAATCCACGACAATTCATTTTGAGATCCTTAACGTAGTTACATCTGCCAAGACCCTTTCCCCCATAAGATCGCCTATATCCCCAGGATTCCAGGGACACATCTCTGTGGGGCCGTCAGTCAGACCACTGCCCTCTCCAGCCTCAGTTTCCGCATCTGTGAATGGGCCCCTCTTGGAGGCCGGGTAGAGCTGAGCAGAGCCCGGACCCTCCAGGGAAGCAGCTCCTCTGCAGGGGTCTGGACCTGGGCTTTGGCCCTCCTCTATCCCCTCTAGACCTTGGGGAAGCGGCTCCTGCATCTTTGAAACCGCAAGGTTCCTGCTGGGTGTTGGTGTCATAGGCCTTTCAGACTCTGAGACAAGCCTGTTTCCCAGAAGAATGCAGCTTTGTTTCTGGTTCCAGGGGCGCAAAGTTCTGCAGAATCTGGGTTCATTTTGTGTTTTCCGTAGGGCCCAGAAGGACACGTGGAGGCTGGAGGGGCTGTGTGGGCAGCTGGCCTCCCAGCCCCACCTCCCTCAGGCCAGCTGGGGGGCAGAACGGCCCTGCAGCCCCTCCGAAAGGCCGCGCCTGGAGAAGAGGGCAGACGTCACTGGAGGGTCCGTCTTCTGGTCTGAGGACAGGACGGGAGGGACCGGGGCCAGGCAGGCCTCCCCCAGGGCCCCTTGGCCCCGAGGGGGTTACTGTGGGCCTTGTCCTTGCAGGCGGGCAGCTCCCCCAGCCCGCAGCCCTTTGGCCAGGGCGAACCCCACGGCTCTGCCCACGTCCCTGCAGGCCCGGCTGCTGCGCCCGCTGGTCGGCCTGCTGACGTGCTGTGTCCACGCATCCCTCCCGCCCCGTCTTCTTGTTTATTTAGCCTGGAGTAACCTCGGTGTTGCCTGTGCTCAACTGGGGAGCAGCGTCCTCCGCACTTGGCCCGTGACCTTGGGATGCTGGGCCCAGTTCTCTCCTTTCATTCCGGGCTGGTGGCCAGAGTGGGCCCGGGGGACCCGAACACGCGGCCCTGGGCTGACCGCAGCCGCCAGCAGAGCATGAACTGAGCGTGGCTGGGTACTCCTCTGTAAGAGGGAGTGACCCCACCGGATGTGTGCACAGGAGGCGTGATCCTGAGCGTGGCAGGCACTTCTGTGGGAGTGAGGGTGCACCTTGGGATCTGGGGCACGAGTGGGCCCTCAGCTGGCAGCTCTTGGGGTGAGTGGATGTCTGGCACGGGTGGGTGCTCCCGAAGGAGGAGGCCTGTCATAACACGGGGTCAGAGGCGGTGTCGGGGGCCGACTTCAGCCAGGAGGTCAGGGAAGGCATCTCGGGGTTCAGCTTCCATCTAGAGGTGAGGGCGGAGCCAGACATCAGGGCCCTGGAGAAAGCGAATCCAGGCCCCGGCCGGCACGTGCCAAGGCCCTGCGGTGGGGTGAGCTTGCCGGACGGACAGAGGCTGAGGCTGGATCGGGGAGTCGGGAGCTGCTGTCCCCGGGCGGGCCTCCCGGGCCCTGACCCCCACCCCGGGAGTCTGATGTCTGCCGTGTGGCCCTGAGTCCGTCCGTCTCACCGGCCCTCACGTCCCCCGCTCAGCTTCTCAGTCCAGAGTGAAGGTTGGATGGACCCGGTGGCCCTGCCCCGCGCCCTGCCCGGGTCGCTCCTGCGGGGTCCGCCTGCTGACGGCCACCCCGTCAGGCCGCCTCCCCCCGCGGCGTCCCCGCTTCACGGCTCGGTCGCAGCCGAGCTGTCCTCCCGCCGCTCTGCCGGTCACGCTGCCCCTCTGTTCCGCGTAGCCGGGGTCCTCTTGCCGCCCTCGGCCCGGACCCGCGCGCCCAGGAAGCCCTGCCCCGCTGCCCGCAGGGCCGGCCGCGTGGCGGGGTGGCGCGTGCGGCCCAGCCCCAGGCCCTCGGTGGCAGCCTGTTCAGGCGTGGAGAAGCCGCTCGATCACCGTGAGGTTTCAGAGTCCGCCGCCTGTAACTGAGCCGGCGCCGCGGCCTCTGCTCCGGGAGACCAAGCCATGCTCAGTTTTGCCCTCAGAGACCCCAAGCAGTGGGTCAGGTGTCACCCCCGTCCCAGGTGCTCTGAGGCCAGCGGCCGGCTGGAGTTCAAGCGGCCAGCTGCAGGCCGGGGGACCTTCCGCGGCTCCTTCCTGGGTTCCGCGGAGAGCTTTAGAGAGAGGCAAGTTTTGGAGTTTGGTTGTGGGAAAAAACTCAAGTTCAGTGTGCAAGAGACAGAACCAAAAGAACAGAAAAGTGAGGAGAGAAAATCGATTTTGCCACCCAGAGAACACGGCCTGTGGGGCAGGTGTCTGTGCCTTTCCCGTGTGCGTGTGTGCGTGTGTGCGTGTGTGTGACGAATCCCGCTCAAGTGTCGTTAGGACCTGCCTTTCCTGTGTGTGTGTGTGGGGACAGTTAGTGTGTGTTTGTGGTGTGTGGGTGTGGGTGTGGTGTGGGTGTGGTGTGGGTGTGTGTGTGGTGTGTGGTGTGTGTATGTAGTGTGTGTGTGTGTATGGTGTGTATGGTGTGTGTGTGGTGTGTGTGTGTATGGTGTGTGTATGGTGTGTGTGTGGTGTGTGTGTGTATGTGTGTGTGTGTGTATGGTGTGTATGGTGTGTGTGTGTGTGTGGTGTGTGTGTGGTGTGTGGTGTGTGTATGGTGTGTGTGCATGTGTGTGTGGTGTGTGTGTGTGGTGTGTGTGTATGGTGTGTGTGTATGGTGTGTGTGTATGGTGTGTGTGTGTGGTGTGTGTGTGTATGGTGTGTGTGTATGGTGTGTGTGTATGGTGTGTGTGTGTGGTGTGTGTGTGTGTGGTGTGTGTGGTGTGTGTGTGTGTGGTGTGTGTGTGTGGTGTGTGTGGTGTATGTGTGTGGTGTGTGTGGTGTGTGTGTGTGGTGTGTGGTGTGTGTGGTGTGTGGTGTGTGTATGGTGTGTGGTGTGTGCTGTGTGGTGTGTGTGTGTATAGTGTGTGGTGTGTGGTGTGTGTGTGTGGTGTGTGTGTGTGTGTGGTGTGTGTGGTGTGTGGTGTGTATGGTGTGTGTGGTGTGTGGTGTGTGTGTGTGGTGTGTGTGGTGTGTGGTGTGTGTGTGTGTGTGGTGTGTGTGGTGTGTGTGTGTGTGGTGTGTGTGGTGTGTGTATGGTGTGTGGTGTGTGTGTGTATGGTGTGTGTGTGTGGTGTGTGTGTGTATGGTGTGTGTGTGGTGTGTGTGTGTGCATGGTGTGTGTGTGTATGGTGTGTGTGTGGTGTGTGTGTGTATGGTGTGTGTGTGGTGTGTGTGTGTGGTGTGTGTGTGTGTGTGGTGTGTGTGTGTGTGGTGTGTGTGTGTGGTGTGTGTGTGTGGTGTGTGTGTGGTGTGTGTGTGTGTGGTGTGTGTGTGTGGTGTGTGTGTGTGTGTGTATGGTGTGTGTGGTGTGTGTGTGTGGTGTGTGTGTGTGGTGTGTGTGTGTGTGGTGTGTGTTGTGTGTGTGGTGTGTGGTGTGTGTGGTGTGTGGTGTGTGTGTGTGGTATGTGTGGTGTGTGTGTGGTGTGTATGGTGTGTGTGTGTGTGGTGTGTGTGGTGTGTGTGTGTGTGGTGTGTGTGGTGTGTGTATGGTGTATGGTGTGTGTGGTGTGTGGTGTGTGTGTGTGTGGTGTGTGTGTGTGTGGTGTGTGTGTGTGTATGGTGTGTGTGGTGTGTGGTGTGTGGTGTGTGTGTGTATGGTGTGTCTGTGTATGTGTGTGTGTGTGTGGTGTGTGTTGTGTCGGTGTGGTGTGGGTGTGTGTATGGTGTGTGTATGGTGTGTGTATGGTGTGTGTGTGTATGGTGTGTGTGGTGTGTGGTGTGTGGTGTGTGGTGTGTGTGTGTATGGTGTGTCTGTGTGTGTGTGTGTGTGTGGTGTGTGTGGTGTCGGTGTGGTGTGGGTGTGTGTATGGTGTGTGTATGGTGTGTGTATGGTGTGTGTGTGTGTATGGTGTGTGTGGTGTGTGGTGTGTGGTGTGTGTGTGTATGGTGTGTGTGGTGTGTGGTGTGTGTGTGTATGGTGTGTGTGTGCATGTGTGTGTGGTGTGTGTGTATGGGTGTGTGTGTGGTGTGTGTGTGGTGTGTGTGTATGGGTGTGTGTGTGGTGTGTGTGTGGTGTGTGTGTATGGGTGTGTGTGTATGGTGTGTGTGTGGTGTGTGGTGTGTGTGGTGTGGGTGTGTGTGTGGTGTGTGTATGGTGTGTGTAGTGTGTGTGTGTGTGTATGGTGTGCGTGGTGTGTGGTGTGTGTGTGTATGGTGTGTGTGGTGTGTGTGGTGTGTGTGTATGGGTGTGTGTGTGTATGGTGTGTGTGTGGTGTGTGGTGTGTGGTGTGTGTGTGTATGGTGTGTGTGGTGTGTGGTGTGTGTGTGTATGGTGTGTGTGTGTATGGTTTGTGTGTGTGTGTGGTGTGTGTGTGTGTATGGTGTGTGGTGTGTGTGTGTATGGTGTGTGTGTGTGTATGGTTTGTGTGTGTGTGTGGTGTGTGTGTGTATGTGTATAGTGTGGGTGTGTGTGTGTCGTATCCGCACTGCACTGCTGTCCGGATCGTGCCTCTCTACGAGGTCCGTCTTGTGTTCCTCGTGTCCGTGGTGAGCTCTACCGCAGGCCTTTGAACAACCGTGAGGTGCCACATTGTACGGGCTTCCCTGGCGGCTTTGCGGTAGAGAATCCTGCCAGTGCAGGCGATGTGGGATTGATCCCTGGGTTGGGAAGATCGCTGGAGGGCATGGCAACCCACTCCAGTATTCCAGCCTGGAGAACCCCATGGACAGAGGAGCCTGGCGGGCTACAGTCCACGGGGTCGCAAAGAGACGGACACGCCTGAGCGACTAAAGCATCATCACTGTCACATTATATAAAAACACCATGATTCATCTACCCCTGCCCCAGCCCTTGGTTTGACTGTTTTTGCCTAAGAACCCACTCCAGTGAAGCGAGCCAGAAGTGAGTTAGCAGGTGCCCACACGTGACCGTGAGCATGTGTGTGACGATGTGAGTGTGAGACGGTGTGCGTGTGTGTGATGGTGTGTGTGGATGTGTGTGTGTGTCAGTGAGATGGGGTGTGTGTGTGTGAAAATTGCCCTGTTTCCTTCCAGGACAATAAATAGGAAAGCGGAGTGCCTTTTCCCCCATCTTATTATTGTTAGGTGTTAACGAAACAGTCATGCTGATTTGGGAAGGGTAAAGAGATGTCTTTTTTAGCATTTCATTTTGTGAACTTAAACAGTTTGAATGCTTGTTGGCTGTAGGTGGATAGGTATTCTGGTCCTTTGCCCATTTTTTCCCTGATGGGATAACTGTCTTCATTGTGTGCTTGTAGGACCCTTTTTTTTTTCTTTCAATTTTTTAAAATGAACTGGAGTGTGCATTTTGTTCTTGTATTTACTTTTTTTTCGGCTGTGCCGGGAGGCATGTGGGATCTTAGTTCCCTGACCAGGGATTGAACCTGTGCCCTCTACGTTGGAAGCGCAGAGTCTTAACCGCTGGACCACCAGGGACGTCCCTAGGACCTCTTCTGTACTAATAATAGAGAATCCTTTCCGGCTGTACATGCGCAAGTAGTTCTCCAATTTTGTTTTCCTTTGGTCCTTTGGGTTTGTCTATAACTTGTCCTTTGCATTTGAACATTAATGTTTCTGGACCCACTCAAGTGACTCTCTCCTCAATAGTGGTTACTGGGGGCTTTCAGCGAGTGGGAGGACGCCCCCGTGTCATCAAGCTCTTCCTGGAAGTGCATTTCGTGGTGGGACAGTCTGGGGTCATCCCTCTTGGCTCACGTCAACCTAAACAGGACATTCTGTGCAGTAACAGAGATTACACTTTGTTTGTTTGTGGGAAAATCAGAGATATGTGAATGGGTGTGTGCGTGCGAGCCTGTGTAGGGAAATGGGGCAAGACTTACCCAATTAGCAAGTTTTGAAAAAAAGCCCTTTGACCAGCCTTAAAAATCCGCTTCCTTTTCAGCACAGAGCATGGCCTGGCTCTTCCCCGAGCCCTGAGCCCTCCCGAGTCATGGGAGAGCGCCTGGAGGGGGAGGCAGCCAGCCCGGGAGGGTTGACTGAGCGCAGCACATGGTCACCTAAGGCATCCAGGCTTCCCCCAGCACCCGGGGGCTCCCCAAAGGCAGGCGAGGACAGGAGTCCTTGAGCCCTTTCCAGCACATGGCATCAAGTAGGGTAGAGGTCGCATTTGCTCCAGACAAAGCCTCTCCTGGCCGACAGGCTTCCCAGCACAGTGCCCTGGGTGGTGGCCACTGCCTGGGTTTCTCTCCACGCCCACTTCACAGATGGGGAAGCTGAGTCCTGACTGTTCAGGAGGCAGACAGCCTCTTGCTGCTCAGCTGTGGTTTTGCCTCCGGGAGACACGGGGCAGATGCCTCCAGGCGAGGCCTTGTTCGCAAAGGTCCCGGCAGAGGCGAGAAGAGAGCAGCTGGCGCGCAGTAGGTGCTCGTGACGACAGAGGAGCAGGGCGAGTGCGCTTTCCACTTGCTGTTTGCATGTGAGTGGTGCCCACAAGGCCCGGCCTGGGCAGGAGGGGATGAAGTCATGCTCTCGTGATGGGCCTGCTGGGACACATACCCTGCCTCCCGAACAAACCTTCAGCCACCCGGGAAGGTCAGATGGCCGACCTCCCCAGGAGGCCCGGGAGTGGGCCCGCCTGGCGTGTCTCCACGGTTTCCCTGCGTGATGAGGAGGACATCATGGCCCTGGACTCCTGGGGACCAGCGGCCTCAGAACAGAGCCCTGGCTCTGGGGTCCTGAGACCGGTTTCCGGTCCTGGCGCGCCTTCTCCAGCCTCAGTCTTCTCTTCTGTAAGATGGGTCTGCGGCCCTCCCGACCATTGAGAGGCAGGCAGACTCGGTGTCTGCATCAGCCCTACAGATGCAGAGTGTCCGGTCATTCCCCTGCACATCCCGCCTGCAGCTTCCTGGTTCTCCCACGCCCCAGCGGTCAGCTGATGCTTCTGGAACATCAGAGGGCCTGGGCCTTGGATCGCTGGACCCAGAAGGTACGCCTTCCGGATTTACTGCTAGCCATCTCAAATGGGCGTGGACTGGCTCTGAGACCTGAGTGCCCGCCTCATTCCTTCCAGCCCAGACAGCAGACAGGCAGCTCCAGGCCAGCCGAGAGGCTTTCTGGTGAGGGTGCTGGGCGGAGGCCCTGTCGGCACCGGCCATGGGACCACGCGCCAACCCTTTGGCGTGGCGGCCTGGACTTCCAGGGGGTCAGACCCACCCAGGTGGGCAGTGGAGGGGGCAGTGTGTGGCAGAGGTGTGCTCTGGTCCAGCCTCCTCAGAGGGGGCACCCCAAAGTCCTCCAGGGAGTCAGGAGTCCTGGCCCCCAGCTGGTGCTGGAGGCAGTGAGAGGGGCCCTGAGCCCAGGCCCCCCAGATGCTCCTCGGGCTAGGCAGGGATGGGGAGGACAGGACCCCGCCCGTCTGCAAAGCTCTCAGGTGCTTGGAGTACTCGATTCCCCTGCTCCCCTCCCCTCCCTGCTTGGAGGCCAATTAATCAATAGAAGAATTCTCTGCTGTCGCACCTCTCTGAGCCCCGCAGGCTCCTGCAAGATTGATTAACACAAACATCAATTTCTCGGGCTGCACGCCTCCGAAAACACGGCACTTTTTCAGATTGAATTGCTACTGTGTGCCCGGTGTAAATAGAGGAGAGGGCGTAGAGTGGAGGATTTGTGGCTGCCCCCGCCGCTGTGCCCTCGCAGGTGGCTGTTACTGCAGGTTGGAGGGGGTGCGGGGGGAGGGGGAGAGGAGGGTGGGGGAGGGAGGGAAGGGGGAGGGGCGCTCAGGAGCGGGCAAAAGCCAGGAGGCGCGTCGGGGTCGTGCGTTGGGGTCGTGGGTCGGGGTCGTGGGTTGTGGGTCGTGGGTCGGGCGGGAAGTGCCGTTTGTTGGCTTCTGGCAGTCTGCCCTGCAGGGAGGTGGCAGCCCCAAGGGGCGCTCTGGCCTTGCGGTCACTGGTGGGGTGGCCTGGACCCTGGCACCAGGCTCCCACGCCCTCCCTGCTTCCTGCACCCCCGCAAAGCAGGCCTTTGGAACCGTGGGCTGGGCCCCAGGGGCACAGGGCCCTAAGGCCTGGCCAGGCTTAGCCTGAGCATTAGGAGCCAGGAGGCCTCCGTCGCAGCAGGGAGCCTGGGAGCGGGAGCCCAGGCACGGGGCCCGGGCTCTGGGGTTGAAGACCCAGAGCCTGGGAAGCTGCTTCCCACTGTTTGGTGCCCTGCCCCCGGGCAGGCCCTCTTGCTCCAGCCCGGCCCCCCAGTCTGCTCCGAGCCTCTGGGCTCCTTGTCCCTGCGGTGGAGACGCCTCGGGGCCCAGCATGAGAGCTGCAAACGTGATTTTAGGTTTCCAGCACCGGCATGAGGGACAAAAATAAAAGCTGGTGCCGTTAGCTTCAATAATATGCTGTATGTGACCTAGGGCACCTCATACTTCCCAAGTGGCGCGGCGGATGCGGGACTGGAGGCCACAGTGGCGCCACCCAAGAGTGGCGTGGCCTGGACCATGGGGAGCAGGAGGCAGGAGGCGGGCGAGCTGCAGGAATCAGAGGCAGGGGGCTAGCCCGCACGGGGAACGGCGGGAGGGGGCCAGTGCCTCCTCTGCCCCTTGTGGAGTCTCTCATTGTGCACCCCGCGGGCCGACCCTCCCGAGGGAAAACTTCTGGCCGTCTCCCTGTCTCTCTTTTCCCTTGCCCCCCGCCCCCACTCTGCTCTTAGCTGAGGAGAAGGGCCAGGGACCAGGAGGACTCGAGTCCTCGGCGCCTGGCCCCTGAGGGCCCAGGGCGGCTTGGGCTGCTGGGTTTTCCCGTTACAATCGCGGTCAGCGGGCTCCTGAGAGTCCCCAGCGGGAGGCGAGCCCGGAACCTCGGGTGATGCGCCGTTGCTCTTCGGGGGCTTCTGGGGGCTTCCTGGAATCAGGGGGCCTGTGGCCCAAGAACCTGAGGGTCCCTGTTACGTCCCCTTGGCCCTGAGGAGCTGCCTGAGCAGAGGATGCTTTCCGTTTTTCTCTAAGTTTTTGGTTGTGCCGGGTCTCTGCTGCTGTGCGGGATTCCCTCTAGTTGCAGTGTGTGGGCTTCTCATTGTGGCGGCTTCTCTTGGAATCTTCCTGGACCGGGGATCAAACCTGTGTCCCCTGCATTGGCAGGAGGCTTCTAATCCACTATGCTACCAGGGAAGTCCTCCCTTGGCTTAACAGACAAAGAACACGCTCACAACGGTGAAGAGCTGCCCGCGAGCGGAGGGAAGGCTCCCAGGGCCGCCATCTGGCTCCTTCCTGAGCTGGCGCTCCCCTGCCCACCCTGCCCCCCGGCCCTGCCTGCCCGCGCCTGTCCCCGCGGCTTTCTGGGTCCTGGAAGCGCTGAGCTTCCTGCCAGAGCAGCACCTCTAAGTCCCTGGCATCCCACGGTGGGAACAACCCAAGGTGACCCAGGGTGTACCTGTTCCCAGCCCCCTGCGAGCCACCAGTTCTAAACCTGCCTCGAGGCCCTCGGACACTAGCTCCTGCCCGGGGAATGGAAATCGAACGAAGAGAAAGGTTTATTTGTTCCTGTAGGGATGGACTTTTGTCCAGTGGGCACAAATGCTAAGCTCTGTGAGACTTTACATGTTTTCTAGAATAATTTTTCAAACAGATTTTAGAAAAGCCTGTCTGAGTCATCTCCGCTGTGCCAGGTAGGAAGGCAGGGACGCTCCGGACTAGCCCCCCTTGGCTGAGAACTTGGCCCCCGTCCCCGCCCGGCTGTCCTTACCACCAGTGAGAATCGGGGTGAACAGGTGAGGGGCAGGCTCAGAGGAGCTGGAGTCACGGGTGGGAGGAGACCAGACTCGGGCTCTGGACTCGCAGTCCAGTGCTCTCTGAGCCAGGGCTCTGGGTCTCGGGTCCCTTCCCCGGGAGGCGCCCTGGCGACCGCGGCCGTCAGCCCTGTTGCCCGGGGCTTGCAGAGCCCTGTCAGCCCACTCAAGTCCTTCCCTTCATTCAGTCATTCAACAAACGCCCGGAGCCCGGACGGTGCCAGGCCCTGTGCCGCCTCCGTGAGACGCAGCAACTCTTCAATACCCAGCGGTGTGGGGTTATGTGCCCCTGCAGTAGAAGAGGAAGCCAAAGCTCAGAGAGGGCAAGGGACTTGCTCCCGGACAAACAGCCAGCGGGATGGGGAGGGGAATTGAGCTTGGGCAGGTCTTGTCCCCAAACCCCCAAACCTGTTGCCTTAAACATCCACCCTCTCTCTATGGCTTGGCCTCAAGCAGCGAGACTCCTGCCACCAGCTCAGTGCCATCGGGGTGAGGACAGCCGCTCTGCAGACGGAGGAGCTGCTGGCCAGGCTGGCCGGGGTCTCGCTGCGAGGGGGGCTGGGGAGACGATGGGCCGGGGGGCTGTATCACATCTGTGCTCAAGAGGTCTGGTTTGCCCCAAACCCCAGCTTCACTGAGCAGGAGCCGGATCAGGAGGGGACGCACGCTGTCCCCGAGTCACACAGCAGCTTAGCTGGGCCGGGCCTGGTTGTCTCGAGTGTGGGTGGGGGCGAGGGCCACCGCTGCTTGTGAACTTGCAGGGGTGCAGGCGAGGGAGTCAGGCCTGCCGCGGGCACAGTGCATGGGTCGGCAGGCGGGCGAGCGGTAGGCGGGCACTTGTGTTAAGTGTGGCTAATTTGGTTCGAGAACACGGACGCTGCTTGCGGCCTCTGCATCTTGGAGAAGCAGGGGGCGTTGTGAGGGCTGCTCAGGCACAGCGAGAAGGGGGCGGCGGGCGGAGGGGCTGCTGTGCAGGAGGCCTGCTCTGCATGCTGGCGGACGAAGGGCCTGGGCCTCCTCAGCCACATCCCCCCGGGGCGCTGGGCTGGGCTGCAGTGCAAGAGGCAGTGTCTGCCCGCGGCCCCGTGCCCGGGGCGGGCCCCGCGTGCTCACCCACTCTGCTTCTCTCTCCCACTCTTCCCTCTGAGGGTCCCTGGGACCCTTTGCTACAGTGCTTGCGCCGGGAAAAACATCTCTTCCAGCAACAAAATACAAAGAAACTACAAGGAACTAAAAATAACTGCGTGCAGGCACAGCTGGAGTAAAGTGCGGAGGACAACAAATACGGAGAGACCCAGTGCCCGGTGCCCACTTCTGAACACCCAGGAGCCAAAGCAGGGAGCGGCGCCCGCCCCCGGCAATGACAGCCCCAGAGCCAGGGCACCTCCCGCCGACCGCGGGGCCCACCCTCAGCCTCACCCCGCAGGAACCCCCTCCTCCTCCTCCTCTCATTTGTTCTTTTCCCCCACCCCAACCCCGGTTGCAGCAGGGGCCCCAGGAAAGCCTCGCCTGAATTTCTTGTCTGACCTCTAGTCAACTTCTGTAGGTTAGAGGAGGTCAAGAGCCCTGTATGCTAACACCTGCCTTGCACGAGGAGCAACCCTGGGGCCCTGGAGCTGAGCCTGGTGTGTGACCACCCCACCCCCCGGAGGGGCTGGCCCCCCAGGTGGGCGTCTGCGTCTGTGCTCAGGCCCCAGCTGGCTGCAGGGTGAAGCTGCCCATTCAGGGCTTGGCCTTTCTGCTCAAAAACGTCCATGCCCTTGAATCCAACTTCAACACCCACCCAGGCTCTAGACTGGAAGGAAAGAAATAGGGTGCTGGTGGGCAGGGTGCTTCTGAGCCGTGTTGGGGAACAAACTAGATGGTCTCGGGAGGTCTCCAGGAGCCGCACGCCTGCAGCTGCTGCTCTAGCCCAGGGCCCTGCTGGCCTGGGGACCACAGGGACTGCGGAGTAGCAGGAACCGCAGTTACTCTACCCGAAAGGAACACCGCAGACTCAGGGATGGCCAGCCCACCATCCTGGGGTAAGGGGAGGGCTTATTGGCTGCTGGCATTGGGTTTGCCCGAGCTGGTGGAGAAGCCACAGAGGTGAGAAGCCCCCTGGGGCACGGGTCAAGTGGCCCTTGGGTGCCACGTGCTGCAAGCGCGTCAGGAAGGCTGTGGCCGTAATGCGCACAGACGGGGGTACCTGAGAAGGAAAGCGCAGAAGCCGGGTGTCCGAGATGGCCCAAGGAATCCGACTTATTTTCTCCCCAATGAACAGCACTTTGGGGATGGGCCTGGGGCAGCATAGAGTCTTAGCCTGGACACTGGACGTGGGATCCCAGAGTCCTAGACGGGGCTACTATGCTTAGGTGTCGCCCCCCACACCCCCCCCCCAAACTCCTGGTCATCCCATCGGTCCAGGGCCACACAGCCAGTCCGGAGGGGAAGGACCAATCATTTTGGATCAAATGAAAATGAAAACCCAACATAGCAGCTTTGTGTGATGTGGGCAAAATTATATTTAAGGGAAAAGTTTACAGCTTGAGTTTACTTAAGGAAAATTTAGATAGAACAAACTTTCTTAAAGGAAATTTTAGAGCTAAATGCTTACATTGGAAAAAAAAAACAAAACAAAACAGTGATCTAAGCTTTCACCCTAAGAAACTAGAAGAAGAGGCAGAGTCAAAGCAAAGAGAAGGAAGTAAATAATAATGAGCAGAAATCAGGAAGAAGAAATCAACAGGACAGAAGACAGGAAATGGGAGAAATAATTCACGAAACCAAAGTTGCCGCCACAAAAAGGATTATGCGTAAGTGACGAATCTCCAGTCAGATAGACTGACCAAGAGAAAGAGAGAGAGAAGGCATAGATGACCAATACCAGGAACAGAAGAGGGGGCCTCACTACAGCCTCTACAGACGTTAAAGGGGCAATGAAGAACGCTGCAAGCAATTTTATGCCCTGCATTCTGCAGCTCAGACAGAGTAGACACATTCCTGGAAAGACATAAGCGATCAGAGCTCACACAAGAAAAAGTCTCATACATATGAGTACATGCTAAGGCGCTTCAGTTATGTCTGACTCCTTGCAACCCTATGGACTGTAGCCCGCTAGGCTCCTCTGCCCAAGGGATTCCTCAGTCAAGAACACTGGAGTGGGTTGTCATTTCCTCCCCCAGGGGATCTTCCCGACCCAAGGACTGAACCAGCATCTCTACGTCTCCTGCATTGACAGGCGGGTTCTTTACCACTAATGCCACCTGGGAAGCGTGTATATATATATATAAAAGCGTATATATATATAAAAGCGTGTATATATATATATATATATATATATAAAAGTCCCATATATACTAAAGAGTTAGCTGTTAAAACATCCGACAACAACAACAACCTCTAGAGTTAGAGGACTTTTCTGGCGAATTCTAACAAACACTTAAGACAAATAAGACCAATAACATTTTCTCTTCCAGAAAACAGAAGAGGAAGGAACAATTATCCGCTCTTTCTATGAGGTCAGCGCTACCCTGATACCAAAACTTGACAAAACATTACAAGAAAACTATAAAACAGGCCCATATCCCTCATGAACTTGAACATAAAAATTCTAGTGAAATATTAGCAAATTAAACCCAGCAGTATCCCAAAGGGAAAATCCACCCTGACCAATGACACGTGTCCTGGGAATGCAAATCTGTTTCCACATTCAAAACATTAATCAATATAATTCATCATACCAACAGATTAAAGAAGAAAAACCATATCACTTCCACAGATACAAAAAACCACATTTGCTAAATTCAGCATCTATTCATAAAAAAACTTTTAGCACATCGGAAAGAGAAGGGAATTTTCTCAATCTCATAAAAGGTGTCTACAAAAAACCTGTAGTTAATGTCATCATTAGTGGTAAAATACTGAATAGTTAATGAAGAAATGGTCGTGAAGAAAGTTAATGAAGTTCATGGTGCCCTAAGATCAGGACTGGGCTTCCCAGGTGGCTCAGTGGTAAAGAGTCTGCCTGCAATGCAGGAGTTGTGGGAGATTTGCTCTCTGCTCTCAGAGCTTGCTCTCAGAGTTTGCTCTCTGGGTCGGGAAGATCCCCTGGAAGAGGGCATGGCGACCCACTCCAGTACTTTTGCCCCGAGGATCCCATGGACAGAGGAGCCTGGCGGGCTACAGTCCAAAGAGTCACAGAGAGTCAGACATGAATAAAGTGACTTGGCATGCCTGCACACAAGGTCAGGACCAAAGTCGGGATGTGCAGTGACATTAGTCCCGTCAGCACTGTCCTAGAATAAGTACTGCCGGTGGGCCAAGGCACGTGAAAAAACGCCGGGCAAGGAAGACATAAAACTGCTTCTTTTTACATTCAACATGACCTGAGTGTCTCTATTTAGGAAGATGGTTTTTTGTTTTGTTTTTACTGATTAAATCCATGTAATTGTTATAGGTGCAGGAGCGGCCGAGAGGAGATACCCCGGTCCAGGGTAAGAGAAACCCAAGTAAGACGGTAAGTGCTAAGAGAGGGCATCAGAGGGCAGACAGGCTGAAACCACACTCACAGGAAACTAGCCAATCTGATCACATGGACCACAGCCCTGTCTAACTCAATGAAACCAAGCCATGCCCGCGGGGCCACCCAAGACAAACGGGTCATGGTGGAGAGGCCTGACAGAATATGGCCCACTGGAGAAGGGAATGGCAAGCCACTTCAGTATTCTTGCCTTGAGAACCCCATGAACAGTATGAAAAGGCAAAATGATAGGATACTGAAAGAGGAACTCCCCAGGTCAGTAGGTGCCCAATATGCTACTGGACATCAGTGGAGAAATAACTCCAGAAAGGATGAAGGGATGGAGCCAAAGCAAAAACAATACCCAGCTGTGGACGAGACTGGTGATAGAAGCAAGGTCTGATGCTGTAAAGAGCAACATTGCATAGGAACCTGGAATGTCAGGTCCATGAATCAAGGCAAATTGGAATTGGTCAAACAGCAGATGGCTAGAATGAGCGTCGACATTCTAGGAATCAGCGAACTAAAATGGACTGGGATGGGTGAATTTAACTCAGATGACCATTTTATCTACTACGGTGGGCAGGAATCCCTTGAAGAAATGGAGTAGCCATCATGGTCAACAAAAGAGTCCGAAATGCAGTACTTGGATGCAATCTCAAAAGCGACAGAATGATCTCTGTGTGTTTCCAAGACAAACCATTCAATATCACGGTAACCCAAGCCTATGTCCCAACCAGTAACACTGAAGAAGCTGAAGTTGAACAGTTCTATGAAGACCTACAAGACCTTTAGAACTAACACCCTAAAAGATGTCCTTTTCATGATAGGGGACTGGAATGCAAAAGTAGGAAGTCAAGAAACACCTGGAGTAACAGGCAAATTTGGCCTTGGAATACAGAATGAAGCAAGGCAAAGGCTAATAGAGTTTTGCCAAGAGAATGCACTGGTCATAGCAAACACCCTCTTCCAACAACACAAGAGAAGACTCTACACATGGACATCACCAGATGGTCAACACCAAAAACAGACTGATTATATTCCTCACAGCCAAAGATGGAGAAGCTCTATACAGTCAGCAAAAACAAGATCGGGAGCTGACTGTGGCTCAGATCATGAGCTCCTTATTGCCAAATTCAGACTTAAATGGAAGAAAGTAGGGAAAACCGCTAGACCATTCAGGTATGACCTCAATCAAATCCCTTATGATTATACAGTGGAAGTGAGAAATAGATTTAAGGGACTAGATCTGAGGAGTGCCTGATGAACTATGGATGGAGGTTCAGGGATCAAGACCATCCCCATGGAAAAGAAATGCAAAAAAGCAAAATGGCTGTCTGGGGAGGCCTTACAAATAGCTGTGAAAAGAAGAGAAGCAAAAAGCAAATGAGAAAAGGAAAGATATAAGCATCTGAATGCAGTTCCAAAGAATAGCAAGAAGAGATTAAAGCCATCCTCAGCAATCAGTGCCAAGAAATAGAGGAAAAGAACAGAATGGGAAAGACTAGAGATCTCTTCAAGAAAATTAGAGATACCAAGGGAACATTTCATGCAAAGATGGGCTCGATAAAGGACAGAAATGGTATGGACCTAACAGAAGCAGAAGATATTAAGAAGAGATGGCAAGAATACACAGAAGAACTGTACAAAAAAGATCTTCACGACCCAGATAATCACAATGGTGTGCTCACTCATCTAGAGCCAGACATCCTGGAATGTGAAGTCAAGCGGGCCTTAGAAAGCATCACTACGAACAAAGCTAGTGGAGGTGATGGAATTCCAGTTGAGCTCTTTCAAATCCTGAAAGATGATGCTGTGAAAGTGCTGCACTCAATATGCCAGCAAATTTGGAAAACTCAGCAGTGGCCACAGGACTGGAAAAGGTCAGTTTTCATTCCAATCCCAAAGAAAGGCAATGCCAAAGAATGCTCAAACTACCACACAGTTGCACTCATCTCACATGCTAGTAAAGTAATGCTCAAAATTCTCCAAGCCAGGCTTCAGCAATACGTGAACCGTGAACTCCCTGATGTTCAAGCTGGTTTTAGAAAAGGCAGAGGAACCAGAGATCAAATTGCCAACATCCACTGGATTATGGAAAAAAGCATGAGAGTTCCAGAAAAACATCTATTTCTGCTTTATTGACTATGCCAACGCCTTTGACTGTGTGGATCACCATCAACTGTGGAAAATTGTGAAAGAGATGGGAATACCAGACCACCTGACCTGCCTCTTGATAAATCTGTATGCAGGTCAGGAAGCAGCAGTTAGAACTGGACACGAAACAACAGACTGGTTTCACATCGGGAAAGGAGTACGTCAAGGCTGTATATTGTCACCCTGTTTACTTAACTTCTATGCAGAGTACATCATGAGAAACACTGGACTGGAAGAAGCGCAAGCTGGAATCAAGATTGCCGGGAGAAATATCAATAACCTCAGATATGCAGATGACACCGCCTTTATGGCAGACAGTGAAGAGGAACTAAAGATCTTCTTGATGAAAGTGAAAGAGGAGAGTGAAAAAGCTAGCTTAAAACTCAACATTCAGAAAACTAAGATCACGGCATTTGGTCCCATCACTTCATGGGAAATAGATGGGGAAACAGTGGAAATAGTGACAGACTTTATTTTCTTGGGCTCCAAAATCACTGCAGATGGTGACTGCAGCCATAAAATTAAAAGACATTTGCTCCTTGGAAGAAAATCTGTGATCAACCTAGACTGCTTGTTAAAAAGCAGAGACATTATCTTGCCAACAAAGGTCCATCTAGTCAAAGGTATGGTTTTCCCAGTAGAGAGTTGGACTGTGAAGAAAGCTGAGTCCCAAAGAATTGATGCTTTTGAACTGTGGTGTTGGAGGAGACTCTCGAGAGTCCCTTGGACTCGAAGGAGATCCAACCAGTCCATCCTAAAGGAAATCAGTCCTGGGTGTTCATTGGAAGGACTGATGCTGAGGCTGAAACTCCAATACTTTGGCCACCTGATGGGAAGAACTGACTCATTGGAAAAGACCCTGATGCTGGGAAAGATTGAAGGCAGGAGGAGAAGGGGACGACAGAGGATGAGATGGTTGGATGAAATCCCCAACTCAATGGACATGAGTTTGAGTAAAGTCCGGGAGTTGGTGATGGACAGGAGGCCTGGTGTGCTGTGGTCCATGGGATCGCAAAGAGTCAGACACGACTGAGTGACTGAACTGAGCTGCCAGCCCATGCCCCTAGTCCAGAGCCAAGGCTTGAGGTTGTGTCCGTGGATGCTGGGGATGAAGCAGACCCAGTCCTGGAGGCGGCAGGCAGCTTGGCTCCTCGCTTCGCCGCCTGGTGTCAGCCTTCCTCTGCCGCTCTGTCCCCACCTCCGCGGGGTGCCGCCCCTCTGAAGACCCCTGGTGTGGGCGCCGCGGTGCTCTGTTCTTGTCTCCTTTTATGGGCCTGTGCCCCGCCTGGATCAGGCACCTGTTCCCCACAGCAAGCGCCAGGAGTCCAGGCTCCCCAGCACCCGCCCCTTCTATCCCTCATCTCTGGGGGTTCCTGCGTTTTTGGCCCCACCATGCCTGTTGGGTTCATCACGTGGCTTTTATCGCTGGAGCGGCGGATGGGAGAAGTGGCCTCCTGAGAGCTGGGTGCGCCCGTGTTCCGGGATGCAGCTGGCTCCGTGTCTGTCTTGGTTTCTGCAAGTTGGAGTAGAGGAGGTGGTCTTGCCGCGTGGGGCGAATCGCCCCCGCCACCCCAGGATGCGGACGCGGCCGTGGGCTCTGACCTCATGTTTTCCTTCCCTCTTCGTGTGTCTCCGCTGACGCGGTTCTGCACGGGTGATGTGTGGAGGCAGTGATAAGATCGGGGGCCTCTTTCAGCTTCGCTCAGACTCAGGGCCTCCTGGCCCCTCTCTGACCGCAGCCTTCCTCTCCCTGTCCTCCACCCCCATGAAGCCCCTCGCCCTCCCAGTTTCAGCTCAGACCTCGCTCCTGAGAGAAGCCCTCCCCCACTCCGCCAGACTGGCCCCTTCATACTCCCGCCCTCCATGCTCCCTCCCGGCCCTGGCTTGGCCGTGATGGGATTTGGGGGCCTTGTGGGCTCTGGGTCAACCTGCAGGGAGGTGGCGCTTGTCCGGAAGGCTGGCCCCTGCCCGTCCTGCTGCAGGACCACAGCGCATCTCTCCGGCAGGAGTCTGGACGGTCCAGGCCCGGGCTCCCCCGCCTCCTCGACGTCCTCGGGCGCTGCCTCTGTGGGCGAGAACCTGCTGGGACCGCTGATTTGGGTCCTTGTAGCCTCGATCGGGCCTCTGGCTGTGCAGACTCCTTCTCCGGGGACCGCTTGCAGGCCTGCCCTCCCTGCCCCTCGGAGGGGAGGCCGAGGCAGCTCCAGTCTGGCGCACGCCCCGAAGGGCTCTTTCAGGGGTCCAGGGTGACTTCCTGTTTGAATATCTGCAGAGTTTACGGAATTTGAGAAACGCTCTGTTAATAAAGGCAGAAGCAACCTTTGACCCCCTCCCCCCTCACATCCTGTAACAGGAAGCCAGTGATTCTGCCCCACCTACCAGAGGGCAAGAACACATCCCTGGGAGGAAGGCCGTTGCCTTTTCACCCCATCCTCTATCTGGAAAGCTCTGTGCTCTCTCCCCCGGGGGGGTGGCTGGGAGCGGGGTGAGCAACACAGCTGTGAGAGGCCTTAGGACTTTGTAAATGAGGGCCCGAGCCCTACAGAGCCAGGGGCTGGGGGTCCCCCTCTCTGGGTGGGGGGCGCCCTCTAGGAGGCGGGGAGCTGGTGGGTCGGCAGGGGGCGCCCAGGAATACCTGTCTGGGAGGAAGCTCAGTTCTCTACCCGGGGTGGGGGGCGGGAGAGGCCATCAATCTGAGAGTTTTATTTACCTTGAACTAGTCAGGCAAGCAGACACATTATTTAGGGACTAGAATAAAAAGCCATTCACTTTACTTCAATTGACCATTTAGTTCAATTTGTGTGTTACTGCAGGTAATTACTCCAGTAATAACGTGCCGTAATCCCCGCTGATTGGGAGCTGGCCCGGCTCCGTGTTAACGCCGCGCGCAGTGTACACTAATTTCCCGTGTGTCGCCATGGTTATTTCCATGGACGCCGTGTTAATGACACCCTGGAAACATAAAGCAATAGAGAGTTTTGAATTAAATCTTTGTGTTCTCTTAGAGCTAAAAGTGCATTTCGCATCAAATAATCATGAATAAAATGAGATCATCTTGGCGGAGTTGCCAGGAAGCTGATTAACTGAATGCAGAAATGTGACTTTACTCTGCTCGAGAATTAGCGCCTCCCAAACGTTGTCGGTTGCTAGGCAACCCCCGCGATGACATCACTCACGCAGCCACGCTGCCCGCGATGTCATCTCTGCATATTTATAGCGTCTCCGTGGAGAGGCTGTGCATTATAGAGATGACATTATTTTTCTCCCGGATGATGGGTATGAATGGGGGCGGGCTTCGGAGGGCCGCGCAGAAACAGAATTTGGGAACACCGTGAGCCTCTTTCTCTGGGCAGTAGATGCTTTATTTCCAGCGGGGTCCAGGTGAAGAGATGCGTGTCACTGCACGTGTCTGAGAGCTTGGGCAACGGCGGGTCCACCTCCTGCCCGTGAACAGGCCACTAGAAGTGCGCCCAGCCTGGGGGGGGCGGTCGGGGAGGGATGGAGCCCCCCAGCGGGGGCGTGTGCCCCACCCCTGGCCCTGCTGGCCCTGGTTCCCTGCTCTAGCTTCGAGCCAGCACCAGGAGGGAATAACCAGAGCAGGGACACGGTGCCGCGTGTGGCGCTGAGCACCCCGTCGTGGGGGGCATCCAAGGGGAAGCTGGACAGTGAGAGCAGAGAGGCGGAGGGGTTAGGGGCGTGTGGTCGGCCCAGCTGACCCCAGCGGTCTCTCTCAGCTGTGCTGTGCCCTGTTCTGTGGTGCCATCTCCGCCCTCACTTCTAGCCAGGCTGGCCACATGGTCGCGGCTTCTGGGAGCCTGAGGTCTGGCTGGGGGCAGAGGTGAGTGGGCCCCAGTGAGGCGTGATCCTGACCTACCTCCTCCCAGCGGGAAGGGGCGAGCTTCCTGGAGGAGCTTTAGGAGGTCACGGCCGGAGCGCGGGTCTCCCAGGGCAGGCGGGTGGGTGGGCTCTGGACTTCCCCTGAGGGCACTGGGGAGCCACCGCGGCTTTAGCAGGGGAGGGCCACGTCTCCATCCAACCTGAAAATCGGTTTGCTCCAGGGGCGGCGGTGTGAAGCTCGCTGCGGATAGCTCCGGGCACCGAAGCGCACCTGGTCTCAAGATCTGGGCCCTGGACAGGGCTTCCCTCATAGCTCAGGCGGTAAAGAATTCGCCTGCAATGCAGGAGACCCCGGTTTGATTCCTGGGTCAGGAAGATCTGCTGGAGAAGGGGAAGGCTACCCACTCCAGTATTCTTGGGCTTCCCTGGCAGCTCAACTGGTAAAGAATCTGCCTGGAATGAGGGAGACCTGGGTTCGATCTCTGGGTTGGGCAGATCCCCTGGAGAAGGGGAAGGATACCCACTCCAGTTCATTGGAAGGACTGATGTTGAAGCTGAAACTCCAATACTTTGGCCACCTGATGTGAAGAGCTGAGTCACTGGAAAAGACCCCGATGCTGGGAAAGATGGAGAAAGCGATGGCACCCCACTCCAGCACTCTTGCCTGGAAAATCCCATGGACGGAGGAGCCTGGTAGGCTGCAGTTCATGGGGTCACACAGAGTCAGACAGGACTGAACAACTTCACTTTCACTTTTCACTTTCATGCACTGGAGGAGGAAATGGCAACCCACTCCAGTGTTCTTGCCTGGAGGATCCCAGGGTCTAGGGAGCCGTGGGCTGCCGTCTCTGGGGTCGCACAGAGTCGGACACGACTGACGTGACTCAGCAGCAGCAGCAGCAGCAGCTGGGAAAGACAGAAGGTGGGAGGAGAAGGGACGACAGAGGATGAGGTGGCCGGATGGCGTCACCGACTCCATGGACATGAGTTTGAATAAACTCCGGGAGTTGGTGATGGACAGGGATGCCTGGCGGGCTGCAGTCCATGGGTTCGCGGAGAGTCGGACACGACTGAGCGACTTTCCCTTTCGCAGCTCCGAAGCCACCTTGTTCTTGCTTGGCCATCAGCTGCCCTCCCTGCGGGCTCAGAACAAACTGCAACCCTGCCCCCCTCCCCCCACGTCTTAAAACTCCCCCTGCTCACTTCCATCACCCAGCCCCTCATCAGGAAGGCTCCACCGTCCTCCTCCCTCTGGGCGGGGCCTTGCCTGTGTGGTCCTTCTGGCTCCTTCCCCCTGGGATCGCCGGGCTCAGCCCCATCATGCCCCTCCCCCTGCCCTTTAAATGCCATCCGCGTGGAGAAGGCTCCTGGGCTCCAGCTCACTCTGAGATCCAACCACCCACTCCGCTCCCCAATAGTGTCAGCCTGTCACAACCTTGACCGTGAGATTGCGTAGCAGCCTGTCCAAACTGAAGCCTGCTGTCTTCCCCACGTCCGTCTGTTCCTTAAACGCTGCTGTCCTCCTCCGTCCGGCCCAGCTGACGCTGCTGCCCTGGTGGACACCCTCAGACTCTGTTCTCCGTGAACCCTCTGCCTCGCCTCGCCTCTCCACCCTACCCCAGGGCCTTTGCACCTGCCATGCCCCACAGGAGCCCCTCATGGATGTTTTCACAGCTCCTTCCCTCCCTCCCTGGCTCGTCTGTTGTGAAATGCCCACCGCACTCACAAGAAACAATATTATTTTTCACGAAGCCACCAGTCTCCCTCCTGAGGGTGGCACCTCTGCTCTGCTCACGTCACAATAGGAGCTGGTGTGTTGGTGGTGGCAAGTGAGACACCAGGATTCCCAGCACAGGCTGCATGCCAGGACCGGGATCCCTGAGCTCCCAGAACAAAGTGTGGACGGTCACCTGGGGTCCTACAGCAGCTCTCTTCTTCCGTCAAGGAATGAAGACCCTCAAACAAGCAGAACAAACACCCAGCTTCCAGCTGCCGTCACCACGAGCCCATGACAGAGGCCGCCTCTCCCCACACAGAGGGACAGTGGCGTGAGGTCAGAGCAGAGGCTGGCCCGCCATGCGTCCTGCTCTTGCTTGTTGCTGATGGCAGAAGATGCTGGTGCCACCGGAGCCCAGTCTGGGGACCGGGGCTCACGAGGCCCTGGATCTAACCTGGCCTCGAAGAGGTCCTGGGCGTCGGGGTGACACCTGGGGCCCCGGGGTGGCTGCCGCGGTGGTGGTCCCGACACTGACGCTGATGGAGCCCGTGGTCCCGGCAACACCGCAGAGCTGTGCACTTGGTCCCAAGGCCTTCGGCAGTGAGGTGGGTATTCCCGGTGGATTTGGAGCCTGAGCCCGGACACCATGCCCTGTTTCATCACCAATCACCAGTGAGCAAGTCCAGGCTGACCTTCAGGCCCCTGAAATGCTCTCCAGGGAGAGAGCAAACCTGGGAAGGCTGGCGGCCCACCATTTCTGTCTTCTTTAGCGGCAGCTCCAGTGCTCTCGGCCAACTCTCTCCTAAAAACCTCTGTGCCTGTTCATTTAGCGAGGAAAAACTTGGCCCGCATTGCTTTACAATCAGGGCAGAGACCCCTGCAGCCTCGACCGTGAGGTCTGCGGTTCCTTGGGCTTGGCCTTGGGCACACTCCGTGGGGGGCCTCTCCCTCCGGGACCTCTTGGGTCTCCCCTCGTTGCATCTGAGCCAAGTTGTCCTGCTCACGGGAGATGTCCATCCATCCCCAGCCCCTTGTCCCTGCTGCCGCAAGCCGCCACAGCCGCATGGGCAAGGCGAGGCCGCGCTCGCTGGATGCTGCTGGGCCTGGACCAGGCATGGTCCAAGGGTCCGTGCTACCACAGCGGCCTGGTGGTGGGGAGGAGTCAAGACCAGCTTGGTGGATGGAGGCCTTCGAGGGTTTGCAGCAGAAGCTGGGCTTTGGGGTCTAACTCAGGAGCTGGGCCAGAGAGTGGTCCCTGAGAGAGGGCGCCCGAGTTGGCCATGGAGACGTGTGGAGAGGACGGGGGTCCTCAGAGGGGTGCAGGTGACCCAGGATGGGGATGTGGGCTGCCGCTCATGGGGCTCTGGATTGGGGAGAGGGCTCTGAGATGGAGGGGCGGAGACACACCGATGCCCACTGCTTCCCCCCGGCTCGGGGGGCACACTCGTTGCTCTCCTCTGAGAGGCTCGGCCCAGGGGCTCTGCGCCTGAGTCTGCTCGGCCAGGAGGTGCCGGAGGATCAGTGCCGCCCCCGTGCGTGCAGCGGCGGCGTCCCCCGGCTCTGGTCCAGAGATAGCCCTGCCTGGCCTGGCAAGGGTGTGCCCCCTGGCAAAGTGGGGCCTCCCCCCTGTTGGCTGCTGTGGGCAGGAAGCTTCAGGGCAAGTCCTTCTGGACCAAACACACAGCGTGATGTGTCTGAGTGCTCACTCGGTCGCGTCCGACTCTGTGCCACCCCATGGACTGCAGCCCGCCAGGCTCCTCTGCCCATGGGGAGTCTCTAGGCGGGAAGACTGGGGTGGGTGGCCGTGCCCTCCTCCAGGGGATCTTCCCGCCCCAGGGATCGAGCCCGGGTCTCCTACAGCTCCAGCATTGCAGGCGCATTCTTTACCACGGAGCCGCTGTGTGGGTGAGGGGTCCCCAGGGATATTCGGGGGTGTGGCGTCTGAGTGGCGTGGACCCAGAAGGCTCCCTGCAGCTGGCAGGGCGCTGAGGGAGCCCTTCACGCCTGTGTTCCCATCAGGGAAATGGCCCTAGAGCTGCATGCCTTGTTCACAAGGATTGGGAAAACATGGGAGAAAGGAAGGTGGAAGGGGTTTTCCCTCATGTCCTGTGTGATGGTGGCCAAGGGCGTGGGTTCTGGAACTGGCCCCACACCCCGGGCGACGTGTGACCCTGGGCTAAGGTGCTTTACCTCTTTGCGCCTCTGTGTTCTGGTGTGAAAACCGGGGCTGATAATAAGCCCTGCATGCTGGGCGCTGCGCGGGTCAGGGTGTTCACAGGCCTCTGGCCCTTAGGGCGTCCAGGACCCCAGGGAGGACCCGGACCTGTCGGCCATCATCACTGGGCGTTCTGTGTCAGCTTCAGACTGGCACTTACCAAGAGCATTGTCCTGACTGAGCAGCAAAGGCCTTTGCCGCCTGCCTCTACGGAGACCGAACTCCGCGCTGCCGTAGCTGTTGACCTCCAGCGACCCCGAGGAAGCTCAGGGTGGAGGGAGGCACTCTGTGCTCCAGGGAATCTGGGGGGACAGGTCTTCAGGTAGTTGGATGTCTTTAGGGACAGATTTTGTGATCTCCATCCTTGCATCTCCTCACAGCTAGAGAAGCAGTGAGTCCCTTCACGGTGACGTCAGACCCTCACGACCAACGAGAAGCCTTTCGTAAAATGATGCTTCGTGGCGTTAAACTCCCCCTTGACCAAAGCCTTGTATGCTGGCCTTCCCTCTCTGCCGCTTTGGAACAGACTCTCAGAGCCCTGCCTCCCGGGCTGCGGTCCTCATTCTGCTCCAAATACAACTTGGCTTGCAACGCTCAAGTTGTGCCTCGTTTTTGGCCAACACTTGTCTCCTCTCTGCTCTCAGAGTGGGACCGGCTGTCCCCAAGGAAGCCACTCAGGTGTATGCACACTCAGGGAGTGGGGGTCACTTGGAGTGACAAGGAGGCAGCAAGCAGGTGACTCTGAGCGCTCCCTCTTTCCCGAATCCCAGTACAGGACAAAGATGCAGCAGGAGGGGCCGAGCCAAGGTTTTGGGTGATTTCCTGCGGTGGCTGGCCTGGTTCGTCATCGCCCGTCCATCAGCCCAGGAGGGTGGGAGGGGGCGCGCTGGCTGAGAAGGCTCAGCCCAGGGAAGCCGCCGTCCTGGGTCTGGTCGGGGGGGGGAATGAGAGGGGGAGATGGGGAGTGGGGGGGGTCTGAAAGCCTTCCCCCGTCTCTCCCCGCCTCCCCTGATTTGAGTGCAGGGCCCTATTTCCCAGGTGGGCTGGTGATACTGTCTGCCTCCGGGGATGCTCTGGGAAGGGGCGTAGAGGGGAGGAAAGTCCCCCAGCCCAGCCCAGCCAGGAGAGTGGGCACGGGCCCACCTGCTGGGGACCCTCTCCTGCCCTAGGTCTGTACCAGCTCCCAGCCATCCAGTGGCCGCGGCTGGAGGCCCCGCCCTGCCTGAGGTTGCACTTGGCGCCCCTCTGGGCCCGACCAGGGTCAGCCTGGGCCCTGTGCTTTCCCTGTGCTTGCAGGGGTGTGGCTGCCCGGGGCGGGGAGAGAGGCTGCCTCGAGGGGAAGGGGGCCCCAGGGAAGACGATGGGCTCTGCCCTTGGCCTGGACTCTCTGTGGGCCCAGAGGTGGGTGCAGACAGAGCAGGGCTGGGCAGAGCCCCCTTCTGCCCGGAGCAGCTGCCGGCCTGGAGGGGCCGACTCGGGTTCAGAGATGGGTGGGGAGGGGGTGGGGCCTGGCGCTGAGCCTGATCTCCTAGGGGAGAGCTTGGGGCATGAGCGGGTCCCCCTGCCCTGGCCCAGGCAGAGGGTCTGCACCCCGGCGCTGTGCCCGCCTTTGTGGTACGATCTTGGGTGGTGAGTCCCTCCAGTTTCCTCATCTGAAAATGGGTTGTTGACGGCCCGAGGTCATGGGCTGCTGGGGGGACAGTGGGCACGCACGGCGAGTCTTCACTGAAGCTGATGGTTCTTCCTGGGGGAACCAGAGAGGCTGAGCTATTCAAGATGGTGAAACCGAGGCTGGGAGTGGGTGGCCAGTGGGCACCTTGGCCCAGCTGGACGGAGTGGCCTGGCGCGCTGAGGACAACCATGTGGGGCTCCCTGACCCCCCGATGTAACAGCCGTTCTCAACCTCCCTCCCTACTCCTGCTCCACCGAGGTCCCCAAACATGTCCCCAGCTCCTCATCACAGCTTGGACCTAAGCTTCCTGGCCGTGGGATCTCTGTCCCTTCAGGGGTCCCCGGCCCTATCACGAGGGCACCAGCGTGGCTGGTTGGCCAGTGGTGGGGGCAGGGTGGCCTGCAGCCGGTGTGGACAGATGGACAGAGGGCCACCGCACAGGGCCCTCCCCTCTCTCCCGCTGCAAGCCACAGCCATTCCCCAACTCCTTGATTTTTCATTAAAACAGCCACCGGCTCCGAGCTGCCAAGGTCACGGGGCTGCCAAGGGAGCTGAATGCGGGCCATTACGCTGGCCGCTAATGTCCTTGAGGCAGCGGCTGCTGGCGCGATCAGGCACCCGGGACACTCCAATCTCCGCCTGTCCAGCAGCGATGGTATCGGGGCCTGAGTGATCTCCCCGCGGGCAGCCCTCCCTGGGGAGCAAAGGGATGCTCGTGGGCTGCTGGTTGGCCCGAGGGGCTAAGAAAAGGGGCCTCTCCCTGCTGTCCTCCCTTCATCAGCCAGCCGAGTTCGCGCTCAGTTCACTGGCTGCTGGGAAACATCACTCATTCCATCCTCTTCTGGCTGGAAGGCCTGGGCCAGCGCGGGCACAACCCCTGCGTGCTGCCCACCCGAGGTGGTGGTGGGGGGTGGGGGCACCAAGCGGGCAGCAGCCCACCCCTGGGCCTCCTCAGGACCCGGGGTCCCATCACCTCAGTTACAAAAGGGCTGGGGTTCTAGGGGGTCCTGTCACCACCAGAACCCGCCAAGTAAGGGGCGTGCAGGGGCGGGAGTCCTATGCCCCAGCTGGAGACCCGGGATCCGCGAGCCTCGCTGCCCCCTCCAGCGAGTCTCATGGTGGCCCACATGTCGGCACACAGCGGCCCATGTGCAAGGGGCTGGAGCCGAGGGCCAGGGAGCCTGTTCTGGGCTGAGAAACCGCTGTAGATCTTGGCTAAGCAAAAGCTAGCAACAGCCAGAAGGCCTGTGCCTGGGGAGCGGATCGCCGGAGGGCAGGCCAGCGGGGAGCGCCTCTGAGCAGCGAAGAGGCTGCAGGGCCGGGCCCAGCCTCTGGTGCCTGCTGGGCCCCGAGGACCACATGCTGTCCGGTTCCAGCCACGGGCCGCCCGCCGGGCACAGAGGGTGGTGACCCGCCGCAAGCAGCTGGGGTGGGGCGGCCTGACAGTAAAGGGCACAGGGGGGGCGTGCGGGTGCTGGCTGGGGCTAGATCTGGACACTTACACAGCCGCACGGACGCGTCCCGGATCTCAGAAGGGTGCACAGGAAAGGGCGCGTTTCTCTGCGTGTAAATTATACCCAAACCGAACGACGAGAAAGCTCCCTTCCCCTGTTCCAGACACAGTCGGCACCGGGGTGGGCCCAGGCGGGACACCCTGCTCGGGAACCAGCCGCACCGGAGCAGGGCCCGTGCTGTTTGCCCCCGGGTCCCCGCTCTAGGCCCGGAGCCGCTGCTACTTGTGAGGCTGGGAGGGCTCCTGGGGCGAAGGTGGCCTGGCTGCAGGGTGGCGGGAATGGGCCTCAGTGGCCCGCCTCCCAGTTTCTGGTTCCACCCCGGTCTGGGAGAGAGGGGTGTCCGGGAGACAGAAGGCGGGGCTCTTCTGGAGTTTCACCAAACAGGCAGATAGACCACCCCAGAGGAGTCCAGGTGTGGGGAGGGGTGGGCAGAGCTGGGATGGGGTCTCAAACCCACTCAGCTCCTGGGTTTTCTTTCCGATCAGATGGTGGGGAAGATAACAGGTAATGAAGCCTCAGGAGCTCTCTAGGGGAGGTGGCTCCCCTTTGCTCCTGTTTAATTGACCCTTCTCAGCTTTTTGGCTAAGATCAAATGTCGTATGGGGGCTTCCCAGGTGGCTCAGCTGGTAAGGAGGACCCATCTGCCAGTGCAGGAGACGCCAGAGACGCAGGTTCGCTCCCCGGGTCGGGACAATTCCCTGGAGAAGGAAATGGCAACCCACTCCAGTCTTCTTGGCCTGGAGAATCCCATGGACAGAGGAGCCACAGCCCACGGGGTCACACAGAATCGGACACACGCGAGCACGCAGCAGGGAGGGGATGTCGCTCTCCCTGCCTCCATCTCAGGCAAGGCCATGGCCTCTCCACCTCTCCCTTCCCCTGACAGCCCCCCACGGGGCATTCTGTGCTGTAGAAAATAGCTCCTGGGAGTGGGTCTCCCTCCCACCCTGCCTGGGAGTCATGAAGCTTCTCCGGGGTTGGGTAACACAGCCGCTTTCATGGGGCCCGGCATCTGTGATATTGTGTTATCCCGTCAGCCAGGTCAGACCCTGACGCTGGGAAAGATTGAGGGCAGGAGAAGGGGACAACAGAGGGTGAGATGGCTGGATGGCGTCACCGACTCGATGCCCATGAGCTTGAGTAAAGTCCAGGAGTGGGTGATGGACAGGGAGGCCTGGCGTGCTGCGGTCCACGGGGTCGCAGACACAGGTGAGCCCCTGAGCTGCACTGATCGGCCAGGTAAGCCTGGCGGCTGGCACCTGAGTTACTGCTGCCGAAGGGGACTGGGAGCCCCCAGCAGCCCCTCTGAGGGCTGGGAGGCCCTTACCTCCCGTGGCTCACTTCGTGGCAGCCCACAGTGTGAGCCTGTGTGCAGGCTCCGTGCGGAGGGGCCCAGGCCAGGGGAGCGGTGAGTCCCGTACACAGACGTGGTGTGCTGTCCGCGGGACGTGAGGAGGGAAGGGACCGCCGTGTTCCTGCGTCCTTGTGCTCGGCTCTGTGTCTGGGATGCTCTCATTTCAGATGAGGGAGCTGAGGCTGGAGGAGCACAGGGGACCCACCCAGGCTGGCACTGGGTGCTTCTCAGGCGCTCCCTGCCCCCCGCTTGCCAGACCAGCTGTGCCAGCTTCCCCGCCCGGGGCCTGGGCACCAGCATGCTATCAATGCCTGGCGGTTTGCCGGGCAGCTGGGACTCTGTGTTGACCTGTTCTCCCTCATCAGACCCGTCCCTGTACTGTTCAATATGAAAATCATAGGAGATACAACTCAGCTCATATGTAATTTTGAAAATGAGAGCAATATAATGTCCCGGCTATGATATAAAGCAGGGACTGAAGGGAAGAGGCTTATAATAGCATTTAAAGTGGAAGTCGACCAGTGGCGTCCCCCTGTTTGTGACCCCGTGGACCATCTGGTCCGTGAAATTCTCCAGGCCAGAATACTGGAGTGGGTGGCCTTTCCCTTTGCCAGGGGATCTTCCCAGCTCAGCATTAAAAAGCCAAGATCGTGGCATCCAGTCCCATCTGCTGCTGCTGCTGCTAAGTCACTTTAGTCGTGTCCGACTCTGGGAGACCCCATAGATGGGGGCCCACTGTCTCTGGGATTCTCCAGGCAAAAACACTGGAGTGGGTTGCCCTTTCCTTCTCCAATGCATGAAAGTGAAAACTGAAAGTGAAGTCGCTCAGTTGTGCCCGACTCTTGGCAACCCCATGGACTGCAGCCCACCAGGCTCCTCCATCCACAGGATTTTCCAGGCCAGAGTGCTGGAGCGGGGTGCCATCGCCTTCTCCGATCCAGTCCCATCACTCCATGGCAAATAGAAGGGAAAAGGTGGAAAAAGTGGCAGATTTTACTTTCTTGAGCCCCAAAATCACTGTGGACAGTGACTGCAGTCATGAAATCAGAAGGCGCTTGCTCCTTAGAAGGAAAACTGTGACAAACCTTGACAGTGTATTGAGAACAGAGACGTCACTTTGCTGACAAGGTCTGTATGGTCAAAGCTATAGTTTTTCCAGTGGTTGTTTACGAATGTGAGAGTCGGACCATGAAGAAGGCCGAAGACTTGCTGCCAATTGTGGTGCTGGAGCACCGGAGCTTCAGCTTCAGCATCGGTCCCTCCAAAGAAATCCCGGGGCTGCTCTCCTTCAGAATGGACAGGTTGGATCTCCTTGCAGTCCAAGGGACTCTCAAGAGTCTTCTCCAACACCATAGTTCAAAAGCATCAGTTCTTTGGCGCTCAGCCTTCTTCACAGTCCAACTCTCACATCCATACATGACCACAGGAAAAACCATATCGTTGACTAGACGGACCTTTGTTGGCAAAGTAATGTCTCTGCTTTTGAATATACTATCTAGGTTGGTCATAACTTTTCTTCCAAGGAGTAAGTGTCTTTTAATTTCATGGCTGCAGCCACCATCTGCAGTTATATTGGAGCCCCCCAAAAATAAAGTCTGACACTGTTTCCACTGTTTCCCCATCTATTTGCCATGAAGTGATGGGACCAGATGCCATGATCTTCGTTTTCTGAATGTTGTGAACAGGGAGGCCTGGCATGCTGCGATTCATGGGGTCACGAAGAGTTGGACACGACTGAGCGACTGAACTGAACTGAATTGAACTGTGGTGCTGGAGAAGACTCTTGCAGTCCCTTGAACTGCAAGGAGATCAAGCCAGTCCATCCTAAAGGAAATCAGTCCCGAATAGTCATTGGAAGCTCCAAAACTTTGGCCACCTGATGCGAAGAGCTGACTCATTGGAAAAGACCCTGATGCTGGGAAAGATTGAGGGCAGGAGGAGAAGGGGACGGCAGAGGATGAGATGGTTCGATGGTATCACTGACCCAATGGACATGAATCTGAGCAAACTCCGGGAGATGGTGAAGGACAGGGAGGCCTGGCATGCTGCAGTCCCTGGGGTCGCGAAGACTCGGACATGGCAGTGACTGAACGATAGCAACAACAATGGAAAAGAATCTGAAAAAGAATAGATGTGAGTGTGTATGTGAGTGTGTGAGTGTGTGTGAGTGTGAGTGTGTGAGTTTGTGTGTGTGTATATGTGAGTGTTGTGTGTGTGAGTGTGAGTGTGTCTGTGAGAGTGTGTATCTGAGTGTGTGTGTGTGTGTGTCTGAGTGTGTCTGTGAGAGAGTGTGTGAGTGTGTGTCTGTGAGAGTGTGTGTCTGTGAGAGTGTGAGTGTGAGTGTGAGTGTGTGTCTGTGAGTGTGTCTGTGAGATTGTGTGTGTGAGTGTGTGTGAGTGTGTGTGTGAGTGTGCGTGTCTGTGAGTGTGTGTCTGAGAGTGTGTGAGTGTGTCTGTGAGAGTGTGTGTGTGAGAGTGTGTGTGTGTCTGTGAGTGTGTCTGTGAGATTGTGTGTGTGAGTGTGTGTGTGTGAGTGTGTGTGTGTGAGTGTGTGTGTGAGTGTGTGTGTGTGTCTGTGAGTGTGTCTGTGAGATTGTGTGTGTGAGTGTGTGTGTGTCTGAGAGTGTGTGCCTGTGAGAGTGTGTGAGTGTGTGTGTGTGTCCGTGAGATTGTGTGTGAGTGTGTGTGTGTGTCTGTGAGATTGTGTGTGTGAGAGAGTGTGTGTGTGTGAGTGTGTGTGTGTGTCTGTGTATGTGTGTGTGTGTCTGAGTGTGTGTGTCTGAGAGTGTGTCTGTGAGATTGTGTGTGTGAGAGAGAGAGTGTGTGTGTGTGTGAGTGTGTGTGTGAGTGTGTGTGTGAGTGTGTCTGTGAGATTGTGTGTGTGAGAGAGTGTGCGTGTGTGAGTGTGTGTGAGTGTGTGTGTGAGTGTGTGTGTGTGAGTGAGTGTATGTAACTGAATCCCTCTGCTGTGTACCTGAAATGAACACAGCACTGTCAAGCAGCTGTGCTTCAGTTTAAAGAAGGGTTTAGAGCCTCCAGCCCCCAGTGCGGTGGCCTCCGTGCGGTCCGCTGTTGGAAATCTCATTCAGGCTGAGTGGGATTATGCCCGGTTGCCGCACCTGCAGCGCTAACGTCTGGGCGTCCTCACCTGGCCTGGAACTCTGCAGGTGTGTGTGTTCTTGGAGTCCAGACTGGCAGCCAAGGGCGGAGGAGCTCAGCCCCGCTCCAGGCCATCCCAGCCAGAGCCGGGGCCCCCCCTGCCCCGCCCGGGGCCCCTCTGACCCTCGGAGCGAGCCCTCTCTGTGCTCCTGCAGCTGTCTCTGGGAGCCCGAGGGGGCGGCTTCTCCCTGCGCCACCCGCGTGATCTGTCTGGCTGGCCCCGCCGCCCTGTCCTCCCGCGGTGATTGCATTTCGCACCGACTGGCTCAGAGTCACCGGTTATTGGCTCATTTTTCATTTTGCATCTGCGGTAACCAGACTTGGAAATAAGAAGCAGGGCAAGGCCTAAGCCGGATGGGGAAGGGCTGCGCGGACGCCTGCAAATGGGGTGGGGGCTTTCCAGCGGTGGCGCAGGGGGTGCGGCCGGCTCCCGCCCAGGCCCACCTGGGGTCTGGCCCCAGCCTCGTCTCACTGCCAGGCCCGCATGGCCGGGGTTTTCGCGGCTGCAAAGTGGGAGAGTAAGACCCACCTTGAGAGCTTCATGGCACATAGTAGGTATTCAGTTAGTGCAGTTGTTACGATAATGGCTATATGCTGTTTCAGCGTTGTTTTAGAAGTCATGAAACAATGGCAGTGCGTCACTGGGGGCTGTTTTAGAGACGTAGAGAGCGAGAATGAGCCACGGGACGCCTGGCCTGGCCTGGCCTCCTCTCTGCTATTCAATTACCCTCCCTCACCCCCCGCTCCTCCTGTGATCTGATTACTTCGGTGCCCACGACATCGGAGGAGTTAGCTGCTGCAGCTCTTCTCTTCGGGGTGGGGCTGGTCTCCAGACCTCCTAAAACAATCCTTTCGTTCTTGAGATTTGCAGCAGGCAGAGTGAGGGTCCGTGCATCTCGCTGTCTCGCTGTCCGTCTATGGATGAGAAGGACGGAATGACCAGCTCAACCAAGGTGGCAACACAGCAGCTGGGCTGGGGTTCAGACTCAGGCGTCTGCATCTCAAGCGCTTGCTGTTTCGGGATCCAGTCTGCATTCAACATTTACCTCTCTCAGGGCTCGGCGCCTGGCAGACACAGTGGGGAAGGCGTCAGACCCCACAGAGGCTGGGGCAGGGGACACACGCAGATGGAGCACGGAGCGGAGCGACCGGAGAGCTGCTTGGGGCTCTGACGGCGGGCCTCGGGGGGACGCACCTGTGGCCAGGGTTGGGGGGGCTTCTTCAGGTGGGACTGTCTCAAGGAGGTGACCCGGGGATGGCATGGAGCCTGCAGGCTCTGGACCGGGCGGGCAGAGTGGACAGCGGGCTGCTGCTGCTGCCAGAGCCATGCGTAAGGTCACCGCGGGCCTGACTGGTGGGGTGCGTCCCGGCGCTTGAGCCGGGCACCAGGACTAGGGGAAGGGGCAGTCGGCATGTGGTGCCCAAGCTGGGCCATCCAGCCCCGTGCTTCAGCAGCCTGGGCATCCGGATTTGATGGAACCCACTTCTTGGAGAAAATGGCAAGCCCACCTTAAGAAAAGCCAGGCTCTCAGCAAATCTCTCTCCTCCTCCTGTGCAGGTTATTATGGGCTGGGAGGGATCATAAACACCTTTCCGTGATGCTTGCTTGCTTTGCGGGATCATGGACCCGTCAGAGTGTTTGTGAATTTGAAGATTTTGTAGGTTCCTTGGTAGGTATGTGTATTGCTGGTCAAGTGATACCGCAGATCCTGGGCAAACCCCAGCCTGGTCTGGGCAGACCTGGGTACCTGCAGCTCATGGCCTCCCTGAGCCCTGGGGTCCCACTGGGAAGTGCAGTTAGTCAGGCAGTGCCTCACCCGGCCGAGTGCCCATGTGGTCCTCGGGCACCTGTGTTCTGAGTGACAGCGTTGCCCCTCCCCCCACATGGCTGCTCCCCTGTGCCAGGAGGCACGTGGCCTCTTTTCATCCTTAACGCTGGTGGCCAGAAGCCCAGGAAGCAGTCCGGGGAGCGGGCCCCCGGGGGGAAGCCCAGCACCGCCTCCATGTCGGCCGCCGTGGCCTGAGCTTCCTCCGCGGGTGCGGGTGGGGCCGCCTTCTCCCCAGGCAGGTGGGCTCACACTGTGTCGAGGGTGCCTGCGGGCTGGTGGGGGGGGGGGTGGTCACAGCACAGAGATGCCCAGCCCCAGCTCCCTGTCCCCTCTCGGTGGGATTGGGATGGGAGATCTAGAGGGATCCGGAGGAGCCAGGATCGGGGCTTGACTGGGGGGTGGGCAGAGGGGCAGAGCGCCCCCAGGGGCTGGGGCAGGGGAGGCAGGGGTTTCCCACTGCCCGCGGCCCCCAGGACAGGGTCTCCCCGGCAGGTGCGGCGAGTGTGCCTGAAAGCGAGTGTTTCTCTCTCTCTAATGAGCCCCCATAAATCACGCCTTTCGTGTACAGTAGCCCTCCAGCAGTCCCGGACACAGGCCTCTCCAGCGCCCTCCCTGGGGCAGCTGACGGGCACCCTCCCCAGTGCCTGCTGAGTCCAGGCTCCGCCGGGCACTGCCGGCCGGGCTGCAAGTTCCCAGGGCTGGAGGGGAGGTGGTGGGGCAGTCGTGGCCGCTCCGCCTTCACAGGCCGAAGGAGCGTGTCTTCCCCAGGTGGGAGCGTGTCTTCCCCAGGCGGGAGCGTGTCTGGGGTCCGGCCCGGCAATCTTTCCACACGTCATGTTCGTCAACACATGTTCCTTCTCGAAGAGCAGTTTCTGTCGAGGTGAAATTCACGTCCCATAAAATGAGCCTCTGCCAGCGGGCCGCCCAGCGGCGTTCGGCCCGTTCACAGCGCTGTGCTCCCAGCCTTCTGTCTGGTTCCAGGACCTTATCATCACCCCAGAGGGAACCGCCCCCCAGCCCTGGCAACCCCCGGTCGGGTTTCTGTCTCGAGGGGTCCCTTATGCCGGACACTTCCCGGCCACACGTGGCCTGCCTTCTCTCGCCTGGGAGCTGGTCTTTGAGGTTCATCCGTGTTGTTTTCCCCGAACTTCCCTCTTGTTGGGGGTGTGTCCGAGGCCCCAGGTCTGGCTGCATTCCACACGCTTCACTTGATACACTTGAGAGGTAGGTGTCAGCACTGTGTGATTCCTACTTGAAGGACAAGGAAGCTGAGGCTCCCTGAGGTCGGGCGACGCTGCCCGGGGCTGCAGCTGGGGCTTCAGGCTCTCCTGTCCTTCGGACCCCGCTTCTGGCTCCTGCTCGTCCCTGGAGCCCCGGTCCCACCTCCACCGCCTCCCAGAAGTCATCAACAGGGCCGCCTGGGTGCAGAGCCCGTTTAGAGTTTCCCCTGCTGGAGGGAAGCTCCTCGCAGGCAGTGAACTCTTGTCCTTGGCCCTCGTGGGCCCCCCGGACCTGTGCACAGTGGGCGCTTATCAGTTAGCAGGCAGTGTCTCTTAATGGGCTCCCTGGGTTGGGGCCCTGGGACACGGCCGTGGCCTGGATAGACTTCCGGCGCTCCGCGGCCGCCCAGGGGTCCCTGTGCCTGCAAGGGCGTTCCTTCTGTGAACCTCGGGTCAGCTGGTTTCTTGAACCTCTTTTTGGCTTAAAGGAAAATCGTGTTTGGAACATAGGATGCTGCCAGGAGGGCCCGAATCTCTCACCTCCCTTCTAGAAAAATGGATCGTTATTTCCTTTGCCTTTTCTTTCCGCTCATAGTGGAGCAGATGTTGGCTTTCCAATAAACAGGGGAAGAAATAGATGAGAGACGTTTAGCAAACTATCTCTGTGCAGGCCAGAGTTATCACTCTGATTTCAACGGGGACCATAAAATTTTATGAGCTATTAAATTGTCCTAAAGCTCCTTTAACATACAAACTTGAGTGGCTGAGATTACCCATTAAGAAAAAGTGGGTTACATCAGGGGAACTTTCACTGCTAACACTCAATTGTGTTCAATCAATAAAACTTTTAACTAGCCGCGTTGCTCTGGGCGGATTACACGGGTCCTGCTGGGGACGGGCCAGCCGGTGGTCCTGGACCCATCGTTGAGCATGGCCTTGGCTGGGGAGCGGGACTCTCAGCCAGGCCCGTCACCTCTGAGCATTCCAGAAGGTTCTGCTTCCTGCCTGGGCATCTGTGGTCAAGCGGTAGCTTGAGCTGGGAGGTGGGCTTAGAGGCTAGCGTGTGCTGGGGGTTCCCACCAAGAACCCAGCAGGGAGCCCGAGCACCAGGCCGCACTGTGGGTGGGAGCTACGTCTCTCAATGGTGGGGACTGGGGGCTCCTTGGCTGTGGAGGTGCCTCCCCTGGGGTTGACCCCTCAGCCAGAGTGCTGTGTGAAAGGAGCCACGGCCACCCGGCCGGTGCCCCTGGATCCAGGAGGACCCCCACCTCGAAAGGGACGGGGGCCAGGAGGCACCGTCACTGCGGGGCTCCCGGCCCTCCGTCCTCTGGCAGGGCTACGGGCCTGTGTCCAGTCTGCTCCGGCTGGGGCTGGGCCACCCTGGGCTGGGCTGCTCAGAGGAGGTGCGAGGCCGTGGCCTGGATAGACTTCCGGCGCTTGGAAGGAGGAAGAGGGAGGAGGAAGGGCTTGAACCGGGGGCTCTGTGGTCCTGGCTGGACCCTTCCCCACTTCCTCACCCGTAGGGTGGGGCGGGAACCTCTGCTTCCTGGCCTCGCACCTATTGTAAAGTGCTGGGAAACCGTGGCTGGACCAAAAAAGAAAGTAAATTCTGTAGAACAAAAGGAGGGATTTGGTAAACGCCTATAGAAGAATGGGGTTGCTTTGCCCCCTGCCCGGGGAGGTGAGGCAGGGCCGGGTGGAGGGGGGCCAGGCTGCCCCGTGTGACAGGCAGGTGAGGCCGGGGCGCGTGGCCTCTGGAGTCCTCGTGAGCCCAGAGGACCCTCCCAAGGCTGGAGGGTATGTGCTGGGGCAAGTTTAAGACCATTTCTGTGGGCTTTGCGGTCATCTGCCTCCACCCCCGGCCCCAGAGTCCACATGGTGGAAGACAGCAGGGCTGTAGAGGGGCGGGAGTGGGCTGGGGAGCCCCACTGGGCCAGGGCTGTGGTGCTGCAGCCAGGGCCTGTGGTTGTCAGGTGTGGGCCTGGGTCTTCCGTATTTCCTGGGGGCAAGTGGGGGGCATGTTGGACTGTCCTGGGATGAGAATGGTCAGCCCTGAGCTGCTGCTGCCCCAGAGGCCTGATTCTTGCCCATCGCCCCAGCCACAGACTGCAGGGTGTGGGGCCCAGGGACGCTGGCCTTTCCCCGTGCCGGGCAGCCACTGTCCCCGCACCTGCAGTGCTCAGGGCAGCCGGGAGGCCCGGCCCAAGCGGCCGTCTGCAGGGCTGACCCTGGAATCCTAGCCCCTTGCGACAGTCCAGTTGGGCAATTCCCGGGGGAGAGCGCTGCCCGGAGCCGGGCTTCCCATCCCCGCATCTGGGTCAGCGCAGACGCGCCCTGCTACCAGTGTTTACGAGCCGCCTCTAATCCCTGCACGCCTCCGGAGCCCGCCTCTGTCTCCAGCTGGCTTCGCTGCAATGCTCTGGCCCCGAGGTCAGGGAGACACATCTCTCAGGCCCGCAGCCCCGCCGCTGTGGTGCCTGCCGGCTGGGAGAGAGCCCTGTCAGAGGCTTCCTGGGGCAGCCCAGGCAGTCGGGTTTGGGGGGCTGTCGGGGTGGGGGCTGTGGTCAGCGTGCAGACCTGGCAGGGAAGCAGGCAGGAGTCGAGGAGTGTGCTTTGCCGGACGCCAATTAGCCTGGAACTCGGGGCCTGCGGCCTCCCCCGCCTGCCTGGCGGTGGGGCCTGAGATCCACTCCCCACCAGACCCTTCCTGCAGGACCCCTCTCTGGTTCCTGGAGTCCCACGACCCAGGGGCACGTCCGGGATCAGAGGGCCCTAAGCCTCGGGTTGGGAATGAAGGTGGGGGGGGCGGCTGTCTGGAGTGCAAGCCAGACTGCTGCCAGCCTGACCCAGCCCTTCTGCCAGCTCCAGGAGGGGCCCCGTGAGGCGCTGGCCTCTGTGGGCCTTGGAAATGAGGGGGGCAGAAGAGGCCCCCCAACTTGAAACCTAAACTTCCGGGCCTTTGGCTCAAGGGTGGCTTCTAGGAGCTCCAGATAAACAGTAGTGTGTTTCCAGAGCAAATTCACCCCGAAGGCACTTTTAGGTCATCCCACTCTAGTATGAATGAGCTTTCCAGACCAGCTTGAATACAGAGCTGGGAGGGGCCGGGCACTGTGCTTGGGCCTCTGCGAAGAGGGGAGTGGGGCAGACCAGGAGGTGCCTCCTGGCAAAACTAGACATCCCAAGGGCCCCCGGGAGGAAGGCCCAGGAGGAGGAGGAGGTGTGACCTCAGTGTGGGGAGCTGAGCTGGGAAGGAGTCCGGCCCTGGGAGCATGAGAACATTCGTGCGGGGGTAACGGGGAGCTAAGGAGGGCTGTGTGGTGAGGGAGCAGACCTCCAGCAGCGTATTTTGGGGAGGTGATGCCGGAAAGTAGCGTGAGGGCTGCAGGTGGGAGGGATGGAGGTGGGACCCTGGGCTCTCAGATGTCCGCTGAACCCAGTGAGAAATGCCCAGCAGGGAGGGTGAGGGTGAGGACTTGGGCTTTCCCTGCCCTTTAGCCGAAGTGGCTCTTTGACTTGGTGGCTTTGTCTTATGGAGTTGTCCCCAAACCCTCAAGGACCCCCTGCCCCAGAAGATGAAGCTCTGTGTTCCCTTGGGGGCAGGGAACACGCCCAGCTGCCCCAAGGCTTCCGGAAGCTGTTCCAGGAACACGGGCTCCGTGAGGTGTTAATGGGGTCCCCGGAGGTCTCAGGCATCCAGGTCAGTTCAGTTCAGTCGCTCAGTCATGTCCGACTCTTTGCGACCCCACGGACCACAGCACACCAGGCCTCCCTGTCCATCACCAACTCCCGGAGTCCACCCAAACCCATGTCCACTGAGTCGGTGATGCCACCTGGGTTCAGGTCAAACCCTAAGTCCACTGCAGGTTGTCTAGCCCCAGTCAGCATGTCCCGGGCCCCCCGAGTCCTGTGCTGGGCAGGCTCTGTTCCTCAAATGTGTGCACAGCAGGACCCTGCCAAGCCCCCCTGGTGAACGCTGACATGCCCTTCTGGACCCCGAGGGTAGAGGGGCAGGTATGCTAGACGTCAGCTGGGAGGGAAGGCCTGGAGCTGCTGGCTGGGGAGTGCCCACACCCCTCCCCTGGGCGGAGTGACTGACCACTCCAGTTGGGGGATCACGGCCCCGACTGCCCGGCCTGTGACCCAGCCATTCAGTCCTTGGGGGCAGGGGCAGACCTGGGCTCGCATCCCTCTGTCCATCCATTGACCGCGTGGCCTTGGACGCATTAGGTGGCCTTCCACAGCCTCCTCGGGGGACGTGAGGCCGCCCCCGACCCGGTGTCTGTGGCCTTCAGGACAGTGACGGTAGGTCCCGTACGGACACTCTGGGAGACCCAGCCTGGCCCCTGGGGGAGCGGTCAGCCTGGGAGGAAGGCTGCCACGGCCTGGGGCATGGTCCCTGGGAGGGCAGCATGGCCGCACGGCGGCTCCTCCCTCACCCTGGCTTTGCCTCGGCTGGGGCGACACTCCGTGGCTTCCTCCTCTTCCTGGCACGTGGGGCACACACGCGGCGTCGGCAGGCCGCTCATGCCGGGACCAGCGCAGGACCTACAGAGGGGTCCTGGGCACGTGGGCCCCGGGGCCGAGCACTGGGGGCAGCTCAGGGTGTGCCCCCGCCCCCACGCCCTCTGCCGTCCCAGCTCCCCCGGGCCGGGCGGGGGGAGCAGAATGCCGGTGTCCCCCTCTCTCTCCCAGGCACTGGAGAAAGTGGCTTCATTTGGCCTGCTGTTGCAGAACGGCTTGGCTCACAGGTGCCCGGAGGCCCAGCCGGCCAGGGAGTCCCCGCCAGCCGAGGGGTGGAGGGCCTGGCGGCGCTGGCATTGGCTGGCAGCCCCCGCGGCCCCTCCCTGCTGCCCAGCTCCCAGATGGGCCTCCTGGCCGGGACTCCGCCCGCTGCAGCCAGGCTGGAGGACGCTCCCCGGCCCCCCGGGGCCACCCCGGGGGTGCGGGCAGGAATTCAGGGCCTTGGCTTTTCCCGTGCTGCCTGGCCGCCGCGGCGAGGACAGAGAGGCTGCTGGCGGGAAGCCCTGCGCCTCCGGAGGCTGTCGCAACCCTCTGAGACACACAAGCGGGCGGCGGGGGGACCCCCTCACTGGGCACCGAGCCTGGGAGCCCCAGTCTCTTGGGCAAGGAGGGACTGAGCTATGGGGCCAGGCGCACAGGCCCCACGACTTAGAGGGATCCACGTGCCGGGGGTTTCTGCTCCCTCCTGCCCCACACGGGGTACTCAGTCAGCCAGCAGGCATTCACTGAGCACCTACTAGGCGCTGCCTGCAGTTCCAGCCCGTTTTCCGGGTCTACCTGTTTTCCCCCTGGCTCCCCCTACCTGCTCCCTGGTCCTCAGGCCTCCAGAAGCCTCGCTGTCCTCCCCAAGGCCCCGCCACAGCCCCAAGGGCACCGTGTCGCCCCAGCCCTGCAGTACGTGCACTGCCCTGGTGTGTGCTTGTCCGGTGCCAGCCAGCCCGAGTGGAGTGCCGTCCCTCCACAGCCCAGTCCTGAGTCAGGCCGACAGCCAGCCCTCGAGGCTCCTGAGCGGGGAGGATGGTGGACTTGGTGGTGTGTGGGGGGTGATTCCTCCCCAGGGTGAGGCTGATGGTCCCAGGGAACTCCAAGGCCAGGGCCCCACCTGGCCGCCTTCCTCCCGTCCATGGTGCAGAGGTGGGAGAGGGCAGGGGTGGGGAGGGGTGGGGACAGGTTTCTCTGCTGCGGGCGCCTCACCCCTACGTGGGCTCTCGTCTCTGTCTTGGGATGGAGGTGGTGTTCTGCCCATTTTACTGATGAGAAGACTGAGCCCCAGGTAGATTGAGCGGGGAGGGGCTGAGCTGGGCAGGGTCCTGCTCTTTGCCAGGAAAGTCAGCCTTTGGCATCTGAGGCCACACATCCCCAGCACCCGGGGGCGCCCCTTGGGAGCTTCTAGGCCCTCAGCACCATCATTACTGCGTAAAACGCTCCCGGAGGAGCCGAGAGACCAGCGGGTGAGCAGGTCTGGGCCCCGGAGCATGCCTTCCCACCAGGCTCACCTCCCGCCCATGTCTCACCTTCAGACGCCATGTCTCCCTTAATTAGCTGCCTGGGGAGCTGGGCCCCCTGCTTCCTTCCGAGGGTGGTGCTAACCTGGGTCTGCTCCAGCTGGGTTCCTCGGGAAGGGGTGGGGTGAATCGGGAGCTGCTGTGTGCCGCAGGCAAGCCACACGCACAGACACGGGGGCACACCCACGGGCACAGAACACCCACAGGCGTCGGCACGCTCTGTGTTCCTTCCCAGAGCTGTGTATAGACACGCATCCTCCTGGTGAGGCCTCCACGCGGCCCCCGCGTCTGCACACGCAGGCTGTGGCCCGGAGCACGGGCTCGCATGGGGACCGGCCCCACAGGGCGCCTTGAGCGGGCAGTGGGTTGCGTGGAGGCCCTCCTCCCGCCCGCATTCCCCACTGCCCCCCGCCCCCACCCCCAGCAGCTGGCCCTTCTTTTGCAATTCTAGCATTTACTTCACAGTCCTTTATGTCGGCAGAGGCTTTCAAAACACTTTAGGCTTGTTTACTGAGCTGTGCAAGAACATTTTGTCTCCTTTCCAACTCAGCCTTCCAGAAGGACCAGGAACGTGCCCGTCTCTGGCGGGGCCAGCTGTGCGCTGGGCCAGGAGCAGCCCCCTCTTCTTAAAGGGCCAGCTGGGCTCCCCCTCCATGCTGGACGGTGCCCACTCGGACCCTGGGGCTGCTGGCCCCAGATGCCGGGGCTGGTGAAACAGGGCGTTAAAACCCTGGGACTGGGAACCAGTACAGGGGACGGGGATGGTGCTCCTGACAGAACAGCTCCAGTTCCTTACGGTTACATTGTAACCGAATTTGGGAAGGACCCCTCCCTGGGGGGGGGTGTTCCTAAAGAATCTGCCTGCCATACGGGAGACCCAGGTTCAGTCCCTGGGGTGGGAAGACCCCCTGGAGGAGGGCATGCAACCCACTCCAGTATTCTTGCCTGGAGAATCCCATGGACAGAGGACCCTGGCTGGCCACAGTCCATGGGGTCGCAAAGAGTCAGACACGACTGAGCAACTAACACTTCATGTTTTTTTCCTGCTTGGCCGCTCCCTGAAACAAGACTGTGACAATGGGGCAGGGAGACTCTCTTCTCTGTTCCCCTCTGGGGGCTGAGGGTCTTCTCTGTTCCCCTCTGGGGGCCGAGGGCAGCTGTCGCCCCCACTGTGACCCAGGGCCGGGCATTTTCCCCAGGACCTGCCCTCCAGGTGGCTGCAGAGGAGGCTCTGGACCCACGGGGCGGGGGCTCCTGGGTGCGGGGGGTCCTGGCGGGGGGTCCTGGGTGCTGGGGGTCCTGGGTGCTGGGGGTCCTGGATGCAGGGGGTCCTGGGTGCTGGGGGTCCTGGCGGGGGGTCCTGGGTGCTGGGGGTCCTGGATGCGGGGGGTCCTGGGTGCTGGGGTTCCTGGATGCAGGGGGTCCTGGGTGCTGGGGGTCCTGGCGGGGGGTCCTGGGTGCTGGGGGTCCTGGATGCGGGGGGTCCTGGGTGCTGGGGGTCCTGGATGTGGGGGATCCTGGGTGCTGGGGGTCCTGGATGCGGGGGATCCTGGGTGCTGGGGGTCCTGGATGCGGGGGGTCCTGGGTGCTGGGGGTCCTGGATGCGGGGGGTCCTGGGTGCTGGGGGTCCTGGATGCGGGGGGTCCTGGGTGCTGGGGGTCCTCGGTGCTGGGGGTCCTGGGTGCTGGGGGTCCTGGCGGGAGGTCATGGGTGCTGGGGGTCCTGGATGCTGGGGGTCCCAGTTGGAAAGGAAAGCAGAACCGTCCTGTAGAGGGTAGGGGGGCCCTGGGGACCAGCTCCCCACTGCCCATCCCCCACTTGGCTGTTGGTGATTGAGAGACGGTCCTTTGTCTTCGTTTTCTCTCCAGACCTCTTTGACATGCAACACCCAGACCGCCTTTCCCAGGACCCATGCCCGCCTGAGCTCGTGTGGGGCCCTTTAGGACATCAGCCTCCCCAGTGGACATAGCTCCTTCGTGTGCAAGTTTAAACAAATGAAGCCTGAGTCCACCTCCCTCTTCTAAGGGCTGAGGAGGTCTGCCGGGGACACACACATGTCAGGGAAGACAGGCAGGACAGGAGAAGGCCACGCTGGCCCTGAGGGGCGGGGTCCGGAGGTAGCAAGCAGCGTGACTGTGTGCTTGGCCGGGACTACAGTGCTGAGCCTCCTGGCAGCCAGGGCGAAAGAGAGCTAGGACAGAAGACGGCCCTCCCGATCGAGAGAGAAGATGTGTAACTATGACGCCCTTAAAGGGAGTGCATAAAAGAGTATAACTTGACCTGGCAGGGAGGCAAGAAAGGAAGCAAGGGGGAGAGAAAGACGCCCCAGGTCACAAAGAACAATAAGCATAACAAACAAAGTTCTTCCATGATTATTTTATATTCTTTGCAGCCAAAGACGGAGAAGCTCTATACAGTCAGTAAAAACAAGACCGGGAGCTGACTGTGGCTCAGATCATGCGCTCCTCATTGCCAAATTCAGACTGAAATTGAAGAAAGTAGGGAAAACCACTAGACCATTCAGGTATGGCCTAAATCAAATCCCTTATGATTATACAGTGGGAATGAGAATAGATTCAAGGGCCTAGATCTGACAGACAGAGAGCCTGAAGAACTATGGACGGAGGTTCTTGACACTGTACAGGAGGCAGGGATCAAGACCATCCCCAAGAAAAAGAAATGCAAAAAGGCAAAATGGTTGTCTGACGAGGCCTTACAAATAGCTGAGAAAAGAAGAGAAGCTAAAGGCAAAGGAGAAAAGGAAAAATATACCTATTTGAATGCAGAGTTCCAAAGAATAGCAAGGAGAGATAAGAAAGCCTTCCTCAGTGATCAATACAAAGAAATAGAGGAAAACAATAGAATGGGAAAGACTAGAGATCTCTTCAAGAAAATTAGAGATACCAAGGGAACATTTCATGCAAAGATGGGCTCGATAAAGGACAGAAATGGTATGGACCTAACAGAAGCAGAAGATATTAAGAAGAAGTGGCAAGAATACACAGAAGAACTGTACAAAAAAGATCTTCATGACCCAGATAATCACGATGGTGTGATCACTCACCTAGAGCCAGACATCCTGGAATGTGAAGTCAAGTGGGCCTTAGGAAGCATCACTACAAACAAAGCTAGTGGAGGTGATGGAATTCCAGTAGAGCTGTTTCAAATCCTGAAAGATGATGCTGTGAAAGTGCTGCACTCAATATGCCAGCAAATTTGGAAAACTCAGCAGTGGCCACAGGACTGGAAAAGGTCAGTTTTCATTCCAATTCCAAAGAAAGGTAATGCCAAAGAATGCTCAAACTACCACACAATTGCACTCATCTCACATGCTAGTAAAGTAATGCTCAAAATTCTCCAAGCCAGGCTTCAGCAATATGTGAACTGTGAACTTCCAGATGTTCAAGCTGGATTTAGAAAAGGCAGAGGAACCAGAGATCAAATTGCCAACATCCGTTGGATCATTGAAAAAGCATGAGAGTTCCAGAAAAACATCTATTTCTGCTTTATTGACTATGCCAACGCCTTTGACTGTTTGTATCACAACAAACTGTGGAAAATTGTGAAAGAGATGGGAATACCAGACCACCTGACCTGCCTCTTGAGAAATCTGTATGCAGGTCAGGAAGCAGCAGTTAGAACTGGACACAGAACAACAGACTGGTTTCAAATCGGGAAAGGAGTACGTCAAGGCAGTATATTGTCACCCTGTTTATTTAACTTCTATGCAGAGTACATCATGAGAAACACTGGGCTGGAAGAAACACAAGCTGGAATCAAGATTGCCGGGAAAAATATCAATAACCTCAGATATGCAGATGACACCGCCTTTATGGCAGACAGTGAAGAGGAACTAAAGATCTTGATGAAAGTGAAAGAGGAGAGTGAAAAAGCTGGCTTAAAACTCAACATTCAGAAAACTAAGATCACGGCATTTGGTCCCATCACTTCATGGGAAATAGATGGGGAAACAGTGGAAACAGTGACAGACTTTATTTTCTTGGGCTCCAAAATCACTGCAGATGGTGACTGCAGCCATAAAATTAAAAGACATTTGCTCCTTGGAAGAAAATCTGTGATCAACCTAGACTGCTTATTAAAAAGCAGAGACATTACCTTGCCAACAAAGGTCCATCTAGTCAAAGGTATGGTTTTTCCAGTAGAGAGCTGGACTGTGAAGAAAGCTGAGTCCCAAAGAATTGATGCTTTTGAACTGTGGTGTTGGAGGAGACTCTCGAGAGTCCCTTGGACTCGAAGGAGATCCAACCAGTCCATCCTAAAGGAAATCAGTCCTGGGTGTTCATTGGAAGGACTGATGCTGAGGCTGAAACTCCAATACTTTGGCCACCTGATGGGAAGAACTGACTCATTGGAAAAGACCCTGATGCTGGGAAAGATTGAAGGCAGGAGGAGAAGGGGACGACAGAGGATGAGATGGTTGGATGGTATCACAGACTCATTGGACATGAGTTTTGGTAAACTCCGGGAGGTAGTGATGGACAGGAAGGCCTATCATGCTGCTGTCCATGGGGTCACAAAGAGTCGGACACAACGGAGCAACTGAACTGAACTGAAAAGATAAAAAAAGTTGAATTAGATCTCATCAGAATTTAAAGTTTTGCTCATTAGGTATGGAGGCAATAGTTACAAAAGGTGGATCTGACAGAGAATTGCTATCCAGGATCTAGGGAGATACCCTACAATTCCATGATAGAAACGCTCAAAACACTGTGCAAAAAAGCGGGCAGAAAGCTTGAGCAGACACTTCACAAAGAAGATCCACAAGCTACCAAAAAGAAAACACAGGCAAAAAGTGTTCAATATAATAAAAAAGAGAGAGAAGCTTTTTAAGACTTTGTGTGCAGAAGGGCTTTCCATCTAGGCCTGGAGGGAAACATGGTCTGGGACAAGGTGTGGGAACTTTCCTTCTGGGGCACTGCCCCCAGTGGCTGTGAGGGGCCGTGGCCCAGGGCCCCGTTTCTGAGTCTGCATTTCAGCAGGGAGCAGCCTGGGAGTCCAGGCTCAGCCTCAGAGCAATGTGGAGCTCCAAGTCGGAAGGGTCAGGGCCTAATGCAGTTGAAGCAGAAGGTCCTTGGGGCCCCGAATCCTCAGAGTCTGGGTGTGCCAAGGTGCTGCCCAGGGAGGGGGCCCTGGGCCTGCAGACGATCCCTGCGCCGTGCAGCTCTGGCCCACCTGGGGGGTGCCGCAGGGACTGCCGGACCATAGGCGGTCAGGAGGCCATGTCCGCCCCCACGGCCACGGGCAGGCAGGCTTCTGGCCCCGCGCTGGAGGCTTGTTTACCGTGAGGCCTCCGACGATGCCCGCCCGTCTGGGCATCTGCGTCCCTCACCCTGGTCCACCCTGCCTCGTGCATGGGGACCCAGGGCTCTGCCTGCCCAGATGGCCTCCGTCTGCCTCTTCACCCACCTCTGCCTCCTCCTTTCCCAGGGCCCCCGCCCTGTGCAGGTGGGAAGGGGCCAGGTTCTGCCAGGGTTGCTTATGCAAGAGGGCACCCAGCTGCAGCGCGGCATGTCCTTAGCGCCTTAACCTATGCCATGAGGCCAGGCACGTGAGGCCCAGACGCCCGCCAGGCCGCCTTCTCCATGCCCTGCCCCGGCTCTGAGCCCTTACTCTGCTCTCTGTGGTTCGCAAGAAGGTTTTCTCTTTAAAAATTGCCTCGTGACTCCCCGGAAAGGCAGCAGCTTCGGTGGGTGCCAGGCAGGGGCCGGAGGATCTGGGGACACTCCCAGCACCCCCTGCCCCCTGGGATGGGTGCCGAGACTCTGCTCTCTTCTGCCGGACAGTCCGGCTGTCCAGGCCCCCCTGCCCCGTCCCCCGGAGTGTGGTGTGGCTCCGGCCCGTCCTGGGAGCAGGGTGCCCAGCTCCAGGGGCCCTGGTCAGTTTCGGTCCTGGAGGGAGGGCAGGACCTCTGAGTGAGGGGCCGATGTCTGTGGAAGGCCGGCACCCACCAGAACCCACTGGCTGCTCCTCCGAGCTGGGGCGTGGGGCCTGCACGGTGTCAGTGTGGGGAGCCCGGGGCCTTGGGGCTGGGATGTGGGGCCAGAGGGGGTGCTCCCTGCACCTCGGTTTCCTCCCTGGAGGGGCAGCGGCTGCCCAGTGGGGCACAGGGTGGGGGCAGGCACTCAGAGGAGGCTCGGCTCAAGACTCCAGCAACGCCTCGCTGGCGAGGCCGGCGGGCTCCCTCCTCAGAGGCAGAGGACACGGGAGAGCACAGCCCACCCGCAGGCGGCAGGCCGCGGCACCCGCGTCTGAGGTCCCAGGACCAGCGGGAGGAGCAGCGGCTCTGCAGCAGGCGTCCTTCCCGGCCAGGGGCAGCCCCCGGGGGTCAGGGCTGCCCTCCCCCCAGGACCCCGCACCCGGCACGCGGATCCCTTTGGGGCCTGTAGAGAACTGGAAAAGCAGGACCCCTGGGGACCCTTCCTCACCCCCGGGGCCTCTCACGGAGCGGGGGTCCCGTCCAGGGCAGGAGGGCTCCATCCCCCCTGCCCAGTGATCCTGGTGACCCCCAAAACGAGTGTCAAGGAGGAAGGGCCCCCTGAAGTCTGACCACTCGGCCTCCTCAGCCCTGCCCTGAGGACCCGTCGGCGCTAGCGGTCACTCACCTTTGGCCGTCCCTTCCTGTCCTTCCCATTGCAGCCCGCAGAGCCGACCTCAGGGCCTCCATTTCTGGCCCCCGCCCTCTGAGGACGCGCGGAGGCCCCCGGGACCTGGCTGGGCAGCACCCCCCACCTCCTTTAGCACCTTGGTGCCCCGAGGCTCACTGCCTACATCTCTGCCCTGGGCGTGACCCCCGAGGGGGAATTTGCCTCCCTCGCCCAGTGAACTGTGTGTCCCCCTCCTTGCCCGGCTCGGTGGGCTCCTGCCCAGAGTGCCCATCCTGAGAGGCCCTGCCCCGTCCCAGCCGCCGCTCACCTCTAGGGCGCCTGGTCGGGGCTCACTCCCCAGCTCCCATTTACTCCGGGACCCCGCCCCACACCGGCTCCCACACTGCAGCCTGGTCTCTCTGGGTGTGGCCCTGGGCGGGGGACAGAGGCAGGTCGAGGGGCTCAGGCCAAGGTCGTGGGGGACCCGGGGCTCAGCACACCCCAGAGGAGCCCTGGGGTGTGAAGTAGAGCTGGAGTCTAGGCCGGAGGGGGCCCCGAGGCGTCCAGGGCTGAGGTCGGGCAGCACTTATCGAGCCACGTGCTGGGCCCACACATGTGAACGCCACCTTGATCCGGCCTCAGAGGCCCCGGGAAGGCGGAAAATCCTCAGAGGCCCCGGGACGGCGGAAAATCCTCAGAGGCCCTGGGACGGCGGAAAATCCTCCAGAGGCCCCGGGACGGCAGAAAATCCTCCAGAGGCCCCGGGACGGCGGAAAATCCTCCAGAGGCCCCGGGACGGCGGAAAATCCTCAGAGGCCCTGGGACAGTGGAAAATCCTCCAGAGCCCCGCATTCCGGGGCCTGGGCCCTGCATGAGGCCCACTGAGGCCTCTGGCTGCTGTTCCCATCAGTCTTAGGGGTGGGGCTGAGAACTGGCCAGCCCACTGCGAGGTGCTGAGGGCCCGTGCGGCCCTGCCACCCACGTGGCCCTGCCCCTGCATGAGGGCCTCCCAGGCCCCGGAAACTGGCAGGGCCCTTGGTGATGGTCACTCTTGGGCCAGGGTGGACACTCTCTTCCCAGCATCTGGGATCCACTTGTTACTTATCTCAATGGGCTCTTCACAGCCTGCTCTCCATGTCTGTCTGTCCCTGTTCCTGTGATGGGTCCTGGGACGTTCTGGGAGGGCCTGGGCATCCCGCTCCTGGGCTGCAGCTCTCCTCTCCCATGCCTCTCCTTGGCAGTGGGGGGCCCGGGGCCCGGGCTCAGGTCGGGAGTGTGGCCGGTGCCCCGAGGGGTGGGGCTGTGGTTCTGGGCTGGACTCTGTCTCTGCTGTTGATGTCTTGACCCTGTTTTCTTGGCTGCACAGCCCCCTGGACCTGCCCCCGGCTCTCACCCCGACTCCCCAACACCCTCTGCCCTCACCCCTCTCTGTACTCCCCTCCGTCTCGCCCACCTGCCTGGTGCCCTGGATGCGCCCCCGCCCCAGCCTGTGCATGGCTGCGGGACCAGTGACTTGAAGTGGGGGGCCCGTCTCGGCTGGGCCGGGGGCATGTGTTTTCCACCGGCCTTGCGCTCGCCCTGCCGGTCAGTGCAGGAAGAGGCCCGAGGGCCAGGCTCCCAGGAGGGTCGAGGGGCGTCCCCTCTTAGCAATGCTGACACAGGCTGCCCCAATGGCGGGGTTTCTGAGTCACTGACTCACCTTGACGGATGGGGGACAGGCTCCTGGCCAGTCCACGGGGCCGAGCGCTTTGGGTGACCGACCTGCCGGAAGGCCCGTGACACTGGGCAGGGCCCCCACACTCCCAAGGCTGGCCTCCTGCGGCCCCCGGGCTGTTCCAGCAACTGCTGGCGCTCCCACTAGACAGTCAGGCAGACCGAGGCCCGGTGCTCTCCCAGGAGAGGGGGTAGGGGGCAGCTGCCCAGCCTGGCTCGGGCTCGAGTGCCTGCATGGCCCCTACAGGGGACTCATGCCATGGGCCCCTTGGGCCCCGTTGGCTGCACACCCTCCTGCCCTGGACTCCGCCTGCAGGCTGCTGAGTCCCCAGAATGAGTTCAGGCTGTGGGGTCCCCAGGGAGCTTTATTCTGGAACCAGAGTCGGCCCTGGTTTGTCTTGCCCTTCACACATTTCCCCCAAATGTCTGTACCCTAGCATCGTGGCGAAACTGGGGGGTATTTCCTCCGCCTGCTTCTGGTTATTCACAAGAAGTTCCTCCGAGCTGGGGCTGCCACTGCCACTGCGGGGATGGGCCTCTCAGAGGCTTTTATCTCGGAAACAGGAAGCTGTGAATTTTGCCAGAAGAAAACGAAGAAAGGCGCCTCGGGCCCTGACCCGCGACACTGGCCTCGGGGCTCACATGGTCTCGAGACCAGAAGGGCGCCTCGGGCTCTGACCCGCGACGCTGGCCTTGGGGCTCACGTGGCCTCGAGACCAGACTTGGGGCCTCTGCTGCGCCATCTCCCCAGAGGTGGGGGGTCAGGGAGCAGGGGTGTGCCCAGGGCAGGTCGGAGCCTGGGCTTGGAAGAGGCCAGGCTTCTCTGACTGGAGCCCTCGCTGGGCCTCGGGTTTCCCCATCTGTATGAGGCGAGGGGGATGGGGTCACCGGGCCCCAGGCAGGATGAAGCATGGGGGCTCGGCAGGTCATGCCCCTTGGCGCCAGGGTCGTGTCCATCTGTCTGCTGGGTTCACTGGGTGTTGCCAAGTGCACCACCAGGGCAGGGCCTCAGGGTGGGCTGGGGGTGGGGGTCCTTGGGTCTCAGCCCGCCAGTGCGGAGCCGGGGAGCAGAAACGAGTGCTATCTGCACGCGGCAGGCGGGGGACGGAAGTCTGGGGCAGCAAGGTGGCCTGAACTAGGCTCCAGTGCCAGCCCGTGCTCGTCCCGCAGGACTGCCCCTCCCAGGAGAGGGGGCTGTGTGTCGGAGCGGCTCCTGGGGGCTGGGGATGTCCCTGCGGGGGGAGGGCCTGGGGCCACCTTCTTGGGGGGGACCAGGAGGGGGGCTGTCCTGGCCTTACTTCCTGCCCCCACACCCGTCCGCGACTCAGGACCACTCTGCCCCAGGGGGCCGCACGCTGGACTTGGGACTAAAATCCCACTGGAATTCTCTGCCAGCGCCCGCGGACTGGCTGGCTGCTGCTGCCCTTCTGTGGAAGGACGTGGGCCCAGAGAGGCTGGAGGTCTGGCGCCGGGCCCCCGCAGCCCATGGTGGGGGTGGGCTCGCCCTGGCGGAGCACTGCCGGCCCCCTCCTCTCCCACCTTGCCCCCTCAGGCCCGGACTCCCTTACTGGCAGCGGCCGTGAGACGCTCTGTGGCCCCAGGAGAGACACAGGCCGCAGTGTGACTCAGACCCTGAGGGTCAGCGAGGGCCTTCCCCTGGGGGAGCCCTCCCCCACGCCAACCCACTGGGCAGCCTGCCCCTCCCTGTGCCCTCCTAGAGTGGGCTGCTCCAGGCAGGCCCCCATGGAGGCGGGCTCCGGGCTGTCGGCCACAGGGTGCAGCTGGTCTGGAGTGTCCTCGGGTGCGGGGCTCTGCTTCTGCACGCTGCTGGGGTCACCTCCTCCTCCTGGGGGGCAGAACCCAGGGTCACTCTGGGCTTGGCTCACGGCTGGACAGGTGTGGCCAGCTTACCAGCTGGGTCCTCTCTCTGCCTCAGTTTCCCCTGTAGCGTGGGGGCCGCCGTCTGAGCTGCCTTCAGCCGCCTCCCAGTCCAGTGAGCACCTGCCTGTGACCTGCAGTGGGCCACGGCCGTGGCCGCCTGCAGCCGGCGGCACTGTCCCTGTTTTGGAGGAGCGTGTCTCTGGAAATCACAGTGACTGTGATGGCCACAGTGTGCAAGCTTAGGGGTAGGGCCTGCGGAGCCCCCAGTGGGGTGGAGGGTTTAGGGGCGCCTATGGCAGTGACTGGAGCCCCCTGCGGGGTGGCCCTGCCGAAGGCGCTGCGGGTGTGGCGGTGTGCAGGCAGCGCCACCCCAGGTGGGGTCGTCAGGGGGCCTTGGGCAGCCCTCGTGAACCTGCTGGGCCGTGTAAGAGTCTCCAGGGGCCCTAGGGAGCCATCGAAGGTGAAGGCGGGCCCCACTGGGGTATTGTCAGCACCCCTCTTCGCCTCTCTCCTTCTATGGGTGAGACTGGCTGGTGTCCCCTGAACTGTGCCCTCAAAGAGACCCCCCCTGTAGGTCATGAAATAAGAGAGCTCAAGGAGACCCCCACCCAAGCGGAACCCCACCCCTCTCCCGGCCTGGGTGAGTGGAGTGGGGGCATCTGTCCAAATCACCTGAGGGAGGCCCCTCCCATGTTGCTTCAGTTCAGCTCAGTCGCTCAGTCGTGTCCGACTCTGCGACCCCATGAATCGCAGCACGCCAGGCCTCCCTGTCCATCACCAACTCCCAGAGTTCACTTAAACTCACGTCTATCGAGTCTGTGATGCCATCCAGCCATCTCATCCTCGGTCGTCCCCTTCTCCTCCTGCCCCCAATCCCTCCCAGCATCAGAGGTTTTTCCAATGAGTCAACTCTTCATATGAGAAAGTGGCCAAAGTACTGGAGCTTCAGCTTTAGCATCATTCCTTCCAAAGAAATCCCAGGGCTGATCTCCTTTAGGATGGACTGGTTTGATCTCCTTGGAGTCCAAGGGACTCTCAAGAGTCTTCTCCAACACCACAGTTCAAAAGCATCAATTCTTCGGCGCTCAGCCTTCTTCACAGTCCAACTCTCACATCCATACATGACCACAGGAAAAACCATATTCTTGACTAGACGGACCTTTGTTGGCAAAGTAATGTCTCTGCTTTTCAATATGCTATCTAGGTTGGTCATAACTTTTCTTCCAAGGAGTAAGCGTCTTTTAATTTCATGGCTGCAGTCACCATCTGCAGCGATTCTGGAGCCCCCAAAAATAAAGTCTGACACCGTTTCCACTGTTTCCCCATCTATTTCCCATGAAGTGATGGGACTGGATGCCATGATCTTCGTTTTCTAAATGTTGGGCTTTAAGCCAACTTTTTCACTCTCCTCTTTCACTTTCATCAAAAGGCTTTTTAGCTCCTCTTCACTTTCTGCCATAAGGGTGGTGTCATCTGCATATCTGAGGTTATTGATATTTCTCCTGGCAATCTTGATTCCAGCTTGTGTTTCTTCCAGTCCAGTGTTTCTCATGATGTACTCTGCATAGAAGTTAAATAAGCAGGGTGACGATATACAGCCTTGATGTACTCCTTTTCCTATTTGGAACCAGTCTGTTGTTCCATGTCCAGTTCTAACTGTTGCTTCCTGACCTGCATACACATTTCTCAAGAGGCAGGTCAGGTGGTCTGGTATTCCCATCTCTTTCACAATTTTCCACAGTTGATGGTGATCCACACAGTCAAAGGCTTTGGCATAGTCAATAAAGCAGAAATAGATGTTTTTCTGGAACTCTCTTGCTTTTTCCATGATCCAGCGGATGTTGGCAATTTGATCTCTGGTTCCTCTGCCTTTTCTAAAACCAGCTTGAACGTCAGGGAGTTCACGGTTCACGTATTGCTAAAGCCTGGCTTGGAGAATTTTGAGTATTACTTTACTAGCATGTGAGATGAGTGCAATTGTGTGGTGGTTTGAGCATTCTTTGGCATTGCCTTTCTTAGGGATTGGAATGAAAACTGACCTTTTCCAGTCCTGTGGCCACTGCTGAGTTTTCCCAATTTGCTGGCATATTGAGTGCAGCACTTTCACAGCATCATCCTTCAGGATTTGAAACAGCTCCACTGGAATTCCATCACCTCCGCTAACTTTGTTCGTAGTGATGCTTCCTAAGGCCCACTTGAATTCACATTCCAGGCTGTCTGGCTCTAGGTGAGTGATCACACCATCATAACTATCTGGGTCGTGAAGATCATTTTTTGTACAGTTCTTCTGTGAATTCTTGCCACCTCTTCTTAATATCTTCTGCTTCTGTTAGGTCCATACCATTTCTGTCCTTTATTGAGCCCATCTTTGCATGAAATGTTCCCTTGGTATCTCTAATTTTCTTGAAGAGATCTCTAGTCTTTCCCATTCTGTTCTTTTTCTCTATTTCTTTGCATTGATTGCTGAAGAAGGCTTTCTTATGTCTTCTTGCTAGTCTTTGGAACTCTGCATTCAGATGCCTATATCTTTCCTTTTCTCCTTTGCTTTTCATCTCTCTTCCCTTCACAGCTATTTGTAAGGCCTCCCCAGACAGCCATTTTGCTTTTTTGCATTTCTTTTCCATGGGGATGGTCTTGATCCCTGTCTCCTGTACAATGTCATGAACCTCACTCCATAGTTCATCAGGCACTCTATCAGATCTAGACCCTTAAATCTATTTCTCACTTCCACTGTATAATCATAAGGGATTTGATTTAGGCCATACCTGAATGGTCTAGTGGTTTTCCCTACTTTCTTCAATTTGAGTCTGAATTTGGTAATAAGGAATTCATGATCTGAGCCACAGTCAGCTCCTGGTCTTGTTTTTGTTGACTGTATAGAGCTTCTCCATCTTTGGCTGCAAAGAATATAATCAGTCTGATTTCGGTATTGACCATCTGGTGATGTCCATGTGTAGAGTCTTCTCTTGTGTTGTTGGAAGAGGGTGTTTGCTATGACCAGTGCATTTTCTTGGCAAAACTCTATTAGTCTTTGCCCTGCTTCATTCCACATTCCAAGGCCAAATTTGCCTGTTACTCCAGGTGTTTCTTGACTTCCTACTTTTGCATTCCAGTCCCCTATCATGAAAAGGACATCTTTTTTTGGGTGTTAGTTCTAAAAGGTCTTGTAGGTCTTCATAGAACCGTTCAACTTCAGCTTCTTCAGCATTACTGGTTGGGGCATAGACTTGGATAACTGTGATATTGAATGGTTTGCCTTGGAGACGAACAGAGATCATTCTGTCGTTTTTGAGACTGCATCCAAGTACTGCATTTCGGAATCTTTTGTTGACCATGATGGCTACTCCATTTCTTCTGAGGGATTCCTGCCCACAGTAGTAGATATAATGGTCATCTGAGTTAAATTCACCCATTCCAGTCCATTTTAGTTCGCTGATTCCTAGAATGTCGACATTCACTCTTGCCATCTCCTGTTTGACCACTTCCAATTTGCCTTGATTCATGGACCTGACATTCGAGGTTCCTATGCAATATTGCTCTTTACAGCATCAGACCTTGCTTCTATCACCAGTCACATCCACAGCTGGGTATTGTTTTTGCTTTGGCTCCATCCCTTCATTCTTTCTGGAGTTATTTCTCCTCTGATCTCCAACAGCATATTGGGCGCCTACTGACCTGGGGAGTTCCTCTTTCAGTATCCTATCATTTTGCCTTTTCATACTGTTCATGGGGTTCTCAAGGCAAGAATACTGAAGTGGTTTGCCATTCCCTTCTCCAGTGGACCCCATTCTGTCAGGCCTCTCCACCATGACCCGCCCGTCTTTGTTGCCCCGCGGGCATGGCTTGGTTTCACTGAGTTAGACAAGGCTGTGGTCCTAGTGTGATTAGACTGACTAGTTTTCTGTGAGTGTGGTTTCAGTGTGTCTGCCCTCTGAGGCTCTCTTGCAACACCTACCATCTTACCTGGGTTTCTCTTACCTTGGACGTGGGGGTATCTCTTCACAGCTGCTCCAGCAAAGCACAGCCGCTGCTCCTTACCTTGGATGAGGGGTATCTCCTTACCGCCACCGTTCCTGACCTTCAACGTGGGATGGCTCCTCTAGGCCCTCCTGTGCCTGCGCAGCCGCCGCTCCTCCCATCCCTGTTCTCTGAGCGGTAAAGAACCCGCCTGTGACGCAGTAGACGCAGGCTTGATCGCTGGGTTGGGAAGATCCCTGGAGAAGTAAATAGCAACCCACTGCAGCATTCCTACCTGGAAAACCCCATGGATGGAGGAACCTGGAGGGCTACAGTCCTTGGGGCCGCAAATAAGTTGGATACAGATGCTAAACAATGACACCCGCCCCTCCTGACTGGACCTGCCCCACACCAGTTTGCCCAGCTCACCAGGACTGGCAAAGCCCCTGGCTTCTCCTTGGTTATGGAAATGAGGGGGTTCCCCACGATGGGCAGGGCCGGGGTGCCCCTGCGCAGGTGGGGCCTGGCACAGGCTCTGCCCCTCTCGGAACCTCTGTGGTCACTGGGGAGGGGGTCTGTGTGCTGCTGGGGCTCACCGCAGACTCACCAGCTGCGCTGATGGACCTTTGTGGACCCCAGGCAACGGAAAACAGAGCCAGCCCGAGTAGGGCAGGCGCTAGGGGCTCCAGATTCCCCGGGCCCTGGGGCTGTGGGGGCGGGGCGGGGGCGGCCCTGGCCACGCCTCTCACTGGTTCATTGGTTTTTGGGGATCTTTGTGCCTGTGCAACTTTGAGGTTTATGTGGGGTTAAGAACAGGGCGCCTGTGGGCGAGCCGGATGCCCCTCAGCTGGGGGCGTGCTTCTCCTGGGTGGGCAGAGGCTGGGAGTGGGGGACCTTGGGAGCTCCCCAAGTCGTGGGCAAGCTGAGCCAAAGAGACAGGCTCGAGGGAGCAGCTGAGCCTAATTAGACCGCAAGCCAAGAGGGACTCCAATCAAGGATCAAGGGAAAACTTCATTCCTAATGAGGCCAACAGCGTGGGTTTCATCTCCGCGCGCCATTCAGTTCAGAGACGGTTAATTAGGCACCTACTGTGTGCCAGGCTTGAACGGGCTTGGCACTGCTGAAGTGTACAGTTCCATATGGGTGGCCCCAGGACAGGGGCCAGGGGGTCAAAGTGCAGAACGGAGGGGAGAGGACTCTACGAGGGAGGCGTGGCCTCTGCCTGGGGCCGAGGTCACGAGTCCCGGCCACAGCAGGAGCCGCTGGAGGGCAGCTGAAACGGACACCGCACGCCTGCGGCCTTCCTCCCCAAGCCCACCACCCACCCCAGTCTCACCACGAGACACCCCAGTTAAGGGACATTCAACCAAAGCCTGAGCAGCCCCCCCAAATCTGCTAAATTCGCGATAATGAGGCAAGTCCCAGAAACTGTCCCGGACCAGAGGAGCCCAGAGAGGTGTGAGGGCCCTGTGGGGTCCCTGATGGGGTCCTGGGGCAGAGACGGGGGTCGGGGGAAATAGGAAAGCTGAACAAAGACTGATTCTAGTTAACAACGCATCAGTATTAGTTGATTAATTGTAGCCAACGCCCCACACAGAGGTAAGAGGCTAATAATTAGGAAAACTAGGGGCAGGGAGATGGGAACTCCACAAACATCTCGGTTTTGCTGCAAATCTTCAGTTCAGCTCAGTCGCTCAGTCGTGTCCGACTCCTTGTGACCCCATGAACCGCAGCACGCCAGGCCTCCCTGTCCATCACCAACTCCCGGAGTCCACTCAAACCCATGCCCATTGAGTCGGTGATTCCATCCCACCATCTCGTCCTCTGTCGTCCCCTTCTCCTGCCTTCAATCTCTCCCAGCATCAGGGTCTTTTCCAATGAGTCAGCTCTTCGCATGAGGTGGCCAAAGTATTGGAGTTTCAGCTTCAACATCAGTTCTTCCAATGAACACTCAGGACTGATCTCCTTTAGGATGGACTGGTTGAATCTCCTTGCAGTCCAAGGGACTCTCAAGAGTCTTCTCCAACACCACAGTTCTAAAGCATCAATTCTTCGGCTCTCAGCTTTCTTTATAGTTCAACTCTCACATCTATACATGACCACTAGAAAAACCATAGCCTTGACTAGATGGATCTTTGTTGGCAAAGTGATGTCTCTGCTTTTCAATATGCTGTCTATGTTGGTCATAACTTTTCTTCCAAGGAGTAAGCGTCTTTTAATTTCATGGCTGCAGTCACCATCTGCAGTGATTTTGGAGCCCCCAAAAATAAAGTCTGACACTGTTTCCCCATCCATTTGCCATGAAGTGATGGGACCAGATGCCATGATCTAAGTTTTCTGAATGCTGAGTTTTAAGCCAACTTTTTCACTCTCCTCTTTCACTTTCATCAAGAGGCTTTTTAGTTCTTCTTCACTTTCTGCCAAAAGGGTGGTGTCATCTGCATATCTGAGGTTATTGATATTTCTCCCGGCAATCTTGATTCCAGGTTGTGCTTCATCCAGCCCAGCGTTTCTCATGATGTACTCAGCATAGAAGTTAAATAAGCAGGGTGACAATATACAGCCTTGACGTACTCCTTTTCCTATTTGGAACCAGCCTGTTGTTCCATGTCAGTTCTAACTTGCTTCCTGACCTGCATATAGGTTTCTCAAGAGGCAGGTCAGGTGGTCTGGTATTCCCATCTCTTGAAGAATTTCCCGCAGTTTGTGGTGACCCACACAGTCAGATCTTAAACTGCTCTAAATAAAGGCGGATCCAGACTGATCACAAAGGTATGGAGGTGAGGTGCTGAGGCCCGGTGGGGCTCTATGGGGAAGGCCCAGTTTCACTTTGCCTGACTCCCAAGTCCCACCCGCATTTGCCTGTGGAACGCCTTTCCCACGCGGGACCTCCATACCAACAGATAGCCGGTTCTCTGAGCCATGATCTGTGAGGAGTCCTGGACCGGGCGCTGGAGCCTCATGATCGGCAGGGCCCCTCCCCAGGCCCAAACCTTCCCAGGTGGGCAGAAGGATGAACCGCCCCCTCAGATGTCAACCCTGCCCCTAGACTCTCTCCTCTGCACTCCTGGGCACGACAGACAAGGGTGGGGTCAGGACGGAGGGCTTTAGACTTGTACTGGAATCTCAGAAGAGACCTTGGCACTCGCCCAGCTCTCTGTGTAGCATTTTAGCTGCATCCACACATTGAATGAAATTAAAAGACGCTTGCTCCTCGGAAGAAAAGCCATGACCAATCTCGACAGCACATTGAAAAGCAGAGGCACCACTTAGCCCACAAAATTCCGTCCAGTCAAAGCCAAGGTTTTTCTAGTAGTCGTGTGTGGATGTGAGAAGTGGACCACAAAGAAGGCTGAGGGTCAAAGAATGGATGCTTTTGAACTGTGGTGTTAGAGAAGACTCTTAAGAGTCCCTTCGACTGCAAGGAGATCAAACCCGTCAATCTTAAAGGAAATCAACCCTGAATATTCGTTGGAAGGACTGATCCTGAAGCTGAAACTCCTATACTTTGGCCGCCTGATGGGAAGAGCCGACTCACTGGAAAAGACCTTGGTTCTGGGAAAGATTGAAGGTGGGAGGAGAAGGGGACGACAGAGGGTGAGATGGTTGGATGGCACCGCTGACGCAGTGATCGTGAGTTGAGTAAACTCTGGGAGACACTGAAGGACTGGGAAGACTGGAGTGCTGCAGTCCACGGGGCTGCAAAGCGTTGGATGTGACTTTGCAGCCAAACAACAATAACGCTTTAAATTCTCGTGCCCTAGCCAGGCTGGTGTGACTGTCTTCACCTTACAGGTGTGCAAAGTTACGGAAGCGGTGGCAGGCCTGGGAGTCCCAGGCAGGTCCCTCCGACTCAAAAGCCTGGGTTCTTACTCAGCTCTTCCCCCCAACCTTGGCACCAACAGGCAGCTGCAGAAACAGCATCTTTCCAGGCGCAGTGAAACCCTTGGTGACCACATGCCCATGTGTTAACTGGATCCTCTCCAGAGCTTGGGGCTTGGTGGGGCAGTGACACTCCGTAATTCACACACTATGACTTGCTCAAACTTATTTGTTTATATTTTCACAGTGAGCATGCATTTCCTTTATCATGTGAAGAAGTCGTCCCACTGAGGGAAGGATGTTTGAGTCAGCCCAGGGCAGTGGGTAGAGAGCGAGGGAGGGAGGCCTCTTTCCATCTCCCTCCCTGCAGGAGGGTTTCAGAAGTCCGCCCCCTGGAATTTCTGTCCTTTGGGGGAAGCTTGAAACCCAACAAGGGCATCTTTGTCCCTCCAGGCTGGCCGCCAGCACAGCCTCTCTAGGGCACAGGGCAGCGGGTGTGATTCCCACACACCCATCCAAGAGGGATAAAGAAGGATAAAGCCACCTCGCCGTCAGGCGTCAGCTCCTCTCTGCACGCTGTTCTCGACTGTCCAAGGCTTTAAATTTGGTGTCTCCAGGCCATCAGATGCCCCACTGGCACGTGGAGGTCTGCACTGGTGACCTTCCTCAGGAGCTGAGGAAGCCAGGACAAGGCAAGAGAGCCCCCAGGCTGGGGGGCAGGAGGCCTGGGTTCTAATCTCATCCTGCTGTAAACTTGCGGGGTGACACTGCGTAAACATATCCGCATTGACGGGGACTTAGCAGTGGACTTAGCTGTGGCCTAGTAACGGGCAGGGCCCGCGGCAGGATGGTTCAGCACACAGAGTTTAGAATGGGGGACAAGTCCCAAGGGTGCCAGAAGGGCAGAGAGCCCAGACAGGAGAGGGGAGCAACGCAGAGAATAGCTCCAGTAGGGGCCGAGGGCGTTCCTGGGCTTCCCCAGGGCCCCTGTGGAAGAAGGGGCCGCCTGGCAGCAGCTGAACTGCAGGAGTGGGCGCTGTGATGCACGTCCAGACCTGCACCTCGGAAGGAGTTCCTGTTCTGCTTGCCGCTGGCAGTGGTGCCTGCTGGCACTTTGCAGCCAAGTATGTCTCCAGCATTGCCTCGCCTGAAGCAGGCTGCCTCGCCCCAGTTTAGGTCTGCATCCAAGCCTGGTGGGCATGGGAACATGGAGTCCCAGCCTCTTGCCTTGACCGTGGACATCTCTAAAGGGGCTATCCCCGCCCCAGAGCCTCCCATGAGGTCGACCGAGGCCTCTGTTGCAGCCTGCTCTCTGCCCTGTCCTGCGTCCCTCACTCTCTCACAGGTCTTCTCCCCTGCATGCAAACCTCCACTTTGGAGTCTGTCTCCTGGAGAACCCGACTGAAGGCTGTTGGTACTGAGAATGGCACTAGGGAGAAAATTTTAAAATGGGATTTTGGAGCTGGGCAGTAGGTGATGGGTGAAGACTCTGGCAGGCGACTCTGGTGCGACTGTTAAAACGTTGGCCAGTGGGGAGCTGGGCTGGGGTCCTGCACTGGCGCGTGCAGTATCTCGAGTGGTTGCTGCCTGGGGGGAGAGTCAGTATAAGGACCGCGGAATCGGGTGCTGTTACTGGCTGTGGTCAGTGGGTGGGGGAAAGACTGAAAGCCTGATTGCTCAACAATTTAAGATGAAGTGTGGGCTGATGGCAGCGAAAGTTGTGGCTGAGGAGCTCTAAATTCTGTAAACCAATTAAAAAGGGGCAAAAATGGTTAACGTCTACTTTTTCCTCCCCCAAGAACTCTGGAAATTAACCAAAGGCTTACAGCAATTGAGGGATTTACTTAAGAAAAATAGCTGATTATCAGTGAAATCAGTTACTTTGATAGCCCCCGCCCCCCTCTTCTTCAGCTCAGTGGTAGCTCGCGTTGCAATACCAGTAAATGCGGAGCAGAGCTCATTCCCAAAGAATCGTGATTAGTTGTCTGTTCTGACTTGTCCTGTGTTCTCTGGAAGGCCAGCCCAAAGTTCGTTTGTGTTTCATTTAACTCGGAGTTGGCCTAGAGCTCAAGCGGCACACGGGGTGTGTGCTGAAAGCATTAGCCAACTGCTGTGAGAGGTGGTAACAGCTGGGAAGCAATAGGCTAATCACAAAGCTTGGGAGGAAAGGTGAGCAATGAGATGTCCGTGCTGTCCAGACGCTAAGTTGTGTCCCCCTCTTTGTGGCCACGGACTGCAGCACACCTGGCTCCCCCGTCCTTCACCACCTCCCGGAGTGGCGCAAACTCACATCCACTGAGCCTTCCAACCTTCTCACCCCCTGCCGCCCCTTCTCCTGCCCTCAGCCTTTCACAGCATCAGGGTCTTTCCCAGTGAGATGTCCTTAGGGCTCTGGAAAGCTTGGAAGTATTCGCACAAGTCTAAAGGGCCGAGCGCACATCCGCCCGAGAGATTGAGCAGGCCCTGAGCCCTCACCTCCTGACGCTGCCTGGGCGGCAGCAGGAAGTGAAAGCTAAGACAGAGCGGGAAGCCACCTGGCTCGGCACTGAAGGCTTGGCCCTAAACGCACAGAGCCCTTTGGCAAAGACTGGAATATTGTTTAGCTGTCCCAATCCTTCAGGGAAATCTCTGTCCAATCAATACCTGACCAGAAGCCAACGAAACAGAGATTTCAGGGTCTACACATGACAAATAAGATGGACTCTACAGAAAAGTTACTCAAAAAGATCCCGACTACAAGAAGGGACAGCAACAAGAAACCCTGGGGAAGGGAGAAAACCTGGTTTCCAGAGCTGCCACATGATAGCACTCAGAATGTCCAGCTTTCAACTAAAAACGACCAGGCCTGCAAAGGAAAAAGAAAGTATGGCTCACACACAGGAAAAAATGACATCACTGTACTCTATCGCTGAGGAAGTCTAGATATTAGACTTTTTAGACAAAGACTCTATATCAGCAATTTAAATGTTTGATCAGCTAAAGGAAACTGTGTCTAAAGAATAGAGGACAAGGGCTTTCCTGGTGGCCCGGTGGTAAAGAATCTGCCTTGCACCGAAGCGGGTGTGGGTTCAGTCCCCGGTCAGGGACTAAGATCCCACATGTTCGGCAGCAACTAAGCCCGTGCCGCTGCCGCTGAGCATGTGTGCTCCAGAGCCCGTATCCCACAACCGGAGAGTCCATGGTGGTGTCGTCCTGTCGCTAAGTTGTGTCCGACTCTTTGCAATCCCACAGTCTGCAACATATCAGGCTTCCCTGTTCTCCACTGTCTCCCATCCTTTGCTCTGACTCACGTCCGTTGAGTTGGTGATGCCATCCGACCATCTCATCCTCTGTCGTCCCCTTCTCCTCCTGCCCCCAGTCTTTCCGAGCATCAGGGTCTTTTCCAATGACTCAGCTCTTCGCATCAGGTGGCAAAAGTATTAGAGCTTCAGCTTCAGCATCAGTCCTTCCAATGAATATTCAGGGCTGATTTTCTCTAGGATGGACTGGTTGGATCTCCTTGCAGAAACGAGGGACTCTCAAGAGTCTTCTCCAACACCACAGTTCAAAAGCATCAATTCTTCAGCACTCAGCTTTCTCTACAGCCAAACTCTCACATCCATACATGACCACTGGAAAAACCATAACTTTGACTAGACGGACCTTTGATAGAGGCAAAGAAGAGCAACTTTAGTATACTGTTGAAAATAAATTGTTATTAATCCAAACCGGTGTGTTATAAATTAAGATACTGATTGTAATCTATAGGGCAACCACAAGAAAATAACTCAAAAATAAAGTAAAATAAATTACAATGGCATTAAAATAATACTTTAGAAATATTTAACATAAAAGTAAGCCGTGATGGAGGGACTGAGGGACAAAAACGAGGCAGAGAAAACAAGTTGCAAAACGACAGACGTTAGTTCTTTCTTATAAGTAACGATTAAATGCAAACAGATTTAAACTCTTCAATTAAAAGACAGGGATTAAAAAAAAAAAAGACAGGGATTAGCAAACTGGATAAAATAACGTGGCCGATGAGGTGCTGTCTCTGAGAGACTCGTTTCATTTCTTTGTTTATGATGGTGGAGCAGAGAATAGCTTTATTGTTTTGCCAGGCAATGGGGCCACAGCAGGCTGATGCGCTCAGAACTCTGTGTCCCAGCCTCGGGAGAGTAGTGCGAAGTTTTACAGTAATTGTTTTAAGGGGCTGTTTGTGTTCCTGGACTTGCTTCCGATGGGCTGGTGGTGAAGTAAGTAGGAGTTGAAGGTGAAAGTGAAAGTCATTCAGTCGTGTCCAACTCTTTGCGACCCCATAGACTATACAGTCCATGGAATCCTCCAGGCCAGGATACTGGAGTGGGTGGCCTTTCCCTTCTCCACGGGATCTTCCCAACCCAGGGATCAAACCCAGGTCTCCCGCATTGCGGGCAGATTCTTTACCAGCTGAGCCACAAGGGAAGCCCAAAAACACTGTAGTCGGTGGCCTATCCCTTCTCCAGCGGCTCTTCCCGACCCAGGAATCGAACCAGGGTCTCCCCCGTTGCAGGCGGATTCTTTACCAACTGGGCTATTGGGGAGTTACCATGATTAATCTTCAGGTTCCAACCAGTCTGGGGTCTACATGCTTGTGGGCAGCAAACAGTTAAGTTCCCCCGCCTGGTGGGAGTCTCAGTGAGCAGACTCACTTTAGAATCAGACACAAATAGGCTGAAACGAAAAGGAGGGAGACAGGTAGTTCATGCAAGCTGTATTCAAAAGAGGGTCGGAGCGGCTGCGCTAGCGCCAGGCAAAAGGGACGTTATTAAAGCCGCAGAAGGCGATAAAATGGCCAAAGGGTCAACCCGTGAAAAAGGGTCAACAATTACAGATATATAAGCACCTGGAAACAGAGCCCCGAAATCATGAAGCAAAAAAAAAAAGACCAAATTGAGAGAAGTAGAGAATTCAGCTATAATAGTTGGAAACTTCAATACTCCACTTTCAATACGGACATAACAGTTAGACAGAAAATCAGCAAGGAAATTAAAAACTTCAAGAAAACTGTCTACCAAAGTAGCCGAACAGAAATCCGCAGAACACTCCACCCAACAGCAGCGGAATGCACATTCTTCTCAAGGGCAAACGGAACGTTCTCCAGGACAGACCATAGATTACCGCGCGCATATGTCTCAGTCCATTTAAGAAGACTGAAATCAAACAAAATATGTGCTCTGACCACAATGGAATGAAATTGGAAATTAATATATAACAGAAGGAAATTTGGAAAAGTCACAGATTTGTGGGCATTAAATAAAACACTCTTAAATAGCCAATGGATCAAAGAAGAACAAGGGAAATTAGGAAACACTCTGAGGAGAGTGGAGGCGAAGACATGGCAGAGCAGAGCCATCAGGGATGTAATAAAAGCAGCGCCAGCGTGGGGCGAACAGCTGCAAACGTCTGCCTTAAAAAGGGTCGAAAATCGATAACCTCGCCTTCCGCCTTAAGAAACCAGGAAAAGAACGAGCTTCATGACAAAGGAGGTCTGGCAGCTGATGGCCCGGGTGAGAGACGGGACAGCCTCACGAAGGCACAGCTGGTCCTGGCCTGGGGATGTCACCTGTGAAGATGAAGCGCACCTTCTAGGGTGACCCTGGGCCCCAGCCAGGCAGTCCTGGGTCTGGGATCACCATCACTCCCACTGCCCTTCTTGGGAAATTTGTGTTCTCCATCCTCACGGTTCCAGGATCTGCGGTCCACAAGTCCTGCCTCCCAGAGGGAGCACTTCCACTGGGGGCACCACAAAAACCCTGTTAAACATGAAGTCATGCCTGCCACTCAGTCCTTGCAGGCTCCTTTTTTTGCCCAGAGACCCTCCTGACAGGGGTAGCTGGTCTGGAGCATCTGGAGGCAGTGGGGCTGCTCTGACACTCTTGTTGCTGTTCAGCTGCTCAGTCGTGTCCGACTCTTTGCCACCCCGTGGACTGCAGCACACCAGGCTCCCCTGCCCTTCACCGTCTCCCGGAGCTTGCTCAAATTCATGTCCATTGAGTCAGTGATGTCGTCCAACCATCTCATCCTCTGTCGCCCCCTTCTCTTCCTGCCCTCAATCTTTCCCAGCATCAGGGTCTTTTCCAGCATCAGAATCTTTTCCAGTGAGTTGGCTCTTTGCATCAGGTGGCCAAAGTATTGGAGTTTCAGCTTCAGCATCAGTCCTTCCAATGAATGTTCAGGGTTGATTTCCTTTAAGAGTGACAGGAAAAATACCTTTAGCACTAGAGGCATCTCTTTGTATTTCTCTGCCTAATTCTGACAGCAAGTAGACAAAACCAGCAGTCACAGCAGAGGAGGACACAGCTTCTAGGAGCTCAAAGCAACCAGGAGCTCAGAGCACTCGGGGATGTTCAGAGAGGCTGGATGCCCAACAAATAAGCCGCCTGGGTCAGCAGAGGGGCTAGCCTGGGATGCAGGAAACTGGAGAGCGCTCGGGGATGTTCAGAGAGGCTGGGTCAGCAGAGGAGCCAGCCTGGGGTACAGGAACCTAGAGGGTACAGAAGGTGAGCCTCACCATGTGGCTTTGAGACCAGTCTTTAGACAGGGGCTAGAGGGAAACAGTGATAGAATAGGTTCTTTTAAAATGAAGAACCCTATTCATCAAAAAACACAACTGGGAGATGAAAAGGCAAGCCGCAGAGTTGCAGAACGTATTTGCCGTATATTCATCCAACTTATGACCCGCATCTAGGACACTCCTAAAATCAATAAGATAAAGACAACCAGTGGAAAAGGGGGACAGAATTCTTGAACAGGCCTTGTTTAAAATAGGATTTCCAAGTAGCCCCAAGCAGATGAAAAGCTCCCCAACCTCATGATTCATGCGGGAAATGCAAATAAAACTCCGGTCAGGCACTACTTGACTCCCACCAGCACAGCTAAAATTCAAGACCCTGAGAATCACTCGTGCTGGCAAGGATGTGAAGGAACTGGAATGCTCTGCATGCTGGTGGGAGTATGTTCACCCACCTTGGTTTTATCCCCAAAGCTTTTTCACTGCTGCGTGCTCAGCCGCTCAGTCATGTCCGATTCTTTGCGACCCCAGGGCCTGTAGCCTCCAGGCTCCTCCGGTCATTGAATTTTCAAGGCAAGAATACTAGAGTGGGTTGCCATTTCCTTCTTCAGGGCGTCTCCCCGACCCAGGGATCCAACCGTTGTCTCCTGCGTTTCTGGCATGGGCAGGCAGATTCTTTACCACTGAGCCTCCCGGGAAGCGACACCTGTTCCCCAGACCCCAGCAATCCCACCACCGAGCGTCTGGACCACCCAGAGAGGTACACAAGAGTGATCCGCTTCGCTCTGTTTGAACGAGCTGAAAACTAGCACCTGCCTGAACGTCCACTCTAGGTAGAATGGGAAAGCCAACCGTGTGGGTCCATGCCACATACAGAGCCCTGCTGGTATTAATAACAGACTGCAAACTACAGGCCGCAGCGTGGGCGCCTCTCAGGGTGCTGAGCCCAAGGAGCCAGACAAGAAAGAGCGCATTCCATTCCTATGGATTTCAAAACAAGCAAACCTAACCCGCGACTCTGGAGACAGGGCTGTGGTTACCAGGCGGCGGCGTGGTGGGGAGAGGTTAGTGACTGGAGGGGTGTGGGGGCTTGGTACCTGGGGGCTTGATTGGTGTTGGACCTCCATGCAAGGCCCCACGGAGGCAAGCACTTTGGGGCCACACTGCTCTGCACGGGAAGGGGTGGTCAGGGTTATCTGGTTAGTGGTTAGTGATCTGCACTTGGTCATCCGGTTCTGTCTGGCCCTGGCCATCCACCCGTCTGTAATCTATCCACGTGGTCCTGGGTCTGGCTGGTCTGGTTGGGCCTAAGGTGTGCTTTCTGGCTTTTGGTCGGGGGTTTCCTGGCCTCAGTCTTGTGATGAATGACCCCGGTTGTCGAGACGCCTCACCTCCTGTTCAGCAGCGTCTTCCCTGATGCTCTGGGGCTGGACTGTGTCCCCCTAAGCCCACATACTGTAGCCCTGGGCAGCCCCCGAGGGATCACATTTGGAGATACAGCCTTTAAGGGGGTATAAGCTTAGAGAGCTGTAAGGGTGAGGCCCTGATCTGATGGATCGTTGTTCCTACAGGAAGAGAAAGACACCCCTGTGCTCTCGGTCCCCACAGATAACAGGCCATGTGCAGATGGGGACCGAAGGCGACCACCTCCAAGCCACAAGGAGCTCTCTCACCAGAACCCACCCCAAGTGGACGGCACCTTGACCTTGGAGCTCTGGCCTCCAAAGCTGAGAAAATCTCTATTGTTGAAGCCACCAGGGCGCTGCGGTTTGTTATGGACACCCAAGCTGACTGAGACACCACCTCTCAGGGCTTCCCCAGCCCAGGAGGGCTGGGTGGATGCCCTCTGCTCCCTCTTTGGCCTGGGTTAAGCAGCCCCCGCCCCTAAAGGGCGGCGCACAGCCGGTATCAGGTGAGACTGAAGCTGCTGGGCTTGAAGCCTGGCTCCCCCACTTGCTGGCCTTGCTACTCAGCCTCTTGGAGCCTCAGTCTTCCCTTCTGGATGGAGGTGAGGATCTGCCCCCAGAGAGCACCGAGGACATGGGAAAGCCTCAGCAAGAGCGCACAGCAGTCCAAGCCCTCCACAGAGGCCCCAGGAGGGGTGGGTGTCGGTCTGGAGGACCTCATCACAAGATCTAAGCAGTGGTCAGCTTCTGCAGAGGCGAGGGCAGTCAGAAAATCTGCCTGCTTGGGGTGAGCGAGCAAAAGCTGTCCTGGGCAGAGTTACCGAGGCGCTGGGCAGACCCTTCCTATCTCTCCGTCTTTCTGAAAGGGAGCGTTGGCCGCACTGTTGCTATTTAATTAGGGGGAGCAGTTTAAGCATGACGGAGGCTCCGTCTCCCGGGGGCGAGGGTGGTGCTCTCCGACCCGGCAGGCGCCCAGGCCCCCCGCTCAGCGCCCACCGTCCACACACCTTCCTTCCTGGTGCGGAGTCCTCCCCAGCCCGGACTCCAGTCTCCCCCTCGCTGCCACCTCTCCTGGCCCTGACCCCGCACGGCCCGTGCCTCCATCCTTGCCCTCCGACCCCGGTCCCACGAACACACCCTGCTTCTCTTCTCTGCAGGTTGCTGGGAAGCGTCTGGATTTTTAGGCTTGGTAACCGCAGATCTGGGTTTGGGGGAGTTTCTGCACAGACCCTGTTCTGGACCTGTTCTGCCTCTGTGTTTGAGGCCCAGACCACGATGGGCTACTGGCTCTGTATCTTCCAGCAGCAAGTAAATACATTGATTATAGTCGCAGCTCTCAGGGAAGTTGACACAGATCATATTCGTGCACTGGGTGGAAGAGCTTTCTCGAAATTTAATTACAACTTAAGTGTAAAACATGCCTCTTCTGTGGGAGTTTCGTGCCTCGCACATAATTACCTCCCCGCTCTCTCCCAATCACCCTCTTACGACGCCTCTGTGTGCTGTGAGCGATTAATTTATAGGCTGGTAATAGGCTAAAGCAATATTTAAAGTCATTTTGCCCAATGTAGCTTTTAAGGCGGGATTGAGATGATAATTACTCAAAGCCCCGTTTTATCGCCCTGGAGGCGTTACCGTGGTACTCCTCTCCGGCCCTGGCAGCCTCCTCCCGCCCCGGGACCCGGGCGCTCCTTGGCAGGTGTGCGGGCCCCTGGCCACGGCCCTCACCTGGCGGCGACCACACTAGATAACACGTGGGCCCCCGCTGGGAGTTGGGGCGACCCCAGAAGATGGAAGCCAGGCTCCACCAGCTTCTCGTTAGCAAAGTCGGGGCAGAACTTACCGGCCACTCAGAAGGCCGGGACTCTGCAGCCCAGGTGGCTGGAGACGATGCCTTGGTGCCCGCTCTAAGGGCATGTGGGGGGGGGGCGGCAGTGGGCACTTGACAGAAGGTGGAGGGCTGGGGTGGGGCGAGCCCATGCTGTGAGCGTCCTCTCTGATGTGGCTCAGCCATGGAGGGGAGAGAACGGTCCCCATCTTCTCAGGGAATCCACGCATGACTGAGGGCAGGCGGGCGGGCACCTGCCGCTGGGCCTCTCTCGCCCCTGGAGTGTGACTCTGAGGCGCAGAGACAGCTCAGGGAAGGGGCTCTGAAGGAGGAGGTGTCAGGGGAGCAGCTTTATCTGGTGAGCACCCGCACTGCTTCCTAGGGAGCCCCTTCGCTGCCCTGACCCCCGCCCAGGCTGTCTGTGGGTGCCTGGCAAGGGGCGTGGTCAGCCCCCCAGGGGCAGGACCTGGACTTTGGGGTCAGATGGAGCTGGGGCCGGATTCCAGCTTTGACTCTCACCGGGGTGACTTGGGGGATTGCAGGAGACCCCTGGGCGCTGTGCCTGGGTGGGTGAGCCGGGCTCCACTTGCAACCAGGGAAGCCCGGGGTGTGCTCGGTGGGCCCTGCGGAGTGCTCAGCCCCCAACACCACCCATGCCGCCTAGGGGCACCCATGACTTCACCGGGTTCTCAAAGAAACGAGGGCACCGTGCTACAGAGGGCCGGGTCAGAGTGGACTGGGAGCCCCCAGCCCCCAGGGAGTCGGGTGAGGGCCTTGCCCTCTGGGGGGCCTCTGGAAGCTACACTGCCCGCACCCCACCCCCCAGTGGCCGTGGGCTCTGGATTCACCTCTGGGGAGCGCGCACCCGCTCTGTGCCTCTTAAGGGGCGAGGTGCTCATGGCCTTAGAACCATTACGAAACGCCTGGGTCTGTCGTGTCTGATGTTCTGGCCCTTGTTTGGCGCTTCTGGCGCCATGTTTGATGAATTCTTCAAATAGTCTACGAACAGTTAAGGGAAGGAATGAATGAATTCCCGGCATTATGTCATTTGCAAGAAACTGTCCTCTGGAGACAAAGGGTGATCTGAACTGTAGCCTTTTCTAGAATCTGAAGCAGTGGGTGCTGGGGGCGGGGAGGGGGCCGCCCCGCCTCCGTCAGGAGGCCAGCCTGGGGGAGTGGGCTCGGAGGCAGGGGGTGGCACTTTCAAGCCTGCAGGTGAGGGGATTCCACGGAAAGATGTCCCGGGGTGGACATGCGGCCCGCCCAGAGGGCAGCAGAGGGGAGTAAGTGACCCTGGGGGAGTCGCCTCCCTCCCCGGGTCTCAGTTTCCCCATCGGTACAGGGGGTGGTTGAGATCGTCCCTAACTCGTCTCTGCCTTGTCAGACTGTCCTCCAGCTCTGACGTTCCAGGATCCTATGACCGGGCACATCATGGGCGATCAGGAACACCCGCGGTCAGTCATGCACTCAACAAGCCTGTGTGAGTGCAAACGCCAGGCTCGGAGCTCAGGGTGAGACCCCGGCTTCTCTGCCTGTCCCATGGGTAGGCACACCCTGGGCTGTGGCGGGTAGGAGCCCAGAGCAGGGTCTCGCCAACCCTGGGAATTCTGGAAGAAATGAGGGTGGGCGAGTCGGGGCTCCGTGTGGGCAGGGCGGGGGGCTGGGGTTGGGGAGAGAGCAGCTGCGGCGGGGCCCTGGGGCGGGTTGGGAGGGCTAGAGTGGGGAGGTGGGTGTGGGGGTCACCGAGGAAAAGCAGGCCTTTCGGGGCCTGTGCTCCCTGGATGAACGAGGGTCGCCCCGCCCCGTCGTTGGCCCTGGGTAGGGAGGGGGCAGAGCGGAAGCACTCCCGCCCCAGGGTCGTCCACCCCGCCCCTATCCTCTCTTCCTCACCCCATCTTCCCTGTTGTCCCCCATGGTTTTTGCAGGCCTGGCCCAGGGAGGGGGCTGGTCCCCAGAAAGTGGTGGGCCGCGTCCATGCGTCTTCTGCAAAGAGCCTCATAAAAGGGGCCCAGACTGGAAATCAATTCTCTGAAGCTGAAATCAATAACAATAACTAATATTAATACTGATTATCTCTGTTGCGCGTTGCAGTTGGGCTGGGGACGGATTGTGTTTGGGGATCGAGGAGGGGGCAGGGGCAGGCTGTACCAGGGGGCCCGCGGGGGCCGCATGTGGGGTCCGGGGAAGTGGAGAGGAGCCAGCCAGGGCTGGGCCTGGGATGCAGGTTGTGCCGCAGAAGCCTCAGCCCCTGCCTCTTGGGTTGAACTCGCCCCAGGCCTGGTTTCCTCATCACTGTCCCCACGTGACTGGGCTCATCAGGCGCCCAGGTTTGGGGAGGGCAGCCCGCCCCCACGCTCGGGGCACCCGAATCTGGAGGGGAGTCGGAGGAAGTGCATTGCGCAGGAAGTGGTCAGCGAGGCTCCTGGAAGTGCCCAGAACTGGGCTGACTTTTCGTGCGGTTCTCTCCAGGGTCAGCCTAGGGCTTCGGTCAGAGTCTAGAGGGAGGGGGCCCAGGGCCAGGAGGAGGGTGCCTCCCTGGAAGGCGGTCAGGCACGGCACTTGAGGTCTGGGCAGTGAGTGCCCCCCGCCTCGGAGAGGAGCAGTCACTAACTCCCATGTTCCAGCTGTGTAACTGCGGGCTGGGAGGGGCCCCCAAGTCCTCCCTTTCATGGGGGTAAAGCAGGATCCCGGCCCAGGGCTTCTGCTTGCCAAGCCCCTCCCCATGCCCAGCAGGACGCTGTGGGTGCTGAAAGCAGGGTAACAGGGTGAGTGTAACACACGCGTCTTTAGAGACACAATGGATCCAGGAGAGGGGGCTCCGAGGACTCTGACGACTGCGTGCGTGCACGTCTGCGTGTGCATTTCCATGTGCATGCACATCCCTGTGTGTGCACATCCCTGTGTGTGTGCACGTCCGTGTGTGTGCACGTCCCTGTGTGTGCACATCTCTGTGTGTGCACATCCATGTGTGTGTGCACGTCCGTGTGTGTGTGCACGTCCGTCTCTGTGTGCACGTCTGTGTGTGCACATCCCTGTGTGTGTGCACATCTCTGTGTGTGCACGTCCATGTGTGTGTGCATGTCCGTGTGTGTGTGCACGTCCGTCTCTGTGTGCACGTCTGTGTGTGCACATCCCTGTGTGTGTGCACATCTCTGTGTGTGCGCATCCGTGTGTGTGTGCACGTCTGTGTGTGTGCACATCTGTGTGCATGTGCCAGTGTTTTGAGGACACAGTTGGAAATTACTTATTCTACAATGTGAGGTGGCTGGGTGTATACACAATGACATGTATTCTGTGTATTCATTGGGAATCTTCTGCAAAAAACACACACTGAAACCAGAATTTAAACACTGAAGTGGAAGGAAAAGGTCAGGAATACTCCAGAGGGAAGAGGACAGAGACCTGTGTCTCAGGAACCAGAGAGACGGTCACTGGTCAGGCGACATGAGCCTGCGCTTCCTGACAGCCACAGCAAGGAAAGAAAGAAGATGGGTCTGCCCTTCTGGCCAACGGGAGGAAGTGTTTACCGGGGGGTGGCCAGAGTCCGACGCTGGTTTATCAGAAGTTTCCTTATCAGAGGGGAGGAGGGCGGTCCACGTCTTCAAAAGGCTTTTTCCGGACTTGCCGGGTGGTCCAGTGGTTAAGGTTCTGAGCTTCTGCTGCTGGGGCGCGGATTTGATCCCGGTCAGGGAAGTGCCACCTGCTGTGCAGTGTGGCTAAAAAAGGCCTTTCCTTCTACAGTCCCTCAGCAGAGGCCGAGGGAGTCCATGAGGTCTGGAATCCACGTGGATTTGGACAGAGAGTAGCCCTCACCCCAGACAGGACCAGCTCGGTGGCCACACCAGCTCAACAGTTGTTGGGTGGAGGAAAGGGCTCGCTTTGTCCCGCAGGGGTGGTGGCGTCCTGGGCTAAGGGGCTGGGGGGAGCCAGGAACGCGGCTGGGGCTCTTCAGGCAGGTCTGTAACTGGCTGGGCTGGGTTTCTGCTCGTCTGTGACCCGGGTGGGGGCAGCCCTGGAAGAGGGGGCGGGCTCTTCCCTGCAGCTGGCTTGGCTCCAGGCCTGGCCCTCTCTGTCCCCAGCTTCTCCTGCCTGTCCCTCGCTGCCCCTCGCTGCCCCCGCTGCCTCTCGGCGGGTCAGCCTGCTGGGGCCATGTTTACCCGCCGTCCATCGCCTTGATGTGGGCAAACAGGACGGACAGGAGGGACAGGAGATAAGGCTGGGCCTCTGGATCAAAGGTAGTGGTGCTCCTCTTACTTGACCTGTGAGTTTATTTACTGTCCCTGAACTTTCACCTGCCCTCCATGGGGCACAGAGACCGAGCCATGGGGTGCTTCAGAGGGCCCAGGGCTCATTCTGGGCCCTGTGCAGTCAATGGGGCCACGGGGAGGAGTGCAGGATGAAGACGCACAAGTGAAAACGTGTGAGCCTCCCCTCAGGTGGGCCTCTCAGCAAACTGGGGTTGTTGTCGTCCCCAATTCACAGATGAACAAACTGAGGCTCAGAAAGACCAAGTCGCCCATCCCGGGTGCCCTCTTAGTCAAACGTGGGGATTGTTTTTCCTCTTTTAAAAAGATTTTTTGATGTGGACCATGTTCAAAGTCTTCATTGAATTGTTACAATATTGCTTCTGCGTCATGTTCCCTTTCTTTCGCCCAGGCAAGCTCCACCTTAGCTTCCCGACCAAAGACCCTGCCAACCGCTGGAGGCAAAGGCTTAGCTCCTGGACTGCCAGGAAGGCCCCAGGACCGGGCTTTTAACTCACACGGCTCTGACTCTTTAGTGGAAGCCCCGCGCTGTCTCTGAGTCTAGAGGGAGTCAGGGGCTGCCAGCAGAGGTGAGATGAGGGGACAGCCCCCGGGGCCCCACCCACACCCTGCAGGGCTCGTCCATACCTTCAGCAAAGCACCCACTGTGTGCCGGCCTGCCGAGGGCGCAGACGTGGAGCCGAGAGAGAGGCCCTGCCCAGTGAGCCCTCGTCAAGTACAGGAAGTAAACCTGGGAGACAGAAGGAGCTGGGGCACGGCTTGCAGGCGGCTTGCTCCAGGCTCTGGGACCCATTCTTGGTCCGCTTTCTTCCCTGCAGATCACGTACATTTGGCTTGATTCCACTCTCTTGACCCCATCCACGAGGCAGAAACCAGGCCGGATGTGAGGCTCCACTGTGGTGCACCACCTCTGGCCCTTCTTCCAGAGCTGCAGCAGGGAGGGTGGGCTCAGGAAACAGGGTTTCAGACCCTTCCAAGAGCATCCGCTGTGGTTGACACTCGGAGACCAACAGCTGGAAGAAGCTCCCGGCAGGAGAGAGGGTCTATGTGGAGCTGTCCTCTGACTACCCGGAGGGTAAGGAAACCCCAGACTGCAGAGGATTCGGGACCGACTTCACCGCCAGCTCTGGAAGCCCTCCTGTTCCAGGAGCAGGGATGGAGCTCGGCCGTGGCCCACATTCCAGCTGCTCATCACACCCCCACCACAGAGGGCCCACCATCAGGGCACTAAGAAGCTCTCACCGGGTCCTGCTGACTCTGCCCACTCCTGAAGCATCTCTGTGACTGACCCTGCCAGGAGGCCTCTTCTAATCACTTCTCCCTGGCTAAATTTGGTCCTGGTTTAGGCAGTGCCTCCTCCAGGCAGTCCTCCCTGATTTCCCAGGTCACTTATATGTCTTATCTGTGTAAGCCAGCGGCATCTGGATTGTTTCCTCCTTTGACACTCCCAACACATACGCATTTTGCATCTTTTCCCCAGTGTGGCCCCTGAGTGCTCCAGGCATGCTTCCTGCAGAAGGAGGTCAGTATACATGAGATCAGTCGTGTCCAACTCTTTGCGACCCCAAGCAGGAGCTCAGAGGAGGGAGTCTGGGAGAGGCCTGTTGGAATCAGGGTCGGGGTCTGTGCTTGCGCCGCCCTCTCCCGGACCAGGAGCGCCTGGAGTCTTCCCCTCCGCGGCATCCTCTGGTCTGGCTGACGTGGTAGGTGCCCAGTAAAGCTTGATGGGCTGATGTCAAGATTCTTGGCTGACATGCCCCCTGCCCCCAGCGGGCACAGCGTGGGTCACAGCTCCGAACTGAAGGGCCAGAGTCTAACCTCCGCACCCTGGCTTGGGCATGCCCACGCTTCCCGTGGGGGCTGGCCGACCCATTTCAGGGGCTTTTACAAATGCAGGGCCAGTTGACACCAGGGTTTTTGGAGACAGGAGGTGGATGTCACTCCTGAAATGGTCCCTGGGCCATGGAGCTGGGAAGGGGAGCAGAGGGCTGGTCACACAGTCCTCCCACTGGAAGCAGAGCAGAGAGGGGTCAGCCCCAGGATGACTTTGGGGAGCGCTTCCTTCCCAGGACTCCCCAGCCAAGCCTGGTGGGGGCGGGGTGGTGGTGGGAGAGAGGAGAGGGCCTGGACCTCGCAGCCTGGGCTGAGGCTCACCGCCCACCACTGGCAGCGTCTTCGCTGACCCCAGTGGAGTTTCTCATGAGCCTGGGACGGTACTTTCCGTCTAGTGAAGGCTCTCGAAGGACTCCGCTGGGGGCCCAGTGCTTAAGGCTCTGCGTTCCCGATGTGCTGGGCTTGAGTTTGATCCCTGGTCAGGGAACTAGATCCTGCATGCTGCAACGAAACAGATCCTGAGGGCGCAACTGAAAAAAAATAGAGGGAGGGATCCCGCAGGAGGCAACAAGGATCAAAGATGCCACGTGCTGCCACTAAGACCGGGAGGAGCCCAAGGAAAAAGACTTCAGAGAGTCTGGTCAGCCCAGCCGTGCTCAGGAATGTTCTCTAGCTTCCGTGCGGGCCTGTGATGGCATTCGTCAGCCCCGCACCCTCTCCGTCCATCTAGGATGGAGGAGGGAGGGATTCCACACTGGCTGAGGGACTGTGGCAGCGGGAGGCAGACCGGCTGTGCAGCGACCTTCTGGGACACAGCCCGGGGGGAGGCGGCCTCCTTGACCACTTCCCGCCTCCAAGCTCCGGAGCCCTCGCACAGCCGGAAACTCAGGGCACATTGTGCAGCCAGTGGTCAGAGCAAGCCCAGTGCTCCCACCACTGGCGCTGCCGCCGGGCGAGGCCCCGTGCCCAGTCTGACCCCCGGCTCCTAGTCTCCAAGACGGGGGTGGTCGCCTTTCCTAGCAGGGCCATCCCCCACCATCAGGGCTAACCCTGGAGCCGAGGGGAGCGAGGGCACAGAGCCGCGTGGGCCCACAGTGGGTGGCAGCCGGGGGCCGTCCCGCGCCCCTGACCAACGCCCTGCCTTCCTTTGGTTGCAGGAGAGCCCCGAGGGAGGTGTTGGGGAGTTAAGGTCCCAGGTGTGACCTTCAAGCGGGCTGCTGGTGGGTGTCGTCCCTCAGAAGGGGAAAATTCTGGGGTGCACTCCGCATCCTCAGAGAGGCTCCCAGTGGACTGAGCGCCACCGCCTGCCGCAGACCACCCCCCATCCCCGAGAAAGCAGCTGTCTTCTGTCCGCGCTCCCTGCCGCGCTTCCAGGCATCCCTGCCTGCCACACAGTCCTGTCTCCCATGTGGTTTACGTAGGGACCCTGCTAGGAATGCGGGTGCTGGCTTATCACCCTCATCGGCAGGCGAGTGGAGACCAGCTCGGCCAGTGTGATTCTGGTGGGAGAGTGGTGGGCTTCCTCGGGGAAGCACCCTTCGAGCAAAATCTAGAAACGACGGTGATGGGGAAGCCAGAGCAGACTTCTGCGTCCCTGAGACGGCCTCCCCACACCCGCAGGCCCGATGACCCCGGCCGCTGGCTGCCCAGCCACGGCGCTTGTGGCCAGAGGGGATGCGGTGGCTTGGCCAGCGCTCGATGGGCTCCAGGTCGGCTCCTCTGAACCCTCCTGTTTGTACTGAGTTAATGTCCTGTCATTAGCGGTTAGAAAGCTTGCGGGAGTTAAACATTAAGCGGTGTGTGTGCTGGGAAACACGGTCTCTTGTGCCCAGGGTTGATGGTCAAGGCCGGGGCCCTTGCTCTTGCTTTGGAGTTCTCCAACAGACAGGCTTTCCAAGTTGTTGAAAGAGGCTAACTCGGGAGTCCTACCTCCCAGGGTCTCCGTGGGCCCGGAGATGGGCCATTTCCTCCAGGAACCTCCCAAGTGCCGTGGTGGGCTGGAACCTCTGGGGTGGGAACTGCCAGGGCCTGGGACCTCTCCTCCAGGCCCTAGGAGAACAGTCCTCAAGGCATGTGCCAGGCCCCCAACGAGGGTCCCCGGAGGGGTGGGAAGGCAGCCCCGAGGCCCAGACGACAAGCCGCCTGAAGACTCTGGGTAGAGGGGCGGGTCACAAAGGAGTCGGGCCATTCCTCCCCGCCCCCGCCCCCGCCCCTCCATCTCTCCCCTCTACTTCCCTCCTTTCCTCCACAAACTCATCTCAAAAGCATCAGCTCTGGGCCCAATGCAGCCTGCACAGAGGCTGCTCTCTGCCCCTCCAGGGAGCCCCCATCTCGGGGGCAGGGAGCAGACAAGCAGGCTGGACGCAGTGTTAGCGCTCAGAGAGGAGCACACGGGAGGCCATGCCTCTGAGCTGGGCCTTGAGCGCAGGGAGGGTGGGGTGTTGAGACAAGGTGCAGGGTGTGGCCTCTGGAGCATGCAAAGGTCAGGCAGTGGGGAGCGGCAGAGTGGGCTGGGAGGGTCTCGGCGGGATGCCTCTGGGAGAAGGGACAGGGCCCGCACACTGCACGGGGCTGTGAGCTGAGCTCTGTCCGCAGGCAGCGCCTGCATCCCTGACGCGTCTCAGAAGCACCTGTTTTGGGGTCTGTCTGCTCCAAAGGCAGGCACCAGTCAGTGTATGCAGACCCCCTGGGACTAGTGGCCAGGAGGACTGGTGCTGGGAGCTGAGTGAATTTTGAATAAGCAGATGGACAGCTGAGGGGCAGATGGATGGGTGAGCTGGTGGGCGGTGGGGGTGGCAGGGCAGATAGAGGGATGGGTGGGTGGGTGGGTGTCTGCGTGGACTGACGGGTATATGGATAGTAGTGAAGGTGGGTGGATGGGTCATCTCATCCACTGTTTCAGTTCCAGTCAGCACTTGTAGGCTTCCACAGGGAGCCCTACAAATCCACCTAGTGAGCCACCCACCTCTGCTGGCCCGGTCAGTTAACAAACTCTCTCTGCCTTGAGCAGAGCTGCTTGGGGGCTGATCTCCAGCCACTGTTGAGAGTCTAGGGTCTCTGGACTGAGACTCTGGTCTCTGCCAGAGTACAGGGTCGGCCTCACCGTGCGGGGAGGAGCCCTCTCCTCGGGGGTAGTGAAGTGAGGAGGGGGTGGGCGGGAGCTCTCCTTCCCTGAGAGCTGCAGGGACTGGACAGCTCCTCGACACCCCCACACCCCACCCCCACTCATAGCCCGCAGTCTAACCCGAAGCTTTGTAATCCCTCAGGCTTCAGACCCTGCAGGCTGGGGGCTTCCCTGGCCCATTAGGAATCAGAGACGCGTGTGCGCTCCTATCAGTGGGACCTCCTGGAACGTCAGGAGAGGGGCCCCCTTCAGGAGGTGGAGACCCCAGAGCTGGGCGCCCCGGGGGAGGAGGAGGCCCTGCAGGCGTGCGAGCCAGCCTGGGGCTGCGCTTCCAGGCCCAGAGGGATGGCTGGGGCCTCGCTCCAGAAACAGCCTCCCCGCCCCAGGATGGAAGGGGCTCAGTCCTTCCATCAGGGCCGGCCGCCTCTCAGGCCCCTCTGTCCTGCTCTCTCACACACGGCAGAGCCAGGGGTTGGAAGCGACCCCGACTCAGCCCCACCAGCTGAGGCTGGGCTGCTGGGGGGCAGGCAGAGGGGCAGAAAGAGGGGGCTTTGGGTCATTTGGGAAGAACAGAGTCGCGGGGAGCACAGGCTTGCTGTCCTGGATTTGCCGCGTGCACGGGAGCCGGTCTGGGGGCCCCATGCCCCCACCTGCGGGATGGAGGAGCCCCGCCTCCCGGGACGGGGTCAGGGGGGAGAGCGCCCAGCCTGGCGCGCGCGGAGCCCAGCACGGGAGCTGCTATCATGAGCACTTCAGCAGGACCGCCAGCCGGGGTCAAGGTCAGCTGGCTGGTCGTGACCTCAGCGACCAGCTCACCCTGCGTATCTGAGCTCGTGGGACTAATCCTCTCGGGGACGTTGTAAACAGGAGGCTGCAGACAGTCCTTGGTGCTGAGGCCAGGCAGGCCCGCTGTCTCCCCACCCCCGCCCCGCTCGGCCCAGCCCTGCGGGAGGCCCGTCACCTCCCAGTCCCGCCCAGATGGTGGATGTCGGGGCTGGGAGAGCCGAGGGTGATGGCGCACATGGGGCACACATGAGATGGGAGGGGCCGGGGCTGTAGCCTCGTGGGACTGTTAATAAACACATGGAAACACTATCTTCAAAGCTCACGTTGCTTCTTGCAAACTTGAAACATCCCAGATGTCAATTGCGAGATGCTGGCAACCGTCTTGGAGCTGCTTGGGTAGCACTCCCCCGCCCAGGGAATCCGGGGTGTCGTAGGCATGGGGCCCGGCCGTGGGAGGGCTGCGGACCTAGGGGGGGTCCCTCCCGGGTGATGACGGGAAGCTAAGGCAGGTATCCCTGCTGCTGTCAGGAAGCTCAGGTGGGCAGTGCTCCTGCGCACGGGCGGCCCCTTTGAAGACCCTCAGGCCTGGGCGGTCCCTGTGGCTGTCCCCTGCACAGCTGAGGGCTCAGTGACCCCAAGTGGCGCCTGGGCCAGCAGCTCGGCCTCGGCCGTGGGCCCCAAGGGTGGCACAGGTGAGTCAGCCCGGTTTGGGCTCTCTCTGACCTGGAGCGGCAGGCAGAGAAGAATGCTCTTGAGACCCCTTCCCCGAATGGAGCCTCAGCACGGTGGCCTGCGGGCTCAGTTTCAAGACAGATTTACAATTCAATTGTGAAATGGGATAAAATTAGGCACCCCCTTTGGGCATCTCACATTTTCCTCTTTTATAAGCTCTGTTCCTCTCAGCACATGTATTTACTCCTAGATTAACTTTACGTTGTGTTGACAGGTGGGAGGGCTTGGGGGGCAGAGGGTGTGTCTGCCGAGTGCTTTCTTTTCCTGCTCCCAGAGATGCTCCAGTGAGGACCCAGCGACCGCAGGAGCCGGCTCCAGGTGGGGAGGCCGTCCGGGTTGACCCCCAGCTTTGCTGTTGATGAGCGGTTTGCTTCTCAGCGACTCTGAACCTGCCTCCCTGGAGTTGAAGTGGGAATTCAGAGCACAGCAAGCAGGCTGGGGAAGGAGGTGTCAGAACAGACCGAGGCCAGGGTTCAAGGCCGGGAGCATGCGTGTGCACGCCAGCATGGTGGTCCTGTGCCCCGGCGAGCACGCGTGTGCATGCGCGCGCGTGTGTGAGTGTGTAGGGGGATCCAGGACACACCGGTGGGGAGTGTGGACTTGCCTCCAGGAAGAGAGCCACCCATGCTTTAGGGGAGACAGGTGGCCAGCACGTGGACAGACAGGGCTAGAGAGCCTGGTCTGGGGAGGGGCGGCCTGGCTGCGGCCGTGATGGGGGAGGAGAGGGCGGAGACTGCAGACCCTTGGAGGGAAAAGACGCGTGGAACAGAGGAGCGGGGCTGGCAGGGGCCAGCCGGCCCGGCCCCCAGACAAGCTCCAGAGGGCTTCCTGGAGTAGGAAGGCGCTGGATGGGTCAGCAGGTTGTCGCCATGCCCCTCACTGGCCGAGCAGATGCCATCGAGAAGGAGGGTGGATGTCCAGGGAAGCCCCCCTGGCGGGGCACCCTCATGGCAGGAGGGGAAATCCAGCCCCCTGCCCCAGTCCCCTGCTTCCGCTCCCTACTTCCTGGCCTCCGGCTGGATTTGGGGTCCAGAGCAACATTGCCTTTGCCTGGAGGGAGGGTAGGGAGAGGGTCCCCAATTTCCTCCAACACATTTCCCTCCAGATGGATCTTCCATAAACCCGGTCCCACCTTGGTGGGGTCAAGGTGCCTGGTGAAATGCTTTCCACTGGGTTCCGTTTGGGTCCAGGGGAAGGCGCTTCCCAGTGGTGCCAGTGGAGAGGAATCTGCCGGCTGTGCAGGAGGCGGGAGAGGCCCGGGTTTGATCCCTGGGTCGGGAAGGTCCCCTGGAGAAGGAAATGGCAGCCCCACTCTGTTCTTGCCTGGAAACTCCCACGGACAGAGGAGCCTGGCAGGCTACAGTCGATAGGGTCGCAGAGCTGGACACGACTGAAGGGACTTGGCACGCACACCACACACAGTGGAGGGGGTGATGGCATGTGGGTGTGGGGGCCGGGGAAGACCCCTTGGCACCCGTGCCCACTCCTGGGCTGCAGGCCCCCAGGACATCTCGGCTGTGATTCAGTCCAGCCTCGTCCCGGGTCTTGGCCCCGATTCACCGAGAGTCAGCACGCCCTGGCTGGTGGTGCCTCTGGGGCCTGAACGTCTCGGCACCCACGGCCGCAGACAGGTCGGCACGGCCTCCAGACGCCAGGCATCTCTGCCAGCGCGCGCCGGCGCCCGGCCCTCCCGGGGGTCTGGGGCGAGCCCCCCCCGCCCCGAAGCTGGCTTGCGTTTCCTTCTCCTTTGCCGTCCCAGCTCCCTGCACCCGTTCACCGGCTCATCCCCTCTCCTGGACCCTCACAGGCCTGGACTCAGACCCCCGCTCCCTGGGGGCTGTGGGGCACAGCTGACATCTAGAGAGCTCAGCCCCAGGCCTGGTGCGGAGGGACGCCACGGGCCCTCAGGACAGAGTCCACACTCCTCGCCCAGGACACGCCCGAGCACTTCTGGCTCTGCCCATGCTGGGTGCCGTCGGGCCTGAGGACAGGACCCCCCTCTTTCTGCCTGAGCCCAGTATTCCCGCCCTGCTCCCCTGCCCCATTTGGACAGCTCCTCCCTTCTTTGCAGTCTTAGCTTGGGTGAGACTTCTTCCAGGAAGGCCTCTCTGGTTTTCCCCATCTGGATTGAGCTTCCAAACGAGTACACACTGAGCTTGGCCTGCCCAGGACCCTGCCGCACAGAGTTAAGCTGCCTGCTGAGGGCCTGGGGCCAGGGCCCGTTCACGTGCCCTGAGGCCCCGCTGAGTCCAGAGAGGCCTGTGTCAAATGCTCGAGGACTCAGTGCAGGGCTGAGGGGACCGGGAGGGCTGACCCGTGGCTGCAGGGCTTCCTTCTGGACCCTGCTGCACTGCCCTTCCTGGGAGTCGGGGGTGGTTGCCCCCGTGTCTGTGTGGCCGCTGGGCTGGAGAGGGACAGTGGGCACTTGGAGAGGTCCTGGCACCCTGGAGGGGGGACTCGTGAAGGAGGCCGGGGTGTCCACCCTGACCGAGGGCTGCTCAGGGGCCTCCTGCGGCCTCTGGAGTCCTGGTTCTCACTGCCGCCTGGTCCAAGGTCGTCAGACGGCCCCGGCGCCCGCCACCAGGGCCAGGCTATTGCAACCCACTGGTGTCCAGCCGGCCGCTTCTAGGACAGACAAGGGGGCTCCCCTCGACAAGGCACCCCTCACTCCTCCTCAGCAGAGCCCCCCTGCGTGTGCCCCGGTGGGGCTGTTGGTTTGGCCCCATGAGGCTGGGTCTAGCTCTGGACCGGAGTCTAGAAGCCCAGGGGCTTGCCCAGCCTGCCCCTCACTGTGTGGCCTTGTTCAAGTCCCCTCTCTAGCCTCCGCCTCCCTGTCTGCGAGGGGCCCCCCAGGCTCCTGCTACTTCCTTAAAGGAAGGTTGTCCTGAGTGGAGGCACGAATCCAGGCTCGGGACGCAGGCAGACCTGGGCCCACATCACGCCTTGGCTGCCTCCTGCTGTGTGAGCCTGGGCGGCTGGCGGAGCCTCTCTGAGCCTCCGCTGTGTGTCTGGGGTGAGGGCTGTTGAATGATCAGTGAGGGGCCTGGGCCACGTGGCTTCTGGCCCTGCGGGCCTTTAGTGACCACACCCCAGGCGCCTTGGCTGGACGAGAGGGCCCCCGATGTGGGGGAGCCTCTCTGCAGAGTCCACAGGTTGCAGTGGCCGCTCAGCCCTGGGCAGCCGGCACTGGCCTCTCAGCAAACAAACTTGCTCATCTTGAAAGTAAGACAAGCCCACGCAGGGTGAGAATCGGGGCAGAAACGTGGTGGACGCATGGCTGAGGGGCGTCCTGGGCCACCTGGGAGGGGACACGGGGTTTGCACGTCCAGGAGTTGCTGGGGAGGGCCCCGGACACTGGACACCCGCAGCCGGGCTGTGGAGGGGGTGCCTGGCCCTGGGCCCCTCGCCTCCTCACTGGAGCCGTGCAGTAAACCCCGTGTTGTGCAGGGGTCTTCTGACCCAGCAAGAGGGCGGCTGAGCACCCCTCATGATCAGGGGCTGCTTTCAAAGAGAAGGAGCTCCCTGCTTGGCAGAGGGAAAAAGGCAATTCCACCAGGCCACACCCCCTCCCTCCCTGGAAGGGAGCCCAGCGTTCAGGAGTGTAGCCCCGCCTCCCACTTGGGGGCTGGGGGGCCAGAGCAGAGCTCCCTGCCTTCCCTCTCTCCACCTCAGTCACCGTGAGCGGTCAGTGAGACCTTCAGTGGGGCTGGCCACTCGAACCCTTTCAACATCTGAGGCCAAAGCTTGCCCGAAATAAAACCACGTGCACACAATGTATTTCCTGTTCCCTGCCCTCCCCACGGCCGAGGAGCCTCTCAGGGGGTCCTAGCTTCCCGGGGGTCACGTGCAGGCTCCCAGCCCCTCCACGGGGAATGCTCTGTGCCCCGTGGATAGAGGGGTGGAGCTATGGGGCGGCGCCAGAGGAAGACTCGGAGCAGCATCGGAAACAGAACCATCCCAGTACAGACCGGCCGTGACAGGTAGCGAGCTCCCTGCCAGGAGCGGTAACCGAGCCGAGATTAGAAGGCTCTGTCTCAGGGATGTCACCTCAGAGTCAAGGAGGCCACAGGATGACCTGGGGACCCGCAGCTCTGGCCCTCGGGAAGGCGGGCAGGCCTGCCTGTACACCCAGCCGCCTCCCCGCCTCCTCCACTCTAGGGAAACCTGACCCTCTGGTTGCTTGAAAGATGAGAGGAACTTGGGTTTGATGTTTTGAAGAAGTGGCTTTTTATCAGAAAGCCCTCTGGGAGTCTGGGCCGCAACCAGTGAAATTATATCTGTTGTTTCAAGGAGGGGAGAAAACTTGGGCTGATGCTTATTGAGATTTATGTCTTCCCCTGAGCCTAATTGCCTCAGAATCTTTTTAACAGTTGTGCTAAGTGGTACTCAGACCGGACAACAGAGCAGGCGGCAGCTCGCCCCGCCACCGTCTCCCGTCCCTCCCCCTCCTGCCTCTCTGCTCTCGTCCTCCCCTGCCCTCCCTCCCCGATCCCGTCTACACTGGGAGCTCCCTGGACGCACCGCCAGGCAGGTGGTCGGGACCTCACGGCTCATCTCAGGAGAGCAGATGTGAAAAGCCGCTGGGGTTCAGGCCTCTGGATGAGCTTTGCTCCTCTTGCTGCTGGGTGGGGGCCCCGGAGGGGAAAGAGGGGCTCGGGGGAGGTGGCGGCCAGCCAGGCGGCCCCGCGTGCCTCTGCCCCTCTGAGCCTCCCCAGGCTGGCGATGGCGTCTGCGCTGTGAGCTGTGCCCACTGCACCCAGCAGTGCTCAGCACGTGCTGAAGGTCCAGAGGCAGAAGCGGGGCCTCGGAGCACAGCTCAGATCAAATACGGAAGAGCTCTCTCACCGGCGGCCTCAGTGGGAGCGAGGCGCCCATCTCCGGGGGTGTGTAAGGGGAGCTGTGTGACTCCGGGCCAGGACACAGGAGGGGAGTCTTCTGGATCGAGGTGAGGCTGATCCAGGCTGATCCCCCTGACTGGGCACGGGGTCCCCCTCCTCCTGCGAGGCTGCTGCACCCCTGCCTCCCTCCCTGTTCATCCCGCAGGCAGGTTGAAAGGGCAGGGCCTCTTTCCCTGGCTGCCTCTGGGGGTGCCTCCCCAGGCCCCCATCTGGGGGTCTAGAGCATTCAGAGGAGGGGGCACAGATGGCTGAGGTTGTTGGGTAGCGCCCCTAGGTGGTGAGGCAGGAACACCCTCCTCCTGGAGGCTGGTTTGAGCTCAAGGTCACGACTCCAGAGGTGAAGGCTGGCAGGGCTGGGGGGCTGTACAGACCCCTGGACAGTAGAGAGTCACCCTTGGGCCAGGTCTACTGGGCTGCCTGCCAGTCAAGGGCTCTCCTGCCAGGAAGGTGGGGTCTCAGGCCCCAGAGGGTGTCAGACCACCTTCCCAGCCCCATGGGCACGTGGAAGAGCCAGCCACGTCCTTCTGGGCAGGGCGGGCTGGGGTCTGCTCCTTGGCCAAGGCTGCAGAGCCTCTGTGTTCGGAAGATGGTGTGGGCGCTGCTCAGCCTGCCTCTCTGTTCCTCCCAATGCCCAGGGATGAGCGTGGGGCCTGGAGGGGGCAGCCAGTCCCTCACGCCCCCCACCCAGGCCTCCCTGGAGGCGGAGGAACTTCCCTGCTCACTGCAGCTGGGCAGGGCCTGGCCTGGCTCAGGCAGATGGCTTGCTGGTGGAGGTGAGCGGGGCCCCTTCTGTGTGCTTGGCCTGCCTGCTGTCTTGTGCCCTGGGGATCTGCCACACCAGGAGCTGGCCCGCTGGTTCAGAGAACGCAGCCTGCAGCCTGCCAGCCCGCCATAGCCAACCGACCCCCTGAGCCACAGGCAAAGAGATCACTGTTGGCTGTGGCAACTGAATTCTGGGTGGTTTGTTACACAGCACGAGCTGACTCATACACATAAGTACTAATATTATCTTCTGATGCCACCGATGAAGAAGCTGAGGCTCAGAGAGGCTGGGTCACTCGCTTGAGGCCACCCAGCTTGAGGAGGCGATGGAGAGTCAAGTCCAGCTACCTTTGAGGCCTGGTGGGCAGCGTCAGGCAGGTGAGGGGCTTGACAGCTCTCAGGGTGCTGGGCTCAGGCCCTGGGTCTGGGGGCCACGGCCATCTCCTGCTCCCGCTCGTGGCTTGCGGGTTTTCTGGCCAGACACCAGGACCCAGCACATTTATCTGCCGGACGCCTGGCAGACGGGCCTGGCCAGGCCTCCCTGCGTCCTGCATCCCTGTGGTGGCCTCCAGCTGGTACCTCGGCCACTTCGAGCCTCCACCCAGCAGCTGGAGGGATAAGCCTTGATCATCCACCTGACCCTGCTACGCTCCGTGGCTCCCCAGTGCCCTGAGGATCGAGTCCCGATTCCTTATCACCTCATTAAGGCCCGAGAGGCCCTGGTGACCCGCCCTGTGTGCAGCAGACCTGACTCACACTCACCGCACATCCCACACACTCACAACACCCTTGCACACTCATGCTCACACCCGCTCGTCCACACATGGTCAGCCTCACTCGCACACACTCACCCACGCTCACACACACGCTCAATCTCCAGCCTTCTGGCCTCTGTGCCTGCTCTTCCTCTGCCAAGAACGCCTCTCCCTGGCTCCCCTCACCAGCCCGGCCGCACAGCCTCCTGCAGGAAGCCCTCCCTGCCTGCACTTGGCCAGCCCCATCTTCCCGGGTCGCAGCACATATGCTGTGCACTTTGTCGTTGGCGGCAGATGCCGTGCGGGCACGGAGCAGGTGCTCATTCAGCATTTACCTGCTACTGCTTACCGCAGGGGCTGCTGGCAGGGTGTGCAGGGCCCTCCCAGCCCCAGGAGTGAAGGGTGACCTCTCTGAGGGCGTGGGGGTCTCCCCAGGCCCAGCCTCCTAGCCTTCCCGGGATCCTCTAGGCTTCTGGGCCGAAGGACTCACCATGGCCCGGACCCGGGGCTGTGACTGTGTGGGGTCTGACCTCGGGGTCTCTGGTTCCACCAGCCCTGTTTGTGCCCCTGCCCCATGCACCCCCTGCCCCCTCCCCACGAGATCCTGAAACCAGCCAGTGGACGGAGCCAGGAGACCCCGGCCATTGCCCTGCGGCCAGCTGTGAACCCGATAAGCTAACAGTCAGCTTGGACGCTGAGAGCCCAGGTCTGCGTGATGGGGGGACCGGGGCTGTTCCCACGGAGGCCACGGAACATGAGATGCTGTCCGTGAAGTACCCGTCCAGGGCTAGTTAAGCCTTCCGTGCAGGGATACAACCCCCTTCTCCCCGGAGAGGTTGTCTAGGCCTGGCCCCCCACCCGAGTGCTGAGCTGCTCCCAGGAAGCCCCACGGATGCCCCCACCCAACACGGAGGTGCCAGCCACCTTCGCTCCCTGGCCCCCACCTGCTGCAAGGTGGGGCGGGGCACGGAGAGCCCCAGGGACGGGCGGGCTGCCTTTCCTCGAAGTCTGAGTCACCAGTCTCGGAATCCTGGCCTGACCTTGGATGCCAGGGTCCAGCCTCCTTGTTTGGGGGCCCCACCCTCCCAGCCGGAGAACCTGCAGGGCCTCTGGGGGCCATCTTCGTGAGGATGCTAGCCTGCTGGGGTGGGCGGTGGCGTGAACTCTGGATGGATGGCAGCGGAGCCGGGTGCAGGAGAGCCGAGCTCCTGAGGACTTGGGGTTCCCACGTGTTGTGCAGACCCTGCGAATCTACCCTCTCCCCAAGTGCGTGCTGACCCGGCGCTGATGGTGAAACCGAGCAGGGCCCTGTGGGCCCCCGGCCGTGAAAGTCTTTCCGGCCCCCCGTCTCTTGTTTGTAGGGAGTAGGCTCCAGCTCCCGGGACCTGCCCTGAGCCCCAGAGGGCAGATTCAGACGGCTGTTGATCAGGGCACAGTGATCGCAGAGGCAAGAGGGACCACCAGCAGCCAGATCGGAGGAGCGCAGGCCTGGCGCACCCTGACCCCACTGGCAGATGCATGCCCGAGCCACGGCTACGAAAGTGAAGCGAAAAGCAAAGCTGCTTGGTCGTGTCCGACTCTGCGATCCCAGGGGCTGCAGCCCACTGGGCTCCTCCGTCCATGGAATTTTCCAGGCAAGAGTACTGGAGTCGGTTGCCATTTCCTGCTCCAGGGGATCTTCCTGACCCAGGGATGGAACCTGAGTCTCCTACGTTGCCAGAAGATGCTTTACCGTCTGAGCCGCTCCTCACCGAATCCTGTGCATCCCTGCTGGGACTCACATGTCTTCATTGTGCCCCTCTCTGTCTGGCGAAGCAACGAAGCTCTTCTCTCCACGCACCCAGAACTCGGTTTCCGAGATTCCATTTGGCACTGGCGCACGTAGGCCGAGTTGTCGGCGCCAGCAGTGGGGCAGGGAGACACGACTTTTCACCAAACACGCGTGTACCTGGTCTGAGACACTAGGGCCTCATTCTGAGCGGAGGGCCCGAGGAGGGCAGGCTCCTGGGGTGAGAGAGAGAGAGTGTCCAGGCAGGGCTGCAGGGCGGAGGATGGGGCGGCGCCTCACCCTTAAGACGCAGGGCGCCCCCAGCCGCTGTGTGGCCTGGACGTGACCACAGTCGTGTTGGGACCAGCACTCCCTCCCAGGGGGCCCCTGCACCGTGCCCAGCCTTTCGCTGGGTGCAGGGGAGACGGGTGAGCAGGTGCTGAGAGGGGCTGAGCCAGCAGCAGGCCCAGCGTCACCTTCCAGAAAGCACGGCTCTGATGTGGCCCAGCGGAACGGACTGCAAGAGGGGACCGGGCGTCCCTGTGCCCATGGTCAGAGGATGCGCCAGCCGCCCCTGCCCACACACGGCTGGTCTCATCGGGAGTGAGTGACAGCAGCGGATCCAAACCAGCAGAGGAGCCCATGGCCCAAAGCCCAGCCGGCCGAGAGAGCCAGGGGCTGGGAGTCATGCCGCTGGTTCTCTCGGGGCCCGGGGGTGGTGAGTGGGGGCGTGCTAGGGGTTTGGGCTGCTTCCGGCCAGGGAGCTTCTGGACCTTTCTGGCTTGGCGGTTTTGCAGGGCGGCACTCTGCGATGAGTCATCGTCATGTGCGCGCTTTCTGTAAGTTTGTTACCCTTTTTTGTTTGGCAGGCGGCACAGCTTGCTGGGATCCCAGCTCCCCTCCCAGAGGCTGAACCTGGACCCTCGCTGGGGAAGCTTGTTACACTTTAAGAACATCCAGGAGTTACATTTTAAGGGAGGGTGATCCCCCAGGGGAGCTCCTCGGTACTCCCAAGGCCCTCAGGCGCTTTGGAAGGCTGGACACTTCCCTCTCAGTCACGGAGCCACCGGCTTGTCACCCTGGAGACTGGTGTCAGGGTCTCGCCAGGCTGGTCCAGGCCTCCGTGATCCCCAGGCGGGGTCCAGGAGGCTCCAGGTGGGCTCAGGTGAAGGGGAGATGGGGGCGTGGGGGAGAACGTGTTCTCTGTGGGAGCGACCGGATGGGGGAAGGGCCCTGATACAGCAGGAGGCATCTTGGGGCGGGGGTCGCTGCTCAGCCTCTCACTGGCTGCCCCCCACCTGCCACCCGCGGCCCCTCCAGGATGGGAGCCAGGCAGCCGCAGGAGGAAAGAACGTTCTAAGGCTATTCGTGTCCTAGTTACCATGGCAAACACGGGAAAAGAAAAAGCCCACCCAGATCGTCCTGGTGCTGGACACGCAAGCCCGCCGTTCAGGTGAGGCTGGGCGCCCGCACCCGCGTGTGCGTGTGGACACGTGTGCGTGCGCGTGTGGGCACGTGTGTGTGCGCGTGTGGGCACGTGTGTGCTTCCCTGCACGGTTTGTACAACGCACACAATTTTCTCTAAAGAAACAGGCAGCTTCTTTAGAAAGAGGACGGTTTTTTGAATTTCAATTGGCTGTCTCAACAATGTCCGTTTAATTAGCATGTTTTGAAGGGGAAATGAAAGAAAATTATAATTCATCCGAGAAAATGGTTGTACGTGCTCAGCTCTTCTGGTGGGTTCCGGAGGAGCGCTCCAGGTCTGCAGAGCCCAAGCCCAGAGTGTCCAGGCCGGAGGAGGGAGGGATGAGCCCACGAGGCCAGGGCGGGGGCCTCTGAGAACCCGTCGGGCGAGCGCAGGGAACCAGGACATGGAAGGGGGCGCAGGCCGAGGGTCCCTGCTGTGGACTTTGTCACCCAGGAGCCACGGATGTGGAGCTGTGGCTGTTGTTCAGCCGCTAAGTTGCGTCCGACTCTGTGGCCCCATGAGCTGCAGCAGGCCAGGCTCCTCTGTCCTCTGTCCTCCGCTGTCTCCTGGAATTGGCTCAATCTCAAGTCCATTGAGTCAGTGATGTTATCTAACCTACCTCATCCTCTGCCGCCCCTTTCTCCTTTTGCCATCAAGCTTTCCCACCATCAATCAGGGTCTTTGCCAATGAGTTAGTTCTTCTCATCAGGTGGCCAAAGTGTTCAGCTTTAGCATCAGTCCTTCCAATGAATATTCAGGGTTGATTTCCTTTAGGATGGACTGGTTAGATCTCCTTGCAATCCAAGGGACTCTCAAGAGTCTTCTCCAGCACTGTATTTCAAAAGCATCAATTCTTCGGTGCTCAGCCTTCTTTAAGGTCCAGCTCTCACATCCGTACATGATACTGGAAAATAATAGTTTTGACTATATGGATCTTTGTGGGCAAAGTGATGTCTCTGCTTTTTAAAAACACTCTGTAGTTGGTCATAGCTCTTCTTCCAAGGTGCAAGCGTCTTCTGATTTCATGGCTGTGGTCACCGTCTACAGTGATTTTGGAGCTGAAGAAAATAAAGTCTATCACCACTTCTTGGGCTTAAATTCTCACTTTGCCAGAACTCACCCAAACTGGGCTCCCCTATTTGTGAAATTTGCCAAAAGGTGATGACCGTGGAGCAAATAAAATGATGATTGAAAAGGGCCTTTATAAATTGTTGAGTCCTGGAAGAACTGATACTTCTTGAAGGAGCTGAGGCAGCTCTCTGTCCCACACAAGGGCCAAGTCCTAGCCGAGCTTCTCTCCAAACGGGAGCATCCTCCCAGGGGCCCGGGCTTGGTGGTGCAGGGGACCAAGGCCTCCCTCTGTGGGTGCTCCCAGGCACCTCCGGATGGCTCCAGGCTGGGACCCTTGAAGGCCTCGCGGCCCCACCAAGGCTCCTGCTCTGCACAGGGGCCCCTGTCCTGGGGCTGAGCCTCCCTCTGGGCTCCCGCTGCGGCCAGCAACATGCCCCTCCTCGCCCACCAGGCTCGTGAGACTCCCTGCGGCCTGCACGCCCCTGCGGGGTCCTCCACAGAGGGGGCTGGGGCCTAAGCTGGAGGCGGGGAGTCCTGGGCTCCCCTCTGCTCCGTGGGTGCCAGCCTGCACCAGTGTGCCATAGCTCTGTGGCCAAGGCTTAACCAAGACGCTAGGAGATCAGCTGTGTCACAGAGGGGACCTGGGTGAAAGGTGTGGCCCCATTTCCAGAAGACCAGGGCCCCTTCCACAGGAGGTGCCAGGCAGCCTGCGTTTCCGGGGTCCGCGAGGAACCCATCCCGCTTCCTGAACGCGCAGCCGTCAGGCAGGAGCCAGGCCCCGTCCTCTGGCTGAACCGGGGACTGTTGTCACCCTGCTGGAAGGTGAGGAGGCAGAGGCGCCGGCCCGCACGGGCCCGCTGGTAACGACCAGCTGCCTCTTGTCCCCGACCGGGACTCCAAAGCGGAGCCGTGGGGCGAGGAGACCCCACGCGTCTGCCTGCGCCCTCTGCACACCGACCTTGGGCAGCGGGACTTGGCAGCCTCTGTGCCCACTTGCCGGTTCTGCCCATCCCCAGCCTCCGCGTCGCATCCAGCACGTCACGTGTGCATGAACTCACAAGGCGAGGACCAGTGTCCCATTTCACAGAGGTGAAAACTAAGGCCAAGAGTGTCTACACACACGTGGGGGTGGTCAGAGGGAGCTGAGTTCGACCCGAGTCGCTCGGGCTGGAGGCCAGCGCTCCCTCCAGGGCCCCCTCGGCACACCACGTCCACTCCATGCCCCTCGTGTGTCCTGTCCCCCAGGAAGCGCAGCGGCCGCACCAGCCTGTGCCTCCCCCAGGCCCACCCCCCAGCGCCGTTTCCCCTGCAGGTCTCAGCTGGAGTTGGACAGAGGGACAGGCGACTGGCAGGCATGCAGGGGGCCCCCGTCACAGAAGCCGTGGGCTCTGCCTTAGCACAGAGGGGCACGCAAGGCCGCGTCCGAGGTGGGGCAGGCCCAGCCCCCACACGTGGGCCGCGCTTCTCAGGGGACAGGGCCGCTCTGGGACGGAACCTCACCTCTGGGAAGGACATGAACCTAGGTGCCCCCCACCAGGCCCCTCTCCGGTGCCCAGGCGGACAGGACTAACCGAGCAGCGCCCCTTCTCCCGCAGAGCCTGGCTCCCAGCCCTCCCTGTGCAGCCAAGACCAGCCGATTGCAGCTGGCACCAGAGACCGTCCTGGCCACACCAGCTGTAAGTTATTATTAAAACTGACTGAAGCCCAAATCCACCAGCGTCCCAGCCTGCAGGCACCGCAGAGCACCTGGGGGAGCGTGGCTCAGACTTGCTCTCTGCTGGCCTTTCCCTACCGCCTGGCCAGCATCAGCCAGGGGTGCCCAGAGCCGGCTGCCCCAAGGAGCTCTGCAGTCCACCCCAGAGGCTCCAGGCCGGAGTCGAGGCCCCGCCCTGCCCAGTCTCTGCCCTCTGGGACCAGGCAGAACCCCCCGGGCCTCAGCAACCCTCGGTTCCAGGTCCCACGCCCAGTGGCGGGTGTCAGGGGGTCTCGGCTGTGGGCAGGCTGGAAAGCTGCATTTCGTACAGGCAGGTGCAGGGCTCCGGGGCCCCAGCAGAGCGCACTGCGTGGCCCCTTCTTTGTGGACGGCCGGGCGCTAATGCCCCGGGACAGCCCTCCCCTGAGAGAGGTGCAGGCTGCCCACGTGCCCCGGGGCTGGGCGCCCCACCCTAACCGTCACCGCGCCCTCTTGCGGTTCTCAAGGGGCGTCCCCCGGGTTGGGGGGGTGGTCTCACATGCTCTGGCTCTGCTTCTTGCTCAGTGGGGCCAGGCTGGTCCTCGCCAGAACCTCCCTCCTGCCACCCGCCCAGCTCCAGGCCGGCCTGAGCAGACTGCTGCCCTCCCGGGCCTGAGTGCCCTCCTGGAGCCCTTGGTCACGGAGCCTCCTCAGCTCCTCCTGGGCCCCAGCATCTGTCACCCGTTTCCAAACAGCCTTGCCGGCGACGGGCCCAGACTCCCTACCGGTGTCCCCAGGACCCCGGACTTCCGGGCCCCTCTGGGTGAGGGTCCTCAGCGCTCGAGCAACTGGCTCGGAGCCGCCGCCTGGGGCGGGGGTCCCGGCTCTGGCCCTGGAGTTGAGTCACTTTGGAGGCTCAGCCTCTCTGGGCGTTGCCCCCGTCCCTGTGAAATCGAGTTATGCACCTGCCCCTGGGCCGTGCGGGAGTCATGGAAGAAGGAAAGAGAACAGGCCCTATATGGTGACCCTTTGCCCCGTGGCATGGGGACCATGCCGTCCGAGGAGCGAGGGTCTGATGTAACGAGATGGGGTGTGCGGTGCCCGGCACAGGGCGGTGGGCGCTGCTAAGGGTGGTGCCCCCGCGCTCCTCAGTCGGGGGACAGCCGCCCGTGGGCTGTGGGGCTGGGAGCCACCCGACCTCCACACAGACACACAGGGAGCCCTCTGTGCTCAGAGCCACCGCCCACCGCCTGACTGCCTGCTCCGGGCTGCTGGCCACAGGAGGCCCCGGGCCGCCCCCTCCACCCCACTGAAAGTCAACAGACCCGTTTTAGCAAACGTGGAAGCCGCAGAAAAACAGAGAGGTGTAAACAAAGTCCCCAGAGGCCCCCTCCCCAGCCCGGCCTCCGGAGTCGAGTCCTTCTGGATTATTCCTGCCTGGTTCTCCTCCTCACGTCCTGATGAAGCCCTGAGCCTTCCCCCTGCAGCGGGTGCCGTGTTCGGGGCGTCGGTGCTCAGCACACCCACAGCGCCGGGCCCTCCTGATGCTCAGCGTTCAGACGGGGAGACTGGGTGGCTGGGGGTGTGTGTGGACTCAGGGCACCTGGAGGGCCTTGGCCCCTAGGCATGGACCCTGGTCCTCCTGGCCCCCAGTCGGGCGCTGGTCACTACAGGACTGAACCTTGAGTGAGCACAAACAGCGGATCGAGGGAAACGTCCGCACCTCCCAGAGGCTGGTGGGGCCAGTGGGCTGGCCAGGCTGGGTTTCTCATGGTCGGGGCCACGCTGACCCCGGGGGCCTTTCTAGGGGCGGCTGGGCAGGACCTAGGGGGCCACAGCGGGAGCTCGGGCCACCGCCCTCCCCCTGGAGGCCAGGTGGGCTTGGCTGTCTGTCCCTGGGGTTTTTTCTCTCCGGGTCCGTGTCTGCGTCCGGCCTGGGCAGAGGCAGAGGCCGCGGGTTGGCTCCCAGGAGCGCCCACAGCAGTCACCCCCCAACGACGGAGGCAGCTCCCGGCATGCCCAGCACCGCCCCCCGGCCCGCCTGGCCCGCCCTCCCCCGGGCTCGCCTTCCAGCTCGGTTAGCTGGCCCGCGGACAGGGCTGTCTCCCAGGTGAGCACGCCTTAGAAAAATGACTTCATTATCACCTTCGGCAGCTTGGAGCTGGGGGACGGATGTGTGTGGCCGAGAGGGGCATGCGGTGTGGACGCCCCCCTGCTGCTCCTCGGGCAGCTGGGCGCCGGGTGGCAGGAGGGCCTGCGGACCCCCGCCGGAGCAGGCCTGCGGAGCTGGATCTGCGGGCCCGGGGGCGGGAGGGAGATGCTGCATTACGATAACAAATCACCCCGCTGATTGGAGCTTAATTACGTCTCTTTTATCTTGGTGACACTTTCGCACCTGGGCTCAAGGCTGGCCTGGGGGTGGTGGGGGTGCTCAGCCCCCGGGGATTAATGAAACCGCGCCGAACTCCGCGGCCCTAGAGGAAGCCACGGCGGGCCCCTCCTCCTCCTGGGCAGGCCAGACAAAGCGGGTTTCTCCTGCTGCAGAACGAGAGTCACAGGGTCTTAGCAGGGGGTGGTGGGTGGGCAGGGGGTCTACCCAGTCCTGCCCAGCCAACCAAGGAAGGCAAATGGGCCTTAGCCACGCTCCGGGTCCAAGAGGCCCTGCCAGAGCCTGACCCCCTAAGTGCACAACGAAATTGTCCCAACTCGGCCGCCACTGACCACGGTGTGGCCCTGAACGAAGGGGGTCCTATTCCAGGAGCCTCCGGGCGGACAGGGGGGCTCACGGGGCCTCTGTGCACCCCGCTGTGCGCTCAGCACCGCGAGCTGAGCTGACTCCGGAGGGTGGGCCACTGGGCCTCCAGGAGGCCTCCCGGCCGACACGGGAGTTCTGTTCAGAGAGTGAAATCCAACTATGCGTCACCTTTCTGACGGTAAATGTATCCTGTGTGGATTTTTCTGGAATGGTTTTGGTTTGAGAAACTCTGTCCCAGGAACTAACAAAATCCTGGTATTCTGGAGTTTCCGCGGCTGTCCTGCGGCGGCTTTTCCCTGCCCGGGCAAGTTCAGATCCTGGGATGTGAGCGTTAACCCCAGTGGCCTCACCTGGCTCCCTGATGTGTGGCCTTGATGGGTCCCAGGCTCCTCACCTGGAGAGTGGGGGAGGCCCCGGGCGCCCAGGCCTAGGATGAGCTGGAGCTCTCACCCCGCCTGGGGCCACTGCTCTCCAGTACTGGCTGACAGGCCTCCAGGAACTCTTCCAGGGCCCATGACAGGTCCCAGGGCACGAAGGTGGAAGCGGAGGCACAGAGCGGGGCCGTCGCCTGGCCAGGGCCATGCAGCTGCCAAGCGGCAGAGGCAGGATTCAAGCTGGGAGCTGGGCCCCAGGGTCTGCTCTGGGGGAGAGGTCTCCAGTCTGGCCACGGGCAGGCTGTTAGCATTTGCACGACGGTTCACTCACCAAACAATAAATATTCTCTACACTTGGCAGGACACGCGGGGCAAATCGAAGCGGTATTTGGGTGGGAGAACGCGGTCCCCACGCCAAGCCTGGGGCAGGGGCTGATGGCTCCAGCACGGCTCAGACCCCGGGGGCTCCTGACCCTCTCTGGGCCCTGCTTGGGCTGGGGCTGCTCTGAGGCTCTTTTGCACCTCCGCCCACCCGGTTACAGAAGCTGGGGCTTGGGGGAGTGTCATCACCTGGGGGGCTGTCGAAGGTCCTTGGCGGGAGTTCCTGACACCGTCTCTCCCGCCCCTCCAGGTGACGGCGTCTGGGTGGGTCCCCTCCTGCCGCTCACCCCAGAGGCTGCTGAGCGGCCACACCGCTCTGCCTTCTGATGGAGACAGCCGGGGCAACCCTGGCAGAGTTACCGCAGTTTCATAGACTGGCTGATGGCCGCCGAGCCATCGCACGGGGCGATCCATCACCCAGGCCGCTGATGGCAGGGGCCGGGCGCGTCGTTGTTGCTCTGGGGGCGCTGGAGAGAGCGGGGCAGGCCTTGGTCTTCTCCCCGCTGCCTGACAGGGGCTGACCGTCGCCGTGCCACCGGGTGGGGAGGGAGGGAGGGGGTGGCCGTGGCTCCGAAGTGGATGTCCTTGCGGTGTGTGTGGGAGTCTACGGGTGCGCCCTGTGAGTGCAAGCCTGCTCGGAGCTACACTCAGCACTGGGGCTCACACACGCACCATCCAGAGCAGACACTGGGGCCCGGCTCCCCGGCTCGAACCCCTTTACAGCCTGTGTCCGCGGATACCGTGCAGGCGTGCCCTTCAGGGGGCTGAGGCATGACTTGGAGCTGGACGGGGGCCCCAGACCCGTGTGTCGTCCACCCTCAGGCGCGTCCCAGCCTCAGACCTCTCATCTGAGGACGGTGAACACGGCGGAGGCGACGTGGCACAGCGACACGGTGCAGACAGTGTGCGTGCGGGCGTGTCTGTGTGCGCGTGCATGTGCGTGTGCATGTGTGTGTGCGTGTGTGCGTGTGCATGTGTGTGTGCGCGCGTGTCTGTGTGCGCGTGCATGTGCATGTGTGTGTATGTGCGCGTGTGTGCGTGCATGTGCGCGTGTGTGTGCGTGTGTGCGCGTGTGTGCATGTGTGTGCGGGCGTGTCTGTGTGCGCGTGCATGTGCGTGTGTGTGCGTGTGTGTGTGTGTGCGTGTGTGCATGTGTGTGCGGGCATGTCTGTGTGCGCGTGCATGTGCGCGTGTGTGTGCGTGTGTGCGCGTGTGTGCATGTGTGTGTGCGGGCGTGTCTGTGTGCGCGTGCATGTGCGTGCGTGTGCGTGTGTGCATGTGTGTGTGCGGGCGTGTCTGTGTGCGCGTGCATGTGTGTGTGTGTGTGTGCGTGTGTGTGCGTGCGTGCATGTGTGTGCGGGCGTGTCTGTGTGCGCGTGCATGTGCGCGTGTGTGTGTGCGTGTGTGCACGTGTGTGCATGTGTGTGCGGGCGTGTCTGTGTGCGCGTGCATGTGCATGCGTGTGTGTGTGTGCGTGTGTGTCTGCGTGTGCGTGTGTGTGCACACGCATGCATGCGTGTCTGCGTGTGTCTGTGTGCATGTGTGTCTGTGTGTGCGTGCACGTGTGTGTGTGTGCATGTGCATGTGCATGTGTGTCTTGTGTGCGTGTGTGCATCTGTGTGTGCACATGTGTGTCTGCGTGTGTGTGCGTGTGTGTCTCTGTGTGTGTGTCTGCGTGTGTCTGCGTGTGTGCATGTGTGTGCGCGTGTGTGTCTGTGTGTGCATGTGCATGTGTGTGCATGTGTGTGTGTGTGTGTGCGTGCGTGCAGAGATTTATCGTAGGGAATTGGCTCACGAGACCACGGAGGCAGAGCAGTCCCTCCGTCTCCCATCTGGGTGCCGATGGTGTCAGTCCCAGGCTGAGCCTGAGGGCCTGAGAGCCCAGAGCTGGTGCTGTGAGCTGCTGTCCGGGGGCCGCAGCAGGCCACTGCCCCACCTCCAGCCCTGGCAGAGAGCACATGCCCCCTGTCTCTGCCTTTCTGCTCTATTCAGGCCCCTGATGGACGGGTTGGCGAGGCCACCCACGCCGGGGCTGGCAGTCCACTTTACAGCACTGGTGCTCACGCTAATCCCGCGCGGAGACAGCCTCACAGGCGCGCCCAGAGTCACGTCCAACCAGCTGCCTAGGCACTGCATGGCCCAGACTCGTGGACTCGTGATGCTAACCCTCACGGGTGGGCTGGTGTGCGGGCATATGGCCGCTGGTGCCAGCTCTTGCGGGCTTGTTGGGTGTGCGTGTGCAGACACGTGCGAGTGCAAGAATTTCCCTGGGTGTGCTTTCGTGTGGGCTTGCTGCAGTGTGTTGAGGGGTGGGATGGGGCCCCAGGGCCTCCAGGGCTGTGGGAAGGAGCAGAGGCCACCGGGACCCCAAACCTGGCGCCACCGGGACCCCAAACCTGGCACCACCAGGGGACGCAGGGGGGAGCCCGCCCAGTCCCACACCAGGGGCTGCACCCCTCAGGCCCTCTGCTCAGACTGCACCCTCGTCCCCCAGCCTGAAAGGGAGCAGGCGTGTTTCTTTCAATTTGTTCCCTCAGTCGTGTCCGACTCTTTGCGACCCCATGGACTGCAGCACGCCAGGCCTCCCTGTCCATCACCAACTCCCAGAGTTTACTCAGACTCGTGTCCATTGAGTCGATGATGCCATCCAGCCATCTCTTCCTCTGTCGTCCCCTTCTCCTCCTGCCTTCAGTCTTTCCAAGCATCAGGGTCTTTTCCAGTGAGTCAGCTCTTTGCATCAGGTGGCCAAAGTATTGGAGTTTTAGCTTCAGCATCAGTCCTTCCAATGAACACCCAGGACTGATTTCCTTTAGGATGGACTGGTTGGATCTCCTTGCAGTCCAAGGGACTCTCAAGAGTCTTCTCCAACACCACAGTTCAAAAGCATCAGCTCTTTGGCGCTCAGCTTTCTTTATAGTCCAACTCTCACATCCATACATGACCACTGCAAAAACCATAGCCTTGACTAGACGGACCTTAGTCGGCAAAGTAATGTCTCTGCTTTTGAATATGCTATGTAGGTTGGTCATAACTTTTCTTCCAAGGAGTAAGCGTCTTTTAATTTCATGGCTGCAGTCACCATCTGCAGTGATTTTGCAGCCCCAAAAAATAAAGTATGTCACTGTTTCCCCATCTATTTGCCATGAAGTGATGGGACCAGATGCCGTGATGTTCGTTTTCTGAATGTTGAGCTTTAAGCCAACTTTTTCACTCTCCTCTTTCACTTTCTTCAAGAGGCTCTTTAGTTCTTCTTTGCTTTCTGCCATAAGGGTGGTGTCATCTGCATATCTGAGGTTATTGATATTTCTCCCGGCAATCTTGATTCCAGCTTGTGCTTCATCCAGCCCAGCGTTTCTCATGATGTACTCAGCATAGAAGTTAAATAAGCAGGGTGACAATATACAGCCTTGATGTACTCCTTTCCTGATCTGGAACCAGTCTGTTGTTCCTTGTCCAGTTCTAACTGTTGCTTCTTGAGCTGCACACAGATTTCTCAGTAGGCAGGTCAGGTGGTCTGGTATTCCCATCTCTTTCAGAATTTTCCACAGTTTATTGTGATTCACACGGTCAAACGCTTTGGCATAGTCAATACAGCAGAAGTAGGCGTAGTGCGTATTTACACACCCAGAGACTCGGGTGTCCTGAGCCACCTCCAAGTCCTAATCCCCATTTCTGCGGAGAAATACACAGACGGCAGTTAGAGTCTGGGGATGAGCTTCCAGATGAGCGTCGTGGAGCTCGGGGTGCTGGCTTCCGGCAGGTCACCGTCGGCCGGCAGGTCACCGTCGGCTGCTCCTTGGCCGACATGTGGGAGGTCGGCGCGGCCTGGAGCCTCCCTGGGCTGCCTCTCTGCGGGATGCCAGGCTGTCTCTGGTGTGGGGTCTGGCACGTCACCCTGATGTTCATGTCAGCTTTGCTCCATGCAGCGAGTCCATTCAGGGCTGGTGGAAGAGATCGGCCCAGTGCCTTTGTGCGGCCCCTCCGTCCCAGAGCGCTGGTGGGAGAGTCGTGCAGGCCCAGAGAGCGACGAGGCCCATGTGGATGCTGCCCCGGCCCAGGTCTCACCTCCCGGCTGGCTGTTGCCTGCCATATGACAGGTGTGTGGCAGGAGGGCAGGTGCACAGACCCCGAGCAGACCCTCTGGCCACCTGTTCCCGCAGGCCCGGGTCCGCCACAGGTGCGATGGAACCCTTCTGGAAGGGAGGGCCCTAGAGTGGGCCCTCCCCTCATGGTGCCCTCACTGTCTCTCGCCTCTGTCCCCCGAGCCCTGAGCGCAGGGGACCGGGGACAGAGGGAGCCACGTACACAGGAGACGCCCCCCAAGCACGCCCAGGCTCCCCGAGGCGGTGGTCTCGGAGGAGACTGTTTGATCTGCCCAGTTCCTAACAGGCTTGGGGCAGCCTCTGCAGCCCCAGCCGCGGCTGGGAGTGGTGCCTCCAGAGGGTTCTTGGGGACGGTTTTCACAGACGCCTGATCGCTGAGGACCTGACCCCACAAGACGGAGGCCCCGCTCCATCCGGCTTGCTCAGCGACCGCCGCCAGGAAGGGACGTGTCTGCGCCCCGAGCCCCTGGTACCCGAGTTGGCGGTTTAAACTTCCGGCCTGAACCTCCCAATGACTCACGTGCGGAAGGCCAACTGATGGAATGGGGACCGTGCTGCCCACCTGAGCCGCGAGGGGCGATGAGGCTCGCAGGCCAGCCTCAGCTGCCCCCGGGGCCCGTCTGTGGAGCCCCAGGCCTTGCGGGCAGACCTGGGTGGGACAGGCAGAGGGGCCACGAGGCCCGAGCCTGCAGTGTCCCGGGCAGGGTGCAGATGTGATGCTCTCGCTCAGGGCCTGCACCCAGCCAGCTTAGATGTGACTCTTCCCTGGAATGGCGGCCCTGATGGAAGCCTGAGTGTCGGCTGGGAGGAGGTGGGCCTGGGGCGGGGGCACTGGGCGGAGTCCGGGTGCACGCAAGGGGGTGTTGGGGGTGCGAGCACCCGTGGAGGGATGGGGGGCCGGGCCCGAAACAGGGGCGCGCCTCCCCGGCCTCTCTGCTTCCTGCAGAGCGGCTGCATTGAGCCTGGTGCCCCCAGCCCCGGAGAACAAAGCCCCAGGCCCCCTTTCATCTTCTCTGCTCAGGGTCCCGGGGGGAGGGATGAACAAAAGCCTGACGCAGCATCCCTTCCCGCCCCGTCACCCTCTGGCCCACCCTTTTCTTCCCTTTATATTGTATTTTAATAGAGTCAGACCAAGATGGATGGCTCTGAGCTCTGGGCGGTGGGGCTGCCCACCCGCCAGCCCCAGGGCCCTGCCTGGAGCCAGAACTGACCGCCAAGAGGTGTCCCCTCTGAGAGCTGAAGGTGGGGTGCCTTCTGTCTCCTGGGGGACCCAGTCTGGGCCTCTTGGGGTGCTGGGCCCTCAGCCTCAATCTTGGCTCTAATCTCCCGATCCACCCCCAATGCTCCTGGCAGTCAGCCAGGCCATGTGTGGGCCCAGGGGTCCAGTCCTGTGCTCAGCTCTGGTGCAGGGTGAGACCCCGAGTCACTGCCCCCGCTGGAAAGACCCCCAGCCATCACCCCCATGTGAGCCTGGGCTCTCGCCGTCGGCTTCTGGATCGCTGCTCACAGCTGACTGGCTCCTCACTCACTGCTTGCCCTCTTCAGCCCATCAGCTCACTTGCTGTTCAGGCGCTCAGTCGCGCCTGACTCTTTGCAACCCCGGGGACTGCAGCACGTGACACTCCTCTGTCCTCCCCTGTCTCCTGGAGTCTGCTCAAATTCAGGACACCGAGTCGGTGATGCCATCCAACCATCTCATCCTCTGTCATCCCCTTCTGCTCTTGCCTTCAATCTTCCCCAGCATCAGGATTTTTTCCCAGTGAGTTGGCTCTTCCCATCAGGTGGCCAAAGTATTGGAGTTTCAGCTTCAGCATCAGTCCTTCTGAATATTCAGGACTGATTTCCTTTAGGATGGACTGGTTGATCTCCTTGCAGTCCACGGGACTCTCAAGAGTCTTCTCCAACATCACAGCTCAAAAGCTGTGATCAGTTCTTTGGCGCTCAGCCTTCTTTATGGTCCAACTCCCACATCTGTACCTGACTACTGGAAAAACCACAGCTCTGAGTATATGGATCTTTGTTGGCAAAGTGAAGTCTCTGCTTTTTAATATGCTGTCTAGGTTGGTCAAAGCTTTCCTTCTAAGGAGCAAACATCTTCTAATTCCATGACTGTGGTTACCGTCTTCAGTGACTTTGGAGCCAAAAAATAAAGTCAGCCACTCTTTCCACTTTTTTCCCCTTATATTTGCCATGAAGTGATGGGACCGGATGCCATGATCTTAGTTTTCTGAATGTTGAGCTTTAAGCCAACTTTTTCACTCTCCTCTTTCACCCTCATCAAGAGGCTCTTTAGTTCCTCTTCACTTTTTGCCATAAGGATGGTGTCATCTGCATATCTGACATTATTGATTTTTCTCCCTGCAATCTTAATTCCAGCTTGTGCTTCTTCCAGCCCAGCATTTCTCATGATGTACTCTGCATAGAATTTAAGCAGGGTGACAATATACAGCCTTGACGGACTCCTTTTCTGATTTGGAACCAGCCTGTTGTTCCATGTCCAGTTCTAACTGTTGCTTCCTGACCTGCATACAGGTTTCTCAAGAGGCAGGTCAGGTGGTCTGATATGCCCCTCTCTTTCAGAATTTTCCACAGTTTGTGGTGGTCCACACAGTCGCCATACTTCTTCTTCAGAGAAGGCGATGGCACCCCACTCCAGTACTCTACCCTGGAAAATCCCATGGACAGAGGAGCCTGGCGGGCTGCAGTCCATGGGGTCGCTAAGAGACAGGCACGACTGAGAGATTTCACTTTCACTTTTCACTTTCATTCATTGGAGAAGGAAATGGCAACCCACTCCAGTGTTCTTGCCTGGAGAATCCCAGGGACAGAGGAGCCTGGTGGGCTGCCGTCTGTGGGGTCGCACAGAGTCGGACACGACTGAAGCGACTTAGTAGCAGCACACAGTCAAAGGCTTTGGCATAGTCATTGAAGGAGAAGTAAATATTTTTCTCTTGCTTTTTCTATGATCCAAAGAATGCTGGCAATTTTGTTCCTCTGCTTTTTCTAAACCCAGCTTGTCTATCTGGAAGTTTTCAATTCACATCCTGCTGAAGCCTAGCTTGAAGGAGCTTGAGCATTACCTTGCTTGTATGTGAGATGAGCACAATTGTGCGGTAGTTTGAGCATTCTTTGGCACTGCCCTTCTTTGGAATCGAAATGAACGCTAACCTTTTCCAGTCCTGTGGCCACTGCTGAGTTTTCCAAATTTGCTGACATTTTGAGTGCAGCACTTTCACAGCATCATCTTTCAGGATTTGAAACGGCTCAGCTGGAATTCCATCCCCTCCACTAGCTTTGTTCGTAGTGATGCTTCCTAAGGCCCACTTGACTTCTCACTCCAGGATATCTGGCTCTAGGTGAGTGATCACACCATCGTGGTTATCTGGGTCATGAAGACCTTTTTTGCACAGTTCTTCTGTGTGTTCTTGCCGCCTCTTCTTAGTATCTTCTGCTTCTGTTAGGTCCAGACCATTTCTGTCCTTTATCATTCCCACCCTTGCGTGAAATGTTCCCTTGGTATCTCCAGTTTTCTTGAAGAGATCTTAATCTTCCCTATTCTATTGTTTTCCTCCATTTCTTTGCATTGTTCACTTAAGAAGGCTTTCTTATCACTCCTTGTTATTCTTTGGAACTCTCCATTCAGTTGGGTATATCTTTCCTTTTCTCTCTTGCCTTTTATTTCTCTTGTTTTCTCATTTATTTGTAAAATCTAAAATTCTCCAAGCCAGGCCTCAACAGTACGTGAACCATGAATTTCCAGATGTTCAAGCTGGTTTTAGAAAAGGCAGAGGAAGCAGAGATCAAATTGCCAACATCTGCTGGATTATCGAAAAAACAAGAGAGTTCCAGAAAAACATTCTATTTCTGCTTTATTGACTATGTCAAAGCCTTTGACTGCGTGGATCACCACAAACTGTGGAAAATTCTGAAAGAGATGGGAATACCAGACCACCTGACCTGCCTCTTGAGAAACCTATATGCAGGTCAGGAAGCAACAGTTAGAACTGGACATGGAACAACAGACTGGTTCCAAATAGGAAAAGGAGTACGTCAAGGCTGTATACTGTCACCCTGCTTATTTAACTTATATGCAGAGTACATCATGAGAAACGCTGGGCTGGATGAAGCACAAGCTGAAATGAAGATTGCCGGGCGAAATATCAATAACCTCAGATGTGCAGACGACACCACCCTTACGGCAGAAAGCAAAGAAGAACTAAAGAGCCTCTTGAAGAAAGTGAAAGAGGAGAGTGAAAAAGTTGGCTTAAAACTCAACATTCAGAAAACGAAGATCATGGCATCCAGTCCCATCACTTCACGGGAAATAGATGGGGAAACAGTGACAGACTTTATTTTTGGGCTGCAAAATCACTGCAGATGGTGACTGCAGCCATGAAATTAAAAGACGCTTACTCCTTGGGAGAAAAGTTATGAGCAACCTAGATAGCATATTCAAGGGCAGAGACATTACTTTGCCGACTAAGGTCCATCTAGTCAAGGCTATGGTTTTTGCAGTGGTCATGTATGGATGTGAGAGTTGGACTATAAAGAAAGCTGAGCGCTGAAGAGTTGATGCTTTTGGACTGTGGTGTTGAAGAAGACTCTTGAGAGTCCCTTGGACTTCAAGGAGATCAGCCAGTCCATCCTAAAGGAAATCAGTCCTGAATATTCATTAGAAGGACTGATGCTGAAGCTGAAACTCTAATACTTTGGCCACCTGATGGGAAGAGCCAACTCATTGGAAAAAACCCTGATGCTGGGGAAGATTGAAGGTGAGAGCAGAAGGGGATGACAGAGGATGAGACGGTTGGATGGCATCACAGACTCAATAGACCTGAGTCTGAGTAAACTCTGGGAGTTGGTGAGGGACAGGGAGGCCTGGCCTGCTGCAGTCCATGGGGTCGCAAAGAGTCGGACACGACTGAGCGACTGAACTGAACTGTAAAGCCTCCTCAGACAACCACTTTGCCTTCTTGCATTTTTTTTTTTCCTTTGGGATGATTTTGGTCACCGCCTCCTGTACAGTGTTACAAACCTCCATCCATAGTTCTTCGGGCACTCTGTTTACCAGCTCTAATCCTTGAATCTATTCGTCACTTCTACTGTATAATCATGAAATATTTGGTTTAAGTAGTGCCTGAATAGTCTAGTGGTTTTTACTTTCTTTGATTTAAGCCTGAATTTTGCAATAAGAAGTTCATGATCTGAGCCACAGTCAGCTCCCAGTCTTGTTTTTGCTGACTGTATAGAGCTTCTTTATCTTTCGGCTGCAAAGAATGTAATCAATCTGATTTCAGTATTGACCATCTGGTGATGTCCATGTGTAGAATCTTCTCTTGTTTTTTTGGAAGAGGGTGTTTGCTATGAGCAGTGCATTCTCTTGACAAGACTGTTAGCCTTTGCCCTGCTTCATTCTGTACTCCAAGGCCAAATTTGCCTATTACTCCAGGTATCTCTTGATTTTCTAATTTTCCATTCCAGGCCCCTGTGATGAAAAGGACATCTTTTGGGGGTGTTATTTCTAGAAGGTCTTGTAGGTCTTCATAGAACCATTCAACTTCAGCTTCTTCGGCCTTAGTGGTGGGGCATAGACCTGGGTTACCGTGATATTGAATGGTTTGCCTGGGAAACAAGCTGAGATCATTCTGTCGTTTTTGAGGTTGGATCCAAGTTCTGCATTTCAGACTCTTTTGCTGACCCTGAGGGCTACTCCACATCTTCTAAGGGATTCCTGCCCACAGTAGTATATGTAATGGTCATCTGAATTAAATTCCCCCTTTCCAGACCTTTTAGTTCACTGATTCCTAAAATGTTGATGTTCACTCTTGCCCTCTCCGGCTTGACCACCTTCAGTTTGCCTTGATTCATGGGCCTGACTCCAGGTTCCTATGCAACAGTGTTCTTACAGCATCGGACTCCACCCTCATTGCCAGACGCCTCCGCGACTGCGCTTCACGTCTGCATAGGCCCAGTCTCTTCGCTCTTTCGGGCCGTTTCTCCACTTTTCCCCGCCTCCTCGCTACTCTCCATGAGTCCCCTTGGTCTTGGTCACCTGCTCCCCAGCACGGCCTCGGACCTCTCCTGTGGTCCGAGCAGGTGGATGGCGGGGTCCCTGCTTCACAGATGAGGAGGCTGGGCCTCTGGGCACGTTGGTCATGGCTGAGCGACACGGTCAGGAGTAACTTTGTCCTGGAGAGGGCCTCCCTGCCCTGTGAGTTCATGGGGAGACTGAGGCCCAGGCTCAGCCTTTGAGCATCAGGGAAACAGGACTTGGAACTGGGGGCTCGGGCGTTGGGCAGGCCTGCCTCTGCTCAGGTGAAGAAGGAGCACAGTCACCCTCCCAGAGGTCGAGTCACAAACTGAACTTGCCCAGTGAATGGAGAGGTCGGCGTTTCCCTCAACAAGAGGATTCGTCAGCTTCTCTGACTGGTTTCTCCTTCCTGGGGGTGAGGGCAGCTCTATCCATAGCAGCCAAGAGGTGGAAAGAGCCCACGTGTCCATCAGTAGATGAATGGACAACCCCACGTCCATCCATACAGTGGAATGCTACTCAGCCTGGGAAAGGGAGTTCTGACACACGCTACAGCGTGAATGAGCTCTAGGAACATCACACTCTGCACGAAGGAGGCCAGATGCAAAGTGTCCCGTGTCTAAATCCCCACTTAGTTCAGAATAGGCGAATCCACAGAGAGAGCAAATAAGTGCTTGCCAGGGGCTGGGGGAGGGGTGATGATAGCTGGATAGGGCAGGGTTTCTCCCGAAGGTGATGAAAATATGGAATTGGTGATGATGATGTGCAATGCTATGAAAATATCAAAAATCACTGAGTTGTACACTTCAAAAGATGACTTTTATGGTTTGTGACATATCTCAGCTTTAAACACACACACTCACAAAGCCGTACAGGGGAGCTCTGCGTGGCCGGGGGCAGTGGGGCCTGTTTCTGGTGCTTTGGGAATTGGGGCACAGGTGCAGCCCAGGCTCTGCTCAAGGAAGGGAGGCCGGGGTGGGGTCTCAGGCTGACCGCAGAGTCTCAGGGGGTCTGGGCCTCTCTGCCCAGCTCCCGCATTAGACGGATGGGCGCCGAGGCTCAGAGAGGGACCCTGGCTCCGCGGGGAGGGACCCTGGCTCCGGGGGAGCGCTGTCTCGGGCTCTCTTCCCTGAGGTCTTCTCCAGCAGCCCTTGTGTCGTTGGGGGCTTCCCAGGGGTCGCCTGCAGACCCGGAGCTGGGACTCCTCCCTTTGGTCTCCAGCTGTCGCCTAGGACTGCAGGGAACTCCTGCGCTTGTGTCTAACTGTCTAAGAAATGATGCCTCACGCAGCAGGGTCAGTGATGATAACCGTCTGTGCTCACGTGCAGTTTCTGTGCTTTTGGGAGCAGCTTTGCTGGGCAGACCTGGTTTGGAGTCTCTTGAGAGGTTGCCGTCAAGGTGCCAGGGGGCTGAAGTGACTTGCTTGGGCTGAAAGGTCCACTTGCAAGGGCCTGGCACGCATCACTGGCAAGTCGGTGCCCGCGGTGGCCAGGAGGCCTCAGTTCCTCCCCACGTGGATGCTCCGCGGGGCACCCTCACAGCACGGTGGCAGCTTCGCCAGAGCTGGTGGTCTGAGAGCAAGCCAGGCAGAAGCCAAGGGTCTTAGGACTGGCCTCAGAAGCCTCTCCTCATCAGGATCACACGATGCCCACCTCTGCTCCCCACGGGAGGGGACCACCTGCGGGCGAGAGGCAGAGTCACTGGGGCCGACAAGGGGACTGCTTGCCTGAACTTGTGAAGTTCACACTTCAAAACCTTTCTGGAGCTGGTGCGTGCAGCCTCTTCAACCCTTTGATCCTGCTGTTTTTAGTCCTTCCAAATAAACTGACGATAATTCACTGTGATTGCCCCTGCTGCATGGAGCCCCGGGACCATCTCTCGGCTGAGGTGATATTTTTAAAGCTGCCTGACACGGTCTCTTTAGCAGGCAGGAAGGCCAGCAGACCTGAGCCTTGATGGTGAAAACACCCCCAGGCGTGTCCCGTCCTGTGGGCAGCGGCCAACGCTGGGCAGGGAGGACAAAGCTGACGGCGCCATGGAAGCTCTGTGCTGGGGGAAGGGCCAGCAGTGCGAGGTCAGGAGGGCCCGCAGACCAGTGAGAAATGCCGGGACTTCCCCCTGCTGGGGCCCTGGGTTCCATCCCTGGTCGGGGAACAAACCCCACAACCAAAGAATTAACCAATAAAAGTGAAAAGGGCTTCCCAGGTGGTGCAGTGGTATGGAACCCGCCTGCAAGCGCAGGAGACGCAGGAGACGTGGGCTCGATCTCTGGGTCCAGAAGATCCCCTGGAGCAGGAATGGCAGCCCGTTCCAGTATCCTTGCCTGGGAAACCCTATGGGCAGTGGAGCCTGGTGGGCTACAGTCTATGGGGTCCCAGAGAGTCAGACATGACTAAGACGACTAAACAGTAACAGCAATAATTAAAAAGAGAGAGAAATGCTGCTCCCGGGGAGCCCGCTCCTTTTATTTCCAGGTGACTCTGTGTTTCTCAGAGGCTGACCTTACTGATGGAATCAAGGCCTCCCTCTCCTCCGGCTTTAGGCGGTGGTGGCTGTCACTAAGCTGTGTCCAGCTCTTGCGACCCCATGGACTGAAGCCCTCCAGGCTCCTCTATCCATGGAATTCTCCAGGCAAGAATACTGGAGTGGGTTGCCATTCCCTTCTCCAGGGGATCTTCCCAACCCAGGGATCGAACCCTGGTCTCCTGCGTTGTAGGCAGATTCTTCACTAGCTCAGCTACCAGGGTAAACCAGCTACAGAGGGGTGTAGCAATTCTGGTCAGGGTATTGATTTCTCTCCAGGAGGCCAGTGCCTGCCAGGTGCCCCCATCCCAAGCCCTCTCTGCCGCTGGGTTCAGGTCACCACCCCCGCCCATCCCCCTTGCTTCTCCAAGCCTAGGGTGGGGACAGTTCCTGCTTCCAGCCCCGGCTCTTGGGGCCAGCCTCTTGCGGTTTCTCTCACCCTTGCAAACTCTCTGGTTTGTAAGCAGTCCTCAGATTACTCTGCCTGAGAGCAGCAACAAGAGGCCCCCCAACTGATGTGCCTCTGAAGGGGAGAATGGGCAAAGGACAGCCAGCCAGCTCCTCCTGCTCTTCTGGGAAAGTCCATCTCTTCGCAAGGGGAGGCAGAGTTCCCATCTGTATTGCTGGGGTTCCGTCGCTCGGTCACGTCTGACTGATTGTGGCCCCGTGGACTGCAGTGGGCCAGGCTTCCCTGTCCTTCACCGTCTCCCGGGGCTGCTCACACTCATGTCCACTGAGCTGGTGCTCAGTACTGTGGACGATGAGGCCAGGAGGCAGTGTTTGCACGCCTTTCATTAAAACTCCAAGAAGACACAAAAAATTTTCTAAGAACATAGTATAAGTGGGTGCTGGTCCCTTCTGGCTCACCAGGCTATGTGGGCACAGCTGGACCAGGGGCCAGGGCTGGGTTCATGGCCACTGGGTGGCAGGTGTCCAGTCTGGCACTGAGTGCTCCTCCAGGGGGCAGGGAGTTGGAAATACCTGAAGATGTTGAGAAGATCCCCTGGAGGAGGGCACGGCCACCCACTCCAGTCTTCTTACCTGGAGAAGCCCATGGTCAGGGGAGCCTGGCGGGCTGCAGTCCATGGGGTTGCACAGAGTCTGACTGAAGCGACTTAACACGCACATAGGTACAGAGAAGGACATTCATCAGATGTCCTTAATTCCAGAAAGAGCTGAATAAATTAGTCCAAGTTTGCCTGCCAGACCCCGATGTCGTCATTATGAATGATAACTTGAGTATTGAATGAGACAAGAAAATGTCTATGATATAATTTTAATAGAAAAACAAGAGCACAAAATGGTAAATATAGTATGATCTCTAGGTTTAATGTGTACATACATTCACAGAAAGTGAAAGAGGAGAGTGAAAAAGTTGGCTTAAAGCTCAACATTCAGAAAACGAAGATCATGGCATCTGGTCCCATCACTTCATGGGAAATAGACGGGGAACCAGTGGAAACAGTGACAGACTTTATTTCTTGGACTCCAAAATCACTGCAGATGGTGACTGCAGCCGTGAGATTAAAAGACGCTTGCTCAAAGTTATGACCAACCTAGACAGCATATTAAAAAGCAGAGACATTACCTTGCCAACAAGGTCTGTCTAGTTAAAGCTATGGTATTTCCAGTGGTCATGTATGGATGTGAGGGCTGGATTGTGAAGAAAGCTGAGCGCTGAAGAATTGATGCTTTTGAACTGTGGTGTTGGAGAAGACTCTTGAGAGTCCCTTGGACTGCAAGGAGATCCAACCAGTCCATCCTAAAGGAAATCAGTCCTGAATATTCATTGGAAGGACTGATGCTAAAGCTGAAACTCCAATACTCTGGCCACCTGATGTGAAGAACTGACTCACTGGAAAAGGCCCTGATGCTGGGAAAGATTGAAGGTGGTGGGGGGAGAAGGGGACGACAGAGGATGAGATGGTTGGATGGCACCACTGACTCGATGGACATGAGACCGAGTAACTTCTGGGAGTTGCTGATGGACAGGGAGGCCTGACGCGCTGCCGTCCACGGGGTCGCAAAGAGTCGGACACAACTGAGCGACTGAGCTGAACTGATTCACAGAGAAACGAAAAGACTAGTGGGAAAAGCCAAAGTATTAATAAAGATCATTTCTCTGTGCTGGGATTATTGGTGTTTTAATTTCGTCTCTTATCCTTTAGCTTTCTACATTCTCCAGACTTTCCCAAGGGAATTGCTTTTTCATTTGTTTGTTTAGAGAGTGTTACGTTGGTCGCTCAGTCATGTCCGACTCTTTTGCAGCCCCGTGGACTGTAGCCCACCAAGCTCCCCGGTCCGTGGAATCCTCCAGGCAAGAAGACTGGAGTGGGTAGGCTGTTCCCTTCTCCAGGGGATCTTCCCAGCCCAGGGGTCGAACCCGGGTCTCCCGCACTGCAGGCATACCCTTTACCACCTGAGTCACCAAGGAAATGACTTAAAAGCGCACGCTGAGAAGGACCAGTGCAGACAGAAGTCGGGTGGCGCAGGCGGCATCGCGTGGTGGCATCTCACCCCGATCACGTGTGCACCGTGCTCTACAGTTTCCAGAGGCCTCTCCCTGCGTCATCGCTGGGGCGGCCTGGGGAGCTGTGGTCACAGCCGGCTCCAGCCCACCTCTCTGCCAGTGATCTGTCCCCCTCAGACTGGTTCAGAATGCGCCCCCGCACCCACGCCAGCCTGATTCCTCCCAAACGCTCTTCTTGTAAGCTCTGTGGCTCTGCAAGACGATGCCGAGGTCTGCTCAAGGCAAGCAAGTCACACCTCAGGGTCCTGAGTCCTGAGCTGAGCTGCCTTTGGCTGGGGAGCGGGTGGGGACACCGGCGGAGCCGCAAGTCCCCAGGAAACGTACACTCACTAAAGCTGTGGAAGACGGACTTTCCTGGTGGCTCAGTGGTTAGGACTCCACGCCTTCACTGCCGAGGGCGCAGCTTCCCTGGTTGGGAAGCTGAGATCCTGCAAGCCACATGGCGCGGCCTAAAAGCCTCAAAAGACAAACCCCAAACCCCACAAAACAACAGCAATGAAGGCTCCAAAAAGTCACCAAGAGCTGAATCAAAATGACGGCACCGGGAGATGGATGGGCGGCAAAGGGTGGCCGGAGGGTCCTGATAAGGTCGGGGTCAGCCAAGCCTGGTGATTGCAGTCGAGAGGGCCACAGGATGGTCGGAAAGGAAACGGGTTCCTAAGAGAAATCGTGGGGGAACTGAAGGCGTATCGATGCCGGGAGAGTGGCCGGGGCTGAGGATGCCTGGCCGCCACAGCTGCAGGGTCCGCTCCCGAGGCCGCGCACCTGGCTCTGTGTTGGTTTTCTTCAAGAGGCCTGCGATCTGCGCCCGCTGCCTGCCGTGCAGAGCCTGGCTCTGCCTTGATATGGATGCCTGTCTGAGCCCCCCTGGAGGGTTCCCGGCTCAGAGAGGGCAGAGGCGGCTCCTGGGCATGAACCCTCTGGCCCAGGTCTCGCTCCTCTTACCTGGAGCGGGACCCGGGGAGTCTGGTCCGTTTCTCAGCCTCCCTGGCCCCCTCTCCCAGCTCCTTCAGCCGGAAACACGCTTCCTCTGAGACTTACGTTGCACCCCTACCTTGGGAGCCCCCTGTAGCCCCCTGGGCGGATTAGGCCCGGATGGTGCCCCATCCCCGGCCCATCACTCCCCTGCCCTTGCCTCAGGCTCTCCTCTCTCCCTGTATCACCAGGCCAGAGCCCCGCGGACAGACTCTGCCCTGGTCACCCCTGGATCTCCAGCACCGGGCTGGGTGCCCACTGCTCAGGGGATACTCAACACCTCCTCCCTCAATAAACGCCCGAGTCGAGGAAGGACCGGAAGCAGGCCTGGCCAAGCCGCGTGGCTCTGACGGGCGCCTGGCGCGGGTCTCCGCAGCGCACGCGGGGGTCCTGAGCAGGCGGTGTCCTTCCTGCCGGAGGAACCCTCGTCCCAGTCCTCCAGGCCCTTCTGTGCTGAGTGGCGTGGCCTGAGCGGGGTGTGGACTCTGCAGGAAGCCCGCAACTTTCCCCGATCTGCCCCCAGCAGAGAGGGCTCCTGCTCACCCAGCGGGCCCCCCTCTCGGCCCGTTCGGGGACCTCCAGATAAAGCCCCCTCAAAGGCCGCAGCCACCCCAGGCTTGGCAGAGGGCTGTGAGACGTGGGCCCCTTCCCAGGGTGCCCTGCCGCGCCCGGCTCCTGGCCGCGGAGCCCGCGTCCCCGGCACAGCCGCGCCCGCGGCCGGCGGGCCTGCCCGTCTCCTCCGGCCCTGGTATCGTCGGTGACACCTTGTTAAAAAGTTGAGCACGCATTTTCCTCCTGCCAACGTTTCTCCTTTTCATTTAGCAAACACGGATTCCCTCCTGAAGATGGGATGGAGTGGAATCACACACGCCTCTGGGGCGACTTAGCCGTCAGAGCCAGAGGCGCTGGGCAGACAGGGTCTTCTCCTGCCCCCTCATCCACGGTTGGCTTCGTGACCTCAGACAGCCGTTTAGCCTTTCTTGTCTGCTGGTTCCTCCCCCCAGCCCCAGCGGCTGGAGAAGGAGCCCCCGGCGCCCCTGGCCTGCAGAGCAGGAGGCTTTATTCGCCAACCAGCGGGGCCTCCCAGAGCGGCTCCGAAGAAACCTTCTGTAAAAAAGCCAAGTTCAAGGTTGTGTCAACACCAAACACCATGAAGTGGCAATTATCCAATTAACTTGATTAGTGTAGACAGAACCGCCAATGTCTGCTCGGCATACCCGCTTCTGCCCATTTCCTGAGCTTAGGCAGCTGCGGCAGAAGAGAGAGAAGGCTGGGGCAGGAGCCTGGGCCTCTCTGCACTCCGGCCGCCCTGACTCTAGTCTGGGGGTGACAGAGCTTCCCCCACACGTCTGCGGTGAGGCCGTGTGGGCTGACCTCGCCGAGAGCTCTGGGTACACGGGGGAGCTGGCTTTAAAGGCAGCGCGTGTGGGCGGGGGTGGTGCACACCCGCTTGCATCCTGGGGGCTGCCTTCTTTCCACCCTCATGACTTCAGGCGCTTGAAAAGTGCGTATTTCGTGGGGACTCCCTTCTCCCAGGGTCAGCGTGGGCAAGGTGCTCTGTGCCTGGGTTTCTCCGCCTGTTCCACAGGAATCCTAACGGCCTGAGCCTTAGAGAGGCGTGAGCACAGGTCTGGAGAGTGATGATGGTGTGAAGGTGGTGAAGGGGGAGAGGGTGGTGGTGGTGGTGGTGGGGATGGTGGTGATGAAGGTGGTGGGGATGAAGGTGATGGGATGGTGGTGATGGGCATGGTGGTGGTGATGAAGGTGGGGATGATGGTGGTGATGGTGGGATGGAGATGATAAAACGCTGTCCTCATGGGCTGACTACACAGCCAACCAAGGAAACATTCTCAACTGCAGAGTCCTTTCAAAGTAATCCCTCCCCCACAGGGAGGTGGAGTCAAATCCTCTTCTCTTGGATCTGGACCTCACAGCTTGCTTAACCAAGAGAGCTCTGGGGAAACGATGCCATGGGACTCCCAAGTCTAGGTCAGACGACATTTTGCAGCCCTTCTGCCCCACAGACCTGCTAGGACGTTCCGGGAACCCTTGGGCGTGTGTGAGGGTAGCTGCCCTGCGGGCGCCCCACTGGAAAGCTGGACTGGGCGACAGTCCCCCCGAGCCCAGCCCTCCAGTCACACAGCGCGGGGCCAGACTGTGAATAAAGCCACGAGGACCAGCCGAGCTGCCAGCCAGAGGCCACCATGCGAGCCCGCGAGTGTTCCCTGGATCAGGAGAGCTGCCTGGCTGACCCCCAGAGGGGCTCCTGACCCACACAGTCTTCAAACCGAACAAAGTTAACGTCCTGCTTACACGTGGGGGCAGCGTGTAAGGCGGCAGCGGCCGCCTGGGACTGGCTGGTTCTGGTTCTCGGCCACTTCCTGGGTGAACGTGTGTCCACAGGCGGCTGCTTGGCTTGGTGCCACGCATCTGAGTCCCTGCCAGGGACCTCACCCTGCCACGGGGTCCAAGGAACGGTCAGCTCCGAGCTAACTTCTTGGCAAGGGGGAAGGCCGGTGTATTTTGAAGCTAGTGCTTACAGAGTTGTAAAAAACCCCAGACGGAAGGCCCTGGGTGGGCCTGGAAAGAGCCTGGCACAGTGTAAGCCAAGAGCTCCCTGGTAGGGCCCCACCTGCGGCCCCAAGCCTGTCCACTCAAGGGCAGGACGGCCCTGAAGGACAAGACTGACTGGAGGGGGTCACCCAGGCAGCTCCCGGTGGTTCCCGTGCTGACCACAGCCAGGCCCTGCTTCTGGGGGACTCGCTGGGGGTCCTGGCCTGTTGACAGGCTGCCCTGAGGGAGAGAGGGGCAGGGAGGGGGGAGGGAGGGGGTCAGGGCTGCCAGCAGGGGGGCTGCCCCGGCCCGCCCCCCAAGCTGGAGGGCAAGGGGTGCCAGCATCCCGATGCTCCGACTCTGGTTGGTTGTCAACTTCCATCAGAAACTAATGAAATTTTGACTGCGATTGTGTCAAACCATCACAGGGAAATATGTCTCATCCAGCCTTACAATCCATGAACATGGTACATCCTTCTATTTATTTAGATCCTTATGTTCTTCCCTCAGCACTGTTTTGTGACTTTTTAATGTAAAAATCTTGGACAAATGTCGCTAGATTCTTTCCTGAGCACTTTAATTTTTTGTGCTATCCTAAAGCGGAATTTTTAAGACTTCATTTTTCCATCGTTTGCTCCTAACGTGAGTACGATCAATGCTTTTATATCACCTTTGTGTCCTGTGACTTCACTGAAGGCATTTACTGCTCCTCACGGTTGTTTTGTACATTTCTGGGAGTCTTCTACGTCAATAACCACATTGTCTGCAAACAGGCACGGTTTTGCTTCTTTTCTGAGCTTTGCCTTTCCTTTCTTCTATCCTTGGCGTATAGCAGCGTCTAGGACTCCCAGCGCCAGGCTGAACAGGGGCATCAAGAGAACACCTTTGTTCCCAATCCTGGGGAAACAAGCCAGCTTTTCACTGCTGAGAGTGACGTTGCTACAGCGGTTTTTCACTAGATTCCCTCCAGCAGTTTGAGGAAGCGTCCTACTGTGCCTAGCTTACTGAGAGTTTTTATAGTGAACAAGTAGTGAATTTCGTCAAGAGCTTTTCCTGAATCTTTTGAAGTAATCATATTTTCTCTTGAAATAATATGATTTTCCTCCATTAGCTTATTAATATCACGAATTTTATTGTTTTTCAAATGTTGAACCAACAATGTGTTTCTGAGATAAGTCTCAGGGATTGAGCTATTACCTCAGTGAGGTAGTATCCCTTTTTAAATGTGGCTGGATCTAATTTGTTAACATTTCGACATTTTATTAAATCTTTGAAAAATATTTTTATTAAACGTTTGATGTAAGAGTTGAGTAAATTGCTAGAATTCATCAATGAAACCCATCTGGGCCTGGAGTTTTGGGGTTATTTCTGATCAATTGAATTTCTTTAATAGCTGGAGGGCTGATCAGATTTTCTATTCATTCTGTCAGCTTTGGAAAGCTGTCTGTCCTAAGAAATATGCCCATTTCACCTCCCCTGCCGTATTTTTGGGTATCAAATTGTGTATACAAATTCTCTGTTATTTCATCAGCATCTGCGGGACCTGTGGTAATAACTCCCCTTCCACTCGGGTGTGGCTGATCCTTTTAACGCTGGTTATCTTTGTGCGCGCCGCGTTCTTGGTCCTTCTGGGTGGGGCGTGTCCGCTCCTGGACGTGTCCAAAGACCCCGGTTTGGGCTTCACCAGTTTCCTCTGTGCTTCGTTTCTGTGTCGGGATTTTCTGTTCTTGTCTTTCTTATATCCCTCATTCTATTTACCTTGGATTCAGTCTGTCATCCTGAGGGGAAGCCTTAGGTCTCTGATTTCAGGTCCTCTTGCTTTTCTAATATAATTATTTAAAGTCATGAATTCCTCTAAGAACTGCTTTAGTTGCACACCATGAACTTTGATACGTGGGGTCATTGTTAGACAGCAGCTTTGTTCCCGATGTTTGGAGAGAACGGGATGGATCCAGGAGTCAGACCTATAATTTCATTTCTGGACAAGAGGACAGAAGCCGATTCCCCGGGCTGCTGTGGAAAGGGTGGCGGCTGCCTGGACCCTCCTGAGGGCTCCGCCGCCGGCCCATCGCAGACTCACCGCCCTGCCTCTCCCAGCCACCTTGCCCGCCTCTGCCCAGGGCCGGTCCAGCCCTGCTCTGGCGGCGGCCGCCTGCCTTGCGTTACCCTTGTGCCAGGTCCAGGTCAAACTGGCATCCGTTCATCTCTTTGGACCTCTGTCTTCATGCTTGGCCCTCGTGGTTGCCAACAGTCCCTCCTTCCATGAACTTAGAAATCTGTCTCGCTCCTCATCTAGGTGGCAGGTCGCTGCTCGAAGCCTGATAATCATGGCGACAGCCCAGCTTGCCGTGCTCCTGTCTCCTTGCTGCCATCCCGGCAGAGACTGTCGCCCCATTAAGGATGGAAAGGAGGTTCGGGCGTGCTTGGGTCTCATCCAGGCTCCAGTCATGGGGCTGATCTCGGGACGGGCGGGAGATCCGATCCAGTCCCCCCGCTGCCCAGAGAGGTGACGGAGCCTGGCCAGCTGCACGCGCTCCAGGCCAGCAGTGGTGCCGTGCCCTTGCATTCCAGCTGGCAGCGCTGGCAGGGCTGGGGCCCGACCCCCTGCTTCAGCGTGGCCGCCTCCTCTTGCAAAGACCCCAGCGAAGATGGCAGGCCAGCCAGATGGCGGAGGTGTTGCTCAGAAGTGTGGGCACACTGCTTATGGGGGAAGAACCAGCTTCTTTCCCCAGCCACGAGGATAATTTGGGGAGCCTCTGGGAGCCTCCTTTTCTTCCTCCCACAGTCAAGTTTTATTTATTTACTTTTAAAGCAAATGTATTCACTGTGTGCTCTGCCCATTCTTTGACCCCAAGACCCCCCGAGGGGGTGGGGTTGGTGCTATTACTGTTTCCCATTTTACAGCTGAGGAAACTGAGGCTCAGAGAACACAGTCAGGGCCCAGGTCTGCCAGGCCGCAGAGGACGTGCCGCAAGTCTTCCCACCCCGCCCTGGAGCGTCCCTGGAGAACGCAGGGAACTAAGACCCTAAAGTCGCTCCTTTCGGGTTCAGTGTAGGAGGGCTGGAGCCATCAGCCCCCTAAAGGGTGTTCCCCGGGGCCAGTCGAGGCCGGTGCAGCCTTGTTGGCCGTGCAGATGCTGACCCAGGGCTGCTTGGCCACCCCAGACAGACATCCGAGACTCTTCTGGAGGCAGTTCCAGTGAGTACCTTTCCTCATGGGACCCAGCAAACCCAGTGTCCATTAGAGGATCCACTAGAAAGAGACTCAGCTACCTAGCATCCTTTGTAGGCATCACGGGTCCAGGCACAGCCGGGACACTTAGCAGATATCACCCGCCTGCTACGGGCCTGACACTGAAGCCTGCATCTCTGACTCTTTCAAGGGCCCTCTAGGAAGGTTCTGGGGCCCTTAGCTTAGTGGGGACGAAACAGGGACAGAACAGCCCAGGGGCTGGGCCCCAAAGACCTGTGAGACGTGGATCCAGCTGCGGGCGGCTTAGAAGGCCCAGTCCTCTCTGCACCCCCACCCCACAGGCTCCCAACAGCTGGCAGAGGGCGGCCTGGCTCGCAAGAGGGCTGTCTGTCTGTCCAGGGAGCTGGGCCCGCGGGGCCTGAAATCCAGCTTAGCTCTGAGCTTGACTGGAAGATGCAGACGCGCCGGGAGCTGCTCAGGGCTGGCGGTCTGGGTGGAGGGAGGGGAGTCAACACTAATCCGTCTTCAGATGGCCGAAGGGGGTAATCGCTAGAGTGACAGGGCTGAGAAATCCTGTTAGTCCTCCGCTCAGCTGCGGCTGTCACGCGGCGTCCAGACAAAGCCACTCCTGGGGGCTGCAGGCGTGATGAAGAGCTCACGTTCAGGGAGGGCAGGCGGCAGGGACCCCAGAGAGGGCTGATCTCCGAGGCTTGCTGGAGGGGGAGGGCCGAGGCTCCAGGGCCTGCTGGAAGCGTCTGAGGGTCCAGGTCCTGGCAGCGGGCCTTGGGCGAGCCCCTCCCTTCTTCTGGGCCCCAGGGTCCCTTGTGTAAAATTGCGGGAGGGGGAGAAGACCTCCCAGGGATCAGGTGGTCTGGGGGCTTCCTGAATCCCGCCTGGCACACTTGACTTGCCAGTCCTCTGGAGGTGGTTGGGGCAGGGTGAGGCCACGGGCTGTCTTGCCACCAGGGCAGTGGGGGCCCTGCAGCTGGGTTGACCCAGGGTAGACTGGGGGTGGGAAGGGAGCCGGGGTGGGATGGGGGCAGGGGGGACCCAGGGTAGACTGGGGGCAACCCGGGGTGGGGTGGGGGCGGGGGGGGACCCGGGGTGGGGTGGGGGCGCGGGGGGGACCTGGGGTAGACTGGGGGGGACCCGGGGTGGGGTGGGGCACGGGGGGACCCAGGGTGGGATGGGGGTGCGGGGGGGACCCGGGGTAGACTGGGGGGGACCCGGGGTGGGGTGGGGGTTGGAGGGGACCCGGGGTGGGATGGGGGGACCCGGGGTGGGATGGGGGCGGGGCGGGACTTGGGTGGGGTGGGGCGGGGGGGACCCAGGGTAGGATGGGGGTTGGGGGAACCCGGGGTGGGGTGGGGGTGGGGGGGACCCGGGGTAGGATGGGGGCATGGGGGGGGACCCGGGGTAGGATGGGGGCACGGGGGAACCCTGGGTAGACTGGGGGGCACCCGGGGTGGGGGCGGGGGGGACCCGGGGTAGGATGGGGGCGGGGGGGACCCGGGGTAGACTGCGGGGGGGACCTGGGGTGGGGTGAGGGGGACCTGGGGTAGGTGGGGTGGGAACGTGCAACCTGCTCCACCAGCCAGGCTGACAAGCTTTTCCCTCCTGGAATCAGGCTCCAGCTACAGACTAGCCTGGACCGCGGCCGGGCAGCCCCCCTGGGGAGCCGTAATGGGAAGCAAGTCACAGTATCCCGACCTGGCTCCCATGCAGAACAGGGCCCACTACGGAGGCATTTGTCTCCTTGTGAGAATGGGCATGCTCCTGGAGGAGCTCACAGTCAGGAGGGCGGTCCCCCAGGCCCAGAGCCCCCTCCCCGGGCTCCCACCCCCTCTGCCCACAGAGATGGAGGCCCTTTTAAACCCGACTTGCTGGGGTAGAATTACCGCTCCCCGCTGAGCATGCTGAGACCCACCCACCAGCCCCTGCGGTTGACCCCCCGCCACCCAACCTCCCCAGCAGGAGGCTCTGCCCTCTCCTGTGCCCCCAGAACTGCCCCACATCCAGGCCCCTGCGGCCCCCGAGCCCTGACGCCTGGTCAGAGGGCCCGGGAGCCCTGCTGGCTCTCTGAGCCGCATCTGCGTTCCTCCTGGGCTTCCTGTCGCATCCGCTCTCTGGTCTGAGTGTCTGGCCCACCTGGGCGGGTGTCACCTGCAGATGGAGGGAAAGGGGGCCCGGATCACCGACTGCTCCCTTCCTTGCTGCCAGTCCCCTTTGACCCTTGACTGCTGACTCTCGGGAGGCACTGCTGAGTGAAGGTGCCGTTTGTGGGGTGCCGGGGCCCAGGGCTCCGTCCTGCAGCTCAGGACGTCTTGGATGAAGCCAGCCATTCAGCTGTGTTGGCAACAGACAGCCAGGAACAAAAGCCAAGTGGCTTCTGCGTCAGCCTTTAAAACCACTGAAATGGTCTCACTTGTCACTCTGTGGTCCAAATATTTTGCCCACTTACACGCAGCCTTCTGTGCTTGTGAAATTAAGTGTGTTATTACTCTCACCTGGCCCGGTGACAAGGCGGGCAGATCAGATAAATAACCTCGCAGCCGATCAGGCGAGTGGGAGCGTATCCTTATCGGCACAACGTGGACACGGCTACTTCCGGCTGGGTGTGGGTGGAAGAGGGGCCGCCTGGGGGGGTGGGGGGGGCGGGTGGCCTGGTGGTGGGGGCTGGGGGGTCCCCCACAGTGAGGAGGGTGGGAGGCAGGTGAGCTTAGAGAGGAGATGAGACCCCTGGCTTCTGGGGCTCAGGAGGCTGTCTCAGGGGTGGGGGGCGGCGCGGGGCCGGGGGTGGGCTGAGCTGGAGACGGGCCCTGGACCAGTGTCTGCTTCAACACCAGGAATCAAGTTTCAGATGCATTCAGACAGGCTTTTGTTAACTCTATTTTTTTTCTTTCTGATTTTAAATGTGATAAAGACTCATTATAGAAAAACGACGAAAATTGCAAAGGAGGGCGGGCAAGCTCCTGGCTCCCCACCAGCAGCAAGCGGGCCCAGGGGCTTCCTTCCTGATTTTTGCGGGTGCGTTTACAACCGAGTCTTTCCCACTACCAGCGCTCCCGTTTCCAGCACGTGTGTGTGTTCAGTAGGGGCTGATCCTGTATTATTTAAGAGACGATCGCCGGGGTCTGTCTAGGCTGCCCACCTTCCGGGCGGCCTCATCCCATCTCCTCTGAGTTGTGTTTCCTCAGGATGGAGCGCAGCCAGCTCAGCTCCGGGCACCGCAGAGGTGCTGGCGGCTGGGGCATGCCCAGGGCAGGGCTTGGGGAATCACTCACCAGCGGGTTGCGGGAGGCAGGCTTATGTTACAGCGCAGGAAGCCGAGGCTGGGGAGAGGACGGCCAGCGGGCACGGAGGATGAGCCGCCGGGGGCACCCCTGAGTCTGAAACCCAGGGAGTGACACCGGTCAGGCTATCAGGGTGACAGTGTCCCCGGGCGGCTAAAGTTTCTCTGAGCCCGGTGAGCCGAGAGGGCCAGCGGGCGGGCCGCTGTGTGCCAGGTACTCACGGGGTCAGCCCAGCCGGCTGGCTCTTGCAGACAGCCCGACATGGGCCTGGGTGGCGCTGCGTGGGGACTGCGGCTTCCCCAGGTGCCGTGACTCACCCTCTCTGCCCAGGGTGGCAGGTGTGCAGCTGGCAAGGTGCGAACTCGCCTTTGCTGGTGTCCCTGTGGCCTCCCAGGCAGCTCTGAGTGGCCCTGAGGCCCCGCTGGGAGGCCCCTCTGCCCTCCCTCCCAAGCGCTTAAGTCCTGAGACCCAGGAGCTGAGCCAGCAGGGCATAGCTCGTGGGGACGGGCCCTCACCCAGCTCAGCTCTAGAGGCCCAGCTGTGGCCGACTCCCCAGCTGTGGGCATGGTGTGGGCAGACTCGGCTGAAACGGGCCTGTCCCGGTTGAGAGGCCCAGTACCCTGCGACAATGGAGACCCGTACATAAACACTGGGACGACCTAGAAACGTCTGCCCACGAGGCTTAAGCCGGGCGATGCTGGGACCTCGCCTGGGCGGAGCCCCTGGAGGGACCTGGGGTGTGAGATGACCCTGGGGTGACCCTGGAGGCTGGGCCGGGTGGGGCTTGATGGCTGGGTCACCCCAGCGGATTCCTCGCGGCTCGCCCAGGGCGGGCGGTCTGTGACTTTAGTCCTTCAGACCCCCCTGGGCACCCAGGATCAGCCCTGTCTTTGGCCCCTGCTGCGGGTCCCCTCTTGACTCGGGGGTCTGTGGCTCGGCAGAGTCGGGCTGGCCTCTCAGGGGAAGGGGACTGAACCAGCGTGTGGCCCCGGCCCTGTCTTGCCCCCCTGCCCTCCGCAGCAAAGGCCTTGCAGGAAAGGGCCTTGCCGCTAAGCCCACTTGCAGCTCCTGGACCTGGGCACCCGTCCAGGCCGTGCAGGGGGCCTGTGACCGCCGGGTCTCCACCCTCCATCCTGCGTCTCCTTCGCCCCAGGGAAGGTGGGGACTCCACCACTTGTGTCCCAGGGCGGGTTGAGGGCAGCCCATACCTGCAGAGTCTGGGTGCTCTGAGGGGCGCGGCGGGGCTGCCCAGGACAAAGCGGAGACCCCTGTCCTGGGAATGTGCTGGTGGAGGCACCCGGCAGGTCCCACACACGGCCAGCACCGCCTGGAAGCAGGAGCTGGGGACAGGGGCCCACGAGGAGCAGGTGTCCCCAGTGGGGGTGAGTGGAGGCCCACGCCCGTGGCCGAGGAGGAGCGCCGTCTCCTCTGGCTCGTCGACAGTGCGTGGGCTGGGGCTCACCTTCCCGTCCTACCTACAAGGGTGATGCTGAGTGTCCCGGAGAGGCGGGGTGCTGAGGCTGGGCCCCTGCAGGCAGGTAAGTCTGACTCTCCTCCTGGGTGACCGCCTTTCCAGGGCAGCCCCTTTTCTCTGGGCAGTTTTTTTTTTTTTTTTTTAAGGCTCAGATGTGGCTCCTCTGGGGAGCGTGGACCCTCGTCAGTGGGAGAAACAAACACCAACAGTCATCGACCCGAGGATGGGGGCGCCCTGAAGAGGGCTCTGGGGCGGGTTGTGGGACCAGGAAGGACGGGGCAAGCTGGGAGTGATGGAGGAGGGAGTTCAAATCCTCTGGAGGTTGTCTCAGTGCTGTCTCTGGGTTTTTCCCAAAGCAAACCCTAAAAGGCTTTCTCAGAGAACATACCTGACTCAGGGACTGGAGACCCATTGTACTGATGGGCAAACTGAGGCCCCAAAAGGGAAAGGGTGTTTTCATAAGTACAAAAGTTCTGAGATGTAAATAGGGACCCTGAGAGCCCACCCCCAGGCTCAGAGAGGAAGCCAGCCCCGTGAAAACAACACCATACTTCCTTCCTTGCGCCCCCTCCAGAGTATCCCGAGCTCCCACGATGTCCCAGGCAGGGCAACGGAAAGTTGGTGGTCCCATGCCCAGGTCCCCAGCCTCGACGGGCTCTCAGGCCGGTGGGAACATCCAGGAAACAGGACTCCCGGAAGCACTGGGAGGGTGTGGGCTATCAGCGGGGCAGAGCAGGCTCAGCCCGGCTTTGGGGCGTGTGTGTCGGGAGCGGTCAGCCAGCTGCCCACAGGTGGGGCAATGCCTTTGGTGGAATGTGGAGTGGCCGGTGTGGACAGCGGTCCAGAGCTGCTGTCTGCCCGGGATCGGGCGGCTTTGTGGGCAGGGCTGGGTGCCGGCAGGAGGGAGATGACTCAGGGCAGGAAGGGAGGGCCTGGCCGGTTTTCTTAAGAGTTTGGACTTTATCCCGAGGGCGATGAGGAGCAGGAAAGGGTTTTTTACTTGCCGGGCGGGGGGTGGCAGGGCTCTGCCCTCCACTGGGTGGCCGCTGCCTTGGACCCTGAGCTGCAGCCAGGCGCTCCTGGGATGGCGCTGGCCGAGGGCAGCTGTGGCCCAGCTGGCGGGTGGTCTGGGGGTAAGCCGGGCGCAGGGCAACGTTTCCTGGGACAGCTTCTCTGGATGCAGGCACGGAACTCCGTTGCCACGCTCCCATCCCGCAGCGCACCGCGACTCCCCTTCACGGCTGCCATCAATAACCGCTCCCTTCTCCCGGGTGCTGCAGTGGCCACATATATAATATTTAAACCACATTGGTGGGTGACAGAGACGTACGGATATTTTTAATCCCAACAGGCTATTACGGTTCATATCATGTCTGTCAAATAAATATTATGAATCATCTCCCGTTATCTTTATGGGGGCAAGCTGACTACATCAGGGAGACTGCGCACGCAGCTCTGCCCTGCGTGTTTATCCGCCTCTTATGTATATGTATGTGTACAGACGGAGATTTACCGAGCAATTGTCGATAATAAATGCTCCTGGTAAAACACATTATCTTCTTGCTTGGTGGGCGGCGTCTGGAGAGGGCATGAGGAAGAGGAGTCGGGGAGGGGCGTGCCATCTTCGGAGCCAGGCCTGGGACGGGGTCAGCACCCCAGGCTGCGCCTCTCGGCCTGAGCCCTTCTCCTCTGCTCCTGGGATCCGTCAACACGGATTTCCCTGTTGATGTTCTCATGTTTCACGTTAAAAATAAAAAAGTCTCTATGATTAGCTGGCTCTTTTCTTCCATCTTAAAGAAGAGGCTGAGGTTCAGAGAGGGGCATGGGAGAGCCGCTGGCTGAGCCAGGCACAGCCTCCCCACTCCCGGTACCCACCCTAGCACCCAGGTTTCCAGGTCTGCTGCCTGGCCCTTCTCTCTGCACCTGGTCTCAGCATTTGCACCCCAGTGAGAAGCAGGGAGATGGGGCAGTCCGCTGGTGGCCCCAGTGAGTGGTTGTCCCTAAGCAGGGGGTGGACGTCCGACCACTAACCCTTATTGTAAATCTGCTGGCCTTGATGCTGGGGCTGCTGCGTGACCTGGAGCCAGTCACCGCTCCCCTGAGTTTTTGTATCGCCTCTGGTGAACCGGGGGAGCAGGAATCTGTCTTTGGGGCCGGAGTTGGCAGACGGGGTGGCTGGGACTTCATGACCCCAGGAAACAGCGGCATCCTCCTTTGCTGACTCGGAACTCTCTGGACCCCTGCGAGCTGCCCCTCACTCCTGCCCCCCGCCCCGGCATCCATGACTCCTTCCAAGTGCCCTTGGGGTTCGGAGGGACCATCTCTTTGGAGACATCTGGAAGGATCCTGGGGGTTCCCAGGTGGCGCTAGCGGTAAAGAACCCACCCACAGATGCAGGAGACGTAGGAGACATGGGTTTGATCCCTGGATCAGGAAGATCCCCTGGAGGAGGGCATGGCAACCCACTCCAGTCTTCTTACCCGGAGAATCCCATGGACAGAGGAGCCTGGTGGGCTACAGTCCCTGGGGTCGCAGAGTTGGACACGACGGAAGTGACCTAGCACGGAAGGATCCTGCCAGCCCTCGCGGGGAGCCACCCCGAAACCCCAGTCTTTCTCCACAGAGCCACATCCCCTTAGGCCTGTCCCACACAGACTGGTTTGGCCAAACTGCCTTTCAGTGCCCAGAGGTTTGGGACGACGCTCCCACACGATGGAGGGGAGCGGCCTGCCTTCAGAGCATCTGACGGGGACAAAGCCTAACCTCTTTCTGGCCGCATTTGTCTGGCTGTGCAGGGCTGGCCACTGCTGTGGACAGGAGTGGTCAAGAGCCTGCAGGGCGACAGAGGCTTCGCAGAGGCGTCTCCTCCTCCACCATGTCCCCCGACCTGGTCTGCTCGCTTCTCCCCACTAAGCAGGACAGGCTGAGTGCAGACCAGCGGCTTTCCTGAGCTCCCCCACATGATGGAGAGACAGGGTGGACCTCAGAACAGCTCTGTCCGCCTTGTTGGGCGAGCTTGGGTGCCCCTCTGCCCCTTTGGGCTTCCTCCTCACCTGCCAGCTTGAGTCAGCTGTCACCAGCGACAGAGAGGGTCGCCCCCACAGGAGGTGAGAGAGTGCCCTCCAGGCTGGGGGATTTGAGAACAGGCTGGGGTGCCTGAGCCCCTGCCCTGTTTATGGGGGTCAGGGCCCCACTCTGTCTGTGAGATCCTGCTGGTCATCAGCTCAGGACCACATGGGCCCTCCTTGGAGGAAAGAACCCAGAAGTAGCCAAGGTGCGCCCTGGTGCCCCAGGAACTGTCGGGAGCCATCCATCCAGACGCCAGTCTCCGGGGCCCCGCCTGGCAGACACTGGCCTTTAAAAATACTGTTCACCAAGTGATTCCGGAGACTGTTTACAAGCTTGAGCTGAGACAGGCACAGGGGATAGGCCAAAGTACCTTAAAAAGCATCCTTCAGAAAGAAAAAAAAAAACCAAACAAAAAACAAAACCCTCTCAGATCCCAGGTTGTAAATAGATGGATATTACTATAAAAATACTTTTGGCTGCAGAAACACATGGCGGGAAGGCTGGGGGTGGTTTTTTCCATGGTTAGCTGGGACCTGGAGACTCCAAATGGGGCAGCCACCGTTCCGGGCGGGGCCCTGTGGGATCGTTTGCACCAAAGAGCCCCAGCTCAAGGCGAGAGCGAGAACCAGAAATAACAAGGGCAAGCACATTTTCCATCAAGGAGGCTGGGTGTTTGCCTCTCTCCGCAGCCTGCTCCTCTCCCCTCCCGAGCCAGCCAGCTCCTGCAGCACCCCTGCACCCCACCACTCCCGGCCCCTGCCAAGGGCAAGATGAGGCTGAGGGCAGCGAGGCACCTGTGGGCACCAGAGCCGGGCCTGCGGGGCTCTGGACACGTGCGCACTCCACTGCCCCCGCGGCCTCCCGGGGCCCTGGCTGAGGCTGGGGCTTGGAGACACCGTCGGAGGTCTCTCCTGGGAGCAGAGGCCCCAAGAAACCCACGCGGCAGTTCGCCTGTGCCTGTCTCCCTGGCTCCAGGCGCCAACAGTTCCAAACGGAGTCTCTGGGTTTTCTGGGGCAAGGGGCTGGGGGAGGACTGGGAAGCCCAGGGCTTGACTCTCCTGTCACAGGCAGGTGACTTCAGATGCTCCACCTCAGGCTTCGAGGCCTCTAGGACCAGCTCGCCTGTGAGCGCCCGGCGTGTTCCGACCTGCCTGCCAAGGCTGTTGAAGGCTGTTCCTCCAACAGGCTGGCTACCTCCTCGGCCGGGCGAGAGCTTGTGCTGGTCCTCCTGCCTGGAGTGCCCTCGGCCCTGTCTTGATCCGATGAAAACTTTCCTTCTTCAAACCCAGCCCAAGAAACAGCTGTGCCCAGAAGCTGCGGGCCCCTGGCCTGACATGTCCTGGCCCTTCGGTCACTGTCCTAACACTTCCAGCCTGTCCACCACTTCCTACCCCCTTGTGGGTGCCTCTTAGGTCCCGCCTGGGCTGGGGCTCCCAGAGTGCCCACTTCATCATCTCATAATCATATCGATAACTGAAGTGGCAGGAACTCTCAGGACTGAGCTCCTCCTCCTGGGGCCAGACTCTCCCTCAGTTCAGTTCAGTCGCTCAGTTGTGTCCGACTCTTTGGGACTGCAGCACGCCAGGCCTCCCTGTCCATCACCAACTCCCGTAGCTTGCTCAAACTCATGTCCATCGAGTCCGTGATGCCATCCAACCATCTCACCCTCTGTTCGTGGGGTTCTTACGGTGAGAACACTGAAGCGGGTTGCTATTCCCTTCTCCACTGGACCACATTTTGTCAGAACTCTCCACCACGAGCCATCCATCTTGGGTGGCCCTGCACGGCATGGCTCATAGTTTCCTTGAGTTAGACAAGGCTGTGGTCCGTATGATTACATGACTCTCCCTGCCTCACCTCATTCAGTCTTCTCCGTGACTCAGTGGCACAGGGTGACCATGCCAGTCTACAGATGAGGAGACTGAGGCACAGGGAAGGAGGGACCTGGCTAGGTCACACGGCTGCGAATAGAAGGACGGGGAGCCAGCCCATGCCTGTTCACCTGGGACCACCCTCCGCCTGACGACCTAGTCTGGGCACACGGTCTGGCCCCTTGGCAAGGGCTGAAGAGACGTCTGTTGAATGAACGACCGACCCACGGCAATGGACGCGGCAGCCGTTCACGTTTCTTTGGCACCCTGCCCCCACTCAGCAGAGCGTGGCTGCCTGTCGCACAGGATGTGGCGCGAAGGCAGTGCTGCACCACAGGCCACTGGGGCCCTGGGGCCTGTGCGGGTCCACACCCTCGCTGGCCCAGACGCCCCCAGGACAGGGCTCGGGTTCAAACGCCGGCTTCCTCCTCGCTGCAGAGTGACGGTGCTCCACGCTGTCATCTTTTCCGGCCTGTCCTCCTCAGTCAGGTGGGCTAGCAGTGCCCACTGCCGAGGAGTTGTTGGGGGTGACCAGCCAAGAAGTGGGCGCCATGGTACTGGGTGGTCTCCTCTCCCAAGAGGCGAGGGCCTCTTCATCTCCGGTGGCAGTGGTGAGGTCTGACTCAGGGCGGGAGGACAGGCTGGGAGGACGCAGTTCAGACGGGCCACTGACGGTGCACAGAGGGAAGGCCATGCCAGGGGCAATGGAGACAGGCCCGAAGATGGGGGCTGGCACGCGGCGCACACCCCAGACGTGTCAGCACCCGTGTTCGCTCCTGCTCACCCTGCATGCTTGCCTGGCCCCAGCCCTGGCGGAAGGAAACAGACTTTAGAAGCGGGTGGCTGGCAGGGCGAAGGGGGGAGTGGGTTTGCTGGGACGACAGTGATGAGGACCAGTCGTACACCGGCCACGGCTCGAGGCAAGGGCAGATGGGCAGGGGGCTCAGGAGCCAGCAAAACCCAGACTTTCTCGAGCAGGGGAGGAGGGCAGGCAGGGATCAGACAGGAGCCAAGGGGACAGGGCAAGCCTGGGCCACGGCCTGTGGTTGTGCCTGGGGAGGGAGGGCTCCCCAATCAGCACTTACCCGACTCCCCCCAGCCCAGGATGCTCCCAGTGGCCCGAGGGCCTCTCTCTGCAGCAGGACAGGTCTCAGTGGCCTTGTGGGATCTAGCCCCTGGCTGTCCATGGGGAGGCGGTCCTGTTGTGTGCCCATTCCACAGAGAGGAAAGTGAAGCCCAGGGAGCAGGGGAGGCAGGCTGGAGGTCACATAGGTGGCGATGGTGCCCGAGACAGGAGGGCCCCCCTCTAGTCCAGGCTGTGTCTGTCCCTGAGCTGCTGGCTGGGCCCTCCCATCAGCGCCCCTGGCCCAGGGGCCACCTGTGTGGCCCTGGTGACGTGGGGACTCCCGGGGAAGCGCCTCTGGGAGTGGACCGAGCAGGGCAGCGGGGTTGGGGGCGGGGTCAGGAGGCCCAGGTCCGTGCAGGTAACTCACGCAGGAGCCCCAACTCCAGCTGCCCCGAGCTGTCAGGACGGGCATCCGTCCTTTCGCTTTTAAACAAACACGTCATGAATTTAAAAGTCAGGGCAGAGAACTGTCCAAGGCGTAAAAATAGCCACCTGGCCACAGAGTCAGCACCCAGCTCGCCCCTGGTCCCCAGCCTGGCGCTCCCAGAAGCCAGGGCGCCCCCTCCCCATCCAGGCCCCCTTCCCGGGGTGGGGGCGGGGCTGGCGGCGCCCGGAGTGTGGGAGTAGGGGCCGGATGGGGGCTCCAGAAAATGAAACCCCGCACTAGACGCCGGAGCCGAGCCTGTGCCGCCCGGGGCCTCAGTTTCCCCAGGCGCCGGGCAGGCTCCGCGCGCCGCGCGGCCGGCCGCTTTGTGTGGCCGCTCAGACAATGGCCCGGCCGCTGTCCGCCTGCTCCGCCCGGTGGTGGTTTTTTTTTTTTGGGGGGGGGGGGTGGTAGGCCGGGAGGGAATTCTGCTCCCGCCCCGCCCGCGCCCCCCGCCCCCGCGCCGCCGCCCCCGAGCGACTCCCGGGAACCCCTGGCGGAGGAAAACTTGCAAGTTTGCACCGCGCTCGCTCGCCTGCAACTCGGCGGCGGGGCGGGCAGCGCTGGGGAAAGGGGCGCGCTCCGGGCGCCGGGGAGGGGGGGGCGGAAGGGGGTGCGCTCCGGGCGGGCGGGGCTGGGCGCGCGCGCAGGGGGCGGGGGGCGCGCTCCGGACGGCGGGGAGGCGCGGGGGGGGGCTGCGCTCCGGCAGGGCCGGGGGGCGCGGGGGGCCGGTGGGGGGCGCGCTCCGGGCGGGCGGGGCTGGGCGCGCGCGCAGGCCGGGCGGGCGGGTGGCGGCGCTGCGCCGAGTCCGCGCCCGTCGCGGGCCCCCCGCCGCCCCCCCGCCGGCGCCGCCGCGGTCGGAGCGGGGCGCGGGCGCGCGCGGCGGGGGCGCGGGCGGGCGGGCGCGCGCGCGGCGGGGGCGCGCGGCACAAGTAGTTTACATTGTTGGGCGACTTTTGCAACAACTCGCCGCGCCGCGGCCTCCGCGCGCCGCCGCCGCCGCCGCCGCCGCCGGCTCCCGCCGCCCGGGCCCGGCCGGCCGCGCCGGGGGCCGCCGCGAGGTCGCCGCAGACATGGACACCAAACATTTCCTGCCGCTCGGTGAGTGATCGCGGGCGGCGGCGGGGCGCGTCCCCGGCGCGCGCGGGGGCCCCCGGCCCGCCCCGCCCGGCCCCGCGCCCCCCGGCCGGCCCGCGCGGAGTTGGGGCGCGGGGCCGCGAGCGGGTGGGCCGGGCAACTTTTCCCCGGGCCGGCGGGGCGCGGAGCGGGCGAGGGCGGCGGGCAGCTCGCGGGCCGCGGCGGGCCGCCGACTTGGAGCGGGCAGCGGGAGGGCAGCGGGGCCGGAGGGGCGGCCGGTCGGCTGGACCGGGGCGGCGGGGGGGGGGGGACTCCCGGCCCCGCCCGGCGGCAGCTGGCGCCCCCCGCCCGGGCGCCCAGCTCCAGCGGGGCGGCGCAACTTGTGCGCTCCCAGCCTCCGGCCGCCCTGGCATCGGGACGGCCTCTGCGCCGCCGCCCGGGCTGCGGAGTCCAGCAGGCCGCCGGCCCTGGAACGCTCGGGACCCCTCCTCCCCCAGAGCCGCCCGGGCGCCAGTGGGCAGGGTCGCCGAAGGGCCTTGAGACCGGGACCAGCAAACCCGGGGAGGCCCCTTCCAGAAACGGGGACCCTCACTCTGGCGCACGCGAGTGTTCTCCTGGCGTTCCCTGGAGCTGGCCCTGCACTTGGGGTGGACACCGTGGAGGGTCGGAGGGCCGGCTTTCCCGTCCTCCCGCTGCCATCGCGCCCAGTGGCTCCCTTGCCCTGGACCGCTCTCCAGCTCCAGGTCTGGCCCCACAAAGGAGGCGGGGGCATGGCCAGGTGCCCCCAGCCCGCTGTCCTCCCGCGGGTTTGGGAACCAGTGAGAGGCAGGGGAGGGGGAGGGGGTGGGGAGACTTTATAAATGAGCCCGGGAAGGATATTAATTTGGCGGTGGGGCCGGCAGCCGGGCTGTCAGGCTGGGTGAAGGATTTGTGCTGAATGGAAATTAAAACAGCTGATTATGAATGAAGCCCGTGGCGTGCTGCCGCTCCCGCCTGCCCACCCCCTCGCAGCCTGGGGTGCAGTTTGGCCACCCGCTTGGCCGCCAGAACGCGGCGCAGCTGCGGGGACGCGTGTTGAGATGGGGAGGTGGAGGGGAGCCGTGGGAAGCCGGCCTGGCTTCCTGGGTTGGCTGGGTGAGGGTCAGTGCTCCTGGCAGGCGCGCAGAGGGGCGTGTGACATGGTGACCGGGGTGGGCTTCCAAGTTCGCCAGGTCCAGGAAGACTCCTTCCGTGACCCTGCACGGTCCAGACCTCCGCAGGCGCCAGGCTGGGCGCTCTCCTTCCTCCTCAGAGCCTCCAGGGCGGGCACGCACGTCCATTTTGCAGATGAGAAAACTGGTTGAGGCCAGCGGCTACAAAGTGATGGTTTGGGGTTTGAAGCCCCAGCCTGGTGGTGCCTGTGTGTACGGACTGAAAGCTGAGTTGATTGTGACTCGCTGCTGCTGGGCCTGGCTGCCTGGGGTGGGGGTGGGGGGGGGGGCTGTGTAGGCCAACAACCTCTCCTGTCGCCTATTAAAGTCTTACACACTCGTGTACACACACACAGAGGCGCCCCCGGGACAGGAATGCTCAACTCTGTCTTTGCTCTTCTCCCGGGCCCCCCGATGAGGCAGGGCCCTGCCTGGGTGCGTGGAGCGGATGGGTCCCCGTCCCTGACGTGCCGGCAGGGTTCTAGGAGTGGGCCTGTGGAGGGCCCTGGCCGCAGGCTGGCTGTGCTGGAGACCCCACAGGGAGGAAAAGTTGTGTCCCAGGAACCTGGACGGGTGTCAGGTTCCCCCCAGCCCTCCCGCCGCGGCAAGGAGGCTGGGGGGGCTTCTCTCTGACCCAGCCTGCGGCCTCCCAGGCAGCCCATGCCCCAGGCCTGAGCAGACAGCCCTGGACTCTGATTACACTTTATTTTTTTTCTAAGCTTGTGACCAGCTCTGAAGTCCAGTGGAGTTAAGGTCCATTTAAGCGGCTACTTGCCTAAGCCCTTTTGTCAACACGGCCTAATCCCTCGTGGGGGGTGAGTGTCGGAAGGCCTGGCCTGTCCAGGCGTGGCTGGCTGCCCAGGGCAGACCTGGAGCAGTTGGGCAGGCGGCATTGCCCCTTAACGGTTGTCTGTCCACTTTCGGGGCCTCGGGCAGAGGGCCTGGTCCTTCCAGCACCCACTGCCTGGGGCGTGGCGGGCCTGGGTCCTTGCTATTACCTGCCCGGGAGTCTCCCAGCTGCCGAGCCTCCGCGTGAGGGCAGGGCAGGGACAAGCCCCAGGTACGGATCTGGGCCCAAGCACTTGTCCACGGCAGCCCCTGCTGCCCATGGCTGACCAGCGCCTGTGCCGGTTGAGAGAAGGCCTGTGCTGGCAGCAGTCTGGCCGGTGGAGCTGCAAGGCTGAGTCTGTGGTCTCGAGGTCTCAGACCCTGGACCCCTGGCTGCTTGTGGCCCATTTGCCTGGGGATGGGTTGGGGGGCAGTAACAGGACGGTAGGTCTACTGATCGCCCTCCGGGCAGCTCTTGGGGACCTGGGAGAGCTTGGAGCCCGGATGAGGGGCATCTGGTAACATCAGAGCCCTCGGGACCCAAAATAGAGCACATTCTCGGGCCTCCCGAAATAACAGGGTCACGTGACTCTGCGGAGGCCGGGCTTGGAGGCCGGCCTGCCGAGGCAGTCCCGTCTTGGCCTGGGCCCTAGGACTGTTGGGGCGTTTGTTTTGGTAAACTCCGGAGGGGGCTCTGTGTGTTTTGGGGGAAGTGTCAGGGTGAGAAAATCGGCCCTCGGATGGGCTTGGCTGTGGCCGTGGCTGTTGCCTTGCCGGCCTGGACTCGGATGTCTGTCCGCTGCGCCTGGGCCCAGTGTGTAGCCCTGACCCACTCTGCCTGGATGCGGTGGGACATGCTGAGGACGCTCGGAAAGGGCCATGGGGGCCAGCCGGGCGGCTCTGAGCTGGGGCTTGGCAGAGCTGAGCGGGCAGCCGTGCGCACACCGGGGCGGCCGCCGGGGGCCGGCTCCAGCTCTACCAGCTTGTCCAGCTGTGCCTGTCCTTCAGGGCCTGCGGGGATTTGCGCCTCCTCCAGGAGGCCCTCTGCCTGCCCTCTCTGGCCTCCCCCACTCTGGCCCCTGCCCCCGTGTGGCTCTTGGGGCGGGTTTCCGGTGGTGGTCCTATCTGTCGTCCTGGGAGAGGAGGCCCCGGGGGCTGGTTGTGGAATTATTGTGCGTGCAGAATGGGGCGGGTGTGTGTGGCATCCGGCATTAGGACGGGGCCCTTGGTGAGTCGGGGTGGGGCAGACTTGGGGGGTGGTCTGTATGTGTGTGGGGCCGAAGGCCCGCTGGAGCCTGTGGATGCCATCTGCAGCGTCCCACCTGCCCGGTGCTCCTGGGCTCTTTCCGCAGCTGGCCTGTTTCCGCAGCGGGTGCTGGTCTCGAGCTTGGCGCGTCCTGTAGGAGCAGAGGGCTCCCGGGCTTGACTCAGCTGCGTGCACAGGACAGGGCAGAGGCCGTGAGCTGGCCCAGGACCAGACCTGACCCTCCTTCTCTCTTCTGCCCGTTCCTGGTTTTGTCAGAGTTCATGGCAGCTGGCCCTGGTGGCCAGGGGCTTGAGGTGTCCGGCCTATTGGTCTGTTCCCACAGGAGCCGGCTACTGGCAGGGTCGGATACGGGCAGGGCTCTGACCCCTCGAGGTCCCTGGTGGCTGGTGGGGCTGGTGCCCACCGGTGGGTGCCCTTCGAGCCCTTTGCCCTGGCGTGCGCCTTGCAGGTCTGTGTCCTGGACGCTGTGGAAGGTCAGGGGGCAGGGCCAGGCCCTCCCCTCTCCCCGCCTGCCCTGCCCCCGCAGGGACAGCTCTGTATTTGCTCTCCCGCCCTCGTCTCCTCCGCAGGCCCCTCTGTCCCTTGCTCCCCCACCTGCACCCTCTTGAGTGACCCGGTGTACCCTGGGGACCCTGGAGCTGCCCCTTCCTGGGGGGGCTGGTGGCCAGGCCTCTGGGGACCGGGTCCCCTGTCCTTGCTGCCTGTGTGTGTGTGTCCTGCCCGCTGGCCTATCAGAGCCTCAGTTGTTCATCTGTAAAATGGACGTGCGCACGGCCCTTGCTGTGTGCAGGGGAAGGCAGTCGATTGTGTCTCCCTGACTGCTTCCTTCAGAGGTGCGGCCCGTGGTCGAGCCTCCCTGTGTCCCCTGTCTGGGTCGGTGGCGGGGGTGGGGGGGGGGCCAGGTGTCCAGTGATGGAGCAAAACAGGACCATGAGGCAGAGGCGTAGCTGCTGCTGTGGCGGCCGCGCGGCAGGCTTGGGAAAGAGAGGGGCCCCGCCCCGTGCTCCACGCTCCGAGCACTGGAGGCGCCTGGTCTGGGCTCCCGCAGCCCGGCTGGGGCCCTGCTCCCCAGCCCCTGGGAGGGGGTGGGCGAGGGCCTGACTTGCACGCCCACCTAGAGCCTGGGGTGGGATGTTGGAGCAGTCGTGCCCCAGCGCCTCGCAGACTGGGAAATTGCACCCTAGAGTTACAGAGCAATTGTATAGCTCAGCAGCAGAATGAGCGTGAAATGGAGCAGAAAGCAGCTAAATAAAATTGGCCCGGGCCGACGCAGGGGAGAGTGGGGACACACGCGCGCGCCGTGCCCTGTGTGCCGCGCTCCGGCCGCCCAGCCGGCCCGCCCGCCGCCGGCTGTCCCGCGTCCCTCCGTCTGTGTGTCCCTGCGTCCCCGAGACCCGCGTCCCTGAGCGAGGGGGGCCGGTGAGCCTGGCGCCCGCGCAGGGCCCCCTTCATCCATAGCCCCCGTCTGTCCCGTGTCTCCGAATGCCCCTATGACACGTCCAGGGCCCTGTGCTGCCCACCCGAGACACAGTGGTGCCATCCCCTGGGTGCCCGGTGTGTCCCTGGGCCTGGGTTTCTAGCCCCGTGATATGGGGGATGGGCCCGTAGAGCTGTGGGGGCTGTCGGGCTGGACTCGCCTCTGGGCGGTTCTGCCTGCCTTTTCTCAGCTCCGGTTGGGCCCCGTGTCCTGGGACGGGCCCCGACTGCCTGATCCTCAGGGGGCGTCTTCAGAAACCACCTGCCTGGCGGGCCCTGCATCTGTGCCCTGTCCTGCCTCCGCGGGAGCCCTGTTAGGTGTCCCGGGCCCTCGGGTGAGCGTTCTCTTCTGGGAGACCTGATGGGGCTTGAAGCTTCACTACCCTCGTTCTCTCCTGTTTACCCTGGAAGGTCCTCCTCCTGGGTCGTCCCTCGCGAGGGGTAGGGCCAGAGCCGAGGGTGGAGAAACACAGGCTGGGTCACAGCTTGAGGTGCAGCCTCAGGACCCCTGTGGCCTGGGGTCCCCGCCCTCACCCCCCAGGGCGGAGCTGTCTGCAGCAAATCCCTCAGGGCCCGAGTGGGTGCTGGGGGTGGGCAGCCACACCTGGTCCCCAGGGCAGGGCGGAGCCTCGCTTATCGTTGTGTTCCCCACCCCCAACACGCACGCACATGCTCGTGACTGCACGCCCCACGTGTCTGTGCACACAGGTGCAGAGGCGTGCACACTCTGCATGTACGAACAGCTGCACGCCCGTGTGCACACGCGCACACTCTGCCGCGGGGGTGTGCACGCACACACACACGCCCGGCCTTCCCAGCCGGTTCCAGCACAGTCCCCACGAGGTCTTCCTTAGGAGGACTCGGGCCTGCTGGCTGGCCCCGGTCCACTCGGCACCCGGGGAGCACCTGCCCGGTGCTGGCCGGGCCCTGCCGACCCGCAGAGCTGGGCGTGAGCGGTGGGGGTGGCCAGGCTTCCTGCTGGAGCCGGTTCTGGTGTGGACTCTGGCAGAGAGGCGGGCTTGCAACAGGTGTGGGGGAGGGCCCTCCGGAGCAGGGTCAGCTGAGACCAGCACCCAGAGGCCTGGCCCCCGGGCCTGCGTGGCCTAAGCTAGGAGAGGCATTACTGTGTGAGCGGCGGCTGGTTGACACTGGGCTAGGGAGGGCCCCGAGGCCATGGCGGGGGGGTTAGGCCGCCAGCTCTGTGCAGAGGGTGAGCTGGCAGCAGGCAGGGGCTGGAGGGGAGAGGGTCCTGGGTGGGCTTGGAGCCCGACCTGGCCGGTGCCCCTGTGAGTGGGCCCGAGCCTGGGCCGGGGTTGGGGACCCCACGTGGCTTCCTGGGGGCTCAGGCTGGGCCCTTGGGCTGGAGTTAGCTGTGCCTTCCTCGAGCAAGGGGCCGGAAGAGGACCCAGCCCCTCGTGCGGCCTCATCCGGGCTGCCCGGTGTCTGGCCGGGCCTCAGTTTCCCTGGCCGGGCGCGGGGCACGGGGCTGCTGTGTCAGGTCCTTGTGGAGGCTGTGCTGAGTCTGGAGCCTCTGGCGCAGAGCGGAGGGGATGGAGAGGGGAGCGAGCTGGGCCTGGGCCAGCGGCGTGTAAATCCTGCAGCGGCCCTGGATCCGCCCCGTGGAGTTCAAAGCTGGCCCCGGGTGTGGCTGTGGGGCTGTAATGAGGTTACTGATTCAACCGGCTTCCTGGTGCTGCCGCGCAGAGCGGAGGGAGGCCGGGAGCTCCGGGACGGGTCTAAGTGGCCCGTAATTGACCAATTTAGCTTAAGTGTCCGTGCTGGCCCCGGGCAGAGGTCAGGTGGGGACAGCCCAGGTGGCCGGAGTCGCTGCGCTCATGGGCCCCTGACGGACGGCTGCCTTCTGCCCCGCCCTTGGGAGCGGGCACCAGTTGGGCAGTTGGCCCCGAGCCCCCACCTGGGGGTCCCTGTCGCAGTCCCCTCCGTGCCTGTCTGCGGGCCCGCGTCCTCCAGAAGCCGTGTGCTGTCCCTGGCCAGCTCGTGTGTCTGTGTGCAGGATGTGGGGCGGCGGGCGCTGGGACGGGGTGCTGGGCTTGGATGTGGGGTGACAGCGTTGCCTTGGAGAAACAGCGGAGGGCCAGCCGGGGAGCACGCACGGCCCTGCGCCGTCCAAGAACACGCGGGGGGTTGAGGAGTGGGGTGGAGGTCACCAGCAGCTGCGGTCACGGCAGCTCACCCTGCACCATGGAGGGTGCGCCCGGGGCCTTGTCCAGGGGCTGGTGGGCCAGCCTGGGCCCCGCTCTCTGGAGAATCTCGGCCTCTGGTCCAGAGCACCCACCTTGCTGGCTGTTTGGCCCTGAGAGGCCAGGCCGGGTGTTGGGGGCACCGGGCAGCGGTGGATGGTGGTGACCTGGCTGAACCGTCCCCCTCAAGTGGACAGGCCCCGTGGTCCACGTTTTGGGGATGGGGCTTTCAGACTTGGGGAGCTTGAGGGTTGTGCCCAAGGTGTCCTGGCTGATGAGGGCCCAGAAGGTCAATGCTGGGATCCGAGCGGTGGTGGGCCTCCTTCTTGGAGACATGCCTGCCGTGTACCCCCGTGCCCCAGCTTTGTCTGGAGCAGCTTTGGGGTGCCCTCAGCAGAGGCTGTCGCTTTCTGGAGACGCCTGGTTGAGCTCTTGGGGGTCCCCTGAGCCCCACTGTAGCTGCCCCCGCCCACCTGCACGGGACAGGAGAGCTCGTGTCCCGCGGGGCTGCGGCCCAGGCCGGGTGGACAGTCCAGTGTGCTCTCTGGCCAGCTCGCTGCGTGTCCGGGCAGATCCCATCTCCCCTACCGTGGTTTCCCTGGGGCCCTCTGCCTGCTGGAAGTGTCGGCCTCTCGCCCTTGACCTCCTTCCCCTGAGCTGGGGACCGCTCCTCAGGAAATGGCCCCCTGTCCTCTCCCTGCTGAGGGGGCAGGCCCGGGGCTGTGGGAGCTGGGAAATCGGGTGAGGGTTGGCCGGACGGTCGGTCCTGGTGGGCCCAGCTGCCCAGGTCTGGGCCTCGCCTGGGGTGTTCTGGTGAGGCTGTTTGGGGGTGGGCAGCGTGAGGGGGAGTCTTGAGCGTTGCAGATGGAGGTTGGGTGGGGCCTGCGGGTGCTGTCGTGCCTGCCACCCCCGAGGCCAGTTCGTGCCCTGTCCCCTGGGGTTCTCCGTGGGGCCCCCCGTCGCCCCGGCGCAGCCCTCAGGCCTCTGCTCAGGGTCCTGTGACCCTCACCCCCTTCACCTGCACTCAGCGCTGCTCACTCTGCTTTCTGGCTTTCTCGTGTTCGGAGCTGGTCAGGGAGAGCAAGTGTCAGCTCTGAGCGGGGAGGCTGTGTGTCCCTGGGCTGGCCAGTCACCTTTCCGGGTCTCAGTTGCCTCACCTCTCACTGCCTGGGGAAGTCAGGGAGGCTGCCAAGAGGAGGTGATGCTGTTAGGCTTTAAGGGATGAGCTAGAGTTTGCTGGGTGGGTGATGGGTCAGGACCACCCCGGCAGGTTTCAGAAGGATCCAGCGGCACAGCCGGGCCTCTGGCTGGGTGGCCTGTCTGTTGGTGAGGCGCCAAGTGAGCATGGGGGTGTGGTCAGCTGCTCTAGGAATAATTAACCTTGGGAGGAGGGGAGGCCGGGAGTGGGCCTGGCCGGCACCTGGCGGCAGGCAGCCCCTCTGGGCCTGTTCCTGCTGACCTGACGTCCCCTCTGCTGCCTGGGCCTGGGACGTGCCGGTCTGGAACGTGGCCACGCCGGCCCTCCTCGTGCGCTTACACCAGCTCCGGCTCCTGGGGAAGGGGGCGGCCGGACCTGGGCCCCCTCCGCGTGGAGCAGCTGGGGGTCCTTTCCTCTGTTGCCTGTCTGCCCCCCCATCCCTGGTCCATCGCCAAGGTTAGCCCGCCCCTGCCGCGGAGCCTCCTGCGGGAGCGCTGGTCTGCCTGACGGCTTCTCACTTACCCCCTCCTCGCCTCGATTGAGGAAAAACAGCTCTGATTGGGGCCAGAGTCCACGGGAGGTGGCAGAGCCGCCCCTGCCCCACCCCTGCTCCCTGACTCTCTGCCCAGGATCAAGGTCGGTGGGGGGGGTGTGGTGGGAAGGCAGGAGGTGGGGGCCTTGGACACCGAGCGCCAGGCCACTCTGGGCTCAGAGGGACGCTGGGTGGGCCACGACCTTCCAGGGTCCAGCTGGAGGGTCTCGGACGTCGGGAGGGGAGCCAGGGCCTCCCCGCTTCCCTTGTCTGTCTGCCTGGACACAAGGTGGGTGCCAGCAACGGCCAGGGGGCTGCTCAGAGCTCCCTGGCCTGCCCGCCCCGGCCCTGCCGCGTGAACTTTGTGACTTGGAGCGTGTTGCTTCCTCCCTGTTTATCTCGGCTTCCTCATTCGTGAAATGGAAGGAAGGATGTTGGGCCGCGTTGGAGGTGGAAGCGCTGCTCCCCGCCGGGACCCTTGGCCGACACTGCCAGTCGGGCGGGCTCTTGTTCCCGAGGTGGGGGGACCCCGAGACCTTGGTGGGCTTGGCTGGAGGCCTCGTTTGCTGCTAAAGGCAGAGCGGCAGGCGCTGCTGCGGCCTCGGACAGTGTTTGTGGGCCGAGTTAGTGTTTTCTGAAAACCCATCTGCCTGCTCCCTCCACTTGAGACTCAGAGTCCTCGTCACTGAATGCGCCCTCTGGGGGTCCGTCCCGACTCCCATGGGAGGGGAGTCCTGCTGTGTGTGTCTGTCTACCCCGGGGCCGATTCCTGGGCATGGAGCAGCCGCTGAGGGAGCCTGAGGCCAGGGCCAGGCGGTGTGTGTTCCTGTCCCCCACGTCCGCTCTGAGTGCTGCAGAGGCCGCCGCCTCCTGTTGCTGGACAGAACCCGGGTTTCCCTTGGACCCAGTGCCCGGATGCAGTGTGGGGGGCCCTCAGCCCCAGGCGATGCCCTGTTGAGACCTCGTTCCTTCCTCTGCAGCTGAGGCTGTCTTGTTGAAACCTGGCTGGGGGGCGAGAGGTTCAAAACTAGCCTCGCTCCTGCCTGCCGCCGTTTGTCCGTCCCTCCGTGTGTCTGGCTTTGTGTGCAGACGCTTGACTCCTGCTGGTCGCGGGTGTGGCAGGCAGGGCTGTGTGAGCCCAGTCCCCGGGCTGGTGAGAGGTGCTCGGGGTCCGAGGGGCTGGGTGGACCCCAGCGCCATATGTGTCACCGGGGACCAGAGTCTTCAACCCTGTCTGGGCCTTCTCCGTAAAGTGGGGCTGATAAACCCTGGAAGGAGAGGTCGCTCGTGGTGGACAGGCGTGGTCATGCCTGCCTCTGCTGTCAGGGAGGGGATGGCGTGAGTGGGGTGTGGGAGGACCGCAGGGGGCAGAGGGGGCACAGGAGAAGCGTCACCGGTTTGCCCTGGTGTCCCTGGGTTGGGATCTCTAGGTTGGGGCGTGAGGGATGCGTAGGAGTTTGCCTGGGAGAAGCCGGCTTCCGCATCCCCACCCGTGCGTGCTGGCTCTAACTAACGTGCCTGAGGCCTCCCCCCTAGGGCTTCGTGCATCTCCTGTGTGGCTGGAGCTGAACCAGCGAGGGGGAAGGGTAGAGATGGAATCAGAGAGCCCGGAGAAGCCTCTGGAACTTTTGTCCCAGGAGGTGGAGCCGTTGGAGGGTCCTGGGCCAGGGAGGGTGGCGTCTGGCTTGTGTGTGAGGAGGGGCCGGTGGGCAGGGCAGGGGGCCTGGTGGCCTAGGGAGAAGCGGTCCGGGGATTTGGCCCCGAGCGTAGGAGGGCCTGGGGCTGTGCCCAGTGTGGAGATCATAGCAGGGGCGGGTTTGGGGCATCAGGACTTCGGTGTGGGAGCAGCCTGGCACCTGGCCGCTGCCGCCTGGACCCAGGCAGCTGGGCGGGTTGGAGCGCGCGCCATGGGCCACCGGTGCAGATGGGCGCCCAAGGGGACGGCAGATGCCGCAGGCCAAGCGCACCGCAGAGCCCGGGGTGTCCGAGAGCGTCTGAGGTCTCGCTGGGCCTCCCTCGCGGGCTGGAAGGGTGGGCAGGTGTGCAGGCACGGCCCCCAGCCTGAGCCGGGCTCCCACGGGGCGCTCAGTGCCTGCAGACTTCCTCCCGGCTCTGTGGCTAGCTCGGGGCGCGGGCCTCCTCTGCCCAGGTGCGGTCTGGCTGCAGGACTGCGGGCAGTTCTGGTTCTTGATTGGCCGGCCCCCAGTCCAGGTGCCGCCCCTCTGACCCCGGCTGGCACCCTTCCCGCCCGCAGTCCCAGGGTCACGGGGCAAGGTCACACCTCCCAGGCCCTCGCTGGCTGTGGTCCTTGGGAGGCAGGCCGGCTTCCGTGTGTGTCTCCCTGTCGCCCTGCCGCAGCTCATTGCTGCGAGCTGCCTGCTTCTGGACAGCCCCTGTGTCTCCCCTTCGGGCCGCCGAGCGCTCTTGCAGCCGGCTGACAGGGGCATGGAACGGCTCTCGTGGCCACGCTGGTCCTGGAAGGCGCTGATCAGCTACGGGTCATTATCGCGGGGGCAGCCAGGGAGCCCCAGGACAGGGGGCCGGCAGCCCAGCCCCTGGGCCCGGACAGGGGGCAGGCAGATCGTGGCCTTGGGGGAGTGAGTGGGCCTCACAGGGAGACCCTCCGGGGCTCTGGAGGTGGCCTGCCTGGGCCTCCCTCCCCCGCTGACCCTCGGCCCCCCCTGGTGCAGGCCCCTACACGCGCGTGCATGGTGCGCCCCTCCCTGCTGCCGCTGCCGTCGCGTCCCAGCCATCTGGACACCCTGCTCGGAGCCTGGTGGCCCTCGGCTCACATGCCCGTGCTGGGTGGGTCCCTGCTGGCCGTGCGTCCCTTGGACTTGGCCCTCAGGACCTAGAGGCCGGGGACCCCAGGGTCTGCCCTGTCATCCTCTGTTCCCACTCACAGGACCCCCGCCTTGCGTGCCCCGGCTGGCTCGGGGGTCTGTGAGCCAGAGGCTGCTGGACAGAAAGGCCAGGACTGCGAGTGGCGTGTGTTTGGGGCCCCCTGTCCTCAAGGATCCCCATCCTGCCCGGACCCTCCTTGGGGACTTGGAGCCAGGACCCCGTGGGGCGCAGAGACGGGGTCAGGTCACCCCTGTGGCCGGGTTCCGGGGCCAGAGCGCGCGTGTTAACTTCTGTGTGCCTGAGTGGGCCGCGTGAGCCCACACGGGCACGTCCGGCCTGGAGATGCACCCACAGTCCTTGCGGCCTGCAGGGCTGGGAGCCGGGCTGAGCGGCAGGCGTGGGCAGTGCCCGGGGTGTGTGCGGCAAGACCCGGCTGGTCCAAGGGGCAGGGGGCCCGAGGGACAAGCGCGCTGTGCAGGATACTGGGGTTTCTCCTGAGGGCTGCGGGGCTGAGGGAGGACTTGGGGATCGGGTCTGTGGGCAGGTGTATGCTGGAGGAAGACCGCGAGGCTGTGCGGAGGGGGTCTGGGGCCGTGGGTCCTGGGTCAGACCGCCAATGTCACCCCCAGTGGCCCCGGCCAGCCCCCTGGAGCTCCCTCTGGTTCCAGGCCTGGGGGTGGGGTCAGATGAAGGTTAGACGCAGGGGTGGGGCGGAAGGGACCCAGGAGGGACGAGGATGCTCTGGAAAGGCCTGCAGTGGGCGGGGGCTCCTCCGCAGCCCCTGTCCCGCTTCCCTGGGCCTGCACTGTGGCGACCACACTCCTGGTCAGCTCCGCTCACCCGCCCTTTCAGCGGGCACCCCGGGCAGGCTCAGACGGTCGACAAGCACCGACCCAGCACGGGAGGGCCTCCCTGGACGAGGTGGGTGGTGGAGGGTCCCCTGCCAGAGCTGGGGGGTGGTGAGATGAGGGAGCCCCAGCCCCCATCTCATGCCCTCCAGCTGGGCTGTCTTCTCTTCCGAGCGATCCTGCACCCTGGGAGCACGGGCCGGCCTGGAAGCCAGTCACGCACACTTTAGCGCGAATGAGCCTGACGCCAGCGCTGCAGGCGCCGCACGGAAGGGGGCGTGGAAGACAAGGAAGCATCGTGCACTCGAGGACACGGGTCTGAGCCGCTCGGAGAGCCAGGCCCGCTCCTCATGGTGCTCTGGTTCCCTCATGTCCTGCCTGCCCGCCTTGGACGGAGCGCTCTGCTGGTGGTGAGGGTCCCGGGCTGGGGAGTCCCAGCAGAGGGAGACGGTGGGCCGGAGCCGTGGGCGGGGTGGGGATCTGCGTCCGAGGCCCACAGGGCCTCAGCCCCTCGCCCAGGGTCACCAGGCTGGTCAGCGGCAGTGCTGAGATCTGAACCTGGCTCTCGGGACCCCTCTCGGACCTTTCCTGTGCAGGGTGCAGAGCTGGCCTCCTGAGGGGCTGGAGGCCGGGTGGGGGAGACGCTCCCCATCCGGGAGGGGCGCAGCATGGAGCCGGCCCTGCCGGTCGGGAGATGCCGTGTTTCCTACACAAACAGCCAGGGCTGGCTGGAGCAATTTTATTTTTATTTCCTATTTTTACTTCCCCGTTGGCTCTTTTTAGCAGCTCTGGGTTAGATCGGACCCCGCCCTCCAGTCTCCACCCGGCTTCCTGATGCAGTCCTGGGGCTTCGGGGAAGCCGAGTGCGTGTGTGCGAGGCCCTGGTTCAGCTGCGTGGTTTGCACGCGCCTGGTGGCGGGGAGCTCGTTTCTCCCCAGGTCGTCCTGTGAGGTGGCCTCTTCCCATCCCTGGGGGCCCGTCGTGGGGAGTGGGTGGTGGCTGTGGGTGTGCCCCCCGGCTCACGAGCCCGTGTCTTGACGCCCTGCCCTGGTTCTCTGCTGGAAGTTGAGGTTGGGGGTGGCCGTGACGGAGGAGGAAGGGTGATCAGCGTGGGCGCGTCTGCTGGGCGGAGTGGGCTGGGGACACGCAGGTGAACAGTGTGTCTGCCTTGGACCTGGCTGGGCAGGGTGTGCTGAGGGCAGGCCTGGACTTGGCTTCCTGCAGACCGCATCTGCTGGGCCCAGGCCCGACTCACTGAGGGAGCAGCCTGCTGCGGGGTGGCTTGGGCGATGTTGGAGGGTCTGGCTGGCCGAGGTTTTCTGCGATGGGTGTGGGGACGTGGGAACCCCGGGTTGGGGGCTCACCACCCGGCCTGGGGTGAGGGGTCCAGGCCTGCCTGCGTGGGTGCAGCTGGGTCTTGCGCTGGCATCTGGCATTTGGTGGTGGGTCCTGGCCTCCCGGGTCGGGCCTGGGTGGGCCTGGGGCTCAGGTGGAGAGCTGGTGGGCTGCCGTCCAGCCCCCAGCCTGTGCCCAGCCTGCTGTACCCCCCGTCTGCGGGTGCGGGCGGGCTCGGACGACCCTTGAGGCCTCTCGGGGTGCGGGTGTGGGGCCACCAGTCCCGAGCACTCTGCACACCAGGAGACCGAGGTGCCCGGGCTGGGCACCCTGCGTCTTGCTGTCTGCCCCAGGCCTTCCATGTGGAGGGCAGAGCGGGACAGGCCACAGTGGCAGGGTTTATCCAGGGCTGTGGGACTAGCAGGGGCCCGTGGGGTCAGAACGGAAGGCCTGTGTGGTCCTGCTGTTGGGGAGCCGCTGGCCAGGACGAGGACACAGAGGCACGTCCATCTCTCCAGCCCTCCAGTGTCCACGTCAGAGATGGACCAGCAAGTCTGGACGAGACCCCAGTGTACTGTGGGCGCCTGAGGACGCAGGGCGGTGTGGTCAGGAAGGGCTGTGAGAGGGATGGACGGAGAACACTCGGGCCTAGCCCCATCCTGCTCTGTGCCCAGGGGGCCCTTCTTCATGCCCGCCGCTCCATCTGTTGGCAGTAACGCAGGTGCCAAGCAGCTGGTTGAGCCTGGGTTCGCTCCTGCTGAGCCCGCTCGTGCCCGAGACCCTCTGCCACTGCGTAGGTGCTGGGTGGGCTTCCTGGGTGGGCTTGGGCAGCAGTGCCCAGACTCAGACCCACCTGGTGGGTCTGGGACTCTGACCCACGGGCCTGTGGAAGGTCCCCAGGGAGGAACTGGCTGGGCCTTGTTCTGGCCCACTGTGTGCTGGCTGGCTCAGCTGGCCTCTGTGGTGGCTGCTGCCCTGTACGAGGTGGGCTTCCTTCCGGGCCGAGGGATGTGGCTGGCCCCGTCCAGGAGGTGCCTGCTGCTGCTGGCATGTGGCTGCCGAGACCTTGGGGAGTCCCTTCGTCAGAGGCCAGAACACTGAATCCTGTGGCTGAGGCGGGTGGGGGACACCTCCTCCTTGGAGATGGCGAGATTTCTATGCAACCCGCCCTGCAGGGGCGCCGTGGGCAGAGGGTGTCTGGCTGGCGGGGCTGCCTTGTCATTGCTGAGAGGAGGGACTCCTCCCGGAGCCTGGGGAAGCCACGTGCGGGCTGGGTGGCTCAGCGGGGGGCAGCCCTCCTGAGCCTCTTCTGGGTGCCCACTCGGCCCTTTGCTGCTGAGTGACCTGGGGCAGTGTGTCTGTCTGAGCCTGGGCTTTGTCCTCTGTGGAGGGGGGTGGCGACACTTCCAGGGTGGTCGTGGGGGTGAACCTTCAGTTCTGGGGGCCGCTCTGGCCCTCGGAGTCCTTGTCTGCAGGTTGGGGAGAGGAGTCCTCCCTGTGGTGCCCGGGGGCCTGTGGAGGCCTGCCCCGCGGCACCCGCGGCACCCAGCGGCAGGCCGGGCTGTAGGGGGAGATGTGGGAATCGGCCCCGAGTTTCCCTGGAAGGGGCGGTTGCAGACCCTTCTGGGGCCCAGGAATCCCCCAGGACCAGAAAGGGAGCCCCCTTGCCGGGTGCCGCCTGATGCGGACGTGGGGGGGATGGCGCTAAGCGCCTCGTCCTGGCCTCACTGGCCTCGCCCCCTCGCGGCCTGGGCAGGGGCGTGTGTTCTGGCGGGCGGCTCTCTGGTGGCTGGGCTCTGGGGACCTGCCGCGCCCCCCCCACCCCCACCCCAGCAAGCACGGCCCCAGGCCATGGAATGGTGTGATTCTGGGTGCCTCTCTTCCTTCAAGCAAAGAGGATCTTTCGAAACTGTGGGAAAGAGCATTTCCTCCCCAAACGCGGGTGGCGGGGCAGGGGCTCGGTCAGCAGATGTGACGTCCCTGGCGCCCTCTCGCCCTTCTGTACTCCTGCCCGTGACACTCACGGGCCCGTGGCCAGAGGGCTGGGCAGGTGGTCAGGCCTGCAGGTGCCCCCGCAGATCTGAGCCCCCCCGCAGAGCCGAGCCCCGACGGGTCCCTGCTGGCTGTGTGTGCCGTGCGTTTGCAGCTCTGAGCCTTCGCTCTCGCTGTTCCCGCTGCCGGGTGGGCCTGCCCTGCCCTCCCCCGGCTCTTCGTCCCAGCAGCCTGATTCCCGTGCCCCTCCACCTCAGAAATGTCCCCCGGCCCGAGCCCGCACCTGCTCTGTGCCCCAGGAGGGGATCTGGCTGAGCACGCACGCGCCTGGCCTGTCCTGCCCCAGGCCTCAGTGTCCCCAGCCCCAAGTGGGTCCCTTCCTGTGCTGACGGGCAGAGAGGATGCTGTGGTCCCGTGGCGGGGGCACTGGTCCCGCGGGCCGGGCCGGGCTTCAGCAGTCTCGCTTCCTGCCCACGCTGCTGCTGGAAGGTGCTGTGATTTGGCCCCCCTGTTCCCCGCCCCGGGCTCCTGACTCAGCAGCCACAGGGTCGGGTTGGTGGGGGGAGACCGGATTTCTCGACCGAGAAACCCAGGCTGGGGCACCCATGGCCCAGATTTCTTTTGTGAAGGTGGGAAGTCGAGCCCCGGGTTCCTGTCTGGGTTCCCAGCAGGAGGGTGGGGTGAGGCTGGAGTCGGGTCTGGGCCCTGGGGCCGCGCGCTGGGCCCCCTTCCCGCCCGGCTGGACTGCCCTTCCCCTGGGCACTACCCTCTGTGGCTCCCCAGTGCCCGCAGGAGGTGGCTCTTGCTGCCGCCTGGCCCTGCTCTCCTGTGACCCCCCCCCGCCCCCTGCCCCATGTCCCTTGGTCCTCAGGAGCCATGCCTGCCCTGTCCTCCGGGTCCTGCCCACCTTCCCGCTCCATCAGGCGTCGGCAGGGGTGTGTCCTCCTCCAGGAAGCCCCCCTGGGTTAGGTCCCCTCCCCTCACTGTCACGGTGTCAGAGTCTTATCCCCTGGAAGGAGTGGCGGGTGTGGCCTCGGACCCCCCCGCCCAGCATCAGTGCTGGCCGACGGTCAGACGGGGAGTGTGGGGTCGGGGCCACCTCCCGGGGCCCTGGGCTGAGCGGAGGGCTGGGGTCTAGTGTTCACAGAGCTGTTGCTTCGGCTGCTTGAACGGGAGGGCCCTTTGCCCGGTGGTGTTTGGGGGCCCCTCTGCCTGGAAGACGGGAGTGGGTGGCCCCAGGGGCCATCGTGAGTGCCCAGGCTCAGGGCCTTGGGCAGCGTCTCCTTGCCTGTCGGGGGGCACAGCCACTCCCCCTGGGGTGTCTCAGAGCCGACATTGGCGCGACCTGAGCGTGTGCCCAGGGAAGGAGCCGGGTCTATAGATGGAGGCTTCGTGTCCCCTGGGCAGCAGCGGTGGGAGCGCCTGGTGGGCTCGGGGCCCTTCCTGCCCAGCCCTGGGGCCAGAATGGACGTGGCCCTTTGGGTGGGTTGGCTCCTGGGGTTGACAGTCCTGGCCTCAGTGGCCTCCAGCAGCAGGGGCCGCGGCCACAGGCTTGGGTCCGACATTGCGTTCTGGGCCCGGCCCTCCCTGGAGGTCTTAATCCAGAGTCTGATAGCAGCCCTGGTGTCCCCCCCCCCCCCCCCCCCCCGCGACGGTGCCGCCAGCAGCCGCCTGCTTGGCCCCTTGAGGTGTTGGAGAAGCATCAGCTGGGAGGGGCTCTGCCCCCAGGGAGGGGGGCGGGCGGGAACAGCTGAAGCTGACGTTAATCGCGGGGCGTGCTCCCCTCTGCTCCCGCTCCACTGCCGCCTCTGTGCACGGTCGGGAGTGGAGAGGCGTTGGAGGCTCACCCCTAGCCCGATCGTTCGTGACTAGATCTGGGTCGCCTCCTGGCGCAGCGGCGGGCCGGCCACGGCGCTGCTGCACCTGCTCTGCAGGCGGTGCCCGGACACCCCTCCTACGGAAGCCCCCAGATGAGCCCCCCCTGGGAGGGCCCCTCCACACCCACGGCCCTTGCCTCGTGCATCTGGTGTGCCTTCCCCCCGCCTGCCGTGTAGGAACCCTGTGGGGGGCAGGGGGTGGCGTCAGGTGGACGTGGGTCGCGGGGCTGACGCCTGCTTGCAGCCCGGCACGCTGGGCCGGGCCTCCCTGCCTTTCTGCAGCCCCTTCCCCGCCGTGCCGTGGTCCTGGGGGCAAAGCGGCAGCCCCAGGCCTGGCACGCGTCCGTGCTCCCGCGGGACCAGCCTTCCCGCTCTGCTTCCTGCTGCTGGAACGTTCGAGCACGTGCTGTGCCTGCCCTGAAACCTCCCTCCCCGACGGCCCCTCCCCACCCCACGTGGGGGTCGCCCCCGCAGACCCCGGGCGGTCGCCGCGGCCCTGGCTGCCCCCACCGTCACCCTCTGCCTCCCTCGAGTCTGCCCTTTTTTCTGAGGTTCTGCGTCTGCACATGGTTCGCTGGAGGGGCCCTGTCCTGACCCCCGACTGGGGCCTGAGTTCTGCGTCTGGGGGAGGTCCCAGGGGCTGTGCCCCCCACCCCTGCAGGTCTTCACACAGGGAGTGCAGGAGGACCCTGGCTGAGGGCGGGGGCTTCTGGGAGCCGCCTTCCACCTCCCCCCGCGTCCTTCCTGGGTGGCCTTGCAGAGCTGGGGTGCTGGGAGCTCTGGGGGCCTCCCACGTGGGCACGGGGCGGGGGGTGGTAACAGCTGGCCTGGCCGGGACCCCGGGTCACAGGACGGGAGGACCAGGCCTGGGGGAGGTGCTGTGCCCAACGCAGTGCCAGGGGGCAGGGGACGCTGCCCCTTGGCTGCACTGGCCGGAACCGGGGGGCCCTGCGGGAGCACCTTGGCCGTGGGGGAGGCCCTGTGCTGGGGGGGACCCCTGCCGGCTGGGGGGCACCTGGGCGGGCACTGGGAGGGACGGGCAGGCGGAGCTAGGGTGGGGCTGGGGTGTCCCCCTGGGATGGACTGTGCTGCTGCGGGGAGGAGAGAGTTAAGGGCTGAGGGAAATGATAATGTTTCTAATTTTCCCGTGTAATTTGATAAAAATGTAAATCGCTGGGCGGAGGACGCCCGGCCGGCCGTGGTGTTGACCGAGGTGAACTGTGGGCTTGGGGTGGCCGGCCTGCCTTAGTCTGTGCCCCTGGCACGGAGCCTGGTGCCTCTGCCCCGACGGACGGGCGCTGGGGGGCGGGGGGCAGCCCTCATGGTGTCGGGGTGTCCACCGAACGCGGGGCCCCCGGGGGGTCGGCTCGGAGCTGGGCTGCCCTCTGACCACCCCACCCCCACGTCCAGAGGAGCGCGGGGCCTGCGGTGACGATGGTCGCGTCCTGGGTACGTGGGGTGATGCTGGAGACGCGCTGTCGGACGAGACGGGCGGCCAGGAGGCTCTGTGGGGGGCTCGGGGCAGCCTGTCCAGGGGCCCCAGGGTGGGGGCGAGGCCGGCCCCCGGGGTGTGTGTCGGCGCGGGGGCCCGGGTTGATGGCAGTGCGGTGGGCGGGGGGCAGCCATGGGAAGCCCTGGAGCTGCAGAGGCCGGGCCCAGGGTCAGAGTGGGGGCCTGCGCCCCTGAGGGGTGGTGGCCTTAGGGGTAGGGGCACGGTGGGGCTGGGCTGTGGTTAGAGCCACATCCCACAGGCCAGGACTAGGGGCGCTGGGAATCAGGGTGCACTCTGGGAATCGGGGTGCCTTGAGGTTTGCATCTCAGAGGTGGTGCTGTTTGTGGGGTTGTGGTGGGGGGAGGCTGGAGCTGCGGGTGGTTGGTTGGGCTGCGCGGGGTCTCATGGAGGCGGGAGGACCTGGGAACCTGGGGCCTGTGTCAGAGCCTGGTGTGTCCTCAGGGTGGCGTCTGGTCAGCACGACCCCAGGGCTCGAGGGTGGGGGCAGGCGGCGGGGCGACGGCGCGGCCTTGGCCCATGCGGGGGGTGCGGCATTGGCCGGGGGGGCGGGGGTGCTCGCTGAGCACAGGGCGCCCGAGGGGCCCCCGCTGCAGGTCAGTGGGTCAAGGGCTGGGGGAGCCCGGCACTGCTGGCTAGCCCCGTCTTGGCTGTGGGCCTGCCTTCCTGAGAGGGGGGCACTTCTGCATGTCTGCACCCCTGCCCTGTCCCGGGGTCCATCCCTCGGAGGCGTCCCGCTCGGCCTGGACGCTTGACGGCCGGGCTGGGGGGCAGCTGGGACCTGGGTGGGAGAGCGGAATCCCGAGAGTGGCCCCGAAACGCTGGCTGACCCTGACCTCAGGGACCTCAGCCCGACTTCGCCCCAGACTCCGGCTCCGCCAGTGTCCCTGGGAGCCGCCGTTTTGGCCAGCGGGCAGAGCGTCTCTGGGCAGGGGCCGGCGTGTCGGCCGAGACCCAGTTATGTCCCGAGCGGTGTGGGCAGGGCCGCGCTGAGGGGCCGCTGACGAGTGGGTTCGTGTCGGCCCTGGGCTCACGGTGGGGGTGGGGTCCCCTGAGGCCTGCTCCGGCCCCGGAGAGCCCGCGTGGAGGCTCTCCCAGGAGAGGGGTCTGGGCCTGGGGCCGCCCCTCCGCCGACGCTCTGTGCCTACACACCTGGGCAGGGCGGCTCTGGGCAGGGGGTGACCCTGCCTGGGGGAGGGCTCGCTGGGCTCGCGGCGGGTGCACGCCTGGTGGAGGAGGAACCAGCAGACAAGGAGTCGTGGCCTTCCGGGGACTCTGGGGAGGAGGGCGCTGAGGCTGGCTCGGTGGGTCAGGTGGGGACTCGCGCCAGCATCCTGCTGGGAACACTTTCCCCTCTTGCCCTGCGGGACCCCGCCACCCTCCCCGGGCACACGCCTCTGCCCAGGGTGTGCTCAGGCCCGGGGTCAGGAGGGGTGGGTGTCCAGATGGCTGGGCAGGCCTGCCCAGCAATACCAGGAGAGGCCGTGCTGATTGCGGGCTGTGATTAAACGACCTGTCCGGCTGGCTGGGCAGCTGGTCAGTGTCAGCTCGCACGGCAGGATGTGTGGACGCTGTCCGCTACGGCGGGGGTGGGGTGGTGGATGGGGGGTGGAGAGCACGGGCCGCTGGGAGCCTCGGGGGCGGGCGCTTGCGGGGTGGAGAGTCAGACACGCTGTTGGGGTTAGAGACCCCGGCCTGCCCCACCTGCCCGCCCTGGCCCTGGCCCCTGGCCCCTCTGAGCCTCAGGCCCCTCGTCTGTGGAGGCGGCTGTTTGTCACGCTCTCGCATCTGGGTGGAGCAGAGGCCCCTGGCCGCTGGTGGGTGGCCTGGGCCCCCCGGGGGCGCCTGCTGTGGGCTTCTGCTCCTCCGAGGCCAGCAGTTTCCATGCGGGGTCTTCGTCCTCGGAGGCCCAGCGGGCACGCGGCCGATGGACGCTCCCAGACCTGCAACTGGGGTCGCCATGCGGACGCCTGGGCGGCTGCGTGGGGGCCTCATTGACTGTCCCTCCCACCCCGGGCAGCGGCTCACCCCGGATGTTTTCCTCCTGGGTTGGGAGGCAGGCGGGAGGGAGGTGGGCCAGGCTCCTCGCCCGCCCCACAGCACCTGGGGCTGCGTGGCAGGGGGGCTGAGGGTCCCGGGTCCCCTCTGTCCTCATCTGTGTTCTCAGCTGGCCTTTCCCTGCTCCCGGGTCAAGGTGGGCAGATGCCCTGCGAGGGCCGGCCGGGCCTCCCGCCTCAGCGTCCCCGCCTGTGAAGCGGGAGCAGCTGACGCAGCGGTCGGGAGGAGCGTCTGCGCCGTGAGGCCCGCCTGCCAGCTCGTGGGCAGTGCTGGCGGTGGAGGCCGCTCTCTGTGGTCCCCTTAGGAAGCGATGGCTCTGGGGACAGTGCTGACTCTCCTGGGGGCGGGCCGGCCGTGGAGGTCCAGACAAGGCAGGGCTGGGAGCAGGAGGCTGGGGAAGCTGCTGGAGGCCTTGGGTCCCTTGCTCCCCTCCGGGGGCTCACCCCTTGTTGGGGTCTGTGGGCCCGGGGCAGGGCGCTGGGCAGGGAGGCGCGCGTGGCCTGGCGATGGGACAGAGCTGAATGTGCGCGGGCAGGTGTCCAGCCCCAGCCCTGACCTGACCGTGTCACCCCAAACCCGGTGCCCTCCCAGCGCGGGAGCCCCCGGCAGGGCAGGGATCCGACGCCCTGGGAAACGTGATCGCCTCCCTGGCCTGTGAATATTTCATCAGTGGATTAAAAATTGAAGTGGAACCATCGTGCCCCACCCGGGAGGGTGGGGGAGGGGCGTTGGCACCGTTTCAGGCCCGTTTGAGTCTTTCTCTGGATAACGGAGCCTTGTCAATTAGAAAGCGACATTGCTGTTTAGAATGCCGCTCTGCGGCCCTCTTTAATTAAGGCCGAGATGTAATAACCGATCTGCTGCCGTGAATGAGTTTTTAACCATCTGAATGAGGGGTGACCGGTGCCCAGCGGGATTTGTCAGGGTGGGTGTCCCGGGGGGCCTGAGATTCATGGGGGCTGTGGTGCTGGCCGGGCAGGGGCATCTGGCCTGTGTTGGTGATGGCGTGTGTGTGTTTGGTGTGTGTTGGTGTGTGTGTGTGTCTGGCGTGTGTTGGAGGGGGTGTGTGTGTCTGATGGGTGTTGGTGAGGGGGATGTGTGTTTGGTGTGTGTTGGTGGGGAGTGTTGGTGGGGGTGTGTCTGGTGTGTGTTGGTGGGGTATGTGTCTGGTGTGTGTTGATGAGGGGGTATGTGTTTGGTGTGTGCTGGTGGGAGGGTGTGTGTCTGGTATATGCTGGTGGGTGTGTGTCTGGTATATGTTGCTGAGGGGTGTGTGTCTGGCGTGTGCTGGTGGGGAGTGTTGGTGGGGGTGTGTGTTTTGGCATGTGTTGGTGGGTGTGTATGTGTGTCTGGTGTGTGTTGTGGGTGTGTGTGTCTGGCACTTGTTGGTGGGGGGTGTGTGTGTGTGTTGTGTGTTGGTGGGGAGTGTTGGTGGAGTCGTGTCTGGCATGTGCTGGTGGGGTCGTCCTGGTCTGTGTGTGATGCTGAGGGGGTGCAGACTCTGGTCTCTGTGTGGGGCTGGGGGGTGCAGACTCCGGCTCCGTGTGTTTGTGGGTCAGGATGGGCACGCCTGGGGGCTGAGGTCAGGTATGACTTGGGGCCGGGGGGAGCCCCGGCGGTCCCGAGGGTCCTGTGAGTGACGTGAGGGGCTTGGGTGCGGCGGGGACGGCTCTGGGCTTGGACCTGGCCAGGCGTATGCTGGGTGCTTGGTGAGCCGGGATCGTTGAGCCCCCAGGCCTCCCGGGCCGTCGAGGAGCCTGGACGTGGGTGGACAGTGCCGTTCCGGGTGGGCAGGGGCTGGGCTGGGGGGTCCAGCCAGGTAGTCGCTCGCTGGGACCCGCGGGTCTGTGGGGCTGCATCGGCGCCCGCGGGTGTGTCTTGGGCCCCAGGGCGGCAGCAGGGGTCCCCTCCAGGCCCGCAGATGGAGGCCCGGTGCTGGGCAGCGCTGCCCGGCTCCTCCCCACTGCACCCGCCCACTGGCAGGCAGAGGCGGCCACCCGCCAGGAGCCGACAGTGTGGGGCGGCGCGTCTGGACCACCCAGCCTCCAGCCTCCCTCTGCCGGGCCTCCGTGTTTTCCTTTGGCGGGGCCGGTGCTGATCCTCGGCTGCCGGCGGGCGCTGGGCGCCGCGCGCCCTGGCCGCGTCGGCGGCTCCCGCCTGGCTCAGCGGTGGCTACCTGGCGAGGCAGAGTCAGGGTGCGGGTGTCATGGGGTCGTCCGAAGGGCTGAGGGAGGGGCCGGCTCGGGGCGGCTTCCTGTCGGTCCTCAGCCTCGCCTGCACGCCGTGGTGGGGTGGACAGGGCCCTTGCATCAGGCACGGTCCTCCTGGAGAGCAGGGTGCCCGCTGCCTTGGAGGATGTCTCGGGGGGGGGGCAGTGGGCTGCACCTGGAGTTTTGGGGCCCCAGGAAGTGAGCTCAGCTGGGGAGGGGCCATATTTATTTTCTTAGATGATTTAAAGGCTGCTGGAATTTTGCTCTTGAATGTCCCCACAGGGTGGAATTTCTGATGGCCCTGGGTGTGCGAGGCCCGGGCCGGGCGGACTGAGCTGGAGGCGGCCTGGTGGCCTGGGCCGTGCGCGCGTGCGCGCGCGCGCGCGTGCCTCTGAGCACGCACGGGGGCGTCAGGCTGGCGTCCATTCACGTGGCTGCCGGGGGCATTGCTCGCCCTCAGCAAACCTTCCCCTGCGCGCGGAAGGGCTCTGATGGCCGGGGGTGGGGGGTGGGGCTCCGTCTTTCTTGGAGGTTGTGGGCCCCAGTGTGCCCGTTCGCTGGTCCTCCCGAAAGCGTGGGCTGGATACCGTTCACCTCCTCCAGGCCAGAGGATCGTCTGCCCTGTCCCCCTGCACCTCCCCAGGGTGGGTGGGTTGAGGTGCCCTCTGTCTGGCAGTGACGCCTGGCCTTGGGCAGGGAAGGGCCTTTTGTCCCCGAAGCTCCTGGTGCCTTCGGAGGGCGGTTGGTGTCCAGGGCTGGGTGAGCCGAGCTGTCTGTAACCTGGGCTTCCTGACCTCTCCCTGACAGCACTGGCAGGACTAAGGGGCAGTGCCAGACCCCGCTCCGAGCCTCACCAGGGGTGCCCTGAGCAAGCTGCACGTGCAGCGGGCGGATGGTCCCGAAGAGGCCACAGCGGGGCGGGTTGGGGCCTGCCGTTCCGGGGAGCAGAGATCTCGAGGCCCTGGAGCAGGGACTCAGGCCGGCCCTGACCACAGGCCTCCCTGGTCGGCTGGCTGTGGGGGCCAGGGGCCTCGGGAAGCCGTGGCCGTGGCGTGCGCTGGGCCGTTCTGACCCGGGCTCTGCCGTTGTCGGCAACCAGTGGAACCAAGCTCTGTCTCCAGGAGCGGAGTGACGAGGCCCTGTCCCTTGTCACTCCTGCAGAGCTTGCAGCCAGGTGCCTCCACAGGTCACTGTGTCTGCCCTCCTGAGCTGTTGGCCTGGTGGGAGAAGGCCTGTGGGCTTGGTTAGCTATAGCTCTGACCCAGTTAGGGTATCCCTCCCAGCCTGCCTGCCTTAGAAAGAGGGGAGCTTTCAGAACCGCGGTGTCCAGCCATGGCCCAGACCAAGGAGGTCGGCAGCCTTGGCGCTGGGCTCCCCAGTGGCCCCCCCAGTGGCCCCAGGTGATGCTGACGTACAGCTGGGCCAGGAGCTCCCGGTGCCCTTCCTGTAGCCGTGTGCGTGTGTGAGTGCGTGAGTGTGCGTGCGTGCATGCGTGCGCGTGTGCGTGCATGTGTGTATGTGTGTGTGTGTGTGCGTGCATATGTGCGTGCGTGTGTGCGTGTATGTGCATGTATGCGCGTGTGTGCGTGCATGTGCGTGCGTATGTGCGTGTGTGCGTGTGCGTGCATGTGTGTGCGTGTGTGCATGCGCGTGCGTGTGCATGCATGTGTGCGTGCGTGTGCGTGCGTGTACGTGCGTGTGTGCGTGCATGTGCGTGCGTGTGTGCGTGCGTGTGTGCGTGTGCGTGCGCGTGTGTGTGTGCGCGTGCGTGCGTGTGTGTGGTGGGGGGGCGGGTATGTGTGGTTCCCAGGAGACTGAATCTTTGGGAGCTCTGCTGTTGCTGAAAGCCTCAGATCTGGGTCAGGCCAGGCCCGCGCCCCGGGCCTGTGCACTCCAACCCCCCCGCCAGCGCCCGTGGGCCTTCCAGGCCGGTGATGAGCACGGGCCTGCCCCAGCGCTGCGGGGTGTCCAGACGAGGGGGACTCCTGGGGCTGGCTCCCTTGCCCGCAGGGAGCTCAAGAGCTGGGTCTGTGTTCCAGAAGCGCCGGGACCTGTGATTGCAGGAGGGGTGTTCGTCCTTTCTTGGCCTCTGGGGTTCAGGGTGGCTGGGGCCGCGCTCCCTGCAGGCATGACCCCCCCACGCTGTGCCTGGCTCCCCCCTGCCTGTCTCTGTCCCGGGGCTCTCCCTCACCTGGGGAACTGCAGGCCCAGGTCTCCAGGGGGCTGTGGGTCCCCAGGGTCAGTGGGAGCGGTGGTCAGGGGGCTGGGCCAGGCGGGTGTTGGGAACTCTCTCAACCAAAGGACAGACGATGAAGGCAAGTGGGACCCTCACTGTGGGTCAGGGAGACGTCGGGCACCCCCACCCGTTTCCTCATCTGGCCTTGGGAGGCGGGGAAGGCGAGGGGCTCTCACAGTCAGCCGGCCGTGGGCCCTGCTGCGTGTCAGTTTAGGTTTTGATCTCCGCTTGTCTGGGCTTCACCTCTCTGGCGGGGTGGGGAGGGGAGGCCCAGAGTTCCGGGGCCAGCAGAGCCTGAGAGAAGGGACGGGTGGCGGCTGCCCGGGGAAGTTTGCACAGGGTCCTCTGTGGCCGGGGCGAGTGCCCGAGGTTGGGGAGGCCTGGACCCCTGCCTACCACCTGGGGGGAGCAGTGCCGCCTCCGCCCTCACCCTGCTCTCCAGCCTGAAGGGCGGCGGGTCCTTGCAACACAGCGGAGGCAGGTAGGGGCCTGGCCCGGTGTGCAGCCTGCAGCTGTGTGGGGAATTCTTCCCAGCGCCCTGCCTCTGCTCTGCCCCGGAGTTTGCATTTTTTGGAAGCTTGGCTGCGATCTAGTCCCAGAGGAGCAGAGGCTGGGCTGCTCCCAGGTGTCAGATAAGCCGTTGGTGGTGGCAGGGGCAGGGGGTGGGTTGACCACAGTTAGGTTGGGGGGCGGGGCAAGGTCTGGGATGGCTGCTGGGCTTTGATGTCCCTGAAGAGGGGCACGGTCGTGTGTTACCGGAGCCAGCGCGGGGTCCCCTGGAGCTGTCACTGGCTCAGGCCAAGTCTCCTTCCCCTGCTGACCGGAAGCATGGACCTTGCTGGCTTTTGCCCCTTCCCTGGCCTCTCCTGGAGGGCTGGGGGCCTTCTCAGGAGGGGGCCTGTCTTCACCCAGCTTCTCCATCCCAGCTCTGTGGGGCTGGCTAGACTTGTCCCGAGCTGGGGCAGTGTCAGGCTTCCGTGGGTCAGCCCACTCGGGAGCAGGGGACCTGTGGGCAAGCTCCTTGACCCCATGTCCTGCCCGGAGCCTCAGCTGCCTGGTCACTGAAGTGGGCAGGATAAGGTGCTGCCGTGTTGCTGGCCCTCTGTGCTTGCTGGGATCGGCCTGGCTCACGTGGGAAGATGGCGTGTGGCAGCGGGGCCTGGGCTCCCTGGACCTGGCCTTGGGCTGGACTCGCGGTGCTGGGTATGAGAAGGCTCCCTGGAGCTTGGTCCAAGGGGAGGCGAGGGTGCCGGGCACACAGCCCTGCCGAGGAGGGCGGCCCCTGTGCAGAGTGGGGGTCTGCGGGGCTGGGTTGGGGCCTTCCTGCCCCTGAGTGCCCGGCGCAGGGGCACACGCTCCTGCTCACTGGTTCTTGGACCAGACACCGCGGGGCTTCAGACGGGAAGGGTGGAGTCTATCAGGGTCCTGTGGGGTGCGGCCACAGCTTGGGCGGCCTCACCTGTGCCCACGCGGCTGGGAAAGGCCTCCCCTCACCTGCCTCCCTCCCTGCCCTGCAGGCGGTCCCGAACCTCAGGAAGCCCCGGGGAGGGTTGGGGAGTGGAGAGAGTGCAGCAGGGGCAGAAACAAGACACGACAAAGCAAAGCCAAAGTCTGCCCCCAGCCCCCAGCCCGCACCCCCACGCCTCCTTATCTGGTCCCCGGGCCGCCTGTCGCAATTGCTCGCTCGGGGCTGGGTTGAGAAATGCGATCGAGAGATAGCTGTCTGGGGCGGTCGGACTGGTTTGGATCCTGCCCCCGGCGGAGGGCCTGCTCCCCCCACCAGGAGAAACTGGCCTGCACCCTCCCGCCTGCATCCTGGCCTTGTTCCAAGGAGCGGGGGGTCTGGGGGCCGGGAGAGGGGCTTGCATGGGGAGGGCCTCCCCTCCGCCCTCATCTTGCAGCTGTGTGACATTAGGACCCCCCCTCCCTGGCCTCAATTTCCTCCTCGGCCCCTGGGGTGGGGTTGGAAGGGGGGGGTCTGTGTGCAGGGGTGGTGCCAGCCAGGGGTGGTGCCAGCCAGGCCCCGCTAGCCCGGGGTGCTGCGGGGATGCAGCCCTGAGCAGGGTGGAGGGAAGAAGTGCTTCTCCCCAGCAGAAGTCGGGGTTCTGTTAGCTGGGACCTTCCAGGACGCAGACACATGCCAGAAGTAAGCAGTGAGGGCCACGCTCGGGGCGGAGCGCGCGTTCCTAGAAAATGGACTGAAAACTGTGCTTTCTGCGGACGATGATCAGTTTTGCCCCCGCAGCCCGTGACCTGAGTTATCAGAGGATGACAGCGTGGGGCAGCTTGGGGCAGGGAGCAGTCAGTGGGAGAAGTGCCGGCCGAGAAGGAGCCTGGGGTGGCCACAGGCGTCCGTGATACCGGGGGACGTGGGGAGGTGGGCTGGGGTCAGGGAGCTGGAGTGTGGGGGGCGTGAGATCCTTTGGGTGCGTGATGGGAGGGAGGTGTGACCCCCCACGTGTGTTTCTGTGGACAGACTCTGGTCTCCTGCCCACCCAAGGATTCTGTCCTTCAGAGGGGTCCGCGTGGGAGGCCATGTGTCACTTATAAGTGTGGCCCCAGCCGAGGAAGGAGCCAGTTGTAACCCCGTTCCCAGGTCAGAGCCCAGGCCGCTGGGTTCTGTCCGGCCCAGCCTGCGTGTCCTCGCCAGTGAGTGTCCTGGCCCGCTGGGTTCTGGGCTGGACAGGAGGCTTGTCACGCTGTCAGCGGCCTCTTTCAAGCAGGAGGTTGGTGAGGGCTCAGGGTTGATTTGGGGCGAGGGGCAGGACGTGGGCAGCTGCTGTCCAGGGTGAAAGGGCCTCCATCCGCCTGGGCTGGGGTGGAACTTGGGGGAAGCCTTCCTGGAGGAGGCAGCAACCTGCAGTCTAGATAAGGGAGCGGGTGGGGGCCAGGGGACAGCAAGCACAGAGGCCGAGACCTGAGGGTGAGGGGGATCACGGCGGGCCCCACAGGCCCTTGTAGGGTCTGACTTGAGCTCCTGGGCGCCCTGGCCGTGTCTTCTGCAGCCGCTATTTGCTGCGGTGGCCCCGAGTCTCTCTGCTCCCCTCGCCATCCGCAGGATGGGGTGGGGGAGCCGGGGCTGGCCTTGGGCCTGTCGGCAGGTCTGAGCTTGGTCTTTGTGTGAGTGTGCTCTGCACGTGGGCAGAAGACCAGGAGCCCCACAGTCCACCATTTACTGCCGTGGGCTCAGGAAGTGGCCCCAGGATCCTTTGGAGCCCAGGAAGCCACAAGGAAATAAGGGGTGTAGGGGAGCCCCCCGGGGGCCGCGCTGGAATGGCCGGGAGGCTCACACTTCAGCAGGTGGCTTGGGCGCAGAGGGCGTGTGAGCAGCTCCTGGTAAAGAGAGGCTCCAGGTGAGGCCAGGAGGCTGCGGGGCCAGCAGCGGAGACCGGGAGGCTGGGCGGGGGCACCCCGTCCGTCCTCGGGACAGGGAGGGAGGCTGCGGCGATGCTGTTGGGTCCGAGCTGGGGGTCCCCAGCCCTCCCGAGCAAGGGTGTCTTGGAACAGGACTTGGAAGCTGCTGTTCCCATTATGCCCCTGCGGAAACCGAGGCCTGGCGGTGGGTGCCTGAGGCTGTTCAGAGCCTGGGAGGGCTGCGGGGCCCGGTGGCCTCAGTGGGCTCCGTGTCGGGGTGCCCGTGGGCTCCGTGCAGGGAAGGCACCTTGTGGTCAGTGCTTACCAGCAGCCAGCTGCTGAGCCGAGGGACAGCTGGCCGCCCCGGCCCCCCAGTCCCTGCCCCTCGGCCCCCTAGTCCCTGGCACCCAGCACCCAGCACCCGGCCCGCCAGCACCCAGCCCCCCAACCCCCGGCACCACAGCCCCCGGCCACCCAGTCCCCCAGCCCCCAGCCCCTGGCACCACAGCCCCTGGCCCCCCAGTCCCCAGCCACCAGCCCCCCAGCCCCCAGCCCCTCAGTCCCCCAGCCCCCGGCCCCCCGGCCCCCCAGCCCCCGGCCCCCCGGCCCCCAGCCCCCTGGCCTCGTGGAAAATGACTTCCGTAAGTCTGCATTCTCGTTCTGCTCCCGGCTCCACGCCTTCTCGGGGCACGCAGTGCAGCTATGTCTGGAGGGTGCCGGGCTGGGGAGGGTGGCCCCCTTCCCTGGCCCTCTCACCCCCATTAGTGGGCCTGGATTTGAGTTTTCCTGAGGACTGGTTAAGACAGACTCCTTGCTCCCCCTGCTATAAATAATAATAATAAACAGTCAGCATTTGTGGCTGGATTTCCACGGGGGCCAGGTACATGTGGCCAGGGATTGGACGGGCCATGGTGGGCCCCTCCTCCATGTCCACCCGTCCAAACACACGGCCGAGGCTCGGAAGGCCCTGCGCCCTGTCCGTTTCCCTCGTGGGCTGCGTCTGGCTGGATGTTTGGCTGAGCAGGGCAGCCTGGGGGCTCTGGTGGGCCTGGCCTGCGAAGGGAAGGGGCTCACGCTCTGAGACGCCTTGTTGCCCCCACCCGGGGACAGGTGGAAGGTCTGGGGACCCTGGGATCCCGGGCTGGAGGGGGGCGTGGAGGTGGAGCTGGGGAGGGGGTGGGCACCTGGTGGGGTGGGGTGCTGTGTCCCTCAGCCCCACCATCTGGGCTGGAGCCCCTGGCTCTGGCCCAAAGCCCCTGCTTTCGTCGTCTTGCCTTGGGGGGGGGGGGGCGGGTCCAGGGTTGCGGGCCGGGCTGACAGCCACTCGCCGCCCTCGGTGGCCTTGCCAGGCCGTGGGGCGTGGGGTCGGCATCCGGCCACTGCCCGAGCTGCTGACAGCCTGCAGACTCCCTGTCGTCGGGCTGGGGTGGAGTTGGCAGGAAGCAGCTGCTCCTTCCCCTCTGTGCCCGCTGCTCACGGGACTGCGCTGTGGCCGTGAGCCCGGCTCAGCCCTGTGGCCTTGCAGAAGCCTCAAGTTCAAGCCTGCATCCTTGAGTCTACTTCCTTCCCTAGGGGCCTGGCAGTGGGGCCGGGTGGTGCAGCGCCCGCCCCGGGCCCCAGTGTGAGCCGCTCTCAAGCCCACCGAGAGGCCTCTCCGCCCTGCAGGCAGAGGCACTTCGGCCATGAGACTGCCTTGTCTGGGGGGCAGCCTGGGATCCGGGGCGGGGGGGAATTCTGAGCAGCACCTCCTGGAAGGAATAACCCCATCCAGGGGCTGGGGATCCTGGGTGTGGGCGCTGCCCCCGGCCTGGCTAAGACCTGGGACCTTGGCCTGGGGGGACGGTGGTCACAGGGCACTGAGGTGGATGCTGAGCTGTGCTGTCGGGCGGCTGGGGGACGGGGTCCTGGGCTGGCAGTCCGGCCCGTCTCCAGGGGCCGTCAGAGCCCCAGGCGAGCCCCACGCTGGCCCTGGTCTGGGGTCGGGGAGACACCTCGGGGGCGTCTGGGAAGGCCTGGCTCCCGTTGAGCCCGCCGTGGCTAGTGCCCCTTGCCTGGGCTCTCCTGGGCTTTTATCTGATGGGAGCCAGTGGCCGTGTGGTGTCGGACTTGACTTTCCCACGTGCCTTGCCGTGTGACTCATCAGGGTAACGCAGTGACCGTGCTGCTGATTCTTCTGGAGCTTTCTCTGGGCCTGGCACCTGGTCTCGGAGCCGAGAGGGAACTTGGAGAGCTCAGTGACACGGCTAGGAAGACGCAGGCCTCCCTCGAGGCAGGGCCCTGCCCCTGGACCCGTGACGCACTGGGCTGCAGGCTCCTGTGTGCCGAGGCCCGTTTCAGGGGCCCGGCCTGTGGCGTCCGTCCCTGGGGTCTCTCCCGGCACGGCCACCCACTGCCCCTCCCTCTGCCCAGCCCGAGTCCGCCCTGGCGGGGCTGGGACAGCCGTGGCCTCCTGGGTGCACCTCCACGCGGTGCACCGGGAGCCCGGGAGCCGCCGGGCCGGCCTCCCTCTCGGTGTGAGCTCTCGGTGCTGTACCGTCCTGCCTGCTGCGCTGCGGCCCTCGGGGTCGCAAAGAGCCGGACACGACCGAGCGGCTGAATTGCTGAGCAAGTGCCTGATGGGTCTGGTTAAGATCTGGGGCACGGTGGAGGTTTCTGGTGTGGGAGCAGGCCTATAGGCTCTTAGGGTAGATCCGCCGACTACCCACATGGCCAGGTGGAGATGGAAGGTTCCAGAACGGGCTCCCAGCCTGAGTGCCTCGGGCTTCCTCCTGGTCTGACGCGTGCAGAGGCCTCCCCGCCTCCCCCGGCGCTGCCCGGCTGGGCTTGCGAGGGTGGCCGTGGAGCTGGCCATGTCCCCAGCGTGCGCCCAGCGCCAGCTGGAGCTGGCCTCCGTGGGTGTGCTGACTTGAGAGCCACCTTTCATCCCTGGGGTGGAGGGTGGGTGGGGGCGCCCTACACCAGCCCGGGTGTGGGGCTGGGCCTGGGGTCACGTGAGTCGTCTCCGAGCAGGAGAGATGGGAGGTCCCCAGGGGGAGCCTCAGGGTCTGTGTTGAGCCCCTTGTCTCTGGCGTGGCTGTGGCTGGCTCCTGGGTTCCGGGCGGGAGGTCTTCTCCGCGAGCAGCCCTGGCCCCCGTTGCAGCCTGGCTCTCCCACACCGTGTTCGGAGGGGCCCGAGCTGTCCATGGCTGGGAGCTGTCTTTAGGGGAGAAGGGGCGGCCGCAGAGCTGGCACCCCACCCTTTCCCCATGGCAGGTCGGGGACAGATGGTCAAGCCCCCGGGGTGCTGGGCACTTGATTCCTGCAGGGCCCTGTCTGCGGGTGGGGAGCCTCCCGGGGTGATGGATGTTCTGTGAGTGGTGGCCGCAGGCCAATGGGCAGCAGGACCTCGCTGCCCCCTGCCCCCGCAAAGCCTAGGGGCGGCAGGGCGACCGCAGAGGGGCCCCTCTCCCGGGAGACACGCGGCGGGCCCAGGAGACTCTGGCCTCGTCTGCCCACCCTCCTCCGTGCAGGAGGGGAGAGGTGGAAGGTGTCCACTTAGGCGATCAGCCAATTTCACAGCTCACTGGTTTCCCATCTAAGCGCCGGCCCCGGGGGGCCTGGGGTGGGCTCCACCGCTCCTCTGCTGGGTGCTTGTCGGCCGGCCCCTCGCTCCTCGCCCTGCGGGGGCGCCTGTGGCCGCGGTCTGCCATCTGTGATTGGCTGGCACTATGTCCAGGAAGATGCGGAAGGTGCGCGTGGACAGAGGGTCGTGTGGCGAGGCTGCGGCGAGCATACCTCTGGGAGCCCGCGTCCTGGGCCGCGCCAGGCAGTTCCGCTCGGCCAGGCGCATTCCCTGGAGGCTCAGCAGAAGAGAGCCCGCCTGCTACGTGGGAGGCGCAGGGTCGATCCCTGGATTAGGAAGACACCCTGGAGAGGGGAATGGCAACCTGCCCCAGTGTTCCTGCCCGGGAAATCCCTTGGACAGAGGAGCCTGGTGGGCTGCAGTCCACGGGGCCGCAAAGAGGAGGACACGACCAGGCGACCGAACGCCGCCGCCGCCCGGCTGACTCGGCGCAGCCCCGTCCACCTTGGCCCGGCCCTCGGAGGCGTGAGGACGCCGGGTCCTGGGGGCCCCTGGCCGCCTGGTCCCAGGGCGACGCCCGCTGCCAGCAGATGTGGGGGCGGGCGGGGCCCCCGCTTTCGGGCAGACGCAGGTGGTGTGCGTTTTGGGTAAACACAGTCACGCCGCCCTTAGCGGAAACCTCGGCCGATGATGCCTGTCACTTCCACTTAGCAGTTCAGGGGAGAGGCCTTTCCTGAGAAGGGAACCGCACATCCCCAGAAAGCAGGCAGCTGGCGAGGCGGGGGTGGTTGCCGGGCGCACCCCGGCCACAGCGGGCCTTCTCGGCCCCTCCTCCCACTTTCCAGATTCTTCTACCAGGATGGCATGACAGGTCTTTCCCCCTAAATCTCGAGCTGAGCTGAGTTTCCAAGGCACACGGGCCTCTTGCCCACTTGTCCCAGACCCTGGTGCGGACGCTGGGGGGTGGGAACCCGTGTGTCCTGGCGGGGACGTCCGCTCCGGGCTCGCCGCCCGGTTTGTGGACGTTACAGAAGAGGCTGTCCGATTCCTTCTCCCCTTCCGCCCCCTTCCCTTGCGCAGGAGAGGGCTGAGGCTGGAGAGGGCTGTGCCTGTCCGCGGTCACCCTGTCGGGGGGCGGGCTGCCCTCAGCATCGGGGGCACTTCCTGCTGCAAAGGCTGTGAGCTTCGGGTAGGCTGTGTAGCTTGACTCGGGGTGCAGAGACGGAGGAGGAGGGGTGGCCCGATGACAGCCAGCTGCATGCAGGCCGCAGGAAAGTCCCCCCCGAGCGTGTCATCTCCCAGGGTCCTTTCGGGGACCCCTGCTGTAAAGACGGGGCAGGGACTCGGTCACACACAGGAGCCTGCTTGTTGGCTGTCCCTGGCTGACAGCCCCCAGGGCAGGGGCACCTGGGCAATGATGGGCACATGGGTCCCCCACCTTGGGTGCGCTCAGGGCGTGGGCCGACCCGGTCTCCGAGGACGGGCTTTGGCCGGTGTGTCAGCCCCAGGGGGAGGTCGGGCATCCTGGCCCCTCTGCGGGCCTCAGGCTGGCCCCGGTGTGGACGGTGGGCCCTGTGCTGAGCGTGGCTGGGCTCTCTGCCCTTTGCCAGGGACTCTGCCGTGGGGGCACAGCGGTGGCTTTGCCGTCCATGTGGACGCGGGCCCTGCCGTCCCTCAGAGGGTCTGGGGCGGGGCATGTGAGCCGGTTTCACGTCTGCTCTTGGTGCTCCCTGGGTGGGGGGTCCGAGGGGCTAGGGCGGTCTTGGGGAGGGGTCAGCAGGCTCCGTGGACGGAAGGGAAGGTGCTTAGGGTGGAACTCACTGCCCCGTTCACAGGTCCCCCCACCCATCCTGCCTGGGTCAGGCCCACGCTGAGGAGGGGTCCCATGCCGGGGGTGGGTGGGGGGGCTTGTCTGGTGGGGGAGGCGCACACAAACGCCCAGCCTGATGAAGCTGGACCCTCTGCGTGAGCCTGAGGGGTGGCCTGGAGGTGGCAGGTCAGGGGTCAGGTGAGCGACCTCTAGGAGCCTGGCCTGAGTCTTCACGTCTGGGGTTTTGTCTGATCCATCTGGTGCCTGCTTCCGGCACCCCTTCCTCTCTGGCAGGACCAGTGGGCTGGCACGGGGTCACCGTCTCTCGGGCCGGGCCTCAGGGAGACTGAGGCTGCGAGGCGCCAGGCCCTGGGGGGAGGCGGCCGGGGAGGGTCCGTGGTCCTGGGGGGGTCTCTGGAGCCGGCACCGCCTGGGTGGTCCCCGGCACATAGCCGCATGCACGGGGCAGGTGCGGGCTCTCCTCTGCAGGGCCGGCCGCCCCCCGTGTGCAGGGGCTTGGCCGGGGCTCAGAAATTCCCCTTATCTCAGACCGTCGGGCTTCCTCAGCAGGCTGTTCCCGCCCCCGCCCCTGGCCTGGCCCATCTGGAACTCGTTACCCCTGGTGTCAGCAGCAAAGCGGCCCCTATGGTGGGCTCTCAGGACGGGGACGCGGACCCTCTTCCAGCCTGAGCCCCCTTGCGCAGCACAAGGCCTGTGGCCTGCCTGGGGTCAGCGCGGCAGGGCCTGCTGTGGGGGGGGGCCGTCGAGTGTTCCCCACGGGTGGGCTGGGCAGGGCTGGTCTTCCTGCTCCAGAATCAGCGCCTGGGAGGAGACGTGGTCTTGGGGTCGGGAGGGCAGGGGGTCCCTGCGTGGACGTGGGGGTGGCTGAGGCTAGAGCGGAGGGTCGCTCACCCGGCCCCGGGACCAAGGGCTGCCCCCTGCGTTGGTGCCCTGGAGGGGTGGCTGGATGGCGGTCTCGGGCGTCTGGGGTGGGGGCTCAGAGCAGCCGCGTGTGGGTGGTTTGAGCCTCTGCCCAGCTGTGGGCCACCAGAGGGGCTGGGTGTGGTGGGCTTCCCCTGGTGGGCCTTCCTGGGGTGCCCTGGACTGTTGAGCTTGCCTGAGGGCGGCCTCCCAGGCCTCGGGTGCCTGCCTGCGTGGTGGGCCCGCGGGAGCCCACGTGCCGCCTCTGGGCCCCGCTCAGCCAGCCCTGCCGGTCTGCAGGAGCTGCTGATGGAGCTAATGGCGCTGCAGCTCCCGACACCAGCCGCGGGCCCACGCCGCCGGAGCGCCTCGGCGCCGAGCGTCCCCGCCGCCGGGCGTCTTCTGTCGGTCACCAGCCCGGCTCGCTCCCGCCGCTGAGGTGCCAGCGTGTGTGCTGGGCTCCAGGCCCCGGCCGCCCCAGCGAGCGCAGCTGCAGCGGGCGTGGGCCGGGATCTCTGCCGCCCTCTCGGAACTCTTCCTGCCGTCTGAGGGGCGGTGGGAGGGGCTTCTCTGGCCTGAGTCCCGGGTTCGCGGTTGCAGGAAGCGCAGGCCTTCAGCCTGGCAGCAGCCGCCGTCTCTCACCTGGTTCTCAGTCCTTCGGTCACGGAAGCTCCTTCTGCCTTGCACGACGTGGGGGTGGGAGAGGTCTGAAATCGAAACCCCCTCCCCCGGCGGTGTCTCCAGGAGCCCCGTCCCCGCGGCGGCTGCCTCCCCGTGGAGGAGGACCCGTCGGTGGTGGCCCTGCCCAGGCTGGGCTCTTGCTTCCCAGTGTCTGGTGCCCCCCCGGGCTCAGCAGACGGTTGGCGGGGGCTCGACAGAGGCAGGAACAGGCTCCCGGAGGAGGCGAGGCCTCTCTGGGGACGGGAGCACAGCTGTCACTCTGTCCCAGGGCTCGGACACGTTTGCCCGCAAGGTCCAGGGGCTCCCCCACCCCGAGGCCAGTCAGCCCCTGCCTGGGGGACCGCCCAGTGCTGGGGTGCGCTAGGCGTGCTCCTCGCGGCATCAGGGCCTGGCAGCAGGGCGTGCGGAGGGCTGCGTGTTTCACTGAGTGAAACAGGGCTCCATCCTGTGGGTGGTGCACACGTGTGGGCGCCTGAGAAACCGTGGTGTCTGGGGCCCCGTCGCTCTGTCCCTGTGAGGTCCCCACTCCTGCTGCCGAGCACCCCCTGACCCCTCAGGGGCTGCAGAGGTTTCGGGGTTCCGGGCCTGGCTCCGAGGACTAGCCGGGGGCAGCTGAGTGACCTCGGGAAGTCCCGCCCCCTCTCGTGCTGGGCGGGCCCCGTCTCCTGCAGCCTTGCGGTTCAGAGGTGGGAAGGGAGGCGGGGGCAAGGCGCGAGGCCTGTTTAACCTGGAGGCTTGCCCCTGCCTCTTATGACAGTTGTGTGTGCACGCAGGCCCATGCAGACAGCCACGTCTGCCCGTGCGGCGAGTGCGGTGTCCGCAGCGCTGTGTCCTGCCAAGGGTGGCGCGTCCCTCGTCCCTCTCGGTGTCTGGATCCTGCTGGTCTGAAGACCTAGCGGGGTGCTGGGTGGGGCTGCCGGGCACCTGGGGAGGGCATCCCGGTCATCTCGCCTGGGGACAGGGAGGGAATGTCTGCCGGGGCTTCCGAGGGCACGTGGGGTGATGCCCATCCTCTGCGGGCCCTGGGGGAGCCTCAGGCCTGAGTGAGCCCTGGGCGGCCCTGCGCTCCCCCGTAGGAGAGCCCTCTGGCTGGCATTCCCACTGCTCGGGGCACGGGGCCTCCTCTAGGCCTTGCTGGCCACTGCGTCCAGACCGGGCGTCCCCTGATTACTGTCCTCGTTTCTGTGTGGGTTCATGCTCCGTCCTCCCAGTGGGCGATCTGCCGTGTCCCCGGATCTAGAGCAGCACCCTGTGTTGAGAAGGTGCCTGGGCCCCTCCTGGTGAGGGGCACAGCGTTTGAAATTCTGTGTCTCTGTGGGTGCCGCTGGCCACATCGAGCCTTTCGGGATTTCAGAGCCATCATCCTTCCTGGCTGCCCCTGAGTTGGCTCTGAGAGCTGGCTGGGCGTCATGCTGGCTGCTGGTGGGGGCCCCTGGGTAGATGTGCTGGCCTGTGGAGCCCCCTGTGTGGTGAGTCTGCAGGGCGGGCAGAGCTGAGACCCTGGAGGGTGTGCTGTGCAGAGGGAGCCTGGTGGCTGCAGGGCCACGTGTGCTGAGAAGCGATGCTTCCAGCGGGCACTGCCAGGCTGGGTGAGGGTGCTGTCACTGTGGGGGGAGTGCTGCTGTGTCCCCTGCCGACTGGTCCTGGATGTGTCCCGAGAGCCCAGGGTGAGGCCGTGCCAGGCCTGCACCGTGGGCGGCAGTGCTGGGACCCTTGGTCCCCAGCGCTGGGGGGTGGGCAGGCTCCTGGGGCCTGCAGGGGCTGGGGCCCTGGGCATGTGGGCAGAGTGCCCGCTCAGCCCCGGGGGCACAGGGCACAGCGAGAGGGATTTTCCTCCGAGGCTGACCCCCCGCCCCAACGCACAGCCTCCCCTCCCGCCGGCGGGGCCTGGGGCCCACGGGGGGTCCCTGCCGCCCTGCTCCGTCGGGTCCGGCCTGGGTCCCTCGCCCTCCCTGGGGCTCGGTGTCCTCTGAGGTGGGCTCAGCAGGTCCCTTCTGGGCAGCAGGGGTGCCCTTGGGTGGCAGCTGCTGTCTTGGGCTTCTCTCGTTTTCCCTCGACGTTCAGCCAAGGGAAGTGGGCCGCACGCAGGCTCGGCCGGACCCTGTGCTGACTGTGAGGCCTGGGTGGGCTGGGCTGCGTCCTCCCGACTCGGCTCTGCGCCCCGGGACTGATGGGTGGCCCCAGCCGCGGGGCGGGCTCGCTCTCAAGGACATGCTCTCCCCAAGCACCGGGTTCGACGGGGTTGCGTGAAGCTCGGGGCGGAGCGGGCCTGCAGGGGCCTGTGGCGGCCCAGGGCCGGGGCGGTGGCCTCTGTACCTTCACGGTGGCCCAGCCGGTCCGTGCGCCCCGAGGACGAGCAGGCTGAGGCCTCCCGGGCGCCGCTGCATGTCGAAACCGGCCAGTGGCGTGGCTGCGGTGTTGAAACAAGTGCTTCTGGGTTTCCCAACATCCTGCCGCCGTCACAGGCCCGGGTGTCAGGAGCCGGGTTCCAGGCCCTGCCGGGGCCCTTCTCTTGGGGTGCCTGGCCGCCGCGTTCTCGGGAGACCAGAAGAGACTGCCGCTCCCCCACCTCCACCCAGGGTAGGGCAGAGGGCGCGACTTCAGGGCCGGGTGACCTTTCTCTGACCTCTCGTCATCCTGGTGATCTGCCTGGCGTACGGAACTCAGGAGGCGTTGGAGTGGAGGGCAGGATTCGAACCCAGAACTCGAGTCTGCGCTGAGGCTGTGTGCTGGGCAGGAGGCGGGGGCGGGCATCTGCCCTCCTGGGAGGCACGTGCCTGTCTGGTGGCAGTGGGTGGTGGCCACGGGCCCAAGCCCCCATGTCCCCTGAGAGACTGCCCCGGGTGGGGCTGTGAGCCCTCTACTGTGCCCACCTCTGGGAGCGGCAGGAGTGGGGAACCTTAGGTTGGGCCAGGTGGCCCCCCTTTTTCTTCTGCTGACCTCAGGCTTGAGTCCGGGGCTGCCCTGTGTCGGACAGACAGCGACCACGAGGACCGCAGACTGATTGACCATCCCTGTGAGGCAGGCACTCGACCTCCGGGAGTCGCGGAGCCCTGCCTGTGACCTCCCCGGGCGGGCTTTCTTATGCTCACTGCTTATGGAGGAAGCTGGGGCCCAGAGAGGCCAAGTGACCTGCTGGGGGGCACACAGCAGTGGGCAGGGAGCTGGTGTCCAGGCTGCCCAGTTTTTCTAGGATGCTGGTGGGTCCATCTAGGAGGAGGTGGTATGGTGGGAAAGTCCACCCCCAGCCCAGTGGCCCTGCCGTGTTGAGCTGTGCAGCCTCGGGCACACAGCCCAGACTCTCTGATCCCCTGAGGGGACCCTGCGGGCTCTGGGTGAAGGGGAAGAGGAGAGGGTCTCGGGCCCGCCTTCCCACAGACCTCAGCCCTGTCCCCCGCGGGGTGGGGCCTGGGGCTCTGGGAACCTGTGGTTAGGCCTCTCCCCGGCTGTGGTGCCGGCCTGTTGCCTGCCAGCAGGGGAGGGGCCCTGGAGACACGTCTCTTTTGGATGAGGAAGTGGACGCTCAAGAGAGGGTGAGGGGCCGAGCTAGGGCCACACAGCGAGGCGGGTGCTGAGCCAGGAGCCTGGGAGAAGGGTCATCGGGAGACCCATGCCTGAGACCTTTCCTGGTAAGGTGGGCGTTTCAGAGGGGGTGGGGGGCACTCAGCGCTTTCTCTGGGGCTGGGAGTGACAGTGATGGAGGTGCAGGGACCCCCAAGAGGACTCCCGGTTACCCAGTGCCCGCTGTGTCCCAGAACTGTGGTTGACGCCTGCTCCGTGCGCCAGCACGGCATCAGTGTGCCCAGACAGTCCTGTCCGGACAGGTCATTAGCCCATTTTGCAGATGAGAACATTGGAGGCCGGAGTGACCACGTGGTTTGCTGTGGTGCTCGGTCAGGAGGTGGGGTGGACTTGGCCCCTGGCTGCTCACTTCCTGGCACCGGGGGTCCGCTGCGTGACTCTGTAGCCCTCCCTGGGACTCTGGCTGGGCTGGCAGTCCTCACGGTGGGCGTGCATGCAGGTCGGTCCCGTCCTCCCAGCTGTGTGTGGGGAGCCCAGGGCTTGGTGTGGGGTGGGAGGTGGGAGCCTCCTCTAAGTTACAGCTGGAGGGAGGCAGGTGGTGCCTCCCACAGGAAGCCCTCCTTGATGCCTGTGCCCAGACAGCGCCCTCCCTCCTGCCACGTCCCTGACCGGCTGGGCCCTCTGGGCTCCTGGAGAGGCCTCTGACTGTGGCCTGGCTGTCCCTGGCAGGGCCTGGCCTGGATTATCCACCTGTTCCCAGCACAGTGGAGGCTGTGGGGGGTAGGCCACCCACTCGGAAGGCTCTGTGATACATACCCAGAGGGGGCCTTTCTGAGGATGAGGATGCTTAGATCCAGCGGGGTTGGGCCAGCCATGGGTTGTGCAGGCAGGCCTCAAGCCCAGGCCCGCAGGCTGCGTGCACGCTTGCGCTCACTTCGTCACCTCGGGGGTGGCCAGGGACGGGCCAGCCTCGTGGTCACGGCCTCCTGGCTGCTTTCTTACGTGATGTCTCTTTGCAGAAGAGGAGATGAGGGTCAGAGAGACTGTTCGGCCTGCTCGGGTTTGCACAGCTTGTTAGCACCTTAGGGTCTCTTTGAGAGTCACTCCTTCTCTCTGAAACTCGGTCCTTCCTCGGCTGGCTCTGAAGGGCCGTGGTGAGTCCCGCAGCTCGTGTCAGCCCGTCCCTAGCTCCTTCACCCCCACTCTGCTTATCCATCTACTCTTTGTTTTGCCGGCTGTATACCAGGGTGCGGCCAGGCCCCAGGGCTGTCTGATGAGCCGGCTGTGGCTCCTGCCCTCGGACCTCCCAGACTTTGGCAGCCTCAGACATGTGGGCTGGGGCACCCTGTGGTGGGGTGAGTGCCCTATTGAGGGTATGTCGTAGAAGGCACCACTACCCTCATTGGGAGAAATCAGGAGGGCTTCCTGGAGGCGGTTTTTATTTAAATTGGATTGGAACGAGCTGAGAGAGGTGTAGGCAGAGTTTCAGGCCCAGGGAACAGCATGTCCTCGAGGCGAGAAAGCTGATGTGTTCCTGGAAATGACCTGGTTCCCATGCCTGGGGGTAGACCCAGATTGGGGTGGGCCAGGGCGCCCTGAGGGCTGGCAAGGAGCAGGGCGAGAGGTGGGTGCTGGGCGCCCGGGAGAGCATCCTTCTTCTGGATCACGGTGGCAGCTGGGGCTCACCTGGCCCAGTCCTGATCTGGGAGGTGGCAGGCTTCCTAAAGGGAGGCTGAGGGGTCCCCGGGCTCCCCAGGCGGCTCAGCGGTGAGGAATCTGCCCGCTAGTGCAGGGGCCCCAGGGGTCTTGGGTTCAGTCCCTGGGTCGGGAAAATCCCCTGAAGGGAATAGCAACTCCTTGCAGTGTTCTTGCCTGGGAAATCCCACAGAGAGAGGAGCCTGGCTACAGTCCACGGGGTCACGAAAGAGTCGGACACGGCCGAGCAACCGAGCCCCAGTGTGAAGGGTCCGTGGGTGGGCCTCGGCCCCTTCTGGAACCCTAGGGTTGGGGTGCTGAGGCGAGCTGACTCTAGGCTGCTGGGGGCCCTTCAGGCAGGCTCCGGCCCAGAGGAAAGCCTGGTTCATCTCGGGGTCAGCCCAGGGACCACCAGACGGGCTGGCGTTAGGGCTTGGGCCTGAGCGCGGCGGGTCAGCTGTCTCATCTTTTGGCGAGTGGGTGTGGGGCTGTGCAGGAGCCCCCTGCCCTCCCGGGCCCCTTCCAGCCCACGTGCAGGAGCCTTTGAAGGGCTCAGGGGCGGGCGGGGTTGTGAGAAAATGGAATCTGCCTGCGTTTGGCTTGGAGAGCGCTTTCGGTGGGAGAGTTTGTGCTTGTGGCTGATGAAGGGAACTGCTAAGATTCTGTAAAGCACCCCCCACCCCGTCCCCCCCCCCCCCGAGGAGAGCAAGCTCTGGCTGCCCTGCAGGTCTGTTTCCAAAGCCGAGCAGGGAGAGTGGGAGCCGGCCACACAGTCCGGCTCGCCCAAGGTTAGCACGCCGGCCGCCTTTGCCCTGCCTCTGCAGACAGATAATGGCCTATCTCGGCGTTTATTATTTTCTAAGTAAAAACGGAATACAGATTTTCAACAGGCCTCTGGTGACAAGGAGGAGGAGGAGGAGGCCTTTGGGGGAGGCCGGCCCTCCCACGACCGGTGGAGGAGAGAGCAGTTTCTAGGAGATTCTGGACCCAGAACCCAGGGTTCGGCATCAGGCAAGGCACCCGGCCCCACCCCCCGCCCCAGCTGTGCTGACTGCCCTGAGGGCATTGCGGAGGGTCAGAGGGCATTTGGGGGCTTCTGGGCCCCCAACAAGGCGTGTGTCGGGGCAAAAGTGTGCACACGCCTTGACGTGTGTGTGCTGGCGGCTGTCTCTGTATCTCCATCCCCTGTGGGGTGGAGGATCCCACCTTCGCCCCTTGACCGTCCCCCTGCTGACTGGCTCCGCTTGCCTCCCTCACCTCTGTGCCGTGTGCCTGAGCGGCCTCGGGCCCCCATTGCCCCTGCACTGACCAGAGGGTGGCCGTGGGAAGGTTGAGCTTGGTGTCCAAGCCTCGCTTCCTTCCCCTACTGCAAGAAGACAGCAACGCCTGTAGGGCTTCTGAACGCGTGGGATGAGCCGCACGTCCCGGGCACGGGGGCTCAGGAAACACCGGTTGTGCCCCTGCCTGGTTGGCGTGTGCGGGTGGGCCATGGGGGCCAGACAGCTTTCGAGGGGTCCCGGGCTCCCTGTGCTTGAGACCAGTGAGGGGTTTGGGCATTGAGCACCCAGGGGTCCTGGTGGGGGTGGGTGCGGCATGCTCCCACCCGCCTGAGGCTGGCTGCTGGGTGGACAGCTGTGTGGGTCTCTGAATTCAGGGCGGCCTGTGTGTGCTCACCTCGCGCCGCCTGTCCATCCCAGGAAGGCCCTCTGCTGCTGTTCCCAACCTGAACCGTGGGGTCCTTGTGGCGGCCCCGCGGCCCCTGGCCTAGGATGAGCCCTGTGAGCATCAGGGGCCCAGCCTGACTTGACCTGGTTGAGGACAGAAGCCCAGACCGGCTGCTTCTGAGCTGCTGGAGCAGGGAGTCCTGCCCCGTTCCCTGGGGCCCCAAGCAGGGTCAGCACTCAGCTCTCCGCTGGCCTGGGAGGTCAGCCACCGGGCCCCTGATGGGCTAACTGGCCGCCCTCCCTGTGTTCCCCAGAGTGGGGGTCGCGGTCTGTCACGGAGACGCCCGGCCAGTGAGCAGGTGAGAATGGGGGTAGCCTGGCCCCCCCGCCTGCAGGGCCATCGGCGGAGGCCCAGAGCGGGGCTGGGTCTGGGCGAGCCCCTCCGTGGGGCAGGCAGGCCCCACTTGGAGCTTGCCCGGAGCTCCGGGGTCCGTGCGCTCTCCGTGAGACACACGCATTGCCCTTGTTCAGAGGCCCAGAGTGAGAGCTTACCGACTCGTGCTGGATGTGGGGGTGTGAGGAGCACCCCGTCCTCCTGAAATTTAGTGTTCACCCGGAGTCTGAGTCCCTCTTTTCTCTGACCCTCCACGCGTGCGTGTCCTCAGGGTCATGGGCCCCGATTCCAGACCCACCCGTGTCCCAGCCCCTGGCATGGGGGCGGTGTGTTGGGGAGGCACCGTGTGGCTGGGCTGTCTCAGGGCTGCAGGGGCCCGGCCACCCAGGGCTTGAGGCCTGCGGCCCTCCCCCACGCTTTCCTCGGCCTTCCTGCCGGCGACCCTCGCAGGGTGCTGAGCAGGCCTTACACCAACTGTGGGTTCGAAGCCGCTGGCAGGAAGTTGGCAGCTGCCATGCCTTCTGAGCGAGGCAGGAAGGGGCTGAGAGTGTGGGTGAGCAAGGCCCTGAGTTTGGGGGGTGGCGGGGTAAGGGCCCCCCGGGGCTGCTTCAGGGGCGCCTTCTGCATGGGGAGGGGCTGGGGTCGCAGAGGTCAGAGGCGGGGAGCCAGGCCACCCGGAGCTTGGCTGCGTGTTGGGGGGACAGTTCTAGCCCCGAGCAGTCTCTGTCCTGCCTCCTGAGGGGCTGCCCGCTCCTGCCTCCAGAAGGTGGCCGAGGGAGAGGGGCCACTCCCCGGGGCCGTGGCCTGGGGGTCCGTGGCTGAGGAGGGACCGTGGCCTCATGGGGGGAGAATCAAGGCCTGGGGGGACTGTGGCCTGGGGGGACTGTGGCCTGGGGGGGACCGTGGCCTTGGGGAGGACTCTGGCCTGGGGGGGACCGTGGCCTGGGGGGGAGAATCAAGGCCTGGGGGGACCGTGGCCTGGGGGGGACCGTGGCCTTGGGGAGGACTCTGGCCTGGGGGGGACCGTGGCCTGGGGGGGAGAATCAAGGCCTGGGGGGACCGTGGCCTTGGGGGGACCGTGGCCTGGGGGGTATTCTGGCCTGGGGGGCACCGTGGCCTGGGGGGGGACCGTGGCCTGGAGGCACTGTGGCCTGGGGGCACCTTGGCCTGAGGGGGACCGTGGCCTTGGGGGGACCCTGTCCTGGGGAGGACCTTGGCCTGGGGGGACTGTGGCCTGGGGGGGGACCTTGGCCTGGGGGGCACCGTGGCCTGGGGGGGACCCTGGCCTGGGGGGGACCGTGGCCTTGGGTGGACCCTGGCCTGGGGGGGACCGTGGCCTTGGGGGGACCCTGTCCTGGGGGGGACCTTGGCCTGGGGGGACCGTGGCCTGGGGGGGACCCTGTCCTGGGGGGGACCTTGGCCTGGGGGGGACTCTGGCCTGGGGGGGACTGTGGCCTTGGGGGGACTCTGGCCTGGGGGGCACCGTGGCCTGGGGGGCACCGTGGCCTGGGGGGACCTTGGCTTGGGGGGGACCGTGGCCTGGGGGGGGAGAATCAAGGCCTGGGGGGACTGTGGCCTGCGGGGACCTTGGCCTGGGGGGGACCGTGGCGGGGGGGCACCATGGCCTGGGGGGACCTTGGCTTGGGGGGGACCGTTGCCTGGGGGGTAGAATCAAGGCCTGGGGGGACTGTGGCCTGGGGGGACTGTGGCCTGGGGGGACCGTGGCCTGGGGGGGACTGTGGCCTGGGGGGGACTGTGGCCTGGGGGGGACCGTGGCCTGGGGGGACCGTGGCCTGGGGGGGACCGTGGCCTGGGGGGACCGTGGCCTGGGGGGGACTGTGGCCTGGGGGGACTGTGGCCTGGGGGGACTGTGGCCTGGGGGGGACTGTGGCCTGGGGGGACTGTGGTCTGGGGGGGACTGTGGCCTGGGGGGGACTGTGGCCGGGGGTGGAGAATCAAGGCCTGGGGGGACCGTGGCCTGGGTGCACCGTGGCCGGGTGGGGACTGTGCCCGGGGGGACATGCTGGGAGCTTTCCGGGGAGGGCAGGCGGGGCGGTGTGGCTCTCCCTGTCTTCCTCGCGGGCTCAGCCGTGGTCCACGGGCCCATGGGAGCTGGGCTGCACCCGGAGGTGGGGCACTCTTAACCCCTCGTGCACGCCCCGCTCCGCTCGGGGGGGAGGCCTGGAACCGGCTTTGCTGAGGGAGGCAGGTTCCGGCACAGCCAGGGCTCTGGACCCCAGCCGGACCGCAGCCTGACCGTGCATCAGCCCGCAGGCATCCGTGCGGGCCCAGCCACGCCGCCCCGGCGCCTTCTGGGGCGAGTGCAGGTGACTGTGCTTTGTTCCCTCGAGTCAGGTTGCCCAGCGCCATCCTGTGCCCGGCAGTGGGGTCTGCCTGTGCTGTGGGTCGGGGCAGCCCCGCCTCGCGCCTTCCCTCTGGTGGGGCCTGTGCTGACATCGCCTGTCCAACAGTCGGTCAGCGAACGCGGGCAGTGCCGGCCACTGTCCCGCCGCCAGAGCCCTAGGACGGGGTCCCGGGCCTCCCGCCCACCCTGCACAGCAGGGCCCCCTTCGCACCGTCCCAGGGCCCCTCTGTCTCAGCCTCTCCTGCAGACCCCGCACTGGCTGGGCCCTGGGCCTTGGGGCTTCCTGCCTCTTGTGCAGGAGTGCTGACCCTTGCCTGGGGGCCAGAGGGGCAGAGGCTACCTCGAGGTGAGCGCCTGGCCTGGTGGGCTCCTGGGGGGCTGTGGGGGTGCAGCAGGGAAGCCTGAGGGGGCCCTGCTGGGGTGGTGGATGGACGTGGGTGGACACTGCCCTTTTGTGCCAGAGGCCTGCTCTGGCCCCTGCAGCTGCTGTGGGGCCGCCCCCTCGGAGGCCTTTGCCGTGCCCCCCTGACGGCTGGCAGGGCCTTGGCTCCCTGCTGTCAGGACCCCTTCTGGCCCCTCTGGTTTCTGGGAGGTGCAGGACAGCCCTGACAGGCGTCTGAGACCTCGGGCCTGGCCTGAACAGAAGTAAGGCCCATGGGTGTGAGAGTTGGACCGCAAAGAAGGCTGAGCGCTGAAGAACTAATGCTTTCGAACTGGTGTTAGAGAAGACTCTTGAGAGTCCCTTGGACTGCAAGGAGATCCAACTAGTCCATCCTAAAGGAGATCAGTCTTGAATATTCATTGGAAAGACTGGTTGGTGCTCAAGCTGAAACTCTTAATACTTTGGCCACCTGATGCGAAGAGCTGATTCCTTGGAAAAGACCCTGATGCTGGGAAAGAGTGAAGGCAGGAGGAGAAGGGGGCGACAGAGGATAAGATGGCTGGACGGCATCACCGACTCGATGGACAAGTGTGGGCAGGCTCCGCGCGCGGGTGATGGACAGGGAGGCCTGGGGGCTGCAGTCGGAGAGCCGGACACACCTGAGTGGCTGGACTGGGCTCGTCCTTGTGGTGGGCTCCCCAGGCGCCACCTGCCAGCGCCCGAGACCCGTGCTGGTCGGGGCCCATTGGCCTGCCCGGCCTCCAGGGCGATGCTTGGCCTCACGGAGGGAGGGTGGTGGTCTGGGCCTAGATTTGCAGGGCTTGGCGCTCTCCCTGGCCGGTCGGTTGGCATGCTGGCGTCTGGGCCGCTGACATGGGGTGGGCCGGAGTGCAGCTCCCAGGCCCTTCCCCGAACCCGCTCCCTGGGCCTGTGGGATCTCTGGGGTCGGGCTGCAGCTCCCTTGGGCCTGTGGGGTCTCTGGGGTCGGGCTGCAGATCCTGGGCCTGTGGGGTCTCGGGGTTGGGCTGCAGCTCCTGGGCCTGTGGGGTCTCTGGGGTCGGGCTGCAGCTCCTGGGCCTGTGGGGTCTCTGGGGTCGGGCTGCAGCTCCTGGGCCTGTGGGGTCTCTGGGGTCGGGCTGCAGCTCCTGGGCCTGTGGGGTCTTGGGTCGGGCTGTAGCTCCTGGCTGCCAGCCTGAGTGCAGCCTTCCTGGGCCCCTCCCGGGGGCCCCTCATGGCCCAGAGCCCGGCCCGCCCCGCCCACAGTTCCCAGGCCCCTCCGCCGGCCTGCGGCATCAAGTCCGGACAGGTGTGTGTGTGTGTTCAGGGCGGCCGCCCGTGGCGGGGGCCGGAGGCGGCGTGCCAGCCCCGTGAGTCACCCTGATCCTGAGCACGGGGGTGGCGGGGGCCGGGCTGCGGGCTGGCGTGACGGGGCACGCTGCCGGCCGGGCCTGGGAACTGGCCGCGGCCCTGGGGCGGTGGGGGGCTGGGGGTTGCGTGTGGCCTCCCGGAGAAGCCGGGACAGGCCCAGGCCTGGGCGCGGGGTCTCTGAGCGCCTGGGGGCAGTGCTGTCCTGCCTGTGGACCAGGCCGTGCCTCGCAGGGACCCTGTGCCCCCACCCCGCCCCGTGCCCACCTTCCGCGTGGGCTGAGAACCTGCTGGAGGAGGGTAGGTGGGGAGGCAGACGGACACGGCGTCCAGGCCCGGGGTCCAGGGCTTCCGTGTCCAGAGCACCTCCAGCCCGGGCCCCGGTCCTCTGTGCCAGGGATGTCCCGTCCTGTCTGGCGGGGGTGGCTGCGTCCCGCTGAGCGCCTGCAGCCCCTCTGGCTCCCGGGTCTTGGGGGTCAGAGGCCAGAGGAGCGGCCCTGCGGTGCTTCAGTCGGGGCCGGGGGCACTTAGAGCCGCAGGGGTTCCCGCCCTCCTGAGGGTCAGCTCTCCTCCTGTCTGCTTGGCGGCAGAGCCAGCAGCGCCCTGGGGGGGTGAGAGCCGGGGCCCCACGGTGGGGATGGGGCGGGGTGCTGGCTGTGAGGCTGCAGATGGAGCCGGGTCTGGGCCTGGAGGGGCCCCGCCTTCCAGCGCCGATGTGGGGCGCTGTGAGGGGCGGCTGGCGGGCTGGGCTGGTCTCCCAAGTCTTAGGGGCGGTGGGGCGCGGGGCTGGAGCAGGGCAGAGGTGGCAGGGTCCTGAGCCTGGGGCGGGACCCTGCCTGTCCTCCGGGGCGGGGGCTTAGACCTGAGCTGGCATCCACAGGGCTGGGCCCTGTCCTGAGCTCGCTACACGGGTGTGAGGAGGGCTTCCAGGAGCGAGTGTCCCTGGCAGGAAGATGCAAGGGGAATGAATGGTTGCTTCTACTCCGAGGGCCAGGCCTGGGACTGAGAGGGGCGGAGGGCCACACCAAGTGCAGAGCCTGGGGTTCCGGGCACTGAGGCCTGTGTGGGGCAGGCTGGGTCTGCGGGAGGGAGGTGGGGCTGGGCTTGCTGGCCGTGGCGGGTGGAGACCTCTGGTGAATCTGTTCCACGATAACGGTCAGCAGAGGGCTGGGGGCCCTGGTCTGGGTTGTGGGGTGGCTTCCCTGCGCACCAAGCCCCTGACTTCTGTGGTGTCCTGCTGTGCTTCCTGGGAGTGGGGACAGGAGCAGACCAGTGCTCCTGGGTGGTGGGGGGCGCTGCAGGTGGAGAGACCCAGCCTCAGTGTGCCCGCCGCTGCCCCCGGGGGGGCCTTGGTCTCTGCGCTGCATCCCTGTGTGCCCTGCCCCCGCCAGGATGTGAACGAGAAGGAGGGGCCGTGGGCCGAGCCCGGGGCAGCTGGGGGCTCTGCGTGGCGCTGGCGCGGCCGCCTCCGCCCACCCCGGCCCTTGCCTGCTGTTCTCCGCACTGGCCGTGCAAGGAGGAAGGAAGCTGAGGGTTGGGTGGTGTGTGTGTGTGTGTGTGTGTGTGTTCGCCTGGGCTCTGGGGGCCCTGGGCAGGGCCCGTCCTCTGGCTTCCTCGGCTGCCAGGGTGAGAGGCCTGGGAGAGGTAGGGGTCTGCAGTGGGGCCGGGGGGGCCTCCTGGAGGCCGGGAGGTGGGCACCGAGGCAGGTCCAGGACAGCCGGTGGGAGGGAGAGGCCGCCCCGGGGAGAGCCCCGCACCAAAGTCCTCACTGTTGCTGGACCAGCCGGGCGGCCCAGAAACGAGGTCAGAACCGGGCCCCAGTGCTTGGAAGGAACGGGAGGTCTCTGGGGGCGACGGGTGCTGGGGGCGAGGGGAGGGACCTTTCAGGCCCCTGCTGACCCCCTCCAGCTACACCGAGGGGGATGCCGAGGCTGAGCAGGGGGCAGCCTGGGGCTCGGGGCTGGGGGCCTGTGGTCTGTGGCTTGCTCTGCTCTCCAGGGGGCAGACTCTCCCGCTGTGGCCGGCCTAGGCCACAGATGTGATGTTGATGAGCGTGGCTGGGGAAGAGACGTGAGCGCCGTGGGCTGCTCCTGGCTGGTTCAGCCTCTGTGGGTTGGCTCCCTGGGGCCCCTCCTTTTCTGCCCACCCAGAGGCACTGCAGCTCGGGGTTGGCTCAGCCCCGGCACACTCTGGGTGCCTTTGGCCGGGCCTGCCCAGGGGCAGGGCCTGGTTGGTGGGACTCCCAGGGCCCGCTCAGACTTGCAGGCCGAGGGGACCCACAGATGTGGCTCATGTGTGCGCACGGAGGGGAGGTGGCCACAGTCGAGCCCTCTGAACACCCAGTCCTGCGAGAGCTCCCCAGGGCGTCTGCACAGGTGGGTCACATGTGCAGAGTGCGTCGCCACCGAGGCCACCACCCGGTGGGGCAGGCCCAGCGCCTGGCCAGCTCCACTTGCTCTGAGGGTGCAGAGGGGACATGGACCGGGTTGGGGCAGGCCAGGAGCAGGGGACTGTCCACGCGCGGGCTGATGCTGGGGTCTGAGGCTGAGGGGGCGTGGCGGGTGGGGGCCAGCTGCCGGCCAGGCGGCGCCCTGGGCCCGGCTCTGTAGCTGCTGGGAGTGAGTCTGCGGTGACTCTGAGAGGCGGCCCTGCCTGCCACCTGTGGGGCTGAGCACGAGCGGGCCCGGGGGTGGTGGCTGGAGGTAGCGTTCACGTGACAGGGCTTGCTGGCTGCAAACGAACTGAGTCAGTGGGGCGAGGGCCCTGTGGACGTCATGGGCACCTCCTGGCTGTGTCCTGGGTGTCCCGGACCCTGGCTGCCCGGCCGGGCCCTCAGGCAGCTGGGGAGGAGCCGGGCGTCACGGTTGACCACCAGCCGCAGCTGAGTTGGCCTGGCCTGCCCCTAGACTGGGCCGGGCTGGGATCCTCGCCGTGGGCAGGCAGGCCCCCGCCACACCCCCGTCCACCTGGCGAGTTTAGCCTGGCGCGCTCCTGGGCTCAGAACCGGAGGAGCAGGGAGCCGCGAGGAGGAGCGAAGCGGGGAATCCCGGCCCAGGCGGAGGAGGGGCGGCCGCAGCCTTGGGCCCGTCCGGCCAGGATCCTGCTAAAACCAGGCCTCCGCAGAGGCTGTTTGTGTCCTTATCGTGAAAACCACACCACGTGTGCTCTGCAGACTCCCGAGCCAGGCGAGGTGGGAAGGGATGCCCCACCTCCCGCTCCAGAGCCGGGCGTCCTGGAGTCGCCACTCAGCAGTGTGAACCCCGGGAGTCTCCTCCTCCTCGCTGAGCCCTGACCTGGGTGGGTTTCTGCGAGTGTGGACCTTTTCGGGCAGGGTGGGGTGGGATGGGGATGGACCCCCTCGCCTCCCATCCGGTCCCACAGTAGGTTGGGTTTCAGGTGGAGACTGCAGTCGGGGCCGACGCGTGCCCGAGGGTGTGGGGTTCGCGGGAGATGCGGGCGGGGGCTGCTGCTGGGTCTGTCTGCCGAGTCAGCCTGGGCAGGGGTACCCCCGCCCTTCCGGAGGAGTCCTGGGAGAGGAGGGAGGCTGCCTGGGCCCCACGTGGGCAGCGGGGTTTCCATGTGCCCAGGGGTAGGCAGGGCTGCCAGTGTGCCCGCCAGCCGCTGTGGAGCAGGCAGCGTGCACGCGGCGTGTGCGGCCAGAGCCGCCAGGGCAGCTGGCCTGTGTGCCCGGATGTGTGCAGCTGGCTGGACCTCAGGCCTCTGGGGGCGGGGGGCCGGGACTGAGGACCCTGTACTCGCCTGTGCGGGAGCAGCAGGGGGCCCTGTGACGCAGCCCCCGCGCCCCCCGCCCCCCTGCAACTGCCGGCCCTGGGGCCGGGCCGCTGGCCGCCGGCCTACAAAAGGCATTCTGTGCCCCGGAAGAATGACCCCGTTGTGTGGCTGGAGGGTGGCCGGGAGCCACTACGGCTTCCTTCCTTCCCAACGTCCTGCTCGCCTCCCTCTTGGGGGCAGAGCCCCCACCTGGGGCCCAGCTGGTCCTGCCAGAGCCCTGCTTCTCTGGCTGCGGGCGCCTCGTGGCCCCCCCCGTCCCGGCAGTCAGAGCCCTGCTGTCCACCCGCCGCCCTCGCCAGGCCCGCTGGCCCGTCCTGGGCGCAGCCTGGGCCTCTGCTGCCCCTCCTGCACGACCTTCGCTGCCGGTGAGCAGCGGGGCCAGGTGGAGACCTGAGGGTCGGTGGCCAGGGGTCTGTGGCCCCCAAGAAGGCTGCGTCGGCTTGCTCCAGCACTCCGGCTGGGTCAGTGCACCCGGGGGGTTGAGCGTCCTCATGCCAGCCTGCAGCTAGGGTGCTGGGCTCAGCCAGCCCGCTTGGCCGGCCCGCACCCCGGCAGCTGGCGGCCATGAGTGGGTTTCAACTGTGGTCCCGGCTTTGTCCTCAGCCTCTGCTGGCCCCTGGCTGGGCCCGGGTCCCATGCGCGGCGCTGTCTGCAGGCCGAGGCCGAGCTCAGATTGAGGAAACGAGGCTGGGGTCCCCGTCCTCCTCTGAGCAGCCTGTGCTTCGGCCAATGGGAGCGGCCTGTGGTCACAGGTGTCTGGGCGAGGGTGGGGGGCCGGGCGGTCCTGGGAAAGGGGAACTCGGCCACTCTGGCGAGTTCCCAGCTGCCTGGCGGAGACGCTGGCCTCCTGGGCCCCTTCCCAGGCTTCCGCGGCCGACTCGCCCGCCACGCTGCAGCGCCAGGGGCCACGGGACCCCGGGCCGGTGGGCCGGGGACCGGTGCGGCCGCCCCTGTGGTGGGACCTCTCGCCGGCCCTGGCTATGAGGCTGCAGCTGCTGGCCTCTCTTTCGGGAGGCGGCCTGGCCTGGCGGGCGGGGGACCGCAGGTGGCTGGCAGGTAGGGCCAGGCTGCGGTGGGAGAGGGGGTGCTGGGGGCCTGGGAGGGGCCAGGGTCTCCCCTGAGGAGTGTGGCGTCCCTGGCGGGCATCTGGGCCAGGCAGGGGCAGGTGAGGACAGCTGGGTGGGGGCCAGGCGTGTCCCCGCAGCCCGTGACCTTCCCGGGCCCCACTGCGGTCATCCAGTGCATGCCCGGAGCCCGGCGTGCTCAGGTCGTCTCTTTGGGGTCCTGAGTCTTCCCGTGGTGTCTGCACAGCAGACGTTGGGTGGGAGGGGAGGAAGACTGCCTCTTCCGTCTCCTTGCCCCGAGGCTCCCTGGAGGAGGGCCTCTTGAGGTCTGGCTTGGCCCTTCTTCACACGAGGAAACTGAGGCTCTGGCGGGCAGAGCTTGTCTAGCTGCAGGAGGCCCTGGACCCGCTGAGGAAGTTCCATGGGGTTGGGGCTGCCCAGGGCCGGCCCGGGATGGACAGCTGGCCCCGGCCCTGGCTCAGCCCTGGGTTTCAGCTCCCGTGGGGCGGGCAGGGAGGCCTGGAGGAGGCTGGAATCCCAGGAGGTCCCAGTCCCTGCATCGTACGGGGGGTGCCAGCACCTGTTCCCGCCTGGCCCGCCTCACTGCCACCGGCCTTTATTTTGGTTGCAAGGCGCTCTGCCCCGTCACGTTCACCCTGTGCCAGGGCCCACGAGAGTCACTCGCCACGCTCTGCCAATGCTCCTGTAAGGACATCCTCCACTGTGCCCAGTTTTGAGGGGATGCTGAGGTCCCGAGACATGACGTGACGGTCCCAGAGCCACACAGCGGTTCAGGGAAGAGACTTGGCGGCACGCACGGGAGCTGGGAGCACTTTGCCTGTCCAGGCCTCCTGAGTCCCTGCTGTCGTGATTGGTCAGGGTCCTGCCCCCATGTCTAGGGTGCCTCGCCGGCCTGGCCCGGCTTTTCTCCCGCCGTGTGCATGGTGGTGGGCGCCAGGCGAGGCTGCTCCAGGCCGCCTCCGGGACCTGAAATGAGAGCCTGCTGGAGAGCGGGGTGCCGGGCTGCCTGCCCTCCGCTGCCCTTTACAAGCCTCACCTGTGTTCAGCAGTCAGGATCCCAGGGGCGGGCACCCAGGCTTGCTGGCGCCACGCACACGTCCTGGGGCTGGTGTCCCCCACCCTCGCCGAGCCACCGCGAAGGCTGGCTCCAGGTCCAAGTCTCCAAGCCCGAGGTTTCTCGAAGGCTGCGTCCTGCAGCGGAGAGCCCTGCGCCGCGGGGGGCTCTGCCTTCCTGATCGGGAGGCGTTGGCGGGGGTCTGTGTCCACACCCCTCCAGCAGCTGTCCCTCGAGGGCAAGCACTGGGCAGCCCAACATGCCAGCCTGGACAGACCTCCAGCTCTGCTGTTGGTTTTCTCGTCTGTAAAGTGGGTGCAGGGAAGAGAATTTTCTAGGTCTGTTTGTCTCTTGACACGACAAAACATTCAGTCATGTGAAGCGAGCTTCACACGGAAAATGTCCTGGGCTGGCCTGGGCGGCTCTGTGCCCGTAGAGGGTGTGGGATGTGTTGACCCTTAGTCCGGAGTTCGTAGATAGAAGCAGTGAGTGAGTGAGTGAGTGAGTGAGTGAGTGTGTGTGTGAGTGTGTGTGTGTGAGTGTGTGAGTGTGTGTGTGTGAGTGTGTGTGAGTGTATGTGTGTGTGTGTGTGAGTGTATGTGTGTGTGTGTGTGAGTGTATGTGAGTGTGTGTGTGAGTGTATGTGTGTGTGAGTGTGTGTGTGTGTGTGAGTGTGTGTGTGTGAGAGTGTGTGTGTGAGTGTATGTGTGTGTGTGAGAGTGTGTGTGTGTGTGAGTGTATGTGTGTGTGTGAGTGTGAGTGTGTGTGAGTGTATGTGTGTGAGTGTGTGTGTGTGTGTGTGAGTGTGTGTGAGTGTGTGTGAGTGTGTGTGAGTGTATATGTGTGTGTGAGTGTGTGTGAGTGTGAGTGTATGTGTGTGTGAGTGTGTGTGTGAGTATGTGTGAGTGTGTGTGTGAGTGTGAGTGTGTGTGAGTGTATATGTGTGTGTGTGTGTATGTGTGTGAGTGTATGTGTGTGAGTGTGAGTATGTGTGTGAGTGTGTGTGTGTGAGTGTGTGTGTGTGAGTGTGTGTGTGTGTGGCGGGCACTTCGGTTGTTGCAGCCCTCGTGTGACAAGGTGTCATCGTGTTTGGTGGCTGGGCCGGACATTCTGAGTGTGCTGCAGGCACGCTGCCCGTCTCCATGGGGGAGGGGGCCCTTGTCCAGGCCACACGTAGGAGGTGCGTGCAGGGTTCGGGGATCTGTTGACGTAGAGCGTGCGCTTGGCTGCTGGGCATTTGGCCGACTTTTTTTGCCCATTGTCTCCTGCCTGGCTTCTCTTGGTACCGCCTCAGGCTTTTTCCAGTCGCTCATTGCCTGGGAAGTCCTCCAAAGCGGCGTGTTAGCGTTGTGGGTAGCATCGAGTCACTAGGCCCCGAGCAAGGACGGCTCCCCGAGTCAAGCGCGTGCCGTGCCTGAGCGTCTGCAGTTGGTGGCTGAGCGCGCCAGGCCTCCCCGCTCTTGTCCGGGGTCTTCCTGCACCTGCGTCGGCCGCCTGCTCAGCTCTGGGCAGGTGCGGGCGCTGTGCTCAAGGCCTCTGATGGAGAGGTTGTCCTTTGCTGTCTTTCTGAAGGTGCAGGCGGCAGCTGACCGCCCGCGAGGCCAGGTGGCAAGGGTCCACGGAGGTCCAGTGGGCTGCGGCTCCCCGGGAGGGGCTGCGCCCTGCTGCCCGCGCGGCTCTGTGGACGGCGTGTGGGTTTGGGGAGTCGGGGTGGGTTTGGAGCCTCGAGGGGCGTAGTTCTGGGTCCCTGCTACTCTGTGTTACGTGCCGGGGGGCCGGCCAAGAGAGCTGGACACCTCTGCCTGCCTGGCTTGCGTCCCCTGGCCTTGGTGTGGCCCTGCCCCGGAATCTGGGCCTCCTGGAGTCCAGCTGCCCTGGGCCAGGGTCTAGTCACTGCGGCCCCTCCGCGTGGTGCTGCCCTGGGGGTGCGTGTCAGCCATCTGGCTGGACGGTGATCGGCAGCCCCGGGCCCCACCTCCCATCCAGAGCTGCCCGGGGCTCGCAGCGGCTGTCTGCCCGTGTCCCGAGGGCAGGTGCCAGCGGTGGAAGCGTACAATCCCCAGGTCCCCCTCCCGCACCGTCGACCCTGGTCTTGGCCCCTCCTGGAGGCTGTTTGTGGTTGTTGACGAGGCTGAGAAGGGTCCACGGAGGTCCAGCGGGAAGGGGCACTGAGGCAGGGGGTGCTGGGGAGGCGGGGAGAGGGTGGGCTTTGGGATTGAGGGCCGTGGTGGGGGTCATGGGAGGCTCTGGTGGTGGCCGAGGGCGCGGGGGTCCTACTGCCAAGCGGCCAGAGCAGGGGCTGCCACAGGGCGGGGAGGGCATGCTGAGCCGGCCGCTGTGGCCTGGCTGCGGCCAGATCCCAGCGTGGCCTCTTGAGGCTCCGTCTGTACAGAGGGGCTGACGGGGCCCTCACGGAGGTCACGGTCATCCAGGCCCAGGGAGGCTGTCCCGCTGCCAGACGGCTCGTCCGCCTGCCTGGAGGCCCGTGGGCTGGGTGGCCAGGCTGGACGCTGCCGCGGGAAGTCGCTGCGTCGCTGTGCGGGTTCTCTGGGCTCGTGGGGCGTGGATGCGGCCTGTCCCTGTGCCTCTTGCGTACCCTCACTATGGGGGCGGGTGTCCGCTGGCTTCTCCCCTCTGCTGCCGCGACGGCCCCTGAAAAGTGCCCGCTGGGGGTTGCGGAGGGTCTCAGCCTCCTGGCCGCTGGCCCGCGAGGTGTGTCAGGAACGAGGCCTCAGGTCAGGGACCTGGGACTGCGCTTCGATGCTCTGTGAGGACGGGGTGAGGTTCTTGGTCCCCCAGTGCAGAGTGGGGACCCCGTCCTGTCCCTGCACTTGCTGGGGGCCTGGGGCGGGGACTGGAGGAACAGCCTGGCACGCAGCAGGTCCCCAAGGGGTGGCCGGGGTGGGGGTCAGATCTCAGCTTGGGGACAGTCCTGCCAGCTCGTGAGCCCCCAGGTGGGCCGGCTCAGTGGGACGTAGCCCGAAGGGGTGCCGAGGTGCAGTCTGTGCGGGCCTCCCCCCAGGCTTTTAGCAGGGGTGAGTGGGGGTGATAAGCTGGGCTGTGTGGGGGCCACCGTGCTAGCCCAGGCGGGAGGAGCTCCCGCCGCAGCGGAGACGGGGAAGCCCCGCTCCAGTTCTCGGTCTGTCTCACGGGAGCAGCCCTGCCTCCGTCTGCAGAGGCCCTGCCGCCCGCGCCTCCGCTCATGACGGGCACCGGCCTGGTGACTCCGGCTGAGTCAGTGTGGGGGGTGGGGGTGAGCCTCTGCCCTGGGAGGACACCGAGGGGCCAGGCTCGCGGCACACTGTGGTGGCGGGGTCTCCAGAAGCCCCCCAGGAGCCCCTTGGGTGCCGGGCTGGCTCTCTGCACCCCCAGGTCTCAGCCTTGACCCTGCTGTACCCCCCGCGTGGCTCTGGAGATGCCGAGCATCCATGCCCACATCCGAGAAATGGCGATGCTTGAGGGTGGTGGGAGGGCTGGGGACGTCCCGGTAGAGGCCAGCCCACGTCAGGCCCCAAGGAGCCGCCCTGCTCCCTGGCCGCCCGGCATCCTGGGGCGGGAGGGCCCCCGGGACAGCTGCCCCCGTCTCCAGCGCAGGAGGCCTGAGTATCTGCTGGGTGTCCCCGACGCCGCAGGGCTGCGGGAAATGCAGAGCTTCAGACAGGCCGGGGGTGGAGGCACCTGTGTTCCACGACAGAGCTGGGCGGCGGCCCCTGAGCCCGCGGAGCGGCGTGGCTCAGAATGAAACAAGCATCACTTCTTTTCCTGTTGAAGAGAAACTGCCTCAGCCAGCCCGCGGGCTCGGGGGGCCCCCTTGCCCTCTAGACGGCCGTGGGGCAGGCGGGGTTTCGTCAGGAATTCCCCCACGCCCCGCGTCCCTTCCTCTGCTGCCTGGGCCAGCTCCCCGGAGTTGCTGGGGAAGGTTCAGGGGCACTGCCTGGACGGGAGGCCGTGGTGCCCGGGAGCCCCTGCCGGGCCCTGGAGAGGTGAGCGTGCTCCCGGATGCCCGCACTCGTCGTCCCCACGGTGGACGTCCTCGCCGGCAGCAGGTCCGGCCTGGAACTCGGGGCCGGCCTCCTGGGCTGGCCCGGGGTCTCTGCGTGAGAGTGAGGAGTGCTGGGCGTCTGGTGGAGAGCGGCTCTGGCGCTGGGGGCGGGGAGCACCCCACCCTCCCAGCCCCTTCTTCACCTGCAGGTGGGACAAAGGGCTGCTCGAGTCCCCAGGCTCCCAGAGGGCAGGGCGGCCACCGGGGCTGTGTCCCAGACTCGAGCTTTACCTCGAGGTTGCTCTGATTTCAGGCGGGGGCTGCACAGGCCACCGGCCGCCAGCAGGCCCTGCGTTTGGGGATCTCCGCTTTGCAGAGGCCGCGGCGGTGACGGCGTCGCGCGCAGGCTCGGTGGTGCTCTTTGGACAGAATCCACCTGCCGGTGCAGGAGGCGCAGGTTTGCTTCGTGAATCAGGAAGGTCCCCTGGAGAAGGAGACGGCAGCCCGCGCCAGGACTGTGGCCCGGGAATCCCCATGGACAGAGGAGCCTGGCAGGCTAGTCCTAGGGGTCGCCAAGAGTCGGACTGACCGAGGGGCTGAGCACAGCCTCAGCTGCCCTGTGGCCCCCTCCCTGTGGCCCCCCGCCCCCCACCCCCTGCCTCCTCCCGGGGGTTCCGGCAGGCCTGGGGGTTCAGGTTTGGCCCCTCCCTGACCTCCTCCCAGGGCAGCTCCTGTCTGGCCACTGAGCAGAAGGAATGGCCCCGGGGAGGGCGGGGGGCCCTGTCACTGAGGTCGCCTGAATCCTCATCGTCCCCGGCCATCTCCGGGGTGGGCCCCAGCTGCTGGCTCTGTGGCCTGCGCCGTGGGGTGAGCACCTTGCTGGGCGGATGGAGAAACGGTACCCAGGTGGGAGCCTGGCCCTGGGGTGGGTCTCTGAATGCCGTGGCCGCCGTCCAGTCATTGCCAGCCCTGACCCTAAATGTCCCCAACCCCCAGCTTCCCCCAGGCCTCTGGGGACAGGCGTGCCTGCTGGGCTGACCTAGGGATTGGTCCGTCTGGGGTCACCTGGCTGAAAAACGGGCCGAGCCCTGAGGTCCAGGAGGCCCTGGAGTCGTGGGGGCGGGGAACCGGAGGGTGGCGAGCTGGCGTTTTGGGCGCCAGGGCACCTGCGGCGTGCAGGAGGGGCAGGCACTGGTGTCTGTCCAGTAGCCCCCGTTATCTGGAGGCTCTGAGCGGCCTGTGTGGTGGTCTTTGCACCAGGCGCACTCCGGGTGTCCTGGTGGAGGGGCCGTCTTGCAGCCAGGGGAAGGGGCCAGAGCTGCAGGGCTCCGCCGTGGTCTGGCCCCAGCATCCCGGGGGTCTGGCCAGGTGTGTTCCCTGCACTGGCGAGCCTGGCTCCCCGAGTCGTGGAGAGTTGGGGTGAACGGGGCTCCGGGACTCGGCCGGAGCAGTGCCCCTTCCAGCTTCAGCATGCCCCTCAGCCTCTAGGGTGCCCCCAGGGAGTGCCCTCCGTGGGCGCCTGTCTGGGTGCCGCCAGCCCAGTGGGTTGTGGAGGGTCCGCTGCAGGAACTGGGGGAAAGCTGGCGCAGACACGCTGGGTTGGCACTCTTGTTTGGCCTGGTGTGCAGGCTGGACCCCAGACCCCTGGGACCGTGAGCTTCTGGGCGTGGGCCTGGGGGGCGGCCTCCTGCCAAGACCCCGGCCTGAGCGCCCCACCCAGGGCCTTGGCACCATTGCGCCTGAGCTCTCTCCTGGACCTGGAGGTCCAGGCGCCGGCCGGCTGGCCCTGGGAGCCCCGTCTGCCCCACCCCCACCTCCCGCTTGCGCTCCCCACTTCCAGCATGGCAGCCGGGCTCCAGCCACACCTGCCACCACAGGGCCCAACCGCGGTGCCCCCAGAGTGTGCCAGTGTGCCAGCGAGGGCGGCCCCACCGCTTCCCTTCCCTCCCCCGCCCCTCGCCAGCCCCGGCCGGCTCAGGACCGCCATCAGAGCCCGGAGCATCGAGCCTTTGTCACTCGCGGCAGAAGCCACCCAGGGTCACCGTCCACCGCCTCGGGGGGTGGGGCAAGTGGCCCCTCGGGTGGTGGTGCCGATGGTGGTGGTGCTGGCAGAGCTTCCGTCCACCGAGTCCGCAGCCCCTGGTCCCTCTGGGCCCTGGTGTAGCCTTGACGCCGGTGGGGTCGCGCTGTCTGCTCCTCACTTAGCGGCCTCCAGTCGGCCTGCCCTCTCCTCCCCCTCCCCCAGGTGTCACGGAGGCTGGGCAGGGCAGTTGGCGACGGGCAGGGCAGTTGGCGGCCGCCTGCCTCCCACGCGGCTTGCTCGGGTGGAGCCCTGCCGGGTGTCGGGGTGTCTGGGCGGTGCGCGAGGGGTGACGGAGACGCCCGTCTTGGGTCACTGTGTTCCCCGCTCCTGTCTCCTCCGGGGTCTGGAGGGTCGGGGCTGCCCTGGACTCTGGTGTGGGCCCTGACGTCGATGGCCTCCTAGGCCTGGGACCCTTCTGGCTGGTGGGGAGGCCCCTTGCTAGGGCCCCTGCGGCCGCCTGCCCGCTGGGCTCGACCCTCCTCTGAGGCCCCGAGGTGGAGGCCGGGCTGACCCGTGTCCCTCACGCTGGGGCAGAGGCTTGGGGCGTTGTTGGGGAAAGGGCCGTGGTACCCCAGAGGAGCCTCAGTCCAGGCCGCCTGAGCCCCCGGGCAGAGGCCGTGGGCCGGCTGTGCTCCCCACCCACCCTCTGCAGGTCCCCGGCTCAGCTGGGACCCCGCTCTGCAGGGCCTGTCTGCACAGCAGGCGTGCCCACTCACAGGAGGGTGCTGCCCCCGTTCCTGAGGGTCCCCCTCCCCGTGGGGCCTGTGGACCTTCCTGCCCCCCCGGCCCCCACACCCCGCCTCCCCCAAACCCCGGCGCGCCGTGGTCCCGCCGCAGGCCCCACGGCTGCCACTTCTGCCTCCTGCGGGTGCCAGGGGAAGCAGTCCTTCCGGAAGGCGGGGGCTGGGGGTGGGTGTCCCAGGAAGCTCCGGAGGGCCTGCCAGCTCCCCGCCGTGGGGTTTCAGTTCCAGGGGGCCGGGGGAGGGTGGTCCTCTGGCAGGGGTGGGGGAGTGGATGCCCGTGCTCAGAGCCTGGCTTGGTCCTGGTCGGGTCGGGGGCTGATTCCCTGGGGCTCTTCTCGCCGCGCCCCCCCGTGCCCGTCTGTTCCTGCCCCCTGCTCAGCTCCTGCCCGCGGCCCCTCCCCACACTCCCTCGCATCTGCTGGGCTTCCTGCTTGGCCGGGCCTGGTGCCCTCCTGGCCCCCAGGACGTGCAGCCTGGACCCTGAACCCCAGCTTGGGGCCTGCTCGGACCCCGCCCTGCTGAGCCCTGCAGGCTCAGGAGAGCAGTGGAGCCTCCCAGCTCTGCTTTCCGAGGGTCGGGGGTCCCCTGGCCTCGAGCCTGTGAGGCTTGCCTTGGGCTGGCATTTCCTGTCGCCACCCCCGCCTTCCCTGGCAGAGGCCGGAAGGGAGTTGGTGGGGGTTCCCCAGCTTCCTTCTGGGGGGCCCGGGCGGGGAGGGAGGCGGAGGGTTCTGGAGGGCTTTCTGGAGGAGGGAGCCCGTGCGGTTGGGGGCTGTTGGCTGGGGGAATGCCCCCCGCCCCCCAGAGGGAGCCCAGGGTCTTCTGCTTGGCCATGCTCGAGCTTGCATACAGCTCTCACGGGGAGCTCACCACCTCAGGAAGCGGCCTGTGCCTGTACCGTGGGAACAGTCTCTGACTTTGCTGAGTGTAACCTTTCACCCCTGCCCCGGGCCCTACAGTCACTGCTGTGCTCTGGGTGCTGAACCTTCCGGGGCATTCCGTCTCTGCCCCATGGCATCCGTTTCTGGCCTCCAGGTGTTAGCGTTTAGCGTCAGTTTTATGGCCTGAAGTGCTTTCTGTGCCAAGGAAGAGGTCTGTCCCTCACTCTGCCAGGCAGGCCTTCTGTCCCTTTGTCCGGCTCAGGGCTGCCTGGCTCTTCGTGGGGGTCCCTGTGAGCTCCCAGGCCGTGGCCTCCTCCCGAGGCCAGGTCTCACGGATTGCTGCTGGTCCCCAGGGGCCGGGAGGGTGTCAGCGGAGGGTGGTCCAGGTTTGGGGCAGGGAGATTCGGGAGTTGGGCTTTGCCCCTTCCCCGGAGTGCCCTGGGTCCTCGTGGGTGGGGAGGGTTGGCTGTCAGGAGCTCCCAGGGTGGGGTCTGGGCCTGAGCCTTGAGTCCTGCAGCCCAGGATCAGATAAGCATGTAGTGACCGCTGGTGGTGAGTCCCCTGAAGGTCCAAAGTATGACTTCAAGAAGAGCGCCTTATCGTAGCCCCTGCTTATCAGAGGGTGGGGACACATGCTGGCCCGGAAGAAGCAGAGCCTGCGGACACGTGGGGCAGGGGGTGTTTAGGCACTTTCTTTCCTAATGTTCCCTCCCTGGCCAGACTCCAGAAGACTCCAGAAAATACACCCAGGGCATTGTCACCCGGGCTCCGGGAAATGTCTACTGTGGGCGTTGTGTATCAACAGGAAGGGCCCTCAGTGGGAGTCTGGGGGCTTTGGGGGTTGCTGAGGTGGGCATGGGCTGGGGTGGCCTTTACCTGGGGCCTGTAGCCCCCTGGTCTGGAGTGGTTGGTGTTCACGTGAGCCTGGGGGCTGGCCTGGGGAACCAGGCCCTCCCTTCGCCTCTGGAGGGTGGGCTGTACCCAGGACCGCTGGCCCCCGTCTCTCTCCCAGTACCCCACCCCCCCTCCTCGAGCCAGGCTCTCCCGCCCAGTTTTCCAGCGCCTGGCTCCCCTCCTCGTGGTTCTCATACTTGGGGTGCCGCCTGGCAGCTGGCAGCCAAGCAGGCCACTTCCCTCCTTCCTTCCGGCCAGAGCTTTCTCCTGCCTCTCCCGCCCCTTCCTGCCAAGGAGCAGCAAACAAACAAACAAGCCAGCCGCTCAGGCCCAGCAGGCCCGGCCCAGGCCCGCGCGCGTCTGCAGCTGCGGGGGTGGGGAGCTCTGCGGCCCTGCCTGTGGGGGTGGACGGCCAGCAGCAGGGGCGCCCCCGGCCCTGCCCCCTGCACTCCACCCTTTTCGGGCAGCCACCTCCAAGAAGCCCCTTTGTCTTCTCCTCCAATCTGAAACTCTCCAGTGCCCCAGGCTGTCCGAGTGGAGGTGGGGAAACTGCAGGAACACCGGGGTGACGTCTCCCTCTTGGCTTCAGACCCCCATCTCGCTTCTAGAGGAGTGTGTTGGGCGGCTCCCCTCAGGAGGCTAGGCCTTCGGGCTTCTGGATGCAGAGGTCGGAACGCTCACGTTCCCATATGTGGCCCCAGCGGTAGCCGCTATGCTCTCTGGGGACGATGCCTGCAAAACGGATGTTGTAATGTCCATCTTGCTCCCCGCCCCCGTCCCCCGGAGGTCAGAAAGGTGCTTCCTGGGACTCAGTGACGGGGAGGGGCCTGTGCTAGCCTGCACCTTGCAGCATGGGCTGAAGCAGGGTTCCTCACGCAGGGAGGGCCAGCGAAGTGGGCATCCCACGGGCCGTGGGGAAGGAGCAGTGACCGTGGGCCTGGGGGCAGCTGCAGGTTGGGGCAGCGTGCCTGCTGCGCATTTCCATGTCCGTCACAGGTGGGTGGACAAGGTCATGGGCCTTCACTGAGGTCAAGGGCGTGCAGCCAGACCTTGTGTCTCCTTCCCTTCCTGCAGCCTGCCTGCTCTCACCGACCCCTGGGGAAGATCTCTGGGCATACAGGTTGTAGGCATCCTCTTGTGGGTCATGTGTGAAAGTTGCTGCGTCGGGTCCGACTCTTTGTGACCCCATGGACTGTTCTCCAGGCCAGGATACTGGAGTGGGCAGCCTATCCCCTATCCCTTATCCCTTTCCCGACCCGGAAACCGAACCCAGGTCTCCTGCATCGTGGGCAGATTCTTTACCAGCTGAGCCGCAAGGGAAGCCCAGGAATACTGGAGTGGGCAGCCTTTCCCTTCTCCAGGGATCTTCCTGACCCAGGAAAGGAAGCGGGATCTCCCGCATTGCGGGTGGGTTCTTCACCAGCCGAGCCCCTGATGGTGATGCCGGAAGCTTAATGGCTCATAGGGCTGGGTTGCAGTTCCCATCTGTGCCAGTAGGTGCCGCCATCTGGACCTGGACGCCATAAGCTCTTACTTTCAGTGAAACGATTTATGCTCCTTTCTGTGAATGGCGAGGGCTTTCGATGAGGCAGTCTTGCTGTGCAGTGGCAGATGGGCCCCTACTCCTTGGCATGGAATTCAAGGCCCGCTTGCCATGCCCCTCCTCCCTCAGAGGGCAAGTGAGGGAGGGGGTGCCCAGCAAGCTGGGGGCTGCAGGAAGGAAATGGGTAAGAGCTCCCAGAGAAGGGGGTCCTCAGGGTTGGCAGAGCTTCCTGTGTGCCTGGTGGGGGGGGCTCCCCACTCTACGGGCTGCCCAGCACCTCCATGGACAAGTTCAGAAGGCCCTGGGCGAGAGCTCGGCTCCGGCCAAATTCGGGCCTGCCTGGCTGTGCCTGGGGGTGGCAGTGTCGTGCAGCATGTCCCCGGGACTGTTGGTACCGGTGGCTGATGTTGGGGGAGGACTTGGGGGTGATGCCCAGACAAGGCTTCTTCCTGCTCTGAGCCTGGCGCTCTGGGCACGGCTGCTCTCAGGTTCGGGCATGCGAAATCCTCCTTGGGCTGTTGGGTGGTCCAGGCAGGGTGTCCCCCCAACCTGGGAGTGCCTGGAGAGGGCCACTGCATTGCACCCCTGGCCCGCTCGACTTGTCAGAAGCTTGTGTGATGACTGCAGGCTTGGCTGGAAGACCCAGAGACCATTTTTCAGATGGGAAGGCTGAGGCCCCAGGCAGGGTCCGGGGTGGGGTCCTGGTGTGCTCAGGGCACCCTGCCAGACAGAAGCAGGGTTTGCTGTGGCCTGCAGCTCTGGCTCCAGCTGCCTTGTCGGGGCCTCTTTGAGTTCCCGTGGTCTGCTTAGGCCCTCGGGCGGCAGTTTCACCCCAGAGAGCCTCCCTCCTGTGGAAGCTTCTCGCTGAGCCCTCGGGGTGGGGAAGGGAGGCCCAATTAGTGCTTGACGGGACTTGGAAAACCCTGGGATGAAAGACTGGCGTGTGGGAGGTCCAGGCCTCTCACCGCAGCCTCTGTAGACTGCCTGTCTCCAGACCTGGCGCACACCCGGGCCCTTCCACCAGGCCCACTGGGAAGCTCCCTGCCCCCAGGCCACAGGCCACCAGGCCCAGGGCACACAGGAAGCCGTACCTCTCCAGGGCCCCATGTGTTAGAGGGTCTGGGGATGTGGTGTCTCGGCCACCACTGCTTGGGTCCCTGAGCAGGCCCGTGTGGTGTGCTGGGCCCACTGTGCCGTGGGTAGTTGGAAGGATGCAGGGCCTCAGTTTCCCATCTGTAAAATGGGGTAAGGGCACCTGCCGTTTACCTCCCAACTTCATTCACTCATCCACACTGAGGAAATGGACTGTTTCTGCTGCACGGTGGGTGTGGTGGAAACATCAGCCTTCAGGTTTTTTATTATCCCCAGACTTTCACCTTGACCCCCTGAGTAGATGGGCGGAGAGGCTGGCAACTCTGGGCCACTGGCATTCCAGGTGGATGGGCCTGGTGTGCTGCGGGTTTGAGGGGCAGCCATCTGGCCTCCCTGTTCTGGTAGGCTGTCAGCCTGCCCATCCTACGTCTGCCTTGGGCCCAGCCTGAACCCCAGAGTTGGGCCAGGCAGGGCTGGTGCCCGGAGGGGAGCTCTGGGCGGGCCTGGCCGGGCCTCACTGGCAGGTGGGCCCCTGCCCAGGGCAGTCCCTTGCCATTCCAGGCCTGGCGTGGTCGCCGCGGCCGGGGGGTAGCGGGTCGCCGGTGCGGGCTCCTGACCGGCCTCCTGTGGCTTTTTGTCTTGCAGACTTCTCCACGCAGGTGAACTCCTCCTCCCTCAGCTCCCCCACAGCGCGCAGCTCCATGGCGGCCCCCTCGCTGCACCCCTCCCTGGGGCCCAGCATCGGCTCCTCGCTTGGCTCCCCGGGACAGCTGCACTCACCCATCAGCACCCTTAGCTCGCCCATCAACGGCATGGGTCCGCCCTTCTCGGTCATCAGTTCCCCCATGGGCCCGCACTCCATGTCGGTGCCCACCACACCCACCCTGGGCTTCGGCACCGGCAGCCCCCAGGTAAGTGCGGGGCGGGGCCCGGACCAGGGGCGGGGCCTGACTAGGGGCGGGGCCCGGACCAGGGGCAGGGCCTGGGCCAGGGGCGGGGCCTGATTAGGGGGCGGGGCCCGGACCAGTGGCGAGGGGCCTGGAGCAGGGGCGGGGTCCGGGCCAGGGGGCGGGGCTTGCACCTTCTATGGTGGGTCAGATAGTAAAAGCGTCTGTCTACAATGCGGGAGACCTGGGTTCGATCCCTGGGTCGAGAAGATTCCCTGGAGAAGGAAATGGCAACCCACTCCAGTACTCTTGCCTAGAAAATCCCATGGACGGAGGAGCCTGGTCATGGGGTCGCAAAGTGTCGGACACGACTGAGCGACCTCACTTTCACTGTCACTTTTTATGGCCCCTGGGAAGCAGGTGCCGTCACTTCCACCTTCTGCCTCTGGAAGCGGCCTCAGAGAGATGACCTCCTGGGCTTGGTGGTCTCTATGGTCGAGTTTGCTCAGATGGTTCTTGGAACAGTCTGTCTTTTGGGGTTGTGTCCGGATCAGGAGGCAGCTGGTGCCTGGCAGAGCCAGCTGTTGTCTCGGGGACCCCTGAGGCCTGGTCCACTGCCCACTCATGCCAACCCGCCTAGTGTGGGCACTTCTTGTCTGAACCCCGACAGAGCTGCCCAGGGCCCCAGCTGCTCATCTCCTCCCCTGGCTCTGATGGTCTCCTGGTGGGATGTTTTGCTGAATGCCTGGGAGATCTGCTTGAACCAAGGGTTCTCCTTGTTTCTGGGGCTCAAACTGTCCTTCCTGACAGACCTGAGTTCTCCTTTGCTGAGTGTCATTCATGTCTGGGATCAGCGGTCATCTTTGTGGAGGAAGGTCCCAGTAGAGCAAGGCCAACCCCACAGAGGGAGGCCCCCCATAGAGGAAGGCACTGCCACCCCAGTAGAGGAGGCCCCCCATAGAGGGAGGCCTCCCAGAGAGAAAGCACTGCCCCCATAGAGGGAGGTCCCTGTAGAGGAGGGCCCACCAGTAGAGGAAGGCACCCCCATCACAGTAGAGGAGGCCCCCCATAGAGGAGGCCCCCCCATAGCGGAAGGCCTGTCCATCAAGGAGGCCCCGTAGAGGAGGGCCTGTGACAAGAGCTCTGGGAACTGTCTCCCTGGGGAGGGCAGGACAGCCATCTCGAGAGGGAGTCCAGCACAGGCCCCCCTGCCCAGAGAAGTGTGGCTGACGGTGTCAGCGTGTCCCGCGGGCTCCCTGCCACCCGGGAGGCGCCCTGCCTCCAGGACTCCCCACTCCTGGCACAGGAGGGCAAGATGCCTTTGAGGTCTGGAGCCCACCCCCTTCCTGTCAGCTGGGCCTGTCCGGAGCTGGTCTCGGGAAAGCTGGTCTCAGGAAAGCTGGTCTTGGGAAAGCTGGTCCCGGTCCGCTCGTCAGCCCCTTTGTTCCTGGGGGGCCCATGCTCCCTTGTGTCCCCTGGCCTTCCAGAAGCAGACAGAAGGCTGGAGGGTTGGTACGAGGGGTCTCAGCCGCCTTCCTGGGATTGGCTGTGTTCTTTGTAGCGTAGCCACCACGCCCGGATCCTCACTGGCTGCAGAGTGCCTGCCGCTCAGCGAGAGGCAGATGAGGCCCAGACTGCACCTGTCCCCTGGGAACCAGGCCAGAGGCAGCACCTGCTGGTTCTCAGGCCTGCAAAGCTCCTTGCTGCCCCCGGGCCTGGTGCCTGCCCTGCATGCCCCCGGGGCTCATGTGCAGAGGAGCCTGGGTGTGAGTCTGAAGTGGGGCCTCTGCGGAGTAGGGCTCGAGGGTGGCAGAGATGCCCCCAAGCCTGGGGTTGGCCTGTCTGGGGGTAGGGTGGGGCGATGCTGGGGGGTGGGGGGTGTGGGGCCTCGCCTATCCTAGTAGGTTGCTTCCGGCACACAGCGAGGCTCCCGCCACGCGATGGGTGCTTGTTGAGTGCAGGTGCTTGTGAGCAAGGAGCCGCAGGTCCCGAGCCTGATGCCGGGGCTCAGGGAGTGGAGGGGTGCTGGTGTGTCCCCCGACGTTCAGCGCTGACCCACTGCTCAGCTGTCCGCCTGCCCTTCTGTAGGTCAGTCAGGCCGCAGGTAGCTTAGCCGCGATCTGAGCCCTGGGCTGAGCCTCTGGCCACCATCCCTGGGAAGGCCTCAGTCCCCACCACCCTGCCCCCCATAACTCCTTCCCTGGGACCTGAGTTCAGCTTCTAGGCTTCAGCAGTTTGTCTTAGAAACTTGGGGTTCCCCATATTCATGGAAGTGTGGGTGGAGTTCGGGGGGGCATCCCCCCACCTCCGCCTCAAAACCACAACCGCGAAGTCAAGGGGCCGGAACCAGCGAGGCGGTCTGACTCCTGCTGCTGGCGGGGATGGCCCCCGACTCGACCGCGCCCTGCAGGGAAGTGGATGCGGGTGGTGCTGGGAGCTCTGGGCAGAACCGAGCCGGGCTGCGGGCACTGTGGCCTGAGCTGCCCCTCTTCTCCCCTGGTTCAGGGGCTCCATCAACCCAGGGGGCGTTCCCCACCTCGGCCCAGAGCTCGCCTGCAGTGTTGGGCACGTGTGGGCACCTTGGCGCCCTGGCCTCGCCACCCTGACAAGCCTCCTTGGGCAGGACCTGCATGGGCCCTACCTGTCCTTGCTGTGGGCACTGCGGCCGTGAAGCTGCATCCACCAGGCCACGTGTAGGAGTTTGCCCTCGGCCTTGACGGGCAGGCAGAGGCCGGTGGGGTCCAGGGGCCTCCCACCCCATGCTGACGGGGGTGATTGGCCTCACCGGCTAGGGCTGGAAAGGAAGGGTGTGGTGGGCGTGGACGAGGGGCGGCGAGAGACAGGAGGAGATCTGGGGCCCCGATGGAGCCGGGTGGTTATCTCAGCAAGTCCTGAAGGCTCTGCGGGAACTGAGGTGAATGCTGAGGACGCGAAAGGGGAAATGGGACGGGCCCCCACCCTGGGCACGCTGCGGAGCCGCCACTGACGCTGACCGTGCCTGAGGGCTCCGTCCCAGGTGCTAAGGCCCACCTCAGGTTATGGAGGGCGGACACCGGTCCCGAGGGCCTGCCTGTGGGGGGCTTGGGGACAGGACAGGTGGGCCCTACCCACCCAGCATGGTTTGGACAGACACAGAGGAAGTGCCCAAGTTCCTTTCCGGGGTGCCGCCCAGCGGATCCAGCTGCTCAGGGTTGTGGCCGGGCTCGCAGGCCTTGGGCCCAGCCTCCGGCCCACACCGGTGTCCTCAGGGCCCCTGGGGACCTCCCTTAGCCTCTGCTGCTGACTGGCCACCCCGGCCACCCCGGTCTCCTGCCCTTTTACCAGCAGTCCTTTGGTGTGCCCTCCTCCGAGCATGTGCTTGGCGGCTCCCTCTGGCTGGGTGCTGCCTTGCGTCGTCCGCGGCCTGGCCGGCCTGGGGGCGGCCCCCCGAGGCCCCAGTGTTCTGCAGAGGCTGCTTGCTGTACCCCGAGCTGGGCTCATGAGCTCTGCTGTCAGCGTGGCCCCCCGATTGCTCCAGCATCCTGACGGCGACCTTTGGACGGAGGCACTCCTGTCTCTCTGGTTTTTACACGAGAAGCCTCAGGCCCAGGGCGATTAGATAATTCCTCCAAAGTCACTCAGGGAATGAAGGGGGCAGAACCCCCATGGTCAGCTGTGGCCGCCCCCCCAACCTCCCAGCGAGCCCCACCCGGGCAGGGGGCAGCGAGTGGCCTTGGGTGCCTGGCTGGGTGCTCAGTGGATGGTCTCGCGGCTCTGGGCTGGCCTATTCCTGGGGCCCTGGACACTCTCAGCATGCAGGGCGTCCCTCAGAGCTGTGGCTCCCAGAGGCCTGAGCTCACACCTGCGTCACCCCTTAAAGCTGTGTGCCCCTGGCTGGCCGCTGCATCCACTCTGGAGGGGGGCGGGCGGCTCTCCCCGCTCACTTGGGGCTTCCCACAGGGCACAGCCCAGCACGATGGCACTCGGCAAATAGCTGGAGCCCCCTCTGAGCTGACCGTCTTCCGGAAGATGCTCCTGAAGCCTGCAGACCGTGCTGGGGGGTGGGGGGTATTCTTTGAGCCAGTGGGGTCCTCTGGACACCCCTCGCCCCTCCCCTTGTGTCCTGACAGCCCCACACGGCCATAGCTGGCCTCCCGGCCTCCCTGCAGCCCCCTGAGTCCCGTGGGCTTCAGTCTCCTCACGGAACCAGGTGGCCACCTGGGCAGGCGAGCCCAGACGTCCAGGGCTGGAAGAGCCCGTGCAGGTGCTCGCGAGTGCTCTGTGAGCACCAGCTCCTCCTGTCCTGGGAGGAGGGGGATAGGAGTCAGGGCCCACAGGGAGGTAAGGGGGTGAGGCTCCCGTGTGCAGGAGGAGCCCGGCCCGGGGCGACCCGGGGGCAGCGCGGCGGCCGCAGTCCGTCCAGAGGCGCTGCAGGACCTGACTTCCGCCTCGGTCAGGGCTTTGCAGAAGTGAGGGCACTGGGGGGCTGCCGGCTGGCGCCCTGGCGCCTGTGGGGCGCGGCTGGCTTGCAGGGTGCGGTGGGAAGCACCCCTGGGCCCTGGGCGCTGACGGGAGAGTTGGGGTGGGCGCAGCGGAACCAAAACTGCTGTGTCACTGCCGAGGCAGCTGTTGCCACGGTGACCGGTGAGTTTCCCACGCTTCCTCCTGGCGCAGCGTCAGGATGGCGGGAGGGGCGGAGGGGGTGTGTGTGTGGGTGAGGCTGTGTGTGTGTGTGTGTATGTGCGAGGACTGTGTGTGTGTGTGTGTTTAGGGATGCTGTCTCCTCCCTCTCCCCTCCCTCCTCTCTGGGGTCAGGCTTCGGTGCCCATCCACGGGCTGGGGTCCCTAAAGCGCCGGCCACACCAGCGGGTCCCAGAGCTCTGGCTGGCCGCTGGGGGCAGTGCCCGGGGGTGGCAGGCAGTTCTCACTTAGGCGGACGAGGGGCAGGGGTGGGAGCCGGGGCCTCCTGGGTCCTTCTTCGAGCCTGGGGTTCCGTGGGAGCTGGGGCCCTGGGGGCAGTACGGCCTCCTCCAGCCTGGCCAAGACGACGGGGCGGACATCCTGCCGGGCTCCCTGGGGCTGGGCCTGCCGGGCCACATGGCTGGGGGTGGGCGAGGCCCCCTCCGAGCCCCCGTTTCTCTCTCCGTGGAGCGGGGCGTGGCAGTGCCTTCCTTGTCCCGCGGATGCCCCGTGGCGCCTGCCAGGGCCGACCCCGCTTTCCCTCCGCAGCTCAGCTCGCCCATGAACCCCGTGAGCAGCAGCGAGGACATCAAGCCCCCACTGGGCCTCAATGGTGTCCTCAAAGTGCCGGCCCACCCCTCAGGGAACATGGCGTCCTTCACCAAGCACATCTGTGCCATCTGCGGGGACCGCTCCTCAGGTGAGCCGCGGGACCCCCGGGGTGGGGCGGCGGGGGGCCGGGGGCGGGGCGCGGCGCTGGACCCCGGGGGCGGGGCGGGGCCGAGGGCGGGGCGGGGCTGTAGGGCCCGGGGGCGGGGCTGTAGGGCCCGGGGGCGGGGCTGTAGGGCCCGGGGGCGGGGCTGTAGGGCCCGGGGGCGGGGCTGTAGGGCCCGGGGGCGGGGCTGTAGGGCCCGGGGGCGGGGCCGTAGGGCCCGGGGGCGGGGCCGCGGCGGGGCGGGGCGGGGCTGCAGGACCCTGTGGGGGTGTGGGGGTGCGGGGGTGGGGGGCGGCAGGAGCCCGGCCCTGCCAGCGAGGGTCCGCGGGAGCTCCGAGCCGCTCACCCTGGACCTCCTAGTGCTTCCAAGTCCAGGAGATGGTGGGCGGGGCGGGTGGCTCCGGTGGAGCCAGGGGGCAGCTGGGCTGTGCCCAGGGCCAAGGGCCCCTCGCATGCCCCCCCGCCCCGAGCCCAGCAGCCCCGCTGGCAGACCGGCTGAGCCTTTCCGGGGCGCCTGCCCGGACCTGGAGAGGACGAGGGCCCTGCGTCCGAGTCCGCGCGCCCCTGATCCCAGGCCGCGCGTGGCGCTCACGGCTGCCCCGCCCGCAGGCAAGCACTACGGGGTGTACAGCTGCGAGGGCTGCAAAGGCTTTTTCAAGCGGACGGTGCGCAAGGACCTGACCTACACCTGCCGGGACAACAAGGACTGCCTGATTGACAAGCGGCAGCGGAACCGCTGCCAGTACTGCCGCTACCAGAAGTGCCTGGCCATGGGCATGAAGCGCGAAGGTAGGCCTGCCGGGCGCGCGGCCCTCCCTGCTCGCAGCTCCTTTGCGCAGTTCTGATGACGGGGCTCACTACCCCCAGAGGCCTCCGCTGCCGCTGCGTTGGCACACATCCCTGGGGGCCGAGTTCTCTCACCCACTGACTTTTGCCTGAGCACCAGCTTTGCGCCAGGCTCTGGGGTTACAGGAGGGACACCCTGGGTCCTGCCTGCCGGCGGCTCCCAGCCCCACTGGGGACAGGCATCCATCAGAGCCTCTCCGAGGTCCTGGTGGGCCCACGAGTGCGTGGGCTCTGGGGGGCTGCGGTGGGAGGTGGGGGCTCCACCTGGAACGAACCCCAGAGATTGGACAGGCCGGTCCTGGGGCCTGCTTGTTGCCGCTCGGTAGGACGGTCCAGGAGACCCGGGGCTGGGGGGCCGGGCAGGGAGCGCTGGACACCATCAGGACAGCTGAAGCATGCTGGGCGCCGGGGTGTCCTGGGCTCTGCTTCCTCCCGCAGATGGGGCGGGGGTGCCTCGCGCCCCAGATCCTCACAGTAGAGAGACTTGGGCTGCAGGCCTCCGCCTCAGGACTGGGGCCAGGCTTCGTCGACAGCAGGTGTGTGTCGGGCGGTGGGGCAGGGAACATGAAGGCTGCTCCCCCGGGGTCACTGAAACTGTCCTGCTGTCCTGCTGGCCGGGGCCTGGGCCTGGGGCGGGCTCCTCCCAGCCCCTTGCTGTCTGTGGGCCTCGGCTTCCCTGGCCCAGGCTTGGGGGCTCCTGGCTGGGAGGTGCTGTCTGGGGTGAGGGTCTGCGTGTCCCTCTTGCACTGTCTGCTCCCCGGTCCCCACAGGCTGGTGGTGTGTGTGCCTTCCCCCCAGCCATCCTATGGGGGAGCCGGGCGGCTGTCTGGTCGCCCCGCGTCCTGTGGGGGAGCCGGGCGGCTGTCTGGTCGCCCCGCGTCCTGTGGGGGAGCCGGGCGGCTGTCTGGTCGCCCCGCGTCCTGTGGGGGATCCGGGCGGCTGTCTGGTCGCCCCGCGTCCTGTGGGGGAGCTGGGCAGCTGTCTCGTCACTGGGCACTGCCCTCTTGTGGAGGCTGCAATCTCCGTGTCATCCATTCGTCTGTTTCCTGGGCTCCAGGCCTTCTTGCTGACGACTCGAGACCTCAGCTGGGCCAGTGGTCCTGCAGGATCTGTGCCTTGAGGTTGAGAGGCAGTGATGGGCTGGGGGTCTTGGCGCTGGTGAGGGGCAGTGTGCCCATGGACCCCGCAGAGCGGCACCTCCTGGGCTCCAGCGTGAGCTGGGGGGCCGGCCTTCCTGGGAGGGCCCACCCAGCCTTCCTGATGAGGGCGCGTGTTCCATAGAGACAGTGGCCCACCCCTCTGTGTGCGGGTGGAGAAGCTGAGGCCCAGAGGGTCTGGGGCTCAGCCACGGTCACATGTGGGGCTGGAACCGGGCCCTGGCCTCCAGTGCTGACCTTCTCCCTCCAGGCCAGCAGGAGGGCAGAGGACGTGTGTACATCTGCACCTCGCTGTGGGTGAGCGAGCCGTGGCCATCTGTCCACTGAAAGTGACCATCACACAGCCAGGAAGGGCCCTCTGGGAGCAGTCAGTGCTGTCTTCGGGGAAGCCTGGGGCCTCTGGGAACCCAGAGGAGGCCCTGGCCCTGCTGTGGGCATTGGGCAGCACTTGGTGGACAGGTGTCCAACTGACCCCTGAAGAGTGGAGGGGAGTTCAGCAGACCATGTGTCTGGATGGAGGGGCAGCACGTGCAGAGGTCGAGACCCCCAGCTGATGTGGCTCCCTGCGGGCCCCACAGAGTGACTGAACACAGGTCCCCAGGGCTGTCCAGTCCAGTAAATGCTGACCCTCCCCTAAGGTCCTCTCAAGCTTTCCACTTGTGGGCCTGGGGGACACCCCAGTGATCTGTCCCCCCAAGGTCTGGGGAAAGTGGAGACAGCATCTCCTGTCCCAGTGGGGCTGCAGTCTCGGGTGTGGGGGCTCAGTGGCTCTGACCCCCTTGCCCTTGCCCACCGGTGGCTGTTAGGGGCGCCTGCTGCGCCCGAAGCCTCTTTGGGGACCCTGCCTGGCCACATACACTCACCCACCCATGGTGCCATGACTGTCCGCGCACCCCCCCAGGGAGGGAGAGGGCCTCGGGGCAGGGAGGCGGCCTCGGGGCAGGGAGGGGCCTTGGGGCCGTATGCATGCGCTCTCCATCTGATGCATGAATCTGGAGCGTTGGGCGCCGTCCTGAGGCACCGCGGCCCTAGAGGCCTGATTTATGGACCATTAGATAAATACCTGATTCCATCAGGATTCACCTCCCCTCACCTCCTGCTGGATTTATAAGTCACGAGTAGGCAGTAAAAACCCTCCTACACGGTCCCCTCATGCTCTCAACACGACGTTAAACTCTTTGCTGGCCCGAGAGCCGCGGGGCGGTGGGAGGCAGCTCCGTCCGCCCGTGGGTGCAGCGCTGTCTGGTCCCCCACTGCTGTGGGGGCAGCCCCATCGCCTTGCCCTCCGGAGGGGTGAGTGGTGGGCACCCGTGGCCACAGTGCCAGCCCTGCAGAGGGCTCTGTGGGCCAGCGAGGTGCACGCCAGGCTCCTTCCTCTCTGCCCCCGCCCCGGGCTGTGAGCCCTGCCAGGAGGGCTCCCCAGCGGGGGCAGGGCTTTGGCGGCATGACCTGGGCAGTGCAGTGCCTGGCGATGGGGGCCCAGCATGCCACCCCAGCCCTGTCCAGGAGCGAGTAGGCTGTAGGCCCCCAGGGCCATCCCGCGCCCTCCTAGGTGCAGCCCCATGGCGGGTAGCCACGCCAGCTGGTGCTACACGGCTGGACCCACGTGACAGGCTTCTGGTCGCTTCTGGTGTAACGGGGATGCAGGCTCAGGGCTGGCACCTGCACTGGCTGACCGCAGGGAGGGCTGGCTAGCGAGGGACGCGGCAGGTGACGGCTTCATGTCGGGCCTGCGGGGCTGGGGCCCCGGGTGGGAAGTGCCCGTGGGCTGGGCCTGTCTGCTGGGCGTGCGGCCGCACTCTGGGGCCTGTCGGCGCTCCTGTCTGAAGAGGGCGCAGGCCGGCGCGCAGGGCTTCGTGGCCTGAGGGGGAGACCTGGCCCCCGTCTGGGGTGAGCGCGCCAGGCTGCAGGGGCCGCCCCACTGCCCCGCCTCCCCGCTTACCCTCCTCCCTCCCGAAGGTCTCTCCCTCTTCCTTCCTGTCTCTGTCTGCTGGCTCTGAGCGGCGGGTGTGGAGACGGTGCCTGGTGTGTGTGCGTGCACGTGCTTGTGCAGGCGGGTATGGCACCACGTTTCACTGCGGAGAGAGCCCAGCTGGGCCCCCACCTCCCGTCCACCTGGGACCTTGCTCCTCCCTGCCTGTGCATGGGGGTGTTGGCAAGCTCCCCCAAGGGAGGAATGTGGCAGAGGGCATGGGGTGCCGAGAGACTGGTGGCCACAAGATGGGTACATGTGTGTGCATCTGAGTGTGCCTGTGCATGTGTGTGTGAGTGTGTCAGTGTGTGTGTGTGTGTCTGTGTGAGTGCTGGGATGCGTGTGTGGGTGCAAGCCTCTGTACGTGTGTGTGCACATCTGTGTGTGCATGTTTGTGTGCTGGTGTGCAGGGGAGCCTGTGTGCACCTGTGGGTGTGTCTGAGTGTGTGTGAGTGTGTGTGGGTGCTGGTGTGGGTGCGTGGGTGTAGGCTTGTGTGTGTGTGTATGCATGTGTGTGTGCACGTGAGTTTGTGGGAGTGCTGGTGTGCACATGTGGGTGTGAGCCTGTGTGCATGTGTGATTGTGTGCATATAACCATTCTTGTGTGCAGACTGAGGGAAAGGAGAGCCGGGTCCTCTGAGCTGGAGGCACCTAACTTGCCCTGTGGCCTCTGGCAGGGATGCCCCCTCTGCCCTTGAGAAGGGGCAGCCGGGCCAGAGCCGCTGGTGAAATCCCGTCCTTTCTGCCCCTCGGGTCCTGCAAAGGACAGGGGAGGTGCCCAAAGCAAAGGAGGCAGCAGGCCTGGGCTCCCCCACCCAGATGCCCCCTCCACCTCTCGGCTCCCCAGGGGCCGGCAGCAAGCGCAATGGCAGAGAGGGGTCCCATGCTGGAGTCTGCTGACTGCGGGGACCCTGGCTGTGTTGGGGTGTTTAGCACCCCTCCAGGTGCTGGCTCGGCTGCTGGGGAGCATTGGCCCCAGGCGGTTTCCTGGGGATCCCAGCAGGGGGTCCTCGAGCTCTGCCCTTATGGCAACGTTCCCCCCCAGCCCCGTGCAGCCCCCTGCCCCCACCATGGGCTGGGAGGAGAACAAGGCCCTGTCTCGGCCGCCCCTCCTGCCTGAGGCCTCCCGCCGGCTGGGTGTCGGTCACATACGACCATGTGTAAACGACGGCTGACCTGGTCCAGCAAGAATCCTAGCCACCCGCTCCCGCCGCCATCTAGAAGTAAAGCAAACCCTAGCCGCCCGCTCCCGCCGCCATCTAGAAGTAAAGCAAATCCTATCCACCCGCTCCCGCCGCCATCTAGAAGTAAAGCAAACCCTAGCCGCCCGCTCCCGCCGCCATCTAGAAGTAAAGCAAATCCTAGCCGCCCGCTCCCGCCGCCATCTAGAAGTAAAGCTAATCCTAGCCGCCCGCTCCCGCCGCCATCTAGAAGTAAAGCTAATCCTAGCCGCCCGCTCCCGCCGCCATCTAGAAGTAAAGCAAATCCTAGCCGCCCGCTCCCGCCGCCATCTAGGAGTAAAGCAAACCCTAGCCGCCCGCTCCCGCCGCCATCTAGAAGTAAAGCAAACCCTAGCCGCCCGCTCCCGCCGCCATCTAGGAGTAAAGCAAACCCTAGCCGCCCGCTCCCGCCGCCATCTAGGAGTAAAGCAAACCCTAGCCGCCCGCTCCCGCCGCCATCGAGGAGTAAAGCAAACCCTAGCCGCCCGCTCCCGCCGCCATCTAGGAGTAAAGCAAACCCTAGCCGCCCGCTCCCGCCGCCATCTAGGAGTAAAGCAAACCCTAGCCGCCCGCTCCCGCCGCCATCTAGGAGTAAAGCTAATCCTAGCCGCCCGCTCCCGCCGCCATCGAGGAGTAAAGCAAACCCTAGCCGCCCGCTCCCGCCGCCATCTAGGAGTAAAGCAAACCCTAGCCGCCCGCTCCCGCCGCCATCGAGGAGTAAAGCAAACCCTAGCCGCCCGCTCCCGCCGCCATCTAGGAGTAAAGCAAACCCTAGCCGCCCGCTCCCGCCGCCATCTAGGAGTAAAGCAAATCCTAGCCGCCCGCTCCCGCCGCCATCTAGACGTAAAGCTGGCGCTTATGGTGAGGGTGCTCACAGAGCTCCGCTAGTTAATCCTGCCCCCTCCCCACACCCAAGGGCCCCCGGTCGGCACCCCTGTGCCCAGGCCCGTTGCGAGTGCGGGCACCCCCGTAACTGGGCCACAGCGCAGGGGCCGTGGGAGAGGGGGTCGCGAGCAGATGGAGGACAGAGCCTGTGGGCCCCTGGGAGGCGGGGGCCGTCAGCCTCACTGTGGGGGGCGGTGGTGCTGCGGCCCAGAGAGGCAGAGCAGGTCTGACTCCTGAGCCGCCAGCTCTCCTGAGGGCTCAGCCATGAGAGGAGCTCTGGGCCTCAGGTTTCCCAACTTGGTAAAATGGGCCTCTCAGCTCTGTCCAGAACACAGACCCCAGGGACCCCACCCTCAGGGTCTTGGGGACACTGCTTGCCAGGGTTCTGAGTTCCCATCACTTGGCTGTGGTCTAGATGGGCCCGTGTGGCTGCCTCGCGCTGGGTCCACCCTTCTGGCCTGTGACCCAGTCCCCCGCACAGATGGTGACCTGAGGCGGTGCCCGGTCCAGCCCAGCATCCGCTGTGGTGGGGGTGGTGGGTGACAGGCTGGCCAGCTTGAGCTTCCCATCCAGCCCCACCAGCTGTCAGACTTTGCAGAAGCGCCAGGCTTGCAAAAGCTCTGGCCCGAGGCCTTCTGCCTGGCTCCGTGGCCCAGCTGGTCTGGTCCACGGCGTCGGCCGGCCCGTCTGGAGTCCGGCTGCACCAACGGAAAGTCCCTCGCTTGAGTCAGCATTCGGGCTCGGAGAGTGAAGCCCCTGGCAGGGGGCAGCTGTGAGCAGCCGTTTGTGGAGGCAGCAAGGAGGTCGGGCTGGCCCTTAGGATGCCCCACGGCCCGGAGAAGGGCACCACTGGGTCCCGGCGTCTCTGAACAGTCGTTGGTGGGGCCGGCGTGGTGGAGAGGGGTCGACATGGGCTGTGATGGAGCTGTGTGGGGCCCAGGGACCCCAGGGAGCCCCAGAGCGGAGCCCTTACCCCCCAGGTTCAGAGAACAGAGGCTCCCCTGGCCCCTGGGGGTGAGGGGCTGTGAGCGGGCCCTTCCGCACAGCGCGGCGGCCGTGTGTGCACCGCGGCCCCCAGGAGTGGGCTTGCACAAGCTCCTGCTCTGTGCTGGGGTCCCCAGGGGCCCCGCAAAGCCCTGTCTGAGGTGGGCGCTGAGGGCACCTGGGGTGTCGAGGGGATGCCTCGGCCCGCTCTGGGTCAGCAGGGCAGGACCAGGGGAGGGTGGGCTTGGGGGGCTTGGCGGGCAGTAGGGGGGACCGCCCAGTCCCGGTGCCTCTGCTGTCGCTCAGGGGTGTTTGGCTGTCCGTGGGGCTCTGCCTGATAGCCCGGGGCTCCGCTGTGAGGGTTCTGGTTTCTGCAGCAGCTCCTCTGGCCTTGGACTAGGCTTCTCTCCGCTGCAGACTCCCCCCACTGCTCTGGTCCGGGGTCCTTGCTGTCCCCAGTAGAGGCGGGGTGGTGGGGTCAGCCTGGGATGCTGCAGGAGCCCCTCGGGGCTTTACGGGGCTCTGGGTGGGGTTCACAGCTGCGCTGTGGCTCAGTGTCCCATTGGCCTGCAGGGTGACCTCAGGGAGGTCTCAGCCTCTCTTAGGAGAGGGCGGCCTGAGCTACACGGGCTCTGAGATTGAGGGTCTGTGAATGCCCAGCATGGGGTGCCTGGTCCCCTCGGCCTTCCTGCGCGTGTGTCTCCTCGGGGCGTGTTGAAATGAACCCTTTCCTCTCTCCCTGGTTCCCAGAGACTAGGCTGCCCCCATCTGCCCAGTCCTCCAGCCTCACGCTGGACACCCCCTCGGCCTCAGCGCCCACCCCGCCCCTGCGTGGGCTGCCGGCCCTGCCTTTCTGTCCCTTCAGCTGCATTGCCGCTTCTTCCGGAAGCTGTCCTGGCTGTGCCTGCGTCCATAACCCATGAAAGCCCATGAAAGGGCTTCTCACTCCACCTTGGGATCCCTGCTGAGCTGTTCACTTCTTGAGAGTGGGGTGCTGTCCTCCCTGGCCCTGGGTGGTCCTGGTGTGAACCGGGGTTGAATGAATTAGTGAGAGGCGGCACGCTCTGTTCTCAGAACACACAGCCCCCCGGGAGCGGGAGGCCGGGCTTAGGGCAGAGACGGGGCCGCGCTCTGGCCGGCCCCGAGCACCCTCGCTCTCCCTGGCCCTGGCTGGCGGGCGGGCACGCTGCTTGGGCCCCGGGGGCGGAGGCTGCCGCGGGAGCTGCGGGCTGACCGTGACCCCTTCACCCCGCCTCAGCCGTGCAGGAGGAGCGGCAGCGAGGCAAGGACCGGGGCGAGAGCGAGGTGGAGTCGACCAGCAGCGCCAACGAGGACATGCCGGTGGAGAAGATCCTGGAGGCCGAGCTGGCGGTCGAGCCCAAGACCGAGGCCTACGTGGAGGCGAACGTGGGGCTGAGCCCCAGCTCGGTGAGCACCCCCGCCCACGTCCGTCTGCTCTGCTCTGGGGATGGAGGCCCTGGGAGCGCGCCTGGGAGGGGGTCCCCGTCATCACACCCCCGCCTGGAGGGGGACCCCCTCATCACCCCCCACCTGGGAGCGTGCCTAGGAAGGGGACCCCCTCATCACCCCCCACCTGGAGGGGGACCCCCATCACCCCCCGCCTGGAGGGGGACCCCCATCACCCCCCCTACCTGGGAGCATTGCCTGGGAGGGGCTCCCCGTCATCACACCTCCACCTGGAGGGGGACCCCCCTCATCACCCCCCACCTGGGAGTGTGCCTAGGAAGGGGACCCCCCATCACCCCCCACCTGGAGGTGGACCCCCATCACCCCCCTGCCTGGGAGCATTGCCTGGGAGGGGCTCCCCATCATCACACCCCCGCCTGGAGGGGGACCCCCTCATCACCCCCCACCTGGGAGCGTGCCTAGGAAGGGGACCCCCCATCACCCCCCACCTGGAGGTGGACCCCCATCACCCCCCTGCCTGGGAGCATTGCCTGGGAGGGGCTCCCCATCATCACACCCCCACCTGGAGGGGGACCCCCTCATCACCCCCCCACCTGGGAGCGTGCCTAGGAAGGGGACCCCCTCATCACCCCCCGCCTGGAGGGGGACCCTATCACCACCCCCCCATGCCCCTGCACCTCCATGAAGCTCTGCTGCCAGTCAGGTGGGCGAGTTTTCGGTTGTTGGGTTCACAGCCCAGGACTTTGACTCCCTTCCAGCTTCCTGTTACCTCTGGCCCATCGTGCAGCCAGGCCTGTGGGCAATACTGAGTCTCAGCGTCGTCTGTGTCTCCGTGTGGGTTCAGGGCGGCCCTGGGGTCCCCCTGGCCTCTCCCCTCCGTTCTGTCCCTGCCTCACGTGGCGTGGACGCCCTGCCCACCCCTGCCCCAGGGCCCTTGCTCGTGTGGTTTCCACTGTTCCTCCTTCGGCTTCAGCCTTGGAAAGCGTCCCTTCCCCGGGGAGCCCTTTCTCTCTTGACCACCTTGTGCCCCCATCATGGGGGCTCGGCGCCCTGACCCTTGGGGGTCACGGCATGGCGAGTGTGGTGGTTCGCTGTCCATCCTCGCCGTTGGACTGTCCCCCTGTGACCGGCTGCGGTCAGGAACAGGGCCCTGCCTTGCCCGTAGCTGCTTGACCCCGACCTCCCCAGTCTCAGAGCACGGGGGTCCTGTCTTGCCTGCAGTCTCAGGACACCCCGCTTCCTTGTCCCCCGTGACGGGGCGCCCCAGGCTGCAGCCTCTCTCAGACCCCCACGCTGGCTGCCCTGCCGTGTTGCCTCATGTGTGCAGTGATCCCCCGCCCTGGTTTGACCCTTGACAGTCCCTCTGGTCTGTGGCCCGACCCCACCTGACGGCCTCTCCAGTCCCAATGGGGAGCCAGGTTGCGGCGCAGGCCTCACGGTTGAGCAGAAGCCCTGAAGGAAACGTCAGGGGTCGACGGCGGTCTGCCGGGTTTTACTCTTGCCCAGTGAGGACACTGTCTGGGAGGAAACAAGTCTGCCTTCTGCGCACTCCAGGAATGCAGAACAGGCGGGCAATTTCGGGGACAGGCCGGTGGGCTGGCCGGCAGGGGCTCTGCCCTCCTGTGGCCGCTCCTGGCGGATTGGCCTGGGTCCCCCTCTGGGGCTGGCTTGTTGGGCTCCTTCCCCCAGACCAGGGACACCTGTCTGCTCTGGTGGAGCCTCAGGTCCCTGCCTGGAGGCTCCGCCCTCTCTGGCAAGGGGCCAGAGCTCGTGAAACTGCTGCTGAATGAGGCCTGTTTTGTCTTTTTGTGGGAATAAGGCTCAGAGAATTTAAGTACCTGCCAGAGGTAGGATGGAGCCGGCTGGAGTTCAAGCTCCTCCCCCCGGGGAACCCCTTCCTCCAGGCCTAGCCCTGCATCTCCGGTGCAGGTAACCTTTGCCCCCAGCTTATTAGGTATGACCCGGCACCTGCCTCCGAGGCCCTGGCCTACTCCACCGGGCCTGCCCTGGGCCCCTTGGGGGCTCGGGGGGGCTCCCGCTAGTGACCAGAGAAAGCCCGGCCTCCGGGGCTTCAGCCCGGGACTGGTCGGTCCTCCCCATGCCTTCTGCCCGGCTCAGTGCAGCTGCCCGGACCCCCGCCATTAAGCCTGGCCTCCCACCCGTGGGCTGGAAGGGCATGGAGCAGGGTCCCTGAGGACTGGAGCCTGGCCCCAGGCTCTGGCTTGCTTGCTGCTGGGTGTATCGCTCGGGTGAGCCGGTCTCTGGTACAGACTAGCTCTGCTCGTGGCTGCGGTCATCCGGTGGACGGGATGGGTGTGTGATGCCTGGAGGGTGTGCTGGGCTTGGGCACGTGGCCTCTGGGCGCCCCGAGTGCTGGGCTTCTGGTCAGTGCTCCTGGGTGGAGGCGGGAATGCTGTGTGGGCTGGCCCCCTGGGGCTTCGGTGTGCCGGTGACTTTGGGGGCGTCTGGGCGCTGGCGCCTTCCACCCCTTTCCCCTGACTGGCCATGTGCCCTGGAAGCCACTTCTCCCGCGGCCCCAGGTCCTCCTTCTGCACGCCGGTCCCATCTGCCCTGCCGACCTCGGTGCCCCACTGTCATAGGCCTCCCGAGAGAGCCCTCAGCAGGCCCTTCACGGCCGGATTGTTTAGACTGTGCTGCGCGGGAGGGCACATGGTTTCTATCAGGGAAGCCCCTCCAGCCTCCCCACCCCGTTGGGGGATGCCTGGCTCACGTGGTTCCTGGAATGAGGCGCTTCCGCTTCCGCTGCCTGGGCCCCACCCCCCAGGGCCTCGAGGGTTCTTCATCGGAGCCCCGTGGGCTGGAGCCTGGAGCCACTGAGGCTGCCCGGGTTCCCCCATTTGTGAGGATGGGCGTTCCCTTCTGGCTAGGGGCTTCCCAGGTGGCTCAGTGGTAATGAATCTGCCTGCGCTGGAGAAGACTCGGGCTCGATCCCTGGGTCAGAAAGATGCCCTGGAGGAGGAAATGGCAACCCACTCCAGTGTTCTTGCCTGGAGAATCCCACAGACAGAAGAGACTGGTGGGCTACAGCCCATGGGGTCTCAAGAGTCAGACAGGGCTAAATGACCGGGCACGCACGCACACTCCTTCTGACCAGAACTTTCTGGAAGGGCTTCAGATGCACCCTTGTGTGTGTGCCACGTCCAAATCTGGGCAGCAGCAGCACCACCAGAGGGGCTGGCACCGCCCACCCCCTCCCCACGCCTGGTCTACAACACGAGGTCGCCTGGCGTCGGCCCAAGGGCTGCGGTGGGTCATGACACGGTGACCTTTCTGTGGCTGCTGGACAAGTGGCAGCAAGCCGAGTGCCTGAAAGAACACAGATGTCACTGCCTCACACGTCTCGAGGCCCGAAGCCTGAGATCTGTGTCCCTGGGCCAAGTCAGGGCTGGTCCTCCGGGTGCTGGGGGTGGCGGCCGCGCCCCGGCCTCTCCAGCTCTGTAGGTGCCCCGCGCCCGGCTCTGGCCCTTCTTCCACGTTGAGGCGGCAGCTCTTCCCTCCTCGACCTTGGCCTCGGCCCTCACATCCTCCCTGCCCTCTGACCTTCCCCCCCAGCAGGGGCTCTGTGACATCCCCGGGCCCACCCACACGTTCCAGGGTCACCTCCCCTCAGAACCCTTCACTCAGCTGCGCTCGCTGAGTCCTTTGTGCTGGGGTTCGGGGGCTGAGGGCGTGGGGGTCGTGGGGGCTTTGGTCAGCCCCCGCCGCCAGGTCGGGCGTGTAGGGGCCTGATCAGGGCCCTGTTCAAGGCACGGTGCTCACCACGGCGCCCCTCCCCAGCCCAACGACCCCGTCACCAACATCTGCCAAGCCGCTGACAAGCAGCTCTTCACGCTGGTGGAGTGGGCCAAGCGGATCCCGCACTTCTCCGAGCTGCCCCTGGACGACCAGGTCATCCTGCTGCGGGCAGGTGAGCGGCGGGCCTGGTCGGGGCGGGGCGGGGCGGGGGCGGGGCCTGATAGGGCGGGCGAGGGGCGGGCCTTGTGAGGGGCGGGGCCCTGACCCTGCTCGGTGCCTAGAGGCACGGGGCATGAGGCATAGGGAGGGGGTGGGGGGTGCTGCTGGGGAGAAGGCCTGGGACACGGCTGGGGAAGGGGCCTCAGAGGAGGGCAGTCTTGCTGGGGCCCGGTTCTGCCCCTTGACGAGGTCTCCTCAGCCTCCTGAGCCCTCATGGTTGGCCAGCGGGTGTCCATCCACGATGGGCCCAGGGGTGGGGGAGACGGTCCTTGGAAGAGCTTTCGCTCTGACTGGGGCACAGACCCCAACCCCAGAGCCGACAGGAAAAGATGCTGACCTGCGGGGTGGGGCGGGGCCCCGGGTCCTCGTGCTGAGCAGGCAGCCTCTGTCCCCCGGGCTCTCCGTTTTCATCTGTGTAAAGTGGGGCCAATACTAGTTTCGTGGGGTTGAGTCATGATTGAACAGGATCACCCTTGTGACCCGGGCACAGCCACCAGCCCGGAGCCTTTGGGGCAGCGGTGACGGTCACAGCCACCACTGCCGAGTGCTCTGTGGGCTCCGGGCTGGGGTCGGAGACGGCTCGTGCGTCCGGTTTGCAGGAGCGCATGCGTACGGGGTCTTTTCTCTGCCCTCCCCCAGCCCTGTGCCCACTCCGCGTGTGTCAGGGACTCGGGGAGAGGGCGGTGGCCCCCCTTGGCTCCGACACTCCTGGGCTCCATCATTTACTGTTTCGTGGCACCCCCAAAACGCCAGCTCGGGGAGTTTGCGGGGGGGGAGGGCTGCTCGAGAGGGTCCGGGGGCTCCCTCGCGCTCCGTGGCAGCAGCGTCTGGCACGCACAGAGAGGGACTTCCCGGGCACCTGAGTGTGGGGGGCCCGGGTTAAGCAGCTGCAGGAGCTGCTCTGTGCGGGACTTAAGCGCCAGAGCTCGGGAACCGCCCTTCTGTGGAAGGGTCATGGGCTCGGGGTTCCACGGAGGCCCTGCCTCGAGAGGGTGCGAGCTGCCTCCCGGGTGCCCGGTGGGGGCCGAGGCCGGGCGAGGTGGGGCCCCGGAGCCCTGCGGGTGGATGAGTCCCTGCTCCCGCTCAGTGGCGGGGCGGGGGGGGGGGGGGGTGTGTGGTCCTAGGGGCGAGGGGGCGGGGCTTGGAGACCACAGTGACCCTGCGCGCGCCCCCCACCCCCTGCAGGCTGGAACGAGCTGCTCATCGCCTCCTTCTCCCACCGCTCCATCGCCGTGAAGGACGGCATCCTCCTGGCCACCGGGCTGCACGTGCACCGTAACAGCGCCCACAGCGCGGGCGTGGGCGCCATCTTCGACAGGTGGGGACCCCCGCGCAGCCTCTGTGCCGGGCACGGAGGTTACACTTGGGGGGACAGCAGGAGAGCCCCAGGACTAAGGCCCGGGTGGCTCAGAGGGTAAAGCGGCTGCCCGCAGCGCGAGAGACCCAGGGTCGATCTCTGGGTCAGGAAGATCCCCTGGAGAAGACAACCCATTGCAGTATTCTTGCCTGGAGAATCCCATGGACGGAGGAGCCTGGTGGGCTACAGTCCATGGGGTCGCTAAGAGTCAGACACCACTGAGCAACTTCCCTAAGATTAAAATCCCTAGGGCCGCCCGCGTACCCGGCTCCCACTGCGGTGTCCTTCCCTCCACATCCGCGTGTGGGAAGGAAAGCGGCCCCATCTTTACAGCAGAGATACACGGGGGTGCTGTCCTGGGGGAGCCATCGAGGACTCCTCTGACGTGTCGTGGCTCCATGAGCCTGCGTGTGGCGGGCGTACGGCCGCGTCCCAGCACCGCTCCGGGCCTGTCCCCAGCGGGGACGCCACTGTCTGCTCCTGCCCCTCTTGCACACACCCAGGCGGCCAGTGCTGGGCAATGGTCAGGCGACTCTGTTCTCAGGCTCTGAGAACTTCTGTCTCCACTGGCGGGGTCACTGGGAGGCCTGTCCTGTCTCTGGCTGGCTTTGCCTGTGAGCCCAGAGCACGGGGGTGTCAGCTCAGCCAGCCAGAGCTGCAGAGGCTGGGGAGGGCTGTGGGTGGGTCCTTGGGGCGGGGGAGCTGCAGCACAGGGGGGGTGGACCCCCCGGGAGGGGAGGCAATGGGCGGGGTCCCAGGTGAGCCCCTGAGTGAAGAGAGTCGCTCAGTTGTGTCCGACTCTTTGAGACCCTGTGGACTATACAGTCTATGGAATTCTCCAGACCAGAATACTGGAGTGGGTAGCCTTTCTCTTCTCCAGGGATCTTCCCAGCCCCGGGATCGAACCCAGGTCTCCCACATTGCAGGCGGATTCTTTTCCCACTGAGCCCCAAGGGAAGCCCGAGCCCCTGAGTACAAGAGCCTAATGGTGGGGGTGGGGGCGCAGCAGAGACCCCTACTGTAGCCCCCTGGGGATAAAAGCAAGAGCGTGCTGCCACACAGGACAGCCCAGGAAGAACAGGGGGGCGGCTCCTGACTGCTCCCCTGCCCCCTCTGCCGGCACCAGGCACCCTGGGCAGGTCTTGATGTAGACAGTGTAGGGCGTGTCTTTGCCACAGGACATTTCAGGGCCTTCACCAAACTCAAAGAGGGGGCTGTGGGGTGCTGGGTTCATTGCTTACATGCTTAGTCGCTCAGCCATGTCCGACTCTGTGCGACCCCGTGGACTGTAGCCCGCCAGGCTCCCCTGTCCGTGGGATTCTCCAGGCAAGAATACGGGAGTGGGTTGCCGTTTCCTTTTCCAGAGGATCGTATTGCAAGCCCGTCCCTCCAAGGGCACGTTTAGAAATGCCTCCCCGGCTGTGCGCCCAGCTGACAGCTCCGGGGGCCCAGGTGCTCGGGAGGTGCCTGGTGATGGGAAGTGGCACAGAGCCCCCTCTGGCAGCGAGCCAGGAGCAGGGGAGCCAGGAGCTGGGGAGGCGCCTTCCTGCGGACGTAGGGAGCGGCAGGGATGCGCGTCTGGGCCTTGGCCTGGTCTGCAGCCGGCGGGGATGTGTGCCGGTGGACTCCGCCCCCAGCTCCGCCCCCGACGTCCAGGACCCTGGCTCACCCCGCTGTCACGCGGGCCCCCTCTAGTCTCCGGGTTCCTGGAATAAAATCCCACAACGCTGAGCTCCTGGAGGTGGAGGAGAGGAGCCCCCCTCTCTCCTCGGGGCCGGAGGGGACCGGCTGGGCACAGGGACTGTCCTACCCTGTCCGAATTGCCCTACCCTTCTCAGCTGCTCTTCAGGCCTGCGCGGAGTCCTTCAGGGGTGTTTCTGGGGGCCCCAGGAAGGGCATGATCTGGCTTGGACGTTGATGTTTTCCGCCCTACCCTTCTCAGCTGCCCTTCAGGCCTGCACGGAGTCCTTCCGGGGTGTTTTTGGGGGTCCCAGGAAGGGCATGGTCACGGAGCCCTTCGGGGGTGTTTCTGGGGGCCCCAGGAGGGGTGTGGTCACGGAGCCCTTCGGGGGTGTTTCTGGGGGCCCCAGGAAGGGCGTGGTCTGGCTTGGACGTTGCTGTTCCCTGCCCCTCCCCCCACAGGGTGCTGACGGAGCTGGTGTCCAAGATGCGGGACATGCAGATGGACAAGACGGAGCTGGGCTGCCTGCGCGCCATCGTCCTCTTCAACCCCGGTACCGCCTGCTGCCCAGGCCTGGTGTCCACCCCCCAAGGGGCCGAGGCAGCGGGGCACCCGCCGCCCCACAGCCCCCTGATAGGGTGGTGCCAGCCCCCCGCCCCTCCGCTGAGCCTGCCTGTCTCTCTTGCGATGGGCTCCGCTGCCAGAGACCTGCAGCCCGGCTGGTCTGGGGGTGCTGGGGGGCACCGGGGCAGGGGCGGGCTCTGAGGGCTTCTCGGGGAAGTGCTGGCGGTGGGAGGGCGGGCCAGCGGCAGGGCTCCTGAGTCCTCACCCTCCGTGGCTCCAGTGCTGAGGGTCGGGCTGGGGTGGAGATGGGCCCCTAGTGGGGACAGCCCGTTTCCAGGGACATTGGTCCCCAGGCCTGTGCATGAACCCACGACCCTGCCAACACAGCCCTGCCCAGTGGGGTCCCCCTGGAAGTCGAGCCTGACTTGGCTGCTGGCACTGCTTTACCTGCTGGGGTCCAGACTTGGGGTTGCCAGGGGTGGAAGGGAGGTGGCCAGAGCTGGCACAGGCCCAAGTGTAGGGAGACTGGGGGCCCAGCTGCAGAGGAGACTGCATTTCCCGAGGTGCCCAGACCCCAGGCCACTGTGGCATTGATGCTGGACACGGTGCCCCTGCTGGGATGTCAGACAGCCGGGTCAGGGCTGGTGTGGGGGCCCCTGGCCTAGGGCTCAGAGGTCACCCAAGAGCAGGCCTGTTCCCAGGGCTGCACTGGCTTCAGATGGGAAGCAGGGGGGGGCTCCAGCCTCTGCCCGCTAAGCCATCAGGGTGGACCATGCCTGTCTGGGGCCTCACTCAGGGCAGGGGCCCGAATCCCAGTGCCCAGAGGGGGCTGGGGTTGGGGGTCAGTGGGGAGAGGCTTGTTGGGTGTCAGTTTGCAGGGTGACCTCGGAAACAAAGGAGCAGAGAGGGGCTTAGCTTTGCCCAACCGGGGAGCTCTCACTGCCTCAGGGAGGCCTGTGACTGCTGCCCAGATGGCCCAGGACGGCCCGTGCACCTCAGTCCTCACCCCTGGGCCCTGGGGTTTTGGTGGCCCTGGTCCCAGGCGTCTCTGTCCACAGGCAGAGCCCCTTCCAGGCCAGGCTCCTCTGCCAGAGTCCCAGGGCTCAGGGTGGCTTTGGCCCCCACAGCGTGGGTTTGGCTGTTTCAGACAGAAGGAGGTTTGGAGCCTACATTGGCTCAGAGGGGCTGAGACCCAGTGCACTGAGGCCTCCGGAGGTGATGTGGTTGGCGTGGCAACCAGGCCTGGCGGAAGCAGACCTGTCCCATCTTCCTGATGGGGTAGTGGGGTGGCGGGAGGTTAGGGGACAGGCCCAAGGTCGAGTGGCCAGCACGCAGCGGGCAGGGTGTGCGTGTGTGGGGCCGCCTCATCCGGGTCGGGGCTCTGGGTCCCCGCTTCCCGGGGCTGGGCTCTGACCTGTGGCCCCTTCTCCCTTGCAGACTCCAAGGGGCTCTCAAACCCAGCCGAGGTGGAGGCGCTTCGAGAGAAAGTCTACGCGTCCCTGGAGGCGTACTGCAAACACAAGTACCCCGAGCAGCCAGGAAGGTGAGCCCTGGCAGAGCCTCCGCCTGCCGGGCCTCGGGGCTGGGGCAGGCCCGCCCCAGCCCTTCAGATGCTCCTGTGGGTTAGAAGGCAGCTGCCCCCCCCACCACCCAGGGCAGTGGGGGACCCAGGCACTCTTCCGCCCCAGCAGGTGCATGCTCACCGTTCCCTGCAGCCCCACCAGACAGAGGGGCCCTGTGCTGGCGCACAGTAGGCACGCGTAGTGCGTAAACCAAGGCGGTGCTTTCCTTTGGCGACAGAGGAAACCGCTTGAGGCAGGGCCCTGGTGTGCTCGCCCCAGCAAGGATGAAAGCCAGCACATAGTAGGTGCTTTACAAATGTGTGCGGAGCAGATGGCTGTGGTCTGAGCAGAGTCTGCCTGCCTCTCTCCCTGCCGACTGTGGGCCCGGAAGGGCTGGCCTTGTCTCCTTGGCAGGTCCCCCGAGCCGGGCGCGCAGTGGGTTTCTGGGAGAAGGTGCCTGCAGACTGGCTGTCCAGGTTCCTGCCTCCTCTCTTCCTGGACTGTCCTCTGCCTGCCAGGAGGGGTTGGGGCCCCAGGGCCCCAGGCCTGGCTCTGCCCTCGCCCGCCCTGCCAGCCGGCACACACACGGTTAAGTGTCCGACCAGCCTCATCTGGTTTAAAGTGAAACTTCCCGAAGGAGGGGTGGCAGTCCCGCCTGTTTTTCCTGGCTCCCCGCCCCGGCCCATCTCGCCAACTCAGCAGAAAACAGCGCGTTCTCTGGCCCCGCTCCAGCCCCCGAGCTGCGTTTTTGCCTTTAAAACGTGGGTTGTGTTGCAGCCAAGCCCGGGGCTTTCCCCCTGAAATAAGACATTGTTAATAATTAGTGAGGTCCCAGGGTCCCTGGAGGGTCGTGTGCAGAAGGCCTGGAAGCGCTTGGGGTGGGGACTGGGGTCCGGGGAGGGGTAGATGTGGACGTCCGGGGTGGGGCGTTGGGCCCTGTCCCCACACGGCAGCTGTCCTTGGCACAGAGCGCAGGAGCCTGGCGTCCCTTCTCCAGGCACCCCCCCAAAGTCTTCCCTGCCCTTCTGCCGCCCACTGTCCTCCCCAGAGACTCTGCCCCTCCCCCTCCCTGCACCCGCCCTGTTCGACGTCGGGCTGCCGCGCTGCAGCTCTTTCTGGGCGAGGTGGGTGCTGGCGTGAGCCCCACTGGAGGCTTCTGGGAGCTCAGACCTGCCCCCCAGCTAAGGAGCGGCTTTATCCCGAGAGGGGGCCCACCGGCCAGGGGCTTTGCTGGTGCTCAGATCTGCCGTCAGAGCCCTTCTTCCTGCGTAAAATCCTGCTGCCCTTGGAGAAAGCCTGCCGCGCCTCTTAACTTCCCCACGAAGCCCTGATCAGCCCGCCCCAGCCCGGCCACCAGCCCTTCGTCCTGAATCTCTGCCCTGGGGGGTCCCCTTGGAGTCTTCTGCCCCCGGGCCCTGGCCCCTCTCTGCGTCCGTCCTCTGCCTGAGAGACCCCTCCCCGTTCAAGGCCCCTGGCTCAGGCAGGTCCCCTGCCGTGGCAGCCTCGGGGTCTGGGGCGGTGAGACGCTGTCAGGCCACGGGGCCGGCGGGGAGGGTGGCGGGCACTCATGCGGCTCCGTCCGCAGGTTCGCGAAGCTGCTGCTGCGCCTGCCCGCCCTGCGCTCCATCGGCCTCAAGTGCCTGGAGCACCTCTTCTTCTTCAAGCTCATCGGGGACACGCCCATCGACACCTTCCTCATGGAGATGCTGGAGGCCCCGCACCAGATGACTTAGGCCCGCTGGTCCCGGCCCGCCCCGCCCTCCTCTGCCCGCCTGGACCTGGGGGCGTGGCCCGCCACTGCTGAGCCTGTGCTGCCGGCCGCCCTCCCCATTTTCCACGACTCATCTGGACCCGGCAGCGGGCATCCCGGGACAGCCGCCAGAGTGGCAGGAGCCGGTGTGAGCCCAGGGGTTGGGGGGAACCCGGACGGGCTCACGGGGTACACGCCGCTATCCCCGGAGCCGCAGCGTTCAGAGGGTGGCAGGGCTCCGTCACGTTCTGTGGTCGCTGGGTTTGGAAATCTCCTGTGGGAGGTCCTCTGTTTGCAAGGATTTCTCTGCCTCCTGTGTTGGCTGGCGCCCTGCCCGCCCGCGATTGGGAGGAGGGGACAGGTGGGGGGGGGGCTGCCAAAGACCCCGACCCGCCTCCCAGGAGGATGGGAGGGGCTCTGGTCCCTCAGAGTGAAGGGTGAGCAACCCCTTTTTCCAAAGATGACTTTCAACCTGCTCCCCAAGCCGGTCAGATTGGGAGCTGACCTCTGTGCTGGGTTTGGGGGTCGCCTAAGGCTGCAGGGATACCCGTGCACCCCGTCCCACCTGCGTGCTCTCTGCGTTGTCCTGGTTCCAGCTCCTGGTCCCATGGGGTCCTGTCCAGGCCGCCCCCAAACCTTCCAGCTTGTGCAGAAGGCTGAGGCTGGCCCCCAATCCTGCAGGGCGCACCCGATCTCTAGTGGACCGGAGGTCTGCTGCCCACCCAGGAGGCCCGCGGGGACAGGAGGGGAGGAGGGTCCTCAGTCAGCTGCGCACGCTGAGGGAGGCCAGCAGGGTCCAGAGCTGGAGGGGCCTGTGGGCACGCCGCTGTGGGGAGCGGACAGCTGGCCAGGGCCTGCAGCACTGTGGGCCGCACTGCTTGGCTGGCAGGCATCTCGTGGGCCCCTGGGGTGGGGAGCGGCCGAGCGCCAGCACCCTGGGGTCAGGTGGGGCTCCCAGAGACAGGCTGCTGTCCTGTGCCCGTCTGCACCCGCTCTGGTCGGGGGCCCGGCCGGCCAGGCAGGCCCAGCCTCCTGGGCTGGCGCTCTCAGGGTGAAGGCCTCTGCACCGTCGCGCTCTCCCTCCGGTCCGTTTTTCCATCTCATACCCCGAAACCCAGCGTTTGTTGGCTGAGGGGCCCGGAACTGCCAGCGGCCCCGGAGCAGGAGTGGGGGTCGGCGTTGTGGGTGCTCCCCAAAGCCTGTCTACCCCGGGGAGGGTGTGGGGGTGCCCCCGAGGCTGGGTGAGGACAGGCCAGCCTCCCAGCCTCCGTGGGGAAGAGGGTGTCCGTTCTTTGCCCTCCAGGGTCCAGCCCAGGCTGAGCGAGAGGCGCCTGGGCTGACCGTGTGGAGGACCCCACAGACGTCTCCTTGCTCTGGGGCCCCCATTCCCGCCCCCAGGAGACGCGTCCCCGGCCGCCCCAGCACCCGCCCCACCCGCCCTCTGCGGCAGAGGTGGGGCGAGCCGGGGCCTGCCCAGCACCCCTGGAAGTCTCGGCCGCCTTGGGGGTGTGGTGGTGTCAGCAGAGTGACGCAGGCACCCCGGTGGTCCTCCCCCTGGGGTCCCCCCGGTGGTGGGTTTGTAAGGCTGCCCCTCGCCCCGCACCCAGTGCCTTCTGCAGCTGGACATACCCCGTCCACACCCCGCCTGCCCTGCTGCCCTGGACCACTCTGGAGCCCAGGAGAGGGCCTGTGGGGGCTGGCCTGGGGGCCCCCCCGGCCGCCCTGCCCCAAGCCTGAAGCCCCCGGCACCCCCTCCCCCGGCCTCCTGCCTCCCCCCCCCCCCCCCGCCCCGCACCGGGCCCCCGGTGTCCTGGGGCCAAGTCCCTCGTCTTCTCCTCGGGCGCTGTCCTCGTAGCATCCTTGCTGTGTTTGAAAAGGTGATGGTGGGGAAATGGCACGTTATTCGGTAGATAGACGTTTTCTTTAACCAGACCTTCAGTAGACCAATCTGGTTCAATTAAGGTGATTTTTTTTGGTAATTATTATTTTGGTGGGACAGTCTTTAATTTTCTAAAGATAGCACTAACGTCAGCTTGTTGGCCATCCTGTGCCATCCCCACTTGCTGGATGCTTCCGGCAGGCACCCCCACCCCCAGCATCACCTCCCGCTCACTCATCAGGCGGGGCAGCCGCGGCCGAGGAGCGAAGACGACTGCGTCTCAGGTTCGGAAGGTGTCGGCCAGGCCAGCCTCTGGCTTGTCCCCCACTGGGCGTTTCCTTGGAAGCTGGCCCACCCGGGGATGTCTGTGCAGAGGGCACTCGCGTCAGCTGCTGGCCCTCATCCCCCCGGGGGAGGATGGCCCCCCACCCTGGGCGTCCCAGGACGGTTTGGGCTGGCAGACCCCCCGGGCCAAGTGCTGGAGACCACGCCGCACCCCCTGCTCCGCGGAGGCCCTGGTTGGGCCCAGCCGGAACGTCCAGCTGGAGCGTGACGGGCTGACATTGCTCCCACCGTGGGATTTGGTCCCTGCCCACGCAGGTGTGTGTGGGCAACACCCGTGCTGTAGAGACCCCGCGTGCACAGACCTGCTCACCGTCCACAGACACACAGACCAGTTACCAGCGTTTTCTGTTTATTTTTAATCAAGACTCTCCCTCGACCCCATTTTCCTATAAATTTGCTTGTTGTAAGCAAGTATGTAAGGACCCTTCTTTGGTGAAATCTGGGTTCGAATGAATACCCTGAGGCAAGGAGACGCATCTATTTTAAGATGCTTTGGAGCAAACAGCTTTAGCCATTGCCAGTCCTTAGCGATGCCTTAGCCGGGACGGGTAGCTCACAGAGAGGCTGACATACAGAGAAACAGAGGAGACGTCTAAAGCGTCGGGAAAGGTAGAAAAAAAAAATCTATTTTTGTACAAATGTAATTTTATCCCTCACGTATAACTTGGAGGGCATGGCGGGGTGGGGGGCTTGTTTTGTTTCTGCTTCTAGAGGTGAAGGCTCTCTGAGTCGACATCGGGACGCCGGACGGGCGCGCGGGCCTCGGACAACACTGCTGCGGGCGAGAAGGTGGGCCTGGAACTCTCGAGGGTTTTCCTCCCCTTCCGAGTAACGTTCACGCCTCGCTCTGCGCTCTCCCCGTGGCCAGCTGGCCTTCCCGGGACTGACTGTGAAATTACTTCCCCCCACGTGACTGTTCTCAAAAGCATCGCGGCCGCAGGTGCCGGGCGAACAATGGTGTCAGAATTGTGGAAAAGAGACTCGGAGCAAAACGGGAGGAGAAGCAAAACATGAGCGTTTGAAAACACCCCCCTGAGCTTGCCTTTGTTCGGGGGGCTTTCCTGTCCACGGCTGGGAGCCGGCCTCGAGGGGGGCTTCCGGCTGCCCTGGAAGGGGAGGGCCTGCCGCCTTCACCCTGTCCCGAGGGCTGCAGCAGGCGTTCCAGCTGCCCTCTGCCGGCGGCCGGTCCCCTGGGGCGACCTGGGGCTCCTGGGCCCTTCCTCCTCCCTGGCCTGCGCTGAATCTCAGGGCTCCTGGGTGGCCGACCCCCTCCGTGCCTGGGCCCCGTCCAGAAGCCCCCCAAGAGGGGTGCCCTCAGCCCCCTTGCGGCTGGGCTTGAGCCAAGTATGGCCCTTGCGTCCACATCAGCCCGGACAGGCGGGAGGCTCGCACGGCCCCAGGGTGAGCGATGCCCCATTAACGGGCAGGTGGCGGCGCCCACCTGCCCCCACTTGTCTCCACGCCATCTGGGGGCTGGGTGGGGCCCGGCCGCAGCATGCCTGCAGTGCCCAGACCCTCTCCTGCACCTCCGTCCAGCCGGCACCGTCTGAGGACCCGGGGCATCCTGGGGCTGGAAGCCCTGAGGCCCACAGCCCTTCCCGGTGGCACCAGACACTTCATACTGAGGGCCGAGGTGGCTCCCAGGGGAGGGCGTGAACCTGATGATGAGGCCTGAGGCCCGAGAGCCGGGACCCCGCAGAGAACTCGCTGTACGTGGACGTACGGTGCGCGCGGGGGTCTGCATGTTTACGTACATGCAAGCGTGCCCTTGCACGCGTGACACGCACAGCCTCCCCAGCACTCAGCTGTCCCAGCCCTGGCTGGCTGCAGGCGGTGCCCGGGGTGCTGATGCCCGGCCCCCACGGTGCACTGCCCGCGACAGCCTCCCGGGAGTCAGGCATGGCCTTGCCCACCAAGCTCAGCCTGTACCTCCTGGAAGGGTGGGCGCAGGAGACAGACCCCCATGAGCCTCAGCGACCAGCCCATTCTGGTTTCCTGTCATAAAAATTCAAACATAACCACCGTGGGGACCTCTTCCTGGCCTAGAAAGTGTAGTCAGCCCCGGGGGCCTGGAGAACCAGAGGGTCACCTCGCCAGTGAGGGACCCTGGCTCAGGGGCTCCCTGGCCGTTGACCCCAGCCTCAGTAGGCCCTGGCCCAGCTCTGGACACGGTGTCTACGGGCAGACCCTGCAGGGGCATCTGGGAGGTGTAAGTGGACCCCGAGGAAGGCTGCCTCTGATGGCTGCAGGGCCTGAGGGGCTGTTGGGAGTCTCTAGGGAAGACCAGGGCAGGGCCATGGCCGAGACGACCTCCCCAGGCTGAGGGTCCCCGGCGCGTTGTCCAGGATGCAGGCCCGAGGGAGCACCCCTGGGCTGGAGTGCCGATCCTGGAAGAGCAGAGCGGGGGGTGAGGGGCAGTGGGCAGCGGCCCGAGAGGAGGAGGAGTCCAGGGCGCAGGGCTCACACCTGACCTCTTGCCAAGCGCTGTGCCTGTGGAAGGCCCCCAGTTACGCGGAGACCCTGGGCTGCCCACGGCCACTGCCAGGCAATCTGGCTCCTGGCCTCCCTGCTGCCTCCAGTTGCCATGGTGAGCCCGGCCCAGGGCAGTCCCCGTGGACCACAGATGCTGGGCTTGATAAGTTTATCTGCCTCAGGATCCAGTGACGAGCTGAGTGAGCAGGGCTGGGGAACCTCAGAGGCGAGATTGGGGCATTTGGACGGGACTGTCAGGCATCCCCGTATGGCAGGTTCCAAGCTGGGTGCTGGAGCCCGGTGACAGGAGAGAGCGGGCCCTGCTATCATCAGGCAAGCGGTGTGGTTGGAGAAAGGCCTCTGTGGGAAAAGGAGGGAGTCCTAGGAAGAGGGGGTGAGCCCCCAGAGAGGCCCTGACACCCAGCAGGGGACGCAGAGGACAGAAGAAGCGGGGGTCATCACTGGGCCTGAGCGCGGCAGCAGCAAGTGATGAGAACCGAGTAGAGGCGGCCAGTGGGGCTGAGACCTCAGGCAGGAAGGGGCCGGAGTGTGGAGGGCGTCAGGAGACGGGACGCACGGCAGTTCTCGTCCTCTGCCCCCTGATGCCCACGCGGTCTCCTCTGCCCCCGCGCTTGGGGCCCCTCTGCAGTGCCGAGGGCTGACCCCCAGCCGAAACACAGGCCGCTGCTGCCTGCCTGCCGGCTGGGCGCGGACTTCCATCCCTCCCGTCCCTGGGTGGGGGGGGCGATCTCGAGGGCTCAGAGAGGTGGAGTGGCCTGGCCATTTTACCCAGCTGCCCCCCAGCCTCAGAAGCCATCTGGGGATGCGGGGGACCCCAGAGGAGCTGGGAGGGGCCGCACCCCCGGGGAGGAGTCCTGAGACGGATGGACGGCAGGGCCCGGAGCAGGGCCGGCCCAGCCCCCGACCCCCGACCACCGTTTGGAGGAGCTCAGACAACAGACGTGTCCGCGCCGGGTGGCCCCGGTGCGAGGCAGCACTGCCCCCTGCTGGACGCGCAGGGCAGAGGCCGCGCGGGGCCTTCCCGTCGGGCAGGTGCCCACTCCCGGCCCCTGGAATCACGGGAGCCTCGGGACTCCGCGGGCCAGGCCACGCCCTCGTCCGATTACGCCAGAGGGTCGGGGTGGGGGCAGAGGGGGGCCACCCCGCTGGGCCGCGGAGCCCACTGCGCGCTCAGCCCGGACTGGGAGTGGGCGGGCGCTGTCCCCTCTGGACCTCAGTTTCCCCGTCCCCCCAGTGGGGACAGACACCACCTCCCAGGGCCGCTGTGCCGAGGTGGGCGAGACCTCGGTCATCCAGAAAAGACCCTGAGGTTGCCACATCCTGGGTCATTTTCCTGGGACAGGGCTGTCCCTCGGGCACAGGCCTGGCAAGCGTGGGGGCTGGAGGCCTCCGCCTCTGGTCTGGGGCCACATCTGGAGGAGGTCGGGGCTGTGGGCCGGTTCCAGGCCTGGGGACGAGGAGGGTCAGCGTTGTGAGGCCCTTGACGGTGGGAGCCCCAGGGAGGTCAGAGCTGCCAGCGGGGGTGGGAATCCCGGACTGCGGGGGCCTTGGTTCCTCATTCATTCACGCACTCACAGACCACGCTTACAGGCCAGGCTCCACCCTGAGGGGCTCTCTATCCCACCCCCCTGGGCCCTGACCTAACCTGGGGGCTGGCTGCAGACTGCGACTCAGAACCTGAGAGCCGGCACTCGGCACCCTGCGAGCGAGGCTGGGAAAAACCCAGTCCGCCAGAGGCGCGCTGTTGGCTCTCATGCTTCTGAGGCAGAGGTGGGTCAGGAGCGTCCAGGGAATCCAGGCCCACGGACCCGAGGGGCTCGTGGCGGAGGCAGGGGCAGGATCGCCGAGCTCGGCTTTGCTGGCTGCGCTGCCCCCGGTTAGGGCCCACCCAGCTCCGGGAGCCCGCTCTGCCTGGGGGCCTGAGGTCCCTGAGCTGCCTCCACGTTGGGCCTCTGTCCTCCTGCCCCTCTTTCTCTGCAGTGGCCCTCGGGATGCCAGGCCTGGGGTCCGCCCCCAGCTGGACCTGGGTGGACAGAGCGTTTCCCTCCTGGGCCTCAGCCTCCCCTCTGCGGACGGGGGACAGCCGCAGTGGGTACGGGCCGTGCAGACGTGGAGCAGAGCCGAGACCACTGGCGATGTGCAGCCCCGTTGTTCGGGGAGGAAACAGGCCAGGGGAGGAGGTGCTGGCCCACCTTCAGCTCCAGCAGTGGGACCCCGGCCCCTGAAGTCTGGGCGGCGCTCCCGCCTGAGCTGGCCCGGGTGCCTGCCGGGGAGGGCCAGGTGTGAGCCCGCCCGGCCGCCTGCCTGGATTCCAGGCTGCCCGGTAGGACAGGTGGGGCCCCAGAGGGGCTGGTGGGGGCTGGTGGGGGTGCCTGGGGGCTTCCCTTCCACCCGCTGCCAAGCCCTCAGGAGGCGGGGTAGGGCCCGGGCTGGGCGAGGGGCCCACTCTTCGCTTAGCCACCAAGGCCCTTGGAGAGTGCAGACTGGGGAGAGGCCGCTGCAGCAGGACTCTTGGGGCCCCCTGCACCCTGAAGGTGGAGGCTGCCTGCTCTGGGAAGCAGTTTCTTACAAAACTCAGCAGCGTCTGGTGACCCCACCCATAGGTGTTGATGCAGCCGATTTGAAAATGCGTGTCCGCCCCCAGCCTGGCATACGGACCTTTGCAGCAGCGTTATTTGTAACCACTGACAACGGGAAGCAACCAAGACGTCCTTCAGTAACTGAATGGACAAGCAGACTGAGGCACCTCCAGACAGTGGAACACTCTCAGCAATAAAACGGAATGAGCTGCCAGCCACGGAAAGGCGCGGATGGATCATAAACGCATACTGCTAAGTGAGAGAAAAACCACACGGTTCCGTTTATGCACCATTCCGGAAAAGGCATCGCTCTGGAGACGGCAGACAGATCAGTGGTTCCGGTGGGGTGGGAGTAGTGGAGACGCGGGGTTTTTAGGGCACCGAAACTCTTCTGGCGGCTCCCTGACACTGTACTTGTCCAAACCACAAGACTCTTCTGCACAAACACTGAGCCTTACTGTATGCAAAGAGAGTTACTTGGGAGGTCAGGAGACTCCCAGGATGGCATGCAGACTGTGGCCGGGCAACCTTCCTGAAGGAGGGGAGGCAACAGCGGCTGAGCTGGCAGCCTTGGGGTCCGTGAAACTGGCCGTGAGGGGCGCCGCCGCCTGTTCTTGGGGCGATGGTGCTGTTTCTGGGGCTGCAGGCTGACAGCTCTTGTCTTCACTGAAACTGGACCGTGCCGCCGGGTTGGGGGCCCTGGCATGTCGCTGCTGGGGTGAGAGGGACCCACGTGGGGGTGGAGGAGAGCTAGAGGCCCAGCGTGCACTCCCTGAGCACCCGGCACCCAGATCTTGGTTTCTAACGCCGTTCTCCAAGGCAAGGGCCAGGGGTCCTGTGGGAGACCATGCCAGGGCTGGGCAGAAACGGCCGGAATGAGCCAGGAGCATCTCGTGCTAGAGAGTGAAAGTGGAGGCGTGCAGGAGCCGCAGAAGCGCGACCGTGGGTCATCGGGGACACCGGATGTGACCAGCACGGTCCCCGCGGACGAGGCTGGGACGCCCGGGGCTGGGACAGGCAAACAAGGTCGGGCTGGATTATGACTCAAAGGACAACATGAATACCCGTGAGCCTGTTCTCGTGTAAACACACGACCGAATAAATAAACGCGCGGTGGAGAAGAGATGACTCTCCCTGCAGAAGAGTCCCAGAGGGTTTGTGTGCGTGCTCCCTTCCACGAGCTGGAACCCGAGCCCTCATCCTCGAACGCGAGCTGTGCCCAGTGACCGCCTTGTAGAGAAGCTGCCGGGGGAGGGAGACAGAGAGGAACATTCCAGGGGAGGGGTGCGGAACCCGCAAACCCGACCTCGGCCAGGGCTCAAGGCCAACGCCAGCGGCGATGCATCCCGGTGCTTGCCTGCACCCCAGCACAGTGGCATGAATAGGGTACCTCCCTCAGGGCCTTCCTCCCAAACACCCCCATCAAGGCCCACCACGAGAAAACCACCAGAGAAATCCCAGCCGAGGGACCTTCCACAGAATCCCTGAGCAATCCTCCTCAGGAATTGTCAAGGTCGTCAAAGCACAGAAAGTCTGAGAAACTGCAGCCCGGAGGAGCCCACAGAGCTGTGGCCACTCAAGGCCGGGTGGGGCCGCGGGTCAGAGGAGGACGTTGGGGGAGAGCAAGATGAGGGGAGTGAGCCAGGCTTCCCAGGTGGCTCAGGTGGTGGAGACACTGCCTGCCGTGCGGGAGACCCAGGTTGGATCCCAGAGTCAGGAAGACCCCCTGGAGGAGGAAATGGCAACCCGCTCCAGTGTTCTTGCCAGAATCCCATGGACAGAGGAGCCTGGCGGGCTCTAGTCCCTGGGGCTGCAAAGAGTCGGACACGCCTGAGTGGCTGACACTTTCACGTCACGAACACAAACCCAGGCCGAGCTCGCTTCATTGTGCTCTGCGGCAGAAGCTGTGCTGCTCACAAACTGCAGGTCAGTGGCGACCCCGCGTCTCGCAAATCTCTTGGTGCCTGTTCCCCAGCAGCGTTGGCTCATTTTGTGTCTCTGTGCCACATTTTGGGAGTTTTCCCAGTGTTTCAAGCATTTTCATTCCTGTTAGATGCTTTATGGTGACCTGTGACCTTTGGTGTCACTCTTGTCATTATCCGAGAAGCCGTGAGCTGCACCCACAGAAGACAGCGAACTCAGCTGACAAACGTGTGTGTTCTGACAGCTCCACCTCGCTCCCCCACCTCTCGCCCTCTCATCCGGCCTCCCTTTACCCCGAGACCGACAGTGGTCGATTAAGAGCCTACCATGACCTCTGAGTGTTTAAGGGAAAGGAAGAGTCGCTCGTCTCTCACTTTAAATCAAAGCTAGAAATGATGGAGCTCAGTGAGGAAGGCGTGTCAGAGCTGAGACAGGCCTAGAGCTAGGCCTCTGCACCAAACAGTTAACCAAGGTGTGAAGGCAAAGAGAGCTCTTGAAGGGGATTAAGAGTGCTGCTCCAGGGATCACACGGATGATAAGAAAGAGAGGCAGCCTTCCTGCTGGTGGGGAGAAAGTTCCGGTGGTCTGGACAGAGGATCAGACCAGCCCAACACTCCCTTAAGCCGAAGCCTCATCCAGAGGAGGACCCTAATCTCTTCAATTCTGTGAAGGCTGAGCGGGGTGAGGAGGCTGCAGAAGAAACCTCGGAACCTGGCAGGGTCGGCTCGTGACGGTTCGGGGGAGAAGCCGCCTCCTAACGTGCAAGGGCAGGGGAAGCGGCAAGTGCTGACATAGGAGCCGCAGCAAGTCATCGAGAAGACCCAGCTCAGACTGTCCACTGGGGAGGCTGCCCTGGACAGCAGACGCTCAGTGGAGAGGAAGCAGCCTCCACCAGCAAGGAGATGGCGTCTTCCCAGTGGCTCAGATGCGGTTCGCATGTTTTCGCGGTGAAATATTTTAAATTGAGATTCGTACACGTTTCCTTGGACATAACGCTATTGTAGGCACCAGGGAAGCCTCGATTGCTACAGCGCAGTGTGCACATAACCGTCATCGCCCTGGGAGCCGCAACGCTCCTGTGACTGGCCTTCCTGTGATACGTGCGGCAGTGGCCTGGAACCGAGCCGGCTGTGCCTCTGACCTGTTGCCTTTAATGATGACGTTTTGATAGTGGTTCCTTAGTCACGACACACGTACCAGGTGAATGTGAGGCGTCAGCATCGGGAAGAGCTGGGTGAGGGGTCTGTGGGAACTCCCTGCGCTCTCTTTGCAAATCGAATACGATTCTGAAATAAAAGAGTTTATGGAGAAAATTAAAGCAGCTTGGATATGTAAAAAAAAAAAAAAATGTCACAAGCAGTGGCCTGAACACTGACTTTCGGAAACCAGTGTGTTTACTGAAGGCCTCTTGTGAGATGGCCCAGCTGTGGTGAATAGGACTCTCTTTTCTAAAGAGATTCCATACGCAGCCTGTCTTTAACATCCCGTTTTCAGGAGAGATGGAGGGAGCGAGGGAGGGTGGGAGGGGAGGGGAGTGTCGGGGCGCGGTGGGTTCGGGGCGGGCTGAAGGGCTGGCCTGCAGGCTGACTGTCTCTCCCACCTCTCCCCCGGCCCGCCCGCCGAGGTCTCTCTCTAGGCCCTTGTTGTATTGCCTGAGCCCCTTCCACAGGAATGAGAGCCCCCCAGGGACGGGCCTGACCCCAGTTACAGAGCCTCATGGGCAGGTTTTCATCTGGTAGCTCAGCTTTTGTATTTTTATTAGAAAGTCCCCAAACCCAGCTGACAGAGGAGCAGCCTGGGTGCCTTGGGTGAGGGCTGGGCCACGGCAGAGGCCAGTCTCATCTCGTAGCCGGTGCTTGCTGGGCGGCCGGTGGCCTGGTGCTTGCGGACACGCAGGGGATGGCAGGGGCTCAGCTTGGCACCCCCAGGCTCCACCGTGTGTTACCCCTTGTGGGCTGAGCTCCAGGTTTCCAGTAGATCACCCCCACCACTTCCCGGCAAGTTCTAGGTCAGCAGGACCCAGGCTGGAGGTCTCAGGACCAGGGACTTTCCCAATAGAGAGGTGAGGTTTCCTGATATGTCTGGGGCTGGATGTGGCTGGGTGTGAGAGGGGAGCTTGGAGCGTCCTTATGGAACCCATAGTGGGGTGTTCAGAGCCTCTATCAGAGTCTCAGCGTGGGGCCAGGGGCCAGGAGACCGGTGCCCTGCTGCTGGTGCAGTCCGGGAACTCAGTCTGGGGCCTTATTGCCCCCCACCCCTACCCCTGGGAATACAAGTGTGGGCCCTGGAGTCACACCCATCAGCTCCCCCCACCCCTGCCCCCCGAGCGGAACGTTCTGGGGGGCATGGGCGGTGGGGCCCCCCTGGGCTGCAGGTGGCCGTCCAGGGTGTAGAAGTCCAGGATATCGGGCTCTGGAGGAGCCTGAGGTCTTCGAGGGCCTTGGGTAGGACAGGTTGGAGGAAAAGATCTAGGGATTTGCCAGTGAGCACAAACTTGGTGGCCTTTGGGTGCAAGAAATAAGTGATGCTTTGATTAAAATAGAAAGAAATTGATTTTTAAAAAAAGCCAAGACAAAAGTGAAAATGAGCTCAGCAGACAGAGTGTTGATGGGGGATCTGTTCTGAGCGGTTCCTCTCCAGAGCCAGCTGTGTGTCCACTGCAGCCAACAGTGGGTGCTGCCTGGGGCGTGTGCTGAGGACGCAGAGGCCTGAAGCATTGATTCTACCACGGCTTTAGGGGCCTGGAGCTCGTACGGTCATCAGCCTGATGGAGCTGCTTCTGGGTGGCTGCACCAGTGGGTTGGTGGAGCATGCGTGAGCGGGGCTGGCTCTCCCTCCAGCTCTGACCCACCAGGACCTCTTTCAGTTCAGCTCAGTTCAGTCGCTCAGTCGTGTCTGACTCTTTGCGACCCCATGAATCACAGCACGCCAGGCCTCCCTGTCCATCACCAACTGCCGGAGTTCACTTAGACTCACGTCCATCCAGCCACTTCATCCTCTGTCGTCCCCTTCTCCTCCTGCCCCCAATCCCTCCCAGCATCACAGTCTTTTCCAATGTGTCGCCTCTTAGGGCTCTAGAGATCCCACCAGTCCCTGGACACCCTCCCCTACTTCCGCCAAGCCCCTGGCCCTTCTGTTTGCTCAGTAACAACAGCTTGTAAAGCTGGGTTGCAGTTCTCTGGGTCAACAGTGGGTGGCGCTCTCTAATTATTCCAGGTGGTGGTTGTTCAGTTGCTAAGCTGTGTCTGACTCTCAGACCCCATGGATTACAGCACGCCAGGCTTCCCTGCCCTTCCCTTTCTCCTGGAGCTTGCTCAAACTCATGTCCATGGGGTCAGTGATGCCATCCAATCATCTCATCCTCTGCCACCCCCTTCTCCTCCTGCCTTCAATCTTTCCCAGCATCAGGGTCTTTTCCAGTGAGTCAGCTGTTTGCATCAGGTGGCCAAAGTATTGGAGTTTCAGCTTCAGCATCAGTCCTTCCAATGAATATTCAGGACTGATCTCCTGTAAGATTGACTGGTTTGATCCCTTTGCAGTCCAAGGGGCTCTCATGAGTCTTCTCCAGCACCACATCAATTCTTCGGTGCTCAGCTTTCTTCACAGTCCAACTCTCACATCCATGCATGACTACTGGGAAAACCACTGCTTTGACTATGTGGATCTTTGTTGGCAAAATGATGCCTCTGCTTTTGAATCTGCTGTCTAGGCTGGTCATAGCTCTCTTTCCACGGAGCAAGCGTCTTTTAATTTCATGGCTGCAGTCACCGTCTGCAGCGATTTTGGAAAATTCCTCGATTCTGCAACTTGAGCATTTATCAAGCCAAAATGACTTACTCATTGATCAAGTTCAATAAAGCCTTTTTTTTTGTGCACAGAACTTTGTGGATTGTAACTTTGAATTAAGTCAGAATCAAGGAAAGATGCATTTCATGATTGGCAGCTATTACCTGCCAATAGCTTTCCTGGGCTTGTGGGACATCAAGGTAACCTCCTTGAAGTACAGGATGGCTGTGAAACTCGCCACAACTGGAGGCATTCGGCCCCCTGCCCCAGAGAAGTGCATGCCTGCCTGGGTACCTGGAGTTTCATGTACCTGGAATGAAGGGGAAACATCACCGGTGCCTCCAGCTGGCTTGATGGCAGAGATGGGGCCGGGCCATCAGCTCCCCCGTCCACCACCAGAGGGCAGCATTGCCCCACCGAGCGCCCTCCACCGCTAAACCTGTTGGCCGGGCCGATTAACTAAGCCCTGCCGTCTCCCTGGCAACCGTCTCCAGCCCTCCCTCTTCCGGCGGAGAGCTGCTCTGTGATGGACAGGGGCTGCCCCTCTGCTCTCTGTCTGTGCCTGGGCCAGCGGAGCTGCCCGAATGGACTTTGCTGGACGCAGGTGGGGCCCCGTAAGAGCATCTCTGATTTCCTCTTGGCCGAGGGGCCCTCCTTTCCCCCAAATGTTTGCCTTCCCCACCTCCTGTTCTGGAAAGGGAGAGGGAACTTTCAGAGCCAGGTGCAAAGGCAGCGATCCCCTCACACCCCATGGAGGAGAGTGAGCTGGGCAGGGGGCACCGGCCGCTGAGGAGTGGGGTGCAGAGTGCAGGGGCCACGGGCAGCAGATCACGGGTGTTTGGGACCCCAGCTGCTTCTAGATCTTGTCCAGTGGGAGTCCCTCTGTGACCAGACTGTGCAGCGGGAAGTGACGATGAATTTTGACCACTTTGGATCTCAACATGACACCCCAGGCTCCTCCCCGAGGCCTGTAGAAAGGCTCAGGTGGGCACCTTCCCGGTTCGGAGTGAGTCAGGGGGAGAAGGGGGGTCACGGACACGCAGGAGCGCCTGCACCGGATGAGGGGTCAGGGCCATCGGTCTCAGCCGGCTCTGAGGAGTCAGCGTGAGGGGCGGGTGGGGAGCCTCTCTGGACGGCGCGGTCAGGGCGGACCTCGGTGAGAAGTCAAGGAAGGACAGCCCGGCCTCCCGCTTCCTTGCCCAGCTCGGCCTGGCGGACACTCACCCTGAGCGGGAGGCAGGCGCCCAGGCGCTGCCTGCGAGAACGGCGCAGGGCGAGCTTGCAGATGTCAGATGGGCCTTGCTCCCTGGAGCGCCCCCTCTTCTGCCCGGGGTGCCCCGGGACCCCAGCACAGGACCAGGCACCCAGTGGGGCCGATCACGTGACACGGGGTTGGGTGCAGACTCCAGGGAGGGGAGCTGTGATTCAGTCACCTTCTCACGGCGCCTGTATTTCGACAGGACGGTCATGGGTCACGCTGGACGCGTCTGAGACTCCAGGGCAAAGGCAGTGACGGTCAGCCCCGAGTACCCATCCGTCTGTTCACTTGCTCAGCAGTTGCTGCCCTGGGCTGGCTTGGGGAAAGCAGCATCTGCGCCATACAATGTAACACGTGGCTGTAAATTTTCTAGTAGCCACATTAAGAACTATGTGAATTTTATTAATATATTTTATTTAACCCACTATGTCAACCGGTTATCATTTCAACATGCGAGCCATCTAAAAGTTATTAACGAGCTATCTTACACTCATTTACTACCAAGTCTGAGATTTGGTAGGTAATTTACACTTTCAGCACTTCCCGACTTGTGTAAGTCAGACTTCAAGCTCTCAAAAGCCACAAGCGGCCAGGGCTGGCATCCTAGAGAGTGGAAGTCCGGAACATGCTCTTGGGGCCGCAGGCAGGCAGCCCGCATGGGCTGATCTGTGCCAGGAGGGGTCACAGGACTATGGGAATTCAGAGGGAGGAACAGCCAACGGGGAGGGGCTTGGAGGACTCCCAGGAGGAGGAGGCACTGGGGCTGGGCGTGGGGTAAAGAGGAGTTCTTGGGGTACAAAGGAGGGGAAAGACAGTCTTCTACTTTCGTTCCTGGTTCCCAAGGTAGGGTCTGAAGAAGTCAAGGACTTTCACTGACTTCCCACCCGGTTCTAAAGGAACCACTGATTTAAATCTTATTTCGGGGCTTTCCTGGTGGTCCAGTGGTTAAGTCCATGTCCCCAGTGCAGGGCACCAGGTTCAGTCCCTCATCAGGGAACCAAGACCCTGCGTGGTGCAACTGAGACCCAGATAAATAAACACTTAAGAAAAATCCGCTTCTTTCTGCCCCTGGGCCAGTGCTGATTTTTTTCCATTTTCTGGTAAGAAGCCCTGAGGCCCAGAGGTTCGGCTGCTAGGCGGTTTGTGTGCTCAGCCGTGTCTGGCCCTTTCTGACCCCATGGCCTGCAGTCCCCCGGCTCCTCTGCCCACGGAATTCTGCAGGCAAGAAGGCTGGAGTGGGTGGCCACTTCCTCCTCCAGGGGATCTTCCCCACCCAGGGGTCGAACCCGTGTCTCCTGCATTGACAGGCGGGTTCTTCACGACTGCGTCACCTGGGAAGCCTGTGTGGGTAACAGGCGAGACGTAAGTCTTACCGAGGTCTTAGGACAGTGGCCACAGGGACGGTGTTAGCTGGCCCTTCCTCTGCTTTATGAAGCCATGGTGCGTGCGCCTGTTGCTTCACATAGGGAAGGAGGTGCTGGTGGGGATTCCTGAAACTTGTCTGTAACCAGGTGCCATCCCTGGATCCCACTCAGGAAGTCTTCCTTAGGTCTAACTGAAATCTCTCTTGCTGCTGTTGGGGTCCCAGGCGAGGCTGCTTTGCAGGACTGCTCTGATGCCGCCTCTCCCACGGCTATCCCCAGGGACCAGCCTGGAGAGCTGCTGTGTTCGTGAAAACCTTTAGAAGTGAATCTTCCAAATGTGTCTGCAAAGAGTCAAAAGATTGAGCCTTTATGGGGGCATCTCTGGAGTGGTGACCGGTGTGGGGCAGCTCTGTGGGAACAGAGCCACATTCCCCCTGCTCTCCTTCCTGTAGGGAGAGGGGGTCCACTGGGGTGACGCTCTGTTGCTCCACCTGATGGGGCAGCAGAGAGGCCCCTGTTTCCTGAAGCTTCCCCCCTGTGCTGTCTGGAATTGAGCTTCCGGGCTTCGTTCTGGGGCATTTGAGCATCGCCCTCCACCCTTACAGATGCTCACCGCGTGTTCCAGCACTGAAGAGGTCCCTGTCGTTCTCCTCGGGGGTCCTGGGGTGGCTGGGGTAGGGACCACAGTGAAGTGTGCTCGTGGCACGGGAGGTTGAGGGAAGAACCTGTGGGTGATCAGCCCTGGCCTGGTCCCCGAGGCGTGGGCCCGGGTCCTCTGCTGAGAGGTGGGCTGTGTGGGAGCCTGGGTTTGCCTCTGTCCTGTCACCTGAGTGGCTCAAATGGTAAAGCGTCCGCCAGCAATGCGGGAGGCCTGGGTTTGACCCCGTGGTCGGGAAGATCCCCTGGAGAAGGAAAGGACCGCCCACTGCAGTGCTCTTGCCTGGAAAATTCTGTGGACGGAGGAGACTGGTAGGCCACAGTCCATGGGGTCACGGAGTCGGACACGACTGAGCGGCTTCACTGGCCCATTGTCACCCGAGAGGTGGGGGCTTCAGCAGCGCAGCCTCGCCCTCACACCTGCCATGTGTCTGGCAGGTTTTTCCCTCCTGCCTCCTCACCTTGGGCTCGTTTGGGCACACTGCCTCCCCGGGTGGCACGTAATGGGTCAGGGTCGCTGTGCAGTAAAGAGCAGGCTCAGCAGACTAGGGTTGCCCACACCCTGCATGCCCAAGGGAGGCCAGGCCCCGGCTCAGCTCCCGAGAGGGACCTCTGGACACTCGGGACGTCCTGTTGATAAAAGCATCTTTGTCTACCTGCTCCAGGCCACGTCAGGGAGTCTATGAAATGATGGGGTTTATCGGGGGTGCCTCAGTGTCCCCGGTATCAATCAGACCTCTGCAGGGGCTGGAAGCTAAAGTCACCTACGTGGGCAGCCAGGCTTGTCTTCGTGACCCACCTCCAAGGAGAACCGGGGCACCGAAGCTCGGGGGGCTTCCCTGGCTGGCACCCCTCCCATGACGTCACATGTCCTCCGGGAGGGGCTGGTGCCTGGTGTCCCTGGCACCTGCCCCACGCGGACCCTCCCTGGGCTGGTTTTCCTCTGTCCGTTTGGGCTCATGACCCTTGACTGTGAGTGCGGCGGCCTGGCTGAGTTCTGTGAGTCCCTCCAGCGGCTCCTGGAGCCTAGGGTGGTCTGGAGCTCGGGGGGGCCAGGGTCAGCCACCCTGTTGACCGGCCCTGGGGGGGGGGCTGTCCCATCTGTGTCACGTGGGCAGTCCTGTGTCCAGAGGCCCCTGCAGGACGTCTTCAGATGCTGGGGCGCTTGGACCTTTGACCCTGACTCCTCTCTGCTGTCTGTGCTCTCAGCTCTGCCCACCGGGCGTCCACGTGGCACCCTACATTCTCCAGGGAGAACCAAACTGTTCCTGGGGGTGGGGCGCCCTCCCTGGGTGGGCTCCTGCTGACTGGGGTTGGGGCGCAGCCTCGGCACCCCCCATTCTGAACCTGGAAGCACCTAGGACGAAGGGGCTGCTGGGAAGATGGGGCTCCGTGTGTGTGTGCATGCGCGTGTGTGGGTTCTGCCTTGTCGGGGGTGGGCTGGGCTGGGCTGCGGTGCCTCTGGGAGCCCCCCCAGCTCAGGGGAAGCTCCGAGCTGCCTGTGCTAAGGCTCTGGTGGCGTCCAGGAGATCGGGGAGGCCTGACCTTCCCTCCGGGGGCCCCCGTGTGCCAGTTCCCCCAGACGCGCCTCGGGCCCCGACGCTGGGTCCATCCAGGCTGCCGCTCCCATGCTTCCTGGCCTCTGCCTCCGTCTGGGACGGACGCTGGCCCTCCTGCCAGGCCCCGCCGCCCGCCCCCGGGGGCCTGTGCGCCTGTGTTCAGGTGAGCTGGCCCAGGTGCGGCCGGCCCTGAAGGCAGCCCTGGGAGAGGCTGCTGGACATGAAGGGCCCTGGACGCCATGGAGACATGGAGCTGAGGGCGCCCCGGGGTCAGCCTGTGCCCGGAGCCCGGTCTTAGAACCCCGCTCTTTCCCCGGCCGTGGCCTGCACTTGGCCCCCGCCCTGGCCCAGGCCCCACGTCCGGGGATGGGCGCTGCCCACTGTGCCCTGTGGGTTGGGACCCGGGGCCTGGCTGGAGACCGACGCCTCCCCCCGGCCTGCAGCCTGGCCGCCGCCCCCGCCCTGCCACGTCGCCGCTTCCACCCCAGCGGCAGGAAGCCGCGCGCACGCTCTTTCTGTAACGTTTTGGAGGGCTGCTGTTGCAGGGAACATCTGGCCGCTGTCCAAGGAACATAATAAGAGAGAGAGAGAGCGAGAGGGAGTCGGGGAGGAGGCAGGGGCTGGGGAGGTTTGGAAAAACCATCTGATTCCACTTTGCAAAGACAACTGCAGTTATGTCTCTGAGGGTTTCGAAGTCACTTCGGATTCAAACCGTGCCGGGTGACGTCAGTGGGAAAAAATGAAGCTCGCCCTGGTTCTGGGACACACACCACATGAAGTCGGTCCCAGCAAGCTCCCGGCCTGTGAGCCAGGACAGCGGATGGCCCACAGGGGTCTTGGCAGAAAGGCAGGAGCCGTGGGGGCAGGGGCCGAGGTCCGCCGCCCTGGGCATCCCAGGCTGTCCGGCCTCAGCTCCGTGGCCTGACCCAGGGGGACAGGAGGGGACCAGAAGGAGGGCAGAGTGAGACCATGGATGGGAGAGAGGTCAAGGTCAAAGGGAGCCCCGCGCAGTGTCCGGCATCTGAAGACGTCCAGGGGCCTCTGGACACAGGACTGCCCACGTGACACAGCCCTGGGCCCCTTCGGAACAGTTCAGTGTGTCCCACCCCTGCTGAGAGTGGAGGGCCGCAGGCCCCGGGATGGAGAGAATCCTGGCATTGCTGGGCCTCCAGCCTTGACGTCGGGAGGATCCCCCGGGCTGTGGGGGTGTCCCGGGCCTCAGCCCACCCCCCCACTCCAAGCACACTCAGGCCCTTGCACTTTGCAAAGTCAGCCTTGCAGCTTTGTGCCGAAGCCTGGGACCCTCACGGTGTCTGTCCACCGGTCCCAGCTACCGTGGGCGCTGGAGGGGGAGTGAGAAGGACCCACCCCGTCCCTCCTGCTTGGGGCTGCTCTGGTGAGGACTCTGCCTCTCCGGATGGGGGCTCCAGGGGTCCCGGAACACGGCAGGAACTGACATGGCCCTGGCTCCACAGGAGAGGATATGAGGCCCCCTTCTCCAAAATTCCAGGGGCTCCGTGGACACTCTCCAACCCTGACAGAGCCTGAGCCTCGGGACAAGGTCACCGCAGCCTCAGAGCCCTCGGTCCCTAGAGGTAGGCCCCCCACCGGGGAGGAAGGGCCTCCCACCACTTGCAGAGCCCCCAGGGGCTCTGGCCTCTGCGGAGTCCGCCGGGGTCTGAACGGTGGCCTGGCTTAGCTGTCGTCTCCATATTTGCTCTCCCAAGTGCGTTTTGAAAGAAACTTTGCAGAAAAGCCTGGTGACGGTGAGGCTGGGTGGACGCCGGCTGGAGGAAGGCAGATTCCAATCGACCCGCGTTTTCTAGCAGCTGACGGTGCCAGGCCCGAGGGCAAGGGCCCAGGGCCCGCGGCCAGCCTCCAGGTCGCCCCTGAGCAGCCTCGCTCCAAAGGGCCCCCTTTGTGGGGAGGAGGTTTGCATCCTGAGGTGCGGGGGACTTGCATGGGGTGCCGGGGCTGGGTGGGCTGGAGGCCCAGGGGCCACAGTGCCTGGGGGTGGGGCTCAGCCTGGAGGGGCCCATGCTGTGACTGGAGGGGGACAAAGCCTGGCTCAGGACGGGGTGGGGGGCGGGGCGGGGCCGCCTGTCTGGGACGCGGTTCAGCTGTGGTGCAGCAGAGCCTTGACTCATGGGCTGGGGCCTCCTGGCCTCTGGGGGTCTGAAGACATTTTTTCCATGGAAAGTAGCCTCTGGCGCTCTGCTGAGCGGGGAGCTCTCTGCCCCCTCCCACCGCCGGCCGGGCCTTTGGCAGCAGGCTGTCCTGCCGGACTTTCCGTGGCCTGGGCTGGGGTGGGAGCGCTGGGCAGGGGTCAGTCGGGTGGTCCTGCTGCTGGTCAGTCCCCGGAAGGCGCTGCCCTGTGTGACCTCGGGTCTGGGAGGGGGACGAGATGACGAACGCCAGGGTCTGGCTGCAGGGCGACAGACCTGATTCCTTCCTTAGCTCCTGGGGGGAAGCTGGGAGGCGGTAAGGAGGTACAGGAAGTGGACTGTCCTCTTGCGGGGGCAGCTGAAGCGGCAGATGCTGGAGTATTTACTGAAGCCCCTGGTCTTGGGAGCGGGTACCCCGAACCCTCTCCATGGCGCTGGTGGTGAGGCGTCTCTCTGCCTGGGTGGGCACCGGGGCTGGCTCGCCCGTGGGCGGCACAGGACGCCAACTGGTTAATCAGAAACCCTCCTCGGGGCCCCTTGAAGGACTCATCCCCCCACGGGAAACACAGGCACCCTGGGAGCCCAAGAACCACGTACCAACAGAGGGGCCTTGCCGTGGGCTGGGGGGACCCGCCAGGATGGTGAAGGCTCAGTGCGCCTGGCCTGAGGTGGACTCGGGACGCAGCTCTGTCCCCAGCTCGGCGGGAGGGGCAGGGCCATCTGGGGCGGCCTGCATGGGGGCCTCCTGGCTGGATGTGAGTGCAGCCCGGGGTGGACCCCGACTACATTATCCCCAAGTAGCCTCAGCAGCGTGGGCCGGGGGCTCCGCAAGGAGCACCCTGAGGCCATTCCCGGCCCCGCCCTCTCCTCCAGGAAGCCCTCCTGAGCTTCTTGCCCCTTTGGATTCTGCGGGGTTTGGCACACAGACCCTGCAGTCTGACCTTAGGGTCTCCTGCTGTTTTATAAACAGAAGTCTTGTCTCTTGGGAGAGCCAGGGGCAGGGCCCAGGCCCGAGGCTTGGCTGGGGCAGGGCTCGCCACACGCGCTGGCTGTGTTGGCCAAGGGGAGGTGGTGCCAGGCCTGGGGCCCCCGAGAGGGCACCTGCTGTTCAGCTATGCCCCCCGTGACCTCCAGGGCCCTGAGCAGGCCTCCCATAGCTCTGAGCCTCAGTCTCCCCTTCTGTGAAATGGGATGTTAGCAGCACTGGCCTCCTCGGGTTACTGGAAGGATCTAAGGGCCTGACAGATGTGAGCACCCAGCCCAAGGTCTGGCACCTGGAGAGGTCGGGGGCCCCCAGGGTGGACCAGGCTGAGGGGACCCTGGACTCAGAACTCCCAGACCATGCGCCTTCCTCTCCGGCTGAGTGCCTCTGCCTGAGCCTCCTCTAGGAGACCCTCCAGGGCTGCCCAACTCCAGTGTGTCACCTAAGCTCTGGGAGCTCTAGGCAGCTCACGCCGGTAAGGTTTTTCTTTTCCACCCCAGCTATGATAGCCACAGACGTCTCCAGCCATTGCCAAGTGTACCCTGGGGGGGATAAAATGCCCCTATTTGAGAACCCCTGGCTTGGAGAAAGGAGCCCCGTCCTAAGTCAAGTGGGGTTGGGACCAGCTCGGGTGTGGCCTCCTCCAGGAAGCTTGCCCTGGTTCTCGGCAGTACTCTCTCATCAAGCATTTCTGCTCACCTCTGATGTGAGCGTCCATCTGGTAGGAGCATCGAGAGGATTCTATGAGGCCTGCCTGAGTGTCCTGCACGTGGGCCTGCCCCCGGGCCGCTGCTGTGACGGGCTCTTCCCTCCTGACTCTGCGGTCCTCACCGCTGGAGGCCCAGCCCTTGCGCTCCTGGCCTGGGCACTGGGGCCAGGCGGGCTCCTGCGGCAGGAGCTTTGACACCAGCTCCTGGGGTTCCGGTCCCATGAGGCCTGCTGGGCACCAAAGGGGGCCCTGAGGCCCAGAGGAGGGCAGGCGTCAGCCGCGGCTCTGTCTGCCGACCTGCGGCCGGGGCAGGGCGTTCATCTCGATGCCTGCGTGGACAGGTGCATGCCCGTGGGGGGAAGAACCTTCCAGAGCGCAGTGAGGGATGGCATCTCTTGCTGGGCTCACCCTCCAGAAGGTCCTGGGGTCTGATTGCAGACACACTGCACAGCCGTCCTGGGCGTCCTGTGCCCAGCTGCCTCGCTCCTCTCGGGCCCCCCGCACTCTGCCTGGTGGCTGTTTGGGGTGTTCCTGGTGAGGCCCCTGCTGGCTGATACCGCAAGCACCCCGGGCCTCCTGGACACCTCTCAGAAGTGCGGGGGCCACGGCCAGAGCTTCCCCTCACGTCCTCATGTTGACAGGACTCAGACAGCGTCTCAGTCGCCTGAGGGTCAAGTGCCGGCGTCCGAGTCCTGCTGGGGAGACGCGAGCGGCCGGCTTCCCAGCGCGTGCGGCCGCAGCTGGGGTCATGCACCCACTCCACAGCGTCCTCCTGGTCCCCGGGCCTGCGAGGGGTCTCACACTCACTCCACGGCGTCCTCTGGGCCCCCAGGGATCAGACACTCACTCCATGGGATCCTCCTGGTCCCTGGGCCCTCGAGTGGCCCCTCGGCTCAGCCAGGTCCCAGCCCTGGTCCTTCCCCTCGAGGGCCCTTGGGGCACCATCCTGAGGCCACTTTCCTCAGGCACCTGGCTCTTCTCCTTGACGGGAGCCCGTGTCTGATATGCAGGACGGGTTCTGTGTGTGTCTGAGTTGAGCTGGGACCCAGGTCTCCCTGTCTGTCTTCTGTCCTGAGCTAAATGGGCCCTGCAGGCCTGTGCGGGCTATTTATGTGTGTTCAGAGAGAGGGACGTGCGTTTCACCTCTGGTTGCCTGACCTCAGGCATGTCCTGGGTTTCCCAGCTTCAGTGTCCTTGTCCATCAAATGGGGATAAAAGAGGAGCCCCCTTCTCTGGCGTAGAGGTTTCGGCTTAGCACGTGGCCACGAGCCAGGGTGACAGGGGCTGACCCAGCAGCGGTGTCCTTGGAGCTGGGCTGAGCGCCGCGTCCATCTGCTGGGCGTCCACCTCTGGAGGGCTCTGCTGGGCCAGGCCCACTGGTGGAGTGGGGTGGAGGCTGGACAGAGGCTGCGGTCAGTGGCTACGGCTGCGGGGGGGAAGCTGGGGAAGAGATGGGCCTGCACTCATATGCCAGGGTACCCTGGGCTTGGCTAGAGGAGAGTCAGCAACTGGCTTTGAGGGAGGGGGTGGGGGGGGGTGACCCTCTGAAAAGGGGCAGCGCTAGGCGGAGAGGAGAGGCCTCAGTCTCAGAGTAAGTGTTAGTCTCAGTCGTGTCCAACTCTTTGTGAGCCCATGGACTGTAGCCTGCCGGGCTCCTCTGTCTGTGGGATTCTCCAGGCAAGAATACTGGAGTGGGTTGCCTTTTCCTCCCCCAGGGGTTCTTCCCGACCCAGGGATCGAACCCAGGTCTCCCGCGTTGCAGGCAGACTCTCACCGTCTGAGCCGCCAGGGAAGCCGGGCACGCGCTTCAGGAGCAGCTGCTGTGTTTCCCGCGTCTCCTGCCTCTTGTCGCAGCTGAGCTCCTGCAACTTCTCCTCGGGGAGGCAAACAGGCAGCTGCAGAGCCGCCCCTGCCCCCCGCCCCCAGACGCAGCTCTCCGCCTGAAGCCCGTCTGGAGGGCGACACCATCAATTTTGCAGGAGCAAGGGAGGAAAAGAAACCCTTACAACAACTCGGCAATAAAAACCCCAGCCAAACGGCGGCTGGGCCGCAGGCTGGAGGCTGAGACGGTGGCCCTGCTGTGCCGGCCGTCTGGTGCCTGCCCGTGGGTGTGTGGCCCTGGCCCCACCCCAGGCTCCAGAAGGTCCCCTGTTCGTGCAGGTCACTGGCCTGGGGACTGTCCCGAACTTCCCCGTAACAGCAGCTTCTGTGGCCTGCTACTCAGCACTCCTCTTCATTTAAATTAAAAACATTTTCAAAGGAGGGCCAAAGGTTCACACTCTAAGCCTGTTCTGCGCCCGACCTCCACTTCCACAGGCTAGAGAGCGAGGCGGTCTCTGCGCTGGGCCGTCCAGGCTCCCTTGGGGAGCGGGCCTCGGGGCCCGCCGCTGTCCTGCCCGTCTGTCTCCACACTTACGGCCACCTCCACACAAGGCCGGCTCCCGACCCAGCAGCGGCAGGGTGTGGGTTACCCCCTCCTGCCGGAGGCCCATCTCTCCTCTGTCTTCACCCCAATCTGACCATCTCTCCTCTCCGCCGAAGAGGCACGCGGTAAAGCTCAGCACCCAAATGCGAAGGCTGCTCTGCAGCTGAGGGTCAGGCTAGACCTCGCCTCCCCGCCCCCGACTTCCCCCGCAGTCCCCTCCGCCCCGCAAGCTCCCCTGCCCTCTCCTCACCCAGTTCTCCCGTCCTGTTCCTTTAGCGCAAGCCCGAGGCCCTGGAGACACCTGCCTGGGCTGGGGGCCATCCTCTGCACCCCTGCTCCTGGTGCCCCCAGCGGCTCAGAGCTGCCTTCCACTTCCACCCTTGGGCCGTGGCCTCTTTGAGGCTCCCAGGGGGCCTCTCCTGGTCAGCAGCCCCGGGCGTGGCCAGTGCAGGTGTCCAGGGGACACAGCTCAGATGCGCCCCTTTCGTGAAGGTGGAGGTGAGGGTCGGGGTGGGTGGAGCTGCCCCAGGCCTGTGAGCCGGCAGCGCAGGCTGGAGCCCTGGATCAAATGAAGCCCCATTTCCCTTCTCGGCCCAGCCAGCCTGGGGCCTGGGCGGCCAGTTGGTTCCAGGCTAGCCGCCTCGGCCCTGGCAACCCCACTGGCAACGGAGCTCCTGTTTCGTGTTGGAAACTCGAGTCCTTGTTCAGGGGACCCAGAGTGAGACTGAGGTTGGATCGTGAGGCTCTGTGGTCCCTGGGGAGGGGGCTCCCAGCAGGTGTGTGGGGGGCGGGGAGGTTCACAGCTCTGCCTCGAGCTGCTGGAAACGGGCCCCCCCGCCGGGGCCAACCTGTGTGGAGGGCATCCGTGTCCGGGGCCCCGGCGGGCCATCCCAGGCCTTGTAGGCAGGCAGGCGATGAGCCAGACCCTCAGGCTAGAGCTCAGAACTGAGCCGCTGCCTCTCCAGAGACCCCACTCTGCCCCACTCACCGACTGACCTCTGCGTGCCCAGCGCTGACGGTGTCCCCGGCTTTGGTATCACTGGGCCCAGTGGCCTTGGCTCAGGTACTCGTCTACAGGCTGTCCCCGAGACCCACTTCCTGCGGGAGCCTGGACGGCCTGGGGGCAGAGCCCCCCTCCCTGCTGCCTCTGGGGTCACCTGGGCTCTGCAAGATGGCTGAACGGGGCCCAGGCAGTGGAGGCGGGCCCCAGGTGGCCTGCAGGTAGACGGGCCCTTCCGGTCCCCGCCCCCACCTGCGTGCAGAGTCCTGACGGAGCCAGGCTTGACCTGTGCAGGCGGGGAGTGGTGGGGTGCAGGGCATTCCCAGATGTCGCGACGACTAGACTGCCTGGGCACAGGGCCCTTCGGGGACACTCCCGAGCAGCTCTCTCGGGGATTGGCCAGCACGGTGGCTCAGCCACCCCGGAGGCCCCCTGCCCGAGGTGCCCCCATCTCTGCACCACGCAGCCCTGCCCACAGCGGAGAGGCCACTCTCACCGGCAAGTGGCCTTCAGGAGGGAGGTGACCCAAGGAAGCCTGAGCCTCTGTGGGCCCCATCTTCAGTAAACGCTGCATGCTGGGTGGAGGGCCTGGGGAGGGCTCTGTAGTGTCTCTGAGAGGCCTCTGCAGCAGAGAAGCTGTGTTGACCGAAGGTGTTTGAGTTCCCGAATCTCTTACCTGCCTGAAAGCAGAGACTCCCCCGAGATCTCTGGAGAATCTGATCCTCATAGATCCCCTCCTCGGAGTCACCGGGAAGACCATCTCCACGGGGGCTCGGGGCTGCACTCCGGCCCTGAGCAGACAGCGCTCACAGCCCCACCCCCTCCCCAGGGCCCGGGAGGCCTTTCTCCTGCCAGGGCCCCTCCCCCCTCCCCACCCTCATCATGCCCCCTAAGGCAGGGCCCCATATACTAATTCCTCCTCCGAGTCAGTTTTCTGTGAAGTCCCAAGCATACGTGCACAGGAATAAAGGTCTGCATTTTCTCTCCAGTTTAATTTGCATGCCTCCAAACTGAACCTAAGAGGAAGGGGAAGAGTCACCTCCCAGACAGAAGACGTGTCTAGGGCCTCTGGCGTGTCTCGGGGAGCCGGGATGAAGGGGGCAGGTGGGCCTGCTCCCCCAGCATGGCGTCCGCCGGCTTCCTTCCTGCTGTGCACTGCGTGGTCAGGGTCCCTGCCTCTGCTTGGCCGGCCTGGTGAACTCCTATCCACCCGTCCAAGCCCTGCACAGGCACGCCCTCCTTTCTTGAGTGTGAGTTTTTGCTGCCCTCTGTCAATCAAGTCCTGTAGCAGGAGGCTCAGGTGGAATGAGGTCCTTAATGTTCAGAACCACGCACGGATGGAAAGGCGGGGCTTTGCGGCCCCCAGGGCTGGCGCTTCTGCTAGTCTCCCCAGGCGGGCCCCTCCCAGGACACCCTCTGACCCGGCTGGATGGGCCACCCCGTGCCCCCAGTTCGGCCGTTCACTCTGAGGTCTGGGCCAACTCCGCTGCCTCTCTGGGCCTCGGTCTCTCCCCTGCACCATGAGAGGTCTTTACCAGTAGACCTGGGCCCCTTTTGGCCCAGAAAGTCCATGCACGGTAGAAAACCGTCCACATGGACACGGCGTTGCTATTTAGCAACTGCAGAAACAAACTCTCCATGAGTTGTATCTTGGCCTGCAAAAGAGGCCTTTGGAAGCCGGCAGGCTGGCCTCTCCCGCCCCGTGTGTCCAGCAGCTGGGAGCCGGCGCTGGGAAGCGGGTCAGGCTTGTTTCATGTCAGGCTGTCTCGGGCTGCGGAGCAGCCTCCGCGTTGCCAAAACAATGTTTCCAACATCTCGGAAAATGTGCGGCCACTTCTTTTCCACGGGACTCAGGCCGAGGCCTCCTCCCGGCTCCTCGGGTGAGGGTGGGGGCTGAGCGAGGGTGGAGGGTGGCGGCCGGCTACAGAAGAGAGAGAGAGAGAGATGGAGAGAGAGAGAGAGGGAGAGACTGGGAGAGAGAGAGAGACGGGGAGAGAGAGAGAGAGGGAGAGAGAGAGAGGGAGAGAGAGAGGGAGAGGGAGGGAGAGACAGAGAGAGAGAGAGGGAGAGGGAGGGAGAGAGAGAGAGAGAGACAGAGAGAGAGAAGGAGGGAGAGAGAGAGGGAGGGAGAGAGAGAGGGAGAGAGACACAGAGAGAGAGACGGGGAGAGAGAGACACACAGAAAGAGGCAGAGAGGGAGGGGGGCTGGGAGCCTGGCAGCTCTGCCCCCGGCGGTGCTCCTCCCACTCCTCTGTGCCCCCGCCCCCTCTCTCCAGCTCCCCTCCTCTGTGCCCCCGCCCCCCGCCTCCTGGCATCCCTCGCCACCTGCCCGAGAGCTCCAGATCTCCGTCTGTGTTTGCCTCGGTCCCCTAGACCACCCTGGGAACTGGGCACAAACCCATTTCACGGATGAGCAGCTGAGGCCGGGGAGGGGGCGTGGCTGACTCTGACCCCCCAGCGTGACAGCTGGGAGCAGGCCCAGCGGCAGAGCTCACGGGTCCTGGTGCAGAATGAGAGCGCGGGGCTCCTCCTTTGAGAAAGACTGGGAACCTCAAGAGGGCAAGCGCAGAGCACGCACCCTGAGTGCGGCCCGCCGGGGTCTGCCCCCCTGCCTGCGCTCTCCCCTTGCGTGGCTGCGGGGAGCAGGGGCCACGGCGTGGCGGCCCCTTCACAGGCCTCCTGCCCCACTGACCCCGATGGGCCCTGCGGCTTCGGACACTAGGGGGCAGAGGAAGCCCACCAAGCGGGGCCTGGCGCCGGCAGTGGGGGCCGCAGGGACATCTGTTGGGGGGCTCCTTCCTCAGTGCCGCTCTAGGCTCCGGGTCTGCAGGGACCGACGGAGGCTCAGCGCAGCCTCCAGGCTCCGGGAGCTGGAGGGCCAGCCGACCTCACGTGGGGGCCTCGGGCCTAGCAGGTCACCCGGGCAGGTCACCCGGCCCCTCCCCGGTTCCCAGCAGCCATGTGGGGGCCCCAGCCCGACTCTGGGGACGGTCTGAGGGTAGTTCCCTTCCCGTGCAGCCATTCGCACACCAGGGCCGGGCCCGCGTCTCCCTGGCCTAGGTTGGCACGGAGTCCAGTGGGCCCCTGGGGGTGTCCCATCTCTGGGGATCTGGGGGCCTCTGGGGGTCCTTACCTCCACCTGCCAGGTCCCCAGCTGGAGTTGGGGACCTGAGGCCCGGCCTGGCCCCACGGTCAGCGTTTCCCAGGAGAGGCCTGGGGGCTGAGCAGGGAGCTTCTCGGGCCTTGAGGGTACAGACGGCATCTGAGGGCAGCCAGGCCCCCGCAGGGATCTGGACCCGAGGAGCCGTGGCCTACCCTCCTGTGGCCCCGGCCTAGGCTGGAGGGCCGTCAGGCCTTCCCCGCTTGTGGCCCCTCCGGGTGAAGCAAAGAGAGCCCCCGACATCCCCCCCAGTCCCCCTCTCCACATGGCTCACCGCACCGTGCTGGGTGTCTGTTTGGGAGGGGAGGGGTGCTGGCCTGCACTGACTTTTGCGGGGAGGAAGGCCTCTTCTGACTTGAGCCCGCTTCATTTTTGGAAAATCGGGGGCTTGAGGGGGGACTCTGTCTCAGCCCCGGGGCTGAGCTCTGCTGAGCATCGGGGCTCAGCTCTGCGGTCCTGAGCTGCCTGGGCTGAGCCCAGCTCCTGCACCCAGGAGCCACCCAGGTGTCTGTCTGTGTCGGGGGTGGCGTCCTCCTGACCCGAGCTGTTGGGAGACCACATTCTGAGCCTGGGGCCCAGCCGCCCCCTGTCAGCACAGCCCTTCCAGCTTCTGCCTTTTGTTTTGGGGGTCTGCAAGGAGGTGGGTGGCGAGGGCTTGGAGGGGGTGCAGGCAGGGGCTGGGTGGGCCCATGTTTCCTCCTGTGAGCCCTCGGGCTCCAAGCGTCCACTGGCAGCCCCCACTGGCAACCCCCACTGGCGGCCCCCACTGGCAGCCCCCTCTGCCCTCCGGATGAGGCCATGCCCTGCCGATCACCCTCCCGAGGACCCCCTCCTTCCCCTGACTTCCCCCGACTTCCCCCGACTTCCCCCCGGGAGCTGCCCAAACTCCGACCCCAAGGGCCCTTGCAGACCCCTTGGGATGGGGGGATGTACTAGGCAAACGCTCAGAACCTTCCAGAACTGCCTCCTGGTGTCTGCCACGGCAGGCTTCCCCAGGAGGGCTGCAAGCTGCGGGATCTGGAGGGGGCCAGCCGGCCTCTGCCTGCCCCGTGCGAGGCTTTCCTTCCGCGCTCCCTCAGACAAGGGCAGGACTCCCCGAGGAGGATTCCGCATGGCCTGGAGAGGGCGCCCAACGTCCAGCTGGGAGACCCTCGAGGCACCAACGTGGTGGGGCTTGGTGCAGGTTCCGGGAGAGGCTGGCGGTGTGCTGGGGACTCTCGCTTTCCTCCTCGCAGGCGTCGGGTGTCTGCCCAAGGGGGCAGAGGCAGCCCGTCGGACTCCAGGGAGCGGCTCCGGCCTGCTCTGCCCACCCCTGGGCCGCCCCTCCTGCCCCAGGGCCTTTGCACTTGCTGTGCCCTCCCCGGAGCCCTCTCCCTGGGCCCCGGCCTCTCTCTGCCTCCCTGTCCTCTCGTGGGGTCCACTTCTGCGGGCCTGTTGGGGCGCCTCGCCCCCTCCGTGCTCTCCGCCCCGTCCCCGCCTCTCCTGTCTGCAGACCAGGAGGCAGCCTGTGGGCTGGTGCGTTTGTGCTGCCCATGGGACCCAGAGTAGAGACTCGTGTCTTGTCCTGGGTTGTGACCCCGTGCTCAGGGCCGACCTTGCACACGGAGGCGTGGTTGTGGCCCCGAGGAAAAGCCTGGTCCTCGCCCTGGGGGCCGGGGGAGCCTAACTCCTGCTGGCGGGAGACCCCTGCATGCCCCCACACCCTGCTGGCTCCTGCGCCCTGTCCCTGCCGGCCTGGGTCGGGGGTGAGGCAGAGCCGGCTCTTCAGGGCAGGGAGCGCTAAGTGTAAGAAGGGCAGGAAGGGCAGGACCACGAGGGGCCAGCAGGGTCCCCTCCCTGGCCCCCGGGAGCCGCTGAGGCCAGGCTGCGGGCCCCGCGGGTGCTTGGGACCGCCACGTGGACGCGGCCTGCACTTTTCCCTTTTTTGCACGCATGTTCAGGAAATGAGCTTTTTTCTCCTCCTCTTCTGGACAGCTTCCCGGAAGGCCGGGCCTGTGGGAGGGGAGGCGGCCTGGGGCCCAGGAGTTGCTCTTGAGCTCCCCTCCCTGCCCAGGGCTGTCCCCTCTCCTGAAAAGCGCCAAGCCGCACCCCAACTCCACCCACGCCCCCAGGGCCCAGAAGCCTGAAGGGGGGGCTGTGGGTTTGCTGGGACGAAGCCAGAGTCAGCTGTGCCCCCAGCCCTGATGTAGTACAGAGTTGGGGGGGGTGCCCTGGAAGCTTTCACAGATCCTGGAGGGTCTCAGCACAAGTCAGTGAGCACACTTGGGGCCCCGCGTGCACTGCCAGCCAGCCGTGGCCGTGGCTTGCTCCCCACTGGGCCTGGCTTTGCCCCCGGGTGCTGGCCTGAGGGCGGTGAGGTGTGCGAGGCCCCTACGGGCAGATTCGCGGTGCACAGGCTGGTCCCGGCTGGCTCAGCTCTGCAGCCTGGAGAGAGGGGCATCTGCTGCCTGGGCCTCAGCTTCCCGGCCTCTGAAATGGTGTTTTGCAAATGCTCAGCCAGTGGGAAGCGTTGCGGCCCCCGTGGCCTCTGCTCTGGCCTCCGGAGCTGGCAGGCGGGCTTGAGGGACCACGGGGGCCGGGGCCCCAGGAAGGAGGCGGGTGTGGGGGGACGGGCGCAGGGGGCCCTGCTCTGGTGTCGGCCCCGAGACAGGCCTGCTCCCCAGCCCTGCCATCAGCAAGTCTGAAACTGGCCTGGACGCCACCGCTGTCTCTCGGCCACGACTGACTCAGCCTGTGGGGCCCCCGGGGGAGGGGGCTGGGGAGGGGCCTGGAGCTGCTGAAGGGCCCCCCTCCGGGCAAGACTCCAGCCGAGTCCCAGAGCCAGGTCCGGGGCGGGGGCACGCTGATGAGATCAGATTAGTGGGCCTGCAGCTTTCGGCCCCTGAGCTTAGACACAGGCTGCGCCCCCCGGCCCCGCGCCCCCCGCCCTGCGCCCTCTGCCTGGAGCCTCTCACCCACCCTATGCCTGCTCTCCAGTGCGCTTTGGAACAGGAAGGGATTTTAGGTCTTTGTGAAGTTTTATTTGGGAAATACAGAAGCCAGGTGGACAAAATTAGCTGCATGGAGGTTTTATAACACTCGCGACATCGATGGAGAATGCTTCAAGCGCAGTTTCTGATACTCTTTTCAAGGGAAGTGGAAAAAAGGTTTTGAATTCAGTATTTGAGGAAAAGTCGAATCCCTCGGGATGCAGTTCTAAGTGAGCTTTTATTTCTTTTCCTAAAATTTCAGGAGGAGCTGCTGTGAGCGTGAGGGCAGCCTGCCTCCTGTCTGGGCTCAGGAGAGGCCGGGGCGGGGGAGGTGGGGATGCAGGGCCCACGGGGCCCGGAGGCGGTTGGGGCGGCTCTGGGCTCAGGCTGGGGCCTGTTCCCTGGGGCTGTGTGGTTGAGCAAGGCAGGCGATGAGCCTACTGTTGGCTCTCCTCTTGCTGCCCAAACCCAGCGGCCCCTCTGTGCCCAGCTTGGGGCTTCCTCCTCTCCCGCTGGCGGGGTGGGGCCCCAGACCCCCCCAGGCCCCCCAGACCCCCGAGGCGCAAGCTGAGCGGTGGCTGTGCTGCACCAGGATGCCTCCCGGGCTCGTGACCCTGCCGCGGAGGGCCCAGGGTCCCACGATCAGGCCCTCGAGCCCTGGGAGGCCCCTTTCAGGAGGCGAGTGGGTCTCCGCTGCCGGCCGGGCTCTGCAGCCCAGGACTCTCTGTTTCTCCCTCTGAGGCTCGTCGGCTTCCCCAGCCAGGGGACCAGCTCGTGGCGGCTCCTTCCCTGACGACTCCACGGCCCGGCCGCTGCTCCGACGCTCTCAGCTGGAGTCGCGTGTCTGGGCCCCATCCCTCCACTGCTGGGGAGCTGCCCCCCAGCCCCCGTCCCTAATCAGGCCCCAATTATGGGCCCGTGTAACCTACCGGCCAGGGTGCTTGGCCTCCTTAACACAAGTTGACAAGAGGCCAGATGAGAAATTCAGCCAAGGCTTTCCCGGGGCCCCTGCGGCGGCAGTGGGGATGAGAACAGCCCCCAGGTCCCCTCGCTCGCGCTCTGGCTGAGGGGGCGGGGCGAGTGGTTCCGCAGTGGGGGGCGGGTGGCTTAGGTGGCTGGCCCACCCTCAGGTGAGTGCAGGGGGCATGCGCGGGACCCCGGCCCCTGCTCTTGCTCCTGGCTGCTCAGAAGTGGCGACTGGGCTCCTGGTCCCTGTGTCTCGCCCATAGTTCAGCCCAGCCAAGCAGGCACGCTCTTCTTCTCAGCTCCTTTTAGTTTCTGGGGCTTCCCTGGTTCCTCAGCTGGTAAAGAACCCTCCTGCAACGCAGGAGCCCTGGGTTCGATCCCTGGGCTGGGAAGACCCCCTGGAGAAGGGAAAGGCCACCCACTCCAGGATTCTGGCCTGGAGACTCCAAGGACTGTACAGCCCCTGGGGCCGCAGAGAGTCGGACTCGCCTGAGCGACTTTCACTTCAGTTTCTTCGTATTGTCCGTTTACAAGCAGTCATGCTGCGGGCCCCAGCCTGTCTTGTGGGGCAGGGCCTCCCCTTCATGGGCGCCATCTGCACTCAGAAGGCTCCGAGGACCCAGCAAGGGCGTAGCTTCAGATACTTCATCCCACGTGCTGTGGGTCCAGCTTTCCTCAACCAGGCCCTTGGCCCAGCAGGCCCACCCGGCCGGACACCTGGCTTCTGTGGCGTCCAGCCACTCTGGCCCTCTGAGTTCTCCTGGGTGTTCTCGGCCACCCCCTCCCTGCAGGCCCCCTGGCTTCCACCCCTGGGCTCTGACGGCCTGCCCCGCTCCCAGGGGTCCCTTGTTTTCCTCTCGGGCATTGGTGGGTTTGGCAGTGACCATCCAGTCCTCAGTTCCTGGTTCTTTCATCTGGTCTTGCCAGCAGCAACACCGACCCGGTACCTCCTGGCCTGCGGTGTGACACCCAGACACCAGCCCGCTTGAGCCCTGCTGCTAGCAGGATAGAACCCGTGAGCGTTTCGTCCCCTCAGGGCCTGCCTTCTCAGACCGCTCCAGAACCACTGCCTCCGGCTGCGTGTTCTGGAAGCAGAGGCTGTGCCCGAGTTTGAGGTATGAGTGGTCCACATCGGGCCAGGCAGGGGGAGCTGGACTGGGGGGAAAAGTGACTGCTGGTGCTAGAGGCGTGTGAGGCATTGCCCAGCCCTGGGGGTGCCCCCAGTAACTGCCCCAACAGCGTCCAGCGTTAGGCTGAGTGGCTGGACCTCTGGGCCCTCTCGCTGACCCCGAATGTGGGGTGCAGGGGGGAAGCTGACCCTGAGGGAGGAGGCAGCTGGAGGCTGAGCTGACCGCTCCCCAGGCCAGGCAGCGGGGCCCCGGTGGAGAAGCTGTGCCAACCCCGGTCCTGCGGGGACATCAGAGCTCAGCCACACTTGAGAGGCCTGCTGCCCTCCCCGGTTTGGCAGCGATGCCAGGAGAGGCCTGGCGCAGCCCGGGAGTGGGGTGCAGCCATGGGGGTGGGGGAGCCCTGCCTCCAGAGCCCTGGACACCTCTGGTCTTTACCGTCCGTCTTCCTGGTGGGCTGACGGCTCTGTGGGGCAGGCATGGGGGGCTGTGGTTTGCCGCTGCAGGCACCTGGGCGTGGCTCAGCTGCATCTGTTTTGAGCACCAACCGTGTGCCAGGCTCTGCTCCTTTCCCAGCGGAGCGCTGGTGCCCTCGGGTGCCTCCTGCGGGGCCCCCGCCTTGTCAGGACCCAGGGCTTCCTTCCTGCTCCTCTGTGCCCCACCCTTATCCGTGGGCTTCCCAGGTGGCGCTAGTGGTAGGGAACCCTCCTGCCAGTGTGGGAGATAGAAGAAGCATAGCTTTGGTTCCTGGGTCTGGAGGACCCCCTGGAGGAAGGCACGGCAACCCACTCCACTGTTTTGCCTGGAGAATCCCACGGACAGAGGAACCTGGTGCGTTACAGTCCACAGGGTTGCAAAGAGTCAGACATGACTGAAGTGACTTAGCAAGCACGCACGCACGCCGTCAGTAGAGTGGTTAAGGGTCCCTCCCTGGGCGCTGCCTGGGGTGATGAGACTGAGCAAGGCGCCCGGAGGAGCTAGCTGGCAGGACTTGATGCTCTTTCAACCATTCGAAGGAAGGAAAAGGGAGGGAAGCTTCTTGTTCTAGTTTGTTCGTGGGTTGCAGAGAAGCGACCTTTCAAGCAGCTTATGCATCAGCAGTAAACTGTGACTGAGGCAGGCGCTGGGTCAGGGCGCGCCAGCGCCTGGGTGGGGGCCGGTGGTCCGGCCCCGACCCTGGTTCCTCTGGGGCTCATCTGTCTGCTGGACCAGGCGGCTGTCCTCCGAGGGCTCTGACTCACCTTGGGGGCGTGGTGACTGGATTCACAGGCGGGACTCAGAAGGGTGGGTGGCCACGTGGCGTCTGGACTGGAGACTCTGCCGCTCCCCATCCACCCGAGGAGACCCATCACCCCTGTCCGAGAGGCCGGTCGCCCTCGCTGTGGCCCTGCCGCCTCTGAGCTGCTTCCCTGCGGAATTGCTTTGTACACAAAGCACCTGCTGTTCTTGTATGCACACGGGGGTTTGACGGAAAACATTTTGGGAAGTTTTTTTGGCAGGTCTCTTCATTGTCAGAGGAAGTGAGAGAAGGTCCTGGGGAAACACCCTTGTCTGTGGTTGAGGAAGAGACAAATGAGCTGCTCTTTGCAGGCGGCCATGGGGGTCCCTTATGGACTGAAAGTGCTGTCCCCTCAGCCAACCTCCAAGTACAGTGTGGCAGTATTTGCAGATGAGGCCGTGATGAAGGCAATTCAGGGCAAATGAGTCATAGGGGTGGGGCCCTGACCCTGTATAATTAGTGTCCTTATAAGGAGAGATGAGCTTGCCTGTCCCAGTTTCTCTCCCTGGCCTTTGAGGACAGCAGGAAGGGGGCCCTTGCTCGAGACCAAACGGTTGCAGCCTTGACCTTGGACGTCTCATCCTCGAGAGCTGTGGGGAGCACCGTGTTGCTCAAGCCCCCATCTTGGCATTTTGTGTGGCCACTTGAGAGGACTAAGTCAGGGTCCAAACGTGCAGATGGTCAGCAGAGCCCAGGCAGCGGGAGTTTCGGCTTTGGTTAAGCAGACCCAGCAGGGACGCCCGCGGGGAGTAGCCGAGGACATGGGCCTGAGGGTCCTTCGGTGACCTGGAGACCCGGGAAGGAAAGCGGTGACAGGCCCACCGGAGTGGAGGCAGGGACCCCAAGTCACAGAAGGTTTGGAAACCTGGAGCATGAGCCGACAGTTTTGAGTCCGACCTTCTTTCTGGTTAAGGGGTTTGGGAGCCGGAGTGCTCGCCAACAACTGGACATTATGTGTTTTGGCTCGACTGTTGAAGTTAGAGAGACGATTTTATGGAAAACGCTCAGCAGAGTAAATCTTCTGTGCGGTGTGGCCACCACTTTGAGCATCTCAAGGCCGCCACCGGCAGGAAGCAACACACCTCGGCCGTCCCACAGTCGGGGGGCAGGAGGCTGGGCTGTGTCTGGAGGCTCAGCCGTGGGGGGAGCAAGCTCCTCTGGTGGTTGGGAGGATCCAGGCACTTGCAGGTCTCACATGAGGGCCTCTATTTCCTGCTGGTCGTCTCCGGGAAGCTGTCCCCGGCCCCTCGTGGGCTGTGGGGATGGTCTCTGGCAGCAACGATGGCCAGGCCCTCTGGGATGCTTCAGCAAGGGGAGCAGTCCGCCCAGCACGGGTGACTTGGCTTCTGTGACCCTGAGGAACGTTACCCTTGGGATTGTCGGGCGTGGAGATGTGCGTCCTGAATTTAAATCAAGTTCCTTTTACACACCAGCCAGGGACACGGCCCTGGGAGCTTCCCGCCTCCTCCGAGGGCCCTCCTGAGGCCCTGCCGGCTCTGCTTGGCCTGGTCCTGGGCTTGCGGGGAAAGCAGGCCCTGCCCTCCAGTGCAGGGGACCCAGCCAGCTCCCGACCTTGAGGGCCTGACCTTGAGTTTGCCAGGATAGAGGCCTGGGCACATCCACTTCCTCTCAGAGCCCGGCCTGGTCAGGGAGGGACAACGGGAAATGGCCCAGGTTGGAAATGGCTTCCAATCTGCCAGGGTCCGGATCCGCCCAACGGGACCAGTGAGCCTCACTGGGAGGTGATGGGCGTCGGGTGGGAGGGTGATGTCTTAAGGGACACACCCCTGCAGGCAGGGCTTCCTAGGACCCTGGTCCCTCGTGCCTTACTGGGGGAGGTGGGCAGCAAGACAGCCCCGCTGGACACGCTTGGCCTCGTTGGTTGAAGCCCAGCCTGCCGCACGCTCTGACTCAAGGCTCTTCCGCTCAGGAAATGCACACACATGGGCCGTGAGAGATGTACAAACAGACCCAAGGCAGCGCCGCGCGCCAGCCAGAAGCGAGAGACGGCCCACTGTCTCTCCACAGGAAATGGGAAATAAACCGCGGTGTGTATAGACAGACAGCACCCAGCCAGGAAAGCGGAGGCTCTCTAGTGATGTCGATACAGGATGAACATCAGACTTAATGTGCAGAAGAGGCTGCGTGCCAGGAGAAGCCGAGAAGCAAGGTGCCCCCGACCCAAAGCTGGAAAGCAGGCAGGCACCACTGGGCTCTGGGAACAAAGAGGTGGGGGAATGGAAGGAAATGGGGGCCGGGGGTCGAGCAAGGCTGGTCCTGGGGAGATGAGGATACGGGGCTGGGTCCAGACGACGGCAAAGTCTTCCCTCTCAATCCAGGTGGTGGGTGTAGGAGGCCAATTTCATTTTTATTGTCTCTAAAATAAAATATCTCCATGTTATAACCTCCCCTCTGTCTGACACCTGGGATAACACAGGTGGCTTCCCAGGGACCAGCACGGCCTTCACACACATTATCCCCACTTAATCCTCTCCATCGTTGCCCCCATGAAACATGGGGTGGCTGCTGGAGGACCAGGCTCCGGGTCAGATGACATTCCCTACACCCCTGTTGCACCTGGGTGGAGCCGAGTGGTCAAGGTCAGGCCAGTGGAACGTGGGGCCCATTAACCCCCCCCCCCACCCCACACACACACACCCCGCAGTCCCTTCCTGTGCCGACCGGGTGGACACTGAGGCCCAGAAACCACCTGGGGAAGAGCCGGCGTCAGAGCTTCATGAGCCTGGGTCCCTGCGTGGCTCCCTGGCCCGGAACCAGGTCCCCCGCCCCCACGATCATTAGAAGTTACTGAGCAAGAACAAGAAGTGAATCTCATCGTCTTGAGCCCCTGAGATCCGGCCTTCGTGTGTGACAGCCGGGGTCAGCAGACTCTGGCCCTGGAGCCTCGTCTGTTCCTTGCTTTCATGTGGACTTGAGCTGAGAATGGCTTCTCCGCGTGAGGCTGGGGTGACTCCCGCCCTGCCAGAGCGGGGCTGGCCTCCTGTCTCCACATACCTCCTGGTTCTGGGATTAGCTGCTTAGTTCATGGACCTGTGGGCCAGACAGCGCACCCAGGGTAATAACCATGGGCTTGTGAGGTCATAGGATTCCTGGGGCTGGGCAGGACCACAGGGAGTCCTTGCTCCATCGCCTTATTGGACACAGGGAAAGACTGGCCCCGGGCGAGCTGGGTGGGCCAGTCTCAAAGCGACTTCATGACCGGAGGTCTGGAAGCTGAGCCCTGGCGTCCTCTGGAGGCCCGGCCACCTCTGTCCACTCTCAGCCTGGGGCGCTGGTCCTTGCCCTCGATCCAAGAGGTTAGCTGGAGGGTGGGAGGCCTCCAGACTTGGTTTCCAGGTCAAGCAGGTCAAGGGCCCCCACCTGCTTTGCTGGGGCTCTGGGTCCTCCGTGTCAGACTGTGTGGAGCAGAAGCCCAGGTCAGAGGATGCCACGTCCACTGACCCTCTGCTCTTTAACCCGGTGTGTCCCTTCCTCTGCTGGGAGGGTGAACGGCAGGCCTGACTGCAGGCATCCGTGGACGCTCCAGCGACAGCCACCCCTCCACGAACAAGCTCTCTGTGGCCCTGAGCATGCCAAGCCCTCTTTCCGTTTTATGTGGGAGACGCTGACGGGATTCCCCTCACTTTGTTGATGCGAGGATGTCTCCATGAACTTCCTGGTCTGTCTCACTCTCTTCCCTGGTGAAGACTGATAGCGATGCGCGAAAGCCTCTTCTAATACTGACTTCTTGACAAACTTAACCTCTGGAAAGTTGACCCAGCCTTCAGCTTTCCATCTGGTGGCCAGGGCTGTCCACCCCTGGACTCAGGACTTTGTTTTCCTCGTTTTGTTGGACGGGGGAGGCCTGCCCCGCTCGCCCAGATGCCGCGTTCCTTACTCAGTCCTGCAGGCAATGCTAGCGGTCGAGGCGCATCCCAAAACCACGGCACCCACTCAGCGGACCAGGCTACCTGTGAGTGGTTCCTCAGCCCCCGCACAGAGCTCCTAGAACCCTGTGCAGAGAGAATGTGGCTCCATGCATGCCTGTGACCTCTTTGACCTGGAAATGCTTTGTGTCACTTCCTCTTCCCTCCTGCTGGTGAGAACTGATCTTGCAGTTCCACGCTGCTGCAAGGGAGGCTGGGAACCATCCCTGGCTGGGCATCGGCTCCTGCCACGACTCTGTATGGAGCTGCCTTTCCTGCAGGTTGATCTGCAGCACCACTGGGGTCGTGGAGATAGAAGGTGGGCGTTTGCACACAGGCATCTTTCTGGCTGAAGCAGGAGGCTTCTACGAGAAGTGGCAGGTTCTTAGCATCTCTGCCACTTCAGTTAGTCACTGAGCCCAGAAGAAGCCTCAGAATCCTTCTTAACATAGTGTCTTAAGGGAAAATAAATGAGGACCAAAGAAATGAGAAAAGCAAAGACTGTTTGTTCAGGACTTCCCTGGCGGCTCAGACGGTACAGCGAGTGTCTGCCTACAACGCGGGAGACCTGGGTTCAGTCCCTGGGTCGGGAAGATCTCTTGGAGAAGGAAATGGCAGCCAACTCCAGTATTCTTGCCTGGAAAATCCCATGGATGGAGGAGCCCGGTAGGCTACAGTTCATGGGGTCACGAAGAGTCGGACACGACTGAGCGACTTCACTCACTCACTATTATAGCAAGGGAGTCGGGGACCACAGCTGTCCTTTTGTCAGGGACTCATCGGCAAGCAGAGGAGTGGGTAAGCATCACAGTGGGAAAAAGGGAAAAGATATGCCCTGACTGGAGGCCACTGGCCTGGGAAGCTGTAGAGGGCTAGCCAGAAGCAAGCGGCCTGTGTGAGTGGTCCGGGTGCATAGAGTGGGTGCTGGACTCAGTTTTCCTCCTGATGCCTCGTTTTCCTCCAGAGGCACCGGCAGCTTGGCTGTAGCAGAGAAGCAGGGTCTGCTCCCTGCAGACAGACTCGGATGCCTAATGCTTCCCAGAAGGAAGCATGTTTTTCTCCTTTGGGATTTTGAGGGGCGAAGAAAGCTGCAAATGGCTGAGCCCACACTTTCAGGAGGACACGCTGAAGTCAATTCAGCCATGGGTCCATCCGACATCTAGAGAAGGCAGGCGGTGGACACCTGATGTGAAACATCCAGCTCCTTCTCACCGAGGAGTTGCGGGCTTCACCCACCAGCACTGTGGGGATCAGGCCTCTGGTTCCCACTCTTCTGGGTGGGTGGTCCTGAGAGAGGAGTTCTGGGCCTAGTGGCCTGTGTTCAAGCTCTCGCTTCACCATGTTGGGATCCTGGGCAAGTTAACGACCGTTCAGAACCTCCCCATGGTGAAATGGGGGTGATCCCGGTGCCTGCCAGGTGGGGCTGTTGGGAGCCATGAGATAAAGGGGGAGGCGCACTTCCCCTGGGACCTGGCCAAGTGGTCTCTCTGCAAGGATAGCCAAGGGTGCAGTCACCACGCTTCCTGCCGGCCCTCGCCGCGCCGCCTGGTCTGTGTGCAACAGGGCTGTTGCTCCCCTCTCCCCTGGAGGCGCCGCCGGCAGAGCCTTTGTGTCCCTCTGGTGCTGCTGCTCAGCTGCTAAGTGGTGTTCGAGACTCTTTGCGACCCCATGGACTGCAGCACACCAGTATCGTCTGGCCTCCATTATCTCCTGGAGTTTGCCCAAATTCGTGTCCATCGAGTCGGTGATGCCATCTAACCGTCTCATCCTCTGCCGCCTCCTTCTCCTTTTGCCGTCAGTCTTCCCCAGCCTCGGGGTCTTTCCTGATGAGCAGAAAGCACTGTCTGTTTCTAGGAGGGCTCTGCTCGCCCTCTGTGGCCGGACAATTCTCTCCTGTCGTCTTCTCTCACTGGCACGCTTATCACCCCGGGTCTGTGTTCTCTCCGTAGTTGAAGAAGGGGCTTTGTTATAATCAGAGCCCCAGACAGGATCCTCCTGTGGACAGAAATGCGGCCCCAGGCCTGTGATCACATGGGTAGCCTCACTGAGCCTGCGTCCTGGGATACGGTAGTTACGTAACAAAGTCATTCACAAGCTCCAGGTGCCTCGTATGTGCCAAGCACGGTGTAAATGTTTGCTGCTTCCATGGAAGAAGAACGGTTTTGTTCCCGTATTTAGGGAAAAGACTCTGGGGTGAGTGATCAGCCGTGGGCCTTGCCTGGGCCGAGGGCCGAGAGCCGTGATCTGAAGGCCCTTCCAGCTCCAGGGTCGCCCAGGTAACTGCTCCCGTGACCTGACCTCGCCTGTGCCTATGGTTTCACTGCTCTCCGCGCCCCGCCTGCTGGCCTCCAAGCCTCTCCGGCTGCAGCTCAGTAAGTGTGGGTGAACGCTTGCCGAGTGGTGGAGCTGGAACACAGACCTTTGCTGACTTGTATAAAATCCTGTACATGCCCTCGGGACTGGGGAAATGGGTGTCAGGGAGGGTTTTGGAGAAGATGGGACCTGGAGTTTATCCAAAGCTGGTAATGGTGCCCCCCCGTCAGGCCACGTCCGCTCCCAGAAGGGCTGTGGCGAGCCTCCGGCGGGTGGCCTGTGTCTCTGAAGGCCTTCAGCACCAGCATGAAGTCGCCGTCCGTGGGTTTCAGAAGAGCCTGCTCAGCATCTGCTAGAGATTACGAGGTCGCCCCCTCCCCCATCGAGTGTTCCTGGTGTGCGTGCTCTCTGAACAGACAGGGAGGATTAAGGCGAGTTCCAGGGTTTTGTGCAATCTTTGAAGATAAGGAGTCCAGTTGGGGTTTGGAGCAGAATTCTTTGTGCTGCCAAGGCATTCCTGAGCGTCCAGAGGCTCAGAGAGTCCCAGCTTGCCACGGGGGCTGCGGCCGGGGTCCCGGGAGGACGGTGTTTCATTCAGCTTTCATTCATCCCCCCCGCCCCCACCCCCCGGGCAGAGAGGTGCTGGATTCCTCCTCGGGGCTGGTGTCTTGCCCAGGACTGAGAATACAGTGGTGAGAGAGGAAGGAAGGAAAAAAAATCCAAACAAAATCCCAGCTTGTTTCTGCTCCAGAGCAGCCAGCCCTGTAGGGAAGAGAGATTTAACCAAGTGTCTGAGAACCGAGTGCAAGTACCTGGGTGAGAGGCGCCGGGAGGGCCAGACTGTGGAAGAAGCGAGAGGCCCAGAACCCGTCTCAGGGGCCAGAGGAGGGGCTTCCTGGAGGAAGCGGCATTTGAGTCAGATTTTAATGAAAGGTTCCCTTCCCTGGTGGCTCGGAGGCCCAAGACTCTGCCTGCAGTGCCGGAGACCCGGGTTCGATCCCTGGGTCGGGAAGATCCCCTGGAGGAGAACATGGCAACCCACTCCAATGTTCTTGCCTAGCGAACTCCATGGACAGAGGAGCCCGGCGGGCTACAGTTCAGGGGGCTGCAAAGAGTCAGACACGCCTGAGGGGCTGACACACTTGGTGGGCGAGGAGAAGCTCAGGAGTGGGGGACAGCCTGTGCCCCGTGGTGCGAGAGTGGCTGGTCCCAGGGCCCCAAGGAGGTGAGTGAGTGAAGCAAAGGAACGGAGGGTGATGGGCAGCAGATGGGGCCGGGGGACTGGAGTAAGGTCCTGGAGAGGACCGCTTCATTTCTGAGCGATCCTGGCCTTTGGGATGGCGAGGGGAGCGTGGCAATCCGCGAAGCCGGGTTCCAGACTTCTCGTTCTCTGCTTTCGGCTCAGCCAACGAGAGGAGCTGAGAACCAGGTGGCATGCCAGGGTCACGGGACACCGTGGCCTTCCCGGGATGGGGCGGTCTCATGCCTGGGGACCAGGACCGTTCATCCTACAGAGGGTGAAGGGGTGGAGTCAGGAAGCGCAGATTCCCCGGTTGGACAAATCGGCAGCATTTGGGGTCTTCGAGATTGGGGGACTATCGCCCCTATCTAGCTCTCAAATGCTGTTAACGCCCCAGAAGAACACCCCACACCCTTGAGATGATCCCCTCCTTCCCTCCTCCCGTCTCCTGGCCCATCTGCTTCCTGTCTCCTTGGACCTGCCTATTCAGGATATTTCACGTGGGTAGGATGAATGATACGTGGTCTTCATGCCTAACGCTGAGTACTTCATGCCTTCACTGAGTGCGGCGTTTTCACGGTTCATCCACCGGTGGTTTCCCGGACCAGTACTTTGTCCCTTTTTGTGACTGAATAATATTCCACCGCACAGCTAGTCCACGTTTATTTATCCATTTTTCTGCTTCTGTCAAAGCCCATCAGACCTCCCGCCCTGGAGGCAGCTTGCCTTCCTGCCGTGATCCGTGCTCCAGGAGTGGGCTCACCTTCCCCACCCACACGGCCTCCGCCAGCCTTACGCGGCCTCTCAGGTGCCAGCACAGGACACACGGGCTGCCTCTAGCCTCTGGCTATGGTGCACTGGGTCTCACAGGACAGCGCCCCAGCTCCGCAGGGATCCTTGTCAAGCTGACGTGGTAGCTAAGCCGTCAAGGAGCCTTTTCATATTCTGTTTGTTTGCTTTTGGCTGCGCTGGGTCTGCGCTGCTCTGCGGGCTTTCTCCAGTCGCTGCGAGTGGGGGCTGCTCTCCAGCTAACGCGCCGGCTCTCCGTTTCAGCGGCTTCTCTCGCGGAGCGCAGACTAGCGCAAGCAGCTTCAGCACCTGCGGTGCTCAGGCTGGGCCCTCCCACGGCGTGTGGAGTCCTCCCGGGCCTGGGACGGAACCCGTGCCCCCTGCATCGGCAGGCGGATCCTTAACCCCTGGACTAGCAGGGAGTCCCAGGGGCTTTTGTGTATTCCAGCAGCCTGGTAGGTTCCGGGTGACAGGAAGGAAGACGGGACCGGTGGGCCGTGGCGTTGTGGCCCCGTCGCCATGCTGCCTGCACCGCATCCGGCCGCTGGCCCCCCGGGAACATCCTGCCGGACCCTGTGTTGGTGAGTGAGATGCCCTGTGAGGTCCTGGCGAGTGCTGGTGGCGGAGGCCGTGTGGACAGGAAAGGTGAACCCGCTCCTGGAGCACGGATCAATGCAGGAAGGCACGTTGCCTCCGGGACGGAAGGCCGGGGGGGTTTCGACAGACTCGCCTTGACACGGGGGCGCTGGGCTGGTGCGCACCGTCAGTGGCCCGCTCAGCAGCAGCGGCAGGGCTACAGCCGTGTCGGGGGTGGGGCCGCGGGTGGGGGCGCGGGTGCAGAGCCTAAGCCGGGAGCACACTGGCTTTGCCCTCACTGTTCGAGCACTGGGTGGTGGGCAGAGAGGCTAGCTGACCCCCCCTCCCCCACCCAGCTGTGCTTACACCAGTGCCCCCCAGAGGCCACTGCCTGCAGACCAGCCCACCCGCTTCTCCCCAGCACCGCCGGGTCTCTGACCTTCCAGCCCTCTCCTACCACGCTGCTTGCCCCTGCCCTGGAAGCATCGTAGACTCGAATCTCCTGCCGCTTCTCACCCATGCGAAGTTGATAACAAGCACTCTGCCTGAAGCTCTATCGGGGGACCCCCCCGCAAGTGGAGGTGGGGCTGGATCACGGTGCTGTGGTCCTGACACGCGAGAGCCACCAGCCAGCCAGTGGATGAGGCAGGTGGAAATTACACCTTTAGGAAACCATGACGTGCACGCCGAGAAGGAAGGCGGAGTGGCTGTGCCCTGGAGGAGTGTCGGGATTAGCTTCCCCCCACTGCGGTCTCATCATGTGCTGAATGGTGCAAATCCACAGCTATTTTTTACTGTTTGGTAATACTTTTAAAATTTTGTAACAAACCCATTCAGCGGGCAACCAGCGGATACATAAAAATCATGCTTGACAAAACAATGAAATTTGATTTCCTTTTCTCAAGAGAGTGGAGCATTTAACTTGGATGAAATAGGTGTGGATATTGAACTCTGGGTGGGGCAGTGGCTACAGCACGGAGTGGGCAGGAAGCAGAGGGCATGACCATGGGCATGGCGCCAGCTGGTCGTCAGTGGGTGGTCATCTGTGGGCAGTCACCAGGGGGCGGGCACCAGGGGGCGGTCTCCAGGGGGCAGTCTCCAGGGGACAGTCTCCAGGGGATGGGCACCAGGGGGCGGGCACCAGGGTGTGGTCTCCAGGGGGCAGTCTCCAGGGGGCAGTCTCCAGGGGGCGGTCACCAGGGGGCGGTCTCCAGGGGGCGGGCACCAGGGGGCGGGCACCAGGGGGCGGTCACCAGGGGGCGGGCACCAGGGGGCGGTCTCCAGGGGGCGGGCACCAGGGGGCGGTCACCAGGGGGCGGGCACCAGGGGGCGGTCTCCAGGGGGCGGTCTCCAGGGGGCGGTCCCCTGGGGGCTGAAGGTAACGTGTAGGCGCAGGGGCGGCCCAGGGACACGCGCGTCCGAAGCCTGTCCTTTTCTTCAGAGAGGACGTCTGTTCTTCAAATCTAATTTTGCTGTTTTTTTTTTTTTTTCGATCCTGAGTCTTGTGCACACATCCTCAGAAGAAATTTCCAAGCCATCCAGTGACGCCTGCTTAGGTTGGCTCCATCAGTCATCTGAAGCAAGAAATCAGTTAAATTAATTCCAAAGATGTTTTGATCTTTAAAAATGCAGTGGCTAGACTATCGGTAAAGCATACGGAAGTCCGCTGAGCAAATGTGGAACATCTGAAGCACGGCCAGTCTTGGTGCAGATTCAGTGAAAGCAAAACAGACTCTTCAACACTGAAGTTTTGTTCATTTTGAAAGTGATTACAAGGAGATGAATTTGGGAGGATCATAGCACTCTGCTAAAAACATGCAATATTTTGACTAAATTAAGCCAAAACTGTGGTTTTTCCAGTAGACATACAGATGTGAGAGCTGGACCATAAAGAAAATTGAGCCCCCCCAAAACGATGCTTTTCAATTGTGGAAAAGACTCTAGAGAGTCCCTTGGACTACAAGGAGATCAAACCAGTCCATCCTAAAGGAAATAAACCCTGAATATTCATTGGAAGGACTGATGCTGAAGCTGAATCTCCAGTACTTTGGCCACTTGATGTGAAGAGCTGACTCATTGGAAAAGACCCCGATGCTGGGGAAGATTGAAGGAGGAGGAGAAGGGGGCGACAGAGGGTGAGATGGTTGGGCGGCATCACCGACTCGATTGATATGAATTTGAGCAAAACTCCAGGAGAGAGTGAATGACGGGGGAGCCTGGTGTGCTGCAGTCCACGGGGTCACAAAGGGTCAGACGCAACTCAGCAACTGAACAACAAGAACAAAGAAAGCAGTTATTGCTGGGGACTGGGTGTGGTTTGCCCAAAGTTCCTCACTGCATTTAAGCCAGCCAATAAATATGGAAGGTGGAGTCCTTCAACTATATAGATATTTATATATTTTATATATTTGCACAAATATGCAGATTTATATATACACACAAATACACAGAATAAAGTGAACCATAACGCTTGTCTCAAAGGTAAAGTGCAGTTAAAGGGAAATCTCTGCAGAATACCAGCGTGTACTTTCTCAGCCTGCTGCTTGCTATCTGAGTTCAGGGATGTTGGGCCATTGAAGAGTTATCTGTGATGGTATTGGATGTTTTGGAAAAGGAGTCTTCTGTGACTGATGGAAATTTGCTTGGACAGCTTTAAACAAAGGATTTGACAAACGGAGCCAAGGCATGTGAGCTTTTGAATCTTTCAAGAATTGTGATGATTGGAAACAAAGTTTGCAGAGTTGAGGCTGCTGATGCTGGTTGTTGTAAAAGCAAAGGCAGCAAGGACACTTTTAACTCGAGGGCTCAGACAGCACGTGAGATCTAATTTCAGACTGTGAAACCGCGCTTCAGAAAATCGTACTTGTGGGAAGAATGTTTTGAGGGTGCTTTTAGGTTTAATTGGATAAATTTATATCCTGAAGCTAAGTGGGACAAAATGGAGAGAGCTGTTCAAGAGTCATATGTGGAGACAACCCACTTGAATTTGCCCATAAATACATCTGCTGACAAAAGGCGTTCTGAACAGAGATGCACCTAGGAGAGCATCTGGGCAGAAAGCGTGCACATTTCAGCAAAACAAAATCAAACAAACAAAACCTGCAATTGCGGAAATCCTCCATCCCGCAGAAACGGCACTGAACTGCCGGGTATCTCAGCATTTTTCAAGGATGCATTTTCTCAAATAAAAATGCTAGGGCTTACCTGTTGATTCCTGGGTTGGGAAGATCCCCTGGAGTAAGGGAATGGCCACCCACTCCAGCGTTCCTGCCTGGAGAATCCCATGGACAGAGGAGACTGGCAGGCTACATACAGTCCATGGGACCACAAAGGGTCAAATACTACTAGGCAACTAACACTTTTGCTTTCTTTTCCACAGAGAAAGGGCTAGTGAAGGCCTCAAGGAACTCAAATTGATTCACATAAATTTGAATGATTTGCCAGAAATTTTAAGCATAAAAAATAAGAGCAAATTGGAATAAACACCAGTGACGCATGTTAGAACGTGTTGCCGAGAAGGGCGACGGACCAAGGATTATAAACACACGCTCCTGCTCAGTTATGTTTTCCTATGTTTAGAAAGCATTTTAGTTTCGGAAATAGTTGCGGAATCAAACTATTTTGCAGCGCCTCCACTGCAATGCGACTGACTTGCAGGTGAGCGTGCATAGCCAGCCTGGGCAGCTTTGGTTCCGGCTAGTTCCCTGCTGCCGTGGTGTCCGTGTTTATAATCCCCGGTTCAGGGCCAGGAGCTCAGCTCAGCTCAGCTCCTCAGCCGTGCGCATCTCTAACACCAGTGTTTAACTTGATCTTTAAAAGAATGTTTTTTTCATGAAATTGCTGCCAAGCATTCAAGTTTACGGGACTGAACTCCACTTTCCCGAGGCCCCCTCTAGCCCTTTCTCTGTGAACCATCGTGTTTTCATTCCAGGCACAGCCTCTCGACGTGGCTTCCCAGGTAGAGGGCCCGCCCACCTGTCAGTGCAGGAGACCTGTTCTGTCCCTGGGTCAGGAAGATCCCCTGGAGGAGGAAATGTTGACGCACTCCAGGATTCTTGCCTGGAGAATCCCACGGACAGAGGAGCCTGGCGGGCTACAGTCCGCGGTGTTGCAGGAGCAGGACATGACTGAGGCGGCTGAGCACAGGCTCTTGAGAGAGGCTGGGGTGCCCTGTTGGGGGGGCGGATCCGCGTCCCCACGGCCAGGCTCAGGGAGAGAGGTGGTGTTGGCCTCACCACCCTCTGCATCGTCTGGGGAGCATCTCCATGTAAGCTCCGTCTCTGCACTGTGACCCCAGGGGAGCAGGCCCCTTCGGGTCAGACAGGCCTCTCCACGTGTCCCTGTAGCCAGGACCCCACGGCCTCCAGACACACTTGAATGGGTGAATGAGTGAATGGTTAGCCTCCCGCCTCAGGGGCTCTTGCTGACGTCCTCCCCCTCCGCTGTCCCTTGACTCAGCCCCAACATACCCACTCCCCAGGGCCTCAGCAGGGGCTCCTCGCCTGGGGGCCAAGTGGGCTTCCGTCCAGGCTGCTGGAGACCCCCACCCCCAGGAAGACAGCTCCATGAGGGTCCCCTGGTGCTCCCTCCAGGTGCAGACCCTGACACCCCCCAGAGTAGGTTCCCGTCTCCCCCTCCCAGAGGCCTCTGTCTACAGGGGTGCCACAGGTCCTGCACAGAGCCTGCGCACCTGGGGAGGTCCCTGCGGCCTCTGCTTTCTGGACTCCGGCCTGACTCAGCCTCTGCTCTGCTGCCCCCTTCTTGCAAGGAGTAGGCTCTGGCCATTTCCTCTGCGCCCAAGTGCATGGGAGAGGGCGGCCGCCAACCTTAGGTTTGGGGGGAACAGAGGGCTATGGTGCTGGAGAAGACTCTTGAGAGTCCCTTGGACGGCAAGGAGATCCAATCTGTCCATCTTAAAGGAGATCAGTCCTGGGTGTTCATTGGAAGGACTGATGCTGAAGCTGAAACTCCAATACTTTAGCCACCTGACGAGAAGACCTGACTCATTTGAAAAGACCCTGATGCTGGGAAAGATTGAGGGTGGGAGAAGAGGTGGAAAACAAAGGATAAGATGGTTGGATGGCATCACCGACTCAAATGGACATGAGTTTGGGTAAACTCTGGGAGTTGGTGATGGACAGGGAGGCCTGGTGTGCTGCGGTTCATGTGGTCACAAAGACTTGGACACGACTGAGTGACTGAACTGAACTGAACTGAGGGCTGGTTGCTCCGAGCCAGCTGCCTGACTCTCTCTGAGCTTCTGGTGATAGAGGATGGAGCCGGCCTCAGGACAAAGGAGCCTCAGGGTGGGAGGGGTTCCAGAGAGCGGGCGGGCCTGGATCTCGGATGGGGGTGCTGGAGGAGGACCGTGCTCCTCAGTGCGGGGCCAGTGGGCCAGGCCCCCGCGAGGATGGAGCAGGCAGGTGTTCAGCTGGTGTGGCCGTGGGGCCTGGACCCAGCCTGGCTCTTTCCTGCTCTCAGAGCCCAGAGCTTATCCAGGCTCCTGCTGCGGCAGCAGAGGGCAGGGCCTGAGCTGGGGAGACCATCTCTGGGAGGTGGAGGGCGGAGGTGGGGACGTGGCGTCTACAGCTTTTGCCGGCCGGCCTGCTGGTCTGTGGGAGGCCTGGCGGGGTGACTCATCGGAGCTGAGCGGAATGGGGCCCAGCTGTTCCCAGAGCCGCCGGGAGGTCCCTGTGTTGCAAGCCAAGCAGGGAGGGGGCAAGCCAGCACTCCCACCTGCTGACCTTCCTGGGAAAGGCTGCCGCAGGCCCCGGACCAGGGGTCCAGCCTGCAGTGCTCGGCCCTGAGAACCTGAGCCTCTGGGTGCCAGATCCGGAAGATCCTGGGTGCACAGCATGGCCAGGCCCATGGTTGGGTCTGCAGAGCTGGACCACACTGGCTGTCCCTCCTTATATGGGGGCCTGCGATGAGGAAACCCAGGCGCCCAGAAAATCAAGTAATAGGCCCAAGGCCCCGAGGTCCCTGGGGCTGGAGCCCAGAGTTTTCTGAGAACCCACCACTGCTATCTGCCCTGGGAGCTGTGGTCCAAGCCAGGTTGCAAATGCCGGGGAGGGGCTGGTGCCCTCTCCAGACACACGAAGGAGGATGCTTCTACCCCCTAGCAGGAGGCAGCATCTGGGAGCTTCTGTCCCCAGCCCCTGGCAGACCTCCCACCTGACCAGAATCGATGAGCCTTGTGATGTTCGAGTCTCCAGCCCCCCAGGGCTGCAGGAGCCCACACCCCATCGTGAGCCGTGAATGCCCAGGCTGGACCTGTCCACACGCGAGCTCACACTCGGGAGCCGCTCCCCACCAACCCTGGGCCCACCCCTGGCCCTGTGCTCACCTCCTCTCCTTCCCTGTGCAGGCCCCGGTGACGCCGGGCTCGCAGCCGCCTTGCCCGAACCTCCACCTCCATCCGTGGCTTCTCCTCCTCTGTGTCTGCGTCTCCTCTTACAAGGACGCTGGTCGCCGGGTTGAGGGCCATCCTGACCCAGGAGGAGCGTGTCTCCAGCCTTAACTCATCAGGTCTGCACAGACCCTGTTTCCCAGAGTCGCAGTCTGAGTGAGGTTCTGGGTGGTCGCACGTTGAGGGGATGCCAGTCTACTGCTGCTGCTGCTGCTAAGTCGCCTCCGTCGCGTCCGACTCTGTGCGACCCCATAGATGGCAGCCTACCCGGCTCCCCTGTCCCTGGGGTTCTCCAGGCAAGAATGCTGCAGTGGGCTGCCATTTCCTTCTCTTATTTTCTCACAAAGAAGCAGAGTCAGTCAGAGGACACAGGAAGCAAGGCTCCTTCGGCTTCCTGCTTGCGGGCCCCTGGTCGACAGGTGTGTGAATATTACGTGGCCGGATCCTCGTGACACACGAGGCATCATTGTTTGCATACGTTCAGGGCCCACTGAGACTTTCCACGTGTTTCCACCCAGCTGTCTATGCGCGCCATCTCTGCTTCCAAAAATCCTTCCCCTGGAGGCACGTCGGGCACGCCTGGAATCCACCCTTTAGGGTTTCCTGCAGAGACAGTCTGATGCTGGTAACTTTCTCCACGTTCAGGGTCCTGAAAATGTGTTTATTTGGCCCTCATTCTTGGAAAGCATTTTCACTGGGTTTGTTTTTTTCAGGTCATGGAGGTGGCCTTTCACGGGCTTCTGGTTTTCATTCTTGCTGGACAAGTCAACCGTCAGCGTTACTCACCAGAAAGCCAGCTGTCTCCTTCTTTGGCTGCTTTTCAAATACGTTTGACCTTTGAACACCACGGGGGTTGGGGGCACCGACCTCCGCACCGTTGAAAATTCACATAACTTTTGACCTCCCCAAAGCCTGACTACTAATAGCTTACTGTTGGCAGAATCATGGGATACCTTAGTCAGTTACGTGTATTTTGTATATCATATGTACTGTGTGCATTTTTTTTTTTTAAATAAAGAAAGCTAGGGAAAGAAAATGTCATTCAGGAACTTGTAAGGAAAAGAAAGTACATTTAGAGTACGGGACTGTGTTTATCCATACTTCAAGGCTATGTCATTTGTTTACAGGATGAGTCATCCGCCAGGACTGACACCAATGCTGTCTTACATGATACAGAGCACAGTACGTGTCACATGTACTACTAGAGCTGGACATCGAAAATGAAAAGATCAGGTGAAAAAATCACATTTTTTATAGGTGTAGCGACTCATGAGTTGACGACAAAGAAGCAACGGTGTGGTTCCGTTCTGGCCGCCTTGCATCACCAACACAACTGCTTCCCGTGACCTAACCTCACACTCACGAGTTTTTTTTGCTTGTTTTTGTTTAGTTGCTAAGTTGTGTCCAACCCTTTTGCCATCCCAGGGACTGTAGCCTGCCAGGCTCCTCTGTCTGTGGGATTTCCCAGGCAAGAACAGTGGACCGCGTTGCCATTTTCTTCTCCAGGGGAACTTCCCAATCCAGGGATCAGACCCACATCTCCTGCATCGGCAGGCGGATTCTTCACCATCCGCCTCGGCCGTCAGGGAAGCCCCAGCTTCACCAACAAATGAATCAGTATGAAATGTTTACGACATACAGGGAATTACCTGGCGGTCCAATGGTTAGGACACGATGTTCTCATCGCTGTGGCCTGGGTCCTATTTCTGGTTGGGGAACTAAGATCCTTCAAGCCGTACAGTGTCCCTGCCCCTCAAAATGTTTATGACATACAGTTCAGTTCAGTTCAGTCGCTCAGTCATGTACGACTCTTTGCCACCCCGTGGACTGCGGCACGCCAGGCCTCCCTGTCCATCAGTAACCCCCGGAGCTTACTCAAACTCATGTCCATCGAGTTGGTGATGCCATCCAGCCATCTCATCCTCTGTCGTCCCCTTCTCCTCCTGCCTTCAATCTTTCCTAGCATCAAGGTCTTTTCAAATGAGTCAGCTCTTCGCATGAGGTGGCCAAAGTATTGGAGTTTTAGCTTCAGCATCAGTCCTTCTAATGAACACCCAGGACTGATCTCCTTTAGAATGGACTGGTTGGATCTCCTTGCAGTCCAAGGGACTCTCAAGAGTCTTCTCCAACACCACAGTTCAAAAGCATCAATTCTTCAGCGCTCAACTTTCTTCACAGTCCAACTCTCACATCCATACATGACTCCTGGAAAAACCATAGCTTTGACTACATGGATCTTTGTTTGCAAAGTAATGTCTCTGCTTTTTAATATGCTATCTAGGTTGGTCATAGCTTTTCTTCCAAGGAGTGAGCGTCTTTTAATTTCATGGCTGCCGTCACCATCTGCAGTGATTTTGGAGCCCCTCCCCCACAAAAAATAAAGTCTGTCACTGTTTCCACTGTTTCCCCATCTATTTGCCATGAAGTGATCGGACCAGATGTCATGAGCTTAGTGTTCTGAATGTTGAATTTTAAGCCAACTTTTTTACTTTTCTCTTTTACTTTCATCAAGAGGCTCTTTAGTTCTTTGCTTTCTGCCGTAAGGGTGGTGTCATCTGCGTATCTGAGGTTATTGTTATTTCTCCTGGTAATCTTGATTCCAGCTTGTGCTTCATCCAGCCCAGCATTTCTCATGATGTACTCTGCATATAAGTTAAATAAGCTGGTGACAATATACAGCCTTGACATACTCCTTTTCCTACTTGGAACCAGTCTGTTTTTCCATGTCCAGTTCTAACTGTTGCTTCTTGACCTGCATAGAGATTTCTCAGGAACTAAGGTCCTATAAGCCGTATGGTGTATCCCCCCCAAAAAATGTTTATGACATACAATATTACAGTCATATTTATAATACAATAGTGGAAATACTGTTACATTAAAAAACACACCCCTGATGGTAGGTTGACACTCAGCTTCTGGGGCACCTCCAATTAGGAGAGAGAGAGAGAGAGGTACACTGTACTGTCATGCAAACTTTTTGGAAGCAAAGTTATAAAACAGTAAAAATCAATCACACTACCTATTGTATATTAACTGTCACTTACTTATGCCTAGGTAAGGGAAGACTAGCGTCCACGTAGGTTTTATGCAGTCGTGACATGCGTAACTTTTCCTTAAACTTTTTTGCTATTTCTAGGCTATGCAGTTTGTCTGTGAGTTTTTTTATGTTGTCTCAAATCCATGTATCCATCCATCCACCCATCCATCCATCTTCCCATCCATCTATCCACCCACCCATCTATCTGTTATCCACCCACCCATCCAGGTATCCACCCATCCATCCATCCATCCATCCATCCACCCATCCATCCATCTTCCCACCCACCCACCCATCCACCCACCCACTCATCCATTAGAATTGCTGGGACATATTTAATCTCTCTTTTTAATTCCTTGAGACCCGCTATACTATTTTTCATAGTGACAGTGGTGATTTACATTGCTAGCAGCAAAGAGTTCCCTTCTCCCAAAGTCCTTGCCAATGCTATTTCTTATATTTTTGGCAATAATCATTCTAACAGGTGTGAGGGGGAATTTCACTGTGGCTTTGATTTGCATGTCTCTGATGACTTGTGAGATGAACACCTCTACGTGCACTTGTTGGTTATCTGAATACGTCTTCTTTGGGAACATGTCTATTCAGGTATCCTGCCAATTTTTACACCAAGTTACTGATTTCTGTGACCGGGTCGCATGTGTTCCTGATACGGTTTAGCTGTCGCCCGTATCAGGGACGCGGTTTGCGAGTATCTGTTTCTGCTCACGTTGCCGTCCCGCTTGGCTGGTGCCCCCTCTGCCGTGCAGAAGGCTTCAGTTTCATGTAGCTCTGCTTGCTCATTGTTACTTTCGTTGCTTTTTCTTTTAGTATCAAATCCAAAATCTTTCTTCAACGTCTTCCAAAGTCCTGTTAATGGGGACATTTTGATATCTTACCATGAATTATGAATGTTTTTAATGGCATCTGGAAGGGTGAACCCTTTCCAGAATATTTTTAGTTAACTTGGCTCAGAGCCGTCAAAGGGACCAGTATGTGTGGCAGTCGCAGCCTTACAAAACTTATTTCTTAAGCAATGAGACTTGAGACGACTCCCCGATTTGTGGGCTACAGAATGGATGCCGTGTTAGCAGCCGTGGAAACAACACTGACCTCACTGTACGTCATCAACCCCATCAGAGCTCTTGGGTGACCAGGAGCATTGTCAAAGAGCTGTCCTATTTGAAAGGAATCCTTTTTTTTTCTGAGTAGTAGTTCCCAATGATGGGATTAAAATGTTCCACAAGCCGTACTGTAAACAGGTGTGATGCCATCCAGGCTTTCTTGTTCCAGGTATGGAACATGGGCAGAATGGAGCTAGCATCACTCTTAAGGGCCCCGGATCTCCGCTGGCGCGTGAGCACTGGCTTCAGCTTCAGGCCCCTGGCCGCGATAGCCCCAACACGAGAGTCAGCCTGCCCTCTGAAGCTTAGGAGCCAGGCACTGACTTCTCTTCTCTGGCTGTAAAAGGCCTGGTGGTGTCTTCTTCCAGGGGAGGCTGTTTCCTCTCCACTGAGCGTCTGCTGTCCAGGGCAGCCTCCCCAGTGGACAGTCTGAGCTGGGTCTTCTCGATGACTTGCTGCGGCTCCTATGTCAGCACTTGCCGCTTCCCCTGCCCTTGCACGTTAGGAGGCGGCTTCTCCCCCGAACCCTCACGAGCCGACCCTGCCAGGTTCCGAGGTTTCTTCTGCAGCCTCCTCACCCCGCTCAGCCTTCACAGAATTGAAGAGATTAGGGTCCTCCTCTGGATGAGGCTTCGGCTTAAGGGAGTGTTGGGCTGGTCTGATCCTCTGTCCAGACCACCGGAACTTTCTCCCCACCAGCAGGAAGGCTGCCTCTCTTTCTTATCATTCGTGTGATCCCTGGAGCAGCACTCTTAATTTCCTTCAAGAGCTCTCTTTGCCTTCATACCTTGGTTAACTGTTTGGTGCAAGAGGCCTAGCTCTAGGCCTGTCTCAGCTCTGACACGCCTTCCTCACTGAGCTCCATCATTCTAGCTTTGATTTAAAGTGAGAGACGAGCGACTCTTCCTTTCCCTTAAACACTTGGAGGTCATGGTAGGTTCTTAATCGACCACTGTCGGTCTCGGGGTAAAGGGAGGCCGGATGAGAGGGTGAGAGGCGGGGGAGCGAGGTGGAGCTGTCAGAACACACACGTTTGTCAGCTGAGTTCGCTGTCTTCTGTGGGTGCAGCTCATGGCTTCTCAGATAATGACAAGAGTAACACCAAAGGTCACAGGTCACCATAAAGGCTCTTACGGGAATGAAAATGCTTGGAACACTGGGAAAACTCCCAAAATGTGGCACAGAGAGAGGAGTGAGAAGGCGCTGCTGGGAGAATGGAACCAATAGACTTGCTTGACACAAAACTTTAATTTTTAAAAAAATGGAATATCTGTGAAGTATAACACATCGAGCTTTGTCTGTATTGAAAGACTCTCCTGTCTCTACTGTATGTGTTTGGCTCCTTGGTTGTAAGTGAATAGATCATATACACGCGGGTTTATTTTGGGATTCTCTGTTCTCATCCCTTGGTTCGTGTCCGTTTTTCATATCAGTGCCATACTGTTTTGATTACTATAGGTTTGCAACATAATTTAAGAGCAGGAGGTGTGACTCCTCCAGCTTTTCTTCTTTCTCAAGATTGCTTTGGGGACTTCCTTGGGGGTCCAGGGGTTGAGAATCTGCCTGGCAATGCAGAGGACACAGGTGTAATCCCTGGTCCAGGAAGATTTCACATGCTGAGGGACAGCTCCGCCACGACTGCCGAGTCCACGTGCTGGCACTTCAGAGGCCCACCAGCCCTAGCGCCATGCGCTGCAGCGAGAGGGAGGCCGCCAGGGTGAGGAGCTTGTACACCCCCCTGAGAGGAGGCCCCTCTTGCTACAAGCAGAGGAAGCCCAGGCGCAGCAACAGACCCGGCGCAGCTGAGAAGACAGAACTGCTCTGGCCATTTGGTTTCATAAATATCAGGGTTGCTATTTTATTTTATTTTTGAGCTGTGCCACAAGGCCTGTGGGATGTTGCCTGACCCGGGATTGAATCTGGGCCCTGGGGGTGAAAGCCTGGAACCCTAACCGCTAGTCTACCAGGGAGCTTCCCTGGTGTTTTTGTGAGTTTTTAAATGATTGCTGTTTTATTTTATTTTCAAATGTAGCATTTTATTGTAATATTTTTAGATCGTTGTGTGTGGCCTGTGGGATCTTAGCTCCCTGACCAGGGACGGGACCCGGGGCCCCTGCAGCGGCAGCACAGTCTTAACCATTGGGCCAAGGCAGACCCTGCTGGTTCTATTTCTACGGAAAATGCCATTGTGATCGTACTGAGTCTGCAGATTGCTTTGGGTAGCATGGACATTTTAACCACACAAGTCCTCCCAGTCCATGAGTGTGGAATATCTTTCCATTTATTTGTATCTTTTTAAAAGGAAAATTATTTAAAGGTTGAAAAAAAAAAGGCTATCCTTTTTAAGTCATCTTGGGGCATTATTCAAGGGCATGCAAGAAGTGTTCTTACCTGGGGAACGTGTCCGTGAACTTTGCTCTTTCCTTTAATTAAGAGTCCGGACTTTGGGACGTTATGTTAACTCGGAGGCTTGCAAGCGGCAGAAGGCGCCCCCCGGGGTCACAGCTCTCTTGCCTGTGGGACCCTGGCCTGTGTCGCCTCTAACTCACCCGTCCTGATTCTCAGACTGCTGCACCCTCTCTTTGGCTCCTGTGTTAATGAGCTCATGAATCGTTGATACAAATTCATTTTATATTTGTGTGACAGCCTTGCTTCCGGTCTGAAAGTCAGGCTTGGATAGCCTCAAAGAACGCTGAGCCACCATGGCGACTCCTGTGTGCAGACCACAGGCTGGTGTCGGGGGTCTCCAGCCAGACCAGAGCCCCCAGTCTGCGGCTCCCCTGCACCCAGCTCCCCTGTCCCGCGGGGCCCATCACCCCACTGGGCTAGGGTTCCCCTAAGGACCAGATGGGACCCGCTAAGCTCTGAAGGAACACTTGTAATAACCAGACTAGGAGTAAGCCTCGGCCTCTGTGGCCTCCATAGACAACAGGCTTCATTTAAAACGGGGGAGGGGATCAAACAGACACGCCCGCCCCCTCTCCCGGTGGACCCCTACCTGCGGATGCTCCTCAGAGCTGAGCTCCCAGACCCGCGGCCCTGGGCCTCTGGCTTATCAGGAACTGGCGCTCTGAGTGCTGCTGAAAAGGCTTTATGAGCTGGAGCTCGCACGCCGCTCGAGGCTCCCCCTGAAGGGGTCTGACACCACACGAATGTGATCGCTGACGTCCCCACGCTTGGCTTTAGGCCAGCTTCATCTGGAAGAGAACTCACACTTCTTAGCGGGGACCCTCTAATCCCCCCACGCCCATCTGCTTTCTGTCTTGACGGATTCGCCTCTCCTGGACATTCCGTGTGGATGCGGTCATCGAATCTAGGGGCTTTGTTGGCTGCCGGGAGCAGGGAGGCTGCGAACACCGCTCAGGAGGACTCTGGTGACCCTGCCGGGGGGGTGGGGACCTCAGATCCCCAGCCACGGCTCCAGGACAGCACGCCCGCCATCCTGCGCCCCGTGGGCATTTCCTGAGCACCAGCCCCGGGCTCGGCTCCAGGTCGGGATTGGGAGATGCCTGTGAACAAGGGACACGCGTGCCCACCTGCCCTCGAGGCCCAGCCCAGCGGGGGAGCAGCGACCATTCGCTTGGGGGGTGGGGGGTGTGGCGGGGCAGCGGTCCTTCACCTCCGGTCACTGTGGGCCCCCCTGGTGGAGGGCTGCTCTCGAGGTGCCCCCTGAGGTGGACCCTGGCCTGCATGGGGCGCCATCTGTTTGCACTCAGCCTCCGCCCAGCCAGGGTGACGTCACCGGAGCTCTCGGCCTGGTGGGTGCTGGTGGCCAGCCCCTGGGACAGCTCAGGCCGGGGCCCCCCCGGGGGGCGGGGGGACCGGGGCCTGGCTTCTCGGGCAGGGGTGAAGGCTGTACACCCTCCTGCAGCCCCACGTTGCCTTCCTGTTGCTCAAGGGCCGTCAGAGCACCAGGCTGGCTGGGCTCTGTGCACGGGCCCAGCCGTGTGGGGAGCCCGCCCTGTTCCTCAGGGACTTACCCCCTCCTGCTGCTGGTGACCGCAGAGCAGGACGGGGCCCCTGGGGCCGCTGGGCCAAGAGTCCGGGCCTCCAGGGGCTCGGGCCAGGCCCTGCCACCTCCTGAGATCCCCAGTTCCAGCCCCGACGCTGGGGTTCTGACAGTTACTAACTGCCCCCATCCCCACCCTGGGCCAGCCCAGGGAAGCAGCTTGTCACCTTTAACCCTCCCAGCATTCCCGTCCCCACCGTCCCGGTGAGGAAACTGGCTCAGAGGCCTCAGGAGGACCGGAGGCTGAGACACACGTCCTGCTGCCCTGAAGACTGTGTGCTTGGCTCTGCCCACGGGCCGGTGGCTACTGCCTCGGGTCAAGGGGCCTGGACACAGGTCCTGAGCCTGTGGCCCATCTGCACGGGAGGCCTGGGGGCCCAGCAGCTCCGAGCTGCTGTCTCCTCCCATTGCAGAGTGTGTGCGTGTTGGGGGGAGCGTGACACTCCCTGGCGGCTCGCTGGAGGGCCGGCTGAGATGACAGGTGTCCTGGGGCCTGGATTTGAAGAGCGGGGGAAGGACAGTGGGGAAGGGCCAGGCCCCCGCAGGTCATGGCGTCTCCAGGTGAGCACCAGGGCTGGGAGCCGTGGTCGGAGGCTGTCAGGGCCGGGCTGGCGGGGGTGTGAAGTCGGGCCGGGTGGGTGGACGGAGCCCACCTCCCAGGCCCGCTGCCCCTCCCACTGGCACCCCCTCCCTGATTGGCCGCACGCTAACAGACGTGTCTGCTCAAGGTAGGGGCATCTCCCTGGCACCCAGAGGAATCTCTGAGGGCCTTCTGGGGAGAGTGCCTTACAGCGTGGTTGCAGCGGAGGCAGGGTCCTGGGGACCCAGGGGCGGTGCCGCCTTTCCTGCCTCGGGTTCTGAGTGCCCGGAGCCAGGCCCCCGGCGCCCCTGCCACGTGCCCCTGCCCACTGCGGGCTCTTTCCACTGATGAATATTTTCATTCCTACGATCTTTGAGCTGCTCCCGCTCAGAGGCCTTTTCTGTGTGTGTTGCGGGGGATGAGGGGGTCATGCCTGACACGCTGTCCTCCCTGTTCCGTCAGCCCGCAAGGCAGCCCCCAGGCTGGTTAGATGTCCACGGGCTGTTGCAGGGACAGATATACTTGGAATTCTTTTTTTTTTTAAATATTTATTTAGCTGCGCTGAGTCTTAGTCACAGCACGTGGGATCCTGGTCTGTTGCAAAAACCCATCTAGATCCTGGCTTGTCCCTTCCCTCTTAGGAGTGGACTCTTAGAGCCGAAGGCTGAGAGGCTCCTTCCTGGGCTTGACTCCCCTGCGTCGTCCACTGAGTAAAGCCCATCTCTCAACTTTTAGGGTGTGCATAAGTTTAGGTGACAGCTTCAAGCGTAGTGAGTTGAGTAGTTCAGTTCAGTTCAGTTGCTCAGTTGTGTCCGACTCTTTGCGACCCCATGGACTGCAGCACGCCAGGCCTCCCTGTCCATCACCAACTCCCGAAGTTTACCCAAACACATGTCCATCAAGCTGGTGATGCCATCCAACCATCTCATCCTCTGTCATCCCCTTCTCCTCCTGCCTTCAGTCTTTCCCAGCATCAAGGTCTTTTCCAATGAGTCAGCTCTTTGCATCAGGTGACCAAAGTATTGGAGTTTCAGCTTCATCATCGGTCCTTCCAATGAACACCCAGGACTGATCTCCTTTAGGATGGACTGGTTGGATCTCCTTGCAGTCCAAGGGACTCTCAAGAGGCTTCTCCAACACCACAGTTCAGAGGCATCAATTCTTCGGCACTCAGCTTTCTTTATGGTTCAACTCTCATATCCATACATGGGGTTGAGTAGGGTCTCCCCAAAGACGTGCTCCCCACCCCCCGAACGTCAGATGGGACCTTACGTAGGAATGGGGTCTTGGCAGGCGTAATTAGTTAAGGCTCTGGAGGTGAGATGGCCCTGGATTTAGGGTGCGTCCTTATGGAAGAAGAGAGGCTCATGGAGACATAAAGCAGAGGGTCACGTGAGGATGAACAAAGACCAGGGTGACGTGGCCACAAGCCAGGGCCTCCTGGGGCCGCCCAGGGCTGGAGGAGGCAGGAAGGTCACTCCCCGGAGCCTCCGGAAGGAGCACACTCCTGTGACACTTGGATCTCAGGCTTCTGGCGTCCAAGCTGGGAGAGGTGACGGTCTGTTGAATGAACATCTTTGCTTCCAGCCCCTCACTCGTGGTCACTTGCTACCGCAGGCCCAGGACACTCACAGGCCATGTCAATCACCTCGTGGGGAAAGGGGTTGCTCTAAATGCCTTCCCTGGGGCTTCCCATGAGTTTGAGTAAACTCCGGGAGTTGGTGAAGGCCAGGGAGGCCTGGCGTGCTGCAGTCCATGGGGTCGAAAAGAGTCGGACAGGACTGAGGACTGAGCTGAGCTGAACTGGGCTTTCCTGGTGGTCCAGTGGTTAAGATGTCGCCTTCCAGGGCTGGGGGTGTGGCTCAAGCCCTCGTCAGAGAGCTGAGATCCCCCACACGCTGCCTGGCCGAGAAAGCACAACCTGAAACAAGCAATATTGCAACAAATTCAATATAAAACTTTGAAAATGTTGTGGTTGTTTGATTTGCTTTTTTTTTAATGAAATTCCCTCAGTTGTGTCCGACTCTTTGTGACCCCATGGACAGTCCATGGAATTCTCCAGGCCAGAATACTGGAGTGGGTAGCTTTTCCCTTCTCCAGGGGATCTTTCTGACCCAGGGATTGAACCCAGGTCTCCTGTGTTGCAGGGAGATTCTTTACCCTTTGAGCCACAAGGGAAGCCCAAGCATACTGGAGTGGGCAGCCTATCCCTTCTCCAGCAGATCTTCCCAACCCAGGGATCGAACCGGCCTCTCCCCTGTTGGTTTTGTTGTTCAGGTGCTAGGTGGTGTTTGACTCTCTGGCCCCATGGACTGCAGCACGCCAGGCTCCTCTGCCCTCCACTAACTCCTGGAGCTTGCTCAGACGCATGTCCATTGAGTCGGTGATGCCATCCAACCATCTCATCTTCTGTTGCCCCCTTCTCCTGCTGCCCTCAATCTTTCCCAGCATCAGGGTCTTTCCCAATGAGTTGGCTCTTCACATTAGGTGGCCAAAGGCTTGGAGCTTCAGCTTTAGCATCAGTCCTTCCAATGAATATGCAAGACTGATTTCCTTTAGGATGGACTGGTTGAATCTCCTTGCAGTCCAAGGGACTCTCAAGAGTCATCTTCAGCACCACAGTTTGAAAGCATCGATTCTTTGGCGCTCAGACTTCTATATGGTCCAGGTCTCACATCCATACGTGACCACTGGAAAAACCGTAGCTTTGACTAGACGGACGTTTGTTGGCAACGTAATGTCTCTGCTTTTTAATATGCTGTCTAGGTTTGTTATAAAGTGGGCCACATCAAAAAATCTTTACAAAACAGGTTCAAGCCTCCCCACCAGCTGCTCCCCAGGGTCCCTGGCTGTGGGTGTTCTCAGTGAGCCCTTCATGGAGCAGCAGACAGGCTCAGAGATGCTGGGAAGAGGATGCTGAGTCCCAGCCCACGTGTGTTTGGCCTCAGGCGGTGCGCTCAGCCCGTTTTGCCCATGGATTTCAGAGGGGCTCAGGGGTGGATGGTGTGGGTGGATGGTGAGGTCTCCAGCCTCTGCTGTCTCCCTGCATTCACAGGGTCCCTCCCGGTGCCTCCACTGGCTGGTCCCTTGCCCCCCACCCCCACCCCAGGACCTGGTTGGGCAAGGTGTTGTCCCTTCTCTGTGCTGGAGATGGCACCGGTCCTGGAGCTAAGCAACCAAGACACAGACCTGAACCATGGCCCCTGCCATGGGCTGGGCTGCACGGGCCTGCCTGGGAGGAGGGCCTCTGGGGCCTGGATTGCCCTGTCCTCCTGGTCTTTTTGTGATGGCCGCAGGGCTGGCCCAGATCTCCAGGAACCCCGTCTCAGCAGATCTGGGGGCTTCCCAAGCTCCTCTGGGTGCAGCTGGTCTGGGTCCTGGCAGCGTCTGCATCTTGGGTCGAGATCCAAAGCCCTCCACACCCATGCAATCCCAAATAACGGCAGCGCTAACCCGTTAAATAAGTGTGAGCATGTCTAATGGAGTTTGGTTTTGCCCTAAATGTTTACTCCCCTAGAAACTCCTGTTACTCACATTTTGCCCATCGGTTCTGAGGGGTCCAGGCAGGTGCCTGCTCTGCCTCCCAGGAGCGGAGGCCTTGTCTTCCCCGAGCTGACTGCCCGCCTGCCGCCCCTCCCAGGCCCGTGGGCTCCCCTGAGGTGGATGGAACGAGCTGCCGGCTCCCTTCCCTGCCTGCAGATGGGCTCCTGGTGCCCTTCCCCCTGGGGGCTGCGTCCACCCTCTTCTCTCTGCTTCTTTCTTCTCCTCCCCACCGCTCATTTTTTATTGTTATGAGAGTTTTCAAACATTCATCATTTCAAACAAAAAGGGAAAGAAAAGAGACCTACGCCGGCCCACGCGGCCGCCACCGGGACTCGGCAATGGCCCACCTGCCTTGTCGGGGGACGGGCCCCTCCAGCACCCCCTTCTCTGTTGACCCCCTTCTCTGGGGTCAATGTTTCCCACCGGCCCTTTCTTCCCAGTCTGCCCCTCCCCGCTCGGACATCTGAAGCCAGTCCCTGTGCCCGAGGCCCCCCAGCTGCGTACTTGCCTGTCCAGACCTCGGTGGACAGACGGACAGACGGCCTGCAGCCTCCTGCGCCTGAGCCCCTTCCCTCTCCTCCTTCCTCTCCCTCCACTTCCTCCTCTTCCTCTCTGGCCTAGTAACCTTTGGAAAGAGAATGGCAGACACCCTGACGCTTCCCCTTCAAACCTTGGCCCGCCCCTCCTGGAAGCAAGGCCAGGCTCCAGGGCGAGCCCGAGGCCGTCCCGGCGCCCGAGAACCCAGCCACCTCCGTGCTCCATCAACCTTCGGGTCCGTGTGTCATTTCCGCCGTTGTGCCGAGAGGCACCTTATGGTTTCGGGGTTGGGGTTGTGGACCGTGATTTCATGTCTCCCGTGTGGCTCCGCCTCTGGTCTGTTTCACTGGAGGACATGCCCCACCCCTTCATGTTTTCCCAGGACACTGACTCACAGACGCTTTGGAGGGCAAGCCGGCTGCCCTGCAGGCCGTCCCAGTCTCGAGACCCTCGGGTGCCGTTCTCCCTCGTTCCCGTCGCCTGTGCCTCAGCTGCAAAGGCTGGATGAGGGGCGAGTGGACGTGTTGATAAGACCACTTGCTGTCTGACTGGCACCGCATCCCGAGCCCTTTTAAAGCCGGCGGGTCCCTTCCGGGGACCCTCACCAGGCCCCTCTGCTGTGCCAGGAGCATCAGGACCTGGCTTGTGCCTCCCTGCTGTGGGGAGGGCCCGGGGGCTGTCCTGTCTCAGCCCAGCTGCCCCAGGGCCCAGGCCAGGGACCCCAGCCCCCAGGGCCCCCGGCGCTGCTCCGTGCCGGGCTCCCAAGCCTCCCCTGATTCTCCTCAGCCGTCCAGCTGCTTCCGGCCCACTGGACCTTCCGCAGAGAGAGGCTGGACCAGGTGTGGGGGCGGTGGGCTCGGGCTCCTGTTCTGTCTTCCGTTTCACGCGGCCCCGTGGGCTCTCTCTGCTGGAAGGCAGGCAACAGAGTGACGGTGAGAGTCAGGAGCCATCGCCACTCCACGGCCTCTCCCCTGCCCTCTCCTCCAGGGAGCCAGCCTGGGTTCAGACGTGCTGCAGGAGGATGCAGGGTTGGGGCCTCTCGCCCTTGCTCTCGCCGCCAAGCTGCAGAGAGGCCCAGCCTGACACGCACTGGAGCGCTGGCAGCCCTGAGCCCTGTGCGGGTCCAGCCAGGAGATGCAGCCAGAGCCACCCAGATGCTTCCACTCAGCGCTTGGCACAGACGCCCCAGCAGGGAGCAGCGGCCCGCGCGTCAACTCAGGAAAAAGCCGCTGCCCTCTGGGCGTTTGCAGTCAGGCCTTCTGGGGCTGCTCCTCCGACGGTACCGCGGGGAGGGAGTGCAGGCAGGTGGCAGCCCTCCGACCCCCAGGATGCCAGCTCTGGCTGTTCCCTCTGGGGCTGTGTATACGTTGTACACAGAGCCGCCGGCAGAGCCAAGGGGACGAAAGTTCTGTGTGTGGCCCACGGAGATGGAGGCTCCACGGCCTGGGCAGCTCTGGGGTGTTGGCCACCAGTGAGGGGCCCTGGAGACCAGGAGCTGGGCGTCGGTGGTGCCGTGGAAAGAGGCGCTTGGTTGCCAAAACCCAGAAAGAGCTGGAAGACCTGACCGACGCTAACCCAGAGCCCGCAGCCATCTGCCATCAGCAGTGTGTTCTCAGGACTCTGGAGTTTGAAAGAGCCCAGACTTCATCCTTCCAGCTCAGGTACTAATGGAAGTCTCACCTCATTCCACGAGCATCCCAGACAGCTCTCAGGAAATACGCAGAGTGAAGTATCACAGCGTGGACACAGGAGGACACCCCCGGGGGCCAAGGTCGGGAACCAGAGGAGGTGACGGGTTGCACAACACCGAGAGCCTTCTAAACGCCCTTGGAGTTTCCTCTTCAAAGTGGTGACTATGCTGAATTTTATGTTCTGTGTATTTTCCCACAATTAAAAAAAAAAAAATCTTACAACAAAACAAAAATCGGGGCCAGGGAGGATTGCAACTGGAATGGGGAGGAGCAGAGGAGGGCTTTCCGTCGCAAGGCCGTCCCAGCTGAAGGGGCAGAGCGGGGTTTGCCCTCGGCTCTTCCGTCGGCAACCGAAGTGCAAAGAAAACACACTCAGGTCATCGGGAAAACAGAGGGCGAGCCCCTGCGCTTTTCGGCCTGCGTGGGAGACACACGGCTGGTAATGACGGCAGGAAAATGCTCCAGTCCTGGCGGGCCCCGCAGCGGCAGGAGGCCCCTATACAGCCGCCTCTCGTCGTGGGGACGGCCACGTGAGTTCCACGGCAGGGGAGTCTTGTGGACTCTCCAAGAAACCTGGCCCGGCCTCCCGCGGGGGAACAGGGAGCTTTCAGATCATCTAAGGCCCACAAGAACCGGCACCATGAGGGCGACAAGGAAAGAGATGCTGAGAATCTGCGGGCCAAACAGGAAACCCGAGTGGAAGGAAGGCTGGGCTCCTGACCCAGCGGTTCACGCCCTGAAAGCAACAGGCCGGGGTTTCCCTGGAGGTCCAGGGGCTGAGACGCGGCCCTCACAGCGCAGGGGACGCGGGCTCAGCCCCCGGTCAGGGACGATCCGGCGTGCCGCGTACCGCGGCCAAGCTAAGATAAAAGTGACAGGCCTGGAAGAGGGCCGGGTGCCCAGGGAAGGGGAGACCAAGGGCTGCCGACGTTCCAGGACCTTCTGGGAGGCGGAGGCTCAGGGCCGAGGCAGGGAGGTCTGTGTGAGTAGGGGGCTCTGCTCTGCACTGGGGCAGTGGGGGCTCGGAGGTGCAGTGACTTGTCGAGGGGGCGGCGCCTTTGCTCCCGCACATCCCTCGGGAAGTCTCGGTGGACATGGCTGGTAGACGCCAGCCCGAGACCTGGCTCTTTACCCCACAGGACATTTGAATCCCCTCCCCACTTCAGAAGACTCAGAAGCTCTGGAGACACTGTAAGAAGCATCCCTCCGAAGGCATGAAGGAACGCAGGAGAGATGAAGGAAAAGTGGACCACGTCCTCGAGTGGGGTCGGGGGGGCACTGCTGGCCTGGCTGAGCCTGATCCAGGGTCCCGGGGGATCCTGGAGGGGGAGTGATGAGGCCTCTATCCCCCCCCCCACCTCGCCGCCCAGGTCTCCCTAGGGGCTGCCTGGGTGTCCCCACAGGGCAGGGGGCGTGGTGGCATGTCCCCAGAGAGCCTGGGGAGGCTGCAGTGATATTTGGGACCCGGTCTCAGAAATTACGCAGGCCAGCCCTGCTTCTGGGCGGGAAGGGATCACCATCCTGGAGGCAGAAGGAGGGCTGGAGAACACGGACGATCCAGAGCTCACGGCTCAGAGTTGGGCAGCAGGGTGACTGGAAGCAAGCTGCCCCAGACTCAGGCTGGGACCTGGGGGCTCAGGGCCAAGAGAGGGTCCTGAGGGATCAGACAGACAGGAAGGACCCATTCCTCATCAGAGACATTCGTGCTGACGGCAGGCTCTCAAAGGACAGCAGCGGGAAGCCAAGAGGAGCAGAAAATATCACACTGTGCCCCATGAGCGACTCCCGTCCACCCACCGAGTGCCCGTCAAATGCCATTTAAAAGTGGATGAAGGCAATGTCAGACACGCAAGATGCGAGCTGGAGCAACCCCACAGGCCCTCAGGCAAAGAGCTCATCAGGACTGTGATGCAGGTGGAGAGGGCGGTCCAGAGGGAGAAGGAGGTGCCGGAAGGAAGGGTGTGCCAGGCCTTGTTTAGAGACTCCCACATGTTTACCAAACACAGAGCGAGGCCGTGCTGGGAGGTCGGGGTGCGGGGCGCCCGGGCGCAGCCCTGGTCGCCTGCAGGCCGAGGGCCTCCGCTGTCTCTGGGGCCCTCCTGCAGGCCTGCAGAGGCACACGCACGCATTCAGTCAGACTGGTGCTGCTGCTGGAAGAAATGGGAGGAGAAGAGACCCAGCCAACACCAGCCTCATCCACTGCGACCGCAGAAAGCAACTCTCCCGGGAAGGATTCGAGAGCAGAGCTCAAACGCCGGCCAAGGACAGCGAGAAAGCTAGGACAGGGTTATAGGGGTGCAAGGGCCATAGATTTCTCTTCTGGTTCCAGAGAAAGGTAGAAACATCAATGTTCCGCTTAGGTGGGCCCGTCAACCCTGAAAGCGTTAGCCATCCGATTGTGTCTGACTCTGTGACCCCGCAGACCGTAGCCTGCCAGACTCCTCTGTCCATGGGATTCTCCAGGCAAGACTACCCGAGTGGGTTGCCATTCCCTTCTCCAGGGGATCTTTCTGACCGAGGGTTCAAACCCAGGTCTCCTGCATTGTAGGTAGGTTCTTAAACATCTGAGCCATCCTTAAAAACAAATAAAATGGAGACAGCAGCAGAGGGGAAAATTGGAATTGAAAAGCTCTGTCCATGGAAAGACAGGACGGGGCCTCTGAGATCTTGGATGGGTCAGAGGGAAGAGGAGCACAGAGTGATTCCAGACAGACCTGTGAGCCACGTGAAGTCGCTCACTCGCGTCCGACTCTCTGCAACCCCACGGACTGTAGCCCACCCGGCTCCTCTGTCCACGGGATTCTCCAGGCAAGGGTACCCGAGTGGGGTGCCATTTCCTTCTCCAGCGGACGGTCCTGACCCAGGGGTTGAACCCGGGTCCCACATTGTAGGCAGACGCTTTTACCGTTTGAGTCACCGTACCCATGAACTTACCAGTCAAAAGACATTGATGGATTGGAAAAATATAATAAAGCCAGGCTGTGCTGTCTACGTGAGAAATCCCTCCTAAGGGACGAGAACTAGCAGGGCCACGGAGGGCCTGGCTCTTTGGCGAGTGACGTCGGGGATCATCCTACCAGCAGGGGTCATGTAGAGGTCGAGGGGCAGCGGGCCGAGAGGTGGGGGAGAGCCCGGCCTTGCGCCTGCCCGCCGCCCCTTTCCGCCGTCCGGGAGAACAAGTCCTACAATCACGCCTGGAATGAAGCGGCGGCTCCTGGAGCACCGCCCGTCCTCCGTGCTGGGACGTGAGTTTTCTACCAGAGGGAGCGTGGGACTGGATCCGTCCGATGGGCAGAGGGTGGGATGTGTCTGATTTTTTTTTTTTTTTAAAGAAAACAACTTTATTGAGATGTAATTCGCATACCAAACATCCCCCATTTTGGTGCACGAATCAGCGGCGTTAATTCCCTTGTGACGTCGCACGGGCGTCTCCACTCAGTTGTCATCACCTCAACAGAGACCCTGCTAAGGCCCCCATCGCCCCCGGGCCCTGGACACCTCCCCCCTGGCCCCCCACCGTGGGTCTGCCTGTCTCCACATCGCACGCGCGGTGTCCGCGCTCCTGTCTGGCTTCTTTCTTCAGCATCACGTGTCCCTGTGGTTGCATGAATCGGCGCTTCACGTCTTCTCACGGCTGAGTCCGTTCCACGGTAGGGCTGGGCCGTGTCTTATTGGCCCTTGGTCTGCTGGTGGACACACGGGTCTAAGCTTCAGCTACTGTGGAGGTGCTGCTGTGAGCCTCTGGGTCCCCGCTTCCGGTTCCTTGGGGTGTGTACCCAGGGGTGGAACCCTTGGGTCACCTGGAAACCCTCCAAGGAGCATGAAGATTTCCGTGGCGGCTGCACCCTTTTACATCAGTTGGTGTCTCGCGCACCCCTCTGCACCCACGGTCTCTCTCCCCTCTACTGTCTGCCTGGAGGACGGTCCTGGGGGACCCCTCTGATTTCCCGGTGGGCTCAGCTACTGGGTGATGGGGGAGGAGAGGAGGGCGGAGAGGCTGAGGGACACCCCCCGCCCATGAGGCCATCTCGGCGGACCACGTCTCCTCTCAAGCCGGCTTCTCCACGTGGGGTCTGGAAAATGCTTCCCTTCCTCCCTAGGGGCTTGGACGGCAGCCCCCAGGCACCGTGCTGTCCGTAGCATGCCCGCTGCAGTCGCCGCTTTGAATCCGAGCTCTGCTGTTCCCTCGCCACTGCTTTGGGAATAAACCCTCATTGAATTACGTCTCCATCCTCCCAGTGGACAACCCGCCTTCCAACCCCGGCCTCTAGCCCTGCTTCTGGAGAAACCAGACTGCACAGAAACCCCACGAACGTCGGGATCTGTGGCATCTGGGTCGTATTCTCTGAGCCCGCGCTGTCCCGCGTGGCTTATCCTGCAGGCCCCCAGGCCAGGCAGGTGGTGGTCTTGCGTCCAGTGGTCCAGGCCCATGTGTCTGTCCAGTGGCGGCCAAGCTGCACGGGCCGGGGTCAGCCGCCCCCCCACCCTTGCGGCCCCATCACAGAGAGGGCCACTGGACGGTGCTGCTCTGTACTTGGTGAGGTGTGTGAAATATTTCGCACCTAAAACTGTAAATCTTTTCACGTAAAAATAAGCCATGTTTGGGGCCTAAGGGAGCAGGTGACGGGGGGTGGGGGGGTGCAGAGCCTGCTGGTATGGCTTGTGCTCTGGGGCAGCTGCCCGGGGAGGCTGGGCCTCGGCCTCGAAGCCTGGAACAGGGCTCCGCGAGCCGGGCAGGTCTGGCTACATGGGTGGGCCACCCTAGGGTGGGGGTGCTGCTTCAGCGCCCTGATTTTTGGAGCAGGGACCCCTTCTGAGGTCCAAAGCCAGGACCTGTGGGCCAGACCACACCTGCGCTGTTGGGGAAGTGGCGCAGATGTCTGTGCAGCGATCACCCCTGCGGGGCTTCCCCGGGCAGGGAGAGCAGGCGCTGTGACCTGGGGAACAGACCCAGGCCCTCAAGGTCCTCCCCAGAGCGTCTGGTTCAAGGCCACGCCTGCCCACCCGCTGGGCCCTGGGGCTCCGACTCCTCGGCTCCTCATCTGGGAGACGAGGTCCCCTGGCCTTCCAGGACTTCCTCCTTCTCCTAGGTCTGGCCTCCTCTCTTTCTCATTTTCTTAGTTTAACCAGCACTTCTGAAGAACTTGCCACCTGCCTTGACTGTTTTCAAACATCCTGCAAATTTTAGCTGAGCATGTGGCAGCTCCATCAGACAGGCGCCTTTACGGATTCTGTCTTATGAACAAGGAAACGGTGGCCGTCAGAGCGCGCGCCTGAACCAACCTGAACGCCGTCAAGGTGGCTGAGTCTGGCTCAGGGTCCCCCGGCCTTCTGACCGGGCTGCAGGCACCGTCTTCTTGTGACACTTCAAACTGCCCGGGAGTGAGAGATGGGGGGCCCTGGGCCACTGTAGCCGGTCCCCTCGTGCTGGGGCTGGATGGAGGAGCTTCTGGCCAGCGAAGGACCTGGCAGCTGCAACCTGCTGGCCGGGAGGCTGCGGGCTCGGCCTCTCGGCTCCGGTGGGGCTGGCCCGGGCAGCTCCTCCATGTCTGGGGTCCCAGCAGCCCAGCGCATGAGCTCATCCCGCCCGCGCCCTGGCCTCTCACCAAACATGGCCCCTGTGTCCTGTCTTGTGTGAGCGATTTCAGGGGAGCCTCTAGGAAGCAGAGCTCCCCGAACACTTGGAGCTGGGCTGGGCTCGTGTCCACCCAGCCAGGCGCCCTTGCTGCACGCTCTGAGTCTGCTTTCCCGGGCCTCCTGGCTGCAGTGGTCCCCTCCCTGGAATGGATGTTTGGGGATGTTTGGGGACTGCTCAAAGAACATTCTAGAGGAGTGACGTGACATCCACCCATCAGAGGGGCCTTGCAGGGTCTCAACACTCCCCCCCTTGAGCTGCTTGCAAGTTCAAGTTTCTTGGGGTGATTCTCCCTCAACCAAGCACTTGGGGGCCTTCCTCCTGCCCCCCTCGCTTCCCCTAGGAGCTGGAGCCTTGGACCCAGACTGAAGATGAGGAAGCACACGACGTGGGAATACGTGCAAGCAAGGGAGCCAGAGACCAGGGGGCCAGCTCTGTGCTGGGTCCTCCTTCCCTGCGTCTCCCAAGACCCGTCATGTGGAAAGTAAAGCTCCATCTTCCAGGAAATTAATGAAAACCGCATTTACAAGCAGCTGTTCTCGGGTGTGATCTCTGTTAAGGGGCCGGTGGGTCCAGGAGTGAACTGTGGAGGCCTTGTCCATCCTGCGTTTGTAAAGGGACCTGGGGAAAGCAGCGCTGGGTGGGGCTGTGGGGCGGGCGGGGGGCTCCTCTCTCAGGGCAGCTGCAGGCACGCGGTGACTGGATTTAGTCTCACGGGGAGACACCCAAGAAGCCGGTCTTCTTTTAATGCATTTGGGGCACCAAGTGCTGGTAGAGGAGTGGGGTTTACTCTGGGGCTCAGTGCGCACCCCTCATGCATCAGCAGCCACCGGGGTACCCGGCAGCTGTTACTCTAATTAGCAACCCAAGCATGTGTTTGTTCCCTGAAGGGGTGGCTGAAATTTCTAAGATTCCATATTCTGGCCGCTTCGCAGCAGCCCAAGCTGTGTGCTGAGCATCTTATAAGCATCACGCGATTCTCTGCTTGCAACCAGCTGTGAAGAGGGCTCCCTCTCACGTCCCGTTTACAGAGGCGAAAGCAAGGACCAGAGAGGGGAGGCGACCTCCCCAGGGTCGCTCAGCTGGGAAGCGGCTCCCCACGTCTGCCGTGGGGACACCTGCGCTCCACCCAGTGGAGGGGTCTTAGGGAGGTGTGTCCCAACCCTGGGTCAGGTGGGGCTGAAACATCAACTCAGATGCCGACCCCCTGCTTCCTTACCCTGGTGGTGCCACCTGCCAGCCGCAGTGCAGGGAAGGGGTGATTCCCTGGGTTTATCCCGGGCCAGACGAAGGCGGGGTGTTTTGCCAAAAGCTTGCCCTCTGGTTTCTCACCTCACTTACCGTTTCAACTCCCAGACTGCCGTGTTGGATCGAGGGGCAAAAGGTCTTTTCCATGTTGTGTTAGAGTCATCTGCATGGGGGCCTCACAGATGATGGGAATAAAATGTTTACCGTTTGGAGCAAAAAGCCCTGGGAGCAAAGGGGTGCGGTGAGCAGGGGAGGGCTCAGCCGCAAACAGCTGCTGCCCAGCTGCGGCCGTGGGGGCGGGCACTGGGCCTTGAGGCTGGCCATGGCCGCTCTGTCCCTCCGGCCGTTTGGGGCTCCCCGGGGCACACCTGGGGTGTGTCTGCCCACCCCTCCAGGCCCAGGCCTTCTTCCCGGAGCCGTGAGCCTCGGGCCTTCAAAGCATGTCCATGTCCGCCCGAGCCCCTCCACCGTGCCCACTCTCCGCCCACCCCCCTGCCCCCAGCCCATCAGCTCCCCTCCCCAGCTTCCTCACTGACCAGATGTGGGGTTGGTGAGGCCAACCAACCGTGACCAGCCTCACTCCCCTGTCCCCGTGGGCCCTGCAACCCCGTGGAGACGCCCAGAGAGGCCCTGGGGGACCAGGGGAGAGTCCAGCTGAAAGGACCTGTGAGCACTCTCATCCAGGCCGCCCCTCACTCAGGGAAACCGAGGGCCAGGAGGGAAAGGGGTTGCCCAGACTGCTGGCTCCTGGCGTGCAGGGCTGTGTCCAGCCCCCTCCCCAGCCCAAGCTGCGTGTCCCCACCCCTCCACCGCTGCCCTCCTTGGCTCTGGTTTTCGGAGGAACGCCAGTTACAGTATGCAAGGTGACATGCGCTTCCACTGCAGTCGTATCGGACCCTCGTGACCCCGTGGACCGTGACCCTGTGGCCCATGGCCTGACCCTTGTGACTCCGTGGACCTGACCCCGTGGACCGTGGTCTGACTCCCGTGACCCCGTGGACTGTGGCCCGACTCTCATGATCCCCGTGGACTGTGGCCCAATTCGTGTGATCCCGTGGACCATGACCCCGTGGCCCATGGCCTGACCCTCGTGACCCCGTGGACCATGACCCCGTGGCCCGTGGCCCCCCAGAAGTGAGGCTGAGGCTGGAGAATTACTCCCTTACTAATGGAGTGCACACTCTAACCTGCTCTCGGTTCCCAGCTGGGCAGTCCACCCCCCACTCCCTGCTGTCCCCTCTCCCAGGACAGGGGACTCAAGTGTGATGGGAAGGCTGACCTGTTGTCTGGATGGTGAGCCCTGAGCTCCTTGCCATCAGGCCAGGCTGCTCTTTCTAGGGCCCCTAAAGCAGCCCCCGGCGCCCCTACCCTCGTGAGGACCCAGGGAGGGTCTGGCTGTGCCTTCAGGGAGACAGGTCTTAGAACCCTCCTGGGTGAGAGGACCCAGAACGTGGCCAGGGGAAGCCTGTGTGGATGGTCCCCTGGCCCTGCCCCTGAGTGACCTCCACACTGGCCTGTGGTGACCCAGGGACCCAGCCCTCATGTGCAAGACAAGGGCCCTGTTGAATCTCAGGTTCAACCAGGAAGAGTCCTCCCAGGAGTGGGGAGGGCTCTGGAGCCAGAAGCCAGCAGAGGGGTCCTCGAAGCTTCCATGGCTGGTCTTAGATGACTTCCTGGAGTCGGCCGAGTGCGGACACGTTGCCCCGCAGCCTCGCTGGGGAGCAGCATGCCGTGCAGGAGAGGGGGCTGCTTGGCCAGCCTGGCTGGGCGCCAGCAGGCTAGAGGGGCCGCAGCTCTGCCTGGGGTGGGCAGGGCCCCTCGTCCAGCATCTGCAGAGCCCGAGGCACCCCAGGCTCCCTCCCAGGACGGTGGCACCTCCCCACGCTCTGCAGGATGGGGCAGTCCGCTCAGGACACAGCAGAGTCACCACGACGTCCTGCTTTGCAGTCTGGTCCACCCTGCAATTTGCTGTTAGTCAGATGCTTAGGTAAGCGGGATCAGCCTCAAACGTTTTGCAAGAGTGATACAGATTGTTTCGAGGAATGAACCGTTAGCCAGATGCCAGCCCCGCTCCCCCACCCCATGCCCACCGTGATAAGAACGGCACTGGCTGCCAAGGAGTGGTTTACACCACGTGCCAGGCTCACCTGCTGGGTGACCTTGGTCAGCAACCCAGCCTCTCTGTGTCTGCTTCTCGTCCGCATTGCGGGGATGGTGAGGGTGCCCATGTCCCAGGGAATCATCTAGAGCAGCACCCACAGCTAGCCTCTCGGCGCTGGGGCGACAGCTCCGTAGCCTGCGGTGTTCTTGGCTTTATAAGCAGTGGGGCCGTGAACACTCTCCTGTATGTATCTTGGCCTCCTTCCTTAAAAGTAAGTGAATTCGTGCTGTGGAGTTGCCAACAGAGAGGCCGAAGGTGCATTTTAAGTGTGGATCGGGAGGAGCAGAGTGTCCTGCCAACACGAACACGACTCAGCATCGCCCCGTGGCCTCAGGCCTGCTTCTTTTCCAAACCCTCGCCAATACCAGGTATTGAAAACCTTCACATTCTGCCAGTGTAATAGCTCAAAAAAATTTGAGTCGGATTTCACATCTTTTCATATAATTGCAGACTTCTTGATTTGTGTAAGCTCTTGGTTTATGAGCTATTTCAAATCCTGAAAGATGATGCTGTGAAAGTGCTGCACTCAATATGCCAGCAAATTTGGAAAACTCAGCAGAGGCCACAGGACTGGAAAAGGTCAGTTTTCATTCCAATCCCAAAGAAAGGCAATGCCAAAGAATGCTCAAACTACCGCACAATTGCACTCATCTCACACGCGAGTAAAGTCATGCTCAAAATTCTCCAAGCCAGGCTTCAGCAGTACATGAACCAGATGTACTGGAAGCTTCAACAGAGCTTCCTCATGTTCAAGCTGGATTTAGAAAAGGCAGAGGAACCAGAGATCAAATTGCCAACCTTAGTTGGATCATAGAAAAAGCAAGATAGTTCCAGAAAAACATCTACTTCTGCTTTATTGACTATGCCAAAGCCTTTGACTGTGTGGATCACAATAAACTGTGGAAAATTCTTAAAAAGACAGGAATAACAGACCACCTGACCTGCCTCCTGAGAAATCTGTATACAGGTCAGGAAGCAACAATTAGAACTGGACATGGAACAACAGACTGGTTCCAAATAGGAAAAGGAGGACGTCAAGACTACATACTGTCACCCTGCTTATTTAACTTCTATGCAGAGTACATCATGAGAAACACTGGGCTGGAAGAAGCACAGTCTAGAATCAAGATTGCCGGGAGAAATATCAATGACCTCAGATATGCAGATGACACCACCCTTATGGCAGAAAGTGAAGAGGAGCTGAGGAGCCTCTTGATGAGAGTGAAAGAGGAGAGTGAAAAAGGTGGCTTAAAGCTCAACATTCAGAAAACAAAGATCATGGCATCTAGTCCCATCATTTCATGGCAAATAGATAGGGAAACAATGGCAACAGTGAGAGACTTTATTTTCTTGGGCTCCAAAACCACTGCAGATGGTGACTGCAGCCATGAAATTAAAAGATGCTTGCTCCTTGGAAAAAAAGCTATAACAAACTTAGACAACATATTAAAAAGCAGAGAAATTACTTTGTGGACAAAGGTCCATCTAGTCAAAGCTATGGTTTTTCCAGGAGTCATGTATGGATGTCAGAGTCAGACTATAAAGAAAGCTGAGTGCTGAAGAATTGATGCTTTTGAACTGTGGTGTTGGAGAAGACTCTTGAGAGTCCCTTGGACTGCAAGGAGATCCAACCAGTCCATCCTAAAGGAGATCAGTCCAGAATATTCATTGGAAGGACTGATGCTGAAGATGAAACTCCAATACATCTGCCACCTGATGGGAATAACCGACTCATTGGAAAAGACCCTGATGCTGGGAAAGATTGAAGGAGGGAGGAGAAGGGGGAAACAGAGGATGAAATGACTGGATGGCGTCATTGACTCAACGGACATGAGTTTGAGTAAGCTCCGGGAGTTGGTGATGGACAGGAAGGCCTGGCGTGCTGCGGTCCGTAGGGTCACAGAGTTGGATGGGGCTGAGAGAATGAACGGAACTGAACTGACTGTGTAAGCTCTTGGTTTATGAAGGGATTGAACCTTGGTCTATCCTGTAGCCAGTTTTTGGTTTTTTTGCTGGGTTATCTGTGAATTTGGGTATGTACGTGAGACAGTTACGTCCGTATGTGTGTACGTCTACATACACACGGGTACACACGCCTTCCTCTGTGCGCGACAGTGTCCATGCGACACACAGGCATGTATGTGCATGGGTGTACACGCGTCTGCTCTGCAGAAGCTTCACATTTTATGTATGCAAATCAATCCATATTTTGGGGGCAGTATGGTCCAGAATGGTCTTTTCCACGCCAGGACTGTATTACAAATCCATATGTGGCTTGTTTCCTGACTTTTTACCATTTCATTTTTCATGTTTAAAACTCTGTCCTTGTGGAATTTGTTTTGGTGGAAGGGGAGAGTAGGAATTCAGGTCTTCCTTAAGCTTCTTCCCTCCAAATGACTAGTCATTTGCTCGACCATAATTTACAGGGCATCCCATCTCCTCCCTCCAATTTATCGTCTTCTGTGATCCCACGTGTCTTCCTGGGCTATTTCTGGATTTGCTCACTTCCTCTGGTGGCCTGAGGCCTCCAGCTCCCAGCTGTTTCAAACGTGCAGGCTTTAAAGTTGGGGAGGGCTGCTTCGGCGACTTAAGTGTCAAAGCAGAAAGTTCTGGTCTGTCCTCATGGAGTCATTGTCTTATTTAAACTAACAAAAAGAAGTTTCTTAAATTCCTTGCAGTACCCCCATGGTATTGTAATGAGGATTAGGTTCCCATGAATAGATAATTTCAGGAGGAGATGACATCCTTATATTCAGTATGTCTCCCATGCACGAAGAGGTCTCTCTCCTTTTTCATCTGATTTTATAGAACTTAGGTTTAATGCTTTCTTCCTATGGATCCCACACATTTTTGGTTTCATAGGCTTAGTTAGTTTGGAAAGTTTTAGTATTTTGTAAGCTGGCATTGTTTTTTTTATTTGTTAATTTTTTTTAAAGATTTCTCGATTTGGAGCACGTTTGAAGCCTTTATTGAAGAATTTGTTACAAGACTGCGTCTGTTTTACGCTCCTTTTGCTTTTTGGGCTGCGAGGCGCATGTAATCTTAGCTCCCTGAGCAGAGAGCGAATCTGGGTCCCCTGCACCGAGAGGTGGGATCTTGCCCACTGGGCCCCAGGGCGTCCCCTCCTTTGCTTGCTCCGAGGGCTTTGTCTCTTCATAGGAAGGCGGCTGATTCTGTCCACTGACTTAGTGACCTGGTGGCTCAGATGGTGATGAATCCGCCTGCAGTTCGGGAGACCGGGGTTTGATCCCTGAGTCAGGAAGAGCCCCTGGAGGAGGGCACCGCAACCCAGTCCAGTCTTCTTGCCTGGAGAACCCCATGGACAGAGGAGCCTGGCGGGCTGCAGTCCATGGGGTCACAAGAGTCAGACACGACGAGCGAGTAACACCGTCCCATTTCACTGCCCCTGGGCAGGGTGGACGCCAAGGCTGAGCAGCTCTTGGGCACTCTCTCTGCAGAGGAGGGGGCTTGGGTGGGGCGTCCACGCTCCAGAGGAAGGGAGGGCATTTGAAACTGGAGGACAGCTCATCTTTTGAATCCTAGACCAGTTCTCTGCCTCCTATCATCAAAAAATGTAGGATGTAGGGGCAGGGAAAGGAAAGGATTACCCACGCTGGACCATCTGCTGGGAGGCGCTTGCTTGTAATTAGCACAGCCTTTAATAGCTGGGATTCCTTCTCCAGCTCGCTGGAGGCAGCCTGCAAATGCCAGCGGCCTGAGTCACACTCGGGCGCCATCGGTGGAGGATGGGCGGGAGAGCCAGAGGGGTCATTGTTCCCCCAGGGGGCCGCCTCAGGCTGGTCCTCCCTCCCAGAGCTCCTCCCCGCCACCCCGGGGGAGGCTTCCCCTTCAAGCAACAAGCTAACTTTCTTTTCTTCTAAATAAAGGCCTCAATAAGGTTACACAGCAAAGGAAACAGGAGTGTCCCCAGCCACACAGATGGATCTTCCTTAAGGAGGCCTTAGAGGCTCTGGGGTTGGGTGAGGGGACATAGGTAGGAGGGGCTCCGAGCTCCTAGTGAGAAGGTTGGCTCCATAGCGGCCACCGCCTGGGTGTCACACCTGGCACCACCCCGTGATCATTCATTAAGGCACACTTTGGCAATTTCTGCATTTTTCCGTCACGCTCATCCCATTAAAAAGAGAGTTCCAGAGAAGTTCCAGGGGGCATTTTACTAAAATCCATTGTTCTGAGCAGTGAAGTCTAAACCGGGGAACATCTGGATTTCCAGGTCGCAGGAAATTACAGGCCACGTTTGGAATACCAACGACACGGCAGCCACGTCCATCAGAGACGGGGCAGAGAGCGGAGGCTTCTCTCCCGCGGAGGCCCGAGAGCGGGCTGATTCGTTTCCTCGAAAAGTCCCTAAGGACTTTTTTTCTTAGCATCTGAAACTCATCTTTCCCTCCTCAATTTGAACTTTGTGTGGCAAGGAAGCGAGCGTGTGCGCCTCCCAGAGCGTGAGGGCTCCCTGAAGACACGGAGCCGCGTCTGTGGCCTCAGCCAGCGGGAAGCCAGACCCTCGTGCTTCAGAGAGTTGAGATTCATTCTGATGAACCAGTGCCTGGGTGGTTTGGCCCAATTACAGGCTCCAGACCCTCGACTGGCACAGTCCACAGCCCCTTGTGGCTCCGGAAGCTTCTCAGGTGGGGAGCCCCCGTGCTTTGACCTGTGGGGACCCTCCTCCAGGTGGTGGATCTGAAGCCGGGCAGTCTCTGCACCTTCTCAGGTTGCAGGCCGAATGGTGGAACCCCACCCGTCATATTCCCCAAGGCCCGGGAAGAGGTTTGGTTGACTGGGAAAAGTGCAACGTGAGCTCCTTCTGGTGGGTTCTGCATTCTTTCCTAGTGAAGTATTGTGCATGGAAAACCAGAATATACGGTCAGCATTCCTCCTATAAACAGAGCGATTGTACGTTGTGGAGGAATTACTTAGTGATGACTGGGGGGAGGTTGCCATGGTTACCCTTCCCCCACCCACGGGGTCCTGGCGGCTGCCTACGTGGAAGCCGGCACTGCGGTACCCAGCTGGCACTTGGCCACCGAGGCTGTCTTGCTTCTCCGTTTCTGCCAGGACCTCGCGAGAGCGGGCAGTCGTTCTGGGCCAGCACGTTTCTGAGTTTCCTTGGCGTCTATCACAGGAAGTCCTAAGGAAGCCCAGAAGGTGAAACGGACTAAAGTGGGATGCTCTCGTTGACGCCCAGCGGGAGCGGCCCCCCTCACCCCTCTGGGGCAGCCTCTTCCACCCCAGTGGACCCCCTGGGGCTCCTGAAAACACCATTTGAAAACTACTGGTGTCTCCAGTGTCTGCCCAGAGGTCCTGCTTCTCAGCCCCGTCTACGCTGCACTTGAGAAAGTCTGTGGTCTGTCTGTATAGACGCAGGCAGGCCTGAGATCTTTCCAGCTTGAGGCTGCCTGGTGGGGACATAGAATGGTTTCCTCGCTGTTTTCCAGTAGAATCTCAGATGTTTTCCTAGAGGAATCTAAGCCTGGCTCCCGCCCGTGGGCTGCAAATCCCGGTCAAGACTTGCATGTGCTCTCACGGCAGAAGCAGGGCCTCTTCCACGCCTGCGTGCAGCATTCCTTCCAGCAGCCCCTAGAAGCGCAGCCAGTGGACACTCAGTCCCCACGGCTTTCTCGTACAGCTAATCAAAAGCACACTTGCCGGGGGACGAGGCTCCTGGTACTGTCCTGCCCCCTGCCCGCTGGAGGGAGCCTCTGGGGCCCATCAGGGACACTGCCTCTCAAGCCCCCAGCCCCCTTCCCCTCCTCCCCCACCCCATGCAGGGTGCAGCCCCGGCCCCTCCCTCTACACCTGGTCTGGCATTGCAGGGCTGGGGAGATGGATTCTCTGGAGGCCCTGAAAATGCAAAGTGGTCTGGGGGGCGGTCCTCCGGGCACCAAGGCCTGAAAGAGTGAGGGCCCCCGGCCTAGGTGGAGGGAGAGCCGGGCTGGCCAGCCATGAGGCCAGGGCCGCGGCACACCCCGTGGGGAGGCTGGAGCTGATGGCGGTCGGGGAAAGGGGCCGGGACTCTGCCCGGCCCGACGAGTCGCTGGAGGCGCTGGCCCGTGGAGAGGAGAGCTTGCACGGCGGGCTCCTCCGGTCCAGGGCAGGCGCCTGAGAGACAGAGCCTCCAGTGGGCCGAGCGCCCCGGCGTCTCTCCTGCTGTGGTGTCCTGGTCCAGTCACTAGGCACCTCCCGGCACCCCCAGCCTGGGGAAACAGCTCCTCCTGGGGCTGCGGTCGAGCCCTTTCCGGGGAACCCTTCGCAGAACAGGCAGGGGGTGAGCACAGCTTGCCTCCCCGCTGTCCCAAAGGGAAGCCAGGGTGGGGTCTGCAGGAAGCAGGGTCCCCGGCCCCAAGGGCTCATGTGTGAGCTGGCCCCCGCTCCCTCCCTGCCCCCGCCATGCAGCCGTGCACACCCGCCCCCAGCAAGGCCGTGTCACCAGGAGGCTGTGGCGGGGGTGGCTGGCAGGGCCTCACAGCCTCTGGTAGAAGCGCTTTTCTCCGGGAGCCTGGAGGTACGTGGACAGACGGGCAGGACAGACCGCCTCTCACTTAATTGCCAGCAGTGCTGCTGAGCAGGCCCAGCCCTGCTCCCTTCTCCGGGCTCTTAGACCCCTCCCTGCCTTGGCCCCCTTGGGGGCGGGCCGTGGATTTAGGGTGGGCGCCATGTCCTGCAGGGGCCCCAGCCTCACGCTCACAGGGCGTCGTCTCCGAGCTGGTCTCAGCTGCCCCTCCAGAGGCCCGTCCACAGCCCCGTCAGGCCGCACTCCTGGGGTGCAGCGTCCCAGCTGGGGTGGCCGGCGCCGACTGGCTGTGTCTCTCCTCAGCTCTGGGTCAGAGACATCACGAAGGGAGCGTGGAGTCCGGCCAGGTGGGAATATTGATGCCACGGAGGGCGCTCGGCCTCCTTAATCTCTAGAAGCTGACTGCAGGCCTGCGGGTGCCAGAGGTATAAGGGACGCGGGTTCAGTCCCGGGCCGGGAGATCCCCCGGAGGAGGCAATGGTGAGCCACTCCAATATTCTTGCCTGGAGAATCCTGTAGGCAGAGGGGCCTGACGGCTCCAGTCCCTGCGATCCCAAAGAGTAGGACACAGCAACCGAGACCAATGAGAAACTGAGGTGAGGCTTTATGGGGGCGCCTGCTGCACAGGGGGGAGTGAGACCCATACTGGCTCCGCTGCCCACCTGCCCTCGACAGGTCAGAGGGGCTGCCCTGCTCCAGCCCTGGAGCTGCTGTTAAATACTTCCTGGCATGCAACTGGAGTGCCCGCGGCCACGCTTCCCCACAGGCAGTGTGTGCTCGCGTGCGTGCCTCTGTGTATCACAGGCCAGATGGCACTTCCCTCACCCTCACTGCCAACCCGAAGGCACAGGCATCGTCTCCACTTCCCTGATGGGCAAGTCGGTGCAGAGGCATTGGACAGCTTCCCAGATCCACACACTGGGCCCAGGCGTGCCTGACCCCAGACCCCAGTGTCTCCTGTGTGGGGCGTCCTGGGTGGCACTGGTGGGACAGAATCCACCTAATGAGGGGGACACAGGAGACGCAGGCTCGATCCTGGGTCGAGAAGATCCCCGGGAGGAGGAAATGGCACCCCACTCCAGCATTCAAGCCTGGGAAATCCCGTGGACAGAGGAGCCCGGCGGGCTGCAGTCCAGGGGGTCGCAGGAGAGTCGCACATGCGAGTGTGAGCGTGAGCCCCCTGGGAAGCGTTGGCTGTGTTTCCCTTCTGGCTGAGACTCGGTCTGTTGCTGGTGCGCGGACCGCTTCTGCCCACAGAGCTCAGCAGCGCGCTTCTTCCCTCAGATCCTCCTGGTCTGAACAATGACTTCGGCCGCTCGGAGGGTGAGTGGCGGGGCAAAGCGGAGCGTCAGAGCATCTCAGGTTCTTGCTGGCGTGCCCTGAATCTGTGGAATCCCCGTGTGTCCCAGGCCAGCCTCACTGGGAGGCAGCCCTGGGGCTGCCCGAGCGTTTGGTCTGGCGGTTCCGCCGGCCCAGCGGGGGCTGTGTGCCAGCCTGGGGCGGGGGCAGGGGTGTCTGTAGCTGGGGCGGTGGGGGGGGGGCGGTAGCCGGGGGTTGGGGTAGGGATACCATATGGGGGACAGGACGCTGGCCCCCTGGGGGAGTTGAGTGTCCCGGCCTACCTTTTGCCCCCAGAGTATTGGGTGTGGTTTATGGAAAAACCAGAGAAAGAAAGCCAGACTCCCAGCCTCGCATGGGGCTGAAAGCAAGTGAAATTTGTGGTACGAAAGTAAAGGTTTCCTGAGGCTTCTTTCCCCTTCTTTTAGGGTTGCTTTACACGATTGTTTTTGGTTTGGAACTGCATCCCAGGGGGTGGAGGTGGGTGGGCATCAGCCTTGGCAGCCTGGGGGCCTCTGAAGGCTGTCCCTGGCCGTGGGGGCCTCCCTGAGCCACTGGCGCTAAGGGGTCTGCTCCAGCTCTCCCTGGGGGAGCCCTGGGGCCTCCCTGAGCTGACCGAGAGGCTCTCGGCACTCTGACTGAGTCGCCTCTGTCTCTTGCTGCCTCTGGGACCTTTCAGTCACTTCAGTCCTCAGTCGTGTCTGACTCTCTGCGACCCCGTGGGCCGCAGCACTCTAGGCCTCTCTGTCCATCACCAGCTCCTGCAGTTTACTCTAACCCGTGTCCATTGAGTCGGTGATGCCGTCCAACCATCTCATCCTCTGTCATCCCCTTCTCCTCCTGCCTTCAATCTTTCCCAGCATCAGGGTCTATTCAAATGAGTCAGGTCTTCGCATCAGGTGGCCAAAGGATTGGAGTTTCAGCTTCAGTATCAGTAGAGTGTTCATTTAAAGTGTCTGGGTCAAGTTCAGACTCTTTCCCCACCATTAGAAAAAGAAGAATTTCTGTCTAATGGCAACGCTGACTTTCTCTGACCCTCGTCTCTGGTTGGTTCGGGACCCTGCTTCAGGGCAGGTCCTGGCAGCCTGAGATGGCCACCTCACTGCTTCCCGGTTTCTGATTCCTGACGGCCTCCCGGGTCAGCCCGGCTCAGGAGCCCACCGTCGGCATCGCGTGTTCAGCAAGCGTCAGCCAGCGGCTCCGGGTCCGCCTGGCTCAGGCGCGGCCCACCATTGGCATCAGGCATTCAGCAAGCGTCAGCAGGCGGCTCCCGGTCGCTCGGCTCAAGAGTGGCCCACCGGGCAGTAGGGGGCATTGCTCAGCCCTGGGAGCCGGGCGGACCCGTGAGCAGACCCGAGGGAGACGCAGCTGTTGCCCGTGGGAGACCCTCGCTCCAGGCCCTGGGGAGCCTTCTGCGCCCTTCCCCCACCAGCTAGGGTTCCCCTGAGACAGGGGACGTGGGGGAACGCCTCAGGACCTGCGCTCATGTATCCCCACCCAAGCTGGCTGTCTCCTCTGCGGCAGTGCGGGCCCTGGCCTGATCGCTCCAGCCCTGGGACCCTGAGGCCCAGCCTCTTCTGTGCTCATCCAACCCTCCTCCCAGGACCAGGGGCATCTTTGTGTCCAGAGCAGCTTGACTGGTGAGGGGGAAAGTCTGGGGGTGGGGACAACCCCCTGGTGATGGGCCGGGTGCCATACCCGGGAGCATCCTCGACCTCCGTGGTGGCCGCCACTGCCCATCAGGTTCTGCTCGGCTCGGGGTACCCCACCTTCCTGCTCCTGCCCCCCCAGAACCTGCCCTCCGCCTCCTTTCCTCCCGGCTGTCTTTGACCACCGTGGCTTGGGGTCCCCTCCAGTGCCGACTCTGAGGGCCCAGGCAGGGCCTCGCTCCTCTGCCTTTTGCTGCCTTCCATCTCTCTGTAGGGCAGCTTTTTCCACTGAGCACCCCGACCAGTTACCAGAGGCAGCCTCAGGCCATTCGGAGGATCCAGAGGTGCCCTGGGAGAGCCGTGGGGGACAGCCGCGTCTGTTGTGGGACTGAGAAACAAGGGGGCCCAGATTGCTGGGCACTCGGGACAGACGGGGGCCTGTCATTCGCTGTCCTGGGGCAGACAGCTCTACCCTCCTGCTGCCTCTGCGACGGCAACGCACGGTGACTCTGCTTCCCAGCTGGTGGATCCGAGGCTGCAGACGCTGCGCCCCCAGGCACACAGCCAGGGGCCCCACCCGCTGTCAGCTTTGGTGCCAAGGTGGCCTTGAGGCTCTGTCGACCCGGAAGATGAAAAAGCAGGGTCACCGAGCTCTCTGGTTCTGGCTCCCCACCAAGTGGAGACCGTGGAGGTCCCGGGAGCTGCCCTGTAGAAGCCCCCACGGCCAGAGGGTGCCCTGGCCCAGTGAGGGAGGGAGACTCGGCAGGGAGGGAGGGGGACAGCCAGGCTCCCGCCCCGCTTGGTTGCATCAGCCTCCCCGGCCACGCCCGAGGCTGCCAAGTGGTGGTCACCATGTAGGGAGTGATGCTGGGCGGCCCCGAGGTCCTGAGACCTGGAACCGCCTGGCCTGACGGGCCTGCTCGCCTGCAGCCCCTGCGCTGTAGGCTCGGAGGGGACACGGCCACCACGGTTTAGTTGTTTAGATCTGGAACGTTCTTCTTCCCACAAGTTGTCTGCCATGCATAAGAGGTTTGTCTTATTCATCTCGTCATACCCAAGGACTTGGCACAGGCTGGGACGCAGAAAAGCCATCTGCGCAACTGATTTATGTCCCCTCTCATGAGAAATTGGGGTCACTGTGATAACAAGCTGGTGTCAGAGCTGACGGAGGCCCTGCCCAAGCCTTCCCTGGGGAGCGCACCTCCTCGTGGCAATGGGCCAGGAGGTCTGTGCAACCTTCTCTGACCAGTCCCCCAGCCGCCGCACCGCTGGTGGCTGGTCTGGGGGCCCCTGGCCCCCTGCCTCCACTCGAGCCACTTTGAAAGCCCCTCCCTGACGACTCAGCCCTAGCACAGAAGAACTGTAAATCAGCCTTCCTTCTGGGATGATTAAAAAAATCACTCTATTAGCAATTGACTCACAGTCTAAAAATGTGCTTCATGGCATATCTGTGGCCACCGCGCATGGTTTGGTGGGACGAGCCCCGAGCTGTGCTCCGCGGCCCTTCTGCAGGGAACGGCCGTTTCCCAGCGAGCGCCTGCCTGCCTGCCTGCCCACCGCCGCGCTCTGCGGGCCCTCCCCGCCGGGGCCTCTAACCCTAACCCTCCCCACCCCCAGCCCTGGGGTTTGGCCCGAGACCCTGGTGAAGGGAGACGGGGAGGAAGCCATCTGGGGAGGAATCAGTGCTCAGACGAGAGAGGAAATTGCCCTGAGATGATTGAAACAGCAAACAGAGGGGAAGCCTGGACGGCTGAGTGGAGTGAAAGGGGGCGAGGGGAGGGGCTGCTGGCGGGGCCTGGATGGGTGTCTCTCGGGCAGCCGGCTGGGCAGGCAGGGGCAGGAGAGGCGGAGGGGCTTTCAGGAGCTGAGGGGAGGGAGGTCAAGGAGAATGCCCTCAGGGTGTCCTCCCCGGGAACCTGCTGGCCGTGACGGAAGACGTCCGCGTGGCCACGAAGGGCCCACCAGCTGGCCCACCAGCTGCCGGCCTTCCACACAGCTCCCCGCGGGGTCTGCGGGGCCCCGCCCTTACTGTCCTGTAAGCAGGCAAGAAAACAGAGGTTTGACCCACCCGCTCCGGGTTCCTGTAGCCAGGCTTCCCAGACTGCGCCGTCCAGAGAGGCAGGGCTGCGTGTTTTGGGGCCTTGCCTCAGGCTCCTGGTGAACGTCCTGAGGGAGAAACTCAGGGCTCAAGCAGCAGCCACGGTCAGGTCCGGGGTCTGCCGAGGCTGCTGAGCAAACACAGGGCCCTCGTCCAAGTCAGCCTGCGTGGCTTCCTTGCAGGAAACCGGAAGTGACTGGGCAGGGGCTAGAGGGACCCAATGCCACCACCAAGCCTGATGGCTTCCGCCAGCGGGGACAGTGGCCAGACTGACTGAAGTCAGCGGCCCGGCCGTCGGTGGCTTCCTGGGCCCCAGAAGAGTCTGGAGGCTGGACGGCAGTGGGGTTCAGGACACGGGTCCCCGGGCGCCTCCTCTGGCTCCTGGGGCTTCGCTGCGGCTCACAAGCACCGACGGGCAGACGACACAGCGGGGCTCCGCCCGAGGACACCCCCGGGGGCCTCCCCTGCCGTGGCTCTCGCCCCCAGACCTTCTGAAAGCAACACAGACGCTTCTAGAAGGCCCACTGCGGGCCAGGCACAGGGCCGGCCCGGCAGACCAGCAAGCGTGGGCCGGGCCCCCTCCGGGTTAGGTCTGCAGACGGGAGGCAAGAACCGAGGTTTCCCTCTGCACTTTCTTCCTGTTCTGGGTTCCCTGCTTCCTGGGGGCTGGGGCAGAGGGTGGGGGCAGGCCGAGGCAGGGCCTCCCATCCCAACCTTGCTCGCAGATCTCCCATGAGGCCCCTGGGCGCTGGGCTGTGATGATGCAGGGGGGTGCTCCCAGCCCCCGGGACTCGATGGACTCACCGAGGGGTCGCGGCAGTGTTGGCGTCTCCCCTCCCCCTCTGGGCTCCTCCTCCCGGTAGCCCCTGGAACCCAGCTCCCCCAGCTTCACTGCCAGAGCCTCAGGGAGCTTCCCAGCAAGCCGGAAGGCTCGAGGCCCCTCCATCTTCACAGAAAAGCGTGGAAGCGCCCCTGGGGACGGCAGCGTCTTGCTGTCTCCGACACCCCCGATGAGCCCCCCAGGCAGAGGGGATGGGGTGAGGGGGTGGGGGATGGTCAGGGAGGGGTGTTTCATTTTCCCGTGAATACACAGACTGCTGTGGCCACAGAGGACATCCACCCACTCGGAGGATCTTGAGGGGCACGTAGGGTGAGCTGGGTCCACGGCCTGGGGAGGGCTGGGAGACAACAGTTCGGTGTCCCGTCTGCATAGACCTGGGGGTCTGCCCTGGGCAGAGGCTTCTCACTGTGAGTGGGGAGCCCCACCCACGGGTCAGGGAGTGGCGGCAAACTCCAGGAGCTCAGGGGGCACCTGGGGAGGCACAGGTGAGCCCGCCTCCATTCGAGGCAGGATCCGTGCCCGCTCTCGCCTGTGCCGTGGGAGGGGCCGCGCCCTGCTGCCCTGTTGGCCCTGTGGGGTCCCGCAGCGGCACACAAGGTGAGGTCCGCGGGCCGCCCGGGCTGGGGGTCCAGCCTGGTCCCTGGGAGGGGTGACAGAGAGCAACCGTACATGGTGTGTGACCTTCGTCTTCTGAGGACACACCGCGGAATGTGTGCTCCAGGCAGGGATCAGAGCGGCCTGGGGTGGGCATCTGGAGCACAGACGCGCAGCCTGAGCTCACCCTCGTGCTGGGCCAGCGGCTCCCACGGGGCTGCACAAGCCTGGGGGGGACACAGCAGAGTCCAGGGGGCCTGGGCTGGGGGGGACATGGCAGGGTCCAGGGGGCCTGGGCTGGGGGGACACAGTGGGGTCCAGGGGGCCTGGGCTGAGGGGTCACAGTGGGGTTCAGGGGCCCTGGGCTGGGGGGACACAGTGGGGTCCAGGGGGCCTGGTCTGGGGGGACACAGTGGGGTCCAGGGGGCCTGGGCTGAGGGGGACACGGCGGGGTCCAGGGGGCCTGGACTTGGGGGACACAGTGGGTCCAGGGGTCCTGGGCTGGGGGGACACAGTGGGGTCCAGGGGGCCTGGGCTGGAGGGGACACAGTGGGGTCCAGGGGCCTGGGCTGGGGGGACACAGTGGGGTCCAGGGGGCCTGGGCTGGAGGGGACACAGTGGGGTCCAGGGGCCCTGGGCTGGGGGGACACAGTGGGGTCCAGGGGCCCTGGGCTGGGGGGACACAGTGGGGTCCAAGAGGCCTGGACGGGGGGACACGGCGGGCTCCAGGGGGCCCGGGCTGGGCGGACACGGTGGGGTCGTTTTCCGGGGAAGCTTGGAGACTCAGGGGTCCTCGAGGGATGGCCCGCCATGGGGAGTGTCCAGGGGCCACAGGGACTGCCGGATGGTCCGGGCTGGAGAAAACCGCGTCTCTGGGAGGGCGCCTGAGGGATGTGCTGTGGAGAGGGCGACTCGGGCCTGGCGCCCAGCCCTCTCCCGCGGCCCGCTGCTGGCTGGGGCAGGTGGAGCGCCCTCTCTGGGCCGCTGCCTCCCTGTGGGGTCTGCCGTGCCCCTTGGCCATCGCGTCGCGGGCGCTGCCGTCTAGGCGGACAGTTGCTGAGCCTGCACAGATGGAGGGACGGTGGGGGAGTGTGGGACCCCGATGTGGCAGCGCCTTGAGATGGACTGAAGAGGACGGCTGAAGGTCACAGAATTTTCTCTCTGGACTACAGAGCCGGTCACGGTGGGAGGACATTCTGAAACCTTTGCTACATTGCTAACCACGTTCTGGCCGGGAGGCACTGGAGCCAGCTGGGAAGGCAGATGAAGCCAGCCCCCTCGGTTTTCAGATGGCCAAGTGAGGCCCAGAGCAGGCGGGGCCTTCCCTGGGACCCCCAGCTGCTCCCGGTGGGGCAGCTCCGACTGCAGAGAAATAGGGGGTCAGAGGTCTCTCCAGCCGAGCTGCCGTCTTGTTGGGTGTTTCCAGAAGAGGCTCCTTCCTCGGAGAGCTTCGGGTATCACGAGGCAAAACCCGACGTCTGGGTGAGCAGCATGGGTGGGCTGGGGGGCGTTTTGGGGGCAACTGCTGAGAGTGGGTCCTGAGGACATCACAGCGCCAGGTGCCAGGGGCCGGGGCGGGGCGCGGGTGGGGGCGGGGCCGGGGCGCGGGCCTGGGCCAGGGCATCGGCAGGGAACCAGGCGGCATCACCAGCGGCAGTCACTGCATCCTCCCGGCAGGCTGGGCAGTGCTGAGCGCCCCGCTTTACACATGAAAACACAGGGCCAGTGGCCTCTGCGTGGGATTGGACGGTGAGTGAGGGGAGAGCAGGGTTGAGTCCAGGCTCGCCTGAGGCCGCAGCCCCCTCTTCAGCACTGGGCTCCGTGCCCGCGCGGATCCCTGCCAAGCTTTCCGGAATGCCTCGGGGCGGGAGCTGGGAGCAAGCGCTCTCTCCCCGACGGGGCTGGACGGTGCCTCGAGGAGAGCAAGCGCCAGCCTGGCCGGGGGCGGGGCCGCCTGGACCACGTCAGCCCCGCGCCCGCCGAGCCTCTGCCCAGATGGCCTGGCTGCTCCATACGTTGTGTGTCGGCCTGCAATGTGCCGTCTGCAGAGAAACAGGTTGACGCCAGAGTGCTGGGGGCGCAGGAATCCCCCAGGGGGGAAATGTTCTAATCGGCAGGAAGTGAGCTGGAGCTGGGCTGCGCTCCTCACGCACCGTGACTCAGAGCCCCTGCCCGGCCAATCAGCTTCCTGGAGCAGCCACTTGGCCGGCAGATGTGTGTGGGGGACGGGGCCCACGTGTGAGAGCGAGGAGTCTGTCAAAGGGCAGCGTCATCTCCCCCTTCGAATCCCCAAAGCCCACCTGCTCCCCGAGGTCACAGGGCTGGTCTCCATGTGCTGTGTACCATCAGGCCCCCACACGTGTCTATCTGTGCAGCTCTCCTGGGGCGGGGGATGACTTCACGGCCCGCGGACAATTAGAGGAACGTGTTGGAAAAGATGAAGGGTTAGAAAGGTTTGCAGTGTCCCCTGTAACGTGGTTCCTCTGTCCTCCTCAACTTGCTTCCCAGCCAAGGTCTTCCCAGGCAGAGCTGGCCCCGGGGTGTTGATGAGTAAGAAAGCCACAGAGGGTGGGGTAAGGGCCCAGCGACGGCATCGGGCCCCTTGGTGCAAATCCTCACTCCCCGCTAGAGCTGTGCCACCCTGGCGGCCACAGGGCCTTTGAACTTAGACTCCCTGGTCGACACACCACGGTAATGCGGCCTGCAGGCGGAGTCCTCCTTCACGGGATGCCTCACCTCTGCCCAGGTCCCAGCATGGCCTCAGAAGGGTCCAGGCCCTGGCTTGCAGCTTTTGGTCAAGTCCTACAGGGGACTCCGGCGTGGAGCCAGACCGCTGAGACCCAGGGACAGAGCCCACCCGAAACACGGAAGGACCCCTGCAGACCCTAGGGGAGGGGCAGGGCTGTGGGGGCAGGGGCCTCTAGGGCAGATTGCGTTGCTGTGACCTCCACAGTAGCACAGAAGACAGTCGGCTTCAGTAGGCAGCAGACGTTGCTCTCGAGCATCACGGTTAGCTCCTGGACTCCCCGTGACAACCTACCAGGCGGCTGTATTGTTATTATTTTTTAATATTTATTTATTTAGCCGCTGTGGTGCCTGGGCTTGGTTGCTCAGCAGCATGTGGGATCTTGGTTCCCTGACCAGGGATTGAGCCCTCACCCCCTACATGGCAAGGCCGACTCTTCACCGCTGGAGCACCGGGACGTCTGGCAGCTGTGTTATAATCCTCACTTTGCAGCTGGGGAACCTGAGACCTGGAGGCACGGAAGCCACTCAGCCGTCTCACGTCTGGGAAATGGCAGCGCTTGGATTCAAACGCTAGCCACTGGCTTCTGCGCCAGCTGGGTCCCTGGCAGCAGCGGCCAAGGGGAGAGCTGCTTTGTGTACAGTTTTGAACCTCCTCGCTTTGTCTTGTTCAGAGGTGCGTGCGGAAGTTGTTTTTAGCTCTGGTATGGTTGGCCAGTGGCTGCAGCAACGACTGTTCAGAAAACCCTGTTGCATTGTCTTTGCATCGTTGTCGGAGATCAGTTGCACAGCGCCAAAGGACAATGAATTCCATAAGCATAGGCTCAATAAAATATGTGTAGGCTCTACACATGGAAAAGTTAAATTATTGTTGGAAAAAAAAACAAGCTCTGACTATCTGGAGAGAAGACAAACCACAGATGGCGATAAATATTTGCAAATCTTATATCAATAAAGGATCTGTGTTTAGAATATGTTAAGAACCCTTCAGGCTCAACGATAAGAAAACAACCCAATGAAAAAATGAGTAAAACCCTGAACAAACGCTTCGCCAAAGAAGGTGTGCGGCAAACCAGCACACAATGAGGTGCAGAGCAGCGGGAGCGCCCCTCTGTGGGGCGGGAGATGGTCCGGCCACTTGGGAAGGTGGTTTCGGCAGTTTCTCCTGGAGTTAAACAAAGACCTACCTCGGGGTTTATAATCACACTCCCATATAGTTTCCCGTGCGAGTAGAAAACTCATGCTCACAGATGCTATGCCTTTGTTAGAATGCATGCTCACGGAAAAGCCTCATAACGTTTAACCAGCGTGATTCAGAATAACCTCAAACTGGAGATAACCATGACATCCTTCAACAGGTGAATAAGCTAATGGCGGTGCTTCTGGAGGATGGCACGCCCTCGACAAAGGAAAAGGGAAGCGCTGCTGATTCCTGCAGCGTCTCCGTGAGGCTTAAATACATTCTGCTAAGTGAAAGAAGCCAGACCAGAAAGCCTGCATATGGTAGGATTCCATTGATATGACGTTCTGGAAAAGGCAGGACTGTAAAGATAGGAAACAGATCGGTGCAGGCCAGGGGCTGGGTGTGGGGAGAGACACAGAGGAATTCCGGGGTGGAGTCACTCTGCGTGGCACTGGCTGGTGAGGACAGGATGCTACGCGTTTGTCAGAAAGCATACAGCTTGCCAGCACAAGACGTGGACTTTAATACATAAAATTTTGCAAAATCAACCAAGAGGTGAGGGGACCCCGGGTTAGAAGGCGGACTGTGGCACACGTGGAATGCAGCATCTCTGAAGGGGACGCAGAGAAGAAGCTGGCCTAGGTGACTGTGGAAGACGGCGTTTTGATCAGAAACCGTGAGAGATGAAAGGGCTTGTGCCGTGACGCCACACTCCTGCTTTCATCATGCTCTCCCTTGCAGGGCCCCGGGTTAACAGCTCTGAGGGGTGCTGTGCGGCCTCACTGGGAAGGAACAGATAAGTGAGCATCAGGGAGCAGTGGAATCTCGGTCTCTCACTGTGGGAGGGGGAGGTTACACCCAAGCAAAGGGGGAGAGCTAGCAAGGCTGTACAGTACCGGACTGAAGTCGGGGACGTGAGAATGGGCTCAAGTGAGCCTAACGTAGATAGAGATGGACAGACCGGAAATAACCACAGCTGTGTGTGTGTCCGTGGGTGAGTATTCCAGGCTTCTTGGTTTTGATGGGTGTCCTAACAAAGTAATGTACGATGCTGAGTGCACACACCTGGGCTTCCCATCTCTGTCAGCTGAGTGAGTGAAAGCAAGGGGCCCGGCAGCAGTGAGCACACCCGGTGCCCGGATCTTGGTTTCTAACACCATCCTCCCATGAAAGGAAGAAGGACCCCTCGGGAGAAGCAGCGGAATCTAAGGCTGGGGCAGGAGAGACACACGATGAGCCCGGAACATCCTGCGGGGACAGAGGGTACCAATGTGTTCAGAAAACAAAGCAGGCACGGTAGTCAGCCAGAAGGAGCTGCTGAGGTTGGACAACTGGAGCAACAAAAACAGCAGAAAGGCACGTGGGATTGGAGTATTGAAAAAATTATGAATGCCCGCAACTCCACGCAGACACAAACAAATGATTGGATAAAGAGTAAGTGGGAGAAGAGACACATCCCCTCCCAGAATTCCAAATAATCCCTGCAGGCCCTGCTTTCTTCCTCGCCGGCCCTGGGAAGGGGCTGCACTCCGTGAGTTCCTTGCCAAGAGGGCAGCGTGGAAGAGAAAAGAGGAGCCTCATGGGGGAGAAGCCAGGCACACATGACCTCAGCCGGGGCTCAAGGTCACCTTCAAGAGCGATGAGTCAGGTGGACAGCCTTCTCCTCTGAGAGGACACGGTGAGGAGGGCACCTCATGGTGGGGTCTCCCCTCCCCCAAACCAGCACCTTCATGAGAAAAACGCAAAACAAATCTCAACCGAAGAGCATCCCCCACCCCCGAATTACCTGCCCAGTCCTCCTCAAAACTGCCAAGTTCATCAAAAACAAGGAAAGTCTGAGAAGCTGTCACAGCCCAGAGGAAGTTAGGGAGACATGACTAAATGCAATTGCTGTCCTGGATGAGATCCTGGAACAAAAAAGGACATTAGGGAAGAACTGGTGGACTCTGAATGAAGTGGAGTTTCGCTACAGAGTCCAGACCAGTGTAGCTACGAATGTTCCAGCGTTGCTTCTTGGTTTTGACGAATGTCTAACAAGGTGGCGTAAGATGCTGGCAGTGGGCGCAGCCGGATGCTGGGCTGCAGCTGGGTGGGGGCTCCGTCCTAGTTCTGTGGCTATTCTGTAAATTCAGAACTATTCTGAAAGCTTTTTTCTTACAAAATTCTCATTTAATCAATTTACAGGATCTTTAAAATAAATGTGTCTTGAACAAAGCAAAAGCTCTGGTCTCTGTATTAATCTTTTTCAGCAAATATATTAGTTTAAATGATAATTTCTAATATTCTGGGTATAATTGTTTTTGCATCTTATTTAACATTTCTCCATTTAGTTATCAGCCTTTTTTCTCTTTTTTTTTTTTTTTTGCACAAAGCAGTCAGGGATATTTGCGCCTCTCTTTCTGGCCTCCGTCTTACTCCCTGGATCCCTGTGTCTGCCTTTCCTCTGTTGCGAGGTTTGCGGCTCTGGAATGTGTCTTGAAACTGGGCAGCATGCATCCTTCGGGAGGGTGGGGACTGGGGTCACTTCCGGGCACGCTGAGCCGAGGGTGGGTGGAAGGGCACAGGCCACTGCTTCTGTGTGCCCGGGATACACAGAGAGCCCGGGCGTGGTCCCAGCTCCCCCGTGCTTGCTGTGCGACCTTGGGGAACTCACTGGACCTCTGTGCCGATGTTCCCATGGGTCCAAAGACAGGCGTGCTGCTCCCCACTCACTGTGCTGCCTAAGGGTGAGGTGCGCTCACACAGGGTGGACGCTGAGGATGCACTTTTCTCGGGCAGGTGTCTGGCGGGAAGGTTTTGATTGCTTGGGCATCCACTTCAGAGACATGCAGGCCCAGCAGACACCTTCTTAGGTGTGCAACTGGACAACCAGCTGGGCTCATGAAGTTCCAGGAAATCCAGGGTGACCTACATATCTGACCTTTGAATGACCCTGCCTATCCCTTCCTGAACCTTAATTCCTGCACTTAGATTTAAAATTCGCCAATAAAAATTCATTGGAAAAGACCCTGATGCTGGGAAAGATTGAAGGCAGGAGGAGAAGGGAACGACAGAGGATGAGATGGTTGGATGGCATCACCGACTCGATGGGCATGAGTTTGAGCAAGCTCCGGGGCATGGGGAAGGACAGGGAAGCGTGGTGTGCTGCAGTCCGTGGGGTCACAAAGAGTCAGACACGACTGGGTGCCTGAACAACAAATAAAGGGTGGCCGTGAAGCCCCAGGAACTCCACCCTGAACTCCCCAAAAGGCGAAGCCCCAGTCTGTGCGCTCTCTACTCGGGCCCTTGCTGCAGACCCGGCCTGCTGCAGACCCTCCAGGACTCGTGAGCCACACCCTGCCTCCTGGGTTCCCTGGAGCATGCTGCTGAGACGCGTGCTACCGTCAGGAGAACCCCGAGGGCAGCCCCGCGTTGGCTCCGGCGGGGAAGCACGTGGGGAGCTGGCGCAGGGGGGAGGGTCCACACGAGCGTCTGCAGGCTGGCCAGCCTCCCCTTCCCAGCATCACTGCGGAGAGGCGGAGACACACACAGAACAGCCAGCGGGCCATGCGGCCAGCCACCCTCGTCTGGTGTGGGCACGGGATGCGGCCAGTCACCCTCGTCTGGTGTGGGCACGGGATAAAGGTGGGCTGAGGGGCGAGTGAATGTAGGGCCGCAGCTGACCCCTGCTCCATCAGAGCCGCTCGCCAAGGCACAGGCTGTCGAGCGGAGACCTGGGCGAAGGGTCAGGTTGCCAGCCTGGCACACGGGACCCCGGACGCAGCTCCCGTCCCCGCCTGCATCGTGGGCGGTGTGGCCTGCCCACCCTGCTCGCCTGCGGGACTGTGGGAGGCAGCGGGCAGGAGAGCACGCCTTGGGGCTGCGACTGGCTGGCCCTGGGGATACCTACGGCCTCTCATCACCCAAGATACCAGTGGCCGCTGTGCCCCAGCTTTGCTGCGACTGTTGCGGTAAAAACACGAATGGAAACAGAACACGACGGAGAGGAGCCCTGGGGCACCCTGTGCTTCCAGGTGTGAGGGGCGGGCGGCGCCATCGCCATTCTTTAGTCCCGTCGCTCATCCCCCGTGCCCGTGGGCGTTACAGCGCTACGGAGCATGAACCACAGCGAGGGGCCTCAAGGGCCCGCCAGACAGAGGGAAATGGAAATACCAACTCTGTCAATATCAGGCTGTGGCAAGAGTGCGAAGCTCCGGGAAGCGTTGCCTGTGCCTGTGGGAGCGGAATGGGAGAACAGGTGGGTGTGGCCTGGTAGACCTGGAGGGGTGCCTGCCCTTGAGCCAGGGGTCCCGTCCCTGGAAAAGCATCTGATGGAGCCCGGGCTCATTGTGTGCAAACACTCGTCGAGAGAAACGGTAACGTGCGGCATCTTCATGCAGGGAGATAGCGTGCAGCGCAGAAAGCCAGGGGCAACAAAACCCGGGACCCACAAAACCCACACACATCCACACACGCACAAGCTGAGCTCCATGAAACAACATGGACCAACTGGAAAACATAATTTTGAGGGAGGAAAAACCCAGACATGAAAGAATACTCACTGTACGATTCCATTTATATAACGTTAAAACACAGACAAAACTCAACTATGTTGTTAGGGCGGCATAATTAGATAGTAGGATGAAAAAGAAAAAGAAGGGGGCCACTACCGTGAAAGTCAGGCTGGCGGTTGTCTCCGAAGAGCCCGCGGGGCGGGCCGCTCAGGAAGGCCACGAGGGAGGCAGCTGGCTGGCGGCAGCGCCCGCGACCTGGGTGCTGGATACATCTCTGTTTGCTTTACAATAATGTCTATCCTCGTTTATATCTTTAAAAATTAGAATAATTTAAGATATTAAAGTCTGTGGGAGGGCAGACGAAGTTCGAATGACCTTAGAAAATTATCCTGGAAAACAATTAAAGGAAGCCCCTGGTGGCTTTTCCCCACAGAGCTTCCTGGTTTTGTAGAAAGAGTAAGATCTTGAGAACAAGATGGAAGAAGGTTCGAACCTGGTGCTGCTACTCATTAGATATAAGGAACCTCAGTTTACCATTCCATGAAATGGGAACAAAATATGCACCTGGAAGATCAGGTGCCCAACGGCAGGTGCAGTCAGCCCTGGCGACGCCCTCCGTTACGGGTGGCACTGATGTTGCAGCCGGGGTCTGGAGCAGCCACCGTCCCTTTCTTTGGCACATTGATGCCACTCCTCTATCAAGAGGTGGAGCTCCTTTCCCCTCCCCTGAGTCCAGGCTGGCCCTGTGAGCATGCTGACTGATGGAACGTGGCAGAGATGGTACCCGAGAACTTCCGTGTTCTGGCTGAAGGTCAGGCTGGTGGGAGAAGCTTCTTGGGGGGTAGGTTATCCCTGGGGCACGAAGCCAGCTCTCAGGGGAGGGTTCTCCCTGGTTAATGGGTGTTGGGTATCCTCAGGTGCCTGTGGGAGGTGGGAGAAGGCACACACAGGCCGTGGTCAGGGTGCAGCCTGCTAACACGAGCAGGGACGTCTCTGCCAAGTGGCACAGAGACGGAGTGCTGGTCACAGCAGGAGCTGCCTGTAACCTAATCAGTTTCCACATGTCTCCTGGTCCCAGGCACTGCTGTAGCCCTGAAGACGCAGTGTGAACTGTCAGCCTCCTCGCACTCCCTTGCAGAGTTCACACTCATGGACCTGCTCAGATGAGCTCCGCAGACTCTGGCTCTGGGGAGAGGCTGAAGGAGGAGAACCCCAGCAGCCGCTGTCCTCTGAGCCCCGGTCAGTGAGACAAGCAGAGGGACCAGAGAGTGTGGGGTCTTGCTGCTGCTACGGACGCGTGGCAGGGCACCCCCACCTTTGCCAGCCTGCGAACGGGGTCAGGATGAACCTAATCCCACGGCCCTCAACCCGCCACACACCCGTGAGGACTGATCCCTCCCCATGGAAACTGGTGCAACCTTTCCAGAAGGAGACCTGTCGCCCACCCCCATGCCGGGAGCCCCTGCATGGCCTGGCCAGCCCACCTCCAGGATGCGTCCCAGCCCTGCCCTCTCACGCCGGTTCCAAGAGGCACGCCTGGAACCTCTCACTGCAGCATTGTTTACAGTAGAAAACCCTGAACCCAAGCTGAGTGCTCGTCAGGAAAGGATTGCTTAAATAACTTTTGGTGCAGCCCCAGATGAAGTTCTGGGAAAACAGCTGGGAGAAGGGACCGAGGCGGTGACCCGGGCTCCCGGGTGGGGCCTGCAGTGTCCTCCAGAAGTCATCCGTCTTCGCTTCGTGTTGTGATTCCTCGGGATGCCAGTGCAACCTCAACAAGGCCCGTGTGCATTTGTTTTAATGACGTTTGATAAGGTGGTTCTGCCATGGGCATTGCTGAGTAAGGACCAGAGTTGAAATTTAATCAAGCAAGTCTGAAGAAGGAGGTGATGTTACTTGCATTTTCAACTGGTGAGTCTTACAAAGTGACAGCTAGATAAGGGAGATTGGGGCCGGTGGGACGGAGCCGGAAAGCCCAAGCCAGGTCCCCTCCCCCAGGGAGGCTCACCCAGCGGCAGAGGGGTGGGTGGTCTTCAAGGGAACCCAGACAACAAGTGGGGCTGAGAGAGAGCCGGACTGTGACATCACATTGCTCACAAATGTTACACTCCAGTGTGGAATCTAGATAGGACGGTAGAGAGGCGCTCGTTTACAAGCAGAGTGAAAAGGCAAGCCTCAGAACAGCTGAGGGTGTTTCCATCAGACATGTAATAATGAATACATACCCAGAATGCACAAATGATATCCATACATCCACAGATCAGTACGGTTGAGACCCCCTTCCTTATAAAAGCAGGGAAATTGGCAAACTATGTGAACAAGAGATTCACAGTGGCCGAAACAGGGAAATGAGTGAACTCATTCTGAGAAAGGAAGCTCCATCTCCCTGTGAGGTCGAACCCTTTGAAACGACGAGTTGAATAGGTCAGCACAGCTGCACGCCGGGGCTTTCCCATGGCTCTGTCCTGGGAACCAGGGAATCTGGGAAGTCAGCTCAGCTGGTCAAGAATCCGCCTGCAATGCAGGAGACTCTGGTTCAATTCCTGGGTCGGGAAGACCCGCTGGAGAAGGGAAAGGGCACCCACTCCAGTATTCTGGCCTGAACACCATGGATTCTATAGTCCATGGAGTCACTAAGAGTCAGACACGGCTGAGCGGCTTTCACTTCCAAGTCCAGTAACTGCCTTAGTAAGTGCCCGCTGCCCCCACCCCACCGCATGTGGAGGTCAGAGTTCACCCCCGGTGATGCCCCTTCGTGGTGAGGCTGATCCTTTCTCCCTCTGCCCTGTCAGCCGGGCTGACCTTGGGGGTGCTGCTGCAACCTTGCGAACAATTTGGGGTCTCTAGCGGACAAAGCTAGTGGAGGTGATGGAATTCCAGGTGAGCTATTTCAAATCCTGAAAGATGATGCTGTGAAAGTGCTGCACTCAATATGCCAGCAAATTTGGAAAACTCAGCAGCGGCCACAGGACTGGAAAAGGTCACTTTTCATTCTAATCCCAAAGAAAAGCAATGCCAAAGAATGCTCAAACTACCGCACAATTGCAGTCATCTCACATGCTAGTAAAATAATGCTCAAACTTCTCCAAGCCAGGCTTCAGCAATATGTGAGCTGTGAACTTCCAGATGTTCAAGCTGGTTTTAGAAAAGACAGAGGAACGAGAGATCAAATTGCCAACATCCGCTGGATCATGGAAAAAGCAAGAGAGTTCCAGAAACACATCTATTTCTGCTTTATTGACTATGCCAAAGCCTTTGACTGTGTGGATCACAATAAACTGTGGGAAATTCTTCAAGAGATGGGAATACCAGACCACCTGACCTGCCTCTTGAGAAATCTGTATGCAGGTCAGGAAGCAACAGTTAGAACTGGATATGGAACAACAGACTGGTTCCAAATAGGAAAAGGAGTACGTCAAGGCTGTATATTGTCACCCTGCTTATTTAACTTCTATGCAGAGTACATCATGAGAAATGCTGGGCTGGAAGAAGCACAAGCTGGAATCAAGATTGCCGGGAGAAATATCAATAATCTCAGATATGCAGATGACACCACCCTTACGGCAGAAAGTGAAGAGGAACTGAGAAGCCTCTTGATGAAAGTGAAAGAGGAGAGTGAAAAAGTTGGCCTAAAGCTCAACATTCAGAAAACGAAGATCATGGCATCTGGTCCCATCACTTCATGGGAAATAGATGGGGAAACAGTGGAAACAGTGTCAGACTTTATTTTCTTGGGCTCCAAAATCACTGCAGATGGTGACTTCAGCCATGAAATTAAAAGATTCTTACTCCTTGGAAGGAAAGTTATGACCAACTTAGACAGCATATTGAAAAGCAGAGACATTATTTTGCCGACTAAGATCCGTCTAGTCAAGCCTATGGTTTTTCCTGTGGTCATGTACGGATGTGAGAGGTGGACTGTGAAGAAGGCTGAGCACCGAAGAATTGATGCGTTTGAACTGTGGTGTCTGAGAAAACTCCTGAGAGTCCCTTGGACTGCAAGGAGATCCAACCAGTCCATTCTGAAAGAGATCAGCCCTGGGTGTTCTTTGGAAGGACTGATGCTGTAGCTGAAACTCCAGTACTTCGGCCACCTTATGCGACGAGTTGACTCATTGGAAAAGACTCTGATGCTGGGAGGGCTTGGGGGCAGGAAGAGAAGGGGACGACCCGATGAGATGGCTGGATGGCATCAGTGACTCGATGGATGTGAGTTTGAGTGAACTCCGGGAGTTGGTGACGGACAGAGGGGCCTGGTGTGCTGTGATTCACGGGGTCACAAAGAGTCGGACACGACCGAGAGACTGCACTGAACTGAAGTGGACTTAAAGAAGCAGATATCCAGTTCTCCTTTACTTCTGAGAGGAGGTGAAATGGGGCAGCTGCTCTGGGAAATGGTCTGGTGGCCTCTCAGTTAAACCCAGAGCTCATGAGACCCAGCAGCTCCACTCCTGACATGAAGACTCAGCTCCATTCAAACACTGGGTATGAGCGTTGAATTATCCATAACGCCAGACCCCGGGACTGGCCCCAGCATCCGTCAGCGGATGAATGCCTGATTCAAATGTGCTGTTTCCACACGATGGAATATTATGCGGCCAGAAAAAGGAATGAAGAAATGGCCACGCCCTGCAGCCTGGGTGAGCTCGGAAAGCAAACTGACGAAAGCAGCCGGTCGTAGATGACACGATTCTGTTTTTAAGGACGTCCAGAGTGGGGAAACCCACAGGGACAGAGAGCAGGTTAGCAGCTGCTCGGGGCGGGGGCCTGGGGGGAATTACTGAGACCTCTTTCTGGGGTGATGAGACAGCATAAGATTGTCTGTGGTGATGGGTTCGCACATCTGTAATGCACTAAAAACCACTGAGCCGAACATTTTAGATGAGTGATTCACACGGTATGTGAATGATACCTCAATGAAGATTTAAGGAGAAAAAAGAAAAACCAGGCTGCAGGCGCGTCACCAGGAAAACGGGCAAATGAATGAACATGGACTCCACTCAGCTGGGGAAGTCCTGGGTGGTGACATTCAGTGAGTAAAAAGCCCCAGGCATTGAAAAAAATACAACATATTAATGCACTCATGGAAAAGACTTCCAACAAAGTAGGTATTGAGGGAATGCGCTGTTGCTGAGTCATTGAGGAGACTCTGTGACTCCCACCAGGCTCCTCTGCGGGACACCTTCCCAGGCAAGAATACTGGAGGGGGTTTCCATGCCCTCCTCCAGGGGATCTTCCTGACCCAGGGAACAAACCCGCATCTTTTATGCCTCCTGCTTTGCAAGCAGGCTCTTTACCACTGAGCCAGCTGGGAAGCCCTGAGGCAACATGCCTAAACGTAACAGGAGGCAAGCACGCAAGCCCTTCTGCCCTCCCTTCAGTTTATCTTTCTATAAGTGAAAGTCGCTCAGTTGTGTCTGACTCTTTGCGACCCATGAACTATACGGTCCATGGAATTCTCCAGGCCAGAACACTGGAGTGGGCAGCCTTTCCCTTCTCCGGGGGATCTTCCCAACCCAGGGATAGAACCCAGGTCTCCCACACTGCAGGCGGATTCTTTAGCAGCTGAGTCACCGGGAAAGCTCTATCTTTCTATACTGACACGTCATTTTCATTTCACCTCCCCTCCCCCCGCCCCCCCCTCCCCGTCTCCTCCATCAAAAGATCAAAAAGAACAGATTTTCAGGAACCTCCTGTCGGATTCTGTGAAGAAGCATCAAAGGACACACTAGCTTGACTTTTAAAATCAAGGCTCTGCAGCTGCGATGCCGCTGGTGGTTCTGGCTGAAGCTGCCTGAGCTGCAGCCTCCCTCCGGGTCCCAGTCCTTGCAGCTCTGGCCTGACCCGATGGGGCCCCGGATGACGGGGAAGTCGGGAGCTTTGGGAGCCCCTCACCCTCCCCTTTTCTCTCCATGGGCAAGTTTTGCCCTCGTCTCCCTCCCTCCACACCGGTCTTCCCACCACCCTCTTGTCCCTGTGGGGGTTTCTGGCCTGGAATGGGGTTTCAGACGCTATTCCAGCAGTTGCCTACCTCTGCTGGGCAGGGCAACTCTGAGCAGCCCCTTGAGTCAAAAGCCTGTTGTGCAGAGGAGAGAGCTCTGAGCGCGGAAGGCAGGGTGCCAGGGGCCAGCCAGGCTGGGCGACCTGACCATCAGCCCGCAGCCTCAGGCAGAGCCTTCTCCTGGGCCCCATGTCCTGAGGCTCAGGGAGAATCTGGCCAGAGGACCTCGGGGTCTGCACTGACAGCTCCCACAGGCCACAGCTGAGCCCTTTGGAGCCACGTGGTGCCCCAGCTAGCTTCCTTGGCCCCCAGAGACAACCCCTCCTCCGTCTGCCCCCAGGTACCTGAGGGGTTGGGGTGCAGGACCCTCGCCCTGGGTTTGATGTAAGGTGGGCGCCAACCCACCTCCACATCACCCCCAGGAACGGAGTGAGGATGGGACACGTGCCAGGGCCCTGGCGTCCCTGGACAGCCTGTCTCCAAAACCCGGCACTTTCTTGCATCCCGTGACGTTATTAGTGCCCGAGAGCAGCTGGGGGCCCAAGGGGATCACCCGGCCAACCCTAAGCCCAAGGAGTGTGTTTAGTCTGTTCGGTTGAACTTTAAATAAAAACTCCCTCTCTCTCCAAAAGTCTTCTTTGCGACTGCTGAGTCCAGGTGTCTAATCTACGGGCACGTTTCCCTTGTGGTCCTGTTGTTCAGCTGCTAAGTCCTTGCGCCTGTCCAGGGAGTTGGCGATGCTCTCTGACCATCTCACTCTCTGCCACCCTCTTCCCCTTTTGCCTTCAGTCTTTCTCAGCATCAGGGAAAGATATTTCTTCTGTAGAACCCTAAATAAAGATCAACTTTAGAGCCAAAGGTGATCAGTTGAGGCTGACATTTTAAACGTCTGCTCTGAGACACAGAGTCGATGGCTCCCAGGTTAACTTGCTCTGATGCGTTCATTCATTCCGAGCCTGATTTTGACACAGATGCACAGGTCACAGACTATTTGGAGGCTTCATAAAGAACTGCATGCTTTCTAAGAAAAAAGGGTTTGAAATGTTAGGATGGAGGAAACTCATAAAGCATTTTGGCAAAAGACAAAACACAATGAGCAAACAGGCATCTGGAGGCTTTACTCACGAAAAGGGAGCCGGGAGGAGAGGCGAAGAGGAAGGAGAGACAGAGGCGGGCCCGGGGCGGCTGCAGGCGAAGAGGACGGAGAGACAGAGGCGGGCCCGGGATGGCTGTCACGGTGTCATCGTAGGTGCAACATCAAGGTCACCCAGACAACCGTGTTTTTAGGTTAAAAGGTAAGTCTGGAAGGTTGTGACGCTGATGTTCCAATGCTTTGGCCACCTGGTGCCAAGAGCTTTCCCACCTGGTGCTGGGAAAGACTGAGGGAAAAAGGAGAGAGGGGGTGCGGCAGAGGATGAGATGGCTGGACGGCATCCCTGACACAATGGACATGAGTCTGAGCAAACTCTGGGGGATGGTGGAGGGCGGGGAGCCTGGGGTGTGCAGTGCGTGGGGTCGCAGAGAGTCGGACACGATCTAGCGACCTAAAATCAACAGGAACGAGAGAGGTGAAAGGTCACCAAAGGTGAGACATGAGAGAGAGTCTGCAAAAACGGCCGCACTGAAAGCTAGAGCCCACAGTTTCGGAAAGACACACAGGAAGAACTAGGTCGTCCCTCAAAGAGGAGGCAGGGCGAGGGCCCCTTCAGCCGGGCGGGTCCCGGGGGCACTCTGCACCCCGCCCGGCATGCGGGCGTGCATTCAACAAGCCGCCACCAGCATGGAGGAGGGATGCTCAGGGCGGGGTGGTCCACACGGGGGTCCTCCAAGCTTCTGCGAGGCGAGGAGACGCTGAGGACACCTGTCGGGGCCTCCACCTGGCCTGGGTTTCCTCCGACTTAGAGCCTCGGAGCCGGCAGGCGTCTGCAGCCGCCAAGTCCCTGTGTCCCAAATGCAGGTGGTGTTTCCCAGGTCACGGGCAGCAAGCTGAACGAGGCCAGCACGCCCAGGTTTTCACGAAGCTCATTCACCCTGTGCTCAGCAGCGTCCTTTACTCTGTGGGCGTGAGACAGAGGCGACGTTAACTCGTGTTTAAAAGTGGGCAATGGCTGGGTTCTGAATGTGTTAAGATGTTACCGACTGATGACATTCCCACACCTGGCAGCCCTAGGCTGAGCGTGAGCACCACGAGGCTGGAGAAGGAGGCGGTGCTCCGGGGACAGGAGGATGCTGAGGGCAGGGCTGGGACGCTGGGCATCTCTGGGCAGAGCTGGGACGCTGGGATCTCTGGGCACAGCCCTGGCTCCTCCTTGGTTCCTCATTCTCCCCCAAGGAGTGGGGCCCAGGAGCCCCGGAAGGAGTTAGGGCTCCAGCTGTGCCGCGTACCCCTTGGGGGCAGTCAGCACAGCTAACAGGCAGGGGCCTCCTGAGAGGAGCCCCAGGCCGGACCCTCCTCACGCTCTGGCTTCTCCCTCGCAGCTTCCACTGCTGAGGACAAGCTCTGCGGCCTCAGGCTCCACAGCACTTAGGATGGAGGCCAGCAGTTTAAGAGGCTGGCCGGAGAGGTGGCCGGTGGTGGACAGATGGGTGCCTCTCCCTCGAATTAATGAGATGGGCCGGTCTGGCTGTGGGAGACGTCTGAATAAACGGGCCGGTGTCAGAGCGGCTTTCTGGCCTGGGATGCAGGCTGGGATTTTTGGAAAGGTGTGTGTTGGTTATTGCAAGCCGTCTCCTGGAGATCCTTAAAGGACCAGGCAAACCAAACAGGGTGGACTCACTTCCTGCTTCTGTGCAAACAGTCAAGAGAGGTTTTGAGAGAGTGTCAATGTTTTCTCAGACTCACCAAGGGCTGCTTGGCCGCGGTACTGCTGACATGAGTTGCCCGTGAGGAAGCGGTTTGTTCAGAAAAGGCCCCAGGGTTGCAAAGCAGAATCAGCGCCGCCCAAATGAGGGAGCCTTAGTGGTTTGGTTTTACTTGAAAGATAGAGGCTCTAGGTTAATCAGGCTTCAAGTTTATCTTTCTTCTGAGTATAAGAATTTAAGTCCTACCTTTCTCTCAGAGCTTCACTGCATTACAAAGATTTTCATACAAAAATTTTCATTGCTGTTAGTTGTACTCAGAACTTGGTCATGTCTGACTCCTGTGACCCCGTGGATTGCGGCCCACCAAGCTCCTCGGACCATGGGGTTTCCCAGGCAAGAATCCCAGGATGGGTGCCGTTTTCTACTCCAGGGGATCTTCTGGACGCAGGGTTGGAGCCAGCATCTCCTGTGTCTCCTGCAACGACAGACGGGTTCTTTACCACCGCACCACCACTGTGTACTATCTATTTAGCATTTTTAAAACCTTTATTGGAGTATAGTTGTTTTAGAATGCTGTCTTATTTTCTTAATATACGTACTGTAATATTTTATTTGACTCAAGATGTTTGCACGTTTATAATTTTTCAGCTGTAGAGATATTTTATTTATCTTCTCATTTTGATTAAAAACTAAATTGCTGTCTTGTAGCTCTCATTGCAAGTCTCTGTGTGAATTCAGTGGTGATTTCTTTTGTTATATCCTCCAACTCATTTATTTTCCTTCTGGCATGATTTAGTTATCAAATCAATCCTTCAGCCAAAAAAAAAAAAAAAAAGGATAAAGGCTGTAGGCGATTAGAATCACAGTAGAGCATCAGGGTTAAAGGCAACGGCTTTGGAACGAGAACCAGGTCCTTGGGAGGGAAGGATGGGGAGTTTGGGGTTAAGAGATGAAACTAGGGTACCCAGGATGGATACACAACAGGGTCCTACTGAGCAGCACCGGGAGGCTTGTTCGATGCCCTGTGACAAACCGCAGTGGAATGCGAAAAGGAACACACAGGCCTAACAGTCACTTTGCGGCGCAGCAGAAATGAACGCAGCGCTGTGGATCAGCGATGCTCCGATGAAGTGATATTAAAGAAACACGTCCCTTAGGGGTGGGGGCTCGCCTGGGAGACGGAGCTGCAGGCCGTCGAGAGGGGGTTGCTAGGAGTCCCCGTGAAGCTCATGACGGGCCTGGGGCCCATGAGCGGGAGCTGTGGGCCGACTGTTCCCTTCTGCACGAGCGGGTGGCAGTTCATTAAACACCAGAGTTCTCGGGCCTCTGTTCACTTCGATTCCAAAGCCCGAGATTCCAAAGCGGGCAGGGGAATGAATTTAGACATCTGGCTACTTGGAATCGTGGTCAAAGGATCCCTGACAGTCCAGGTGAAATCGTCTCTCCGGCTGCTTGCCCCAGCGGGGAGCGCTCGCCTGTGTCTGGGGAGGGGGGAGCCCTTTAAGAGGCGCCTCCTGCATCCGGTGCTGAAATCCACAGCCGCCCTCCTGAGCATCTTCCCTGCCCACCCGCCCTCCTGAGCATCTTCCCTGCCGCCCCTCAGCTCCCATCCGTTCCCCTCCCCTCCTCCCCACTGAGGCTGCTGTAACAGTTGACAAGTGGAGGGGCTCTAAATAACACACACTTACCCTTTCATGGTCCTAGAGGCCCAAAGTCGAAAATCGGCTCACTGAGCTAAGATCCAGATGGCCCAAAGGGACTGGCTCCTTCTGGAGGCTCTGGGGATGACTGCTGCCTTGCTTTTCCACCTTCCCCGGCTCATGGTCCCTCCTCCATCTTTACACCCCTCCCTTCAACCTCGGCTCCTGGACTGAATCTCCCTCTCTGGTCTCCTGCCTCCTTCCTATAAGGAATTCTTGTGATGACACTGGGCCCACCTGGACCATCCAGGTGACCCCGCAGTCCTGGTCAGATCGGCGCCATCAGGAGACCTTCACAGGCTCTAGGCACGTGCGGACATGAGCGCCGGACCATGAAGAAGGCTGAGCACCGAAGCACTGATGCTTCTGAACTGTGGTGCTGGAGAAGACTCTTGAGAGTGCCTCGGACTGCAAGGAGATCCAACCAGTCAATCCTAAAGGAGATCAACTGTGGATATTCATTGGAAGGACTGATGCTGAAGCTGAAACTATAATACTTTGGCCACCTGATGCGAAGAGCTGACTCATTGGAAAAGACCCTGATGCTGGGAAAGATGGAAGGTGGAAGGAGAAGGGGACGACAGAGGATGAGATGATTGGATGGCATCACCGACTCAGTGGACATGAGTTTGAGCAACTCCAGGCGGTAATGAAGGACAGAGGGGCCAGGTGTGCTGCAGTCCACGGGGTGGCGAAGAGTCGGACACAGCTGAGCAGCTGAACAACGATGACTGATACATGGGACCATATGGGTAAATCTGAAAAACATTCCATTAAGTGAAAGAGGCCAGGAGCCAGAAGTCACCCACTGTGAGACGCTGCTTCTACGAACTCTCGAGAATAGATAAGCTACAGGGACAGGGCGCAGATCGGTGGGTGCTGGGGTGAAGAGAGGGCGCGCTTACTAGATGAGAGTTTGCTTGGGAGCAGTGGAGACGTCTGGGAACCAGAGGTGGTGTTTGCTCAGCTCTGTGGATGGACTAGCTGCCCTGGAATTGTTCACTGTGAAATGCCTAATTTTATGATGTGTGCAATTCACGCCGAAATGGCTCAAAACCAGCAAACCATGTGTTGATGACAACACGGAGCAACCGGAATGCTCACACATGGAAACAGACAAACTGGCGACTCAGCGCCTCTGCCCGCCAGGGCCCGCCCCGTGGAAATGCGCACACAGGCGTGGCCCAATGCCTGTGTAGGGGTGTTCATCCTAGCTGCTTTGTGGTAGCTCCAGGCTGGACGACCCACATCCATCAGGAGTAGGACAGGCCCACGCGCGGCCGCGCTCCATCAGAGAACACTGTGCAGCCACACGGGCCTGTTTAGCCGAAGCTCTGGAGTAGAAAGCAGAGGGGAAGGACTTGAGGCAGAGATGAAGACAAGCTACAAGCTACAAGTGGGTCCACTCGTCTGTAGCTTGACGCAGGCACGTTTTACCCTATTGCATTTTAAGTTGGAACAGTGGGACCCCATGGTGGGGGTGAGGGACGATTTGGGGCTTGGAGGAGGGTGCTGAGACCCTCGCGATGCCTTTTGCGGTAGGACCAGTAGAAGCAAGAAGACAGTTACAGAGCAGCCTTCAGTGAGAGCTGAAGCGAGGCGAGGATGGAGAGCTCGGAGCAGAACCAGCTCCTGTCCATTCGGCTCATTCACTGGCTCAGCAAACACCCTCAGGGTGACCAGAACCCACCAGGTCTTGTCAGGTACCCGGGAAAGACACAGGAAACCGTGCGACCCTGTGCTCCTGAAGCCGCTGGTCTGGAGGGCAGGTATCCTGCAAGCAATGACAACACGTGTGATGACCGTCTTGAAGCAAATGGTGTGAGAGCGCAGCCAGCGTAGGAAGCACCAGGTCTTTCCTAAGCTCCCACTGGCTGGGTGTTTCACAGAACCTTTCAGCCCCACGATTGCCCTCTGAGGTGGTGTCCCGGCACCCCCTGACCAGGAGAAGGCAGGGGGGTGGACACGCCTCTCTGGAGGGTGCATGGGGCCTGGCCAGTGGGGCTCAGGGGCTCCTCCGTGCTTCAAGCCCAAGGCCACACTGAGGCTCCTGCCTGTGGGCCCCCAGTACCTCTCGGGTCCTCCCCTCCTTTGCTGGGGACGTACGCTGGTCTCGTCCTGGGCTGTGAGGTCAGGCAGAATCCAGGCCAGCTGGAATCTTGCCTGGTATTGCCCTGGGGGGAGGGGTGCTCCAACAGCTGCCTCTGGCCCGTGGCCATGCTTGGCCCCAGGGGCACCAACCCCCTCCGACCTGTCTTCCTGACCTCTAGGAGGACGGTGATGGGGCTGGCATGGGTGGGCTGTCAGCTGAGCGGGGCCGTGGGTGAGGGGGGCAGAGGTGGGCAGCCCTGCCCGGCTCTGCGTGAGTGCCGTCATCCAGCACCAGGGCACCGGGCCCCCGGTGGCCATCAGGGACCAGGCGATGGGGGCCCTGCTGTGGAAGGGCTGCCTGACTGGAGCTCAGACGTGGGCGCCTCATTGCACCGGGATCCCAAGAGGCACTGCACGGCCACTTCCGATGGGCCATCGCCTTGCTTCCCGTGTGGCCTCCCGGCATGTGCAGCTCCCCTGGGAAGGGAGGGGTGAGAGGGCCCACCTGAATGGCGTGGCCCAGGAGGCGGGGGGACATGACCCTGCCTCCCAGCCCACCGGCCAGCTCTCCTTCACACCAGACTCTAGTTTTCTCCATTCCCTGCTTAAGAGCCGCCTGGAGTTGCAGGCCCGTGGGATGAGGGGCTCAGGCCCCCCAGCTGGTGCCTCCCGCCTCCTTTCTTCACACTCTCACTGGGAGCCCCCAGGCTCCCGGCAGAGCCCCCGCGTGCCCCTCCCTGGCCCGCCTGTCCCGCTCACACTCCTGGCACCAGGCCCCTCCCGAGACACCCTGGGCTGTCCCCCGAGACGCCCCGGGCTGTCCCCCCGCTGCCCTGAGCGGGCCTTGCCCTCTGCTCTGCTCTGCTGTGGCCGCCTTGAGAACGTCCCCAGTTCCTAAGCAAGGGCCCCGCAGCAGCGATGTGCACTGGACCCCATGGGTTCCACAGCCAGCCCTGTGGGGCGCACAGCTTTCCTCCTGAGCTGGACGCCTTGGCATCGCAGGGCACAGAGTAGGCCTGCTGACGGTGTCCCCTCACCCGAGACCCAGGACAACACCCGTGTCCGAGGGCAGGGGCGGGCCAGCCCCAAACGGACGCTGCGTCCTCCCGGGGCTTCTCCCGCGGCCCCGCCCCCGAGGGGCCTGTGCTGTGCGCACACCGGGGGTCTGTCTGCAGGACTGTGGTGGGTGCTGCAGGACCCTTGAGCCGATTCCTCACCCCCACCCCGCCGCCTGGCTGGACGCTGGGCTTCTGGGGAAGCGAATGGACGCACACAGCAGGTGTGCTATTAACGTCCCTCTGCTTGGTCACGGCCCTTCCCTAACTGGAAGCCCCAGTGAGGGCACTGGCCACCCCCTGACCTCTGACCCTAGATGTCCCTCTGGCCTCACTGGCCTTGCTGCCTCACCCGGGGCCTTGCTGGGCCCAGAAGTGGGGTCAAGACAACACCCAGTCGGATTCTAAGGACCAAGCCCCAGGCCTGGTCCCTCCACCACACGGCCTCCTCTTTCTGGACCTCGGTTTTCCTCCCTAAAAAACGGGGGCTCAGACAGAGTGCTCTCTCTGACAGCGGTCTTTCCCAGGAAAGGAGAGCTGAGCTGCCCGGGGGCCTTCCTGGTGAAGAGCCCCGGCCCTGGACGGGCCCTGAGGCCTTGGAGGTGCCTGTGGTCTGTCTCCTCCACTAGAGGCTCTTTGCCCATTTTGGGGGTTCCAGGCACTCCCTAGGTTTCCGGGCATCTCGGCTGGGAGAGAGACAAGCAGATACAATGGTCAACACAGGAGGAGGGCTGGGGAGGGACGGGCACGGCAGGAAGGGGGCTGGGGGGACAGTCAGGGCAGGAGGGGAGCTGGGGGGACGGACAGGGCAGGAGGGGGCCTGGGGGTGATGGGCAGGGCAGGAGGGGAGCAGTGGGGTGGGGCAGGAGCCCGGCCCAAGGAGGCTGGGCTGTGGGGCCCAGAGGGCTGTCCCCTGCAAAGCCCTGGAGGTCAGAAAAGGCAGGAAGAGCCACAGGAGCCTGAAGAGGCTCTGCGCGTCGGGGACGGGGCCGCGGGCAGGGCTGAGGGCCAGGTTGGCCATGCCGGAGTGCGGTCGGGCTCCTGGGAGCAGGGCGCGCTGGGGCACATGTCCACGGGGTCTGGGTCTAGGGCCAGGCCAGTGCGGGGCCTGGGGGGCGAGGCTGAAGGAGACACGCGCTCTCTGGGTGGTGTGGGGGCCTCGGATTCAGGCAGGGGCTCGAGAGGGCGGCTCGTGCTGGCTGGAGGGAGGGCCGGGGCGGTCAGCTGGGAGCCGGGAGGCAGGCGGGCTGGAAACCAGAACCCAGGGCTGATGCCGTTGTGAGAGGGCAGCTGGGGGCCGTGGAGGCATCTGGGGGTGGTGGGGATGCGCTGACCCTGAAGGGTGGGTGATAAAGAAGACAGAGGGTGGTCGCAGAGACGGAGCCTGTGGGAGAAGAGATCTGGGGCCTGGACAAGGCCAGGGACGCGGGGGCGCGTGGAGCGGTGGGGCAGGGCTCAGGAGACGGGCTGGAGGCGAGCGGAGGGGGGCACCCATCCCCTACGCTGCCCTCGGGGGGTCAGACCAGCAGACCATCCAGGACCAGCCCCTGAGTGTGTCCCTGGAGACTCCAGGACCAGACGGCCCCCGAACTCCAGGGGAGGCCCTGCCAGGGCCTGGGTGTAGCCAGCTGTGTGGAGTGCTCTGGAAAAGACCACACACCCATCTGTCTGCATCAATCACGTGTGAAAGTCTCTGCATCCCACGATGCTTTGGCACCCTGGGGGCCTTGCTGGCTTGGGAGAGACTGTCTGTCCCTCCCCAAAGGGAAGCGTATTCCTAGAGGCAGCAAACAAGTCCTGCGCTCAGGCCTTTCACATCCAGATCAACAGTCCAGAGCCCACCTTTCACAACCACCTGCTTCTTCAACCCTCACGCAAGCCAGGGTCCCCAGGCCCTAAGTCCCCAGCCAGATAACTCGACGACCAGGGGTACCTGGGTTCCAGAGCCCACTGGAATTGCTCAAATCCGCTAGAGCTGAGCCTACCTCACCAGATCCCTGCTCAGAAACCCCAGTGGAGCTTCCAGGCCAAGCTCTCCCCTCCCTCCTGGCTGCTGGTCGACCCTGGGGCTTCCCCGTGTAGCCCTGTGTGGCTCCTGCCCTTGAAAACTGCTCGGCATGAAGTCTTCTTTGATCACCAGCCTTCTCACTCAGGCACCTCTATAAATGAAGTCCGGGTGCCAGGGCGAAACGCGGCCCGCTTCACCCCTCCTGGGTGTGTAAGCTGCGTCGCTTCCCGCCTGCGTTCTCATGGATGCTCCGCCCAGCGCTTCCAGCCGGGTGAGCATGTTAAGGAAGTGGACGATGTCCTCGGTGTGAACACGCTGTCTCTCCAACCTCCCTCTGTCTCCCGCCTCCACCCCTGCGGGGGGCCAGACACTTACTGCATCTTTTCTGGTTTTTTCCTTAGTCTTTTGGCCAGAATATGCCCCAGGATAATGAAGAATTCTCTGTACAGTAGCCGTATTCAGTCTGGTGGCTTCTGGAATGAATTAGCCACAGGAGAACTTCTGAGCATTTTTTTTCCCCCAGTGTAGGGCAAGCCACGGGCGGGACCGGAGGACACTGAGCTGTCCCCAGAGCCCATCCCACCATGCGGGTGGCCACGGGGTAATTAGCCCCACAGAGCTGCTGTGACCCCGGGCGGCAGGGAGCCAGCCCAGGGGCGCCGCGTTCCTGTCCCTGTAGCTGTGTCCCTTCACTCGCTGAAGGACCCAGGACCTGGGAGCGAGGCATTTATATCTGTGCCTCAATCAGGCCCTGCAAGACACCGGGCTGGTGGTGGCCCCAGCCGCTAATCTGTGGACGCCTGTTCGAACAGACATGGGTTCTTAGAACACAACAGAGCTTCCTCCAGTTCAGATGTTCCCAAATTTAAGCTGGCCCCGGGCCACGGCCGCGCGTCCCGCCTTTGTCTGCGGCCGCCTCCCCGCCCCCACTCGGGGCCCCTTTGGCGGGAGGAGCCGCGGCTTTGGCCGCCGTGAGCCGGGCTCCGGCCTGCTTGGACCCGGGTGTAACGGGAGGCCACAGCTGCTCTGACTCACTGTGCAAACATCCTCTGCCTGCAGGCCCGCCGCCCCCTCCCGCCGGCCAGCGGGCCCCTTGGGCTCCCAGGCCCGGACCTCAGGGTCTCCCGACGGGGGTCATCGACCACCCCACGGACCGCGCTGGGCCCCTGGCTCTGGAGTGGAAGCCCCTCCTGGACAGCCTGAGGCCCGCCGGGGAGACCGCCTCTGCCAGGGGTTCTTGGGAAAGACACTGGTCGGTTCTGTCTGCTCTCAGGGCCGGGAGAGGCCTGGCGGGAGTGGGCGTCCACGTTCTAGTGAAGTCGCCTCTGCTTTCTGCTCCACTCACACCCTGGGGCTGTGCCCCTCCCCTCCCCCAGGCTGGCCCCTGCATGGGGCACCACCACCCGAGACCCCCACCCTGCAGCCCTGCTTCCCCTCCACGCTGACCCGCCGACCCACGCCAGTGCCGAGATCCCTGCCTGCCGTCTGCCCTCCCTGAGCTCAGGCCCCACCCTCCACCCACGCCCGGAGCAGGCGGGTGCTGGTCACTGTCAGACCCGACTGCGCTCACCCACCGGCATCCCCTGCAACCCCGTCTCCTCCGTCTCCTCCGCCCCGCTCGAGGCCGGGCATCCTGGGCAGGGACCCTCTCTCTCTCCCTCCTCCCCTCTCCCCTTCAGTCCTGCCTTCCCTCCTCTGTCTGACCACCTCTGTTCTTGCGCCCAGTTTCCTGGGGGCTCAGCATCACGCCTGACACACAGAGCAGGCTCTATCAGCACGTGGGAGGGGCCTTGCAAGAGCCCGTGCGGGGACTCAGTCCTGCCTTCAGCAGATAGGCAAGCGTCTCTGGAGTGCCAGGCACACCAGTGGGGTGCTGGAGCCCACACTGGGGGCGCCCTGGCCAGGCTGCCCGGGTGGCCCCCGCTCTTTCCCGGGAGGGCCAGTCAGGGTGGGGGGCCCACGCGGACCCTCACAGCCAGTCTGCCCTGTGAACGGCTCCCCAGGGCCACCCTCCAGGCCAAGCGCTGACTGCAGGCTCCTTCTGTGCTCGGGGCAGGAGCTGGGCATGAGGGCTCTGGAGCTGCTGGGAGCCAGGGTAGGAGCTAAGTGGGGGGCTGCAGTGCCGGGAGGCTGTGCCCACCCCCTCCGCCCCAAACACTTCAGAAGGATGCTCCCCACACAGGGCTGGGCACCGAGGGATGCTCCCCCCCACCACAGGAGGCTTGAAGGGGTTGTCCAGCCAGGTGGTGGCCTCATTGCTGGGACCACGAGGAATTCCTGCAAGGGCTGGAAGGACATCGGGGCACAGAGGAGCCGGAGGAGATCCAGGCTGGGCTTCAACCCTCCAGTTGCCCAGCGTGGCCATCTGCAGTCACAGGGACGCCTGCCGTGGACGGAGGACGGGCAAGGCCTGTCTCAGCGGGTGCTCCATGCAGGACTCTGACACCTATCACCCCCTGCCTTCTTGTGAGGGCCCTGCCCGCCCCCGGGAACACCTGCTTCAGCCGACGCACCCATGAAGGTCGGGTCTCGTGGATTAGTTCATCGAGGCCATGCCCCGGCCACCAAACGCTGTGCATGCCCAGGACACTCACCTGAGCCCCCTTTGCCCCCGACCCACCCCAGCCACAGACACTCTCAGAAGGGGAGGCGTGTTCCTGCCAGAACACAGCAGAGTCTGGGGCGAGAGCAAGCTCCCAGCTCTCCTCCCCGGGGATCCCGTTTGCTTTCTCTCATTATCCTGAGCTCAGCTTCAATACTGCTTTCCAAGAAGCCTTTCCTCAGCCCCGCCAGTGGGGTCCCCCTTGTCGCACACCCTGGGGCACCTCCCGTCTGGGGTGTGAACCATTGCTCCATCTGGAGCCCACTGGGTGCCCGGCACGGAGGGCCCCTAGGACCGCCTTCATGCGCAGGGACAACCTGTCGAGGTGTCTGTCCCCGCAGAGGGGACTCCTGGGGGCCTGGCCCTAAGTGAGGCCGCCGGGGGCCTGCAGCAGAGGTGGGGCAGCGGGGATGGCGCCCACCCCCCTGCCACAGCCACAGGCCGGCCCCGTGACCCGGCCGAGCTGCAGGTCCTCTCTGTCCCCTCTCCATCAGCAGGGGGACATCAGGCCCGCCAGCCGTAGGTCCACTTGAGGAGGTGCCGGGGCCCAGTGATTAGTCACACGGCGGCCTCGGTGTTTAGTTGAGGTGATGACGGTTCAGAATTGGTTGACTCTGGTGAGGACCAGCATCCTTGATAATCCAGGAGGGAAGGGCCTAACTCACCAGGACAGAGAGGAGGCTTCCTTGAGGGGCGGAGACCCTGCCCCTGAGCGTCCAGCCCTGCTGCGCCCCGCCTCCCCCACCGGCTGTCTGCCTGGCGGGCTTCCCACCTGCCCAGCCCGTCCTCAAAGCCCATCGGCCAAAACCTGCAGGTGACTCCACTCCCACCTCCGGCTAGCCTGTGTCTCTGCTTGACGCTGACCAATGTGAGGTTTAAGGAGCCCACAGGTCTAAGCGTCTAGCTCCGACTCTGCGTGTGGAGGGCGCTGGCTGAGAGCCGGGCCTGGTGACCCGTCGGGTCTGCATCACAGGAGGCTGGTGGCAGGGAGCTTAGGATCGCGAGCAGCGACGCTGGCCCACGGAGTCCCCCGGGGCCTTCGCTTCACTGTGAAGCGGCCTCGCTCTCTGGCACCTCAGGCCCCAGCTCTCAGCCCTCAGAGACTGCAGAGCCCAGAGCCAGTCTCTGGCCTTGGAGCCAGACACGCCCGGAGTTCTGAGCTTGAGGGTCTAACTGTGGTCTGGCCTCACAGTCCCAGTGCTGCCCACCTGCACTCAAGGACAGCAAAGCCTACTGATGGCGTCACAGAGAGGACAAGATCAGATCCTGAGCCCAAGAGCGGGCGGAGTCATTCCAGGCCCATGTCCCGGCGGTAGGCGGGTCTTCTCCAGGGCGCCTGCCGTCTTCCCTGCTTTCTCATTCTCCTGCATCACCTGTTTGTTAAAGGAGGCCCCACCAGCAGGGGAGAGCCCCAAATGCAGGGCTCAAAGTGGCCAGTGGGAGTGAGGCTCAGGCTCACCGTGGATGGCTGGGCAGGTTACACACTGCACAACCTCAGGGCTCTGTCCACGACCAGGGTGTGACCTGCGCCCCTGGGAGTTGTGCGGTGGCAGTCTGTTCCACTGACACCATTTCCATCCGGGGCACCGGGTATCATAGGCTGAACATTTGTGTCCCTCCAATTCCACAGGCTGAAGCCCTAACCCCCACCGCACGGAGATGGTATTGGGTGTGGGGTCTTTGGGAAGTGATGAGACTTAGCCGAGGTCCGGGGGGAGGGGCCCCCAGGCTGAGATTGGTGTCTTCACTAGAAGAGGAGGAGAGACCAGAGCTCACCCTCTACGCCGACTGACCAGTAAGTGACCCAGGGAGATGGTGGCCGTCCACGAGCCGGGAGCAGAGTCCTCACCAGGAGACAAGTCTGCGGGCATCTCGAGCGCAGACGCCCAGCCTCCAGACGCAGGGGAGAGAGACGTCTGTCGCTGGAACCGCCCAGGCTGCGGTTTTCATTCTAGCAGCCGAGCTGGCTACCGGGATGGTCATGAGTGGCCCCTGTCCTGCCTTCTCCTTGTCTCTGCCTCTGCGGCTGGAAGACGCTGCATGCTGAGCTGTGGCCTTGACCCTTCCCCAGGCAGCTAAGATTTAAAGGGAATGTTGCAGATGAAGAACCAGGATACAGGCCGGGCCGGGGCTGCGTGCCAGTCACTCCCACGCCTGCCTCGGTTTCCCCTGGAGGTTCTCACCCATGGCCTCTCCTGGGGCCAAAGCTGCACCTGGAACACCGGGGTGGGGGTGCTGGGAGACAGCCTCCAGCTGGCACTCAGCCCAGCGCAGCTCCTGCTGCTCTGGGTCTTCCCGGGCATCCTGGGCCCTCCGCCTCTCATGCTGGTCTCGCTCGGGGGTGGGGTGGGGCAGACCCTGGACACACTCCCCCCGTCCACCCACCGCGAGGACCCAGCCTGGTCTCGGAGCCCTGAGACTTCTTCCCCTTTCTCTTCCTTTTCCTGTCTCACCTGAAATTCCTTTGTGCCTCAGTCAAGATAAAAACCTGGAGTCGTTTCCCCTCCCTCCTTTCTCCCATCTTCAGACTTCTCTGCCTTGGAAACCTATTCAAACAAATCTGAGATAGAAAGAAATAGATGATTTTCTAGCCTTTAATGTTGTCTGAGCCCGGCCTCCCTGTGCCCGCCCTCTTGTAACGAGCAAACACGCCACACACGCCTCTCAACCCCCAAGCACTGGGGGTTCCCGACAGCCCCGTGGGGCTCTGATGATTCGCTGGTTAGAAAAGCCGCGTCCAGGGCCAGACGCTTGCATTCACACTGCCTAAGGACACGTAGGCTCTCTGCTGCTCTCTGCCAAAGGCGCTCCCTGCAGACAGGAGCAGCCAGTGCGCCTTCGCGGGTCCAGCACCGCCGCCCCGAGTCACGGCCCACGCGCGAGGTGAGCAGCCGCGCGTCCCCACCAGGCCCACCCGGAGCGCAGCGCTCGAACGCGGAGGCCTGGACGGGGAAGGTGGTTCCATCCGCCTGTGCCAGGCCGGCCGCCGAGCTGGGCCTGTGATTGTCATTAGTGGCTGTCGCCAGCGGCCACGACCAGCTTGTTAGCAGGGCTGCTGGACGGGAGAGACTGGCTGTCCCGGAGCAAGGAGGGCGTGGGGTTCCTGGGGGTGCACATCCCCAGCTGGTCCCAACGGGGTCTGGGGGCTCTGCTCCCTGGGGAGCGGGGCCCCTGCGTACGACTCGTCCTGTCCTGTTCCCATGAGAAAGAGGGGGTGATTCTTCTCTAAATCACCTAAAACATGTGGATTGTTCAGCTACAACAAGCTGGCTGCTTAGGATCCAAGTTACATCATCTGTGGTTGTCTGGCTTGAGACAGAAGAGGAGATAGAGGGAGACACAGAGAGAGACAGACAGGCGAAGGGAGACACAGACGGACACAGAGATACAGAGATAGATGCAGAGACAGAGACGCAGAGACAGAGAGAGACAGACGGAGGGAGACACAGAGAGACACAGAGATAGACGCAGAAACAGAGACGCAGAGAGAGAGACAGAGACACAGAGACGCAGAAAGACCTGGATACGGGGAGACCCAGACGCAGAGTGAGAGGCAGAAGCAGGGAGACCCGCAGGGACGCAGCGGGAGCAGGAGCCGCAGGGCTGGCAGCCCCCGCTGGGCTGGCCGAGACGCACTCCCTTCCTGGGGTTTCCGCTGGAAGCCACGCTCTCCAACAGGAGCTCGGCCACGTCTTGAGCTTCAGCTAAAAACAAGTTGATTCTGAACGATCAAGCGGAACCAGGGCTTTAGAAAATTAGGCAACTCCGTCTTTGCCAGGTTGGAAAAGGCTTCCTTTCCAAGCGAGCCTGCTGGAGATCCCCGCACAGAGTAGCATCTCTGACCCACAGAGGCTGCAGGGAGGCCTGAGGACGGAGCTCGCGGCGGGTCAGGCCGTCACTAAGAGCTGCCACGGGACTGGCCCAGCCTCGCTGTCTGGGTCCTACCCACCCGGGCTGCCCTCAAGCCCACCTGCCCCAGACGCCCTGTCCCTCTCCTCCTGGCCTCCAGGTGGAGGAAGCCCCACCCCATCACCAGGCTTTTCCAGGTTCCAACCAGTGTTAACTGAGGCGGACTCGGCCTGGGAATCTGGCTTTGCTCGCCATCTCTGGATAGGCTTGGCAGTTATTTCAGTATTCACCAGCTTCTAGACCCCTCCAGGCCTGGGTTGGGGGGGAAGGCTGGTCATTTCTCCATGGAACAGGTAATGGGCTGGTGCCTGGGTTGCTGAATGTGAGTGTCAAGAGGTACATGTTGCCTGAGGGAGAAACACTCCCTTGCTCTTTTAAACCATGAAGATAGTGGGAGATGTTTGTTACTCAGCATAACTGAGCCCGTGCTAACACATACAGAAAGGAAATATTCCCTCCTCACTGAAAAGGAGTGAGGTGTCCTTGGAGAGGTGATGTGACTGCTCAAGATCACGGACCCAGCTAGTGGCAGGACAAAGCCAAGGCCCAAGTCTGGCCTTTGACCCAAAGCAGGAGCCTGGGGGCTGAGGGGAGGGGGCATCTGGGCTGACTTGCCTCTCATTTCTCCTGGAAATTACTCAAGGTCCCTTCTTACGATTCTCATAGGATGAGGAGAAAGGTTTATGCATGAAGCAGCAGAAGCCAGCATGGTCTTAAGCTTTTTCTGCAGCAGAAATGCCAACCGAACCGCCGTGCTAGTGAACTTGAAAGACGCTGGATTTCACGCTCAGCCGTCGTAATCCTGCGTGGTAGCAACAGGGAGGCGTCCTCCTGTAGGCAGCAGGCCTTTCTTGAAGATCTTCCTGAAGGGTGCCCTCCAGCTGTGCATGGGGGCCAGATGTGGAGCCCCGCTGAGGGGAGGTCATGGGGTGGGCGGGGCAGTGAAAAGCCCCTTCCAGATAAACCCTTGCACATTTGGTTATAAAGCTGAAAAATGCACACCTGTCTCTGGGAGAGAGTGCATTTCTAGGATAGCTGCATATATCGTGTGATGCCTTGGGACCTGCGGGGGTGAGGGGGGCGGGAGTGAGTCTGTTCCTTTGTTTGGGCCTCAGATTTTCTGTTTCTAGAAGGAAAGCATAAAATTTATCCTCGAGGGCTACCTTAGTCCATGGCTAGATTATTGGACACAGTTGATGGTTTGGTAAGGAGACTCTCCCATCCCCCATCCTGGTCTCTCACCAACATGCCCAAAGTTTTGGGTGATAATTCACTGCGGGGGGTTTTGTGTGATTGCTTAAGGAACGTCCTTTTCCATCGAGTTCCAGGACACTCTGAGACGTCATTTGAGGCTCCTCAGAGAATCATAGAACCAGGGGTCAACAGCCACGCTTGTGATCTGAGATAGTGAAAGGGCTGAATCCAGTTTCTGGGAAGGCTGATCTGTGACTAAGGCCTGTCCAGAGCTTACCAGCCCCCGTCGCCACCCCCAGATGCAGCAGAAAGTGACTCGGCCCCGGGAGCCTCTGGAACAGCCACCCACAGCCCACCCCCACGGTGGGCTAGCCCCGAGCCTCCGTCGGTTCTGATTCTGCAGCTTTTTCCAAACCAAAAGCATGATTCATGTCCCAGAGCAACTCGTGGAATTTCTGAGAGTGGAGCGCTGAGGAGTCCGTGCTTCCGAGAGGCTCCTCTGCTCCCACCTTTAGCAGTGGCTGGAGAAGGAAGCTGGGAAAACACGCACCGCATTCTTCCTGCATGAAGCACCGTCCCCATCGGCGAGGACACGATGGCTGAGAGCCTGGCTGACTCCTGGCGTCTCCACTGGTGCTTTGTAAATTCGCTCAGGCTGATTTTCTTTGACAAGCCCAGTAGTTATCTGAATCCACAGGACAGCTCACAGTCCATAACGCTGCCATTTGCTGGCAAAGCCCGTGGGTTATCTCTTCTTCCCGTCGCTGTTTTCTTCTCAGAGCAAGAGGATGCCAGCCGGAGTGGAGGTGGGAGATCCGTCCTCTGTCCTAACTGAGGACCACGGCCATCCCCCGGCCAGGCGTCTCCCGGGAGGACCCTTGGCGCTCCTGTACAGCAGAGGGTACCGCAGAGCTGGTGGAGAGATGAGTAAACCTGTCTAGTTAATCGCTGTTTGATTTCCCCATGCCCATAAGAACAGGCTGTTTTCTGCTGAGCTTTTATCTGGAGTGGGTCTCACTCCTGCCCTGGAGCAGAGTGATGAGATGTAGAAGCCCCAGATGAGCAGCGGTCTCTGTGGGCCTTTGAGCCTTCGCAGGAGCGACAAGGCCGCTTTTGTGCCGCCCACAAAGGGCTGTGGGAGAAGGACCTGCCAGAAGGAGGCGGTAGCCCACGGGAACTCATGCAGACCTGGGGTATGCTGTGTGGGACATGCTCAGGGTATGTGGGCACTTTCCCCAACCTAAATAGTCCCTCGGGCTTCCCAAAGGGCTCGGCGGTAAAGAATCTGCCTGCAAGTGCAGGAGACCCAGGAGATGCCAGTTCCATCTCTGGGTCGGGAAGATCCCTTGAAGAAGGAAATGGCAACCCACTCCAGCATTCTTGCCTAGGAGCTCCCATGGACAGAGGAGCCTGGCGGGCTACAGTCCGCAGGGTCTCCAAGAGCCGACCGAGGAGTCCCCCGACTCTGATGCTTTCCATCCATTCATTCACTTCTAGGCTTTATTTTTTAACTCTGGAAAAATGTCCACTCGGTCGTCTGCACCAGGTCTTCCTCGGTGCTCGGGACCTCCCGTCTTCCCTGCGGCGGGAGGGATCTTCATTTGTGCCCCGAGAACTCTTAGTGTGGGATGGGATCTAGTTCCCTGACCAGGGATGGGCCCCAGGCCTTCTCCACCGGGAGCATGGCGTCTTAGCCACTGGACCCCGGGGAAGCCCCCTAGGCTTTATTTTTAAAAGCGGTTTTAGGTTCACCGCAAAGTTAAGTTGGAAGTGCAGAGGATTGTCATGCACCTCCTCTTGCCCCCACACACTCCAGTCACAACCCCCCCCCACCACCTCCCGCCAGAGCTGTGACGATGAGGGGCCCACCGGACGTGTCGGTATCACCGAAAGTCCATAGTTGCCACTGAAGTCACTCTTGGTGTTGGACGCCCATGGGTTTGAGCAAATAGACACTGACACGTATTCATCCTTATGGTTTCATACAGAGTAATTTCACTGAATGAATTTACGCTGAGAACCCTGACAATCCTCTGGGCTCTATCCCTTCTTCACCCCAATTTTTTTTTAATATGTCCATAGTTTTGCCTTTTCCAGAATGTCATGTAGCTGGAATCACACAGTGTGTAGCCTTTTCAGATTTATCTTCTTTTTGCTAGTAATGTGCATGTAAGTTTCCTGCTTATCGTTTTATGACTTGAGAGCTCATTCCATTTTAGTATTCCACTGTCTGGACCACTGTTGATTTATCCATTCACCTTCTGAAGAACATCTTGGTTGCTCCTAAGTTTCCATAATTATGAATAAAGCTGCTGTGTGGTGTTGGAGAAGACTCTTGGGAGTCCCTTGGACTGCAAGGAGATCCAACCAGTCCTTTCTGAAGGAGATCAGCCCTGGGATTTCTTTGGAAGGAATGATGCTGAAGCTGAAACTCCAGTACTTTGGCCACCTCATGCGAAGAGTTGGCTCATTGGAAAAGACTCTGATGCTGGGAGGGATTGGGGGCAGGAGGAGAAGGGGACGACCCAGGATGAGATGGCTGGATGGCATCACTGACTCGATGGACGTGAGTCTGAGTGAACTCTGGGAGTTGGTGATGGACAGGGAGGCCTGGCATGCTACGATTCATGGGGTCGCAAAGAGTCGGACACGACTGAGCGACTGAACTGAAAGGTCTGTAAAATCAAAGCTATGGTTTTCCCAGTGGTCACGTATGGATGTGAGAGTTGGACCATAAAGAAGCCTGAGCGTCGAAAAATTGATACTTTCGAGTTGCGGTGCTGGAGAAGACTCTTGAGACTCCCTTGGATTGCAAGGAGATCAAACAAGTCCATCCTAAAGGAAATCAACCCTGAATATTCATTGGAAGGACTGATGCTGAAGCTGAAACTCCAATACTTTGGCCACGTGACTTGAAGAGTCAACTCATTGGAAAAGACGCTGATGCCAGGAAAGATTAAAGGTAAAAGGAGAAGGGGACGACAGAGGATGAGATGGTTGGATGGCACCACTGACTCAATGGATGTGAATTTTGAGGAAAATCAGGGAGATGGTGATGGACAGGGAGGCCTGGCTGCAGCCTGTGGAGTCACAAAGAGTCGGACACGACTGAGCGACTGAGCAACAAAAACCGCTACAAACATCCACGTGCAGTTTTCAGGGGGGATATGTTTTCAGTTCATTTGGGTGAATATCAAGGAGTGTGATTGCCGGATGATATGGTGAGAGTGTGTTTTCCACGGTGACCGCACCATTTCACCTTCCCGCCAGCCGTGAATGAGCTCCCGCTGCTCCGGATCCTCCCAGCATGTCGTGGGGTCTGTGTTCTTCACCTTTCGTGTGCTAACAGGTGTGTGGTGATGCCTCAGCTCACAGTTGCTTTAACTTGCATTTCCCTAATGACATGCGGTCAAGAAGCAAGTTAGAACCCTGTATGGAACAACTGATTGTTTCAATTGAGAAAGGAGCCCGACAGGGCTGCCTGCTTCACCCTGTTTGTTCAACCTCTGCGCTGCGCACATCATGAGAAATGCCAGGGTGGATGAGTTACAAGCTGGCATCAAGACAGGCAGGAGGAACATCAGCTACCTCAGACACGTGGATGTTACCACTCTGATGGCAGAAAGCGAAGAGGAACTGAAGAGCCTCTTGATGAGGGTGAGGGAGGAGAGTGAAAGAGCTGGCATAAAACTAAATATTAAAAAACACTAAGATCATGGCATCTGGCCCCATTTAGCTCAGTTCAGTTCAGTCGCTCAGTCGTGTCCGACTCTTTGTGACCCCATGAATCGCAGCACGCCAGGCCTCCCTGCCCATCAACTGGAGTTGACTCAAACTCATGTCCATCGAGTCAGTGACGCCATCCAGCCATCTCATCCTCTGTCATCCCCTTCTCCTCCTGCCCCCAATCCCTCCCAGCATCAGAGTCTTTTCCAATGAGTCAACTCTTCGCAGAGTCTTTCCAGTGTACTGGAGTTTTAGCTTTAGCATCAGTCCTTCCAGTGAACACCCAGGACTGATCTCCTTTAGAATGGACTGGTTGGATCTCCTTGCAGTCCAAGGGACTCTCAAGAGTCTTCTCCAACACCACAGTTCAAAAGCATCAATTCTTCGGCGCTCAACTTTCTTCACAGTCCAACTCTCACATCCATATGTGACCAGAGGAAAAACCATAGCCTTGACTAGACAGATCTTTGTTGGCAAAGTAATACCTCTGCTTCTTAATATGCTATCTAGGTTGGTCATAACTTTCCTTCCAAGGAGTAAGCCTCTTAACTTCATGGCTGCAGTCACCATCTGCAGTGATTTTGGAGCCCCCAAAAATAAAGTCTGACACTGTTCCCACTGTTTCCCCATCTATTTCCCATGAAGTGATGGGACTGGATGCCATGATCTTCGTTTTCTGAATGTTGAGCTTTAAGCCAACTTTTCCACTCTCCTCTTTCACTTTCATCAAGAGGCTTTTCAGTTCCTCTTCACTTTCTGCCATAAGGATGGTGTCATCTGCATATCTGAGGTGATTGATATTTCTCCCGGGAATCTTGATTCCAGTTTGTGCTTCTTCCAGCCAAGCATTTCTCATGATGTACTCTGCATAGAAGTTCAGCAAGCAGGGTGACAATATATAGCCTTGATGTACTCCTTTTCCTATTTGGAACCAGTCTGTTGTTCCATGTCCAGTTCTAATTGTTGCTGCCTGACCTGCATACAGGTTTCTCAAGAGGCAGGTCAGGTGGTCTGGTATTCCCATCTCTCTCAGAATTTTCCACAGTTTATTGTGATCCACGCAGTCAAAGGCTTTGGCATAGTCAATAATGCAGAAATAGATGTGTTTCTGGAACTCTCTTGCTTTTTCCATGATCCAGCGGATGTTGGCAATTTGATCTCTGGTTCCTCTGCCTTTTCTAAAACCAGCTTGAACATCTGGAAGTTTACGGTTCACGTATTGCTGAAGCCTGGCTTGGAGAATTTTGAGCATTACTTTACTAGCATGTGCGATGAGTGCAACTGTGCAGTAGTTTGAGCATTCTTTGGCATTGCCTTTCTTTGGGATTGGAATGAAAAGTGACCTTTTCCAGTCCTGTGGCCACTGCTGAGTTTTGCAAATTTGCTGGCATATTGAGTGCAGCATTTTCACAGCATCATCTTTCAGGATTTGAAACAGCTCAACTGGAATTCCATCACCTCCACTAGCTTTGTTCATAGTGATGCTTTCTAAGGCCCACTTGACTTCACATTCTAGGATGTCTGGCTCTAGATGAGTGATCACATCATCATGATTATCTGTGTTGTGAAGATCTTTTTTGTACAGTTCTTCTGTGTATTCTTGCCACCTCTTCTTAATACCTTCTGCTTCTGTTAGGTCCATACCGTTTCTGTCCTTTATCGAGCCCATCTTTGCATGAAATATTCCCTTGGTATCTCGAATTTTCTTGAAGAGATCTCTAGTCTTTCCCATTTTGTTGTTTTCCTCTATTTCTTTGCATTGATCACTGAGGAAGGCTTTCTTATCTCTCCTTGCCTTTCTCTGGAACTCTGCATTGAGATGCTTATATCTTTCCTTTTCTCCTTGGCTTTTCGCTTCTCTTCTTTTCACAGCTATTTGTAAGGCCTCCCCAGACATCCATTTTGCTTTTTTGCATTTCTTTTCCATGGGGATGGTCTTGATCCCTGTCTCCTGTATAATGTCACGAACCTCATTCCATAGTTCATCAGGCACTCTATCTATCAGATCTAGGCCCTTAAATCCATTTCTCACTTCCACTGTATAATCATAAGGAATTTGATTTAGGTCATACCTGAATGGTCTATATCTATATCTGATAGGATACTGAAAGAGGAACTCCCCAGGTCAGTAGGTACCCAATATGCTCCTGGAGATCAGAGGAGAAATAACTCCAGAAAGAATGAAGGGATGGAGCCAAAGCAAAAACAACACCCAGCTGTGGATGTGACTGGTGATAGAAGCAAGGTCCGATGCTGTAAAGAGCAATATTGCATAGGAACCTGGAATGTCAGGTCCATGAATCAAGGCAAATTGAAAGCGGTCAAACAAGAGATGGCAAGGGTGAATGTCGACATTCTAGGAATCCATGAACTAAAATGGACTGGAATGGGAGAATTTAAGTCAGATGACCATTATATCTACTCCTGCGAGCAGGAATCCCTTAGAAGAAATGGAGTAGCCATCATGGTCAACAAAAGAGTCCGAAATGCAATACTTGGATGCAGTCTCAAAAATGATAGAATGATCTCTGTCCGTTTCCAAGGCAAACCATTCAATATCACAGTAATCCAAGCCTATGCCCCAACCAGTATCGCTGAAGAAGCTGAAGCTGAACGGTTCTGGCCCCACTGCTTCGTGGAAAATAGGAGGGGAAAAGGTGGAAGTATGAGAGGTGTCCTCTTCTTGTCTCTAAAACCACTGCAGATGGCGACTGCAGCCATGAAATCAGGAGATTGCTCCGTGACAAGAAAGCGATGGCAAACCTAGACAGCGTCCTGAAAAGCAGAGACGGGACTCTGCCGCCAAAGGTCCATGTGGTCAAGGCTGTGGCCTTCCTGAGGGTCGCATACGGCTGTGAGAGCTGGATAGTCAAGAAAGCAGAATGCCGAAGAATCAATGCCTTCAAACTGTGGTGCTGGAGAAGACTCCTGAAAGTTCCCTTGGACAGCCAGGAGATCAAACCAGTCAATCTTGAGGGAAATCAACCCTGAATACTTGTTGGAAGGACTGATGCTGAAGCTGAAGCTCCTGTGCTTTGGCCACCTGATGGGAACAGCTGACCCGTGAGAAAACTCCCCGACACTGGGTGAGATTGAGGGCAGAAGCAGAAGAGGGCGTGCGAGGATGAGATGGCTGGATGGCATCACCAACGCAATGGATGTGAACTTGAGCAAGCTCCGGGAGATGGTGAGGGACAGGGAGGCCTGGCGCGCTGCAGTGCACGGGGTCGCCGAGTCGGACACGACGGGGCGGCTGAACAACAACAGCAATAACATGTGAGATTGCGTACCTTTTCATACACTTACTTTTATCAGACGTGTCTTTGCAAGTATTTTCTCCAAGTCTGTGACTTGTCTTCTTGCTCTTGATATTCTTTTTGGCAGAGCAGGTTTTTATTTAACAAAGTCCAACTTATCAATTCTTCTTTGCATCGATTATGATTTGGTATTGTATCTAAAAAGTCAGAGAAGGCTGGCATGCTGCTGCTCATGAAATCACAAAGATTCAGACAGGAATTAGTGATTGAGCAGCAACAACCATAATAAGTCACCACCAAGGTCATCTAGGTTTTCTCCTATGGTCTCTTCCATAGGTTTTGTAATTTTGCATTTTACGTTTAAGTCTGTAATCTGTCTGAGTTCATTTTTGTAAAGGTCTATATTTAGATTCTTTTCCTTTTTTCGCACGTGGCTGTCTAGTTATCCTGGCACCATTTATTGAGAGGCTACCTTTGTCTACTCTGTTGCTTTGTGTCTTTAAACAAAGCCTTATTTTTAATATTTGATTCATCATGTGTCATATTCTTTGGACCTGCCACAATGTATTTATCCAGTTTCTTTGTTGGATATCGATTTTGTGTTTTTGTATCTTTTCGCTAGTAACTGTCACTGCGTCATGTGCTTAAGCCAGGGTCTCCGCTAAGTCAGTCTTGGAGTACTTTTGTAGCCCCTGATACACTGTCCTCAGAAATCTCAACTCAATTTGCCGTCAAGACAGGAAAGGCTCATCCACCCTAAACTTGCCAGCACTGAGGATTATCCCTGGAATGAGTTGGAAGCTATACTGTTTCAATGTGTCCTCCTTTGGTTACTAGTTAACTGAATGTTTAGTTCAAAAGTTTATTGGGCATTTTTTTTGTGTGTTAATTTTCTGTTCATGTCGTGAATTTGTAAGTTTTTCAAAGGCAAGGACTTCCCTGGTGGCTCAGACGGCAAAGCGTCTGTCTACAATGCGGGAGACCTGGGTTCCATCCCTGGGTCAGGAAGCTCCCCTGGAGAAGGAAGTGGCAACCCACTCCAGTACTATTGCCTGGAAAATCCCACAGACAGAGGAGCCTGGTGGGCTGCAGTCCACGGGGTCGAAAAGAGTCAGACACGACTGAGCGCCTTCGCTTTCCTTTTCTTTGCTTTCAAAGGCGAGGCCCATGAATCTTCGTCTCATCTATTTCCACAGGCTTCTCCAGTTTGCCTTGGCCTTTACTGTGATCCGTCATGTTATTTTGCTTTTTCACTAATGGAGGTTTAAATTTATTTTTAATGTTTTTTCCCTTTGCTTTTTATGCTCACCTATGTCTTTCCTGCCTGTAATTTGCGTAAATATTGTCCTTTGCTTTTAACGTTGTTTTGTGTTTTCACTTTTTACATTTGACTCTGATTCATTTGGACCCTGTTTTGGCATAAGATGCAACTCTAGCTGACTGTTTTTCTAAATGATTAATCGATTATCCAACTCTTGGCTAGGTTTTAGATTTTCTTTTGCTCATCTAGTCTTGGCTGTTCTGGGTCTCCGTTGCGGTGCTTGAGCTGCTCAACGTGGTGGCTCCACCCGGCGTGGCATGCAGGCTGCCGGGCACCTGGCCTTCGGTAGTTGCAGCTTGTGGGCTCCATAACTGGGACTTGAGGCTCTCGGGCCTGGGCTCAGCAGTTGCGGCTCACAGGCTTAGTTGCTCCACAGCATGTGGGGTCTTCAGGACCAAGGCCTGAACCCGTGTCTCCCGCCTTGGCTGGAGGATTCTTTACCACTGAGCTACTGGGGCAGCCCTTGACTAATTTTTAGTGTTCATGTACTTAGTTTTGGCTGCATCGGGTCTTAGCTGTATCGTGTGGGATCTTTCGCTGCGGTGTGTGGCCTTTCTCATTGTGGGTGTGGACTCAACAGCTGCTGGTCCAGTGGTTGAGAACCCAGCTTCCAGGGCAGGGGACACGGGTTCCGTCCCTGGCTGGGGACTAAGATCCTACCTACACTTGGAAGTTCCATGTGGGCTTGATTGCCACATGGCATGTGGGATGAACCTGCGTCCCTGCATGGGGAGGTGGGTTCTCAACCACTGGACACTAGGGAAGCCCCCCAGCTCCTGGGTGTTTGGTGAAGAACCTTTCGTAGCTCCACTTATTAAAATCAACTTTTATGCTGTCTGCTTCCAGACCTTTTGTTCATTCTTACTGATTCTTACTATAGTGAAACGAGCTGGTGCTGCACACTTAAAATTACTCCGGCTCTATGTATGTACACACACACACACACACACACACACACACAACTCTGTTAGAGTAATTGGTTCACATGATATAGAGGATGAGGTTTCGGGACTTGCCTTCAAGCTGGAGAACCAGGAAAGCTGACGGTGTGATCCAGTCTGAGTCCAGGGCCTGAGACCTGGGCGAGGAGGGGTCTGGAATGCTGATGCCTGAGCGCTGCAGACTGACCTCCCAACTCAAGCAGAGGGCGAGGTCTCTCCTTTCCCACTTTTTGTTCTATTCAGGCCTTCGATGCACTGGATGAGGCCTCCCTGCCTGGGGGCGGGCCATCTTCTTTCTCCAGTCTACCAGCTTAAATGCTAATCTCTTTCAGAAACACCAGACATACCCATAAATAACATTTTAATAGCTATCTGGGCTTCCCTTAGACACATATAATTATCAGGTTGGCACATACAATTAACCATCAAAACGTGGGACAGTGTACGTCATGACTCACAATTACTTTTCCCCAAAGGCCTTGGCTAGCATTCTCATTCATTTATTTGAGATTAATTTTAGAATCGCTTTGTCAAAATGCTCTCCTGGCAAGAACAAAGGGATTCTTTGAGGCAGAATGGCTCAGCACAAGTGGGCACTGATGCACCAGGATGGACCTCACCAGAACGACATTAGATGGCCGTCAGCTTCTGTGTTCATGGCCTTCCAGGGGCCAGTTCAGTCACTCAGTCGTGTCCGACTCTGTGACCTCATGGACCACAGCACACCAGGCCTCCCTGCCCATCACCAGCTCCCGGAGTTCACTCAGATTCATGTCCATTGAGTCGGTGATGCCATCCAACCACCTAATCAAATTGTCCCCTTCTCCTCCTGCCTTCAATCTTTCCCAGCATCAGGGTCTTTTCCAGTGAGTCAGTTCATCTCATCAGGTGGCCAATATTGAGGTTTCAGCTTCAGCATCAGTCCTTCCAATGAACATTCAGGACTGATCTCCTTTAGGATGGACTGGCTGGATCTCCTTGGAGTCCAAGAGACTCTCAAGCGTCTTCTCCAACACCACAGTTCAAAAGCATCAATTCTTCGGCTCTCAGCTTTCTCTATAGTCCAACTCTCACATCCGTACATGACCACTGGAAAAACCGTAGCCTTGATTAGACAGACCTTTGTTGGCAAAGTAATGTCTCTGCTTTTCAATATGCTCTCTAGGTTGGTCATAACTTTTCTTCCAAGAAGTAATCATCTTTTAATTTCATGGCCGCAGCCACCATCTGCAGTGATTTTGGAGCCCCCAAAAATAAAGTCTGACACTGTTTCCCCATCTATTTCCCATGAAGTGATGGGACCAGACGCCATGATCTTTGTTTTCTGAATGTTGAGCTTTAAGCCAACTTTTCCACTCTCCTCTTTCACTTTCATCAAGAGGCTTTTCAGTTCCTCTTCACTTTCTGCCATAAGGGTGGTGTCATCTGCATATCCGAGGTGATTGATATTTCTCACGGCAATCTTGATTCCAGCTGGTGCTTCTTCCAGCCCAGTGTTTCTCATGATGTACTCTGCATAGAAGTTAAATAAGCAGGGTGACAATATACAGCCTTGATGTACTCCTTTTCCTATTTGGAACCAGTCTGTTATTTCATGTCCAGTTCTAACTGTTGCTTCTTGACCTGCATACAGGTTTCTCAAGAGACAGGTCAGGTGGTCTGGTATCCCCAACTCTCAGAATTTTCCACAGTTTATTGTGATCCACACAGTCAAAGGCTTTGGCATAGTCAATAAAGCAGAAATAGATGTTTTTTCTGGAACTCTCTTGCTTTTTCCATGATCCAGCAGATGTTGACAATTTGATCTCTGGTTCCTCTGCTTTTTCCAAAACCAGCTTGAACATCTGGAAGTTCATGGTTCACGTACTGTTGAATCCTGGTTTGAAGAATTTTTGAGCATTACTTTACTAGCGTGTGAGATGAGTGCAATTGTGCGGTAGTTTGAGCATTCTTTTGCATTGCCTTTCTTTGGGATTGGAATGAAAAGTGACCTTTTCCAGTCCTGTGGCCACTGCTGAGTTTTCCAAATTTGCTGGCATATTGAGTACAGCACTTTCACAGCATCATCTTTCAGGATTCGAAATAGCTCAACTAGAATTCCATCACCTCCACTAGCTTTGTTCGTAGTGATGCTTTCTAAGGCCCACTTGACTTCACATTCCAGGATGTCTGGCTCTAGATGAGTGATCACACCATCGTGATTATCTGGGTCATGAAGATATTTTTTTGTACAGTTCTGTGTATTCTTGCCACCTCTTCTTAATATCTTCTGTTTCTGTTCGGTCCTGTTGTTTCCAGGGGCCAGGGCACAGCAGAAGACCAGAGCGTGTGTAAGATTTTAATAGAGCCTATTGCTTCAGCTCCAGAGGACTCACAGCTGCTCATTAAATATATCTGTAATGTCCCTCTGGGGACGCCAGGAAAGTGGTACAAAGAATTTGGTGTTGAGTGGAGAGAAGTTTCTCCCTGAGACTTTATAAGCACAAAAAGCCCACACGTGGTTTGCAGCCCGAATTCACACGACCTGGATGATCCAAAGAGTCTCCACTGAAAAATTTAGTTTAGAGTGGTTACAGTGTGAATGGTCACGGGTTGGCAGCACCGTGATGTACTTGATAGAAGGGAATATAAGCCTTGTCTGGGGAAACTCACCTTTAAATCAGGCCTCAAAGAGCCCCCCAAGTTAAACTCACCTCAAGAGTGTTGCGTTTATGTCGAAATCACAGCACACACAGGGAAGCAGGGCCCCATGAACAAGACTTAAATGAAAAACAAAAAGCCAAATACAGCCACAGGCAGAATCAGACATACTGAGCCTCACATATTGGAAGTGTTGAAAAGAATATGGGAATGTCTAACATGCTTAAAGAAATAAAGAGGAGACTGGAATGTGGGTGAGGAGCAAGAGCCTATTTAAAGAAATAACCACGCAGCTGTGAGAAAGAGCCAAGGGCAGCCACTGAAATGAAAGGAATTTCCACCGGAATTAAAAACTCAACAGATGGGCTTAACCACAGATTAGACGCCACAAAAGAGAGAGTCACCCAGCTGGGAGGTAGAGTCTTAGGAATTACCCTGAAAGGAGTGCTGAGAGCAGGCGGTGTAAGAATTTACGGGAACAAAGCCAGAGGACTTGATGCAGTCCAATCAGAGGTAGCAGAGACAAGATTCGGTGAAATAATGACCCAGAATTCCAAGAACTGATAAGGAGACTCCAGTCTTCATGTTCTTCAATCCCATCAAATCCAAAGCAGGACATGTGAAAAACGATCTCAGAGACATATCTGCGAGAGTGCGGAGCCCTGAAGTATAACAGGGCAGATTAAAATGCCAAAGGGAAAAAGGCAAATTTTCCACAAAGGACTGGCAACTGGACAGCCGTCTACTTGGTCAGTATAAACAGTGGACCCAAGAAGAAAGCGGAAGCGTTCTTACATGGCAAAACTATACTTATTTACGTTGAATATATATACCCAAAGGGAGTATCTTCCAAGAATACAGGGAAAATAAAACTGTCTCTATTGACAAACCTCCCCTGGAAGGAACTCTAAAGGATGTATGTCCTACAGAATGAAGGTAATCTCAGGCGGGTGATTTGATGCAAGGAGAAATGGTGACCAAATTATGTAGGCAGGAAAGGCAAGCAGACATTGGCAACGAAAAGCAATAAAGATATTTTATCGAGTTTAAAAAATACCATAATAGAAAAGTCAGGGGACTTCCCTGGTGGCAGAGAAGATAGGAGCCTCTCTCTCAGTGCAGGAGACACGGGCTCAATCCCGGGTATGAGAAGATTCCACAGGCTGTGGAGCAACCAAGCCCGAGGCCCACAGCTACGGGCCCTGTGCTCTGCAGCCCTTGCACCCCAGAGGCTGTGCTCAGCAGCAAGGGTAGCCCGTGCACCCCAGCTAGAGAGCGCCCTGCTCTGCACAGCCGGAGAACGCCCTCGCGCAGCAGCGAAGACCCCGCGCAGCCCTGGAGGAGGACGTGGCAGCCCCCTCCAGTGTTCCTGCCTGGAGAACCCCAGGGGCAGAGGAGCCCGGTGGGCAGCCACCAGTGGGTCACACAGAGTCGGACACGACTGAGGCGACTTCGCAGCAGCATACATATATGTCCTTAAGTCAGGAAGGAATGTTTTAAACCTTTATAGTTTGGGAGTAGGGCAAAGTAGCTACTGACTTTGAATTCTGATAAGTTCAATATATATGTTAAAAAGTCTAAGGTAGCCATATACAATATAAATAGTGTGTTTAACTATATAAAGGGAAAATTGTAATCAAAGGTTCAATCAAATAAAAGAGAAAAGAAAAACGAAGAAGACACGATAAATATGTATAAAATGAATGTTGCAAATAAATCCACATATCATGGATTAAAATGAATGTAAATAGACTGAAAACTCCCTTGCAGATAAAAAGAACACCCAGACTCCTCCTAACACACATAGTGTCACTGATGGATTTTAAAATTGCCCTGAGTGAAAGAAGTCAGTCGCAAAAGAATAAATACTGTATAGTCTTGTTTATTGGAAATTCACAAAAAAGCAGGGCTAATCCTCAGTGATCAAACGGATAACATGGTTACCTCTTGAGGTGTGTGTGGACCAGAAAGTCAGGACAGAACCTTCCTGTTCTGGAAGGAACAGGAAGTGATGGGAAAGTCCAATATTTGATCAGGTTAGTGGTCCTATGGGGGTAGACATGTGCAATTCATTGAGATGTACACTAAAGATGTTTTGTATTTTACCCTGTTTAACTATATGTTAATAAAATACTGTTTAAATTGAATGATAATAAAATTTGAAATAGAAAATACTTGGATTGAATCTAATAAAGTGTGTGCAATACTTTTGGGGAAGGAAACTACAAATTGCTTTAAAAAACATGGACAAATTTAAAAAAGTGGAAAGCCATTATGTTTGGGAATGATAGAGTATCAGACCAGTTCTTCCCAAATTCGTCTACTGATGATGCAATTCCAACAAATCTCCCAGTGGGTGACTGTGTGTGTGTGTGTGTGTGTGTGTGTGTGTGCGTTTATGAGTACATGACCTGAAAAAATTTGTATTTGAGCATGAAGAATTTGAGTAGAAGATCAAGGAATCATAAGTAATAGAGATGCTCCTGAAAAGGAGCAACGCTGTGGGAGAATTTAGCCTTCCAGATCTCAAGGATTGTTGCAGAACCAGAGTAATTAGACCTCAGAAGGTTGCAGGGATACACGGATGACCGATGGCACCAAACAGAGAGCTCATGAAGAGACCTGCTCAGAGCAGCACCGCAGGAGGAAGGAGGAAGGAGGTCCTAAATGAGTCATTAAAGGGAGGCTGGCTGTCCACGCAAGACTAACGAAATCAAACAAATGGACCCCGACATCTCACAGTATTTTGAAAAATTAATTGAGGTTAATTAAAGATCTTAACTAAAAAGCAAAATGGTGCAACTCTTAGAAGATAATATATGGTGATATATTTATGACTTCTGCATTGGAAAAGATTTCCTAAGCCTTACCACAGCAAATACCATAAGCCTAAGGCTGGATTTCACTGCCTGTGTTAAACTTCAGAACTTTTGTTCATTAAACAGAACTTGGGTGAAGAAACTACTTGTAACCCTTGTAACCAAAAAAAGTGCTAGTGATCAAAATTTAAAAAGACTTTCTATGAATCAAAATGTAGAAACACGGTTAAAAGACTTCAAATATGCGCTTTCAAAAACAGGACACTTGATGGTCAATAAACAGAAAAAGATATTCAATGTGATCAATAACGGGGCAATGCAAACTGGATCCAAAATGTTGCCCACTTGCATATACACCATAGCGGTGACAATTAAAAATTATAAAAATTACATGTTTGGCAAGGATATGAAATAGTAAGCGTTCTTATTACTGTTTCTTGGAATAGAAACTGCTCTTCTAAGTGCTTGGGAACAAAATTAAGCATTGTCAGGGCAAGTCGAATAGGCGCCACCATGAGACCCGCCGTGTGACCCGCCGTGTGACCCGTGCTGGGTGTGCACTGAAGGATGGGCTGGCAGAGCTGTTTCAGGATGCTGTGTGCTCTTGGAATGATGTTTATCATGATTAATAACAAAAAAAAACCCCAGTCCTCACAGACAGCGGGTAGAACACAGAGAGAGTCTCACACTCCTAGAGTGGAATAAACAAGAGCAGAGATGCGCAGAGGACCGAGGTTGCACTGGACGGAAGGGACGAATCTCAGATAAACTGTTGGCAAAAAGCAAGGGAGGAAGAGAGACACACAGGGCGAGTCTGCTGATGAAAATGTCACAGGCAGGCCCACTGAAACAGGCAGGGAGAGAATGCAGGCACAGCTCCACGGGGGCCGTGGGGATGGACACAGGACCCTGAGGAGGGGCGTCCCCTTGGCTGGGAGCCCCAGGGGGGAGGCGGGGGCCACGTGGAATGCCCAGGCCACGGCGGCCTGGCTCTGGGTCCACAGAGAGCGGCCCCTTGGTGGTGACTGGGCCAGCAAGCAGGGGCGGCCCAGAGGCTCTCTGGGGGTGTCTGAGCCCTGCCCTACACTGTGACCCTATCCACGGCACCAGCCAGGGGTCTCGTCCTTGCTTTCAGCACAGCTCAGAGATCCTGCTGTCTAGAAACAGCAGTGGGCGGGGCAGGAGGGGATTCTGAGGGTGGAGGCGTGGTCCTGGGAGAAGGCCTTAGCCCTCAGAGCAGTTCTCAGAGAGGCTGGTGCGTGAAGATGCCTGGGGCTGCCGGGGGCCTCGGAGGCAGTCGGGAAAGATGGAGCGAGCCCAGCCTTGGAGATGCCCTGAGCCGCTGACCTAACGCCCGCAGCTGCACCGCTCGGCCCTTCTGTGTCTCCTGCCCCCACCCCCAGGCCTCAGAGCTAGCATCCCGGGGCTGCCGATGAAGCTGGTGCTCCTTCTCATGCGACCTCCGGGCAGAGCCGCCAGCCCCCTCTACCCTGAGGTTCAATCCCCAGCCCTTCCCTCGGGCCCCATCCCCGGCCAGCGTGCCCAGCCTCCTTGGCCCCAGAGAACTCATCGCTAGCTCACACGCTAGATTTTGCGAGATGCAGCAGAGGACCGGCCCTGTGCTCTGGCCCTGTGGTCCTCAGAGTCCCCAGATGCGGCGCTCTGGGGAAGGCATGCTGCAGGTGGCTGCAAAGCCCCCTCTCCATCATCCGCACATCGCTCAGGCCACCCTGCTCCCCCTTCCAGCTTAGAACCGGAGGCTTTGGTGAGCTTCCCGCATGCCCGCACACGTGGGCTTCCTCGCCTGGAACGCCAAGGGCTGGCGTTCCCCCCCCTCATGCTTAGACCATCTGCTCCGGAGCCTGGCGGCAGGGCCGGAACCCTTCTTGGCGGCGCTCAGCCCGCCTCTTGGCTCTCCTGCCAGAGAGTGGGTTTGATGTTTCCCATTTCCTCCCGTGCGCCAGCACTCGTCTGTCCTGAGGCTCCTTCACTTCCCCTGCTTGGGACGTGCAGACGTGCTGAGCCTGCCTGGCCTCCCCTGGGGGTGGACATGGAGGCCCCGTGACTCCCACGCGGGGCCCAAGCGCCTCCCGCACCTGGCCCCGCATGGTGGCTCGGGCCCATCCCAGCAGCTCCCGGAAGCTGCGGGGCCCAGGATCCTTTGCAGAGGGAAGAGGGTGTCCGTCAGGCTGTGGGGCGGGTCCTGGGTCCCGGAAGGATGGTCCAGCTTTGCAGAGAAGAGTGTGGGGAAGGGAAATCCTCGAGAGATGCTGAGGAGGAGGCCCGGGCCGGGGCGCGGGGGCGGCTCTGCTCTGCGCTGCCCCACCGGCACCCACACGTGCAGCTCTTGTTCAATCCTCAGTGGCGTCCGACTCTTTCCAGCCTCACAGACTGGCAGCACGCCAGGCTCCCCTGTCCTCCACTGTCTCCCGGAGTTTGCCCAGACTCATGTCCACAGGTGATGCCATACAGCCATCTCATCCTCAGTCGCCCCCTTTCTTCTTGCTTTTAATCTTTCCCGGCATCAGGGTCTTTTCCAATGAGTCAGCTCTTCGCATCAGGTGGCCAAAGTATTGGACCTTCAGCTTCAACATCAGTCCTTCCAATGAACACCCAGGACTGGTCTCCTTTAGGATGGACTGGGTGGATCTCCTTGCAGTCCAAGGGACTCTCAAGAGTCTCCTCCAACACCACAGTTCAAAAGCCTCGGCGCTCAGCCTTCTTTACGGTCCAGCTCCCACATCCATGCCTGACTATGGAAAACCCGCAGCCCTGACCAGATGGTGAGTGTCGTTCTTTCGCTGGCCGGGCTGCGAGCGCGCTCTCTGGCTGGGCTGCTGCGTTCCAGCCCCGTCCTGTGAGCTGCTGCCCTCCCATCGCTTTCCGAGGATGTCTGGCAGAGTCAGGCCTCACCCGGGTCTCCAGGGGGGTCCGGGCCCCTCCCATCTTCCCCATGGCAGACACTAATGACCTGTCTCCATGTCTGTGTCTTCAGCGTGGACAGGGGGCTGTACTCTGCCCCCTGGGAACCCCAGGAGCTCGGGAACTGCCCTGGAGAAGGAGCTGGGTCAGGATGGGAGAGGACGCGAGCATCAGGGTTCATCGTGCAGGGCGGGCCCCAGGGGTGCCGAGGTGTCAGTGTTTGTGGCAACCTGTCTCCAGCAAATGTGGGTCCCCCCGCACCTCGGTCTCAGCTCCGCCTCCATTTCTGGCGCGTGGCATGGGGAGCGTCTTGTCTTGCTACACGTCCAGTCTTCTTGGGGGGTTTTGGACAGGATGCCGCAGCAGCCATGCGGGGTCTGAGGGATTCCCCTCCACATGGCCTGGACGCGGGGCCGCTCGGGGGAGCCCAGCAGCCTCCTGGCTGCGCTTCTGCTGGGTGCGGGGGAAGGGAGGGGCCGTCTGTAACAATACACTATCTGTGGGCCGCCCCCTGATCTTGTCAAGAACCACCCTTGACACTTGGGGGATTAGGAAAAGCGCTGCTTCATGAAGACCAGGCCCGGGACTGAGCTTCCCGGCGGAGGGCGGAGGGCAGAGACCTGGGGCCAGCTCGGTGGTGACTGTGAGCCCGGGTTCACCCTTGAGCACAGGATCCGGAGGAGGCAGAGTCTGACCCCACGGCCACGCTGTAACAGCCTCAGACCATGCAGTCCAATCCCCTCTGTTCTGGGCAAAAGAAAGTGCCCAAGGGTCCCGGCCAGCTGGTGCCTGGTCCGCACCAGGCCTGACACTGGTGCCCTCCACGTGTGCCCCCGCGGCCCCCGGGCTCCAGCGAGACGGGCACACAGGTGAGTTGCTGGTGTCCTTGGGACCCGTTCCCCGCTTCAACCCGTATGCAGTCTCAGCAGGACCTGGAGGATCCCGCCTGCGGAGCGTCCGCCGTGGGCACCTGGACACCGGGGGCTAAGAGGGGGCCCTGGCGGGCCCTGTGGGGTGGGGCCGCTCTGGGCACCTCTGCGTCCTGCTGGGGCCACAGCCTGCAGCTCGCCCAGCAGGGCACACACCCCGGGGCTCAGCGAGGGCACCCCAGGTCCCTGAGACCCACGCCCCCCGCCCCCGCCCCGGGTTTTGACGGGCAGAGCTGGCCCATGGCTGCCCAGGCATTCCCGCTGAGGCCGGTCACCCACACGACCTCCCAGGCTCCACCCTCGCCCACAGCCGACGTGTCCTGCCCTCGGATGAGGCCCAGCCGCCCCCGCCTGGCAGCCACCCCGTCCCCAGCTGGGGAGGCTGGCAATTGTGGTTCCCGGCCTTCCCTCTGCTGACCTTCAAGTACTGGTTTGGTGTGGAGATTTATGGACTGGTGTGAAATTGCCGTCTTGAGAAGGCCCAGAAAGCTTTAAATAGGGCAGCCTGTCCCTGGAGGCTAGGCTCCTTTTGGGGTGGGGGGTTTCAGACCAGTGCTGTGTCAGGGGCCGAGTGGCACAGTTGCTGGGATGGGCCCCGGTGGCTGCTCCCGGCCCGGTGACGGAGTGGTCCTTCCTCTGGCCAGACTTGGGGAGAAGCTCCGGCTTCCGAGAAACCAAGCGCCCCTGACCCTGCGGTGACTCCTCATGGGGGGAGCAGGCCAGGACACAGACTAACCCATCCTCTCCTGGTAAGGCCAATCCCTTCCCTCTCACCGCCGGACACATCTTTTCTTTCAGGAAGAAGACCGCATCTCCAGCTCCAAGGGTGTCTGGGGAGACAAGGCCAACTGGGCTGAGCCTCCTCTTGGGATCAGGCGTATGAACCAAGGGCCACCTTGCAGGATCAGAGACACCCCCCCCCCCCCAGGGCTTCAAGACTGGACATCTGTGCTTGTACTTCACAAGGGCTAATGGTGGTTTTTCTGTTTTTAAATGGTTGGTATAAAAATGCACCAAAGAATTGGTGCTTTTGAACTGTGGTGCTGGAGAAGGCTCTTGAGAGTCCCTTGGACTACAAGGAGATCAAACCAGTCAATCTCAAAGGAAATCAACCCTGAATATTCCTTGGAAGGACTGATGCTGAAGCTCTAATACTTCGGCCACCTGATGCAAAGTGGTGTGCTGACTCATTGGAAAAGACCTTGATGCTGGGAAAGATTGAAGGCAGGAGAAGTGGGCAACAGAGGATGGGATGGTGGGATAGTACCGTCAACTCAGTGGACATGAGTTTGAGCTGATTCCAGGCGACGGTGAAGGACAGGAAGGCCTGGCGTGCTGCAGTCAATGGGGCTGCAGAGTCAAACACAACTTAGCGACTAAATGATAAATTTTAAAAAAGGGAGAAGACTGTTTTATGACATGAAAAAAGTATATGAAACTTGAACTTCAGGGCCCATAAGTAAATTTTCGCTGGAAACAGCCATACCCATCATTAGTTCAGTTCGATTCAGCTCATCCCTCAGTTGTGTCCGACTCTTTGCAACCCCATGGACTGCAACACACCAGGCCTCCCTGTCCATCACCAACTCCCAGAGTTCACACAAATTCACATCCATCGTGTCGGTGATGCCATCCAGCCATCTCATCCTCTGTCGTCCCCTTCTCCTCCTGCCCTCAATCCCTCCCAGCATCAGAGTCTTTTCCAATGAGTCAACTCTTCGCATGAGGTGGCCAGAGTACCAGACTTTCAGCTTCAGCATCAGTCCTTCCAAAGAACACCCAGGACTGATCTCCTTTACAATGGACTGGTTGGATCTCCTTGCAGTCCAAGGGACTCTCAAGAGTCTTCTCCAACACCACAGTTCAAAAGCATCAATTCTTCAGCGCTCAGCCTTCTTCACAGTCCAACTCTCACATCCATACATGACCACAGGAAAAACCATAGCCTTGACTAGATGGACCTTAGTCGGCAAAGAAATGTCTCTGCTTTTGAATATGCTGTCTAGGTTGGTCATAACTTTCTTTCCAAGGAGTAAGCATCTTTTAATTTCATGGCTGCAATCACCATCTGCAGTGATTTTGGACCCCCCAAAAATAAAGTCTGACGCTGTTTCCACTGTTTCCCCATCTATTTCCCATGAAGTGATGGGACCGGATGCCATGATCTTTGTTTTTTGAATTTTGAGCTTTAAGCCAACTTTCTCACTCTCCTCTTTCACTTTCATCAAGAGGCTTTTTAGCTCCTCTTCACTTTCTGCCATAAGGGTGGTGTCATCTGCATATCTGAGGTTATTGATATTTCTCCTGGCAATCTTGATTCCAGCTTGTGCTTCTTCCAGCCCAGCGTTTCTCATGATGTACTCTGCATAGAAGTTAAATAAGCAGGGTGACAATATACAGCCTTGACGTACTCCTTTTCCTATTTGGAAACAGTCTGTTTTTCCATGTCCAGTTCTAACTGTTGCTGCCTGACCTGCATACAGGTTTCTCAAGAGGCAGGTCAGATGGTCTGGTATTCCCATCTCTCTCAGAATTTTCCACAGTTTATTGTGATCCACGCAGTCAAAGGCTTTGACATAGTCAATAAAGCAGAAATAGATGTATTTCTGAAACTCTCTTGCTTTTTCCATGATCCAGCGGATGTTGACAATTTGATCTCTGGTTCCTCTGCCTTTTCTAAAACCAGCTTGAACATCTGGAAGTTTACGGTTCACATATTGCTGAAGCCTGGCTTGGAGAATTTTGAGTATTACTTTACTAGCATGTGAGATGACTGCAATTGTGCAGTAGTTTGAGCATTCTTTGGCATTGCTTTTCTTTGGGATTTGAATGAAAACTGACCTTTTCCAGTCCTGTGGCCACTGCTGAATTTTCCAAATTTGCTGGCATATTGAGTGCAGCACTTTCACAGCATCATCTTTCAGGATTTGAAACAGCTCAACTGGAATTCCATCACCTCCACTAGCTTTGTTCATAGTGATGCTTTCTAAGGCCCACTTGACTTCACATTCCAGGATGTCTGGCTCTAGATGAGTGATCACACCATCATGATTATCCAGGTCGTGAAGATGTTTTTTGTACAGTTCTTCTGTGTATTCTTGCCACCTCTTCTTAATATCTTCTGCTTCTGTTAGGTCCAGACCATTTCTGTCCTTTATCAAGCCCATCTTTGCATGAAATGTTCCCTTGGTATCTCTAATTTTCTTGAAGAGATCTCTAGTCTTTCCCATTCCATTGTTTTCCTCTATTTCTTTGCATTGATCACTGAGGAAGGCTGTCTTATCTCTTCTTGCTATTCTTTGGAACTCTGCATTCAGATGCTTATATCTTTCCTTTTCTCCTTGGCTTTTCGCCTCTCTTCTTTTCACAGCTATTTGTAAGGCCTCCCCAGACAACCATTTTGCTTTTTTTGCGTTTCTTTTCCATGGGGATGGTCTTGATCCCTGTCTCTTGTACAATGTCACGAATCTCATTCCATAGTTCATCAGGCACTCCATCTATCAGATCTAGGCCCTTAAATCTATTCCTCACTTCCACTGTATAATCATAAGGGATTTGATTTAGGTCATACCTGAATGGTCTAGTGGTTTTCCTTACTTCCTTCAATTTAAGTCTGAATTTGGCAATAAGGAGTTCATGATCTGAGCCACAGTCAGCTCCTGGTCTTGTTTTTGTTGATTGTATAGAGCTTCTCCATCTTTGGCTGCAAAGAATATAATCAATCTGATTTTGGTGTTGACCATCTGGTGATGTCCATGTGTAGAGTCTTCTCTTGTGTTGTTGGAAGAGAGTGTTTGCTATGACCAGTGTGTTCTCTTGGCAAAACTCTATTAGCCTTTGCCCTGCTTCATTCCGCATTCCAAGGCCAAATTTACCTGTTACTCCAGGTGTTTTTTGACTTCCTACTTTTGCATTCTAGTCCCCTGCAGTGAAAAGGACATTTTGGGGGGATGTTAGTTCTAAAAGGTCTTGTAGGTCTTCATAGAACCGTTCAGCTTCTTGAGTGTTACTGATTGGGGCATAAACTTAGATTACTGTGATATTGAATGGTTTGCCTTGGAGAAAAACAGAGATCATTCTGTCGTTTTTGCGATTGCATCCAAGTGCTGCATTTCAGACTCTTTTGTTGACCATGATGGCTACTCCATTTCTTCTGAGGGATTCCTGCCCACAATAGTAGATATAACGGTCATCTGAGTTAAATCCACCCATTCCAGTCCATTTTAGTTTGCTGATCCCTAGAATGTTGACATTCACTCTTGCCATCTTCTGTTTGACCACTTCCAATTTTCCTTGATTCATGGACCTGACATTCCAGGTTCCTATGCAATATTGCTCTTTACAGCATCGGACCTTGCTTCTATCACCAGTGACATCCACAGCTAGGTATTGTTTTTGCTTTGGCTCCATCCCTTCATTCTTTCTGGAGTTATTTCTCCACTGATCTCCAGTAGCATATTGGGCACCTACTGACCTGGGGAGATCCTCTTTCAGTATCCTATCATTTTGCCTTTTCATGCTGTTCATGGGGTTCTCAAGGCAAGAATACTGAAGTGGTTTGCCATTCCCTTCTCTAGTGGACCACGCTCTGTCAGCATCTGTGAGCATCTGCTAACAGTAATGATTACTCTCCCTCAGGTGCATAAGAGACACCTGTGCAAACAGCTCAAGGCAGGATAAAGCGGCCAAGGACCCCAGATCCCTGGGTATCAGTGGTTCTCAACCAGGACTGCTTTGCCCCCTGGGGACATGTGACAAGGCCTCTAGACGCTCGTTTTTCTGTAAATAGGTGGAGGCTACCAGCATTTGTGAGTACAGGGCCAGGATGCTGCCAAACCTCCTAGGGCGCACAGGACCGCTACACCAGAGAATTATCTGGTCCCAAATGTCGGCGGGGCTGAGGCTGTAAAGAAACCTGATTCCAGCGTGCTTCATCAGGCCAGGCCTGCATCAGTGTGAGCGCTCATGATGGAGCTGGGAGCCAGACCCTCTAGCTGGATTGGGAGCACCAAGGCTGGGGTGTGACGGGCTGCTCCCTGCCTCTGGGAGTGCTGCCTGGGTTGGACAGCCCCAAGCCCTCTGTGGTGCCAGCTCCGTGCTCACCCTGAGGAGCAGGGCTCACAAGGAAGTTAGTGTGTGATTTTGGTTCATTTTAGTGAAGCTGGGGGAGAGAAGGTGAAACAGGAGGGGAGGGAGAAGGACGTGACTGAAAAGGGCGATGCGGCCGTAGAACCTGGAAGGGCAGCCGCTCCAGCGTTCTCGCCTGGGAGTCCCGTGGACAGAGGAGCCTGGCGGGCTGCAGTCCGCGGGGTTGCAAAGAGTCGGACACGACTGAGTGACTAAACTTTAACAAACAACGGAGCCACAGGATGCGACAGAAACTGGTTAGAACCAGCCAGGTCCAAGACGGAAGGTCTGACTTCCAGGGGACCTGAGCCTCAGTACACGCTCGATGGACCACGTCAGAGAAGGCTACGCCACACATCCGTGGGCCCTGCGACTGTCCTGAGGCTGACCGTCGCAGGCCGAACAGCGGGTGGTGACGCGACTCCTGGAAATCCTGGCCCCTCCCCCAAAGAGCTGGACTGATCCTAGCCCCCGCCAGCCCGTGGAATCACCCAGCCCATAAAAGCAGCCTCCCGCCTCTCAGGACCTCGCGCCTTCTGCCCCATAAAAGCAGCCAGCCCGTGTCTCAGGACCTCTCGGCTTCTGCGAGGGCCCACACTCTGCCTGCGGAGTGTGTTTCTCTCTAGATAAATGCACCTCTTACTCATCACCTGGTCTCTCGTTGAATTCTCTTTGCGACGAGACGTGAAGAGCTGGAGCTTCATTAAGTCTTGAGACCAAACGTGCGATTCTCAGTTGAAAGACCGTGAGTTCCAGTCCCAGACGGAGCTGCGCGGCTTCAAAACTGGGTAACGGGTGGCAGACCAGGCCCTCTGTGCCCCCATCAGCCACCGGCCCCCAGCCCCAGCCTGGAAGCTGTCTGTGCTTTGCCTACAACTGGGGCTTCCCTGGTCCTCTTGCTTCTGAGAGCTGGGCTCCCTCTGGCCTCCCTCCGGCCTCCCTCCCACCTCCCTCCCCCCTCCCTCCCGCCTCCTCCTCCTGGATAGCCTCAGTCCCCTCCGAGCTGACACACCACTTTGGACAAGCTTCCAGCAAGGAGCTCTTGGAGTGCAGCATAGGGAGCTGCCAACTGAGCCCCTGAAAGCAGGGCCCATGCTTTGTAGAAGAGCAAGACCTCGTGCCAAACCCAGCCAAGGCCACCGAGCCTCAGCTCCCCGATGACTGAATGGGGGCCCAGAGCCATCTGACATCACGTGGAATCAGCACGAGGTCACGTGAGAGAGGCTGACTTTGGACAGGAGGCCGCTGGGGGCTCCAGGTAATGGAGGACAGGTTCTCAGGGATGGCTGGCCAGAGGGGGAGGGCTGGCACTGTAACTCGGAGCCCTCCTCTGGGTCCTGCTGATGGATTTCCCAGAACTCAAGTGAATCCAGGGCGGATTTTACAGACTCTGAATGGATACAAGTCAGCATCAGCCATGCAGAGGCTGAGGGCCGGGCTCGGGCCAACAGCACATGAGTCATTTTTAAGAAACTAGTTTTTGGCTCCCTGGCTGGTTCTCCGTCCTTTGGAAAGCTGTTTCCATTAAAACATTCTGGAGGGCTGAGGACATTTTTCAGTGGATTGGGCTCACACGCGGGCTCTCTGACAATTACAGGGTTTCTGAGCCACTGGTTTTAACGTCGAGATGAGCAGCTGTATTGCTCTTTACCCAGAGCGCAGCAGACCACAGTTTGGAGAGGCCGAGGGAGCCCAGGGTGTGTGTCCCTTCCACCTGGCAGACATGGAGGCCTCAGAGATGCAGATGGAGAATGGGTTGAGCCTTCGGGGCCAACTGGGCTGCTCAGCGGATGATGGACACAAGTGAGAGACCCTGGAGCAAAGCCCCATGCATGGGAAGCCTCTTCACCAGCTTTGGGGTTTTGCCAAGATGCTGGGCCTCAGTGGCCTCACGGCCTCGAGGCGGGGTATCTGTTAGTTTCTGTCTGTGTCCGACTCTTTGTGACCCCAGGGACTGTGGCCCGCCAGGCTCCTCTGCCCAAGGGATATTTTCAGGGAAGAAAACTGGGGTGAGTTGCCATCTCCTCCTCTAGGGGATCTTCCTTACCCAGAAATCAGATCTGTTCTCCTGTGTCTCCCACTTTGCCAGTAGACGCTTTACCTGCTGAGCTGTCGGGGAAAGCCTCTTGCTTATCAGAATCACTCAGCAGCTGCTCATGCGTGGAGATCCTGGGTCCCTCTGGTCAGCATCTCCGGGCGAGGAGCGCACATATCTGTGTTTTGAACCCATGTTCTGGCTGATTGTGGGCTGTGGAGGCTCTGGACCAATGCTGTCTACAGTCCAGAAGACTCGGCGCGCTGACGGGAATGTTCAATATCTGCCATTTGTGGCTAAAGGCTGCCCGTGGCCACCGGACACATGCGTCGTGTCTAGTGGGACAGAGGAACCGAATTTCACATTTTATTTCCTTTCGATGAATTTTAAATTGATATTTAAGTGGCCGCGTTCTAGCCAGTCAATGGCACAGCACAGTTCTGAGACGGCCGAGCTGGTCAGGCATGGACTTTACAGCCAAGACTTGCAGAGTGCCTGTGCTGTGCTTGCAGAGGAGGAGCTCCCAGTGTGTGTCATCCCACTTCATCCCCAGGACCCAGGAGGCAGAAGCTCAGGGTCAGAGGGGTCAGTGAATCGCTCAGGGTCGTGACACCAGCCAGCATTTCCAGGCAGGAGTTCGTCAGTCTGTCTATCAGGCTATTCAAAGATGTTCACTGAGGTGTAGGAATAAAAGAGTCAGCGATTTTACATCTGGGTCTTCAAATTCTCTCAGAAAGAGTCTTCAGAACTGAAAAGAGAAGCCTCCAAAACCCGAGGAAGAATGGAATCAAAGAATCGTCTGGCCGTCTGGTCTACCTCCTGCGGCAGGCGCGAAGCACCGCCTACTTTCCAGAAGCCTCCATAGCATTCCAGAAGCCCCGTTCCGTCCACGATGTGGTCTCAGGAAGGCCACGCCAAGCCTCCTTTCTGGCATTCTGCTCAGCTTGACTCTGTCCTGTGTCCTGTGTGTGTGTTGGTCACTCAGCCATGTCCAACTCTCGTGACCTCAGGCCACAAGTCTCCTTTGTCTATGGAATCCTCCAGGCACGAATCCTGGAGTGGTTCCCTTCTCCAGGGGATCTTCCCAGCCCAGGTCTCCTGCGTTGCAGGTGGATTCTTTGCCACTGAGCCTCCAGGGAAGTCCTGCGTATGTGTCCTGCATAACCCCAAACAAGCCTCTCCTGGCCCTGGGTCCACACCTTAAGAGCAGCATGACTCTGAGCTCCTTACTCACCAGCTGATCTGCCAGGAGGGCTGGAGTATAAGATGCATCTGGGGGTGTTCACTGAAACCTGTGTCTCCGCAGAGGATAGACGCTGTCTCGGTGTCTCCAACACCCACCTCCCAGCCCCCTCCCCCAGCACAGCTGGCCATCACTTAGGGTGAATGAGACTTTCCCGCCGGTTGACTCACTCAGCCTGGGGGCTGAGGTGGGGGTGCGCGGGCCTGGGCTATGCAGAGTCTTTGTGGAGCAGTGAGTCTCATCTCAGAGAAGGGAACCGGGAGAAGGTCAGGCAATGGTTGAGCCCACAGAGCCTCCTGCCTTGAAAGCGGACACTTTTCAAACAGATCCAGCAGCCTCTCAGATTCACACCCCCGTGGGTGTCTGCGCACAAGCATACATCTCCCTTCAGATCAAGGAACACAGGTTCCCCAGTAGGTGGTTTCGGCAGGGACGGGAAGCAGCAGGGGCGTAAGCAGCGAGGGCATTCAGGTAAAAAGATGGGGGCCTGAAAGCACAGGGTGGGCCTGGGAAGACTTGGCCCAAAGTCCAGCCCGGATGTCCCCTTCCCTTCCCTAAGCCTCGGAGGCAACAGCATCCGTGTTTCAGGATTTGTTGCAAAAATGAAATAGGAATTTGTGTCTCAAGTACTCCCAACAGTGCCTGGCAGGTACCAGACCCTCTGTTCTTGGGACCTATTCCTTAGACCACGTCATCATTTTCGCGTCTTGGCGCAGCCATGTCCCATGGAAGCGAAGCCTGAGCCAGCGGCTGGGGGAGCAGGGCTCTCACCTGGGCTTTGTCACACACGCGCTGTGATCCCGGGCAGAGACTTGGCTTCCAAGGTTTCCTTTCCTCTTCGTGAGCTTCTCACAGGGGCAAAGGAAAGCGTGTGTTAGAAAGCACGGTCTGAACTGCAAGCAACGAGCAAATAGAAGGAAACAGTCATCCTTCAGTGGGTCGTCTCCATCTTTTTCCCAAGACACTGAATTAAGACCGATGTGAACAAATGCAATCACTGTTCCTTGCCCTGAGACCCTCAGTCAGCACAGCCGTCAATCCATAGTGAGCATTTTAATTCATTGAAAGAGGAAACAAAATAGGGCAGGGTACGCTGTGTCTGGGGTGTCCAGCTGATGGTCTGAAAGAGAGCCTGTCAGTCGGTTGCTGGGAAATGCAACCCCAGACCCCGCCCCTCACCCCGAGGGCAGGGGACGGGAGACCAGGAGCCTCCTGGGTCCAGGGTGCCCTCTTCAGGTGGGGTTTGGGGTGAGGACGGGGACCTCCTCCACATGTCAGAGCAGTAGGTGCTGAGTGCCAGCTCAGCGCTCACTGAGTGGCAACCCTGGCACAAAGCCCACCTGCAGGAGCCCGTTCACCTTGGAAGCTCTGTGGTTTGATGCAGAGCAGGGGTCTCTTGGTCACCAGGCATTGAATTCTTGCTACAGGGTTCAGTTCAGTTCAGTTCAGTTCAGTCGCTCAGTCGTGTCCGACTCTTTGCGACCCCATGAATCGCAGCACGCCAGGCCTCCCTGTCCATCACCAACTCCTGGAGTTCACTCAGACTCACGTCCATCGAGTCTGTGATGCCATCCAGCCATCTCATCCTCGGTCGTCCCCTTCTCCTCCTGCCCCCAATCCCTCCCAGCATCAGAGTCTTTTCCAATGAGTCAACTCTTCGCGTGAGGTGGCCAAAGTACTGGAGTTTCAGCTTTTGCTACAGGGTAGGCCCGTGCAAAGAGCTGTGTGTGTGTTCCCTGTTCTTGGGAGGACATCTGGGTGATTAAAGCCAGAGGAGCTGCACACGCCCGGTGAGTGGGCTCAGGAGGGATTCACTCACATGAAAGTGAGCTGAGTTTTGAGGGGTTTCCCAGGTGGCACTGCTGGTAAAGAACCCGCCCGCCAATGCAGGAGACATAATGCAGCCCAGGTTCGATCCCTGGGTCGGGAAGATCCCCTGGAGGAGGGTATGGCACCACACTCCAGCATTCTTGCCTGGAGAGCCCCAAGGGTGGAAGAGACTGGTGGCCTACAGTCCATAGGGTCGCAGAGCGTCAGTCGCGACTGGAGACTTAGCACGCATGCACGCATGCAGACGAGATAAGCCCTGGGAAGGCGCCCCGTGGCTCTAAGGCATTTCTGGAGAGACAGGAAAAACTCCCCACCCCCCAACATCTGTCCAGTGGCGTTTCTGGTCTCAGCCCATATGGAATGGCTCCTTTTCCACATGACAGCCCTTCGAATATCTGAGGACAGCTGTTTAGAAAAGACAGCTTCTTCAGAAAGCAGATGGCCACCCCACAGGAAATCTGAGCTTTTAAAATGGATAAGGGAAATATCTGCCCGCCCAGCCTCCCCTGAATGCCCGAGACATCACTGAAAGCTTCCGGGGAAGATGCCAGCCACCACCCAGGCCTCGAGGAAGTAGATAAAGGTCAGAGAGCCACTTGGGGGAAACCGTTTGGATGGTGCTCAATGTCTAATGGCTGGGTATGGGGGAAAAGCCTCGCTCCGCAGCGTTTGCCCGTTTCCACGGTGCAAAGGGGTTTCCGTGGGGGCTCAGAGGTAAAGAAACCGGTGTCAGTGCAAGGGACGCAGGTTCGATCCCTGGGCCGGGAAGACACCTGGAGAAGGACCGGCAACCCGCCCCAGTGTTCTCCCCTGGGAGTCCCATGGACGGAGGAGCCTGGTGGGCTACAGTTCACGGGGTCACAGAGTCGGGCGCGACTGAGAGACTGAAAAGCCGCCGCAGCGACAGGGGAGTAAACCCTCCCACTGCGGCTGGTTCCAAGAAGCCGGTGCCTGGCTGCGGCAGGCTGGCACAAGCCAGCTCCAGCCACCTCTGCCCTCTGCTCATATCTGGCAAGAAGAGAGGCCTCGGGGGAAACAGTCAGGGTGCAGATTAGATCCTTCGGGGTCTGCAGAGGTAAGGGCGAGGTGGCCTGGGCGGCCTGGTCCCTGGGGTGGTGGGGCAGGAGCTTTTAAGAGCCTGAGAACTACTCTGGGGTCTAGAGCTCTGAGTGTCCGAGGTTTGCATTTTGGCCCATTTAGAAGCAAATGTGCCCCAAGGGCCGCCGTTGGACTCTCCCCGATCCAGACCAGACTCCGAGTGACAGCAGCGGGCACGGGCCAGGCACCCCTGCCTCCAGGCCAGCCGGTGGTTCTCTCCCATCGAATCCTCAGGAAAGCCCGTGAGGCTCGCATGGTACAGATGAGCAACCTGAGGCTCAGAGAGGCTGAGTAGCTCAGCCAAGGTGTGCAGGCCCCACCCCGCCCAGGAGCAGGTCCGTTTGCGGTAGCTCCCTGTCTCACGAGTCGGGGACAAGAGTCAGCGTCTGTCCCTGGGATCAGTGCAGGGAAGGGGCAGCCCAAGGGGCGGCTCTGGGAGCCCCCGGCAGGGAGAGAGGGATGGAGCCGACCAGGGGCCCTTCTCCCCAGGTGCCCCCGCCGCACAGCCCTGCCCACAGAACTCACAGGTGTCCTGCCTGGAGCGGGGAGCCGGGCCGCTGCTGCTGAGACCCGCAGGGGTGGGAAACTGCAGCCCCACTGCTGGTTCCCATTAAGACAAATCTCCTTGTTGACAAAAATAAAGAGAACCCAGTCGACGCTAGTCTTTGCCGTCGGCCCGCTGCCTTCATTCTCCTGCGAGGAGCCGGGCCCTGTGTTCCAAACTGGCTCAGGCCCACGGGCTTCAAAGGGGAAATTCCGAAGTGGGCAGGGGCCTTGGCGGGGTGCCCCTGAGAATGGAAGCGCCCCCTGAGGGGAGCGGCCCGGAGTCGCCCGAGCCCAGGGCCTCATTAGTTCCCTACACATTCTGTCTCATTTTCCTTGGCATAGAGGCTGCGTTTTCCTAGGCTGGGAGGTGGGAACTGAGGGCAGGATGGATGGTCCTGGCACGCTGGGCTGCAGAGCCAGCATTTTCTGAGCCAAGCAGGTTGGCAAGGCCGAGGTGTCACCGATGGGCCGGGCACTGGGCAGGCGGGTCCCACATTAACCCCGGTCTGGTGGGAGTCAGCTGGTCTCCCACATCTTTGAGTTTTGGGTCTCTGATGGGGGCATAGGGAGCCTAACTTGCCTGATTTATTCATTTCTAGTAGAGACATCACATTGCCGACCAAAGTCCGTGTGGTCAAAGCTATGGTTTTTCCCGTGGTCGTGTATGGATTTGAGAGTTGGATCGTAAAGAAGGCTGAGTGCCGAAGAATTGATGCTTTTGAACTGTGATGTTGGAGAAGACTCTTGAGAGTCTCTTGGACTGCAAGGAGATCCAACCAGTCCATCCTAAAGATCAACCCTGAATATTCTTTGGAAGGACTGATGCTGAAGCTGAAGCTCCAATACTTTGGCCTCCTGATGAAAAGCTGACTTGTTGGAAAAGACCCTGATACTGGGAAAGATTGAGGGCAGGAGGAGAAGGGGATGACAGAGGATGAGATGGTTGGATGGCATCACTGACTCAAGGGACATGAGTCTGAGTGAGCTCCGGGAGGTGGTGGAGGACGGGGAGGCCTGGCGTGCACCTACTGAACAGCAACAGAACAGCTGCTGTGAGAAGCACCAGCGACCGGCGGAGGCGGGGAGCTCCCAGTTCTGGAGGCTGAGTCCGAACTGCGGTGTCGCAGGGCCCCGCTGTCCCTGGGGAGGGGCCCTCCTGCCTCCTGCAGCTGCGGGCAGCTCCAGGCACCCACGGGCTTGTGGCCGCATCGGCCCGATCTCTGCCTCTGTGATCTCTTATAAGGACGTTCATCACTGGAGTAAGGCCCTCTCCCAGCCCTGCCTTTCAGAGCCCAGCCTGGTGTGGCAACCCCTCCAGCACCCTCTACCAGACCCACCCCTTTGGCCCAGCAAGGGGACAAGCGCCACTGGGCCAGGTCAGCTGAGGGGCCTGGCCTCGAGCCAGACCTGCCTCTCGGTCTGCCCCCTCCCCTTGAGCCCGCTCCAGGTGCCCCATGCTCTGGGCCTGGCCATCCGGGTCTCAGCAGACTGGTGCCTCAGAGTCCGGTGGTTGTCATAGCAAACGACCACAAGCCACGTGGCGAAACCACAGAGGCTGCCGCTCCCCCGGTTCTGGAGGCCAGAAGCGCAGGGTCGCGGGGCCTGCAGGCCGAGCTCCTTCCGGAGGCTCCGAGGGAGGGACCTTCGTCCCTTCCGCCGAGCCCAGATGTTCCTCGGCCGGTGGCTGCGTCTCTCCAGCCCCGCCTCGTCTTCCTATCGCATCTCTGCGCATCTGTTTCCAATCTCCCTCTGTCTTCCTCTTCTAAGGACGCTTGATGGACTTCAGGGCTAAACCGAGAGATCTGCTTATCTCAAGGGCCTTAACTAGAGAGCATCTGCACAGACTCTTTTCCCAAATAAGGTCACAGTCCAGGTTCTGGGACTCAGAGGACGGGCGTGCCTTCGGGGGCCACTGCCAGCGCCACACAGCCAGACCAGCCCGGGGCCCCCACAGGCAGCTCTGCACCCTTCCCTTCCCGGCCCTGAGGGTCTGTGTGGGTCTGTGGGAACGATTTCTGCTGGGGGGCAGCAGGGAGTAGGCACACGTCCTGGGGTGGATGGTGGATCCTGGCTCCTCCACGCGGGGGCTTATGGGCCCTGGGGTCCGCTTCTAAATGCTCCGAGTCTGAAAGCTCACCTGTGAATTGGGGGTGCTCAGTGTGAGTGAGTGACGGTTAAAGAAGGGGGTGCAGCTGCTGGGTCAGTTCCCACCAACATCGTCTAAAGCACCCCCCGCTGGAGCCCCAAGTCACTTGAAGCCTGCCAACTGCTCAGTTCAGAGACTTGAGCTCAGAGATTTGGAGGAGCAAATGGATTCAGTGTCTGCGTTGAACTCTGCTTTGGGACACTCATTCTAAATTCTATATTCCCTTATATTTCCTCTTATGGAAGAAAATCTTATCTGGGAGCTATTTCCATTAAAAATATTGATTTCATGGTAAAAATGAAAACCAAGCTAGGACCTACTAGAAAAAATAGCAGTACCGCCGAGGCAGCACTGGGCATCCCTGGGCAACGTGCCCCCGCGCGCAGGGCTCTGCCCGTGTCTGTCCGCTCGCCGGCTGCCTTGTTCCCGCCGAGGCTCCTGCCAGAGGGGACCTTGCTCTCGGGACATGAAAAACACGGCAGGTTCTCCGTGCCTGCTCCAGCGACCCCGGGCTCTATGCACTGACCCCGGAGCCTTCTCGGCCTCCCAGACACGGAGGCCTATTTCCCTGTGTCCAGGACTGCAGAGGCTGGAGGGGGGCCCTGGGCATACGACCTTAGTTGCACAAGGCTTCGCAGGTGTCAGGCAGTTGAGAATCTCGAGAGGAGGAGGCCATCCTGGACTATCCAGGGAGGAGAGAGGGAGGTGGAGGAAGCTTCAGGAGCAGGTGCACAGGAGCACAGATGCACGGCAGCGCAACGTGCAGGGGTGAGGCCGCCAGCCAGGGAGCCCGAGATGCTGGCAGAGGCCGGGAGCAGACCCCGAGGGCCTCCAGAGAGAGGGCAGCGCTGCTGACCTGGACTTCAGAAACATGCACTCCCGATGCTTCGGTCGCCTGGGTGGTGGGCATTATTACGGCAGCCCCGGGACACAGCTGCAAGGACCAGGGTCAGGCTGAGGATCCCAGGATGTTAGCAGGGCTGTTTCAAGGAATGGGTAGGGTATGTGTGTCCTGCCTGGACCCTGTCCCACCCAGGTCAGCGTCACTGGCCTGACAGGTGAAGAAAAATGACCCGAAGGGTTTTGCCCTAAATCAGCATCTAGTTTGGAAAAGACCCTGATGCCAGGAAAGATTGAAGGCAAAGGAAGAAGGGGATGACAGAGGATGAGATGGTTGGGTGGCATCACCAACTGAATGGACGTGCGTTTGGGCAAGCTCAGGGAGATAGTGAAGGACAGGGAGGCCTGGCAGGCTGGGGTCCACGGGTCCCGAAGAGTCGGACACGACAGCAACCGAACACCGCCCGCACCTACTTTACTTTTCAGGAACGCCCGGCGTCAACAAGCGTAGAGAGGCCTCCCGCCTCCCGCCCCAGAGCCAGCGCTCACGGAGGGCCGGCCTCCTCCGTCCACTGCTCCAAGCTCTTGTTTGTTTGTTTTCTTGTGAGAGATTAATTAATGTGTGTATTCACGGGGCTACGGCACAGTCCCTATCATTAGAGACAGACTTGTTTTCACCTTATGAATTCCGGTGTGACTTCCTATTTAAAACTGAAATATAGTTGATTTTCTTTCAGTTAAAACAAAGAAGCCGCACAGGAACTCATGAAGTTGTAGCCTGTTGTTCAGGCGGCAGAGGCGCGGCCTTGGGGTGCAGCTGTCCCGGGGCCGTGTGGAGAGGGGCTCGGGCCACTCAGGCTCCAGTCTCCTTGCCCCACATCCTCCTGGCGCGCACCTGCGGCAGAGGCGGAGGAGGGGGCCCTGGGGGCGTGCCCCGTGGCCGGGATGTTTTAAAGAGCAGGCAGCCCTGCTCCTGGGAAGGAGAGAGCATTTGCCTCTGATCGCGGAGCGGTAGAGGGTGCCGTGCGGGGAGCCCGGTGGGCGGAGACCAGGGAGGCAGAAGGCACGGGTCTGTGGGCCCCTCTCGGGGCGTGGCGCCCTCACCTGTGAAATGGGGCTGTGGCCCGTGAGTCCTCACCGGACGCAGTGGATGAAGAGCCAGAGGCCAGGTGAACGGGGCCTCGGAGGCGGCCGTGGAGGGATGCATGAGGAGCGGGTGTTTGCGTGGAGAACAGAGTGTGGCCCAGCCCTGCGGGTTGAGGACCCCTGCGTGGGAGAACTTCCCCCTCCCATCGGTGGGCGGGCAGGAGCTGGGGTGCGGGGGCCCCTTCGGGGTGATGGGCCCTGCACACACCTTCTGCAGCTGGGGTGCGGGGGCCCCTTTGGGGTGATGGGCCCGCACACACTTTCTGCAGCCAGCAGAGCCCACAGCAAGGGCACTTGACTGGCTTCCTGGCTGGGCCCTGGGCTCCTGGCAAGTCCAGGTGAATCCCAGCCCCCGCCTCCCCTCCCTCCCGCTTCCAGCTTGATTTGGTTCTGGCCTCTCTGAGCAGTTCTCCACCCTGCAGTCAGGGATCTTTCCAGAACATGACTCTGATGTAGCCTTCTCCTCCTGAAACCTCTACTTGGCCCTTTCTCCTTGGGGAGAGTCCAGACTCCCAGCGGGCCCCCGGGCCCTGCACTCTCTGCCCAGCCCTCCCCCAGCAGTGCAGCCCCATGAGCCTTCCTCTGGGCCCGAGCTCCTGCGTTCCCTCCGCTGGCGGGACCTTTCAGGGAGGGCATCCTGGAGAGGTGGCAGCAGGCCCTGAGTGACTTCTCCGGGACCCTGGGGTCTGAGCTTCCGTGTCAGCTCCTTACAGAGTCCCCACCCCGGGTGCGGGAGTCCTCAGACACTGGGCCCTAATCACCTCTGCTCAACACCTCCACTCACGGGCCAGGGCCTTATGCCCTCTGAGACTCTGACCCTGAAGGTGAGCACGTGTTCCGGCTCTGTGCCCGGAACAGACCCTGCCTCACCCACAAAGGCAATCACACAGGTTTCTGTGAAAGAGTCTCTCTGACCCATTTTCCAGATGGGAAGCTGAGGTCCGAGGCAGCACTGAACGCCTGGGGCACTTGGCTCCGAGCTCCAGGGACACCTCTGCCTTTGACCTCCTGAGGAGGGGTCCCATTCGGGCTGGTGGGGAAAGAAGTATGAGATCCCCAGGTTCAGCAGACGCCACCCCAGGCAGCCTACGTGCCCTTTGCCCCTGAGCAATAGTGCGCTGGCCTCGTTTACACAGAGAGCTCTTTACGAGAGTCAATAGGGATTTTTCCAACTGACATCCTTCTGGGCTGCGAGCTCAACCTCTGCCTGCAAAACCTCTCCAGAAGGGTGACCTGTCCACCCAGTCTGAGGCCGAGAAGGGTGGATCCACATCCCACTGTCTGAATAATCGCAAACTTGCCCTCAGTGTCCAGAGCCCAGGCTCTCTGTCACGGGCTATCTTGCCTGAAGTCCTGTTATTTCATCAAGTTCGCTTGGCCCTGGGTAGGAACAGAGTGGGCATGACATGGAAACAGCTGTGCCGTGGGGAGCAGGGGCGGGCCATGCCGCGAGGGGCTGCCAGGCCTGACTCACCCACCCCACGCCAGCCGGTCCAGGGTGCCTCTGCTGCGGGCACCCCTGACATCAGGCTTCCCACCCCTATCCCTGCCCCCGAGGGAGGGCAGCTCCCTGACTGCCGAGAACCCTGCGTCCTGGCCCTGGGTCGATGCTCTGCAGTCACGAAGACCTCCAGCCTCGGGCAGACCGGAGTGCTGGGTCTGGACCACGCCAGCAGCTGAGTCCTGGCTGGTCTGCAGGTGCAGGGCTGCGAGTCGTGGTTGGGCGCTCTGGGAGGGAACAGCCCCTGCCCTCTGCTGGATCCCAAGCTGGCTGGTAGGAGAGGCCTTCACTTCTCGGAGGTATGGAAGTTCTGGCATAGAGGAGAGGGCTTCATGGGGAAACCAGTGGAGAAAGCCCCTGGGATTCTAGGAGGATCCTGCAGCCCTGGAAAGCAGGGTGACCACCAGGACGGGAGCCCCGGCTCCTGGTTTCCTGTGGTGCCTCTTTCCCTACCTGGCCTCGGGTTCACCCAGCACACCCTGTGGAGCACAGGCTAGGGCCTGGACCGGCCCGGGATGCTGGGGCCAGGCCCCCTGGGAGGAGATGCAGGCAGAGGCACGTTTGGAGGCCCAGCTCCCCCCACGGTGCAGGCTGTGCCAGCCGCGCCCACGCTCGTCACAGGGACCTCTGCGCATCTGCCTGCAGCCGGGGGCTTCTCCTCCGGAAGAGTGAGCTGCAGGAGCGTGAGGGGGAGAGAAGAGGTGGAGGGAGCCTGGCGGGGGCGGGGGCAGCTGCGTCTCAGGTCGCTGCTGTTGTCCAGGCTCCCCCTTGGCTCCTCTCCGCCCCCCACTCCCTGGCCCGGTGTGGACACATCGCAGCCCAGGCGCTCGGCTCCGCGTGCAGGGGGAGCGAGGCTGTCCGCCAGCCAGGCTGGAGCGGCAGGCACGGGAGCCGCCACTCAGGCTCCTCCCGCCAGACAGGGTGCTGCCCACCCCACCGGCCTCAGAATGCCCCTACTGTGCTGGAGAACAGACAGCCCCCTCCCCGGGCTTCCTCAAAGGCCCGCAGACGGCGACAGCAAGGTGTCCTGGGTGACTGATGCCCCCACGCAGATTCACACGCTGAACCTTGACCCCCAGCACTTCTGGATGTGGCTGTCTTTGGTGAAAGGGCCTTTAAAGCAGAGACAAAGTCACCTTCATTTTCGGGTGAACTCAGCTAACGTGAGTCGTCCTTCTAGGAAGAGATCAGGACACGGCCTGCAAGGAGGACAGAGGTGGGGGAAGAAGGCTGTCGTCCAGCTCGGGAGCCGCCTCTGGGGACCAGCCCTGCCCACACCCTGAGCTGGACGTCCAGCCTCTGGGGTCGTTGTTGTTTAATCACTAAGTTGTGTCTGATCTTTCCCACCTGCGGACTGCAGTTCTGCAGGCTTCCCTGTCCTTCACTGTCTCCCGGAGCTTATTCAGATTCATGTCCATTGAGTGGGTGATGCCATCCAACCGTCTCATCCTCTGCCATCCCCTTCTCCTGCCTTCAATCTTTCCCAGCACCAGGATCTTTTTTCAGTGAGTCAGCTCTTCGCATCAGGTGGCCAAAGTATTGGAGCTTCAGCTTCAGCATCACTCCTTCCAAAGAATATTCAGGGTTGATCTCCTTTAGGATGGACTGGTTGAATCTCCTCGCAGTCCAAGGGACTCTTAAAAGTCTTCTCCACACCACAGTTCAAAAGCATCAGTTCTTTGGCGCTCAGCCTTCTTTATGGTCCAACTCTCACGTTTGTACATCTCGCAGCTCACAGCCTCCAGGGTGAGAGAGCACATTCCTGGGGTTCAAGCCACCCGGTCTCAGGTACTCTGTTATAGGCACCCAAGCAAACTCACGCCCCTGGAAGCCTTCCATCCCGGGAGCAGCGCTCGGCCACTGGCCTCCCTGGGTTCCCTTCCACCTCCTCCCCCGGGTCAAAGAGAAGGTGGGGAGGGACACCCGTCGACCTCAGCCTCAAAGTGGTGGGTCTCCCCTGGTAACCGTGCAGGGCCGCCCTGGGAGTGAGAGCTGCCCCGCCTGAGTCCTGCTGGGGATTGGAGGGACAGCCTGCGGCCTGGGTGGGCAGGGCAGTGGCCCCTGGCCTGCCGAGGATCCAGTCTGCAGGGGGCTGTGGGCAGGGCCCGGGGCTGGAAGTTCTGCCGGTCTGCTGGTCCGGGGCTCAGTGCAGGCAGAGGTGGGGCTCCTGGGGCCAGAGGGAGGAACAGCCGCTGTCCTCCCAGAGGGCGGGGTCACACAGTTTTGGGGCCCAGGCGGGAGCTCTGGGCTCCAGTCCGGCTGGGCCACCCCAGCTGCCAGTCCTAGAGCAGGTGGTCTCACGGCCCCAGCCTCTGCGTCCTCCCGGCCCAATGGGAGGGGTTTTACTCAATTGGGCCGGTGAACAGGGTGAAGCCCTGAAGGGTCCAGCAGGAGTTTCAGAGGGGTCGGAGGGAGTCCACCCGGCTGCAGGAGAGGGAGGGAGGGAGGGAGGGGGCCCCAGAGCCCCCCGGACCCTGCGGGGCTCCTCAGGCCTTCCTGGCCCGATTTCTCATTCACAGGGCTCCCCAGAGGCCGGTGTCCTCGCCCCCACTTCCCAGGGAGGAGCTCTGAGAGCCGGAGGCCAGCACTCACCGCCCGAGGTCCAGGGCTGGCGATCCCTGCCGCTGGGCCGCAGCTGAGCCTGGGGTTCCGGGGCTGGCCTGGTCCTGGGCACCAAGTGCAGGACGCACCTTGGACGCAGGTCTGCAGCCCCTTCCCTGGGCAGCCGGAGGGAACCTCAGGGCTGCCCCACGGCTGTGGGTGAGTGCGGAGGCAGCTCCAACCACTCAGCCTGCAGAACGGGAGCTCCCCCAAACCTCCTGGATCTGCTGGGCAGTGAACCCCTGGGAGGCAAGCAGATCACCGGTTCCTCCACCTCCTCCAAGGGGCTGTGAGCTCCCCCCTGGGAGAGGTGGAGGGGGACAAGGTAGCCGATTGTCCTGGGGGGCTTCCCCAGGAATGGGGGGCTTTCCCAGCCAGCCAAGGACCCTGGGAGGCTGGGTGGCCCCTTCGGGTGGCAGGGGGAATGAGAGAGCCCACAAGCGAGCCGCGCTTAGGGCCTGTCGTGGACGCTGAGACAATGACCCGTCGCTTAAAAAAATCGGTGAGCAGACCTCACAGCAGAAGAAGGGAAGGGTGGGCGCTGGGTCCCGGTGCAAAGCTGGCGCACACCTGGCCTGCCCTACGCTCCACCAGGCACCCTGGCAGACATAAGGCCACGGACGGCCAGGGGCGCTCAGAACCCTGGATGCTGGCGAGTCCCTGCCACGGTGGAGCCGGCAGTTGACGCTAATGCTCAGGGAGGGACCAAGTGGGACCCTGGAGAGGCCCAGGGGCGGCGCCAGGGTGAGGCAGGGCTGGGCACGAGGGTCTCAGTCGCTACAGGCGTCCTGGAGCCCAGAGGGAAATAAACAGTTTCCAAAGGACTCTTCATTTTAATCAGTCGTGGGCGGGTCAGGGGATGCTTCTGGGGTCACCCACCATGAGGCATTGTTTGCAAGGATCTGGGCAAATCGATCCCCTTTTTTCCTTCCTGAAGGCAAATCTGGGCTCAGGTTCAGGCGTGGCCACGATGGATGCGCTGGTACTTGGACTGAAAGTCCCTCGCTCGCTCTGATGCTCACCTTCCTTATCTGTAAGGGGCAGAAATGACCGTGTGCTTTACCGCTGTGTGTGACCTGGCGCGAGAGTGGCTCTGAAGCAGCCGTCGCACAGGTCTGGCTGGTGCTCCTGGCTGGTGCTGTCTCTGCTGGACTCCCAGCTGTGGCCAGGCGTCACAGTCACCCTCCCCCGGTCCTGGGTGGACAGGGCAGGGTGCTCAGATTAGGGGTTGTTTTCTGAGTTTCTCAGTGGGCTAGAAACTGACCTCCCCAACGAAGTCCAGGCACTGATGAACCCACCTTGGTCTCAAGCTTTCCCGTTACTGTGAGGTCAGCTCTCCGGGGGACATGGTGTCCCTTGACTATCAGCTCTTGGGGGACCGGATGCCTGTCCTGAGTTCCAGGTGTCAGAAGGCCTGGCGAGCCAGCACAGAGGCATCTGCGGCCCTCGGAAGAGCTCTCTGTGTCGCGGGGAAACGGAGCCCGGAGGTAGCATTGTCTTCTGACAACCAGACCCCTGGCCCACGGTAGCACCCCACGTCTTCAGGAGAAGCTGGCCTCCCCCTAGTGGTGGGGGGGTGCGTTCTGGGGGCCAGGTGGGGCTGGGGGCTCAGGGAGCGTCTGGTGCAGTTTCTCTCACGAAGGTTCACCAAGGACCAGCTCCAGCTGACCGGCGCATGAATTACAGACCTACATACCTGTTCACACAGGGCACACCCACCCAGACCACAGATGTGATTTATACAGGCTGCAAAACAGCAAGAAAGAACTATCCAAGAAAGAACTATCCAAACCAGAGAGAACATTTCACTTTGTGCGTTTCGTCCTTTACCTGAGCGGTGCTGAATACCTCCGAGAGCACGTGGGCAGATGTGGGCCCCCCAGGGTAGCCCCAGTGACCTATGGCCGGCGTGAGAGGCAGCACATGGCGGTGCCCGCAGACCCAACCTCTCCCCTCCTCCCCTCCCTCCCTGTTGGAACTGAAGGGCGTTTGCGGAATTTCACCTTCAGTCTGGGAGCTGGGGGCGGAGGTCCCAACACTGCTTCAGCGTCAGTGGCTGAACCGTCTGTTCAAAGCAGAGGGGATGGCTTGGGTTCTGAAAAGCCCCCTGACTCATCTTCCCTCCACTTTAAAAACTAGCACCGTTGCTCTTCTGGGAAGGGGTCTGAGGGAGGCTTCAGCAGACTTTTGAGGGGGCGGGGTGGATATTTCTGGGCTGGGGGAACCAAACGGAAGGGGCTGCGGCCACCCACCGCAGCCTGTAGGCTCCAGGGAGACCTCTCTGAGGCTTAATGGCGTGGAGGAAGAGAGGCAGTACGCCACGGTGGTCTGGGGCAGCAGGGTCCCTAGCCCTCATCCTCTGCGGCTGTCACCTCCCAAACACGTGTCTCCTTGGCTTCCCTTTTTGCTGGCAGAGGGGTCTCTACGCAGGAGGAGAGAGGGGGGAGGGGTGCTGGCGACCTCCGCCTGATTAATATCCCAGATGTGTGATCTCCAAGCTCCCCCCGAGGACTTCTCGGGAGTCCAGACCTCAGCGTGGGCACGGATGCCCAGCCTGCCATGCGGGAAGGTGGAGAGCGGGTCGTGGGTAGGGGTGGACGCGCCTGCTGCAGTCTTGGGCGCCCCGATCTGGCTGGATTGGAAGTCCAGTCTCCGCCCAGAAGAGGAGCTCTCAACTCCAAGCACGTGAAAAAAGTTAGGCGGGGTGAGATGCAACTTTTTTTAACTCCAAATGCTCGAACTCAGGGCGCCTCCACACTGGTTCTGGGGCTTGGCCAGGGGTGGGCACCCGGGGCGGGAAAAGTAGGGGTCCAGGATCGGCCTCGGGGGGCTCCGTCCGCGCGCGCACGCCGGCAGAGCCGGCGCCGTGCCCGCTCGGGTCCCCGCCCGGCCCGGGCCAGCCCCTTCCTCGCCGCCACTCGCCCGCTGGCCCCACCTCCCCGCCCGCGGCGCCCAGTGGGAAGCGGGGGCCGGCCCGGCCGAGCCCAGCGGCTGCTCTGATTTGCTGCGGGCGCCGGGGAGCCCCGGCCTCCGCGGGTGCCTTCCAGGAGCGAGGGCGGGAGGGGAAGGGGGAAAAGTGCTCGGCGCCCGAGGCGAGGTCGCACTCCTCCTTCGTCCCCGCGGCCGGCGCCGGACCGCACTCGAGCGCAGCGCCCAGGGGAGCGAGTCGCGGGGCGGCGGCGGCGAGGAGGAGGCCAGAAGGAACCGGAGGGGGCGAGGAGGCCGGGGCCAGCGAGCCGAGCGGGGTCCCGGCGCCCCGCGGACCGAGGTCGAGCCCTCCCGGCCGTGGGCGAGAGCGCCAGCCGACCCTCCCGGGGGCCACGGCCACAAAGAGCACGGGCCGGCGGCTGCTCCCATGACTTCCTAAGGCCGTGCCGGCCCCGCTGAGTCCGCTGCCCGGGCCGTGCCCCGCGCCCCGTGCGTCCCCGCGCGCCCGCCCCGCGCCCCGCACCGCGCGCCCCTCCGGCATGGACGTCCACACCCGCTGGAAAGCGCGCAGCCCGCTCCGCCCGGGCGCCCCGCTGCTGTCCCCGCTGCCGCCGCCGCTGCTGCTGCTGCTGCTGCTGCTGTGGGCGCCGCCTCCGAGCCGCGCAGGTAAGGGCGCGGGGCGCCGGGGCTCTGGGGGCCGGGGGCCGGTGGCCACCGGGGCCGGCACGGCTGTCATCCCCGGACGCCCGGCCTCTTCTGCGCCTGCAAGACCTTCCCCGCTTGGCTGTGGAATGCGCGGCCCGAGACTCCGAATGCCGTTAGCTGGGGGCCCCGGAGAGGGGGGCGCGCCGGCACAGCCCTCCCCCGCGCCAAACGGGCCGACCGCCGGGGCTGTCGGGGGACCCGAGGCTGGGGCTCCGCGTAGGATGCGCCGGAGGGGCTGTCCACCAGGCAGGCAGACTTTTGTCCCGAAACTTTCCCTTCTGTGTCCCACATCGCAGGCGCGCAGCACGACTTCCTTTCCTGAAACCCGGGAAGGGTCGCCCCCTAGAGTCACAGCGGGTCAGTTCTGGCCGGGCCTCCCGGGAATAGGGGACGCGAGGGTGGAGGGCGGGGGACGGGAATCCCAGAAACGCAGCCCCCGCCATCTCCCGACTTCTCCTGGGAAGAAGGTTTTCTAGAGTTTGCTGCCCAAAGACGGGATACCAGGCGCACGGCGGGGCGGGGAGATGTTGCCGGGCCTGGGCTGCCAGCGTTTACATGATGCACGGACGGGACTTCTGCCAGAGGTCTGCCCTTAGAAGGAGCCGTCTCCTGCGGGCGGCGACCAGCCGGCCAGCACCCACAGGGCGCCTGCCTGGATGCCTGCCGCCCCCACTGCCTCCCACACACTTTCCTGCCCTCGGTGGTGTTCAAGCATCACTTCTGCGGTTGCCTGTCCCGGGGGGTAGGTCTTCCAACACCTTAGTCCTCAGAGCTCGTGGCCCTCGAAGTCTCCCCTCAGCTGGTGGGAGATGGGCTCCGAGCAGGCTCAGGGTGAGTGCAGGCACAGGCAAGGGACAGTGGCCCAGGGAACAGCTGGACCAGCCCGCTCCCTCCTCCCCCAGAGGAAGCACCGCTTCAGAGCCCTCACTCTGCTCTGCTTTGTAATTTGAAGACACACAGGACGAATCACTCCCACCTTCCACTCACCAATCAAGATACTCTGTCCCTTTTTGCTGGCACGTGAGTGCTGGTGGGCCAGACAGGGCGGACAGGGGTCAGGGTATCCAGCTGGTCAGGGGCTGGGGAAGGCGCGGGGAGCTTGGCCTGGCTCTGGGGGTCTCGGATCTCAGCCCTGGACTGCCATCCGCGTTTCCTGGATCCTGAGCTCAACTCACAGGCTTTGGGTTTCTCCTGGGGTCACTGGAGGTGGGGGACAGCAGCAGCCTCCAAGGAGGTGGTGTGGAGTGGGCTGGGGGATGTGATCAGGGCAGCCGTGTTGGGCATCCATCAGAGACAAAACCATGTAACCCTGCCCTTGCTCCTCTGCTGGGCTTTCCCCCAGGAGCTCAGGTAGGAATCCTTCAGGGGAGTCCACACCCGCACAGCTGGGGCTGGGGAGCACGCAGAGCATTTGTTTGTCTGGGTTTGGAGTGGGCTGTTCGCCGTCTCTGCCCCCTGCCTCCTCTTTCCCGTCCTGACTGAGGCAGGCACGGGGTCAGCGCCTGGGCCGTGGCTGTGGGCTTAGACATTTGGCTCCTGCCAAACAGACGTTGAGGGCCTGCAAAGAAGCCACCTCTCTGGGTGGGTTTCACACACCTCCCTTCCCAGGGTGGGACCCCTTTGGAAGGCATCGTCAGTCCACGGGAGCGGCTGTCCACTGAGATCCAGGGCGGGGGTGGGGGTGCAGCTCGTCTCCTCTCCATTTTGAGATTCACCAGATGTTTCCTGAGCTCTCTCCGAACATGGCTCTCTTTCCTACCTTCTTCTTGGCCAAGTGTGTGAAGGCATGAAAAGTCAGATTGCGTTTGGGGCCGTTTAACATTGTAACGGGCAAAGGAGAGTAAGTGAAATGAAACATGACCCCAATATTTGGAAATTGAGGTCATCTCCTCGGCACGACATTGGTTGACGCCGGTCACGTGGTCGCTTTTGGCAATTATTTGGTTGGAAGAGTTGTCCAAGTTTTGTGGGACTTGACAGTCACCAAATGGTTAAATTTCCTCTGACTCAATCCAGTTGGCTGGAAAGACAGCCTTTTCCATCTTCTCCTCCCCTCCCCCTCCTCCCCATAAAAGAACAGCCAGTGGGAGGGGTTCAGAAGGCAAGCTGGTTCCCCAAGCCTCTCTCTCTTCTGATGCAGGTTTCCATGGTCAGAGGAGTCACTGCCACCCGGCGGTAGCCTCGGGCAGGAGTCCCCTCCCTGGGGTGGGAGCACAGAGGCCCTTCTCCCCAGAGCTGCTCCGGGGCTGTTCCTGGGGTGCCGGCCAGAGCCTGCCCCACGACCCCACCCTTCAGATATTTCTGGACTCTCACCGCGGCCACGCCCTTCGCTGAGCACTGCCCGCCTGCCCGCCCTGCCTTCTGGCTGTCTGGCCCTGTCTCCCATCCCTACCTCCGCCCCGGGTCACAGATAGGGTCGGGTGGCACAAAGGGGTGTGGGGAACAGGCCCCCCCCAACGGCCTCCTGCTCCTCACTTAGTCGCTGAGCCCCCGAGGGTCGAGGATGAGTCAGGCACCCCAAGGCCCCGTCGCTGCGCCCTCACTGGAGCAGGGCGGGGCCCCTGGCCCCTGGGAGACCAGCACTCTCGGACATTTGCAACGAAGTCGCTGGCCCTTGCCTGGTGCACTGTAGGTCTGTGCCCACATCATCGTCCTGGACTCGCACCCTGGCCTGTGGGGCTGTGAGGGCGCTGGTGTTCGGAGAGGCCCAGGGGCTGGGGGCTGAGGCCCCAGACTCTGGGGCTGACTGCTCTCCGTGCCTGGGGAGGCCTGGGGCTCACCGGGGCTGAGGTGGGGCCCCATCTGGCCAGCCGAGTGTTTCGCTGTCTCCCCCCTTTCTCTCCCTCCTCCCCCTTCTGTCTCTTCCTGCCCCCTCCCCGCTCTTTACCCCAAGGCCATCGAGGTCACTGCGGCCTGCAGGAATGCGGCCTCCACTCCCCTTTCACCAGGCCCTTCACTTGCCCGCCCGGGTGAGCTGCTGACTCCTGGAGCCCTTGCCTTGGCTGGGCCTGGCTGTGGGAAAGGCAGAGGTGACGGAGGGCCCACAGGCTGGGGGGAGGCCTGCCCGTGCACGCTGGTCATCACGCTGTTCATTCTCTTGGCCGAGCATCGTTGAAAACAGGGTGGAGGGTGGCCCCCCGTGGGGAGGTCCGGGGCGGCTTCCTGGAGGAGGTGATGCTAACTCGATCTTTCCTTTCTTCTTCCCCTTCCTCTTGTTGCCAAGGGGCCTCCTTAGCAGGTGCCCGCCTCCCCCTCTGGCTGTTGTCTCATCTGTCCTTGCTGGCAGGACCTTCCCAGCCCCACCGCTTCGCTGTTCTCCCGGGGCTGCTCCCCTTGGCTGGAAAGCCCCTCATTAACTCGGTTGGCGGGGTGCCTCCAGGGCTGCCTGCCCTGGGATGCTATGCAGCAGGAGTGGCCGCTGTGAGAAGCGGGGGGGTCTCAGAAGGGACAGGAGGGCAGCTGGGCCGTCCCTAACCCGCTCTGGGCCCCACACCGAGGCCAGCTGAGGGGTGCCGCCTGGCCTGGCCTGGCGGTCTTGGGCCCTGGTTGGGGACAGTCCTTGGCTGTCAGGTCAGTGAGCCCAGGGCTGCGGGGAGGGTTCCTCTGCCTCTAAGGGGTCGTCTGGGCGGGGGCCAGCCCTGTGCCTCAGCTTTCTCCTCTGGGAAACGGGGGGACACGGCTTCCTTGCTCTGAGAGTAGCTGTGTAGACGGATCCGGGTGATCCCTGAAGTGTGGAGTGTGGGGGCACCTTCTCTAATGGCCGAGGGTCTTTTGTGGCTGCAGTTTGGGGTGGAGATTTTGCAGGAGGAGGAAGCACAGTGTTGACCCTGCTCTCTTTAGCTGTGAGCATCCAGTGGGAGGCTCTGGGCCCGGTGAGGCCCCGGGGGCTCTGCCGTCCTCAAGTGGCTTGGCCCAGGCCCTCCCGCACCCTCCTCAGCCCCCCATGTGCTCGGGGGGGGGGGTACATTTCCCGTGTCTGTCACCTCATAGGGTGGCGGTGAAGGTCGCCCTGGGCCACATATGTGACAGGGCTTCACAAGCCCAGCAGAGGGCTGTGCACGTGTGTGCGCGCGTGTATTTGTGTGTGCACATGTGTGCGTGTGGTGTGTTTGTGTGTGCACGTGTGTGCGCGTGTATTTGTGCGTGCGCGTGTATTTGTGCGTGCACGTGTGTGCGTGTGGTGTGTTTGGATGCGTGTGTCTGCGTGTGTGCAACGTGTGTTGGTGGGTGTCTACACGGACACAGCTGTGCCTGCCCGCATCCACGCACAGGTCCCTGCGTGTTCACAGTCTGCCCAGGCAGGGCCTGGTGTGTTTGAGGCTCCCACGGCCAGGCCACGTCTCTCCTCGCTGCGCCCCGTCCCTGCTGGGGAGACGGGAGGCGACCGGTGCCACGGCGCCCGCCGGGCAGCTACGGGGCTGCGGGTCCGGCCCAGGACAAGCGGGTCCAGCTGGGTCTGATAATCCGAGGAGTCTTCTTTCTGCTCACAGGAGGGCGATGTTAGATTATAGCTTCTGCTTTTCTCTCTGTTTATTTCTCCCCTGTAATCGACCCATCTGGCCAGCACTTGGCCAAATATGCCTTAAGCTTTCTGGCCCGGCTCCTGGGGATACGTAGGTCCTGCAGGCAGAGCCTGTTTCGGCCCTTCTTGTGGGCAGAGCTGCCCTGCCACACCCGCGGCGTGGAGGCCTGGTATGCGTGATGCCTTGGGGTGGGCGGCCTGCAGCTGGGTCAGCATCCTGCCCGCCCCCACCAGGTTCCCATCTGTAGGAAAGGGTGATGACTGTGGCTCCTGTGGGATTTTTTTTAAGTAAGATTTTATTTATTTTTGGCTGTGCTGGCCTTCACCGCTGCCCGGGCTGTCTCTAGTTGCGCAGAGCGGGGGCTGGTCTCTACTGCGGGCACAGGCTCCTCTTTGCGGTGGCGTCTCTCGGGCACCATGGGCTCTTGGCGCCCAGGCTCAGTGGTTGTGGCGTGTGGGCGCCGTTGCTCCAGGGCACGTGGGATCCTCGCAGAGCAGGGATCGAACCTGTGTTCTTCGCCGCTGAGCCACCGGGGAAGCCGGTCCGCAGGATTCCTGACGGGGTCAGCACGTGATGTATCCCCAGCACCGCTGTAACTGTTCCGGCCGCTCTGGGCCTCCGGGTGGCAGGGGCAGCGGGTCTGGGACGAGTTCCCGGCGCTGCTCGTGGCCGGCCTTTCGAGGCACTCCCTCCGTCTTGTGAATGAGAAGCAGTTCTCACTCAGAGAGCCCCACTCTCCCATGAGTTCATGGCTAACTCCCCATGAGTTCATTCGGCCTGGAGATGGCGGAGGTTGTGGGCGGTCCGTGTCCAGCACGCCGCTCCTCAGGCCACCCCACTTTACTGGCGGGGACTGGGGCCCAGTGGTGGGAACGGACCTGCCCACGTCCCACTTCAAGGACTCTGGCTCCTGAGACGGGACCATGGGTGACGGCTGATGGTCTGCCAGGGCGTCTGGAAGGGGGGCGGGCCTTGCTAACTTAGACGCTGTCCATGCATCCCCACGGCCCAAGCAGCTGGAGCCAAGTTCATGGAAGGAGCAGACGGACGGACGAGTGCTCCACTGGGTGCGTGGGGATTCGTGGGGGGGGGGGGCGGGGGGTCGCTCTGTCTTATACCTGTCTTACTGTCTGAGCCGTCATCCCGTCAGCTTCGACTAACTCTAATTTTTCTGGCAGATTCCCAACCTACATCATAACCCACAGTTGGAGTAAATGTCTCCACTCTTGGGTGACTCAGGCCTAAGAAATGGAACCACAATTTGACCCAGTTTGTTCATGTTTCATTACACAGAGCCCCAGGGGCCGATTTCTTGTGACGTCTCTGTACGTGAAATGGGGGGGGGGGGGTGGATTCTTTTGTTTTCTGTTTCCTAAGCCTGTATTCTTTCAGGGGAAATTCAGTCTTCTGTCCTGTTTTTTCCTGCCAGCACCTTGGCAACAGGGACTTTATTAGCCTCTTTAGTTTTTTAAAAAATAAATGTACAAAATGACATCAAAATGTGTGTATGTAACTGGAGTGATTTAACTGTAAAAACTGTTGCATTAAAGCAAGAGATTAAAAGCAACTGTCTTCCGCTCTGCCTGCGGGGTAACCAGAGGGCGGGGCGAGGCCCTTTCTGTGTCAATGCAGAGGGGCGCAGGAGAGGCTGGTCCTGCGTGGAAAACTCGGGCGGGACAGTGGCTCTGCCTGAAGCGTTTGCAGACCTCAAATGCGAGTCAGACCGGTGCCGGGCACCGGGAGCAGGCGCACAGGTGAGTGGGAGGTGAACACCTCAGCCCTGCAGGAGCTTCCGGTACAGTGAGGGATTCAGACCTGCGAACAAGCTGTAGTGTCCAGTGAAGTGCAAAGTGGGAGGTAGTGAAACATCCTCCAGCTAGTAAAATGATGCCACCAGCCAATCAGAGGGAGGCACCCGCCAGCCCCTGGGCCACTGGCCAATCAGAGGGCGGTACCTGACAGCCCCTGGGGCGCTGGCCAATCAGAGGGAGGCACCCGCCAGCCTGGGCCACTGGCCAATCAGAGGGCGGTACCTGACAGCCCCTAAGTCAGCAGACAATCAGGGGAAGTTACCTGCCAATGGGCCACTGGCCAATCAGAGGGTGGTCCCAGACAGCCTGTGGGGCTCTGGCCAATCAGAGGCCAGCTTGCTTTGCCAGGGCCTATGGCTTTTGGAGCCCCACCCTCCTGTGAGTTTGAATGGAGGTGTCCCTCGGAAGGGCTTTCTCCTTTGGTTCAGTGGCAAGGAACCCGCCTGCAACGCAGGAGCCATAGAAAACATGCGTTCAGTCCCTGGGTCTGGAGGAGGGCATGGCAACCCACTCTAGTGTTCTTGTCTGGAAAATCCCATGGACAGAGGAGCCTGGTGGGCTGCAGTTCATGGGGTCGGAAGAGCTGGGCATGACTGAAGCAGCTTGGCAGGCACACGGTTAGCAGCAGGGTCCGTGTGCTTCCGAAAGAGGCCTGTGGCCTTCAACTGTGAGCAGCGTCTGCACCTCAGCCTCAACTCTTCCTTCATTTTTGATGCGTGAAACTAGGAGCGCGTGTAGTCTCGTCTTGCTCCTTGTTAAGGTCGTCTTTAGGGCAGCAGAAGCCGTGCGCCCGTAGAACGGGGGCCCTGGCCCATGGCGGGCAGCTAGGGGACCCTGTTATGTGGCAGGTGAGGGGAAAGCTGTCTGGGGACTGGGGCCCGAGCCCTGCCCAAGCAGAGGAAGAAAGATGGGCCTGTCCATCACCAACTCCAGGAGTTTACTCAGACTCATGTCCTTTGAGTCAGTGATGCCATCCAACTGTCTCATCCTCTGTCATCCCCTTCTCCTCCTGCTTTCAATCTTTCCCAGCATCAGGGTCTTTTCAAATGAGTCAGTTGTTTGCATCAGGTGGCCAAAGTATTGGAGCTTCAGCTTCAACATCAGTCCTTCCAATGAGCACCCAGGAGTGACTCCTTGAGGATGGACTGGTTTGCTCTCCTTGCAGCCCAAGGGACTCTCAAGAGTCTTCTCCAACACCACAGTTCAAAAGCATCGATTCTTCTGTGTTCTGCTTTCTTTATAGTCCAGCTCTCAATGTTATTTAAGTTCATGGTTTAGATCGGAAAGCACAGCTTGGGCAACAGCTACGTGTCAGTGGACCCTGGCACCTTGAGGAACATCCAGGGGTCCTCTGTGGTGGGCCCGGCGCTCGGGACGGGCTGGGGTGAGGCTGTGAGGCTCACACCTGGGCAGGGGACATAGGAGAGCAGCCAGTGTTCAGGACCTCCTCCCTCATCTGAGACAGAGGCCTGCAGGTGTCAGCGCAGATGCTAGGGGCGCGTCAGGGGGCGCTGCAAGGTGGGAGAGAGGAAGAGACAAGTCCTCCTTGCCTTGCGTGCCCTCCCCGCTTTCTAGGAGCAGTGCTGTTTCGCTTTCTTCCCTGCCAGAGGGTGAGCGCTCCTTTCTAAGAGAAGACTCATTCTGCAGGAAAGGAGATCAGGGTGACTGGGAGGTGGAGGAAGTCAGCCTAAGGAGGAAGGGTTTATTGGGGCTTGGCTCTAGGAGTGTTGTTGTTATGGTTGAGTTTTTCAGGGACAGATCAAACAGCGCAACAGACCCTCAGGTCCTCGTGGATTTGATGAGGGTCAGCCCAAGGCCGCTCTCACGTGGTCCAGCCCCCCTCCCACTCCCCCAGCACCCTGTCCCCCCCCCCCAGCACTCGCGCCCCACTCCCCTCCACCAGTCTGCTCTGAGGCCCGTCCCTGATGTCAGGTCTCATGCGGCTGTTCCTCTGTGTTTACTGCACATCAAGCGTGTGCACTGCCGTCTCAGGAGGGGAGGGACACCAAGAAGGAGCTCAGCCAGGTCCAGTGAGAAGGAGAGTGGGCCATTGCCAGCCTCAGGATCTCAGTGCCCTGGTGAGCTGAGAGGGCAGGGCCCTTGCCTCCTACCTGTCCCCGTGTGTCTGGGCTCGGCACAGATGCTGAGGCACCTAGAAATACTTCTCTGAGCCTCAGTCCCCCCATCTCTGAAATGGGTATAAACTAATGATACCTGTCCCAGAGGTCTGATGGGAGGACTAAAGGCTCTTGTCATTTGTGTTGCCATGTGTTAAAGCCCCGACATCTGTATTTGGAGCCCCCAGATTGTCCCAGTGGAGGGCTGGGCCCCAAACTCAGCTTTGCTGGCATTTTTTTAGAGGGTGGAGTCCTCTAGGTCTGGGGCCCTGGCCTGGGGTTGCCTGGGAACAAGAGAGTCTGGTGAGCAGATCCGGTTTCCTATCAGGAGGGCTTTGATGGGGACCCTGTGAGACCAGAGCTTCAGCCACTGCAGGCCCTGCCTCTCAGATCTGGGATCCAAGGGTCTGGGGTGGAGCTGGGGCCTGCCCCTAGAGATCTGATGCCAATGACTAGCTGAGGGCACTTTGGGAAACACTGGGCGTACTGGACGGGAGGTCTGGACCTTCTTCCGACCCCCCTCCCCCACACCGTGTGGGGCCAGCCTCCACGGCCAGCTCCCAGTCAGTCATTCCTGCGACTTTCAGAAGGAGAATTAGGGGATGAGGCCGGAAAGCAGCGATGCTTCCGCGCACAGAGACTGGGACCCTGGCTTTGGAGGCCAAGAGCAGGGTTTGGACTCCCAGCCGTGTGACCTCTAATGCCTTACTTAACCTCCTGGTCCAGCGTGGCTCATCTCCACACCTGAAGATGAAAGGTGGAAGGTGACCTGCGTGTGGATGTGGGGCCCTGGTCGGGGTGTCCTGCATCACCCCTTCAGTGCAGGAGAGCAGACGCTAGAACCACGCTGGGAACAGTGACCGCCACTGTTCCCTACGCCACGCAGGCAGCCACTGCGGTTCGACATTAGTGACTGTTATTCTGTGTCACTGTTGCTCTTTTGTGTTGTTATCATGTCTGGCGGAGCAGGGGGGCAGTAGCTTGTATAAAGTTTCTATAAGGTGCTGGCAAGTAGGAATAGAGCAGTCACTTCAGGTTTGGCCTACAGCTGGGCCTCAGAGGAGGCCGAACAGTCAGCGCAAAGGACCCAGCTAGAGCCCGAGGGGGCGAGTCCGCAAGGGGTAGGGGGTGCATTCTGCAGCTATACTTGGGGGGAGGGGGCACCATGGAATCTTCCTCCTCATTTAATGTGGGAGCTGTTTCCGGCTTGCTTTTTCACCCCAGGAGTGTGGGGCCCTGATAGTGGGCAGGCCCAGCCCCCAGGAAGGAGTTGGATGTTTTACTGGGAGGGCTCACGGAGTCAGTGGTCTGTCTGGCCTCCCGCCTTCAGGCTTAGAAGACAAGGTGGTCTCCAGGGTCACAGGCTGCTGAGAGCAGAGGGGCAGGGGGACCAGACCCCACTGTGCGGCCATCACCCGCTGGTAGGCTCTGCCTGGTGTCCTGAGGCTGGGGGAATCGAGTGGTCTCAGAGCTCCACCATCCGGGGAGGGCGTCTGAGCCTCACAGGATTGTTCTGAGACTCCGGGGCTGGAGGGGAGCTCAGGTCTCCTGTCTCGGGGTCCTCTGTCCAGGGCGGATGTGATGACCATTGTTTGCCAGTCACCCCCGTCGGGGATCTCACACCGTCAGGGACCTCACCCCGTGCGGGCAGACAGCACCTGGAGGGAACTTGCCGGAACCCGGCCTCCAGAGACCCAGGGTTTCAACCTTGATATCCCCAAACTTGGGGCTTCTGAACGTCTTCAAGCTTCCTGTTTGCAGAACTGAAGGAAAGCTGCTGCCAGTGGGAACGCTCTGTCTTCTTCCCTTTTCACGCCCTGGTGTCCCCGGCTGGGAGGGCGCCTGTCGTCCTCCCACACCCTGCATCGCCTGCCTCGGGGCCTCTGCATGGATAGGCTCCCACCTTCCCTTCCTGGACAGGGTCTGTCTGATTACGAACAGCTGCCTGGCCGTGAGCAGGATTTGCAAACACTGGGGAGGGCTGTTGTCGAGGGCTGGACGGCATGGGGTGGGGGGTTTCTGCTCTCGGCCTCCCCCCCCCCCCCCCCCGCTCTCTCTCTACCTTACTCTAAGGGCTTTCATACATTGTTTTATCCTGACGACATCTTTTCTAGGCAAGAGGTAGCCCCATTTTACAGGCAAGGAAACTGAGGCTCCCAGAAGCCCCACAGCTAGTGAGTGGCAGAGCCTTTAAAATAGCATTTGCATTGTGGAAACTGAATTTCACCCAGCCTCCTGGGGACAGGGCCTTCCAAGAGCAGACATCACTGTGAGGTGGGGTTTCAGCCCCATCTTTTTCCCTGGGGCCTTCATCCCGGCACAGAGGGGTGGGGCGGCTGCTGAAAGCTGGTGGCCGCCCCCAACCTGTCCTCCGGGCCCCAGGCTGGAGGTGGGCGCCTGTGCAGTCAGGAGGAAGCGGTGCATGTTCAGCTGCCCTTCCAAAGCCCCCTGAGTCCCAGGCCCCTCCGGACCCTCCTCCCGCTGCTCGAGTCAGGTGAAGCTGGGGCAGCTCAGCCTTTAGCTGTGTCTGTGTTTGGGGATGAGCTGTCCTGGCTGAGTCATTTTTTCCGTTTTAGCGGGAAGGAAGCAGCGGTAGGGGAGGATTGTAGCCAGGTGGGTCCTGCCTGTTTGACATCGGTTCACACACGACCGGAGAGACACTCGGGGCTCGTGCCAGGGAGCCAAACGTTGCCAGCGACGAGGGTGGGGCGTGCGCCAGGCCCCTCCCACTCTGAGGGCCAGGTGCAGGCCGAGCAGCCCCTCAGATGTTTTCAGAGTAAAGCTGGGGCAGCCGAGCCACCACCTCTTCCGGGTCAGAGAAGCTGGGCCGGGGAAGAGTCCACATCTTTAAACTATCAGCATTTCAAAAAAGAAAAATAAAAAACCCTGAGAGAGAAGCAGTGCCCAGGGGCCTGGTTTCTAAGCCCGCCCTTTGTCGCAGGAGGTCAGTGGGCTTGCCGAGGGCCAGGCGCAAGAGCTCTGCTCCTGCTTTTCCCTGAGGGTGGGTCCTGAGTCCTAGAGTTGTCAGAGTCCTCCAGGAAGTTTGCTGCTTGGGTGGCCCACCTACCCCACTGACCGGGCCAGGCAGATGCCACTGGGAAAAGCTAGGCAGTTGCAGCTCCTTTGAAACCAAGGGAACAGCGCATATCCCGCACGTGTGGTCCCGGGCATTTCCAGCTGGAGGTCCGGTTGGTGGGCAGCAGTCACGGCGGACAGTGGGTGGATGAAGCCCGAATCTGCTGTCACAGAGCCCAAGCCTCACGTTTCAGGCCCAGGTCAAGGCGCGCTTACCTCGAGGCCGAAGGAGGCATGCAGCCCGGCTCTAGCTGCCAGAAACCCCGGGCATGGCCGGGGGGCTAGGACTGCCGTGGTTCTGAGCTGTGACCTGCAAAACGTCCTTTCTTCATGTGTGAAATAGAGCTGAGGGTGTCTTCCTCTTAGCTCTGGGTGAGACTTTAGGAGGTGCAGTTTGGATCTCCACACACACAGGGTCTCTCTGGACCTGTCACTTCCCACCGTGCCTGCAGCATGCGAGGAGGTGTCAAGGAAGAGCTGTGGGCTGGAGCCAGAGGTGCCCCTGGTGAATGTGGAGGGCATTGGCTGACACTTAGAACCGCTCTCTGGAACAGGATGGGCAGACTTGAGGGGCTCAGTAATGAATCCACCTGCTAGGGCAGGAGATGTAGGTTCAGTCCCTTGGAAAGATCCCCTGGAGAAGGAAATGGCAACCCAGTTCGGTATCCTAACCTGGAAAATCCCACGGACAGAAGAGCGTGGGGTCGCAAAAAAGTCAGACACGACTTAGCGACTAAACCACAGAACTTACTGACGCCAACAGGGATGAATGACTTTCTGTCCTCGTAAAGGTGTGGGGCCTGAGCTGCTCTGGGAGAGGTTGGGGGCCCCTCACTATCTGGGGGAGGCGGGTATTCTGGCTTGATGCCCCTGCAGAGGCCAGAGGAGAGAAGAGGACGAGGATCTGCCAGGGTCCCTCTGGAGTCTGGTCTGGCGGTCGTGGACGAGCAGCCCAGGGGGTGTGCCAGATGGAGTCCGAGGCTCAGGGCTGTGCGGATGGTCCACGCTGGCGTTGCTTTCACCTCCACAGAGCAGTCGAAACCCCCCAGACAGACCTCCCAGGGGATCCCCAAGCCCATGACCCGTTTGCAGACGGTGTGTGCGTATGTGTGCACACGTGTGTGCATGTGTGTATACATGCGAACATGTGTGTACATGTGTGTGCGTGTGTGCACGCGTGTGCATGCGTGTGCATGCGTGTGTGCACACATGCGGCACATGCACCCTAGCAGGTGTGAGTGAGCATCGTCCCTGGGGTGTCTCTCGCCCGGTGGGCACGCATCCTCTGCTTGCCCACACTCATGATCTCTCACTCCACCCAGCAAGCCCGAGAGGTCCGCTCTGTGAGGGTCGGTCCAGGTGTCTCTGCCAAGGAGACAGACCTGGGGCTTGAGCGTGGCCTCCTCCTCCCCGCAGGGACGCAACCCCTCCGACGTCTCTCTCCTTCCCCCGCTGCCACCCTGCTTCTTATCTACAGTCTCTCCGGATGGATCCTCCCAGACCCTTTCACCCCAGGCTCCTTCCACTCCAGGATCAGTCCTCTTACCCTTTAAATCACGTCCAGAAACTGTCAGCTGTGGTTGAAAGTCCTTACATTCCACCGGCTTCTGTCTGCCCTGCTTCTCTTCCGAGTCCTTGCCTTGACTTGCTTCCGCCTCCCGGGACTCCTGGGCAGGTGAGAGATCACTCTTGTGGCCCCAGGAGGCCTCCTGGTGCCCCCCCCATACCCCCGCCACCCCAGCGAGCACAGATGTTGGCATCGAGCCCCGTGTGCTCTAAGCCGCCCTCCCCGGGTGGCTGCTCTTGCCGAGCTTGGCCTGCCTCTCCGTTTCCACGACCTGCCCTTCTGTGCAGAATGTAAACCGCACCCCCACCCCCAAAGCACCGGGCTCCAGGCACGTGCCTTTCCCATAAACTCTGATGCCTGGTCAATATCCTCTGAAGAGGGTTGGGCTGGCCTCTCTACTGACTCACTGGAGCGCCGTCTGCTGTGGTGCCTGCGGCAGTGGAAGCGCCCGTGAACCGCTGCCCGCGCGGAAGGCCCTGCCGTGCGCCGCGCGCCCTGCCGTCCGGGCTTGTCTGCGCCCGCGCCGCACGTTGCTCTCGACGACTCGCGGCTCGCACGTTGCGGCGCGGACTCTTCCTTCCGCTCTGACTGCGCCGGGGCAGCGGCGGGGCAGCGGCGGCGGGTGCTGTCACCTCGCCCGGGCCAGGCGGGCAGGTCCGGGCGACGCTGGCTGCCCCCGCTCCCCAGGCGCGAGGGGCGGGCAAGGCTGGCCGGGGGCTTCCGGGGCTCAGGTCTCCCGCCTGAGCCCTTGCGGCCCTGGGCCCGCGTCCTGTCCCCGGCCTTGCGGGGAGGGGGCTGAGGGCTGCCGGCCTAGGGGCGCGGGGGACGGCTGGCGAGGCGCGCTCGCTGGGCTGGGGCCCCGAGCCCCGCGGTGTTAATCCCGTCTGCTGCTGCCCGAGGGGACGTAGCCTCAGGACCGTGTGGCCGTGGGCCCCCCTGAGGCGTGAGGCGGGAAACGCTCTAGAAGCGCAGCTTCTGAATGGAACCTGCCCGATGTCTTCTCGGCGCTGCGGGCGGCGTGCAGGGCTTCGCCGGGGGTGGGTGAAGAGACCGCCTTCCTAAACGCAGTTCCCCGTCTACGGAGCACCGACTGTCTGCCGCTTCTGTGCTGGGGCCGTCGGGGGCAGCCCCGTGGGAAGGGCTCGCCTGGCCCTGGGGGGCGGTGCGGGGTGGGCGGGGGCTGACCTAACACGAGCTGGCCCCGAGGCCTTGGAGGGTCCTGGAGTCGGGACCTGGCTTCCCCGTCCACAAGGGCCCCTTCCCTGGTGCTGCCCGGCTCGCTGTGACACCTCGCGGGAGAATGAGCTGCGCCCTTGGAGTGCGGGACCCCGCAGGTCAGAGGGCAGGAAGAGCCTGCGGGGACGGCCTGGGGGAGCCGGGGCCCCGACTGCCCGGCTGGGTCCCCCTCCCTGGGGGTTGTCCCCGCTTCTCTTCCCTCTTTGGTTTTTCTTGCAGACACATTTTCCAGGTAAAGAAGATGCATGTTCGTTGTAGGCATTTTGGAAAATAAGAAAAAATATAAAGAAGAAAGTAAAAATCCCCCATAACCCCCAGACTGGAACCCCACTGAGTCTGAGCACAAAGGGAAAGGAACGGAAGGAGGCTGCTCACTGTGCTGATCTGGAAATTCTGGGGCACAGGCAGTCCCGGCCCCGGGCCTTGTCCCCTGCCACACCCGCTCCTTAAGAGGAAGGCCGCGCCCAGCGCAGCTGGTTCGGGCTTTTTCATTTCCCTTGATCGGGAGGGCATGCTGTTTACACCCGTGATCGCCCTGGTTTTCCCGAAGAGTCTCCCGTGTTGGACGTAGGGTCTTGCCCCAGATCTCTGGTGTTGACTCGGGTTTTCCCTAGCTCTTCCCTCCTTGGGCGCTCATCCCTCCCCTCTGGGACCCACCTGGGGGAGAGGGGGTCCCGGGGGTCTGGGTGAGCAGCAGGACTCCCCTCTGTGTGGGACAAGAAGGGGGTGTGTAGCCATTGCTCTGCCGTTTTTAAGGCCTGGCAGCCGCGGAAATTTAGACTTTGATAAAGGTAACATTTCATGTTGGCTGGGAAAGGAAGGCTTAGTCATTGGACTGGGCTGGGATAAAGAGCAAGCCTCTGGGAAGAAGAACTTGAACCTGACTCGGTCTCACACCAAAATGCATTCCAGATGGCCCAATGATGTGACCTCGAAAAGTGAAAGCCTAAAGCTACGAGAAGAAAATACGGGATTCTGAGGCTCGTGATCTTGGATGAGAAGGCCTCTCTCAGCAGGACATAAATCCTAGAAGTTATAAGTTGACTCCATAAAAAGCCAACATTTTCTTTCTGGTCAACTCCCCCCGCCCCAAACAACCCATCACTGTGAGAAAACAACATGAAAATATGCATATCAGAGAAAAAGGATTGATACTCTAACAGTCAAAGAACTCCTACACGCCAATAGAAAGGACCAGGAAACAAACCAAACCAAACCAAAAATTAACAGTAATAATGGACAAAAGATATGATTGCTTCTTGAAAAGAAAATACCGGTAGCTCTTGAGCCTGTGGGGAGGTGTTTGACTTTACTCACAGGAAGGGGATGCAGGTGAAGGCCGGGGAGACCCAGCCTCTCACCCGGCCAGGCGGATGAAGAACGCTTGCTGCGAGCAGGCGCTGCTGGCTCCGGTGAGGGAGCGGGTGCCCACGGGCTGTCCTTCTAGGAAAGGCTTTTGCGATATTTGTGCTAAGTCTCTTCAGTCGTGCCCGACTCTTTGCGGCCCCGTGGACTGTAGGCCACCAGGCTCCTCTGTCCATGGTCCAGGCAAGAATATGGGCGTGGGCTGCTATGCCCTCCTCCAGGGAGTCTTCCTGACCCAGGGATCGAACCACGTTTCATTATGCAGGCGGGCTCCTTACCACTGGGGCCACGTGGGAAGCCCTTTGCAGGATCTGTTGGAATTCTAAATGCATGGCTATTGGACCTGGAGGCTCTGCTTCTCGGAACGTCTCCTGTGGATACAGGCGGACGTGCGTGCAGACATGTCTGTGGCCTGCGTGCTGTCTGCAGGTGAGGGCTGGGACAACCAGACGCCCGCTGGGAGAGCTGCTGGAGCCACCAGTAAGCCCCTGAGCGGCTCCCGGGGAGGGTCCCTGAGCAGCTGCAGGAGTGGGGTCTCCGTGTCTTTGTACTTCCTGAAATGGCTCAGTCTCCAGCATTTGGAAGGAAAGAAAGCTCCTCTTAGAATGAATCCATCTCTAGCGAGAACCCACAGAAAGCCACACTCGCGTATTCGTAGACGACAAGGAAGGAGGCACTAACGGGGGGACCCGTGGTTTTCTCTGGAAGGGACAGCTGGGTGCACAGACGTGCAGTTCTCTCTGGCATCGTTTGAACTGGCTGAATGTGTTGCTCAGACATGTGGGCTGGTTGGAAGGTGGGCAGGTGTGTAGGGAATAGAGACTCGGGATGGAAGGCTGGGCTGGCTGTCCTGGGAGCTTCGTGCCTTCTTGCTGGCAGGCACACGCTTTCGGCTGGAATGACTCTGTCAATTATAAAAGCCGATGGTCCAAAAAAGAAGAAGAAAAGAAACAAGACCTGTAGACCAGTGCAGAAGGGAACCGACCACATTGATCGCGTGTCATTCAACGACCGTGGGCAAGCGCGGGAGAGCCGTGGGCGTGACCGCTGTTCTGTGCTGAGTGGCTGGGTAGCACGCGTGCCCCGTGACCTCCGACCCCATGAGCACCATCCTGGCTCCGTGACCACTCGTGACCCTGTATCACGGCCTCGTGCTGCCTCACCTGCTGTCATGAGGCTCGTTTCTTTCCACGGTTCCGAGTCACAGGGTCCTTCCAGTCTCCCTCGCCGGCTGAGAGGCGCCTTGCCGCCCAGAAAGCCAGCTCAGAGGAGAGACTCGAGGGTCCCACACCTGGAGGACCTCAGGTGTGGACAGTCAGGGAGGGGGCTTTGTGGGGTCACGGGACAGTGGAGACTTCTTTCCCTGAGGTCCCTGCTGGGATGAGGACTTTCCCGGCTTCAGTCACTGTTATTCCTACCAGACTGCTGCTCTGTCCTGTTGGAGCAGAGCTGGGGGCTGGAGAGGGGGGAGGAGCTGAGACCGCTTTGTCCACCTGTTCATCTGACGGAGTTATGGGTGTGCCAGGTGAATTGGGTTGATCATGACCCCCATGCTGGAAACTAAAGGCTGGACAGGCTCCCTGCCCTCAACTCCCACATCCTGGTGGGATTCTACAGCCTTAGAGTGGAGATGAGTCTGTTTGGTTGAATCATGTGAAATTACCATTTTATGGGCCAAAATAATCAGAGGGTCACCTCACTTAGTTCAGTCTCATTCGGTAAGAGTAGGCAGTGAGAAGAACCACCCATCCAGCAGGGAGGCTGGGGAAGTCCTTCCCAGAGGCAGCAGTGCCTGAGCTGAGGTCTGCACGGTGAAGGGGAGTCACCAGGCGTGGAGGGCAGGTGAACAGGATTCCAGATGCAGGGAACTGAATGTGCAGAGACCTGGACACTGTGTGGCCTTGGGCTCCGAATGCAGGGTTTAGCTTGGCTAGAGCGTGTTGTGAGTGAGATGGTGGCGGAGGCTAGCGCTTTATCAGAGAGGAGACTTTGGGTACCAAAATTCAGTTTAAACTCATGAGGGTCTTTATCCACCATCCATCATCCATCCATCCATCCAATAAAATACGCATATCACATTGGACTTCACCTCTGGCCCAGAAGGGAGAGTGAGGCTACCGAGGTGGGCAGGCTGTCAAGTAAAGGGATGGTATCGAAAATCTCTGAGAAGCTAATCAACTGAGTCTTTAAGACGATGACCTCCCCTCCTTTGTTCACTCTCTCGTTCTCCATGTATCCTTTTAACCATTTTACAAAGTCACGTCTCACCCATCCTTCCTTTCTGCCTTCTCTCCATCAGTCATCTACCCTTCCGTCCCTTCCCTCTGTCCATCCATCCAACCAACCATCCATCCAACCAAGCATCCATCCACACCTCCACCCACCCACCCATCTGTGATCTAGTCTTTAAGCCCACCCACTGACCCAGCTCATAGTCTGCTTACCCACCCGCCAGTTCACCCATTCTTCCATCACAGATACGGGCTGCCCCCTCCACCAAGCCGTTTTTCCTGTTTGCATCAGGGTGTGTAAGACCACCCCAGGCTCCCACCTTCTACCCAGGCCTCCTTGAGAGCCAGGAATGGCTGATTCGCTTCAGCTTCTGCAGTGCCTACGAAGTACCTGGCACGCTGAAGTCTTCCTAAAGTTTGTTGGCCTGGACTGACTGAGAGACGGGATGAATAGAGTTGCAGCAGCAGGAGGCAGGGTAACAGGGAGATGCTGGCCGCTTTTTGGGCTTTTAAGAGAGAGGGGAAGCCTGTGACTCTGGAGTAGCTGGTGATGGGGAGGCCCACTGGGGCTCTTGGCAGAGGTGGGGCATGGAAGCCTGCCAGTTGGCAGTAACATGCATAAGATGAACCCCATCTTGTGAGCCGGGAAGTGGAGAGTCCACATTTCAGGATATTTAGTTATTGATTCAGAGATTCTACTAATTCTCCAAGGACCGTTGTTAACTTTTGTTGACTGTAAAAATAAAGCGCACTTATTAGAACAAATTTGGGAAATACGAAAATACAAAAATTCCTTTTTCTTTCCTTCTGTCTTTGGGCTGCTAGAATAAAACACCGCAGCCTGGGTGGCTTACAGAGAGAAGAGATTTATTTCTCATCTTTCTAGAGGATGGGGAGTCCAAGATCAAGGTGCGGCCGGGTGGGGGAGGACCCTCTTCCGGTTCCCGGCCGCTGTGGTCTCGCTGCATCCTCACGCGGTGCTGGGGTGAGAGCTCTCCGCAGCCATCGTCTTTGCGGGGCAGGATTTCACCCTGTGGATTCTGGTGGGGACACAGACCTTCCTCGCATTTCCCCTCTTCCTGGCTGAGCGTGTGTAGAAACTGCTGTGTGCCTTTCTTGTGGACACTTCCTGTGTCCTGCATTACAAACTCTTTGTAAGTATCTTCACGGCTGCTGGACCTCCATCAGAGGCTTGTGTGGACCTCGCTTAACTGTTCCTCTCATGTTGGGTTTGACTTATTTCCAGTCGTCTGTGTTATAAATAACACTTGGATGAACATCTTTTGGTGAATCCTCTCTGCCTCTATTTCCTTAGGGTGGATTCCTAGACAGTGACTCACGGTGGCCAAGCCCTGAAGCGTTGTAAAGCCCTTTTGCTGCAGAATCGCACTCCAGCTGACGGTGGGCCTTCCCTGCCCCAGCTACTGTGCCCTGGGCAGTGGTGCTGAGCCGAGGTGCACCTCATGTGTGAGAACTGGGGTTGCCCACTCTGCCCGAAGCCAGGCACTCCCCACCTTCCTGCTCTTGGGAGGCAGCAGGGAACTGCCACTTAATGCTTCGGACCTGGGGTGACCATTGCTGAGCCTTTGATTCGTCCCAGGTCACCTGGGCCTTCAGGACACTGCAGTTCCTCGTCTGGAGGATGGAGTGGCTCTTCCTACCCCACGGGGTCACTGGCTGAAGTTGGATCGCTAATAACAGTTATAATGCACGTGTGTCCCTAGCTTTAGACATTTCCACTCGTGTAGTCAGAAGAACTAGAGCACCTTCTAGAGCCGAAGACAGCCGGTGGATGCTGGTTGCCTCTGCTTCTCCCCCCTCCATTTCCTGGGCCAGCTGCACTTTGGCCGAATGCTTGCCGTGGCTGGTTGGGTGGACACTGATATCAGGGTCCAGCTTGGTAGGACCTTCTCCAGCCAGGGAGGTCACACGGACCGAACGTGCTCGGCGTCTATGCTGGAGGACCAGGGGACAGGGCTGGGAGAGGCTCACGTCTGGGGGTGCTATAGAGGTGGGTGTGAGAGCGGGCTGCCCTGGGCTGGAGCGGGGCGGGCGTGTGGGTGAAAGGGCAGGGGCCCGCTCTTGCCCATGGGGCTCTGGTAGAAATGGCCCTGCACACTGTCGGCCTCCACCTGCTTCTGGAGGGCGGCCAGAGCTTTCTGAACCAGAGGCCGTGACCCTGGGAGGGCCCGCAGCTGTCCACCCCAGGGAGAGGGGACCCTGAAGCTTGACATCATCACCTTGCTGAGTGTGGCACTCGGAAAACTCAGCCAGAATGGGTGATGTGGACTTGGGGGTGATGACTGGAAGTCAGTTCTGGGCTTGCCACCCATAGGGACTTCTGCCCGGGTGCTGATGGGGTCCACGTAAAATCCTGTGTTCACTTTGTGGCCACGTGGCTGGTTCGGGTCCTGGTTAGAGTGGTGTGCGGGTTTTCCTGGCCCCAGTGGTTGAAGGACGCCTGCTGGTCCGAGGGGAAGCAATGGGGCACGCCGCTGCGAAGGCCAGAGCGACCCAGCGCGATGTTCTCTCCCTTGAATCACGTAATTGAGTGAAGTCATCTCAATGCCAAATGCGTAGAACCACCTAGACACCAGGATGATTCCGAGGCCTGGGCTCTGAAAGCAGCTGCACTTGGGACTGTGTGAAGGCGCTGATGGTCCAGACAGTGGCTTTAATTTGGAACAGGAAATATTCCTTTAACTTCATCTGTGACCTTGTTTGCTGTGTGACATTTAATGGGTGTTAAAACCATCTTGTGTTTCTAAAGCTGTCTTCTCTAATGAGAATTTCAGGGTAAATCCCAGCTGATGCCCGTGTTAGAGAAACGAAGGAGTCAGCAGACACACTTGCCTGTGTCCACGTCAGTACAAAAGGGCAGGGTTGAGCGGGGCCCTGTGCGGACTCCTGGGCGGGGGGTGACCCACCTCAAATGTCAGACTCGGGAGGTGTAGACCTTCCAGAGACGTGCAATTGCGGTCTTCTCTTATAAAGATCAGCTAAATGTTGCCCACTATCAAAGCAGAGACCGAAAGATCCGTGAATATCTTGTGTTTTTAGGTAGGTGTGGAGAGGAAAGTTATTTAATTGTATAATGCCATTTCCTGCTGGACACGAATTGGCATTTGTTATGCCATGAATTTGTTATAAAAGCAATACGCATCCATCATAGAAGTTTTAACATAAAAATCCATCACAGCCTTGCACTTGTTTAAGCCATGGTGCTGGTGATGCTGATTCTGTGATGATTTCTGTTAAGTGCAGCCAAATAAATTAGTCACTGGACATTCTGATGTATTTATTTTCCAGTATTTTTTCTAGCCTGCTTTTATAAAACTGGGATTACATACTCCTTTGTAATAGTTTTAAGTGAAAAATACGATGAGTAAATCTCTGTGAATGGGGAGTAAAGAGGAACTTCAATCTGATGACGGATATCCGTGTAAAACCCACTATTGAATGCTTTCTCCCTCAAGATCAGGGGAAAAAAGCAAGGTTGCCTTCTCTCACCACACCTATTCAATATTCTATGGCAATCCTAGCCAGCACAGCAAGGAAAGAAAAGGAAATGAAAGGCATATAAAGTGGAAAGAAAAAGTAAAACTAAGGAATTTATACAAAAGCCTCTCGAACTAATAAGTTAGTTTGGTATAGACACAGGAATCCAAATCAATACACCAAAATCAGCCCTGTGTCTAGATGGTAGAAATGAGCAGTTAGAAATAGAATCTTAAACATTCTTTACAGCAGCATCAGAAATATGAAATATTTCGAGATATATCTGATGAAATACAAGAAGATTATAAATCATCACTTAGAGATGTACAAGAAAAGAGGAATTGGATAGATATACCATTCTCATGGGCAAAACACTTATTGTTAAGACACCATTTTCCCCTGTAATTGATTTGGAGTTAGTGCAATGCCGATGAAAACCCCAGCTGGCCTTTTTAAAACGGATGTGGACGAAATGATTCTGCAATTTACATGGAAGACAATCTTGAAAAAGGATAAGGGAGGACTCATGCTATGCGGTTTTAGAAACTTTCATCCATTGTTGGTGGGAACAAAAACTGGGGCAGCCACTTTGGGAACCAGTTTGGAAGGCTTTGATAACGTAAGTCCTACACTTGCCAAAGGACCCAGCAATTCCACTCCTAGATGTTTACCCAAGAGAGATGAAAACACATGTCTGTTCGAAGACACGTATGTGAAGGTTCATACGCCAGGTATCATCCCAAACTGCAAATAACCCAAGTGTCCACCCACTGGTAGATGGATGGACGCATTGGGCCACAGCCGTCCAGCGGAATACCGCTGAGCAGTGAGAGAAATGGGTACTTGAAGCTGTGAGGGAGCAAAGGCGCCATGTCACGCCAAAGAGGCAGACGCAGAGGACGGTGCAGGACGCGACCCTGCTCACATGCCGTTCGAGAGAAGGCAAAACTGCAGGAACAGGAAGGAAAACGGTGGTTGCTGGAGACCAGCGGGGAGAAGAAAGGTGCAAGTTTCGACGAACGTTCGGTCCTATAGTGGCCGAGGGTACAGGACATTTCCAGCACCGCAGAAAGTGGCCCGTGCCCCTCTCCCCTCCCCGGCCACGCGTGCATCTCACTTACGTGTCTGTTAGCCTCTCCCCCTCTCTATTGCTCGCTGTTGTGTGGTTACCTATTCCTACATAACAGCCACCCCACACCTCATGTCTATAGACGAAAGCAATCTTTCGCTTTGCAATCTTAGTTTGCTCGTGGGTCTGTACCCGGGCGCGGCCTGGCAGGGAGGGTTTGTCCGCTCCCGTGACATCAGGTTGATGTCTCGGCTGGGGCTGGAGGGCCCGTTTCTAAGGTGATTTTCCTGCACGGCTGGCAAGTTGGTCCTGGTTGTTGGCTGGGAGCTTGGCTGGGGCTGTGGGCCAGGGGTGTGGGCTTCTTTTCCCACGGGACCTTCTGAGAAGCTGTTTGGGCTTCCTCACAGCGTGGTGTCTGGTTCTAAAGAAGAGGATGCCAGACACAGGACGGAGAGACTTCCAGTTTATTAAGCCTGGATCTGTATGCCAGCACGGGTCACTTTCACCATGTTCTTTGGGTCCTGTAGTCATGGAGCTCACCTTGATTAAAGGAAGGGGGCATGGATACCACCCCTTCATGGACGCTTGTGCTAAAGAATCTGCTGCCATACCTAAAGCTTATGTCTGTCCTGTTGTTCTATTGTTAATAAAATGCTGTGCCTGTCAGGTGGATGTGTTCTGAAGCTCCAACATGTTTCATGTCTTGATGGCACGGGTCACCACTGTTGTCATCACAACGGTGTCTGTCTTGGTCTTTAACTTCAGGCCCTCCCTGGAGTTTTTCTTAGAAGCTCCATCAGTTCTTTTCTCAATACTTATTGACAATGCCAGCAATCCTCAAGGTGTGGAATACATACCTAGGAAAGAAAGGATTCGAGATCCAAGCGGCACTCCTTGGGAGTGCTCCAGTGGGGCTGGAGAAGAACTGGAAAGACTTACCAAACCCAAGAGTGATACTGAATCAGATGAAGATACTTTCTAAGTGGTATCCAAATAGCTGGCAGCTCTCACAAACATTTTCACTATGTGTGATAACTATCTTTTCACTTTGATAAACCAAGAACATTTCTAAAGCATAAAACTCTTTGCATAGGACTTCCCTGGCGGCTCAGACGGTAAAGCGTCTGTCTACAGTGCGGGAGACCTGGGTTCGATCCCTGGGTTGGGAAGATCCTGTGGAGAAGGAAATGGCAATTGACTCCAGTACTATTGCCTGGAAAATCCCATGGACAGAGGATCCATGGGGTCGCAAAGAGTCGGACACGACTGAGCGACTTCACTTTCACTTTCACACACTTACAACATTTTTGGGGAGGAGAGGTGCACAGAGGTGAGATGAGCCTCCCATCTGCCCGGTACCAATCCTCACCCCCCTCCCAGATGTGCCCCCTTGACCGTTTGACTGGTGTTGTTCTGGGCGTTTTGGGGGTTCGTTTACCTGGCGTGCTTTCGGGCTAGACAGACATCTCTTCTCTTCATGCCCTGCCTCAGCCGTCTTTCTGTGTCGGACCGTCCAGATCGCCCCTCCCGCAGCCTCTGCGGAGCACTGCACAGGTGAGCGGTGTGTATTCAACCAGCTCCTGACTGATGGGCATTCGCCTTGTTTCCAGGTCTCTTACAGGCGACCCTGCCGTGGACGTCCTTGCATGCATACGGGCCCTTGTGCAGGGTTTACCCCCAAAGCAGGGATGCCAGGTCCATGCTGTGCACATCCTCATTGGAACGCCTTCTCCCAAAAAGGTCTCTCTCCCACTGGGGTTTACTTTGAATCCCCGGAAGGCACGTTCCCTTTGCACGTTGGCTGGTTTTGTTCAGTGGCTGGTTGACTGGCTGTCCTTCATTCACTGTCCTGAATGTCTGCCCTGGGCTGAACTCTCTCCTCCCCTGTGACGAAGGCTCAGTTCAGTTCAGTCACTCAGTTGTGTCCGACTCTTTGCCACCCCATGGACTGCAGCACGCCAGGCCTCCCTGTCCATCACCAACTCCTGAAGTTTACCCAAACTCATGTCCAACAAGTTGGTGATGCCATCCAACCAACTCATCCTCTGTCGTCCCCTTCTCCTCCTGCCTTCAATCTTTCCCAGCATCCCAGCATCAGGGTCTTTTCAAATGAGTCAGCTCTTCACATCAGGTGGCCAGAGTATTGGAGTTTCAGCTTCAGCATCAGTCCCTCCAATGAATATTCGGGACCGATTTCCTTTAGGATGGACCGGTCTGGTGATGAAGGCTACCGCTGCCCCTTCTCAGGGACCTCACAGTGGGGCCATCGCAGGACCACAGGACCACAGGGCCGCCTCCTGCCATCCAGCGCAGGCTGTGGCGAGAGCTGGGGCCGCACGCAGGGGGCACAGGCCCGCCCTCGTGTGCACTGGGTCTCCTGTTCTCCTGGGGCTTCACTAAGAGAAGGGATCTCCGGGGGGCACCACCGTGACTTGGCATTGTAACTGAAGGGAGGGAAGCAACTTGGAAATCCAGCATTTTCAGTGCTGCTAATGCTGGGTGATGCTCACAGCTTCCCAGGAGAGGTGGGAGGCCCGGGTGATGGAGCCACTGCTGGGCGGGCTGTGCTGGCACTGGTCCCGTTGTGGGCGTCAGTCTCTAGTCCTGGGTCCTGAGGACTCCAGTGACAAGGCCAGGAACTCCAGGCTCTTCCCAGGGACCCGCCAGCAACAGACGTGCAGGTCCGTGCGCCAGGGCTCTGCCCGGGTGGCACGGAGAGTCGAGAAGGCCTGGGCCTTCCCCTGGCCGCCGTGCAGCAGGCCTCCTCCGGCGTCGCTGGGCGAAGGAAGCCCGCGCGGCAGGACAGGCCGGCCTCAGGGATGGGTCCTGCTGCTCCCCCACAGGACGCCATCCGCGAGTCTGGTCCACAGCCGGGGCGGGCCTGTAACTCGCCTGTGCACTGCCCACCTCCCTCCTTAGCACGGCTCCCCGGATGCCAGGCCTGGGCGAGGCCATGGGTGCAGAGGGTCCCATCTCTGAACGTGTGCACAGGGTGGGCGTCGCCTCCCCACTGTGGCCAGTCTCTGGCAACGCTGTGTCTATAGGCAGAGCGGTGTCTGTTCCAGCTGACATTTCACCATAAAAGCTCCCAACGCTCTGTCAGAAGCTTCTCAGAGCTCTTGACTTTTCGGCCAAGAGGGGAGAGCCGCAGGCTGGGAGATGGCACGGAGCGGATTGCTTTCCAGTCCTAGCTCGGGCACGCTATGCCGGGCCCTTCTCAATGGTGGGGGCTGGACTGCAAGTCCTCTGAGGTCCATCCGACTCCCTGGAGGACCTGAAACACTGCGCAGACTTGTGAGCCCCAGGGAGGCCCTTCTCAAGGACCCTGAGCCAGGGTGCAGCTTGCCTCTGCTTGAGGAGGAGTTTGCAGGGACTAAGACACTCATCACACGGGACTCTGGCCCAGAGGGAGAGTGAGGCCACCAGGGCAGGGAAGGGGCAAGTGAAGGATTAGTGTCTGAAACCTTCAAGAGGTGTGTCAACTGACTCTTTAAGATGCTGGCCCGCCTTCCTCATTCACTCACTCATTCATCCGTTTGTCCCTTCAACATTCACAGTCTTGCTCCATCCGTCCTTTCTGTCATCTCCCCTCAGCCATCGGTCCTTCCGTCCCTTCTTCCTTCCACCCACTCCCCCCCCCCCCACCATCCATCCACCCACCCACCCACCATCCTTCCATCCACCCATCCACCCATCCACCTGTCCTTCCGTCCATCCACCCACCCACCCGCCCATCATCCATCCTTCCATCCGTCCATCCACCCACCCCCCCACCCCCCCATCCACCTGTCCTTCCACCCACCCATCCACCCACCCCCCCATCCACCATCCTTCCATCCACCTGTCCACCTGTCCTTCCGTCCATCCACCCACCCACCATCCACCCACCCACCCATCCACCATCCTTCCATCCCTCCATCTCTGTGCTCTTCCATTCACTTCATCCCCGTCCCATATATCCATTCTTCAGGGAGGATTTACGACGTGGTACCTTGAACAGACATAGTGAAGAGGAGAGGGCTGTGTCTCTGGAATCTTCCTCCACTGATGCTCAGGCCGGTATTTTAATGTGGAAAACAAGAGGCGAGGCATCCTCTGGCCCGTCACCCTTCTGTTAGCCTGGGGTTTTGCGCCTCTCCCCAGCCCCTCGGTTCAGAGGTTGAGGATCTTCTCTCCACCAGCGTTCTCCATGAGGTCCTGGACCTCTAGAATGAGCAGGTCCTGTCTGCCCTGGAGTGACCTTGATCTCCTGGGCTCTGCTCTGGGCTCTTTGCTAGTCACTGCCTGGAAGGAGAGTGAGCTTGTCAGAGGTTTCTCTGGAGGTGTCTCAGGGAGCACCCTGCCCCATCTCCTCCTCGTGGTGTCTGGGGATGAGGGCATTTTGTGGCCAGCTCAAGTCCTCATCTGCAGAGGCAGGCGCCTCCTCGGTGAGCCATCTGGGTGACTGAGGGGGTGGAGGCTGTGGGTGGAGAGCCCAGGCTGTGTGGGCACTGGGGGTGCTTGGGGCCCAGCTGGGCTTCCCAAGCTGGGTGCAGGTGAACGAATGTCTCCCCCAGCCTTGCCCAGACTCCTGCGGCCATCGCCCAGTGTGGCCTCCCCATGGACTGTCCCTTCCCTGTCACCGTTTCCGGGTGGAAGCCACGTTGCCCAGGGCCATCAAGGTCACGTCCACGATGCTCCAAATCCTGGAGCCCTGTGTCACCCCAGGGATGCAGGGATGGCTGAGTTGGGTCTACACGGATGGTGGCAGGCAGTGGCACAGTCTCCTTTGGTGAAAATCCCTTGGAATCCCTGCTGGTGGGTCCTCAGCCCTTCTTCAGAAATAGGAAAATGGACCGGAGGCAGGTGACAAGCACAACCGCTGCCAAGCCCCGCGGGCTGAGCTGGGCTCATTGGTGGCCTTTCCTCGTCCCCATGAGGCGACAGAGACTGACAGGTGATCAGAGATGGTGCGAGGCAGGCGGGGGTGAGCCGGGCGCAGGGGACCCCCGCCGGGCAGGCCCCTCGTGTCCACTCCCCCGGAGACCCCAGTGCAGGGCTCGCGTCCAGCCCTTCCTGCTTCCAGTCCTCCCCGTCGTCTCTGCTGAGCCTGAGAGGTGGCCAGGTGGGCCCAGGTCTGAGCAGGACAGCGACCTGCCACCCCTGGAGATGCTGCTGCCTGGCTGGGGTGAAGGTGGGCCTGGGGCCAGGCCGAGGCATGGGAGGTTGTAGCCTGCAGACCCAGGGATGAGCGGGAAGGGAGGTGTGGGAGGTCCAGAGCCCATGGCCTCTCCCAGGTTCCCCGCGCCGGGCCCAGGCCTCTGCCCTGTGATGTCCCGGGTGAGCAGCTGCTGGAGGCCATCTGGGAGGCGAAGGCTGCCAGCATCCTGCCAGCCCTGTCCCTGGCCCTGCCCTCTGCTTTGTTCCCAGGGTTGGGTCATTGAAGAAGTATTTCGGTCGGAGCCTCTGAAGCGGCCTGCTTGTTTTCCAGCATGCTGTGCTGACCTCCCCGATGGGGCTGCGTGCTCTGTGCTGGGGCCTCGCGGGGAGGGCTGGGGGGCACTCGCCCGGGATGAGGGGCCCCTGCGTGCCACCCACCCCCTCCCCGCTTGGGAGAGCTGTGGCTCTTTTTGCTTCTGGAAGTGGAAGCTGGGAGGTAGCAGGGACGGCGGGAAGGGCAGATGTGTCTCCTGGGTGACCTGCCAGGAGCCCTGCAGACTCAGAGCAGGTGCTCCCTTCAGCGGCAGTTCCTGTGAGAGTCAGCCGGGTGCCAGGGCCCCACTGGGACCCGCCAGGCTGGGCCCTGCCCGCCTGAGGCCTGGGGCCCAGGAAGCAGACCTTACTCAAGGAATTAGATGTCTTTACACTTAGGGATGTGAGAGCTGGACCATAAAGAAAGCTGAGCACCAATGAATGGATGCTTTTGAACTGTGGTGTTGGAGAAGACTCTTGAGAGTCCCTTGGATTGCAAGGAGATCCAACCAGATCCATCCTAAAGGAAATCAACCCTGAATATTCATTGGAAGGATTGATGCTGAAGCTGAGGCTCCAATACTTTGGCCACCTGATGTGAAGAGCTGACTCATTGGAAAAGACCCTGATGCTGGGAAAGATTGAAGGCGGGAGAAGGGGACGACAGAGGATGAGATGGTTGGATGGCATCACCGACTCGAAGCACATGAGTTTGAGCGAGCTCCGGGTGATAGTGAAGGACAGGGAGCCTGCTCCTATGCTATGCTGTGCTATGCTCAGTCGGTTCAGTCATGTCCAACTCTTGTGACCCCATGGACTGTAGCCCACCAGGCTCCTCTGTCCATGGGATTCTCCGGACAAGAATACTGGGGTGGGCTGCCATTTCCTTCTCCAGGGGATCTTCCTGACCAGGGATCAAACCTGGGTCTCTTACACCTCCTGCATTGGCAGGCAGCTGACTTTTAGGGTTGATTGTGGAAGTGCCTTTTGGGGGAAGCAGAGGGGTCATCTTCGTGTCTCCATTGGTGGAGACATTGCCATTGCTGAAATGTTTGACTCCTTAGTGGGCCAGTTGCAAAATTTGTCTTCAGGACATCTACCTCCTGATTTCTGCCATTCACACACAGATTGCTTGTTCATCCATCCATCCGTCTGTCTGTCCATCCAACCATCTGTCCATCCATCTATCTACTCACTCATCCATCCATCCGTCCATCCATCTGTCCATCCATCCGTCCATCCATCCATCCATCCATCCACCCATCCATCCATCCGTCCATCCATCCATCTATCCACCTACCCATCCATCCATCTGTCCACCCACCCATCCATCCATCCGTCCATCCATCCATCCATCTGTCCATCCATCCATCTATTCACCCACCCATCCATCCATCTGTCCATCCATCCGTCCATCCATCCATCTATCCACCCACCCACCCATCCATCTGTCCATCCATCCGTCCGTCCATCCATCCATCTGTCCACCCATCCACCCATCCGTCCGTCCATCCTGTGCACGCACATACACACACACGCGTGTAGCTGATGTGTGGTGTGTGCAGCTGCACATCTGTATTTGAGCTCCTCCTTTGTGCACTGCTTTTCAGGGCTGTTACGAAGGCAATGGCACCCCACTCCAGTCCTCTTGCCTGGAAAATCCCCTGGATGGAGGAGCCTGGTGGGCTGCAGTCCATGGGGTTGCTGAGGGTTGGACACAACTGAGCAACTTCACTTTCATGCATTGGAGAAGGAAATGGCAACCCACTCCAGTGTTCTTGCCTGGAGAATCCCAGGGATGAGGGAGCCTGGTAGGCTGCCGTCTATGGGGTTGCACAGAGTTGGACACGACTGAAGTGACTTAGCAGCAGCAGCAGCATGCTGCCTTTCTGGCCTAGGGCAAGTGGAACTCAACTCTGTTTCCAAATTCTTTCTCAGGTTCCTCCTTTCTGCCTTAAAACTGACCTCTCCCGCTTCTATTCCTGGACAGCTCTGGGGCCAGAACGCCTGGCTGTGTGCGTGCGGGTCTCAGGCAGGCTCAGTGCACAAGCAGGAAGCGGGCGGGCTGTTGTAGAGGAGAGAGGCTGAGTGCGAGAATCGGGGGCTTGCACAGCCGCTAGCAGAGCTGGGGTGGGGGCGTCCCCAGGCCCCCGGTCACGGGCACGCCACCGGAGTGAGTGGAGCCCAGACGTCAGGAAGTCACTGTTGCCAGTGTCGGTGGTCCCCACCACCTGGCCCCAGGTCCTAGCACGCAGGCTCAGACTCTGAAAGAAGGTTTCTCACATTCCAGCTCCCCTCTGAGTGTGGAACGGAATCTGCATCCTGAGCCCTTCCCCCAGAGGGGTCTGGGAAATGTAGTTTTTAGCCCCCAGGCCCCACGGAGCAGGAGCACATCAGAAGCGCCCGCGTGAGCGACCACGGCCGGGGTGACGAGGAAGCCACCCGGCTCTGCCTCCCCAGGGTCGTGGAGCTGCCCCGTGGGCATCACTCCTGGTTCTCGGGCGTGGAGGGGTTCCCTGGTCAGGCCGCACAGCCAGTTCCTTTTCTGTCTTTCCTGACCCGTCGGACGCCTGGTGATGTCAGCCCCCGGGACGTTCTCTGCTCGGAGGCGGGAGCCGGGAGGAGGGCTCTTGGTGTGGAGCGCCCAGGTCCCTGGAACTGGGCTGGGCTCCTTGCTGCTGTTGCTTTCCTCGTTGGCCTCAAGAGAGGCAGAGGCCCCGAGATCATCTCCCCAGTGGGTGATGCTGGACTTGAGCCCACGCCCATCTGTCCCCAGAGGTGGCACCGCCTCCCAGCAGAACTCTCGCCCTGCTAAGGATGCTGAGGCTGCTGGGTAGAGAGGGGGCTTTGGCCTCAGTGGGGAGAAGAGTGCAGGGGGACGGTCCTACTGGAGTCTCTAGCGCCTTGCCACACCTTTGAGACAGTGAGAAAATGCTTGCTGAGCTCTGGCACAAGCCAGAGGGGCGGCTTTTTCAGCATGTCGCAACAGAGGTTCGCAAACACAGACCGGAAGGCCTCTGGAAAACCGTTTTCCCCCCCGGCTGTGAAAGAGGCAGGCTTGAGAGCCCGTGCATCTGGGAAGACCATCATCGTGGCTCTCGGGGTGTGAGTCCCGGCACCAGCCTGGGTCTGCGATGCCTCCTGGCCGCGGCCGACCTTGGAGCCGAGACTCAGAGATGAGCCAGGGCTCAGCTGCATCTCGGGGCAGGTGAGCCAGAGACTGGCACGGCTGTGTCTTCCCGCGGGCCGAGGCCAGGCTGGGGCTGTGCCAGGCACCCACGCCTGGCCAGCCTGGCTCTGCATCTGGGGTCAAGTGGACAGATGCTGGGGAGCCCCGTGGGGGGCCGACCCTATGTGTGGGGTAGACGCCAGGGTAGGCACACTCTTCACGGCGGACGCCCACCTGGACCAGGGTGTCTTGGGTCCCCACCATGTCCCTCCCTCTGCAGGGGTGGAGAATCTCATCTCCCCATTTTCTGGTCCCCTGATTAAAGGGACAGAGGTCTGTGGCAAAGCTGAGCTGTAGAAATGACACCACAGGGACAGGGTCCGTCAGATCTGCGGGATCGGGGTAGCACGGTGCCTTGCAGGGCACGGTGGACGGGTTGGGGTGGCGTCCTTAGTGATGGGAACCTCCCCAGCCTGCCACCTCCCCCGACCCCCGGTCCCTCACAGGGGGTGGTCTGCAGGGCATCGTCTGCACCTGCCTCTGGGCACTGTCTAGCACACCTGCCCTGAATGCCCTGCCCGCTCCCGCTCCCCTTGTAGGCTCCGTCTGGGCGGTTCTCTTGTTAGGGACTTGCCCGGACCAGCAGCGAGGCTGCCTGGAGCCCCCGCCGCCGTCCCCGATGGCTGTGCTGGGCTCCACACGTAGCAGCTAGCTGCAGGACGGCTCAGAACTCGGTGGGGGAGAAACCAGCCTTGATGGTCCCTTCTCCCCTCCACAGCTTCCACCCCAGTTAAAAAGGGGAAACTTGCCTCTTGAGCGAGTCTCAGGCATGTAAGGACCCTCTGGGGAGGAGAGCCAGTGAGCTGGGGAGGCCCAGAGACCTCAGGGGCATGTTTGTGTCAGCCCCGCTGTTACACCCAGAAGTGAGTGTGGCCTTTTAGCAGCAAGTGTCAGCATCCAACCCAGACTGGCACACACGTGATGTTTGTGTAGACAAGTCTTCTTCAGGTACAGCTTGATCCAGGAGCCCGAACTGCACAGCAGAAATCTGTCCACATCCGTAGGCAGGCCCTCCTCCCACGCCCAGGGGAAGGCCATCTGGGGCTGCAGGCTCATCACCCAAGTGTGAAGCCCGCAGAGCGGAGAGGAAGAGGCCCCAGTATAGACTCCTCGGCCTGGCCCAGTCACACCCGGGACAGGGTGGTGCTGCGCTCTGATTGGCCAGGGAGACCCAGGTGTCCAGGAGGAGGGGGCGTGGCAGCCCCGCCCACACCCACACGGACAGGCGGCTGCTGGACACCAGGTTCCCCAGAAGCCCAGGGCGGTGCCCTGGCCGCACACGCCGTGACCTTCGCGCTGACTCTGAATTTGAGTTCACTTCCTCCGCCTGGACTCCCAGGGCCTCTTGTCTGTAGTAACACGAGTTGCACTGTCCATTCAAGGCCTTGTGTAGGGCGGGGGCCGTGTGGATCCCAAGCCTGTGGCCCTCGCCACCTGGAGGTCTGGGGTCTTTGTGAGGTGGGTTGCAGTGCGCAGGCGCGGAGCCATCCTTTGCATCTGCGGGGGACGGTCGAGCTCACCAGGAGCGTCTCCACCGTCCTAGGGGCCGCTCAGTCCTGTGCAGCAGGGGAGGGAGGTCGCGAACTTTCCGGAAGGGGTGCAGGGGCCCGCCCTCCGTTGCTCTTATTTGGGTGCTGTCTCGCCCTGTAGGCGTGGGTCTTCTGGGAGCAAATGGAGACTGACTGTTTGTGCAAAAGGTTATGGGAAAAGTGCACTTCAGTCGGGCAAAGACGGGGCATGAGATGAGCCAGGAGCCTTCCCGCTGTCCTCAGCCGCACCCGGGGGCGGGGCCCGCCGTCGGCAGTTGCGTAAGGGACGTCACGGGCCGTCAATCACTCCCATTTCGTAAGACCACCCTGGGTAAAGCCGCTTGCATCAGCCGTGGGAGCTAACGCCGCCTTTCAGCTTCTGTTTGGGGTGGGTTTCTTGTGACGCTAGTGAGAAGAGGGGTCTGGGAGCCCGGGGCTGGTGCGGTACTTGGGGGGAAAAAGAGCAACGTGAGTGCCGCCGAGTAAGAGAGGGTTCACACCTGGCGGTGGCTGCCTGCAGGGACCAGGGTGGGAGCTGGCCACGTGCATTTCCGCAAAGTGGGGTGTCCTGCCCCCGAGAGCACCTGATTCTGAGCTGATCCCTCAGCCTCTTCTGAGGGTCAGAGGTGGTCCTGGAGCGGGCGGAAGGAGGGGCTGAGGGTTGGTTTCCAGCTCATCTGCACGCCCGGGTGCGCCCTTCCTGCCCGTGGCTAACTCGTCACCTCGCCTTTGTCCTTTCAGCTCAGCCAGCAGATCTCCTGAAGGTTCTCGATTTTCACAACCTGCCTGATGGAATAACCAAGACCACAGGCTTCTGTGCAGCACGGCGATCTTCCAAAGGCCCGGATGTCGCCTACAGGGTCACGAAAGATGCCCAGCTCAGCGCGCCCACCAAGCAGCTGTACCCTGGTAAGAGACGGCATGTATGCCTGGTGGGGGTGTGGCTCCGCTTCTCGCCCCTAGCCAGGCAGCAGATCCGGGAGCTCGCAACGCAACCGGAGTGGCGGGGAGGCGGGGAGGGACGCCTGACGGAGGGAGAAGCGTGCTTGGTTTTCCAGGAAGGAGCCCGATTTGACGTCAGGATAGTGAAAGCGCACGTCTAGCTGCGGTCGCCGTCCACACCCAAAGGTGGGAGCGGGGCCGCGTCTGTTTGCACTGCGTCTCCAAGCAGGTGTCTCTCCAGCAGGGGGCGGGAGGCCGGGACTCCAAAGGCAACACGGAGAAGCGCGGTTCCCAGGTGCGGGGTTAAGAAACCTAGGGTCACGGGAAAGGAAACACTTCCAGACTGAAGCTTAATTGGGGGTGAGGACATTAAGAGGCACACGCATCAAACATCAGAGCTCCCAGCAAGAGAGTGCAGGCTTTTAATGAGAATCGATTGCCAAGCGTCACATCGCTGCTTCTAATTACGAGCCCGGAGCCGGAGCGATGGTTGCTGGTAGGCAGCCCCCCGCTGGCCTCGGGGCCGTCTGGACTGGCTGACCAGGCCCGTGACTGATAACCTCTCCCCCCACTTCAGTGGAGCTCTTCCTCCCGGTTGAGATCAGAGACGGCCCTGGGACGCCGGGCGGATGCGCTCAGCCCGGAGATGGCCGTAATCCTCAGAAGCATGAGCTAGCCTTTCCGGCAACGGCCTGCCTTGCTCGCTGACCCTCCAGTCTGGCATCCTTAGGCCGGCAGTGGGGTCTGTCAGCCGCGTGCCCACAGGGTTCCAGAAGGATGTGCCCTTTCTGGGCTGCGTGCGCTTCCTCTGGCCCTTTCACTCTTCACCCTCTGCTTCACGCCGGTGTTTCCTCAGCCTCTCTTTAAATCCACAGGGACTCTTAAGAGTTTCTCTCTGCGAGAGAGGCTGAGTCTGCTCTTTCTAGAAATGGCATTCGGGCCGGTGAGCTCCTTCAGGGGCCACAAGGCCCTTCACTGTGTCTTATGGAGCCCCCCTGGACCACCTTGGGGTGCCAGACGCCCCCCACTCTAGAGTGTCTGGCCATCACTGCAGACGGGGCTCCCCAGGGCCCTACGGGTCACTCGCCACAAAGAAGCTCAGGGATGTCACTGTGTTTCACGCCCAGAGAGTCTTTCTTATCCCTTGGGGCCAGTGTGTTCTGAATCACCCAGAGGCTGCCTGCTGTCCTGCCCCGAGCCCCCAGTTTAGAGCTCCTCTGCCGGGGGGCTGAGGGGCTGGGGCGAGGGTGTCTTGGGAGCGCTGCTGGCCCTGCACCCTCGTGCCCGGGCTTGGGGACGGACGTCCACTGCGCGGCGTGTGCGTGGCGTGGTCATCTCACGCGGTGTCCTGCCCCGAGGCCATCTGTAGTCGCTTTGCTGGCAGGTAGTTTAATCTGACCCCTGCCGCCCAATTCAGGGTCACAGCCAGCTCACCGGGGTTGGTGTCCTTTATCCAAGCCCCCCCCCCCCCCATGTTATCTTGTGGCGAGTGACGTCAGAGGGTCTCAGGATACGGGCCGGTTACTGGAGATCCGGTATGAACTCCGGAACAGCAGACAGGGAATTTCTTTTAAGCCCACATTTTCCCCGGGCTCTCCAATTAGCCTCTTCATTAGATGCTGAAAGAGTTTAAAGGGCTATTACAGGGCCTCTGAGCCATAATTCGCTCAAGGAGTCGAATGGGTCCATATGTAACGATTGCCTCCTTAACGCCAGGTGGAACTGGCCGCTCCTCCGGGATGGTTTAAGCGGACGTTTCCCGGGGTCTTTTCTGCAGTCCGGGGGTGATGACCACGCCCAGCCTCCCTGTCCTTTTTTCTCTCAGAGCCTCTCTCAGATGAGGCTCGGGGCCTCTGTGGAGCCCTGTCCCGCTTCCCCAGCCCCGACGCCCGTCACCCCCCAGAGCCGCCCACATCAGCCTTGCCCATCACCTGTCCTCCAGCGCTGTGCCCCCACCTTCGTCCAGGCCATCTCCCGGGACGTCGGGGGCCACAGGCCGGCTTCTTCAGAGGCCCAGCCCCCTTCCCAGTGGCGAAGAGCAGCAGCGTGGTGTTCTCTGCTCTTGCTGGCGAAGAGGGCGCTAGCATTCCTCCCTGATCTGAGAAGGATTTTCTGGTCTTGCTTGCAGCCTGTAGTCTGGGTTCTGAATTGGCAGGACCAAGAGTGTGACTGCGAGGTGGTGCTGGGTCTCCTGACCCCGTCTGGACGGAGCCACAGGGACTGAATCAGATCCAAGGGCGGTGGTCTGTGTGGGGAGTGGGTGCCACCAACCAACCAGAGAGGGCTGCCCAGTTTGCCGGGCGGCGGGCCGGGGGTTCCTGGGCCTTGTTGCCCCCACCACCTGTAGTGGGCGGCAGAGGGACATCCCGTCAAGGTAAAGCCGGCCTGAGACCCTGCTAGAAGCTGTCACGGGCCCGCCTGGAGTGCAGCAGGCAGGTGTGTCCCGGGGGGCTGTCTGGCCACTGGTGGGGCGCCCCTGTGTCCCCTGAGCCACTGGCCGGCTGCCTTTGCCCAGGTCTAGCTGCCCCCTCTGAAGACATCCAGACAGGGCAGCCTGCCCTTGATCGTGCCCGGGTGTGGGGACCGCTCCCCATTTCAGCCTCCCTCTGGCCACCTCGGGGACCCCGAGACTCTCTCCCTGCCTGGGATCTGAGCGGGGGGGCCGGGCATAATGACGTCCCCTCCGCCACCGCCGCCGTCATGACGGGCTGGGGCTCCAGAATCAGCCTGTGTCCACCAGAATGTGAGACTGTTGGCCCAGCCACTGTCGGCCCAGTAGGGTTCGGTTTAATGGCACGTGCATTTATTGAGCGCCCATGGTCTACCCAGACTGCTGCAGTGCCTTTGGGTGTCAGCCCGAGTGAACAGGAGATGGTCTAAGGGAGTCAGGGGCCCCTCACCAAGACTGCTGCTCAGTTTCGGCTCTTCCCTGAGGATAAAACGTGAAGTGCTGGGCAGAAGGCGAGCTTCTCCCTGACGCAGATCACGAAGCAGGCCAGCGTCCTGCTCACGCGGAGATGAGAATGGACCGTCTCTGAAGTGACAATACACCCATTGTTATTTTGCCAGGAGAGGGATGAATGTTAGATGTAGTTCATCCTTTCCGGTTATCTGAGCTGAGAACACGTGTTATGGAAGTGATTTCAGCATTGTTAGCCAGCATCTTAATGAGCTGGTAGTGCAGGCGTCCGTGGTCCTGGGCTGCGTGGCCTGATGATGGAGGAGGCGTCCTCCTGTTTCCAGGCTTCTCTCTACCTGAGGCAGGAGGGTGATGTCAGTGGCGTGGGGTCACCACGGGGTGGACACAGGGCGACCTTTGAGATGAGAGCAGGGGTCACGGCGTCCGAGGGTGACTGTTGTCCGTCCTGGATGTGAGCAGGGACCTCTGAGATGCTTGGGGTCAGATGCTACCCCGGGCCTTTCAGTGTCCGCTCACGCTCGGGGACCAAAGGGCCTGCCGAGGTGCCGGCTGGGGTCTCGCCCGGGGCCTGCGTGCAGCCGCTGCACCCCCCCGCCCACGGCGGTTCTTGCAGGCCGGGGTTTCTGGCCCCGCAGCACGTCTCACATTTGGAGGACAGTGTGGGGAGACACTGGTGATGGTAGTGGCCTCCACAGAGCTCTTTTCAAACGGCTTCTCGTGCACCCAGGGCAGCCTGAGTCTGCGCCGTAATGAAGCCAGCCTTCCCCCAGGTGACTGTGCTGACCACAGCCCTCCCCTCGGACCTGGCGACCCTGGCTGGGTGTGGTGGTGCCCAGATGCTCCCTGCATACCTGCCCCTTCATCAGACCCTACCTGAAGCCTCTGCCTGCACTACCGGCCAAACCCACCCCCTCTCTGCCCGCCTGGGGGTGGGTGGGGCCACGGCTCTGAGCACAGCGAGCAGACCCCAACTGGCAGCTCCTCAACAAGGGGACCTGACCCTGGGCTGCGAGCCACACGCCTTCCTGCATCCGCACCTCAGTCCAAGCTTTGGCGCCCGTGGGATGGCCGTCTCCACCTGCCCTCCATCCCGGCCTTGAGAGCTCACTCAGCTCTGTTGGCCTTTGGGGTTTGGTTTCAGGGCCTGAAGCTGCCATGACCCTTCTTATCCTCCCCCTAGAGAGACCCCTCCACCCCGGGTCCTCCGGGGGCCGCGGGGGCGGGGATCTGCTTGGCAGCCCCCTTTCCCCCAGCAGGGCATTGGCCGGGCTCCCCCGCAGGGGCCCGAAGCAGAGGCCAGCTGCCCGGCTGTGCGGCAGAGGGCGCCCACGGACAGCTTCCTCACTGGACGTGGGCATGCCAGTCGCTCAGTCCCTTCTGACTCTGCAACACCCTGGACTGTAGCCCACCAGGCTCCTCCGTCCATGGGATTCTCCAGGAAACAATACTGGTTTGGGTTGCCATGCCCTCCTCCAGGGGATCTTCCTGACCCAAGGATTGAACCTGGGTCTCCCGAGTTGCAGGCAGATCCTTTGCATCTGAGCCACCAGGGAGGCCCTCCTCACTGATCCCAGCTCAGGCACCCGGGCCTTCTGGTTGACCTTGTGATAGTTCTAGAGGAGGGGTGGGTCAGTGAGGGGCCCTGTCCGTACCCAGGGCCGGGGCCGGCTCCAGCCCTCCACGGCGCGCTGGGTGGGAGGTGGTGTCAGCCTCAGGGCCTTGTCCTTCCCGGGCCGGAGTCCCTGCTGACACTTCACTGGGCCCACTCCGTGCCCTGGTTCTGAGACGCACGCTGACTTGCGCTGAGCCTTCCTGGCCCCGCCCCAGGCCCCGGCTCTCAGGGAACTGCAGAACAGGCAGAGAGAGCACCACTGATCCCACCGCCAGGACGGACGGGAGGAGGGGCCAGGTCCCTGTCCCGTCCGCGATGCAGGGTGTGAAGGGTGTGTGTGTGCAGGACTCTGGGGCCAGCAGGGCAGGGCCAGCCAGGGTCTGGCCTGTGCTGTAAGGAAATCTCCCCCCATCAACACACCAGGGCCGGGGTTCCGTCTTCTGATTTATTTTGCCTTTTCTCTGATTCACATGTCAGCCAGGAACTGTCTGCCATTCGAGCGGTAATCCCCAGCCTCCTGCCTTCCTTCCCCTCTTCTCTCTCCGCCCACCCTCCAAAGGGTGTGGAATGAGACACACTCTGCTAGGTTCAGCCTTAGGCCCTGCCGAGGGTCAGAGGTGGACCTGGAACAGCACCTGCCCAGAGGAAGCTCACGTTCTAGAAAGTTCTAAGGATTTAGACACAGATGCATTGAGGTTTGGGAAGTGAGAAGATAGGACTGAAGGCTCACAGTTGGAAGGAGCAGTCGGGCTTCTTTTTGGACTGGGCCTCAGAAGGGCTGGGTTTCGCCACGTGGGGCTCAGGAAGGGTTGCAGGAACGGTCTGATCCAGGGGCAGATGGGAAGCCAGTGTCTGTGTACCATCCCCAGCAGAGGCTTCCAGGTCCCTGAGCTGGTTTGTTTGCAGAGAGCTGCGGCTGGGCAGGGTTGAGGGCGTCCCAGCTGCCTCCTAACCGCTGTCCTCCGCTCCAGCATCTGCGTTTCCTGAGGACTTCTCCATCCTAACCACTGTGAAAGCCAAGAAAGGCAGCCAGGCCTTCCTGGTCTCCATCTATAACGAGCAGGGCATCCAGCAGATCGGCCTGGAGATGGGACGCTCCCCGGTCTTCCTCTACGAGGACCACACGGGGAAGCCGGGGCCAGAGGACTACCCCCTCTTCAGAGGCATCAACCTGTCGGATGGCAAGTAAGTGGCACCGCTCGGCAACCCCTCCCTCCCCTGCTGGTGGGTCGGGTGGGTCACCTAAAGCCCCCGGGAGCTAGGGACCTAGCAGCAGGATGTGATTTGGAGCAGGACGGAGTCAGCATGCCCGCAGGTCAGAGAGCGCATCGGGCTTGGAGTCCGGGACTGGTCTCCGTCTGGCCGCATCCTCTGTGGCTCTGGAGACCTTTCCTCTCCCTGGGTCTCCTTTAGTGAAGCGCACTAAACAGGATCAAACGCTAGCCTGTGAGTGTCTGCAGGGACACGGGAGACTGTGTAGGTACACCCAACCTCTTCCGGAGAGGATTCGCGACATCCTTAAGGAGGCAGACACAGGAGGGCACAGCACCCCGCTGCAGGACTCGTCCCTGGAGAGTCCCGTGGACAGAGGAGTCTGGCAGGGGACAGTCGATAGGACTGCAAAGAGCTGGACACGACTGAAGCGACTTGGCACGCACGCAGGGATGCAGATAGGGATGGGAGAGTGACTGAAAAAGGAGAGTCAGGTTTTTCCAGAACTCTCTGTTGGGTACCTCCCTAAACCCTGGTAGTTTGAGATCACTCATTTTGTGGCCCACACGTCTGAGGCCACATGCCGCGATCCTTCAAGAACTCAGGATGTGAGTCCTGCGTTTCTCACTGACAGCCTCAAGTAGGTCCATCCGTCCCCCCATCTCCCAACAGACTCGGTTTCCCCACAGCCTGCATTTGCGTTTGGGGCTTGGGCTGCTACTTAGGGGAGTGCTACAGGGCTTCCCTGCCCTTGACCGGAGCCAGGTTTCAGGGCTGCGCCCCAGGCCAGACAGCTGACCTCATCCTAGAGACGAGAGGCCTGACTTGAGTGCAGGGGATCTCCCGTGGTGCGTGGTGTGGACCCGCGCCCAGGCCTGTCTGGCCGCAGCAGCTCGGCTCTGAGTGACTCTGCAGAGAACAGGTTTCCTCCTGCATCTCCGGGGACTTTCGGCAGGGACGCTCGGCGTGGTACTTGGTGACACCCGGCCCCCCCGTCACCTGCTCCGGCTGGCTGTTTCTTTGCAGGTGGCACAGAATCGCTCTCAGCATCCACAAGAAGAATGTCACCTTGATCCTGGACTGTAAAAAGAAGACGACCAAGTTCCTGGACCGCAGCGAACACCCTGTGATAGACGTCAACGGCATCGTTGTATTCGGCACCCGGATTCTGGATGAAGAAGTGTTTGAGGTCAGCAGGGGGTCGGGCCATCCCACACCCCTAGGACACAAGCCGCTGTGGCCGGTATCCCGTGCTCCGCTGCGGGGGGAGTGTGTGCTGACCGTCCCGCTTCTATTAAGGGCGTGTGCTGACCGTCCCGCTTCTATTAAGGGCGGGACTGATGTCTGCCTGGGGAGATGGGCAGGTGGTTGGACGAGCCCTTGGGCTTTGAGCGCCTGGCGAGGATGTGGTTCTGGTCTTGTCTCTCTGCAGGCTCCTACTGGGGCCGCGTGCGCAGCTATGAGAGGGTCATGGGGCCTGGTCACGGTGCAGGCCCGAGGGGGCGGGGCTTCCGGCCTTGGGCAGGTTGCTGTGACGTTTCACCTCAGTGTCTGCACCTGTGAAGGGGGAGCGTGCGTGCAGCTCCTTTATAGGCTGTGGGAAATCTTATGGGGGGTTGGATGCAGTAAAGCGCCGCTGCCCGCTCCCAGCAAGCGCTTGACGCACGTCGGTCTTGATCGCGGCCTGGCGTCGGAGCAGGGGACGGAGCGCAGCTGGTCAAGTGTGGGTTAGCAAGGAAGATCAGAAGAGCCGCCTCCGTGGAAGCGGTGGGTGGGGAGGACCAGCGTAGGACGGTGGGTCTGCACGTCCTGCTGAACTTGGCCACTTTCCTGCAGAGCAGCCGTTCAGGGCGGCCGCAGCCTGTGGACCACAGGGCGGGCTGGGCTCCCGCGTCCGGCTGACGCTGCCAGATTTGGGGTGTAATGAGGATACGCCCTCTGAGCGTGACTCCGCTCTGGCCACGCTTGCCCGGAGACCCGGGATGAACTGCAGGACGGCTGGGCTGACCCAGGCCCGAGCGGCTTCGGGGCTCCCCCGGGGGAACTGGTGTCCAAGGCTTGAGGGTTGCACAGACTGGGATTGAGCGTTTTGCTGGTGTAGACTTTCTGCTGGCGCGAGGATCTGGGTAGAGCAAGTGCCGCTGGGGAGCTTCAGGACTCATTTGTAACACGTGGGTGCTGGCAGCCTTGCCTTCGCGGGGGTCTCACGGGGGCTCCTCTGTGAAGCACTTGGCTTGGGGCCCCTGCCCAGCGCCCGGGAGCCTGGGTGCCTGCCACTGCCCTCGCTCCTCGCGCTGGAAGTCTGAATGCAGGGGAGGGGCCGTGAGCAGACTGGGGTTTGAACTCACAGGCCGTGCAGTCGCTTGTCTGCGCAGCGCCTGGTCTGGATCTCTCTGATTTCCGGTTCCTTTGGTGTGCTGCTAGTGGGTCTTTTACCGTAAAGATTCAGGGGAAAGCTTTATCTATCTTAAAAGGATCCTACGCCAAATTCTTCTTCCCTGATTTTCCGAGCCAGAAGAGTTGTTTTCCCACAAGCACAAGCCTGTCGAGACGCCAGGGCTGTAGGGGGCCCTGGGGAGGTCAGGGCGGGCCCAAGTCCCAGCCGCTCTGTTTATGAGCCACGAGGCCCCGCCGCCCTGAGATGCCTGCGCGGGGGAGGGGTGGTAAGGACCACCGATGCTTCCACCACTGTTACCCAGGTTTATGGATAGAGAGGGAAAACAGTTTATGATTGTCCAAAGAAGCAGATCTCAAATTGGAGAGCTCAGGTTTTTCTCCTCTGCTTAGCCTTCCGACCATTGGGGCAGGTCTTGCTCAGTAAGCAGGCAGGCTTTTTGATTGCAGCTCAGAAATAGGTTCGGAATTCCAGGAGCCCTTCTTCCTGGTCGTGGCTTTCGATCTGAGGCTGAGGGGCTGCCGGGCACTTCTGTTGACCGCAAACTCCTCATGCTGTGAGGGAAGCCGTCACGTAGCCTTGGCCTCTCCCGGCTGTTGGACCTGCCTGTGTCTGAAAACGTGGCCCGTCCCATCCTTCTTGCTGAAGGCCCGGGAGCCGGCGGCAGGGTGCCCTCAGGGCCCCGAGCACCGGTTTTGCTTTTCTTCCTTCACAGATAAATTTGGGAGGGTGGTCCTCAGGTCCCCAGCCACCTTTGTCTTATGGCAAGTGAGACAGAATCTTTATTTTTATGTTTGGAAGTAAAAATGATTTAACTTGACTTTTCAGCAGATCCCAAATAGTGGCACTTGCCGTTTTAGCTGTTTTGGCTCCTAGAGGCGTCTCCTTAGAAGGAGGAGCCAGCGCCGTTGAAAACCGTTTCCCAGCAGCCACACTCTTCCCCGGGGAGGGTGACTTCCCCTCATTAAAAGCCAGTTTGTCCTGAAGCTCTGCAAGCTGCAGGGGGGAGCTGGAAGGTTCTGGTACTTTGGTGGACAGCCAAGTGGCCTCTGGCACAGACTGGGCTTCGCGATTTGCACTGTTTCCAAACGGGGACTTGCTGAACTCTAGAGCGTCTGCGGGGGCACCGGGCTCTCCGGGGTGTGTGTGGCTCCTCGGAGGCCTCCTTGTCCAGAGAGGTGGGGGGCGTGGAGACCAGAGGACCAAGGCGGACAGCGCTCCCCGCAGAGCAGTGCCCACTCTCAGCTGGCCCGCGCCCTGCCGGGGCCTCCCTGGGGCCGCCGCTGGCCTGGTGTGCGGCTGGGCAAGGGGCAGCCGCCCCCGCTCTCTGGGCCCCCCTCCCCACCCTGGCCCTGGTGTGAGCCTGCCTCTGACGGGGCCGCCCTGCAGTCGGGGACACAGCGCCCCCCACCCTTCCAAAGCCCCCGGGAGGAGCGACTGCACAGCGCGACCCCTCAGGCCTTCAGGCACTTCCTGACCGGCTGATGGCCTGGAGGCCCCCTCAGGCCCGGGGTCCTCATCTGCAGAAGGGGCACGGCAGGGCCAATGCTGGGTACCTGGGGTGCCCCGTGACCTGTGTAAGACGCCTGCACCGTGGGACCACAGTGAACCACACCGGCCGGCGCCCTGGCAGAGCGGGTGGCCTGTCGTCAGCTCCCATTGGGGTCTAACTCGTCAGCTGTGGCGGCGGCTGTGACCGAGGTCCCCCCCTGCGGGGGCGTGGGGTCACACGCTGTCCCGCATCCCGCCTTGAGACGTCAGTGCTGGCCACACGCCTTGGAGACAAGGGCCCCACGCCATGCAGGGCTGGGCCACCTGAGCTCACAGGCTCCCTGTCCTGGGCCCAGAAGGGAGGGTGGTGCTGAGTGGCGCCTCCCCAGCCAGGGCCTGTCCTGGGCAAGGTCCCCGTGGCGGCCGCCCCTCCTGGTGCCCCGGCGGCTCAGGAGGGGCTCGGGCTGGCTGCCCAGTAGCTGCTCTCCCACCTCGCTGACCCGGCCGAGCCTCCACCCTTGCACCCCTGTTCCCAGGTGGAGCGCGTGCCTGAGGGCTGCCCGGGGAGCTGCCTGCAGGTGCCCGCAGTGACATTCCCAGGAGCTCCGGGCCCTGCGTCCTGTCCCTTCTCCTGGGGAGGGCCTGCACCCTGGGACCCGAGAGCGGTGGGGGCTCCCCAGGCTTTGTCCCGCCCCCCGGGGCCTGCTGTCCGGGGAGGTCGGGGGTCCTTCTTCAGACCCCCACCAAGAGCGGTCCTGCAGGGCCCCCTGTGCAGGAAAACGTCTTGTTTTCACCCCGGGCTTAGGAACAAGCTTTGTGTTTTTGGAAACAGACGAGTCTGCCTGGGGAGTGGGTGAGTCTGGCAGGCGGTGGGAAGCGGCTGGTTTTCTTCGGGGGCACGGCCGGGTGGGAAGCCCGCAGGGCCCCGTGCCCACTCACCACCTGTGTGCTTTGGCCTCCCTGTGCTGGGTCATCAGCGCCAGAGAGGTTGAGTAACTTACCGGAGGTCGCCCGGCCGACTGCCGTGCAGTGGTGTCAGTGCCCAGAGCTGTGGTTGCCCAGGGCCCACGGCCCGTCCTGTCGTGATGGGGGCAGGCACGATAGTCCCAGCACCTGGCGCCTCTACCGTCTGACCGCGGAAACTGGGACCATCGTGAGCCAGGGCGCCTCCCTGGTGGTCCCAGACGTGCTGGCGGGTGCCGGGCCCTGCTCTGGGCCCATCGTCCGGCCCAAGCCCCGAGCGCACCCCATCGTCCGGCCCAAGCCCCGAGCGCACGGGAGTCCCCTGGCTGGTGGGATCTGCGAAGCCCTGGCGCCTGGCAGGCGGAGCCAGCGCACGCCGCTGCCAGAGCCGCCCTCCCTGCGTGCCTGGGGCCCTCTGCCTGCCCAGCGCCGTTCCCTGGTCTGGACTCGGAAGCGCAGGGCCCGTCTGGTGGACCCTGCACCCCGCTGGGCTCCCCTGTGTACCTGGAGCCGATGCTCCAGATGGAGGGGTCTGCAGGGCGGGATGGGGGCGCATCAGGACCCGGTGGTGCTCTGGGCTCCTTGGGGGAAGGATCCTCCCCTCAGGTGAGCCTCGACGGGGCGGGGGATGTGGAGAAGGAGGCCTTCCCCGGGGGGTCAGGGAGCCAGTAAGTTCTGGGCCAGGAGCCAAATCCTCTTTGAAGGTGCTGAAAATTTCGAGGGCAATAAGACCAAACAGACTGTAATCTGGATTTTTTCTCTGCAAACCCTGTGGGTGCCCATGGGGAGGGAGCGGCTTCGCGCCCTAGGAAGGGTCCTGCTGTCTGTCTGCCATCCTCCAGCCTCTTGGCGGCCCCAGGGGTTTACCTAATCCCCGAGGCCCTTCTTCCAGGAGCCTGTCTTTCCCACTGACACCGTCTTTCCTGGAATTCAGCTCTCCCGGGGTAGGAGCGGGGCCGCAGCCCCAGCGGTTATCGGAGGTGGCCTGGGATCCCTCTCTTGGGAGGCGGCTCGCACTCCTCGACGTGAAGGGCGTCTGGTGTCGGAGCCTCAGAGCAGAGGGAGCAGTCGGCTGGTGTCAGGCTGAGGCTGTGGCCGGTGACCCTGAGCCCCTCTGGTGACATCCTGTCCTGACCAGCTGGCTAGGCCGCTGGGTGCAGGACACTGGCTGGTCTGGTGACTCAGGGGAGACCGGGGAGGTGACGGGACAGCGGGAGGGGTAGCAGGCGGCTCCTGGGTCCCTCAGGCCACGGGCGGTCTGCTGGGGCGTGTTCCTCCCGCGGGCGCGGCCGGGCCTGGCCCCGCTGCTCTGCTGGTGACCCCCGTTTGCACTTTTCTGCGCCCCTTTCTGCCCACCATCCCCCGGCTCTGTCAGTCTCCTGCTAATGGCTGGAGAAGGGCTTTTTCCTTCCGTGGGAGGCGGTGCTGGGTGGGGCTGGCGGGACCAGTCTGGGTTCACCTTCTGGTCCTCTCAGACGCTGTGCAGCTGGACGTCGGTGAGGCAGGAGGGCGTCTGAGGGTGTCAAGCGGCTCCGGGGGCTTTTCGGGGCCGTCTCGGGGCCCCCAGCCCCACTATTGAGGGTGTTCACAGGCCAGATGCCATCCCCACCCCAGGCACACGAGTGTTTTTCCGGTTGGGGTTGCCAGGTGGGCCTGTCCTGGGAAAGCGAGGAGCTGGGCCCTGGTGCCAGGCCAGGTGGGAGCTGCGGCTTCGTCTGCACGACAGGCCAGAGCATTCTGGATCGATGCTGGGCTCCACTGCACACTCAGCCCCCGAGACTCAGAGCGAAGCGTCAGGGACCCCCTACGAGCGCTCTGCATGACCGTCCGCAGCCGCCTTACGGCCACGTTCCCACCAGACCGGGCCGCACAGAGGCGGCCCTGCAGGTGTTTCCGCGTGCCGGGCCCACGTCTTTGTCCCGCCCAGGCTGGTGTGGCCGCGTGTGCCCCCCAGCGACTCCCAGGGGAGGCCCTGGCGCTCAGAGGGGCCCAGCAGGGCCCAGCGTCTGCAAGGCAAGAGTCATAGTCTACACGTGTGCCTGGACCTTAGACGGGGTGAGGGGCGGAGGCTCCCAGGGCTAAGTCTTGGGTCCAGGACCCCCAGGGGGCACCTCCGCCCCCGGCTGTCCCAGCAGGCTCCAGTCCTGGGCCAGGCCGGGCTGGAGGGCGGCATCCGCGCTGGTCCCTGCTCCCTCCTTCCCGTCCTGCGGCGCTTCGCCCGGGAGCAGCCCCTGCCATCGCAGGCCCCGTGCAGCAGCCGCCGTGTGCCCTGCGGGGGACTCTGGGGTGCGGGGCGTGCACGGGAGCCATGGCCAGCAGCCCCTCTGCTTCAGCTCTGGCCACTTTACGGGGACCCCCTTTTGTTCCTGGTGAGGACAGGGACCTCACCGTCTCTGTGTTTCCTGGACCCCAGAAACAGACGTCCTTGGTTGGGTCTCTTAAAAAGACAGGAATGAGATAGGTGCTAGTTCTGGAGGCCAGAGATCTGCAGTGTGAAGTCGGTGGGGCAGCCTCCCCTGGGGCCTCCAGGGAGGGTCCCTCCTGCCCCTCCCAGCTTGGAGAACAGGGGCCATGGCCCAGCCCAGCAGCAGGTGGATAGTCCGGAGGGGCACCGCCTTGGGTGGCCTGGGGGCGGGCAGGGATCCCCGGGGAAGCGCAGGCCCAGCGACCCCGCTGTGGGCGCCTCACGCCTCTCCCTGCTCCATCCCCACCGCCCTCTCCTCTCCTCTGTCCGCCTCTTACAGAGACTCAAGTCACTGGAGTCAGGGCCCATCTTAGTCCAGCCTGATCTCTTCTCCAGACGCATCACTTAACTACCCCTGTAAAGACGCCATTTCCCCAGAAGGCGCCGTCCCCAGGTTCCGGGGATGAGGACTGGGGCCCCTGGTCTGGGATCCCCATCCAGCCTGCTGCTCAGGCCAGCGTGGGGAGGGAGGGCTGCTCTCCCTTCGATGCCCGCAGGGCGCGTGCGGGTTATTAAACGCGGGTGTGCTGGCGTGACTGCTTGGTTTCCAATCGAGGTCTTTCTTGGGTTGCCGAGTCGTCCACAGGGCCCAGGGGGCAGGGATAGTCTCTTCCCGGCTGGGTGGGGTGGGTGGCACCCCTGTGCACAGCTCCCAGCTTGAGCGGGCAGCTGACTGGCCAGTGAGGACCGTGCGCAGAGAGTTGGAGGTGCATTTCTGTCTTCTGATTCTCAGATCTGGGAGGGGCTGGGCCCTGGGTGCGCTGGGGCCATGACTCCTGCCTGGGGAAGGTGGCTGGCAGCCCACGGACAGGGGCGGTGTGACGGCTGAGCCCAGCCCAGCCGGAGCGTGGTCATGTGCGGCCGTCCCAGCCAAGGGGCTTTTGTCTGGAATTGCCCCTTGGGTGCACAGTGATTTTGAGGGGTTAGGGATGCTGGCCCGGGTCACACCGGGCACTCAGGATCTGTGTTGAGCCTAGCAGTGGTGGGGGGCATCTCCACCCAGGCCGGCAAGAAGGGGTCCAGAGAGACCCCATGGAGTTTCAGGCAGGCCCTCCCCTGCCCAGACGCTGTGGGAGTAGGCCCCTCCTGAGCCTGGCAGAGGCCTGCAGGCTTGTTCCATGGAAACAGTGAGCAGGAGGCCCGCGTCCTAGCCCAGCCGGGCTGATGCCACTCTGGAGGCCTGCCTGGTGGCATGAGGCAGCTTACACTGACCTGTGGGTCCCCTGGGAGGATGGCACCCGAGGACCCAGAGGCCAGGACTCTAGGGCACCGTGGTGACTGTCAACCCTCCGGAGCCCCAGAATTCTGCACATCAGTCAATAGAGGTAACCCCACAAGCTAGTTTCCTTGAGCACCCGCCACCTCCTACAGAGCCCAGGCTCCCGGTTTGTAGTTAGTGCTCCCTGGAGGCTGTGTTTGAGGCCATGTCTCAGGAACTGGGACGTGCAGGTTGTCCCTGGGAGTCAGCCACACCGTCGCACCCTTCACGCCCATGTCCAGCAGTGAGTGTCTGCAGTTGAGGTGGCAGGGTCTTGGGGGGAGCCTGGGACCTTGGCTGGCATCGTACCGCAGGGCCTCAGTGCTCGAAGTGAGGCTGGATCGCAGAAGAGGCTGGATCGCAGCAGAGTCTGCTCAGGTCGCGGGTGCTGGTGTGGAGCGTGTGGGTCAGTCCTGGCCTCTGAAGTCGCCCCTGCCTGCCACTCCCCTGGCTGGCCCCCACGAGGAGTGTGTGTTCTGCATGGGAGGCCTTCTGGTGGCTGAGGGTCTGCAGGAAGACCCCGCCTGTCACAGATGATGCCAGGTTACTCTCCTGGCTCACAGAATAAGATGCAGACAGGTCTTCCAGCTGGGACGGTCTTTTGGGATTCCGTGAGAGTGAAAGTGGATTTCTGCACTTGGGTTCGCAACAACCAGAAGGCAGGTGTGGGATGGCGCGAGGTGGGTATGGGATGTCCACGTGGAGAGGATGTGGGAGTCAGGCAGCCCGCTGGCGGCCGTGGTGTGAGGTGGGCGTGGGGTGTCCACGTGGAGGGGACGCAGGAGTCAGGCAGCCCGCTAGCGGCTGTGGTGTGAGGTGGCATCACAGTGACACCTTGGAAACGGAGGGCAGGATGACGCAAGAGCTGAACTAAGACCTGGAGTCTGAGCTGGAGCTGGGGCCTGGAGTGGAGCGTCTCTTCCAGGCAGAGGTGAGGTGCTGACGGAGTGAGAACCAGGAACAGGACTTTCAGCACGAACCTTCACCACCCACCTCCTCCACCAGGCCCGGGCCTGAGGCCACCACCTGCAAGATGGCTTCCTTGACTTCCCCGGGCAGAGTTATCCACTTCGTCACCTGGGCACCTCCTGAGGAATCAATGAGAGCTTGAGACCTGAGGTCAAAGACACGATTTACACGTTTGTGTCCATAGGCTCATTATAGACTTGCTAAAAATCCTAGTTGGAAGGGTGAAAGAATGAATAGTCAGAAGACCGCCTTCAGAGGGAGAGGCTGGTGAGCCTTTGACAGGGACCCGGGACTGATGGTGATGCTGGTGGTGGTGTTAATGATGGGGATGGGGGTGACTGTGGGAACTGAGGTGACAGCGACAGCAATGATGGCGGTGATGGCAACGGTGGTGACGATGTTGGAGTTGGGGGTGGTGGTGGTGATGGTGGTGGTGATGGTGGTAATGATGGTGGTGATGGTAACGGTGGTGACGATGTTGGAGATGGGGATGGTGGTGGTGGTGGTGATGGTGGTAATGATGGTGGTGATGGTAATGGTGATGGTGGTGATGCTGGTGGTGGTTGTGATGGCGGTAGTGATGGTGGTGGTGGTGATTTTGGTGATGGGGTGATGGTTTTGACTGTGGTGGTGTTGTAGCAGTGGTGGCCGTGATGGGGGTGGTGACAGTCACACTTTGTCTAGGCCTCATCAGGGGCCAGTCCTGCTGGACCTCCTGCATGTTCCATCGCTCTTAGTCACCAGGACACTGATGAGAGGTGGACCTTATTACCCGCTTTGCAGATGCACCTGTGGCGGCCTGCAGAGACTCAGTGACGTGCTTAAGGGCACCCAGCTGGTGAGGAGGGGACTCCTGCACTCAGGCCACCTGTGGTCACTGCCTCACCCTCCGTGCCTGGTGCCCAGGCTTGTGCTTCTTTCCTGTGGAGCTTGTCATGACACGTGTGTCCCCCCCGCCGTGTGGTCAGCCCAGCGCCCACAGGCTTGCTGCCTGAGGGTCCAGAGACGGGAAGGACTGGCCAGGTTTCCTCATGTGCCAGCCAGGCTGGGCTGCTCACCTAGTGTAGCTGGCGGGGAGAGGACGTGAACACCTGCCTTTACGGAGTCTGGTGGGCCCGTGAGCCAGCCTGGCCCCCGCCTTGGTTCTGCTGCCCTGCCCCCGGCCTGGGGATGACGTGTCCACCCTCTGAGCTCACAGAGCTGACCCTTTAGTCACTGCAGCCAGTTTCAGGGTTCGAGGAGGCTGGGTCTTGAGCATTCCCCCCGGCCCCTGCCCCCAGCCCCTTTGTGGAGACGCAGGTGAGGCACCCAGACCTGCATCCGCACAGGTGTGAGGAGACCCAGGGGTGGGGGCACAGGTGAGAGGTGGACCGGAGCCAGGGTGGCCACACGGTGGGGGCAGGGTCGCAGGCGCAGACCAGCAAGGCCTGGGGCAGCAGCAACCCAACCACCGGAAATGCTTCTTCACCACGCACTCGCCTGAGTGGTGTCTCATTCTCTCTCTCACTCCAAGGATGCTGCGAATACCATGGAAAGAATTACTGAGAGCCCCTCTGGCTTGGGGCCCTTCCTTTTCCATTGTGTGGCCCAGGATGAAGACTAACCCAGCAGGTGTGACTTGCTGGGGCTAGGAGAGCTTGAGCAGGAGGAGGGCACTCGGGGAGGCCTTTCTTGTGGGAAGACTCCCAGGACGTCAAGGGGGTGACTCGCCAAAGCCCCCTGCCTGCCCTGTGTCCCCTGGGCCAGTCCCCCGTGTCAGACAAAGCAGGCTCCCCTGAGGAGGAATGCTCTGTGGGGTGGGCAGGGACCCCGCGCACACGCGCATGCCTACCATACCTCTCTCGCTTGGAAGTGGACTCAGACTGGGCTGCCCTCGCTCGGGTCAGACTTGTGGCCGGAACTGCTGGCCGGTGCTTGTCCCTTGCTATCGCTCTGTGGGCAGCTCAGCCCTCCTGCAGCCTCGGACAGGAGGCGTCCGTCTTCTCAAGTGATCGCGTGTCTCCATTTATGTGTGAGAAGTGCTCCGGCCAAAATCAGCTGCAAGAGCCACAGGAGAAGCCAAGCGCACGGCCGGAGCGCCCGTCTCGTTTGGCCGAGGAGGGCTTGTGGTGCCCGGCGGTCCTGGGCGCTGCGTGGCTGTAATTGAAGGAGGGGGTGCAGGATGAGAAGGCAGGGAGGGAGGGAGGGAGCTGAGAACGAGCGGGGACGTGCAGAACGGGGCCTCCCCTGTCTCCGCCAAGATGCTTCCCGCCTCCAGGGCCCTCGGGGTTGTAGAGAGCTCTCCAACGGAAACTGCAATTTCCTCAGCTCACAGCAGGGGCGCAGCTTGGATCAAATCTCATTATTGGAAAAGGCAGAACTGATCCCCTCAGCAGAAACGCCCGGCTCAGCCACGGACGCTCACATCTGTGTGTGCCGGTGGCCCGGCCTGCCCGCTGCTGGGAGATGGACGGGCGCTGGGCGTCGGGGCTGTTCGGGCTGTGGGATGGCCACGATGTCCTCCGGGCCAGGGCAGAAGCTCGTAGGGCCTCTGCAGAGCTTCGCTGAGCTGGTGGGGCAGAGACAACGGTGCGTGAGAGGGGAAGGCCGTGCGTGTCGTCAGCGCGAGGAAGCTGTGACGGCCGCGGCTCCCCTGCCTCCCCGGGCAGGTGCCTTGCCCAGCGCGGGGCACGGCATTTCGAGCTAGACAGGGAGGTGAAAGGGCATGGCCTGGCATCGGAGATGTGGATGCTGGTTGTCACCCGTGTCCGCGAGGCGGGCGGGGTGGGCACCCGCCCCGTGGAGGGCTGCCTGGAAGGGGCGGCAGTGTTGTTTGCAGGCGCTGGAAACCCATGTTGGCACAGCCGTGGGACTCGCCACGTGGCTGCAAGGAGGCCAGGCTGCTCTGAGTGGGCACCGCTGGGCAGTGACTCAGGAGCCCCTACTAGTGCCTCGGGGGAGTGACCACCCCCGGGCCTCAGTGGGTGCACCTGTGACATGGAGCTGGAAGAGAAGGAGAGCCAGCTCCCTCAGGGGGAGGCTGTGGGCGCTGGGCTGGGGACGGGAGGGGCAGCAGCTCCTGGAATCCACCCCCTCTGGGCCTGGGTGGTGGGTCAGGCCGGGGTGGGAGGTCCATGCTGCATCCTGGGCTGGGCTGCTGCTGACGGAGGAGATGGAGTCGCAGCCCCGTGCCCCCGACGCCCCCCGGAGGTCAAGCCACCTGCTCTGGGCTGGGCCGCACTGACCTCATGGGTCCTGAGGTCTGTGGAAACCAGGGGGCCTCGTCAGCGGGTGCAGCGGGCCCATGCCCCTGCGAGTCCCAGGGGAAATGCTGCCGTCGGGGGCTCACGGGCCGCAGGGGGAGCGGGCGGGCGGGATTCGGTCAGTAGCTCGCTGTGCAGGGCGCGCACCATTGCCCAGGCTCTGTGGGACGGCTGCGGCGGGGGGAGGAAGGGAGTGCAGGGAGTGGGTAGTGAGTGTAAGTAAGAGAACCTCACCCCTGTCACTGCGGGGACTTCAGGGGGGCAGAGGTGGCCCAGCAGGGACCCCTGGTGGGTGCTCGTGGCATCACGGACGAGGGGGCCAAGGCGCTGCTCAAGGGCCAGATGGCGCCAGAGTCACCGGGCAGGGAGGTCCACGGCACGACCTTCCTGGTTCGACCCCCCCCCAGCCTCCGTTTCCCCGTCGGTAATCGGGGCAGTGGTGAGGTTCAGGAGACACGTGTCCAGGGTGGGGGGCTCCCGGCCATGGCCAGGCACAGGTGGACCCCGTCATGGGCCGGCGTTCCCTGGGTTTGGGGCTCTTGGGCTGATCGCCTGCGGAGGCCGGGGGACCCGCCCCCACTGACGTCAGATTCCTTCTGTGAAATGGGGCAGATTTACTGCATCGGGGACTTTGACTTTCTCAGAAACCCTGTAAACTCTCTGAGCTCACATCTCTGGGGGCAGCCCAGTGTTGCAACCTGCTAAAGATCCCTGGCCCCTGCGTGGAGAGGCCGAGAGGGGCAGGGGGACGCTGGAGGCCAGTGGAGGGGCTGTCCTGCTGACACTCTCAAGGCCCCGAGGGGCTGTGGCCCCTGGCATCTCCCACCAGAGCTGCCGTGAAGACCCCAAGGGGCGGATGGTAGACTCCCGCCCTCTGAGGGACACGCCCACAGAACAGGCCCGTGTGAAAATCCATCCAAGGACTTGGCAAGGGAAATGAGTTTTCAACACGTACGGGCGTTTGCAGGGGAGGGTGGGTGCTGGAAATGAAGGGGGCTTCACGCTGCGGACGGGGCCTCGACTGGTCATGTGATCACTGCCGCCACCTGGGGAGGGGGTGGGCAAGGTGGGGACAGGCCTGCCCGAGAGCCAGGTCAGCAGGAGCGTCCCAGGGCCTGGGGTGCACAGAGGCGTCTCTGTCGGGCTGGGCCTGTGTGTGGGTGTGGACGGCTGAGCCCCTGGCCTCCTCACCCCCTGGTGCAGGGCCTGTGAGCCTGGGTGCTGAGCCGGGTACCTTGGGATACAGAGACACTCTGGCCATATCCGCAGCCCCGGGACGGGGGCTTTCCCGGGAGACAGGAACTGTGCCGAGCGTGCCGGTTGCTCCGTCAAGGGGTGCACCCCCTGCCCAGGGTCACGGCTGCCCCACGCAGGCCCTGAGCCTCTTTTTCCAGCAGCTTCATTTGGAGCGTGTGTATCCCTAGGTGATGTTGGTGGGAAAGGACACGCCTTCCAAAGCAGGAGACCTGAGAGCCTCGGGTTCCTCCCCTGGGTGGGAAAAAGCCCTGGGGGAGGGCATGGCGGCTCACTCCAGAACTCTTGCCTAGACGGGGAAGCCGGGGGGCTACCGTCCGTAGGGTCACAAAGAGTCAAACACGACTGAAGCGACACAGCCCAAGGATGTCAAGCTGCCAGTTGCAGGGAGAAGATATTTTCTTTGAATTGGATGAGATTTGAAATAGAAGTCACAGTGTTTAATAGAAATGCGTGGCCTTGACTCACTGCTCTGACTTACGGTTCTCGTCTGCTGGAGCATTTAAAGTGAGGGCCGGGACCCTCGGACACCCAAACAGGGAGAGGGCAGGGGAGAGGAGGGCTGTGCCGGCCGAGGGAGGGTGGGTGTGCAGAGGGCAGGCTCTGGCCTGGGTGCTGGGCGGGTCGTGCTGAGCCACGGGCGGGTGGGGCCCCTCGCCGGCTCTGCCTCCACGATGCTTCCTTGCTGTTACGGGCCCGGGGCTGGGACAGCAGCAGGCAGCTCACCCCGCGTGCCCGCCCCTCACAGTGGCCAGTGGTGGGAAAGCAGAGTGGGTGTGGACCGAGCCCTGGGGTGCCGCAGCCAGGCGGTGGTCAGTGACGGTAACGGGGAGAGGCCCTCTGTGCACACTGGCAGACAGAGCTGGACATGGGGGCGGGGGCTGCAACTGGCACCTGATGAGGTGTGTGATGAGTGGACAAAGGGGCCAGTGGGCGGGCAGTGGCATGGGTGGATGTGTGGATGGATAGATGAGTGGATCGGTGGGTTGATGGGTGGGTAGGTGGGTGGATGGGTGTTTGGGTTGATGGGTGGTTGGGTGGATTGATGTGTGGATGGGTGGGTGTTTGGGTGGATGGATGGGTAGGTTAGTGGATGGGTGTGTTGATGGGTGGTTGGATGGGTGGGTGGGTGGGTGGGTGGATGGGTAGGTGGGTGGGTGGGTGAATGGGTGGGTGGGTGGCTGGCTTGGGTGAGGCAGCTCCCCCACAGGAGGTCTGGCCCTGAGGACCAGCTCTCAGGTGCCAGGCAGTTCTCCTGGGTGCCCAGCGGGCCCCCTCTGTGCCACTTGCTCACGGCTTCTCCCCTCTCCCAGGGTGACATCCAGCAGCTGCTCCTCGTCTCGGACCACCGGGCGGCTTATGATCACTGTGAGCATTACAGCCCAGACTGCGACACGGCCGCCCCCGACAAACCCCAGTCTCAGGACCCCAACCCAGACGAATACGTGAGTCCTGGTGGGGCTGTGGCCAGACTTTGGGGGGGCGGGGATGGAGGGACCCCCGTTTCAAGTTAACCCGCTGGGCGAGACGACAGTCGCTCCTGGGGACAAGGTGGATCCCTGACTCGCTCTACGAAGCGCTCTGTGCTCCAAAGCCACCGAGTCACGGAGCACGTTGGTCAAGAGCGTTTCACACAAGTTTCTGGGTCAGGAGAGCTGGAGCTGGGCTCAGCTCCGGGGTGGGCGCTGAGCGAGCGGGAACGCTGCAGGTGCCCTTGGGGACCGTCTGGAGCTTGCGGGGCAGGAGGGGCTCAGCGCTGTCCCTGCACAGCGACGGGTGCTCTGACTCCCAGAGCAGCAGGGACTGCGAGGGCCAGCCTGTCCTGGGAGCTCCCGGGTCGTGTCTGATGCCGCCACCTGCCCACCGGGACTGGGGCCGGCCCGCCCGTCCACCCACTCCCACAGTCCAGCAGCTGATTGTCAGTTCTTGGCACCATTTTCAAATCCTCTCTCCTCCCTGCTCAGGTTTGACTCCTTTCCTTTAAGTAAAATTCGGGCCTGCCGTTCACTTCTCCGCTGAGCGCCCCTTCTTTCACGAGCAGTCAGGAGACAAGGGGGCGCTCTGTGAAGCTCCGGGGTCTTGGCTCAGACGTGTCTTGGATTCAGTCATGAAGCCATGTCTGACTCTTTTCCACCCTCTGGACAAGAGCCCGCCAGGTTTCTCTGACCCTGAGGTTTTCCCAGGCAAGAGCACTAGAGTGGGTTGCCGTTTCCTCCTCAGGAGGTCTCCCCACATCCCGAGAAGGGGGTGGACAGTGCTCCCCTCTGGGTCCCTGCAGCCAAGGCCTCCCAGCCACCCCCAGGCTCCCGCCCATACAGAGGGCAGCACCCTCTGTGTCCTCCTCCGGGAAGTCCCTCCTGTGTGGTCTGGGCCTTCCGTGGAGGTCAGGGGCCCTGGGCGGCAGCGGCATTGCCAGCAGAGCCCATGGTCCGGCTGGCAGTCCCGGCCCTCGGGCACTCAAGGTCAGACCATCTGGACCTTTCAGAGGGCATGGGGGCCTGTTTCCTCCCCAGGACTTCCCGAGGGGCTGACTCTGCTCCCCGGGAGCTGGGGGTCGCATCTGTCAGGCCCACAGGGTTGGCGCCTAGGGCAGGGCACAGCTTGTGGGGTCCGCTCTTACTGTCTGAGCCCGCAGGGGAGACACAGGCTGGTGTCCCGGTGGGGCAGGGGGCTCCAGCCCTGCTCACGCGACCCTGCTTGCTCTCAGTACCCAGATGGGGACAATGAAGGAGACACCTATTACTACGAGTACCCCTACTACGAGGACACGGACGACACGGGCAAGGACCCCGTCCCCACCAAGACGCCCGTGGAAGCTGCTCGGGAGACCACGGAGGTGCCCGAGGTCCGGTTCCCGGGGCCGTGGTGCGGGGTGGAGGGTGTCCCCGGGGCCATGGTGCAGGGGTGGGGCATGGTCCCCGGGGGCCGTGGTGTGGGGTAGGGGTGGTCCCCGGGGCCGTGGTGTGGGGGAGGGGTGGTCCCCGGTGGCCTTGGTGCCTGGTGGAGGGCATGGCCAACATCTGGCCCCTGGGTCGAGGGAAGGGGATAAGGAGGCCTTGGCAAGAATGGGGGGCCGTGTGGTGATGTGTGGAGACCAGGCGTGGTGTGGGTAGGAGCTTGGCAGGAAAATGAGGGACCGGGGACCATATGCGCTTTGCCCACGGGGAGTGTGGGGCAGAGGGCTTCCCCCGGTGTGGGGGAGGCGGGGGGGACGTGGGTATGATGGAACACGGCCTGCTCCCCGCAGAGAGCCCGGGACGCTGGCCTGTGTGGCTCTGAGTCTGGAAGCTTCTCTCCCTCCTATTTTTGGCTGCTGCATGACTTGCGGGGTCCTAGTTCCCCCACCAGGGGTGGAACCCAGGCCCTCGGCAGTAAGAGCGTGGAGGCTTAACCAGGGGTGGAACCCAGGCCCTCGGCAGTAAGAACGTGGAGGCTTAACCACTGGACCGCCAGGGAATTCCCTGTAATCTTGCTCTTTAAGAAGTCGTGAGCGTTCTCCCTGTCCGGGAGTGTGATCGCAGGATTAGTTATGCACAGCACGGCCCGCGGCTGCCCTGCGCCCCAGTCCACAGGGTCCAGCTGCCGATGGGTCTGCCTCCCTTTCCGGCCTCGGAGGAAACCCCAGACCTGGTCCCACCGCGCTGGCCGCCCCCCTAACCCTGCATGTCTGTGCCCGGCTCTCAGGAGCTGACCCAGCCCCCAACAGAAGCCCCTTCGGCGCCCAGCACCACGGAGGGCCCTGGGAAGGAGGAGGACCCCGGCATCGGCGACTATGACTACGTGCCCAGTGAGGACTACTACACGCCACCCCCTTACGAGGACTTCGGCTACGGTGAAGGCATCGAGAACCCGGATGAGAACCCCGACCAGCACCCGGACCAGGGCGCCCGGGCTGAGGTTCCCACCAGCACGGTCCTCACCTCCAACGGCTCCAACGTAATTGCTCCCTGCGAGCGGGCTGGGCCCAGGGGCGGGGGCTGGACCTCTGGGCTCCTCCTCCTCTGCCCCTCACTGTGCAGTCCCGGGGCGGCAGCCCTGTCGCCCTCCCCACCGTACCTGGCACTTTGCAGCCGGGCGTGTTAGACGCTCCTGGGGCCCCACGAGTTTAGAATCACCGACTGGCTGGGTGGATCTCAGTGCTGTCAGAGTCTGATCAGCAGGATGGGTAGGACGAACCCCGGCCTCCAGGGTTCAGGCGGCGATGGCTGAGGTCACGCGTGTTGGCAGCTGTGCTCTTGTCCGTGGCCTGGGAGGGGGACAGGCCCTTGACCTGGGGGTCAGGCAAGCAGACGAGACACGACCCTACTTGAAATCTCCAACGATGACTGACCTTGGACGGTGATGTCCCTGCCTCAGAAGAAGCCAGTGGTCTCACTCACAGCCTGGCACCCGTGAGGCCCCCCTCCAGGGTCGTTGCCAAGTTTCCAGGTTGAAGAGGCGCGGCCAGGGCACCTAGCGGATGCTTGGAAATAGCCGCTGTGTGATGCTGAGTTCTGGATGGCCAGAGGGCACACACACGGGGCTGTGGCGGGCTCAGACCCCTCTGCCAGCAGGCAAGGGATTACGGACATGTTACCCCAAGGCCCTGGGCCTGAGGCGGAGCCCCTGGTGGCAGGGGCTCCCCAAGTGCACGGGACAGTCTGGCGCGGCATGGCTGTCCCTGTGCAGCTCTGGTTTGCCACGGGGTCGTAAGGGTTCGGGGCGAGTTTCCCCCCGTGAGAGGGAGACAGTGCCTCCCAGCAAGTGAGCCGCCAGGCTCCCCATGTCCTGTGACCGGGGAGGCCGTGGTCCTTCGCACCTCCTGGCCAGGGGCCTGTGTCTCCTGCCCGTTACCTGGCGTCCTTCCAGTGACCCCCTCTGCCCTCCCCCCAGCCGGCCCCGCCTCCGGAGGAGGGGATGGACGACCTGGAGGGAGAGTTCACGGAGGAAACCATCAAGAACCTGGACGAGAGCTACTACGACCCGTACTACGACCCCACCATCTCCCCATCGGAGGTCGGGCCAGGCATGCCCGCCAACCAGGACACCATCTATGAAGGGGTGAGCGGCCGCGGAGGGCGCCTCCCTGGGCCTCGGGTGGGGGCCCCCCGCCTCGTCAGCCGTCGGATCTGGTGTGACCTGAGCCTTTTTCCTCCTCCCCCTCCCCTCTCTTTGCACCTCGTGACCCTCTCTCTGCACCTCGTGACCCCAGATCGGAGGCCCTCGGGGCGAGAAAGGCCAGAAAGGAGAGCCTGCCATCATCGAGCCGGTGAGACTCTTTCCTATCCTCTCTCTGGGCCCGGCAGGGTCGGGTCAGGGGTCGCATCCTGGGGGCTTGTGGTGGGTTAGGTAGGATGGGGACCCTACTCTGCTCCCAGGGGACCCCTGAACCTCTGTGCCCCCCGGCCACTGTGAGGAGCCACGTGACCTCATGGATGCCGCATGCTGCTTTGAAAAATCCCTGGGCAGGAGAAGGGTCTGGACCTCGACTGGAGGGGGGTGTCTGCCGAGATTCAAATGGGTCAGGACCCTTGGTGCCGCATGCCCAAGATCTAGGCACATCACCCTGCCTCCAGGCCAGGTCGAGGAGGAGACTCAGCTCTGGGAGGGAGGGAGCCCCCTGACCCGGGAGGGCAGCTCGAGAAGGAGACTCGGCTCTGGGAGGGAGGGAGCCCCCCATGCGGGAGGGCAGAGGGGGTTAGCAGGTCGAGTGGGGACCTGGAGCCGCCGGTCCAGGGCAGGGAGGACCCGTTCTCCCTCTAGCTGGTGAAACAGGCGAGCTTGGTTTTCAGCCCCCTCTAGGGGATTTAATAAAACAGCTCCACTCCCAAACTCCCATTGAATAAAACTGCCCTGTGCCCGGCAGTGGGGCCGGGGGCAAGTTGAGCAAAATACCTGTTGATAACGCCTTAACCTTGGGAAGAAGTTCCGCGTGCCCCTCGTGGGTTTGTGGGTGTTCGCAGGGTCCCACGTCCTCTGCCCTCAGGGAGCCGTGCCTGGCTGGGAGCACTGGGGCCCACCCTGTAGCCTGAGGCCCTGGCCCTGACCCAGGGCGGGCAAGGAGCCAGGCGATGGGCAGGAGGGGCGCCCTGCAGCCGCATGTTGGGGGCCGGCAGGCTGCTCTGGACGCGGGAGCGGGGAGGACTTGGCTGCCAGGGTCCAGTCCTGACACGCCCTCCAAAAGCGGGAGGGTCACCGGCCTGGGGCCCAGGGCTCGGGCTTCCTCTGCCGCCAGCACCCAGGTCCTGGCGGCTGACCCCAGGGCGTGACTCCAGTGGCGGCTCCAGGGCCCCCCGATCCCGGGGCCCCTGGCATGGGAACTGAGGCGGTCCCCGTCCTTCCGCGGAACTGGGAAGGTTCTTTCGGAGTGTCGTCCCCTTAGAGGCATCAGGAGCCCGTGGCTGGGGTGTCAGGACGAGGGGCTGGGTGACAGCCGTGCTCTGTGCCTCCCCCACCCCCTGGCCTGTCCCGGCTCCTGCGGGGCTGCAGCCACTGGGCACACACAGCCTGTTCTCAGGCTCAGGACACCCCCTTTCCGGTGCTCCCCGAGGGTGAGGGATGGGGGCGCAGGGGAAGGGGGCAGGGTGTCAGGGTAGGGGGCCCAAGGCCAGGGAGCCCCTTGCTTGGCGACATGAAGCATCCTGACACCAGGACATCCGACTCTGGGACAGCCTGCCCGGCATCTCAGTCCAGAGGAGCATCCTGTTCGCCCGTTCCCCCGGCCTGGGCTGCCCCTGTTCGAGGGCCGTAGCGTCCAGGTCTGGATGGAAGCTGGTGAGGGGGCCGCGGGGTGTCCAGCTGCCGGGCTCCAGGAGACGCAGGCTGAGAACAGAGAAGCAGCCCAGCACAGCGCGTCTGCAGGGCGTCTGGTCCAGCCTGGTCCGGGGGCCGTCTGGGTGCGCTCTGGCCCCATCATTCCCTGTAGCCCAGCCCCTAGCATGTTCAGAGTACCCGTGGGGCAAGGCCAGTCCCTCTGGGGACACCATGTAAGCAGTTGGAACATCTCGCCTGGAGCATCGCCGGCTGTCCTCAAGTCTTAGCTCCCCATAAACAGAGGACTGAGCCCGGGGAGACGGCGGACGTGGTCTTAACACATCCGGCCCGTGGCGGTCGGGGGGCTGCTTGCTCTCTCCCACCTGCCCCAGCGACCTCCCTCCGGGGCATGTGACTGGCTGTCCACGGAGCTCTTGGAACCAGCGCCTCTCTCCATCCATCCGTCTCAGGGACATTTCCCGCCAGAGCTGTTTCCCACTGAGAACCGGTACCTACTGTCATGGGTCAGCATTGCCGGGGGCTCCTTGAAAGGACAGGACTCCCCCAGGGTGGGGGGGACTCAGGTCAATGAGACCTGGTGCTCCAGGCTGCGCTGGGGCCTCAGGGACCCGGCGTCTCCCCGTTCAGTGGCCTGAGTCACCTGGTGAAGGCCCGTCGCAGGCGCGTCCAGCCTCTTCCGTGGTTTAAGGAAGGTTTTCTGGGCCCCGCTGCTTAGCAGATGGACAGCCCGCCCTGAAGAGTTGTGTGGGGTTCGGCTAAGGCTGAGACCCCTGCCCTGGCGGGTGTGGACTGGGGCCTCTGCAGGAAGACCCCCTCTTTGTGTCTTGGGAGCGCTCCTCGGTGGGGTGGTGGCTGCGGGTCCCTTCCCCGCTCCTGGGAAAGTGCAGGTGCCCCTCCGCTGGGCCCACCCATCCCACGGCCCCCAGCCCTCCCCAGGCCCGCCACCCTCCCGTGAGGGCCCCCCGCCGGCTCCCTGAGAACAGAGGCGGTGTGTCCGTGGCGCGGCAGCCAGGGCTGTCTCCCTCAGTCGCGGCTCAGCTCTGAGCCCGCTCCGCCGCTGCGGTCAGAGGAGGCAGGGAGGCCGAGAGTGAGGAGGCGGCTGGAGGAGCTCCGTGTGCGCACCTCGCGGGCACACAGCTCTGAGCGCACACCGGGTGACACCGGGTGCATCCTCCCGATGTCCGGGCGCCCCAGTGAGGAGGACTAGGCTTGGTCTGCAGGGGCCTGGTGTCCGACAGCGAGGCCCGGGCCAGAGGCCGCGTGGACATGGGCTCGGCCGGGGGCGGGGCTGGAGGAGGGAGGGGGCGGGGCCCAGCTCGGCCTGGCTGAGTGGCCTCGGCCTGCGGCCCCTCCTCCTCTTGTCCCCCTGAACTCCTGGGCTGCTGTCTCTGCCCTCACTGCTCCCTCGGCTGCCTCCTGGGCTGCCATCTCGGAGGCCTGCCTGGGCGCTGCCCCCGGGGACAGGAGGCCAGCAGTCGGGCTGGGGGCTGGCCCCCCTCTGTCCTCTGGCTGGAGGAGCTCAGAGCCCAGGCACCGCAGCCCCCGCCACGGCCCCACGGCGGAGGCTGCTGCTCCAGACCCGTGCCCGGGCAGGGGTGTGGACCCGGAGCCTGGGCCGCGGTGCTGCGGGCCGGCCAGCCGGGAAGCCGTCCCGGGGCTGGGGCCGGGGGGCCGGGCCCGCGTTTCGGGACGAGGAGGCCGTCCTGGGGCTCAGACGCTCTCCCTGTCTCTTCCAGGGCATGCTCCTGGAGGGGCCGCCTGGCCCCGAAGGCCCTGCGGTGAGTGTCCTGCTTTATTCCCGTGACTTGTGGGGGGTCCTCGGGGGTGCAGGGAGGCCCCTTACCGCTCCTGGATGGAAATCAGGGCTGGACGCCCTGGGGTGGGCGCTCGCCCGGCTCCCTACGCCCACCCCCGCCCTCTCTGGGCAGGCGGCACCGCCCTGTGGCTGCGCCTTTAACTGCCTGACTTCGTGTTTAATTCTAGGGTCTCCCAGGACCTCCAGGGACGATGGGTCCCACAGGCCAAGTGGGTGACCCTGGAGAAAGGGTAAGCACAGCCCCTGGGACCTCAGGCCCTGTGGCCTCGTCCGGGCGGCACCCCCCGCGTGGGGGCCGGCCTCGTCCTCACAGGCACAGGTGACCACAACGCACCGACGTCCTTCCCCAAATGCCCCAACCCGGTCCCATCTCACGCCACCCCTTACCGCGCCCGCTGTCTTCTGACGTTTAGGGGTGGACCTTGCCTGGCCCTGAGCTGGGGACAGCGACACCGGCAAGGAGCTGGGCCGTGAACCCCTGGGGGCTCCGGGGGGGCGGTGCAGGGTGCTGGCCCTGCGGCCGGGCGTTAATGGGGCTCACACTCGGGTGCCTGGGGCTCCCGGGCCCACGGCGTCCTCCCCCTCACTCCAGCTTCGTTGTTAGAAATCAAGAGACAGACGCTGGAGAACCTGCTCTGGGTCTGAGGGGCCGCCCCGGCCGCCCTGGGTGGCTGCAGGGGAGACGCGGGCTGAGCCCCGGATGCCGAGATTTCGCTCTGACACCTCGTGGGGGCATGGGGGTACTGCAGCCCTGTGCCTCTTGTCCACCTTGACCTTTTCCTTCTCGTTTTTCCTGCTGGTCTAATGAACGCAGATGTGAGCATGGCCAGACTCAGTGCTGATAACCAGGTGTGGCTGCAGATTAGAGGCCCTGGGAGCGTGTCTGCACCTGAGTGACGCCTGGCATGCGGCCCGGGGCGGAGCAGGGACCTCTCGGTTTCGGGGAGGATGTGGCTGGGGTCTGCTTCCGAGGGTGTGTCTGGCTGTCAGGCGCTGGGGCTTCGGGGCGATGCTCCGGGTGGTGTGAGGTGCTGCCCGCAGACGGAGCAGGGGGCGCGTGGCCTGAGAGGGCAGCCGGGTCGGACTGGGCGCCAGACGGGCTCTCGCCGTGTTGCTTCCCTGAGCCCGTGGCTTGGGGGCCAGAGTAGGGGCCCTGGCTCTGTGGTGGCCTGAGTCACGCCTGGCTTTCCCATGCATCCATGCTGCTTCCTCCTCCGCTACGCTGAACAAGTGAGACAAGCAGGTGAGGAGCCCGTCCTCCCCACCCAGGACCTGGGACTGCCGTCTCTAACCCAGCTCGCTCCACAGGTCTGTGTGAGACGGGGCGACAGCCGTGTCCCCTCACAGAGCATCCTCGGATGGACCCAGGGGTGGGGCTAGGTTCAGACGTCAGCGAGAGCAGACGTCTCTCTTGGATGTGGGATGGGACGCCATCCACTGGGGCCACGGATAGCACAGACCACGTCTCCCGTCAGTCTCGGCCTTGCTTTGAGTGTCCACCTGTCCACCTGGCGTGTTCCCCAAGCTCCACGGCGCTGGGCCTTGGGCTGGCGCTGAGGACCTAAATGCTCCTGATACATCTAGGGGGCGGAGGCACCTGACCGTGAAGCTGGGCCTTTTAGAGCTGAGCTCTCTGGAGTTCGAGGCAGGGTCCAGGAGACGGGGACCAGGGTGGGGCAGGCGGAGAGATCAGCTGCTCTACAGCTTGCTGTTCTTGGAGTCGGAAGGGAAGCCGCAGGCCCCCGGCCCTCCCGGGCCCCATCCCAGGGGCACAGGCTGATTCCAGGAGCTGAGCACTGCCCACCCTCGGGGGCCCAGTTCTCTTCCAAGGATCGCCCCTGCTCACAGCCGAGCACCCTCCCAATGCCCGGATCTCCTGGTTGTCTGCTCGTTAGCTGTGAAGGAGCACCGGATGCAGAGTCAGGACGCTGCGCTGCCCCCGCCAGCAGGGCGACCTCGGGGCCCCGTGGAGGAGACGAGAAGCTTTACCCTCTAAGGTTTCGTCTGTGGGACGTGCAAACTAAACTGAACAAAGACCTTAAGAGGAGAAAAGATAAATCATCTCATTAATGTTCCTAATTTCACACGCACAGAGGGCTTCATAGAGAAGCGAAAACCTGAGTGGTTAGACTGGGGAACTTATATACCATTTTAACAAAAACCAATACACTGTGGAGAAGTGATTAGAAAATACACGGTGGGAGGGGGCAGAAACTCACAGAAGGTAAGGGTGGCTTCCGGAAGGGCTGTTTATGCAGACTCACCTGAGTGCCTACTGTCCGTCTCGAGTGATAGGGTTGCCCCCGCTTCCGGTCATCCTGGTTCAGGGCAGGGGGTGCTGCAGAATTCCCACCACCTTCCAAAGGGAAGCGTGTGTCCTGCTGTTAGGCTGACTGGGGGAGGGCAGGGGCCTTCCCCGCATCTGTGAGTTCTCAGCTGAAGTGGCGTGTTTGGGGTGGCGTGTTCTGATCACCCTTACCTGCTTGGCCTCACGTGCCCGTCTGCACGTGAGAGCTGCCCGCCGGGGAATCTGGACGATTCTCGCCCTGCCTGCCGCGATCCTGGGACTCTGCCGCTCTTTTTTTTTTTCGAAAGTAACGTTACTTATCTGTCCACGTATTTTTGGCTGTGCTGGGTATTCCTGGCAGTGCAGGCGTTTCTCTGGCTGTGGAGAGCAGGGCCTCCTCTCTAGCTGTGGTAGCTTCTCTGTTGCAGAGCGTGGGCTCTGGGCACGCTGGCTAGATTTAAGCGCAGGTCTGAGGACTGGGCACAGCCCGGGTCCCTGCCACCTGTCCAGGATGTAGCGCCCACTGAGGCCCGTGGGAAGCTCCCCGCTCTGCGAAGGCCGTGGCGAGTGATCGCGGCCACCCACAGGGCAGGGCGTTGCACTGTCTCCCGCCAGCGGGGCGCTGGGTGTGGGGCTTGGCCCCCCGTGCCCCTGTGTGCCCGGGGAGTCGTTCATGGAGCCGTCCAACCCGGGACACCTGGTTAGTCACCTGCTCTGCACAGCCGGGTGTCTCTGTGACCTGCTCGCCCCGCTCCGTGCTGTCATGAGGCGTTACTAGCATGGAGCTGGGGCCACCTGAGTCTCCTTGTTCACCCTGGACCCCCTGGAAGCCGGAAGGACCCTTTTTCATATTAAGGAGCATGCGGGGTAGGGGTCCTCCTGAGAGGGGCGGGCTGGAAGCAGAATCCCCCAGTGTCTCCCTCCAGGTCCGTCTGGCCCCCTGGGCTCAGAAGATGTCAGTGAGCGTGTCTGGGACTTCCCGGCCCCCTCCTGCTACAGGGCGTGACCAAGGCCGGTGGTGGGTGGGGGTCCTTGCAGGAGGGGTGCGGCTTCCCCCCAGGCTCTGGCCCGGCCGCAGGGGTAGCCAGTGTTCAGATCTAGATCGGGAAGGGACCACTGCGAACGCCTCTGGCCTCCCCCAAACTGAGACTGCACAGGAGCAGACCTGAGCTAACCACCCCGATGCTGAGGGTCTGAGGGCTGATGCGGCTCCTCTCCTTTTCCGGGCCTCTCTGAAGTGTGAAAGCAAACGTATCCCAGCGTGAACACTCGCCTGGTCTCTGGCGCTCCCCGCCCAGCCCCGCTGCCTCTCTTTGTTGTGGGCTGCGGCCAGGCTCTGCAGCCGGACATGAGCCCCTATCCGCCTGCTGCTGAGTCCCGGGCTCTGGATCAGCGGGGCTGGAGCCGGCAGCCGCTCTCAAAGTGTCTGAGCTGTCTGTTCTCTCTTGCCTGCACCAGCGCGACGCCGGGACGGCCTCGGGAGAGCCCTCTGTTGATCTGGAAGGGCGCTGTGTCTGTAGCTGGTCTGCGTGTGACCTGCCCCGCAGCACAGTGCTTCACAGCATCTACCTGGCCAGCTCAGGGCATAGATCAAAAGACACACAAAGGCCGGGCGGCTCTTCTCACGTCGCCCTCAGCCTGGTGGCTGGGCCGTGCCCTGCGTCCGCCACAGGCCGTGGACAGATCAGCCCTGTCCTCAGCTCGAGTCCAGTGGAGGGTGGCGGGGCGGCTGGGATGCAGACCCCTATTTTGGCTTGGGGGGCAGAGTCTTTGAGACACAGACCCCAGGGCCTGGCAGAGTTTGGCTGACGACTTTTTCGAGCAGCGGTGAATACAGAGAGTACAGGTGCGGTGTACTGTGGGACTCACATCAGATGTTAAGGTGTCAGGAGGATCCCTTAAAACGGGAGAGTTTTCTCCCACAGGCAAACCTTCTCTCTCTCACAGGGTTTCCAGACTTTTGTCTGTCTACCAACATGCTCTTGGGAATTGTTTTTAGTGTAGTTGATAATGTCAGCACAAGGGCGAAGTAGCTCTGGGGCCCCGAGGCTGAATTTTCACCCCCACGGCTTAGAAAGGGCAGGAGGGGGCCTTAGTGGGCGAGGGGCTGCCCCAGCGTGCTTCCTGGTGTCCAGCACACACACGCACATGTGCGAGCCCGCACGACATGGGTGTGAACACTACGTGGACGGCCTCTCATCCCTGGGGCACACGGATCAACGCAGAAGCAGAAAGCTCGGCGGTGAGCAGCTGTCAGGGTAGAATTTCCAAGAGGAAGTCTGGCTGGCAAAACACATCCTGGGTTTTTCTTTTTTATGTAAATTTTATCCTCTGGGAATTTTTTTTTGTTTTGAAAATGGCAAGCAAGGACCATTTAGCTGTGCCTACGAGCAATAAAAAGTCGGGGTGGGGGGACTGCAGAGACCCTCTGGCCCGGCAGTTCTGCTTCTCAGCGCCTGCCTGAGAAAGACAGTTAGAATCTCCCCTGGCGGTCCAGTGGCTGGGCTCCATGCCTCCCCTTCTGGGGTCAGGTTCCATCCCTGGGTGGGAATAAGGTGCACGTGCCGGGTGGCTCAGCCAAAAAAAAAAGAGGGAGGAAAGACGCCTGAAGCTTCATCATAGCAGCCTGTGCCCTAATGAAGACTGGACCCAAACAAGCATCAGAGGAGGACAGATTCACTCAGTGACGAGCCTGTGAGGGCGGGGACCTCCGAGGCCACTGGAAGGAGCGAGGCTGAGCTCGCAAATAGGCCTCCAGGTGCAGCAGGGGGAAGGCGCAGACTGCCGGACACGCGTGCAAGCCCGTCTCCTTAAAGGAGAACCGCCCCCGCCGCTTGGCCTGTGGGCTCGCAGGCGAGATTCGTATCGTGTTTGGTGCGTGTGCTTCCGGCCTCCCCGGGCACCTACAGGCTTTTATCCTCAGCTACTCCTGGAGGAACAAGAGGGAGTCTTCACATCCTGCTTCGCAGGCATCCGCGTTCTGCCGCATTTCACAAGGGGAGGGATCGGCCCTGGAGTGAAACAACAGCCAAGGAGAAGACGGGCAGGTGGGGGCCCGGCCAGGCCTGGCGTGCCCTTCCCAGCCCATCTGGGGTGGATCCCCGTGCTTGGTCCTCTGGGCCGGGGCTCGGGAGTTGGTTGCGTCTGCCCCGGGAGCGCCGCGCTGCAGTCGTGAGCGCATGCTGCGTGCCGGGCTCCACTGGCACCCCCGCCATGGGCCAGTGGCAGTCTCTTTCACTGAGGGGCGTGAGCTGCACTTGTCTGCATGCAAACCTCGCCCACGGCAAGCTGCTTGGCCGTCTGTCTGCCTCCGTGAAAAGCTGAGCGATAAAAACACTTTTTTGACAAGAAGCCGTATTATTCATGTTGCAGGGGTCTTTCCAGGTGGCGCTAGCGGTAAGGAACTCATCGGCCAGTGCAGGAGACGTCAGAGACGAGGGTCCAGTCCCTGGGTCGGGAAGCTCCCCTGGAGAAGGAAATGGCACCCCACTCCAGTACTCTTGCCTGGCGAATCCCACGGACAGAGGGGCCTGGTGGGCTACATACACCCCACGGGGTTGCAAAGAGTCGGATGCGACTGAAGTGACGAGGCGGGCACGCATCCGTGCTGCATTCCCCTAGGCCTGACCGGGGCCAGACTCGATCAGAGGCTCTGCCGGGGGCTGGGGGTGTCGGGGACCAGCCGGGTGAGCGCTGAGGTGGCGTCTGTGCAGAGGTGGGGCCTCGAAGTGCTCAGGAGGCCTTATGTCCCTGTCCGTCCCCCAGGAACGCCAGCCCCTTGTGTCCGTCCAAATGAGCGGACACGGCCCGTGTGGCATCTGCTCCACCCCCAGAGCCGAGGGGCCGGGGGATGAGCTGGCCTCTCAGCCGCCAGCACCGGGGCCCTCGGGCTGCCCAGCCCAGGGGGGACACCCAGCAGGGACGCTCCTGGGCCGTGGAAGCCCCGATGCCTCGCCCCTGCCTGCCTCCCACAGGGTGGCCTCTGCCTCTCTGGATTGCAGACCCTGGGCTTTCTGCCTTTCCCCTCGGCTCTGCTGGGGGTCTCCTCAGCCTCAGCCCGCAGTGAAGCCCCCTCCTCCGGGCTCAGGATCCACCCAGCCCGCGCCCGGGGCCTGCGTTGCCCTGCTCGCAGTGCGCTTCCCTGGGGTCCTGGCTCCGCCCCCTCACGTTGCCCCAGTCCAGCCCCCTCCCAGGCCCTGACCCCCTCTCCTGCCCTCTGTCCGCAGGGTCCCCCTGGACGCCCAGGCCTTCCTGGCGCTGACGGTCTGCCCGGCCCTCCTGGAACCATGCTCATGCTGCCTGTGAGTGTACCTGTGGGCGGCGCTGGGGTGGGCGGGCTCGGGGCTCAGAGTTGGGGGGCGATCCCTGGGCTGCTTCCAGGGGGTCGATCCCCTGACCCAGACGGGCTCTAGCCCACTCCAGCTGTCCTGTGGAGATAGCTCCTGGGAGTGTCCTGCCGGCCCGGCAGGGTGGACGCCAAGGTCGGGGTCTCCACCTCTGACGGCGTCCAGGGCGGGAGCAGAGCCCAGCTCTGCAAGAAGCAGTGTGGCGACCACCTCCATCACCACACACCTGCCCGCTCCCTTGGACCCCTGAGCCACCCCCGCCCTCCTTGAATGGGACCTGCTCCTGACCTTAGGGGTCTGCAGAGGACCTGGGCTGCTTCCCTCTCGAGGAGCCCAGGCTAGGAGGGCGAGTGTGGAGGGCTGGTCTGGACTGACATCCGTTTCTCCCTGAGCCCGTGTGCCCCTCAGCCTGGGCGTTGGCACGGGGCTCTGGGGTCTCAGGAGAGATGCCGTGGGTGCAGGAGGGGATCCCCAGGGCTGGAATTATCGGGCAGAGACGGGGTAGCCTTGTGTGGGAAGTCGGGTGGCATAATAAGCAGGGGCTGGCCCGGGGCTGGAAGCTGCCAGCCCCCGCCCCCGGGGTTTTGTTGTCACCTGAGAGGCCACTGGACACCCTCAGCCCTGGGGTCCAGAGTGGACACCCACGTCCGTGCACCCCCAGTGACCCCAGTCTTACATCTGCAGTTCCGGTTCGGAGGGGGCGGTGACGCGGGCTCCAAAGGACCCATGGTCTCCGCGCAGGAGTCCCAAGCTCAAGCCATCCTGCAGCAGGCCCGGGTGAGTGGTGCTGGGACGTGGGGGGCGGCTCGGAGCCCAGCCTGCAGGGTTGCTGACTTGGGGTGCTCACCCAGGACTCAGGAGCCCGGGGGGTATCCAGTCATCCCTGTGCATCTGGGGGCCCTGGTGAGCACCAGGAGAAGAGGGGGAGGCTTCTCAGGGGTCCCTCGTCCACACCGAGGGTCCAGGTTCCCAGGTATGGACACAGCCTCTGAGCCTCTCTGGCTTCTGCTGACCCCACCTTCTTCAGCCATCTACTGCCTCCCTCCGGCTCTGGGATGGACAGGCCCCACGTCCTCCTGGGGGGCCCCTTGTGATGGGGCTGGGCCGAGCCGGAACCTCGGGGTACGGGGATCTGGTGGGCTCCGAAGCCCCTCGCTCAGCCTGAGGGTCCCAAGGAGCCTCCTTACCACTCTGCTCTTGGCAAACGAGCTGATGAGTGAATTGTGTTTTAACTGACGAGGCTCCAGATTGATTGCTGATTGCTGTTGACAAGAGCAAATGCCACCCGGCGGGGTGGGCCGTCCTTGCTTGGAGTGCCCGTAATGGGGCGTCGCAAGGAGCCACCGAGGAGTCCCTCGTTTGGCGAGATTTATGTAGCTCTGTCGCTGCAGATAGACGCTAACGATCAGAGCGCGTGGATGATGAATACAGGGCAGCGAGCTCGGAGTCGTTGCCGTGGAGCAAATGGCCGTGGGCTGCAGCCAGCCAGCAACACAGCCCGCCCCTGCCACTGGACTTATTGACGGGCCGGCCTGGCTGGCCTTTGAATCTGGGGGTGTGTTGATTGACGCCAAGTGGGTGACGGGCTCCTGAGATCTGTAATGCAGAATCTTCCAAAATTGAAGTGGCGTCCCTCAGGGAGCAGTTGCCCAATGGGTGTGGAAGAGGCCCTTTGAGAAAGCAGGCGGGAGTGAGCCTCAGCAGCGGGCAGGCAGTGGGCACCTGGGCCGAGGTGCAGGGGTGCCGCCCGTGGCTGGGGCAAGGACTTCATTCAGCCCTGAAGGCTCCCCGATGTAACCCCTGGGCGCTGGAAGTGCTTCTCAGGGAATGTGTGATTCAGCTCGTGCACAACACACGCCCAGCCAGCGCCCCAGGGCAGCCGAGTTTCACGCTCCCTGTGAGGGTACGGGACTGATGGCGGGGCGGGTGGGGAGAAGGAAGGGTCAGCCCAAGGCTCTGGGCACCCATCCCCAAAGTGGTGAGTGGGCACCTACCTGGCTACCGCCCTGTTGGTGCTTGTCACCGGGAGCCCAGAGGGTGGGAGGAGGTGGGTCCAGGGTCCCTGTGACCTCCCCCCACAGAGGCTCCTGTCCTTGGCCTCTCACACCGGCCCCTTCCCACCTGTCAGGACAGGTAAACCAGCTGTTCCTCAGCATGTCCCATTTTGCCTTGCAGCTCGCGTTGAGGGGGCCTGCTGGTCCGATGGGTCTCACTGGGAGACCGGGTCCCATGGTAAGTCATCTTGGGGGTGTGGGGGTGGGCGCCGCTCGCTGGCCCCTGCCCATTAGGCTCCCAGCTCACCGGGTCAGAGCATCTCGTGGTGGGGGAGGTGCGCCCTGGGCACCAGAGGCCGGGGCTGCCCTCGGGGCAGGGAAGCCGGTGTGTGGCTGCAGATGGGTGCTAATGATCAGATGCCGCACCACCCTGGGGGCTCCAAGCCTCTTTCTTTTGAGGCTGTTTACCATCCAGACCACTATTTACCGTCCAGACCAGTTCAGCATGAGTCAGACCCTGATTCCCGCCCGACTCCTTGGGCAGCGTGTGCCAGGCACCCCAGGGCCAGGGAAAGGGTCTCTAGGGGGGCTGTGTGGCCCTTGCAGCTGCAAGGAGCCGGGGCATCGAGGCGCACGGGTCCTCTCTCTGTTCCCTGGGAGGGGTGGGCTTGGCCCCTGGCCCTGGGGTGTATTTCGCGCCCTCCCAGCATCTGGCGATCTTGCCCTGCGGTGGACAAGGATGTCCACACGCGGCCCTGCGCTGCGGCTGTGATGGACGGTGGGCAGATCTGTCCTGGAGAGAAGCGAGCGCGTGCTGAGCTCAGGGGTCCCCTGCGCCCCCGTCCAGGGTTTCCCTCCAACCTGGGACGAGATGCAAACCAGGAAAATGCCTGCTTGTCCCTCGGGGTGTGTCCAAGGCGGCAGGCGGGCTCTGTGGGGGCTCTGACCAGCGGGCAGCCCCGGGTCCCGCCCCCACCCCGTCCTCCTCAGCCACCCTACAGCCAGTACACCTGTGCCGGGCGCCCCCTAACCAGGCGTGTCTCCCCAGGGCCCTCCTGGGAGCGGAGGTCTGAAGGGCGAGCCAGGAGACATGGGGCCTCAGGTATGTACCCCGGGGCCTTCTTCTCTCCGGGAAGATGGAGCCCTGTCACTGCCTCTGGTCAGGGAAGTGGGGGGAGCTGCCCTCTCTGATGCAAAGCTAGAGGCGGAGCGGCCGTGGGGTCCGGAGCGGACCGCGTGGGCTGCTTCCCGTCCCGCCCTGGCTCAGGGCCTCGGACCCTGCGCCTGTCCGCGTGGTGCCGCGTGCAGGCAGCTGGGCGTACGGGGGGATGAGCGCAGGGGCCAGGCTTGGCTTTGTCCTCCGAGAAGTGGATACGCTACTGACCTTTGCCCTTTGATCCCGGACAGGGTCCACGGGGTGTGCAGGGCCCGCCTGGCCCGGCAGGAAAGCCTGGGAGAAGGGTGAGTGTTTTTCGGCAGGAGTCGGCGCTGTGTTTGCCGTGGTGCCGCTGCGTCTCGCTGGCCGGGCTCCCCCGCCTTCAGAGGGCACATCTGTGTCCAGGGCTGGGTGGGTCCCGTCCCACGGCAGCGAGCTCCCCTGCCCCTAGCCTCTGTCCGGAGCATCCGAGCACAGTTTCGCGTGTTCTTTTAAATCAGAGCATAACTGCTTCGCACTGTTGTTAGTCTCTGCCGTGCGAAGGTGTGAGTCGGCTGCGGGTACACCCACAGCCCCTCTGTCCTGAGTCGCCCTCCCAGCCCCCCGGCACCACCCCTAGGTCATCACAGAGCCCCGAGCTGAGCTCCCTGTTCACCCACAGTTTGAATTAAAGCAGTTTCCCAGGTGGTTTGGGAGCAAGCATGTAGAAGACAAAATGATCAGTGGTCTTTCCTTCTCTGGGGCAGCCTCTTTTCTCCAGAAATGGCTTCGGTTTTGTTGGGGGAAATAGGCAGGTGGCTTCTCAGACCCCCGCCGCACCGCCCCCCATCCCCAGCCTCCGAGATTCTCTGTCCGGGCTGGCGCGTTAGTGGAGGGAACTGCTTGGCCTCCAGGTGACCGTCCTGACTGACAGAGGGCGCGCGCCTTTCTAACCCGACGTAAATTAATGAACAGCGTCCATGCCAGCTTGGGAAATCCTGATTAACCCGCATCAAGCCCTCACTCGCAGAGCTTCCCATCAGCTGAATGCTTCTGCTGAGCGAAAGGAATGCTCGTCTCTTGTGCTGAGGAACCTCTGCAAGGAGTGTTGACCACCGTCTGCCAGTTCCTGCTCAGAGCAGTCGAGGCAAAAGAGAGTCATTCCCGAGCGGTCCGGGGGCCTCCGTCCCGGGAGTTAATCGTAGTTAGAAGGGGAGTCACAGACTGAACGGCTCTCAAGCACGGCTGCCTCGAGTTGGCCCCTCAGGGCCCCGGGCCCACAGGCAGCGGGGTGCACGGCCATTTCTGAAAGGGCCACCTTTTAGACTCCTGGCCTCTGCTGGGATTCAGCGGCCCGTGGCAGACACTTAGGTGGTTTATTGTGTTGTGTATGCTCTGAGGTTCAGGACGGTCAGGCTCGGGAAGACCAGAACCGGTGAACAGCGAGCCGGGACTCCTGGTCTGGGTCCTCTGGGCCAGCCCGCTGCGGGGGCTGTGGGGCCCTCTGTCTGACGTCACAGGGAGCCCCTCCTCAGGGCCCTCCGTGCGCTGGCCGCTGCTTTGTGCTGACACCCTGCCCCGCTCTGTTCCAGGGCCGAGCCGGCAGTGACGGAGCGAGAGGGATGCCCGGGCAGACTGGCCCCAAGGTAGGTGCCGGTCTCCGCCCCCTGGTGCCCGCGCGGTCAGCATCACCCCTGCCGCCGACCTGTGACGAGTATGGTGGTAACGGGGCGCGTGCAGTCGTCCAGGGGCAGGAAGGGTCAGTGTGGACCAGGCCCTCCGGCACGTGGACAGGAAGACAGGGCTCAGCGGGTGACTTTCATGGGTCACTCAAGTCCGAGGGCAGGGAGTCCTCTTGCCCAGGTCAGGGAGTCAAGCTCCTCGGGTTGCAGGGAGCGAGTAGGCATTGCACCTGGGGAGCTCAGGTGTGTCTGAGGGCAGACTCTGCCCTGGCCGAGGAGGCTGCAGCCCAGGGCAGCCCATGGCCCCTGGCCGCCATGGTGCGGTGGCCTGTCCCCGAATCTGGGGTGGACCGGCCCTGTTCTCGGTACCCTTCCTTCTCACCCTGCAAGAGTTTGTCCAGGGCCGTACGAGGAGCCCACAGTGGGGATGGCAGCTGTTCTCAGGGGTGCTTCCCCTGCCCACTCCAGAGCTGGCGTGGGTCGGCCCCCGGGTTCCCCCTGTGAGTCCTAAGTGAACCTGGAGCCCTCCTGGTCTCAGGGAGCTTTGGTGACAAAAGAGGAGACGCTTCCTGAGTCTGTCCCAGTAGGTTACCATCTTGTTTCAACAGCAAAAAGCATTCCAGGCTGAACTAGCCTTCCCTTGTGTGGTTTGCAGCACACACGAGGTGGGCAGCTGGGCTCCAGGAGGCCCCCTGGGTGGCGGGAGGAGGGCTGGCCAGGGAACCGGGGTGTCTGAGGGCCCAAGGGCGGCGCCAAGCCGTCCACTGCACGAGAAGGTGCTCCTCCGGGGTGGGCCCGCCCTGGGCCCTGGCGTGTCACGGTGAGAGGCGCAGGCAGACGGCAGGCGCGCGACTACGTTTGCAGGCACACTCACAGGCGTGGCCGCCCTCGGCGTCTCAGGTCTCCGCGTCTCCGTGGACAGGTCGCACTGTCCGTGGCCCTGGGATAGAAGCCATTTGTCTCTGTGTGGCCTTGGTTGGGGTTTTGGGGAAAGAGATGGGAACGTGGACCCAGGGCTGTGGCTGGTGTGCTGGGAGGCCAGTGGGGGCCCCGGGTGTGCAGATGCTGTGTGGACTGCTGCCCGGGGCCCGCAGAGGGGCCGTGGGGCCTGTGCTGAGCTGCCCTCTGTCCTCCCCACAGGGTGACCGCGGCTTTGATGGCCTGGCGGGGCTGCCAGGGGAGAAAGGCCACCGGGTGAGTGAGTGCTGTCTGGGGGCCACGGGCAGAGGTCCTGTTGGGGGCCCTTCAGGGCAGCCTTAGGCTTCCTGGGGGGCCAGGCCCTCGATCCCAGGGTGGTGGCTAAGTGAGCCTTGTGGGGGCGGGGCTGGACACGGACGGGACGTCCTGGGGAGGGACACGAGCTCAGCCCACGGAGGGCCCGATTCTCCCCCGCTGCTGACGGCGAAAGGGCCGCTGGGGCCCGCCCCTCAAGGGGGCCAGGCAGCGGGAGGCCCCCTCTGCTCAGGGGCCTCCACACCGTCAGGAGACCCGGCAGCTGCCCTTGCAGGGGCCGGCCGGAACTCCCCGCACCACTGAGGGGCGACTCCGGGACGCGGGCCGGCCCCAAGTGGCCCCCCCGTGGACGGCCGTCGGGGCCGGGGCTGCGGCCGGGCTCGTCTGACGCGACTCAGGCGTCTGCGGCTGACGCGCCCAGCAGCTCCGAGGAAGGTTCCTCCCTCACCTGTTTCCTCTGATGCTGTTGACTCTGTTTTGATGTTTGGGCACGTCCTGGACACGCAGGCACACGCGTGTGTGCGGCACACACGTGTACACACACGCGCCCACACACGTGCTGGCTTTGTCACACGGGTTGCCCATCACGCCGGTGCTGCCTTGGGAGCCGGCTGTAGCCAGAGCTGCTGCGCCCACGCTCCACCCCCGACCCCGGGACCCCGATCAGGCTGGGCCACCGACAAGCAGGCACTGAGCGCCGATGGTGTGCAGGGCCTGAGGCTGCAGGGTGCCGGCTGGGCCAGCGCTGACCCTCACAGTGCGGAGCAGTGGCCCTTTTTGGGGGCAGCATGGGGCTGGGGTGCAGCCTCCTTCACAGGGAGGGGTCGGCAGGCAGACCCCTGCCGTGGGTCCTGGGGTGCCCGCGGGACCTCTGTGCCACCCTAGCTGACCCGCCTCCAGGACTTCGAGCCCGGGGGAGCATCCTGCCGGCCAGCCATGCCTCCTGACGAGCCAGGAGGCACCGTGTTTTCTGAACGGTCCTCTGTGACTCTGGGAAAGGCCCAGGAGCGGGGTGGGATTGTCAGCCTCAGAAGCAGATGAAATGGGGTCTTTGAGACAGCTGTGCGCATCCGCCTGGGCGGCTGGCGCTGACCCTGCTTGCCTTCCTAGGGTGACCCTGGCCCATCCGGCCCGCCGGGACCTCCAGGGGAAGACGGAGAAAGGGTATGTACCCCGATGTCTGTCGGGCGCTCCGGCTGCCCGTCTCCTTTGAAGACTGCGGGTGCTGGCGGCGGCCGGCACCCGGGTCGGGGGGGGCGTCAGTGGCCTGCACCCGACTTCCTTCCAGTAGACGCGGCTCTTGGACCTTGACGCTGACGGATGTGGGCATCCTGAGCCCTCTGGCTGGTTGCCCCAGGGCGTGATCTCTGGAAAGCCCTCGTAGGGGAGCTGATGAGCAGAGCATCTGAGCGAGGGGCAGACGGGGCCGCGAGGGGCGGAGTGCGGGGTCTGGGGAGGGAGGGGGGCGGCGAGAGCCCGAAAGTGACTGTCCTTGCCCTGGAGGTGGGCAGACTGATGGGCGTGTGTGGGCCCAGCAGGGAGGGACGCTGGGGGTCTGGGCTTTCCCTCCGTCGAGCCGTCATCCGTCTATCCATCTATCTGTCATCTGTTTACCTCTGGAGAAGGAAATGGCACCCACTCCAGTGCTCTTGCCTGGAGAATCCCGTGGATGGAGGAATCTGGTGGGCTACATCTGTGCACCCATCTTTTTCTGTCTGTCGTCCGTCTTCGTATCCACGTATGCATCTCTCAATCAGTCGTCTGTTAATCACCCATCTCTCATGGGCCCCTCTGTCTGCCTGTCTTTAAATCTGTACCTGTCATCCGTCGTCTTCCCGCCTCCGTCCACTTTCTGCCAGGCAGTTTACCCTTCACCTCTCTCTGTACCTGGCAGGTAACCAGGGATGTTTTCTGCCTGGCTTTCCCCTCCCTGGGGCTGTGGTCTGCGAGCCCTGACCTCACCTTTCGCCTCCGGGAGGAGGACACGCCAGGCCTTTCCTGCTGCTGCAGGGACTATCAGTAGCTCTGGCGTTTGCCCAAGGAGCCCCGGGCCCGAGACTCCGGCAGAGCTGAAAGGAAGGCGTCTCTCGGGCCCAGGCCTCATGGCTTGTCCCTGACCTCTGCCTCTCTTCCCCCTACAGGGCGACGATGGAGAAGCTGGGCCCAGAGGGCTGCCTGGGGAGCCCGTAAGTCCGCGGACCGGGTGGGATTCTGTGTCTCTCATCGATGTTCTGGGACCGACTCAGGGCCTAGACTAGAGAGGGCTCAGCCTTGAGACAGACAAATCTGGGGACTCCGGGGAACGGATTGGGGCACACGGGGAGGTGAGCAGGGCAACGCTGAGGAGTCGGTCTGAGCCTGAGTCAGGGAGAGAACTGCAGGGTCCGGGGTCCGTGATGGAGGCCCCCCGGGGTCAGCGTGCCCCCGCCCGCTGGGACTGAATCACCCCCAGGGGTCTGCTTAGCCTCCAGGGAGGCTCATCCACACCGCTGTCCTCTAAGCCGGGCCTAGGCGAGGCCTCTGGGTTATTAACTCCTGAAAACATTGATGTGAGTGGGTATTAAAGCTGTGAAGAACATTTAAATGGCAATGAACGTGGGGAGAGTTGTCTCTTGCGTGGCGTCTGAGTAGGTTCTGTCAGAGTGAAGGGCCCTTGAAATCAAGCGCCGGCTGGTGCGGGGTGGGGAGCAGCCACGATGTCAGGCTGTGGCCACACTGTGACCCTCCCGAGGGCGTGGGGCAGCGCCCACCCGGCTGGGGATGGGGACTGAGTCCAACCAGTCCTGGCGCCCCCTCGCCGCTGGTCCCCAGGGCCAAGGCCGAGAGCTGGGGTGGGGTAAGAAGAGGAAGTGGGCAGGGAGGGGTGTCGGCCACACTCCCCGGGCAGCAGAGACACCGGGAAGTGAGGGGCTGAGAGGGGAGGCGGGGCAGGGGGCTGGGATCCCGGGCCAAGTCTGACCCTCTTTGCTCTTCCCTCCTGCAGGGGCCGCGAGGTCTGCTGGGGCCGAAGGGCCCCCCAGGCCCCCCTGGACCTCCCGTAAGTCCCCTGCATGTCTGCCCCATCCCTGTCCCCAGCTGTGGCTGCGCAGTCCTGCGGGCAGCTCCCCACACTGACAGCTGTGCGCCCGGCCCAGTGCCCGTGTGAGGCGTGGCGGGGGACGGCCCTGCGGGTGGAGGCGTGGAGGCGGGCTGGGCTCACTCCACCTTCCCCGCACACGGCAAGTCCCCGGGACGCCCGTTTCCTCCCTGCGTGTGCTGGCCGGGACCCTCTTGGACAGTCCTTGAGGGAAGAGCAGCCCGTGGTGGGGCAGGCCTCTGTCTGGGGGTGGCTTCCCAGGGCTGGGCCCCCCACCCAGCTGTCCGAGAATGCAGGGTGCCCCCCGCAATGAACCCGGCAGCCCCATTAACCTGCAGCCAATCTCAGCATTTATCTGGGCCCAAGCCTTTCCCCTCCGCGAAGGACGAGCCATCCTCTGACCTCATGGGCAGGGACCAAGCCGCGCTCACTGGGCTTTGCCTGCTGAGCCTTGTCGATTCTTTTCTGTTTCAATGCCACCCAGGGTGTGACAGGAATGGATGGTCAACCAGGCCCGAAAGGCAACGTGGTAAGTCCAGGGGTCCTGCCCCAACCACGGCCTCACTGCAGCAGCAGCCTCGCAGGGCGCGGGAAGGGGACTCAGGCCACCCCGACAGGGGGGGCTGGGATGAGAGGGGCAGGCCTCCTGCAGGAGAGGACGGGCTGAGGCCCTACCCCGTCCCGAGCCCGGGGGACACAGGGCCACGGCGGCCTCATCCCCCGGCCGAGCTGGTTGAGGGCAGGGGCTGTGACAGCGCCCACCGAGACGCGTCGCGTGGGTCTCCCGTGATAGAAGTGGGTGACCTGAGTAGAAGCTTTCTCCTGGTGGCTCCGTCTCGTGTCCCTCCTGGGTGGCCGCACCCTTGCCCGCACCAGCTGGGGGCCCCGGGTCTGGCTTCCCGCCTGGGCTCGAGAGCTCCGCAGCCCCCCTTCAGTGCCTGCTTTTGTTTCCGTAGGGTCCCCAGGGAGAGCCCGGCCCCCCGGGGCAGCAGGGCAACCCAGGTGCCCAGGTGAGTGAGTGGGGCGGGCTCGTGGGCAGCAGGAGCCGGGGGACAGAACCCGGGGTCTGAGTGGCCGCTGAGCGCTGCCCTGCGCTGCCAGTCGGCCAGCAGGGCCTGCGGCCTGGGGGTGGTCTGGGACGGGGCTGGGGGATGATGGGCGGATGGCGGGGAGGGGTTCTAGGTTGAGAAATCCCCAACCTTTCCCGCTCTCTCTCTCCCTGCCAGGGTCTTCCGGGCCCCCAGGGCGCAATCGGGCCTCCAGGAGAAAAGGTAGGTGGGCTGCGCTGGGCGTGGGTGAGCCTGTGGCGGGGCGCCTCCCAGCCCGGGGGCACGGCTCCCGCCAGTGCCCCGCCAGCTCTGCTGTGGCCCTGTCCCTCCCTCCTGCCTCCCTGCTTTACTTACGCATTGATGTAAGGTTGCCAGATTCAGAAAGAAAAGCAGATCCAGGATGCCCAGTGAAATCTGAACTCTGTTGTCCGAAATCCGTTTAACTGGGCGTCTCATTTTGTTAGGCTTCCCAGGTGGCGCTAGTGGTAGAGAACCCGCCTGCCAGGGCAGGAGGCAGAAGAGACCTGGTTTGATCCCTGGGTCAGGAAGATCCCCTGGAGGAGGGCGTGGCAACCCACTCCAGTGTTCTTGCCTGAGGATCCCGTGGACAGAGGAGCCTGGCCGGCCACAGTCCACGGGGTCACACAGAGTCAGATACGACCAACGTGACTTAGCACAGAGGCACTTGTTTCGTTGTTGTTGGCCTTGTTTTCTTTTTGCTAAATTTGCCAACTCTAAACACATCCTGGGTGCCCTGAGCCCACGTGCTGGGGAGACAGCCTGGGCCCTGGCCTGGCTCTGGCTCAGCCCCAAGTGTCCAGTAAACCCAACACTGGGCTGGCAACAGCCAGGATGTCCTCCGGGGGGCAGTTCTCAGGGCATCACAGCCCCCACTCCTGTCTCCAGTGGGTGGTTGTCTTGTTCCAGTAGCCAAACTCGAAGGCTCTGGACCTAGCAGAGAGTCCTCCGTCTTTGGGCGAAGCCCACAGGAGCGGCGCCGCTGAGCCGCCTTTTTAAGCAAATGCTTTTCAAGCAGATATGTTGAAGAGTGACTTTGAGGGTGTGTAGAGAGGGCGGGCAGCCAAGGGCACCCCGGGGCATCAGCTCATGAAGTCTCTGGTATGTTCTAGGGTCCACTGGGCAAACCCGGCCTCCCAGGAATGCCTGGTGCTGATGGACCCCCGGTGAGTACTCTGGCCCCCTCAACCTTCACAACCCCCCCCCCCCAGCCCGTGTCCACCCAAGGGTGGGGGCCGGGAACCCAGGCGGACGGCCCCTCCCCAGCTCTGGAGCTGGCTGCATGCCTGGCCCACGTTGCCTCTTCCAGCTCCTTCGATGAAGACCTCTCTGATGGCTCAGGAATTTACTGGGTTTTGGCCATGCTTTCCATCACGCGCTGGTAGCTGCACGCGTCGGAACATCCGTTGCCCACGCCGCCCCGCACTTTCAGCTGTAACGAGGGCGGCTGGGCTCCGGGCCCGCGCGTGTGTCGCCTGCGCGCATGTATTTTTAGCGATCACGCACTGGGAAGCGGGGTGTGCACACGCAGCTGTGGAGCTAAGTAGATGCCGCCTAGAAGCAGGGGGTGAGGGACTAACCCGTCTGTGGCCAAGCTGTGAGGGCGGGGGCGGGACAGTGGCAAAAGCCGGGCCTGTCCGCACCCGCCAGCCTCCGCGTGAGCTGCCGATGGGCTTTCTACTTCTCGGTTATTTTTAGTGTGTCTAATTGATGCCAAGTAGAGAGCCCGTTTCAGAGAATGATTAGCGAAATTAATTGTTTCAGACAGTTATTTTGCTCTGTTAATAGCGCCATTAGAAGTGAGCTGAGAAGCTCAGCCCACCAACCGTCGATTGGTGGTTGGCTGGCGTGGGGCAGGGCCTGTTTCTCTGTTTTCTCTCTGAAAATCCTTTGGTCCCAAGAGTCACCCACCACAGGCTTTATCTGAGCCCGCAAATCACAGTCTCGTTCCTGCCTGAGCTGCTTCGGGGCGGTGGGGGGCTCAGTCTCTGACCTGAGCTTGGTGCGAAGAGATGAGAACTTGGCAGCATGGCTTTTATGCGCATACATCGACACCTAACTGCTTTCTGATGATGGAATACCTGCTTCCGGAAAATTAGGAAAAGAAGTGACGTGGCAACGTGGCAGCCACCCGATCCGTCCTTGGGGGTCGGGCCCCGAGCGCAGGTGGGCCTGCATCCTCCCAGCCACTGCTTCCCTTTGCTGCAGTGGCGGGCGTCCATGGGCGTTTCCCACGGCGCATCCCTGGGCGGCTCAGTGCCCGCCTGCCAGTGCCGCAGACGTAAGAGGCACGGGTTCAGTCCCTGGGCTGGGAAGGTCCCCTGGAGGAGGGCACGGCAACCCACTCCAGTCTTCTTGCCTGGAGAATCCCGTGGACAGAGGAGCCTGGCGGCTACATCCGTGGGGTCACAAGAGTTAGACGTGACTTAGCACGCGGCATGTTGGGAAGAGGGTGGCTGCGTGGCCCCTAGTTCCCTGGCCTTACCTGGAGTTCCCCTTCTGAATTGAAGCTGCAACAACTCGAGTCCCTGAAGGGTCACCGGTTTCCTTTCGGATGCTGTGGGGAAAGAGAGGCCTTTAAGGGGACCCGGCCCGGGGAGTCAGAGGGACACGCAGCCCTCGTCGCAGGTTGAATGGGGAGGAGACAGAGGGTCTGCAGCCTCTCCTTACGAAGGCGTCGCGTGGCCGCAGCTGTAAAGAGGAGACCTGTCCCTCTCCTCCTTTGGGTTGGTTTGGTGTGGTTTAAGAACAAAAGGAAGATAGATTTCAGAGCCGCTGAGAAGAGTGAGAGGTTTCAGGGCAGACGCTGCTCTGGACTCATCGAGAAGTCATTCCAGGCACACGCGACAGGGTTTGGATAATAAATCACGGGCTCTAGGGAACATTACAGAGCCAGGAAAAATCAAATTCCAGCAAGTGTTCAGTGACAGGAGGAGATGCTCGTGGGATAACACTAAATTAAAAATACGGCTTCTGATGCCAGTTTTGCACGCAAATGCGCAGAACAAACAGATGAGCTGCAGCGCATCGCACCCTTGGCCACCGCTGCTGCGCGTGGCGAGGTTGCGAAGGGGTTTAATTTTCTCTTCCACTCGCCTAATTATCTACAATGAACATATATTACTTTTTTAATCAGAAAAATATCAAATACAAATGAGCTTTATTATTTTTCCATTTGTCTACAGTGAATATATATTACTTTTTTAATCAGAAAATATCAAATATACATCATTTAAGCTTTATTACTTTTCCATTATAAAATCCTGCTGGTTACAGGATTCTCGGGAGAGGTCAGCGAGCGGAAAGAGGGTGGAGACGGCCAGCCTTTCATGGCGGGAAGTCGGCCCCTATGACTCGGATGGATTTCCTTTTGCAAACGCTCAAAATACGTGAGGGCGGTGCTCCCCCCACAAAGCGGCTGTCATCCTGGGAACAGGGCTTAGAAGCCCGGCCTCCATTCCAACAGTAGTGATCGCAGTGGGGACTTCCCTGGTGGTTCAGGGCTTAGGACAGAGTGCTTCCTCTGCAGGAACATGGGTTCAATCTCCAGTTGGGGAACTAAGATCCTGAAAGCTGTTCAGCGTACCCCCCAAAAACCCAGTGCCCCCCAAAACAGAGTGGTCAGGTCAGTTGTGACACGCAGACTTAGTTGCCCCCAGACATGTGGGATCTTAGTTCCCTGACCAGGTGTTGAACCCGAGTCCCCTGAATTGCAAGGCAGAGTCTTAACCCCTGGAGCACTCGGCGAGTCCCCAGGTCTGTCCTTAGGGCCACCGTGTAAGTAAGGTCATCCCTAGGTGGAGGGTCGGCTCGCCTCCAGATGTGGGGTCCCTGCTTGTTTGTGTCCGGGGCCTGGGCTTCACCACCGGCTGCCCGAGACCTCAGTCCCTTCTCGGAGAAACTCGAGGTTTGGTGGAAACGGTACGAAAGGCCCAGGAATTGCCCATGTGGCGAGGTAGGAGGCCTCCGCTTTCTCCAGCGGCCCCGGGGCAGGGGGCATGTCTAGGTGCAGCCCTGCTGGCCTGGGGCTCGGGAAGGTGGAGGGCGGGCCGCGTGTCCCTCCGGGCCCGGCCGCAGGCGTGGTCCAACCAGCGCCTGATTGTCCTCACGGACTCCCGGGGTACCACCCCCAGCAGAGGAGCTTCCGCGTTCTCCCTTCATGTGGCCCCCGCCTCAGGCTGTCTGCAGTGCATCAAATGCAGTTCACAATGATCGCAAACTAAAAAGAACCACGCAAATCGTGTGTTCAAATGGGTGAGACCCGCATCCCCACAGTGGAGCCCTAGAACTTTGGAGGGATCGAGCTGAGAGCAGTCAGCCCACTCTCTCGCTACACACCCTCGAGAGAGGACGCCCAGAGAGGGCAAGCGACCCGCCTAAGGTCACACAGCGGCTCGAGGGTTCCCAGGATTAGAGTCAGGCTGCCGTGCCCTGCCAGCATCCTCACCCCACGCCGCATGCCTTCGCTTTACTGGCGCCCTTGGGGGCAGGACCCTGTTTCTCAACAGTGAACACTCGGGTTCTGTTTTTATCGTCCGTGTTTGGCTCCTGAGCTCAGAGGCAGTGAACTTAGTGACCAGCTTGGGTCTGAAAGTCAGAGAAGGTGAAGTTCCTAAGAATGGATTGATGGCACCGGGGTAGAGGGGGTCGTGAGCAGTTCCTGGGGCCACCGCTCTGCACCTCTTGGGGGATTCTCCCCTTGCCCCCAGCTTCCCTCCTCATCTGTGTCACCTGGGGTGATGTCTGAAGACCTGGGGTGCCTGGGAACCTGGGGGTCGGGTCCCCCTTCCCTGTCCTTGCTTGGCCACCGGTGCGGTTTTGCTGGTTGACCTTGAACACACAGCCTTGCTGTCACTGACCCCACCCACCGCAGGCTGGGCACGGGCTGGGAGCAGGCTGGGTCGGGGCCCCGGCACACCACGGGGCTGGGGCCTGTCTGTGGGCTTGGAAGCGCGTTCCCTGCCGTTGCCGCGCCCCATGTTAACATGGCATCGCTCCCATGTTAACAGATGAAGCCACCGAGGGTCGGGGCCAAAAGGGCGGGGGGACCGAGGTGCTGTGGGGAGGAGCAGGAGGGACCCGGGCTCTGACCCTCACACTGGAAACCGCTGTGGGCGAAGCCTGCATTCCCAGCGGCCACTGACTAACGTCAGCCTTCTCTTTCCCAACAGGGGCACCCTGGCAAAGAAGGCCCTCCAGGAGAGAAGGGAGGGCAGGTGGGTACCGGCTGTACCCCTGGCCCCTCCAGCATCTCCCTCAGGATGGGTGGGACTGGGCCCCCCTCTGATCTGGGACCCCTGCCCTGCTCGAATCCATCCCGAGAAGACCCCCTGCAGAGCCCCCTTCCCTGTGGAGCTGGGCGGTGCCCACGTGTCTCCTCCTTCAGGCCTGGCCTGAGACACCCATCTGCTCTGCTCGCAGCGAGAGGGCAGTGTGCTGGGGGCAGGCCCACTTTCCGGCTTGTGCTGGAAGGACCCAGGGTGACTCGGAGTGAACCCATGTCATCCACCCAAGATGGGCCTAACACACTTTCCTGTCTGGCTTCAGGGTCCACCTGGCCCCCAGGGTCCAATTGGCTACCCAGGTCCTCGCGGAGTCAAGGTGAGCATCTCAGCCTGGGGTTTTCCTGGAGGTCGGGGTCAGGACTTTGGGGCACGGCTGGACCTGTGTTAGGGATCCTGTGCTTTAACCTCCCGCCTGCCCATGCGGGGGCAGCCCTGGTCTGGGTGATCAGCTCCCGGCATGTGAGCCCAAGCGGGTGATGGAGGGGCCCCGGGGGCCGGGAGGGGCTCCCACGGAGCAGGGCACGCCCCCGGCGTCTGGGGCAGCAGGGGCAGCTCGGTGGTGGCCTTCTCCAGGACGCGGGGCACCCTTCGCCCTTGCTCCTTTACAGTCCCTGTTGAGTGGCCTGTTGGTCTTGGAGTCCCTCAGGGCGGCTGTCCTGAGCCCAAGCACCGAGCTGGGGGCCCTTTCCTGGGAAGTTTGGGACGTTTTCTTCTGGACCGTTCGCACGTTGAGACAGAGACTGTCCCCATCAGTGACGTCTGGGCAGACCTTGCTGTTGGGGGGTGTGTCCGTGGGAGACTCCATCTATTTACACCCTGTTGAAAGGCTGCTGGAACCTCATTAAACGGGTGTGCAGCCCCAGTCCCCAACACACGGCTGCCAGTTCGCCCCGAGCCGAGCGTTGGCTTTGTGCTGTGCAATGCTTTCTGAACACGCACCCGCAGACGGGCGCCCCCGGTGTGAGCGCCGAGAGCCCTTCCTCCTCGGGTGGGGTCGCTGCCCGGCCTTCGGTCACAGGCTCCCCACCCACAGGAGAGCTAAGGGCGGCTCTTTCCTTCAGAACGACGGCCATTTGATGTGAAGGACCCGTGTATGTGCATGCGTAAAACATCTTGTTTACCTGGGAGGGCGTGCGTGAACACGCCCGTAAGCTCTGGGGTCCCCACCCGGGTCCTTCACGCTGCTTTACGCTTTCAAGCGCTTTGCACGTCAGAGTGCACATCTGCCCCGTGGGGTGGAGGAGGGAGAACCCAAGATTCTATGTTTTAGGGACCTCCCCGCAACTCCCCTCAAATCCACGCGGGACTCAGGACTCACCCTAGACTCACTTATCCCTAGTCAAGGGCCCTATCCTGACTCCAAGGGGCCCCGGCTTCCATTTCCCGGAGTCGAGGTGTTCCAAGGTCGGGAACCTTGGACGGGCGGCGTCTCTCTGAAGCAGGCCCTCGGCCCGCGCGCTGCCTGATGAGTTTACAAGGGCAGCCACCTAGCGGCGTGCTGACCGTGTGCGCTCGGAGCACGTCTGTCTCACAAATTCCGGTTGCACAGCGAGCGCGGGCCGCCGCTGCTGTGAGCTGGGAGGGTGTCTGCTCCGAGGTGCTCAGGGGGAATGCGCTCACCGTGTCGGCCTGATGAGAATTCATCCGAGACACGGGCCGTCCCGCTAGACGGGCGAGCGGAGGGCGGGAGGGAGAGCAAGGCCGGACGCTGTTTTCTCGGATTAGTGGGTTCTCATGCCCGTGTGCTTGGACACCCGCGGAGCCCCTGACGAGGCCTGGAGGGCGGTGACCGCAGAGGTGCAGGCCGGCCCAAGTGTCGCCGTTGCCGTGGGAGACCAAGGCCCTCCGCTTTCCTCCCCCTAGAAACGGGCCCCCTGGGCTCTTTGGCCTCACTGACCTTTTCGCCTCTCCTGGTTTGCCCCCTGACTTAGCCCTTTCTCAGGGATCCGTTGAGTTTGACTATGAGGTCGCACGGCCTGTCGCTGAGCCCCCGCGGGGCTGGGGGGCTGGTGGAAGCCCCCCACGTGAATCCACTCCAGGCCTGGGAAGCCCCGTCCACCTCTGTGCCCTCACAGAGGGAGACCCAGAGGGCGCTGCCCCTGCACTGTTCTGTGGCCCCGGCTCTCCCTCCCCAGATGCTGGGCCACCAGGGCCGTGGTGGGTGTTCTGGTCCAGGGCTCTCACCCGGGGCGGAGTCTCCCCCCAGGGACACCTGCAGACGTTTCTGAGCGCCACGGCTTGGAGGGGCTACTTCAGGGGCTACTGAGGGGCAGCGGTCTGCAAGCCTGCTCCACCCGCTACTTGCCCGGGCAGCCTCGCAACAAAGAACCATCCAGACCCCAAGGCGGCAGCGCTCAGGCCGGGAAGCCCTGGTCTTCTGTTCCCTGGCCTCGGACGGGCCATGAGCCTGTAGAACTTCAGGTCTGGCAGGGATCCGCCCGATTCTGTCTCCGCATCGTCTATCTGGTCGGGCGTGGGGAGGGAAGCTCACCTGGCCTGCTGGGCAAGGTGCTGGAGAGCAGGTGCCAGAGAGCCCCTCGAAATCGGGGTTTCAGGGTCCCTGGCCTCCCCTCTGTCCGGCAGCAGACTGCGGCCTGGGGTGGCGCCCGGGGCACAGGCTGAGCCCGCTCTGCACTCCCTGCGTCTGTCTGAGCCGGCCCTCCGGCTCAGCCCGCCAGGGCCTCTGCACGCAGGCTCAGAGCTGCCGGTTCTGAGCGGAGTTCTTGCCACAAGAGGGCAGCCGGCAGCACAAGGATCTGGCCGCAGGCTCAGCTGGCTCCCAGCGGGAGGCCAGCCTCTCTGGGGCCCCGCAGGCGCAGGCGGGAGGCCTGAGGCCGCCTGTGCAGTCAACAGGGCGGGCTCTGCACCTGGCCAGCAGGTGGGCCGCGGCCGCCAAGTCTGTCCCCGGGATGGAGCCGTTTCAGCTGGTCTGGCAGACTCGGACTGGTCCTGCCTGACAGTTCTTGCTCAGCATGAGGATGAGCCGCTTCCTCAGCCGACACACTGAGAGTGACGGGGTGGCTGGTGTTACCAGGTGGTAATTAATGCTATTAGATGTTGTTATAATAATGATCACGTATTAATAGTAGTACGTGGCTTCCCTGGTGGTTCAGATGTTAAAGCGTCTGCCTGCAATGCAGGAGACCTGGGTTCGATCCCTGGGTCAGGAAGATCCCCTGGAGAAGGAAATGGCAACCCACTCCAGCATTCTTGCCTGGAAAATCCCATGGTCAGACTAACGTGATAAGTTACAGTCCATGGGGTCACAAAGAGTCGGACATGACTAAGAGACTTCACTTCGTTAATAGCAATAGAGACTGAAGACCGTCAGATGGAACACAGCCCTGCTTATTGAGTACCTGCTGTGTGCCAGGCAAAGACCCCAGGGCTTCCCAGCAGGGCTGGGGTGAGGATTGCCATCACCCCGACTTTCCAAGTGAACAAAAGTCTGGGGCCTCGTCAGAGGCTACAGAGGGGGCCTGAACCCGTCTGCCTGACTCTGGAGCCCGAAGCCAGAGAGGGGGGTGTTTCTGGAAGAGAACAGGCTCTGGGTGAAAGGGTGCCTGCCCAGGCCGCTCTCTGCCGTGAGACCAGGATGCTGAGGACTGCCTGCGGGGGCACTCAGCCTCCCGAGTGCCGGGGGCCAGGCCTGCTCTCAGCCTGGGCCCTGACTGCTCGCCCTCTCTGTCCACACAGGGGGCGGACGGCATCCGAGGTCTGAAGGGCACCAAGGGCGAGAAGGTGAGTGTCCCCACCTCCTCGCGGGGCCTGGCCGGGAGCCGGGAGGGCTGCCCTGGGGGCCGGAGTGACCACGGGCCACTGACATGGGAGCCCCCAGTTCCCTGACAGCAGCGGTGTGCACAGCTCCCCCGTGAACCTTGGGGCCTGGTGACTGAGTCGCCCCTGACTGCCTGCCCCTCCGCAGCCCGGCCTGGCCCAGAGTGTCTCCTGGCCGTCCTGCGAGGCCGTCAGTAGCGGCCCTGGCCCTCTTGAGGGTCTTCTGTCGGTCTCCCCCTCCTCAAATCCACCTGTCCCCTGCTTCGGGCCTGCGGTCATGCACACTCGAGGCAGATTCTGAGAAAGGGGCGCCGATAGAGCCGGCCCGGGGCGCCCAGTGAAGCCAGGCCCCCAGGACTGCAGCCTTCCTGCTGCGAGCCGGCCAGAGCCGCCGAAAGCAAAGGGTGAACAGGGACACAGCTCCCGAGGGCCGGGGCCGGCCACTCAGAGTCCTGACCCAGCGCGTCGGCCGTGGGGTGGGGCCCAGAGGCTCTGGTGTGGGGGGAGCCGGGCGGGGATTCTCTCCCCCACACTGAGGCTCTCTCTGGTCCCCCTGCAGGGTGAAGATGGCTTCCCGGGCTTCAAAGGAGACATGGGCATCAAGGGCGATCGGGTGAGTGTCGGGGGCAGGGAGGGGCCACAGGGCAGCCTCTCAGGACAGAGCTGAGGCCTCCGTGGAGGCTCCTGGCCACCAGCAGCAGCCGGCTCCTCCCCAGCTTTCAGCCTGGAGCTGCGGCAGCTGACACCTGGTCCCAGCCCCGCCTGCGGGGTCACCTGGCTCCTCTGGCCCATATTCATCAGGGAGTCAGTGGGGACTTTTCCTTGCTGGCCAGTACCCCGGCCAGTGCTGCAGTCCACAGGGTCACAAAGCATCGGGTGTGACCAGGCGTCTGAGCAGCAGCCGTCCTGGTTTGCAGAGCGATGCTTCTGGGTCGTGAAGTGCGACAGGCGTCCAGGAAAGAGAAGGGGTTGCAGAAATGGCCCAGCTCACCAGGGAGGGTCGCATGCTGCCAGAGGCTGCTGGGGGGTCCCAGCAGGGCTGCACCTGGACCGGGGCCTGGGCTCCCTGACCCGCATCTGGGCCCCCAACCACCTCTTCAGCTGCTCTCCAGACCCCCGACAGCAGCCCCTGTGTTCTGGACCTTGGGCCGGCCTGTCCGAGGCTGCAACAGCCTGGCTGGTTTTTAGTGAATATCTTGCCTCGGCTCCAGGGGAGCAGGCTGGGGTGTGTCACACTGCTGGTGCCCACAGAAACCAGTGGCAGAGTCTCCATGGAAAGGAGGGTGACCCAGGTGATGCTGGGGCGGAGGTTGGGCTGGCGGGCCAGCTGCCTGCGGCTGTGGGGACACCCTGGAGAACTCCCAGAGAGTCCAGAAGGAGCGGAGCCCTGCACCCCCGGAGGGCCCGCCAAGGCAGCAGCTGTATCCACACCTGGACGGACATCATCCTCGGGAATGAGGCTGCCATGTGGCTGGCCGCCCGGATTGTCCCCCACAGATCGGGCCTGCGGGTGCCGTTCCAGAATCCGCCAGAACCAGAGGGCCTGTGGCTCGGTGCTTTGTCCCGTGCTGGACGGCAGATGGGATCCGGGCCTCCATTAGAAGGAGGGGAAGAAAAGAGAGGTGTTCATATCTCAGTCCTGTCCCAGTGACAGTGCTGCCGAAGACAGCCCTTCTAGAATTTTCTCTACGGTGATGGCTCCCCACATCTGAGGGGCCTCTCGCTGTCTGGCTGGTGAAAGCCCCCTTTATCTTCTTTTCCAGCAACATGAGGCACACATTTTCCCAAGCCATCCCCCAGTCACTCCGTGCTCTGGGCTCGCCTCTGGCTGAGGATGGACGGGGGGCCGGGAGGGGGCCTCTTCCATCGTAATTTCTCCCGGAGAGGCATTTCTGCCGACGCTTGGCATTTCCTAATTTCCTGAGGGCTCAGTAAACACGGGAAGGATTCTCGGGTTGAGTGAGCAAAGCGCTTCTTAGGGACAGCGCGTCCTCGTCCTGCAGAGCTTGGAGCTGAGGAACGAGAGAGCTGTTAGCTGGCTTTATTCCCGCAACGCACGTTTCTAAGGGGGGCTTGCACAGCTGTCCCACAGCTGCTCCTGGACATCAGGGATCAGAGGAGGGCCCACGCAGACAGCAAGGCCAGGCGGACACTCCGCGGCCAGGCCGGGCCCCCGCTGCCGCCCTTTCTTGGCTCCCAAGGCCCCCTTCCTGGTGACTCAGGCCTCCCCGCCTGTACCTGGCAGAGCTGGTGAGGTGGCATTTTGCGCTTCTGTCTCTGGACACAGCCTGTGGGTCTCCCGTGGGTGCTGACCCTCAGGCTACAGTCTGACTGATCTCCTGGGCCATTCCGGGACTTCCCAGGGCTTTGGGAAGAGAAGGCGGCTGCCCCCGCCATCCACCCCCTGCCCGATGGGGAAATAGCAGGTCAGAGCTCCTAGTTCAGCCAGGAGGTGCTTGACCAAAGGCCACTGGGAAGACGGGGCCATGGGCCCGAGAGTGGGCGCCGTGGTCTTCCGGGGCTGGGACAGGGCTGGGTCTGCTTGAGCCAGGCCAGCGACTCTTGCCACCCCACCTCGCTCCCAGACGGTGGGGGGACCCCCGTGGACTGCAGTCTGTGGGCGACGCCCTCACCCCCTCCTTCTTACCTGCAGGGAGAGATCGGCCCACCTGGTCCCAGAGGGGAGGACGGTCCCGAAGGTCCCAAGGGACGAGGCGGTCCGAACGGCGACCCCGGTCCTCTGGGACCCCCTGGGGAGAAGGTACGTGACGCGGGCCCTCCCGAAGGCCTGGGGCGTCCAGGCGGCGGGTCGGGCAGGCAGAGCCCCCGTGGGGCCGGTGTGCATCCTGACAGGGTGCCGGCCTGCTGGGCCACCGCACCCGTGCCTGGGGGCGCTCCCTAAGCTCAGGGCTGGGAGCAGGGTCTCCTGACAGCTGCTCTTAAACCTGAGGGGGCCGCCCTCCTCGTCTTGCTCCCCCACCCCCTTTCCTAGCCCCTGCACAGGAACCGGCTCACCAGTAGCCCAAACACCCCACCCTGTCCGGCCCCAAGGCTGGGACGCTTCGACAGAAGGATTGAGCAAAACCCCACAGACAGAGAGCGCTTTTCCTGTACATGGGGCATCAGCCTCCACCCGTTGGCTTTAGCAGGGGTGTCCATTCCTGCTCGAGGGGCCTTGCTCCAAACCAGGGAGGGATGCTGGGGGAGGAAAGGCAGGCTCTCTCTGAAGGCACCCTGCTCCAGGTCCCCTGCCGACACACGCCGGCTTCCTCTCTGTTCCAAGCAGGGCCGGCCGGCTCGTGACGTACCTCTTTCTCTCCGCAGGGCAAACTCGGAGTCCCAGGACTGCCAGGCTACCCAGGAAGACAGGGGCCAAAGGTAACGTGCAACCTGGTGAGGTCTGACCGCTGGCGTCTCGCCAGCCTGCACACTATCACCCCCCTGCCCCGCCCTGCGTAGCTGCTACGACAAAGCAGAAGGTCACGGTGGCCGTGTCCCGGGTCTGCCCCACTCAGCCTTCTGTGGGGACTTGGCTGAGTGAGAAGGAGGGCCTGGGAGAATTAGGTGAGCCTTTCAGAGAGGCAGATCCTGAGCTGCACCTCCGAGTCCTTAGCCCCTATGGCCTCTCAGGGACTTTGTGTACCGGTTTCTCCACCCCCAGAGCTGTGTACCTCCCGCAGAGTTAATTCTCCTTGGAAATTCAGAGGTTATTTGCTCGTAACTGAGCGTAAAAGAAAGATGAAAACTTTCTTAGAGGAAATCATGCTTTGCGTTATGTGAAACAGCTCCTTGAGGCTTCGCAAATCACTTACACCGTTTTTCCTGTCTCACCTTTTATTATTCATGGTTCTTCCTTAAAAAATTGCCAGCTGCCTGCACTAGAGATGTAATTAACAGCAAAAGCTAACTCACGGATCTGTCTGGTAGGTGTCTGCATCCTGCCCTCCTCCGGCTTCAAGCCTCCGGACGCCCTCCTTGTTAGCAGAGGCAGGGCCCGCGGGCTGGGCCGCAGCCCTAGATGTCCCCGTGCGGCTGATGGCAGTGTCCACAGCCGTCCTCCCTGGGGAAGGGCAACCTCCCCCTCTTGGCGGGTGAGCCCACAGCCGCCCCTCGGGGGGGAACCATCTGCCATGAGATAGTTTCACTTCGTGTCGGTTAGCGATGTGCCCACTGACTGCAGTGCCGGCCGCTGTACTTGTATGAAGAGACCCTGATGGACACGTTTTCTCTCCTGAAATGCGTGTCCGTTTGGCGGGGGTGAAGGGAAAGAGAGGAGGAGTTTGGGAGAGACGAGGTGGGGGGTATAGATCAAGTTCAGGCAGCTTTTCATGAAGGCAGAAGGAGAACCTTGAAGCTGCTTGAAGTCTGGACGGTCCTGGGGTGGTGATCCCGCTCCTGAGCTGAGAGCCGTGAAGCCAGCATCCCTGGTTTTCTCGCCACAAAGCTCGTTCCAGTCTTCTCTTTGAATCAGCAGGCAGGCACACGGGGGGTTGGCCAAGCTGAAGCCCCTTGGCAGAGGTAGCATCAGTAAACTTGTCCTGGGCTAAGTACACGTTCAGGTCAGGATTTTAAGTCCGGTGGAGAGTAGAGACGGACTCAGCAAATGTTGTAGACAGTGTCACCGGGAGCTCACATAGTAGGTGTTTGGATATTTATTCAGCCAAAGCTCTTAAGTGCTTGCTGCCTGTGTGCACCTTTCGAAGTTCCAGAGTTGAAGGGGCCCTGCGGTGCCATGCTTGGTGCTTAAACTTGCACTCAGTTTTGACTTTATGAGCTGCCGCGCTTTATTTAGAGGCGTTGTGAGAGGATACAACGTGACAACAAGGTGCGAAAACAAATGTCACAAGTGTGAGAGTCACACGCCACCCCCAGCAGCCTTGGTGGTACACGCGCTTTTCTTTCCCAGCACCGGTGTTCTGCAGACATGGGTGTGTGAGAGGAGCGTGTGGACAGAGGGAGGAAGGGGAAGCATGGTTAAGATTCCGTTCTGATTTTTATATTTGGAGTCTGTGAGATGCTCAGGAAATACCGAGGTGGTGGGTGGTGGGTGGGTAGGTGGTATATGGGTGAATGGTGGATGGATGGATGGGGGGTGGGGAGGCGGGGTGGATGATGGATGGTGGATGGGTGGATGGAGGTGGGTAGGTGGTATATGGGTGAATGGGTGAATGGTGGATGGATGGATGGACGGTGGGTGGATGGGGGCGTGGTGGACGGTCAGTGGATGGGGAGTATGGGGGGGTTGGGTGTGGATGGATGGTGGATGGGGGGTGGGGGGTGGGGGGTGGATGGATGGATGGATGGTGGATGGGGGGTGGGTAGGTGGTATATGGGTGAATGAGTGGATGGATGGATGATGGATGGGTAGGTGGGTAGACGGGTGGGTGGATGGATGGACGGGGGGTGGATGGGGGCGTGGTGGACGCTGGGTGGCTGGGTGGCGAGTCGGGGTGGGTGGGGAGTCTGACCCGGGGCTGAGGACTCCGGCAGGCTTGTCCTCCAGCTGGCCCAGCACACAGCTCGTCCCTGGCCAGTCTCTGACGCTTCTTCCCTCGTGAACTCTCTTCCAGGGTTCTATCGGATTTCCTGGATTTCCTGGCGCCAACGGAGAAAAGGGCGGCAGGGTAAGGACCGCCTGGTCTCTGCCCAGGCAGTTTGTCTGCGGCCCCGGTGTTAGCGAGTCTGTTCTCCAGTACACCCTGTTTATTTCTCACGCACTTTGCTGCCAGAACTGCTTTCCGGAGCAGCTGACCTTAAGTCTTTACACTGCGCACTGGTGGCTCTCGGGTCGCTGGGCCGGGCGGGAGTGCGGTAGGTCAGGCAGCCGGCCAGAGGGGGAGGTGTGAGGAGGACAGCGCTTTCTCACACTTGCCACGATCGCAGCAGCTCTCGGGTCACTGGCGAAACCCAGACTCTCCTCTTGCAGCCCAAGTGACTCATTTTAAAAGGCGGGGAGAGGCCCTTGCTCTGTGCTGACGTCTCAGGGAGCCCCTCGTCCAGGGTCCAGGCGCGCCCCTCCTCTTCCTGGGCTGCCGCCGTCACTGGACACCCTCCGGAGGGCAGCAGGCCTGGTTTCCCTCCATTGTCATGGAGTGTGAAGGTGATCCGAGGGCCCAGGGCCGTCCCCCCAGCCTCCCCGGCCCAGGCCCTCCAGCGGGAACTGCCCTTAGCGGCGTCACGCGAGGCATCCTGAGCACTGCTCCCGGCTGAACGGGATCAAAAGGTCTGCTTGGGCCTTCGGACGCAAGGCTGCTTGTCCACAGGCGTCTGGGTGTGCAGAGCAGGCCTGGGTGGGTCCTCCCTGCCCAGACGGACGGGCTGCCCCCGTTAAGTGCTCACTCCAATGACCGTTACTGTCTTTGAGCTGAGACAGTGCGATCTCTGGAAAGCATGGGGGAAGACCTAAAGCCGTCCGTAATCCGCGTAGATGGCCGTGTTTGCCAGATTCAGGAAGAGAAGACGGGGCTTCCTGAGGGCAGGCTGACCGCGCGATACAGGGGCCACGGCCTGTCTGGGTGAATCGGTGTCTAGCCGCGTCTGCACGTCTGTCTGTATCTGCGTGTTCATATCACGTGTGTATTGTGTCCTTGCTACGCACCTGGGTGTTGCTATCTGTGTCGCGCCCGTGTCTGTCTGCACTTACATCTGTCCGTGTGTCTATCACCCACCTGCCTACCCGTCTGTCTCGTTCTTCCTGGTGGGGACGGCCTGACTAGCATCTTGGGGAAAGGCGGTCACTCGTGGAAAGTAGTAGTCCAGGGTCTGTAAAAGCAGAGGAACCTCAGAGCCGCAGAGCAGGCAGCCCCGGTGCTGGAGAACAGGGCCTTCCACACCACGTTGCCGAGAGAATCCCCGGGAGGGGCCATGACGGCTACTGGAGGCCTGTGATGTGACCACCACCCCTTTGCATGGAGGAGCCGGGCTGGGGATGCCGCGGAGGCCTGGCTGTGGCCCCGGGACTGGCACTCTGCTCCAAGCCCTGCTCCCTTCTTCCGCCCCTCAGCCACTCCACCCCCGAGCTGAGAAGGCCGGGCAGGTGCCTGGACGCCCCCGGCCCCCACAGGCCGTTGTTCCAGGGCATCGGCACGCGGGTCACCGCGGTCATCACTGCGAATGGGTGTTTGGAAAGCAGAGAGGCCTGGGACCGGGGACTCGCTCCTGGTCTGAGAGTCCGACTTGGTTCCCGGGACCTGAAGCCTGGACACCTCGAGGAAACCGTCTGCTTTGGGGCTTATGCAGATGCGTCTGAGGGCTGGGCTACTGGGCGTGACAGGTGGCGTGTGTGCTGACATGCGTATGCCCCCGTGTGTGGGCTGCCTGAGAGCCGGCAGGTCTTCCGTCCACCTCATCCTGGCCTCTCTGGAGGGGCTGGCTGGGCCGGCGGACCGCTGGCCGGGAGGTCCACGTACAGCTGGCTGTCACGTGACCATTGATGGCTTGTCCCTATCGCTGGCCTGCACCCCGGGCCCAGGCAGGGTCCCCACCGGACCGGCTTGGGAAGAGCCAGCCCCTTAGCAGCACCACCTGTAACCCGAAGCTTCCATCTCCAGCTTAGGGCGTCTCGACTTTAGCGAGGCCAGTTCTGGGAGGGCCCCTGCCTCCCCTGCAAAGCCATGCTGACAGGCACTTATGGGAGGCTTGCTGAGGGGGCCGTGGGTGGGGCATCTTCTGTCCAGCGGCCTCCGCCGCCAGGATGCAGACTCTGGCTCCGTCTACGAGCAAACAAACCTGGTAAGGCTGGTGCCACCTGGGAGGCCGACGGACTCCGAGGCTGAGGCTGGGCAGTTTGTTTAGGTTGGAACCGAGAGCTGGTCAGGCTGCAAGATCAGAACCGTGATCCAGGTCGTGCTGTGGATGGAGGCTTGGCATGAGCTGACGTGCCAGCTGGACTCACCCACAGACGCCAGGAAGTCACCCAGGGGTGAGCCTCAGTGTCTCGCTGGCGGGAGCCCATCAGTTGAAGAAAGCAGATGTTTCATTAATTCTCGTCGGCAAATATTTATTTGAAGCCAAGAGATACTGCCGCCTAATGAAAGCAGCGAGACCAGCGTGCATTGTTAAAAGCTTCATAATTACCTCATCATCATAAACGGTTTTATTAAATTCCTTTCAAAACGGGAGGCTCTGGAAAGCAGTTTTGAGTTTCTGGCAGCAAATGAGTGAAAGATGGTGAGAGGAGATGTATTAGGTGGTCCTTAGCAATGCAGATCCATCTTGGGCTTTGTTGTTAGAAACCGGGGAAAAAAAATAATTCCGGAAGATGAATGGAGAAGCAGCGGAGATGTAGGGCCACGATCAATCCATTACTCGCACACGCCGTAGGTAAACTGCACTTACCGCTATTACGTCTTTGCTTTGGGGAAAAAAAATTGCAGTGCATTTGTTTTCTGTGGTTTGGAAAATGCAGAACAACAGAGAGAAGGAGTCTAAATTCTATTAGAAGAGAAGCAAATGACTCTTGGATATATGATTTATATATTAAATTGCAAGTTTGTTTGTCTGCAGAGCCTGTTGAAAATTTAATGGCTAATATCCTTAACTGTAGCGGAAGTAAATTATGTATGAAAGGGGCTGACTTTCTCCTCTTGTAGTGATGATGCCTCCCCACCTCCAGTGCTGTGAGAGATGAAGAGGGAAGGTTGGGTGGGGGAGGGAAGGGGCGGGGAGTGGATGTTTTGAGGGGACGAAACCAGAGAAGCGTGGTGAACATCCCTCGGGCGGCAGAGGGAGCTGGGTTTCAGAAGGCCCTCGTGCAGAGGCGTGAGGCTGGGTGCATTGCCCGAGAGGTGCGTCCTGCCACCCTGAGACGTCTCCCTTTAAAGCCAAGATGAGGGGGTGGGCCTTTCTAGCTTGACTTCCAGTGGTCTCTGCATCACCCATGCAGGGCAGGCGTGCTGCGTGACCGACTGACACCCTTCTCTGATTGCAGGGCACCCCTGGGAAGCCGGGACCGCGGGGGCAGCGAGGCCCGACGGTAACCTTGGGCGGCCTCCAGACTGGGCGCGGGTGGTAGGGCGCCTGCCTGGTGGGAGTGGGGATGAAGGCATCGTGCACGCAGGGTTGGGGCCCACCTGTCTTCTCTTCCGTTTGTCCAGGGCCCACGAGGTGAAAGAGGCCCACGGGGCATCACCGGGAAGCCTGGCCCCAAGGTGCGTGTGCGGTCTCCTCTGTGGCCCCGGCCTGAGCCCGAGTTCTTGGTGCTGTCCACCCCCACAGAGGGGGCCCCACAGCCTTCTCCACTGTAAAAATAAAAGAGTGAAAGAAGATTTCTTGGGGGTATTTAAGAAGGAGCTGGTTGAGTTAGGTGAGGTCGAATCAGAGGCCACCTGGGGCCACCGCAGTGTGGAGGTCAGGCCCATCCAGGCTTTGGACCAGTGTCCCCCAGCTCTGATGGGGAGGCCTCGCTTCTTTTCTTCGAGAGGGCTTTGGAAGAGACATCTTGCCGGGTCTCTAAAGAAAGTTCTTTCCTCCCCTGCGAGAGTCCAGGCCCACCTCTAAGGCCTCTTCTCCCACCCTGAGGCCTTGACACCAACTCCTCCAATCGGCGTAGAAGCAGACGTTGGCCAGGAAGCAGGCCCGTCCTCTCCTGCCCTGTGCAGGGCGTGATTCCAGCGCACTTTGCTGCTAAGGAGATGGGCCCGCAGCTGGTGGAGGTGGCGAGCCAGGCAGGGGCAGAGCGGGCTGGGGGTTGCCCGAGTCCCTCTGTGACGAGCTCTGGGCCCAGTCGCGCCCCCGGAGGCTGACTGCACGCTCAGCTGCTGCGGGCTCCTGGGTGGGCCCTGGGACGCAGCCTGCGTCCCGTCTTCTCGTGAGCTTTGGCCCCTGGGGGGAGCCTGGCCCTTGTCCCAGCGCAGCAGCACGTCCTCCTGGGAGTGTCTCAGCCCCGGCGAGGCTGGCTCTGTGCCGGGTGTGTGTGCAGAGGTGAGGACCGCCCAAGGCTAGTGTGCTCTGCTCCGTGCAGAGGCGGGGTGACTCCAGAGGGCACAGGGGCGCTAGGCGATTCTGCACCTGTGATGACATCATGGGCCAGGGTCTTTTCATCAAAAATAGTTATGACAGGAATGGTAATACTAAGCTTTTCTTGCTCTTTCCCTGCCTTCCCAGGGCAACTCTGGAGGCGATGGCCCGGCTGGCCCTCCCGGTGAACGGGTAAGCACCTGGACACGCCCAGGAACACCCCCAGGAGCATCTGCAGGGGAGCTGCCTTCCCTCAGCGGCCCCCAGCGTTGCTTCCTGGGTGGGCAGGGAGCCAGCCTTCGACTCTGGCGAAGGAGGGTGGTTCCTAAAATCCAGAGGTGTCTTGGGGGTGGCCTTCACCGGGAGTAAAGTCTTTGCTGTTGGTTGGAGGTGATGACCCCATCTGCTTGGCCCTGGCCTTGGGGCTTGGGGTGGGGGGTGGCTGAGATGTCAGGAAATCGAGTCCTGGGCCCCACGCTGCCCTGAGGGGCCTTCTTGTGCGACGGGACATCCTTTTCACATCGGCGAGGGCAGGGCTGCAAAAAGCTTCTTGAAAGTCGTGGGGGGCAGGGTGGCCGTGCCTGTGCTCAGAGGTCTGATGGTGGGGCTGCCGGGCCCACGTGCTGGGGAGATGCCTGTCCTCATACCAGCTCTTGTCTGTCCCCAGGGACCCAACGGACCCCAAGGACCCACGGGGTTCCCTGGACCAAAGGGCCCCCCGGTGAGTACCACATGTTCCCTGTGGGGCCGGCCTAGGGTGTCCCGGAGACGCTGGTCCTTCCCCACGGCTCCAGCCTCCAGGCAGCAGGCTCAGGGGAGGGGGGCCAGCCCAGGAGCTCTGGCTGGGGGTGCAGTTTGGGGCGCACGGACCCCTCTGACATCAGACCATCATGACTGTCCAGTTGGCCCTGGGTTAGGGTGGTAGTGCTCTCACGACAAATGGCCGCAAGCCCAGCCCCATAAAACCACAGAGACGTGTTCTCTCCTGAACTCCCGGGGCCGGGGCCCGATTTCTGCCCGGGAGGCCTCTCCCAGCCCCCAGCCCCGCTGGGCTCGTGGACCCTCAGCCCCCCTCCGCCTGCATCTTCGCCTGGCCTTCTCCTCTCTCCTCTGTCTCACATTCTCTGTCTCTACCCTGGATGAGGGCCCAGCCTAACCCAGCCAGACCTCACCTTGACCTGATCCCGTCTGCGGAGACCCTGTTCCCAAATGAGGCCAGGGTCGCAGCCTCAGGGGGTTAGGACCTCAGCCTGTTTTTCCTGGTGGTGTTGGGGAGGGGCACAGCTCAGCTCGCAGCAGAGAACAGTGTGCTTCCTCTGAGAAGGAAAGCCCCTCGTCGCGGGAGCTGCTGCCTGTCGGGACGCGTGCGGGCGCGGGGGTTAGGAAGGAGCTCGACTTCTGCCCCACAGGGACCTGGGCCTAGTGCCTCCTGTGGCCGGGCCTCGGGGCTGCTCGGCTTCTCCCCGTGGGAAGCAGCAGTGGCCCTCGGGCTGGATGTAAGGGTTCGAGGGGGCGGTGCCCAGACCCGGGCTCCCGGCAGTGCTTGTCGCTGTGACTTTGCCGTTACCACCTTGGAAATGAAACGGTAGCTTTTGTCCTCTGGGGTGGCACAAAGTCCTGGAGGTGTGTGTGTCTCGGAACGAGATGAAGCTTCCCTCCTTTGCTTTCTGCAGGGGCCCCCAGGCAAGGACGGGCTCCCGGGACACCCTGGACAGCGAGGCGAGACGGTGAGTGTGGGTAGCGCGGGGGGATGCAGGCGCTGCCCCGACCTTCGCTGCTGGTCGGCTTGGGCAGCGCTGAGGCTCAGCCTCAGGAAGCCCCCCGGGGGCCGGCCGGCTCCTGTGGCCTCGGGATGCGCCCCGTCTGGAGGGAGCTCCACGGCCTCCGAGCAGCCCCTCGGCCTCTGTGTGTGAGAGCAGGTGTCGGCTTCAAGCCGGCCTGGCCAGCCTGGCCCAAGGCCACACGTGCAACCATCGAGACGCCAATGAAACCTGGAGGAGCGGCCCCGCCTCCCCTGGGTGGGTCGCGGAGCGCAGCCAAGCGCACACCACGTGCATCTGAGCTGGACACTCTTGGGAAGGCCCTCTGTCTCCAGCTTGTCCCACTTTATGCCGCCCCCAGCCCTGTCTGTCCTGGCCCTCTGGCCTCGGGGGGATGGCAGGGAGCCAGAAGGCTTCCCCAAGCCCCCTTTTCAGGAAGGGGGACAGGCGGCCGCGGGTTGGAGCTTGGGCCCTTGGCTGTGCTCAGGGCCAGCGTCTCTGCTGTCACAGGCTCAGCTTGGCCTTGCCCTGACCTGTAGCTGTGCTCATGACAATCTTCAACAGCTGGACTCAATGGGCACCCACGTTTCTTAGTTCTAGAAAAAGCACTGGGGTCGCTTCCTGGTCCCAGGAGCCACGGGGGATTCGACCGAGCTTCATGCATGTCCCCCCCAGGCCTGTCCCTGGGAAGGGCATGGGCACACCTGTGACCTTGGGGCTCCCTGCTCTGGACAGCTAGGGTTCGCAGCACCTGGTGACCTCCTGGCCGCCGTAGTGGTGGAGGCTGGCCCACGGGAAGGCCCCCTTGCGTCTGCGTCCAGCGTCCGTGTGATCAGAGATCTCTGAGGGACTCTCCCAGGAGGAGCCATCGCCTCGAGAAGTGTGATCCTTAACAGCACACTTAACATGTTCTTGGTGCCGCTTAAAAACATCCCTTTTTGGTTCGTGGTGATGAAGAGTCCCCTACATTTGCCGTCCTGGTGCTCAGTGGCCGATAAAGACTTTACGTTGCTCTTTTGTTTATGGAGAAAAATTAAGACACCCTCAGCTTTGCAGGTTTCTCTCTAATGCTTTCCTGAGCAGACCAGATGGAAGGTTTCTCATCTCACGGTGTGAGCTTTCACCTCTGCCTCGTTCTGGGAAGAGGCTGGCCGAGTGATTAGGCCGCTTGTTTTGCTGGCAAAGTAGGGCAGGTTCTTCCTGCCCCCCCCCACCATGCCTGGCTGCCCCCAGAGACTCAGGGGCACCCCCATCTGGGCCCGCCTGGGGTGGCGCGTCCTCTGGGGTCAGTCCAGACGCCCTGCAGAGAGGTCCTCCTCAGGGTGATGACCTGTGCTTTCGTTAGACAGCTGGAGACACAAGAGGTCGTGGCGCCTCCTAAACGCAAGCCCGGAGCCCGCTCGTCACAAGGGGCTGGAGACGGACCCCAGCCTCAGCCGGCGTGGGCGTCCCCCCAGCGGACCACGCGGCAGGCCCTCCTTGCCTCGGCGTGGGCACAGCTGCCCAGCCCCCCGAGCAGGGGCGATGCCTTCGATCTGTCCAGCATGCCTTGTTCTGACCCTGTAAAGGCTGCTGGCCTTGCGGCTAAGATCGAGTGTAGTATGGGGGCTTCACAGCTGGCTTGGTGGTAAAGAATCCGCCTGCCGAGGCAGGAGGCACGAGAGATGCAGGTTGGATCTCTGGGTCGGGAAGATCCCCCGGAGTAGGAAATGGCTACCCACTCCAGTACTCTTTCTGGAAAATTCCATGGACAGAGGAGACTGGTGGGCTACAGTCCATGGGGTCACCAAGAGTTGGACACGACTGCACACAAAGGTCGCCTGCAGGGAATGCTGCCTCGGCTTTGGCCGTGTCAGTCCGGTGCGTGCAGCTCGGCTGGGCCTAAAGAGGGAGCCCTCCCAGACTCTGCCGTGAAGCTGCCTCTGCTCTGGGTCTGCACGGTCCAGCGGCTGAGCATCAAGTGTCCCTCAGCTGCACGCTCACTGGTTGTCGTGCGCTGGGTCAGAGGTCCTTGCCCGTCAGCCCCATGGGCAGCTGGCCCCACGGCTCCCGCTGCAGCCTTAAACGAGCCGCTTCCGTCTCCGGACGCTGTAGAGTTTCCACTGAAAGCCTCCCGGGCATAGCATCTGCACGTCTCCCCTGGCGTCACGTGGCGCCTGCAGATGGCATCTTGTCCACACGTGCCGAGCTCCGTGGATGTGCCGGAAATGAAACCCGCGGGGCTCTGCCGTCAGCTTCGCCTCTGGGGGAGAGCGTGTGCAGAGCAGACAGGCGGCCGGGTCTGTGCCAGCGAGCGGAGCAGAAACAAGTGATTCCTGTTGAGTTGAGCTAAGAATACCTCCCAGCTGCCGCGCTGTAGAAGTGGCAGGTCCCCGCAGCGTCCGGGTTTCAATCAGTGCCGTATAAAATCGCCTTCCGGCCCCGGGGGCCTTGGCGGCACCAGCAGGACAGTCCCCGCAAAGTCCCTAATGAGCTGCAGCCCAGAGGTGGCTCCTGAGTCCAGTTTCCAGTGGCTGGGACACCGCGTCTGCTCAGAAAGCGGACGCTTAGTGCTGTGAGGAAGATGAACGGTTATCGAGTATGTTTCTCAGTGCGGGGCGGGGTGATGGAAGCAGCCAGTGAAACGAACCTGCCTGGTTTCCTGACCTTCCTAAATTCACGCAAAGCGGAACAAGAGAAACGGCCCTTTTAAATGAGGTCCCGGGCAGCCGCTGTTTGGGGCTGGGGTGAGGGCTGGGGGTGACCTTCTGTCCGCCGCTTCAGCCGTCTCAGCAGGCTGGCTCTCTCTTCGCAGGGTTTCCAAGGCAAGACCGGCCCTCCAGGCCCTCCGGGTGTGGTCGGCCCTCAGGTGAGACGCGGCCCCCGCTGGCATCCCTGGGCATCCCGGGTCCCCGCCCACTCGGGAGACACGGTCACGCTCAGGGCAGAAGATCCCTGCATCCTCCGGGTGCGGGTGCAGCCAGGGCGTCATAAGGCCTAGAACGCGGGTTCAGAGGCGCAGGTGCAGAGATGGGGAGTGATCGCGTGACGCGATCGCCTGACGTGGCAGTAAATAAGATACTGACCCAGGAAACGAGGGTGCGCCCCCACCCTTCCTGGCACGGGGCTTCCCCCGAGGGCCAGGAAACGCAGGCCCCGCGGGCTTCATCAGAGACGACACGCGGGACTACAGTGGGGCCCAGGCAGTGGCTGGTGAACAGCACCCCCGGTGTGCTTTGCTCTTTCTGGGTTTTTACCAGAAGGAGACCTTCAAAGGAGGGTGACGGGCTGGTGGGCTCACAGTGGCCCTTCGCCTCTGCGACGAGGCTGTCCTTAGACTGAGGCAGAGAAGGCTACTTTCTCGCATGTCCCTGGAACGTGTGCTGGCTGACACGCTCTTTCCCCGCAGGGTCCCACTGGGGAAACCGGTCCCATGGGCGAGCGTGGTCACCCTGGCCCCCCAGGGCCCCCCGGTGAACAGGGGCTCCCGGGCCTGGCCGGGAAAGAAGGGACGAAGGTGAGTGGCTGGGACCTCTGTCCCGGCGGACTTCCCTGGGGACGGTTTCGGCCCTTGGTCTCTTGCTTTTCTCTGATGAATGGGTGATTCTCAAGCAGCTGCTCTTCACGCCGGTGCACCCGCTCAGACCAGGGGCTCAGCTCCTCTCCGCTCACTTTGAGGGAGGGCCTGAGCTGACCAGCTGCCCGGACAGAGATGACGGTGGCTGCGGACCACCTCTTCCCCAGGGCACCCGGAGTGGCCGCCCAGCCATTCCCAGAAACGGGCATAACTCTGACGCTTCGTGTGTCTAAGCTGAAGTTAGTGGCAAGTGACCCTTTAAAAAATCCTCCACGTTAAGGCATGAAAGTTGTCGTTCCGTCACTAAGTCGTGTCCAACGACTCACAACTCCAGGGACTGCAGCACGCCAGGCTTCCCTGTCCTCCACTACCTCTCGAAATGTTCCCAGACTCACGTCCATTGAATCGGTGATGCTGTCTAACCATCTCCTCCTCTGCCGCCCCCTTCTCCTTGTGCCTTCAATCTTTCCCAGCATCAGGGTCTTTTCCAATGAGTCGGTTCTTTGCATCAGGCCAAAGTATTGGAGTTTTAGCTTCAGCATCATCCTCCCAATGAATATTCAGGGTTGATTTCCTTTAGGATTGACTCGTTTGATCTCCTTGCGGTCTGAGAGACTCTCAAGAGTCCTCTCCAGCACCACAATTCGGAAGCATCAGAAGAAGAGTAAATAATAAAAAAACCCATCTGCAGACTGGGCTCCCCAAGCTGCTGGTCGTAACTTCCTGTTTTTGCATAGAAACAAACAGCCCTCTTCTCTCAGCTTTTCAGTGAGGGACTCGGGAGAGATAAGTTCTCCAGCCCTGTGCGCGACCACATGCGGGAAAGTAACCCTGAAGAGAAATCAAAGGGTGAAAAGGCCACACACACGCGTGTGTACGTGTGCAGGCACGCATGATGGAGCACATACATACGTGCGTGCGTGCGTGTGTGTGTGTGTGTGTGTAACGTAGAGCCAGCCATTCAGCCGTAAAGAGAGCTGGCTGCGTTTGGAAAGGACGCCCCTACTCTCCCATGTGGGACCCCAGAGAAAGTCCTAGAAGACGTCCTTAGTGAATTCCAGGGAAGGTACGTGGTCAGACAGAGAAAACGTGGTTCAGGCTCGAGACGAGTATCTTGAGCGGCGAGTCCATTTTGGGCAAAGCTTCCAGTGCTTTGGCCACGGAGTTCTTCACCTGAGCCAGTTTTACGAGGATCCCCAGGTTCACGGGAAGGACAGGCGTAAGGGCCCTCAGCCCCCGCTCGGGCCGCCGTGGCCCTGAAGGATGTGGCGGGGAGCAGGACTCCACGGATCATGCTTGGAGTCCCAGACAGAGTCGGTTCCCACGCCACACGCGGGGCCAGCAGGCCACACAGGCTCCCAGGCGTGAGCTTGGGCCGTGCTCCAGCACCCAGACCCGTCAACCAGTGAAGCAAGTCAAGACCCAGAGGTTCCTTTTAAAGCTGTGAACCCTGGGAAGCCCCCCTCCAGCCCAGGTCCCCAGTGGATCTAGAAGACCAGGCCCCACCCACTCCCCGTCCACCTGGGCCATGGGTATCCCCCGAAGCTGACCTGTGGCCCTGATTCCAGGGAGACCCAGGCCCCGCTGGCCTTCCTGGGAAAGACGGTCCCCCCGGGCTGCGAGGCTTCCCTGGAGACCGAGGACTTCCTGGTCCAGTGGTGAGTGAGGGGTCTGCCGGGGGAAGGGTTGGATGTCCCCCCATGGGGAGGCTTCTCCCCGCGGCCCCCTCTCACATCTTGTTGTTTTGCAGGGGGCGCTTGGACTGAAAGGCAGTGAAGGCCCCCCCGGCCCGCCAGGCCCCGCGGTGAGTGTACTGGCCCACCACAAAGCCTCTCCCACCCTCTCCCTCCAGGCCTGCTCTGCAGGAGGGCAGGTGTCCCGAGGGCTGGGGAGCATGCACACCGGCTCTGGCGGTCCCCCGGGGGTCCTGGGAAGGCTGTGGAGGAAGAGGTGGGCTTGGGATGAGTGTGCCAGCGTGCCTGAGCTGCCAGCCAGTGAGGAAGGCCGGGGGAGGGGCCGTGCTGTGTGAGGGAACTTGGAGGGCTGGGAGTGGACGAGGCCTGAGTGGGCCCCCCGAGCCTGTGGAGGTGCTCAGCGTGGGTCCAGGCCTGGCACAGCCCACACGGGCACACGCAGCTCCAGGGCCTCAAGCCGGGCCGTCCACACGCCCAAGGCCGCTCGGGGCAGAAGTGACCCAGCACAGGCAGGAGGCCCAGCCCCTAGAGCTGTGCTGTCTGTTTTTTTGAGTGGGTCCCTCCCAACCGTGAGATTCAGCTACACGAGCCCTAAAGATTCAGACCTTCGAGACCCCGGGCTATGGTCTGGGGGACTCAGGGGCCACTTGAGGCTGTGCCCAGAGACCCCCGCTCTTGTCCGACTCTTTACGGGAAAGTGACATCTGCTTCACCTCCCCCTTTAAACAGGGCCCATCCAACAGCCCCCACTCATCTGCTCAGGTGGGGGCTTCAGCAGCGGCCCTGGCCCCTGGCTGGGGTTGAGGGGGGCCGTGAAACAACACCCCCTTCCCCCTGAGTTAGGGCCATTTGAGAGAGATGACGATGGGGAAGTCAGGTGGAAGTGAGGTGAAAAGTCTTCTTCCTTCTGATAAAGGTTGGGAACAGGATGCCTCCTGGGGAACGGGGGTCCTCAGTGCTGACCCCTAGAATTAGTCCAGGTGCCCACCTGTCAGTCCTGGCCCGGGGCCAGAGCCTCCCCCATAGAGCGGACAGCGTGGAGGAGCCGGGCGGCCAGTGAGCACCCCGGGGGCAGGCAGAGCCCACAGGGCCCAGCAGGTGCCAGGGTCCCAGAAGAGGTCCCTCTGGGCCAGGACTTAGGGAAGAGGTGTCCTCAGACGCTCTGCGGGGACTTGGAATCATGGGAGGGACTCAGAAACAGCCTCAAGCTCTAGACCCGATAGTCTGTGCTCACTCGGGCCCTGGGGAGTGAGGGGGTGCATGGTATGGTGGGGTGGGGCTTCAGGAAGTCGTACCCACGCAGGTGGAGAGCCTTCGAAATAAACCACTTTCTTGCCTCACCCAGGGATCTCCAGGGGAGAGAGGTCCTGCCGGTGCCGCCGGGCCCATTGGAATTCCAGGGAGGCCCGGGCCCCAGGGGCCCCCTGGGCCAGCTGGGGAGAAAGGCGCCCCTGTAAGTACTGCCCCGGAGGAGCTTGGCCCCTGCTGTGTGCTGCGCTCCCTGGGTGTCTCCCTGGGGTCTGTGGGAGGGGGGCGGGTGGTGAAGTTTGCGATGTGTGCCTGGCTGTCACGGCTGAGGTCCAAGGGCGGCCAGATGCTTCCCCTGCGTGGTCTGAGCTGGAGGGGTGCTCGGGGGGTATCCGGGCCAGGCTCACTGGTCAGGCCTGTGCACCTGTAACCTGGGACATGCAGGCCAGGGCCGGGGGTGGGGGCGCGTGGAGACTCTGTCCAAACGTGGCCTTGGGCCCGGTCCAGGCTGTGGGGGCCCCAAGAGGATGGGGCCCCCACCCCGGCCTAGGTGAGTGTGGCGGAAAGGTGGTTATTTGGGATGGCGCTTGCTGTGTTGGCCTGGGGGCGGGTGTGGAAAAGAAAAGGGACAGGCCACCTGGTGGGAAGATAAGCAGCCCCTTCCCAGACGCCCGGCAGCCGCCGCTCCACACCTGACGCGCCCTGGCGTGGCTGCCCCCGCCGGAGGCTTTGTGAGAGCTCAGGTGGGGGCTGGTGTGGAGTCTCACCTTCCATTAAGGGGGTTAGAGACCCTTTGTATCTGGCCAGACGTGCCCTGGGAAGCTGACTGCCAGCCTCTCTCCCCCAGTGTCTCCCCAGACGCCCCTTCCTGCCCAGATGAACCGTCACCCCGGCCACATTTGATGTGTGCCTCATGATTGTTTAAACGCCCACCTGCCCTCACACTCTCACCATGGAGACAGAGTCCAGCTCAGAGCTCCTCTCCGAATGGCGAATGCCACAGAAGTCTGAGTTCCAGGGGGACGGGCTGCCTGGATGATGTCCCATCGAGTCAAGACATTGAGGATTGATTTCTGTTAGAGAGGGTGGTTTCCTCATGGGTTTCCCACGGCTCAGGGGTAGAAAGGGCCCTGGCTGCCTTCCCGGCGAGAAGTCCACACGGGAACCATGCTGGGCACGTGGCGCCTGGCCGACCTGTCCAGCGGGCCATCAGCAGTTCTGAGGTGTCCAGTCCATCCCCCAAGGCCTGCAGGACCCAGATCCCCCTGGGCTCTGCCTGAGCCCCCCCTCCTCCGCATGCTCAGTGTGGGTGGGGTCCACACAGCACACGAGCTGGGTAGACACGGCCTGGGCTCGCTGTTTCAAGAGTCGGGGCTTGAGCAGAAACCTCCCAGGGTGGCACCGTCCGCGAAAAGCTCGTCACGGTCCCAGCGCAGCCGTGAGGAGAAAAGGCCAAGAAAGGTCAGGTGTCGTGTCGGCAGGAAGATTCCACCCGGGCCACGGGCTGCCTGGGCATGTTCTGGCTCAACTGAGGAAGAGCCTTTCCGGGGGCTCTCAGTCGAGGAGCAGGGCGTATGTGCGGCAGGACAGGGGAGGGGGTGCAGGAGGAGGGCGGGCGCGGCGAGGCGCGCCAGCGACCGTGAGGCCCCTCACTCTCCCATCCGCGCCCCCCCCCTGCTTCCATCCCTGGCTCTGTCGGGAGACGGGGATCCTGGTTTGGGTGAGAAGGTGCTGGCTGCTCACGGGGTAGCACATGGCTGGCAAAATAGAGCAAGAACTCAGTAAGGATCGTTTGGGATAACCAAGGGGCGATTAGGAAAGTGAACCAAAACTGTGAGGAAAGGAAGATGGGTGTGTGTGTGCGCGTGACGCACGCTTGTGTGTGTGCATGTGTGTGGGGGCGATGTGTGTGCACGTGTGTGCTTGCGTGTGCACGTGTGCGCTTGTGTGTGCTTGCGTGCGCGCGCATATGTGTACATGTGTGTGCGTGCACTTGCATGTGCTGTGTGTGCACGTGTGTGTGTGTGTGTGCGCGCACGTGCGTCTGTGTGCGTGTGTGTGCAGGTGTTTGTGATCCTGCTCGGGGGGCATGGGGGGTGGTATTAGTCGAAAATCGGGAGAGTGAGCAAGTTGGCCAGAGCCGGAGCTCAGACGCCCTGGCCGCTGACGTGGGCGATCGTGCACGTAGGCCCGGGAATCCGGTTGCCCTGGTTTGGATCCGGCTCCACTGGACGAGTGAGCCTCCGTTCCCCATTTGGGAGAGAGTAGCCCTTCCCAGGATGGGCGAGGGTTAACCACGGAGGGGCACGGGGCATAGTCACACAGGACTGGCCTCAGGACTGCCCCGGGCGTGTCTGGCGGACCCATTAGGACGTGGGGGATGGGCCCTCCCCGGGAACCGCCCGCTTCCCGCCTGTGGGCCTCTGGCCGGAGGACGAGCTGCTGGCAGGATGCTCCCGCGATGGAGCTGCCTTTGAACAGTCGTCCCCTCTCCTCTCTAGGGCGAGAAGGGTCCACAAGGCCCAGCTGGCCGAGATGGTCTCCAGGGCCCCGTGGGGCTCCCCGGTCCCGCTGGCCCTGTGGGCCCCCCTGGAGAAGACGGAGACAAGGTAAGAATTTGGAGAAGCCCCTGCCCTGTCTCGGAGCCCTGCTTGGCCCAGCCTGGCCCACGCCTGCAGGTCGGGACTGGACGGGGGTCCTTTCAAACCAAGGGACGCAGGCACTGTACGGGCTCTGGTGACAGGGACCCCGTGCTGTGCAGCCGGTGTTCTTGGCGTTAGTGGATGATTTTGGAATAGCTCCCAAATAGCGGTGACGAGTGAGACCTCTGACACATTCGAGGGGCCTCGGACAGCGCTTCCTTCTTGTGTAGTCTTGATGTCGTCAAAGACACCCGCTGCGGCAGCCAGAGCAAGGACGAGCACCCTGAACCATTTCTGACTCCAAACCTGTGGGGCCGAGGTTAATGAGGCTTTACTCAGTGTCTATTTTTAAATCTCTCCACTTGAACCATCAAGGCCCCCTTTCGTTAGGAATATGCTTTATAATCTGATGCTGTCACTGTGGCATCGGATCTTCCGTTTAATAAAATCAGAGGAATTCAGCTCTCTGGTTTAGCTTCCCATTTGTGAGAACCCTCCGGTGACGTTTCCGACTTTATCACCTCTGCAGTGTTGATTCCCGGCCTCTCGGGGTGGGAGACGGCCCGGCACAGCAGAAACACTAAGGGGTTTTAATAGTTCCGGAGGCATAGTAATTGTCTTTATTACACTGTCCTGTCATCCGATTTGACGAAGTAAATATTTCCATTATGATTTTTTGCCACACTTTCAAGTCTACTACAATCCTGCAAAGCATAAAATCAAGGTCTTATCTCTTCCAGCTCTCTTATTAAAGAGGAAATCAAATTAATATATGGAAATGTTTCATCTTAGGAAAGTTAGAGGTCCCCCTGGAGAGGAGATGGTTCTCACTCTCTAAGAAAAATTAATCGCGGGGAGCAGAGAACGTGCAAGCGGCCACTGGGCCGTCTGACGGGTCTTTCCCGTTTTCCTGCAGGGAGAGATTGGAGAGCCAGGACAGAAGGGCAGCAAGGGAGACAAAGGCGAGCAGGTGAGGGGCCCCGGCGCAGCCACAGCTCAGGGCCGCGCGCTCGGCTCGGTGCAGCCACGCTCACAAGGTAACCGGCCTTCCCTGGCGGCTCAGTGGTAAAGCATCGCCTGCGATGCAGGACGTGCAGCAGGAGCCACAGGTTTGATCCCTGGGTCGGGAAGACCCCCTGGAGGAGGGGACAGGCACCCACTCCCATCGTCGTGCCTGGAGAATCCCATGGGCGGAGGAGCCTGGTGGGCGACAATCCGTGTGGTCACAGAGTCAGGCACGACTGAGCGACTCAGCACCAACAAGGAGATGCCAGCACTCACACCTGTGACCAATGGGAGCCGGGTGATGGGCTTTCCGTGCTCCCCGCCCCGGTGAAAGCTTGTGTGTGCCTGTGCTTAGACGTGTAAGTGACGCACGTCTGTGAGTGAATCCCTTATTACGAGCAGAAAGCCCTCGCAGGTTTTGTGAGATAAGCAGACGGAGCAGGTTTGTCCTTGAGGATTTGGTTCCCACGGACATAGTCACCGCCCCTCAGCGCTGAGGCTGCGGGACATTCCAGCAGCGGCAGCATCCTGACCAAATGCCTCTTAATTTTCCCTGAAACAAAATTCTGCTGAGAAATACTGGTGCGTTCTTGCACGAGCGCTGTCACGGGGCTGCAGCTGCTCCCGGGGCCGCGGAAGGAGGCCTGCAGCGTGGGCTTCTTCGCCGGTGTGTGTGTCCCGGGCGGGCAGGGCCCTGTGTGCCCCCAGTGCCGGCCCGGGGCGGGCCAGGCTCCCCGCACACTGCGGCCTCTCCCCCACGCTCCCAGGGCTGACAGTGGAACGTGCTTGGGGGTGCCCTGGGGGTGGCAGTGAGCGCCAGGTGTGGCCTTCGGAGTCAGGCCCTCGCTCAGCCGTGCGGGAGCCCCCTGACCTCAGGTCTGAATGGGGTCTCCACGGCCTGTGTCACGGGTGTGTGGTGGGGCTGAGGTGGTGCACAGGGCCCTCTGGCCACCCCCGACCGCACACACTCAGGGCTGGACCCCGGGCCTCTCGCCTTACAGAGCCGCAGCCTGGCCGGGGTGGGCCCCGCATGGGCGGGGCCCGGGTGAGCTGGGCCGCCAGCCCCCACGCCAAGTGGCCTCAGCAGCGACTCAGGAGCCACCACCTCTGTCTCTTCCCCACAGGGTCCACCAGGGCCTACAGGACCTCAAGGCCCCATCGGACAGCCAGGCCCCTCCGTGAGTATCCGCAGTTAACGGCCCTCAGAGACGCCGATCCCTTGGGCTGCTGTGGTCCACTTCTGGTCCTCAGCACGCTCATCCGTCTCCCCGCAGGGAGCCGATGGCGAACCGGGACCTCGGGGCCAGCAGGGCCTCTTTGGGCAGAAAGGCGACGAAGGTCCGAGAGGCTTCCCCGGGCCCCCGGGTCCTGTGGGGCTGCAGGTAACAGCGGAGCTGGCACATAGCTGGGTCGATTCCCCCTCATCTGTGCTGTGCCCCCCGGCCCTCACAGCCCTGCCCCCACCATCCCTCCCTCCCTCCCTCCATCTGTGCTGTGCTCCCCCGCCCTCACAGCCCTGCCCTCCCCTCCTGTCCCTCCCTCCTTGACGTATATACCCCATCCATGCAGTGTGTAAGACAGGCAACTAACAAGAGCCTAGCGCATAGCTCAGAACCCTGCTCGAAGCTCTGTGTGACCTAAAGGGGAAGTAAGTCAAAACAAGAGGGGCTGTGTGTCCACAGAGCTGACTCGCTTTGTGTAGAGTCGACTCCAACGTGCTGTTGCAAAGCAACTATAGTCTAATAAAAATTTTTAAAAATGGGGCTACTAAGGAGAGCCGCAGGGCCTCCTCCACACACCTGAAGCACTTTGGATTCGCAGAAATCCAGACATTCCCAGCTTCGCTTCTCGTACCCCGTGACATTTGTTTTCCTGCTCATTGTAGAAGATGTTGGAAACTACTGATCAGTTCAGTCGCTCAGTCGTGTCCGACTCTTTGCGACCCCATGAATCGCAGCACACCAGGCCTCCCTGTCCATTACCAAGTCCCGGAGTTCACTCAGACTCACATCTATCGAGTCAGCGATGCCATCCAGCCATCTCATCCTCGGTCGTCCCCTTCTCTTCCTGCCCCCAATCCCTCCTAGCATCAGAGTCTTTTCCAATGAGTCAACTCTTCGCATAAGGTGGCCAAAGTACTGGAGTTTCAGCTTTAGCATCATTCCCTCCAAAGAAATCCCAGGGCTGATCTTCAGAATGGACTGGTTGGATCTCCTTGTATTCCAAGGGACTCTCAAGAGTCTTCTCCAACACCACAGTTCAAAAGCATCAGTTCTTCGGCGCTCAGCCTTCTTCACAATCCAACTCTCACATCCATACATGACCACAGGAAAAACCATAGCCTTGACTAGACGGACCTTAGTCGGCAAAGTAACATCTCTGCTTTTGAATATGCTACCTAGGTTGGTCATAACTTTTCTTCCAAGGAGTAAGCGTCTTTTAATTTCATGGCTGCAGTCACCATCTGCAGTGATTTTGGAGCCCCAAAAATAGTCTGACACTGTTTCCACTGTTTCCCCATCTATTTCCCATGAAGTGATGGGACCAGATGCCATGATCTTCGTTTTCTGAATGTTGAGCTTTAAGCCAACTTTTTCACTCTCCTCTTTCACTTTCATCAAGAGGCTTTTTAGTTCCTCTTCACTTTCTGCCATAAGGGTGGTGTCATCTGCATATCTGAGGTTATTGATATTTCTCCTGGCAATCTTGATTCCACCTTGTGCTTCTTCCAGTCCAGGGTTTCTCCTGATGTACTCTGCATAGAAGTTAAATAAACAGGGTGACAATATACAGCCTTGACATACTCCTTTTCCTATTTGGAACCAGTCTGTTGTTCCATGTCCAGTTCTAACTGTTGCTTCCTGACCTGCATACAGATTTCTCAAGAGGCAGGTCAGGTGGTCTGGTATTCCCATCTCTCTCAGAATTTCCCACAGTTTATTGTGATCCACACAGTCAAAGGCTTTGGCATAGTCAAGAAAGCAGAAATAGATGTTTTTCTGGAACTCTCTTGCTTTTTCCATGATCCAGCGGATGTTGGCAATTTGATCTCTGGTTCCTCTGCCTTTTCTAATAGCAGCTTGAACATCAGGAGGTTCACGGTTCACGTATTGCTGAAGCTTGGCTTGGAGAATTTTGAGCATTACTTTACTAGCGTGTGAGATGAGTGCAATTGTGTGGTAGTTTGAGCATTCTTTGGCATTGCCTTTCTTAGGGATTGGAATGAAAACTGACCTTTTCCAGTCCTGTGGCCACTGCTGAGTTTTGCAAATTTGCTGGCATATTGAGTGCAGCACTTTCACAGCATCATCTTTTAGGATTTGAAATAGCTCAACTGGAATTCCATCACTTCCACTAGCTTTGATCATAGTGATGCTTCCTAAGGCCCACTTGACTTCACACTCCAGGATGTCTGGCTCTAGATTAGTGATCACACCATCACGATTATCCGGGTCGTGAAGATAGATATGAAACTACTGATAGATTATCAGAAAACGGAACCAGACTGGCTTCTGAGTGCATGGGCAAACACACCTTCGAAACGCCCGTGCACAACACACACACACAGACACACACAAGCACGTGCATCCTTCTATTCGGTTTTCACAATATCTGAGTCGCATTGTGTGCATAGAGCGTTCGGGCGAGGCTTTCGGCTTCTGGTCACAGTACAAGTCACGTCAGATGCCATTAAATATTCTTTGAACATGTCACCTCTTATTTATTTTCAAAAACATGACTCTTAGTCACTGCCTTGTGTCCCAGCATATGGTGGTGACATAATTGATTCCGGCAGCTCCCTGCTGGTGGCTCATTAGGCTTTATTGTCTTATGGGACACTCGCAATAAGCACCGTGTCCATAAATCCTTGCCCACTTCTCTGACTCTCTCCTCCGGCTAGTTCTGAGACGGGATCTCGGAGCTGTCCTCACGCGTAGCTGAGATGCACATCCCCGAGGCTTTTGGGGTGCTCAGCTGGGAGGCAGTGGAGGTTGGGGGGGCGCTGGAGCCGTGCCCACCGGCCGAGTGTCTGACGACCTCCTGTTCTCAGGGTCTGCCGGGACCTCCTGGAGAGAAGGGCGAGACGGGTGACGTGGGTCAGATGGTGAGTGGGGCCGCTCGTGGGGTGCGGGCTGTGGCAGAGCTGGCATTTGGGGGGGAGGCCTGCCTTTGCTCTGGGCTCAACGGCTCCCCTTCTCCAGGGCCCGCCAGGTCCCCCCGGCCCCCGAGGACCCTCTGGAGCTCCAGGTGCAGACGGGCCACAAGGACCCCCCGGTGGAATAGGCAACCCCGGAGCCGTGGGAGAGAAGGTGACGCATGGCCTGTGACTGTCCTGGCGTGTGAGCGTGCATGCGTGTGAGCGTGTGTGTAGAGACACACAGATGCACTACTGGACTGTTCTGCCACACGCATCTCGAAACCTGGAAGAGCGGGCGGTGGGCCTGGGAGCCCCGCCCCCCACCCAGGGCAGCCTGGGCGGGACTTCACACGATGCGACCCCCAGCAAAGGCCGCCGCCCCCCACCCCCCCCCCGAGGTCAGCTCTGACAGCCGTGGTCGCCGGTCCCTGACGTGCGTAGCAGCCCCCGTCTCAGCTCCCGTTTCCCTCAAGTCCTGCCATCTCATGGCCCTGGGTCCTCGTCATCTGATCTGGTTCCTGTCGGGGCCTGGGCCCTGGAGGTGTCTGAGCACATTGGGTGTACGTGCGTGCATACACACGTACATAGCTTACACGCGTGCGTGTGGCAGGCCCTGGAGATGACGCCTGAGCCCATTGGGTGTATGTATGTGCACACGCGTGTGTATATGCTTACACGTGGGGGTGTGGTGGGCAAGACGGCGCCAGAGTCTGACTCCACCTAGGCCCAGGAGTTCACACCATCTCAGAGCACTGATCCCAGCTTCTCGGGATGAAAGGAAGGAGGTGGACGCATTCCCGGCACACCTTTCAGGACTTTCTGCTGAAGTCTGGCCATTCAGTTGAAACCAGTGTCCCATCGCTGCTCCCTTTTTATAATAGGAGGGTCGCAGGGGAGCACGCCTGCTGAGCCCACCCGTGACAGCGGGCAGTCTCTGCTGGGGGGGCTGCGTCCTCCCCCCAGCCGCCACGGTGTGCCCCCCCCGCCCGCGACACCCCCCACCAGCTCTGCTCCTAAGCCGGCAGACCCAGGGCGCCGGGCTTTTCTCCGTCCACCTCCGCCCGCTGTCCCCCCGCATCCGGCCTCTCCCGGTCATCCTCCGGAACGCCTGGGAGCATCCCTTTCTGGGGGGAGCCGTCCCTGACAGCCCACACCCCTCCACGCATGTCACACGCTGGCACGTGCCTCACTGTCACCACAGTGTCCCTGGACTCCTCACCTGTGTCCCCTCCAGTCCTGGGAGCCCCCAGGAGGACAGCGACCGCTGTCTCACCCCCGTCCCTGCGCCCCACCCCAGCCCATGTCGGGGACGACCTGATGGGCTCCTGGCGTGGACCACTGCTCCCATCACTGCTGTGACCACGTCGCGTTCCCTCCTTAGGGTGAGCCTGGCGAAGCGGGAGAGCCTGGCCTTCCCGGTGAAGGGGGCCCCCCGGTGAGTGAGTGGGCTCTGGGGAGGGGTGCGTGTGGCGTGGACGGCTGCCAGGTGGGAGGGTCCCGCTATACCTCAGTTTTCCCATCCGTGAAATGGGAGTCGTGTCTCCCTCTGTGCCTCCACCACGAGACTGCTGGGAAAAAGAGGGAGCGTGGTGGAGAGTGAGGGTCTGTGTTTGTGAGAGAGTGCCTGTGTGTGAGTGTGCATGTGTGTGAGCATGCATGTGTACCTGTGTGTGTGAACGTGCATGTGTGCGTGAGTGCCTGTGTGTGAGAGTGCCTGTGTGTGTGAGCGTGCGTGTTTGCATGTGTGAGCATGCATGTGTACGTGTGTGAGTGCCTCTGTGTGTGCGTGAGTGCCTGTGTGTGTGAGCGTGCATGTGTGTGCATGTGTACGTGTGTGAGTGCCTCTGTGTGTGTGTGCATGTGTGTGTGCGTGTGTGAACGTGCATGTGTGTGTGCCTCTGTGTGTGTGTGTGAGTGCCTGTGTGTGTGAGTGCCTCTGTGTGTGCGTGTGTGTGTGAACGTGCGTGTGTGTGTGAGTGCCTGTGTGTGAGAGTGCCTCTGTGTGTGTGTGAACGTGCATGTGTGTGTGTGTGAGAGAGTGCCTGTGTGTGTGAATGTGCATGTGTACGTGTGTGTGCGTGCCTGTGTGTGTGAGCGTGCATGTGTGAGCGTGCATGTGTACATGTGTGTGAGTGCCTCTGTGTGTGAGTGCCTGTGTGTGAGAGTGCCTCTGTGTGTGTGCATGTGTGTGTGCATGTGTGTGTGAACGTGCATGTGTGTGTGGGTGCCTCTGTGTGAGTGTGTGTGAGTGCCTGTGTGTGTGCATGTGTGTGTGTGTGCATGTGTGTGAACGTGCATGTGTGTGTGAGTGCCTCTGTGTGTGTGCGTGCCTGTGTGTGTGAACGTGCCTGTGTGTGTGAGTGCCTGTGTGTGAGTGCCTGTGTGTGTGTGCATGTGTGTGCACGCTGATGTCAGTGGTGAACGCCCGGGACAGTCGGGCGTGAGCCGCCCCCCGTCCGTGGTGCTGCGGCTCCGTCATGGGCTTCCGCAAGCACGGGGCCCGCTGTTGTCACCTGTGAGCCCAGAGCTGGGACGTTCTTTCGCAGGTCAGGTGCATGGTCTCTCCAGGCCCACGGGGGCTGCTCTCTGGCCCAGGGAGCGGCTGGTGGGTGGAGGTGTGCTGGGCTCCCTCCGCCTGAGGGCCCCGGTGCAGGGGGCAGCCTGGGTCCCTGTAGCCCCCGGGGTCCACGCCGCCTGCTGTCTCATCAGGAGGCAGCCCTGCCCTAGTCACCTAGAAGCCGAGCCCTAGCTTCAGAGGCCCCAGGACACCAGTGGGGTCCCGAAACCCCTCGCGGTGCCCACAGGGTCGGACTTGTGGGGGCTTGCTGGGGGCGGGGGCTCTGGAGGCAGCTGACCCCCCAGGGGCCTGTGGCCTGGCCTTGGTCAGGGTGCTTCTGCTCCACGGGGTGCCAGAGCGGGGCGGGCTGCAGGCTGGCTCTGGGAACACGCTCTCCACCTCTCCCCACAGGGACCCAAAGGCGAAAGAGGGGAGAAGGGCGAGTCGGGCCCCTCCGGTGCCGCCGGACCCCCGGGGCCCAAGGGCCCTCCCGGAGACGACGGTCCCAAAGGCAGCCCCGTGAGTACCAGGGGATGCTGGGCTCTCAGCAGCATCCTCTCACTCCCGGGCCTGGGGGGCGCAGAAACTGCCTGACCCCGCGGGTCTGGGGTGACCCCCGGGTCCTGAACTGGAACAGTGGAGAAGGGAGGAGAAGAGACGGGCTGGGATGGGGCACAGCTCTGAGGCCACCTGCATGGACTGGGCAGCTTCCCGGACAGAACGGGCTCTGTGCACGCCCCCCGCCCCGCCCCGCCCCGCCCTCCACCCCGCCCCGCCGCGGTCTGCCTCACTTTGCGTCAGGAGGGTCTGCGGAGCATCGAGTCCTAGAGTTCAGGGTCCAGGATCAGGGTCAGCCACGGCCCCAAGAGCAGACATGTGGGCAGGAGGCTGCCCTCCGAGGCCTCCGGAAGGCGAGCAGCGGCCCTGCCTGGCCTGCCGTACAGGGAATGATGCTCTGGTGGGGAGCCCCCTGCTCTGGGGGGCCCCGAGGTGCCAGGCTGGCGGGAGGCGTGGGCCGGCCGTGTGGACGCAGCCCTGTGAGTCTGGCGCGCTCTGGGAGGGTGGCTGACGCTTCTCTTGCTCCGTTTCAGGGCCCCGTCGGTTTTCCCGGAGATCCTGGTCCCCCCGGAGAACCTGGCCCCGCGGTAGGTGCCCAAGGGTGCAGAGCTGGGGGTCCCCACGGCCCGTGATCTGCCTCCAGGCTCGTCTTTTCCCTTCCAGTTTCTTCTATTCTGCCTCTGCTCGGGGCATGGTGCTCAACCCTGTTCTGACAAGCACGCGAGGAAAGGCGTTTCCCCTCCGAGCACCCTGGGTGGTCACCCCTGGGTGGAGCTGGGTTTTGGGGTCGGGACTGGGGACGGTTGGGTCCTGGTGCCTGAACTTGGGTGTGCCCAGGGCACAGAAGGAACCTGCTTTTGGTCCCACAGGGTCAAGACGGTCCTCCTGGCGACAAAGGAGACGACGGTGAACCCGGGCAAACAGTGAGTCCACCCGGGACCTCTGGGGCCCTGACGCAGCTTCTCAGGGAGGTGTCAGGCCTTGCAACTTGCTATGTTCATTTCACCCAGTTGCCTTAGAGTAGTGACCCAGGACCCTTGCGAGCTGGGGGCCCTCCTCCCAGAAGGGGAAATGCACCCCCAGGCCCGACGGTGGCTCTACACGCGAAGCCGGTGTCCACGACACCCCCCAGGAGCCCACCCAGCATCATCAGGATCCCTGTTTCTGCCGGGTGGGGTTGGACGTGCTCCTCAAAAGGCTCTTCCCACGTGAGCCTCTGGAGCTGAGCTCACACTGGACGTGCCTCTCATCTCGTCGGGTTTCCGAAACGTTGTTTGGAGCCGGCCTAGGGCCCTGAAGAGATGTCTGCCCTTCTACCACTTGCTGGCCGGTGACCCAGGGTCCACCTCTGCAGAAGCGGTGCCAGCCAGCTTGCTGGGAACCTTCCCCAGACGCAGCAGAGCTGCAGGCGGGGTGGGCCCCCACACTGCTGCCGCCCGAGGGCAGGGCAGGGCAGTCAGGGACCAGCCCCACTCAGGGCTGATTCTGCAGAAGACGAGATGGGCAATTTCGGGGCTGGCTGAGGACCGACTGAAAGCTCTGTGTGTTCTTAGCCTCGGATCCACCTAGCCCCGCCGGGTCTTAGCTAACATCCTCGACTCTTAAACGCTCTGCTTTCTCCCACCCCAGGGATCACCAGGCCCTACGGGTGAGCCAGGCCCATCTGGGCCTCCAGGAAAAAGGGTACGTGACGCTGCCGGGTGCCCCTGCATGAAGCCTGCCCCTCCCCCGCGCTGCATGGACCCTGGGGCCCTGGGTAGCCCCAGGGAGGGGGAACGGGCTTCTCTTTGAAGCTCGCCTCCTGCTCGGTGAGCTGCCGCGGCATCCGATCTCAGAGCCGCCGGGTCGACGCGGCTCTCCTTTTAGGATGAGCTGGCTGCGCAGACCTTCAGTGACGGCTGTCGTGGGAGAATAAACACACCCACAAAGCTGAAAAAGCCCTTTTCCCCGTGGTCAGACCTTTGGAAAAGTCAGAGCAAGCAAACTGGATCACCCAGCAAACGGAACCATCCGTTGCTGGGGCGCAGTGACCGCGGCCGCTCTGAGTGTGTGGGAGGGCAGGCCACCGGAGTGCCCACCCCTCAGCCCAGCCCGCTGGCCCTTTCTGGGACCAAAGGCCCCGGGCCTTGTTCTGAAGGCCTGGGAGCAGCCCCACGCCCCGCCAGGCCTGTGTCCCACCGTGCTCGGCTGCCCTCTCGGCTTCTGGGAGCCCACTCGTCACGCCTTGCCCTCTTGCTCCCTCCAGGGTCCGCCCGGCCCCGCAGGCCCCGAAGGCAGGCAGGGGGAGAAAGGAGCCAAGGTGGGTGCTTTCCAGCCTGGCCGTGGCCGTGGCCGTGCGTAGGCCTCCCAGGGCGTGCCAAGGGCATGGTGGCCGCTTGGGGTCGGGGGGTGGAGGGGACTGGACGCTGAACACACAGAGGGGCTGGCGGGGTTCCGAGGGGCCGGCTCCACGCAGACCTGGGCGAGAGAGCCCATCTTCTGCAGGGGGAGGCGGGCTGTGCCTCTGGCCGGGGTCCCTGACCGCACACTGCTGTTCATGTGCCCCACCAGCCTGGGGGAGGGGAGGCCGTGACGCGTGCCTCAGGGCCTGGCATCGACCTGGCCGCTCCTGGTTGCCTCTCCTGAAAAGCAGAGACGGTGACAGGGCCCACCACGGGGCAGAGCAGAGGGTGGGGCGCCCTGCGGTGAGGTTAGGGTGCAGCCCGGCACCCGAGCCCTCGTGGCCGCTGTCCCCAGGAGCTCTGGGTGGGGCTTGGGTGCCTCCTTCTGGAATGGAGGGGCCCTGGTGTCGACTGAGACAGTGGAGCTTGTCCAGCCCACGTCTGCTCAGGATACGCGGCTATGTCCGCCGTGAGCTCCGAGCTGGCCGTAGCCGCCATGGTGGCCGTGGTGACTGGGTGGCTGGAGCCCGGTTGACTGAGGTCTTCAGTGGGTGGAGGGTGGGGCTGGGTGGCCTCTATAGGCAGGAAAGTTGGGGGCAGCCTCTGGGTGTCGGGTCATGGGGGATTCTCGCCAAGGCTCCTCGGGGTTTCTGGACAGTGGTTCGGGGTGAGGGTGACCACAGCCTCAAGCGTCAGGACCCCACTCTGTCCTCCTTGCAGGGAGAAGCCGGCTTGGAAGGCCCTCCTGGGAAGACTGGCCCCATCGGCCCCCAGGGGGCCCCCGGGAAGCCGGGGCCTGACGGCCTTCGAGGGATCCCCGGCCCAGTGGTGAGTGACCCCAGGGTGGGGGGCCAGGGGGTGGGGCGGCGGCTGCTGAGGGCGGGGCTCACGGGCATGGTCGACTGTGTTTCAGGGTGAACAAGGTCTCCCTGGAGCCCCGGGCCCCGATGGCCCCCCAGGACCCATGGTGAGTCAGGACGTGCCCCAGGGGCCCCTGGTGGAGGTGGCAGAGGGCGGGGTTGGGGACGAGAACTCTGAGCCCCCCGCCTCCCCCGCAGGGCCCCCCAGGACTCCCCGGCCTCAAAGGAGACTCTGGGCCCAAAGGAGAAAAGGTGAGTGGCCTGCAGGCGCCCATGCGGCTGAAGCGCGGGCTCTTTGAGAGCCTGTGCCTTGGACCCGACGAGGTCTGGCTTGTCCCCGCCTGTGTCACCTGCTCAGGGTGGGGACACAAGGGACAGCTCCGTGTGGCTTGGAGACCCGGCCGCTGCCCGCTGTCGGGGGCGGCCTGGGGCACGCTTCCACTGCAGGAGCTTCGGGCAGGCTGGAAGGCGGCGCTGCCGCTTCTGGCTGGTCCACATGGTCGGACGCAAGGTGCTGCCACCGCAAATGCCCCTCTCATTCCCACAGGGTCACCCAGGCTTGATCGGCCTCATCGGACCTCCGGGCGAACAGGGAGAAAAGGGTGAACGTGGAGTCCCCGGACCCCAGGGCTCCTCGGGCCCTAAGGGAGAACAGGTATGTGGAACAGGCTGTGTCCAAAGGCTAGAGGCTTGTTCGAGCCAGAAGGACGTCCCCGGCCACGGGGTCAGGGCGGGAGCAGCCGCGAGGCCGGGCTTGCCCAGGTGCACAGGGCCCAGGGGTGGAACTGGAGCCCAGCCCAGGCCCTGAGCAGCCCTCACAGTCCTGCTGGCCTCCACAGTGAAGGTCATCACCCGCACCACACTCGGAGAGGCCCTCTGTCCCAGGTGAGCGTCCAGAGGTCATCAGCGACTCTCAGCTGCATCCTGGCTCCCCCTTGACCCCGTATATGTGCGCCTGACCTCGGACTTCCCTGGGAAGCAGCCCCCGGGAAACCACAGCCAGGAAAACAGCCTGCGAGGCTGGCCTGCCCTGCACCTGGGAGGTTCTGGCAGTGGATTCTTCGGCCGGGGAATGGGAGGGTGTGCGTGAGGGGGTTGAGGCCTGGCAGGCCCGCCTTTCCCGTCCCCACAGCAAGGCCACGGGGCCTCATTGCAGCCTGTGAACCCCCGCTGCCCAAGCCGGGTGTGATGGCTCACACGTGCCCCTGAGCTGTGCCCACCTTGGCTGGCACCTGACCTGGGAGAGGGCAGGGTGCCTGAGGCAGAGCTGGAGGGAGGAGCCCCGGGGGAGGAGACATCCCCTGCCTCACCCCCCCGCCGTGTCTCCCCGTGGCACCTAGACCAGGAGAGAGGGTCAGTCAGAGGATGCAAGCTCCACTGTGGGGAAGCCCCTGGGAGGCTGGATGGACAGGCGGAAGAGACAGGGCCCCAGGATGCTCTCTGCCCCCTGCCCGGAACTCGTGCTCGGGGTGGACCCCCAGCCGGAGCAGAAAGCAGCAAGAGGGGACCAGGCGGGGCTGGTGCACATGAGACGTTAGAGGGGGGTCACGCTCAGGCTCCCCGGGGGTCCTTCCAGGCTGGCTGGGCACCCGTGTCCAGGGCTCTGCTCACCCGTGTCCGAGTTGGGGGAGGAGGCCAGTGAGAGCCGGGGGCCGAGGCTGCAGGACAGGCTCCCCCCTGATCTGGGCGATGACTACCGCGTTTCTGCTCCTTTCAGGGTATCACTGGTCCTTCCGGCCCGATTGGCCCCCCAGGCCCCCCCGGCCTGCCGGTGCGTATCTGGAGGGGCGTGTGGCTCCCTGGGTTGTTCTGGGGGAGCGGGGCGGGAGTGGCCACGGGGAAGCTGTGGGGCCCCAGGGTGGGGTCTGGGCCCCCCCCGGGTTTCTCTGCTCATTATCTCTGATCTGAGTTCTGAGTGATGGAAACCGGGAAGTGGGTCGCTGGGCCCTGATTTCAGGTGCGGGAGATGAAGGCGAGCCTCTGTCTCCAGGCTTTTTAGGGCATGTGAACAGTCCTCTGTAGACATTTTGGGGACAGTGAGGATAGCGGCCGGTCCCTTCTGGCCCTCGCCATCTGCACGAGCAGGGCCAGCCTGGCCCAGACGTGAGGACCTGGGGTCCCGGCTTCCAGGCACCAGCCTGGGGCCTCCCCTTGCAGCTGGGAGACCCAGGACACGTCCTCGAGCCTTGAATTGCTTCTCGCCCAAACCAATCAGCCTCTGAGCCCCACCTAGGCCTGGGTCCACATGGCCGAAGGTGGCCCTAGCTTCTCTGCCACTGGCCCTGTAGCAGGCTGTCGGGAGGGGCTGGGGGCTCCACGTCAGGGTCTCCGGGGCCTCCACGCCCCTGTTGCTTCTCACGCCGGCTGCTTGAGCTGCGATTTCCCTGCTGGGGGGGGGGGGCTGGGCTGAGGCCCACAGGACCCCCAGCCTTCGTGTGGGTGAACGCCCCCCCACCTGCCTCCCTGTGAAGCAGGTGCAAGCTCGGACTCCTGGGAGGGGCCGTGGGTAGAGGAGGAGGGCCCAAGGGAGGCAGGGCTGTGGGGGTGCGGGTCACAGCGGGGGCCTGGGGGGAAGGGGCCGCCCCCCACTTACGCCCTGCCCCTCTCCACAGGGTCCCCCTGGTCCAAAAGGTGCTAAGGGCTCCTCGGTAAGTGGCATCACCCTGACCAGCCCCTGGGCCCAGGGTTGGAGGGGGTACAGCTGTGGGCTGAGAACCTCCCGGGGTCCCCCGTCCCCCTTGCCTCTCGAGGCTGGTGGTTGATGCCCCTCCCCTGGGGCCGGCCTGCCCTGCACCCGCCTCCAGCCTGAGTCACCTCAGACCGCAGCTCCCTGTGCCCAAGGAAGGGCTTTGCCCCCCAGGCTTCCCCTCAGGTGTCTGGTTCTCACATCTGCAGCTGGGGGGCGCCCAGCACGTTCGATCGGCCCCTCTGCCCTCTCCCCATGTGCTCCCGGGTATCGTTCCCGACCTCAAGGTGGACAGGTCCCGTCAGGCCTCAGTGACCATGAATGATTCTCTTTTCTTTCTCCGCAGGGTCCAACTGGCCCGAAGGGTGAGGCAGGCCAGCCAGGACCCCCTGGCCCACCAGTGAGTAGCCCTTGAGGACTCGGGAGCTGGGGGGGGGGGTCCCCTAATGCCGAGAGAATGTGGGAAGAATGTTTGTGTGGTTCGATCCCAAAACATTCTGAACAGTGTGTGATGTGTGGTGGGGCGGGGCCTGGCCCTGGACACAGGTCAGCCCAGGGCCCCTCGGCCTGGGAAGTCTGGTTGGGAAAGGAAGAAGGGTGAGCACACGCACGTGTGTGTGAGCACACCCACCTGCCTCTGTGTGAACAGGTGTGTGTGCATGCGTGTTTCGGGCAGGGGTCAGGCAGCACCGGGCAAGGCCCCGCAGGGTCGTGTGGAATGTTCCAGAGACATAGGAAAGGGAAGAAGAGCGTGCTGAGACGGACAGGGGCCTGCAGCTGCGGCCCTGCTGTGGGCCCTGCCCTGCCCCACCCACTGCTGCCCTTCTCTGCACCCAGGGCCCCCCGGGCGAGGTCATCCAGCCCCTGCCGATCCAGGCGTCCAGGACCCGGCGGAACATCGACGCCAGCCAGCTGATGGACGACGCAGAGGGCGAGCAGTACATGGACTATGCGGACGGCATGGAGGAGATCTTCGGCTCGCTCAACTCCCTGAAGCTGGAGATCGAGCAGATGAAGCGGCCGCTGGGCACCCCGCAGAACCCCGCACGCACCTGCAAAGACCTCCAGCTCTGCCACCCCGACTTCCCCGATGGTAGGGCGGCCGCGGGCCTGAGGACGCACGGAGCGGGCGGTGGCAGGGACCCATGCCTGGGCGGGCACGCACCTCGCTCAGGTCCCTCCTGTGGGGGGATGGGGGTGCAGGGGCCTCCGCCCCATCACCTGGCGAGGCATCGCAGAAGAGCGGGAAGCCGTCCTGGGAGAGGCGTGGGTCGCACGGAGCGGAGTCTAGTCTGAGTCAGTCGTTGTCGGGCGGGCCACGCGCTCTGCCGGGAGCCGGTGCTCCGCGTCTGTAAATGGGGGTGCAGCACGTCCCCGTCAGGACGTGCGCGCGGCGGCCGCGGGGCTCCGGCGGCAGCTGCGTCTGTGCGTGAGTCCTCGCGCTGGTGTTCGCTGTTGCGCCTGGGGAAGCACCGCTTAGGCTCCAGGATACCATAAAAGCGCAAACCAGCCCCGTGCTGCTGACTCTGACCCCACGTGCGTGAACTTCCGGGACCATTCCCGGAGCACCGCTGGGCTCCCAGCCACCCACAGGCCCAGCGGGGAGAGCCACCCTCCTGGGTACCCAGAGCCGGGCCCTGTGGGCCTCATGCTCTGGCTGTGCTTCTGGGGACCAGCCTGTCCCCGTGGCTCCATGGGCCCAGCAGGGACAGTGGGAGGCCCTTAGGGTCGCCCAGAGGGGGCCGTGCAGCCGCGCGAGGCCAGGCCGTGCCCGTGCTGGGCCACCCAGTGGCAGCTGCTTCTGTGCCATCAAGGGGGCAGCTCTCCCAGTCTGCCTCCCTGACCCTGACCCCGACCCCGACCCCGACCCCTACCCCGATCCTAACCCCAACCCGGACCCTGACCCCAACCCCGACCCCGACCCTGACCTTGACCCTGTGGTCCAGGCGAATACTGGGTGGATCCGAACCAAGGCTGCTCCCGGGACTCCTTCAAGGTCTACTGCAACTTCACGGCCGGGGGCTCGACGTGCGTCTTCCCCGACAAGAAGTCCGAGGGGGTGAGTGCCCGCCCCATCACCTCCTCTCCTGGGGGGGGCGGGGCTGGCCTGGGAATCCTGCTGTGCCACCTGTGAAACCAGGAAATGAAAACCAGTTCCAAAATTAAGGTTTCTCCTCCAGAAATAGACTTGAATTTCCTTCGAGGAGAAACTGCTAGTGATGGGACGGGCTTGGTGCGGTCTCGTGTGTGGAAGGTTGAGGAGGGCCTGGCGCATGGGTTTCTTCCCCGGACTGCCCCCGGAGCTAGGATTTCCACCACTGGTTGGTCAGATCCTTCCCAAAATGACCCTGTAGTCCTGACCTCAGACCCGCCTGAAGCCCGTGGAAGGCCTTGAAGGGCCAAGTAACCCAAACACGCCTTGTGGAAGGTGGCGTTTGCTGAGACTCTGAGTGGCAGCTTCTAGGGTGCTTGCTCCTGAGCGCAGTGGATTCCTTCATAGGCTGTTCAGTGAGGCTCTGATCCGTGGAGACTCTGTAAGGTGTCCATCTCAGTCGCCCGTGGTCTTTTAGAGGCCTCGCCTCTGTGGTGGTGTCTGTGTGTGTGGACAGGTGTAAACCAGCGTGTGTGGATGCTGAGTGGATGGCGTGTGGGTGGCGTGTAGATGGTGTGTGGGTGGCATGTGGATGGCGTGAGTGGCACGTTGATGGCACGTGAGTGGTGTGTGGAGTGTGGGTGGCATGTGGAAGGCGTGTGGGAGGTGTGTGGATGGCGTGTGAGTGGCACGTGGGTGGCATGTGGATGGCACGTGGATGGTGTGTGGGTGGCGTGTGGGTGGCATGTGGATGGCGTGTGGGTGGTGTGTGGATGGCGTGCAGGGACAAGCATGTGTGGCTGTCACGTGTTGCCTTCTCAAGCACACGTTGGAAGCTGGGCTCTCTTTGACCCAGGACAGCTGAGGAAGGAGGGCGAGGTCTCTAGCTGGGAAGATGGTGCAGTCTTGGGCCGTGGGGCCCTCTGCACCTCCTGGACACTCTCCTCCATGACATCATGCCCCGACGGCTCCCCGTCCCTGCCGCAAACCGAGGACGGCGGGTTCCTGGAGCCATGTGGGTCCAGGGTCACGCCCGGCACCCTTGTCCTCGACTCTCCAGCGGCCTTGACGCCCAGGGCCGCTTCCCTCGAGGGGAGCCGCCGCGGTGCCAGTCCCTGAGGTTCGCGATCCCCACGGGGGGCCCCAGGGCGCCGCAGGAACAGGCCCTGCGCTGACCGGGACACTGCAGGGACCCTGGCTCGTGCTCACTCTCCCCTGACCTGGGATTTTAAATCCTGGGGAAACGCACTCCCGACAGCAAGATCCCTGGGGTCATGAGGAAACCCAGCCCCCGGCCCTGCCTCTGACGGAGGCCCCGGGGGAAATGCAGGTGGAAAAAAGCTGTTCCACGTCCTTGCGTTGCTGTCTGTTTGCAGACGGCCTCACTGCCGGGGAGCCAGGGGAACCCCCAGGAGCCTTCCCGGGTGGTGGAGCCGGGCGGACGGTGGGCTTCAGGCACTGAGTGAGCCCCGCGGCTCCTTGCTCTTCCTCTGCTCATGTGCTGACCTCCACGGGCCCACGGGCTGGGGGCCTTGGGCGGGTGGAGACGTGCCCAGTCGCCCAGGCTGCAGGGACCCTAGGCAGCAGGAGAGGTCTGGGTGAGGCCCGCCCCTGCCCGCAGCCCCGCTCCTGCAGTCCTCACGCTAGCTGAGCGCAGCACCAAGAGCAGAGGTTCGGAACCCGGGGCAGGGTCCTGCGGGATGGAAGGCGGGCTGGACGCACTGGCCCTCCCCTGGGGCGACTGCTCAGGCTCCCCTGCACGAGCCAAGTTTAGGAGAGGAGCCGGGGATGGGGCCCAGGACCCGCGGCACAGGCAGAGGACCAGAGGGACAGCTGGGAACAGGCTGGACTCACGGGCGGTCTCCCCGGAGGGGATGCCCCGCTGCCCACTCAGCACACACACCACGGCTGCCACCAGTGCACGCACCACAGGCAGGAGGCGTGCGCGCCTCACCCCTGGCTGGACCCTGGAGGGGCTCCTGCCCGCGCTGTCCCCAGGAAGAGGCCTTGGAGATGAAGCCGTGCCCCTAGGCCGCCCCTAGATCGGGGGGTCAGACGAGAGGGTGCCCACCGGGTGCCCTCAGCGCGTCAGCAGTAACCGGCCCTATTGTTTTTCCTGTCCTCACTCGGGTGAGATGCGGGGGCAGCCGTGCGCCCACCCCTTCATTCATCCGCTCCAGGAACGTGTCTCTGCAGTCGCCAAGCGCAAGGCTCTGTACTTGGTGCTGGACACACGGAAGCGATCAGAAGCAAACTCTGATCCTGCCCGTGAGCTGGTGCTGACCCCTGGAAAGCGCCAGGGCCAGTGGTCACAGGCCTGTCCCGGGGCGGGCGCCAGCTCCAGGGGAGATGGGGCGCTGGAAGGGCTGGCCCGCCATTGCAGTTGCTCCACTCGGCAGGGAGACTGCGCACCTGCGTCTCGAGGAGGCAGCAGTAACGCTCTCGTTCTCTCTGTTTCTCTTTCTCCCGCCTCCCCCCTCGATGTTTAGGCCAGAATCACTTCTTGGCCCAAAGAAAACCCGGGTTCCTGGTTCAGTGAGTTCAAGCGTGGCAAACTGGTAAGACGGCCGCCGCCGAGCTGCGGTGTGGTTTAGACCCGCCCGTTTCGTATCTTGCAGAGTAAGATGGCCCGCTGGCCCAAAGAGCAGCCCTCCACCTGGTACAGTCAGTACAAGCGGGGGTCGCTGGTAAGTGGCCCGGGGCTGCCTGCTCGCGGCTCGGCCTGGCTCGGCTCTGCATGGACGGACCCCCAGCGCCGCACCTGCTCTCGCCCTTTGGCCAAACTGCTGTGCTGCCGTGACCGCCAGGCTCAGGCTGGCCCCTCCTGCCGCGCCGACAGGGGTCCACTCTAGCCGAGGGCAGCCGGACGGCTGTCTGATCAGGTGGAGGGCGTGAGGCTGGCTTTCAGAGCCCCCGGCTGGGTGCTGCCAGGAACCGAGACCACAGACCCCAGGAGTGGAGGGTTTATTTAGCTCAGTCCTAGTGGGCAGCTCAGATGGCGTGGGCCCTGGCCCGTTGAGCCGTCCAGCCCCTCCAGGGTTCGTGCCCCGTGCCCCGCCCTTGCTGCGGCTGGGCCGAGGGGCCACAGGCTCCTCCGCTGTGTCACACGCGGCCGTGCTAGTCCCCAAGCGAACTTGCGGGGACCCAGTCTTACATGGTCTATCCGGAGTGCAGGCAGCTGGCCCCCCTCGGAAGGACTGGGCTTGGTGGGCCTCCAGGGGTTGAGAGGCTGAGGCCCGTCGCACCCGATCCCCTGGGGCTGTGACTGCTTCCGCCCGGGAGGGCGTTTTCCCAGAACGTTCTGGGCCTTTGACTCGGGCCCGTTTCTGGGGCCCAGTGCAGGGTTCTGTGCCCCTTCCGATGAGCTCAAGGCCCAGGTTCCAGACACGGCCACCCTGCAGGTGCCACCAGAGCCCCTCGCTTCCTGCGTCCCCTCCTCCGCCAGGGTCTGCCCGGCGGCCCTGGGAGGACGAGCTTGTCTCTCAGAAGCAGCTCTCGGGTCCACGGCGTGGGCCTGACCCTCTGCCCTCGTCGGCTTCCTAGGGGCCCAGGGCCGCTCTCCCCCGGGACTCAGAGTGGGGCCTCCCAGCGGTCCACCCTGGGGACCCTGATCTAGACCCCAAGGTGCTGCGTGCTCAGTTAACAGCTCACGCCCCGTGCGCTCAAACCCCGGTCACCGAAGCTCTTTCCAGATACAAAGTCTGCGCTCGCCTTGCCTGGTCATGGGCTTCGTCTGTCTGTGCGGACACCCAGGCACCCTCTCCCCTCCCTCCTGCTGACTCTCCTTCCCACGCCGCCTTGGGGCTGTCCTCAGGACAGAGCCTCTGGCACGCAGAAGGACCTGAAGTGGGTGCCCCCTTGGGAGGGCAGTGCCCGGGGCACTTGAGCCCTGCGGATGCTTGTGGGTGGGCGCAGGACTTAGGAGGAGGAGGGGCCGGGGCCAGGTCCCTTCTGCAGCCGTGCTGGTGAGCTTCTCCAGACGGGGCCCTTCACCCCCACGCCCACCGCCTGATTCTGCAGACGAGGGCGCAGAGCACCCCCTCTCAGCCGCCGGCCCGAGCCCACTCCTCCTTGCGTCCTGCTTCACAGACAGCTGACCAAGGCCAGGGAGCTGGGACGGTTCCGGGGACGGCCGCACATCCCCGCCATGTTCCGGCCGCATCGTCTCTAGCTGCCTGTGACCGTCGCAGTGGGCGTCACAGGGCGTAGATGCAGGTCCCCCCTCCCAGAGAAACAGGCGCTTTTCTGGGCCGGCTGCTCTGGGCGTCATGAAGGGGACGCTGCACAGCCCCTTTCCCCAGGAGGGGAGGGGCTCACCCAGGGCTCTGGGATGCCAACGTGGGGCTCGGGGTGGGCGGAGCCCGGGCCTCACCCTGCCTGGCTCTGGAGCTTCAGGTCCTTCTGTGTCCAGCACTGCCCCCTGCCTCTCTGCGCATGCCTCCTGCCTCCAGTCAGTCACCTTCCCTCCAGGAGGAGCGCCCGACGGCCTGGACCGCGGTTGGTATCCCCTCTCTCTCCTCAAGGTCTAGCTGGAAGTTGGCGGCCGGCGGCCACGTGGGGAGCTGGCTGGCCGCTCTGCGCTCTTCCCGCTCGGGTGGGGAGGAGCAGGAGGCCAGGCCTGGCTAGCCGCCATCAGCTGTCCTCACACAAAGATCTCTAAATACACGGACAGTATCGACTTCAAGTCCCCCTCGTGTGATCAGCACAGGTGTTTGGGGGCCCTTCCCGTGGATTTCCACGTAGAGCAGACTGTCCGTAATCCCTTCTGGCTCTTCTTGGTTCCTGAGCATTTACGCTTGGCTCCAACCCTCTGTTGGACAGAGCTGGCCACAGGCGTCCCCGGCCAGGGGCAGGCATCCTGGCACCAAGCTGCCTCTGTGTGCTTGGGGGCAGCTAGTGCACCTCCCTGGCTGAGCCGGGCGCCGGGGTCTGAGGTAACACGGAGGTGAAGCAGCCGTGTGTCGGGAGGACCTGGGGTGTCAGGCCCTGACGTTCGCCCGCCCCCTGTCTGATGGGGACCCAGGACGAGCCGAGCTCCCTCTGCTGGGTTTGAGAGGAGGGTCTTCGGGGATGGAGAGACCTGCCTCATCCCAGGGGTTTGGGAGCCCCCGCCCCTGCCGGGTGTAGCAGCTCACAGAGCCGCCTCTGAGAAAGTGCAGAAGCTGATCTGTCCCTCGGGGCGCCCGGCACTGGCCCGCTGAGTTCCCGGCCCGTGACGCCGAGGAGTCACTTGGGAACCAGCCTGCCCTCGCTCCCGGGTGTCTCGCCCCGACTTCGGGCTGCCCGCTCACATGGGCAAGGCTGACCCCTGACCCCTAGGCCTCCACACCCGTTGTGCTCTCCCCTGGGTCCACACCCAGGGAGGGGGTAGCAGAGGCCTTTCCCTGTGCTCAGGGAAGTGCCCAGTCCCTCCAGGCTTCTGGCTCTCGGCCATATGGCCCGTGACCCTCTCACAGGCTGGTCCTCCTGTCTGCTGGCCAAGCACCCCATACCTCATGTCCAACTGGCCTGTCCCTCTCCGAGGCCTCCTGCCCTTTCTGTGTCCAGTTCTCACGGCCCCGGTCAGGTCTTTGTACATCACGGCGACCAGCCAGTGGTCAGCATCATCTAATGAGCACCTTCCTATGCTGAGCTCAGGGCCCAGAGACAGGGATGTGCACGTCAAGCTCCTGTGCTCAGGGTACTCTTGGTCCAAGGAGGGCCAGCGACCAGACCCCAGGGACCCCCAACACAGGAGTCCAGTCCTGGTGTGGAGGGCCCTACAGCCAGTAGGAAAGACGGACACTGAGCCAGGCCACCTTGGGCGAGGACGTCTAACCCAGGCAGGCTTCCTGGAAGAGAATGCATATGAGTTGGGCCCCAGAGGCAGAGTAGGGACCAGCCAGGCAAGGAGTGGGTGGGTTACTTGGGTCCTTGAAGGAAATGAGGCGGGGTTCACTGTGTTCAAGGGAGCCCCCCAGAGAGCCAGCAAGTGCTGGCCCGGGGACCCGGGTGTGTGGCTTGTTTCCAGGTGGGGCCCTTGGCATGGCCTGCACTCCAGAGGAGACAGCTCCAGGCTGAAGCTCCCAAGCCCGCCCATGTGGACGAGGGGCCTTGCGCGACCGCGTGTCCCCGCCCTGCTGAGCCCCCCTCCTGTCACCCTGCAGCTCTCCTACGTGGACGCCGAGGGCAACCCCGTGGGCGTGGTCCAGATGACCTTCCTGCGGCTGCTCAGTGCCTCCGCCCACCAGAACATCACCTACAACTGCTACCAGTCGGTGGCCTGGCAGGACGCCGCCACGGGCAGCTACGACAAGGCCATGCGCTTCCTGGGCTCCAACGACGAGGAGATGTCGTATGACAACAGCCCCTACATCCGCGCCCTGGTGGACGGCTGCGCCGTGAGTGTCTGTGCTGGGGTGGGGCGGGGCGGGGCGGGGCGGGGTGGGGCGGGCGGACGCCCGCGGTCGTTTGCTCGACACGAACTTCCTGGGCACCTGCTGTGTGCTGGGTGCTGGGTGCAGTGAGGGCTGGCCATGGCTGGTGGACGTGGAGTTCCGTAGCCCACAGCCGGGCCCTCCCGAGGTGCCGGAGTTGGAGAGGCTGAGCCCGGGTCCCTGACCGAGAGCCTGGGGTGCTGTGAAGTGCTCTTGGTCCGATTCGGAAGTTGAGACGCCTCCCCTTTGGGGAATGGCCGGAGCTGAGGCTGAGCCCGAGAACATGGCCACCCTGGGAGATATCTGCAGACAGCAGGCAGTGGAACTGCCCGATCGTGACATCCCCGGCCCACACTGGGTCCGCCCTCTGGGAAGGATGCTCTGCTCAGGCCCGAGAGGCCGGCCAGGGCTGGGCTGCCTTCACTCTTTGGACTTTGTGCTTGCCCCCCTGCACCCCTACATGTGCCTCCCAAGTGAGGGTCAGCCCCTAGAACTGAGCTGGGTCCTTCTGAACTGGGATACTGGGAAATGTTCAGTGCAGCCCTGCACAGGGCCCAGTCCTGGTAAAACCCTCAGATGGGTCTCCCGTGTGGCCTGTCCGAGGCTGGAGGTCGGGGGATCACCAGGAATCACTGTCCTGCTGGTCTTACTGCCCCCTCTGACATCGGACCACTGACCTCCCACCACCCGCTTCCAGAGACCTGCCAGAGGTCCCTGCCCAGCCTGGCTCCCTCGGGGACTTGGCTAGTGTAGGCTCTGCCCTGCTGGGTGTCCAGGGCCCACTGCGTGGTGCCAGCCTCTGTGGACACCCTCCTCTGGAAGGCGCCAGCCTCCCATCTTATGGTCGGGAAGCCCTTCCCTCCGTCCCAGGACCCAGTCCCAGTCGGGCCCTTCCCATGGATTTCCACATGGAGTAAACCATCTGCGATCCCTTCTGGTTCTTCTTGGTTCTGGAGGTTTTACACTTGGCTCCAACCTTCTTATTGAACAGAGTGGCCAGGGCGTGTGTCAGAGCTGGTCACAAGCGTCCCCAGCCGGGGGCAGGCATCCTGGGCACCAAGCTGCCTCTGCGTGCCTGCGAGCAGCCAGCGCTCCTGCCTCTGCATCCGCGTCCCATACTCTCGGGGCGTGTGGGATCTGAGGGTTCTCCCTAAGATCCGTCGAGGCGGTCTGGCCACCTGGCCAGCCTGGGGCATCTGGGCTGAGCCCAGCAGGCCAGCGGGAAGGCAGGTGCTGACCCACTGCTAAGAGCAGGACTCGGGTGGAACCAGACTCACATCTTGCCTCCTCCCTGGCTGCTCTGCTGGGACTGGCCTGGGCCTTTCGGCTGAGGAGCTCCAGTCCTTCTTCCCAAAAAACGATCTAGTTATAACCCCCAGGGTTCTTTGAGGATTAGAGGTGAGCGTGCGCAGGGCAGGCATGGGGCCAGGGTGCCCCATGGGGCAGCCTTCCCACCCCCAGATGCCCTGGCCCCTGGCCCTGGTGTGGGTCAGTCCTTTGGACCTGACCGTGGCCTGTGCAGAGCGGGTCCCTCCCTGAGGTCAGGGGATGCAGGGTACCCCGGGGAAAAGGACCCAAAGCTCCAGAAGCCCTGGTCGTCCAGCATCTGCTCACGTTCCTGACGCAAACCCCAAGCTGCTTCCAGAGGTCATGAGGCGCCAACTAAAACCCTGTCTCGTGTCTGCCTCCTACAAAAGAAGACAAGAATAGCACTGATTCATGGGGCTGCTCCGGGAGGAACGTGCCGGAGGAGCACTGAGCCGCCGTGAGCCCAGAATCATCGCCCTTCCTATTTTTGGGGCAGCTCGGGCTCCCGAGCGTGAGGCAGTCAGGTGTAAGAGGAGGAGAAATGAGGACTTGGGGAGGAGGGTCAGCCCTAGGACAGAGCCTGCAGCAGGGCTGAGCTCCCCGGCTCCCCTGGCAGAAAGGGAAACACTCTGGCTGGCCCATATGCATCACCTGGTAAAGGGCGGAGACTGGTTTTCCAGAAGAGGGGCCCTTCCCTGAAAGGATGCCGGGAAAACGCACCTGGGGTGAAGGGGCAGGTGGCATTGCCACGCGCACCTCTGGGGACAAGAGTGCCCGGCAGAGGGCCACCATTCTTCAGGATGGACAGTCACAGGTTCCGAGTCACAGAGGTCAGAAGGATCCGGCTCCTTGTCTCCACCCACCGAAGCCAGCCCTGCCACCCACGCACCCCGACCCTAAGACCCACGTGAGATCCAGGCCCTGAGCTGCTCCTTGAGAGAAGCACAGACCCAGTCGGCTGCTGTGGCTCCAGAAAGCCTGGCAATCACTGCCACGCTCCGAGCTGGTCCTCCGGGCACCTCCGGCGCAACAGCAAGACCTGGCATCGTGGAAATGTCTGTATCCAGCGCTTGACGTTTTTATTCCTGGAAAGAGTCTGTCTTTGAGAAGGTGGAGAGGTCGTGTCTAAAGAGAGTAACCCAGCTGATGGGGAAAATGGGCTTAGAGGGCAGGCAGGAGAGGGGACGCGAGGAGGCCCAGGCCGGGTGGAGCACGGAGCTGGGGCGCTGGGCGCTTCTGGAGGACGGCCTGCAGTGGCCGTGCTCTGCTCACCCCGTGCCACGCCACCGCCCGTCGTAAGTGCAGCCATGACTTGAAAGGTCACACCCCTCACAGGCACTCGTACCAGAGGCTCGAGGAACGCAGGCTTGGGGCAGAGAGGCCTGCCTCCCTGGAGGCCTGCTCAGTCCACATTGTAGTAAGGACCAGAGACACTGGGATTTGGACTCTGGTGTGGTGCGGCTGTGCAGCCTGATGGGCGGGGCCCGGAGTGCAGAGGCTCGAATCCCTGGACAGAGGCCCCAGGAGCCCTGCCACGTGAATCCCGTGGTTTATGCAGCTCCGCACACCCTGGGGGCCACTGCCAGCCCATGAGGGTCATTTATGCCTCAGGAGTAACGGGGTGATGGAGCGCAGTGCTCACAGAGGCCCCTCTGAGTGCTCTGATAACCGCAGCGCTGGGGCCCCGTCCATCCAGGAGGAAGCGCCTGCCAGCTTGGCACATGCTGCCATCCCTGGTGGGAGGAGGAGGCGGGCGCTGGTGCAGCCAAGGCCGCTTTGTGGAGGAGAGGCAAGCCGGGCTGCCCAGCTCCCCGTGACAGCGGAGGCCCATCAGAGGCCAGGGCGGCCGTCCGCTCGAGCCCCTGCTGGGTGGTGGTCGGACCAGGGCCAGAGCTGGGACAGAGGGATGGATGGACTCTGAACCGTGCTTGCTGGACGGAAGGGAAGGAAAGGGCTCAGCTTCGTCCCAGGGCTCCCTGCCTGGAGAGGCGAGGATGGCGTCCCCTCTGGGGGCTCTGAGTTCAGCCTCACTGCCCCCCAGTCCCTCCCAGCACCCACAAAGCTGCAGTGGTCCTTAGCCCCTTCCCTGGCAGTGGAGGGCTGGCTATTCCCCCCAGGCCAGGCCTCGGCCTGTCTGCTGGAAGCCCACGGCATCTGTGGCCTTGAGCTCCTGGCCGCTGGACAAGCCCTTCAGACTGTTGCTCAGAGGATGACTGTGACCCACGCGTGTCAGAATTGCCCAAGATACACCTACACGAGGCAGATGCCGCATCCCGCTCTCAGCCTCCTGAATCCTGTCTCCAGGACGGGCTGAAGCCAGCGGTGCTAACAAGCTCCCAGGAGGACACTTGACTCTGAAGTGTTGGTCCTGGCGTTAAAGCAGCCCTAGGCTGGCCCGCTGAGGGTGCTCCCTTCCTGTGAAAGCAGGGCCGAGGGGAGGCGAGTCTGAGGGTTGTGGAGATTCTGAAGGAAACTCAGAGCAGGTCGCTCCCAGGCTCAGTCCAAAGGCGCCTTCATGGAGGCCGGGTCGGGAACCCTGTTCCATGAGGCTCCGCCCATCCTCGGCACATCCATGGAGCAAGGGTACCCGTCCTCCAGTGGAGAAAAACGAGCTGCAGCGAGTATGGGAGTCATCCATTGCTTGTAACAAGTCACCCTCCAGATTTGGCACCTAAAATAGTGGATATCAGTCACCTGACTTAGTTTCGGAGGGTAACGAATGTGGGGGTGGCTCAGCAGGCTGGCTCTGGCCCAGCATCTGTCCTGGTCTGTTTGAGCTGCTGGTCAGATCACTGCTGACCCAGGGGCTTATCAACAGCACCATCACCCTTGCAGTGCTGGAGGCTCACGTCCGGGCCGGTAGGGGCCCTCCCCTGGGCTGCACGCGACCGCCCCACCTCCCCCCGTCCTCACACAGGGCTGCACACGGCCGCCCCACCTCCCCCCATCCTCACACAGGGTTACAAGCTAACACTCCACCTGCTTCTTAAAAGGGCATGAACCCCAGTCATGAGGCCCCATCCCAGTGACCTAATGACCTCGCAACACAGTCAGCCAGGGGGTAAGGCTTCCCCGTCAGGTCTGGGGCCGCACACAGTCAGTCCCTGAAGGTGCCTGAGGTTGCTGAGCGACTGACCCGTGAAGCTCCCTGCTGAGGCTGTCCTCACCAGGCGGGTGCCCCCTGAGGAGTGATCCACCTGGAAGTCAGGGGCCGGGGCCGTCCTGCAGCCTGCCACCCAGAGAGTGGAGGCCACCTCCTAGCAGCTGGACTCTCTGACCCCCTTGCCAGGGCCACATGGGGCTCCGGGGGCTTTTCACGGTCACCCAGGTGATGGTTATGGCCTCCCTGAGAGGGTCGTGCCCACACTATCCTGCTGGAGGGGCTCAAGGCCCCGGGAGGTGCTGCCTTCTCCCTGGACTAGTCACCCGTCGTGGGGGATTGGGTGGTGGAGGGACAGCCTCCCTGGGACCAGATCCCTCTGAGGCCGCGCCCGTTCTCAGGCGAGGCAGAAAAGACCACTGGTCCAGAACAGGCGGGTGGGCGGCGTCTGAGATGATCCCGGACCCTTGTCTTGGGGGCGTTGCCAGGGCGGGGCCAGCACATCCCTGACAGGCGTGTTGGTGCTCAGGGTTGGGTGTGGGTGGCTCTCCGTCCAGCGCGGACTTGCTCCTTCACCGCCTGCATTCTGGGGGACGCGGCCGGTGGGGGAAGGGAGCCAGCACTCCGGGGGGCAGTTCTGTACCCCCTGGGGTTCACTCTCCCACCCGGAAGGTGGGTCCATCAGGGTGGTGCTGGGCGGGAACCCAGATGCTCACGGGAGTGAGGCAGGTGGTTGGAGCTGGGGAGGGCTGACTCAACCTGGCTGGACTGCCCTGGGGCACATCCCTGGGGCTCAATGGGGGGTCCCAGCTGGCGGGGATGTAAGCGTGGGTCCCGATGGGCTGAGGACCCTCAGCACAGCCTCCCTATGCTGCGTCCTGCTCCCAAGTGTTGGGGCTGGATGGTGTCCTGGCGTGGGATGCCAGCTCCCACGGCGGTCATCCTGCTGGGGGCGGGTTTTGGAGCTAGGGAGGGCGTGGCGGGCGTGGACCGCCCTTGCTGACCCATCCTGCTCTCCCCCACCCCCTGCAGACGAAGAAAGGGTATCAGAAGACGGTTCTGGAGATCGACACGCCCAAGGTGGAGCAGGTGCCCATCGTCGACATTATGTTCAACGACTTCGGGGAAGCGTCACAGAAATTCGGATTTGAAGTGGGGCCGGCTTGCTTCCTGGGCTAGGAGCCGCGAGCCCGGCCCCAAGAGCAACCTCGTGACCTCAGCGCGCCGCCTGCGGGCATCCGGACAGTGAGGGCCCCTCGCCCCTCGCACGGCGCCGGCCCGCCCCCGCACGAGAGCAAAGGGAAAGAGCCGCGTCCGCGCCCCCACCCTGGAGCCGAATCACATGACCTAGATGCCCTGCAGCCGCCCGCTTCCAGCAGCCCCGGCCCGGCGACGCCGCGCTCCCTGGGAAGGGAGCGGGGCCCACGGGCCTTGCCCCCAGCCCGTGGATGGTCTTCACGGAGAAGGGTAGGGCTGCCGTATTTGGAGATCACGCCTTAAAAAAAATAAAATCAACTTGAAGATGTGTATTTTCCCCTGACCTTCAAACCTTTTTCCGAGGCCAGCCTTGTAAAGGTCACCCCGCCCTCCAGAGCCTCCGTTTTTAACAAGATCCATTCACAGGCCAAATGGCATCCTGTGTGTGCCTTTGCGATGGATTAAAGGTGCTTCTGTTTCTGTGAGTTTTAAGTAAATATCTGTATTGTATTGTCATACATGCTCAGTGTCCCTGACTTTCAGTCATGCCTGTGAACCCCGCTGCAGTCCTCCTGGGACCCCCGCCCGCTCCAGGACGTGTGATGAATTGGGAATTTGCCACAGGCAGCCAGCATTCACTCTCCCGTCGCCAAGCAGCTGCCAGTGCCCCTTTCAGACAAGCCTTTGATTAGCTCTGGATTTTTTTTTAAACGGAGAGAGAAAGAAAAAAGGATCTTATACTCTGTCTTCTCCACATGCACTTAGGCTTGAATTAATTTTAATTGCTCCCTTTTTCCATGTTTCTTCCTGCAGAGCCTGATGGGAGAATGTCCAGGGCAGGGAAACCGCATTTTCTGTCGATGATAATTCAATGAAAATTGGTGCTTATGTTTACACTCTTTTGTGGTGCTATGTGTTAAGATCTCCTTGAAGGTGACCCTGGGGCTGCCTGCTGGGCCTCATTCCCCATCTCTCTCCCTCCTGGCTCTCGCCGCCGCCACCATCTAGGTTTTTGCCACCTGCCCTCCCGTAGCCCTGCCCTCCTCCCAGACAGCAGCGACGCCGCTCCAGGCGGGGTACCACTCTTAGGCTGTGCGTCTGTGATCGGAAGACACACACACAACACGCGGACGCGTCCCGCGTGACCCACAGTGAAACGATGGCAGATCGTGTTCAGTTGCCGAACGTTTGTGGTGCTAACTTCTGCATTGTCGTCGTCGTTGTGTTGTTGTTGTTGTTGTTTGCAAGGACTGAATCGAGGCAGCACGTGGCCTTCAGCGGGGCTGCCCTCCGTGTGGCCTCGGCAGACAGACAAATGTGCAATGAACTCGGTGAGTCCCGCCGGGGTCACCAGCTGTGCCTTACCCCCATGAAAGCAATTTGGATTTCCGTCTGCAAATGTGTTGGGCGTGGGTCTCAGCTGCTTGGGTGCTCGGGCCAGCCAGGCTCCGCCCGGTACTGGTCCTCCTCACCGCGCGAGGGCGAGGACTTGCTGGGCTGGCAGGAAAGGTGATTCCTTTACTGTGAAAAGCTGCCCTTGTGCAATGCCCTTTCCTGCCAGGATGGGAGAAGCGAGACGGGCCCTGGGGCCCTGTGCAGCCCCCTCAGGAGGAGTTGTGACAGGTCCCAGCCCTGGTGCTGTTCTCCGCCCACCCTGCCCCATCGGACCGTGGTTCCAGCTTAGGAAACCGCAGCAGAGCATCCCAGGAGTAACAATACCCACCACCACCACCACCACGAAGAGTTCCCAAATCCCCTAGAAATTGAGTCTTGCTCTTGCCAAAGAAAAGTCTGGCTTTGAGATTCTTCCGCACCCAGGATGCCAGCGTCTGCCAATGACCCTGCCCTTCATCTCTTCAAAGGAAAAGCCATATCGGGTCGTTGCCACAGGGCGCCCTGTGGGCTTTGTCTAGGTCATGTGATTCCATTTTGATTTCTCATCCCACCAAGTTCTGTCAATCTGTCCTCCGTTGGTCCCTTCAAAGCTGTTGTGATTTGTACTGAGTCAAAACATGTCCCATTCTCCCCAGACCACTCAGCTACGATGTATTGCAATAAAATTACTTCTTATATTTGCAGAAATTCTTTTGGTGTAATTTTATTTTTTCCCCTCATCTATATAATTGGACAGAGGTTGATGAAGAGAAAAGGAGAATGGTCAAAAGAAAACCTACGGTGAATATTCTAGGACATTAGGCCCTTTAAGATAGGATGTCAAGCGACACACTGTACACTTCCCGGAAACCCAATAGACGTGTTCACACGTTTCCACTGTAATGCCCAGGAAAGGGTATTTTAAAATATTTTAAACCTGTGTAACAGAGGAATAATTGTAATAGTTTTTCAATAAATCAAGATGACTGTTTCCACCGTAAATAGATGTGATCGGCTGTCTTCTTAAGTGTGACCAGGGCCTTCCCCTGCATTAAACCAATGTGTGACCCCAATCTCAGGACGGTGGAAACTCTCAAAACCCTCATCATGGTCACAGTGGAAGGAAGGCATGGGCCAGACCATCGGCCAAAGGAGCTCCTCCTCAGAAGCAGCAGCAGGGGGCACTGGGCAGAGCTGTGCCCTGAGAGGCCTTGGGCTGTGGCCAGAGCTCAGCCTCCCGCCTCGTGGGGGAGTTTCCACAAGCCTTGGTCCTTCAGACCCTGACTGCCCTGCAGGGGTGCCAGGTCCCCAGGCTGCCGCTTCTGCTGTCCAGCTAAACAGAGAAAGACAATCCTGCCTGGCCCCCTGGCTCGTGACAGCCGATGCCGAGAGGGAGTGGCGTGTGGCTCTGGCGGTCTCGGTGGTTCCCTCTTGCATCTCAGCAGCCATGTTCCTGGGGTGACTGTGTCTCCAGCGAGCATGTTCCCGGAGGGAGACCCCAGCCCGACCACCAGGAACTTGCAGCTTGAGCAAGAAACAAGCAACTGTTCGTCTCAGCCGTGGATGTGAGAGAGTGTGGTTACTGTCAAAGCCACTGGGTCCGTGGGCCATCGGCAAGAGCATCGGCCCCTTGGTAGGGATGCAGATTCCCGGGCCCCGTGGCAGACCTGCTGAACCGAGCAACTTGGGGGCAGCCCCGTAATCTGTGTTTCGACCAGGTTGGTAGGGGAGTCCTGGTGCTTGCTTGGGTTTGAGATCCACCAGCCTGGACGATCCCGGAGCAGAGGGGAGCGTGAAGCCGGAAGTGGGCGCCTCCTAACCGCCAGTGTGAGGTGGCAGGTCCCGCTGCGGGTGGAGGAGTCAGGAACTGCCGTCGGTGGGTGGAAGGTGTCCCGTACTCCAGGGGCAGAATGTGTGGTCAGATTGCTCTCTGTGACCTGTGAGAGCTTGCAGGCCGCTCACGAGCGTGTGACTTGGGAAAAGGTCAGAACCACGGCGGTGACTCAGAGCACTTGCTCTCAGCCGCACAGAAACAGAGTCGGCAGATTTGAGGGTTTCCAGGGCCCGAAAAGGCAACCATTTCTCAGCGTCCACGGTTAAAGATGAAACTGAGAGGGCTTCCCTGGCGGCTCGGTGGCAAAGAATCCACCTGCCAACGCAGGAGACACGGGTTCAACCTCTGATCCAGGAAGAGCCACGGAGCCACTGAGCCCGCGCTCTGCAGCCACTGAAGCCCAGGCGCCCCAGCGCTGTCGTCTGCAGCAGGAGAGGGCCTGCTCACTGGAACTAGGGAGAGCCTGTGCGCAGCATCGAAGGCAGAACATGGCCCAAAAGTAGTCAGTTACGTGAAATATTTTAAAGCCGGTAGTGTCCCAAGTGAGACCTGGGGCGAGGCCCTGCAGAGCCCCTCCACCCCCTGCTTGTCTCCGCCTCTTCCCTCCTCCAGAGACCTGACTCACGGAAGCGCCTGCTGCAGGCTGGGCCAGAGGAGGAGAGCCCACAGGTGTGGCCAGGGCCCAGAGCCCAGCAAGCACTGTGTGTCTTCAGGGATGGGAGCAGGGAAGCCAGACTCCCTGGCGCACCGCTCCCCCAGCGCCAGGCCCCCCGCCCCCGCCCCACTGCAGCCACCGACGCCTGGACTGGGTCTTTCGAACACCTGAGTGGAGGCAGCTCACTGGGACTTGCTCCCGTCTCGGGAGAGGTGAGATCTGTGGACACGATGGGCTCCGGGGTCAAGGAAGGAAGGGTTGTCACGGGACAGGGCGGGGTGCTGAGCTTCCTCGCCCGGGAAAGCCCATGCAGTCAGAGGTCAGGGCCTGGATGTCCCTGGACAGTGCTAGCCGAAGCCTGTACCTGGGTCAGCTGGAAGGTTTGTTAAAGCAGGTTCCTGTCCCCCACGTGAATCAGCAGCTCTGGAGGCTGCCGAAGACCTGCAATTCCAAAAATCCCCAGGCGTCCTGCTGCTACTTGGAACACACAGGAATTAGCGTTGGTAGCTTATATAGTCTCATCCCCCACACAGCCTGGCTACCGGAAAGGCAGGTGCCTGCTGCATACTGGGTTATACCGGATTTTATAAAGGCTGAAGCATATACCCAGATCCCCTCCACCCCCTACTCCCCTGATGCTAAAATGCCCCTGTAGAGAAATGTGGTCCTTCTGTATAAAATGCATCTCTTTAAAATGCAAGTCTTTAAGCCTTCCGAGGTGCTTCTTCCTATTAGCAATCCTTGGGCAGAAATCAGCTTGAGACCTTGAGTCTGAGTGGCATTTGGTGCAGAAAGAGCCTGCAGAGGCAGGAGCACGCGCAGGGCCCCTCTGGTGGGCGGAGGTGCCAAGGGTGGCGTCCTGGCGATGTCGCCTCTTTGACCACTTGTCACGGGAGGAGGGGTCTTCCTCTCCTGCCTGCAGCCCCAGTGGGATGGCCACAGATGGGGGGTGTCCGAGTCACACACCGTGTTTGTTCCACGTTCCCTCTGAGATGACATGACGGGGGCTCAGGCGGAAGAGAGTGAGAAGCCCCGATGAGCAGAGCTCTGCAGGCGCCCAGCTCACGGCCGCTGTGAGCAGTGACGCACGCGCCACGTGTGGCGGTGAGAGCATCCCCGCGTTGGCCAGAAGAACAAAGACAGTGAGGACGCGGGCCTGACTATGGAGAGCAGCATGAATGTTCCTTAAAAAGCTGGAAATAGAGCCACCCTATGACCCAGCAGTCCCGCTCCTGGGCATGTATCTGGAGAAAACCGTAACCCACAAAGACGCGTGCAGCCCAGCGCCCACCACGGCACTGTTCACAGCAGCCGGGACAGAGCAGCAACTCGAACGCCCATCGACAGGTGAACGGGTAAAGGTGTGGCACGAATGTCAACGCAACACCCCTCAGCCCTGAAAACGCACAGAAGATGCCCTGTGCTGCAACAAGGGCGGACCTAGAGAGCACCACTCACATACGCAGGCCGGAGAGAGACAAGCCTGATGCCCCTTAGAGGTGAAATCAAAAAATTATACGGATGAACTTGTTTACAAAGCAGAAACAGACTCACAGGTATACACGACAAACGTATGGCTACCAAAGGGGAAGCGGGAGGGGCAAACCAGCAGCTGGGGATCAGCACATACAAGCTACTATGTGTAAACTAGATGAACACCACGGTCCTACCGAAAATCACAGGGAACTATATCAATATCGTGTAATAACCTACGACGGAAAAAGAACATGAAAACCTGAATCGCCTTGCTGTGCACCAGAAACTCACACAAGACTGTAAACCAACTAAACTTTACAAACTATGTTTAAAAACAAACAGAAAGCTTCTTTGTTGCCAAGCAGACCGTGTAAGCAGGAACATGGAGGGAAGCTCTTCGGGTCCTGTCTCCTTGGTGGCGCGCGTGGCAGTCACGTTGTATCAGAGCTCACCGTGTGTCAGCACCGTGTAGCTGTCTGTCTGCTTAACTTCTCGGTCTCCCCTAACAGCGCAGGCTCCAAGTGTGCAGGGACCTTCTCTGCTTCCCTCTGCGTCATGGGGCCCAGACCAGGACCTGGTGCACAGCAGGCATTCACTAAACACCCCTTTCTCTCCTGATGGTTGTTGTTCAGGCATGTCTGACTCTGTGACCCCACGAACTGCAGCACGCCAGGCCTCCCTGTCCATCACCAACTCATGGATTCATGTCCATCGAGTTGGTGATGCCATCCAACCATCTCATCCTCTGTCGTCCCCGTCTCCTCCTCCCCTCAGACTTTCCCAGCATCAGGGTCTTTCCCGGTGAGTCAGCTCTTCGCATCAGGTAGTCAAAGCCTTGGAGCTTCGGCATCAGTGCTTCCTCTCGCTGGAGGGGCCAAACAGGAAGTGGAATCCCAGTGTGCTGGCCCAGGGCGTGCTTATGGAGCAGCAGCAGCGGTGAGTTCTGAAATTCAGGAGCAGGACTCGCCCATGTGCAAGGCGGCCAGTGACAGGCCTTCCCTTTCTGACCATCATCCTGGGTTGATCCTTCGCCTGTGGCCTGAGCGGCCCGTCAGCTCCGTGGGGAACCTCGCAGGACTGCGGGACTGTCTAATTCCTGTGCGGGGACCGTTAGAGATGAGGGCTGAGCAGGCAAGCGCGCGCTGCAGCAGGAACCCAGGCGCAGGTTTGCAAACCCTCGCTGTGGGGGCGGGGACGCGTACCGGAAGCCGGAGGGCGGGGTGGGAGAGCCGGCATCCCCCCCACTTCTGGGCGCAGAGCTCTAGTCCTGGCTCCCCACTAGCAGGCTGTGAGCCTAGGCAGTGTCCTTCTTCTCCCTCCCTTCCGAGAGACGCTCTCCAAGGCACCCCCAGCGGCGCCAGGCCTGGTCCTCGCCCGCCGTGTGGGTCTCTCTCCTCTCTGGCGGCATCATCGCTGCCTCTTGTTCCCGTTCTGGCACAGAGAAGATTACTCCGCGTGCGACTGTCTTTTTAAATTAATTCAAATACAATTTGTTCAACATACTAAAATTATACATTTTAAAGTCTAGCAATTCCTTCAGCTTTTAAGGTGAATGTATCAACCTCATTCTATATGTAAAAAGGCACATTTGAATTTCTTCCTTTACGGGACCTGTGAGTGATTCCTGTTCCACTGACTGACTCAGTTAACAGCTTTCAACGTTTTAATTGCATTTTCAAAATGAACCAATTCACATCTGTGCTCTCGCGTTTCAGCTGTCTGCCTTTAACGAAACCTTCTGAGTAGAAGCTAATTTTTAGGGAATTACTAATGTACACATACCAATGTGATGAATTTAGGGGTCTCTTAACTCTCAACTACAAACAATAAACAAAACAGCCATATTTCCCCATAAAATCACTAACTCGATCCGTTACTCAAGGTCACATTTTCAGCTGGATTATCAGGTTGTTATTTTAACAGGCCAGATTCTCTTAACTAAAGCTAGTACTTCCCTGACGGGTTTCCCTCGTAGCTGAGTTGGTAAAGAATCTGCCGCAATGCAGGAGACCTGGGTTCAATCTCTGGGTTGGGGAGATCCCTGGAGAAGGGAAGGCTCCCCACTCCAGTGTTCTGGCCTGGAGAACTCCATGGACTGTACAGTCCCCGGGGTCGCAGAGAGTCAGACACGACTGAGCGGCTTTCACAAAGCTGGTACTCCAAACATCAAATGGGGCATGAACTTCTTTATTTTAAAGGTTTATTTTTTCACGTAGACTTTGGGCTGAGCTGGGTCTTCGTTGTCGTGGTGCCTCTCTAGTTGCAGTGCGCACGCTTCTGGCGCGGGCTCCGGGTGCGCAGGCTCCTCCCCGTGAGGCGGCCTCCCTGCTTATGGAGCGCGGGCTCTGGGTGAGCAGGATCCTCCTGGTGCAGCGGCCTCTCCGCTGATGGAGCGCGGGCTCCAGGTGCGCAGGCTCCTCCCAGTGCGGTGGCCTCCCTGGTTATGGAGCGCGGACTCCGGGTGCGCAGGATTCTCCCCGTGTGGCGGCCTCCCTGGTTATGGAGCGCGGACTCCGGGTGCGCAGGCTCCGCGTGCGCAGGCTCCTCCCGGTGCGGCGGCCTCCCTGGTTATGGAGCGCGGACTCTGGGTGCGCAGGATTCTCCCCGTGAGGCGGCCTCCCTGGTTATGGAGCGCGGACTCCGGGTGCGCAGGCTCCGCGTGCGCAGGCTCCTCCCAGTGCGGTGGCCTCCCTGGTTATGGAGCGCGGACTCCGGGTGCGCAGGCTCCGCGTGCGCAGGCTCCTCCTGGTGCGGCGGCCTCCCTGCTTACGGAGCTCGGGCTCCGCGTGCGCAGCTTCAGCAGTTGTGCCGCATGGCCTCAGCTGCTCCACAGCAGGTGGGATCTTCCTGGACCAAGGATCGAACCGGTGTCCCCTACGTTAGCGGGCAGATTCTTAACTGCTGAGGCACCAGGAAAGCCCAGCGCCAGTTTCTTCACGCTGAAATGTAAGCACTGTGAACACAGGCCCTTTGCCCGGTCTGTGCCCAGTGAAAACTTCAGCGCAGCCTGAGAGCCATCCCCATCCACGCAGCGCCGGTGCCAAGGGCCCTCCTTCCCGTGCCAAGGGGCCTCCTTCTGGCCCCAGCTCAGCAGCTCTCTCCCTCCTGTTCTGTCTGCACATCCCCAGGGAGGCCGCCTCTCCCCCGAGCCCGCCCCACGATGGATGGAGTCTGGAGTCTCCTGCTCTTGAAAGCTTACGTCCTGGCAGCAGCCACCGCCCAGGACCGGCCACTCCCGTGGGCTGATTGTTCTGAGCGGTGGATGCTTCCTGGTTCCTGTCGCTCAGCTGTGCCTCATGCTTTGTGACCCCGCGGACTGCAGCGGGCCAGGCTCCCCTGTCCTCCTGGAGTTTGCTCAAACGTGTCCATTGAGTCGGTGATCCCATCCAACCATCTCATCCTCTGCTGCCCTCTTCTCCTGCCCTCAGTCTTTCCCAGCATCAGGGTCTCTTCCAATGGGTCAGATTTTCACCTCAGGTGGCCAAAGTATTGGAACTTCAGCTGCAGCATCCGTCTTTCCAATGAAAATTCAGAGTTGATTTCCTTTAGGGTTGACTGGTTAGATCTCCTTGCAGTCCAAGTGACTCTCAAGAGGCCCTTGGAATACAGGGGCAGCGTCCTCTGAACTCCCTCCAGGAGGAACTCAGTTGTCAGCCTCTCCTGCTGGAAGTGGGCTCCATCAACAGGGAAGACTGACTCTCGACTCATCCCCGCAGAGGAGACCAGAGGTCAACACACACACAGAGTGTGCGGTGGACCTTCTTGGCTCGGGCAGCCTGCTGCTGGGCCCGCAGGCCCAGGACAAGCCTTTCCCGGCACTCTGTATTCTCTGCAAAGGTCTGCAGGGCTCCAACGAGCTCTCTGTTCTCCGAGGTGCCCGGGGCTCCCTGAGCCGCAGGGCCCAGGGGAGAGAAGGGCAGGCTGGCGCCAGGAGCCCCTTTGGAGGGCCGTGTGGGCAAGAGTCCGCACGGGGCTCTGTGGCAGCTGGGGCTTCAGCTTGGGCCCAGCTCTGCGTCTTCCGCATGACATTGGTGGGGATTTAACCTCACCGGTCTCTTCACCCACACAGTAATGTAACACCACGAACGCCTGGGCGCACCCACGAGGCTGGCGTGACCCAGCACAAGGTCCAGCAAGCTATGGTTTTTTGTCAACTACTATTGTTGGTGAAAATGGGGAAGGATGACAATTCAGCCCATTTCCCTGAAGGCTCCGTTCCTGTTCTTGCTATTGGAGCTCTCTCTTGACGAATGAGAGTTCTTGGGGGGTGAGGGCCACACTCCCCCAAGTGAGAGGGTGCCTGTTAGCTGGGAGGGGCAAACTGGGAGGAGCAGACCGGACAAGGGAATACCAGGACCACTGCATCCGCGGAGGGAGCTCCCCGGGGCCACGTGCTGCACCCCTTGGCGCTGGGCAGGGCCCAACAAGCACAGCCGGACAGGCAGCCCTGACCAGGACCAGCATCCGGGACCTCCTAATCCCAGGCGCCAGTCGGGCAACTTCTCCTTCTGAGCAGGTGATTCCCTGACTCACAACAATAGCACCTTCTCCGCCAAAGGCGAGACAGCAGCAGAATTCTGGAAATGGTGCGGTGTGGTGCCAGGGGGGCTGATGGCGCGACGGTCACCCGTTGGACCTGAATGGGAGCTACCCGGGGGCCCCACGAGAGCTCTGCAAACAACGTCAGCTGGTGGTGGGGAAACCGTGCAACAACAGCTCCACGGTGTCGGAGTTGAGGGTGCGGGCCACCAAGGGCAGCGCCCGTCGGCCGGGGCCCCTGGGAGCGGCTCCCTCCACACGCACCGCTGGAGGCGGCTCATCCAGAGCCCTCTCCCAGAAGGGGATGCGGGGCTCCGTCACTATCCTCCCGGGAGCGGAAGAGCCGCTTCCTGTCCGCTGGGCTGGAGCCTCGTGCTCTGTGCCGCCAGCGACTTCCTGCCCTCTGCCCCCCACGAGGCTGAGTACCTGCCACCCCAGGTCTCGCCAGGTATGTGTTCTTGATGAAGACACTTGCTTCCCCGACGGCAGGCAGACCTGGCCGCCTTCCTTCCCATCCTGCTCTGACCGCCGGCTCCCGGCCCGCGTCTGGCCAGGTGTCCCCTGGGCTGAGGGTGTTTCCAGGGTTCTGAGAGCAGAGTCTGGAGCAGGGCCCCGTTGGGACGGGAGCCGGTCCAGTCTCACTGGCCCCTGCTGGCCGTGCTGCCTTCAGGCAGTCCCGCGCTGAGGCTCTGCGCGGGGCTGGAGGCCAGGCCAGGTGACCGCACGTCCTAGTCTTCAGGCTCGGCCCTTTGAGAGAGTGTCCTATGACCCGGGCTCAGTGGCAAAGTGACCTGTGCGGGCCCAACCCCCGCCCCAGCCGTCCCTGCAGGTCCACGCTGCCCCCATCCCCCGTAAAGTCCTCGATGGCCTCTAGTGTTCCCAGGCAAAGAGTCCACACCCAACAAGGACTGCCCTCCTGCCCAGACGCTAAGGAGCCAGGTCTTCAAGGAAGACAGAGGCGATGGGAGATACTGCTGTGGGGGCAGAACTCCCGATGCCATGTGGAATTGCCGCATTTCACAGTTTGCCAGTTTCTGTCTTGGGGACCAGTCGGGCCTGTGGGTGTGGGCTGTCCTCAGGCCCGGGGGAAGAAGGGCCACCCCTGGCCTGGCCTGGCCTGCCCTGGCGCTGGCCGGTTCATAACTCTTGCTTGGCTATCTGTGTCCCCATCAGCCCTCTCGTGTCTGTTCTGGCTGCGTCCTCTACTCAGAGAGAATCCAGAAAGGTCCCACGTGGTTACTACCCCCTTGCTCCCCGAGGTCCCTTAGAGAGCTCCTAGCCGGTCTAAGAACTGCCCAGAACCTCGGAGAGCCCAGCAAGTCTGGGGGAGCCATGTCCTGACATCCGAGCCGCTGCTCCCGGAACCCTTGCCCAGTCAGGCGTCTCCTTGTACTGCCCGAGGGCCTGAGATCAGCCAGTGCAGGACGGGGGGCGGGGGGGTGGGCAGCCTGGGGCGGCCCAGGGGTTGGGGGTGGTCCTCCTTCCCCCAGGCCTGAGGACAGCCCACACCCACAGGCCCGACTGGTCCCCAAGACAGAAACTGGCAGACTGTGAAATGCGGTTATTCCACATGGCATCGGGAGTTCTGCCCCCACAACAGTATCCCCCATCGCCTCTGTCTTTCCTTGAAGACCTGGCTCCTTAGCGTCTGGGCAGGAGAGCAGTCCCTGTTGGGTGTGGACTCTGCCTGGGACACAGAATGCAGCCCTTCACTCGCCAGCCCCGGGCTCTGATGCACCCCCAGGAGCCACAGTCAGGACGAAGATCCAGGGCTGGGGACCCTCCACCCTGACAAGCCCGTAGCATCTGCGGAAGACACTGAGCCCACTGGCTCAGCTGGAAAAGGCGGGACTGGGAGTCAGTCCCTGGGTCGGGAAGACGCCCTGGAGAAGGGAACAGCCACTCACTCCCGTGTTCTTGCCTGGAGAGCTCCATGGACAGAGGGGCCTGGCGGGCTACAGTCGTCCACGGGATCGTAAGAGTTAGACACAACTTAACAACCTAGCGTGCGCTTGGCCTCTCAGCCTAGAACTAAGACTCTCCTGGAAAGGACCCTCCTTTATAGATGTTATAATTAATATCATGGAATTGAATATTGAGCAATCCCTCTTGAAAAAAAAAAATTTCTTACGTGTCGTATCATTATTGTGGAAGGCAAAAATAAAAGTACTAAACAAGAAACATTCTTTACTTGACAAGCCAGAAAATTTTTAAGTGTTAGGTTTAAAAGCTGCTTAATTGAAAGGTGGGCAGAGTTTAAAAAAATGATTTTCGTAAATAATATGAGCCTTGCTATAATTTACTTATAAATACTCTTGCTTTGAGGACTTGAGAAGACTATTTTTTAAAGTACTTGTGAAAATGAGGTCAAAGGTATTTGGGCGAGCAAGGGGGCTTGGGAACTAACTTCACGTAGCAGCGAATTCATGCGCATTATATGCACATCTGCCTGCGAGTCATCCCTGAGGGGGCCGTGGAAAGGTGTAACAGCTGGAGGGCGTCTGAAGAGCCAGGGGTCCCCAAGGAGGGAAGACGCTGGTCCTGTTTCCCCCAGGCTGCCAGGGCTGCCTTCCAGGAGCAGGGCTTGGGGGCCGGCTGGGAGCCCGAGCCCAGGCCAGGCGGGTCCCTCGACGGGCCCTGCCCTCCTCTCCTGCTCCTCCAAGGGCCCGGGTCTGCGCTGGGGGAGACAGAGGCAGAGGTCTGGTGGGGGGTGTACTGTGCACAGGCCCAGGCTCTTCATTGCGGCCTCTGCAGCGGGGCAGGCACAGGTCCAGCCTGGCGGGGACTGGCTTGGTGGCTGTGACCCTCGACGACCTCTAGAGAGATGAGCTCCACTGAGACACCTCCTGTCTGGACGGCCGAAGGAGGAGGGCGGGCCCCCCAGCGAGGCAAGCGAGGCTGCCCCCCACCCCCAAGACGGCCCCCACCCTGGGATGAAGTGAGAGTGCCCCCGGGCATGGGGTGCACCCCTCCCCTGGGTCTCCATTCAGGGCCCCAGAGAGGGTGGCTGATCTCAAACACAGCTAAGTTTCTGTCTCAGCCGGTGACAGGCAAGGGTTCAGCACCCACGCAGCCCTGGGCTCCCTGGGCTCTGCCAGGCTCAGGCGGTGTAGCCTGGGGCAAGTCACTTGACCTCTCTGAGTCTCCTCTGTCATGTAACTCGTGGTCCCCTGGATTGAGGATAATAAGTGGGAAACGTGGGGTCAATGGGGCTTCCCAGCTGGCTCAGTGGTGAACCGCTCACCTGCCAGTGCAGGAGATGTCAGAGACGCCAGTTAGATTCAAGGGCTGGGAAGATCTCTTAGAAGAAACAATGGCAGCCCACTCCAGTATTCTTGCCCGGAAAACGGACAGAGGAGCCTGGTGGGCTGCAGTCCACGGGGTCGCCCGGAGCCAGACACGACTGAGCGAGGGAGCGTGCGCTGGGGGCGGTGACCGCGAGCGAGCCATCACCCAGCCTCCCCGCTGGCCTGACCTCCCAGCAGCCTCTTCCTGCTTCTGCGGCCGCCCTCCGTGGCCTGGCCACCTGCCCGCCTCCTCCTGTACCAGCCTCTGTTCCCGGTGGGAGCTTCACAACCCGGGAGGAGGAGCCTGCTGCCTGGGGTCTGTCGTAACCCCTGCCCCATCCCAGCCTCCGTCCCTGCCCCCGCCCCTTGGATGCCCAGTCAGGGGTGTGTCCTGGGGACCCCTCTCTGCTGGGCACAGCGGCCAGAACGGGGACTGGCAGGCGGCTCTCTGTCCTTCCATCGCCTGCCGCAGACAGGTGCCCAGGGTGTGAGGTCAGTGCTGTAGCCTGCCTATCTGCCTTCTCCGCCATCAGAGCCCACTGGGGTAACTGGCTTCCCCCGACTCTCTCTCGGCCTGAGGAACATCACCCCTCCCTCCAGTAATGCTGAACTTTGGAGCTGGGACTCGCCCCAAAGCCTGAAACCAGCCCGACAGGCTCGCCCAGACCCCCCCTTCCCGTTTCCTTCACCATGAGGATACAAGCTTTTCCAACGATTCCGCACCATAAGGACAGTTTACAAGAAAGGGACTTGCGAAGGCCGTCTGGTCAGTTGCAGGCTTGGCTGGGCCCAGGTGGAGCACAGCCCTGCCCGCCGGAAGCGGGGTGCCGTCCAGGCCGCATTGGTGACGATGTGGGGAGCAGGTCCAGGGCGGGAGCTGCGCTCCTCTCCGCACACCTGCACCCTGGGGTCGGAGGGGGCATCACTAGGATGGGAGTGATGGGCTGGGAGCCAGACTCAGGGGCAAGGAGGAGGGCCTGCCCAGAGGAGACAGCCTGGGGCAGCATGCCACCCCCGGGAGGAAGAACACTGCCCTGGGGCACACAGGCCCCTCTCCCCACTCCCCCTACACCCAGAGTTATGCCCTAGGCGTCCATCCTCTCCCCAGAGACTCTGGTCAGAAAGAGCAAGGTGACCGCCTTATCCAGGTCTTCCTGGGTCCTCCCGGTTTTAGCAGTGAACATCCCACACCCTGGAAACCCCTCAGAGCTGGACAAACCAGGAAGGCTGGTCACCATGAGGGGAGGCTCCGTGGACATTCAAACTGCAGCGTACGGGACTCCCCCGGCGGTACAGTGGGTGAGACTTAGCCTCCGGTGCAGAGAGTCCGGGAGCCAGGATCTCACATGCCTCAAGGCCGAAAAACCAAAACATAAAAGATACAGTGTTGTGACAAATTCAAGAGAGATTTAAAAAAGGCCCACGTCAAAAAATTGTAAAACAAGCAGACGACTGTATCCCAGTGCTTAGCAACGGAGGAAAACCCTGAGCCTGGACCCCCTTTCCACAAGGCCACGGTGGCCTCCACTTTTCTTCACTGTGTTTGGTCCGTCGCCGAGTCAGGTCTGACTCTTTGTGACCCCATGGACTGCAGCCCGCCAGACTCCTCTGCCTATGGGATGTCCCAGGCAAGAATCCTGGAGTGGGTTTCCATTCCCTCCTCCAGGGGATCTTCCTGTCGCAGGAATCAAACCCATGTCTTCTCCATTGCAGGCAGATTCTCTACCAGATGAACTACCTGGGAAGCCCATTTTCTTCACTGGAACGGCTCTGCTAGCTTAGTTAACAAAGACGAAAGCAAGCCCTCTCCTCCCTCCATTCCTCAGCAGGCATCTGCAAAGCCCTCTTTGATGGGTGGGTGAGTCTAAGCCCCCTCAGAAGGAGCGCCCGGTCTAGTGGGGGGCACCCCACAAGTTTGGTAAAGACTCACGTGGGGGTGACACGCAGAGGGGGTCCTGTGTTTCTTTCACCCGGGCCCAGCCTGACTCCCTGAGTCCATCCCGCCTCACTGCCTGCCCGGCCTGGCTGGACTCCCACGTTCATCAAGCTACCTGCACGTGGACTGTCGAGGGAAGCCGTGCAGTCTCCAGCCCGACAGGCCCCTGAGAGCCCCTGGTCTCCCGGCGGGGAAGCCCAGGCCCCTCAGCGCACCTGTGTGCCAGCCCTGCTTGTCAGAGCGGCTGTCGCCGTGGACGTCTCAGACAGGAGTCACATCAGAAGAGGGGTGGCTAGAGCGAGGGGTGGGGAGGAAGGCGGAAACGTGCTCGACGTGAACGCTGCTTCTGATATGGCTCGGAAGGCGGCCCCACTGAGGGGCTTCTGGGGCTCCAAGGAAAGACCGTGCAGATTCAGAATGCGTGTGCTTCTCTGCTTCGGCAGTCTGAGAGGCATTGCAGAGAAGAAAGAGAGGGGCTGGCATTACAGAGAAGAAAGAGAGGGGCTTAGGGAAGAATCGAGCCGTTTGCCGGCAGGAAAAAGAAAATGAAGAGTCCAGCAAGCTGAGGTCTTACCAAGTCGGAAAATACCTAAGCATCGTAGACCCCCAAAGGGAGGGATGGAACTTTTTCAAAGCTCTTGAGTCCCAAAGAGCACTGAAGTGTTTTTTTTTTTAATTTTTGGAATAGGGTGACTCAGTCTTGGGTGTAAGATCTTTCCTGCCCAAGCCTGGGAGCTCAGAGCAACCTCACGTTAAGATGGCAGATCCAGGGAGGCGTGGAGGCCAAGGAGCAAGGACGGGACCGGACGTGTCTCAGGACGGCAGCCGGGTTCCGGGGAGCGGGTGGGAGGGCCGGGATCCCTGCAGGGTCAGCAGCCCCAGGCCCTGTAGGACCGTGACAAGTGTGTCTGGCATCGCGGGCCTGAGATCTGAAGTTGTGCGTTAAGCAGACGCTGTCACTCACTTAGCTTTACAAAGAGGTGGCCCGGGGGAGGGACAGAGCAGGGAGGTGGGAGGGGCGACCCGCAACCTCGCCCTTGTCCTAAATCCAGCTCTGGGCTCTGAGCCCACCTTCCTCAGGCAATTCCCTACCTGTCTCTCCTGCCGCCCTGGAGCCACTCAGCTTGGTCGTCATTGTCTCAGTGACTAATCCACCATATGGGTGGGAGAGGGGCGGCCAATCATCTGATTCCTGGAGCCTCGCAGGAGGCTGCGAGCCCCCCCCGCCCGCCCCCGCCACCCCCACCCCACTCCAAGATGTGGCACACGTTCCAGCCAGGAAGGTGGGAGAGCCCGGAACCATCTGGAAGTGTCCATCTGTCCCAAGGGAGTGAGCACCGCCCTCCCGGAGTCCTGTGCCTGCAAGAGAGGTGGCCTACATTTTAATTGGGGTTGAAATAGAAATCGTCAGATTTCGGGGACAGAAGCGAGGCGCGGCTGCTCCAGTCCATGCTTTTGGGTGGAGCAAGGACCAGCGCCCCTGCAGCCCCGGATGGACAACCGCTCCCTCCTGCCTCGGTGCCCTGTGGGCGGGGAACCCTGCTGCCCCTGTGGACCGTTTTGCAGCGAGGCCGGAGTGGCTGTCTGGCCTCGGGGGCACCCTGTCTGTACATTTGGCCCTGCTTCTCGGGAGAGCTCTTCCACCAGGCGGCTGGGTGCCTGGGGCTGTGGGATGTCCATGCCATGTGCCCACCACCCTCGGACAGGCCCCATCGACTGGTGGCCTTGACAGAGGAGCTGAGGACATCTTCAGGAAGCGAAACGGAAGACCGTGCTCAGCCGGCAGGCTGTGAGGCTCTCGGGGCGGCAGCCATGGAACTGAGCAGGGCTTTCTGGGTCTGACAAGCTCGGGTGTCGTGAGCGGCCGGGTGACTCCTGGTTGCTTGGCTGATGGTCCGTGTGACTTAGACGGAAATGTCCTCCCTGAATTAGCTCTGCTCTGCCCTCCTGCGGCACCGCTGTCTCCTTCCACACAAGCTCTGCTCCGATGGGCCAGAGGCCCGGGGCTTTCATTCGCTTGCCCTGAAATCATCCACAGGTGCACTTAGCCCTGAAGATAGCATTTTAGTGGGTTCCAAGCCCAGCTGTTCCTCAGAGCCATCTGGGGAGGCGCTTAAAATGCAGATTCAGACCAAAAACAAGTTACATGCCCGTCAGCAGATGGATGGGCCAGAGGCGGTGGGCTCAGCCGCTCAGTCAGGTCCAACTCTGCGACCCCATGAACCGCAGCACGCCAGGCCTCCCTGTCCATCACCAACTCCCGGAGCTTGCTCGAACTCATGTCCATCGAGTCGGTGATGCCATCCAACCATTTCATCCTCTGTCGTCTCTCTCTCCTCCTGCCCTCAATCTTCCCAGCATCAGGATCTTTTCAAATGAGTCAGCTCTTTGCATCAGGTGGCCAAAGTACTGGAGTTTCAGCTTCAGCATCAGTCTGTCCAATGAATATTCAGGACTGATTTCCTTTAGGATTGACTGGTTGGATCTCCTTGCAGTCCAAAGGACCCTTAAGAGTCTTCTCCAAGACCACAGGTCAAAAGAATCAATTCTTTGGCACTCAGCTTTCTTTAGGTCCAACTCTCACATCCAAACACATCCATTAGACAGCTAATTGCGAGAAGGGGACAACAGCGGATGAGATGGTTGGATGGCATCACTGACTCAAGGGACATGAGTTTGAGTAAGCTCCGGGAGTTGGTGGTGGACAGGGAAGTCTGGTGTGCTGCAGTCCATGGAGTCGCAGTAAGTCAGATACGACTGATGCCCTGTTGCCCTGCAGGGTGGGTCACATGGTCTTCAGGGCAATGGCCCGCTGTGGCCCTCTTTGCCCGTCAAAGCACTTGAAGCTGCTCTCCTCCACCTCACCCCAGACTCTGTGTCCACGTTTCTGTTTGGCACCAGTGAAGAGAGGCTGAGTTTCAGCAGCAACCCGCCAAGGGGGATAAAGGCTACGCAACTGCGTAAGAGCAGCGTCCGGCCGGGTGTGGAATAAAGACACAAAGTGCGTGCAGGACGAGGGGGCGCTGGCGCCACAGGGCAGTGAGCTTACAGGGGCCGACAGACCCTCCTGGCAGTGGTAGAGGGCAGGGGTGCACGGGGGTCCTCAGACACGAGCACCCCAAGAGTAGGAAAGTGTCCCCAGCACAAGCCGGAAGAGGGGGAAATTGGGCGATAAAAATACTCGCTAATACGAGAGAGGTGATGAGAGCAAGCCTGGGAGAGCGACTCCACCCACTGAAACCTTGAGGTGGGGCCTTGCCCCCTCTCCTGCTCAGGACTGGGTGCTGGGAACAGACCGGGGGGGGGGCGGGGGGTTGGCTTAAATGCACGCCCTCTGCCTCCCCGCCAGGGCCGTCACTGAGTTTTGAGGATTTGAGTCTGACAGGCACTTGTGTTTAGGAAAGACTTGCTTTTCTAAAACACATTTGATTTCTGAAAGCTACATATTCAAAACCTTTGCCTAATCTCTCACATTCGACATGCGCATCTCATTTTTCCATCTGTAAGGCTTGCAAATCTCAGCAGTCACTTTTAAGGGTCTTTGAATACTACAAATCTAGTTCATTAAACCTTCAAAACTTTGAACTGTGGTAATAAGGGTGATATATTCAATTTCTTCTTAGGCATTTCAATTGCCTAGCAACAAAACCTTCTTAGTACTAATTAATTTTTAGAAATCTAATGATTTCACTTACAAATGCAATGAGCCCAGAGTTTCTTACGGGTTCCAGTACGGTGAATAAACGTACTAAGATTTCTAGATAGCATTACAAGGCTAAGTCAACTGGATAATTACATATTTAACTCTGGATTTATGACGCTTTCTTTACAATAGACCAGGTTCTTTCAACCTTAAGGGACCATGAGATTCCAAAGCTATTCAGATTTCTTCATATGAAAGTCAGAACTTTATGACTTTTGGTATATTAATCACTTCTAGACTTACAAGTCTTCCTGGGTTTATAAGATGCTTACCTATTAAGGGAGAAAAGTGCAGTTTTAACTAGCGGGCTTCACTTCTGATGAGAGGTGGCGCTCAGCACCTCGTGGGGCCCCGCCAGCCCTGGGTGGGCTGCAGGGAGCCCTCCTCAGTCACTGCGTCAGTCACCATGGACGTCAGGGAAAGACGCGCAGATCGCCGGCCCTCCTAGATCTGCGGTGTGCACTTCCTTCACAAACGGTTATAAAATCTTGAAGTGTGTACACAAAAGTCCCTAAGAGGAAAAGTGAGGTCTGGCGCTTTTGTGACTGTGCGGCCCACGGGCTGGTCGTCACCGCTCAGAATCCCAAAGGCCCGCGGGGTCCCTGTCGCTGCCCCGTCCCACCGGAGCTGCTCAAACCCATGTCCGTCAGTGATGCCGTCCAACCACCTCATCCTCTGTCGCCCCCTTCTCCTGCCTTCAATCTTTCCCAGATCAGGGTCTTTTCAGATGAGTCAGTTCTTCACATCAGGTGGCCAAAGTATTGGAGTTTCAGCTTCAGCATCAGTCCTTCCAATGAATATTCAGGACTGATTTCCTTTAGGATGGACTGGTTGGATCTTCTTACATTCCAACGGACTCTCAAGAGTCTTCTCCAGCACCACAATTCAAAAGCATCAATTCTTCGGTGCTCAGCCCTTTACGGTCCAGCTCTCACGTCGGGGTAGGTGGTCGTCCCAAAGACTGCAGGTCTCTTTACCTTGGAAACCAGCCCCGTGGGCACAGAGCCAGCAGCACGCCTGCCCCTCAGCCCAGCGCCCCCCCAGCCGCCGGCTTGAGTCTCCATCCTGGGTGTGGCCACAGCTGTCCAGCCCCACTGCTGTGTGGCATCGCACACAGCGTCTTTTCGTGACTATCCGCCCTCTTCTGGGGGCCTCGGGTGGTTGCCAGCCTGGGGCTGCTGTGAAGAGTTTGGCCATAGTTTCTCCTGGCCGTGGTCCCTGAGGCACAGGACTGTCATTTCCACACCAGGCAGTGGAATTGCCAGGTGTGGGCCTGTGTGTCTTCCGCTCTAATAATTAACACCAAACTCTTTCCCCGTCCGTTCACACTGCCACCCGCAGTATATGTAACCCCCCAAACCCTGCCACCTCACTGACACTTGGTGTGCTCAGGTTTCCAAATCTTATCGGTCCTGATGAGTGTGGAATAGCCTCTCATTTTGGTTATAATCTGCAACAAAATAGAGAAGCTTTTTATAAGCGTATTGGTCCTGTGGGTATCATTTTTTATGAAGTGTCTGTTCAAATCTCTTAACCCTTCTTATTAAGCGATTAAAATTCTGTTGATTGGTAGAAGTTCTTTGGGCTTCCCTGGTGACTCAGCAGTAAAGAATCTGCCTGCAATGCAGGAGGTGTGGGTTCAGTCCCTGGATGGGAAGATCCCCTGGAGAAGAGAATGGTTACCCACTCTGGTATTCTTGCCTGGAGAATGCCATGGATAGAGGAGCCTGGCGGGCTGCAGTCCATGAGCTCGCAAGACTTAGCAACTAAGCAACAAGGAGTTCTTTAAATACTCTGGGTGTGGGATCATGCTGGTTCTTTTAAATGGGTCGTGGTAGACAGAATATGCTCCCCCTGCCAAAGAGCTCCTGCCTGAGCCCCAGGACTGGAAGTGTGTCGCCTTACACGGCGACAGTGGCTTGGCAGAGGCGCTTAAATGAAGGATCTGGAGGCAGAGAGAGGGCCTGAGACGCCCGGGTGGGCCCGGCCGGATGCCAGAGTCCCTCAGAGCAGAGGGGCCCTCCCCGCCGTACCCAGAGGGCTGCGTTCCTGCTGCCCTGAGGACAGGGAGGGCCCTGGGCCAAGCAGGGCCAGGAGCTCCGGAAGCTGGAACCGGGGAGAGAGCACGCTCCCTGGAGCCTGGAGAAGGAACCCGGGCTCGAGTCAACTTGCTTCTAGTCCCGCCACACCCACACGAGACTCCTAGCCTACACAGCCCTGTGATGACACATTTCCCTCGTGCTTTAAGCCCCTGAGGGGTTGGTAATGAGTTGAGGAAGCAGCAGAAAGCTAGCAACCTACATGTGACAAAGGGCGTCCCCGGGAGCCCAGCGGCAAAGGACCTGCCTGCCAGTGCCGGAGCTGCAGGAGGCCCGAGTTCACTCCCTGGGTCGGGAAGACCCCCAGGAGGAGAGCACGGCAACCCCTCCAGTATCCTTGCCTGGGAATCCCACGGACAGAGGAGCCTGGCGGGCTACAGTCCACGGAGTCGCACAGAGCTGGACACAGCAGCACGCACGCACACGCGTGTCACGAGGGGCTTCCGTCCCCGGGCAAGTTTCCTTCCGTTCCCTACGCAGCGCTTTGAGAAACAGAGGGTCTTGAGTGAATGCGGCTGAACCCATCAACCTTTCCCTTCCCACCAGGCCCCTCTGCAGTCTCGGTTAAAAGGCGTCTCCCTGGCCTGAGAGACAGAGAACCCTCCTCCATCTCCCATCAGGCTGTTAGCTTCGCACACTGAGGTCTGCGATCGTCCAGGGACCAGGGCTTGTGCGGAGTGAGGCTCCTGCCCTTGGGGTTTAGCATGTGGGTGCCCAGCTGCCCTCCCTCTGCTGGGCAGACGCAGCCCCTGTCCCGTGTCGACCTGTGTTTGGCGTTTCAGCAGCTCTCAGGGGAGGCTGGCCCACAGCACGCACTGCACCGACTGGAAGCAGAAAGCCCCTATTTATAGCAAACGCCCCTCCTTTTAACGAGAGTGTTCCAGTCCCACAGTGACCTGTTTAAAAGCGTGTGATGTTGGGAGTGAGGCGGGAGGAGGCAGGAGCTTTTCGGGGACAGAGGGGACCGCCCTGTCTATTAATGCCGGGAGCTTAAGGCTGCAGCTGATGCTTGGGGGACATTGGGGATTGCATGCGCCATGGGGGTGGCGGGGCTCAAACTGTCCCTGGCTCGGCCGGGCCGGAAGCCCCTGCAGCAGATCGGCTGTGGGAGAAATGCTCAGGAAAGCTCAAGTTCAAAGACGCAAATGAAAACCGGCAGGAAAAAGTATGTCGGAAAGCAAACTCTTTAAAACCATGATTCTTCTGGTGAGGCTGCGGGGCTCGGAATTCAGACGCCCACAGGAGGGACTAGACCCTGTGGGCCTTACAAGCAGAGGGAGTGGGCAGCGGGGGCCACGCGGGGCCTGGCCGTCACCGGGCACGGAGCAAGCTCGCGGAGGCTGCGGGCGGCTAGGTGAGCCGCAGCTTCATCTCCGACACCTTGTAGCTGTAGTTGTACCGGCCCCACGACTTCCAGTTGATGCCGTTGGCATAGCTCGTGTGCGGCCCCTTGAGGTAGCGGCCGTTCAGGTTGGAGGAGTGGCAGCTGTGATACCACCAGGCCCCCTGGAACTGCACGGCACAGTTAGAGGAGCTCTCGTCGTTGTCGCGGTCTTTGGTGGAGAAGAAGTGATCTCCGTGGTCTGTCAGGGAATCGCCTGCTCGGGGAGGGGAGCGGGCAGAGTGGGGTGTCTCTGGTCCTAGAGGGAGCCGCCATTGGGGGGCCCTGCTGCCCACCCAGCGCACCTCCCTCTAGAGACCCCCAGGGGGCTGAGAGCCCACCTCGGCCGTGGGGCAGAGGGCGCCTCCTGGTTCTGGAACTCTGCACCAGGGCGCGAGACTCCCTCCAGCCTCACCTGTTTCCTCCTGGCTCCCCAGAGGCCCCCAGGACCTTGAGGCCCTCTCTTCCCCCAGCCCATGCCTCTCTCCTGGGCCCTGCCCCCTCCCACTGGCTTGCCCTGGCCACCCCAGGGGCCCAGCACCACCTCGCCAGAGGCCCTGGCTCCAGCTTCAGCCCCAGGCGTGCAGCTCCCCTCTGACCCCCACAGTATCCATGCCCCCCATGCCTGCCTGGCCCTCACCTACACCATGGGTCAAGGGTCCCTGCCCTGTTCCTTCCTTGGCGGCTCAGAGGAGGCCACGTGTGTCAAACAGGCACTTGAAAGCTCCCATTTGCCATCCCCTCCAGGATGCCAGAGGGGCCTTGCTCTCTGCAACTCTGCTTCAACACAGTGCAGCAGGTACCTGGCACCATTCCTGAACACGAGTGCACCCTGGAAGCTCCAGGATGAGCCACAAGAATCGCCTTCCCACAGTGTGTGACCAGGGGGTCTTTCTGGCAAAGAATATCCCACAGGGTTGGTGTTCTGGAGCCACTTGGGAACAAGGCTCTAAGGCCTCCTGTGAGATGACTGTCCTCTTCCAGGTGTTAGAGGGACGGGGTCAGTGACCTCAGAGCATCGCAGGCCCCCATGTCACACAGAAACGCAGGCACCTTCTTGTTTGCAATCACAGATGGGGAAGCCGGGCCCCGAGAGTGGAGCCCCCAGCCCAGGGTCTCTCGGGGAGACAGAGCCAGGACCCCCAGCAGCTTCTCTGCTTCCCCAGCCCCGAGCTGCAGCCCCGGCCCCCGCAGTGGCCCATGCAGACTCTGACCTGCACTGCCCTCCACAAAGGCTCCCAGGACCAGCTTGTACTTCTCAGCTTCATCCCCCATCCTGAATGACTGGTACTTGGCAAATCGGTGGTTGCCTTCGAAGTCCATGAGGTCTACCCGGAGCTCACTGGTTCCTGTTGAAGAAAGGTGTTCGGGTCTCCGCAGAAGGGACCCTCCGCCTCCAGGCAAAGGAGGTGGGAATTTGGGTAAACTCTGGAGGGGTGTCTGAACTTGGCAACCGGGGATAACTCAGCGGGGAAGGCGTGAGAGGCTGGTGGACGTGAGGCTCCAGGGAGGGCCCCCTGACTTCCGACGGCTCCCCTTCTGCTCCACCAACCTCGCCCAGAATCCCATGGTTGGTGCTCCTTGAATGGAATGAAGCCTCGCCCTACTGGAAACCCTAAATTCTCCTGCAAGCCGCTGTGGGTTCCAGGGCAGGAAAGAGTATTTGTATTCGTCTCTTTTGCAAGAATTTCAGGCCCATGAGTGGACACCTTCAAGGTTGCCCTGAGGTAGTGGGAGAATTTAAAATAGGATTCTCAGGTTTACAGTTGAACTCAGGACCACCCCTGAGGCTGATTCTATGAACCAGAGCAGTGGGCTGAGGGGGCGCGTGTCGGGACCCCCACGTGCAGTGACCGGGAGGAGGGAAGGGGCTCTATGGGCCTCAGAGCCCAGTTTCAAGGCAGGACTTGTGGCTGGAAGAGAGAGGAGGGCCACCCAGTCCAGACGGCCTCCTGCCCACTTCCTCCTCTCCGGTTCTAAGGTCTGATTGGTCCTGAGACCAGAAGACATCTTCCCTCCAATAACCGCCTTTCTCCCGATTCTGACCCTCAGAGAGTCTGAGAAGCACGCCCCCGGCTGGCACAGGCATAGCCTTCCTGCTGTCAGATGGGAGGACGCAGGGGGCGAGGCCTTCTGCTCCACACAGCCCAGGGGTAGGGTCGGGAGCTATGGGCTGCAGCGCCCCCAACCACAGAGCCCCCGCTGTGGCCCTACCCTGGGCGGTCAGGGCGTGGATGTTGTCATTCCCCAGCCAGAACTCGCCCAGCTGACTGCCGAAGCCCTGCTTGTATGCGATCCAGGTCCGGAAGAAGTCCACAGAGCCGTCCATCCTCCGCTGGAAGACCTGTGCACGGAGGGGGGAGCTGGGAGACAGGTCCTTGCTGCCGTCCCCCCGCCGGGGCACCCCGCTACACGTGAGCACAGCACCGGTAGCTCACAGCACTCCGCAGGCTGGGGCCCCGGATGAGGGTCTCATCAGAGACCCCAGGCACCATCGGGGGAGTACCCACATGTGGCCAGGGAGAACATGGAGACTCAGAAAGGGCAGGCGACAAGCCCAAAGCCACACGCCTGGAGAGGAGCGGGCGCTTCCGGGCCTCAGCCCACGCCCAGGGCTACGGGCCTCCTTGCCCCTCCCCTGACACTTCTGCTTCTCCCAACCTCAGTGACAGGACGGGGTCAGCCTGAGCCTGGGGCTAGACAGTCTCACAAAGGCCTCTCAAGACTGCTCTCCCACCAAAGGAGCCTCCCGGACATGCCCGCCACTGCCCACGGGCCACGTGGCCGTCTCTGGGACCCCGGCCAGCTCACAGTCCACCCCCCGCCGTCTGTGACCATGTCACACAGCACGGTCAGGGGCCGGCAGTCGGGCAGGTAGATGGTGTGCCAGCCGCTGAGAAAGTGCCCCCTGGTGAGCAGCTCCTTGCAGGTCCGAGGTCCTGGGAAGGGAAATGGGGGATGGATGCCAGGTCAGGAGCCTGGGCAGGGTAGGGGCAGCGGAGGGGGCGGAGAAGGGGACGCCTGCCTGGGGGAGAGTGGCACCGAGGCCTGGGACAGACAGAGGCCACCCCACCTCCCGGAGCTGTCCCCACTGTGGTCTGGGCGCCCTGCCTTCCAAGGAAAGTTATCAGCTCCCCCAGGAGGACCGCTGGAAGACACAAGTCATTCAGGCAAAAGCTGCCTGTAACTGGGGAGTGAGAGGTGTGCAGAGAGTGTTCCGTCTCTGGATGCTAGAACCAGGGTCTGTGCAGCTGGCCTTCTGGTCAACCGCCCCGACGGGAGCAGGTCCTGGCTGAGGTCCGGGGCCCGGGGTCGGCGTGTGCGCAGTCACCTGTGGCACAGGAATGAAGCTGCCCCGGCTCTCCTGTTATGGGAGAGAGGACACGCATGTCACACGGCTGGAAGCAGCCCCGTGCCCCTCACCCCCTCTGCTCCGTGAACACAGCACCGGCAGTGGAAACCGTTGCCCAGCTCTTCCAGGACCGGCAGCCCCCAGGCCTGGGCAGCTCTTCCAGGACGGACGGCCCCCAGGCCTGGGCAGCGGTTCCGAGGCTCAGCCGTGGGGCCTGCAGGGCCAGGGGTCAGCACTGTCGCTTGGGGAACTGGCTGGGCCACTGTACTGGCTACCTCTCTTGGGCTTTGAGGCTCTCGGCACTGAGGGTCAGCTCCTCTGGGCCCATCACTTTCCACCACCAGTGTCTCCATCAGAGCCTCTGGTCGTGCAAAGCCCTGGCGGGTATTCGGGGCGTGCTTGGCCCCGAGCAGCGCACTTTGAATTTGTCATCAAAGCATGTGACTGTGTCTTGTGAGAGCTCAGTCATATCTGACTCTTTGCGACCCCACAGACTGTAGCCCGCCAGGGTCCTCTGTCCATGGGGATTGTCCAGGCAAGAACACCGGAGTGGGTCGCCAAGCCTTCCTCTGGGAGAATCGTCCCAACCCTGGGGTCGAACCCACGCCTCTTGCCTCCCCTGCACTGGCAGGCGGGCTCTTTGCCGCCAGCGCCGCCTGGAAGCCTGTGTTTTGCCTTTTCTTACTTTTAGAAATTTTTAAATAAATGGGCATAAATCAGAAAAAAAAAAAAAAAGGCGAAACGTCCACAGTCACGCACTAAATCAGTGCTGCCAGCCTCCCGGGGCAAGGCTGGTAGCCGCTGGCTCCTCCAGCCTCCAGCAAGCAGGACCGCCCCTCTGCCCCCACCCGTGGGCTGGACGGGCGAGGCCAGGGGCGTGGTCTGAGCTCCTCACCCAGAGGTTCTCCTGGGCCCCGGGGCACCTCCTGTGACCCAGGCCACCTCCTGTGACCCAGGCCTCGGGGACCACCCCCCCAGCCCCCTGCAAAGCCTGCCGGGTGCCCTTGGGGAGGGGAGGGGCTCACCTTTCTCTCCACGTGCACCCTTCTCCCCTTGGGCTCCTGGGGAGAGACAGGGGGTGCAGAGGATGCCTGTCAGTGGACAGCGACCCGCCACCCTGGAAGCCACCCCAGGCTCAGCTCTCCGGGGGTTGGGGGTGGGCATGAGGCTGAGCCACACACACTCTCCGTGGCTCACACGGGTTTCAGATGCCTGGGTGTTGGTGGAGCGGGTGGGCGGCTGGGGACCTGAGGCCTGGGATCCTTCCCTGGGTCCCAGCAGGCTGCTGGGGACAGAGGAGCCTGGGCCGGTTCACGCACCGCCTCAAGGCTTTCAGGACGCGGGTGGTAAGACAGGCGCGTGTCTGTCTCCCACCACCCTCCCGCTCTGTCTCGCTCCCATCTCTCTCTCCACCTCCGCGCCCCTCTCGGCCTGACTCTCCGTCTCTGTAGACAGGCCTCGGGGTCCTGCTGGGGGGTCGCAGCTCTTCATCACCTGTGCTTCCTTTGGGTCTGGCCGGCCCTGCCTTCCCAGGGACTCCAGGCGAACCTCGTTCTCCTGTAAACCCCAAAGACACACCACTGAGGGAAAGGCCATCTGAGGCACCCTACTTGAGCTCTGTCTGCCCTGAGAAATAAAGTCCTGACCCTCCCGTCCTGGCTCTCAGGGTCACTGCCACCGGGACCCAGCCCGAGGGTGACAGCTGAGACAGAGGGGACAAAGCGCCCTTGGCCCCCGGTGCAGACAGCCGGCACCCCAGGGTGCCGCTGGCTTCCAGCTCCTACAGACCTCTGTGTAACAGGCCCAGGTCCACGCAGCCGCACAGAGCTCTGCTGTCTAGTCGGGGGCTGGGGCCAGGAACACGTCCTCACAGACCCTATCACACAGGGGCACCTGGAGACACGAGCCTCGGGCACAGCTCTCCGTGCTCCACCCGGGATGCAGGGGAGAGTGTTAGCAACTCAGTCATGTCCAACTCTTTGGAACCCCACGGACTGTAGCCCACCAGGCTCCTTGTCCATGGAATTCTCCAGAATACTGGAGTGGGTTGCCATTCCAGGGGTCAAACCCAGGGATCTCGTGGATAGCAGGCAGATTCCTTACTGTCTGAACCACCAGCAAAACTCAGATGAGGGGAAGTCAGACACAATTACATATCCCTCCAGGGAGGTTCCGACTCCACCTCCAGAGGGGAAGGGTCAGCAACCTGGAGCCCCAGTTCGGTTCAGTTCAGTCGCTCAGTTGTGCCCTACTTTTTGCGACCTGATGGAGTGCAGCACACCAGGCCTCCCTGTCCATCACCAGCTCCCGGGACTTGCTCAAACCCATGTCCATTGAATCGGTGATACCATCCAGCCATCTCATCCTCTGTCATCCCCTTCTCCTCCTGCCTTCAATCTTTCTCAGCATCAGGGTCTTTTCCAATGAGTCAACTCTTGGCATGAGGTGGCCACAGTATTGGAGCTTCAACTTTAGCATCAGTCCTTGCAATGAACACTCAGGACTGATTTCCTTTAGGATGGACTGGTTTGACTCCTCACAGTCCAAGGGACTCTCAAGAGTCTTCTCCAACACCACAGTTCAGAAGCATCAGTTCTTCAGAGCTCAACCTTCCTTATGGTCCAACTCTCACATTTGTACATGACTACTGGAAAAAACCATAGCTTTGACTAGACAGGTCTTTGTCAGCAAAGTGATATCTCTGCTTTTTAATATGCTGTCTAGGTTTGTCATAGTTTTTCTTCCAAGGAGTAAGCGTCTTTTGATTTCATGGCTGCAGTCACCATCCGCAGTGATTTTGGAGCCCAAGAAATAACGAAGCCCAGGTCTGCATTATTAATGCAGGAGGCTAGAACCACCGAAGGCCCCTTCCCCTCCTCCCAGGCACTGATGAGAGGGTCGGGAGAGGCTGCCCCAGGCTCAGCAAAGGGAAGGGCAGGGGTCTACCAGCAGGCTCACAGCCCTGGGGAGTGGGGTGTGGGGGTGGGACAGAGGGGTAGAGCCGCTTTCGCTTGGGGCCAAGTAAACACACCCCTTGGCAGGCAGCAGACCAGACGTGCCCTCCTCCCAGGGTCCCCCAGCAGAACCCCGCCTCGGAGCCAGTTTTAGGGGCGCAAACCTTGTAAGAGGGGTCGCCACGTGGGCAGATGTGTGGAGTGCTGGGGGCCCTCACACTGGGAGGAGACCCAGCTCCTCCCTCCCTGGCAATGCTCGGCTGCTCAGAGCCCTGGGCTTCTCCTCTGAGGAGCGGGGAGGGAAACCTGGGGCCCCGGTTCCCAGGTGAGCACACTGGGCACTTGAGGTGCAGAGCGGCTGCCAATGGTCACGGTAAAGCCAGTCCTGATCAAGGGCCCGGAAGCGCATGCTCCATGAGAAGACACCCAGACGTGAGCTGGCAGTTCCAGGGGGCGCCGGGGCCACCTCTGGGCAGAACCCGTGACCCAAACTTCCCAACTGAGATGCCCCACGGGGCACAGCCCTGCTCGGGCTCTGGTCTGAGAAGAGCCGGTGATCGTGGCCCTGTCCCCGCCTGGAGTTCATACCTTTCAGTCCACCAGCCCCGTCCCCGCCCAGGGCACGCACCCTTCAGTCCACCAGCCCTGTCCCTACCGGGGTCACGTACCCTTCAGTCCACCGGCGCCCACCTCTCCCTTGGGCCCTGGGGCTCCGGGCAGCCCTGGGCAGCCTCGGAGGATGGACAGCTTGTCGGAGCCCTCCAGACCCACCAGCTTCACCTCTGCAGAGAAGCACAGAGTTGGGGTCAGGGCGCTTGTCGCAGGGCCGACGACAGGCCACCCAAGCCGGGAGTGTCTGCCGCAAGGCGACCTGGTCCCCCGGCTCCGGCCGGTGTCTCTGGCCTCAGACGAAGGGTCGGCCTGGCAGCGAGCTTCCTGCCTTCGGCGGGCACTGGCCAGGTGGGGAGGCGTGCCCGGGCATCCCTGGGCCCAATTCCCAGCTGCCCCCTCCACGCTGTGTGGCTTTGGGCAAGTCACTCAACCCCGCTGAGCTCTGGGCACCAAATGGGGACACAAATAACGCTGTGGGGACGATCAGATCGGATAATGCAGATGCTCAGATTCGCGGTGCACGTCACGGCATTTTAAAAGAGCCTCGTAAACAGGAGGATCCACTACACGATAACAATAAATATTTATGAGACTTGGGGAGCTGGGGACAGCATAACATTTTCCACCCCAGACCTCGGACTTGTGACCACAGAGCTCCTGAATTGGAAGGGGTCCCTGTAGGTCCCCCCGGAGAGAAGATGCATTTGATCTAAGAAGACAGAGCAAATTCCAGTAGAACAGGGACCAGGGGGTCATTTCCTTCTCGGCAAAAAAGAAAAAAAAAGAAAAATTAGTTTTGTTGATTTGAAAACTAAAACATCCTCATGAGAGACAACTTAGAGCGTGCGGGGGTCAGCCAGGCGCAGACGCTGCATACCCGGGGGCTGCTGCTTTGGAGTCTGTCTCCACCAGAGATGCGCTCAGGGGGACGAGTTTATGCTTCCCCCACAAACACATCCTCAGCTCATGGTGAGGCTGGTCTGTCCTCGGGGAAACCTCTTTCCAGGCGTGGGCCAGCCCCCTGCATGGATCGGAAGGGAGGCCACCCACCCTTACACCTCGAATCTGCCGATTCACACTGTGGCGTGAAAGCCGAAAATCTGCAGTAACAAACCCCAAGGGAGCGTGGAGCCCTGGGATTAGAGAACCTTTCTGAAAAGTCCAGGAGAAGAGAGGAAGCAGGGGACATTGTCCTTCTTGGCTGTAGAGCCAAGACCCGACTGGACGCTCCGTGGAGCAAATCTGAGGCTTGAGAGGGGGACAGACCCGGATTAAATTCCCACTCCTCCTACATGGCCTTGGGCCGTTCGTTGTCTCCTAGTCTGAGGATGAAGCTGAGCTGCAGCTGAGCTGCTGAATCTTCAGAAGGTGCAGATAGAGGGTTTCACCCTGGATGCTACCTGTGGTCAGTGAGTGGGGAGCTCCAGCGTTCAGGGGCCGGAAACAGGTCCCTCTCACCTGGACAGGTGTCTGCAGCCTGGGCGGCGAGGGTCCCGAAGCACAGGCGCATGAGGAGCAGGCCAGCGGGCCCCAGGGCCCCAGCCGCTCCTCCCAGCTCCATGTCCTGCGGTCCGTGCCTGGGCTCTTGCGGGCAGGGGAAGCCAGCCCTTGCCTGGGCCGGCGGTTTCTCCACTGCAGGTGGACGCCCACTTCCTCCCGCCTCTTTGCTTACACCCACAGGAGGTGTCAGAGGATGGCAAAGGGCGTTTCCTTCCCTCTGGGCCCCACCAGGCTGCCCACTGAATTGGGCTCACTTCCGCTGGTAGGATACCCTGTTCCCGGTTGAGAGAGCTCCCAGGACCCCTGTGTTGGAAGGGGTCTGCCTTCTTTGTGGCTTAAGGAAAGTTCCATCCCCAGACCCCCTCCTTATCACCCAGCTCCGCCCAGGCAACACACTGAGGCTTTGACTGGGGTATGAGGAGGAGTAAGACCCCTCCCTCCCTCACCTGATTTCCAGAAAGTTCTGGTGACTGAGCACTTAACACAGGGGAAGAGAAAAAAAAATCCTGAGTGCTTCTTAGGCACCAAATGCTACTCACACCAGCCCCACTGGGAAGACACTATGATCTGAATTTCACAGGGGGGGACCTGAAGCCGCTCTGCTGGTGGGAGCCAGACATCTCCCCGAGTCTGTCCGAGGCTCCAAGGACCACCAGGTCTGGTCTTGACACCTGAAGGTGAGGCTGTGTCTTGCCCCCCCAGATCCCAGAGGCTGTCCTCCACACCTGTACTACGATCACCCTGAACCAGGACAGGAGGTGGTCGTTCCGGGAAGGGCTTCTGCAGATGTGTAGAGGGTCCCTAAGGAGAGCAGGACGGTGCCGGAGGGGAGGAGCTGGGGCTGAAACTCCCTCGTGGATTCACATCTCTCGAGTCAGCATGCGTGAGCTGGCATCCAAACCGCACTTACTGTCTAACTCGGAAAGAAGCATGGGATGGCCAAACCCGAGGTTTGCAAAAGGCTCACAGAACCTAGCGGCCATCTCTGTGGGCTTGGGGATAACACCAGACTTGGCACAGTGCTGTGGGGTGGCTCCAGCCCCTGAGACAGAGGGAGGAAAGTCGCCTTGCCTCTGTTATCACCCGGCCCGCAGCCAGCTACGGACCTGAGCTTCATCTGTTGGAGAGGGGCTAGTTCAGGGTCGCTCACCTGGTCTTGGACGGTGAGCCCCCTCTGCGAGAAGCCCCTCCCTGTACCAGGGTGCTTCCTCTTCTCGCTGTTGATAGGGTGACTGTAGGTGGGACGTTGACTGCACTGTCAGGTATCACTTTAATGTCCCTAAAGTACGTGGACCTAAGAAGATGCAAGAACGCGAGACGCTGCTAAGTTCAGATGTCCTAAAGTGGGATCAACCAAGGTCATCTGATTCCTGGCAATGGCAGCTGAGGTATTTGGGGCCATCTGTCCTCAGAAAGACAAACAGAAGTGAAAGTGTTCGTCAGTCAGTTGTGTCCGATGCTTTCTGACCCCATGGACTGTAGCCTCGCAGGCTCCTCTGTCCATGGAATTCTCCAGGCAGGAATGGGTAGCCTGGAGTGGAGTGGGTAGCCATTCCCTTCTGCAGGGGATCTTCCCAACCCAAGGATGGAACCCGTGTCTCCTGCACTGGTGGGCAGATTCTTCACCACTGAGCCACCTGGGGTTTGAAACTCTTGTGAGGTCTTTCTATATCACTGTTGCCTGCTTGCTCCGAGCTGAAACCAACACAGATCTTCTCAGAAGAGTACTATCACCCCAAGACTGAGATGACTTCTGCAAATATACGTATCTTTCAAGTTAAATCTTAGCATGCAGTAGAAGATAAGCAGGCCCACGAGGACAGAAGACGACACAGACAGGAACAAACAGAGAGAGCAGAGCGTGGACACAGACCTCCAGCGCCACGGTCACCGAAGCGACTGCACAGGTAGTGGCGAAAACCGAACGGTGTCTCCAGAGACTGAAAACGAACCAGGCTGCTCATACATCACCACTTCCGGTCAGACGCTCGGTGGCACTGTCAGAGCAGTAAGGCAGAAAAAAATAGATCAGACGTATACAGGTTGGAAAGGCAAGTACCAGCCTGCTATTACTTCTGTAGAAAATGCAGCGGAATCTAAAATTTTTAGAATGAATGAGCTTCAGTTCCGTTCAGTCGCTCAGTCGTGTCTGACTCTTTGCGACCCCATGAATTGCAGCACACCAGGCCTCCCTGTCCATCACCAACTCCCAGAGTTCACTCAGACTCATGTCCATTGAGTCGGTGATGCCATCCAGCCATCTCATCCTGGGTCGTCCCCTTCTCCTCCTGACCCCAATCCCTCCCAGCATCAGTCTTTTCCAATGAGTCAGCTCTTCGCATGAGGTGGCCAAAGTACTGGAGTTTCAGCTTCAACATCAGTCCTTCCAATGAACACCCAGGACTGATCTCCTTTAGAATGGACTGGTTGGATCTCCTTGCAGTCCAAGGGACTCTCAAGAGTCTTCTCCAACATCATAGTTCAAAAGCATCAATTCTTTGGCACTCAGCTTTCTTCACAGTCTAACTCTCACATCCATACATGACCACTGGAAAAACCATAGCCTTGACTAGATGGACCTTTGTTGGCAAAGTAACATCTCTGCTTTTCAATATGCTATCGAGGTTGGTCATAACTTTCCTTCCAAGGAGTAAGTGTCTTTTAATTTCATGGCTGCAGTCACCATCTGAAGTGATTTTGGAGCCCAAAAAAATAAAGTCTGACACTGTTTCCACTGTTTCCCCACCTATTTCCCATGAAGTGATGGGACCGGATGCCATGATTTGCATTTTCTGAATGTTGAGCATTAAGCCAACTTTTTCACTCTCCTCTTTCACTTTCATCAAGAGGCTTTTTAGTTCCTCTTCATTTTCTGCCATAAGGGTGGTGTCATCTGCATATCTGAGGTTATTGATATTTCTCCCGGCAATCTTGATTCCACCTTGTGCTTCCTCCAGGCCAGCGTTTCTCATGATGTACTCTGCATAGAAGTTAAATAAGCAGGGTGATAATTTACAGCTTTGACGTACTCCTTTTTCTATTTGGAACCAGTCTGTTGTTCCGTGTCCCGTTCTAACTGTTGCTTCCTGACCTGCATACAGATTTCTCAAGAGGCAGGTTGGTGGTCTGGTATTCCCATCTCTCTCAGAATTTTCAACAGTTTATTGTGATCCACATAGTCAAAGGCTTTGGCATAGTCAATAAAGCAGAAATAGATGTTTTCTGGAACTCTCTTGCTTTTTCCATGATCCAGCGGATGTTGGCAATTTGATCTTTGGTTCCTCTGCCTTTTTGAAAACTAGCTTGAACATCTGGAAGTTTGTGGTTCACGTATTGCTGAAGCCTGGTTGGAGAATTTTGAACATTACTTTACTAGCATGTGAGATGAGTACAATTGTGCGGTAGTTTGAGCATTCTTTGGCATTGCTTTTCTTTGGAATTGGAATAAAAACTGAACTTTTCCAGTCCTGCGGCCACTGCTGAATTTTCCAAATTTGCTGGCATATTGAGTGCAGCACTTTCACAGCATCCTCTTTCAGGATTTGAAATAGCTCAACTGGAATTCCATCACCTCCGCTAGCTTTGTTCGTAGTGATGCTTCCTAAGGCCCACTTGACTTCACATTCCAGGATGTCTGGCTCTAGGTGAGTGATCACACCATCGTGATTATCTTGGTCTTGAAGGTCTTTTTTGTACAGTTCTTCTGTGTATTCTTGCCACCTTTTCTTAGTATCTTCTGCTTCTGTTAGGTCCATACCATTTCTGTCCTTTATTGAGCCCATCTTTGCATGAAATGTTCCCTGGGTATCTCTAATCTTCTTGAAGAGATCTCTAGTCTTTCCCATTCTGTTCTTTTCCTCTATTTCTTTGCATTGATCACTGAGGAAGGCTGTCTTATCTCTTCTTGCTATTCTTTGGAACTCTGCATTCAGATGCCTATATCTTTCCTTTTCTCCTTTGCTTTTCACTTCTCTTCTTTTCACAGCTATTTGTAAGGCCTCCCCAGACAGCCATTTTGCTGTTTTGCATTTCTTTTCCACGGGGACGGTCTTGATCCCTGTCTCCTGTACAATGTCACCAACCTCTGCCCATAGTTCATCAGGCACTCTATCAGATCTAGTCCCTTGAATCTATTTCTCACTTCCACTGTATAATCATAAGGGATTTGATTTAGGTCATACCTGAATGGTCTAGCAGTTTTCCCTACTTTCTTCAATTTAAGTCTGAATTTGGTAATAAGGAGTTCATGATCTGAGCCACAGTCAGCTCCTGGTCTTGTTTTTGTTGACTGTATAGAGCTTCTCCATCTTTGGCTGCAAAGAATATAATCAATCTGATTTCGGTGTTGACCATCTTGTGATGTCCCTGTGTAGAGTCTTCTCTTGTGTTGTTGGAAGAGGGTGTTTGCTATGACCAGTGCATTTTCTTGGAAAAACTCTATTAGTCTTTGCTCTGCTTCATTCTGCATTCCAAGGCCAAATTTGCCTGTTACTCCAGGTGTTTCTTGACTTCCTACTTTTGCATTCCAGTCCCCTATAATGAAAAGGACATCTTTTTTGGGTGTTAGTTCTGAAAGGTCTTGTAGGTCTTCATAGAACTGCTCAACTTGAGCTTCTTTAGTGTTACTGGTTGGGGCATAGGCTTGGATTACTGTGATATTGAATGGTTTGCCTTGTAATGAACAGAGATCATTCTGTCGTTTTTGAGATTGCATCCAAGTACTGCATTTCGGACTCTTTTGTTGACCATGATGGCTACTCCATTTCTTCTGAGGGATTCCTGTCCGCTGTAGTAGATAAAATGGTCATCTGAGTTAAATTCACCCATTCCAGTCCATTTTAGTTTGCTGATCCCTAGAATGTCAACATTCACCCTTGCCATCTCCTGTTTGACCACTTCCAATTTGCCTTGATTCATGGACCTGACATTCCAGGTTCCTATGCAATATTGCTCTTTACAGCATCGGACCTTGCTTCTATCACCAGTCACATCCACAGCTGGGTATTGTTTTTGCTTTGGCTCCATCCCTTCATTCTTTCTGGAGTTATTTCTCCACTGATCTCCAGTAGCATATTGGGCACCTACCGACCTGGGAAGTTCCCCTTTCAGTATCATATCCTATCATGAATGAGCTTAGCAAAATTCAGTTATGTTCCTAAAAGTTAAACAGTGAATTACAAAAAGAAATTTTAAACATTTGCAATGGTGACACCAAACTCAAATAAATGAATAATTCTGGCAAAATATACACTAGTGCTCCATGTAGAAGCACCAGACGTGAGTGAGAGATGTTTCAAGAGAGCAACTAGAAGGGTGTTGTCTGTTCGTGGATTCAAACGCTCAACGTTATAAAAATACTAGTTTCTGGGAGGGAGGTCGGGGGGGGGGGTTCATGTTTGGGATCGCATGTACACCCGTGGTGGATTCATGTCAATGTACGGCAAAACCAATACAGTATTATAAAGTAAAATAAAGTAAAAATTAAAAAATTAAAAAATAAAAATACTAGTTTCTCTCTCGCTGACCCGTAGACTCACCGCATTACCAGTCGAATGCCCCTTTCATTGGGAAACTTGGCAAGGCGAATTTGAAACTTGTTTTAAAGGTTAAAGGCCAATCGTGAGGATGTCTTGAGCTGGAGCAAGGAAGGATGACTTGCTCTGGTTGATGCCAGTGATTGTCGTGAAGATAATGTCGCTGAGACAGCGTGGCACCTGTGCAGGACCCAGACCAAACAGTCAGAACCGAGTAAAGGACCTAGAAACAGATTCGGGCATATGCAGAAACTCGGCGCACGACGGGCAATTCCACAGAGCCAGCTGGGAAAGGGCAAACCTTTTAAAATTGCAGAATAGTTGATTTTCAATGTTGTGTTAATTTCTGCTGTGCTGCAAAGTGATTCGGCTTTATGCTCACATATATATTCCTTTTAAGATTCTTCCCATTATGGCTTATCACAGGGCACTGCATGCAGCTCTCTGCACTACACAGCAGGACCTTGCTTATCCATCCTACATGTAGTAGCTCGGGCTTCCCGGGTGGTGAAGAACCCGCCTGCCAGTGCGAGAGATGTAGGAGTCACAGGTTTGATCCCTGGATGGGGAAGATCCCCTGGAGGAGGGCACGGCAGCTCCCTCCAGTGTTCTTACCTGGAGAGGCTCATGGACAGAGGAACATGGCGGGCTATAGTCTGTAGGGTCACAAACGGTCGGACATGATTGAAGTGACTTAGCACACACACAAGCATCTAAGAGCTTACATCTGCTCATCCCAGCCTCCCACTCCGTCCCTCCGCCAGCCCTCTTCTCCTTGAATAAACTTCCAATAAGCACTGTGAGTTACTGGGTATTCACATGGGAAAACCAGAAATGAAACTTGACCCTTTCCACACAGCAGAAAAAGAGCCGTGTTGGCAGAATCACAGACCCAAATGTGAAAGACGGAAGAGCAGTCTTGGGCCACATCGCGGGACATCAGATAACCCCGGTGATGCCTCACGCAGGAATGCAGAGCTCTAAGTAACGGGCGAGTCTGGAAACTGACATTGAACTTAAGAACACTGAGCTTGCAAACGACACCCCTGAGAGAGACAGAAGCTGCCAGGGGGTGGGGAGGAGGTGTCGGCCGCACGCAGCAGTGGCAAATTATTGTGTCCGGAAGAAACGAGGAGCTGCTGTACGCCCATGCTCCTGTGCGGCGTGGGAAAGTGACCTACACAGACCCCCCTCAAAAGAGACACTTCAGTGGCCGATAGAAAAAAGATGAGACCCTTGACTTGATTAGTGATCAGAGACATCCAAGCGGGCACCTGCTTGATGACCCACAACCTGGAGCTCGGCCCCGCCCCCACCGCAGCACCTGCCCAGGCAGAGGACACAGAATCGCTCCGAATCACAGCGACCGAGGGTCCATCCGGAGCAGGACCAATTCCCGGCCTCACAGGTGTTCAAACTCATCTGCAGAGTGTCTCATGGCGAGTTCCTGCTTCCCTCAAAACCACCGTGGAAATTCACAAACACAGCACCTCAGGGGAAGTGGCATCAGAAAGGAGACCTTGTTTGATTGCATTTGTACGTAAAATTCAAAAGCAGGCCACTCCACAGAGCCGTGTTGGGATGAGGTGCGCTGAGCAGACTGTGGAGAGGACGGCCAGGTACCCCCAGCCAGGGTGGCAGCCTCCTCAGGAGGGGTTCTCCGGGGGCTGGCCCTGCCCTCCAGCTTCTTCTGACACGCTTTGTTTCTGCACTCTGGTGAGGAAGTGTTATTGTCCCCTTCTAAAAGGACCTTAAATACAATGAAATGGAGCCTGCAGTGGCCACAGAGATCTGTATCACTTCCTGCTGCAGCGCGGCAGTCCCCAGCAAGCAGGGAGATTCGCACGGGCCCCGCGTCCTGCCAGGCTCCTGGGAGGCTGGCCATCAGCACACAGGTGCTGTTCCACTGCCTCTGAGGGAGCTGGCCCAGGACCGGGGTTCCCACACGTCTCCCTCCACCCCAGTCCCAGGGCTGCGCATCGGGGCTCTCCTGGGGCCTTTGCACACGACTCTGTGGATTAAGGAGAGATGTGAGCCCACCCAGTGATGCTCAAGCTCCGAATCCGCCACCTAGGTCCTGGCTCAGAGTGAGGACCACAGCATCCGCCAGGGCTTCAGTGCTCCGGAGCAGGAAAGGGGGGTCCGATCGACTGAGATTTTGAAGTCTGGATTAGGGTGGGTCTTCCAGTGGGGCCTAGGGCAGGGGCACCAAGTCATTGTTTAGGACTGGTAGACACAGCAAAGTGAGGTTTTTTAATCAACAGGATTCCGCTCAAACTATTGATTTCTGTTGATGAGTTGATGGGTCTTGGGGGAAATGCTTCAGCGAGTAACATGGCATTTTCAGCCTTCAACTTTCTTAGGGGAGTCTGTAGATAGCGTATTAAAAAGCAGAAACATTACTTTGCCAACAAAGGTCTGTATAGTCAAAGATATGGTTTTTCCAGTGGTCATGTATGGATGTGAGAGTTGGACCATAAGGAAGGCTGAGCACCAAAGAATTGATGCTTTTGAACTGTGGTGCTAGAGAAGACTCTTGAGAATCCCTTGGACTGCAAGGAGATCAATCCTAAAGGAAATCAACCCAGAATATTCATTGGAAGGACTGATGCTGAAGCTGAAACTCTAGTACTTTGGCCACTTGATGGGAAGAATTGACTCATTGGAAAAGACCCTGATCCTGGGAAGACTGAGGGCAGGAGGAGAAGGGGATGACAGAGAATGAGATGGTTGGATGGCATCATTGACTCAAGGGATGAGCCAACTGCAGGAGATAGTGAAGGACAGGGGGCGGATAGTATAGTCCATGGGGTTGTAAAGAGTCAGACACAACTGAGCATCGGAACAACCACCCCAGGAACAGCAGGGCCCTTGGGAGTGTAGGTGCAAACCCTCCCCCACCCGCAGAGAGCTGGCTGCTCCAGGCCTCCAGTCCCAGCCTCCTCCTCCCGGGAGTAGGGAGTGTCCCCCAGGATAGGACGTCCCCTGTCCCTCCACTGGTTCCCTTCCTTCCTGCTCCTGCAAGGGCTCGCGTTTGGAGGGCCTCAGGAAAGGGGCCGTGTGCCGGCTGGACCTGGCGGGGTCCCCCTGCTATCCCCCGGAGGCTCCCCCTGATATCACCCGGAGGCACTGTCGTTTGGCTGTGAAGACCGTTTACATTCGGAGCCCCTCAGCTGGGGAGAGGCTGCCTGCCAAGTCCAGTCCAGCCTGGAGCCCAGGGAGGGGGCCCTCGCCAGCTGTCCCGGCTTTCTGTCTGGGAAGAAGGAGCACGCAAGGCTGGCCCTGAAGGAGCCCCAGGCCGCACCTCCAGGCCCGGGTCCTCCTGACCCGGGTCCTCCTGACCCAGGCAATGCCACCTTGAGCCCGTCGCTTGACCTCTCTGAGTCTTCTTTGTCACCAAACTTGGGATAACAGGGTGGATTTGAGGACCCCTTGGAGTGAGGATAGTGAGTGGGAACCGTGGGGTCAGTGACCGTGGGGAGGTCAGTGCCTGCCCTTCCCCCGGCCCTGACCTCCTCCTCCCCGCAGCCTCTCTGCCGGCTTCCTGGGCCGCCCTCTAGGCCTGGCCACCTGCCCCCCAACCGCCCCTCCCCAGCCACCCCAGCCTGTGCAAGCCTCTGTTTCCTGTGGGTGTTTCACAACCTGGGAGGAGGAGCCCTCTGGCTGGTGGCGTTAGAACCTCCTCCCCACCCCAGCCTCCCTCCCTGCCCCTGCCTCTCAGCAGCTGGGCTGGGTCCTGGCCGCCCCGTCGAGCCTGCTGGGAGCCGTGTCCTGGGGACCCCTGTCTGCTGTGCGCACTGCCCAGACCTCCGCCGGAAGGCAGCCCCTCGGGGAGCAGGGCTCCGCTGGAAGGCAGCCCCTTGGGGAGCAGGGCTCCGCAGGCGTGTGGCCCCCTCGGCGAGCAGGGCTCTGCAGGTGAAGGCAGCCCCTCGGGGAGCAGGGCTCCGCAGGCATGTGGCCCCTGCTGCTCCAAGAGCGCCTATACTCCCTGGAAACTTCTGGGCATGCATGCTCAGCTGCTCAGTCGTGTCCAGCTCGTTATGACCCCGTGGACTGTAGCCCACCAGGCTCCTCTGTGCATGGGAGTCTCCAGGCAAGGATACTGGAGTGGGTTGCAGTGCCCTCCTCCAGGGGACCTCCCCACCCAGGCATCGGACCTGCATCTTTCACGGCCCCTGCATTGCAGAAGGATCCTTGTACCACTGAGCCACCAGGGAAGCCCAGGACAGATGCCAGGGCGTCCACAAAAACGTTCGTGATGTCTTTTAAAATCAGAGGAAGAAAGTAGATAAATATGGCCAAGGTTATATTCAACTTTGAACTTCCATCATTGTAAAATACAATTTTTAATGATTTTCTGTGGAGGAAGGGACCCAGTGAGGTGGAAGTGCCTAAAGGGGAGACCCCCCGCCAGGGGCCCTCCTGGAACATCCTTGAAAAGCTGGAGTGGGGGTGGGGGGTGGCACTGTGCCAGGCTCAACTGCCAGAAGGAAGCTTTCTCTTCCCCACCCCTCATCGGCCTGAAATGTCCCTTCTCCCGCCGTAAACAACTCCCCCACGGCAGGCTCGCTCAGCCCTGGCGCTACTGACATTTTGGCCCAGACGGCTCTTGCCAAGGAAACCATCCAGTGCCTGCTAGATGCCAGTAGCATCCCTGCCCCAAGTCATGACAACCGGAAAAGTCAGCAGACATTTCTCCTGAATGTCCCCTGCAGCTCAGGACAGTCACCCCGGGGCCCCGTCGTTTTGGAATCCCCACTGCCGGGGTCCAGCCCCGGTGGATCCAGGGTGATTCGAAGGTGGGGGGACGGAGTCGGCGTCTTTGGAAAAATACATACTTAATCACAGATATAGAGAGATTAGAAATGGATAGTGTAGTAGGAAGATTCGTGGAGAAAAAGAGGCTGAATCACTTGGATTACGTGGAATAGCATCCATGCTCCAGATGGGAATTCAGCCAGAAAAACGGGAGCAAGAAAGAAGCGACATGGGGGAATCAGTCTTTCCGGAAACTGATCCAGTTTCTTTATTTTGGGGTTTGCTTATATACCTTTTGTTACATATAGGGATGAGTACAGAGTCACGCGGGGGTCAGCAGTCCTGACCTTTATCAAAATCAGGTGCTTCACATAAATGTATAAAAAAAGGTACATCATCTTCTGGCCATGAGTGAGACCTGCTGACATTTTATGATCCTTTCTTTCTGATAACCAAAAAACTTATTTCTTCCAAGGGTGTTTTTCCTTAAACCAGGCACCACCCTTCAAATAAAGTTACATTCCTATAGGGTGAGGGTGTAGTGAGTTACAATCAAGAAAGGAATTTATTTAACCCAAGGTTAACATGATTCGTCTTAAAGGTTAATACTTATTTCTCCTATATGCTTAAAGGTTAATACTTATTTCTCCTATATGTTAGTTTTATTCATTATAAGGGCAGGGAACATGGAGATTTAGCAGCAAACATCAGCCCAACAAATGAAAATCCTTTCACCAATGCTCCCCTTAAGATCTATTTAGTCTTAAGATATGATAAAGTTACATTTTCACATAGCAAGGACACAGTGATTTATAACAAAGTACAGTGATCTATTACAAAAGAGAAAATCCATTAACTCAAAAAGTCTAGTATTGCTAACATCAAAAACTACTATATTTCCTTTGCTATATTCCAAATACATTGATTAATATATTCCCAGGTGCCTAAGGATATGGAGGCCTGGCGGCAATCATTGACTCAACAAGAAGAAAAAGCCCTATGCTAATTAAGACTCTCAAAATACTCCAAAACTCTCTGTGCTGTTTACGGTTGAGAGGTAATAAACAATCATGTGCCTAGTGGCAGCAGTATGGATAATCCTGTCACACAAGCTAGTCTGTCAGCAGAGAGGTTTGACCTATGACACCCTTGTCCCACCCAGAGCAGGGAATTAGCAGCAATTAGTGGCACAACAAATGAAGAACCCTTCATCAATATAATTCCTAACCAACCCACTATACTAATAATTTCCAACTCCCCAAAAGAATTTGCCTTTAGTAAGTCTAAAACATCTCGTGCCTCTCAGATTGGGAGGCTGTAAACAATCACATGTGGCCGGACGAACCTATGCAGGTGGGCTAAATAACCTTCAGAGGAGTCCGTAAGCTGAAACACTCTTGTCACGCCCAGGAATTTTTATTGCCTTGGAGCTGCACGTTTACTCCTTCTCTGAGAGAAACGGTTATGGGGGAGAGCCCCCCGTAAAGTCAGAGGTGTAGGTGAGAGCACAAAACAGACTCTGGTTTTGGGGTTAGATGCTCGGGAACAGGGGCTTTCCTGAGGCTTGATCACGCCTTTGCGTATGCCAAGCCTCCTTCCTCATGACCTTTGCCGTGGGCGGAGCTCCTCACGCTGGCTCCCGGCACCCCACCTCTTCACTGTCACAAACCCTAATGATGACCTGATTTCTAGGCCAGCCCCCTGCATCGGACCTGTCCCAGGCCCCCTCCCTCGCCTCCTCTTCCTCACCTATCAGCAGGGACGTCTGACTTGAACGATGTTCCCGGAAAGTGGACTCCTGAGCCTGTCTTTTCACCTAGGTAAGTGGCACCTACTGGAGCTCATTCTGAATTCTGCTTTCTCCACTCAGCCGTGTGGGCCTCGCGTGTGTGTGCATGCGTGTGGGCCCGTGACTCAGGGGCGTGAATCTTGGTGTGTTTATCTACACTCAGCCTGCTGATTTCAGCCGCCAAGTCCGCATTGCTTTGGACCTGCCCGAGTTTCCTGGGCCGTCTCCCGGGTGACCTCAAAACCCACCCTCCTCCGCCACTGACGTCGCCTGGGGCTCCGAGGGCCCAGCGTTCACACCGAGCGGCTTCCAGGCCCCGTGGCCCGCGGAGCCTGACTGCGGCTACCTGAAGGGGCTGTCCTTCAGAATGGACGTGTCCCCGCGGGGCCCCTCCTCTGCACTCCTCAGCTTTCTGATGGTTGCCTGGGTCCTCAACAGCTTGCCCACGCTGTAGCTCCCAGGTTTCCTCTTACGTAACCGGCTCTCCGTCGCCCTGAGGTCGCTGCCTTCTCGTGCTTTCCAGACGTGAGTCACGTGTTTCGGGCTGTACAGGCGTCTGCTCCCTTCCCGCTGGCTTTGCCCTGGGACTCTTCTGCACCCACCATTTCTGCTCTTAGAGTTTTATTTATGAAGTCTTTCCCTCCCCCGAGGCCCCAAAGATAACCTGCTGCATTTCATTTTCTAGCTCTATTCTTCTGTTTCCCCCATCTGGCTCGTCACTCCCTGTGCTCCTCCTGGTTTCTAGGTAACCCCCCACCCCCACCCACACACACACACGCACGGGGATTCATTATTATGCTCCATAGGATGGGCAAGTTTCTGGAACTGTCTGGAGCTCTGTCCTCTCCCGCTGGATGTGTGGGACCACCTTGTAATGAATGAAGACCCCACAGGCGGTGGGTGGTCTCTGCCCCCGAACTTTGGAATCCAGGCCCCCACTCAGTGTCAAGACCACATGGGCTTCATTGCTCTGTTTCTGCAGAATGTCACATCTCGCGGGACAGTCCACACTCTACTCTTCTTTCGTAAAGCTGGTGAAGCTCTTTGTGGACCTTGATCAGTTCAGTTGCTCAGTCGTGTCCGACTCTTTGTGACCCTATGGATCGCAGCAGCCAGGCCCCCCTGTCCATCACCAACTCCCGGAGTTCACCCAAACTCATGTGCATCAAGTCAGTGATGCCATCCAGCCATCTCATCCTCTGTCGTCCCCTTCTCCTCCTGCCCCCAGTCCCTCCCAGCATCAGGGTCTTTTCCAATGAGTCAACTCTTCGCGTCAGGTGGCCAAAGTACTGGAGTTTCAGCTTTAGCATCAGTCCTTCCAATGAACACCCTCCACATAAATCTTAGATCACGTCTGAGTTCTGCAAGAAATTTTTTGATTGGGATCCCATTGGATTTATGAGTTAATTTGAAGAGAGCTGGCATCTTTATAACATTAGGTCTTCCCATCAAAGGCCTGGAGTCTTTCTGTATATTCAGGTCGTATCAAAGTCTCCCACTGGCATTAATTCCTAGATTCCATATGGTTTCTGTTCCTGCCCCATGGATGACACCTTTGGAAAAAAGCATATTTTCTAACTGATCATTGCTGGTGAAAATAGATGTTGTTTGGGTCAGTTCAATATGTCCATTCAATACGTGCAATAGACATGCCCAGTACACCTGCTGAATGTATTGGCTTTTTTCTAAAGAGATGATTTGATGAGGAAAAACGATGATGATTCACTAAAAATGGAGCTGAGAAAAACTAGTTCCCTTTTATTCTAGAATGAGAGCTCATTCTCTCTCCCTCACACACACTTCCATTCACACAAGCAGGCATGCACACACAGCTGCTCATATATACCCATGCACACACACATCTGCACACGCACATGCACACCAGTGCACACGCATCACACACGCATCACACACGCATCACACACGCATCACACACGCATCACACACGCATCACACACGCATGTACCCATTACACAGACACTTGCAAGCATGCAAAAGAGCCAATCTCTCTCCCCCCACAGAGTCCTGTGGGCCCTGCTGGGCACCGGGGCACATGCTCCGCCAGCCCCATGTGCCAGGACACAGGTGGGGGCGCCTGCCCTACGGGGGCTCAGCTCTGGCTCGGGAAATACAACGCGTGCTCAAAGACTCAGGGTAGCGGAGGGATAAACTCTGCCTCGCCATCGTCCAGCCTCAGTGGCCGTCACCTCCTTTCTCTTCCTGGGGAGACAAGGGTGGAGACCTACCCATTACGAAAGGTAAGACCCTGAATGCAAACAAACCCAGATGGGTGGTTGCCCTCTGCTGGATGAACCCGCCCGCTCCAGTTCTCCCGCGGCGTGCCCAAGGCAGCTCGGGCTGGGAAAGGATGGGAGGAAGCAGTTCCCTCCGGGGCTTCAGTCTGGTCTGCAGCCTCAGGGGCACCCCGCTCTCTCGGAGCCTCTGTTTCCCCATTTTCCAGGGGGCGTTTGGACTGGATGTGCTTTCTGACCCTTCTCTGCTGAAGCCAGAACCTGCCCTCCTGCCCCCACCCCCGGCCAGCTGCAGCCTGAAGCCAGTGTCCCTGGACCCTGGCAGCACCCGGCCCTGCTCCCAGTTGTACGTTCACGGCTTGAACCTCAGGGAGCAGGAAAGAGTCCCCAGCTCTCGTATCTGGACTCTGCTCCAGGCGGGCAGGGCGGGGGGAGGCAGTGAAAGATCCTAAATTCTGCAGAAACTGGGACTAGCCCGCAAGGGTGTGTCTCCATGGGGGTGTAAAGCGACTTGGAACCAGGTTGCTCAGGAGGCCAGGACAGAAAGCAGGACAGAATCTGGGAAAGCTCCCAGGACTCAGGGCCACCTCACCACCGGTGCGTCCCCTGGGAGGTGACGACGGACATCCGTATGAGAACATGACCCTCCTGTCCACAGCAGCCCGGCTCAGTGTGGCCAGAAGGTGGACACGGCCCAAATGCCCATTGGTTGATGCATAAAGAAGCAAACCATGGTCTAGGAGCCTGGTGGGCTACAGGTCATGGGGTCACACAGAGTCAGACACAACTGAAGCGACTTAGCACGCACACGGCTGTCCGTATAACAGGATGTTATCAGAGCAGAAACACCGAGGAGGCGCTGACTGAGCCTTCGGACGACACTGGTGGAGAAGCCGGTCACGCAACCGCATGCTGCCCCACTGCACTGATGCGAAATGTCCAGGAGAGGAGAGTCCATGCAGAAAGGCCAGGGGTGCCGGGGCAGGGGAGGGGTGCCGGGGTTGAAAGCAAAGGGATATGAGCTTTCTTTGGAGATGGTAAAAATATTCTAGAATGTTCTTGAATATAGAATATTCACTGCCCTCTAAAGCTAAAATGCACTGAAAGTTCACAGCTCTGCAGATACACAGAAAGCATTGAATGTGCAGTTAAAAAGGGTACATTTATGCATGTGATTTAGCTCTCAATAAAACTGTTAAAGAAAGAGAGAGTTCTGTGGGGAAGGTGGGGGTGGACCGGGGATGCTGGCACATGGGTCCTTAGAGTGGGGGGCCCACCCTGCAGACCCACATGAGGAGTCCTAGATGGGGGCAGCCGACCCTGGAGACCCCTCCCCACAGGGGGACCCTTCTGCCCAGTGAGGCCATTGGGAGAGAGACCTTGGCCTTCTGTTCCACACAGGGGCCTCGTCTTTCAACCTCCGCCCACCCCCACCAGGCTTTCTGCACGGCTCCTCCTCCAGTGACCCAGGAGCTCTGCTGCCCACTCCCAGGCCCAGAGGTTGGAGCAGGGAAGGCAGGACACCCTGGCTCCAGCAGGAAGTAATCCTCACCCTCGGGCCATTTTAATTTCCAGGAGATAATAACACCAGCCAGAGCATCCCCCGGGTACCTGAAGACGGATGACCAGTGTTCACAGGGTAATCGTTTGTGTCAGAGTAAATTGGAATTTATATCTCAGGAGACAGATCATTCCCTTAGAGCCTTTGGCATCCCGGGATTGGAGGCGCTTGCACCAGGCTGAGGACACCAGCAGAGGCAGCTCCCCGGGAGACCCGGCTCGCCCGTGTGCTGTTTAATATCTTAATCGAGTCTGCAGGCCCGAGGACACTGTGGGGAAACAGATTTCACAGCGTCCTCCTCCCACTTTGCAAGGGATGGAGGTCATTTTCACCTTCCAGAAACCCACAGAAAACCAGCCTGGAAGCAGGAGTTATTTTGTTTTGTTTGGGGCTGTTGCTTACTTCTTGCATGCATTTTTAAAGCTTGTGAACAGACAAAAAAAGCCCAGGAGTCAGTTCTCATCCAAGTTAAACTAATTCTTAAAATCCTAAATCCTTGCCTGGCTCCTTGTTTCCGGGGACCAGAACACAATCTGCTTTGCTCTTGACTTGAAGGCTGGTGAGCTGGATGGGGACCGTCATATATAATGCATGAAACGAGCAGAGAGACAAAGCCGTGTTGAGCGCACACGTTACCCGCTCTGGAGCTCTGTTCCCAGAGCCGCTGTGCAAACATATTTACTCTGCATAAAAGAATAGGCTGAGGCTGCCCACGACATTTGTTCATTGCAGTGGATTTAATTTTTAAACCTGCATTAGGACAGGATTAACCTTGCTGAAGGGTATCGAGATGTGGGCGGAATGGATAAAATTAATCCCAGACACACAGTGCCACGGAGAAGCATTGGGAGCAATTCAACATTTATTGCATGTAAATACCTTCTTCTCAGCTCCTTCTTCCCAAGCAGTCACCTCAGGTAGCAAGTTCTCTGCCCAGTGGAGTGAACACAGGGCCCAGCCTCAGGCCTGGACACACCACGCCTCCTCCCACCCTCCCAGCACCCCTTGTCCTGGCCCTCTCAGTGACAAGTGGTGGCCGAGGACAGGTGGGTGGACTTTCAGGCTCCCAGGAGCACACATGCAGCCATGTGGGTCTCTGCCTGGGCTCTTTCCTTCTCCAGAGACAGAGAGAATGTGGACTCAGTTGCAGGTAAGTCCCCATTATCCTGGTCTATGAGCTGGAGGCAAGAGAGAGCATGACCCAGCAACCACAAGTGAAGAATCCCAGGGAAGCTTCCGATTGGCTGGCCACTGGCCAATCAACGTGATGGAGCTTCTGGGCACAGACAGCCACCATAGGGGGCCTTCACCAACTGGTTCCCTCTGCCTAAGACTGTCCTCACCTCAGCAGTGAAACTTCCACGTCCCAGAAACCCTTTGGTCCCGGGCAAGCCAGATGGCAGGTCACTCTAAGCTCAGGAATCCACCCCAAAATTTCCAAATTCAATCCGCGAGTTCCGTGAGCAAGTCATAACCTGTTTTGCAAACATTTCATTTGGGCAATTTCCCCACAAATTGTTTCAAAAGGGATGACAAATAAGAACTGAAACCAGGTCAGGGTGCATCTTCTGATTTTTTTCTTTGGCAGCTTGTCAGGCCCCGGGGCACCTCTTGGTTAAGCCAAAACCACAGTTTGGGACCTCCACTGATCCCCAGCCTCCCAGGGAGGCAGGTTCCTTTGTCAAGAGTTGCCAGCCTGGAGCTGCTCAGGAAACACTTGGGGTCAGTCAGCCTTGGGTATCAGACACTGCAGTCTCCCCACTTCCTACTACAAGCCCCTCTAAAGAAAAATCAGCGATGCTGTCATATTAATAACAACCCCGATGGAGGGAGTCCTGAGTTGCAGGGCAGCCCAGACATCTGGATATTTTGTTTCCTTCAAGCAAGAGGACCAAGGCCTGAGCAGCCCCCGGTCACTCCATTACCTGCACAGACAGGAGGAGAGGACGTGAGCGCCACCCGGGACCCTGTGAGCTCGCTGACGACAGGAATGGCCTGGGGCCTCGGGTCACCTGGTCGCGCAGCTGACACAGCACCGAGCCGCAGAATGCATGGCCCGCAGCACCAGCCATGGGCAAATTTCAACCCTCTTTGATGTAAAGAAGGAGAGCTAATCAAAGCTATGGTTTTCCAGTGGTCATGTATGGATGTGAGAGTTGGACTTAAAGAAAGCTGAGCACCGAAGAATTGATGCTTTTGGACTGTGGTGTTGGAGAAGACTCTTGAGAGTCTGTTGGAATGTAAGAAGATCCAACCAGTCCATCCTAAAGGAAATCAGTCCTGAATATTCATTGGAAGGACTGATGCTGAAGCTGAAACTCCAATACTTTGGCCACCTGATGTGAAGAACTGACTCATTGGAAAAGACCCTGATGTTGGGAAAGATTGAAGGCAGGAGGAGAAGGGGACGACAGAGGATGAGATGGTTGGATGGCTTCGCTGACTCGATGGACATGAGTTTGAGCAGTCTCCGGGAGTTGGTGATGGACAGGGAGGCCTGGTGTGCTGCAGTCCCTGGGGTCGCAAAGAGTCAAACACGACTGAGTGACTGAACTGAACGGGACTTATGCAAAGAAAATCCACAATGACATCAGTCGTAGGCGACAGTCATCCTGCGCTGGGAGGGCCCCAGTGACCCTGCGGCTGTTCCTCATCTTTGTAACCTGGGGGTTTGGGGCTTTATTCTGCATGTGACATTTGGGGAGCCGGAGGCAACCTGGTGGATGTCACAGAGCAAGCCGAGGCAGAGAGCGCAGGTGCTGGCCGGCAGTGAACCGCGGCTTTGCAAGGAGGACGAGGAGACCGAGTCTTGCCTTTTCCAGGACACAGCTGCTGTCCCGATGCCCGGTTGTCGCTAGCACCCTTCGGGGGCCCTCCCCCATGAGCCTCGGATTTCAAGTTAGTTCTGCTTCCTCTAATCAAATCTCTGGTTTAGCTCAGCTGGAAGGACCCCCAAAATTATCTGATTAAAATAATTTGCATGGTCTTGTAAAGACTGATCAGCGGAACCTTCCTGAGAGATTTTGCTTCCTCCTTCCTTTTGAACATGCATCAACCACAACTAGCTGGTTGACCTGGGAGGTAACTGATTACATCTCCGCCTCCCCCAGCCCCTTGGGCTTACAGGGCGTCAGTGGTAAAGAACCCATCTGCCAATGCAGGAGACGTAACAGACGTGGGTTCAGCCCCTGGGTCAGGAGGCTCTCCTGGAGGAGGGCCTGGCAACCCACTCCAGGATTCTCGCCTGGAGAGTCCCATGGACAGAGGAGCCTGGCGGGCCACAGTCCACGGGGTCGCAGAGTTGGACACGGCTGGAGGAGAGCACTCCACAGGGCATGCCAGAGCTCTGGAGCACCGTCAGACCCTCCTCTGAAGACAGCGGGTTTGGGGCGGGAGTGGTCCCTCTGTGCTCGCGCACTTTGCTGGGGCAAGCTGCTGGCGGTGGGGGGGCCGCCCTGCGCTCCTCTGGAGCTGACAGTGACAGAGGCGGTCAGATTTGGAACCAGACAGGGATGAGCGGAGGTTCTCATCCTGGTCAGCCCAGCCTGCCCCGGTCCCGCTCCCCGGCTGCAGACCCAGACACTGGGCTCCTCCAGCTATCAGAAGTCTGTCTGCGCGGACTCAGGGAGGTCCTAGCAGCGTCCCAGGGTGTGGGGCCTCGTCCTGCTCCCAGAGGGTGGGGCTGGGTGCTGGGCTTTGTCACGGGCAGGGGAGGAGGCGGTAGGGCCCTGCGGAGGGCCCTGTTCACCTCTCAGGAGGGCCTTGCTCACCTCTCAGCCCCACTTTCCAGGCGGCAAAACTGAGGCTCTGTCAGCGGAGGGTGTTTGCCCATTTCCGCCAGGAATGAGGTTGGCCAGGTTGCGTGCTCTGCCCTTGAGGGGCCTCTTGCCTCCCTGGGTCTCACGTTCTCAAGTCCCATGTGATCTGACGAGTTCAAATGCCCCTTTGCAGTAAGCTAGAAGGCAGGACACTTTGGCGGGGTTCCCTGGAAGTGTCAGCAGGGGTCAAGGGTGTCCACTCAGCGTGGACCCTTCCTATCCACAGGTCACATGGCGGCGTCTGCTCACTCACGAGCAACACTTCACTGTTTAAAAGGCTCCTCTTGCGTTTCCCCAAGAAAAGCCCACAGAAAGGAGAGAGCGGGTGCCCAGTGGTTAAGACCTCAGGTGGGGTGACCAGGGCCAGGGTCCTGCCCCCCAGTCTCTCCCGTGATGAGGGTCTGGCCTCCAACCTCCAGCTGGAGGCCCACGCTGAGCCCGCCCCCCAGTCTGGGACAGGCGCTCTGAGAGGCAGGACACTCAGCTGGCTCAGGGCGACGCCAGTTCAACTCCGTTTCCATCACACTCGAGGAGCCATTCCTGCCTGTTGCCCGCACCTTCGAGGCCGCGTCATCTGAGAAGCCTCCTGGAGCTTCTGTGCGACTGCAGAGAGTGCTTTGATTCTCTGCTGAGTGGCCCTACCACGGCCCCCGCCATGGGAGCCGTCCCTCCGGAGAGGAGTGGGAGGAAAACCATTTTGTCGACTCCAGGTAATTAAGTCGCCGCGCAGTCACGGAACACGCATTATACGATGATTAATCCCCAGGATGGTGAAGGTATTTTTCATCTTCAAAGCACTCCTCTGCTGTTCATTAATCATCTCAGCCCCGGGGAGAGAAGTGCTGATTCTCGTCCCAGAAGCCGGGAAACTGAGTCCGCCGTGCCCACGCCAGCCCCCGGTGCCCGGTAGACGCAGCCCCTACAGGTGCCGGGGCATCTGCTTGCCTCTCCAGCCTCGCCAGGGCAGGCCTGCGGGGATCAATGCCCACACTGCCTTACAGAAAAGGAGAGCCGCCCAGCTCCCCGCTCTGCCGCGCGCGGCTGTCATCAAAGGCCTTTTACGCGTGACTTTGTCCTTATTTTTCCTCTGGTACCTGCATTTCCAGCTCGCACGCAGCCTCCCTCAGAATGATAGCCTGGCTGTTTTCAAGGCGAGCAGTTTAAAAGAAAGTGCTGTTTCGCTCTCAAATACTTTCCTCTCCAATTGGGACGCACTGCTATAAATACAGCACATCCTCCTGGCATTCAAACTGTTGGGAAAGTGGAGGCTGTGGATAAAATTCTCCCGCTGCTCAAGACAGCATTCCTATTATTTTGCCCCCAGGCCTAGATACGAGGAGTAAATGAAACCCCTCTTGTGCGCCCCACCCCGACACAGACTGTGGCGTGGGGCTCTGCTCCAGCCGTGAAGGGTGAAGGTGGCCGGGACAGGAGCCAGACCAGAGCTGGGGCCGGGCCGAGTGAGGGGCGTCCTGAGTATGCAGGTGCGGGGGGGTGGTCCTTCTGACCAGGGCTTCTCAGTGATGCTTTCTCTGGGCAGTCTTCCAGGAGGAGAGCTTATCCTCAGAGCTCAGAGTTCATGTGGTCCAAGCTGGTCCTTTGACACAGGGGAGAACTGAGGCAGAAAAATTCCTGGAGCCAGTTCTCCAAAAACAGTTTGTGACCACAGTCTGCCCAGGATCGGACCCAACAGCCCCCTTGGTGGCCTCGCCCAGATCCTGGGAAGCGGTGTTTCTTCCCAGGGCTGCTGGTGCGGCTCATGGAGGGGGAGCGCCACCGTTTCTGGAGGGAGCGGAGGCCACGAGTGTCTTGGGTAGAAAGAACTCAGTGGCCAGGTTTGCATCTCAGTATGGGATCTTGAGCGACTTGCCCCCGACTCTGACCCTGTGTGGGAGCCCCACCCTCCACCCCAGCCCCAGAGTCCTCGGCCTTGGGACCCTTCAGTCTGCACTAACCCACCAGACCCTTGACTGTGCGCTGCTTCACGGGGGAACGAGACGGGGCGGGGTGGGCATTGGTCAGTGATGAAAGCCGACCTGTTTTCTGGGCCATGTTTTTGCCTCCGCTGGGTGTGCCTCCAGGAGTGGACTTGTGGGGTCATGGGGTACTGCTCTGCGGAGCTGACTGGCATGTTCCCAGCAGCGCATAACGCTGTTTCTTTTTGTGTGTTTATTGGCTGTTTGTATATGTTGCTTAGAGAAATGTCCTTTGCCCTGAAAAGATTTGGATTATTTATTTTTCACTACTATTAAGAAGTAAGAGTTATTTATATATTCCAGATACAAGCCCCTCGTCGGAGATACTATTTGCAAATATGTTCTTCCATTCTGTCAGCTGTCTTTTCACTTTCTCGTGTCCTTTGATGTGCAAAAGTTTTCCATTTGAAGTCCAAATTGTGTGCTTTCCTTCTGTTCCTTGTGCTTTTGATGTCGTTTCAAAGAGACCCTGGCCTGGTCTGGGCTGACAAAGATGCAGCCTGTGTTTTCTTGCAAGACTTCTGTAGACTTTTAGGTCCCAGTACGCCCTGAGACAGTTTTTAACGTGTAGACACTTCCTGTGCGTGCGTGTGGCTACCCAGGACCATTCGTTGCAAAGACTATTCGTCCCCACCGAGCTGCCTTGGAACCCTTATGACAGGCGGCCACAGCCGCGAGGGCTTGCCTCCAGAGCCTCAGCGCCGCTCCGCTGGCCTCCCCATCTGTCCTGACGCCAGAACCACTCTGTCTTTACTGGAGCTTTGTGGCAGGTTTCCAAACTAGGACGGCGGAGTCCTGGAACTTGGTTCCTCTTTGTAAGGATTGTTTTGGCTTCTCTGCATTGGCTGCATCTCACGTGAGTCTTAGGATCACATTTTCTGCTTTCACACACACAAAGCCAGCGAAGATTTCAATAGAAACTACACCGAATCTATAGATAACCTTGAGGTGTGTTATCACTGGCGCACAGTAAGCCTTTTCTGTGAAGACCTTGGAACATCTTTCCATTTATTCAACTTTAGCTTCTGTCAACAATGTTTCGTAGCTTCAACGTACAAGTCATGCACTTCTTTTCCTAAATTTGTTGTTGCTCAGTCACTCAGTCGTGTCTAACTACTTGCAAACCCATGGACGGCAGCAAGCCCGGTTTCCCTGTCCTTCACCACCTCCTGGAACTTGCTCAAACTCACGCCCATTGACTTGGTGACGCCATTCAACCATCTTATTCTCTGTCATCTCCTTCTCCTCCTACCTTCTGCCTTTCCCAATATCAGGGTCTTTTCCAATGAGCTGACTCTGCATCAGGTGCCAAAGGACTGGAGTTTCAGCTTCAGCATCAGTCCTTCCAATGAATATTCAGGACCGATTTCCTTTAGGATGGACTGGTTGGATCTCCTTGCAGTCCAAGGGACTCTCAAGAGTCTTCTCCAACACCACAGTTCAAAAACATCAATTCTTTGGTGCACAGCTTTCTTTATGGTCCAACCCTCACATCTGTATATGACTACTGGAAACACCATAGCTTTGACTATACAGACATTTGTTGGCAAAGTAGTGTTTCTGCTTTTTAATACACTGTCTGTCTAGGTTTATCATAGCTTTTCTTCCAAGGAGCAAGTGCTTTTAATCTCGTGGCTGCAGTCACCATCCGCAGTGATTTTGGAGCCCAAGAAAATAAAGCCTTTCATTCTTTTCATTGTTTCCCCATGTATTTGCCATGAAATTATTTACCCCAGACACCCTAAATTTACCCCTATATATTCCATTCCTTTCACTACTATTATAAATGGAATTATTTTCTTATTTTCACTTCTGGCTGTTCATTACAAGTAGATGGAAATATATTGATCTTTGTATGTTGATCTTATATCCTGCAACACTGCTGAGCTCTTTATTAGTTCTATGAGTCTTTTTCACTGTGGGCTACTTGAGATCGTCTATGTGCAAAATCATATCATCTGCAAAAAGAGACAGGTTACTTTTTCCTTTCCTTTCTGATTGCGTTTTCTTTCTTTCTTTCTTTCTGTCACCTAATTGCTTTGGCTAGAAGCATCAGTACCACATTGGATAGAAGTGGTGAGAGTGGACATCCTCGTCTTGTTCTTTATTTTAGGGGAAAAGCATCCTGTTCTTCCGCCTTAAATATCATGTTCTCAGTGGGCACTGCGCTTATTTTTGCGTGCCAAGTCATTTCAATCATGTCCAACTCTTTGGGACCCCCGTGGACCGTAGCCCACCAGGCTCCTCTGTCCTTGGGATTCTCCAGGCAAGAATACTGGAGTGGGTTGCAGTGGATCTTCCCGACCCAGGGATGAAACCCGCACCTCTCCCGCCTCCTGCATCGGCAGGCTGGTTCTTTTCCACTCGTGCCACCTGGGAAGCCCGTGGCTGTTTTCAAATGGGGCTGAAACAGAGTCTTCTTTCGCTCTGTCAACAACTCTTTCAGCACAAGTCTCCAGAACCCCTCGTTCTTCCTCTGCTTCCTCACGTTCACCCACCACTCTCCCCTGTCCTGACTTCCTCAAGACTGCAAGCAAAACCCTCCAGCTGCTTCGTACGCTGCTCTCAGCCCTTCAGCTGAAGTTGGAACCTCAGGACCGACCTGAGTGCACAGGGCCTAGGCCCTCAAGGCGGGAGCGCCTCCAGTCTGCCCCTGGGCTTCTCCTTGGAGGGTCCAAGGGCCACCACGCAGAAGCCGGCAGCAGGCCCTCCGGCGGCCTCCCTGTGGCCCTGCAGCTCTCACAGACCCTTCAGGAGTGCGCTGTTGGATGGGTGGATGAAAAAAGGCGGGGCGCGCGTTCTGACTGAACCGCCATCCAGTGTCAGGAGGAGGACAGGATCCAGGAGCAGCACGGACTCGGAGACTCTTCATTAAACTCGTGCCGGTTCATCTGTTCAGTAAATGTCTACTGCACTCCAGTCACACGCCAGGCGCTGGGGACACGGGATGAAGGAGACAGACGGAAGCGCCTCCCACGCTTAAGCCTCGTGGCTTCAGAGCCCAGCATCCTCATCTCTGGACTCAGCGCTTGCTCTTCTAGCCATCTGGGTCGGGCAGGGCTGGCTGCCCCCGGCTGAGTGAGATTGGCCAGGGGACTTGCATCACTAGGGGCCTGCCATGTCCATGCCTCAGCCTGCCCTGGACACCGACCCCAGGAAGAGCAGCTGACAGGGCTAGAAAGGACAGAGCAGCCATGCTGGCTTGCCCACACTCTGGTGTGACCCTTGGCCTGAGGCTGGAGTGGGATCTTCGCTGGAGCAAAGGCTGGTGGACATCAGAGCTGAGGGCTGAGGGCCATGGGTCTGAGCTCCGACCTCTGTAACCCGGAAGAGACGCTGTCAGAAGAAGGCGGGGAGTATGCATGGTTGCCTAACCACTGTGTTGCTCAATCGCTCAGCCATGGCCCACTCTGCGACCCCATGGACGGCAATATGCCAGGCCTCCCTGTCCTCCACTTCCTCCCAGAGCTTGCTCAAACCCATGTCCACCCAGTCGGCGATGCCATCCAACCATCTCATCCTCTGTCATCCCCTCCTCCTCTTACCCTCAGTATTTCCCAGCATCAGGGCCTTTTCCAGTGAGCCGGCTCTTCTCATCAGGTGGCATAAACAGGCATTTTCCTCTGTCCACCTGGTCTTTCATCAGGCCTCTGGTTTCACGCCTCACGATTCCTTATAGGGTTTCAGCGGAGCGTAATATTGAAGGCGCGCACACACTGATAAATGAACAGAAGCTGACCCTGGACGCTGGCGGGGCTTCCGGAAGCTGACCCTGGACGCTGGCGGGGCTTCCGGAAGCTGACTCTGGACTCTGGCGAGGCTTTCTGGGCCCACGTGGGAGGCCGGCTGATCACGAGAGTGCCCCCCTGCAGAATGACCCTCGCCACCCCGGGACGTTCTGGACCCTGGCTGTGTGCTCTCCCCGCAGGTTTGGCCACAGTGCGGCATTGCAGCCTCCCTGTCCCTCTGGGCCAGCCCCCTCATCTCCATGTGGCCGGTACCGTGTAAGGAGCTGCCGGGATGGAGTGACGGCCTGAGCCAGCGACATCTCTACCTCTGTGTGCAGAGCATCCATCCGGCCCCTGGGCAGGAAGCTGGAAGGCAGTGGAGGCGACCCAGGTGGGCCCCCAGGAGGTGTTGCTCACACTGTGAGCCCCCTGAGGAAAGACCCGCGCCCACAAAGGCTCGCGCTGCAGCCTGGGCACATGCTGCCTGACACAGGTCTTCACCATCCAGGCTCACCTTCGCTGTCAACAGCAACAAGAAATCTTTTTCTGAGACACTTTTCTCCTCCTGAAGTCTCAAAAGAGTCAACAACAATGTCGAATCCACCAGGATCCCTTTGAGGTGCCATTTTTCCTGGCCTTTGCTTAAAACGTAACACGGGGCTGAAGTGAGCTTTTGTATCTTTATGCACGTGGCTTGTGCGTCAGGCTGTGTGTGTCCATGTCTCTGTGCGTGTGCCTCTGCGCATGTGTGTGCTCTCGGCACCAAGCCAAGTCCTTGCCATCTTGGCTTGATGAGCAGAGCAACCGCAGAGCTCCGGTGCCCTGGCTCAGGGGGATTATTCTAAAGGGCAGGAGCAATGTCTATGAGTTTCATATGGTGTCCCTGTGATTCTTTCAGTGGAAAGTCTGGCTGGGCTCAGACATTGTCACCATCTTCCTGGTGACAGCCAACACACCGCAGAGAGGCCCTTTCTTCTCCTTTAGGGCTGGGGGACAGGGCCTCGCTGTTTAGGAATGAGGTCAGGATGAGGCTTTGATCAGAGAGGCAGGACCACCGGGAGATGCAGTTAAAGGGTTTATTGCAGGACTCGGCCCTGATGCAATTGTGGGAGCTGGCAACACAGTCACCAGGAGGCTCCGCTTCTGCCTCTGCCAGTGGCGCCTGAGGTCAGCAGGCAGCCTGCCAGGGGTAGAGGCGGATGTCCAATGGGGTAGCAGGACACCGGGAAACCGCTGGGATGTGTGGACCCTCAAGGGTAGCCTCACCGCCACGGCCCCCAGCCTCAAGGCCAGGTGCCCTGGGAAGACACTGGAGACCTTTGATTAAGAGATGAACACACACGTGGCCCAGGAGCCAGAACCCAGGAGGAGTCGGCAGGTGCTGGCCACAGAGGAGAGACAGGCTGTGCCTGGCGCTGCCCCGGCCTTCCCCCCAAGGCCACAACTGCCCTCGGGGACCAAACCAGCCCAGGGCTGTGCAGGAGAGAGCAGTGAGTAAGGCAGGCGACACGCCAGGAAGCCACCACATCCACACTGTCAACCCCTTACCCCTACCAAGCTCATCTGAACAGTCTCAGTGCCCGAGAAAGAGCAGGATCCAGCCTTACACCTGACGTGATGCTAACGACCTCCATAAAACCGAAAACATGCTAAGCCTTGCCCAAAGCGAACACAGAGCCCTCTCCTCACCCCCGGGGCTGTTCCCCCGCCTCCCGCTGAGTCACACTCACCTTCGGCCCCCTGTGATTTCAGCACTGAAAGTGTTATTTGTCTATCACGTGGGGGCTGTGGGACACATTTCCCAAAACTTGGAGGCTTCACTGATACCCCTGAGGACAGGAATCTGGGGTGTCTTAGCTGGGGCCCTCTACCCAAAGTCACCTAGGGCTGCAGTCAGGGGCCCGCAAGTGCTGGTCTGGAGCCTGGACTGGGGAGGGCCTCCCGACAGCGGTGAAGCCGGGCTGCCGACAGGAGGCTGTGGTGACGGAAGGGCAGCCTTCCCCGTCCAGGCACCAGGCAAGGCAAGGCGGTGGCTCATGCTCTAAACCCCGACTCCCCAGAAGGTTCCAGCAGGGCCTCTTTAAAGGCCATGTGCGGCCCGGGCTCCAGGCTGTCTGGCCGGCTCCTGCACATTCTCCGTTATTGACGGGGAGGTAGCAGGGCGTGTCTCAGGGGCTCACGTCTTCGGTCCTCAGGCACCAGTATGTCTGGGGGCTGTGTGCTCGTGGCCAGCAAGTCGTTAAGTCCTTCCACTCTGCGGTGGCCTCAGCGTCTGTAGAACAGCGCAGAAGCATGCGTCAGATGCTGTTAGCTGGGCACTGCAGAGGAGCCGCAGCAGACGATATGGGAGACGGGTCTGTCCCAGAGAGATCCAGAGGGCCCAGCTCGGCTGCACTCACACGCTCCCCACGCAGCTGCCAGCTGAGTGGCCAGGTTCTCGACACGCGAGCTTCTCGGAAGGGCAGTTTGCATCCCTTCGAACCCAGGTCTCCTGCATTGCAGGCAGATTCTTCACTGTCTGAGCCACCAGGGAGGCCCAAGAAGGTGGAGTCCGTGTCTTCTCATAAGTGGCGTCTCAGACGTGATGGCCCAGCTCTTGCACCAGAGTTATCCATTCATTAGCCGTGAGTCCCTGGTGAGCCTGTACTCGAGAAGGGGGTTTATGTAAAGCTGTGAATACGGGGCAGCTTAGAGGCTGCGCCCCAGCCCCCGTGTAACTCAGACAGACAAGTAACTGCTGCCGACACGGCTTGGGTTAGCGGTGGGGACACGGGGCCGGGAGGCAGAGCGCATTCGGTGACTGTGTGAACAACACGTGTGTGTCTGGATGAGCCAGGCCTGGTCACGCAGTCAAGGGAGTGTTCCTGCCCGCCTCTCCACCCCATGCTCAGCCTCCGCCCTCCTCGCTGTTGAGGCTCCCTGCCTGATGCGTGACCCAAGCCCCCACTCCCGAAGCGTCTGGGCTGTTAGCATTGCCCGTGGGTGGGACTGTTGCTGTTCTCCACTTTAGCTGTGGTGCTTTGAGCATCTCAAGAAGGCAGACGCCTTAGAGCTGGGTAATTGCATTTCTAGAGGCCTGCTGCTGCCCCGGGGCCTTCCAGATAGATGGAGCCTGAGGTCCAGCCTCAGGCTCCCCCGGGGATCTGTGGCTGGGTCCGCAGAAGAGATCTGACCCACAGCCACCTGCCTTCCAGCTCCGCTTGGCAGGGGTCTTCTCAGGAAGTCTCCCCCCGCGGTGGCAGCTCTGGCTCCAGGTGGAGGCTGTGGCCACTTACCTGCCCCAGTGCAGCACCAGCCACCCCTCTGGCTTCCGCCCTGTTGTCAGGAATCTGGCCAGGGTTCCCTGCATCTTTCCTCCTTTCCTTGAGTCGTTACAGGTCTGGCGCTGAGATGGCAAATGCCGACTGTGAGCAAGACAGGCAGGGCAGCTGCAACATGGAGTCAAGTCCACAGGGAGGACGAAGCCCCCTGACTCACTTAGGGCATAAGTCCACTTCATAGGCAGCAAAGAGGTGGACACAGCCCAGAGGGCAAGGCTTCATGGGAGGGAGGGCCCCTTCTATGGGTGTCAGCAAGATGGTCCCTGAGGCAGGTGCCAGGGGGCCTGGAGGCGGGCATGTGTCAGCCCGGCCCGCAGGCGGGCAGCTGGAGGGGACGTGGAGAGGTGGAGAGGGCCAGGAAGGCCAGGCTGCTGCAGGCCTGGAACCTTCCTGCCGACTGAAAAAGAAAAATACACGTGACCTGAAGGCTGAGAGTTCCCTTGTATCCAGGGGGAGCTTTTAGGGCTTAAGCCCGGGAGGCAGCGTCTCAAGCATCCCTGAGAGAACTGCTCAGAGGAGGGCAGCGGGGGAGCCAGGAAGTTTCGCAACAAACAACCGGCAGTCTGAACATCAAAAAACTATTGTTATTTAAAGGAAGCCAGGTATTTCCAGTTAGGAACGTAGCACTTTTCTCTGCTTGGGAAGAGGCAGGAGTCTGGGCTCACTGGATCTGTTCCTTTCCTGCGCGTCTCAGCTAAGGGGCCAGTCTCCTGCGTTTTCCCACACTTTGAGCTCCTTGGGCTCGCCGTTGGGAGTGGCTAGTGTCTGATACCTGCCAGATCACAAGTATTCCTCTCCTTCCTGAGTGCCCTTAGGGCTCACGTTGGAGGCCTGTGATCGCTGATGGCCGTGATACCCTTGCTTACTGATTCAGCAGGAAACAAGCAGGATCTCGAGCCCGATGGTGGGGACACGATGCGGGGCGAGCGTGCCGCCCTCTCTCCAGCCGACCCAGGGGGGAGTGTCCCTCCTTCACTGCTTATACCAGAGCCTGGGAAACCCCCTTTTCTGATCCTCTGAGACACTCATTCTCTGAGGATGACTGCAAGGGGCCTGGTGACCAGCTATGTGACCGGCAAGGGCAGTTCTGAGGCAGACGGCCCAAGGACACCGGGGGGGATACCCAGGCAAAGACAGCGGGTGGGGCCCTGGGAAGGAGCGTGCCCCCTGCGGCCAGGCCCGAGCCAGGTGGTCCAGTCACAGCCGCTTCCTCAGGAAGAAGTGAGCAGCACGCGGGAGGAAGAGGCCCCGATGCCCGGTTCTGGACGTGGCCCGGGGAGAGGGCAGGAAAAGCTCTCAGGGTTTTCTGGCGTCTCTGGGAGCCCAAGGAGAGGGACCACTCGGGCTGAGCACATGAAGCCAATTAAGAACCAACGACCGTCCCCTCCCAGGCCCTGCTCTCTGGGACGTGCAGGGAAAGGCGTAATTAAGGCCTGTGCAGCTGCAGGACCAGGGCTCCAACCCGGCTTTTAATGAGTAATTAGGCGCTTTCTGCAGAGCCGTGCTGAACAGACAAGGGCGCCATGACCTTCGTCCCCAGGGATGGTGACGCAGCCCAGCTGCTCTGCAGAAACAGCAATGGCGTCTGTCAAAGCTGCTTCATGAAAGGACATGGGCGAGAGGCTTGGCCAGGAGGACAGTGCAGGCCTCTGCTCCTGGGCACCGGGCACAGCACACGCAGTTCCCAAATCTGCCCCGGGCCTGGGATGGCAGGTGTCGTGGATTTTCTGGGGCCAGCACACAGCAGTACAGGGGCAAGCTGCCTGGAAGGTGCGTGGAGCGTCATGAGGGCCTCCCTGGCTCCCCAGGACCAGAGAGCTGCAGATAGCCAGCCAGCAGCCCCCCGGCCAGCCCCAGGGAAGGGGGTGGTCCCTGGGCCATCAGCCCGCACGCCACCCCAAGCACCCAGGATCTCACAGTTGAGCTGCCCTGTTCTGTCTAAATAATCATGTGCCATCAAACCATAGAGCCTTTCCAGGTGGCCCACCTGGAAACTAACTTCCCCCAGTTCCGGCTCCCACAGAGGGCAGCTGAGGCCAAGGGCAGCTGCGACCAGAAGCTGGAGGCTAAGCTGGGACCGGGGCCTGGGCCTCCCGGTTCTCGGAGCTCTCCCTGAAGCTCGTGTAAGATGCTCAGTCATGAGCACTTACCGACAAAGACGTGGACCAAGGTTCTCAGAGAGGACTCCTGAGCCCAAGTCCCGGTGCCCTGGGACCCCGTGTAGTCTCCTGAGGGTGCCACGCTCACCTGGGCCACAGCCCCCAAATCTCCACCCCAGAGGCTCACCTCTCAGCCCCTGCTGGGCCCACAGACCCCCAGCACCCCCCACCACCACACACACACACACAGGCTGCCCGGCCTTCACTGTCTCATGTCTCTCCACCTCGGCGCCAGCACGTGGACACGCACAGTGAGTGATTAAGTCCGTGCTCGGGACTCTGACCTTCCTGGCCAGGCTGTCGGCACCCAAGGGCAGGGGGCAGGGTTGGGTCTTCTCCGTGTCCCAGGGGCTCCGCTCACAGGAGGGGCTCCATCAGCCCTTGTCCACTTCACAGCAGCTGCGCTCCCGCCAGAGCCAATGGAAATGGAGGTCCCTGGGTGCAGTCTTTCTGGGTGGCAAGGTGAGTTCTAGGGCTTTGCTGTCCAAGATGACACCAACCTCCCAAGAGGGAACCACACCCTTTAGAACAGGGGCAAAGGACGGACCTCAGGTTGTGTTCTTACAAGGGGAACAGAAAGACACGGGGAAGCTTTGGGAGGTGATGGGTGCGGGTAGCACCGGGGTTGTGAAGGTACCCTGAGTGTGTGCCTGCGTCCCAACTCAACAAGATGTCGTTAAGATACACCCACGACTACATAGAAGAGAGACAACCATGAAGTCGCAGCTGGAGTGGTCCAGAGGAGGGGTTCTCCCCTCTCTGCTCCTCCAGCCTGGGGACCTGCTGATTGTCAGGCCCCCCAGGAGGGGCTCTGGCCAGGGTAGCTCCGCGGACGAGACCTTGCAGCAAACCCGTCCGTGTTTGCTAACCAGCAAGGGCCTACTGTGTAGCAGGGAGCTCTGCTCAGTGTTCTGCGATAACCTGGACGCGAACAGCACCTGAAAACGAGTGGGTGTGTGCACAGGCACCCCTGAGTCTCTAAGCTACGCGCCTGACACTGACATAGCATTGTGAGTCACCACAGCCCAGTACAATCTAAAGAAAAAGATTTTAATGGCACAGGGGAAAAAAGAGATGCACATTTTAAGCCTGCCTGTGTTGGGATACCAGTTGCACCTCAATAAAGCTCAGATTGTTCCAGGAAGCAGACGGAGGCCTGCGATGCTCCCAGCCATGTTGATGGATGCACTCTCAGGACGGGGAAGTGAATGGAACTCTTTCCAGGCTTTGTCACAAGAGCACCCCGGCTGCTCTGGGGGCCTGAGGCCTAGGTCCTGTTCAAGTGGCCAGCAGCACAGGTGTCCCCACAGCTCCGCCCCCGAGGGCCCTCACCTGGCCCCTGCCTGTCTCAACCCCGACCCCCACAGGGCGGGCTCGACCCCAGGAGGTGGGAGTGTGCAGGGCGCACCCGCTGCACACGTGGCTGCACAGAACATGGACGGGTTTGCTGCGAGGTCTCGTCCGCAGAGCTCCCTGGCACAGAGCCCCTCCCAGAAGCCTGACAATCAGCGGGTCCCCAGGTGCCCCTCCTTTTGACCCCTCCAGCCATGACTTTATGATAAGTGGGAGGTCCATCCTCCCAGCCAGAGACATAAACTTTAATTATACTTTTTAAAGCCCACAGAGGCAAATGAATGCCCTTAAAGAATCTCTTCTTTAACTTGCTCAGAGCATAAGGGTGACTATCAGCTGTGGTTATTTGAAAGGCCAGGAAGAAAGCATCTCCCACGCAAATGCATATTTGTATTAGGTGCCTGGCTTTGGGGGCAGCGCTTGCCAGCTGGGCACAGCGCTTACCAGCTGGGCACCTCTAGCCCCTGAGGCAGAGGACGTGTCCTGCCTGCCCTGCAAGGAAGCATGTTTGGGATCAGAAGCCTGCATTTGAGTCCCAGCTAGGCACACATCCCTCGGTGTTTCTGAGCCTCACTTCTCTCCTCTGTATAATGGGTTGATTAGCTGCATGTCTTCCACCAGCCTCATGGGCTTGTCGGGAGGAACACGCCTGCCAGGGCTGGCTGATCGTTACACACCGCTGGGCCTCTGGCACCTGGGCCCTGTGCCACCAGTTTCTGCTCCTGAGACGTGGTCCCCGTGATCCCCGTGCGTGGAGGGGACACCAAGGCCCAGGGAAGCTAGGGCACGGACGCTCCGTCCTGCAGAGGCGTCCGGCTCAGCTTCAGCCCACAGTCTGGCGTCTTCAGCTCCAAAGTGTGACGGTAACTGACAGTGAATAGGAGAGCAGCCGGGAGCACGGGGGCACACACTCACACGCTCACGCTCACACCTGCTCGCCCTCTCCCCGATAACTCATCAAGGGGCATAGCTGCTGTCTGAGTTGCCTGAAATAAAATGAAGAACCTTCCGTGTGAGGTTCTTTGTGCTGAAGAGAACGATTCTAAATGGGGAATAATTGGCCGTCCAAGACCCAATTCTTGCCGTGGAAATGAAATGTGCTGACAAGCCCGAGCGGAAACAAAGCCACCGGCAGTGAGGCCCGGAGCAGGTAATGAGGCCGAATCAGCAGGTTTCAGAAACGAACTAGGGATGGTGGGCCTGGAGCTGCAGCTGGGAGGCCGCACAGCACAGCGGGGCGCTGGGCGTGGCCGGTGGGGGTGGCCCGGAGGCGCATTTACTGGGACTGGTGACAGACACCTCCTCAGACCTTGGGGACACCTGGCCCCAACCTGCTTGGAGGGTTAGGCCCCCCTTCAGCCAGGCTGCCAGCCAGCACTTTCCACAAAGCCTCCATGTCGGTTTGCTCAGCTGCTGTACATAGACCGGAGGCTCAAAATGCACCCTCTGCAGGCTGGGTGTCCAAGATGGAGAGTCTGCAGGGCCGGCTCCTTCTGAGGCTGCCCTCTCCCCGTGCCCTTATGCGAACGCCTCTGTGCCTGTCTGTGTCCGCGTGTCCCCGTTTTATAAGAACACCGGTCTTGCTGAAAATCCTGTGGACAGAGCAGCATGGAGGGCTAGAGTCCACACAACTGCTACAGTCCGACACAGCTTACTGACTAAATAGCAACATATTGGGTTAGGCCCCACCCTAATGGCCTCACAGTAATGTGAGCTCCTCTGCAAAGACCGTGTCTCCTGGCGCGGCCACTCTCTGAGGCCCTGGCCTAGGGCCGCAGCACATCAGCTCCAGGGGCAGCCGCTCGGACCCTCACATTTCCCTCAGCCCTTCTGGTTTTCACTCACTCACATGACGAACTGCACCTGCGCCTACTGTGTGCTCAGCTAGGCCAAGAGAGAAGCTGCCCTCAGGAGCTCGGCATCCACGGAACACCAGCACGGAGCCTGGGGCACCTACCGCAGCAAGGCCAGAGCCAGGCCGGGCCCACCTGCTCTGCAGCGCCCTGCACCCCCTCCAGAACTCACACAGGCGGGCTCTTTGAATACTCATTTCCTAAAAACCACATTCCTGGACAGATGCCGGGCTGAGCCAGTCTGTCCAGTCCACCATCAACGACAGAGGGGGTGAGGCCTGAGAGCAGGGTAAGTCCTGAGCCCTAGTGAACACCCCTGGTGGCCACCCGGCCTCCTGATGGAGCTGGCGGGACTGGCGGCCAGGCCCCAGAGAGGCCCCAGGAGGGTGAGCACTACTCGTGGCAGGCAGCGATGCCACGTATCAGCGTTTAAAATGCCCGTGTCCTTTGACCCAGCCCCCAGCCCCCTGGAGGACATCTCCAGAGGTCTCTGGACAAGGTCACAAGGCTGTGGTGGGCTCCACTGGACAGCCCCCAAATTCCAGGGCCTTCTCCCAACAGAAAACCCACGCAGTCACTCGAGGATCCAGGGCCCCCGCCTTTCAAGTAGAGAGAAAGGGAGAGAGGGCTGCATGCGTGCTTCCCCACCCACCCTCACCCCCGTGTCCCATGGGGTGACCCCTGAACACGGTCACCCCCAACCCCAGGACGCCTTGAGAATGAGGCTGCGGGTGCCCTGGAAGAAGAGAGCCAGGGAGAGCGCCAGCCGTCTCCGACACCATATCCACCCAAAGTCGGTCTGAAGTAGTTAATCTCGGACTGCAACTTGAATGGCCAGTGAACCATGGGCTAAATACATTTAATGGTGGCTCCAGGCATTCGGGCAACATCCATTATCCCGTAAACACTTACCTGGACGACACGCTGTGCAGCCCAGGAAGCCAGTGACACGCGTTGGTAGTCACAGATGTCGGTTGAATGACAAGACCAGGATTCCATGCAGATGCATCCAAATGCATCCAATTCATCCAGATCCTGGCAATTCAAGTTTTTATACCCTTCGGTACACACAATCATAGAGAAATATGGAAAGACTTTCACAAAAGTTGACAAGGATGTCTACACCTCCTGTGGCAAGTGTGCCTTCCACACACTGGGCTGGTTTCGCCTCCCCGGGGCTGTGCGCGGGTCTCAGCGGCTGTTTCTAAGGAGCGTGGAGGACACGACTGGGAGTGACTCCTGAAACCCACTCGGAAGGGGAGCCGACCCTCCTCCCAGCTTCCTCTCCTGGACCGTCTGCCGGGAGAAGGCGCTGGCCCTGCAGTGAGTCTCGTAAACAGCCCTCAGAGGTGCCCACGCCGTACGGTGTGCCATCCTGCAGGAACCTTCTGCAGCCCTGGTCTGGCCTTCCTGTGGGGCTGCCCCACGGACACCTTGGCAGCAGACTCGAGGAAACGGGAGGCAGAAGCTCTCCTCCGGGCGGCTCCTGAGCTCCTGACCCACTGACACCGAGAGATGAGATGTCTGTCAATAAAGCTTCTCCGCTTGGGGGTAATTTGTTACCCGACTAACACACCGTCTTTGCAAAACAAAGGGCTAAGTCTCTGAGCCTGCCTTCTGCTACCTCCCTTCTGTGTCCACTCAGAGCTGAGTCTGACAGCCCCCTGGCTGGACTCAGGAAGTCAGCTGAGGCCAGGGGGGCCTGACTGCAGTAACTGACCACCTGGATGTGAACCCCAACCACAGTTTCTCAGGGCCTCTCGGGGCAGAGAGGTGGCCCCAGACCTGCCTCTCTGTCCTCCCCCAGGGAGCCCCCAGTGCTCCAGCTGTCCTCCTCCAAGGCCCTCGGTCTGGACAAAGCCAGCTGAAACATCACAACCGTTGATTCTTGGAACGCCGGGACATATCTGCCCCAAGCCCCCTGATAGCCCGCACACATCCTTGCAGGATGGGCAGAGAAAAGCCTGTAGGATTAATTTGGGTGACCTTCGAAACTGGGGGGAATAAAGCACGTAAGATTTCTCAGATGGTGCAGGGGTAAAGAATCCGCCTGCCTATGCGGGAGGCGTGGATTTGATCCCTGGGTGGGGAAGATCCCTTGGAGAAGGAAATGGCACTCCACTCGAGTGCTCTTGCCTGGAGCATCCCATGGACAGAGGAGCCTGGTGGGCTACAGTCCACGGGGTCGCAGAGAGTCAGACACACTGAGCACACACACACAGTATCTGAGCAAGTGTGTTGTTGCAAGACCCACACGAGCAGGAAGGGGAGCAGGGGCGTGGCAGCTCCGCGTGCTGCTCCCAGGTCACCCTCTGGGTGCCGGGCAGCCTCCCCAGCCTCGGGCTCTGCACGCACCGCCCCCTCCTCCTAGCCCTCCCCCGCTGACTCCCGGGATGCAGGCTGTTTCCCTGGGTCTGTAGTGGACGGAAACGGTCTCACTGGTTGATGGGAAGAGCTAGTGCAAATGGACTGGGGACTTTGAAAACACAGTTAACAGAGCTGGGCGGGGCGTCCGCCCCATCCCCGGAGGGTCCCCACCTGCTAATGGGCCTTCCCGGAAAGACCACTCAGGGCTGGGCCCCAAGCTCCGTGATGGGCTGAGCAGGTACTTAGTGGTCTAAGGCCACAGCGGGGGTAAGAACCGCTTTCCCAGACTCATTTCCCTTGCGGGCCTTTCATGCGTGAGGGTGGCCACACCTCGCCTGACTCACGGGGTCAGCTGGAGGGAGGAGGAGGTGGAGAGAAGCACTAGATGGACTCCTGGTGGCCTGGAGCTTGCTCGGCCTGCCCTGCACTTAACCGCCATGGCCCTGAGGGCTCAGAACTAGGCGGGCAGCGCCGCTGGGGTCTGGGCCGGTCACTGCCCGGGGTACTGGGCCATCCTCTCACACCCTGATCCATGTTGTCCTCTCTGACGGGAAGCTGCAGGCAGATCCGTGGGCTCTGAAGGTGCCCTGTGAGGGAGGCCCAGGGGGTGGCTAGGGAGCCAGACACACCCGCGGGAAGGCAGCAAAGATGCCCCCAGGTGCTGCCTAGCCCTGGATGGGGAGGAGAGGGGTCACGGTGAAGGACAGCTCAGCCCAGGGAGACCAGTCACCTTGGGAGGAAGATACAGTCACGCAGCCCCGTGACCAAGCCCCTGGGGTAGGGGGCGGCACTGGGCAGCTGATGGTCGTCCTGAGACTCAGGTTCCTCGACTCGAAGACTGAATGGCACAGCCTGCCTCGGAGCTGCCTGGGGACAGGAGGGAGGGGAGGCGGCACAGCAGAGCCTCCCAGCTCAGAGCCAGCGGAGGGCGGGGCTTCCAGCCACCCCCAGGCAGCTCCAGAGGCCCTCTTTACATTAGGCCTGCATCCTCATCAATTTTAAAAGGGGCTAAAGCGCTCCTAAGCTTTGCCGACTCTGCCCCTGACCTTGAATGAGCGACCTGGCCCAGCGCGTCTCTACCAGCTCATCCCTGCTGGGGAAACATGATTGCCTCCAGGCGCCTGCGCTCCTCTCAGGATTTCGCCCCCACCAGGAGAAAGAGAACAGCTCCTTCCCTTTATAAAAAGCGTGTCCGTGGGCAGGAGGCAGCCTGGCGTGGGCAGCTGCTGACAGCTCGCAGGACGCGGACTGGAGTGCGGGGCGCGGCCCGCCTGCTGGACACACTCTCACCACCCTCAGCTCTCAGCCTCAGCACATCCAGGCTGCTCAGGTCCTCCCATCACTTGGTCAATCAAGGGAGGAAAGGCTGCTGGGAAGATAAAATCATTTTTTCTCATTTCTGCCTTCTCAATATTTTAATTCATCACAGTGCTAAATTCTGCTTCCTTCACCACAAAAAAAGTGGGGGAAACAGAGACACAATTGGGACAACCCTCTGTTCTACACCTCCACTCCTATTCAGTCTCGGAAGTGTGCTTCCAACGGAGCGTGGTGTCTGGGGGGCAAGAACTCAGTGGCTAGAAGCCGGAAATGAGGCCTGAATTTCAGCAAAACACAGGGGCCAGACTTGTCCGCACATTTGTCGGTGTCCCCAGAGCAGAGGAGCGATACGGTTCTAACTGCGAGCAGCGCCCTGCCCTGTGCGGAGCCCCCGGCACCCCCCGCCCCAGCTCAGATGCAGGGCCGCCCTAGAGCTCACAGCTGTGTTTGCTGATGCTGGACGGGACCAGCAGGAATCCTGCCGGCCTAGTGGGTGGAAAGTGGGCCGTTCATTTACCAGCTTCTATTTGTCGATTGTAACAAGTCAGACATTCGCCGTCTGTACAGAAGGCAGATGAAGACTCTGCAGTGGGCTGCTGGGAGCAAGGCCCCCGGGGAGGCTTCAGGGGACTCCCCCGGGGCCTCCTGGGCTTGGAGCACCTCCTTCCAACATTCACAGTCCTCGACATCCCTGGCTGGAATTTCCCACTCCCTCTGACAGCTCAGGGTCTAGAGCTCTGGGAGTCTGAATCCCCCCCTGCCTGCTGGCTTCCCCCACCCCCAGCTTTCCTGTAAACACCCCTCCTGAGGGCCTCCCCAGCCCCTTGGAGTTGCCACCCCTAGGACTGCCGACCTTCTCTCCTGCCCGTTTCCCGCTGACCTCCATCTAAAGACTCTCACCCTCAAGGAGGCAGGGGTGGGGGGGAGGAAGGTGAGGCACCGCCTTCCCCATAAACACTTCTGCTCAACACCCTTGGCTCCAGATCAAGGTCTGCCCCAGCCCCGCCCACCGCTCACAGTACCGGGGCCCTCCCTGCGTACAGTACCGGGGCCCTCCCTGCGTACAGTACCGGGGCCCTCCCTGCGTACAGTACCGGGGCTCTCCCTGCTCACAGTACCGGGGCTCTCCCTGCTCACAGTACCGGGGCTCTCCACGCACGGCTGTTCTCAGTTCATCGTCCTCTTTTCCCTCGTGACCGACAGCCAGGGAGGGTGCAGGCTGTCTGCTCCCCACAGCCACCCCCTGACCGCCCGTGAGTGATGAATGAGTGGATGGGTGGATGAGTGAGTGGTGCTGACTGATTCTAACAAGAGGACCCCAGCGTCACCGCACCTGGTAGGGCTGCCTCAGGCCTTCAACGTCCATCAGTCTGCTTCTAATGATAAAGTGTCATTAAACCACACACAGTATCTGTCTTATTAAATTGAAATTAAGTTCCTTATGGAGACAGTTAAGGTCGACTGAGTTCTTGGCAGCCTTGGGTGTGCCCGTGGATTAGGCTGGAAACGTCCAGCCCGGTGCCTTTGACCCCCAAGCTGACCTCACATGTAGGCTGAGCACTGGGCACCCTTCCGCGACTCTCTCATGACCCTCGGGTGGAGGAGAAAGGCTGGCGGCATTTCTCGGAGCAGCTCTGGTATTGACCCAGAGGAGCAAGGGTGGAATCGTTTATCATCCAATTAACAGTGTCAGCCGAGTCATCATTATAATGACCAGCCACATGTGTAATCCATCTTTAATGAAACAATAATTGTGCTTCCCGGTCGATGAGCACCCAGCCTCTCCTAAAACCTTCTTGGTGTGAATAGCAAATAGTCATGAGCTCTGGCAGGGCCAAGGGACAGTGGGTGGGTGCATTTCAAGGAACTTTGGTTCAGAAATGTCCCAGGCGACAGGGAAGGAAGAGCTCGCGAGTGCACCCCTGCTGCCCAGCGTGGTCATCGGAACGGGCTCCCTCGCCCGGCAGGTGTCCAGTCTCAGGACCACTCGGGACGCACAGGCGAGGGGGCGAGACACAGTGTACGGCTAAGCTGGTCATGGCACCGATTGTCTTCCTGCTCACGCCTTTCACACGGCTCACACTCTCCACACTGCCCTCACTCTCCACACTGCCCACACTCTCCACACGGCTCACACTGCTCTCTGAACCCAGGAAAGGCAAGGCTCGAGCTGAAAGGCTAGAAGAAGACTCAGGAGTGGCAGGAACCCCAGACACATTCATTTCCTCCTGGCTGACATGGCTTCCATAACACAGCCTCTGTCTTGGCTGATGGGCAGGCATAACATAACATACTGTAGCCACGAGATAACCTCACAGATATGAGATCGTGATGCCGCAGCAGTGTAGCCCCAGTGCAGCAGCAGAGCCTTCCCCAGGGCTGCACACACAGGCACCCGGCGCAGAGCAGCCTGTGACTACGTGAGCGCCGCGTGGCATGCGTGCGCAGTGCTGTGAGTGATTTAGCGGCTGCATAGACTTGCAAAGCCATTGTGTACAGAACATGGGGTGAGAGGGCATGAGAGAATAGGGTGAGAGAGCTTGACTGGCGCCATCTTACCAACCTCCCCCCACATGGGGACCAGACTTCAGGGGATTTGGCTGTTGAAGGCCAGCTGTCAACACATCTTTACCTCCTTATATTGCTACAATGTCAGTCGAAGCTTCCCAACTCCCCGCTTCTGAGCCGTATCCTGTCTGAAAGGTCAGGATGAAGAAGGCGAGGCCACAGGACTGATCTGTCTCTGGCTGAGCATCTGGGCTCTGCAGGAGGGTGGGAAGGACAAAGACGTGGTCCTGACTGCATGTGTGTGTTGGAGCGTCTTCATGCACTGGCGCTGTCCCTGGACCCCAGCAGCCCCGATTCAAAGCCATCTGGCAGTTTGGCACAGCAGAAACGGTCTTCTCCCTGCAAAGGTCCTGGGCCCTCCTGACGGATGGCACTCAGCTCCAGGGAGACGGTGGGCCTGGCAGACCCCAGAGGTGGGAGATCTGGAGGCCTGCTTCCTTGCTCAGGAAGGAGTGCTGCCCCCTCTTCCTCCCATGGTGCTCACCCTCCTGCCCTGCACTGGCTGGAGTGCCCCTCCACCCTCTGTCTCGGTCCTCCCTGTAACCGTACACACCCCCCACGCACACAGTCTGATGTGGCCTCCTCCCCCACTTCCTTGCAGTTTCCAGATTAGCACTTTCACGCTTTCCCTCCCCCATGAAAGAACCAAGCTGCCCTCTTTGTTCTTTAACCCTCAGCCCCTCACACCAGCTGGGCACCTGGGAGCTGAGTGACCTCTGCTGCTGTCTGACAGCAGAAACAAGAGGCTGCAGAGACGAGCTGCAGGAAGGTGGGATCTCCCTGGGGCACAGGTGCGGGAGCAACGGGTGTTCTGGAGGCCCCTCCTCCCTCCCTCTCCCCACACCCCTCTAGCTGGGACTCCCCTCACTTCCCACCTGGCAAATCCAGTGGCCATTTGGACCCACTGCTGCTCTCTCTAGTCTGCAGGGGAAATTAATCATGACTCATTACCTAAAGATGTACGTTTCAGGAACCATCACATTGACTTGATCACATCTGCTTGGACACTGTCAGCTTGTATAACCCTCGGGGATCACAGCTATATAACTAAATAGCTAATTGTGAGACTCATTTGGTGTCTCCCTACTTCTGAGGGCAACCATCCTGCCTGTTTACTGCTTCATCTCCCCCTGTGTGACCCTCTGCCCAGCGTACTTACACTCAGTGAGTAAGTGCTTGGTGAGTGAATGTGTCGAGCAAACCTTCTCACGGCAGGAGCGATATTAAAAACTAACGCAGCTTCCAGCCAAGATAAACGGACAGAAACCAAACTACTCCCCCTCTTGAAAGAGCAACAACAGAAAACCCAAACTGAAGCAGAAACAACACTGGGCAAAACATATCAAACAATAGTTCCGAAGATTTTCAACATCACACAGAACAAAACAAAAAAGTGTACCTGGAAGCTGTGGAACAAAGGAAGTCAGTCCTGTGACTCTTCCTGCTGCTGCCCACGGAGAACGTCCAGGATGCAGGCAAGAAGGGAGCTCGGGAGATGCCAAGGTCACTCACAGTGGAGGAGCTGGAGCTCAACGTTCAGGGAGGCTAGGGCAGCTGGGGTCTTCAGGGGACAGAGCTGCAGAGAGCCTTAGACATCAGCAGGGGGACCCACAAGTTTTCAGCAAGTCAGCGAAGTCAGTGAGGAGACTCGTTGAGGCTGGAGGGGAAAGCACTCAAAAGGATTGCAGGGAACAGTCTGGGAGCTCATGCAGGACTAAGAAGCATGTCTGTTTCCCCAACCAGAGTGTAAGACATCGTAAGTCACAGGGCATCAAGCAACATACTCAAAAGAGTATTGAGAAAAAATAGTACTCGACTAAATGTTGCTCCTCCAATACCTCGGCCACCTGATATGAAGAGCTGACTCATTAGAAAAGACCCTGGTGCGGGGAAAGATTGAAGGCAGGAGGAGAAGGGGATGACAGGGGATGAGATGGCTGGATGGCATCACCGACTCAATGGACATGAGTCTGAGTAAACTCCGGTAATTGGTTATAGACAGGGAGGCCTGGCGTGCTGCAGTCCATGGGGTTGCAGAGTCAGACACGACTGCGACGGAACTGAACTGAAATGCTTCTCTGTTTTTGTCTGAAAAAGCTCACCAAAAAGAAAAAATGTTTCCAAGGAACTTAACATCCCAGAGGAAGCTCAAGAATATGTATAGGATTGTATATAATGTTATTATTAGCAAGACAAAATTCATGATATCTAGCATCTAACCAAACCTTGCAAGACATGCAGAAAACCAGAAAATACAACCTATACTAAGGAGGAAAATCAATCAATTGAAAGTGACCCAGAAATGACACAGATACTTGAATTAGTGAAGAGGGAGTACATAATTAGTCTAATTGAATCCCATACATTCAAAGTGTTACAGGAGAGGAAACGTATTGAAAAGAGACATGGAAGATACAAAAATACTCAAATCAAACTTCTAGACATGAAAACTACAACGTCCATTCTAAAGCAGATCAGCCCTGGGATTTCTTTGGAAGGAATGATGCTAAAGCTGAAGCTCCAGTACTTTGGCCACCTCATGCGAAGAGTTGACTCATTGGAAAAGACTTTGGTGCTGGGAGGGATTGGGGGCAGGAGGAGAAGGGGACGACAGAGGATGAGATGGCTGGATGGCATCACTGACTCAATGGACGTGAGTCTGAGTGAACTCCAGGAGTTGGTGATGGACAGGGAGGCCTGGCGTGCTGCGATTCATGGGGTCACAAAGAGTCAGACACGACTGAGCGACTGAAATGAACTGAACTGAACTGAAGATGGCTTACACATTAAATAGAATAAATAACAGAGTTGCTATGGCAGAATGAAGAGTGAACAATCAGTGAGATTTCAGACAGAGCAATAGAAACCTCACAAGATGACGCAGAGGTTAAAGAATGACCGAGAAAAACAACCGCATGATAGAGATGGAGCTGAAGCTCTTAATGGAGAGAAAGGAGTTCAAGCTGGTTTAAAACTCAGTATTCAAACAACTAGGATCACGGCATCCAGTCCCATCACTTTATGCCAAATCAGTTCAGTTCAACCACTCTGTCATGTCCAGCTCTGTGACCCCATGGACTGCAGAGCGCCAGGCTTCCCTCTCCATCACCACCTCCCGGAGCTCGCTCAAACTCATGTCTACAGTGTTGGTGATGCCATCCAAGCATCTCATCCTCTGCCGTCCCCTTCTCCTCCTGCCTTCGATCTTCCCCAGCATCAAGGTCTTTTCCATGAATCAGTTCTTCACATCCAGTGGCCAAAGTATTACAGCTTCAACATCAGTCCTTCTAATGAATATTCAGGACTGATTTCCTTTAGGATTGACTGGTTTGATCTCCTTTCAGTTCAAGGACTCTCAAGAGTTTTCTCCAACACCGCATTTGGAGAACACAATTCTCCAACATTAACATCAGGGCAAATAGATGGGGGGAAAATGGAAACAGTGGCAGATTTTTTCTTAGGCTCCCAAATCACTGTGGATGGTGATTGCAGCCATGAAATTAAAAGACACTTGCTCCTTGGAAGAAAAGCTATGGCAGATTGCCGGGGAGGATCCAGGGTAATTCGAAGTGGGGACGGAGTCAGCGTCCCAGGAATTAATTGCTATATTAAAGATATGAAGGGAGACTAGAAAGAAATAGTGTAGTAGGAAAATACTAGTGGAGAAAAAGAGGCTAAGTAACTCGGTTTACGAGGAATACCAATAAAATCGCAAGACAAGAGATTTGCACCACCTATGTAGGCCACCGGCACCCACTTGAATAGCGGACGGTGCCCCGCCTTGTGCTCCCTCTCACATGGATCTTAGAAGCCAGGGAAAAATTAGCAGGCTTGGCGAATACCCACACTCCAGATGGGAATTCAGCCAGAAAAACGGAGAACAAGAAAGAAAGACACGGGGGAATCAGTCTTTCCAGAAACGGATCCCTTTTCTTTATTTTCAGGTTTGCTTATATACTTTTTGTTATACACAGGGATGAATACAGAGTCACGCGGGGTCAGTAGACCTGACCTTTATCAAAATCAGGTGCTTCATATAAATGCATACAAAGGTCTTAGGGGTTTTACATCATCTTCTGGCCATGAGGCCTGCTGACATTTCATGGCCCTTTCTGATAATGGTCAGTCAACCAGAAAACTTATTTTTTCCAGGGGTGATTTTTTCTTAAACTAGGTGCCACCCTCCAAATGTACTAGATAAAGTTGCATTCCTATAGGGTGAGGGTGCAGGGGGTTATAATCAAGAAAAGGAATTTACTTAGCCTAAGAAGAGGTGGCAAGAATACACAGAAGAACTGTACAAAAAAGACCTTCACGACCCGGATAATCATGATGGTGTGATCACTAGAGCCAGACATCTTGGAATGTGAAGTCAACTGGGCCCTAGAAAGCATCACTACAAACAAAGCCAGTGGAGGTGATGGAATTCCAGGTGAGCTATTTCAAATCCTGAAAGATGATGCTGTGAAAGTGCTGCACTCAATATGCCAGCACATTTGGAAAACTCAGCAGTGGCCACAGGACTGGAAAAGGTCAGTTTTCATTCCAATTCCAAAGAAAGGTAATGCCAAAGAATGCTCAAACTACCACACAATTGCACTCATCTCACACACTAGTAAAGTAATGCTCAAAATTCTCCAAGCCAATCTTCAGCAATATGTGATCCATGAACTCCCTGATGTTCAAGCTGGTTTTAGAAAAGGCAGAGGAACCAGAGATCAAATTGCCAAAATTTGCTGGATCATGGAAAAAGCAAGAGAGTACCAGAAAACCATCTATTTCTGCTTTACTGACTATGCCAAAGCCTTTGACTGTGGATCACAATAAACTGTGGAAAATTCTTCAAGAGATGGGAATACCAGACCACCTGACCTGCCTCTTGAGAAATCTGTATGCAGGTCAGGAAGCAACAGTTAGAACTGGACATGGAACAACAGACTGGTTCCAAATAGGAAAAGGAGTACATCAAGGCTGTATATTGTCACCCTGCTTATTTAACTTCTATGCAGAGTACATCATGAGAAACGCTGGACTGGAAGAAACACAAGCTGGAATCAAGATTGCCGGGAGAAATATCAATAACCTCAGATATGCAGATGACACCACCCTTATGGCAGAAAGTGAAGAGGAGCTAAAAAGCCTCTTGATGAAAGTGAAAGAGGCAAGTGAAAAAGATGGCTTAAAGCTCAACATTCAGAAAACGAAGATCATGGCATCTGGTCCCATCACTTCATGGCAAATAGATGGGGAAACAGTGGAAACAGTGTCAGACTTTATTTTTTTGGGCTCCAAAATCACTTCAGATGGTGAGTGCAGCCATGAAATTAAAAGACACTTACTCCTTGGAAGGAAAGTTATGACCAACCTAGACAGCATATTCAAAAGCAGAGACATTACTTTGCCGACTAAGGTCCGTCTAGTCAAGGCTATGGTTTTTCCTGTGGTCATGTATGGATGTGAGAGTTGGACTGTGAAGAAGGGTGAGCACCTAAGAATTGATGCTTTTGAACTGTGGTGTTGGAGAAGACTCTTGAGGGTCCCTTGGACTGCAAGGAGATCCAACCAGTCCATTCTGAAGGAGATCAGCCCTGGGATTTCTTTGGAAGGAATGATGCTAAAGCTGAAGCTCCAGTACTTTGGCCACCTCATGCGAAGAGTTGACTCATTGGAAAAGACTTTGGTGCTGGGAGGGATTGGGGGCAGGAGGAGAAGGGGCTGACCGAGGATGAGATGGCTGGATGGCATCACTGACTCGACAGATGTGAGTCTGAGTGAACTCCGGGAGATGGTGATGGACAGGGAGGCCTGGTGTGCTGCAATTCATGGGGTCGCAAAGAGTCGGAGACGACTGAGGGACTGAACTGAACTGAACTGAAATGTAATGTAAATGATAAATGTAAAAGATCCAAAACCCACCAATTAAAAGGCAATTACTAACCAATTAGGTAAATAAGCAAGACCTAGGTATAATCTGAATCATAAGAAATCCATATTACTATAAAGGTAAAAGACGGAGAAGACGATGGCACCCCACTCCAGTACTCTCGCCTGGAGAATCCCATGGACGGAGGAGCCTGGGAGGCTGCAGTCCATGGGGTCGCTAAGAGTTGGACACGACTGAGCAACTTCACTTTCACTTTTCACTTTCATGCATTGGAGAAGGAAATGGCAACCCACTCCAGTATTGTTGACTGGAAAATCCCAGGGATGGGGGAACCCGATGGGCTGCCATCTCTGGGGTCCCACAGAGTTGGACACGACTGAAGTGACTTAGCAGCAGCAGCAGGCTAAAAGAAAACAATTCAGAAAAGATACGTTATGCAAACACTGATCAAAACAAAGCTGGTTGGCTATAAGACAAAGAATATTTCAGAGAAAAGATATCACCAGGATGAAGAAAGTCTTTTCATAATGATAATGGTGTCAATTCATAAGCGGGCATAAAAATCTTAAACATCTGTGTACCTAATAACAGTTTCAAAACCATTAGCAAAGCAAAAGCTGATAGAACTGCAAGGGAGCTGATAGCTGGAGATTACGTGCTGACCTCTCCCCAAAGCCGGCCACCAGGTCCTCTTGGAGGGGGCCTAGCTGGTGCATCTCTGTGTCCACCCCTGGATCCTGAAGTCCCTGGAGTCTGCCTTGATTGGGAACAGAAGGGCCTCTGGCTGTTCGTCCTGGGGTTGAGCGAGGACAAGATGGAATGGGGGAGTAATAAGGCCGGGCATCCCTGCTGCATGTGATTTTGCTCCAAGCTTTAAATGTGTTCACCCAGATCTGCTCAGGTTTAGACCCTTGAAAGCTCTCTCCTCAGGGGATGAGGAGTGTACAAGAAAGGGTTAGCTGTTGGAACATCACAGGTTGGAGAAGGAGCCCTTGACGGGTGTATGACAAGAAGATAGTAATAATGGCATTGAAAGACGTTGTGATGGGTCAAGAAAGTCACGTACATAAAATGCTCCATAAGCGGCAGCGGTATCTGTGTGAGTGCCAACCAGACCTTACTTTATTCCCTCGTCTTGTTCATACACTCCACAAATATGCTGGAGACAGGTAGGCATGGAGGTCCTTCCACTCTGAATCAGACATCAGACAGCTCTTCACGGGCTCAGATTGCTCGTGCCCTTTGGCACCGACTACTGACACCCTCGATGTGATCTGGATGCCATCTGCTTCCCACTCAAACTCTCCCAGGACCATCATGTGTTAACCGGCGATTTTACTAAGGCCTGCTAGCCTGTGGCTCTTTACAGCGTGGAAAGGGTGTCATACATCTTCCTATAGACATTCACACTGTTGCATTCGACTCTGTAACCCCACGGACTGTAGCCTGCCAGGCTCCTCTGTTCATGGGATTTCCCAGACAAGATTACTGGAGTGGGTTGCCATTTACTCCTTCAGAGGATCTTCCCGACCCAGGGGTCGAACCCATGCTCCTGCATCTCTTGCACTGGCGAAGGCTTCTTTACCATGAGCCTCCTGGGAAGCCCAGAGACACAAAAAGGTCCCACCTGAGGCTAGTGGTTTGTAACACGGAGGTTTTCCCAAGGATGTTCAATTGTTTCACAGCAGGACACAATTCCTGCCATCCCTGAGCACAGGCCCCTTTCTAGCATGACTCCGCAGCTCTTTGCGGAGCTGTTTTCCTGCCCTTTGCACCAGGGCTGACCTCTAGGCCTGCGGAGACCAACAGGCAGCGGTGGACAAGGCTACGGGAACCGGGATGGGGGCGGGGTCTCACCCTCAACTCACTGCCCTGAGACGACACATAAAGGAGCCCAGGCTCAGAGGGGAGGGAGGCCCAGCCGACGGTTAGTCCCAACCAGCCAGCGTGCGGGCGAGGCCATCTGGGACCGTGCAGGACCACCAGCTGCCAGCTGTCTGCAGCTCAGGAGTCACCCAGATGAGGCCAGTCCAGACTGCTGACCCCCAGAACCTTGGGCAAGTAAAACTGGCTGATTCGAAGTCCGGTATGAAACCCCCCCTCCCGAGGAAGTCCTGTCACACACGCCTCCACCCGCTCACGTATCTCCTTCTCCACATTTCTCTGCTCCCTAAAGAGAACCACACTGTTTGCCAGTTAATTCCCCTTCATCTGTGCTGTCTCTGTTGTTGTTTAACGGGCACATGCGTTATCTCCATAATCAGACCGTGAGTAATCCAGGACAGAGAATTTATGCACAGCCGGAACTCAACCAGTAGCTGTCTGCTCTCACTTACCTTTCTTATGAGTAATACAGAGACCCCGGCTGTGAAACAGGAGGGTTGGACACGTTTTTGTTATAGGCCTTCAGGGGTCATCATCCTCAGTGGCAAGCACAGCTAACCGCAGTGCCTTTGCACGTGAGGTCAGCGTGCAAGGAGTTGACCGTGCGGTGGGAAGAAGGCAGTGTCCTTCCGCTTTGCTTCTAGCTTCCTGGGTGTGAGGGGCCCCAGCTCGTGTTTCTACCAGCTGTCCATATGGATTATTCCGGAGCTGTGCTTCTGCGATGGTGTTTCAACATCTTAATCAAATTATGCCTGAAGAGCTTCAGTGAACACAGCCCCTTGCTGGCACAGCAATTGCAAAATGTTAGGAAAGGAATGATCGAGTGAGGCTATCGTTTCACGTTATCAGAGGAAGAACAAGATGGTCCTGGGCAGAGAGCCCCCCGGCTGGGAACAGGGGGAGTCTCTGGAGGGTCCCAGTTCTCTCACCAGGAGAGAAGGGCTGTCCCGTCGTGCAATGAGCCCCACACTAGAAAGGCCGCTGGAGAGCAGAGGCGGGGCGACAGGTGCACAGCGGGGCTGCAAGGAGAGAGCCTGAGGCCCACTTGTCTCTTCCTCCCTCGCTGTCTGGGAGGCCCGCGCAGCCTGGCCAGTACTGATCTGGCCCTCGACCGCAAGCGCCCATCAGCTGTTGCGGGAGCCGCCCTCAGCTCTCTCCACCCTTTTCCCGCCAAAAGCCGAGAATGCTGTCAGTGTCGACCGAGGATGGTGCTCCCTGCGGGCCTCACGGTGTCTGGGCTGACTGCACACAGCGTCAAGACACAGCTTTTCAACCTAGAAATTTAGGTTTTCTGTGATTTGGCTCCAGGCTCTGGTTTCAGCTAAAGAGTCATGGGCTGGCTGAGATGGGGCTGAGCCCTTATGCCCCTGAGAGGGTCTACATCTGACCCCGACTTCCCCGGAACTGGTGGCCCCTCATCTCCCCGGCAGGAGGGGCTGCACCCCCAGGACCCTGGCCTCCAGGAGCCCGGGCAGCTGGCTTTTCCAGCCTCTGCTGCAGATCCCTGGGGACCCACTCAGGTGCCCTGACCACCTGCTCAGAACCTGGGGAGCAGTGGGGCCAGCTCCTCCCTGGAGCTTGGTGCCGTTCTGCCGGGGGCTGGGGCTCGGCCTCTCTGCCCTCTGCCCACAGTTCCAGCCGGCACGGTGGTGCCCCTGGCCCTTGCAGCGGTCACCAGCGGGCTAGGCACTTTCGGAGCTGGGAACAGAGTTAGGGAACGAGCAATTACTCATCATTTCCAGTAATGTTTTTTAAGATTTTTTTTTAATGTGGACCGTTTTAAAGTCTCTATTGGACACATCACAGTAGCTGCTTCTGTTGCTTACGTTCTGGATTTCTTGGCGGGAAGCGGATGAGATCGTAGCTTCTCGATCAGGGACTGAACCCACTCTCCCTGCATTGAAGGCGGAGCGTTAACCACTGGACCCCCAGGGAAGCCCCTCCAGCAGGGTTTTGATCTAGCAAAACAGACCTGGTCGTGGAAGTCAGAGCAGGCTCCAGGCTAGAGAAGCGGAGTGGTCTCGGCACAACTGTGGGGAGCAGACGAAGGCGTTGCCTACGGACCTGCGGCTCAACCGTGCAGCCTTACTCTGCGGCCCTGAGTTTCTGCCGTGCTGGGCCGGTAAGAGCACCCGCCCCGCAAAGCCGCGGGGCAGCCCTGGGGCGTGGCCAGTGTCCTCCCACTGCGGGCGGCAGAGCTCTTCCGGGTGAGGCCCCCAGGCTGGCGCAGCGCCCCGGGCTATCAGCACCACGAGGGCCACTCAGAGGAGCCAGGGGAGGTGGAGGGCGGCTCCCACCTGCCAGCCCAGGGACTCGGCTGCCGCCCTCACTTACACTTCTTCAAAGGGATGTATGGATCTCACTGTAACTTAATTTTAAGACTTACGGCTTAATTAAGTAGGCTTATTAAGCCCCAGCAGCGTGTTTCTGCTTTCAGCACAGAAACAGCCTTGAATGTCAGGAAGGCTTCTCGCCCTTGAGCTAGGCGAGGAGATGAGACGGCCAGGCAGAGCAGGGGCGGCCTCCGCTCCTCCCCCAGCCCCCGCCCCTGCCCCGCCCCCTCCTCGCATCCCCTCTCCCCCTCCCCCGTCCCCCCTCCCCGGCAGAGAGCCTCGGGACATGTTTTTCTTGACCCTCGTGCCCCGACTTCCTAACACCTGCCTGAGGGCCGAAAACGAAGGCTCTTGCTCTTCAAGGCGACTCACTCACGGGTGTCTGGGAGAAAGCCAAGGCCCCTGTTAACTGGAACTGCAGAACCAGTGGCCTAGAGGCGAGCGCCAGCGCCCACCTCTAGGGGCAAACGGGAAGGCTGATGGACCCAGGGCCACGGCGGGCGGGGCCAGAGCATGGTGGGCGGGGCTCGGGCACGGTGGGCGGGGCCAAGGCAAAGTGGGTGGGGCAGGGCCCCGGTGGGTGGGCCCCGGGCCACGGTGGGCGGGGCTCGTGTCACGGTGAACGGGGCCTGGTGCACAGTGGACCGACCGGTTCAGCTTCGCAGTCTGCGTTCTTCACCTGGGGCAGCCACGCGGAAAGGGAGCCCAGGGTGCGCGTGCATCGCTCAGCAGTTGCCGGTTCTGCTGGGCGTGAGGGGCCTCTGACGGGTGGCTCTGCTCTGGAATGTCGGAGTGTTGAGGCTGGGGAAGGGGGTCCTCGGAAAAAGACTTTCTCCCCGGGGACGTGACTGCTTTGTCCCTTTGCACTTCACGCGAGAGCACAGTTAGGAGGGACCGCCCTCTGCCCAAAGCACCTGCTGGAGAGCCTGGAACGTCCTCTGCCATCAGGACCCACCAACTACCTATTTTTATCAACGTTCTGATTTCTAAAAATGTACCTACCCCCTGCGGCCTGGCAGCCGGGGATTTGGAATTGACTAATCGGTGCGTGCACGCTGCACCTGCTGGGCTTCAGGCTCCAGGGACACACACAGGTCCCAGATCGCCCTCTGCAGAGCCTGGCCTCAGGGACGAGGGGGGCGAGGTGGTCCCTGCTTCCCCCAGCGGGGAGAGGGCAGCGTCCGCCTCGGGGCCGGGACTGTGGGCATCCGAGGGGAGCAGCTGCGTGCCGGCGGTGTGCCCCACTAGACTCCCAGCTCCACTTCCCCGCCTCAGCCTCTATCTGTGCCTCTTGCAGGGCCTGGGGTGTGGGCATCGCTCTCCGGGCCTGCCATTGCCTTGGACAAGCCTTGAACTGCCACGAGATCTCCAGGTGAGACTCCAGGCTCCTGGGAAGAGGGAGCAGCCCCGTTTCCTCAGCCTCACCAGGGGCCCCAGGGCTCTGTGCACTGGGAGAACCTGGCTAGGGGGGAGGAGTGAGGTCCACCCACGGGGCCCCGCTGCCTCCCCACGCGGGCCTCCCCAGAGACCTTGGGGAGGGTCTCCTCAGGGGTGGGCTTGTCGCTCTGTATGTGGGCGTCAGCCACGTGAGCGTCTCTAGAGACTTCGACGAAAGTGGTGCACAGACTCCCCTGCCTCTGCCCTGCTCCCGGCTCACACAGCCGGCTCACGCTCGGAGTGACTGCTTTCACCAAGTGTTAGGTGGCTCAGATGGTAAAGAGCCTGCCTGCAGTGCAGGAGACCCAGCTTCAGTCCCTGGGTTGGGAAGATCCCCTGGAGAAGGGCGTGGCTGCCCACTCCAGTATTCTTTTTTGGAGAATCCCATGGACAGAGAGGCCTGGTAGGCTACAGGCCAGGGGGTTGAAAAGAGTCAACAGGACTGAGTGACTCACTTTACTGTGCGTCAGACCATCTTTTATGTGATCTCACCCTCAGGACGCCCTGGTTTCACTGATGAGACAGCTGGGACACAGAGGAGCTGTCACCTGCCCAAGGGTGCACTCTTTGGGCGGCAGGCCCCCCCACTACCTTGCCAGGCATGCTGGGAAAGGGCCAGGGCCTCCTGAGACCCCAGCGTCCTCAGAGCCTCTTGCTGTGAAGTCCTGACCCCCAGCTCTGCCTGGTACCCAACCCGGCTGTCTCTGGAGCACTGGTGAGCATTTCCGGGTGCCCCGCCCACCCTGGTGCCTCTAAGGATGAAACAGTGGCGTCCAGGAGTGCGGACCACCAAGCTGTCTGTTTGTGAATCAGGCAGGATGCCTGCCTGTCTGCCTGCCGCCCACCCCTCACCCCCACCGTCTGAGCCCTAAAGTCGAGGAGAAGATGAGAAAAGGTACAGATTAAATTCCCTTTGCAGCAAAGATTGGCTTTAACTTTCCCTTTGCTGTTTTTGCTAAAGTTTTGAAGACTCTGGACACTGAGACCCTAGGCCTGGGGGACATGGTCCTCAGCTCCAGGCCTGGCCTGGGCACCTTTAGAGCTCATCACTCACTTTTCACTTTTCTGCGTGAACATCTTCAGAAATCCCAGAAGGTAAAGAGTGCCTGCTGCCCACATCGCCAACGCCCAGCTGTCCTTACCTCTGCACAGCAACGTGATTCTTCTTGCTGGAAAGCTGAGCTCTGGGTCATCGGTTGGGCAGGCGGTCAGGAGCCTTGGACAGAGGCCAGAGGGTGTGGTTTGGGAGCAGCGAGTTCTCGGCCTCTTTGTTGTCTGACCCCATGCTGTCGCGCCAGTTGCTCGGCTTGGGTCCGACTCTTTGCAACCCCGTGGGCTGCAGCCCACTGGGCTCCTCTGTCCATGGGGTTCTCCAGGCAGGAATACTGGAGTGGGTTGCCATGCCGCTTCTCCAAGGGATCTTAATCTTCCCCGACCCAGGGATCTAACCCAGGTCTCCTGCATTGGCAGGCAGATTCTTTACCATCTGGCCACCGGGGGAGCCCTGGGCAGGTGGGTTCACCTCTCTGCACCTCAGTCTCCTCATGGGCACCATCGCCATGACAAGGCCTCACCCACGGCACAGCCGGACGAGACCGGCTCTAACTCCCGCTGCTCGGCAGTTGGCACGCACACACCAAGCGCTCAACAAGCAGTGGCTTTTCTTTTCTTTTCTTTTATGAGAGAACAGATATGAGAGAGCTTTGAAAACTGCAGTCGGTGCCTGGGAAGGATTTGCCTGGCGGATTCTTGGAAAGCTGAGTTGCCTAGGCCTGATCGCAGGCTGTGATCAGCTTGGAAGGAAGCGTCATCCATTTTCCAGCAAAGCACAGCAGATGCCCCTAGTCCTGGCAGACACACACTGGGCGGGGGCGGGGGCGGGGGCGGGGGCGGGGGGGTCCCATCCCCACCTTAGATTCAGCTCCTGTTTCCCTTGATCGCCTCCCTGGCTTGTTGGAGAAGAACCTGAATCTCCAGCCTGTATCAGGGAGCACGTGTGTGCGCGCTCAGTCGCTCAGTCGTGTCCAGCTCTTTTGTGACCCCATAGACTGTAGCCCGCCAGGCTCCTCTGTCCATGGGATGCTCAAGGCAAGACTACTGGCATGGGATGCCATGCCCTCCTCCAGGGGATCTTCCCGACCCAGGGATCGAGCTCTGCTCAGTGCTCCCCCCACAGCCCAGACCCTCCCTGGCTCGGGGGCAGCAAGAGGGCTGGACGCAGCCCAGCTCACCCAAGGGCAGGTGGTTGAGGGTGGCGCGTCTGGGAGTCTGGGCTGCGGGCCTGCCCTGGGAAGGAGGCGTTTCAGCCTCAGGGCACCCTCTCATCCGGGCAGACTCATGCAGGGGTGGCGTTCTTCACCATGGACCATGAAGGGTGGAGGGGATTGAGAGACTGCAGGGGAAGGTGTGATCCGCTCCAGAGCCCGGCCCGTAAAGACCTCCTGTCAGGGCTTGGAGTGCGGCTTCGGAGGAAAGGCCGCTTGTCGCCGCGTGGTGCCGTGGCTGCCCCTGGGAGCCAGGCGTGGCCTGAGGCTTGCAGCACCAGTGCCCTCGGTGGGGCTGAGCGGACTGGAGAGAGTGGCGCGGCGTCTGGACGGAACAGCCCGCCCTCCCCGCTTCCTCCCGCAGCAGCGCTCGCTGAGCAGCCGTCAGGCATCGAGGGGAGGCCGGGCTCTGGCAGCTGGGACCTGGGGCCCTTTGCTGCAGTGCTTGCACGTGGACACACGTCTCCTCCAGAAGCAAAACGAGACGGTAAGGGACTGACGCAGCAGCTGCACGCTCGTGCGCAGCGTGCACGACGCACGGACAGGCTGCGAAAGCCCAGAAGCCCACGGCCACTTCCGGACGACCAGCGGCCAAAGAAGCAGGGTGTGCTGCGCGTGGCCCCTGCACTCAACACCCCCGAAGGGGTGGGCAGGCCTCCCAACCACCCCTCTGGGCCAAAGCCTGGACACAGCCCTGCTCACCCGTGTAAGGAGCCAGCTCAACCCCCTCAGCGAGCAAGCGAGGGCAGCTGTTTGTTCTCGCCTCTCTCTGCTGCAGCAGGGGCCGCATAAAGCCTTGCCTGAATTTCTTGTCTGGCCTCTGATCAATTTCTATTGATTGGGGAAGGCCAAGAACCCTGGTTGCTAGCAGACTCAATCCTTAACATCACCCTGTGAATTAATCTTCTTGTTCATTCATTTTACAGATGCCTCCTGAGCCCCGGACACTGTGCCAAGGGATAGGGGTCCTGCCCTCATGGGGTGTGAGGGCAACAGTAAGGATGCAACCAGCCCCGAGCACAGGCCCAGCCAAGGCCCTGTCTGGGTGTCGGTCAGAGCTGAGCAGAAGGCCGAGCTTGGACAAAATACAGGGACTCTGTCAGCCCAGAGGTGGCCGATGTCCAGCCCCTCAGTGCTTTGGAACCAGCCCTGGAGGAGGGGTGGGCACCCCCCCTGGCCACTCACCAGGGTGGACCCTGGACCCTCGCCCGTCCCCAGCTCACAGGTGGGAGGGGACGCTGCCAGGGTCCCCGGGGTATTGCACGTGCTGAGTGAAATCCAGCCCAAGAGGACCCCGTGCCAGGCACACGAGCCGCCCACAGGTGTGGACCGTCACTGACCAAGCCTGGTGTCCCCGGCGGCCATCAAGGTGGTGTTTCCCTGGAGGCCTGACGGGGGCGGGCCGTACCCCAGGACAATCCCTCGAGGCCGCCAGGGTCTGCGTGACTCACCAGGGGCCGGGCTCTCCGCAGGGTCCCTCCAGCGCTCTGGCTGGGCCACGTCTGGGTCTTCACTGCAGTGACTTTCGAGAGACAACAAATGGAGCTGCTAACATTTGCAGCAATCGTTTCTAACAGCATTAGACGTTGCTAATTAAAATGACTCCTGCTGCTTCAGACTGAGTCAAATCAATCATTTTCTAGCAAATCAAAGGCCGTTCCTTCCTCAGCAGCTTTGGGGAACAGATGAGCAGTGGGGCGAGGGAGATTGCCCAGGCGTCTTCTCCGCGGGGCTGGGGCCACGCGGCCAGAGCGGAGCTCCTCCAGGCAGGTGGACATCCTAAGCTTGGGCTCAGAGGGTCTCCCAGAGGCCTTGTCCAGGCACACTCACCACTTTGCATCTCAGTCCTCTTCTCCTAACTGACTCTGAAGTACAGCGTGTGTTCACTGCATCCCCCCTTTGTGCCAAGTGGGAGAGACTGTGGCGAACGAACAGGATGCTTTGGGCGATGGGATGGGAAAGGTGGGGGGCGGGAGGGTGGAGATGGGAGGGGTGGGCCGGGAGAGAGACAATGACAGGGGATAAAGCAGTCGTTTCCCAGAGTGTTCAGAGTCCGGGAGACGACGTGTCGGGCTGACATGGAAACGGGGCTGGCTGGAGGGTGACTGTGGGTGGCAGGGCCCCTGGAGAGGGGCAGGAGTGGGGGCTTTGCGCCGTCAGGGGAGGGTGCAGGCAGGAGCAGCCGTGCAGTGGCCTGGGAGCTTCCAGAGCTCCGCCTGGCATTCCCTGGGTCGGGCGGGGGAGCACAGCTCTTCCTGGTGGTCCAGGCAAGAGTGCTGGCAGCCGGAGAGAGGAGGATCATGGTGGGACGTGACCCGGAGGTGGGCTGAAGGATTAGGAGATGCAAAAGTTAGGAGAGCAAGGCAGAGAAGGTTCTGGAGAGATGGGGGATGAGCACTCCTGGAGCTGAAGTGGAAGAGTGAGCTGGACTAGAGGGACTTTGGATGCCTTGCTAAGCACTTTTAACTGTAGATAAGTACACAAGCCCAACACTGCTAGGGCATCCCCAGTTCTGCAATACAACATGCATTAAATGTTTTTGTGTGTTTTAAGATAATGTGTATTTATTATGGGAAAATCAGAAGATACGCTGGTGAACTGAATAATGGCCCCCAAGATGGCAGTGTCCTAATCTTCCAAACCTGTGAATCCCAGAACCTGTGAATCCTGGCAAAAGCTGGAAAAAGAAAAGAAACAGCCTCCCCAAGGAGCCAGCCCTGCTCATGCCTTGGCTTCTGACCTCCAGACATTGAAAGAACGGGTCTGCGTCGGCTTAAGCCACTGTGCTTACAATGATCGCTCACAGCAGCGACAGGAAATAACACAGACATCAAAATGTAGCAGGAATGATCCCGGAAAGCATGGCGGCCGCTGCTTACTTTCCAGCCAGAAAGAGGCTGAGTGCCGAAGAATTGGTGCTTTCCAACTGCGGTGCTGGAAAAGACTCTTGAGGGTCCCTTGGACCGCAAGGAGATCAAACCAGTCAATCCCAAAGGAAATCAACCCTGAATATTGGAAGGACTGTTGCTGAAGCTGAAGCTCCAATACTTTAGCAACCTGGTGTGAAGAGCTGACTCATTAGAAAGGACCCTGATGCTGGGAAAGATTGAAGGCAGGAGGAGAAGGGGACAACAGAGGATGGGATGGTTGGATGGCATCACTGACTCAATGGACAAGAGTTTGGGCAAACTCCAGGAGATAGTGGAGGACAGAAAAGCCTGGCCTGCTGCAGCCCATGGGGTTGCAAAGAGTCAGACACAACTGAGCAACTGAACAACATGCCTCCCACCTAGTCTTCTGCCTCACAGAGCTCTTTCATACAGGATTCTTTTATTCTTTAAAGATATCTTGCATTTTTCACTGAACTTGACAACGAGCATGTCTCCCATGTTATTAATGTTGTCTCTGTAATGGCTTCTCAGCATTACTAGATTTTTAAAGTGAAAGAACAACATGATCTGTGAAAATTAATAAAGGGAAATCTCACTAAAATGGAGCTCTCACGCATATACCGCTCAGTGTAGACACAGATCCCAACAGGACGGAGGAGCCTGGGGGGCTGCAGTCCCTGGGGTCGCTAAGAGTTGGGCACGACTGAGCGACTTCCCTTTCACTTTTCACTTTCATGAATCGGAGAAAGAAACGGCAATCCACTCCAGTATTCTGGGCCTGGAGAATCCCAGGGACAGGGAGCCTGATGGGCAGCCGTCTGTGGGGTCGCACAGAGTCGGAGAAGACTGAAGCGACTTAGCAGCAGCAGCCGCAGCAGAGACCTACCCTGAGTCTCCGACAGGAAGAAAGCTACTCCTTAACTACCCAGCAGGGAAAGGAAGATTTTCTCCCCACCTGGCAACAGCTCAGCCAATGAGGGACCAGCACAGCACAGCCAATGAAAAGCCACCACACTTCCAACTTCCGATTTCCTCCAATGGACTCTTTGTTTAGAACAGCCCTCCCACTTCCCCTTCTCTTCTAAGAGTTTTCTTTCCTTTGCCAAACTTGTATGTGGTTTGCCATAGATTGCATGTCCCAAATTGAAATTCTTTGCCTGTCCTGAATAATTCCTTTTTGCTGATAAACTAACTGGCTTTTTATTGTTTTAGGTTAACAATTCAAACTACCCTTTGGAAGGAAATCTCTGGCACCCAGCCCCAGAAGCTTGAACAACTCTTAATAGACCTTCAGGGCTGGCCTGGGATCCCTGACAAGAGTGTTAGTTCCAGTATGATACCCAAGCCCCACATGTGTTTATTTTCCACTCACAGGAAGCCCCACGCAGCTTCCTGTTGGGAGGCAGCCTTCTCTGGGCGGAGACTCAGGGCCATCTGTACCTCCCTCGTGTCCCTTTACCCATGGCTTCCAAAGTCAACCTGCTGGAAGGGGATACAGAAACGGAGGGCGAACTGAGCCAGGGGAGGTGCTGGGAAGGAATAAGGTCAAGAAAGAAAAGAAAAATAGTCACTCAGTCATGTGACCCCATGGACTGTAATGTGGCTGGCTCCTCCGTCCATGAAATTCTCCAGACAAGAACACCGGCGTGGGTTGCCATTTCCTCCTCCAGGGGATCTTCTCAACCCAGGAATCAAACCCGGGCCTCCCACATTGCAGGTGGACTCTTCACCCTCTGAGCCACCAGGCAAGCCCCTAATAAAGTCAGAGAGGCTCTAACTGGGGGATTTCATGGCCCTGCATGGGGAAAGCTCATCACCACTGCAAACTCCCAATCCCATGGCCACTCCTGAGGCTGCAGAGCCTGGGGGGCAGTACTGGCCAGTGAGCCCAGGAGCTGAGAAGGCACCTGCCTAAAGTCCAGGGATGCCCCTGGGGTATGTTGGAGCACCCACGTGTAAGCAGAATGTGGTGGGGGAAGGAGCTGACTGTCCAGCAGGGGACAGAATGCAACACTTGAGACCCTGGGAACTGAGGAAGGAAAGACCTCAACAAAGCCTTTGATCTGGAGCGGGGAGCCCTCTGTTGGAGGGGAAGGTGTCCTGGGATGAATGGTGCCCTCCTGGGGCCTGTGAATGAAACCTTATAGGTGGGAGTCCCGGGATTCTTATAGATGTCACTAAGCTAAGAGTCTCGAAATGGAATCACCCAGGATTACCCCAGTGGGCCCTAAACCCAAAGGCGAATGTCCTTATAAGTGACGTAGCGGGGAGACTCAGCGGGGAGAGGAGAGGAGAGGACGGAGCAGAGGCAGGAGTGATGAGCCTGCGGCCAAGGAGACCTGGGCCTCCAGGAGCTGAGGGCGGTGGGAGACCCTCCCTTGCTCTCAGACGTCTGGCCTCCAGGATGGGGAGAGAATGAAGCTCTGCTCCCCTAAGTTGTGGCCCTCTGGCTCGGCAGTCACAGGCCACTACCATGGGGGCGGGGAGCGAAGTGAGCTGATGCTGGAGGCAGTGGGCGTCTCCTGAAGGCGCTAGGAAAGCTCCTGGAAAGAGGACCAGCATGGTTTCTTTCTGCATTCACCACCCTGCCTGGCCCCGGGGGGCTCTGCTGTGGGCTCTGCTGAATGGGGCGGGGTGGGAGGGCATATCCAAAGCTCACTGGAGAGGTGTGTGTGGATGGTAGGGCACAGGGCCAGCCCAGAGGGTGTCCTGGCCTGAGAGCCAGGCCGAGGCTCAGAGGGAAACAGTCAGCCCCTCTCTTTCCAGAGACCCTCCAGGGGTGAGACTAGAGCCCCTTGGGTTGTGCCAGCCCCCCAGTGCAGCGGATTTGCTTTCAAACTCTGGTAATGTTACAACCAAGGAAATGATTTCCCAGGAGAAGCTTCCGGTCTGCCAACATACTAAATAATTTGTTGTTTTGAAACTTCTGCAAGACTTACTTGATTAAAAAACCATCAACTATAGTTTTGAATCCGTATGCTCGAGGAACATCCTTGAAGATTCCAGCTGATTAAGATGGAGAAATGGAGTTTGCAGAGCATCTCGGACGACACCCCCACCCCCGCCCAGCGCCCAGTGAGCCCCAGGGCTCAACTCAGAAAGGCCGTGTGGGACAGACCTGAGATTAATTTTTCATGGGGTGTTGGACTGTAAATGATTTTTCTATTTACTTATGTAACTCGTACATAAAAGATGACGGCATTTAATCAAATACAGACCAACTGCAAATTATGCTGGATAAACTGTGAAAAAATTCAATATGCTATTGACCATTTATATATACATGCACACATATATATTATTGATATATATTTAAGAGTAGCAATCTACCTCACACTGTTAACCCTGCCTGAATAGTTTTACACTTTCCAGGCCTTTGCTTGTGGTTTCGAGAGTCTCAGATGCCACTGCCATCGAGGGGCTGCTGTAGCAGGCTTGCTTTCCATCCCGTCCCACCAACATCTGTGCCACCGAGGTTCTGGGAAGACCACGAGCTCCTTTAAAAAGGTGCACTTTTATACTCCTTGTCCCTCTAGCCTTTAGCACAGAGATCTCAACTGGGGCAACTTTGGCCCCCAAGAGGCATCGGCCAATGCTTGGAGGTATTTGTGGCTGTCAGTTTCTGTGGGCACCCAGTGGGTAGAGGCCAGGGATGTAGCCAAGCAGAGCACTGACTTGTCCAAAGATGTCAGTAGCGCTAAAGGAGGAGCCCAGGTCTGAGGCTGCAGCAAACTCGGTCCGTGGGTGGGGAGTGGCGCGCGCGGCTCCGCATCTGCTCTGCTGCTCCCTGGAGCGCCTCCCGGCTTCTCTCTTAGCAAACGCCCTGGTCTTCTGGAAGACAAGCCCCAGGATCACTTTCAGGACAATGCCTGCCTGCACCAGGGCGCCCAGGGTGCTCCACAAGCCCTAGGTGAGAGCACTGACCCTAGAGCACGTGCTAGCTTCTCGGTGGATCATGACGCCCGCTGCGCACATCGACTCCGTCTTGTTCTTTCTGTTTCCCAGCAGCTGCACAAGGCCCCGGAGCCTCATTTGCTCTGAACAAATGTTTGCTGGGTAGCTGGCTGGCTGGCTGGCTGAGTGGATAGTGGATGGATATGGGGGTGAATGGACGGATGGGTAGAAAGGTGGATGGTCGGGCGGTGGGGTGCTGGGGAGATGAATGGACGGACGGACGGATGGATGGAGGGAAGGACGGGCAGGGATGAGTGGGGGATGGGTAGACGGACGGGGCAGGGAGGAGTGAATGGACGGGCAGGAGGCCTGGCTGCAGGCCTGTCTGCCGCCAGCTGGCTGTTTGCCTCTTGAAAGGTCAGAAGTCTGCACACTGAACAGCTCTGCACAGCCTGAGTAGCCTGTCTAGAGAGGGCAGCGCTTCCTTTCCCGGAAGCGCTGGGAGATCCTGAGAACCGCATGGAGGTGGCCTCTGGGATGTGCTGGGAACACGCTGGATGCCTGAGGGAAGTGTTCAAAGAGAGAAAATACAGGATTCCTCATTTACTTGGATTTTTTTTGATCCGATAAATCACTTTACCTTTTTAGTGTAAGTTTATCTTAAATGTTATGGGACACGCTTATACTAGAAGAGTACTCACTGTTCATCTGAAAGTCAGATTTAAGTGGGCACCCTGCATTTTGGTTTGTACTTCTATTTGGGGACCCTGCCTGGGAGGGAAGTTTGTGTGTTTTTCTCCTTCACAAACGCTGTGAGGTTCTGGTGCAACGTTTGAACACTGCTGGCAGGAAAGACCTTAAAGGCCCTCGTGGAAGCCCCCGGGGGTTTCTGGGGACTGGCAGAGGGGCTGCCGCCTCCCGCACGTCCCTCAGGCCTCCGTCAGCCCGGGCAGGATGCTTCGCAACAGGGAAACTGCGCTCCCGGCCGGCCCGCCCTGCGCTGCGCTGTCCTGCTTCAAGGCCCCTTTCACAGTCAGGCCGGCCCTCCAGCCCTCCTTGGTCTGGCCTTTTGGGGACGATTCCAGGCCCCCTTCCCTGTGGTCGGTCCCGGCTCTGCTTTGAGATGACAGGTAAAGTCATTAACTGCAAAGCAAACAGCGAGAACCCATCGCAAGCTCGTGTTCGCTTGTGGATCTGTCTGCGTCCTGGGAAGCCGGCAGAGGAGGGCTTGGAGAGCTCACGGGCCCTGCAGCCAGCTCCAGCGGAGGGCCCAGGCGGGGCGGGGGCTGCCTGAGGACACAGACGCGGCCAGCGGAGGCATCCTGAGGCGGTCCTCGGTCCCGCCTGAGCCCCTGCCCCCTCCGCCCGAGACCATGAGACCCCAGGGCAGCGCCTGGATTGCTGGGATCTCACGCATCCCCTGACCCTTCATTAACTCCTTGTGGCCCCCTCCCCACACCTGCCAGGTGCTGGGAGACTCCTGCTCTGGGCCCCTGACCCTCGGGAGCCAGACAGGGGTAGGCTGGAGCATGACTCAGCCTGAGGGCGTCGGGGGGCTTCCCCTGGGAGGGGCCTTCTATGTTGAGTCCTGAAAAGCGTCTGAGTGGCGGCGAGAGGGAGGTGTCAGAGTCTCAGTGGGACCCGCTTGTGGGGGGCCGGGAGAAGGCCCAGTTCAGGGTGGAGAAGCTGGCTCTGCCCTGTGGGGTGGAGGCCCAGCGGGGCTGGAGGAAGAAGTGACCCGCTGCTTTCTGTCCTGCGGGCCAGGTGCAGGGGCGCTGTTCCCTGGATCACAGGAGTCTGGGAGGGCAGCACTCGGGAGAAATGCTCCGGACACGGCGGGTCTGAGATACCAGTGGGGCAGCCAGAGGGACCGTCCAGGAGTGTGGGACGCCACCCCGCCACGCCCGGCTTCGGGCCCCAGCCCCGGGCCATGCTTTTTGGTGACCCCATGCTCCAGGGGCTTCCAGCGTCAGGCCAGGGTGGGGAGCACGGATGCACGGCTGAGGCTGGCCCACAGTGACCACGGCCACACAGACGCCCGCAGACCGCCCGGCCCTTCCTCCTCGGGGTCACGGAGAGAAGGTGCAGGGCGTGAGTCTCCCTGGGCCTCCTGCTGGCTGCGGGCCGTGCCAGCCAAGGTGACCCTCCCTCCGGGCCGCCCAAAGCCAGATGCGTGCCCTCACTGCGGGGGTCCGGCCCCGCCATGCCCCCTTCCTGGCCTGGCAGCCGCTCTCTCCCTGGGCGGCGGTCCAGCACTCAGGGTGATGGCAGCTGGCACCCTCAGCGTGGGTTTAACTCCACCTCTGACTCCAGGACTTCATGGTCCTTCTCTGCCGAGGCGAGCGGAGCTGACACTGAAGATCCGCTTGCCCTGAATAGATAAATCAGACCTGGAATCTTGCTGGGTTTGCGCTCTGCAGGTGAAAACACATATCACTTTTCACAACTGATGGTTAGGGTGGGAGGAACAGCCTGAGAAGCTCTCTAAAAATAGACTTAATAACAGTGCAGTCTGCAATTATTATTTTTCTCTGAGATCTTAAAAATTCCTTCTCCCAAAGATTTTTTTCTCTTGGCTGAAAATATCCTCCGGTGCACAGAGAGCCTGGGCTCCGCAGCTTTGACGGGCTGTGTCGTGCCAGGACAGAGACAAAGGCAGGTTGCCATGGGGGGGATGAGGTGACTGCTCGGAGGCTGAGGAGTGCGGGGGCAGGGGGCGCGGGCCAGCGAGCAGGGCACGGTCCACGGCGGCCACGTTCCCCTCCCCCAGCCCAGAGGTAAGCCAGAACCACAGAACCGGGGTGCTAACAAAGGAGATTAGAATCAGCCTGTGCTGGGTCGCCAAGAGGGAGGAGAAGAAAAGAGAAGAATTGCATTTGATAAACTGCTGGTAGGTATTTCAGCATGAAAGAAATTCAAAGCCGACCCCCCCCCCCCGCATTGTGAGGAATTGTACCCTCACCCCCGCAAATTCTCGTGTGGAGCCCCGCGCCCAGCACCTCAGAGCCCAGCCTTACTTGCAAACAGGCTCCTGAGAGATGTAATTCGTTACAGCAGCCCACTCTACAGCAGGGTGGGCCCTGATCCAACGTGCCTGGTGTCGTAGGAAGAGGGGGCTCAGGAGGAGGCCTGGGGACGAGAAGAGGCCCGTGGAGGACAGCCGGCCACATGACGCCTGAGCGGGCTCTGAAACAACATGCCCACAGCTGGGCGCTGGTGGAGGCAGGGGGCAGCCCCCGGAGCCTCCGGGAAAGCCCACCCTTGCTGATCCCTTGGCTTGGGACTGCCGCTCTCCAGACTGTGAGAGGAGAGGTTTCTGTCGTGTTAAGCTCCCAGCTTGTAGTAATTCGTCTTAGCAGCCATGGGGCGTGGGCAGGCTCCTCTGTCTGGGCAGCCGTGACCATGGTCCCTCTTCTGGGGTAGGTGACTGCAGACACAGCTCTTCCAGGTGAAGGTCCCCCCGCTTTGGTGTCTGCTCAGCGTGGAGAGGTCAGCCGAGAGCTCAGCAGGCATCTGGAGGACTGGGCTCTGCAGGAGACACCCAGCTTCCGCCTGCAGCCCTTCAGCTGGCAGGTCCCATGCCCTGGCCCCCTCGCTCCATCTGTGCGGGGGTGTGTGTGGGGGGTCTGTGCACACACACGGTTACCCAGAGGCCTGAAGGGAATGGTGGAGGGGGGCAGCCCTGGGTCTGCGTGAGCCCCAAGGCAGGTGGCACTTCCAGGCAGACTCGTTAGCAGTGGTCCTAGCCAGGGTCCCCAGGACCCAGATGCCCTGCTGGTAACTGGTGCATCTGAAGTTTGGCAGATTTGGACGATTGGGAGAAGGGACCACGGCAAGCTCCCCTGGAGGGCCGAGGGGCAGGGCTGCAGGTGGTCGTCTCTCCGGGGCAGGAGACTCTGGGATCTCCCCAGGGCAAGGCACACATCCATCCAACCTGGCCAAAGCCCTGCCCACCTCGCGCAGGCAGCAACAGTCCTGCGGCTAGAGGAGCCAGTGGGGTGGGGGGGGAAAGTGGCTGGACGTGGGAGAGCGATGCCCAGCTAAAGCACCAATACTGGACGCAGGCGCCCCCAGCATCAGACCGGGCTGAAATCCACGTGGCTGGTACCCATAGCTCGGTGCCGACCAGTGTGAGGATACCTCGGGAGCCCCCTAAACGTGCAGACTCCTGGGCCTCAGACTCCGGCTCAGAAGGGCTGGGTGGCCCCAGCAGCTGCTTGTTTGCTGTGTGGCCTTGTGTCTTCATTCCCTCCCACCTCTCTGGCAGCTGAGGGCCTGGCTTCTCCCATTCGCTCCTCGCGGCCTCTCCATCTGCAGGTCTGGGCCTCAAGGTAACCCACGTGCAGGTGGGCTCCCACGGCTGCCCTGGGCAGGCCCATTAGCTGCCCTCAGCTCCTCGGGGACAGGAACTGCGGCACCTGTCGTTAAAGGGACCCGATAAACGCTCCCAGAGCCACCGACATGAGCGGCGCAGCTGGCGTCTGAAGGTGTCGTTTCTCATCCCCAGTGTTTTCCTGTGTTTTAAGGGCAGGCTCCACTTTCCGGCAGCGACCTGCTCCTGGGCGGTTTGGCGATTGTATGTGTGGGCCCTCCGATGCTCCCTTCAGGCCTCTCGGCGACCCTGTGTGTGCCCAGCCCCCCAGATGGAAACAGCAGTACCTGTCTCAGGGTGCACCTGTCTCAGGGTGTCCCTGTGGAAGTTAGACGCGCCCACGCAGCGCGCTCGCAGCCCCTCAGAGACCACACCTGCGCTCACCTGGCCGACGCGCGGGCAACTGACGGAACATCCCGGCTGTGACGAGGAGCAGACCGCTGCCGGAAAGTGAAGCCTGCCCTTAAAAACTAGGAAGGTACTGGGGATGATAAACTACGCCTTCAGACGCCAGCTGCAGAGCTTACGTCAGTGGCTCTGGGAGCGTTTATCGGGTCCCTTTACCCATGGAGGACGATGAGGCGTGACCAGCACGTGCCCAGCAGTGGGGCTGCTGGATGGCGAGGTCGCCCTCTTTTGAATTTTCTCCGGAACCTCGTTTTTCACACAGTGGCTGCAGCCGTTCACAGTCCCACCAATAGCACACAGCGGCTCCCTCTCCTCCACGTCCTCACCCAGGCTCACTGCTCATGTTCTTCCGGGCGAGGGCCGTTCTGACAGGCGTGGCTTTGATTGGCATCTCCCTGATGACTAGCCGTGTTGGGCATCTTTTCATGTGCCATGAAATTAAAAGACGCTTACTCCCTGGAAGGAAAGTTATGACCAATCTAGATAGCATATTCAAAAGCAGAGACATTACTTTGCTGACTAAGTTCCGTCTAGTCAAGGCTATGGTTTTTCCTGTGGTCACGTATGGATGTGAGAGTTGGACTGTGAAGAAGGCTGAGCGCCAAAGAATTGATGCTTTTGAACTGTGGTGTTGGAGAAGACTCTTGAGAGTGCCTTGGACTGCAAGGAGATCCAACCAGTCCATTCTAAAGGAGATCAGCCCTGGGATTTCTTTGGAAGGAATGATGCTGAAGCTGAAACTCCAGTACTTTGGCCACCTCATGCGAAGAGTTGACTCATTGGAAAAGACTCTGATGCTGGGAGGGATTGGGGGCAGGAGGAGAAGGGGACAACAGAGGATGAGATGGCTGGATGGCATCACGGACTTGATGGACGTGAGTCTGAGTGAACTCCAGGAGTTGGTGATGGATAAGGAGGCCTGACGTGCTGTGGTTCATGGGGTTGCAAAGAGTCGGACACGACTGAGCGACTGGACTGAGCTGAGCTGAGCTGATTGGCCATCTGCATGTCCTCCTTGGAAAAACATCTGTTCAGATCTTCTGCCTGGTTTTTAATTACATTGTTTATTCAGTTATTTATTTATTTTGATGTTGAGCTGTAAAAGCTGTCTATATATTTTGGATATTAACCCCTTATGGGTCATATTATTTGCAAACATTTTCTCCCATCCAGTAGGTTGCCTTTCCCTTTATCACTGGTTTCCTTTGCTGTGCAAAAGTTTTTAAGTTTAATTAGGTCTCATTTGTTTATTTTTGCTTTTATTTCCATTATTCTAAGAGGTGGTTCCAAAAAAAAAAAAAAAAAAAACACCTCAGTGACTTAAGTCAAAAGTGTTGTGACTTTGTTTTCCTCTAGGAGTTTACAGCATCAGATCTTACGTTTAGACCTTCAGTCCATTTGACTTTATTTTTGTGTAAGGCATTAGAGAATGCTCTGATTCCATTCTTTCACACATAACCGTCTCCTTTTCCCGACACCCTTCTTGGAGAGACTGTCTTTTCTCTCCTGGCTGTGGCTGCCTCCTTCATCGTGGGTTGCCTGGCCGTGGGGTGAGCTCTTCTCCAGGCCCCCGTCCTGCTCCACTGACCGTGCGTCTGTTTTTGCCCTGCCGCCACACTGCTGTGATTACTGTAGCTTTGTAGTGTCGTCTGAAGCCAGAAACCATGATTCCTCTACCTCTGTTCCTCTTTTCTCAAGATTGTTTTGGCTCTTGGGGGTCTTTAGCATTTTCATACAAACTTTCTCACATTATCTGTTCTAGTTCTGTGAAAGATCCCACTGGTATTATGATAGGGGTTGCATTGAATCTGTAAGTTGCCTTGGATAGTGTGGTCATTTTTAAAATATCAGTTCTTCCATTTCAAGGACAAAGTGCATCTTCCCACCTGTTTGTGCCATTTCCAGCTTTTCCTCATCAGCGTCTCACAGCCTTCCTGATGCAGATCTTACGCCTCCTCGGGCAGGCTTCATCCCAGGTGTTGTATTTGTTTTGATGTGATAGCGAATGGGATTGTTTCCTTAATTTCTCTTTCCCATAGTGCATTGTTTGAAAAAATACATGCACCCCAAAGTTCACAACAGCATTTTTTGTACCAAGATGTGGAAGCAACCGAAGTGTCCGTCAGCAGATGAACAAATAAAGAACACACGCTCAGTGGGAGACGGCTCAGCCGTTTAAAAGAGAAGGAGACGTGCCCATTGCAACCTCGTGAATGGGCTTGGAGCGTCAAGTCAGACAGAGAAAGACAAGCACTGCCTGACGTCACTTATACACGGAATCGAAAATGCAACAAGCTGGCGGATGTAACAGCAACGAAAAAACCACAGTAGACGGGACTTCAGCCATGACACTAAAAGACGCTTGCTCCTTGGAAGGAAAACCACGACAAACCTGGACAGCATAGCAGAAAGCAGAATTATCACTTTGCGATGAAGGACTGTGTAGTCAAAGCTATGGTTTTCCCAGTAGTCATGTATGGATGTGAGTTGGACCATGAAGAAGGTTTAGCCCTGAAGAGTGGATACTTTTGAACTGAGGTGCTAGAGGAATCTCACAAAAGTCCCCTGGACAGCATGGAGATCCAGCCAGTCCATCCCAAAGGAGATCAACCCTGAATATCCATTGGAAGGACTGATGCTGAAGCTGAAGCTCCAATACGTTCCACCTGCTGTGGAGAGCCGACTCATTGGAAAAGACCCTGATGCTGGGAAAGACTGAAGGCAGGAGGAGAAGGGGGCGACAGAGGATGAGATGTTCAGATAGCATCACCTACTCAATGGACATGAACTTGAGCAAACTCTGGGACTTAGTTTGGATGGTGAAGCCTGGTGTGCTACAGTTCATGGGGTCGCAAAGAGTCGGACATGACTCAGCGACGAAACTACAACAAATAACCAAAAGGAAACAGACTCAGAAGAAAAGAAGAAGCCAGCGGTTAGAGTGGGGAGAGGGAAGGCGGGGGGTGGGGGGGACAAGGGTGGAGGGTTCAGTGCTACAGGCTTATATGGAAGACCTGCTACGAGATATAGGGCATAGTGCAAGGAGCACAGCCAATGCCGGATAATAACTGCGAGGGGAGTCCAGCCTCTAAAGACTGCGAATCACTATGCCGGTGCCTGTGACTTATATAATGTGCTGTGCTGTGCTCAGCTGCTTCAGCCATGTCCAACCTTGTGCAACCCTATGAACTGCAGCCCGCCAGGCTCCTCTATCCATGGGGATTCTCTAGGCAAGAACACCGGAGTGGGTTGCCATGCCCTCCTCCAGGGGATCTTCCCGACCCAGGGATCTAACCCGGGTCTCGTACATCTCCTGCATTGAAAGGCAGGTTCTTTACTACTAACGCCACCTGGGACCCCAACTCATATAATACTGTACATCAACTATACTTCAATCAATCAAAAAAAAAGATAATGAGCAATCGGTTCTGGCTGGGAGAGTTGTTTTCCTCCACAGAGCCATCCCTAACTAGACTTCAGACTTGACTCAGGTCTCCCCAGTGTCTCCCCAGTGTCCTCCTCTGTCCCAGGACCCCGAGGGACCCACGGGGCTGGTAGCTCTCACGTCTCCTTGGCCTCCTCTGGGCTGGTGCGTTTCCTCAGACTTTCGTTGCCTTTGGGCATAACCTTGGGCAGTTCAGGAGGGCTGGGCGGGAGCTTCGTAGACTGCCCCTCTGCTGGGACTGGTCAGATATTCTCACATCAGTGGCTTGGGGGCAATGTTCCCTGGGTCACTGGTCCGGCTTCCTCCGTCTCCAGTTTGCACTTGGGTGGTGGGTTTGGGGAGAAAGGCCACAGAGGTGAGGTTCCCCGTCTTATCAAGGGTGCCTGCCGTCAGCACAACTCACCACCTCCGTCTCTGCTGACCCTGACCTCGACCACCTGGCTGAGTCGGGCTTCGTCAGTCTTCACCACTGACAGCGACTTCTACTTTTCCGAGAGGGACCGATTTCGTTATTGGTGCTTCCTGCAGCCTCACCAGGCAAGGGGCCTCTCCCCGGGGCTCAGACGCTCCTGAAACGCCGTGGGCAACGCATCTAGCACCTGCCATCTATTCATGGGACGCTGGGGTGCACTTGTGGGCCACCCTCTCAGTGCCCCCAAAGAAGGGCTCGTGACCCTCTCCCAAAAAGGAAATTACAGTTAAGAACCCAGGCATCAGATCTGGAGGGCCCACAGGCCCGCTTATGGCGGCTTCTCCACCTGGCGGCCATCCCCGCTTCCCCCAGGGGCTGTCGGTGCCCAGCCTGCCCTCCACACCCCGGGGCACTGACCTCCACGGGAGCCTCGGCCGGGGGCGCCTCCACGGCAGGATCCTGTGGAGCGAGGGCTTCAGACAAGCGGCGTCGGGATCCGTGCTGATGAGGCCAAGGCAGGCAATTTCACAGCTTCTCTGCCCTTTTCAAATATTTATTTCTCAGCCCTGCTGTTCCTCGCTCTCAAGCGGCCCGTATCCTAAAACGGCATTTGATTTAGTGCTAACGATGGCAGCCGCCTAAGCCACGGTAGCCCTAACCTTAATTAAGATGACAGAGGAGGGGCCAGGGCTGAATTACAGAGGAGCTTTCTGTTCCCCTGCAGCCTTAATTAGAGAAGAGGGGCAGGGCTGTCCTTGTTACAGTCTTCATTTAGAACCGGGGGCCCAGACAGCCGCCTCGCCAGGGTGCCTGGAGCCACGTCCGCAGCTGGGAGGCAGGCCGGCCGCCCTTCCTCTCGGGAACCCCGAGGCCTGGCTCACCCGTGTCCACCCCTTATGGGCTGCCGTCCTGTCTTCCTTCCTCCCCAGTCTCTCTCTCATCTTCCTCCTGTGCATAAATGGGTCTTTACCAGAGGCCTCTCCCTTCCAGAAAAGCAGGCCATCCCCAGGGAGACGCCCAGCGGCACGTCCAGGTTTGATTCACGCTCCAGGATGAACCGAGGGGGCATGGCAGTCCACTCCAGCATGCTTGCCTGGAGACTCCCTTGGACAGAGGAGCCTGGTGGGGCCGCAAAGAGTCGGGCACGACTGAAGTGACTCAGCACATACGCACAGGACGGTGTGTCCCCAAGATTCCCATATTGAGGTCCTAACCCCAGGATCTCAGTGTGTAACTGGACTCGGAGATAAAGTCAAAAGAGGTGGCTAAGTTAGAAATGAGGTTTTTAGGGCAGGCTGAACCCAGCTGACCGGCGTCCTTATGAGAAGAGACGTGGACACACAGAGAGGGACCGGAAAGGTGTGGAGACAGATGGAGGCGGAGTGGGAGGCGGGCAGGGAGGTGTGTCTGCGGGCCCCGCGAGGAGGGAGCAGGCCGGGAGGAGCCAGCCCTGCCCGCGCCTGCCTGGACGTCCAGCCTCTGAGCAGGTGGAGTGTTCAGGCTTCGCTGCTGCCGGAGCCCGTCTGGGGAGCTGTGTGCTGGCCGCCCGGGGCAGACCCCCTATAAAGGTGCCTGAGAAACTTGTCCTGTTTCTACTCGCCTGGCCTCGCTGAGGCTGGGGGCCCAGGGTGGGCATCTGAAAGCACGTTTTCCCCTCCTGTTTGCGAGCTTTGCCTGGGTCCTCCAGGGTTCCTGGGACCCCAGGACCGGGCCACCTGGCCCAGAGTTGATGCAGGTGGTGGCAGAGGCCACCGAACGACCCGTGTGCAGGCTGGCAGCCCGTGACCCAGAGCCGTCACTTGTGATCCCTGACGTTGGCCTCTTTCCACCCCTGGGGGACCAGAACCCTAGCCCTCAGTGAAGTGGAAGGGGTCGCCCCCTGCCCCACCATAAGACACGCTCATGGGCAGGGCCCGGAGTTGCCAGATAAAATCCAAGATATTCTGTGATAAACTCAAAAGAGGTGGCTAGAATTTCAGAATTTCAGCCGTAGGACCCAGAAGTTCCACTCCTACACAACTACCTAAGAAAAACGGGAACACATGTCCATGCCAAATCCTGCACTTGGACGCTAGAGCAGCAGGTGGGAACACGGCCTAGAGGGGGAGCAGCCAGGATGTCTGCTGATGAAGAATGTCTGTGCCCAGCACGTGTTTAAACTAGCAAGGCAGACCGGACTCAAGTCACTGCAGTAGGTGAGAGAGACTGGGGCAGGCATGAGCTCAGCTCTGCACAGAGCAGGACGGCCGGGGACGGACTCCCAGGGTCGGGGGAGACAGGAGGTGGGGTCAGTGGGTGGAGGTCACAAAGAGGAGCTGCTTGGGCAGCCAGGTGGGGAAGTCTGCTCACCTGGCCTGTCAGGGTTCCTGCTAAAGGCCGACATCGAGGACAGAGCAGGGAGCTGGATCGGGTACCAGTGCTGGGGGAGGGGAGGATGCTGTTTGGTTTTCATCAGTGTTCTTTGCTAAACCTGGGATGGCCGTGCCAAGGGCAGGCAGCAGGCTGAGGTCGAGGAGATAGCTCTCACCACCACCTCCGATGGCTGGATAAACAGATGCGTTTCATCCACACGAAGGGTTTTATTAGCATGACAAGGTGTGAGGCCCTGGCACGTGGGACTGCGTGGATGAACCTGGAAAGCACGGGAAGCGAAGAAGCCTGCCATGGACCATGCCTCACATGATCCCACTCCTGCAAGACGCCCAGGAGAGGGGATTCCACTGGGACCGAAAGCCAAGCGACCGTTGCTAAGGGCGGGGGGCGGGGCCGGTGAGTGACAGTCAGTGGAACAGGGCTCCTTTCTGAGTTGATAAAAGTTCCTAAAAATGACCGTAGTGACGGTTGTGTTCATCTGCAAATATGCTAAAAACTGTGGAATTGCACACTCTAAATGGACGCATTGTGAGTCTGTGAATGTATGTCAATAAAGATGTTTCAAAAGAAAACAGGTGGATTAGATGTCCACCCAGCACATGAAACACACAAGTCGCCCACCTGACAGCTGCTTCCCCTGAATGGTGTCAACATTATCCCGAAAAAATTTAAATTTCAGGTAAACAAAAATCTAAGCATAACAAAGTACCACGGGTACTGGTTGTTCAGCTGAAGGTCACACGGGCAGGCATTCCGGATGTCCACCCGCCTGTCCGGGGCTGGCCCTGGCTGCCTGGGAGGTTCAGGAACCTCTCCTCCAGCCCATCCTAGTCTTGGAGGAGTCGCACTCCGCTCTCCAGGCTCCAGAAAGCAGCCCCTGGTTTGATAGGATGGACCGGTGATAACAGCGACCGTGATAATAAATCACAGCCAGGGAAACAGCACCTAAGATAACGGACTTGCTGTTGTCCAGTCGCTAAATCATATCTGACCCTGCGACCCCACGGACTACAGCAGTCAAGCCTCCCTGTCCCTCACCATCTCCTGGAGTCTGCCCAAGTTCATGTCCACTGTATCAGCGATGCCATCCAACTGTCTCACCCTCTGCAGCTGTCTTCTCCTTTTGCCCTCCATCTTTCCCAGCATCAGGGTCTCTTCCAATGAGTCAGCGGTTCCCTTCAGGTGGCCAGAGGACTGGAGCTTCAGCTTCAGCATCAGTCCTTGCAGTGAGTATTCAGGTGGTCCACTGGAGAAGGGAATGGCAAACCACTCCAGTATTCTTGCAGCACGAACACCATGAGCAACATAAAAAGGCGAAGATGACTGATACTGGCTGCCGTTTGTTGAGATTTCACCTCGGGCTCTGCATCTGGTTAAATGTCCCAGGTGGGGTGTCTCATTGAACCCCAATCAGACTCCCACGAAGCAGGAAAACAAAGCTCAGGGCAGCTGCGGAAATGGACTCGATCCTCACGTGGTGGGTGAGACCACACCAGCTCAGGGACCTTTCAGAGGAAAGGAGTCAGAGATGCCAGCCGGTCGCGGCCCTGTGTCTGCCGGCGAGCGTCCGGGAGGTTGTGCTGGCCGCCCGGCAGGTGTGAGGACCCCTCCTCCTCGGCCTCCCGGGACCGGAGTTGGATTCTAGGTCCTGGGATCCTGGCGGGACTCGAAGGCGGAGGTGGGCAGGCAGGGCGCACAGCGGGCCTGGGTCCGGGCAGCAGGTGTAAAGGCGGCCCCGGTGGGCGGCGCTGGGCCCAGGAGTGCGGAGCTGCGTCCTTGTCCGGAGCCCCAGGGCCTCCAAGGCTCCACAGCACAAACGCCCCATGGATAAGAGGCGAAGCTTTCAGGAAGCGCGGCCTGACCTCCTCGAAGAGAAAGGGAAGGGAAACGCCAGGTGCTTCCCCGGAAAGCACCGCTACGGGAAGGAGAGAAGTGTGCTCGCCGCAGCCGAGCCCTGAGCCCCAGCTCCTCTGCGCCTGCAGAGCCCCGCCCTGCAGAGGCCCTCTGGGCTCCAGGGCCCCCGGCGGCGCCTCCCTCCCTGACACCTGCCCCGGGGGTGGGGTCGGCCCCGGTGTGGGGCGTCTGCCCTAGTTCGGGGGTCTGCCGCAGCGTGGAGGTGTCTGCGTCAGTGTGGGGGGGTCTGCCTCAGTTGGGGTCTACCCTGGTGGGGGCTCTGCCGCACACCGTTGCTGGGGCGGGGACGGACTGGAGCCCACAGATCGGAGAGGGACGGAAGCATGGCTGGCGGCCGGTCACGGCTGCGTCCCCCCAGCAGCTCCGCAAACACGAGTGAACAGGCGTCCAGAGAGGCGAGGGCTCTGCAGACGGGCCGCAGAGGCGACAGCCCGCATCCAGAGCAGGCGTCTCGCTCCCAGCCGAGCGCTCCTGACACTGTTACCTGGACGACAAATCCCTCGGAATCAACAAGACTTGTATTTCCGTTTCCCTGCGGCCCTGTGCTCACCAAGACGAGACCTGGCTGACAGTGCCACTGCCGCCGCCACTGCCCTAACTGAGGCGGCCCTGCCCGAGGCCAGGACCCTGTCCACGGGGACCCCACTGCCCTTACCAAGCCCCCCCTGCCCAGAGCCCAGACCCTGTCCATGGGGACCCCACTGCCCTTACCAAGACCCCCCTGCCCAGAGCCCAGACCCTGTCCATGGGGACCCCACTGCCCTTACCAAGCCCACCCTGCCCAGAGCCCAGACCCTGTCCATGGGGACCCACCCCACCCTGCCTGAGCCCGCCCTGTCCGAGCCCCCTGCCCATGGCCTGGACCCTGTCCATGGGGACCCCACTGCCCTGCCCGAGCCCGCCCTGCCTGGGGCCCAGACCCTGTCCATGGGGACCCACCCCGCCCTGCCCAAGGCTGGGACCCTGTCCATGGGGACCAACCCCACCCTGCCCGAGCCTGCCCTGCCCGGGGCCCGGACCCTGTCCACGGGGCCCCACTGCCCTTACCAAGCCCCCCTGCCCAGAGCCCAGACCCTGTCCACGGGCACCCCACTGCCCTGCCCAAGCCCGCCCTGCCCGGGGCCCGGACCCTGTCCAGGGGGCCACATCCTGCTGTGGGCCAGGCCCTTCAACGCTTCGGATTGTCATCAGACACGTTTGAGGTCACCGGGGGACTGCCCCGGGGGTCCCACCTGCCTTTACTCCCGTGAGTCGCCCAGACAGCATTTCCAGACCCGCCTGCCGCCTCTCCCTGAGCCTCAGAAGCGTCTGCTGTCCAGAGGGTCCTGGGTCCAGGCTGGGTGCACCGTCACCCCCACTCAGGAGGGCTGGACAAGGGCCGGGCCGCCCAGCCTTTCTGCCCAGCCACCCCCCAGGCCAGCCCACGCTCTTGGGGCAGAGGAAGGGTGGAGGTGCTTCTAGCCCCCTTCCAGCCATGTTCACCGGGGAGGCACTTTCAGCCCCTTAGGGGTGAAGCTACAGGCTCTCAGCCGCAGACCCCCACCAGCCCCCACCCCGAGCTGAAATCCCACGGCCTCTCTCTGTTGTGTGAGGGGTGCAAGGGAGTAAGGATTCCCCTGAGAAGACCCAGAGGTCAGGCACCTCGGAGGACGAGGGGCGGTGCCTACACCAGGCCTGGGGCCGGAACCCCATGCCTGCGGCCAGCAGCAGTGCCCGTCTGCTGCCCAGACATGCGGGCCCGTCACAGGGAGGACAGCCACCCCGGCTGCCCACTGGTGAGGGTGCCAGGTGCCAGCACTCGGCGCCCTCTGCTCCCGGAAGGATGCTCAGAAGGGCGTGTCCAGAGAGGGCCATCTCTTTGGGTCCCGGCTGCCTGTGTCTGGGCTGGAGGTGGATGTTTGCCGGTTGGCGTTTCAGCTGCAAAGCCAGCCCGGGGCTTGGAGGGGTGGCCCCTCCATGGCTAGGTGGCGGGGTGACCTGAGCTCTGGTGTCACTCGCCCCCTCCAGGGGCCATGCCGAGAGGACGGATGCGTGCGGACGCACCCCGGCTCCGGAGCTGGCATGCCCTGCACGGATGGGAGGTGTTATTAAACCCATCTATTTCCTGGGACATCCCTCCCAGCCAAATGCATTTCAAGCCAATTAAACTGAAAAATGGCTGCAGAGCACGGCACGTTGAGAGTCTGTGGCTTTGTCAGCCTTGGGTTCCGGGGTCCAGCTTTTGTGGGCCTCCTGCTGGGTCTGCTCAGCCTGCTTGTGGCCCCTGAAGATAACGGGTCCCAACCCCGGGATCCTGTAAATGTGAAGTTACATGGAAGCAAGATGTCTGCAGATGTAACGAAGGGTGCTAAGGTGGGAGGGAGACCCTGGGTTATCGAGGGGCCCAGTGTCGTATCAGGAGCCCTCGAACGAGCGGCCCAGGCGGACATCTGACTCGGCTGGAAGAGAAGCCACATAGACATGGAGGCAGACGCTGACCGCAGCGGCTCGGCCACAAGCCCGGGGACGCCTGAAGCCTCCAGGGGCTGGAAGGGGCCTCCGGGGGCGGGCGAGGTCCTGCCGGCCCCTTGATGAGGGGAACCTGGGAGAGAATGAATCCCGCCCACCTGTGGTCCTTCGCTGCGCCAGCCAGAGCGCCACCCTGCAGGAAGGAGCCTCTGGGGTCTGGGCGGAAGTCTCTCCTGCTCTGAGGGCTGGGGGCCTCCCAGCTGCACGTGAGGATGCTGAGGGGGACTCCTCCAGGACACACCGGTCCTGCCCGCCTGCTTGGGAATGGTGAGACCTCAGCAGAGCCTCGTTCCGGGATACGTGAGAAGAGGATGTCACGCACACCTGATTAGGAGGCTGGCTCCTCCAATAAGACCCAGAAAGGTCTTGGGAAGCCAGCCGCTTGCACACCCAGCCCTGGGGCAGTGTCTGCCGTCCAGAGGGGTCTGGGAAAAGCTCTACTCCCTGTCCTGGGGTCCAGGCGCCCCGCCGGCCAGCAGCCCTGAGTCGATGGCTTCAGTGGGGTTGGCGGGAGCTCGATGAGCCTCCTGGTGGGGGTCTTGGGAGGCCCTGCATCATGCCCTGGCCAGTCACTGGGCCCCAGGCCTCGAGTCACCTGCCACATGGTGTGAAGGGCTTCCCACTTCCCCTGGAAGCCTGGAGGAGCTGAGCACTGCCTGTGCAGCCGGCCACAAGGATGGACAGCAGAGCCCAGCTCCAGGACCTGGAGCCATGCCCGCAGCCTAAGGGGCCAAGGAGATTTGGAGGTTGAGGTGGGCGATGAGCGTGCTGCCTGATTCCAGCAACGGGCTCCGCTCGCCCAGCTCCCTGCAGGTGGGAGACGCTGACGACTGGAGGGACCCCTGCTGGAGGGATTCCTTATCGCCCAGACCACCGTCTGAGGACCCACAGCCAGCTTCCCATGGGCATCTTGGCTCATTCACCCACTAGAGCCAGCAGCTTGCCCTGCAGGGAGGGCAGGCAGTCACGGGTGGTCTCGGCCATGCGGGGTCAGTGAGCGGGGGGCCCGGGGCCCAGCCCCCCAGCCTGGCCCTGCCGCCCCGACAGGAACTGCAGGCACCTTCTCCAACCTCTGCAATCACTGACCTGGGTTCCAGGCACCCGCAGTCACAGGGCACAGGGGTCTGACCTTCCAGCCAACCTTGACGGGCTCGCGGATGAGCTGCGTGGGAGCTGGGCTGGGAAGGACATTGAATAACAATTCAGCTTCCCTCTTCTAAGCTCCTGGCTGTTGGTGGGAGAGGGGAGGGGTGCTTGCTGGCTGCCTGCTGAACCAGAACTTCCAGAAGGCTTCTTCCCAACTGGAGTCTGTACTTTCCATCTCCTAAGCCCCAGAGCTGGTAAATGCAGCAAGGGATGGGGGAAATCTCGACTTAATTTCTCGTGGGTGACTTTTCTGAATGAAGTCAGGTCTTATGTGTGTAGACTCAAATGCAATGATAATCAAATGCCTTTGGTTCTAAGCCTCTTTCCTCCTCGGATTTCAAAGCATTTTCGCCCTGAAATATGAGAATTTCTTGGCAGGTTGGACTCCCCCCCGCCCCCGCAGGCCGTCCATCATCCTTGTGCACTTGGAATAACAATAATTACAGCAATAACAACAGTATTAGCGCACACTGTAGGTGCCTCATGGCAGACAGAAGCCCTTCCTCGTCCGTCACCTTCACTTCACCCTAGAGAAAGCTGGAGACGGCGGGGGAGGCGGCAGGGCCTCCATCACAGAGGAGGCAGCTCAGGCCGTCGCTGCACCCCGACTGTGGCCCTGGCTTTGGGTCCCTTGCCGGGATGATCTGCTCGGCACCGGGGCCCAGGCCTGCACCCCACCCCCGCCCCTCCCAGAACCCTGATCAGCGCGTCTCTTGGGTTCCATGGTCAGCCTCTGTTTCATGATCCGCCCCCACCATTTCCTGCAACACCCCAAAGAAGGAGGTGAAGCCGAAGCCCCAATACTTTGGCCACCTGATGTGAAGAGCTGGCTCATTGGAAAAGACCCTGATGCTGGGAAAGACTGAGAGCAGGAGGAGAAGGGGACGACAGAGGGTGAGATGGCTGGATGGCATCACTGACTCGATGGACATGAGTGTGAGCAAGCTCCAGGAGACGGTGATGGACAGGGAGGCCTGGCGACTGCAGTCCGCGGAATCGCAAAGAGTTGGACACGACTGAGCGATGAACGACAGCAGCCAGGGAGTTGAAGGCAAGGGTCTCGGTGGCCCTGGGCCCTGGAGACTCCCTTTCCAGTGGTGCCTCTTAGCCAGCATCTTGGGAGCCAACATCTTGGGAGCCAGCATCTTGGAAAGCAGCTTGCCCGTTTTCAGGCTTGAGAGAACTGAGGGGCAGGGAGACAGAACCACAGACGCTCTGACCTCCCTTCCGGCTCCCTGTCACCCCCAGGCCTTGGGCTCCCCAGGGCTCTGAGAGCCTAGCCCTCAGGGTGTTGTTGCTTGAAGACTCCTTCTTTCTGGGTGCGCGGCCTCCCTGCCCTCCCAGGGCTGAGGTGTCCGAAGGCTGCCTGGGGCAGAGGTGGTCTTGGCACCTGCCTCCTCTCCCTCCCCACCACCCTCGCTGCCCCAGAAGAAGCCAGGCTGTGGTTGGACGCCCCTCCTTCTACCCAGGGCACAGCCAGGAGCCCACTCTCTCTACCTGGTGAGCCCAGTGCTGGAGAGATGCTCTCACTTCCTGGAGACGGCTGCACCTCCACTGTGGACCGCTGATCTGGGGAGGACCGCGTGTCCCTCCTGGAGGCCCTCAGAGACGTGCCTCTCTGGCAGCTGAGAAGATGCAGCTTCAGAACCCGAAGGCTCACCCGGATTTCTCTCGCTCCAGGGGCCACGGCGGGACCCCCTGCATGAAGCATTTCCCAAAGCTATTCCTTGGCACCCGAGGCCCAAGAGGATTCCTGGGACACAGCTGGTCTCATCTTTTCACCACTGACCCATCGTGAGCCCTGTGAGCAGCTGTCCCTGTGCAGGAGGAAAGCCAAGGGGTCTTAGAGGAAGCGGGATCACGTGAGCACTGGCGTCCAGGCAGGAAGAAGCTGCTGACCCCACGCCAGCTGCTCCGGGGGGTGGGATGACTGAGCAGCATATTTGGGGAGGATGCGGAGATGTCAGGGTGTCGTGTGACAAGAGATGTAAGCAACGCGAGCTCAGCTCATACACACACACACACGCGCGCGCACACACACACATCCAAACACACACACACATTCACACACACACATCCACACATTCACGCATCCACACACACACATCCACACACGCACACACATACACACACACACCCAAACACACAAACACACACATCCAAACACACACACACATCCACATACACACATCCACACACACATCCACATACACATTCATACATGTACACACATATACACACACAACATACACATATGTACGTCCATATACACACAAACACACACATCCATATACGCACCCACATGCACACATGGACACACACACACTTATGCACACGCATGCACACACATATATGCACCCCCACACGCACACGGTAGAACAAGCCTGGGACAGAGCTCTGAAGACAGCCACCACGGGAGGCGGAGGGAGGCAGGCGGGGTGAAGGGCTGTGATCACAGGCTGTAGCACGGGCCCCGCACGGGGCATTGATGCCCGCCCTCCAGCTCTAGTGGCACCAGTCACAGGGTTAAAGGAAACGTGCGCAGTCTGGGGAGAACCAGCCGACGGTGCCCACCTCGGTCCACGGCAGCTCCCGCGATGCTCTCTGCTGGGCGGGGTGACCGGCCTTTGCTTCGTCTGTCCACTGGGCCCGTGTTTCCTCCACACACGACTTTCATAGTCATGAGGACGCTGTGCAGCTTGAGGCCTGCAGCCCTGCCTGGCGCGGGGGCTGGGGGAGTCCCAGGATTGGGCTGCCCCTGCCCTCTGGCCCACCCCCGCCCCTCGGCCCGTCAGGGTGGGTCCCCCAACCTCCTCCCGGGGCAGAGCAGGATCAGCTTCCTAGTGCCCTGGCTAATGGGGGCCCGTTGTCCATGATGCGAAGGGAAGCCCTCCCCTCGCTGACCGTCGGGGCCTGGGATCTGTGGGCCACATGCCTCACTCAAGAGCAGGCAGGCTGATGGCCGCAGCCTTGAAATGGAAATAGTGACCTACACGCTCCAGGAAGCAGGGAGAGGGGTTTGCAGCCGCCTTCCCCACTAGGACCGGGCCTGCGCCATTGAGAGCCCTGTGAAGGGCGCTTGTTCCCAGAGCTTCTGACAGACTGACCGTCTCATCTCTGCGCCCGCTGCCCTGGCCGAGGGCCCCAGGAAGGTTCACACACGAGGCGGGGCCGGGCTATGGCAGGTCCTGGGAGGGAGGGGCAGGCTCTAAGGGTGAAGCGGGACAAGCGCTCCCGGGAGGGGACCCCGGGAGGCTCAGGGTGCTGGGCGGCCTCTGCTCAGAGCAGGAGAACCACCAGTCGTGGGAGCAGAGGCAGGAAGCAGGCGGAGCTGCAGATTCTGGGACGTGTGCCCAGACTCCACAGGAACCAGGCTGCGGGCCTGGAGGTGAGGGCAGGGCGTCAGTCCTGGGGTCTCTGTCGGGACAGCACGTCTGTGCCCTGGGCCCCTCCCACATGACTCAGCAAAGACGCTCAGTGTGATCCTCAAACCCCAAGACTGTGTAAACTCAGCTGGTTGGCTTCGAAACGCCTCTTCCAGAGGCTCTCGTTTGGAGACGCTGATGGGGCCTGGGAACCTGCATTCCACAGGCAGATGGGGATGCTGGAGTCCCCAGGTCACACGCTGAGAAGCACCAGCTTGGGGGTCGGATCCCTGCTGAGTGTTTTGCCTATGATGAGCAGGTGTCTGTTCTGCAGCCAGCCAAGTGCTGGAAGCTGCGGGGACGCAGAGATCGCTGTCCACAGGAGTCCTTTTCATGCAAAATGATTTGTATAATTAATTTGATGCAAAATTCTGCAAAAGGCAAAATTACAGGGATGAGAAGAGATTAGAAGTGGTCAGTCAGTTCAGTTCAGTTCAGTCACTCAATCGTGTCTACCTCTTTGCGACCCCATGGACTGCAGCACACCAGGCTTCCCTGTCCATTTTCAATTCCCAGAGTCCACTCAAACTCATGTCCATTGAGTTGGTGATGCTATCCAACCATCTCATCCTCTGTCGTCCCCTTCTCCTGCCTTCAATCTTTCCCAGCGTCAGGGTCTTTTCAAATGAGTCAGTTCTTCATAGGTGGCCAAAATATTGGAGTTTCAGCTTCAGCATCAGTCCTTCTAATGAATATTCACAGTCCTTCCAGTGACTATTCAGGACTGATTTCCTTTAGGATGGACTGGTTGATCTCCTTGCAGTCCAAGGGACTCTGAAGAGTTTTCTCCAAAAGATGGAGTCTTCTCCAAAAGTTCAAAAGCATCAGCTCTTCATGTCCTTGCGGATGCGCAGGCCTGGGGCCCACATGGCCTCCACAGCTTTCGGGACAGGATGCCACGTGGGGGCACAGGGAGGGCTGAGGGAGGTGGAAGGCCAGGCCTGCCTGACCCCTCTCCTGGGCTGCCTCCCACCGAGGACTGTCTCAGGAAGGGGAAGGAGTCTTCCTGCCTCGCTGCCCTCCTTCTGCAGAAAGGATCCTTGGGGAGAGGTGCTGAGCCGGCCCCCAAGGAGCCCTGGCCACCCTGCAGGCCTGCCCCCGGCCCGGCAGGTCACCTGGGTGTGCCCCCCACCCAGCACACAGCCTCACAGCATCTACGCGGCAGCAAAAAAGGTTGAAATGTCCTGGGTACCCAGTGATGAGGGGCTGTGGGCCCCAGAGCCCCAAGAGCTGCCTCCCACAGACCTACACAGAGCCCCTGGGGCATGTGCATCCACAAAACGGCCTTGATCCACCCGAAGAGGGCTGCCCGATGACTCGGAGTGTGTGGGGGGTTCTGGAACCTTCTCACCCCTCCTCCTGGGCCTCTGTGGCACCTGGGGGGTGGGGTTGAGCTTGAGACCTGAGGCTGCTCAAGCCTCAGATTCAACTCCACTGCTCCTGACCTCAAATCCATGCCCCCCAGCCACACGCTGCCCCCCCCTCGCCCGCGGGCGTGTGTGTGTATGTGTGTGTATGTGTGTGTATGTGTGTGTATGTGTGTATGTGTGTATATGTGTGTGTGCGTGTGTGTATGTGTGTGTGTGTGTGCGTGTGTGTATATGTGTGTGTATGTGTGTATGTGTGTGTGTATGTGTGTGTATGTGTGTGTGTGTGTATGTGTGTATGTGTGTATATGTGTGTGTGCGTGTGTGTGTGTATGTGTGTGTGCGTGTGTGCGTGTGTGTATATGTGTGTGTATGTGTGTGGGTGTATGTGTGTATGTGTGTGTATGTGTGTGTGTATGTGTGTGTGTATGTGTGTGTATGTGTGTGGGTGTATGTGTGTGTGTGTATGTGTGTGTATGTGTGTGTGCGTGTGTGTGTGTATGCGTGTGTGTGTATGCGTGTGTGTATGTGTGTGTATGTGTGTGTGTGTATGTGTGTGTATGTGTGTGTATGTGTGTATGTGTGTGTGTGTATGTGTGTGTGTATGTGTGTGTATATGTGTGTGTGTGTGTGTGTGTGTGTGTATGTGTGTATGTGTGTGTGCGCGTGCATCTGTGCTCACACCTGCGGGTGGATGTGGGCACAGACACTCAATCTGCCAAGTCTGACCCCCCGCAGGCAACCGCCTTTGCCCCCACGTGCCCTCAGGACCCACCAGGGGCGGGACGCTGAGCCAGCCTCCGCCCCGGGCAGCAGGCGGGCGGTGCTCCAGGCCCCCGGATCCCTCGCGCGCCCACCCTCCCCACCCTACTGGGCTGTTACTCCAAAGACTGGTGCCTGTCACTCCGTGGGGCCCCTGGAGGCAGGTTCCCTTCCTGCGCTGAGAGCCAGGCCCACCTCTCACCGCCTTCACTGCCCTTCCAGAAGCTTCTAGAAGACTGTGTCCCTGACTCCCTTCCGCGAAACCCTCCTGCCGGGAGCGCACTCCTGAGAGGTGACAGCCCTTTGGAAACGGCATGAAAGGCCTACGGTGGTCTGGAGAGAGTGACCCGCACCTCACAGACCCCACAACAGGGAGGACGCCTCTCAGGACCGGGGGGAAGGCGCAGGGGGTTGCAGGTCAATCTGCCCAGGGGAAGCCTCCCCGCACAGCTTGGAGGGTCTTCCCCCGTCCTCAGACCCCCTGGGCCCAGCTGGGCACACAGCAGGCAGGCTGGGGTTGCTGAGCTATTAACAAAGAAGATGAAGGCAGCGGGCCATTTTGGGGTGAGGTCTGGCCAGAAAAGAGCAAGATCCTTGTAAAAAAGGGTAGTTTACTTGAGAACTGGGTTGTTAAAGCGTTAGAATCTTCGTTTGTGTGAAACAAAGGTGCCAATAAACAGGCGTTTCTTTCTCCAAGTGGTTTCGGCAGGAACGCAAGATGCTCCTCCAAGGATGAGGTCCTCTGGGCTCACGCGTGCTCACCTTGCTCCTGGCAGCCGGCCCGGGGCTGCCCCGCGGGGCTGACCCCCTTCCTTCTCGCCAGTGAGAATGTTCCGAGATCTCACTTGCTGAGATCCACCCTCCACCAGACCACCTGCACTTGACTGTCATAAAAGGTACGTAATGAACGTGAGCCCGCCATCGTGACCGCGTTCACGTGCACAGCTTGGGCACCAAGCCCGTTCAGCCGCCATCACCGTCATCTCCAGAGCTGTCTCCCGTCCCCGCACTGATACTCTGTCCCCCGAAACACTAACCCCCGGCCCCTCCCCCAGCTCCCTGCCCTCCCACCGACTTCCTGTCTCTATGGATGTGCCTTTTCCAGGTTCTTCATATCCGTGGATCCGACAGTCTTTGCTTTTCTGAGGCTGAATTATTTCACGCAGCACAAGGGCCTGGGGGCTCATCCACGCTCCGATCTGGCTCGGGGTTTCCTTCCCTTTCTCGGTTGAATGTATCCCAGCGTACGGACGGACCACATCTCATCCACCCGCTCATTCCTTGACGGACCCTTGGGTTGCTTCTACCTTTTAGCGGTTGTGAATAAGGCCGCTGTAGACACGGGGGCGCAAATATTCACTCGAGACCCTGCTGCGACTCAGAAGTGAGCTTCCAGGATCGCGCAGTGGTTTGACTCCTGGTTTTCTGAGGAAGCCCCGTGCTGTCCCCGCAGCAGCTGCACCATCGCGTCTGCGCGGGGCACCAGCGACCTCGTTTCTCCACGTGCTGCCTGACACGTGTTGTTTGCCGCCTTTTTTGGGTAGCAGTTGCCCACATGTCTGTGTTAGCATTTTAGGCATTACACACTGATTCTTTTACTTCTCAAAAATGGGAAAATAATAACTTTCTATTTTGCAATGATTCCCATGTAAGGATGAGGAAATTGGGGGCAGAAGGACCAAGTTCTGTACTCCGTGTCTTGTGGCTGGTGTGCCCAAGCCAGGGCCCACTCTGGTCTGCAGCGGACACCTCATTTCTCACCAAGGATGCCCTCGATCTTGTCAAACACTTCTGTGAGCAAGTGAACAAATGATGGATGGGTGAAGGGGAATGAATGAATGAGAGGCAGCATGTGCAGGGACCAACCAGCGGTCACCACGGGGCATGGCTGGTGACTCCTCCTGGGGGAGGCTCAGTTGTTAAAAGGGGTCCCGGGAGGACCCTCAAGAGCACCGGGAAGGAGGAGTGCAGAGAGTAGACTCTCTGCTTTGCAAGAAGGGAGCAAAACCACCTCCGTGGCTTTGGGCAGCCGGAGCCAGACTGTCACAGAGCCAGGCTAGGTCTTCAGGGCCAGAGGCTGGGGGAGGCCCACTGGCAGAGTGGATCTCACTTTCCTCCATGGGGCCCTGGGCTGACTTTTTAGGAAAGGTAGGGGAGGCTCTTTGGTGGGAGGAAAAGTAAGAGACAGCTCTTTGATCAATAAATGACTTAGTCGACCCTGATTTGCAAACCTCCCAGCTTCCATTTGCCTGGTGGACATTAATCAGCTCTGCTGGCTGCCTAACCCCGCTCAGGCTGGGTAGGCGGAGGGAGACATACCGTCGTGAGGGAAGATGAGACGCTACCTGTCTCCAGAGTGGGTTGTGCCCAAAGCCCCGTGCACCCCACCCCCTGGGTGTGGGCACGTTTGCCTTTGGCATGAACTCTAGGGCACCTGCCTCGGGCGGCCTGGCCCTCGGCCTAAGTGCCGTCACAGGCTTCCTCAGCCAGCGGGCTTTCCAGGGGCCCCTCCCTGCCCAAGAGTTTGGCGTGTTCAGCCCGTGCCCCGTGTGCCACCTGGGAGCCTGTCCCACCGAGCACAGGGCAAGGACGGGGTGAAAGGGCCAGGGCAGCTCCAGCTGACCCAGCGTGGGAGCTGGCACTGCGGGGAAGTGAGCAGCTGTGGCTGCACTGCCCTCTGCCCCTGGGAGGTGGGCACACGCGCACGCTCACGCACACACTCAGGCCTGCCACGCTCACACACACGCACGGCTGTGCGATACCCCACAGGCCAGGCATGTGCTCGTGCCCACACGCACGCACACACGTGCACACATGGTATCCTGAGTCATCTGGCTGCACCCCCAGGGCACGCCTGGCCTTCTCACATCCCAGGACTTAGACTCCTGCGCCCTTCAGAGCCGGCCAGTCGCCTGCAGTCCTGACTGTGGGCTTCAGGCTGGGACAAGGACGCCCTCCAACTTCCACGTCGCGTCCCTGTGGGCCCTGGGGCCATGCAATGCTGCGACCCCTCGCCAGGAAGGCCCTCTGGTTTCGGGAAGGACACTGCAGGGGGATGCTAGCCAGGGTGGGTTGGAGGAGGGGTCTGGTGGCCCTGGGAGCCTGGCCGGCTCTCAAGATTCTGAGATTCTAATCTAAACATGGGCCTCAAGCCCATTCACGTAAATCTCGAAGGTTCCATCCCACCCCAGACCACACTGAGCAGATGGCACCAGGCAGCTGGTCTGGGAAGGCAAGGAGTCAGAGGGGGATGGCACCCAGGGCTACACACACCGGAATACGCACACACGCACGTGTGTGCACGCACGCACACACTCACGCACACGCGTGTGCACACACTCACACACGCGTGCACGCACACACACGCACACACTCGCATGCCCTCTCGTGTGGTCTCTGTGAGGTCTCAGCCGTTAATCTTCCTGAGCACCCACTTTGTGCCAAGCACTGTTCCAGGCACTTCCTAAGCCTTAACTCACCAGACAGTTCTGAGCGACCAGGAGGCATCGTGGCTCAAGGTCAAGAGACAGTCCGTGGCCGGGACGTGAACTCAGCCCGCCCACCCAAGTCAGAGCTGCCGGAGAGTGGAGGGCTGGAGTTCTCCGCCGGCCTCGGGGAGGGGCAGGGGCGGGGAGGGCGCTGGCCTCTGGGTGCTCTGCTCAGGTTCGGCGTCAGATCCCCTCTGGGGCACGGGTCACGGTGCGGGGGGCAGCCAGACTCTGACCCGGGGCCAGGCTAAGCAGAGGAAGAAACGTGAGAAGCCGATAAGGTCATTCGTTCAAGACTCATATTTATTCATTCCAAATTTCAATGAAAGAAGACTCTCATTATGAAATTTTTCAAACATGTCAAATAGAAAGAGTCTGATGAACGTCCATGGACCCGTGGCCCGGGCACAGCAGCTCTCAGCACACGGCCAGCCTCACTTTATGCAAAGCCCTGCTCCTGGGGAGTGGCCAGCCCACCACACTGGAAGGCGGGGGTGCACACACAAGGCCTCAGTGTCCCTTCTCAGGGGGCCTCACCTGCCCTTGCAGATTCTCTCAACGGTCCCGGCCTCACTGACCAGTGGGGCCTCTGTCCCTTTGCCAATTCATGGGGGTTTATACAGGGACTGCTCTCACCCCTGCCCTGAGTTTCTGAGCTGGGGGGTTGTCCCCCAAGGAAGAAAGCACTTCCCACCAAGAGGCCTCCATGGGGAAGGGAAGAGGGGCGCTTGACTGTCCCTGGGATTCATCCTGAGTCCTCCCGGCCCCCAGAATGGCTTTTCTCAGCTGAAACTGAGCTCCTGAAGTTTCAGCGCACTTAATGTGTTTCAATCTGCTGCACTTGTTACTTTTATGCCCAGACTGTCCCATCATGGACTCAGTAGGGGCCTCTACACCCAGTGTCCTTTTAAAAGTGCTTTGCTTTCGAAACAACTTCATCATCTCTCAGGAATCAATTTTCAGTTTGCACAAAGCCGAACTCCAGTGGGCACCTGTGGGTCCCAATTTCCACACTCCCATCATCTGACCCTACATGGCATCCCTCTGAATGTCTCGGCTCTTGGTCCTCCTCCTCCACGGCCTCTGCCAGTGACACAGCCTTCACCGTGTTCTCAAGGGTGAACCCGAGAAGATCCGGCCCGAGCTGCCCCAGAACCAGCTCCGTGGTCCCTTGGATGCGGCCCCTGGGAAAGGCACAGGGGCAGACACAACCCCCGTGCGCGCTGAGGGCCCCGGCCTGGCCCACCTGCACCCCTGCAGGGCCTGGCGATTAGAAGGAGGTCAGACCTCCCATGAATGGCTTCTGTGTGCCGGTAGAAGGATCACCACTTTGGTCCTAGGGTTTTACTCTCAGAACCAGAGCGGCATGGTCTTCTGGGGCTCGCGAGGAGATTCCAGGGTGCCGTCCAGCCGCCTCCGCCCTGCCCTCCTCTCTGTGGACTCCTCCACAGGGGACTGTGGTCAGATGGCAGCATCTGTAGCTTTCTCAGGATAAGTGTCCAGAGGCCGCTCTTCTCACCCCCTCCCAGGGTCGCTGGGGAAAGCAGGGACACACACAGATGGAGTGCCCCCGCCACCAACAGGGCACAGCCCAGGAGCACTCCACCCACGGGCTCGGACCCCAAGAGAACAGAGGCAGCTCCCCCGAGACTCCCAACCCAGAGCTAAGGTCGGAAGTTTCCAGGAAGGTCCTCGAGGGTGTGAGAGCTCCCTGAATACCTCCCCCGACCCCCGAGTCCGTTCCGCGGCTCAGCCTCCCCAGGCGGCAGGCAGAAGAGAAGGGCGGGGGGCCAGGGAGCCCTGCGGGGTGTGAGTCTCAGGTCCCGGGGGGGGGGGGGCCCGGATGCACCCGCCCCCGACGTGCCTGGGTCAACGTGCGGGAGCCTCTGGCCACAGCAGAGCCAGACCGCAGCGCCCAGATGCACAGGCTCAGTCGAGTCAGAGTCACGCTGACCACGAGCTCCAGGCCCCCGGTCACAGGGCTTCCACATCCCGGTTGGATTCGCACATTCGGGGCTGGCTCCTTGCTGCCAGAGCCCGGTTCTCCAGGTGTGTTTCTTTCAGCAGAACATTCAGCGGGCGGGCAGGTGAAAAGCCTCGGTGAACTCCATCACCTTGGAGGTGACGGGTCCGACACAGAAGCCAAGTGCATGGCTCACGGGACGGTCTGGGAGCCCCCAGGACGGGGGACTGCCATCACATTCAGGGTGAGCCTGCAGGCTTTTGTCTCACGGTCCTACCCTCAGGAGCCAATCCTGAAGGCACCTGGAGCCCAGGCTGACCTTTCATTTAGAAAGATAAGACCGCGTCTTCCGCCTGGCTCAGCCACTCTCGCCTTGGGTTGGATTTCCATGAAAGCTCACTCAGAATAACGCTGACCCTTCCCCCGGGTACGCAAGACTCTGGCCAAGACACCAGCATTTCCAGATGGTATTTTTCTCAGGTTACCCAGCTATTCAGGGGTCACCAGATGTTGCCGGGTGCCTCGTTCTGCGCAGGGAGCACACGGGGCTGTGCATACCCGCAAGTGAGCGGCAGAGGTGCGTGCGGCGCTGGCGAGCATCCTTTATCTAAAGCTGAAAAGCACTGGAAGCCGCTGCCTTTCGTTTGTGCCACAGCCCCTCCCTTAAGTGTAATGAAAAATGCATCCACCAGGGAGCTACGGATACGCATGCCTTTAAAAGTCTGTAGCCTGCTTCAACAAACAGGATGGGAAAAGAGGACAGACTTAAAAATATTTTCATCGCATAAAACTGGAAAAGTCGGCATTCATTATTCATCAGCAATTCCTTCGAAAAATCTGCCCGCACTGTGCAGCCGCAGAAACGCGTGGGTCCCTTTCTTTCAGCCCGTGCATCACTGAGCTGAGACAGCGTGTTCGCACTGATGCCCGTGGGTCCCACCGTTTTCCTCTGGAAGCTTCTCCCAGCCCCCCAGAATGGGTTCTGCTGGCTGAGATGCTTCTCCCCAGCTCGCAGGAAACCTCCACTGAATGTCTCTCGTCGCTGGGCCAGCATCTCTCTCCCAGGCGCCTTCCCCAAGGGCAGCAGCTTCAATCCCTGCTCAGGGTTGCTCCCAGAGGCAAGGTGGCGCAGCCACGGAGGGCGGGTGGACAAGTGTGCCTCCTGCAGAGGATTTATAAAAAAAGGACAGCTGTAGTTAAAAATGGTCTTTTTCCCAGTGTGACTCAAGGCCCTTTGAGCAGAAGCCCAGTTGTCTTGACGCATCACTCGCTTGTGGCCTCACGAGATGCCCCAGGGTCAGCTCATACGGTTCTGGCCCCCACACAGGACCAGCCCAAAGAACCCTGAGTCCTTCTGGTGGGAACACGGTCCACACGGATCCCAAGCTGGGCGCAAGATGTAGTCATTGTCTCCAGGCCTTTTCACTCACACGCACGAGAAAATACACCGCGACGTCACCGGTTTTTATGTAATTTACTCCATCGACTGTGGTTTTTTCTCTTGCACTGATTGTCTTCATCTTAATAGCTTGTCCCACTATGAGTGTGTGCTTCTGCAACCCACACTTCTAATATTTTCAGAATAACAACATCAATATTCTCACTGACAGCGGAGAAGCCAGGAGTTTGACCGCTTTGCCTTTTTGTTCATCAGAAGGACACACAAGATACAGCTCGCGAGGTGCACACAGAGTTCCAAAGTTTCCTGAAATAACTTACGGGAGGGCGCACGCAGGGACGACCAGCTCCCCTCCACCAGCCCCTCCCGTTCCAACCCCCCCTCGCAGGAAACAGCCCGTGCACGCTACACCATGTAAGGAACGGCGATGGTAAGTGTGTGTATTTGCAAACATCATCTGCATTCCCAGCCCCTTTGCTTAGGTTAAAGGTGGCCTCCACACACCTTTCTTCCTAAACCTGTCTTCTTTGCTTCCGACATGTCCCAGTGACCCTGCCGGGTCGCAATGAAGGGACACCTTGATTTCTTTTTAACGGCATGTTCTGCGCTTCATTCCCCTTTCCTTAACTGGCAGTTTGGTGCCGACAGCACTTTATATTCCTGCTAGTGGACTTTCATTGCATCTCGCCAGATTTCCCTCCACGGGGATTACACTGTTTTGAGCTCTTTCCTGGGGCGGCTGTAAGAAAGTACCACGAACCGGGCAGCTCAAGACAACAGCGGCATCTTCTCTTGCAATTCTGTAGGATGACACCATCAAGGTGTGGGCAGGGCCCTACACTCTCTGAAATGTGTGGGGGAGAGTCTTGCCTTATCTCTTCCAGATTCTGGCATGGCCAGTGGCCCTTGGTGCTCCTTTGCTTGTAGACATGAGACTCCAGTCTCTGCCTCCACCATCGCCTGGCAACTCCTTCCTGGGGTCTCTCTCCTGTTCTTAAAAGGACAACAGTCATGTAGGGCTGTGGCCACCCTAGGGATCTCATCTTGACCACCTCTGTGAAGGCCCACTGGGGGCACATCCCCAGGGATCAGGACTCAGGACTGCAGTCTCTATTTGGGGGACCCCATTAAAACCCGAACACATTCCTGCCAGCAACCAGTGCAGACACCGGCTCGCCCACGGTCCCACCAGGAGAGCAGGCGGTCACACTTTCAGACCTGTTCAACCCGGTGACTGGGAAAGGGCATCTCCTTACCATCGTCGTTGGCGTCTCTCGCTCGGACGGTAAATGTGGCTGAGCATCGCTTCATGTGTTTCAGGGACATTTGCATTTCTCCTCGGAATGACAGAAAGGTTTTCTTGAGTCCTTACCAAGAGCCAGGCCTTCTAGTCACCAGGCACATAACCAGGAACAAGACAGAGGGGCGCTCCCGTCTTTACTGAGCTTGCTCTGCCGTGGAGAAAAGAGGATAAACAGACAGTAAAACCCGCGGTCTGCCCGCTTCCTGCTGTAACAATCACCACTACGTCGGCGGCTTGTAAGCACACACGTTTGTTATCTTACGGCCCTGGAGGGCAGAAGTCTGGGGTGCGTCTCATCAGGCTAAGGCCCAGGTGTGGGCAGGGCTGGGTCTCTGCAGAGGCTCCAGGGAGAGTCGCTCCCAGCCTTTTCAGGGTCCGGTGCAGCCCTCCAACGTCCGGCACCCTTTGACATCAACCCGACTCCTCTCAGGAGGCCATTGTGCGCACACCGTTTCCCGTCTCAAGATCCTTCCCGCAAAGTCCTTTTTTGCTGTGAGAGGTGGCACTCACTGTTCCAGAGACTCGGACGTGGGCAGCTCGGGGGCCGTTTTCCAGCCCAGCAGGCATGTCAGATTGTCACTGATGCTGTGACTGATGTCAGATGGGAAGTCAGGGACCGCTGGGAGGACAAGCGTAACTCTTCAGTGAGCGCCATTGAGGAGGGGACATTCGAAGGGAGCACAGGGGTGGCAGGGGGCTTCCCGGGTGGCTCAGACTTAAAGAACCTGCCTGCAATGCAGGAGACCCAGGTTCCATCCCTGGGTCAGGAAGATTCCCTGGAGAAGGGAATGGCTACCCACTCCAGGACCCTTGCCTGGAGAATCCCATGGACGGAGGAGCCTGGCGGGCTGCAGTCCACGGGGTCATGAGGATCAGACACAACTGAGCAACTAGCGCTTTTACTTTCGGGAGCAAAGCCTGGGGCCGCCCAGCACTTTCCCTCAGCGGCGGGAGAAGCAGGGGACGGGCTGGGCAGACAGGACCACTCTGCCACTGCACGGGGCCTGGATGGGGCAGGGCCAGGCAGCAGGAGGCCCTGAATGAATCAAGAAGGAGGAGGTCACATCTCTGCAGGCACGTGGGTGCACCTACCTTGCTTAGAGGACCCAGGGCCAGTAAAAACGCAGGGAGGGACCCTCAAAAATCATGCAGAACCCCCAAACTTAACAAGCTGAGTGCAAGGCCCTGGAGGCTGCGTGGGCCCCAACACCCACCTCCCTGGACCCCTCGTGGAGCCGTCTGTCCACACAGCCATGCGGGTCGTGGATCTCAATACTCCAGGATGGCAGAGCCACTGGATGTGGTGTCAGGCTGGATGCGGGAAGAGACGCAGCAAGAACAAGGCCCTGGTGTGAGGCTGAACAGCTGGGAGACGGAGCACGGCCCCCTGAGAGGGACCAGGCCAGGAGGTGGAGCTGGACGAGCCGTCCAGGGAAACAAGCCCGGGATGGTGCTCACGACCTCGTGGTGTCGAAGGTCTGGAGATGAGGCAAAGACACAGAGAGATGCTCGGGCAGAGGACAGGACGGCAGAGAGAGAGAAACAGAAAAGGCAGGGGAACCCCTCTGGAGAGCCCGGGAGGCGGAGAAGGCAGGGCATTCAGAGGGGCAGCAGTTCCATTCAGCTCAGTTCAGTCGCTCAGTTGGGTCCGACTCTGTGACCCCATGGACTGCAGCACGCCAGGCTTCTGTCCATCACCAACTCCTGGAGCTTACTCAAACTCATGCCCATTGAGTCGGTGATGCCATCCAACCATCTCATCCTCTGTCGTCCCCTTCTCCTCCAGCCTTCAATCTTTCCCAGCATCAGGGTCTTTTCCAATGAGTCAGCTCTTCACATCAGGTGGCCGAAGGCAGTGCTAAATGCCACCAGATGGAGTAAGATGCCAGAGGGAACTGACCGTAGGGGGGGGGGGGGGGCCTGCTGGTGCAGACGGGGGAGGCAGGGAGGGAGCTGGAGTGGGACGCTCTTTGGAATCGGTTGGGGATAAAAGGGGCAGAGGAACGGAGTGAGGTCAGCAGGGCCCGGGGACTAGACACTGTCCGCTTCGGCTTCTCACCACTGGGGCGCGTCCGCATGGCAGAGACACAGTCTTCGCCGTGTGTGGTGGGGAGCAGGTGGCACTGGGGTCAGGCCTGCAGGCACGGAGGCTGCCCAGGCCCCAGGCCCTGAGGAGGGCGGGTGAGAGGGGACGAGGGCCTGGGGCTGTATGCTGATGGCTGCCGCCTGCCTGCTGAGCTGAGAGCCAAGGATACAGGCGCCATTCAGCATCTGCCAGCTGCCATCCAGGGCGGCCACCACGAGCTGAACGCCCTGCGCTGTGTAAACACAGAGCTGCTTTTTGAACTCTGGGTCCCTGGGCTTTCCCAGAGCTTCTGCTGGGCTGGGCTTTCGCCACCAGCATCCTGGGGTCACGGTCGCCTGGACCCCGGGGGAAGGGGTGGCGTGAGGGACCATCCCTATTGCTTCTCAGGTGAGACCCACCCCCCTGTGCACTGGGCTGGCCAAAAGGACAAGCGGGAGTGGGAGACAAGGGTGCGCCGCGCCCAAAGAGCTTCCCCTGCCTCTGGCTTCAGAGGAGGCTTCAGAGGTCAGGGGAGAGGGGGGGACACAGCTGCTCCACCCCGAGGGCTCCCCGGGCTCCCTGGCCAGGCGGGCTCCTGCACGACCCTGGAGGCCAACTCCCCTCGCAGCCTGCCTGCCCCACTCCAGGCCCCCCTGTGACCCAACAGCTCCATGAAAGGCACAGCAGGGTCCTCCTGGGCCAGGAGTGCCTCTGGGCCCGGAGGGAGGTCACTCCGCCCTGCTGTCTGGACTCCCGGTCCCAGACCCAGAGGCAGACCCACCCTGAAGGACGCAGAGGCCAATGAGCCAGCCCGAGCCTGCGTCACCGACTTCGTGCTCCTCCCGAGGAACAGCCGTCTCGCGTCTCCACAGCCCTGGACCCCGCACCGAGCCCTGAAAACCAGCTTCACCGGGAACTGGACTAAGTATGGGATGTTCTTGTTTCACCTCTTGTCACACTCCCCAATTTGCCTGGATGGGTAATTGATGGGCCTGTTTTCTTCTGCTGCTTGGAGGGCTGGAGGCTGCTGGAGGAGAACGGTGCCCCAGGAAAGGACGGGGAGAGGAGCCCGCCGACCTCGAGACACAGGACGCCCGTGTCTCCTCCAGCAGCCCCTGGCCGGTGGGGAGGGCCCCGTGCAGAGCGCCGTCTGTTTAAAGAATAAATCCTCCCTGTTCAGCAAATGCGGGCCAATGGCTGAGCCCCCGCTGAGAGAATTGAGCGGTTCAATCGCCCCTTTTCCTCTGCAAGAGTACAGTGTGTTACAGGAACCCACCGCCCCGCCCTGAGTAAGGCCTTGGCCCCTGCGTGCTGGGGAGGCGTGCTTCCGAACGCCGGTTGGCAGCACTGTCTGCAGACGGGAGAGCTGTGCCTCCCCCAGCGCCATCCCCACCTCTGTCTCCATCTCCATCTTGGCGCAGCTCACCCTCCCCTGTGAGGGGCCACGGGGGGGTGTTGTGTTCATTCATTCATTTCCAGGAACGTAAGTTCTGTCCAAAAACGTCCCCTCCGCATGCTGTCCGTGGCAGCCCAGCGGGAAGAAGAGTCCTCCTGGGCCCCCGTGGTCTGTGGCGGGCACTGCCAGCCCTGGAGGCACGCCCCCATGCTGCCCCGCCACCCATGGCCACCTTCACCGCTGGTGTGTGGGCCAGGGTGAGACAGCCAGGTGGAAACCGCCTGTGAGCAGGAAGCCAGAAACCCTCCCCGGGGCGCAGCGGCTGCAGAGCTGGGCAGGACACGGGCAAGATCTGCCAGGCGGGGGGCGCCCAGCCCCCAGAGGCCAATGCTCGTAGAGGACAGGGCCACCTTCCGTTCGTTCCAAGGCAGGAGACTCAGGGGCCGGGGGCTGGACGTGGAGGCTGACCCTTGACTCATAGTGAACGTGCAAAGAGCCAGGCTCTGTCGTCCTGAACCACAGTAGAGTCCAGAGCTGGAGGGACTCCCCGGATAGTCAGCCAGGTGACCGCCCAGGGCCCTGGCTCTGCTGCCATCTGACCCCTGCTTGCCTGTCCTGTGCCCCTCGCCTCTGGGGCGGTCCTGGCCCCCTGCCACAGCTTCCCCAGCACCAGCTCCCGCTGTAACGTGGGACCCCATCATGCCCAGGGTCCGCAGATCACCCAGGGGCGCAGCCATCAGGCGGTGAGGAGGGAGCAGCTGGAGGGCCAGACTGCGACGGGAGAAACAGCATCCCGGCTCACGTGGTTCCCTCTCATCTGGGCACGATCTTCAGACCTTATCCTGGGATGCGTGCTTGTCTTTGTCTGATGGGAGACTAGATGGATTAATACCCACAGAGCCCTTGAGAGGGCCTGGCACGTGATCATTACTACGTAAACCCTGTTTTATATCATAACAATGGCTATTATTGTTACTTACCGACCGGGAACCTTAAACGGTTCCCAACGCAATGCAGCCAACGGAATAGGTGCTTAGAAAATGAACGGTTTCATCCATTCAGAGCCCTTAAGAGCAGAAGACAGGGTCGCCTCTTCTTCACTGATAAGTGTTTACCTTCACCCATTCACCAGACGCTCCCCACAGCAGGCTGCATTTTTCCGAACGCAGCTGGTCCTCGGCATCCGTCTCCCACACTCTTTCCACACCGTGATGGTGGCCCTCCTCTCATCTCGGGGCCAAGCTCGTGTCCCCTCTCCTTGAACCTGGGCCCACTTCGTGGTGCCTCCAGCAACAGAGGAAGTGACGCCCGGCCACAGAGAGGCCGCACACTTCCTTCCACACTGTCCTCACGCACGGCCTCCTTTGGCCCAACCGCCGTATTGGGAGGAGGCCAGACAGCCCCTGGACTGGCCACGTGCAGACTCTCCGGCCAGCAGCCCCAGCTGTGGCCCCAACTGACAGCCAGTGACAAGGCTGCAGGTGAGTCCAGCCCCCAGCACTCAAGTCATCTCCAGCCTTCAAGCCACCGAAGCTGAGGCTGTCCAGAGCAGAAGAGAGCTGTTCCTTCTGAGCCCTGTGGAAAGGGCAGACTTGTGAGCAAAGCAAATAACTGTCATTGCTTATGCACTGGGTTTGGAGAGAGTTATGAAGCATGACAGGCAGTGGGGTGGTGGAGCAGAGGAGGGGGGCTTCCACCACCATAACCTACAGCTATGACCAAAACCCATAACATACGCCGCTGGCTTAGACTCCAGGTGGCAAGAAGCTAGAAAAGCTCGGAGGAGACTTTTGGTCAAGACAGAAGGCGCATGGTAGCATTAGTGGGCATCTGAAGGGCCAGGAGGAGGCTGACAGCGAGAGTTTCGGGAAAGTCAGTGACTGCCCTCGGGGGCTTGGAGCCTTGTTATGCTGGACAGAAAGCTTGGCACCTCTGTTGCCCAGAAAATCAGAATTAAGCTTGCTGATCTCAGTGAGTTACCTGAGGCATCTCCAGACAGAATATTCAAAGCACCACCTGGCTTCTTCTGGAGGCCCGCAATAAAATGCCAGAGGTGAAAGGGAAGATAAAGTTTGGCCTGGTAGCTGTAAAGGGATCGGCTGCATTTGAAAATAAAACAGGCTCTCTTTCTTTGGTTCTCTGGTTGGTAAATGATTCTAAAAGTAAGAAATGACTTCCAGGGTTTCATTCCCGGGAGAGAGACGCTCCTGATAAACCAGCCCTCTAGCAAAAAGCAACTGTAAATGGTGGACAAAATAGAAAACAATTCGCTGAAAGCGCTGAGGAACGGACATAAGCAGGCAAACATAGGATGGGGCTAGAAATAAGAGCGGGAGGCAGCGAGCGCGGCGGGCGAGTCCTGGGTCTCTGCAGCTGTGACCACAGGGCAGGGCTCTGATGGGAAGATCTGCTGTCCTCCTGGGAGGAACCTTGGGAAGGAGCCCAGGCAACGGAGAGCAACCCAGAAACGAACATCCAGGAAAGGGAGCCCATATCCTCGACAAAGGCTCCACCTGGGACCCTGGCTGGACCCTGAAACCCACACCAACAGAGCAGAAAACAGCAGGTGACCTGGAACTTAGGCCTAGTCGTCCGCAGGCGTGGCAGAGTTCATAGTTTGGGTCTAACCAAGTAAATTGCCTTAAAAATATCACCCCTTCAGAGCCGCACAACAGAATCCAAAGTCTCAGAACAAAGCAATAGTAGTTTCCAAAGGCATTCAGCGATGAAAAATCAGGAAAATTTGATATATTTACAAGGAAAAGATCCAGAGACGGACCAAACGTGGCACCAGTGGGCAAGGGCAATCTTTGTTAACTATGTCCACGGGGGAAGGGAAATCCCATCACAAGAACCCGAGAGAGGAGCCCGGACAGAGAATCAGAAAATGCAAACACACCCAAGTGGAAAGTTCAGGGCTGAAAGATAAAGCGTCGGACTTTAAAATTTTTCCAGATGGGCTTAATTAACAGCTTGGAGGTAACAGAGGAAAGAATCAGCAAATTTGAATATGGAATGATAGAAATCCTCCAACACCAAGGAGAGAGAGAAAAACCACTAGGAAAATAGATGGCATCTTAGAAGGCATCCTTAAAGAAAATCCTCTCAGCCAAGAGGTTTACATCCGACCAGAGAGGCTGCAACAGTGAAGAATAAAGACATGGTTTGTTACAAGACAACGAAGAACACCCTTCTCCAGATGCTAAACCACAAGGAACGCTGAGGGAGTTCCTCAGGTAAATTGTAACGATACTGGGGGGGGGGGCGGCGGGGGGGGATGTGAACCTTTGGGAATGGATGACGCCCATCAGAAATGGCAAGTATCAGGCCAGTCAGTGGAAAGTGACTGCGGCTGTTCAGCTGCCAGGTCGTGTCCGACTCTCTCGACCCCATGGACTGCAGCACGCCAGGCCTCCCTGGCCCTCTCCATCTCCCGGAGTTGGCCCACGTTCACGTCCATCGCGTTGGTGATGCCGTCCAGCCATCTCGTCCTCCGATGCCCTCATCCACTTCTGCCCTCCATCTTTCCCAGCATCAGAGACTTTTCCAACGAGTTGGGTGTTCACATCAGATGACCAAAATACTGAAGCTTCAGCATCAGTCCTTCCAATGAGTACTAAGGGCTGATTTCCTTTAAGACTGACTGGTTCGATCTCCTTACTGTCTAAGGGACTCTCAAGGGTCTCCTCCAGCTCCACAATTCGAAGGCATCAACTCTTTAGTGCCCTGCCTTCGTTATGGTCCAACTCTCACAAGTGACCATTTTCCCCTTAATTTCTTTAAAATACATGTGACTGGTTAAAGGAAAAACACACTGTCTTTGGGGTTTATAGAACATGGGAAGCAATGCTCTTGACAGCAGTGCCACAGAGGGTGAGAGTGTGGACGGATCTATGGTGTCGTAAAGTGGCACGATATTAACCCACATAGACAGTGAGACATTAGGGCATTCATGTCATAATCCCCAAACCATCACTAAAATAACAATGCAAAGATGTGCAACTCAAAGGCCCAAAGGTTACTTGCAATGCAATTATTTTTTAAATGCTCAAATAATCCAAAAGAAAGGAACAATAATAAGAAACAAGAGGAAAAACAGGAAAATATAGAACAATACATATGAATATTAATAGAGTAAGTGCTCTAATTAGAAGTATCAGAATGGGTTTTTTGAAAAACAAGACCCACCCAGCTCTATACTGTTGACAAGAGAAGTACTCCAAAAAAGACAAAAACGGGCTGAAAGTAAATGGATGAAACATATATCCCACACAGGATGCAAGTAAGAAGCCTCAGCAGCTTCGTTGACATCAGGTAAAACGGACACCAAGACAAAGATTGCTGGCACAAGGGAGGGACAGATCTCTTTGTCATAAAGATGAAAGGGCCAGTTCATCAGGAAGACAGAACAACCACGAATGCGTGTCCCCCTAATAGCAGCCTCGAGACGCAGGAAACCAACACCTATAGAACTGAAGGACAGTGCAATTCCACGACTGTAGTCAAATGTTTTAATGCTCCTCTGCCAACAACGGAGAGAAGAGCTGGAGGGAAAAAAATCCATAAAAACTTGGACGACCTGAACAACACTATCTATCTCCGCGGCACAGTTGATGCGTATCAAACACTTTGCCCAACAAAGAGAAATACACGTTTCTTTCCTAAGGGCACACGGTCTGCGTACCAAGACAGACAATATTCTGAGCCACACAGCGAGTCGGAGAATCTGTGTCAGTCGGAGAACCGATGCCAGTCAGAGCACCGATGCCAGTCGGAGCATCGATGTCAGTGGGAGCATCGATGTCAGTCAGAGAACTGATGTCAGTCAGAGTACTGGTGTCAGTCAGCGAACCAATGCCAGTCAGAGAACCTATGTCAGTGGGAGCCCCAATGTCAGTCGGAGCCCCGATGTCAGCTGGAGAACCGATGCCAGTCGGAGAATCTATGCCAGTCGGAGCATCAATGTCAGTCAGAGAACCGATGCCAGTCAGAGAACCCATGTTAGTCAGAGAACGGATGCTAGTCGGAGAATCTATGTCAGTCGGAGCACCGATGCCAGTCTTTCCAAAGTACTGGAGTTTTAGCTTTAGCATCAGTCCTTCCAGTGAACACCCAGGACTGATCTCCTTTAGAATGGACTGGTTGGATTTCCTTGCAGTCCAAGGGACTCTCAAGAGTCTTCTCCAGCACCACAGTTCAAACGCATCAATTCTTCGGTGCTCAGCCTTCTTCACAGTCCAACTCTCACCTCCATACATGACCACTGGAAAAAGCATAGCCTTGACTAGATGGACCTTTGTTGGCCGAGTAATGTCTCTGCTTTTGAATATGCTATCTAGGTTGGCCATAACTTTCCTTCCAAGGAGTAAGCGTCTTTTAATTTCATGGCTGCAGTCACCATCTGCAGTGATTTTGGAGCCCCCCAAAATAAAGTCTGACACTGTTTCCACTGTCTCCCCATCAGCATCAGTCCTTCCAATGGATATTCAGTACTGATACAGATACAGTGAAAACGCACTTCACTGCACGTGGCCCCAGGATGGTGAAGCACAGCAGCTTTAACACCTGCACCGTCCCCTGCTCTTCTCTGACCAGGAGGAAAGCTGGGAGCTGGGTGGGCTACCAGGGTGCGAACCCCTCATGGGAGCCAGCCAGGCCCAGGCTGGGGGCCTGGGCAGGACGGTCAGGTGAGAAGCAGGGGCGCTGGGCTGGACCCAACCCCACAGCGGCAGCGCGGCGCGTCCTGGCCTCGGGGAGGACACCGCCCATCTGGCTTCACCCCGGTTCCCTCTGCCTGTCCTGGCAACCCTGTCTCCTCTGCCCATCGGACCCCGAGGCAGCCCACCCCAGCCTCCGACTCAGCACGCCCCACACCTAGCATCTCCTCCCAGCCCTCTCACCCAGAGCCCCTGACACCGCTACCTGCTCTCTCCACGTCTCCCCCGCAGGGAAAGCCCACTTGCCACCCAGAGCCCCAAGCCAGCTTCTAAACCACCCTTGGCTCCCCAGCCCCACACCCAGGGGTCAGCAGGTCCTGTCCATCCATGCCTCCATCCATGCCTTACACGTCCCCTTCAGCCAAGCCCAGGGAAACAGCCTCGGGGGTCCCACTTCGACCCCCCGCCCACCTCCCTTTTCCACAGGGAGGCAGAGCTCTCCTAATGCACCCAGACCAGGTCACCTCCCGTCCCCCAAGCCTGGCCGCCCCGTCACGAGAATAGACTCTAAACGCACCTCCGCAGGGGGCACGGTCCTGCCAGCTCCCACCCCTGTGCTCCATCTCCAGTCCCCGCTCCCTCTGCCCGCGCCCGACGTCTCTACCCCCACCCCCACCCCACCCCCCGGCACAAAGTCACCACCGGATGCTGTTTCCCACCCCAAAGGCCCTCAGAGGGCTTTCCTGGCCTTTACCCACCCAGCACCCACCACAGGCAATATTCACCCAGCTTTTCATTCGCTTTTTTTCTGTCCCTGCTCTCCGCTGAACAACAATGGTCCAAAAGACATCCACGCCCTAACCGTCCCTGCCAAAGTTACTTCATACGGAAAAGGTGTCTTTGGAACTGGGATCAAGGTAAGGATCTTGCCGTGGGGAGACCATTCTGGACTATCCAGGTGGCCCCTGATGCAATCTCAAGTGTCCCTGAAGGAGGGACCCAGGGGAGATTCGCAGCCACAGAGGGGAAGGGGAGGTGAAGACGGAGCAGAGAGCGTGAGGATGTGGGCCTCAGAGATGATGCGGCTACAAGCCGAGGAGCTCAGGCGGCCGACCGGCAGCAACTGAAAGCCAGGAAGGACCCTGGAGCCCCCGGGGGGAGGCCGGCTTCACTCCTGGCGAGTTAGTCTGAGCGGTGGGAACAGGGCACGGTTGCTGCTCCCGGGAACAGGGAGACTGTGGGCTGGGATGCTCAGGGCCCCGGGAGCTGTGTCACGGCCCCTCTCACTAAGCAGCCAGGGAGCTGTCAGGCTGGGAGCCGGCTCCCAGTCCGGGGTTCAGGGAAGAGTCTGAGGGCATCACAGACGTGTGGTTGCTGCTGTGGCCTGGAGCAAGCACCCGGCGGAGACCTTCAGGAGGCAGGAAGACGGGGAGGACCACAGGGCCCGGTGACGGCCACGGGGAGTGGGCGGCAGGTCCGAAGGGAGGGCGGGCTCCGGGGGAGGTGGGGGCACCAACCACAGCGGGGTGCCGCTGAAGTCTCCACGTGAGATGAAGGTCCTCGTTCAGCAGCTGGGTTTGGTGGCCTGAGCTGGGGGCCAGGAGAGATCAGGAGAGCCGTGGACACGGGGAGTGAAGAGCCTGCTTCTCTGAAGGGGACCGAGAGAGGGCCCGACGCGGGAGGGAAGAAAGAGAAAGGGCGCCCTCAGTAAGCGGGGTCACATGGCCGCCCTTCGGTGCCCGTGGGAGTGGCGGGGGAAGGGCGGGGCTGAAGGCAGACCATCCCAGGACAGAGCAGGCCTCAGCCCGGACGTGGACCTCCAGGTGGGAGCCCCACGCACAGTGCAGGCCGTGTGAGGAGGGGACCACGCCGGTGAGAGCAGCTGAGAGAGTCTGAGCTGCAGAGGAGCTGAGGCAGGACCCCTGGGAGCGCCGGGCACCCTTGCAGGCAGGTCACAGGTTCACAAGAACTGTCCGAACGGTCCCAGGAGCTGTCCCGGAGCAGGCAGGATGGGGACCGCCAGGGGGCTAGAGGCCGAGAGTGCCTCCAAGGATGGTTCCGGAAGCCCAGCTGGGCAGAGGGGAGGGGAGGGAGGGGAGGCAGGGGTGGGGGGCATAGCTGGGGCTGCAGCCTGGGGAGTGGGGGTCTTAGTGCCACCGGCTCCTGGATGGTCAGCGGCAGAGTGACCGTCACCTCCCACAAGGCCTGGGGCTCCCCGAGAAGCGGTATAAGCCCCGGGACAGCTGGGCACACCGCAGGGATGAGAAAGGGGTCATCTGCGTGCTCCTCACTTCTGCCCTGACACTGCCCCGCATCCAGGACTGGCCGCAGCTTCTGCCCAGACAACTTCCCAAGATTAGAAGCCGGCCACCTGGTCCAAGGGCTGACCAGTGAGTGCCCGCTGGTGCCTGCAGCCGGAGACCAACCCTGTCTGTCCAGGCCTGTCACACAGTAGGTCTCGGTCAACAGCTGCCATTCGTGAGGGTCAGTCCAACAAGGAGAGTGGGCACCAGGGAGGCTGAGAAGGGAGGGTGGAGGTCTGGTGAGGGGGACGAACGGGCAGTGGGCAGCCCACAGCTCTGAGCACCGAGGCCGGGCCGCTCGCGTGGGCTGGGCCCCACTTGCTGGGAAATTTGCAGGGAGGAGGAGGGAGAGGCAGTGCCGTTGCCTAGGCAACCGCTCTGTCACCTTCTAAGAAGCCTGGCAGAGGGGGGAGGAGGCCTGTCTTAAAGGAGCAGGAGCCCCATTGACTTGGCTTGGCGGCGTCCTGAGGAGTCTCGGCAGGAAGTCGGTTCCTTCCGAGCTCAGGCCCGAGCTCCAGACGGACGGATGGCAGGAGAGGGGGTGCCCAGGACCTGCAGCACCCGCTGAAGGGGCTCAGGGCTGGCACAAGGGGGCAAGAGGCCGCTCTGGCTGCCGGACACACAGACACAGCCCCCAGCCTGATTCTACCTGCAGCCACTGCTCTGGGGGCTTCACGGTCTGCCAGGCGGGAAAGTCGCTGGGCGAGGAGACTGGAATCTAAGCTGGTCAGCAGAGTGTGTGGCCAGCTCGCACCCCAGCTTTGGCCAGCCCCAAAGCAGTGGTCGGGAGCAGAGAGCTGAGGAGGGGCTGCTGGGGGCGCCGGGGTGGGCACTGGAGCAGAGCAAGGCCCGACTATAAGAGGACTCGGTTTGCAGGAGGGAATAGGGATATACACCCTGACGATGCGAACCAAGCCCTGAAACGCAGAGACGCTTCCTTTCTCCATATCACGGGGCTCTTTCGGGAGAGCCTAGCTCGTGCCCCGAAGACAAAGGAGCTTTCAGTCAGCAACATCTCAGTTTGACTTCGTCTTCCCAGCCTCTGTCAGGTTCAAGGACAAGCTAGGATTTCCAAGTTGCAAAGTGCGCGGGAGTGACATCAGCTCTGCTCACCTGTCCCCTGCCTTTGGTCTGTGGGCCTGGCACGTCCTGGGCGCTTCCTGAGGCCGCGGCTCCCTCCCTGTTCACAGCTGGCAGGTAGGGGCCGCCTCATTGACGCCCCAGCAGAACGAGTGGGCACGGAAGGGTGACCCTCATGGCCAGAAGTCAGATTTGGTTTTAGGGGACAAGACCCAGTACTTCTTCCCAGTACTTCGTCTGCACGCACAGGAAACATCTGCATCACCCGAGCTGGCCCCAGCACCCCCTGTCCCGGGCAGCGGCTTCTGTCTCTCCTGCTGCATTCTTCTTTGTATGTTAACTCTTCAAGCAATAAAAATAATGAGTCTGTGTAACTCTTTAAAACAACTTTCTTACACATGTACACCCGTGGTGGATTCATGTCAATGTATGGCAAAACCCACACAGTATTGTAAAGTAAAATAAAGTAAAAAAAAAAAAAAAAACTTTCTTAAGATATAATTCACAAACCATACAATTCACCCACTTAGAGTATACAATCCGATGGTTTTGGTATATCACATTATCATTTTCCCTGTAAAAATTGAATATAGTAAAATATATATTTCCACTCCAGTATTCTTGCTTAGAGAATTCCACGGACAGAGGAGCCTGGCGGGCTACAGTCCGTGGAGTCACAAAGAGTCAGACTTAAGTGAAACAACTTAGCATGCACGGATGCCTTGATTTGCAACATCACCTTGCCGACAGAGGTCTGTGTAGTCAAAGCTGTGGTTTTTCCAGGAGTCGGGTACAGATGTGAGAGTTGGACCATAAAGAGGGCTGAGCACCAAAGAATGGATACTTCCAAACTGTGGTGCTGGAGAAGACTCTTAAAGAGTCCCGTGGACTGCAAGATCAAACGAGTCAATCCTAAAGGAAATCAATGCTGAATACTCATTGGAAGGACTGATGCTGAAGCTCAAGCTCCAATACTTTGGCCACCTGACGTGAAGAGTCAGCTCATTGGAGAAGACCCTGATGCTGGCAAAGACTGAAGGCAAAAGGAGGAGGGGGCGACAGAGGACGAGCTGTTAGACAGCATCGCTGACTCAGTGGACATGAGTCTGAGCCAACTTGAGAGACAGTGAAGGTCAGGGAAGCCTGTTGTTGCAGCGCACGGGGTTGCAAAGAGAAGGACGCGACTGAGTGGCTGAAACAGCGGCAGCCTCGCTCCGGGACTTCCCGCTCTGGCGACCCATGTGAGTTACACCTCAGGCTCCAGCTTCCCCACCTGTGGTGTAAGAGGCCTGGGCCACTCCACCCCGCGACTCTGTTCTGCGACTGTCGGCTGTTAGACATTTCCTCCACGGAGTTTACTTTCCGAAGACTGAACACTGAGGAAGAGGTGCGAGGGAGGTTTCCTAACACCTAGTACCAGGGTAGCTTCTCAGAGAACAGCGGTGCTTCGGGATTTCTCCCCTCGAATGGCCATATGATGGAGACTATGGGCTCTAAGACTCGGATCTGGCTGGGAGTGCATGGGAAAGGAGAGCATGGGGCCCACACAGAGAGGGGCCAGGAAGAAAGCGCGTCTCCTCACAGCTGGAGGGTGGAGTCCACGCCTCTGGGTAAGACAGCAGCCGGGGCTCGGGGGTCTGGAGCCCACCGAACTCTCCTAGGCTCCCAGTTCAGCAAAGGCATCCTGGGTGGGCAGAGTTGGGTCTGTTTCCATCTGAACACACGTGCACACACCCAGTGCAGACGCACACGCCCGTGCACACCTGCCCCCATGTGTGCAAATGAACCACGAACACAAGGACAGACCCCCAGCCAAGAGGCCCACCTGGGACAGAAGCACCTGCAGGCAACATCTGTTCCCTCTTTGCTCTCTTGCTAGGCACCCCGGAAGGACAGGAAGGAGACCGTGAGGGCCCGCTCTCGAGCTCTGAGTCCATCCCCCTTCAACTCTCCCCCATCCCCCCGCCCGGCTCCTCAGCTTATCTCACTGAGGCGTGGCCTCCAAGGACACCTCCGGGAGATGGCCAGCCTTTCCATCCTCGGCTTGCGCCCCTCCCTGCTCTGCGTCCACTCTTTGAGTCCAGGGGGGCCCGGATCCCAGAGGCCAGGGGCCTGGAGCCACGCCGCCCAGCCAGCCAGGGTGGAGTTTTCCCTCCCAGTTAAATTTCCCCCGCCTGCTTGATGTCACATCCTGTCCCGGCTTCCCCGCCGCCGCCCTCCCCACCCCCGCGCGTGAGCGTGGCGCGCGGGCCCCCCTGCGCCTCCCCGCCCCCGCCCCTTCCCCGCAAACTTTTGGCACCCGGGCCGCCCAGCCGCGCGCCCGAGCTCTGCGGGCGCGGGGCCGTCAGGAGGAGGGGCCGAGGAGGGGCGGAGGGGCGGCCCGCCCCGCCCGGCGACCGCGGAGCCGCTCGACTCGCGGGAGATGCAGAGCGGAGGCTCCGCGCAGCAGACCCCGCGCGCCGCCTGCTCCGGGTGCTGAAGGCGCGGGGACACGGCCGGGCGCCGCCGCGGAGCCCGCAGACCGGGAGCGCGTCCGCGTCCACGCAGCCGCCGGCCGCCGAGCACCCAGGGCTCCCCGCACGCCAGGACGTCGGAGGCGGCCGCGAGACATGCAACCGGCCCGGAAGCTCCTCAGCCTCCTGTTCCTCATCCTGATGGGCACCGAACTCACCCAAGTACGTGCATCCAACGCCATTTTCCTCCCTGCGTGCGAGGCGCCCGCCCGGCCCGGAGCCGGCAAAGTCGGGGAGCCGCTCCGCACAGCTCGGCACCCCCCACCCCCGCCCCGGCCCGGGCGCGGCCGCGGGATTGGGGAGGGGACCAGCTGCACCTGGGATGCAGGAGAGGTGCAGGCTGATCCCAGACTGCTGCTGTGTCCCCCAGGACCCTTAGCCCTGACCCCTTCCTCCTGGACGCCCTGGGCTGCCCACTCCCTACTGAGAAGTTCAAGGGGCAGTGGAGGGGGCCTTTGGGCAGCTATTGTCATCGGGGAAGAAGAGGGAGGAAGACCGAGCGGGCGGTCGGAGCCGCTGGCGCGCTCGGAGGCGGATGTGACCCAACTCCCGCCCCTGCATCCCTGTCCCTGGCTACAGTTGCTGCCCTTGGGGCGCCTGAGCTGGCGGTGGGCATGGTGCCGGGAGACGGGACCGGGGAGGGCAAGCCGCCGTGTCTGAGGCTTGGGTGCATTGTGGGCTCCATGTGGAGGTTTGGGGGGGAGGTTGTGGCCACATGCGTGGCATGAAGTGAGTGGCGAGCGTGTGTGGGCACCGCTGGGCATTTTAAGTGGACCAGCCATCCCTGAACAATGTATCAATAGAGAGCCTGTCTCGGGCTGGCATTCTCCATTTTCAAATGCATCTGAGAGCTGGCGGGTCTGGGACGCCGGGCGGGGTGTCACTTTGGCAGCTGGCAGGTCTGGGGCGGCGGGCTGGGTGTTGCTTTGGCACTGGGGTGTTGGCAAGAGGCTGCCAGCTTCGGGAGCCAGGCCGCTCAGAGTGACATTAAAATGCCCTTTCCACGGTGCCACTGTGCCACGATCTGAGCCGGGAGATGCCCTTTGCAGCTGCGAGTCCGGGAGGTGCTGAGGGTGCTGTCAGGAGCTTGGCCCCAGGCACCAGCTGCCCCCAACCCTCCTCTCTTCCCTCTTGCCTCTGCACCTCCCTCCCTCCCAGAATAAAAGAGGAAACAAAAGAGAGAAGAGAGGGTGAGAGGTGGATCGCAGGAGAGAAGGCTCTGGAATAAGCGGCCCTTGTTTTCGCCGGGAAGTGCTTGCCGGTTCCCTGGCTCTGCGGGAAGTGCGTGCGGCCCCAGCCCCAGCCGCGGGAGGGTCTGTCTCTGCTGGTGCCACAGAGGAAATCAGCCAGGCCCCCTGGAGAGGGTCCACCCAGTCTCCGGGAGAGTTTTCCTGGCTGTGGGGAAGGCCTGGCCGAGGGGCAGACTCGGGCTCTGTGAGTGGACACTGCAGGAATGCACGTGCCCACTCACACACGCTCCCACTCCACGCACACGAGCACACACAGCAGAAGGGAGCCAGGAGGCATGTGCCTACTTCAGACATCGCGGGGAGGAGACGGCTGGTCTGGGTGCCCTGGAAGTGACCACCCTCGGGCCCTCCAAGCCCTACTGGCCTCCTCACCTCCAGGCTCCCTGAGTCTCCATTTCCAGCCCTCCTCCAGGGCTTCACTCCTCAGTCTTTTTAAAGATCCCCTGTCCTTGGAAGAAACTTCTGGTCTAGCTTGGGTTGGGAGCTTTGTCTTGGTGGCGAGAGCTCTTGCCCGTCCACGCTGTCGGCACTGGACGTCCGAGTGTGGCCAGCCCCTGCACACACCCCTGCAGCCACACCACCCCTTCAGGACCCTGGTCAGCTCCCAGAGGCCACTGGGCCAGGAAGGGAAATGATGTTGTTGTCTTTGGAAGCTTCCTGTTTGTGAAGCGGAGCTGTAGGATCCCTCAAGGGAATGCCTCCCTCAACACAGCTGAGGGGCAGGGCCCTACCCTCCCGGCCTGCCTCTGAGTCTGTGCTGTGAGAATCTTCCATCAGAAGCCTAGTATTCCTAATGGGAATGGGATTTTAGAACCGAGGCCCAACTGGCAGAGATTGCTTTAACCGGTCCACGTCTGTGAAGCGGTCAGAGGGTGGCTGGCTTGGCCCCCGTCTCCAGAGACCCTGGCTTCCCTGGCCCCACCCAGGTGGGCTTCTTTGGGGTCAGGCCAGGCGCCTCTCTCCTTTGTCAGACCTCTAAGGCGGGGACTGGGTTTGGAGGTGGGTGTAGGTACAGGGCTGCTGTGAATCTGAGAGCTCCCCTGGGACACCCCTACCCAAGACCCTTGCTTTCTTGATCCCAAAGGGATCTGACTCTGGGAAGCCACACTGCCTGGTGTCAGGAGCGTTGGTCCCTGCACGTGTGATGGGTGAATCCCCTCTGGGCTTCAGGACAAGGAGGGCAGGGCAGTGTTGACCAGCCTGGGTGGGCTCTGTCGGCCCCCACCCTCTTCCTCTCCCGCTTCAAGTAAGCTGCCCCCACGCCCGCCCCCTCCGTCTCAGGGCCCTTCCGAAGAACGTGGACACAAGGTTCCAGGGCCGCTGTGTTTGTGGATTAGGGCCCGTCCGAATGCGAACAAGTCGGAACCGTGTGGGTGTCACCTGCTCTGCTTGAAGGATTCAGGCAGACGGGCAGGGGGCGGGAGGAGCGCACATGGCCGGGCCATCTGTTCTCCCAACAGCGCGCTTACGATGAGCCACTCAGTCAAACGCCAGCTAGTGATCGATGGCCTACTACGTGCCAGGCTCGTGGGCCCAGATGAACTCTGTCCCCAGAAGGAAAGACGCTTGACTGGGCCTTGTGCTGTAGCTTTTAGGAAGAGGCTGGCATTTCCAGCTCCTTGAGAAGCACCAGCAAAGCTTCCCGGCAGAATGCAGAGCCCGACCTGCGTCTTGGTGGAGGCGCCCTGCCCACCCCAGCCCAGCTCACCTTCCCTTGCAAAAAGCACATGGCCCGCCATGAGAGATGGCCCGGAAGGGGAGGGCAGCTCTTGACAGTGACCCTGGGCCCAGCTGCCCCTCCCCTCCCGGCCCCACCAGCCACTCTCTGGTGATCTTGAGAAGGGCTCTGAGCTTCAGCCTGGACATCTACCCTTTTAAAAGAAGAGCATGGAGCCTGGTGAGGCTCGAGGACGCCCCCGCTGCCACCCCGCTCCGGCCTGTCCTCCTTTCTTGCCAGTGCCCCTCTCTGATACCAGCTGCTCAGGCTTGACTCCGGCACGCCTGGGCTGGTGATGCTGAGTCCAGGCCTGGCCGTCTGGCACACGGGCCACGGTGCTTAGTGGGGGGACTGAGACGCTGCCAAGCCGGCTTGTTCGAGAGGCCCAAGGACTCTGGGATCGGAGTGGAGGGAGCTGAGAGTGCTTTGGAGAAGGGGTGCCATTTGCACCTGCCGAGCCCAGGCAGGAAGATGGGGAGGGACAGGTGGGCAGGGCTGCTGCACGCAGAGGCCACATCACGCAGACGGGCCCAGAACCTCGGCGCACAGCAAAGGAGCGCTGAGGGGTTAGCTTTATCTCGGGTGAAGTGGAGCCTTTTTCATTAGTCCCCAGGCCGGGCGTGGCCTTTTGGACCCCTCGCGGTGGGGGTTCCATCTGTGAAAGGAGCACAGGGCGCCTCGGAGCGTCAGCTGTCCCTGGGCCCTCGGGGGCCCCCAGGCTTTATGGGGTGACTGGTGACGCTTGCCCGGAGCTTGGGGAGCTGCCTGCAGGTCTCAGCGTCCGAGAAGAGGTCTGAGTGGCTCCCGGCAGTGGGGTGGGGGTGGGTTTTGTGAGCCGACAGGCAGGTGTCTCAGCGGGGCTGGCATGGAGCTGACTATCAGGACCCTCTCTCTTCAAACCTGTTCTCACCTCCTCACATCCAGCCAGAGTGAAGACCCCAACCCACCGCCCCGAACAAAGCAAACAAGAGTAAAGCTGTCCATTCAGACAGAAGCATGGATTCTGCCACCTGCTTGGATGGGAGCTGGGGCTCGGCGACCCCACTGGCGTCCTGTCCATCTGCCCCAGGCCCTCACTTCCCCCAGCTCTTAGGTGCACCTGTGCTGGGGTGTTAGTGGTCCAGGGAGTGGGGGCTTCAGGACAGCTGGGCTCGTTCCCTCTACCAGGCAGTTCAGAATGCGTGGAGTTGACTCCGTCTCTGCAGTGAGCTTGGCCACTGCCTCGGGGGCTGGCCAGAGGCTGCCCAGGAGGTGCCCCCGTTTCTGGGCGGGAAGGCCTCGGGACACCCTCTGTGACACCCAGGGGCAGGGCTGTAAATCCCCGTTGTGAGGCAGCTGCTTCCTCTCTGAAAGCAGTGTGTCCCTCGTCCCACCGACTCCAGCCTTCCCCAGTGGAAAGAAAGGTGATGTTCTGCCTTGGGTTGTATTTATTACAAGAGTTACCGGGCCCCGTAATCAGTATTAACACCCAGTGCAAAGTCGCGCAAAACTAATGCCTGGCTGAACTGAATTAGGTGCACACCACTGCGGGCAGGGCAGCGGGGACAGGAGCTGTTCTCGGCTTTGGGGGGTGCCCCGCGGACACTCTTCACCCCCGGGCAGGAGCCTGAGGTCCCTCCCACGGCGGCTCAGACAAGGGGGGAGAAACCGCAGAGAGAAATGCACCGTCTCCACGTTTTCAGACTGTTACACGTCAGAAACTTGGCCAGGAGCTGAAGGCACTAGGGGGGAAACCAGTCGTGAGGGTTAATATCCCTGCGTGTCGCTGAGCGCCGGCCCCTCCCCACCGCGGGAGCCTACGCCTCGGTACCCTGAGCCACTGTCCCGTCTCCAGACGAGGAGGCCGAGGCGCGGGCGGCGGGTGCTGAGTCACCTGCCCAGTGGCCCAGCGAGTAGGTAGCAGACCCCGGATGCAGCCCAGGTCTGCCGGACACCCGAGTTTGTGTTCTCGTTACGAAAGAGAGAGAAACACAAAGCGCAGAGAATGGCATCGCTGAGGACCAGTAAGGAAGGGGCCGGCTCGTGTGGCCTTTGGAAGAGGGTTTGAAAGCCGGGTCTCTAACTGTGTGGCCCCGCGCTCAGCCCGCTCTGGACCTGGAGCTTTGTGAAGGGGGGCCCTCGGGGGTCAGCTGCTTCCCGCCCCTGAGCTGGAGAGAGCCGGCAAGCCCTTCATCCCGGGAGGGGGAGGGCGCCTTCGAGGGAGCACTGGGCTTCACCTCAGCTCTCTCCCGCCTAAAGGGAGGCTTCACTCAGGGAGCTGTGCACTGCCGGACTCTGCAAGCATCTGCTCAGGGACTGAGCTCTGGGGAGTGAGAAACAGGACACGGCCCTTCTTGGTCCATGTCCCCTCTGAATCTCCGAACCACCCCCGACACCCGGTTACACTCTTTGTTGCGTTTGGTGGGATCTGTAATTTGGGGGGAAGACAGCACTTCTCAGGTGGCTCAGCTGGTAAAGAATCCGCCTGCGGTGCGGGAGACCTGGGTTCGATCCCTCGGTTGGGAAGATCCCCTGGAGAAGGGAAAGGCTACCCACTCCAGTATTCTGGCCTGGAGAATTCCATGGACTGTGTGGTCCATGGAGTTGCAAAGAGTCAGACATGGCTGAGCGACCTTCACTTTTCACTTTCACAGCACAGCTGCAGGAAAGGGGTTCCTCCTTACTAACAGGGCCCCCCCTCTCCTGCACCCAGTTAAACCCTAGGACAAACGCCAGCTGACAGTGGGCCATGGTGACGTTTAGAAGACGTGGGCTTCCCCATCTCCTTGACCAGGTCTCAGCAGTGGGCGCTTGGCCTGCGTGTTCCTGACGTTCAGGTCACGGCATCTAAAAGCAGACCCTCAGTAAGAGGGGGTGAGTAAGAAGCGTCTCAACCGAGGAGTCCAGGGCAGAGGAGGGAAGGTGCCAAGGCCCCAGGCTCTGTCTCAGGGGAGCTTTCACCCTGGCGATGCTCGTCTAGGGCATTCAGTGCACACGGCATGGTGAGCACGCCCTCCGGGAGCTTAACCCTCCCAGCCCAGGCGTCCCCAGGCGCACCCGGCCCTCACAGGGGGCCCCGGCTTCACAGGATGCTTTGAGGGACTGAAGGTCAAAGAAAGAACAGAGGTGTGTCTGTAACTATTATCGATGACTTGGCTCTTCACTCCGTGCGCTGGCAGCACGGCAGGACCCCGAGAAAGGGTTGAGAACGCTTCTGCTCTGCTCTGTGACGGGTGGGCGTGCGCCCCGCCCCGCCCTGGGCAGCCCCTGAATCTCCCCGGGTGACTCTGCACGGCTGGAGTCAGTGGCACGTGGCCCCTGGGGAGAGGGCACTGGCTGAGTGCCCCTGTAAATAGCTCGAGGGATTTCTCAGGCCAGCTCCACTCGTCAGCAGCGGGGCTGCAGTTTCTGAGGCCAAGTCCAGGCTCCACAGGCAGGGGCTGTGGTCAGCCTGAGATGCTGGTGAGGAGTGCAGAGCAGAGCATGTGCTCCCCGGAGTAGCCGCGTGCGGAAGCCTCTAGAATCCACCTGCGGGGAGGCCTCTGCTCTGAGCGAGTGTTACATCCTGGGGTGTTTCCTGCGTTCCCAGGCAGACCCTAGAGTTGCCTCTTAGATGTCCTCACAACGACATCACCCTCTAATTCAGGCCAGGGCCAGTTACTTACTCAGCAGAAGCCAGGCTGTCCTCCACTCGGTGTGACGGGGCCCTGCCCAGGAACGGGGACCTGCAGGCGTCCGCAGCCCCAGAGCCCAGCCCCGACCCCGGGGCCCTCTGAACCCCCCCGCCCCTCACAGGCGTCTCCCACGACCGGGCCCCACTTCTGCTGGGGGGCCTCAGACAAGGTGGGGCCGTGGCTTCCGTCCCCATCTGGGCCAACGGTCTGAGGCGACGGGTCTGTAAGGAGCGTGGGACTTTCTCGAGTGGAAGCAGAGAAAGTGTGGGCGGCCCAGGGTGGGCCTGGGGCGGCCGGCTCTGCGGGCAGTGACAGCCCCGCTCGCCCTCCCCGGCTTGGGGTCTGAAGGCTGTGTGTCCTGACGGTAGAGCGGGAACGCGGGCTTGAGCAGGCGGTAGAGGAAGGACGGTCCGTGGTGGGCCCCTGCAGTGGTCCCCCGCGGCCGCTGGGAGGGCGGCCTCCTCCAGCAGCGGAAGGCCAGGTCCTGCTGCCCCCAGAGCTCCCAGGAGAGCAGGAGGAAGGCAGGGGGGATGGAGCAGAGAGGCTCCCCGCCCCCGCTATCCCCGGCCTCCCTTCGCCTTCTCCCTCTCTCTCCCCTTCCTTCTCCGCGCCCCCACCGCCAGCCACACGCATATACCTGAGGGAAGTACGGATGTTCTTAAACAGCAGAAAGGCCTCCACACTTTCCTCTGGGGCCTGCCTTGGAGCAGGCTGGCCCCTGGCCCTGTAAGTCCCCGCGAGCCCCATGGGCCTGTTTCCCGTCCGTGGAAGGGAGGTGATCAGAGGCGCCTGCCCAACACGCTCCCTCGCCCCGTGGCCGGCAGTGGGGGGACTCTGTCTGCAACCCAACCCGCCTTCGAACACCGCTGGTAAGGAGGACAGGCTTAGAGGCGGGAGGGCGCGTCCAGGGTTATGTAACGCCGGTCCCCGCCTGCAAAGCCAGGAGGCCCGGGGATCCTTGCTTCCCATCTGCCGGTGCCTTTGCAAGGAGCCCACCAAGGTCAAGGCTGGGACGGTCTGGCGTGAGGACAGATGACCCCGCCTGCAGGCCCCGCAGGGATCGGGGAGCAGGCAGAGCTCCCCGCCCTCCCCCGGGCTTAGCTGACCGGAGCCCAGCCGTGCTCTGGCAGGAGCGGCGGGGCGTTGTGCCCACGAAACGGTGCACTGGGCAGGTGTCTGTGGCCACAAAGACACGGTGCTCCTGCGCCTCGAGAGCTCTCACCTGGCTCAGGCTTCGATCTGAATGCTTGCATCCCCCGCCCCCCACTGCCCACCAAATTGCATATGTTGAGATCCTCACCCCCAGAAGTGAGGGCACAAGGAGATGGGGGCTTCAGGAGTTGCTCTGCCCTCCTGAATGGGATCGGCCCCTCCTGACAAAGCTCGAGAGCCCCGCACCCCTCCCGCCACGTGAGGACGCAGGGAGGCGGGCCCGCACTGGGCCGTGACCACAAGGCGCTTTGATTTCGGACACCCGGCTCCAGGACTGTAAGCAGGAAACATCCGCTGTTCATCAGCCACCCCGCTGCTGGTCTCAGATGGCCCCAAACACCGTGACATCCGAGGGGTGGAGGTGGACCGTGTCTTTGAGCCTGACCCTGGGAGAGGGGCTCCTCATGTGACCTTGGGCAGGTCTTGTCATCTTTCTAAGCCCCAAACGCCTTCTCTGTAAAGCCAAGCCACCCTGGCACCATCCCGAGGGCATCCGTAAGGATTCTGTGAGCCGCTTGCTTCGTGTAAGGGTGTCTGGGGCTCAGTACCTGCTCCATTAGTCCAAAGACGGCTATTCAGGGCTGCGAGTGTGAGTGAGCCCTGGCTCAAGGAGGGCTGTGTAGGAGCTGGGGTTCCGGTCCCTTGTAAGGAACACTTGGTGTTGGCCAGCGCCACGGAGCCTTTAATCCATAGGCCTCCACCCTTCAACAAGCCACAGTGTGCCTTTGGAAATGCTGTGTAGCTTCTAAATCAAATTACACTTGCTGAGGCTTCTCACGTGACCCTTTCCAAATGCATTAAAAGCAGTTGTCTCTCCTACTGAATCACAGATCCCGGACACTGGAGAGGACCCGGGCAGGGAATTAGATGGAAGTGACCTGCCTTGACCCTCCCAGTGGTGAGAGCCGCACGTTGTCGGCTACAGAAGGTGTGGCTCAGAGCAGCAGGGGTGCAGGGTCCCCGCGGGGGAGCCGGCTGCGTCCACCGCACAGCCCAGTGCCGTCCACACACTCTGGGAGGGGAGGCGGGAGCAGTGCGTCTATTCGAGTCTATGTAGCGAGCTGACCGGTGATGAGATGATGGCTAGGATTTAAGGGCGTCCGGTGGGTGTGAGTCAGCTTTCCTCCCATCCCTCTCCGTGCTCTGAGCTCCGGGGGATCAGCTTAGTTCCCAGGGAGCTGTAGGAATTCCAAGGTGCAGCCCGCATTTGACAAGCAGGTGTGAGTAACCCAAAGCTTTTTAAAGGACTCTTGTCAGCCATGTCTTATGGGGATGCCATGGACGCCTTCAGGCTCCCCTTCAGGACTGCAGGCTCAGGAGAAATATGATAAGGGGGTTTCAAGTCTCCAGGCTGGCCCTAACTGACTGCCCTCTGGTGCATCTGGGAGGGCCCAGGGCCAGGAGAGCAGGGGTCGGCTGGCCCCTCAACCTTGTTGAGGGGAGGGGGGGTCTAGTCCCAGCAGGTCTTGGGAGCAGGACTCGGCTCCATTGGTGCAAATGACCTGGATTTCATTTCCTCCGCTGAACAGCCCAGCCAGGCTGGCTCTCTTCTAATTTAGAGTACCCATTGTAAATCCCCTGGGACACTACTGTCATGAAATCAGATCAGAAGTTCTTCAAGATCAGAAGAGGTTTTTTTTCTTTTCACTCTCTGCGTCTGCACGTTTGGCGCTCACCTTCCCAGAACAGCTCTGGGTGTTGCGAGTTGTTTCGCTTCCAGCAGCGCTTCCTCCGTGTTCGTATGTCTGTACCAACGGCGTCTCTTGTGGGTGGCCTTTAGCAAAAAGCAGCTCTAAGGAGAGGCGGCGGGGGTGTCTAGGGGCGTCAAATCCCAGCTCGGTCCCATGCCCACGTGTCAGTTGCCCCACTGAGGGTCCCCTCCGAGCCCTGGGTCTTCTGTAAAGCGGGCGTGACGAGGGTGGGCACTCCTCCTGGCCGCCATGTCTGCTCTTGTGCTGACTCACTGAAGCCTTGCACGCCCTGCTGTTACGCCCTTTACAGATGGGGAAACTGAGGCACAGGAGGGCTAATTACCTTGGCTGAGGTCTCACAACCAGTCAGAGGCAGAGAACCCAGGCTGCCCACACCCAGGCTGTCTGGCCGCAGAATCTGAACACAGAGAGACCCCTCTGAGCCACCTGTCTCGGTCAGTTGGCTGGTTGTTGGGAGGTTTTTGCTCCTGCACGGTGCTGGGAGTCTGCTCCGCCGCGCTGGTGTTGTTTCTGAGCTGGGGGTTACAGCGGCTGCACCGCGCGTCGCGGCCGTGATTGTGGGCTGCACCTCGCCGTGCACACAGGAGGTGATAAGAGCCTGCTGCTTCCCGACTGTCAGGGTTTTGCAGACACCAGCCTCGGGTGGGATCTGCAGGGTCCCAACAAAGCAGGGGTGCGTGTCCTGCAGCGGGAAGAGGGGTGTGAATGATTTGGGTCGGCACAGCTCGCGGCTCTAAATCGGTGTTGAACGTTCACTGAAGGAGAAAGGAGGCAGGGGAGGAGGACGGCCGCCCCATCACCTGGCGGGCCGCACTGGCGGCCTGGATGCCCGCAGAGCCTGCAGTACCCGCCGGCACTGGGAGATGGCGCCCTTCCCCAACTCTTGAAATTCTCTGCCTGCCGCCCGAAGGCTGCCTCAGATCCCTGCTTTAAGCAGAAAAACAAGCCCAAGGCGTCCCATCGGCTCGAGCACCGCGCTCAGGCCAAGGCCGCCCTGGCTTATAGTCCTCTGTCCCTGGGAGCAGAGAGTGGAGCCCGGGAAGGCAGCGTCCCTCCTCGGCGGCCCGGGAAGCCAGCCCCTTCCCGCCTCTGTCTGCCCGTCTGGCCCGCCCGGAAGGGAGATCGATTTCCACGCAGACAGTGGCGTGGGGCGCTGTCCTCCCCACACGGCAGGGAGGCTTAGCTGGGTGGCCTGGAGGAGCGCCTTTCTTCTCCGTCAGAAGCCACCTGCAAACTCTAAAGCTCTGTTAAGGTGTGTGACCCACTCACGCTTGTGCTGCGGAGGGGCCTTCACATGTCCCGGCACGGATGCTGCCAAGGGCTGGGGAGTTGTGCCAGCCTGCCCTGCCCCCCCTGCCCCTCTGCCTGGGCACCAGCTCCCCTCACCCCACAACCCCGAGGAGGAACCAGTGAGAAAAGGCGCCCCTGGCCCCCAGGCCTTTGACCACCAGGTCCCCACCACCTGGACCACACTCACCCCGGGTGGGGCCGCGTTAGCAACCCCGCTCGGAGGCCTGAGCCCCTAACCCACGCCCAGCTCCTGCCCCGCCACCGCATGCCCACACCCTTCATAACCTGACCCGGGAGCCGGCACCAGGCAGAGCCGGGGCTGCCAGCAAAGGCCTGCGGGGTCCCAGCTGCCCAGGACTCCCAGAGGGGCCTCTCTGTTTCCCTCGGCCCCTCTGCCAGCACCGGAGCTGGACACCCCCGCCACGAGCTGCGTTTGGAGCCAAGTGTCTGGCTGTCTGGGTTTCTGCTGGCCTTCGGGGGGCTGCGGGGCTGGAGGGGGCCTGGAGCCACCACCTAGCAGGCCTCCAGCAGCCGGGCTAAGAGCGACCTGGCTGGGTGGGTGGGCGGGTGGGGTCTCAGAACGGTGCCCAGGCCTAGCTGGCCAGCGGCCTTGAGGGCGGAAGAGTGGAGGCCCGCCCAGCCCGTGCGCCAAGGCCGCCGTGTTTGAGGGCGGATTTTGATGACTTGCGGGGCGGTGGTCTGTCTTTCCTCGCGGTCGACGGGGCTCTGCAGACATCGCTGCCAGCAGCCAGGGGGCGGCGGGGAGCCGGAGTGGAGAGGAAAAATCCACCCATTTCCTGGGCAGATTGCGTCGGCCGCCGCCCGGCCGTGTCCCCGCCTCCTGGCCGCGGCCCCCGCGCGCAGCCCGCGCGGCACTCAGAGCCGGAGCCGGAGCCCGAGCCGGCGGCCCTTCCCGGCGGCGGGCGGGCGGCAGCGGACGGCGGGCAGCGGCGAGGCGGCCACTCTCCCGGGCGCCCGGGGCGGCGCGGCCATGGCCGGGGCGCGCGTGGCGGCGGCGGCGGCGGCGGCGGCGGGCGGGCGGCGGCGGGCGGAGGGGGCGCGGGGACACGGCCGGGCGCCCCTGCCAGCCGCGGTGCCCGCCGCCTGAAGGCTGCCCGGGGCGCGGAGCCGGCGCCAGCGCGGCGCGGGCGCAGGAGGCGTTCCCGGCGCGATGTCGGTGCCGCTGCTCAAGATCGGGGTTGTGCTCAGCACCATGGCTATGATCACCAACTGGATGTCCCAGACGCTGCCCTCGCTGGTGGGCCTCAACACCACCAAGCTCTCGGCGGCCAGCGGCGGGACGCTCGATCGCAGCACCGGCGTAAGTGCGCCCGCCGCCCGCCCTGCCGGGCCTCCTCCCCGCTCCCTCCCGCTCCCCAGCCCCGGGCGAGCGGGCGCCGCGCGGGGAGCAGGGCGCAGGGGCAAGGGCACGCGCGGGGCCCGCGCGGCTCCCGCGCGCCGCGGTGGCGACCCTGCTCCCCGCACCCGCAGCCTCGGCCACTCTGCGGGTCGCTGGCCCCTCTGTGTGGCGCTTCCCGCCTCGGTCCGGTCCCCTCGCGGGGGCCTCCCGAAAGCCTGCCAGGGACTCAAGAGGCTGGGAGTCCGCATTCAACTAATACGTCCCTTGTTGACAAGGTTTGGAAACTGAGGCAGGGGTCTTGAGAACTTGTCCAAGGTCACTCCGCAAGTCAGGGGGAGACGCGGTGGCCCCCGTCCTGCCGGGTCCAGTCTAGGCTCGGAGCTGAGCCCGCCCCACTTGGCAAAAGCCGGACTGGACCGGCGGGCGGGCGGGCGGGCGGGCGGGCTAGGAGCTCCAGCCCTCGGAGTCCCGAGGCGCCTTTCTCCCCAGCCAGGCGGAGGTCCCCGGGTCCCCGCAGCGGAGGGTGCAAAGGGGCCGGTCGGGGCCCGGGCGTGGGGGGTGCACGGCCGCGGGAATCGCACCTCGCCCTCCGCGTCCCCTCCCGCCCTGCCTCCCCAGGCGCTTCTCGTCCCTTCTCGGTGCCCTGGGGGAGGGGGCGAGCGGCCGGCCGCCCCTGGGCTCGGCGGGCTCAGGTGGTGGCGGGAGCGGGGCGGGCGGAGGAGAGGGCGCGCCCCAGGCCGGCTCTCTCGGCGGAAAGGAGAGGTGAAGGACACGCGCTCCTCTCCCGCTCCGTTCCTTCGGCAGTGAAGGGCGCTGTGCTCTGAGGGGGTCTCCCGGTGACCCCTTCGGACGCCGGCACCCGTTCACCTCATCTGCCCTTCTGAGGCCTGCGTGCCGCCGTCTCCTTCCTGATGACTGTGTTCCTGCCCCGAGGTCCTGTGCCCCTGGGGCTGGAAATGAATGAAATGGCAATGTTTGTACCCTGGACTCCATCCACCCAACTTCTCCCCATCCCCACGCTAAAAATAGCAGGGAGGTGACCTGCGGCCACCCGGCAGGCCGCAGGATCTGTGCTCAGGGGTGAGTTTTCAGACGGTAGTGTCCGCCCCGGGTACCTGGCAGTCGGGACCCCCTGAGCTGGGCTGCGAGGTGACACCAGCTATGTCCGCGTGTCAGCGGCCGCGTGCAGCTCAGGGGTTGGGAGGGTGCTGGGGCGCACCTCGGGGCTGAGGCTGGGTGTGACCCCTGCACAGCATGTCACCAGCAACTTGGCGACATCTGCCAAATGGCTCGTGGGCGGCAGCCTGCGTGGGGTGGAAGCCCAGCATCCCCTCGGGGGCCTTTGCCAGCTGGGCGGCGGACGCGGCCGGGGCCTGGGGTCATCCCAGCTCGCAGCTAACAGGCAGCTGGATCCTGGCTGTTCCTCTCCAGCTTTGGGGAGCAGCGGAGCGCGACTGCGCCAGCCACCCCTGCTGGCCTTACGGGAGGAGATCTTATTTCTGAATTACGTGCGGCTGTGACTCAACCAGCCGCTTGCTTCCCTTGCTTCCCTGCTTTGCTCCTCACCCAGCTCGCGGCCTCTGCTCTCCCCTCCCTTCCACCGAACCTGTCAGCTGGGTCAGACGCCAGAACTCTAAACATCCCCTAAGTTTAAAAATCCCTTGAATTAAAAAATATGTTTGAAAGAGCCGTGCCTGTTAGACTCCCTTCCGGCCCTGGGGATCCTGATGGAAGACCGTCTGGGTTGCTCCCCCCGTGCGCTCCCCCCCCCCCACGGCCAGCAGCTGTCTTTGGACCGATTTGTTTCTGCCCTTTCCTGGGGGGCTGGGCGTGGACGGTCATGCCCGGCGGGATGTTCTCTGGTCTCACTTTCTCTCCCTCCCTCTCCCTTGCCCCCTGCCCCCCAGGTGCTGCCCACCAACCCTGAGGAGAGCTGGCAGGTGTACAGCTCTGCCCAGGACAGTGAGGGCAGGTGCATTTGCACAGTAGTCGCCCCCCAGCAGACCATGTGCTCACGGGATGCCCGCACGAAACAGCTGAGACAGCTACTGGAGAAGGTGAGTCTGTGGGGCGCGTGGCTCTGTGTGTGTCTGTGTCTGCGTGTGCCCCCGCGCTGGCAGCAAGGCGTGGCAAGCCTGCAGAGTGCCTCCCAGCTCCCAAGCCTGGCTCTCCCCCGCACGGCCCGCTGGGAATATTGGTGAATGGATGAAGTGGAGGGAGGGAGGCATGGAGGAGACTCCCCCGGGCTGCCCCGAGTCGGGGGAGTATCTCCGCCCAGAGCCACACGGGCGGAGCGAGGGGGTGTGCGGGCCTCTCTCCCACACCACCATCTGGGGCTCACGCCCACAGCCTGGGGTCCAGAGGGCCAGAGCTGTCCCCGAGCCACACCTGGAGCACTCCCGTGCTCCCGGGAGCAGGGCCGCGGTGGGGGGCTTTTCCCTGCTTCTCGGTGGTTGGACTGAAAGATGGCCAGGAGGTGATCACTCCTGTGGACGCCCTCCTGCTGCAAAAGCGGGTTAAGTCACCACCTTTGTGACCCGCCTGGGAACAGCACGTGCAGGTCTGATCTGCTCTTTCGGCTGCTCCTCACAAGAGCTGGGTGAAGCTGGTGAGATCTTCCCCATTTCCCCATTTCAAGACGTGGAATCTGGGTGCAGGGTGGTGGGCTGACTACCCCAAGGTAGACAGCCGGCGAGCAGGGGTGCCAGCTCTGAGCCTGCCCCAGCGCCCCCTGCCCCCCACGGAGGCCGGTGCCCTGGATCACAGCCATCCTGCCTCCCAGGACAGTCCCCACGGGAGCCCTGGGGTCTCAGAACCTGAGTGCCACGTTTCCTGAGAGTTCCTGGGGGCGGGGGCAGAGGACAGCCCTTCTGCTCCATCACCACCCTCCCCAGAGAGACGGCGTGTGGCGCCTCAGGACCCCTCGCTCACCAAACGCATACAGCACACATATACATACGTGTACAACTGCACACAGGCGCACACGGACACCACATGCGGCTGCACAAACACACGGATACCACACGCAGCTGTACACACAGATACACACGGACACTACAGGCAGCTGTACACACAGATACACACGGATACCACACGCAGCTGTACACACAGATACACACGGATACCACACGCAGCTGTACACACAGATACACACGGACACTACAGGCAGCTGTACACACAGATACACACGGACACCACACGCAGCTGTACACACAGATACACACGGATACCACACGCAGCTGTACACACAGATACACACAGATACCACACGCAGCTGTACACACAGATACACACGGACACTACAGGCAGCTGTACACACAGATACACACGGATACCACAGGCAGCTGTACACACAGATACACATGGACACTACAGGCAGCTGTACACACAGATACACATGGACACTACAGGCAGCTGTACACACAGATACACATGGACACCACAGGCAGCTGTACACACAGATACACACGGACACCACACGCAGCTGTACACACAGATACACACGGACACCACACGCAGCTGTACACACAGATACACACGGACACTACAGGCAGCTGTACACACAGATACACATGGATACCACACGCAGCTGTACACACAGATACACACGGACACCACAGGCAGCTGTACACACAGATACACACGGACACTACAGGCAGCTGTACACACAGATACACATGGATACCACACGCAGCTGTACACACAGATACACACGGACACCACAGGCAGCTGTACACACAGATACACACGGATACCACACGCAGCTGTACACACAGATACACACGGACACCACAGGCAGCTGTACACACAGATACACACGGACACTACAGGCAGCTGTACACACAGATACACATGGATACCACACGCAGCTGTACACACAGATACACACGGACACTACAGGCAGCTGTACACACAGATACACATGGAGACTACAGGCAGCTGTACACACAGATACACACGGACACCACACGCAGCTGTACACACAGATACACACGGACACTACAGGCAGCTGTACACACAGATACACACGGATACCACACGCAGCTGTACACACAGATACACACGGACACCACAGGCAGCTGTACACACAGATACACACGGACACTACAGGCAGCTGTACACACAGATACACATGGATACCACACGCAGCTGTACACACAGATACACACGGACACTACAGGCAGCTGTACACACAGATACACATGGAGACTACAGGCAGCTGTACACACAGATACACACGGACACTACAGGCAGCTGTACACACAGATACACACGGACACTACAGGCAGCTGTACACACATACACACAGACACTACAGGCAGCTGTACACACAGATACACACGGACACTACAGGCAGCTGTACACACAGATACACACGGACACCACACGCAGCTGTACACACAGATACACACGGACACCACACGCAGCTGTACACACAGATACACACGGACACCACAGGCAGCTGTACACACAGATACACACAGGCACCACAGGCAGCTGTACACACAGATACACACGGACACTACAGGCAGCTGTACACACAGATACACATGGACACTACAGGCAGCTGTACACACAGATACGAACACTACACGCAGCTGTACACACATACACACATACATATACACACGGTCACATGCACACCTCACAAGGACACACACACACCACACACATCACACGTAAACACACGCACGTGCACCACAGAGACACACATGTATACACACATCATACACACATCACATACGAGCGCTCACTTATACACACACATATACACCACACACCCCAGGAAAGCCGTGACTCCCCCATCAGCTGAGTAGCACAAGCTGTGGAGGAGGGGCGCGGGGGCCTGCCCTGGGGGCGGGCCTTCCTTGGGGGCGGGCCTTCCTTGGGGGGCGGGCCTTCCTTGAGGGGCGGGCCTTCCTTGGGGGGCGGGCCTTCCTTGGGGGGCGGGCCTTCCTTGAGGGCGGGCCTTCCTTGGGGGGCGGGCCTTCCTTGGGGGGCGGGCCTTCCTTGGGGGCACTGGAGGCCCGGCAGCCTGCCCAATCTGTCCAGTTCAGTGCAGGCTCAGCGCATCTACAGCCCCTCACACAGGTTCTGGCAAAGCAGGCCCTCTCTGGAAATCAGGAGGGCAGGGTGGGGGCTTCCTGGAGCTCTGCCCTCTGGAAGGGACTGGGGAGGGGCCTCGGTGCCCCGCCCCGGGGCAGGAGGCTGGCTGCCCTCGAAGACCCCCGTGCGCTTTGCTCCACCATCTTCAGCCACCCCAGTAAGTCACGGTAAAAGAATTAAACAAAAATGCATGTAACAGGTTTCACACACATTTATTACCAGCAAACTAGACCAGAGCCTAATTGGGCCTTTAATTATTCACGACTGTGGAAGAGGGAGTGGAGCTCTGAGGGGCCGTGGGGGCTGGCGGGCGGCCGCTCAAGCCCTGCTGGGAACCCTGGCCTCAGAGGCTCCTCCTGCCCGTGTCTGCCCAGCACAGCTGCTGAAAAATTTAGAGCCCGATTGTACAGTGTCCTGGCAGGCACTGTGCTCTGAAGCAGAAGCCGTCCTCAGTGTGTGTGGGGCCTCCCACCCCTCCTCCTCTTTCCTTCTGAGCGTCTGTTCTCTCCCTGGGACTGGGGTCCTGTTAAAATCCACCCCAGGATCTTCTGAAAGGGGAGCCTTGCTGCTGCTTTGCTGAGGCCTGCAGTCTCGGAGGAGCCTGACCCCAGTGTCCCCTGATCGCATCCCCCTGCCCACCCCCCTGCATTAGAGCCTCAGGCTCTGTTGTCTGTGAAGAAGCTCAAGGCCCAGAATTTGAGAGAGTGGGCTCTGGCTGTCTGCTGTGCGGCAGTTGCCAAGTCACTTAACTTCTCTGAGCCTTGTTCTCCTCTGTGATGAGACTTGAAATAGCGCCTGCCTCCCAGGGTTTTGTAAAGATCAGATGAGATCCATAGCCCAGTGCCTGAAACCAAGAAATGTCCCATAAACACTAGTGGGCGGGGTCCCCTCCAGGCCAGGGGTGTCTGCCCCTCGGGTTGCTGCCGCCCTGCCCGTCTCAGCCCCTGTGGCCACCTTAGGCGGGGTGGGGAAGGGGTGCCCTGTGCCGTTGGCAGCTGTGTGACCCTGAGCTCCTCAGTTGGCCTCTGGGGACACGTCCTACAAGGGGCGGATGGGCGCGCTCAGTGGAGGGCCTCCAGACTGTGGGTCTGAGCCCCAGGGGCCTGACTGCCACCTGGGGCTGGATTATCTGCTCTGCTTGGAGGGAAAGGGAGGCGCTCGCCCAGCCTGGGAAGGACTGGCAGCGGGCAGGAGGGCTCTATCGGGCAGATGAGTAGCTTGGCATCTTTAAAATGTGTTTCCCAAATTTAAAATTGGATTTAAAACCATTTAAATTCATTAAGACAGGACTTCCCCGTAGTTCAGACAGTAAAGAACCTGCCTGTGATGTAGGAGACCCAGGTTCGATCCCTGGGTCGGGAAGTTCCTCTGGAGAAGGGAATGGCAATCCACTCCAGTGTTCTTGCCTGGGGAATTCCATGGACAGAGGAGCCTGGCAGGCTACAGTCCGTGGGGTCGCAAAGAGTCAGACTTGACTGACAGACTAACACACACACAGATACGTTAACAGCATCCTTCTCTGGCATTTGAATAGCCGGGAGGGCTATGTGTGGCCTGAGAAGGCCAGGCTGAAGCCAGCGAGGGCCCAGCCATTTCTGCGCAGCAGAGTCTAGTCAGCAGCCTTGTAGGTTCTGCTGTGGCTTCAAGAGTCCACCCAGGAGAGGGAGGGGGAGCAGCGGTCTTGACTGCAGCTGCCGTTTCTGTTCCTTCCTCCCGCTGTGGCCGTGCCTTAGGGGCTGGACCCTGTGTGCTGGTAACAGGTGTGAACAAGGCCCTTACACCTCCCTCCTGGTGGCTGAGACAGGGATGTGAGTGGCTGCTGTGCAGGCCTGGTGCCAACAAGGTGACGGTGTTTCCAAGTGGTGTGTGGCCACTTCTGGCTTGGCACATCAAGGAAGCCTCCCTGGAGGAGGTGGCAGTTGGGCTGGGCCTGGAAGGATAAAGGAAATACAAATTTCCTCAGAAGTCCACAGTTACTCAAAGAGACAGAACAAACCACTGGGGTCGGGGGAGATGGGGGACAGGAAGACCTGAGGCAGTAGAGCAAATATATTTCAGTTTCCCCTGAAGCATCTAAAGAGAAAGGGTCAGAGGGCGTCATAGTCATCTACGTGCGGTTATGTCATAAACCTGAAATTTTAAACCGAATTCTTGTGTGCCACGCTCAAGCAACAAGCCGTAGCGCCCCAGGCATTCCTTAGCGCCAAGCTGAGCGGCATCAGTTCTTCCCACTGAGAAGCCTCTTGGTCTTTTATTTGCTGGGGGGACTTCTTTTACTGACCAGGCAAAGCTGAGCCTCACACCCCAAACGATTTTGTTCCGAAAAGGGAAGGTGTCTGCAAATTCAGGAAAAAACATAAAATCAGAAATGAAGATTTGCAATTATGGAGTTATCTTCCCGCTAGTGATTGGATTCAATTCTGAGAAAGTGACCCAGACAGCAACTGTGCACCGCTTTCCTCCTCCCCGCCACCCTGAATGCATGGGCGCAGAAGGGCAAGCCAGTTTCCTGAAAATAGAATGCTCTGGCAGTAGCTTTTCTTTTAAGCTCTCTGGAACCCTGTTGAATATTAAAGTTTCATCTTGAGGCTAGACTTAATTCAGATCTGCCCGTAAAGATGTGGAACGGCGATTCTTCCTTTGCTGAGTGATTGATTCCTGACTCTATGTTCTGAATGTGCATGTTTGTGGGGCAGTCATCTGCCTGTGATACCGTGGGGTGTGATGGATGGTTTGTGAGATGCAGGAGCAGGGAGCCCGTCCCCTGCTCCCGAGCACCACGCTGTGCCCTCAGCCCTCTCAGCGGGACACCCAGTGGGATTCAGGGGTAGAGAGCTGTGCCTGGAGGCAGAGGAGCCCCGCCTGCTGTTCACGTTTGTTGGCGATTGTGCCTGATGGATTTCATCCCCCGCAGAATAGACGCGATCGCCTGTCCCCCCGAAGGAAAAAGCCACCCAAAGCCGTAAGCCTGGAGCTTTGACCAACAGGGAGCCAGAGGTCCCTGCACCCTGGTTGTAAGAACACATCCTGGAAAATGGCAGAGGAAATGTTGACCAGACTGTTTGCTCTGTTCCGGGGTTCTTGCTCATAACAGCCCGATACTGCTGATAGACAAGTTAAGTCAGGCCCAGGCTGCCTCTGGCTCCAGGCACTGGCAAGTGCCATCTCGGGCACCCGCCGCTCGCGCCTTCCTGGAACCTCTTTGTTGCCTTTTGGCAGGTGCAGAACATGTCACAGTCCATAGAGGTCCTGGACCGGCGGACCCAGAGGGACTTGCAGTACGTGGAGAAGATGGAGAGCCAGATGAAGGGGCTGGAGTCCAAGTTCAGACAGGTGGAGGAGAGCCACAGGCAGCACCTGGCCAGGCAGTTCAAGGTACCGTGCGGCTCCCGCGGCTCCCCCCTCCCCTCCCCCTCCCCCTCCCCCCTCCCCTCCCCCTCCCCCTCCCCCCTCCCCTCCCCCTCCCCCTCCCCCCTCCCCTCCCCCTCCCCCTCCCCCCTCCCCTCTCCTCCCCCTCCTCCCTCCCCTCCCCCTCTTCCCTCCCCTCCCCTCCCTCCTTCCTTCCCTCTCCCCCTGCCTCTTCCACCTCTCCTCCTCCCCTATTCTTCCCCTTCCCCTCCCCCTCCCCTCCCCCATCTCTCCCTCCCCCATCTCTCCCTCCCCCATCTCTCCCTCCCCCATCTCTCCCCTCCCCCCTTTTCTCCCCTCCCCCATCTCTCCCTCCCCCATCTCTCCCCTCCCCCTTTCTCCCCTCCCCATCTCTCCCCTCCCCCCTTTTCTCCCCTCCCCTATCTCCCCTCCCCTCCTCCTTGCCCCCTCCCCTCCTCTGAGACTGTGATTCCCGCAGTTTGAACCCAGGGAGGACCCCAGCAAGGATTGCTCTTTTTCTTGCCAATGGCAGCCTTCCTTGGAAGTAGAGAGGCCACCTACCCTTGCCCTGGTTTGGAGGAAATTCACCTTGAAAGGGACAGAGTTGAGATGTGGTTTTCACACCTATTAGCTTCCCAGGCCAGGACCCCAGGCCCCAGCTTCTCCAGCCAAGTCACAGATTAGCTGGGAAGGGACATGATTGGTCCTTCCCGACCCACAGCTGCTGCAGGTGAATCACATTAGCCAAGGATTAGCTTAATTGATTAGAGCCATTTCTGAGCAGGGATCGCTCAGGGCAGTTCTTCACATCTGACCTAATTTAGCGGCAACAAGGCTCGCTGTAGATTTGCAGGGAAGGCAGAGAGACACCAGCATCTTTCTCACCTCCCAGTTACTCGTTTCCTCCACATAACTCCACTGTTAGAGCCAGAGTTGGTTTGACCTAAAATTATAAATACATATGTACAAATATGTATATATACACCTAGAGTTTACTCAGCTTCAAAATCATTAAATTGACAAACGATATGCACCTTAATTAAGGCATACATGCGTGTTAATTAGAAACCAAGCCCAGATGTAAATGAACGGGTCAAATTACACAGCCCCGCTGGACTGCAAACTGCTGATGCTCTGGGTCTTCCGGCCTTTTTATGCTAATGTTTTCCTTTGATGCTCTCCCTGCGTGCTGCAAGAACTAATTCGCTTGTAAAAGCCATACATTATATAGACGAAATGGCAAGCTAATGAAGCTATAAATCTGTACGGTAAATGAAATAATAGCAGCTTGACCCTGTTGAGGAGTCCCTCTTGCTGGGCTCAGGTGGGCCAGTCCTTGCTTCTGGCATGTCACCATGAACTATCTCAGAAAGAGGTTTCGACCTGCCTGACCCAGAAGAGCCTCTGTCTCTCCTCATCAGGCGAGCACTCTCTTCCGGGGGTGGACTCAGATTGCTCTAGGGATGTCCCAGCATCCGTGGGCTAGCTCCTCCTTGCAAGCATGCTCTCCTAGTCCTCAGATCTTGAATGCTATGGCTCTGAGGGGCGGGGGGGGAGACAGGCTACCCTTGCTTCTGACCGCACTTTAATTGCCTTGAACACTTGCAGCAGCAGTTCCTGTGAGGGCACCTAAATGACTGTGAAAGCAGTTTGTCTGGACTGACTCTAGCCTTGAAGCGTGATTTTTTTTTAAGTGACGGTGAAAATATTTGTCTGTTAATGGCTGTCTGTTTCAGGCAGGCTAGTAAGCTAGCTCTTCAACAGTTTTCATTTTCTTGCTTGCAGGGCTAACTTAAAAGAGTTTTTTCAATGCTGCAGACTGAAGAAGCAGTCCACTCCCATGTAACCATGACAGAGACCCAGAGAGCTTTTTTGCAGCCTGCATTTTTACTGTTATTTCCCGTTACTTAGCACCTGCCCCTAAGGAACCTTGAACACAACCAGGATCTCTTTTGCATGTGGCTGTAGATGCATTTCATGAATAGTTTGAACCCTTGTCAATGCATTTTTTGAAAAAACAAAAGCAAACAAAAAAAGAGAGACTTTGTGTATGTGACTTAAAGCATGTAACCATAAGATGTTGCATTCTAAACTGACAATAAAGACCTTTCCCAAATATGTTGGTGTTCTGAAGACTGTTTAATATACTCTTCTAACTCCTGTGGACCAGAATAAATCAATCTATAAAGAAAGCGGGAGTGTGGACATTTTCCCTTACCTAGGGAGAAGCCAGGCCAAGGCAGGGTGTTAGAAGTTTTTGCACGCATCGCACTGAACCCAGCTTATTTTAACCTTGCAGGCGATAAAAGCGAAAATGGATGAACTTAGGCCTTTGATACCTGTGTTGGAGGAGTACAAGGCCGATGCCAAATTGGTATTGCAGTTTAAGGAGGAGGTCCAGAATCTGACGGCAGTGCTTAACGAGCTGCAAGAGGAAATTGGCGCCTATGACTACGATGAACTGCAGAGCAGAGTGTCCAATCTTGAAGAGAGGCTCCGTGCATGCATGCAAAAACTAGGTAGGCCCAGAACCCTGCGGGCGGGGCACTGCACCGCCCACCTGCCGCTGGCTCACTCAGGCTCAGGGAGTGGTGCTGAACTGGACAGCGCCCGCCTGGCTTCCCCAGCGGTGGCTGGGTTAGGGCCCCTGGGTAGGGTTGCCTGGACAGGTAGCTGAGGAGTGTAGGCCGCGCCTGTCCTAGGGCCTTGTCCAATCCCGTGCAGAGGCCAGCTCACAGACCCCACTGAGCTGCACATCTGGAAAACTGATGTTAGATGTTACATGGCATCTGAAGAGAGTGTGTGTGCACGGGTGTGTGCGCGCTTGTGTCCCTGTGTGTTGGGTGGCTTTTTAGGACACGAGTTTCATAGAGCTGGAAGCACATCTCATCCCCTCCAGCTTTCAGGAAAGGGCTGACACAGCTCCCTGAGAAACCGAACCATGCAGAAAATTCCATCGCATCGAGGCGGAAGGCTCGCCATTCCTAACAAGCGAGGGGATCCCTCTGGCACCTGGAGGGGGCGGGGCTGGGAGCCGGTGGCCCCAAGGCTCCTTCCGAGTCTTGTCTGTGGTGGATACCCATCACCTTATCAACTTTCTGGTTAATTTAGCAAATCTTAACGTGTCCACGTCGGAGTCCATTTTGAAACAGCACATGTTAAATCCCAATTCCATTTTTAGGTTTTCTTAGGAAAGATTGGCTGGCCCTTCTCACTCACTGTTTTCTAACGCAAAGGTGGTTCATTTTCTTATTGTTTACTTTTTAGAGTAACAGCGTGATTCTGCTTTATGCACGAGTTTCCTTTAGGTTTTATCTGGCGCTTTCACTTGGTCCTCTTTTCATCCCCTACCCCCCGCCCCCTGCACACTACAAATGCCGTATTTTAAACTTAAAACATCCCAAAAGAACAAGTACTTTAAAAAAAGAACAAACAAACAAACCCAGTGCTATTAGGTGGGAGACAGAAAACGTTCAAAGGGCAAGGAGACAGAGTCAGCCAACCTTTTGTGTGAATAGGTTCCCATGTCTGGGTTATTTTTAATGCTGTTCTAGGTGCCCTAGGAAAGTCCCCCAGGCCCAGCGAGGGCAGTGAGCGATGCTGGAGGCTTGGAAGGAGTCCGCTGTGGTGTGTGCGCTCGTCCGCGTCTTGTGAGGGATTCTGTGCTACTGTTCTTCACATGTGGTGCCTGGTGCCCAAGTCCTGGTGTGTCCGGGGCCGGGTGACCTGCGACAGTTTCAGGACAGGTCTGGGCTGGACGGTCTCCACCCGCCCTTCCCATATCAGCGTCCAGGAGGCAGCAGGAATGTTTGGCGTATTGCTGGGTGTCGGGCTTCTCAGTGGTTACGGGCTGTGTGGTGACCTCTGGCGGGCACTGTCTTTGGCTCCTGCCTGTGAAGGCGCTACACTCCCATCCCACTCTCCAGACCCTCCGGACACTTCCCCGACACTTCTCTCTTGTTACTCATTTCCGCACAGCACTGTTTTTATTCCCTGGTAGAAAGACCACGTAGACCAGTGAGAAACCAAGATTAAACCTCCACATTTTCTGATTAACAGACCAAGCAGTAAGGTGGAAATTCAGAGAGAGAAGTTAGCTCTGATGAGACGCTAGGCGCCTTTCCAGGAGAAGGCTGCCTGTCCCAGGCGGGTGGCCTTCCCCTCCAAACTCGGCCTATTTTTAGAAGCCGGCTGAATTCATTTTTCAGGCTAGCGATCTTGGGGCTTTCACGTGGCTGCCCTCGGGCCGCTGAAATGGCCCTCTCGGGAGTGAGGAGAGAGAACGAAGAGGCCCCCGGAGCCCTGCTCTCCACCGTGGAGTGCAGCTGCTTCTGTGCTTAATTCCTTCTTCAGAAAGACCTTGGCCCAGAGATGGACGTGCTGAGCCAGTGGCAGCGGGGTCGGGGGTGGGGATCTGCCTCTAACCAGCGCTTGGCAGGCAATTCAGGAGGGCAGCAGCCGAGGGCCCCGCCTGTTGGTGTCCTGAGGCAGGAAGTGCCACTCGGTGGCCGTGTGGCTCAACCAGGGCACTGACCACTTCCGGTTCCAACCTCCCCTCCATCTATACAACGAAGGCAGAGGAGTCCCTGTGCCCTGGGGTCGCTGTGTGAGTTCACGTCACGGATTGTGCAGCGAGCCCGGCACAGAGGAGATGGTGGAAGCACACGAGGGCAGGTGAGGAGGTCGTAAGGGATAGTGTGGTCGGCAGGTAGAGAGAGTATGAGACAGATGGCCGGCAGGGAGGCAGGCGGAGGGCAGACCACAGGCTGTAGGTTCAGCTGCAGCCTCGCCCTCACCCTAGCCTTCACTCAAGCTCGGCGGCTTAAACCCCAGCTACTATCCTGTGGCCACTTCATTTAGTCTTTATTTTAGGTACAAGTAGGTGCCCTCTTAGCAGGCTGTTTGCCTTGCTGGGAGGTAGCTATGAGCATAGCACAAGTAAGCCAGCTGCCCACACAGTGCCATCTTGGGTGGGCAGGACTCCTGGAGACACAGCGTCTCAGGCAGGGGCCAGCAGTTCTCCCCCGGCCCCCTGCCCACCCCACACCCTGCCCCCCTCCACCTCGCCCTTTGGCCCCGGGTCTCATTCTGCCTGCAAGCCTCTTGCTCTAGTGAAGAGCATCTCGGTGACCCTCGTGCTGTGAGGCTGGGGATGAGGGTCTCCCTGCAGTTTCCCAAAGTCCTCTTAATTAGGTCTCTCCTTTCCACATCAGTGTTGCTGACAATTTCTGAGCCCAGAACATGTACAGGGGAGGAAAAAAAAAAAAAACAAGGGCTGCTGGTCCCATTGGTTTTCTGTTTCCATTTTTAAATCCTTCTCTCAATGGGATTGTGTCCTAATGGCCCAGCCAGAACTTGAATCTGAAACTCTGATTTCGGGAACTGGACCCTGGGCTCGGCGTCTCTCAGGAGTCATTTGGTTCAGCCCTGCCCCCAAGCTTTCACCCACCCAAGCATACCCACCCCCCCACCGCCGCCCCAGCCCCAGACGGCCTGCAGTCAGACACCACAGCGGCTAAACCAGCTGCAGCCAGAGACTCGAGACCCAGCACAGAGCGCCACTGCCCCGTGTCCCGTCAGCGCCAGGATTTTCCCGTCTGTAAGATGAGAGGTACGCGTGGGCGCTCTCAGTCGCGTCCAACTGTCTGTGACCCCTTGGGCTGTGGCCCGCCAGGCTCCTCTGCCCATGGGGACTCTCCAGGCAAGAATACTGGAGTTGGCTGCCATGCCCTTCTCCAGGGAATCTTCCCGACCCAGGGATCGAACCTGAGTTTCTTACATCTCCTGAATCGGCAGGCGGGCTCTTTACCACTAGCACCACCTGGGAAGCCCAAAATAAGAGGAGCTAGCTAATTTCAGGGCTGCCCCCAGTCAGACCATCCGTCCTGAGTCAAAGGTCAAGGAGACGGAGAGAGGGGCCCTTACCTCCTCCCCAGGGGCCTGGACAGAGCCAGGGACAGTGGGTAAATGAGCACATGAGGATTTACATGCAGCTCTGAGAGGGGAGTTCAGGGTGTCTCACTGTGCAGGGGACTGACTAGAACGGCGAGGATGAGGGAACCCAAGTTCAAGCGCTGCTCAGGGCAGTGACCTCAGTGGGGTCCATGCAGGCCAGTGTCCCCCCCCCCCCCGACTGGGTTCCTTCCGGGGGAGCTCCGGATTCCCGTGGTGAGAGGTCTCCCGGCACTCCAGCCCTGCTGGGTGCGGAGGAGAGACAGGCGGCCCCTCGGGGCTCATGTGCAGGGAGGCGGCCCCGCCCAGGTGGTCTGTCCGCAGGGACCTGTCTGTCTGAGGGCTCAGCGTGGCCAGCTCTGCCAGCTCCACTCTTCCCAGTCTGCACGGGATAAAAGCTGGGGCTGGGGGAGACGGACCCGATGGGCCGTCTGGGGACCTGTCCGCCTGCCGCTCGGCCATCAGCCCCTCAGTCTGGCCTCTGGCCCGATTCCTGGGTGGGCACGGCACCTTGGGCCTGCTCAGGCGCCCCTTGGAGACCACGCGCATGTTCAGAAGTGACGTCCTTCTAGGACGAGCGGGCGCCCGAGGGTTTCAGCAGAGGGGCTGCTGGGGTCAGGCACCCCCCGCCCCCTGAGACCGTCCTGGCTCTCAGGGGCCCCAGCTGTGGGTGCTGTGCCCCTGCACCAGCCTCCTCTGAGATGCAGCTGCTGACCCTGCCTGGCTTTCCAAGCCTGCCCCCTTCCCAACCCCCACCCCCTGCCCGAAGCCCGAACGCTCCTGACAGGTGAGGGACACTTCCGTGAACTGAATGTGCCAAGACTCGGCCTCGCGGCTCTGCCGTGGGGCTTTTTTAGATCCTGTCAGTTCCCCAGGTCTTGGCAGAACCAGTCTGGATGGAGAACCAAAAATAACTCCGTGACTCAAGCAGGGCAGGCGGCCTGCAGCCCCGGAGGAGAGCAGAGCCAGCCTGTAATCAGGAGCTGGGCAAGCGGGCCCCCTGGCCGGCGGGGCCCTGCTCCGCCCATCCCTCCCTGTGACTGTAAGGCTCCCTCCGAGGGGCCAGAGGAGACCTCGCCCAGGGTGGGGCAGGGCTTGCGCTGCCGCGGACGCCCCCACCGCTAGCTCCCCCTCTCTGCAGCCACGGGGGGGCCAGACCAGCGGGACCGCCCAGGGCAGCCCCGCCTGGACTGGGCCGCCATCTCAGTGTGAGCCTGTGCCCACGGCCTTCCCTGGCACATGACTCATGACGGCTGGTTCCTGGGCTCATCCCACGCCCGCCTCTGAGGAGGGTGTCCTCCTGACAGATAAGAAGGGCGCACTCAGAAGTGGCCCACCTTTATGGCCCCTCTGCCGGGGGAGGAGGGGCTCTGGCAGGCGCGCAGTTATCCCTCTCGGCTCCCGAGAGGCGGCTCAGTCATTCATCCACTCAGTTCGGACAGCTCCAGGCTGAGCCTTGTGGGGGACGGGCAGCCCGGGGTGTCCTCTCGGGCCGGTGAGACCCAGATGCCCAGGTCTACGTCCAGGGGTGTGCGGGCCCCACCTGGGTTGGGAGGAAGGGTGGGTACGGTCCAGAAGGAGGCGGGCCCTGCAGCGGCATCAGTGTAGGTGGCCAGGGAAGAAGGGGGCTGGTCTGGCTGTCCCGCTGGGGGCTCGGCCCCGGCACAGCCGCAGGGGAGCCAAGAACTGGGCCAGCAACGGGCTGTGCTGGGGGTCCACCCGCCGTGCTCACCCTCTGTGCTGTAGAGGATGGCTGTTCGTCCCCTTCGGGGGAGTCTGTCCCCTTCCGGGGAGTGCGCTCCTTTGGGGGAGCGTGTCCCAGGCCGGGTGTGGCCAACGAAGGTGGGGCAGAGCACTGTTGAGAGGGACATCTCGCTGGGAGGCGTGCTGTGATGAGTGCCAGCGGGCGTCCCCCTGGGGCAGAACCGTGGTGCCCTGGGGTTGGTCATGGTGCCTTGAGACTTCTCCTTCCAGGGGCCGATGGGACCACTGTCCCGGCTCAGCAGTGGGGAGGACTCCAGACCTTTGCGGCTCTCAGGGAAGAGCACACTCTCTCTCGAGACTTCCAAGGACCCACTTACTTTCTCCTCACTTCTGGGCGCTGTAGATGCAGGCTAAACTGGATGTAACGTCCGTCTGTCCTCCACAGATGGGGGTGTGGATAGGGCTGGGCCGACTTGCTCTCTGCAGTGACCTCGGCCTGTCTGCAGACTCATCTCCCTGTGAGGCCAGCGAGGGCCAGGGCCCTGAGGGGACAGTATTTAAAAAGGCAAATTCAGAATTACTCCTGAAAGGGGAACAGGCAAAATAGATCCTGGGAAGAGATGGACAAGTAAAAATAGTTGAGTTTCTTTCTCAAATCTGGGCCAGAGGCAGCAGCCTGGGGAACGGGGCCGCGTGACTTGACGGAATTTGGGGGTAAAGCTGCGTTTCTTCTGCTTGCAGTCGGCCCCTGATCCCTGCCCAGAGCCTCTGCAGTGCCCGGATGCAAGCTGTCAGGACACCGAGACGGGATGTTGGCGGTGGGGGGGCCCATCTCTCCAGTCTGGTTCAGTGATGTTTATGGATGTACTCACCCCACTTTATTTTAAGGAGAAAGTGGGAGGCCCCCCAGACACTGCAGCGGTGGGTGTGGGCCTCCCCCTGGGACCAGCTCCCGAGGCTGGGCCCACCTCGCCTGGTGGGACGACCCCCGGCTACACCACAGTCCCCCGGGTTAAGTCACAGGCGATCTTCTGAAAACACGCGAGCTTGGCAGACTGACCTGTGCGTCTGCTGATGCAGCGGCAGTGTAGCAGAGTGGGCCTCATGCAGGCCAGGCCTGGAGGAAAAGGAGGTCATTGCAGATGACAAGGACCCCGCGTGCCTGCGCCCAGGGGCCCCTGGGCTTCGGTGGCTCAGGAACCTTCTGTCCTTGTGAGGCCAGCTGAGTTCACTTTTTCCTGAAGACTTCAGGGCCATGTGCGCAGGTTGGCGTCCAGGTGGCAGGAGGGGGATTTCTGCTGGATGCCTAGGAGTGCGGGCTTTCAGCTCAGCCCTGCCCGAGCGGCAGGGTGACCCCAAGGACATCCCAGCCGGGTGGTCAGCCTCCAGCCTCCATCTGTGTGACAGGAGGGCGCTGAGGGCATGCCCAGGGCGCAGTCACCCCCGTGTGCCATGTCTTCACACTCCAGCCCCCTGACGCCGGGCGCCTCCTCCAGGCAGTAAGGAGCCGTCGCCCTGTGGGGAAGCTCTCAGGCCCTCCAGCGGGAAGGAGCAGCCAGCCTTCTCCCGGTCTGGTTCTGACCGTCCGGCACCTTCCTTTTGGCACCCGGGCTCGGGTAGACTTTCTCCAACAGCCTTGGGAGGTGCAGCTGCTGCTGCCCCCACCTCCCAGAGGAGAAGACGGCGCCTGAGCAAGGCCAGCCCCCACCCCCACCCCAGAGGTGTAGTTCTGGCATCCCACCCCTGCCCAAGACCTGGAGGGCTGCGCCCCCCTCTCCCCACCCGCCCTGGCCTCAGTTGCTCTCTGCCGTTTGGGGCTGGGGTTGTCCCAGGAAGAGCAGGGCCAGCGCGCCTGGTCACAGCCGAGGGCAGGGCGGCGTGGTGGTCGGGCGAGGCACTCACCCTGCTGCACCGGGCCCTCTCTTCCAGCATGTGGCAAGCTGACCGGCATAAGTGACCCTGTGACCGTCAAGACCTCCGGCTCCAGGTTTGGCTCCTGGATGACCGACCCCCTGGCCCCAGAAGGTGATAACAGGGTAAGTGACTCCTCGGTCTGGCCTGGGTCTGTGGAGTCTGTGGATGAACGAAGTTTGGTGCTCCTTAGTAAGGGGGTGGGGGTTCCGGGGGCTTGGGGGAGCGGCCTGGGTCCCTTGCTGAGGGCCCTGTGCTAACCCCGAGTCAAAGACTGCAGGGCGGGTCTTATGTGAGGATGACCGTGGCAGGGATGGTGTGGGGTGGGGAGGCCTGCGACCCCCTCCCCAGGTGCGGCCGTGCCCCTGGGAGCCGAGGGAGCCCTCTGGGCTGAAACCTCCCAGTCTCAGCCCTGCCCCCGCTCCCCTCAAGAAGAGCGTGGCTGGGCCTTCTTGTTCTAATGACTCCTCATTTGTGTTTCATTTGCCATTCCTTTCATGGCTGATAGAAACTCATGTCCTCTTTTGATTTAGGAAAAAAGCCTGCTCTTTCTTTTCTAGACTGTTCCCCCTGGGTAAAAACCTCATAAAAGGAGAGAGTCGAGCAAGCGCCACATTTGTCTTGATGGGGATGCGGGGGTGCGGGGAGGGGGCAGCCAAGTTCTGTGTTTGGAGTCCCTTCGGGGTGTGGGGAGCAGAGGGCTGGCTCAGCCCAGACGGCGACCCTAACCGCAGCGTGGGGGAGCCTTCCACCGCGGGGAGTTCCCGCACGTCCCGGGCTCTGGTTCTCCGGGCAGGGGAGGCGCTGTGGCTTCCCTGTCCTTTGGTGGCCCACCAGCCTAACCGCTGGCACCCAGAGTGAACCACCCAGCAGCCCGGGGCCTTTCTTATCTAGCCCCTTGCCTACAAGACGTTTAGAAAAGAAGCACTTAAAAAAAACTCAAGTCTTCACAGGCAGACTGAGAAAGGAGGTTAGAAATGTGAGCTCCTCTAAGCCTGGTCTGGAGGATTTTTAAAGGGAAGAAATCTTGAGACTTGATCTTTGTACCTCCCCGGCCCCGCCCCCTTACACGCTCCACCTCCCCGGCCCCGCCCCCTTTAGATGCTCTATCTCCCCGGCCCCGCCCCCTTTAGACCCTGCACCTCCCCGGCCCCGCCCCTTAGACGCTCTACCTCCCAGGCCCCGCCCCTTTAGATGCTGCTCCTACCTGGCCCCGCCCCTATTAGATGCTGCTCCTCCCCGGCCCTGCCCCTTTAGACGCAGTACCTCCCTGGCCCCGCCCCTTTAGACGCTGCACCTCCCCGGCCCCGCCCCTTTAGATGCTGCACCTCCCCGGCCCCGCCCCTTTAGACGCTGCACCTCGCCGGCCCCGCCCCTTTAGACGCTACACCTCCCCGGCCCCGCCCCTTTAGACGCTACACCTCCCCGGCCCCGCCCCTTCAGCTGCTCTTCCTCCCAGGCCCCGCCCCCTTTAGACCCTGCACCTCCCAGGTCCCGTCCCCTTTAGATGCTGTACCTCCCAGGCCCCGCCCCTTTGGATTCTGTACGGCCCCTCCCCCTTTAGAGGGCACGACGGCTTCTGTTTCAGTCCGGAATCTGCACGGTGCCTCTGGCACAGTCCTCCTTCTGGGGGAGACGCCTGAGGGACCATTTCCCGCTTCCTAGCGGCCTGTGCATTTTCTTTATGCAACAACCTCCACCTTCCCCACCACCTCCTCAGCAGCCCCTTCCCACACCTCATCCCTGGGGACAAAGGCGCGGGGCTCTGGGGAGCGGGGCCGGCTACAGCCTGCAAACCTGGGAAGCCACCGAGTCGGGATTCTGGGGGCGATGCTCGTTTTCATTTTATTTTCTGAGTCGTGACAGGGAGCTGGTGCTTGGACGTTTTCTAACAGCTTAATTGGCCAATGAATTACCAGTCAATCACCAGTGAACGATTTAATTGGCCGAATGTTACCCTATCCTTCAATTTCATCCTCTGCCCCTCCCCCGCCTCCCGGAAAATGCCGCCGTGGTTCTGAATTCGGTTAGGAGTGTGCCCTTATCACAGACGTGGGTGGAAATATCAGCAATGCCGACGTGAAAACAAGGTGATGGCGGCGGACCCCGAGGGCGGGCCCTGAGTGCCAGGGGCCGGCAGAGCGCGTCGCGAGCACATGTTGGAATACGAGAGGAGGCAGTGGTTTCCGGACGCGGCGACGGCTGTGCCCAGCCTTCAGCTGCGGTCCCGTGCCTGGCCTCGCTGAGTCCTGCAGCTGCCCTCCAGCCAGAGATCGTCTGTCTCCCCTAGGCTGATGGGAAAACCAGGGCCAGAAGCCTCACGTGAGCTGCCCAAGGTCTCAGGAAAGGCTGGTTAATGATTTTATTAACCGTTTATTGACCTCTGAGGTTCAGGCTGTCTCCCAACTCACCCTCCCCTCCAATGCCCTCTCCCCACCTCCTGCTGGGTCACACACCCCCTGTGACCCAGCAGACCTGTTAGGGTCCGTGAGCCAGAACCAGTGACTTAGGTGCTGCAGAGGACGGACCCCACTCTGGAGGATTCTACCCCAACTGACACCACAGGTGTTGTTCCTCTTGGTCCCCAGGTCAATGTCAGTTTTATTTTGTGTGGTGGTGTTCAGTTGCTCAGTTGTGTCCAACTCTTTCGACCCCATGGACTGCAGCATGCCAGGCTTCTCTGTCCTCCATTGTCTCCCGGAGTTTGTTCAAATTCAATTCTATTGAGTCAGTGATGCCATCCAACTGTCTCATCCTCTGTCGTCCCCTTCTCCTGCCTTCAATCTTTCCCAGCAATCAAGATCTTTTCCCATAAGTTGGCTTTTTTTTTGTAGTGAGCGCTTGTCAAATTATCTTGTCTCAGGTACCAAGTATCCGGGCTCCTAGAAGCCTCCTTATCATGAAGACAGCGGTTCACAAAGCCATCAGTGTGGTGAGGGAGGCTTTTAGAAATTAGATATCTCTTTTCTGCTTGATGAGTTTGATTACCCTCCAGGAAGGGGGCCCTGGTGATGGACGGAGGGCAGGCGGGAAGGTGGGAAGAGGCCTTGGTGGGAGCCGGCTCCTTGGGGAGGGCACCGGCTCCTGGCAGGGCGCGCTGGGGCCCCTCCGTGGCGCTGGGGCCCCTCCGTGACCCTGGGCAGTTGGCAGCCCTGCCTCAAGCCGTAAGCTCAGCACAGCCGACAGCTCACAGCGATGCGTCCCCAGGTCTGGCCAGTGATCCGGAGGACACTGCTGTGTCGTGTTTTGATCTTTCCCTTCTCTGTCTGATTTTGATCGCACACATACACACACACAAACACACACACAGGAGACCAGTAACTCGCTCCAAAAAATAAATCAATGTCAGCTTCAGTGCAGGCCACAGGGGTGAGATAAGAGGGACTGCGGCTAACAGTGGGGGTGGGGAATTGCCTTGGGACCCCTGTCCAGGAGCCCTCAGGGGGCTTTCCTGTCCCCCTGCCTTTGTGCTGAGCTGTTAGAAGCAGGTTAGCACGTGTGCTAAGCGCCAGTCGGATGCCGGGCTCCCGCGGTCCTCCACCCAGCCCAGAAGCAGCCATTTTCTCAGCAGTGACCGGCCCGTATACTTTTTATTTTTTCAGCTATGGTCACAGGCAGTACGTTTCATGACCTTTTATTTTCTGTGGTTCTAAATGTAAAGAAAAATGCAAACAGGTTAGAGTCATCCTATAAACTTTTCATGGGATCTCTTGCCTTCCATCTGAATACTACCTTTATACATTTATTTTAGGAATATATTTAAGTTGTCAATTTGTTAATCACAATCAGTGAAACTGAAAGAAAATAGACATCATTCTTGATCTCAAAATATTTAAAATTAAGATCCAGAAACAAAACAATTACTTGAAAAGTTAATGTTGTAGAAATAATTCAAAACAGTTTAACATGTCAAAAGATATTCTGCTTATCATTAATTACCGAAACAATTATACACCAACTGGTCTGATGGGAATTAAGTACCAAAACTAAAAGAGTTGTTGTTCGGTCACTCAGTCGTGTCCGACTCTTTGTGACCCCATGGACTGCAGCACGCCAGGCTTCCCTGTCCTTCACCAGCTCCTGGAGCTTGCTCAAATTCATGTCCATTGAGCTGGTGATGCCATCCAACCATCGCGTCCTCTGTCAACCCCTTCTCCTCCCACCTTCAATCTTTCCCAGCATCAGAGTCTTTTCCAGTGAGTCAGCTCTTCACATCAGGTGGCCAAAGTATTTGGAGCTTCTCTTTCAGCATCAGTCCTTCCAATGAATACTCAATGTTGATTTCCTTTAGGATGGATTGGTTTGATCTCCTTGCAGAACCAAGGCACTCTCCAGAGTCTTCTCTAGAACTACAGTTCAAAAGCATCAATTATTCAGCGTTCAGCTTTCTTTATGGCCCAACTCTCACATCCATACATGACTACTGGAAAAGCCATAGCTTTGATTAGACGGACCTTCCCAGGCAAAGTGACGACTCTGGTTTTTACTGTGCTGTCTAGGTTGGTCATAGCTTTCCTTCCGAGGAGTAAGCGTCTTTTAAGTGGGCTGGTCGCCACCTCCACTCTAGGTGTAGCATCTCTGCTCTAGGCGTGGTCTTTAGCAGGGAATAACCCGCAGGTTGCTTTGTTTTTTCTGATGAGAAGGCCTTCGTGGGTGGGGGTGCTTCTGGGCGGGGGCACGAGGGCCTCAGACCTGCAGGGGCTCCCCCCGCCACTCGCCCAGGACCTCTCTTCTGCTGGCAGTCCCGCCGTGGGTGCCCCCTGCCTGGGGTTGCCCTGGCTGCTCACCCCCGTGTGCCCTCAGCTCTCGCCTCCTCAGCCCGGGCGCCGCTGTCCTTCACGCAGAACAGCGTGCACAGGGAGCTTCTGCCTGTGTGGAGGGTGGCCCTGAGGTCGCCAGTGCCCGGAGAACTGGAGGCTCTCAGCCCCTAGGCCAGCCTGAGCCGTCCTACCGGGCGGTGATGGTTCACCCTGCGGGCGCTGTGGTCATACCCGGGAGCAAGCTGGTGGAAGGTCGCTGTCTACCCCCATCGGAGCCTGCAAATGGGACCCGATTTGTGGGGTCGCATGGGCACGTCAGAGGGTGGCCTCCGGGGTCTGGGAGGAAGTGGCCCAGCGAAGGCGGGCAGCGGGTGTGGTGGACTCACCGCTGACCCTGGGTGAGGCCCTCCCCTCTGGGCCTCTCCATACTGGGCGTTTGGGAGGGGTGGTCTCGGGGACCCTGCCAAATGTTAGAATCACCTGGAGGCTGTAACCAGCCCGTGCCCGGCTCCACCCCCAAGGTCTGTGTGGTTGTTCCGGGTGTGAAAGCTCCCAGGGGCCACAGCCAGGTGGAGGATGCTGGTTCCAGGCCTCAGCAGTTCTGGGCAGCATCCCAGAGGGGGCGGGACGGGCGGGGACGCAGGACGGGTGGAGAAGGACAAGGCGTCTGAGGTGAGACCGCAGTGAACGCAGAGGACTGGAGGGGGGCGCCGGCTGCCGTCAGGGCCTTTGGGAGCTGTGATGAGCTTCTCTTTCTGCACAGAGGGGCTCACAGTGGCTTCGGCCTCCAGGCTGAGAGCTGGCTGGCAAACGTCTGGCGCCTGTGCTCACTTTCCCTCCCGCCCTCCACTGCCTCCGCCCAGTGCTGGGCCAGCTGATCGGAGGAAAGGGCCGTTCAGTCAGTTCAGTCCTCAGTCATGTCCGACTCTTTGCGACCCCATGGACTGCAGCACACCAGGCCTCCCTGTCCATCACCAACTGCCGGAGTTCACTCAGACTCATGTCCATTGAGTCGGTGATGCCATCCAACCATCTCATCCTCTGTCGTCCCCTTCTTCCGCTCTCAATCTTTCCCAGCATCAGGGTCTTTTCAAACAAGTCAGTTCTTCCCATCAGGTGGCCAAAGTATTGGAGTTTCACCTTCAGCACCAGTCCTTCCATTGAACACCCAGGACTGATCTCCTTTAGGATTGACTGGTTTGATATCCTGACTGTCCAAGGGACTCTCAAGAGTCTTCTCCAGCACCACAGCTCAAAAGCATCAATTCTTTGGCACTCAGCTTTCTTTATAGTTTAAAAGTCCTTAAAACTTGGATGCTGACTTCACCCAGCTCTGCCCACAGGATGGAGGTCCAGGGACGCATGAACCCAACCAAGTCCTGCACCACTCATGGGGGCAGCGGAGAAGGGAGCATATTCAAAGAGCTGTGATGGGGGCTCAGGAGAGGGTGCAGAGGGGCTGTCGCTTAAGCTCAGTCTTGAGAGAAGCAGTGAGCTCCCTGTCCGGGAGGCAACCAAGAGGAGGCGCGGTGTGAGAGGAGTGCCCACCCATCACCTGTGCACTTCTGGCCCCCTCCCTGACCCCCACCCAGCCCCGTGTGCCCCTCTAACCCACAGCCCACAGCACTGACCCCCCACCCAGCCCTGCACCCCCTCTAACCCACAGCATGGACCCCACCCAGCCCCGCGTGCCCCTCTAACCCGCAGCCCACAGCACTGACCCCCACCCAGCCCCGTGCCCCCTCTAACCCACAGCACAGACCCCACCCAGCCCCACGCCCCCTCTAACCCACAGCACGGACCCCACCCAGCCCTGTGCCCCTCTAACCCGCAGCCCACAGCACTGACCCCCACCCAGCCCCGCGCCCCCTCTAACCCACAGCACGGACCCCACCCAGCCCCGCGCCCCCTCTAACCCGCAGCCCACAGCACTGACCCGCATCCAGCCCTGCGCCCCCTCTAACCCGCAGCCCACAGCACTGACCCCCACCCAGCCCCGCGCCCCCTCTAACCCGCAGCCCACAGCACTGACCCCCACTCAGCCCCGCGCCCCCTCTAACCCACAGCACGGACCCCACCCAGCCCTGCGCCCCTCTAACCCACAGCACTGAGGGCTGCTCCTACAGACCAAAGGCAATGAACAGCCTCAGATGAGACCCAGCTCTTGGTTTATTTTAATCTTGTTAAAAACAGAAAGCACATCTGTCTCTAAGCATTGAATGGGTGTCTCAGGAGCAAGGGTGCATTTTTTGGTTGTTTTTTTAAATTTTTAACGCATGTGTAAAACCACGTCTGAAAGCTCCCACATCCTTAATCTCTCCTGCAGCCAGCAGAGCCCTTGACGGATAAAGCAGCTGTCTTATTGCCAGACAGATGCACCGGGAATGGCATTAGCCTGGCAGATTTTCCTCTGACTAACTGCATCGCTTTCTAATTTGCTCCCAGATTGGTTGAAAATGACTAAAGCGTTTTGTACAAAGTCTAGACAGTTTTCGAGTCAACCGGCGTTTAAGCGATCATGGGAGGCTCTTCCTCCGTACCCCTGACTCGGGCCTCGCTGGGCTTGCTGCCGTGGTTGGACTGCGCTCAGAGCCCGGGGAGCCGGGTTCCTCAGGGAGAGGCGCTTGCCTGGGACTGGGCGTGACTGTACACACAGCGTCCCTTCTGCCAGACTAATGACGTCCCCCCACCGGCCGGTGAGTCAGTCCGGCCCGCTGTGAGGCTGGCACGGAAGGAGAGGCCTGACGCACGTGCCCCCAGGGCGCCCGGTGTCCCCTTCCTGGTGACCTCGAGAGTGGTCAGCCTCACCGACTGGCTGGCGCTGTGGGCACGCGTCCTCACGTGGGCCAGGCGGCCGTGCCCTCCACCCAGTGTCCTGTGGAGGGCGATGTCCCCTGCTGATGGGGGCCAGCCTTCCCAGATGAGACGGACCACCTGCTGTGCACCCTCGCCCGGGAGAGCAGGGAGCAGTCAGATGGCCCACAGCCCAGGGGTACCCAGACGGACGCTCTCTGGGACCTCTAGTGGGTTCTGCCGCCACCCACCTGGCGGGAACAGCAGAGGGCGCCTGCCGGCCACGCCCGCAGCCAGGCTGTGGGTCCCACGTCCATGCACATGGTGTCCTTCCCCAGACTGGACGCTCCCTTCCCGATGGGGAGGTGGCCCCTGCAGAAGCACCCCGTGGGTGTGGAGGAGGGGCGTGACCTCATTTCCTCTGCTCTCTCCCTGGGCACCACGTCTCCAGATCCCCAGTCCGGGAGGTGGTGCCTTCCCGGGGTGGGGGGTCCCCCTCCTTCAGCACCACTGACGGGTCCGCTGTCCCCGCAGGTCTGGTACATGGACGGCTACCACAACAACCGCTTCGTCCGCGAGTACAGATCCATGCTGGACTTCATGACCACGGACAACTTCACGTCCCACCGCCTCCCGCACCCCTGGTCCGGCACAGGGCAGGTGGTCTACAACGGCTCCGTCTACTTCAACAAGTTCCAGAGCCACATCATCATCCGCTTCGACCTGAAGACGGAGACCATCCTCAAGACGCGCAGCCTGGACTACGCGGGCTACAACAACATGTACCACTACGCCTGGGGCGGCCACTCGGACATCGACCTCATGGTGGACGAGAACGGGCTGTGGGCCGTCTACGCCACCAACCAGAATGCCGGCAACATCGTCATCAGCAGGCTGGACCCCGTGTCCCTGCAGGCGCTGCAGACCTGGAACACCAGCTACCCGAAGCGCAGCGCCGGCGAGGCCTTCATCATCTGCGGCACGCTCTACGTCACCAACGGCTACTCGGGCGGCACCAAGGTCCACTACGCCTACCAGACCAACGCCTCCGCCTACGAGTACATCGACATCCCCTTCCAGAACAAGTACTCCCACATCTCCATGCTGGACTACAACCCCAAGGACCGCGCCCTGTACGCCTGGAACAACGGCCACCAGGTCCTCTACAACGTCACCCTTTTCCACGTCATCCGCTCCGACGAGCTGTAGTCCCCGCCCCGGCCCCCGGGGGCCGCCGCCCCGCGCCCTCACCCGCCCGGAAGCGCCTGTGGGACAGCTGCGAGGCGACGTGGGGGAGACGAACAAGGCTCGTTCTGAAAACTCATCAGCAACGGGGACTCCGGCGTCTCGGGGGCAGGGAGGGGGCGGGGAGGCATTGCCCCCACGTTTCTGCAGCTCTAGCCGGAGGGCGCCCACCGTGGACAGAATTGACGTTCCCCTTATTGACGGCTGGAACCACAGCCCCGGGGCTCCCCTGTCCCCCCACCCGGTCCCCCTTTCTGGTCAATATACTCAAGATATAAGGCGATGACTGTTGGCCAGCTCTCACCAAGAACAATTAGGATCGCATGGACTTGGCCGTAGATCGTGGTCAGCTCGATGGACGTGAGTGTCGTGTCTCATTGAAGCGCCCCCCCACCCCCGCCCGGGCTGTGCTCGGCGACGGAGGGGCGACGTAGGCTCTGTAGCTGCATCTCATCACCACCGCCGTCCTCAACCGTGTGTTGTGTCTTAGATGAACCGAGCCGAGACTCCGAGAAGCCCGTAGGCCCACGTCTGCCCCAGAGCGGCGACCGGCGTGCGTGGACAGGCGCAGGGCCCCGCCGTCCGGACCCCGTACCCCATAGCTCCATTGTGCAGTGTCCGTCTGTTGCTCCCTTGAGGTGGTGACCTATCTCTTTAGTTGATGCCGTGGGTGTTGTAAGTGCAGTGCCGTAGTTTGGATTAATAAGTGGATGGGTTTTGTTTCTCAAGAGAAAAAAAAACACACATCAGTGTTCGCCCTAGTAGACATGATCAAGGTTGATAATCATTAAAGGAAATACCCTCTTCTCGTTAAATTACCGTAGATAGTGTAACCACGGAGAAGGGCTCCTCTCGGGAAACTCTGGTTTCCAAAGGGAAAGAAGTGCTCCTGTGGGCAGCAGTGTGCGGAAAGTGCATTTTTTAAGTAAAAAAGAGGGAAACTTTGTGCTATCCGATTAAGGAACAATAAAAGTATCAGGAGACCTTCTTGCTTCATTTGTCATCTCGGAAGGTTTTGAAAATGACCAAGGCTTCCGGATCCTTGAGGCCAGGTTCCAGTATGAGCGTCCCCCTTGGGGGAGGAGGTTTGGGCGTGGTTGGGACACAAGGCCCACGGGGTCCCTCGGCATCCGGCGCTCCCCAAAAGTCAGAATTCGAGAATTGCCCTGGAGGTCCCTACCCCTAGGGTGAGTCTCAGTCCAAGGATAGCCCCACTGGGAGTCCCACCCACTCCATCCAGACAGGCTTTTCCAAGTTGCCTTGGGAAGAAACTTGGGACAAGCACCCACTTCCAACGTGGCAGGGGGCGTCTGCAAAGACCCTGCTGAGAAGCGGGCAAAGGTGAAGCCAGGCCCGCTCCAGCCAGTTGGCTCACCAGGAGGACGGGGGGTCCAGGAGACGAGTGACCAGCCCCACCTGGGCTCCCTTGAGACAGAGACCCTCACGCTTCGGGGGAGCCCAGGTCACGTGGCCAGGCCTGCAGCTGCCAAGCCGGGCCCCATTTCTGAGGGGACCTGAGGTCTGCACAGGACAGGGCTGTTCTGCAGTGCCCTGGGGGTTCGAGTGGCCAGAGGAGGCACGTGCTGCATGCATGCCAAGCCGCTTCAGGCGCGTCTGACTCTGCCACCCCACGGACTGTGGCTCCTCCGTCCCTGGGATGCTCCAGGCAAAAACACTGGAGGGGGTTGCCATGCCCTCCTCCAGGAGATCTTCCCGACTCAGGGATCGAACCCAGGTCTCTTACGTCTCCTGCACTGGCAGGCAGGTTCTTGACAACCAATGCCACCTGAAGGGCCCACAGAAGACACGGGTCAGAGTTCAGGGCCGGCCTCAGCACTAGCGGTCAAGGCAGCAGGTGGCCTTCCATCCAGGCCCCCACCCTCTGCTCTGCTCGAGGCCGCTGGCCTCCTTGGCAGGGTGGATGGCAGGCCGGTGGTGTGGGCCTGGGGAAGAGCCGGTGCCCCCCGCGAGCTGGGCTCAGCTGGCACCGCACCCGAGGCGGAGAGCGGAGGAGCTGACGCGCCCTCGGAGTCGGCACAAGGGCGTCCAGGAACATCCAGCTCCGTCCGCGGGCCCCCTCAGAGTCTGGAGCCGCCAAGATGAGACAGGGAGCCGGTTGGGCAAGGAGACCTCGGGGGTGTGGGGCCAGGTCCTGCCGGTCACAGCGATGCCCCTGGGCTCTGGCCCGTGGTCAGGAGAATGTGAGATGAGACAGAGGGCAGAGGCGTGCTGCTCGACCCCTGAGCCCACTGGTGAGGGACACGCCGAGGAGGAAAGGCATGACCCCCGGCCGGGGCTCACCTGCTGTTGGGGTCTCCCGGGCATTTCCCTGGATCGCGGTCAGCGCCCCCATGAGAAATTGGGTGGGCCCTGGACCACGGGGAGGGGAGAGATGGAGTCAGAGGACCCAGGAAAAGTGCAGGGTAGGGGTGCTGGCCAGCAGGGCAGCCTGCGGGAGGGGTGAAGCCTCAAACGGTTGGGGACCACTTCACCCTCCCCGCCCCAGGACCACGTCTCCACGCGCACTGGGCCCTCGGCTCACAACCACACACTGCACTGTGGGTGGACAGGCCTCCTCCTCCTGGCTCAGGTCCCCTCTAAGCCCAGCGCCCCCCAGCCTCCCCCTCTGCCCACCCGTGAGACCCACGAAGCAGGCCACCTCCAGGCTAACCTCAACACCTTTGCCTGCACCCCCAACATCCGTCCTCCCCTCCCCAGCTCAGGGTTCCGCCTTCCAGAAGCTTCTCACTCCCCATCCCCAGACGGGGTATTGCTTCTCTGTGTTCCTTTGCGCCCTTCCTTCGTCCCGGGCTCCGGCTGCCCTTCCTCCCAGTCTGTGAGTCTCTTACACCTAACACATTCTGGGAGGCTTGTTGTTGTTTAGTTATGAAGTTGCATCTGACTCCGCACAACCCCATGGACTGTGGACCCCATGGACCCCACACGCCAGGCCTCCCTGCCTTTCACTATCCCCTGGAGCTTACTCAAACTCATGTCCATTGAGTCGGTGATGCCATCCAACCATCTCATCCTGTGTCATCCCCTTCTCCTCCTGCCTTCAATCTTTCCCAGCATCAGGGTCTTTTCCAGTGAGTCAGCTCTTCGAATCAGGTGGCCAAAGTATTGGAGCTTCAGCTTCAGCATCAGTCCTTCCAGTGAGTATTCAGAACTGATTTTCTTTAGGATGGACTGGTTGGATCTCCTTGCTGTCCAAAGGTCTCTCAAGAGTCTTCTCCAACACCATGGTTGGAAAGCATCAATTCTTGGGCGCTCAGCTCTCTTTATAGCCCAGCTCTCACCTTCATACATAATACTGGGAAAACCACAGCCTTGACTACGTGGACCTTTGCTGGCAAAGTGAAGTCTCTGCTTTTTTAACCTGCTGTCTAGTTTTGTCATATTTTTCCTCCCAAGGAGCAAGCGTCTTTTAATTTTGAGGCTGCAGTCTGTCTGCTTTGATTTTGGAGCCCAAGCAAATGAAATCTGACGTTTGTGAGATTTGGGCATTTTTATTCATCAAGCCCAAGACAAAATAATCCCCCAAATCCTTTCTTGCTCTCTCGTTGATGTGACTGGGTTTCCTTCACCAGATGCCCTGACCCCTGACGAGGTGGGGAGGGTAGGAGATGCCTGAGCTTAATTAGAGTCTCATCGGCTAGAAGTCCTCCACCACCGCAGGATGAGCTGCAATTAAAACGTTTAGAAGTGGGAGGCCCTTCTCCATTCATGCTTGCAAGTTACCTCTGGGGGAGCCACACAGAGTCCTCTGCCAGAGAGCCTGGGGCTGGCTCGTCATAGAAAAGCCCCAGCTTCAGTGAGACAGTCTAAGCAGCCACCGACTGTATTCCTCGGTGGGAGTCTGCGCGGGGACAATCAGGCCAGGATTGTTAGGTGATTACAGCTGCAATTACAGGCCGATCTCATCCTAATTTCTCCTTAATGACGCAGGAGACAGCAAACACTCAAATGCCTGCTCCGAGTCACCAGGAGGCAGAATAACGACCCTGTGGCTTCAGAATGGATCTGCTGTCTCCCTCTGAGCGTTTGCCAGGGAAAATATTCCTCCAGGATATTAAATACGCAAGAAAAATGGTTTCATCCAGAGAGCAAATAAAACAACCGGCTTGCCACTAAATCTCCCGGCTTCCAATAACTGAATATATTGGCTGATGGCAGAACATCTGTAGATGAATTTTCTTTATTAAAAGTTTGGCCCAGAATCAAAACCCAGCAGTTCCTCAGGAGGGACCGGAGGCCAGAGCGTGAGACGCCCAGGCCTGGGTGCAGCTGGAGGGGCCTGGAATATTCCTGGTTTCCGCAGAGTTCTTCCTGCAGGAGGCCTGTGATGGCTGACCCCACACAGCTGCCCATGGAATTCACCTCTGGCTCCCGGAGTTACGATGCCCGTGCAGTTTCCAGGGGGCGAGAGATGAGGGTGGCCAAGCTCTCACAAGAGACCAGGAAGCAGGCATCTCGTGGTTTTTGAGGGGAAGCTCGGGGTCTCCAGACCAAGGCCAAGCTCCACCCGGGAGAAGGGGAAAGAAGGTGAAGCTGCTTCAGGTAGCTGAACATGCCAGGGCTAGCGGGTAGTGACTGTTTTTAATTGGAACATCTAACCTAACCCTGTTTCCAGATTAAGTGGTAAAGATTGGGCCCCGATGCCACTCAGAAGCCGATGTTGACACTGGCTCCCCGCACCTCTTGGCCTCTGTCCGCTAAAGAAGACGCGCAGCATGGGAGTGGAAGCTCGGGCTCAGTGGGGGCAACATGGGGGCTGCAGCCCAGGGGACCAGAGCTCGGAGAGCGCTGAGAGACTGCTCCGCCGAGGCCGTGGGGGGACCAACAGATAAGGTTTGGGTGACGAAGGGAGTTCCACACAGCCGAGCGCTTAGTTTACAGAACCTTTTCTGTTCGTCACGAGGAGCTGGTGTCACCAGGAAGGGGTTTAGCTCTTCTCCAGATATGAGGAGAAGGCGATGGCACCCCGCTCCAGTGCTCTCGCCTGGAGAATCCCATGGATGGAGGAGCCTGGTGGGCTGCAGTCCGTGGGGTCACTAAGCGTCGGACACGACTGAGCGACTTCCCTCTCACTTTTCACTTTCGTGCAGTGGAGAAGGAAATGGCAGCCCACTCCAGTGTTCTTGCCTGGAGCATGCCAGGGACGGGGGAGCCTGGCGGGCTGCCGTCTACGGGGTCGCACAGAGTCAGACACGACTGAAGCAACTTAGCAGCAGCAGCAGATATGAGGAGATGTCAGGACTGGTGTCATGAAATCAGTTCCTGAAAATATCCAGCCGTCTGCAGACCTGTTCCGCCAGTGTCCCTGGGGCACAGAGCGCCCCCGCCGCCCTGACCCCCTTCAGGGAGGTGTCAAAGGTCAGCAGCCGCAGCAGCCCAGGCGGACAGCAGGTGCCCTGTAGGTCAGTCGCTGACAACGCTCCTGGCAGTGCCAGTTGGCGGCTGACACCTCACGCCAGGTGCAGGAGAGGCGCCAGGTTCCCCATCCTCGGACACAAAGTCGCTCAGGACTGCGCTTCCGACCCACGAAGGGCACCGACAGCCACAGTACAGCCCAGGCCAACACGGGACACGCCAGAAGACCTGGGGTTCCCTGGAGAAGGTGGGCAGTGGTTGGGTCACCGCTGGGCCCGGCCCGTGGGCAGCGAGCGGTTTCTCCAGGCTCAAGGGAAAGGAACCGCCCCCCGCTACCCCGCAGCAGGCCCGAGAGGCTGGAATGGGAGGGAGGTGGCTGGGGTCCAGTCCTCATCCAAACACCTGTGCGGGTGTGGCCTTTCCCTGAGAGAAGCGTGATCTGGGGGCTGCCGGCCCGGGAGAAGCGAGGCGACGTCCCCGGCTCAGGAGCTCGAATCGGCTTGATCCGTCTGAGGCCCTGTGTCAGCAGGCCCAGGCCGAGCAGCACCTTCCAGGTGTGAAGGAGGCGGTCTGCTCACCGGCAGGTAAGCTGCCCCCTCCTCGGTGGCCCAGGTCTGCGGTACTGAGGAGCGGCTCCCATGGGAACCATCGCCGTTTCATTTCCTGGGGGTGTACTGTCTCTAAAAGGGTCTCCTGTAAGCAGGGTTTGGCGTTAATAAATCTACTGTTGGAGATTATGTTCACAGGCTGTAAGGATGAGGTCGAGTCCTTTGAGCCCAACAACCAGGAGAGGCGAGTGTTGGTGCGCAAGCCCCGCTGGCGAGTGATTGCCTCTCGCCGTCGCCACATGCTTCCCCCGGAGGTGACGCTAGGGGCGTGGACTCTTCGTCTTCACTGACGTGTGTATCCCGTCATGCAGATGCCGCAAGGTGTGTGTCTTGGCACCCCGTGGTGGGTATGTGGGTTGTTTCTTAGAGTCTGTTCTTAAGAACCATTCGTTTCAAATGACCTTGTGTAAAATCACATCGCATATTGTATGTGCTGTGTCTTTGGGATAAAGGATCTGAGGGCAAACGCGTCTGTTATTCTGCCCGATGCTGGTGACTTCCCTTCCCCGGAGGCCGCGCCACTTTGCCTTCCTCCTAGCAAAGCACGAGAGTGCAGGCTTCCTCCTGGGGTGCTTGGGAAACCTTTCGGAGACTTTCAGCCTGGGAGGTAAGACGTGGTGTCTCCGAGCGCTTTGAATTTTCGCTTCTCTTATGAAGAATCAGGGTGGCATCTCTCACTTGTCTCAAGGCCACTGGCAACATTTACCTGGGGGTCCAGGGGCTGAGACCCCACGCGCTCAGTGCAGGGGGCCCGGGTTCCGTCCCTGTCGGGGAGCTGGATCCCACGTGCCGCAACTAAGACCCAGCACAGCCGAATAAACAAATATATTTTCTTAATTTGTCTGGGAACTCTCAGTTCATATCTTTTGCCCACTGTTTTTCTACTCAGCTGCTGAGAATTTTCTCCTACACGAATGTTGGGAGCTCCTTATCTGTGCGGGAAGTCGGCCTTTGTGTTTCAGGGGGTTGCAAATATCACGTGGTCTGTCAGCCTTGACTTGGGTTACAGCGGGCTTTTTGTAAATGTAGCTGGAATTGTCACTTTCCCTTCTGAAGCCTTTGTCTCTGAGTCACAGTAAGGCTATTGTAACGAATGGACTCACTTTCCTCTGCTGCGGGTACCTTCGGGGCTTGTGTGAAGGCAGGTCCAGTTTTGAAAAAAATGAAGTCAAAATGTTCAGTCACTCTTGTGTCTGACTCTGCAACCCCACAGACCGTAACCCACCGGACTTCTCTGTCCATGGGATTCTCCAGGCAAGAATACTGGAGTGGGCAGCCACTCTCTTCTCCAGGAGTTCCTCCCGACCCAGGGATCTAATCTGGGTCTCTTGCATTGCAGGCGGATTCTTTACCATCTGAGCCTCCAGGGAAGCCCCCCCGGGTCCACCCCATGGACAGCAACATGCCAGGCTCCTCCATCCTCCACCATGTCACTTTGCTCAAATTCATGTCCACTGAATCAGTGATGCCATCCAACCACCTCATCCTTTGCCTCCCCTTCTCCTCCCGCTTTCAATCTTTCCCAGCATCATGGTCTTTTCCGATGAGTGGGCTCTTTGCATCAGGTGGCCCAAGTATTGGAGCTTCAGCATCAGTCCTTCCAATGAATATTCAGGGTCTATTTCCTTTAGAATGGATTGCTTTGATTTCCTTGCAGTCAAAGCAACTCTCAAGAGTCTTCCCCAGCACCACATTCAAAAGCACCAATTCTTCAGCACTCTGCTTTCTTTATGATCCAACTCTCACACCCGTACTTTTACCATTTTCCAAAAGCCTTCCCAGCTGTCCCAACACAAGTTATTAAATAGCCCAACTTCCCCCCCCCAACCCCCAGCTGAACCCTAGGCTGAGGGCCCCGTGTACTTAGACCCCATTTCTTGGCTTTTCTCTTTCTGTGTTTGATCTTGTCACTGAAAATTCGACTATTTACATAAATTTCCATACATTTGCCTATAGGTGAATATTCATGGGCTCTATGACGTGGATGCTTATTCCCTTGCCTTTTAGAATGCTTTTCCGAAGGTTTGTGTACAAGGACGTCTAATCTCCATGTTTGCGAAGGCTCGCCCCAGGGACGACTGTCCAATCGGAGCGGGACTTTCTGCCTTTACTGATCTTGTCAGATCAGCAAAGATTAAAGCGGTTCGGGGAGGCTGTGTCTCTGTGAAGCTCTTCTTCTCCATCTGGAGACGCTGCCAGGACGTGGGCACAAGGTGAGGTCCGGCCCTCCGAAGGGTCCCTGGGAAACCCTCACCCCACGTGGTGCCTCCGCTCAGCCATCTGGCTGCCCACCCCAGGGGCTGACCGGAGGTGGAACTGGGGCGCGTCCTGCCCGCTTCTCTCCCTGCCCTCGCTGGCCGTCGGCACACACAGCCTGTCCTCCAGCTGGTGAGTCACTAGACGCTTATTCATCACACAGCAGGCAGCGAAAGGTGCCAGAACGGTGCGCCCGCAAGGATCCAGGCTCGCCCCGCAGCCCAGCCCTTGGGGCTGGTAAGTCAGTGCAACAGGCACCCAGCAAGGCAGCGGAGGGAGGCGGGGCCCTGGCCAAGGAAGGTGGAGGTCGGCATCATCTCTGCTCCTCCTCGCTAGGGGAGGCTGGGGTGGGGTGCCGGGCCTTTCCTCGGTGTGCCCTGCATCCCACTGCCTCCCACCTGCACACACCTACACACACCTGCACGCACCTGCACACACCTGCACATCTGCACGCACTTACACACATCTGCACGCACCTGCACACACCTGAACACACCTACACACACCGGCACACACCTACACACGCCTGCACATCTGCACGCACTTACACACATCTGCATGCACCTGCACACACCTGAACACACCTTCACACACCTACACACACCTGCACACACCTACACGCACCTGCACACACTGACTAATTCCAAGCGGTCTCAGAGCAGCTGCAGGTCAGCAGGCCAGCCTGTGAGCCCCCTTGGTGGCTCCTTCAAGGTTCCGTCTCCACTTTGGTGACTCAGATGGTTAAGAATCTGCCTGCGACGCAGGAGACCTGAGTTCGATACCTGGGTTGGGAAAACCCCCTAGAGAAGGGCATGGCAACCCACTCCAGTATTCTTGCCTGGAGAATCCCCTGGACAGAGGAGCCTGGAGCCCACGGGGTCGCAAAGCCTCAGACACGACCGAGTGGCTACCACTTCGGCTGCACTTTCACGCTACTGCTTGCACAGGAGACAGCACTCACCTGCCCTGGTCCAGGCCTCCCAGCTTGGAGGGAGGGCACAGCTGGGCAGTGACGTCACAGGACCTGGGCTGCGGTCTGGGGCAGGATGGGGGGTTGTGGAGGAAGCACCTCCCGGCTCCCGAGCCGGCGGCCCTGTGTCTGTGACGCTCCACTGAGGCTGGCGGGAGCACCAGGCTTCACGTGGGAAGACCAGGGGCTCCAGCCTTGAGGCAAAGAGCCTGCAGCCCTCTTAACCCCACCCCCCTCTGCAGGAAACCAATGTCCTCATCAGATGGCCGCTCAGCCCTTTGCTCCTCCTGGAAGGCATCGAGCTCATGCAGACCAGGGACCACCTGGACAGCCGGGCTCAGCTCAGTGGCCAACCTGCGAGGGCAGCGGGACCCGGGTTCCTGCGGAATGGAGAGCCGCATCTGGCGAGGCCAGTGGGATCACACGCATTCTCTGCTAATGGGCCCGAGTCCCCAGGATTGCTGGGGGATGCAAGCTGCCCCTTACCCCGAGCTGGCTCTCATTTCCTCAGTCCGGCCCCGGGGAGAGAGGGCCGTGACAGCAGAGATGGCTCCAGCAGCGACTCCGGAAAAAACAGCAATTTCCTTACGTGTCTTTCCCTTCCCAGTATGGGCTGGAAAATAAGGTTGCCGGGATGATGTTGCTGGGCGCGTTTTTCTCTGTTTCATTTTTGCTTACTGAGCCTCAGGCTATTCCTGAAGGACCTCCCTGCCCTCCCCCGAGCCTCCCCCATCCCCAGCACCTTCTCCCATCAGCGGCCCTCGAGGACCTCTTGAACAGCAAGGCCTTTGCCAGCAGCAGCCCCAGCCCGCCACCAGGCTGCCACAGGACCAGGGACCGGGAAGGTGCCCACCCTCCTGCTGCGTCACCGCGCAGTCCGGCTCCAGGGTCCCACCACTGCCTCCTGCAAACAGCCGGACGGGGTCTCCTCTCCGGGCTCATCTCACCTACATGGGCGCCTGGGTTGCCTCTATGTTGGCAGCGGCAGGTCCTGAGAGAGAAGACGTTGGGACACTCAGAGGAGCTGACGGCCTCAGGAAGAGCCGAGAAAGGAGATGCTCCTTTCAAGCCTTCCTGCAGCTCAGCGGCTCCAGGCCGGGCCTGCGAATCAAGGAGCTTCAGATGTGATGCCCAGCGGAGAAGCTCCTCGGGTGCTAGCTCCCAGGAGGCCGCCGTCCACCGGCACCAGCTAGTCCCGGAAGGCTGGCGTGAGCTCCCTGGGTGATGACCCCTTAATTCAGTTGCCGCTGGAGCTCCATGCAGACACCCAGCCCTCAAGGCATTCTGGGTCCAGCAGAGGGGAGACGGAGACAGCTCCGGAAGGCGTCGGGAGGCTCCGAGTCTCGGACACTGGGCCCACCCGTGGCAGACTCAAGCAGACTCTTCAGGCCTCGGTGGCTCTACAAGTGCACGGCTGGAGTTGCCTGAAGGCGGCTTGCTGGGTGAGAAGCGTCCTGCTCCCAGGCCCCAGCAACCCCGCTCTCCCGCCGGCACAGGCTCTCGCAGGAGCCATCTGCACAAAGGAACCAAACAATCATGGAACCCCCACCAAGGGAGAAGCCGGGGACAGCGAACAGGCGGTAGATGCTGGAGGTCGTGCGGTCCAGTCAAATCTCTGCTCCAGCGCAGGGGCGGCCACACCCCTGGCCCCACAGGACCCACCCTTGGGTCATCCTGAGGGACCTCTGAGCCGCCAGGCCTATGGACGCAGGCAGGGCCCCGAACACGGAGGCTGGGGCCGGGGCTGGGACCATGCAGTGGGGGGACAAGGGGGCAGGGCCCTGGGGCAGCTGGCCCGGCCACCTCTCCTCAGAGCCCAAGGTACAGGGCTCCGGGCCGGCCCTTGAGTTCGTGACCTGAGCTGGGCATCACTGCAGTCCCCATGGCCCAGGCCGGGTGGCTCAGGTGGGAGCAGCCAGGGCAGCTCCCTCAGGCGGCATGAAGTGTAGACCCCTGCTGTGCTCATGGCGCAGCCATCCGGACCGCAGACAATGGACCAAGCATAGGAGCGGACACTGCCCGTGACGGTCTGCAGGCGGCCGTCTCCCGGGCACTGAAGCCCTGGGCAGTGGAGGCACGGCGGTGCCCGGGACCCAGAGCTGACGGTCGGGTCACCCCAGCCCGGGCAGGGTCACTGGGCCCAGGCCAGGCCGTGGCTCTGTCAGCCTCACTCCCTTTCTGAGCTCCAAGATGGCAGGCCCTTCCGATCTGACGTCCAGGGCTCCATCCGCGGGCCCCGGCTCTCCCCAGGGCTGCAGCCGGCCGGCCCTGGTTCAAGCCTTCACTGCAGGATCGTGGAGACCAGGGAGGGTTCCGGTGGGGGAAGGGGTCGCATCGGGTGTGCAGAAGGGGTCCGAGGCCCAGAGCTAGGACAGGGAGAGGAGAGAGAGGTGTGGACCTGAAGGAGGCAGCTGAGAAACACAGCGGACAGGCCCAGGGACTCGGGCAGGGGCCGGGCTGGCCGCCTCTGGCCTCAGGACCCTCCTCCCTTCTGAGTGTGGAAGGCTTCAGCCTTCAGAGGTGGAGCCACCGGGGGCGGCTCAGCGAGGGGTTGGGGGGTGGGTGTCACCTGGCGTCAGAGGAGTTTTCCCAGTGCTGAGCTTCCCGGCGCTGGCAGCATGCAAGCAGAGGCCGGGTGTCAGGGAGACGCGCAAAGGCAACGACCTCTGCCTCCCTCCCAGCCCCCGAGGGTGTAAATCTGAGTCTCTGGCAGCCTCACCGCTCGGTTACGGGGGAACCCGCAGGCTGCAGCACCCGTCTGGGTGGTGCTGGTTCCCTGGCACTGGGCCTCCTCTGAGAGGCACGGCCGCACCCTGGGGCCATCCGCTAGAGTACAGGGCTAGATCGTTTTTCCACAACATCAGCATCGCGGCTCCAGGCGGCCCTGCCCGGCTGCCCGCGGCCAGAGCGCACACCCCGAGATGACCTTTCAGCCTGGTCTCAAAGTCAGCGGAGTCGGACGGTATCGACTGAGATGCTGGGCTTGCCGATGCTGCTGTTGCTCCTTCAGTCATCAAATGGATTGCGTGTATAAAAGGGCATAAACACTGGCCGGCGAGCTCCGCGAATCGCTGACTTTATGAATCAGGGGGATGAGCTGCCCTGGAGCCTGGTCTCCTTTCGGGATGCAAATGGTTGAGCTCTAAATGGGGAGGGAAATCGGCCCAGATGTCCCTGAGGCTACCAGAGGGCAGAGCCTGGGGAGGGGAGGTGGGTTTTCCAAAGGGCACCTGCCTACCTGGCGTCTTTAAAAGGCAGAGGAGACAGCCCCCTGTGGCTGAGCCCCAGGGACCGGGACGCACTGGCATTTCCAAGCTTCAAGGACCCACCTCCTGGATGATTATTTCCAGGAAAGGGACCCCTCGTGTGAAGCAGCCGAGCCTCCGACCCGAGGACAGACCGATGTGTCCCCGTGGACTCTGCGCGACCCCATGGATTGTAGCCCACCCGGCTCCTCTGTCCATGGGACTCCCTTTCCTCCTCCAGAGAATCTTCCCGACCTACGGGCTGTATCGGTCTTTCTGACACTTAACGAGGAAGGGCACTGGCCTATGGGCCCAGGTTCCCCGCCTTCTCTCCCTTCCTCGCCACAGGGAGCCAGGATCGCTGTCCCTCCCTTCCTGAGCCTCAGGGTCTTCTCTGGAGGGGAAGGCACACCCACGCCCTGTGGCTGACCCTGACCTCGCTCAGCCCGAGGCCCCAGCCCCAGCGCAGGGGATCCTGGGCGATGTAGCTTCCTGGGTTCTGGGGAAGCAGGAAACAGCGGTGATGGGGACCAGCCACGGCTGCAGAAATAAAGTCGGATCTGGGACCACACTTGGGAGACGCTGCTCTGGGTTCATAAAGTCTCTGAGCCTCTGTCTGCACCGCCACGGTGGAGAGGCCCACCCGGGCTGGCAGGGAGGGTCGGACCCCAACTCCGGCCAGAGCCAGGCTCGGCCACTGTCTTCATGCATGTCACAAACCCCCATGGACAGCTTCAGCAGACCACCACCCCCACCCGCATCCCTAAAGCAGGGCCGGGAGTGACTGACTCCAACGCAGCACTCACACGCTGGGTAAGCGGTCATAGGCAGCCCCTCCAGAGAGGACTCGGGTTTCTTAAGGACACCAGGCAGCTGGCCTGGGGCAGAGCATCGGAGGGAAGAGCGCAGTGTCCTCAGACCCTGGCTGTGGGCCTCCCTCGGCCACACCCTCCACCCCGAGCCAGGTGCCTCCGTGCCCCCCTGGGTGCAGGCGAGCGCGCTGGCGTGCTCCAGGTTCCCATCTGAGGGTGTCCCCCGCCAAGGGCTGGACCTCCCATGGGCAGGGACTGGGCCGCACCCGGTCCTCAAGGAGGCGGCGCCAGGGCCCACGGGGCGAGGCTGTGAAGCGGGCAGCCTGAGACCACTGCCCTGGTTTCCACCACGGAAAATGGAAGGTCAGCGGCTCCTGAAACCCCAACAAAAGGAGGTCCAGCGGGAGCCGGGGCCGGGGGTGCCCCCCGCCCGGCCTGGCAGACAAGCTGGGGAGGGGCTCGCCCCAGGGCCCCCGCAGCAGGAGCACAGGCCAGCGGACTCCCGCTGCTTCTCCAGGAACCCGGACCAGAAAAGGAGGGAGCAGCTGGGGCCGGCCCAGAGCCAGGCCTGGAAGGCGGCAGGAAGCCGGGCCCCGCTGGAGGCCGCAGCCCCCAGGAAGAGCCGGAAAGCCAACCGGACAGGCCTGGTGGGGTGATGGGCCCGGGGCCCGCTCCAGGGGGAGAAGCGCCCCTGCCTCGCTCGCCTCCGCCTGGCAGTGCTGACGCCACCGTCGCCAGCCTGTCTCCTGTCTCCAAGCATCTGGCCTTATTATCTAGCTGCTTAACGATGGCAGGAGAAGCGGGGACTCATCTCCATGTTAACACGTAATTTATTCCACATCCATAATTAGGTTTTGCAGCCGGTAATGAAGGAGCCCCGTGCCTCCAGCTTATCGGCGCTGGTGGTCGGCCTCATCAGGCCCTAATGAGGATCAGGCCCCACCGAGCCTCTGCCAGGGGGTTGTTCAGGCCCAGGGGCACCTTTTCCAGGCCGAGCCAGAGCTGGGGTGATGGGGGTCAGATGGTGACCCTCTGGGGGACAGAGTGACAGCCCTCCCCCCACGGAGACCCACGTCCTAATGCCCAGGGCCTGTGACCAAGGAACCCACATATGGAAGGGGCTCTGCAGACGGGGCCCAGGGCAGGGTTTGGAGCTGGAGGCGATGCCGGAAGATGCCCGTGGGCCCAGTGCCATCCCCAGGGTTCCTGCTGGAGGCGGGAGGAGGTCAGGGCGGAGAGCAGGTGTGAGGTCAGAGGCCAAGGTCAAAGAAGGAACATGCTGCCAGCCCAGAGATGGAGAAAGGGCCGGAGCCGAGGACCGCAGGCGCCTCCAGAGCTGGGGGCTTGAGCAGCGGACTGCCCCGAGAACCTCCTGGATTTAAGGCTCACGCGTCCTGTGACTGAAGCTCTGGGTTCGCGCGGATTGTTACTGTGGCTCCGGCACGCTCGTGCAGCCCCCTTCGGCCCGTCCCCGCTGCCCACGCAGGTCCAGGGGCTGTTGCAGAGAGAGATGGACCATGAGGGGTGGAGGAGGGAAGGGGGGCTCTGTCCAGAGGCACAGAAACGCCCGGCTCGGACACCGCCTCTGACTGCTCCCCAGGAAGGGACGCCCAGGCTGCGCCTGCCGGAGCCACAGCTGCTCCCGCACCTGGTGGGGAGCAGGTGCTTCCAGGGAAAAAGGGGTGAGCCCTGGGGAGGCCGAGGGAGGCAGGCAGGGAGGGGCCCCTGGGGGTCTGGGTGCTGGGGTCCCCTATCCTCCTAGCAGACCCTGTGCTGGGTCGCCCCCGTGCTGCTGGGACGCCAACGTGAGGACACCACTCGAGGACCCCCAGTGCAGGGGTCGGGGGTGGGGAGGGCCCTCCCACGGGCCCCAGAGCGCCTCCCCTGCCACGGGCAGCTGGTCTCCTCCATGCCCCCCTGCTAAGGCCCGCGAGGGCTGGAGCCACGGGCACCCCTCCCCGGCAGTGTCCCCTGAGCCCAGGACAGGCCTGGCACAGACGGAGAAACAGGGGTGTTTGTGGGGGGTGGAGATGGGAGCAGGGTTGAGGGAAGGAGAGACAACGAGGAGGAGAAAGAGCTGGGGGGAAGAACGGTGCCCTGGCCCCCCAGCCAGCGTGGCTGCAGAGAAGGCGGCCCTTGACGCCCCACCGGCCCCCCAGGAGCCCTAGGAAAGCTCCGACGGCCTTTCAGTCCTGAGACCGAAATATCTGCAGAGCTGATGGCCTTGTTCTCGAACTCCAGCAACTGCTGGGGCCTGAGCTCCTGAGGGGGAGAAGCCTCGGGCATCCGTGGGCCCCACCCCAGCTCAGAGCCGGCCAGCAGGCAGGTCGGACCCAACCGTGCAGGACCAGGAAGGCCGAAGCCCTGGAAACCACCCACTAATCCCTGTTCTGACCCCGGCATCTGATTTCCCGCAGGACTGGGCTAAAAGACACCTGGGGGGTTAGCGACAGACCTAGACCCCCCCTCCCCGTGCGAAAGTGCTGAGTCACGCTTGCTGTTTGGAAAACAGAGAGCTAATTAAGTTACTGCCAGGGAGGAAGAGGCCGCCGCAGAGGAGCGGAAAAAACCTGCCGTAACCGGCAGCGAGCGGCTCCCCGAGGACCGTGAATCAGCCCGGGCGGTGTGACCCCCACAGCCGGCACCCACCCCACCCCAGGCCTGGCCAAGCTCTCCGAAGGGGGCTGGGATCACAGGGCGGCCCCTCATGATACAGACTGTGAGACCCCGGGCAGGGAGGAGCCCGGACCCCCTCCCCCAGGGGAAGAGGAAGAAGGAGGAGAAAACTCAGGGGGCCTGGCGAGTCCTGGGGGGCCCGGGGGGCACAGAACTAGGGTTTCCAGCACCGTCCCTCCTTCATCTACAGCCCATGTAGGGAACATGTCTGAGCCAGGAGTCTGCTCCCTGCCAGGGGCACCCTTGGCCAAGTCTGACCCTCAGAGCTTTCAGTCTGGCCTAGACATGGTCTGGGGGGCAGGGGGCAGCCAGCTGAGCCACACCGTGGAGGTGCGTTGGCAGACACTGGTGTTCCGTGAAGCAAGTGAATTCACGGGTGAGGCCAGGTTGCAGGAGGCAGGCAGGGATGGTTAGAGCCTAGATCTGAGCAAAGGAGACAGGGGCGACTTTGAGTGGCTCCCTCAGCAAATTCTTGTGGGCACTCATCTGGGACAGACTGCTGGGAGCTGAGCCCAGACGGAACCGAGGCCCTCTACCTGGAGCAGACACGCGGCAGACAGAATGAGACGGTGACGCTGGGTGGGGCCCCTCCTCCCAGAGCCCCGTCCAGTGGGGGACCTGGAGCAGACACGCGGCAGACAGAATGAGACAGTGACGCTGGGTCTCTGCTCCCTTGATCCATCCAGAGCCCCGCCTCCGGCCCAGAGCCAACAGGTCCTGTCTACCAAGCCTCCTCAGCATGAGAGGAGATGCGCTCCACTACCTCCCAGGGGGAGGGCCTGGCAAGCCCCAGCATCAGGGGACCTGAGAGCCCCTCTGTGCCTGGAAAGTGGTCCCCACACAGCCCAGCTAGCAGGGACAGATATCAGGAGGGGTGCATTTCATATAATCCCTGAGGGGTACCCCAGAGCCTGGAGCCCAGGATTCTGCCCAGACCTTGCACCTGGGGCTCCCCTAGTCCTGCCAGTGATGGGGCTCAGGCAGAAAGACACTCCACCTCAAAGACTTCACCTTGGTGGTGTCTGGAGCCCTTCCCCAGGGGACAGACCCTCTCCTTCAGCTTGGGGTGATCATCACAGGACTTCTGCTGACTTCACAGACAGGTGCAGATGACCAGCATGGAATCCCCTCCTGAGGACTGGTGCCTTTGCAGAGAGGAGGCAGGAGGGACCCCCGTCCCTGACCACCTCCCAGCCTCAGCCCCTCACACTCTCCTCCCCACGCCCCAGCCATTCTCCCCCTTGATGTCATGCTCTGACTGGTGGGCTTTTGTTCTGGCAACTACAAGGAGAGTCTCTCCATTAGGACTATGTTTGGGCAACCCAGGGATGGTTTGGCAGCTCTGCCTCAAGGACCCAGACCTTTCTGGCATCCAGTCTGCCTTCCCTAGGGTGTGGCCTTTGTCTTCATGGCCCGAAATAACAGCCTGAGCTCAAGCCATCGCATTTCTGTTCCAGTCAACAGGATGGAGGATGGAGCAAAGGAGTCACAGAGAAAGGGGTCACAGGCTACTTACCAAGCTGCCTTTTAGGGACTGTTTCTGGAGGTGGCATGGGGCACACGCGTCTGTCCCAGTGGTGGTTACTCAGCCACCAGACTGTCTGTCATGCGAGGGAGGCCGGGAAACGTTTTCTCTGCTGAAGACTGGGGTGCTTGGTCTTCCAGGCTCTGCCATCAAGGCTCCTGCAGGCAGAGGAGGACGCAGCCTGTAGGGACGTGGCCTGAAGTGGCCAGACCCAGTCCAGCAGCCCTTTGAAGTCTCATTATCTCCAGATGACAGGGTGCTGTAAATTCTGTTCCGTAATAGATCGGTGTCTGTTGTGTTAGTAAAGCAATGTTTCCACCCCCTTCCCTGCAGATCCCTGAGTGAAATGGACTTTGTGGGATGATAAACAACGTTCACGTGCTCACACAGGCCCAGCACCGTGGGATCAGGCCCCAGTCTGGCGAGTGCAGCTTGGGTCACTGGCAAGGGCCCCTCTGGCTCTGAGGCAATGAGGGGACTGAAAGGTGGGGCCGTAAGGACGAAATGCAGTGTGTGCATGTGTGTGCATGTATGTGCGTGTATGTGCACATGTGTGTGCGCATACATGTGTGCGTGTGCACACGTGTGTTCGTGTGTGTGCATGTGTGTGTGTCTTCCTAGATTCTCTTAACAATGGCCATACCATGTATCTTATATTTAAGTGTAGCGTCTCATTTTGACTCTCCCAGGTGGCACAGTTGGTATAGACTCTGCCTTCGAATGCAGGAGACACAGGAGATGTGGGTTTGGTCCCTGGGCTGGGAAGATCCCCTGGAGGAGGGTCTGGGCACCCTTTCCATTACTCTTGCTTAGAGAATCCCATGGGCAGAGGAACCTGGCGGGCTACAGTCCATGGGGTGCAAAGAGTTGGACACAATTGAACACATATACATACACACCTCACTTTGTAGCCGAGTTTTCACTCTCATCGTGTGGAGAGTGTGTTAGACTCCATCGTCTCCTGGAGGAAAGGGAGTCTTCTGCGGAAGAGAAAACGGAGGACCAGAGAGCCAGTGTTTTGCTCAGCTGCTCCTTGGCGATGTCGTGTTTAGGTCCCAGGCCTCGTCTGGAGCACAGCGTCTCATCACCAGGAGCTCTGAGGACTGTGCTGTCCTGCAGATGCCCTCTCCGAGTCTGTGAAGCTGAGCTCCGCTGGGACTGATATCCAGCCTCAGCCAAGGCCCAGCACACTGAGCCCAGAATCTGGAAGGGGACGAAGGGAGATGCCACAGGTGGTCACAGCTGCAAAGACCCTGTTTCCAGATGAGGTCACGTCTGGTCCCGGGGTGAGGACGCCACATAGGGAGTTGGGAGATTTGACCCAACCCCTGCCAAGCTGCCTCCTGTCCTGACTCCCACATCACACTCATGCCTCCTGCTCCGTCCATCCCAAACCACCCTCCAGCTACCCCGTGGACACTCCCTGGCCTCCCACGAAGGTGCTCAGGGTCCATCTCACCCCTCAGCACCCACCCCTGGAATGGCACAGCCTTGGGCGCCCAGAGGGCATCAGATGAAGTTCATGAATGGACTGGCATGTGCAGGGGTGTTTTTCCCTCCACCAGATCCAGCCCAAGCTCCTACAAAAGCCTCTTTAGCCCAGCCAAGGGGGAGATCCTGTCTGGTGATCAAGGAATCCAGGGAGGCCCACAACTCAAGGTGGGGGGTGGTTGCCCGTGTCTCCCACTGCCAGGCAGGCCCAGTGAGCCGGCCTGGAGGCGTTCGCCAGCGGACAGTTCCCCCTGGACTGGGTGTCTCAGGACCCCCCAGCCCTGCCCACAGAGAGAGAGCCCCGAGATGAGGTGTGCTGGGTGTCTCCCTGGAGACAAACTCACTTGTGTTTCCGGAAGGCTCTCCAGCCCACATTGCCACGGCAGCCCCGTGGTTCCCCAAGGTCACTCACGGGGGACCCGACCTTCCTGCTACCGAGCTGGGAGGCAGCCAGCGGCAAACACATGCCGGCAGGAGGCAGCGTGCTGGGGCCTCGGGAGCAAGGGCAAACGTGAGCTGGACCCCAGGCTGATGCAACTTCCTGTCCCGGGGGCGGGCGGTTGCCAGGACCCCGGAGGGCTGACAGTGTGGCTCATCCATGTCAGGTCCCCAGGCTCCAACCGGGGCCCAGAGGGCGGTCCTAGGGACGCCGGATGGGGGCCTCTGCCTCCCGCTGGCCCCCCGTGACCAGCCAGCATGTCCCTGGGCCACAGGCTGGCCCGGAGGCCTCTGTCCTCTCTGGATCCTCCCCAGTTCCAGGCTGAGCATTGCCCCCTGCCTGCCTCCCCTCCTGCCACACCCCCTCCATCTGGGGGGAGTCAGGTGGCAGGCTGGCTGCAGTCTGCTGGGGCCCACTCACCCTGTCCAGCCCAGCTTTCCCCCTCACTGCAGGCCCTCACCTCAGCTGCCCACTGATGTCTGCGCTTCACAGGGTCTCCATCCCCAAAGACCCCCGGCCACCACACTTGCCCCACGGCTCGGGCCACCATCCCGGGAGGTGCTGGGTGGAGACTCTTCTCCCCATCGTTGATTCCAGCCAACGTGAAGTGGTGTCCACTCGGCTCTCAAGCAGTCTCCAAATCCATGCGGGTCCCCCCCTAGTTCCACCTTCACTCCTGGGCCTGAGCCAATGGGGCCGGGATTCCCCACTGCCTCCCTCTGCTCCCTGCCCTCCACCCCGACACCAGGCTGCACACACCCCCACCTTCCTTAGCACACCGGATGCACCCCGACGCTGCCCGGCACCCCGATGCCCCTCGGCCCTGCCCGGCGCCCTCCTGCCCGCCGGCTTTGTCCATCTGAGCGCCCCCCTGGGGGCGGTGGGGGGACTCCTCCTCCTGGAATGCCCCTTCTTGGGGGATCTCCGTTCCCAGATTCAGAGGGGCCGGCTCCCGTCATCAGATCTCGGCCTGACGTCCCCTCCTCGGAGGCCGCGTGCCCCCCACCCCCCACCCTATACACTCTCACCGCCTGCCTCCCCGCCGGTGGCTCCCAGCGTGGTGTTCCCCGATTCTTCTCCTGCTAATTCACCCCCAACCCCACACACCAGATGGAAAGCTCTGCACAGGAGCAAGGTGGGGGGTCTCGCTCACTGCCTCCCCCAGGCCCGCAGCCACCCCGTGTTGTCACTGAGTGTCGCCGGGACCCCTGGGAGAGGGCCGAGCCTGGGCTTCCCTGGGGCCTCCTGCTGCAGTCTCCGCACGCCCAGGGCCCCTGGAGGGCAGGCCGTGCCATCCCTGCCCCCTGGGTTCAGGCCCTGCGTCCGTCTTGTGACTCCCAGGCCGTCACCTTCCTCCTGCAGGGGTCAGAGATGCTAGAAACGCAGAAAAAGAGAGAAGTTTAACGGCGTGCATCCCAGACCCTGGCCCCCAGCTCTGGGCAGCCCCTTCCTGACCCACTGAGATGCCCTAGCCATCAGCCCAGCTCTTGGGAGGCACACCCGATGCGTGTCAGGGCGGGTGACTGCCCTGGGCTGCCACGACCCGTCCCCACAGCGGGCGGTTGAAGACCGCAGCGCTGTGTTCTCTCCGGCCCTGGGCCCACTAGTCCAGGACCAAGGCGTGGCAGGGCCACGCTTCCCTGGGGGCTCCCCAGAAGGATTCTTCCAGCCTCGAGCGCCCTGGGCCCCCTGGCTGGAGGCTCCCTCCTCGCACGGCCTCCTCTTCTAAGGGCGTCTGTCACGGGGTTTGGTCCCAGCTGATGGCCGGCTGCAGACCCTACGAGTCAGGCCGCAGGCGGGGCCCGGGCGGGGAGGGCACGGCTTCGGGGCTGCAGCCTCCACCACAGCGCGCTCTTCCTCCCCATTTTAGCGCCTCTGCCAGGCGCCGCTCCCACCCAGTGGGGGTCTGGCGCAGGCAGGCGTTCTGTGAACAGTGGCGCTGTGCTCCGGGCCACCCCAGGCAGGGTGTGATGACAGACCAGGGGACCCTTCTGGGCCCCCTGCCCCAGGCTGGCGAAAATTCAGCATGGATGTTTACAGGCGGGACGCGCCTCCCCACCGCGGTGCCCGCTCATCGCAAGGCAGCTCCGCAGACCACTCAGGCGGCTGCGCACTGTCTCCCTTGGCCTCCAGGACAGCCTGCGGCTGCTGCCTAAGCCTCCACTGTGGAGAGGCTCAGGCCTCGGAGCAAAGATGACCCGGCGCCCAGAGGGGACACAGGAGGGCAGGGACGGGGGGCGGGAGGAAGCAGCCAGGGGGCGAGTTCACAGCCACGAGCGGGGCGCACTCTTGGATCGGATTTATCTTTATTTTACAGAAGTTCACAAATGAGGAGGAGGTAAACGTGACCCACTTCTGCGGCTGACGGGCACAGCGCTGGCAGAAACGCTATGGCAACCAGATGCACGGGCTTAATTACATCAGCCCAGGGCGCTCTCTCACGAAGATTCATGGGGAGCAGACACCTTCACCTCCGCCTCTGTCTGGGAGAAGGAGAAGCTGGCTCTGCAGGTGAGAGGAGCCCGTCCACACCGCCCCCCAGGCCAGCTGCGCCTCCAGGCCTGAGACCTGCCCAGGGCCTGGGACGGGCGGGGCCATGAATCAGAGCTGTGAACTCCCCCCGCCTCCCGGGCCCCACGCCAGCTGGTCCTCTGGCCGAGTGACAGCCACCTGGGCGGCTGGGCCGGCCTCGTGTCTCCCGTGGGTACCGGCCACCTGGCCCTGGACTGGGCGCTGAGCAGCTCTGCCAGCGGTGGGGGGGCACCTGGCGTCCGGGGCAGGCCTGGGAGGGGCACGCGGAAGGGGGACAGGGTCGCGGAGAACCCGCATCTCAGGAGTCACCGGCGTCAGCACATGCCCACGGCAGGCAGAGAAGGTGGGGGGCCCCCCCAGACCCCCGCCTTTAACACCCTCTCCCTCTCCCTCAGGTGGCAGGTTTTGGGTTCCCAAACCCATCCTCCAAGATTTCTGCAACCCACAGCGTCGCGAGGGACCACAGGTCGTGCCTCCGGCACCTGGATTGGCCAGGAGAGCCCGGCAGCCTGTGCTGCTGAATGAAGGGCGGCGTGGGGCCCGTGCGCTTGCACGGCCATGCGGTCAGCCCCAGGCTCTGGCCGCACACGAGGCAGGCTGGCCAAGCAGCCCCCTGGGGACAGGCTGGCCCCAGAGTGTCCTGCTCTGGAAACTGAATGCTCAGCCTGGAAGTGCCACACCCCGTCCCGCTCTGAGCTCGCTGGTCAGAAGCTGTCACGTGGCCCCTCCACGCACAGAGACCCAGGAAGTGCCAACCGTGGGGCCAGGGGAGTGGGGACAGTGCGGGCCCGCGGTGATGACACCATGGGGGCCAGCAGAAACGTCCCCATGACCGCCTGTGCCCACCCCCAGGCCTGCAGCCCCGGAGCCGGGACCCGAGGGCAGGGACCCCTCCCCTCCGAGCACCAGGCCGGGGGCTCAGTGTTTGTTCACTGAGCTAATCCCTCCACACGTGGCTTCTGCAAGGTGCAGCCCCAGGGAAGCTCCGCCCGTGGGTTTGGGGGCAGCCCCTGGGGTGTGGTCATACCCACTCGGACGACAGGACCGTCAGCACCTCCACGCTTGGGCCGAGGTTCCCCTCGGGGCAGGTCCCGCTTCTGGATAATTCCCACCCGTCCCTGGGGGAGCAGGGGCCGGGCCCCCGCCAACCTCCACGCCTTCCTGGTGTCCCCAGCTGAGGGGCCATGGGGAGGCGTCTCCGGGTGTGGTTGGGGAAGGGGGTTCATGCACACCACCTCCCGGGCCCTCAGCCCGCCCCCAGCTGCCAGCCCTGCTGCTCACCCTCTCCTGTCCCCAGTCCCCAGCTCCTCTCGGTGGCCTCAAGAAACGGCCTTGGGGCAGGGTAACAGGGCGGCCCAGGCACAGCCCAAGTGCGAATCCAGGCTCAGGCTGGGGTGCGCCGGATATCAGGCTGGGGTGGGGGCAGCATCTGCGTAAAATGAAGCCCAAGAAACCCAGGCCCCCCCGGGCTCCTCAGTGCCCGGCCGTGAGCCCCGGGCTGCTCAGCTGAGCAAGGGGCCAATGAGAGGGCCCCCGGGGTGTGGGGGAGTTGTCAGGAGACCCCCGGCTCAATCTCAGCCTCTCCCCCACCAGCTGGGAGGAGGCAGGCACCCCCCCAGCCCAAGCCTCTTCTCAGCCTCTGAAGGTGTGGCAGCGAGGCCCTGCCTCCCAGCGCTGTTGAGCGGCTCCTGAGACACAAGGGATGCGACGTTTCCCGCTCCCGGCTAAACACCTGGAAGAGAAGCAGTGGCTGTTCACGGGGTGACTGCTGACCGCCCAGGAATTGTGTCCTGAATCGACTTCACATCTAGCACGCTGCTTAGGTGCGGAGGCGGGGGAAGGCCGGGGTGGGGGGCTCCCACACGTGTGCACGCGCACACACCCACACACACACGTGCACACGCCCATGACGAGGGCCCAGGGAAGGCCGGGGTGGGGGGCTCCCACACGTGTGCACGCGCACACACCCACACACACACGTGCACACGCCCATGACGAGGGCCCAGGGAAGGCCGGGGTGGGGGGCTCCCACACGTGTGCACGCGCACACACCCACACACACACGTGCACACGCCCATGACGAGGGCCCAGGGAAGGCCGGGGTGGGGGGCTCCCACACGTGTGCACGCGCACACACCCACACACACACGTGCACACGCCCATGACGAGGGCCCAGGGAAGGCCGGGGTGGGGGGCTCCCACACGTGTGCACGCACACACCCACACACAAACACGTGCACACGCCATGGGGAGGCCCGGGGAGGGGCTGGTGTGCTGGCTCACACAGACACAGACGTGGTCTCACAGGGTGGAGGGCACAGGGTGCAGGGCTCTGCGTGAGGCCCGGGGCCCGGCGGCGGTGGACGGCCGTGTGGACCGGTGGCTGGCCGGGGAGGAAAGATGGACGGCTGCGGGTTGCGGGACTGCAGTGGCCACACTTGAGTGTCATTAACGACAGCTTCTTCCAGGCCGAGCTTGCGCTTTCCTTGATGGTTGGAGAAATCTCGAGATGGGAGGCGCCCTGGGCTAGAAGGGGTCCGGCCCACGGAGGGGAGGCTCAGAGGGAGCCCGGAGCAGTGTTTCCCAGATGAGTGAAGAGGGGGGACCAGCTCAAGGACTCGCCCCTGCGGAGGGGCGAGGACTCAGCTGGGGTGGGGGGAGAGCCTTGTTCTAAAAGCAGGTGCCTCCTCCCCCTCCTCCAGGCTCCAGGGGTCCCTACTAGGAAAGTCTAGGGGGCCCAGGACCCCAGCAGCCTCCCCAGGCGATCGTGATGCAGGCAGCTCCCAGCTGAACATACAGAGATTTCTCTTCAATTTCCAGGCCAGACATCGAATCTGCTGTTTCCATGAAGGAGACTGGGTTCCCTTGCAGGCTGCACTGAGCTCCACGGCCCAGAGCTAAACTGGCCGTCTCGTCCTTCCATCTACAAGAAGAACCGGGCCAAGAACTGGCAGGGGGAACAGTTCAATCTTAATTCATTTCCCAAGGCTTCATCACACACAGACCAAGAGAGTTTGCTTCAGGAGACTCCTTCATTAAAGCTTTAGTGAGGTGGGGACCAGGCGGAGCTGACACTGAGCTGCATCGCAGAAGCCTGACTGCGGCGACTTATCCAGATTCAGGCTCTTCGTCCCTGCCACGTGTGTGTGTTCAGCCACTCAGTCGTGCCTGAGTTTCGCAGCCCCATAGACTGCCACCCGCTAGGTTCTTATGTGCATGGGATTTCCCAGCAAGAATGCTGGAGCGGGGTGCCGTTTCCTCCTTCAGGGAATCTTCCCGACCCAGGGATTGAACCCCATCTCCTGTGTCTCCTACATTGCAGGAAGGTTCTTTCCCACTAGCGCCACCTGAGGTACCCCACAGTGACGTCAGGGACCCGCTCAGCCTCTTGGTCACAAAATGACTGCCGCAGCCCCAGACCTCATTCACATCTTAGGCTGGAGGAAAGGAGACGGGTGAAGGGCAAAAGGGATGTGTCTGAATCAGCCTCCTACGATCAAGAAAACAGTGAGTTTTCCAGGCGCCCCACCTTCCAGACTTGAGTTTACGTAGGTAGCGGGTCTCAAGGGCCACCCTGGCCTCTGGGGCGTGTGGCTGGGAGTATCTACAGCTAAGCATGTGGTTGTGCCAAGCAAACAGTTTCTAAGGAGGGAGGGAAGAGGGTGCTGAGGAGGCAAACCACAGGGCTGGCTCCATCCTCACGAGACAGAACTGGACACGGGCCAGGAGGGCTGGCGGGGAGGCGCCTAACCCTGGGGAGGTGGTTCGGGGCACGGAGCACGCACTGTTGAGTTGTTAAGGAACCCCAACTCTGGGCAGCTCCTTCCCTTGTTGGCTGTCGTAGGAGGTCCTGGTGGTCTCTGGGCAGGCCCTCGGGGGCGGGGTCCTGCAAGCAGGTCCCCGGGTGCAGAGCCTGCACGCAGCCCTGGAGGGCCGTGGCTGCATCATCCTGCCCACATCACAGCGCGTGCTTCTTTACCTGTTGGCTGAGTCCCCACAAGACCCTATGCGTCTCCCACCCCCTCCCCGGATGGGCCTTTCCCTGCCTCTCTGGGAAAGTACCAGTCTCTTCATCCCTTGAAAATTACCAAGTGCCAGCAGCCGCCTGGGAGGAGGGGGAGCTGGCTTTAAAAGAGTCAGGCAGGAGCCCTGAGAACAGTGGGGCGTGTCCACCTCGGGTCCCGGGGCGCATCGGAGGGTCCAGCACCTTCCCCGCCCCGCCTGCCTCCCCGACTCCCTCTGACAGTCACTGGGGCGGCTCCTAGAGCCCCCAGACCCCGGACACAGCCCGGGGCAGCAGCGGCGCAAAGAGTCGCCTGAGGCCTCTCAGAGCAAGTGTTAGAAACTCCTGTGGGTCCGATCTCAGCTCCCACATTCAGGGATGCAGCCTTCAAGACATGACTCTTTGAGAGGATTGGAGCTCGGATCCTGCTCAAAGCCCATTCCAGGATTTGAGACAGAGTGGGGGCTTGGCTCTTCCTTGCCTGCGTGTCCAGCCGTGTCTGACTCTTTGAGACCCCTTGGACTGTAGCCCACCAGGCTCCTCTGTCCGTGGGATTCTCCAGGCAAGGATGCTGGAGCGGGTAGCCGTTTCCTCCTGCAGGACACTTCCCCGACCCAGGGATGGAGCCTGAGTTTCCTGCATCTCGGGCATCGGCAGGCGGCTCTCTGCCGCTGCGCCACCAAGTTGGAGATACGGTAGCTCCCTCCCACCACCCCCATCCGCTCCCTTCCCTCTTTCTCTCTTTGTCTAACAAGATGCCTCATGAAAATAACGCAAGTAACAGCTGCTTCAGAAGCACAAACCCAGGCCAGGGCCGTGCCGAACGCGTCCGTGCTTCGTCCCATGTAGTTGTCACAACTACCCTGAAGTCACTGTCACCACATCCCCATTTCACAGGTCAGAAGGCTGAGGCTCAGGAAGCACGAGCCCCAGCTCCAGGCTGCAGAGTCGATGGGCAGCAGAGCCAGGAGGCAAACACAGGACTCAGCCGCTGCAGTCTGAATCATGCGTGTCTTGCTGTAATAGGCGCTCATAGCAGTTTCTGCTTTGTTTTCCAAGGTAGTAATCGGAAAATGCAAGAAAAAAAAAAAAAACCAACCAGACTCTTTCATACACACACACACACACACACACACACACACACACACCTCACAACTCAACTAGAAACGTGATTCTCCCAGCAGTGTTCTGGTGTGTCTGGAGCACAGCTTGACGGGCAGGGCAGGCTGGTAGGGCGGGAGAGGTCGCCTGGGGCCGCAGCACAGGACAGCTTCTTTGCTGGCCACCGAGGCCATCTGAGAGCCGCCTGCCAGGCCTGTAGGGGAGGGGCGTGGCCACCGCTTCTGACTCTGAAACCCAGGCTGACATGTGGAATGGGGAAATGGTCCCCCTCAAGAGGAGGGTGTCCCTGAGCTGGGCAATATGATGGAGGTCTGAGACCTGCTTGTGTGGAAGCGAGGGACGGAAGTGGGGAAACTGGAGGCTAAGTGGCCCCTCCAGGACCAGGCCACGTGTGCACAGAGCCGTGTCTTCCCTCCTCAGGTCACATGTGCACAGAGCCGTGCCCTCCGGCACCAGGCCACGTGTGCACAGAGCCGCGTTTTCCCTCCCCAGGCCACGTGTGCACAGAGCCGTGTCTTCCCTCCCCAGGCCAGGTGTGCACAGAGCCGTGCTCTCCGGCACCAGGCCACGTGTGCACAGAGCCGTGTCTTCCCTCCCCAGGCCGCGTGTGCACAGAGCCGCGTCTTCCCTCCCCAGGCCGCGTGTGCACAGAGCCATGCCCTCCTGCACCAGGCCGCATGTGCACAGAGCCGTGTCTTCCCTCCCCAGGCCATGTGTGCACAGAGCCGTGCTCTCCGGCACCAAGCCACGTGTGCACAGAGCCGTGTCATCCCTCCCCAGGCCGCGTGTGCACAGAGCCGTGTAGGAAGCAGGTATCAGGAGGGGGGGAGCCTCCTGAGCTCTGGGAACACCAGCTCCTGCTGTTCATTCAGCCCAGGAGGCTGGCTGTGTCCTGTCCTCAGACAGGGCTCCACCGAGAGCTCTGGGCCTTGGGCCTGCGAGAGGACTCAGGAGAGACTTCCCTGACGGTCCAGTGGCGAACACTCCGCTCTCCCAATGCAAGGGGCCTGGGTTCGATCCCTGGTCAGGGAACTAGGTCCCACATGCTGCAACTAAGACCCAGCACAGCCAAACAAATGTGTTTTAACAAGAGGGAGGGGACTGAGGAAGGGGTCCAGGCCCGTGGTAACTTTCTCCAGATGGCCTTTGGGCGTCCAGATGTCTGCCAAGGAGCTCATCCTTACATCCTGGTGATGAAGGCGGTCTCTCTCCAGCCCAGAAGCCCGCTTGCCATCAAGATGGCGCAGAGAGGCCCGCCAGAGGCCGACAGACTCCTCGAGAGCTGCTCCGGGCAGGGACGGGCACCCAGGCAGCCTGTGCTGGAGGCTCCTCAGGAGAGGCTGCGGGGCTCGGCAGTGCCCCTCCCACCAGAGGCGGGTGCCGGCCGTGTGCCGCCTGCCTCACCGGCACCATCCTGGTGAGGGCTTTACTCTGTGGCCTGGAGGCCTGGCGAGAGCCCCTCAGGGTCAGCAGTGCTGCGGCAGCCGGGACGGGAGCCGAGGGTCCGGGGTGGGGGTGGGGAGCCGAGCAGAGTGTTCCTGCGCCCACACCCTGGCCCTGCCCCCAGCTCACACCTCGGGCAGACCCACCTCTCCTAGTCAGGACCGTGCCAGTGAACCAGGTGGTGCTAACGTCCCGGTGAGAAAAGGATGGTTCGAAGTCAAACCCTGGGCTTGGCTGTAGCGGGACAGGCTCAGGAGAGGCGGACAGACCCCGATCTGGGGCTGCTGTGCCTCCTGAATGCCTCTCTGCCGTGGGGGTGCTGGGAGGAGGTGCCTGCCTGTGGGACGCTCAGCGGGCGTGGGGCAGTGAGGCCAGGTCAGGGGGAGCGAGGCCCCTGGGTTGCTGGCCCCCAGCTCAGAGAAGCCAGGGCACAGCTGCCCTCCTCCATCTGGGGGCCTCCCCAAGTGGTCCAGGCTGATGTCCCCCAGGGCGCCACGGAGCCTGAGCCCCTCCTGAGGGTCTGCAAAGCCCAAGGAAGAGGCCAGGGTTCAGGAATTCATGCCTCAGTCCCCAAGGCTCTTGGGGCCCGTGAGCAGCCTGACAAGGCGGGAAGGGGCAAAGGGCATCTCCCAGGCATCACTGGGAGCCCCGTGGGCTGACTTCCCACCTCCTTTGGGCGTGCGAGGCTGTAGCCAGCGCCTTGAGAAGCGCTTCCACCATCCTCCTCCTCAGCCCCAGGCTCCCAGCCAGAAAGTGGGGGATCGGGGGGCCTGAGGCTCAGGCTACCACCTCCCATGACCACTCCCACCTTCTTCACCTGGCTCGCCCAGGGCCTCTGAGCCTGCGATGGGTGGTCAGGCCAGCACGGTTGCTAAGTAACCACAGATGGGGCTGGGGAAGCTGGGCCAGACCCGGTGGGCTTGGATGTGCTGAGTGCTGCTGTCTTTCCAGGTCTGCCTGTGACTCCACTGCCGTGGCTTTGAATTCCACACCCGGGCATTTGTCTCCAAAGCGGGAGCCCATGTTTATCGCTGCTAACGGATGTTCCCGGGAGGGGGTGTGTCACAGAGGTCTATAAATTTAGGTGTGTGCCCCTAGATGGAGACGGATTCATGTGTCGAGAGCTTGGCGGCCGCCCGGCTGGGAGAGAGACAGATCTCCCTCGGGCCGCCGGGAGGCAGCTCATTTGTTCAGGGGAGAAATGGTGGCGGGGGGGGGGGGGGGGCCACGCTTCTCATTTGTCTGGCGACGCCTCAGAAGCTTCCCTGCCTGCCTCAGCACCTGGGGCCAGGCTACCCCCTTCTCTGGCTCTGTGGCCTGTGGGAACAGCTGGTGAGGGGCTGGAAGGAACGTGGGTGGGTGGGCGCAGGCTGAGCGGGAAGTCAGGGAGGCAGCCACTGAGAGGCCCGGGGCTGAGGCCCCAGCTCTGAGCTGCAGGCCTGGAATCAGACTCAGAGGTGGTGCGGGGCCCTGTCGGGGATCTGCACACATGCCCCTGGCCCCCCAGCCTCGGCCGGAGGAGCTCTTTCGCTGGGCGCCGTGGTGCACTTGGCCCAAGAGGCCGCCGGCCAGGGCTGGGCACCGGCCCCCAGAGGCCTCAGAGGTGTCCACCCATCTGTCCTCAGGAGCGTGGCCCCTCACACCCTCGCCAGCCCTGCCCATCCTCCTGGCCCGAGCAGCCCCGGCGCCAACCCGCAAGTGGGGGCCAGAGCAGAGGCGCGCGTGGGGCCGAGGGGGCCGGGAGTGGTGCCGCTGGGCTGCGCGCAGACTCCAGCAGGAGACAAAGGGGCCACCCCGGCCGCCCTTCCATAGCACATGAGCTGGCCTGGCTCCCACCGCCCCGGCCCCTGAAGGCCCCTGAGCCTCAGGCTGCTGGGCCAGAACCTGAGACGGTGCCCACTGCCAGGAGGAGCATCTGAGAAGCTGCTCCACGTGCCTGGTCAGCGCCGGGCCAGAGGAGCACCCGGACAGGCTGCCTCTCCTCCCACAGGTGCCCATCTGAGCCCCTAGTCCCAGCCCAGCCAGGTACATCCCCTTGACACAACCGCTGTTGCAGGGGCCCCGGGCCTTGGACGTCCATTCTCGTCGAATCCTCAGACGTGGATGCGATGGGCATGAAGGCTGCTGTTTTGGAGGCGAGTGGACTGAGGCCTGAGAGGCACCCTCGGTCCTGCGAGCCCGTGGACAACCAGAACGGCGTCTAACACCTGGGCATCTGCGTACCCAGTGAAGCTTGCAAGCACCAGCTCAAGGCAGGACTGGGCTTCAGCTGGCAAGGTCTCAGGTGATGACGACCCTGTTCCTGGCGCCCCCGAGCCCAGCACTCTGAGGCCTTGCCAGGTGGCTCTCGAACGCCCACCAAGGGACAGGCAGAACCTGCAGTCTCTCCCCCACTGCTGGTCGGGGAGCCCCTCCATCACGTTCACCCTTCACCCCTCCCCAGCAAGACCAGCCCAGCCCAGCAAGGATGTCCTCAGAAAGGCCCCCCAGGCACTGGGCAGGGGGTGGGCGGGGGCCAGACGCCCCCCGGGGCCGTGCACCGCAGCCCATGTTCCCACAGGGCCACCGTCGCTTGAATCCTGCCCACCGCCTGGGCGGGTGATGGAATTCAAGGATTAATAGTTTTGACAAGCTGAACCCTCTCTGACATGCTAATTACGTTTTCCCGTGGCTGCTAGTGGGCCCATCAGGAATGTCACAACACAGCTTTCCTGGGGGAGGCAGGCGCTCAGCCCTTCCCAGGAACCCGCACAGCTGCAGCGGCCATGCCCGTGGGGCTCTGTGTGGCCCCTGGAGCTGGGTGACTGCCCCCGCTGGCAGCCCCTGGCAGCCCGGGTCGGCTGGGCCCCAGAAACCGCAGTATCATCACTCAGCGCTTTAGAAACACGCAAGGGGGAAGTCAGACTCCAAGGCCTGAGGGAAAGGGGCTGTTTTTAGCAAAATTCACATCTCTGAAAAATCTCGTGCTTTCCGGGAGGTGTTCCTGGTCGGTGAGTGAGCGAGGCTCTGCGTGGAGAGGTAGCTGAGATGTCGGCCCACTCGGCCCCTTGCTGTCTCCATGAGGGACCTGAGCAAAGCAGTGGCCTGCTGGGGGCTCCCCCTTAGAGACAGCCACCCCCATGGGGAGGGCATCCACGTCTAGACTGCCGTCACTGGCCAGGAGCCCACACTGTGTGGTCGGTGGGCCAGGGAAAGGCCCCCACAGGACTGGACGGGGCCCCAGAGGCTGCCCCAGGAGCCACCGCCCATCTCCGAGGCTGAGCCTCTCCACCAGCCAGCCCAGGAGGAGGGGACGTCGGGGTTGGAGTGCAGGGATGTTCCGTGTGAGTCACAGTATCCTGAGTCCTGCCACCTGCCCCAGCCAGGTCAGGGGAGACCTTTGCCCAGCTTGACAGAAGCTTGGGTCCTAAGTCAGCCCAGAACGGCATGCAAGAGAAAGGGGTTCTTGAAAAACAAAGAAACACCCACTGGAGTGCCCCGTGGAGTGCCCATCAGCTTCTCTCCTGCAGAACAGGGCGAGATTTGGGAAGCTTTGCTGAGCAGCCCCGGAGTGTGGAGAGCACTGCTCACAAATCCTGCAGCTCCCGGGGCTGACGGACGTGGGGCACGGAACCCTGGGGAGGCGGCAGGAGGCTCAGCCTGCCAGTGTCTGGCTCTGAGTGCAGTGAGGGTCGTGTCTTGATGCCAAGCAGAGCTGGGAGAAACTCGGGTTTCACTCCAACTGCTACCCCCATAACAGGAAACCCGCGTCCAGAGCGAAGCAAGAGTGAGCCGTGGACACGAGGCTGTCCCCGGGCACTGCGCACACTGGAGAGAGGAACAGGAGCGAGCGCCCTGACGGTGAAGAAGCCGCCTGCGATGCGGGAGGCCCGGGCTCGATCCCTGGGCGGGGACGATCCCCTGGAGGAGGGCATGGCGGCCCACTCCAGTATTCTTGTCTGGAGAATCCCATGGACACAGGAGCCCAGTGGGCTACGATCCAGGGGGTCACAAAGGGTCAGACATGACTGAGCGACTAACACGCTTTAATCTGCAAAGGAGGAGAAGAATCGCCCGTAGCCTGTTCATGGGTCTCAGCAGCCAAGAGGCCGAGAAGGCCGGAGCCCTCGGTCACACCTGAGGCTGCCATCTCCCGCTCAAGCCAAGGCCACACGTCCACCCCCTGGGGCGCAGACCAGCAGAGAAGGGAGCAAGTGTAGCCAGGATCGTGGTGCAGGCATCATCAGCTACGGCGGGAGCGCTCTCGGGAGCCTGCCGACTGGGGGCTAAACGCCGAGGGTCTCAGCACGGCTTCTCCTCCTCCCCCATCAGACAGCAGGCCGGCCAGCCACAAGGACACGAGGGGCCCAGCGCTGTGGGCAGGCACAGCCCTGCCCCCGCGATGCGGGGCTGGCCCATCACAGTGAGCCTCAGAGCTCATGCTCCTCCACCGTAGGAAGCGACGTGCTCTCAGCCTTCCTAGGTGAGAAGAGGGGTGTAAGGACAAGCGGCGGCTCCTGGCAGCTACACAGTGACCGTGAGGACAGCCAGCCCAAGGTCAGAGCCAACACGCGGAGAAGGCAGAGGCGAGAGAAACGCAGAGGATCAAGGCGCCCTTGCGCTGTGGCTGGACCCAGAAGCCCCTGGGAGCCTCAGTCAGAAGATGAAACAGACCCCCGCATCTGCTCAGTGCGCTCATGACCTGGGAGCTATCTGCCATTTCACAGGTGAGGGCACTGAGGCTCGGGGATCTTAGCTGTGTGCCAGTGATCACGGAGGGGCCGGGGGACGTGGGTCTGCTTGCACCAGCCTTCCGGCCCCGACACACACACTGCCCTGTCGCATTTGGGCACCAGAGCCATCCTTGGGGAGGGCAGGCAGACGAGGGGCTGGCAGCGGTCGCAGGCCAGGCAGCTCCCCGGCTTCTCAGCAGGGAAATGGGGGAGGAGGTCAGCTGAGAACAAGGCTCCCGCCGCTGCCCAGAGATCGTCCGTGCCCGACCAGCAGATCACGCGGCTGAGGGGAGCGTCTGTGTGGCGTGGGCACACTGCGGAGCTGGGGCTTGGGCACCTTCCACTGACCAGGCAGGCATGGGACCGCGGGGCGTGGCTGAGAAACGTGCCCGTCCCCATCCTCCCCACAGGAACGCCCAGACCAGCGCCTCTGAGGGAGTGGAGCCAGCTGCCGGCTCGGCGAGGAGGGGGAGGCGAGCGAAGAAGGCGCAGGTGCAGCCGCCCGCTCCTCCGTGCTGCCTCGTGGAAGGATCCATGGAAGAAACAGGCGGTGCTTAGAAAGAATCCGGGGAGGGCAAGAAGTACCCTGCTCCCTGTTCCGCTCCCAGAACCTCCTCTGGAGTCTCGGATGCTGGGAGGCTGCTGGGTGGCCGTGACCCCGGAAGCCCCACTTCTGTGGCTGGAAACGCTGCTCCGACGCCTGGGGGGATCCGAGAGCAGCCTCCTAGTCCTTGACCTCAGAGGGGCCCCCGCTGCTCCGGGAAGGCCCCTCCTCACGCACGCGGACCCCTCGGGACTTGTGGCCTCCCCGCCCCACCCCACAGCAGGTGTGCGACAGAACCAGGGTTCCCTGCCAACGCCAGCGAGGCCAAGGGGAGCCCGGCGGGCAGGCAGCAGCGTGGACGTCGGCCCCTCTCTGGGGCAGAGGGCGTGAGAGGCCAGGGGCCTGGAAGGGGGCCTGGGGGCTTCGCCTCCTGTCAAAGGCAGAGGAAGAGAGCTGCAGCTTCTCACAGCAGTCGGCTGGGACTCCAGTGCTGGGGAAATTGTACCTTGTGTCACCTCGAATTTCCCCACACCGTGTGTGTGACCGTGGACCAGGGTTTATCGGGCTGGAAGCAGCCCCTGCGGAGGTGGGGGGTGGCGGGGGTCTCTTGGCCCCGTTTTAAAGATGACTTAGCTCCGGTCCCAAGTGGGAGGCAGCAGGAAGTCACAACCCGCTGGGTGAGCAGATGCGATGAACAGAAGTCAGTGCATCCTCAGAGAGGAAGCGGGGCGCACTCTCTTCTCACGGATTTTAAACTGAGCCCCCGACAACCCGAGTGGGGGTCGGGGCTGGCCAGCCACACCTCAAGGCACACCCTGACTCTTCCAGGAACCCAGCACTCCTGAGCTCACTCAAGGGCGACTGGGCTATGGGTCTGCAGCTATACGACCTGCCTCAGTCCAGGTCACCGTGGTCCCTGAAAAACCCAGAGGGAAGGGTGTCATGGGGCAGGTTACCACGCAGCAGGTGGCTTAGCGAGACGGTGGGAGTGGACGCAGGAGAGTGGATAGTGGCGTCAGGGAGCCCTCTGCGGTTCACGGCCAACGTTAGGGTGCTGGGAAGGAGGCCTATGGGGAGGGGGTGGTGGCCCCCGGCAGGAAGAGGCCCTGGCCTGTGAGGCTCAGCCCTGGGCAGGGGAGATGTCTGGGTCTAGGGTCCCAGAAACACAGGCTCGGGTGTGTCCCTCCCAGGCTGTGGGCTGGGGACCCCTGAGCCCTTGAGCCCTGACTCACAAGGGGGATGCCTGTGGGTCCCGGGGGAGCACGCCCTGCGTCTGGGGCCCAACACACAGTGTGGCTGCAGAGAAGTAACGCCCTCTCCTCGCCTCCAGACAGGCGGGCGCGCGTGACACCGTGCCTGGGGGCCCTGGGTCACCCCTCACCGACCCGGCATTTCATCTGCACAGTCGGGAACACACCGGCTCTTCTGGATGGATGGGGGAGGCAGGACCTCAGCCGCAGCCCTAGCCCCTGGGTTTGGCCCAAAGAGCCAAGCTGAAAATGTTAGTTGCTCAGGCGTGTCTGACTCTTTGCGGCCCCAAGGACTGCAGCCCTCCAGGCTCCTCTGTCCATGGGATTCTCCAGGCAAGAATACTGGAGTGGGTTGCCATGCCCTCCTCCAGGGGATCTTCCCCACCCAGGGATCGAACCAGGGTCTCCTGCACTGTCAGGCAGATTCTTTACCGGCTGAGCCTCTAAGGAAGCTGAAAGAGCCGAGCAGGGGATGGATCCGCATTTTCATTTTACAGCAGAAACTCAGTTTCCACTTCTTGTCAAACAGGACTGCCTCTGTGGACGGAAATTCACCAGATTCCTGAAGCCACGGATGACTTTTAATATTATGGGAGTTCTCCATTTTCCACTAATTTAATTTCTGGGGCTATTAAAGGTGGCCGGAAGAAACACCATCTGTTGAGCCGATGATAGACTGGAGAAGGGATTTCAGCAGCAAGATTGTAAATTTCCACTTTATCGGGGATCCTGGCATCTAAAATCAATTTGGGAAGGCACTGAAACGCTTATCAGGAGACTTTCTCGAGCGGGGCCTCTTCCTGCGCCATCTTTCATGATGATCAATCAGCTCCTGACATTCTCCATCTCGAGAAGGGCCTTGACGCTCATGTCCAGGTGCCGCCACCGGAAGGTTAAACACGTGAGGAATTTTACTATTTGTATCAAAATCCCAGCAGTCCTGAATCTGCTTCATTTCGATAACAATCGGGAGTGTTTCCATCAGAAGACCCTCTTTTCCACGGAGTGGGAGAAGACCCAGGCCGCAGAAGCTGGTCCCGTCACACGGCGGGGCTGCCCTGACAGACGCGTCCTCTCTCGTGGAGGTGGGCTGGGAGACCCTACGTCAGGAAGCCGCTCCCCCGGGGCCTCTGGCTGCCCAGCTTCACTTTCACTCTGTCAGTGACTTGCAGGCGCCAACTGCGTGCCAGGCACCGAGCCACGGGGCCACACGCAGCCCCGTCATCCTGGAATTAGCAGCATGGGGGGAAGTGGACGAGAAATGGCCACTGGAGACCTCCAGGGCCGGACTGCAGATGCTGAGAAGGGCGATGGAGAAAGCAGGCCAGGGCTCACGGGCAGACAGGCCATGCCTCCCGAGAGGGGCGGCGGAGCTGAAATCCACGGGGGCTGGGGTCGGGGAAGGGTGCACCCTTGGGGCAGCAGCGAGTGTGTGAGGGACAGTAGACAGTGTCCCTGGGGGGTGTGAAGCGTGTCTGTCACCGCCGACCCGCCTGTGAAGACCCCGTTCCACAGCAGCGTCTGGGGAGCAAGGGCAGGCGGGGCTTTTGTTGGAAGTGCTGTCTTCATCCAGATCTGAGGTCCTGGCAGTTGCTCAGGTCCACCCCCAACACCCCTCATCAGGGGCCACCACACCTCCTCCTGATGGTCCCGCGGCCAGGCAACAGACCACCAGGGACCACCCCGGTGCCCCAGAGCCTGGCGACCATTCTAAGCAGCCGGCCCACAGAGCCTCGAGGCCCACAGAGCCAGCCCACAGAGCCGCGAGGCCCACCGGCCCCACGCTGCTTGCCACACAAGGCCGTGCATGTAGCGGTCACACGGGACGCCAGGACGCCCGGCCTCTGGTGGCGGATGAGCACCCGGTCAGCGGGGCCGCCCCCAGGACTGCAGGCCTGGCTGGCTCTAAAGTAGATGCTTGTTTTCCAGGCGTCCCTGCAGGAGAGGGAGGCGCCTGGGAAGGCCACGAAGACTCCTTCACTAACAGCGGACACCTCTACCGGGGGGCATGTCCGCCGAGGGGACGGCAAGGCCCCGGGGAAGGGGCAGGAGGGGCACTGATAGAGAAAGCGGCGGACGGGCCCTGACGGCCGTGGAAACCCCCACGTGAGCCCAGGGAGGCCCTCAGAAGTGGGAAACCCGGCGCCTGTGCGCGGCGGGCGAGCAAACCACTCCCACCTGCAGGACGCAGCCCGTGGAGACCCCTCACGGGGCTATGACCTGAGTGCAGCGGGGGGACCCTGGGCCCTGCCACCGTAGCAGAAAGCCGCGCCAGGGGAACAAAAGGGCAGGGCCAATTTCCACAAACAGGCCAGCTCTGGTCTTGGGTTTGCTGGCCCCGGACTATGCTGTTTCATCCTCAGACCATCCCTGGAGGTGTCTGTGCCGCCCATCTTGTTGCTAGGCAACCAGAGATGGGAAGGACCCGCTGGAGTCAGGGCAGCGGCCACCCCTGCTGCAGGCGGGCTCACTGCCCCTCCCTCTGCCCAAGGGCCCCCCGACCCCACCGTCTCCTTTCAGTGAGTCACAGAAAAGCCTGACTACAGATGAATACACACAGAGAGCTGTCGTAAGGAAGTGGCTCACAGAGCTACAGAGGCTGAGGAGTCCCGACACCTGTGGTCAGACCAGGGGCGCCGACGGCGTCAGTTCAGAGCCAGTTCAAAGGCAGGTGAGGGGGGCACCCCAGCGCAGGGGTCGGGCAGGACACCCTTGGCCCTCCCTCCATCTGTGATCGGCGGTGGGGGGTCTTCAGCAGGTGGATGAGGCCACCCACGTTGGGGAGGGCCCCCACTTCACTCAGTCTATCAGCTCAAATGCTCGTCCAGAAACACCCTCACGGACAGCCCAGGACGGTGCTGAAGCAGACCCCGGGGCCCCGTAGCCCCGTCTCGAGGACACAGCAGCCTGGCCGGCACGCTCCTGGGGGACGCCGCCGCCAGTCCGATCAGCGTGGTGACTGCTGCCCATTACTCCACCTGCGGGTGCTGAATGGCTCTCAGGGGTCAGGCAGCTGGCCGGAGGCCCTGGGAATCACAGACACACCGCCCGAGTCTCTGCAGCCCTGGGACGCCGGCGCTCCTGGGGGCGGTGCACATGCAGCAGCCCCCCACACCAGGCCCCCGGGACTGTGCTCTGAGCCCCATGCAGCCCCTCTCCAGCAGGCACGGAGGCTCCGGCGGGGCTGATTCACCAGCCCTGGGCCTCGTTTTCTCGCTCACGTCTCCATTCCCAGCCCAGACCAGGCACCCAGCAGCCTTCCCCGTCCCTGGCTCACACAAGCTGGTCCCCTAAAGCCCCGTGGTGTCTCCCCACCCTGCCCGGAGCCCAGCTCCATGGCTGCCCCTGAGGAGGGCAGGAGCTGGGAGGGGGTAAGGGTAGGGGACAGGCTTGGCACTGATCATCCAAGGCGGAGGTAGTAACGCACGTCTGTGGAACCCTGGCCGTTTTCCAGCAGGCTGTCTTCAAGGCTGACGGGGCAGCCGGGTCTCCGGATACACATGTAACGATGTCCCAGGTCCCCGAGGATGAAGGCCCACAACCAGGAGGCTTAAACAGCAAAGGTGCCCTCTCTCCCAGGGCTGGAGGCTGGCAGTCTGGACTCTCCATCGGCAGCCAGCTTCCCTCCGGGCCCCCCCACCCTGCCTGTCATCGGCAGGCCTTGGGCCTCCTGGCTGGCAGCCCTGCCCTCCCCTTCTCTGTGTCAGGCCTTCACGCGGCGTTCTCTGCTCCGTGTGTCTGTCTGTGGGCAGCAGGCACATCAGGTGAACGCATGAGTGAAAGCCGCTCAGTCGTGTCCGGCTTTGTGACCCCATGAACTATACAGTCCATGAGATTCTCCAGGCCAGAACACTGGAGTGGGTAGCCTTCCCCTTCTCCAGGGGATCTTCCCAACCCAGGGATCGAACCCAGGTCTCCTGCTTTGCGGGCGAATTCTTCACCAGCTGAGCCAGCAGGGAGGCCCAGGTGAAGGGCCTGCTCTAATCCAGCCTCATGGCCCCTTAACTTATGTCTTAATTATTTCCACAAAGAGCATGTCCCAAGTTCACGGGCACAGGGCTCAGGGCTTGAACGCCCCTTTGGGGGACACACGTGCCCACTGCAGGCGGACACGTGGATTTCCTGAGCCCCGGGAACACCAGCTTTCAGGAAGCCCGGCAGGTGAGGAGTGACCCTGTGACCCAGGCAGGGTGGCCCCGGCCACAGCCCGAGGCCCCGAGGGGGCAGGGCCACGTGCAGGTGGGCCCAGGGGAGCCCATCCTGACCGGAGAGGCGCCCCCTTCAGTCCAGTCCTCGGCTGGCTGCCCCTCACGGAGCTCCTGACCCTAGGGAGGCACCCCCGGCGCCTGGCGCCCACACGTCTTGGGTCCACGTGCAGCACAGTGGCGGGGCTGCAGGGGTGCAGAGTCAAGAGCCGCCTTGTCCCAGGAAGACCACACCTGGAGGCCCGGGCGGGCACAGCACCTGAGCGGGACCTCAGACCGGAGCCTCGCCCGGGCGGGAAGACACCTGGGCAGAGAGCTGGACGTGTGGGGGTGCCCACCTCGCCCTGGGAAGACACCCCAGCCCCGCCCAGCGAGCAGGGGTGCGGGCACTGGAGGTCAGGGAGCTCCCACCTGCCGGCTCCCGAGAGCCTTGCGCAGGAGAGAGGAGGGGTAACAAGATGCTCCCCACCTCCCGTTAAACCTTCAAGAGCACGACGTGGACGCTACTGTCCTGCGTGCCCATCAGGGCCCGCCTACCGCCCCGCCTACCGCCCCGCCTACCGCCCCGCCTACCGCCCCGCCTACCGCCCCGCCTACCGCCCCGCCTACCGCCCCGCCTACCGCCCCGCCTACCGCCCCGCCTACCGCCCCGCCTACCGCCCCGCCTACCGCCCCGCCTACCGCCCCGCCTACCGCCCCGCCTGTCAAGGAGCCCCCGACCCCGCCCTGGCTTCCAGGACCCAAGGGCAGGGCAGGCCGCTGTCCACACAGGCCTGCCGCCAATAAGGAGGCGGCTTGTCACCAGGGCTTGGGGCTCCTTGAGCTTAGCGGAGACGGCGCTCCCACTCGCGGCGGGCACAGCCCGAGTCTGGGCTCACCTGGGACCGGTCCCCGCGGGGTGCGGAGCGCAGCTGCTTTCTCACGCTCTTTTCATGGTTTGCGGTCACTCAGGCCCCGGCCAGCACTCAAGTTTTCCCAGCAGGCACAGGCTCTCCACTGGACTTCACTGGCTGAGAGCAGCTGCAGGCTTCCCTGTGCCCCTGGCTTGGTGCCCACCTGAGTCTGGAATGGGCACTCCTCCCCTGACTCCCGAGGCAGGGACTTTCAGTCTGAGGGCGTTGAGACTCTGCTCACAGCAGCTTCCAGTTCGGCAGAAACCACCAAAACTGCCTCAAGCGTGGGGGTCATCTAACCCTGGTCTTCCCTGGCCTCAGAGGATGAAGGCTCAGAAGTGGGCCCAAGGCCCCATTCAAGTCCCAGAAAGATCTGTGAGTTTCCATCGAATGCTTCCAAAGCATGTCCTCCTCTAGCCCTTGACTCCAGGCACACGTGGCCGTGCTCCTTCCAGAGTCCAGCAGAGGTGGGGACCCCTGACGGCCCACAGGAGGGTGTCTCCAGGGCCGGCTAGCTAGGGCAGGCTCCCTCACCTGGAGAGACCGGCAGAGGGCTGCGAGGCCCTGGTTGCCTGTGGCCTGGGCCTCCCTGTCCTGGAGCAGCACCTGGTGCTGGAATGCCCGCACTCCTTGCAAAGCGCCAGCGTTTGCAGTAGCGGGGTCCCTCTGGGAGGGGAAGGGCTGCGTGCCCCTGTGGGATCAGACGCCTCGGTCACAGATGGCCAAGGGCCTCTGAGGACTGGAGACAGCCCCCAGGAACCTTCTCACCCAGGGCTTTGGGTTTCTTTGTTGGAAAGACTATTACTCAGGGAACAGCCCACCCGGGGGCCATGAAACCTAGGTGAGTGCCTGGAGGGAGCCACCAGGAGCTCCCTGGGGATGGGCATGACGAAGCTGCCTGGCTTCCTGACCCAAGGCACCGTGTGCGGGGCCCCCAAGGACCCTTCAGCCCGTGGCACCTGGAGCCACACCCCCGCTTGGACCCCGCAGCCTCCTGGGGCGCCCGTGGGCTCTCAGATGCCTCCCATCTTAGCACCCAGGCGCCTTCCCTGCACCTGTGCTCATTCCCAGGGTCCCCAGCCTCCTTCTCCCTGTCACACGCACACAGGAAATGTTCGTAGGTGTGCACACACGAGTACGTGGGTGAGGCTGGGGGCGCGCGGTAGCGGGGCGGGGGGGCTCTGTCCTCTGCCTCCCTCCACAGTGGCTGAGGCACGCGGGGTGCCCTGGAGCCGCCCACACTGGCCTCCTCTCAGCTGCGGGGACGCACCGAGCCCTTCAGGACGTGGCAGTTTCCGTGGATGTTGTTCCTCTGCCGAGAACGTGGTTCTGCTCACAGCATGTGCATACGTGCACGTGTGTGCAGAGCACGCACACCCTTCAGATTTTAGCCCCGCTTAGGGAGCACCGCTTGGCCCTCCAACTCGCCTGCATCTTGTAAGCAGCCTGCTCTCTCTCCTTTCCAGCACACACCACAGCTGTAGCTTACACTCAGTGAGCAGGGCCTCCTTCTCTGGCCGTGATGGCGTCATCCAGCCCTCTCCTGCCAACACCTGCAAGACTGGATGAAGCAGGGCAGTGAAGTGTCCCTGACTGGACACCAGTGGGACCAGAGCCCCGAGAGGAGGCGAGCGCACCAGCCTACAGCCACTGGCTGCCTGTCCGGGGCGCGTTCTGGACCCCAAGTGGTTCTGCCTGGGCTCTGTCCACGGAGTCCTCCCTTCTGAGATGCTGTGGGGTGCCTGCTCAGCCAGATAACAACGTTTTGCTGAGCTGGGGATGCAGGGATTGGGATTTGAAGCTGGCAAGGCAGCTAGAGTTAGGGGCAGAGAGGTGGTCCAAGTAGGAGCTTCTGAAGTCCACACAGGGCCCCCTGATACCGTCTGAATGCTTGGCTGCACATTCAGGGAGATGATCCACACAGCCAGCAGGAACGGAGAAAGTCTGCTGAAATTCCCCGGCGTTCAGCGAGACAGCCTGGAAAGGCTATACCTTAGGAGCAGGACTAACCCAACCCTAGAGGAAGAATCTCTGTTCAGTTCAGTTCAGACTCTCTGCGACCCCATGGACGGCAGCACGCCAGGCCTCCCCGTCCATCATCAACTCCCAGAGCCTGCTCAAACCCATGTCCATTGAGTCGGTGATGCCATCCAGCCATCTCATCCTCTGCCGTCCCCTTCCCGTCCCACCTTCAACCTTTCCCAGCAACAGGGTCTTTTCCAGTGAGTCAGTTCTTCGCATCAGGTAGCCAAAGAGTATTGGAGTTTCAGCTTCAGCATCAGTCCTTCCAACGAATGTTCAGGACTGATTTCCCTTAGGATGGACTGGTTGGATCTTCTTGCAGTCCAATGGACTCTGGGTGTGATGAATATGGAGGCAGCCATCAAGGAGGTTTTTTTTTCATTGTTTTGTTTTGTTTTTGGTTAATTTCTTGAAAAGGCGGCATCTGCCTCCTAGGATTTATTGAGAAAGGTGCAACCCCACTTCTGGGTGGGCCTCTGGAGAACACTTGGCCCCAAGTAGCCAGACTTGAATAAAGCCTGTGCCTCATTCAAAAGCATGTCCTGACTGTGATCACTGCACTGTGGCGATGCGAGAGCTGTGCTACTCAGCGCTGATCAGGGCAGGGACTTCCCTGGTGGTCTGGCGGTTAGGACTCTGAGTTCCTAGCGCACCTCCCCTGGTCACGGAACTAAGGTCCTGACGCTGCGCCGCGCAGACGAAAGACAAACACGCAAGAAAGCACCGAGCGCAAAGGGTCAGCCCCACGGTTCAAACTCACTATCAAATAGTTCAGGAAAGTATGGTATAGATGTGCATGTGTGTGTGCAAGTGTGTGCATGTGTGCATATGTGTGTGCCTGCGCGTGCACGTGTGTGAGCATGTGTGTGCATGCATGTGTGCGTGTGTGAGCACATATGTGCACGCACGTGTGTGCATTGTGTGTGCATGCCTGTGTGTACCTGTGTGTGTGTGCGGGTGCATGTGTGTGTGCGTGTCTGTGTGCACGTGCGCATGTATGAGCACGTGTGTGTGCGTGTGTGCATGTGTGTGCACGTGTGTGTGTGTGCACATGTGAGCGGGTGTGTGCGTGTGAGTGTGTGTATGTGTGCATGTGTGAGCACGCGTGTGTGCCTGTGTGTGCATGCGTGTGTGTACCTGCGTGTGTGTCGTGTGTGTGTGTGCGTGTGTGTGTGTGCGTGCGTGTGTGTGGTGATGTAGGGAGGAAACACACTGTATATGAGTGTACCTTGTACTATTTGTGCAATGTTTCTGTAACTGCTGCTGCTGCTGGGTCACTTCAGTCGTGTCTGACTCTGTGAGACCCCATAGACGGCAGCCCACCAGGCTCCCCCGTCCCTGGGATGCTCCAGGCAAGAACACTGCAGTGGGCTGCCATTTCCTTCTCCAGTGCATCAAAGGGAAAAGTGAAAGAGAAGTCACTCAGTTGTGCTTGACTCCTAGCGACCCCATGGACTGCAGCCCACCAGGCTCCTCCATCCATGGGATGCTCCAGGCGAGAGGACTGGAGTGGGGTGCCATCTCCTTCTCCATCTGTAACTATTAAGTGATGTAAGAGAGAAAAGATTTTTCTTTAATGATCATTTCAGTAACAGCTAATTGTACGGTAGGTGTTTGATATGTTTCTCCACTAAAGTGTGAGCTCTGGGAAGCAGGCACCCTCCCCAGCGTGCTTTGGCCTGCTGTGGGGTGTGTCCACGTGGACATGGGAACCTGGAGGCCTGCTCCCAGCTCAACTGCGCAGCGTCCAAGAGACCCTGGCCCCTCACTGCCCTCCAAGGTGAACACACGCCCCACTCTGCGACTCTGCGTCTGCGTCTGTCTCTCTCTGTGTCTCTCTGCGTCTGTCTGTCTGTCTCTCTCTCTCTCTGTCTCTCTCTCTGTGTCTGTCCTTCTATCTCTCTGTGTCTGTCCTATCTCTCTGTGTCTGTCTGTCTGTCTCTCTCTCTGTCTGTCTGTGTCTCTCTGTCTGTTTCTCTCTGTCTCTCTGCGTCTGCGGTCTCTCTCTGTCTCCTCTTTCTAGACGACAAGCTGCCCTCTTCAACCCCAGATGAGTGGACAGCTGTTGTCATGCCCTTTCATGGAGGACTATCAAAGCAAAGCATAAGTGAGCCATCCGCAGACTCCTGGCCCCAAAGCGCTGACCAGGGACGGCTTTTGTCCTCGGGTCGCTGTGTGATCAAGGGGTATCGCTGCACGGGGATTGCACCAGCTGCCCCCGCGTCCCGAGTGCCGGGCGCTGCTTGTACATCACTGTGTGCTGCTGACTCACCTGTGTGCCGGGTGCCTCCAGGTGGGCAGGAAGCCCCCAGGGACAAAGACCCTGTCTCCTGAGTCCCTCTCAGCCTCCTCAGTCCTGGGCACAGGGCATGGCTCGGTGAGTACACAGGGCCGTCAGGGGCTGAATGACCAGACCCGGAGTGGCATCTCCTGACAAAGGGTCTGGGCCTCAGCACACAGCCCCTGCCCCGTGCTTGGCACCACGGGGACGTCTCAGCCTGGGGGAGCCCCGTATCCCCCATTAGATGCTCTCAGCGGCTCCTGGGCCAGACCCTTCTTCACTCCTGATCCCTCCTCTGCTCACGCCCTGCTGACGGCGGTGGCCCGAACGCTCTGTTTTCTTTATCCCCAACCACACAACCAGCAGAGGTGCCTTGGGCTCCTGTCCGCAAGGCATTGCTGTCCCAGGAGCAGAAGAGGGGTCCCTGTGGCAGGTGAGTGATGACAGGTGCCTGGACCCTGACCCCAGCCCCACCAAGCCCGACCTGGGACCATCTGCCAACCCACATGCCTGGACGAGCACACACCACCCCCCGACCCTCCATTCCCGAAGCCACCAAGCTTCACGTGGCTGTTGGGGCCGCAGGGGAGGAGGCGCGTCAGAGCCCACATGGTGGCTGGGGCCCCAGGGCAGCGCTGCCCCGGCACCTGGGAAAGGAGGCTGCTGTTTTTTCAGCAAAAGACACAAAAGTCTTGATGCCGTTCTGCACAAGGAGGGCAGGCCAGTGCCCTCAGCAGGGGCTCCTCCGGCTGGGCCCCCCACCTGTCCCCGTCACAGCACCTGTCCTGGCCAGCAGGGGACCTCGGGGTCAGCAGAACTCAGGAACACATTCTCACCTGTCTCCCCCCCAACATCCTTATCCCTGGGAAGGGAGCATGAGTGTCCTTGGACAGCCCGCCTCCGGGCCATCTGGCCCAGACCAAGCCTGGGGGTGAGAAGCAGCTGGCCCTGGGCTGAGGCACTCCCACAGTCTCCGTTACCGACTTCTAGGCCCAGGCTTCCCGGGACTTCACGATGCTAATGACTCTGGAGCTGTCTGGAGCCCAAGGGACTGCAGACCGTCCAACCCCCAACACAATGAGGGGTTCAACTCAGGAGCAGTGCTCTTAAGATGGGCCGGGAGAGAAGGCTCCGAGAGCAGCTGGAGTGGTGTGTCTGGGTCAGGGCCATGAGTCCTGCCAGAAGGAAGGTGTCCCTAAGGACCCAGCCCTCCTGTCTGGGAAGAAGGGTTGGCTAGGGGCCAGCATCACTGTCTGAAGAAGGGTCTCAGGATCACGCCTCCCCTCCCCAACCTTGCAACCAGCAGTGGGCATGGTGGACGTGGGCAGAGATGCCCCTCGGTCTCCACCCCCCACGACCTCACACTGACCCCCAACCCCAAGAAGCCCCCGAGCTGTGCACCTCAGCAGGCACCTGGGAAGGTCACAGGCCAGGCTCAAGGTTACCATGCCTGCCCCTCCCTCGGAGGGCAGAGAGAGCCAGGCACAGACTGGGTCCTTCCAGCTGCAGGACTCACAGGGCTGGCGTGTTGGGGGGACAGCCCTCTGGATGTCGACCTTAAGTAGCGCAAATGGTAACCTCCCTGCCGGTTTCCTCTCGGGATTCAAGACTGGGGCTCAGGGCCCATAAAGCACACGTGATAAGTCACAGCTACGACTGTTGCCGAGTTTACGAAAGCGAATACCAGGGAAACAGCACGGCCCCCGGACGCAGCAGGCTGATGCTGGGCCATCCGGGGGCACGACACCCCTGCCAGCGCCCGTCGGACTGAGAGCTCGTCAGGCCAGTGAGAGCAGCCGCAGGCCAGGCAGCGCCTGGCTGGTGCAGGGAGCATGTCAGAGGCTGGCAGCGAGGAGGGCGGGAAGAGGGCGAGGCTCCAGGGCTCTGGCTGTGGGCGGCTGGATGGGCTCGCTCCAGACGCAGGGTTTGTGCGGCAGGGGTGGGCTGACCCCGCCTTCCCTGGGGTCTGTCCAAGGGCTGGGTGGAAGGGCTTGGTGGGCCTGGGGCTGGGGTCACAGGGGCTCTCGACCAGCTGGCCGTGACCGAGCGTGTCATCACTTGACCTGCTGCAGGGAGGGGCTGGGTGGGTCTGGGTGGCTGCGCGGAAGGAACACCATGTCACACATGGAGACGCTGTCTGCACACTGGCCGCTTCACGTGGCTGTGAGGAGCTGCTCCGCGCTGGGCGAAGATGTCAGCCCCGGAAGCACCCTTACCACTGGGTGCAAGGCTCCTCCCGGAAGCCCAGGGTGGCACAGAGGGGTGATGGGCAGTGAAAGCTTAAGGTCATACCTGGGCTTCCCTTGACTCCACTGAGTCCACGCCAGACCTGAGAGGGACGGGGATGGGCAAGGCCAGGTCCCCACCCCGAGGTGCCACCGTCAGGCAGGGCCTGCGGGTGGGGCAGGTGTGATCAGGTGGCCTGTGGCCCCAGTACCCGACAGGCTCTGGGCTCTGCTCACGGTGGGCGGCAAGCAGCCCTGCTCAGCATTCCCCTCAACTCAGGGAGGCGCCAGGCCAGAGGCTGACGGGTTAGCAACTCAGGCGGCAGATGACCTGATGGGCTTTCTCCAAGAGGCACCCCGGAGTTCTTTCCTTTTGATTAGCTGGCTGGGATGAAAAGCACAGCGAGCAAACTCCCCGGGGAGCAACGAGACCCCTGTGAGAACCATGCGCTCACAGAGTCCGCCACTCAGCCTGCAGGCTCCGCTGGGGTCAGCCTCGCGCTCGCCCGGCGGGTGGGGCCCGAGGGGAGGGGAGGCTGGGTCCCCTGAGTCTCACCACCTCGGCCCTGTGTGGTCCTTCGCCAAGCACCCCTGCCTGAGCCTAGAAAATGGGCCAAGCTGGACTCCAGTCTCCAGGAAACTGGACGCAGCCTGGCCGCTTAGGACGGGCCGCGTGTCCAATAGAGGCTTGGGCCTCCAATTGCCGTGCCTTCTCTGATCAGCCCCTTCCACCTTGTGCCTCGTGGCCTGTGTGCAAACGCCGGCCCCAGGTCAGGCTCTCTAAAAGCAACATCAGACACGCGAAGACCTACCTCCTAAACATACTCCACGTTGAAGGGAGAGGGACCCCAGGACCCAGCAGCTCCTCTATGAGGAGCTAATTGTCTTAGCGCCTAATTGTCTTAGCGCCAAATCAGCCCAGCCAGCAAGGACCCAACCCTGGGGCCAGCTGCTGCTGTGGAGTTCACGGGGGGGAGAACTGAAAGGGTCCATCAGCCCTCAGCCCGATCGTCCCAGGAACCACAGCAGGGACAGCAGGACAGGGTGCCCAGAGGCGCTGCGAGGTCTGGGCCAGACCCTGTGTGTAACGAGCACCGTCTCCCTGAGGCCAGCCGCGCTCAGAGGTGGGGGCATTATCAGCCCAGGTTCCCTAACGAGGACCAGAGGCTGGGAGGTTTCCCTGCAGCACCCAAGGTCCCGCCAGCCAGACTGGAAACTGGGTTAACAGTGAGTCGCTGTAGGCAGGAAAGTGCCACGTGGCTCGGCACGCGTGGACGAGGACCACGTCCCCAGAACCCAGAAGCAGGAGCTGCACGCTCCAACAGTGCGAGCACACAGCCGTGGCGTGTTTACACACGCGTGCTCTTTCTGCCTAGAAACGGGGCGCCCACTAGTCAGCGGGGCGATCACCACTCCCTTCTTCAACTTTCTGAATTTTCTGATTTTTTTTTTTTTTTTTTGCAATAACGATGGATTCACAGGGTGGTTGCTGGTGGGAAGGGGGCGGTGACAGTCTCCTTCAGCTTTCTAAATTTTCTGAACTATTTTTTTTGCAATAATGATGGATTCGTTTTATAATAAGAAGACAATAAAGCTATTTTTAAAGGCAGGCAATTGACACCTCCAAGAAGGGGAACTTGGTAGGCTGGGATAAATCATCCAGGCATCAAATTTGCTGGAACCCCTCTGAGGGACCCAGCAGGAAGTTAAACGCCAAGGACGCCTCTGCCCGGGATGGAGCAAGCCCTCGGAGGAGGGGCCCGAGGCAGAAGGTGACGGGGGTGGGGAGGGAGGGAGGGAGGAGGCACCGGCCCCCAGCAGCGATGAGACGGTTTCATCACTAACATATGGGACTTCCTTCTGCCGCCCCGGCTGCTTCTCGACCAACCCACACTTCAGAACACACACACACACACCAAAACACACACACACACAAACGCAACACCTCCACCAGGGTTCAGAGGCTGGGGAGTCAAACAGCGCCCCTTCTTAGGAACAACAACGTGAGAGAGGTCCCACCATGGTGCCTCAGCCGGCAGCTCCAGGCAGCCTCCCCGTTGAGCTGTGTGTCCCGCAACAGGGAGGGTCTGCACGCACCATCCACAGCCCTAATTATAAACCAGCACATGCGTTTTAGCTCTTCCTAAAACATCAACCAGCCCAGCCCATCTAACCAGCTCCTCTGGTTTTGCCAATCTCCCATCCTGCTTCTGAGAAGGGCAGTGCCCCCTCCCCCAGCCCAAGGTCCCCCAGCAACGAAATGAGGAGCAGGTTTGGCCTCACGCGTGCTTGATGGATGGACAGAGCTTGGGAAATGACGCAGGCGCCGGCCGCAGAGTGGCAGGTGATGGTGGGAAATTAAACCAGCCTGCTTGGGTCATCCATCATTAGAGCCTCACTCCTGGCCCCCTGCCCGGGGGTCAGCCGTGCTCTTGCAGAATGATCCATCAGCTGGTGGGCGGCAGCCTCTCTCCCTGAGGCCGGGACCAACCAGACACCCAGCACCCGGTGCTGGCTCGCTCCCTCGGAAATGCCTTTCAAACACTGTCCTCAACGAGGATTTAATTGAGTGTGATAAGGCATCTACCCGTGTTGAAAGGACACCTTCCTGGAACTAAGCATCATTTAAGCATCCACCCTGCCTTCCCGGCTGTGGCCCCATCCCACCAACAGCTGCCCACCCAGCTTCCAGCAAGCTCACATGCATTTGCTCATCTACAAGGAACCTAAGAGGCAGAGACGGACGGCCCTTCTTGCTCACCAGCTCCCATACCACAGTCCTCCTTCTGGGAGGTGGGAAGGGAGATGGGGTCACGTGACCGGTTCCAGCCCGTGAGACGCAAGCAGCCCCTCCAGGTGGAGGTGGTGACCTTCCATCTCTCTCCTCCCCACCGTGGGAGGCACGGAGGCCCCCGGGCAGGGCCAAAAGCTGGAGGACAGCTGCCCTGGAGAGTGGCCGGGCCTGGGGCAGCGTCTGTGGGAAAGGGGCCAGCGTGGGGGCTAGCACCAAGCTTATAGGTCCCCCACGCCCCATGAACACCCGCTTGGGGCCCTACCGCTTGCTGGGCGGGGACTGTGGGCAGAGGTGGGGGTGGGGGGTGGGGGGTCTCACCTCTGGGACTCGCGGCCCAGAAACTGCAGAGCCACTCCGACTGTCCCATTTCAGGAACAAGGGACCAGATTCTGAGGAAGGGAGGTCGTCCCCAGCCAGGCTGCAGTGGAGCCCGACGGGCGCCCGCCAGGTCCCACCCAAGCTCTGGCATCGCCCTGGGCTGGCTGTTTGTCCTAGTTGCTCTCGAGTCTCACGATGGGCTGTGGGAGCTCCAGGCAGCTTTGGGGACTCAGACAGAGCCACTGGGGTCACCGGGGCAGCTGAGGGCGGAAGCGCCACATCCCCGCCCCCTGCCCGACCAGCTGGTTGTTCTCTGTCACTTCTTTCCCCCAAGGCACCGGCAGTGAGCCGAGCCCCCAGGTCACAAGCTCAGTCTGAGGCCATCATTCTGCAGATGCATCAGCTTGGCGGGGGCGGTGGGGGGTGTGGGTGTTGGCACACAGATCACGCTTATCTAAACGGAAAGCTCACCAGGCTTTGCCAACAGTGGGGAGTCTCTCAACAAGCATCTGAACAGCCTGCTGTACGCACAGCGCTCAGCACCCTTGAGATGCCCTTGAACCCTGAGGCTGTTCTGTAGGCTGGGCTGGAAGGTGTGAGGGCAGGGGAAGCTGAGTTCAGGCATCCATTACCCAGTGCTGCTCATCTTTCGGGGGTTTCCAGGGCTGGCAGGGAGCCTGAGGGCTCTGAGGTCAGACCCCTCCTGCATCGGCCCCGCCAGCCCCTCTGAGGCTCAGATTCCCGGCACTGTTCATCCAGGAGGGCCAGCATCGGCTCTCCAGGCACCTCCGGGGACACCTGCCCACACCACCCATCAGCGGCCTGGCCACCTTGGGCTCCTGGAGCAGGGGTGGATGTCTGGGAGTCAGGTGGGCCAGGGGTGCCTTGACTGTGGTGTGGTCCTCACGAGGGCCAGCAGTGCCTTTGGGGCTGGCCTCAGAACCTTGCTAGGGCTCCACAGGAAGCCAGGGAAGGAATCGGCCTTGAAGATACTCCCGACTGCCTGCTCTCAGGCCAAGGTGACCCCTCACACTTGTTCCTGAAGAAACAGTGTCTCTGAGACTCAGTAGCACCACGCCCCACCATCTCCCCCACCCAGAATCCAGAGCTGGGGCAACCATCACCCCCTCGACTGTCCCAGGACCCTAAACAGCCCCGGAGGGCATCCCCTCCCCAGTGCCCCTCGGACGTCAGAGCCACAGGACCGAGCCCCACACCTGCTCCGAGCCCCTGCCACAGCTCCCAGAGCCCTCCTCTGAGGGTCCTTTCAAAATGCATCTTCCCCTCCCCTCCAATAAGCAGCCCACCCCAACTTCCACGCTGTTAAGGAGTGTTTATGCTTCCTCAGATGTACCACTTTGTCAGTTTTCAATGTGAAAAGTTTTTTAATTACAAGGGTGTTGACAGGCTGGTTAAAAATACTCCCATCTCGTAAAAGGTGAAAGCTTGGTGACAAATGCAGGGGGCCCTGGCGTGGGGGGCACTGCAGGGAAGCCTCTGTCCCGCCCACCCACCACCCTGGGAAAGCCAGTCCCGTCCGGACTCAGGGAGTCAGACATCCTGACCCTCCAGCCCACTGGTCTCCAAGCCTGGCGCCAGTCAAACCAGGTGGGAGGCCAAACTTTAATCTTATTATCTGACATATCAGCTATTGATTCAAGGAATGCGACTTCCCAAACAAATCAGCTTTTATTTGGTTCAGTTCAGTTCAGTCACTCAGTCGTGTCCGACTCTTTGCGACCCCATGAATCGCAGCACACCAGGCCTCCCTGTCCATCACCAACTCCCGGAGTTCACTCAGACTCACGTCCATCGAGTCAGTGATGCCATCCAGCCGTCTCATCCTCTGTCGTCCCCTTCTCCTCCTGCCCCCAATCCCTCCCAGCATCAGAGTCTTTTCAATGAGTCAACTCTTCACATGAGGTGGCCAAAGTACTGGAGTTTCAGCTTTAGCATCAGTCCTTCCAAAGAAATCCCAGGGCTGATCTCCTTCAGAATAGACTGGTTGGATCTCCTTGCAGTCCAAGGGACTCTCAAGAGTCTTCTCCAACACCACAGTTCAAACGCATCAATTCTTCGGTGCTCAGCCTTCTTCACAGTCCAACTCTCACCTCCATACATGACCACTGGAAAAACCATAGCCTTGACTAGATGGACCTTTGTTGGCCGAGTAATGTCTCTGCTTTTGAATATGCTATCTAGGTTGGTCATAACTTTCCTTCCAAGGAGTAAGCGTCTTTTAATTTCATGGCTGCAGTCACCATCTGCAGTGATTTTGGAGCCCAAAAAAATAGTTTGCCACTGTTTCCACTGTTTCCCCATCTATTTCCCATGATGTGATGGGACCAGATGCCATGATCTTCGTTTTCTGAATGTTGAGCTTTAAGCCAACTTTTTCACTCTCCACTTTCACTTTCATCAAGAAGCTTTTTAGTTCCTCTTCACTTTCTGCCATAAGGGTGGTGTCATCTGCGTGTCTGAGGTTATTGATATTTCTCCCGGCAATCTTGATTCCAGCTTGTGTTTCTTCCAGTCCAGCATTTCTCATGATGTACTCTGCATATAAGTTAAATAAGCAGGGTGACAATATACAGCCTTGACGTACTCCATTTCCTATTTGGAACCAGTCTGTTGTTCCATGTCCAGTTCTAACTGTTGCTTCCTGAACTGCATACAGATTTCTCAAGAGGCAGGTCAGGTGGTCTGGTATTCCCATCTCTTTCAGAATTTTCCACAGTTTATTGTGAGCCACACAGTCAAAGGCTTTGACATAGTCAATAAAGCAGAAACATGTTTTTCTGGAACTCTCCTGCTTTTTCGATGATCCAGCGGATGTTGGCAATTTGATCTCTGGTTCCTCTGCCTTTTCTAAAACCAGCTTGAACATCTATTTGGTACTATTTGGTAACATTTATTTGCTGCTATCACTTAAAAAAAAATCACGCATTCCAAATCTGTGCCCTGCCCTGAGGCGGACTCTGTGGCCAGTGCCTCACGAGCCCCTTCTTCTTGGAAGAAGCTCTGTGGTCTTTTATGCCCACATCATCACCAGCCAAGTTCTCCTGAAATGGGTCCCAGGACTCAGTCCTGGTGCAGGAAGGGGCCACCTGACATGGACCTGAACTGCAGAAGCAAGGGTGGCCAACAGTCTGGAGGCCTGGGAGCCTCGAGGAGCCACAGGCAGGGATGGAGGTGGGAGAGGGGACAGCTGGTGAGCGGGCACAGTGAGCTGCAGGCAGTGCCAAGGGCCCGCACTGTCTCCCACGGGTCACGCTTCCCTCCCCTCCTGCTCCACCCACAGCCCACGCCACTGCCAGAGCCCACTCAGGCCCTCAGGCCCTGCCTAGGACCCCCTGCCTCTCTGTATCACCTGTGAGCCCATGAGGGCCCCCTTCTGCAGCCCCACACCCCCACCCATCTGTGTACTCGTGCCCAAAAGTAGGCATTCATCTCGTGCCTGCCTGCCACCCGCTCCTGGGAAAAGCCCTCCTCCTCCTCAGAGACCCACGCGCGCTTCCCTCCTGGGGAACCTGCCCCGACCCTGGCCTAGCTTCCCCTGGCTGCACGCAGAGCAGGCCCCCTGCAGCACGTGCACCCCGCCCACCCCCCACCCGCTGATACGGGCGGCCACTCGCCGCCTTTCCCATTAGGATGCACCTTCTTGGGGCACAGAAAGGACCGCCTATGCCTGTCAATCCACTCACAGCCTCTGAGCATTATGCATAAATACTGCCTCGATTCAACCTTTCCTCAGTTCAGTTCAGTCCCTCAGTTGTGTCTGACTCCTTGAGATCCCACAGACTGCCGCATGCCAGGCCTCCCTGTCCATCACCAACTCCCAGAATTTACTCAAACTCATGTCCATCAAGTTAGTGACACCATCCAACCATCTCATCCTGTCGTCCCCTTCTCCTCCTGCCTTCAAACTTCCCAGCATCAGGGTCTTTTCAAATGAGTTCTTCACATCAGGTGGCCAAAGTATTGTAGCTTCAGCTTCAACATCAGTCCTTCCAATGAATATTCAGGACTGATCTTTAGAATGGACTGGTTGGATCTCCTTGCAGTCCAAGGGACTCTCAAGAGTCTTCTCCAACACCACAGTTCAAACGCATCAATTCTTCATCACTCAGCCTTCTTCACAGTCCAACTCTCACATCCATACATGACCACTGGAAAAACCATAGCCTTAACTAGATGGACCTTTGTTGGCAAAGTAATGTCTCTGCTTTTGAATATGCTATCTAGCTTGGTCATAACTTTTCTTCCAAGGACTAAGCATCTTTTAACTTCATGGCTGCAATCACCATCTGCAGTGATTTTGGAGCCCCCCCAAAAAATAAAGTTTGCCACTGTTTCCACTGTTTCCCCATCTATTTCCCATGGAGTGATGGGACCGGATGCCATGATCTTCGTTTTCTGAATGTTGAGGTTTAAGCCAACTTCTTCACTCTCTCACTTTCATCAAGAGGCTCTTTAGTTCCTCTTCACTTTCTGCCATAAGGGTGGTGTCATCTGCATATCTGAGGTTATTGATATTTCTCCCGGCAATCTTGATTCCAGCTTGTGTTTCTTCTAGCCCGGCATTTCTCATGATGTACTCTGCATAGAAGTTAAATAAGCAGGGTGACAATATATAGCCTTGATGTACTCCTTTCCCAGTTTGGAACCAGTCTGTTGTTGCCATGTCCAGTTATAACTATTGCTTCTTGACCTGCATACAGATTTCTCAGGAGGCAGGGCAGGTGGTCTGGTGTTCCCATCTCTGGAAGAATTTCCCACGGTTTGTTGTGATCCACAGTCAAAGGTTTTGGTGTAGTCAGTAAAGCAGGAGTAGATATTTCTCTGGAACTCTCTTGCTTTTTCTATGATCCAACCGATGTTGGCAGTTTAATCTCTGGTTCCTCTTCCTTTTCTAAATCCAGCTTGTATATCTGGAAGTTCTCAATTCACATACTGTTGAAGCCTCGCTTGGAGAATTTTGAGCATTACTTTGCTAGTGTGTGAGATGAGTGCAATCATGCGGTAATTTGAGCATTCTTTGGCATTGCCTTTCTTTGAGATTGGAATGAAAACTGACCTTTTCCAGTCCTGTGGCCACTGCTGAGTTTTCCAAATTTGTTGGCATATTGAGTGCAGCACTTTCACAGCATCATCTTTTAGGATTTGAAATAGTTTAACTGGAATTCCATCACCTCCACTAGCTGTGTTTGTAGTGATGTTTCCTGAAGCCCACTTGACTTCTCACTCTAGGATGTCTGTATCCAGATGAGTGATCACACGATCATGGTTATCTGAGTCATTAAGATCTTTTTTTGTGCAGTTCTTCTGTGTGTTCTTGTCACCTCTTCTTAATATCTTCTGCTTCTGTTAGGTCCATACCATTTCTGTCCTTTATCGAGCCCATCTTTGCATGAAATGTTCCCTTGGTATCTCTAATTTTCTTGTAGAGATCTCTAGTCTTTCCCGTTCTATTGTTTTCCTCTATTTCTTTGCATTGATCGCTGAGGAAGTCTTTCTTATCTCTCTTTACTATTCTTTGGAACTCTGCATTTAAATGCGTATTTCTTTCCTTTTCTCCTTTGCCTTTAACTTCTCTACTTTTCTCAGCTATTTGTAAGGCCTCCTCAGACAACTATTTTGCCTTTTTGCATTTCTTTTTCTTGGGGATGGTCTTGATCACTGCCTCCTTTACAGTGTCACAAACCTCCGTCCATAGTCCTCAGGCGCTCTGTCTATCAGATCTAGTCCCTTGAACCTATTTGTCACTTCCGCTGTATAATCATAAGGGATTTGATTTAAGTCAAACTTGAGTGGTCTAGTGGTTTTCCCTGCTTTCTTCAATTTTTGTCTGAATTTGGCAATAAGGAGTCCATGATCTGAACCACAGTCAGCTCCCTGTCTTGTTTTTGCTGAGTGTATAGAGATTTTTCCATCTTCAGCTGCAAAGAATATCATCAGTCTGATTTCTGTGTTGACCATCTGGTGATATCCATGTGTAGAGTCTTCTCTTGTGTTGTTGGAAGAGGGTGTTTGCTATGACCAGTGCTTTCTCTTGGCAAAACTCTGTTAGCGTTTGCTCTGCTTCATTCTGTATTCCAAGGCCAAACTTGTCTGTTACTCCAGGTATCTCTTGACTTCCTACTTTTGCATTCCAGTCCCCTATAATGAAAAGGACATCTTTTATGGGTGTTAGTTCTAGAAGATCTTGTAGGTCTTTTGGAACCATTCAACTTCAGCTTCTTCAGTGTTACTGGTTGGGCCATAGGCTCGGATTACTGTGGTATTTATGGTTTACCTTGGAAATGAACAGAGATCATTCTGTCATTTTTCAGATTGCACCAAGTATTGCATTTTGGACTCTTTTGTTTACTGTGAGGGCTACTCCATTTCTTCTAAGGGATTCTTGCCCCAGTAGTAGATATAATGGTCATCTGAGTTAAATTCACCCATTCCAGTCCATTTTAGTTCACTGATTCCTAGAATGTCGACGTTCACCCTTGCCATCTCTTGTTTGACCACTTCCAATTTGCCTTGATTCATGGACCTGACATTCCAGGTTCCTATGCAATATTGCTCTTTGCAGCATCGGATCTTGCTTCTATCACCAGTCACATCCACAGCTGGGTATTGTTTTTGCTTTGGCTCCATCCTTTCATTCTTTCTGGAGTTATTTTTCCACTGATCTCCAGTAGTATACTGGGCACTTACCAAGCTGGGGAGTTCATCTTTCAGTCCTATCTCTTTGCCTTTTCATGCTGTTCATGGGGTTCTCAAGGCAAGAATACTGAAGTGGCTTGCCATTCCCTTAGCCAGTGGACCACTTTTTGTCAGACCTCTCCACCATGACCCGCCCGTCCTAGGGGGCCCTGCACTGCATGGCTCATAGTTTCATTGAGTTAGGTTTGTGGTCCAATCTCTCTTCAGACTCTGGCTAAAGCGCTGCAACGGCCACCACGACCGCTGGGGCCACCCTCCTGGTCAAGTGGCCGCAGAGCTCCATCCTCTGCGTGAGTCAAGGGCTCTCCCCGCAGCCCAGCCGCCCCCAGACCCGCTCTCCTCTGTCCTCCTGGGCCCCTCCGGCCTCCTCAAGCAGCCTACAGAGGACAGCTGAGATGCTGCCGCCGGGGAAGGAGGGCCCAGCCAGGAAGCCCAGGGGCTCCTCTGCCCTGCCCCGCCCACACCGCGCCCTGCTGAGCCTGGCCTCCCACAAACCCCGCCCGCGCCACGCCCACCACCCCTGCCACGCCCACGCCACATCCATACCCTATGCGTCGCGCCCACGCCTCTCCCACCACCCCGCCACGCCCACGCCACGCCCACGCCTTGCTGCTTGCACCAAGCCACGCCCACGCCCACGCCCACACCCTGTGCGTCACGCCCACGCCTGTGCATCACGTCCATACCACACCCACACCCTTGCATCACGCCCGCACCTTGCCACGCCCACCACCTTGCCACGCCCACCACCCTGCCACGCCCACACCTCACTTCGCCCACCGAGCCACGCCCCCACACTCCCGCGGCACAGGGCTCCCCGGCTGAGTGTCCGCCTGCCCCTCCATCCTCCCAGTGGGTCCTGCCTCCATCCAACCTTGGTCCACCCCACTCTCTCCCTGGACAGAGGCAGCAGCCCTTTGCTGGTTGGTGTCCCTCCTTCGGCGGTGGCCCAGCTCTGGGGGGAGGACGCTGGCCTTTCCTTTATCAGTTGTTGTAAATAATCATAGTGAGCGTTTCTTGAGCCCTCACAGGGGCCGGCCCGGGCCCTGGGCTGAGAGCTGCCCTTGCTGTCGCCACAGCTTCAGGAGGCGAGGAAGGAGGCCCGCCCGCAGTTTGCGGAGTGAATCCTGAGCTTTTGAGCAATAGCTCTGACCAGAGTGCTTCAGCTATGGGGGCAGGGGTCCCAGGACCCCCAGAGAATGCAATTAATATCGCCTGCACATGGCCACAGAGATCCGCCCGGTTTAAAATGCACACGTGGGCCCTGCCACCCCCTCCGGATCTGCCCTCGGGGCTCTGGTTTCTGCTGCCCGCTCTCCTCAGCCCCCCACAGCCCTGCAGCCCTCCTCCCCCGCCGGCTGGAGGGGACACTCTAGAGAGCGGATCAGGCTGGCAAGGAGCCTGGACATGATCCCAGAATGTGCACTCCACTTAGCTGCCAGCTGTTTAGAAATGGAAGGAAGAGATTAAAAATGAGCAAGCGAAATGGCCCTGAGTAGAACCATCAGCAGCGGAGATGTGCAGACTAATTCAATTTCCGCCTCCTCCTGCTCTGAAGGGAGCGGACTCAAGGGCTGAGCTTCTCCGGAGGCAGAAGGAGAGGAGTGCGTACAGACCCAGAGCGCCCGCCTCCACCAGCCGCCACTTGTAAATCTCCCCAGCTTTCTCCAAACACAAGCATCCCAGTTATGGCTCCTAATAAAACCTCACTGTCTGCTCTGGTAAGCACCCACGTTCCCGAGCTGCACTGGAGGAGAGAGGAAAGGGCTGGCCTTGGTCAAACAGGCGGGAGGCTCCTTGGGTTCCTGGGTGGTAAGGGTTAGCAACCATGATGAGGGCAGGGAGGAAGCGGCAGTGGGCCACGGGGCGCTGGGCCGGCTGGGAGCTAGGCGCCCACGTACCTCCGTGTAATCCCCAGGCCACCCCACCCAGTGGGTGGGCATTCCTCACCCAGAGCTACTGCAAGGGGGAGACAAGTGGCCGCCACTTCTCAGCTGCAGGAGACAAAAAGCACTTGTTATTTCAATCTCTGCCGCCTACAGGGCGGCCTCAGGCAGGCTCAGGACCTCTCAGGAGGGGGCAGTCAGGTTGACAGCTGGCACTGCCTCATCTGAAGGCGTGCGTGGGGCTGGAGGAGCCTCTTTCAGGCTCACGCACGAGACTGTTGGCAAGAGGCCCCAGTTCTCCAGCAAGACTGCTGATGGCAGTAGGGCAGCTGGCCTGCCCCGCCTTCTGAGAGGGACAGGAGCACAGCCGTCTGAGCCACAGCCGCGCTGCCTTCATAACCTAATCTCAGGTGATGTAGCGCCCGTTCTGCAGACTGCCGTTGGTCACACAGACCCAGCTTGGTCCAGCAAGGGAAGGGCTGCCGAGGAGGGAAACCAGGAGGTGCGGTCACTGGGGCCATCTGGGAGGCTGGTTTTACATCATCTCCCCATTTTACAGGTGAGCAAACTGAGGCTCAGGCTACGTAGGCAGCTGCCTGATCTCGCCCAGCCCGTGGGGCAGAGCTTGGATGGGATGTCAGCCTGTCTGAGTCTGGGGTGCTAGGAATCTCGTGGATCATGGGGGCAACTTGTAGCCCTGGCATGGCTGCTCACGCTGACGTGTGACTTTGACAGGGGCACTTGGGGACCTGGGCCTCGGTTTCTCCATCTCTTCAAAAGAGCCAATGATGCTTATACCAAGATGGCCCTAGTCCAGAGGGTAACCTGTGCAGCAGGCGGGGGAGCTTGGCTCTGTGCCACGTCTGAGTGGGCCGGAGGCCAGCTGGGGTGTGTGGATCCAGCCTGGAGCCAGCGCACGTCGCCCACGGCCTGCAGGCAGGCAGGACAATGAGGCTGGAAGGGAGGCCCTGTCAGGGCGGGGCTGGGGGTCAGAGCACAGGCCCTGTGTCGCAGAGCTCTCAACTGCAGGACCTGTCTACCTGGGTGGAGAATGCGAGTTAAGACCAGTGTCAAGGGCACCCGGGGAGGCCCCTCCTGGGCCACCTGGACTTCACCCCTCACCCCTCACGGCCACCACCTGGGGCAGGCGCTCTCCTTACCCCGCAGATGTAAGAGCCCGCTACAGGCACGTGACCTCCCCAGAGTCTGCACCGCCACAGCGTCCGCTCAGAGGCAATCGCTCGGACACCCAAGAGGCCCTGGCTGCACGTCCTGTAAGGAGTAGGTGTCAGCAGACAGCTGCTGTAACAAACGTCCCCACGCCACAGAGGCGTAAAGCACCTTCCACCCCCACTCACACACTGGCCAGCGTGGGAGGCGACAGCCGCAGCCCAGGGGGCCGCTCCGGTCTCCCGGCCGACCTGCCTGACCCCTCAGAATCCCGGGACCCAGCCCTGATGGAGGGACGCTGGTGACGGGCCCCGCGCAGGGCTCTCGTGAGATAAGTCACTTCTGCCCACAGGCCTCCGGTCAGAGGACAAACACAGGGTCCCTCCTGAGCGCAGGGCCGTGTGGTCCAGCTGTGTGTCTGGGAAGGAAAAGAATGTGGTCTGACGGACTCAGCATCCTTGCACCGGGCAATCTCATCTGTGCTGTGTCTCCACCGAGCTGTGGTTCTCTCCAAATCCCCAGTCCTGGAGCAGCAACTCAGGGACCAGACCTGGCCTGCACGGCCCACGAGGACTTCAGGCGGGACGATGCACGGTCTGGGGGTGTTTGTGCATCGAGTTTGGGTTGAGTTTCTCCTAGTGACAGGGGCTGGGCTTCTCCACCAAACTCCTCTCCCTTGTTGGGGACATCGAGGTCCAAGGTGGCCTGGTTCCCCTGAGCTCTCCACCCAGACGTCCACAAACCCTCCACCTTACAGAACAGGAAACCGAAGCCCTGCGAGGGGACGTTCTCACGCAGGCTGACGGGCTCCCTACGATCTTGGAGCTTGGGTGATCTCTCTTCTGACCTGGCCTTTCTCTCCGTGACTGTGGCTCAGCCTGGTCTCCAGCGAGCCAGGGGGAGCTTCTAAGCCATGAGTCGGGTCACTTCACAACCCAAGACCCCCTTCTCACCCGGAGTCTGGCCAAAGTCCTGGCCCCTGAGGCCCTAAGCCCTGCCCCGCTGGCGCTCCTGGGCCTTCCTGCCACGCTCCCCTCCCCTGACACTGCTGCTCTCTTGGTTGCCCCTGAGCTTGCCTGGCCGTTCTCACCGCAGGCCCTTTGCACGCACCGTCCCTCTGCGGATGCCCTTCTGGCAGGCGGCGGCGTGGCCCTCCCCTCCTTCCATAAGTCTCTATTCAAACGCCCCATCCGTGAGACCTGCCCTGAGCCCAGTTTTAAATTAGACTCCCCCCTCACCCTTGGCATTCGCGCCTCCTTTTTCAGCTTACACACCATGCTCTGTATGTTAGCGCGCACTTGTTACTGGTTTTTGTTAGTGCCTCAGCTCTTGAGCGTGTGAATCCCCAGCGGGAGGCCCGTAGCCTGCCCTGGTGACCCCTCTGTCCCAGCACCCAGCACAGAGGGCGAGCCCATCAGCTGTTCGTTTCAGCCTGGACATGCATGTACAGAGCTGCCTCCTCCCGTCACCACCTCTGTGCGGCCCACCTGGACTGACCGCAGCAGCTGGCTGAAGGCTCCCCACACCAAAGGGAAGGAGAGAGTTGTCCTGCCCTGTCCCTCTGCTCTGCCCTTCCCTCCACCGTGCACCCCCAGAGGCTGAGCCGCCGTCTGGCCTCATGCACCCTTGAGGAGAGCCACTGAGACCCACTGCCTGGATCCTCAAGCCCCAGCCAGCGGCCCTGGGAGGCTGCCCAGCTGTCAGCGTCTCCTCCTTAAGGAGCTGGTCTTGACAGTCGTCCCCAGAGCAGCTGGCAGCCGGCTTCACCCGAGCCTCCTCCCATACCAGGCGACTTTGCAGAAGGGCCAGGCTGGGCCATCGCATGACTCTGGCCCCCTGGGCAGCTCAGCATGTCACTGTTCTTGTTCAAGGGACGTTTTCAAGTGAGGAGGTGCAGGTGGAGAGCCAGCCCAACTGTGGGCTTTAAGGGAGACCAGGCTCGATGGGGGCTGGACTATCCGAGGTCACTCTGACTCCGGCTGGTCAGGACGGCCAGACCCCCGGTTCGAGCAGCCGGAGCCCCATACGCTGAGCAAGCTTCCGCCTGGCCACCAGCCTCTTCCTGTTGTCAAGGGAGGGCATTAGTGATGAGAATTTAGTGCCCAGACCCGGCGTCTGCGCTTGGGCCCCTGCCTCGCCCTGGTTGTGCTGCAGCCCTCCTTGTCCTCCAGTCCCTGAGCGGCCTGACCCGCCCCTCCATTCCCAGAAGCTGCTCTGAGAGAGCCTCCTGGGGCACCGGGGGACTCCCTCTGACCCCGCCCTCGGTGGCCTAGCGGAGGCAGGGGATGGGGGGCGGAGGCTGCTCTCCCCCAGGCCTCTGCAGACACAGGTGGGCACCTTGCCAGCTGCTGGCCGGAGCAGCAGAGGCTCTCAGCGCCCCCGGTCATCACCCAGCTGGTCGTCACGGCTCTCGGTCCTGCTGCATCAGATAAACGGCATCCAGGGCGAACCGCACTTAGACACACAGCTCACAGACGGCCCCTCCACTGCCTGGGCCCTGAGATTTTTGCAAACTCGGTCCCCAGGGGGAGGCTGCACCCTCCCAGCACCTCACGACACAGAGACGCCTCAGCCCCCTCTCCCAGTGCCCAGCGGCCGCGCCTGGAGACTGTTCGAGGGCTCTGAGCCCCGTGATGAGGGCCATGCAGCCCCTGGCAGGGGCCGGGCCCAGTAGGAAGGTCACCTCAGGACCAGCGGGCCTGGGGGGCCATCAGGGTCCTATGAGCTCGGGCCCTCACAGAGTGTCCCCCAGACCTGCAGGGGTCCTGTGAGGACAGGCCCCAGGCCAGGCACGAGTTAGCCTGTTTTCAGCAAACAGCTGACCCCAGAGGGGACAGGGGCACGAGGGGGAGGGGGGCACAAGCAGGGGCCGGGGGAGGTGGCCAGTGCCGTCTGCGGCTCCCCCTCCTCCCGTCCCCCTCCCCCGGGCGGTCACTATCTCCTAGTGGCAGCTCACTGCCCACCACCCGGCCAGCCATGTCTGGGGCCCAGGGAGGCCACTTAGTACTGAGTGTTCCCAGAGCCTGTGGCCGGAGTCCATCCTCCCGCCCTTCTGACCCCTGCCTCTTGGCTCAGCCTGGCGAGGGTGACCAGGCATATTAGGACAGCTTCATTTTCCCTTGGATGATGACTCACTGTCATCTTTATCACCCAGACAGCCCTGGGGTGGAATCCGAAGTCAGGCCCCACCCAGTTCCTGACCTGCAGAAAGGGAACGGTCACCGCAAGACCGGAAACAGCCTGGGGGCCTCAGGGGACGGGTCCTGCTGGGGCCAAGGGAAGGATGCCAGTCGTGGTGTTGCCATGGCGACCCCAGGAAGGCCCCTTCTCCTCTGTGACCCCGCCTGCTTGTCTGTAAGGTGGCCGTGGCCACGGGCATCTCCGGGGAGGGGCGGGGGGCGTCCAGGGCGATGAGCTGTGGGCAGTGGGTCCAGGGCTTCCCAGAGCACACCCAGCACTCGAGGAACGCGGAAACCCCTCCTCTAGACTCTCGCCCACTCTGCCGAGACCCTAAGAAACCCTCCTCTCCTGCTGGACTTCATGTAACCCAGTGTCGCCCAGGGCTTGTAACCAGAAGCGTCTGCAGGCCTTACGTTGTTCCAGCCAGGCTAGTGGAGCCTCTGCGGCAGTAACAAAGAGAGCTTTCATCCGTCGGACCTGCTGCGTGCATGTGGCGAATGAGATTTACCCACTCGACCCCAGAAGAGACTAACGGATGTGCGGGCCCGTCAGGGTCTTTCCAGAACTGACAAGCTTTACCCCTGCCGTCTCACTGGCCAGAGTAAGGCACTTAGCCAAGCCCACCCAAGGTGTAGCCTCTTCCCTGAGCCCAGAGACCAGGCTAGGGCAAACAGCTATGGAGCCCCGCAGCTATTATCAAACTCTAATGCTGGTTGGCTCACTCCTGAGCCCTAAGCGGGAGAATTGTCCTCAGCCAGAATTAAAACCCAGCCTTTCAGAGGAACACTCTCACCCTGCTGCTGCTGCTGCTGCTGCTGCTGCTAAGTCGCTTCAGTCGTGTCCGACTCTGTGCGACCCCGTGGACTGCAGCCCACCAGGCTCCCCGTCCCTGGGATTCTCCAGGCGAGAGCACTGGAGCGGGCTGCGGTCGCCCCCTCCACTCACTCTCACCCACAGGAGAGTAAACAGGGTCGCTTTTCCGCGTCTCCTCAGCGCAGCTTCCCTTTCGCTCCTCTTGCGGGTGCTGCGGATTCTCATAGTTATTCGTATGAAACCGTTTCCCAGCCAAGTGTGACATTTGGATACTGAGTCATTGTTTCAGCCCCGCAAGAGATGGAAAACACCCCCAAAATATTGTGGGCACAGTCTTGCTTGTTTGTTGCCTGGAAGCAATTCTTTAGCTAATGACTAACATGAGACCAGAAACACATAGAACGCAGGAGTCCCCTCTCTCCCAGTGTGCAGTCTAGGGAGCCGGGACCCTGAGCCGGGCCAGCACAGCCGCTGCCCGGGCCGCCTCCCGCAGGAGGCTGGGGACGGCCTCGCCCTGGCCCTGGTGGCTCAGAGGATCCTCGGGGTTTACTGGGCCGTCCCACCCTGCCTCGGCCCCTGTGTGTGAAGTGGGCCCAGCGGTGCGCGGCCCGGCCTCCCGCCCTCCCTGTGGGTCAGGAGGCTTCCTACCCGCCGCCCACCCCGTCCCTGTGAAGATGCCCTCACCACCCGGGGCTTTCTGCTCCTTTCAGACTCAGCTCGATGTCTCGCCATTCGGGAACTAGGGGAGGCGACAGCCAGGGTCCCAGTTAAGGACGTCCCATCCCTGAGAGTTAGGGCCGTCCCCTCCTGGTGTGTGGGCTGCGGCGGCAGCCGTGACCCCAGCAGGAGCCCCCGAGGAGCCGTCCTCCCTAGCGACGAGGAGCCCACCTCGCTTGTGCTCAGCAAAGCCCTATTGGTCCCTGGGGGCCACTGGCCTCGAGTGGCTGTGCACCCTCCTTCCGGGAAAGTTTCCCTCTTCCTTCCTTCCTTCGCCACCTCTTCTTTTTCCAAAGGTCCCCACAGCATCAGGAGGCCTCCTTGGCCCACTCAGCCAACTTACGGACTAAGGAAAGCCAGGAGCCAGCGAGCGGGCACAGAGGTTCAAGGCCCAGCCCCTCCCCTCGTAGTCTCGCCCCATGGGCAGGCCGCCTCTCCTCCCCGAGCCCCCGACTCCTCATGGGTAAATGGGGGAAAGTAGGCACCACCCCTTCCTGGGCCTGGAAGCCCCTGGTCATGTCCTTCAGGATATCGGCCCAGCACCCCATAACCCACTCCCACCACCTCCCAAGGGAGTCAGAGTCTGGCTCTTCCCCATACCCTGCTAAGCATCACCGCAAGCCTGGCACAAACAGACAGTAACTGCTGAGAGCTGGCTGGGCCACTGGGTGGCCTTGTGCCACAGTCCACTTCGGCTCAGAAACCCCCGGGCCCTTGGTCTGCACCACCGGAGACATCGTCACGATAAAAGGAACTCAGAGGCCTTGCAGCACCAGGAGGGGCGCGAGGCAGGGCTCGGAGGCGCTGCAGTCCATAACTCACGAGCCACTAAATTAATTACCGTGGCAGAAGTATGGAGAGCGAGGCCCGTCTCCTGGAAACCACCTCCAGTCACACGGCACTTGGATTTGCTAAAATATTGAACCTGTTAGGAGAAAAATGGAAAAAGCCAGACGAGACACTCTCCCGTCTGGCTGCGGGGCATGTCGAGGGAGGGCAGACGCAATCTGCCAGCTCGTCCGGCCCGAGATTGATGACACGAGGTCTGGAGAGGCCCAGGCTCCAGTCGCTGGCCTGCTGTAAAACCAGTGAAATACGGTATTCTGTGAGCTGTGTACTTGCCATGGAAATCAGTGCTCTTAAAGGGCCTTACACGTGTCTTGGCTTCCGTGCAGAAAGCCCAGGTGCCCCACCAGAAAGAGACATTCATCATCCCAAGGAATGGGCTCCCGTGCAGCCAGAGTCGCCATCGCGGTCTTCAAGGGCAAAGGCGGGCTCTCTTCTGTGCTGGCTGGGTGAGCGGGGGTGCTTAGGAATGAGCAAGGAGAGCTGGCCTTGCAGGGCCCAGCTGCAGCACCAGGAAGGGCAGCCTTCCCCCAAGCCTCACCCCAGAACTATGGGTCCTCCCCCCAGTGCTGGGCGAGCTGAGAGAAAGGAATGACCCAGAGAGCCCTGGCCTGTCTGGGAATTAGTGCGGGAGAATTCATCTTCCCGCCTGTCCTGTTGACAAGGTCCGGAAGGCTGATTGTCGAGCGCTACTTGGATACAGGCATAGATGAGCCGTCAGGAAGGACATTCAGCAGACTAGTCGTGAATTATAAAGACAGGCATTGCAGCTGGCCTCCTTCAAGGGTGCACTTGGCTCCTAGGAAGGCCGCGGGTCTGGAGTAAAGAGGGAGGGTGGCGGTCGGCACGGAGCTTGTGATACTGTGCACTGGGGCCATCTCTCCCCATGCTGGGCGCAGGGCAGACATCGCTAAGTGATCTCTGCTCCCTCCTGCTGAGCCCAGCAAGGACAGCAGAGCCTTTGTCTGAACAGCCCTTTGGATACCAGCAGCAGAAGCTGACATTGACCAGCAGCAGCAGATACCAACGGGGATGCTGGCAGCACTCAGGCAGTTCACAGCTCCCAGGTCAGCACTAGGGAGCTGGGCTCCGGAAGGGTGGGAGCTGGGGCAGCTCCAAGGGTCTCAAGAGCAGGAGCTGCGCTTCAGACTCTCTGGGGAGGGGCCACCACCAGGGACATCCTCTCCAGCCGCTGCTGACCCCCAGCTCCAGAGAGGGGTCTGTGGTCAGCCCAGCTTGGTCAGGCAGGCGTGACTGACTGTCCAAACAGTGTGGGTTCCAGATTGCATGAGCAGGCAGCCCCTCTGTGTCTGGTCCAGACAGTCCAGTCTGGGGCTCTGACCCTGCCCGTGGGCGCATCTCATCTCTGCACACACAGGAGGGTCACTGAGAGCAAGGACCGCGCCTCCCTCTCCCCCAGTCCTCACAGATCTCAGTCCAGCCCTGCATCATTTCCAGTGATTTACGGGCAGCCACCTCTTCCTGTAATCAGGTGAGATGCTCTGTGGTGAAAACAACAGACCATATCGTGGTTAATGGAAAGATTAAAACCTGAGTTAGAAACTGTGACTTTACCAAAACCGAGACATGAAGCAGCCGGCAGTTGCAAGCTAAGTGTAACCTTGAGCTCCGTGACAGCCAGGGGAAGGAGAGCGAAAGGAAAAAGGATACGTAATCTAGCTTCAAATGTTTGACCAAAGAGAGCAAGACTCTGCAGGGAACAGGATTCTGTCCTGACCCGAGTCTTACCACGCCTGTTACATACAAGAAGGTGTCTGCCTGCTCAGCCCCCAGGCTGCCCCACAGTCTTCCGTGAGATACCTCCAGCCCCAGCCTGCCGTGAGACTGCCATCCTGGGGCTGTGTGGACCCCGCCCCTTGTGCCTGGATCCAGGGACTCGACGGTGGGCGGCACGTGCAGGGGGCTCTTGGGCAGAGCCTGCCCCTTAGGAGGCAGTAGAGCTGGGTGTGCCTACGTGCCCAGCCTCAGTCGTGCCCAGCTCTGTGCGACCACATGGACTGTAGCCCGCCAGCCTCCTCCGTCCGCGGGATTCTCCAGGCAAGAACCCTGGAGCGGGTCGCCATGCCCTCCTCCAGGGGTCTTCCTGACCGAGGAATCAAACCTGCATCTTCAGCATTAGCAGGAGAATTCTTTATCACTGAGCCATCTGGGAAGCCCAGTAATGGTGGGTACATGTCATTACATATTTGTCCAAACCCATGGAGTGTCCGACACCAAGAGTGGACCCTAACGTAAGCTGTGGACTCTGGGGGATGATGGTGTGTGTCAGTCATGGGCGGATGGGGACCTCCCTGGTGGTCCAGTGGTTGGTTAACATCTGCTTTGTAATGCAAGGGACACAGGTTCCACCCCTGATCGGGGAACTGAGATCCCACGGGCCATGGAACAACTAAGGCCACATGCGGCAACTTGAGCGTCCGGGTGCCTTAATGAAAGACCCACATGGTGCAGCGAAGATGCCGGGTGCTGCTGCCAAGCCCGACACAGCCAAACCAGTCAACACTGAAAACAGTAATGGGTGGCTGTTGGTACTGGGGGAAGCTGTGGGCAAGGGGTACCGGAGAGACCTCTCTGCCTCCTGCCCAGTTTTGCTGTGAATCTGAAAGTGCTCTGAAAGCTAAAACTTACTCTTAAAAAAGTTCCAGCAAAGCAGGCGTGTTAGTCGCTCAGGCGTGCCTGACGCTTTGTGACCCCGTGGACTGTAGCCCGCCAGTCTCCTCCATCCATGGGATTTTCCAGCCAAGAACACTGCAGTGGGTACCACTTCCTGCTCCATCCAGCAAAGCAAAAGTAAACCCAATAATAAAATGATGGGAATGTTGTGGGTGCAGGAGGGTGTCTGGGAACTCTGCCCTCTGTACCATCTGCTCAGTCGTTCTGTGAACCTAAACCTGATCTAAAAAAATAAATAAACCTATTAATGAAAAAAAAAAGATTGAAAAAAAGAGTTACAGCCAACATTCCCAGCCCAGGTTACTTTTGTCTCCTGAACAGCTTGGAGGCAGAGGGCCTGACAGGTGCTCTGTGGAAACTGCAGACTCGGTGATTAAACCTTGAACGGCTCCGATACTGGATTTTTGCTTAAATTGGGGAGGGGCCCTCGCCCCACAGATGTAACTGTGACCCAGAATTTGGTGCCAGGCCTGCCAGAGTGTTTCTCCACAATGCTCCCGCAGGTGATTGCCTCTGTCCGCAGGGTAGAGATTTGTGCATTTGAAAACTGTAGAAATCTATGAAACACAGATAGGCTCACAAATGCAGAGAACAGGCCTGCGGTTGCCAAGGGGGCGGAGGGAGGGGGGAGGGGGGGAGGGGGGAGGGGGGAGGGGGAGGGGGGAGGGGGGAGGGGGGAGGGGGGAGGGGGGAGGGGGGAGGGGGGAGGGGGGGAGGGGGGGAGGGGGGACTTCGGGCTCAGCGACCCGGCTGAGGGCCAGTTCTGTGCCCCGGGGCAGGCCCCAGGACTTCTCACCCAGTTTGCCCACCCGTGACCACCCAACCCTGGCCGGGCAGCCACGGGTCAGAGGAGAGAGTCGGGGTGGAAGGGCTCCAGCCCAGAGCCCAGGGGTTGCTCAGAGGCCAGGTCAGAAGAAGGCCAGGCCCGGCCAGAGGGACAACGACCTGATTCTGCGGAGGCGGAGACCCCAGCCCAGCCCCCAGGCCTCCCGAGGGGCCCAGCACACTGCCCCGCGTGACCTGTGCCCTGGCCATCAGCCCAGGGCCTGCTTGGGGGCCGCAGAGTGTCCCCTGTTTCCCTACACTTGGCCCCCTTCCTCCCACCCCGCCGGTCTCCTTAGATGCCCCACAGCCCGTCCCTCCTCCCAAATCTGCGGGTGCTATTGCTCAGTCCCTTGGGATGGGTTTGGGGGCACAGGGCCCCTCCAGTGTCACTGGGGAGACTCTGATGATGAGACGAGAGCGGCCTGTGTGAGCTGAGGAATATTCCACCGCTGTGAGTTTTATGTGAAATTACATATGCACCAGCTTAATGCACTAATGTCAGAGCAAATAAATATACGTGGAAACAACCACCCCGCCTCCCCCGCCGGCTCGGCTCCAGCCCAGAGCTTATACTCCTGGGCTCCCCACATCTTTAATCTTCCTGATTCATTATCCTGCCTCCATGTGGCATATTAATGTTAGGTCAAAAAGTATTTCATCAGTTATTCTGAAGGTCTTATTTCATTTTTATTCAAAAATGTGTAATCCTGAGAAGAAATAATTACATATGAGACCAGCAGTGTAGCTCTGACCTGAATTCACAGAACATGAAATCTCAAAACTAGAAGGGGGATTAGCGCCAACCCTCTCGATTCACAGACAGGGAAACTGAGGCCCCGGAAGGAGGGAGGACCCTGGCCTGCCCGACACGCCTGGAGCCTGAGCCGAAGCCAGGCCGGCCCCCTGCTCTCCCGACACCCAGCCCAGAACCCTCATAGGCCATGTGGGAGCAGGAGGCTTTTACCTTGTCCGTCTTGTGAGAGATCAAGCTTCCGGAGCGTGGAAGTGCCTGGACCAGACGACCACCGCTCAGAGGCGCCGTGGGAGCCACAGCCAGCGCTGCCCACTGAGCTCCCCAGGGCCAGGCCCTGTGCGTTCCATGTGCATCGCCATACTGAATCCTCAGCCGCTGTGATTGTCCCCGTTTTACAGATGGGGAAACTGAGGTGCAGAGCCTTTGGGAAGCTCACCAAGGCCACCTAGAGAGCGAGTAGGGAATCAGGACCTGCACTCGGGTTCATCTTGCTCTATCAGCCAGCTTGCCGCCTTGCCACAGGGGAAGTTACTGCCCTTAGGCAGTCTCAGTATAGCTTATAAGGCCCCATTAAGTTCTAAGAATCCATAAAATACCTAAAAATATTGCTAGGTCACAGAGAACGGTGGGTCATGCTATCATCACTGCCAAAATACAAATCAGCACCTCATAAAATCAGAAATGTGTTATCCACAGTTCCAGAGGTCAGAAATCCAGTGGGCCTGTTTGGTCCCCCTGGCAAGTTCTCCCAAGGCCAGAATCAAGGTGTGGGCAGGTCTTCACAAGTTGCCCAAGGCTCCAGGGAAGAATCCACCTCCATGCCTATTTGGGATCCAAAGGACAGATCCTGCTTCCTTCCTGTTGATGTCAGGAGGGTCATTAAAAGACACTTACCCCTTGGAAGAGAAGCTATTACAAACCTAGACAGCATATTAAAAAGCAGACACGTCACTTTGCCAACAAAGGTCCAGATAGTCCAAGCTCTGGTCTTTCCAGTGCTCATGTAGATGTGAGAGTTGGACCATAAGGACGGCTGAGTGGCGAAGAATTGATGCTTTCAAATTGTGGTGCTGGAGAAGACTCTTGAGAGTCCCTTGCACAGCAAGGGTATCAACCAGTCCATCCTAAAGGAAATCAACCCTGAATATTCATTGGAAGGACTGATGCTGAAGCTGAATCTCCAATACTTTGGCCACCTGATGTGAAGAACTGACTCATTTGAAAAGACCGTGATGCTGGGAAAGATTGAAGGCAAGAGGAGAAGGGGACGACAGAGGATGAGATGGTTGGATGGCTCACCAGCTGGACCAACATGAGTCTGAGCAGCTCCAGGAGGTGGTGATGGACAGGGAGGCCTGGTGTGCTGCAGTCCGTGGGGTCGCAAAGAGTCAGACATGACTGAGCGACTAAACTGAAGCATTTGCTGGGGGAATGGTGAGTCGATGGGCCTGGGAGGAAGGTAGTGGCTGGACCCACACCCCTCCCACTCTCCCAGGGCTGCACACCAGGCCTCACCGGCATCTGCCCCGCGCGCTCCAGCCGGGGGGAAGGTTGCACCCGGGCTGCCCCACGTGCCAGGGGAAGCAGCTGGCCCAGCCCAGCAAAGCCCCCAGGGGCTGCTCAGAAGCCCTGCTCCCGAGGCTGCCAGACCAGGATGCAGTTGCCACAGGAAGTCAGCTGTTCGTCCAGGGGCTGGAGCAGCACATTCGCACCAGGACTCTGTCCCACTAAACTGCCCCCACGGGGCCTCGTCACAGTAGGGGGATGCCTGGCCCACGGCTTGTGGAACAAGGGCTCAGGCCAGCTCCATGTCCCTGAAGGATGAGCAGCCAGTCGGTGCTTTGGAAGGTGGTCAGTGAAGGCACTTGGGTCATTTTGTCCCTGACAAATGGGGTCAGAGGCATGGATTGTGGCATGCTGCCTTCCCGGGGTACGTTGGGATCCTGGCAGCATCTGGGGGTAGTGGAGCAAGCAAGGCCAGGGCTGCTGGGCACGTGGCCTCTCTGGAGAGCCAAGTGTCTCCTGTGGGGAAGGAAATGGGATTTGATGGCTGGAGGAGACACAGCTAGGGGCAGAGGAAATGCGGGTCTTTGGGTGTGGTCCCTCCCCTCCCCTTGTCTGGGGTGGGGTCACAGGCAGGTCTGGGGGCTCCAGGATCTTCAGATTTCTCTGTCCCCACCCGAAAATGGTTCACTTTCCCTCTAACACCCTCCCACGAGCGAGACATCGCTGTATCCCTTCACTCATCCGCTCTGTCCGCGAAGCACCTGATTCCGTGTCCTGAACTGTGAGGTCCAGATTCGCGGTCTCTGCCTCGTGACGCTTGCTGTCCTGTGTCCGGAAGTCGGACACTGGCCATAGCCTGGCCAGAGTGCCCTCCTCCCAGCCTGTATAACGTAGCTCGGCCTTCGGGAGCAGTGCTGGGAGAATTACCTGTCGTTTCCACCACGTGCAGAATCCCATCGGGGCTTCTCTTCCCCACCGTATGGAAGTGGAAACTGAGGCTCTGGGAAGTTCCACACTGGCCTGCTGGTGGCAAGGGGAAGGCCGGAAAGGGGCCCTGACCGTGTCCACGCCCCAGTCCCGGAACACACGGCCGACCGCTCTCCTGGGCTGCTAATCGGCGGACCTCAGGGCAGGGCAGCGCTCAAAACTGCCCAGACGGCCCTGGCGTTGCAGTGCAGTCACGCGGGCAGAGGAGGCGAAGGCACCAGAGCACACAGCCTGAGAGGGACTTCTCGGGCCCTGTGGCTTGGAGGGACCCCAGCCCAGGAATTCGGCCACAGGGGACCAGAAGCTCCCCCGGAGCCTCGGGGCCATCCCCGTCCAACCTTGATTTCAGCCCAGCAAGGCCGTTTTGACTTTCTGACCCTCAGAACTGTAGCAGCAAACGGGCCTCTGTGAGGACGCTGCATCCGGGATCGCGCGTGACGGCGGCCACCGGGAGCCCGCCCGAATCTCCGGCGCTCTGAGTTCGAAGCTCGGGGCTCCCGGGGAAGCAGGGAAGAGGAGGAGACGCACGGGTGAGCCCCAGGTCAGGCCCACTCCTCTGCGGCAGCTCGCGCTCAGGCAGGCGCCTTGGGCCGCTGCCCCCAGGCCTGCGGTCCACTCACCCCTCCCCCTGGTCTCTCTGGCCTCCTTCCCCACCCACAGTGGCAGTGTTGGGCCTGCCTGTCTCCGTGGGCACCAGCCTCAGGTGGGGGATAGGCCCACCAGGACGACCTCCCCAGGAACGTAGGGCTTCGGGGGGTCGGTGGCCAGGGGCAGCCCGGAAGCAGGGCAGCGGCTCGGGGAGCTCGGGCCACGGGCGCCTTTCTGCACGCTGCCCCGCGCCCCCACCCTGCTCCCTCTCGAGACTTCCGGGGTGGTCGAGGCTGGTCCTTGGGCCCCCGGAGCGCGACCTGCACCCAGGCTCTTCCCCGATTCCGGGGTGCCTATCATGGAGGCCCGCTTCCAGGCTTGGGCCGGGGGCGTGGCTGCCCGGCTGGCGGGCCCAGAAGGAGGCAGTTGGTGTGATCAGCCCCAGTGCGTGTGTGGGTGGGTGTGGGCTGAGAGTAAGGCTGCCAGCACCCTGTAAAACCCGAGTCTCAGACAGACAGCCAGCAGCTCTGTGAGCGCAAGTGTGTCCCGGACGCCGCCTGGGTGCACGTGGGCCACAAAGCCCCTTGCTGTTGCTTCTCTGAGATTCAGGTTTTTCTGGGCAGCCTACTTGGTCTGCTCAGGAGCTGAGCCTGGCACTCCTAGCCGGCAGGAGTTGATGTCTAAACCCTGGGCCTGCTGACGGAGCTCAACCAAGAAGCAAGACAGAAAACGCTGGATCGCCTTTCCAGCAACCGGAGAAAGCTCCCCCAGTGTACCGATTCTGAAGGGCGAAGCGTGCGCCCCAGGGCTGCCTGCTCTTGGCTGAACCTCAGGTTTCTGTAAAAACACTTGACTCTGCTACTGTCTGTTCTCCGCAGACGTAGTCCTGAATCCCCAGCTTGTAAAGCATCATTCACGGGTGTTGTCAGCTACCAACAGAAATTACTCCCTTCCTGATACAGCCGGGCGAAGCTGACGCGTGCATTGCTGTGAACCCTTGTAAACCTGCCATCGCCTCAAAAACAAATTCAGAAACACTGCAGTCAAACCTGAGAAGTTTACAGTGAAATCCTGTCTGCAGCCCTCAGCCATCCAACCCCACGCCAGACGTGAATTACCCCGCAGCCGTGTGAAAAGCTGGGATGCCTGGCTGAGGTCTGAAAAAGACCTTCTCCTTGGCAGAAAAAGGCTCTGCCGGGGAGGTTTTCATGTTTTGACACTTTTCTGACTGTGCTTTAGATTAAAGCTTTGAAAACTCAAGCACAGGTCCAGTTTTCTGGCACGTCCCCACGCACGTCCCGCATTTCAGCTTCTGTCTTCATCTCTGCCGTCACAATCCTAGCTTCTGGGACCAGAGCTATCGCCTGGGTGTGGGGGATGGCCCTGTATCAAATCTGGTCGTCCGGCGAGGCTGTGAGTTTTGACTGGTCTGGAGGAAGACTGACGAGGTTGCCGGTGGATCCACCTTAAGGATTAGAATTGGCATCACTGACTGTGGGCGGGTAACCCAGGGGGCTGCCCTGCTGAAGGGGTTGAAGGGCAGCTCAGCGCCAGCCACCCCCACCCCACCCCGAGTGTCTCCTGGCCCTCAGCTTGCATGTCCAGCCCTTCCTCTAAGATCCAGGGCAGCTCAGATCCAGGTGGGAAACCTGAGCCTCCCAGGGATCCAGAGCAGCCAAGCTTTCAAGCTGCGGAGCTCTGGTCCTTGTCCCCCGTGCCCGAGGGGAAACCCAGGGTCAGGGGGTCAGTCCAGCCTCCATCCCTGGCTGAGAAGACAGTGCCGGAGTGGAGATTAACCTGCTTCGAAAAGGCAAAGGCGCACCACGCCCCGCCCCTCCTGGGGAGCGCCCGCTTACACTCACAGGCGCAACACGGCGCTGTCTGAAGGGAGAAGCACGTTCGATTTGCCCTTGGTGCTCCCACGCGGATGACCCCACGTCATTACGGGGCTGATTGACAGTGCACATTGGAGCATGCGTGCCGTGACATGGTGTGTGATCCGCCGTGACACTCGACACGGTGCGACCCAGCGACGGGACAGCCCAGCCACACTGCAGGCCTGCAGGGGCAGATGGGGACAAGCGGCCCCCGGACGCCCAGGCAGGCGGCACTGCCCTTGGCCACAGGACGCAGCTGGGCAGGGCCAGCAGCCCAGCCACGGGCTGGTCAATATCCCCCAAATGTCGATTTTGCCTCCGAGCTTTAGAATGCAAGGAAAGTAAAGCGCGCTGGCCCAAGGAGCCACTTTGGCTTTAGAGGGAAGTTTCAAGCAAGATCCACATGGCCTGGCTTAACTGTCATCATGCCGTGACCCAGAGAAGCCAGACACTTGGCTTCGCTCTGGAACTGGGTGGACGGCGTGCACGCCTCACTTCCTCACCCAGGCCCCCGACGACACCTGAGCGACGGTTCACCATCTGGCTGGACAAGCCCCCAGCCCGGAACAATTCCCAGCTGGGCTCGTGTCTCAGCTCTAACCCACACCTTCGACGACTGTCCCCTTCCCGCCAGGGCCATTAAACTGCCTTGCCCCTGCCTGTCTGCCCCGCAGACCTGGGGCCTCCGCTCAGGCAGAGCCCCGTCCAGCGCCTACCCCCCGCTCCTGCCGTGACTCGCAGTGTGTCCTCGGGGGCCATCACAACGTCACATCAGCAAGTGGACAAACACCCAAAGCTCCCCGGCCCCCAGACTGTGAATAAGAAGGCATGCAGCCTGCCCTCGGGCTCACAGAACCCGGCCGGGTCTCAGAGAGAAAAACCAGAGAGAGAGAGGAGCCTTCTGACGCTCCTGAGCCCCCACATGCTTCACCCCCTCTGGGGTCATGGGTGGCGGCCAGCCTGCTGCTCCCAGCCTGCAGCCTCAGGCCGCCCACCGGGTCCGAAGACCGCCCCAGGTCCATGCCAGGTCCAGCTGGGGACTCAGCTTGTCACGGAGCTGTGCGTGAATGGCCCCCACACGCTGGCCTCTGCCTGAGTAAGCTGTTACCTCCGTGTCCATGCTGCAGGCCTGTGGTCCCCGCCTTGGCACCAGGAAGCCCAGGCTCCCAGATGGGGGTCCAGAGCCCCACTCGGGAGGCCAGGCAGTGGCAGAGGTGACCCGCCGACCCCGGGTCCCCAGCAGTGGGTCCCCACACTGTCCCAGCCCCCACCCCCACACAGAGGCCTAGCGCCTGCGCCCTTCAGAGCCTCCATCTAGAGGCCTAGCCTAGGCCGGGGGTGGGCTCCCTTCACTGCCGCCCCCCAGCACTTCAAGGACAAAGCCAGCTGCACGCTGCCCACGTTGGCATCCACAGAACACGAACCATGGACCACCGTTGTCCTGCCGTGAGCATGGGGGCGGGGGCGGGGGCGGGGTGGGCACAGGCATCCAGCCCCCAGGTCTGCACACACAGGCGGAGCCGGGCAGGGCAGACAGAGGCGGCAGATCCCCCGGCCCGCCCCGCTCAGCCCCTTGGGCAGCCGGCCGGCTTCTGGTCTGATGGCTGGAAAGCGGTGCTTGGGGGGCTCGTCATGGACGCTTTCCTGATGTTTCCCTCATCCTCCCTGTCCCCTGGGGACACTGAGACCCTCTTGACGGCCCAGGTCCCAGGCGGATCGTCCCCGCCAGCCCCGTCGCCAGCCCACCCGACCTCCACTTCGGAGCCGGGCCTGGGCAGAGCCCGCAGCGCCAGGCCTGGGACCGGGGCCGTCAGACATGGGACCAACAGGCCAACTCAGGGCCTCCCCGGTGCCGGGTGGTAGCCCTCGAGGACAGGCCCCAGCCTGCCAGCACCGCCGTCTGCAGCCCCCACTCTGCTCCACTGCCCCTCTCTCTTTAGCGCTGACCCAGCGATGGTCGGTGGGGGGCTCGTGGTCTCCGATGGGAACGTCATTCACTCTTTCCTGACAGTAGGCGGCCCAGCCACAGAGCTGAGCCCCCGAGGGCTGCTGGGTCCTGGCACCTGGCCTGAGGGCTCCCGAGGGAAACCACTGACTCCAGGCCACGGGGAGGCCTGGCCCGGCCCAGGGAGCGGCTTTTGGGGCGGCTCAGCCCGGGCACCGTCACGCCTCTGCAGCTGCTGGAGAGTCTGCTTCTCTTAAGGCCTCCAGGAGAAGACGAGGGAAAGTCAGAGCCGCAGAAATGTGGCCATGAGCCCCGAACCGAGGCTGCCTTCCCCGGAACAGGAAGGAGAGGCAGCAGCTGACGCGCAGTCTTCACCAGGAGCCCCTCATCTTAATGGATGGGAGGCATTTTAGTAGCAATAAAAATAGATTTAATAACCAGACAGCGAAATTACTTTTTTTTTTTTTTTGGAAAAAAAAAAAGCAAGGTAGTAAATATTCACTGATGCTCCCGTGAGCTCACTGGGGTTTTGGAAACAGATTAGAACCTGCTCGTGAGTGCATACATGAGCACACGTGTGCACGCATGCACATGCACACGCACGCACACGCATGCACACACGCACACGCATGCACCCACGCACACGTGCACACACGCGCACACACGCAACAGCACCACTCAGCGGCTCCTCAGCTGTCCAGAGGCAACACGGCCCTCTTCTCGTTGGAAGCAAGAGCAGGGCTCCCTCCCCCAGGGCCTTCCCTGACAGACTCCTCACTGAGTCCCATCAGGGTAATGAACACAAGCCCCCGGCAAAGCTCAGAGCCCCCAGTTCCAGATGGGAGGCCGCCTGGCTATGGGTCCTGAGCTCCACCCAGAGGGGCCGTCCCAGGTGCAGGCTCGGCACTCGACTCCCTTAGGCAGACACTTCGTCCTAAATTGCAGGATAATCCCGTCCAGACCTCACAGCCGGTGATGCTGGGCTCTCATCTCCCGGGGAGGCCGCAGGGCTGATCTGCATTTCCTTCCATTCAGCAGGTCTGCTCCCAATACCTGCACCGGGTGGGCGAGCCTGGGGGGACGGGTACCCCCGGGGGGCGGAGTCCAGAGCCTGCACAGAACTGTGGGCCTGCTCAGCACTCCAGGCCACAGGGACCCAGGAGGCCAGGCCCTGGTGCCCAGACACAGCCCTGAGGGGCGGCAGGACCTCTGGGGACGGGACCCAGGGTGGGCCCTGAGAACCACAAGGGGCCACGGAAGCTGCTGGAGCCGAGGACTGACCGGGATGGATGTGCCTGGAAGCGAGATTCCCATGGCTTCGTGGAGAAGCGCGGGGGGACCGGGGCCAGGAGACCGATGGCGAGGTGAGTGTGGCAACCCATGTAAGAAGGAAGGCAGGAAATAGCAGGGCGGGGCGGGGACCCTGCAGAAGGGTCCTCCAGGGCAGCTGCGTCCCCCTGGACGCACCCCCACCCCGGGTCTCTTCAGCCCCCTGCGTCAGTCAGGGGCAAACCTCAGGCTGGCACGTGGTGCTTTTGTTTTAAGACCAACAAGCACTGGGGCTCCTCTGGAAAGCGCTGAATACATTTCCCTTTATTAGATACGGGCCCTGCCCTCACAGCCTCTCTCCCCTCATTATTCCTGCATAAGCTGCCACATGATGGGCCCCGAAGCGGCCCGTGCGTGCCTTTGCGCCTGGGCGGGGGTGGCGCCCACTCTGCCTCCAGGCAGGCCTCCACGTTCCCCGACTGGGGCCACCTGCCTGCAGGGGGTTGTGCCTTCACCTCACCCGCGGGAAAGGGCAGGGTCGGAGCAGCTGGAGAAGGGCGGGGAGGGGCCGCTTCTTTGCTGTCAGAGGAGCCCTCCTGCTCCTGACTTTGCGCCAGTTCCCCGCACTCCCCCACACACAGACACACACGCACACACTCGCACACATACACAAGCACACACATGCATGCACACACTCATATGCACACATGTACACACTCACGCACACGCATGCACACACATGCACACACACCCGCACCTCCACCCAACACCTCACCTGCCTTTCCTCGAGAATCTCGCCCTCCATGGGAGAGATGATCAGGGGCCCCTCTGAAGCCCACTGGTCCCCATGGCCTTTCCCCTTACGCTGACCTTGGCCTCAGGCCACACACAGCCCACCCTCCATGCCGCCCGCCAGGCCCCCGGCAGCCCCACCTGCCCCCAGCCGACCACCAGCCCAGCCTCGGCACATGCGCCCCCACCCCCTGTGTCTGCTTCGCACACTCACACCCACACACACATTCAGAGCATTCACGGATGCCTACTCACATTCACACACTCACTCGCGTGTGTACACACTCACATCCACACACACACACTCACCCGGACACACCACCTTCTTTCCCCCCCTCCTCCCTTAGACCCCGGGGAAGGGGTTTCATCAGGGAGGCCATCCTGGAAGAGGGCATCCCACCCTGGGGAGAGACCACCTCCGCCCTTGAAGCCTAAGGGTTCCAGACACCACAGCCACCGAGCCCCTCCTGAAAAGACGATCCCCACGAAGAAGCCCATAAAGTTAGGCCTGCACGAGCCCCAAAGCCCTGCCTATCAGCCCCTGTTCCTGGGCGCCCACAGGTCCATGGAGCCCCTCACATGAAGCCCCCCTGGAGGCAGCCAAGAGGCTCGTCCAGTGTCACGTACTCATGTGAGACCATAAGGAAGGCTGAGCGCCGGAGAATGGATGCCTGTGCACTGTGCTGCTGGAGAAGACTCCTGAGAGCCCCTTGGCCTGCAAGGGGATCCAGCCAGTCCATCCCAAAGGAGACCAGTCCTGAGTGGTCATTGGAAAGACTGATGCTGATGCTGAAACTCCAACGCTATGGCCACCTGATGCAAAGAACTGACTCACTGGAAAAGACCCTGATGCTGGGAGAGACTGAGCGCAGGAGGAGAAGGGGACGGCAGAGGATGAGATGGCTGGATGGCATCACCGACTCAATGGATATGGGTTTGAGTAAACTCTGGGAGTTGGTGATGGACAGGGAGGCCTGGCGTGCTGCAGTCCATCGGGTCACAAAGGGTCAGACGCAACTGAGTGACTGAGCAACAACGAAAGGTGAGGAGCCCCACAGGTGAGGACCCCACAGGTGAGGATTCCCACAGGTGAGGACCTTCTGTACAGGTGAGGACCCCCACAGGTGAGGATTCCCACAGGTGAGGATTCCCACAGGTGAGGACCCCGACAGGTGAGGACCCCCACAGGTGAGGATTCCCACAGGTGAGGACCTTCTGTACAGGTGAGGACCCCCACAGGTGAGGACCCCCACAGGTGAGGACTCCACAGGTGAGGACCCCCACAGGGGAGGACCCCCACAGGGGAGGACCCCCACAGGTGAGGACTCCACAGGTGAGGACCCCACAGGGGAGGACCCCACAGGTGAGGACCCCCACAGGTGAGGATTCCCACAGGTGAGGACCTTCTGTACAGGTGAGGATCCCCAGAGGTGAGGACCCCCACAGGTGAGGACCCCCACAGGGGAGGATTCCCACAGCTGAGGACCCCACAGGTGAGGACCTCACAGGTGAGGATTCCCACAGCTGAGGATTCCCACAGGTGAGGACCCCCACAGGTGAGGACCCCCGGGTGAGGACCCTGTGTACAGGTGAGGACCCCCACAGATGAGGACCCCACAGGTGAGGACCCCCACAGGTGAGGACCCCCACAGGGGAGGATTCCCACAGATGAGGACCCCACAGGTGAGGACCCCCACAGGTGAAGATTCCCACAGGTAAGGACCCCACAGGTAAGAACTCTATGTACAGGTGAGGACCCCACAGGTGAGGACCTTCTGTACAGGTGAGGTCCCCCACAGGTGAGGACCCTTACAGGTGAGGACCCTTACAGGTGAGGACCCCCACAGGTGAGACCCAGGAGGCATGCTGGTCCTGATCCTGGAGACACATGCTTCACTCTGGACCCTGCGTAGCATCACTTCTTCAAGTTATGGCCACAAACAGATTAGTTTAGCTCTTTCTAACTGGATAATTGCCTCAGAGAAGGGTGAGACGTCAGTCAAGAACCACAAACACACTGAAGTCCCTGGGGCCCAGGACAGCGTTGCACCCGGGAATGCGAGGCTGTGGGAGGCCCGCCCCACCCGGACCCCTCCCCGCGAGCTCCCACAGAGCCCTGCGGCTCGCTGTGTTCACCTCTGGAGATGCTCCAGGCCGATCCACACGCTTGGAGCTTGCGTTCTAGACAGAAATGAGCAGGTTTCAGGAGACCGTAAATCTGCCATCAGGGGCTGCTGAAGGGACTGCTGAATGAGACAGGAGGCGAGGAAGGCCTCCCTGAGGGGACAGGTATACACATACTCGAGAGAGAGAGAAACCGTGGAGATACTGGGGAGACAACGAGTCAGTCTCAAGAACAGCCTGTGCAAAGGCCCTGTGGCAGAGGGGGCACTGGGAGCTTGGCTAGGAAGGCAGGGGGGCGGTGGTGCGAGGAGAGGCCACTCGGGGCTCCCCAGGTCCGCCCTGGGCCCTGAGGGCACAGCCTGGAGTCACACGTGACGCTCAGCTGGCGCTCACAGCTGCCGGGAGGGCGTCGGCCCCACTGGTGCGAGCGCCAGGGTGGGTGTCTGCGGCCCCCGCCTGAAGGCACAGCACTCCACTCGGCCTCTTCCAGCCTTTCAGAGAAGCGGCCGCCCCTCCCAGAGGGCTCTCTCTCCCCGCGCGGGTGGCCGAGGACGGAGGAAGCGCCAGGCTGGACTCAGAAAAGGAGTCGGGGAAGGGGCAAGCGGCTCTTCTTCTCGTCTGTTCTGGGAGCGCAGTGCATCTCCCATCTCCTGGTGCAGTCACGGGCCGCCAGCCCCCACCCGCAGGGGCACGCTGTCAGTCACAGGATGCGGGGGGAGGCAAGGGCGACGCCGCAGCTCCGGGGGGGTGGATGGCTGGGGGACGGGCTGAGCGGAGGCGAGGGCCCCCGCGGCCCAGGGAGGGGCGGGGCTGGCTCCATCGCTGGGCAGGGGGCACACAGCGCCTCACGCGCCCCGCGAAGACGCGTCCCCCGCTGGTACCTCGGAGCTTCCTGGGTGACAAGTCGCAGAGTGAGGCCTCCACGGTGATAATCTTGAATCTGCTCTGTTTTAAGTAAAAATTCCAAGGTTTTATTTGAGGTGATGTACTGAGCAAATGAATTGACTCTCGCCCCTCCAACTCCGTTAGAGAAACCTACTTTGAAAGAAGCCTCAGCTGTCTTTCTCTCCCAGCTGGGGTAGAAGGGTGCGGGCTAACGGATCCTCCTGCCTCAGACCGCTAGAACAGCCAGGAAAAGTACACCAGGTGATGGTTTTCAGACAAGGCCCAGCTAGCGGCCCGACACGAGGCCCCAGAAAGAAGGGAGGCAACGCAGGGGAACCTACACACGCCCACCCGCCTGATGCTGGCCGCCCCGAGCACAGAGGGGTGTGACTCAGACGCGAGCAGCCTCCCGCTGGCTTCACTGCTGACGTCTACGGAGGAGCTCAGGAAGAAGGACCACCGGCCCCGCACTAACTTGTCCAGGGGGGAGAAGAGGGGTGAGGACTTCCCAGCTAATTCTCCAAAGCCAGCATCCCCCTGATTCCGAAGCCAGGCCAGGACATTACAAGAGAGAAAAAGAGAGAATGGCAGCCCAGCTGGTTTTACAGAATCACACAAACCTTCAGCAAGTGTGAGCAAACAGAAGCCCAGGCTTTTAAAAGGGTAGCACGCCATAACCAGGTGCGTTTACCCGGGAGCCCGGAGCTGGTTTTGCACTTGCTGACCAATCAATGCAGTCGGCTGCGCTGACATGGGTACACAGGCAGGCACACACACATACACACGTCAGAGTCGTTTGACTAAACCGAGCATCCACTCGCGATTAAAAACCCCAGCCAACTGAAAATGGAGGAGAACTTCCCTAACCAGATACAGGCCATCCACGGGAAACGCACAGCTGAAGCCTCTGCTGCATGGTGAAGACCGGATGCCTTTGCCCTGAGACCGGGAGGGAAGCGAGAGTGTCCCCTCTCCTCGCTTCTGCTCCACGTTGTACCGAAGGTCACGGTCAGAGCAGCAAGAAACAAGCAACACGCACAGATCGGAAAGGCAACAGTCAGCGGTGTCTGTTCACCAAGGACAAGATTGTCTAAGTGGAAAAACAAGGGAATCAACAAGAAGCAACCAGATCTAATCACGTTTACAAGACAGGAGGCAATAGAATCTATTTTTTTATATGCCAACAATAATCAATCAGAAATTAACATTTCTTTTAAAATGCTAGGGGGAAACACATTAATGAAATACTTGGGACAAATCTAAGATGATATGTTGTCCAAGACCTGTCTACTGAAAATGATTAAAAAAAAAAAAAAAAGGTTGCTGAAAGAGCTTAAAGAAACCCTAAATAATGGAGAGACCACAGTTATGAATCGGAAGAGTCGATGTTGTTACCAATTTCCCAGTTGGATCTATAGCTTCAGCTCAATCCAGATCCAAATCCCAACAGGTTTTTGTTCACAGAAATTGACAAGCTCTTTCTAAAGTTTTGCATGGAAAAGCAAAGGTTCTGGAACAGCCAAAATAATTTTTACTAAAAAAAAAAAATCAAAGAGGACTTTAGTAGTCTAGCTTTAAAACTGATTATTAAATTATAATAATGAGGACAAAGAGGTACTGATGTAGGAACATGCAGAGTAAGGGACAGAATAGAAATTCTAGGCTCAGTCCCAAGCACACGGACAGTCACTGATTTCAGAAAAAGATGCAGGAAAACAGTGAGGGAGAGACAGCCTTTTCAACGAGAGGCGCTGGCGCCGTCAGCTGCTTCCCGGAGGAGCATGGGTCCCGACCCCACAGCAGCCGCAGAAACTCAGAATGGAGGGTGTGAACATTTCCATAGGCTACAAAAATTTCAGAATAAAATAGAGAACAGTTCCATATTTGGGGGAAGGAAAATGTGTAAGGTTAAGCATGAAACCTGGGGACTGTGAAGAAGACGACAGGCAGATTTTACTCTAAAAACCTTTTCACAGCTTCCATTCAGCCAAAGACAGTATTTTAAAAACGCCAAAGAGAAGTAACAGCCTGCGAGAAAATATTTACAACCCCTGAAATAAATAAAGGATGACCATTTAGAGAATACGAAGAGCCCTTGCAAGTAAATAAGAAGATTATGACAAACCCAACAGATAAATTAGCAAAGATTGGAAAAAGGCAACTCAAAGGGGGGAATGCCGCTACCATCATTCACAGAATTCACATTTAAGTAGAAAGATAGTCTTTTGTCTCTAAATTGACAGAAGTTTAAAACACCGAAGATATCCAGCCCTGGTTCCAGCGTGGGAAGTCAGAGCACACTCGTAACTTTGGGTAAACGTGTGGAATCTACTTACCCGGTGGTTCTGCGATGCAGACAGAAAGTGTCAATGGGCAGAGGCCCTGACCACACAAGTGCCTTGCCAGGAATCTAGCCTACAGACGGAGGAGGCAGCGGCACCCGCTCCAGTGCCCTTGCCTGGAGAATCCCAGGGACGGGGGAGCCTGGTGGGCTGCCGTCTGTGGGGTCGCACAGAGTCGGACACGACTGAAGCGACTGAGCAGCAGCAGCAGCCTACAGAAGGGCAAACACGCTCACAAAGACGGATGACTGTATCTTGGACTTCGAAAACTCGAAGGTCGGTCTGATTTTTTGACGTGTCCTCGTATTCTCTTTCCCCTGCATGGAGACCTCTTCCCCACTCACTGCCTAGAGAACTCCTATTCTCCCACAAAAACTCAGCTAGTTCACCCTTCTCTGACCAACCAAACAAAATCAGGGAGCCCGGGACATATGGGACTTTTCTCTCTCTCTCTCTCTGACTCTCTGTCTGTCCCTGACTGACGGTCCGTGTCGCCAGCCTCTCCCTCCGGGAGCAACACCCTTGCATTCAGGGGCGTGTGGCGCTGCCTGCAGCGTGCCTGGCATTCGGCAGAGAGCCTGGCTCAGGGCAGGGCCCAGTGTACCTTAAAAAGCATCTGCCCCGAGCGCCCAGGCCTCCCCAGGGCGCAGAGAGGCGTCTGCAGGGCCTTCCTGGGGAGCCTGAGGGCCCTTCGGCCTGACAGCCTGTGCGTACCTGCTCCTTGGTGGGCAGCTGGCTGACGTCGGCGTGGGCTCTGACCAGCTAGCTTCTTTTCCAAGTCAGGAGCAGAGAGCCGTCCTCCGATCAGAGAGACTGCAGGCAGCAGGAAGCAGGTGGAGGTGGTGTTTCAGGGTTTGGAAGAGGCCCCCAGTGCCTGTGATATCACACAGAGCGGGGGCCACCTACCTACCAAAGTATAAAGGCTGCCAGAGTCCCAGCTGAGCCACCCCCCACCCAGGGTGGCTTGGCCCCCTGCTGAGCCTCGCAGGCCACCCAGCCTCTGCTGGAAGCCGCCCCGTGCTCCCCGCCCTGCTTCCGGGCTTGATCCCCGCGGAGGCTTGGCTGCTTGGAGAGCTGACGGTGTGTCCATGAGACAGAAAAAAGCCCATGAAGGAAGCCCGCCCACAGCCACGTCTCTGACACCATTTTAAGTAAGCCTCGGGGCCCCCTCTTCAGTCCTCCCGTCCCAGGGTTCACTGGGCTCTCCCCTTCACTTCAGGGCCTCAGGGACGGTCAGGGCCACCCCTGCCAAAGCGCCATCAGCGAGAGAAAGGGGCAGAGAAGCCAGAATCAAGGGCCTGGGCTCCAGACGAGCCCGTCTTTCCCTAACGTGCGGCAAGGGACCGTCTGCCTGACCTCTGCGCCCCTCCTGCTCCCGCGGGGCGTCACTCCCATGCTGAGGAGCGGCCGCGGCGGAACCACTGCCTGGCGTAAGGGAGGCGCCCGTCAACTCCAGCAGGAAGGGCTGCCTTCGTGAACACGTCCAGCATGGTGCCGTTCCGGACCAGTTTGCTTGGAAGCCTGACGAACCAGAGCTGACTCCCTTTTAGCCCCATCCGAAAGGGGCTCCTGTCTCGGGTGGCCCTCTGCATCCAGATGTATGGACGCCCCGGTGAAGGTGGGCCAAGCGTGCCACCAGGCCGCACAGCCCACACCCCGGTCAGAGAGGAAGAAGGGGGAGGGCAGACCTCTCGGCCCAGGCGGCTCTTCCCACAGACGGAAAAGGGCAGGGTGCGATTCCCCGAGAAATCAGGAGACCCTGCTGTGTTTGTTATACCAGACCGGCCCCCAGACCCAGAGCCCCTCAGGGCTGGGAACAGGGACGCCCCGTCTTCCCCACCGGCGTGCCCCGAGGCCCCCCTGCTCCTGACGTTTGAGCCAGTGGAAGACAGATCATCCCCAGCGGGGGGAGGACTCTCAAGGACAAATCTAATTTCCTTCTGTTTCCCGCCGCGCAAATAGCCTGTCACTCTCTGCGGAAAGCAAACTCGCTGTCATCTGCGCCTCCGCCCGGAGGAGCGACACCGGGCTGTGAGCCTTCGTGCCAGGCCTGCCTCTCCGCCTGCTCCTCCTGCAGCTGGAGGGGCTGGAGCGCCCCCGCCATCCCCCTGCACACACACGGCTGCCTGGCAGGGCTGCCCAGTGGCTCGTGCCCGTCAAGGAGGGGCACAGGGGAGGCCAGGGGGGAAGGGGCGCCTCCACACTGCGGGGGTCTTCGCCAGAGGAGCCTGGTGCTGCGACAAGGTGTGCCTTGGAAACCCCCTGAAGGTGGGCGGCCGAGCTCACCTTGCCTCAGGGCCCTGGCATCCGGGCGGGTCCGCCCTGCTCTCCCAGGGTCCTCAGCCTCCCATTAACCCTCCTCTCGTGAGTCAGGGAGCCCCTAGGTTGCGCTCCCACAGGCCGGCTCTGGCCCCACGATCCCCTGTTCCGCTTCCCAGTGGCCTTCGCCCATCTCCTCTTCCTGGGTGAGCCTCTGAGCCCACCTGGGCACCCACCCGCCTGGACAGCGGCAGCTCAGATGCGCTCCTGCGTCCGCGGAGACTCCTCCATCCCAACGGTCGCTCCCCCGCCCCGTCTCTGCCTGCCTCTGCCCCTGGTTGCTCACACTACACCCCTCGCCCCGGTGTTCACGGCTGCCAGCTCCGTGGGTACCGGGGGCACCCTCCCCATCGCCCCGTGCCCTCTTGCCTCATCCTCCCGGCCTCCCGCTGTCCCTGCTGACCCCCTGGTGTCTGCGGGGGCAGCTGTCGGTGAGTGTGGGGAGCTGAGCAGCGTCCTCCCCTCTCTGAGCCTCCTTTCTTTCTGGGGGAGCTCCCCGGGGTGGGGAAGGGCTGAGGGGGCAGAACAGGGGCCCGGCTCATCCCGGGCTCCCAGGGGGCCTCTGGTGACGGGGATGGCGCTCCAGCTGTTGTCAGGGGCACGGTCCACACCCACATATGCCAGTCTCCTGAGAGACAACCCCGGGGCTCTGTGGGGACCCCAGCGCATCGCTCACGGTCAGCATCGCAGCCTGTCCCCTGAGAGGACGGCCCAGGCCAGCCCAGCAGCCTCTCCTGACTGGTACGCGCTCCCTCCCAAAGCAGCCGGTGGGTCCTCCCAGGGGACCTACTGCAGCCACGGCCCAGAGTGGGCGTCCACGGCCCGCCCTTGTAGGTCCCCCCACCCCGTGTACCCAGCACTAACCCCACATCGGCTCTCTGGGGAACGCGCCTGCGGCGCCCCGGGGGTCAGTCCCCCCAGTGTTCTGGGACTGACTCCAAGCCAGGTGACCTGCAGTGGGAAGTGCCTTAGAGTGGGAAATGACCACCCACTCCAATATTCTTTCCTGGGAAATCCCATGGTCAGAGGAGCCTGGGGGTCTACAGTCCATGGGGTTGAAAAGAGTCAGACACGACTGAGCGGTGTCAAGCGGACGTGACTCACGCGCGCACACTGGGCCCACAGGCTCACGCCTGGGATCCCTGCAGGGCTGGGACCTGTCAGAGCCAGGATCCGACGGGCCCAGCCTTGACTGTCATCAGGGGAAACTAAGGACTGGGATGGGGGCCGGGGGCGGTCCTGGGACCCCGGCGGGCTGTGCAGGGTCTGCAGACGCCAGGCTGAGCATCTGTCCTCGCAGGTCTGTGCCGGTGGCTGGGAGGAGGAGTCCAGACGCTCCCCGGAGCCCGGCCCATCTTCCCGGGTAAATAAAGAAGCAGATAAACAAACACGCCTCGGGCGAGGTGGCCGTGAGCTGCAGTGACAGCCGAGACAGGCTGCAGTGTGCGCCCCGGGGGGGGGGGGGCTGCCTTCACGAGCAAATCGCCTGGCCATCTGGAGACGCGGGCGCTGCAGGGGCGGGCATCACACAGAGACTTGGAGTGACAGGTGGCGAGGCTGGGGCTCCGGGGGCCCACCACGCTGGCCTGGGGGGTGGGCACCAACAGGTGTGGACACGGGGGCCTGGATCCCCGGGGTCCTCCAGGGAGGCGGGGGTCTGGGTTTCCCTCCTTCCCTCCTGCTCGTGTCCCCCGTCCCTCCTTAGACAGATGGCGAGGCCAGGATGGGCCTGCAGGAGGCAGAGCAGCGGCTCCCAGAGCTGAGTCCCCGCACCCCGGAGCCCTAGCGACCCCTCCCCACGGCCACCCCTCCTGTGCCCAGGCGGCCGCCCGCCGGGTCTAGCCCCGCCCCCAGCTGCCCTCCCAGCAGGCTGCTAGCCTGGCAGCCCAGCTTCTGCTGTTGTTTCTCGTTTCTCCTTTTCTGAAACAGACTTGGCAGAACGGGAGGAACATTAACAAGGGTGGGATCAGGGCGCGGGACCGGGGAGAAGTTACTGGTTTGTTTGCTTTCAGGGAGTCCTGGACACAGAGCGCCTGGGCTGTGGGGGGCGGTGGGCGGCGGGAAGCCAAGGTCACCCAGGAGGTTAAGGGCTGGGTCCCCTCCCTCCCGGTGGGCACAAGTCTAGATGAGGAGCTCAGGATCTGAAGCGTCTGCTGCCCACTGGACTAGGTTTCCTAGAGGTGGGGGCGCGGTGGGCCTTGGAGGCTGGACCCCCAGGGCCTCCCGGCCGCTCCCTGTGAGCTCCTAGGGATGAAGGCACATGCGCGGCCGCTGTGTAGACCCAGCCGCACCAGCCTGGGGCCTGGTGGGCACCGTCCTTCACACCCACCAGGCTAGCAGAGTCCAGGAAGGGCAGCGTTCCGGCCCGGCGCCTCCCAGGGGTTGCACTGGGGTCAGCCCCGCGAGTTCAGGGTTGACGTGGACACAAAGGACATCTTTGCTCAGCTCACACGTCCTGAAAACCCAGAATTAACTTCCCGGGGAGTCAGATGGAGCTGAGGGAAGGGGGAGAGAATGAAAGGCTGGAGGCATGATGGCTCGTCAGAGGCCGCCCCCAAACCCAGACCCTGTGGAAACAGACCCGAGCAGATCCGTCCCTCAGCCTCCTTTCAGCCTCCCCTTCGCTCTGCGCGGGGCTGGCGTCCTGGAAGGTCATCAAACTGGGCTTTGAGGCATGCGTCTGATCTGACTGGGAGTTAACCCGCAGGACGCAGGGCGCTCACAGCCGCTCCTCAGCACTATAGACGGCCCGGAGGCCCGGCCTGGCGCCCTCGTCTGCTGTGCACTCGGTTCCCATCCTGCGTGGCCGCCTCCCCAACATCCTAGGATGGAGATCACACCCACCAACTCAGGACAAAAGCCTGTTGTTCCCACCTGGACTGGCGGGGCCTCGGACAGGGGCTGGGTGGGGGCAGGGGACAAAAGTGTCTTTTTGTTGGGTTTCAGCTCCCAGAGGCCCTGTGGTTCCCTCCGCCACCACGGGTGTGTGTGCCAAGTTGCTTGGTCGTGTCCGACTCTTTCGTGACCCCATAAACTGTGGCCAGGCTCCTCTGTCCATAAGATTTCCCAGGCAGGAACAGTGGAGTGGGGATCTTCCCGACCCAGCAGCGGGACCCATGTCTCTTAGGTCTCCTGCCTTGGCAGGTGGGTTCTGTACCACGAGCCCCACCTGGAAAGCCATGCACCCTGCCCTCCCCGCCTTTCCTCCGTGGGAGAAGGGTCGAGCGGGCTGCCTCCAGGAAGTGACGACCCGCCGGCATCAAGAGGGTCAAAGTGGCGCACGCAGGTGGGCACGTCTGGAGCGGAGTCAGCGGAGGGAAGTTCTGTGACGCTGGACAGAGTCCCCTGCGTCCTCAGGATGGGTCCTGGCCCACTGGGCCCACCACAGTGACCCACTTGGCACTCTGCAGCCCCAGCACAAACCAAGCTTCCAGGAGACAAGCTGCCCACAGCCTCCGTGCCCACCGCCTGCATCCCGGCATCCAGCGCTATGGTCCTTGCTGCCCGAGACCCAACAGGGCCCTGCCAGGGGCAAAGTGCCAGGCATCGTGGAGTCGCTACATCAGACAAGGTGAAGGTCACCGCGGAGACCTCCTGATGCCCCACAGCAGGACCCCTTGTGTCCTGAGGGCACTCACCCTTCAGCTCCATGGCGGCTCATGGAGAGGGGGCTGTCATCACCCCTGCTCTGCAGACGCCGGGACAGAGGCTCAGGGAGGCGCAGGCCTTCCCCCAGGTCATGTGACTGGGAGCAGCGACCCCTGAGCCCGGTTCAGGACAGCCGATGTCCCCCACAAAGGTGCCAGGCCCCTCAGGACGCAGCCCAGGCGAGGACACCACCTCCGGGTCCTGGCCCTGCCGCAGCTCCAGGGCCCCCCGCGGAGACCGGCGTTTCTCAGATGACGACCAGTGCCTCGGGGGGCAGGGCCAGCTCTCCCGGCAAGTGTGTGAAGCGCCCTCCCCCAACAGGCTGGCCCCACCCCCTCCTCAGACAGGCCTCTTTTCCAGGAAACACTTTTCCAATTCTCACACAGAGCAAACGGCCCTGTAATCATCTCAGAGCGCCGAGCCGAAGAGGCAGGGTGCTGCGCCCAGCCTCGGCCAGAGGGTCCCGGGCTGTCGGGGCAGGACCAGCCTCCACAGGGGTCCTGGGGGCCATTCTCTCGTGAAGCGAGGGTCACAGCTGCTCCCGGGATGCCCAAACACACACACAGGCAGCACGCAGGCACACGCAACCCACACGCATTCACGTGTGCACACACGCAGGCAGCACGCAGGCATTCACGCGTGCACGCATCTGGACACGGACGCAGGCCCGCCCAGGGGTCCTCGCTGAAACATGCACGCGTGCCCTCACGTGTGCGTGTGCACGCCCGTGTGCTCAGGACACACACGCCTGCTCTCCACGCATACTCCTTCCTGAAACCCAGGGCCAGCTCTGGCCTCCACGAGACCGAAGGCTCTCTCAGCCCTGAGGCTGGTTTCAGTGGAAAGCTGAGAAGACCTGCCCTCCCACGGCTGTTTTGAAGTCCAGGAAACGCTGGCGGGCCCCGGGGACACTGACTGATGCCTCTGCTGCCGGGCCTGGGCCTGGCAGAGCCGGCCCTTTGTTCCTGGGCCCGACCATCTGGCCTCAGCAAGCGGAGGGGCTGTCTGATCTGCCTTTGATCAGCTGGTGTCCGGCAGGCCCGGTGGGGTCTTCACGAGGTCTGATCGGGGGAGCCCAACCGACATAGCCTGTGATCAAAGAAGGGGCACCTCGTGGCTGCCAGCTCCCAGCCAGGCCCATCTTCCCTGCAGCCGCGACAGTGCAGGCCCACAGTCGCCCTCAGAAGCCTGCCTTGTCACAGAGCCGTCGCGGCCATCACGGCGCTGGGCCACCCCTCCTGGGGACGCTCGGCCCTGCCCAGCGGCCGAAGCCCATTCCTGCACCGTCCGCACTCGGGCCAGCATTGCTGCTTGGACCCGGCATCCGTCAGCCCCCTCCATGCCCGCCCCCGCCCCCACACAGCCCCAGTCTCCCCCTGGAGACCTCCTCTCCAGCTCACGACCTGCACGCGGCCACCTCCCGCGGGGCTGCCTGCAACCCAGCGGGGACACATCTGACTGTCCTCTGCTGGGCCCCCTGCCCCACGGGGCACATAACTGAGGCATGGATGTGGGAGCTGGCCAGTGGGGGTTGCTGAACCGCTTGCCGCTGACCACCTGGTGTGAGCAGAGTGTTCACATGTGTCTGAGTCGGCGTCTCCAGAGAAACAGTGCCAGGGGTGTGTGTGCACATGTGCAGAAAGAGATTTACTATGCGGAACTGCTCACGCTTGTGGTCATGAGAGCTGACAAGTCCCAAGATCGCAGCTGGCAAGCTGAGCTGGGACCCGGACAGGTGGCGGTGCCGCTCCAGTTATCAGCTCACTGAGCCCAGAAAGGGCTGGGGTCTCAGCTGGAGCCAAAGACAGGCAAAGAGAAGTCACAAGTCAGGCGGAAACTCCCCCTGTGTCCGGGGAGGGTCTTCCTTCCGGTTCTATTCAGGTCTTCAACTGATTGGACAGGACCCACCCACACTGGGGAGGGCCACCTGCGCCATTCAGTCGTGGGATCAAATGTTACCCTCCCAAAGCGCCCCACAGACACGCCCAGGTGTTGTTCAAGCCTACATCTGCTCCCAGCCCCCGGGGCCCGCGATGCTGACAAGAAGTCACACCAGGTGAGGCCCAGTGTGTGTGTTACTGAGTGGCAGAGACACTGGCAGAGGATGATGAAACAGAAAACAACTCTGAGTCCCCGGGGCCCGCCTCTGCCCCTGATGCCCAGGGAAGCTCTCATCCAATTACACGCTGCTGAGACCAACCAGCGCATCACGTCCCCCAGGAGCCTGGGAGGACCAGGTTCTGAAACAGCTGCTTCCTTTCCGGCTCTCAAACACTCACAAACATGCTAAATTATTAAATAACTGGGCCTCCTCAGGTCTCACCCATCAATTACAGGCCAGCTCTGATGTGAGGTCCGGCAGACAGGCCTCACCGGGCTCCAGGGAGAGACAGCTGTCTGCCGGGGGCCAGCGTGAGGAACTCCACCCACGGCAAAGGTCATGAGGAAGGAGGCTTGGCATACGCAAAGGCGGGATCAAGCCTCAGGAAAGCCCCTGTTCCCGAGCATCTACCCCAAAACCAGAGTCTGTTTTGTGCTCTCACCTACACCTCTGACTTTACGGGGGGCTCTCCCCCATAACCGTTTCTCTCGGAGAAGGAGTAAACGTGCAGCTCCAAGGCAATAAAAATTCCTGGGCGTGACAAGAGTGTTTCAGCTTACGGACTCCGCTGAAGGTTATCTAGCCCGCCTGTATAGGTTCGTCCAGCCACATGTGATTGTTTACAGCCTCCCAATCTGAGAGGCACGAGATGTTTTAGACTTACTAAAGGCAAATTCTTTTGGGGAGTTGGAAATTATTAGTATAGTGTGTTGGTTAGGAATTATATTGGTGAAGGGTTCTTCATTTGCTGTGCCAATAATTGCTGCTAATTCCCTGCTCTGGGTGGGACAAGGATGTCTCAGGTCAAACCTCTCTACTGACAGACTAGCTTGTGTGACAGGATTATCCATACTGCTGCCACTAGGCACATGATTGTTTACTACCTCTCAACCATAAACAGCACAGAGAGTTTTGGAGTATTTTGAGAGTCTTAATTAGCATAGGGCTTTTTCTTCTTGTTGAGTCAATGATTGCCGCCAGGCCTCCATATCCTTAGGCACCTGGGAATATATTAATCAATGTATTTGGAATATAGCAAAGGAAATATAGTAGTTTTTGATGTTAGCAATACTAGACTTTTTGAGTTAATGAATTTTCTCTTTTGTAATAGATCACTGTACTTTGTTATAAATCACTGTGTCCTTGCTATGTGAAAATGTAACTTTATCATATCTTAAGACTAAATAGATCTTAAGGGGAGCATTGGTGAAAGGATTTTCATTTGTTGGGCTGATGTTTGCTGCTAAATCTCCATATTCCTTGCCCTTATAACGAATATAACTAGCATATAGGAGAAATAAGCATTAACCTTTAAGATTAATCATGTTAACCTTGGGTTAAATAAATTCCTTTCTTGATTGTAACTCACTACACCCTCACCCTATAGGAATGTAACTTTATTTGGAGGGTGGTGCCTGGTTTAAGAAAAAACACCCTTGGAAGAAATAAGTTTTTTGGTTATCAGAAAGAAAGGATCATAGAATGTCAGCAGGTCTCACTCATGGCCAGAAGATGATGTACCTTTTTTTATACATTTATGTGAAGCACCTGATTTTGATAAAGGTCAGGACTGCTGACCCCCGCGTGACTCTGTATTCATCCCTATATGTAACAAAAGCTATATAAGCAAACCCCAAAATAAAGAAATCAGATCAGTTTCCGGAAAGACTGATTCCCCCATGTCGCTTCTTTCTTGCTCCCGTTTTTCTGGCTGAATTCCCATCTGGAGCATGGATGCTATTCCACGTAATCCAAGTGATTCAGCCTCTTTTTCTCCACTAATCTTCCTACTACACTATCCATTTCTAATCTCTCTCTATATCAGTAATTAAATATGTATTTTTCCAAGGACGCCGATGCCGTCCCCACCTTCGAATTCCCTGGATCCACCGGGGCTGGACCCCGGCAGCTGTCCCTCTTGAGGACACTCGTCCAACATCAGAGAGCTTCTCCCGTGCCCCTCCGGCCCCGGCGTCCAAAGCACGTGTGCACAGACAGGCCCTCAAGCACAAGAGTGCCCACCTCCCACTCCCGTGATCCACGAGGGGCTGGCCCGGGGAGGCAGCAGTTTCTGGCCTGCCAAGCAGGCCTTGTTTCCTGGTGAGTCTGGGCCTTCAGCACAGGCTGGAGAAGAGCTCCCATGCCAGGCGGCGTCCAGACGGAGTGGGGGTCTGGCCGTGAGTGGGAGCAGGAACCAGTCACGCCCCGCGGGTTCCCGTCACCTTGTGGGGAGGCTTGGGTCTCCTCTCCTTCTGCAGGGCCCTTCCGCCCCTTTAATCCTCTCCCCGTGTCTTCCGCCATCCGGGCTGCCTTCTCTGGGAAGCCTCTCCGGATTGCAATCTCTCTTCCTCCCTGAAGCTCGCTTGGCCCTCCACCCAGGCGCTGGAGCCCCATCCACCGTGAACCACGGTGCGTAGCCTCCGGTCAGCTTCAGAGTGTGAGGAGCTTAGCGCCCTGCCTGGCCCCCACCCTGGCACAGCACCCTGCACACAGTCCAGCGTAAGAAATCCCTGTTGTATGAACCACCCTGGGAGGAATCCACCCCTCAGACTGAACACAATCCACGTGCTTCTGCTGACCAGGAAGGAAATAGTCTGAGCGTGAAGACTGCAGGGGCTCCTCGGAAACTCAGCCTGCCCCCGGCCAGGCGGGCAAGCCTGGGAGAGGCTTCCCTCCCGAGGTGACCGTGACCTTGGAAGGTGCAGGCTCCGCAATGCCTCTGGGCAGCCCTGCTCACTGTCCTGGCCGCTTTCCCCACCCTAAACCCCAGGGCCACAGGAGCCTCCAGACCCACTTGGCGGACACGGCAGGTCACACGAGCACCCGCCCCTGGGGGAGAGTGGCCAGACACCCAGCTCTTGTTCCGCTGCCCCGCTGGCCTCCACCACCCTCGAACACAGGCCCTGACCTTTCCCTCCGCGTTTCAGCTCTCCAGCTCAGCCCCGTGCCCGGTGTGCGGGGGGCCCCCCACTCTGCAAAACGGCTTTCATAACAGAGCAGTCAGCGGTTCAGAGCCGCGCAGAGAGGAAGCAAGCCTGGGGCTACCCGAGATGGCTGAGCTCCAGGAGCCGAGCCGGCCTGTGGCGGCGGCCCATGAATTACTCAGGTGGTTCCTGCTGGTGGAGCTCCGCTCCCTGGCCTCAGGACCGGCTGGTCCCTCCCTCGGTGCCCCCCTACCCCAGTCCTCCGGGATGCAGTGATGGTTAATTAGACACAGTTGGCGCGGTGCCCCGGAGCACCAGCGATGATAACCGTGCAAGGAGACGCTGGCATAATCGGCGCTCCGGTCTAATTCAAGAAAAGGGATTTGACTTTGGGTGACAGCTCGCCAGTCCCAAGAGGGTTTAAAGCTCCGCAGATGTCTCTTCTGCACGTGGCCCAACCACAGCCCACACGCCTCCAGTTTCCCCCCTGGAGTTTTCTGAGCCGGACAGAGTCAGGGCTGAGCGGTCAGACTCAGGGGATTCGCGCCCTGAGTCACCGGCGGACAGGGCCGCACCCCCCAGACCAGCCTTCCCCAGGGACAACGTCTCAGAGCTGGAGCCCACGCCTGCCGGGCGCTGAAGGGGACCTTCGTCCTGTCTCAGATCCCCTGGGGGTCCCGTCGGTCCAGCATCCTCAGACGACGTCGTGGGAACAGAAGCTTCCCATCCACTCCTGTTCCCTGGAAGCTTCTGTTCCCTGAGGAGCCCAACTGCCTTACCCCAGAAAGAGAGATTTCCGCAGAGGTGGTTTTCCAGCTGGCAGCCCCGGGCACAGCCCAATCCGGGCCCTGACCACTGCAGCCTCAGACAAGCCTCGGCAGTGGGGAAGGACTGAGTCTTTTCCCACAAAGCAGTGTTTGTTTTTAATCATTGAATTAACTGCATACCGCGCTCCGGGGCATGGTGGGTGCTCAGAGCCTGCTTTCTCGGTGAGCATCTGGCCTGGCCGTGGCCCGGCCTCACCCGAAGCCAAGGAAGCCAGGGCTGCCCGCCGAACGTGGGGCTCCACAGCTGCCGCCTGGAGGCTGCGGCCGCGGGGCAGCCTGCTCTGAGCTCCCTGGGGCCGGCGGGTCAGGGTGGGGGTTCTTGGGGCCCCCAGGGGAGCCAGGCTCTCCTCGGCGCAGTGGAAACAGGCTGGGGAATCTTGAGCACACAACCAGAGGTGCGAGGAACCTGCAGCCTGGACGGACGCAGACTCTTGCACTCCTAACCCTCCGCCAGCCGTGGTTGTGCTGGGGGCTTGTCTTCTTGTCTTTACTTTGAACCAGCTGGGCCAGGACAGGCTCGTTAAGACTGTCTCCCCTGCAGCATCCAGCTCTGAGCCAGCCCCACCTGGGGCCACTGTGTCCAGAGGTGGGCCTGTCCCCCTCCCCTATGTGGGCTGCCAGCAGCCAGCTCACCTCCCCTGACCCTCGGAATTTTCCTGGAGGGGGAGTGTATTGTCCAACGGGGGACCTGGTCGGTGGGTCCCTGGCTGCTCTGAAGGAGAGAAAAGCCCCTGCTCCATCCAGAGGCAGTTGACTGTGTCAGCCGCGAGATAGGGGGCACAGGTCTGGACAGTGAGACAGGCCTTGTGGGCTAGGCAGACTGCCTGGAGGAGGAACCCAGGACAGGGGCAGTGCCCAGGAGGACTCACCCCTGGGCTCAGCAGAGACCCCGGGGCTCCAGAAAAGGACTGGGAGAGCCTGACAAGAGGACTCCGGGTGCCATCAGAGCAGGTGGGCGGCTGCTGGCGGCCACACGGTCCCCAAAGGGCAGCCTCCCCAGGGGAGCCGAGGACCCAAGTGGAAAGCAGTGGAGGTCTTGATGGGGGTTCAGAGGAGGGACCAGCGGCACCAGGAACCCGGCCCTCAAGCTAGGTCAGAGGGCAAGGCGAGCCAGGCTGCCTCCAAGGACGGGTGGATCTCTGTCACTAACTCGTGTCCAACTCTGTGTGACCCACTGACTGTAGCCCGCCAGGCTCCTCTGTCCATGGGATTCTCCAGGCAAGAACACTGGAGTGGGCTGCCACTTCCTTCTCCAGGGGACCTTCCCGGCCCAGGGATCGAACGCCTGTCCCCTGTGTCTCCTGCACTGCAAGCAGATTCTTTACCCACTGAGCGACCAGGAAGGACAGGTGAGACTGGGACAAAAACTGGCCTCTGGGGGCAGGGGCGGGGGGCCATCGTCCCAGACAAGTGTCTCCCCAACTGTCCAAAGCCCCAGCAGCCTGACTGGCCCGCAGATCACCCACAACCTCAAAGGAAGCACAGAGCTGGGCCCTCCGTTGACAGTGTGTCCCTGGCCAGCTACGACAGACCCAAGGGGGGCCCAGGTGCTGTGGCCCAAGGCTGCGAGGGATGAATGTCCAGACCCGGGGTTACAGCCAGGGCAGACTCTAGCCCCAGAGGACCCTTGGCACCGACGGAGCAGTTGGGTCCAACATCTGGGGGAAGGCGTTCCTGACACCTCGTGGGGGGCAAGGATGCTCTAGACACCCTGCAAGGCCCCGGGCAGCTCCGACAACAGTTATCTGACCCCAAATGTCACACATGCAGGGCTCAGCAGCGAAGGGCCCATGATGCCCAGGAGGCTCCCACCAAGGCACAGCGCCACCAGCGGGCGGCCCTGTGCCAGGGTCTAGACCAACAGTCCCACCAGTGGGCGGCCCTGTGCCAGGGTCTAGACCAACAGTCCCACCAGCGGGCGACCCTGTGCCAGGGTCTAGACCAACAGTCCCACCAGCGGGCAGCCCTGTGCCAGGGTCTAGACCAACAGTCCCAGCTTCTTAGGCACCGGAGACCAATTTTGTGGAAATGAATTTTTCCACAGACCAGGGTTGAGGGTGGTGTGGGGGTGACTCAAGCCCATGACATTATCCTGCATTTTATTTCTGTTATTATCACACCAGCTCCACCTCAGACCACCAGGCGTAACATCCCGGAGTCAGGACCCCTGGCCCAGACAGTCTACAGCTCTGCTGGGATTCCCGTCTGGCATGCGTCTCCCGTGTGGAGACTGAGGCCCACGGAGAACAGAAGGGGGCCGCCGGCCCAGGATGCCATCTGGAGGCCCCCTCACAGGGCTCCCATGGGGCTGAGCCCTCAGACACGCCCGGAGAGTCATGGACGTCCTCCATTATGTTAAGCACCAACCTGTCAGCCATGAGACACCACACAGAGGCCCACGTGCCAACCACACACATGCCCGTATGAACACACTGCGCACACACACACAGGCCCACGTGCCCACACACGACACGCATGCACACATAGGACCACGTGTCCAGCGACACACAGGCCCACATGCACACACACGACACGCACACAGGCCCACGTGCGCATGTGCAAAGCACACACTTCTGAGCACCCAAGCAGCTTCACTGAAAGGGTTGCTCCTATTTCCTGCCGGCCCACCCCCTGCCAGCTCGTGCAGCCTCCAAGAGAGAAGCAAGTGGGCTTAAGCGTCTTGATGGGACCCGAGGCGGCCCACGCCACGCGCGTGCATCTGGCCCCGAGCTCTGGACGCTTCAGTATTCCGTGCACTCTGCTCCCCGCTCGCCCCGGTCCCACAGCTTCGAATTGCCTGCTTTTCGTCCCGTGTCGCTGCCCACATCCTCGCCGAGCTGTTGTGGCAGCCACAGCCCACCCGAGGCTGGAGTTTCTCAGGCATGAACGTGAAGGCCAGAGCTGTGTCTAAGCCCAGACCTGAGGCAGCCACGGGCCCTGGCGCTTTCATCACGGCAGGAAAGCCTCCCGCCGTCCACTCCAAAAAAAAACCCATGCTGATTCTGCTTGATCTCAGGTAGCAATTTTGTTCAAAGCCTCCTTTCTTATCCTATTTGCTCTTCAGGCATCTTCTCCCAACGTGATCACTTCACAGCCACGGATCGCAGGACCTGCCGGGATGTACACGGCCCATCCCTCTGCCACAGAGCAGCCTCAGGCAGAGCCCGCGGGCCAGGGCGGGCCCGGCGCACAGGGGCCACGGGTCCTGCCTCGACCTCTCCCCGAGAGCCAGCGGGGCCTCCTGAGTCTGACCCGGGTTTCTCCTGCTCTAGGTCTGTCCTTTCCACCTTCTGCTGAGAACCACGCCACTGGCCCGGTCTGGTCTGTCTGCTCACGCCGGGGCCAGCCTGGAGCTGTTCAGTCACTCAGTCGTGTCTGACTCTTCATGACCCCGGGGACTGCGGCACGCCAGGCTTCCCTGTCCTTCACCATCTCCTGAAGTTTGTTCAAGTTCATGTCCATTGACTTGGTGAGGCCATCCAACCATTTCATCCTCTGTTGCCCCCTTCTCCTCCTGTCTTCAACCTTCCCCAGCATCAGGGTCTTTCCCCATTGGGTCAGCTCTTTGCATCAGGTGGCCAAAGTATTGGACCTTCAGCTGCAGCATCAGTCCTCCCAGGGAATATTCAGGGATTGTCTCCTTTAGGATCCAGCCTGAAAGCAGCTGAAGTTTTAGGAGGATGAGCAGAGCAGGAACACCTGTGGGCCCCAGAGTTCATCTTCTAAGGGACCGAGCCCGGGGCCCTGAGCACTTGGCTCCCTAGGAGGCACCACCACCCGGTCAGTGCCCTGTCCCCGCTCCCTGCAACATCAGCACGCAGCCTTCACTCCAGGCTTGCTTGTTCCTCCTGGCTCTGAGCTCAGAAGGAAAAGACCTTCCAAATATGAATTATGCATTGAAAACCCAGGCAGAGCAATCACGGGCAATAAATAATTCCAAGGTACAGACACATTAGTTAGCTGTACAATCCACTTACAGGCTCAAGCAGCCATCTCATTAATAACAGGCAGAAGCAGAGGCTCAGCTGGCCTGGAACTTGGGCAGGGCAGCGCGCTCACAGGGCTGGGGGTCGCTGGCCGGACCGCTGCTGCGCATGGTCCCTGGGGTGCCAGCTGGTCAGGACCTCTGGCTCGGGGCGAAGAGGCCAGGGGGGCACTCTGCAGTGTCCAGACGCAGGAAGAAGGACGGTTATAGAAACTCTGCTCCATTGAACAGCAAGGCCATCTGGTTTCTGAAACTGGGCTTGCCTCACACCGTCTCACGGGTCACAGGGGATTCTATGCAGCTCTAGAACTTCCTTAATGCGTAGATCAGAGCTCTATTGAAATTAGCCCTCAAGGGATTTACGGTTCAGTGGACATCTTTTTGCGTCATTTTCCAAACTCCGTCCTTTTTTAAATGGAGGTGTGGACATGAACTTGGGCAAACTCTGGCGGACAGCGAGGGACAGGGAGGCCTGGCATGCTGCAGTCCACGGGGGCACAGGGTCGGACACGGCTGAGGGACTGAAGAACAGTCGGCTTACAGTGTTGCGTTATTTCTGCTGCACAGAAGAGCGATCCGGTCACACACATACAGATGCAACCTTTGCACGTCCTTTTCCATCACGGCTGAATCACAGGACGTTGAACACAGCTCCCTCTGCTACACAGTGAAAGGAAGAAAGTGAAGCCGCTCAGTCGCGTCCGACTCCTTGCGACCCCATGGACTGCAGCCACCAGGCTCCTCTGTCCACGGGATTTTCCAGGCAAGGGCACTGGGGCGGGTTGCCATTTCAGTAGGACCTTGTTTTTCATCCAGCCTAGAGACAGTAGTTCGCATCTGCTGGACTCAGCCTCCCGATCCATACTCCCCAACCCCTCCCGCTGGGCAACCCCAAGTCTCCTCCGCGTCTGCGAGTCTGTTTATGTTTCATAGATAAATTCACCTGGGCCCTGCTTTAGATCCCACTTGGAAGTGATGTCATCTGGCATCGCAGTTTCAGTGAAGAGTATCTGATACACTTAAGCGCATCTCAGGCTCTTCTGCTTTCTAAGCTATCCTTGCTATTATCTCGGTAAACTTGTGCTCACACAGACTTTGCAATGTCTTGAAAAATGATTTGCTAAGCAGAGGTCCACCTTGACCCAGAACCTACATAAAGAATCCCAGATCAGCAGGCGTGTCCTCACTGGTGATGAACGTTGGCTGGTGGCTGTGAACAGCCTGGCTGCTTGCTGTGGTTCAAGGCTGGCTGGGCAGCAGGGGGTGGAGCGCCCACCGCGGTCGGCCGTGCAGTTTCCCGGCTGCCTGCTCGTCCTCATTCCTGGCACTTTCCCCGTGTTGGCCCTGGGCTGTTTCGCACACGTTCTCTCACTGGGTCTTAGTTGCCACGTGACTGTGAAACGAGCAGGCTTGGGGTCCCAGGGCTGGTGAGAGGACGCTGACCCCGGTCTGCCTCACCTTCAGCCTTAACTGCTCATGTTCCATCACGCTGCAGTGAGCCAGCAGGGTGGGCGTCGACCCCCCACAGCGTCCAGGTATGGAAACCCAGCTGCGGGGAGGACGGTGTCATCCGTCCTCTGGTGGTTTCCCAGTGAACGGCAGGGCAGGGCAGGCCGTGGTCCTGACCCTGAGCGGGCAGCGGTCCACATCCCCACTGGGCGTCCCCTGAGAAGACAGACTGGGCTGGAGCCTTTCTCAGAGCCAAGCTCACTCCTGCAGGAAGCACCTCCATGTCCCGGAACGCCCCGCCCTCACCTCCCCTGCCCAGACCCCAGTGAGAACAGGGACAAAGAGCCCTGGTCACGACGCCTCACCAGCCGCCTGCAAACCCCGGCTCTCTCTCCCCCAGCTCCGGGGTTCATTTGGCCGCCCATCCAGCCCTGAGGGCGCAGGCCGCCCTGCACTTGCCCGCAAAGGAGCCCAGCCCTGGTGCCCTCAGCTCCACCCCCGAGGGTCTGGGGAACCACGCCCAGGTCAGAAGGCTCCAAAAACCAGCATCTTTCCTCCTTAAGTGAAATTCATGCTGGGCCTGTCCAAGCTCCTCTCAGCACTTTAATGCTCTAAAAGCTTCAGCTTGCTCTCTGGGTCAATTTCCTTCCAACAAAATATTAAAATGAAGCTCTGAAAGCCGGCACCGTGGTCTGAGTGCCAGACCAGGCCGTCGGTGCCCAGCGTTGCATCATGCAGGCGTAAATATTTAAAGAGCTGCCAGGGAGCAGAGCGCTCTGGGGAAGGGTGGGCCTGGGGCCGGGGCAGCCGTGGGTGCTGGGAAGGACGTCTGCGGGCCTGCCTGACGGGAGCACCTGCCTGGGAGCTGCCTGACCCTCAGGTTGCTCCTGGCAACAACCCCGAGGTCCAGCGACGGGGCGGATCGCCACGCCCGTCCTGCCGGCTGCCCTGCCAGCACTCTCAGGCCCGGGAGGAGGCGCCGTGATGGGCCCAACTTTGCAGGAGGCACCGGGCGACTGAGGCACACGGAGACGGAGCCACCTGCCCGCGTGCTGTCCAACATCAGCCAGGACACCCTGATCTCGCCTTTTCCTCTGTGCTTTGTTCTCAGTCTCAGAATACAGACCCGTCGGTCCAAACTCCTCAAGTCCCTGAAAGGCAGCTGGGGCCCAGACTTGTCCAGAGAGGCAGGGCAGCAGGGAAAGCAGTCCGCTTAGTCTCCCAGGCAGTCATCCCTTCGTACAATTGTCCATTTCACAGGCGCGCACGGCTCAGAGGGGATGCCCTGGACTCCGCCAGCCCACGCAGTGGCCGCTGTGGCTGTTGAGCCTTGAGATGCCGCGGTGTGAGCAGGAGCTCAATTTCCAAATGCACTGAATTCTGCTTCATTTGGCTGCGAGGAGATTCGTGAGGCCGCCACGGACAGCGCTGCTCTGGACAACACCCCGCAGGTTACCCTCAGATTCCTCCAAGGCCAAAGCCGTGGCCCCAGGTCCCCCGGGGAAGTCCCCCGGGGAGGTCCCCGAAGAAGCTGCCAGGCCCCATGGCTCCTGGAAGTTCCCACGCTAAGTCCGGCTGCAACGGGCCCATCTCCCACCCCCGGGAGGCTCTGTGGGGCCCCCAAGGGCCGCAGTGCCAGCAGCCAGCTCTGGCCAGGGTCCTGGGGTGCTGCTTGGCCTCTGTCACATGTCCCCAGGGCTCAGCATCACCCCAAGGGGTAGCTGCTCACTCTGGAAATCAGAAGAGCCACAGCACCAATAATAACTTTCTGAAAGCCTGGCGCACGGGCGGCAGTGGGCAGGCCCGGGCAGGCCGCGCCGCCGAACCGCCCCCATTTCCTGCTAAACAGCCCTCTGGAGCATGGAGACTTCCAGGAAGATTAAGCTGAAAACTGGCTTCTCCGGAGTCGGCGAGGAGAGGAGGTTGCCATGGAAACAGCATCCGGCCCATTCCGGTGAGTTTTAGACGCAAGGAAACAAACCAGGGAAACCCAGCAAAGCCCCCAGCGTTAGCCTCCTGCGCTCCCTGGACGTGTGTGCTCGGCCCAAGGCGGGGGAGGGAATGCTTTAAAACAAACCACTTAGGATTGCTGTACGGCCCCCAGTGCACTGAGCCCGGCTCTGACCGTGTTGTCGCCAAAGGGCAACATCAGGTGTTTGCATCTGGACGGCGAGTGGGGAGGGCAGACTGACCCTTCTGTGGCTGCCGCTTCCCAGGAGTCCAGCACCTCATAGCCTCCGGCCGGGACAGGGTGTGGGGTGCTCTCAGCCCCTAGCCCACTACGGCCTCGGGAAAGAGGAAATCACGCAGGCGCCCACTCGCCCAACAGAGCACCCGGGCAGGAGGACGCACAGAGTCGCCGTGTGTCCATCACAAATGTGCGTGGACAGATTCAAAGCAGAATATTAATCTATTCAGTACGTGTGGGCGCACGTCTGCACACACGCACATGAGCTATTGTTTACTCAAAAACAGTGGGGTCCAAGCCCTGCAGTTGACAAGGTGCAGCCTGTGGAGCTTGGAAGAGCTCTCACCAGGTCCAGGGCAGGAGGAAAGACACCAGGGAGGCTTCCTGGAGGCAGTGGCACCCAAGCCAAGTTGTACAGAATGGCTCAGCCATGGGGAGAAGGAGCGGGTGGAGAGGCAGACGACCCAAGGGCCGCTGAGCGAGGGCCTGAGTGGTGTGCAGCCTGGCCTGAGCAGGTGACGGGGACAACACGGCTGAGGGCTGGGCAGGGCTGTCCTCGGGGCCCCCTGAGCAGGTGGGAGTTTGGGGTCCAGCTTTTCCCAGCCAGAGCCCCGTGGTCCCCGAGAAGGTGCTCAGGTGTGAGAACCATCCCCAAGGGCTGGGATGGAGCCGAGACGGAGGCGGATGCGAGGCCGGGTCTTCAGACGGCCTCTGAGGGAGGCAGGGCTGGGGTACTGGCCTCGGCCAATGGAAGCCAGCGAGCTGGAGGCTGGAGGCCCATGCGGGACCCGGGGAACCAGAGGCTGGGCGCGCGCCCCGGAAAAAGGTCAGAGATAGCCTGACACGCAGACACGAGGAGACGCGGAGAGGCGGCCCCGGGCCTCTGGGAGGCGGAGCTGGCGGGGAGCTGAGGGCCGGGCCCCTGAGAAGCCCTGGAGAAAGAACCAGCACCTTGCAAGGCTCTCCCAGCTGCACAGCTCTTGTTTCCAAGCAAATGTGGACTTTCGAAACGGCCTTTATTTCCAAATCGAACTTCACTAAGTCATAGATACGTGGCAGGAAGGGAGACCGCTTCCAGGGCCCGAGAGGGGGCTCTTGTCAAACACTCAGAAATGAATTGTCCTAGAAAATACACGCGATGACATACAAGGGGTGCCCGGGTGGAGAGCAGCAGGGTGAGGGGCCGGGAGGACTGCTCTGCTGCGGGGCTCGGAGGCGCGGGCTTTCTGCTGGCGGGGTTGGCTTCCCGGCTGTCTCAGGCTCCCTCCTGGCGGCACGGGCATCACTCGGCCGATGTGGATTCTGGGAGGACGTGTGAACTTGCGTCTCCTGTCTCCTTTGGACCTTTCCCGAATTCTTCCACTTGGTCCCTTACTCCTTACCAGGACCTCCTGCTGTAAGATAACTCGGCAAGTGGTCACCGAGGTGCCTGGCCAGGGCGGGCGGCTTTGGGGAAAGGACTGGAAAACCCCCAGAAGTGTCAGCGCCCAGAGTCCCACCCTCGGGAAGGGGGACGGGCTGTGCCTGTGTGGGCCTTTCCAGCTGTCCCCACACTGGCTCAGCACTGGCCATCTGCACGGCGCCCTCAGAGAGGCAGGCCATCGCCTGGGCCCGCGGCAGGCCCCTCGCCACTGTCTGGATGCGCAGGCGGAGGAAGGCGCCTCTGCTCCTCGGGAGGCCTCTCCTGCGTCCGGCCTGCACTCCGGGGCGAGGACGCTGCTCTCGGGCTCACTGTCCCAGGTGTTGCCCCACGGAGTCCTGTGGTCACATCTCTCGTCTCGTCTCAGACAATCGGGTCAAAGGACGGCCACTCCTTCAGTGCTCTCGGCACGTAGGGACGTGCTCACCAAATGGTTGTCCCCAAGGCCAGCACACCTGAGCAGCACCCACCCTCCTACGACACTCAGTTCAGTTCAGTTCATTTCAGAAGCTCAGTCACGTCCAACTCTTTGCACCCCCATGGACTGCAGCACACCAGGCCTCCCTGTCCATCACCAACTCCCAGAGCTTTCTCAAACTCATGTCCATTGAGTCGGTGATGCCATCCAACCATCTCATCCTCTGTCGTCCCCTTCTCCTCCCACCTTCAATCTTTCCCAGCGTCAGGATCTTTTCAAATGAGTCAGTTCTTCACATCAGGTGGCCAAAGTATTGGAGTTTCAGCTTCAACATCAGTCCTTCCAATGAGTATTCAGGACTGATTTCCTTTAGGATGGACTGGTTGTATCTCCTTGCAGTCCAAGGCACTCTCAAGAGTCTTCCTCAACACCACAGTTCAAAAGCATCAATTCTTTGGAGCTCAGCTTTCTTTATAGTCCAACTCTCATATCTATACATGACTGCTGGAAAAAATAGTCAAGGCTATGTTGGCAAAGTAACGTCTCTGCTTTTTAATATGTTGTCTAGGTTGGTCATAACTTTTCTCCCAAGGAGTAAGCATCTTTTAATTTCACGGCTGCAGTCACCATCTGCAGTGATTTTGGAGCCCACAAAAATAAAGTCTGACACTGTTTCCCCTGTTTCCCCATCTATTTCCCATGAAGTGATGGGACCAGATGCCATGATCTTCGTTTTCTGAATGTTGAGCTTTAAGCCAACTTTTTCGCTCTCCTCTTTCACTTTCATCAAGAGGCTCTTTAGTTCTTCTTCACTTTCTGCCATAAGGGTGGTGTCATCTGCGTGTCTGAGGTTATTGATATTTCTCCTGGCAATCTTGATCCCAGCTTGTGCTTCCTCCAGGCCAGCGTTTCTCATGATGTACTCTGCATATAAGTTAAATAAGCAGGGTGACAACATACAGCCTTGACGTACTCCTTTTCCTATTTGGAACCAGTCTGTTGTTCCATGTCCAGTTCTAACTGTTGCTTCCTGACCTGCATACACATTTCTCAAGAGGCAGGTCAGGTGGTCTGGTATTCCCATCCCTTTCAGAATTTTCCACAGTTTATTGTGATCCACACAGACAAAGGCTTTGGCATAGTCAATAAAGCAGAAGTAGATGTTTTTCTGGAACTCTCTTGCTGTTTTGATGATCCACCGGATGTTGGCAATTTGATCTCTGGTTCCTCTGCCTTTTCTAAATCCAGCTTGAACATCTGGAAGTTCACAGTTCATGTATTGCTGAAGCCTGGCTTGGAGAATTCTGAGCATTACTTTACTATTGTGTGAGATGAGTGCAATTGTGTGGTAGTTTGAGCATTCTTTGGCACTGCCTTTCTTTGAGATTGGAGTGAAAACTGACCTTTTCCAGTCCTGTGGCCACTGCTGAGTTTTCCAAATTTGCTGGCATATTGAGTGCAGCACTTTCACAGCGTCATCTTTCAGGATTTGAAACAGCTCCACTGTTTGAAACGCCATCACCTCCACTAGCTTTGTTCGTAGCGATGCTTCCTAAGGCCTACCTGACTTCACACTCCAGGATGTCTGGCTCTAGGTGAGCGATCACACCGTCGTGGTTGTCTGGCCAATTTGCTTTTTGGAAGAAATGTGTTCTTTATCACTGAACTGTGTCCCCGACTTCGCTGTGGCTGAGGCTTGTCGCAGTTCCCTCTGATCCACGTGGACCAAGACCAATGAGATGAAGTGAAAACATCAGTTTTGAAAACCCATAAATTATAAGTTCCAACATTTTATTATTAGCTCCAGCAGATAAAATGGTCCTGCCAGATGGCTCTGGGTTTCCCAATTCATGACCATGCCTACTGGCAGCTCATGGGCCACCCGGGTGGGGCTGGCTGACCATGCCCATGACCTATGCCCAAGAACAACAACTTCACCTGCAGGCCCAGTCCCTCGAGGTCGGCAGGGAAGAGCGTGGCCCTCACATCTGTTCCGTTCTGTTTTGGCCACGCTGTGCAACCTATAGGATCTCAGGTCCCCAACCAGGGACTGAACCCACGCTCCTTGCAATGCGAGTACAGAGGCTTAACCACTGGCCCCTAGGGCACTCCCGGCATTCCACTTTAGAGGAGAGAATCGAGGTAGCTCACCTGGTGAGGAATCTGCCTGCAAAGCAGGCGACCCCAGTTCGATTCCTGGGTCAGGAAGATCCCTGGAGAAGGGATAGGAAACCCACTCTGGTCTTCTTGGTCTTCCCTGGTGGCTCAGCTGGTAAAGAATCCGCCTGCAGTGCAGGGGACCTGGGTTCGATCCCTGGATTGGGAAGTTCCCCTGGAGAAGGGAATGGCTGCCCACTCCAGTATTCTGGCCTGGAGAATTCCATGGACTGTCTAGTCCCTGGGGTCACAAAGAGTCAGACACGACTGAGCGACTTTCACTTTCACTTTCAAATTGAGGTCAGTCTGCTGCTGCTGCTGCTAAGTCGCTTCAGTCGTGTCCGACTCTGTGCGACCCCATAGATGGCAGCCCACCAGGCTCCCCCATCCCTGGGATTCTCCAGGCAAGAGCACTGGAGTGGGTTGCCATTTCCTTCTCTAAAGCATGAAAGTGAAAAGTGAAAGTGAAGTCGCTCAGTCATGTCCCACTCCTCTCGACCCCATGGACTGCAGCCCACCAGGCTCCTCCGTCCACGGGGCTCTCCAGGCGAGAGGACTGGAGTGGGTGCTGTCACCTGGGACTGTGGGCAAGTCAGGAGGTCCGAGCACAGACCTGGGCTTGAGCTCCCATCCGTCACTCTATCGCCAGGACCCTGAATGCAGGAGGCTCTCGATGAATACTAGCTATTTTCATTATTTCTATTATAACTAGAGGAGGGCATGGCAACCCACTCCATTATTCCAGCCTGGAGAATCCCATGGACTGAGGAGCCTGGTGGGCTAGTTTAGAGGATCGCAAAGAATCAGACACAGTTGAAGCAACCGAGCACATAAAAACTCTGGAGATAGTGAAGGACAGGGAAGCCTGGAGTGCGATAGTTCACGGGGTCACAGAGCTGGACACGACTTAGTGCCTGAACAATAGCCACAGTGTGGAGGCCCTGCCTCTTGTCCAGGGGGTGAGGCTTCCTGCCAGTTATCCAGCCAGGCAGTGACTCTCTCTTTTGTTTCCCAGGGGCTTTCTGGGCCAGAACCACCTGGACAGAACTAGGCAGGGGCTCAGACGGAGCGACCAGATTGGCAGCGGGTGCCTCCCACCCAGAGCTGGAGGCACTGCCGGAGGCTCCTCCTGGGTCCCTGGATGTGCCCCCCAAGCCAGCTACCTCCCCACCGGCCGTGTACCCACAGCAGGGCCAGTGTGAAGGGGCCCCTTTACGAGAGGGAAGCGGGCAGTGCCCCTGGACTGAAACCAGGCAGACAGACGGCACAGGGCAGCGAGTGGCTGCCCACCCGTCATATCCAGGGCCAGGCACACAGGCACACACACAGCCTGGTAGGAAACCCACGTTCCCAGCTGCCGGGGGGACCAAGCTGGGAGATGCCAGGGCCCCCCAACCAGAACATCCGAAGTTAAAACCCATCCTCACCAAATCCTCTCAGCCTGCTCGTGTATGTAATGGGTGCAGGCACTTGGGGAAAGAGCTGGCGGCTTCTTGTTGAGTTAAACCCAAAGCTACCACGTGACCTAGCAATTCCGCTCCCAAGTATCGGCCCTGGAGAAACATATATACAACCACACAAAAGACCGTAGGACCACGTTCCGCACAGGCTCACTGACTACAGCAGAAAGCTGGAAAGAGGACAGAAGCCGAGCAGGAGGACCGGCAGACCACAGGCTGCACCCAGCGTCCCTGAAGAAGGGCTGGTTAGCGAGGCCCCGGCGGCACCTCCCATTGCGCCTACATCCCCTCACCTTCCACACTCACCCAGCAATGGTTGTGAAATGTGGGCAATCCAGTCAGCGGCAGGGAACAGCCTGGACCCGGATTCAGGGCTTCCTCGGGGGAGCAACCCTCTCCAGGCTCTCCTTGCCCCAGTTCCCCCCAGGGAGACCGCGGGCCTCTCCCAGGGGCCTCTGGCTATGCCCGGAGTCCTCCTGGGCCTGCACCCAGGAAACACCCAAGCCTTCAAGAAAGACTCCTTGGAAAATGAACTCAAGGTTGCTGGAGGGAAGGGACGGTTAGGGACTCTGGGAAGGTCATGTACAGGTTGCTATGTTTAAAATGGATAACCAACAAAAACATATTGTATAGTACAGGGAACTCCGCTCAGTGTTACGCGGCAGCCTGGATGGGAGGGGAGTTTGGGGCAGAAAGGATACGTGTGTGTGTTGGGCTGAGTCCCTTCGCTGTTCACCTGAAACTATCCCAGCATTGATAATTGGCTATACTCCACTACAACATATTTTTGGTGTTGAAATAGAAGGAAAGAAAGCAGAACTCTCCTTGGTCAGGCCCCAGGAGCTCCTCCTCTAGGCCTTGCCTTTGGGCATCCGCGTTCATCTTCACCCTGCCTAAAAGCACGTGAAGGGACTTGGTTTGCCTTTCCCCTGTTACTCCATTCGGACAGTTCAGTTCTTAGGTCCAACCGCACATCTGCCGGGGGCCAGCGTGAGGAATTCCGCCCATGGCAAAGGTCATGAGGAAGGAGGCTTGGCATACGCAAAGGCGTGATCAAGCCTCAGGCAACCCCCTGTTCCCGAGCATCTAACCCCAAAGCCAGAGTCTGCTTTATGCTCTCACCTACACCTCTGACTTTACGGGGGGCTCTCCCCCATAACCGTTTCTCTTGGAGAAGGAGTAAACGTGCAGCTCCAAGGCGATAAAAATTCTTGGGCGTGACAAGAGTGTTTCAGCTTACGGACTCCTCTGAAGGTTATCTAGCCCACCTGTATAGGTTCCTCCGGCCACAGGCCACATGTGATTGTTTACAGCCTCCCAACCTGAGAGGCACGAGATGTTTTAGACTTACTAAAGGCAAAATCTTTTGGGGAGTTAGAAATTATTAGTATAGTTGGTTAGGAATTATATTGGTGAAGGGTCTCTTCATTTGTTGTGTCAATAATTGCTGCTAATTCCCTGCTCTGGGTGGGACAAGGATGTCTCAGGTCAAACCTCTCTGCTGACAGACTAGCTTGTGTGACAGGATTATCCTTACTGCCGCCACTAGGCACATGACTGTTTACTACCTCTCAACCATAAACAGCACAGAGAGTTTTGGAGTATTTTGAGAGTCTTAATTAGGGTAGGACTTTCTCTTCTTGTTGAGTCAATGATCGCCGCCAGGCCTCTATATCCTTAGGTACCTGGGAATATATTAATCAATGTATTTGGAATATAGCAAAGGAAATATGGTAGTTTTTGATGTTAGCAATACTAGACTTTTGGAGTTAATGGATTTTCTCTTTTGTAATAGATCACTGTACTTTGTTATATATCACTGTGTCCTTGCTGTGTAAGAATGTAACTTTATCATATCTTAAGACTAAATAGATCTTAAGGGGAGCATTGGTGAAAGGATTTTCATTTGTTGGGTTGATGTTTGCTGCTAAATCTCCATGTTCCCTACCCTTATAATGAATATAACTAGCATATAGGAAGAAATAAGTATTAACCTTTAAGCATATAGGAGAAATAAGTATTAACCTTTAAGACTAATCATGTTAACCTTGGGTTGAATAAATTCCTTTCTTGATTGTAACTCACTACACCCTCACCCTATAGGAATGTAACTTTATTTGGAGGGTGGTGCCTGGTTTAAGAAAAAACACCCTTGGAAGAAATAAGTTTTTTTTGGTTATCAGAAAGAAAGGATCATAAAATGTAAGCAGGTCTCACTCATGGCCAGAAGATGATGTAATATCCCTAAGACCTTTTTTTTATACATTTATGTGAAGCACCTGATTTTGACAAAGGTCAGGACTGCTGACCCCCACGTGACTCTGTATTCATCCCTATGTGTAACAAAAGGTATATAAGCAAACCCCAAAATAAAGAAATCGGATCAGTTTCCGGAAAGACTGATTCCCCCATGTCGCTTCTTTCTTGCTCCCGTTTTTCTGGCTGAATTCCCATCTGGAGCATGGATGCTATTCCACGTAGTCCAAGTTATTCAGCCTCCTTTTCTCCACTAATCTTCCTACTACACTATCCATTTCTAATCTCTCTCTATCTGTGATTAAATATGTATTTTTCCAAAGACGCCGACTCCGTCCCCACCTTCGAATCACCCTGGATCCACCGGGGCTGGACCCCGGCACACATCCAGGAGGGCAAAGAGAAGCTCTGTCTCTGCGACAGGCAGAGCCCCGAGTGAGACCCAGCAGCCCCACGCCAAGGGCAGCACGGATCTGGAGGGACGGGGAGGGGCCGCTGGAGGAGCACGGGGCCGGCGCGCACCTGCAGCGTCCTCGGTGTGGACAGGTCCCTGAGCTCGGCCCCCGGCAGGCACAGGTCCAGGCCTGCCCGGGGGTGGAGGTGTCGGGATTCTGCCTCTGCTCCTTTCTCCTCTCTCTCTTAGGCATCGCTCCCCGCAGGGGGACCAGGTCTGGGCTCTGAGTGAGGTCATGGAGGCCGTTGGGAGCTCCACGCACCCTCACCCTGCGTGAGAGCAGAAATCAGGCGACAGGTCTTCCCCAAGTGAAATGGGGAAGCGAACCTGGGCTCAGGAAAAGAACCATCTGGAGCATAAAGGTCCTCCGTCTAACTTTGCCAAGGGGAAGTGTGGGCTGAGGAATGAGACGGACAAGGCACGCAGCCTTGAGCAGACTGCTCACAGGCTGGAGGAAGAATTCTGGCCCCCTGGCCTTGCAGAGGGGCCACCAGCCCCCGGGGGCTCAGGGCAGCTCTCCAGAGAAGCCACCTCGAGGGTCAGCAGGCCTGGCATGAAAGAGCTGCCCCACCTCACAGAGGGGCAGGACCTGCAGTCTCATTGCTGGCCGGTCCCGCCCGGTCCGTTCCCCTCCCCGTCAGACCTGGTTCTTCTCAAATCTTGACAAGCCTCCGGGTCATTCCCACCTGCAGAGAAGAGCTGTTCTCAGTCTTGGCGTTTAATTACCTTCTCTCTGCTTCCTGCCGCCGGGCAGACTCTGCCCTGGGACTTCACATTGGCAGGCCACCAGGCCGTGGGTGAAGGGACAGCCCCAAGGCAGTGGGCAGGTGGCCCCTGGCCAGGCTGCTGGACCCCCGTGGGCTTGTCCTGGAGCGTGCACTTGGGGCTCCCTGGATGCAGTCCTTTCCAGAACGGGGCTGGCCCTGAAGCTGGGAGCCCACGAGAACCGCCTTTCTGGAGGCAGCCAGGCCGGAGGATCAAACACTGTAAAAATGAAACCTTCACTGGGTAGTCACGTCAGGAAGACACAGCACAAGGAGCTAATTAGGGACTTGGGGATGCTCATCTCAGGAGCGCCTGAAAGCAAAAGCGCAAAGACTCCTGCGCGGGGAGGCGACTTCGCCGATGATAACAGAACACGAAGGAGAAAAGGAAAGCTACGGTCCTGGGCTTGGGTGTCACCAGCTCTTCTCTGCCCGAAACTCCAGCTTCCCCCCAACCCCCACTGGGGTCCACGTGCTCAGAAGCTCAGGGTCCACCCTGCGTCAGCCTAAAGGAGCAGAGAACAGGAGCTGATCATACCTGCGCCCGCAACTTGCACACACAAGAAATGCAGTGATTATAGACGCCAATTGCTAAGAACGCTCTGATTTTATGCTGTTTGAGTCCCTGTATGTGTACACTTAGTCATTCAGACGTGTCTGACTGTTTGCAACCCTTTGGACTGTAGCCCTCCGGGCTCCTCAGTCCATGGGATTCTCCAGGCAAGAATATTGGAGTGGGTTGCCATATTCCTACTCCAGGGGATCGTCTCGAGCCAGGGATTGAACCCACATCTGTTGCGATGCAGGCAGATTTTTAACCCTTGAGCCATGAGGGAAGCCCCCTTAAGTCCCTGGGCCCCCAGCTAAGCCATACGGGTGATGAGGGCTGGGACCCTCCCTCCGCAGCCTCCGCCGCCCACTCCTGCGCCTGCCTCCCTCAGTATTCCCCGCATCTGCTGTGTTTTCCTGTACGTGTTGACCACAGATTGAAATCATAATGGAGTAATCAGAAGAAATGGAATCGGTGGCCACTGAGGATCTGGTCTCAAACGCGTCCCTGCATCACTGAGAACCTGAGCTCTCAGTCGAGAGCTCTGCGAGTCAAGGACACCGGCCAGGTCTCCGGGAAGTACCTGTGGCAACTATGCAACCACTCCGGACCCAGCCAGCCCTCACCTAACAAGCACTCCCACTGCTCACAGTTCCCACTACGGCAAGTGTCCATCGCTCAGCTGTGTCCAATTCTATGCAACCCCATGGACTGTAGGCTCCTCCGTCCATGAGATTCTTTAGGCAAGAATGCCGGAGTGGGTTGCCATTTCCTTCTCCAGAGGATCTTCCCAGCCCAGGCATAGAGCCTGGATCTCCTGCATTCCAAGCAGATTCTTTGGCATCTGAGCCACCAGGGAAGCATTTACTCCTTGAGAAATAGCTCAGGCAACTGTGGCCTTGTGGTTTGACCTTTATAAGCTCTGTCCATTTCGTAGTCTAGCAGAACACAGCTTAGGTGGTTCTGAAATCTGTCGCCTGGACTGCAGCCTGAGAGCCCAGATGAACTCCTCTTCATTGCAATGGTGTCTCCAACTCTGAAGTTCTGCGCAACGATGGAGACCCCCGGGCACATACACATACCTACACCTCCAAGCAAGATGAAGACCCCCAGGCACATACACATATCGACACCTCCAAACAACAATGGAGACCCCCAGGCACATACACATATAGACACCTCCAAGCAAGATGAAGACCCCCAGGCACATACACATATCGACACCTCCAAACAACAATGGAGACCCCCAGGCACATACACATATAGACACCTCCAAGCAAGATGAAGACCCCCGGGCACATACACGTATCGACACCTCCAAACAACGATGGAGACCCCCAGGCACATACACATATAGACACCTCCAAGCAAGATGAAGACCCCCAGGCACATACACATACCTACACCTCCAAGCAAGATGAAGACCCCCGGGCACATACACATACCTACACCTCCAAACAAGATGAAGACCCCCGGGCACATACACATATCGACACCTCCAAACAAGATGAAGACCCCCGGACACATACACATACCTACACCTCCAAACTCTGTGAAGACAATAGAGTTGCTTCCTGTGCATCCTTGTGCATAATTGGCACAGCTGGATATTCAGATGGATGGATGGTTGATTGAAGGATGGATGGTTGATGGATGGATGGGTGGATGGATGATAGATGGATGGGTGGGTGGGTGGATGGATAGATGGACGGTTGGATGATGGATGGTTGGATGATGGGCGGTGTAGGGGATGGCTGCGTGGATGGATGCATTGGTGGGTGGGTGGCTGAGTGTGCAGGTGTATGGAGGGTAGATAGGTAGGTATGTGGTGGATGGCTGGCTGGATGATGAATGGATGATGGGCGGATGGGTGTGTAGGTGGATGGATGGAAGGATGGATGAATGATGGATGGATGGTGAGTGGTGGATGGGTGGGTGGGTGGGTGGATGGCTGGGTATGTGGGCATGTGAGTGGGTGTGGAGGTAGGAGTGTGGGTGGGTGAGAGGACGGGCCTTCTCCCCACATGCTTGTCTCATGCCCAGGTCTGCTCTTTAATAAGAGCCCCAGTCCTACTGGAACAGGGCTTCCCTAGCGACTTCTCCTGAACTAATTACATCGGCAATGACCCTATCTCCAAACAAGGCTGCCTTCTGAGGCCCCCGGGGTTAGGACCTCCGCCTGTGGATTTAGGAGGACACAGTGCAGCCCCTGACCCTCTCCCACCCTCTGCTTCATTCGCATCAGCGTGAACTTGCTGCTCTCATCTAATCCTCCGGGTTACACCCTGTTACTTTTGTTGCTTGCTTTCATGCTGAAGAGCTTGGAAGTCCCTGCGTGCTGACTCCTAGGTCCTCTTGACCCGCCCCCCCTTTCTCTGAGCACGTCTTCACTCTCTGGCAGAAAACACGCCGAGGGTCACTTTGTCCTTCCCCGCCCCGTGTCCTGAAACCTGCCTTCACTCCAGGCAGCTCGGCTTCCTCCTGGAAGGAAGACACTAGAAACCAGGATCTGTGCGCGGCGGGCTGCTGGCCCCACAGGGACGGCACGGGGGTCCTCACGGGAACGTCTTCCCCAGACGCTCCGTTCAGCCCCGCGGGCTCACCCAGTGCCTCCACCCTGGACACACGACCCACGCCCGCAGCATCACCCTCGCACAAGTCTCCCGGCTCCGTCCTGGGAGACGCAGAGCGCAGCTTCAAAATCCCCGCCCCTGGCACTGGGGAAGCAAGCTGCCGACGGGAGGTTTCAGACTCGGGGCGTGCGGTCAGGGCGCGGTGCTGAGGTTGACCTGAGTCTCTTCTTCCCGCCTTACTGTGCGTCTGCCATTCCCCTGAAACAAGTTAGACCCTCGGTGTGTCTGCTTTCCTAATTTGTGGGGGTGTGTGTGAACACTGAGGTGAAAGTGAAAGTCACTCAGGCTTGTCCGACTCTTTTCAACCCCATGGACCATACAGTCCCCAGAATTCTCCAGGCCAGAATGCTGGAGTGGGTGGCCTTTCCCTTCTCCAGGGGATCTTCCCAACCCAGGGATCGAACCCAGGTCTCCTGCATTGAGGGCAGATTCTTTACCAACTGAGCTATGAGGGAAGCCCTGATATAAATACTGGCAGGATTCAAAAGCCAAGGCTGTCCCCCTCCAAAAAACTGTCCCCTAAAGTGTCCTCAGAAGGCGGTTGCCCCCAGCCCCCTCCCTCCTCCCCTGCCACAGGCACCCACGTGCCTTGGCTCCTGATTTATTCTGCCCGCGTGCTCCTCCTCCTCCTCTGAGAACAAGCAGGTCCACGTGGACGTGTTTTCTCAGTTCTCTTATCACAACTCAATCTACGCAGCCTGCACACACACGCACACGCGCTCTCACACTTCACCCTCCCAGAGGCTCACGGCTCGCTCCCTGCGTCTGTTCCAAGCTGCCAGGCGTGCTCGCCCACGTGCACGGTTGATTCAAGCACGCTCCCACTCCTGCACAGAGCGCGCAGGCTGTTTCCAGCACACAGGCCCCACAGCAGGGAGTGACCCCATGCACAAGGGTATTTGTGCCGTCGCAGGTGTGGGTTGCTGTTGTTCCGTCACTCCGTCGTATCTGACTCTTTGCGACCCCCTGGACTGCAGCACGCCAGGCTTGTAGGTGTGACCTGAGGGCAAACTCACCAGCGTGGGACTGCTGGGTCAGGTGAGCACCTGTGCGGGCACCCTGGCAGATACTGACCGGTCACCCCTGCAAGGACAGGACCAGCTTCCCTCCCACTCGGGCCTGCTGCTGACTTTGCAAGATTTGCTAGACAAAGAGGTGATCACGGTGCCCCCCAAACTTTAATTTACATGTCATAGAAGTCTTTGGGGCGTCTTCCTGTTTCATTCGTCCTTTCAGGGAGGTAGCGTGGCCTCCAATGGGGATTTCACGGCAACCTTTCCGGAGCCCATCCACTTTCCTGATGGCTGGGGAGTTGCTGGGCGCTGTGCTAAGAACTTTGCAGACATATCTCACCTGCCTGTCCAGGTCACCCCATTTTACAGACGAGAACACTGAGACTCAGAGCCGAGAGGCTGCTTCTGGCACCCGGTGACTCAGGGGCAGGACGTCTGACTCTGACTCCTGCCCTGCTTCTCTGCCTACGCCCTCCCGGATGTACTGGGACCCTCCTGGAGGAGACAGAGGAGGAGACACACCGGACATGCTAGCCTAGCCTCAGGGAATCCTCAGTGCGGCCCACGCGGATCAAAGACGCTGGAACGAGGCTGCCCACCCGGTGGACCCGGCCCTCTGCTCTCCTTACAAAGCCTCCACAAAATGCTGATTATGAAATATTGCAGGTCCTCAAGAATTAACATGAAAACACGCATGTACCCACCACCCAGATCTACCCACCACCCAGATTTACCCACCACCCAGATCTACCCACCACCCAGATTTACCCACCACCCAGATTTAACAGGTGCTAACAGTTCGCCATACTCTTGCCTGGCAAATCCCATGGACGGAGGAGCCTGGTGGGCTGCAGTCCATGGGGTCGCTAGGAGTCGGACACGACTGAGCGACTTCACTTTCACTTTTCACTTTCATGCATTGGAGAAGGAAATGGCAGCCCACTGCAGTGTTCTTGCCTGGAGCATCCCAGGGACGGGGGAGCCTGGTGGGCTGCCGTCTATGGGGTCGCGCAGAGTCCAGCACGACTGAAGCGACTTAGCAGCAGCAGCAGCAACAGTTCGCCATACGCTCCAGGCCTGTCTTTCTTGTCGGAAATCAAGCTTCAGAGACGCTCGCGTGGCCCCCCCACCCTGCTGGCCCCGCCCGCTCGCCGAGGAGCCGCCCTCTTGGAATCGCGGCTTCTTATTCCGGGCGGGGCTTCCTATTTCCGCATCGCACGCGTGTCCATCAGCTCCTGACAGCGCGGTCCCGGGGGCCTCGGGGTGGACACAGACAGCACCACAGGGCAGGTCGCAGGGCCACCTGCCCCCGCGGACGCCTGTGCTGCGGCTCCGCCCCCGCCCCCCAGCGCAGGGAGGCCTCCTGGAAGGCACGGCTGCACCCGCGCGGGAAGCCGGTTGGGAACTGCCCCTCTGCTGGCTTTGCCGAATCCCCTCTGCAGGTCTGTGCGCCCACAGAGCTCACGTGACCACGCCTGGCCGCCGCCGTCCCCACAGTCCCACGGCAGGGACCCTGGCAGCTTCACCTACATTTGCACGACTCTGGGGGAGCCCACACCTTTGCACACCTCCATGGGTCACTCTAGCCTGTTCTGACCCCGAGTGCACCAGGCCGGCAGGAAGCAGATGTGAAGAGGGGAGCTAAGGGCCATTAGGTGCTGTGGGCAGAGCTCGGGGTGACCAGCGGGGAGGGGTGTGGAGCCCAGGCTGGAGGGAGTGGAGCCTGCCAGGGGAGAGGTCTCAAGGAGGGGTGAGGTCTCCTGTGCTCCCTAGCAGGAAGGAGCCCCGTCACCCCTGTCTTGATCTGCAGAGCCTCCCACTGGTCAGTCTGCCCCGAAACCAGAGGGCACAGGAGCCCGAAGGGAGCGATTCCTATGGCCAGCACCCACGGGACACGGACAGAAGGAGGGGGGCTGGAGGGGGCTGGAGGCGGGCAGAGGGAAAGCAGACCACCAACACCCACCCTCGGTCCGTCCCGGGCAACGGGGTTAGTCTGGGAGTCTGGGGTGAAGGGTGGCTGCCCGCCTCACAGGCGGCGGGGGTTAGGCTAGGAGTCTGGGGTAAAAGGGTGGCTGCCCACCTCATGGGCGGCGGGGTTAGTCTGGGAGTCTGGGGTGAAGGGTGGATGCCCACCTCACAGGCGGCGGGGGTTAGGCTAGGAGTCTGGGGTAAAAGGGTGGCTGCCCACCTCATGGGCGGTGGGGTTAGGCTGGGAGTCTGGGGTGAAGGGTGGCTGCCCGCCTCACTTATGTACCAGCTGTGGCCTTGGGCTTGAACTTTCTGAGCCTCAGCTTCCTCATCTCTGAATTGAGAAAACAATAGAGGCTCCCGCCTGGTTGTGGGGGGAGAGGAGACAGCGGCGTGAGGGGTGTGAAGCCCTCGCACAGAGCCTGGCACCCCGGGAAGCCCTCAGGAAGTGGGTGGGACCCAGGCCAAGTGTCCTCCCCTGGGGCAGCCAGAGGCAGCCACGGTGGCGGCAGCGAGACCAGAGCACACGGACCTCACAGCAGCAGGCACTGAGAGGAGACGGTGCACGCAGACAGCAAGGTGCCCACCGAGGGGTGAACGGACAAAGGCGTGGTGCGTGGGCGCGACGGAGTGTTACTCACCATAAAGAAGGAGCATACTCGAGTCCCTTCTAAGGAGGTGGACGAACCTGCGGCCTGTTCCACAGAGGGACGTAAGGCGGAAAGAGAGAGACGACGCTGTGTGCTGATGCCTGCGTATGGAATCTAGACCGACGGCACCAGTAGAGACGGGGGACAGTGGCGCACGGGGAAGCTGCGCGCCGTGGTCCACGGGGGCACGAGGGGTTGGACGCGGCTCAGCAGCTGGACAACAACAGTGGAGACGCAGACACGGGGAAGGAGAAGGTGGGACGAATTGAGAGGCAGCATGGAAACATACACGTTACCAAGTATAAAATAGGTCAGCCAGTGGGAATTTGCTGTTTGGTGGAGGGAGCTCAAACCCAGTGCTCGGTAAGGACAACCTAGAGGCGTGGGATGGGGTGGGAGGTGGGAGGGAGGTTCACGAGGAGGAGGACGCGTGTGTACCAGTGGCTGATTCACGTTGACATATGGCAGCAACCAGCCCAATATTGTAAAGCAAACATCCTCCAGTTAAAAATAATTTAAAAAAAAAAAAGGAATTAGAAAAGACTCTACACAGAGCAAAACGTTCATTTCACCAAGACGCTGTGATGGTTCTCAGTGTGTACGCTGCTCCAATCCACGAAGAGAAAGGGACGAAAGCCCCGGGCCGGTAGACAGGGCTCACACCCCTCTCTTACAGCTGATGGATCGAGCACATCCGTGGGGACATGGCAGATTTTAATAACCCAGTTCACACGCACAAGTCAACAGAAAGTTCAACCTAGCACCCCGAAACTTCAGACTACACATTTTTTTCCAGCATAAAAGGAAGTGCTTTTAAAATTTGATGACATACTGGGATGAAAACAAGTCTCAACAAAAGCTTTAGAAACGAGAACACATTCTCTGAAAGCAGAGCAATTAGGTCAGCAATCAGTGACAAAAGGGAAACCTGAAACACTCTATATGGGGAAATCAAGAAAACAATCCTAAATAACTCACGGTGCAAAGAAGGTGTCAAAATAGAAGTTGGAATATATTTAGTACTGAAAGCTAATGGAAAACACTGTACATCAAAACTTAAGAAATGAAACTGCAGCAGTATTTACAAGGAATTTTCTAGTGTTAAATGATTATTTTAAAAAGAAGAAACGCTGCAAACATGTAGACTAAGTGTCTAAAATGTCAGCAAAAGATCAACAGACCTAAACCAGGAAGCGGCAGTGGAATAACAAAAGAAGGGAAATACACCAGAGAGAGTCGGGAAAAACAGACCAGTTCGCAGGCAGGGGAGAAGACAGACAAACGAGAAAAATGTCGGAAACACTGATCAGAAGTAAAAGAAGGAAAGGAAAGATATAAGCATCTGAACACAGAGTTCCAAAGAACAGCAAGGAGAGGTGAAAGCCTTCCTCAGTGATCAATGCAAAGAAATAGAGGAAAACAATAGAATGGGAAAGACTAGAGATCTCATCAAGAAGATTAGCGATAGCAAAGGATCCTTTCATGCAAAGATGGGCTCAGTAAAGGACAGAAATGGTGTGGCCCTAACAGAGGCAACAGATATGACGAAGAGGTGGTGAGAATACACAGAAGAACTGTACAAAAAAGATCTTCACAACCCAGATAACCACGATGGTGTGATCACTCACCTAGAGCCAGACATCCTGAAGAGCAAAGTCAAGTGGGCCTTAGGAAGCATCACTATCAACAAAGCTAGTGGAGGTGATGGAATTCCAGCTGAGCTATTTCAAATCTTGAAAGATGACTCTGTGAAAGTGCTGCACTTAATATGCCAGCAAATTTAGAAAACTTAGCAGTAGCCACAGGACTGGGAAAGGTCCGTTTTCATTCCAGTCCCAAAGAAAAGCAATGCCAAAGAATGCTCAAACTACCACACAATTATACTCATCTCACACGTAACAAGGTTATGCTCGAAATTCTCCAAGCCAGGCCTCAACAGATTGTGACCTGAGAACTTAGAGACGAGCAAGCTGGGTTTAGAAAAAGCAGAGGAACCAGAGATCAGATTGCCAACATCCATCGGATCATGGAAAAAGCAAGAGAGTTCCAGAAAACCGGGGACAGGAGAAATACAAATATTAGGGAGACTTCCCAGGTGGTTCAGTGGTTGGGGGTCTGCCTTCCAATGTGGGGGCTGCAAGGGACACAGGTTCAGTCCCTGATCAGAGAGCTGAGACCCCGTATGCCCAGGGACCACTGGGCCCACACACCCCGACTGCTGAGCCCACGCGCTCTGGAGCCCCAGCGCCTCAACTAGAGAGAGGCCCGCACCCCCGGGGAGGGTCCCACGAAGTTTGACAAGGCCAAAATTAAATAAATTTTAAAATAAAAACCTTAGGAAATGAAAACATAATTAAATACGTAACGTGATTAAGTAGCTGACAGGACATTGCATCAATAAACAGAAGCTTTCTGCCAACATATTTGAAAGCTTGGATGAGACTGACAAATTCCTAGATAAAATACACCTTTCAAAGCTGACTGACTCCACGAGAAATAGAAAACCTAAGCAGCTGTGAGAAGCGCTGTTTCCATGGACCTGCAGAAACGGATTTTGGAGGAAGGGGGAGTTTTCAATACAAGAGCCTGCCACAATCCACTAGACACAACGAAGGGGAAAAAGCCAAACAAACTAGTCCTTACTTTATGTCGCTAAAAAAATCCAAGTGGGTTAAAGAGACCGTGTAAAGATGTTATAAAAGAACATGAAGAAAATGCGGAAGAATTATAAGCTGGAAGTGTGTTCGTATAGCAAAAGGAAGTCTGAGTTCTAAACAGAAGAGAGAAGACGCAGCCACGAGAATCCAGAGGGATCTCTCTGGGATAGGAAGGGGAGGAGTGGGAAGGAATGGAACCAAGATGTGTAATATTTTGGCGTTTTAGACAGTTAAATACAAGTAAAATTAATTCAACAGAAAAATATTAAAGACAGGACCAGGGATGGCCGGGACCCTGGCTGTGCCCAGTCGCCTCCAGCCCTGCAGATGCGTAAAGGAAGCAGGAGACGCCAGGGACCCAGGCCCGCCCCCAGCACACACACATCGTGCCAGCAGGCTGGGCGCGCTCGCCAAGGGCCCAGGACAGCCTCAGCGCCGGGACTCGGGCGCGGGGCGCCTGGGGGCGGGCAGGGAGGGGTGCGCGGCGCCTGGGTCCACAGAGGGTCTGGTTTATCCCTCGGCTGAGAGCCGCCCGAGGGGCGGGGTGCGTGGAAGCCGCGTGCAGTGCGCGGCCTGTCAGCGGAGCTGCGAATATGCATTTGCTCAGCTGTGACACACACGGGCTTGTTCTGGCTGAGAGAGAAAATAAACGCCGGCCCGGCATTTTCCTGCCAACGGAGCTAAAAGCTCTCCCGGGCCTGCCGCAGGCAACAGGCAGCGGGGGCCTCCTCCAGGAAGATCAGCTCTTCCGTCTGGCTCCAACATTCCCCAGCCGCGGGGCCCTGGACGTGGCCCACTCTGGGAGCGGACAGGACCCCTGAACACTCGGGGCTGGGTGCTGGGGTCCAAGGAAGAAGGGTGGAGGGGCAGGTGTGGCTGGAGGGTGTGGCTGGAGCCGGGGGGCCTGGACACAGGGCAGGTGGGCAGGGTCTGGAAGGAGGGGGCCCTCGGAGCCGAGAAGCCGGGGGAGGGGCCGGTGGGCGGCAGGGACACCGTCCAGGAGGGAGCTGGCACCAGACAAGGCAGGATGGAGTCGGCAGATGGGAGCGCAGGGCCCGCCAGAGCTCAGGATGTTCCTGGAGGATGTGGGGCTCAGTGGGGGGGCCCTCTCTTGCCTGCAGGAGACTTTACAAGGCGATGAGGCAGGTGTCTGGTCAGGGACTTGCATCCTACACTGCATTAAAACAGCAGCAACTTGTGCAACTCAACAGCAAAAAGACAAATAACTCAATTTTAAAATGGGCAGAGGACTAGTGTTTCTCCAAAGAAGATACACAAGTGGCCAACGGGCGCAGGAAAAGATGCTCAGCATCGCGCGTCATCAGGGAAATGCAAATCCGAACCAAACGGGATACCAGCAGGATGACGCTAATCAAAGTGACAGGTAAGAACAAGTGTTGGCAGGGACGTGGAGAAACTGGAGGCTCGTACGTGGCTGGCGGGGAAGGAAAACGGTGCGGCCGCTTTGGAAAACAGTCTGGCAGTTCTTCAGCTAAACCCAGAAATCCTGTGTGCCCAGCAATCCTACTGCAAGCTATCTACCCGAGAGAGTCGAGAGCACACATCTGCACAAAGCCTGTACACGGACGCCCGCAGCCGCTTTACTCGCAATAGGCAGGAGGTGGACTCGGCGCAGAGGCCTGTCCGTGGGTGGGCAGATAAACAACGCGGGGTCCATCCACACAGCGGAGTCGCCTTGCTGCTGTGCAGTCCCTCCGGCGAGCCCGACCCTTTGCAGCCCCGTAGACTGCAGCACACCAGGCTCCCCTGTCCTCCACCGTCTCTCAGCATTTGCTCAGATTCGTGTCCATCGAGTCGGCGGTGCCATCCAACCCTCTCCCCCTCTGTCGCCCCCTCCTCCTTTTGCCTTCAGTCTTTCCCAGCATCGAGGTCTTTTCCAGTGAGTCAGCGCTTCTCATCAGGTGGCCTAAGTACTGAGCTTCAGCATCAGTCTTTCCAATGAACATTCAGGCTTGATTTCTTTCAGAATTGACTGGTTCGATCTCCTTGCTGTCCCAGGGACTCTCAAGAGTCTTCTCCACCACAGTTCAAAAGCATCGGTTCTTCAGCACTCAGCCTTCTTCATGGTCCAACTCTCAAGTCCATACATTAACTACTGGAAAAACCATAGCTTTGACTATATGGACCTTTGTCAGCAAAGTGATGTCTCTGCTTTTTAATACACCACCTAGGTTTGCCACAGCTTTCCTTCTGAGGAGCAAGCGTCCTAACTTCATGACTGCAGTCACTGTCCACAGTGATTTTGGAGCCCAAGAAAATAAACTCTGTCACTGCCTCCAGTGGAATATTACGCAGCCGTTAAAAGGACTGGAGTGTGCATACCTGCCGTAGCGTCAGGACACACCGTGCTGAGTCTAAGAAGCCAAGCACAGGAGGCCACGTGTTGTCCGACTTCCTTTCCATGAAATGTCCAGAGCAGCAAATCCACGCAGACAGACAGCATTCGGCGGTTATTCAGGGCCAGGAGGAGGGAATTAGGGGGCGCCTGCCAGAGTAGGAGGCTCCTTGCTGAGGAAATACAGATGCCCTAAACAGGTCGTGTAGATGGTTGCTAAATATACTAAAATATACTAAAAATCGTTGACTTGTACGCTTCCAGCGGGTGCATGATGAGCAAGGTGATTATAGCTCTAAAAAGCTGTCACAGAAAAGAGCACGCCACAGTTCACCCTGTATTTGTTATTGTCGCTTTGGTGTTACAGAATTTCATCAAAAACCACACGCAAAAAGTATGCACTGCGAGGTGAATGGATGTTTAAAGCAATTCCTAGTTCATTTTTCAAAGAGAGGTAGGTCATCCCCATCTCCTCCGGGGCCGGTGAAGAGGACTCGGGTCTCCCGGGTCTCGTCACAGCCCGGACACTGACTTCAGGGGTCAGTGGGTGAGGGGCCGCCCCGCTAAGCCTCCCTGTCCTCAGCTGAGGGCGGCTCCCAAACCTTCCAGGCTGCCGGGGGGATGAGCAGCAATACGGTATGACCCCCAAACCAAGATGCTTCCTGCAGGCCGCCCACGGCTCAGCCCCGTCAGTACCCACATGTGGGGGCCACATGGGTTTTCTGGAATGGGAGCGGGGTGTGGGTAAGGGCATCACCCATCCCCATGAATTCCCGTCACTAACATGGGTAGGCGAAGTGGGGTCTTCCCTGGATAAGCTGAGCCTCGGGGGCTCCTTGCCCGGCCCCACCATCTCCCAGGGACTGCAGTCGTGGCCCCTCTGCCCTGCACAGGGCAGCAGGTGATGGGCCCACAAAGGATGCTGGGAGAATCTTGGATCAAGAGCACAGTGATGGCTGAGCTCTCCCTCGGCCTTCTCTCGAGTCCTTGCTCAGACACCTAGAAGGGGACGAGGGGCAGGCTGGCGAGACCGCGGCGCTAAGGACAGCCTGTGGAAGAAACAGTAATACTGACCGCAAGCAATAATAATAACAGTCTGCTGAGGGTGCCGACCCAGAGTAGGCGCTGGCTCCACCCTCTCCCTGGCAGGACCCTCCGTCCCTGACTCACCCCGCCAGGCCCACCCCGGCTCCCACCAGGCTCGTCTCATGGGTCCTCTTTTCCTGGCACCTGCGTGCCCTCTACCACACCCGCCTCCTCCACCACACCCGCCTCCTCCGAGAAGCCTCTCCTGATAAGCCCTGCCTCTGGCTGTCCTTGCCTTGCCTTTTCTGGGGCAATCAGCTCTGCACAGGCACTCTGCGGGAGCCTTATCCCAACCAGAGACCCAGGGCAGGGGACCTCTTCAGGGATCCCACAGCCCTGAGCAGGGACAGGGGTGCAGGCAAGCCTGGGAAAGGCACGGAACCGGGAGGATCCTGGGCAGACACTGCTGGCCCTGGACAGGCCTTAGTGGACAGGTGGACAGGGGAGGGGTCAGGAGGACAGAGGAGGGGAGGATGGGGTCGGGGGCGGATCCCGGGGAGAGGGAGCCCCGACGCCGAGCCTAAAGGAGCCGGCAGCTCCAGGAGCTGCAGCGGCGCAGGGCGCTGGGGAACGGCGCGGACCACTGGACGTGCCCAGGACTTGACACCTGCCCTGGAGGCCTGGGAGCCCCCGGCCTACGTGCCCGGCCCCCAAGCCCCCCATCAGAGGTCGGGCGTCTGTGTGCAGGGAGCCCAGCCCCGCCTCCGGCCGTCACGTGGCAATGTGGGGCCCGGCAGCCCTGGCCGGGACGCCTCGGGCCAGCCCACCTGCCTTGGGGTCAGGAGGCCGCCAGCCATCACCGCCGGCGTCACGGGCCCCAGAGACCTCCCCGCCGCTTCTGACGTGCCAGGTCGGACAAAGCTTATTTATGTTTGTTTCTCCCTTTCCGGTGGCTTCTGTCAGCACCGCTGATAGATGGGCACGTGTTGATGGGTTTTTCAATCTGCTGCCCATAAAAAGATTGTATTTTGACTACTTTACGGCTGTGTTGTGGTGTGTGCGATCCTGGTGTGATAATTACTGGAGGAATAGTTACCAGCCTGCAGCGGGGCGGGGAGGGGACGGGACACCAGGGGACCTGCGTCCCACGGAGCCTGGGGCTCTGCCCCTTCCCCTGCCCGTTTCCAGGCCTTCCCGCCCTGGGAGAAGCTTCCTGAGCTCGAGCCTGGAGACACTCCAGGGGCCCTCAGGCTTGCTGCCTAGAGTCTGGGATGCTCACCAGCCAGGAGGGAAGCCCTGCCTCGCGACACAGGGAGGCATGACCAGAGACGGTGCACAGAACTCACACAGAACTCACACGTGCGCACACTCACACACACACGCATGCACACACACATTCACACACTCACACACTCATACACAAACACGTATGCACACATTCTCACACTCACACACACACTCACTCTCACACACTTATGCGAACACATGCACACACACTCTCGCATGCACGCACACACACATTCTTGCACACACAGTCACACACTCATGCACACACTTATGCACACGCATGCACACACATTCTCGCATGCACGCACACACACATTCTTGCACACCCAGTCACACACACTCATGCACACACACTTATGCACACACATGCACACATTCTCGCGCACAGACACTTGCACACTCACACAGACACTCGCACACACACATGCACACAAACATTCACACACGCAGGCCCACATTCACACACACATTTTCACACAATTTGCACACTCACACACTCACAGACTCGCACACACTCACTCATGCACACACACGCTCACACTCACACAACCCTGGTGGCCCTCCTCAGGCCGGCCCTGGATGCTGGCGGATCTCACACACTGGCCAGGTCTGGGTTGGAAGCTGAGGATTTGGGGCCACACCAAGGACACCCTCGGGCTCAGAGGGCGGCTGCGTAAGGACGTTCCAGAGCCGCAGACCCTGAAGGACCAGACGCGGAAGAGCTCGTCTTGGCAGGATGGCCAGGCAAAGGGAGCCCTGAGCGCAGGGAGCCGGGCTGGGCTGGGGGCTGGGCTGGGGGCTGGGGCCGCAGCTGGGACCCCCACGTGTGGCCGGATCAACGGGACCTGGGAGCAGAGGCGGAGGCTCGGGTCCGCCTGCACCCCACTCCTCAGACTTGGTTCCCCACCCGGAAACGTGGCTCCACTGGGTCCGCAGGAGAATGGTGATTTCGAGGAGACCAGCCCTCCGTCGCTGACTCCGTGCCTGGCGCTGGCTGAGCCCGCTACACATATCATGCTTTTTAACCCTTGCAAAAACCCCAAGAGGTTGGCAGGCCTTCTAACCATCTCCATTCTACAGATGAGAAGACTGAGGCCCAGGGAGGTCAGGGGCTGAGCCCCTGAGTGCTGGTCCAGGGTTTAAAACCAGGCAGCAGATCCAGTCCCTTCACAGATTGAAGAAGTGAAGTGAAGTCGCTCAGTCGTGTCTTGAGTCTTTGCGATCCCATGGACTGTAGCCTACCAGGCTCCTGCGACTGTAGAATTTTCCAGGCAAGAGGACTGGGGTGGGTTGCCATTTCCCTCTTTCACAGATTGGACCCAGTAAATCTGCACACAGTTCCGGGAGGGCTTCGCAAACACTGCACTGCCATCCAGAGGCGGAGGCTCCTCTCCAAGCCCAGATGTCCCCTGAGGCCAGATTCCTCCAAGCTTCCCTCTGGGCATCTCTTCCCACCTAACCGCTGGGAAAAAGCCCAGACGACTCCCAACTCCCGATCCTTTTCAGCTCCTGAAAGCGCCCGGGGCGCTGGGCCATGGGCCCAGCCCAGCTGGGAACCCCACCTCCACCCCTCCCGGTCCTTACTGCCCACAGTAAAGGGCCCGGCACCTCTGCGCTGCGGGCCCCCACCCCAGCGCACCCCGGGTTCCGGTGCCCTGCTGGTGAGTGAGTTGTCATTCGCCCGCGAGCAGGGGCGGGCGCGTGGGCGCCTGGAGACCCAGGGCCGGCGAGCGCCCACGCCTGTGTCTCAGGCTTGTAAACCGCCGCCCTGACCTGGCCCGGGATGAATCGCCCTTCACGCAGGCGGGCGTGCTGCCCACGGACCGCCACCCGCACGAACAGCAAGCTGCAGGGGCTAGGCTCCGTCCGCTCTGATTCTGAGCAGGTGCTCGCGTCTGTAGCACAGAGGAGGAAGGCAATCCATTTCTAGACGTCCCAGTGTGCCAGCCCGAGCCCGGGCGTCCCAGGGACGTGGGTCTGCAGGCTCTCCAGCCGCAGCAACGGGTGCAGGCAGCCCAAGGCTCCACGACCGCTCCTCACTCCTGGCCCCAAGCCCTAACGCTGACCCCTGGGCTCCCACCAGGAGCCCGACGCTCACACCACAGGTCGAACTCTGCCGTGCCCCCCGAGACACGTGTAGGAGGTGAGGTCATCACACCCCCTCCCCACCCTGAGAGCAGCCAGGGGCAGGGATGTGACCCCAGCTCCACCAGTCACAGCTCGTGCGGCCTGGGGCCCGTGAACCTCACTCGCGGTGCCTCGGTTTCCACATCTGTGAAATGAGGAGAATGACCCAATGCGAGGGCTGTGATGAGGAGGGGCTTCCCTGGGGGCTCAGCTGGTAAAGAGTCCGCCTGCCATGCGGAAGACCTGGATTCGAGCCCTGGGTCGGGAAGATCCCCTGGGGAAGGGAAAGGCCGCCCACACCAGTACTGACAAGTCAGTGCACAGACAGGGCGCTAAGGACAGTGGGGTCACGTGTGTCTCACACGAGTTTGCCGTTGTTACTGGTGTTATTCAAGTTCATCCAACTGCTCCCCACAACAGGACAGGCACACGCAGTCTCCTTAGAGTGGAGTCGCAGCTTCTCCTCCACCTCGTGGAAGGGCCTGAGATGTGTGGCTTGGACACTGGGCTGCAGGCAACTCAGGGCGGGCTGGCGGGAGTCTGCAAACCCTAGTGAGCCTCCTCACCCGCAGGCAGCCCTCACTCCTGTGGCGTTTAGGACACGGAAACCGCATCGGGACAGTGTGGTTGGCACACCCCACCCCCGCAGCAGAGGGTGGGCCCTGAGGAGCCTAATGGGTCCTGAGATGAGGACGTCCCTGGGGGCGATGAGGACAAAACCTGAGCTTAAAGCCTCAACCCAAGGCTTCTGACCGCAGTTAGAGATCTGTTTCATTATCCCTAACACTCCCTAAAGGGGCAGAAATTGGATGTTTTTTTAAACGCAAGCCCCCCAGGATGGGGAGAGCAGGACAAGGACAGAGCGCCTGCAGATGGTGAAAGCCTGGACCCTCCCGGCCTCCCAGGCCCCGGGCTCCTCTGTGCCACTCGCGCAAAGCCCAGCCAGAGGCAGGGAGGCGGCAGAGCCGGGCGCCCGCCCCAGCCAGCGCGGCCTCTTGTTGAGGACACTCGCGAGTGATCGACCGGGTCTCCTCCTCCTCAGCTGCTGTGGTCAGCGCTGGGGCCAGACTCCAGAACGAGGGGTGCTCCTGGGGAGCGGCCTGGGACCATCTCAGGGGCCTCGCCGTCTTCCCCTGGGGAAGCGGGGGCTGGGAGCCTCCCACAGGTGCCGGAAGGCTGGGACACCCCGCGGCGCACGCCCACACCCGGCCCGGGGCACGGCACGCTGTGCTCACTCGCTCAGTCGTGTCTGACTCTGCTGACCCCATGGACTGAAGAGCCGCCAGGCCCCTCTGTGCATGGGATTCTCCAGGCAAGAACACTGAATGGGTTGCGGTGCCCTCCTCCAGGGGGTCTTCCCGACCCAGGGACCGAACCTGCATCTCTTTCGTCTCCTGCGCTGGTCCCAGGAGGGCCTCCTGGGAAGCCCGCATGGTGCGCAGCAAGCACTTCAGTGAGTCTCCTGGGGCGGCTTAGACAGCAGAGTGAAGTCTCACAGCCTGAGGCCAGAAGCCCAAGCCCAGGGTGACCTCCCGAGGCCTCCGTCCTCGGCTCCCCCGTGGCCGTGTTCGCTCGCTGTCCTCCCACGGCCCTCCCTCTGTGCGTCTGTAGCTGACCCCCTCTCCTTCCAAGCACACCAGTCAGATGGGACTCTCATGCCCTCACTTGAGCTCAGGTAGCTCTTCAAATGCCCCGTCTCTAAATATAGCCACATCCTAAGGGCCCGGCGGTTAGGACACATGTATTTTGGAAGGGACATAACTCAGCCCATAAGCGCCCTCCACACCTGTCTGCTGGACAGGTGGCAATGACGACAAGGACGAGAAGCAGCCCCCTGAGTGGACACTCAGCATGTGCTCGGCCCCCTGCCTAGGCTCTTTATACACCCCATCCATTGCCTCCTCAAGGCTGGAAGAGGTGTCACCAACCCTCTTTCCAGGTGAGCAATCAAAGCTCAAAGAGGATCAAGAATTTACCAAAGGTCACTGCCAGGAAGCAGAGCCCAGACAAAGCCAGGCTCCTCCAACTGCGGTCCGGGCTCTCTCCACCACGCTGGAACACCGAACACGCTGCGGTACCTGCCAAACTAACACCCAGCTAGAAACAGCCCGCCGCCGCCGCCCAGCACTGCCTCAGGTCTTTCATCCCTTCACGACATTTACTGCGATCTTCACAACAGCTGTGTGAGACGGGCATCTTTGTTCCTTTTTCACCCAGGAGAGAATTGAAGGCCAGGGAGCCAAAACCAGCTGGCTAACTGCTTGGAAGACAGATGGAAGGACAGCGGATGGGTGGGTGGGTGGATGGCTGCATTAGTGGATAATAGACGGATGACCGGGTGGATGGGGGACGGATAGACAGTGGACTGATGGACGGGTGGACAGTGGTTGCATGGTGACTGGCGGGTGGACGGGTGGTGGCTGGATGGATGACGGATGGACGGTGGATGGGGGGTGACTGGCGCTGGACGGGTGGCGGCTGGATGGATAAGGGGTGGATGGTGGATGGGGGGTGACTGGCGGGTTCTTAAACGGGTGGGTGAATGAGTGGACGTGTGGTGGAGGGCTGGATGGTGGGTGGGTGTGTGGGTGGATGGGCAGATGGATGGGTGGATATGTGCCCCAACAGATTCGGACCCCAGGCCTCCACGGATGGCGGGGCAGGCGCACTGAGAGGAGGCTGCCACACCCCTGACTAGCCTGGGTCAGTGCTCCCGGCTCAGCAAGCCTTCTTGGCCACGGCATCACAAACAATGACGCAGCTCTAACACAGCCCAGTCATTTCCACGTGTGTGAATACCCAGAGAAGGGCCACGCTACAGATTAGGCTCCCTGGAAGAAGACAGCTCTTACGTGTTCACGGGGGAGTCCAGCTCACCGGGCACACAAACGGCGGCAATACGCCCCAGTCACATTCACCCGCCCAGGCACCGGGGACAGCCACTCACTGCGGCTGAGTCAGAAGGCTGCTCTAGAGGAAGCGGAAGACGCTCCCCAGCCTGCCTCGTGTCTGCTGAAGGAGGATCTGACCAGGCCGAATGAAATGAACGTCCACAGAATTGCAAGGTTGCTGGAGTGATGATGGCAGGAAGCAGACGAGCCGCGTCCCCACGACGCCCCAGCAGCGAGAGCGTTTGCAGAAAGACAGAGGGACCAGCTCACTCCTCTGGGCCCCCGCCCCCCGCCCCTACCCGTGGCCCTGTCTCGGGCACCGCCATTCTCTGAAGGCTGGGCACCGCACAGGGCATCTCCTTCAGCCCCAGGGTGATGGGGACAGCAAAGACGGGTCTCACAACCCGGCTCTAAGTGGTGTGACAGCTTCCCAAACCCTTGAGGGGGATGAAGCGGACCCCGTGCCTGGTCCTACACCAGGCTCCGGAAACGCACGTGTGGCCAGTTAGGAGCACGGGTCACGGCTGCAGCCGGGTGAGCCTCATCAGAGACGGGGAGCTACGGGGGCTACGCACCTGTGGCATCCTGGGCTCTTCCTTCTCGAACCGGCTCTGACTTCAGCTACACGAGTGCCTCAGGTCTCCCCCACGCCAGGCTGCCCCGGCCCAGAAGCCCGTGACTTGGCTCCTGCCTGACTCTCTCCCCAGCCGCTGGCCCAGAACCCGGCACTAAATAAACGTATGAGGTTCAACGAGTAGCTCGTGAAGGTACAGGATGAATTTTGTGAAATTTATCACCAGCATATAAGGCCTCAAGGGCAAAAACTGGGCATTTTCCTTCTCGAAATCACCACAGTTTGATGTAGTGCTTGAAGCTTGACACTCCATAAATGTTTAGATTCTGAATTTAATTTAAATTTAACTGACCGGCCTCGTAAAGGAAGGGAGGAGATATTACTCATAATGGAAAAAAGACTTTAAAAAAAATGTTTAAACAAAAACTCGAGAGCCCCTGGCTAAGCAGCTGAGAGGGGACGGCTGGAGGGGAGGGTTTTCATAATTCATCTCTTAAAAAGCCAGCCTCGCCATCTCCTCCATGTCCTCATGTTTAATTAAATGGTGAAGGATTAGCATCTACTCACAGAAGCGGGCCTGGCAGCTTGGCCGCTTGGGAAACAGGGGCCGCTCAGCCAGAGGCTCCAGGAAGCCCCAGCACCCGCCAGAAATGGAACGGGGCCGAGGAGGACCCTCAGGCCGGGGGCAGGGGCCACGAGCGGCTTTCTGAGTGGATCCGTGAGGAGCGAGGGCTGGGCCTCCCAGGGCAGACACCGCGGCGGCCCTCCCAGCCTCACTGTGTCTGCCTGGTGGGGGCACATGTCTGCATGGGCACAGATGCCTACGTGGGCTTCCCAGGCGGTTCAGCGGTAAAGGACCCACCTGCCAGTGCAGGAGACGTAAGGGAGGCCGGTTCGATCCCTGGGCTGGGAGGATCCCCTGGAGGAGGAAATGGCAGCCCTCTCCAGAATTCTTGGCTGGAGGATCCCATGGATAGAGGAGCCCAGTGGGGTACAGGCCCCAGTGTCACAGTCGGACACAACCGAGCGTGCGTGCACAGGTGTGTGTGTAGGTGTGTTTAAGCGTGTGCACCTCTGTGTGCACGTCTGGGCAAGGCCGTGGAGTGTGCACATGTGTACAGAGCCAGCGCTGAGCTGCTCAGCCACGTCGAGCCGACAGTGCTGTGGGGGCCCCTCTACCCAGGAGGGCTTCATCCAGAGAAGCGGCCGAAACGTGGGATGGACAGACTTCAAAGGGACAGTCCGAAGAGGAGGGCAGGAGCCCCTTTCACAGATGCTTTCTGCAAACACGCAAATCGCAGCGTGAAAGCTACCGAGACCAAGCTCAGAAGTCTCTCTCTGCTCGGCCCGGCGTCTGACGACTGGGCGCTGGGATTTCAACGGACCCCCTTCCCCTCCTCACTCGCCCGCGTCTCCTCTGCTTCTGCGGTGAGCGCGGTTGCTTCAGTCGCTTGCTAAGTTTCCAGGGGTCACCGCTCACTGGACGAGCCCATCTAGGAAGGTCTCAGGATCCCGGGGGGCCCGGGACACCAGTGTTTGCTGAGTGCCTACTCAAGAGAAGCTGCGGCAGCCTTTCCCGCACGAGCCTCCCCGGGACCCAGCACGGGGAGGTCAGAGCAGGAGCGCGGGCAGCTGCGACCCCCAAGAGCACGGCAGGTGGCCGGGTCAGGAGCTGGGCTCAGGCAGGTCTGTCTCCCAGCCTGGCCCCTCGGCAGGGTCCTGGGAGGCTCTGGGGGTCAGCCCCCTGGGGTCGAGGCATTAAGAAGGGGAGCGGGGGTAACAACGATCCTACATGCAAGGCAGCAAAGGGGACTCTGATGCAAAGAAGACTTCTGGACTCTGCGGGAGACGGGGTGGGTGGGGGGATGAATGGAGAGAATGGCATTGAAATATGGACGTTACCACACGTGAAACAGTGCAAGGCGGACGCATGAAGCGGGGCGCCCACCGGGGCACACGCAAAACCCATCACAACAGTGTCACTATCCTCCAATTAGAATAGCTTAACTTAAAAAAATAATTAATAAATAAGAAGAAGGAGAGCGGGGTCCAGGCCCACCAGCGGCTCCTCCATGTGAGCGCCCAGACCCCCCAACAGGTGCCCACCCGCCTGCACGGCTGCTCAGGCGCAGGCAGTGGGCCGGCCAGAGGCCCCAAGATGGACACGGGCCTTGAACTTCTCCCAGAAGAGCCCTGACATCCTCTCTCACAGACGCCCGGGGCCTCCCCAGGTGCAGACCGGCTGCCAGACACCCCACGAGAGAAGAGGGAAACGGGCTGAGAGGGCAGAGCGCCTGGGGCTGCTCGGGGGGGCCCCAAGGCCGTGGGGTTCAGTCGAGGCCCTGGGGGCGCTGAGCTGTCTTCCTCCACTTCTTCCACACCGCCTCCACCACACATCCTCGCCTCCTCCTCTGCCGACCTTCCCTGAGGCCCCACCTCGCTGACACGAGGCAGACCACAGGGCCTGGGCTGTAACAGCTGATGAAAATGTCATGGGTGGCGTAGGGGTCTCGGAGCATCAGAGCTGCAGAAACCTTTGTCTCCATCGAGTCAGAAAATAAAAAACAAACGGGCTGCTCCCGGCGGCTCTGCAATCCAAACACTGTAAATTCCACAGACCACAGAGGCCCGTGGCGGGGCCCCTTCCCTGCCTGCCTGACGACTGCAGACGGCCGGATTCCATCTCGCGTTTGCAGCTGGCGAATCAAACGCTCAGACCGCGTACACTGGCTGCTCAGGCCCGGCCGGCCCGCAGCTGCACTGCCCCCAAACAGGAAGGCAGGAAGACAAAGGGATCAAAGTGAAATAAATGCCAGATAAATGTAGACATGTCACTTTAAAAATTCATAGACACCAATCCCCTCTGCAATTTATTTGGGTTTAACCAGTGAACAGACCCATCTAACTTCCTGAGAGATGCCACCAAAGTGTGAATTTTTGAGAAATCCCATTGCCTGGTTTCCCAGTGTGTGAGGTTCCTGGAGGCAGGGGGACCCCAAGCCAGCGCCGGGACCCGGCAGTCTTGCTCAAGCCTGAGCTCTGTCCTGCCCCACCGAGGCTCTGGACATCAGCTGTGCCAGGCACCCCCGGGCCGCCCTATCAGCACTCCAGGCCTCAGTTTTCCCATCTGTGTTGTGGGGGGATCGTGGGGGCCTTGACCACAGCCATACAAGTGGGGGGTGTCACAACAGTGTAGCCACTCCTGGGCGGGGGTGAGGGGAAGCGTGGACCGCACGGTGAAGCCGGGGGCTACGGTTCTCGGAACTCCTTCCTGCAAAAAATAGAGCCCAGTGGGGGCCCAGAGGGAACAATGCTGGACCCCAGTATCCTCCGGCCAGAGTCACAGCGGAAGGTGGGGGGCCGGCCTTGCCAAGTTGGGGGCCCAGAGGGAACAATGCCGGACGGTAATATCAACCAGCCAGCATCATGGTGGAAGGTGGAGGGCCGGCCTGGGGGTGCTGGGGCAGGCACCGTGCAAGCAGTGATGTCCGGGAAGCCGGAGCCTGTTCCCGGACACGCAGCCCCTGCGGGGCAACGCCGTCCCCTGCAGCCACGCTGGGAGGCCTGCGCATGCAGGACGCCAGGGGCAGAGAGGCGTTTACAGCGCCTAATGCGGAGTGGAAGGCTCAGTCTCTGTACAACACTTGGGGGGCTGCTGCTGGCTGCTGGCAGGTGGAGGGGGTACCCAGAGGGCCCGGGGGGTACACGGAGGCCCAGGACCCCCTGCAGCAACCGCACTTATGGGGCCAGGGGCAGACAGCCAGCCAGGGCCCGGTCGAGCTGGACCCCAGGATGCCTGGCAGGTCAGGAGGTGTGCAGGGCCTGAGGGGGACGCCGTGGTGGTCTGTCGTGAAGCCCCTCGGCCCCTCTGGACTCACCCGTCCACAGTGTTCCAGCAGAGCCAGGCTCCACCTTTGGGGAAGGTGTGTGACGAGCAGAGCGAGACCGGCTGCTCACCTAGCAGGTGGGCGGGTGCACCCGGCTCGGAGCAGCTGGTGGGGGGGCCTCCGAGAAGTGCCGGCCGTGCTCTGCCCCCAGGCGCCCCCATTGATCTTCTGCAAGACGGATAATCGGCCCCCAAGAGCTGCCTGCTGGCTCCGTGGACACCAGCCTGGCCAGCTGCTCAGCGACGGATCACCAGTTCCCACGTACACACACCTCCTCCCCACCACCCCGTGAGCTTGGAGCCCAGGGCGGGACCCACACTGCCCCGCACCCCTGAGGGGTCTTCGGTCCACAGAAGGGGAGAGCCCTGCGTCCAGGGGAGCTGAGGATGGTGTGGGACTAGGGTCCGCGTGGTCCAGCTGGAGCAGCGGCCCCTCACCACCCACCCTGGGAAGCCCTCACCACCCCCCACCGGCCCCTACAGGGCTGCTGGGCAGATGGGGCACCTGGGCTCCCCTGCTCCCCAGAGTCAGCCCGAGACAGTCGTGGGCCCAGCACGGTCCCTGCCGACAACCATGTCCTGTGCCTGACAAGGATGTCCACTCTGGCTCCAATCCAGCTGCTCAGGAGGTCAGAGGACGGAACCCCACAGCCTGGGCCAGGCCCACTCATTCACGGCCTTGCAGATGTCCTGGCCGCTGGGTCTGCTCCTAGCAGAGGGGGACCAGGCTCACCTTGTGGCAAAATATGCGCCTCTGTATTGCAGCCCCTCCCAGAGACGCAGGGCCTGGCGTCAGCCCCCGTCCCAGCCCGATCCGCGAGGGCACGAGCCTCACCACACGCGGAGCCACCTGTCAGCCTGCCAGGTCTGGCTCTGTGTTTCCTCCAAGAAGCAGCTCCAGGTCTCTGGGGGGTGTTGCGGAGGTTGGGGGGCTGAAGAACTGGGTACCCAGCAGTCACCCCCACCACGAGGGGGGCTCTGCCACGGGGTCCCTGTGTTTGGGCCACGACGCAGCGACCACTGGGCAGATGTCCAGTGTCACGGCAACAGGCTCTGCCCAGCCGGCGGGTCCATCCCTGCTGGAGTCTGTGCCCAGCGACAGCTGGGCCCGGCCCGGGGGCCCTGGAGGTCCCACCGCCCCGGCTTCCTCCAGCTCCTGAGGGTTCCCTGCTGCGGGTGTGCAAAGGCTTTGAGCCCGAGGCAGCCGCCAGGTGGGGACCGGGGTGGAGGCCCCGCAGGCCAGCGCCAGCCTGGGTCACCATCCGCCTGGCCCCGGGTGGCTGGCAGCTCCCCCGCTGGCCCCCGTGCGCCTCTCCCCTTCCCGTCTCCCGGGTGGGGACGCAGGGCGGCTGGGTGCTGACCTGCGGCTCCTGCCCCGCCTGTCTCTGCCCCGTGGGCTGGGGGCAGGCACACCTCCCCGGCAGCGGCCCCCAGGGCCCTGAGGCTGCCCAGGGCAGGCGTCCTTCCATCCTGCTGCTGCCGCCAGGGGCACGAGCTCACCGCCATGTCGTCACTCTGCATCGCTGTGCAGTTTACGTCACGCTGCAGTGCACAGAGAGGGCCCGCCACCCCCGGGGCCTCAGCAGGGCCTCCCCTCGCCCTGGAGGCAGGCCGGGGGCACCCAGGGCACTTCTGTGTTACTGACAGGTGACCCGAGGCTCAGAGAGGGCAGAGAGCACGGCCAGGGCAGGGCCCGGTCATCTCAGAGCCCAGCACCCCCCCACGGGGCCTGGCCTCCCTCCCCGACACACACAGGCACGCGTGTGCACACAGGGGCACGCGCACGCACACAGACGCGTGCTCACACATGCCCACTCGCCCACACATCCCAGCTCCGCCAGGGACGGGCTTCCTGCTCAGACACGAGTTCCCCCTGGTGTGAGTGGACGAACCCTGCACCGCGTGTTTCCAGAGCCCAGGGATGAGGGGCTCCAAGGCCGCTGGGGGACGCGGCCTCTGCCCATCGCTGTGCTGAGGGCTTGCCCCTCCTGGTACCCGGGCAGCCAGACGGGGGCGAGAGGCAGTGCCATCCAGTGGGCACAGCAGGTACTGCAAGGTGCGTGTGTTGCGGGGCAGGCCACAAGGGTGAACCCACAGAGCCACCGTCGCCCAGGACAGAGGACATCCAGCGTCCCCCACCGTGGCAGGGGCTGCACCCCAAGGACAGAAGCAGCCGTGCACACGGCCCTGAGAAGTGCCGTGGTCCAGAAGCTGGGACGAGCCTCGAAAACCAAAGGACACGTGGCCCGAGTTCCGTGGAGCCGTGCGGGCGGCCCACCCCAGCTCTCACACCCACGACTTGCTCCTCGGCGAGAACACGGCCCTGAGCCCCGGCGGCCTCATCTCGGCTCAGCAGCTGTGGGGCCGCAGGCAGCTGGAGCCTCTGACCAGCCGTGTGGGGAGGGCACCCACCTTCACTGCAAGACGCCAGCGCCTTTCCAGGCCCCCCTCACCACGATGACAGCCCAGAGAGGGGTCCCACAGACGCCAGCACAGGGGGCGCCCTCGCCGGGGTCTGGGACGCCCCCCACCCACTCAGGTCCTCCCTCTCTGTGTGAATGCAAGCTCGCCTTTCAGACGCCACGGCCGGGATCATAATACGTGCAGCTCAGCACTTCGCAGGGACCTCAGCCGTGGGGCAGGCCAGCATCTCGTGAGCGTCAGTGGGCTCAGAATGAAAGCCTTTGGGGGGGGGGGCGGGCAGGCTGGTCATCTTCACCGTCAGACGCTAAAAGCCACCTGTCACGCTGGTGGAGACAGAGATGCAACCCCAGCAGACCCTGGAGACAGCCGTCCGCCTGGCCCAGAGCCCCCGCGGTCTGACACCCGGTCTCGTGACTGGGCAGGGGGCGGGAGACTTTCAAGGCAGCACGTGGGTGCGCCATCCGCACGGCCCTCCCCACAGGGGCTCTTCCTTGTGGTCACCACGGAGCAAGGCCCCGTCCCCCTACGTGCCTGCCACCCCCGTGGCAGCGCAGACTCCCGCTGTCTGTGGGCGGCGCTTCCTGCCCCGTGGACTCCTGAGCTTCTCGTGGGCAGTGGCCCGGGGGGTCCAGCACACCACGCCCCCACGCTGACCCCACGGCGCAGCGCCAAGCCCCGCAGAGCTGCCGGCTGGACCATGCCCCACCGCCGGCGCCCCCAGAGGTTGACACTACCACCCGCGTCCCCACCAGGCCCTCACCCTGTCTCCCTACGGCTGGCTTCTGACATGAACGATAGGCCTGAAGAGGAATGAAGTTTTGGTGTGCTAGAACACGCCCTGTGCCGACTGTGGAAATAAAACCGCAGAACCACAAAAAATCAGAATTGGCGGCACCCACTGTCTCATTTCTCACCTCCCCCTCGCTCCGCGCCCACTCCCATCTGGCCTCCAGATTCCAGGGAGCTTCCACCCCCAGCAGCTCCCCGCCCCCACTCCCCAGGACCTCCTTGCCTGGGGACAGGCAGCGCGGGTAAGCACTGGCCACTCCCGCCCAGGAGCCGCCCCTGGGCTCCCACGACCTCCTGGCCATCTCCGGGAGCCAGGCCTCTCCAGCCCCTCACCCTCTTTGGCCCCGTTGCCCTCTGCCGCCCATCACACCTGGGGCCCCACCTGTGCCGTCAGCTCGGGCCCCTGCTGCAGACTCTGCAGCCCCGAGACCCAGCGGTCCAGACGCCACCTCCCGTCACCTCCACCCCCCGCAGGGCCACGAGCCACCCCCAGCCCCATCAGTCCAGGCTGCCGCCCCCTCTCCCAGCTCCTCTGTGCCCCCGGGGCCTTCCCACCTGCCCCCTCCGAAGCACCCACAAAACTCTCAGGGCTCCCTCCTCTTAAGACACAGCCTGTCCCCCACCCGCATGCAGGAGACACAGGGGACTGCGCTCGATCCCTGGGTCGGGAAGACCCCCTGGAGGAGGGCACGGCAGCCCACTCCAGTACTCCTGCCTGAGAATCGCAGGGACAGAGGAGCCTGGCGGGCTGCAGTCCACAGGGCCACGAAGAGCTGGATGGGACTGAGCGACTGAGCGCGGCCCCTGCCAGACCCCCCGGGCATGACCCTGCTCTCGGCACCTCGGTGCCCTGGTGGGGCCTCGGTCCCCCCGACCACACTCGCCCCCGTCAGACTCTGATCACAACGTCCCCTCCGCCGGGAACCCCTCACCCTCCCCCCACGTTTGACGTGTCTCATCCTTCAAACGTCAGAGGCAGTCACCCCCAAGGAGGTGCTCTGCCTCCCGGAAACAGTGGGCACTCCTGGGACGTGGGCTGTGTCTGTGAGGGGGTGGCATCCAGTGTCTGGGGCCTGCAGGGCCCCTTGGGCAGGGACCAACCGCGCCTGGGGTCTTCCCTGCGGTGTCCCGGCCCCACCCGCACCCAGCACACCTGTGCTGCGCAGACCCCTTCCAGCCTGCAAACGGACGGCCCTCCCAGTGGACAAACCCGCTGGGACTCACGGGGTCTTCATCTCGCTATCAGGCAGGGATGGCTGGGAGACTATTTGAGGATAGGCAATTCAGAACTTAGGACGGGACCCCTGAGCCCCCGCACCGTGCCAGGAGTGTGCAGACAGCCTCGGTTCATCTCCAGAGAGCCCTGATCAGGACTCCACCAGTGCTCAGCCATCAGCAAACTCTCGGCACAGCTCCCTAGGATCTGGGCCCCAAGGAACCCCTGATTCATCCTGGCGGGAAGGGGCCAGATGAGCCTCTCTGCCTTCCCTCTGCCGGTCGCCTCCCCTCCCAGCCTCAACCTCTGCGGCCACCCGGTCTCAATTCAAACATAACCCCTTGGTAAAGGCACCCAGGACTCCACACTAGGAAGAAGGGACCCTGCAACCTCACCCAGGTTTATTTCCTTGCCCATCACAGCCCCAAAGCATCCCTTCCTTTTTGGCCAGCGGCTGGCTCCCTGCCGCCACGCCACACAGCTGTCTACTCCAGGCTGACAAGCATTTTGGGTCCTGCACCCCGTGGCACTCCATCCGTGCTTGTTGAAGGATTAAAGGAAAGACTTCCAGGCCTGCGGACTGTGGCGGCCCCGGGATACCCCTGCCTTGGGCTTGTCCTCGAGTGTCAGGCCCTGGAGCTCCCTTGGGCCCCCTCATGGACCCGCTGGGCTGCCAGGAGCCTCCATAGGGGGATTGCAAAGTGCTTTCCCCGACGCGATCCCGCTCAGCCTGAAGCACCACCCCACGAGGGCGCAGCGTCTGAGTGCCCGACTAAATCAGAGAGAGACTGCAGGGATTTATGAGACTCAGCAAGGTCGCCTGAGCGAGCAGAGGTCAGCCTAGCGGCCTGGAGCCCAGGCTAGGCTCCTCCGGGGCTCACCGCCTGCACGGCCAGGTGCCGATCTGTGCTGGAGAAGGTGTTGGGAGCGCTGTTTCCATTCCCCCATCCCTGAACGTGGGCAGATGCTCCTCCCGCCCCAGAGATGAGCCACCTTGAACCAGGGTTCACTCAGAGCTGTGTCTTCTGCACAGCAGGCCAGCCCGGGGTCGGGGGTGACCGTGAGGCTTCTAGTTGCATCTACCCACCTCCTAAGCAAAGGCATGACTTCATAAAGGAAGCGACACCAGGTTGGGGCTGAGTCTGGGCCGGGATCAGGGCTGGGTCTGGAACTAGGGTCGGAAGGTAGGAGGGCCCAGCCTGAGACCAGCGTCAGGGCTGAGTCTGGGGGAAGGACGAGGCTCAGTGAGAGCTCCGCAGCTGAGAGACGAGAGAGGGGATTTCTTCCCGAACAGCCGGAGCCACGTGATCCTCCGCGGTGCTGGGAGCAGCGAGGTACCGGCGGCAGCTGCCCGATGCGATCCCCCATAAAGCCATAAAACAGAAACTGACTTTGAAATGGCCCTTTCTCCGCCTGTATCCTCGGACATAAATTTAAATAAAACGGCAATTTAAATGCCTGCGACACTGAGGAGGCGGCGTGGGGCTGTCTCTCCCGGCTGCGTGGGAGACAAAATGCCGCCCGAAAGCCATCCCGCTGAGCCACGCGGGTGAAGGTCGGCGCGGGGGCAGCGGGGAGGGGGCAGCGGGACGCAGCGCACACCGGGGCTGGCGCCCCGCTCCGGGGGCGGGGGAGGGCGCGCTGGGCCCCCGAGGGAGGGGCTGCGCCTCTGTCCCCCTGGGAAACGGGGACACACACCTCATCTGTCTGTCTGCTCCTGTGATGCAGAGCCCTGAGCGGGCTCCCACCCGCAGTGAGCGCTCGGGAATGCCCGCGGGTCCCGCCGTGCGGCTGGTACAACCTGTGCGGGGCGCCCTTCTCAAACCCGCGAATGCGGAGGAAGCCCCAGAGTACCTGCTCCCGCCCGGGGTTCTGAGCCTGCAGGCCCGGGAGGGGCCTGGGAACGAGCATCTCTGACCCCCTCCCAGGGGACGCTGCGGGTGCGGGACCCACCTGTGAGAGCCGCGGTGCAAGAGAAAGCCCACCCAGGCCGTGGGCAGCGTGGGGGCTCGCGAGCAGTGGGCAGGAGTGAAGCAGGACAAGGCGAAGGGTCTCCCTTGGTCCAGGCCGGAGACCAGTCTGCCTGGGTGGGAGCAGAGCAGGGAAGGGGCCGCCACACCTCAATCCTGCCGGCCCCCCAGCCCTGCCCACAGAGCCCTCCTCGGGCATGGTGCCCTGTGCCCACAGCGCGGGGCGGGGCACCCAAATCAACGCCTCCTGCCCGTGTGCGCCTCCCTCACGACCGCAGCCTAGACACACAGCTCCACTTAGGCGTGGACGCAGGAGGCTCAGGAGGACCAAGACCCAGCGCGTCCTCCCAGCTGGCAAGCAGCAGCCGCTGGCCACACCCGGAGTCTGAGCTTCCTTCCCAAGCCCCTCACCCGCCCTTCTCCCCGCAGACACAGAGCCTGAACTTCCAGCCGGGTCCCAAGGCCAAGGCCCACTGTTTTTGGGGGTGTGCCAGACCCACAGCGCCCTTCATCCGGTCCCGACAGGACTGGAGGCTCCCACAGCCTCTGCCCTCTGGGTGGCCAGTCTGCCCAGGCCCGTCCCCCGGAGCAGCCCAGAGGAGGAGAGCCACCAGGACGCACGCTGTGGGGCACAGCTTGGATTCTAAGAGCGACCTTTGCCAAGGTCCGCAGCCTGGAGCAAACAGGCCGAGGCAGCTCACTAGAGTGGGGAGGTTGGTTACAGTGGATGAAGGGGGAGCTCTAGGGGGTGGTCTGGTGAGGTGGGTGGGAGGTGAGGGCAGGAGCCAGCTGTCAGGAGGGGCTATGGGCTGGCACAGGACAGGCACGACCCAGCAAGCTAACATGCCAGCAAGGAGCGAGACAGCACAGAGCCCCTCCTGGAGCAGGGATGTGTGTGTGCTCAGGTGTGTGTGCTCAGGTATATGAGGAAAGGGCTCAGGGGCTCTGCCTGGATCAGGGAGCAGTGGCCAGCAGGCAGCCTTGTTGGTCCGGGCTGAGTCACGGTCATTCCCCAGGCTGGGTGCAGAGCTCTCCATCGCTGGAGTCCAGAGGGGAGCACAGGTCAGACAGAGCCAGAGCTGAGGCCAGCGGGAGGCCGAGGAGCCAGCAGGACTCAGCAGGGAGCACAGGCTCAGGGCCCACGTGGTGGACGTGGGATACAGGTGGTGCTCACAGGCAGGGGCGCACACCGGGTGATCCTCCTCTTTCTCAACCAGGCCCCTGTCCACAGTCTGGATGCGACCAGTCAGAGCCCTCCCAGCCCGAGGTCAGTCCAGGGACCGGGCCAGGCCTCTCTGGTCCCGCTTCCTGCTTTCAGCCCCCACCAGCTTCCACAGGAGCCCCAACCGGCCCCCACTGACCACCATTAGCCGAGATGAGTCCCCATCTGGATCCATTCTACATCACCACCGGCCCTGACCCGCTTCGTTCTCTCACGCCCTTCTGCCAACCCAAGTGAGGAACCCCCAACCCTGCAACACACACCCCTACTCCAGGCTGAGACAGATGGTAGGAGTTTCAGTGGTGACTCCAGGTCACCACAGGAGCGGCAGAGTGGGCACCGAAAGCTGCAAGGCAGAAGATGCAAAGCTGGCACCTGACCTCCTCTAGGTTCTCCTTGATCGCCTTGGAGGAGAGGCTGGTCCCAGGATGGAGCAGGGCGAGCACCAGCTGAGCCTGGAGCAACCGTGATGTCAGGAAGTGAAGGGGCGGGGCGTGAGCAACGGGCGGAGCCAAGCGCGGGGCCCCGCCTCCGAGCAGGAAGGCGGACACGCGGAGGGTTGCATTTACCTGTAACACAGCAAATGCCCACAGGTTCGCACCAGCATCAAAAATGACGGGGAAAATAACCAAGCGGGAGGGACAGCTCTTCCCTTGAGAAAAGTTCTAATTAACACATGTGGAAGGAACGAAGGAAATTGAATATCCCCTGAGCATGTCACTGCCCGCAAGACCCACGGATGGGAGCTCAGAACCGTGGACCGGAGTCCAAGGAGAAGTGGTGAGCTGTAAAGTCTCCAGTCTCCTCCCTGCAGCCGCTTGCTAGTTTGGAAGAGAAGGATTGTGACTTTCCAGGCAGTTTTAAAAAACAGTAATTAGGGGCCTTCCCTAGAGGCCCAGGGTTAAAATTCCCCCCCCCCCCCTCCACTGCAGGAGACGCAGATCAGACCCGTGGTCGGGGAACTAAGATCCTGCAGGCCACACGGGGCAGCCAAAGAGTAAACCAATAAATAAATAAAGATAAAAATAGCAGTTTTGCACAGAGAAGCGCAGCAGACACCAGGTGGGTGGAAGGATCGGGGAAACAGCACCCGAGGCCTGCAGGCATCAGGTTGCTCGTCGTGAAAGAAAGAGTGGACAAACACAGATTGGGGCCCCTTCTGAAAACTACCCAGCCAGCACTCTCCCAAAGGCAGAGACACGAACAGGAAGAGGGGACAGCTCGGACAGGAGGGCGCAGGAGAGCCGACCATGCAACCAAGGTAGCGTCTGGGGCAGGATCCACATCGGACCCTAAACCAGGAGAAAGGCGCCCATGGGAAACTGAGGAGCCACCAGCGAGGTCTGGGGTTCAGGGGACAGCTTCACACCCTCGGTAATCGCTGCCTCTTGCTGACTGCCCTACAATCGTGTAGGGGTGCTAGGGGAGCCTGGGTGGCAAGCAATCTACAGAAAAGCCCCATCCTAGCGTGTAACTTTTTGTTTTGAAATGATTTCGAGTGCAGAGAGCATCTCCTCGGCCACATTTGCATGCTTGGCCCCCGGCCTGGCTCAAAGCAGCTCGGAGTCCCCTCCGGTCTTCCCCCACTTCCTCACCCCCCACGCCCCAGCCTCCTCTGGGCAGAGCGCTCCCTCCCCAAGCAGCTCATTCAGGTGTGATCCCAGTGAAGTTTCCTCCCCAAGAAGGAGCACTGACCCCTGAGTGTTGCCAAGCAGCCCTCAAGGGACCCCCACAGCCCCTGCCCCCCCAGGGAACCAGCTCCTGGCTCTGGATGCCACGCCCTCTAAAGATGACCCCTGCAGCGGCAGGCACCGCTGCAGCATCGGGCCAGCTCCTAGCCACCAGCAAGTCTATCGGTGGCTGCCTTGGAGTCGGGCGTCCACCTGTGTCCAGGAGGCAGGTCACACGACGCAGGCCACAGCAGCCTTTGCATTAAAAATCCTTGTTTAAAATCCTGCCCAGCTGATTCTACTGTCTCCCGTCTCTCTTTTCACCTAAGCCCATCTCAAATTTCCCACCTAGAAATTTTTCTAATGAATTTCCCAGGCCTCCCCCAGCCCCTTTGGGGAGTCACAGGACAGCCCCAACAGCCAGAGGCAGAAAAGAGAAAACCCAGCCACCACCCGGGGCCCCAAGTCCCCATGCTCCATCCAGAAGGGCCCCCTTTGTCTCCAGGAACATGGAGAAACACCCCCGAACTGTGAGCCTCTCGCCCCAACGCGCTCCCCACCCCCAGTGCTCCGAGAGCTGCAGGGCCAGACTCATTTCCATCCAATCAAGGCTGCAGCAGGAGGTATCCGTGAACCATGCTGTCTGACCTCACAGTGGGAAATAGATTAATAAGCCATTATGATAAGCAAGCTGCTTATTAGCTTGAGAATGAGGCTGTGCAGCTAATTGAAGCCATCCAGCAAAATGTCAGCGCCTTCTCGGGTATGAAATATTCATCGCACCCCAGCCCCAACCCAGGAGCAGGGGTTTGTACGCACCTTTCTTTATATGGCCAGCGTCAGACAGACTCTTTCCCCTGGGCCAAGCTCAGGGCACAGTGAAGAGCCCCCCACCCACAAGGACAGAGAACTTCAGAGGAGCACGGGGCTCGGTGACAGGTGTGGCCCTCTTCTTGACCCATTTTAAGAAAAGAGAGGAGTTCCTGTGAGCGTAGGGAGCTTATGCAATCTCATTGCGCTGAGGCCATTTGTCCCTGGGAGGGGGGTTCAGGGTGCCCCGCTTTTGTATTTCAGCTGTGTTCTCCGAAGGGCCTGCCGCATCCATTCCGCAGCCTGTAGCACGGCCATTCTTGATCGGAAATAGCCCTCAGCCATCTGACACTTCCCTCCCCGCTGCTTGGCCGGCAGCTCAGAGCCCTCTCCTCCAGCCAGGGGTCCTCAACCAGCTCCCATCACAGTGGACGTGCAGGACAGGCTGGCCGCCTGTGATGCCCCATCTCCACCAAGCTGAGAGCCCCCAGAGGCCAGGAGCCCATCCTTCTTAGGGCAAGGGTGTCTCCAGGCGGGGTGCTCCGGGCGGAGTGCTCCGGGTGGGGTGCTCCAGGCGGGGTGCCTCCAGGTGACAGACTCCCGGTGACACTCCAGGTGCGAGCCGAGTTCTGAGCAGGAAGGCACTTCCCCATGTCCTTTCTCGGGGCCTTGCTTCCCACCTGCGAGCAGGGGGACCGCTCTGCAGGGGAGGACGTGGGACGAAGTCAAGGTCTGTGTTACCACGTGCGTCCCAGCCGAGCCCGTGGGCAGTGCCGCGGCAGGAGCCGCGAACCCCGAGGCAGGGCTGCGAGGCCGGCCAGAGGGAGGGCAGCACTTGGCGAGGGGTGTGGGCTGGAGGGGGGCCCAGCCAGTGGGAGGAGCGTCACTGTGGGCCTGGGGGGCAGTCCCAGGTCCCCCACACCTCCGGGAAGGACCATCCCAAAGGGACGGGCAGCTTCTCAGTCCCCCACAATGTGGAAAATATTAATGGCCTCTTATGGTATTGTCATAGCAACCACATTTTTTAAAAAGCACCCAGCCTTCTTCTGTAAGATGTTGCGAGACTGACATCAATTTTTCCAACACCAACCCAGAGGAGCGCAAAGTGAAGCTGCTCTACGCCGTGGCATTTTTAACTGATGTAAATCAAAGTTCCTCTAGTTTGAAGATATTTAAAGGCTGCTGTGGCAACCTGGAGGTCATTACTGCCCCCCTGGGGCTCCAGCGGACCCCAGCTGTAACGGTGTCTGCCGTCTGCCCACCCGCTGAGACCCCAGTGCATGCCCCCAACCAGGCACCGGGACGAAGGAGTCCCAGCCCCGGGACGGCTGTGGTCAGGAGCATCCGGCCTTGGGGGTGCACCAGGCGCAGCACTTATGAAAAGCCAGAAAATACACCTGCCCCTCCAGTAGGTGTCGTCGGGCAGTTGCAAGGATCATCTCACACACGGATGACCTCACGAGCAGTGTGCCAGGCAGGGGCGCCGGGCACCCTCCCCTCGCACTGGGTGACCCCAGGCACAGAAGAGGTCACACCAGCAACAAAGCAGCCGGGGCGGGGGTGGGGTCGAAACCCAGCAGGCACAGGGCTCCCTCAGGGGCAGTGAATGTCCTGCAGTTGCTGGTGGCGCTGGGACAACGCTGCGAATGCGTCAAAATCACTGAGTTGTGTGGCATGTCAGTGATATCTCAATAAAACTTCATGACATCCCCACACAATGGCGATACCGTGTCCTGAAAATGAATAAGCATGCACACACGCATATGCCCTCTGACCTTCAATCTCCACGTCTGGGAATTTCCCTGAGGAAACAGGGATGTGCACGTAGCTACAAAGATGTCTCCACATGGCAAGAAGGCGTTTGCACGTCCAGCGAGGGCTGTGGACGCCTCCCGGTGCACGCGTTCACTGGAGCACCGCGCGTGCGGCGACTGACGGCAACGGGGCAGGGGCGTGTTTGCTGACACACGTGTGTGTTCGTGATGAATTGTGCGAAATTAACAAGTTGCAAGCAGTCAGTGTGGAGGCTGTAACGTGACCAGCCTCACACACACGGGAGAGCTGCCGCTGAATTATGCAACCCCTCGAGTTGAGGGGTTTGGGAGGACCTTTTCCCCTCCTATTTTCAGTTTTCAGGATCATCCAGATTTTCTGTGTTGACCTGTGTTGCTGGGGCAATGAACCAATAGGGTTCCTTTGGGGGATGCTCAGAGGGAGGGCACGTCAGGAGCCAGGTGCCTAGAAGGTCGGTGTGGTTCGAGCAGACCAAGGCCTTTAGGAGGGGGCAGCCTCCCAGGCAGAGAGGACTCTTGGAGCCGAGGACTGGGCACCTGAACAACAGCCACCCCTCTGACCCGCACTTGGGCATAAAATCCACGACAAATCCCCCCTGGGGTCCTGCTCCCATGCTGAGCCCCTGAGGCCCTGAGGCAGCCGCCCAGGAAGCGGCCAGCCTGGGTGCAGGAAGCCCCTCCTCACCCGGGACGAGCTCAGGCCCCGGGCCAGCGGGCAGGCACTGGGCTTGCTCCCTAGCGTTACCTCATGCTGATCACATCGCCGATCACCGATCACCAGCCCGGGAGAAGCCAGCCTGGGGCCCCGCCAGCTGCTGGACGGAGCTCCTCCCAGCTCCAGCGCTCTACTGGGTCTGGGTAGCCTGGACCTAAGTGGAGCTGACAGTGCCATCTGCGCCCCCCAGGGCTAGGGAAGCCTGGAGCAGTCACAGCAACACCCAAGGCCCGCCTGACGTGCCCCCCTCAGTGCGCCCCGGGCCCCCACCCCTCCATGGCCCTGCCCAGGTGCAGCAGGACCACCCTGGGCACCAGCCCATGGGCTTGGGGGCCGGACGCTCCGTCGGGACAGGGGCAGGGCTGTTGCAGAGAGACAGCACAGCCCGGTCGTGCCCGCGACACCGGGTGAGCACACGCTGAGCGAGCACACACTACTTCTTGCTCTGATGGGCCTCACACCAGAGAGAATAAACCCTATCGGTTCGTTGCCCCAGCAACACAGGTCAACACAGAAGAGCTGGATGATCCTGAAAACTGAAAATAGGAGGGGAAAGGGTCCTCCCAAACCCCTCAGCTCGAGGGGTTGCATAATTCAGCGGCAGCTCTCCCGTGTGCGTGAGGCCGGTCGCGTTACAGCCTCCACACTGACTGCTTGCAACCTGTTAATCTCACACGATCTATCACGAGCACACGTGTGTCAGCAAACGCGCCCCTGCCCCGTTGCCGTCAGTCGCCGCACGCGCGGTGCTCCAGCGAACGCGTGCACCGGGAGGCGTCCACAGCCCTCGCAGGACATGCAAACGCCTTCTTAAAGTTTGAAGACATCTTTGTAGCTATGTGCACATCCCTATTTCCTTAGGAAAAATTCCTCCCAGCAGCCAGGCACCCGCCCTTACAGAGGAGGAGATCGGGGCTAGGAAGGCCATAGCCCAGCTAGTAATCAGGAGGGGCCCAGAGTTCAGCCTCCCGGGAGTCGGGAAGTGTGTGCCAGGCTTGCTGCCGCAGGTCTGGGATGCCCACCGAGCACCCACGGGCCTCCAGGCTGGGACGGTGGGGCGGGGTCGGTCTGTCCCCTGGGGAGCCAGGGAAGAGGCTCCGTCTGGACGGCCGACGGAGCAGGCAGGCAGGGCCCAGTGATCACGCCCAGGGCAGCGAGGGGGTCTCCAGGAGCCCCCGCTGGACGGGTCTGTGCCCTCGGGGAGGAGGGGCAGGGGTGGCCGGCCGCCAGGGGACGGCCTGGCCCAGGCCTGCTTCCCAAGAGACACCGCCGGAGCCGGCCCAAGGCCCCCTGTGAGGAGGCACCCGGGGATGGGGTGCTGCAGCGAGGGTCTCGGGGGCCAGGCCAGCCGCTCGGAGCTGCCCCGACCTGAGGCAGGAGGGACGGGCTTCCACGCCCCCTGTGTCTGCTCATCTTTGGCACAGGCCCCGGGGGCCCGTGAGGCCCAGCACGGAAGGCGGCCGCCGTGAGCAGGTCCGGAAGCGGCTGGCCCGCCGGGCCAGAAGAGTGAGCCTGGGGGGCACAGGGCACGGTCAGGGTCGGGGCAGCCCCATCTGCCAGAGAGGGCTGCAGTCAAAGCCAGACCTCCTCAGCTCCCGCCTGCCGTGAGCCAGGGATGAGCCCTCCTGGTCCCGAGCCCAAGTCCACTGCAGGGGCCACCCCTGGGCTGTGGCTGCCACGCCCCAGGACCTGGTGGGCTTGGGTGGCTCCCTTTCCAGTTATAGACGTCAAACCTCAGGGCACCCCTGGGTCCCTTTTCAGAGGGAGCTGACACGGGGCAGGGGGAGGGCCCGGGACCCCTTCCTCCCCAGACCCCCAGCAGGACCTCCCCAGGCACAGCACCTCCCAGGAGATCGCCACTCTCACAAGAGCAGTGCTTTTCTCTCCATGAAGATGTCGGGGCTTGTCGGTACTAGACTGTGCCGAGTCGCTCAGTCGTGTCCAACTGTGCGGCCCCATGGACTGTGGCCCTCCAGGCTTCCTCTCTCCATGGGATTCTCCAGACAAGAACACTGAGTGGGTTGCTATTTCCTCTTCCAGGGGGTCGTCCCCACCCAGGGATGGAGCCCAGGTCTCTCGCATCGCAGGCAGATGCTTTACCGTCTGGGCCACCAGGAGAGGCAGACCACCCAGCCGAGCAGAGGAAGGGTCTCCTCAAAGCTCCGCCCAGTTCAAACCTGCCACCCTCCCTGGGTCGGCCGTCGTGTTTACAGACAGAGAGATTCCAGAAGCTCAGACTGGCCTCCGTGCTCCGAGGGTCTGTGTGTCTCACTGGACAGTGTGGAGTCTGTGATGCCCAGTTCAGGAGTGTTTGCAGCCTCTCCAGTTACAGGTGTCAAACCTCAGGGCACCCCTGGGCGCTGGGGCCTCTGTGCGTGGGGTCACACCGCCCCCACCGAGAGTGCAGGAGGGCCCAGACAGGTGGGCATGGGGGCCTCTGTGCGTGGGGTGCAGGACGACCTGGAGAGGAGGGTGCCAGCGCAGAGCCTGCAGGATCCCCGAGTGAGTGCAGGGAGCCCCCAGGCCTCGGTGTCCTGGCCCGGGAGGCAGGCTCTGTTAGCACAGCCGCGACTATGATGGGTAACTGGGAAAGCTCTCAGGGCCGGCGGGACGGCAGCGGGGGAATCAGAGCTGAGGAGGCAGAGGCGGCCTGGCTGCAGGAACTTCGTGCTCAATCAATAGCCATTTCCCGGCTCCAAATTACTTTCTTTCCCCCCTGAAACCATCAGAGGCCGCAGCTGCCAATCAGCTGTGACACTTTAAAGAAATGCTGTTGGAAGTTCCAGGCCGAGAGGGTTCTCTGGACCCTGGGTTTGCTCAGCCGCCCCCAGCAGTGTCACCGAGAGGACAGGCGTGGAGAGAGCCGATGGCCTGGGCTGAGCAGCTTGGCCGCAGCCCCGGGCAGCCAGGTCCCGCTCGGGGCTCGGGGTCCCCAGAGCAGCCTGGGGGCCTCCAGGCAGTGGCGGAGTGGGGCCAGACTTCAGCATCGACCCCGTCCCTCCCTGGTGGACCTGACCTTTAAGTTGCCCCTTCTGTGCGCCTGGGCGACAGTGATGACGGGGGGCATGTCCTGCTCTCCAGGAGCGGGGGGATGGGAGGCCACACAGAAGTCACTGTTCTGGCAGCGAACATAACCAGGCTGGGTCCGGGTGCTCACTGTATGAGGGAGGCCATCTGGAGGACCCTGGGCCCCAGGTCGGACTAAGAGGGCCTTCAGCCGACTCTTCCTATGGTGGGAACACGACTTGTTTTTGCTGTCTGACTCTTTGTGACCAAACGGACCATAGCCCACTAGGCTCCCCTGTCCATGGGGTTTTCCGGGCAAGAATGCTGCAGTGGGTTTCCATGCCTTCCTCCCAGGATCTTCCCGACCCAGGGATTGCATTGCAGGCGGATTCTTCACTGCTGAGTCACTGGAGAAGCTAGGAACACACCTCAGCTGCTCCCAACTGCAGCGGATTGAACGGGGTTTCTCAAAGGTTTCTTCATGTCCTCACCCCTGGAACCTAGGAACATGACCTTGTTCGGGAAAGGTCTTTGCAGATGCAATTAAGTTAAAGATCTTGAGATTAGAAGGTCATCCTCAATCAAACAGTTCAGTTCAGTCGCTCAGTCGTGTCCGACTCCGTGACCTCGTGGACCACAGCACGCCAGGCCTCCCCATCCATCACCAGCTTCCAGAGCTCGCTCAAACTCATGTCCATCAAGTGGGTGATGCCATCCAACCATCTCATCCTCTGTTGTCCCCTTCTGCTCCTGCCTTCAATCTTTCCCAGCATCAGGGTCTTTTCCAGTGAGTCAGTTCTTCACATCAGGTGGCCAAAGTATTGGAGATTCAGCTTCAACATCAGTCTTTCCAATGAATATTCAAGACTGATTTCTTTTAGAATGGACTGGTTGGATCTCCTTGCAGTCCAAGGGACTCTCAAGGGTCTTCTCCAACACCACAGTTCAAAAGCATCAATTCTTTGGCACTCAGCTTTCTTTATGGTCCAATTCTCATATCCATACATGACCACTGAGAAAACCATAGCTTTGCCTAGATGGACATTTCTCGGTAATGTCTCTGCTTTCTAATATGCTGTGTGGGTTGGTCATAGCTTTTCTTCCAAGGAGCAAGCGTCTTTTAATTTCATGGCTACAGTCACCATGTGCAGTGATTTTGGAGCCCCCCAAAAATGAAATCTGTCACTGTTTCCATTGTTTCCTCATCTATTTCCCATGAAGTGGTGAGACTGGATGCCATGATCTTAGTTTTTTGAATGTTGGGTTTTAAGCCAGCTTTTCCACTCTCCTCTTTCACTTTCATCAAGAGGCTCTTCAGTTCCTCTTCTCTTCAGGATATCTGAGGTTATTGATATTTCTCCCGGCAATCTTGATTCCAGGTGGTGCTTCCTCCAGCCCAGCGTCTCACATGATGTCCTCTGCACATAAGTTAAATAAGCTGGTGACACATACTTAACGTCCTCCTTTCCCAATCTGGAACCAGTCTGTTGCTCCATGTCTGGTTCTAACTGTTCCTTCTTGACCTGCATACAGATTTCTCAGGAGAAAGGTAAGGTGGTCTGGTATTCCCATCTCTTGACTAATTTTCCACAGTTTGTTGTGATCCACACAGTCAAAGGCTTTGGCATAGTCAATGAAGCAGAAGTAGATGTTTTTCTGGAACTCTCCTGCTTTTTCTATGATCCAACGGATGTCAGCAATTGGATCTCTGGTTCCTCTGCCTTTTCTAAATCCAGCTTCAACATCTGGAAGTTCTCGGTTCACATACTACGGAAGCCCAGACGGTGACTGCAGCCATGAAAATAAAAGATGCTGACTCCTTGGAAGAAAAGTTATGACCAACCTAGATAGCATATTCAAAAGCAGAGACATTACTTTGCCAACTAAGGTCCGTCTAGTCAAGGCTATGGTTTTTCCAGCGGTCATGTATGGATGTGAGAGTTGGACTGTGAAGAAGGCTGAGCGCCGAAGAATGGATGCTTTTGAACTGTGGTGTTGGAGAAGACTCTTGAGAGTCCCTTGGACTGCAAGGAGATCCGACCAGTCCATCCTGAGGGAGACCAGCCCTGGGATTTCTTTGGAAGGAATGATGCTAAAGCTGAAACTCCAGTACTTTGGCCACCTCATGCAAAGAGTTGACTCATTGGAAAAGACTCTGATGCAGGGAGGGATTGGGGGCAGGAGGAGAAGGGGACGACCCAGGATGAGATGGCTGGATGGCATCACGGACTCGATGGACCTGAGTCTGAGTGAACTCTGGGAGATGGTGATGGACAGGGAGGCCTGGTGTGCTGCGATTCATGGGGTCGCAAAGAGTTGGACATGACTGAGCGACTGAACTGAACTGAAGCCTAGCTTAGAGAATTTTGAGCATTACTTTGCTAGTGTGTGAGATGAGTGCAATTGTGCGGTAGTTTGAGCATTCTTTGGCATTACCCTTCTTTGGGATTGGAATGAAAATTGACCTTTTCCAGTCCTGTGGCCACTGCTGAGTTTTCCAAATTTGCGGACACATTGAATGCAGGCATCCTGGAGTCTGAAGTCAAGTGGGCCTTAGGAAGCATCACTATGAACAAAGCTAGTGGAGATGATGGAATTCCAGCTTAGCTATCTCAAGTCCTAACAGATGATGCTGTTAAAGGGCTGCACTCAATATGCCAGCAAATTTGGAAGTGTTGGCTGTGACCAATGCCTTCTCTTGGCAAAATTCTGTTAGCCTTTGCCTGTTTCATTTCATACTCCAAGGCCATACTTGCCTGTTGCTCCAGGTATCTCTTGACTTCCTACTTTTGCATTCCAGTCCCCTATGATGAAAAGGACACCTCTTCTGGGTGTTAATTCTGGGAGGTCTTGTAGGTCTTCATTGAAATGTTCGACTTCAGCTTCTTCAGCATTACTGGCTGGGGCACAGACATGGATACTGAATGGTTTGGAAAAGAACAGAAATCACTTTGTCCTTTCTGAGATGGCAGCAAGTGCTGCATTTCAGACTTGCTTGGTGACTATGGGACCTACTCCGTTTCTCCTGAGGGATTCTTGCCCCGGTGGTAGATATAATGGTCATCTGAATTGAGTTAGCCCATTCCAGTCCATTTTAGTTCACTGATTCCTAAAATGTCATTGTTCACTCTTGCCATCTCCTGTTTGACCACTTCCAATGTGCCTTGATTCATGGACCTAACATTCCAGATTCCTAGGCAACACTGTTCTTTACAGCATCAGACTGTTCTTCCATTGCCAGTCTCATCCACAGCTGGGTTTTGTTTTCTCTCTGGCTCCGCCTCTTCATTCCTCCTGGAACTCTCTACACTCTTCTCCAGCAGCGTGTTGGGCACCTACTGACCTGGGCAGTTCATCTTTCAGAGTCGTTTCCTTTTGCCTTTTCCTGGTGTTCATGGGGCTCTCAAGGCAGGAATGCTGGAGCGGTTTGCCGTTCCCTTCTCCAGTGGATTGCTTTCTGTCGGAACTCTCCACCCTGACCCGCCCGTCGTGGGAGACCCCACAGGCACGGTTCGTGGTTACATGGTTCATGGTTTTGATTGACCAGGTGGGTCCTAAATGCAACGACAAGGAGCCTTATTAGAGACACAGCAACAGAGAAGCCAAGAGAAGTCAGAGCAGAAACTGGAGGGACACGGCCACAAGCCAGAACGCCTGAGCCAGCATGAGCTGGAGAAAGCAGGAAGCGCCCTCCCCCAGCGCCTCTGGAGGGACAGAGCCCTGCCAGCACCGTGATTTCAGACCTCGGCCCTCCGGAACTGGGAGAGTGAACGCCCACCGGCTTCAGCCCCTGGCTGCGTCTGGACAGCTCCGGGACACTCAGGGAGCGAGCCTGGAAACAGGGAGCCCAGCGGGAAGGGCGCGCTTCAGGTGGGAGACCCGGCTCCTAGCGGCGTCCCTGGGCCAGTTCCGTGACCTCTCTGAGCGTCAGGCTCTACATAGCTAAGTAGGAACAGCACTAGAACCTTCCAGAAGATTGGGAGTGGCTATGCGAAGTGACATCTGGCCCCCGAAGACCATGAGGAGCGGCCACCATTCCTAGGCGCCCCCCAGGGTCCCACTCTTGCCCTGTCACGTCACCTCTCCCCAGGTTCACCAAGGCCCCAGGGGCTCACATAGGCGAGTCTGGGGGTTTTAGGGGCAAGCACGGCTCCTATCACACGCACAGCAGAGGGGACCGAGAGCCCTCCACTCGGGGCGCACCCATTCCTGGACCTCACGTCTGCAAGCCGCCCTCCTCAGCGCCTGAAGCAACACGGCAGTGATGGCGGTGGTCGCAGCAGCAGAAGCGCGCTCGGCAGACCCTCACCCGAGAACACGGCGCCCGCGAAGGGGCCAGCGCCTCACGGGAGACGCGCTAACGCAAGGCCAGCTCTGCGCTGCTCCCTGTTGACAGGTGGGGAAACGGACGCACAGAGAAGCTTGTAACTCGCTCAGACACCCACCCAGCCACCTGAGCCTGTATCCTACGGACACTTGCCAACGTGAATATTACAGCTATATTTACACGCGGCCCACGAAACGCCTCTCGCCCAGGAGACTCCAAGCAGGGCCCGGGCTGGCTGTGCTAGCTGCCGTCTCTGAGCAAACAGTAACTGCTTGATTAGTTCTTGAGGAACAGACAAGTAGGTGGATGGACAGTGAGTGAGTGTTGGAGGGACGGATGGATAATGACTGAGTGACAGGTGACGGGTGGCTATTGGGTGGATGGATGGAAAACGGATCAGTGATAGAGGGTGGATGGATGTTGGATGGATGGGTGGGTGGGAATCAGATGGATAAATGAATGGATGAATAGGGGTTGGATGATGGAAGGATGGATGCCTTTCAGCAGAGGTGCTGGCCTCTCAGGGCACACTAACACGGAGGAGTGGAGAGAGTCAACTTTGGAGTCTGAAGCCCTGGCATCAGTCCAGCCCTGCCCACCCTGTTTAGTGAGTTGTGGGGCACTCTTGTGGTCCCTCTGGGCTCCAGGGTCAAGCGTGTGAGTCGGAGCTGTGAGGTGAGAGTCGGAGCTGTGGGTCCTGGGCTCTGTCCTCGCCAGGATGTGCAGAGCAGTTTCCAAAGCCTGTGGCTGTGTGCTCTCTCACATGTGCCCCCGAGATCCAGTCCCGGCCTACATCCTCTCGGAGGTCACCGCCACGGCTCTCAGGAGAGGGGGCTTCCTTGCCCAAGGCCCCAGAGCCAGCAGACGGTGGGCAAGGATCCTCCGCTCCCCAGCACAGGCCTCTTCCACCGACTGCACAGTGCTTCGAGGAGGACCCAGGCTTAGGGGCCACACAAACGGGGATGTGACTCTAGCCCTCGCCAACCACAAGCGGGCTGACTTTGGGCATCAACAGCGATGCCAGCTTTGGGAAAGATGAGTGTCCGTGCCCAGGAAGCACCCAGCACATGCTGGGTTCTGAACAGCGACCCGCACGATCACAGGACCCTGTGAGCCTGGTCCACACACCACACTGTCCACAAAAGCCATGGCTCTTTCTAGTAAGAACCGCTCCCTTGGTGCGTTCCTGCAGCTTGGAGCTCAGATCCCAGTTTGCAAACAGGACCTGGCAGGACAGCTCAGTCACCAAAAGGTGCCCAGCCATGAGGCCTGAGCCTCAAGTTCCCTCAAAGTGCCCGAACGCACCCCCTCCCGGGGGGGGCAGCTGTATCCCAAGGCGGCAGAGATGGTGCAGTGCCCCGCTCCCCCAGGTTCAAGGCCATGGGTCTCTCTCCTTTTCTCCCATATGACTGCTCTTCCCCAGGAGCAAGGGTCACGCCCTTGCTCTTTTGTGGCCACGGCCGACTCCCAAATGTGATTACCAGAAGGAAGAGCGTAATGACCTTCTAACCGCTGGCGGCTCTTGAGGGCAATGCCTGCTCAGTCCTGCTAACTGGAGGGGACGGTTGCCAGACACAGGCAGGCAGACTGCTTCCCACAGGCTCGCCGGCAGCCCCACCATCCCTCGCCTCCCCTCACCTCCAGCAGGACTTTGGAGGGGACAGACAAGTTCCCTCTAAGGCTCCCTAAAAGGTTAAAATGGGGTGTTGGGGATTCTGGGTGAACAAGGTGCCCCAGTCATCCTAGTTCAGACTCAGATGAAGCCTGAGTTATTTTTAGGATGCAGCGTGATGTGAAAAGACAGCCCTGAGCACCAAGCCCTCGAGTCCGGCCTCAGTGTTCTCATCTGTAAAGTGGGTCTGAGCTATTCTCAGTCAACTGACCCCCACGCAAGGCCGTGGGAGGGCTGAGAGTCCTGGAGCCGAGAGGGTCCTGAGGGCCACCACTCGGGTTTCTGAGGGCTTCTGCACACCTCTCGTGCCTTCATTCATTCACTCACTCACTCCTTCAAAACGCTGACGGCGTGGCGCCCAGAGTGACGGGCGAGTCAGGCCTTCACTGTTCATGATCCACAGACTTACTCATCCGTGCGTTTAGTCACTTTCTTTGTTTAAGAAGAAAGCCACTTCCAATCTCCACCAGCCCCTGCAGAGCAGCTGTCACCTCGGCCAGAGTCGTCAGGGTTAATGAGGCATCTCACATTCTCATTATCAAGGAAATCATTTCAGAAATGCTGTCCAGGGCACCATGGGCAGGGGCGCCTCATGCCAGGCAGGCACTCCTTTCCAAGATGAGCAGCGAGAAGGTCAGTTAAGCCAGGAGCTCCCAAAGGCTGAGCACTGATGAACTGATGCTTTCAAACTGTGGTGCTGGAGAAGACCCTTGAGAGTCCCTTGGACTGCAAGGAGATCCAACCAGTCCATTCTGAAGGAGATCAGCCCTGAATATTCATTGGAAGGACTGATGCTGAAGCTGAAACTCCAGTACTTTGGCCACCTGATGGGAAGAACTGACTCATTGGAAAAGACCCTGATGCTGGGAAAGATTGAAGGCGGGAGGAGAAGGGGACAACAGAGGATGAGAAGATTGGATGGCATCACTGGCGCGATGGACATGAGTTTGAGCAAGCTCCGGGAGATAATGAAGGACAGGGAAGCCTGGCGTGCTGCGGTCCACGGGGTCACAGACAGGCGGACACGACCGAGCAAGTAAACAACAGTCCCAGTGGGGAGGCCCCAGGTCTCCCTGGGTGCAGGGAGCTGGCCCCTGGAAGCGACGCAGGAGCCACAGTGCCAGGCGGGGTGGGGGAGGGGCAGCCAGGAGGGCCACGGCCTGGGCCACCAGCTCGCGTCCAGGCCTCGGGCGTGTGAGCCGGTGATCACTGTTACGACAGCCACACGGCCAGGTCTCACTGGGGTGTGTTAATGAACTCATCCACCTTCGTTCACGCGTTCATTCAGCCACACGTGCATTTTCGAATGCTTCGTGAACATCCAGTGTGTGCCAAGTGCCTTCCTAAGGAGCCCACGCTTTTATTTATGAACTGACTTGTCCACAGACTCCAGGCAGGCAGGCAGGCACTCAACCCTAGGGCCTGCGTGGCGTTTGCAGGTGGCGAGTCGGGGGCCCCGGGAGAGCAGGTATGCTTCCTGGGGAGGAGGCCTCCACACTCCTGGTGCAGAAGGCGTGGAGTTGCGGTAAGTTGCGTGCATGGCCCCACAGCAGCAGGGAAACCCCAGGCAGAGACGAGAGTGAGCCCTCCCGGTGTCAGAGGCCTCGCCACCATCCCAGAAGCCTGCTGCCTCCCGGCAGGCTTCTCACTTTCTGAGGCCCACACTGTGTGGGCTGTGAGCCCCTCTGGCCCCACGGACGGTCAGGACCGACCTGGCCTGACCCACCACAGTGCCCAGCGAGGGGCACACTGAGGCCCACACAGCAATTTACAATGCAGCCCTCATCGCTGCTGGCAAAGCCCTGAAATATGGCATGGAGAAGGCAGAGTCATCCAGCATGTAATAGCTGTGTTAACACAGCTCTGTCTGGAAGTGAATTCAAGCTGACAGCATCCCAGCCCGTGAGTGTCAGGGCCCAGCCAACCTGTCCTGCGGCCACGGGTGATGGCTCATTCCCGCAAGGTCCAGGAGACGGCTCGCCAACAGGAGACTCACCTGGACTGGGTGCGGACTCGGCTTTAGGTCATAGCCAACGGTCCTCCACTTAAGGGGAGCCATGAAATTTTAATGACGTGCTGAGGTTTGCCAAAAAGCATCCTTTTAAGTGAAGAGCGAGAAATGCCCCTGCGTGGAGCCCCAGGAAGCGGGGGCTAAGATGAATGGACTCCTCCCCAACAAGCCCCGCATCTCCTGTCACCGAGCCCCGAGGCAGGCATGCCCACGGGGTCCCCGCAACCCCAGCTCAGCCCCTGCCTCTGGCTTCGGCCCCCGTAAGCTCTTCCCCAGGGCAAAGGCTGCCCTTGTCCCAAGGACCAGTGTCCCTCTGGAAAGGGCTGCCTCAGGCCCACGTGCCCCTCTGAGCTGCTTTTCGGAAGTAATTTCCATGTAATGAGAACACAGGGAAACCTCATTATTTGAGACACCGCTAATTAGGGGTTTGTGATCAGCCCGTCTGGGGCCGGCAGAAAGTGACATCCACACAGACAGTGCGAATTAGTGAGCAGACAAGATCGCAGGGACCTTTGAAAAGCCAGAAGCAGCTCCTGGCCAGCAGCTGTCAGCCGTCAGGAGCAGGTCTACTGGGAGGTGCTAATTACGGGTCTTTCTCTCCTGGTCAGCGAGAAGGCCTCAAAGGGCGGCCCAGGCACAACGGCCTCCAGCCTTGTGGGTGCAGGACGCCCCAGAGCAGCCCTGGGAGGACCACACCAGTATTATTCCCATTTCACAGAGGAGGGAACCGAGGCTCTCACTGGGAGGACCCTGCCAAGACCACCTGGCCCTACTGCGTGGGGTCCAGCCACTGCCCCGGGGGTGGTCTGTGGAGAGAACCAGGCTCCCTTCTCCCGCTTTGCCAAATTCCACCCAGTCTGGCTGACTAGGATAGGGGCAAAAGGACCTTATCCTTTATAAACTGAGATCCCAGGCGGTCAGCAGACAGGGGCGGCTGGTCCAGAAGGGTCGTGTGAGCAAAGAAAGGGGTAGAGATCCAAGTTGCTGGAAGGAGGTGTGTCCGAAGGCACACAGACGGGCCCCAGTGGGAGCCAGGGACCGTCCCGGGACGGGAGCCCCTGCGGGCATCCGGAGCCTGGCCATGCCCTTCCTAAACTGCCTCAATGGCCAGCATGCAGGGGAGGACACCCCCTCCCAGCAGAGAAGGGAGGGAGGCCAAGGAGGAAGGGGCGGAACTGGGGCACATTTCCTGACAATTCCACTCCCCCCAGGTCGTCTCCCCATCAGAGGTCACCCTTGACATGGAAAGTGGGGCCCCCCAACCGACACTCAGTCAGGTTCTTACCAACCCGTCTGCTCCTACTGGTGGAAGGGGCGCCCCTGCGACCCCACCGCCACTCCTGGGGTGTGGCGCCCTTGGGGGTGCAGGCACCCCTCCTTTCCCCTGGGCGTCCTCGGCTAAGGAGCTATGCGGGGGAGGAGGAGGGTGGCGGCAGGAGCCCTGGGAAAGCGGCATCTGTGCTGAGGGGCTGCGGGGGTCCCGGCAGAATCTCCAGTCCAGCACCCCACGCACACACTCCGCCCTCCTGCAGGCGCGGAGGCGGTTCCGCGGAGACCCAGTGGGGTCAGCACGGTAGAGGCCACGGAAGGGCCGGCCTACTCCACGGCCTCTCTTGTGCCCACAGAGGCAAGACCCTCCCCTGCCCTCAGCCCACACGGAGGGAACGGGATGCCCGCTGCTCGCTGCCTCATCCGTGTCACCAGGCCCGAGGGGCTGGGCAGGTGGGAGGGGCCGTGGGCAGGGCTCTGGTAATGATGCACGGGGTGGGGAGGGGCTGTGGGCGGGATGGGGAGGGACTGTGGGGGTGGTGGGTGGGGCTGTGGGCGTGGCTGTGATGTGATGCATGTGGTGAGGAGCTGTGGGCGGGACTCTGGTGATGATGGATGGGAGGGACTACGGGCGGGGCTCTGAAATGTGGTGTGGGCGGGGCTATGGTGATAGTGGGAGGGGCTGTGGTTAGTGGGTGGGGTTGTGGGCGGGGCTCCAATGTGGCAGGGTATGGGCGGGGCTACGGTGATAGTGGGAGGGATGGGGAGGGGCCGTGGGGTAGTGGGTGGGGCTGTGGATGTGGCTCCGGCTTGATGGGCGGGGCTATAATATGGGGGTGTGGCGGGACTATGGTGATAGTGGGTGACTGTGGTTAGTGGGTGGGGATGTGGGCGGGGCTCTGGCATAGTGGGCGGGGCTGGACTTCAAGCGGCTTGGCGAGGCAAGCCGGGGCCTAAGAGATAAAGGGCTTCAGGAGTCATCCATTCACTCCTCATCAGATACTTGCTGGACACCCTGTGCAGCCCAGACCCTGTCCAGCCCTGACACCCAGTCAGCACAGCAGCCAGGTTTTCACTGGACACACCAGCAGTGTGGGAGCAACAGGAACCAGATAGCGAAGGGGTTTAACCAGGGTTGGGCTTTTGCCAGGACAGGGATCAGAAGGGACCGAGGGAGGGCTGGAGCAGGGCAGCGCGCAGCAGCATGGAGAGGGCGGCCCGGACTCCGAGCCTGGACAGAGGGAGCGGCCAGGAGGCCGGGGAGGCCGGGGCAGAGGTGGGGTGGGCACTGCGTGAGCAGGAACTGGGATGGGAGGGCTTCAGGCACAGGCCTGGGGCGTGAGGAAGTCAGGGCCCCGTTCAGAAAAGCAGGCAAGCAGGGTCCTCAAAGGCTCTCAGATCCGAAGCCTTGTTCTTGCCTCCCTGTGACGTTTCTTACTTGCTGCTAGTTAATGTCATTCTAAGTAAAGAAAAATTTTAAATGTAGATTATTAGCATAAATTTTACCGTTTATCCTGGTTTCTTCTCAGATTATTTTATCAGAGCATCTAACTCGTATGTGGAATCACTGAAGTTGTTCAGTTTGTATTTCACGCTTGCTCCCAAGGCATGTCTGGACGGAGCCGAAGGTCAAGCCCAGCCAGACTCAGGGGGGTTGGGGAGGAAGAGGAGGCCCTCCAAGCGAGACCTGCCCCATGGAGCCCCTCAGATGCTCACACAGAGCATGGACCTGCCGCCCCCAACCCAGTGCAGCTGCTCGGCCCCAGCCGCTGGGCTCCCCTCCTACTGGCCACCGAGGGATGCTCACAGCTGAGCAACCCCCCCACCAGCCCACTCAATCAGGCGACCAGGGGGCTTGCCTTGTGCCCCAGGACATATTAGGTAGTAGACGGGGGTGGGGCAAAGGCTCCAGCGTGGGTGTGGTCCGATCACACATCCGTGCTTTCGGAAATAGCCCAGAGAATGGGGTGCTACTGCCCAGCTGACGGCCCCCACATCCCGGGGAAGGCGGTTTCTCGAGGATTCAGGAGCATGCGGAGCAGGTCCACACTCACCCTGGGCACCTGGGCTCTGGCCCCAGCGCTGCCCCCCCTCTGCCATCCTGCCTAGCTCAGGACCTGTCTGTGCACCTGGACACTCACTCAGACGCCCCCCAACTTGTCCTGCCCGCAACCTCCCCCGACTTACTCCTCAGGTGAATTTCCTCACATCTGCTGGTCGAGCCCCAGGTGACCTCAGAACTCGTGTCTGGCAAGCAGTGAGCACGCGAGTCTGTGTGTGTGCGTGCACATATACCAGGCATTCACGCACGTGCACACACCACAGGGTCTGGTCTGCACACCATCCAGCCTTTCACAAGTGGGAATCTGGTCCTTCCAGGGTCTCGCTCTCTTTCTGTGTCTCTCTGCACCACCCCCCCCATGTCCTTCTCTACACCTGGAAGTTTTCACGTGGGGTGTGGGGCTCCAAAGCTTAGGGACCGCCCTCCTGTGAATGGTAGCCGTCTCTGGCCTCAGCTAATCAAGTCTGGATGGGCACCTGGTTCTGGGCTCATCCTCAATGCCAGGAAACCCTCAGCCTATAGACCCCACCCTGTCCCAAGTTGCAGAGACGGTGGGCAGACCCTCTTGTGCCTCTGGTGGCCAAGGCCAGATCTCAGATGGCCGAGAGCGCTGGGGACCACAGTGGCCTGGTCACCTCCAGACTCCCTGGGGAAAGGGCCTGGTTGGCAGAGCTCCCAGGGGTGCGGGGCGCTGCTCGCCCCTGGGCCCTCCCAGGGCATCTGACCCTGCATGCCCAGCCCTCCACCTCTTCCTGAGAGCCGGCTTTGCCTGCCTCTCCAAGCCACACGGGGCCATGGGGCTCATCTCTGCGTCTCTCAGCCTGCAAACTGTGACAGCCAGGAGTGGGACTGGCCTTTCTTGTTCTGCAGAGATTTGATTCGACCTTCAGACGCTTACATGCTAGCGAGGGGGGGGGGGGGGGTGGGGAGGGAGGGGGAGGAAACAGAGGAAAGGGAGGAGAGGAGAGGGGAGCTGGTGGGAGGGGGCTAGGCAGGCGGCCTCAGGACCAGACAGGGTGGGGCAGTGACCGCAGCAGGTCATCCCGACAGACGGACGTGTTGGACCCTGGATGCCCAGGCCGCCGCATTTTTGCCTGGAGTGGCAGAGCCGGGCAGAGCCCCAGTCCCGGTGGCCCTTACCATCCCAGAACCAAAGAACCCCTTTCCCTGGGAACCAGTGGTCCTCAGCCATCCCATTTTTCTTGTTTCAATAATTCTTGCAGCCACTGTTGTGTAAATAAAATTATTCTTCCCCAAAAAATCATTAGCAGGGCCCGACATTAATTCCCCTGCAATCTGGGCAATTAACTGCATGCAACACGGGGCATTAAAGGATCCGCTTGCTAATCACCACTCCTCTGCTCCAGGCACCTAATTAAATCCCTTCCTGTTTATCCATTTACAGGATCCGGCACAAGACACAGGCCACGGAGAAAGCCGCGCGCATAAATCAGCTCTTTGTAACTGTCAGAGGGCGCAAGCCCACCTCGTGTGTTTGCCTGTCACCGCCCCCTCGCCCAGGGCCCACCCCAGCCGTCCCCTCCCTGCCAAACTCCTGACTCCCTGGGAGGAGGGGGCAGGAAAGAGCACCGCAGGGCTCCAGGGAGCACCTTGCCCGCGGCACCCCTACCCCTGGGTCACACCTTTGTGAGAATTCTGTGGCCCCCCCCACACCTGCCCCTTAGACCTTCTCTGGGGCCACCCATCCATCCTGGCCTCCTGCTTGTCCCCTGATCAGTGGCAGCTGGGGCAGCAGGCGGGGTTTTGTCCCGCACGGGGGTCCCCAGCCGGCCGGCTCTTTGGAGAAGGGGCCTCACGAGGCAAGTTCTGAGTCCTGGCCCCTCCCAGCCCTTGTGACCTTAGACAGGCACGTGACCTCCCAAGCTCCTGTCTCCTAGATTGTCAAAGGGGACAGCAACTCTGTTGGCCAGGACGGTTGTGGGGGTGGGGGTGGGTAAGCAATCAAGGGAAGTGGCCAGGCTCCCCGGGACCCCCACCCCACCCCACACCCCCCACACTGGCCGATGAGCATCGACGGCTTGCTGTCTGCCAGCCCACACAGCGCCCGGCCCTGGGACAGGCACGCTTAGGGCTTGCCGGGTACCCGATGGCTGCCCAGAGGCCCGACAAAGCCAGGCCTGAGCAAGCCGGTGAGCAGGGCCAGGCGGGGTGTGGAGCGCCGGCAGGCGGGGACCAGACCTCTTTGAGGGTGAGAGCTGCACAGCTCTGTGAACACACGGGAAGCCCTGAGTCACACTCTGTAAACAGATGACCTTCACGGTGTGAGGATTCATCACGGTGGAGCATCACCAGCGCAGCCTGCGCCGGGACAAAGCCCACCCGCGGTCCCTGCCACTCACTGCCCTCCCGATCCTGCGGGACTGGGGTCCAGCCTGAGCCGGGCAGGTTTCCAGTTCAGAGCAGCAGCTTGTGACAAAGAGAAAGCAGATCACACCCAGAGGAGGCAGGAGCCGTGCGGGTTCCAGAATGTTCCTGTTGCCAGCTGCCCCTGCCCAGGCAATGACCCTTGGGGTAGAGGCTCCACTTCAGCACCCTTCCTGTGGGCTCTGCTCCACCCCAGGCAGCCTTCAGGGGCCCTGTCACCCCCTCCCTGGAAGCTTCTGGAACCTGCCCACCCCAAGGCCAGGGACCTGCCACGGCCACTCCACGCAGGGTCTGCAGGCTGGCAGCACCTGCGCCGGCCAGGAGCTCATCAGAAAGGGAGAAGGGCAGGTCCCACCCTAGATGACCTGAGGTCAGCTGACCTACAGCCCCAGAGGTATTCACGTCCTAATCTCTGGAACTCCTAAAGGTGACCTTATATGAAAAAAAATAAAAACAAGCCTTGCAGGCGTAACTGGGCTAGGGGCTGTGCGGGCGGCCCTGCCCACCACCACGAGCCTCCTGAGGAGCGGGAGATGCAACACCATGGAGAAGCTCTGAGAGGACAGAGGCAGAAGCCGGGAGGACAGGCCACAGGCAGCTGGAGGAGACGGGAGGGCCCTGGGCCTCCAGAGGGAGCCCAGCCCTGCACCCTGGAGCCCGGGCTCACCTCCAGGACCCTTGCTTCCAGGCACCCGGGTGGCGCTGACTTGTCCCAGCAGCAACAGGGAGGTCACACTTCTTCTGGACCTTACCAGACCCCCAGGACATCCCGGGCACAGTACCATTTGAGATGCGCCGGTCTCCGGGTGCCTGGAGCCCAGGCTGTCCCTGGGCTGAGCAAGACTCAGGTCTGAACCCAATCCTAATGACAGTTCCCCCACTCACAGGGGGAAACCAAGGCAGAAAGTGAAGTGTTGTGCCAAGCCTCGTCCCCAAGGCCCTTGCACACACCGCTGTGAGGGTGGGGAAGACCCCAGGCCCAGTGTCGGCCTGGTCCACCCAGATCCCAGGAGGCGGACGGGAAAGCGGAAACCAGGCGGCCAGACTGAGTCAGTCAGAAGAGATCCGAATTCAATCTGAGAGCAACAGGTGCCTGCAAAGGGCCTTCCACCCTCCTCTGTGCTCACTGGAGGGTGGGCCCAGGGTGACGTGAGCACCCAGGGAAGCCCGGCGGGGCGCTGTGGCCTCCGACACGCCTTCAGTCTCTGCATCCCTGTTCCCTCCTGCAGCTCTCCCAAGACCCAGGATGCTGGCCACACCGCCAAGACCCAGGACGGCTCGATTCCCCTGGCGGGTGGGCTCTCTGGACGCTGTCCCTGAGACAGAGATGGGGGTGCGGGGGCTGCTCTGGGAGCCCCCCAGGAGAAGCGTCTCGCAGGGGCTCAGGGCAGTCCCAGATTTGGACAAGCGACCAAGCCCTTCCGGCCCCACATCGAGCTGTCTGGGAGGCTGGCCGCCCTCAGAGGAAGGCGTGGGCCGGAGCCAGGCTGCTGTCTTCAGCCGGGAGCGAGCCAGTCTGTAGGGAGCCACCTGCTCCCTTGGGGCACCCACAGGGGCAGGGAACCCGGGCAGCATGGCCCCCTCCCCCCATCAGTCCCAGTGCCAGCCCCGCATGCCCCTACCTCCCAGCTCTCCTGTCAGAATCCCCACACCCCACCCCCACCCAGAAATGCGGAGGCGCCAAGAGGGGGCTCCAGGGCAGAGCTCAGGGGCAGAGCCGTCACCCACCGTGACTCGGGTGCTGGGGGCACCAATCACCCTGTTTGTGCACACTGGAGCGGAGCAGCCTCCGAGCCCGACTCCGGCAAGTTCCTCTCGTTAATAACGCTTCCGTGTGCCCTGAGCCGCACGTCTGTCACAAGCAGCCCCCTTCTGGCCCATATTTTCAACCTCTAATTACGATCAGATGCGGAATACGGAGCACTCTGGCGCCTTTCAGGCGTCTGCCGAGAGTTCTTTCTAGTAATGCGGTCGTGTGGTTCTCGTGGCTGGTAACTGTGGGTCGTTCCTGAAATACAGTCCTCTGCGGCCCTGGAGCCTCCCGACAGAGCCTGGCTCTCACCTGCAAAGAACTGGGGGGGGATCGCATGCCTCCCTCATGGTCCTGGGGACAGAAATGAACTATAATGAATAGAATGCACGTTTACAGTGGGGGACGCACAGAGGTGGCTGCACAGTGAAGTTTACGCTTTCCATCATTTCACCAAGTCCTCCAGAACGGAGGCCCGAGACAGGCCCGTCGTGTCAGGAGCTCTCCCTGGGGAGAGGGATAAAATCACCAGAATTTGGAGACGCCCCTGGGAAACCCCCGGGTCCCCCCGCCTCTTGTCAATACAGCCCTGGGGTTTCACAAGAGCGTTGACCTAGAGCTGGAGAGACAGTGTCGGGGCATCAGGTACTGCTGTCCCTGAGCCGCTGGGTCCTGATCCAGGGGTGCGGACGCCACTGCCGTCACCCGGCAAGGTCTGCACAAGTGATGCCAAGATGGACCTGCGCCCGGAAGGGCAGGGGCAGGGCACCCAGGGGAGGGCGGCTCCTCTGGGACCCTGGGGCCTCCTCCCCAAGAGAGGAGTGGGAGGGCGCTGGGGGAAACAGACGCAGCCCCCGCCCTGTGGCTGGTCCTCGGGGCGTCCCCGCCCCTCTGCTGGAGGTGTGGCCCGAGCCGGTGGGCACGCGGACTCACGCCCACTCGGCCTCCCTGGCTGCGGGAGCAGCTCCAGCCTCTCCAGCTCGGCTGAGCGCCTGACGGTCACCTTGCTCATCTGACCCCGTCAACGTGTCACCCGTTCTGTGGATCGATGTGATGCTCTGCGAGGCGTCCCGGGGGCCCAAGTAGTTAATATACGTGCAGGGGGCAGCAGCGTCAGCGCAGCCTCAGAGGTGTGGATGCGTATGGCTGCTGCTCCACGTAAGAGGGAGCTTGCCCCCTGACCCTGGAGGGGGCGGCCAGAAGCGGGGGCTCTGCTGGGCACCCCTCCTCTGGGAGTCACGTGGTCCCAAGAGCAGCGCAGTCAGCCTTCTTACCCAGCAGCTCCGGCCACAGGGTTAGGTTCCAAGAGGCCCAGATGGAGCCCAGCCTCTAACCAAGCCCCGGAAGCCCCCGGGCCCAGTCCTGCAAGTCCGTCAGCCACGGGAGTCGCAAGGACCCGCCCAGCTTCAAGGAGGTGGGGGATTGGACTCCGGCTCTCAACAGGAAGGTAAAAGAATTGGCAGTCACCTTTAACCAACCCCGAGTAGCTCGGGCAGGCCAGGGTTCCCCGCCCGTCAGGGGAACCCCCCAAAGCACAGGAGGGTCCCTGGACCCTGGGCCTCCAGGCTCTCTGCTGGCTTCCCAGCAGCCGAGGACACAGCGCTTTCCCCTCCCACCCGCCGACCTGACCACGTACCTCTCTGGGTCTGTGGAGCAGGGAATCCCCGGAGTGAAGGCCTTGGGCTTCTCCTCTGCTCCCCCCGGGGAAGGAGGGCCTCCAGCCCCGCTCTGCGGAGACCACAACAATTCCCGCCTCACCCCCACACTGCTCAGCACATCCGTGCAGAGGGGCATAGGCATCGCCGCCCGGAGCCCAGCTCCCACATCCACCTGGGCGAGCTGAACCGACAGCTCTAAACCTGGCCCCGCCCGACGGCTCTTTCCCTGCAGAACACCTGTCGGGCTCTCCGAGGGCCCCTAACTTCCCTTCTGCAGACCCGCTCGTGACCCCTGCTATGCCCAGCACGGGGCGCACGCTGTGCCTCCTTCCCGAAGCAGGGCTGGCGGCAGGAGCCAGCAGGGGCCACGCCGTGGTTGGCCGAGGCTCTCACACACAGCTGCCTCCTGACAGCTCCCCCACGCCCGGGAGCAGCACCCACGGTGCACCTGCAGGCAGCGTCCTCGGGCCCGTGTCCCCCGGGATCCGCTGACCCTGGAGGCATCTTCAGCCACTTGGCTGGACCTTTGCTGCCTGAGACACTCACGCGGGCTGCTCTCCCTTCCTAGTGCCCCTCTGGCCCCCGAGCGCTACTGCTCTTTGGCGAGGCGCTCCCCGAGAGAGACAGGAGGGTGCCCCTTCGCAGCTGGTGCCCACTCTGTGAGGCTGGCGGCTCCACTACACTCCTGGGGATGAGTGCCATCACCTGAATGCCCGTCTGAGACCTGCGACGTGTACACCCTAGTGCCAGACCCCCGGGGCAGGGTCCACCTGGAGGCTGGGGGGCAGCCCTGCTAGCACCCAGCCCTTCCGACCTTGAAAGGGGTTGTGGAGAGTCCAGGAGAGGCTGGAGAGGCGGGATGGGCACTTCCCCAAAGAAAACACAGCCCCATGCTGTCTTCTGCCCCCGCCCCCACCCATGGCAGGAAGGTAAGGGATCCTCCCATCACTGCAGGTCAAGCGAGGGGACAAGGGCTGGGCCCCTGACCGTCCCAGGTGAGGGGCTATGCCTGGAGCATCCTGGGGACAGACGGGGAGTTGGGCCATGTGTGTCGGGGCCGTGGGGCAAGGACTCTGGAGGGCTTCTCTCCAGGAGGGCAGCTGGGCTCCGGTCATCTCGAAAGAGACCCCTCCTAGAGAGACCACTTGGAGTGGGCAAGTGGCCCCGGGAGAGGGGACAATGATGATCGGCTGGCCAGCAGACTCCCTACTCCGAGAGATGCTCAGAGATGAGGTCTCCAGACCCACACAAAGACTGCGAGGAGCCTGTCGTGGCCGACCGGCCCCGGCAGCAGTTACGAGGCACCGTCCAGGGCACTCCTCTGCCTCTGGTCCCTCTGGACTCAGCTGGAGCCAGGTGGGGTGGGGGGAGACCAGGTGGGGCTCAGACAGTCAGCTGGCACCCCCTCCTCTCTCAGGCGGCTCACCCGCGAAGACAAGGGCTTGACGTCAGATAAGGGTCTGGACGGACCGCTCGTTACCGTCAATCCCTCATTGGCGATGAGAAGCAGGGCAGGAGAGGAGCACCCATGGGACGGAGTCCAGCCAGGAGGAGAAGGAACAGAGTGCCATCTGCTCCCCCTCCCGGCCCCGCTCCTCCCACAAGCCCGTGCCAGGCTCCGGCGGCCGATGGCGGGTGAATGCAGAAGCTAGGCGTGGCCTGTCTGTGGCAGGAACGTTATTCAGCCTTGCAGAATGAAATTCCGACCCAGGAGACACACCGCAGATGAACCGTGACGACACTGTGTTCAGTGAAACGAGCCAGTCAGAGAAGGGCCAGCCCTGCAGGCCCCGCTCACGTGAGGTCCGAGAGGAGCCGGAGCCAGAGAGCCAGGAGGCAGACGCGGCGCGGCGGGGAGGGCCGTGAGCGTCCAGCGGGCGCAGCGCAGGTTTGGGGAGAAGAGGGAAGCCTGGAGATGGGCGTGGCCGTGGCTGCGCCGCGGCGAGTCCCGCACGTGGAGGTGCTTGAGCCAGCGTCTGTCAGGCAGGCTTCACATGCTTTCATGGAGCTTCATGGAACTCGTGTTCAGAGTCAAACCAGCAATTCAGCCACGGTTTGACAGAATCAGGATGTGTATAAACGCTTGTGCCGTGCTGCGCTCAGTCACTTCGGTCGTGTCCGACTCTGTGCGACCCCACGGACTGTGGCCCGCCAGGCTCCTCTGTCCATGGGATCCTCCAGGCAAGAACACTGGAGTGGGTTGGCATGCCCTCCTCCAGGGGATCTCCCCGACCCAGGGATCAAACCCACGTTTCTCACATCTCCGACACTGGCGGGTGGGTTCTTTACCGCTAGCGCCACTTGGGAACCCCTTAAATGCCTGATTATTCTCCAGTGCAGCGAAGAAGGCGCTCATGTCTCTGAACAAGTGAGCACAGTTCCAGTGTGAACGTTGGTTGATATTTTCACTTGTTAAGGAGTAAGACAAAAGAGAAGCCACAAAGACGTGTATCAGAGCTTCGTCTGTTCATCGGGGACAGATTCCTTTGCTGAAACAGGTGGTGGTGTTTGAATGCTGAAAGGGTGTGTCCTCAGCTTTTTGCACTCACCACAGTGCCACAACTGTAAATACAACACGTGCTCAAATTCAGTTCAGTTCAGTCGCTCAGTCGTGTCCAACTCTTTGCAACCCCATGGGCTGCAGCATGTCAGGCCTCCCGGTCCATCACCGACTCCCAGAGCTTCCTCAAACTCATGTCCATCGAGTCAGTGATGCCGTCCAACCATCTCATCCTCTGTCGTCCCCTTCTCCTCCCGCCTTCATACTTTCCCAGCACCTGGGTCTTTTCCAAAGTTGAATCTGTAGTATTAACATTTTCTCCATCATTTTCTCAAGTCTCTGTGAGCAACAGTCCCCATGGTATAAATCCTCCCGCCATGGCTGACTTCAATCTACCAATGTTAAGTCACTGAATGTGAAGCTGGGAAGGGATGCAAGACAGCAAAACATTACATATAATATTTCCACCAAACAGACACAATAGACATGACTAACCTCAAGAGCACAGATGATAATAAAATGTAAATAATTAGAAAGTGATGAGTTTTGAGTATATATTACCTTTGGTTTTATATAATTTGTTTCAGTATCAGTAAATAAAATTTTTTTAATTTTTTTTGGCCATGCAGCATGGCCCTCAGGGTCTTAGTCCCCCGACCAGGGATCAAACCCATGCCCTCTGCAGCTTATTTTACCACAGTTTTAAAAATTTTAATAAGCCTATTACATATGTATTTATTTTTATCAAAACTTCTCTGGAAGGCCAGACACCCAGCCCATCTCTGGCCAAGATGCTGACAAGTAGCCACTCTTTTTTCATCTCAAGCACTTGTTTCTAAGTTTTGGTGGAAAAAAGTTACGTGAAGCCATCGACTCGGTGGACTGGGTAGGGGTACAGAAAGCCAGGCTGTCTGGTGGGATTCAGAGATGGAAGCCGGGGGACCGAGAGCACTCAGCCCGCAGGCTGGGGTCAAGTTTCTTCTGACTCTGGGTGTGACTCAGCACTTGCAGCAGAAGCGGGGAAGGTGGTTTCTGGTGTCAGAGAGCACAGTGAGGGGCAAGCAGCCCGGCCAGAGGGCAGCCCCCCGCATTGCTCTGTTCCCCCCGCCCCGACTCCGAGTCAAAGCAAGAGTACCTGGTGCAGAGCCCACCACTCAGCAAGCCCACCAGTGGGAACAGAATCAGCAGATCACTGCCAGCGATTTGAGCAAGTGGGTTCTCAGGCCATCAGTAAATGATGAGTGGCTGCCACGGCGACAGCCCTGTCATATTTCGTCCCCTGGAGGCTCCGAAAGGCTCCCTCAGTGCTGCAGAGAGCTGGGCTGGCAGGGAGGGGCCTGGGCCCCCAGCCGGCCGCTGGCCCGGGGCCCTGAGCTGGGGGCAGGGTGGCAGACGCTGCGCGGATGAGGTGGGGGTTGGAAGGAATAGGAAGGAAGGGTTTAAGGCAAGAAGAGTAGTGAGCCACCCAGCTAAGGGGTGAAAGGAGCCAAATTCAGCTCCAGGTGGACTCTTGGTCTTTGCTGTGTCGTCCAGGTCATGTGACCTCTCCAAGCCTCAGTTTCCTGATCTGCAAAATGGAGAGGGAACATGGAATGTGGTACAATATGTGGAGGGCTGGCTGCAAATAAGTATTCAGTAAAAGGCATCTAACATCATCATCTCAGGCAAATAGATGCAGACTGTGTTTACACACGAAACTACCATTGTGGGGGGCCTTTGTTCCTCTGTGTGAATCCATAATTCCATTTTGCATCTCTTATTCCTGAAAAACAGCCTTCAGTGTTCCTTGTCGAGTGGATGGTTGGTGATATATTTTTAGAAAATCTTTTACTTCACCTTAGTTTTTGTGGAAAATGCTTCTGTAGGGTATAGAACTCTAGACTGACGCTTCTGTTTTCAGCACTTTAAAGCTCTAGCCCGTGTCTTGCTGATCCAGGGAGAACCCACTGCTCCCTTCGCCACTTTTCCTGAGTGTAACGCGTCCTTTTCCTTCGGCTGCTTCCCCACAGGTGCTGAGTGACTTTATTAAAACGTGCCTTCCTCTCCTCTTCTTCATGCAACCTGTGCTCGGGGCTCACGGAGCACCCGGATCTGCAGGTTTACAGCTTTATTTAAATGTGGACGTGCATGAGCCGGCACTTCTTCCAGTGTTTCTCCGCTCTCCCTTTCTCTCCCTCAGGGTTCCGCGGGCTCACGTTTTGGGCTGAAATCTGCTCCGGGGCCCTCAGTGCGCTCCTCGACCCTGTGACGCTTCCTCCTCGGTGCGTCTCACTCCGGACATCGTGTAACGCTGTGTCTTCAAGGTCACATTTTGCTTCTGCAGTGTTTACCCCCATCCAGTGCATTCTCATCTCAGACTCTGCAGTTTCTCATTCTCACCCCTAGTAGTTTGACTTGGGTCTCTTTTACAGCTCCCATAAAGGGGATCAGTCCTCAGTGTTCATTGGAAGGACTGACGCTAAAGCTGAAACTCCAGTACTTTGGCCATCTCACGTGAAGTGCTGACTCATTGGAAAAGACTCTGACACTGGGAGGGATTGGGGGCAGGAGGAGAAGGGGACGACCCAGGATGAGATGGCTGGATGGCATCACGGACTCGATGGACGTGAGTCTGAGTGAACTCCGGGAGGTGGTGATGGACAGGGAGGCCTGGCGTGCTGCGATTCATGGGGTCGCAGAGTCGGAGACGACTGAGCGACTGGACTGGACTGAGCTGTGCCTGCTAATGCGTGTGATTTGCGTGTGTGCATTTTGCGCAGTTATGGCACCTGTGTGAACACCCTCGTCTGCCAGCACTCACGTCTGTGCTAGTTCTGCGCGGCTCCAGTTCGCTGACTTTCCTCCTCGAGGGTCGTGTTTTCCTGCTTTTTGCGTTCCGGGTAATTCTCTGCCGAACATCCAGCCTTGTGACGTTCACTTTGTTCGGCGCTGAGTCTTTCTTACTCAGGTGAGTAGTCTTGATCTTTGTCAGATGTTTTGTTTTTCAGACACTCAGTCGTGTCTGACTCTCTGTGACCCCATGGACTGCAGCTCGCCAGGCCTCCCTGTCCATCACCAACTCCCAGAGCTTGCTCAAACTCATGTCCATCAAGTCAGTGATGCCATCCATCCATCTCATCCTCCGTCGTCCCCTTCTCCTGCCCTCAATCTTTCCCAGCATTGGCATCTCTCCAATGAGTCAACTCTTTGCATCAGATGGCCAGAGTGCTGGAGCTTGAGCTCCAGCATCAGTCCTTCCAGTGACAGAGTTCCAAAGTTCATAGTTGATTTCCTTTAAGATTGACTGGTTTGATCTCCTTGCTGTCCAAGGGACCCTCAAGAGTCTTCTCTAGCACCACAGTTCGAAAGCATCAATTCTTCAGAGCTTTGTTTGCGGATGAATTTAATTTGAAAGTTTTAACCTCCTGGGTCTTGTTTTTAAGCTTCATTATGCAGGACCAGACAGCGGCTAACCTGGTGTTAGTTATTCCTTGTAACCGAGGCCAGACCCTGCTGAGCGCTCCCCCCCTGCCCAGGGACCCGCGAATCGTGGTTTCTCCTCTGGTTGGTGGGAAGGACACCCCTCCCAGCTCTGCCAGCCTGAGGACTGTTTCCTCTTGTCATTTTGGGTGGCTGGTCCTCTCCTAAACTTCAGGAGCCCTCCTCACTTGTGACACGAATACTTGGGGGCCCACATCTGCACCAGCTCTCTCCTCTGAGGCTCTGCCCTGTGACTAAATGCCTTGGTCTCTCTGGGCTCTTGGGTTCCTGAACCCAGGGCTTCCAGGATCCTCCCGCGGCCCCCTCCTGGCCACAGGCTGGGAGCAGCTGTGGGGCTCGCCCCGCCCGCCTCCACCTCTCAGCCATCCTGTCCTCCTTGCCCTCGTGTGCAGGGTCCCGGAAACTGTGGTTTCATAGGTTGTGTCTAGATCTGGGGAGCAGCAGAGGGGAACGCGAAGGCTTTGGGCAGACGTCCACTGGGACCTCAAGGCTTTGGGCAGACGTCCACTGGGACCTCAAGGCTTTGGGCAGACGCCCACTGGGACCTCAAGTGGGCCCTGAGCCTGAAGCAGGGGCACTGAGCTGGGCCCGCGCCTCGGCGGGAGTGCCAGCACCGTCATCATCATCCTACGTTTAAGGGGAGACAAGAAACGGGAGGCGCCATACCTGCTGGGCCTCACCTTCCAGCCTCAGTCCCCACTGGTCAGTAGGAAAGAGAGCCCACAGGAAGGACAGAGCCCCACGGAGAGCTGGGCATCCCCCCCCCCCCCCGTGCCCCTGGGGTCGCAGCTCTGGGCTGGATCAGGAGCCGGGGAGAGTCTGGAAGCCCAGAGCGAAGGGAGGGGCTCCGCCAGGCTCTCAGGAATGTTCTTTCATCATCCTCAGCATCTTTGCCTGAGTATGCAGCCGCTATCACAAAAGGGCCTGCCTGACCTCCCCTCCGGCTCCCAGCCTGGTCCCCACCTCTGCCTGGTCCGCAGAGTTGGGTCCCAGAGGCGGCTGTCTCGGAACAAAGGATCCCCCTGCTCTCCCTGGCTTCTCTGGGTCCCAGGAGAGACAAACCCAGCCAAGCCACTGACCTCCAGCCAATGGGCCTCTCTCATAAACATTTACCACCAGACCATGAAACATTTAAACACCATATTTCTCTGCTAAAAAAGGGGGCAGAAGCCAGCACCTTCTGAGCCAGGATTTTACTGGGGACAGACGGGCATTTTATAGACCAAAGTGACAGAGCAAGATAGAATGACTGTCTGGCTGTGAGGACAGGAGCTCTGCCCAGGAGAGAGCCCAAGAGGTCAGCCCCTTGTGGGGGGACAGGCCCCCAACACGTCCTGGCTCAGAGTGGGGCCCTTCAAGTCTCCAGTGCCCAGAGGAAGAGCCTGAGGTCCTAGAGGTCCCCTGACTTGCCTGGGCCCCAGGACCCTGTGGTGGAGACAGGTTTGAGCCTGTGTGAACCCCAACCCTGCCCTCCTCTTCATGAGCCCCACACCACCTGCTCCCAGAACGGTGCATCCTCTTTGCACACACAAGGAAGGCAGGGAGTGGGGTAGAGACACAGTGACCCAGAGAGACATAGCAGCTTGTGGCCTGGGGATGGGGGGTGCTGGGCCGGCCCCTCCCTGCTCTGCAGGAGGGAGGAAGCCCTGAGCCTCTGTGGCTTCCACACAAGCAGGAGCCTGCAGTGGGTTCTCCCAGCCTCCCCCACCTAAGGGACCCCCAAGGTCTTCCCCAGCCCCTGCCCTGGGTGCCCCAGCCTCAGGACTGCCCCAGCCTGCCGCAACCTGCTGAGCTGGGCAGGGTGGGGGAGGATTAACAACCAGATTCTCGCACCCAGGGCACACCCAGGCCACCGCCAGGCCGGACACAGCAGGAGGGGCCAGTCTGAGGGGCCAGTCGTCCACCCCTCCCGTCCATGCACAGCCACGCCCTGCACCTAGTGTGCCCCGGGGCACACAATGGGCACAGGGGTGTTCGGGGGCATCTGCAGGCAGTGGGCCCAGCCGTGCCCTGACGCACAGACCGGTGAGGGGCCGCATGACCAGTGGCCGCCATGGAAAGCCTCAGCCTCCAATGGGGTGAGAATGATGACAGACGAGGCTGCCTACTGGCCTGTGCCTTAGACAGTGAGCCCTCTGAGCCTGAAGAGCTTGGGGTTAGGAATCAGGGGGCTTGGCCCAGAGTGGTGGGACCCCGACATGGGGCCTCCTGGCCCCTCCAAGGGCCACATCAAACTGGCTGACACAAGCCGCTGGGGTTGAACCCAGCCTCAGCTCCCGGGGACCCCCATCCCTCCCGAGGCCCAGGAGACACCCACTCCTGCCAGAGGCTCGCCTGCACGCTTCCGTGCCAGCATTTTCTGCTCCAAGTGGCTTCTCAGAGCCGCTACCGAAGCAGGTGGTCCCTCCCAAGGGCGCTGCTTGCCCTCCACTGTGTGTCTTTTACGAAACCCTAGAGCACCCCAATCAGCGAACTAAAATGGACTGGAATGGGTGGATTTAACTCAGATGACCATTATATCTACTACTGCGGGCAGGAATCCCTCAGAAGAAATGGAGTAGCCATCGTGGTCAACAGAAGAGTCTGAAATGCAGCACTTGGATGCAATCTCAAAAAGGACAGAATGATCTCTGTTCGTCTCCAAGGCAAACCATTCAATATCACAGTTATCCAAGTCTATGCCCCAACCAGTAACACTGAAGAAGCTGAAGTTGAAAGGTTTTATGAAGACCTACAAGACCTTCTAGAACTAACACACAAAAAAAGATGTCCTTTTCATTATAGGGGACTGGAATGCAAAAGTAGGAAGTCAAGAAACACCTGGAGTAACAGGTAAATTTGGCCTTGAAATACGGAATGAAGCAGGGCAAAGACTAATAGAGTTTTGCCAAGAGATCGCGCTGGTCATAGCAAACACCCTCTTCCAACAACACAAGAGAAGACTCTACACATGGACATCACCAGATGGTCAACACCGAAATCAGATTGATTATATTCTTTGCAGCCAAAGATGGAGAAGTTCTATACAGTCAACAAAAACAAGACCAGGAGCTGACTGTGGCTCAGATCATGAACTCCTTATTGCCAAATTCAGACTCAAATTGAAAAGTAGGGAAAACCGCTAGACCATTCAGGTATGACCTAAATCAAATCCCTTATGATTATACAGTGGAAGTGAGAAACAGATTTATGGGCCTAGATCTGATAGACAGAGTGCCTGATGAACTATGGAATGAGGTTCGTGACATTGTACAGGACGCAGGGATCAAGACCATCGCCATGGAAAAGAAATGCAAAGAAGCGAAATGGCTGTCTGAGAGGCCTTACAAATAGCTGTGAAAAGAAGAGAGGCGAAAAGCAAAGCAGACAAGGAAAGATATAAGCATCTGAATGCAGAGTTCCAAAGAATAGCAAGAAGAGATAAGAAAGCCTTCCTCAGCGATCAGTGCAAAGAAATAAAGGAAAACAACAGAATGGGAAAGACTAGAGATCTCTTCAAGAAAATTAGAGATACCAAGGGAACATTTCATGCAAAGATGGGCTCGATAAAGGACCTAACAGAAATGGTCCAGAAATGGTCTGGACCTAACAGAAGCAGAAGATATTAAGAAGAGGTGGCAAGAATACACAGAAGAACTGTACAAAAAAGATCGTCACGACCCAGACAATCACGATGGTGTGATCACTCACCTAGAGCCAGACATCCTGGAATGTGAAGTCAAGTGGGCCTTAGAAAGCATCACTATGAACAAAGCCAGTGGAGGTGATGGAATTCCAGTTGAGCTATTTCAAATCCTGAAAGATGATGCTGTGAAAGTGCTGCACTCAATATGCCAGCAAATTTGGAAAACTCAGCAGTGGCCACAGGACTGGAAAAGGTCAGTTTTCATTCCAATCCCAAAGAAACGCAATGCCAAAGAATGCTCAAACTACCGCACAATTGCACTCATCTCACATGCTAGTAAAGTCATGCTCAAAATTCTCCAAGCCAGGCTTCAGCAATGCGTGAACTGTGAACTTCCAGATGTTCAAGCTGGTTTTAGAAAAGGCAGAGGAGCCAGAGATCAAATTGCCAACATCCACTGAATCATGGAAAAAGCAAGAGAGTTCCAGAAAAACATCTATTTCTGCTTTATTGACTATGCCAAAGCCTTTGACTGTGTGGATCACAATAAACTGTGGAAAATTCTGAGAGAGATGGGAATACCAGACCACCTGACCTGCCTCTTGAGAAATCTGTATGCAGTTCAGGAAGCAACAGTTAGAACTGGACATGGAACAACAGACTGTTTCCAAATAGGAAAAGGAGTGTGTCAAGGCTGTATATTGTCACCCTGCTTATTTAACTTCTATGCAGAGTACATCATGAGAAACGCTGGACTGGAAGAAACACAAGCTGGAATCAAGATTGCTGGGAGAAATATCAGTAACCTCAGATATGCAGATGACACCACCCTTATGGCAGAAAGTGCAGAGGAACTAAAAAGCCTCTTGATGAAAGTGAAAGAGGAGAGTGAAAAAGTTGGCTTAAAGCTCAACATTCAGAAAACGAAGATCATGGCATCTGGTCCCATCACTTCATGGGAAATAGACGGGGAAACAGTGGGAACAGTGTCAGACTTTATTTTGGGGGGCTCCAAAATCACTGCAGATGGTGACTACAGCCATGAAATTAAAAGACGCTTACTCTTTGGAAGGAAAGTTATGACCAACCTAGATAGCATATTCAAAAGCAGAGACATTACTTTGTCGACTAAGGTCCATCTAGTCAAGGCTATGGTTTTTCCAGTGGTCATGTATGGATGTGAGAGTTGGACTGTGAAGAAGGCTGAGCGCCGAAGAATTGATGCTTTTGAACCGTGGTGTTGGAGAAGACTCTTGAGAGTCCCTGGAACTGCAAGGAGATCCAACCAGTCCATTCTGAAGATCAGCCCTGAGATTTCTTTGGAAGGAATGATGCTAAAGCTGAAACTCCAGTACTTTGGCCACCTCATGCGAAGAGTTGACTCATTGGAAAAGACTCTGGTGCTGGGAGGGATTGGGGGCAGGAGGAGAAGGGGACGACCCAGGATGAGATGGCTGGATGGCATCACTGACTCGATGGACGTGAGTTTGAGTGAACTCCGGGAGTTGGTGATGGGCAGGGAGGCCTGGTGTGCTGCGATTCATGGGGTCGCAAAGAGTCGGATACCACTGAGCGACTGAACTGAACTGAACTGAGAGCACCCCAGGGTCCCCACGAGCCAGACTCGGCCATGGTGAAATTCGACGACGAAGAGTCCAACGGGCAGAGTCAGTTAGCAAAAGAAACCCCGGCCTTTGTTTTTGCTTCTGAGAAAAGACAGAGCTGACCCAAATCAGAGCACAGAGACTCCTCATGGAGCCCTTCACCTTCTTCCTTTCCTGCCACAACCTACGGATGCTCCAGAAACTCCAGGAATGCCCATCCCTGAGTGAGACCTACCGCCCTCCTCTCCTGGGTCCCTCGGGGACCCAACCAGAGAAGGCCGTTTCCTTCTCTGTGTCCCCTCAAAGACTTTCAGCTCCGTGAAGGTGGCAGGTGTCCCCTGCTGTGGACGAAAGGCCCCCTGGGGACCCTCACGAGGCCGGAGACCCTCGGCTGTGGCACTGCTGGGGGCGCTGCTGGTGGGCCGCATACCGCAGAGGAGGGGGCTTGGCCCTGCCCGGGGCTCTGTGCCCCGGGGTGGAGCACCGCCTCCCTTGAGCCTCCGTTTGCACCAGTGACCAGCGCCTGGCCGCCCCCCAGGACGGTTCCGACAAAGGGACGAAGCGCGGGCCCGGGAGCACGGTGCAGGGAGGCGCCGTGCTCCAGGAAGGCCATCGCTCCCGCCCCGTTGGCTCTCCGGGCCCAGTGCCTTCTCCAGGGCGCCACCCCTGGGCATTTGTGCGGCTGGACTTCCAAGGCCCACATGTGCAGCTAGCAACCACGCGGGAGCCAGGCAGCCCACGGGCTCCAGCACGTCGCTCGGAGAAGGCAGGAGCCGGCAGATGGCTCGTGGGCAGGCTGGGGGCCCCACCCGTGTGGGAAGGCAACGCGGACGTCTGTGAGCTGCCTCCCCCACCCCTATCAGGAGACACGTGGGGAGAACTGGTCGGCCCGGGAGACAGGCCTCCAGGATCTCAGCCGGGCTGCCTGTCCTCCAGGAAGCCTTCCTTGATCGCCCCTGCTCCCAGCAGGCAAGCTCTGTGGTGGTCTGAGCAGCTGAGCTTCCTCACCCTGCCCACTCCCCTCCACGGATGCAGAGGGCTTACCCATCGTCACCCTTCGGCTCCATGAGCGCAGAAACTGGTTTTCCCCTTTGGATCTCTCCCCGCCTGCCTGCTCCCAGCTTTAAACTGACTGTGTGACTCGCTCAAGGAGAGTATTTATAGAACAGGGGATGGATGGACGGATGGATGGAAAGATGGATGGATGGACGGACGGACGGACAGACGGACGGACGGACGGATGGATGGAAAGATGGGTGGTTGGCTGGATGAGTGGGCATATGCCTGGACAAGGAACACACCCCACACACCAGTGGAGGCCTAACCGGAGAGGCAAAAGAGCAGGTGTACAGAGGCTGGGAGCCGAGGCAGGAGGCCCGGGGACAGCGGGCCTGGGGGAGCAGGGCTGCTTGCTGGGCCGAGCCAGGAGTCAGGGGTGGTTAAGTCCCTGGAGCCCAGCAGCCCCGCCGTCCTAAGGGTGTTGATCGAGGATGCCCGTGGGGGAGTCTGAGGTCTGCACGGCTCCCAGCCCCCACCCCGATCTTGGGGTCTCCCCAAGGTCCCAGGGTCACAAGCCCACCGAAAGTCTTCAGGAGACAAGAGCACCTTGAGCCCACAGACCCTGCTGAGGACGATTCCACCGACACTTTGGGGCCCCCACTTGCCCCTCCCTCCACCAAGGAAAATTCAAGGACCCAAATACCAAGGGCTTTAAGCTTCACCCAGCTCAGGCGGCCCGCAAGCACTCTAGAGGCCTCGGCCCTCACCCACAGCCCAGCCCCCCGTTTCTCCTTCCCGTCTGATCAGCTCGCCCTTCACATGCCCCATTCGCCCGAGCCCACACAAGGCTGTTTGTTCAGCCTCTGTCTCTCAGTCCCCAGAAGGGAGACTGAGGCTCCGAGGGGTGGGGTAACCTGCCTTGGCTCAGAGGGCAGAGGCTGGAGCTGACCCCAGCTGTGCCGTGGGCCGCTGAGTAACGTCCCTGCCTCCAAGCGCACGGCCACTGTGGAGGATCGCACGTCACCCACTGATGAACCTGGACAATCCTTTAGCCCAGGAGGCGGGAAGGAGGCTCAGGGACCCTCCAGAGCCGAGGGTGCGGCCCCAGAAGCCAGTGGGCAGCAGGAACACGTGGTCTCCCCACACTGGCACATCTGAGACCGGTGCGGTCAGCCCGGGACACACCCATCCTGCCCAGAGAAGTCTCAGCACCTGGCAGGGGAGGCTCAGCTCCAGCACCCCAAGGGGTCTCCACAAGCCCTCCGACTCTGCACCCCACCGTCATCTCCCCAAGAGGCAGGAGTGGAGACGACCCCCTCCTGAGGGCAGAGAGCTGCCTTCCTGGGCTGCCCTGCAGCTCCCCAAGGCCCGGCCATCTCTGGACCACCCTGAGCCCCGCGGGGACCGTCAGCATGCTAACAAGAACAGGGCCCTCGTGCAGGAAGGCCGGGGAGCTGGAGTCAGCCCAGCACGCCTTTGCTGGCGACCCAGTTTCTCGAGGTGGCGGTGGGGATTCCGTGCCAAGTGGGGACGAATTAAAACACATTCGTCATCCATTCGGAAGGCGTCCAGCCGGCAGGGAGGCCTGGCGCCACCTTCCTCCAGGTTGCCTGGAGCCACGTCAGCTGCAGGAGCCGCCCTTCTGGGGCACAGCTGTGGCGGATGGTGGGGGCTCCCCCGCCCCAAACAGAGCCCTGGCCCCGCCACCCGGGAGCCTGGTCCACACTCGGCCCTCGGCTAGGATGACACGCTTTCGGAGGACCCTGCCCGCTCCCTGGAGGCGCCTCCTGCTAAGGGGGCGAGAGTTGGCGAGGCCTGCAAGGGCTCAGCCCTGGTAGCCTGGGCGGCGGGCGGTGGGCAGCAGTCAGCTGGCGTGGGGGCAGCGCTGAGGCCCTGTGTGGGGGCCGCACCCAGACTTCTTCCCCAGAACTCGTGCACCTTCAGAGCAAGCCCATTCCCATCGGCATCCACCGAGGGGGCCCTGCTGGTCTGCCCCCTCAGAGTGGTGATCACGTCACCCTCGAGGCCACAGGCACACAGGTGCTGGCAGAGCAGGGGGGCTGGGACCTAAGCCCCGGCAGCGGCCCTAAGGCCGTGACTGTAGAGACCAGCCCCCAGGGCTGCAGAGGCCGGAGGGCCGGGAGGGCCAGGGGCCGCCAAGACGGCCGACCCGGGACAGGACCAATGGCGGGGGGTCCTCAGGGTAAACCGGGGTCCTGGTGCAGGGAGCCAGGGGAGGGACGGGCTCGTCGTCTCCGAGGACAGGCGTGCCCCCGGGGGCCCTCCCCACGCCCTCAGCTGGAGAACACCCGGCCCAGCAGACCGCAGGCCGCACCCCGGCGGGCACCTGCGGTCACTGCTGCATGTGGGAGGGCCCTGAGCCTCCCGGGGCAGACCCCAGACCCGCCCCGAGGGTGAGCCCGCACCCCCGCCAGCTCCCAGTGTGGCCCCACCAAGCCTCCTCCACCCGATTCCCAGGGGCCCGCCACCCCTCACCCCCAAGCTCGCTCCATCTCACACCCACGGCCCCAGCGCCCCCGCCAGCCCCCAGCCCCCAACCCTCCGCTCCCTCAGGGTCCAGCTTCCCTTCCTCCTAGGGAGCTTGGTCTCAGCCCCAGAAAGACGCCCAGGTCTGCCTCTCACCTCTCTGCCCTACCCACCCCCACACCTTCCCAGCCCGTGTCCCCCTGGACCGTCCTTGGACGCCCCAGCCCTCCCCACCAGCTGGCCACCCTGGCCCACCACCCTCCTGCTACAGAAGCCCCTCTACCCCCCTCACCCCGGCCCTGCCGTCTGTGTAGACGAGGGCACGCCTGCACTAGCCCACTCACAGCCGTGTAGACGCTCACAGCTGGGCCTCAGTTTCCTGCTCCCTCCTCCTGGCCCCCTCCCCAGGCCACCAACCACCTGGAAGGTCCCTGCACCCCCCGGGGACAGTCACGGGCTGGCCGTCATCCCCTATCCCAGGCGGAAGGCAGTGGTAGGGACCCCTCCCTTCCCCCCACAGGCAACTGGGTTACGAAGACTCTGGCCTCAGGAGGGCAGACGGAGGTCCGCAAGGGGACGCCACCCCCCGAGTGAGCCCGCCCTGCAGTGAGCTGCCCAACAGAGGCAGAAGCACCTCACAGGATGAAAGGTCAGGACCCCACTGAGGGATGAGCCCAGAGGTCCTCATCCTGGAGCAGCCACTCTTCTGACCCATTAGGGCCCAGGGGCTACATCCACTTACCTGCTCAACCCCCGTTTCACTGAGCGCCAACGTGTGCAGGGACCCCGCCAGGGCCCGGCTTGGGGGCCCGGCTCACGGAGCGCCCATGGGGGTGCTCACTAGTGACAGTGAGCCAGGGGTCTCCCACAGAAGGATGTGCATGGGGCCCCCCGGCCTGAGGAGGGGAGTGTCCCACAGGGCCATGGGCAGGGCAGGGGGCAGCAGGCTGGGCAGGCTGCAGGGTCTGGGAGAGGGCAGCTGGGGCCACTCTGGGCAGGCCTGGGCACGGCAGCTGAGGGGCTGTGAACAGAGGGCAAGCGTGGTCAGGCTGGCGAGGGGGAAGAACCCTGCCCGGGAGGGGGCTGTCCCAGGGTCCAGGGCAGGGTGGAGGCTGACCGCCTGGGGCGGTGGGGGGGCAGGAGCAGACAGCTGAGCAGAGGCCGCGTGGGCAGGCCCAGTGACGGGGGACGTGGGGTGAGGGGCAGCGGGGGCCCCAGGCTGGCGGGGGGGGCCCAGGAGCAGAGATTTCTGGGGAAGATTTCTAGGGGATCAGGGACTGTTTGGGGGGCTCTGCAGTTTCGTGGGGGCTGGTTCCGGCCACCGGCGGGTGTGGGGGTAGGCACACCAGACGTGGCCAGAGGGGCCCCAGAGTGACCTGGGGGACATCAGGGCCTCAGCCATCTCCGCCTCATTACTGCCGGGTCACCCCTCCCTGCTGAGCACCCCAGGGTGAGGCCGGGCCCGCGCCTGCTCTGGGGCCATTTGGTGAAGGAAAGAGCAAGCTGAGAGAAGGCGTGGGAAAGTCGTGGGATCCTTCCTCCCACAAAAGCAATGCTGTCGCTTCTGGTCGTTTCGCTTCAGCAAAGACAGAGCCCCCTCACCTTCAGGCTCTGGAAGCGTTTCCAGATCTTACAAAGGGACCCCCAGGGTGGATATGGCCGGCTCTGTCCCCTCCCCACCCCTCACTCACCTGTCCTCAAACTCTCTTTTCTCTGTTCAGAGACAGGAAATCGACTGACGAAGCCACTTAGAGCCGTGTCCACGAGTAGGTCAGAACCAGATGCTCGCAAAATGGATTTTCTAGAAAGACAGAAGTTGGCAGTCTTCCCTCCAGCTCACATCGGGCGGGAAGAGCTGTGAGCGATTTCAGTAATGCCCGGAGAGGAAGCTCGCCAGCACCCCGGCTCCCCTCCCCGAGGCTGAACAAGGCCGAGCAACCCCAGGGAGACAACGCTGCCTCTCCGCCCAGCGCCTCTGCGCCCAGGAACTCACCACCATCTTGTAAAGCAAGCGCAAAAGCAGCCTGGAAGGGCCAGGCAGGCGATCCCGGTGCGGCCTCAGGCCCCCGCCCACAGACACTGAGCTGGACTCCGGGAAACTGGGAAAGACGCACAGCAGGGTGGCATGGGCACGGCCTAGGTGACCTTGCTGGGAGTTTTAACTCTAAGCAGGTGCTTGCTTTGTGGGGCGGGGCGGAGGGGGGGTACTTGTGTCCATTCACCGTCTGGACTCGGGCTCAGAGCGGATGAGACACACGCATGACGCGTCCACAGGGGCCCCCGCTACCGTACATACAGATCTCAACCACAGGAGTGTTGAGAATGCAGGGAGCACCCGTACCCCGTACCCCAAGACCTCACAGGCTCCACCCACCCTCGCTCCGCGCCTGCCTCCCCACCCCAGGGGTAACCACCAGCCTGAATGGGCAAGTGCTTGTTGCCTTTGCTGCTGCTGAACAGGACTGTCCACCCGGACGTGTGCAGAGGCCATCCAACACCCAGCCCGCAGTCGTGTGGATGACATGCCCGGGGCCCCTCCGCTGTCCCAGCGCCACGACCGGCCCGTCTTTGCCCGGGTGCTCAGCAGCACCTCACAAGCCGTGCTCCTGCGCGTGTGGCCTGCTATGGGACACATCAACGCTCAGCTTTACAACATGAGCCAAACTCTCCCAAAGTGATTGTCCAAATCTTTCCTGGTGGCTCAGACAGTGAAGAATCTGCCTGCAATGCAGGAGACCCAGGCTCGATCCCTCATCGGGAAGATCTCCTGTAGAAGGGAACGGTAACCCACTCCAGGATTCTTGCCTGGGAAATCTCACGGACAGAGGAGCCTGGTGGGCTATAGTCCATGGGGTCGCAGAGTCGGACAGGACTGAGCGACTAACGCTTTCCCTTTTGTCCTGCCCCCAGTGAGAGAAGGTCCTACAGACCAACCCCGTTCACCATCCGGCAGGCTCTAGACTGCATGTAAGACGGAGTCAGGGCTGTCAGCTGTCTCCCATGTCTGAGAGAGGCCACCCACGGCTTCTGCACGTCTTGCTATTGAGGCGTGTGTCCTTTTCTTCTCGGTCGGTCAGGACTGTTTACACATCCTTTGTCCGTTATCTGCAGCGAGAATCTCTTCACTCACTAGCTTGCTCTTTGTTCTCTTTAATCTGTCTCTTCATAGACAGGATTCTTTTTTTTTTTTCCACAATTAATTTATTAGGCTGTGCGGGTCTTAATAGCAGCACACAGGCTTTCCGGTCTTTGCTGTAGCGCGTGCCATGTTTAGCTGCGGCATGTAGGGTCTAGTTCCCTGACCGGGGATCGAACCAAGGCCCCTTGCTTTAGGAGCTCAGAGACTCAGCCACTGGCACCAGGGAAATCCCCATAGACAGGATTCTTAACTCTGACATCTTCCAATCAGCCCAGCTTTCCTCTAATGGCTAGTGATTGCAGTGTCTTGCCTACGAAATCTATCCCCCTCCTCCCACCCCAGCAGGCTGGGAGAGCTTGGGCTCTGAGAGGGAAGAGAGAGGATTCTACAGATGGGGTAGTCCAGCAGGCAGGAAGCTGCGGGGACCCTGAGACACCCCAGGGTGATGGGAGGGCTCTGAGCAGAGGGGCTTGGGCCCGGCTCTGGGCCGGGAGGGAGCAGGGTGACCTGGTGGACCCGCACACCTGGGCACTGGGGCCTCCATCCTCTCGGGGTGAAGCAGGTTGTGCCCACAGCTGGAGGGGGAGCAAAGGACTCATGCCCCGGCAGATGGGGGCAGACAGCAACTGGGGACTGCCCGCGCCATGGCTGAGGCTGGGTGACCCCACACCCCAGAACGCCCGCCCTCAGGAGAGGCTGAAGGGCAAGGGGAAGAATCGGCCTCAACGTCTCCCATCCCCATCTCCCGAGGAAAAGCCACCGGGAAAGGGCACGATTAGGCTCCCCAGCCCAGGCAGGCATAGGGACTTCAGAGCCCGGCGCACTCCCGGGGACACACTGAGGTCCAGGCTTTCCGGCTGAAGTGTCTGCCCCGCGTCCGGGCCTCAGCCCCTGGAAGGGCCCCCAGCGGGTTTGCAGGCCGACGTGCTGGGCTTGCCCAGGGGCTGGTTTCTGTGCTGATTCAGGGCACCCGCAGCAGGAAGGGGCCGGCCAAGGGGTTGGGGTCCACGCCGCTCATGCGCAGAGGGCCCAGTGTGGCGACGGTGCTGCCAGGCCGGCAGCCAGGCAGCAAGAGTGGCCAGAACCCCACGGCCCCGGCAGGCGCCTGGCATTGAGCCCTGCAGCCAGGCCAGGAGGCCGAGGTCTCCACCAGGCACACCGTCCCACAGCCACGCTCCACGCCAGCTGCAGGCACAAGCCTCCCGTGCCCCCCAGACTGACAGGGGCTGCAGGGCAACGTACCTGCCCGAGGAGCGGAAAAAAGCCGCGCTTGAAAAGGCAAAGAGAGACCGGTGAGGATTCCGATCAGATGTCTCACTTAGCCAAGCCTATCAACTGTCAATTTCAATGTGTAACCAACACAAAAATTATGGATGAGCTCTTTGCATGTTTCCCTACTAAGCTGTCCGCATCGGGGTACGTCGGTCACTCTTAATCCGGAGGGCCGCATGGGGCTCGGAGGGGCCACGTGGGACTTAAAGGCAGAAAGGGTGGTGGGCGGCGGGTGAGAAAAAGGAAACCTCAAATGCACGTTTCAGAAATGAGAGGCCGACGGTCGGGGCCGGGGCTGAGCAGGAGAGGCCTCCCACTCAGCTTCCAGGGGGCCTGGCGCGGCCCCGGCTCCCCAGGGTGGGCTGAGGGCTGAGGCTGCTCCCCAGGGTGGGCTGAGGGCTGAGGCTGATTCGCAGCGTCTCAGTGCTGGCAACCTGCAGGCACGGCTGCCCCCTGCTGGGCACGCTGCCCCCTGCACCCGTCTCTCCGGTGGGGTAGTCCTGACACCCAGCGGGCCCAGCCGGCACCTCTGCACCAGGGGCCTCCCCGCGGCCGGCTGGGCCTCCGTGGACAGGAGCATGCTTCCAGCTACAGAGTGACATGGCACACAGCGTGGGAGCGGACTTGACGACACTGTACCGCACCTGTGAGAGCTGCTGAGAGAATCCATCTTAAAAGCGCTCATCACAAGAAATTAAAATGCCGTAACTATGAGTGCTGATGGGTGATAACTAGACTTATTGCAGTCAATAAGTCTGGTTTTTCCAGTGGTCATGTATGGATGTGAGAGTTGGAGTCTAAAGAAAGCTGAGGCCCGAAGAATTGATGCTTTTGAACTGTGGTGTTGGAGAAGACTCTTGAGAGTCTCTTGGACTGCAGGGAGATCCAACCAGTCCATCCTAAAGGAAATCAGCCCTGAATATTCATTGGAAGAATGGATGCTGAAGCTGAAACTCCAATCTTTTGGCCACCTGATGCAAAGAACTGACTCATTGGAAAAGACCCTGAAGATGGGAAAGACTGGGGGCAAGAGGAGAACGGGACAACAGAGGATGAGATGGTTGGATGGCATCACCGACTCAATGGACATGAGCTTGAGCAAACTCCAGGAGTTGGCAATGACAGGGAGGCCTGGCGTGCCGCAATCCATGGGGCCACAAAGAGTCAGACATGACTGGGCGGCTGAACTGAACTGACCTGTCACCACTTTACAATATACAGAAACACTGAATCACTACACTGCACAGCTGAAACTAATATAATGTTCTACGTCAACTATTGTGCAAAGATGGGCACAGTGAAGGACAGAAATGGCAAGGACCTCACAGAAGCAAAGAGAGTAAGAAAAAGTGGCAAGAACACACAGAAGAACTGTACAAGAAAGGTCGTAAGGACCCAGATAACCACGATGGTGTGGTCACTCACCTAGAACCAGACATCCTGGAATGTGAAGTCAAGTGGGCCTTAGGAAGCATCACCATGAACGAAACTAGTGGAGGTGACTGAACTCCAACTGAGCAACTTCAAATCCTAAAAGGTGATGCTGTGAAAGTGCTGCACTCAATATGCCAGCAAATTTGGAAAACTCAGCAGTGGCCGCAGGACTGGAAAAGGTCAGTGTTCATTCCAATCCCAAAGAAAGGCAATGCCCAAGAATGTTCAAACTACCACACAATTGTGCTCATCTCACATTCTAGCAAGGTACTACTCAAAATCCTTCAAGCGAGGCTTCAGTAGTACGTGAACCGAGAACTTCCATATTTTCAAGCTGGATTTAGAAAAGGCAGGAGAACCAGAGATCAAATTGCCAACATCCGTTGGATCATAGAAGAGGCAAAGAAATTCCAGAAAAACATCTACTTCTGCTCCATTGACTGCTGGTTAGGGTTAGCCTTTGACTGTATGGGTCACAGCAAACTGTGGAAAATTCTTCAAGAGATGGCAATACCAGACCACCTTGCCTATCTCCTGAGAAACCTGTATGCAGGTCAAGAAGCAACCGAACCAGACACGGAACAACTGACTGATTCAAAATTGGAAAGGGAGCATGTCAAGGGAGATTTTGCTAGAGGATCTAGACTCCTTTTCCCACAAAAGTGAGCTGGTTGCAGGGAAGGAGGGTCTGGCTCACGGCTTTCCCTCTAAGAAGCATAGCCAGAGGTGGGCTTGGGGAGCTGCCCAGAATCGAAACAGCCCCCTTCACGACCATTCCCTGCACTGACCGTCGGCTCCTCTCTCTCTCTCTCAGCATTTTCCAAAAAGAATTGAAACTCATTCGAACAAAAATTTCTATGCGAAAGTTCACAGCAGCCCTATTCACAGCAGCCAAGATGTGGAGACAACCCAAATGCCCCTCGAGTGACGAATAAGCAAAACGCGGTCCGTGCTCACTGGGCAAAGCATCACTCAGCCTTAGGAAAGAATGGCGCTCTCCTGCAAGGATGGAGCTCAAAAACACGATGACACAGAAGAGCACGTGTCACGATTCCTCCTGGCGAGAAACCCACAGCACGCACATCCAGGGAGGCAGAAAGCAGAGGAGCGGCTGGGGTGGAGGGGCCGGGGGTGCCTGCCCCAGGGACACAGGGTTTCCGTTCACAGTGATGGAAATGCTGTGGACGTTGGATGCCGCCTCATCAAGAGCTTTAAGACGGTGGGTTTCGTGTTACATGAATTTCACCTAAATTTTTTTGAAGTGCTTGAATCCCTGCAGGGCGCTCTGAGCCCAGGTATGGAGCCTGGGGTAATTTAGAATGTGGGGAGCTCCAGATTTGGGGGGATAAAACAGTTATCATACCGTGCATCCACCGTGCCCCCACCGTGCCCCCAGACAGCATGTCAGAAGGTGCCTTCATCAGAGCTCGCACATGAGCCTGTACCCCAGCCTCGCAGAGGGCGTAGGGACTCTAACGGCCACTGTGAAACGTGGCCCCGAAGCCGCGGAGCCTCTCCCCACTAAGAGGCGGGGTCTCTGTCGCCTCCTTCAAGCTGCACGAGGGCTCCTCCAAGAGAGGAAGGAGGGAGGATGTCTGCTCAGAGACCTGTCGGCGGCTGCCCGACCGGCTCCCTGACCTTCCCGGGCAGAGACTCCCGCTCCGAACCCGGCCACCCTGGAGGCGCCCAGGCCGCACGGACCAGCCGCAGGCAGGCGCGACCTCGGAGCCCTCGGGGGCTGAGGCTCGGCGCCGGCGCCACCCGCGGCGGCCCAGATGACCAGAGGCGAAGCCGCCCCTGCCCCCGCTCAAGTCCTGCCCCCCACGCCCCCCGTGAGCCCACAAAAGCAGGGCCGTCTTCTCCCACACAGTCAGGCTGAGGCGGCGTGTCTCGCAGAACTAGAAAACCAGAGTATCAAGAGAGCTTTGAGGGGCGGCTGCCCCGGAGCTTCCGATTTGAATGACCTCAAACTGGTATCTTTTGTATCTAAAAACTCACGTTTTGCAGACATCAGAGCTCGCCCATGTAAAGCTTGGTGAACGGCGGTGTCTCGGAAAGTCCGAACCCCGCCGCAGAGCTCTACTGCTCAGAACCTTCCAGCAGGAGGAGCAGAGACACGGCCCAGGCCAGCTTAGCCCAGGAAGGCGGGTCCCCGCGCGGCGCGTCAGCCGCAGGCCGGTCCGGGGGCCACGGGGAGGTCGTGGGCGTCTCCACGCCTCTTGGGTTCGCAGCCTCTGAGGGCCTCTTTCCCTCCTGAACCTTCCCCTGAGGCCAGGAAAGGGCAGACGTGGCCACAGAGCCCCAGGTGGACAACGTCCCACATCAGCACACACTGCACACACGGGAAGGACTCATTTGTGAGGCTGCGGTGCGTCACTTCCATTTCCTTGGAAGCTGCACTCTCATGCACACATACCCAGAAGCACAGGGTGCGTGTGCACACACACACTCACGTGAGCACACGCGCTGGGTCTCCTGACCTCCCACACTCACAGCGGGGCGCCTGCCCCGGCCCAGCTCTGCCGCGGCCACGGGAGGTTTTCCAAGACCAGGCGGACGGTGGAACGCGTGCTTCCTATCTTTTCCGTGAGGAAGGCGAACAGGCCTTCTCAGAAGCCACCTAACAGAGGGACGTGCTTGCGCTGAAATGTAAATTGCTCTTCCAAAGAGCATTTTTAATTACCTCTTTGAAGCTGGAAAGTGTCTTGGGAGGGTGCGCACCCCAAGGCTTGTTTCTCCCTTTTCCCCTGCGTCAGCCTCCTCGGGAGGGGCCCTGGAGGCTGGCCTCCCGTCCTGGGCCCGCAAGCTGACCCCCAGGCTCCCTCGCGGCGCCCTGCCCGCCGGCCGCGCAAGGCCTCCCGCCTCGAAGCCTCGGCCAGCGGGGTGGGGAGGGAGGTGCTGCTGCGGGCTCCATCTGCCGCTCGCCCGGCCAGCCGCCCCCTCCTTTATTTATTCTACAAATATTGACCGAGCGTCTTCGTGCCAGACGCGTGCATCCACCAGCTGAGACCCGCCCTCCGGCTGGAACGTTTAGACCCGTCTGTTCTCCTGCGGCCTCAGGTCACCCAGACAGGCACCGCCGTGAACGGCCGAGGTGCAGGCCGCTCCAGAAGGGCAGTTAAGTGGGTAGCAGGCTCTGGCCTTTCTAAGAGAGACAGATTTTTACACAAACTCTAAGACCTCCTGTTATTTGCTCCAAAATGCAGACTCCCACTTCCCTTCTCCAGAGAGCTTCGTCTGAAGCAGGGCCGCGGCTCCGGCGGGGCTGCCGCGGGCGCGGGATCGCCCCCTGTCGCGGGATCACTTCCTGTCGCGGGATCACTTCCTGTCGCGGGATCACTTCCTGTCGCGGGATCGCCCCCTGTCGCGGGATCACTTCCTGTCGCGGGATCGCCCCCTGTCGCGGGATCACTTCCTGGTCGGGCTCGGGATCACTTCCGGGTCGGGCGCGGGATCACTTCCTGTCTCGGGATCACTTCCTGTCGCAGGACGCCAAGGGTGCCCACGGTGTGAGGCAGAGTGCCGCCCTGCCAGGCCCTCACAGCGACGGCTGGGGCGTCCCCGGACCATCATGTGTCCCTCCTGTCCAGCACCACTGACCAGAGGAAATACTCCCGGATTTGACTCTTTTTGAGCCTCATTAGAGAAGATAACAGCTTCCTATACCTGCGGGGACAGTCCTTTGGCCGAGAACACCTTCTCGAGGAAGCGGCTCCAGTGAGCAGGACGTTTTCATGAACAGACCCTCGGATGGCTGGCTGGGCAGCCACCTGCCCTCCAGCTCCACGCCTCCCACCCCCGGCACTCTATTTCTGACTGAGATTTGTCTCTCCTGATACATCTCGACAGCCTCCCCCCACTGAACACGGCTTGAATGAATTTCCTGTGAGGGAAAAGTTAACCCGGAGCCTTTCATCTTGAATATAAACAGCCAAGGAGCCTCCCTACCAGAGAGACAGTCGCTGAAACGCTCCGAGCATGATTGCTTCAAAGGGGGCGCTTGGAGCTGGGGCGGGAGCCAGGGGCCTGCGGCTTCTTTTGTTCTAACTTTTTGGCCTCATCGAGTGGCCCGCAGGCTCTCAGTTCCCGACCGGGGCCACGTCCCCCGGCGCTGGAAGAGTGGAGACTTAGCTGCACCAGGGGAGCCCTAGGGGGTCACTTCTGAGGACACAGCCCCAGCCCCAGCCCTCAGTGCAGTGCGGCTGCGCTTCCTGAGTCCTCATCCCTGGGGGCCGGCGCCCCTCTGTCCCCACCTCCCTTCCTCATTTGGGGGTGGGGTGGGAACTTTCCTACTCTAACTCCGTGAGCTGCTGGGAGCATCCAGAACCTTCTGTACAAGGCTCAGATTCTCCTGCCAGGGCGAGATGACCTCTGCACTTTTCACTCCGTCAAGTATTGTCAAATGTAGCCACGCGTTCCGGGAAACAAGGTCTCTCAGAAGGGCAATGCAGAGAGTGGAGTGCAGTTGATTACACCGGCTGGCCCATCACAGAGTCTCCTCCGAGCCAAGGACCCGGGCCAGTTTTTGTGAAAACCTTATTTATATACCTTAAGCAAATGTGCCCAAACCCACCTCCCCAAATTCCCTGAAACTAGTCTGAACAAAGGAAAAAGAAAGATACAATCAGAGTTAACCTGTGATTTATGTGCTTTAAACCTAGGTAGTTAACCGTGGACAATTATCAATAGGCTTGTGGCCATTCCCCAATAAGCATAATAGAATGTATGATTCTGTTTGGGTACACAGATAATTAGGCCCTGGGGCTCTTCCTTCCAAGGGCCCGGTTTCACAGTTCGTATGTTGTTTCGGTAGATACTGGGCATAAAGCTCAAAGTCCACAGTCTGGCCCAAGATGGAGTCCTGCTTTCAAGATAGAGCCTGTTCTGTTTCCTCCTTCAGTATCAGAAAGGAAAAGTCATTATTCCCCTCCAAGGCTTTTATACAAATAAGCAAAATTCTAAGCAAGGAAGAGAGAAAGGGATGTGCCCGGTTATTTTTAATTTTTTAAATAAAATCCAGAGAAAGTTGTCCTCTTCCTACATTTTGGTTCTACCAGAAGCGTTTGCTTAAATTATTGAAACTTAATCATAAAATGTGTTTTTATCAAGCTAAAGTGCTGCAAAAGATACTCCTGAAGCCAAGATGACTTCAAAAATTTCTTTCAGGAAAAATGAGTGCTGCCTAAAAATAAGCCAGAACATGGGACTTCCCTGGAAGCCCAGTGGCTAAGACTCTGTGCTCCCCATGGAGGGCCCAAGTTCAGCCCATGGTCAGGGAATGAGATTCTACATGCCGCAGGGAAGACTGAAAATACCACATGCCCACAACTATGCCCTGGGGCAACCAAATAAATAAACCAAAAAAAGAAAATTTACTTGAAAAGCATGAGTTTGCGCATTTTACTATGAGGATGGCTGTGTGAGCCAGAATGTATGCCTCCGTCTACCTAGATATCACGTTAAAACAACAAGATCTTTTTCAAAACTTCATTTTTCAGGAACACTAGGAGCGAGTGTAAAGCACAGACCCTGAAAATGCACGTGGGAAGGGTAGCTGACCCGGGCAGGAGGAGGGCAGCTCTGCAGCGGCCGGCAGATCCCAGAGGTCAGGAGCCCAGGAAGCGTCAGCGGAACGCAGCCCTCGGGGGTGGAAGGGGTTCACTTAGAAGGGAAACATCTACATGTAACCAGTGTGGGAGCCACAGGAAGAGGAGGAAGCCCACGGTGGGTAAAGTGCCCCCATGCCCAGGCTGCTTCGAAGGAAGGGGACATGCATGGAGCCGCAGACCAGCGGCGCGAGCAGGAAGAGGTGCGCAGCAGAGGGGCAAGCCTTGGGGCTGGGAGGCTGGGAGGTCCGCTGAGACTCCTCCAGAGCATCCACAGAAGGAACAGGGCAAAAGTCAACACGAGGATGGCGCCGAGGGAAAGCGCCCAGCAAAGGAAACCATCCGCAGAGGAGAAGGCAACCCCCGGACGGGGAAGGAAGACGTGCAAACCATACGTCTGAGAAGGGGGTTAATATCCAACACAGATAAGGAACTCATACACAGTAGCAAAAGACCATCTGAATTTTGAAAGGGCCGAGGAGGGGAACTGAAGTTTTTCCAAAGAAGACGTTCAGATGGACAAGAGCTCCGTGGCAAGGTGCTCCACGTCACTGACCACCAGGAAACCGCAAATCAAAACCACAGTGAGCATCAGCTCACCCCCCTCAGACGGCTGCTGTGAAAGCAACTGGAGACAGCAAGTGTTGGTGAGGATGTGGAGAAAAAGGAAGCCTCGTGCACCGCGGGTGGCGATGCAAACTGGAGCGGCCACTACGGAAAACTGTATGGAAGGTCCTCGGAAAGCTAAGCACAGGGCTACTGGTGACTCAGCAGTCCCTCTCCTGGGTGTCTCTTCAAAGGCACGAAAACAGGATCGAGATGACTGGACTGGTTGGATCTCCTTGCAGTCCAAGGGACTCTCAAGAGTCTTCTCCAACATCGCAGTTCAAAAGCATCAATTCTTCAGTGCTCAGCTTTATAGTACAAATCTCACATCCATACATGACTACTGGAAAAACCATAGCCTTGACTAGATGGACTTTTGTTGGCAAGTAATGGTTCTGCTTTTTAATATGCTGTCTAGGTTGGTCATAGCTTTTCTTCCAAGTAGCAAGCATCTTTTAATTTCATGGCTGCAGTCACCATCTGCAGTGATTTTGGAGCCCAAAAAATGAAGTCTGACACTGTTTCCACTGTTTCCCCATCTATTTGCCATGAAGTGATGGGACCAGATGCCATGATCTTCGTTTTCTGAATGTTGAGTTTTAAACCAACTTTTTCACTCTCCTCTTTCACTTTTATCAAGAGGCTCTTTACTTGCTCCTCTTCACTTTTTGCCATAAGGGTGGTGTCATCTGCATATCTGAGGTGATTGATATTTCTCCCGGCAATCTTGATTCCAGCTTGTGTTTCTTCCAGCCCAGCGTTTCTTGTGATGTACTCTGCATAGAAGTTAAATAAGCAGGGTGACAATATACAGCCTTGACGTACTCCTTTCCCTATTTGGAACCACAATCAGATTGATTATATTCTTTGCAGCCAAAGATGGAGAAGCTCTATACAGTCAGCAAAAACAAGACTGGGAGCTGACTGTAGCTCAGATCATCAACTCCTTATTGCCAAATTCAGACTGAAATTAAAGAAAGTAGGGAAAAGCAAGAAGAATAAATCAGAATAAATATACAACTAGACATTCACAGTATACACCTCTTTAAAAATCTGCAATAAAGAGAAAATCATAAGAAGCCACAGAAATAAAGAAGGCTGTTGGGTTTTCACACAAAAAACAATGAAATGGTACCTTTGAAGTGCTAAAAATAATAATAGTAACATTCTACTAGAATTTTCAGATAGATGAGGTCGGGTATTAGGAAACTATATACTCTTTAGAAGAAATACACCTAAAACATAAATCTACTTAAAAGTTGAAAGTAAAGAACAGATAAACATAGCATAAAATACTAATTGAAGCAAAGCTTGGGTAGCTATATTAATATCAGAAAAATTAACTTTAAAGCAAAAAGCATTACTAAGGCAATGGCAACCCACTCCAGTCCTCTTGCCTGGAAAATCCCATGGACAGAGGAGCCTGGTGGGCTATAGTCCATGGGGTCGCTAGGAGTTGGACACAACTGAGCGACTTCACTTTCTCCTTTCACTTTTATGCATTGGAGAAGGGAATGGCAACCCGCTCCAGTGTTCTTGCCTGGAGAGTCCCAGGGACAGGGGAGCCTGGTGGGCTGCCGTCTATGGGGTCGCACAGAGTCGGACAGGACAGAAGTGGCTTAGCAGCAGCAGCAGCAGCAAACAGAAAGAAACACTTCATATTGATAAAGTAACCAATATATCAGGAATAATAATAACTCTAAATTTTCATGTACTTAATAAAGTAGCCTCAAAATACATAAAGCAAACGCTTTCAAATAAACGAAGAAAAGTAGACAATTACGCATCATGGGAGATTCTGACACTCTCTCTGGGTAATTAGAACAGTTGCCTGGAAGTCAGTCTGGATATGTAGACTATTTTATCAACATGGCCAACAAAACTGAGAGTTGGTTGCTTCTTACAACTCCACACATTCTTCCCAAACGCACTGAGTATTTATAAAAATTGACCATATACTGAGCCAGAAAGGAACTCTCAAAAATGTGAAAGGGCTCACATCATGAAAGGTATAGCCTCTGATTCTAGGGAGTGGAGCAGACTGTATTAAAAAAAAAAAAAAAAAAAAGCTACAACAGTATTTCTGTCTCAAGACACCCAGAACCTTGGCACCCCTCCCACCTGTGAAGGGATGGAGTCCGGTTCCCCTTACTTGGAACCTGGCAGGTCTTCACCTTCAAGGACCAGACCTAATGGGACCGGTGCTGAGACACCCGGGGCTGGGTTGCAAAGCTGACACTGCCCAGCTGGCTCTTTCTCAGACCGTCTTGCCCTCAGAGCGCAGCCTCAGCGTTGTGAGGAAGAGAGGACGCACAGCCAGGTCCCATGACGGTGTTCAGACCCAGCTGAGGCCCTGACTGGCGCATTAAGTACTAGCTATGTGAGTGGTGAGGCTTTGGACAGTTCCGGGCTTTCCGTGGTGGCTCAGTTGTAAACAATCCACCTGCCCATGCAGGAGACGAGGGTTTGATCCCTCGGTCGGGAAGATCTCCTGGAGAACACGTATGCTGAGTCACTTCAGTCATGTCCAACTCTTTACCACCCCATGGACTGTAGCCCTCCAGGCTCCCCTGCCTATGGGACTTCCCAGGCAAGAATTCTGGAGTGGCTGACCATTTCCTTCTCGGGGGAACTTCCCAGCCCAAGAATCGAACCTGCGTCTTATATGTCTCTTGCCTTGGCAGGCGAGTTCTTTACCGCTAGCACCCCTGGAGAAGGAAATGGCAACTCACTCCAGTATTCTTGCCTGGGAAATCCCATAGGGACTGGACAGAGGAGCCTGGTGGGCCACAGTCCTTGGGGTTACAAAGATAAGGACATGACTCAGAGACTGATCACACACACACACACACACACACGTCAGACAATTCCTGCCCCCACCCTGGAAAACTCCCCACAGAGCCCGACCTGGATAAACACCACAAGTGTTGTCATTTTAAATCTCTATGTTTGGGGTGGTTTCTCGCAAAGCAATATGTAACTGAGACAACTTAAGCTAGAAATCAATAACCAGAAAAATTAGGAAATTTTCATGCTTGGAAATTACCATTAAATTGTTATGAGAATATTTTAAAATAATCATCAAATTACAAATTAATATATCATAACTTGTGCATCTTATGGCTTAGAAACAGCCTTAAAAGGTATGCAAAATTAATAAGAAATGCTAAAAAAAATGCTAAAAACTAAGCATCCATCTTAAAAAAAAATACAGAGAAAGAATAGTAAAATAAATCCAAAGAAAATGGAAGGAGTAATACAGACACAAACTGTTTGCCAAACGAGCAGTGTCCTTCCAAGAGACCACCTTTGTAAGTTGCACGTTTACCTGAATAATGCTGCTCTGGCCCAGATGCTCTTAACTTCTCTTTCAGAAATGACTGCAGAAACAGTTTAAAAGTTGCACTTTGTCGGTAACCCAGCATGGAAGTGACCCGCTCAGTCCCTCCATGCCCTTCACTGGACTTGGCTTTACAGCCCTCCTAGCTATTTCCAAAACTTGAATCCAAAATCTCAAAAACATAAGGATATATGACTACGGAACTTGGCAAAATGTATCCAAGGCACAGAGGCCAATTCCAAGCGTTTCAAAAGTTGCTCACACCTGTGTCACTGTGGTAAGTGAATGGCACCCCGAATATGAAAAAAAAAAAAGTGTACAGCTCAGCGACTTTTAGTGAAGTCACCACCTGGGCAAACAGCACGTTCAATGAGTTTTAGTGAAGTCACCGCTTGGGCGGCCTCCACCACGGCTGACTTTAGGACACGCTCATCAGCACAGCACCCCAGGCCCCTCAGCCGTCACCCTCCCCCCGTCCCCCAGCTCCCTACCTCGGCCCCCGGCAGCCACCGGTCTACCTGGGTCACTGTGGATTCCCCATAGGTGACTGGCTGCTTGGCTATTTTTATTTGCTTTCTGAATGAGTGCCATCACTCTGCCGGGCTGCCCTGGGTCTCCCAGGTAGAGGCAGAGGACGTGCCCTCTGAGCCTGGACGTCCCTTCCACGTGGCCATGCTCACACCAGGAGGTTTGCCTTCCAGATTCTCGCTGACAGCGGGGGAGCCCACACCTCCTGGGTGTGTCCTCCAGAGAGTCCCAACTGTTGGTCATCAACCCACCCTCGGAAGTCACCATGGGGCAGCGTCAGTAAAGAAGTGGGTGGTTTGAGCTACTCCAGCCTGGCCCCAGAGGTCAGTCACCTGACAAAGCCCACCTGGCCAGGTCGCGGCTGCTGCCTGGGGCAGCCGGGCGTCTGAGGCTGAGGCCAGGCTGGGAGGAATCAGCGGAGAAGGCCTGCTCACCAAGCTCCTAGCATTAGAGCGTTCAGACGCAGCACAGAAGAGCGCTCCCCATAAGGGGCCTTTGCTCGTTAGATGTCAGGTCTCCTTGACTTTTTCTCCTCTACTTTGACAGCTTTACAGGAAACCCAATTATTTCCTAACTCTTTGCAACCCCATGGACTGCAGCCAGCCAGGCTCCTCTGTCCATGGAATTCTCCAGGCAAGAATACTGGAGTGGGCTGCCATGCCCTCCTCCAGGGGGTCTTCCCGACCCAGGGATCGATTCCGGGTCTCCTGGACGGCAGGCAGATTCTTTATCATCTGAGCCACCAGGGCAGGAGGAGAAGGGGCTGACAGAGGATGATGGTTGGATGGCATCGTCGACTCAATGGATATGAGTTTGCACCAACTTCGAGAGAGAGTGAAGGACAGGGAAGCCTGGAGTCCACGGAGCTGCAAAGAGTCAGACGCGACCGAGAGACTGAGCAACAGTAACAGAGGGGCAAACAAGAGCGAATGAGGGCATGGGTCCAGGCGGCGCGGGGCGCGGGCCGCAGCGGGGACACGTCTGGTTTCGGCTCAGCGCCCAACGTGTAGCGCGCCGGAGGCCGTCCGCCCATCCTCAGGACAAGGAGAGCTGCACACGCAAAGCGGCAGCTCCTCTTCCACCCCCTGGAGAGCTGAGATTCGGGTTAAACGGCCGCCTCAAAACCTGTAGAGACGGGAATTCAGAACCTGCATGAGAAGGGGCCCCAGCCACGAGTGGGCGGGGGGCGCCGGGACGGGGACGAGGGCGGCTGTGTTCAGAGGAGCGTGGGGTCCTGAGTGAAGAACTCCCGGGGGCCACGGCCTGGGCGGCACAATTTCAAGGGCTCTCGCTCCAGGACCCCACCAGGTGCTCCTGGGGAAGAGCTGACGAGACCCCGGGGGTCCTCAGGGTGGGGAGGAGGGACACGCCAGAGCCTGCTCCCAAGCTGCCCACTTTTCACAGCCGATCAAGGAAGACTGATCGCCGGGCCAGGTTCTCCGTGCGCTGGGGTGCTGCCGGCCGCCTCCTCCCTGCGCTTGGTCAGCCCGCCCCCATCCAATGAGTGGACCCCTGCAAGGTGGAAGCCTCCATCCCTTCAGCCAGCCTTGGGCACAGAAGGTCTGGACATCCCCTCTTAGGGACCAGTGGCTGCCATTCCCGTTAACTCCCTGGGAGCTGCAAAATGGTGATATGTTAATTCTGCATCCCCCTTTCCTTTGTTACTCGGAATGCTTTAATTAAAAAAAGACTCCCTCGTATACTGTTGGCTCCCCAGGGGCAGAGCTCACTCAGAAAGGCAGGGAAATGCTGGATTTCTCCTCTTCACACCCTCAACGCACGGAGCTGATTCCTCTTCTCCAAGGGTGACGATTTGGGCTATTTAGAAATCTTAGAGTGAACTCGTGGGCTTTGACTTATTTCCAGGTTCTACTGAGTTGTTTCTTTTTTGAGTGACCAGCAGGAGGGCACCCACAGCTGTCCCGCCAGTGAAGGAAGACAGCAGGTCCACGTCCCTCAGGGCAGAGGACCAAGCGGGCAGCTCCCGGGTCTGGGATGGGAGGCAGGCGGGCAAGCCCCCCAGCGCCAGCTCCTGTGAGGGTACACGGAGTCCAGAACCAGAGCAGGTTCTCCCTTTAAAACTGACCCCTCCTCCCAGGTCAAGGTCTCAGGTTCAAAGGTCAATGTTATTCTGTCCACTTGAGGTCTCCAATTAAGTCTTGGCACCAGTGGTGGGAAAAACGAGATGGTACTGTCAAGGTTGAGGCTGCAATACATTTACTAAAATTTTAGCGTATTTACCGAGATGGATGAGTCTGGGTGTTAGACGAAGCTCTGTCTGCCTCTGGCCTGTCCTTGAAGCCTGGGGTCTCCAGCCCCCCGGGATGGGCAGCCCTGTCTGGTTTCCAGGACCTCCAGCTGAGAGTTGGGGTCTGCCCTCGGACCCTTCTCTGGAAGTGACCTCCGGCACCGAGCCGCTCAGTCAGCTCTGGATTCTTCAGGAAAATGCCCCCAAAGCAGCTCTCTCCTTTTCCAGTCACAAATGTTCCGGCCTCAGTTCCCTGGTCTTCGAGGCCCAAAGCAGGGGTCCCCAGACCACACGGTGGGACACTATCCCCAGCCACTGCCACCACCCTCCACGCCGATGGCAAGGGCAGCGTTCGGCGTGTCGGGAAGGTCTAGCCTGCTCACAGCAGAGACCTCTCTCCTCCAGGTCTGGTGCAAAACCAAGCTCCACCCTTTTCCCCCGAAGTTCAGCCACAGGCACAAGAGAGGACTCAGAGCAGAAACCAGTTGTCAAACGTGCGTTCTCTCCTGGGCATCAGCTTTAAACGCCTGGGCTCCTTCTTTGAGGTTTTAGGTTGAGTCCCTTCTCCAGTTGGCCTGGTGTCCAGGGTGGCTGACAGAGCAGGGCTGTCACCGTGGAGCCCACGGCAGCCCCTCAGCCCCGAAGACCTCAGGCTGTGCCTGCGTGCTCCGTTCCAGGCTCCCAGAGCAGAGCACGGTGGCTTCTTAGGCAGAGGGTTTGCACAGCGCTCTGGGCCCTTTCTGTACCTGGGGACGGAGGCTGCAGAGACAGGCAGTGCTGGGGATCCCCTGGGGCCTGACCGCCCCTCCCCGCCCCAGACAATCAGCTCTGAGCCTGCCTCCAGTGGTCTGACTCCTTTCCCTGAATGCCTTTAAAAGATGCTGAGCTAAACGGAACACGCACACATCCCCACTATGTCTGTGTGCATTAGGATGAAGCTAACCCACGGTGTATGCTCGGTCAAGTCCAACTCTTTGCGACCCCATGGACCTGCCGGGCGCCTCTGTCCGTGGAATTTTCCAGGCAAGAATTAGAGTGGGCTGCCATTTCCTACTCCAGTGGGTCTTCCCGACCCAAGGATCAAAGCGCTGTCTCTTGCATCTCTGCACTGGCAGGTGGACTCCTGATCGCTGGAAAGCCCAGCGCACTATGTCCTTAGGCTACAAGCAAGCGGCTGCCAAGGGTGACACAAAAGGTCACCTCTGCCCGTGTCATTCACGTAACCAGCCAGCCTGTCCCCCGGCGAGTCTCTGGTATAAAACCCCAGTGGTGCTGGGTGGCCCAGGTTAAAGCCTCCTTCTCCGCGGCTCCCACTCTAGGAATTGTGCTGCTTTACATCTGTCTTACTGGTCAACCTCCTTCTGCCTCCTAGCAGGCGAAACCCTTGTTTGTTGTAGCTGGAGACTGCGGTTTCTGCACACAGGGTAAAGTGCATCAGCTGCTTTTCATAAAGGGGCTCGTCCTGCTTTATAAACAGAGAGGAACATGCTGGGGGTCCTCCTCTGCGCACTCGCCATGGTGCCCACCAGCTCCCCCCACACACGCCATCTCCATGGGGGCGGGGAGTCTGCCCTGCTGCCTGGGCACTGCGTGGCCTACAGATGACCTCACCACGCCCCCTCAAGGCGGAACAGACACACTCAGTGGCCACCCCCAGGGCAGTGAAACATCGCCACTCGGAAACTAAGAAAGTAAAACCCAGGCTCCCGGGGAAGCTGAGTCTGATGCTCTGATCTCAGGGAGGGGAAAACCCTGCACTGCCCCCAGCTCCATGCTCAGGCGACCGGAGCCACCCTCCCATGGAGCTGCTGTTCACCCAGGAGCACTCACCTTGCCCAGGCCCCTCCCAGCGGGTCTCCACCCACCAGCAGACACCTCACGTCCTTTCCCGGCCTGCAAGTTCCTGACGTTTTCCCCAACTATGTCTATCGCTCGATATACTCCCAAGATGGACCACACAGGGTGTCGTGGAGGGGATGTTTCTTCAAGTGGCTTTAGTGTGGAATTAGACGGTACCTTCTGGAAGGGGGTGGGGGTACAAGGGAATGCCCAACTGTCCTCTAATGGCACCAAACTAGCTGGGGTGGAGAAACCAGGACACCAGGATCCTTCCTCAGCCTGAGGACACGCGTCCCCCTCCCATGTCCTAGGAAGGGAAGACGTGATTCAGGACAGAAGGAGATTTCTGTACCGAAAAAGGTCGAGTTTTCCACACTGCCTTTCCCAAACTCAGAGAACGTGCAGTAGCTTCCTCTTCTTTCTGCCAAAAGAAAGCTGAAATAGAATCGTTTTTGCAGACTTGGGGAGATTTTTGAGCCTAAAGTGTGAACTCTCCCGTTTTTACTCTGCGCCAAATCGTCTCCCAGGAGCACAGAGGCATCCTCGGGACAAGCTCCGCCTGAATCGGTTTCCTCTGCGACATCTGCCATCCTGCTCATCCTGACGTTTAACACTCCAGTTCAGATTTTCACGCCCCAGTCTTACCACCTTGTCACTGCTTGACCAATTTGGAGCAGCCTCCTCCTCTGAACAGAGCTGGAATAAAACTCCTATAAGATGTAACAAGTTAACTGACCCTTGGCTGGAAACAGGGGCAGGCAGCGACATTTCTGATGTACAGGGTTCGAGGAATTGCTTGTGGCGGACACAGAACTGCTGCCCAGACCCCTTCAGGGCGGAGGCACCAAGAGGGGGCCCTCGCTGGCCACGCTCCTGACCACGGTGCCCCCTCCCAGGGGCCCCCGTGTAAGGAGCATAGAGGCCTGGCTGCTTCCTCAGTGGGCAGCCTGAGGGGTCATCTTGCCCTCGGCCTCCCTGTACCCACGTTACGACCAGCTCCCCTCACCCAGGCCTGTGTCCAAGGACACTGCAGCCTGACGCCTCCTCACTTCTGAGTGGACCGTCCTCAGGGGTCTCCGGCCAGAGCACGGCTAGACTAGAATGTCCGGCTCCTGCCAGCCTCCGTTGCTCTGCCTTCGTCCAGAATGTTTTCCTGCTTTTAAAGGGGTCTCCCCACTTTAATCCAGCCTGAGCCCCCGTCCAGCCACCTCCCAGCAGCATCCCAGTGCCCCCAGGCCCCAAGCAGAGGCGAAAGCAAGCTTCCCAGAGTTGTGGAATGAGGGCCTTCATCCAATTTATTTTCTGCAAAGAATCAGAGAGGAAATTTCTTTCTCTCAAACCTGGGGTTGGAAAATACCCTGCTCTTCTGAGAATAAATTGGAGGTAACATGTCTTCATTCCATTTGGGACAAACACTGTGCCCTCAAGGGCCTAATTTCTGCCTAGTTTAGCTGCCTTATAAACGGATGACCTTAAAGTCAAGTTGGTCACTACAATGGTAAATAATAAATTGGGTGAAAATCACACCGGGAAAACTCTAAAAAATCTGGCACTCAAGAAACACACTGAGTAAAAGTCGTTTCTGAGGCAGGAGACCTTTTTATTGACTTTTATTGGCGTTCAGCTGCTTACAGTGTCACGCGTTTCTGCCACACGGCAAAGTGAATCAGCTGTGTGTGTGCACAGGCCGCTCTTTTCCGGATTTCCTTCCCACTGAGGTCACAGAGCAGAGTTGCCTGAGCTGCACAGCAGGTGCTCACTGGTTACCTATTTAGTGTACAGACGTCAGTCCCAGACTCTCGAGGTGAGTGATTTTAAAACAGTTTTACAGAAATAGACTTTCCAAGGCTGAATTGAGTGGGCAGAGTTATCACATGGACCTGGTCTGGGTGGGGTGTGTGTGTGTGTGGCTGCGCTTACACGCATGAACTTTCACATAGCTCCATTCCATATGTTACGAGTTGGTCTTTGTATGTACGAAAGCAATGCTCACGGTCAAAGCTGGAATAGTAGGAAGAGGTCAGCAGGAAGCCCGCAGCACCCCAGCCAGCCCCTGCCCGGGGCCGCTCCGCAGAGGAGGCCCCGCTGCTAAGGGTGGCTGGCGCGTCCCGAGGTGAGACGCCACTCCGTCATCTCTTCTGCTGGCAGGCCGCCCCACGGGGAGAGCCCGCCTGGGCTCCACGCGGCCCCGCCTCGTCCTCTCCAGCAGAGACGCCAGGCACAGTGCGGTCACTGACCCCACCCCTCCTAACAGCCGGAAGAGGGGTGCTTTGCTAAATGAAGGATCGTCTTTGCGGCGATTCACCCGCATGGACTGTGACCGCAACCTTGGGACAGTCCTGGAGCGGGACCAGCGGGCCTCACGTTTCCCACGTGTCGAGGACACACCCCTCATCCTCACACCAGCTGCCTGGAGTGCTGTATCCCAGGGGCCGTCAGAGCTCCTGGTGTGGGGCGGGGGCCCGTGCCTCCTCATTTGAGTTTCTCTCATCGTGAAGGCACTCTTCACTCTTTTAGGGAAAACAGACAAGTAAGGGGGCGTCCGGCTTCCGCCACTGGCACCAACCTCGGCCCCGGGAGCCCAGCTGCCTCCCTGGAGGTCACCTCCGTGCGGAGAATAAGAGACGGCCTCTAAGAACTCCCTGCTCCCCTTGACAGGAGGACAAGCGCGGGGCCAGAGGCCAGCAGCGACCACGAGGGGCCCCGGAGCCCGACCAGAAGCCCAGCCACCGCCCCAGCCCCTGCTCCCCCCACTCACTCACCCGCGGGACAGCAGAGCTGCCGGCTATCCTTCTAGAAACGTCGGACTAGGCTGAGCAGAGATGCGTGGGGGACCCCTGCCCTGGGGAAGGGAGCCCACTTCACGGTGCCAGGTGGGTCCATTGCAGGAACCAGGGGAAGGTGGCCTGGGGGCTGATCCCAGGAGACCCTGAACCCGCAGTGAGCAGCCTGACTGGGGAACTAAACACCAAGGTCGACACCTCTTACAACAGGAGAGTTTCGATACAACCAGTGCCCTTCCTCCAATGATGACCTACCACCACGCAGGAGACAGGCTTCCTAAAAGTTCAGTGTAAACGCGTGCACATGTGCACTATGCGTCCACACGCGCGCCTGTGCTCCTGTGCACAGATCTGCGTGCATGCACAGATATCTGAAGGTTGGTGGCTTCGAACAAGAAATGAAGAAAGCCTCTCCCCTTCCAGAGTTTGTTTATTACCCGTCACATCTTGGGCTTCTGCTGGCCACAGGAATCTGTAATTCACACCCCTGCAGGTCTTCAGTAGTTCTTATTTGTAAGTTTAGCCATTAAATTGGCAAACGGGTTAGGAAACCTCAGGGTTAGGTAATAGCCGCCCTGGAAACCATAAAAGCAACTTGACAGGTTTGGCTACACAAATTGAAAACTCAAGCGTCACCAGCAACAAGCCAAAAGCTAGACCCAAAGTTCAAAGAAAAAGGACAAAGATGACAGAATAAACGTGGCGGAAGATGGGCTCAGTCCTTAATGAGGAGAGCTCTGGGCAAGAAAGGGACAGGTGCCCCAACAGAAAAGTATTTAAAAGTGCACACAGAACACACAGGCAATTTTCCAAATGGCCAACAGTAAAATAAAAAGATGTTCTGCACCACCAGGAGGTAGAGAGATTAAGCTCCAAGTGGAAAGGCTCGTTCTACCTGTGAGATTGCCAGAGGCGAACGGAGGACAGGAGCCAGCCCCACAGGGCAGACGGTACTCAGCCGGGCCTTTCCGGAGGGCATTTTGGCCAAAATACATCCCAGTGCTTGGCCCGGCAGTGTCTCTTCTAGGAATTTACCCTTGGGAAAACTGAGCCGGCGGCTTCCAGGGACAAATCGGCAAAAATGTTCATCACGGCATGAGTTAAACCTGTGAAAACCCAAGCCAAGTTATGTGGAGTCCCTAGTTCTGGCTCATTAGATACTTTTCCCAAACTTTCGGTGATAAAGAAGTATTACTCTCCTAATGGGAAGACAGTGTTTATTAAACAATTTACTGAAGAATTAATTCAGTGTTCTCATGGGTTTCTTGACACTTGGCCCCAAATTCCCCAGGCAGATAAGAAACAGCCCCCTTCTCATCCCTGTAGGAATAAAGCCTCTGATTTATTTTCTCCTGTCCAGTTTCTAGTACTTTGTAGACAGGAAACAAAACCCCAGTTCACCCCGAGAGATGTCTAGGTCGGGGCCCGGAGGCTGGCACGGGGGGCACAGAAGCACAGTGTCTGCCTTCCTTTCGATGTGCCCCTCGCACGGGTCAGAGCCCGCCACACCTGCCCCAGGTCCCTGAGGGGCAGTGGGACACCCCAGGCCTTGAGTGAAGATCTCTGAGCTGTTAGAAAAATCACACAAACCGGGAGAGAACTTCAGGGCCACACGGTCATCGAGGACCAGAGGCCACCTGCCTTGCTGCTTGTGGGGGGGGGGGGTCCTAGATGACAGCGCTCCCTCCCCCTCCCCAAACGTCAGGTGTGTCTTAACAGGCTTTCTCCTGCAGGGACGCCCATGCAGCCAGGCCCGGGGTACCCCAGCCTCCACCCGGCCTCCCCAAGGCCAGCCCGGCAGGCTCAGGTGCTCAGAGACCCTGAGTGATAGGTGGGCCCTGCCCTGCCCCGCCCTCTGCTGCTCTGGCCCTGGGCTTCCACTGCACAGCACGCCTGACCCCTGCCACCCAGCTTCCCTGCAGCAGCACTCTTGCCCCTGGGGAGCTGCTTATCCATCCGCGGCCCCTGTTCCTTCTCCCGAAGGTGGAGGTGAAGCACCAAGCACACACACAGCGGCATTTGGCAAAGGCAGCTGGAGGCCTGGGCAGCTTTCCTAGAGAGAAGGCTGGACGCGCAGCCCAGAGCTCGGGGTACTGGCAGGGGAGCGGGGAGCGGGTGAGGGGACGCACAGGGGCCGGCGGCTTCCCGGGGGGGCCAGACTGGAGCTCTGTGCAGACTCGAGGAACCCCCTCCGCCAGCGCGGAGGAGGAGGGGGCACGGTGCTCGGCACACGGCGGCGCCGGGCCGGGCAGGAGTTTCCGGTTACCGCGCTGACCACAGGAAGACCACCAGCCGCAAAGCAGCCCGTCCGCGCGCCCGGCGGGGGCCCACGCCCTCCCGGCCTGCACGTCCCCCTCCCCGGGACCGCGGAGGCAGGGCGGTGTCTGCCGACCCGGCCACCGACTCAGCGCCCAGCAGCTGGCGGCCCCCGGGGAGAGGGGCCCCGCAGCGCCGGAGGGCCCCGCCTCTGGCCGGGAGCGGGCGGGGGTCAGACCTCAAGCCGGCTGCTCACTCCGAGCGCCCCGGCGCCCTCCGGGGCCCGGCCGGAGCCGGGAGGCGGGGGGCGTCTCCGGAGGCGCGGGCCGCCTCCGGGCGGGGCCGGCGCGGGGCGCGGGGCGCCGGGCGCGGGCGCCGGGCGGGCGCGGGGGCGGCGCGCGGCTCCTGCGGCTCCTCCGCGGCGCGGCCGGCAGGTGGGCGCGCGCTCGCCGGGCGGGGGTCCGGCCGGGCCGCGCGCCTCCCCCGGAACTCGGCCGTGCCATTCCCATGATGCCCAGCCACCGGGCACGGCTTCCGGAGCGCGGCCGCCGCCGCCCCGCCGCCGCCGGTAGGTCCGGGGATGGGGCTCCGGGGCCGCCCCGCCCTGCGCGCGCCCCGCCCGCCCGCGCGCCCCCGGCGCCCGCAGCCCGCCCCTCGGCCCGGGACCCCGCCGCCTCCCCGGGGCCGACGCGGGCGAGGGCTGGGGGCCGGCGCAGGGCCGAGTGCGCGGCGGGGGCCGGGCCGGAGGGCGGGCGCGCAGGCCGCTCCGCGGCGCCAGGCCGCCGGGGAAGGGGCCGCCGCGGGCGGCGTGGACTCGGCCGGGCGCCGGCTAGTCACCGCGGCCCCAGAGGCAGCTCCTGGCCCGGGCCCCCGTCGGCGCGCGCCCGCGTTCCTCGAAGCCGGCCGGGCGCGGGGCCCAGGTGAGGCCAGGTGAGGGCCGGCGGCGGGGAGGGGGTCCCGCGCTCAGCCCTCCCGCAGAGATCGCGCCCCGCGTCCCGCCCCACGCAGCTTCCGGGAGGGTCCCCTCCCCCGCCCCGGCTTCTCGGCCAGCCCCTCGCCCCCAAACCACGGAGCCCAGAATATAAAGCCGGGGCGCAGCCCAACCCCTCCCTGCTGGAGGACCGGCTTGCTGCTCCGGTTACAGGGATGCCTCCTGGCAGAGGCCGCGCTGGGGGTGAGCGCCCCTAGGCCGGGAGCAAAGGGCGGGCAGGGCCAGCCGAGGGTCTCGCCTTGCCTGCGGCCCTCCAGCCACAGACAGCGGCCCTGCAGCTTTGCTTGGAGCCGTCCTTGCTGTGTTGTCAAGCCTCGCCTTCTGGCAAGCCCGGCCGAAATTCCAGCCCACACCCACTTCAGGCCAGCAATCCGGAGAGGCCCTCCTGGGCTTTGTAACCCTGACCCTCAGCTCCCTACCCCAGGGGGTCAGCCAGGGGTGCACAGCACTGTGGGGAACCCAGGGCTGTGCTGGGCATCCATGCAGGGAACCAGGCTTGTCCAGGGATAAGCATTAGTGAGGTTCTGCTCTCCTGGAGTGGAGAAGGAAATGGCAACCCACTCCAGTGTTCTTGCCTGGAGAATCCCAGGGATGGCGGAGCCTGGTGGGCTGCCGTCTCTGGGGTTGCAGAGTCGGACACGACGGAAGCCACTTAGCAGCAGCAGCAGCCCTCCTGGAGACAGGAGGTGTCTGTCTAGAGAGAGAGGTCCAGGGCCCCCAGCACGGTTCAGACTCTGGCACCACGCGGCTTTGGGGCCCCCACAGTCACCCTCCAGACCTGGTTCCAGGGCTCTTGGGGTGCAGGCTAGCAGTCTGACAAAAGTGGGAGCCCCCTGGCTTCAGCCCGCAGTCCCCCAAAGTACAGTTGAGGGGGTTTTCCAGAATGATTCATCTTATGTAGCCCATTGTTTTAAAGCCACAAGCCAAGCTGTCGCTGGAGACACCCTCTGAATTTTTAACCTCATTCTTGGGCTAGATAATCTGACAGTTCAGAAAACCACTCCCTGGGAGTCCGAGCTGGAGACCGCATTTCGAAGCAGTGACCACAGTCAAGGTGAGGAGCAGAGAGGAGCGTTCCCTCCCGTGCTGTCTGTTGCCTGGAGTAGAAGTCACTGGGATCCGTCCCCAGGCGCTTCTTCAGATGGCAGTGCTGTTCAGCAAGTAAACATTCCTGGTCTAGACTCTCAAGAAGGCCTCTGGGAATGTCTTGTACGCTGTTATTTTACCAGGACAGCTTGAATAATACCAGGGCAGTGAGGTGGACACAGCCCAGTGGAAGAGCCCTCCCCCTCGGCGTTGCCGGCTCCCACTGTCCTTAGCGGGGGATCTCCTCGGAGGGTGGTGTTGCGGGAAAGACCACCTGCTGTGGTGGGGCTCCATCTGAGGACTTAGAAGTGGCTTCTCACGTCCCCAGCTATGCATGTCCTGGTACATCAGACCGATGGCTCAGGGCAGTTGGAACTATTGTGGTTAACTGTATTTGGCCTCAGGGTAAGTTCTTCCAAAATTGAATTTCGAGCCCTTAAATTAATGCACTTTCTCTCCCCCAAAACATTTACCAGCGATAGTTTCAGCCTCTGAATTAAGTCTCTGATTCTTTTTAATCCTGACAGTCAAAAGTCTTTTTAAAAAGTGGGCCCAAGACGCTACAGAGTACACGTAGGGAGATGAAGACCCAGTCCTTGAACTGTTCTGCAGACGTTACACTGAACCTGGACTTGAAGAGAATCACACACAGGTAATTGCAGCAAAGTCTTTGACATTGAAGTTTCACTTTTTGAGCATAAATATCCGTAGCAAAGGACTTCCTTCTGAATTGGTCACACCCTCTGGTTAATTGCTCGTCACACCTGTTTGGGCACGTCTGTGCCTAGGTGGCCGGGCCAGGCTTTCTTGGAAAGGACTGTGGTGTGTAAACACAGGACTCTGTGCTCGTCAGGAAGGAAGCTCCTCCGGGAGAAGGAGCTGCAGGGAGCAAAGCAAACACCCAGGCCACTTCCGGCCACCCCCACCCCCAGGCTCCCAGGCAGCAACAGCCTTGCCCGGCACTGTTTGGGGTCGGAACTCAATTTCGCTGCTTCCAGGAGCGCTGCCAAGCTCTCCTCTTGACTCTCGGTCACCGTGCGTTCCAGTTTGTGGGGGTCAGGAGAGGCCGGAGAGGCGTGTTCAGGACTGATAGTGGTGGTGTGTCTTGCGTCTTGCTAACCCTCTGTGTGCAGCCTGCTCCATGTACCCGCCGTGGCGGTGGTCCCGGACCGCCAAGGCCTCTGGGAGCAAGTCCGCACTGTGTTCCCAAGGGCAGCCCAGCGGTTCTGCCAGCCCAGCCATGCTTGGACTGAGATTCAGAAAGCAGAGAAGCCACACAGCGTGAGGAAGGGCACGTGACTGTTTGGGGCAGCGTCTGTGCTAATTACATGCAAATAGTCGTACGGTCCCCTGAGATCATCTGGCAAACACACATTCAGGCTTCTCCAATAGAAAGGCTTCTGTGTCCATAACTCTCCAAAGGCGCTTAGGTGCTCACATCTCGTAACTTCTCTTTTCAGGAGCTGCTAGTTTGTGTCAAGAGCCAACCAACCCGTGATGTGTCGCTGAGCCTGACTCCCACTAGTCGGCAGTTCCACCCGGCCAGAAGCTTTGCGCCTTCGTCCCGTCACCCCCTCTTGACGACTTCGGAAGGTAAACTCCGCCTCTGCTCCTTCACCGGAGAAGATGGTCGGAGGGATGATGGAAGGACACCCGCGTCAGCTTCCACGAGCTCGGCCCAGGGGGCTTGGAAGCGTTTTCTCATGAGTCTCCTCGGCCACCCGCCCCGTACAGCCGAGGAAGCTGAGGCCCGGGGGCCCACGGCCGGCCGGACCTTCGCCAGGCCCGTGGCTCCCATGCGACCTGACCCGGGGCGCCCGCCCAGCGTGCCCCCCCGCAGGATGTGAAGCGGGCAGAGAAGCAAAGCCCCACCTCTGCGCGCCGCCCGCTAGGATGTTTCTCATGAACGCGCCTCCTGTGCTGGCCCTGCGGTCCGCGTGGGAGGCCTTCGGCCCGCCCGGGAGCTGTAGGTTTCCCCGATGCCTCTCAGAGCCCAGGGAGGGCAGCTCGAGAGCGGCGGCGAGCGCCCAGGTGCAGATGGCCATCAGCAGACTTCAGGGCGACAAGGCAGCCCCGGGCATGAGAGGCGAGCATGCCCGGCCGGGAAGCCAGAGGGCAGAGAGGGGCCGGGGTGCCCTGCCGGCTGCCAGCCCCGCCTTTGCGGCCTGTGGTCTTGCTGTGGGTCTTGACCCCAAGCGGGAGGAGGAGGCCTCCAGCCTCGGGCCCCTGGTGCCGGATTCGGACAGCGACGACTCGGTGGACCGGGACATCGAGGAAGCCATCCAGGAGTACCTGAGGGCCAAGAGCGGGGCCGCCCCACCGCCTGCAGCCGGGGACGCAGCCCGTCGGTGCAGACCAGAGCCACCTCTGAGCGGCGCCCCAGCCACCCCGTGTCCCCCAGACCCTGCAGCTGGCCCCGGCCCTGTCCGGGGCTCCGCCTCCCCGCTCAGCGTGAGCAGCGATGACTCCTTCGAGCAGAGCATCCAGGCGGAGATCGAACAGTTCCTGAGCGAGAAGAGGCTGCACGAGACCCAGAAAGGTGGCCTCGCTGCCAGCAGAAAGGCAGACCCCAGTGACAGCCTGGCCAGAACCACCTGCAGGCCTGGCGGAGAGCCGCCACTGAGGGCACCGCAGCAGGACCTGCCGGGCGCCGGCAAGGAGTTCGTCTTCCGGAAGCTGCCCAGGTCCTCGAAGGCCACCGCACTGCCCAGAGGCCTCAGGTGCAAGGTCGCCACCGAGCCAGCTGCTGCTGCCACTGCGGGGCCCCCTGCAGAGGCCGCGCCGGGTAAAGGTGGGGTCCGCAGGGGCGCGGGCTCCACGCGGAAGGGCAGGCGGCCACGGAGCGCCGCCCTGGTGCATGAGGAGCCTGACTCGAGCAGCGACGACGGCATCGAGGAGGCCATCCGGCTGTACCAGCGGGAGCAGCGGAGGGAGGCCCGGGGCCAGCAGGGGCCCCTGCCCACGGAGGAGAAGGGGCCCCACAGCCTGAGGGGGCCCTGGCCCGAGGCCCACAGCAAAACCCCCGGCAAGAAGAAGCCAGCGGCCCCCAAGGCCACGGACCTCGGCCCGGGCAGCCCAGATCCTGAGCACCCGCCCAGGCCCCCCAGGGAAACCACGGCTCCCGTGCCTCCGGGGAGCGTGGCTGCTGAGAGCCTGGGCCTGGACGGGTCCCCACGCCGGGCAGACACGTCTGCCGAGCTGATGTGTGCCGAGGCCATCCTGGACATCTCCAAGACCATCCTGCCAGCCCCCGTGGACGGTGGGGAAAGGCCCGCACCCACCAGCCCGCTGCGCCAGGGCCCCGACAGCGACACCAGCGCCGTGGACAGTGATGACAGCATCGAGCGGGAGATCCGGACGTTCCTGGCCCTGAAGGCGCAGTCGGGGGGCCCGCTGCCCCACACGGAGACCTGCGCCCGGCCCGCCCACAGCCCGCCACCGCCCAGCCTCAGCGCCCCAGCCCCTGACACTCCAGACCCATCCCCAGGCTGCAGGAGGAGGCGCAGCAGGACGCCCTGCACGCCCAGGCGGCCCAGGGACACGGCCGAGACGCAGGATGCCCAGGACGCCGAGCGCGGCCAGGGCCGGGTGCAGCCTGGCCAGGGGCGAGCCCCCGAGGCCCCCAGGAGGGAGAGCGAGAGCCGAAGCCAGCCTCTCCCCTTCAAGACGGGCGGGCCGGGCGATGAGCTCGGGGCCCCGGACTCACTGGGAGCCGCACCACCTGGCCCCGGGCAGACGGCCGAGGGGAGGCGCGGGGACAGACAGGCGAGCTCCGAGGAGAAGAGCAGCTCGCTGGATAGCGACGAGGACCTGGACACGGCCATCAAGGACCTGCTGCGCTCCAAGCGGCGGCTCCGGAAGCGGTGCAGGGACCCCCGGGCTGGCTGCAAGAAGAGGGTCCGTTTTAGCACCACGGAGACACAGTTCCTGGACAAACTGGGGGGCTTCCAGAAAGACTGGAGAGACCGAAGCCCCCATCTGCTGAAAAGCTGTCTCTCCAAGTCCAGAAGGGACGGCAGGGAGAGCCCGGGGAGACCCCTGCACGTCCCCTGCCGGGAAACAGCAAGGGCGAAGGCGGACGGCTCAGGGCCAGAGGACGCGCCCTCGGGCCCCTCAGCACCCTGGACCCGGGGCAGGGCTGCGCCCGGTGGCCCGTTCTCCAGGGAGTCGGCAGCCCGCGAGCCTCCTGGTGCCACCGAAAGCCCCAGCTCCCTGTCTGACGAGAGCAGCTCCGTGGACAGCGACGACAGCATCGAGCTGGAGATCAGGAAGTTTTTGGCCGAAAAGGCCAAGGAGTCCGTGAGCGGATCAGAAATTCCAGGAGGGGGCCCAGCCGCCCTGGGAACGCTGACTGGGGCCAGGCCAGAGCTCCCAGGCAGGAAAGCATTGCCCCATGGCCCTGCTGCCCAGCCTGGCACGTGCACGAGGAGCCAGAGGGTCAGGGGGGCCCCGCTGCTGGGGGCCGAGGGACCCCGGGGGCCAGGAACAGCCCTTGCTCCAGGCGGGGGGAGCAGCCTGCACCCTGAGCAGCCCTGTCCCCCGGCCACCTTGGCCCGGTGTGAGTTGGCGCCACCCAGAAGCACCAGCGGGCCTGCCCCTGCCAAAGGGGCGCCGGCTCCAAGGAGAAACATCTGTGCCCCCAGAGACCCGGGCCCCAGGGGGCCCGACGGGGTTACAGGGGAGGGCACGTTCGGCCAGCTCCCGAGCCGCGTAGAGGCTGGCGCCCGGGCAGAGGGCCGAGGCTCGCTGGCACGGACCCCGGGCTCCCAGCGGGACGGGGCACCCCGGGCCGGCCTCACCCTCCCCTGGCCTGACCTCACCCCCCAGAGCCGGCTGCAGAGCACCTGGGTACTGGGCCCGGAAGGCAGGGACGTGGCTGCGTGGAGAGGGGGCCTTGGCGGCCAGAAGGAGAAGGGGCCAGGGGGCCAGGCCCGGGGCTCACCCAGCCTCGCCACAGACCCCCGGAGGGGCCTGCCCTTTGCCGGCTTCTCGCCGCTGCTCTCCACGCAGCTGTTCCATTTCGGGAAGAGCGTGCCTTGGGGCGCCAAGCAGACCGGCCTCTTCAGCCCTGGTCTGGGCCTGCCGCTGCAGGGCCCGTCCTTCTCGGCCTTCCGGGAGGCCCAGGCCACCTGCAGCCCGGTGTTTGGAAGCCCGCGCCTGCTGGTGAAGGAAAGCAGCCGCTGGCCTTGTAGGAAGCCCCGGGCAGGGCTCGGCCTGTCCGACAGGAGGGGCTCGGGGCCAGAAGAGGGTGTCCTGGACCTGCGGTTTGGGCGCAGGGGGCTGGACAGAGACGAGGAGGAGCCGGAGGCCTTGGGCAGCGACGCCAGCGAGCTCAGCGACACGTCGGTGGAGGAGGGCAGCGGGCCCGCGGTCCAGGGCCCAGTGCTGCAGCTGTGAGCGCCGCGTTCGTGCGGGCCCTGCAGCCACGGTCCTGGTGGAACAGGGGCCCTGGGGGTCCCTGTGCGGCCTGTACATGTGTACACTAACGTGAAACCGTGTTTTTATTTAACAGATGTGTCCTGGTAAATATGATTTTTGTAGCCTTTTTTGTAAATTATTTAAAGTGCTGTAAAAACTATCTTGGGTGAACGCCGCTGTTGGATCCTGCAGGGCATTCCTCGCAGCGGTTTTCCGTGGGCTCCGCACAAGTCTTGGATGAGCAGACCCGGTTCCGCGCATCCCCGTGCTCAGGGCCGACCGCTGGTGGACGTGGCCTGCTGCGACCGCAGTGCCAGCCCTGGGAAGGCAGCCACCAGAGCCCTGCCCGAGACTCACCAGACGCCCCGGCCGTCCCTGTCAGGGCGCTGCGGGCAGCACTCCTCAAGTGAAAGAGCCCCCGCCTCCCCCGCAGAGGTCCGCCGGGGTCCTCAAGCAGAAAAGCGTTTCTAAGCACAAAGGCCGGAGAGCAAACCAGCCCCCCGGGGCGCACACCGAGGCCCCCAGGGAGACCGCCGGCCAGCCGTTCACACCTGGAGCCTCTGTTGCTGAGTGTCCAGGCCTCCTCAGTTCTGACACAAGTCCACCAGCTCAGTAAACCCCTTTTTATGCGGAAGCTGCCATCCTTCACGTTCAGTCACAGCTCCAGATGGTCTCAGCCAGCCCGTGTGTGTCCACTGTCCTCATCCTCATCGGTGCCCACAGAGCGGCTGGTGCCCGGAGTCCTGAGGACCGAGCCCGCCGGGGGCGGGGGCTGGGCGGGCTGGGGGTGGGCTCCGGCAGCGGGCCGGGGTGCCCGTCCACCCCGTGTTCTCGGTGCCTGACGGTGCCGCGCACAGCTGGGACCAGCCTGGTTCCCTGTGCCTTCTGCTGCTCAGCTGCCGCAGGGCCCACGGCCGAGCATGGACGTTCACACACCATTGTCCAGCGAACCTTCACCGACCACCCCGGGCGTCACAGCTCATCGGTGCAGCTGCGGCGGGCCTGGCGCGAGGTTTAAGTTGCCGCTGACGTTGGTCGTTACTCTAACGTGCCAGTGAATTTTCACAGGTCGTGCCCCCGCCCTGGGTCTTAGCGGGAATACCCACTGGGGACGTGTGCGGCACCTACAGTGTCCGGGGTTGACGCTGTGATGAACAGCCCTGTGGATCCCGTGACCCCCTGGTGCCCACGTGGTGTGAGTCTGATGTTTCCGTTGGCAAATATTCATTCACTGAAGTGCTTCCCAGGAAACCAACTCATTAACCCATGCTTTAAGCTGTATTTAATTTTAAAGGAGTGCTTTTAACACTTGACAACAGAAATCAGTTTGTTTTGTATATATGAACTGGGTTTTTTAATGCTAATAAATCAAGCACTGCTCACACCTCAGTTGATGTGGTCTGTCCTGTGCGGAGTGGCCTTTGCAGGATGTTGACGTGAGGACCCAGCGTCTGGGACCTGCCAGGCTTCCACCCTTGCCATCGAGGACAGCCGCGGGCACCTCTCTGCTCCTGGCCCCATCGCCGCCCCCCAGACCCTTCCCACCTTCCTCCCCCTCAGCCTCCCCACCCCTGTTCTGGCTGCTCCCCGGGCACTGCAGGCATGCCTGGTTTTCACGACCTGGACGTAACCCTGATAGCGTGGGCCCATCCCGAGATTGCCCGCAAGCCAGAATGCATAAAAGCTTTTGTTTTCCCACTTGCCGCCCCCCAACATGGTCAACACTGGTGCACCCTGGGGCCAGGGTGGGAGGTGCCCTGCAGCCTGTCCGCAAAGGGGCTGGAGTGGCACTTGCCTGTTGGAGCCCGCCTGCCAGAGCAGAGGACACGAGCTGGAGCCCGCGCGCACAGCTCGAGAAAGCCCGCACACAGCCACGTGGGCCCAGCACGGCCCAAACCAGTCAGCTTCTTTCAGGAGGGGAGCCGCAGTGGGGGCGGCGGGAGCACGGCTTCATCCGCAGCCGCAGTCCAGCCCCTCCACTGGTCCTGGCCCCGCCTCGCGTCCAAGGGTCACAGAGCTCCGGGCGGCTGACGCACCCCCACCCGCAGGAAGAGGCTGGGGAGGGCGTGTGGCCAGAGCAAGCCGAAAGCCCCGAGACCTGCCGAGGAGGGCCTGCCAGTGTGGGGGACACGGACCCACTCCCTGCTCTGAGGGGGTCCCGCCTGTCCCGGAGCAACTAAGCCCGGATTCCACAGCTACTGAGCCTGAGCTCTGGAGCCCGGGAACCGGAACGACTGAAGCCCAGAGCGCCCTAGGGCCGGTGCTCAGCAAGAGGAGCCACACGCGGCAAGGAGAGGGCGGCGCCCACGCGCTGCAGCTGGAGGAAAGCCTGCAGGGCAAGGGAGACCCGGCACAGACAGCAAGGAATGACTGAACAAGGGGGCCCCTCTCGCTGCCCAGCGAAGGGAGGTCGCTGCACGCTGGGGCCACATGTTCACTCCCCTTAACGCCAAGGACGGGGGGAGATCCCACCCCACGTCAGAAGCCCTAGCGGCAGGGATGGGGTGGGAGGCGGGGAGAGCCCTGGGGGCGAGCGCCTGACGTTCACCACCCGCGTGTCCACAGAGGACGGGGTCTTTGAGAATCCGAGCTGTCAGCAGGCTCACCCCGGCGCTGAGTTTGGCCGCTCTTTCTCATCACTGTTGTCGTTTCAGCTCTGCCGGGTCTCCCTTGCTGCACACGGGCTTCTCCGGTGGGGGCGAGCGGGGTCTCCCCTTGGTCGCAGAGCTCGGGATCCTCAGTGAGGTGGCCTCTCCGGCCGTGGCGCCGGGCTCCAGGCGCTCCGGCTCAGTCACTGCAGCTCTTGGGCTTAGATGCTCCGTGGCGTGTGGGATCCTCCTGAACCAGGGATCCGACTTGTGCCCTGCAGTGGCAGGCAGGTTCTTCACCACGAGACTGCCAGGGACGCCCCAGATACTCAGTTTAAACAACAGCACTTTGCTCATATAAAAAGCACTGCCACCTTGATCCCACCCCTTCCTCAAAATTAACTTTAGGGCCGGTGTTGACACGGAGAGACAGCAACAAACCCCACCCTGGCTGTCTGCAGACCACCTCCAGGCCAGTACCAGGCAAGGCTGCCGGGGAGGGAAATACATTATTTCCGTTTTGAATCTTTGAGATCTCTGGTGTTTTGTGTACTGGACAGAGGGATTTGTCTTCCCAACATCAACACATTTTACTATGTATTTGAAACCATTTATTCTAATTAACTGTAAATAAAAGGTGAAATATCACTGAAGAAAAATAGGGAAATATGAAAATACACCTCTGGACTAAGGAGTTCCTAGTTTTAGGCCGACTCAGCAGCTAAATTAAGCGACGAGAAAAGTGCTGTGAAACTGTCAACGTTTCCTTTAAGGGAGGAGCAGAGCGGCCGGGTGCAGGCCTCGTGAGTGGAGACAGGGCTTCTCTATGGCTATGCATTTAACATAATAATCAGTGGAAACTGGTGTTTGTTACCCTGAGTGTTTCGATCGCCTTTCCCATAACTGCTCTGATTGGATTTAAGATTTTGAAAGATCTCAGCGCGGTGGTCAGAAGACTGACGGGTGTGATTTTCTCCCCATTTTTCAACGAGCCGTTCTGTGTGCTATTACCCCGCGCTGAAGGCACCGTCTTGTGCCGAAAGATCAGCCTGTCGATCCAAACTCTCCTCCCTCCCCCGCACATAGAGATTGCAATACGGCCCGTGGTCACAGAGTCGGACACGACTAAGTGACTGAAAGGATAAATTCCATGAGAATCACTGGAGTTCCTGGGGGACTCGTGCAAACACTGAGAAGTCAGGGCGGGTCTATGGGGTGGGACGCTGATGACCTTGTCCCTCCAGGCCCCCCTCCACCACCAAAGCGGGGGCCCAGGGCCTGCCACAGGGCAGCCCCTCTGGACCCTAATTCCCCACCCACAGAGGGATGTGGAGTAAGACTTGCCGCGGCGACGCCGTCGAAGCCCTCTGAAGACCGTGAGACAGCAGACGGGTGGGCATGCGTGGCCGACGGGTGTCCGCAGGGGCCCGGCCCCAGGAGGGCGTGGGGACTGGGAGCCTGCGCCAGAGGCGGCGGGTGACTTCTCAGGAAGATGGGTGTACGTGTGATACAGAAGGTATTTCTGTCGTCCACTTTCCATTTATTCAACGTGCAAGAGTCTAACTTCCCATTAACTCATTAGCAACTGGCACAGAAACACTGGTGGCCGGCTATGAGGGGTACTGAAAGCGCTTCACTGCCTGATCCTGAAGCCGGAACTAACTCGCTGAAGCTCACCCGAGCACTCAGCACCTGCTGTGTTTGTGGGCATCGGCTTGACTTACGGGCCCAGCCTGGGCCCTGACCATCACACGCTGTCCCGCCCCGAGTGCACTGCTCAGCCAAGGCTGCGGGGCAGACGGTCCTGGGGCTTGACAGCCACGGCCGCCCTGAGGACTCCGCGTTTCCGGCCAGTGCTCTCTTCTGTCGAGTTTCAGAACTGGGCTGATAACGCGTCCTTGTTTATCCTCCCTTCTGTATCTCAATAGAGGGTAGAATGCAGACGCATTCTGAGTATTTTGGTGTTTTTAGTGACAAGCTGTGAAACATGCATTTTCAGTTTGATGCCTGGAGCCTGTGCTGGTTTTCCAGCGAATGAAAAGGATTTGATCTATCAGCAGATCCTGGCTCCAGCCTCAGCTTTGTATCACTTCTGTTAAAGGGACTGGTTTTCTCTAGAAACCACGTCTCTCGCAAACGGAACCTTAAGGATGTTGCTGAAATGTTTACTTTTGCTTCACAAAGTGTTTAATGAAGAGCTAACCGGCCATGGTATTTCATTTCCTCCCAAATTAATACGTGAGTAAAAACTCTCTTTGGATAAAAACCCCGGTAAACAAGCAGCGTCGACAGTCTCTAACCGTCTCGTCTCTCCGGTCCCAGCACCTCCCAGGTGTCCTGCAGCGGGTGGTCATAAGGGAAGCGAGATCGATGTCTGGCACACACATCCCGTCGGAGAAAATGGTTTTCATGTTTAGCTATGTGGCTGCTTCAGGTCTTGGTTCTGGCGGGGTTGTTCGCAGAGCCTCTGATTCTGGTGTGTGGGCTCCAGGTTGCGGCACACCGGATGGAACCCGAGCCCCTGCACTGCAAGGGGGACTCTTAACCAGTGGACCGCCAGGGAAGCCCCCGAGAACGCTGAGGAGGGTCTAAATCATCGAGTGTTGGCTGAGAAGGGGTCCACTTCACGCAGCCACTGCTCAGAGGCTCAATCGTGTCCGACTCTGCAGCCCCATGGACCATCGCCTGCCAGGCTCCCGTCCGCGGGGTTTCTCAAGCAAGGATCCTTTTTCTCCTCCTGCGGGTATTCCCGACACAGGGATCAAACCCGCGTCTCTCACACCTCCCGCTTTGGCAGGATGTTTTCACCATAGAGCCCCACCTGGGAAGCCCCATGTGGTTATCACACCCAACGGCCTTCCCCGGATGAACACAAGCAGGGAGCCCCCTCGCACACATCGCCCCTCAGCAATGCGTGGCGCTCGCCAGCCTTCTGCCTCCACCTGGGCCTTGTTTGTGGCCAGGGAGTGCTCAGGGTGCAGGGAGTGCTCAGGGTGCAGGGAGTGCTCAGCAGGGAGTGCTCAGGGTGCAGGGAGTGCTCAGCAAGAAGTGCTCAGCAGGGGGTGCTCAGGGTGCAGAGAGTGCTCAGGGTGCAGGGAGTGCTCAGGGTGCAGGGAGTGCTCAGCAAGGAGTGCTCAGCAGGGAGTGCTCAGGGTGCAGGGAGTGCTCGGGGTCACTCCGAGCCTGCCCTGGGCTCCCCCGGTCCTGCCTGGAGCCTTCCCCACTCCGGAGCACCCCTGCTCCCTCACCAGCTCTTGTCATACCCAGGGCAAGGGATCCAACCCTCCCCCTGCGGCCCAGCAAGCTACTTGACAACAGAAAACCCCCACAATCTGTCATGAGGCTAAAAACAAAGATGCGTCCAGATTAAGACACAGGTGGAGCGCTGCAGGCCTTCCCAGCCTCCAGGCCGAGCTCGGGGTCTCGGAACACCCAGCGCCCTGCGCCCAGATTACAGATGAGTCAGGGACTGACGCCGTGGCAAGAGTTTTAATGGAAAGTCAAGCCATCTTTATCATCTCAGGTGTAAAACAGAGAAAGCAGAGCACCGCTGCCCCATTTGCCTGCTTATCTAGAGAGGAAAAGCGTTTTCGGGAAAAGTGGTAAAACACGTCCCTTTACACCTGGGCGAACCATCAAGAACTAGGGCAGACAGCGGCCGGAGGAGCCGGGAGGCCCCTCAGTCGCAGAAGGACGGCCTGCAGACCCTGTAGCTGCGGTGGAAGTTGAGCCGGTCGTAGGAGGTGATGTAGTTGTCAGGACCCGTCACGATGCTCTTCTCCATGTAGACGTTGAGAGTGTTGTTCTGGAACATTCCACCCACTGCAACTTGTCTAGAAAACTTATACGAATTTGGATAAAACACCTTCTGGAAGTGAGAAGGGGACACTGGGGTTAGTTACGCGGGATAACACTCGAGCAATCGGTCACCAGGCACCTTTGGAATAAAAATGAGCATCTGTGAGAAAATGCTGTTCCTAAAGCCAGAAAACAGAGAGGCCGAGGGGCGGGCGTGCGGAACGGCCTCGTCTACCCTTGGACTTCGCAGGTGACTCGGTCGGTAAAGGATCTGCCTGCGATGAAGGAGACCCCAGTTCGACCCCTGGGCCGGGAGGATCCCCTGGAGGAGGAAATGGCAACTCACTCGTGCCCTTGCCCAGCGGGCGGCAATCCATGGGGGCGCAAGAGTCGGACACGACTGAGCGGCTGAACCGCCAGCACCGCCCCGGTTCACGCCTAGTGCCGGGGGTCCTGACGGAAGGCGCCTCCCTCCACGGCCACGCGGGCTCTAACAGCCGGCGAGGCAGTGCCATCTGGGTCTGGTTACAGGGGGTCAGGCCGAAGCCGTGCCCAGCTCTGCTTCTGCGTAACTACGGCAAGTCACCGGGCCTCTCTGAGCCTGAGCTGTCTGCGGAAAAGAAGTGGCGTGAATAGGTTCCGGCCTTGACAGGGAATCAGAACCTTTTGCAGAACCTCAGAACCATTCTGAGGGCCCCACCCCACCCGCCGAGGGGGCTCGGGAGGGGCTGCCCTCATGGGCCAGGGCTGCCGTGAGGACACGGGGGGCTGCTGGTGTGTGCGGGCACCCGGGGGTGGCGGTCCTTTCAGCAACCCAGCGTCGCCAGGTGACCTGGGCGTCTCTACAGAAGGGGCCTGGACCGCTGTGGGACAGGTGACCTGTTCTAGAGTCCCCTGTGTCAAGAAGGCCACCTGATATTCTGTCTCCTCGACAGGAAGCAAATGCAAAGAAAAATGGCCTTCGGTGTATTTTGGAGGGTTTTCAGATGTTTTGTCTGTTGTGTGTGTGTGTGTGTGTGTGTGTGTGTGTGTGTGTGTGTTGGTGTTTTTTCTTTTGCTTTGTTGGTTTTTGGAGGTTTACGGGCCATGCCGTGCAGCTTGCCAGGATTTGGACAGGGATCAAACCTTCGACCCCGGCAAGGGAAGCGCGGATTCCCAACCACCAGGCCTCCAGGCACTCCCAGTGCAGTCATTTCTCAGAGCAGCAGTTCCCTCTCGGCCCCCGCAGCACACACGCAGCTGCCGTGGTGTGTGTGCGTGTCTCACAGCGCAGAGCGTGCAGGACGACCGATCCAGTGTGGGCGGGTTCTCATTAACCAAGTCAGCAGCACACGCTCAGGCCCACTTTCCGAGCTGTGCGTTCTGGGCTCTAACAAATGGATAAGGAGTGACACGCATCCACCGTTAGTGTCAGGAAGGATAGTTTCCTTCCGTATATGTTTTAAAGCGCAAAACACGCATTTTTATTTTCTGTTCCCACACGGGGAGGAAACAGTCCTGCTCGACGAGTCCAGCAGCCACACTCAGGCCGGAAACTGGAAACCAGGCTCCTGATAAAGCAGGTCGACAACGAGCAGGAAAAGCGCCTTCTAAACCTGCCTCGTGAGAACCCCGTGCTTCACGGCCCACTGCCCCTGCCTCGTAAGACCAGCACACGGCCTTTGCACGAAAGCAGAACATCTGGGCTCGTGTTAGTGAGCACGGCGGTCTTCTGCGCGGAAACACCTGATCCCTTGGTTTGGGAGCATGATCTTTAGTGCTCTGGAAACTTTCTAGGTAAACAATCTCTTTTTTGCTAAGAGCTGTACTCCTTCACGCAAGACAAGTAAAGAAGTGATCGTCCAGCTCTTTTTAAATGAGGACCGTCTGGGGGCTCAGCGGTAGAGAATCCGCCTGCCAATGCAGGAGACGCGGGTTCACGCTCTGGTCCAGAAAGACCCCACACGCTTCAGAGCAAGTGAGCCCGTGACCCGCAACCACTGAGCCTGTGTCTAGAGCCCGTGCTCCGCACCGAGAGGGGCCGCCGCCGTGAGCAGCCCCCGCTCGCCGCCGCCAGAGGAAAGCCCGTGCAGCAACAAGGGTCCGGCAGAGTCTAAGCCAAATACATGATCCACAATGCGTCTTAAAAAACGAGGGCTATTTTGGAAGAAAACCAACGTGGCCCCCCAAGCGGGTGGTCCACCAACTGGGGTCCCCACGGGTGACTCACACCAGCACACCGGCCCTTCTCCTGGACGCAGCACGGCCGTTGGAGGACTCGAGGAGGCCCCCGCCATGTGAAGTCGATCAGAAAGGACTCCGCTTCCCCAAAGGCGCAGAGACCACAGTCCTTTTGCAACCTGAGCTTTCACCACCCAGTGCTGCCTCCTAGGGTCGCAGGTTAATCTCCAAAATGAAAGCAGTCCTTCATTCATTTGCCCAAACCTACTGCCAGAAGAGCTGGCTCCTCGTAGGAGTGGATGGGGCCAGTCCTCGGGGAGGCTGGCAGGAGACGCAGAAGACCCGGGCTGGATCTCTGGGTTGGAAAGATCCCCTGGAGGAGGAAATGACAACCCGCTCCAGTGTATTCTTGCAAGCAAAATTCCGAGGACAGGAGAGCCTGGCAGGCTACAGTCAATGGGGTCCCAAAGAGTTGGACACAACTGAGCAAGCGTATACACACAAGCAAGCCTACCAGGCCCCTTTCCCAACCTTTAAAAACTGTTTGCTACGTTCATGTCCTGTTCCAAAGAGATGTGAGGTAACCCCTTTCCATTTGTGATGCTGGAACTCCGGACACACACACACACCCCGTACACACCCACGCACCCCCCTCCAGAGCCTTTCCTTGCTTCCTCCTTACCGGCATCTCATGCACAGTGGGGGCTCTGCTACCATAAACTTGGTTACTGGTCCTGTACACTGAGGGGGGCTCCTTGGTCCTGGCAGATGAAAAGAACACTTTATTTTCCACTCATTTGTTCTAAGTCTGCCCAAGCCACAGCTTTACCGTATTAGGTTGACAGAGCTTTGTAGGCACACAATGCAGCCGTAGACCCGGGCTCCTGTGGGGTTCAGGGCTGGCCTTCCTGGCAGGTTCATTCAGCCTCCCTTGACCCCTCTGCTGACCTCTGTCAAAGCCATAAAGAACCCCCACGTGGAAAGTGCTGGCCCTCAGCCCCAGCAAGCCCTGGTCCCATGCTGTCATTTCCTGGGGGGGGAGGGGGGTGGAAGTTGGGATCTGTGACTCAGCCTCCAGACCTGGGGGGCGGGGCGCCCCTCCACTTCTGAGCCTCCAGGAGAAAATGTTCCTGCTGTCTCCGGCCCTGATCTCAGCTAGTGGTACAGCAGGTCAGCGAGGGACTGTGGGCTCCCACACCCCAGCTCTGCCTCTTACTAACTATGGGCAAGAGCGTATCCTTCTATCTCCCAGCTTCATTTCCCAGCTGAGCCGATCCCGGGGGCTTGTAGAGGAACTAGGTGGGGGTCAAGAAAGGCACGCAGCCTGCGCCTTAGAGCCCGCAGGGCGCGCGCCCCTCGGCAGCCCGGTGATGGGCGCGTCGTCCGCGCGTCTCCAGCGGACCGGCCCTCCCCTCTCGGACAGGACAGCAGGCTGGCCTCGCCCTAGGCGTGTGGCCACGATCCCCCCACCCCAACCCCGGGCACGCCCCGCCCAGCGCCCGGGGGGCGGGGTGGGGGGGAGGCCCGCTGCCTCCACCTGCACCTCCCTGCTCCTGTGATGGTGAACCGCTGACCCGGCTTTTGACTCGGGGGTCAGGCTGGGGCCTGTGGGCTGAGCCGAGGCAGGCCCAGCTGGGCACCTGGCCGCCCGCCGGACCAGGAGCACTGGTCTTTCCTCCTTGCACGCAAGGCAGACCCTCAGCGGACTCCCGGGTGCTCACCTGTAGCCCCGAAACCAGGCCGGGTTGTTGAACCTGGCCGGCAGGTCCTCGCTCACGCGGTAGCAGTCGCTGGTTTTCTCCGGCGGGGGCCCGGCCTTGGGTTCCTCTGGCTCCGCGCACGCTTGGGGGTCCTCCTCCGACATCCCGCCTCGGTTGCCCCGCGCTCTGGGGGCACAGAAGGCGCGGGCGGCGGCGCGGCGTCCTGTTACTAAGCGACGGCCCGCCCCCCACCCCATGCACGGGCGGGGCCCTTAAAGGCGCCGCGACCCCCGGGCGGGAGCCACCCACCCCCCGCCACCGCCGGCGGGTTGGGCAGAAGTCCTAGTTCTAGAAGCTTCCTTGGCAAGCCCCGAGGCCCTGGACTGGCTGCGAGAATAGGGGTCACTTGCTGGGGCCGCAGTGCGGAGGCCCCTGTGCTCTGAAGCCACCGGCGCGAACGCACGCCACGTTTCCCCAAACGCGGGGCGGGGCTCGGGGCACCGAAGACCCCGGCCCAGGATCACCAGTGGGGCTCGGTGCTCCGAGGCCGCTCTGCGGCGGGGACCCGGCGCTCACCGCGCGGCAGGGCTGCGCCGTGACCTCGCCACTCCGCCTGCAGACTCGGCGGTACCCTGGGTCTGAGGCTGGACCGCACACTGGACTAAGCTGATGGAGCCCTTCTAAGCCACATATTGCTGTAAGAACTGGCCGGGCGGGAGCGCGGCCCCCCTGCCCGGCGGGTACCGCGGGGCAGCGTGGGGCTCCTTGGCCGCCCGGCCCCGTGCAGGGAGGGAGCGAGGACCCCGGGACGGGGGACGGGGCGGGGAGATGGGCCCCCAGGCCCCGCGCCCGACCGGACCACGGGCCCTGGCCGCCACGCCCTCCCTGCGGTTCCGCCCGGGCGGGCCTGGGGTACGGCTCCCCGGGGACCACGCGCTCCGGCTCGGGGCGGCCGGCTGGGGCGCGCCGGGCTTCCGGGCGGGGCGGCGGCGGCGGCGCAGCGGCACCTCCGGGCCTGCGGGCGGCGCTGCGGCGGGGGCGGCGCGGGCCCCGGCGGGAGGAGGAGCCGCTCGTGCGGCCGCGCCGCCGGGCCCGTCGTGCGTGCGTGCGTGCGTGCGTGCGTCCTCCCTGCGCCCGTCCCCGAGGCCGTCCGCCCGGATGCGCGCCATGGCGCCTGGCGCGGTGCTGCCGCGGCTGCTCGGAGCGGGTGAGGGGCCCGGGGTGGCGCGCGCGGCGGGCGCCCCTCCGGGGCGGGGCGGGGGGCGCGGGCGCGCTCTGAGTCCGCTGTCTGCGCAGGTGTCCGGGCTGCGCCCCAAAGCCGGGCCGCGCCGAGAGGCAGGACGCTGGGGAGCGCCGCGCCCGCCGCCGCCCGCGAGCCCGAGCGCGGCAGCGGTAAGGGGGCCCTCGGCCCTGGGGGTCGGGCGCCCTGGGTCTTCGTGCGGCCCCGGGGGTGCGGGCTCCCTGGGTCTTCGTGCGGCCCCGGGGGTGCGGGCCGGGGGGCGCGGGCCCCGGGAGGGGCTGCGGGTCCGGGAGGGAGAGCCCCACGCGCCGCACGCGCTGCCGCGGCCTCCGAGTCCCCGCCCAGCCACCAAGCGGGCAGAGGCCGGCCGGCCCCGAGCTGCTGCCTTGAGGGAGTTTCTGCAGGCGGCCGGCGGGACCACGGGGGCCGCAGACACAGACATCAGCCGGCTGCCTCTTCGCCGACTGGGGACCTGGCCGGGTTTACCCGGGAGCGAAGCCATGGTCAGATCCGGTCTCCCGCCCCCGAGCCTGCGCAGAAGGCCCCGGGTCCCCCCAGCATCTGCCGCCGCCCTCCGCAGGCCCCAGGCTCTGGGGGAGCCGGGACCCGGGGCCTGCATGCTCTCCACCTCCCCGCCCAGATCTCAGCGCCCGGATCCTGAGCGAGCCCCTCAAGCACGCCGATTTCTTTAACGTCAAGGAGCTGTTTTCCGTGCGAAGTCTCTTCAACGCCCGCGTGCACCTGGGCCACAAGGCCGGCTGTCGGCACAGGTGAGCGTGGGCCTGGTGGCTGTGGCTCGTCCAGAGCGCTTGGGCCCCTGCCTTGAGGTCCAGGCCCCCCTCTTCAGTTTGTTTTCAGAGTGTGTACCCCCCTTTTCCTCCATATGGGATCGTGGAGTCTCCGGGAGGGATGGGTGCTTATTCTCACGATCAGCTTGCTTCTCTCCCCCCAAGCCTCCCGTGGGGCTCATGGTCCTCGCAGGGACAGGCCGGCTGGTCTTGTAGGTCCTGTAAGCCGGCGATGGGACGGGGGCTGGCAAGGCCACCCCCTTGGAGGGACATCCCAGTGGCAGGCTGAGGAGCGGTGACTGGCCGTCCTTTCAGGTGGCCATTGTGAGGGCCTGGTTGAGAGTGGACTGGGGGGCGGAGGGGTGGGGGCGGTGGCTGCTTGGGCAGAGCCGCAGCAGTGGCTGGGCCTGGGGTGAAGGGGGGGAGCCGAGCAGAGCGGGTGGCTGCGTTTTTCACATTGGAAACTTAGGTCCCGAACGGGTGACGCTTTGGCCACCCCAGGACAGTGTCACACAGGTGCCCTCGGAGGAAGCAGCCTGGACCAGGGGCGCCACACCAGGGCCTTCAGAGGGCATGTGAGGCAGAAGCGCGGGGGCGGCCCTGCGCAGGAGCCCGGGTGCCCGGCATCCCGGAGTCTGGGGGCGGGGCCGGGAAGTGAGAGGGTGCGCTGCTGGGGGTTCTTCCCAGAAGTCTCCCGCACTGAGGGCGCTGGGCCTGTGGGCCCTTGGCGGCGTCTGTGAGGAGGACAGAATCCAGATGGCAGTGAGCAGGAACGTGAACGGAGTGGGAGGGGATGGACCACGAGGGCACACTCTGGCACCCGGCCCCTCTGCCAGGCCCGCAGGTCTGGGCTGCAGGATTTCCCTCCAAGGCCTGGCTGGTTCCTGCTCCAGCCGGCGCCCCTGCCCTACTGGTCCCCCGGCCCTGGGTGGTCTCCGTGGTAAAGCCGTAATAACGAGGGTGGCTGCCACATACGCAGCCCTGGGCAGGACACTGGATGTCACCTGTGAGCGTCCAGACATCCCTGTGGGGTCCTTTCTGTTAGGGTCACCACGTGACGAGGTGCAGGTTCAGAGAGTAGAGTCTTCTGGCCTGAGACGTGGACACAGCCTGCAGCCCAGCCTGCTCTGTTGGTCCAGCCCCCTGACTGCCCCTGGTGGTCACTCCTAGGGTGGGGTCCTCGCTGTGTCATGGGGAAGGCTGCAGACGGTACCGGCCCCAGGGCGGTGGGGTGTGGGGAGCAGGACAAGCGAGGGCGGTGGGAGGTGGCCTCGGGCGGCTCACGCGGGCCACGCGTCCGGTAGGTTCATGGAGCCGTACATCTTCGGGAGCCGCCTGGGCCAGGACATCATTGACCTGGAGCAGACGGCCACGCACCTGCAGCTCGCCCTGAACTTCACGGCCCATGTGGCCTTCCGCGGGGGCATCATCCTGTTCGTGAGCCGTGCCCGGCAGTTCTCACACCTGATCGAGAGCACGGCCCGGAGCTGCGGTGAGTACGCCCACACGCGCTACTTCAAGGGCGGCCTGCTGACCAACGCGCCCCTCCTGCTGGGCCCCCGGGTCCGCCTGCCGGACCTCGTCATCTTCCTGCACACGCTCAACAACGTCTTTGAGCCCCACGTGGCCGTGAGGGATGCGGCAAAGATGAACATCCCCACCGTGGGCATCGTGGACACCAACTGCAACCCCTGCCTCATCACCTACCCCGTCCCTGGCAACGACGACTCGCCCCCGGCTGTGCAGCTCTTCTGCCAGCTCTTCCAGACGGTGGTCACCCGGGCCAAGGAGAAGCGCCGGCAGCTCGAGGCCCTGCACCGGTTGCAGGGCGCCCCGGGCCCCCCCCCAGCCGACCCCACTGCCCCGGGAGCGCAGGCCGGGCTGGTCGTGGACCACTCCCCCTGACCCGCCCAACCTCCTCCTGGCGGGAAGGAGCAGCCTGTCCCGAGCTGGGAGCGCCTCTAGACCTTCGAGGCTTTGGGCCCCTGCTGCTAGGAACTACGCTCAGCAGCAGCCCGCCTGGGGGGCTCACCCGGCAAGGGGCCCGTCCGCAAAGGACCCCTCAGAAAACACCGTGTCCCCAGAGCGTGAAGCCCTTGCGTCCACCCTGAGACAGGCCCCTGTGTTAGGCACGTCCGCACGGCGGGCCGACTCTTCTCACGACCCGGGTTGGGCTGCTCTGCGGCCTCCCGGTTTCAGGGGCTGGTTTGCAACGTGAGGCTGCAGGGTGAGCACTGCAGAGGATCCCATCTGGGCTGGGCCAGGCTGAGCGCAGCAGACGGCATGGTTGCCGCAGAAATAAAGCTTGGATCCGGGCAGGGTGGGCCCCGGGCCCCTGGTCCTGCAGTCTGTTCTGTGTGGTCTCTCTCCATCAGTGCCCACAGGGCACGCGAGGCCCCTGCCACCCCCGGCTCTCTGAGCCTCCGTGGACCATCGGCTTGTGGCCGTGGGCTCAGCAGGGCAGAGAGGCCTGGTGACCCCCCACTCCCTGGACGGGCCTCCTCCACATGGGCGGGGTGGGGGGCCCTGTTCACAAGGACCTCCTGATGCTCTTCATCACGGGACCCTCCTAGGCAGCACGCGCATTCCCGGACAAGGTGTGGGCCTCCCAGGACCCCGCCTCAGGGCTCCCAGGATACCTGATGCCCCAGGAACCTGTCTGGTGGGATGGACGGACACATGCCCACCCAGGAACCACAGCGGTGCATGGGGGCAGCGAGATGCCCCAGGGCCCACTCTGTCTTTGAGGTGGGGGTGCACAGTGGAGGTCCCAGTGTTTTCTGGAAGGGTCTCCTGCTCGGAGGGTGAGGGAGTTGTATGGTAGCCTTAGAGCAGGTGCTGCTTTAATTTGGGAGCACAGGACGGAGACGTTCAGAGGCTGGCAGACTGGGGCCCCAATGGGCTCTCCCGCCACAGAGCGCCTCCCTCAGAGTGCGAATGCACGCGCCCGAACTCGGTGGTGGAACTCCGCACGGATGGTCCCCCTGCGCCCAGGGGTGCCAGCGTGCACAGCCGAGGCCCTTGGGGCCAGTGTGGCATGAGGCGGCTCACTGGCTGTAGATGGGCCTCCCCAGGGCAGAGGGTCCCCACACCCTTCACAAGCAGGCTGTCTAGGGAAGGCGGCACGGGGCAGGGGGACGGAGGACGCTCGGGGTCACAGGCAGCTGAGATGCGGGGCTGGGCCAGGGGGAGCAGCCCTACCACCCCCGTTTCCTGGCGGCCCCAGGCGCCTTTCCCCCGAGAATCCCCTGGAACCTGTGCCAGGCGGGAGTGTCTGGGTCGCTGACTGTGCAGCCTGCCCTGGGGCGCTGGGAGCCGCGGGCACGGGTGGTCGCCCTGAGCGGGGCACTCGCCAGCCGGGTGGACACGGGTGAGCTGGACAGCCTAGGCGCACAGGCCCAGCAGGGAGGTTCGGAGCTGCCGGGGGGCGCGGCACAGGCTCCCACCCTGGTCGGAGGCCGGCGTCCCCCCAGGCAGCACAGCTGGCGGTGCCTGTGCCCCCCCACGGCCGCCCCTGCGTAGAGGCATCCGCCCTGCAGGACGGACCCCAAGAGTGCGGGAGCTTCGAGGCTGGCGGTGAGGGCCTCCCCTCCCATTGCCCATCGAACCTGCCCTGGCCGGCTGGTGTCCCGGGGCCCAGGAGAGCCGGGTCCGGGGGGACCTGGGGCCAGAGCGGGTGAGGCAGGCGCACCGCGCCACCACCTGGGCCACAAAGGCTCGGGTGGGCGTGGAGGGCGCTCCAGGCCTGGGGATCTGGGGCCAGACGCCACCTGGCCCCGCTCCCGGGTCCAGCACAGACCTTCGCCTCCAGGCCCAGGCCCAAGCCAAGGAGCTGGACTCCTCCTTCACCCCCCGGCGCCATCCACGCCTGGCCCTGGTCGTGTGCCAAGGCAATTCTTTGCATTTCAGGATGTGAGCCCGAGTATTCTCGCTGTTTGCATTTTGAACTGTCCCGCTGTTTGAAAATGAGTTCTGTGTGTAAATGGATCCTCCTCGAAGCTGGATGAGCCCCTCGGGATGGGGATGGGCACAGCAGAACCCTTGGAGGAGCCGCTGGAGCACTTGGTGCCCGCCTTCCGGGTCAGCGACCCCTCATACGTCACCAGCTTCCCGTGAGCCTACTAGCCTTCCTCTCGCCCAGCAGGCCCTGGGTCCGCCTTCCCCCCGCCCTGCAGGTCCGGGACCCGCCTTCCCCCCGCCCAGCAGGTCCTGGGCCCGCCTTCCCCCCGCCCAGCAGGTCCTGGGCCCGCCTTCCTCCCCGCCCTGCAGGTCCTAGACCCGCCTTCTCCCCGCCCAGCAGGTCCGGGACCCGCCTTCCCGCCGGCCCAGCAGATCCTGGACCCGCAGTTCAAGAGGCGAGCGCCCCGGCCCAGCGGCCCAGCGACCGGCTGTGTGGCTTGGGAAAGTCTCTTCACCTCTCTGAGCCGGTCCATACGCGTGGACGGTGCGGCCTCGTGCCTGGCCCGGCGGAAAGGGCTCCCGAGGGACCGGGTTGTTTTCGTTGAGCTTTTCCTCCCCCGTGAAGAAGCTCTCTGCCTCCAGCCCTTGGGCAGAGCCGTCTTCCCATTTGTAAAGGAACCTCAGGATCCTATCTCGGGGTCCCCTCCAGGGAGCAGCCGGAGCAGGGATCGCTGGGGGCTGGCGGAGAGCCCCAGGGCCCCTCAGGTGTCTGTAAGGTGCTGGTTGGGGCTCATTCATTCAGCAAATCCGTATGCAGCACCTACTGTGTGCAGCGCAGCCAGGCCAGGCCGGAGCAATGAACAGAGCAGGCGCGGCCCTCCCCCCATCCTGCAGTTCCCTTTCCGGGGGGGGGGGGGGGGGGGGCAGAGTGGGGCAGGGGCCAAGAGTTGGGAGGTGACCCAGAGTGGGGGTGGGGGCAGACAGGAGTGAGTCGGGCTCCCCCAGGAAGGGAGAGGTGGTCACCGTGGACAGAGGGCTCCCTCCAGCCGAGACTGCCCGCCCCCACTGCTGACCAGGCCTTGGCGTCCAGATGGGCGGGGTGAGCCCAGAAGCCCGGCCCCCAGGGGGTGCCAGGGGAAGCCCGAGAGGAAGGAAAGGCCAGGCCCTGACTCTGCTGCCCGCCCGCGCGCCCCCGGTGCCGTCTCCTCCATCCTGGGCACCCGGCTGGACCAGGGCTCGGAGGACTTCTGTCAGCCCCCCGACCTCCCCTGCCTCAGGCAGCTGCCACTCGACATGCCCAGCTCCAACCTGGAGCGCCGGGCTCGCCTTCTCCCAGCGCAGCTGGAGTCCGTGGACCTCGGCGAGGCAGAGCCGGAGGGGGAGGAGGGTGGAGGGACACAGGGGGAGCAGAGACTGGCCTCAGACAGCCCGCACCGTCGGGGACCGCGGTCTGGCGCTTCTGGCATGGGCGGCGGGATGTTTTCCGCCTTTGGAAGGCAGGCTCGGGGACCTCCTGCAGCCTCACCGCATCTCAGGATGTGGAACCGCCCCCAGCAGCAGCCCTGGCACAACCCGCAGACCTCGATCCGGGCGGCAGAAGCAGCAGCAGATGGAGCCGCTCCCGGAGCCGGAGGCGCCCCGCAGCGGCTGGACGGCCCCGAGCAGGAGCACCAGGGCTGCACCGCGGCGGCCCCTGGTCCTGAGGAGACTCCGACCCCGCCCGGACCCACCGCCCCGCCCGGAGGCCAGTCCACCCGGTACCCGCGCCCCAGACTTCCTCTCCCCTCCCTGTGGTCGTCTCTGTTTCCAATCTTATTGTTTCATTTCCTATCATTTATGGTGTCTTTTGTTTTTCTCGTATCTGTCTTAATCGGAGAATAATTACAATAGTGTGATGGGTTTTGCCATGCATCAGCGTGAGCTGGCCACAGGCACAGTGTGTCCCCCTGTCCTGAACCTGCCTCCCGCCTCCCTCCCCGCCCCCTCCTGCCGGGCTGTCCCAGGGCAGCGCTGGCGTGGGTGCCCCGCTTCGCGCACCCAGCTCACTCTGCCCGTCGACTCTACGTGTGGCAGCGGGCCTCTTTCACTGCCATCCTCGCAGATCATCCCGCCCTCGTCTGCTCCCCGAGCCCAGAGGCTGTCCTCTCCACCCGTGTCTCCCCTGCTGCCCTGCACGCAGAGCTGGCGTCGCCATCTGTCTCAGTCCCTGTGTGAGCATCAATGTAGTGTTATGCCTTCACAGAAGCAAGTCTGTTTTGAGTTGTGCGCTTCTGAGGTCTACAGCCCTCCCCACGGCCTCGGGCGGACAGGTTTCCTCCCGAGAAGGGAACCCAAAGTGTTCACTGACCCCCCTCTCCCCCAGCCCTAACCTGCTTCCTGTCTCTGCTCTTTCCCTGTTCTGGATGTTTCCTGTGAAGAGAATCATACAAGGTCGCTTTTTGTATCAGCCACATATTTTAAGAGGGGAGTAGTTAACTTTTGTTTTCTTTTTTAATTGGAAGTAGCATTTTTTTGTTATATGAAAGGGAAATTTCAGGTGAGTTAAAGATAAGATATACAAATTGAAGTCTTTTTTGTAAAAACATGTACAGTCTCAGGGTTTAAGACCCCTGCTCTAAGCGTGGCCCCAGAGCCAGAAGACGGAAGCGTCTGGCTCCTCCCACGGCCAAACAGACAGACATGCCGAGAGCTGGGAGGACAGACCGCGAGCCGGGACGACGCCCCTCGCGTCCCAAGGCCAGAGAGCGGTTTGACACCCCTGTGGTCCCCAGATCTTGAAAGTCTGTTCTAAAAAGGGACAGAGGACAGACAAGGGCACGTCTAACAGGAGGCGACGCACATGGTTGGTGCACGTGAGAGACGCTCGGCCTCCCGGTGGCACGAGAACGTAAACACTGGAGACAGCAGTGTCGCCCCGGCCCTGGCGGGTTTCCAGGCTGGTGACAACCAGCGCTGGGGACAACATGAGGAGAGGCCAGCAGACCCCCTGCAGGGAGGTGTGGAGGACACGCCTCTCTGGGAGAACCGTGCATGGGACGCCAGGGCCCCACAGGCGCATCCCTTTACCTGCAGAGCGACTCCTGGGAGCTCACCCACGGGGCTCCTCGAGTGACGCGTGTGCCTGTGCACTTGGGGTGTCAGGGAGGAGGACCCCAGGGACGTGTACCTGCAGAGCGACTCCCGGGAGCTCGCCATAGGAGTCCTCACAGATTTTCACAGCTGCTTTGTCAAGAGTCGCCATCACGGCACCAGTTGAGATGGCAGGGGCCGGAAACACTCGTCTCTGGAGGGGGGACGGGATCCACCAGGTGTGGTCCGCGTGGACGAGTGAATGCCCCACGGCTGCTAAAGTGGGTGGCGGCAGAGAGACTCCAGGGATGTCTTACCTGAGTCGCGTGGCCCAGCCCTCTGGATCCAGGATCCTGGCTGTGAGACCACGGATGTGATGTCAGCAGGGAGACGCACAGCGACGGGCATGGACCTGCGTGTGGGAGGCAGAGGTAGGCGGAGAGAGGCAGCGCAGAGGCCTCCGGGGGAACGTTCATGCCACGCCTGCTCTGGGTGGCATTTACATTTGTTATAAACTGTGTGTGTGTGTGCATGCATGTCTTTCTGTGTGTGCACAGTTCAGTCGCTCAGTCATGTCCGACTCTTTGCGACCCCATGAATCACGCAGCACGCCAGGCCTCCCTGTCCATCACCATCTCCCAGAGTTCACTCAGACTCAAGTCCATTGAGTCCGTGATGCCATCCAGCCATCTCATCCTCGGTCGTCCCCTTCTCCTCCTGCCCCCAATCCCTCCCAGCATCAGGATCTTCCAATGAGTCAACTCTTCGCATGAGGTGGCCAAAGTACTGAAGCTTCAGCTTTAGCATCATTCCTTCCAAAGAAATCCCAGGGCTGATCTCCTTCAGAATGGACTGGTTGGATCTCCTTGCAGCCCAAGGGACTCTCAAGAGTCTTCTCCAACACCACAGTTCAAACGCATCAATTCTTCAGCGCTCAGCCTTCTTCACAGTCCAACTCTCACATCCATACATGACTACTGGAAAAACCATAGCCTTGACTAGATGGAGCTTAGTTGGCAAAGTAATGTCTCTGCTTTTCAATATGCTATCTAGGATGGTCATAACTTTTTTTCCAAGGACTAAGCATCTTTTAATTTCATGGCTGCAGTCACCATCTGCAGTGATTTTGGAGCCCCCCAAAATAAAGTCTGACACTGTTTCCACTGTTTCCCCATCTATTTCCCATGAAGTGATGGGACCGGATGCCATGATCTTCGTTTTCTGAATGTTGAGCTTTAAGCCAACTTTTTCACTCTGCTCTTTCACTTTCATCAAGAGGCTTTTTAGCTCCTCTTCACTTTCTGCCATAAGGGTGGTGTCATCTGCATATCTGAGGTTATTGAAATTTCTCCCGGCAATCTTGATTCCAGCTTGTGTTTCTTCCAGTCCAGCGTTTCTCATGATGTACTCTGCATAGAAGTTAAATAAGCAGGGTGACAATATACAGCCTTGACGTACTCCTTTTCCTATTTGGAACCAGTCTGTTGTTCCATGTCCAGTTCTAACTGTTGCTTCCTGACCTGCATACAGATTTCTCAAGAGGTAGGTCAGGTGGTCTGGTATTCCCATCTCTTGAAGAATTTTCCACAGTTTATTGTGATCCACACAGTCAAAGGCTTTGGCATAGTCAATAAAGCAGAAATAGATGTTTTTCTGGAAGTCTCTTGCTTTTTCCATGATCCAACGGATAATGGCAATTTGATCTCTGGTTCCTCTGCCTTTTTTAAAACCAGCTTGAACATCAGGAAGTTCATGGTTCACGTATTGCTGAAGCCTGGCTTGGAGAATTTTGAGCATTATTTTACTAGCGTGTGAGATGAGTGCATTGTGTGGTAGTTTGAGCATTCTTTGGCATTGCCTTTCTTAGGGATTGGAATGAAAACTGACCTTTTCCAGTCCTGTGGCCACTGCTGAGTTTTCTAAATTTGCTGGCATATTGAGTGCAGCACTTTCACAGCACCATCTTTCAGGATTTGAAACAGCTCAACTGGAATTCCATCACCTCCACTAGATTTGTTCGTAGTGATGCTTTCTAAGGCCCACTTGACTTCACATTCCAGGATGTCTGGCTTTAGGTTAGTGATCACATCATCATGATTATCCGGGTCGTGAAGATCTTTTTTGTACAGTTCTTCTGTGTATTCTTGCCACCTCTTCTTAATATCTTCTGCTTCTGTTAGGTCCAGACCATTTCTGTCCTTTATCGAGCCCATCTTTGCATGAAATGTTCCCTTGGTATCTCTAATTTTCTTGAAGAGATCTCTAATCTTTCCCATTCTGTTGTTTTCCTCTATTTCTTTGCATTGACCGCTGAAGAAGGCTTTCTTATCTCTTCTTGCTATTCTTTGGAACTCTGCATTCAGATGCTTATATCTTTCCTTTTCTCCTTTGCTTTTCGCCTCTCTTCTTTTCACAGCTATTTGTAAGGCCTCTCCAGACAGCCATTTTGCTTTTTTGCATGTCTTTTCCATGGGGACGGTCTTGATCCCTGTTTCCTGTACAATGTCACGAACCTCATTCCATAGTTCATCAGGCACTCTATCAGATCTAGGCCCTTAAATCTATTCCTCACTTCCACTGTATAATCATAAGGGACTTTATTTAGGTCATACCTGAATGGTCTAGTGGTTTTCCCTACTTTCTTCAATTTAAGTCTGAATTTGGCAATAAGGAGTTCATGATCTGAGCCACAGTCAGCTCCCGGTCTTATTTTTGTTGACTGTATAGAGCTTCTCCATCTTTGGCTGCAAAGAATATAATCAATCTGATTTCGGTGTTGACCATCTGGTGCTGTCCATGTGAAGAGTCTTCTCTTGTGTTGTTGGAAGAGGGTGTTTGCTATGACCAGTGCGTTTTCTTGGCAAAACTCTATTAGTCTTTGCCCTGCTTCATTCCGCATTCCAAGGCCAAATTTGCCTGTCACTCCAGGTGTTTCTTGACTTCCTACTTTTGCATTCCAGTCCCCTATTATGAAAAGGACATCTTTTTTGTGTGTTAGTTCTAAAAGGTCTTGTAGGTCTTCATAAAAACCATTCAACTTCAGCTTCTTCAGCGCTACTGGTTGGGGCATAGACTTGGATTACTGTGATATTGAATGGTTTGCCTTGGAGACGAACAGAGATCATTCTGTCGTTTTTGAGACTGCATCCAAGTGCTGCATTTCGGACTCTTCTGTTGACCATGATGGCTACTCCATTTCTTCTGAGGGATTCCTGCCCGCAGTAGTAGATCTAATGGCCACCTGAGTTAAGTTCAGCCATCCCAGTCCTTTTAGTTCGCTGATCCCTAGAATGTCCACGCTCGCCCTTGCCGTCTCGTTTGGCCGCTTCCAGTTTGCACAGAATTTTGTCTTGTGCAGACACGTGCTGCATGGCCGTGTGATGTGAGTGTGCGCGTGTGCACGCGTGTAAACACGTGTGTGAGTGTGTTGTGCTGATGTGTGTCTCCTGTGCACGCTCACATGTGTGCATTCGTCTGTGTGCGTGTGTGTGTGTGTCTGTGTACACGTGTGTCTGTGAGTGTGCATGTCTGTCTGTGCACAGGTGGGGGAAGGCTCCAGACCGTTCCCACACTGCAGAGCTCTTAACTCCAGTGGTGGGTGGTCCCGTCCCCCCCAGACCCCAGAACCTTCTATGACCCCTCCCCCTGACCATGCAGCCCCTCTGCTGGGGGCACACCACCCTGAGGTCATGAGAGGCCAGGGCTCCCCTCCTGGGAGGTCCCCCCGCTGCTCCCGAGGGCCTCAGCCCTTCTGTGTGTCCCCCGCTTGCGGCTCCTCACACGCAGTGGCCCCTCCTCGCTGTCGGATGGCAGGAAGGAACGCCTGCTCCATGCAGTCAGCCTGGTGTGGGCACTGCCCCCTGAGAGGCCCCGGAACCATCCCTCTCGCTGGTCCTGGCAGCGCCACCTGTGTGCCCTTCCCAGCCAGTCGAGGCCCAGGTGAGGCTCGTGGTGAGGACCTGAAGGTGTGGCTGGAGCAGGGGGCCGGGCAGCTCAGCGTGAGACGGAGACGATCCTGGTGTGCCCAGGCCAGTGCCATCACTTCTGATATGGGGGGGGTGGGCAGCCGGGCAGCTCAGCGTGAGATGGAGACGATGCTGGTGATCCCAGGGGCCAGCGCCATCACCCCTGATATGGAGAGGAGGGCAGGAGGGGCTGGTCAGCTCAGGGTGAGACGGAGACGATACTGGTGATCTGGGGCCCAGTGCCATCACCCCTGATATGGGGAGGGGGTGGGGGCGGCCGGGCAGCTCAGCTTGAGACGGAGACGATACTGGTGATCCAGGGCCCAGTGCCATCACCCCTGATATGGGGAGGGGGTGGGGGCGGGAGGGGCCGGGCAGCTCAGCTTGAGACGGAGACGATGCTGGTGATCCCAGGGCCCAGTGCCATCACCCCTGACACGGGGAGGGGGCGGGAGAGGCCGGGCAGGGAGGATGTGGGGTGAGCAGTCAGAAGACCCGGCACAGGGGCTCCACAGGACGCCCCCACACTGGTGAGGGGCTTGCACTCAGGGAACCCCCTCTCTGGTGTCTCCTTGTCAGGAAGGAACACAGAGTGCCTGGGGCCCCTCGTCTGCCTGGGGTCCTGCTGTGTCCAGGAGGGTCCTGGCTGCCGGGATCCAGCCCCGGTGGATCCAGGGTGACTCGAAGGTGGGGACGGAGTCGGCGTCCTGGAAAAGACTTATTTAATTACAGATACAGAGGGAGATTAGGAACAGATAGTAGAAAAAGAGGCTGAATTCAGCCAGGAAAGCGGGGAGCGAGAAAAAGACGACACGGGGGAATCAGTCTTTCCAGAAACTGATCCGATTTCTTTATTTTTCAGGTTTGTTTATATACCTTTTTGTTATACATAGGGATGAACACAGAGTCACGCGGGGGTCAGCAGACCTGACCCTTGTCACAATCAGGTGCTTTGTATAAAATTACACAAAGGTCTTATGAGTTTCATCATCTTTTGGCCATGGGGTCTGCTGACATTTTATGGCCCTTTCTGATACTGGTCAGTTAACCAGAAATCTTATTTTTCCAGGGGTGATTTTTTCTCAAATCAGGCGCCACCCTCCAAATAAAGTTGCATTCCTATAGGGTGAGGGTGTAGTGAGTTACAATCAAGAAAGGAATTTACTTAACCTAAGGTTTAACATGATTAATCTTAAAGGTTAATACTTATTTTTCCTATATGCTAGTTATATTCATTATAAGGGCAGGAATATGAAGTTTTAGCAGCAAATATTGGCTCAACAAATGTAAACCCTTCACCAATGTTCCCCTTAAGATCTATTTTGTTTTAAGAAGGTGATAAAGTTACATTTTTGCATAGCAAGGACACAGTGATTTATAACAAAGTACAGTGGTCTATAACAAAAGAGAAGATTCATTAACTCAAAAAGTCTAGTATTGCTAACCTTAAAAACTACTATATTTCCTTTTCTATATTCCAAATACATTGATTAATATATTCCCAGGTGCCTAAGGATATGGAGGCCTGGCGGCAATCATTGACTCATCAATGAAAAAAGCCCTATGCTGATACTCCAAACTCTCTGTGCTGTTTATGGCTGAGAGGCTGTCATACAACTAGTCTGTCAGCAGAGAGGTTTGACCTGAGACATCCTTGTCACACCCAGAGCAGGGAATTAGCAGTAATTATTGGCAGGACAAATGAAAAGACCCTTCACCAATATAATTCCTAATCAACCTACTAATACTATACTAATGATCTTCTAACTTCTCAAAAGAGTCTGTATTTAGAAAGTTTTAAAACATCCCGTGCCTCTCACAGTTGGGAGGCTGTAAACCATCACATGCGGCCGGACGAGCCTGATCAGGCAGGCCAGAGAACCTCCAGAGTTCGTACGCTGAAACGCTCTTGTCACGCCCAGGAATTTTTATTAACTGGAGCAAGTTAACTCCTTCTCTGAGAGAAATGGTTATGGGGGAGAGCTCCCCGTAAAGTACTCTGGTTTTGGGGTAGATGCTCGGGAACAGGGGGTTTCCTGAGGCTTGATCACACCTTTGCGTATGCCAAGCTTCCTTCCTCATGACCTTTGCCATGGGCGGAGCTCCTCACGCTGGCTCCCAACACCTGGCTAGCTGGCTGCCCCACTGGGGAGTAGCACCGACCCTGTGTGGAGGGACCCCTTGTCCCTAGTCTGCAGGGAGGCTGGGCTGGGATCCGCCTCCCACCACGAGAAAGGAGACCCTGGTCACCATCGGCTGGCTATCAGGCTGCACGTCGCCCCAGGGGGATCTAGGGAAACGGCGGGGTCAGCGTCAGAAGAGGCCAGAGGTCCCTGCAGACGCGGTCCCCTCCCCAGGGGCAGCACCTGTGTGCAGCCAGGCCTGAGTGGGGGACCAGCAGTCGTCCGGGTCTGGGGCCCAGTGTTGGGCCGTCCTTGTCCTGTGCGCCTGGCCCAGCCTGGCCCGGCCTGGCCCCCCTCACTCCCACCTCGGCCTCCAGCTTGTGGGGGCCTGCGGGGCCGGGCGATCCCCACCTGCACACGTGGCCCCACCTGGGCCTGGGGCTGACCCTGCCACCCTTACCCTTCCCCCAACCATGGGACCACCCAAACCTGCGCTCCTGGACATCAGACCCCTCCCCCGACCACGGGACCACCCAAACCTGCGCTCCTGGGTATTAGACCCCTCCCCCGACCACGGGACCACCCAAAGCCTGTGCTCCTGGGCATCAGACCCCTCCCCCAACCATGGGACCACCCAAAGCCTGTGCTCCTGGGTATTAGACCCCTCCTCCCAACCACACAACCACCCAAACCTGAGCTTGTGGGCATCAGACCTGCAGAGACCACCCGGGACCTCGGGCAGAGCTGCCAGCACCTGCTTCTCCCCGGACCCCCAGGCCCATCCGACAGAGGTGCACACCACGGGGACCCAGGACACAAGCGGGTCCTCTGGTCCCTCCTGCAAGGCTTCCACCTCCCTGTCCTCCCCTCTCACCCCCCGAGGGGCCCCACAGACAGGCAGAGCCCCTGGGGACGCTGAAGCCTTTTATTTGAAGCCAGGAGAGGGGAGGGAGGGCTGGGCGAGAAAGCGGGGCAGGGGAGCAGGGGGTGGGGAGGCCCAAGTTCCAGGGGCTCCTCCCACGTCCTGCAGGATGGCGGGTCCTGATGGCGCTGCCGGGGGCTGCTGTGGAGCCTGGTGCCCCCTGCCCTGGAGAGGAGGGGAAAGGTCATGGAGGAAGGGGGCAGATGGGGTTCTCCTTGCCCCCAGGGATGCAGCGTGGAGGGTGGAATGCACCTTCCACCGGAGGCACAGCTGGACGGGCACCGTCCTGAGTTACCCAACAGTGAGCCCTGAGCACAGAGAGGGCGCCTATGTGTGGAGTGCAGCCCCGGAACAGACCCTGCAGGGCGGGGCCGGCCGGCGGGGCCCTCAGAGCAGAGACGCCGCCTCCTGGCCACGCGGGTCCCTCCTGCCTGCCCTGGGGAGCCTGGTGGACCCTGACACCCCACTGAACCGACCCTCGATTGCTTCAAGGACCACTCACCCTAGTCACTTTCAGGCTTGCAGCTTTCTGTAGAGACCAAGACAAACCCAGGAGTGAGAAGACGCCCCACACAGGGGCCCAGACCCCTCACCGCCTGCAGCCCAGATGTGGGTCACGGAGACCCAGAGCGGGGCCCCCCGGGGCTCCCTGTGACCCATCACAGAGCTGACGTCTCCCCACGGAGGGACCGGGGAGAAGCAGGAGGGGGCGGAGGGAGGGACCCAGGGCGTGAAGAGGACGCAGAGGGGACCCAGGGATGCCGCAGGGCCGGCCCCTCACCCGTCTGCTCAGGTGTGAAGATGTCCTCCGGAGACAAGCCCTTGCACTGTGCGAATTTCTTAAAAGCCTCCAGAGCCTCTGGGTTCACGTCGGGATTCCTACCTGCAGGCCAGGCGCCTGGTGAGTCAGGCCTCGAGGGACACCCGGAAGGGCAGGAGGGGTCTGTCTGGAGTGGACCCCTAGCAGGTGCAGAGGAGACAGGCCCCTCCCAGCCAGCAGGTCCCGGGGAAAGAGGGGGGAAGCCCCAGGGGACACCCAAGTTCCTGGGGGCCTGGGAGGACACCCCAGGACAGATCCCAGAGCCACCTGCAGCGTCAGGCCCCTGACCTGGAAGGGCTCCCCTCCCAGAGGAACTGCGCTGCCCTCTGACCAGAGAACCCTGGCCTTCACCCCTGTGAGGGTCCCTGCCCCGAGACCTCCTCCGTCAGCGTCTCCTGCCTCCGGAAGTGGGGCTCGGAATGTGCCTCCGGAGCGGTCTGTCGGGCCAGAGGGCACTGTCTGCCTGCACAGGCCCCTGGGCACTCAAGGGCCAGCACTTGGGCCTGTGTGTGTCATGCCCTCAAGCGCTGCCCCTTCGGAGATGCAGAAGCCCTGGGCAGAGAAGGGCTGTTGCCGGGCGGGCAGGGCCCCTGGAGCAGAGACGGGGCCAGGCTGGGAGAGGGGACTCACTCAAGAGCTTGGCTGCTCTGAACCTTCCCGCCTCGAACGGCCCTTCACAGTAAAACATGAGGTGGTCCTTTGTAGGCAGTTCCTCCACTTCCACATGGGTCTTGCCCCTCGCTGCGGAGGGCCACGGGCCGGGCGTGTCAGCAGAGTCCTGGCCCCTGGCTTGGTGGCGGTGAGTGGGCCCCGACTGCCATGCCCCCCGGATCTAGTCACCTGCCCCCTGGTGCCCCCGCCTGCCCTGAGCCCCGGCAGGGGGCTCCCCATCCTGACGGCCCCCTCTCGGCCACAGGGCCCCTGAGGCCCCACCCCGCCGTCCCGGACTCACAGTGCCGGACCTGCTGGTCTTCTCCAGGACGACGTCCACGTCGTAGCAGACGCCCCGGGTCCTGGAGGACACAGCCCCGTGCACAGGGGCCTGAGGTCCCCTCCGTCCTGGGGATGCTCGGGGCCCGCACCCCGCCCCTGGAGCAGCGCAGGGGACCCCGACTCCGGGTGGAGCCTTCTGCTTCTCCACCCCCGTCCCAGCAGAGCCCCGGCCCCTTCTTCAGAGTTCAGTGGGCGTTCAGCCTCTCCCCACGCCTACGGATGGCGGGAGGACCCTGAAGGGGGGGGGCTCGCAGCCGCTGCCCAGCCCGGCCTGATGAAGGGCCTCGGGCCTGGGAAAGCGGGGCCAGCGGGCGGCCAGGAGCAGCCCAAACACTGACCTGAGTGTCGCGGAGGCCCACACGTGGGTGTCGCTCAGGGCGGAGAACGTGATGGGGAGCACCCTGTCCCCTGTGAGGCCCTCGGTCTCCACGACGGCCGTGATGAACCACTTCCCCAAAACCTGGAATGCGTGTGAGCCTGGCGGCCGCCTCCACTCCTCCTCACCAGCCACCCTCCCACGGCCAGCTCCCTCGACCCGACGCCCCCTGGAGCCCCCTCGGACACCCGCAGGCTGCTCCCCCAGCACATCTGAGGTCCCCTCCTTCCAGCACCTTCCTGGGGTGCTGCGTGGGGCTGAGCACACGGGGCAGCCCCCTTGGCCCCCAGTCTCCCAGCCCTGGCGGTCACTGTCTGTGGGGAGGGCCAGGGCCGAGCCCTACACCACGTCTCCCTCCTGACCCCGAGACGCTGGCCTTCGTGGATAGGGAGGGCTCAGCCCAGGACCCCTGACCCCCACCCTCCCCCAGAGCCTCACATCCGGCTCCTGGAAGGACAGGTTGTCCTGGGCCTGCAGGGCCGAGGTCAGGCCGAGGGCGACGGTCAGAGTCAGGGCCAGGGTCCTCATCTCTGGGGCTCTGGGCTCACGCCGCAGGCAGGTCCTCTCACTGAGGCTCCGAGAGGCTCTGTGGGCCCTCCCTCAGCCGCCCTTTGTACCCCCAGCCCAGGGTCCCAGGGAGCTTGGCCCAGAGCCCCCCTACCCCCGCGCTCTGTGGCCAGCTGGCAAGGGAACCTGTCATTTCCACCCACGGCTCATTAAGCTGCAGGGCCCCACGCGGTCTGTGGGGGGCGGAGGGCCGTCCTGCAGCTGGGGCGACGGGAGGGGGCCTCTGGCCTCACCGTCAGCCTGCTACCCTCTACGAGCGCACCTCCCCCCTCCTGCAGGGTCTTCCGTGAGCCCGAGGTCTGACCCGCAGGGGAGCAGGGCAGATAAGGAATGGGAGGCAGGCGTCCAGCTCAGTCCTGGCCTTGCTGCCCTGGCAGGCGGTTATCCCTGTGGGCCCCCTGGCCTGCCACCTTCTGCACCATTTGAGGATTCAGGGCTCAGCTCCCGCATGGCCTCCTCGGGGAGTCCTCCAAGGTACGCCCCAACTGCGTCACATTCCCTGTGGATTGTCTGTGGAGAGCAGTTTTCATGTTCTGGGCCCCTGACATGAAGGAGGCTGAGAATGGTGGAAGCGTATTCCCTCCCAGTGCTGAGGCCCCAGGTCGGAGATCCAGGTGCCGGTAGGGCCGGCCTTCTGCCGTCTCTGGGGCGGGGGGTCCCTCCTGCCTCCTGCAGCTCCCGGCGGCCCCTGGCTTGTGGCCACAATCCCCGACCCTCCACTCCATCCCCTCACGCCTTCTCCTACGTGTCTGTCTAGACACCAGCCCTGAGCTGCAGGGCGATCTCGCCTCACCATCGGTAACCCAGTCCCACCTCACGGGCCCACTTCCGTCAGTTCCCAGGCCCGGATGGGGTGTTTGGGGGCCGCCCACCCCCTGCCCTGGAGCTCCTGCCTGAATGACCCCACCGGTGTCTGTCCGCCTGTCTGAGCCCTGGGTGGGGAGCCTGCCCGCTTGTCCACAACTGCACGGGGGCACAGGGGACCCCACCCTCAGAGGGGCCGTCCGGCCTGCTCCCTCGTGGCAGCCCCTCGCCATGTCCGACCGCTCTCTGCGGTGTCCAGCTGTCTGCATTTCACAGCAGCCAGCTCGGGGACACAGCACTGGGCCAGGGCGGGGCCCCCTTCTCTCCCCGGGGACGGAGGAGGTTCTGGTCTTGGCATGCCCTCCTGGGACTCGGGGCTGACCGAAAAGGCAGCCAGGGCCACAGGTGAACCCTGGGCCCCCACAAAGGCGCGTTTGTGCCGCACAGGGCAGGGCTTGCCCCCTCCCGCCACCACACACTCACATGACCCTACCCTCTGGGGGCGGAACTGAACGTTCAGCTGGACCCACTAATTACCACAATTGCCATCCAAGGTGCCACTGAGCAGAGGCCTGCCCTCCCCAGGTGGTCAGGGGGCAGGCCCAGTGCCCTTTCAGGAGACAAGGAGGCAGGTCCAGCCTGTGTGACCCTCTCCCGGGGCCTGGCAGGACGGTACCCCCTGCCACGTCCTGGAGAGACAAGGTGTCCCTGGACCTGGGATACCCTGGCTTCTGCAGAGGCCTCTCAGCCTGGCCCACTGTCATAAGACACCTGGACAGCCGGGCACCGGGCACCCAAGAGGCAGGGTTGGTCCACAGCCCAGCTGAGGTTCGCTGGGAAATGGACAGAGGCTGGCAGGCCAAGCAGGCTCTGAGCCACCACCCCGAGGTAGACAAGAAGCCATTCAGCCCATGTTTATAGACGCAGGTCCATGTGAGTGATGGACAGGCAGGCACATACGCCAGCAGGAGGCCCACGGGTTTTTGGACAAAGGTGTAACGGCAGTTCTAGGAGAAAGGATGACCTTCTCGACGGGCTGTGCTGGAGCCGCGGAGCCGCTGACGCCCGCCTGCACGTGGAGCAGTGCCGCCACCCCTCAGCCTCGATTTCCGAACTATCTCTGCCTTGACCGCAGCCTAATCTGCACTGGAAGCAAACAGACAATGAAGTCAACAAATGAACCTGTAATTGACGAGGCCGGCACCAAACCCACGCTCGGCTGCTCGAAAGGCCGGTACTCAAGTGCCAAGAGCTGGGGGAGGGAAAAGCTGCTTCACTCAGGAGGCCGGCAGCCTGGGGAGACGGCGGGCCGGGGCCCAGCCCGTCCCGAGCTGCTGGTTAGGAGACAGGCTTCAAAGGCCACGTGGGGAGGGGGCCGCAAAGGTGTGAACAGCTTGCGCTCGGCGCTGCAGACGGTTTCAGGGGTCTGGGGTCTCCGTGCTTGTGGTCAGCAGTTTCCATCTGGTGGGGGGTCTGCTTCCTGTAAAAACACCTTTAACGCGTGTGTCAGGCCTAAACTGTCCCCAGTCCCCTGGCCCAACAGTTGTTCTTGGTTCCTCCTCCTCACTTCCTAATCACCACGTCCCGAGCCAACCCTTCGAGAACCAGAGGAGGCCCAGGAGGCAAAAGCCAGGGACACGGGAGCTGGTTTGGGGCCTCAATCCCCCTGTTCTTTTGCACTCGACCATCTTGAGGGGGAGCGGTTCAGGAAAAGACAGGGAAGAAAGTTTCAGATAGAGCTTAATTAGAAGCTTGACGAAGGGACTCAGTTTCAAACTGAGTGTTCAGATGAGTGCTAAAACCATCACAGAGCAAACCCAGAACAGAGAGAGGAGGGATCGAACACGAAGAAGCCACAATCCTGCAAAGGAGATGTGAGAAAGCACCGTCTAAAGCCAAGCTGGGCTTCCCCGGTGCCCAGTGGGTGAGAATCCGGCTGCCGGTGTGCAGGCACCGCTGTGTCCCCGATCCAGGAAAAGCCCACGTGCCCAGGGGCCACGCAGCCCCCTGTGCTCCGCGATGAGAAGCCCACCCCCCGCAACTGGAGACCAGCCCCCACTCCATGCAACCAGGGACTGCCTTCACGCAGCAACAAAGACCCGGGGCAGCCCAGAAATAAGTGAGCAAGTAAACAGACGGTAAAAACAATAGGTAAACAAGGCCAACGCTGGTTCTCCAGGAGGACTGATGGACGAGATCAAGGAAGAGGCAACCCCGAGAGGCTCCTCTGAGCAGAGGCAAAGCGGAAGGTAACCCTTCAGATCCAGGCAGCAGAGAATCCGAAGAACTGAGGCCTGGGGTCCCCGCGGGCGGCCTCCTGCCCCCACCCCGCGATGCAGCTTTTAGGTGGGTGGCTGCTGGGACCACTGGTGGGTAAGACCTGGAGCCCAGAGCAATGCAGGACCAGGCAGGAGGTCCGTTGCACCTTCTCGGAGGGAGCACGACCCCCAGAGACCCCCAGGCTCTGTGCAGAAGGGGTGCCGCCCCACAAGCCCCGTGTGCGCCGCCTGGAGCAAGCAGAGCTTTCTTTAATTTACGTCTGAATTTGGCAATAAGGAGTTCATGATCTGAGCCACAGTCAACTCCCAGTCTTTTTTTTGCTGATTGTATAGACTTTCTCCATCTTCGGCTGCAAAGAATATAATCAATCTGATTTCGGTGTTGACCATCTGGTGATGTCCATGTGGAGTCTTCTCTTGTGTTGTTGGAAGAGGTGTTTGCTATGACCAGTGCATTTTCTTGGCAAAACTCTGTTAGCCTTTGCCCTGCTTCATTCTGTACTCCAAGGCCAAATTTGCCTGTAACTCCAGGTATCTCTTGACTTCCTACTTTTACATTCCAGTCCCCTATGATGAACCATCTCCCTGGTGGCTCAGACAGTAAAGCGTCTGCCTGCAATGTGGGAGGCCAGGGTTCAATGCCTGGTTCAGGAAGATCCCCTGGACAAAGAAATGGCAACCCACTCCAGTACTCTTGCCTGGAGAATCCCATGGACAGAGGAGCCTGGTAGGCTATAGTCCATGGGGTTGCAAAGAGTTGGACACAACTGAATGACTTCACTTTCCTTTTCCTTTCCCCTAGGATGCTAAGGACATTTTTGGGGGGTGTTAGTTCTAGAAGGTCTTATAGGTCTTCATGGAAACATTCAACTTCAGCTTCTTCAGCATTAGTGGCCAGGCATAGACTTGGGTTACTGTGATATTGATGGTTTACCTTAGAAACGAACACAGATCATTCTGCCGTTTTTACCTCCACCTAAGAAAAGACGCTTACTCCTTGGAAGGAAAGTTATGACCAACCTAGATAGCATATTCAAAAGCAGAGACATTGCTTTGCCGACTAAGGTCTGTCTAGTCAAGGCTATGGTTTTTCCTGTGGTCATGTATGGATGTGAGAGTTGGACTGTGAAGAAGGCTGAGCGCCGAAGAATTGATGCTTTTGAACTGTGGTGTTGGAGAAGACTCTTGAGAGTCCCTTGGACTGCAAGAAGATCCAACCAGTCCATCCTAAAGGAGATCAGCCCTGGGATTTCTTTGGAAGGAATGATGCTAAAGCTGAAGCTCCAGTACTTTGGCCACCTCATGCAAAGAGTTGACTCATTGGAAAAGACTCTGATGCTGGGAGGGATTGGGGGCAGGAGGAGAAGGGGACGACCGAGGATGAGGTGGCTGGATGGCATCACCGACTCGATGGACGTGAGTTTGAGTGAACTCCGGGAGATGGTGATGGACAGGGAGGCCTGGAGTGCTGCGATTCATGGGGTCGCAAAGAGTCGGACACGACTGAGCGACTGAACTGAACTGAACTGAAGAAGAGCAGGGTCCACACCATGGGCGGTGACTAGGTTATCTGAGCCGTCATGTCAGGGCCCCCAGGACCTCCAGACCCGTCCTTCCTGGCACAGAGGCAGCCCTGACCGCAGGCCCCGGCACTCCTCGCCCAGGGCTTCCTCTGGGGCAGAAGCTCGCTGGGAGCAGCGCAGGGACGGCCAGGCTGGTCCTCAGCCGACCGCGCCCTACACTGGGGAGGGGGAACCAGCTGAGTGAGCCCCGTGCAGGGTCTGGCTCTAGGGAAAGCCCGCCTAGGACGCTCTCCTGCTTTCCCCTCGCCGCGCCTCTGTGCTCGAAACCGCCTGAACATCGCGCGTCAGCGGCGCCGCGCCGCGCTCGCCGCCTGTCAGCGCGCCCTCTTCTGTCGGGATTGTGAAGTGCGGCTCCTTTAGTCAACGCAGAGCCGCTTCCAGAGGATGAGATGGCTGGAGGGCATCACCGACTCAAAGGACACGAGTCTGAGTAAACTCTGGGAGTTGGTGATGGACAGGGAGGCCTGGATTGCCGCAGCCCATGGGTCACAGAGTCGGACACGACTGAGCGACTGAACTGAACTGAACTGAGCCGCTTCCAGCCTGGCCAAGGGACCTCCCAGAGCTCCACACCTCCCCCAAGGAGCAATTACTAACTCTGGACAAAAGGGGAAAACACTGATTTAAGGTGTTGGAGAGCCACCAGAGGCAGACCAGTGGGCCAGTGCTGCAGATCAGCCAGCCCCCGGAGGAAGGGAACCAAGGGCCTTGGACCTGATAGCTGGGCTCCCTGCTGCTCACCTGAGGTCAGCCCTGTGTCTGCCGCCGGGAGCAGGCAGAGTTCTGATAGGAAACCTGTGCCCTGGCGGCTTGAAGAACTTGCTGCTGAGCTCCTGGGCTCCACCCTGGGGTGATGCTGCGAGCCATGGACAAGAGGTGCCGGCAGACCCCCCAGGGGAAGGGGCTGCAGTGCAACCCCTCTGGGCTCCTCCCCAGATGAACCGTCTGGGAACCCCATGCCCGCAGGCTGCCCTTTGGAGCTGAGCAGGCCCCTGTGAGCCCTGAGTGCGGCCAAGCCAAGTGACCGCGCCAGAGGCGTACTCGCACCCGCCGCAGATGACCTCGGGGCTGGCGCTGCGTCCCCAGCTGGGCGTCCGGAGGGCCTGCCACGTGGAGACCCTCAGACGCTGGGTAGGACCCCGGCTCCCTTCTGAGACCGGGGAGCCAGGCCCAGGTGTGGTGGGTCGGCTCGGTGCCATCCTGGCCGCCGGGAGCCGCGGCCGGGCACAGGCAATTCCCCTTCCCGAGCGGCCGGTCACGCCCGCGCTTCACACCTGCCCATCGGGCTCTCCCATTCAGGGCCCCACGACTCCAGCCCCTGGCCACCCTGTCCCCAGCGCAGCCCCGACACGCCCTGCCCAGCAGCCTCTGTGCTCAGGGCTGTCAGAGCCCTGCCTCTCATCTCCGAAGCTCACTGCCTCGTGGGTGCCATCAGAGTCTCTAAATCTTATCGAAAACACCAAAAATCCCCCCAAAGCTGTCTGAACAAGTTGACGTGTGGTGATTCGCCTCTGGGGCTGTAACTCGCCTTCCCAGACCTGCCCAGGCACGGACCTGGGGTCCTCCTCCCGACAGGCTGGGGGTCCCACCCCGGCCCCCACATCCCTCCCTGCCTCAGCCCCCTCCGAGGGACCCCAGAGACAAGCAGAACCACCGGGGACGCTGAAAGTCTTTATTTGAAGCCAGGAGAGGGGTGGGGAGCTGGGAGGGAGGGGGTGCAGCGGCCCGGGTCCCAGGAACAGGGCTCCTTCCTCGTCCTGCAGGGCGGACACTCCTGGAGGCGCTGCCGGGGGGCCGCCGTGGCGCCTCGGTGCCCCCTGCCCTGCAGAGGAGGGGGCGGGTCATGATGCCAGGACCGGGGAGGGGGAGCGTGCTCCGAGTGCTGCGGCAGGGGGCAGGGGGCCCTCAGGGAGCTCTGGGCAAGCGAAGAGGGACCTTCCTTTGGGGTGCCTTCAGGTCCAAGCCCACGTGTGGAAGTGTGAGAAAGCGACCTCGAGCCAGCGAGGGCAGAGGAGGAGCGTGACAGCATTCTGGACTCGGACTCTGCTCACACCTGGGCAGGTAACCTTGGGCACGCTGCTGGCTGAGACCACCCTCCCAAGGGACCCACCGCCGGTGAGGGACCCGGGGGTCGGGGCTTTCTGCGTGGGGCGCCCCAGCTCCAGGCCTTCTAAGCAGCTCACTGGGAAACAGTCACGGTGACCCATGGGGATGAGGAGGGACTTCACACCTGCTGGCACGCACACGGGGGCCAGGGGCACCAAGAAGCAGACGGCCTGCCCCCTGCAAAGGGGTTTCCCCACTGCCCAGGACTGACACTCTGAGCCCGTCAGAAGGCGCTGCCAGGGGCCGGGTGAGCCCAGGAGCAGATGCCCCACCCACCTGGCCCAGGTTGGGTCTCCTGCCAGGCGGGAGCAGGCCTTGGGGGTCGACCATATGGTTGCTCAAAGCCCCAGGGACCCCAAGACCCCGAGTGTGTTCTACAGCTGTTCACTCACCCTAGTTTCCTCTGGGAGAGCAAGTTTCTGTAGAAAAAGGAAGCACATTTCAGAAGACCCCAGGGAATCCCTTAGCCCAGGGCTCCTCCGTCAGCCAGAATGTCACGTGACCCCAGCGAGGACAGAGCGAGGACCCCAGCGAGGACGGCCCCGCCGCGGGCACCAGCCAGCAGCCAGCGCCTGTGGGCTTCTCACCGCTCTGCAGGGGCCTGAAGATCTTCAGGTTCAACTTTTTGGCTTTTGCGAACTCCGTGAATTCCTCCCAGGCCTCTGGGCTGTTCTCCGGGTTTCTTCCTGTCGGTGAAACCAGAAGATGGACAGGGGGGTGAAGGGTACAACCAAGAGTGGCCACCTCGGTCCTGGCCTGGGGGGCAAGTGGCCGCCTCGGGCCAGAGAGTGAGCGGCCGCCCTGGCCAGAGGGCTGGACCCACAGACCCTGGGCCGGGCGGAGAGCCAGGCTGGAGAAACAGGTCCGCCCAGGAGTCTCGGGGGCATGGGGCACCCACGCAGCCGGCCTCAGCGGGGTAGGAATTGCCCTCGGCAAACGCCCTGAGGATGGAAGGTCTGCCCAGGAGGGAGTCCATGCCAGCCCCTGAGCTGACGCCCACTCTGCTCCTGGCCACAGGGACCCTCCGTGACCCGTGGGACCTCCTGCCCACGGGCAGGAAGGTCCTGACGCTCCAATGCCTGCCTGAGCCTCGTCCCCGTAATGAAGCCCCAGGAGCTGGAATTTCCTTCCCACTCGGGCTCTCCCACCGAAGGCACCCCCGAGGAGCGGAGCCAAGGGTGATGCCACAGGGAGTTGCCTGGTGAGCGGCCAGGCCCGCCCCAACACTGACGCTGGCATCCTGCGCCCGCAGCGTCCCCCACGGACACCGAGCCGCAACGTGGGACCTGCTGCTTCCTCGGGGGCTTCTCCTGAGCAGAAGGCACAGGGAAAGGGGGCAGGAGGGGCTTTGCGGGGCTGGGACGTGGGACCCTCACCCAGAAGCCTCGCCACGCGGATCTGCCGTCCGCCCAGCTCGCCTTCGCAGTACAGGATGAAGTGGTCTTGCGCCCACAACGGCAAGATGAACACCTCGCGTTTGCCCCCATCTGCGGAGGGCGGCACACGGTCCTGAGCAACCAGGCCCCTCCAGGACTGCCTGCCCAGGGTCTCCACCCCGGCCAGACCCCCAGGCCCTGGGCCCCCAGCTCCCAGGAGAGGCCCTGCCCAGGAGGTGGTCACCCAGTGGGCGGATCCCAGGGGCTTCAGGGGGTCCAAAGAGGCTAGAGCCGGGGGAGCTTCAGCTCTGCTCCAGCAGGAGCTCGGACCGGCCAGCCCCTCTGGATGAGTCCATCACACCTGGACACGGCGTCAGCTGTTCTCACCTCTCAGGCAGACTGACCGGTGGGAGGAGTCCCTGGGCACTTAAGGGGGCGCAGAAAGGAGTGGGGCTTCTCTGGCTGAACGCTCACCCCCAGAAATGTGCTGGGACCCACCTCCCCCCTGCCCCATCCTGGGGCTCCAGGACTCACAGGCCGTGTATCTACCGGGATCGTTGGTTTGCTCCAGGACCAGGCCCGTCTCCTGGCACTGACCGTCAACCCTAGGACACAGAAGCCATGCCCTGCTGATGCCCGGGGTACGGCCACCTTGGAAGCCCAGCCCAGCCCGGGCACCGTGTGCCCCGCTCCACCACAGCTGCCGGCAGACCTGGGCCCGAGGCAACCCCGGGAACATGGCACATCTCCTGCCGAATCCAGGCACCGAGGGGCCTTCAGCATCTCACACGGCAGCTGCTCAGGCCTCCCAGCCCTGCCCCGCCACTCACCCATCTGGGACCTGTCCCTGCACAGGGTCCCCAGTAAGGCAGTGGCCCCTCAAAGCTGTCCAGGGCTGAGCGTCATTTGAGGAGTAGGGACGGACCCCAGTGTGGGCTGCCCATGCCCCGACACTGCTCTCCTGCTGTGGGGAGGGGTCCACAGGGAGGTGGGAGGCGGCTCTCACCGCAACGTGACTTTGGCCTCCAGGTCGCCCCCCTCCAGGACGCTGAAGGTCATGGCCGTCACCGACTCCTGATTCTTCCCGGGAACGTCCTGGTCTGTGGTCACGGCCTTCAGATACCACTTTCCTGACACCTGGAGAGAGCTGCCTGCCGTCAGGGCTCAGGCCCAGCACCCCTGCCCCGCTCAGCAGCCCCGGACTCTGCCACACCCCCAGACTGGAGCACCGTGCATCTCCTGCCTCCCACCCTCAGCAGATGCCCGGCACCCTCGCCAGACCCACCCCAGGTGGGCTCCAGCCCCACAGGGCCCCCGGGACTATGGGCACCCAGGCCCATTTTTCTCAGACCCCCGTCGCTCAGTTTAACCACAGCCTCGGGGGCAAGGATTGGTGCCTCTCCCAGGGGCCCCTCCAGCTGCCCCAGCTCCATCTGAGCCTCACATCCTCAGTCCAGCTGTCCAAGACCAGAGCATCCTGGGCCTGCAGGGAGGCGACGAGGCCAAGGGTCAAGAGCAGGGCCCTCATCTCCTGGGGTCTGGATGCACAGCCACCAACAGGCCGCTCACTGGGTGCAGAGAGGCTGTGCCAGCCACTCAGGCAGCGGCCTTTTATGTCCCACGGCCCAGGGTCCCCGCGGAACTTGGCAGAGACCGTCAACCAATCCCTTCCTGGCCATAACCTGTGGCCAGTTCTGCGGTGGAGCAGGTAAAGGTCACTATTGTTGATGCTGCCGAACAACCCACGCTGAGCACCTCGAGCCATCACAGGGCTGCCCAGGCTGGAGGCTGGGCTGGGCCAGGTGAGAGAACCTCGCGATGCCAGCGCCAGGGTGACACGCTCCCTGCCAGGGAGGATGTGGGTCGCGTCAGAGAATGCCCCTGAGCGGCTTCTCAACCTCAGATTCAGCGCCAACCACTGCGTGACTACAAGCATGCAGCTAAGCGGGTGCGTGTGCTCCTGACAAGACGCGCTGTAAGTGGGCACTTCGACGTCCCCTTTCTGCTCCACACAGATCAGCGGTGGATCAGACGTGAGGGGGGGACCAAGACAGACACACACATGGACACACGGACACACGTGTGTGTGCTCACACACTCATTCAGACACACTCAGACACACGGAACCGATTCAGACACACACACAAACACACAAGTCACTCAGATGAAGACCTCACTCAGAAACTCACTGAGCCACACACACACAGTCACTCAGACACACACCACACAGGCACACACTCATCCGCACACACATAGACACACACGCACACATACATACACTCACTGAGACACACAGACACGGTCACTCAGACACACACTTATACAGCACAGGGGCACACGCCGATTCACACACAGGCAGACACGGAGACGCAGTCACATTCAGTCAGATGCACACATTCAGACACACACACTCTCAGACACACTCTCAGACACACATACACACGCAGACTCCCTCACGCAGACACACGCACTCAGACAAAGATAAAAGTGAAAGACTCAGACATACACGCACTCAGACAAAGATAAAAGTGAAAGCGTTATCGCTCAGTCGTGTCCGACTCTTTGCAACCCTGTGGACTGCAGCCCACCAGGCTCTTCTGTCCATGGGATTCTCCAGGCAAGAATACTGGAGTGGGTTGCTGAGCCTTCCTCCAGGGGATCTTCCCCACCCAGGGACCAAACCCAGGCCTCCCATATTGCCGGCGGGTTCTTCGCCGTCCCAGCCTCCTGGGAAGCCCCAGGCACAGACACACACACTCAGCGGACCGTGTGACTGCAGCCAGGAAATTAGAAGATGCTCCTCGGAAGCACAGCTACGTCGAACCTAGACACTGGTTTAGAGAGCAGAGACCCCTCTTTGCCGACAAAAGTGCATACCGTCAAAGCCATGGTTTTCCCGGTGGTCGTGCCTGGATGTGAGAGCTGGACCATAAAGAAGGCTGAGCGCCGAAGAATTGACGCTTTCAAACTCGGGTGTTGGAGAAGACTCTTGAGAGTCCCTTGGACTGCAAGGAGATCCTACCAATCAGTCTTAAAGGAAATCAACACTGACTATTCTTCGAAAGGACAGGTGCTGAAGCTGAAGCTCCAATACTTTGGCCACTTGGTGTGAAGAGTCGACTCATTGGAAAAGACCCTGATGCTGGGAAAGACTGAGGGCAGGAGGAGAAGGGGACGACAGAGGAAGAGATGGTTGGATGGCATCACTGACTCAGCAGGCATGAATTTGAGCAAACTCCGGGAGATAATGAAGGACAGGGAAGCCTGGTGGGCTGCAGTCCTTGAGGTCGCAGAGAGTCAGACACAATCTTGCAACTGAACAGGTAGGGTACAGGTGGTGACGACATTTGTCAAGAGAACAGTGAGTAAATGGAGCTTGTACGAATGTAGCTCCCTGCCTCACACCACATACAGTTAAGTCCCGGTAGATTAAAATGCGTAAAGATGAAACGTGGACTTGTAGAAAGGAATGGCAAGGCCTCGGTGCCACAGAGGAGGGTCCCACAGGTGCGCAGGACACAGACGGAGGAAGGGCAGCCCCCAGAAGCTTACTGCAAAGCATCCCCCACGGAGTCCACAGAGAGCCCTGCAAACAAGCTAGAAAAAGACAGCCAGCCAGACACATACGGAGCAAAGATCTAGACAGGATGACGGCCAGGGTGTGAAAAGATGGAGACAACAAGGAGCCCGGGTTCCGGGCGTCTCCCCTGGGCATCGGGGGCTGCCAGGGTGTATGACCCGGGCCCTCTGCCAAGGCAGCCGGGTGACGGTGCTCCCCGTGCCGGCGCCACCTCCGACCTGCGCTGGCCCCACAGGGCCCCTCCTCGCCCCAGCAGGGCTCCAGGGTCGCAGGGCTCTGTGAGTTAGCAGAAGCTGTCCCCTCACGTGCTGGGGGGCACGGGCAGTGTGGGGTTCGTGGGGCACGTTAGGTCACAGTGGCTTCACTGTGGGGCTGAGCTCAGCTGACTCCTTCCACCCTCTGGACGGGAGCACCGGCTGCCTACTCCCGAGACCCCAGCCAAGGGCGCAGCATGTGAAGGTGAGCAGGGGGGCGTGGAGGGCAGGTGAGTTGTGTTCTGCCTGAGGCCGGAAGTGAGTCTGGGGTCAAGCGGCACACATCCCCAACGTGAAGAGTCGAGGTCCAGTCTAAATGCCACCCCCCACTGTCCAAAGTTTCTTCATAGTGGGACCTGCGCAAACTCACCACGCAGTTTTATGCTTTTTTTTAAATTAGAGACGTTTTTCAAATGGAAATACGGTTGACCTGCAACGCTGTGTGAGTTTCCGGTGTCGAGCAGAGGGGTTGCTGCATGCAGACACTGTTCAGACTCTTCTGCCCTGTAGGCTGCTGCAACATGCTGAACACAGTTCCCTGCGCCGTGCGGTAGGACCTGCCGCTTATTGTGTGTGTAGCAGTGAGTATGCTCTAATCCCAAAGCCCTGGCTCACCCCAGCCCACTGTCCCGCGCGGCAGCCAGGAGTTTCCTTTCTACGTCTCGGAGTCTGTGCGTGTTTCGTAAATGAGTTCATTTGTGCCATTCATACGGATTCCGCACTTGCGACACCACATGTTGTGTTTTCCCGTCTGACCGAGCTCACTTGGCGTGGTCATCTCTCCGTCCGTCCCTGTTGCTGCAGACGGCGTCACCCCGTGCTCCCTGCGGCCGTGCAACGCGTTGTGTGTGCGCGGCCCTCTTCCTCGCCCACTCGTCTGTCGCCGGGCGCAGGTTGCTTCCTCGTCGTGGCTGCTGCAAATAGTGCTGCGCTGAACCCTGGGGCCCAGGTATCCTTTTGAATGTTAGTTTTCTCCAGATACATGCCAGCTTTATGCTGTTTTGATGGTGACCACATGGTCGATCAGAATCCGTGTCTTAAAGCAGAACCACAACACGCATCGAGTCTGGAAGCGGCCGTCGGAGCGGCGGCTAAACGGGCAAGAGAAGCTCGACGCAAGTGTGCCACGGGGTAACTCATCAGAAAGGCTTTTCTTGGAGTTGGCACTTACCAGCTCTTTTAATGTGTAAGTTTTGTGGGTTACTTCTCCCTCCGATGAATGTTTATCCTCCTGTCCAACCTGGACTCATAATTCTTATTATTTTTGCCCTCCGTCCATCGCATCCATCTGTCCCTGCTGGCAGCCTCCCCGACAGCTCCAGGCTTGACGCCACCCCCGCCTGCCTGAGGTTGGGCCTGTCCTTGCCCTGCTGCTGGCCTGCGGGGGGGGATCCGGAGGTTCAGGCTGCCGCCTCCCCATCCCGGGGTCCCTGGCTCCCCCAGGGCTGGACTCCCACAGGCCCCGTGCCCACAGCCCGCCCCGGCTGAGCAGGCCCGGCTGGTGGCTGGGCTGGTCTGCACACCTGGCCGCGGGCAGCCTCCAGGAAAGGTCATGCACGTCTGTGTTCTGGCTGCCTCTCCTCCTCGGGCTCCGCTGGGGCCCCAGGCGCGTCTGAACAGCGGGCGCTTTGTCCGCCAGTGAGCCACGTGTCAGGGTGAACAGACAGACGTGCCTGGAGGCCTCTTGGACCCGTGTCCTCCCGTCTCCTCTGCCAGGCCCAAGCCAGCGGATGTGGTTCCTGGGAGGTTTGCGAGCCTCCCCTCCACGCCCCAAGCCCGGGGGAGCCTCCTTGGCTCCTCACACCTGCGTCCCAGAGCAGATCCAGGAAAGGGGGCTTCTGGAGGCGGGCCTCTCTGGGTTGTTGGCACCCAGGGGTCACATTGGACCCACTGGTGCGGTCAGCTTGGGGGTCTCAGCTCTGTGAGGAGCTGTCCCTTCGTGGGTGCCCTGTCAGCCACCCCCACCCCCACGCCGCCCACAGCATGGCCCTCGTCCCTGGCTCACTGGGGATTCACCCAGATGCCCAGCAATTCGGTCTCATTTCTTCCCTTCTTCGGTTTGGCAAGCCCTTGGTTGGAACTGCCCATGGGATGGTCCCACCACATACCAAGTACCAACAGAAAAGCTGCCCTCTGGACAAAAAGAGGATTTTTTTTAACTCCTACTTTTGAGTTCTCAGCATTTTCTGATTTTCGTCTCATCAGAATTTTTTTAAAAAGGGCTGCTCACATTAAGTAAGAGGCAGACTGTTTGCACCGCAGTTGTGCGTTGTTTAAGGAAAAGGTGGAAATTGCCTAGAATCTCTCCCCCGACGTGTTCCCCGGGAGTGTGATGGGGCTGTCGTCAGGCACACGTTTAATCTGGGCTGATCAAATCCCTGGGGCGGCCGGGCGCTTTCTGTTGGTGATGAACACGGCCCTTCGGGGTCTCCCTGGGCACCGGAGTGGTGAGTGAGACAGTGTCCTCTTGGCCACGGCGTGTGGCGCAGGGCTGGGACCGTATTGGTACCAGGAGTCAGGGCCCCGCTGGGGTGCTGGTAGCAAACCCAGGCCCACCCCCCCGCCCCAGGGTGCTGACCACCCCCACCCTCATCTCCAGGGTGAGCCTGATGGGTCTACAGTAACCCATCCCTGGGCTGCGGCATCGTTCGGGACCCTGGGGAAAGCACCCAGGTGCCTAGGGGCATCACAGAAGGCTGCCCAGGGCTTAGGGTCCAGCCACGCAAGCTGGCACTCTCCCAGTGGAGCCAGCGGGGTGAGACGAGGCGTGATGATGGCTCAGACACTGAGCACTCGGGGCATCCGACACCATGGGCTGAGGGTGGTGTGGGGGTGACACGGGGTGGGCACCGAGGGTGACGGGGCCGCCAGGCAGCCAGGGTCAGGCGGGCAGGGCTCCCCACAGGTCAGCCAGGGTCGGGCGGGCAGGGCTCCCCACAGGTCAGCCAGGGCAACGCTGCTGTTGGCTTCCAGCCACAAGGAAGCGGCCCAAGAACAAGGCAACAGGAAGCGCCTCTGCAGCAAGTGACCTTTGCAGCCGCAGAGGAGCCGCGCCTTCTCACCCAGCGTCGCCGCCCTCCCTCCAGCTGCAGCTCACCGCACCCGTGTGCAGCGCCAGCCGGCAGCAGTCCTGGGCGGGCTGGAGCGGGGGGCTGACCTGCAGCCCCGTGCTGACCCCCAGAGTGGGCCAGGTGGACCACTGGCTTACAGGGCCAGTTCAGCGACCATCGTCTTTCCATTCTAAGAAAGCCAGAGCTTTCTCTGCAGCCCAAGTTTCAGGGTTCCGTCTCCTCTGCTTGGGGAACAGGGGATGTTGTAGGTTGTGGTCGAAACCACCTCAGACAGAGTGAGACGGGTGCAGTCTGGTGACGCACCTCACCGTGAACCCTGCTCCAGCCGCCAGCAGTGGGAGCATGCTTGTAAAAACGGCTGGTTCGGTTCTGGAGATAAGAGTAAGTCTTCTCTCCTTCCTTTGCCTCCGACAAGGGCTAGAACCACTCCGCGGTCAAGTCTGACTCCTTTGTTACGTGTACTTTAACAACAGCTTTCTACATACACTTTAGATGCCACGCTGTTTATTCACGCCATGATATTGTTCATCCGCGTGGACAAGTCAGTGATTTTTAGTACATTTCAGGTGCTGTGCAGTTCAGTTCAGTTCAGTCACTCAGTTGTGTCCGACTCTTTGCGACCCCATGCACCGCAGCTCGCCAGGCCTCCCTGTCCATCAGCAACTCCTGGAGTCCACCCAAACCCATATCCATCAAATTGGTGATGCCATCCAGCCATCTCATCCTCTGTCATCCCCTTCTCCTCCTGCCCCTAATCCCTCCCAGCATCAGGGTCTTTTCAAATGAGTCAGCTCTTCTCATCAGGTGGCCAAAGTACTGGAGTTTCAGGTTCAACATCAGTTCTTCCAATGAATACCCAGGACTGATCTCCCTTAGGATGGACTGGTTGGATCTCCTTGCAGTCCAAGGGACTCTCAAGAGTCTTCTCCAACACCACAGTTCAAAAGCATCAATTCTTCGGCACTCAGCCTTCTTCACAGTCCAACTCTCACATCCATACATGACTACTGGAAAAACCATAGCCTTAACTAGATGGACCTTTGTTGGCAAAGTAATGTCTCTGCTTTTGAATATGCTGTCTAGGTTGGTCATAATTTTCCTTCCAAAGAGTAAGCGTTCAGGAGTTGCTGATGGACAGGTAGGCCTGGCGAGCTGCGGTGCATGGGGTCGCAAAGAGTCGGACACGACTGAGAGACTGAACTGAACTGAACTGAACTTCACAGCACCTGAAATGTACTAAGATGTGACTTCCAAAGATGCTTAGTGTCTTTGCAGTCATCATCTGCAGTGATTTTGGAGCCCCCCAAAATAAAGTCTGACACTGTTTCCACTGTTTCCCCATCTATTTCCCATGAAGCGATGGGACCAGATGCCATGATCTTCGTTTTCTGAATGTTGAGCTTTAAGCCAACTTTTTGTCTTTCCTCTTTCACTTTCATCAAGAGGCTCTTTAGCTCCTCTTCACTTTCTGCCTTAAGGGTGGTGTCATCTGCATATCTGAAGTTATTGATATTTCTCCCAGCAATCTTGACGCCAGCTTGTGTTTCTTCCAGTCCAGCGTTTCTCATGATGTACTCTGCATAGAAGTTAAATAAGCAGGGTGACAATATACAGCCTTGATGTACTCCTTTTCCTATTTGGAAACAGTCTGTTGTTCCATGTCCAGTTCTAACTGATGCTTCTTGACCTGCATACACATTTCTCAAGAGGCAGGTAAGGTGGTCTGGTATTCCCATCTCTTGAAGAATTTTCCACAGTTTATTGTGATCCACACAATCAAAGGCTTTGGTATAGTCAATAAAGTAGAAATAGATGTTTTTCTGGAACTCTCTTGCTTTTTCCATGATTCAGCAGATGTTGGCAATTTGATCTCTGGTTCCTCTGCCTTTTCTAAAACCAGCTTGAACATCAGGAAGTTCACGGTTCATGTATTGCTGAAGCCTGACTTGGAGAATTTTGAGCATTATTTTACTAGCGTGTGAGATGAGTGCAATTGTGCAGTAGTTTGAGCATTCTTTGGCATTGCCTTTCTTTGGGACTGGAATGAAAACTGACCTTTCCCAATCCTGTGGCCACTGCTGAGTTTTCCATATTTGCTGGCATAATCTTGCCGGGGTCTAACCCCGGTGGATCCAGGGTAATTCAAAGGGGAGGCGGAACTGGCGTCCTAGGAAAAAGCTATTTAATTAGAAATATAAAGAGAGATTAGAAAATAATAGTGTAGTAGGAAAATAAGTGGAGAAAAAGATGTTGAATAACTTGGTTTACGTGAAAAACCAATAAAACTCCAAGACAAGGAGTTTGCACCAGCTACATAGGTCACCGGCGCCCACTTGAATAGTGGAGGGTGCCCCGCCTTGGGCTCCCTCTCGCGTGGGTCTTAGAAGCCCGGGCAAGTAAGTAGACATGGCGAGCCTCCATGCTCCAGATGGGAATTCAGCCAGAAAAGAAGAGAAGGAGAATAGACCACACGGGGGAAACCAGTCTTTCCAGGAACTGGTCCGTTTTCTTTATTTTCAGGTTTGCTTATATACTTTTTGTTATACATAGAGATAGAATACAAAGTCACACGGGGTCAGCAGACCTGACCTTTATCAAAATCAGGTGCTTCATATAAATGTATGCAAAGGTCTTAGAGGCTTTACATCATCTTCTGGCCATGAGGGCTGCTGACATTTTATGGCCCTTTCTTTCTGATAACGGTCAGTCAACCAGAAAACCTATTTTTTCCAGGGGTGATTTTTTTTCTTAAACCAGGCTCCACCCTCCGAAGGCACCAGATAAAGTTGCATTCCTATAGGGCGAAGGTGCAGGGGGTTACAATCGAGAAAGGAATTTACTTAGCCTGAGGTTTAACATCTTTTTTGGGTGTTAGTTCTAAAAGGTCTTGTAGGTCTTCATAGAACCATTCAACTTCAGCTTCTTCAGCGTTATAGGTTGGGGCATAGACTTGGATTACTGTGATATTGAATGGTTTGCCTTGGAAATGAACAGAGATCATTCTGTCGTTTTTGAGATTGCATCCAAGTACTGCATTTCGGACTCTTCTGTTGACCATGATGGCTACTCCATTTCTTCTGAGGGATTCCTTCCCGCAGTAGTAGATATACTGGTCATCTGAGTTAAATTCACCCATTCCAGTCCATTTTAGTTTGCTGATTCCTAGAATGTCGACGTTCACCCTTGCCATCTCCTGTTTGACCACTTCCAATTTGCCTTGATTCATGGACCTGACATTCCAGGTTCCTATGCAATGTTGCTCTTTACAGCATCAGACCTTGCTTCTATCACCAGTCTCGTCCACAGCTGGGTGTTGTTTTTGCTTTGGCTCCATCCCTTCATCCTTTCTGGAGTTATTTCTCCACTGACCTCCAGTAGCATATTGGGCACCTACTGACCTGGGGAGTTCCTCTTTCAGTATCCTGTCATTTTGCCTTTCCATACTGTTCATGGGGTTCTCAAGGCAAGAATACTGAAGTGGTTTGCCATTCCCTTCTCCAGTGGACCACATTCTGTCAGGCCTCTCCACCATGACCCACCCGTCTTGGGTTGCCCCGCAGGCATGGCTTGGTTTCATTGAGTTAGACAAGGCTGTGGTCCTAGTGTGATTGGATTGACTAGTTTTCTGTGAGTGTGGTTTCAGGGTCTGCCCTCTGATGCCCTCTTACAACACCTACCTTCTTACTTGGGTTTCTCTTACCTTGGGCGTGGGGTGTCTCTTCATGGCTGCTCCAGCAAAGCACAGCCACTGCCTCTTACCTTGGATGAGGGGTATCTCCTCCCAACGCCCTTCCTGACTTTCAATGTGGGATGGCTCCTCTAGGCCCTCCTGCGCCCGGCACAGCCACCACTCCCTGGGCGTGGGGTAGCTCCTCTCGGCCACCGCCCCTGACCTCGGACGCGGGGTAGCTCTCTCAGCCATTCCTGCGTCGTCGCAGCCTGGCACTGTACGTCGCTGCCCCTGACCTCAGACGTGGGGTAGCTCTCTGCCACGTTTAGTGCACCGGCCGCTGCCGCCGCCACCTGCACTTAGTGGAAAAGTAGGGAGTCAAGAAACACCTGGAGTAACAGGCAAATTTGGCCTCAGAATGCAGAATGAAGCAGGGCAAAGACTAATAGAGTTTTGCCAAGAAAATGCACTGGTCATAGCAAACACCCTCTTCCAACAACACAAGAGAAGACTCTACACATGGACATCACCAGATGGTCAATGCCAAAATCAGACTGATTGTATTCTCTGCAGCAAAAGATGGAGAAGCTCTATACAGTCAACAGAAACAAGGCCAGGAGCTGACTGTGGCTCAGATCATGAACTCCCTATTGCCAAATTCAGACTAAAATTGAAGAAAGTAGGGAAAACCGCTAGACCATTCAGGTATGACCTAAATCAAATCCCTTATGATTATACAGTGGAAGTGAGAAATAGATTTAAGGGCCTAGATCTGATAGATAGAGTGCCTGATGAACTATGGAATGAGGTTCGTGACATTGTACAGGAGACAGGGATCAAGACCATCCCCATGGAAAAGACATGCAAAAAAGCAAAATGGCTGTCTGGAGAGGCCTTACAAATAGATGTGAAAAGAAGAGAGGCAAAAAGCAAAGGAGAAAAGGAAAGATATAAACATCTGAATGCTTATATCAGCAAGGAGAGATAAGAAAGCCTTCTTCAGCAATCAATGCAAAGAAATAGAGGAAAAGAACAGAATGGGAAAGACTAGAGATCTCTTCAAGAAAATTAGAGATACCAAGGGAACATTTCATGCAAAGATGGGCTCGATAAAGGACAGAAATGGTCTGGATCTAACAGAAGCAGAAGATATTAAGAAGAGGTGGCAAGAATACACAGAAGAACTGTACAAAAAAGATCTTCACGACCTGGATAATCATGATGGTGTGATCACTCATCTAGAGCCAGACATCTTGGAATGTGAAGTCAAGTGGGCCTTAGAAAGCATCACTACGAACAAAGCTAGTGGAGGTGATGGAATTCCAGTTGAGCTATTTCAAATCCTGGAAGATGATGCTGTGAAAGTGCTGCACTCAATATGCCAGCAAATTTGGAAAACTCAGCAGTGGCCACAGGACTGGAAAAGGTCAGTTTTCATTCCAATTCCTAAGAAAGGTAATGCCAAATAATGCTCAAACTACCACACAATTGCACTCATCTCACATGCTAGTAAAGTAATGCTCAAAATTCTCCAAGCCAGTCTTCGGCAATACGTGAACTGTAAACTTCCTGATGTTCAAGCTAGTTTTAGAAAAGGCAGAGGAACCAGAGATCAAATTGCCAACATCCACTGGATCATGGAAAAAGCAAGAGAGTTCCCGAAAAACATCTATTTCTGCTTTATTGACTATGCCAAAGCCTTTGACTGTGTGGATCACAATAAACTGTGGGAAATTCTTCAAGAGATGGGAATACCAGACCACCTGACTTGCCTCTTGAGAAATCTGTATGCAGGTCAGGAAGCATCAGTTAGAACTGGATGGAACAACAGACTGGTTCCAAATAGGAAAAGGAGTACATCAAGGCTGTATATTGTCACCCTGCTTATTTAACTTCTATGGAGAGCACATCATGAGAAACCCTGGACTGGAAGAAACACAAGCTGGAGTCAAGATTGCTGGGAGAAATATCAGTCACCTCAGATATGCAGATGACACCACCCTTAAGGCAGAAAGTGAAGAGGAACTAAAAAGCCTCTTGATGAAAGTGAAAGAGGAGAGCGAAAAAGTTGGCTTAAAGCTCAATATTCAGAAAACAAAGATCATGGCATCCGGTCCCACCGCTCCATGGGAAATAGATGGAGAAACAGTGGAAACTGTCAGACTTTAGTTCTTGGGGCTCCAAAATCACTGCAGATGGTGACTACAGCCATGAGATTAAAAGACGCTTACTCCTTGGAAGAAAAGTTATGACCAACCTAGATAGCATATTCAAAAGCAGAGACATTACTTTGCCAAGTAAGGTCTGTCTAGTCAAGGCTATGGTTTTTCCTGTGGTCATGTATGGATATGAGAGTTGGACTGTGAAGAAGGCTGAGCACTGAAGAATTGATGCTTTTGAACTGTGGTGTTGGAGAAGACTCTTGAGAGTCCCTTGGACTGCAAGGAGATCCAACCAGTCCATCCTAAAGGAGATCAGTCCTGGGTGTTCTTTGGAAGGAATGATGCTAAAGCTGAAACTCCAGTACTTTGGCCACCTTATGTGAAGAGTTGACTCATTGGAAAGGACTCTGAATCTGGGAGGGATTGGGGGCAGGAGGAGAAGAGGACGACCTAAGATGAGATGGCTGGATGGCATCACGGACTCAATGGATGTGAGTCTGAGTGAACTCCGGGAGATGGTGATGGACAGGGAGGCCTGGTGTGCTGTGATTCATGGGGTCGCAACGAGTCGGACACGACTGAGCGACTGAACTGAATTGAAGGTTTAATGTGATTAATCTTAAAGGTTAATACTTATTTCTCCTATATGCTGGTTGTATTAATTAATGTGTATAAGGGCAGGGGGTATGGAGACTTAGCAGCAAATATTGGCCCAACAAATGAAAAACGCTTCACCCATATAATTCCTAATCAACCCACTGTACTATACTAATAATTTTCTAACTTCTCAAAAGAATCTGTGTTTGGAAAGTTTAAAGCATCTTGTGCCTCTTACAGTTGGGAGGCTGTGAACAATCACATGTGGCCGGATAAGCCTGTCAGGCAGGCTAGAGAACCTTCAGAGGAGTCTGTGAACTGAAACACTCTTGTCACGCCCAGGAATTTTATTAGCTGGAGCCCTAAGTTAATTCCTTCTCCGAGAGAGGTGGTGGGGGACAGCCCCCTGTAAAGCCAGAGGAGTAGGTGAGAGGAGAAAGCAGCAAAGGAGGCAGACTCTGGTTTTGGGGGCAGATGCTCGGGAACAGGGGGTCTCCTGAGGCTCGACCCCGCCTTTGCGTATGCCGAGCCTCCTTCCTCATGACCTTTGCCACGGGCGGAGCTCCTCACGCTGGCTCCCAGCAAAAACTGACCTTTTCCAATCCTGTGGCCGCTGCTGAGTTTTCCAAATTTGCTCACATATTGAGTGCAGCACTTTCACAGCGTCATCTTCCAGGATTTGAAACAGCTCAACTGGAATTCCATCACCTCCACTAGCTTTGTTCGTAGTGATGCTTTCTAAGGCCCACTTGATTTCTCATTCCAGGATGTCTGCCTCTAGATGAGTGATCACACCATTGTGATTATCTGGGTCATGAAGATTTTTTTGTACAGTTCTTCTGTGAATTCTTGCCACCTCTTCTTGATATCTTCTGCTTCTGCTAGGTCCTTATCATTTCTGCCCTTTATTGAGCCCATCTATGCATGAAATGTTCCCTTGGTATATCTAATTTTCTTGAAGAGATCTCTAGTCTTTCCCATTCTATTGTTTTCCCCTATTTCTTTGCATTGATCGCTAAGGAAGACTTTTTTATCTCTCCTTGCTATTCTTTGGAACTCTGCATTCAAATGAGTATATCTTTCTTTTTCTCCTTTGCTTTTTGCTTCCTGTCTTTTCACAGCTATTTGTAAGGCCTCCTCAGACAGCCATTTTGCTTCTTTGCATTTCTTTTCCATGGGGATGGTCTTGCTCCCTGTCTCCTGTACAATGTCACAAACCTCATTCCATAGTTCATCAGGCACTCTATCTATCAGATCTAGACCCTTAAATCTATTTCTCACTTCCACTGTATAATCATAAGGGATTTGATTTAGGTCATACCTGAATGGTCTAGCGGTTTTCCCTACTTTCTTCAATTTAAGTCTGAATTTGGCAATAAGGAGTTCATGATCTGAGCCACAGTCAGCTCCTGGTCTTGTTTTTGCTGACTGTATAGAGCTTCTCCATCTTTGGCTGTGAAGAAGAGAATCAATCTGGTTTCGGTGTCGACCATCTGGAGCTGTGCAGCCTTCAGCAAAATCTACTTTTAGGATGTTCCCGTCGTCCCAAAAAGGTTCTGCTTGCCCACCAACCACCAAACGTCTGTCTGGGTCTCACGCCAGCCCCGGGAACCAGCCGTTGGCTCTCCAGCGCCAAGGATTCTTATTGTGGACATTTCAGAGAGAGGGCCTGGCACGACATGCGGCCTCACAGGCACGGACCACGGGGGTTGCCTCTGGGAACTGTGTGTTCTTTGTTTCTTTTCAAAATAGTGTCTTTACAGAGTCTGAGGATGACAGAGACGCGCTCGCTCAGTCGTGTCTGGCTCTGTGACCCCACGGACGGCAGCCCGCCAGGCTCGTCTGTCCGCGGGATTCTCCAGGCGAGAACACTGGGGTGGGCTGCATGCCCTCCTCCAGGGGATCTTCCCGACCCAGGATCGAACCCACGTCCACCTCAGGGATGTCACAGCTTTCTCTGGCCCTGGGATGTGAAGGACGGGGTTCCAGTTTACGGTCTCTTTCCTGCTTGCTACATTTTCCCCATTTTCATTTTGGCCAAGGCAAAACCCAGTGCTCTGTCCCTGGTGTGACGCTGAGGACAAGAGGGTCAGCCCGGAGACCACGCACATATTGACTAGAAGGACTTTATTTTGTACATCTCATCTTTAATCCATCTGGAATTTCCTTTTCAAATAACAGAAATGCTATTTCAAGTTTAAAAAAGAAAACAAAAATCAACTACTCCCCTCTTAAAAATGTGGCCGACACAAAAAGCGACCTTGTATGAGTCCATTCATAGGAAGCGTCCAGAACAGTAAAGACCAGTTGTGACCTCTGGGCAGAAAGCACCAGAAGTTGTCAGGGGCTGGGGGAGCGGCCGGGAACCAGGCGCTCTGGGTTGGGGTCTCCTCTGCGGACTGAAGGCTGCATATAATCGGGAATGGACTTGACGCTCATCCGCGGCTCAGTTTAAGTGATGCAAGGTGATATTTTATTAGTTTTAATTTAGAGCCTAAAATATAAACCACTATTAATGTGAGGGAATACAATTTTTTTTCTAAAGTGGGGGAAGGGAAGGAAAGTTCTGGGGCCAGGGAGCAGGTAGACGGTGTGGGTGGAGCCACCACTGAGGGTGGTTCCAGAGCCCATGAGGGGCCAGCCCTGAGGGTGGTTCTCCCTGCGGGGGTGGCGCGTCCCAGCCACTCAGACCCCAAGACTCCGACCATCCGTCCAGACCCGGGGCTGCCCTCCCCCTCCTCCCAGATGCTCTCCTCGCCAGCTCTCTCCGGCCACCCCAGCTCCCGCCTCACCTGCCCTCTGGCCGAAATCTCTTCCTCCTCCGATTCTCTGACATACCCCCATCCCTACTCACTGTTCGGAGTGTGCAGGGCTGGCCGCACCTCTGACCCCAGCTCACTGCTCCGAGTGTGCAGGGCTGGCCGCCCCTGTCTTTCTGGTCACGGCACCGGTGTCCCGTGGAGCCTTGTAGACCCCCAGGGCTCCCGGCCCACCCCCAGGACCCTGACTCAGCTCCCTGGAGCGCGTGCTCTTCTCTCACGTGGACTTGCTCACCTGCTCTCGTCCACCTGCCCCTCCAGGCCACGAGCTCCTGCAGGGCAGGAGCCATCTGTCATGTCAGCACCACCCCCAGGCCCGACATGGCCCCTGTTCTTCGTGCTGGGGAGGCAGTAGCTGAACCATCAACAGAGGGTCTCAGAGCCCCCTCCCGCCTCTGAGCAGCTGACACTGTGGGCCTGGAGGCTAACAATAAAAGGTGCCTGTTGAGTCAGAGGCAGGGGGACGCCCAGAATGACCCTGCGCTATTCTCCACGGAGCAGAGTGGGCACTGACCGCCCCCTCGTGGTTATCTCCAGCACTGCAGCCCCAGTCAGGAAAAGCAGAGACCAAATCCCTTGTTTGGGGTCCAGGTTCCCCGATCGCTCAACGGGTAAAGAATCCGCTTGCGATGCAGGACACACACTGGGAAGATCCCCTAGAGAAGGGAAAAGGCAGCACCCACAATGCTCTTACCCGAAAAGCCCCGTGGACAGAGGAGGCTGGCGGGGCATGACGGCAACTCAGCAAGGCAGTGGTTCCACCAGGGCCCACCCCCGAAGGAGCAGAGCCTGCCCGCTCCTGGGCGAGAGGGACCCCAGCACCTCCCTCGCCGCCTCCCCCCTCCACTGTCCCCATGCCCAGGTCACTCCGGAGGCCTCCTCACCCCAACCAGGGGTCCAAATGAGGACCCCCGGAGGCCAGCAAGGAGGGTCTTGTCACTGGTCCCCGATGGGTGGTCCAGTTCCTGCCCTCTTCTGCCCCGCCCAGGCCCCCAGTCCCCCACGTCCCCAGGCTGCCCCCTGCTCAGAAGGACCTCAGGGAGCAGAAAGCTTTTTCCAAGGACTCGGAGCACAGTGGGTCACGGATGGGGGAGCAAGGCCAACAGACTCTCCTGCAATCTTATGGGGCCTCTGGGACCACCCCGTCTAAGCACCCCCTCTACACTGGAGTAAGCTGGGGCCTCCTCTCCTGTAGCCCCTCCACGCTGGGGAGGAGCCTCATCCTAGTTCCCGGTGCCCAGAGTGGTGGACACAGGACCCCAGACCCTGTCTTCCCCAGGCCTCTCTAGGGATGGCCCAGGGGCCACCCTGGCGACCCCCTTCCCATGCTATGGGCCGGGCATGTTGCTGGGGGTCACTATCTCTGTCCCCAACCTCCTCCTCACCCCTCTCCCCTGCCCTCATGTGCACACCCCTCTGACCCCCAGCAGGACAGTCAGTGAGTGTGAGCGTGTGTGTGCAAGCGCGCACCTGCGCCCTCTAGGGGACGCCCAGAGGAATCGGCCCCATGGGAGGGGTGCGCAGGGGTCCTCCAGGACCTGAGGCGCTCTCATCCCAGAGGAAACCCCCGGGGAGGGGTGAGGCCGGCTGGGGGAGGGGTGAGGCTGGCTGGGGATCAAATCTAGGAGGACGCTGTTAAAATGCAAGGAGCAGAACCCAATCCCGGCGCCATGGTGAGACCCAGCCTCAGGGTGCAGAGCAGACCAAGATCCTGCAACGCTGTTGTTGGTCCGGGAAGCACTAAGGCTCCAGGGAGGCCTTCAAGGTTCACATAAGGGCCCCTCGGATGTTTGAGGCTGCTGCTAAGTCGCTTCAGTCATGTCCGACTCTGTGCGACCCCAGAGACGGCAGCCCACCAGGCTCCCCTGTCCCTGGGAGTCTCCAGGCAAGAACACTGGAGTGGGTTGCCATTTCCTTCTCCAATGCATGAAAGTGTAAGTGAAAGTGAAGTCGCTTAGTTGTGTCTGACTCAGGGACCCCATGGACTGCAGCCCACCAGGCTCCTCCGTCCATGGGATTTTCCAGGCAACAGTACTGGAGTGGGTGCCATTGCCGACCGAGCGCTCCCAGATTCTAACCATCAAACCTGGAGAAAGACAGGTTTCCTGAGGAACCATGGGTGGGGCCCTGGGCACCTGGGGTACGCTGGAGGCAAACACATGGAAAACCCTCCAAGCCTCGCAAGCGCCTCGCGGCTGAGCCTGGCGCAGGGCAGCCTTGGGCCGACCCTCCAGGCTGGAGATGGGCTGAGGGCTGTGCCCACCTGGCACATGTCCCCACGCCTCCGTCAGAGGTGGCCGAGCACGTGAAAAAGAAGCGTCTTCGAGGACAAGGCGTGGAGCCTCAGAACCAACGCTCCGGGGACCCCCACCCCCAGAGGGGCTACCCTTCCTCCTTCCAGGACGGGCGCACCCAGGCGGCCCCCTCTCTCTGTCCCCCAGGGAGGCCGAGTGCTGGGCCAGGAGGTGCGTGGAGTAGAGGAGGCCTGGAGGGCTCAAGCCACGCGGGCGTGACGGGAGCCCCGGGGCAGAGAGGCAGGCGGAGGGAAGCCCCCCAACATGAGTTGTTGCGGTGGAGAGTGGGGCCAGGCGGCGACTCAGAGGGCAGAGGCGAGGAACTCCGGGCGGGTCTGCGCCTTCAGAGGGCTCCTGTTCGCTCCCCACCCCGTGTGCCCTCGTGGCGGCCGCGAGACAGGCGCCCTGTGGTTAGCCCAGCGGCTGGAGGGCAAGGGCCCCCGAGCCCATCTCGCGCTCCCTGGAGCCGGCAGAGCACACCCAGCCGAGTTCCACCTCTCGGCCTGCCTGCACCCCCCAGTCTCGAGCTGAGCCCTAGGCGCAGTCACTAAACACATTTGTGGGGGGAGTTCCCTAGCAGTCCAGCGGGTAGGACTCGGGTGCTTTCACTGCCCTGGCCTTGGGTCCAATCCCTGGTCAGGGAACTAAGATCCTGCAAGTTGAGGAGCAGCCTAATAACGATAAAGAGAAATGCGCGTGTGTGGTTGTTACACAGCAGCAGCTGACCGATTCTGTCCTGCTTCTCTCTGTAGGCGGCCTGACTCGTCCACGCCAGCAACCCCACCCCTAAATAGCCCTGTCACTCTAACGGCCATCCCCCACCCTGACCTCTGCCCTGGATCCCATCTCTCCCAGGACACCAGCAGCCCCGTCCACCTCCTCCCCTTCCGAGCGGCCCTGCACCCGCCCTCCCTGCCATCTCCGCTGCTCTGGGGGTTTTCAGGCTGTTTCCTCTTCCGGGACGGCCCTCCCTGATCCAGCGCCACCATAACCTTCCCAGCTCAAACGTCACATCCTCCAAGAAACTCTCCGTGACCCCTCCTCCCCGACCTGCCACGGTTTGCACTTGGCACCTCTGGACACAGTCCTCAGGGTCCACGACTGAACCCGGGCGACCGTGTTGGCGTCTGCCTCTTTGCCTCAGGCTCTCTCCCCAGCTTCCTGGGAAGTGTTGGATGTCGAGGAACATGGAGGGCGGTGGCGGGGGAAGCACACGGCTGTCACACTGGGCTGGCCCCGTCTATTTCCTGCAGATGAGGGCGGGCAGCAGCTGCCTGCCTCGCCATCCAAAGGACCCAGCCCTGGGCCCCCCCCCCAGTCAACATGCACCCCACCCCCACCCGGGAGACCCTAAAGGACCCTGCTGGGCCCACGCCCACCCAAGCTCCACACCATCAGTGGCCTGGGGTCTCCAGACCCGTCTCAACAAGCAGCAGGGTGTGCAGCCTACAATCTGGAACTCGCTCCCGGGGTCTGGGAGGACCACAAGCCGAGCCTCACGGGGAGGAGCAGGTGGGTGGCCAGCTCACGGCAGGATGGTGTGCGCACAGGAGGCTGCAGGGGAAGGAGAGCCCACGTCTACCGGGCACACATGGCAGTTCCCCTGGGGCCTCGGGCCCTGGCCCCCAGCCGCCCCTCAGGGACCCGGCCCCGGCTACTGGTCTTCTCGGGGGGCCCTGGGGAGACAGGAGGGCACGTGCACGCGGCCGTGACTTTCTTTAAAGGTGCCCCTGTCACCCTCTGTCCCTCCGTCCCGCACAGGGCCAGCTCCCCGGCGGCTCAGGGTGGCCCCGGGGCAGTGCCGCCCACACCTCACCGTCTTTCGGGAGCACGGCCACACGGCTGGCGAGCCCCAGGGCCTCACATGCGTTGATGAACTTTCTTATGCTCAGGAAGCTGCACGTGGGCTGTCTGCCTGCAGTGGGTGAGGGCGGGTGTGGACCAGAGCTGCAGCGTCAGAGCCCCCGGTCGAGGGGTGCCCTGGCCCCTGGCACCACCCCTCACCAGAACGCCCCCGGGCTCCGGGTCAGGGAACCGCAGCCGCTGGTGGGTGACGGGAAGCGTCAGCCGGGAGTGGGGGTCCCCAGACAGGCTCGGGAGGGGGGCCACCCTGCAGGGCCCGAGGGCTGCGGCCCCTGACTCACTGAACAGCAGCAAGGTCCTGGTGGTCCGGCCGGCCCGGCCCAGGCGCAGGTAGACCACGCTGGCGCTGTAGTCGGGGACCATCACGCGGAAGCCCTCCACGCCCCTCACTGGAAGGGAGGAAGGGCAGAGTCCCCCGCTCGCCCCTGAACACTGCGGTCCTTCCAGAGGTCCCCAGGCCCCTACCACCCGCGCCGAGGGGCTATCCGGAAGGGCAGCAAAGCCCCCCACCCCCAGGCCCAGGCTCCTGGGCACACGCCGGCTGAGCCAACTCTGGGCAACCGTGGGCTGACCCCACCGGCGCATGCTCTCTGGGGAGGACTGCTGGGGGCCGTGCAGTCAGGGGTCCCGTCCAGGGTCCTGGGGGCTCAGGCAGCCCTAGACGGCCCTCCCTCAGCCCGCCATGGCCCAGTGGGTACGCACAGGTGTTCCTGAACACCGGCTTCTTCCTGTCTTTCCGCAGGATTAGCGAGTGTGTTTGGCACCCCTGGGACCTGGGTGGGGGGAGCGGGCTGTGAGCTGGGGACCTGGGAGAACTCTCCAGGCTCTGCCATCCTGGGACATTCCAGCTGGGACCCGGGCCGGTCCCACCGCTCAGGGGAAATGCTCCAACACCCCTGCCCCCAGCCCCCCATGGGCTGTGGGGCCTTCTCAAAAAAGCAGCCACTTGAGTTTGACAGCAGGAAGTGATGGGGGTTTGGGGACAGTCCTTGTAGGATTTCCAGACTGACCCTGGGTCTGGTCCCCCCACTGGCCCCCTCCCCTCCCCGGGCTCAGGGCCCCCCACCCTGGCCCACGCACCGGTGCAAGGCGAGCAGCACCTTCAGCTGGCCCACCTCCTGAACCTGCAGTATGCACGCGCCCAGCTTCCTCTGGCCTCGGTGCGGCAGCATCCCCTGGGCGTCGGAGGCGACGGCAAGCACGTACCAGAAGCCTGAGAACTGGAGAGGGAGCAAGGCCACGCTGGTCCCGCCCAGCCCAGGCCTCCAAGGGCCCCAGGGCCAATGAGCCCCGCCCGCAGCCCAGCCCGTGTCCAGGACCGGCCTGGGTGCCCCGCGGCCTCCCAGGCCGTGGAGGCGGACGCCCAGCTGGTCTGGGACCTGAGGCGGCGCAGCGCAGGGGCCAGGGCGCAGGGTCAGAGCGTCCGGCCCACAGGGACCTCGGGGCCTTCTCCTCCAGCTGGCCCCCATCCCACCGGCTCCCCCGCGTCTGCTCGGCCTGTGCCCGGGGCTGCCCCCACCAGGACCTTCCGCCTGCTGGGGTCTCATTATTCCAGGGCTCGCCTGCTCACCCCACCTCCCCTCCACCCACGGGCGCCTGCAGGTGACTCGGCAGTACCCATCCCAGAGCTCTGGGCTTGTGGCCCACGGTCAGCAGTTGAGTTTTGAAGCCGCAGCCTGTCCCCAGAAGAGGTCCTCAGGACCAGCAGACCAGTGCCCAAGCCCCCCACCAGCCCGTCCCGGGCTTCAGGGGCTCTCTGCCTGCTGCCCTCACCCACCCCGGCCCTGGCGCCCGGTGACGGCTCCACGAGGCTCACCTTGAGCCAGTTGAGGTTGTGGGACTCTTGGGGGAGCTGCTCCTGCGCCCGGGGGCCCCCACCCAGCCCCAGCAGCAGGGCCAGCAGGGCCGGCCGCCAGCCCAGCCCCATCCTCACCACCTCAGCTGCCTGCCTGGACGGTGCACTTAAATGCCCAACCTGCCAACCCGCCGTGGGCGTCAGCCAACCGCAGCCATGAGCCGGCCTCTGGGGCCCACGGGGAGGGGTCTTGGGCCCTCCCCCCGCAGGCAGGGCCAGCCCTGCCCTTGGCCCTCGGAGCCAGCCTGGGACACCCCAGAAGACAGAGGCCTCGATCCCGAGGTCGCCTCCTGGGCCTCGGGTCACCGAGTGTCCCCTGGAGCCATGGTACCTGGCAGGGAGGTTGTTGGTGCTCTTGTCCCAACCCCACCCCCACCCCCGGGGGGACAGAGGCTGGACGGGGCAGAGTCACTCCACGGGGCGTGCACACAGGAAGTGGGGCCTCTGAGGGCGGGGCTCGGGCCATGCCGGTGCTGACACTGGGGCCGCCTGCGTGGTGCCTTCGGCAGGTCCTGACATGTGTGCACGTGTGTGTGCGTGTTTGTGTGTGCTCACATATGTCTGTGTGTGTGTACACCCAATACCAGCAGAGTGAGAGGTGACCCCCGCCCCCCGGCGGCCCCTGCCCCTGCCAGGACTTCAGGACGCAGGAAGACAGACTCAGGCTCTCTGGTGTCCCTACCCCCATCCCCCGCCCTACCCCAGGGCCCCAGGAAAAGCCAAGCTCTCATGCCCTGGGCGCCCCAGCCCAGCGCCCTGCCCACACATCACCCAGACCACAGGGTCTAGCTCCAGCTCGGGAGGACGGGCCTCCTGTTGGCCCAGGGACCTGCTTGGACACACGAGAGACCCCGGGAGAGTTTGTGGAACTGCTTTATTTGAATCCACAGCAAGAGCCCCTGGGAGCAGGCGGCCACCCACCCAGCCCCTGGGCAGCTGGGTGAGGAGGGCAGCATCTGGCCAGCCTCCTCCGGGCCCCTGGGGGCTGCAGCGTTCACTGGAAACCAAGAGGAACACGGGTACCCTGGACTCGCCCGCAGAGACATCGGCTACCCGGGGCCCCCAGCCCTGCCCACGGTGGAGCCTCTGGACAAGAGGGGCCCGGGGCACCCTGGACTCGCCCGCAGAGACATCGGCTCCCCGGGGCCCCCAGTCCTGCCCACGGTAGAGCCTCCGGACGAGAGGGGCCTGAGACACCCAGGCACCTCCTGCCACACAGAGGGGAGGGGTGCTCGGGGAGGCTGCTTACCGGGAAGACCTTGCGTGCACAGGTGACTGGGGAGGAAAGGGGCCACAGTGAGGATGGCTGGCCCCTCGCCCACTGGCACCCGGGGCTCCACACACCGCCTGCCCCATCCACCCGCAGGTGACGCTGGGCATGGAGCAGGCGACCCCTTGAAGCCCCTCTGAGCTCAACCTGACTCCCCAAGGCCAGGAAGATCCTCAAGCCGGCAAACAGCCCCCCAGCATCTGGCGGCACTCACAGTCCCTCTGGAGCTCGGCCTGCTGCTGCGACAGGAAGCCCAGGCTCCGGCTCCACTTGGCGAAGCGGCCCAGGGCCTCCTGACTGGCCAGGGCCGTCCGGCCTGCGGGGGAGGCGGGAGAGCCGGGCGGAGGTGGGGGCGAGGAGGGGCCCACCCCCAGAACCCGACAGGCCCAGGACTCCCTGCCCTCTGAGCCCGGGTGGGTCCGGAGCAGGGAGGGGCTGTGCGTGGGGAGGGGGCGCCCTGGAGGCAGGCGCAGGGCCAGGGCCGGGGATGAGGCTGGTGGGAGGGGGCGCAGCCCCGTGCACTCACTGTACAGCTCCACGGTGCTGAAGGCCTCCTCCTGGGCCTCCAGCTGCGTGAACACTATGGCGTAGTCCCTGAAGTTGGTGCCCAGCACCCGGTACTCCAGCACGCCCAGGGCTGGAGAAAGGTGCGCCCGGGGGATGGGGGTGCGTCAGGCCCCAGGGGACCAAGAGCCCCCAGGCTCGGTCCTCTCGGCCCCCCGCCCCCACCCAGCCCCAGCACACAGGCTCTCCAGGTGGTCGGGGGATGGCAGGTGAGCCCCAGCTCTTCCCGGGTCACCCTCCTCAGATCCGGTCCCCATGGGGGCAGAGGACACCCCCATCCGCGCCCACCTCCCCAGACACCATAGCTGGAAGGTCGGGGTCCCGCTGAGCAACTGGCCGAGCACCTCCCAATTCCCAGACAAGCGCCCCTCGAGCTGGGGTGGAGCTGCCCATCCCTGTCGCAAGGGGCTGACCCCGCACACAGGGGCCTGGGGACACAGCTGGTGTGGAAGGCCCAAGGCCACTGGGGGCAGAAGGCAGCCGGACGGCGGTCAGGGGACTGGAGGGGTCCCCACGCTGCCCGGAAGGACTGCGGCGGCCGTCGTCCTTACAGGGATTCCCGAAGACCCATCCGGAATTTTGTCTCCGCAGCTCCACAGCCTGCAGGTGGCATCTCTCCAGCCTGGAGCACAGAGGGATCCGTCGTCACCCAGGCCCAGGGGCAGAACCGCCCGGACCCGGCCAGCGCGGCTGCAGGGGGCTGCCCCTCGGGGGCCTCAGTTACCCAGAAACCCTGCTGTCAGCCGCAGGTGGCCCGTCGGGGCAGCAGGCTGGCTGGGGACCTGCAGAATCGGCTGCTCCCTCCCGAGGGGCCTGCTCTGTCAGATCCACATGGAGAAAACTTGGGAGCACCGCTGAGGGCGTGAAAGGTGCCTGAGACAAACGGGGTCTGCAGTTTGGGGCAAAGCGGCTCCATGTCTGAAGAGGCCAGTGTCCCTAAGCCGTCAACCCGCAAAATGAGCAGCAAGACGAGCTCACAGCCAAGTTCCCTGCAAGACCCAGGAGTCACGAGGAAAAGCCCAAAAGGAGCCTCACCAGCAAGAACCAGCCGATCCCTAACAATACGTACCGCGGAGCCGCGAGAGGGAAAGCAGCCAGACTCACTGGCGCAGAGGCGGCCTGATCGAAGGAGCAGAGCAGAGAGTCCAGAAATGAAGCAAAGTGCCCAGGAGGTTAGCGCGTCACGAAGCGAGCATCTCCGGCCAGTGGAGGAAGAGGGACCCTGGGCGACGGTACAGGGCAGCTGGGCATCCATCAACGGTCACACCTCGCAGGTCCCCAGGGCGTAGCCCCGAGCAGCTCAGAGATCAGAGGCCTCTCAGCTCCAGGGAGGTGGAAAGACCTCCTCACAACTACATCACAAGACCCAGAGGCCTTAAAAAGAAGCCGGAGTCACATCTACACAAACACAGAAAGAACTCTTCCTACCAAAAACTGCTCGAAGGTGTGAGAATAACAGACTGGGAAATAAATTTGCAACGAACCTTATCACAGACAGTAGCCAAAATCACCAATACCTAAGCGTTCTTGCATGTCAATAAAAACCTACCCAGGGAAAAAGATGCAAAAGATATGAACAGACCCTGGGCTGCGGAGGAGCCCCAGAAGGACAGGCCCCGAGATGCCCCCTCCCTTGCGATCAGAGGAGGCAGTAAAAACAACCGTGGGGCCATCGGTCACCCGTCAGACGGCCACCCAGTCTCACAGCAGCTCGGGGCACCCGCCTCGTGTGACTTGGGAAAAGGGCAGACGCACTTCAGCTCCAGGGGTTTGTTCCTCCCAGGCCAGGGCACCAACGTCCACACCCCTAGGTGTGTTTCCAGGTGCGAAAGACTAGAGACGGTTGTCTGCCCGTCAGCAGAGCCCTAGAAGGCAGCCCAGGGGAGTATTACTCAACTGTGAAAAAAGTTTCTCAGAAAAAGTCACATAGAGTCAGCAGATGACCCAATAATCCTGCAATCTGGGTGTGTCTCCAAAAGAAAACAGGGTCTCAAAAAGATATTTGCACGCCCGTGTCTACAAGGCCCCAAAGCTGGAAGCGATCCAGACACCCATCAACGGGTGAAAGGGAGCTGGATGTGATCCACCCCTGCGGTGGAATATTACTCAGCCTTCAAGAAGGAAATCCCAACACAGGCCGAAACATGGGTGAACCTGGAGAATGCCGTGTTCTGTGAGATAAACCAGACACAAGACAGATGCAGGGACCTGCCCACCCCATCCCACCTCAGTGGTAAAGAGTCTGCCTGCCAAAGCCGGAGACCAGGGCTCAGTCCCTGGCCTGAGGGATCCCACGTGCTGCAGAGCCCGTGTTCCAGCACAGGAGAGAGGCCTGTGCAACTGAGAGCGGCCGCCGCCCCACACGCCCAGAGAAAGCCGGCACAGCACCAGAGACCCAGCAGGGCCAGAGTGAGCATAAGGACACCAACAACATTTTTCCTTTGAAAAAAGACTGATGCAGGATCCACTCATGTGAGGCCCTAGAGGAACCAAACCCGCAGAGACGGAAGCAGACGGTGCAGCCAGGGGCTGCGGGAGCGGACGGGGAGTGGGTGTCTGGTGGGGACGGGGGTCAGTCTGAGAAGGTGAGAAAGTTCCGGAGATGGCGGTGAGGCTTGCACAAGGCGGGCGTGTTTGATGCCCTTGAACTCTGCACTCAAAACGGTTACGATGGTGAATTTCACGTTAGGGTTATCTTTCCAGCTTTTAAAACTTTAAGAAAGGCAAAAGAGAATAAAATCTTCAATGTTTCAAAAGCGGGCAGAGAACCCCGGGGGCTGACACCCAACTGTGGCCTGCCTGAATGCTTAAGAGACTTGCACGTCCCTGAACATCTCCGAGGGGCCATCACAGATCAAAACCAGGGGCTGCCTGTCGGGAGGGGAGGAAAGACCCCTGCTGTCCACTTCCCTGTTTCTTTATTTTTTGGCTGCACGGCACAGTTTGAGGGCTCTTAGTTCCCTGGCCAGGGATCACACTGGCGCCCTTGGCAGTGAGAGCACAGCGTCCTCACCCTTGGACCCCCAGGGAACTGCCAGGGGACTCTGACCTTCGAACCAGGTAAGTGTGTTTCCTATTTGAAGACCAAAACGTGAAACTCACCTTAAATCACAAAACGAAGCGCCCTCTTGCCCGTCCTTGGGCCCAGCTGTCAGGGTGCGCCCTGCAGCCAGGCCTGGGCCCCGCCCCTTCCGCCCAGTGTGGCCCAGGTCCTCAGACACACACGCCTCCACGCAGCAGGCAGCAAGGCCGCTGACCGACGGCACCCACAAGCAGACGCCAGAAAGGGCTGGGAGGCCCCTGCCCCTGCAAGCTCCCTCGTCCCCTCACCATCCACGGCCGTCCCACGGGGCCTGGCCTTCCGGATGCCAACCTTCCGTGTTTGGATGGCTTTTTGCCAGCCTTGTTAGGACTCTCTGAGCCACGTGGCTTTGGGGCTACAGCCCACGACGCGTGTGAGCCTGTGTTCACCCAGCACAGCGGGGCCCCCGCCCCAAGCCCCATGCCCTCTGTCCTGGCTTGTCCACGGCCAGGCCACCCCCACTGGGAGGCAGCTGCAGAAGGCTCGGCTGCGGGAAGGAGCAGGGCAGATGGCCTCCTCTCGGGACGGGGCTGTCGGCCGCTCAGGCTGCGTGATGACACCAGGGCCGGGGTGGTGCCCACCAGCCATCTTGAGCGACAGGCGGGGACTTGGACACTTCAGTGATGCGGGTCCTCGGGGCTTCGTGGTCTCTGGGCTCTCCCAGGGACCCCTGGACCATGTGGGCTCAAATGCACAGACCCACCTTGAGCAGCCGCTCAGGAGGGCCTTGAGCAAAGAAGCGGCCTCTCCTGCTGACCGGAGCTGCTGCCAAGCTGCCAGAGGGCTGGGGCGGAGGGGGCGGCCAGAGGCTGTGCCGGCCTCGCTGGAGAAGGCATGAGTCCCACCCAGGGTGCCCCCCGGCCGGAGCCCAGGACGCAGACCTCGGAGACCCGGCAGAGGGTGGAGCTCACAGCAGAGCCTGGTGCAGAGGGAGGGGAGGGCGGGCCAGCCACCCAGCCGTGCCCCCCGGCCCCACCCACCTGTGCCGGGAAGCCCGCATCTTCAGGGTGTTCTGGGACGTCAGCATCACCTCGACCCCCTCGACGCTCCTCGTGGCCCTCTCCAGCGCGAAGTCCTTCCCCCCCGAGGCCACGGCGAGGACGTACCAGGACCCCATGAGCTGAGGGAGGGGATGCAGGTGAGGGGGCCGTCCCTCCAGCCCCAGCCCAGCCTCCTGCAGCCCCTGTGGACGGTCCGGGGGACCCGGGGGGAGCCCGGAGACCACAAAGGCCAGAGGACTCATGTGGCCCCAGGCCCGCGCCAGCGCGGGGGAGCCGCCACCTGCTGAGGGTCCAGCCTCCCCAGCCACACGGCCCGGGCGCTGGGCACTGAGACCACAGCCAGCAGGGCGGCCAGCAGCGCTGCGTGCATCCTCGCGAGGTCCACACGCCAGCAACCTGCCCGGGCCCGGGCTGAGCAGCCCTTCCTCCTCTGGACGCCCGTTTATATGGCTCTGAACACAGTGCTGTGGGCGGCTGCTCATGGCCAGGCTCCCTCCTGCCCCTCTCCTCATCCTCCAGCCGCGCCGGGGAGCAAGGAGGGGCTGGACCGTGTGCGGGGCCCCTGCCACATGGACACCTTCGTGCCAGCCCGGCTTCTCCAGTGCCCTCCACTTGGAAGCTTCCAGAATGAGCATCCTGCCCTCAGCTGCACCATCCCCTCCCTTCCAGGGAGCCAACGCTCTGTCGCTCGGTCTAGGAGGGTCCGAGGCCCCGCTCTTGAACCCAGGCCAAGGTCACTTCTGAGAAGAGAGGCAAGAACAAACAGTTCCTCCAGAAGCTGCGGTTTGGGGCATCTTTTGTTTTAGGCATTAAAAATACAAAAAGGTCCCCCCCTCGCCATTCTTTGAAAGCTCCCACATGCTCCTGGCCCACCCCCCTTCCTGCCCGACTGGCCCTTGTCTCCTGCCCCACCACAGCCAGCACCCAACTGGAACGCCCTGTGCCATCCGCCGCCCACCCGCCATCCGGACCTGCCCACTCTCTGGGCAGCCTCACTGTGACGCCTCCCACCTCTGCTCACCGTGAGCCTGGCCGGGCCCCCAAGGCCACATGAGAGCTTTCCCTGGACCCGGGCTGCCCACTCAGGGTCACTGGAAACCAACCCTGCCTGGGAGCAGAGGTCAGAGGGTTTGGCAGGATCTGTCTGAGGCCCCAAAACCCAAGCGGAAGTACCTGGGAGGACGCCCTCCCGGGGAAGGGGGCCCTGCAAACCGCAGCTCCCAGCCTCCTCTGCTGTCTGGCTTCCAGGGTGCTGTGGACACGGGACAGGCAGCTTGGAAAGTGATGAAAGATAAAGCTGTCTGTCCTGCGGGCCTTCGCAGGAAGGACCTCAGATAAGCCGCTGCCCCACCCCTGCCTCGGAGAAGGCAATGGCACCCCACTCCAGTCCTCTTGCCTGGAAAATCCCATGGACGGAGGAGCCTGGCAGGCTGCAGTCCATGGGGTCGCTAAGAGTTGGACACAACTGAGCGACTTCACTTTCACTTTTCACTTTCATGTATTGGAGAAGGAAATGGCAACCCACTCCAGTGTTCTTGCCTGGAGAATCCCAGGGATGGGGGAGCCTGGTGGGCTGCCATCTATGGGGTCACACAGAGTCGGACACGACTGAAGCGACTTAGCAGCAGCAGCCACCCCTGCCTGGAGACAGCATGCGCCCTACAGGAAAGGGGGCCAAAGAGGGCCCATCACACACAGGCCTGCAGCGAAGCGTCGCCCTGCCCCCAGGCCTGGAGGACCCCGGGGCCCGGTTCTCCGGCACAAACAGCCCAGCATGGGCAGAGGTGGCTCCCCATGGCTCCACAGAGGGGGCCCGGGGGCACTGGATGGGAAAGTGGGCAGGGGCTGAAGGACCCCAGCCCAGGAAGCCGAGCCAGAGTTCCTCCCAGCGCTCTTTACCAGCAGGCTGGATGGATGGGGTGGACGCCAGCCCAGGAGGGGCCCTCAGGGCAGGAGCGGCACGTAGGGCGCTGGCCACAGGCAGCCGTTGGCAGCGGGGCCCAGCTGGGATTTCCCCCGCCGCCCTGTGCCTCTCTGCCAGCCCCCTCCCCCGCTCCACCCTCGACCCCCCACTCTGCTCCCCAGGAGCAGGCAGCCTGCTGTGCAGGCTGGTGGACACTAGGGGGCAACCCTGGGCGCTGAGCCTGGAGGAAGCGGATGGGGATGGTGGCCACTCAGAGCTTAGTGCCTCCCGCATGGCCTCCGACCCAGTGCCGCCCTGGACCTTCCTGCTGGCTCCTGCTCAGCAGCCTCTGGGAGCCCTGAAACCCTCCCTGTCCCCCCCCAGCTCTCTTTGTCCGGGCAGCTGTCACCCCCCCGGCTGGGCTGTGTCCACTTCCGTGTGCCAGCCCATGGCCGGATGTTGGCTTCCTGGCATGACTCGCTGCCCCCCTGGGCATTTCTCCCCAAAGTGAGACCCCGTGCGCATCCAGCAGTACCCCCCCAGCTCAGCACCTGGTAACCACTAATCTTTCCGTCTCTGTGGACTTGCTGTTACGCACGTCCCACAGGGGGCTCCTACACGACGCGGCCTTCGGGGTCTGGCCTCTCACCCAGCACCCTGTCCTCAAGGCTCATCGTGTCCTTATAAGGACAATCTTCCGATGTGTGGATAGACCACATATGTTTATCCATTTGTTGGTGGCAGTTTTGAAGCTTGGCAACCCTTCAACAGAATCCACAAGTGCTGACTCACTTCCGTCATGCCCGACTCTGTGCGACCCCGCAGACTGTAGCCCACCAGGCTCCTCTGTCCATGGGGATTCTCCAGGCAGGAATACTGGAGTGGATTGCAGTGCCCTCCTCCCAGGGATCTTCCAGACGCAGGGATCAAACCTGTGTCTTTTACGTCTCCTCACCGGCAGGCGTCTTCTTTACCGCTGGGGCCACCTGGGAACCCCAGCCCTTTAGCAGACCTCACCTCAGTGGAAGGCAGCTTTCCTTCTAGGGGACCCCTCCCCAGCTCAGTGAACCGCAGGCCCCATCTAAGCTCTTCCACCAGCATTGCGAGCAGCGTCTCTTTGCTACCACTCTGTGGCCACTTCTGGGACTGCATTTTCTTGGGTCCAGGGCCTCGCCAGCTCTGGTCTGCCCACCGTCCACCAAGGCACCTCTCCTGCCGGTGCCCCCGTCCTTGTCCTGAGCCGCCACAAACCCCCTCTGCACACAGCAGAGCGTGCGCTAGCCTCCTCCAGGGTGCTGAGGCCTGCAGGACGCGATGGAGGCCCTGGCCCCCACTGAGCCGCTGCTGTCTGGGCCTGCGGTGCCAGGCACTCAGGGCCACCTCAGGCTGGATGTGGCCACACAGACCCTGCCCACAGGCAAATGCATGCTGTGAGGTTTCCAGCTGGCAGACCTAGGGGTCACAGCGACTTGGGCCTGACCCTCGTTCACTCACAAGGGTCAGTGGGCAGCGTCCACCGCCAGGCCCCGCGCTCCAGGCTTGGGAAACAGAGGCCGACGGGCGGCCTGCAGGCTGGTGTAGTTCCTGTCGTCTCGGGGTTCACAGGAGAGCACAGAACAAATAAACACAGGAGAGGACTGGGATGGCACCAAGGCCCCAGGACACAGACGGGCTGGGTTTGAGGAAGGCTGCTTACTAGGCAGAGGGTGAGAATTAACCCAAGTAGCGGGGACTCTGGTGAGGGGCTGGACGGGACCAGAGGGCCCCTGGGCCGGAGGGTGTGAGCAAGAGGCCCCGGGCAGGGGGGAGGCAGGCTGGGCTGACTGCTGCGGAGCTGGGCGGCACTGGGCTGGGCTGGGCGCCGGTTTGGGCTGGGCACCGGTTTGCACTTGGGAGCCTGCACTCGGGGCGGGTTTGTGCTTTGCACCACAGTGACTCAGGAGCGTCTCAAGCAGGGACGCATCAGACTGATGCTCTACAAGGTTTGCTCAGGCTGCTGTGTGGAGAGTGAACTTCGGAGATGAGGGGGCCGGGGAGGCAGGAGGTGAGCGGGCACCGAGAACTCGTGACAGAGTCTCCAGACCCCGGCAGGGAACATGCTGGTGGCGGGAGCGTTCCCCGTGGCCTTGGAAGCTGCCCCACACCTGAGGCTCAAGGGTGTCCATGGGGGGTCTGCAGACCGCAGTGACCTGTCCCTTGATCCCTGCTTGCTCTCACCCCACAGTTCTGTGGTGAGAGTTTGGACCTCTGCCTGCCACACTCGGATCTCACCTGGGGGCTTCGGACACATTGTCTCCCTGCCCCTCAGCCCAAGAGCTGGCATCTGGGAGCAGAGTTCCTACAGCCTACCTGCCTACCTATCTACACTCGGCTCATTCCAGGCACTCAGTTCAGTTCAGTTCAGGCGCTCAGTCGTGTCCGACTCTTTGCGACCCCATGAATCGCAGCATGCCAGGCCTCCCTGTCCATCACCATCTCCCGGAGTTCACTCAGACTCACATCCATCGAGTCGGTGATGCCATCCAGCCATCTCATCCTCGGTTGTCCCCTTCTCCTCCTGCCCCCCAATCCCTCCCAGCACCAGAGTCTTTTCCAATGAGTCACCTCCTCGCATGAGGTGGCCAAAGTACTGGAGCTTCAGCTTTAGCATCATTCCTTCCAAAGAAATCCCAGGGCTGATCTCCTTCAGAATGGACTGGTTGGATCTCCTTGCAGTCCAGGGTACTCTCAAGAGTCTTCTTCAACAACATGGTTCAAAAGCATCAATTCTTTGGTGCTCAGCTTTCTTCACAGTCCAACTCTCACATCCATACATGACCACAGGAAAAACCATAGCCTTGACTAGCGGGACCTTAGTCGGCAAAGTAATGTCTCTGTTTTTGAATATGCTGTCTAGGTTGGTCATAACTTTTCTTCCAAGGAGTAAGCATCTTTTAATTTCATGGCTGCAGTCACCATCTGCAGTGATTTTGGAGCCCCCAAAATAAAGTCTGACACTGTTTCCACTGTTTCCCCATCTATTTCCCATGAAGTGATGGGACCAGATGCCATGATCTTCGTTTTCTGAATGTTGAGCTTTAAGCCAACTTTTTCGCTCTCCTCTTTCACTTTCATCAAGAGGCTTTTTAGTTCCTCTTCACTTTCTGCCATGAGGGTGGTGTCATCTGTATATCTGAGGTTATTGATATTTCTCCCGGCAATCTTGATTCCGGCTTGTGTTTCTTCCAGTCCAGCGTTTCTCATGATGCACTCTGCATATTGGAAACAGTGGCTGACTGTATGAGTGTGAATCCATGCTGCGGTCTACACTGGCTGAGTGTGAATCCATGCTGCCGTCTACACTGGCTGAGTGTGATTACATGCTGTGGTCTATGGTTAGAAGTTTATTTACTTGGCTGCGCCGGGTCTTACTTGTGGCGTACAGGACCTTTAGTTGCGGCATGTGGGAGCTGGTTCCCTGACCAGGATCGAACCTGGACCCCTGGGTTGGGAACACGGAGTCTTAGCCACTCGACCCCCAGGGAAGTCTCTAGTTTACACTTTTTAAAAGTTGAGGTATAGTTTACACGCTATGGAATTCACCCTCTTTGGTTCTGTAAGTGTAGACCAACGCACCACAGCCCGTCACCCAAGCGTCTCCGCCAGCCCCTTCATCGTCAGCCAGGCCCGTCTGTCCCTGAGGATTCCCGCGTTCTGCAGCCACAGTCTGTACCCCTCCAGACCGGCTTCTGTCACTCAGCATGGGGCATCTGGGCTTTGCCCTGGGTCAGTGTGCCTGGAGAGGTCTCATGCCCAGAGCGTTGTGCGTCCTGCCCCCTGAACAGCATTTGGTTGTTTCCGTTTTTTAGGGCTTGTCAGTAAGATCTCGTGACCAGCCACTAGCAGGTTTTGGCTAAAGTGTGTCTCATTTTTCTTGGGTAAGTATCTAGCCTTGTGACTGTCGCACTGCGTGGTATTTGCCTGTCTCCCTTCATAGGATCTGCCGAGCCGTCCCCAGGGTGCCGCGCTCTCGGTTCCCCACCCTGGCGGTGACCACCCAGTGTCTCTGGTCTGGAAGCAGAGCGGCAGGCCTGCCGGTCTGCGGTGGCGTCTCCTTGCAGTGAACGAATGCCCGTGAGCCTCTCTGCGTGGCTTTACTTGCTGATTTGGAATCTTTTCAAATATTTTGCCGGTTTTTCTTACTTTTATTCTTTTGAGTCTTGACAATTCTCTATAGATTCAGGATTTAAGTCCTTTATCAGATAGATGATTTGTAAATATTTGCACAGGAAGGCTTTCACTGCCTTCATCCCAGGTCTCTGGGATCTGGTTGAGAGCTGGCGCCTCCTGAACCCAGTGGAGGCGGTGAGCCGGAGCCCTCGGCCCTGACCCCCCGCTCCTCCCACCCCACTGGCCAATGAGGGTCCTTCTCCGACCCTAAACGCACTTCTACTGGGAGCGCAGTGCTGGCCTTCCCTGGGGACGCCTGCCTCTGAAGGACTCCGGGCGCCCCAGGCCACGTGCTGCTCCTCAAATGGTGCCCCTGGGGTCCCCTGAGAGGACAGAAGAGGCCACCTGGAGAGAGGCCTGGCCAGCCTGCGGCACCTCCCCGGCGACACTGCGGTCCGCACGCTTATGCAACCAGTGATAAGATGGCCGTGACCCCATAATCCACCCCAGGTGATGGCCCAGCCCCGCCCTCCACACAGGCTTGCTGGAGGCCCAGCCAGGGGTCTGGAGGCAGGGCTGCTCGGGCCTCTGACGTCACCTCTGTCCCCCTGAGACGAGGTCCCCAGGCCTGGCTGATGTGACTCCGCTCCTGTGCAGGGAGGTGAGGAGGTGAGGACTCTGGGGGACCTGGGCCCCAAAGGGGAGCCTCCTGGCTGGAGCACCCTGACCGTGGGTGCTTCCCAGTGGCATCCTCACGGGCCCCGGGCTCCAGCCGCGGTGCCCACAGGTGGGCAAGGCCCAAGTCAAGTGAGAGCCCTCTGGAGCCCTCCCGGAAATGACCCCTGGAGCCAGTGGGGACACTCGGGCGACCGTGCCAAACAATGAACAAAGAGGGGCTGGCGTTTCGGGAGCCCAGACGCCATCCCCTGTCCAGGCGGCTCGCTGGCCCTGCCCCACTGCGGGCCGGGCTATAAAGCTGCCCACAAAGGGGGGCAGTGGACCAGTGCTGGGGCCAGGGGGCACGGACGGGGATGGGGGCCACGCTGCTGAGCTGCGTCCTGCTGCTGCTCTGGCCACCCTCGGCTCGGGCTGACGTCCTGGTGCAGCCAGATTTTGATGCCAACAAGGTACGGCAGGCCCCCGTGCTGTGCCACGTCGGGGGGCGGGGGGGGGGGGTCCGGGCTGAGCTGCCCCTGGAAACAGGAGTGACCATGTCCTAGTGGAGCCTGCCGCCTCCGTGGGACGCTTGCTTGGTGTCCTGGGCGAGCACACCCTTTAGAGTCCCTTCCGTTCAACCCTGAAACAACGCTGTTTGTGGGTAGTTACTGACCCACTTCACAACTCGGAGAACAGAGGCTCCCAGTGGCCAGGAGCCCTGCCCCAGGTGAGTGGCAGCACAGGGGCTCGGACACTTCGGAGACCCCCGGCCGAGTGGCTTCAAAGCTACCGGCCTTGTGGCCGAGGCCCGAGTGCCAGGAGCCTCTGCCCCGGCCACTGAGCCATCTTGCAGTTCTCAGGCCTCTGGTACGTCGTCTCCATGGTGTCTGACTGCACCGTCTTCTTGAGCAAGAAGGACCACCTGCTGATGTCCACCAGGGACATCAAGGCCTCGGCGGGGGGCAACCTCAGCGTCCACATGGAGTTCCCCAGGTGAGCGCGCGCGGGGTGAGGGCGCGCGGGGCCGGGTGGGCGGGGCCGAGAGTGAGCCGGCCGTGCACCCCCAGGGCGGACGGCTGCCACCAAGCGGATGCGGAGTACCTGAGAGTGGGTGCCCAGGGGCACTTCCGAGTCCCAGGTAGGTGACCCCCACCCCCTTCTTTATGGGGGACCCTCCCCCATGGCCCTCCCCTACCCTCGCGGGGCCCGCCCCCGCCCCTGCCTGGGCCCCGCCCCCTTTCCCGTGTGGGTGGATGCTCGGCCCTGCCGTTGTCCAGAGCCGGCCGTCTCCTCTGCAGCCTCGGGCTACCTGGACGTGCGCGTGGTGGACACGGACTACAGCTCCTTCGCGGTGGTCTACATCTACAAGGAGCTGGAGGGCGCGCTCAGCACCATGGTGCAGCTCTACAGTGAGGGTCCCCGCACCCCCACCCCCGCCCCCACCCGCTGGAGCACCCCTTCAGGCCCTGCCCACCCATTCACACACTCCCAAGTCTGGACCAGGTCCAGGTGGGGGCTGGCAGAACCCCCCAGGGCTGCCAGTGGGTACGGCTGAACTGAAGGGCCTCTGAAGGCTGGGCACTCAGGCTAAAGCTCAGGCCTGTCTCTGGCTGGAGACCCCGCCTCCCCTGCTTGGCCTGCGGCCTGACACCCTGAGCAGGGGCTGCAGTACTATTCTGCTTTAATTTCTCGTGGGCTTGGCAGAGTGAACCAGGAGAGTTGCCAAGGGGAGAGGCCGGGGTGAGGGCGGGAGGCTGGCTTTGGGAGCTGCAGGTAAAGGAGTCTGAAGGGGTGGGGCTCCAGGACTCAGGGTCTGGCACCCCAAGCCCCCAGGTGCCCTGTGTGAATTGGGAAAGGCCGCCCCTCTGGGCAGCGTCCAGTCCCCACTGGCCCCTCAGCCAGGCAGGCCTTTCATCGGTGCACAACCTGCCCAACCTCAGGTGGCAGACCTACCGTCACCCTTTAGGAAAGGGCAGTGAGGTCAGGGGTGCCCATCTGCCCATCTCTCTCACCTCTGTGACCCACAGGGGTTCACAGGGGTTGACAGGGGCCCCTGCTCTGCCCCAGGCCGGACCCGAGAAGCAAGTCCCCAGGCCCTGGAGGCCTTCCAGGACTTCTACCCGACGGTGGGGCTGCCAGTGGACATGGTGGCCATGCTCCCCAAGTCAGGTACCCCTGCGAGCTCCGCCCTGCCAAAGCCCAGCCCCCGCCAAAGCCCCGCCCCTGACAAAGCCCCGCCCTGCCAAAACCCCGCCCCTGTAAGAGCCCTGCCCTGACAAAGCCCCGCCCCGCAAAAGCCCCGCCCCTAACAGAGCCCCGCCCTGCCAAAGGCCCGCTCCACCCCCATTCCGGAGTCCTGGGAGGTGCCGGCAGGAGGTAGCCCTGTCTTCCAAGAGTGCAGCCGCCCCCCCGCCCCCCCCCCCGGGTCCCTTGGCACGGGGAGGGGCTGCAGGAGGCAGGGGACAGTCCCAGCCAGCCCAGCCTCTCGGGACCCTCTGTCTTTTTACAGATGTGTGCTCCCAGGGGGACAGGCACGCACCCTGAGGGCTCCGGAGACCCAGTTTGGCCCTTCCCAGGTAGGGGCCAGGGTAGCACCTCCCTCCCGCTCTCCGGGCCCGTGTGCCTGCACCTCTGCCCTCTCCCCTGCTGAGGTCTGCACGTGCAGACCCCCCAGCATCCCTGGTTCTCCCGGGATACGCACTCCTGTGCCTGCAGCTCCGCTTACACATCGCCTCTCCCAGGGGAGCCTCTCCTGATTACCTAGGGCTGCCGAAACAAACTGCCACAACCTGGGCAGCTTAAAACAACAGGAAGTCACTCTCAGCCTAGAGGCCAGAGGCGCAGAGTCAAGGCCGGGGCAGGGCTGTTCCTCCCGGAGGCTCTGGGAGAACCCCTGCCTCTCCCAGCGGCTGTTGGTGCTGGCGATCCTTGGCCTGTCGGGCCGCCACTCCCATCTCTGCCGCGCTTGTTAAGAGGCCAGATTGCCTTCATATAAGGATGCCCTAAATCAAGGGTGATCCCCTCTCAAGATCTTTAACAATTACATCTGCAGAGACCTTATTTCCACATAAGGGCATTTTCAGAGTTCCAAGTGGACGTGGATTTGGAGGGACATAATCCAGCCCAGTGCGTCCTGTGTCCCCGTAGCCCTGGGCTTGCCCAGAGCACAAGGCGCTGCCTTGAGATTCCCGAGTCCTCATCCTCTCCCAAGGCCCCACGAGGTGGGAACCCCAACCTCCTGGTTTGCTGCCGCCACAGGGCTGAGTCCCTGGGACCCCTTGGGACATGGATGCAGGTGGGCTCTTGGGGACGCCTTCTCCCAAAGCGGACAGGGGACCATCGGGCCCCTCACCCCCCTTCCCCGTGAAGAACTTGGGAACCTACATGAGCAGTAAGCCTCGGACATGATGTGACAGTCGCCGGCGTCGGGAGGCCCCCCTGCGGCCTCTCCTGGCACAGTTAGGTTGGGTGGGGGCTTCCAGAGTGGCCTGCGGGCAGCGGCCCTCTGGCCTTCACATCATTCTGCTCCCCTGGCCGGGCCGAGTTTGCCCAGGGCTGCGCTGGGGGAATCAGGCTGTTGCAGCTTTCAGTGGGTCTCAACGACGCGGCCCAGGGTCCCGGCTCCGTCCCTGTTTCAGCCACGTTAGGGATTGGGTCACGTGCCGTCAGGAGGTCTAGCTGCAGAGAGCCTGAGCCTGTCTGCCTGCTCTGTGCCCCACCCCCACGATTATGTTAGAGAAAGCATATTTTAGGGTAAAGTGCACACCTACGTGGACCCCCTCTCCAGGGCTGCGTCTGTAGGTTCCTTGGGGTTAAGTGGCTGTTCTGCCAGCGAGGGAGGTGGTGAGGCCCTGGGGACAGTGGCTGGGTCCCTGGGGAGCCCAGTAAGGGGCAACACTGGGGCTGTGGCCTTGGGGGGAGGGGGCCGCCTTGGGGGACCGTTTCCATGGTTGCAGAAGCTTCGGTGGCAGAACCCGCTCACCCTGCCCTTTCGAGGGATGAGTAGATGGGGCACCCTGCTGTGTGAAGCGCCACTCAGGGGTCCCAGGAGTGACCGGACCTTTGCTGTCTGTGCAGTGCGAGCTGGAGCAGCGCCGAGCCGTCCTGACCCACAGCCCTCCGGCCCTGCATCTCCCCGTCCCCCACCCTCCACGGGCATCTCCTGGGGCCTCCCCCTTCCGCTCAATAAACAGATTCTGCAGTTTTGAGGCCCCTGGATTCTTTGGAGAGGTTGTCAGGGAGGACCCTGGGGCCCTGCCGTGATCCGGGCTCCTGGAGCCACTGAGGCCGGGAGGCTCGGGGCTGAGGATGGGCACTCTGGTCCAAAGGGAGGAGGCGCCGGCCAAGGGTGGCCCCCTGTAAGGGCTGCACCCACAAGCAGCATCTGGGTCCCCCGGCCGGCCCCTGTGGGCTCATGGGCCCTGTGGGGATGCCGAGGTGCCCTGGGCAGCCCGGCCCTGCGGCTGGGCCTCCGTCAGGGGCAGAACCCCCAGAGGCAGAGCAGCCGCGGGGGAGCTTTGGGGTGCAGCTTGTCGGTGTTTCCTTCCTGCTGTTGCTGTGACCTTGACCTTGGGCTCGTTGGTCAGCCTCCATGAGGCTTGGGAACGGGTCACGATCATGGCTAGAGCACCCTGAGCCCCTCCCTGCGGCCCAGCCTGAGCGCCCCTGGATGGACCCTTGGGCCTGAGCGGAGAGCCTGCTGGGTGCCTTTGTCTGCTCGCAAGGAAACTGAGGCACAGAGAGGTCGGCAAGTTGCACAGCCAGTGGCCCGGCTGGGGTCCTGCGGCCAGGCTCCAAGGCCTGAGCTCCCTGCTGAGCTTCTATGGGGGGCGGTGGCCAGAGCGCCCCCGCGGAGCTCACAGCATCTGGCTCTGCCCGACGCTCACACTTCAAAGGGCCGGGCCTGCGGCGAGGCAGGGAGGTGCTAGGCGTCCTGCTTGACTGCCCGCGGGTGTCCTGCAGCCCTGGCAGGGTGGGGCAGGAAGCTGTTAGCTCTGAGCGTGCCCATCGGGCTGGTCACCCCAAGACGGGGGGGCGGCCCTGGGCTTCCTGTCCTCTCTCCTTTGCCCACTCAAGCCCCTAGGGGCCTGGCTTGTGAGCCCAGCTCCGGGCTCAGCCCGGACCCGGGTCAGCCTCCCCGTGCACCCCACCCCACTCCTTCCCTTTGGACGGGCCTCCTGGGTCTTGGGGCTGCCCGGTCCTTGTGTGACCCACAGCTTTGCTGCAGGGTCAAGGTGGCAGTCCTCCTGCCTCGGGTGAGCGGGCCTCCCCTTTAGCTGGCCAGGCCTGTGTGAGCCTTTGTGGCCTTAGAGGTGGAGAGGCCGCCCTCATCGGCCAGAGGCCAGGGCTGCGACCTGGGTTGCGGCTGCCTTGGTGCCCTGGGACCCTCCTGGGCTCTGCTCGCTGTCCTGACGGGTGGGGAGACAGGAAGGTGGCTCCATCGGGCGATGTGGCTGGAGGCCCTGGTGCCCAGGTAGCCTGGCTCTGCCTTTTCCCTGACCTGCTTTACCCTGACCTGGTCCCGGGCTTGGGGGCCTGGGCATGGTGGGAAGGGGTGGACACCGGCAGCCCACAGCTCATGGAGTGTAAGCAGGACAGGGGTTCCCGAGGCTGGCCCCACCTGGCCGTGCAGAGTGGGTGTCAGGGCAGGTGTCAGGGAGGGAAAGGTCTCATCCGGTGGAGAAGCTGTGCGCACAGGAAGCGGGTGGGTTGCCGGCTGCTGCCTGGTGTCGGTGAAGGGGCAGGGGCCCAGGCAACCCCAGCGCTGCCTCCCATGGAGCATCTGTCTCTCTCCCGTGGCCCCCTCTGCAGGCAACAACCTCTCCCACCCACGCCTCACAGCCCCTCCAACACTCCTCCTACCCAGAAGCAGCCCTCACCTGCCTCTGTGGTCCAGGCCTGTGGAGCCTTCACCCACTTGTCCCAAGACCCATCAGAAAGAGCTTGAAGACTGCTGTGAGCCCTGGGAGGGGAGTCTGGCTGTGTGTGCGGGCCTGGGCTTGGCGAATCCATCCTAGCAGCCTGTCCTCAGGGGGAGATGTGGTTCTGGCAGCCCTGCTTGGGGGTGGGAGGGAGGGTCTGTCCTGCTCTCAGGCCCCCAGGTAGGCCCTAGACCGGGAGGGGGGTGGCGCAGGCTGCTCTGGTCCAGGTCACCCCGCTCCAGGGCTGTGGGTGTCCTGAGGCCCGGATGCACGCCCCTGAGTGGCTGGAGGCCAAGTTCACCGTGGTCCTCTCAGGGAGGTTGCACCCCCCACCCACCATCCATCCTGCTATAACCCTACCCAGGGCTCAGGGTGCGGAGCAGATGCTCAATGGGGGCCGGGCTGCTGAGCGCCCTCCTGGGCCTCACGCTGGCCCAGGTGCAGATGACTCCGCAGGGCCTGGACCTGCAGAAGGTGCTGGTCTTCCTCAGGGCGGTGGTCCTGGGCTGGGAGGGCCCTGAGGGGCTGGCTCCCCCAGCTCTCCCCTCCCACGGCTGAGCTGGGGCTGGCTCACGGGGGCCCCAGGACCCCCTGGGTGTGAGCTCAGCCCTGCCTGGGGTCCCCGCTCCTGGCCGGTGGGGATACAGCAAGTACCCAGGGCTGGCAGGGGGCGGCCCTCTCCCCCGGGTCCTCCTCTGGGTGACCGTGTCCTCAGCCTGGCTGGCCGCTCCCCTGAGGGGTCTCCGGGGTGTGGGCCTCAGGGTGGCCGTCTGCTGCTCCCGGGTTGGTGGGCTTCCTGCTCTGACCTCTGACCCCGCAGGCAGTGGGAGCAGAGGAGGAGGCCTTCCCAGGGCAGGGACTTTGGCGGGGGCATTTGGGCTCCATCTGGAGGCTTCTTTGTCTGATCTCCTTTTTGCCCGGCCTGGGCCAGCAGGCTCAGAAACAGCCGGTGTTGGACATAGGTTTGCTTCCCTTGCCTTGCAAAAAATGATCAGTTTTTAAAAGCTTCAGAGGGTGGAGAAGGAAATGGCAACCCACTCCAGTGTTCTTACCTGGAAAAGGCTATGGACAGGAGCCTGGCGGGCTGCAGTCCATGGGGTCATATCACTGAGCATGTGTGCATGAGGGTGGAGGGTGATGGGTTGGCAGCAATAAGCTGGTAGAACTGAAAAAAGTAAAAAATAAGAGCTTCAGAGGGAAGGTCCGGGCCCCAGGGCTGGTTTCCAAGGCGGCTGCTCGGTCCTCCAGCATGGCCGTGCAGAGCCAGGCCTCCCCCACGGGGCAGGGCTGCTGGCCACCCTCCTCAGGGGGCCTTCACGTCCAGCTGGCCCGCTCCCTGCCCCGTCTCTCGGGCTCTGACCACCGCTGCCTCTGCTCAGGGGCAGGCATCACAAGGCCAGGTCTCCTTGGAGACAGGGCACCAGCCCTGGGGCAGCTGCAAACAGGCCCTTGGGGGGACCCAGGGCCCCCACGGGGACCCCCGGAAGGCCCGCCGCCTGCTGCTTCGTCTGCCGGCTCCCTGCCTGGGAGGTCTAGGGCGAGGGGTCGGCCTCCCCGGGTCCGGTTCGGCTGCCCGAATGGGCTTGGCTCCGGTCCTTTCTCTAGATGGTAGGATTCTGGTGGGAAGCTGGTGTGGCCTCCAGAGAAAACTTGGCACTGAAGACCCCGAGGAGGCTGGAGGCCTTGTTCCTGACCTTGAGTGGGGAGACTCTGACCGTGACGGTCGCCTACAACAAGTAAGCAGCCCAGCGCCCGGCAGCGCGGGGGCCAGGCGTGTGTGTCAGGGGGCTGCAGCCGTGGGCGTGGGGCGTGGACACCACTGTCCCCTGGGTGCACCAGTCCTCCCAGGGTCCTCCCCTGCGACCAGACCCCAGGCCCCAAAGCTGCGTCCTCTCCCGGATGAAGCAGGGCGTCCTGATGAGGCCTCGTGGGTTTAGCAGGACGGGAGGAGGACTTGCCGGTGGGCAGCTCTCGGAAGGGCACGGGCCCCCTGCCCCAGGCGCTCCTGGGGACAGCATGCCTGCCCCTTGCTGGGAGTGGGCCCTGGGAAGGCACGCAGCGGGCATTTTCTTAGTGACCGCTCTGTTGCCTTTCAGCTCAGGAAGTTGTCAGACTGAAGAAATAGTGAGCTCAGAAATGAATGTTTTGGGGAAATTTGTGTTTCCTGGTAAGAGCTGCTTCCTTGGGCCCCACCCGCCAGTTCCTCTTGGCCTGGCTGTTCCTCATGCTGTTCCCCGTGCTCCTCCTCACGCCCCAGGCTCTGTATCCCCCCAGTGGACCGGTCACCCTACCAGGGCTGCTCTAGACCCCCCAAGAGGGTCCCAGCATCCCGAGAGGGTCCCGGCACCCCGAGAGGGTCCCGGCTAGGTGGGGGAGAATGAAGTCAGGCCCTGTCGACCCTGACCTCCCAGGCCGACCCGCCCTGAGGGGTGCCCGTCCACCCAGGCCTGCCCCTCCCGCTTGTCCACACAGGCCGCCGGGAGATCCACGTGATGGACACGGACTATGAGCAGTACGCCATCCTGCGCGTGTCCCTCCAGTGGCAGAACAATGAGTTTTACGTTTTCAAGTATTTCAGTAAGCAATCCTGGGGTGGGGGCTGGACCGCAGCGGCCCCCGGGGACCCCCTGGCTCAGGCCCCGGTGCCCCCACAGCTCGGAGCCTGGGCGGCGAGTGTGAGCCTGGGTTCCTGAAGTTCCGGGAGCTGACCACAGACATGGGGCTGTACCTGGTGGGCCGGCACGGTGAGCTCCAGGCCTTGGGGTGGGCTCTGGGCGAGGGGGCCTGCGATGGCGGGGAGTGGGGGCTGGGCATGCATCCCACGTGCAGTCCCTCATGCTCTCCTGTCCCGCAGGGAGGTGTGCCAGGCTCCTAAAGGGGGTGAGTCTTCGCCCCTGGCTGAGTCCCAGCCTGACGGGAGTCCCAGCTCACTCTAGACCCCAGGGCCTCCAGGGTGCTGACACCAGGCGGGGGCATGGCAGGGGCGGCTGGGGCGGGGGCAGGACAGGGGAGGCTGGGGCGGGCGAGGCGGGGGCAGGGCAGGGGAGGCTGGGGCGGGCGGGGCAGGGGCAGGGCAGGGGAGGCTGGCCTTGTCCGGGTTTCCATCTGCGGGTGGTCACAGGCCCTGTGGACCCTGTCTCAGGTTCCCGGGTGCCCCACTGTGCTAACCCTTCAGCTACAGGCCCCCCTCTGTCTCAACAGCTCCGAGAGACGGGACTGTGACCTCAATTCGCAGGCAGAGAAGCTGAAGCCCAGGCCACTCAGCTAGGACACCCACTCCTGGCTGGGGCCCTCGGGTTCGGACGGCGCCCCGAGGCCTTGCCCTTCTCCGTCGCAGCAGCTGACCTAGGGGAGCCCCCGCCCCCATGGGGATGCTTAGAGCCCCGCCCACCTGGCCTCCCTGGGCCGCCAGCCCTGGGGGCCACCTGCAGCTGCTCCGCCGGAATAAACTCTACAGCCAAACCCATGGTCCCGTCTTTCCTGGGGGGCCAGGGGTGGCAGGCGGGGCTGGTGGGGTCAACAAACGTTCAGCAGCTGCCCTGGAGCCTCTGCCGCACGGCAGGCTGAGCTGAGACTGTGAGGCCCTGCTCTGTCTGCAGGGCCCAGGCACTCTGCTCCCCAGGGAGCTGGGACCCCCTCGTCCCTTTGGCACTCCGCGGGCATCTCTCCCCCCTGCCCTCTCCCTGCCCTCGTCTTCTGCCTCCTTTTCCCTGTCTTTGCCCCTGCCGCTCCCCCAGCCCTCCGGCTTGGCTGCTGCCAGCCACCACCGGCGGGAAGACGGTTGACACTTGGCGGTGGGGTGCAGCAGTCAAGGGCCATGAGGGCAGCTGGGGTGACGGGGCAGCTGCCCACCTGCCGGGTGGACCTGGACAGGTGCCCTCCACCCCTGCTCATGAAGCTCTTCACCCGTGCGGTGGAGAGACACTGTCCCTCCTCGGGGACCAGTTCCATGGGACAGAGAGACGCTGTCCCCGCCACGGGAAACGGTTCCGTGGGTGAAGGGCCAGGGGAGCCGCCTCGGGAGCTGCTGATTGGCCTGCAGGGCTGGCGGGGTCGGGACGTCCCGGCTCACGCCGCTGCCCACGGGGTGGGCTACAGAGTCAGCACCACCTGGGTGCCCGTGCCCTTGGTCTCGCCCCGTTGGCCCGCGCCCCTGCCTACGCAGCTGGCGGGCCCTTGAGGGCATACACCCACGTCCGGAGGTCGCCTGGGGCTCCCAGGCGGGCCAGGTGCCAGGGCCTCGGGCCGCCCTGGGTGCTGCTGAGGGCTCCTGCTGGAGCCTCGTGGGCAGCGGTTGGGTCCTGGTGCCGTGAGGGGCCCTGACCGCCATCCGCCCCCCGCACACGTGTCCCCGAAGTGCAGGACGTGCCACCTCCTGCCCTGCCCCCTCGCCTTGGAGCCCCACACTGCCCTCCAGCCTCCCGCGGGTGGTCTGGGGGCTCTGGGCACTGTCCCCCCCGGGGCCTGGGGCCCAGCCTACAGGGCAGCTGACTGGCCAGCCGAGTGGCTGGGGCAACATCAAGGTCCGGGGGCGGAGGGCCCTCAGGCCTGGTCCGGCCGATGGGCAGGCCGTCTGCTTAATGAAGCCAGCCTGTGCCTTTGCTGACACCCACGGGGAGGGTATAAGCCCAGGCTGGGCCCGAGGAGCGTGTCCTGTGGCTTTGGGGAGCTGGCCCCAGCCCCTGCCGGCCAGACATGAGGGGCAGCTTGCTTGCAGCCCTGCTGGGGCTCCTCGTGATGCTGGCGGCTGGCAAGGAGGACTTGGGCCTCCAGAACTTCAACTTGACCCAGGTGGCTGCATCCGGGCCAGCCGGAGGGAGCCTGGAGGCCCCTGGGGACGCTTCCTCTAGAGCCTCTGCCAGCTCCGGGCGTGCGGGGCCCGGGAATTCCCCAGACCACTGTCCTGCTGGGCTGGGGGAGGCCCTGATCCCAGTGGCGGGCACCGCCCCCCAAGGCAATCCCCCTCCAGCTTGCTGTCCCCGCAGTTTTCAGGTATGTGGTACGAGATTGCCTTGGCCTCCAACCTGGAGCACCGGAGCTCGTCCCCAGGGCGGAAGGTGGGGGCCGTGATAGTGGAGCAGGACGGGGCCCACCTTGGCCTGACCTCCGTGTCTGACCAGTGAGTGGCGCTGGCCTTAAGGGTGTCATGCGGGCCCCCTGGCGGGACGAGGATGGGGTTGGGGGAGGAGGGTGCCCGGGCTCCCAGGCCAGGGCGGAGGCGCAGGGCTTCCGTCCTCCAAGGCAGCTTCCTGAGGTGGCTGGTGCCTGGACGTGGAGCTGGGCCGGGACCCGTTGGTCGGGGGCTCCCTGGTGGTCCAGAGCAAGGCGCGGTGGCGGTGGGCGAGCGTGGGCTGAAAGCGTCTGCCCTCTCCAGCATGAACCTGTGCATGAAGGAGAAGAACCAGGCAGTGAAGGGGGACGCCCCCGGGAAGTTCAAGCTCCCTTTAGACTCTGGTGAGGAATGCGCCCGCGATTGCCTCTTCCTCACTCCCTGCCCCAACGCCCCGCTCAGCCTGGAGTCCTCAGCCCCGCACTCTGCGCGGCTGGGAGCCGGTGGGGACGCTGGGTCCCACCGCACATGGCCCTTGCTCAGCCACCCTGGCTCTGAGGGTCTTCCCGTGGGGACGTGGTGGCCCAGAGCCCTCAGCCTGAGCTCACTGCCCAGCCTGCATGGAAGCGAACTCCTGCACCTCCTCTCTGCAAACTCTGATGAGACTGACCAGGTGGCCTATGTGCTGGCCGGTGGGGCTCCCGGCCTACCCTCTTCAGGAAGCTCCCCCGGGGAGTCCAGAAGGCCCGCTGCAGCCCCACGTGTGTGCAGCACCTGTGTGTGTGCTTTCCGAGGTGGGGGTATGGCCCATGGGCGGCGCCTCCCCCTCCCCACAGCCTGGGAGTCCTGGGTTTGGTTTTGTCCCAAGGAGGCAAAGAGGTCATCGTGGTGGCCACGGACTACAAGACCTACGCCGTCATAAGCATCGTTCCCCACGGAGGCGAGAAGCCCAGCCGCGTGCTGAAGCTCTACAGTGAGCGGGCAGCCTCCCGCTCCAGCCCGGCCTGGCCCGGCCCCGCGGGGCGGGGGGGCAGGAGGAGCCTAGGGCCCAGACGGGCGGGGCCTGGGCTGGGCGGGCCCTGGGTGGGCGGGGCTGGGTGGGCCCTGGGTGGGCGGGGCTGGGCGGGCCCTGGGTGGGCGGGGCTGGGCGGGGACTGGGTGGGCGGGGCTGGGCGGGGACTGGCTGGGCAGGGAGGGCGTCCCGGGGGGGCCCCAGTCAGCCGCTCCCCCTTCCTCGCAGGCCGGACCTTGGAACACAATGAGAAAGCCACAGAAAAGTTCGTGGAGAAGGCCGTGGAGCAGGGGCTGTCGGTCTCAGACGTGCAGCTGCTCACCAAGGACCGTGAGTGGCGCGCTGGGGGCCTGGGGGCCTCCTTCCTGGGAACTGTCTCCCCACTTCCCCACCGTCTCTTCTCCACAGTGACCTGTGTGAACCTGCTGTCCTAGGTGGTGAGTCCCTTTCCCTGCCCCGAGGCTGGGGCTGGGTCCCCAGGCCTCCCCATCACAGCTGGAAGAGGAGTCTGGAGTCCCAGGGATGGGGGGGCTGACTCCTGGACAGGTGGAGCCGGGGCTTCCCAAGGGTCAGGGCCTACCCGGGCATGGATGCTGTGAGCATGTCCTGTCCTGGGCCAGCCCCTCCTGTGGCTGCAAAGCCTGGGCTGAGAGGGGGCTGGGCGCCTGTCCCCCGCGCAGCCCCACATGCTGCCCTGGCCCACGGGAGGCGCACCAGGCTCCTGAAGGAGGCAAGTCTCCGCCCAGGCTGAGTCCCAGCCTGATAGGAGTCCATGCTCACTCTAGCTCCCAGGACCTCCAGGGTGCTGACACCAGGAGGCGGCCCTGGAGGTGGGGGCAGGTTGGCCTTGTCTGGGTTTCCATCCAACAGAGTCCTGCCTTGGGGTCACAGGCCCTGTGGACCCCATATCGGGCTCCCAGGTCCCCCACTGTGCTAACCCTTCAGCTGCATGGCCCCCTCTGTCTCAACAGCTCTGAGAGACGGGACTGTGGCCCCACTTTACAGGTAGAGAAACTGAGGCTCAGGCCACTCAGCTAGGACACCGACTCCTGGCTGGGGCCCTCGGATGAGGGCGGCATCCTGAGGCCCTGCCATTCCGTGTCTCAGGATCTGACCTAGGGGAGCCCCTGCCCCCCACTGGGGTGCTTGCAGCCCCGCCCACCTGGCTTACCTGGGCTACCAGCCCTGGGGGGCCACCTGCAGCTGCTCCGCCCAAATAAACTCTACAGCCGAACCCATGGTCCCGTCTTTCCTGGGGACCGAGGGGTGGCGGGCGGGCTGGTGGGGTGTGTGTCCCGTGACTGCCCTCCACATCGCAGCAGACCTGACTCTCGGGAGGTCTGGGTTCACCGTGACTGTGGGGGACACCCGCCCCTGGGTGGGCTCCTCCCGCTGTGGCCGAGATGTCTGCGGGCAGGCCGGCTCCCGCTGTTCCCTATCCCTTCTGCGGGCCCGTGCTGCTTGCTCAGCGCCTGCAGGCCGGGCTGCCCCCGGCCCTCCTGGTCTCTCCTCTGGTACCTGAGAGCCCGCGGCAGCCCCGGGCCGGCCCAAGCCGCGCTCCTCCCAAGTGGAAGGTGACCACAGCTGCCGCCTGTCTATCTTCACCTGGCTGCCTGCTGCCCTGAGCTCAAATCCGTGGGCGTTGGGTCCAAGGCCCTCGGGCCACAGCTGCCCCGACCCCGGCCCCCTGCTGGCTCCATCCCCTATCAGCCCGGTCCGCCTCAGTGCCTGGGGGCACCCCCACGGTGACCACCCCCCTTCTATCGGCTGGGGCAGGGCAGAGAATGTGGGTGGGCGTCCGCCCCCTGCCCGCGTGCAGAGCAGGGTCACAGGGCTTCTGAGCACAGCTGAGGGGCTGGTGGGGCCCATCCGGCCAGAGAAGAGAGATCCTGCTGACCCCAGTGGGCCCCCAGAAAGCCTCCAGGAGTAAGGACCACCCTCAAGGGGAGGGCCTGCCTGAGACAACGGGTCCAGAAAGACGCGCAGGGGGACGTTTGGAGGCTGCACTCCGACACGTGCGAGGTGCCTGGGGAGCACCTGGCCTTTCCCCCAGATCTGTCTAGCCAGAGCTCGGGGGAGCAGGGCCATCTGCCTCAGCTGGACCTCCCGATAGAAGGTTCTAGGACGTCTGCTTGAGCTGCTGTGACACAGAACCCGCTGAATGTGGTACAGCAGCAACAGGGGTTCTTCTCTGGAGGCTGGAAGTCTGAGGTCAGGGTGCTGAGAGCCTGGTGTCTGGCGAGGGCCCCCATGACGGCTTGTGGACGGCAGCTTTCCCATCACACCCTCTCTGCACACGTGGGGACAGGTCTCTGGTGCCCTTCCCTCTTCTAAGGGGCCCAGCCCTACTGGGTTGGGGTCCCACCCTTGCAACCCCACTTCACTTTCACCCCCAGGAAGGCCCCAAAGGCACTGGCCAAATACATCATGTCCAGCACGAGAGCTTCAGCACGGGAAGAGGGGGCGGGGACAGTTCCGAGGGCGGTGACGGAGACCAGGGCCCCCACCATGTGTCCACAGTGCTATTCAGCACAGAAGTTACTGCACAGACGGAGAAACGGGAAAATGCAATCTGTGGTCAAAAACAAGGAGTTAATAGAAGTCAGTGCTTCCCTGGTGGCTCAGACAGTAAAGAATCTGCTGCAATACAGGAGACCCAGGTTCGGTCCCTGGGTCGGGAAGATCTCCCAGAGAAGAGAATGGCAACCCACTCCAGTATTCTTGCCTGGAGAATCCCGTGGATAGAGGAGCCTGGCCGGCTGTAGCCCACGAGGTCGCAAAGAGTTGGACATGACTGAGCGACTGACGCGCGTACAGTTAGGAGTGATGCTGAGAAGAGCCGGGGTTGGGTTTGGAAGAGGAAGGTCTGAAGCCCGCGGCACACCCTGAGCTTTCCCTCTGCTCCCGCGTGGGTGCCGTTTCCACCATCCGTCAGTCTAGTCCTTTCTCACAGCCTCTCTGTCAGTCAGGTGCTTTGTGCTATTTGTCAACCTGTCTATTCTGTTTATCTGTAAATTATCACCTGTCATATCTATCACAGATAGTTCTTGCTGGGTACACGCATGCTCAGTTGCTTAGTCGTGTCTGACTCTCTGTGACCCCATGGACTGTAGCCCGCCAGGCTCCTCTGTCCATGGGATTCTCTAGGTAAGAATACTGGAGCTGATTGCCATGCCCTCCTCCAGCCAACCCAGGGATCCAACCCTCATCTCCTGCACGGGCAGGCAGATTCTTTATTGCTGAGCCAGCGAGGAAGCCATCTTTCTTTCTAATAGGGTAAATTCAGGCAAACTGAATTCTGTGAATCCATCTGGTTGAAGACTTTGAAGTTTTCTTACAAGCCAGGAAAGAAAGCACTTTGTTGATGAAACCTTTTTTATCCTTTTGTCCCAAAGGTTATTTCCCCACCCTTTTGTCATTTCTTACTTCGTGCATTTATAGTCTCTCCATTTTTTCTTATTTATGTTAGTTAATTCTGTTATTTAAAAAAAATAATACTAATGATTCCGTTAATAATCCCGTAAATTAATGGGAAAATTCTGTTCATCTCAAGGATAAGGACTTTTTTTTTTTTTTAATTTTCGGGCTCCCAGGCGCGGGGTCCTCGCCTCCCCGGGGGCCGATCCAGGGGTCGGGCACAGTGCGCGGACCCGAGGGTGAGCTGGGTGGCCCTCCGCCCGCACCGCGCCGGCTCCGAGGCGGCGGCGGCGGCCCGCGCTTCCCTCTGCCGGGGCTGTGCGCTGGCTCCCTGCTTCTGCGCATGCCCAGCCCTGCTGGCCACGCCCCTGGGTGAGGGCCTGGATCCATTAGCTACATCCGCTGTTCTGGAGTCTCTATTTGCTGTTTCCTTCTCCGTGAAGCCCTGTGGTTTCTAATGTTGTCCTCTTTTAATTTTTGATTATACTTTTTCGCTCAGTCTTGTCCGACTCTTTGCGACCCAGGCCGGAATACTGGAGTGGGTGGCCTTTCCCTGCTCCAGGAGATCTTCCCAACCCAGGGATCAAACCCAGGTCTCCCGCATTGCAGGTGGATTCTTCACCAGCGGAGCCACCAGGGAAGCCCCTGCTGTCCTTTTTGAAAACACTTCTTTATGTGTGTGTCTGGCTGCTGACCCCCCTGCGTGGGGGCTCTTCCTCGCGGTGCAGCGGCTGCCTCGCTCCGCAGCTCAGTGGCTGCGGCGCGCAGGCTTGCTGCTCCACTGTCTGTGTGCTCAGGCGTGTCCAGCTCTTCATGACCCCGTGGACGGTAGCCCGCCAGGCTCCTCTGTCCATGGGATTCTCCAGGCAAGGATACTGGAGTGGGTTGCCCTGCCCTCCTCCAGGGGATCTTCCTGACCCAGGGGTCAAACCCGTGTCTCTGGCATCTCTTGCACTGGCAGGCGGTTCTTTACCACTGAGCCCCCGGGGAAGCTGCTCCCCTGCAGGTGAGATCTTAGTTCTCTGACCAGGGACGGACGCCACACCCCCCGCGTTGGAAGGTGGATTCTCAACCCCTGGAGCACAGGGAACCGCCTTTCCAACTGTTGGAACTGGGAATCTGAAATACATCGCTTTCATTCTTTTACTTTAATGCTGTGTTTAAGGTTTCGACATCTCCTCTGACCCTGTTTCATGTGATATTTTAATAATATTTATTATAAATGAATTCTGTGATTTCACTTTGCATTTTTCTTTCATCCAAGAGTATTTTTAAAAACAGAGAATTTTTTAAATCCTTGTTTTATTGTCATTTGGTCAGTTAAGTTTGCAACGTTTCCACTTTGTGGAGCTCACCGATTCTATCCTTGCGGCTAGACAGTCAGTTCTGTGCGTGCTTTCCTCTCTGTTATCAAGACGTACGATTCCATGTGCATCTGGGGAATTTGCTTCAGTCGTGTCCGACTCTTTGTGACCCTGTGGACCACAGCTCACCAGGCTCATCTGTCCAGGGGGTTCTCCAGGCAAGAATACTGAGTGGGTTGCCATGCCCTCCTTCAGGAGATCTTCCCCACTCGGGGATTGGACCCACGTCTCTTACATCTCCTGCATTGGCAGCTGGGTTCTTTACCACTACTGCCCGCGGTGAAGCCTGTAAAATTAATGCATAAACCCTCATGAGCTGCCTTAGACATTTTAGGACTGCTTTATCCACGTCAGGGGCTTCCCTCGTGGCTCAGATGGTAAGAAATCTGCCTGTGTTATGCCCAAGTGGTGAAATCTCCCAGTGACCACCAGGGAGCCGATATCTGATGCAAAATCGAGAGTTTTTATTACCAAGCTCGAGCTGGGGCTCCCACCGATACCAGCGCAGCAGCTATAGGGAGGAGCCCTGAGCGCTGGGTTACATTGCTTATATAGGGTATTCTCGCAAGAAAAATTCAAAAAAACGGGAGTCTCCGGGTCTGACTGGTCACCTTCTGGTGAAGGGTTAGGTGTTGAGTTCTGATTGGTTCTCATTTCCCGGGCTTGATTCGAATTTCCCCGGGCTGGCCAAGGGTTCTGACTGGTTCGAAGGTGGTGGGGTGAGGTCAGGGGATTTCCAAAGGCTCTTGGATTTCCAAAGGCTCTTTTCCCGGAACCTTACAAAATGGAGTAGCTTAGATTCTTCACCTGCAATTGATGATTGATGGTTTTGAACTGTGGTATTTTGACCCAGGTCCAATGGGGTTGCAAAGAGTCAGACACGACTGAGTGATCCGCACTTTGGCGTCACCCTCACCCACAGTGAGCCCTTAGGCCCACCTTTACCGAGAGGGTGTGTGCATCTCTCCTGCTACGAGTGTATTTCCGTTTGACTTGCCTCGTATTTTGCCTTGGGAAGTTTGATTCCAGTTTGTTCCCACCCTTGAAAGTAATTTGATCATTTGCCTGGAGACCCTGAAGAATTTTCACTTCATCGGTAAAGTCTGAGAGTCAATTTCTTTCCTGAGAACAATTAGCTCTTACTGAATTCTTCCCTGGTTTTGTTCATTTCTGCTCTTAGTTAATTAAAAAAATAATAAATTTCAAGATGTTCTTTTAACGTCCTTCAATGCTTCGGCACATTTGGCTCAGTTTGGAGTTTCATGGTATAGTTACTGCTTACCACAGGCCCTCCGCTCCCCACGGCGGGATTGCCATTAGAAGAGATGTTTGCATTCTTTTCTTGGTTTCTTCCTCTAAGAACAAAGTATAAAGACTCCTAAGTCTATTTAATTCCTGAATGGGATTGGCAGTTTGGGTGGCTTTCAAGATTCCTAATTCACATGCATCCATATGCAGAGGACTCGCTCTCAGTTCAGTTCCGTTAGTTCAGTTGCTCAGCTGTGTCTGGCTCTTTGTGACCCCATGGACTGCAACACACCAGGCCTCCCTGTCCATCACCAACTCCCAGAGCTTGCTCAAGCTCATGTCCATCGAGTCGGTGATGCCATCCAACCATCTCATCCTCTGTTGTCCCCTTCCCCTCCTGCTTTCAATCTTTCCCAGAATCAGGGTCTTTTCCAGTGAGTCAGTTTTTACATCAGGTGGCCGAAGTATAAGAGCTTCAACTTTAGCATCAGTCCTTCCAATGAATATTCAGGACTGATTCCCATTAGGATTGACTGGTTTTGATCTCCTTGTCTAAGGGACTCTCAAGAGTCTTCTCCAACACCACGGTTCAAAAGCATCAATTCTTCGGTGCTCAGCTTTCTTCACAGTCCAACTCTCACATCCATACATGACCACTGGAAAAACCATAGCTTTGACTAGATGGACCTTTTTTGGCAAAATAATGTCTCTGCTTTTAATATGCTGTCTCGGTTGGTCATAGTTTCTCTTCCAAGGAGCAAGTATCTTTTAATTTCATGGATGCAGTCAACATCTGCAGTGATTTTGGAGTCCCCCAAAATGAAGTCAAGGCTATGGTATTTCCAGTGGTCATGTATGGATGTGAGAGTTGGACTGTGAAGAAAGCTGAGCGCCGAAGAATTGATGCTTTTGAACTGTGGTGTTGGAGAAGACTCTTGAGAGCCCTTTGGACTGCAAGGAGATCCAACCAGTCCATTCTGAAGGAGATCAACCCTGGGATTTCTTTGGAAGGAATGATGCTAAAGCTGAAACTCCAGTACTTCCACCTCATGTGAAAAGTTGGCTCATTGGAAAAGACTCTGATGCTGGGAGGGATTGAGGGCAGGAGGAGAAGGGGACGACCGAGGATGAGATGGCTGGATGGCACCACGGACTCGATGGACGTGAGTCTGAGTGAACTCCGGGAGTTGGTGATGGACAGGGAGGCCTGGCGTGCTGCGATTCATGGGGTTGCAAAGAGTCGGACACGACTGAGCAACTGAACTGAACTGAAAATAAAGTCTCTCACTGTTTCCATTGTTTCCCCATCTATTTGCCATGAAGTGATGGGACTGGATGCCATGATCTTCATTTTTTGAATGTTGATTTTTAAGCGAGATTTTTCACTTTCCTCTTTCACTTTGATCAAGAGGTTCTTTAGTTCCTCTTCACTTTCTGCCATAAAGGTGCTGTCATCTGCATATCTGCGGTTATTGACATTTCTCTTGGCAATCGTAATTCCAGCTTTTGCTTCACTGAGCCCAGCATTTCTCATGATGTACTCTGCATATAAGTTAAATAAGCAGGGTGACAATATACAGCCTTGATGTACTCCTTTCCCAATTTGGAACCAGTCTGTTGCTCCATATCCGACTCTAACTGTTGCTTCTTGACCTGCATACAGATTTCTCAGGAAGCAGGTAAGGCAGTCTGGTATCCTCATCTTTTGAAGAATTTTCCACGGTTTGTTGTGATCCACACAGTCAAAGGCTTTGGTGTAGTCAATAAAGCAGAAGTAGATGCTTTTCTGGAATTCTCTTGCTTTTTCTGTGATCCAGTGGATGTTGGCAAGTTGATCTCTGGTTCCTCTGCCTTTTCTAAATTCAGCTTGAACACCTGAAAGTCTCACTTCACATACTGTTGAAGGCTAGCTTGGATAATTTTGAGCATTACTCTGCTTGTGTGCGAGATGAGTGCAATTGTGCAGTAGATTGAACATTCTTTGGCCTTGACTTCCTTTGGGATTGGAGTGAAAACTGACCTTTCCAGTCCTGTGGCCACATTCCAACTTTGCTGGCATATTGAGTGCAGCACTTTCACAGCATCATCTTGCAGGATTTGGAATTCCATCACCTCCACTAGCTTTGTTCGTAATGATGTTGCCTAAGGCCCACTTGACTTCACATTCCAGGATGTCTGGCTCTAGGTGAGTGATTACACCATCGTGATTATTCGGGTCGTGAAGATCCTTTTTGTACAGTTTTTCTGTGTATTCTTGCCACCTCTTCTTAATAGCTTCTGCTTCTGTTAGGTCCATACCATTTCTGTCCTTTATTGAGCCCATCTTTGCATGAAATGTTCCTTTGGTATCTCTAATTTTCTTGAAGAGATCTCTAGTCTTTCCCATTCTATTGTTTTCCTCTATTTCTTTGCATTGATCACTGAGGAAGGCTTCTTATCTCTCCTTGCTATTCTTAGGAACTCTGCATTCAGATGCTTATATCTTTCCTTTTCTCCTTTGCCTTTAGCTTCTCTTCTTTTCCCAGCTATTTGTAAGGCCTCCTCAGACAACCATTTTGCCTTTTTTCATGTTTTTCTTGGGGATGGTCTTGACACTGCCTCTTGTACAATGTCATGAACTTTCATCCCCATAATTCTTCAGACACTCTGTCTATGAGATTTAATCCCTTGAATCTATTTGTCATTTCCACTGTAAGGGATTTGACTTAGGTCATACCTGAATGGTATAGTGGTTTTCCCTAGTTTCTTCAATTTAAGTCTGAATTTTGCAATTAAGCGTTGATGATCTGAGCCACAGTCAGCTCCCGGTCTTGTTTTTGCTGACTGTATAGAACGTCTCCTTAACGGATTCTCTTTAATGGGTGGCATTTGGGTACCGGCGTGTGTGTAAAGTCTGGCTCTCTTTTGTCTTGAAAGAGCCGACACTTACAGATGTTTATTTTACTCCTCTACCCAGTGTGGAAAGGCACCCTTGCCCTTTCTAACGCTCTTCCTTCCCAAAAGTGATGCCTTTCTGAGTCGCTGTAGAGCCCCGAGCTACCCTGTGGTCCTGTCCCGGCAGCTGGTCTGCGTCCGTTGCTGGAGTTCTGGGCCTATTTCAGCTCAGTCTGAGGGCACCTGTCCATCTCCTCTCCTCTCCACAGTCCTTAGTTCTCCAGGAAGTCTGAAGACAGAGGCTCAAGAGAGATCTTTGGTAGACGTTGGGGTCTTTTACTTACAAGAAATGTGAGGTTTCTATTTTTCATGATCTGTGTGGTTGCATTTTTTTTTTTTTTGCAGGACTGTACAGAGATTCAGCTTTAATAATGGTCACTATCTCCTGTTACACAGATGTTCTTTAACTGCCTTTTTTATAGTTTCATCTTTAGACTTTATAATGTTTGTGAAAATATAATACAGCTTCAAATATGGTTCTCACGCCGTTAAGCAGAGTTCAGTTCAGTCACTCAGTCATGTTGACTCTTTGCAACCCCATGAACCACAGCACACCAGGCCTCCCTGTCCATCACCAACTCCCGGAGTCCACCCAAACTCATGTCCATTGACTCGGTGTTGCCATCCAGCCATCTCATCCTCTGTCGTCCCCTTCTCCTCCTGCTCTCAGTCTTTCCCAGCATCAGGTCTTTTCAAATGAGTTAGCTCTTCACATGAGGTGGCCAAAGTACTGGAGTTTCAGCTTCAACATCAGTCCTTCCAATGAATACACAGGACTGATCTCCTTTAGGATGGACTGGTTGGATCTCCTTACAGTCCAAGGGACTCTCAAGAGTCTTCTCCAACACCACAGTTCAAAAACATCAATTCTTCGGTGCTCAGCTTTCTTTATATTCCAACTCTCACATCCATACATGACCACTGGAAAAACCATAGCCTTGACTAGACGGACCTTTTTTGACAAAGTAACGTCTCTGCTTTTTAATATGCTGTCTAGGTTGGTCACAACTTTCCTTCCAAGGAGTAAGCGTCTTTTAATTTCATGGCTGCGGTCACCATCTGCAGTGATTTTGGAGCCCCCAAAATAAACTGTTTCCCATCTATTTCCCATGAAGTGATAGGACTGGATGCCATGATCTTCGTTTTCTGAATGTTGAGCTTTAAGCCAACTTTTTCACTCTCCTCTTTCACTTTCATCAAGAGGCTCTTTAGTTCTTCTTCACTTTCTGCCATAAGGGTGGTGTCATCTGCATATCTGAAGTTATTGATATTTCCCCCGGCAATCTTGATTTCAGCTTGTGTTTCTTCCAGCCCAGCGTTTCTCATGATGTACTCTGCATAGAAGTTAAATAAGCAGGGTGACAATATACAGCCTTGATGTACTCCTTTTCCTATTTGGAACCAGTCTGTTGTTCCATGTCCAGTTTTAACTGATGCTTCCTGACCTGCATATAGCTTTTTCAAGAGGCAGGTCAGGTGGTCTCGTATGCCCATCTCTTTCAGAATTTTCCACAGTTTATTGTGATCCACACAGTCAAAGGCTTTGGCATAGTCAATAAAGCAGAAATAGATGTTTTCTGGAACTCTCGTGCTTTTTCGATGATCCAGCAGATGTTGGCAATTTCTTCTCTGGTTCCTCTGCCTTTTCTAAAACCAGCTTGAATATCTGAAAGTTCATGGTTCATGTATTGCTGAGGCCTTGCTTGGAGAATTTTGAGCATTACTTTACTAGCGTGTGAGATGAGTGCAATTGTGCAGTAGTTTGAGCATTCTTTGGCATTGCCTTTCTTTGGGATTGGAATGAAAACTGACCTTTTCCAGTCCTGTGGCCACTGCTGAGTTTTCCAAATTTGCTGGCATATTGAGTGCAGCACTTTCACAGCGTCATCTTCCAGGATATGAAATAGCTCATCCACTAGCTTTGTTTGTAGTGATGCTTTCTAAGGCCCACTTGACTTCACATTCCAGGATGTCTGGCTCTAGGTGAGATTTCACACCATTGTGATTATCTGGGTCACGAAGATCTTTTTTGTATAGTTCTTCTGTGTATTCTTGCCACCTTTTCTTAATATCTTCTGCTTCTGTTAGGTCCATACCATTTCTGTCCTTTATTGAGCCCATCTTTGCATGAAATGTTCCCTGGGTATCTGTAATTTTCTTGAAGAGATCTCTAGTCTTTCCCATTCTATTGTTTCCCTCTATATCTTTGCATTGATCACTGAGGAAGGCTTTCTTATCTCTCCTTGCTATTCTTTGGAACTCTGCATTCAAATGGGTATATCTTTCCTTTTCTCCTTTGCCTTTAGCTTCTCTTCTTTTCACAGCTATTTGTAAGGCCTCCTCAGACAGCCATTTTGCTTTTTTGCATTTCTTTTTCTTGGGGATGGTCTTGATCCCTGTCTCCTGTACAATGTCATGAACCTCCGTCCATAGTTCATCAGGCACTCTGTCTGTCAGATCTAGGCCCTTAAATCTATTCCTCACTTCCACTGTATAAACATAAGGGATTTGATTTAGGCCATACCTGAATGGTCTAGTGGTTTTCTCCAGTTTCTTCAATTTCAGTCTGAATTTGGCAATAAGGAGTTCTAGTTCTGAGCCACAGTCAGCTCCCGATCTTGTTTTTGCTGACTGTATAGAGCTTCTCCATCTTTGGCTGCAAAGAATACAATCAGTCTGATTTCGGTGTTGACCATCTGGTGGTCAGATGTAAGCAGAGTAATCTAGCTGTTTCCACAGCCTATGCTGCAGTCTGAGCGTCTGAGTTCCCACTCCCACAACTAAGGTCCTCTGCCGTCGATGACCAACAAGGTCCTGTTGTGCAGCACAGGGAAGTCTGCTCCGTATCATGCGGCCACCAGGATGGGGTGGGGTTTGGGGGGGAGCATGGTACATGTATATGTAGGGCTGAGTCCCCCTGTTCACCTGAAACCATTGCAACACTGTTAACTGGCTATACCCCAATAGAAAATTAAAAGTTTAAATTGAAAAAAAGTGTGTATATATATATATTATATATATCAGTTCAGTTCAGTTCCGTCGCCCAGTCGTGTCCGACTCTTTGCGACCCCATGAATCGCAGCATGCCAGGCCTCCCTGTCCATCACCATCTCCCGGAGTTCACTCAGACTCACGTCCATCGAGCCCGTGATGCCATCCAGCTATCTGATCCTCGGTCGTCCCCTTCTCCTCCTGCCCCCAATCCCTCCCAGCATCAGAGTCTTTTCCAATGAGTCAACTCTTCGCATGAGGTGGCCAAAGTACTGGAGTTTCAGCTTTAGCATCATTCCTTCCAATGAACACCCAGGGTTGATCTCCTTCAGAATGGACTGGTTGGATCTCCTTGCAGCCCAAGGGACTCTCAAGAGTCTTCTCCAACACCACAGTTCAAAAACATCAATTCTTCGGCGCTCAGCCTTCTTCACAGTCCAACTCTCACATCCATACATGACCACAGGAAATACCATAGCCTTGACTAGACGGACTTTAGTCAGCAAAGTAATGTCTCTGCTTTTGAATATACTATCTAGGTTGGTCATAACTTTTCTTCCAAGGAGTAAGCGTCTTTTAATTTCATGGCTGCCGTCACCATCTGCAGTGATTTTGGAGCCCCCCAAAATAAACTGTTTCCCCATCTATTTCCCATGAAGTGATAGGACTGGATGCCATGATCTTCGTTTTCTGAATGTTGAGCTTTAAGCCAACTTTTTCACTCTCTTCTTTCACTTTCATCAAGAGGCTCTTTAGTTCTTCTTCACTTTCTGCCATAAGGGTGGTGTCATCTGCATATCTGAAGTTATTGATATTTCTCCCAGCAATCTTGATTCCAGCTTGTGTTTCTTCCAGTCCAGCGTTTCTCATGATGTACTCTGCTGTTAAATAAGCAGGGTGACAATATACAGCCTTGACGCACTCCTTTTCCTATTAGGAACCAGTCTGTTGTTCCATGTCCAGTTCTAACTGTTGCTTCCTGACCTGCATACAGATTTTTCAAGAGGCCAGTTAGGTGGTCTGGTATTCCCATCTCTTCCAGAATTTTCCACATATATATATATAAAGAGGCTCTAATTCTTTGGCCACCTGATATGAAGAACTGACTCATTAGAAAAGACCCTGATGCTGGGAAAGATTGAAGGCGGGAGGAGAAGTGGACGACAAATGGCTGGATGGCATCACAGACTCAATGGACATGAGTCTGAGTAAGCTCTGGGAATTGGTGATGGACAGGGAGGCCTGGTGTGCTGCAGTCCATGGGGTCGCAAAGAGTCGGACACAACTGAGGAACTGAACTGAACTGATACACACACATAAATATATAAAACTGAATCACTTTTTGTATAGCAGTAATTAACACTATAAATCAACTATATTTCAGTAAAATTATTAAAATAAAAAAGTAAAAAGTCATAAAGTGAAAGTAACTTAGTCCTGTCTGACTCTGAGACCCAGCGGACTATACAGTCCATGGAATCCTCCTGGCCAGATTACTGGAGTGGGTTCTACTCCCTTCTCCATGGGATCTTCCTAATTCAGAGATCCAACCTGGGTCTCCTGCATTGCAGGCAGATTCTCTACCATCACCAGGGTAGTCATTGGACCTCTACGTCTGAAAGTCACTCAGTCATGCCTGTCTCTGTGAACCAGAGTTGGTATAGTCCATGGGATTCTCCAGGCCAGAATACTGGAAGTTGTTCCCTTTTCTAGGGGATCTTCCCGACCCAGGGATCGAACCCAGGTCTCCCGCATTGCAGCTGACACCCTAATGTGATGGGACTGAGGGGTGGGGCCTTTGGGAGGCGGTTAGGTCGTGAGGGTGGAGCCTCATGATGGGAATGGTGGTTTGGTGGTTTAGTTGCTAAGTCATGTCGGACTCTGTGACCCCATGGACCTTAGCCCACCAGGCTCCTCTCCCCATGGGATTTTCCAGACCAGAATCCTGGAGTGGGTTGCTATTTCCTTCTCCAGGGGATCTTCCCAACACAGGGCTTGAACCTGGGTCTCCTGCATTGCAGGCGGTCTCTTTGCCGACTAAGCCAGCTGGGAAGCCCAGTGGGTCTGCTTCCAGCAACTGCTTTTTTCTGCTGTCTCACTCACCTAGTCTTCATCTCCCAGGTGTTTTTCAGGAAATCCTGCTTGAAAAATTAATGGACAAGGTTAACGTGAAGGTTGGGATGATGCTTTTGTCTTTCACCGTCGTTTTCTCCCATCAGGCATCTGGGAGGCTGGTGGTCAGGTGGGGACCCTGACCACCAACGGTTCTACCTGCTGCTTCCTGACCTGCATACAGGTTTCTCAAGAGGCAGGTCAGGTCATCTGGTATTCCCATCTCTTTCAGAATTTTCCACAGTTTATTGTGATCCACACAGTCAAAGGCTTTGGCATAGTCAATAAAGCAGAATTAGATGTTTTTCTGTCAACAGGGTATCTCTATTACCCTCTAATAAAACTGTGCTACACGAAAAGCTCTGAGTAGTCAAGCCTTGTCTCTGGCCCTGGATCGAAATCCTCTCCTCTGGAGGTCACCAATCCCGGCGTAGCACACGGCTTACCACCACAACCTTTCACTGGCACCACCAACCCAGTGCCAAAGCCTAGCAGCGCAGCCTCCAAATGCAGCCACAACACCCCTGCCTGTTCCGTCACTGAAACACCCTCTAAACCTTAGCAGACGCTCTCCTGGAAGGCTGGCTCCCAACCAAGCAGGAAGGCCGTGTGTCCACTGCGCTGACATCCTTGCCCGGGACCCTCCCAGTGCAATCAGAAGAACTGAAGCTCCCGCCAGGCTTCAAGGTACAGAAGGCTGTGGCCGGAGACCGTAACTTACAGCCCAACCCTTGCCTGACCCCCAGATCCAGCCACTTGGGCCTCCTGAAGCTTATCAAATAGGCCAGGGCTCAGGCCCACGTGGTTGAGGGTCCTCTGCTTGACCCTCTCCATCCCCGCCCCCATTTTGTCTTCCTGACCTCCCCCTAGGTCTGTTAACCAACTGCTCTGTCAGGGGTAGGGGCTCTGACTCCTCCGTGGGACCGCCAGCTCCGAGCACAGGACCAACACCAAGTATGCGTGGGGAGTTAACTCACTAAGCCACCTCCTATTCCGTGGTCGTCTCCAGTACAGGCAATCCCTTAAGCGAAGCCCACCCCAACAAATTACTAACAGTAATCAGGTCTCTAAGAGCTTGGAGATAATGCAGGCGACCCAGGCCAGGCTCGCGGCGAGGAGCGCGCGCCCCCGCCTGCGTCCCCCGCGGAGCCCGGCGCCAGGAGCGCGCGCAGGCCCAACCCCTCCGCGCTGGCCCCGCCGCCCGCTCCGGCCGGAGCCGGCCCCGCCCCTCTCCAGCCGGCCCTCCCTCTATCCGGCCCCGCCCCTCTCCAGCCGGCCCTCCCTCTATCCGGCCCCGCCCCTCTCCAGCCGGCCCTCCCTCTATCCGGCCCCGCCCCTCTCCAGCCGGCCCTCCCTCTATCCGGCCCCGCCCCTCTCCAGCCGGCCCTCCCTCTGTCCGGCCCCGCCCCTTCCCGTCCGGCCCCGCCCTCCGCCGGCCCGGTGTAGGTCAGCCCGCCGGCTCCCCGCGCCGCGCCAGCCATGGTGAACCTGGGCCTGTCCCGGGTGGACGACGCCGTGGCCAGCAAGCACCCGGTGAGAAGGCCGGCCTGGACGCGGGCCCCGACCTCAGAAGCTGACCTGAGCGGGGCGGGGGCCTTGATGGGAGTACCCTCATCAGGGAAGCGAAGAGGGACAGAGGTGTGGGACCCTCTTGCGGTTGCGGTGGAGGCCTCCTGCCTGGGTGGGCACGGGGGCAGGCAGGGTGTGTCTGGGCCCCCAGGGCCTCACGATGAGTGGTCCCCTCCCCCGGGGCCAGAGTGAGCCCTAGGGAGGGACAGGAGGGGCAGGGAACTGAACCTTCAACCCCTTCCCCCTCCCAGGGACTAGGCGAGTACGCCGCGTGCCAGTCGAACGCTTTCGTGAAGGGCGTTTCCGCCTTTGTCACAGGTAGGCTGGGTCCGGGGTGTGAGCAGGTCGCACCCTGACTCCCCAGCAAGTGGCGCCAGGTCACCAGCCCGCAGTGCTGGGAGGCTGGCAGGTGCTGCGGGCGCGTGGACTCTGCCGCGGTGGTCCCCTGGCCAGCCCCGAGGACAAGCTGGCTGATGGGGACCGTGGCTCTTGGCAGGCACCGGCGCGACCTTCGGCCTGCAGATGCTGGTTCAGAGGAAGCTTCCATACCCCTTTCAGTGGAAGGTGCTGCTGGCTGTGGGTGGGTACTCCAGCCTGGGACCCCTGAAATGCACCCCAGTTGCCACTGGCTCTTCAGCAGAAGTGGGTTCCCACTGGGGGTGGGTGGCTGTGGTTCTGGGCATGCCCATCCCCCTGACCCCTGCCCCCTGCTCCCCAGTCGCAGGCTCAGTAGCCAGCTACTGGGTGACCCGTGTGGAGTCGCAGAAATGCAGCAACCTCTGGCTCTTCCTGGAGACAGGGCAGCTCCCCAAAGACATGGGCACAGGTGAGAGCCCCCAGGGCAGCAGGAGGCAGAACCAAGGCTGCGGTGCCCAGAGTTGGAGGCAGCAAGCCCAGGCCCGAGGTGTGGGCTGCACGGGGCCCGTCCCTGTGACATGCACACGAGGGGCGGGGCGGGAAGGAGAGGGCCCGTGTGCAGGAGGAAGACGCAGGAGGGGCCGGGTGGCCCTGGGGGAGTGAGTGCAGAGGGAGGAGGGCAGACACCCCAGGGAGAGCGGCTGGATGGAAAGGCCCTGCATCGGACACCAGGCTGGCTGATCTCAGGTCTGGCCTCCACGGCCTGCACCCCTCCTGTTCCAAGCCTCAGTGTTTGCCTCCAGATAATGGGCACAGGGACTGGAAACAGCTTTGGGGTGTGGTTCTAGCTGTCTTCTCTGCCTCCTACAGATCGGCGCAGCTAGGAGAGCTCCAGCCGGGCACAGAAGACCTGGGGCCAGACAACTCTAGAACACAGCCCTTGGCACCTCTGCACCCAGGTTGGCCCTCCCCACACCCGTGGCCCCCGCACACAGGCATGACCAGCTCTGTTGAACCTGTGCAGACTGCTCCTGCCCAGCCTGGCCGCCCGGGAGCTCAAGCCAGGAGACTCCGTTCCTGGGGTGGCTGTCCTGCAGGTGGACACAGCGCTAGAGAGGACCAGCATGCCTCATGCACCTTTGGGGGCAGCCCTGGAGCATGGAGGGGGCTTCTGCACTCTGCTGCTGACACTCCCTTTGTGGCCCCTGCATCTCCCACCCACCCCAGAGATGACAGTTCCCCTGGGGACTGGGGAACTAATAAACACCTTGCCCTGTTTCCCACCTAAGTTCTAAAGCAGTCAGGGAACAAGTCGGAGCAGTAAGAAGATGAGAGAAATGTCTCCTTGGAACCACGACACTGAGGGGAGGAGGCGCCAGGGCAGTTCTGAATCTGAACCCCAGAATTAGACATCTGGCGGGCCCCACGTGCTCTCCACGCGGGCTGGGGGTGGGGGGAGGCACAGAGCAGATGTGTGCAGCCAAATAGCACCTGCTCTCAGGAGAGGTGGACCGGAAGTGGCCACGCCCACCCACCGACCATTCCAACCCACCTATCAGATTAAGTCACTTCTCTCTGGGGGAGGAGGAAGTGAGGGGTGCAGGGGACCAGAGCCAGCTGACTGCAGCTCCATCCACATGGAGGAAGGCTCCTGAGTGGGCAGGACTGTCCAGCTCAGCCACAGCCCACAGAGGGAGAGGGAGCGGAAGACAAGACCCGACACCCGGGCAGAGCCGTCGTCCTTTCCAGCAGGCTCCTCCGGAACACTGAGGGTGCACCTCCCAGGGCCTTGCTGCTGGAGGCCCAGCCCCGCCCTGCTGGCCTGGCCCATCACTCAAAAGAACATCCATTGCACACTTCTGTGCACCAAGGAGTCTGTGTGTAGGGAGGCAAATGGTAACCGTGGCATGTCAGCTAGAGTTGGCGCTTTCTTTCATGGAGAAGCCCAAGTGCTGGCCTGGGGCCAACAAGGAGTCAGGGACCTAGGCTGCTTTTACTGTGCTCTATCCTGTAAGGGCCCCCCTTCCAAATCTACCTCATGGTGCCAGGCAGCTGCACCAGCTCCAGCCATCACGTCTTCATCCCTGTGAAGAGGAAGGAGGAAGGGAGAGGAGGAGAGGGATTCGCTCACCACCGCTGCATTCACTCCATTGGCTAGAGCTAAGGCAGGAGGGGCCCCTGGCGCAAAGGCGCCTGGGAGGGCGGCCTTGCTCCGGGCAGCCACATGTCCCCATGATCTCTATCTGAAGAGGAGAGGGCCAGTATCAGGGAACAGGCTCTGCATCACACCTGGGGGAAGAGGGGCAGCGAAGGAGTAGACCGTGCCTGTGGCAGGTCCTTCCTGAGGGGAAGACCTGCGCTCTGACGGAGAGCAGAGGACGGACTTGGAGTTTCAGATGAGACTGAAAACCAAGAGTGAGCGGAAAGGAAAAGGGTCTGTGTGAGCGGCCACAGAAAAAGGCACGAGCTGTAACAGCACATGGGTGAAGGCCATTGCCATGGCTGAACTGTCTCCCCCAGGTTCACGGTGTGCAGCCCTGACGCCCAGCACCGCAGGCTGTGGCTGCATCTAGAGACAGGGCCTTTGGAGGGGATGCTGTTGATTAGTCACTCAGTCGTGTCCGGCTCTTTGCGACACCGTGGACTGTAGCACGCCAGGCCTCCCTGTCCTTCACCGTCTCCCAGCGTTTGCTCAAACTCATGTTCAATGAGTTGGTGATGCCATCCAGCCATCTCATCCTCTGTCACCCCCTTTTCCTCTTGCCCTCAACCTTTCCCAGCATCAGGGTCTTTTCTAATGAGTCGGCTCTTTGCATCAGGTTGCCAAGGTACTGGAGCTTCAGCTTCAGCATCAGTCCTTCCAGCAAATATTCAGGGTTGATTTCCTTTAGGATGGACTGGTTTGATCTCCTCGCTGCCCAAGGGACTCTCAAGAGTTTTCTCCAGCACCACAGTTCGAAAGCTTTCTTTGGTGCTCAGGCTTCTTTAAAGAGGTAACTAAATTAACCGGGGATGGGCCCTCATCCCATCAGACTGGTGTGCTTATCAGAGCAGATTAGGACCCAGAGAGTCCAGGGTAAGGACCCCATGAGGACACAGCAGGAAGGCGGCATCTGCCAGCCTGGGGGAGAGGCCTCAGCAGATGCCAGGCCTGCAACACCTTGATCTCAGACTGCCAGCCTCCAGGTCGCACGACAATAAATCCCTGTGTTTTAGCTGCCGGGACTGTGGTGCTTTGTTTCGGCAGCCCTGGCAAACTCATGCAGGTTGGGAAAAGTACCCCAGCTGGTGCACACCCCCTGGAACCCCAGGCTTGAGCCACATGGCTGTAAGGCAGGCTTGGACTGGGGTGCAGAGGGAGGGCACTGGCCCCTCCTGTAGTCAGCTGAAGTTGTTGAAACTCACTCTGTTACGTCCAGCTCTTTGCGATCCCACGGACTGTAGCCCACCAGGCTCCTCTCTCCATGGGGATTCTTCAGGCAAGAATACTGGAGTGAGTTGCCATGCCCTCCTCCAGGGGATCATCCCCACCCAGGGATCGAACCCAGGTCTCCCGCATTGCAGGCTGATTCTTTACCGTCTGAGCCACTTGGGAGGCCAAATTTATTTCTGGAGTAAGTGAGAGCTAAAGCCAGATTCAGGACATCGCCAGAGAAGTAGGGGTCGAGCAGGGAAGGTCACTGAGAGATGAGGGGTAGTGAGGGCTGAGGTTGGGGGTCTCATGAGCCGGGTCCCCAGGGTGTGGTTTGAACTTGGGGTGGGGTGAGGGAATGGAGACCCTGCAGGCAGTGAGAGGTTGGCAGTGTTTCGAGGCTCCATGGAGGACCATGGTGATGTGGGGAGGACGGGGAGGGTGCAGTGTGAAACCACAGGTCACCCTGCGGAAGACAGCGACGCTGACCGGGGCAGCACTCCTGAGCAGAGAGCACCGGGGAGACTCGTGTCTGGGGAATCAACCCTGAGGCTGGCTGGGGGCAGAGGGTGGGGTCACCAGGGAGGGCCGGGAATTCCTGGGTTCCCTGGGCATTGAGAACCTCGGTCCCTGTCACAATGGGCCAGGATTCCAGGGACATCTAAACTGAGGTTCTGTGGAGCAGGCTCAGCACAGAGAGGGCGGGAGGCGCGGAGGGGTCCTGGAGGACCCCCAGGGCCGCCATGAAGATCCGCAACGAGGCAGAGATGGAGGAGCAGATCCAGGAGCTGAAGACCATCACTCGGCTCCAGGGTGCGCCTGCCACCGGGTGACTCGGGGCTCCAGGTTCAGGACTGTCGGTCCTAATGCAGAGGCGGCCCAGGGCAGACTGGCTAGGGGCCAGGCCACTGCTCATCCGCAAGCAGAGCTGGGAGAATGGATGGGAAGGGTCTGCCATGGGGAGGGGCTGGAGAAGCTGGGGGCTTCAGAGAGCTTTGTGAGTATAGTGGGCCCAAAGCCAGAGGGGACAGGAGCGTCTGGGAGTGATGACAGGCCTGCCCATCCTGGCTTCCACCTGCCCCACCCACCCCACCACCCAGCAATACTATACCCTGAACGCTGTCCAGATGAGGACCGCTGGACAGCAAAGCGGGCCCCCATGCAGGCTGGGAGGAAGCTGCATGGGCTTAGAGGCAGCAAACTCATGACCCCACTCCGGGCCACCTCGGCCACGCGGGAATCCAGGCCCGGCCCTCCGCCAACATCCCACTGCCCTGCCCTGCCCTGCCCCTCCCCCGCCCACAGAGCAATGTCGGGCGCTGCAGATCCAGTCAGTGAAGGAGAAGACAGTCAAGAACAAGGCCACGCTGGCTCTCCTGCGCAGCAACATCCGCCGCAGGTCCCAGGAGTGGGCTTTGGCCAAGAAGGTGAACTCGGGGCCCCTCCTGCTGCCTGATGGCTGGGGGCGGTGGGCGCGCGCTGTAATAGCCTCTCCCCTCAACACAAGTGGACAGCCGGCCCCTGCTTTCCCCACGCTGACCCCACCACCTACCTCAGGGGGCCCAACTCGGGGCCCTTTCTGGGGCTACCCGCTACGGCACCCACTGAGCGGACACGGGAACCCTCCTCTCTGGACCCCATCACATCCGAGCGGGGATGACCCGATGGCGCCTGCAGCACTCTGCCCTTTGTGGCCCCAGGAGCTGGGGTCTTGCTGCGCAGAAGGGGCCCGGGGAGAGGGCCTGGAAGGGCCGGCGGCCGGGTGAACGCAGAGGGGACGGGCCCCCAGCTCAGCCGCCGCCGCTCCGCAGTACGACCAGTGGACCATCTCCAGGGCCTGTGGGAAGGACGTGCCCATGAGGCTGGCAAACAGCCGCTGCACCATGGAGGTAGGTGGCGGGACGGCCCCTCCGCGCCGCCCAGCCGGTGCACTACACTGGGAGGTGCGGCCGGCGCGCAGCGGAGCGAGCGCCCAGCTCCAGGGGCCCTTTCGGGCCCCCACGGGCTCTGGGGCCCCCGGCGCACCCACTCGCGGGTCGTGCCCTCCCCGACGCAGGTGGCGCGGGAGAAGCTGCGCAAGTATGTTTTCGACCGCGTGAACGTGCACAACGTGCTGATCCACTCGGTGCGGCGGCGCGGGCGGAAGCTGGAGAGCATGCAGCTGGAACTGGCCGGCCTGAGGAGCCAGCCGGACGCCACCAAGGAGGAGCTGCGCCTGCGGCAGGTGGGGCCGAGGGGCGGGGCTGAGGAGGGGCGGGGCCCTGGGGAGGCGGGGCTCGTGCCGGCGCGGGGCTGCGTGGGGCGGGGCTAGGTGAGACCCCGCCCCTTGGAAGAGAGGCCAGCCCCGCCCCCGTGAGCCTCGGGGCTCCCAGGTGGCCTGTCCCCAAGGCACTCTCAATGTGCCCTCCACCGCCCAACCCCAGGTCATCCGTCAGCTGGAGAACAACATAGAAAAGACGACGATCAAGATCACCACAAGCCAAAATATCCACTTCCTGTACATGGACCTGCTGGACCACCTGAAGAAGGTGAGCCCCTCGCCCCGGATCCCAACACCTGCTGCCGCATCCGGGTTCCAGGGAGCCTAACCGGGCTTGAAGGGCGGGAGTCTCAGGCCCCAGGCTGTGTGCGACTGGGATCTCCTTGGGGGCGGGGTCCTCCAGGGCAGGGCACCCCCCACACAGCCTTACACCTCTCCTCCAGCCTGAGTGACCCCTAGAAAGAGTGAGCCCTGCTTTGGGCGTCAGCGGAGCAGTGGCACCTTGTAGGTGGGAAAGAATTTATTTTCTGCTCCAAAAGGCGTGTCATGTACTATGTCAGAATTTTTACTTTGCCCCATCATTTTTCATGGCCCAGTTTCTGGGGGCAAGAGACGAAACCAGCACCCTCAGGAAGTCCCCTCACACCATCCAGGGCTAGCCACCTCCGCACAGGCCAGTAGCCTGGGCTTGCTGCCAGGCTTCTTCCAAGCCAGCCCCCAGGCTCCCTGCCGAGGAGACAGGGGGAAGCCCCTGGGGCCTTGAGCCCTCCTAAGAGGCAACCCCCCTTCACTGGAGGCCCCCCCAGACCCCCATAGAGCAGAGCCCAGGCACCTGCCACAGGCCAGATGGCCAGAAGACGGGAGGAGGATAGGGCCCCTCTGTCATCTGGATGCATTCTCTCCTCCCAGCTGTCCCTTCTTGCCTTTTTAGAACATATGCGTTAAAAACAGTAACTCCCGTCGTCACCTGCAGTTTTTGTTGGTTGCATGGCAAAGCATTTGCGTTCTTAGTTCCTTGACTAGGGATCAAACCGGTGCCTACTCCAGTGGGCCACTGGACCGCCAGGGTAGTCCCCATATCCATTAAAATAAAAAACCAACTTTCTGGGAGCCCAGTGGTTAGGACTCCACGCTCCCAACGCAGGGGCACCTGTTCGACCCCTGGCCAGGGAACTAAGATCCCATAGGCCACGTGACACAACCCCCCCAAAAAAAGTAGAAACACTATATATTCTTTAAAAATAAATTTTTTTAAACAGTAGAGAGTCTACATAGTAATCAACAACAAAATACTAAAAGCTAAGATGTCTTGGACATTTGGGGACCTGACCCCGTGTTAAATAATACATCACTCTACCGTCTCAATCCATCCTGACAGCAGCCCCTTGAAACAGCCATTATTACCTTGTTTCACACGGGGAAACTCAGGCTAAGTGGCTTTCCTACGGTCCTGCACTAGCTGGTCAGGTTAGCCTTGGCCCTGAGTCCTGAGTCTGACCCCACACCATCTACTTCACTTCAGAGAGCAGTCAGCCTCCTGGGGCTCCAGGGGCACCTCTCAGGCAGCCAGACTCCCCATCACAACTTCTTAGGAAGTGAAGTGTCTCTGGGTTCTGGCCCTGGGCAGGGAGAAAGTCCACCAGCAGAAGGCCGTTTTCCCTCTCAAAACCTTCCTTTAACCTGCTTTGGGCCTGGCTGGGGCCGAAGGCCAGGCCCCACTTGTCCTCTGGGCTCACACAGTCTGGGGTGAGGAGTAGAAAGCAGGCATGGTCTGCTCTGGGGGACAGAGGAGAATCAGGAAGGGGCCAGGGGAGCCGGCCTGGGACGGGCCCGCGGCTCCTGGGCCGCCAGGCACTCTGCTCCCCTGCCCTCGCCCCTGTGCTGCAGAAGCTGGCAGGATACCCCACAGAGCTGGACAAGCTGCAGAATCTCGTGAGCAACTACTGCTTGGAGCTGTCGGACATGACGGTCATGTCCCAGGACGCCATGATGATTACGGATGAGGTCAAGGTCAGCTCCCAGGCTGGGGCCCTGCAGGGCTGTCTTGCAAACCTGTCTGGCCCAGGGCCCACCTGGGTACCCCTGCCTACACCTTGCCATCACTGGAGGAGACCAGTGGCTACCCTGCCAGCCTGCTCTCCTCATCCCCCATGAGTCTGGGCAGATGAAGTCCCACCAGACACAGAATCCAGGAAGCAGACGGAGGAGGCAGAGATTTGGCCTGGCCAGGGCAGGTGTCACCCCTCCACCCCGTCTGTGCTGAGGCCCCTGAAAGGCCTGTGTACCCCCCCCCTTCATGAAGCGGGGCCACCCTAGGGTGCGGACCTGATGGGAGGGCCAGTGCACAAGTGGGTTCTGGGGGTGGAGACTGGGCAGCACAGTCTTGGGGTGTAACAGGGCCAAAAGGAGCCACGGGGGCTGGAGCCCCCATGTGGGGCAGCAGGTGGCCCCCGGGGAACCTGGAGGCCTGGGAGGAGATGGAGGGGACAAAGGATCAGATTCGTGTTCCCAAACGGTGCGCTCTGACTGCAGAGACCAGAGGGCCAGGGTCGAGACGCTGGTCATGGGGGCCAGACTCCACGTGGTGGAGAGGAACTCGAGGCCTTTAAGAAGTCGCCCTGACCAGGGGTGGGGCGAGTTAGACGTGCAGGCCAAGGGAGGGTGCAGCATCCGGGACACGTGAGCAGGCGGGGGCGGAAGGCCGGCAGGTGGAGCCACCAGAGCCGGGCGTGCTGGGAGACAGGTGGTTTGGGGAAAGATGATGAGCTTTTGTTTAGACACATGGAGTCCACTTTAGTGAGTTCTGAGGGGAGCCAGCAAGGTCTGCAAGGTGGCCGAGTAGAAGGGCGCGAGCCAAAGGTCTGGCTGGTCAAGGCCACGGTTCTTCCGGCGGTCGTGTGCGGGTGTGAGAGCTGGACCATAAGGAAGGCTGAGCGCCGAAGAATGGATGCTTATGAACTGTGGTGCTGGAGAAGACTCTTGAGAGTCCCTTGGACTGCAAGGAGATCCAACCAGTCCATCCTAAAGGAGATCAGTCCTGAATATTCATTGGAAGGACTGATGCTGAGGCTGAAGCTCTGATACTCTGGCTACTTGATGCAAAGAACCGACTCACTGGAAAAGACTCTGATGCTAGGAAAGACTGAAGGCGGGAGGAGAAGGGGGTGACAGAGGATGAGACGGTTGGATGGCATCACCAACTCAGCGGACATGAGTTTGAGCAAGCTCCGGGAGTTGGTGATGAACAGGAAGGCCTGGCGTGCTGCAGTCCATGGAGTCACGGAGTCAGACACGACTGAGGACTGAACTGACCTGAAGGGGAGCTGGCAGAGGCGGCAGAGAGATCCCAGGTGGAGAAGTGTAATACAAGGGAGGGCTCAGAGGCCAGGAGAGGGGACACAGGTGGAGCATCTCAAATCAGGAAGACACTGGCTTAGCAGCCCACAGGCCTTGGTGGGACAGACCCCTGCCCCTTCCCTGTGTCCCCAGATGAACATGAGGCAAGGGGAGGCCACCTTCATCGAGGAGCGCCGGGCACGAGAGAACCGGTTGAACCAGCAGAAGAAGCTGATCGACAAGATCCACACCAAGGAGACCAGCGAGAAGTACCGCCGGGTGAGCCGGGCTGTCTGGGCACCGCCCTCCGGGGCCCCCAGCTCCTCAGCCCCGCCAAGGACACCCCTCACCACGCCACCTCCTCCCTGTCTCCAGGGCCGGCGGGACTTGGACTTCCCCTCCAACCTGATGGGTCCGGAAACTCTGAAAGGTAAGAGCTCAGCTCCCACCGCCCCAGCCAAGGTCCGGAGAGGTCGGTCACCATGAGGCTGGGCATCACCTGCAGTGGCCAGGGTGAGGGAGACTGATAAACCCCAACCCCTCCCTGGCGGGACCCGCACAGGCACACACCAGTGGCGACAGAACTCGCTTCAAGCTGCTGCTACTGGCTCTGGGCTCTCGGCCAGGTGTGGCTAACCCCACCCCCGCACCCCGCCTCTCAGCTGTAAAATGCACTCAGCAATGGCCCCCCCGGAACCCAAGCCCCTCTGAGAAGCTCCACTAAGCCCTGCCGCACCAGCCGCTTCTGGTTCTCCTCTGGATGGAGCCACTCGAGGGCTGGCCGAGGAGGGAGCCAGTTAAGACAGAGGCGACTCTGAAGGGTACCCAACTCTTGGGTGGCCTCCCCTGAGGACGTGGGGGGCATCTGACGGCCCACACAGAGCTCCCATGCCCTCCCTGCACGCTGGCTATCCTTCCCCTCTGCTGCACCCAGTGAGGAAGAGAGAGGCCTCCAAGGCTGACGTCGAATACGAAACAAATGTGACTGCTCTGGTGGAGAAGGTCAAGACTGCTGTGCAGTGCTCCCACCTCTGGGTACTACTCCCTGACTCCTGGGTGTGGGCAGAGGGGCAGGGGAGGGACCCGTCCCCAGCCCAAGGCCCGGCCGAGCCCGGCCAGGCTCTGCAGACACCTTCGCGTGAATGGACACACAAAGCAGCCACAGATCAGAGTGGAGGGCCTCCTGGGACGCAGCCAGCAAACCTGAGCTGTGGTCCAGGGTCACACAGAGCCCACGGGAAGTTGAAGATTAAACCCCGAGGGGGTGGCCTCCACCTCCGACTCCTTCCCCTTCCCAAACCAACAGCAGCTGCCTCTCCACCTGACCCCCCTTTTACTTTAATCCGCTCTGAGATTATTATTAGCAAACCTTGAGCTCCTGTCCATGGTCCTGACATAAGCTTATCCCCCCTCGGACAAGCGATCCAGAGCCACTCGGCCTCTTGGCAGTGGTCTCTCCGGCTCTCCGTTGGGGTCGTCTGCCCGCTCTGCCTGTCGTGAGGGCGGCGTGCAAGAACACACACCGAGGGCCTCGCGGGCCCTCCACACACTGCCGCGGTCAACGCTACTGACCACTGGGGGCCAGAACCAGCTGCCTCCCGGCTCACAGCTGCTGCTCACCCCACTGGCCCTGCCAGGACATTGCCGGCCGGTTCCTGGCTCAGAAGGGCACGGAGGAGGATCTGGAGCAGCAGAAGGAGGACTGTGAGGAGAGGCGGGCGCAGCTGGACGCCTTGATGAAGAGGCTGGAGATAGAGGAGGCCACGCTCAAGTTCCGCCAGACGCCCAGCTCCATCAGGTACGCGGGTGGTCCCGCCTCTCTCTGCACTGACAGCACCAGGCTTGGAGCTGAGCAGGCTCGCTGCCTCAGGGCCTGGCAAGGGCGCCCCCCGCGTCTTAGCTCTTGAGCCCAAATTAGCACAGCACTTGCTCTGGACCCCGCCGCTGCGCCCTCGGTCTGCCACCTCCCACCCTCATCCTCAACAGCTTCAAGTCCGTCGAGAAGAAAATGAACGATATGCTGAAGGAGGAGGAAGAGCGGCTGAAGCTGGCTCACAGCAAGATGGCCACGAGCCAGAAGCTGCTGCTGACCATCCAGACCGGCATCGACAACCTCTACATCCGCCTGATTGGCATCCCGCTGCCCACCGGCCAGGTACCAGCGGAGCTGGGAGGAGCCCCCAGCACAGAGGGTCCCTGGGAGGGGCCAGGGCGAGACAACTGGTTCCTCGCCGCTACAGAAGGAAGCAGCGCCCTCGACCACCCTGGACATGTACAGCAAGCTGGCGTACTGCGAGGGGAGGCTGCTATACCTGGCTGACCGAGTGCAGACGCTGGCTGGAACGGAGGAGGTAGCCCCGGGCCAGGGGTGCCTGCACGCCCCACCTGCCCCAAGGCTCACTGGCCCCGTGCCCTGCAGGTCAACAACAAGGTGAGGGATATGCTGGAGTCCTCTACCCTGAAGGAGAAGCAGAACACCAGGATCAGCTTTGAGGAGACGGAGGAGGACGTCATAGGTACAGGAGGCCCAGCAGCTGGAGAGGAGGCGGGGGCGGGTGGCCGGCCTGAGCTGTGCAGAGGCAGGGGCGAGGGGTGGCACTAGTTGCATACGACCAGGGTGGCCTGGAGGGACAGTGGGGGCTAAAGCAATGGGGAGGCCGCGTCAGCTGCACCCACGGGATTTTAACCGATGGAGGTGATGACAAGGCACCAGTGCCAGTAGGCAGGCAGGGGGACCTAGGCCAGGGCCCCTACGGGGGTCTGTGTGGGAAGGGCAGAGCAGGGCACACAGTTTAAGACCCTTCCATTCTAAAAATTCTGGGGCGTTTGCGGCCTCCGGGCTGTCCTCCTCTTGTCTGGCACCTGGCCCTGAGGGATTCAGGCTTGGCGTATAGGGTAGATATTAGCAGTCGAGTGTGGGCTCCGGAAGAACTGGGGGAACCCTGGGCTGTCTCTCTCCCCGAGTGTGCGAGACCCCAAACGCCAGACAGAGAGTAAGAAATACACGTCGTTGGTACAACGGGCCCTGCCGTGAAAGGGCGCCGGAGGACAGCCCAAGATCTGGGGACACAGGCGGGGCAGAGGGGCTTACGGGCGCGGCTGCCCTCCCCCTCCTTCCTTGCAGAGACCTTCCAGTTCGCCGACGTGGACCACAGTTACGTGCCCTCGCGGGCCGAGATCAAGAGGCAGGGTCAGCGGCTGATGGAGGAGAAGCTCAAGGCGGCCAAGAAGAAGAAGAAGTGACCGGAGGAGGAGGAGGCCGCCCCGCCCCACACCCCGCCCCCACGCTTGCATTGGCTACACAAATAAACAGTTTTCCAGGACTTCGGGGCGCCGAGGGGACGCGGATGCAGGGCATCACGTGGGGAAGTGTGCAGGGGAGTGGGATGCTCGGTGTGGGTCTGGGCTCTGGGATTCAGGGGCGAGGGTGAGTAGGAGGGTCCAGGCCGGGGCACGGACGGGGATCCGGACTGAGCTGAAATCCGGGGGACAAACTCGTAAGGCGGGACTGCAGAGTCTGAGGCCCTTTGCCTGCACCGCGCCGCCCTCCCGTAACCCTCGCGGTGCCCGGTACCCGCGCGCCCCGCGCCCGCAGCATTCTGCGCATCCGCACCTCGCGAGCCGCACTCCCGTGGCCCTCGCGGCGCCCCGTAGCCGCACGCCCCGCGCCCGCAACGCTCTACGCACGCGCGCTGCACCCCCGTGGCCCTCGTGGCGCCCCGTAGTGCGCGCCCCGCTGAGCCGGCGCCAAGATGGCGGCGCTGACGCGCACAGAGCGGCCGCGCCGGGGGCCGTGGGGGCCGGAGCGGAGCCTCCGCAGCTGAGCCCCCGAGCTGCCCTGCAGGCCGGCGTCCGCCCGCCGGACCCCGGGACATGGTGCGACTAGCGCCGCGCCGCCGCCGCCGCTGAGCTCGCGGGCCGTACCGGGCTCGGACGTGGGAGCAGGAAGATGTTCTCCGCGCTCAAGAAGCTGGTGGGGTCGGAGCAGGCCCCGGGCCGCGACAGGAACATCCCGGCCGGGCTGCAGTCCATGAACCAGGCGCTGCAGAGGCGCTTCGCCAAGGGGGTGCAGTACAACAGTGAGTGCGGCCCGGCGCGGGGGCGCCTGCGGGGCGTGTGGGGTGGGTGGGGGCCCGGCCGCGCCGCCCGGGACTCGCCGAATCCGGGCAGCGCCCGGCCCGGGCAGCGCTCGGGCGCTCGTCGCACCCCGAGGGCCTTGCGCTCCGCGTTCCGGCGAGCCGAGCCCTTGCCTGTGCCTGCGCGGATGGCGGGGGCGCCGGGGCGCTCCCTTGGGGTCGGGAGGTGACGCGGCCCGCCGAGGAGGGCCCAGGGCAGCGCAGGACCGGGGGCCGGGGCCTCGCCCGCGGCTCTGCCGTCTGGCCTGTGGGTCACTCCCCAGGAAGGCGGGCCCGGGGGGGACCGGCGTGCGTCCCGTGTGCACGGCGCGGTTGGTCCAGGCGGCCCCTGGCGCGTCTGCGGCACCCTGGCTGGCCCAGGTGACCGCGTCTGAGAGGAGTTCTTACGTAACGCGGGCGAGTCTGTGGTCTGTGACCGGGTCTTAAAGGGGTGGCGGGCTCTCCGCCCGCGAGCCGTGTGGCCACCCGCCGGAGGACGGAGCGGGGGATTCCGCTGGCCTGCTAGTTTGACCTACGGGGTTTTTCTTTGTAGACTTGGTATTCGGTTTGAAGAGAGAATGTCAGCTGCGCCGCTCGTTCTTGCTCCCCTTTTTAAAAAAAGAAGCATTTGTAAGAGATATATTTAGAAGGGCTCTAGAAGGAACAGACCCTTGTTACTGCGGAGACTTCTCTTCTCCTGTGGGAAGGAGTTACTTACCCGATGGCCTGAAAGCCCAGATCGTTTCCAGTCCTCAGCTATAAATTATGTAAAACTGTTTAAGCTCCTAGACGCTGACTGCCCTCTTGACCTCTTTAAAGTTTTTCCATCTTGCTGGCTTTTCCGTAGCGGTATTTGAAGTTGTTTGTTTGTTTGTTTTAATGTGTTCTCTGCTTCTAAATCTTTCCCTCTGGAGTATTTCTGTATATTGCTACAAGATACCGGACATTCCCCCATTTCCGACTTTCAGGGGAGCCTGCCAGTCTCTGTGATGACCCCTGTATTTCAGTTAACAATGTGCCATATTAAGAAACTGATTGGAAAGACTTTGAACTTAAAAGAGGAATCGTTTTGCAGGTATTCTACCCAATTTTGTGTGTGATTCTCTCACATTCCCAGAAGAGAATAGTAAATCAAAATACTCCTTTGCAGGGACTTCCCTGGTGGTTCAGTGGATTAAGCTTCCACCTTCCAGTGCAGGGGACACAGGTTCGACCCCTGGTCGGGGAACTCAGATCCCACTCGCCCAGGAGCAGCTAAGCCCACGGCCACCACCAGTGAGCCCCCACACCCCAGCCAGAGAGAGGCCTGTGCCGCAGAGACAGCCTATGGGCCACAGTTAGGACCGACACAGCCAAAAGTAAATAAATATTTGTTTTAAAAAACACCTCATTTTCACGTCTTATAATTCACATTTGGTTCCTGTTATTTAATTTTATTCAATTCAGTTCAGTTGCTCAATCGTGTCCGACTCTTTGCAACCCCATGGACTCCCGCACGCCAGGCCTCCGTGTCCATCACCAACTCCTGGAGTTTACTCAGACTCATGTCCATTGAGTCAGTGATGCCATCCAACCATCTCATCCTCTGTCGTCCCCTTCTCCTCCCGCCTTCAATCTTTCCCAGCATCAGGGTCTTTTCAAATAAGTCATCTGTTCGCATCAGGTGGCCAAAGTATTGGAGCTTCAGCTTCAACATCAGTCCTTCCAATGAACACCCAGGACTGATCTCCTTTAGGATGGACTGGTTGCATCTCCTTGCAGTCCAAGGGACTCTCAAGAGTCTTCTGCAACACCACAGTTCAAAAGCATCAATTCTTCGGCGCTCAGCTTTCTTTATAGTCCAACTCTCACATCCATACATGACCACTGGAAAAACCATAGCCTTGACTAGACGGACCTTTATTGACAAAGTAATGTCTCTGCTTAATTTTATTAGTTATGGTAGTATTTGTTAAAACTTAATCTTACTCCTTTGGAAACTGGCCTGGAAAGTGTTCACCTGAAAAGCCCTCCCTGGTGGACATGCCCCCTGGTTGGGGTTGGGGGGTGGGTCAGAAGCAGAAAGGACACTGGCGTCCTTCCAAAGAAGAGCCCCCACTTCAGGTACTGGGGGGTGCGCGGCAGCAGATTCTGAGGTGGAGCAAAGTGAGTGAAATGCAGAGCGGCTGAGAGAAACCGAGCCCTGTGCCCGGGTGGCCTTTCAGGCTGATGCTGCCCCTGTCGTGGGCCAGTACACGCTTTTCAAACTTTTTTTTATTTCCTTTATTAGTCAGCAGAAAAGAACATTTCTAGTCTGTATTTTCTGAAACATCTTACTTAAGGAAGCACCGCAGCCATATGATAACTACGGACTCAGGATTTTTATGGGTGAAGAGCTCTCATAGAACTTTGTTCTCGTGCAGCAGATAAGTCGTTTCATGCAGATTGCTGTGATGGTGAGGAGTGACTCAGATGCACAGTCCCAGCATACACATCACATTTAGAATCGAAACCCAGGTGAGACACGGGACCGTATCTGCGGGTCAGAAGCCATTCGCGTGTAAAGTGGCAGGGTGCTCCCCGAGCTGTCTGCCCTTTCTGCCCCTGGCGGGCCCGGGCGGTCAGCTGTGCTTGGTGGGGTGAGGTGCACTGGCCTTGTCGGTCCTGCGCCCTCGCTCGGGGCTGCATTCAGAGTCCTGGCCAGTCAGATTTCAGTGCTAGAACTCAACGCCTTGACAGGTTGGTCACGGGATGAGAGCGCGTTTCCTTTCGGAAATAAGCAGCTGCGTCTGGCAGACTGTCGGGCCTGCCCCAGCAGGGCTGACCTGCAGGTCCCTGAGCATTTGCTGCCTGTGGCGTGCGCCACGCTTTCCTTCCTAGGTTTTCCTTCCCTGGCATTCATCTGCTTAGCAGATATTTACCGAGCGTTCATCAGTGAAAACCCAGACCGCAGTCTCTGCATTTCGGGGCTTACCTTTCAGGGGAGAGTGGAAGGCAGGCAGCGGGCACAAGACACGCTGAGGAATTAAGCACGTGGGACTGGCTGAGACTGCTAGGCGGAAGGTTAGCGCCGGCCCCACGGAGGAGGGCCGAGGGCGGGTCACAGTGCGGTGAGGTCCGGAGAGAAGCGTGGGGCCAAGGCTTTCGCGCCATCCCCCATCCCAGGGGCTCCGCGAAGAGAGACCCTGGAGGCTGTGTTGGGAGGCGCTGCCGGAAGGAGGGGCCGGCTGTCCAGCGACCCCTGCTGGCGGCGCCACCGAAGGGCACCGTCGGGTTCCAGTCCTGCCTCCTGCCGAGGAACGCGTCGTTCCCATCCAGGGTAAACCGGAAGCTTTCTTTCCTATTTTGGAAAAAAGGTTCCCTGTTTCGCTTGCAGTGTGTGGCAGTCTGAGTAAGTTACTATAGAATCAGGGAGTAGAAGAGACTCTGCGGCCCTTAGCCGATCCTGCCTGCGGCGCTCTTCCCTTAGAATAAAAGGGACAGAAAGAAATGCAGGGGTTCTGCTCAGGAAGACGCCCGCGCGCTTCTCGGGGAAGGCTTCTTGCCACTTCCGGGTGAGTCTTAATTAAAGGGTTTCCAGTGAGTCACTTGATTTATTTGAGTGATGTCTAAGTTTCTAAGATTGATTTGACTTTTTTACTTAGAAGTAGAGATCAGTTACTTTTTTTAACCAGATGAAACCAGGTCTGTTTGTTTATTTCTGGTATTATACACTTTCTTCTAATTAGCTTTTTGAAGAATAGATTTCAAATTTTAAAAGGATTTCAGTTGGAGAGAAAATTAAGGCTTTTCATTCTCAAAACAGAATAGAAAACAAATATATGTTAAAGTTGTTCAGTTCAGTTGCTCAGTTGTGTCCGACTCTTTGCGACCCCATGGACTACAGCATGCCAGGCCTCCCTGTCCATCACCAACTCCTGGAGTTCACCCAAACTCGTGTCCGTTGAGTCAGTGATGCCATCCAACCATCTCATCCTCCGTTGTCCCCTTCTCTTCCTGCCTTCAATCTTTCCCAGCATCAAAGAATGAGTCCATTCTTTGCATCAGGTGGCCAAAGTATTGGAGCTTTAGCATCAGTCCTTCCAATGAATATTCAGGACTGATTTCCTTTGGGATGGACTGCTTGCATCTCCTTGCACTCCAAGGGACTCTCAGCAGTCTTCTCCAACACCACAGTTCAAAAGCATCAATTCTTCAGCTCTCAGCCTTCTTTATAGTCCAACTCTCACATCCATACATGACTACTGGAAAAACCATAGGTTTGACTAGCGGACCTTTGTCGGCAAAGTAATGTCTCTGCTTCTTAATGCGCTGTCTAGGTTGGTCATAGCTTTTCTTCCAAGGAGCAGGCGTCTTTTAATTTCATGCCTGCAGTCGCCATCTGCAGTGATTCTGGAGCCCCCCAAAATAAATTCTATCACTGTTTCCACTGTTTGCCACGAAGTGATGGGACCGGAAACATATCAAAGAAGGAAATGGTTGTAAGATTATATCAAGAATCAGAACAGAAAGGTTGTGTTTGAAAAAAAAACAGACCCTCCAGAAACGAAAAAGCACGGTCAGTAAAACAAGAAGCTGGCCGACAGGTGACGCAGCGTAATATTCCAACTGAAGATGGAGCTTGCACTGACGGGGAGATGCAGGCTCAGAATGGGGCCGGACCTGCACACGTGTGATTGGAGGCTCAGAAGGAAAGAGCAGGTGGAGAGGCGGCCACTGGAGAAATGCAGGCCAGGCTTTCCTGCAGCTCACAGAGCACGCGGAATGCCGAGAAGCCTGAGGCTGGGGCATTCACACCCCCAGAGCTGGACGCATCGTGGAAATCTCAGGACAGCGAAAGTGAAGAGGGAGAGAGCAAGCAGAGTGCCTTCAGGGGGACAGCTGAGAGCCTGACCACACGCTGGCGGTGACGGCTCTGAGGGGAAGCCCCGTTGGCCTAGAAATGCACCCGATCAGCCCTCCTATCCGCGGGTGCCAGGCTGTGCCAAGGCTCCTACCAAGATGAATCCTGGGCTGTGCGCTCCAGGCAGAGAGCTCGGGAGATGCAGGAGGTCTGCAGGGCACAGAGATGGTGAACAGGCCCCACGGCTGCCATGGGGGGCACAGGAGAAGAGGCCGGAACGCTCGCAGCCAGCACACAACCCCGAGCCAACCAGTGGCGAATGACGTCTGAGTGGGAGCCAAGGACACTAGCTTCAGACTTACTGTGGCAAAGGTGTGTGTCAGAGATTTAAGAACAGAAATAAGTTGCGAATCTTCCAAGTAAATACCAGGCAAAAACAGGAATTTAAAAACCTTGCCCATCATGAAAAGGCAGAAAAAAGGGGAGGGAACCTCTGCAGGGACTGGGGACTGTCAGCCACCAGGGAAGGCGAGCGTGCAGACTCAGCAGCGAAGGAAGACTGGCGTGCTTTCCTTACGGTGGGACGCGCGAGAGAGACGCCCAGCTCACAGGGCACAGAGAGGCCGGAAGCGGGGATGTGGGACCCAGCGGTGGGACGCGCGAGAGAGACGCCCAGCTCATGGGGGCACAGAGGCCGGACGCGGGGATGTGGGACCGAGCAGTGGGTAGGCATCGGCCACAGGGAAGCTGAGCCGTGGCGTCCCTTGTGCTGGAGCCGTGGGCACCGAGACTGGGTGCAGGGCCCACAACCGGCCTGCCGGGTGGAAGACCCGGTGGCACAGCAGGCGCCTGCACCCAGCCCCCCAAACCCAGGCGCGTCCCTAACCCCGGCAGTCCCCACAGACACCTGGGAGTGTGTGCCATAAAGACCATGTCTGTGGCCACAGTGAACAGAGCTGGTTAGGGACAACAACAAGCACAGCTCTGAGGGGAATCGTGACAACATCTCTAAGTAACCTACGGGCTGAAGAAGCATTTGTGATTCCCTGATAATGAATGTCCCACATACTTGGGGTGGTCATCGACCTGAGAATACAACCTAAACCCAGGAAAAAGAGCAGGATGAACCCCAAGTAAAAGGAAGTAGGTGACAAGGGAAAACAGAAGCAAGTGATTTTTAAGAAGAACCAACAGAGGCGTCCAGCCAACCAGACAGGCTGTGTGCCCGTGACTGGCCAAGTTGATGAACCCCTGGCAAGATTAATAAAAAGACAAGACCAGCATCATGAAGGATAAAGAGTCCACAGCTGCAGCCACGCAGTCCTAGAACAAAACATGCTCTGGTGACTTCGTTGGAAACTTAGAAGACAGCCCCCTAGAGAATGACTGGGCGAGAAACATGGCGTCTGTGTCCCCAGGCCCAGCCCTGCCGGGCGCTCGGAGCTGGCCGGGGAGACGCGGCCCCTGCCCGGCCTGTGGCCTCCAGAGCACCTCCCTGCAGGCTGCCCAGCTTCCCCCCCAGAGGCCCAGCCGCCCACCCAAGGCCATTAGCTCCACCCCGACCCACTGGTTCTGCCGAGCTCCTCAGCTCTCTGGAACACTCTTAGGCCAAGCCCCTGCCTTCTCTGCAGGTGGCAGGAAGCCCACTCCTCTGCGGCACCTTGGGACCTTGCCCCCTTCCCCACCTTGTCCCCAGCCCGCCCTGTCTTCCTCGGCATGTGCGTGAGCACGCCTCTCCTAAATAGTGGCTGGGCAGCAAAGTAGAATCCAGGCTTCCTGCCGTCACCCGCGTGTGGTCGTGAGGAGCCCTGGGTCCTGCTCCAGGGCTGCGGGAAAGCGGGTTAAGGGCAGCCATGGGACACGCAGGGCTGCGGAGGTGAGCGCCCGGCCCTGCCTGTTCCAGAGGCTGCCTTCCTGAGTGCAGACTCCCGGGTGTCAGTCAGCTGCCCTGGGGGCCTGGGGCGGAGCAGGGCTGCCCGCTCTCCAGCCTGCGCCCGCTGCCTCTTCCCCTGGGCTCCCTGCTCGCGGGCACGCAGGCGTGCGTGTGCGGCAGGTGTGCGTGGGTGCTTGCAGGGGAGCGCGTTTGCCTTGCTCTGATTGTTTGCCTGACCTGTGCTCTCTCCCAGTGAAGATCGTGATCCGCGGGGACAGGAACACGGGCAAGACGGCGCTGTGGCACCGCCTGCAGGGCAAGAAGTTCGTGGAGGAGTACATCCCCACGCAGGAGATCCAGGTCACCAGCATCCACTGGAGCTACAAAGGTGGGGCGCGGCCTGCGGGGGGCTCCCCTGTGGCCCCCCAGCCTGGGGTCGGGTGGGTGTAGCCTGCAGGGGAAGGAGTCGGCGCCCCTGTGACACCCCCGCCCCCAGCCTGGGGTCAGGCAGGCTCGGCCTGTGGGGAAGGAGGGGGCTATCCTATGACCCCCCCAGTCTGGGGTCGGGCAGGCGCATCCTGCAGGGAGGGGGACTCTCCCGTACCCCCGCCTGGAGTCCGCCCTGGGACGCCACACGTGTTGCTTTGGGGTCACCCTCAAGCCCCCGCTCCGGCAGGAGACTCGTCCACGTGGGAGTGAGTGCCAGGGGCTGGACCCTGGCCGTCGGTGCAGACCGGCCAGGCCGGGTCGGGCCGGTTCCAGCCGCGGCTTACACTGGCCTCGGCACGCAGGCTCCTCGGTCCTTGCTTGGGAAGCCCCATCCCCCGCAGGGTCCCGGGCAGGGTTTGCTGGAAGGATCACCTGGTGGGCAGAGCACCCCTTGTGGCCCCCCGGGCATGACCAGGATGGCGGGTCCCCTCCCCTTGTGGGGGTCGGTGACTGCTGGGACCCTGTGGGGAGGCAGGGGAGCTGCTCTGCGTGCTCAGGAATCATGACAGTAAAAGGCCTCTGAGCCGTTTTAAACATTTCCTGTCATCGAAAAACCAGGTCCCGTGAGCCCGCAGCAGGACACCCTGGCCTTGGCAGGCCTTCCGCCTCCCGGCGCCCGCCAGGCACCGTCTGGGCGGCCTTGCAGGCTCAGTGTCACCCTGCTGCACCAGGCCCCACCCCCAGGGTGCCTCTTCTCGGTTCAGGGTGAAGCTCTGTCCCTTCTCTGAGTGGCACGCGTGTCTCTCCCCTTTCCCCACAGGATCCTGGGGAGGTGGGTAGCCCCCCGACCGCCTGGGGACGTGCGCCAGACCTCACCCCAGACTGGCGACCCCTCGACACCGCTGCCAAAGAGCAGCTGTGGAGTCACTGGGATCAGGCCCTCCCGCAGCAGCCGGGGGCGCAGGGCACTGGCTGGGCACAAGCCTGCCCCAGAGGCACCTTTAGGACCCAGGGCCCTGTCACCTGAGCACACGTCCAGATTGCTCCCCGCCTTCCAGGAAGGAGCCCTGTGCAGGAGCCCTGGGGGTGGCGCCCGGGGGGCTGTGGCGTCTGCACGGCCTGGAGGCCCGACTTTGAAGCCGCAGGTCGACACTGGGTGCTGATCCTGCTGTTCTCCCGTTTCAGCCACTGATGACATCGTGAAAGTTGAAGTCTGGGATGTAGTTGACAAAGGTGAGTCGTGTCCGAGCCTGCTTTGTCTCTTCCGGGCTCTCTTCACCCTGCAGCTGTCTGAGTGGCCCCTCTGCTGCCCCCTCGACCCAGCTCCCGGGCAGGCTCGCTGCTGGCTCCAGGAGCAGGCTGGCTGGTCGGAGGCCGGGCTCCGTGCCGGCTGTGATGTCGGGCGCCGTGGCCTCTGCTGCCCGTGGGTTCGAGGCCCCTGCTGGGGGGCGGGACACAGGGAGAGGCCGCCCCACTCGCACTGTCCTCAGGCGCAGCGCCTCCAGCTGTGACTGTGTCCCTCTGTCCTTAAGGAAAATGCAAGAAGCGAGGTGACGGGCTGAAGATGGAGAACGACCCCCAGGAGGTGAGCTGGTCCATTCCGCACGGCCCCGACTTCAGGTGGTGGTCGTGAGCAGGCGTCTGCGCTTCAGCCCCTCTGCCCGCCCGGCCCAGCCCTCCCGAGGACTGCATCTGCTGGCGCTGGAGGGACGCAGCGGCCACTCCCATGCAGCCTGGGGTCGCGTGGGGTGGCGGACCAACCCGAGCTGCTGCTCACGTCTGTGACCCCTGCCACACCCACTTGGGGCTGCAGTGGCCTGGGAGGTGTTCAGGTGGAGAGCTCACATTTCACTCCTGGCACAGAGGCCCGGGCCCGTAAAGGCACAGGCACGCCGCGGGTGTAGCCGGGCACACGTGGGCCGCCTGTGGCTCCACGAGGACCCCCACGACTGGCAGTGCTCCTGGCCTGACGGTCTCTGCTAGCTTCGAGGACCTTCTGTTCACGGCCTCCTGTCTGACAGCGGGCCGGAAGGTTCCGTGAGCCCCAGCCCAGGTCCCTGACCTTCATGGGCACGTTGTTGTACTGCCCCAGCACCACAAGCTTCCCTGGTGTGAGTTGTGGAAGGTTCTCTGGGTCTGCGTCCTCAGGTCTGGGACGCACTTCAGCTCACGAGGCCCCGCGGCGGCACCTGTGAGCCCGGCGCATAGGACCCTGCCAGCAGGCAGCGCTCGCACCCTCGTCTGAGGGCAGGCTCCGTGTGGCTGCACCAGTTAGCCTTGTGTTGACTTTTTTTCCCCAAAAAACAAAAACAGCTGATGTCTTTTCAGTTTAAAAGACACACTCAGCCCTCACCAGGAGGTGGCACGTGGGTCGTGGTCCATCTCTTGAGGTTTGGTTCCCCGTCTGCAGGCGGAGTCCGAGATGGCCCTGGACGCGGAGTTCCTGGATGTGTACAAGAACTGCAACGGGGTGGTCATGATGTTTGACATCACCAAGCAGTGGTGAGGACGCTGGCCTGCGAGGGCATTGTGACGCCCAGCGCTGCTCCAGGGCCAGCCTGGGCTGGGAGCGCCGCCAGCCTGGGGGCCTCGGCACTCGAGAGTCTGGAAGTGGGCCGGGTGGCGTGCTCATGTCCGCACCGGACAGCAGGCCAGGGTCTGGGAGGCACACGCCCCCCCAGCTGTGCAGCCCCTGCTGAAGACACCGTCTCAGATGCACAGCTTAGAGCGGTCGTTTGTGTTGGGGTCCCCAGATCCCACGTTCCTGGGTTCGCTGGGGGGGCCACACCGCTGTGGCTCATCACAACCGAAGCTCAGGAGCAAGATGAGCCAAGAGGGACGTGCAGAGGTGTGGGGGCACCCTCCGCCTGCCCCGAGGGTCGTGTCCCTGTGGGTTCTTGCAGGAGGGGCCTCGCCCCTTGGCTCTGAGCTGTGACAGCACCACCCGTGGGGGCAGCCCAGCGCCAGGCCCTCCCGACGCCCGGCACCCCTGCTCTGGGGGGAGGCTGGTGGCTGACAGGAGCGTCCTCCCCGTGTGACTCGGCCGGCCTTGCCAGAGGCCTTTCCAGGCTGGTGGCCTCGAGTCTGCACGCTGCCCGGAGAGGAGATGAGGGGGAGCTTCGGTGGCTGCACAGCTGGGGACGCTCAGAGCAGCCAGGCCTTCCCCGCAGCTGCCGCTGAGACCTGCCAGGACATGGCCCCTCCCAGTGTGGGCGCTCCTTTACCATGGGCCCCCCGCATCATGGCTGGACAGTCTCCCAGGCTTCACCCGCTCACCCCGGGGTGCCTGTCAGTGACTTGGGTGCCTGGCGTCCAACACATTCCAACCTCGGCCAGCGCGCTCGGGACCCGGCCTCCCACCTGCAGGGACAGACAGCTCAATGCCCACGGAGGACGGGGCACCAGTCCACATGTCAGCGGCCTCCAGGGGCGGCAGGGCGCTCAGCAGGAGGGGGAGCTGCGTGCCCGGGGCTCAAGGCCGGACCCCCTGCAGGAGCAGCGGCTCCGCCTCCGGGCACAGCCAGGCAGGGGGCCCAGCCTGGGGCCAGGGGTGCCGTCCCATCCTGGGAGCAGCACGGCTGCTGGCACAGCCCCTCGGGCCTCGTGGGCCCCGTCACCGCTGCCGAAGTGTCTGGCTGCGGCTGGATGAGCTGTGACCGGAGGCCAGGAGGTCCCCATGGGGAGCTGGGTGGGCAGGACGGACATCCCTGCACCTCAGGCTGCCAGCTGGGGAGGGGGCGGCAGGGAGGCTGAGCCCACCCAGGAGACCTGGTGCGGGTGGGAGGGTTCGCGGACCCAGAGCACCAGGGAGCATGTCTCTGCTCGGCTCCCACGGCACTGGGCCTGTCCCTGTCACCAGAAGAGGGCACTGGGACACGCCAGCGTTTCCAGTCAGGTGGCTCTGTGCACAGAGCGTGCACACAGCGGCCAGAGGCGGCGGGCTCCTGGTCAGAGCGCCCTGGATCTGGGTGGGGGGCGCACTTCCTTGCTCATCACTCAGGAGACAGGAGCGCGGGCCCCCGCCCCCACTGAAAGCAGCCCAGGCACGTGGTGCCAGCAGGGGGTGTGGACGGGTCTGGGGACACACGGGTACAGGGCGACCCCTCAGGGTGGCTTGCGGGGTGTGTGTCGTACACCCTGGGGGTCCTGTGACGCTGCGCCCCACCCTTGGGTGGAGGCTCAGGCAGGCCTCTTCCCCCCATGTGCCCCCAAGGACCTTCAACTACATTCTGCGGGAGCTGCCCAAAGTGCCAACACACGTGCCCGTGTGCGTGCTTGGGAACTACCGCGACATGGGCGAGCACCGCGTCATCCTGCCCGACGATGTGCGCGACGTCCTGGACCGCCTGGACAGGTGGGCCCACGCCTGCCCCCAGACACACCCATGCCCCCCCCACCAGGACGCTCCTGTCCACCCCCCTGGGATGCACCTGTCCCCTTGGATAGGCCTGCTGCACCGCCCCTGGCCACCCCCCCACCCCCAGCTGCAGGGCCCCTGGCCCTCCTGGAGACTGACTTGGGCAGGGTCAGGACTGAGCAGCCCCAGGGTGTGGCGGGAATGTCACCCCCGTCCCTGGGGCCAGCACGGGTCGGGTGCACAGAGAGGCCCTGCAGGGCCAGACGGCCCCAGCGGCTGGTCTGGGTGTCCACCGGAGGGCGCCCTGCCGAGCAGAGCCGTCTGAACCTCACGTCTCCACCTGGGACGGTGGGCCCATCAACTGCTGGCGGGCGCAGCGCCCCGGGGCACCGCCCCCAAGACGGCCTGGCCCGGGTGTGTCCTCGGCCCAGAGGGCCTGGGCCCCGCTGCCCCGGCCGCAGGCTCTCCATCTCTGCTCCCCTGTGAACAGGCCTCCAGGGTCCTCTTACTTCCACTACGCCGAGTCCTCCATGAAGAACAGCTTCGGCCTCAAGTACCTGCACAGGTTCTTCAACATCCCCTTCCTGCAGCTTCAGGTGAGCGCTGCCGGTGGGCGCGGGGCTTGGAGCCACGGGGGGGGGGGGGGGGGGTGCCCCAGGCTGTTTGGGGAGCTGGGCCCTCCCTCACACGTCTGCACGGGTCCTTCTTGGTGCCAGGGCCTGCGGCAGTGACCAGCCCTTGTGGGCGCCCCGCTGTGGGCCTGGGCACTCTGCCAACAGCTGCAGGGGCTGAGAAGCCCCCGCCCTCCCCCGCCTGGCCGGCCGTCCTCCCTGGAGTCTCGCTCTCCCTTTTGTTGGGGGGATGCTCTTAGATTTATAGGAAAGGCAGAGGGTTTCTGTGCCCTGGCTCAGCTCGCCCCCACCCTGCCCCAGCGGTAGCCCCACACGTCGCAGTCACAGCTCTGCAGGCTGCAGTGGCCCTTCAGATGTGTCTGCCTCAGTGTCTGGTCTTAGATAAGTGATCGGCTTTCAAGGCGAGACCCGGGAGGTGACAGCCCTGCTCGTTCCGTCCCTGGGGTGCTGGCCTGTGGCTCTTGCCGCCACAGAGGCCCCTCGCTTCCTCTGAAAGGGTGCAGAGCTCACCATTGAGAGTGGCCATCTTTCCTCCCCTCTCGCCTTCTGAAGAGATGAGGCCCCTGAAGGCCTGGATGCGGGCACTCGCCCTTCACCTGCCCTTTCCCTGGGGACCCTGGGGGTTGATCTACGTCACCTTAGGGGTGCCTTGAGCTTCCTGTCAGAGCACAGCGTGCACGAAGTCGCAAGGAAACACCCCCAGTGCGGACTGAAGGGCGGCGGCGGGCGGAGCACTGGGCTGGCAGGAAGCGCGTGTCAGCGAGTGCCGGAGCATCTCGAACCTCAGGGCACCTGTGTGAACGCGGCGCTGTCTCGGGTGCTTCGCACACGTCGCGACCTCTGCCCTTCTAGCCTCACGGAGCCACCGAGGCACCTCACCGGCCCCTGGGCACGGCCCTGCGGGCTCCCGGCTCCGCGGCGGCCTTGTCCATCGGGGGCCGCCAGGCCGAGGGGCAGTGGATCATCCCGGGACGGCCCCGACTCAGCCTCCCGCTTCCTGTCTGCAGAGGGAGACGCTGCTGCGGCAGCTGGAGACGAACCAGCTGGACATCGACGCCACGCTGGAGGAGCTGTCTGTGCAGCAGGAGACCGAGGACCAGAACTACGGCATGTGCGTGCGGCGGCCGCGCGCGCGCTCAGGCCCGGAGCGGGCTCTGCAGGGGGGCGCGCGCTCAGGCTGGGGGCGGGCTCTGCAGGGGGGCGCGCGCGCCGGGCCAGGCCCCGCTCCAGCCCGGCTCTGCGCCTGGCCGGCGGCATGTGCACGCCGCCCGCCACGTAGGCGTGTCTGCACGAGCAGCCTGCTGCTCGGAGAAACCGAGTCACATCAGCTCTGAGGTGGTACAGGCCTTGGGCCTTGCTGCAGTCAGGCCTCAGCCCTTCCTGGGAAGCAGACGAGACAATAGCTCTTCTCCAGCCTCCCTGGGATGGGAGGTCGGGCACCCGGGCTCTGCCGCCCCGCCCACTGAGCACTTCCGGCTGGGCCTGCCTCGCTGGGCGTGATGGGCGCATGGAGTGTACGCCTGTCTCGGGGGTGAGGGCAGGGGTGTTCAGGCCTGGTGCAGCTGTGGGCACCGGCTGCCTGGCCCCCACTGCCTCTGTCCAGACCAGCCAAGCTGCTGGCCACCTGGTGTGCAGCCTGAGGCGCCCCTGACTGGCCTCGGGTCCACCCCAGGCCCCTGCACGCCCAGCGGCCCTGTTTGTCAGCCGAGGCCCCGTCCCCGTTTCGATGTCGGTGTTCCTGGGTGACACCTGTGGAGGCAGCTCCTTGCTCCTGGGAGGGCGCAGGAGGGAAACCCAAACCTCCTGGCCCCTGATAGCAGAAGGTGTTGTCTGAGTGAGTCCAATGGGATGGGTGAGCCGTGGGGAGCAGGCCCGGCAGGCACTCCTCTGACCCGCGACAGGGTGGGTCGTGGGCGCCCAGAGCGCGTGGCAGTGCTGTTTGCCTGAGGATCAGGTTAGCTCCTGGGGTGCGTCTCTCTGGGGAAGGCCTGGCCCCAAATTCCCCCTAAACCATGTCCTGCGCTCTGCTGGGTGTTCGGGGGGTGGGGCAGCCGCTGTCCCTCGGGTGGGACCCTTGTCTCCTTGGCCCCCCAGGGCCTCAGGGAGGGACTTTGGGGCCTCCCTGGAAGCAGATACAGCCACTGGCTCTGACACGGTGAGGGGGCGGCAGGGCTCATCAGGGCGGGGTGTTTCCACCCACCCTGTCAGGCTGGCCTTGCAGCGGACGCCCGCCCCGCCCCCCCAAGGCTGACCAGCTCCTGCCAGGTCCCCAACCGAACGTGGGCACCAGGTTCTCTGGGAAGGCGGCAGCTGGAGCCCCCCCATGGTGCCCACCTCCCGCCAGCCCCTAGGACGGTCCCTGGAGAAGGTGGCACCCTGGGGGCTCAGCAGTGGTGTCCCTGTGACCTGCCCTGAGCCGCTGGAGGACCGCCAAGGTTGGGGGCAGACCCCATCCCAGCCCCTGCCAAGACGCGTCTCCACATGCCAGCCTAGAGGCAGGGACGCTGGCTCTCCATGGCACACCTTCTGTTTGAAAACTCGTCCCCCCAGAGGAAGGCCCTGCTCAGGCTTCTGTGCCACTGGCGTCCTCAGCCAGGGGGAGGTGGTGCCCAGGACCCCGCGTGCCCACACGGGGCAGGCCATGTCAGGGCAGGCGGTGTGCTCCCACGGGGCGGGCAGCGCTCACGTGGCCCGTTCCCGCAGCTTTCTGGAGATGATGGAGGCGCGCAGCCGTGGCCACGTGTCCCCGCTGACCACCAGCGGGCAGAGCCCGTCCTCTGGCTCCCAGTCCCCTGTGGTGCCTCCGAGCACAGTGTCCACCGGGAGCTCCAGCCCCAGCACGCCCCAGCCGGCTCTGCAGCCGCCCTTCCAGGCCCCCCCGGCACCCCCTGCCCCTGCTGAAGCCCCGCCCCCGCCAGCTGCACCTCCCCGACGCAGCATCATCGCTCGGCTGTTCGGAGCCTCGCCTGCAACAGAGGTGGCCCCCCCGCCCCCAGGTAGGCCCCACCCCCTGGGACAACCACCCCCAGGTAGGCCCCATCTTCACCTTCAGGGACGACCCCAACCCCAGGGAGGACCTCACCCCAGGGGAGGCCCAGAGGCAGGCCCAGGCTTCCTGAGGGGCAGCAGCCCTGTCTGTCTCCCTGGCCCCAGGAGGGACAAGGTCCCCCATCCTCCTGGGCAGGCGGCCCTGCAGCCCAGCCACACCATCCCACTCACGGCCCAGCGGGTGGGGGTCGCTGAGCACAAACTGGCACCTGCTGTCCCCAGAGCCGGCCCCAGCTGCAGAGGCCTCCGCGAAAGTCCAGGACGTGGAGGACTTTGTTCCTGAAGACAGCCTGGACCGCAGCTTCCTGGAGGACACGGCCCCCACCAAGGATGAGAAGAGACTGGGAGCCAGGGGACCCCCAGACAGCGACAGGTGAGGGCAGGGCCCGGAGGCACCGGGCAGCCGGGGTCATCCTCAGCCTGGCCCTCTGCCCGTCAGGCGTGGACTCCGGGAACACACAACCATCTGGGCGCTGGGACAGAGCAGAGGTGCGTGGAGGAGGAAGGGAGAGCAGCTTCAGGCCACAGCCTGACTCGGTGTCGCGACTCAGCAGGCGTCCCCCTTGCCTGACCCTGGGCTGCTGCTGCTTGAGGGCACAGGCTGGGCCTGGTGGACGGAGCCCGGGGCCACAGAGCCGTTGCGTGCTTCTCCCTGCGGGCAGGGCAGGTGCGCACGGGAGGCTTGGGCTTGTGGCCACCTACAGCCCCTCCACGTGCTCTCCCCAGCACCCTGTCCCCTTCAGACCTGCCTTTCTCACACGTGTGCCCTCCACCCCCCACAGGGCCGCCTCCAGGCCGCCGTGGCAGCCGGTGCCCCTCGGCCATGCCTGCGCAGGGCGGAGCAGGCCCACAGGCCCAGGCCTGAAGGCCAGAGTGGGTGCTCTGGGCCCTCCTTGTGACCTCTGACTGCCCTGCCCTCCCCGCAGCGACGGGGAGACCCCGGCAGGGAACCCGATGGTGGCAGGCTTCCAGGACGACGTGGACCGTGAAGATAAGCCTCTCGGCAGGCCCCTGCAACTCACAGGCCCCGTCGCCAGCAAGGACATCACTCTGTCCAGCGAGGAGGAGTCAGAGGAGGGGGCAGGGCACCCCAAGACCGCAGTCCTGGCCCCCCAGAAGTGCCCTGAGCCAGAGACCAGGAGGTGTGTTGGGGCGGAAGGGAAGAGGTGGAGGGGCCCCCGGGGGAGGGAAGGTGGAAGGCGGCCTCAGCTCCCTGACACTCCTCGGTGTCCCCAGGTCCTCCACGAAGGCCTCGGGGCCACCCCGGGACACGGCCCCCAGGGCGGCAGAGCCCCGCCAGCCAGGCAGCACCAAGCCCCACCCCGAGGGCCCCTCTGGCGGGCTGGAGGAGGGCACAGACAAGCCAGTGTCGTCAGAGAGCGATGCTGAGGGGCCCATTGCAGCCCAGATGCTGTCCTTCGTCATGGACGACCCGGACTTTGAGAGCGACTCAGATGCTCAGCGGAGAGCGGTGAGGACCAGCCTTGCGCCCCTGCCCCCTGCAAGCCCAGGACAGCTGGGGGGGGGGGGGGGCGGTGGCGGCGGTGGACGTGCTGCACGAGACGTGGGGCCTCCCAGGGCACGGTCAGGCCCATGGGGACTGCAGGGCTGCCCCACGGGGCGCCGTGTACAACAGGCCCAGCTGACCCTGCTCTGGGGACGGCTGGGGGGCTGCCGTGTCACAGCCGCCACACGTGGGCCGTCACTCGGGGGGCCCCTGGCCCGGGGTAGGGGGGTAACGGTAGCCTCTGGGGGTCACATGACAGCCAGGGGGATGTAGGGGTCTGCGGCTGACCCGCCTGCTCCCTGTCCAGGGCGAGTTCCCCGTGCGAGAGGACCTCTCTGACCTGACTGATGAGGACGCTGGCCCCGCGCAGCCCCCCGCGCCCCCCAAGCCCTTGGTCCCCTCCTTCAGACTGAAGGACGACTCCGACCTCTTTGGGCTGGGGCTGGAAGAGCCTGGCCGCGGGGACAGCAGTGAGCAAGGTAGCTGCGTTGGGCCCGCCCCCTCCTGCCAGGTGCCAGCTGCCCTTGCCCTCTCCCTGAACCCGGGGCTCCGGAGCAGGGGCAAGGGGGCCGCAGGCAGGCCCCCACTGGGCCCCAGCCGCGCTCTGCGTGGCCCCGCTGTTCTCTGAACGCCTCCCAGCTCCCCAGGCACCTGACCTGCAGCCACATGGGAGGCCTTTGCAGGCGCAGGCAGTGGGCGGGAGCGCTTTCGGGCCGCGGTCCCGCCCTGCCTTTCTGGCCTTCTGCAGAGAGAGGGCCTGGTCTCTGGGCCCGCCGGGACCCACCGTCTCTGGCTACCGGCGTCGTCCCAGTCTCTGGGCCACTGGAGCCTAGAAACCCACCTGAGGCCCTCCTCGTCCCCAGAGCAGAGGGGAAAGGACGTCTGCAGGAGTGGCCAGGGCAGAGGTTGTGCTCACCATGAGGACCCAGGGACCCCGGCTCAGACGGGACCTGCCCACCCCTGGCTTAACCCAGGCTGCAGTCCCCTGCCAGGCCCAGGGCGGGCCTGGGCCTGGCCTTGGGCCGGGGCACTGATGCCGCCTCTCCTCTGCAGATAAGGAGGGCAGGCCCCCCGCGAAGGAGAAGAAGAAGAAGAAGAAAAAGGGCAGAGAGGTACCCGAACCCTGGTGTGCCCTGGGGTGGCCGCGCTCGCCCAGCCGCCCTGACGCCGCGGTGTGCCCCTGCAGGAGGAAGACAAGGCGGCAAAGAGGAGGAGCAAGCAGAAGAAGAGCCGGGAGCGGGCGGACGACAAGGGCAGGGACGAGCGGCGGCGGCGGCCCCGGGGCCCGCAGAGGACCGCCCTGGACGAGCTGGAGGCCTTCCTGGGCGGCGGTGCGCCCGGCGGCCCCCTCCGCGGAGGCGGCGACTACGAGGCGCTCTAGGCCCCGCCCCGCGGACCTCGGGCGCCCAGTGCGCTGGGGGCTGGGCCTGCCCTGCAGGGAGGGGAGGCGGGCAGCCGGTCCCCCGCGCTTCTCAGGGATGGGACAGGCCGAGGAGGCCCGTGAGGCTGTTTACAGGGGGGCTGCGTCCCCGCCGGCCCCTGCTCGCCCCCGGCCTGCCGCACGCGCTCACCTGGCCTGCTGCATGCCGGCTGACCCCGTTTCCCGCTGCGGCTCGGCCGGCGCTGCAGGCCTCGGACCCCGGACCCCGACACTCCTGCGCGCCGAGGCCAGGCAGTGCTGGCGCCCTTGCGGGGGCGGCTCTTTCCAGGCACGGCGTCTGGCTTTGCACCTGAGCTCGGGCATGCGCGGACCGAGCAGGAGGCCCTCAACACTTGTGCCCTCACTGTCCTTCCGCACCACTTGGACCATAAAGCTCTCCTGTTTTACTGCGCGTCTGTGTGTGCTGCTGCTGCCAGGGGCCCTGCCCAGGTCAGCGTGGGTGGGCAGGAGGGGCCTGAGCCCCCTGCCTACAGGCCATGGGGCCCTTCTCCCCGCGAGGTAACTGCTCTCAGGGTAGGAAGCCTCAGGCAGGCCCAGCCCCACTTGCGCCGTGCTGTCCAGGCTGGCCAGCGCAGCTGCCCTCTGCAGACCTGGTCCCACCTTGAGGGTGGCCGTGCACCCCTGCTCCCACCTGGCACTGACCTCAGCCCCGCAGGCTCTGGCTGTCAGCAGGGCCCTGCACCACCCAGTTGCCCGAGAACTGTCCCTTCCAAAGGCGTACAGAGTGCCTCCTAAGGCCGAAGAGGGGCTGGTTGGCAGGACGCCCTCTCCCCAATTCAGGTGCCCAGAGAGCCCCACACCCAGGACACAGGTGGCCAGCCATGACTGGTTGGGGGCTGGGCACCACACTGACCCATAGGGGCTGCCTGGAGCCCAGTGTGTGAGGCTGGCTGTCCTTGTAGTGCCCACTAGCATGAAGACCAGACTGACCTGGAAATGGTCCAAGGCTCCCTCAGCTGACCGGCCCGGACGTGGCTGACCCCGGCCTTGGGAGCCGCAGGCACCAGCGCCCTGCCCATCTGCCAGCCTGGACTGTCCCCTGGTTCAGCCTCGTGTGAGGGGCTGGAGGTGGGGTGTCACCATGCAGCTCCAGGGTGTGCACACCTGACCAGGGCAGTGGGGCCTCCGCCTGCCTGGACGCTGGACGTGGGGGTGGGGGGCCGAGGAGCCTGTCCTCCCAGGGAGGCCGCACAGCGGGGGGACAGGAAGCAGCAGGGCCCTTGGGGGTGCCCACGTGCCCAGGGAGAGCTTGGCGAAGACAGGCCTGCAGCACAAAGGCCAGCAGGGCGTGGGGCTGCCCATCTGCTCCTGCCTAGGCTGGCCGCAGGCGTGAATTCCGGGACCTGTCCGCAGCGCGGCCAGGACTTGGGCTGCCTCCAAGGCCGGCCAGGCTGCCAGCTGCCCTCCAGCAGGTGTCCGGGAGGTGGGGGCGGGCAAGATGGGCCAGGTGCTCCTCAGCCCGAGGTCTTCTCGCTGGACCCCAGGCCTGTACCTTGAGGGCGCAAAGAGCCCTCACTGCGCACCCAGCTCGGCCCCAAGCAGGAGCCAGCGCGCCACGCAGGTCCCCGGCCCATCGCGCGGTCCCTTTAAGTGCAGTCCCGCCGGCCGCCATCGGGGGCAGCACCGAGCGGCCCGGCAGCCTCACGCCGCTGACTCGAAGCTTCTGCCGGTGCCGGGGCCGCGGCGGCGCGGGGGACGGCGGAGCGCGAGCGGGCCTGCGCAGATCGCCGGGCGCGGTGCGGGAGCACCGCCCAGGTAAGGGGTCCAGGCCGCTGCCCCGCGGATCTTCCGTGAGTGCGGCGCCCACGAGGACAGGGACGCTGCGCCTTGGAGGACATTGGTCCCCACACCCGGGGGCTCGGGGCTGGGCCGGGCTGCGCGCCGGGGAGAGCCACCCGCCGGGCTCCTCAGGCCTGGGACCCCGGCGGGGGCGGACCGTCCCATCCCCAAGGGAAGGGGTGTCGCCCAGTCTGGCTCCTCGGGGCCGCGGCAGCGCCAAGGCCCGGCTGTCACCTCCCTGGGGCGGAGCCTCATACCCTGTCATCCAGCCCCGAGTCCTGGCCTGGCTTCAGGATGGGAGGGGGATGGGCCTGCAAACCACGGACAGGTGGGGGGAGGGTGCTGAGATGGGGACAAGCATGGCCTGGTGGCCCTGACCCAGGGGGGCAGCTCTGCTGGCAGGAAAGCCCTGGCACACTGGGGACACAGAGGGTCAGCCAGACCAGAGGTCCTGCCAGGTGAGCGCCCAGCTCCCTGCTTTTCCAAGCTCACCTTGGAGCATGCCCCCCCAGCCTGTGAGGAGGTGGAGACCCTGTACCACTGTCTGAGGCACCCCCCCTCCACCCCTAGCCTCTCCAGACTGGGCACCCAGAGAAGCCGCTGGCCCAAGTCTGAACGTGGGCCTGGTACAGAGGGGTGGACCCCAGCTCAGCCTGCATGCGGGGGCATGGAGCCTCAGGTTTCCATGGAGCTCTCCTGTGATGCTGTGGGGAGGGCCTGCCTGAGAACTGCGGGTGGCAGGGGCTCGATCCACTCACCGCCCTGCCTCCCCTGCTGGCGGCCTCCTGGCCTGCTGTGCCGCTCAGGGACCTGGAGGCAGCCTTGAGCTCCTTGAGCTCACACACCCCCACGTGGTCCAGCAGCCAGCGCCTGGTTTCTGCTGCCGGGCACTCACTGCAAAGATGGAGGGGGTCGCTCTCCTGGCCTTGTCATGATAGCCCCAAAGAGCTTGGTGGGTTTCAACCACTCCAAAAAGGGGGAGAGTCAGAGGCGGTTCCTGCAAAGCAAGAGGAGCTTTGGGCCCAGGTATGCTCCAGAAGCACAGCTGCGGCTAGGGCCACAGGTAGACTGAGGGCAGGGCAGCAAGCCCGTGAGCCTCCGGGCCACGCCTGGGCCTGACGGGGCCACTTCAGGGCCCACAGAGGCCTCTGCGCTGGGCCTTGACACAGCGCTGGAGGACCGCTGCATGTCCAGCCGCGCCAGGTGTGGGGGCGGGGGGTGCAGGAGGCTGGTTAAGGTTGCTTAAGGCTGGGGCCAGGGGCTTCAGACTGCAGCATGGGGGGATTGCTCTGCACCAGGCGTTAGGAGGGGGCTTCATCACCTGCTTTACAGGAGCCAGCACCTTAAAGCAGTCTGTGAAGGCCCCCAATGAGCACACAGTTGTCCCACCTGTGGGCACCAGTAGGGTGGTCCTGGGGCACTCTCTTCCTACCCCACTGCTGGCCTGTCCCTGAAAAGGGGGTCTACCCCAGCCTGCCAGTGGTCACTGGTGAGCACAGGAGCTCAGGGATTGCTGCAATGACGTCCCCTTTCTGGCCACTCACCTCCTCCCAGCAGAAAGTGGCCCGGAAAGGATGGTGTGGAGGAGGGGGCAGGACCCGAGTGGCTGGACAGCTGGGCACCCCCTGCAGGTGCCTGGGACGCCGGCATGGAACACAGGCCTGTGGCCGCAGGCCTTGGCTGCCTCCCGGGCCGTGCCCCAGGTAAGCTGGGCCAGCACTGGGGGTTAGCGGGGCCTGGGCTGCAGAGGGGCCGCCCTGACCCGCGTCTCCCCTCAGGGCGAAAGCCCCGAAAGGCCGAGTGAGCTGACGCCTGGAGACTTCTTTTAAGATGACCCGCACCGACCCGCCGGATCTGCTGGTGTCGACCGTGTACCAGGACATCAAGGTGGCGGCCCCGGGGCCCGTGTCGAGGCCCCCGCCATGTGAGGGCCCCATGGCCCGGCCTGCAGCGCCCGCGCCTTTCAATAAGCGCCACTGTCGAAGCTTCGATTTCCTGGAGGCGCTGGACGGGGTGGCCATGGAGGCCCGCCCGGAGGCGCCCCCAGCGGAGCCCGCCGCGCCGCGCGCACGATCCCGCGACGGCGAAACCCGGCGCCGCGCCCGCTCCAAGAGCGCCCCCCGCGCGCCCCCGAGCCTGGCGCCCGCGCCCGCCTCACCACCCGTGCTGCCGCGCCGAGGCCGAGAAGCGCAGCGAACGGCGCGGGCCGACGCGTCGCCCCGCCGGGAGCCCGCGTACCCCGCGCTGCGCGCGCTCGCCAACGAGCTGCACCCCATCAAGTTACAGCCGCAGCGGGGCGGCCCTGGCCGCATCGCGCCCCTCTGTGCTGCAGCCAACCGCTGCGCGCCAGCCGAGCCACCCGCGGGGCCCGCCCCCCACGTCCGCTGCCGCCTGGACATCAAGCCGGACGAGGCGGTGCTGCAGCACGCCGCCCGGGGCTCACGGCCCTGTGGGCCCCCCGAGACCGCGCCCTGGCCCCGCGCCGCCCCGCAGCTCCACGGCCTCACGGTGCCCGGGCCTCGCCACGCGGCCCTCTCCCGCACCCCCACCCCCAGTGACTCGTACTGCACCGACCCCCGGGCGCTGTACTGCGACGGGCCGCTCCCTGGGCCCCGGGACTACGCGGAGCGCCGGAGTGTGCCCTTCACCACCCCGCCGGGGCCCACCCAGTTCTTCTACACGGAGGAACCCGAGGGCCACCCTGGGGGCTTCATGGCCAGCCCTGGCCCGCCCTTCGACGGCTACTATCCCAGGCCCTTTCTGCCCGAAGAGCCCCCAGGGCCCAGTCCAAGAAGCGGGAGCGGCTACTACGCGGGGGAAGTTCGCACCTTCCCGGTCCAGGAACCACCCTCCCGCTCCTACTACGGGGAGGCCCCCCGCGCCTACGGCCCGCCCTGCGGCCCGCGTTATGCCCCCGAGGAGCCTCGAGCCCGCCCCGCCGCCCGCGCGTTTTACACTGAGGACTTCGGGCGGTACCGCAATCGAGAAGCCCTGACGCGGACTTACCCACACCTGCGAGGCAGCCCGGCCTGGGGCGACTGGGGCCCGCGGCCTTACCGCACCCTGCAGGTGGCGCCCCCGCCGGACCCCGGCCCGCTGCTCGCCTCCTGGCATGGCGGCACGGGCACCAGTCCACCCCGGCTAGCGACCGACAGCCGCCACTACTCGCGCTCCTGGGACAACATCCTGGCCCCAGGGCCGCGCCGCGAAGACCCCTTGGGCCGTGGCCGTAGCTACGAGAACCTGCTGGGCCACGAGGCGCGGGAGCCGCGGAGCACGTCCCCCGAAGGCCGGCGCCCGCCTGTCGTCGTGAACCTGTCCACCTCACCCCGACGCTACGCGGCGCTGTCCTTGTCCGAGACGTCACTGTCCGAGAAGGGCCGTGTGAGGGAGGGCCCCGGCCGAAACTGGTACGTAACCCCGGAGATCACCATCACCGACAACGACCTGCGCGCCGCCGAGCGTCCGGCCGCCAGGAGCTGGGAGATGCCGGGGAGCCGCCCCCGCCAGTCTCAGCCTGCAGCCCCCGACGGCCCCGCCTCTGGCCGCCAGCGCAGCCTCGAACAGCTGGACGAGCTCATCACTGACCTGGTCATCGACTCGCGGTCCCCAGCCGGCCAGGCGCTCGAGCCCGCGTCCGACGGCCTGGGCCGCCAGCTACGGCGCCTGCTCGACTCGCGGCCCTCGGGGCCCGGGGGCCCGGCGCCTGCGCCGCGCTCGCCACCTGCGTCCGCAGGTAGCGCCGAAGAGCCCGCGGGACAGGGGCAGGCGGCCGACGCCTCCCCTGAGCCCAGCGCCGACGAGGACGACCTGATGACGTGCTCCAACGCGCGCTGCGGGCGCACCGAGACCATGTTCAACGCCTGCCTTTACTTCAAGTCCTGCCACAGCTGCTACACCTACTACTGCTCGCGCCTGTGCCGCCGCGAGGACTGGGACGCGCACAAGGCGCGCTGCGTGTACGGCCGCGTGGGCAGCGTGTGCCGCCACGTGCTGCAGTTCTGCCGCGACAGCGGCCCGGTGCACCGCGCCTTCTCGCGCATCGCGCGCGTCGGCTTCTTGTCCCGCGGCCGCGGGGTGCTCTTCCTGGGCTTCCCGAGCCCCGGCTCCGCGGACAACTTCCTGCGCTTCGGCCTCGAGGGGCTGCTGCTGTCGCCCACCTACCTGTCGCTGCGCGAGCTGGCCACGCACGCGGCCCCACTGGGCAGCTATGCTCGGGAGCTGGCGGCCGCCGGGCGCCTCTACGAACCAGCCGAGTGCTTCCTGCTCAGCGTGTCGGTGGCTGTCGGCCCCGGGGCCACCCCGCCCGGCGCCCCTGCCCGGCCAGCGCCCGCGCCTCGCAGCCCGGGACCCACGGTGCGCAAGTTCGCCAAAGTGGCGCTGGCGGCCGGCAGCCCAGCACGGCCGCCCCCCGCGCGGGGCCGCGAACCCGACATGGAGACGTTGATCCTGACGCCGCCGCCCGGCACTGCGGGCCTAGACCAGGACGGCGAGGCCGGCCGGCGAGCACGCGAGGTGGCCTTCATTCACATTCAGCGAGAGCTGCGGCTGCGCGGCGTCTTCCTGCGCCACGAGTTTCCGCGCGTCTACGAGCAGCTCTGCGAGTTTGTGGAAGCCAACCGGCGCTTCACGCCCACCACCATCTACCCCACGGACCGGCGCACCGGCCGCCCCTTCATGTGCATGATCATGGCTGCGTCCGAGCCGCGCGCGCTCGACTGGGTGGCCAGCGCGAACCTCTTGGACGACATCATGTGAGCCGCGCTGGAGCGTCCACCCAGGGCCCACCCTGAACCCCATCAGGTGCACCCAAGCCCCACCCGGTCCACCAGGCCCCGCCCACATCGCCGCAAGCTCCGCCCCGTCGCGGTCTGCCGAAGCACCGCCTTTCCCCTCTTTACGGCCACAACCCTCCCAGTCCCGCCGGGCTCCCTCTCTCCCAGTTTGCCCTCGGAGCTCCCTAGAGGCAGGTCCTCGGCCGCTCGGTGCTCCCCGCTGGGAGGCGGGGTGGGTCTGAGGACCAGCCCGCCCTGCCTTTGCGCGGAGGGGTCACTACTGCAGGCCCGACCGCGCGTATGCGACTCATCCGTCTACTCCCCATCAGCAGGGCCTCCCTGGAGCCTCTCCAACCGTGGCTCCCCGTGGTACAGGAGCCCGAGTTGACCAAAGCCTAGTCCTGTCCCTTTAAACACCCCCCCACACACACACCCGCTTCCTGTGGTCTGGGATGCACCCTGCTCAGAGGCTTTTCCTCTCTAGAGGACAGACACGCTAATTGGTCTCGGTGTGTCCGCATCCCGAGCACTTCCTGGCCTAGTGGACAGGCAGGGCCGGCGGGGACCTGCGTGGGGCCCTCGCCCCTACTGGGTCGGACCTCGATACACTGACGGCGCTGCACGCCCTGCCGCAGGGGTTGGGGCAAGCAGCAGTGAAGGGGTACTAGGGGTGGGGGTGGGGGCATCCTCAACCAAGGCACAAGACACCTAGCCAGAGGGAGAAGTTCCTGGGCCCGGGAAGCAGAGGGGAGGGGCTCTGGCCAGAGCTCAGACCCGGCAGGGCGTGGGTTGGGCTGCCTGCTCCCACCTGGTCGATGGCCCCAGGCGTGCGCCAGAGCAGCCCTAACCTCACAGGCGGGAGCAGGTGCAGAGGCTGGGTGAACGCGAGCGGCCCAGGAGGCCCTCCAGCTGGGACCCTATCAGTAGTCCTACTGAGGACCGAGGAGGAGGTTCGTCCCGTCTGGAGCAGGGGCGGGAGCGAGCTACTTCCACAGGGCGGCGTGAAGGGCGCAACTGCGCAAACACCCGCGCTCTAGCTCGCTCTGGCCCCGCCTTGTGGTGCGGGCTGGACGCTGGAGGCTGGAGTGCACGGTCCAGTCCGTTATCTCCGCTCTCGTCGGGGGCTGCCCGCTGACCCTGGCCTTAGAGGGCGAGGCCCGGCGCCCAGAAGGGCCCTCCTGAAGCCCCAGGCCCCCGTCAGGGCCAGGTGGTAGGAGGTATCGAGTCAATTAAATTGTGGGGCCCCACCTCCCACCTCCGATCGCTGCCCTCACCCCCGCCCGCGCACCCGCACCCATCTCCTCTCGTTCCTTCTCCACCTGCCTGCGCGCCTGCCTCGGCTCCGCGCATTCGCACCGGCCACGCGCCCCGCTTAGCCCCTCCCGCCTTCTCGGCCTCACAAACTGGCCTCGGCGCCCCCTGCCCAGGGGCCTCCGCCTTCGGCCCTACGCGCCGCCCAGGAAGGACCCTGGACTGGGGTTACTTCCAGAGAGGGAGCGCTTTCGAACTAAGGAAAATATAACTCGAATGTAGCCACTGCTGCCTCGTTTTTTGTTCAGAGTGGGTGCGACGTTGAAGATTTTCGGAGCCATGGGGGGCGGGCCTTCGGAAACAGCGGTGGGAAACCACTGAACAACGTGGAGTGGGAGGCCGGAGAGAGGCGGGCTCGGACTCGGTGGGGACGGGGCCGGGAGACCGCGGGACTCGGTGCGGACGAGGGGACGGGAGGCCGTGAGACTCGGCGGGGACGGGGCCGGGAGACCGCGGCACTCGGCGGGGACGGGGCCGGGAGACCGTGGGACTCGGTGCGGACGAGGGGACGGGAGGCCGTGAGACTCGGCGGGGACGGGGCCGGGAGACCGCGGCACTCGGCGGGGACGGGGCCGGGAGACCGTGGGACTCGGTGCGGACGAGGGGACGGGAGGCCGTGAGACTCGGCGGGGACGGGGCCGGGAGACCGTGGGACTCGGTGCGGACGAGGGGACGGGAGGCCGTGAGACTCGGCGGGGACGGGGCCGGGAGGCCGCGGGACTCGGCGGGGACGGGGCCGGGAGGCCGCGGGACTCGGCGGGGACGGGGCCGGGAGGCCGCGGGACTCGGCGGGGACGGGGCCGGGAGACCGCGGGACTCGGTGCGGACGAGGGGACGGGAGGCCGCGGGACTCGGCGGGGACGGGGCCGGGAGGCCGCGGGACTCGGCGGGGACGGGGCCGGGAGACCGCGGGACTCGGTGCGGACGAGGGGACGGGAGGCCGCGGGACTCGGCGGGGACGGGGCCGGGAGGCCGCGGGACTCGGCGGGGACGGGGCCGGGAGGCCGCGGGACAGCATGGGGAGTACCCGGGCGGGAGGCCCTCAGATACACTGCGGGGACCCGGGCGGAAGCCGAGGGCAGCGCGCATGGTCTGCGGAGGGAGTCAGGGCCAGCGCGCGCCCCCTGCGCCTCGTGGGCCGCCCAGTCCCCCAGAGGGGCCCGTCAGCCGCCCCTGACCCGCGCGCAGGGACTTCTCCGTGGGCTGAAAGGAACCCACACCCACTCCCCGCTCCTTGTTCCCCTTTAAGGGGAGCTGGCGCGGTCACCGCGCTGCAAGAAGCTGGGCCGCGATTGGTTCGTCTGTGCCGCCGGTCGGCCGCACGGTTGGCTGAGGCGCTGGGCCCGGGCAGCATGCCCCCGCGGGATTGGCCAGCGGCCTCCAGGCCCTGCCCCTCCGCGGTCCGCGCAGCCAGGGGTCGCGTGGGGCAGGGCCGCGGGCCGTAGGGCGAGCGCGCTCCGGGAACATGGCGGCGGCGGGCCTCGCCCAGATCCCCGACGTGGACATCGACTCCGACGGCGTCTTCAAGTATGTGCTGATTCGAGTCTATGCGGCGCCACCCTCCGGGGACCCGGCCGGGGAGACCAAAGAGATCGTGCGCGGCTACAAGTGGGCCGAGTACCACGGTGAGGGCGGGGCGGCGGGCCGGGGGCGGGGCCTCGGGCGCTGTGGGCGGGGCCAGCGCGGCTGGAGCGGGTCGAGGGCGGGGCGGGGGTAGGTAGACTCTGTGCCGGGTCTCCTCGCCGCCCGGCTTGCGAGGCAGGGAGGCATCCAGACTGTCCTGGAGACGAGGGGCTGCCGTGGCCCGACCCCCACTCCTAGTCCAGGGCTTCTGCCCAGGCGCACCCTCTCCTCCCTTTTCTCCGGTCCAGAAGGTCTCCTCTCCTGGGGGCGGGGGCTGCGGGGGGAGGGCCTCAGACCCCCTCCGCCCTGGCTGGTGCTGAGCTCCCCTCCCATTCCAGCCGACATCTACGACAAGGTATCGGGCGAGATACAGAAGAAGGGCTACGACTGCGAGTGCCTGGGGGGCGGGCGCATTTCCCACCAGAGCCAGGACAGGAAGATCCACGTGTACGGCTACTCCATGGTGAGCCCGCAGCTGGGGACCCCAGTCCTGGCTGAGGAACACCCGGCCCTTCTCGCCGACATAACCCTGCCTCCAAGGACCGCAGCATCCCAGTTTCCACGCGGCATGACCCAGGAAACATAGTGGGAGGGAGGGAGCCACTGCTTGCCCGCAGTGGGCTGTGTGCTGTTCCTGCCCCGAAGGCCTGGCCAGGCCCCTGTCCTCCAGCGCTTGGAGGCTGCCAGCGCTGTGTTGGAGCTTGGATGCCTGCCTCTCCCTTCACCGCTCTACCTGCAGGGTCACAGGGCACCCAGAGCCAGCTCGACCTCTAGCTGGAGGGCCCTCCCTCCAGGTCGGCTCACTCTGGAGGCTACACTTCCCGGGAGAGTGGCTTGAGTGGCTAGGGGGATGACAGCCTCCCCGCCTGGATCTTGGTGTCCCTGCTGCCTGGGGGCCCCCGGAGCCAGGACCTGGTGTGTGAGAGCCACCTCCTTCCCTCAGGGTTACGGTCGTGCCCAGCACTCTGTCTCCACTGAGAAGATTAAAGCCAAGTATCCGGACTACGAAGTCACGTGGGCTGACGACGGCTACTGAGGCCCACTCGAGGCCCGCTCTGTCCAGCAGCCCACTCAGAACTCTGCCCTGAAGGCCCCTCCCAAGGGGCCGGACTGCACCCCCTGGCACTTTGCCACCCTGGCCAGGTCTCGGGGCCTGGGGCTCCCTCTTGGGAGAATTAAAAGCATCGTCAGCTCTGCTGCTCCCTGAGCGCTGTGTGCTTGGCGTCTCTGTTCTCAGCGCACCTCGCTGTACTTCCAGCTGGTGTGGGTGGGTGGCCAAGAGCTGGAGGCTGCCCCTCATGCAACCTGCCCCAGGGGCCCAGGGAGGGGCAGGGCACACTCAGCCCTTTGGGGTCTGATAAGGGGGCCCTGGCCGCTGCCCCCGTTTATGACCTGATTGCTTTTCCATGCACCTGCTGTCCCCACAGTCATCTGGGAAGAGGCCTGACGAGCCGTTACGCAAGGAGCTAGGGCCAAGTCCCTCCAGCCTGCGGAGGCGGGCCCCTCCCGGTAGGGGGAGGGCACCAGCAACCCCCACCTTGGCCGCTGCTGACTGAGGTCTCGAGTCGGGTGGTCTGTGGCCCCTCGACTCCAGAATCAGGGCCACTGCCTCAGACTCCTGCTTCAAGTAAACCGGGTGTCAGGCGTGGAGCCCCTCTCCCAGGACCCTTCTCCTGGCGCTGTGGGGAGCAGAGGCCTCCATCACGCTGCACCCGCCTCCTCTGGACTCCAGGGCCCTCACAGGAGCCTTTCCACAGAGGCGCCATCGTTACACTTTTAAAGATGAGGAAACAGGCTCAGGTTAGACAAGCTCTCAAGGCCGGACGGTGATAAACTTGGCAGCGCCTGGCACCAGGTCCTCCGCTGAGGTCAGTGCCATGAGGCCCAGAGCCCCTCGGCTCCTCTGGACCCTGTGCCTGGCCGTGCCCAGCCCACACCACACGGCTCGGACACTTGTTGACAAGAAAACAGTCATCGTTTTTAAGCGAGCAAGTGAAGAGGAGCCCACAGGCTGAGTTACGGGGAGGGACGACATCCCTGGTTGCCAGGGTTGCCCCCTCCCCGTGCAGGGAACTCAAGCCAGGTGCACGGTTTGCACAAGCTGAGTTCCTGCCCGGCTGAGTTGAACTCTGCGGGACCAGGGGCCCCAGGAGGAGTAGCTGAGGCCTGTGCCACTCGGCGCTGTCTCCAGCGGGGCCTCCACCAGACGGCTGGGCCGCAGTGGGCACCACGGCTGAGGCCCGACCTTTGCCCCAAAGGGGGCCGGGCAGGTGGGAGCCCCCCGGGCTGGGGCCTCTCCTGGATGCACTTAGAGCCAGGTGATCATCCTGTCAGCTCGGGGCGGGGCCAGCGGTGCAGATACAGGGGCTGAGCCGGGGCCAGCGGTGCAGATACAGGGGCTGAGCCGGGGCCAGCGGTGCAGATACAGGGGCTGAGCCAGGCCCACTGCAGATACAGAAAGGGCTGAGCCGGGCCCGCGGTGCAGATACAGGGGCTGAGCCGGGGCCAGCGGTGCAGATACAGGGGCTGAGCCGGGCCCACTGCAGATACAGAAAGGGCTGAGCCGGGCCCGCGGTCAGAGCAGAGTCGGCCTGCGGGGCCTCGGGCTGACAGGCAGAGTCCCCACCAGGCTGGCCAGGGCACACAGCACCCCCGGCCTCTCTGCCTCGGGCCTGACCATGCCGCTGTGCGGCCACCTCCTGCCCGCGGTGGTCATGCTCCTGGGTGAGTCGCCACGCCCGGCTCCTGAATCAGGACCTTCCGGGGGCCCGGCTGCTGGGTCTGCAGGGAAGGAGGGACGTGGGCCCGGGACGGCCTGCAGTGGGGATGCTGAGTGAGCCCTCGGGGTCCTGGGGACAGCCTCGCTGGGGTAGGGATCCGAGTCCAGCCCGCGCTGGGTGCAGGCTGGGGGGCCTGGGCCGCAGACCCTCCCGAGTTGTGCTGGGCTCCGGTCCTCCCCAGGGAGGGACCTGCATCGGTGATGCTTGGCCCCTCGCACACCCAGGCACCCCATCCTGACAGCCAGCCTCTCCAGGGCCGGACATGCCCTCCTGGGCCCTGACAGGGACCCCCAGGGGCAGTTCTCCGTGGGTTCCTGGCCCCCTCCCTGCACAGCCTCTTGGCCCGGTGCCGAAATGTCCCAGGATGCCTGACTCTTAGGGGTCTCTGGGCTGAGGAACAGCGGGGCCTCCCTACCCCTGGCCACCTGGCTGTCTCTGCTGGCAGCAGGGTCCCCCGGCTGGGCCTGGGTCCCCAACCACTGCAGGACCCCCCGCGAGGCCGAGTGCAACTTCGTGTGTGACTGCAGGGGCTGCCCCGACGAGGCGCAGTGCGGTGAGCCGGGGCTGGGGGCAGCAGCGGGACCGCCCTCGCAGCCGCCCTGCCTGACCCCCTGCCCCCCCAGGTTACCACGGGGTCTCGCCCAGCCCGGGCGCCCCCTTCACCTGCGACTTCGAGCGGGACTCCTGCGGCTGGCAGGACATCAGCACCGCGGGCTACCGCTGGCTCCGAGACCGCGCAGGGGCCTCGCCGCAGGGGCCGCAGCTGCGCTCGGACCACACTCTGGGCACCGACCTCGGTGAGGCCTGGGCGGGGCTCCACGCTGTCCCCAGCCCTCTGTGCCTCCCACCCCGTCTCCTGACCTCTCGGCTGACTAGGCTGGTACGTGGCGGTCGGCGCACACCGCGGGAGGGAGACGGCCACCGCGGCCCTGCGCTCTCCTGTCCTGCACGAGGCCGCCCCCACCTGCGAGCTCAGGCTCTGGTACCACGCGGCCTCAGGAGGTGTGCACCCCGTACCCTGCGACCGAGGCCAGGTGGCCTGAGACAAGGGGCGCAGAGATGGGAAGGCGCCCCCAGGGTGGGCAGGGGTCCTGGGGTGGGCAAAGCCACGGGCCTGGGCGAGGCCTGGGGCCTGAGCTGCCCCCGGACCCCTCACTGCAGATGTGGCCGAGCTGCGGCTGGAGCTGACCCACGGTGCAGAGACGCTGACCCTGTGGCGGAGCCCAGGGCCCTGGGGCCCAGACTGGCAGGAGCTGGTGGTGCCCACTGGTCGCATCCGGGGCGCCTTCAGGGTGAGATGGGCGCTCTGGACGGTGGGGACGGCGGGGAGGGTCTGGGCCCTGACTTAGGGACCTCACTGTCTCCAGGTGACCTTCTCTGCCACACGAAATGCCACCCACAGGGGCACTGTGGCCTTGGACGACGTGGCCTTCTGGCGCTGCGGGCTGCCCAGTAAGGTCCCCCGGCTGTGGGCCCACCCCTGGAGCGGGGAGGGGGTCAGCAGGAGGCCCTGGTCAGTGGCCCCGCCCAGGGACTTGGGGCGGGTGATGGGTTAACCCTGCCCCCAGCCTCCCAGGCGCACTGCCCCCTGGGGCACCACCGTTGCCGGAACGAGGCTTGTGTGGCGCACCCCCAGCTGTGTGACGGGGAGGACGACTGTGGGGACCGCTCGGACGAGGACGCGGCCCTCTGCAGTGAGTGGGACCGGGGGCTGGCCTTTGGCACCATCCCTTGGGGGCTGAGACAGCTGATGTCCGCCGGAGCTGGGGCCGTGAGCACAGGCCTGGGTGGCGGGGGGCCAGGCAGGAGGCCCCGCTCAACAGCCGGAGCCCCCTTGCCCCCCAGGACACTATGTAGCCACCGATTTTGAGATGGGCCTCGGCCTGTGGAACCACTCAGAGGGCTGGACCCGGAACCGCAGTGCCGGCAGCCCCAGGCTCCCCGCCTGGCCACGCGGTGACCACACGTGGAACAGCGCGCAGGGTGAGGCCCCGGGGACCCCCGCCCCGCCCCTGGACCCCCGCCCCACCAGCCACCCCAGCCCACGCCTGCCATCTCCCCAGGCTTCTTCCTCGCGTCCGTGGCCGAGCCCAGCGCCCCAGCGGTCCTCTCCAGCCCCAAGTTCCAAGCCTCAGCCCCCCACAACTGCTCGGTGAGCGGGTGGGAGTCACAGGGTGCGGCCCTGCCTGCCCGGCTCTGCCTGCCCGGCCCTGCGGCTCTCCGCTGACTGTGCTCGGCCCCTCCCAGCTCGTCTTCTATCACTACCTGCACGGGTCAGAGGCCGGCTGCCTCCAGGTGTTCCTGCAGACGGCGAGCCCCGCGGCCCCCCAGACCCCCATCCTGCTGCGCAGGCGCCACGGGGAGCTGGGGGCAGCCTGGGTCCGAGACCGTGTTGACATCCAGAGCAGGCACCCCTTTCGGGTGAGGCTGGCGAGGGCAGCATCGTGCAGGGAGGGCCGGGGCCCCTCAGGGAGCCCCATGTGGGCCCCTCCACTGTCTCAGGAGGAGGGCAGGCCAGAGGACGGGAGGGCTCCCTGCAGAGATGCCCTCTGAAGGGCTGGGTGTCCAGCAAGAGCCAAGGATGAGGTGTGGATTCTGGCGAGAGGATTCGGGGGCAGACCAGCCTGGGAATCACAGCGGGGTGCTGGGGCACCCCCGACCCCGTCTGTCCCCAGATCCTCTTGGCTGGGCAGACAGGCCCAGGGGGCGTCGTGGGCCTGGACGACCTCATCCTGTCTGACCACTGCAAGCCAATCCCAGGTGAGCCTGCTGGGCCCTCCCACCCCGTCCCACCCCGGGAGAAACACAGCCCCCGCCAGCCCACCTGACCCCCGCGCCGGCCCACAGAGCTGGCCAGTCCACCTCCAGGGTGCTGGGCCCCAGGCCCCTGGCCCCAGCCATCCAGCCTGCGGCCTCGGAGCTTCTGCGAGCCCGGACACTTCTTCTGTGGGGACCTGTGTGTCCCCCCGGAGCAGCTGTGTGACTTCCAGCAGCAGTGCCCGGGGGGCGAGGACGAGCAGGAGTGTGGTGAGCGGGCCAGGGGCCTCCCCTCCCTTCCCCCGGCCTCCCCTCTGGGAGTGGCTGGCGAGGCCCAGGCCCACCCATGCCCCCTGCCCTTGCAGGCACCACGGACTTCGAGTCGCCCTCCGGCGGGGGCTGGGAAGACGCCAGCGTGGGGCGGCTGCAGTGGGTGCGCCTCCCGGCCCCGGACAGAGGGGGGCCCGGTCCAGATGCCCGCAGGGCTGCTGGTGAGGCTCCGCCTGGGGTGGCCTGAGGCCTGCCTTCCAGCTGCCCCCTCTCCCTAGGGAGGGCGCTGGATCGGGGTCCCTGGGAGGAACCAGCTCTGAGGCCTGCTCTCCCCAGGGCACTTCCTGGCTGTGCAGAGGGCCTGGGGGCAGCTGGCCGAGGAGGCCCGGGTGCTCACACCCACCCTCGGCCCCTCGGGCCCCCGCTGTGAGCTCCACCTGGTTTACTATCTTCAGAGTCACCCCCAAGGTACCACCATCCCTTCGCACCCTCTGCCCCGTCCTGGGGTGGGGAGTCGGAGCCCCCGGGCGAGGGGCAGGGGCAGGATGGGCCGCCTACAGTGACCCCTCGCCAGGCTTCCTGGAGCTGGTCGTGGTGGAGGGCAGCCGCCGCGAGCTGGTGTGGCAGGCCCTAGGCAGCACCGCTGGGGGCTGGAAGGTGGACAGGGTCCTTCTCGGGGCTCGCCGCCGGCCGTTCCGGGTGAGGAGAGCGGCCTGGGGTGGAGAGGGGCCCCCGGGGGCCAGCCCTGGCTGACAGCCTGCTCCTTCGTGCCCCGTGAAGCTGGAGCTGGTCGGGCTGGTGGACGTGGACGGCCCCGGGCAGCAGGGCGCAGGGGTGGACGACATGACCCTGATGGGCTGCAGCCCCGCCGCAGCCACGGAGGAAGACTCAGGTGCTTCCCCTGGGTGCTTGGCCCCCCACCCGGTCCCCCTCCAGGGGCCCCCACGAGCCCCCTCTCTAGGAGCCAGTCTCCCCCAGCCTCTCGGCACTCGGGAGGGGTGTCGGGGGTGCTGACCCGCCTCTGCCCGCCGCCAGAAGTCTCCTGCAACTTTGAGCGGGGAGCCTGCGGCTGGCACACCGGCCACCTCACAGATGCCCACTGGCACCGGGTGGAGAGCCGTGGCCCAAGGTACGACCACACCACGGGCCAAGGTAAGGTGGGGTGCCTGGGGGGCGGCTGCTAGACCTCAACTCCCAGGGGCAGAGGGGAGGGCAGGGCTGAGCCCCAGCAGCCTGGGGCCCCGCAGCCCAGCCCCTTGTGCCCCCGCAGGCCACTTCGTGCTCCTGGACCCTACGGATCCCCCAGCCCGGGGCCCCGCTGCCCACCTGCTCACCCAGCCTCGGGTGCCCTCAGCCCCTCAGGAGTGCCTCTCCTTCTGGTTCCACCTCTTCGGGCCCCAAATCGGTGAGGCCCATAGCTGGGCAGGGCCTCAGGGAAGCCTCACAGGGGCCCCGAGTCCTGCCTCTTGCTCCCTCGGGGGTCCCAGGAGTGGATGAGAGGCAGGGGTTAAGGCCTCGTCCCCTCTCAACCCCCTCCCTCTAGGGACCCTGCGCCTGGTGATGAGGCGAGAAGGGGAGGCAGAAACGCACTTGTGGTCGAGGTCTGGCACCCATGGCAACCGCTGGCACGAAGCCTGGGCCACCCTCCACCACCAGCCGGACTCGGGCGCCAAGTACCAGGTGAGGCCCAGGGCGCGGGCGCGGTGGGCGAGGCAAGGCCAGCCACTGACCCCTCTCTGCCCCCCAGCTGCTGTTTGAGGGCCTCCGGGACGGGTACCACGGCAGCATGGCGCTGGATGATGTGACCCTGCGACCCGGGCCCTGCTGGGCCCCCAGGCGCTGCTCCTTCGAGGACTCGGCCTGTGGCTTCTCCGTGGGGGGCCGGGGCCTCTGGACACGCCAGGCCAACGCCTCGTGGGGGCCCCATGCTGACCATACCACGGAGACAGCTCAGGGTGCCTGCTGGGGTGGGGCAGTGGGCAGACAGGTGGGGAGAGCGGGGTGGCGGCCAGCGGGCTGACCCTGCCACCCCCCAGGGCACTACATGGTCGTGGACACGAGCCCGCAGGCCCTGCTCCGTGGCCACGCAGCCTTGCTGACCTCGGAGGAGCAGCGGCCCCTGGTGCAGCCTACCTGCCTGAGCTTCTGGTACCACCTGAGCCTCCGCAACCCAGGTGAGGGGCTGCTGGGAGCCGGGGCCGTGGGGTCCCCTCAGGAGGCCCTTGGGAGCCCCCCCACCGCAGGGCCCGAGCTGGCAGCCCCTGCCGCGCTGATGGGGCTGGCTACTTGACGGCAGGCACTCTGAGGGTCCACGTGGAGGAGGCCGGCAGGCAGCAAGTACTCAGCGTCAGCTCCCGTGGAGGGGCCACTTGGCGCCTGGGTAGCGTGGACCTGCAGGCCAGGCAGGCCTGGAGGGTAAGCGGAGCGGGGGCCCTCCTTACCCCAAGGGCTGTCCAGGGCACAGCAGGCACGATCTCCGCCCGGTGCCCCCTAGGTGGTGTTCGAGGCGGTGGCCGCTGGCGTGGAGCACTCCTACATGGCTCTGGACGACCTGCTCCTCCAGGACGGGCCCTGCCCCCTCCCAGGTGGGCGTCCGTGGCCTGGGTCCTGGTGGTCCCAGCTCCCTGCCACCCTCAGGCGCCTGACCGCCACGCCCCGCGGCAGTGGTGCCCCAAGGGTGGAGGGCACGGGGCAGCACCCTCACAGCCAGCCCCTTGCAGCTTCCTGTGACTTCGAGGCTGGTCTGTGTGGCTGGAACCACGTGCCCCGGCCCGGCCTGGGCGGGTACAGCTGGGACTGGAGCAGCGGAGCCTCCCCCTCCCGCTACCCGCAGCCCCCCGTGGACCACACGTTGGGCACAGAGGCAGGTGGGTCCGAGGCGGGAAGGGGCCGAGCCACACACGCCTCACCCCAGCCTGACCCACCCGGCACCCAGCGGGGTCGGAGGCCGCAGGTCGGGGCGCCAGCTCCATCGGGTCAGGCACCCCCCTTCTCGTTTCCAGGCCACTTTGCCCTCTTTGAGACCAGCGTGCTGGGCCCGGGGGGCCGAGCGGCCGGGCTCATCAGCCAGCCTCTGCCGCCCACCGCGGCCTCTTGCCTGCGGTTCTGGTATCACATGGGCTTCCCGGAGCACTTCTGTGAGTGGGCCAGAGCCCGGGGCGGGGGGCACGGGAGCCGCCCCACTCTGCCTGGCCATCCTCACACCCTGCTCCCAGACCAGGGCGAGCTGAGGGTCGTCCTGAGCAGCGCGCAGGGGCAGCTGGCCGTGTGGGGCGCGGGTGGGCGGCGCCGGCACCAGTGGCTGGAGGGCCAGGTGGACGTGGCCAGCGCCGCGGAGTTCCAGGTGAGGTGGGCGCGCTGACCCGGGAGGCTTCGGGCGGCTCTGGCCCCCTCCCCGGCCCACACAGCCTCCTCTCCCTCCCATCAGATTGTGTTTGAAGCCACGCTGGGTGGCCAGCCGGCCTTGGGGCCCATCGCCCTGGACGACGTTGAGTATCTGGCTGGGCAGCGGTGCCAGCTGCCCACACCCAGCCAGGGTAAGCCCTGCCCAGCGAGCCGGCTCTGCTCCAGGGCAGGGCCTCTGCCAGCCCCAGGGGCGGGGGTGGGGGGGTCACGCCCTTGTCTGAGGGACCAGGAGAGCCACAGGCCGGCTGCCCTCGCTGCAGGGCCCCAGCCTGGGGCTGGGCCGTCCTGGGTCCCCGGGCGCAGGGTGCCCCCGCCTCTGCCCACGGTGCTCCAGCTCCCAGTCAGGCCAGAGACCGTGGTCCCCCTCCTGCTGAGGCACGCGCCTGTGGCTGACTTCACAATAAAGGGGGTGTCCAGCCTGGGGCCGTGACCCCTGGATCTGCAGCCCCCTGCCCACCAGGGCCCAGCCTCAGCCCGTGACCGGTGACTTCAGAGGGGACCTGGAAACCCCAGGCCGTGGGGACAGCCATGCCAGCACCCTCCTCGGGCCTGGGTGGGGGTGAGATGGGACTGGGATCCCGGGTCACCTGCCCTGCGGCCCACAGGGGGCGGGGCGGCGGCCGCAGTGGTGCCGGCCGCGGTCAGTGGCGCCCTCCTCCTCCTGCTGTTGCTGCTGCTGCTGGGCGTCGCAGGCCGGCGCTGGCTGCAGAAGCCGGGCTGCCCCTGCCGGGGCGAGGTGGACGCCGTGGCCCCCGGCTTCGAGAACATTCTCTTCAGGGCGGTAGGAGCCCTGGGTGGGGGTGGAGGGCGGGAGCCGGGGGTTGCCGTGTGCTGAGCCTGATGGTGCACGGGGCTCCAGCGGTCACTAAGCTCCTCCCCTTCCCCCTAGGACCGCGTCACCCTGCCAGCATCAATCACCAATGACCAGTAGACGACCCAGAGAAGACCTCAGCTCCTCACACGAGCGCACCCGCCACCGGGACCCTGGCCCAGGGACCAACACCCCCCCCCCAATACATTGAGACCATGCATCCATCACCCTCACAGGGGCTGTACCCACAGACCCAAGTGCGGTCCTTACCCCAGCAGTAAGCGCGCCAGCCCTGCCGGCCAGGGTCTGCCCATCAGCAGGAAGGGCAGTTCCCCAGACCCGATCCAACCTACCTGAGAGGACATGCTTGGGGGCCCCTCCCGTGGGCCTCAGTGGCTCAGGAGACAGCCATGGGCTCGAGGCACCTGGAGGCAGGTGCAGTGGGGCCCCAAGAAGCCACTGCCCCAGCCCAGGCCAGAGGGACCCCCCGCAGGGCCCCACCTCACTGGGCGATTCCGTAAGATGGAAACCCTCACAGGTTCAGGCAACAGACAGTAGCAGATGCTCGTCAGGGTCCACGGTGGCACGGAGCTGGACTGGCGGAGGAGTGCTCTAATCTGTCCAGAGTCCCAAAGGAAGGCCCCCAGGCCCGCCCTCCCAGGGTCAAGGTCCCCAAGTGCACCCTTCCCCGGTCAAAATCCCTACCCACAAGCCACCCTCATGTAATAAAATGGAGCAGAGTCTTTCTAACCCGGGACAGTCCCCGGTTCTGATCTTACACACAGGAGATTCAGATACCACCCACCCAAGTCTACGGAGGACCCCAGGCTTGGCTGTCCCGGAGGGCGTGACAGCCACCCCTGCACAGCCAGGTGCCCCCTCCAGCCCAGGCAGCGCCACCTTGCCACCCGAGCGCACTGGGGTCCACAGACAAGGACGTGACTGGGGAGTTGGCACCGGGGGCACCAAGGTCTGATGCCCAGAGGCTGACCGATGCCCACTAACCGTCCCAGCAGAGGTGACGAGAAACAGCTTGCAGAGGGACCATCCCAGCCCCTCAGGTTCCCTCGCGGCGCCTCATGAAGATAGCGCTTTGCCGCACTGGGGGCCGGAGGGAGGGGGCACTCCGGGCACGGCAGCGGAGAGCCGGGGGCAAGGACCCACCACCAGCAGCGAGGGCACAGACTTTATTAGCTTCTCTACGAGCCAGGCTGGACACACAGCTCCTCTCCCAGATGTGGCCGCCCACCCCCGCCAGCTCCCGGGAGCCATCCCCGCAGCAGGCTGGGCCCCGGGGGAGAGGGAGGCAGCGTTCCCACCCCACTGAGGGCGGGGGGCAGGGAGGAAAAAATCAGAAGCAAACACTTTGCAAGGTTTTGTTTGTTAGTTAGACAGCAGGTACGAGGAGAGGGGTTCCCGGGTGGGGATCCCGCCCGTGTTCCGCTCAGCCGCATGGAGAGAGCCGTGCTGGCGCCGGTGGTCAAGGGGACCAGCCGGACGAGATCAGCCGGAACGCACTGATTTCGAGGCTTTATGTTCATTTCGCCCTTGGCCCCTTCTCGATCGGCTTCCCAATGTCCTTCCCCCGGAGCTTCAGGCCTGAAAGAGCCATGGGCCGCCACTAACCACCGGAGCTCCCACTCTGGACTTCAAGGCACAGGACAGTTCCTGAGCCTCCGAACCCACCCCCTCGCAGAGGGCAGCGCCCCCCGTCCGCTCCCTTCCTCTGGAGGGAGCAGGGAGCGCCATCCTGGCCCTGGGTTCTCACTCACCCCAGGACTAGCTCTCACGTCTGATTCTAAAGAGCGTGTGCCTGCCCCTCCTCGAGGGGAGAGGACAGCCCCTCCCAGGACTAGGCTTCCGCTCCGAGCCACGCTGCTGCCAATGCCGGGTGGCCCTGGCATTCCTCGGGGCCTTCCTGCACCTTCCTCACCAACTACAGCCAGGAGGGGCGGCCACCCTGCGCCTGGCCAGGCAGCAGAGGTCAGCAGGACACTTACCAATGGCTCTCTCGATCTTGCCCAGAACCTGGTTGTTGGGAATGGCCCGGCCACTCTCGTAGTCCGCAATGACTTGCGGCTTCTCGTTGATTTTCTAGGGGGAACGTGTGTTTGCCCGTCAGCTCCAGGCGTGGTGGGAGACGGACCCAGCCAGGGGAGGGCCTTGGGCTCTGGGCGGCCGCATGCGGGCCCAGGGCCAGAGCAGACGCAGCTCGGCAAGCCACAGCTGACTCGTACGGCCCCTCAGAGGTCTCAGGGCTCCCAGGGCCGGAGTGAACTGAAGCCCCAAGCCACTGGGCGAGCAGGGCCCGCAGCCCGCCTGCCTGGCCGCGGCCTGGAGGAGGGCCCGCGCGCTCACCGTGGCCAGGTCCCTCTGCGTCAGCCCCTGGCCCTGCCGGCCCTGCTGGATCGCCTTGCCGACCTCCAGCGGCACGCGGTCGTGGTGCAGCTCCTCGGTCTCCCGGTCCAGCTTCGCCGTGTTCTTGGTGACCGAGTGCTGCTTGTTCTGGCCAGCGGCCCCTGGACCGTGCAAGGCAAGGGCAAAGGGCAGGGTGGGCAGCAGTCCCACAGGTGAGCCGGTCTGGAATGGAGCCCGGCCCCACAGGCGCCCTGAGCCTGGAAGACAGGCTCAGCCAGGCCACCCAAAGTGGGGACACCCCAAAGACCCAGGAGCACTGAGCCCAGGCCTCCCTCCCAGAGACAGGAAGTGGGTGGGAGGAACCCCCCCCCACTCATGCCAACCACCACTGCTCCGAGAGGACCCTCACACCCCCCAGCTCTGCAGCCACCCTAACGCCCAGGGAACCCGGACACTCCCCGGTCCCTCAAGTGGACATATGAGTACCTACATTTCTTAGAAGTCTCCACATCTTCTCCTCGTCTCTGAGCTGCTAAGATGGCCTAGAAAATTAGAAAGTGTTTTTTGGTCAAAATTAGTTTTCCGGTACCTGGCCAACCCCAGTTTAGGCTGCTGCTGCTGCTGCTGCTGCTAAGTCGCTTCAGTCGTGTCCGACTCTGCGACCCCATAGACGGCAGCCCACCAGGCTCTCCCATCCCTGGGATTCTCCAGGCAAGAACACTGGAGTGGGTTGCCATTTCCCTCTCCAATGCATGAAAGTGAAAGTGAAGTCGCTCAGTCATGTCTGACTCTTAGCGACCCCATGGACTGCAGCCTACCAGGCTCCTCCGTCCATGGGATTTTCCAGGCAAGAGTACGGGAGTGGGGTGCCACTGCCTTCTCCACAGTTTAGGCTACTGTCAGCCAACTGATAACGCCTCATGCTTTCGAGCCCTGGCAGTCAGGCTCTGAACTCACGCCCTGAAGCGCCCTGCTACATGCCTAGTACCTGATGTTTTTTCAAGGACCGACAAGCAAATGCTGGGTTTAAGCCAAAGCTTGCCATACAAATCCCTCTATGTCCAACTGTCCAGGCAACTCGCAATAAACTTCTGGTCAAGAAAACAGAAAGAGCTCATGACTTTACTGTCGAAAAAGACGGGCAAGTGGGTCCCCTTAGAAACCCACACTTGAAATACACCTCTCTACGAGACTCTCCTGCAAAAGCCAGAAGGAAGGTCAAATGAGGGCCTGGTTTGGCCTTCCTCAGCCAAACTGGTTCCTAATAAAGTACAGCACATCGCACAAAGTCTGGAGCCCTCGCCCCAAACGCTGGCAAAGACAGCGCTACCCCTTGATCCACAGGGCAGAACACGAATGTAACATATTTCTTAAAGTCTCTGCCCCGGGCTGTGGGGCATTCTAAGTGTGACATGTTCACAAATGTTCTCTAGAGCTGTTCACATGATTCCTAGCTTGTCGCTATTAAGGTTCCTTTGGAAGAAAAAAAAAAAAAGAGTGAACTTGGTTTTGACCAACTGAAAGGTCCTGGGCAGGTCAATGAAGACTAGTCAGCAGGGCCAAAGCCAGCCGTGGCCCAGACCTGGCACCGTGTCTAAGGCCAGCCCAAGGCTGCTCAGAGTAGAACCCAGCGGGGCTGGAGACTGACCTGCCCTTCCCCCCTTCCCTTACAGCGACTCACAGGGGAACCCGATGGATTCCCGGAGAACCGTCTGCCCCAAGTGCCCCTCAGGGCATGCCGGCTACTCTGGCAAGATGGGGACCCCAGGGCCACCAGCATGCTGAGTCCTAGGCCACTCAGCCCGGGGCCAGGGACTCCCTTCAGCCGGCAGTGTGCTTCAGTGGGCTCCGCGGGCGGCCTCGGACTGGCCGGGCACCGGGCAGCCGGCGGACGGGGGAAGAACACGCCGGGGCGGTGGTGCCCGCCAACCCTGCCCGCGTCCGTTCGCTTCCCAGGGCCCGCCACTGACCGTCCTCGCTGACAGCCTCGGCCCGCTCCACTCCTCCGCCCGGGCCCCGCAGTCCCTGTCCCGCGGGCCTGTGTCACTGCCCGAAACCGCCAAGACGCCCCCGGGCCCCTCTCCGTGCCCCCCGGTGCCCGGGCCGGGCCGGGCCCACTGCCCGCCCCCGGCCGCCCTTGGGTCCCGAGGCCCGCGCCGCGCCCGCACCTGCTTGGACTTGGCCTGGGCGGCCGTGGGGCCCTTTTTGCGCAGCACCGTCACCGTGTCCCAGTCGCTCTCAGCCATGGCGGGGCGGGCAAGGAAGGCGGTCCGTCCGGCGGCTCCGCAGCAGCTGCTCGAGACCCGGCGACGCGACGTCCCCTCGTCGCTGGGCCGCTTCCGGCGCCCGTCGCGGGCCCGCCCCTCCTCCCATTGGCCGGCGACTCGGGGGGCGGGAACTTCCCTCGGCTCGGAGCCAATCCGCGCCCGGCTCGTCTAAGCAAGCCCCCGCTGTGCGCGACGTGGGGCGGGAGACGGCGCGGCCCGGACGCGTGGCCGCTGGGGGGCGCTGCAGGGGCCGGGGGAGCCGCTGGCGGCGCGGAGGGGTGCAGGGGCCGCGGGCGCGGGGCGGCAGGAGGCGGGCCGGGGCGCCGGGGACCCCAGCGCGGGGAGGCGGTGCAGGGTGGCCCTGCACCCGGTGGGGGCCGGGCCGAGAGGAGGGGCACTGGGCGGGGAAGGGGAAAGGCGAGAGGGGCTTCTGTGCGAGAAGCGGGGCGGGGGCGGAGGGGGCGGGAAGCAAGGGGACGGGAGCCAGCTCCTGGCCTCTCGCGCCCGGTTGGCGGGGACGCGGCCTGGCCCCTCGCGGGCAGGGTGCGCGCGCGAGCTTGACGCAGGGGAAAGGTGGCCTCGTCGATCTCTGTCGTTGACGTTGGTTTCTCTTTCCTGCCTTTTTTGGTCACCTTGCACGCCAACTGAAGTTCTGTTTCTCTGGAGTTATTATCAAGCGATACAAAGATGGTGGGGGCCAGGGTGGATGCAGGTTAGGTGGGGCCTGAAGCAAATATATTTTGTGGGAGGATGCAAGGAAGTATGTAAAATTATAAAAACAAAATTAGTTACACAATACGTTTTTGTGTAACGTATATTTTGGATAATGTATACATGATTTTACAGTGTAATATGAATGTATACGTAATGTAATGAATGCTATTTTACGATAACGAATACATTTATTTTATGGTAATCTTGGATCATGAGAAAATAAGTCAAAAATTGACAAATGCCACCGGCATCACAAAATTCAGAAAAATAACCTTTGTATGAGTTACTGAATGCATCTTTAATGCTTTTGCTTGCATTTTCGGCTGTATTCTCATTGAATGCCACATCATGACTTTGCAGAATTGTTTTCTGGAAAGAACAGTTCAGACGTTTCTTTAACCTGTTGGGTTAAAGTTAATGTTGACCTTGGTTTGGGCAGCACTCCTGGCTTTGCATAGACGAGCTCTGTTTGAAGCATTCCTGTAGGTTTATGCGCCACAACAGAGGAATTCTAATGCGCGTGTAGACTCCACTGTGGCAGGCCACAGGCAGACGGAGAGCATGGGAGGAACCCACTTTCATGGGGAAAAGGGGCAGTCGGGGGATGCCAGGGGTCCAGTGCAGGCTTCCCATTGGCGGGACTGCTGCAATCTCTGACAGACTGGGCTGTGCGTGGGGTGGGGGGCGGAGGGAAGTCTCCTTCCTCCCGCCCCATGGGGAGCAGAGGCGCCTCCCCAGTGGGACATGTAGACAGAGACCTCTTCCTGTTTAGAGTAACTGATGAGCCTGGTGGGGGTGAGCACTTCCCCAGCCCGAATCCACCTTCAGGTGTGGTTGCTGTGATTAATTCCACGTTTCCCCCCTCACGAAGATCTTTTGTCAAAGTATCGGTGATCGGGAGTTGGGATCTCGGGACTTCCCCGACCATCCTGTGCCTAAGACTCCGAGTTACCAGTACAAAGTGCCCAGGTTGGGTCCCTGATGAGGGAAGTAGATCCCACATGCCTCAACGAAGACCCAGTACAGCCGGAGAAATTGAAAAAAGATGAGAGGACCTCCCTGGCGGCCCAGTGGCCAAGACTCCGTTCTTCTAAGGCAGGGAGCTCGGGTTCAAACCCCGGTCGGGCAGCTGGATCCCACGTGCCACAGCGAGGTGTTCTCATGCTGCAGCTAACACCCGGTGTAGCCAAATAAAGGGATATTCAACAATAAAAAGAAGAGGCTCTCTGTACAGTGGTGTTTTCTCCTTCAGTGCAAAGGGCCTTCCCTGGACGGTACGTCCCCCCATACTGGAGGTGGTTTAGTCGCTCAGCCGTGTCTGACTTTCACGACCCCATGGACTGTCCCCTGCCAGGCTCCTCTGTCCATGGGACTTTCCAGGCAAGAATACTGGAGTGGGTGGCCATTCCTTCTCCAGGGGAATTTCCCGACCCAGGGGTTGAACCCGGGTCTCCTGCATTACAGGCGGGCTCTTTACCAGCTGAGTCACCTAGGAAGCCCCACATCACTTCCTGTCTTGGAGGGAAAGTAATAAAATGAGACAGACGGCGTCCGAGTAAGGAAGGCGTAGTAGGGAGAGCTCTCAGCGTTCCTTTCACAAGCCCATGCTTAGTCAAGGCCATGAGCACTAGGAATTATCTCCAAGTGCTGAGCTGGCAGCTTCTTGAAAGTGAAAGTCACTCGGTTGTGTCTGACTCTTGGCGACCCCATGGACTGTCCATGGGATTCTCCAGGCCAGAATACTGGAGTGGGTGGCCTATCCCTTCTCCACGGGATCTTCCCAACCCAGGGATCAAACCCGGGTCTCCCGCATTGCAGGCAGATTCTTTACCAGCTGAGACACATGGGAAGCCCAAGAATGCTGGAGTGGGTTTCCTATCCCTTCTCCAGGGGATCTTCCCAACCCAGGGGTTGAACCCAGGTCTCCCGCATTGCAGGCGGATTCTTTACCAACTGAGCTATCAGGGAAGCCACCGTCTTCTTAGAAGTGTCATTTTTTAAATAAAGTTTCAGCAAACAATAGGTGCAGAACTTAAGTATATTGAGCAGAATTAAAAACCACATACTAGGGGCATCCGTGGTGACACAGTGGATAAGTCTGCCTCCCAGTACAGAGGACACGGGTTCAGTCCCCGGTCTAGGAAGATTCCACGTGCCACAGAGCAGCTCCTGAGCCCTCGGGCCTGTGCTTAGCAGCCAGACAAGCCACCGCAGTGAGAAGCCCGGGCACCCCAACCAAGAGCAGCCCTGCTCACGGCAGCTAGAGAAACCCCGCGCTCAGTAACAGAGACCCAGCACCACCACCCAGAGAGAAATTATTTTTTTAAAGAAGTATACAATAAACCCAATTTGCAAGACGGTTCCAAATCAGGGGCCCAGAACTGCAGGTATCCAGCCGAACAAACAAACAAGACAGCTGGTTATCAGGTGACGGTGCTGTCGCCAACGAGCTTGCTGTTCAACTTTCTGTCCCTGGGTCTCTACTTCCCCAGAGGCTTTTAACCACTGGAGGCAGAGGAGTTTGCTATAGCAGACACCTGCTTGCTCAGCACGTAGTGATCCCAGGTTCACTGGCGCTCACTCCCACCCATGGGTGGAAGGGTCTTCCTACAGAGGCAAAGCCGGAAACTCAACGCCTCCGGCAAAATTCTCACGTAAGGCTGTTACAGAGGTTCCGTGGGACTGATCCACGTGGCTTCTCTTCAGTCACGCGGGGAGAACAGGACGGCGAATGCAGCCAGCACACTGTCCTGTCTTCTCCGACCATCCAGGCAGGAGCCTGCTCGAGCACAGCAGCCTTTCCCCAAGCTTCCACCCGTGAAGGTGCACACGGGGGGCGTATGTACATAAAGCTCCCACACGAGGGGTGGAATCTGTGAATTCCTTCACTGGCTCAGAGGCACTGACGTTACTCAGCCAAGTGTCAAACAGGTTGTCGCTGTCCACGTTAGTAATTATGTTATCAGCAGAAGAGAGTCTACGTGGGAAAGCCGAGGAGTTGCAGTTCAGGGGGTTAGAAGTGTGACCGACCATAGGCAAATGCAGGGAACAACAAGGAGGGGAACTTGCTTTTATGGGGAAAGGAGGGGGTTGGCAGGGGTTCCAATGGAGGCTTTCCGTTGGCTGGGCCCTTTTTTACTGGCTGGGCTGTGGGGGTGGTTGAGGGTGCCTAGGGCAGTTCCTCCTGCCTGATGGTGAGGAGAGGCACCTTCCTGACCAAGGCATAGGTGGAGGCCTCTTCCTCTTCGGGGTAATTGGCATCCATGACGGGCACAAAGGCTTCTCCTCCAGCTCAGTCCCCGCTCCAGCTCTGGCTGGCAGCGGCGGTGGTGGCTTAGTTGCTAAGTCATGTCCGACTCTTGTGACCCCATGGACTGTAGCCTGGCAGGCTCCTCTGTCCATGGGATTCTCCAGGCAAAAATACTAGAGAAGTGAAAGAAAATTACCATAAGTCTGTTAAGGTGCGTAAAGGCCATTTGTTGGTCACCTCTGAGTGGAATAGATGGACAGATGTGGCTGGATTGTCTATTGAATGTGACAGTCAACAATCCAACAAGACAAGAAAGGTTGCTTGACAAAAACGTCAAATTTGCAGATACTAAGACTCGCAGACAGAAGCTGGTCTATGATGTTATTTATTACTGTGAAAAACGGACGTGTTGGAATATGCACTCCCCTCTTTTTTGAGAAAACACGTTAATATAAAGGAAGTTTTGATCCATCACTTCCCCCTTTTCTGTGCTGTTTATTGAGTGTACTTACTTTTCACTTTTTACATGACCGTGTACAGCGAGTTCAGCAAGACAGCGTTCCCACCACCAGCTCTTCTTTCCAGGTCACTGTCATCACTGAATACTCTCGGTCCGCCGGAGAGGGGAGCTGAAAGATCCATTGGGCATCCCCAGTGAGGACTGCAACGGCCAGGTGTGTGGGAGGAGAGGGTGGGCTGTGGTCTCTGGGGGGCGAGTGGCTGGACCCGGAGTGGACGAGGCCACTAGCTTCTCCAGAGCACTGGCGGCCACCTCTTTCAGTTGCAGAACCTAGCCCCAATTAGACTGAGCCCGGTACAGGGCCTCTGCAGGTGGTCAGGGGAGGGGAGGGGCCCAGCAGGAGAGGGTGGGGCTGCCAGGGATGGGCCTGGGGTCTGTGGAAGCTAGGAGGGGTGGTGGACAGCTGGCAGAACCAGGGTCACAGGTCCCAGCCGGGCTGTAGACTGCTGGGTCCTGGACAGGAGGGAGCCCCATGGAGGAGGGTGGTCGTGGTGGGGTGGGAAATGTCTGCTGTGGAGGGGTCCTGGGAGATCCCCGAGGGCCAACCCCAGCCTCTCCGACACGGAGCTGGTGGGTCTGAGCGTGAGCAGAGCCATCTTAGGGTTTCCGGGCTCGAACTGAGGCAGTGGAGCAAGCTCCCCACAGCTAGCAAGCAAGTGTGGGTCCTAGGCGGGAGGTCCCGCCGGCGTCAAGGGGCCACGGCCGCAGTTCCGGATGAGGCCGGCAGAGGGCGCGCGCGGACCGACCGCTGCTCCCCAGTGAGCCCGAAGGGGCCTCTGCCCTCCAAGGACCCACGTCACCGGGAGGACAGGAGCACACGAGGCGAGTCCCACCAGGCGTGCGGGAGAGGCCCACTTAACACAGGGCAAGCGGGAGAGAGACCTTCTCTATCTTGAGACCCTAGAGGGCCCAGGCTGTGTCCAGCACCTGGGGGGGGAGGTAGCTCTTCCCGGCCACCTGTGGGCTGGTGCAAAGGCCCTGGGGCCAGATTGGCGTGGTGACGGGAGGCCGTGGATGGTCAGGGCAGCCCCAGCACCTGCGATTCTGCACGTGAGGTTGTCTCCCAGGTCTGTGGTTCTGCATGTGGGGTGGGGTCCATTTTCTAAGAATCTGGGCAGAGCTTGTCTCTAATTGGGGGAATTGGGGGTGATCTTTGCCTTCTTGGCAACTTTATGTGTTTTCCAGAGCTTCCGAAATGATATTCTGTTATTTAAAACCAAATGTTTTTGAATAGGTGGTACCATGAAGTGCTTTAAAAACAGTAGGTGTTCAGAGAAATTGGCCCCTCCCCGCCTCCCACCACGTCAATTACTTCCTCCTGCGTCTTTCCCAAGTCTGCAGAGAATACAAAATACAAACGGACATGGAGACCCTTCTCTCCCGCCCTGGCTTACGGAGGACGCTGCACACCCTGTCACCTCCTTGCTCTCTGCACCTCGTCCGCACCTGGGCGTGGGTGGGAGTGACTGGCAGCTGTGAAGTCAGCTGCCGGACCTCACCGCCCCCTTCTTTCTCCTTTTTTGGAGGAGGGACAGCGTGGGCAGTGTGCTTCCAGGCAGGGGAGCGGGGGAGCCCCTTGTGGCTGGCGCTGGGGCAGGGGAATTCTGGGCAGGACTGGAGGCTGGCCTTTCTGGAACCCCCTCCATCAGGTGACTACACAGTGAGAGTGAAACTGGCCCCTTTCAGAAGCTGCAGCCCCAGGGTGACCTTCAGGGCCGAGCTCTCAGGACAGGGAGTGGGTTGTGTCAGGAGACTGGCTCTGCCAGCTCCAGCCTCTACTCTGGGGACAGCTTCAGGCGCAGGGGGGCAGCCCACATCCAGGGTCCCAGGTGGGGGCCCACGTTGACCCTCCTGCCTCAGGGCTGAGTGCTGTTCTCCCTGAAGCCTGGGCGTAAAGGACAGGAGGTGAAATGTCCAAGGGGACCGGCCGTGCCAGTGAGGAGTGGAGGTGCCCTGGGCATTAGGAAGTGTCCTGGGGCGCCGATGAGGGCCTGGGAGAGGAGACCCCAGGCGGCTGAGCAGGCGCCAGGGGCCGGGGAGGGGGCCTCAGGCAGAGTAGGAGGCGGCAGTCGCACCGTCCCCTGGGGTCTGCAGGCCCAGTGAACGGCAGATGGGGCCTGACCTGCCTGCTTGGGAGAGCTGAGAAAAGCTAGGAGTCTGTAGCCGGGCCCACGCCTCTCTGGGGGGCACCGAGGTAGGGGATAGAGGCCCCTGGCCCCAGCCCTCAGGGCACAGGCGATGACGCAGGCCCCGGCAGGGTCTGCTGGGGCTGTCCCAGTCACCTCCCAGATGACTGCCTCGGAGACTGACTTTTGCTTTCTTTTTGGCAGGAAGGAACCTGCGTGGGAATCCCCCACGCTGCCCGACGACCGGAGTGAGTCATCCCTTCCCAGCCTGCCAGGACCGAGGTGTCACCTTCTGAGCTGGTGGTGGATGTGGGCCGGCCACTTCTCCGTCAGCAGCCCCTCCCTGCCAAGGCTCCGTCTCCCCGGCCTCTCCAGGGCCTGCTGCCAGAACCACTCACGCACACACGCACGCACTGTGTATTGATCAGTGTATGCAGGAAGACCCTCTGAACTGGCAGTCTGGAAGACATGAAAGCATTCTCATGCTGGAAGCCTCTCCAGAACCTTCAAGATTAGCTCAGCCCTGTCAGTGCCAAGGGCTGCAGGCAGCCACCTTCTGGGGAAGCAGGACTTTTGTCCAGGAAGCCTCCTCGGGAGTTAGGGTGGGCTGACGGGGCCCTGAGCCCAGCGCCTTCGTGCTGTTCTGATGCTGGAAGGGTGAGTGAGGTATGAGCCTCCCTGGGGACTTACTGCAGAGGCAGGTGAACGGCTCCCAGATTTTACCCAAAGAAAGAGGGGTGCTGCTGTGGGGAACCTCCTCCCTTCGCTGCCCGTGGGTTCACGTGACAACCTCGGCCCCCCAGACCCTAGGAGAAGAGACCTCCTTACCCCTGAGAGCTCCACGAGTTACGAGCCTTGAGAGAAAGGCTCATGGAACCCATAAGAGGGGACAGGGTGGGGGACAGGGTGGGGGCGGGGGGCAGGGATGCTTGAGGCAAGTATTAGTTGCTCAGTGCCGTCTGACTCTCTGCAACCCCAGGACTGTAGACTGCCAGGCTCCTCTGTCCATGGGATTCTCCAGGCAAGACAACTGGCGTGGGTTGTTATGCCCTCTTCCAGGGGACCTTCTCGACCCAGGGATTGAACCCAGGTCCCCTGCATTGCGGGCAGATCCTTTACTGAGTCTGAGCCACCAGGGAAATGGCAAACTCAGCCTCGAGGTTCACAGAACTGGTGCTGGACGCAGGGTGGCCCCGCTGCTGGTGCAGGGCTGTGGTGTTTGGGACTGGGGAATTCCGACTCCCAGTCATGACTTATGCAGTGTGATGAGAGTACTTCTGGATGCCAGCAGGATCGTTTACATTACGTGGCTTCACAGCCTGCCTGGTTTCGTTCACTCCGTCCTTGAGCACTTTGCTCGGCTTCCGAAGCTCCCCTGGAGCAGGGGTGCCCAGAGTTCTGTGCGACCTGCCAAAGCAACCTTGCCTGTTGCTTCCTGCAAGATAGGGAGAGCCATCCTTTTCCCCCGTGCTGGTGTCAGAGGAGACTGTTCTCAGGTATTTAGAAAGATGTGTCCCACGGGAGAGAATCCGAATCGTCCCCACCCTCCTTCAGCAGATAAGAAACGCTGGTCCTGGGGTCCCACACTCAGAGGCAGTGCCCTGCCGCTCCCGGCGCTGTCCTTTTGTTCTGGTCAAGACTGCGGCCTCCTTTCTAAATGTTTCCACTTGTGTGTTTGTATGCCAATGGTATGTATATTTGGTTTTGTTTGGTGGTAAAATTCACATAGTATAAAATTCACCACTTTCAAGCTTACATTTCAGCGTCATCTGTACTTTTGCAAGGTCTGGCAACCGTCGCCGCTACTGGATATAGAACATTTCACTACTCGGGAAGGAGACCTCCCTTTAGGTCTTCCTACCCTTTAGACGGGAAGGAGGAGGAGGGCATGGCAACCCACTCCAACATTCTTGCCTGGAGAATCCCAGGGACAGAGGAGCCTGGTGGGCTTCACTCCATGGGGTCGCAGAGTCAGACGACTGAGCGACTCAGCACAAGCGCCCTTTAGATAGGCGGGGTGCGTTTGCACTTTTTCTCATGAATGTAACCCACCCTCGGGCCCAGCTCTGCGCCGGCACCCTGGGCCTGGAGTTGACCTTCCGTGGCTGAACAGGTACCACCGGCATAAGCAGCCGCCGAGTCCTTCCAGGAGAGAGCCCATCGGAGACTTAAGTACCCAAGGCGCCGCAGCCCCGCCCAATCGGCGCCCGCTGAGGCTCCCTGCGCGCTTCTGGTAGGCTCCAGTGTCAGTCCGTCAGGAGGCGGGAGGGGCGGGGACAGGACCGGCCAATCGGGCCCCGCGTGGCTCTCTGCAGGCCCTTGGTAGGCTTTGGTGTCAGTCCGTCAGGTGGGCGGGCCCTAATTAGGGGGCGGGGAGAAATGTAGCCAATAGGTGCTCGCTATGGCTTCCTGGGCGCCTCTGGTAGGCCCCCACAGCAGTCCGTCAGGCGGGCTCGGGGGCGGGTCGGCGGCAGCCGCGGCGGCCGGCTGGCAGGCAGTTCCGGGCGCGAGGCGACCGTTGGTGAGTCCTGACGTCCGGGTCGGGGTCGCGGTGGGGTCGGGGGTCGAGGTCTAGGGGCGGGGACGCGGGGTAGCGGGGCGCGCGGACCCGGGAGGCCCGGCGGGAGGCGCGGACGCCGCGGCGCGCGCGCCTGAGGGGATTTCTCGGGGCCGGAAACCGAAAGTCGGAGCGGGCCCCACGCAGGAAGGTTCGCGAACGGCGGGGCGTCCGCGGGGGCGGGCCCGGGTCCGGTGGGGCCCCCGCGCCTCGCGCCGCCCGCGAGCTTCGGCCGCGGCCCCCACCCCTTCCTGCCCCGCTTGGGGTGCGGACGGGCTCCCCGGCCTCGGGGGCCGCCGCGGGCCCTCCGCCTGCCCCGGCCCCGCCGCGCTTTGGCCTTGCCCGACGGTGACCCGGGCCCCGACGGGTGCGGGGGTCCAGAGCGGAGGCCGCTGCCGGGGCGGGCGGAGCCCGGGGACCCTGCTCTGCCGTGTGTGCGGGGCCCCAGGTTCAGTGGACGCCGAGCGGGCTCCCGGTGGACCCGGCGGTGGGGACAGCGGGAGCGGGGACGGCTGCGTCCGGGACGGCCGCCGCTCGGCCGATCCAGAGTCTGGCAGGGCAGGGGGCGTGCCGGGCCTCGCGCCTGGCCCTGCGTGACTCAGGGGCCACATGTCCCCGGCGGTGGGGCCGGCGACAGCCTTCAGCAGCTCAGTCACTGAAAAGGGTGGCTTGAGTTTCTGCATTTTTTAACAGTTTTATTGCGGTGTAGTTTGCATACCGTAACACCCCTTATTGTTGAATTTCAAACAAACTCCTCTAAGAAGTGCTTGTGTAAAGCCTTTGCTGAGGGGCAGTAGCCTCTCCACGCGTCCGGGCGTCTTGACTCTCCGATTCCAGCCCCCCAGCCTGGCCCAGCTCCCACCTCAGCCCGCCCTCCGGGGACCGAAGCCCCGCCCCCCTGAGGCTGCAGCCCGCAAAGGCCGGCGCTGGGAGCGGAGCCTCTGCGCGCTCCGGTCCTGTGGCGGGGGACAGCTGCGTGGGCACCTCCTGAGACACCCAGGCTGCGCCACAGGCCCTTCGGGCATCCCCCTGCGTCCCAGACCTCTGCTGTCCCAGGCTGCGTTGTGCCCTGTGGCCCCGGCCTGTCGGCTGCACCGGTGGTGGTGCCGCCACTCACTGTGCCCAGCGCCCCGCGTGGCTCACGGCAGGACGAGGTGAAGGTCGCGTGTGAGCGTCACGGACTCGGTCACTCTGGGGAGCTGAAGGAATAGGCTGTTTGAACAGCGCTTGTGACCTGGGGCAGGAGCGGAGAAGTTAGAGCCATCCCTGGTGCAGGGGGAGGTTTTGGGGGAAGGACAGACCTTTTGACTTGAGTCAGGTGTGGGCCCCTCTCGGCAGTGGGAAAGGCCAGCCTACCTGCCAACACGGTCAGCACTCCAGTGTGGACTGGGCACAGCCTGGCAGGTGGGTTTCCATGGCAGGAGGGCACGAACAGGCAAGGGGAGGAAGGTCAAGAGAAGAAAACCCAGAAAAACACGCCCTGCAGGCTGCACGGACCGCGCCAGGGGTGGGGTGCACACAGTCCATCTGCCCTCGAGTCCAGGCTTGGGCTCGATGCCCGTCCTCGAGGGGTGCTAGGGCTGCTCCTTCCTGGAGACAGGTGAGGGCCACCCCCAAAGGTCTCCGTGTGTCCAGGGGGAGGGCGTGTCTCTGTTCCGTGGAGGGGCTGCGTCTCGGGGGAGGGACCGAGGCAGGCTCCGAGCCGCAGGGCAGGCCCGCAGGTGGTGGAGAGGCGTTCGGGGCAGGTGTTCTTGTGGACTGGCCGTGGGTTAGGGAGGTGGGTACACAGCAGCGGTGGTAGGGGGTGAGAAGCAGGGGTGAGGCGGTGCGGGTTCCAGGATTGGGGTGCCCTGCTTTGGAACGGGGTAAGGCATGGCTGGGCTAGTGTGTGTCAGGGGGAGAGCAGAGAGGAAGGGCTGGACCCAGGCGTGGGAGTCGGTGGCCAGTGGGAGCCTGGGGAGCAGGGAGGGCAGTCATAACCCCCTGCATATGCCCGGGCCCCTCCTCCCTGCCTCCAGGCCCGCGAGGCCCCTTCGCCGAGGAGAGCAGGTGAGGGCTCTCTGGGACTCTGAGGGCCTGCTTGGGCAGCCTGGGGGTCTGAGGGAGGAGCCGGGTGCCGTCATGTTTTAAGGGCCTGGGGAGGCCCTGCGGTAAGTCACACCGCGGTGGACGGTGGCCTGGCCTAGCGGTAGCAGTGTGGTCAGGTTCTGGATGCTGGCTTTTTGGGGGGGAGGGGTCGCTGGGTCTTCCCTTCTGCAAGTGGGCTTTCTCTGGGTGCAGCCAGCAGGGGCGCTCGAGCTGTGGGCTCCGGTGTGTGGGCTTCTGGCTGCAGCGGCTCCTCTGCTAGACCTGGGCTCAGCTGAGCCGTGCCCCCCGCCCTGGCAGGTGGACCCTAACCACTGGACACCAGGGAATCCCGCTTCTGGACGTGGGCAGCAGCAGGGGCAGTGGGTTTCCTGACCCGCTGGAGGGGAGGCTGAGGCCCCGAAGGGGCAGAGTTGCTGCACCGTCGTTAGCGTCTCTCTGGGTGCCTGTCAGCACGAGTAGCTGTGAGCGGGCGCTGCGAGAAGGGTGGGCGCAGAGCTTGCTCCTGAGCTCTCGTGCCCACAGTCGCCGGGCGCTGAGTGGGTCCCTGATCACTCGGCATCACGTTGCACTTGAAGGAAGGCGGCCGTCGTGTGGACGGCACTGCTCAGTTGGGGCTCTGGTCCTGGGGGCCACAGGCGCACCGTGTGCAGATGTCTGTCCTTGACTGTGGCCTCGGAAGGTTGGCTGTGCAGGCGGCTTAGACCCGGGGGTGGAAGTCCAAGCGTTGCAAGCAGCAGGGGCGGCTGTCGGTGGGAGCGTGGATTTCGGGGAGTTCAGTGCCTCACTGGGGCGTCCCAGAGGGAGGCTTTTGAGTCGAACCTGTGTGTCTGCTGGCGACAGGTGGCCCCCCAGCAGCCACCTGTTCAACTCTTGATGTGATGTTGGTTTGGGCAGCAGCTCACCCTTTTGAGATGACTCATTGACACCCGTGCAGCGGGCGAGGACGGTGGGGCCCAGCTGCCCAGGGGCCTTGGGCTCAGTCTCCAGGGTCTGTGTGATCTCCCACAGGGACGGCCCTTTCCACTGGTCCTCCCGCTTTGCACGCAGGTGGGACTTGGGCTTGCGAAGGAGGCCTGCAGTGAAGGAAATGGCAAGAAGCAGTAGGTGCCAGGCGCCCCCACCCTCCTAGGGGCTGCAGCCCACCTGGGGGCTTCTTTTGTGTTAAAACCCATTTCTAAGATTGCCCTGCCATCGCTGACGTTATGGAGCAGGGTGGTTCTGGGTAAATGTGCATGACTGTACTGTAATTAGGGATTTCACCATCTTTTTTGGATTCTCTGGGAATACAAGCTCCGTCTCTTTATTCTTAAAATGAAATACTTATACAGCAAAGTGTACAAGTCCTGAGTGCACAGCCAGACACGCCTGTGTCCACGCACACAGCCACGCTCGCCTTCTGGAAGCCCTCCCCTCCTGTAGCGCTGACCCTCCTGTGTGGAAAGCTCTGCCCAGCACTCACAAGGGTTCTGAGCCCAAAAGCGTGGTTTTTCCACACCGAGCAATTCTCTACTCCTCCCTTTTTTTATTGACTCATCTCTCTCTGGCTCTGCCGGGTCTTTGTTGCTGAGGGGCTCTTCTCCGGCTACAGAGGCGGGGGCCGCTCCAGGCGCGCGAGCTCAGTGGCTGTGGCTCAGGCTTTGCTGCCCCACGGCATGCTGGGATCTTCACGGACCAGGGACTGAATCCGTCTCCTGCATTGACAGGCCGGTTCTTTGCCGTTGAGCCACCAGGGAAGCCCTCCGTTTCTTGATGGACATCGACCGGTGTCCTGGCCGCCTGGAGTCAGCACAGGCCCCTCATGTTCAGGGCTTGGCCCCACACAGCTGCCCCCACCCCACCTCCGATGGCAGCAGGTGGGCGAGGCCTCCCGTACTTCAGATCCGCTGACTGTAAATGGAGGTTTTTCATGACCCCTCCTTGGGGTCAATGATTTGCTAGCAGAGCTCCGAAAACTCAGAGAATCTCAAGTGTTGGCCCGCTGGGAGAGACACCCAGGGCCAGGTATGGGGGTGGGGAGGGCGGCCAGACCCCCTCGGTACACTTCCCATGTCCAACTAGAAGCTCCCCAAACCCCCTGGTCTAGAGTTTTCTAGAGGGCTCCGCTGTGAAGGCATGCTTGATAAATCATCAGTGAATCTTCTCTAGTTCCCCTCACCCTCCAGGAGATGGGAGTGGTGGTGAAGGGAAGATCCGGCCCCATCGTGCAGGAAGGGGGGGTCTGGGTGCTGCCGGCAGGGAGAAGCCCGAGCGCCTGCTGCCTCAGAGTTGCCCCGGGGCAGCTGCCTCCCAGCTCCTTTGTCTCCTGTTAGCTTTGCCTGTCCTCCAATTCCCTGTAACTGGAGTTATTCTATGAGTAACTTTTTTTGGTCTAGTAGAAATGCCATTTAACAGGATGCCATTCTGCTGTGTAAAGTTGGTGCATTCCCATCTGGAGCATGCTTTAGGGTGTGAGTTAAGTGCGAGGCCAGGGCTGGGCACATGGAGCGCTCCTTGTTTCTTACCACCTTGCTCGAGAGAAGTGAGGATTTGGAAAATAAACTGGAAGCTTGGAAGACCCAGGAGGGGTTTGGTTCCTGGTTGGAGGTTCCTGACACTTGACCCCTCACATCTGTCACTCTGAGTACAAAGGCAGCCGGCCACCCGCCCGCCCACGCGGGAGGTGCAGTGCAGCCCGGGGGGCCTACACGGCCGCAGGTGTCCGGGCGGAGCCCCTGTGGTGCCCCCGTTACAGTCCTTTTCCTTTTCAGCTCTACCAGTTTATCATTTCCCGCCCATGTCCCCCCCCCCCCGCCCATGTTCCCCCCCCCCCGCCCCCGCCCAATGCGTGCTCAGTCAGGTGACCCACGGACTGCGGCCCGCCAGGCCACGCTGTGGATTTTTCCAGGCAAGATACTGGAGTGGGTTGCCGTTTCATTCTTCACTCCCTTACGATTAAGGGTTAAAGTGCATTTGTAAATGTGACTGGAACAAAGTATTTAAGGCTTTAAGCACTGAGATCTCCCAGGGCGCCCTTGCTCTGGGCCAGGGAGCTGTGACTGCTGAGGGGGAGGTCGAGGCCTGCAATGTGTTGGGGCATTTTCCCTCTTTATTGCTCAAAAGAGAGACTCTTTCTGTGGTTCTTTAGTGTCCAACAGGAATAAAAGTCCATGGATTAATGGAATGGGCTCAATCTGCCACAGGAGGTGTGGTCAGCCAGCCGCGTTTGGGTGGAAAGCCGCCACGGGGAGACTGGCTGTCTTGAGGCTGGGGTCCGTGTGGCCAGCTCCTGGGCTGCCCAGGGGACCTCCTGCAGGAGGGTCTGTGAGAACCATCCGGTGTTTGCCGAGCACTCTTCACGGTCGCCACCTCGAGGAGATGCCAGGCCCAGGGTTGAGGGCTGCGGTCTCAGTCGGACGCGGGCTGGGCCGGCTGGCCTGGGAGAGGGGCCACCCCTCGGCAGGGGGTGCCCACTGCCTCAGCCTCGGCCCCTGGTGGCCGCGCGTCCCCGGACCCAGCCTGGCACGCTGTGCTCTCCCTTAGGGCGTGGGCTTGGCGGGGCTGCGGCGCTCATGGCTGCAGCCAGCGTGACCCCTCCCGGCTCCCTGGACCTGCTGCAGCCCGGCTTCTCCAAGACCCTCCTGGGGACGAAGCTTGAGGACAAGTACCTGTGCTCGGCCTGCAAGAACGTGCTGCGCAGACCCTTCCAGGCTCAGTGCGGGCATCGCTACTGCTCCTTTTGTCTGAGCAGCATCCTGAGGTGGGGCTGCGGCAGGGAGAGGCGGTCGTCTCCTGGGGCCAGTCTTCCCGCTCCTCCTGTCTTGAGTGGGAACTGCACAGTCTGACAGGGCCGCAGGCTCACAGCCCCTTTGCGGCAGGGGCCAGTCCTCGGGACGGTGTCCCCGGTCCCCGCGGCCGTCTGAGGGGTGCCCTGGCACGCACTGCCTTGTGCCTGCCGGCCACCCCCACTTGGTGGCCGTGGGAGCGCCAGGGCCCTGGGGCAGGTCCGGGGGCTGCCCGCCTCCGCAGCGGGCTCACAGGGCCTCTCCCCGCTCCAGCTCCGGGCCCCAGAGCTGTGCCGCCTGTGTGCACGAGGGCATTTATGAGGAGGGCGTTTCAATCCTGGAGAGCAGCTCGGTGAGTGAGCCGTCGGTGCTGCGCCGACTGCGCCACGAGATGGGGCCTGGGGGCAGCCGCTGCACGGGAGAGGCGGCCTTTCCCAAGCCTCGGCCCGGGCCTGGGGCGGGCGGCGGGGGGCTCACCCGAGGGCCGCTGTCTCCCCAGGCGTTCCCGGACAATGCTGCCCGCAGGGAAGTGGAGAGCCTGCCGGCCGTCTGCCCCAGCGAGGGCTGCTCCTGGAAGGGGACCCTGAAGGACTACGAGGTAGGGGCCTCCACGGGGGAGAGCAGCTGCCGCTGGGGTGGCCGCATGGAGCCGCGCGCCTGGGGCTGGGGAGCTCGCCATCTGTGCCCGCTCCTGGGGTGGCCGAGGTTCGGGGAGCAGCAGCGTGTGCGGGGCCCGGGTCCAGCCCAAGCGCCACGCGAGCAAGAAGTCAGCTTTCTCACTGCCGGGGTTGTGTTGTCTTCTCGCTGAGCGTGTTCACGCTGGAGGGTGCAGGAGTGGCCCGCTTGTCAGTCCTGGGGTCACAGGAAGGCGTCCTGACAAGGCGCCAGCGACAAGGGCAGTACCCGGCTATGTCTCTTATGGGCCTGTCTGGCAGGTTGGGGCACCTGTGTGCCAGCCGCCCTCTGGCAGCCGGGCCTGCCACCCTGCCGCCTCCTTGGGAGCTGGGCCGGTGCTCTTCCTGAGGCTCGAGTGCCGCTGGATGCTTTCCTCTGTGGGGCGCCCGCACGAGCCGTGCCCACAGCACTTCCCGGTGGCTGGGTGCTCCCCGCAGAGGACGGGGTGCCCACGCCATGGCGGGTCATACCCCGGGCTACGCCTAGTCTTGAGAACAGGGGAGCCCGCCCCAGGCTTCAGGGGGAGGGGCCTTGGGCTGTCACGCCGAGGCCAGTCTCAGCCATGGGGTCTGTGACGCGGGATCTGGGGGAGGGGAGCGCAACAGGGCAGAGTGGCTGGGCCTAGCCCGAGGGGCCGGGGCGTGCGTGTGCATGTGTGTGTCCGTGTCCCCAGGCTGGGCCTCAGAGGAGGCCTCGGCGCCTGCACAGCCCCCTGGCGAGGCTGCAAGGCTGTCTGCAGGGCACCTGTTCTCTGCCCAGGGCTGCCCAGGCCACAGAGCAGCCTCCCAGCCGGGGGCAAATGCGGGCTGTCCTGAGTGTCCGCCTCAGGGCGGGGGCCCGTCAGCTCTAGAGTTGGGACCCTGGGTCCCTGCGGCTCCTCTCTTCCTGCCCCCGGCCCTGGGCCCTGTCCAGTGGTGTTCCCTGTTCTCCTGCCCGACTCTACATCGTGGGCTTCAGGCTCTCGGGGTCTGCCTTTTGCCAGAACAGCTTGTCCAGAGCTGTGGAGGAGCCTGGGGGCAGGTGGACAGCACGCATGCTCTGCTCTGATCAGGCGCCAAGCCTGGACGCACAGGTCTCTCTGCGCCCCTCCCGGGAGCGGGATTCCGGTCCATGGGCCACCGTGGGGCAGGGGCACGGACGGGTCCCATCTGTGGACGGGCCTGCACTGTTGCTGCCCGGGGCTGTCCAGAGAGGAGGCCTTGGGGCAGGGTCTCCCTGGGAGGGTGGGGGATGTTGTGATGCTTTTTGAGGGGACCAAAGGTCCCTGGGGACAGGTGGAGTAACCCCAGCTCCCGAGTCCTCGGGGGTCTCTTCTGCATCCGCTGGCAGTGCGGGGCCAGCTGCAGGGGCCTCTGGCTGAGAGCCTGGGACCACAGCCAGCCGTGGGCCCGCCAGCTCTGCAGGCACGCAGGCTGGAAAGTCCCTGGCGGGGCCTGGGAGCTCAGGAAAGTCCCCGAGGGGGTGGTCATGTGGGAGGCGGGCCTGCCTGGCCTCTGACTGCAGCCTTTGGTGCAGGCTTGACCTGTCACTGGCTTGAGAGGCCACAGCGGGCGAGGCCCGCCTCGGTGTGCGGGCAGCCGCCTTGCTGCGTGGTGGTCCCGCCCTCAGCCCTGCACCAAGACATCTGCCCTCTTGGTTGCTCAGAACTTCAGAACTGGGGCCGTGCTGGGAAATGCTGGGGCTGCAGCTGAGCTCCGGAGAGTCTGGAAAGATGGGGAAAATCCTGTGTAGCCTTTGAATAAGCTTTTCCCTTGCAGTGATGTCTAGCGTTTTCTAAGAATCCAGTGAGATAATGTTCCAGTTCAGTCAGAAGGTGGTGGAACGCCTGCCAAATGCAGGTGGGGGTGGCTCCCTGGAAGGGAGAGGCAGGGAACGGTGGAGGAAAGAGCAGGGAGAAAGGACCTCGGGCTTCAGAGTAGGGTCTGGGCGGACCTGGGGGGGCCAGGCTATAGCGCTGTCACAGCTGAAAGGGGCGCAGAGCGGGGCTGCTGGGCCCTGCCTGGGCGTCCAGAGTTGAAACGCCTGAGCAGTTGGTTTGAACTTTGGCTGACGGCATGTGTGTTGATTTCTCCATGCCGTCCGAGAGGAGTGGGAGCTGACGGAGCTGGCCCGGCCCCTGAGTGGGCCCCTGCTCTGGGCCGGGACCCTGAGCCTGGGGACGGCCGCCGTGGAGTGGGGCCGGGCTCGACCAGGACAGGCCTTCCTCTCCAGGCTTGGTCAAGCTGCCCCGCGCCCAGCCTCCAGCGTTTCCTTTGCTTTGATCAAACCCAGGTGCCCCTTGTCTGTGCTTCAGGAGCCACGTCGTCTCAGGCGCCCCTCGGCCTTCGTGTGGCGGCTCGTCCTGCGCCCAGTGTGGCCAGGCCAGGGCCCTCGGGGGGTTCGGGGGCGTGCCCCCCCCGGGCATACCTGCAGGGCAGTCTTTGAGGCGCTCGCTGTCCATGGAGCGGCAACCCCTGGGGCAGGGGTCCCTCCACTCTGCTCCCTGCACCCCGTATCATCCTGCCCACCCGCCGCACAGCCCGTCTGTGTCCTAGGACCAGGCCTCCTCAGCAGCGTCCCTGACGCCCCCCGGCCATGTGGGGCTGCCTGGGGGCTGCATCCCATCTGATGTGTACCCCTGGGGCGGCGTGGAGCTGGGGTTCTGGGGGCTCCCTGGCTGCCTGGAGGGCCCCCTCCCGTGCTGAGCCTCTGGGGTGCTCCTGGGGTTCTGCTTTCCCCGCAGCCAAGCCTGCCTCGGGAGGTGGAGGCCGTGTGTGCACACCGCCCCGGACTGTGGGCACATGGAGACGGCCCGAGGCAGGCTCCTCCTCCTCTGGGGTCACTGTGGCTGACCTTTGGGGCACCCGGCCCTGCAGCCCTGAGCGGCCCCCACCTGGCGGGGGCCCAGCCTGCATCTCCACGAAGGCTCTGGCCCCGTGGGGTGGTGTGCTTGGCGCCCAGCTGTGCTCCTACGAGTGGTCATGTTCACGTGATGTGGATTTGACTGCAGTTTTTATAAAACAGCCACACACAAAGCATCGTGTCCCGTTTTCTGCTTACTGCCGCCTCCTGTGCCCCTTCCGGCCAGGTTTCCTGACGGCTCTCCCGGTCTCCGCCTGTCCCCTGCGCCTGCCACCCCTCCCATTTCCCGGCCCACCCTTTCTCACCGCTCCAGCCGCCTCCACCTCCTCGCTCACCCCGTGGCAACCCCAGTGCCCGGCAGGCCTGGCTCTCACGGCCGCAGCACAGCCACCTGCGTCGTCACCTCTCCTGGGACAGCCTGGGCCTGGCTGATCGTTCGGAGCCCAGGCTGGGAGTCCGCGTCCCTGGCCGCATCACCCATGGCCTCGGCTCCAGGAGGGCGAGTGGGGGCCTCGGCATGGCTGTCGCCTGGGCCGCGGCGGCTCTCCTCTGCCTTTCGTCCTCTAGGAGCCTGTCTCTCTGCGTCCATGGCCCCCTCACCGTCCCCTCTGTGTCCAGAAGGCGGGGCTTCGCCAGCTGGACCCGGGTCCTGATCTCTGCCCTGGAGCAGGGGCACCAGAATGAGCACAGGGGTCCCATGGCCTGGACACAGCCAGAATCCTGCCACTGCCCTGCCAACACCCGCTCCCTTTATTGCCAGAGCTGCCATGAAGGACACTGCCCGTTCATGCTGACCGAGTGCCCGGCGTGTAAAGGCCTCGTGCGCCTGGGCGAGAAGGAGCACCACCTGGAGCACCAGTGCCCGGAGCGGAGCCTCAGCTGCCGGCACTGCAGGGCACCCTGCTGCCCGGCCGACATGAAGGTGAGCGTGCCGAGGCAGCATGCAGGCCCGCGCCTCCCTCCCTTGGCCTCCTGGCGTCCAGACGGGCCCGGCCCTGAGCCCGCGGACGCCCCCCGCACCCCGGGCCGAGGCTCTGACAGCCGCCGCGCCCCTTGCAGGCACACCACCAGACCTGCCCCAAGTTCCCCCTGACGTGTGACGGCTGCGGCAAGAAGAAGATTGCCCGTGAGAAGGTGGGCGCTCTGGGCCTGAGGGTGGGCTCCATGTCTCTCCCGCCCCCCACCCCCCACGGCACTGCCCGGTGTCTGCGCCCTGGGCCTGCGGGGACGGGGACCTGGTGCTTGGGTGCCCGCGCTGGCGGGGCCCCCTGTGCCCTGGGGGCTCTGTCTCTGAGGCGGGGCAGGGCGGGCAGGTGCTCTCATCTGCTCCCGCAGTACGTGGTCTCCCCTGCTGGCTGCGCGGGGAGCTGACCTGTGTGGCCGGCTGTCTCTCCAGCCCTCTGCTCTGGGGGGAGGACGAGAGCCCTGTGGCCTGTTTTCGGGGAGACAGCTGTGGTGCGTCTGACAGAGTCCGTCCGTCTTTTCTTGAGCGTCTGGGGTCGCTCTGTGGAGAGAACGTGTTCGTAGCTGTGTTGAGCCGTCATGGTGCTCCAGGGCAAAGACTGGGCGGTGGGTGCTTTCTGGGCACATGGGGGCTCGAGGCCCTCCCAGGCCGGGAGGGGGCCCGTCCTGACCCTCCCTGCCAGCCTTGGTCCCTCAGGCCTGGCAGCACAAGGGGTGAGAACTGCGTCCCGGCTGGTTTCAGGTGGCCATGCTCGGGTTGTGAACGTGGCCAAAAGCTTTTCTGCCTTGAGTTTCACCAACATTCCCCCCCTCTTTTTATATGGGGGTGTAGTTTGATCCCTGGAGGAAGGCATGGCACCCCACTCCAGTATTCTTGCCTGGAGAATCTCATGGACAGGGGAGCCTGGCAGGCTACAGTCCGTGGGGTCGCAAAGGGTCAGACACGAGTAAGCGACTCCCGCTAGCTAACTCACCGCCAGCCTTAGAGCCCCGGGGCCATAAATGGGCTGTAGAGGGGAGACGGCGGGGCTGCTTTCTGGGACTTGGAGGCCTGCGTGGGGAGTAGAGGCTCCGTGGATGATCTGAGACGTCCTTAGCCTGTGCTGGCTTCAAGCACACACATGGCCAAGTTTGCACGTATGCGTGTGCACGTGAGCGTGCGTGTGCACGAGTGTGCACTGCAGCTTTGGGAGCACCTTGCTGGGCCTTGTCTGGCCTGAGTGTGCAGAAGCCGGTGGGGTGGGTCCAGGGACCTTTGCTCGGACTCTGACCTGGTCGGGGCCGCAGGGGTGAGCGGCCGGAGCAGAGGCGGAGCGGTGTTGACCCCAGGCCCGTCAGTTTCAGGACCACGTCCGGGCATGTGGCAGATGCCGGGTCCCGTGCCGATTCCACGCTGTCGGCTGCCCCGAGATGGTGAGTCCAGCTCTGCAGGCGGCCCAGCTCCTCGTTCCCCAGCAGAGGCCCTTCTGGACACGCCTCTGCTCTCGCCCCAGCCCGGCCCGCGCGTGTCCTGGCTGTGCCCATTGTCCTCCCAGTAACCCCAGTGCCCAGCCTTGGCCACCCAGTGGGAAGGATGCCCAGCATGTTGCACCCCCCAAGGTCTGGCCACGCCCCCTGCCCATCCGCTCACCTCGCTTCACCTGGCTATTCCGGGCAAAAGCCCCGTGGTCACCCTGGACCTGTTCCTGTCTATCGTCATGTCCAGTCTCCGGATGAGCGTCCATTCTTCCCAGGCGGCCCCTAGCCCTCCCCGCCTCGCTTCTGTGGCCTGCGTGGTCCGCTGTGAGATCTTGCTCCAGCCACTGGCCCAGCTGTCCTCCAGCGCCCCAACTTTCTCTGGACCTTGAACCCGCCTCCTGTCTGTGGCCGCATCTGCCAGCTTCTCTGCGGCTCCCTTGGGCCTGGGCAGCTCCTTGTGCGCGTGGCCCTGGCCCTCCTCTCACCTGTTCCGTGTCCCCGAGGGCTGGGCATGTGCAGGCCTGGCCCCAAGAGATGGGCAGCCCAGCCCTCTGCGCTCGGCAGGGGCGGCCTGCTGGTGGCACCGGGCCTCAGCACCTGCCTTGTTTCTCTGAGGTTGAATGGGGGTGGGGCCCTCTCCGTCCCCTGGGTCTGTGTGTGCCCTCCTGCTTCTGGGCAGTGCAGTGCTGGGTGTTGCCCACGCGGGCCCGAGGGCTGTCAGTGGTCAGCAGAGGGGCCCGGGGCGTGAAGGGCCTCTTCTCGGCCTGTGGAGGGTCCTGTCCCGTTGGCCTCGTGGCTCCAGCAGCGGCCTCGGCGCAGCCTCCACGCTGGGCGGCAGCTCCCGGGCGCAAGGCCTCCCGTGCAGCTCCGTCCCTGTATCTGTGCTGTAGACTCCTTGGCCCTTCTGACCCTCCACACTCACTGTGGAGCCCTGCAAGGGCCGTGGCTGCAAAGTCAGGCCTGTGCGGGGGGCTGCCTGAAAGTGAACTTCACCCCCGCCCCCCGCCGTGTGGCAGCGTCTTTGACGGCTCCTCCGGCGCCTCACACTCGAGGGCGGCTCATGCATGAGGGCGGCCTGCGGGGAGGTCCGTGTCCCAAGGACGGGGTGGGTGGCGCCGCGCTGGCAGCTCAGTGTTGGGACTCGCCCTCCTGCCACCCTGCACTCAGGCGCCAGCGCCTGCCGAGGTCTGCAGCCCGGGGCCTGGCGGGGCTGACGCTGTCGTCCCGGCAGGTGGAGAGCGAGCAGCAGCAGGAGCACGAGGCGCAGCGGCTCCAGGAGCACCTGGCCCTGCTGCTGGGCGCCCTGCTGGGTGCTGCACGGCCCCCAGGGGACGGCCACCCGCTCCTCGGCCAGGCCGAGGGCGCCTGGGAGGCCAGCACACCCTCCAGGGTGGCGGAGCTGCTGCAGAGGTGCGAGGCCCTGGAGCGGAAGACGGCCACCTTCGAGAACATCGTCTGTGTGCTGAACCGGGAAGTGGAGCGGGTGGCCGTGACGGCCGAGGCCTGTGGCCGGCAGCACCGGCTGGACCAAGACAGGATTGAGGCCCTGAGCAACAAGGTCCGTGCTGGGGGCGGGGTGCAGCCCGCAGTGCCCAGGCCTCCTCAGACAGGGGCCGGGGGCCACGGGGCGTCCAAGCCAGGGCTGGAGGGTGGCGCCTGGGTGTCCGGCAGGCTCCCTGCTCCACTGGTGCCTGTGCAGAGCTCCCCTGGGCCCCTCGCCTGACGGGGCAGAGCTCTGCCGGGGTCCAGCCGCAGCAGGATCCAGGGGTACCCTCAGGATGGATGGCATTGGTGAGAGAGAGAGAGAGAGAGAGAGAGATGGGGAGACCAAGCTTCGGTGAGCAAGGCCCGTAACTTTATTTTCAAAAGGAGCTTTTTTACCCTGACTCGTACATAAAGGGAAATGAAAGATGCAAGGTTATGGAGAATCAGCCCAACACTCTAGTAGTTTTGCCCTTATTGAAACCAGGATTTTTTCTGTATGCCTTTTCATAAACAAGGGTCTTATGTTATGTACATTATTTTCTGGCCTGGAGGCCTGTTGACATTTTATGACCCTTTTTTGATAAAGGTTGATCAACCAGAAAACTTGTTTTCCCTTGAAATGTTTTTTTTCTTTATGTTTCTACCCTGTGTCAGCCTCAGAAAATACTAAACAGACTTACATTCTCATGGAGCAAAGGTGCACAAGGTTACAGCAGAGAAAGAACTTACTGGCTCAGAGGTCTGATGTGGTTAATACCAAGGCCACTACTTGTTTTTCTTACATTCCAGCCTGTCAGCTAATGCGCTCCCAGGTGCACAGTGGGTAAGGGATACGGGAACTTGGCAGCAAGCATTGGCTCAGCAATGAAGCCCTTTACCGGGACTGTTCTAATGATTTTTCACCCCTTAAAGGGCTCTGTGCCCATTAGGACTTTTAGAATGTTTAGGTTTCCCGTGCCTTTCATGGTTGGAAAGTTTGTGAACAATCATGTATGTTAGTTGTAAGAGTAAGGAAAAACCTGTCAAGAAAGCTAGAATACTAATGGGGGTTTGAATTGAAATACTCCATTCATGCCCAGGAGACTTATCAACTTAGAGCCCTAAGTTGATTTTCTCCAGAGAAAGGTGGCGGGGATAGCCCCCTGCTAATATCAGAAGGGTTGGTGAGAGGCGTACGATAGTAAACAGTAGGCAGACAGATTCTGGTTTGGGGTGGATGCTCTAGCAGGTCCAGGGAGACCGAGTCCTGGTCCGCCTTGCCTGTCAGGTCTCGTCCACATGACCTTGTCGTGGGTGGGATCTCCCGTGCTGGCTCCCGGCATCGCTCCTCTGGGCCCCTCGCCCGACGGGGCAGAGGTGGCCGTGCCTCCTGGGTGGGGGTCTCCGGGGCACGGAACCCACCTGCGGCAGCTGACCCCAGGAAGGCTGAGGCGCTGGGCGAGGGGCCGTCCTCCTGGAGATGGGGACAGGCGTGGAGGTCTGCCACGAGCTGGTGCGTGCCGGACGGAAGCTGGTCCCCGAGGGCCTGGTGGAGGCCCATCCTCACGGCCCCGCACCCCAGGTGCAGCAGCTAGAGAGGAGCATCGGCCTGAAGGATCTGGCCATGGCCGACCTGGAGCAGAAGGTCCTCGAGATGGAGGCGTCCACCTTCGACGGCGTGTTCGTCTGGAAGATCTCGGACTTCTCCAGGAAGCGCCAGGAAGCCGTGGCCGGCCGCACGCCCGCCATCTTCTCCCCAGGTGCTCTGCTGGGCCTTGCCGCCCCCACCCCCAGGCTGGGGTCTGCTGCAGGCTTGCTCCCTGCTCCTCACCCTCCTCGCTCTTACACGTCCCCCCCTGCTGCGTCCAGTGCTCAGCCCTCCGCTCCTCGCTGGACGGGAGGCTCGTCCAGACCGGGGGTGGCTGACCTTGGCCCTCTGCCCAGAGCCCTGGGAGCTGCATGTTGACCCAGCCCGAGCCCCCCGGCCGGCATCCGGGCCAGCAGGGCTCACGCTCAGGCCCTGTTTCTGAGCGCTCTGTGTCTGTCTGCACTGGTGGCTGACCCCTCCTGGAGCCCATGCTGGGTGGCAGGCGCTGTGGGGAGGCTGCACGGCTGGCCCGGCTCACCCCCCTGCCCTGCAGCCTTCTACACCAGCAGGTACGGCTACAAGATGTGCCTGCGCGCCTACCTCAACGGGGACGGCACGGGTCGCGGCACCCACCTGTCTCTCTTCTTCGTGCTGATGCGTGGCCCGCACGACGCCCTCCTGCGCTGGCCCTTCAACCAGAAGGTGCGTGGAGGGCTGCCTCAGAGAGCTTGTATGCCAGGGCGGCGGGCAGCCGGGCTGAGCCAGGGACCCAGGTCTGGGTCTAGGTCAAGACGGAAGTGAGGGGACGCACAGCCCCGTGTCCCTCACGGAGGATGTGGCGTCCCGGAGTGCAGGGCGGGGTCGCGCTTCTTCCCTCGGCCGGGGCAGCTGGGAGCTCCTGCTGAGAAAACGCCCGTGAGACAAGTGTTCTCAGAGAGAAGCCCCCCGGCCCGCAGGCCACACGCCCGCGCCAGCCTGGGCCCCTGTCAGTGGATGGGCCGGGATGGGCACAGACGGACAAGCCCAGCCGACCGCGGAGCCGTGACTCCCTGTCGCCCCCGGGCGCTCTCCTCCCAGGTGACCTTGATGCTGCTGGACCAGAACAACCGGGAGCATGTAATCGATGCCTTCAGGCCCGACGTGACCTCGTCCTCCTTCCAGAGGCCGGTCACCGACATGAACATTGCCAGCGGCTGCCCGCTCTTCTGCCCTGTCTCCAAGATGGAGGCCAAGAACTCCTACGTGCGTGACGACGCCATTTTCATCAAGGCCATCGTGGACCTGACCGGGCTCTAGCCGCCTCTCGCGCAGCGTGGCCCTGCGCTGGCTGCGTGCCTGCTGAGCTCAGTCCTGAAGAGCCTGTCCTGAGCAGGGCCGGGCTGCGGGCTGTGTGTCGCTGGCGGGTGTGCCCCGCAGGCCTGGAGCCCTCAGCCCGCAGCAGGGCGGCCGCAAGGAGCCCGGGAGAGGAGGGTCGGCCTTGGGCCTGGCTGCCGCTCGGAGGAGATCCTTGCTGGGCCAGCCTGAGAGGCTGCACGTCGGGGGTGCCCCGTGTCCCCTGTCCTGCAGGGTGTGGGGGTGCCCAGCCCTGCCGAGAGACACGTCAACTTCCCCGTCCGTGCGGGGAGGTGTTGGCAAACTCTCAGCTCTCTGTGCTGAGTGCTGTCCTGGCTCCGGCCCTGGGGGCAGTGACCCTGAGTGCCCGTGGCTCCCGGACACCATGGACCTCAGGGAAGTCGGCTGTTCTCCTGGGAGACTGCTTGCTGGGCAGCTTCCCTCCCTCAGGTCTCACCAGGGGCTGCGTGGAGAGCAGGGCCCCAGGCCTGAAAAGTGCCGGTGGCTTTGTCTTCAGTGGGGGCCTGATGTGGAGTCGCCCCAGGAGCAGCCTCGCCCGCCCTGGGGGTCCCCTTGACAGCGGCAGAGCCCGGGCGGCCTGAGCACGGGATGCAGCTGGTGGGCCCTGTCGGGGCCTCAGCCCTGGGGCCTCCGGCCGGGCGCAAGTCCTGGCTGCTGGCTGTCCACACCCGGCTGTGCTCGTGACCGCGACTGGGAGACTCGAGGGCCAGGTCCTCAGAGACCCCGTGACAGGCGGGACAGGGAGGCTCCCTCAGCACTGCCGCCCTCACTGCTCTGGTTGAGACATTAAACAGCAGCAAGGCATGGAGAGTTACCAACTCCGTGCCCAGAGTTAACCATGTGCACGTTTTGAATTACGTATTTTAATTAAAAAGAGGCGTTGCAGAAAAGCGGAGTCCTGCCTCCTCCCCCTCGCGCCGCCTCAGCTAGCCAAGGCGCTGCCCTTGCCGATTCGGGCCCTCTGCTGTGCGTGTAATTTCCGTCTCCGTGTGTGGTCTCCCACGTGTGAGACGTGTGCACTGCATCCCCCGCGGGGCCCCGTCCCCTGCCCCAGGGTGGAGAGCCTGGTGTGCTGAGCACGGCCGGGTGTGAACACCAGCCCCGCCGTCTGTCGCCTCCCCACTCTGCTCCCACAGACACACACCTGCCCGCGCCCATCTCGGGCTGGCGGGGCGTCCCTGCTGCCCTGCGCACAGGCGTGCAGCTGCGGCAGGACCCGTCCTGGCTGGAGGAAGTGCCTGGAGCCCCGTGCCTGTTTGTGCTGCTGCGGTCGGTGAGGGGCACGTCCTGTATGTGGCAGACCCGTGGCTGACGGCCGTCATGGGTCGAACTGTGTTCCCCCAAAGCTACAAAGTGCTGTTTCTTGGTACTTCTTAGAATGTGACCTCGTTTGGAACGACAGCCTTTACAGAGAGAAGTTAAAGGGAGGCGCTAGGCTGGGTGCAGCCCAGCATGCCCGGAGCCTGTGGACAAGCAGAGGGGAGCGCACGCGCAGGCTCGGTGCGTGCTGCGTCCGGAGACAGCAGGCGAGCCCAGGAAGAGCCCGGGAGGGCGCCTCCCCAGGAGCGGCCCTGCCAGCCCCGTGAGTTCCGACCTGAGCCTCCACGACTCGGAGAGGATCTCCGAGGATCTCCATTTTAAACTTCCCGGCGTGAGACTCCCTGTCTGGGCCGCATAGGAAGCCGCCGGGGAGGGCTCAGCTGTGTCTTCGCGGCCTCTGCCGACTGGCTTCGCCTTTCGCTGAGAGAGGAGCATTGGCCTCTGCGGCGGTCACTTCTGATGCGTCTCTTTCTGCCGCCTGTGTTTTGAGGCTCTGCTGTTCACTGCACACGTGTGGGATGGCTCTGTCTGCTTGATGGGCCGGCTGCCTCGCCAGGCGGCATCGCTGGCGTCTCCCTGGTTGGTCACCACACGTGCTTGGAGAACTCGGGAGAGGGTTTCTCGTTGCTGCCGCTGCTGCCTCCTGCTCACGTCGTGTCCTGTCGGGAGAGCGCCTCCACCAGGCCCAACAGAGTGGGGCCTTCCCACTGCAGACCGAGTTCCGGGCTGTCCACCTTTCCTCAGCACTCGGAAGATTGGCTGCTTCTGGGCCTCCCTGGCGGGCCAGCGGCTATCCCCGGTTGGAAGTGGAGGTCCCGCAAGCCAAGGCATGCTCACCCAGAGTGCTGCTTCCTGCAGCCCTGGGTCTCTGGGAGGGCTGCATGGCCCCACGCACCGTCCCCTGGGCAAGCTGCGTCTCCACTCCTCCGTCAGCATCCTGTCTTCACTCTCACCTCTGATTACTTGTGTCCGGGTGTGTGTGCCGTCCCCGAGTCCTGCTCGGCTTCTTCAACCTGTAGGTTTGTGTCTTCCACCGAATCTGCGGACGTTGAGAGCCACTACTTTGAACCACTTGTTTCTGCCCACAGCCCTCAGACCCGCACTCGCCCTCACCTGCTCTCCTCTCCACCCTCTATCCTCAGTCACATTTGCTGGCTCTCCTCTGACTTCATCCTGCTGTTGAGTCTGTCTAGTGAGTTTGTTTCTTTGCTGAGACGTATCTGCCCTAACGTCTGTGGCACGGCGTGTGATGCTCGCTTAGGTGTCTGAGCAGCCACCACAGCCCCGTCTGCTCACACGGACACACTCGGCACCTCCGGGCTTCTCTTTCCCCCAGATCTAGGTGACTGGCACCTCCAGGTGTCTTTCCCCTGGTTCTAGGTGGCTGGCACCTCCAGGCGTATCTCCCCGGTTCTGGAAGTCTGGCACCTCCAGGCGTCTCTCCCCGGTTCTGGGGGGCTGGCACCTCCGGGCGTCTCTCCCGGCTCTGGGGGCTGCTGTGCATTAGACTCGACGTGGACGTCATCTGGTCTGGGTCTAGTTAGGCTCAGGCTCATGGCCCCACCGCAACCTGTGGGCTGGACCCCACGTCTGCTGTCCCCCCAAGCCCTCTCTCGGTGTGCCACATGCTCCCCCAGCCCTGGGCGGGGACGCAGGCCCTCCTCTCTGGACGGGCCCCCTGTGTGTGCACCCCCAGCCCTGGGCGGGGACGCAGGCCCTCCTCTCTGGACGGGCCCCCTGTGTGTGCACCCCCAGCCCTGGGCGGGGACGCAGGCCCTCCTCTCTGGACGGGCCCCCTGTGTGTGCACCCCCAGCCCTGGGCGGGGACGCAGGCCCTCCTCTCTGGACGGGCCCCCTGTGTGTGCACCCCCAGCCCTGGGCGGGGACGCAGGCCCTCCTCTCTGGACGGGCCCCCTGTGTGTGCACCCCCAGCCCTGGGCGGGGACGCAGGCCCTCCTCTCTGGACGGGCCCCCTGTGTGTGCACCCCCAGCCCTGGGTGGGGACGCAGGCACTGCTCTGTGAGCTCACCAGGCCTTGGGTCAGATCCTCGGGACCAGCCCCACAGTCGAGGGGTTCCTGGGCCTCACAAGCCCTGCATGGGCTGTTTCTCAAGCCGCTCCCTCTGGCCTGGTTGCCAGCACCCTGTCTGGCCCCCAGCCTGAAACCTGGCGCCTGTGGCCTGGCCGTCAGGCCTCCCCTCAGGCGCCGCACCTGGGGCCACAGAGCCCTCAGGGGTCGCCCTGCCTCTCAGCACTCAGTCCGCTTCATGAACCCCCTTTCCTGCCCCGCGGAGGGCTGGCGGCCGTGCTGCAGGCCGGGCAGTTGAAGGTGGGCGCTGGGGAGAGTTGCAGTCCTGAGGCCCAGCTGCCCTGGTCCCCTCTGCAGAGCCTTGGGCGGTGGGCCCACCATGCTCTGCCCGGGAGGGGCGGGGCCTCGAGCCGCTACTGAGCTTGGAGGCTCGAGTGGGGCTCCTGCCCTCCGTCAGACCTCTGCTCGCACCCTGGGGACCGTCTCCTCTGCAGAGCCACTCCCAGGTGCCCCGTTCCCGTTCTGGCAGGTTTCTGCTGCTCTGCTTTCTGTCGTCTGACTCCGCAGCAGCGGGGCCAGGTCCAGCCTCCTTCTCTGTGTGAAGCGCTTAGCCCAGTCGCTGCACGTCTTCCCTGCCAGCTCCCTTTTAAATGTCAGTTTCTGCCTGTTCTCAATTCCTGCTCTGCTGCTTCTGCTGTACAGGTTTCCTATTTCCTTGACGGCTTCCAATTAAACATATTCCCGGTCTTTTCCAGAAACTGTTTCATCTTGCAGCTCCTCAGGGCCAGTAGCGTCCATGGGGTCTGCTGGCTCCAGGGCAGTGCACCCCGGCTCCGCCGCTGTTGGGCCCCCTCCCCTGTTCTCACGGGTCCAGCGGTTTGCAGACAAATCAAGGGATGTGATTTGTGCGCACCCCTGCTTCTGACGCGGCACTGGGGTCTGTCCTTGGGGAGCCGCTGTGCTGCTGGCTGGCTCCTCCAGACACATTGCCCTTTGGTCTGAAGTCCTCCTAGACTAGCTTGCCTGTGTGAGCCTGGCCCTGCCTGGCCCGTCTCCCTCCTGCCGGCTTGACTGTGACCCCACAGGCGACTGGGCCGGCCCCTGCTCACCGCTGCCTCTGGCTGGAAGGATGTGAGGTCCCCTAGGGCCTGTCCACGCCTTTCTCGACCATTGTGTTGAGGTGCCGTGTGGGGCCGACCACAGTCCAGCACCACCGCTCCCCGCGGGGCTGCTCAGCAGGCCTGCCGCCACGTCAGAGCCCCCGCCCCTAGCACCCCCAGATGATACAAGGGCCGGGTGAGCCCTGGGAGGGGCCGGGCCACCCCTGCCCCTCTGCTGTGTCCAGCCACATGCCAGGCGCCACAGGGCTCTGCCACTGCCCCAGCCAAGGCCCCCTTGAGGACTCCAAGCCCTGAGCCGGTGGTTCCACAGGCGCCCAGGCAGGCAGAGCTCTGGTTTCCCAACCGGCTGGCCCGCCTGCCTGCCGTCAGACTCCTCCTGTGCCCCCTACTGGCAGGGAGCGGGCACACAGTGGACCTGTTCAGGAGTCGGTGCCGGGGGGCCTTGTTTAGACGCGGTGGGGGCTACAGCTGGGGATGTGCACTTGAGTCCCCGCTGGCCGGCTCAGGGCAGCCCCAGCATGTGGCCTGGGGCCCCCCACCCCATCCAGCAAGTACACCAAGGGCCCGAGTAGACGCCACGCCCCTCCCTGCACAGAGGCTGGTCAGTGCTGTGCTCCTGCCAGCTGTTTATTCAGACCCTGAACAGGCGACCAGTGACATGCAGGTCCCCTGGGCTCACGACGGCCTGACCGCCTTGCAACCCTGATGCTGGGCAGCTCCCAGAGGAGGGGCCCTGGCTCCCTGGGCAAGGCTGGGCCATGAACAGAGCCAGGCCCCACAGGGGCTGCCAGGGCACACGTGGTGCTGACGGGCCCAGGGCCCAGGCCCAGGGGAAAGGGGTGGGTGAGGGGCGGGGGACCCAGTGTCCTGTGCACCCCGGGCCAGTCAGAGGTAACCCTGGCTGCCCGGCGCTGAGCAGCGCAGCTGTAGGAGGCAGTGTGTGTGCGCGAGCGTGGTGGGGGCCAGGCCGCGCTCCCTGCGGCCTCCTGGCCCCCTTCCTAAGGCATTCCTGTGGCGAGCTGCTCTGCCCCTGTGCGGTCTGGGCGGCGCTCAGCCCTGGGAAAGGGCCCCGGGCCGGCTCGGCGGGCCCGGCACCTCAGTGCTTCTGGCTGGCGAACCAGGAGAAGAAGGGGCGTGGGCGCGGGCGCGGGGCTTGGAGGACGCGCACGGTGCGTGGCGAGCGCCAAGCTTTGATGGTGGCGTCGTCGCTGGCCGTCAACAGGAGCTCTTGCTCCTGGGGGCTGAAGACCACCGAGTTGACCACATCCTCGTGCCGCAGCTTGGCCAGGCAGATGTTGTAGTGGCGGTCCCAGATGTAGCCGTGGCGGTCCTCGGCCCCACTGGCGAGCGGACAGTGCGGTGAGCCCCGCCCCGCCCCGCCCCCGCCCCGCCCCGCCCCGGCATCACCCTGCCACCTGGCCACGAAGTCCCTGCTGACGTCCAGGAAGATGAAGAAGCACTCGTCGTTGGGCGTGTAGGCACGGTGCGCGCGCAGAGCCCGTTTCACCTCCCGCATGGTCTTGAGATCGAAAACCAGCAGGTCGATCTCCTCGGCGATGGGTGGCGGCTGCATGGGGTCGGCCACCACGGAGCCGCTGGGCCAGGCGCGGCTGTTCACATACAGGTACCTGCGCCGGCACACGGCTCAGTGTGCGCCCACAGAGCGCTGCCCGCCCCCGGGCCGCCCACAGAGGCCCACCTGTTGTCAGGGGACAGGCCCATGCCGATGATGTGTCCATGCACGTCGATGACGTGGTCCAGCGCATCGAAGAACGCGTCGGAGCCCCGGCCCTCGCCCAGCACGGGCCCAGCTGTGGTCATCTGGTGCGGCAGGATCTGCTTGATGCCTGCAGGAGGGCGGGGGTGGGGGCGGCGCCTCGGTGCCTGGCAGTTCCCAGATGGCTGGGGTGCTGCCTGCCCTGCACCCCCAGATCTGAACGTGTGCCTGCCCAGGGGTGAGTGGGGGGCAATGCTGGACTACAGCATGCCCCGCCCCGCCCCCCCCAACCCCAGACAAGCGGAGGAACGAACTTTGCCTACAGACAGACCCGCCCCAGGCCCCTCACCGATCTGGTGCGGCGAGTAGGTGAGGCAGCCGGTGGTGAAGATGAGGAGCTTGCTCCCGGCGGCGGCCCTGCCCTGCTCGGGGGGCTTGGTGTGGCCCTGGGCCAGCAGCTCGGCCACCTTAGTCTCCAGCTTGCTCTCCGGCAGCGGCGGCTGTGCCCGGCCCTCCAGGAGCCCGTCCAGGAGGCGCCGCAGGCCCTTGGCGCGGGCCGGGCCCGGGTCGCTCTCCTCGTCCTCGCCGTCGCTGCCCAGGTCGAAGACGCGGCTGGAGCCTGTGCCGGGGGCGCCGGCGTCCAGCAGGAGGTCGGGGCTGTCGAAGCGGCTGCAGTCGGCCACCATGACGGTGCGGACGGTGCTGGCGTTGAGGTTCTGGATCTTGAAGAGCCGCTTCACCACGTTCACGTTCTCCGACTCCACGTCCTGGGGGCGGGAGTGCGGAGGTAGGCGCGGGCTGCGGGAGGCCGCGCCGGCCGCAGGGCCCCCCGCGCGCACCTGGAAGGCGTTGTTGAGCCAGAGCACCGAGCAGGACGTGATGTCCCCGATGCGGTGCAGGTTTCCCGAGATCAAGCTGGTGTCCGTGAGCCAGCAGCCGAACACGTCGTAAGGCTTGTTCCGAACCCGGGATAGCAGAGCGAAGGTGTCTGGGGGTAGCAGCAGGAAGGGGCGGGAGGGGGCTGGACGGGTGGGGCGCGGGTGTGGGGCGCAGATGTCTGGGAGGAGGGTGGGACGTTAGGGGCGGGGCGGGCGGGGGCTGCAGGGGCGGGGCGTTAGGGGCGGGGCGGTCGGGCCGCCCGCCCCCCAGCCCTCTCTCACCTAGGCTGATGACCGCGATCTCTCCTGAGGAGGAGCTGTGGGGCCCCAGGAACACGCCGGACGCCAGCAGCAGAGAGTCATCCTGGTTAAACTGGGAGAACTGGGCGTAGCTCCAATTGTAGGGCCGCATGTCCGCGCTGTGCAGCAGCGAGATGGTCAGGTCGTTGTTCCAAATCTGCGCGGGGGGCGCCCAGCAGGCATGCCTGGTGAGCCTGCCATCGGGTGGGGTCCCTGGTCTCTGGCCTTCAGACCACCCGAGGCCTGTGAGTGCGTGGGGCTCCGGCCTGCTCTGGCGCAGCTGCGCACAGGGCCCTCTGCTCGTCTGCAGGCAGTTAGGGCCGCCCAGCCCCGGCCTCCCAGCCCGGGTGGTCGTCCAGGTTCCGACCCTCTCCGGGGGCCACTGTCAGCCCTAACCTCCCCCCGGGGCCACCGCCCTCACCTTCACCGTGCAGTCCTTGGAGCAGGAAGCAAACTGGTAGCCCGAGTGAGAGAAGCTGAGGTGCAGGACCTGGTCAGTGTGCTCCCGGAGCGTCTGCACCTCCACGCAGGGCACCGCGTCATAGAGGCGGCGGAACTCCTCGAACCAGGACGTGGCCGCTGTGGGGAGGGTCATGCTAGGGCCCTGGCCGCCGGGGGCCGCCCTGCCCACCCTCTGGCCCCGCTCCCGGGCCCCGTGCTGGGAGGCCAGCCCGGCCGTCCCCAGCCAGCTGAGGGCCGGTGCTGACCTGGGTGCCGGGGCACATCTCGGGCCACCTGGAAGTAGCGGTAGAACTGCTCCCTCCACAGGAACTCGTCCCGGGACACGGCCTGCCACTGGCGGCACACCAGCCCGGCGGCCAGCACGTCGGCCGGGCCCAGGCTCAGGAAGACCTGGTAAACCAGGCTGTCTGGAAGCAGGGGTGAGCCCCCCTCGTCCATCGTGACATTCTGCCCAGGCGGCCCTGAAACACACACAGGCCCCTTGGCTGCCAGTGGGACCAGGGAGGACACCGGCCCCCAGGCCCAAGGAGAGAGGCACAGGAGCCCGGGGCTGAGCGGAGCCCAGCCAGCCCAGCGGGTGCTCCTCCTGCCCCACCAACTGCCCTGCTGGGCATTCCACTGGACTGAGCATGTGCGGAGGGCCGGCTGGCACTGCCTGCACAGCCAAGGAGCCAAGAGCTTCCCCAAGCCCCCCTAGACAGCCGTGCTCCTCGGACCCTGCACTCCTGAGGCCCCACAAGGCCCAGTGATTCCCTGAACGCGCAGCTTCCTGGCCTGGTCCAGCTGGAGCTGGAGTTGCCATGGGCTCGGGGGACCGTCACCCCAAAAGTTCCTCTCCTCAGGAGGACAGGCTTTCTGGGTGGGGCCCTCTGACTGCCCCCTCATAGGGGCCCGGGGAGATATTGGTTGCCAGAGCTGGTGACCGCTCCGAGGCCCAGAAGGGAAGGGTCGGTGACCCCTGCACACCATCTCTGACCTTGCTGCCCCAGTCTTCGGAGCGGTCAGCATGGGATAGAGGTCCTTCCCAGGAGAGCCTTCGGGCAGGCGGGACGAGGGCCGGCCCGGCGGGACGAGGGCCGGCCCGGCCGCCCGTCCCAGACGCCGCCAGGAACACCAACCGGCCCTGACCTCTGCCCTCTGGCCTGGGGGACCCCTGCCAGGTTGGCCACAGGCCAGCGCGGACGCAGCCGGGCGAGCCGGCGGCGGGGCGGGGCGGGGCGGGGGTGGGGCCGCCCAGCGCCCCCCACCCTCCCTCCGAGGGGCCGCCGGGGGCGGGGCCGTGGCTCGGGCCCCCCCCCCCCCCCCCGCCCCGACCCCGGTCCCGGCGGCCTCGGCGATTCATTCATTGGCCAAGGACGCGTCCGGGGAGGTGGGGGGCCGGGCCAGGGGTCGGGGCGGGGTGACGACGCTCTCCGGGCTAGGCCGTGAGGGCCCGGGCCGGGGTCCGGACGCCGCCGTGACGACGTTCCCCGGGCCGGCGCACTCACCGCGGCCGCCTCCGCCCGGATGCGCGGCCCCCGCCCCGGCGCCCGGCCTCAGCCCACGGACCCTCTTCCGCCCTCCGTCGACGCTCCGGCCGCCGCGTCTCTATGATGGAGGCCGCCAGGCTGATGCCACGAGCCCCGAGGCATCGATGACCGTCGCCGGCCGAGCGCCGCAGCCCGCGCCGGCCGTTACTGCGCCTGCGCGCTAGGGCCCCGCGGCCCGGGCCGCGCCTCCTCGCGCCTGGGCGCGCCCGGCCTCCCCTGGAACATCGCCCCTGGCGGCCGGGAGGGGCGGCGGCCGTGCGCCGGGCCCGTGGGCAGGGCTGCGGGCGAGGCTCAGGGTCGCGGGTTCGAGACCGAGCTCCGGCGTTCCGCGGCCTCACAGGCCCTTGCTCCGCTGTGGGGAGATGAACGTACCAAGGGGTGAGCACCCGCCGCAGTGGAAACCACCGCGTCTGTGGACAAGAGAAAAAAAGGGAAGGTCGCTCAGTCGTGTCCGACTCTGCGACCCCCATGAACTGCAGCCCACCAGGCTCCTCTGTCCATTCGTGGAGTGTCTCCAGGCAAGAATCCTGGTTCGCCTCTTTCTCCTCCAGGGGATCTTCCCTACGCAGGGTTCCAACCGGGTTCTCCCGCGTTGCAGGTGGACTCAGAGCCACCCAGTGGACAAGGACCAGAGGTCAACTTGGACTTTGGACACCGGACATGGCGACGGGCCCCTGCCGGGAAGCGCAGGACCGAGGTCAGATGTCCGGGGTGAGGCTGAGTTCACCGGGAGCCTGAGTGGGGGGTTGTCTGGCCCAGGGCAGGGGTTTCTGGCTGCGGGAGCGTGGGCAGACTTCCTGGGCGGGGCTGCTGGGCAGCAGCGGACAGCGGACTCCGACCCGGGACGTGGCCGTCCTGCCCTGTCCCTGCCATCGCCATGCTAACCCCCAGGATTGCAGCCCTCTTGACTCTGGTCCTGGCCAGCAGCTCCCTGGGTCAGCGGGCACGGAGACCCCCGCGGCCCCCATCCCCTATCAGCACCATCCAGCCCAAGGCCAACTTTGACGCCCAGCAGGTAGAGCTGGGCCGAGGTGGGGCAGGGGCCCACCCGGCTCTGACGCCCCCATCCCTGCATGCCCTCACCCGGCCTCCTCCCTAGTTCGCAGGGACCTGGTTCCTGGTGGCCGTGGCCTCCCCGTGTCGCCACCTGCAGGAGCAGGGCCATCGGGCTGAGGCCACCACTCTGCACGCGGCTCCTCAGGGCTCAGCCATGACCGTCAGCACCTTCCGAAAGCTGTGAGTCCCAGCGAGGACCCCTGAGCCCACCTCAGCTGCGGCCTCACCCGGGTCGGGGTGCCCCAGCATGCTGGGCATCCTCCCAAGCCGGCCGTGCCCCCAGGGATGGAATCTGCTGGGCAGTGCGGCAGCTGTACGGAGACACGGGACGCCCGGGGCGCTTCCTGCTCCAAGGTGAGGCGGTGGCTGCTGGGGGCGGGCACAGCGCTCACGTGGGGCTGACCCACCGGCTCCCCACAGCCCGGGGCGCCCGCGGGCCGGTGGACGTGGTCGTCGGGGACACGGACTACCGCGGCTTCGCCGTCTTGTACCTGGAGCGGGCGCGGCAGCTGTCAGTGAAGCTGTACGGTACGTCCCGGGGGCCTGGATCTGCCTGCCCGCAGGGCTGTTGGGTGGGCTGGGTGGGCCCTCTCCTCCCTCCTCCCTGCCCCTGCCCTCTGGCCCAAATGTGGGGCCAGAACGGGACGGGGCAGTGGGGGAGCAGGGGCGGATTGCAGCCCCCAGAGCGCCCTGCAGGCCCCGCCCCCTGGGTGCCCAGGAGCCCTTGTGTCCCGCACACAGTCCGCTCGCTGCCCGTGGGTGACTCCTTCCTGAGTGCGTTTGAGCAGCGGGTCCAGGGAGCCAACCTGACCGAGGACCACACCCTGTTTTTCCCCAAGTACGGTGAGTGTCCCTCCCTGCCCGTGTCCCCCCGGCTCGCCGCCCGCCCCCTACCCCTGGCTGCCCCTGACCCCTGGCCTGGCCCCCAGGTTTCTGCGAGGCTGCGGACCAGTTCCACACCCTGGACGGTGAGCGGGCAGCTCCATCGGGCAGCGTGGGGGGGAGGTGCCCAGGGCCCCCTCCCGGCTGAGACGCGTCTGTGCTGCAGAAGTGCGGAGGTGAGGCGGGCGGCTGCCCTGTGCAACGAAGGAGCCGGCCTGGAGCTAGACCTGCCACCCCTCGTCCACCGCCCCCCGGAAGCTGCCCCTCCCCCGGGAGCTCCGTGGGCTCTCATTAAACGCTGCAGCCTCAGCTGCTGCCTCTTCCTTTCCACGACGGAACCCCGCCGGGGCGTCTGCCCACCTGTTCTGCTTCCCTGATGGGCTGGAGGGCGGGGGCCCACCTCCTGGTGCCGAGCCCTCCCCAGGGTGGTGGGGGAGGGGAACGGCTCCTGGCCATGGCCTAGGGCACCTGGCACCCTGCCCTCGGACCCCAGTGTCCCCTGCTCTGACCCCCGAGCTGTGTTGGCACCTGTCTCTCCTGCTCCCTGGCTCTGAGCAGGCCTACCCCGTGACCCCGCTGGGCCGTCCTGCTGGTCAGACACCCCGGCCTTCTCCAGAGCCCTCCCTGCAGGGCTCCTGCTTGCCTCCTCCTGAGATCCCTCCTGGGAGGCAGGGCCCAGAGCCCCAGGGACCCGTGGCTGAGGCAGAAAGGGCCCCTGGGAGGCTGCGTGGCCCTCACGGCCGCTCTAGGGGTGGACCAGGCCAGCAGGGCACAGGACTGCCCCCAGGGGCGAGTCCGTGCGTGGCGGCGAGCAGCAGGCACCCCTGGGGGAGACCACATGGGTGGGCCAGCAGGGGGCCCAGAGTGCCCGGGAGAGGGGCTCAGGACAGATGGGGTGGCCCCCAGGAGCCCACACCCAGGGTCTGCCCAAGGTTACCAGCCGCGAGGGACCACGAGATGGTCTCTGGCCTGTAGGGGAGAACTTTCCAGAAGGTGGGAGCCCTGAGGTCTGGGGACGCCCCCCAGCCTCTGCCTGGAGGGGCTCCTCCGTGCGACCACAGGCTGTTGGCAGAAGGTCAAGTGTGGGGACGGGGCCTCTCCCAGCGCCCTCCACACATGTGGGTCCCGGTCAAGCTTCCTGGGACCCTCACCCGTGTCCCTGACAGCGGAGAGGACACCAAAGAAAAAACCCGTGGTGCGGACCCCCGAGAAGCAGAGACGGAAGGGCAGGAGCTCTGATGGGGCCTCTGCCCCACCCCTGCCAGGCCTACTGGTGGCGGGGGGCACCCAGCTCCGGGCCCACCAGTGAGAGCTTGCCCCCTGGCCCATCCTGTGAAGCCGAGGAGGATGTGGGCCAGTTCCAGCTGCCCCAGGCCCACCCGCCCGCGCTCTGATGGGCCCCCAGACCCCCGCCCACCCCCACAGGAGGCTGGCCTTCTTCCCCGCACAGCACCCCATGGCAGGTGAGAGCCTGGCCTATGTGATGGCTGCTAGTCGTCCCCGGGGCATTGAAGACAGCTGTGCCTGACACACACTGCCCAGCCTACCCCGTCCCACTGTGCCCCCCATGAGGAGGAGGGGCAGTCCCCCTCAAGAGGACTTGGGGAGGCTTGAGGGTAAATGGCAACCCCCAGGCTGGTGCCAGGCCGGGGCAGGAGGTCAGGGAGTGGGCCTCAGCTTGGCCAAAGCCGCCTAGTCCAGGGAGGCTCTGTCTGCCCAGTGCCCGCTGCGTGCCAGGCCCCTGCCCCTGGAGGCCGAAGTCCAGGGCCTGCCACACCCCGACACTGGAGAAGTAGAGTGGGCGCAGCGAGGTGGACGCCCGCCCCGCCTCCCCACCTGGGCTGCAGGGAGGCCAGGCGCCCTGGGTGAGCTGCAGGCCACGAACAGGAGGGACCTCCATCTGGTCCCTGGAGAGCAGTGTCGGAGACCCCTGGGCCCACCTCCGCGTGCCCACCTCCCTCCTCCCCCTGCGGATCCGTCCAGACCTGGGCAGAGGGTGCGGTTGCTGGGAGGAGCCCACAGCCTGCAGGGCCCAGTGTCCACAGTAGGCAGGGACCATGTCCCTTGGTGCTAGACTCCCAGCTGGGCAGGCAAATGGGGCTGGCGGGAACGGGAAAGGCAACGACCCTGCCAAGCTGGGCACCCCGTCACCCGGGCTGTGGCTCCGAGCTGGCAGTGCCCAGAGGCCCCCGCAGGCCTGGCTGCACGTGCCCAGGCAGGAAGGAGGGTCTCTGCCCTGAGTGTGGGCGGCTGCGGGCAGGAGGCCAGGCTCCCTAGAGCCTCCTCGGGCTTCTGGGGAAGTAAGGGTGCTTCCAGCAGGGCTGGGGGTCCGGGGGCTGCGCCAGGACCTCTCGAGGGCAGCCCAGCCCAGCCCCAGCTGTTACACGGAGCTGAGGGCCGGGGACACCGGAGCGAGCGCTGCAGCCACACTGTATTTTGTTTTCACTGAAACGTGTGATGAGCTCTGGCTACGCTTGCAAGGTAGAGCAGCTGTACTTCTGGCTGAGTCATCTTTAGGCGCGCTCAGTCGTGCCCGACTTTTTACGACCCCATGGACCGCGGCACACCAGGCTTCCCTGTCCACCATCTCCCGGAGCTTGCTCCAGCTCATGGCCTTCGAGTCCGTGACGCCCTCCAGCCATTTCCTCCTCTGTCGCCCCCTTCTCCTCTAAAGTTTAAAAAACTAGGGACTTTCCTGGTGCTCCGGTGGCTAAGACTGCTCCCAACGCAGGAGGCCCAGGTTCGATCCCGGGTCGGAGGACCAGATCCCACACGCTGAAACTAAAGATCCCTCGTGCCTCAGTGAAAATTGAAGATCCTGGCGGCCACGAGACCCAGCACAGCCAAATACGCTTTTTAAAGAACTGTTTTCAGAATCCAGTTGCGACAGTCGCTCTAGACAAGTCGTTTTTACGCGCACCCTCGGTCACGTCCGACTGCGGACACGTGCGACCCCACGGACTGCAGCCCTCCAGGCTCCTCTGCCCCTGGTGTTTCCCAGGCAGGAGTGGTGGAGTGGGTTGCCGCTTCCTTCTTCAGGGGCCTGCTCGACCAAGGGGTCAGACCCGCGTGTGCAACGGCAGGTGGAGTCTTCACCGCCGCGGCACCTGGGGAGCCCTGAGTCGTTTTGTGTAAAGGTGTTTCTCAATTATGGTTGAGCTTTGCCTTTTAATCGTAAGAGTTGGCTTTTTATCGGGCTGCTCAGGCCTGGGGTGGGGGAGGATCCCCCGGAGCAGGGCATGGCAACACACCCCAGCACTCTTGCCCGGAGAATCTTATCAGGAAGAGAAACCTTGAAAAACTTGGGGAACTTTGACTGGCAGTCTTGGTCAGGGAGCCTGGAAAGGCCACACACGCCTGACTCAGACCCCCCAGCCCCACAGGGATGAGGCTGCCGCGCCCCAGCCTCCAGTGCCTCATTCCCACAGAGGATGCAGCGCCAGCGGGCGCTCTGCGTTTTCTGGCCACGCAGCTGGCGGGAGTTCCCAGACCAGGGACTGAACCCGGGCCGTGGCAGTGAAAGCCGGGAATTCGAACCACTGGGCCACCAGGGCACGCCCTGTGCTCGGTGCTTCCTGGTGGACACCTTCTGCCCCTGCCCCCGAGGAGCTCCGGTGGACGGCGGGCCAGGCCCCTGCGTGTGGGGAGAGGGCCACATGTCCCCCAGCTTGTGAGAGGGCTTCAGGGGGGCTCACTCACCCTTCCCACTCCCCTGCAGCAGTGCTCCTACTCTGCTGTGTCTACACGTGGAGGAGGCCGCCCTGCCTGCAGCGGGGACAGAGCCTGCAGTGGGGGGACAGAGCCTGCAGTGGGGGGACAGGGCCTGCGGGGGGGACAGGGCCTGCGGGGGGGACAGGGCCTGCGGGGTCAGGCAGGGCCTGGAGGGGACAGGCCCTGTTGGGGGACAGGGCCTGCGGGGGGGACAGGGCCTGGAGGGGACAGGCCCTGTTGGGGGACAGGGCCTGCGGGGGGGACAGGGCCTGCGGGGGGGACAGGGCCTGCGGGGTCAGGCAGGGCCTGGAGGGGACAGGGCCTGGGGGGGAACAGGGCCTGCGGGGGGGACAGAGCCTGCAGTGGGGGGACAGGGCCTGCGGGGGGGACAGAGCCTGCAGTGGGGGGACAGGGCCTGCAGTGGGGGGACAGAGCCTGCAGTGGGGGGACAGGGCCTGCGGGGGGGACAGGGCCTGCGGGGGGGACAGGGCCTGCGGGGGGGACAGGGCCTGCGGGGTCAGGCAGGGCCTGGAGGGGACAGAGCCTGCAGTGGGGGGACAGAGCCTGCAGTGGGGGGACAGAGCCTGCAGTGGGGGGACAGGGCCTGCGGGGGGGGACAGGGCCTGCGAGGGGGACAGGGCCTGCGGGGTCAGGCAGGGCCTGGAGGGGACAGAGCCTGGGGGGGGGGGACAGGGCCTGCAGGGTCAGGCAGGGCCTGGAGGGGGACAGGGCCTGCGGGGGGGACAGAGCCTGGTTGGGGGACAGGGCCTGCAGGGGGCGGGCAGGGCCTGGAAGGGACAGGCCCTGTCGAGGGACAGGGCCTGGAGGGGACAGAGCCTGGGGCGGACAGGGCCTCGGGGGGACAGGGCCTGCAGTGGGGATAGAGCCTGTGGTAGGGGGACAGGGCTGGGGGGGGCCGGGGGGAGCCCTGGGCCTGGGGCTCCACTCAGGCCTGGGTTGGGGGTGGAGGCCCCGTCTGGCCTCCGCCGCTGCAGGAGCTGACCACGGAAGGCCCGACGGTCACACAGCACTTGGGGGGCGGGCTGTCCCATTCTGACACGCTGCTGACCGCCGCCCCGTCCCCCCGGAGGGCCCCGTTGGCCGGATGGCTGGGCCTGGCGCGGCAGAGCACCCCCAGCCCGGGAGGCCAGGCGCTACCTTGGCCGGGTTTAGGGCCCGGTGGGGTCAGGGGCGTAGGGTAAGAGCTTTCAGAGGGGCTGGGGCTGCCCCCCGGCTTAGGCGGAGCATGATGGGTCCTTTGGGAGGTTGACCACCAGGTCACTGAGGCCAGAGTCCCTGAGCAGAAGACCTGTGCTAACCAGCCAGGCCCAGGGAGGTCAAGGCAGGGCCCCCAGATCCCCCGTCCTACCCCATCTAGCTGGGAGGAAGGACCCAACCAGGGCCAGGCCCTTCCCAGAGGAGAGGAGGCGGCCTGGGACTGAGCCAAGGCCTGAAGCCTCGGGCCCGGAGGCCAAGGGTGGGCGGAGGTGGCCCAGGGCGAGCTCGGGGATCGAGTACAGGTCCTTCCCATGTCTGACGGAGCCCAGCACCCAGTGCCCAGTTCTGTCCTCCCTCAGGGGTGTCTGAGGCCACCCATGCCCTCCACAGCTGCCCTCCAGCCCCCAGGACCAGGGTGTGGGGCCGCCCCCCACCGCCGCCGGCCTTCCCTGCCCCCTCCTCCCCTGCCCGCCTCCCGGGCGGTGACCCAGGTCCCCCCAGCCCTGTTCTGGCCCCGCTTTGGCCTCGGGCTGTGGAGCCTCCTGCTACCCTGCCTGTTCCAGAGTGAGAACACCCTGGCCTTGACCCCGACCCCTGGGCTCCCGCCTGGAGCAGAGCATTCTGTCCTCTGCCTGGTGCAGCTGGGCCAGTGTGGGGAGGCCCCCGGAGGAGGCAAGGGGCGGCCGAGCCCGGGAGGCTGGCTCAGGGGCCTCCCGGGGAGGGTTGGACCCAGTGGCACCCCACCTACCCCATTGGCTTCCCACGCTGTCCAGGCTGTGACCCAGACACCCCCATCTCTGGTGGGCAGGGCCTGATTGGGCCCCGCCCCTGGAGCCCACCCCCAGCCTGGTTCTGAGGAGGACGTCGTGGGGTCACACCCCTAGGGAGGGGCGCCCGCCCCGCCGGCAGATAAAGAGGTGGGTGAGCCTGGGGTCAGCAGCACCGGTGGCGCGTCCCGCCCCGTCCCTGCTGGGATGGGCCTGTGGGTGGCTCTGTGGGTGCTTCTGTACCTGCCGAGAGCCCTCCAGGGCCAGAACCCACACTCCCGGGCAGCCCCCACCTCCGTTCTGCACAGTTTCGAGGACAGCAAGGTCAGGGCCGGGAAGGGACGGGAGGTGCCCGCCAGGCCCGGGTGCGGGGAGTCAGCCAAGCCAGCTCTCTGGGCACCCCTGCCATGGAGACCCCTGGCCTCCAGCAGCAGAGAACCCTAGACTCCCCCGTAGTCCCCACCTCTCCCTGCGGAGTTGTGGGGAATGTCTCAGTCCCCCTGCACAGAGAGGCCCCCGGGCCAGTGTCACAGTCCCTGCTGGGCCCGGGCTCTCTCGGGCTCCTGCGGGCATGAACGAACACCGGTAGCCGTTGCCCGGCCCCTGCCTACCCCCAGCCCCTTGCAGTTCCAGGGGGAGTGGTTTGTCCTCGGCCTGGCAGGCAACACCCACACGGTAGCAGACAGGTCCCTGCTGAGCCCTTTCACGGCGACGTTCACGCTAAACAAAAACAACCGCTTAGAAGTGGCATACGCCATGTTCCGGTGAGTGAGGGGCTGGGGCCCAGACCCTCAGAGGCCGATGCTTCCGTGGCAGCTCCGCCGAGGGCTCCGGCCGCACTCTCCCAGGGCCTTCCTCCTAACTTGATGTCCAGCACGAGCTGCTAACAACCTCACCCGGGTCTGGGGGGCCGTCTTCAAAAGAGGGGTGGCACGGACTAGATCACAGACTCAGGAGAGCCCAAGGCTGGTGGATGCCAGGTTCCACGGGATCCAGGATCTCAAGACACTGTGATCAGAGGCTCCTCACCCCCCTCCCTCTCCTCCTCTCAGCTCTGCCTGCCCTAGACTTCCGTTCAGACAGGTTCTCCCCTCACAGGGATAACATGGTGGCTTACACTGACCTCCTCAGGACCAAAATTCCAGAACAGAAGAAACATCCAGGCCGGCCTGGCCATGGTGTCTGGTCGGCTCTTCTTGAGTCCTGCATTCCCCTGGACCTGTTGCTGTGTTGTCCAGGGCGACAGGCACTGTGGTGGACCGGCCGGGGTGACTGGCTGGGGAGAAGTGGGGAGGCTTGATGGACAGCCCTGGGGTCCCCTGGGGCTGCACAGCCCCCCTGGAGGTGGGGAAGCCACAAGGCTTCCTTACCCGGGCAGCTCCTCCAGCAGGTCCCGTGGCCTTCCTCGCCCACCCACCCACCCAGAGATCTCTTTTGCTTGGGGCCCTTGGATCCCGGCATGAGACAGGAAGCCCGGAGGCCAGCACCGGGGCACACAGCATCCCCCCTGCCCCGGCTCTGTGCAGGCCCAGCCACGCCAGACCCCAGCGGGGAGTCTCCAAATCCTTACCCGCTCCCGATCCCTCCGGGGGCTGGGACCCAGTGCAAACGCCACCTCCAGAAGCCTCCGCTGTTGCTGTCAGTCGAGTGCGTTTGCCTGGCAGGGTCAGGGCACCAGGTCCTGCCTCCCAGCTCAAGTCCAGGGCCCACCCAGAGCTCTCCCAGGCACGTCACAGCCCAGAAACACCGTCCCTCGAGCGTGCGCCACGGGTGCATTTCAGGTCTGATTCCAGGCCGAGGAATGGTCAACAGATGGTCCAGACCGAGGCCACAGATGGGTGGGCCACACGGCATCAGAGCTCCCAGGGCTGAGGTCCCCCTCCACAGGGCAAAGCCCCAGGTCTGCGTAGGGCTCGTGAGTGGGCCCTCCCGGTGGGTCCACCTGGGGGCAGCCCCTGGGAAAGGCCTGGCCAGGTTCTGGAACCTTCTTCCTGCCTGTCCCCCTCCCCAGGGGCCAGCGCTGTATCACCTGGTCGTACGAGCTTATTTCTCAGTCCCAGCCTGGGGTGTTCTCAGTGGATCACAGTGGAGGTGAGGGGCCGGGGGGTGGGGGGCGGGGGGAGGAGGGGGCAGCCTGTGGGTGCTGGTGGGGAGGCCTGACGAGGCTGCACCCCCAGAGCCCGGGGCGGACCCTGAGGAGATCCACGTGTACGACACAGACTACGCATCCTTCGCCCTCCTGCTCTCCAGGAAGCAGTCGGGCCTGCAGTGGGTCCTCAGGGTCAGCCTGCTGTGTGAGCCCCTCGCCCCAGCGCGGCCGGTCAGGGTGGGCGGGGGGCGGGGAGGCCAGCCTGTGCTCCCCCACCTCGTGGCTGAAGCCAGGCCGTGCTCCTCGGCCCCCAGGCAGAATATGGGCCATTCAGACTCAGTTGCTGGACAAGTTCGTCTGCCTGGTCCGAGCTCAAGGCCTCTCGGACGACAACATCATCTTCCCGGACCTGACAGGTGGGCTTCTGCTCCGGCTGGGGTCTGCCCGGGGCCTCGGAGCCCTGTGGGGCCCTGCGGGAGCCCGGCCCACACTTGGGGCCCAAGTGTAGGGTCCCAGCTACCCCAGGGTTCAGCCTGAGTGTGTACCGGGGGTCTCACTGCTCCTTGGTCTCCTCCCCACCTGGGTCCCCTTCCCCAGGGCCACCCCCTCCCCCAGGGTCTCCCTTCCCCCAGGTCACCCCTCTACACCCAGGTCACCCCCTCCCATCTGGGTCCCCCTTCCCCGGGTCACCCCTCTCCCCCAGGTCCCCCTCCGCCAGGTCAACCCTTCCCACCCGGGTCCCCCTCCCCCAGGCCCCCCCTCCCCTGCCAGGTGCCCCTCCCATCACCCCTGAGTTTCCTGCCTCTGCCCTTACACGTGATAGCCACATGCTTGAACATATACCACTTACACACGCACGCATGCATACACACGTGCACAGGGAGGATGCCCTCAGGTACACACTCACTCACAAGCACGTGCACGCCCACCGCACACCCACCATGCCTGGCCACGGGGGTCTGCAATGAGTCTGGCCCCATGGGCACTCCCCCCCAGGAGGTCAGGCTGGCGGCAGGGCAGCCCCTCGAGGTGCCTTGGCCCCCACCCCAGCCCCTGCTCCGTCCCTCCCACCTGCCTCTTCCCCTTTCCCTCCTGAAAGCGACTGTGCGCGTGTGCGTGTGTGCGTGCACGTGAGTGTGCGTGTGTGCACGTGTGTCAGGGTTTGCTGTGTGTACGTGTGTGCACGTGTGTTTGCACGTGTGTTCCTGTATGTCGACGTGTCCGTGTGTGCACGTGTGTCAGGGTGTGCGTGTGTGCGTGCCTCCGTGTCTGCCTCAGCTTCCCTCCCAGCTCTGCCCCGGCCCCTCCGGCCTCTATCCCCTCTATCCCGAGGCTCTGTCTCTCCATCAGACTGGCCAGTCCTGCCTGACAACTGCTGAAAGATGACGTCACCCCCCACCCCCCGCCAAACCCGGCCTCACTGCCCCACTCTCCCCGCCTCCACTCCCAGCATGAAATAAACGCGCTGTGCTGGGGCCTAGGAGTGTGAGCGACCGTGACCTTGGGGCAGGTGGGGAGGCACCCGGGTGGGGGCTGCTTTCGGAGCACCTGTGTCCAGCCCCTGCCCACCAGGGGCGTGCGCACGAGGGCGTGAGTGTGTCTGTATGTCCTTGTGGGCGGTACTGGGTGGTTCCCAGGACAAGGCCCCTCATCCTCCAGCTCCTTGCTGGGGGCCCTCAAAGGCCCCTCTCTGCCCCCAGAAGGCCCGGAGGACTGGACACAGAGGCCCCAGGCTGGGGAAGGGGAGCTGGGCCTCCTGCCGCTGAGGGGACAGGGACACTGCGGGACAGAGACCTGCCAGCCGGGACACCAACCCCAGTCTGAGCACCAGGGCACCGCCCCTTCCTGAGTCTCCTCCCGGTGTGCCCCAGGATCTACCCGCCCAGGAGGTGTAGTGTGCCCCCAGAGCCAGGGGGGAACTGGCCCCAGGAGAGGGCAACAGGCATCCAGAGAGACCCCTGCTGTGCCTGACCTTGGCCTCCAGGCGCATCTACCCTCAGGAGAACTCCGGGTGGGGCTGGTTTAAAACTCCTCTGAAAGCAGCCCTTCCAGCATCCCTGGGCGGTGGAGCCTGGTCCCACAGACATGTCCACCGAGCAGGGTGTCGCAGAAACCAGGCAGGTTCTGGGACGGAAGCCCTCCTTGATGACCCAGATCGACCCTGTAATAGACCCCAGGGGCCCAGCGTGTGACAGCCTCCTGTGGTCACGGTTTGATATCTCTGTGTGCATCTGGCTCTCCAACAGCTCAGGCTGTCCAGACACAAGCCTGCTCTGCCCGCCGCTGTGTCCCAGACCCCGAAAGGCAGCGGACACAGAGGAGGCAGTGAAGACCTGCCTGCTGGGGCAGGGGGCGGGCCCTGAGCGGATGGACGGATGGAGGGAAGGGGGGTGAGCAGAGGGCTCAAGGTGTGCAGGTGGGTGGCTGGTGGGAGGACGAGTGGAGAAGGTGGGCATGAGGGTGGCTGTGTTTCTGACCGAGGGCTTGTGGTTGTGGGGTGCATCCTTCCTGAGTGAAGATGGGCCTCTCCTCTGTGGACTGGCCACCGGGTGGTGGTTCACAGGCTGGACCCTCCGCCGTGGTCTCTTCTCTGCCCCGCCGTGTTCCTTCCTCTGTCCTTCCCCTGCTGACCCATGGTGTTCTCCGTGGACAGGGGCCATCCTTAGAGGCAAGTCTAAGCCCTCGCCAGCCTGGGGCGCGGGCCAGGCAGGGGACAGCAGTTGGGTGGGGTACGGACCCCAGGCGCAGGCAGAGAGGAGGGGCCCCGCTCGGCCCCCAGCCTTCTTCTTAACCCTGCACAGCCCTGTTGAGGGGCAGGGGGTGCTCTTGGTGCCTCTGCACAGATGAGGAAACTGAGGTTCAAGGATGCTGCCCGACCCCTTGGCAGAGTCACCAGACCTCTGGCCACCCGCACGCCCCTCCTGTCTGGTCAGAGGGGTGGGCCTGAGGTTCACTGTCAGCTGGCCTGGAAGCACTGCGAGGGGTGGGGGTGGATAGGCGCTCTGGTCCTGAGGGGACTGAGCCGGGGTTGGGCAGAGACGGATGCTGGAAGGATGTGGTCTGGCCTGCAGCTGCCCCGCTGATCTCCGTGGGAAGACAGAAAAAAATAAAATAAGTCACTTCAGTCGTGTCCGACTCTGAGAGACCCCATAGACGGCAGCCCACCAGGCTCCATCCCTGAGATTCTCCAGGCAAGAACACTGGAGTGGGCTGCCATTTCCTTCTCCAGTGCATAAAAGTGAAAAGTGAAAGTGAAGTCGCTCAGTCGTGTCCGACTCCTAGCGACCCCATGGACTGCAGCCCACCAGGCTCCTCTATCCATGGGATTTTCCAGGCAAGAGAACTGGAGTGGGGTGCCATCGCATTCTCTGATATTTAAAGTCTGCTGCTGCTGCTACTAAGTCGCTTCAGTCGTGTCTGACTCTGCCCCAGAGACGGCAGCCCACCAGGCTCCCCTGTCCCTGGGATTCTCCAGGCAAGAACACTGGAGTGGGTTGCCATTTCCTTCTCTGCGGGAAGACAGAAGGGCTTGTTTAACCGTCTGAAGAGCAGTTTCTGACTCTGAGCTGCCAGGCCCCGCCCACGAGTGACCGGCAGCGCTGGGAGCCTTCGGGGTGTCCCGCAGCCCCGCCCTCCGGCCTGCCCCTCCCCGCCCCGCTCTGGCCCCGCCCTGGCCCCGCCCCCGTGCCCCGCCCATCGGTGACCGGCGCGCAGGGAGCCTGCAGGGTGTCCCCAGTCCCGCCCCTTCATGGCCCCGCCCCTCCCTGGCCCCGCCCTCCGGCCCGGCCCTGTCCTCCAGGCTGGGTCTCTGCCTGTCCCCATGGGAGGGTGTGGGGCAATGGCCCCGCCTGGCAGACCCAGATGGCTTGCTTTTGGCTAAAGTTGATGCGTAGCTGCGCAGGGTCACTGCAGCTGCCCACCCCCTACCCCCGCTGGCCCGAGTGTTCCCACGGGTGTCCTACTGGCCGTCTGTCCAGGTCACGCCCTTGGCCCATGCCACCTGCCGCCTCTCTCTGAGGCTGGCTGGACGTCCCTCCCTGGGACGGCTCTGGGTGGCTCAGTTACCAGCCTGTCCCCAGGACGGGTCAGTGTCACCTGGAACCCCACCTCTGCCCTCTGACAAGCAGAAACCCTGTAAAGTCGAAAGCGGGGGCCTGTCCCTGGATGCAGACTCACTGGCACCTGAGCCTTTAGAGGCATGAAGACGTCAGAAGGCCCCAGCCCCCTGGGGGGCTCAGCCCTGCGGTTCTCTCAACCAAGCCCCCTTGCAGGCAGGGCAGTGTGGTGGCCGCCTGCCATCAGGACCAGACATGGGCGAGGGCCCAGACCAGGCCCCAATCCCGGTCGTGGGTTTCTAATCCTGCTGGCTGGGTGGACACATGGGCCCAGCTGAGCTGTGGCCGTGACCTTGGTGGGGGTGTAGAGTCCGGGAACCCGACGGTCAGTGCAGCTCTGTTTCCTCCCAGGTCTGGGGCCCCCGAGGGCGGAGACATGACTGGGAGGATGGAGCTGCGTCTGGGTATGGGTGGCCGCAGTGACTGCCCCGGCGCAGGAGAGACCACCCCAGCCCCTGGGGGACCATTTCAGGGAGAGCAGCCCCCACCAGGGAGAGAGGGCCCTTGAGGCCTCAGGACCCTTTGAGGCCCCATGTCTGCGACTGGGCTTGCTGGGTCTGACCATGTGATGGGGGACAGGGCAGGGCAGCTAGAGGGACAGCTGCACGCCTGTGGGACTGGGGAGAGGGCACAGGGCTCCTGCCACCGCAGGGCCGGTGGGTGTGGAGAGGGCGGGACTACGGGCGGCTGACCCCCATCCCCTTCCCTGGTGAGGAAGCCGCAGTTCCCCGCTGTGGTGGGGGAGGGTTGGGGCGATGCTGAAACACGGCCTCCACCTCCTTGGCCTTGCCCAGGCCTCCGCACACGCGTCACACGCATACCACACACACACACACACACACACAGCACATGCAGGCACACACATGCCCCCTGCACACGTGCCCACACGGCTCTTGTTCCTGGTAACTTGGGGGCACTAGCTGTGAGGTCTGAGGCCCGCGGCAGCCCCACACAGGGCCAGCCCAGCGCCTGCCACCCAGGAAGGGACACACAAGATCCCAGCCTTGGAAATGCCGGAGGAGGTCAGCGGAGGAGGTACCAGCCGCTGAGCAGGCGATCAAGGCTCTCACACCTCCTGCCCCGGGGTGTGCGCTCTGCTCTCCATGCCCACACGCTTCTGGGACGCAGCCTAGAGAGAGCATCAGGTGGTTGGACCACCGGGCTGCACACCTGCCGGTGTGCGGCCAGGCGCCAGGTGAGCCTTCGGATTCAGTGGCGGGTGTGGAGAGCAGCTCGTCTTTGCGGCCCAAGACACGCCTTGTGAGGACGATCCCACGCTCGTGAAAGCTGCCAACCTGGATGGCCCTCCCTGTCCACGTTCGGGGCTAGGTCCAGCCTCAGCAGGAGAGCCCCAGGGGCTGTGAACCTGCCCCGCAAAGTTCAGCCACAAAAAAGAAGGGCCTGACACGCGCTGCACCAGCGTGAACCCCGAGGACACTGAGTAAAAAGGCCAGACACAAAAGGCCACAGAGCGTGTGGTTCCGTTTACATGAAGCGTCCAGAATAAGCAGACCCACAGACAGACGGTGGAGCGGTGGTTGCTGGGGGCTGGGGCGGAGGGGTTAGGGAACCCTAAGTAGCTTCAGAGTGGGGGCTGGAATCCAGGAAGACCAAGGCGTGGCTCGGGGCGGGGGAGCTTCTGGCCCCGCCTGCACCTCCTGGGGGCACATCGCTAACAGCCGGTCATTTAATTGCCTGCTTGATGCAGCCTCCCCAGACCCCGCCTGTGAGGCCGGAGCGCTCCGCTCCGTGAGTGCGCAGAGGTGCCAGCAAGGCCGTGCACCCTGGCCGTCGGCCGATTCCACCCTGTACCTTCAGGATACATTTCAAATAGCAAGTGAACTGTGGGCCTGCTTGTGTGGGCTGCCCCAGCTGGTACTGAGCCATGGAAGGGGTCACGGGAGCCCCTGATTATAGCTGGTGAGGTGGTGGCATCCGATGCGAGGGGACAGCCCTGTGGGATGGAGTCCTTGGTCTGTGGGGTCTGCACATACGCCAGGGAGTTAGTGTCAAAATCAAACTGTGGGACCCCCAGCTGGTGCCGAGAACCAGAGAACTGGCTGGGGTGGAAACCGCCACGCTTGCTGTCAGAGTGCTGTCTGTAAAAGTGGCTCAGAGCTGCGTGCTCGGAATGAGGCTGCTGCGTCACAGGGATCCCATGTCTAGAGTTAATAGACGCTGCCCACAAACACGTACGTGTGTGCACATACACATACATACACACGTGTGCATACAGGAAAACCCACGCATGGATGCACACGACTACACTCACACACACACACATATATTGCTGTTTAGGCGCCCAGTCGTGTTGACTCTTTGTGACCCCATGGAAAAAACAGGTGGGAAAGATATAAAGCACAAAGTGAGAAAGCAAATTTAAATCCCAATATAAGTTATTACATTAAACAAAGTTAACTAAATACATCTTAAAAGGCTCATCAGATAAACTTTTTTAATTAACTGATTTATTTCTGGCTGCGCCGAGTCTGTTGCTGCCCAGGCCCTCCTCTGGCTGCGGGGAGCGGTGGTGCCCGGCTTCTCGCTGCAGTGGCGCTCTTGATCGGAGCACGGGCTCTGCAGCGCGCGGGCTCAGGAGCTTTGGCGCATGAGCCTAGCTGCTCCACGGACCAGGGACCAAACTCACGTCTCCTGCACTGGCAGGTGGATTCTTTACCCGGGAAGCTCCCAGACAAGGATTTTTTTTTTTAATGCATCATAGGCTGTTTTATGAGAGGAACATTTAAGACAAAAGGGTAAATAAATGTTAGGAGGAAAAAAAAGAAAAAGGGAAACGACAACAACAAAATGCTAGGAGGTAAAGGAAAAAAGTTCCCTAGGTGAACACAGGTCCAGTGAAAGCTATAATAATGCCAGACAAAGAAGACTTTAGGACAGAAGAGTTACCAGTGACTAAAGGGTTATTTCATGATGACGGCAGAGTCCAGAACGTACAGGAACTTTCCATTTGTATGAAGTTAATCACTTGGCCTCAAAATAACAAAAGCAAGAAATAACAGAACCACAGGCGGCACAAGCCCACAATCCTTGAGGGTCAGCTTCCCGGACCTCCCTCCCTAGATGGCAGTGCTGGCTCCGGGCATTAAGGACAGAAGGTCTGAGTAACGCCGGTGTGCAGAGGGCACTGCGCTCAGCAGCCGAACGCCATACCCTCTCCCCAAGGACACAAGGAGGTCTTCCCGACAGCCTTACTGAGCTGAAGCTGGCATGCAGCAAGCGGAACACATTTCGGGAGACACACTGATAAGCTGGTAAACGTGTACGTCCATGCAACCATCGCGATGGAGCCGAGTAAGTGAGTGCGTCACCTCGAAAGCTTCCTCGAACCACCCCTCCCCCCCCGCCACCCACTGCTGTTATTACAGGTAAGTTTGCTCCTTCTGGTTTCATCTGAGTGGAAACGTGCAGAGCAGACACTTCTATTGGCTTCTTTCACTCAGAAAAAATGAGCTTGTGATGCATCCACAGTGTTGCTTGAATCAATGGTCCGTTCCTTTTTGCTGCTGAGAGATGGGCATCCCAGACCCCTGCCCTGCCTCCCGACAAACCTGTATGCAAGTCAGGAAGCAACAGTTAGAACTGGACATGGAACGACAGACTGGTTCCAAACTGGTAAAGGATACATTAAGGCTGTATATTGTCACCCTGCTTACTTAACTTATATGCAGAGCACATCTTGTGAAATGCCGGGCTGGATGAAGCACAAGCTGGAATCTTGTGGAATATTGGAATATTGCTGGAAGAAATATCAATAACCTCAGATACGCAGGTGACACCACCCTTAGGGCAGAAAGCAAAGAGGAACTGAAGAGCCTCTTCATGAAAGTGAAAGAGAGTGAAAAAGCTGGCTTAAAACCCAACATTCAGAAAACTAAGGTCCATGGCATCTGGTCCCATCACTTCATGCAAATAGATGGGGAAACAATGGAAACAGCGATAGAGTTTGTTTTCTTGGGCTCTAAAATCACTGCAGATGGTGACTGCAGCCATGAAATTAAAAGACGCCTGTTCTTTGGGAGAAAAGCTATGACCAACCTAGACAGCATGTTAAAAAGCAGAGACATTACTTTGCTGACAAAGGTCCATCTAATCAAAGTCATGTTTTTGCCAGTGGTCATGTATGGATGTGAGAGTTGGACTATAAAGAAAGCTGAGTGCTGAAGAACTGATGCTTTTGAACCGTGGTGTTGGAGAAGACTCTTGAGAGTCCCTTGGACTGCAAGGAGATCCAACCAGTCAATCGTAAAGGGACTCAGTCCTGAGCAGTCATTGGAAGGACGGATGCGGAAGCTGAAGCTCCAATACTTTGGCCACCTGATGAGAAGAACTGACTCACTGGAAAAGACCCTGATGCTGGAAAAGATTGAAGGCAGGAGGAGAAGGGGACGGCAGAGGATGAGATGGTTGGATGGCATCACTGACTCAATGGACATGAGTTTGAGCAAGCCTCAGGCGTTGGTGACGGACAGGGAAGCCTGGCATGCTACAGTCCCTGGGGTCAAAAAGAGTCGGCCACGACTGAGTGACTGAACTGAGTGCTTAACTGCACAGATGTACCCAAAGCTGGTCATACGTCTGCCCCCTGATGGGAGTCTCGAGTGTTTACAGCTTCCCACTTCAGCTCAGGTCAGTTACATTTTTCACTGTGACCAATAAATCTAGTTTATGTGGGTATTTACAAAATTTAACCAACTACTGGACCACAAAGCGAGTTTCCATACACAGAAAGACTAAAATGGAGGAGTAGGGGCCTTCCCTGGTGGTCCAGCGGCTAAGACTCCACGTTTCCACTGCAAGGGGTTCAATCTCCGGTGGGAAAACTAAGATCCCACATTCGGCATGGTCAAGAAAATTTTTTTAATTTTTAAATGAAGTAATAGATGTTATCTGACCACAAAACAAACATATTGTAAATCAAATCTTCTTTAAAAACAAATCTCTGCAGTTCTGGTAATTAAGAAATGAGCTTCTAAGGCCGTTATAAATTACCTATAGTTGAATTTCTAAAAAGGAAAAAAGGAGGGAAGAAAGTTCTAAATACTTGATGAGCAATTAAAGAGGAAATAGAGGTGGCAGTCAGAGATCGGTTTCTGCCTTTCTTTATTTCTTTATCTCTGGCTGTGCTGGGTCTTGGCTGCTACACAGGCTTCCTTGGCTGTGGAGTGTGGGGGCTCCCTCTGGTTGCGGAGCAGGGGCTCCAGGCACCTGGCGTCAATAGTTCCGGCTCCCCGGCTCAGTTGCTCCGCAGCAGGTGGGATCTTCCTGGACTAGGGATCGAGCTCATGTCTCCCGCGATGGCAGGCGGACTTTTTACCACTTAGGCATGAAAGTGAAAGAGGAGAGTGAAGAAGTTGGCTTGAAGCTCAACATTCAGAAAACGAAGATCATGGCATCCGGTCCCATCACTTCATGGGAAATAGACGGGGAAACAGTGGAAACAGTGTCAGGCTTTATTTTGGGGGGCTCCAAAATCACTGCAGATGGTGACTGCAGCCGTGAAATTAAAAGACGCTTACTCCTTGGAAGGAAAGTTATGACCAACCTAGATAGCATATTGAAAAGCAGAGCCATTACTTTGCCGACTAAGGTCCGTCTAGTCAAGGCTATGGTTTTTCCTGCGGTCATGTATGGTTGTGAGAGTTGGACTGTGAAGAAGGCTGAGCACCAAAGAATTGATGCTTCTGAACTGTGGTGTTGGAGAAGACTCTTGAGAGTCCCTTGGACTGCAAGGAGATCCAACCAGTCCATCCTAAGGGAGATCAGCCCTGGGATTTCTTTGGAAGGAATGATGCTAAAGCTGAAGCTCCAGTACTTTGGCCACCTCATGCGAAGAGTTGACTCATTGGGAAAGAGTCTGATGCTGGGAGGGATTGGGGGCAGGAGGAGAAGGGGACGGCCCAGGATGAGATGGCTGGATGGCATCACCGGCTCTATGGACATAAGTCTGAGTGAACTCCGGGAGTTGGTGATGGACAGGGAGGCCTGGCGTGCTGCGATTCATGGGGTCGCAGAGTCGGGCACGACTGAGCGACTGAACTGAACTGAACTGACTGAGGCATGAGGGAGGCCCTGAAGATATTTTTCACTAAACACATCAGAAAACACTTTCTGTCAAAGCTAGTGCCCGGTCCCTGGGGCTGGCGGGGTGGGGGGTGTGGCGTGTTAGCGGAGCGGAAGGGGGAAAGGTTAACCGCCTCGGTCAGGAAGTGGAGAAAACGGCAGCTCGCTCCGAGGGCATCTCAGGAGGAAATAGACAGCCGGGCCAAGACCCAAACGGAAAAACAGCGGCGCAGACAGCAACGTCCACGGCCATTTCTGCAGCGGCCGGTCAAGTGGACGGACGACAGGCAAGGCTGCCTGAGGCAAAGGGATGAAGAAGCAGGGAGGAAGGAGAGAGGCGGCACCCACCGCCAGGCTGCGCAGCCTGCCCGAGACCGTCCAGGGTCACGAGAGGGCATCACGGGCACCTCCACACGCCCAAGATGAAATGAGAAAAGTCCCAAACAAATGCCTCCTAAACTGTCACACGAGGACACGGAAAGCGGGGAGGGCTGCCGTGTCCCCTGGAACTGCAGACCGGACCCCCGACCCCGCGGCTGCCACACTTGGCAGGACTCGAGGGGCTGCGGGGCGGGGGGCGGCTCCTCGGGAGCCCTGCTGCGGCTGGGCCAGGCTGGGAGGGCAGGCCGGGGTCGGGGCCAGCCAGGGAGAGCCTCCACCACCCGCACCCGGCACGTTCCCCGCCCCCGAACCACGTCAGGCCCGCACCGGAGAAGACCTGCTCGAGGGGAGAAGCTCCTCCGCATAAAGGGCAGGGAGGGCAGATGTCCATGAAAGGCACTACACTGATGAACCGGGCCCCCGTGCAGGGCCTTTCCGCTGCCTGGGAGGCACACGCGAACTTCCCACAGCAGCGGGGAAGGGCAATCTCCCCCGTAGGAAACCGGGGTCCCCGCACAGCTGAGGAGGTACCCCTTTCTCCTCACCGGAGGGACTGCCGGGTCCCCGTGGAACCACCTACTTCCTGCGCTCAGCCACAGGCCCACTGAAGGCTCTGTTTCAAAAAAAATAAATAAACCTGTAAAGTTAATCTCCAAGGACACGGATGTAAAACCCTAAGGAGGAAGGAAAAACGCGAAGGAAACCCCGGCAAGGGCAGGGCCCCAGGGCCAGCTGCCTGGTCCTCGGTCCGGGTCTGGGCTGGGAGGCCGCCAACCCCGGGGGCTCCACTTCTCCTGCCCTCCATCGGCCCAGGTTGGCACCTGATGGACGGACCTGCCCCTCAGTGTGCAGGCAGTCGCGCCTGTGCTGGCCGTGGTCCTGCCTGCCTCTTCTGCGGGCGTGGGCGTCCCGGGAGGCCCTCTGGGAGCTCCGTGCTTCCCTGCCGCCCTCCGGGCCCTCCCTTACAGAAACCCGTTTTCCCCCCCGACTGGCCCGGGGGCTGCCACAGTCTCCAGTTCAGTTACTGTGTCCCTGGAGGGGAGCCGGGCTGCAAGCTGCCTGGACAGGAGGCGGTCACAGGACGTGTTGATGACCGGGACCCCTGCACCCCTGTTTGTGTCCCCCGGCTCTCGGGGAGGTGGTGCCTTAGGCTCGCTCCCGGGTGGAACACAGCCCTGCGTCCCTCGGGACAGAAGGGGTCCTCCAGGCGCTGCCCCGTGGACACTGCTGTCGGCCCCCCTGGGAAGCCAGCCCACAGATCCAGGCACAGGGTCTGTGTGCCGGGCATCCGTGGCAAGGCCGCCCTGCGTGCTTCCTTCTGGGCAGGATGCCAGGGCCTGGGTAGGCGCCCCGCGGGCCTGGACGGTGGATATGGGCCCGCTTGACGTGGCCGGACCACCGGACCCAAGTGACCTTGGGACAAGGTGGGAGGCAGGTGCCTGGCCCACTTGCCCCTCGTGTGGTCCCCACCCCGTGACCAGGCCGAGGGTGAGGAAGCGTCAGGCGGGGTGGGCCTGGGCGCAGGGGGGTGATATGTGAAGCTGGCCCCCCCTCGGGTCCCTGGGGCAGGGAGATGGGGAGAACAGGCCAGGAAGGGCCAGTCCTGGAATGTTGTGCCCTGGGGGGAAGTGGGAGGCTGCAGGCTGGAGCCTGGCAGCTGGCCCGCTGTGGGCCCAGGCCCTGTGGGCGGCCGGATCAAGTCTCCTGATCCTGGCCCCACAGCCCCCAGCACCATCTGGGCCTGCTGGCCAGGGACCAGACCCTGGGGGCCTCCAGAGCTGACGCCGCCCGCTTTCTGAGACAGGAAGAGGGGGACGGGCGGGCTGGGGTGTTCAGGGTCCTGGGGGACTGGATCTGTGGGTGCAGAACTGAGCGGGAGCCCCACCCCCGCCTGCCCTCCTGGGCCCATGCTGGCCCTAGGGAAGCATCTTCCCCAGTAGCCGCCCCCCAACAAAGGGCAACCTGGGCCTGGTTGCCTGACTCCCCAAGAGTCACCCCTTGGCCCCCCCAACACACACAGTGAGGACACAGGGCCCCCAAGGAGGATGGTGCCACGTGACTGGGGAAACCCGCTTGCTGAGGGAGACCCCCGTCCAGGGAGGGAGACCGGAGGGAGTCCTCCAGACACCTCTGCTGGGAAGACAGAAGGGGCAGGCTGTGTAGGGGGGCTTTGTGAAGGGCCTGCGCACCCCTGAGTGGCCATGGGGCAGGTCCCCAGGAACAGGGGCTGGGTGAGGCCTCCAGGCCAGCCTTGTCCTGGAAAGGGGCCCCTTGCAGACCCTTGACCTGACCTGGGAGCCAGGCGGGGAGGCCTGGACTCCAGCATGGAGGAAGGTGCGGGGCTGACAAGCCAGGCTCCCCACCCCCTGCCCCCGCCCCATGCAAGCTGACCGGTTCCCAGGAGCCAGAGGGACAGACAGACCCTGGGAGGGAGAACAGGCCCCCACTCAGCAGGTAGAGCCCTCCTGACCCCAGCCCCAGAGCACCCCGGAGCCACTACACCCCTTCTTTCCTCCCCAGGGGGCTTGCTGAAGGCTGGCAAGGCCAGGGTGCCAGGCGGCTGGAGCTCAGCCAGCAGGGCCCCCGGCTGGACGTCAAGGTGTCCAACGTCACCCATCACCCACGGCTGCCCGCACAGCAGGGCTCCCCCCGGGCAGCCATCTGGGGACCCCCTAGCGTTCTCCCAGATGGGAAATGGGGGTGGGGCTCGGGGAGGGTCATGGCTCTGGGCACCGCAGATCCAGCCCAGGGAACTGCCCGCAGGATCCCGGAGGGGTCTGAGGCCCACCTCCCTTCCCTGGTGAGGAGGCCACAGTTCCCTGGGTGCTGGGGGCAGGAGGGCACAAACATCGTTTCCACCAAGTCCACGCACGCAGACACGCATGCGCACCTGCGCGCTGGCATGCCTGCGTCTGCAGACGCGCTGTCTCCTGTGTCTCTTCGGGATGATCGCCCCGCGGGCGGGCTGCTCGGGTGGCTCAGGCAGGAATGCTCTGGCGGGAAGCTGTTTTGTTTTGAAGGAAGTTATTGTATTTCTTAGGTCTGGGCGGATTAGCTGGGAGTCGGGTTTTTTCCACTCCAGCAATTTCTGGAGCCCCTGGACAGCAGATGTCCCATGAGGCACGTGGCGGGGTCCCCTGGCCGCCCCCCGGGGAAGGCTGGGCAGGTGGGCTGGGAAGACCAGTGTGAGGCCGCGGTGGTCCCAGAAGCAGACCCCACTCTGGCGTGTCCAGCTGGCCTGGTCTCTGGGATCCCACACCCTCCTTCCCCTGCGTCCTTGGGCCTGGGTCACGTCTCACCCCTACAAGGCCCTGGGGGGGTCCCTGTGTGCCCCTGGATCCCACAGCACCAAGTGGCATCCATGCCCACCCTGCTCCGGCCGAGGGGACAGGGTGACTCAGGGGCAGGGAGCTGCCCCCACCCAGGGCCAGGCGAGAGACAGCTGAGCCCTGAGGGCAGGGCGTGGGCGCCGGGTGTGGGAGGGCATGGGCTCAGGGCGGGGGCACGGGTCGCAGGGCGTGGGCGTGGCGTGGCGTGGGCGTGGCATGGGCGTGGGGCGGGGCGTGAGTGTTGCATGGGCGCGGGGCAGGGGTGGGGCGCGGGGCAGGGGTGGGGCGTGGCGGGCATGGGCGCGGGGCGTGGGCCGGGCCGGGCATGGCGTGGGCGCAGGGCAAAGGTGGGGCGTGGGCAGGGTGTGAGAGCGGCGTGGGCGTGGGGCGGGGCGTGGGGCAGGGGCGGGACGTGAGGGGCATAGGCGCGGGGTGTGGGTGGGGCGGGGCATGGGCGTGGCATGGGCACCGGGCGTGGAGGTGGGTGCTGCCCTCTTCTCACCCCCGGGCTAGTTTCACAGACCAAGATGCTGTGAGCCCAGACCCCAGACTTGTTAGTTTCTGGGAGTGGGTAGGGGCACCCCACGCCTGTCCCTCCCCTGGCTGGTTGGGGGAGGGGACACGTCATCCCCTAGGGTAACTAGCCTGGTGGTGAGGAGGCGCACACACCCATGCACACACACGCACACACGCACCCTACACACACACAGACACACATGCACACAGCTCCCAGGATGGGAGGAGGCAAAGGGGCAGGGTGAGGGGCCTGCAGCCCCCAGGGGAAGGGCTGAGGGATGTGCACCCCGGAATCGCAGACCCCGGCAGCTCTGAGGGCAGGACGAGCGGCCGTGCACACCTAGGTGTGTGTGAGCAGGTGTGTGTGTGTGTGTACGCTTGTAGGTGTGTGCATGTGCGTGTCTCCTCAGGAAGGGGGCAAGGGGCCACACCTAGTAGGAGGTGGGGCTGACCCAGACTTGGTTCCGAGAAGGGAAGCAAGGACGTCCCCTGAGCCCTGCAGCACCCCTGGGGCAGAGATGAGGGTCTCGCTCCGCCTGGGCTCCGGAGGTCTGGCCGTCACCCTCAAAGGGCCCCACATTCTGAAGCTGTGTCTGCATCCATCTGGTCAGTGCTAAGGGGCGAAGCCTTCCCTCGCCCTTCCCATGGCTGCTGCTGGCCGGGCCGAGGACGAACCACAGGGAGCTAGGGGTAGGCAGAGCTCCCCACGCCAACCCACCCTGGGGAGCCCAGGTCAGGGTCCCTCCCCCTGCAGCAGGGCCACAACTGGGCCAGAACCGAGGACTTTGGCCGGAGCCGTGGGCTGGGGAGGCTGCTCTGCGTCCAGTACTGAGAGCTGAATCCTTCCAACAGGGCCTGTCCACGGCCCCACCACACTCAGCCCTGCCTGAGGTCAGAGGACCTCAGTGCTGAGGGCCCGGTTGTGGCCGAGCCGGCCAGAGCTCTGAACCCACATCTCGGCCACTGGGACCAAGCCTGGCGGTGAGACCCCGCTGAGCCCACCGCTCAGCCTTCCTGCTGGCCCGACCCCCCGGCTGGTCCAGCCTCCCTTAGGGCTGAGCCAACGTCTCAGCCTCCCCCCACAGCCAGGCGGGGTCCCGGCATGACTGTCCGGGTGGCCCCGAGGCAGCTGGGGGCAGAGACCAGGCTTCTCACTCAAGAAGAGCCACCTGCCCGGGAGCGGGCAGGGCCTGGGTCCTGCTGCCCACCGCCCCGCTCTGGGCCGTAATCTCCCTTGACCTCGGATCCCAGGGCCCAATGTTTTCCTCAAGGCCCGCGGCCCGCGGTCCTCCCGGCCTCAGGACCCATGCCCACCCCAGCCTCCCCTCTCTGCAGCCTCCAAATAACCTGTTCCTCTGCGCTGGGGCCCGGTAAGCCCCGGGCACAGGCCCCCAGCACCCCTGCCACCATGTGTCCTGACGCCGGGCCTGGTTCGCGTCCACCCCGGGACCCCGCTGTCTCCTTTCTGCTCCTGCTGCAGGCCAAGGGAGCCCCAGCAACCCAGAGCCCCCTTCACCTCCCCCAAGATCCGGTGACTGGGCCCCTCTAACCTAGGGCGCCCCGAGGACCTCATCCGAGTGCCACTGAGGCAGGCCCTGGCAGACCCTTCCACGGTGGCCCACCTCACCTCTGCCCAGTGTGGGAGCCCAGCTGGCTGCTGCACGGGGAAGCCTGCCACGCCCCCAGCATGGCCTAGCCAGGGGCCAGGGTGCACCTGGAGGGCCTGATACCTGGGAGCCACGGAGTCACAGCCCAGAGGACGCTGATGCACGTGCAAGGGGCGGAGGGGTGTCCTGAGCGCCAGGCCTGCGCGGCGTCTGGACTCCAGAGGGGCTTGGGGAGGTTGGCCACAGAACGCAGAGGACAGGTTCCAGGACTAGGGGCTGCCCGACCAGAGGCAGGGTGCTAGGCCCTTAGGCCAGGGGCCCCCGTCGACGAGGCCGCATCCTGGCGAGGCCCCAGGGAGCTGTCAACACGGCCACAGGATGCAGGCTGTGGCTCCTGGCTTTCTGGGCAGCGGGTCGTGGCCGCATGGCAGCTCTGCACCAGAGATGTGTGGTGACTTCTGCACCGCCCCAGAAGGCTTCTGAGAGAGGTGCGCCCTGGCCCCTGTCCTCGCTGCTGGTGGGGGGAGGACTGAGCCAGCAGCGTGGAGCAGAGGCCACCCACAGAGGCGACGAGCTGCAGGAGGGGCCGCGAGCCACGAGGCTCGTGGGCTACGGCCACCACCTCCGGGCTTTTACATCAGAGAGAAACAGGCTCGCGTCTCGTCTAAGCCACAGTCGTGCTGGGCTCTCTGCCCAATCCCAGCAGAGGGGCAGCCTGCGAGACCCCTCCCCAAGCCTGCAACCATCAAGCTCAGGGAAGGCCAGGGGCGAGTGTGTGAACAGTCACAGCCCAGAGCGTCCGAGGAGCTGTGATCGTCAGCCGTCACGTGGGACGGCAAAGGAAGACTGGGGAAAACTGAGAAAGTAGGGTAGGCACGTCCGTATCCACGTCCCTGCTCAACTGCGTCCAGCCCTTTGGGACCCCATGGACTGTAGCCCACAGGCTCCTCTGTCTGTGGGATTCTCCAGGCAAGAACACTGGAGCGGGTTGCCATTTCCCCCTCCAGGGGACCGTCCTGACCCAGGGCTGCTGTCCCCCCCTCGAGGGGACCATCCTGACCCAGGGCTGCCATCTCCCCCTCCAGGGGACCATCCTGACCTACGGGTTGCCGTGCCCTCCTCCGGGGGACCGCCCTGCCCGGGGGTCGAGCCGAGTCTCCTGCGTCTCTTGCACAGCAGGCGGCCTCTTCACACTCGGCCATCGGGAAGCCGTGGATAAAGCACAGACCTCAGTTAACAGTGTGTCAACGTTCATCCATTATCTGTGACTGACGCACTGCACTGACGTGACATGGGGGCTGGGGGCCCGATGGGCAAGAGTTTCGGTAAACTCCGGGAGTTGGTGATGGACAGGGCGGCCTGGCATGCTGCAGTCCACAGGGTCACAGAGTCGGACACGACTGAGCGACCGAACTGACCTGACCTGACCTGACCTGACCTGGAGGCTTTAGGGAGCCCTCTGTGCCACCTCCACGAGTCTTCTGTAAATCTAAAACTATTCTAAAGTTTTTACTTTTTAAAATCTCACCATTCAAACACTGCAAACAGGCGCAGCAGGCGCGAGTCAGCGAGCCCCCAGGCCTGCCGGCAGGGGGCTTTGTGGACGGAGGCTGCCTCTGCTTGCTTTTCTTCTTGAATCCCTTTTGGTGGGTCTGCTGGAAATTCCCCGTTTCTTCGTGGAAGTTTTCTCTCGTTTTCCTTGGAGTGTCTGTAGATGTTTTTGCCCCTTCCTGCCCTGTTGATTTGCGCTTCGTCTCTGTGTCTTGAGCAATCATCCCGGGCTTCTACCTTGTTCTTAGTCTTTCCTGAATCTCAACATTTGGCTCTCATATTCTACTGTTTAACTAGTCCTTGGTCCTCACGGCCCCGAGGAGCGCCCCGACTGCCCGTGCCCCAGGCCCACCCCTCCGGGCAGCAGCTCCTCCTCTGTGCTGGCCCAGAGCCCCAGGGCCAGAAGCCAGCCACCACCCCCTCCACTCCCGGGCTGTCTACAGCCCTGGTGTGTTCTGCAGAGAAACAGGACCCACAGGACATGGTCTAGATGCCTACAGGGAGATCCAGTCTAGGGACAAGCTCCCCAGTCTGCTCGCTGGGCCCGGGGGAGTGGGGGTGTGACTCAGCCCAAGTTTTAAGGCCTGGGAACTCGGGGTTGCGTGAGACCCGGGGGCACGGGTGTCTGTGGGCAGGGGAGGGGGGACACAGCTCAGGCTGGCCGAGTGACCCCCCCCCCCACCTTCTGCTCTATTTGGGCCCTCGGGGCTGCTCTCTCCCAAATGCCCCCCAGACACACCAGGAATGAGGTTCTTCCAGCTCTCTGGGCGCCCTGAGCTCAGGCAACTGGCCAGCCTGGGGCACGGCTGAGCCCCCAGCCCCCAGCCGAGGGGCTGCAGCTCCCCTCACAGGCCAGGCTGCCTGGGGCTCCCGCTCCTGAGGGGACCCCAGGTTTCTGGAGCAGGCCAGGGAGTGGGCGGTTGAGGGCAGGGCCCTCGGGCATGTAAGCAGAGACCAGGCAGGACTTGGGAACACTTGGGACGGCTCAGCCTGCTGAGAGCTGGTGCTGTGCCTGGCGGGGCGGGGAGGGGGGGCGGGGACCAGCTCTACAGGTGAGGGTGCCCCCCGGAGTCCAGGCACCAAGCCCTGAGCCCAGAAACTCCCAGGTTCCTCCCAGCCCCCAGCAGTGCTCTGCCAAGAGAGGGGCCTGTGGTCCCTCAGGGGCCCCAGCTGGGTCTGCTTCGCCCATTTCAGGACTAGGGGAGGGGGAGAGGAAGTGGGCTCCATGGGCCGCAGCGGCCACCAAGGAGCAGGGGGTGGGGTGGGGCCAGCGGCTCTTGCCACTCCACTGTGCCGGGAGCCAGCACGAGGAATCCCGCCCAGGGCAAAGGTCATGAGGAAGAGACCCGACAGGCAAAGGCGAGTCGGATCTCGAGGGAACCTCCCTGGACCTACTCGAGCATCTACCCCAAAACCAGAATCTGTCTGCCTTACTATGTTATGCCTTTCACCAGCTCCTCTGACATTAATAGGGGGCTATCCCCTCACCACCTTTTCCTGGAAAAAGTTAATTTAGAGCTTTTAGATAATAAGTCTCCTGGGCATAATAAGAGTGTTTCAATCCAAAAACCCCTCTGATGGCTTTCTAGCCTGCCTGACAGGTTTATCCAGACTCTTACAGCTATGCATGGGATTGTTTACAGCCTCCGTGAGAGGCATAGGAAGCTTAAAACATCCTAGGAATGTAGGGACTTCTGAGGAGTCAAAATCATTAGAATAGAACTGATTAAGGGTTTCATTGTTGAGCCAATACTTGCTGCCAAGTTTTCATATCTTTTATTTGTTGGTACATAGAAAAAACAGGTAGTAGCCCTGGCATTAGCAACATTAGATCTTTGAGTTAAGCACTTTCTTTGTTATAACCCACTGCACCTTTGTTTTACAGGGATGTAACTTTATTTAGTACTTTGAGGGTGATGCAGATTAAAGAAAAAACACTTCAAGGGAAAATGAGTTTTCCTAGGAAAGGAGCCATAAAAATGTTAACAGGCCTCTTGGCCAGAAGATAATGTAAATCACCTGAGACCTTTTGTATACAGGAAAGTATGCAAAAAGAAGCTCCTCTCGGCTGCGCTTAGTGAGCCGGCTCACAGTTCCAAACAGCGAGAAGAGATAAGAAAGCCTTCCTCAGTGATCAGCGCAAAGAAATAGAGGAAAACAACAGAATGGGAAAGACTAGAGATCTCTTCAAGAAAATTAGAGATACCAAGGGATCATTTCATGCAAAGATGGGCTTGATAAAGGACAGAAATGGTCTGGACCTAACAGAAGCAAAAGATATTAAGAAGAGGTGGCAAGAATACACGGAAGAACTACACAAAAAAGATCTTCACGACCAAGATAATCATGATGATGTGATCACTCATCTAGAGCCAGACATCCTGGAATGTGAAGTCAAGTGGGCCTTAGAAAGCATCACTACGAACAAAGCCAGTGGAGGTGATGGAATTCCAGTTGAGCTATTTCAAATCCTGAAAGGTGATGCTGTGAAAGTGCTGCACTCAATATGCCAGCAAATTTGGAAAACTCAGCAGTGGCCACAGGACTGGAAAAGGTCAGTTTTCATTCCAATTCCAAAGAAAGGCAATGCAAACGAATGCTCAAACTACCGCACAATTGCACTCATCTCACATGCTAGTAAAGTAATGCTCAAAATTCTCCAAGCCAGGCTTCAAGAGTACGTGAACCATGAACTCCCTGATGTTCAAGCTGGTTTTAGAAAAGAACCAGAGATCAAATTGGCAACATCCGCTGGATCATGGAAAAAGCAAGAGAGTTCCAGAAAAACATCTATTTCTGCTTTATTGACTATGCCAAAGCCTTTGACTGTGTGGATCACAATAAACTGTGGAAAATTCTGAAAGAGATGGGAATACCAGACCACCTGACCTGCCTCTTGAGAAATGTGTATGCAGGTCAGGAAGCAACAGTTAGAACTGGACATGGAACAACAGACTGGTTCCAAACGGGAAAAGGAGTACGTCAAGGCTGTATATTGTCACCCTGCTTATTTAACTTCTATGCAGAGTACATCACGAGAAACGCCAGGCTGGGTGAAGTGCAAGCTGGAATCAAGATTGCCGGGAGAAATATCAATAACCTCAGATATGCAGGTGACACCACCCTTAGGGCAGAAAGTGAAGAGGAACTAAAGAGCCTCTTAATGAAAGTGAAAGAGGAGAGTGAAAAAGTTGGCTTAAAGCTCAACATTCAGAAAACGAAGATCATGGCATCCGGTCCCATCACTTCATGGGAAATAGATGGGGAAACAGTGGAAACGGTGTCAGACTTTATTTTGGGGGGCTCCAAAATCACTGCAGATGGTGACTGCAGCCATGAAATTAAAAGACGCTTACTCCTTGGAAGAAAAGTTATGACCAACCTAGATAGTATATTCAAAAACAGAGATATTACTTTGCCAACTAAGGTCCATCTAGTCAAGGCTATAGTTTTTCCTGTGGTCATGTATGGATGTGAGAGTTGGACTGTGAAGAAGGCTGAGCGCCGAAGAATTGATGCTTCTGAACTGTGGTGTTGGAGAAGACTCTTGAGAGTCCCTTGGACTGCAAGGAGATCCAACCAGTCCATTTTGAAGGAGATCAACCCTGGGATTTCTTTGGAAGGAATGATGCTAAAGCTGAAGCTCCAGTACTTTGGCCACCTCATACGAAGTTGACTCATTGGAAAAGACTCTGATGCTGGGAGGGATTGGGGGCAGGAGAAGAAGGGGATGACCGAGGATGAGATGGCTGGATGGCATCACTGGCTCGATGGATGTGAGTCTGAGTGAACCCCGGGAGATGGTGATGGACAAGGAGGCCTGGCGTGCTGCGATTCATGGGGTCACAAAAAGTCGGACACAACTGAGCGACTGAACTGAACTAAACTGGTGCAAAAAGAAAGCCTGGTCTCAATAAGGGTCAGGACTGCTGCCCCTGCATAACTCTGCATATTCCATTATTTCTTTATGTACAACTTGGGGTATATAAGCTGCCTTTGAAAATAAAGTTGTGGGTCTTGCACCAGTGCTTGGCTCCCCCATGTTGTTCTTTTCTTTCTCTCCTTTTCAGGCTGAATTCCCATCTGGAGCTAGAGGCTCGCTGTGTCTACTTATTTGTCTGGGCTTCTGAGACCCACGCGAGAGGGAGCCCACGGCAGGGCACCCTCCGCTGTTCAAGCGGGCGCCTGTGGCCTACGTAGATGGTGCAAGTCCCTTGTCTCGGGGCTTTATGGGCTTTCTATGTAAACCAAGGAATACAGCCTCTTTTTCTCCCCTACTTTCTGTCCTCTCACTCACTATTCTTCCCTAATCTCTCTCTATAGCTCTAATTAAATAATTCTTTCCTAATCACCGACGCAGTCCCCACTTCAAATTACCCTGGATCCACCGGGGCTGGACCCCGGCACCGCTGGGCCTGGGGGGCGGGGCTGGAGAGCAGGGCAGTGGCCGCAGGCAGCTCTGGCTGAGACCCAACCTTGGTGCAGAGTGGGTCAGTGCCCAGCTGGCCCGACACAGTCTGTCTCCACCACCCACCTGCCCCCAGGACCAGAGCGTGGCTGGGCCATCTCCCAGCGGGGGTGGCTGGGCCACGGCTGTGCCCGCCAGACCAGGACAGGCGGGCGCGTGTTCCAGGGTGGCCGTCCAGCTGGGCACAGGGTGTCCTCAGCTCTGGTGCTGGTGGTAACGCCCCCAGGCCTGGCTGGGAGCTCCTAGCTGCTGTCCTGGCCCACGAGACCCAGATGTCCAGGATGGCGTGCCTGACTCAGACCGTGGGTACGGGGGCGGGGGAACCAGAATGTCAACAGGCCAGGCCAGAGACCCTCACACGAGCTGGCGGTCTCAGCAGGGGCCCCGCCCACTCCATCTGGGACCAGAACCCAGAACGGGGCAAGCTGGGCAGAGGGACCCATGGCCCCCAACCAGGGCAGCCGCTGCCCAGGCCTCTCAGGAAAGGAGCCTGGGGCTCCGGTGGGTGGCATCATCCTGCCGGGAGCACTCAGAGCCAGGCCCCGGGCCCCGACCAGCTCCAGGGCTTCGGTCACCCCGGGGCCACAGCGGGCCTCTCCAGGTCTGTCCCGGGCACAAGCTGAGGAGGATGGGGCGAGAGGGCACCCAGCCTGAGGGTCCTGGAGCCGCCAGGATGGAAGGAAGAGGGTCAGGGCAGGCGGGTGGGGTCTGAGCCCTGGGGGCACAGGAACATCTCCACGCCTCCTCATGTAGGGAGAGACCATGGCTCTGGGAGGCCAGGGTCAACCTGTCCTGTCAACCCCGGGGAGCCTCTGGCGCCGGCCGGTGCCTCAGGGCAGCCCCAGCACAGGCTCTGCCGGCTGAGAGGGTCCCTGGCTCCGGGACGCCCAGGCGGGATGGATGGGGGTCCCGGGACCTGGCCCAGCCCCAGCCCCCATGGTTTCAAAGCCAATGGTCCCCCCTTGGCCCAGTGGGCAGCTCCTTCAAGGTGGACCGAGCGTGATTCAGGACCACCTCGACCATCTTCAAGCTCAAGGATGACCATCACTTTCCCATCACCGGGCTCTGCTCGGGGGCGGCTGGGAGGCAGGACAGCCTGGGGTGACCCCCGTACAGACAGGTGGGAAGGTCGACAGCCCCCGGTGGGGAGGGGCCAGGCAGCTGCAGCCAGAGCTCTGTGGGGGGATGAGGTGCCCAGGCCCGGGCTGGTGGCAGAGGGTGGGTCCAGGGGCACAGGGACTTCACCCAGGGTGCCCCGACTTCACCCAGGGCACCCTGACTTCAGCACCCACCAGGCTTCCCACCCTGACTTCCCCAGGACACCCCGACTTCACCCAGGGCGCCCTGACTTCACCCAGGACACCCCGACTTCACCCAGGGTGCCCAGACTTCACCCAGGACACCCCGACTTCACCCAGGGCACCCTGACTTCACCCAGGACACCCCGACTTCACCCAGGGCACCCAGACTTCACCCAGGACACCTGGCTTCAACACCCACCAAGCTGCCCACCCTGACTTCACCCAGGGCACCTAGAATTCATCCAGGACACCCTGATTTCAGCACCCACCAGGCTTCCCACTCCAATTTCACCCAGGACACCCTGAGTTCATTCAGGACACCCTGACTTCATCCAGGACACCCCAAGTTTAGGACCCACCATGCCCCCCGAGGGGTGCAGCCCCTTGAGAAACGCGTGGGTGCAGGATCCTTCCTGAGGCGCCCCAGCCTCACACCCTTCCCTCCGCCTACCTCTCCCCACCGGCCCCATCCTGCAAGCACTGAGCCCACACCCTGTCCCCCGGGGCCTGAAAGGTGGGTCCCCCGCCCAGGAAGGATCCAGAGCGGCTCCCCCAGTCACAGGGCACCCAGAGGTGGGCTGTGGTGAGCAGCCTCACCGGGAGGAGGAGGCAGAGGGGAGACGTGGTCGGCATCAGCCAGGCGCTCTGTGTGGAGGTTGCGGCAGGTCCCCGAGGGCAGAAGGTGGGCTCTGGAGGGAGGGTCCTCCCAGGGCTCACCTCTCCTGCTCACAGAGCAGAGGGAAGAGCTGAACAGACTTGAGGGGAAAATTCATCAGGTTTGTCCAGAGCCTGGGCATCACCTGTAACCATGTTGCCTTCCTGCCCAAGCCCTGCCCCGAGAGGCCGAGGTGGGCAGGGTGGGGGCCTAGGAGCCCCGAGGGGCTGAGGCACTCCGGTGGGGTGGGGTGGGGTCCTCTGGGGAGGGACCGACACTGGACCCCAGGTGCCTGTGTCCTGGCCCAGGCCCCCTGGTAAGGAGGCCATCAGGACCCAGGCAGCTAGACTGGGCGCAGTGGCTCAGGAAGAGGGTCCGGGGCAGGACTGGGGCCACCGGGGCCCCAGAGTCGAGCACAGAAAGGGCACCTGGGGGTGGGGGCTGGGGGTGGGGGCTGGGGCAGGGGGCAGGGGACGCGAGAAGAGCAGCTCGTCAGGTAGAGGAGGCCAGGGCAGGGGAGGGTCAGCCCGAGGGCAGAGAGGACTGGACTCACGGGGTCCATCTGTGTGACTGGAAGAGGGAGGGCCCAGGCCCAGGGGACGTGTGCTGGGGGACTGGGCAGGGGGCACTCTCGAGATGAAAGGTTAAAGCTACAAACGCAAGATTAGCTTCAGGGCCTCAGAAGAAACCCAGCAAGTGAGAGAGGGCCTGACCAGGCCTCACTGAGTACGTCAGGGACGTGGGGTGGGGTGAGGAGCCCCAGGACGCCTGCAGCACTCTGCCCCCAGACCCGGAAGAGACCCAGAACCCCCTCCCCACTCAGGTCCCCCTGCCCCGCGCCCTCCCCGCGGAGGCCCCCGCCCCCCAGGCCTCCTGTGCCCTCTGGGGCCCGTCTCCCCACCCCGTCTCTTTCCTGCCTCTGTTTCTGCGGGGTATCTGCTCCCAGATGGCCCGGGCCCGCCCTCTCCCGAGACGCTGCGCCCTGCCTCTGAGCCCGCCCTGCCCTGGGCTGCCCGCTCTCACCGCTGGTCACTGGTCGAGGCCCTGCCTGTGTCTTGTCCTTCGAAGCCATCGGTGCCCACACCCACCCTCACCAGGAGTGAGCGCTTGGTGCAGGGAGGAGGGGGCAAGACCACCCGACGGCCGATGCCGGGGTGGCCCTGGCCACAGGGCAAACTGCGGGGGCACCCAGAGCCAGAGCGCCCTCTCTGCCATTGTCAAGCTTTCTTCTCTGGCCCCCCCCCCCCCCACGGCTGGGCACGCTCCCGGCCGTCCTGGGCTCTCGGGACCAGGAGAGCTGGGCCCCTCCTCACACACAGGCCGCCGTTGCCAGCACCCAGCAGGGGCCTGGGGAGCGGGGAGCCAGGGGCACCCAGACAGAGCCCAGTGCCCCCCCGGGGTCCCCCTGCTGCAGGCCCTGCTCGACTTTGGACTTCCACCCCTGGGGCCCTGAGCGGCAGGAGCGCCCACCGCAGGAGCGTGCCCAGCCCAGGGCCCCGGGCCCAGACCCGAGTGGCGGCCTTCTGGCCCCTGAGGGCACCAGGGGACCCTGCGAACCCTCAGGCTGGCCTGACACGGTCAAGTTATGGAGGAGAGAAAAATGCCATAATCCAGAGACTCCCTTGAGGTCCTGGAGGTGCAACACCACACGAGCAGTCTCGGCTTTGGGGCCCTTTCAGGGGTGCCCAGCCTGGCCAGGGGACGTGGTGCCCACAGGCCCCGCCTTCCACAGGGGAGAAGACAAGTTTAGCTCCGACCACCCTCCACCAGGCTGGATGCTTCTGGAAGTCCGAACACTGGGTGTCACAGCTCAGGGAGGCCGGGACAGGCGGGGGCGTGAGGGGCAGGCCGCTCTCCCGGAGCCCTGCCCACCCCTCCCTGGGGCAGAGCGCTGCAGCTCCTCGGCCTCTCTGGGGGCGGCGGAGCAGCCCTGGGCCCTGCTGGCCCGGAGCGTCCTCGGGCCCCTGGACCAGCCCGACCTCCCGGGCTGGGAAAGAAGAAGCGGAGTGGAGATGTGGTCATCACCGGGGTCAGCAGAGGCCAGCCCAGGGCACGGAGCAGACAGAAACACAGGCGGGGCCCGCCCAGGGGCGAGTGGGCCCATGTGGTCTGGGCAAAACTCAGAGATGGCCTCGCCCGGGGGCACCCCGAGTCCGAACTCGCCTCCTTAAGTCACACAGCAGCTGTCCTCTGGGGCCTGGGCGGGCGCGGTGGAGTCCTGAGCCCCTTTGCTCGCCAGCCCTGGCGGTGCCCAGCTGCAGACCCAGGGCGTCCGTTCCCTCCTTGAATGTGGCCACACTGTGCCTGTCTCCACCTGGCTACCCCAGGTCTCTCCCAGGGCACCCCTGGACGTGGGGCCCATCCGGGAGCCGGGCGAAGGCTCAGGGAATGGGGAGGAGGCCTTCAGGCATTTTCTGGAATGTTCTTTCTAGCAGTTTCTGGGTGACCCAGGGTTCTGCCCCTCTTCCACTTAAAATCTCCGTGCTGGGGACCCCCTCATGCTAGGAGCATCTCGGAAGTGGGGAGCCCCGAAGGCTATGAGTCACCTGGAGGGTGAGGGGCTGGCCTGAGGGGTGCGGTGGGGTCTGGGGGGTATGCCCCCTGCCCTCCAGCTCCCTCTGAGCGCCCTCCCGTAGGCTGGGTGGGGTGGGGGGGCACTGCTGATGGCTGAGCAGGAAGCAGGAGTGGTCCCCCAGGGCCCTGTGAGGTGGGTCAGCGAGGGGCCCCGCGTGTGGGGAGAGCCTGGGCTCTGAAGGGCCAGCCATGTCGGGGGGGGGCACTGCATGGAGACTGGGGCCCGTCACTGCCCCCAGGAGATCAAGTCTAGGCTTATCTCCGACCCACCCAGCCAGAAGGAGGAGGATGGCACCTGTGACCTCCCAAGGTCCAGGCCAACCCCTAGCACGTCTGCGGCCATCGCCTACCCCCCAGGCAGATGCCCATCCCCCCTCACGCCCGGACCCCGGGCTCCACGGAAACTGCAGCCTCAGCTCTGCTTAGTGCTGACCTGCGGCTCACATGCCCGTGGGGCCCACAGAGCAGCCTAGTTCCAGTCACATCCAGAGCTACTGGATACCGTGATGGGCCGAGGGGAGGGGAGGAGCCTAAGGGTAGACGCAGGTCAGCCTCTGGGGGACCCCTTCTGATGCCAGGGCTGGGTGTGGGCTCCTGAGAGGCCAGCTCCGGCCTCCCGGGTCAGGGCCGTGCCCTCTCAGCTGCCCCACCTGCCTGTCCCTCAGAGAACCAGCGAGAGTGCCTGGGCTACCGGGGCTGGCGGCTCGACTTTCTGCAGGTGCCAGGAGGGGCCTTGCCTCCCTACGTCCTGCGCGCCCCCCACCTGGAGGGCAGAGGCGGCCCAGCCTGCAGGGCTGACCACAGGCAGGCCAGGCTCAGAGCGAAGCCACCGGAGCGGGACCGTGCGGGGGGAGCCTGGTGCCCGAGACGCCCCTCCCCGGCCACAGCCTTGCATGGCCCGCGGGCAGGAGGGAGGGGAGAGACCTTGCAGGCGTCTCTGCGGGGGTCACTGGAGAGGGCCCCACCTCACCTGGACCTGGCAGAACCGAGTTGTTGCCCCCGGGGGGGCTGGTACGTGTGCCCGCCATCAACAGCGCCCTCAGGGGGCCGCCTCCTCTCCCTGCGGGGCCCAGCAGCTCCCCCGGCACCCGCTTCCTGGGCCCTGAAATCACGCCCTGGGTCCTCCGGAGCACGACCAGGCACAAGCCCCGACCCAACCGCACTCTGCTGGGAGGACTGGGGAAGGGCCCCCCAGCCTCTGCCCAGCCCTGCCCGCAGAAGCCCCCAGCGCTGCGAAGAGGCTCCCGGAACAGAGCTGCCCAGGTCCACGCTCTGATTCCCACGAGGCCCCGCAGTCAGAGCACACTGCCCTCCCAGGGAGCTGCGGGGAGACCAGCCCCGGCCATACCCGCCCCATCCCTCCAGCCCAAGCTCACCTTGCCCCCACCTCCCCAGCCCCAAGCCAGGCTGCCCAGAGGTGCTGGCAGGGGCAGGACGGGGGGGGGGCGTACTGGGGGTTCTGCCCACCCCAGCAACTCTCTCTGGTGGGAAGCGCGTTGGGAAGACAGACAGAGGCTCCTAGTAAGAAAGAGCTCTCCTCCAGCCATTGGCCATCAGAGTGGCTACCCCACAGCAGTCGCTGAGCAGCCTGGAGCGGGGAGGCCACACTAGGGGGCTCCGCAGGGCTGGTGGGGGCGGGAGGGTTGGGCGCGGACTGGGAGACAGGGAAGATGGGGCTGGTCAGGCTTGGGGAGGGGTCAGTAGCGCAGAGCAGACTGGGGCTCAGAGGGTCAGCCACTCGGGAGCAGGCGAGACGGGAAAGCATTGAGGTGGGGGGGCGGGGAGGTAGGAAAGCCCCCCAGCACCCCGGGGAGCAGCCCGAGGCGGAGGTCTGAGCGGGGTCCAGCACTCAGGGCAGCACCGGCCAGGCCTCGAGGGAAGACCGGGCCCATCTGAGCGGAGCGGCCTCCTGTGTCGTGGGCTGGGCGGGGGCTGGGCGGGGGGCCCTCCAGCTGCAGCCCTGGCCTCTGTCGGGCGTGGCTCTCAGGGAGAAGCCTGCACGTGCAGATGGGGAGCCCGGCCTCCTGGCCAGGCAGGGCTGAGCCCCAGCCGCCCACCCCGCAGGGCCCTGGAGGGCGGCGTGCAATGGGCACGGTGGCCACCAACAGCCGGCTTTCCGAGCTGCCCCACTGGCAGCACTCAGAGGCTCCCCTCTAGGGGCCTCAGGAGTCCTCAGCCGACCCCCTGGAGACCCGGGGGAAGAGCAGCCACCCCCGCCCAGACCCCTGGGGGTCTTGCTGAACACGGCCCATGCAGAAGGGCTCTGAGGCCCAGTTCCTCACTCCACAGTGTGGACAAACCAGCCCAGCCACCCACCTCCGTCTGGGTCACAGGGAGGCCGAGGGGCCAATGCAGTTCCTGCTCCTCCAGACCCCCCGGCCTCATCCAGGCCACAGTCAGCAGCGGTGGCCAGTCTGGGAGCAGGGGAGGAGGGGATGTGGTGGGCGGACGTACTCCCTAACCCTGGGCCTGGGGGTGGGCGCCCAGGGTCCCCGGAGCCTCCCTGCTCCCTAGAGGGGCACCCTGGTGACCAGGCCCAAGGGCCCCTCCTGTGGGGTCGGGGCCTGCCCACGAGAGACGTGCGGGCCCAGCCCGTGGTCCTCGCGTCCTGGGCCGCCTCCTCCCGCACGCTCTCTGCCCTCTACCTGCATCAGTCCCCTGCCTTGCTCTGAGACATGTTTACCGCTGGCGGAGGCGCTCTGGTCTTGGCATGACCGGGGCTTGGCAGGCACGCAGCTCAGCCCCGAGGACCCAGGAGCCTCCCCACGGCCAAAGAGCCGCAGGGCTCAGTGATGAATGGCAGGAGGCCGGGGCCCACACGGACGTCCCGGGCCTCCTTCTCACCCGCCTCCTCCTGCCCCTCTGTCGTCCTGAAAGGAGCCCCCCGCTCTGCCCTGGGCCAGGCTGCAGCCTGGGGCAGACCCAGGGCGGTGCAGGGCCCGGGACCAGCCCCCCAACTCCTGCCTGCTTCTGACAGACTGTCCCCCCACGGCCTTGAGCATGCGGAGGGGCAGGGTGCATGGGAGGCCGGGGCAGAGCAGTGGGGGTCCCCTCGCCCCGCCTCCAGCCTCTTGTGCCGGCTCCCCCACACTGGCCTCTTCCGGGGCCGGCCCCACCAGCCCTGGCGCCACTGAGGAGGCAGGCCCTCTTCGTGGTGCCGCCCAAAAGACTCTGTGCTCTGGGATCCTGGGCCATCCTCCAGGGGCGGGGCCCCCACAGCAGGGGTCTGGCCGGGCACCCAACCCTTACTAGGACCCCTGTGGGCCTGGGGCCCGCCATCCTGCCCCTGCGAGGTGGGTGGCAGGGCCCACGCTGGCTCCATTCAGGGAGCTGACCCGGCCCACGCCTCTCCTTCCGCGTGGTTTCCGGACAGCCCTGGGTCCGGTCCAAAGCCAGAGGCCGGGCTGCCAAGTATCCAGCTTCCGGGCAGAAGGTGCCAAGCACCAGACAGGGGCTGCACCCCATGGTGGGCTGGGCCCGGGGTGTGCGCCAGCTCCTGTGCCCCCCAGCCACAGCCATGTCCCCTGTGTCTGCACCTCGCTCGGGACTTCCTTCCCCAGCCTTACCTCCCCAGCCCCCACCCCAGGTGTGCGCACCCACCCACTCACCGCTGCTCAGAGCTGCTGACCCCACTCAGTCCTGTGCTGAGGCCCCAGCTAATAGGGGTGGCCTTGGTCACGACCAGAGGGACAGGGGACACTTGCCAGATTTGAACAGGGCCCAGGACCTCAGAGACAGCCTGTCAACCCAGGGAGGCCTCTGTGGGGAGACGGCTCTCTCTGCAGTGGGGGGGTACCTCACGTCCTCTGGCCCCGGGGGAGCCACCAGCTTGGCACCAGGTAATAGGACAGGCAGGGTGGGGCCACTGCAGGTGTGGAGCTGTGCAGGTGTGGAGGAGTGCAGGTGTGGAGCTGTGCAGGTGTGCAGGTGTGGAGCTGTGCAGGTGTGGAGGAGTGCAGGTGTGGAGCTGTGTAGGTGTGGAGCTGTGTAGGTGTGGAGCTGTGTAGGTGTGGAGCTGTGTAGGTGTGCAGGCGCAAGGAATGGACCTCTGCCCAAGGCCGTGGGCCCGAGGCCGGGAAGGACATCCCGGGGGCCGCCAGCCAGACCCCGCCAGCTGGCTCCGGGGACGCTGTGTTGCACACCAGGCCCTCCGGCTCCACTCTGGGGGGAGCTTTGGCTTCTTTCCTTTGGCCCAAGTTTCCCATCGCCCCCTGGCCTGCTGGGCCTTCCGGGAGGAAACTCAGGCAGTGCAAACAGGGCCTTGTGTCGCCCCAGGGTTGCAGGCTTGGACACAGAACAATGGCAGGGCTTGTGAGGGGACTCAAGTGACCAGAGGCCCCAGAGGCAGGGCAGCACCAAGGCACTTGCCCCCTGCCCCAGCCAGGCTGCTGGAGTGGACCTTCCCAGGGTGGAGGAGGGGCCTGCCATGCGGGGGCCTCTGCCCCCCCAGCTCAGCCCGGGGGGCAGGCCCAGGCTGTCCCAGTCAGTGCCTCTTACATAAGCAGCCCCGTGGGGGACGAGGCCGCCGCTGGACTCCGCTGCCCTGTCCCCCGCCGCATCACGAGCCTGCAGTGGGCTGTCCTTGGGCCTGGGCGGAGGCCAAGCCAGGCCCATAAATAGGGGTCTCTGGGCGGCCTCCCTGCCTCCCACCCGTCTCTGCCTGTACCGCCGGCCCGGTTCTGGGAAAATGGCCACTCCGAACAGGCCATGGATGGGGCTGCTCCTGCTGGGGGTCCTGGGGGTCCTGCAGACCCCAGCCCCCACCAAGGCCGCCCTGCAGCCCAACTTCAAAGAGGACAAGGTGAGGGAGAGCTCCGGCCAGGTGCAGGGACAGGATGGTGCCCGTGGGGAGCGGGGTGCTCTCCCTGGGAAGCAGGGAGCAGAAAAGAAGGGCTGGACCGGCCGGAGGGGGCTGACGGGGAGAGGCCTCCCCAGGCGATTCACCGACAGAGAATAGCCCTACAGAGAGGAGCCCGCCGGGCAGGGACGCGCCTGTGAGCGGGAGCGCGCGCTCGCCTGACCCGCGGGTCACCTGCGCGCCCGCCACCTCTAACCCAACACGGTTAGCCCAACGAGCGCACGACGCCCAGGGCAAACAGGCGCACCTTCCACACCTGGCCTGGGGACGCACCTCCGCGCGGGAGCGCGCAGATGACGGAGGGGCCGGGCGGCGCCAGGAATGGCGATGGACTGAGCGCGCCCCGGTGCGCGCCCCTGCCCCGGGACCACGCGCGCAGAGGCCTGCGGGGGGTCGCTGGAGCGCGTCGGGGCGGGTCTTCCAGCTCCGCGCCCCACGCCCGCATCCGACCCCTCTAGGGACGGCCCGGCGACCTCTGCCGCCCGGCCCCCCGGCGGCGGGAGCGGGACCCCGCGGTGGGGGCGGGGCCGCGGGGAGCGGAAGGGGCCGCGCCGGAGCAGGGGGGCCGGGTGGGCTGCAGGCGGGCCGGGGTGGGTGCGCCGCCCAGCCGCGGCGGGTCCGGAGGGTCCCGGCCGACCGGCATGGGCTCCTGTCGCTGCAGTTCCTGGGACGCTGGTTCACCTCCGGCCTTGCCTCCAACTCGAGCTGGTTCCTGGAGAAGAGGAAGGTGCTGTCCATGTGCAAGTCTGAGGTGGCCCCCGCGGCGGATGGCGGCCTCAACGTCACCTCTACCTTCCTCAGGTGGGCAGCGGGGCGGGCATCTGGGGCCCAGAGCTCCCGGCGCAGGGTCGCAATCTGGGGACACCCCCAGCACCCGACCCCTGACCCCAGGATGACCTGCCCACAGGAAAGACCAGTGTGAGACCCGGACCTTGCTGCTGCGCCCGGCCGGCCCCCCAGGCTGCTACAGCTACACCAGCCCTCGTGAGTGCGGCCAGGAGCGACACTTGCTGGCCGGGACTCTGGGCCACACCCTGCCCGGCAGTACAGGGGAGGGTGGGGGGTGGCTGCCCCGCCCGGGCCGGCCTGGGCCTGCCCAGCAGCCCCCATGAAGGGCTCTCTCTGCTGCTGTCTGTGCCCCCACGCGCCCCTCGCTCCTCTGCACCCCGGGGCTCCTGCCCTCCTTGCCCCTGCCTGTGATGGCCTCCTCTGGCCGTCTCTCCTCCCCAGAGGGCCGTGGCTGCGGGGTTTGTGGCTGTCCCACGCACCCCTGATTTTCTGAGCCCTTCTGGTTTGGGGACACGGGGCCCTGCGGGGCTGTCTCCCGCGTCTCCAGACTGGAGCAGCACCCACGAGGTGTCGGTGGCAGAGACGGACTACGAGACGTACGCCCTGCTCTACACCGAGAGTGTCCGGGGCCCGGGGCCGGACTCCCTCGTGGCCACGCTCTACAGTACGTGTCCCGGCGCCGTGCCCACCACCGGGCCTGGGGCTCCACCCGTGGGGGCGGCTGGGGGTGCCCTGGGCTCGGGAGCAGGGGCAGAACGGGGATCCTCCAGACAAACGGAGGCCGAAGGCTTCTCCCCACTGCCCCAGGCCGCACCCAGACCCCCAGAGCCGAGGTCAAGGAAAAGTTCACCACCTTCGCCAGGAGCCTGGGCTTCACAGAGGAAGGCATTGTGTTCCTGCCCAAGACTGGTGAGCACGCTAATCTGACGGGAGGGGATTAAGGTCAGATTAGAGGCAAGACAGACCGTCTCCTGATCCGGGGGAGGCCGAGCGGTGGAGCCCGTCCGGCCAGACTGCCCACTGACTGGTGCGCGGCCTCCGGAGCGGGGGTGGTCTGGCCTCACACCGAGACCTTGGTCTGCAGTCCCTGGGCCCGGCCCAGGAAGACACGCCTCAGGAAACACCCCCTCCCCGGATTCACCACGCGCCCACCGTGTGCCAGGCCCCGGCTCGGCCCCCGGGACGCAAAGGCCCCAGCCTGGGAGGGGTGCAGGGCAGGCCCTAGAAACGGGGCTTGTGAACGGGTGTCCGTGTCGGGACACAGGGACAACCACACAGGGCTCAGCACAGGCTCCCTGAAGTGTCCACGGCCTCCTTGCCAAGGAAGCCTGCTCTGGGCCCAGGGGCGGGGGGCGGGGGGGGGGCCGGATCTTCCTTTCGGAGGGGTAGACAGAACCTGGGGGAGGGGCGGGAGTGATGGGGGTGACAGTCAGCAGTTTAGGGGTCATGCCTGCCGCAGGGCGGGCCTGGGGCACTGACCGCAGGCCTGGGCTTCTTTCTTGGCAGACAAGTGCATGGAGGTGCGCACATAGGTGAGTGGGGCTGGGGGCCACCTTCCCCCAGCAGCCCCTCGTTCATTCAACACGCGCTCACCAGCAGCCTCCCCTCTGCCACGAGGGCTGGCCTCCGCCGACAAGGGCTGCTTCACAGAGAGGCCTCCGCTGGGGTTCAGCAAGGTCACTGGGAGCAGGCGGAGCGGGCGGCCGGGACAGGACTGCGGTGGGAAGACCAGGGGACGGCAGGGAGGCCGGTGCCCTTTGCTGAGAGGCCTCAGTGGACGGGCCCTCGCAACCTGAGGCTGCAGGGGGCTGGGGTCTTGGGGTGGGGGGCATGTGGCCGGCCCCACCCACAGGTCCCGCTCTCCTGCCCAGGTGAGTCCGGCTCTCAGGACCTGGCCCTTCTGCCCTGCTCAGCCGTTTCCTGCAACACCCGAGACCCCAGCCCCAGCCCCTCGCCATCCCTGCCCGCCTCAGCCTTTATTCCCGCTCTGAAAATAAACTCTGAAGCAAGTCAGCGCCTGGCTCCTGACTGTCTGTCTTGCAGTTGGGCCTGGCTCTGGCCAGCTCTCTGGGGACCTGACGGCCCCCCTTTGCTTTGGGCCTGGGTGTCCCTTAACCCTCTGTGAAATCTCAGCGGCTGGCTCTGCAGGATGCCCCGAGGGGCGGGTAGGGGCGCACTAGCTCAGCCCCTGATGGCATGGGAGAGGTGGCTGGCCGGAAGCCGGGACAGCTCAGAGAAGCTGTGTCCCCACGCACTGCATGCAGCCGGATCTCACCCACTGCAGCCTCTCCAGCCACCCCCTCAAGGCGTGGCCATACTTGGGCCCCTGTCCTGGGCCCCCTGGCTCACAAGGCGTAGTGCCCACAGCAGCCTGCCCACCAGGCCCTGTCCAGGCCCCCAGGTTGTGAGGGTCGGAGGTGAGGGTGAGACTTTGGAATGGCTTCCCAAGGCTCTGCCTGAGCCCAGGGCTGGAGGCCACATCCCGCAGGGCCTGCCAGGCCTTCGCCTCCCCTTGCTCCGGGGCATCCGGCCCCCTCCCTGGGAAGGATGGGCGGGGTCTGGTGGGGGCCACTGGGCCAGGGCAACCCGATCGGAGCCTATCACGGTGGGGTCTGTCCCAGGCAGCAGGCCAGTGCTCCAGGGAGCAACCCGATCGGAGCCTATCACGGTGGGGTCTGTCCCAGGCAGCAGGCCAGTGCTCCAGGGAGCAACCCGATCGGAGCCTATCACGGTGGGGTCTGTCCCAGGCGGGCAGGCCAGCGCCCCAGGGCGTCTCAGGGGCATAAAGGCACAGTGGGAGAGGCCACCCCAACCCTCCTGTGCTGCTCCGGAGCCCCGTGCCATCAGCAAGAGCCACCTTCCAGGATGCTGCAGACGCTGCTGATCAGCGGGACCCTCGCCCTACTCGCTGCAGCCCCAGGCCAGGCCGAGGTCCCCATCCAGGCCGACTTTGATGCCAGCCAGGTACTCACGGACGTGCCGGGCTGGCAGCCTCTGTCTGATTGTGTTCTACCAGACAGGCCAGAGGGCTGAGGGAACCCAGCCCAGCCCCTACTCTGGTTCAAGCTCAGCTCAAGGGGACCAAGCCCGCATCCGCCTGTCTGGCTGACTTGGGGCGGGGGGTGCAGAGGACAGTAGGCCCCTCAGGCCCAAGTCTGACTTCCGTCCCCACTACTCGCTGGGCCTCCAGCCAGATGAGAGCAGCTGCCCCCCAGGCTCGGGTCAGGTTTGACGTGGCAGCCGGGGCTGCCCCCAGCTCGTCCTGTCCCCCTGCAGTTCCAGGGCCCCTGGTACGTGGTTGGGGCGGTGTCGGATGACCAGGGCTTCCTGGACGCTAAGGACAACATGAAGATGCCCGTGGTCTTGGTGACCTCCTTGGCTGACGGCAACCTGGGCATCAAGTTTGGGTTCCCCACGTAAGTGATCCCAGGAGTCCCACCTTGGACTGGCCTTAGGCCCAACCAGCGTACGGTCAGGTGGGAGCCAGGAGGAAGCGGGGGTGCGCCCGAGCCATCAGGGGGTCAGAGCCAGGCCCCGCCTGTGCTAGGCTGCAGGGCCGTCGAAACAGCAGCCCCGCTCACCTGCTCCTCAGAGGGGCCCCACCCGAGGGTGTGGGGGAGCCGTGTCCGTGTGTGTGTGTGCATGCGTGCCGGTGTCTGGAGGGGAGGCGGGGAGACCCCACAGGCCCTGCGTCCCCTGGCTGTGTGCCTCTGCCCCAGGATGTCTCCTCTCCCCTAAGTGAAGCGTAAAGCACCCGTGTGGTCAAGCGTGCATCTGATGGGGGACAGGCGGCCTCGGGGCAGCCGGCAGCAGCCAAGCGGCAGCCGTTTCGGTCGCAGTCGGGCCGCGTCTTCAGGACACCCAGCGGGGCTGGGCGGTGGGCAGGGGCTGCAGCTCAGGCCGCTGGGGTCCCCTTCCCAGGCCCGATGGCGGGTGCCAGGAGACGGACAGCACCTTCACCAGGGGGGCCGTGGACGGGCAGTTCAGCAACGCGGGTGAGGCGGGCACGTCGCGGGCGGTGCCGGGTGGGTGGGGGCAGCGGCAGGGCCGGCTCGCGGGGACCGTGGGGATGGGCAGGGGGCGTCCAGGCCGGCGCCCAGCTCAGCACGCTCCCGCCCCCACCCAGCTATGGCCCAGACCGACATCAGGGTGGCCTTCACCGACTACCAGCACTTCGCCGTCATGTACTTCGAGACGCAGAAGGGGGGTGTGAGGAGCACCTGGCTGCAGCTCTACGGTGGGTGACGGGGGCGGGGCCACGCCTGCGCCGCCTCCTCTGGGGCCGCTTGGGAGGCCTGCTCTGTGGTGTCCCCGTGTGCCTCCCCAGCGAGCCCTGACTGGGAGGCAGGAGAAACCAGCGTCTCCCAGTGTCTCCCTGGGCCCCTCCCCAGCCCCGTCCCATCTCCCACTCTCCCTCCCAGCCCTGCCCCTCTGCTCACGGTGCCCCTGCCCTCAGCCCGGGCCCCAGAGCTGTTTCCTGAAGGCGCCCAGAGGATGCAGGAGCTGGCACCCAAAGTGGGCCTGAACCCCAGCCAGGGCGTCCTGCTGCCCAAGTCAGGTGAGCACTGTCCCCTGGCCGCCCAGCGCTGCAGGGGCAGAAGGACCCCCGACCCAGACTGGGGTTTGGGGGTGTGCGGGAGACCCCAAGGCTCACTCCTCGGGCACTGGACCCACAACAGGAGGGCCAGGGGAGGGAGGAGGGGGTCACAGGCAGGGGAGGGGCTTGGCCCCTCAGGGAAGGGTCCAGGACCTCTGCCCCGGGGAGGTGGGGAGGGGGCGCCGGGCGTTTCCTCAGGACCTGCTCTCTTCCACAGACCAGTGCGCAGAGGTCCTGGCCTAGGTGATCGGGGGCAGCCTGGACCACAGCTGCCCAGCGCCCCGCAGACCCGGGAGGCCCCGCCCACCCTGGGCAGGGCGGAGCGGGAGGGGCGCGAGCCCCACCCCAGCGGGGACGCAGCTGGAGCCAGGCGGTGATGGCGGTGCCCCGCGGCCCAGTCCTCCTTGAGGAGCGGCTGCCTCTCTACCCCACCCCCAGCACAATAAAGAGTCTCCACAAGCCGCTGCCGCGCCTTTCTTGGACGTAGGGGCAGAGGGGCCGGGTGGGCCGCGGCGGGGGCGCCCCGCGAGAGGGGCCGCCCCGCGAGAGGGGCCGCCTGGGAGGGACAGTGTGCGGCTCGGGCTCCATCCCCACCGGGGAGCGGTCCGCAGCTGGTTCCGGGGCCTGGAGGGGCAGGGCAGGACACTTGCCCAGCAGCCCTGCCCACCACCTGGGCAGGAGCTAGGCCCGAGAGAGGTGGCTCCTTCGGTGGCCGGACAAGGCATCTCAGTGGCTTCCTTGAGTCCCCCTCGGACCCCAGGCGCCAGGCCAGGGGTGCAGACCTGCAGCTGCCCGAGAACGTGACCCCCGACTCACGCCCGGTAGGCACCTGGGCTCCTTGGGCCCCGGGTCCCCCCCACCGGGGCCCCCCTACAGCCCGGGGGGAGCCTGCACCCCGTCCACCCTGGCCTGCCCCCCAGCACCTCTTCTCCCTGTCGCCTGCCCACAGATGTCTGTCCTGCCATTGTGTTTATGAGGGAAATCGTGCTGTCCTTTCACAGCTGGCCCCCAATCATTTCAGGGGAAAATGGCCCGGCACCTGCAATGTGACTCGTCCAGAAAACAGTCGTGCACGACATGAACATGTAGAAAGCTGACCGCGGTCCCGCGGGTGACAGCTCGTCAGCTGGCTGGATGCTTTTCAGTAGAAACGCAGCCCTGTCCTACCAGACTAGCGTTCTCCATCTGGGCCCTTCCGGGCAGCTCGATCCCTGGGAGGAAGAGCCCCCACGTCCCAGGGGCCCCAGACAGCCCCTCACCCCTGCACACCGGGACCCCCCCCCCCGGTGCCGCTGCTGCCCGGGCAGCCAGCCAGGCTCTGACCCGCTGTGGGCACCACAGGGGCGGGACCTGTCCCGTCTGCCCCTGCCCCCAGCCTGATACCTGTGCCACAGAGGCAGGCAGTAGGTAGGAAGGCGCAGAGAGCCGGCCCCTCCCACCTAAGACGCCAGCTGCCCACCAGACAGGCATCTAGAGAGGGACTGGCGATGAACCGGTTGGTCTATTCAGCGTGCTCTCTGCCAGCCCCCTTGGCTGAGATGCACAGCTTGTGGGAACTTCGCTCTCCAGGCAGGGAGCACACCCAGGGCCCCCCGCAGTGAAAGCGCCAAGTCCTACCCGCTGGGCCGCCAGGGAATTCCCAGTTGATCGGCTGGTTCGTTGGCTGACATTCGGCTTCCACACAGACCGAGAGAAGACGGCCTGGCAATCGCCTAAGAGCGGGGACTCGCTGTGGGGCGGGGAGATGCAGCCTGCCCTCGCGGCCCTCTGGACGCCGGCGGGGGCACGCCCCTGGCGCCTGCCGATGGGCCCAGTCCTGCACGCCCTGCCCTGGCCACAAGGGGGCGGCCTTCAGCCAGCTGCCCACCCGGGTCCCAAGGGGGCACGTGTCTCGGTCAGCGCGCCACTCCTCAGCCCACAACCGGCGCCTGGGTCCCCTCAAGAGAGCAAAGGCCAAACACCTTGGGTGGCCAACAAGGGCCCCCTCAGCTGACCCCACCGGTATTATTACAAAGAGCCCGGTCACTGGGAAAAAGATTGTTCCACGCCTAAGCACTCAGGAGCCTTCAGTTTCAGCCTCTAACCAGCCTTTCCAACATCCTCCCAGCCCCCAGCACCGGGCTCCGAGGAATCACAGGGGCTCCTCCCAAACCTCCTCCTAGACCTCCTCTCTGCTTTTGGCCACACCACATGGCATGTTCCCCCACCAGGGACCAAACCCAAGCCCCTGGACTGTCAGGGGAGTCCCCAACCCTCTCTCTCTCTCTCTCTCTTTTTTTGCTTAATCTGTGTCTTTTCTTTCTGTCGAGCTCTCCTTGTTAACCAGCTTGGATTGGTTATTGAAGATTTACATTGACCATAGGGATAGAAAAGTTTTATTTGAGCTAAACTGAGGGCTGTAGAGCAGAAGGCCCAGACTTAGGGAGCACTTGAATTGTGCTCCCCAAGCTGCAAAATGAGGAGGGACGTTTATACAGGCAAAAACTGCAAAGATCCATAAGCTGTCAGGAATTGGGATAGAAGCTGACAAGGAGGAAGGCTGTTTGTAGGGCAAGAATCAGTGAGGTCCAAAACACACAGCTACAAGGAGAGACCTTGAGACCATAAGGTCGCAGGTGGTTGTGGCTAGCAAAGTCTGATCCAGCTTAAAACATTCAAGCTCCCAGCGAGGCAGGAGCTGTCTGAAACCACATCCACAATGGCCACCCGGGTCCAGTGCAGATGCCTGGACCACAGCTCTACATCTTGTCAGAACACCAGACACGACAGGGACACATTTTCTCAAGGTCTGAAGACAGGTCAGCAGGTGCACAGCAAGCCAGCATGACCTTGGTGTCTGGGAAGGGACTCTCATCTTCCAAGGAGTATAGCGCTGTCACTGGGGAGGAAGGGGCAGGAGGTGGCAATTATCCCTGTACTCAGAGTGGACATTCTAAGCAATCAGGTAATGCATTTTCCCCTTCCTCCTCATTGTGATAAAGCAGATACACAGTTCATGTTTGACAGGCCATAAGACAGGCTGCTCTAATTAGCGTAAAGTTTAAGTCAAATTATGTATAATCCAGAATCACTCCCCCACGCCTTAATTCTTGCATCAGCCATGTCTCCCCAGAGTGCTTGTTTAATTCTCTCCGGCTCAAGTGTGCCCTTCTGCATCCACTGTTCTAAGACACAGACTTCCGACAGGAGATTTCTGAGCACCCCCTCCAACCCGTTCTGTTACTTGAATTTGACCTGAAGAGATCTCCATATGTACACGCTCCCTGTCCCGAGGGACACGATATCCAGGAAGGGTCCTCCCTGGCATCAAGGGGAAAAGTTGCTGTATCTGGAAAAAAAAAACAAAAACCTGCCAGTTGATCAGCAATGCTTTCAGAGAAACATCTCCACAGGAGGAAATGTAAAGATTCATAAATATAAACCATATTTAAAATGGAGTCAAGAGCTTCCATATTAAGAAGTGGCAAGAATACACAGAACTGTACAAAAAAAGGTCGTAATGACCCAGATAACCACAATGTGAGATCACTCCCCTAGAGTCAGACATTCGGAGTGTGAAGTCAAGTGAGCCTTAGGAAGCATTGCTACGAACAAAGCTAGTGGAGGTGCGGGAAGTCCAGCTGAGCTATTTCAAATCCTAAAAGATGATGCTGTGAAAGCGCTGCACTCAATATGCCAGCAAATTTGGAAAACTCAGCAATGGCCACAGGACTGGAAAAGGTCAGTTTTCATTCGAATCCCAAAGAAAGGCAATGCCAAAGAATGCTCAGGCTACCTCACAATTGCACTCATTTCACATGCTAGCAGGGTAATGCTCAAAATCCTTCAAGCTAGACTTCAAACGTATGTGAACCAAGAACTTCCAGATGTACAAGCTGGATTTAGAAAAGGCAGAGGAACCAGAGATCAGATTGCCAACATCCTTTGGATCATAGAAAAGGCAAGAGAATCCCAGAAAAACATCTACTATTGCTTCATTGACTATGCTAAAGCCTTTGACTGTGTGGATCACAACAAACTGGAAAATTCTGAAAGAGATGGGGATACCAGACCACCTTCCCTGCCTCCTGAGAAACCAGTATGCAGGTCAAGAAGCAACAGTTAGAATGGGCGAGGAATAATAGACTGATTCAAAATTAGGAAAGGAGTACATCAAAGCTGTATATTGTCTTATTTAACTTATATTGAGAGTACATCATGAGAAATGCCAAGCTAATTGAAACTCAAGCTGGAATCAAGATTGCTAGGAGAAACATCAATAACATCAGATATGCAGATGACACCATCTTAGTGGTAGAAAGCAAAGAGGAATTAGAGACCCTCTCGATGAAGGTGAAAGAAGAGAGTGGAAAACCTGGCTTAAAACTCAACATTCAAAAAACTATAATCATGGCATCCGGTTCCATCAGTTCAGTTCAGTCACTCAGTCATGTCGACTCTTTGCGGCCCCATGGACTGCAGCACACCAGGCCTCCCTGCCCATCACCAACTCCTGCAGCTTGCTCAAACTTATGTTCATTGAGTCGGTGATGCGATCCAACCATCTCATCTTCTGTCATCCCCTTCTCCTCTTGCCTTCAATCTTGCCCAGCATCAGAGTCTTCCAAAGAGTCAGTTCTTCACATCAGGTGGCCAAAGTATTGGAGCTTCAGCTTCAGCATCCAACCTTCCAATGAACACTCAGGACTGATCTCCTTTAGGATGGACTGATTGGATCTCCTTGCAGTCCAAGGGACTCTCAAGAGTCTTCTCCACACCACAATTCAAAAGCATCAATTCTTTGGCACTCAGCTTTCTTTATGGTCCAACTCTCACATCCATACATGACCACTGGAAAAACCGTAGCTTTGACTAGATGGAACTTTGTCGGCAAAGTAATGTCTCTGCTTTTTAATATGCTGTCCAGGTTGGTCATAGTTTTTCTTCCAAGGAGCAAGTGTCTTTTAATCTCATGGCTGCAATCACCATCTGCAGTGACTTTGGAGCCCCCAAAAAATAAAGCCTGTCACTGTTTCCACTGTTTCCCCGTCTATTTCCCATGAAGTGATGGGACCAGATGCCATGATCTCCATTTTCTGAATGTTGAGCTTTAAGCCAACTTTTTCACTCTCCTCTTTCACTTTCATCAAGAGGCTTTTTAGTTCCTCTTCACTTTCTGCCATAAGGGTGGTGTCATCTACATATCTGAGGTTATTGATATTTCTCCTGGCAGTCTTGACTCTAGCTTGTGCTTCATCCAGCCCAGCATTTCTCATGATGTACTCTGCATAGAAGTTAAATAAGCAGGGTGACAATATACAGCCTTGACATACTCCTTTTCCCATTTGGAACCAGTCTGTTGTTCCATGTCCAGTTCTAACTATGCTTCTTGACCTGCATACAGATTTCTCAGGAGGCAGGTCAGGTGGTCTGGTATGCCCAGCTCTTTAAGAATTGTCCACAGTCTGTTGAGATCTACACAGTCAAAGTTTTGGTGTGGTCAATAAAGCAGAAGTAGATGGTTTTCTGGCAGGTGGCTGCAGCCGGTGCACTAAGCGTGGCCGAGAGGAGCCACTCCACGTCTGAGGTCAGGGGCAAGTGGCCTAGAGTGCCAGGCTGCAATGGCGCAGGAAGCTACCGAGAGGAGCTACCCCGCATCTGAGGCCAGGGCGGCGGCCAGGAGGAGCGACCCCACGTCCAAGGAGCGGTGGCTGTGCGGGCGTAGGAGGGCCTAGAGGAGCCATCCCACGTTGAAGGTCAGGAAGGGCGGTGGTGAGGAGATACCCTTCATTCAAGGTAAGGAGCAGCGGCTGCGCTTTGCAGGAGCCGCCGTGAAGAGATACCCCACGCCCAAGGTAAGAGAAACCCAAGTAAGATGGTAGGTGTTGCAAGAGGGCATCAGAGGGCAGACACACTGAAACCACACTCACAGAAATCTAGTCAATCTAATCACACTAGGACCACAGCCTTGTCTAACTCAACGAAACTAAGCCATGCCCTCGGGGCAACCCAAGACAGGTGCGTCATGGTGGAGAGGCCTGACAGAATGTGGTCCACTGGAGAAGGGATGGCAAGCCACTTCAGTATTCTTGCTTGAGAACCCCATGAACAGTGTGAAAAGGCAAAATGACAGGATACTGAAAGAGGAACTCCCCAGGTCAGTAGGTGCCCAATATGCTACTGGAGATCAGTGGAGAAATAACTCCAGAAAGAACGAAGTGATGGAGCCAAAGCAAAAACAATACCCAGCTGTGGATGTGACTGGTGATAGAAGCAAGGTCCGATGCTGTAAAGAGCAATATTGCATAGGAACCTGGAATGTCAGGTCCATGAATCAAGGAAAATTGGAAGTGGTCAAACAAGAGATAGCAAGAGTGAACGTCGACATTCTAGGAATCAGCGAACTAAAATGGACTGGAATGGGTGGATTTAACTCAGATGACCATTATAGCTACTACTGCGGGCAGGAATCCCTCAGAAGAAATGGAGTAGCCATCATGGTCAACAAAAGAGTCCTAAATGCAGTACTTGGATGCAATCGCAAAAACGACAGAATGATCTCTGTTCGTCTCCAAGGCAAACCATTCAATATCACAGTTATCTAAGTCTGTGCCCCGACCAGTAATGCTGAAGAAGCTGAAGTTGAACAGTTCTATGAAGACCTACAAGACCTTTTAGAACTAACACCCCAAAAAGATGTCCTTTTCATTATAGGGGACTGGAATGCAAAAGTAGGAAGTCAAGAAACACTTGTTGGAATGTGAAGTCAAGTGGGCCTTAGAAAGCATCACTACAAACAAAGCTAGTGGAGGTGATGGAATCCAGTTTAGCTGTTTCAAATCCTGAAAGGTGATGCTGTGAAAGTGCTGCACTCAATATGCCAGCAAATTTGGAAAACTCAGCAGTGGCCACAGGACTTCCCTGGTGGCTCAGACGGTAAAGTGTCTGCCTACAATGTGGGAGACCTTGGTTCAATCCCTGGGTTGGTAAGATCTCCTGGAGAAGGAAATGGCAACCCACTCTAGTATTCTTGCCTGGAAAATACCATGGACGGAGGAGACTGGTAGGCTACAGTCCGTGGGATCACAAACAGTCGGACACGACTGAGCAACTTCACTTCACTTTCACTTTGAAGATTCTTTGGCATTGCCTTTCTTTAGGATTGGAATTAAAACTGAACTTTTCCAGTCCTGCTCAGCTTTTCAAATTTGCTGGCATATTGAGTGCAGCACTTTCACAGCATCATCTTTCAGGATTTGAAATAGCTCAACTGGAATTCCATCACCTCCACTAGCTTTGTTTGTAGTGATGCTTTCTAAGGCCCACTTGAGTTCACATTCCAGGATGTCTGGCTCCAGGTGAGTGATCACACCATCGTGGTTATCTGGGTCGTAAAGGTCTTTTTTGTACAGTTCTTCTATATATTCCTCCCACGTCTTTGTAGTATCTTCTGCTTCTGTTAGGTCCATACCATTTCTGTCCTTTATTGTGCCCATCCATCTTTGCATGAAGTGTTCCTTGGTATCTCTAGTTTTCTTGAACAGATCTTTAGTCTTTCCATTCTATTTTTTTCCCTCTAATTCTTTGCATTGATCACGGTCCCATCATTTCATGGCAAATAGTTGGGCAAAAAAATAGAAAATAGTGCTAGATTTTTTTTTCTTGGTCTCCAAAATCACTGCGGACGGTGACTGCAGCCATGAAATTAAAACGTGCTTGCTCCTTGGAAGAGACAGTATGGCAAACCTCGACAGTGTATTAAAAAGCAAATGTACGAGTTTGCCAACAAACGTCCATCTAGTCAAAGCTAGCGTTTTTCCAGTAGTCATGTATGGATGTGAGAGTTGAGCAATAAAGAAGGCTGAATGCCAAAGAATTGATGCTTCTGAACTGTGGTGTTGGAGAAGCCTGTTGAGGGTCCCTTGGACTGCAAGGGGAGCAAACCAGTCAGTCCTGAGGGAAATCAACCCTGAATATTCTTTGGAAGGTCTATTGAAGCTGAAGCTTCAGTATGTTGGTCACCTGATGTGAAGAGCCAACTCACTGGAAAAGACCCTGATGCTAGGAAAAATGGAAGGGAAAAGGAGAAAGGGGCAGCAGAGGATTCAATGCTTAGATAACATCACTGGCTCAGTTCAATGGACATGAGGCTGAACAAACTCCAGGAGATGGTAGAGGACAGAGGAGCGTGCTATGCCGCAGTCCCTGGGGTCGCACAGAGGTGGACACGGCTTAGCGACTGGACGACGAGGGGTGGTGGCGCCACACACACACCTCCCGGCCTGATCGTCTAGACTAGAGTCTTGCAAGCACAGCAGCTTTCACTCACCTCCATCAGACATACAGTCATGTCAGGAATTCCATGAAAAGGAGAAGCCCCAGGTTTCCTCCAATCCTGCCCTGCCCCAATCATCTTGGGAAGGGCTTTTCTACACTTGCGAAATGCAGGGGTCATCCATGATCCATCCCCTCCTTCCTGCTACCTCTCTCCAACTTCACTCTGAGCCCCTGGCCCCGGCTGCATCAGCTCTGCTGTAGGAACTCAGCAGCCCTCTACTGTTCTCCCTGCCCCCCTTGCCTTCACCACTGCAACCCTTGATCCCCCCGCCTCATGACATTCAACATGGGCTTTATACACAAAAATCAGAATGGACACCTCCATCCCACCCCTGCTTAAACCCGCCAACAGCTCTCCACTCTGCATCCACTCATTTGTGTATTTATTAAACCTCTCTATGTTCCACCCGTTAGAAAAGACCCTGATGCTGGGAAAGACTCAGGGCAGGAGGAGAAGGGGACGACAGGATGGGATGGTTGGATGGCACCACCACCTCGACGGACATGAGTCTGAGCAAACTCCGGGAGACAGTGATGGAGATAGTGAAGGCATGCTGTGGTCCATGGGCGTCACAAAGAGTCTGACGTGACTTAGCAACAGAACAACAAGAGCGTGCCAGCCACCGTTTAAACACTGAGAATACAATGGCGAATGACACAGATGGAAAGCCCTGCCCTCGTGAACCTCATGGTAAAATGGGCAGGAAAGAGAATAAATAACCGTATTAGTAACCTACTGCAGAAAGATTAACCCCAGCACTCAGCAGCTGGAAACAGCGTGTGTTATCTGCCTGTTTCTGAGGGTCCAGAAGCTGGCTGTGTGCCCTCTGGTGGAGGCTGTGTTCCCAGCGGAAGGCTCCCCCGGGAGCGGGTCGGGGTCTGGGCTTCCCCGCGCTGGGCCCTGGTCCTTTGCCACCGGGCTCCTTGTCCTGTGTGAACAATTCCAGAGGAAGAAAGAAGTGGCAGCCCATCGCTTCCAACACATTCTATCGGCTATCCTCGAGGGGCTCCATCCAGCGCAGGCTCAGGGGAGGGGTCCCCAAAGGTGCAAAACTAGGAGGGCACTCGGTTGGGGGCCGTCTTAGAGGCTGCTGTCACCGCAGGTACATCAGAAGATACCTTGTATAGGGACAAGCTGAAAAGTGAGTAAACACAGAGAGGAGAGGACACGAGATGCGGGGCAGGGTGTTGAAATCAGGTATAAAACAAGAGAAGGCCTCACCGGTAAGGGACCTCTGCGTAAAGACCTGAAGGGAGTGCGTGAGTCTGGGGAGGGGGTACCAGGCAGACAACAGCGCACGCAGAGGTCCAGAGGCTGGCACTGGGTGGGGGGAGGGGGCGGGGGCGGGTGAGGGCTGTGAAGCAGGTTGCAGCGGCCGCTTGCGGCAGGCTTGGCTACAGGCACGTTTGAAACCCATCATCACAGCTTACAAACCCACCCGCCAGCCACCCCCAGATGCCTCGGTCCTGTCACCCCAGCCTCGCAAAGCCTGGGGCAGAGCTGTCCTGTGTCCACAGCAGGGCTTCTGCAGAGGCCGCCTCCTGTGTCCACAGCCCGGCTTCTGCAGAGGCCGCCCCCTCTGCCTGGTGCCCCCTTTCCTGGCGTGCTCCATCCCTCTCTTCTTCCAGGTCACAGCTCAGAGGGCACTGGGCGCGACCTGAGGACTTCATGCTTCATTGTCCATCCAGTGAGCGCTCCCCAGCTCCAGGAGATCAGAGACCTGGCTACTGATCAAGGTGAGCTCCGGGCCGGGACAACACCGGGAAGCAAGGGGCGCTGGCTAAACACGGCGGAGCGAACAAACGAGGGGCGGAAGGCCGGAAGGCTGGCGCGAGTCACCATACTTTATTGTGCTTTGTATTTGACTTGGTCCAGTTGACACAGGAAGCGGGGTGCGGAGGCCAGGGGGAGGCCGCAGGGACCAGAGAAGGGGGGGCGGTCAAAGAGATCTGAGGCCAAAGTGGTTGCCGGAGGGGCTTACGCCCCCCAGGGCTTGCGCCAAGGGGGGAGCCCCGGACTCAGCGGGGACAGGGGGCGCGCAGGAGGGAAGGTCCAAAGAGCCCCAGACGGTGACCACGTTCGGTGAAAGCAACCCGGGAGCCAGAGCCGTGCACGTCGCCCCTCCCCACGGCAAAGGCGCAGGCCCCGCCCCGGACTAAGCCCCGCCCCAGCCCGCCCCGCTCCGGAAGCCTTTTGCCCGCGCAGGCGCTCCAGGTCCCGAGGCGCCCCAGATCGGCAGGCGCCCCGGGCCCGCAGGCGCCCCGGGCCCGCAGGCGCCCCGGGCCCGCAGGCGCCCCGGGCCCGCAGGCGCCCCGGGCCCGCAGGCGCCCCTGCCCCGAAGCCCTGCCCGCCGGATCCGTCCGCCCGCCGAGGCGCCATGGTGCCGCCGCCTCTCTGCACGCTGCCGCCGGGCCCCGGACCCCCGCGCTTCGTGTGCTACTGCGAGGGGGAGGGCGGCGGGCCCGGGGAACGCGGCGGCTTCAACCTCTGGTGGGTAGTGGGTCCCGCGGGGCTGCGAGGGGTCGCGGGCGGCCCGGCCTGACTGCCCCTGCCCCGCAGTGTGACGGACGCCGCGGAGCTCTGGAGCACCTGCTTCACGCCGGACCGCCTGGCGGCCCTGGTGGGTAACGGGGCTCCTGGGTGGCCGGGAGGCCCCCCGCTGCACCACACACCTGCAGCGCGGACCGCCTGTGGGCTCTCAAGGGGCGGCCTGGAATTTACCAGAAGTACCTGGGCACCCCTCCCACGGCCCTGCAGCTGTCCCGGGAGGCTGTGGTCGCGCAGATTGAGGGTGTCCCCAGAGGCCGTAGGGTCTCAGGCCCCTGATGACCAGCCCTTGTGCCCTGTAGCAAGCCCGTTTTGGCCTCAGTGCAGCTGAAGACATCGCCCTCCGATTCAGGTGAGCCTCTGAGCAGAGAGGCAGGGTGGGTGGGGAGCAGTGGATGTGGCCATGGTTCTCAGCCCCCCTCCTCCCCCAGGGCAGCCTGCAAGCAGCAAGCTGTGACTCTCACCCTGCAGGAAGACAGAGCATCCCTGACCCTTTCAGGGGGGCCCTCGGCGCTGGAACTCGACCTGTCCAAGGTGCCAGGCCCAGAGGCAGCCTCCAGGTTGCAGACACTGATGCTGGGCCTGGCAGAGCGTGTGTGCAGCTTGGAGCGGCAGCTGGCAGGTAGGTGGGGGTGGGAACCCCCCACCTAGGCTCACTAGGGTTCCCCAGGCCGGGCCTGCATTCCTGCTTTCCACCCCCCAGCTGCTGCAGCAGAGGAGACAGCCACCAGCCCCAGGAAGAGCGCCTGGCAGGCGGGGCCTCATCTCTTCTTACCAGGTAAGGCCTGTCACTTGTGACTCGGTTTGGCACCCCGCTGACTCTGCTGGGACTCAAGAACAAGCCTCAAAGTCCAGAGAGGGGCTCTGTACTCGTGGGAGGGGGTCGTGGGCCTGGGGTCTTGCTGGACTCAGGACCCTCCCCCCCCGCCCTCCTCCTGTTTCCCCAGACCCAGATCCTCAGAGAGGTGGCCCTGGACCTGGGGTCAAGAGGCGGTGTCCAGGGGAGTCTCTCATCAACCCCGGCTTCAAGAGGTGCCCCCCCACCCCCTGTCCCTCCTGTGCCCATCGTCCAGCGTGGACCCCGCCCGCCCCTCCACACCCCACAGCATCATCCCCTCTTCTCTCCCAGTAAGAAGCCGGCAAGTGGTGTAGACTTTGATGATCCCTGAAGGCACCACAGAGTCAGGACAGTGCCTGTGAGGCGAGGGCAGGGGCGGCCCCCTGGACCTCTAGCCAGCACCTGCCCAGCCTGCTGCCAGGCGCGAACAAGGCCACTCCTCCAGCCCCTTCCCCATCAAATAAACATCTTCATCTGGCGAAAGTCACGAGGTCATGGCCAGACGCTGGCTCCCGGGTCCGCGGGCCGGGCATGGGGCCGTGTCAGGCTCTGTGCTTCCTGGTGAGACTGCCCACCTCTCTAGCCCTGCCCACCTGTCCCTGCTTGGCACGCCCAGGGGCACGCCCAGGAGCCCAGCCGGCTGTGCAAGGGTGGGGCTCTGAGAGGCTAGAAACCTTGTTCCTGCTGCTGGGGCACACGCCTCAGTGGTGCAGACCCCACACGATGGCCAGGGAAGGGAGGTGGGGGGTGGCCTGCGCTTGGGCAGAGCTGAGGAATGTGGGGCCCGCCCTCTGGCCCGGAGTTGCCCATATGGGGCTTCGCTCCCCACCCTCCCCAGCCATCCTGCCGCCCCACCCTGGCCTGACTGGTTTGGGAGCCCAGTCCAGTCCCGCCACCCAGGAGGAGTAGGGAGATGGGCCGCACCCCGCCCACCGGCTTCCCTGCCTATCCTTGTGGGCTGTTGTCTGGAGTTGATCGGCCCACGGTGGGCGTTTGGGAGTGGCAGAAACTGAGGGCCTCTGGTCCCTCCGATGCCCCTTCGCGCTCACCGGGGCAGAGGTGCCTTTATGGGGCTGCAGACGGGTGGGCAGGTGGCGGGGGCGCTAGCGGGGGCGCACGACGGGCCGGTACGCCGCCAGGATCTCGGCGCTGTGGGGACACGTGTACTTGAACTCCTTCTCTTGCAGGGCGCAGTCCAGGTAGCGGCGGACGCCGCGCAGCTCAGCGGGGATGGGAGCTTGGCGGAAGTGCGCGCACACCGTCTGCGGGCGAGGGGCGCCGTCAGGGTCTCCTGGCGGGTCTGCCCTGCCCTGCGCGCCCCGCCCCGCCCCGCCCCGCCCCGGCGCTCACGTTCACGACGTGCAGCTTGGGCAGCAGGCCGCAGTCGGCCAGCGTGAGCTGATCGCCGTCCAGAAAGCGGCGGCGGGACTCGCGCAGCTGCGGCTCGCGCCCCAGCTCGTGCTCCAGGGGCGCGCGCAGGTAGCTGTCCAGCTTGGCGAGGGCGCGCAGCAGCTGCTGGTACAGAGCTGAGGGGGAGGGGCCCGGTGAGGGCCGGCCGGGGCGCCTCTCCCCCCACCCTCGCCGCGCCTCCAGACCCTCACCGTCGTCCTGCGTGGGCACCGGGTTCTTGATGAAGGCGGAGAACTTGTGAAAGACGTCGTTGCCCGCTGCGGCAGACTCCCTGTATCTGGGCGCCAGGCTGGGGAATCTGGAGGGGGAGCGGTGCGAGTCAGAGCCCGCGGCCCCTTCCAGGCCCGCTCTGCCCCTCCTGGCCTCTGCCCCTCCTGGCCTCTGCCCCTCCTGGCCTCTGCCCCTCCTGGCCTCTGCCCCGGGGTGGCCTGTCCGCCGGCCCCTCCTGGGCTCTGCCCTCACTCTGGGGGCCCCAACGTCTCCTCCAGAAACTCCTCGATCTGCAGCGTGTCGGTTTTGGCGTCGCCGTCGCAGAGCAGGATGGGCAGCTGGGAGCCTGGGGCGAAGTCCTTCAGCACCTCCGGGGACCTGTGGGCACGAGGCAGGGCGGGAGGTGGCTGGCTGAGGAGCGCGAGGCCAGGGTCCCGGGGCAGGGCTCACCTGCGGGTGTCCACAGTGGTGAGTGTGAAGGGCACGCCCTTGAGAAGCAGGACCATGAAGAGCCTCTGGCAGGAGGGGCAGTGGCCCACGCTCTCGCCGTCCTCGCTGGCCTGGAGTGGGGCACACGGGGCTGCCAGGGCAGGGGGCACACCCAGGACCCCTGTGGGCTCCTGCTGCCCAGGGCTCCTGCGCTCTCAGGCACAACTTTGACAAGTGGCCGGTGAAGGCCCTTGACTTGGTCCCTGGGAGGAGGGGTCTGCGGAGCTGCCAAGGGCCTGGAGGCTGGGCAGGGTGCCAGGATGAGGGGTGCAGGGGTGGGACCCTGGCTGTGGGGCCTGGCCCCTTGACCCTTATCTTCAGAGCCTGGGCAGAGGCCAGGCCCCTGGGCACCAGGCCCTGCAGGCTGGTCATAAGGGTGGGTCGGGCCAATGGAGCTGTTTTCTGAGTGATTCATCCCGTCCAGCTGGGCACCTTGCTGCCCTGGGCTCCAAGGGTGGGAGGAGGCCAGGACTTGGCAGTCCCTTCGCAGGGATCGCAGATCTGGGCACTGAGGGGGCTGCCTGGCACAGCCCCTGAGCCCCAGCCTCGGGCTACCTGCCTGGTTCAACCCCTAAGGGGCTTTTTTTCCAGGAGGATGGGGCCACCTCAGCCCTTTTGGGGATGGCGTGCTCTCCCTTCTAATGCACCCCCTGTCCCCCCCACCCAGTTACACAGCCTGCATGAGACAGCCTGAGCCCACAGACCCCCCCCAGCCTGCCCCAGAAAATAGAGCCCCACAGAGCACCCCTCCCCTGGACCTCCCCCAGCCCCGGCAGCCTGGCACCTTGACGAACAGCTGGAGCTTGCCGGCCTCAGCCATGGTGGGAGCCGCGGCAGCAGGGCCTGGGCGGGCCGGGAGCGCTCTTTAAGGTTCTCCGAGCGCCCCGCCCTCCCCAGCCCCGGCCCGCCCTGTGGAGTCACCTCGGCTGGGAAGGCTGCCAGGCTCCTGCGGGGCGGGCACAAGGGAGCTCAGACCGTACCGAAGCCCCCGGGGGTCCCGGGGGAGGGAAGGGGACAGAGTGATGGAGGAGGAGGCAGTGGACGGCGGGGGCAGCTCTGGGTCAGGGTCGCCCCCACCAAAAGCCCCGCTGCCCTCCCCCCAGTGGACGCCCAGGCCAGGGAGCGGGGGAGTTGGGAATAGCCTGGCCACAGCCTCAGTTTCCTCACCTGCCGACCAGGGCGTCACAAGAGTGGGAAGCCACTTGGAAGGGACGCCCCCTTCCTACCTGTGAGCTGTCCCCGGGGCGCGCCCGCCCACCCCACGCCCCTGCCTCTCCCCTGTGCGGTCGCGGTGTGTTTCTCCCGGTCCTTAACCTTTGAAAAGAAGAGCTCTTGGTGTTAGACGCCCCAAGTTTCTGGCCCATGGGAACCGCCCTCCTCTCGGACTGGAAGGAAGGGACAGAAGAGGCTGGGGGTTGGCAGCCCCCCAGGTGCGCGCGCACCTGCCCAGTAGCGGCCGCTCGCAGCGTCTCCCGCCCGGGCCGGGCTGTGGAGGTGCCGCGCCGCCTGGTGGCCACCGTGGGGTCTGCACGCGCCTTCCTCCAGGCCCAGGGCCCCGCCCCGCTCGGGCCCAGCCTGACAGCCCCTCCCCAGACCCAGCACTGGTCAGGGCCCCGGGCACAGGCCCCGCCACGAGCCGGGCTGACCTGGCCGTACTGTGGCCTCCGGGCCTGGGCCTCCGACCCATCTGCCACCACCACGGGCGGCTCTACAACCACTGGTAGGGGGTCGCCCAGCTGGGTTCCTGCTTCCTTATCACACAGCCCATCCTGGAGGGGGGCCCGGGCCCTGCTCGCCAGATGGCCTGTGTGTGGAAACACCCTCACACGTCCGTTAGGAAAATGGTGCAATGAACAGGTGGCTCTGAATAAAGGAAATAAAACCCCCAACAGAACACACGAGGGTTTCAGTGCACACTTATTTCAAGAACAAATCAGAACAAGAGAGGTAATGGTTTGTGGTTCAACGGATAGAAATGTGACCGCCATATTCTTGGCAAGGATGTGGGGAAACACTCCCGGTAAACGGCAGCGCCTCTGGGACGTCCCCGTAAGTACTCGAAGGATGAATCAACAGCCTGCAGTCCTCCGGGGGTGGGAGCCTGGTGCAGCCACGGAGGATGGAGGGCAGGCTGGCCTGAGGTTCTCCGGTGTTATGGCTGCCCCCTCTGAATTCACATGTTCCAGCCCTCCCCCCAGCCCCCACTCTCAGAATGTGGCTGTATTTGGAAAGGGGGGTGATCAAGATGAGGTCATGGCAATGGGCGCCAGCCCGTATGACTGTGTCCCCATAACAAGGGCAGATATGGACACCTTCACACACAGAGACGGAGAGCCCTGTGTGGAGCTGGAGGCAGAGAGCCAGGCGATGTCCTACAAGCCAAGGACACCAGAGGCAACCAGAAGACCCCCAGCGGCTGGGAGAGCAGGGAGCTCTCGCCACCCCATGACCTCAGGAGGATCCAACCTGCCAGCACCTCGACCTTGAACTTCTAGCCCCCGAGGGTGAGAGCAGGTGTCTGGTGTGTAAGCTGCCTGGTGGCGGTTCTCTGTTACGGTGGCCCTAGCAAAGCAGGCCAAGTGGGAGAGAGAAACCCAGCAAACGAAAGCACCCTGCGCGCGCGCCTGTGGCTCCAAGCCCGCGCGTGCGCCTGCAGTGGCCTTGGACACGGGAAGCGCAGACACACCGCCCGTGCTTTCTCCACCTGGTCGTCTGAACCGCCTGCCACGTTGTGTGCCAGCCTTAACAGGACCACAGCCTCCCCCGCGGCACTGGGACTGTCTAACCATCCCTGCCACCCCTGCCACGTCCGCAGAGCAGCCGCCAGAGGGGCCCGTGGAGCTGCCCACCCTTCCCCTTCAGGGCCCCTGCAGGGCCTCATCTCTGGTGGAAACTCTTCTCTCTTGAGCTCCTGGCTGCGGGCCCTTTCCAGCAGCACTTTAACAGCTCTGTTTAGAAGGGCCAGTGAGGGGAGAGGAGCCCGGCCCCTCCTCCAGGTTGACCCCATCTTCTTCCCCCAACTAGAGGCCAGTGCCTGCGGGCAGCTGCTGTGTCCTGGCATCCAGTGGGTCCCCTTCACCCCACACCCCACCCCATACACAAGGGCTTGCGTGGACTTTTCTGTTTATTTAAAACAAACATCTGTGCGCTATGTACGGGTCTGGCTCCCAGGGGGGAGGGCAGGGGGCCAAGCTGGGGGAGGCCAATGCCAGCAGGAGGGGTGGGGAGGGTGGCAGCCCCTCACCTGGCCGGTGGGGCCAGCGTCTCCGTTCCTGCTTCCCGGCCCGCCACCCCTGGCAGCCTCCCTGCGGGAAGCCAGGGTGAGGGAGCCTTATCCTAAAGCAAAATAAATAGGCGCCTTGGGTGGGACCGAACCCAGCCCTCACCTCAGCCCAAGGCCGGCAGCAGCCACCATCCAAACTGGGTGTAAGAGCTCAGCTCATGGGGAGGCCAGGTCCCGCCAGGAGAGTTCGGGCGGTCCTGGCAGCCCGGGGCACCCCTCGGCCCTGGGAGTGGTGGGCAGAGCTAGGCAAGGGCAGAGGCCAGGGGCCAGCCAGACCGCAAGGCTTTAAGGCAGAGCAGGGTGAGGGTGTACGCAGCCCGGGGCTGGGCCAGCCTTTGGCACAACGAGGGGAGGGCGGTGCGGCGGCCGAGGGGGCAGGGCTGGAGGAGGATGAAGCCCTTGGTCCTGGACCACCCATTCCAGGGCCTGGCAGGTGGGCATGGGGAAGGGGGGGGGGCACACGTGGGACCTCAGCCACCACCTGACTTCTGTTCCCACTGCGTAACCTCGACCCAGCTCCGGCGGTCAGCAGAGAGTGTCCGTGTTGAAGGAGAGCTGGGCCTGGTGGACAGCAACAGGCTGGCTGGGCTGTGTGAGTCCGCCCCCGGCCCAGGCCGGCCCTCTCGCTGGCCCTCCTGCCTCTGTCCGCCCCGAGCTCCCTCTCGGTGCGTGCAGGGCTCCCGGGTGGTCTGCCCCTGCCAGGCCGGTGGCTGTGGCTGCTGTTCCCAGGCTCTGCTCCGCCCACCTCGGTTCTGCCTGGCTCCAAAACGCCCTCCATTTCCAAGGTGCTAGGAGGTCGCCGTGGTCTGTCTCCCCTGACTGCGCCCCGGCCTCCAAGATCCACACTACTCCCGAGTATCAGGTGAGTCCTTCTGCCCTCGCGCCGGCTCAGAACAGTGGGGCCCAAGGCCCCGCCCCGCCCCCCTCCCGAGCCCGGCCCCCTGGCCAGCCCGCGGCCCTGACCCGAGCCCCTGGCTCACCCGCTCCTCCTCGAAGCTGATGAGGCCCTCATCCTCCGTGTCCAGGTCCTCGGGCTCGTCGGCCACTAGCGCCCGCAGCTCAGTGGGGGGAGGCCGCGGCCGGAACAGGCTGAGCAGGCGGCCCAGCGGGGACTGCAGGCCCGAGGGCGGCTCCGTCTCCTGCTGCTCCAGGTTGTCGCTCTGCTTCTTGGCGAAGTTCACGAACACCTGATGGGCGGGGGCAGGGGCGTGGGCGGGGGGCAGGCCCGGGGGGAGGGCGGCCCCGGCCCGGGGCACTCACGTTGTCCAGGGTGGTCTGGCTGACCGAGTAGTCCTCGACGCCCAGCACGCCCACCACCTGCTCCATTTTGCTGAACACCTGCGCCAGCGAGATGTGCGCGGACTTGAGCTGGTACTGCACCTTCGTGTGGTGCCGCTCCTGGGGGGCGCAGAGGTCAGAGGCTGCTCCGGCGGTGCCCGCTTCCCCCCGCCTCCCAGGCCTTGCCCACCTTGAGGATGGCCTCCGGGAAGTTCCTGTTGAAGAACCGCACCACGTCCTTCACGTTCTGGCTGCTCTTGGTCCTCACCGTGATCATGTAACCATCCCCAAACCTGCAGGACAGGCTCGTGGCCACACCCAGCCAGCAGAGGGGCCCAGTCTCGGCCTGTCCCCGTGGACACCCCGCCCCCTGTGACCGTGGCCGCCCCCGTGGGACCCCGCCCCTTGTGCCCCTCCCCACCCAGGCCCCGCCCCCTCCCTCGCCCCCCGTGCCCCTCCCCCCCAGGCCCTCCGCTGCCGGGGCTTACCGGTTCTTCAGATGCTGGATGCTGCCCAGACAGCGCAGACGTCCGTTCACCATGATGGCCAGGCGCGTGCACAGCGCCTCACACTCCTCCATGCTGCGGGCGAGACCCACAGGCTGGCACAGAGTGGAAGGGCTTGTGGGGGGGGCGTGGGGCAGGTGGGGGCAGGGGCAGACCTGTGTGAAGTCAGCACCACCGAGCGCCCCGTCTTGATGAGGTCCAAGATGAGGTTCCAGAGGAAGCGCCGAGCCTTGGGGTCCATGCCTGTGGTAGGCTCGTCCTGGGGGTAGTGCCAGGCTCAGCTGCTATACCCCATCTACCCCGGCTGGCCCCAGCAGCTGCTTCCCACCAGGCTCACCAAGAACACAAAGATGGGGTACTGACCCTCATCCCCCCCTTACGGTCAGTCACCAGGAATATGAAGGTTGGGGTACCTGATCCCCACCCCCACCCCATCCCCCATCCTCCCCCATCACCCATCTTCCCCATCCCATCCCCATCCTCCCCAACCCACCTCATCCTCCATCCCCCCCCCATCCTCCCCCTCCCCTATCCTCCCCCCAGTGCCACCCCTGGGCTCACCAGAAAGATGAAGGCTGGGTACCCGATGAGGGCTATGGCTGTTGACAGCTTCCGTTTGTTCCCTCCACTGTAGGTGCCAGCAGGCTTGTCGGCATATTTGGTCAGCTCCAGCTTCTCCAGGGCCCACTTCACCACCTGGGAGTGACGGGAACATCAGGGGGCCCCCCTCCACACCACCACGCCGGCCGCCTCCCCCGCCGGGCGACCCTCACCCGCGCCTCGTCCTTCCAGGGAATGCCCCGGAGCCTTGTGTACAGCTGCAGGTGCTCGCGGGCCGTGAGCTCATCGAACAGGGCGTCGAATTGCGGGCAGTAGCCCAGGCTCTGCTGCACCTGGAGGAGCTCCTTGAGCACGCTGGGGACACAGCGCCATCAGCACCGGGGCCGCCGCTGCCGCCGCCGCCGCCGCCGCCGGCCTGCCCGCCCAGGCGCCCGCCCACCTGCCCGCACCTGTGCCCGTTGACGAAGGCCTCGCCCCCCGTCGTGCTCTCGTCCCCTGTCAGCATCTTGAAGGTGCTCGTCTTCCCCGCGCCGTTGACGCCCAGGAGGCCGAAGCACTCGCCAGGACGCACGCCCAGGCACAGGCGGTCCACGGCCAGGATGCGACCAATCTTCCGCGATTTGTACACCTGCCCGAGGTGAGAGGGCAGCCGCTTAGCAGACCCTGTGAGCTCCCACTGGGCCCCCGCCGCCCCCCGCCCTCCTGCCCCAGGCCCCGCCCCCAGCCTACCCAGGCCCCGCCCCCAAACGCCCCCGCCTGCCCAGCCAGGCCCCCTCCCCGCCTACCCTGGGCCCCTACCCTGGGCCCCGCCCCGGCCCCGCCCCCACGCCCGCCCGGCCCCGCCCCCAGCCGCCCAGGGCCTACCTTGGTCAGGTTCTCGATTTTGACCATGTCGTTGTCTGCATCTCCCCTGAGCACCCGCTGCCGCTCGCTGGCCACGTCCACGTCGTCCTCCACGGGCTTCGTGGACACGGGCATGCGCCTGGGGGGCGGGGTGGGGTTAGCGCGTGGCTGACCCCGCCTGGTGCCCGAGCGCCGGGGCCACGCCAGAGGGCAGCGCCCAGCCCCGCCCCCCCCCGCAGGGCCGTGGCACTCACTGCGGCTGCCGCAGAAAGTTGTACTGACACATGATGGTCAGGAGGAAGCCCACAAAGCCCTCGACGGTCATGGCCACCAGGCCCCTGGTGACGATGTCCCACTCAAAGGGAGACTTCATCTTGTCAACCTGGCCTGTGGGGCAGCTGGCTCAGGGCCGGGGCCTCGGGAGCACCGGCTCACCCCGAGGCCTGGAGCCCGCCTAGGCCCCCCGACCCAGGGGCCGCACCATCAGCCCCGCAGCCTCACCGATCTTGGCGTAGTACTCGTTGAGGTACTCGTTGTAGGCCATCTCCATCAGCCCGTGGCCCAGGTTGTAGTTGGGGAAGATGAGGAAGCAGCTCTTCAGGTAACTGTTGACAACCTTCAGGTCCTGGAGGGGCCGGGGGGGGGGGGGGAGGAGGTGTCACGGCACCTCAGGTGTCCAGCCTCAGCCCTGTCCTGCCATCCCCCACCCCGCCACCCCGGCCCACCTTGTCATGCTCAAAGAGCTGCAGCAGGAAGGTGGCCACAGTGGCAGTGATGCCGATGAAGAGGTTGATGACAATGAGAAACACATAGGCCGAGCTGGGGACCTCGAACCAGAAGGAGGCCGGGTACATGATGGGTGTGATGGACCACCTGCGGGCGGCAGCCAGGCGGCGTCACTGAGCCGCCGCCCCCTGCACCCCGCCCCGCCCCGCACCCCCACCATCGCCACCTTACCCGTAGAGCAGGAACAGGGAGAGCACGGCCGGGAAGTTGGTGGGTGAAGTGTAGGCCGGCAGGTCGAACACGAACAGGATGAGGACGCAGCAGGTGGCCGGGACCAGGTAGTTGAGCTATCGGAGCAGGAGGGGCAGGTGAGGGGCCAGAGGTGGAGCGGCCTGGGGACAGGGGCAAGGGTCCCGAGGGCAGGACCGGGGGCCCAGCGAGGGGCGGGGGCACGGGGGAGGGCCGGGGGTCTGGGGGCACACCATGTCCCACACGTAGTTGGCCAGCCAGTAGATGACGGGGTTGCAGCCGCTGACGAACTGCAGGTGCTTGGCCTTGGTGGACTTCTCGGCCACCAGAAAGACCACGAAGCTGGCCGGCACGAAAGACATGGCCACGATGATGAAGATGGCGATGACTACGTCGGTGCCCTGCAGCCTGGGGGCGAGGAGGCCCTCAGCCCTGCCCGGCACGCGGTCCCACGGCGGCGCCCCGCCCCCACCCCCGCCAGCACCTACAGGTAATCCAGAGAGAGGCTGGCACTCGTCTTGTTCATCGGGTGATTGGTGACGGTGATGCCTGCAGCACAGGGGCAGCCTCAGGACCTGCTCTGCCCCTGCAGGCCCACCCTGCCCTGCCCCGCTCACCCACCATAGGCCGCAGGGTTGCCCTTGCTCTTGGGCAGGTTGGCACGCAGGATGGCGTTGTTGAGGCTGTTGAGGTAGGTGGGCATGCTGTGGTAGCCCTTGTTGTTGTAGAACACCTGCGGGGGAACACAGAGAGACCCCCAGAGCCTGTCGTCCCTGCAGACCTTGGGCGAGGGCGGGACGCGGCCGGGCCCAGGGCTGAGCGGGGCTCACCTGGGCAGCCCTGCGTACTGCAATCCTCCGCACCATAGCCGGGGCCCGGGCCCCAAACGAGGCTGGGATGGACTTCTGGACGTTGCCAAAGGTGATGGCCCCGTACCTGGGTGGCAAGCCGACCACCCGTGAGGCCGGGCGGGCAATGGGGGTCCGCTCCCCATCCATGGCCGGCGCACCCCTCCCCTCTGCTCACCGGTGCAGCCGGAAGCGGTCAGAGGTGAAGAGCAGGTACTCGGAGACGTTGTGGCCCGTGATGTCAGTCAGAATGTCACCCGTGACCACCCGCATCTGGGGTGGGTGCCCACCCACACCGCCCGGGCAGGAGAAGCCAGTGCCCTGCCCAGAACAGGTACAGCGGACGGGCTCCCGCACCAGGTGTGGAAGGGAGGGCGCCGAGGTCCAGTTCTCTGCAGGCAGAGCGCACAGTCAGCCTGGCCCCCACTTTCCCGAGCCCCAGGAGGCCCCACTAGCCATACCTGACCCGGAGGTGGGCAGCAGGTCCTCGTCCAGGGTCACAGGGGAGTCGGACGGGGCGGGCGAGGGTGGGGGCGGCACGAAGTTGGACAGCGGCAGCCCCTGGGTGAAGGACTCCAAGCACATGCTGTCGAAGAACCGTGCGGCCAGCAGGCGCGACTCACCACTGCTCAGGTTCAGCGTGGGCCCCAGCGAGCCGTTGGCCGGAGACTTGAGCACACAGGTGGCTCCCACACCCGATGGCAGCCTGAAGGTGCCCACCAGCTGCTGGGGCCCGGCATCGGGGGACAGTCGCAAGCTGGGAAAGCAAAGAGCAAGTCCAGGTGGGGGTCAGGTCAGCCCCCCCAGCCCTTGCACTAGCCCCCGCCCCCAACGGCGGCCCCGCTGCCGGCTCACCGGTATTCCCGGCGTTCCTCGTTGGCATAGGGGATGAAGTTGCCACGGGGCTGCGTGTAGTTGTGGTACTGGGAGGGGGACAGGACCAGCGGGGGCAGGTCGCCTGGTGGGAAACACAGAGAAGCCTGAGCAAGTTCCTACAGCCTGCCAGCCCCTCACGGCCCAGGTCCCCTCTTCCTAGTACCCACAGGGGTCCAAAGCTTGGAGTCTGCACCCCAAAGGAACCCCAGAGTGTGCCCACCAGCCTCAGCTACCATGCCCAGGGCACCCACCACATGGCTCCCAAGCAGGTGGATGTCCGGGTGCCTGGCCAGGCAGCCTTACCGATCTCTGGGACAGAGAGCGCCACAGTCATAGCCACGCAGACGAAGAAGGCGGGGAGCAGGATCTGAGAGGACAGTGCCTTGGAGTTGCGCCGGGCACAGTGGAAGCGCTTCACCAGGAGCCCGTGGAACTGGCGCACCTTCAGCCACCAGCCCTCCAGCTTGCGGCTGCCCTGGCCGACCCGCGTGAGGGTCTCCGCCTCTGCCTCTGCACAGGAGGCAGGAGCTGAGCATGGGCCCCGCTCCACCCTCCAGGGACCCTCCTAGCTGTATCCCACAGCCCCCACCTTGCAAGCTGACATTGTCAGGGTCCTGCAAGTTGTCACAGAGAGGGCGGTAGTCGCTGTAGACATCGGTGTATCCGGCCCCCTCGTCACCACGGGCAGAGCCCACCGAGGATGCAGACTGCAGCGACGCCTGTGACTGGGCCAGCTCCGCGCACCGTGCCAGGTTGCTGGCAGGACCTTCCCCGGATACTGGGTCCGCAGCCCCTGGTAACACATCTTTCCTGGACTCTTTCACATCTGCAGAGGGGCCAGGGGAGACGCGTGGGGGCTCAGGGCAGCCTTCACCTGCAGGCCTCCACACTCACCCACCCACCTCAGGCACCAGCCCCAGCCTGACCCTGGGGCCTCCTGGCTCCCTGTTCCCACCTAAAACCCTTGGCCCCCAGAGACAGGGTAAGAGTGACAACCCTAGGCTCACGCTCAGAGCTGGCAGAACCAGGGGATGGGGGCAGAGCTGATCAGCACCTGTGGAGTCTCACCTGCCTCACTGTTCTCCAGCGACTGGTCCTCCTCCGACACCTTAAGGAACACTTCCTCCAGTGTCGTGTCCATCAGCCCAAAGCTGCTCAGGTGCAGTGCGTCCAGACTGTGCTCCAGGTGCTGTGGAAGAGCTGCGTGAGGCCCACCTCACAGGGGGTGGCTGCAGGGCAGGCGGTGCCCACCTCTTGAACAGCCCCGCCTCCTCTACTGGCCCCGCCCCAGTTCTGCCCCAGTCCCAGAGCCCAGTCCTGCCTCCTCCACCAGACCCGCCCCCTCCGCTGGCCCCGCCCCCAAGCCCAGTCCTGCATCTTCCACCAGGCCCGCCGCCTTCACTGGCCCCGCCCCCAAGCCCAGTCCTGCATCTTCCACCAGGCCCGCCCCCTTCACTGGCCCCGCCCCAGAGCCCAGTCCTGCCGCCTCCACCAGACCTTCCTCCTCTACTGGCCCCGCCCCCAAGCCCAGTCCTGCCTCCTCCACCAGGCCCGCCCCCTTCACTGGCCCCGCCCCCAAGCCCAGTCCTGCCTCCTCCACCAGGCCCGCCCCCTCCGCTGGCCCCGCCCCCAAGCCCAGTCCTGCATCCTCCACCAGGCCCGCCCCCTTCACTGGCCCCGCCCCAGAGCCCAGTCCTGCCTCCTCTACCAGACCTTCCTCCTCTACTGGCCCCGCCCCACCCCCGCCCCCTCCAGTGGCTCCGCCCATCCAGCGGCCCTGCCCCCGAGCCCAGTCCTGCTTCCTCCACCAGTCCCGCCCCCTGCTGGCCCCACCCCTGAGCCCAGGCCCGCCTTTTCTGCTGAACACACCTCCTCCGCCTCCCCTACTTCTTACAGACCTCAACCCCACCTCCTCCATCAGCCCAGCCCAGACTCACACACCTGAAAGAGGCGCTCAAAGGCCCCCTTCTTGGCTGCCTCGCTGGGCAGGATGTAGGAGAGCTCGGTGCTGGTGTCGGAGACCAGCAGGCAGGAGGCCACATGTTTGCGGATGAACTGGGAAACCTGGGACTCGGAACAGCTGCTCAGCTGGGCCGGACCTGGGGGGCTGGCTGTCAGCCCTGGCTCTGGGAGGGTAGGGAGGGCTTCATTCAGGGGCTGGGGGAGAGGGTGGGCCAGGCCCAGTTAGCATCCTGGGCCCACTGGGCAACGATGAGAGCCCAGCCCCTCAACCTCACTGGTCTTGAGGAGGAGTCTGGGGCAGGTGGCTTCCGCACAGACCTTGGGGGCCCCCTGGCTCGGCAGGCCGCTTGACCAACGTGAGGCGGTAGCCGTCCCCGTAGGCGCCCTTGAGGAAGAGAGGCGAGCCGCAGCACTTGAGCTTCCCGTGGGAGATGATGGCAATGCGGTCCCCAAGCAGGTCAGCCTCGTCCATGTGGTGGGTGGACAGGAGGATCGTGCGGCCTGGGGGAGACGGGGATCAGAGGGGCGGCCAGGTGGGGCCGGGCAGGGGGCTGCTCTCCCCACCCTCAGTGGCCGCTCACCCGGCTTGTACTTCAGGATCAGGTCCCAGATGGCGCGGCGCGCATAGGGGTCCACGCCAGCCGTGGGCTCGTCTAGAATGATGGCCCGGGAGCCGCCCACGAAGGCGATGGCCACCGAGAGCTTGCGCTTCATGCCGCCGGACAGCGTCTGCACCAGTGAGTGCCGTTTGTTGGAGAGCTCCAGGTCCTCGATCATCCTGAGGGCAGATGGGAGGTGAGCCGCGGGGGTGGGGTGCTGCTGCCTGCAGCCTCGGGTCCCGCCCAGGCCCCACCCACTTGTCCATCTCCTTGCGGATCTCCTCCTGGGCCATGCTCTTGAGCCTCGAGTAGAACCAGAGGTGCTCCTCCACCGTGAGCCGGTCGAAGAGCACATTGTGCTGGGGACACATGCCCAGGTTCTTGCGGATCTCGTCCATCTCTGTGCGGATGTCGTGCCCGTAGATGGTGGCCGAGCCCGACGTAGGTGGGAACAGGCCGGTGAGGATAGACCTGGTAGACAGGTAAGGTCACGGCCCCACCTCCTGAAGGGAGCTCTCCCTGCCACCCACCCCCGACACGCACATGGTGGTGGTCTTGCCAGCCCCGTTGTGGCCCAGGAAGGACACGACCTGGTTCTCATAGAGGTTGAGGCTCAGCTTGTTCAAAGCCAGCTTCTTGTCGTTCTTATAGACTTTGGTGAGCTTGTCCACGCAGACCACCAGCGGCAGGTGGGTGGGTTCCTCCTCCATGCCCCGTGTCTCCTCTGCATCGGGGCCAAAGTCAGCACCAAGGATGTCCTCAGCCCCTCAAAGTCAGCAACTGCCCCAGTCCCCACCCTGGTGTCCACTCACCCGAGCGCCGGCTCTCCATGGCGCAGGCTTGATCCTCCTCCATGACGCTGAGGCGGGGGGCGCGAGCCCACGGCCAGTTCCACTCCCATGCCTCCGTCCGCCCGCTGCCCAGCCAGTAGGATTTCTGCAGTGGGAAGTACCAGGGCCGGGGCAGCCCGTACATGCCTATGGGGAGAGGGGAGGCTGACCCAGGGCCTGGGGTCACCGACCCCCCCAGGCCATGGGTCCCCCCAGAGACAGCCCCCTTCTCCTGTTCTCCTCCCCTCCGAAGGGCTCGGTACCTGGGTGCACAGCCTCAATGTACCACGTGAGCACCCCATAGACGACCGCGTCTACCATCAGCATGGTGACAGCCAAGAGCAGGTTGAAGTCATCCCCTTCCACGGGGGACTGGCTGAACGTGTGCCACTGAATGCCCACGCCCGCCACCTCGTACAGGGCGAAGTACTTGGAGCCCAGACCGAAGGCTGTCGTGGACATCAGGGACTGAGGGGACACCAGTGTCAGTGCGGGGAGGGAGGCCGACACCCCCAGGCCTGGGCCACCCGCACGGCCCTCACCGCGATGCACTTCTCGAAGGCGGTGATCTTGTCGTGGGCCACCTCCTCACGGATAGCCACGTACATGTAGGGCACGTAGCTCAGGAAGTAGATGATGCCGCCGCAGGCCGAGGCCAGCTTGGCCTTGGAGTACAGCACGGACACCAAGAAGCTGGGGGCAGGCAGAGCCACGGGCCGTCAACCACACCCGAGTCCTGGGTCCTTACTCGAGGCAAGCCCGCCCTCCAGCCCGCTGCTGCCACACAGCACTCACCAGAACATGATGGTGGCCACCGCGTAGACGGCCAGGAAGAGCCAGATGATGAGCACATGGCTGTGGGCAAGGACCTGGCCATACTTGAGTATGGCGGTCAGCGCTGTCACCGAGATGGAGAGCTGCACGCAGCCCGTGATGAACCAGGCCACCCAGTGCACCGCATTGTTCAGGCCCATGGTCTTCATCACCTGTGGGGCGGCAGGGCACTCCTCTCCACCTCTCACCTGTCTCCATCGCCCCCTCCTCCGCCTCCACCCCTCCCCTCTGCCCCTCCTCCCTCCCCTCTTCCCCCTCCTCCCTCCCCTCTTCCCCCTCCTCCCACCTCCTTCAGCCGGTGCTCCTTCTCGGCCACGATGTGCTGAATGGTCATGGCCACAGAGTAGACCCAGGAGATCACCATGCAGAGAGGCATCATGTGCTCGATGACAAACAGAAAGCTGGGGGGAGGGAGGGGCGTGAGGCGGAGGCCGGCGGACCGGGGGCCCAGCGCTCGCCCAGCGCTCCATCTGCACTCACTCGTCCCGCGTGTAGCAGGGGTAGGGAAACATCTGCACGTAGTTGCCGGGCTCCACCACGTCGTGGCCCACGAAGGTGTCGATGATGGCGCGCTCCATCATGTCTGCGGGTGGGAGGAGCAACAGGATGGCGGTCAGCGGAGGCCGCGCCCCGCCCCCCGCACCCCCCCCCCGCACCCCCCCCCCCCCCCCCCCGCAGCCCCAAGGTCGGCCCTCACCCTGGATCCAAACGAAGCCATATAGAAAGTAGAAGCGGCCGCCGGTGTTGGGCCCCGGCCGCCAGTAGGCCCGGCGGATCTCGTTGGTTTTCTCCGTGAAGCTTGAATTCTGGCGGATCTTGTAGTGCACGTGGGGCGGCAAGGAACCGTCCTTGCGGGTCTGGAAGATCACACCTGGGACAGGAGGAGGGGCGGGGCAGAGGAAGGGGAGATGAGGGGCGGGGCCGAGGAAGGGAGAGGGGGGCGGAGCCGAGGGCTGGGGGCGGGGCCGGTGACCGACCATAAAGGGGTGGGTCTAGGGCAGGGGAGAGGCGGGGGACCCGCGCTGGGGACCTGCCCAGGGGGCTGGCTCACTAGCGAATACGGTGACATTATCCTGGTAGGCCTGGTTAAGGGTGTAGTTGACAATGCTCTCCTCATCTGGAAAACCCTTGAAGATGTCCACACTCACCTAGGAGAGGAGTGTCCTGAGAGGTGGCCGGGGCACCCGCAGGGCCGCGTGGAGCCTACCCACCCACCTTGGACATGAACTGGATCCAGCCGCAGGCCGCATTGTCGATGGTGTCCAGCTGCTGCAAGAGGACCGAGCCGTTGGGCAGTGAGAAGTTGTCCTGGCGCAGGGCAGGTGGCAGCTCCTCGGGCGACAGGCTCAGGGCCTCCGGGTGCTGCCGCAGCTCGGCCACGTACTGGGGGAGGGGGAGACCGGTTCAGAGGGCGGCCTGGGCTAGCCAAGGTGGGCCCCTGCCACACCCAGCCCAGCCCCGCCCCCCAGCACCTGCTGCAGCCAGCGCAGGTGTTGCTGCAGCCTTCCCTGCTCCAGGTAGCTGCGGATCTCCGCTGAGATGTTGAGCCACACCTGGGCGTAGTGAGTCACGTTGCCAACAAGGGCGAAGGTCTCATTGGCCTGCAGAGCGTGAGGGCAGAGCATGGCGCTCATGGAAGGACCCCAGCCAGCAAGGGGGGTTCTCCTTACCTCGCTCCCTGGCTGGAGGCCACCCACTGGCCAGCCCCACCAACCACCAATCTAGGTCTGGCCAGATGGCCCCTGGAAGCTCCAAGGCCTTCCCTCCCAGGCCTCTGCTCAGCGCCTCCCCTGAGACCCCCTCTGCCCGGCTCCCAGGAAAGCACAGCCTCCCCACTCCCTGCCCCTTTGTGGGACCCCTCCACATATGTCCCAAGTGGCCCTGACACTTGGCCCTCATCTCCCCCCATGCTCATCCTAGGGACCCCCTCCACAGCCCCTCCCCTTCCTGGGCCATCTCCAGCCCCGGTTTCTACTTCTTCCAGACTGCAACCTGGGAGGGCCACGGACACGTGCTCTCAGCTGGTCCCAAACCACGTAGCTGCCCTGCCCAAATCTCACCCGGGCAATGCTCTGGAGGGTTTCTGCCTGCAGCCCCCCCTCTGTCCTCACCAGTGCTGCCCAGCCCTGGCTGTGCTCAGCCAGCCAGGACGCTTTGCCACACCAGCCAGGCAGGGCATCCTCAAGGCAGCCTTCAAAGTGCCCCTGCACCTAGGACTTGCTCCCAGGTCCCCTCACCCAGAGAGCCAAGCCCCGGAGTTCTCAAGAGCCAGGGCTGCACCCCTCTTGTGCCAATTCTACCAACCGCCACCCCCCCCCACCACCACTGGCGTCCCCAGCCTGCAGAACCCTCTGCCCAGCTCCCTCAGTTCCTGCCCCAGAGGACACGGGCAGCCTGAAGCACACACCTTGAGGATGACACGGTCTGCCTCAGAGCCCGCGGGCGCGTACAGGATCTTGGGGTTGCTGGTCATGAGGTGCACGAGGAGGCCCAGGTTCCGCTGCTCCTTGCTCGTGAAGCCCAGGGAGCTCATGTTGCCCCTTCGCAGCGCCTCGGGCTCGATGGTGCTGGGGCAAGCAGGTGAGACTCGACGTGGGACGGGGCATCGGCAGGGAGGGGTGGGCGTGGGGCTTCCAAGCGGGTGCAGGCATCAAACGATTGGCATGGAGTAGGGGTCCATGGACCGGGACCAGGGAGGGGGCATCAGAGCCAGACCTGGGGGCAGGCCCAGCAACCCCCAGCCTCCTCACCCTGCCCCTGCCACCCACCTACCGGTTGTTGCCACACAGGATGGGCTGCAGGCCGGCCCAGAGCTGCACGAAAGCGGAGCACTGGCCCTGCAGCGCGTCCGAGGGGGCCGGGGCTGCAGCGGACGGGGCCCCCTCCTCAGCCGTGCTGTTGGAGCTGGGGCCCGCCCCAGCCCCGGTGCTGTTGGCCACCCCACCAGGGCCGCTGGCTGCGGGCCCAGGAGCCCGGCCTGCGCAGGCGCCCTGAGGCAGCAGCAGGGCAAGGGCTGAGAGGACATCCACGTCCCGCAGGACCTTCTGGGCGTCCAGCAGGTCCTCCAGGAGCGCCTGCAGCCGCGGTGGGGGTGGTAGCTGCTGTGGGGCAGCAGAGCCACTAGGGGCGTCCAGGCCCAGCTGAGGGGAAACGGGGTGAGTAGGCAGACGCAGGCCCAGGGTCTGGGGGCTGCTCTGCACGGGAGGCTGAGGTCAGCGTGGAACGGGGAGGACACCCGCAGGAGACACAGGAGGCAAGCAGGGGAGCAGCCTGGGGGTCAAGGAGCGCCGACCAGGGGCGGGGAGACAGACTGGATCGAAGGCCCAGGCAGGGGACCCAAGGACAGCCAAGCAGAGCCCCGGGCCCAGGCGCTCCCGGCGACGCCGAGGAGTCCTGGCACACCCCCACCCCCCCGCCCAGGTGCCAGATCTGCAGGCCGCCTGGCAGGCAGGCCTCACCTGCTGGGCAATCTTGGCTGCATCCAGTTGGTTCCGGAGCTCAGCAGCCAGCCCCGAGAAACGGTGAGCACGTGCCGCAGCCTGCCCTCTGCAGACCGCATCCCGGTATCCCTGCAGCGCTGTCTGCTGACCCCGGGGTACAGTGAGGACCCGGCCCAGCTCCCTGGAGCCTGGCATGCACGTGAGCTGCTCCAGGAGGGCAGGAGCCAGCAGCAGCTCCTGGGGACAGGGTGCAGAGGAATGGCTGAAAGGAGCCTCAGCCAAGAGGATACCAAAGGCCTGGCCCACAGGGCCCAGGGCCTTACCCTGCCCCACCCAGCGGGCCGGGTCCGAGATCACCCAGGTCCTGCAACAGCAAGTGGGGGCAGAGGGAGGGAGAGGGACGCATTCCCACCCTGCCTCCCTGGGACAACCACCAACTCCTGGGGACCCCCTCACCCTCAATGGGAGCCCTCTCTTCACCCACCCAGAAGCAGGCAGCGTGTGCCCCTCACCTCCATCTGGAACAGGGGCTGCTGATTCCTGGGCGGCCCTGAACCCCCGTCCAAGCCAGGCGAAGGGCCAAAAAGCAGGCGATAGACCTGAGCGTGACGGGGTCATGGATCAGCTGCTGGGGCTCCAGCCCTGCACCCCCATGGGAGCCAGCGGAGGACCAGGGCAGGGGGCTCCCAGGAGCAGACACAGGCGCCCCACTGAGGCTCCCGGCCCTCACCTCGGGCAGGTCCACCTGGGCAGCCAGCAGAGCCCGGGCCGCGCTATCGGGCAGTGACAGGTTCTGTGTCAGGAAGCGCCACAGCTCCCGAGGGTCCCTGGCCACCGAGTCCAGAGAGAAGGAGGACACTGGACAGGCAGAAAGACAGGGCTGAAGGCCGGCCAGAGAGCCCCAAAGGGCCTCGGAGCTGAGCTCCCAGCAGCTCCCACTGTGGCTGGCCACAGTGACGGGCAGCAGGCTCCTGGCGAGCGCCGGGCAGGGGTGTGGGCGTGGAGCCCGCGGCAGGAAGCGCCCGAGCCCGGCTTCAAACCCCGCTGACCGCTGACCGCGGGCTCGGGCACCGCTCCGCCCCCCGGGCACACCTGCAGGTCGGGCTGCGCGGCTGTCCCAGGGGTCCGGGCTGGCGCTGAGGGCCTCCAGGTGCTGGCGCAGCGCCTCCAGCTCCGAGCCCAGGCTGGGCCTCGCCGGGTCAAACAGGTTGCCCTCCTCCACCACGCGGTTGAGGCGCTCCAGCAGCTGTGTGACCCTGAAGCACCACTGGCCGTCACCAGCAGGCCGCCAGGCCCGGGGCGGGGCAGCCGGGGGCGGGGCAGCCGGGCGGGGCGGGGCCCAGGCCCGGGGGCGGGGCCGCCGGGGGCGGGGCACTCACGTGGAGTTGGCATACTGAAGGAAGCCGAACTCGTCCCGCTGGCCGTCGGGGCACAGCGACTGCATGACCGGCAGGATGCCGGCGGAGGTGAGGGGCGCCGCCGTGTAGAAAGCTGAGGGGCAGGCGAGAGGGCCCAGGGCCGGGGAGGGGCGCGGTCGGTGGGGAGGGGAAGAGACAGAGGCCGAGAAGAGAGATTTAGAGAGAGTCAGGAAGAAAAGCAGCTGCAGGCAGCAGACGGGAAACAGACGGCTGAGTGTTCTAGTGCAGATGACCCCGGCAGGTCAGAGGTCAAAGGGCATCTCACCATCCCTTCCCCACAACTGCCAGAGCGCCCCTCTTCCCTCCACCAGCCAAGGCCAGCGCGCTGACTGCTTCCCTAAGAACAGGAGGCAGCACTGCCCCCAGGGATCAGGAGCACAGGGGGCCCCTACTGGGCAGTGACCTCTGACCTCTCTGGCCAGCTGGTTAGTAGAGTGAACGCAGGAGCCCACTAGGTCTGAGTGGACAGCGGCCAGGTGCTGCAGCCCTGCACAGCAGGGCCAGGCGACCCCACCCTGGATGACACCGGGGAGCCTGACTGGGGAGCCACTGAGGTCCAGGGGCTCCAGCCTTGACCTCCCACCACCCCACCCCCACCCCACCAAGCCTGCTGTTCCTGACAGCAGGCAGGGGCCCTGCAGGACCCAGCTGGCCAGGAGACGCCGTTAGTGCAAGCGAGGGGCGGGGGAGGGCGCAAGCTTCACCAGGAGGCCCCGCAGGGCTCCCGAGGACGTCCGGGCCAGCTGGGGGGGCGACCGCGCACTTACAGACTGCGTGCAGGCCCGGGAGGAGGACAGAGACCATGCAGGGCGGGGAGGAGGGGCAGAACAGAACAGAGGAGACAGTGAGGCCCAGCGCCGCGGGCACCCCAGCCCGGCCAGGCGCGGGGCATGGGACCGCGCCGGGGGACAGGCACCCCTGTGCCGGGAGCAGCTGTGTGCACGCCGACGAGTGTGCGAGACGCCGTGAGGGCCGCCTGCCCGCCCCTCCCGGCCGGGCCCCCAGGAGCCCCTCACCTTCCTTCACAGAGATGGTGGGCTTCTTCTGCCGAAGCCCCAGCAGGATGAAAAACAGGACGAGCGGGATGAAGATCTCGAAGGCCAAGACCCACTGGAAAGGGCGGGCGGAGTGAGGCCACCTGCCCAGCGCTGGACAGGACACACCCAAACCCTCCTCTCCCTCACAGACACCCACCCCTCCCAGGGCCAGCCCAGCCCCACCAAACCCTGCATGGCCCGCCATGGGCCACAGGTCCACCCAGGCCTCCCGAGCCCACGGAAATCGCAGCCCCTCCCTTCCGGAGCCTCTTTGAGGGAAGAGGGTCAGCGTTCTCTGGCTCAAGCGAGCCGGGTCCCCACACCCAGTCCAGGTGCGCCTCGCTGGAGGCTGGCAGGGGCGAATCAGGCAGCGGGCGGTCCACGCTGACCCACGCACCGCCCAGCTCCTTGCCTGCCTGCAGGGCTGCCTGGGCAAGGTCTCAGAGGATCCAGCAGTGTCTGCTCTGGGCTGTGACTCCCACCGTCCCCGGAGTCAGCCCTCCTCCCTGCAGCTGTAGTGCCATCAATCTCCACCCCCACCCCCCCGCCCCCGCAAAGGCCTAAGAAGATGAGGCCTGGGTCGGTGGAGGGCCTGGCTGTAGCCCTGGGCCCTGAGCCTCCGGGAAGACCTGGTCAGGGGTCTGACAGCCCCCCTCGACCCTGAGACGCAGGTGCCTCCTGCCCTGGCCCACCCCACCCCCCAGGTGGCTCGGGTGGGCGCGGCCCTGCCTGCCTGGGGCCTCTGATCAGGGTTCCCAGCGCAACTCGGCTGCAGGCTGAGCACCGAGGTGAGCCCTGCTGGGACCTGCCTGGAGCGGTAAAGAAGTGCCCGGGGTCCAGACTTTCCTCCATTCCCGCCTGCACCCCTCCTGGCTCAGGGAGGGCACCATGGAAGGGGGAGGCGGACCTTGGGCTGGCTGCTCTTTGGGGGCCCCTGGCCCACCCGAGGGCACGTCCTGACCCCTACCCCTACTAAGCTTCTGCAGAGGCACCAAGGTGCCTTCAGCCTCACCCCCATCCCAAACTGACTTCAGAGTGCTGACCCAGCGGCGCTCTCTCTGGCCCAGGGCCCAAGCCCTGGTCCCCCAGGGCGGGGCCAGATGCTGCTGTGTTTACTGGGCTGACAATAGGGCTCTGTGGTGTGGAACACCCTGCCATGTGTCTGCGCCCCACGCCCGCCCCAGCCCGTGCCAGCCTCCACCCCCGCCCTGAGCCAGCAGCCAGCCCGGGGCCAGCCCGGGAGGCATGTGGACCAGGACAGGTGCCTGCCGTGTGCACACCGAGTGGCTGGGGTCACGGCCGCTGAGCCGGCCCCACCCACCCCCGCCCTGCCTCCGGGCACCTCCGCGAGTAACTGCAGCAACAGGCCCGCTGCCTCCTCATTGCTATAGCAACGGCCGCACAGGAGCTGCTGGGAGGAGGGAGGCCTGCTTGGCGGGCGGGTGGCCAGAGGGGCATCTGGTTACGGCAGGCAGTGCAGGGTCAGCCCCACCTGGGTGCCCCACCCAGCGGCCGTGTGTCCCCTCCAGGCCCCTCCCGCTGAGTCCAGAAGAGAACAGGTGAGGCCTGAGGACCGAGGCGCTGCCCCCGACTCCAGGGACCTGGTCCTCCCACCAGGAGCAGCCAGAAGCCCCAGGACAGACCGGTATCCAGACCAAGGTCCACACCGACAGATGGAGAAACCGAGGCGCAAAGCTTGGGAAGATGGAGTAAGCCGGGCACAGAGATCCTTGGTTCCGACCCCCCAGACCAGGCTTCCCCCAGGGCACATATGCACCCTCGGTGAGGCGTGCAGCACGCAGGCAGACCCTCTGCTGGCCAAGTCCAGGGAGCCGACTGTGACGCCCAAGACCCTCCCAGAAAAGTGGAGGAGTGTGCCCGCCACCTAGCCTGCCCCAGCCCCTGGCGTGAGCCCAGCGAGGCCTCAGCCACCCTGGAGGAATTCCTGCTGTGCTGTGGCCACAGCCGAGGACCTCCACAAGCTCAGCCATGCCTGGGGGCACCATGGGGCAGGGCAAGGAAGGCTCTGGGGAGGCCCAACCTGACATGCGGGGGCTACTCCCGGGTGTAGGTCAGTGGGCAGCTGCCCCCTGCTTGCCAGGTGCCCACTTCCCTGAGCCTTGGGGTCCCCAGGAGATGCTGGGGCCCTCACGGGAGCCTCTGCTCCCAGCTCCCATCCTCCCTGCCAGGAACTCGAGGGCTGACACTGACGCATGCCCACGTCCAGTCTCAATCCCTCCCCAGGGCCCCGCCCTGCTGGCCCCGGTGACCCAAACCCTGCAGCGGAGGAGGCAGCACCAGAGGCTGCAGGTCTGACCCACGAGCCCAGCGCCAGCCAGCCCCGGGCGCCACGGGCAGCGAGCGAACACAAGCCTGGCTCCCTGCCAGGGCCAGGTGCCCAGGGGAATCCTGCCAGGCCAGGGTGATGACGGCTACCCTGCCCATCTGCAGGTCTGGGTTTCCCACGGTGCACTTTGAAACCCCTCTCAGGGAGGGGCCCAGGCAGGAGCAGGTCGGCTCAAGGGGCCCTGGGGCCAGGTGGGACAGGAGCCCCCAAACTCCAGAGGGGCGAGAGGATGCCTCCACCTCAGGTTCCATCTCCAGACCCCAACCTGCCCTGAGCCCCATCCTGGAAAATCCCGTGTCCTGTCAAGAACCCGAGCTGCCCAGGCCTCGCTGCGATGTGGCTGGTGCCAGCTGGGCAGGCCAGCAGATGCCCCTTCCCTTCCCAAGGCTGGAGCAGTGGCAGTGATGACACCCATACCGCCCCAGCCCCTCTCCTCACTGGCGCTTCAGCCCCTGACAGCTGCTGTGCCCTGCACCCTCAAGCACAGGGCAGAGAGCTGGGGAGCACGGTAGTCACAGGACCCAGTCCCGGGGCGGAGGGGTGGGGGGAGGCCGGGTTGGGGGAGCAGAGAGTGGAGCGCTTCAGGGAGGAGGGCCCCAAAGGACAAAAGGGTGCAGCAGGGCCTGGGTGGCCGAGGCAGGCACAGCGAGGACGCGGCGCGAGCCCGTGAGCGAGGGCCGGTGGATGTGCGCGAGGAGAGGCGCCTGTCCAAGGACAGAGGGCTGCGCCCGGAGGAGGGATAGGGTCCCTGCAGGGGCGCCAGGGCTGGGCCCAGAGACCGCAGCGCCTCTGAGCCGGACCCAGACCTCCAGCCGGTCCTCTGCCGGGGGAAGCAGGGCCTCCCGCTCCCCCAGGGGCCCGGGCCACCTTCCAGCCCTGAGGCTGGCCCGGGAGAGCGCGCTGCGGAGGGCGCCCGCCCCGTGACTCAGCCGAGCTCCACGAATGTCAGCGGACGCGGGCGGCGGGCCGGGTACAGCCGAGCCCCCTCTCCGGAGGCCGGGGCGAGGGCAGGCGTGGAAGGGGCGACCACCCGCCGCCCCGCCCGCCTGGGGTCCGCGCGCGCCCGGCCGGGCCGCCGCACGTGCGCGCGGGGAGCGCGCCGCCGGCCCCGGTGCGCGCAGCCTCCGGCTCCCGCCGGCCCGCGGCGCGGGGGGTCGCTCACCGGGCTCCGGCGCTTCAGCGTCACGTTCTTCCAGAGCAGCAGCTGCAGCTGGTGCAGGAAGCCCATGGCGGGGCCGCGCTCCGCCGCCTCCGCGCCGCGGCCCGCTCCTCTGCGCGCCCCGCCGCCTGCTCCTCTGCGCGCCCCGCCGCCCGCCGCCCGCCGCGCCCCGCCGCCCGCTCCTCTGCGCGCCCAGCCGCCCGCCGCGCCGCTCGGCATCGCCCGCGCGGGGCGGGGTCTCGAGCCTCCGGGACCGGCTCGGCGCTGGCTCCGCCCCGGCGGCCGCGGCTCGCGCCGCCCCCCGCCCGCACCGCCCCCGCTTAAAGGGGCCTGCGGGTGCCCTCCGCACGCCGCCCGACCCGGGTTGCCTGCCCGCCGGCGTTTGGGCGGTTCCCGGAGCTCTGACCCGCCGCGAGAGGCTTTCTGGCTGCCCGCCTCCCGCTAGGCGTTGAGGTGGTGCGTACAAGGGCCAGACGTGCGCCGAGACCCCGACTCAGTCCCAGGGCGCTCTTCTCCCAGGGGCGCCGAGCCGAGGCGCAGCGCCCCGGCCCCCTGGAACAGTCCTCCCTTAGAGGCGCTCCGAGGTCGACCCTGGCCCTGGCCCGTGGCCCCCGGGGGATGCTGGGGGCTGCTCGCCCCCCACCAGGTCCCCACCTCTGGCTGCCTGACGATGGCAGGAATTTCATCTGAACCTGAGAGCCAGATCCCAGCGCGTGGGGCGCTCGGGGGCTGGAGGGGGACAGTCACCCATACCTGGGGAGGGGGCGCGCAGCCTCGGATGCGGGTCCTATCTGTGCAGGGCGGGCATGTCTCTAAAGGCTCAAAAAGCTGGCTTTCCTGCCAGACTGGGGGCAGCCCCACCTGCACCTTGGGGGGCGAGAAGGGCAGCAGGGCGGCTGTCCTTCCCCTGTAAGAGTTCCCCGCGCTCCTTGTGAGTGAGCCGCTCGGTGACCACGTGGCAGGGCGGCCCTGGCTGTGCTCCGTGGGGGCTGCAGCTCCCTGGGCTCAGCCAGGGGGAGAAGGGACCCAGAGAACCGCTCTGTGCAGGCGAGGCAGGCTGGTGTCTGGGGAGGCTGAGGCTGCGCCCTCTGTGAGGGGCTGCTTTCTCTCCTTGTGGGTGCAGGTGACTGTGGCCTCTGTATGGGGTCTCTGGGGCCAGTGCACCCACAGGCTTGGGGCAGCGCCTGGCGGGGGCTGAGCCTGGTGGAGAGGCCCATTCCCAGGGAGGCCAGCGGAGGGCAGGCCCGCCCCTGCTGCAAGAAGCCTCCTGCCTTGCACTTCTCTGGGCTCCTCCTAACCTCAGTTTCCCAATTGGTGAATGGGAGGGGCAAAGCAAGTGGTATTGAGTCTGCGCTACACAGAGAAGGCTCTAACCTGAGCGCCAGGCAGGAGAGGGTGGGGATCCATCCCCCTCTCCTGCCCCCCTCCTCCCCTCCCTCCACCCGCAGCCTGAGAACACTTCCTTCTCTGTCAGAGCGTGGGGCTAGGTCAGGACAGGAAGCCACTGCCCAGGGGGAGGGCAGCGGCTTCCTGCATCCACCTGCCTCCCACCCACCTGGGGCCCCGGCAGCGCCACCCAGAGGCTCAGCGCCAGCCCCCACCCCCCCTCCCCTGCACACCAGGGCCCCCTGGTGCAGCAGGGACCTGGTGCTCCCCCATGCCCACGCTGCCCCCAGTGACAGGGTGCCCACATCTAACCGGGCCTCGTCCCACCCTGGATGCCCGCAGCCTGAGAATGAAGTCCCAGGGCGCCTTGCACACGTCCCCCAGCCGCATTTCTGAGCTGGGCCTCTGCTCCCCGCCCCTGGGCCTTTCGGGCTGGGGGCCGTCAGGGCGGGCTCTCTGCTGCAGAGCCTTTCCGTGCGGCGATGGAGGCCGGGAGGACGAGCCTGGGGGGCAGGGGGCAGGATCCGGCCAGGACAGGAGGCCCGGGTGGTGGGGGCGCGGGGGAGGCAGAGCCCACGCGTCCTCTGCTCGTGTCTTTATTGGTCGGTGTCCCCTCCCCAGGGCACAGCAGGCTGGGTGGCACGCCGGGCTCCAGACTGCACATCCGGGACAAAGAGACCCCAGCTCTGGGTCAGGGGCCCGGCTTTTGCCCCCACAGACCTCAGGGGGCATGTCTGCACCCCCAAGGGCCCTGCCTCCAGCCTCTCTCAGCCCCCGCTCCTCTCAGATATGATCGAGGTGGGGACGGAGGGCCTGTGTGGCCGTCCACCTGACGGACCTCAGCACCCCGTACTCCCTCCCTCCCTCCCTGCTCTCGCCTCTGCCTCCACAGAGTGGTTCCAATGTCCAGCAGCCTCCTCCAGGCAGGCTGCCCAGACGAGCCCTGCTTCCCAGTCCCCCACCCCAGCCTCCACGTCTGCCCGGCCGTTGCCTATGGGGGTCGGGTCGGATGCCAGTGGTTTGATTTCAACACCCAGCCCTCTACCCACGTGTTCAGCTCCCCAGCCACCCTCCCCTTCCCCCCCTCCACGGGCAGAGCTCAGGCCTGGAACCAGCCCTCAAGGTCCTGGTAGACCTGGCCACGGGGCAGCTGGGGGAACCGGGCACAGATGGCACAGAAGCGCTCTCGCCAGTCGCTGAACAGCCGCACGCGGAACCGGTCTCGCCACGCAAAGTAGCGCCGATAGCAGCTCTCGTTCATGCCGGTGAGGAAGGCGGCCAGCTCGCGGGCCGAGCCAAAGTCGTCTACATGCACGAAGGCGTCGGGCGGGGCGACGGCCTCGTAGGCGGCCCTCGGGGGGCCCAAGGCCACGGGCACAGCGCCGGCCAGCAGCGCGTTGCGCCAGAACTTCTCGGTGATGTAGTCCCGGTGCTCGGAGTTCTCGAAGGCCAGGTAGAAGCGGTAGCTGGCCACGGCGCGCAGCAGGCAACCAGCACACAGGGGCTGCCCAGCCGCGCGGCCGAACACGTCCACCCGCAGGTGCGGCGCCAGCTGCCGGTACAGCTGCACACGCCGCTGCCGCTTCTGGAAGTTGCTGACCACCCACGCGGCCATCCCACGCTTGGCCGGCAGAGGAGGTGCAGGCCCCTCGCGGGGCTCCAGGCGGCCGTAGGGCACGAAGATGTCCGAGTCACGCCGGTAGCTCAGCACCCAGTTGAAGACCCCTCGGAGGCGGCCGAGGCCGCGGGTGTGGCTGGGCGACTCCATGGAGGCCCACACCCAGGGCTGGCCCCGAGGCCGCTCAGCCAGGGGCAGGCGGGCCCGCTGGGCCTGCAGCTCTCGGTGGTGGAAGACCACGGCGTCGGCGCTGGCCAGCAGGCTGCGGTTGGCGGTCAGGCGGCAGCGGGCCACCCCGTACCTGGCGCAGGTGTCCCCAGGCAGCTCTGGGGGATGGCTGGCAAATGGCCAGTGCCAGACGAGGATGGTGATCGTAGGCTGTGGGGCCGGGGCTCCCCCGGGGGCCGCCCCGAGCCGCCACCAGAGCCAGACAGCAGAGAGAAGGGCCGCCACGGACAGGCCCCCCAGAGCCCGGAGGCTCGGAGTGGGGCTGAGCCCTGCAGGGGACACGGGAAGAGAGGCTGTGTCCTCCAGCTCATCACGGGCCCCGGGCTCCCAGCCCAGGCCTCCCCCAAGGCCAGAGACTCACCAGCATTCTGCATTCACGGCTCCTCAAATCACAGCCGCCACTCCGTGGGAACGCCCTGAAACCACAGCTGCTCCCCCGCGCTGGGCGCTGCCTGGAAACCCTCTCCTTTCGTCTGCTCCGGAGGAAGGCCACCAGAGTATCTTCCCACTCCCGTCCCGCCCCCAGTGACCTTTGACACCACCAGCATCCAAACACCGCCTCCCCCGAGAGGCCCCTGCCTGCTGTGGGGGGTGACGGCTCCCGGAAGGGCACCCAGCCAGGGTCCAGGACCGTGTCCCCAACTCCTGCCGGCCTCTGGAAAGGCCTGGAGATGACCCGCCAGCTGGCCCAGGAGGAGAGGGCCTGCCTGGCCTCAGAGACAGGGAGGCCATCACGAGTAGAGGTGGCCCCCACCCGGAAAGGGCAACCCTGACATCGAGGACTCAGTGGCCGCCCACTGCCCTGCCAGGGGTGCCACGGAGAGCAGGCGTGCCTCCCCGGGGCCGCCGAGCGCGGGCCGCCGCCTCCCCCGGCGCTGTGTCATCACCCACTTCCCCCGCTCCCCCCTCTCGGCTCCGCGGTGGGCCCCTAGACCCTCTGGCTACAGACACGTTGCTCTCAGCTCCACCCGGGAGGCTGAGGTTCCTCCGGCGCGTTGCTTCTAACCAGGCCTCTTCACGCCGCCCAGCCTTGCTGCCTTGAGGACACTTTTGTCCTGGAACCTGGATTCCCTGGGAGGGGCTCTGTCACAGAGTTCACACAGGGCCCCAGCGCACGCCCTCAGTGGACAGCACCAGGCTGGGCCTGGCTCCGGTGGGCTGTGGGGCTGCCACGCCTTCCTTCCACACCAAGGGCATCGGTCTGTAGGAGCCCCAGCCTGGGTGGCTTTGGGTCTGGCCAGGCCGGGAAGAGACGCAGGAACCTGGGCTGGGACGCTGCCCTTGGGGGCTCCGGGTTTCTTCCTTCAGGCCCCACAGCCCAGGGCGGGGGAGTACGGAGGGGGTTTTCCAGGCTGGAAAGGGAAGGAGTCGCTGTGTCCCTGACGTGGGCACCTGTTCCAGGAAAAGGAAGGCCGAAGTCCAGAGGCCCTCTCCCCACCCGCCGTCCGCCAGTCCTGGGGCCCAGGCGTGGAGGTCCAGTTCCTTCCCCTTTTGCCCTGGCTCCAGCCCGCTCTGCTCTCGGTCACCAGCTTCCTTCGCCCCAGCCGGATGTGGCCAGCAAGGCCCAGCCCTGGTGCTAGCGTCCTGAGGGCCTCAGGTTGGCCTGGTTCTTGGAGGCTGCAGGTTGGGTGCTGTGGAAGGAACTCCAGCCTGGAACCTTCACCAGGCCTGCCACTCGTGATGTCCTGGGGGCCGCCCATCCCCCTGTCCTCTCTTGGGCTCCTGGGACTACCGGCCTGTCCCCGCTCTCGTCTCCCCGCGAGGACCAGACTGTGTCCAGGACGGGAACTGAGGAGCCGTCAGCACACCCATGGGGGAGTCAGAGGCTGGTCTGGGAGAAGGGGGCACTCTGGCCCCTCTGAGGCTCCTCACCCCCAGCAAAGGCTCTGAACGGTGGTGGCGAGGCTCTTGTGCAACACTGGGGCTGGGGGGCGTGGGGAGAGGGCCGTGGGAACTGTCAGAAACCATCTGGAGGCCCGCGGGGTGGATGTGGCATCGGGCTGGCCAGAGCAGAGGGTGGCCGGCACCCCCGAGGACCCCACCCCCTCCGCCTGTGGCAGGCGCCCTGAGGGCAGCAGGGGAGGGCAGGAAGGAGCCGACACCCCCACAGAGGGCTGGTGACCTGGCTCCTGGCTGCCTGGGCCTCTGCCCTTCCTGTTTGCACTGCCAGGTGGTGGGGGCTCTGCCAGAGGCCCCAGCCACACCCGCAGCCCGCTCCCTTCCTGGGTGGACTCGCAGGAGCCGCCCCCACCCTCGCCTGGGATGCTCCCCGGGGCCTCCTGCATGCCTACCCGCTCGGGGGGCAGCTGGGGCCCCACTTGTGAGAACCTGCTTGCTGGGAAATGGGGCTCAGGATTTGGCCCAGAAATGGGTCAGAATGAGAGATTCTGAGAGGAAAAAATAAAGAGCCGGGTGAGCCTGAGTCAAAGAGAAAGCGGGGCCTCCTGCCAGCTCGGTGCCAGGCCCCAGAGTCAACGGGGTGCAGGCAGGCACTCACCACCGGCTCAGCCGCCCATGAGCACCGTGGACCTGGAACATGCGGTCAACCCCGCAGCCCAGCCGCATGTGGCGCTGCTCCAGGGCCAGCCTACCGGGGGGACCTGCCTGGAGGGCCCCTAACTGGTCTCCAGGGCCCAAGGGAAGAGGCTCCCCCTTCCAGAGGCCTTTTCAGTGAAACCAGGGTTGGCCGCTAGTCAGGGAAGAGGGATCAGGGGCTGGGACCGGGCCCCTCAGCCCACTCACTGGGCTCTTGGCCCCACGGAGCCCAGTGCCCACTCCCGCCACTGGCCCTGGCGAGCTCAAGCAGAGCAGCCAAACTCCTGCAATCACTGCTCGAACCAAGCCCTCGACAGCCTGGAGGTGGGCGGGTCTGGAGCCCCTATCCTGCACACACACCTCTGCCGCTCCAGCGGCACCCGGGGCTGAGCCGGGGAAGGCTGTGGTGCGCAGAGCCCTGGAGGGGCCCCGGCAGGTCCTGGAGCTCCCCCTGGATGGGATGTGGCCGGGAAGGGCAGGAGGGCTGGAGGGGCTGGTGGCCTCGGGTGGTCCGCAGTGAGGCTGAAGGCAGCCGCCTGCTGTGACTGCTGCCCCCGCAGCTGCACCCGACCTGGGGCCCCCTTGGCCAACTGCCAGCCTCTGTGCACCCCTCTTCCCCAAAGGGCTCCCAAAAGCCCTGGCCTCACACTCTCCCTGGAGAAACGCTGCGCAGGCTCCCCCTGCTGCCCTCATCCCCTCCTGCAGGAGCCCGCCGCCGAGCTCCGCCACCAGGGGGCGCTCCGAGCCCGTGGCCCCTCTTGGCTGGGCTGAGCCAGCCCTGGGAGTAGACAGGTGTGCTCGGGCCCTTGGGCTGCAGCTGGGTGTTTCCTCAGCCCCGCCTAGACACTGCTGTCTGGAGGGAGTCGGTGTTCCAGCGGGGCATGTGGGTGGCCACCCTCTGCCCAGGTCAGAGCAGCACGAGGCTGCAGGGGCTGCAGGAATCCAAGGACTGAGCCCAGGGCTCCAGGGCAACCTTCAGTCCTGGGTCTGCAGGGTTCAGCCGGTGACTGGCCTTTACCCCTAAGGGAGGCCTTAATCTCTCTGCCCCCCAGTTTTCTTTGTGGCTGTTCCCCCTCATGACACAGACTAAGTAGCAGAGGACAGGGGTCCTCCATGCCTTGCCCACATGCCACCCTGCGCTCATTGCCAGCTCCCTGTCCCCACCCCCTTCCATCTCCCACACCAGCGCACCGGAGGGACACCGTGGCTCCCGCTGGGGGCCCGCCCAAGGCCATAGCCGGCCATAGCCCCAGAGACACACTGCTTTAGGAGAGCCACTAGGTCTAAGAAGGGCCAACCCGGCTTCCACTGCCCAGCCCCACCTGAGGGACCAGACTGCCCCAAGCAGGCCGTGCCCACCCCCTGCAGGGCTGCCGCACCAGGAGCCAGAGGTCCAGCAACCTTGGGACCCCGCCCTGAGGACTCACTAAGGGGCTTCTGAACCCCACCCACCCTTCCTCCCCAGCCTGAACCCCATCCTGTCTGCACTAGGCCCCCACTGCTCCCTGGACCCCAGAAGCCCCTCCTCCCAGCTCAGTCTGCTCGTCACTTCTGAGCACAAACCTTGGACCCCACTCTGGGGCTTCAGCTGAAGGTCACCTTCCCCTCCACTGACTTTCCTGCTTCTCGGCAGGGGGCTGGGGTCGACTGAGAGGCACCTCCTAACATTCAGGGACCCCACCACCTCTGTCGCCTCAGCTGTCCACCCTGGTCTACAGGCCTGTGTATAGCCTAGGTTCCTATGCCTGGCATACAGGGGCCCGGGAGTCCACGTGGTCCCGCAGTAAGCCCAGAGACAAGGTGTGCAGCCCATCCCTCCTAGCGGAGGCAGGGCAGGAACGAAGGCCTCAGTGCCCACTGGCCAGCATCTGCAGTGCCCACTCCCAGCCCTTTTCATCGTACACAGGATGGGGTGTTTGAGGGAAAAGCGCTAACTCCAAACTGGCCTGGCCATGCACCCATACTCTCCCCTCCCCGGCCCTCTTCCCCAGCAAGCAGCAGGAAGACAGGGTCTTCCCAGGCTGGGGTGCAGCAGAGGCCCGGGGACCCACTCCAGGGTCCATCCACCACGGCCCCCTGCTGGGGGGAGGTCAGTCTCTAACACACTCAGCCAAAGCTTTGAAATGTACTTTAATTGGCTTGTCTCCAGTATTTCCAATCCATGCCTGATCTCTAGGGTTCTCCTCCTCCCCTCGATTGGGGGGTTCCACACTTGGGACACGTGCAACAAGGGGGCACAGTCAGGCAGGAGTCTGCCCCGCGAGGGGTTCCTAGCCGCTGAGGCCCCAGCCACAGCAGGCACGCATCAGGACACCCTCACTTTAAAGGGAAAGGCCAGGCCCCCTGCTCCTCCCCACCAGTGTGGATCACGTCCTCGAGAGGGTGGGCGAGAGGGTGGGCGTCAGCCTTCAGGTCACTGCAGCGGGGGCGCGGACAGCGAGGCATGGTCAAACAATGGGTTCCGAACCTCCATCTCTCCCGTCTGCGAACGTTGGCGTTAGGTGGGCCCAGAGCAGGGGAGGGATCCCCCTCCACCTCCCCCTGCACCCCTTCCCCGGCCCGTACCCCCCACCCCCCAGCCCCGCACTCACTGGGGCCAGGCCGGGGCACTCGTACACCGTGAAGTCGCCGTCTTCGTTCTCCTCGTCGGAGGAGGCGGAGTCCAACTCCTTGGGCGGCTCTTTATGCCTGGGTGGGGGGCAGGATCGCTGGGTGTTCCCTCACCCTGCAGGTGCCAGTGGCCCAGGGTAGAGGGCAGGGGCGGCGGCAGGCCGGGGTGGAGGTGGGCAGGGCTGAGGAGGCGGCAGCAGGCCCTGGAGTGGGTGGGTGGGCAGCGCTGGGCGGGGCGTCTTACCGCTCCAGGCATCGCATCTGCTGCCTCTGATGTTGGTAGTGGTACATCTCCGCACTGTGCGCCAGCCGCTGGTCCCCGGGCTGCAGGGGGTGGGGGGGTGGGTCAGGCCCAAGAAGGAGGGGCGGGGCGGGGCGGCAAGGGGCGGGAAGGGGAGGCGAGGGGCGGGGCAGCAAGGGGCGGGGCCACGCACCGAGATCCCCGGCGGAGCTGGGGAGCTGGGCGCCTGCGGGGCCGTGTAGTCGGCCTTCTTGGTCAGGCGGATATCTCGCTGCAGCCTGCGGGGAACGAAGAGACCTTCGGGGTCACCACCCTCCCCAGCCCCGCCCCTGTAGACCAGCCTCACCCCTTTAGCCCCTCCCACCTGCCTGGCCCCACCGCGCCCCGCGCTCACCGCCACCAGAAGAGAGCCGCCACCGCCAGCGCGGCTGCGCCAGCCACGCAGCATGCCAGGATCAGCACTGCAGGGAGGGGGTGCGGTCAGGGCAGCCTTCGGGGCAGGATCCCGCCACCCCGCCCGGCCGGACCTACCGAGGGTGAGGCCGTCACCGTGCCCGCCCCGCGGCTCCAGGGGGGACATGTGCACAGGCCCAGACGACACGGCGGGGCCCAGGGAGGGGCGGGGTGTGGGCGCCGGGGCTCCCCGCGTGGAGGGGAGGCCCAGGCCGAGTCCCTGGCCTCGCTCTGAAAGCCCAAGGGTGGCCGCTGCAGGGAGATGGCAAGTTAGCACAGCAAAACTGGGCTGGGATCAAGGGTGTGGGGAGCCAGACAGATGCGCGGGTCAGGGTCTCACCCGCCTCCGGGGGCCGCTGTTGTCCCTCAAGCTGGGATGGGGCCTTGAGCCCAGGGCGCCCCGCCTCCTGCCGGGCTAGCTCCTGGGCCAGGAAGTCGATCTCCTCTTCCAGTCTGGGCTGGTGCAAGCCCTCCCCTGGCGAGGGCGAGGGGCCATCAGCTGGAGAGGCCCTGGGCCCTCCCTGGCAACACCAGCTACAGGTGGCCTTCCCAGAGACGGCGGGAAGGCCCATCCTCCAGCCAGTCCCCAGGCCTGGGTCTCCTCCCCACAGGCTCCTCCTCGGCCCCCGGAGCCAGAGGACCAGGTGCCAGCCCGCGGGCCCTGGCCATCCTAGTTGCCATGGTGAGAACTGAAGCGACTGTGTGTGCGGCAGTTCCCAGGCAAGTAGGCAGGGGGCAAGTGCTAGGGCAACACGCAGAGGCCAGGACAGGGGCGCAGGCCCTCTCCCCACCCGCCTCCCACAAAGCGGCGGGAGGATCGCAGGGACAGTGCATCACCCGGGCCACATGGGCCTCGGCCACGGGGGCAGGACTCCCCTGACCAGGGGTGCTGTGCCCAGGAAGAAGCCTGCCCTGCTCTGGCCTCTTGAGGCTACATGCAGACCACACCGCGCAGGTTAGCGTCCCAGCCGCATTGCATACTGGTCACGGCACTGCTGTGCCTCGGTTTTCTCATCTGTGAAGTGGGCTAAAGGCAGCACCTCTCCTGTGGAGCTGCTAGGAAAAATGGGGCCTGGGTACCAGGGGGTGCAGAGAAGCCCCGTCCTAACCCCACCCCTGCCTGGTCACCAGGAGGAAGGGAGGGCAGCTGCAGGGGCAGGGCTATGGATGGGCCTCCCCGTCCCAGACAGAGGTGCCAAGTAGACGCTGACACTCAGCATCCGCAGAGCAGACCATGTGGCTTCAGTGCCCACCCCCCAACTCGTTGCCAGGGACGTGCTCCTCCAGGAAGCCCCCCTGACCCTGTCCAACTCTTCAGCCCCCACAATGCCCTCTGTAATGCCCCATTACACCTGAAGTCACTCTGGCTGGCACCATCCCAGCAGACGCTGGGTCAGGGCAGCACCAGGGCATTCAAGCAGACAGGACGAGTGCGTGATGGAGAGAGAAGGGGTGCTGGGCAAAGAGCAGAGGCAGCTCGGGGGGTGGAGAGGTGGCTGCCTGACTCTGCGGAGACTCAGGCCTGGGGAACGCTGACCTTGTCTCTCCTGGGGTCACCCTGGCACTTCCTGCTGGGTACCGGTGGCCCTGGGAAGGGTGACTGCCCCAGGCCCCAGCCCACTGCCCAAATCCACACTGGTGCCATCTGGAAAGGGCCACCAGTCCACTTGGAGGGAGACTGGCGAGTCCTGGCATCCCACAAGGTGCAGGACCCCCGAGCGCCGAGGAAGGGAGCAAATGTACCGGGGGGCAGGGGGCCATACCCAGAGGCTGGCGCATCCTGGGCACACAGAGCCCCTGCCGATCCTCCTGGAAGGGCTGGAGGCAGGGCCCACAGACATGTGCACCCGGGGGGCACCGTGCCCGCCTCTTCAGGGCACAGTCCAGGCTCCCAGGACAGGCAGCTGCATCTGGGAAGGAAGCAGAGGAAGAAAAGGGTCTCGGAGGGTCTGACTCAGCCCCTGCCCAGAAGTGGTGCTGTCTTGCCACCCCGCCCCCACCCCAGAGCTGGCCAAGCCAGGCTCCGGCCATTGTTCTCGCAGGCCCTGCCTCCCCTGCGTCAGGGATCAGAACCAGGAAGACAAACAGGCCTGACACTTATGGGAACTCCCTCGCCCCACCCATTCCCCAGAGTCCAGTGCCCAGGCCCAGGCCAGCTTTCTGCACGGAAACTGTCCCTTGTCCTGAGAGTGCAGAGCTCTCCTAGGCAGGATCGGGTAGCCCTCCAAGCCCTGCTTCTGGCCTCAAGCTGACCCAGAGCAAGCCTCTCACCCAGCCTGGGAGCCCCAGAGGGTGGGGCCCTGGTCTGTCCCATTCCCTCAGGGCTGCCACTCAAAGCCGCCACTCAAAGCCCATCACGACATCCTACAGCCCTAGAAAGCCCGGCTGGGAGACGGCCCAGATCCAGTCGCTCCCCCCCACATCTACCTTCCAGCCCGTCCTGTCACAGAGAGGGGCTGCTGGGGTGGGGAAACCTGGGATGGGGCTGCCGGGCTCACTGGCCTCGCAAACAGAAACCAGGCGGGGCACTCTTGTAGCTGCCGCTGCCAGGGACGGGGGCCTGGGACTGCAGCAGGGAGGCCGCTTCTAACTGGGGGCCCAGACCTCAGCGTCCTGCGCACACAGCCATGGCTCCCACCCTGATGCTGGGCACTGGAGGGCGGTGGTCCTCTCAGCCTCAGTCTCCTCTCTGGATGCAGAAGGCGAGGCACCGCCACGCTGCGGAGTCTCAAGGCCTGGGACACTGGCCCCAGCCACTCAGCAGCAGAGCCTGGGGAGCCACAGAGAGACCCAACAGGACCGTCAATCATGCCTGAGGAGGTGGGGCTGGGGGTATCTTGGACGACCAGGACTGGTCCCCTTGGCCCAGCCCCGTCCCCGCAGGAGGGTGACATCCCAGGCTGTCCTCCAGACTTCAGCTGGCCTGACTTGGTTTCCCTGGTAATGATACTCACAGCCCGTTGGCTGTAGGTATCCCTTGGAGGAAGTTCCAGCAGCTTCTACAGCAGGTGGACAAGTGGGCTGGGGCTCCCCTCCCAGGGATCCCACCTCCTGCACAAGTTGGGTCGGCAGGCACCAGTGTCAGCGCGGTGGACCCAGGGCTGGGGCTGGTTAAACATTAAGCCTGGGCCAGCAGGTCTGTCTAGACCCCACCCACAGCTGGGCCCCCCGGGGAGCCAGGCAGTCCCAGCCCCTGGTGCTGAGAACTTGGGGTACACTGACCAGGGCAAGGGGCCTGCGGTCCAGAGCCAGCTCTCGGTTCTGGGCTCCAGGGGTCTCCCTTCGCTCCCTGCCCCCCGCCCCGGGAAGACGCGGGTGCTCCGCACTGACCCTAGCAAGGTCCCCGCTCTAATCAGAGCACAAACGAGGCCCCAGGACAACGACACCTGGACAGCGGCTGGCACGCTGCCCCGCATCTGGGCGAGCACAGAGCTGACGAGCCGCTGGGGCGGCACCTGGCCTCCCGGTCTCTTCGGGGGCCCCACGCTGTACGCCCTGGAGCCAGGCCGCCAGCAGGCAGCCTCCACCATCCCGGGCCAGCCATGCCCTGACCCTCAGGCCTCCTTGGGAGCCTCCTCTGGTCAGGCCAGGCCCCTGACCAGGGGTGCTGTGCCCAGGAAGAAGCCTGCCCTGCTCTGGCCTCTTGAGGCTACATGCAGACCACACCTCGCAGGTTAGCGTCCCAGCCGCATTGCATACTGGTCACGGCACTGCTGTGCCTCAGTTTTCTCATCTGTGAAGTGGGCTAAAGGCAGCACCTCTCCTGTGGAGCTGCTAGGAAAAATGGGGCCTGGGTACCTAGCCCCCTGGTCCTGCCACCTGAGAGGGTGTGAGGATTCTGGGTTCCTGCAGAAGTCTGGAGCCTCAGTGCCATCTGGGAAGCTGGCAGGGTCTCCCAGGACCCTGGGCTCATCCCTCTCTGCATGATCTGCCCTGGGGGGTGCCCCCACTGCCAGGCACAGAAGACGGCACGGAGGGGCCCCGCAGGGCAGCGGGTGAGTGAGGAAGCAGAGACTGTGAGCTCCTTCTGCCCTCAGCGAGGCCAGAGCAAGCCCCGAAGCCTGAGACGAGCTGTCAGACGCCCGGGAAACTTCAGACGCCACCACGGCAGCAAAGCAAGGTGCGTGTCCACCGCCGGAGCGGCAGGGACAGACCAGCACTGCGGCTCCAACTCCAGGACGGCCACCAGCAAGAAGGCCAGCAGGCACCGGAGCCGCGCGCACAGAGAAACGCCCGTGGGACCGGCTCCAGGCCGCGGCCCGCTCCGAGACAGCCCGCCTGCGACACCGACCCACCGGCTCACGAACCCAGACAAAGACAAGAAGCGGATGGACTTCAGGTTCGCCGCCAAGGAGCCCGGAGAAGCCCCGTCCAGAGGAGTCCCTCGGCGGTGCGGCGCCGCGCCCTTCCCGCCGGGGACTGTTTACCCGGGCAGGGCCAGGCGAGGCCGGCGCGACGGCTCGCGGGCTGGGCCGGCGGGGCCTGCGAGGCCTGCGGGCCCAGACCGGGGCGGCGGCGGCGGCGGGGAGGGTGAGCGCGGCGCCGCGCGGCCCAAGCCCCACCCGGCGACCCCCGAGCCCGGGGCGCCCCGCAGCCGGCCGCCCCGCGCGTCGCTCACCGGAGCGGCCGCCGGCCGCACCGCGCAAGGCCGCGCCGAGGACGAGGCCGGACAGCAGCAGCCGCAGGAGCCGCAGGTGCCGCGGGGAGGGCGGGGGCACGGGCGTCGCCATCCTTCAGCGCCGCGGCCGGGGCAGCATGGCACCGCGAGGCCCGGGGCTGGGCGCGGGGTCGGGGCGCCAGGGGACGCGGCGGCGAGCGGGGGGCGGAGGCCGGAGGCGGGCGCCGAGGGGAGCAGGCGGCGGCGGCGCTGACGCTGCGGCAGACGAGCCGGGCGGGGGCGGCGAGGGCGCCGAGCCGGAGTGCGCCTGCGCGCCCCACCTGCGGAGGCGGGACCGCCGTCAGGCTGCGCCCCCCGCCGATTCCGAGCCCCCCCTCGACCCCGCAGCCCGCCCTCGGGGCGCCTCAGCCTCTGCGACCTCTGCAACCTGGACCTTCTGCAGGCGGGGCACTGGTTGGGGCTGGGTTCCCTGGGATGCCCTTCCCCAGCCGGTCCCTCTGGGGCTGATAACTCCCACCCACCCCCAGCCACCCTCCTGGAGCGGAGGATCCGCCTGGGTCTGGAGGTACATTAGGCGCACACAGCAGGGCAGGCGCACGGGGACGCGCAGGTGTGCCCGGAGGCCGACCGGGCATTCAGACGCGCGGCAAAGGCACACACAGGCGCGCAGGACTAGCCCGGCCGCTCCCGGTGAGGCCACCAGGGGGCAAGAGTGACCTGGAACTGCTGCTGAAAGCCAGCTGGGAGCTGTCCACGGTGCCCGGGTGACAGCCTTTCAGCTCCGGGATGCCCACGACGGCACGCACTGGGGTGCACCCCCTAACCCCACCTGCTGCCTCCTGGGAGCGCAGCCTCCGCGTCCCACCTGGAAACCTCCCCGGCTCCCGTCCCTGAGAGATCAGGGCGGCTTTCCCCCGCCCCCTCCGCCTTCGGTGCGCCTCTCGGCCCTTTGAGTCTCGGAACTCCGAAGACGGGGCTGGTGGCCCGCAGGTTTGTGAAATGCTCAGAATCTGGCAGACGTGTGTGTGGGGTGTGCGTGGGGGGGGGGCGGTGTGTGCAGTGTGTGTGTGTGAGCAGAACAAGGACCGCCCCCGTCCCCTACGAGGCACTGATTAGACAGAAATAGTGTCAGAGCTCACTTCCCAGAAAGTGGGGGAGGGGGGCGGAGAGATGCAGGGAGACAGGGCCTGGGGAGGGGATGCCCGAGCGGCAGGTGGAGTCTGTGTGGATTGTGCGGCTTGGCCAGAGCCAGGCTCTCTGCAAGGCTCATCCTCCTGAGCAATGGGGCCCTGCGTCCCTCCTGGCCCTGGCTCCCCCCCACACCACCCGCCTCCTGTGGGAGGTTTGCCCCCTCCTTCCCCCCACCTCCCTCAGTGTCTTGAGCACCGCCTGCGAGGCCTGCGTGCCCAGTCATGTTCATGGGGTTTTCCCAGGCACGAATACTGGAGTGGATTGCCTTTTCCTTCTCCAGGGAATCCTCCCAGCCAAGGGACTGAACCCACGTCTCCTGCACCTCCTGCACTGCAGGTGGATTCTTTACCCCTGAGCCGCCAGGGAAGCCCCCTTGAGCACTGCCTGCAACTTAGGCCCTCACTGGGCCTACTCACTCCCTCGTCTGCCATCCCCACCCCACCCCGGCCAACCTGAGACCAGGGCCCAGGTTCCAGTCTGGCAGGAGTCTCAGGGACTCCGTTTTAGAGCAGCCAGCTGACAGCTACTCCAGGCCACGGTGGTGCAGCAAGGGACCAGGGTCTGTGCTCCCCTAGCCTGAGCCCAGAGAGGAAGGAAGTAGGAAGAGCCAGGGTCCTCCCCTAGGACCAGAGCAGGGCCTGTGCAGCCAACCCAGCTGGGGTGGGGAGGGAGGCGACAGAGAGGCCCTGCCCCGTGGACATTCTCTCCACTGCTCTACGAAAATCCTTTTATTCAATGTTAAAAAATGTGTACAAGTAGGCCCTGGGCTGTGACCATGACCCTCCCCCAATACCCAATCCTGGGGTGGGAGGGGGCCCTCAGAACTCCACTCCCAGAGACCCGACTCTGCTTTCACAGGCTGAGGACCCCCACCCTCAGTAAGAGGGGGAGCAGGAGGCCTGGAGGTGAGACCAAGGCTGGAGTTGGGGGGGTGGGGCTGGGTTCCCTTCCCTTTGCCCATCCCAGCCAGATGTCGGCGTGGGCACTGAGTCTTGATCCTGCCTGCGCTGCATTGGGGACAGAGATGTTGGTGGCGAGGTCGGGGAGGGATGCGGGGATATAGAGATGGGGAGGCTTGGCGCTGGGGACCCCTAGATGGTGCGCGCCAACTTGGTGGTACGCGCCTGGTGCAGCAGGAGGGCAAACGCAGCCAGGAGCATGGCGGCGAAGAGCAGGAGGAGGACGACCCAGGAGCTGAAGTCCGTGCCTTTGCGCAGCCCAGGAGGGTCAGCGGGGATCAGGTTGGTCAGGTTCAGCATGTAGCCAAGCGCCCAGCCGACCGCAGTGTCCCCGGCCTGCGGGCCACAGGTGCGGCCTGAGCTTCTGCTCAGCCAGGGCGGCCCTGCCCCTCCGCACCCCGGCCCGGGCGGCCCCGCCCCTCTGCTCCCGGGTTCCCACCTTCTTCTGGAAGGTCACGCCTCCGAAGGAGCGCTCGTCGAAGCCGTATCCGCGGCTCAGCAGCTGCTGCACGAACATCGCCCCCGCACAGTAGTCGGGCAGGCGGGCCCGGTGGTCCGGCGCCCGAGCCTGCAGCTGGAATGCACGTGGGAGACTCTAGGGCCAGCGACCACCCAGAGGTCTCTGCCCCACCAGACACAGAAACGCAGCGCGGGGCTGCAGGTCCCAGAAAGAAGCGGGCGGGGCCCTCCCCTGGGGAGGAGCAGCGTGATCTCTGGATGGCAGCCGCGAGGTGCCTGTGAGGTTGCCGGGCAGGGGACAGCGGCGTGGCCCCCAGGGAGGGGGGCTGCAGTGGGCTTGGAGAGATCAGGGGAGCAGGAGCTCCCGGCTTGGCCCCGGGCCCTGGGCTTGCCTCCTGAGCCCACTTCCGCACCTCCCCAAGTCTGCTCGGGACTAGGCACAGAGAGGGCAGGAGGAGCCTCACAGACACGCCAGGGTTTCTCAGGAATCACCCCCTCCTCCGCAGGCCCAGACCCCTCCATCTTACTCCACCTGGGACCAGCGCAGCTGTTTTCCACTCCGGCCTCCCCCAAGCCCTGCCTGTTCTTCCTGCTGAGCCTCCCCGGGTCCTCCTACTTCTCCCCGGGTCGGGTCCTCCTACTTCTCCCCGGGTCGTCTGCTCTCTCCCACGCTCTCCCAGCCACACTCTTCCCTGCCCTGTCCACTCCACACTCCCTGCTGCCCCGGGGCCTTTGCACTGCCTGTCCCCGCCACCTGCAGATCCTGGATCTAGGGTCAGGCTTCAGAGAAACTTCTTCAGTCCCATCTCATCTGACTGCTGGGCTCCTGGCTGTAGCCTGGCCACTTTTCAAGTCTGATTGGCAGCGTATCCCCACACCCGTCTACCACAGAGCAAAAGAAAGATCGGGAGGCCTGACGCTGGCTGGCAGAAACCCAGCCCCACCCCGCACAGCCCTGGTGGAATGGGGGCGCAGGCCTCACCTCACTCCATGTCTGGTTGCAGATGGTAACCACAGCCACCTCTAGCTGCTGCAGAGTTGCTACAGGCAGCCCCATCACCGTTCTCAGGAAGTCCATCGTGTAGAAGAAAGCAGAGAAGGCCTGAAACGTGGGTACAGTCACACTGTGACCAGACCCCAGGCACCTCAGGGCACGGCCCCCCCCCCCCTTCCTGTCCTCTGGACTCACGATAAACTTCCCGGCCACAGGGGGCTGGAAGACGCCACTGAAGGAGCATCTGGAGAAGCGGCAGGAGGACGCGTTAAAGAGCTGGGAGACGAGGCCGCGGCAGAGGGTGGGGTCACTGCTGCCCGCCAGGCTGACCCTGGTGCTCCCGTTGAAGGCCCGGGGCCGCTGGGCGGCGGTGCAGGGCGACTCGAAGACTTCCTGGAGCATCACGTGAGTGGAATAGCCCTGCGGCCAGCAGGGGTGGGAGCCGTGGGTCTGGGGAATGACAAGGGTGCACGTCAGTCCCGCTCCGAGCATTACCAGCCACCCCCGCCCTAGGACCCTGGGAGGGCCTCCTCAGAGGACAGAGTTTCTTCTGAACGCATGAGCTATCCATGGCTCCCCATCGCTTGCTGGACAAAACCCAAAGCGCTTGGCCAGGCAGTCCAGGTCCTCTGAGAGCTGGCCCCAGCCCTCCTTACTCACCGGGTCCACCCCCAGCCTCGGGTCTTTGCTCATGCTGGACTCTCGCCCACCTGTCCTTCCAGCTGATCCAAGCACGACTTCGGTTCCTGGAGAAGCCCGCTCTGGCCACCCTTCAGGCTCTGCTCTGGGCCCTTGGACCCCATCTTCCCTGAGCCCTACTTCCAGGGCAGCTCAGTAGAGGATACCTGGAGCGCACTGGCTAGCAGCCTTCGCAGGACCTGGTCCCGGCCGTAGCAGAGGAAGCTGTGAGTATACACTCGGTACCGCTGGCCGTAGAGCCGGAGCTGAACCTCACTGGCCGGATCCTCTGCGGGGCTGGCCGTCTCGAAGGTGATCTGTGTGGAGGCGCCCCCCAGGTCCATGGCCCCCAGCGTCCCCTTCCTTGGCCGGAACCACCGGCCCACCCAGCCGTACTGTGGGAAGTAGAGGTTGGGGTCAGCCAGTGGGTGGGTGCCCACACCCCCGGCTCATCGGGCTGGCCGCCGGGCCCACCTTGATGAAGTTTTCCAGCAAGTAGTTGGCAGTCACCCAGCCAAACACACCCTCATCCTGGCCTGAGAGGATGCGGGCACCGCGGAAGTCAAAGGGGTACTGGGTCAGCGTCTGTGTCACAGCAGCGAGCACGCTGGCTGAAGCCTCTGGACTGGTCAGGCTGTGAACAGGGAGGGCTTCAGAGTCCTCCCCAGGTGGCTGTGATCCTGCTCCTGGGCTGCTCAGTGCCTGCCCAGCCAGCTGAGGGGCCCCAGCCCCGGGCTGCAGCGGGGGGTGTGCAGGGCCCACCCCGGGCTCAGGATGCCGTGGTCCCCAGGGCCAGGAGGTCAGCGGACAGAGCAGGACACTCACTTGAGCAGGCGCATGCCCGCTGTGGCTCCCAGGTAGAGTGGCGTGCTCGCGTGTCTCTCCTCGGGCACATCCCGAAGTGCCTGGTTCAGGCATTCCACAAGGCTCTGCCCGGCTCCAGAGGGGTTGTCAGCATAGCTAGAGATGCCCCCACCTGGAGGGAGCAGCAGGAGGGGCCTGGTGGGCACCTCTAGGTGGTCCACAGGCCGGCAGGACTGGGGGCGTTTGTGCTCCCAAGCCAGGCAGCTGCTTAGACCGAATCTCCCAGCTTAAATGATCAGACACGCCGACTCACAGATAAAAGGGCTGCCTGTGGCCACCCACGGTCCGCGAGCCGCCACCTGCCCAGCGGGTATGCACACAGGTGCTCGGACAAAGCACTGAGGGTGCCCACCCAGCCCGGCCTCCCCAGGGGCCTGCCTGGGTGTGCCCACCAGCTCCTCGGGACCCCTCCTGCTCTGCCTGGGATGTAGAGCCAATCTTGGGCCAGGCAAGGCCCAAACCTTCCAGATGTTCCCTGGGGCTTCTTTTCTAGAAACTGTCCACAGCCCTTCCGAGGCCCAGGGACGCAGCCTCCCTCTGGGGGCGCTCCTGCAGCTCCTGCCCAGAGTGGCCCCCTGGCGCCAAGCAGAGGGGTCTGCTGGCTCGAGTCTGCAGAAGCTGAGACCAGGGAGGGCTCCCGAGGCCCCACAGTGAGTGGGCATGTAGGTCGGGGGCGTCCAGCACTCAGGGGACTCTTACCTCGCACGTCGCAGGAGCTGTGCTGGCCCACGATCCCTGTGTCGTTCTCTTTGTCTGCTGGCCACTTGTAGATGAACATGGCCGTGTGGGAAGAGCCTGCGTCCAGGACGATGCCATACTGCGGGTGGGGCGGGGTCAGCCTCAGGGGTGGGGCGGGGCCAGCCTCAGGGGTGGGGCGGGGCGTGAAGCCATGCCCTGTGGCTCTCTCAGCTATCTGGCCCACCCTGCCCGACCCTGTGTCCAGACTGGAAGCTTCAGAATGAAGTTCTGAGGCTCCGAGAAGGCTGAGGACAACCGCGGGGACACAGCTTGGCGGGCAGAGATGGGGTGGAGGTGGAGGGCCATCGGCCGCACCCCCGCTGACTGCAGGAGCCTCCTGAGGGGTGTGGTCAGAGTCAGGGGTCGGGGGCCACCCTGGGAGCCCTGGCCGGGGGCCTGAGGTCCTCAGGCTACAGCAAGAGCCCCTCAGACTGGCCCTTCCTTCCCGCCCTCCGTCCCATCTCTCTGACCTCTGCCCCAGCTGAGGATGTGAAATAGAAGCCCCAGGGAAGCCAGGACCAAGGCTGACCACCGGCCAATGAGCAGAGGCCCCGTCCTGGGCCTCGAGGGCAGGGCCAGGGGGGCACCGTCCTGCAGAGCTGCTGGAACGCCACAGGGGCCTTTCCTGTAGGTTGGAAGACGCCAGCACCCAGCTTGCCAGAGCCACTTTCCCCGCACCTGCCCCGGGGGCCTGCATTCCAGCAAGGGGAGCCTGCTGGGGTCTCTGGAACTCCAGGAGCAGAGCCGCCATCGCCCGCCCCGCCCCGCCCCAGCCGGGGGTCTCCCCTGGCAACAGCGCCTTCATCCTGCATCTGCTTTCCCGGCGCCTGGGGCCCAAGCACCCGCTGTCCCCCACCCCCCCCCCCCCCCGGGCACCAGACTGGCCCTCAGCACAGTAGAGGGTTAACGGAGCCCAGGCTCCCGGAGGTCCAGGCCGGCGGGGGCGGGTGGGGAAGCAGGCCCAGTCCGTTCCGACTTTTTTTAGGACGGGCCAGGGCTGCCCCCGCACCGTGAGAGCCAGCGGCGAGGTTGGGGAGGGGTCCCTTGGCCCAGCGCCTGTCGCACCCTATCTGGGCCAAACCCAGAGGGAGGCCGAGTGTGCTGGGGGCGCGGGCCCGGCCACGTCCTGGGCGCCCTGGGGGTGCGGAGAGACTCCCCGTTGGCCGCTCCGAGACGGCCCCGCGGCAGGGGCAGCGAGCAGAGATCTTGGCACTTCGGCCGCCGGCACCGCGTCCCCCGGAAGCGCCGCTGCAGCGCCCTGGGCCGGGGCCGGAGCGTGGCTGAGGGGCCCGGACCCCACCCCGCCGGGACGGCTGAGGAGCGCCCGGAGTCCCGGCTGGCACGCGGGCGCAGCCGGGCCCGGCTCGGTCCGAGCCTCCGCGGACTGCGCCGGGCTGCCCGGGAGCTCGAGCGTGCACCTTGAGGGCGGGCGGCTCCCGGATGTCGCGGGTGGGGACGCACAGCAGCAGGAGGCCGGCGAGGCCGGCGGCGGCCAGCAGCAGCGGCGGCAGCAGCGACAGCGCCTTCCCGGCCATGGGTGCGCAGGCGGGCCTGGCGTGCACGGCGCGGCGGCGGGGAGCCGGGAGGCTGAGCGAGGTCGGGGGACCGTGGGGCTGGCAGCCGGGGCGGGGAGCGGTCAGCGGAGGCCACGCCCACGGCGGGACGCCCCGCCCACCTCCAGCCCGCCCAGAGCGCAGGTGAGTCTCGGTTGCTGAGTCACCCGCGCCGCCCCTCTCGGCGCCCCGGCCGCAGCCCAGGAACCCTGCTCGCTGCCCCCTTTCCCCTTCCTGTCTGCTCTGCCCTAGAGTCATCCCTCCTGACCGGACCCCCACCCCTACCTCTAAGAGCCTGCCAGCCACGCTGGGCCGCTGGGCACTCCAGCAGGACCCAGAGAACGCCCTGCCCTCTCCGGGCTTGGCCTGGGGTCCTCCTGGGCACGCTTGTTTGGAGGGTCGTGCTTCTGGAGAGCCGGCTCTCCCCTGGCCTGATCCTGAAGGAGGAGGCACTACCAGCTACAGGAACCACGTGGGCTTTCGGCTGGGTCCCTGTATGGGAGGACCAACCTGCCTGCGGTGCCCACTCAGTCCTGGGCTCATGGCAGGGCACCGTGCCAGTCAAGCCCCAGCACGCTGTGCTGACCCAGGCTGGGCCTGCCTGCCCTGGAGGTGCTGAGAGCTGGGAGTTGAGGGCCAAGCAGAGGGAAGCCAGACCTACTTCACAGGGTTCCAAGGAGACTGGTAAGGGTGCAGGCAGAGAGCAGAGCAGGGGGCCCACAGTCCCACGGAGACAGGGGGCCCTGCTCAGGGGCCCGGGGCCCCGCCACTGATCCCGCCCAGCACAGGGCCCTCGCCCAGGCGCCCAGAAGCCTGGACTGGGAGGAGGGGCCTCTACACAGGAGGCCTCATCCCGCTGGGGGGAGGGGGAGAGGGGCTGCAGGCCGGCCAGTGGGCACACTGGGGTGGACAGGTGCTCAACTGGCCGAAGCCGCAGCTCTGGCCCTGCGCCCCGCGACACGTCTGGCTGCCTTGAATCCCTATGCGACCCTGTGCGCCACCCTGGCCAAGAATCGCTCCTTACCCCGGCCAAGGGCCACCCCCACTTTGCGCAGAATGGGAATTCCCACAGCAGAGAACTATGTGGCAAGACCACCCCGGAGTGCCAGCAACAGGGGTGGGCGGGGAGAGGACCCAGAAGGACAGCCTTTGATGGGCACAGGGTCTGGGCAGTGGCACAGCCGGCTGGAACCGGACGGGACAATCAGGCTCACTGGGCCGGCTGCCCAGGCTGAGGGTCTGGTGTCTCAGGCCCAGCAATGCCGCCTTGTTTCCAGCTCAGGACCCGCCGGGAAGGGTGGGAGCCCCGGGCCCTCGCTTGGCCTCCCCAAACCTTCCTGGCTGGGGCCAGCAGAGAGTCACTGGGTGCGGCCGACTCAGGGCTCCAGGCCCCGGATTCCCGCCAGCTCCCCCCACCCCTCCCACCCCAGGCCCTTTCTTCTTCCACCCCGGAAGGTTCAGAGGAGGGAGAGGCTGGCAGTTCAGGCTGAAAAGGAAGAGACAAAGGCGGCCCAGAGGGAGCCTGGCAGACACTGGTGTGCCAGCCTGCCCTGGCCCCCCCAGCCCTCGAGGCCCGAGTGGAGGGGGCTGCGGGGACGCAGGCCTGGCCCCCGTGCTCATGCCAAGGGCCCAGACCAGCCTGGGGAGAGCCGATGGGAGGAAGTGGGGCATGGAACAGCCACGGCGACGGGAACGGGAGTGAATTCTCCCCCACAGGGGCGGGCGGGACCGCCTCTTGGCCGAGACTTCCTTCAACCACGACCACTGGACTCTGGAAGGCGGGCTGGGGGGCAGGCGACAGGGAGGCCCTGGCATGGGCCCACCGGGCGGGGAGGCGGCTCCGGCCTCCTCCGGGAACCCCGGCGGAGGTGGGGCTCCAGATGTTCTCCACATGCTTGGCCCTGGCTCCAGGCAGAGGAATGTGGTTGCAGAGAGGTGCCAGGAGAGGCCATGGGGGAGGGCCTGCAACCCGCCCCCCTCGTAGGACCCAGACCTCCCAGGGAGGGGGTCCCAGAGGTCAAGGCCTCCACTGCCCCTGCCTCCATCTCCTCGTGGGAAGCCACCACATCCTGTGGCTGAAACTCCTCGCCACTCACTGTGCTCGAGAAGTCACTCAGCGGATGTCTGCCGGGACCCTTCTGAAGACCAGGCGCCCCAGACTGTGTGCACAGTGGGCAACAGCGCTGTGCGGGGAGGCCCCGCTGCCTGTCCGGGGAGCGGTGCCTCGCAAGGCGGCGCAGGCGCACGGCAGGTGCAGCCCCCGGGCCTCTGGAGGAGTCCTGTTCGGGGGTGGCTGGCGGTCACAGAGCCCTGACCGCCTGACCTGGCCCGACCTTTGTACTGGTGACTCCCTTGCTTTTGTTTATAGCTTGCCGCCCCTCCACGCATCTCTAAATAATCTATTGTGCTGTTTTTCCTGTTTTTTGTTTTGTTTTGTTTTTTGATGTGCTGGAATGCTCTTCTGGAATTAGCTTCTTCCACTGCCTTTGGAGTTTTGAGATTCCTAACGCTAACTCTTGAAGCACTGTCTTCGGGTACGAGTGTTGCAAACCTCACATTTCATACTGAGTGTGTTCGTGGTCCTGGCGTCAGGCTGCTTTCACTAAGATTGCTGCTACACACACTTGCACACGAGCCTTTCCCTGGGGAGGAGCTTCGGGGCCGGGGACCAGAGCGCACGTGCTTTCAACGTCACCCGCCAACACGCCCGGTTCACAGCAAGGCGGCGCCACCTGGTGATCTCAAGGGCACACGCCACTGTTTTGGTTGGTATTCTGCAACTCTTGGATTTTTTAAAAAACACTATTTATTTGGCTGCGTCGGATCTCAGTTGCAGCATGTGAGACCGTCACGGTCATGGGGTCTTCCATTGTGGCTCATGGACTCTGGTTGAAGCAAGCGGGCTTCAGGAGCTGCCATCCTTGTGCTTAGTTGCCCCAAGGCAGGAGGGGTCTTTGTTCCCAGACCAAGGATCAAACCTACGTCCCCAGCATTGCAGGGCGGCTTCGTAAGCATTCAGCCGCCAGGTCTCTCCAGGGAAGCCCCGCTGCAACGCTCGGGTTTTTGAGACGCTGGTGAGAAAGAAACCTCTTTGAGCTTTTCATGCTGTTTCATCAGTTACTAGAGAAGCTGAGTCTTCCTGAGTTCCGTGAAGCATCCGTTTGAATCTTTAGTTCAGTTTCCGGGGATGGTTGTCTTTTCCTTGCTAATTTGCACGGCTTTTATGTATACTCTGGCCGTGAGCTCTTTGCGGTGAAATCACGGAAGCTCTTGACTAGTCCGACGTGTCCGTTTTCTGCTCTATCCTTTGTGCCTTTTGGTGCCATGGGGTGTTTATCCACGGCTAGTGGATTCGTGTGATCTTGTTTAAAATTTCCTGTAACTGTCTGCTTTATTTCTGCGGCATTTGTTGTTATTTCTGTGTTGTTTTTTTTTTTAATTCCTAACAACATTTTGTTTGTTTTGTGTCTTTTATTCTTCACTAATCCAGCCAGATGTTTCTGCACTTTGTGAGTTTTCTCAGTCAAGTTTTTGCCCCTTTGTCGATGTTTCATATAATGTGTGTGAGAGCGCGGTTCCCCAGCCAGGGGCCAAACCCACACTGGAGCACCAAGTCTTGACCCCGAGACTGCCAGGGAGGTCCTTGGATGTTTGTTTTCTATTTCACGAATTCCTGCTCTAATCATTATTATTTATACTCAGAATGGCAACCCACTGCAGTGTTCTTGCCTGGAGAATCCCAGGGACGGGGGAGCCTGGTGGGCTGCTGTCTATGGGGTCACACAGAGTCGGACACAACTGAAGCGACTCAGCAGCAGCGGCTGTTACCCAGCATCGAGAGGGGGTCACGTCCATGCATGTGTGTGCTAAGTCGCTTCAGTCATGCCCGACTCTGTGACCCCATTAGCCACCAGGCTCCTCTGTCCATGGGATTCTCCAGGCAGGAATACTGTGGTGGGTTGCCGTGCTCTCCTCCAGGGCATCTTCCCCCCCTGGGGGTCGGATGCGTGCCTGTTGGGCCTCTGCAGTGGCCGGCGGGCTCTTCACCACTAGTGCTACCTGGGAGGCCCTGCCAGGCGCGTGCACGCACTCAGCAGAAACGCCTCACACTGACCTGTCACAGCTTCTTCCGTATTCTTTGTGCCGGCTCTTGCTTCTTCCAGAACCTGGAGCTCCGTGCCTCATTCATGCTTTACACGCCTTGCTTCTCTCCTAATGTGAGTGTCTGGCTGTGCACAGTCCTTCTCTCCTGATCACAATTCTTCTCTCCTAATGTGAATGTTGGAGAAGGCAGTGGCACCCCACTCCAGTGCTCTTGCCTGGAAAATCCCATGGACGGAGGAGCCTGGAAGGCTGCAGTCCATGGGGTCGCTGAGGGTCGGACACGGCTGAGCGACTTCACTTTCACTTTTCACTTGCACTCATTGGAGAAGGAAATGGCAGCCCACTCCAGTGTTCTTGCCTGGAGAATCCCAGGGACAGCGGAGCCTGGTGGGCTGCCGTCTATGGGGTCTCTCAGAGTCGGACACGACTGAAGGACTTAGCAGCAGCAGTGTGACTGTCTGACTGTCTGTGCGCGTTTCCCTCTGGTCTCTGGTCTCGCTGCTGTTTTGTCTTTTTTTTCTTTTCCAGTTTCATTGCCATTTCTTATCTGACACACGAATTGCTTGGATATGGGTGGTTTTTTTAAATTTCTTTTTTCATGTTTTTCCTTTTTTCCTTTTTTTTTTTTTTGGTTGTTTTTGCTTTTGCTTTGTTTTGGGTTTGTTTTTCTGAGGAAGTGTGTGTGTCTTAAAACCCAGAAGTCTGGGCTTTAAAAAAAAATTATTTATTTGGCTGCACTGGGTCTACATTGCGGCACGTGGGACCTAGTTCCCTGACCAGGGATTGAACGCGGGCCTCCTGAATTGGGAGCCTGGAGTCTCAGCCACTGGACCACTGGGGAAGCTCCTGGGCTTCTATCTGAGGTGCCTGCATCGCGGTTTCATTGTGTAGCCGGCTGGCAAGCAGCCTTCTGGTATCTGTTGGACTGGGTTTTGGGCCCAGCGTGTGGTCACAAAGAGATAGAAATGTTCCTCGTGTGCTGGAGAAGATTGTGTGTTCTCCGGCGAGTGCATTGGTCTGGATTTGTACACTACATCACCATTACCAATAGCGTCCAAACCTACCGTCACTAGTCAAGAGACATGTTCTCACTGTGTTGATGAGTTTGCTAACATTTCTTTACAGTTCTGACAAGTCTTGCTGTACATACATGTATAACATACATGCATGTTTCATACGTGTGCATATAAACATATGGTAAGATAGCAAAAGGAGAGAGAGGAGGGCAGCAGAGGGGGAGACGGTTGGATGGCATCACAGACTCAGTGGACATGAACTTCGGCAAACTCCAGGAAACAGTGAGGGACGGGAAGGCCTGGCGTGCTCCTGTTCATGGGGTCGCAAAGAGGCAGGCACGACCCGGCAGCTGAGACAGCCGTGCAATCCGAGGGGCTCACTTCATCTCCCTGGTTCCACCTGCACAGGCGTGCGTGTGCAGCTCTCTGCAGCTTTATCCCGTGTGGAGCCCTGTGTAACCACCGTGACAATTAGGAAACCCAGCTGAGCTGTCCCCGAGAGAGCCGCCGCCCCAGCCGCCCTGCTCTGCCCTGTTGTTCCCCGGTTGGCACAGGGGTGGGTCACGCGTCACGTGGCCTTTTGAGTTTGGTTCTCCCCGCCCAGCATCTCTTCCCTGAGGCTCACCCACGTTGCTGCGTTACCAGCAGTCCCTTCCTTCTCATTGCTGACTTGCATCCTGTGGTGTGGTTGGACCAGTGTCCGAACAGACACCCCTAGAAGGAAGGACATCTGAGCCGTGTCTAGCTGGGAGCGATGACCAGTGAAGCTGCTGTGAGTCATCTCGTACATGTTCCTGCGTGAAAACAAGTCTTTGTTCCCCTGGGAAAAACAGCCAGGAATGCCATCGCTGTGCATACGATGTATTAGTCAGGGTGCCCTGGAGAAACGAAAGGGAGCCAATAGGAATATATATTTGGGGAGGGAGAGAAGGAGAGGGGGAGAAGCAGATTTTTGTTTTAAAGAACTAGCTCACGCAGTTGTGGGAGCCAGCAAGTCTGAAGTCTGCAAAGCTCGTCAGCAGGCTGGAGCCCAGGAGGACCCGGTGTAGCAGCCTGCGTGCAGAGGCAGCCTGCCGGCAGGCCCCTTCCTTCTAGGAGCCTGCGGTCTTTTCTCCGAAGGCCTTCGACTGATTGGACGAGGCCCACCCATGTTATGGAGGACAGTTTGCTTAACTCAGAGGGCACTGATGTAAAAGTCAGTCACGTCTGAAACATACCTTCACAGCAGCCTCTGTGTCGTAACCAAAGGACTGGGAACCATACCCAAGTCAAGCTGACACGTGAAATCAGCTGTCACGTGTGGCGATTCTAGCTTTGAAAGGAGTGGCCAAGTTACTCTCCGGAGTGGGTGCGTCACTGCACACACCGGCCAGCAACGGGGGAGCGGCTGTTTCCCCACGTTCTCGCCAGCGTGCGGCGCTTCCAGCTTTCCACATCGGCCTCCCTGGTTGGGGTGCCCCCATTCTCCCTGCGGTTTTAAGTTGCATTTTCCTAATGGCTGATCGTGTTGACCGTTTCGCCACACGCTCATCCGCCATCTGCGTGTCCTCCTCGGTCAGAGGTCTGCGTATCTTTGTGAGCTATGTTTTACAGTTTAGGGTTGCTGCGTCTTCCTGGTGAATTAAACTTTTTGAGATTGTTACTCTCTTCAATGTTATTAACATCTCTTGCCTTAAAATCTATTTTGTTTTAGATTAATACAACTGCTTGGGTTTTTCTCTTTTGATTGTTTTGGTATCATTATATTTCAGGTGTGTCTCTTAAAACAGCTCATATCTGAATTTCTAAAAACCCAATCTGATAACTCACCAATCTATTCACATATACTGTGAACAGTAATATATTTCTTCAATCTTATGTGTTTTCTGATTTCTACACTTTTTCTTCTAGATTTGAATTTCTCTTCCCTTTTCTCCTCCATTTCCCTGCCCCTCCCTTTTTTTGAGAAAGGTATACCATTAGCTATTAGCTTACCTGGTTCTCCCAGTTATTGTAACTTACAGACTTAGTGAAATAAATACAGTTGGCGTCTTTTCCCACCTTGTGAACAATTATGCTTGAGAATGCCTTGGCTCCGCCCCCCCATTTCCGCAGTCTTGACATTTGGGCTCTACTCCACTCCCCGAAAGGTCAGCACCCTCATCCTCATTAGGGTTACTGCCACAGCAGACGAGAAAGGGAGGCCCGCTGACAGCGTGCAGACACGCCGTCTCGGGAGCGAGTCCTCCCCGGTCACTCAGCATCGCAGAAGACTGCAGTCCCGAGGACCGCCTCTGCCGCAGACTCATGCAGTTTCAGGCCAAGGCCAGCAGTTCCTAACCCACAGAAATGGCGAGAGAATGTGTTGCTTGCTTTGTGGTAAAGAACCCACCTGCCAACGCAGGGGCCATGGGTTCAATCCCTGGGCCGAGAAGTTCCCTTGGAGGGGAAATGGCGCTCCAGTACTCTTGCCTGGAGAATCCCATGGACAGAGGAGCCTAGCAGGCTATCACATACAGTCCATGTGGTCGCAAAGTCTCGGACATGACAAGGCATGTACATGAGCTGTGTACATAAGCCACCAAGTTTTGGGCTTTAAAAAATAGCGCCCTTGCTGCACGTGGGATCTCTCCGTTGTGGCATACGAGGTCTAGTTCCCTGACCAGGGATTGCAGTCGGCCCCCACACTGGGAGCGAGGTCTTGGCCCCTGGATCACCAGGGGAACCCCGCCCCTCACTCCTGAAAGACAGCGTCTGTGGGCGCAGGCTTCTAGGCTAGTAATGACACCCTCTCAGCCACTGATGGCTTTTCAGTCTCTGGACTTTGATGTCACTGTGGTATCTCCTTTGAAGGCAACTGGCTTTGTCTCTGGATTCTTTAACAATCTTGTAAGAGAAAATGCCATTTTCCTAATTCATCTTGCCTGGGATCCACTGGGATTCCTGGATGTAAGGATTGGAATTTTAAGACGATTCTGGAAAACTTTAAGCCATTCTAACTTCATATATTGTTCCTTCTCCCCATGCTTTCTTTCAGGAAATCTAATCAAACAGCCCTCCACCTCTCAAGACCCTTCTCTTACAGTTTCTAACTGAATGGTCCTCAAATCATTCCCTAAGCTGTTTCAATTCATTGAGCCTCCTTTCAGTTGTGCTGAAATTTGCCACCATCAGGCCCAGTCAAGTTTTAAATTTTACTTTCAAATTTCTAGATCTATTAGATTCTTTTCATTTTATTGGCCACCTTTATAGAGTCAAGGTTGACACTTTTAATGGAATAAGAACTATAGACGGTTCCGTGTTCGTGTTTTCAAGCATCTCTTTATTTCTCCAGCTACACGAAACACCAGCATCTTCTGACCGTCCCAGCATCTGAAACGGCCACAGAATCTGTTTCCTCCCAGCTCTCACAGTGGCTCCATCCCTTGTGAGCAGGTTTTAAACTGGAGACGCCCCTTGTCCGTGGCACTCAGACCACAGGGAATCCTTGAGGCCTGGTGGAGCTGCGCCGCTCTGGCAGATGCTCAGCTAAGGGGGGCGAAGCCCTCCCCCCGCCCCACTGGCGTCACACTGAGTGTTGCTGGCATCTAGTGGACAGATGCTGCTAGACCTTCTCCAGGGCACGGGCAGGCCCCAAGACTACCCCGCCCCAGTCGCTGCCCCTGTGTGGCTAACACTCACTGCTCTGGAAAGGCTGTTTTGCTTCCGCCAACCGCCTGGGCTCGCCAGCCTGTGGGCACTCACAGTTCTCCCCTTGGGGTCCCCAGGGCGGCACAGGCAGCCTCACTGCAGGCTTCAACGGAGGAGGGTGCATCTTCCGTCCTGCGTGGAAGGCCAGCATCATCACTAAAGGCCTCTCTGCGAGCCACCCTGCAACTAAAGGGACCGCCTGCAGTTGGTGGTGCCCCTGGGGTGAACACCGAGCTCTCAGCAGGGACGCAGAGTCCCTCAGGGCGAAGGCTGCCACCTCTGCTGTCCCGGCCCCTGCAGGCTCGGGCAGGGCTGGGCAGGAGCAGGGCAGGGGGAGCAGGGTAGGGAGCTCCGGGGGCCGGAGCACCACTTGCAGGGCCCAGAGCTGGGACGGCCCACGGCAGGCCTGCCCTGACTCACGCGTGGGCGGAGGGAGGATTCGGAGCTGCGGAGGGCTGTTTTCAGTTCTGGAAGCGGACTCCTAGTGAGAGGCTCAGGGCCCGAGCTGGTGCAGGGGCTCTCTTCAAGGGTTGGCAGAGGGGGACGACTGGGTGAACCAGGAGAGGGGCAGCCTCCGGGCAGTCCTGGTGGGCCCTGGTCCAGTCACCCCATGGCTCAGATGCTGGAGACCTGGTGCCACCCTTTGGGTTCAGCTCCCTTTCTGCCTCACATCCCAGGGAACCTGCCCAGGTCAAGGTCAAGTAGCCTGAGTGCCAGACCTGAGGCAACCACCTTCCTCCACTGGCTGCCGGTGTGGGGGGAGGGCTCCAGCTGGCACAGGCCGAGCTGGGCCCTGCGGGCACAGCACTCCGGACCCCTCCTCTCTGGGCAGACTGCCACCCCCAAGCATGTGAGGCTATGCACAGTCAGCCCTCAGAGCCCGGTTCTGTAAGTGCCCAGCATGTCCAGGCCTGAACACATGGCCTGCCTGCAAAGTCTGGATGCCCTCAGCTCCAGGGGAGGGCCCTGCGTGCGCTCAGAGCCCCTCCTGGGGTGGCTATAGGCCAGCTGAGCAGGTGGTCTCCCCGAGAGCGGGCTGGGCGTGGGGGCACAGTCAACAAACAACCCTGGCGGGACCCGCTGCCAGGCTCTTGAATCCTTCAGGACCCCCATCCTCAGACCCAGCCCCAGCCCCTTCATTCCCTGGGAAGCGCACATCTGGTGGGGGTGCTGCTAAGGCTGCTGGGTCTCCAGGACTTCCTGGGGCACGCCAGAGGGTACCACCACCCTGAGGACAGGGCCCTGCCCACGGAGGACACCCTACACTGCCCTGGTTACTTGGCAGGTCCGAGAAAGGGCACTGTTTGCTCAGTGGAGTCCGGGCCAGCAGGGGTGACCGCCAGCCCGTTCACCTAGCGTCTAAGGTCCATGAGGAAGAGAAAGCAGGCCAGCTCTGGCTCAGGCAGGAATCCAGCAATTCTGAACACTGCGCCCCGGGGCTCCCCTGGAACTGGACACCAGTAGAAGCCCCTGGACTCCTGGCTGAGGTGGGACCCCTAGTCCTGAGGGAGGAAACGTGCCCATGGACACTCAGGGCCAATCACCACTGGGTCTGAGGTGTCCCACCCCAGGGCCACCCGCTCCAGGCCCCAGCCGAGACACCCAAATGCGGGCTCCAAGGCCAGTTAGCAGTGCAGGGTGAACAGGGCCGTGGACTGGAGACCCCAGGCGGAGGGGGCACAGGCCAGCAGAACACGGAGAGGGCCTGCCCGGAGCTGCTGAGGCCAGCGCCCCTCCCCACCGACAGCGGCGGCTCCAGGCTGGGCGTTGGCACGATGGAGTCTCCCACCCTGCCAGTCCCAAAGCCCAGATCAGAAGGGAGAAGGGAGGCGACGTCCAGGCAGGTGTCCAGACACCTCTGCCTCAGAGGGGGGACCAAGTAAGTGCCCCCCCGCCCGGAGCTGAGAGACTGGCCAGGCGGCAAGGTCCTCTATCCGTGCCCAGGGCCAGCTACATGAAGGTGGAGTCCAGGGGCCCGGCGTCCTGTTGGCTGAGGGCGCGGGCCTCAAACAGCTGCTTGATGAGGGCAGACTTCTCCTGCTCCAGCTGTGTGATCCGCTCACTCTTGTTGGTCACCTCCTGGTGGGGGGGTGGGGCGGTCAGGGCCTGGCCAGGGCCCCCCAGCCCCTGCCTGCACCGTGGACCGCATCCCGCCTCCAGCCCCCACCCACACCAGGACAGCATCCGCACCCCCCACCCTCAGCCCCCGCCCCCTCCCGCATTCTGCTTCCAGCCCCTGCCCGCACCCCGCCCCCAGCCCCCAGCAGCACCCCCCAGCCCCCGCCCCCGCCCCCGCCCACCTGGGTCAGGAGCCGGTTCTGCTCCTTCAGCATGAGGATGGTCTGCTGCTGCCAGTTGGGGGCCAAGGGTGACACAGGCCCCGGGGGCCCCGAGGAGGACGAGGGCAGAGCCTACAGGAGGGCACGGTCAGGCAGGCCTGGCACAGCCACTAGGGTGAGGGTGAGGGTGGCACGAGCTGGGCTGGGAGGCACTCACCCTGGCAGCACAGGCTGCGGCCAGCAGCTCCCCCAGGCACCGGGCCACCTCCTGCACCTTAGGCAGCAGCTGCCCCAGCAGGCGGGGGCTGCCCTCAGGCCCGAGGTCCTGGAGGAGAGCACAGAGGGGCGGTCAGGGAGCAGGGCTGGCCCGGGGGTGCAGGGAGGCCCAGGGGTCCCGGGGGGGTCCCCAGGGGTGGCCCTGTGGGCGGGGAGCCCAGGAGTGTCACAGGTGGGGAGTATCACGGCAGGGAGGGGTGGCCCAGCACTCTGGGTAGAGGGGCACCCACTGTCCTCTGCCCACCTGGGCAGGGGATCACTGTGGGGGACGGGTCGCTGTGCCCAGGGGTGGGTGTGGAGACAGGCCCAGGGACAGCGTCACTCACTGAGCTGGCCCGGCTCTGGCCCGGGTGGCGCTGGCGCTCCTGCAGGCGCTGCAGCTGCTGCTGGCACCACTCCCGGCCCCGCGCCATCATCTCCAGGCCCTGCAGCAGAGCTTCCTGCTCCTGCTGCAGCTCCGTCATCTGCTTCAGCTGCCACACACGGGCACGGGCTGCGTCACCCACGGGCACCACACGGGCACACGCTGCGTCACCCACGGGCACGGGCTGCGTCACCCATGGCACCACACGGGCACGGGCTGCGTCACCCACGGGCACCACACGGGCACACGCTGCGTCACCCACGGGCACGGGCTGCATCACCCATGGCATCACACGGGCACGGGCTGCATCACCCACGGCACCACACGGGCACGGGCTGTGTCACCCACGGGCACAGGCCATGCTGCACATAGGCACATAGCAGGACAGGATAGCCTGCACCTTCCTGTGCCTGGAACTCATAACGGCCCACACTCACACCCCCGAGCACACACCCCCGCTCAACAGCCCTGCACTCACGCAGCCCGGTACCGACAGGAGCGCCCGTGTGCCTCTGCACGGGGAGCACAGCCCGGCTCCTCCTCCCGGGCCCGGGGGCAGTCCTGGCCTTCCTTAGCCTCTGCACACAGGGTTCCCAAGGGCATCTTCCCCCTCTTTCTGGCACGTGGTCACTCTCAGCGGGTGGGCTAGCCTGACGTGCCAGGGAAGCAGGTAGGGGCCAGTGCGGTGCCGGGGAGGGGCTGACCAAAGGGCTTCTTGACCTGACCGTGGGCCAGCTCCCAAGTGGGTTCAAACCAGGATGGGAACTGAGGTTTAGAACCACCGACGTTCCTGCCACAGGGTCCCCTCCCAGGCAGAGGAATGGCCCAGGAAACCACGCGTGCGGGGGCCAAGTCCAAACCCAGGCAAGATGGTAGAGCCCCTGGGCCCCTACTCACCAGGGCACAGTCCACGCCGTTGGTGATGGTGTGCCTCCGCCGTTCCCCTCGGGCACGGGGCCCCCAGTGGGCGTCCCCCGTGCCGAGTTCCTGGGCCCTGCAGGTCACTGCTCCTGCAGCAGAGAAGTGAGAGCCTGGCTCACTTCCCATGAGGCGAGCTTGACTCCCCCAAACCCCCAAACATCCATCCCAGACCCACCCCCAACCAACCCCAGCTGCACAAAGCCAGGTGCCCAGCCCTGCGTGCCTCTGGGATCCTCAGCGATCCAGAGCCTCCCTGGACCACACCCTGCCGGCGCCTGGCTGGAGCCTGGTCCTCTCTCAGCCCTCACACCTGCCGTGCAGACGGCCGTGCAGCCACTGAGGCTCAGGTTTGCACTCGCACCCCCTGTACGAGCTCCTGGAAGGCAGGGGGCTCCATCTCATTCATCTCTGCACACCCAGGGCCCATACCTCCAGGGCTCAAAGGCTGCTGACCTCGGAGCCAGCGAGGTGACCTCTGGCCTCCACAATTCTCTCCTTGTCCGCCCGGGGCCCTTTAAGGGTGACTGGGGCTTCCCAGGTGGTGCTGGTGGTTAAGAACCCTCCAGCCAATGCAGGAGACACAAAGACTCGGTTCAATTCCCGGGTCGGGAAGATCCCCTGGAGGAGGCCACGGCAGCCCACTCCAGCATTCTTGCCTGGAGAACTCCAGGGACAGAGGAGCCCGGCGGGCTACAGTCCACGGGGCTGCAAAGAGTCAGACACGCCTGAAGCGACTTAGCACTCACGGAGTTCAAGCAGGAGGAACGCAGGGCTCAGGCAGCAGAGCCCAGCGTTCTCCCAGGAAGGAGACTGCAGCTTGACCCCTGCACACCTGCACCAGTGGAGCCCCAGCAGAAACTCCTACGCACACACAGCCCCCCGCAGAGTTGCCGTGGGGCCAGAAAGCCAGGTGCTTCTCTGGGCGGGCCCCTGGAGGGCCACCAGCTTCCCTGGAGGACGGGGAGGGCGAGCAAGGCTGCCCGTGAGGGGGGAGAGGGTGCAGGCGAAGAGGGCGCCCTCCCTGGGCTCCCGAGCCCTATGCCCTGCCTGGCACGGCAGTGGGCACAGGCATGTCTGACAGGGACACGCCTAGAGGGCTGGCACCAGGTGGCCATGTGGGCCACCAGCCAGCTGTGGCAGACGAGCTCCAACCAGCCAGCCCTGGCAGACCGGCTCCAGGCAGGCTGAGTTCACGTTCCAACCTGCCGAGCTGCGCTGCAGGCAGAAAAGACACAGCAGAGGGGTGCTGGGGGCACCCCGGGACACCCGAGCTGGCCGGCACCACCAGGTTTGCAGGGCGGCCCAGGGCCCCCAGATGACAGCAGGCTGGAGGCCCAGCAGGCAGAGGCATCCCTGACCCCACCCCACCCCACCCCGTCCAAGCGGGCTCTAGCAGCCTGTACCTACGGAGCTCAAGCCAGCCTGCGATGCATGCTGAACCCCGACACGGAACAGGAAGGAGGGCCTGGACACCGGGGAGGGCTTGGGGGCTGTGAACGTGGGGCACCTTTCCCTTCCTGGGGCGCTAAGGGTTCTCGGACCTCCAGGTTTTGCACCCAAACAGTATGTCACGAGCCCCGTCTGGGCCTCCGCTGGTCAAAGGTGACAGTGGACGCTGGAACTGGACCTCAGAGGACCGCAGTGATGGACCTGGTGCGACGACAGGCCTGAGGCTGCAAACCCCAGTCCCACAGCTAATTCCCAACCGCACGCAAGCACGTGGACGGCACCGGGCCTGCACTCAGGGCCGCATGCCCAGAAGCCCGCTTCCCCTCACACCCGGGGGGATGCGGAGGCTGGGCAGTGAGGAGCCTGGATGTAGGAGCCCCCAGCTGAGGGTCTGATGAGCTCGACAGGCAGGCGGGGGCCACCGCAGCTCCAGCTGGCAGTCACAGGGCTGGGGAGTATGTCTGAGCCTGGGCATGGGGTCCAGCAAGGCTGGCAGAGCGGTGGGCAGCACAGAAATGGCCACAGCTGCCCAGCGGAAGGCCTGCATCTGCACAGGCTGAATAGGCCGAGGGGCGCCGTGCCCCGCCCCCGCCCCCCACCATGGGATAATGCCAGTCTTGTTCCCAGGGCAGGCTCTCTGGGGGATAAACAGGGGACCATTCAGTCATGTCCTGTCCCTGCCAACTGGACCAGAAGCTGGGCCATCCCCAGGGGCTGTGGTTGATTCCGCCCAGGTGTCAGAGGCGCCAAGGCTCCAGGCCTGGGAGACTCGGCTGGAGACCCTCCACCCTCTGCCCTTTCTGGGGCCAGGTCCTCCTGCACCACGCCTGGCAGCTCCCACCTGCCCTGGTCTCAAGGGGGCGGTCCGCCCAGGCCTCTCCCCGAGCTGCTAGACCGAGAAGGACCCAAGGAGGCAGCAAAGGCCCTTCACAGTCTGGGGACCCTCCCCTGACACCAGTGAGAATTGCCTCTGCCTGAGTCACCAGACGAGCCCAAGGGCCCAGGTGTCCCTAGGTGTGGGCAAATACTGAGGTGGAGAGCCCTCAGGCCGAAAAGGCTCCCCGCTCGGGTTTAGCTTGGAGTGGGCTCCTGGTGGAGCCTCCTGCGGGGGCTCCCACCAGCTCCTTGGCCGGGTCCCCGAGCACCCGAGGCGCGGAGGAACTTCTTTTCCTCCAGGCAGCGGGGTGACCCAGGTTTACACGCCCGCGGGGAGCTCCGGGCGGGCCCAGGGGCCGCCCCCACTCACCAGTGTCCTTGCTCGGGCTCCGCTCCAGTGCCGCGCCCTGGGGCCGCTCGGGCTCCGCCGGACCGGGCGCCGCCTCCGCCAGGCCGCACGGCTTCTCCAGGTTCCGACTCGCGACGCCTGGGCCAGCCGGCGGGGGGCGCGCGCCCAGGGGCAGGGGCTTCCTCTCCAGGACGGTCCGCGGCTCGTCGGCCGGCGCGAACACCAGGCGCGGGGGCGGCGGCTGGCCCCCGGGCCGCGCCGAGCAGCCTCCCCGGGCCGGGGCTCGCGCGGGGGCCCGCGTGTCGCCGTCGGCGCTCGGCAGCGCGGTGCGCAGGCCGGCCACGAAGCGCTCGAAGGTTAAGTAGCCGCTGGCTGGGGCCACCTGGCGCAGGCCCTCGAGCACGCCGCGGGGCAGCTCGCGCGCGTCGGCGCCCCGCCAGCGGGACTCGATCTCCCGCAGGTGCACCAGGCCGCGCCGCCGGTCGTCCAGGATGTCGAAGAGCGTGCGCAGGCTCTGCAGGAACGCGCGCGGCAGCCCCTCCGTGCCGGGCGCGGGAGGCGGCCCGCCGCCCGGCTCGGCCATGGCGGCTCCGGCCATGGGCGCCCGCCCGCAGCGCTCGGGGCTCAGGCCGCCCCGGTTCGGTCCCCGCGCGGCCCGACGGCGGGCCCGGCGGCGCGCGACCCGCCGCGACAATAGCGGCGACTTTTTGAATGGACCTCACCGTGGCGTCAGAGCTCATTAGCATTCGCGGCGGCCATTGGCCGAGGCTAGCTCGTCTCCTCTCTGATTGGCTGAGAAGCCGGCAGCCCCGGTTTGATTTTCGGGTGGAGAGGCCGGTGGCTCGCGCGCTCCCGCCGTGCAGAGGGGCCGGGGGCGCGCGGGGGCGCCCGGCGGGCAGGGTCGGAGTCCCCCAAGTCCGCCTCCCTGTCGGGCTTGCGGGTGGGGGCGGGACCCCTGAGCGCCCCCGTAGACTCCCCAGCCCAACCACTCCGGCCGCTCCTGACCTCGCTGGCTCTGGCCGCCCAGCCCACCTTTCGGAGGCCGGGCCCGGGGCTGGCGGTAACCTGTCCCCAGGTGGCCTCCCGGGATAAGGAGGAGAGCAACCCTCCAGGGACCCCCCTTTCCCCTAGATCTGCCCCGCGCGCTCTTCGCTGAGTGTCCCTCGGCGCAGCCCTGGGGCTCCTTTCTCTTGCGCCAGGCGGGCCCCAAGGGGATTGTGGGCTCCAGCCAGCTGGGCGCTTCCGATCACAGAAGCCTCTCTGTCCCCACCGCTGCTCGCTCCTCCGCCGGCCCCTCGGGACAGCCTGGCCTTTCCTGCCGGCCGCAGGACAAAGCCACTTTTCTGTGTCCCCAGATTCCCGTGTGCTCACAAGGTCCTGCTCTGGCCCCTTCCTCTGGCCGGACACCTCCTCCAGCTGCAACCAGGGCACACATGGCCTCCTGAAGCCAGCTAGGAAGGCCTGTGCACCCCCCTCCCACCCCTGCCCACTGCCCCTGCTTCATTCCCTGGTCACTCTGTCTGGTCAGTCTGGGAGGGACTCACCTCAGGCCCACTGATGGGACCTTCCCCAAATCAGGGAAGGACCCGAGATGCTGTCTGCTTGGGACTCTGCCTTCCCCATAGCCTGCCCTGAGGTCCTGTCCTGATCCCTTTCCTCCACTGATGGTCTTCTCCACGGAACTGATACCCCACTTTGCCACTGAGCAGAGCACATGAGTTATCTGCTGCTTTAGAAGAAGACTGTTCACCTTGGGGGGTAAAAGAACAAAGAGTTGACGACCACCTCCTCCAGACAGGCTCTTGGCTATGGGCCCCACGCTCTGGCTGGCCTGCCTACCTGTGCCTCTGTGTCCCTGGGCCCCAGGCACTGGTCTGAGTCTCAAGCTGTTGTAAGGGCAGCTGCCCTGGCCAGGGAGTGTCCTGGGTCCTCTTCTCCCCTGGGGTTATCCCTCAAAGTGAGGACTCTTTTATGATGAGGAATTTGGGGGGTACCTAGAAAGCTGTGAGCCTAGAGTCACCCCATGGAGACTGGTCTGTCCCTGCCTTCCCCTTTAGTGGCAGGACCAGCCAGTCCCCAGAGGCATTCGGGTCTTTTGTCCTGCGGCGCATCTCCCTTCCTTCTCTGCTTCCAGCACCCATCCCCCACCCCAGTCCCCTATGCTCAGGGTACTGGCATCCTCCTTCACCTCTGCGTCTTTACACTTGGGGGCTCTCCTGCCAAGAACACCCTGCCTCGGTGCTCCTGGCTGAGCCCCGTGCTCTTCCGGTCCACAGTGGTGCTCAGTGAAAACCTTCCTGGAGGTCACAGCGGAAAGAGCATCTTTGGGTGGGATGCTGAACCAAGGCGAGGCCCGTGGGAGGGGGCGGCCTGGGGGCAGCTCTGTGGGGTTAGTGTGGGCGTGGAGGCCGGCGGCTGGCAGCGGGCAAAGCTGCTGCCTCTCAGACGGCATGCCCAGCGGGACCCAGGCTAGGCCACGGCCCTTGTGAGCCTGAGCCCACTGTGCCAAGGAAGCAAAGGCCCCTCAGGGCTTCTAGAGCCATGGGGAAGGTGGGCCCTGCCGGCCCCTGGTCCATGGGTGTTCCGACGGCCCCTCACTAGGCACTGGAGAAAGGCAAGGAGAAGCTGGAGTCAGTGCCAGCTCTGGACGTGGGACTAAGGCGTGGTCCCCATGTCGTTCTGATCCTGAACTCTGATCGCTTCCTCCTTCCGCATCGCTTTCCAACCTGCCCAACACCTTCCCACCAGGTTGGCTGTCACCCTGGTGGGGGATGGGGAAGGCTTCCCAGAGGCCCAGGCCAGGCAGATCCTCTGCGGCCTTTAAGCTTTAGAGGTACACACCCTAGTTGTAATTTTCTCTGTGGCAGCCAGGAGCTCTTTGGAGTGGGCAGGGGCACTGGCCACGCCGTCCTCTGCCGCCCTCGGCAGGTGGCCCAAGAAGCAGGCACCCTCCTGTGCCTCCTAGGTGCCCCCGTTTGTCAGTGCCCCCTCTGCCCAGGTGGGCCGGCCCCCCTACTCTTGGCCCTTCAGGTGCCTCCGGCTACATGGTCTCAGTTGTCCGAATCCTCCTGACCTCAGCTGAATCCCAACTTCCCACACACACTGTCCACTCGGAGCGCCTGCCGCAGACCTCCCTTCAGGGCCACAGACTCACGGAGTGGACCAGCCCCCATGCAGCGTGCACACCCACACAGCCGTCTGGCCCAGTCAATGTGCTAGACCTGGGGCCCAACACGATCGTTCTGTTAACAGGCGTTGGCTGAGTGCCCACTGTGTGCTGGTCGTGGATCACGCGATGGCACACGCGATGGCACATGGATCATGGGAAGCCGGGGAGGGCAGGGTGCAGAAAGGCAAGGAGGAACAGAAAAGGATAGAAGGGTCCCCCCAAGTGTGACTTGTGAGCAGAGATCTAGCAAAGTGGAGCAGGAAGTCCTCTGACTTTCTGAAAACAACCCATTCAGGTGCAAAGGCCCAGAGGCAGGCCCACTTCTTTTAGTCCCTAGCAAGTGCAGGGGACCCCCAAGAGGCTGTTAAGCTCTGCCTTCTAACCCAGGAAGGGTACTTGGAAGGGGTGGGGCTCGCGCCTTAACAGGCGTTCGCAGGACAGGCTGGAGGAGGCTTTTCTTTTCTTATCTTTCTTTCTTTCTTTGTCTCCCTTCCTCTGCACCGGGTCTTAGTTCTGGCATGTGGGATGGTACAGGAGGCAGTGGCCAAAACCATCCCCAAAGAAAAAGAAATGCAAGAAGGCAAAGTGGTTGTCTGAGGAGGCTTTACAAATAGCTGAGGAAAGAAGAGAAGTGAAAGGCAAGGGAGAAAGGGAAAGATATACCCAACTGAATGCAGAGTTCCAGAGAATAGCAAAGAGAGATAAGAAGGCCTTCTTAAATGAACAATCAAAGAAACAGAGGAAAACGACAAATTGGGAAGGACTAAAGAGCTCTTCAAAAAAACTGGAGATGGCAGGAAAACATTTCATGCAAGGATGAGCACAGTAAAGGAAGCGGGAAATGTTAAGAAGTGGCGAGAATGCCCTGAAGAACTGGAAGCTGGGAAACCGCGATGGCGTGGCCACTTCCCTAGTGCCAGACACCCTGGAGCGTGAAGTCAAATGAGCCTTCAGAAGCATTACCATGACTAACACTAGTGGAGGTGATGGAATTCCAGCTGAGATATTTCAAGTCCTACAAGATGATGCTGTTAGTGTGCTGCACTCAATATGTCAGCAAATTTGGAAAACTCAGCGGTGGCCACAGGACTGGAAAACCTAAGTGTTTATTCCAGTCTCAAAGAAGGGCAATGCCAAAGAATGTTCAAACTACCACATAATTGCACTCATCTCACATGCTAGCCAGGTAAAATCCTTCAAACTAGATTTCAGCAGTATGTGAACCGAGAACTTCCAGATGTACAAGCTGGATTTCGAAGAGGCAGAGGAACCAGAGATCAAATTACCAGCATTCATTTGATCATGGAGAAAGCAAGGAAATTCCAGAAAAACATCTACTTGTGTTTCATTGACTATGCTAAAGCCTTTGTGTGGATCACAACAAATTGTGGAACATTCTTAGAGATGGGCATATCAGAACACCTTACTTGTATCCTCAGAAACCTGTATGCAGCTCAAGAAGCAACAGTTAGGCTTCCTTGATGGCCCAGTGGTAAAGAATCAGGCTGCCAATACAGGAGACTCTGGTTCCACCCCTGCTCTGTGAAGATCCCACATGCTGCAGAGCCACTAAGCTTGTGCACTGCAACCACTGAGCCTGAGCCCCAGAGCCTGGAAGCTGCAACTGCCGAAGCTCAAGCGCCCTAAAGCCCGTGCTCTGCAAGAAACGCCACCACAATGAGAAGCTCATGCATTGCAACTGGAAGGTGGACCCCGCTCTCTGAAACTAGAGCAAAGCCCGTGCAGCAATAAAGACCCAGCAAACCCGAAAGTGAGTAAATAAAGTTACTTAAAATAAAGGAAGAAGAAGCAACAGCTAGGACCGGACGTGGAACAACTGACTGATTCAAAATTGGGAAAGGAACACGGCAAGGCTATATTGCCGGGGGCCAGCGTGAGGAATTCCGCCCATGGCAAAGGTCATGAGGAAGGAGGCTTGGCATACGCAAAGGCGTGATCAAGCCTCAGGAAACCCCCTGTTCCCGAGCATCTAACCCCAAAACCAGAGTCTGTTTTATGCTCTCACCTACACCTCTGACTTTACGGGGGGCTCTCCCCCATAACCGTTTCTCTCAGAGAAGGAGTAAACGTGCAGCTCCAAGGCAATAAAAATTCTTGGGCGTGACAGGAGTGTTTCAGCTTACGGACTCCTCTGAAGGTTATCTAGCCCACCTGTATAGGTTTGTCCAGCCACATGTGATTGCTTGCAGCCTCCCAACCTGAGAGGCACAAGATGTTTTAGACTTACTAAAGGCAAATTATTTTGGGGAGTTAAAATTATTAGTATAGTTGGTTAGGAATTATATTGGTGAAGGGTCTCTTCATTTGTTGTGTCAATAATTGCTGCTAATTCCCTGCTCTGGGTGGGACAAGGATGTCTCAGGTCAAACCTCTCTGCTGACAGACTAGCTTGTGTGACAGGATTATCCTTACTGCCGCCACTAGGCACATGATTGTTTACTACCTCTCAACCATAAACAGCACAGAGAGTTTTGGAGTATTTTGAGAGTCTTAATTAGCGTAGGACTTTTTCTTCTTGTTGAGTCAATGATCGCCGCCAGGCCTCTATATCCTTAGGTACCTGGGAATATATTAATCAATGTATTTGGAATATAGCAAAGGAAATATGGTAGTTTTTGATGTTAGCAATACTAGACTTTTTGAGTTAATGGATTTTCTCTTTTGTAATAGATCACTGTACTTTGTTATATATCACTGTGTCCTTGCTGTGTAAGAATGTAACTTTATCATATCTTAAGACTAAATAGATCTTAAGGGGAGCATTGGTGAAAGGATTTTCATTTGTTGGGTTGATGTTTGCTGCTAAATCTCCATGTTCCCTACCCTTATAATGAATATAACTAGCATATAGGAAGAAATAAGTATTAACCTTTAAACATATAGGAGAAATAAGTATTAACCTTTAAGACTAATCATGTTAACCTTGGGTTGAATAAATTCCTTTCTTGATTGTAACTCACTACACCCTCACCCTATAGGAATGTAACTTTATTTGGAGGGTGGTGCCTGGTTTAAGAAAAAACACCCTTGGAAGAAATAAGTTTTTTTGGTTATCAGAAAGAAAGGATCATAAAATGTAAGCAGGTCTCACTCATGGCCAAAAGATGATGTAATATCCCTAAGACCTTTTTTTTAATACATTTATGTGAAGCACCTGATTTTGATAAAGGTCAGGACTGCTGACCCCCACGTGACTCTGTATTCATCCCTATGTGTAACAAAAGGTATATAAGCAAACCCAAAAATAAAGAAATCGGATCAGTTTCCGGAAAGACTGATTCCCCCATGTCGCTTCTTTCTTGCTCCCGTTTTTCTGGCTGAATTCCCATCTGGAGCATGGATGCTATTCCATGTAATCCAAGTTATTCAGCCTCTTTTTCTCCACTAATCCTCCTACTACACTATCCATTTCTAATCTCTCTCTATCTGTGATTAAATATGTATTTTTCCAAAGACGCCGACTCCGTCCCCACCTTCGAATCACCCTGGATCCACCGGGGCTGGACCCCGGCACTATATGTACATTGTCACCCTGCTTATTTAACTTAAACGCAGAGTACATCATGGGAAGTGCTGGACTGGATGAATCACAAGCTGGAATCAAGGTTGCCAGGAGAAATCAACAACCTCAGATATGTGGATGATACCATGCTAATGGCAGAAAGTGAAGAGAAACTAAAGAGCCTCTGGATGAAGGTGAAAGAAGAGAGTGAGAAAGCTGGCATGAAACTCAGCATTAAAAAACAGCAACAGCAGCTAAGATCACGGCATCCGGTCCCATCACTTCACGGCAAACAGAAGGGGAAACGTGGAGGCAGTGACGGATTTTTTCTTGGCTCCAGAATCACTGGGGACGGTGACTGCAGCCGTGAAATTAAAAGATGCTTGCTCCTTGGAAGGAAAGCTATGACAAACCTAGACAGCATATGAAAAAGCAGAGACATCACTTTGCTGACAAAGGTCCATACAGTCAAAGCTATAAGAGTCACGTATGGATGTGAGAGTTGGACCATAAAGAAGGTTGAGAGCAGAAAAAAATGATGCTTTCGAACTGTGGTGTTGGAGAAGACGTTTCGACTGCAAGGAGATCAAACCAGTCCATCCTAAAGGAAATCAACCCTGAATATTCACGGGAAGGACTGACGCTGAAGCTGAATCTCCAATACTTTGGCCAACTCATTGGAAAAGACCCTGATGCTGGGAAAGATGGAGGGCAGGAGGAGAATATGGTGGCAGAGGATGAGATGGTTGGATAGTATCATGGACTCAATGGACGTGAATTGAGCAAACTCCAGGAGATAGTGGAGGACAGAGGAGCCTGCCGTGCTGCAGTCCGTGGGGTCACTGACAGCCACGACTGATGGCTGAACAACCATCTGGGATCTTTAACTGGAGCCTGTGGGATCTTAGTTCCCCGCCCAGGGACTGAACTTAGCCTCCCTGCGTCAGGAGATAAGAGTTTTAGTCTCTGGACCACCAGGGAAGTCCCAGAGATCTTCTCATTTCCGGTCCTAAAGCACCCTTTAACTTGTTTTAACCACGGGTACGTATGGCTTTTAGACTTAGTGAAACTAGTTTCTAAAAGAAAATTTCGTCCTCTAGTGCCTGAAGCTACTCTTTCATATTTTTCACCAATGAGGCTGTAAGCAGCAAGAGGTTTAAAATCTGATGGTTAAAGTAAAAAGGCAGGGCCGGGGCAGCCCCTGCGTGCTTCCGGTCACACGGCAATGGGAAGGAGGAATGAGGAGGAGGGGGCCCACAGGCAGGAAGGTTGCCCTTCTGGGGGCCCTGCGGGAGATCCGGCTCAGTCCGCCCCCGCCCAGCCCTCAGTCTGCTGGCCCTGAGCCCTGAGCCCCCGGACTGTGGTCCCTGGCGCCAGGGGTCCTGGTAGATGCAAACACGTCCACTGGCAGAGTCGCCCCTTAGCCTCCGCTGGGGCCTGTGGGCGACGAGGTGAACTAAAAGTGAAGCCCGCCCTCCAGCGCCACGGCGGGCAGGGGCGGGGCTCGGAGCGGCCTCGGGGGCTGAATAGTGGCGGGGCGGGGCGGGGGCGGAAGAGAGGCGGAGTGGGCAGGGGTCTGCGACCCAGCCGGGCCCGGGCGGGGCGGGGTCAAGGCGGGGCGCCCGGGGCCCGCCCGGCTGGAGCCCCGGCCGCCCGCCGGGTCCCGTGACACTGGCCGGAGAGCGCGGGTCACAAGCGCCAGCGCGGCCAGCGGCGGCAACATGGCCTCGGAGGCGGACTTGCGCGCCCGGCTGCAGCGCGCCAGCCAGGAGCACCTCCTGCGCTTCTGCGCCGAGCTGGCGCCGGAGCCCCGCGCCGCGCTGCTGGCCCAACTCGAGGCCCTGGAGCCCGAGGCGCTGCGCCAGCACTGCCAGCGCGCGGCTGCCGCCTGCGCGCGCCCCCCAGGCCCGCCGTCCGACCTGGCTGCGCGCCTGCAGCCCCTGCCTCCTGAGCGCGTGGGCAGCGCGACGGAGGGTGACCCCCAGACCCGGCGGCTCTGGGAGGAGGAAGGTAGGCGGCGGGGGTCCGGGCGGCGGGCGCCGCGGGCGGCCGGAAGGGGCCACGCCCACGGAGCGGGCCGCGCGGGGCGGCGGAGCTTGGAGCTCAGTTTGCCTTCTTCGTGAAATCGCCTGCCCTCTCACACGTACCGGCGCGGGTTGGTTCTGGGGCCGCCGCCCCCAGGCCGAACTCCCTGGGGGTGCGCTTCGCGCTGGGCGCCCCTGGATGACCAGCTGCCACTTACTGACAGCAGGGACCCCTGGACACCCGCACAGGCCCCGTTTCACAGCAGCGCTGGCGGGCTGTGCCCCTTGCCTCTCGGCCCGTAGCTGAGGCTATTGCTCTTGGAGGGGCGTCTGCCCCGGGTTCCCGCCGGCGGCTCGGAACAGGCGCGCGGGGTGTTTCCTCTGAAGGACCCAGGAGGGCGTGGTCAGAACCTCGGCAGGGTCGGCGTAAGGTTAGGGGTGGGTGAGGCCCCAGCCCAGGTCAGACTGTCATCTGGAAAGCTCTGCGCTGTGGCTCGCAGCCCCAGGCTCAAGTTTGGTTTGCGCTGAAATGAAGGGGTGGCTGTGTGGTGGGTTTCGGGGACCCCCTCATGGTGCCCCCTGCCTCCAGGTTTCCATCAGATCGCCCTGAACAGGGTGGCCGTGCTGCTGCTGGCTGGTGGGCAGGGCACCCGCCTGGGGGTGACCTACCCCAAGGGCATGTATCAGGTCGGGCTGCCCAGCCAGAAGACCCTGTACCAGCTGCAGGCAGAACGGATTCGGCGGGTGGAGCAGCTGGCCGGCGAGCGCTACGGGACCCGCTGCACGGTGCCCTGGTGTGCCCGCCTGCATTCCCTCGGCCCCAGAGTGATTCCCCCTACCCCAACCTGTGTAGCCCCAGCCCTGCTCCGCACCAGGACTGGAACCCCAGCACAGCCCCAGACAGAGCCCAGCCCCCACCCAGAGGGAGGCCTGCCATTCCCATCTGCCAGGGGGACCAGGCCCTTTGCAAGGCTGGCTCAGCCTTGCCTCCCTTGCAGGTACATCATGACCAGTGAGTTCACGCTGGGGCCCACGGCCAAGTTCTTCAAGGAGCATGACTTTTTCCACTTGGATCCCAACAACGTGATCATGTTTGAACAGCGCATGCTGCCTGCTGTGTCCTTCGATGGCAGGGCCATCCTGGAGAGGAAAGACAAGGTCGCCATGGCACCAGGTACTCCCCGTCTCTGAGGCAGGAAGGGTCTGAATGTGGAGGAAGGCCGAGAATGTGGAGCTAGCTCGGGGTCAAGAGGCCCGGGACAGAGGCCAAAATATGCTGCCCCGAAGCTGTGTGGTCCTGAGCAAGTGGCCTCCCTTCTCTGGGCCTTGATTCCCGTCTGTCACGTGGAACAGCCACAGGGCTACTTGGATAGCGAGAGAGCGCGCCCTTAGGCGCAAGGTCCAGCGCCGAGGGGCCTCCCCTGTCTCCAGCACACCATCAACTAGAGGCCGGCTGGAGCCCTTGCAAGGCCCTTTCTCCTCCGTCGGCAGATGGTAATGGGGGCCTGTACAGCGCGCTGGAGGACCACCAGATCCTAGAGGACATGGAGCGGCGAGGAGTGGAGTTCGTGCACGTGTACTGCGTGGACAACATCCTGGTGCGGCTGGCCGACCCGGTCTTCATAGGCTTCTGCGTGCTGCGGGGCGCCGACTGTGGAGCCAAGGCGAGCAGGCGCGCGCCCCGCCCCGCCCTGACCCCGCCTCCCCCAGCTCCGCCCCCACCCCGCCCCTGGCCCCGCTCCGCCCTCCTGCCGCCCCTGGCCCCGCCTCCTCCTCCCAGCCCCGCCCCACCCCGCCCTCCCCGCCCCGTGGCCCCGCCTGCCCTGTCCCGCCCCAGTCAGCCAGTTTATCCGCCCAGCCAGGCATCTATCCGTCCTGTCGCGGCTGCAGGTGGTGGAGAAGGCGTACCCTGAGGAGCCAGTGGGCGTGGTGTGCCAGGTGGACGGCGTCCCCCAGGTGGTGGAGTACAGCGAGATCAGCCCCGAGGTGGCGCAGCTGCGCGCGCCAGGTGGGGGCCTGCTGTACAACGCAGGCAACATCTGCAACCACTTTTTCACCCGAGACTTCCTCCGGACCGTCACCAGGTGTGCGTAGCAGGCGGCTTCCCGGCCAGCCTGGCTGCAGGGCCTGGGGGCAGACCTGACCTTCTGTGGGTTGCAGTGCAGAATGGCTCTTGAGTTTAAACAAGCTGGAGGCATCCGAGAGCTCAGCAGCTGGTGCGGCCGAGTGGGCCCTCCTGTAGAGAGGCTGTGCCGGCGGGCGCCACCCACCCCGGGGCTTGCCATTGCCACTGTGCTTGGTCAGGGGTGAGGCTGATGGTGGCTGGCTCTCTGGCTCTGCAGAGACAGGGCTCAGCTGGGCTGTTACCGCCCTGTGTCCGTTGTGTCCCGTCTGTCCAGTTGCCCCACCTGGCCAGGCGTGTGGGAGGCAGGCTGGGGCCCCCGAGGTGTCCATCTGAAGTGTGTCTTACCTCCTGTTGGCCTCGTGTCCCCAGGGAGCTCGAGCCCCTGCTGCAGCCGCATGTGGCTGTGAAGAAGGTCCCCTGTGTGGACGAGCACGGACACCCAGTAAAGCCGCTCCAGCCGAACGGGATCAAGATGGAGAAGTTCGTGTTTGACGTGCTCCCGTTTGCCAAGTCAGTGCAGAAGCCGTGTTTGTCCCTGCCCCCTTCCCCCGTTTTGTGGTAGTTCTGAGGCCCAACAGGCAGGGAAATGGAGGCCGTGCGCCTTTGCAGAGGGGGCTGGGGGGCTGCAGGCAGGTTTTGGCGCGAGAAGCCCAGAGGAAGCAGTCCCTGGGGCGGGAGCATGGAGCGCGTCTGGGGCGGTTGGAACCCTCGGGGCGGTGGACATGGGGGGACACCTGTGCTTCCTCTTGAGCCCCCTCTGCCCTGGCCTGGGGCCCTGAAGCTTTTTCCAGGGGAAGTAGCTGGAGCTGCCAGGGTAGGTGGCCCCCACCTGGGGTCCCAGGTTCTGGGGGTCAGGCTGGTGGGAAGGGGAGGGAAGAGAGGACCAAAGATAGCTCCGGGGTCTTGGAACAAAGACTCACGCGTGCTCGGGGGCCCAAAGAACAGACCCCCACGTAGTCCATGTCGCTCCGGCCTGGTTTTCAGCTGCCAGGGCCCAGGGCATCTTGGCCAGCACGTCGGGTCTGCAGCTGTCTCCCCCGCCCCCCAGGAACTTCGTGGCCTTCCAAGTGCTGCGGGAGGAGGAGTTCTCCCCACTCAAGAACGCCGACTCAGCCGACAGGGACAACCCCTCCACATCCCGGCGGGCCCTGCTCGCCCAGCACTGCCGGTGGGCCCTGCGGGCAGGCGCCCGCTTCCTGGACGCACACGGGACCCGGCTCCTCGAGCAGCCCAGGTGAATGTGGGCTGTGGGGTGTTGCCCAAAGGACAGTGGTGTCAGGGTGTCACAGCCCAAGCCCCATCCCAGGGCCTTGTTGGCATGGCTGCTGAGCGGGGGTGGGGGCTTTTGCCCTGGCACCACGCTGAATGCAGGTGGCCGTGTGCCTGGTCCTCAAGGTCTGCTCAGGTCCCCGGGCGCGTGAGGGCTGCACCTTCCCAGGCGGGGAACCCAGAAAGCAGCAGGCAGGTCACCATCCAGGGTGGGGAAAGAATAGGAACTTAAGTTCCACCCCAGTGCCCACAGCCACCTCCTGAATCTGGCTCTCCAGGCTGTGAGATGCCTGCAGAGGACAAGGAGCGTTTTCCAGATCAAGTCAGGGCCTGTCATTCTGGGGTGGTGCCCGGGGCCTGGTGTTTAGAGGAAGAGGAGGTTGCCTAGAGGAGGGCTGCGGGTGTGGGGGATGGTCCGCCAGGTGGGCCGGGACTGGCCGGCTCCCTGGTGGGTGGGGCCAGGGAGGGCACTGGGACAGCCCCCTGAGCTGATCCTGATGAGTACACCCCCAGCCTGCCTGGCAGCACAGAGCCTCCAGCCATCTGCGAGATCTCACCCTTGGTGTCATATGCTGGAGAGGTGAGAGCCGACTGGCCGGCAGAGGCTCCCCTGGGGTTGGGCTGGTGGGGTCGGACGGGGCAGGCTGAGCTGGATGCTTGGCTGGGAAGGCACAGCTCTGCCATGGTCCTCAGTGGCAGAGAACTGCCCGAGACCTGGAGTGCAGCGAGCTGTCAGAAGCCTGGAGGGGTTGGGCAAGGCAAAGCAGGTCCGTCTGAGCCTGGGATTTGGGCCAGTGGGAGCCTCTCAGCGAGAGGTCAGCCCGCTCTGCCTCCCGTTGGCAGTTCTGGCTGGCCCTATGGGAGGGTTGTGCAGGCCCAGGGGCTCGAGGTGGCATCCAGCCCTCACTCCTAGAAACCTCTCTGGCCCTGCCTCTTACTGGCTCCGGGCTGACCTGGGGCCTCACCCAGTGGACCGGGAGGTGGGATCCAGTCATCAGGACCTGCTTGTCTCCAGGGACTGGAGGAATTGCTGCGAGGCCGAGAATTCCGGCCCCCACTCATCCTGGATGAGGCCTCTGCCAAGGAGCTGCGGCCCTGACCCCTGCCAACCCCGGGGCCCAAGACTCAGGACACAGCCCCATCTGGGCTCCGGGCCGGGGAGCTGCTCTGCAATTCTGGCTGCAAACCGCGGAGCACAGAACAGAGCGGGCTTTCTCCACAGGGGTGGGGGGCGTCCCGCCACCACGGCCCCGGGAGCTGGGTGACCCCAGGCCTGCAGGGCCCCCGGGGGCGCTCTGGCTTCACTCCTGCAGTGGCGTCCAGGCTGCAGGCAGAGGGACCCAGGGGCCTGGGGTGGGGCCCAGGCGGGTGCAGCAGGTGCTGAGAGGCGCGCCGGCCTGTGTGAGCTGAGGGGGCTCCTGTGCGCCCGCGGACCCGCCTGGCGGGAGCAGCAGCAGCCATGCTGTGCTTTTCTGCAGAGACAGGCGACGGCAGCACCTGCAGGCTCCGTGTTGGGAGGGACAGCTGAGCCTGGGGGTCACAGCCCGGCGCCCCTTCCCTGCCCGGCTGAGGCCCACAGCAAGTCCAGAGCTGGCTCTCTGGGAAGCTTGGCCTGCACGCCTGGTAGAGTTCTCTTGAGTTCCATCCAAAGCCTCAGCCCCCAGAAAACAGTGGGACCCGTGGAGGGTGCCCCACCCCACTGCCCCAAGCCTACGGGGAGCTTCTGACAACAATGCCTGTGCTCCTTACTGCTGCCTCCCCCCCACCGCCCCCAGGGAGGGGTGGGCACAGTCCCTCACTGCACACCCTCAGCCTGGTCAAGATGGGGAGAAGCCGGCTGCCTCTGGTCTCTTTCCACGGGCTTGGCTGCTTGGGCCCTGCCCGCTTCCCGCCTGGAGAGCAGCGCAGGGCGCCTGTCCCCTCCTCCTGTGAAGAGTGTCCTAAGTGCGGCCTGCAGCTCGGCCAGGCCCGCCCCGCCCCTCCCTGCTCCTCCAGCCCACATGCGGCTGACTCCCACAGGAAGGGTGCTGTCCCGGGGGCTTCAGTGGCAGTGAGCCTCCCAGGGGCTTGGAGTGGCCCAGTGGCTCATCCACGCCTCCCGCCCCGGGTGTGACGGCGGGGTCAGGGCCAGGCCCAGGGCCCGGAGGACGGCTGTGCCTCCATCCAGGCTTTGCCGTCAGTCCTAACCTGTGCCTTACTTGCCTTCTCCCAGCTGCTCCACAGGCGAGCAGAGGGCCTGGGGCAGAGGAGGGTCACCAAGGAGGAGGCCGAGGTTGAGGGTCCCGCCCGGCCCAGGGGCTCCTCACTGCCAAGTCGAGTTTGTTGGGTAAACTATTAAAACAGCTTGCTTTCACAAAACCTTTTTATTTTCAAATAATTACACCTTCGCGTGAGGTCTCGCTCAGCGCAGAGAAGCCCCGGGTGCACCTCGCCGTCTCCTGCAATGTCTGTCCTGCGATGCGAGGGCGCCGGGACCAGGAGGCCCCGGTCATGCTGGGTCCTCTCCCGGGTGAGGCTCCCTGTGGGTCGGGGGTCCCAAGGCTACAGGCACCTCCCTCCTGCTTCCTTAGGAGCCACGTGCCCCCATCATCTCTCACTCAGACAGCTGCTAATTGAAGCAACTGAGTTTTGGAAGATGGACAAACTCAGTTTTCCCAGAATGCAGGGATTTCCAGTCAACACAAGGTGCTGCGATCCAGCCCGGCCTGGCGAGCGCGCTCTCACCAGTGAGTGTGGCAGGAGCAGCTCGGGGTGTCCCAGGTCTGCGTCTGTCCGGGGGCTGCAGCCTGCTGGCCCTGGGGAAGCGAGAGCCCGCAGGCTGAGTCTGGTATGAGGAGACTGACTTTATAGTGTGTGGGCAAGTGGACCTGAGTTTGGTTTCATAACAGATTCACTGAGGTAACCTTTGGTTCTGTGTTCATTAATTGGCTGAAAAGAGATCCTTCCCTTTTAGTTCAAAGGACTGGGATGAAACAGGAAACCGTGTCTACTCCAGATTTAGCTAGTTTAGTCTTCGACCAAGAGAGACCTCTCAAATCCTTAACCTCAACTCCAGTGAATAATGGTCCCTAAACAAAACCCTTTTAGTTTCTGCTAGTGTTGCAAAAAGCCAGGACACTGGAAAGAGATTGTGGCAAGCTTAAGTACTTCAAGTGACTTCAGGCTCTAATCAGCCTTTCCAGCGCCCTCCTAGCCCCCAGTGACGAGGCTCTTTCCAAACTCTGGTCATCATCAACTCAGAGAAACAAGTTTCCAGTTTGGGAATGAATCTCTTACCACACTCAGGTCAACTGTGGTAAAGTAGCCCGTCTTGGAAAACTAAAGTGGTCCAAATGGTGGTGGTCCCTGATGAACCTCAACGTGTCTCTGAACCTGCTGCTTTTTGTTTAAGCCCCCCGAGACACCCACCACTCCCCCTCCTCAATTCTACCTCCATTCATCAGGCCAAGACATCCTAGAAAATGCCACGCTGGAATTTCTCCCAAAAGGGGAAAGAATGCTAAGAACTCACAGTAGCAATCAAAATAGCCAACAAAGTGAACTGACTGCTCACTGCTTTTCCTTTGTTTTGTCTCACAGTCCTGGAGCTGTTTCTGGAGACACTGACCTATTTGTTCTATTGAATCGGCTACCACCCTCCTTCCCTGGTGGCTCAGATGGTAAAGCGTCTGCCTGCAATACGGGAGACCCAGGTTCGATCCCAGGGTTGGGAAGATCTCCTGGAGAAGGAAATGGCAACCCACTCCAGTATTCCTGCCTGGAGAATCCCAGGGACGGAGGAGCCTGGTAGGCTACAGTCCATGGGGTCGCAAAGAGTCGGACACGACTGAGCGACTTCACTTCACCACCCTCCTTATGGGCAACATCTCCGGCTGATATTGACAAAAGCCACAGTGCTCTTCCTGTCAAGACTCAAACTTAAGTCCCTCGAATCCTCTCCCCAGAACGAACCAACACCCTTAAGCAGAGAAGCCCCTCCAGGTTTAAAGCCTGTGACAGGGTTCCAGGGCTCAGGGCCTCCCCACCCCATGCACACTGCTAAACGGAACCTGTGAGAAAGCCCAGTGGCTGAGGCTGGAGGTCTGTCCAGGACCTGCAGGCCATAATTAATGCTGCTGCCCCTCAGCACCCTCTTGCTCTTAACCCCCACCCTCTCCAAGCACTCCTGCTGAAAGCAACAATCTTCACTGTAGTTATGCTGTGCCTTCTTTAGCACAGGTACACCTTCAGGAACACTGTGGGTCTCATTCAGGACCGTTGCAAAACAAGGAATCTCACAACAAAGCAAGTCACGTGAACCTTTTGGTACCAGTGTGTATGAAAGTTCTTTATACTCTTCTGCAGTTTATTAAGCTTGCAAAAGCACTGTGTCTAAAAAACAACGTATGTGCTTCATTAAAAAATACTTATTGCAAAAAACTGCTCACCGTTAACAAGTTATAACATTTTAAAAGTAACATCAGAAATCACTCACCACAGACCACCCTAACATAATAGTGACAAAAATGTCTGAAAAGTTGCAAGAATTGCCAAACGTGACAGAGACAGGAAGTGAGCAGATGCTGTTGGAGAAACGGTGCCCATAAACTTGCTCAGTGCAGGGTTGCCACAAACCTTCAATTTGAAAGACACAGTATGCACAAAGTGTAATAAGCGCAAGTATGCTAAAACCAGGCGTGCCTGCATTCCAGCTGATAAAGCTAGCCAAGACCTCTCAGATTTCACCTGGGAAGGACAAAAACGCACCTGCACATGAATGCCCCGAGGTTTCACTGAAATTCCTCCCTTTCACCAGACTTAAAGGCTGATTTGGACGATACAAAGCTTCCTGCAGGCTCCACGCTATTACAGCGTTGGGACGACTTACTGTTCTGCTCTTTCCAGACCTCTTCACAGGAAGCCATCACCAATCTGTTCAAACTGTTCGGTTTTACAGGGACATAAAGTCTCCATGAAAAAACAGCATTTGATCAAACTCAGCATTGATACTTAGGCCGCCAGATCCTGGAAAATACAAACAAAAGTAATATTCCTCTCCTTGGTCTCGATATGGCTATTATTTGCTACAGTTGCACCTTAACTGCAAACCCTTTGCCATGCCCGAACAAACTCATTTTGCTGATCAAACAGCTGGCTACTTTTACGGTTGACAGGTCCGATGGATGAAAACCCCCGGGCTTCTAACTCCGTAGCGGGCTCCGCGTCATCCCGCCCACCCAGCCGGGCCAGGCACCAACTGGGTCAAATCGACCCGGTGGGGGTGAGGCAGGGTCCAGCCCTGGGGTCCGCAGCTCAGGGGCTCCCGGCTGACGCGGTGGAGCAGGGGACACCTGCCCGCGGTCAGCACTGGCGTGAGAAGCCCTGGCTGATCCTCGATGCCCACAGGCCCCGGGGCAGCCGCCCGTGAGGCCCCCGGAAAGCCTGCCCCAGCGCCGCGCAGGCGCGGCGGTGAGCTGCGCGCAGGCGCCGCCGCGTGGGCGTGACGTCACCGCGCACGAGCGGACGCAGGGCCGTGGGACCCGAGCCCGCCTTCTCCGGAGCCGCGGCGACGCACGCAGGCGCAGTGGGGCTCCGGAGGCGCGGCGGAGGCGCATTGGCGGCGCGGCGCGATGGGCGGGGAGTTGACGGCGCTGCTATGGCCGGGCTCCCGACTCAGACCCGCTGGTCTCTCAGCCCGGCTCGAAGCTGGGCTTCCTGACGCCGCCGGAAGGCGCGGCCCTTCGGGCCCCCGCGGCCGTCATGTACCCGCCGCCGGCGCCGGCGCGTCGGGACTTCATCTCGGTGACGCTGAGCCCCGGCCGGAGCTACGATGGCGGCCGGGGCCTGAGGCGTCGCTCCTGCTGGCGGGTGAGGGGCGGGCCGGGCGGCCGGGTCGGCGCTTCCCCGGGCTGGGGTCTGGGGGCCGGGCGCGACTGCGGCCGGCCTCGCGGGGCCCAGGCGAGGAGGGCGGCGGGTCGCCCTCGGCCGTGCACTGTGGGCGCAGACGGGCTCTGCGTCGGTTTCCTTTCTCCAGCCCCGGCCGCTGGGGCTTCACAGGTGGCTCGGCGGTACAGAACCCGCCTGTCGAGAGGAGACGCGGGTTCGATCCCTGGGTCGGGGAGACCCCCTGGAGGAGGATGTGTCTCCCCACTCCAGTGTGCTCGCCGGGAAATCGCATGGACACAGGCGCCTGGCGGGCTACAGTCCATGGGGTTCCAACGGAGTGGGACGCTACGAGCCACTAGCACCCACGAAGCCGGTGCGGGGTGTCGGCTGCAGTACCGCTCCAGCCTGCGGCCCCCGCTTGGAGGAAACGTCCCCGGTTCAGAAGCAGCAGAGCCCCACGCTGGGCCTCGGGAATTGCTCCTCATCCTTCCGGAGTATGACACGGCAGGAGAGATTGCTCGCTGTGCTCCTTTCAGTAAAATACTCCTTGTCTGTCCCTCAGAAATGGAAGCAGCTGTCAAGGTTACAGCGGACGGTGGTCCTCTTCCTGCTGGTGGTCCTGATGCTCTTCGGCCTCTTGTCCTATGTCCACGTGGCTGACGAGTGGGCAGGTACCAGCTGCATGATCCTCGGGTGTCCTGAGGGCTGTCTAAGGGGCGGCACAGCAATCTGGCAGCGGCAGGAGGCCTAGACTTCAGCGCATTGGCAGGAAGTGAGATGAGGAGGAGCCTAGAATGTCCCCAGCCCCCCCCCCCCCCCCCCCCGCTCCCCCGCTCTAAGGTGGCTGTTAATCTGCGGCGTGTGGCTGTTGCCCAGACGTCTGCTGTGAGAAGCGGCCTGCCATCCGGCCGTCTCACATGAGACCCAGGTCCGAGGGCGCGCGCGGAGTGTGCACGCGCTGTGCTGCAGGCGCTTCCTGGCACGCACTGCAGTGCTGGGAAGGAAGCGCAGGTGCCGGTGCCGGGAGGAGGGCAGCTCCCTCCTAGGTTCTGCTCGCAGCTCCTTGGAGGAGGAAAGCTGCAGAGCCCCCGCGGGTCACTCCCGTGAATGGCCCGTGTGCCACCGTGGGCCCTCCTTGAAGTGGAAAAGATAAAAGCCAAGTGTTTGGGTTGTGGGTGGGGATAAAGACAGAAGCTGCCAGGAGCTAAGGGCAAGGTTTGCGTCCCTGTGGCACTCTGGAATCCCTTGACCTGCCCTTTTTGGAGGTCCCGGCCTGTCCCATTCTTTGCAGGAGGGCTGGCTGTGTAGGTGCTGTTTCCGGCGCCGTGTGACTCTCCTCTGGGCCTTGAGGCATATTTGAGATAAAATAGACTCTCCTGTTTAGCTGTGGACAGCAGGTCGGCGGCAGCATGGCAGATGAGACCAGCAAATCCTCCCGTCTTGCCAGCTCCTCAGAAAGCAGCTGAGACCCCAGAGGCCGTGGCGGGGCTGTCGCCTCAGGTACTTGGAGTAAGCTGAAGGTGGAGGCATAAGTGGGCTCCAGGCCAGAAGCGCTTCAGCACAGCAGGGGCTGTTTGCGAGGGACTGGGAAGACTTCTGCTTCCTGCCGTGCGTCTGAGGTTTTAACCTGCGCCGCCTTGCTCTGGGCTGGTGGGACGGAGGAGACGCGGAGGGAGGAGGAGGGCCATTCTGTCCTCCGTCCTCTTTGCCTGTCTGGTGCTCCGGGTCCTTGGGAGGTGAGAGAGACCGTGCCTTTTCTCTGGGAGCTACTGGCCGGGAGCAGTCAGGCGGGGGCTCCCCTCTGGACCTGCCCAGACGGAGGTGCTGGGGCCTCCGCCTCACAGTGGGGTCAGCAGGGAGGAGCGGGAGTTGGCAGGTGCGTGGTGCCTGCCATCCAGAAAGGGTGGGGGCAGGGGTGAGGCCGTGTCCTGGGGTCCCCGAGCCGTTCAGGGGGGGGAGCAGGTGGAGACGAGGGCGAGGGGTCAGCCAGAGCCAGGGCAGGTCCCACCCCAGGAGAGCGGCCGGCCTCTGAGAGCCCAGGGTGCTCTGTGCCAGGGACACGCTCCCGCGGGCTCGGGTGTCCAAGTGCCCAGGCGCCCCCAGGGAGAGGCTCTGGGACTGATGCTGGCCTCACGCCCCACAGGCTGCCTGCTCTCACCCCGTCTCTCTGCAAGGTCTGTGTGTGAGAGAGCCGGTTTCTCCCTTTAGAGCCAAGCGCGTTCCTCCTGTCACTTCTGTGACCACTCTCGTGTGCTGACTTCACGGTCATGTGCCAGCAGAATGTGGCTGTCTCTCCCCCGAGAGACACGTTTCCACACCTCAGCATCCATGACCTGGATGCTGGTGTCCAGGAGGGGCCTGGAAATGAAGGCGTGAACATCCACGTCTCCTGTGGAGCGAGTCTTGGGGCCCCTGTGCATGCTGAGGCCGCTGGCACCTCCTCTCTGGGTCCGATGCCGACACTCGTCCCCGAGACCTGCTTCATCCATGGAGCTTTGTTTCGGCCGCAGCTACTCTCGTGATCCAGGGGCCCGGCTCTGTGGGGTTTGGGTCTTGGAAGGGGGTGACTTCACGGATCCTCCGCCAGGGTGTCCATGGGTGCTGCAGCCAGAGGCTTTTCCGGTCACGAGTCTGTGTCTTTGGGAGCTGGAGGAGTTGCTGTCACAGCCGCTGTCGGGGGCTGGAGCCAGGACGAGTGCGGCCTCGCACAGCGCTGTCACTGACCGGCCGCCTCTGCCGCAGCCTTCCGAGGCTGAGGTGGGAGTCCCGGGCGCAGGCCTGGGCAGTGTTCTCTGTGGCTCCGTCGACGGGGACGGGGTGGTTGAACCCTGCCCTGCTACCCTTAGGGTCTGACTCCCAGACACGCTCTGGCCAGGGGCTTAACTGACTCTCCAGGGCTACACTCGCCCATAGGCAGAGCCTCCATCGGAGGCAGAGCCAGGAGCTGCTGAGAAAGGGGCTCCTCCCGAAGCTGCGCATCGTATGAAAAGCGGAAATCATTTCCTCTGGGAAACTGCAACTGCTCAGCCAGCCCACAGCGCTCCCTGTGTGGCTCCGGGTCTGACTGGGGACGGGGTGCGTCCTAGAAGCGGGATGGAATCATTGTACGAGTGACTCTTGTCTCTGTCCAGAAGCCCCAAAGGCATTTCCGACGAGGACCCCCCAACCTGCAGATTAGAGCGCCCGAAGGAGACTCCCAGGAGAGGAGGCAGGACCAGGCCCAGAGGAGGGCAGAGGTGGTGGGAGAGGCTGGCTGGGGAGCAGAGGCGCAGAGAGACGGCCTCAGGTACCCGGAGTGTCAGAGACAGCCTGAACGTGGGAACCATTGTTTTCTGATTTTTTTTTAACAAAGACAAAGTGCTAATAAGTGTTTTCCTGTGTTTCCAAAGGCGCACCCTTGTGGAACAGGGTGTTTATTGGCTTGTCCATTCTCGGTCCCCTGGGTAGCGTGCGAGTTTGAGCCTGAGCTTGGTGGCAGCCTTGGGGCATCTACACTTCTGTCCCTACTCTGAGCATTCCTGTTTCTCTCCCTGCAGCTGGAGGGGAGTAGGGACCAAGCCACAGCAGGGCACTGAACCTCCTGGCAAGAAGGCAGAGTTCCCCCCGAGGCCTTCCCCAAAGGCAGCGAGGATTCAGCCTAATCCAGGTAAGGCCCGCCTGCCCCCACCCCGGCCTCAGCTGCCGTTCGTCCTGAGGGTCGCAGCGAAGGACACGCTGGAGAGGAGCGCTGGCCGTGCAGCTATTCCCGTCCCTCAGAAGCTCTGCTCAGCCTTGGACACCCAGGTGGACCAGGCTCCTGTGGGTCAGGCACTCTCTGTAGCTTTGGTGACGACGTCTGGCTCCTAGAGAGATGTCTTTCAGTATCCGGTGCTGCAGCCATTGTAACTGATTCTGAATTCTAGTAGAGATGCCTGACAGTGCGGTCACAGTCTCAGATGAGCAGGGGAGGGACTCAGCCGTGCACATACATGTCTCCACTCTGCTGCGCCCTCTCCTCCCGGGTAGAGTGCCTGTAACACCGAGCAGGGTTCCGTGTGCTGTGACGTAGGCCCTTGTGTTCAGCCCTTTAGGACAGCAGTGTGGGCGAGTCTGTCCCCGACCCCCTAACTGTCTCCTCCCCATCCCACTTCCCTGGCAACCCTAAGCTCCTTCTCTAAGTCCATGGGTCCTTTTCTGTTTGCAACTAAGTTCACTTGTCCCGTTTTCTCTTAGCTTCCACATGTAAGAGATGCCGCAGGGTACTTCTCTTTTGTCTGGGTGCTTCATTCGTTATGACAGTCTCTAGCCCCGTCCCCGTTGCTGCAGATGCCGCTACGTCATTGTCCTGAGCGGCTGAGTAACATCCTGTGGTTTACGTGTAGCACTTTTCTTTCTTTATTTCTCTGTTGATGGACATTCAGGTCGCCTCTGTGTCTTGCTTTTGTAAACACGTTGCAGTGACATTGGGGTGCCTGGATCCTTTCAGTCCTGTTTTTCTCTGGATCTATAGCCAGGAGTAGGTCACGGGGTCATATGGTAGCTCTATTACTGCCTTTTCAAGGAACTTCCATATTTTCAGACGAGACCGTCTTGTCAGGGTCACCAGGTTTGATGTCCACACGCCAGGCGGCACACCCAGGCGTCCTGGGTCCCCTGCTTTCGCTCCTTCACTCTTTCCTGGAGGCTGGTCCCTGCTGGGACCTGGTGGAGGCTGACCAGCCTGGGCCAGGTGGCAGTTGCCGCTTGAGCCTTCACTGCAGCCTGAGGTGTCCCCAGGGCAGGCTCACTGGCTGTGGGGCCACAGGGCCGGTCTGTCTGGGTGCCCACGCCCTGCTTTCCTCCTCCCAGCCTCCCAGAACGCGCGCCAGAAGGCTGTGGTAGACGCCTTCCTCCACGCATGGGCTGGATACCGCAAGTTCGCCTGGGGCCACGACGAGCTGAAGCCCCTGACCAGGTCCTTCAGCGAGTGGTTCGGCCTCGGCCTCACGCTGATCGACGCCCTGGACACCATGTGGATTCTGGGGCTAAAGAAAGGTACCTGCTGTCCCTGCGGTGGGCTCGAGTTCGCCGCGCGTGACCCTCGGGCCCGAGTGAGCCGGGTCTGGGAGGCGACCACATGCCGCGTCCTGCCGGGCTGTGCTTCCCCCTGTCCTGGCTGCCGGCGTGGCTGTGCTGGCCGCAGGCGGTTCTCTGTCCCCACACGTCCGTGCGCCCTGCGCCTCCTGCAGAGCGCCGAGTGTGCTGGAGGGTGGCGTCCAGGGGTGTTTGCAGCCGCGTTTCCGCTGCGGTCAGGAGGGCCCTGTGGTGAGAGGCAGCACGGGACCTGACGCGGTGGCCGGCCGCGCCCTGAGTCGCCCTCGGTCCTTGTCGGTGCAGACAGGGTGAGGCGGGTGACGTGTCCCCAGGTGTCTGACCTGGCGCACTCACGGCCCTGTTCCGCCCGATACTTGCACCGCAGGCCTCCAGCCACTCGCTCTCTCGTGCTTCTCTGTAGCGTGGCCTTGACGTCGAGCACTTGTGCTCACGCTGCGCGGCCTTCCCCCAGCTGCACGCTGGGCCTGGGTATTCTGTGCGGTTGGAGGACTCCTGGGCCCCCCTCTTGCATGAGGAGGTGATGTCGGAACCCTGCAGGGATTTGCACAGCCCCGAGGGCGCGGCCAGGGAAAGGCTGGCCTGTTAATTTTCCCCTGTGTCTCTGCTGTTCCACGTGGCAGAATTTCAAGAAGCCAGGAATTGGGTGTCCAAGAGGTTATTGTTTCAGAAAGATGTGGATGTCAACCTGTTTGAGAGCACCATCCGGATCCTGGGGGGGCTTCTGAGCGCCTTCCACCTGTCTGGGGACGTCCTCTTCCTGAAGAAGGCTGTGAGTGTCCCCGCATCGGGTCTGTTCACGTCCTTGGGGGACTGGGGTCTCAAGTGCTCAGCAGTCAGTGCTTTTCTCTCGGGACTGGGCTGTGGCGGGCGTTTGTTTCCAGTTCTGTCTCCTCCCGCTCTTGAGTCTGTTTCTGAGCACGTGGGTGGCTGAAGCAGCATTGGGCCAGCCTGCTGCCTGCCTGTGAGGTCATTCTGAACTAATTGAGTCCAGCTCGGTTTTGTAGCTGGCCAGGGTTGGGCCACGTGAAGCCAGCCTACTCAGGTCTGTCCACTGAATTTGATGAAAACGGGTGTTGGGCTTACCATCGTGTCATGGAGACAAGGCCGCCGAGCAACAGGAATCGTTGACTCATCGCTGTGTTGTGTATCAGGAGGATTTTGGAAATCGGTTGATGCCTGCCTTCCGAACACCCTCTAAGATTCCATACTCCGATGTAAACATTGGCACTGGAGTTGCTCACCCACCCCGATGGACCTCTGATAGCACAGTGGCTGAGGTGACAAGCATTCAGCTGGAGTTCCGAGAACTCTCTCGTCTCACGGGGGATAAGAAGTTTCAGGTATGGCGGGGCTCTGCCCCCGGCTGAGGACTGTGGGGTTCCTGCGGGGCCGTCTCTGGCTCCTGGAGGCGACTGCAGGGCTGCGTGGTTGTGGGTCCTGGGCCACCAGAGTCGCGTCGGTGTTGGTTCCTGTCCCACGTTCTCCTGCAGAATCGCATTTTCTGGTGATGCCGGAGGCGCAGATGGGAGAGGCCTTGACTGGAGGCTGAGTCCTCTGCCTGGCCTGCCCCGCGGGTCCTGTCAGCTGGCGGCTTGTCCTGCCGCGCTCGGCGTGGCCTGGTGTCCACTTGCCGCCATCCTGGGCCCTCCTGCAGTGCTGAGGGCCGCCTGCTGTGTTGTGGCTGAGTGCCGCGGGGTGTGTTGGAGCTCTGGGTTTTGTAGTCAGGTCAGCGTAGGTGACGTTGTTGTCGTGGCACCCTGCCTGGGCCCCGCACACTGTCCCAGCTGGGCAGCTGGCGCGGTGTGCCGGCGTGGCTCCTGCTCGGCGGCGCTGGCATATGTGTGGACTGATGGCGGTCCTGTTTCTGTGCCTGGCTCTGGCTGTCTCTGTCTTCAGCAGCGTCTGCCCCCTGCTTCCTCAGGGCCCATGCTGTGGCGCGTCTGTCTGCGTGTCGGCATCCGCTCAGGTTTCCCCGTTCTCTCCGCTCACCCCCATCTTGTTTTTTGTTGAGATGTTTGTGTCAAGAGGCCCTGCCCTCTCCCGTAACTGTAGTTGTCTGTGCTCACGTGTCTGGCCGTCGTCACCCTCTAGAACTGTCCCCTCCACCCAAGTGACCCCAGCACTGTTCGCCGACTTCCTGCTCATGGCTCCAGAGCCCTGGGCAGCCAGGCAGGGGCTGCTGTCCAGAGCCCTCCCCGCGCTCAGTGGGCCCGTCTTCTGCCGTGGCTGCAGTCTGGGTGGTCAGTGAGCCTGCTGTCCCAGGGTGGCTTGACCGGTCAGGATCCTTCCTTTCTCAGCTGAGAGAACTCCTGACGGGGCGCACTCCTTTCTGGGCTAATCACTGCCAAGCTGCAGCCGGTGTGCTGCTGGGGACGTCGGCAGGAGGGCTCCGGGCTGGGTCAGCCTGTCAAGACGTGCCTTTGTGCGCCATCCAGCTGTCACTTCTCCCTCCTCACGGGTGTCTGGCAGTGTCTCCGGTTCCAGTTGAGTTTTTGATTAGTGGTGCGTTCCCGTGTGTGTGTCCACATGGCGTGTCTTTTATGTAGGAGGGCACCAGCAAGTCTCTGGCCAGGCCCTGACACGGTGTCCTGTGCTGTCCTGAGACTGGGACACCGTCACGCCATGCAGGCCACTTGCTCCTAACCTGTCCTCCTGGCTTGGGGCTAGGAAGTGTCTCGGGGACAGCTTCAGACCCGCGGTCGGCTGTCCAGGCGCTGAGTCAGAGGGCAGCCCCTCTGCCCAGCCCACCAGCTCACCGCCCCCGCCGTCTGCCCCAGGAGGCCGCAGAGGAGGTGACGAGGCGCGTGCATGGCCTGCACGGGAAGCTGGACGGGCTGGTGCCCATGTTCATCAACACCAACAGCGGCAGCTTCACCCACCTGGGCGTGTTCACCCTGGGCGCCAGGGCCGACAGCTACTACGAGTACCTGCTGAAACAGTGGATCCAGGGCGGGAAGAAGGAGAGGCAGTGAGGCCTGTTTCTCTGCTTTCGGGGCGGCCCCCTGGGCTCGGGGTGGCGGGGCCCTCTGTGGGGAAGGGTGTTTCTGTCCATCCTATATGCAGAGCAAGGGCCGGCCACCGGCGTGGGCAGACAGGGCTCTTCCCTGGGGCTGGGGCTGCTTGGCCATCGGCTCCAGTGGGCGGCAGCCAGGGCCGTGTGGGGCCCCTGGTGCTTCGCGCTTTGACACTGAAAACTCACACGTTCCCAGGGAGCAGCCTGGTGGCTCCTTGTCCAGTTATAAAATAGAGATGAACCCCAGTGGGGCGCTGGGGTCCTCTCAAGCCTCAAGCCTGGGGGTGGCTGTGTCCCGGGAAGTGTCACTGACTGGGGAGCCCTCAGGCTGGTTCAGGATGAATCAGGCTGGCCGAGGCTGGTCTCCATTGGCCCCTTGGGGCTGGTTGGGAGGCACTGGCCTCACTGGGGTGGGGGCAGCCCAGAGGCCCGAGAGGCTGACCCCATGGGGCTGGCAGGGCCGGGCCGCGTAGATCCCAGGGGACGGGAGCTCGGGGCCACGCCCTGTTTGTGGACCTGAGGGCTGTGCGCCCGCCTGGCTAGAGCACACAGGCCCCGCTGGTCTGCACAGGCTGCTGGAAGACTACCTGGAAGCCGTGGACGGGATCAGGAAGCACCTGCTCGCTAGATCCGAGCCCAGGAAGCTGACCTTCGTGGGGGAGCTCAACCACGGCCGCTTCAGCGCCAAGATGGTGAGTGGGAGCGTGTTTCCCTGATCTGGCCTCAAGGCAGCTGAGGACCCAGCCTCTGTGCTTGGTGTCTGGTGGCTCGGAGTGGGGACGGCCAGGGGAACCTCGTGGTCCTGGCCGTGGAGCGTGGGTGGTCCCGGGTGGATGTGGGTGTCCTGTGAGAGCAGCAGGAGCTGAGGTCCGTGGGGAGCCAGGGCCCCCATCCCAGAGCCCGCGCCTCCTCCAGGCCTCTGCCCTGCTGTCTGTCTCTCCACGCTCTCGGGGAACCCCCACTCCCAGTTGCGCCCCCTCCTGCTCTCCTGCAGGCAGGGCCCCGTCAGCCTTTGAGGTGGCCCTTCCAGAAGCTTCTCCCCTGCCTGTGTGGGGCCCCAGGCGCTGGGCCTGCTGATGAGGTGGCCCTGTGGTTTCAGGACCACCTGGTGTGCTTCCTGCCGGGGACACTGGCTCTGGGTGCCCACCACGGCCTGCCTGCTGAGCACATGGAGTTGGCCCAGGCACTCATGGACACCTGCTACCAGATGTACCGTCAGATGGAGACGGGGCTGAGCCCCGAGATCGCACACTTCAACCTGCACCGCACGAAGGCCGTGAAGGATGTTCAGGTCAAGGTGAGCTACGCCGCGCCCAGGGCTGGGCCAGATGGGCATGCCGGGGGCACCTCCTGAGCCCACGTGCCCCCCCCAGGCGGCCGACAGACACAACCTGCTGCGCCCCGAGACCGTGGAGAGCCTGTTCTACCTTCACCGCCTCACGGGCGACCGCAAGTACCAGGACTGGGGCTGGGAGATCCTGCGCAGCTTCAACACCTACACGCGGGTGAGCCCCCGCCGGGCCCCAGGGCCTCACTCTCACCTCCCGGGGGCTGCACCGGGAGGCCCTGCCCTGCTGTGAGGGCCCGGGGGATCGGGGCGTCCGTCTCTCCTCTCTGGGGACAGCTGTGTCGGCGCACAGAGCGTGTCTCTGCTGGGCCCTCCGTGCGGCCTGGGCAGCGTGTTTGCGCCCAGCGGGTGAGTGACCTCTGGGCCGCTAGTCTCCAGGCCAGGGGCCACAACCAGCACCACCCTCTGCTCTGCCCAGGGCCCACTGCCTACCCTGGCAGGGCTGAGACTTGACCTTCGCCCTGTGGCCCCTGAGGTGGACTCTACACCCCTCGGGTGGCCTTGGGGCCTTTGTGAGGCCTGCACAGGTTTTGGAGGTGGCACTTGGCATCTGGTCACTGAAGGGAACCATGGCTACCCTCCAGGTGGCCATTCCCCCTGTGGGCTTTGGTGTCCTCCCCGCCCCAGACCCTGCCCTAGGGGCCCGTGTGTTCTGGGGTGGGCCAGTGCCCCGGGGGGCCGCCTCTGGCTGGCAGCCCTCCAGAGGGCTGAGCCAGCATCGTGACTTGCGGCCTCGCCTCTCGAGCAGGTCCCTTCGGGCGGCTATTCTTCCATCAGCAATGTCCAGGACCCCCGCCACCCCCAGCCCAGGGACAAGATGGAGAGCTTCTTTCTGGGGGAGACGCTCAAATACCTGTATCTGCTCTTCTCCGACGATCCTGACCTGCTGAGCCTGGACACCTACGTGTTCAACACAGAGGCTCACCCCCTGCCCATCTGGGCCCCCTCCTAGGGCGGGATGGCTCTCGAGTAGGCGCTGCCCAGGAGGCTGATACGTGCTGTCTGTGAGGATGCCTGTCGGCAAGGCCCGGGCCCTGGCCTTGGCTGTGCGGTGACCCCCCAGCTGGCGGCACGTCTCCGGGCCGGGCTGGTGACGGAGGCCGGCGGGCCGCAGGGCCGGGCTGTCTCGGGGCCTCGTGGCTGCCTGGGGCGGCCCCTGGGCGTCTGGTGCTCTGCCGCTGACTCTGCTCCTCGCCTGGTTCCTGCTGGATCACCGTTTGGAACACGTGGGAATAAATGGGCGGTGTGATTCTGGGGAATCTTGTCCACTCAGCAAGTTTCTTCCTTCTTCCTAGAAAATCAAATCAAATGACTACATTCCTGAAGCCTGAATCCTCTCTGCTGCCCTGCAAGGGCTTCCTCGGGGTCCTGGGCAGCTGGTCACCCCAGGCCACTTGGGCCCCGAGCCCGTGATGTGATCAGAGATGGGCTGAGGGCACAGCCCAGTGCAGCCCAGCTTCAGGGTCACAGCCTGTGAACACGCCTGACCCAGGGGCTCAGGGCATCCTGACCTCATGGGGCTTCGGGCTCCTGGCTGGCTGTGGTGTTTACATGTTGGACTCAGGGATCCGCCCCTGCCTTTACAGGGCTGGGCAAGGCTGGGAGGCATGTTCACCGGTTCCCAGCCCAACAGATGGACTTCTAATCCATGATAAAAGTACACTTTTTCTGAATGGCATCTGGTTTGTCTTTATTTTCTGATTTCCAGCATGAGGTCAGGGCAAGGGGCAGCTGCGGGTCTGGTCTTCCATGTCCAGACGTCGGCTTTGGCTCTGGTCCAGGAACTTTCGGAATGTCTACGCACAGCGCAAGTGCTGGGCGAGGCGGCCCCAGGGTGAGGGTGTGAGATGCTGGCTGTGGGCCTCAGTGGGCCCTGTGCCGTGCCCGCTGCCCTGGGTGCGGGGCGTTAGCGCCTGCTGCTCCTTTCAAGGTGCCTGGCTGGCCTGTCATGTTCCTTCTCTTCAGTGGCAGCACCCATTCCTTAGGGCTGACCAGGGTGTGACAGTGAAATTAAAAGATGCCTATTCCTTGGAAGGAAAGCTATGACCAACCTAGATGGCTTATTGAAAAGCAGAGACGTCACTTTGCCAACAAGTCTCGGCAAAGCCCTGTTGTTTCCAGTGGCCGTGTATGGATGTGAGCGTTGGCCACAGAGAAGGCTAAACGCCGAAGGATGGATGCTTTCGAACTGGTGTTGCAGAAGACTCTTGAGAGTCCCTTGCTTCTGCAAGGAGATGAAGCCAGTCAATCCTAAAGGAAATCAGTCCTGAATATTCGTTGGAAGGATCAATGCTGAAGCTGAAACCCCTATACTTTGGCCAGTTGATGCGAAGAGCTGACTCATTTGAAAAGACCCTGATGCTGGGAAAGATTGAAGGCGGAAGAAGGGGACGACAGAGAATGAGATGGTTGGATGGCATGACTGACTTAATGGACATGAGTTTGAGTAAACTACGGGAGTTGGCGATGGACAGGGAGGCCTGGTGTGCTGCAGTCCATGGGGTCGCAAAGAGACACTGCTGAGCGATTGAACTGAAGTGACCAGATCCCCGGGCTGGGCCCAGTCCCAGCCCAGCGCCCTCATGGGCCGGGCTGACCCTTTCCCTGGGTGTGTGAGGAGACACGTTGCTGTTGCTAGCAGACTCTGCAGGGCCTCCCCACCACCCTGACTCAGCTGCAGTTGGCACTTGGTCCCGATGGCCCTCCTGTGTCCATCCTGTGAGGCTTCTGTCCCCCTCTTGCCCACGGGCCCAGCGGGGCTTCTACCCAAACGTGTGCGGGGCCTGCCTCTTGGTTTTTGCCTGTGCACAGAGACCCAGCCGGTGGGCCCACGGTGTGCCCTGCCGCCACCCTGCAGCTCAGGAGCCGCTTCGGCGATGGTCTGTCCAGACCCTGGACCCCAGCCTTCCTCCTTGACGTTCCGCGGCCCGGTGGGGCACAGCCGGCCCAGTGAAGCAGGTTGCACCCCCCCCCCCCCCCCGTGCCAGCCTGGCCCCAGGCGGGTGGACTTGGGGGCCACAGGAGTCACTGCAGTAGTTGGGGACGGAGAGGACGGCTGAGAAGGGTGGAGGGTCGCTGGGGCGGCCGTCAGTTGTGGAATCTCTGGTTTTCCTGCCGCGGTAAAGGCCTGCGCGCCCTACCCACAGGACAGCATGTGGAGCCAAGGACTCTGCTTTATTCAACAGCCATGTTGAGGAGGTGGTGTGAGCATGCCAGTGTCCAGGGTCTGACGGGACAGGGATAGGACCAGACACGCCTGACAGGCCAGCAGTGTTTGTCCAGCACCTCCTTGGGCAAGGCCCTGCCCACCCTGGCACGGGTCTGGCTGCAGGAGCCGGGGCGTGGCACCTGCCCCTGCCTCGCCTCAGGCCCCAGCTGGCCGTCTCTGGCCCTGTAGGGGGCAGCCTTCAGCCCCAGAGCCCTGTGGGCCTCGCTGCCTCCACCCACTTGCCGATGAGGGCGGCCTCCAGTCTTCGCGCCTCCACCACGGATTCAGGGTCGTCTGGGTGGGAGGCTCTGGGGGTGGGCAGGGAGGCACTTAGCTAGCTGGCTTGCCCCGAGCCCAGCCACCCTCGCCCGCCTGACCAGGCACCACGCTCCCTCCCCAGGCAGGTGCACCTGAGGTCCAGGTGGTGCGCCCCCCCACGGATGGTGATGGCCAGCACCGAGGAGCTCAGGTTGCTCTGGATCTGTCGGAGGAGCCTGTGTCAGGGGCGCATGCTCTGGGCTGAGCCCCCGCCCACCGCCTGCTCGTCCCAGAAGGTAGGATGCAGCTCCCTCAGGGGCTCGAGGAGGGTGGCCTCGTTAGAAAGGAAAGTGACCGTGAACAAGCAGATGCCAGGCCACTGAAGGAGGAAGGGCTCCCACGTGACTCACCCCGCCCCGCGCCCAGGGGTCCAGGTCTCCATTGGAGAAGATGATGTTGCTGGCAGCTGTAATGTCTGAAACGGATGGAGGGAGCGTGGTGGGACGGGGGAGCCCCCTCACCCTGACCCAGAGGCCAGGTCCTGGAGCCTGGGAAACAGCCCGCTCAGTGCGGCGGGAGGAACCGCGCCCCCACCCCCGCCTTGGGCCTCACCGCCCCCCCCGAAGCTGGTCTGCAGCCAGTCCAGCCGTGGCCACACGCCCCACGTGTCCAGGCAGTACTGCTGGCGCTGGGCTTCAGTGAAGGGCAGCTCAGGGAAGAGGTCTGACACGTTGTTGCTGGAGAACGTCAGGTTGATCTCAGTGCAGGCCTGCGGGACGCTACACTGATCAGGCCGGCCCATGCAGCCCCGGGCCCCCAGAGCACCCCCCCCACAACCCGGCGCCCGGCCGCCCCTAGCTGCCCAACCCCTCTACCCGGCCGCCCCGGGCCCCTAGCGCCCTCTACCTGGCTGCCCCGGGCCCCCAACCCCCCGTACCTGGCAGTCCAGGCCCCCAGCCCCCCATACCTGGCAGTCCCAGGCCCCCAGCCCCCCGTACCTGGCAGTCCCAGGCCCCCAGCCCCCTGTACCTGGCAGTCCCAGGCCCCCAGCCCCCCGTACCTGGCAGTCCCAGGCCCCCAGCCCCCCGTACCTGGTAGTCCCAGGCCTTGGCATCACTGCCCAAGCCACAGCCCGTGGGGTCGGCACAGGCCTGGTACTGCAAGTAGATGTCGTAGCAGGGCTCTGTGCCCGAGGAGTTGTACACCAGCCCTGGGGGAGAGGGCTGCTGAGGCCAGGGGCCTGGACACCTGCCCTGTCCGCTCAGAGGGGTCCTGCAGGGGTCGGGGCTCTCGGGTCCAGTGGGTCCAGAGAGGACTGGGGTGTTGGTCCCGGGGGGCGGGACAGCCCACGCGACGTGCCCTCTCCCAGCAGGGTGGGCTGGGGCGGGGTGTGTTGCCCCATGCACTACGGGCCTTCCTGAAGGAAGGGGGGGCCCACAGGGGTGGCCACTTCCTCCCAGGGGCTCCCCACCCCACACCGCCCTCCTGGGGCCTGGCTGCCGCCCACCAACTCAGGGCCCCCACGCTCAGCACTGGGCCGGGCAGGGGGGCAGACGCACCGGCCAGTGAACGAAGCCCCGTGATCCTTGAGCTCTCGCTCAGCAGCCGGCTGCAGCCAACCTGGGGGAGCACGGAGTACCTCAGCAGCCGCACCCCACCATCCCTCCCTGGTCCCAGGGCTGAGCGGGCGCAAGGCCCTGGGGCGGGCTGCTCTGAGCACCCCAGGGTGGCCAGGGCCCTCCCCGGATTCCGGGCGGCAGGGGCAGGCACCGTGCCTGGACAGGGTGGGCAGGAAGGTGGCCCACAAAGTCAGTGGCGTACGGGTAGTCCATCATGGCCAGCACGGTGAAGGCGTTCCGGGCGAAGCCGAAGAGCTGGTTGAGGTCCTTTGGTCCGGAGAGGGTCTGGCAGGTACCGAACTCCTGGCTGACGACGTGCGGAGCTGCAGGGGGGTGACATGGGCCTGAGGGGACTGTGGGAAGGAGACGGGGGCCTGAGGGGGCTGTGGGCCCCCGCGGGGAGGCGGGATGGTGGCGGTTGGAGGGGAGCAGCCGCCTCACCTCCCTGCTGGAACAAGTCCCTGATCTGCCGGAATGCGTCCTGCACGGCCCGGGCACACTCAGGGCTCTGGCCTTGGAAGTCCTGGAGGGAGGAAGGGTGTGGCTGCACCCACCAGCAGGGCTGCCCAGGGGAGGGAGGGGCCAGGGCCTTGGCTTACCGCCGAGACGTCCTGAAAGAACTGGTAGGGGTCGCCGAGGCCTGCCGCCGAGACCACAGGGGCGCTGGCCGCCAGCGCCCCCGCCACAAGGTGCGGGTACTTGATCCTCAGGTAGGCGCTGAGCATCCCCCCGTAGCTGGCGCGGTTGCAGAGTTAGCCTGGGGCACCCCCAGCGCCCCGCTGCCTGCAAGGGAGACTCGGCAGCCTCTCAGCCTGCAGGCTACATTGCGGACACCCACGTCCTCTGCCTTCTCAGGGCCTCCCGCCCCATACCCGCCAGGACCCCACGCGTCCGAGACCCACAGAAGTTCTGGGCGGGGCCAAGCTCGCTTGCTGGGGAGAGAAGGGAGACACACCTGCCGCCGAAGGCAATGGCCGGGGCATCGGGGGCCTCGAGCTCCCGCCGGAGCGCCCGGAGCAGCCCTGCGAAGTCAGCCAGGGCCTGCTCCACCGTCAGCAGCTCCGTGTACCCACGCCACGTGGACCGCTCACCAAAAGGCAGCGACTTTCCGTAGTAACGCTGCAGGCAGGTGGGCGGCAGGGATGGAGGGGGCTGACTCTGAGCCCCCAGGGCAACACCCCCACACCCCCCCACACACACCCCTCCCCGCCCCGGCCGGTACCCACGTGCTCGGCAAAGACGACCAGGGCCCCCTGCTGTGCTGCCAGCTCCAGGATGAACCCTGAGTTGTTGGCGAAGGACCACACGTCCCCCTCGTTGCCGGTGTAGAAGAATATGGGCCCCTCGCCCCTCTTCCAGAACTTCTCTGTCGGGTGGAGGCGGGTGAGGAGTGGGGGAGGGTGCTCCCCTTGCCAGCAGCGAGCGCTGTCCCCGGGGCGGCTCACCTGTCAGCAGGAACCGCTGGAGAAAGGTCTTGTTCCCAAACCTCTCAAAGTTGAAATGGTCCAGAAGCTGCTCGAAGTAGGCCTCCTGAAACTCAGGGTCCTTGGGTCTGTGGGCTGGAGGGCGCCACGCTCAGCAGGGGTGGGGGGAGCCATCGGGGCCACGAGGGACGGGGTCTGGGGGGGGGCCGGCCGGGGCAGGCGAGGTGGATGGGAGGGAGCCAGGCAGGGGGCGGGTGAGGTGGATGGGAGGGGGCCAGGAGGGGGCGGGCCAGGTGGAAGGGAGGGAGCCAGGAGGGGGCGGGCCAGGTGGAAGGGAGGGAGCCGGGCGGGGGTCCCGAGGGTATGGGAGGGAGCTAGGCAGGAGGCCCAGGGATTGGGGGTCTGGCAGGGGTCGCAGCGGGATGGGAGGGAGCCAGGTGGGGGGGCGTGGGGGTTGGGGCCCCTGCAAGGGTCGTGGGGGATGGGGAGTGGGGCCCAGGGCGGGGGTGGGGGCCTTGGGCCACACTCACCTCTGGCCTCCAGGCCTCGTGGTTGCAGCCCCAGCAGCAGGACCAGGGCCCAGGGCAGGGTCGGCCAGGGATGGGGTCTCATGTTCACTTTGCCGGGCAGCTTCAGGTCAGGTGATTGGGGTCACATGACCAGCGGAACCCCTCACGTGACGGCTTGGGCGGGGCTGTGAGCAGCACTTCCCTACACGCCCAGGGCCAGCTTCCTGGCCCTTCTGTCTGCGTCACCGTGGAGACAGTCACCGTGGGGGCACGGAAGTGGGCTGAGGGCTCAGGGTCCATGCTGGGTCGGGGTATGGCTGCCCAGCCTCCCGTCCTCCGCGGCCACTGCCAGCTCAGACGCGATGCCACGCGCGTGTGGGTGGGAGGTGACCTCCCCACCGCCCGGCCCCCTCCCAGCCCGGCCGTCTCCAGAAGGCCTGCCCTTGAAGGGGAGGAAGGGAGAGTTCGGAAGACAGAGATCGGTGGGAGGACAGCTCTCGAGCCCTGGGGTGAGGGGTGGGTAGGCGGCCCTGGAAAGGAGCCCAGCGCCTGAGAAACCTCGAGGGCCACGTGGCGGGCAGAGGAGGGTGAGCTGGGCCTCAGAGCCCACCCGCGCAGGAGCTGGGGCCGCTCTTGGACACCGAGCCAGGACCCTCTCCCCCCCTCCTTAGGCCACCCCCTCTCTGATGCCCTGGTACCCTGAGGACAGAAGGGCCCCACTGCCCTGGGGCCAGTCCAGGGCCTGGAGGGGCCAGCCAGGCCGAGCGGGCAGCTGACTGCAGTCCTGCTTGGGGTGCAGCCCGTGAGCCGGGCCCAGAGCGGGTGCGGGGGCGGGGGTTGCCCCGCATGGACGGCAGAGGGGCGGGGGCTGCCCATCCCCACTCCCAGGACGGTCCCTGGCCCGCAGGACCCTGGTCTCTGCCCAGGCCTCGCCTGCTGGGTGATGGGCCGGCGGAAAGCAGAAGGCCTGGGGCTGGGCGGGGAGGGAGCCTTGGGCCCCGCCCCCCGGCCCCTGGCTCCCCTCACAGCCGTGAGCTGTGGCTCTCAGTGTGGTGACAATGACCGCCCACCATGTGACGCTGCCCTGTGGGTGTGGCCTCCCTGAGGTCACCCAGGGCCACAGCACAATCACCCCCAGTCCCTTCCCCGCAGCCCCATCCCTACACACCCTTGGCTCCCTCGTGCCCCTGTGCCCCCACCCCCGTCCCCATGCCCCTGTGCTCCCGCCCCTGCGTCACCATGCCCCTGTGCACCAGCCCCTGTGTGCCCACGCCCCTGTGCTCCCGCCCCTGCGTGCCCACGCCCCTGTGCTCCTACCCCTGCGTCCCCGTCCCCCTGTGCTCCCGTCCCTGCGTGCCCCTGCCCATGTGCTCCCGCCCCTGCGTGCCCACCCCCCTGTGCCCCAGCCCCTGCGTGCCCCTGCCCCTGTGTCCCCGTCCCTGCTTCCCCATGTCCCCATCCTCTTGTCTCTGTGTGCCAAAGTGGTCCTGTTCCCGGGTCCCCCTGGGCCTGTACCTGTGCTCCCGGCCCTGCATCTAGGGGTGCCTGTCCTGTGCTGAGAGGCCCGCCTCTTCATGGAGGAGTCCCTTCCCGTGGACAGCAGCCTCTCCTCTTGTCAGCAAAGAGGCTGGACCCCAACCCACCGCAGGCCCACTGCATTCCCCCTGCAGACACTCCAGGTGGCTCCTCTGTGCCTGGGTAGCAGCGGGAAGTCCCAGAGAGAAGCATCTGAAACCTCTGAGACTCCGGCCACGACTTGTGGCTCTGAGCACGCAGGTACGTCTGGGGGATCAGATCCCTTTCCCCAACTGCCCCAGGCCACTGACTCTGGGGACAAAGCTGGGACCTGATTCCCCCTCCACAGCCCCTGGATCTGGGAGCCAGGCCCAGCCCCTTACCAGAGCCTACCCTGCCCCTTTCAGACCTCAGAGCTGCCAGGAACCAGAGGTGGGCACTTGGGATGCACAGAGAGTCCCAGAGTAGGCCCCAGGGCTCTCAGCTCTGACCCACTCAGCACCTGCAGTTGAGGCCGTGTTCCTCTGTGTGTGTGAAATTACACGCTTTCAACCATGTTTAAATATAACACGAGCTGTGCGTTCATCCATAGGGGCATGCAGCTACCATCATTATCTCTCAAACTGTTTCATCTTCCCAAACAGAAACTCCTCACTCGATAAACACCACCTCCCCCAGGCTGCTGATGGTTCAGGCATCAGTCGTGTCTGACTCTGAGACCCCATGGACAGTAGCCCACCAGGCTCCTCTGTCCATGGGAGTCCCCAGGCAAGAGCACTGGAGGGGGTTGCCATTCTCTTCTCCAGGCGATCGTGGTGACGAATCCGTTCGTCACAGGGGTGGAACCCGTGTCTCCTGCACTCCTCCCCCGTCCTGGGATGACCTCTGTTGTCCTGTCTCTGTGAGTCTGCTTATTCTAGAACCCTCATAGAAGTAGAATCATACACAGTTCATCTTTCTTCCTGGCTTTCGCTGAGCACCACGTCTTCAACGCTCACCCACGTTGCAGCCTGTGTCAGGATTCCCTTCCTTTTTTCCGGGTAATTATGAGTCGTATTCCATTCATGGACAGACCCCGCTGTGAAACCCACTCACACCAGACTGTGTCCACCTCTCGCCTATATTTGAAACGCTGCTGTGAATTCAGGCGTGCGATGATCTCGAGACCTCGCTTCCGTCTGGGGCAGGCACACCTGGCAGTGGGCTTGCAGGGCCACGTGATAGCTCCATGTTTCACTTCTGAGGACGCTCCGCTAAAGGTTAAATAACAAGAATATACTTTTTAAAACCTCTAAAACTCAAGAACAAAGTCTCTTGAAACTCAACTAACAAAAGAACATGGAATTGTTTCCATTGTTTTCCACGGAATTCGCATCGTTTACATTCCAGCCAGCAGTGCACGAAAGCTTCAGTTTCTCCACGTCCTCTCCAACGCTTGTTTTGTTCAGAGGAGCCTGGGGGGCTGCAGTCCAGGGGGCCGCTAAGAGTCGGGCACGACTGAGCGACTTCACTTTCACTTTTCACTATCATGCATTGGAGAGGGAAATGGCACCCCACTCCAGTGTTCTCGCCTGGAGAATCCCGGGGACAGGGGAGCCTGGTGGGCTGCCGTCTATGGGGTCGCACAGAGTCGACACGACTGAAGCGACTCAGCAGCAGCAGCAGCAGCAGCAGCAGCAGCAGCAGCAGCAGCAGCAGCGCTGCCGCAGCGGGAGGGGTCTCTCACTGGGATTTTGATTGGCGTCTTCCCGACTAGTGACGTTACCTTTTCGGGCCCTTTGTGAGCCTGTGTAAGTCTTCTTTGGAGGAATGTCTCGAGGGGTGGGGGGCAGGGGGTCCCCAGGCAGGCCTCCGCGCCACCCGCAGCTGTGTCAACGTGGACATGCGTGTACATGTATTAGATTATACATATAATGTGCCCTTTTAACCTAAAAAGTGTTTCCACCGTTTATTCTTTGCTGTGTTTTTTTGTTCTTTAATTGGGGGGGGGGGTTGAGTTTTTTTGTTAGTTGTGTTTCAAGAGACTTTGTTCTTGAGTTTTAGAGGTTTTAAAAAGTATATTCTTGTTATTTAACCTTTATTGGATTTCTAGTTGGAGACTATCTTCCCCCATCCTGTGGGGCCTGTGCACTTGGGACAGTGTCCTTCCGTGTGCAGAGATTATTCTGACTATGTACAAGCAAACAGATGGGGGAAAATGGAAACAGTGGCAGACTTTCTTGGATCCAGAATCACTGCTATGACAAACCTAGAAGACGTATTAAAAAGCAGAGGCATCACTTTGCCAACAAAGGTCTTGTCAAAGCTGTGGTTTTTCCAGTAGTCATGTGTGGATGTGAGAGTAGGACCATAAGGAAGGCTGAGCGCCAAAGAATCGATGTTTCAGAACTCTGGTGTTGGGGAAGGCTCTTGAGAGTCCCTTGGACTGCAAGGAGAGCAAACCAGTCAATCTTAAAGGAAATCAATCCTGAATATTCATTGGAAGAACTGATGCTGAAGCTGAAACTCCAATACTTTGGCCACCTGCTGCAAAGAGCCGACTCACCAGAAAAGACCCTGATGCTGGGACAGATTAAAGGTGGGAGGAGAAAGGGATGACAGAGGATGAGATGGTTGAATGGCCTCATCAACTTAATGGACATGAATTTGAGCAAGCGTCAGGAGACAGTGAAAGAAAGGGAGGGAAGCCTGGTCTGCTGCAGTCCCCGGGGTTGCAAAGAGCCGGACACGACTGAGCAAGTGCCCAGCAATGACAGACATCACTGCAGACGGTGACCGCAGCCGTGAAATTAAAAGACGCTTGCTCCTTGGAAGGAAAGCTACAACAAACCAGATGGGGTGTTGAAAAGCCAAGACATCACTTTGCCGACAAAGGTCTGTCTAATCAAAGCTACGGTTTTTCCAGGAGTCACGTATGGATGTGACAGCTGGACCATAAAGAAGGCTGAGCGCTGAAGAATTGATGCTTTCAAACTGTGGTGCTGGAGAAGGGTCTTGAAAGTCCCTTGACAGCAAAGAGATCAAACCAGTCAACCCTAAAGGAAAGCAACCCTGAATATTCATTGGAAGGACTGATGCTGAAGCCAAAGCTCCAATACTTTGGCCACGTGGTGTGAAGAGTTGACTCACTGGAAAAGACCCTGATGCTAGCAGAGATTGGAGGAGGAAGAGAAGGGGACAAGAGGATGCGATGGTTGGACAGCATCATCAACTCAACGGACATCAGTTTAAGCAAACTCTAGGAGACAGGGACAGGCAGGGAAGCCTGGTTGCTTCATGGGGTTGCAAAGACCGGACATGACTTGGTGACTGAACATCAGCATATCTATCAGCTTATTTCTAGATTCACTCTCGTTTTCCAGGGTCTACGTGTCGATCCTAGTCTCATGAAAACACCACACTCTTTTGAATACTGTGTCTTTGTAGGAAGTCTTGAACTTGGGAAATGTGTTTCTTCTTTTTGCTTTTTCAAGATTATTTTGGCTATTCAGGGCCCCTTGCAATCCAATATGAATTTGAGGATTGACATTGCAACTTCTGCAGAAAAAAAAGTTGGAATTTTGATCAGGACTGCACTGAACCTGCAGGTCACTCTAGGTAGTGTTGGCATCTTAAAATCAAGTCTTCCCGGGACTTCCTTGTGGTCTAGAGGTTAGGACTCTCCACTTTCACTGCTGGAGCCAGGTTTTATCCCTGGTTGGGGAACTAAGATCCAGTAAGCTGAGTGGTGCAGCCAAAAAAAAAAAAAAAAAAGGCTTTCTACCCATGAACAAAGGATACCTTTCTACCTCAGTTCAGTTCAGTTCAGTTGCTGAGTCATATCTGACTCTTTTCGACCCCTGAATCGCAGCACGCCAGGCCTCCCTGTCCACTCAAACTCGTGTCCATCGAGTCGGTGATGCCATCCAGCCATCTCATCCTCTGTTGTCCCCTTTTCCTCCTGCCCCCAATCCCTCCAAGCATCAGAGTCTTTTCCAGTGAGTCAACTCTTCACATGAGGTGGCCAAAGTACTGGAGTTTCACCTGTTTAAGTCCTAATTTCCATTAGCAATGTTTTATAGTTTGCGATGTACAGTTAAATCACCCCCTTGGTAAAATTTATTTTTAGTTATTCTTTTAGATGCTATTTAAAGTGGAATTGCTTCTTTAATTTCCTTTTGAATTGTTCATTGCAGGTGCATGGAAACGTAGCTGATTTTTTTTTTCTGTTAATCTAACTTTCCTGAATTTATTACCTCTAATAGCTTTCTTAGAGACTCTTGTGTATGTATATCACAGATACTTTCTTTGGTTACCAGGGCGATTACAGTTAACGTCCTAAATTTATGACAATGTCCCTAAGTAGACGACAACTTCACTCGATCACACACATACACTGTGCTCCAAAGCGCCTCCAATCCTGGTTTACACTGTTGTTGTAGATCACATATCCACACATTTGGGCACAGCACCGTAAGTCTGTAATCGCTGTTCGTGCCTTTGTCTTTCAGACCCTATAGTAAATACAAAGTGGAGTCATAACCAAAAATATAATGCTGGCTTTGATACTTGCCCGTGGTTTTGCCTTTGTCTGAGATCTTTATTTCTCCCTGTGGCTTGGCGGTACTCTCTCATGTCCTTTCATTTCAATCGGAAGGGACACCGTGAGGATTTCCTGCAGGGCAGGTCTGCTGGCAACAGACTCCACCGCTGTTTGTCTGGGAACGCCGCTGTTGCTGTTGCGTTGCTTGGTCATGTCCGACTCTTTGTGACCCCACACACTGAAGCACTCCAGGCTTCCGTGTTTCTCGTCACCTCCCAGAGCTTGCTCAAACTCATGTCCCTGAACCAGTGGAGCCCTGAATTCTTCATTTTTGAAGGTCAATTTTGCTGGGCACAGGACTCTGCTTGACAACTTTATTCACCCATCACCTTAAATACGCCGTTGCCTCCTGGTTTCTACGGCTTTCTGTTTTAAGTTGATTGTTTCTGGTTCTGGCGGGTCTTGGTTGTAGGGTGCAGGTGTGCACAGATCCCCTACAGCTACGGAATCTCAGTTCCTGGACCAGGGAGCAAACCCCTGTCCCCTGCGTTGGAAGTCAAATCCATAACCACTGGGCCACCGGGGAAGTCCATCTCTCATTTTCTGATGAAAAATTATCTGTTAATAGGAAGATGGCTTTTATATAGCAGTCATTTCTCTTGTGCTATTTTCAAGATTCTGTCAACAATTTGGTTATTAAAGTGCCTTGGTGTCAGTCTCTTTGACTTGATTCTTGGAAGTCACTGGACTTCTTGGATTTGTAGACTCGTACTTTCATCGCATTTGGTAAGTTTTTCAACTGTTCATTTTTCCCTCTTCTCTTTCCTTTGAAACTACTACAAGGCACGCATGGGACCCATAGGAAGGGACTCCAGGGCTCTCTGGCCTCTGCTTACTGGTGTTTGTTGTTTTCTCTGCTCATGAGAGTGGGACTGTGAAGAAGGCTGAGTGCCGAAGAATGGATGCGTTTGAACTGTGGTGTTGGAGAAGACTCTTGAGAGTCCCTTGGACTGCAAGGGGATCTAACCAGTCCATCCTAAAGGAGATCAATCCTGGGTGTTCTTTGGAAGGAATGATGCTAAAGCTGAAACTCCAGTACTCTGGCCACCTCATGTGAAGAGTTGACTCATTGGAAAAGACCCTGACGCTGGGAGGGATTGGGGGCAGGAGGAGAAGGGGACGGCAGAGGATGAGATGGCTGGATGGCACCACGGACTCGATGGACACGAGTCTGAGTGAACTCTGGGAGATGGTGATGGACAGGGAGGACTGGCATGCTGCGGTTCATGGGGTCGCAGAGAGTCGACACGGCTAAGCGACTGGACTGGACTGGACTGGACTGGGCTGACCTCTCACACACCGACTCCAGCTGACTGGCGTGCTGCGGTTCATGGGGTCCCGGAGAGTCGACACGGCTGAGCGACTGGACTGGGCTGGACTGGGCTGGCCTCTCACACCCCGACTCCAGCTCTCTCTTGCCGGCTTGGCGCTGCTGCTGCCCTAACGGGCCTTTCAGTGGTTGTGCTTTTCACTCTGAGCCTTTGCTTTCTGTTAGTGACTTTTCTCATTGTTTTGGATTTCCTCTACCTCCATGAGCATTTTTCCTTGAGCTCTTCTAGCATGTTTTAAACGCCATCTACTTCTGACTGCACTGGGTCCTGGTTGCGATGTGACGGTGTTCTCTAGCTGTGGGGAGCAGGGGCTACTCTTCACCGCAGTGCACAGGCTTCTCACTGTGGCGGCTTCTGTGGCTGCAGAGCATGGGCTCTAGGGCACATGGGCTTAGTTGACCCTCAGAAGGGGGCATCTCCCCACACCAGGGATCGAACTCATGTCCCCTGCTTTGGCAGGTGGACTCTCAGCTACTGAACCACCAGAGAAGCTCTCCTCTCGCATTTTTAAACAATTCTCTTAAAGTTGCTCTCTAATAATTATGGGGTCTGAAATTCTTCCGGGATGGTTGCTACCAACTAGTATTGTTCCCTTGGGTGGAGCACTTTCCTGCCTTACCTTTGGTCTGTGATCTCGCTGCTGCTGCTGTTGAGAGCTGGCTCTGATTGGTTTTGTGTGTGTGCATGTCTCTCTTGGGGGAACAAGAGCTGGGAGTTGCCGCCTCTGCCCTGCGGCTGCAACCTCCCCTTGTCTTAGGCTTTGTGAACTTTTTGATGACGTTTTTCATTATACCTAACAGGATTAGGATTTCTGAAGGGGGGGAATATGACTTTCAGTGCACAGAACATAGAGTTGGGACCCAAAAGCCTGGAGTGTCTCAATCTACCCCCAGCATTTCAGAGACCAGTGCAAACACATGGGGAACCTCACAGAGCATACGTGCTTCCATCCCAACTGAAGTCCGTCTGTTGGGCTGGGAGCTGGTGAACATGCCTCCCAGCCTTGCCCAGCCCTGTAAAGGCAGGGGCGGATCCCTGAGTCCAACATGTAAACACCACAGCCAGCCAGGAGCCCGAAGCCCCATGAGGTCAGGATGCCCTGAGCCCCTGGGTCAGGCGTGTTCACAGGCTGTGACCCTGAAGCTGGGCTGCACTGGGCTGTGCCCTCAGCCCATCTCTGATCACATCACGGGCTCGGGGCCCAAGTGGCCTGGGGTGACCAGCTGCCCAGGACCCCGAGGAAGCCCTTGCAGGGCAGCAGAGAGGATTCAGGCTTCAGGAATGTAGTCATTTGATTTGATTTTCTAGGAAGAAGGAAGAAACTTGCTGAGTGGACAAGATTCCCCAGAATCACACCGCCCATTTATTCCCACGTGTTCCAAACGGTGATCCAGCAGGAACCAGGCGAGGAGCAGAGTCAGCGGCAGAGCACCAGATGCCCAGGGGCCGCCCCAGGCAGCCACGAGGCCCCGAGACAGCCCGGCCCTGCGGCCCGCCGGCCTCCGTCACCAGCCCGGCCCGGAGACGTGCCGCCAGCTGGGGGGTCACCGCACAGCCAAGGCCAGGGCCCGGGCCTTGCCGACAGGCATCCTCACAGACAGCACGTATCAGCCTCCTGGGCAGCGCCTACTCGAGAGCCATCCCGCCCTAGGAGGGGGCCCAGATGGGCAGGGGGTGAGCCTCTGTGTTGAACACGTAGGTGTCCAGGCTCAGCAGGTCAGGATCGTCGGAGAAGAGCAGATACAGGTATTTGAGCGTCTCCCCCAGAAAGAAGCTCTCCATCTTGTCCCTGGGCTGGGGGTGGCGGGGGTCCTGGACATTGCTGATGGAAGAATAGCCGCCCGAAGGGACCTGCTCGAGAGGCGAGGCCGCAAGTCACGATGCTGGCTCAGCCCTCTGGAGGGCTGCCAGCCAGAGGCGGCCCCCCGGGGCACTGGCCCACCCCAGAACACACGGGCCCCTAGGGCAGGGTCTGGGGCGGGGAGGACACCAAAGCCCACAGGGGGAATGGCCACCTGGAGGGTAGCCATGGTTCCCTTCAGTGACCAGATGCCAAGTGCCACCTCCAAAACCTGTGCAGGCCTCACAAAGGCCCCAAGGCCACCCGAGGGGTGTAGAGTCCACCTCAGGGGCCACAGGGCGAAGGTCAAGTCTCAGCCCTGCCAGGGTAGGCAGTGGGCCCTGGGCAGAGCAGAGGGTGGTGCTGGTTGTGGCCCCTGGCCTGGAGACTAGCGGCCCAGAGGTCACTCACCCGCTGGGCGCAAACACGCTGCCCAGGCCGCACGGAGGGCCCAGCAGAGACACGCTCTGTGCGCCGACACAGCTGTCCCCAGAGAGGAGAGACGGACGCCCCGATCCCCCGGGCCCTCACAGCAGGGCAGGGCCTCCCGGTGCAGCCCCCGGGAGGTGAGAGTGAGGCCCTGGGGCCCGGCGGGGGCTCACCCGCGTGTAGGTGTTGAAGCTGCGCAGGATCTCCCAGCCCCAGTCCTGGTACTTGCGGTCGCCCGTGAGGCGGTGAAGGTAGAACAGGCTCTCCACGGTCTCGGGGCGCAGCAGGTTGTGTCTGTCGGCCGCCTGGGGGGGCACGTGGGCTCAGGAGGTGCCCCCGGCATGCCCATCTGGCCCAGCCCTGGGCGCGGCGTAGCTCACCTTGACCTGAACATCCTTCATGGCCTTCGTGTGGTGCAGGTTGAAGTGTGCGATCTCGGGGCTCAGCCCCGTCTCCATCTGACGGTACATCTGGTAGCAGGTGTCCATGAGTGCCTGGGCCAACTCCATGTGCTCAGCAGGCAGGCCGTGGTGGGCACCCAGAGCCAGTGTCCCCGGCAGGAAGCACACCAGGTGGTCCTGAAACCACAGGGCCACCTCATCAGCAGGCCCAGCGCCGTCAGGCCTCAGACAGGGGACTGAGCTGCAGGCCAAGCGCCTGGGGCCCCACACAGGCAGGGGAGAAGCTTCTGGAAGGGCCACCTCAAAGGCTGACGGGGCCCTGCCTGCAGGAGAGCAGGAGGGGGCGCAACTGGGAGTGGGGGTTCCCCGAGAGCGTGGAGAGACAGACAGCAGGGCAGAGGCCTGGAGGAGGCGCGGGCTCTGGGATGGGGGCCCTGGCTCCCCACGGACCTCAGCTCCTGCTGCTCTCACGGGACACCCACATCCACCCGGGACCACCCACGCTCCACGGCCAGGACCACGAGGTTCCCCCGGTCGTCCCCACTCCGAGCCACCAGACACCAAGCACAGAGGCTGGGTCCTCAGCTGCCTTGAGGCCAGATCAGGGAAACACGCTCCCACTCACCATCTTGGCGCTGAAGCGGCCGTGGTTGAGCTCCCCCACGAAGGTCAGCTTCCTGGGCTCGGATCTAGCGAGCAGGTGCTTCCTGATCCCGTCCACGGCTTCCAGGTAGTCTTCCAGCAGCCTGTGCAGACCAGCGGGGCCTGTGTGCTCTAGCCAGGCGGGCGCACAGCCCTCAGGTCCACAAACAGGGCGTGGCCCCGAGCTCCCGTCCCCTGGGATCTACGCGGCCCGGCCCTGCCAGCCCCATGGGGTCAGCCTCTCGGGCCTCTGGGCTGCCCCCACCCCAGTGAGGCCAGTGCCTCCCAACCAGCCCCAAGGGGCCAATGGAGACCAGCCTCGGCCAGCCTGATTCATCCTGAACCAGCCTGAGGGCTCCCCAGTCAGTGACACATCCTGGGACACAGCCACCCCCAGGCTTGAGGCTTGAGAGGACCCCAGCGCCCCACTGGGGTTCATCTCTATTTTATAACTGGACAAGGAGCCACCAGGCTGCTCCCTGGGAACGTGTGAGTTTTCAGTGTCAAAGCGCTAAGCACCAGGAGTCCCACACGGCCCTGGCTGCCGCCCACTGGAGCCGATGGCCAAGCAGCCCCAGCCCCAGGGAAGAGCCCTGTCTGCCCACGCCGGTGGCCGGCCCTTGCTCTGCATATAGGATGGACAGAAACACCCTTCCCCACAGAGGGCCCCGCCACCCCGAGCCCAGGGGGCCGCCCCGAAAGCAGAGAAACAGGCCTCACTGCCTCTCCTTCTTCCCGCCCTGGATCCACTGCTTCAGCAGGTACTCGTAGTAGCTGTCGGCCCCGGCGCCCAGGGTGAACACGCCCAGGTGGGTGAAGCTGCCGCTGTCGGTGTTGATGAACATGGGCACCAGCCCGTCCAGCTTCCCGTGCAGGCCATGCACGAGCCTCGTCACCTCCTCTGCGGCCTCCTGGGGCAGACGGCGGGGGCGGTGAGCTGGTGGGCTGGGCAGAGGGGCTGCCCTCTGACTCAGCGCCTGGACAGCCGACCGCGGGTCTGAACTCATCCCCAAGACCCTTCCCAGCCTCCACCCAGGACAGAGGCCGCAGCTGTGGGGCTGGCACCCCCTCCTGAGGATGGCTGAGTGCTCCCACTCCCTGCAGGGCTGGCAGGCACGTCTGTTTCCCAGCCCAAGGTTGCTTCAAATGATGACAACGGCCCCAAAGTCCCGAGCCACCGGGGAACATCTATTCCCCCTTCAAGGCCCATCCTGCCCTGGGCTCCTGTCTAACCGGGGCAGCGCGTGTGTCTGCCCCCAAGGCTCTGTGCACGCTTCCTCACAGTCGTCCGGACCCAGCAGTTACACACCCATCGGTGTGCACACTTCCCCGGAGTGAGCTGCTTTACCCCTCTGTGATCTCGCAACCACCGCACCTGGCAATCCGTGTGTCTGCAAGTGACCCTCATGAGCAAGTAGTTTCAGGCGGAGCTGCCCTTGGGTGTGTGGGGACCTCACGTGAACGGTGTGTGTTCTCCATCATCAGCAGAGGCTCCCTGACCTAGGGTGGCAGCTGACAGGCCACACTTCATCTAGGGACTGGAACACAGTACCTAATCCACAGGCAGCAGAAATGAGAGACCGACTCTTTGAAAATGAAAACCTCTTGTACATCTAAGGACCCCATCCACACTGGAAACACGCAAAGTACAGACGAGAGAAAAATATGGGCGTGCCACATATCTGAGTCAGGATGACTGTCCAGAATGCATAGAGAATCCCTACAACTCAGCAACAAAAAACCCAAGCAAGCTGATTCACATGAGGGCAAAGGCTTTTCATAGACATTTTGCCAAAGAAGACATACAAATAAGCATAGGAAAAAATGTTTAACATCATTGATCACTAATGAAATGGAAATAGATACCACAAGAATCAGATGTCACCTCACGCTTACCTCAGTGGCTACTACCAAAACCAAACCAAACAAACAAAAAACCCCAGTAAACAAGTGTTGCAAGGATGTGAGAAGCTGAAACACTTGTGCACTGCTGGCGGAAATCCAGAATGGGACAACCGCTCGGGACAGTGGTGTGGCGTTTCCTCAAAAACACTGAGCACGGAGTGACCTTACGCTCTCATAACTTCAGTTCTAAGGATTACATCTAACCAGATGCTATCACAGCTGTGTTCAGAACTGCATCATTCCCTGTAACCACAGTGTGGAAGCAAACCAGTGCCCGTTGATGGATGGATGGAAGAGCGAAGTGTGGTCCATCCGTGCAGTGGAATATTATTCAGTCTTCAAAAGGAAGGACATTGTGATGCTGCTCTGCGGATGAACCCCGCAGACACTACGCTGCATGAAATGAGCCAGACTCACAAGGAGAGATGCTGTATGACTCTACCTGGTGACAGACCTTGAGCAGGACACTTCATGGAGACAGAGAATGGAAGGAAGTGAGTCGCTACATAATTCGTGCAGAGCTCCAGCTCATCCGATGGGAGAGTTCTGGAGATCTGCTTCACAGCTGTGTGAACAGATTGAACACTTATGGACTGGATGCTTCAAGATGGTTTTATGATGGCGAATTTTACGTTACGTGATTTTCTCACCACAATAAGAAAAGAAAGAGGCAAAATTTTAAAGCATGAAAGTATTTTTCATGGGGACAGAAAGTAGATGGTTGTGTCCAGACCCGGGAGAATAGGGAGTTGCTCTCTAGCTGAGGGCAGGGGGTCGGATTGGGGAGGTGACGGCGATGATGGCTACACAACGGTCTGAACGCGCTCGACGCCGCGGCCTGCGCAGAGGGCAGTCACCGGGCTGCAGTCTCTGCTGAGCGTGTTTTTAAAGGAGGCCATGACAGGCAGAGGGCTTGCAGATTCGATATTCGCTTTCCACTCATTTTAATAATACAGATTGATATGGGTAGAAAATAGAAGAGGAAAGACTCAAGGGCAGATGCTGTGGGTCTGGATTCCCCATCTCCCACTACCTCTGATCTTGTATAAGTAACCAGCACCCTTCCTGCCTCGGTTTCTCCAGTTTGGTCTGGGAAGGGCTGCGGCGATTGCAGCAGGGACTACATCAGCTGAAGCCTCTCACTCTGCCAAGCCGCTCTGGAAGGCAGAGCAGTGTGGGAAATGAAGACGCACAGGCCGAAGGGGGGTGGGCCCCTCAGCACCCACCCAGGTGCTCACTGTCCTCTGGGCTCAGATGCCAGGGTCCCCGGATCATTTGAAGGAGGCATCTGGGCACCAAGGAAGCCTGTAGTGAACAGAAGCTCACAGCCTTGCGGACTGCTGTGACTATAGCAATCCCTGACATGCTTGAGGCCTTTTTCCAGTCCAGGTCCTCAAATTAGGACTTCTTCCCTGGGAGGAAGACTCAGGGGTCAGCACTGCCCTGCCCCCCCATGGAGGAGCCACGCCGGCACACCTCGCCAGCTGCCCAGCCAGGACACTTGTGTGCGGGGCCCAGTCTGGATGCCAAAATGGGACGACAACGTCACCTACGCTGACCTGACTACAAAACCCAGAGCTCCAACACACCCCGCGGCACTCAGCCACAACACAGCAGGCGGCCCTCAGCACTGCAGGAGGGCCCAGGATGGCGGCAAGTGGCACCAGGCCACGCCAAGCACGGCAGGACAAGCCACCAGCTGTCGGGACCCGCGGGGCAGGCCAGGCAGAGGACTCAGCCTCCAGTCAAGGCCTCTCCCATCTGCGCCTCCGGCATCACCAGAAAATGCGATTCTGCAGGAGAACGTGGGACAGGAACCAACACCGACGCGACTCTGGTGGCCCAGGACCCACAACCATGCAGACCTGCAGTCGCCTCCAGGAGCCAGAGACGGCCCCGCAGGACCCCCAGTCCTCAGCCGGGGGCAGAGCCCCGCCATACCTGAAACTTCTTATCCCCCGTGAGACGAGAGAGCTCTCGGAACTCCAGCTGAATGCTTGTCACCTCAGACACCGTGCTATCAGAGGTCCATCGGGGTGGGTGAGCAACTCCAGTGCCAATGTTTACAATGGAGTATGGAATCTTAGAGGGTGTTCGGAAGGCAGGCATCAACCGATTTCCAAAATCCTCCTGATACACAACACGGCAATGAGTCAACGATTCCTGTTGCTCGGCGGCCTTGTCTCCATGACACGATGGTAAGCCCAACACCCGTTTTCATCAAATTCAGTGGACAGACCTGAGTAGGCTGGCTTCACGTGGCCCAACCCTGGCCAGCTACAAAACCGAGCTGGACTCAATTAGTTCAGAATGACCTCACAGGCAGGCAGCAGGCTGGCCCAATGCTGCTTCAGCCACCCACGTGCTCAGAAACAGACTCAAGAGCGGGAGGAGACAGAACTGGAAACAAACGCCCGCCACAGCCCAGTCCCGAGAGAAAAGCACTGACTGCTGAGCACTTGAGACCCCAGTCCCCCCAGGACGTGAACAGACCCGATGCCGGGACACTCACAGCCTTCTTCAGGAAGAGGACGTCCCCAGACAGGTGGAAGGCGCTCAGAAGCCCCCCCAGGATCCGGATGGTGCTCTCAAACAGGTTGACGTCCACATCTTTCCGAAATCGTAACTTCTTGGACACCCACTTCCTGGCTTCTTGAAATTCTGCCACGTGGAACAGCAGAGACACAGGGGAAAATTAACAGGCCAGCCTTTCCCTGGCCGCGCCCTCGGGGCTGTGCAAATCCCTGCAGGGTTCTGACATCACCTCCTCATGCAAGAGGGGGGCCCAGGAGTCCTCCAACCGCACAGAATACCCAGGCCCAGCGTGCAGCTGGGGGAAGGCCGCGCAGCGTGAGCACAAGTGCTCGACGTCAAGGCCACGCTACAGAGAAGCACGAGAGAGCGAGTGGCTGGAGGCCTGCGGTGCAAGTATCGGGCGGAACAGGGCCGTGAGTGCGCCAGGTCAGACACCTGGGGACACGTCACCCGCCTCACCCTGTCTGCACCGACAAGGACCGAGGGCGACTCAGGGCGCGGCCGGCCACCGCGTCAGGTCCCGTGCTGCCTCCCACCACAGGGCCCTCCTGACCGCAGCGGAAACGCGGCTGCAAACACCCCTGGACGCCACCCTCCAGCACACTCGGCGCTCTGCAGGAGGCGCAGGGCGCACGGACGTGTGGGGACAGAGAACCGCCTGCGGCCAGCACAGCCACGCCGGCAGCCAGGACAGGGGGAAGCACAGCCCGGCAGGACGCGGCATGTGGTCGCCTCCCAGACCCGGCTCACTCGGGCCCGAGGGTCACGCGCGGCGAACTCGAGCCCACCGCAGGGACAGCAGGTACCTTTCTTTAGCCCCAGAATCCACATGGTGTCCAGGGCGTCGATCAGCGTGAGGCCGAGGCCGAACCACTCGCTGAAGGACCTGGTCAGGGGCTTCAGCTCGTCGTGGCCCCAGGCGAACTTGCGGTATCCAGCCCATGCGTGGAGGAAGGCGTCTACCACAGCCTTCTGGCGCGCGTTCTGGGAGGCTGGGAGGAGGAAAGCAGGGCGTGGGCACCCAGACAGACCGGCCCTGTGGCCCCACAGCCAGTGAGCCTGCCCTGGGGACACCTCAGGCTGCAGTGAAGGCTCAAGCGGCAACTGCCACCTGGCCCAGGCTGGTCAGCCTCCACCAGGTCCCAGCAGGGACCAGCCTCCAGGAAAGAGTGAAGGAGCGAAAGCAGGGGACCCAGGACGCCTGGGTGTGCCGCCTGGCGTGTGGACATCAAACCTGGTGACCCTGACAAGACGGTCTCGTCGGCTGGGGCCTGCGTCTACTGTCAGTGGAGGGAGCTTCCGAGGAGGAGCAAACGGAGCTGACACCTCGAGGCTGATCAGACGCCTCCCGGGGCTCGGAGCACATCAGAGGTGGGCCACTGCACAAAGAGCCAGCAGCGTCCACGCTGCACCACGCACGGGCTCCGTGACGGTGAGGCCGGCCGCGGTCCACACCACGTCGCGTCGTCCATCGCTAACCCGGCCTGTGTCCCTCAGGGCCGTGGCCACAGGACCGCTTCCTGGCTGCCTGGTTCCCCTGGGGGCCTCCAGAGCTGGAAGCAGAGCCTCCCAGCCAGGGCACAGTCGCAGTTCTCCAGTCTATGGAATGGGCACAGGACAGTCCGCCACCTCAGCGGAGAGGTGAGGACCACAGTGTGCAGGCTGCATGGGGCTCAGTGAGCCCCGCCGCCCACAGGCCCTTCACCTCTCACGCCGGAGCCTGAGGGCCCTGCACGTCTGCCCAGAGCCATCAGTCTGGGGGGGTCCCCGAAGGACAGAGGTACACAGCTCCACCCAGGCCTGTCACCGGGACACGGGCGAGAGGCCAGCCCCCTGCAGCTGCACTGGACATGGGGGGTCAGCCGCGGAGGGGCCGGACGTCGTCACCAAGGCTCTGAGGAGTGCCTGACCCCAAAGACCCCCGGTGCCCATGCTCCAAGGGAAGGCAGGAGCTGCACGGCTACCCCAGCTCTCCAGTATGCCCAACGCGGCGCCCGTCAGAACGAATGCCAGCTGAGGCCCAGAGGGCACAGGCAGCCCCTACCTCGATGGGCCCGAATCCTCAGGGCCTGCTGCTGAAAAGGCCAGCTGGAGAACTCTGCCTTCTTGAGAGGGTGTCTGGGGCCCTGTTCCGGCTTGGTCCCTGCTCCCCTCCACCTGGAGGAAGAGAATCAAACTCAGAGCAGAGGCGGATCGCTCAGCCTCCCACTCTACACGGGGGACCTCAAGTGAGCAGTCCCTGACCCTGCTCCCCACGGGCACAGTCTGTGACAAAGGAAAGCTATCCTTATGTGTCAGGCTGGTTCTCTTTATTTTTCAGGGGATAAAACACCAAAAGAGGCCTCTGGGTTTCCCACGTTCAGGCCGTCTCTGACACTCCGGGTACCTGAGGCCGTCTCTCTGCGCCTCTGCTCCCCAGCCAGCCTCTCCCACCACCTCTGCCCTCCTCTGGGCCTGGTCTTGCCTCCTCTCCTGGGAGTCTCCTTCGGGCGCTCTAATCTGCAGGTTGGGGGGTCCTCGTCGGAAATGCCTTTGGGGCTTCTGGACAGAGACAAGAGTCACTCGTACAATGATTCCATCCCGCTTCTAGGACGCACCCCGTCCCTAGTCAGACCCGGAGCCACACAGGGAGCGCTGTGGGCTGGCTGAGCAGTTGCAGTTTCCTAGAGGAAATGATTTCCGCTTTTCATACGATGTGCAGCTTCGGGAGGAGCCCCTTTCTCAGCAGCTCCTGGCTCTGCCTCCGATGGAGGCTCTGCCTATGGGCGAGTGTAGCCCTGGAGAGTCAGTTAAGCCCCTGGCCAGAGCGTGTCTGGGAGTCAGACCCTAAGGGTAGCAGGGCAGGGTTCAACCACCCCGTCCCCGTCGATGGAGCCACAGAGAACACTGCCCAGGCCTGCGCCCGGGACTCCCACCTCAGCCTCGGAAGGCTGCGGCAGAGGCGGCCGGTCAGTGACAGCGCTGTGCGAGGCCGCACTCGTCCTGGCTCCAGCCCCCGACAGCGGCTGTGACAGCAACTCCTCCAGCTCCCAAGGACACAGACTCGTGACCGGAAAAGCCTCTGGCTGCAGCACCCATGGACACCCTGGTGGAGGATCCGTGAGTCACCCCCTTCCAAGATCCAAACCCCACAGAGCCGGGCCCCTGGATCACGAGAGTAGCTGCGGCCGAAACAAAGCTCCATGGATGAAGCAGGTCTCGGGGACGAGTGTCGGCATCGGACCCAGAGAGGAGGTGCCAGCGGCCTCAGCATGCACAGGGGCCCCAAGACTCGCTCCACAGGAGACGTGGATGTTCACGCCTTCATTTCCAGGCCCCTCCTGGACACCAGCGTCCAGGTCATGGATGCTGAGGTGTGGAAACGTGTCTCTCGGGGGAGAGACAGCCACATTCTGCTGGCACATGACCGTGAAGTCAGCACACGAGAGTGGTCACAGAAGTGACAGGAGGAACGCGCTTGGCTCTAAAGGGAGAAACCGGCTCTCTCACACACAGACCTTGCAGAGAGACGGGGTGAGAGCAGGCAGCCTGTGGGGCGTGAGGCCAGCATCAGTCCCAGAGCCTCTCCCTGGGGGCGCCTGGGCACTTGGACACCCGAGCCCGCGGGAGCGTGTCCCTGGCACAGAGCACCCTGGGCTCTCAGAGGCCGGCCGCTCTCCTGGGGTGGGACCTGCCCTGGCTCTGGCTGACCCCTCGCCCTCGTCTCCACCTGCTCCCCCGCCCCCGCTCGCCCCCCTGAACGGCTCGGGGCCCCCCAGGACACGGCCTCACCCCTGCCCCCACCCTTTCTGGATGGCAGGCACCACGCACCTGCCAACTCCCGCTCCTCCCTGCTGACCCCACTGTGAGGCGGAGGCCCCAGCACCTCCGTCTGGGCAGGTCCAGAGGGGAGCCCCCGCCTGACTGCTCCCGGCCAGTAGCTCCCAGAGAAAAGGCACGGTCTCTCTCACCTCCCAAGGACCCGGAGCACCAGACAGGCAAAGAGGACGGAGGACAGAATGGCCCTCCTCCTCCCTCCGCGTCTCCTCCGTCCCACCAGCCCAGAGCAAGGCGGCGCAGGTTAAAACCTCAGACGCACGGCAGGAAGCAGAAGTCTTCCCAGTCCCTCGCAAACAGCCCCTGCTGTGCTGAAGCGCTTCTGGCCTGGAGCCCACTTATGCCTCCACCTTCAGCTTACTCCAAGTACCTGAGGCGACAGCCCCGCCACGGCCTCTGGGTTCTCAGCTGCTTTCTGAGGAGCTGGCAAGACGGGAGGATTTGCTGGTCTCATCTGCCATGCTGCCGCCGACCTGCTGTCCACAGCTAAACAGGAGAGTCTATTTTATCTCAAATACGCCTCAAGGCCCAGAGGAGAGTCACACGGCGCCGGAAACAGCACCTACACAGCCAGCCCTCCTGCAAAGAATGGGACAGGCCGGGACCTCCAAAAAGGGCAGGTCAAGGGATTCCAGAGTGCCACAGGGACGCAAACCTTGCCCTTAGCTCCTGGCAGCTTCTGTCTTTATCCCCACCCACAACCCAAACACTTGGCTTTTATCTTTTCCACTTCAAGGAGGGCCCACGGTGGCACACGGGCCATTCACGGGAGTGACCCGCGGGGGCTCTGCAGCTTTCCTCCTCCAAGGAGCTGCGAGCAGAACCTAGGAGGGAGCTGCCCTCCTCCCGGCACCGGCACCTGCGCTTCCTTCCCAGCACTGCAGTGCGTGCCAGGAAGCGCCTGCAGCACAGCGCGTGCACACTCCGCGTGCGCCCTCGGACCTGGGTCTCATGTGAGACGGCCGGACGGCAGGCCGCTTCTCACAGCAGACGTCTGGGCAACAGCCACACACTGCAGATTAACAGCCACCTTATAGCGGGTGGCTGGGGACATTCTAGGCTCCTCCTCATCTCACTTCCTGCCAATGCGCTGAAGTCTAGGCCTCCTGCCGCTGCCAGATTGCTGTGCCGCCCCTTAGAGAGCCCTCAGGACACCCGAGGATCATGCAGCTGGTACCTGCCCACTCGTCAGCCATGTGGACATAGGACCGGAGGCCGAAGAGCATCAGGACCACCAGCAGGAAGAGGACTACCATCCGCTGTAACCTTGATAGCTGCTTCCATTTCTGAGGGACAGACAACGACCATTTTACTGAAAGGAGCACAGCGAGCAATCTCTCCTGCCGTGTCAGACTCTGGGAGGATGAGGAGCAATTCCCGAGGCAGCATGGGGCTCTGCTGCTTCTGAACCGGGGACGTTTCCTCCAAGTGGGGGCCGCAGCCGACACCCCATACTGATCCACTTAGAATGAAACCCATGGGGAGAACTTTTCTGGCTCTGGTGTGGGTGTGGAAAATGACTGGCAGCTGGGTGTGCTGGCTGCAGCCTCCTCCCGCCTTACCTTGGCCCTGCAGCCCACTAGCTGGGCTCAGGCCCCCACCTCTACATAGCTACAAGTTCCTTGCATGGCATTAAAGGCCTCCTGCAAAAACCAATTCTTTAAAGGTCCAACTGGGAAATCCTTGGCAGTCCAGTGGTTAAGATCCGAGCTTCCGCTGCATGGGGCCCAGTTTGATCTCTGGTTGGGGAACTAAGCTCCCGGGTGCTGCCTGTCTCAACCAAAAGAAAAACACCTCCTGAGAGGCAGGTCCACAACAAACTAAAGAGGACAAAGGGACGCTGGTGCTGGCTCCCCCTGACCCGTCAGGCCTCGTGATAGGACAGTGACGCCAGCAGGCAGATTTTACTGAAGCGACATCAGGTTCATAACTCAGGTTCTGGATCAGTGATGGGAAGGACTTAAAAACCACAAGGTCTGTCTGCGGTGAGACATGAGTACTGTTTTTCTTTCATCTTCGTGAGGCCGTGAAAGTCAGAAATAACAGAAATAAGGTGAGGGCAGCTGGACTGAAACCTCCTGATTCGTGGCAGAAGCAAAAGAAAAGCACCTCTGGGGACGTCGGCCTGAGTCAGCGGAAGAAGTCGTTATAAAGTTTTAAGTAATGATGGGGCAAAGTTTATCCAAAGCAAATGGGTTTCTGAATGTCCTAGCTCCCGAGGCCAGCTTGAGAAAGGGGTGGCAGGTGACCCTGGAGGCGCGAGACTGACCGACTCTCCGAGTGCCAGCAAGCAGAAGCCAGGGGCCAGAGGAGTGCCGCCGCCTCAGACAGACCCGCTCTCGGCTCCTCCTCCCCAGGAGCGCTCACACACTCGGTGCTGGGGTGTCGGTGACGCGCCAGGCGTCAGTGCTGCGTGACCTTAAAGAGTCAAGGGTGGCTTGCTTCTTCGACAGACAGAGGCGCAAGGGGTCTCAGACGGGCCAAGCTACCGAGTCCAGGGCCCCCATCCAAGGCCCTCGTGCCAGACCCACCAGAGACGCGGGGCAACAAGCGGGCCCTGCCGCAGGCCCCGCGGGGCACCGGCTGGGGGCGGCGCCCGGTCGGGCTCTGGCGGGGTCTTGCGCGGAGGGCCGGCCGAGCCTCTCTCCGGGCCTCCGCGGCGGCCCCGCGGCCCCGCAGCCGGCGGGCGTGTGCGGGCGCGGCTGCCGGGGCCGGGTCGCAGCTGTCCCGCCCGCGGAGCCTGTCTCCCGCCGCGCTCCGCGCCCTCCCGGCCCCGCAGGCTTGGGCCGGCGCCGGCGGACGCTCACCCGCCACGGCCAGCAGGGGCCCCGCGCTCCGCCGCCGTCCGGCCTCCAGCCGGGGCTCAGCGCCAAGGCGCCCCCGGGCGGTGCGGGCCGCGGGTGCATGCCGGCGGCGGTGCTGCTGCCGGTACTCCGCGCGCGCAGAAGCCCGCCGACCGTTACCCGCTCTGCGCGGCGGCCGAGGAGCGGCTCTGGCCCGGCGCTCGCGGAGCTGCGTCCCCGCCCGGCTCCCCCGCGAAGGCCTGGGGGACCGGCCGAGCCTTCCCGGGCGGCTCCGCCGCGCGCGCGGGGCTCGGGGCGGACTTGACCCGGCTGTCTTCCCGGAGCCGTGGCGTGGGGCTGGGGCCTGGCCGACCGGGCTCAGGGGGGGCAGAGGGCTGCAGAGCCAGGCGGGGGGGCCCTCGGGGTCTTCATCGAGTGTGTGTGTGCGCGCGCACGCCACTTAGTCGCATCCAACTCTGCGACCCCATGACTGTAGCCCACCAGGCTGTGGGCTCCTCTGTCCCTGGAATTATCCAGGCAAGAATGCTGGAGTGGGTTCCACTCCCTTCTCCAGGGGGTCTTCCTGATTCAGGGATCCAACCCAGGTCTCCTGCGTTGCAGGCAGAGTCTCTGCCATCACCAGGAAAGCCACTGGACCTATACGTCTGAAAGTCGCTCAGTCGTGCCCGACTCTTTGCGGCCCAGAGTCGGTATAGTCTGTGGGATTCTACAGGCCAGGATACTGGGGTGGGTAGCGTTCCCTTCTCCAGGGTATCTTCCCGACCCGGGAATCGAATCCGGGTCTCCCGCGTTGCAGGCGGATTCTTTACCAGCTGAGCCACAGGCGAAGTCAATTGAACTTATTAAACTTAGTAAAGGGAACCCTCAGTGAACGAAAATTAGTCAAGGAAACCCTCAGGGAGGTGCAGTCAGGAGACCAGGAGCGGGAGCGCTCTCGCCCTAGGGGGCAGCCTCAATAGCAGACCCCACAGGAAGGTGCTGACCTGCGCCCCAGGCAGAGGGAGGTTTTCTCCCCGCTCGGCAACCGTTCAGCCAATGAGAGGCAGGGCAGCGAATAAAAAGCCGCCACACTTCCGGCTCCCGGTTTTCTCCCATGGACCCTTGTTTAGAACAGCCTCCTGTCGTCTATGAAAGGGTTCCTTTTGTTCTCAGCACTTGCTGGAAGGTCACCTTTGTTTGTCTTGGATTCCGGTTCTTAACTGTTCCACAATAAACCCACGTTGCTGGTAAAATAACTGGCTGTTTTCTTGTTCCAGGTCCACAGCCAGTGACAAAGCACAATGGAAGAAGGCTAACAGGAAAGAACCATCAATGACAGGCCCCCACGAACAAGCGCATCGCTTCTCCTAGAGGAAGTCACCTACCTCAGTGACTTAGCCGAGAAACCATCCTCACCCTGAAGTCGCAGTCTTTCCCAGGGAGATTTCATTTAAAACAATAACAGCAAAAAACCCCAAACCTCTCAGCCTCCTCACTTTTCTCTATAAAGTAACCATTCCTCTCCTGTTTGTTGGGCTTACATATGGCTTTTGCTAGAGCCTGCTGCTGCTGCTGCTAAGTCGCTTCAGTCGTGTCCGACTCTGTGCGACCCCACAGACGGCAGCCCACCAGGCTCCCCCGTCCCTGGGGGAGTGGGTTGCCATTTCCTTCTCCAATGCATGAAAGTGAAGAATGAAAGTGAAGTCAGTCGTGTCCGACTCTCCGAGACCCCATGGACTGCAGCCCACCAGGCTCCTGCGTCCATGAGATTTTCCAGGCAAGAGTACTGGAGTGGGGTGCCATTGCCTTCTCCTTGCTATAGCCTGCGTGTCCCAAATTGCAGTGCCTGTGATGTTCCAACGTCCACTTTCACTGGTGGAATAACCGAGTGCTTATTCTCGGCCAGCAGACTCCGTCGTCTTCAGAATGCAGCAAAGAGCGCGGCGCTGCTGTGAGCTTCTTCCCCTCAACACACAGGGCCAGGGAGGCCTGGGCTGCAGAGGGCCCCACCCGGTGTTCTCTGCAGCCCCTCCCTAGGGCTTTCCCAATGCCCACTCCCCATGGGGGAACCCACGGCTTCCTGCCATCCCAGCTATGACCTTCCCCAGGAGGGCTCCCCAGCACAGGCCCCTACTGCCCAGCACCTGGGCCTGTCTGCCCCTGACCCAGAGACTGCCCTCCCTGCGCCCCCTCCTCTCTGGGGCCGCTGCAGGTCTCCCACACGCACTCCGCTGGCAGTTCCAGACGTGCCCTCAGGACTCCTCCCGGCACAACCAGCCACCAGGGAAACGGTGGCATCTGGAGGAGGGTTTGTCATGGTTTCTCACCCTCCCCACCAACAGAGCTGGTTGAAGGGACAGCTTCTGGACCAGCCCCCAAGGTGCCCGATCCACTGGGTCTTCCCAGGCTCCCTGCAACCCTGGGAAAGAGCTGGATGGAGCACAGGGAGGTTCCTGGGCAGCCCAGATTGGGTTCAGCTCAGCCTGCGGGCTCTCGCTTCCCCAGGGCCAGCAGGCTGCAGCCCCTGGACAGACGCAGACCTGGGACACCCCGAGCTGCTCCTGCCACACTCGCTGGTGAGAGCGCGCTCGCCAGGCCGGGCTGGATCGCAGCACCTTGTGTTGACTGGAAATCCCTGCATTCTGGGAAAACTGAGTTTGTCCATCTTCCAAAACTCAGTTGCTTCAATTAGCAGCTGTCTGAGTGAGAGATGATGGGGGCACGTGGCTCCTAAGGAAGCAGGAGGGAGGTGCCTGTAGCCTTGGGACCCCCGACCCACAGGGAGCCTCACCTGGGAGAGGACCCAGCATGACCGGGGCCTCCTGGTCCCGGCGCCCTCGCATCGCAGGACAGACATTGCAGGAGACGGTGAGGTGCACCCGGGGCCTCTCTGCGCTGAGCGAGACCTCACGCGAAGGTGTAATTATTTGAAAATAAAAAGGTTTTGTGAAAGCAAGCTGTTTTAATAGTTTACCCAACAAACTCGACTTGGCAGTGAGGAGCCCCTGGGCCGGGCGGGACCCTCAACCTCGGCCTCCTCCTTGGTGACCCTCCTCTGCCCCAGGCCCTCTGCTTGCCTGTGGAGCAGCTGGGAGAAGGCAAGTAAGGCACAGGTTAGGACTGACGGCAAAGCCTGGATGGAGGCACAGCCGTCCTCCGGGCCCTGGGCCTGGCCCTGACCCCGCCGTCACACCCGGGGCGGGAGGCGTGGACGAGCCACTGGGCCACTCCAAGCCCCTGGGAGGCTCACTGCCACTGAAGCCCCCGGGACAGCACCCTTCCTGTGGGAGTCAGCCGCATGTGGGCTGGAGGAGCAGGGAGGGGCGGGGCGGGCCTGGCCGAGCTGCAGGCCGCACTTAGGACACTCTTCACAGGAGGAGGGGACAGGCGCCCTGCGCTGCTCTCCAGGCGGGAAGCGGGCAGGGCCCAAGCAGCCAAGCCCGTGGAAAGAGACCAGAGGCAGCCGGCTTCTCCCCATCTTGACCAGGCTGAGGGTGTGCAGTGAGGGACTGTGCCCACCCCTCCCTGGGGGCGGTGGGGGGGAGGCGGCAGTAAGGAGCACAGGCATTGTTGTCAGAAGCTCCCTGTAGGCTTGGGGCGGCGGGGAGCGCCCTCCACGGGTCCCACTGTTTTCTGGGGGCTGAGGCTTTGGACGGAACTCGAGAGAACTCTGCCAGGCGTGCAGGCCAAGCTTCCCAGAGAGCCAGCTCTGGACCTGCTGTGGGCCTCAGCCGGGCAGGGAAGGGGCGCCCAGCTGTGACCCCAGGCTCAGCTGCCAGGGAGGGAGGAGCAGCCCCTTCAAACACAGTGCCGTGCTAGGGTTTGGATAAAATGGAAAAAAATTCCTAAAAAGATACAAATGACCGAAACTGATGCAAGAAGAAATGGAAAACACGAACAGGTGTCTAAGAGAGCTGGGCCAGTGATGCAGCCTCCCTCCAAGAGGAAGCCCAGGCCCCAGCGGCGCTGCTGGGGAAGCCTACCAAACACTCAAAGGAGAATTGGCATCAACATTCACAAACTCTTCCGGGAAAGAAAAGCGGCGCAAACACTTTCCAGCTCATTCTATGAGGCCAATATTAACTTAATACCAAACTGGAACGAGGAATCACTAGAAAACTACAGACCAATATCTCCCGTTAAGATAAATGCAAAAATTCTCTACAAAATGTTAGCTAAAAGAATTCAGCAATATTCAGGAAACACTGTACATTTTGACCATTTTTCCCAGGGATGTAAGCTCGGTTTAACATCCATAAATTGCTGTCATACACCATGCCAAGAAAGCACCAAAGCGACAGGATCGTTTCAGTAAATGCAGAAGATAAGCATTTGAAAAATCCAGTGCCTATCCACAATAAATACTCTCAACAAACTAGGGAAAGAAGAGGACTTCCTAACCTGGTACAATTGCCTGCAAGACCCAATAGCTATTATTGTACTTGATAGTGAAAACTCAAATGCTTTCCCTCTGGGATCAGAAGTGAGGCACAGATGTCTGCTCTCACTGTTTCAGTCTTGGAACGAGAGTTTCTGTCTAGTTCATTCTCCCAAGAAAGACACAAACAGCTTCCAGACCGGGAAGGAAGAAAGGAAACCGCCTATTAACACACAGACAGCGTGATTCCTACAAAATGCTCAGGAGTTGAGAACAACCAAAAACCCTACTAGAACTAATAAACAGGTTCAGAAAGTGCACAGACACAAGATCGATGCTTGAAAGTCAGTTTTATTTCCACATGCACATTACTGATGACAGGCTAAAAATAAAGAAACAGTTTCATTCAAAATTGCAGCAAAAAAAAAAAACAGGAATAAATTTAATGAAATAGCTGCAAGTTTTTGTACATAAAAATCTACAAAACACTGCTGAAAATAAAGATGTTCTAAATATTAATAAGGGATTGAAAGACCCCATTTTTAAGACTGCAATTGTCTTAATTAACATATAAATGTACTGCAGTCTCTATCAAATCTTAGCAGAAATTGACAAGATGATCCTAAATTATATTTGTGATTACAAAGGCCCCAGACTAGCCGAAACAACCCTGAAAAAGAATGAAGCTGGAGAAATGGCACTAGCTGTGCAGAGCTGCAGTTATCAAGACAGTGCGGTCCTGGCATGCCAAGGCACGTAGGTCAGTGGGGCAGAACCGAGATTTGAGAAGCCGACCCTTACATTCATGGTCAACCGACGTCCGACAAAGACAGTAAGAAAGCTCAGTGATTAAAGGATAGCTTTTTTCAACAAATGGTGCTGGGTCAATCAGATACCTACATGAAATGAATGAATGTGCCCCTGGACTTATGCCACATGCAGGAAAGAGCTCAAAGTGGGTCAGAGACCTAAGCGTGAGAACCCAAACTACACAGCTCTTGGATGAAAACGTAAAATAAAATCTTTGTGGCTTTGGATTGGGCAAAGATACTTTAGATATACCAGAGCACAATCAACTACCAAAAAGTTTGGTAACTGGACCTCATCAACATTTAAAAGTCTTGCACGTTAAAGACCACATTAAGAAAATGAAAACGCAAGTCACAGACATGGAGAAAATATTAAAAAACATAATATCCGATAAAAGAGCTTTATCTAGAATATAAGACATGTAAACTCAATACAAAGAAGAAAATTAACACAGTTAATATGGGCGACATATTCAAATAAACATTTCTCCAAAGAAAATATACAAAAGGCCAATAAGCACAAGAAAAGATGCTGAACATAGTCAGTCACTAAGGAAAATGCTCAATAAAACCTCCCTGAGGAGCATTCACATTTATCAAAACACTGCACCCAACAGCAGCAAAATGCACAATTTCCTCTAGGTTCACAGAATATTCACCAAGAAAAACCACCTTATGAACCATAAAATAAGTCTCAATATATTTAAGATCATACAACATATGTGCTCTGTAACATATGTGATCAGTAGCAGAAATACATTCAGAGGATTTCCAAATATTTGAAAATTAAACAACAGACTTCTAAATAACCCATAAGTCAAAGCAGAAATCACAGGAGAAATTAGGAAAACTGTGCAACTTAATGAAAACAAAACACACAGCCTGTCAAAGCATGCAGGATCTGTGGCCTAGTGGGAGCTTTACAGGAAAATGAAAAGTCCTGATTCTTGCTTCAAAACACCTCCTAGACCTGCATCTGTCTCTTCCTCACGGCGGTGCCGCCATCCTCTCAGCTGCTCAGGACAGAAACTCCGGAGTTATTCTTGGCTCCTGACCTTCTTGTCCCCTATCTTGCCGCATCTGTATCTCTACACTGGAACACGAATTATCCCGGTAACTTCCTGGGTGGCCACCCCCTTCTGCTCTCATTATCCACATAGCAGCTGGATGGTTCTCTCCAAAAGTTAAACTGAACCATGTCCCTCTCCTGGTCTAATCCTTCCGATCTCACATAGAATTAAGCCGGGGCCCATGAGGGCTCCCCACCTCCACGGCCTCTTTCCTGCCTCCCCTGCTCCAAGCTCTGGCATCCCCGTCCCTGGAACACTCTTTCCTCAGATATTTGCACGGCTTGGTCTCTCATTTCATTCAGAAAAAAATCAGCCTGCATTGATTATTTAACCATCCATTGATCAAAACAACAATAAACACGCATTATGTCTCCCAGTTTCCGTCAGGAATTCTGCAGCAGTGTGCAGAATGGCTCCGGCCCCAGGTCCCTCACGAGGTGACACCCAAGACGTGGGCCACGCTCGAAGGCCGGGTGAGTCCGGAGGGCGCCTGGAGTGTCCAAAGGGGTTCACGCCCACAGCTGGCAAATCGGTGCTGGCCACTGGCAGGGGGCCACTGGCAGGAGTGCCTGTCCACACGGGCCTCCCTCGGAGCAGGTGACCCCGGAAGGATGGCACCGGAGCACAGCTGTTCCTCGGACCTCCCCTTGAGAGCCACCCGTGTCCCTCTGCCACACCCCTCTCGGAAGCAGTCTGCCAGTCCCACCACATACAGAGAGAGAGACTGGGCACCCTCTGAAGGGGAGCACGTCGAAGACGTCGCAGGGGTGCGGAAACCACCCCACGGCCCCATCGAGCTCTGTCCTCCCCTCCTCTCTCCTTCTCCTCGGAGCATGGGACACTGCGGGAAACGGTCTGAGATCCTTATCTGCTTGCCGTGTGCTAGGTCAGGAATCTCACTTTCCGACTGCTGGACTCCAGTAACGTAGAGCAGTGCCTGCCGGGCCACGGGAGCCCAGCAAATGTCTGTGGGTGAGTGAAATACGAAAGTCCCCCTACAGTGGGACCTGTGGGGACACTGTAATCTTGAGAAGATGCGTGCTTGCAAGCTCAGTCTCTCAGTCGTGTCTGACTCTGCAATCCCATGGACAGTAGCCCACCAGGCTCCTCTGTCCATGGAATTTTCCAGCAAGAATGCTGGAGCGGGTTGCCATTTCCTCCTCCAGGGGATCTTCCCGACCCAGGGATCAAACCTGCATCTTTTGTGTCTCCTGCATTGGCAGGCAGATTCTTTACCGCTGTGCCACCTGGGACACCTGTTGGGAAGACGGGCTTGCCAGAAAGTTAGGGTTTGGAAAGTCAGTGAGGACAGGGACAGGAGGATCTTGTGGGGGCGGCGGGCAGAAGAACCATCTGGACATGGTGTGTGACGGAAATCAGCGTGAGGGCAAGCAAGATGGCACCGTGGGGGTCTGCAGCCGTGCTGGTGAGGGCCCTCGGGCTCCCCCAGGTCGAGGACGGAGTCCCAGGGGCCAGGCCTGCAGATAGCCAGCCCCAGCTCCCCAGGCCTGGTCTGGAGGCAGGCCCTTGACTGGCTGCAGGCCAGGAGTCTGGACACAGCACAAAAGCTCCACCTGCCTGTCAGCGTCCTCCTGACGGAAGCGTCCACAAGAGACTCAACTTTCAGAGATCGGTTCTCACCCCGGTGACTGATTTGGTCAAAATCCTCGGGGAAAACCCTGAGGGGGCGGTGGGGGGGGTCCTGCTTGAGTCACGTGACTCCCTCTCAGCCAATGGACCAAGGCCGAGGGGCTGTATGTGTGATTGACAGCCCTTGCTAGAGCCCCTGGGTTGGAGTCAGGGAGGAGGGGAAGCTGTTCCCTCCACATGGGGAACCAGGTTGGGCTCCGGTTGAGCCCCAGGCCTGGCGGTGCAGCTGGAGGCTCCCCCTCCTCCCCCTGGATGGACAGGACCTCTCTCCCACTGGAGGCCAGAGGCGGCACCCCAGCATTCCTCTGTCCTGACCACAGACTCTGATGCACCGGACTCAGGGGTCCAGTCCCGGCGGCATCTTTGTGTGTCTGTGTGTCTGTGTGAGTCACAGGTGCATTTAATCGTACCCTAGGGCAGCAGCAGTGCTGTGAGTCAACACCACGTCCCGCATTCCCACAACCGAGCCAGACTGACGTCCCACTTAAGTGAAGCTGGTTAGTGATGACCGTGAGCAGACGCAGGCCTGGAAGCTCTCAAGCCTTTATTTCACTTTTTTCCCTCTTTCTCTTTCTTCGGCTGCACTTGACCTTCGCGCAGCGCAGCGTACGGGCTGCTGCTGAGCTCAGGCTCCCGCGGGCTCTGTTGTGCGGTTCCCTCGGGCTTTTCTAGCTGTGGTTCCAGAGCTTTGCTCTGCAGCATGGGCTATGGAACAATCCTTCCCCTGTGTTGGAAGGCAGACTCTTAACCACTGGACCAGCAGGGAAGCCCCAGGCTTTCCTTCTTTTATCAGCACTCCTGATTTTATAAGCTGCTCTGCTGCTGAGTCACTCAGTCGTGTCCGACTCTCTGTGACCCCATGGACTGTAGCCCACCAGGTTCCTCTGTCCCTGGGATTTTCCAGGCAAGACTGCCAGAACAGATCGCCATTTCCTTCTCCAGTGGATCTTCCCGACCCAGGGATCGAACCACAGTCTCCCGCGTCTCCTGCACTGCAGGCTCATTCTTTGCCACGAGCGCAAGGAAGCCCATTAACCCCATTCCCGCCCAGATCTCCTGGTAAGCTTAGATATGGTGATCCAAATATTCTTAATAAGGCTTTGACGCATCCTGGCACAGGCAGGCATCTGCTCAGGCAGCCTCAGCCTGCGGCAGGATCTTTCATGGCAAGCAGCAGGGTCGAGCCCTTCTGCAGCTGCACCCCTCTTGCTGGGGGCGTGGAAGAAGCCCAGGAGGTGAAAGGGGGTGCAGAGCCCAGGAGAGACTCAGCATGGGGAAGACTGAGGCCTGCGGCATGCGAGGGCCTCTGGGCAGAAGCTTGAATGCCGGCAGCCTGGGGAGGCAGTGCTGGGTTGGTAAACAGGCCTCAAGGGTAAGAGGAGCGCTGGCGGCCGCAGGCAGTGCCCATGGGTGAGTGCTCCAGCCCTGGCCACGTTCAAGCTTCCAGCTGTGTGGCGACCAGCCCTGGGCCGGGGAACATGGAGAAATTCTCTTTCTAGGCCCCACAGGAGTCTCTCCAGCACCCCCTCCTGGAGGAGTGCGGTGGGTGGGAGGAGCCAGGCCCCCGGGTGGCTTTGGCCCCTGGTGAATTCCTTCCTCCCTGCACTGACCTGGAGCTGTCGGGGCCACACCAGAGCCAGCGTTGCTGGCGGCCTGTCCCCACGCACCCGTGCAGACTCCAAGCTCTGAGCCACCAGAGGCCACAGATCCTGTGAAGAAGGGACCAGCTCTGGGCCCCTGAGCACATCCCCCAGGCCCTCCTAAGACCACACGGCAGGCTGTGGACCTCAGCCCCAGAACAGAGGGATGTGTGGGTGCGGCTGTAGGCGGGCACAGTAGCCCCCAAGCAATGATTTCCTCGCGTTGAGAGAGAAGGGGACAAGACAGAGAGCATGCCAAGCGCTGCAGCCCTCGCCTTACAGCCAGGGTTCCCACAGTGTCTGTGCTGAGCTGGGGCAGGCCGGTCAGAACAGGGATGAGGAAGGCAGAGGACGGGGCCAGGACCCTGCCGGGAGGGACTTGGCCCCTCCCCCCTCCCCCCCTTAGGACATCGCTTAGGTGTGGGGACCACCCTGCTTTGTCCCCACTGGGGGCTTCTGCGGTTGGGTCTGCAGAATCCTCAGTTGCTATTGGAAACGGTGATGTCACTGGCAGTGGGCGGAGCTTCAGTCATCCTTTGAGTTAGGAAGAAGGAAGCGCATGGTGGGGGTTGAGGGGGTTAGGACAAAGAACTGGAATCTTGAGGACTGGAAGGACAGGGTGGTTCTGTCAAGGGGCAGGAGGAGGTGCTGGGCGCCAGGAGGGCACCAGGAGAGGGGAGAGGTGTGGAGGCAGGGTGGGCACAGGGTCTGCATCAGCAAGGCCTCCTCACCTCCGGCCTCCTCCCACCTGCTGCAGACCTGAACCCCTCTGGCATGGCCTCTCCACAGCTGGATGGGGTTCAGACCCTCAGACTCTCCTGGAAGATGCAGCTCAACATGGGGTGGTCTCTATCATCCCTCCATTCTTCTCAGTTCTCCAGGAGGGAGCCTGAGTCACGTGGCCAGGCAGCCAGGGCCTCGCCCCCATTTTTGAGCCTTCTGCCTCCCGCAGGGGCGCGGCTCAGGACCCCTTCGCAGGCCTTGCTTTCCAGCCGGCAGAGTCAGGCCCCGAAATATCACTGACTGCGGGTGAGGACTCTTGCACGCGCGCGCGCACACACACACACACACACACACACACACACACACAAACACTGGCCCGAACACATTCGGTCCTGTTAAAGGACACAGGCGGCCGCCTGCGCTGACACGGACTCTCCTCACCTCCTCACGCTCGACTCCCTACAGGTGCGAGACAGCCCAGGTCTCACAGTCTCAGCGACCCGTCCACACGCGCGCACACACTCGCACACGCGCGCGCGCACAAGCGTCCCCCTCTGGCCCGCGCTCTGAAAATCGCTCTCACGAACGCAGGCGCACAATCTGGCGCGGGAGGCGCCCCCGCTCCCGCTCCGCGTCGGGAAGCGGGGGCGGCAGGAGGGGCAGGCGACGCTAGCCGCGCTCGCCGCTCCGCAGTCGCTGCAGCCGCCGCAGCGTCGGGACCGGGACCAGCGAAGCCCGCGGAGCAGCTGCCGCCGCCGTGTCCTCGCGGCGCGAGGCACCCGGAGCGGCAGCGAGACCCGCTTCAGCACCGTGGACAGCGCCCGCCACCCGGGCCGCGCTCCAGGGACCCCACGCGCTCCGGGGGCTGCCCGGCTGGCCGAAGCCTCGCCGCACGCGTCCCTCTCGCGGGTGTCGCAGAACTAAGGCTCCCGGGGAAGACGCGGCGCCCTCCGTCCGCGGGATCGGGCGCGCGCAGGACGGCCGGGGCTTCCCGCTGGGGATGCGCGGACGGCCCCGTGTTCGCGCCGCCCAGAGCCAGGGCGCTGCCCGGAGCCCATGAGCACCATGCGCCTGCTGACTCTCGCCCTGCTTTTCTCCTGCTCCTTCGCCCGCGCCGCCTGCGACCCCAAGATCGTCAACATCGGCGCGGTGCTGAGCACGCGGAAGCACGAGCAGATGTTCCGCGAGGCTGTGAATCAGGCCAACAAGCGGCACGGCTCCTGGAAGATCCAGCTCAACGCCACCTCCGTCACCCACAAGCCCAACGCCATCCAGATGGCCCTGTCTGTGTGCGAAGACCTCATCTCCAGCCAGGTGCCCGCCCCCCACTCGCCGGGCTCCCGCGGTGCCGGCCCCTCCTCCTCCCCCACCCTTCCCCCCATCCTCCCTGCTTCAGCCTCCTTCCTTGCCGCTGTCCCCGTTTCATCCCATCCTTCCCTCGCCCTCTCGCTCCCCTTGAGAAAGGACCCAGAGGGCTGGTCTCGCCAGCAGCTGAACACCCGTCAGCTCTGTGTCAGCCCCAGACCAATCGCCTGTAACCGGGGCTTGCCCTCACCAGGCATCTAGCTGGTGTGTGTGGGCGTGTGGCTGTCTGTTTGGTCACTGTGTATCTGGGTGGTGGCGGGCATCCCAGGCCGCCCACGAGGCGCTGGCCTGGCCGCACGCAGGACGCAGGGCTTTAAACCGGATGGGGCCCGGGGCCATCTTTATTCCTTCTTGGAGACCGCCATCCCTTCACCCTCCCCCGCCCCCATCCACAGGACTGCCTGACAGGGGAAGTGGCCCACGTGTTGCAGCAGGGTGCTCTCTACGGTGGGGATGGGGACGACCTGTGTGGGAGACACCAAGGCTCAGCGGCTGGCAGCACGCGCTCTGGGGGGAGGACACAGCTGGCGATTTTGCCTGCGGAGCTGTCCGCCCCCGGCTCCGCGCCTGCTGCACCCCAATGAGACAGCCCGATCACTGCAATGCAGCCCTTTATGTAAGAGGCGGACCGACCCTGGGCCAAGTGCTGCTCACACACACTCATCCACGGACACTCATGCTCACATGTGCGCACATATTTATCCACGTTTGTGCACAGAGACAAACGCCTAGACTTAAACTAGCACTCACTCATGCATGTTGGCATGGGGTAATCCACCGCACACTCATTAACACAGACGCCCGGCCCCACGCATCTCCATGGGCACATGCATTCCTGTGCCAGATAAGTGAACACACGCTCAAGCGTGCACACACATGCACACACACAAGCAGACACGCCGGGGCATGCTGTACACACACACACCCAGCACACACTCGTGAGCACGGCATAGCCACACACGCACACACATGCTCGGGCACACACTGAACAGCCATCTCTGAGTGCAGATGGGGTCAGGGAGGGAGAAGGGGTAGGACCCTTTATGGGGAATCCCTCCTCCCACTTACAGTTTTGCTGCCTGTGGGCACCGTTCTCCCAGGGAGTGCCGGGAGCCGCGGCGACAGCAGTAGCTCTCACTCACTGCCGGACGCTGTGGGCCAGGCGTGGGCATGGCAGCCGTCACCCCCACCGTGTGGGGCCAGCACACTCCCACCCATCTGCAGAAGCAGGGGGCCCTGTGGCTCAGACAGGGGAAGGCACAAATGGGACAGACAGGGCCTTCCAATCTGAGGGCAGCTCAGAACTACCGGGCCTTCTGCCCCATCTCCCTGCCTTGGAGGCTGAGCCACTGGTCCAGGCGGGAAGTCGAAGCCTCCTTGAGGATGTGGCCAGTGCCCAAGTCAGCACTGTGTCTGGTTCAAACCAAGCGGGGCTCAGCCTGCTGCTGGAAGACATCAGCAAGAGGCCTGGGCCTCTGGGTGGCTCCTTGTCCAGCTTCTCCCACTAGTTCCTAATTCTCGGTCTGTAATTGTCCCTGCAGGCCTTCTGGAGACACCCTCCATCTCTGGAGCATTAGCCTCTGTCCACCTCTGACACAGGATGGGGGTCAGTGGGGGCTCTGGGGCAGGGCCTCCCCTCCCCTCTCGAGCTGACTGTGTCCCCTGTGCCCGCAGGTCTACGCCATCCTAGTTAGCCACCCACCTACCCCCAACGACCACTTCACACCCACCCCCGTCTCCTACACAGCCGGCTTCTACCGCATCCCCGTCCTGGGGCTGACCACGCGCATGTCCATCTACTCAGACAAGGTGAGCCTGACCGCGATGCCCCCGTTGGCAGACCCAGGGCCGCCAGCAGCTTCCTGCGGAGGGGGTGCGGGGCACAGGCAGAGGGGCTCAGATCACGGGCTTTGGGCCCCAGATGATATATTCAGGCACACTCACAACTCACACCACAATACAGTCTCACAGAGACACACAGACTCACCCACATACACGCACACCGGTACACACTCATAGCACTCACACTCACACAAACTCACAGATGCGAACATATCTGTACACTCACGCCTGTGTGCGCAGTCACACACAGTCACAAGGCCATTCACCTGCTCTTACATACGCACACACTGATGTTCACACGTGCTCACACCATCACCCACTGCACTCTCACATGGAACCACCGTGTTCACTCCCCCACACTCAGGCCCATCACACACTGTGCCAGGCACACACACACACACACACACACAGTGACACACGCCCACACACACTCAGGCACACAGCCCACTGACAGGTGACAGGTGCCAAAAGCAAGCCCCGGGGAGCAGCAGAGGCCCTGTGGGTCACAGGAGGGACAGACGGGACAGCTTCCCGGACAGCAGAGCAGGGGCCCTTGGAAAAGGGGGTTCTCCAGGAGGAGGAGACGCCTAGAGGGGCGGCGCCACCAGGGACCAGTGAGGGTGTAGTTTCCAGCCCCCCCTAGAGGACGCAGCTGGAACAGGATTGAACTCGGTGCCGGGTGAGCCGGGTGAGCCGAGGAGGCAGCTGGGGGGCTGGTCTGGGGGTTGCGGTCCTCAGGGCTGCCTCGTGGCCCTCGGGCTGGGGGTCTGACCGGAGCCGTCTAATCGTGGAGCAGCAGCTGGGGGAGCAGAGAGGTCCCCGAGTCAGGCTGGCAGGAAGCGCGCCCCCAGAGCAGTGAGGAAGGCGCGCTGGCCCGCACACAGCTCTCCCGCAGCGCCTGCCCCAGCTCTGGGAGGACCAGTCAGCTGGGAGCAAACGCCACCAAGAGGCCGGGAGGGTGGTCGGCCCGCTCCACTTTACCCTTCAGACCTGGGGGGCTTCCTGCGTGCTCAGCCGCTCCGTCGTGTCTGACTCTGCAACCCCGTGGACTGAAGTCTGCCCAGCTCCTCTGTCCATGGGATCCTCCAGGCGAGAACACTGGGGTGGGCCACCTGCAGACAGACTGCGGACTCTGGCTCGGTGTCAGCAGAGAGGCAGAGGGCTGGGCTCTTGGGAACCTTCCAGCTCTCCCCATCTTCTCCAGATTCATCCTGTCCGGAGCCCTGAGCTCTAGATAACCCGCCTGAATCACAGAGGTCATCTCAGCCAGGCCTGGGGTGTCCAGGGAGGTCAGGGACAATGGCAAAGAGAGAGCAGAGTGAGGGGTCCTCTGGGACGACCGCTGTGGGAGGAGGCTCGCGGAGGCCGGGCACCCCTCTTCCTGAGGCTCTGAGAACCACAGCCACAGCAGAGCCTCCCGAGCTGCTCAGAGGCACTTACCCCTCAGCGGTGAGTGGAGGGCTCCCTCCTGCGCCTTCCAGCCTCTGCCTTCCGCACCTCTCTGGGCGCCAGGCCCGAAAAGTGCCTCCAAGGAGGACAGCAGCCGGGCGCCCCGGGAGGCCTGGGAGGGGAGCTCTCTCCCAGGCATGATGCGGACTGTCACAGACTCCCACTCCAGATCCAGACCATGGCCTAGCACGAGGGCACACCTAGCAGCTGGGCCTTAGAGCTCCACCCTGATCCTTCCAAAGCAAACCCCTGACCATATGTGCCCAGAAGGCAGGCCAGGACAGCCCGGGCCAGAGCCAGCCCGACACCCCAGCCACAATGCCCTGCAGCCGTGCCACCTGCCGGAGGACAGACAGAGGCAAAGGGGCATTCTTGAGCCCAGATGCCAAGGCACGGAGAGGGAGCAGACGAACCCCTGGTTCGGGGTGGTCCCCAGGAGCCCTGCTCCCTGCAAAGACCCGGAGAGACTCCGCGCTGAGGGGGGCGGAGCCTGCTCAGCCCCTCACCCACAGGCGGCACCCTCAGAGCAGGCGGGGCCAGGGTGAGGGTTAGGGCAACACCCCCCAACGAGCCCAAGAGACTGGAGCGTAGCCCCAAGAGGGAGGTTTCCTCAGAAAGACAGTTATACGAATTCCGGACGGACCCGTGGGGGTCTCTGAGATGCTGGGCGTCAGCAAGAACTTTCTGAGCCTGAGTAGCTGAGCTGGGGTGTCTGTGGGGAGGTGGGGGAGTCACCCCAGGAAAAGTTCCACAGACCCCCCGCCCCGTCTCAGTCAGGCGGCTGGTGAGCAAGCCGAGCCTGTTTCTCAGATGAGGTGATGTGGGGTGCGGGAAGGAGTCGGGGAAGCGAGGCCCCCGGGTCTGGGGTCTGTACGTAGCGATTGGGAGCAGAGACCTGGCGGGGTCTCCGGCCGCGCCCTCAGCCCTGCTGTGCCTCGCAGAGCATCCACCTGAGCTTCCTGCGCACCGTGCCGCCCTACTCCCACCAGTCCAGCGTCTGGTTCGAGATGATGCGCGTCTACAGCTGGAACCACGTCATCCTCCTGGTCAGCGACGACCACGAAGGGCGGGCGGCCCAGAAACGCCTGGAGACGCTGCTGGAGGAGCGCGAGTCCAAGGTGAGGCGCGGGCCGGGGCGCGCGCGCAGGAGCAGGAGCGGCGAGCCGCCGCCGTGTCTGTGGCCCGTGTGAACACCCTTCTCTTTCCATCGTGCGTGGTCAGCACCACTCCGTCTGGCGAGCGCCCGCCCCAGCCTGTCCTCGGCTCATTTCACTCGCTTTTGCCATTAGTCGAAATCTCCTTCGTGTCAGTCCCTGCGGGGCGAGGGCAGGACCACCTGGAGCTCCGCAAACACCCCGCCCCGCCCCGCCCCGCCCCGCCCCGCCCCCAGCCCGCTCAGGCCCCGGGCTCGGAACTCATGGGGCGCCACCTCGCCCCAACGCCGCCCCTAGGGTGTCCCTCAGTGCGGTGGCCCCACGCGCCGCGTCCCTTGTGCAAAGGCTCGGTCCCCTTTGCTGTGACCCCTCCCGTGTCCTCTTGCTGGCCTCACTGCGCAGCTGCCGTCCGCCTAGCCGCTGCCCACCCAACCTCACAGAAGCCCTATCCAGGGGTGCCTGCCAGCCCCGCTCCCAGTCTTGGCCCTGCCCCTCTTCGGCCCCTTCTCTCCTTCCCGCCCAGGCTCTGGACCCCTCCTGGGGACCAATTAGGTGCCTGGTTCTAATTGACTGTTCTTGCCCAGCTGACCCCGATCCCTGGGGCGGTGGCAAGACCAGAGTGGTGTTTCTGGGGGTCCAGGTGACCCCCCCATCCCTCCTTGTCCACCCCCACTGCCAGAGGAAGCCCAGGGTCCCGCCTCCACCCAGCCCACAGCCATGGGTGCTCCGCACCCGGGCTGTGCCCCTCCCGGGTTGGGTGGTGGCCAAACCAGGCAGAGAGGCCCAGGCAGGGGAAGGCCCTGGGAGGCAAGACCCAGGGATGGCAGGCGTATGCGCTGTGTGCAGAGGCGGAGTTGGCTTCAATAAGCTGAGTGCCAACCCAGGTGCCCCAAGGCGCCATAGGGCCTGAAGGGAAGAGCAGGCATCAGCTGGGGGGAAGCAGAGGGCAGACCCAGAGGGCCCTGGGGGTCCTGCTTTAGGGGACGGGCTGAACCTAGGAGGGAGGGCTGGCTCCCAGGGCTGCACCAGGCGAGTGTGTCCCCTCCCTTGGTGGCTGCACGTGTGCCCAGTGCATGCTCACACACACGCTCCCTCTCGCAGGCACGTGCGGTTGCTCCCAAGACCATCCACTCACACTCCCGCTGTCCCAGACTCAGGCCCCAGGGGCCCTCCACCCCCTCCCCAGAGGTCCAGCAGGCTCACAAGTGGCGTGTGCCCACGAGCAGGCTCACCCCGAATTCACACTCAGCTGCCTGCACGCACATACGTGCTCAGATGCGCTGACCCTCACCCCGCCCCTGCCGCAGGCTCACTAGGCCAACAAGCGCATGTGGACGCCCGCAGATGCGCCTGTGTCAGGAACGCCCGCCACAGCCGCTCAGTGCCCGCGGGCGGCGGGGCATGCGCCACGCGCCAGCGAGGGCAGAACCCTGGGCCTCCCAGAGGGCAGAAGGGGTGCTGGGGGAGGGACCTGCCCCATGCAGGACTCCCGTGGCCGGGGGGTGCGGCGGGGACCCCATGGCAGGTGCATGGCAGGGTTGGGGGCAGGAGGGGTCCCCAGGGGGTGGGTTTCGCTTGGACGCAGACAGGCCCTCCCTCTCTCCTGAGCTTGACTGTTTCCATGAGCGCAAGTCCACGCAGGCAGGGAGCCTCAGTGGCCCCTGCGCCCCGCACCCCTGCCCCGGCCCAGCCCCGGCCCCAGCCCCGCCCCGGCCTAGGTGTTTGCGAGCTCCAGGTACGTGCCCGTCTGCAGACGTGCCGAGGAGGTGGTGTGATTGCTTTAGCGCCGTCATTTTCAACCGTTTATAATCTTCTTCTGTGTCTGCATATTCTCTCTGTGCACATTATTCATCAGAGTAAAAAAAGGAACTATGAAAACCTCGACCAACTGTCCTATGACCACAAGCGCGGACCCAAGGTATATATGCATGGACGTGCACGCCACCCACGACTAGGGAGCCCCGGCCGGGCGCCTCGGCCACCAGGGCTGCCGTGGGCCCAGCCGCGCCATGCCGCGGCCGAGCAGAGAGGAAGGAGAGCCAGGTCCAGAGCAGGCAGCCTAGGCAGGAGAGGCCGGTGCCGGCCGCCGGGCCCCCGCCCGCAGGCGGCCCGCAGGAGGAGCGGCTCTCTGGGGAGTGCATGTGAATCTCCGGGCCCCCGGGTTTCCTCGCGGAACCCAGGAGGGAGCCCGCCCGCCCGCCTGCAGTCCAGCCCGGGCCGCTCCCGTAGGGCCGGCGGACAGGCCCCGGAGGACCTCCCGAGGTTTTGGAAAAGGCGGCCGTCTCCGCCGTTTCGGATTGCGTTCCAAAACTCTTTCCTGTTTCCTGCCCGCTGCACGCCTCTTTCTGAGTCTCGGTCCACTTCAACTTGCATGCTCAGTGCAAAAGTGAGGCCAGGAATGAGAGGAGGAGAGCGCGGAGTGCAGAGAGCGAGCAGGAGGAGGACGCAGGAAGGCCGGCGCAGCAGGGCAGGCAGCTGGCAGCGCAGGCGGCAGGCGGGCCGCGGCGGCCCTAGGGCGCAGCCTCGGGGATCCTAGAGGCTGCAGCTCGACTCTCGCCCCTGAGGCGCTGTGTCCCCGCCCCGGCCGCCTGCTAACACTCCCGCTCACACTGCAGGCGGAGAAGGTGCTGCAGTTCGACCCGGGGACCAAGAACGTGACGGCCCTGCTGATGGAGGCGCGGGAGCTGGAGGCCCGGGTCATCATCCTCTCCGCCAGGTGAGGCCAGGCTGGGCCGGCCACCCGGCCACCTCGGGGCCAGGCCCAGGGTGCGCCCTGCTGATGCTGGGCTTTGCCTCCCAAACGCCCCCTTCACTGCCCCCACGCACACACAGGGCCTTGGGGATGGCAGAGGGATAAGCCCCTGCCCTTAAGAAGGCAGAGGTGGCCTGGGCGGTAGCAGCTGACCGGGGTTCTGGGAGCTGGTTGGGGAGGGGTCCCGGGGAGGGATGAGGGGCCTGCAGAGAAGGTCCACGGCAGGGAGAGGCCGGGGCCCTGGGGTGGAAGGGTTGGAGCGGCCAGACTAGGCAGCCACGAGAAGGGGACCGGTGAGGGACCTGACCACCTGGCTGCCGCCGCTGGAGGGGCCCGGCCCCACCGTGACCTTGGAGCTGAGCCCCAGCAAAAGCCTCCCTGTGTGCAAATGGCTCGTCCTGCGAAGGGAAGGCCAGGCCACCAGAAATAGGTGACGGACGCGCCCTGCCCCATGGCACACGGGGGCCTGGGGAGACCTGCCGCACTGTCCGCCTGTCCCAGAAGCTTTGCAGGCTCCAGCAGGGGTGGGGTGCCCCGCCTTCCGTCTGCCCCGGATAGAGCCTGCTCCTTGGGCTGGAAGGCAGTTAGCAAGCACTGATCCCCCACACAGCACACACAGCACACGCACTCACACAAATCCACTGAACGCACATCACACACATGCTATCTGCACGTGTACTGTACACACACATGTGCATGCGACCTGCTTCTCTGTTCTCGTGTACACGTCTGTGCCATACACACGGGACACTCATACACACACAGGCACACAGGCACACACACACACACTCAGGGACACTCATACACACACAGGCACACCACCACACACCATACACACACGCACTCAGGGACACTCATACACACACAGGCACACAGGCACACACACACACACACTCAGGGACACTCATACACACACACAGGCACACACCACACACACACAGGGACACTCATACACACACAGGCACACAGGCACACACACACACACACACTCAGGGACACTCATACACACACACAGGCACACACCACACACACACAGGGACACTCATACACACACAGGCACACAGGCACACACACACACACACACTCAGGGACACTCATACACACACACAGGCACACACCACACACACACAGGGACACTCATACACACACAGGCACACAGGCACACACACACACACTCAGGGACACTCATACACACACAGGCACACCACCACACACCATACACACACGCACTCAGGGACACTCATACACACACAGGCACACAGGCACACACACACACACACTCAGGGACACTCATACACACACACAGGCACACACCACACACACACAGGGACACTCATACACACACAGGCACACAGGCACACACACACACACACACTCAGGGACACTCATACACACACACAGGCACACACCACACACACACAGGGACACTCATACACACACAGGCACACAGGCACACAGCCACACACACACACACTCAGGGACACTCATACACACACAGGCACACAGGCACACACACACACACACTCAGGGACACTCATACACACACAGGCACACCACCACACACACACAGGGACACTCATACACATACAGGCACACAGGCACACACACACACACACTCAGGGACACTCATACACACACAGGCACACAGGCACACAGCCACACACTCAGGGACACTCATACACACACAGGCACACTGCCACACACCACACACACACACACACTCAGGGACACTCATACGCACACAGGCACACCACCACACACCATACACACACGCACTCAGGGACACTCATACGCACACACAGGCACACAGGCACACAGCCACACACACACACACTCAGGGACACTCATACACACACAGGCACACACACACACACACTCAGGGACACTCATACGCACACAGGCACACCACCACACACCATACACACACGCACTCAGGGACACTCATACGCACACAGGCACACCACCACACACACACACACACAGGGACACTCATACACATACAGGCACACAGGCACACACACACACACACACACTCAGGGACACTGATACACAGGCACACCACCACACACACACACACACTCAGGGACACTGATACACACACAGGCACACTGCCACACACCACACACACACACACTCAGGGACACTGATACACACACAGGCACACCACCACACACCACACACACACACACTCAGGGACACTCATACACACACAGGCACACCACCACACACCATACACACACGCACTCAGGGACACTCATACGCACACAGGCACACCACCACACACACACACACACAGGGACACTCATACACATACAGGCACACAGGCACACACACACACACACACTCAGGGACACTGATACACAGGCACACCACCACACACACACACACACTCAGGGACACTGATACACACACAGGCACACCACCACACACCACACACACACACACACTCAGGGACACTCATACACACACAGGCACACCACCACACACCATACACACACGCACTCAGGGACACTGATACACACACAGGCACACCACCACACACCACACACACACACACACTCAGGGACACTCATACACACACAGGCACACCACCACACACCACACACACACACACACTCAGGGACACTCATACACACACAGGCACACCGCCACACACCACACACACACACACTCAGGGACACTGATACACACACAGGCACACCACCACACACCACACACACACACACACTCAGGGACACTCATACACACACAGGCACACCACCACACACCATACACACATGCACTCAGGGACACTCATACGCACACACAGGCACACAGGCACACAGCCACACACACACACACTCAGGGACACTCATACACACACAGGCACACACACACACACTCAGGGACACTCATACGCACACAGGCACACCACCACACACCATACACACACGCACTCAGGGACACTCATACGCACACAGGCACACCACCACACACACACACACACAGGGACACTCATACACATACAGGCACACAGGCACACACACACACACACACTCAGGGACACTCATACACACACAGGCACACCACCACACACCACACACACACACACACACTCAGGGACACTCATACACACACACAGGCACACAGACACACATACACAGACACACATGCACTCACAGGACACTCATATACACACAGTCACACCGCCACACACCACACACACACACGCACTCACAGGACACTCATACACACACAGGCACACCACCACACACCACACACACAGACACTCAGGGACACTCATACACACACAGGCACACCGCCAGACACACACACACTCGCCAGACACTCATGCACACACACAGGCACACAGCCACATACACACACACTCACAAGACACTCATTCACACACAGTCACACCGCCACACTCATACACACACACAGGCACACAGCCACGCACACACACACACACTCAGGGACACTCATATACACACAGGCACAACGCCACACACCACACACACACACACTCAGGGACACTCATACACACACACAGGCACACAGACACACATACACAGACACACACGCACTCACAGGACACTCATATACACACAGTCACACCGCCACACACCACACACACACACGCACTCACAGGACACTCATACACACACAGGCACACCGCCACACACCACACACACACACACTCAAAGACACTCATACACACACAGGCACACCGCCACACACCACACACACACACACTCAGGGACACTCATACACACACAGGCACACCACCACACACACACACACACGCACTTAACACATGCTCACCTAGACACAAGAGCAGACACACCACACCGGCACACGCCCCACACCAGCACACACGTGCTCACAAACATAGACTTGTGTGCCACACACTACCCAGGGCACAGGCCTCACACACGCACATACACGGCCCGTGGAGGCACAGCGTTCACCGACCACACGCCCACCTCTTGAATCCACTCGTGGCCTCTGGATTCAAGCGGGAAGGAACCCCTGCCCTCACACACAGGCCCCCAGAGCAGAGAGGCCAGAGTCCCACTGCAGGGGACCAGCTGGCCCGGCACAGTCCACCCCTGGAGCCCAGGGATGCCAGCAGACCCCTGGGCAGGGCCGCTGCCACCCTAGCTCACCCTGTCCCCCACCCGACCCCCCGGCTCCTCCTCACGAAGCCTGTTGAGAGCATTTTGCAGAGCGACTTCATTAAGCCAGTCTTAACTTTTGAGCAGTTTTCTCTTGAGCATGTCAGAATCTCTAATTTGTTTCCAAAACGTTTTTTTAAAGTAATCCTCCTGAAGTTGTCTTTACGGGATCAGTTATTTCCATAAAACAGTTTGATGTCGATCAGGCTTTTGTCTGCAACTGCTTTACTGCAGGTATCGATTTACACAGACACAAGCATAGGTGTGTGCTCACCACCAGTCCAACCTCACAGACCTGGATGGTGTCAAGCAGACAGGCCCCTCCACCAGGCTTTGGGGGAGCCGCGCCCCGACACGCACACACTGGTGCCACCAGCCGTCTTGGCTGGGTGCAGCCTGAAGCACCTCCCTTTGGGGTTGCGTTCTTGTTTAAAGCAAACACTGAACGTTTGCATTTTCCCCTGAGAAAATTGGGGGCTGACTCCTAGGGTCCCTAGGGCTGCCTGGGTTTCCCACATCAGCCGTTGTGAAAATGCCCCCCCAGACCATCTCCCGAACTGCATTGTCTCCCGCTGCCCATGCATCAGAGAAGCAAAGTGTCCATCATGTCTGGAGTCAAGTTCCACCCTGCAGGGAGAGGAGGTGGGAGTGCCATCAGGCCCAGGGTGCTTGTCCTGACCAGGGGGATCCCAGCCCTAGGGGGCGGGGTGCACAGAGGCTCAGCTGTGAGGAAACACAGGAGCTCAGGGCAACGTGTGCCTGCAAGGTGAGGCCTAGGCTCTGTCCTGCCAGGGGCTCTGCCCTGGGTGGTAGGGAGAGCACCCAGGGCTGGGCACCCAGAGATGCTTGTTCAGACTCCAAAAGGGAGAGCAGGTGCCCTCAGCGCCCCAGTGGCTTCTGTTGCAATGCTCAGGGCAGCGCCCTGGCATTTGGTCCCAGCAGCATCCAGAAAGATCCCAGCCTCTCAGTTCACATGCTCAGGCATGGAACCAGAGGGGTGTGGCTTGCCCAGGAAGCTGCAGGAGCACAGGCTCAGGGGTGGATTATCAGACACAGACCCGACCCTCCACTTCCCACCGTGGGCCTTGGCTCCTCAGTCCCTGTCCTGCCAGGGATCCTGTTCTGCCTGCCTCACAGGGAGGTTGTGAGAATTAAATAGAAAGGTGCATGGAAAGCATTCAGAATAGTGTCTGGTGCGGGTGAGCAAGTTACCCGTCAATAATGGGCCGTCACTGTCTGTGTCATGCTAACCCTGTCCACAAGAGCAGGGGGCCAGCAAGAGGCCTCCGGCAAGCTCTGGGGGTCTGGGCCCCACCCCATCACTTCGGGGCTAGTCCTCGGGCCCACGTGCAGTGCCGGCTGGGGGAGGGGCCGGGGTGGGGGCTGCCCCCCATCTCTGCAGTGCCTCCAGGGCTCCCCGCAGACCAGGGGCGGGGGAAGAGGCAGGGGGAGGCCACACTGTGGAGGGGGACCTGGGAGTCGAGCAGCCGCCGCCGGCCGCGGGTGGGGAGAGCTGGAGTCCTGGCCGTCACCCCTCTCTGCCCCACAGCGAGGACGACGCTGCCACCGTGTACCGCGCAGCCGCGATGCTGAACATGACGGGCTCGGGGTACGTGTGGCTGGTGGGGGAGCGCGAGATCTCGGGGAACGCCCTGCGCTACGCCCCGGACGGTGAGTGCTGGGCTCCGGGGTCCCGGTGGGCAGGCGTCCCCCGCGGGCTCTAAGCCAGCCCTTGCCCCAGGCATCATCGGGCTGCAGCTCATCAACGGCAAGAACGAGTCGGCGCACATCAGCGACGCCGTGGGCGTGGTGGCCCAGGCCGTGCACGAGCTGCTCGAGAAAGAGAACATCACCGACCCGCCGCGGGGCTGCGTGGGCAACACCAACATCTGGAAGACCGGGCCGCTCTTCAAGAGGTGGGCGGGCCAGTGGGCGGGGCCGCCCCTCAGGGTGGGCGGGGACGTTCTCTGAGGTGGGCGGGACCGCTCCGTCTGAGGGGGTGGGACGGCTGTTCCAGAGTGGGCAGGGCCGTTCTCTGTGGGCGGGGCTGTTCTTCAAGAGGTGGGCGGGGCCACTTTCCGGGGTGGGCGTGTCTGATCCGTCCGAGGCGGGAGGGGCCACTCTTCCAGGTGGGCGGGGTCGCCCTGGGGTGGGCGGGGCCGCTCCGTCTGAGGGCCACCGTTCCGGAGCCCGAAAGAGTCGCTCCAGCCCAGCGTGCTGCGCCTACAGACACAGTCTCCTTCCCCGCTCCTCTCTGCCCCCACCTGACTCCATCCTCACCTCCATCCGCGCTGTGATAACCATCTGGTCCATTTCCAACACTGACACCATCGCCTCGAATGTCACAGAAGCACGGCTGCCTCCATTGCCCCTGTCCCCACCTTTAAACACTGAAGCCACCGTGAGACCCCACCCCGGTCCCCAGGATGACTAACAGCCCTGGGGAGGAGGATCCTGCCTCGGGCGGGCACTGGGAGCTTCCTCAGGCCCAGGAGGTCAGACAAAGATTTTGGGGATGGCACCCAACCCTGCTTCCCTGGTGACTCAGGTGGTAAAGAATCCGTCGGCAATGTGGGAGACCTGGGTTCGATCCCTGGGTTGGGAAGATCCCCTGCAGGAGGGCATGGCAACCCACTCCAGTATTCTTGCCTGGAGAATCCCCATGGACAGAGGAGTCTGGAGGGCCACAGTCCCTGGGGTCATAAAGAGTTGGACAGGACTGAGTGACTAAGCACATCCAAGTCTGCCGAGAGCCAAGGTTGGCAAGAGACACAGTGGGTGGCCGCAGCAGGGCAGGAGTTAACACAGAGAACCCTGGACACCGCGCCACTAGTGTGGGGAGGCCCAGTCGGTCACCAGCACCCACCCCCAATTAGCAGGCGCAGAGTCCTGGCCGCGGTACCCACAGCAGGAGCACACACAGCTGCAGACACGCAGCATATGTGCACACAGGCACACACGTGTGCGTGTAGATTCAGAGAGGCTCAAGGGACATCACACCTGTGCCACAGCTACACGCACAGGGCTGCACCCCATACAAAGACCTGGTGTGTGACACATATATGGCCCAGTGGACACGCCACACACACACGCGTGTGCACACGCAGGAAGATGAGACCTCAACCCAGCCTCCTCCACTCACTGGTGAGCGGGCCACCGCGTCCTCCCTGGGCTTCTGCCACCTCACCTGTAAAGCTGTCAGAATCAAACGTCCCAGCCCACAGGAAGCCCTCACAACAGGGTCCAGAGCCGAGGAGCCGCTTGGCTGGCGTGGCTGTGCCGTCTGTCTGGGCTTGCCCTCCAGGCGGCTCTCAGTGAGAGCAGGGAGTGCATCCCTGATGGCCCAACCACACTGCCCTCTCCAGGGTGCTGATGTCTTCCAAGTACGCAGACGGGGTGACCGGCCGCGTGGAGTTCAATGAGGACGGGGACCGGAAGTTTGCCAACTACAGCATCATGAACCTGCAGAACCGCAAGCTGGTGCAAGTGGGCATCTACAACGGCACGCACGTAGGTGGGGGTCATGAGGGGGTGGGGGCTGGGGCCTCAGGGCCCTGGGGCCGAGATCCCTGCGTGGCCACCTCCATCTCATACCCCCACCCCCAGGTCATCCCCAATGACAGGAAGATCATCTGGCCGGGCGGGGAGACCGAGAAGCCGCGCGGCTACCAGATGTCCACCAGGCTGAAGGTGGGGCCCCGCCTCCCTGCCCCGGTCTCCGTGCACCGTGGCCTCCATCCTGTGCCGAGGGTGCAGAGGGGACAGTGAGGGCCCTGAAGTGACTAAAGGTCCTGGGACCAGCCCAGCACCCACTGCACACACCTGGCGTGGCGGAGGCGCAGGGAGACGGAGTGGGTGCAGGAGAGGAAGCCCAGCCGCCCGGCCCCTCCTGACCCCATCCCGCTTAAGCCTGGGGCAGCCATGTGGACCAGGGCTCCCCTGGGGATGAGGGGCAGACCGGTGGTCTTTCTGTGGACTTCAGTACTCTGAGTGCTGAGCCCCAGTCCTGGAGATGATGCCCCCACACTCTTCGGCACTCCTCCAGGTGGCCTCAGCCCACCGCCCACCCTTGGCCTTCCTGGCCTCCTGCTGGGACTGGCTCAGACTGTCCTTCTGAGCCGGGTCTCCCTGCGTTGGCCAGCCCCTCTGTGACTCACTGGGCCTCTGGGAGCCCTCCCCTGGGACCTCATCTCTCACAGCTTCTCTTCCACGTCCCGACTCTGCTACGGTCCTTCAGGCTCATCCCAGGATGCCTCCCAAGAGTCCCTCCCAGACTGACCCACACCAGCACCAGGCTGGTGCCCGAGCTCACTAAAGGCAAGGAGCCTCACACCACACTTCTTGTGGTGCCCCAGGGTCCTCTCTTGACCTCCTCTGCTTTCTGAGCTACCCCACCCCGTGGTCTCTCACTGGGCCTCTTTGTCTGCACCTGCCGGCAGGGCACCAACCCTCTCTACGGGCAGAAGGGATTTCCCCAAGCCAGCGCTCAGGAAAGAGGCCTTGTGTTGAAGAGTCTGAGTGTAAAACAGACAGGACAAATGGCCAGGATGGTCCCCTACGGGCTGCGAGAGCCAGAAGGCCTCTTGGAGCCTTTCGTGTGTCGCTTGTTTTTTTGACACTGAACTGATTATTTTCAGCTTAGTTCTCATTGGAGGATAATTGATTTAGTGTTTGTTTCTTCTGTACAGCAAAGTGACTCAAGTATACACACACATAGATCCACTCCTTCTAGGTTCGATCCCCATACGGGTCACTGAGCACAGTTCGCTGTGCTGTGCTCTCTTTCTCGTGTAGTAGTGCATGTCTATGGCAATTCCAATCTCCCGGTTTATCCCTCCTCTGTCTCACTGATTTTTTTTAAAAGCATGAGCATATTACTTGTATAATAGAAATGGTGATGAAAGTTTTAAAGGCAAATAAGCCCCTTCAGGGGCTCCCAGTCCCCTGCCCTTGGGGGAGCTGGTCACCCTGCAGGAGAAGGGGCCTCTCTCACCAACCCCATTCACCTCATAGACTCAACCCCAGCACCATGTCCCCCAGGACCCCTGATCCTGTGCAGTGACTGGCTCAGCTCCTCTGCCTGCGTCTATCCTGCCTACTCTCAGCCTTTAGGGCTCTGAAGGACAGAGAGGAGAGAGTGCCCAGCGTGAGCCCCAAGGAGCCCCTGGATTGAAGAGGCCACGGCAGAGAGGGCAGTGATCGGACAATGACCCCCTGCGGGTGGAGGCTGAGGCCAGGAGAAGCTGGAAGAGCCAACAAGGGCAGTCCCTGCGTGTCCCTAGTCCTGGGCAGGCTCTGAGTGGACATGCCCCTGTCTTCATGGCAGGGGTGGGGGCAGGGGGTAGGCTCTGGGCTGGGACAGGGAGGTCCTCAGCCTCAAGAAGTCAGAGAAGGGGCTCAGGGCAGACTGGACATCTGGCAGGCTCCACTGACCAAGGGACTGTTCTGTAGGGCAGGACCTGAAGGAAAAATGGCCAAGAGAAGGCACGGTGTTCCAGGAGGCCAGTTGCCCTCTGTGCACTGGGCGAAGCCTTGGGGTCTGGCGCCCCTCCTCGGGGCAGCAGGCTGATTGCTGCCTGAAGCAGCATGGTGGGGGGCGGGTGTGTGGGAAATGTCAGGGATCTGGGGAGGGGGGCTCCAGGGAATTCTGGGTGCTGAGAAGAGGGCAGCGCCCAGGACAGCCCAGGGCTGGTGGTCCAGGGCTGGTGGTCCAGGCCTTATGTCCCCTCGTCCCCAGATCGTGACGATCCACCAGGAGCCCTTTGTGTATGTCAAGCCTACGCTGAGCGACGGCACGTGCAAGGAGGAGTTCACCGTTAACGGGGACCCGGTCAAGAAGGTGATCTGCACCGGGCCCAATGACACGTCGCCGGGCAGCCGTGAGTGCGGGGCGGGGGCCAGGGGCACTGGCCTCGGGCGGGCAGGGACCACGTGCCGGCGAGCCCCTCGCTGACCGCACCGCGCCCCCGTTCGCCAGCGCGCCACACTGTGCCTCAGTGCTGCTACGGCTTCTGCATCGATCTGCTCATCAAGCTGGCGCGGACCATGAACTTCACTTATGAGGTTCACCTGGTGGCCGACGGCAAGTTCGGCACGCAGGAGCGGGTAGGAGTGGTCCCTAGGAGCCGGCGCAGGACCGGGGCCTGCTCCCTGGAGGGTCTTCGGCGGGCGGGGCCTGAGCCTGGGAGGAGCCTGGAGTGGGTGACCCATGAGATGGGTCGGGGTGGGAGCCTGTCTGGGGAGTGGGGTCCGCGGTGTCCGCGTCCCCACCGGCGGGTCGCCCCACAGGTGAACAACAGCAATAAAAAGGAATGGAACGGGATGATGGGCGAGCTGCTCAGCGGGCAGGCGGACATGATCGTGGCCCCGCTGACCATCAACAACGAGCGCGCGCAGTACATCGAGTTCTCAAAGCCCTTCAAGTACCAGGGCCTGACCATTCTGGTCAAGAAGGTGAGCGAAGGCCAGGCGGGGCGGGGCGGCGTCCCGGGAGGGCGGGGCGGCCCTGACGGCCTGTGGCCCCGCAGGAGATCCCCCGGAGCACGCTGGACTCGTTCATGCAGCCCTTCCAGAGCACGCTGTGGCTGCTGGTGGGGCTGTCTGTGCACGTGGTGGCCGTGATGCTGTACCTGCTGGACCGCTTCAGGTGAGCGCGGCCCGGGGACCAGACTCCTTTACCCGCGGGCGGGCGGAGCGGGCGAGGGCCGGGGCAGGCTGCCCCTCCCGCCCTCTCCCGCCCGCCCTTTGCGCCCCCGCAGCCCCTTCGGCCGGTTCAAAGTGAACAGCGAGGAGGAGGAGGAGGACGCGCTGACCCTGTCTTCGGCCATGTGGTTCTCCTGGGGCGTCCTGCTCAACTCAGGCATCGGGGAAGGTGAGGCGACGCCAGGCCAGGGCCCCATCCCGCCCCGCCGCCCGCCCCGAGCTGACGGTCCTCTGCCCGCAGGCGCCCCCAGAAGCTTCTCGGCGCGCATCCTGGGCATGGTGTGGGCGGGGTTCGCCATGATCATTGTGGCATCCTACACCGCCAACCTGGCAGCCTTCCTGGTGCTGGACCGGCCGGAAGAGCGCATCACCGGCATCAACGACCCGCGAGTGAGGCCGGGCCCGGCTGGGGGCTGGGGAGGGAGGCGCTCAGGCCCTCCGCTGCGTGGGGCGGGGCGCGGCCGGGGAGCAGCCACGAGCCTGGCTCTCTGACCCCGCAGCTGCGGAATCCCTCGGACAAGTTCATCTACGCGACGGTGAAGCAGAGCTCGGTGGACATCTACTTCCGGCGGCAGGTGGAGCTGAGCACCATGTACCGCCATATGGAGAAGCACAACTACGAGAGCGCCGCGGAGGCCATCCAGGCCGTGCGCGACAAGTGAGGGCGGGGCGGGGCCAGCGAGGGGCGGGGCGGGAGAGGGCGGGGCCATCCAGGCCGTGCGCCACACGTGAGGGGCGGGGCGGGGCCAGCGAGGGGCGGGGCGGGAGAGGGCGGGGCCATCCAGGCCGTGCGCGACAAGTGAGGGGGCGGGGCGGGAGAGGGGCGGGGCCATCCAGGCAGTGCGCGACAGGTGAGGGGCGGGGCGGGGCGGGGCGGGAGAGGGCGGGGCCACCCAGGCCGTGCGCGACAAGTGAGGGCGGGGCGGGCGGGGCGCGAGTGAAGGGAGGGCTGGACCGGCTGGGGGCGTCCACATCCACACTCAGTGTCCCGGCCGTGTGGGAGCCACGGGGAGGGGACAGACGGTGGGTCCCCAGCTGGCAGGAGGAAGGCTCGCGGGGAGCCAGGGCCACGTGGAAGCGTGGCCCCCGTGACCCCGCCCCTGCCCGCAGCAAGCTGCACGCCTTCATCTGGGACTCGGCGGTGCTGGAGTTCGAGGCCTCGCAGAAGTGCGACCTGGTGACCACGGGCGAGCTCTTCTTCCGCTCGGGCTTTGGCATCGGCATGCGCAAGGACAGCCCCTGGAAGCAGAACGTCTCCCTGTCCATCCTCAAGTGAGCTGGCCTCACCCGCCCCCTCCCCGCCCCGCCCCGCCCTGCGAGCCCCTCCCGGGCCCACCCCGCCCTGCCCCGCCCGGGCTCACGCGCCCCGTCCATCCAGGTCCCACGAGAACGGCTTCATGGAAGACCTGGACAAGACGTGGGTTCGGTACCAGGAGTGCGATTCGCGCAGCAACGCCCCTGCTACCCTCACCTTCGAGAATATGGCAGGTGGGCCTCCTCCCCCCTCCCCCCCCCCGCCCGGTCAAGGCCCCTGCTGAGCCTGGATGGACGCCCCAGGGGGCCGCAGCGGGAGCAGCCACAGCTGAGGCACTGGGTGTCCCCCCCAGGGGTCTTCATGCTGGTGGCTGGGGGCATCGTGGCAGGGATCTTCCTGATCTTCATCGAGATCGCCTATAAACGGCACAAGGACGCCCGGCGGAAGCAGATGCAGCTGGCGTTTGCGGCAGTGAACGTGTGGAGAAAGAACCTGCAGGTAGGGCAGGCCGCCCTCCGAGGCCTGGTGCCCACGGCCCGACCCGGCCCGGCCCTCCTCCATCCCTGCAGGCGGAAGCGCTGGCTCTGGCTCCCAGGAGCCCAAGTGGCGAGGACTGGAGCTGGGAGCCACAGCGGAGGCCGCAGTGCTGGGGGCCGCCTGTGGGTGGCCGCCTCTGCGAAGCCGGGCTCCGAGCGTCCACCTGGCCCCTCTGTCTCCAGAGTCGCCCACCGAGGCCCATTCCGTAGGAAGGCAGACTGAGGCAGGGTAAGACAGGGACCCAGCTGGGTGTAGTGTGTGAGTCCAAGGCGCAGTCCGACATCCCTCGCCGCCCCACGCCCCTCCAAGGACCCGGTTCCCTGCCACCCTGCTGTGCTCCATGTAACTGCAGTCTGAGCTGGTCCGCCGGTCCTGCTGGGCACCCCAGGCTGCACCCGTGGGGCTTTGCTGGCAGCAGGGGACGGGCTGCCCACAGCCCACCTGGGCCGGGCTGGTGCCCCACGGGCAGCCCCAGGCTGCCCCAGCTCTTCTCTTCCTCTGGGTGCCTCCCCAGAGCCTGTGTCCTGGGAGGAAGCCGGTGTTGCCGAGAGGGAGGGCCGGGGGCCGGGGTCACCGGTGTCCCCACACCTCTCGTCTGCCCACCCTTGCTCTTGGGACCTGGCCGCTGCTCCCAGTGGCGGGCGCAAGGCCCACCTGGCCATCAGACCTGAGGCCAGGGTCCCAGGAGCCGCCTCTGTCTCTCTGTCACTCCAATCCATCTCGCCACCTGCTTTTAGTCCCCTCAGCCCCTTCCTAAATCTCGGTGCGCTTCCTCTGAGGTCAGAGTGGCTGGTGGGGCCTGTGGGGGTGACTCACCCGGTGTTCAGGGGGTTCCTCCTCCTCGGGGCACCGTACACCAGGGGCACCTTGGAGCCAGGGAACCAGGCAGGCCTTCCTGGAAGACAGCCAGCTGAGGACCCCACCCCGCCTCCCTGAACCCAGTCCCAGCACAAGGAAGGTCAGGCCGGAGACCTCCGGCAGCAGCAGAGGCCCCCTGCGAGCGTGGGGCCGGTGGCTGGTCCAACCAGGACAGGGAGGCAGGCAGGAGCGAGGGCCCGCGCGGCCAGCCAGGCGGGGCAGCAGCCCCCAGGAGCAGGCGAGGGCAGGTGTGGCCGCCGCCCTCGGCCGTCTAATCACTTGTGCGTGTTCGTTTTAGGATAGAAAGAGTGGTAGAGCAGAGCCCGACCCTAAAAAGAAAGCCACACTTAGGGCTATCACCTCCACCCTGGCCTCCAGCTTCAAGAGACGTAGGTCCTCCAAAGACACGGTAAGGGGAAGAGCGCCCAGTCCCACGTGTCCGACTCTCCCCTCGCCCCCGTGTCTGTGTCCCGTGCGTCAGGCCCGCCCTCGCCATCCCACCGCCCGCCTCGCCCGCGCGGCCCTCCTGCGCTCACCGCTGCCCGCCCGGCACACTAGGGCCTCTCTCGGACTCTGGGCCGCTCTTTCGGCCCTCGCCCGCGGGCCCGCCCGCCGGGTTGTCTTCCCCGTGTGTCTCTGCGTTAGTCTGCCCCCCGTGCCATGACGCCACGCGCCATCTTAAAGCCGTGTCATGTCGTTGGTCAGCCGGCCAGCCTCCCCACTCAGGGCTGTGCCCGCAGCCCCGGGCGCGCAGGGCCACCCCGTCCCGGGCTCCTCAGCCGGCAGGAGGCCACACCACCTCCCTGTCGCGCCCGTCCCTCCGGCTTCTCCCAGGGAGAGGCCCACTGCCCTCGCTCCCTCCCTGCGACGTCCGTGGAGGGGAGCCTGTGACGTCCCACCGTCCATCTGTCTGGCTGCCAGCCCTGCCACCCAGACGCCTGTCTCTCGTGCCTCACCAGAGCCATGCCTGTCGCATCCCCTCCGTGTGGTCTCTGTGTGGGCCGGGGCTGGGGGGCCGGGCCCGGCTCCATCTGGGTGGACGGCTGGGGCCTGGAGTTGGCACAGGCCCCTGGCCACAGGGGCCGTCAGATGGGGAACGGGTGGGACCAGAGGCGGCGGCTCCCACCCCAGGCCGAGCAGGGGCCCTGCGGGAGGCGTGCTGGCAGCACCTGGAGGTCTGAGAACGGGGTGGGGGGGTGGCCCCGAAAGCTGTGGCTGGCAAGCCTTGGGCACCGAGGCTCAGGGTGGGGAGACCCCCATGGAGGGGAGCAGTGCTTCAGCGCCTGACCCCCAGCCCCTTCAGAGCCTGAGCCAAGGGTTCCCTGCCTTCCCGCTTGGGCAGCCTGTCTCTGTCCCGGGTGTGTGTGCTTGAACCCCAGGCCTCCAAGACTGGCCTAGCCCTGCTGGGAGCGTACCCAGGCGAGGAGGGCCCGCCCAGGGCCAGCACAGCCCTCAGCCCATCAGCTTCCCCGCGGTTCAGGGGCAGCTTGTCCTCCTGTCCACAAGGAGCCCCCAGTTCACAGGCAGCATCACCCCAGTCTTACGACCCAGATGGAAGCAGGATTTGTGGCCCCGCCCACAGCGCAAGGGAAGAGGGGCAGGCGCAGCGCAGACAGGGCGCAGCACAGACAGGGCGCAGCGCAGAGCCATCCAAGTCTGGGGTGAGGCCACCACCTGCCCCAAAGGGGCCCGTGAGGCCTGGCTACTCCACTGCTAGGGCTCAGCACAGGCAGAGTGGCTGGACAGGGGCGGCCCGAGGGGCTGAGCACAGGCCTGGAGCCCTGCAGCTCGGGAACTGGGTAGGGCCTTGAGCCAGGGGCCCCGCCGGGGGCTGGGAGGGCCAGCAAGGACCAGTGGTGGGGCAGCCGGGGAGGGGGCGCCCAGCAGACAGAGCTCTGGGGCCAGGCAGGCAAAAGGAGGGGCAGGAGAGTTACGTAGGCAGTGGGCCACTTTCTGAGGGCAACAGAATCCCACCCCCATCCCGGCCCAGAGCCCACTCACAAGCCCCTTAGCTGGCCTGGGCGCAGCTCAGAGACCCTCAGGGTGCCTGTCCCGGGACACGCTCCCAGCAGACTCCTTGCCCGAGCCCCCCCAGGGACCACCCTCCAGGCCAGCTCTGGTGCCACGTGGCATCTGGGGCTGGCCGGCCCTGCAGGGATGACTGGGGACACTGCCAGCTGGGGGCTGGGCAGGGGAGGGCAGCCCAGCCCCCCCCCGTTTCCGGCTGGGCACCTGCTCGGAGGGAGGCCTGGGTGGGGGGCTCTGTCGGGAGGGGTGGGGTCAGTGCGGCCGCTGAGATGCGCTGCCCCTGTCCCGTGGCTGGTCTGGGCCAGGGCGGCACTGGGCGCGCAGGGCTGGGTCCCTGGCGGCCGGCGGGGCCAGCGGGTATTGATTGTTGGTTCTTATTTATAGAGCACCGGGGGTGGACGCGGCGCTTTGCAAAACCAAAAAGACACAGTGCTGCCGCGACGCGCTGTTGAGAGGGAGGAGGGCCAGCTGCAGATGTGTGCCCGGCATAGGGACAGCTGAGACGCCCTGCCCGCCCTCCTCTGCCCCCTCCCCCGCAGACAGACAGACAGACGGACGGGACAGCGGCCCGGCCCACGCAGAGTCCCGGAGCACGACGGGGGCGGGGGAGGAGCGCCCCCCAGCCTCCCCCAGGCCGCGCCCGCCTGCCCGCCGGTCGGCCGGCCGGCCGGCCCACCCGTCCCGGCCCCGCGCGTGCCCCTGACGGCCGGGCTAACGGGCGCCTTGTCTGTATTTCTATTTTGCAGCAGTACCATCCCACTGATATCACGGGCCCGCTCAACCTCTCAGATCCCTCGGTCAGCACCGTGGTGTGAGGCGCCCGGAGGCGCCCACCCGCCCCGTTAGCCCGGCCAAGGACACTGAGGGGTCGTGCTGCTCGGGAAGGCCTGAGGGAAGCCCGCCTGCCAGAGACTGCCCACCCCGGGCCTCCCGTCCGTCCGTCCGCCCTGCTGCCGGTGGGCAGCCCCTGCTGGACTGAGGCTCGGACGAGAGCCGCTGAGGACGGGCCAGAGCTGAGCTGGCTGGGCAGGGCCTCAGGGCGCTCCGGCAGAGGCAGGGCCCTGGGGTCTCTGAGCGGCAGGGAGAGCAGTTGACTCGGCCCGGCAGAGGGGCTTGGCGAAGAGACTGGAGCCCCATCCTTCCCGGCCACTCCCAGAGCTACGGTGGGCCTTGGCCCGGGCTGGCTGGGCCACCCCTCCCGCGCCCTCGCACCGCACGGCCTCCACCCCACCCCCCCCCTTCCTGCCTGTACCCCTTCTCCGCTTCACCCCATCCTCTGAGCTGGCCCTGCCCTTCCTGGACTGCAGACCCTGAACTCCACCAGCTGGCAGCGCCTCCCTGGGGCGCGCTCGGGCTCCCCACTGCCTCCCACCTTCTCCGGACCCTGCGAGGGCTGAGCCTTCTCTTTGCCTCCTCCGCCCGCCGCCCAGGGTGGGCTTCGCAGACGCGGGCTCGGGACTAGCCTCAGCCCCGCCGCGTGCAGGCCCGGCCCTTCCGCGTCCGGGCGCGCCTCCCCCGTGCGGCCCAGGCCCTCCAGCCCAGGGCCCCGGGCGCGCGCCGACCCCCCGCCCCGCCTGGTGTGTGCAGTGGTGATGCCAAAAGGAATGTCGCGAAAATTTCGAGCTGAGTCGCTTGTTGACGCCGTCAGGAATGCGGGAGGGGCAAGCGGGTGGGGAGAGGTTCGAGGGCGGCCGCGGCCCCTCAAGCTTGGGCGGCGGTGGCCGCAGGCGAGGCTGTGCCGGGGCCAGGATCCGGCTGCCGCCTCTGCTGGCGGCGGGCGGCGGCGCGGCGGCGGCGGCGGCGGCGGTGGCGAGCGCCGCAGGCAGTGAACGCGGAGCCCAGGGCCAGACAGGCGGCCAGGCTAGCGAGGAAGGAGACGGGCCCGAGAGCATAGACCACGGCCAGATCCTGCGCGGCAAGGGGCCGCGCGCAGTGGCTGAAGGCGGCGTCCGGGAAGGCGGTCAAGGGGCTGAGCGTCAGGCGCCCCGGCGATACGCAAAGCAGCGTCTCGGCCTCTGCGGGACACGGGCGCGGCGTCAGACGGTCGCGGGGGTAGCGGCCCGCCCGGCCCGCCCGCGCCCCCGAGGGCTCACCTGGCGCGTGCCGCGGGTGTCCGCGAAGCCAGGCGCAGAGTGGGCGCAGCGCGCAGCCACAGGTCCAGGGGTTGCCGCGCAGGCGCAGCGTATTGAGAGCTGGCAGGCCAGCCAGGAGCCCGGACGGGAGCGCAGGCAGGTCGTTGTCCTGCAGGCTGAGCGCGCGCAGCAGCGGGAGCGCGCCCAGCGCTGCGGGCTCTAGGCGCGCCAGCCGGTTCTCAGCCAGCGAGAGGGCGCGCAGAGCGCGCAGTGGCGCGAAAGTGCCGGGCAGCAGCCCCTCTAGCTGGTTGGCGCTGAGGTCTAGCTGCTCCAGCGCGCCCAAGCCCCAGAAGGCCCGCGCGTGCACCCAGCGCAGTCCATTCTCGCGCAGGTCCAGGCGGAGCAGCGCGCCGGCATCCACGAAGGCGCCGGGAGGCAGCGCGTGCACGCGGTTGTGGTTCAGCAGCAGCACGCGGACGCGCCGGTTCAAGCCCCCTGGCACGGCGGGCAGCGCGCGCCCCGAGCAGTTGGCCTGGCCCCCCGGCGCGCACACGCAAGCCTCGGGGCAGCCTAGGGCGCCCGGGGTTCCCCAGGAGGCGGCTGCGGCGGGCGCCTGGGTCCAGACTGGCCACGGCAACAGCAGCAGTAGCAGCTGCAGCGGCGGCGGCGGCGGCGGCGGCCCCCACGAGGGAAAGGAGGGACTCCGCATGGGGACAGTCGTGGAGGTCCGCTGTCCGCGTGTTGCCAGAGCCTGTCCGACCCTGCGGCGGCCGCACAAATATCAACTCTCCGGCCTGAGCACAGACAGTTCCTGTCCCACGGCTGGTACTGCGCCTAGGGTGGAGGCTGGGCACACAGCCAAAGGCAGGGCACTGCCAGCCACCTGTCCCAAAGCTCTGAGCTCCACTTGGCTCCGGGCCAGCAGCGCTGTAAAGACCGCACCCCCTCCTCACCTGTGTGGAGTGCCATCCCGTGACCCCAGGAGGCCTGAGCAACTGGACCACGCCATCCCCCACAATCTCTCCCCTGCCCAACTCAGCAGCGACACAACTTAGGAGCCAGTGCGCCCTGCTGCGCAGACCCCTCTGTCTCCACTCAGCAAGTGATCCCAGGGCGCACACAGCAGTCCCCACCTAGCACCGCCCCATCCCCATGGTGGATGGCTGAGGGGCCCCTGAGCCCGCCGTCCAGATGTGGTGGGGGGCGGGGGGAGGGCAGCACTCCTGAGGAAGGGGAGGCAGTCATCTGCACTCCCACCCCCACCCCCGACAAGGGCTCTCCCGGAACCTCAAGGAAACTCATGGGTGGGGCAGGGCACGCGGCCCAAGTCCTCCCGTCACATGCTGCTTCTCTGGACTCGGGCGAGTCACAGGTCCTGTCTTAGTGTTTTCCCGGGGTGGGGCAGGGGCCGGGGCCTGCAGGCTTCGCAGGACAAAGCAGCAGGCAGAGGCAGGGAGGAGCCGGGCTGAGGCATGCAGGAAGGGCAGACACCCAGAGGTGTGGACCCCTGCCCGGAGGGTGGACAGCGTGAGCCTAGAGCGGGCACCCCAGTGAAGAGAAAGGGGGCGACCAGATGCGTGCAGGGCCCCCCCCCCACCGCGGACACCCCTCGAGGGGCCCAGGGAGGACAGCACAGAGTAACTAAATACCGTTTAATTCCCCTCCCCCTAGCGCCCAGAGCCCTACTCAGGTGGGGGGGGCGGCTCCTCCAGAGTCGAGCCCATGGTGATGGTCATGAGGCCATGCTCTTCCAGGGGCTGTATCATGGGGACCGCCGTGTCGGGGTCCATGAGGTGGGACTCCACGTGCACCGTGCGCAGGTCCATATGGTCTTCCTGCAGCCCGAAGTGCCCCACCATCCTGCGCAACGCGGCCCGGGTCAGGCCGGCTGCAGGCCACCCCGACCGCCTCGGCCTGCACCTCCCAGGCAGCGGCCACCTCCCAGGGCACAGCTCACCCTTGGGGCCCTCCCCTGGGAGGAGGAGGTCTCACTCACCTGCTGTCCATGTGTGCAGGGCACGTTTCACTGGGGTGGGGGGACAAAGGTGAGGCGTGAGTCTGTGAACAGCTCAGCTGGCCTCCAGGCACCCAGAGGTGCCTCCCTCCACCTCTCCCCAACCCCGTCTGGGAGACATCCTTCCCAAGCCCTCCTGCTGACCTCACCCGGTGAGACCGGGAGCCTGGGGGAACAGCCTGACCCACAGTCCCCACCCCGCCACCAGTCGGCCCTGGGATTCACACACCCCTTGGCTCGAATGACACCAACGGCCACGATGACCAGGGCGCAGAAGCAGCTAGCGCTGATGCCTGCCAGCACCACCAGCAGGGCGATGAGGGCCTCGCGGCTGAGGCCAAGGCTGCACTCGCAGTAGCCTCCAGCTGCAGAGACACGGCCCGGGCGGCCAAGGGCCCGCGTCACCCGCCAGTGGCTGACCCCTGAACCCCGCCCCCATGGCCCCCGGGCCTGGCTGGGGGAGGCCGCACCTGCAGCAGGGATGAGCAAAAGGGACAGACATACGAGGCCGAGGGGGTCGCCGAGCAGGCAGGAGTCGGGCTGGGGACAGGCGGCCATGTCCAGCCCCCGGCCCGCCGCACGCCTCTGGCTGGAGCTCGGCGGAAGGCGCTGACCTCACAATGGAGCTGTGAGGCAGGGAGGGCGGGGGCAGGGCCTGTCCTGGAGCTTCGCTGCCCTGGGTGCTGGGGGCCTCGGGGAGCCCCGGGCAGGAGGCTCCGGGATGGACAGGGCTGGTAGGGCGGCCTGGAGTGCCCCGGCCAGATCTGAGGCAGGGCGGTGGCAGGGCTGCCCTGGCCTTGGGGGAGGACCACTTCACCTGAAGCAGTACCACCTGTGCTTCTGCCCCTGGGGGCAGGGAGGTGGGGGCCTGGAAAGCCAGAGGTCCACAGTGGGCAAGCCCCAGCCTCCGTTTGTCAGGATGAGGGCTGCAGCAGCTTGGTGGTGAGAGGCTGGCCTGGGGTGCAGCTGCCTAGTGTCCCCACACTCCCCCCAAGACTGAGATAGGCAGGAGGCCTGGGCCTGGACCCGGCAGCGTTTGCAGAACACCCTCGAGGAGCAGTCGGCTCTGAAAGCACTACGACAGCGTCGGGAGCTCTGGGTTAGTTGTGTTGTTAGTTAGAACTCATGGCCAGCTCTGCGGTCTGTTCCCCGTGTGACCTTCCCGCACACCAGGCAAGTGCAGCTTGCGGGAGCTCAAGGTTAACCTCAGCCCTTCCCCTCTTCCCCTAAGGACCTGCCAAGCAAACTCAGGCAGCAGGAGGAAATACCTGTCCCACACCTGACCCTTCAGGGCACTGGGGGCTGCAGCCAACCCCTGGTCACCGGGGACCTCCCTGACCCTCGCATGGTGCCTCTGGGGGCGGCTCCTGGCACACCTCTGCACCCGATGAGTGAGGCAGCGGCTTGAGGCACTGGGTCTCACCACACTCGCCCACACACTGAGGCCAGAGGGACTTGGGGCAGGTGTGTCCACACCCAGGGGCTGGCAATGCCACCCTGCCAGGCAGGTCCAGCCGGTTTCACCCAGGCTAGGAGAACGAGGACAGGCCCGGCCCAGTGCCAGGCAGGAAGTTCTCTTCCCGTGACAACAGCACAGACCCCCGGCAGGCCAAGTCCAAGGGGTACACCCGCCGGCCTCTCAGCATCCGCAGACCACTCAGGCTCTGTGAGGCCCTCCACATCTTCCTTCCAACTCCACAGCAAACCCCACCCTAGGGCATAAGGAGTTCTAGAGCGAGCTCCTGGTGGCCCAGCAGTCAGGACTCCAGGTGCCCCTGCCATGGCTGGGGTTCGGTCCCTGATTGGGGAACCGAGACCCCAGATGACCCTTGGTGTGGCCAAAAAAGAGAAGAGTCCCGGAAGCAGAGCCAGCACTGGGGCCCTTGAGCAGAGCAGGGCAGGCGGGGGCGCTGGGGTGCAGATCAAGGGAGCCAGGGGGCCGGGAGGCCCTGCGGAGGGGGGTGGGCAGAGCAGACACTTGTCTTGAAGGGGGCCTTTGTCACCTGGGGGGGGCAGTGCCACCAGGCTTCAGCGGGTCCAGCCAGACAAGCTGGATGAATGAAGGTTGGGCTGCGGTGCCCATGGTGCTTAGCATAGCTTGAAGACCTCAGGCCTGGCACCAACACCCACCCCACCGCCTCCTAGGAGCTGGGGCGAGGCCAGTGCTGGGCCCCCAGTGCTGGGCCCCCAGAGTGGCTGGACAGGGCCTGTGCACAGCCCTGGGGGCAGCTGGCTCCCTGGGCCCGGCCTCTCCCTCGGAGGAACTGCCAGGCTCCCGGGCGCCCCCAACCGCACCTCGGGCGTGGGAGGGATGGGTTTTTCAGGAAGCATGCCTCACTGTCAGCCCCCAGCACTGACTGCTGGACCACAGCAGGGATGCAGGCAGCCACTCGTGCTGCAGACGTGACGGGTCGCCTGTCTGCTCACCCGCCTCACACGTTCTAACAACACACTGGGCCCGCAAAGGAGCCATGGGGCTCTCAGCCCAGCACTGGGGGGCTGGACCCTCAGGCAGAGTAGAGGGAGGGGAACCAGAGTTCTCCCAAGGGCCAGAGGGGTGAGGCCAAGGCTGGGGGCCCTTGGGTGGAGATCCAAGAGGTCTGTTTCCCAGGTGGCTGGCCCCTCGTTAGCTGGAGCCACGAGCCTGACGTGGGTTTTCGCTAGCCACGGTGACTGGACGCTCACGTGCCGGGACTCCTGCCGGCCTGGAGCCCACACAGGGGTGCAGCCCCACCTGCTGGGGGGCCCCACGGTGCCTGGATGCGGGGAGGCCAGTGTGCAGAACTGGCGCACACGCCCACCCTGGGGCCACAGAGCCGACACGACACGGAGAATGAAGAACCATCTCTTTACTCGCATTCTGGCGGGGGGCGGGCAAGGCCCGGTGGCGGCTCAGCCACAACTCTTGGGCAGGCGGTAGACGCCGGCGGAGTAGACGAGCTGCTGGTCGCGCACCTTCCTCTGCAGGAAGCCCTGGAGCTCCTGCAGGTCGATCTCGGCCAGCGCGGGGCCGGAGACCACGAACATGCGCAGCATGCTGAAGATGCGCTCCAGCGACAGGCTCTCCAGGTTGGTCAGCATAGCCTGGATGTACGTCCAGAAGAGCTGCGGGAACCGCCGCGGTCAGGTCGGCCGCCCCGCTCCCCGGCGCCCGCCCCGCCCCCCGGCGCCCACCCCGCCCCCGCGGCGGGCAGGGCGCACCAGCAGCTCCTCCTCCTTCTGGTCGGCTTGCGAGGCCAGGCCCGAGTCGCTCTCGTCGTCGCTGTCGACCAGCACCATGTTGTCCCGGTCCTGCGGCCGCTCTTCCTCCACTACCGAGAAGGTGCCGGCCGGCTCCTCGCGCAGCACGCCCTGCTGCAGCCACACGGACAGGCGGCGCCGCAGCAGCGCGGCCGGCATCTTCACCGCCTCGCTCAGCTCCTCCAGGCCCCAGCTGGCTGCGGGCAGGCGGCGGGGCGTGGGCGGGCGAGCTCCGCCGTGCCCCTCACGGGCCCAGCTCAGCGGGACGGGCAGGACCTGGGGGAGGGGCCGGGGGCGGGGAGCCGCCCGGGCCCGCCCGCCCTCCTCGGGAGACAGGCCGTGTTCTCCTGGGGGTGTGGCCGAAGCGGGGTGGGGCGCAGCTGGGGAGCTCACCTTGGTCCTGGAAATACAGCAAGACCACAGCCTGCACCGGGGTCACCGCCACGGACAGGGTGCGGTCAGCCAGCTCCACGTCCATTGTCACCAAGCCCAGGGTGTGCTTCCAGCTGAGCGTCCGCATGGCCTGGGGAAGACAGGGTCAGCGCGGGCCGTTCAGCGGGTCCCGCTGAGCCAGGCTTTACAGCCTGGGAGCAGGCGGGAAACGGCTCCCATCCCGACCCGGCGGGTAACAGCTGCAGTGGCAGCCACACCAGCGCCCGGTGGGCTCCCAGCTCCCGCCCTCAGCAAGCAGCACCCAGCAGCAAGGCCACGTGTCCCTCCGAGACACGCCCACTTCTTGATCCCAGGATCTCAGACCGTGACCTGACCTGTGGATATCGGTAGGGAAGACAAGGTCTGGGAGCGACGCGGACCCTAACCTAGTAGACCAGTGTACCTGTCAGAGGGTGGGTGGTACGCAGACACGGGCCCGCAGCCCCGCCCAGCCCTCCACCACAGACCCGGCCTGCAGGGCCAGGAGCAGGTTGTACCACTCTGCCACCTGGCGAGCAGGCTTTGTCACGGCCACCGCGGAGCGGCGGTGGACTTCAGTGCGGGCGGAGCATGATGCTGGAGCAAGCACCTTTCCCAGAAACGTGCCTATGGCTGCGGCGCTGGGGGAGGGGAGGACTTGGAACCTTCTGAGCTGCGTGCTCGTGAAAGCTGGGGTTGCCCTGGGGAGACGACCGGGGGAAACCTGACCCCAAGGCCCCTTCCGGTGAGGCCTGTCGCAGCGCTGCTGGACACGACTGCAAGGCGACCGCTGAAGGAGCGGCAGAGATGAGCTCCACTGGGGCGAGCAGGGCTGGAGGGAGGTGCGGGGCGCTGGGCTGAGATTTCACGTGAAGCGTAGGAGGAGCAGCCTGCAGCTTCCTCACTGCTCGTGTGAAACGAGGGGGAAACCGAGGAGGACGGGTGAGCCCAAAGGAACGCACCACTCCACGCACTCTGTGGCAGAGCCCGCGGGGCCTGAGAGGTGAGCTGTGTCAAAGCCACATCAGCCAGCCAGTCCCGGGACCGGCATGGGGGGCCCAGGAGAGGCGTGGGCGCCCTGGTCCGGGCACTGGACGCTGAGACCTGCGTGGATGCCCACACAGGCTTAGGCCTCAGCAGCAGGGCAGGGGTGCTGGCCTGGGTCCCTAAAGGCAGCTTGTCAAGGTGCGGTCACGCGGAGCGGGGCCTGGGGTCCTCGGAGGAAGAGGGGACTCTGCACACAGACCCTGGGAGAGGCCGGGTAACACGAGCCAGGGCCAGAGTGGGGCACCACAGCCAGGAGCCACCGTGAGGCCGACGCCCCTCCCGGAGCCTGTGGGGGGGCACGCCCTGCCGACGCCCCTCCCGGAGCCTGTGGGGGGGCACGCCCTGCTGACACCCTGACCTGAGTTTCTGTTGGCATCACAGATGCTCGACAGCTGCTGCAACTGAGAAAATGGCTGTCATGTTCAAGGCACCTGTCTGTCATCTTTGTTACGGCCGCCACCGGGGACACTGGTAGGGTGTCTCTGGGCCAAGCGCTGCTCCCGAGTAATGCAGCCCCCACGGCTCTGAAGGGGGCGTGACGCTGAAGCTCTCCACGGTCGGCAGCTGGCCAGGTCCTAACCAGGCGCTGCGGCTCGGAACCGTGACCTTTTCAACCCCAACTTGGGTCTGCAGCAGAGGCCATGGCCACCCCAGTGTGTGCGGCGCTGGCCTCGGGCAGGAGACCCACTGCAGGGAACAGAAGCCCCCCAGGCGCCCCAGCACCCAGCTGGAGGACGCACCAACCTGAGAAGGGGGCCGTGTCTGAGTCCACCTTCAGACCCAGGGGGACGCCCCAGAGGAAGCTGGCAGGGCCTCTCCTGACAGGCGCGCTGGGGCATAGAGGGAGGCTGGGGAGGGCCCCTCAGATGTCTTTAGCCAGGAAGGGGTGTGTGGGGCTGAGTCGGGGAGCACAGGCGGGCTCCAGGACCCCGCCCCCCGCCGCCCTCCCCTGGCTCTGGAAGGAAGACCCTAGGATCAGCTCTCCGGCGCTGAGCCTCTCCCCACTCAGGACCTCACGTCCTCAGCCTTAACCCAGCCCGCCCCAGCACCGGCTCACAGCAAACCCAGAGGAGCCGCCGAACACCCCAAGAGAAGCCAGGAGACCCCCTGGAGACGCCCATGGAGGGGACACAGCGGGTGTCCTGGGCCGAACACCGCTGCCCGTGCAGGGTTCTGAGAACAGGCGGGCGGGCGCTGCAGAGGCAGCTCAGGGTCAAGGCTCACGCCAGCACCGTCAGGCCCCTGGAGCGTGGAGCGCGCGCACACGCCCAGACGGCACGTGCACACAGGCGGACTCCCGGGAGAGCACAGAGGGCGTGGAGCCCGGAGCCCAGAGCAGGCCCCGCCGCGGCGCCCGCGGCCCCAGCAGCGCAGCCCCACCTTCAGCTTCTCGTACTTCCGGCAGTAGGCCTCCAGGGCCTCCCTGATGTCCTCAGGCACCTCCAGCTTCTCGTCCTTGAAGGGCGGCCAGAACTCGCTGGACAGGATGACGGCATAGACTCCGAAGGGGGGCTGCTCCTCAGCGGGCCGCTTCTCGTCCTCCTCCCGGATGTTGGCGTTGATGCGGCGTGAGTCCGCCATGTCCTGGGGAAACGGGCCTCCTGAGGGTCTGGGCAGGGGCAGGGACCAGGTGGCTGCGTGGGGCCCGGGCGCCCACCTTGAGCATGACCTCACAGAAGTGCATCGGGGCCTCGCCAAAGCGCAGCTTCAGCAGCTCCACGTTGCGGATCTCCCTGCAAGGATGCGTTTCTGAGGGGTTCAACGCCCCCGCCCCAGGCAGCCCCTGCAGGGCAACGCCCACTGCCCTGTGCCCCCGTCCCCAGAGCAGGGACGTCCCTAGCCCGGGAGGCCAGGCGGCAGCCCTGGGAGCAGCCACCCCCAGATGTCTTTAGCCAGAAAGGGGTGTGCGGGGCTGAGGCGGGGAGCACAGGCGGGCTCCAGGGCCCCGCCCCCCACTGCCCTCCCCTGGCTCTGGAAGGAAGCCCCTAGGATCAGCTCTCTGGCGCTGAGCCTCTCCCCACTCAGGACCTCAGGTCCTCAGCCTTAACTCTGTGCTCCGGTTCTCCGGCGGTCCCCAGGCACCCGGGGCAGTGGTCAAGCACGGGCCGGCCCCTGCCGGGCCGGGGACCGCGCTCGTCTCCGCTGTGCACTGGGGCTGACAAAGGACTGCTGTCCCGAGTCAGGGCCACGCCTCCCCTGGACGCAGGGCATCCCCCGCAGGCCTCACCGCTCGGGGCTGAAGCTGAACTGGTGCAGCAGGCGGTCGGCCAGCAGCGAGCGGTACTCGTTGATGAAGAGGTCCTTGCTGCCGTAGATGCTGACCAGCAGGCTGATGATGTCCGAGGAGCGCCGCTTGGAGCTGGACTTCCCTGGCGGCCAGGCACACGGGCGCCTCAGACATGGAGGTGGCGCCGTCTGTGCCGAGCAGCCTGCCCACTGCACCCCTGCGTGAGGCCTGGCTCTGGGTCCCTGGTGCGGACGTGCAGAAACCTGCCCCTCCTCCAGCGGAAGCAGCAGGGCCAGGGGGTGGGGGGTGGGGCAGGCAGGGCACCCCTTAGGGCTCTGATGGGGGCCACCACCCACATGGGCCCAGCCGGCCAGGGGGAGCACCCTGGGGCACCAGGCCAGGTCGGGCACGGACCGAGGACCTCCTCAAGCTCGAGCACGCGCAGCGGCAACCAGAGCTCCGGCCCGACCGGGCCCCCGCGACCCCCGGCCTCGCCCCCGCGACCCCCGGCCTCGCCCCCCGCGGCCCCCGGCCTCGCCCCCGCGGCCCCAGGCCTCGCCCCCCGCGACCCCCGGCCTCGCCCCCCGCGGCCCCAGGCCTCGCCCCCGCGGCCCCAGGCCTCGCCCCCCGCGACCCCAGGCCTCGCAGAGCTGCCCAACGCTGACCTGGATCTGCGTCCACGGGGTCGGGGACCCAGTCCTCCGGCTCGCCAGAGTCGTCCTCACTGTCCTGCCCGGTCTCCAAGCTTGCAGGGTCCGTCTTGGACAGCTCAACAGCCAAGTCCCCCGTCCCATCTGAGTCCCCGGTCAGCCCTGCCACGATCTGCCGCACTGTGTCCTCCCGCGTCCTGGTGGACACGAGCCCTCGCTGCCTGCTCCAGCTGACCCCGTGACCCCACCGACCCCCACAGGCAGCACCCACCAGTCACATGCTAAAGGCAGGGCCATCAGACTCCACTGCCACCCCCCAAAATTAAAAAGCCACCGTTTTCTGCATCAGGGGCTGAGACGACAAGACAGATCCGGACCAGGCCATGCAGGGCCAGGGGTCAGCAGGCTCAAGTCTCTACTGCCCCAGGGGCTCCTGGTCGGCTGCGCTCCCTGGCCAACAGTCAAGAGGCTCTGTTCCTTGGGGTGGAAAGGCCAACACAAGACCCACCCTTCCCATCAGCCCTGGGCCAGCTTGCAACGAGGCAAAGCTGAGTCTGTGCATCTGTCTGTGCTGACCTGGCCTTGGGCCTGCATACGGGTGCGGTGGCCCTGGGCTGCAGGCCGACAGCCAGCACTGGCAAAAGGAAGGTGCCCAGCTTGGGCTGCCCGACCTGGGAGGATACCTGGTGCCCAGGGGACCACGTCCTTTCACTCCACCAAGGCCTGCAGGGGGCTCAGCAGCACAAGTGGCGCTGGGGGCCCTGAGGGTTCCCTCAGCTGCCCCGCGCTCACCGCAGGTACCGGCGAATGGGCTCACAGGCCACCTCCAGGACAACCATGGATGGGTCCAGCACGCGCAGCGCCTTGATGGCGGAGATGTACAGGGTGATGATGTCACAGGTGTTCACGCCTGCGGTGGGGACAGGAGACCCCGAGCGACACGGTGACACGGAGACAGACGCCCCAGCCAGGCGGCCTGCAGGCCCCACTGCGACGGCACCCCGAGACCCCCGTGATCTGAGGCACTGCCCCCTCAACCCGTACTGAAGAGTGGCGCTCTCCTCACAGGGCGGGCAGAACCCCGCCCCCCAAGGGCAGCAGAAAAGCTTCCTGACCCCTCCCAGGCTCTACCTGGGTGGAGCAGCCTCGTCTCCAGGGCAGCCTTGAGGGACACGAGCAGCTGCGGCCTCTGGTCTGTCCTCTCCAGGCAGTACTTGAGGTCTTCCACAGCAGGCCTCGAGTCCGGGAAGTCTGTGGGGAGAGGCTGATCCTGGCACGTGCACACGTGGTGTGCCCACAGACAGCTGGAGGGAGGCCTGGAGGGTGGGTGGCCACACCTCCACAGGCTGCAGGGAGAGACCCTGCCCGGGGTCTGCCGTGGCCCCTGTGCTCTCAGGGGCCTGCACCCTTGAGCACAGCCCCCTGGAGGGGCAGATGGGCAGAGCAGAGCCCAAGGGCTAGGGCAGAGCTGGGGGCAGATTCAGCACCTCTCCTGCCCAATGCGGATGCGGGGTGGGGCCCGGCTGTGCTCCAGACGCGGGGGTCCTGGGCTGCAGGCAGGGGCGAGGGCAGGGGCCCCCAGCGAGCAGGCTGACCTCGGATGATGCTGAAGAGCTCCTCGATGCGCAGACCGGCATAGATGCGGTAAAAGAACCTCTGCACGTGGCACCGCCAGCGCCGCAGCGTGGCGCCCGGCTCCGGGGACGCAGGCCTGCTGGGGCCGTCCTGCAGGAACACCTTGCCCAGCCAGCCAACCACTCTCTCGATCCACTGTCAGGAGAGCACAGCTGTGGGGCTCCAGGGCCCAAGCCCAGGGCAGAGGTGCAGCTACCTGCCGAGGGCTGGCCCTTGGGAACCCCAGGGACCTGTCCCAGACCAAGAGCACAGTGAAATCAGCAGATGGGGGCCTGAAGGGGCCTCCCAGGGCCTACCCCATGCACACCAGCACCAGGCTCATCTCTGACCACAGCAGCTCTCACAGGGCGCTGCGTCTGAGTGGACGGACACACCCTGGGGACCGCCCACCCAGCCACCGGCAAGACGGCCCGGACGATCTGCTTCCTGGGGACAGCACAGCTATCCCCGGGCCTCCTGGCGTGCTACAGCCCACTTCGGGGACCCTTGCACTGAACACCACCCCCGCCCTCAGCATTGTAGCGCACAAGCGTCCTCAGGAGGCAGGCAGCAGGATGCAGCGGAGTGGGGAGGGTGGGAAGTGAGGCAGGCTCAGAGCCCCACGGTTGGGCCCGGCTCTCCCACAACGCTGTGCAGCCCAGGGCAGCCCCCAGGCCACGCCCCAACAGCACGGACGCCCCAAGGCCCCGCGCTGGGACAGCCCAGACCTTGGGGCTGCCTCTGGCCATGTGGCCCTGCACAGATCTCAGGAAGCATGTCAGGCTCTTCCTCGCTGGCGCCAGGGTGGGCCCAGGATGACCAGCCTCCACCCAGCACCAAGACAGCTTCAGTCACCAGCAGCGTCCTGATTCACCCAGGTCACCACACTCTGCCCACTTCTAAAGCCAAGGCACCTAGTCACTTTTGCCAGCAGCCTCTTCTCATCCGCGGGAGGGGCCTCACCTTGTGGAACTCACGCAGGAAGGAGCGTTCGTACTCGCCCCGACAACGGTCCTCCATCCGCTCCCGGGTCACCTGGTGCAGGGTGCTGGTCACAGCCTCCGCGCTGACCCGCTCCAGCAGACTGAGCTTGTGCCTGGAGGAGAGCCCCGCCCACGTCGCACGCAGCGCACGCACCCGCCGCGCACCCTCAGCATAGCCTCCTGCAGCCCTCCCGCTGGGGCAAAACCGCCCCGAGGAACTCAAGACAAAGTGGCTGAGATGGCAGCACCGGTAAGGCACCTCCCACTCTCCCCAAGGGGTCAGCACCTCTGGCTACTGGGGCCAAGGCCTCGTCCACCTCCTAACAATGGCCCTCAAACAATAGCTAGAGAAGTCACTACTCCGGCCACGTGAACACAGACATAGCAGTCTCTGCTTCTCAGTGCTGATCCTGACCCATGATGGCAGAAAAGCCCAAGAGAACCAAGCTTCTGGGGAGCACGCCACACCGTCAGCCCAGTGAGAAGACTCTGACGGCTGCGCAGCTGCCACTCCATTCACACTGACAAAATCATCACAAGGGGCCACGGGACGTCCCGAGCGGTCCAGGGGTTAGTAATCCTCCCAAAGCAGAGGACACAGGTTCAATTCCTGGTCAGGGAACTAAGATCCCACGTGTCGCGGGGCAGCTAAGTGCACACGCCACAGTGAGAGAGAAGCCCGTGCAGGCCAGCGAAGGCCCCATGCGCCGCAGTCCAGACCCGACGCAGCGACAGCGAACAGGGACTTTACACAAGCAAGCACCCAGAGAGCCGGGGACCCGCACGACAGGGCCTGGGTCTGACAACAGAATCCTTCCCTCCTCACAAGGCTAGAAAGGCCATCAGTTTGCCCAGCATGCTGGTCTAATCTCTGACTTGCTCTACAGAGAAGAAACAGCAAGCGTATTTTTCTCAATTCCAAGACAAATGTCATTCCACTTCCGAGAGCCTACAACAGGCATAGCAGAATTCTGCACAGCCCGGGACACGTAGAATCAAGCAGTCTTAGCGTAAGCAGAGTACAAAGGTGAATTCACCTGAGCCAGGGTGAATAACAGACACACCTAGGCAAGGACAAGAGGCATAAACTCATAGAAAACACACATCCTGAGAACCCTTGGGAACCAGGGCGAGCGGCAGAGACCACCCCCAGCTAGCTCACCAGCTCTCTGCAGGGGCCGGCGGGACCCAGAGGGACAAGCAGGAGCCAGGAGGGACAGGGACACAGGACACGCAGGCCAAGTACTCACAGGACCTGGCTGAGCTGGTGGAACTGCTCCAACGCTTGGCGGCACCAGCACTGCTGTTTGTCACTGCCGCACCCCGCGCACAGCGGGCTCTGCAGAAGGCGGTAGTACCGGCGGCGGGCATACCTGCTGTCCAATTCCCCCTCCAGTTCCGGGTCTGTGCCTCCTTCCCCTTTTCTCTTACTCTGCATGTAAACTCTCAAGAAGCGCCCGTAGAGGCGCTGGATCATCTCCTGAAAAGCTCTGGGAGTGGAAAAGAACAGGACGCCCCGCAACGTGGTGTGGACCTTCTCCCGAAGCCCCTGAGCACCGGTGCCCAACAGCAAGCCCAGGCGAGTCCATTTCTCCAGGAGCTCTAGACTACGCAGGTAGGGATCCAGGCGGCTCTCCAGCAGACCGAAAGCATCGAGGAGCAACAGAAGGCACTGGGGCTCGTCCGCACAGTTCTCGCGCTGAGAGATGGCATTCCAGAACTCGAGGGAGATGTTGGCCTGCAGGTCGGTCTGCAGCACCTCTACGAACCACTCCTCCAGGACCGAGTGCAGACCGTGGCCCCTGAGCACCTCCACCGCCGCCCGGAGCTCCTCCTCTTTTGGAGGGACGGCACCGCTGGTTCGAGAGGACGCCTGCAGTACAGAAAACCATGAGAAGGGGACGCAGCGCGGAGGCGGAGAGGGTGGAGACAGGTGAGAAAAAGTGGGAAAGGGACAGCGCGGATGGAAGGCCACGGGAACCCCGCCGCCCTTCCTCGCAGGGACGCAGGCCCACGCGAGGGAAGGGCTGCGGAACACGCAAGGAAGCCAGGACGGGCGCCGGCGGGCTCGGGGCCCCGGGCACCCCGCGCCGGCCCGTCGCCCTCATCTCGGGCCTCACCAGTCCCAGCGCGGCCGGAGGCACCAGCCCGGTGCTCACGGTGTTCCAGGCCGCCAGCAGCTCCTGCGCAGGCCCCGCGTCACGGCCCGCCTCCGTCGCCGCCGCCATCTGCGCCCACCAGCTCTCAGAGCCGCTCGGCGAGGCGCGCCGCGATGACGCCAAATTGGGCGCGCGCGCGCGACGATGACGCACACGGTGCGCGGCGAGAGGCGCAGGGGCGGTGACGCGACCGGGGGCGGGGCGAGCGGAGATCGTGCGCAGGCGCCGAGGGGGGCTGCAGCGGCGGTTGGGGCGGCGGGGCCCGGCGGCGACCATGACCCAGCAGGGCGCGGCGCTGCAGAATTACAACAACGAGCTGGTCAAGTGTGAGTGGCCGCGCGGCGAGGCCGGCGGGCAGGCTGGGAGGGCGGCGGGGTCGCCGGCCTGCGGGCCCGGGCCGGCGCTGGCCCGCCGCGCGCGGCTGTTCCGGCCGGAGCGGCCCGGACGCCGGGCGGAGCCGCGGAGTGGCCGCCCCGAGAGCCGGCGTCTATGGCGCGAGCAGGGTGCGGGGGCCTGGGCGCGCTCAGCCCCACAGACAGCACGGGGGCTCGCGCGGGGCCTCCTGAGACGGCAGACGCTCTGGGACGCCGGCCGCCGGCCTGGTCTGGACGCCCGGGCCTTCGCTGGCCGCTCGCCTCGCGCGCTGGGGCCGGCGCTCCCGTGCCCACCGCGGCCCCCGGCGCCCACCGCGCCCGCTCCCCGCTCGCCCCAGGCATCGAGGAGCTGTGCCAGAAGCGGGAGGAGCTGTGCCGGCAGATACAGCAGGAGGAGGAGGAAAAGCAGAGGCTGCAGAACGAGGTGAGGCAGCTGACGGAGAAGCTGGCCCGAGTCAACGAGAACCTGGCGCGCAAGATCGCCTCTCGGAACGAGTTCGATCGGACCATCGCGGAGACAGAAGCCGCCTACCTCAAGGTGGGGCTCGGGGTCCGGGTGCTGGCCCCGGGGCGCCTAGACAGGTCGTCGGTCCCCGTGGAGTGACAGCGAGGCCTGGGTCCTACTGTTGGCGTCTTGTCGCCGTGTCGCTGGCTCCAGACTGAGCAGCAGCGGGAGCGGGAGCCAACCGGGGCCTGGATTCCCGGGGTGTGAGCAGTGGGCTTTGGGCTATACTCAGAGGAGAGCCGGGCCCGGCGCAGGAGGGGGCGCCGGGCTGTGGCAACTTTCCGACGGGGCGGGGGTTGGGGGAGGGGTGGGGTGGGGGAAGAGTGTTAACTGGCTGGCGTCTCTGTCCGCAGATCCTGGAGAGCTCGCAGACTCTGCTTAGTGTCCTGAAGCGAGAAGCGGGGAACCTGACGAAGGCTACAGCCTCAGAGCAGAAGAGCAGTGGAGGCAAAGAGAGTTGATGAGGCCGCGGGTGGGGGTCCTGCCTGCGGCTCAGCGCCCCCCGCAAGCCTGTCTTTAAAGCACCTTTGTTCTTCAGGGAAGCAGCTTTCTCGGTTTGTTGTCTTTGGTGCCGAGAGAGGCAACTGCCAAGCTTCAGTGGCTCTGGGTGACGGGATGGCCCTGGGTGTAGCCTGCCCAGTGAGGGGTCCTAGTCCTGCACTCACGCAGGCTCTGGGCAGCATAGCTCTGCAGGGCCCCCACACCACCTGGGCTGCAGGGAAGGCCTGCTTCTAAACTTCGCAGGGCGGGAGTCCCCAGACTTCCTCCCTCAGCCGGTAGGTGCCCAGGCAAGTGGAGGAGGAGCTGGGGCCCTTCTTCACCTCAGAGCTTGCCCTGGAGGCCTGTGACTGTCAATAAAGTTTGTCTTTGTAAAGATCCATGCCACCCTGCTACCTGTGTAGTGTGAGGCTGCCAGATGCAAACCGCACCCCCCTGCCCAAGTCAGAACACAAAACTCTGGCCCGGCTGTCACATGGTTCCTTGTGAAGGAGAGAAGAGGGCCTGCAGTGACTTTCCCTGTGTCCAGCCTTGTTGGGATAGAGGTAAGGGTGCCCCTGAACGCCTCCTGTGGCCTCTGCCACACCCGCTTCCTCTGAGCCTAGTGCACAGCCCACACTGCACTGAAGGTGCCGCTGCTCCTGGCCTCTAGCAGAAGGTTGGGTCTAGGGGACCTGCTTGGGCCTTAGAACGCCGGGAAGAGCTGCACTCCAGCCCAGTGACTCCGAACGCTGCGGGGCAGCACAGCACCCATGCTTCCCACTCCCTGGTCACGAGTGGTGTCTGTGCAGCCTGGGGCCCAGCCATCCCTCCTGAGTCCTCTGGGCCCACCTCCTTGGCCTGTCAGCCCCCCTGGGGTCCTCACAACTGCTGTCTCTTGAGGTTGGGCAGGTTGGGAAGCATGTGTCAGTTGAAAAGGTCTACAGAAGTCTGGGCCCACCCCTTCCAGGAAAACACCTTCCTCCTTCCCAAGCCTGGCCAGGTGGCATTTCTCCTGGGCCTGACATTCCAAGAGGAAAAGACAAGCCTTCAAGAGCTGGATTGTGAATGGCCTGGCTCCACACAGGCAGCCAGTCCAGCCGGGAGCCGCTCCCGTTCTTGTCACCTCTTGGCAGTTTTCTCTGCTAGTGGGACCCCAAGTGAGTGGTCAGCTTGCCATGGCCTTTCTGCAGGCCCTAGTAGGTTCGGGAACTTGCCAGTCTAATCAAGCAGTGAGGCTCCCTGCCCTGCGCTTCTGTCCACCCCCAGCCCTTGGCCCTTCAGGAAAGCCTTCAGACCCGACAGCTATAGTGCCCCCGCTCCCAGACCTGTAGGATTCCAGCCCCTAGAAAGCTTGCCTGGTGTCCCGCCTCCCACCACAGCTCTCGCTGACCTGCTTCTGGGGGGCAGGGGGAGCCCCAGAGACCAGGGGTACGCACAGGGCAGACCCTCGCCCAGCCAAAGCATGGCTGGGAGGGGAAACGGCAATGAGGGCCACGGGGGGGGAGGAGCCTGGGCCACGCCACGCGGTGTGGGGCGTTATTCAGGGCCACCTCCCTGGGCACACACGCCCACGACGGTCCTCCACCCGACCCCAGGTGGGCGGCCTCCGCCATGCTGCCTCAATGTAGCCTCACGGACCGCACCTCAACACGCCCTCTCCCCAGCCCAGGGCCGCGCAGGAAAGTAGAGGCAGCTCAGTCGGCGTCATTTATTGAGTCTGTCATCAGAGGCAGGGAGGCGTGCCGATCATCAGAAACAGTGGCTGATGTGGGGGTGCGGGTGGGGAGATCCAAGTCCCACCGGCCTCCACCCGGACACCCCTCCCCACAGGCAGTGCCTGCAGACCAGGGTCGGGAGTCCCGGGTGCCCCAGGCTTGGGCCCTGAGCACCAGCCTGCTCGTGAGGCCCCAGGCAGGGCGAGCAGGACATGGGTGGGCAGAGCCTGGCAGGCCGGAGGGCACGCAACTCCTGGGCACCGGGGGCTCAGCGTTGGCCGTGCTGGTCGGGGGGTGGGAGGTCAGAAGTAAAGGGCTGGCTCGCTTCGGAAGTCTGAGAGGTCGTTCTGACTGGCGGGGGTGAGCTGAGAGAGGGGTGTGGAGGCAGTCAAAGGCACGTCCAGGTGTTAGAGCCCCCATCTTGCCCACCTTCCCTGGGCGCCCATCCACCACCTGTCCCTGCTCACCATGACCTCCTTGGACGGGGCCTCCTCCGCACTCGGAGCCCGCTCCAGCACCTGCTCCGGCCACTTGCTGAAAGCCACGGAGTGCTTCGGCGTGTAGCTGGACAAGCCTGCAGGCCGAATGGGTGGACGTGTGGCTGCAGTCCCACGGCCTGGGCCGCCCCATCCCATCCTGCCTGCCCGCCCTGACGGGCACTCACCGGAGCTGCCGTCTGGCAGCCGTGGGCTCTCAGGCCCCACGCTGCTCACGAACGTGGCCCGGGGCAGGAACAGCATGAGGGGCTTCTCCGCGGCACCATCAGGGCCGTAAGCCTCCGCGTCCTCCGCTGCGTCCTCCTCCTCCTCCTCTGCCGCCTCCGCCTCCTGCAGGGAGCTTTCAGGGGGGTACTCAAACGTGGTCTGCAGGCTCTCATCGTTGAAGGAGATCTTCATCTGGGGGCAGGTGGCGCGTCAGCGAAGGCCCTGCTGCGGGCCTTGGGGGTCCTCTAGCTGGACGGAGCTGGGTGCAGGGGGCCCCCAGGGTGCAGTGGGGATATCAGACCAGAGCAGGAGCCCAGCACTCCATCGGCCTCACGGTGGGGGCCGCCCCTCATCAGAGAAGACCCTGCACCTGGACCCTCAGGCCGCGGTGTCTGCCTGTAGCCTGGGCCCCGCCCTTCCCTTCCTGCCCCCTCCCACCCCAGGGTCCCCTCACTCCTAGTGACCATCGGTCCTAAGGCCCAGACCCCAGCCAGCACCAGGAGCCCTAAGGAGCCCTAAGGCAGGGGGTCTCCAGATCCCTCCAAGGCGGTCCCCAGGGTCGCAGGTCTGCCTCCCGAGGGAGCCAGGGCACCAGCTACATCTCTCAGCCTGACACTCGCCAGCAGGAACAGGTCCAGCTGAGGCCACACCCGGGAGCCCACCTCTGTGCTTCCAGCAAGCTCCTCCTGTCAGCTGGGGCCTTCCTCCAGGCCTGCGTTCACAGCCCAGCTTGCCAGGCACCGGGATGATCCTACCCGCCCTGCTCAGCACAGACCACCACGGCTGGGCCAGGGCCTGGCACGCCCACAACCAGGCCCCCAAGGGCCCACATGAGCTCAGGCAGCCGCTCTGCGCCAGGCCCAGGAAGGGGCACCGGGTGCTGTCACCATTCTGCAGAGCGAGGCGGCCGGAAGCTGTGCTGGGTGGGGCCAGTGGCCCTCTTCTCTCACTCAGCCTGCCCACACGGTCTTCACCTGCCCTGTCCGCTCGACAGGCCCCAGGAGTCTATGCTGGGGAAAGTCCTCTGCTTTCGGCCCACAGGCCTCAGAGCCCAGACCGTGCTGCGGGTGGGGAGGGCCTGTAGGATCCGGACCCTCCCTCTCGGGGCCCAGGGCCAGGCCCCCACCGCCTGCTCACGGGCTCGGCCGGCCAGGCAGGGTGGTAATGAATACGGGAGCCGCCTGCCCGCAGCAGATGTGAGCAGCCCTACAGGAGCTCGAAATATTAAACTCCAGGGCACAGGACACCACAGCCAGCTCAAGTTCCTCCTCCTCCCCTGGAAGGAGCCGAAGAGGCAGCCAGGCCCCCGGGGGGAAGAACCTTGGGCCTGGGGACAGCGGAGGGTGGGGGAGAGTCTCAGAAGAGCTGGGCTCGCGGTCCCGGGCAGCAGAGGGCCCGGCCTTGGGGGACATGCCCAGGGCTGCCCAGGAGCAGCCGGCACTGCCCTGCTGAGCCAGGGTCCTGCCACCTCCCATGGGCACACACAGCTGTGGGCAGCCTTGCCTGCCTCTGCCCGGCCCGCAGGCACAGACAAGCGGTCAGGGAGATGGGCATACCATCACCAGGGCCAGGCAAAAGCGGGATCGAGGTGCTCGTCCCGAGACAGAACTCCATCCCTGGGGATGGAGTCAACTGGCCACCCCCCATCCACCGCCCCGGGAACTGGCCCTCTGAGACCTGGGGCCAAAGACCCCAGGAGGAGCCCAAGGCAGGAAGGGGCTTCTGGCACAGGGGTCGCCCAGCCCAGGCCCGCAGGGAGCGTGCCCCTGGATACACAGCGCTGTCCCGAGGACCCCAGGCCCTCTGCGCCCATCCCCCGCCGCTGGGGACAGGGACGGGCTCGCTGCCAGGGCCCGGCGGATTAGCACACTCTCATTAGTCCGCGTGACCAGCTGCAAGCAGGACACCAAGGGGGCTGGGCGCAAACAGGCCCTGAGCCTGGCACGGCCTGGCCAGGCAGCGGCCGGACGGGAGGGGTGGGCCCACAGGCCTGCCTCAGCCAGCTGGGGCACGCAGCAGGTCACGTCCCACCTCCCTTCAGTCCCCAGGCTCCATGTGAGCTCAGGTCTGTGGGTCACAGGACGCCCTGTGACTTGTGAGCTGGTGGGACCTGTCTCCAGACCTGAGGAGAACAGAAGGAGCAGGGGCTGCAGCCAGAGGCACCTGCACGAGCCTGGTCAGCTGACCGGTGGGGACTTTGCCCCGGGTCGCCAGCGGGTGGGTCCTGGCTCCGCCCAGTTCACCCTCACCGCAGCCCGTCCGCCATGCCCAGCTGGTTACTGGAGAGTGTCCACCCTGCACTCTGGGCTGGGAGCTGGGCTCCAGCAGTCCCAGCCGGGGGTGAGCACCCACCCCACTCCGTACCCCTGCACCCACCGTCTCCCACTCAGCCCAAGCTCCAGGGGGCCACAGGACCACCCCACAAGGCCCCAGAGGAGTTCCCACGACGGCTCAGGTGGGATGCCCCGAGTCAAGGGCAGCCCCACCCCTACCTACCCCTCTCCCTGCCATCAGTGGGGAAGCTGAGAGGAGGGACCGGACCTGCTCCAGCGGTCCCGGGCTCTAGAAAGACCCGAGGACCAGAGGGGTGGGTGGTCGGGGGCTTGGGCATGGAGGCTCAAGCCCTGTGGGCATCGTGCTGGGCTGGGTGGGTGATGGGCAGGTGAGGAGGGCAGAGGGGAGGGGAGGAGCCGCCAGACGGGCACCTCCCAGGGGAGAGGCCCACAGTGCGAACCCAGAGAGCCTAGGGCTGGGGCAGGGCGAGAGGGGCGTGGCCGCCCCCTCCCCTAGCAGCCAGGGAGAGGAAGGGTATCTGTGCTTCTGCCCAGAAATAACTAACTGGGGGCCGTGTGCGCCCCCCGGGCACGGCTCCAGGGTGCACGGCTGGCTGGGCGCCCACGCCCACGTGAGGAGCTGCGCCTCCCTGTCCCTCGGAAGAGGCGGCGGTCTAGCCCCCACCCCGCCCAGGAGGCCCCCGATGTCCTGCTGGCCTCCAGACCCCCACATCCCTGGACCGTGGGGTGGGAGGGGACAGGGAGGGTGATGAAGCCCCAGGCTGGCTGGAGTGGGCACAGGGGCCGCGGGACCACAGCGGGCGGCCACGGCCGGAGTGGCCCGGGTCACTGTGAAGGGCTGGGCGGCCCCACGCCTCCGTCCCACCCAACGGGCGTTCCGCTCTTCCTGGAAAGGGCAGCTGGTGCTCGCCCAGGCATAAACCACTCCCAGCAGCTCGTGCTGCTATGGCAGGGCCCTAGCCAGGCTGCTCACCATCCATCTGGACCCCCTACCCCTGAGGCTGGCACCAGGACAAGGACCAGGCTGGTCCAAGGGCCAGGCCAGGCCAGGGCCTTCTTCCTCTCGAAACTTCCTCGCGTCCTTCTCACCCCCACTCAGCCACTGGCGACCCCCACAGCCCTGCCCCGGCTTTGGGCTGCAGCCCTTCAGGCCCAGGAGACAGCAGAAGGCTCCCAGCGTGACGGCCGTGGGGCCATGGGGCTGGGATGGGGGCTCAGCAGAGAGCTCCGTGGCCTCCAGTGCCCTCAGGCCCACCCTCCGCATGGCAGGGTGGGAGCTACCGCCTCCACCACCTGAGGCCAGCAGGGGAAAGGAGCCTCCAGCAGCAGTTGGGGCCAAGGGTCAGGACGCAGGAGCAGATGAGGGAGAGAAGGACGCGAATGAGGTGAGGCGAGGCCAGGCGGGCAGGACGGGGCAGGGGCGGGGGCGCCGGAAGCGCCGCGGGGGAGAGGCGCGGCCTGACCGGGCAGATGGAGCGGCAGGAGACGGTGACGCAGGGAGTGAGGCAGTGCCAAGGCCGACCCCGAGGCAGGAAGGCCAAAGGAAGCAGACGGGCGAGGTGCCACGTCTAATCAGACAACGCCAGCAGCACGGCGGGCGAGGGGGCTCCATGACGCCAGCATGCCACCGCCCCCACGGCCCCAACCTCGGAGGCGAAGGGCAGAGGCAGCCTCAGGACGGGCAGAGGAGGAAAGTGCATCTCTCCACAGCACCTGCTGATCACAGCCCTGCGGGGCTGGCCTTGGAATCCGCCCCGGGGTAACACCCTGCTGCTGAGATGACCTGGAAGAATCTGAGGAACGCCTTCTTGTGCCCAGAGGGTGTCAGGCCTCCCCAGAGAGGGCAGCCTTTTCCTCACTCCCCAGCAGCTCAGCCCAGGCTCAGACCAGCCTGTCAACCCTCACTCAAAGCCAAGTCCTGCTAAGCGTGAAGCCGGTATGCTCTCTGGGGAGCTGAGCAGGACTCCCACCCCATCCAAATCAAAGGGCTTCCTGCCCCTTCCCACTTCCACCCTGGCCCCTGCTAGGCCACTCCTCAAACCTAGGGCCCACCTGGGACAGGACTGCCCAGCCAACTCCAGAGAGCGCCACGAGAGTCAACAAGAAGACACGGCCCTGGCTGGACCCACAGTCCCCACCAGCCTCTCAATGTACAGAGCCCCTGGGTCCCCAGCATCCCACTGGAACCCGTGCCAGGGACTCCCCCAGCCCAGACTCTCCTGGAGCGTGCACAGCCACCGGCCCCCTCTGGTCCACGTAGACGCCATCCCGCACCCAGCCCAGGTGTCCTAAGAACAGGCCACATGCTACACCCACAGATCTGTGACCTGCCACCTCTCCCCCTCCCTGCTGGGGACCCTGCTCCCCGCCACTCACCTTCTTTCTTGAGGAGCCAGCCTTGGTGAGACAGGACTTCTGCAGGGCCAGATAGCCACCGATCACCTCGATCTCGTGCACGGTGGGGTAGCGCTTCTTCGGCGAGGTCCCCACGGCAGCAGGGGGCTCTGAAACTCTGCCTGGCTCCTCTTCCTCGGCCTCCCTTGGCCTGGCCACGCCATTGGCCTGCACAGCCCCTGGCTTCCTCTTAGGCACCACTGTGAAGGTGTTGCCACCCCGACGCTGGAGCTCTGACAAGTGCCCAGGCCTGGTCGGATGTGGGTGGTACTGGGGAGGCGCGCCAGCCCCGGAGCAGGGCAGTTTGGCTTCTTGGGGAACCTCGTCCTCCGAGTCCACCTCATCAATGAAAGTGATGGGCAGCCCTGGCCGCCCAGGCTCCCTGCCACTGTTGGCCAAGCCAGGAGTCTGGAAGCCCTGGGCAGGCTCAGCTTCAGCGGCGGCCCGTGGAGACGGCGGTGGTGAGGGCGGCCTCTGCCACCTGATGGCAGGGTCCACAAGGGCAGTGGCGGGTGCGGGGCTGCCCCCCTCCTCGATCCTGGAGGGGCTCCTCCCCGCTGAAAACACATCATCCACTCCAGGCACCTGCTGGGCTTCAGGCTCTGGGTGCTGGGAGGCCCAGCCAACTTCTTCCTCTGGAGGCGCCATGGACCGCCTCCCTTCCCCAGGAGGAGCCCCAGAGGTCTTGCGCTTGGGGATGACTACGAAAGAGTTTCGAGAGTTCACTCGAAGGCTGGCCAGAGCCCGGGCCTGGAAATCCCCAGCAGGGATCCTGCCCATGTCTGGCTTGGGGGCTGGCCGGATCTCGAAGGAGTCATTGGCGCTGGCGGCCGCGGAGACCCGCTGGCGCTGGCTGGGAGTGGCACTGGAAGGGCTGAGCGTGGGCAGGGCCGGAGCCGCGGCTGGAGTGGCACTGGGGGTCCCCTGGCTGGGGGACTGGTGGGCGGGGGCCTCCCCCGACTCCACCTTTGGCTTCCACTCGCCTGGCCCAGGCACGGAGCCCTCAAAGCCCTTGGCAGAGCCGGCCCGGGACTCCGGGGCCGCGGGCCCGTTGGGGAGTGGGCGAGCGCCCGCGCTATGGCGCAGGCCCCGCGGGTGGACAGTGAACGAGTTGCTGCTGGTCTTGTGCAGGAAGTCGCTGCGCCGGGGCCTGGGGCCAAGGCCTGAGCCGCAGCGCTCCGGGTCGGACTGGAAGCAGGCGGCGCGCTCGCCCACGCGCGGAACGGCCGGGCCCGGAGAGGGCGGTGGCGTGGGGCGGACGCGCTCCGGGCTCCCGCGGCGGCGCGGCGCGGCCGGCGGGTCGAACTTCTGGAGCAGGCGGCTGACGCGGCCGGGCGGCGGCGATGCCTCGTACACAAGCACCTCCGCGGCTCGGATGCGGGCGGTCCCGCCAGGACCGAGGCCCGGGCTGGGCGCGGGCGCGGGCGGAAAGCCGGGCGCCGACTCGATGATGAGGATGTTGTCGGCTCGGATGGTGCGCACTCCGGGCACGCAGCAGTACAGCTCCAGCAGCTGCTCCGCGGGCCGCGCTCCGGGCCCCGCCACGCCCGCGCCCCCGCCGCGCCGCGCCCCGTGCCGCCGCTCCGACTCGAGCCGCATGAACGGGTTTTCGCGCAGCGGGCCCAGGCTCTCGGCCAGCACCAGCGGCTCGGTAGCCGGCCCCGCGGTCTCCGTCGCGCCCGCCCCAGCGACCAGCGCCGCGCCCCCGCCCAAAGCCGCCAGCTTAGCCCGCTTTCGCTCGAGGATCTCTCGCTTCCAGGCAGGCATCGCGGCGCGGGGCGCTGGGCCCGGCCGCCCCAAGCCGGCCATGCTGCAGAGTGGCCGCCGGAGCCAGCGCGCGCCGGGCACTGCGGCCGCCGCCCGCCGCCGGCCTTCGCGCAGCGGCCCCACCCCCGGGCCGCCGCCCATTGGGGGAGAGGCCCGTTCAGGCCCGCCCCAGCCCCGCGGCCCCACCTATGGCAGGGAGGGTGGCCGACCACGCTGATTGGAGCGCGTTCTCCCCGACCCCGCCCTCCCGCCGACCTCAGTGGACAGCGCCCAGCACCGGAGTGGGTCCCTATTGGGGAGGCCCCCTGGGACACGCCCACGACGCCTCACGCCCCTCAAGGGAGGCCCACACTTCCGCCTTTGCTCCCTAGGCCGGCCGCGCTCGGAAGGCGGAGCCAGGAGGGGGCGGGTTCTGCCCCTCAGGCAGGCCGGACCCCCGGCCCCGCGTCGCGGGTGACCCTGGCTGCGCTTGGTCTGTCCGCCTGTTATCCCGCGGAAAGCGGGGTGGAAGAAGGGCCAACCCAGGACTGGAAGGCTGTCTCGCTCCCGTGAGCGGTGCGCCGGTTGTACGCCAGCCTCCCTCTTCCTGGCCCAGGTGCCTATGGGTCCAAGGACTGCCCACCTGCGGTCCTGGCCTCCTGCGGGACTTAGTGGAGACAGCAACGGCTGGGGCCCCACCCAGTGCTGAGTAACCGGTTTCTCAGGAATCTCTGATTTTTGCTGGCCCCTAGAATCCACTATTGTTGCCCAGACAAGTAGTGGAAACTATCCACCCTTGGTCATCCACAGCCCACCAAACACGGATGGGAGTGTGGAAGCCCATAACGCACACAAGCAGGCCCACAGCAGTCCATAGCACACAGGGCAGTAATAGCCGGGGCACATTCCATTCACCTGATAAACCGCCCAGTCCCAACACTGACTTTGAGGGCACACCTGCTCCGTGTACTTGCTATGAGGAAGTTCACTGCCCCGGGAGGGCTGCACAAAGTTCACTACATTCTTTCAGGCCTGCTGGAGCCAAGGAGAGAAGGACAAATTGGGGGCAAGGGCAAGGACAACTGTCACCTGCCTTTCCAGCACCTGCCTACAGTCAGCAGATGTTCACAAATGACACTCCTGCCTCCCACTACACTCACTTTTCAGAGACAAGGCTCCAAGAGCACCTGGGCCTCTGCAAAGACCGGCGCAGGTTTCAGCCCCAGGGCCTTTCTCCACTTCTGTGTCCCGTGGCAGTCTGCAGCTATCACTACAATAACTGTACTTGTAACAGCCCAGTCTATCCAGCTGGAGAAAAGAAACTGGATTTCAGCCTTCCAGAGCTCAAGTGTTCCTTCAGGACTCTCCTCAAATCACCTTCCTGAAAGGAAGCTGAACATTCTTGCACTCATCCCTTGTAGGCCGACAGGATCACCTGATCCCGAACTACCAGAATCCAACAGGCCAGCGACAGAACACACGGACTAAAAGCAACATTAAAAGGAAACCCACCCCCAATGGTCAGCTTGCATCTGGTTTTGACACAGGTTATGCCGATGCTGGGTAGGAGATGTTTCTGTAGCTGTGGCACAAACTAGACCAGCCTCCGACTCAAGCATCTCAGCGGCTCAGGCCGTGCAGCAGCCATCCTAGGAAAAGGGTCCTGAAGCTGTTTCACTAGAACAAGAGTCCAGAAAACATGTTCTGTAAAGGGCGAGACAGGGAATAATTTAGTCCAGTGGTTCTTACTAGGAACAGCTTTGTCCCCCAGGAGATGTGGCAATGTCTGGAGACACTGGGCTGTCACAAGTGAGGGGTGCTCCTGGCATCTGGTAAGTGGGGGTCAGGGGTGCCACTGAACACTCTATGATGCCCAGGACAGCCTCTCCCTGCACGCACACAAACAAAAGTGATCTGACCCAAAGGCCAACCGTGCCCAGATCACAAGCCCCGTACACTGCAGGCCACACTCACTCTCTGCCATGGTGTCTTCACAACCCTTTGAAAATGTAAGTTATTTTTAGCTGAGGGGCAGTACAAACACAGGCCCCGTGTCATAGCCTGCTGACTCCTGCTCTGCAGTTCAGTGAGGCCTACAAGGCCTCTGATGGCACACGCCTGTTAGCCCCCAAAGTGGGCCCACCCCCAGGGTGTCTTCACCCTGGCTCCCAGGCAGGGAGCAGGGATGCTCCGAGGGAACTACGCTGCCATCCAACCAGAAGGCTCGAGCCAACTTCCAGCCCTCTCTCACCACCTCAGCTCTGTGACCACACACACACCACACAGCAGGGAGTGGCTCAGCATTGACCCTCAAAAGGTCAGGCAACCACTGTGTGTTTCAGCAAAACACTCTCTTACTTTATTTTCATCTCAGCAAATGTTCTCATTTGGCACCTAACTGGCATCAAACCAAAGCCCTCAGGGTGACAAGCGTGGGCTGAGACCAACTGCAAACTTCCCATGTGTAGGTCTCAATGCCCATTCGCATCAGAACACCTGTTCCTCTCTGGTCCCTCAGAGTGGCCTAAACGTCTCAGATGCACTAACACTGCCGGCCACAAGGTGGTGGAAAAGCTGGGATAGGAAGCCAAGCAGTGCCTTGAAAGCAAGTTCTTTTCTCAGGCGACAGATCTCCAGATAGGGTCCGGGTCACGCTTATTTAACATCCTCCTGTCTGCCTGGGTTGGAATGAAGAAAAAGCTATCCTCCGCAGTGCCACTGGGGAGAAGACACAAGCCGGTTTACACTTTTTAGAGCTCAAGCATCTAAGAAAGTCTTGTCTGGGGAGATGGGGACAGCAAGCACTCAGGTCAGCACTGCTCGCCAGGGCATATCCCGAGTCCAGCTTTGCAGCCTTTGCACACGGCGTACTTTGCCAGGATCCATGAAAATACTCAAGAGCCCATGAGGATATTTTACTTATATGCAGTTTCTGTCAGGAGTTCAGGATTGTCTGGCCTTCTCAGGATCCTTCTCGGGATCTCAGTTCAAGATTAGCTATTCAAAGCATGAAGTAAGAGAAAATACACTTTAAGAATCAAGGCTTCTCTTTTTAACCCAACTGAGGGAACAATTTCAGACACGACCGATCGAAAACCAGGCACGCAGCAGGGCACAAGCTGGCCCTCAGACTCAAGATTTCTCTGGTGCGGCAGACACGGGGACTCCGTGTGGGCCCCAGCACTCCAGCCTATCTTCTGCGAGGCTAGTTGACTCGGCAGGCGCGGATCATGAGCAGCTGCAGGAGAATGAAGGCCGGAGACGTGATCAGGCCGAACCAAAGCTCTCGCGTTTGCTCCACCAACTTCTGGCACAACAACATCTCGAAGACGAACTTCAGGCTGAGAACTGTGAGGACCCAGAAAAGGCGGAGCACGGCCAGCCGCTTCTCTCCATCCTGGAAGAGTCGCACGGAGACGATGGTGGTGAAGTAGGTGCTGAGCCCGTCAGCAGCGAAGAAGGGCACAAAGACGTTCCACCAGGAGAGGCCAGGAGCCAGGCCGTCCACACGCAGGGCTAGCAGCACAGAGAACACCAACAGGGCCAGCAAGTGCACGAAGATCTCGAAGGTGGCGAAGCCCAGCCACTGCACCAGCTCCCGGAGCGAGAAGAGCATCGCGCCGGTTGGGCGCGGGCCGGGGCCCGGCCGAGCGTCCCAGCTGCCGAGCTACGCGGCCGCGCCCTCCTAGCCTCGCTGGCGCCTGCCGCTGCCGCCGCCGCGGCCAACGAGAGGCAGCAAGCGGCCCCACCTGCCCCGGCCCTCGGCCCCGTCGCGCGGCCGACCCCCCGGCCCCGACCCGGGACCCCTCACAGACCACCCGCCGACGCCCGCCACGCTCGGACGCCATGCCCCGCCGGGCGCGGCCCTAGGGCGTCACTTCCGGCCGACGCCAGAAGCCGGAAGTTGGAGCCGGTCGCGGGGGCCCGGGCTGGCGGCGAGTGCTGCGGCTCACGTCCGGGTTGCGGGGTTCCCCGGGGTCAGCCCATGCCGAGCGCACGACTCCTGGTGCTCTTCGGCAGCCAAACGGGCACAGCCCAGGATGTGTCGGAGAGGCTGGGCCGCGAGGCCAGGCGTCGGCAGCTCAGCTGCCGGGTGGAAGCCCTGGACTCCTACCCCGTGGTGAGGGCTCCTCGGACCTCGGCGGGGGTACCCGGCGGGCTTGGGGCGCCGGCCCCCAAAGCGCTCGACCCCAGGGGGCTGCGTTTCGTCTGAGAGCGGGCCCTTCCATTACGGCAGATTTAGGGGCCGGGAACGCTTGGGAGCAGCGGCCAGTTTAACGCATGGAGACAGGGGAGCGGTAGCCGAGGAGCCTGAAAGAGAAGGCAGGCAGGCCGGCCGCTCGCGAGCGCTGAGTCCCTTTGCCCCATTCCTCTGAGAGAAGGAGGGGAGCCAGGCTGCTGGGAGGATGCCTGGCCATTACAGCCCGAGGCCTTACATGTGTGTCTTTTTGTTGAGGTGAATCTGATTAATGAGCCCGTGGTGATATTTGTTTGTGCAACTGCAGGCCAAGGAGACCCCCCGGACAACATGAAGGTAAGGCTGACCTGAGGTGCGCTCAGGAGCTCAGCTCCCTGCCCTTGCCCCGCACCCTGGTTTCGTTGCCTGGAAAGACTTGAGCAGCACAGTGGATAATTTTCTCCTGTGGATTTGGGAGGAGATCTCTGGGTGGAGCGGGGAGCTCTGGGTGTCCTTCCTAATAAACTCTGAACCCCTTTAACTTTTCATATTTTTTCCAGGGCTGTATATAAATCTGGTATGGGTCTTGTGTGTATTTCAAAGCTCAGCTTCAGGGAACATTCTTCCATTGTTTGACCATCTTTTGAGCACACATTGTATTCCAAGCATAATCTCATGCTGTGAATCCAGCTATGAACCCAGTAGTCACATTTCTGCCCTCGTGAAACTCAAAACAGCAAAAGCAAATGTTTAACGGGCAGTTACAATGTCAAAAAAATGCACGCTGCAAGAGAAAGTGCTTGATGTTAATGGGAGCATTAATAAGGGCTGCCCCCTCAATCTGGAGGTTCAGAGAGAGCTTTCTAGAAGAAAAGAGGCTAGGCTAAGTCTTGAAGGATAAGTGGGGGCTAGCCAGGCACCAGGCAAGAGGGAGCAGCCTCTGCAGAGGAGAAAAAGAGCCCAGCCACGGAAGAGTGGAAAGCGGTTCAGGACGGTCGAACCAAGGAATGAATCAGGCTTGGAGGGAAACAAAGCGGGCAGCCAGGCTGGATCCCAAAGAGGTCAACAGCCACGGGGAGGCAGAAGGATTTGAAACGAAGGGCCGTGGAACCCATGGGGTGATGCAGTCACGTGTGTATTCCAGCAAAACCAGCCCTTGTCTGCAGGGGGAGCAGGCTGCAGGAGAGCCGGAACGGGGGTGCTGGTGGTGGGAGGTGGGCACAGTGCAGCCAAGAGCCTGAGGCTTGGGGCAGGATGGTGGCAGAGCAGAGAGGGGCAAACGCCCTCCAGAGGTGCTAAGAAGGTAGAGTTGATTGAACGTGCAATCGTGGAATCGATTTCAAAGATGAGAAAGAAGGTAGAGTTAAGACAGGGATTTGAGCCTAGCTACTAGGATGGATGATGGTTCCACGCACAGAAGCAAGAGAATCGGGAGGGTGAGGTGCCCAGATGTTGTCCAGGTGGAGATGCGCAGTCGGCCTGGAGCTCCAATGAGGATCCTTAGTGGAGGCACGTTTTGCAGTGGCCAAAATATGGAGGTGAGAGGAAGGAGGTGCCTCCCTCCCCCAGGACGGGCTACCCTTAAACACAAAGCCAGGGAGGAGCAGGAAAGAGGCCCTGCCAGCGAGAAGGGGGAGTGGACCATCTCCAGGGCCGAGGGCAGAAGGGTGACTGTCTCCAGAGGGTGGTCTCTGGTGCTCAAAGCTGCAAGGAGATGAAGTGAGGTCAGCAAAGAGACGGCTGGCAACCTCGGGCATGGAAGCGTTTAAGGACGTCTGCACGTGAGACAACTCAAAAACGCTTATGCTGTGAGGGGTTAAGGGATTAAACGGAATAGCTGTGAGAGAGAAACCCAGGCCTGTATAAATGCCGGTAGGTGCAAAAGGCAGAAAATTGAGAATAGGCTTGGAGTGGGCACACCATTACAGGAGGCGGCGCAGGAGAGGAGGCAGGTCTGGGGAGATCAGGGCAGGAGGCGTGTGGTGGGTGCCAGAGACCAGGGTGTGGAAGGGGTGGGGGATAGAGACCCCCGTGGGGCCAGCTGGGCAGAGGTCCTGACTTTACCGGAGAAATAATAGCATGAGCGTGGAGACGGTCACACCAGGATGAGGGTGGTTACCGGAGGGCCAGATGCCAGGACGGACACCACGGAGGCAGTTAGGATGGGGGCCTCCCGACCCAGCATGGCACAGGAGCAGGGGACCCCAGCCTCCTGGTCGCCATTGGACACTGGCCGGACAGGCCCCTCTTGGCCAAGAAACCCACTGGTGACAGGCCTGAGCTTGAGGTTTTCTGTCATCTTCTGAAGCACAGATAGACCACAAAAAACGGCCACGTGCTCGAGGAAAGACCCCTGTGAAGGACGGGGACCAGGAGAAGCACACGCGGAACCAGAGGAACAGGCAGAGCAGAGCTCCCACCTGTGAGGGGTGGGCGAGCCGGCGCCCTGGGGCCAGAAACGCAAGCCTGGGCAGAGCAGGAGCTGAGGAGACCACCTTAAAATGATCCCAGATCAGAAGATAACGCTGAGAAATTCTCCCAGAAACCATAGCAAAGTTAGGGAACAAGAAAGATGACATCAGGAGCCCGAGATTTTCCCAGCAGCCCCGCAGCAGGAAGGAGACCGGTGACCGCGGAAAGTGTCAACAGGGCTGAAGGCTGGATCTCGGGCCAACAAGCCCACCATGTGCCCAGGAAGGGCCGGCAGGGCGTGAACCGGGCCCCCACTGACACCTGACTCGTGTGGGTTTCAGCTGTTGGGCATGCAGAGTGCCCAGGCATCTGGGATCAGAGCAGGCCACAGAGGGACACTGGCTTCCCAGCCGCGACCACCCAGCTGGACCATCTCAGAGCAAACTTTCAGGGGCCTGGAGAAGACAGCTTCAGCCTGAAGTGAGCCCCACTGTCTGCCGGCAGTGCAAGGGGAAGCCTGGCATTTTCACACCGAAGCTGTGAGAATCGCATCTTCCCTGGACCCTTTCTCAGGAGTACCTGAGGCTTTCCATAGCCTTCAGGAGACAAGGTCTAAGCAGGAGATCTCAGAAGCGCCTCTGGGCCTGCGGGAAGGCCAGGCCAAGACCTGGAATGGGAAGCTGCCCAGTGGTGACCCTGTGGTCAGGGAAGGAGAGGGACTCGGGCTCCGACCTGGGGGCCACCTGAGATGAGTGGCCGCATGGAGGCGAGGGTGCCCCAGGGGAGGGGAACAGCATGGGACCTGGGCTGGCTCCACGGGGGCAGGGAACGGACACGGAGCAGCCTGATGGCCGATAGCTCCAGGCCCAGGAGGGAAGATTCCACTGAGTGGGGAAACCAGACCAGAGAGGGGCCTCAGGGTCTGCCGTGCTGGCCCAGAGCCTCTTTGTGGCTATGAGGCCCGAGGCGGGGCTGAGAGCTGCCAGGGCCGTGCTGCCCGCATGCTGGGGGGGGTGGGGGGGGCGGGCCAGCAGCTGCCCTGCTGGTGACAGCCCCACCTGGCGCCCCCGGCCCTCTGCAGGGAGCACTGGAGCCCAGCTCCGGCACTGCTGCCAGGGCGGCTTTCTTCCGCTTTACCATTTGCTGCCTTTGCCCAACTCGTTCACTGCTACGGTAGAACGAGAAGCGGTCTTGTAACAAAAGTGTTGCTTAGGAGAGCAGAGCCCTGGGGAGGCCTGGCCCGGTGGCCGGGAGAGGCCCTGAGCACCCCTCTCCCACTGCAGAGTTTCTGGAGGTTCATCTTCCGGAGGAGCCTGCCGTCTACCGCCCTCCGTCAGATGGACTTTGCTGTGCTGGGTCTCGGGGACTCGTCTTACGCCAAGTGAGTGAGGGAGGATGGGCCTGTCCCCCGCGTCCACACAGTGGCCTGGCGGAGGGGTGCATGACCTAGCCCCCAGGGCACCCCCTTGAGGCTGTGGCCCTAGCCACGCTTCCTGGCCCCACAGACACTCCTTGGTGACACCTCCTCTGTGGCCAGAAGCCCTGGGCGTGAAGGATAGGCTGGTTCATGCAGGAAGTGAGCAGGACAGCCGGGGCGGGGAGGGGGCTGGCTGGGGCCACACCTGAGACACGGTCCAGGCAGGAACTGGTGTCCAGAGCCAGACCCCAGGGCCTGAGCCAGCGTCCTCTGTCAACATGTGACGTAGGGCAACAAGGGAGCCTGGCTTACCCCGCCTTCATAAGCAGCCTTCGGGGAGGGGTTTGAGCTTACGACGAGCACGGAGAGCAGCGAGGTGAGAGCAGGCAGGATGCAAAGAGCCCGGCCCCAGGAGCCGTCCGTGGCCACCGCTGCCTGCCTCCGCTTTGCCTTCTCTCACCATTTTCACGGCACGTCTGTGTCCTGAGCAGAGTGCTGTTGCTTTGTACTATTTCCCAGGGAAGTACTGAGGGCTTTGTGTTCAGGGGTACACACGGCGTGGGGCTCCTGCAACATTACAGCTCCTAACTCTCCAGCTCGGAGCTGAGGGAGGGGTCGCTGGGTACAGACGCCTCCAGAGCCAAATGCAGCCCGGGGCCCGGAGCTGTCCGGGTGAAAAGGATGGAAAGTGGGTGGCCTGTGACCCTCGCCTGGGAAGGGTCTGGGGGCTTTGTTTACTGCAAAACGTAGACGTCTGTTCCCACTGCCGGGCACACCCACGGGGCAGGTGAGAGACCCTTCTGTCCTTCAGGGAGCCAGCAAAGGAGCCTGCGGGGCCTTGGGAGCCCCCACCCTGTGCAGCCCACTGGGCGTGTGCCTCCCGCCTGTGCGGGGCCGGGGCCAGCACCAGCTCTGTCTTCTCTGTAGGTTCAACTTCGTGGCCAAGAAGCTGCACCGCCGGCTGCTGCAGCTCGGGGGCAGCGCCCTCCTGCCCGTGTGCCTGGGCGATGACCAGCATGAGCTGGGGTGAGTGGGTTGCGGGGTGGGGGTGCCCTCCTGCGGGCCCAGCTGGGAGCAGGGTCGCCAGAGGGGTGTGTACCTGCTCTCTGCAGGCCCGACGCCGCCATCGACCCCTGGCTGCAGGATCTGTGGGAGAAGGTGCTGGGGCCGCACCCTGTGCCTCTGAACCTTGACCTGAACCCTCCTGGAGTCCCGTAAGTGTGGCCTTGGGGTGGCACCCACCCGCACAGCAGACCTGGCCAGCGGTCTGAGAGTGTCTGCCCTTTCACAGTTGGCCCTCCAAGTTCACCCTGCAGTTCCTCAAGGACACCCCCACCTCGGGCCCTGAGGAGCTGTGTGTGGCCGGAACAGACCCTCAGGGGCCCCCTTCAGAGCTCCAGCCGTTCCTGGCGCCCATGGTCAGCAATCAGAGGGTCACGGGGCCCTCGCACTTTCAGGACGTGCGGCTGATTGAGTTCGACATCTCGGGCTCTGGGATGAGGTGCGGGTCGGCGCCGGGGGCCCATGGAGGGGCTGCGCGGGAGCCCCAGTCCAGGGTTGAGCTGCTCTTCTCCTGAGTGGGTGCACGTCAGGGCCGAGAGCAGGGACGATAGCTGGGGAGGCAGAACCCCTCTGTCCAGGGGCCCCTAGCCTCCCTGGCTGCTTGCCTCCTTCCTCTGGAGTTTCCCGGAGCCCCCAGTGTCCTCACCCTGCAGGCGGGCCCCTCCCCAGGCCCTGGCTGTCCCTCCCCCACAGCTTTGCAGCCGGCGACGTGGTGCTGATCCAGCCCGAGAACACGGCCAGCCACGTCCAGCGGTTCTGCCAGGCGCTGGGCCTGGACCCCGAGCAGCACTTCACACTGCAGCCCCGGGAGCCGGGTGAGCCCCCGAGGCCGCGGCACTCGCACTGTGTCTCCCCCACGCCCCCCGGTGCCTGGTCCCCCGTGCCCGCCCCCCACAGTGTCCCATCCCCTGCAGGCGTCACCTGCCCCGCGCAGCTGCCCCAGCCCTGCTCCATGCGGCGCCTCGTGTCCCAGTACCTGGACATTGCCAGTGTCCCCCGCCGCTCCTTCTTTGAACTCCTGGCCTGTCTCTCCCCCCACGAGCTGGAGCGGGAGAAGCTGCGGGAGTTCAGCTCTGCACAGGGCCAGGAGGAGCTTTGCGAGTACTGCACCCGGCCCCGCAGGACGGCCCTGGAGGTGGGCAGGGGCCGGGGAGGGGCCTGGAGGTGGGCAGGGGCCAGGGGAGGGCAGGGGCCGGGGGAGGGCCTGGCCCCACGGGACGGGCCTGGAGGTGGGCAGGGGCCAGGGGAGGGCAGGGGCCGGGGGAGGGCCTGGCCCCGCAGGATGGCCCTGGGGGTGGGCAGGGGCTGGCGAGCGGGCCTGGGCGCCTTGCTGCAGTGTGTGTGGCCCTGCCAGCCGCGGCTGCCCTGCCGCTGCCCCCCCAGGTGCTGTGTGACTTCCCCCACACGGCTGCTGCCATCCCCCCAGACTACCTGCTGGACCTGCTGCCCCTGATCCGGCCCCGGGCCTTCTCCATCGCCTCCTCTCTGCGGGTGAGAGAGGAGGGCCAGTCTCAGCGGTGGGGGCGGGGGGGGGGAGGTGGCAGGGAGCCAGGCAGGGGGCCCACAGGGCAGGCTGCCTACTGTCCCGTCCCCCAGGCCCACCCCTCGCGGCTGCAGATCCTGGTGGCCGTGGTGCAGTACCGGACCCGCCTCCGGGAGCCCCGCCGTGGCCTCTGCTCCAGCTGGCTGGCGTCCCTGGACCCTGTGCAAGGTGACCCTGGCTCTTTGGGGTGGCGGGTTGGGCCCTGGGCCTGGGAGCCTCTTCAAGCCGCCTCCTTCACGCCATAGGACCTGTCCGGGTGCCCCTGTGGGTGCGGTCTGGGGGCCTGACGTTCCCAAAGACTCCAGACGTACCTGTGATCATGGTGGGGCCCGGCACCGGCGTAGCCCCCTTCCGAGCAGCCATCCAGGAGCGAGTGGCCCAGGGCGAGACTGGTGAGCAGAGTCTGGGGTGGGGAGGTGGCCAGCTGAGCTCCGCGGGTGCAGGCCCAGGCTCAGGCCCTGCTCCCGCCCCCTCCCCCCAGGAAATGTGCTGTTCTTCGGCTGCCGCCGGCGGGACCAGGACTTCTACTGGGAGGCCGAGTGGGAGCAGCTGCAGGCGAGGGGCTGCCTGACTCTGGTCACGGCCTTCTCCCGGGAGCAGGTGTGTGTGCAGGGGCGGGGAGGGGCACGGGCCGGGGCGCCCAGGGTGCAGGCTCAGAGCGCCCCCGCCCCCGCCCCGCAGGAGCAGCAGGTATACGTGCAGCACCGGCTCCGGGCACTCGGGCCGCTGGTGTGGGAGCTGCTGGACGGCCGGGGCGCCCACTTCTACCTGGCGGGGTGAGCCTGGGCGCGCGCGGCTGGAGGGACGGGCCCCGTGAGGACGCCGGCTGTGCTGAGCGCTGTCCTGCCTGCCCTTCCAGCAACGCCAAGCACATGCCAGCCGATGTGTGCGACACCTTGCTGTCCATCTTCCGGGAGGAGGGCGGGCTCTCTGCCCCCGATGCGACTGCCTACCTCGCCCAGCTGCAGCGGACACGGCGTTTCCAGACTGAGACGTGGGCCTGAAGGGCCATCCTGCTGTTGGCCGCAGCCACCCTGCCCGACGCTCTCTGGAGGCCGTTGTTGGCTCTCGCCCTGTCTCCCAGCTGGGAGGGTGGTCAACTCGCCTGCACAGACCCCAGCAGAGGGAGGAGGCCCTGGGCAGCACACGCCTGCCCGCTCAGTTCCGGGAAAGCCTCAGCAGTAAACGCCGGGCTCTCGGTGGCCGCTTCCTACCTGCTCGTCCTTGTGTGGGAGTGGGCCTCGGGCGGTGGGTGGTCCAGAGCGGGTCTGGATGAAACAGCCCGCTGCACTGGGCACGGGCACCGTGGCTCAGCCCACACTCCGGTGCATGAGTCTGATGATGAGGGTGCCGGCCATTTGCCCACCTTGTGTAGACTCTGCCCTTGCCCTGAGGGAGGGCCAAGCAGGAAAGGCACCTGGCCAGGCTGGTGTTGACCATCCCTTACCAGCTCAGGGTACAGCTGCCCAGGGCCCTCAGGAGGGAAGGAGGGGGCGTGGCCTGGGTTGGAGGGAAGGGGTGTGGCTCAGGCTGGTGGGGAGGGAGGTCTGACTGGCGTCCCCACCCCTGGGAGGGGAATTCCTGTTGGAGGAGTTGGACTGGCCTGCCCACACGGCCACCGCCTGGAATCCAGCTGGCCGTCCCTGGCTGACACAGGGACTGCCTTGCCCACGGCTGGGCTTGGGCAGATCCTGTCAGAGACGGCACGCCGGGCCCAGGAGCCGGCAGGGGCACGGGGACCCAAGTGAAGTTTCCTCGAGTGGGGCCTGGAGCCAGAAGGAGGCGGCGGTTGCTGCAAGGTCAGTGCCAGAGCCTGCCCCGGCTGTGGAGGGCCACGCTGACCTTCAAGGCCCCAGCCACCCCTCTGCCACCCTGGGGTCCCCACCCACCCATCCCGGGCCCTGCCCTGGAGGCACTGCCCCTGAACTGTGCCCTGGGGTCCCTGCTGGTGGCCCTGCTGGCCGCAGCTCTGGGTTCGCCAGTCGGCCTCTGGGCCCCGAGCACATGGACCCACTGCACCAAGTGCTGGTAGAGGATGGGCTGGGCAGCGGGGCCCTTGGGGAGCCCGAGGGTGCCAGGACTCCGCACAGTGAGCCCCTGCTGGGGGCCGCGGCCCCGCCCTGGGCTAGCCGCAGAGAGGACGAGGAGGCGCAGCAGGAGGCGGAGGAGTGCCCTGTCTGCACGGAGCCCTACGGGCCGGGGCAGCAGCGCCGGGCCCTGCTGAACTGCGGCCACGGCCTCTGCACTGGCTGTCTGCACCGGCTGCTGGGCGCTGCCCCCGGCGGCCTGGGCCACGCACGCTGCCCGCTGTGTCGCCAGAAAACCCCCGTGCTCGAGTGGGAGATCTGCCGGCTGCAGGAGGAGCTGCTGCGGGCGGACAGGGCCCCGCGCCCCGCGCCCCCCACCCCGCCCCTGCCCGCCCGCCGCGGCCGCGGGCCCTGGGCCGCCCTGGAGCACCGCTACCAGCTGCGCTTCCTGCCAGAGGCCCTGGGCGGCCGCGGCTGCCTGCCCTTCCTGCCCTGCCCGCCCTGCCTGGGTGCCTGGCTCTGGGCCCTGCGGGGACACGGGCCCTGCGCCCGCCGCCTGGCACTGCTGAGCCTGCTGGCACTCGAGCTGCTCGGCCTGCTGCTCGTCTTCACCCCGCTCATGCTGCTGGGGCTGCTCTTCGTGCTGCTGGGCGGCTCCCGCCGCTGACGGACACGCGCCTGAGGCCGGCACGGCCCGGGCCAGCCACGGCTGCCGACCGACAGGAGGCCTAGGTGCCGAGGCCCGATGACCAGAACTGAAGGACCCAGGGCTGACCAGGGCACTAGCCTTCATCCCGGGGCCTGGACAGGGCCGCCCTGGAACCTGCGTTCATCCTGACCTAGCCCGAGACACCTACTGCCCAGACACGAGCCGCCTGTGCCCAGCACAGCACTGGAGGAGGGCCATGGCCAGGGCTCTGAGAGCCCCTCGCTGGACAGGCCCCACCCCGCTGCTGGGCCTCCCACCCGGCCGTTCTGCAGGAGGGGGCACCATGGACCCGAGTGTTCCCTGAAGGTCAGGCAGCCTGGGGGCCCCTGCCGCACAGGCCCAGCCCACAAAGGGCCGCCTCAGGAGCCCAGCAGCCCCTAGCAGGCTGGGTGTCAGCACACACCCCTCCGCTTCAAGGGCCCAGGGCCCCACCAACCGGGCGCTGTCCTCCCGACCCCGCCGCACTGCTCCTCCCTGAGCCTGCAGCCTGCGCCTGATGGACACTGTCACAGCCCTGCCTCACGGGCTCGTCGGTACAAGGGGCAGCTCTCAATAAAAAGACACTGGTACTGAGACTGTTGCTCCTGCACCCCCCCACACACACCCTTCCTTCACCAGCTGGGCGACAGTCCCTTCTTCAGATGCAGTCGCTCAGTACCGGACAGGAGGCCCTCAGGCCCTGTACCCCACTGTGGTTGCAGCCAGCTTTTGTCCCAGCCCCAGCTCAGACGGGCCCCCGGGCTGTGCCCACAGCGCCTCAGGGAGTCAGGCGGGCTCCGCGGCCCAGGTGGGCTGCCTCGTGCCCCCGGCTGCACTCACACCCAGGGCCCAGCGCAGAGAAGGTGCCCTCCCGTGCCCTCCCTTTGTCCAGCCGGCCCTGCTCCGCCCAGTTGCTCCCACAGGCCTGCCCGGAGCACACAGGTGGCTCACACACGCACACGCAGGCCCCACCTGGGCCCCACTGAGCAGAGCAGGCTGACCCCCAGTATCTGGCCTCGCTCCGGTTGCTCAGCCTGGACCCCACCAGGGCTGCCGCTCTGGGTGCCCACTCCCCCCCCGGCCCGGGCCTGTGAGCAGGCCTCGGCTCCGGTGCAGGGCACGAGGTGCAGACTTTGGCAAACAGTTTTAATGGCAGAGTTGGCTGCAGCGACAATGCCACGCGGGTGGGGCCGGAAGCTGTGGTGGGCAAGGGGTTAGCGGGCAACAGGGCAGGGCCAGATCCCTGAAGCAGCAGCGAGCACGGACTGGCGGGCGGTGGCAGGCGGGCGGGCACTACATGATGGAGCAGGCAGACAGCGGGTTCCGCGCATGGCACGTGCACGCAGCCCCGCAGTACTGCCGGAAGGTCTGGTAGCAGCTGCCCTCAGGCTCGCCACCCCACTGGCCACCCGACGGGGCGGTCAGCGCCTCGGGCGGCAGGCGGCTCAGGATGGACGTGTTGACGGCCAGCGCGGCCAGGCCGTAGTCCGTGAAGAGCACAGTCTCACGGCGGCAGGTGGGACAGGAGATGAACTTGTACTTGGGGCAGGACTCATAGAGGATCTGCAGGCACTGCTCGCACACGGAATGCAGGCAGGACAGCACGCGGGGCCGCCGCTGCGTGGCGTTGTACGTGTGCCCGCACGTCGGGCACTCCAGAGGCTCCCCCGGGGCCGCGGCCACCGCTGCCGCAGGGGCCCCTGGGGCCGCAGGGCCGGGCCGCATCACGTACTGGTTCACGATGACCTCGTCCGCCGGCGCCCCCCGGGGGAAGCCCAGCTCAGCGCTGCCCTTGGGGGGCCGCCGTGGCAGGGGCGGGGTGCAGGGCGCCCCTTCCAGGGCGGGCATGTCCCCCCCACAGGCCTGGTTGACGATGATCTCTGTGTCTGAGGGCCAGGCTCGCTTGGGCGCGAGGGCCGGGGCGGGCCGGGGCGCGGGCGGGAAGCAGGGGGTGGCCGCCTGCAGCTCAGGGAACTTCTCAGGGTGGACCATCTTCATGGCCTCCATCTTGAGGATGACATGTGGGCCCTTCAGGCAGGACATGAGGAAGCCCGGCCAGCCACCGCCCGCCTCAGGCCCCAGGTCAGCCGGCATCCGGCTGTCTCCAGTCAGACTGGGTGCTCGGGGGACTGGGGGAGTTGGGTGGGGCCGGGGGGGCAGCGAGGGGACAGCATCCTGGCTGCCCTGTGGACTCCTGGAGGAGGTGGGCAAAAGCTTGGGGGGAAGGGCCCCCCCCAGCGGCCACAGTGGCTTCTCAGGTCCGGTCCGCGGGGGAGGAGGAAGGGGTGGGGGAGGAGGAGAGGGGCAGGGGGGTGTGGGCGGTTGCCCTGGGCCGGGGGTCGGGCCCAGGGGCTCACCCAGGGTCTCTGGCCTCTGAGGCTGGCCAGGGGGCGTTGCAGGAGGTCCCCCTGTAGCCGAGATCAGCCGTCCCGGGGCCCGGACATCCGGGCAGGCAGGGGCTAGGTGGGCCCCATGGCTCCAGGACAGGGCGCCCAGGGAAGGCAGCTAGCCTGAGCTCTGGCCGCCAAAGGACCCGGGCGGCAAGCTCGGGGTTGGCGGCGGAAGCACAGGAGAGGCCGGGGCTGGGCCGGAGCTGCAGGTGAGAGACGGCGTGAGGTCAGCACCTGGGCCCACCCTCACCGCGCACAAAAGACAGGGCGCCCGACCTCTGACCCCGACCCTCGACAGACTCGGAACCCAGCCCCTTCCGTAGCCCCTCGCGCCCGAGGCCCGACCTCTGCCCAGGAGTGGAGGCAGGCGAGCGAAGACCCCGCGGTGTCCCGCCCCGCCCGCACTCACCTGCCCCAGCCTGGCGTTCCCGGGCCGGGCCGCGCGCCGCCGCCTCCGCAGAGGTTGTCTCAAAGGCAGGCCTGGATGCGGCGCCCGAGCCTTGGCTCGGCGGCTCCGAAAGCTCCGGCGGCGACCTCGGGCGATGGCCGGGCCGCGGCGGCTCCCGGGGGCGTGGGGCGCGGGCGCGGGGCTCGGCGCGGCGGCGGCGGCGGCGGCGGCAGGTGCGTGCGGAGCGTGGCGCGCTCTGCGGCGGAGGCGCGGGGACCGCAGTGCGCGCGGCGCCCGCAGCGCCACCCCCCGTCTGGGGACCCGCGCGGGGTCCGCGGGGCGGGGCCAGTCTCTCTGCCGCCCCTCGATCCGCCGCGGGCCTGGCGCCCGCTCTGGGGGTCGTCCTCCCCCTCCCCCCGCGGGCCCCGTGGGAGTCGGGATCCCCACGGCAGGCCTCCTCCCGTCTTCCCCACCTCCGGCCCCGCCTGCTGACCCTGGGTCCTGGTCAAGCCCCCTGCCCCGATTCTGGAAGGGAAGGAGTACTCTGAGATCTCACAATACCAGAGGGAGGAAGGGGAGAGGGAGCCCTAGGGTGCTCCCAGGAAAGCAGGCCCTGGGGCCCCACCGTCAGGCAGAGTCTCTGGAGGACTGCCTTCCCCTCGGCCCCTAGAGAATGCCTCCGGGCTGTTCCGGCTCACAGGTGCCCAGCTCAGGCCGGCTGAGGGCAGAAGAGGGTGAGCAGGGGTGGGCAAGTGTGCATCGAAGGAGTGGACGATGGAGGAACCCTGGCTGGGAGAGTGCTCCAAGGACAGGAACCCTGGCTGGGAGTGCTCCAAGGACAGGACGCTGGGACACGTGGGTGGTGCGAGGGGTGCGCAGCAGGTCAGACCGATGGCAGGACAGGCCCCACAGGGCAGCTCACGGAGGACACGCACTACCCGGATGGGCGGAGAGGCCTTTCCGGCACCCTAGCAGGTCAGCAGGTGCCAGGCCATCAGACAGCTGTGGGCTAACCCGACCCCACCCAGCAAGGCCCCATTCCTTTCAGCTGCTTCCTCGCCAGACTTCCCTGCCCCCCCAGGACACACCCTCTGCCTGTGAGGGGCTGTCAGGTGAGAGGGAGGGCAGGGAACTGGAGTGGCCTGGGCCTCCAGAGTGCCTTTCCTTAACCTGCCGTAGCCACGACGTGGCTTGCCGGCGTTCCTTTGACCAGCACTGGGCCCTGCTTCTGACCCTGGACAGACCCAGCCCCTCTAACCACAGCTGCTCGGCTCTGTTACAGGCCAGAGTGCCCCTGGCTATAGACTTAAGCCCAGCTCCTGCAGGGCAGCAGAGCCCAGCGCGGTCGGCATTCCTGATGAAGGGCCCCACATGGGCAGGAGGCTGGAAAGGCGTTCTGGGCCCACAGGCCCAACTTTGCTCTCTCTGAGGCCTCAGTCTAGCGCCTGCCCTTCAGTGTCACCCACCACTCGAGTGTGAGAGCTGTGCACGTGAGCAGGTGCCCAAGGGAGGGGCAGCGAGGGGCCCTGGCCCGAAGGCCGGGAAACTGAGGCAGCCTCGGCCGGGGGAGGGCTCGGGGTCCAGCCTGGGCAGCGGCTCTACTCAGGCCCCTCCTGCCCCATCTCGAGGCCCCGCCCCGCCCGGGCCCGGAAGCTCAGCGCCGGGGGCGGCCCAAGCCCGGGTCTGGCGGGAAGGGGCCCGCTGACCCCGAGCCTGGTCTTTGGGAAAACCCTCGAGCGCGGAGGCTTCTGGGGACTACAGTCCGCACCAGCCGCCCGCGTCCTTCCAGGCCAGGTTTGCGCACGCGCCGGCCCCCGCCCCTCCGCCGCGGCGGACGCTGTGGGGCGGCGGGCGGGGCCCGCGGAGCCTGCGCGGTGGGCCCTGAGCTGCGCGGTGGGCCTGCGCCGTCGGCCCCCCGATTCCGGCTCTGGCCCCGTTCCCCCCGCATCCCTTGCCGCATCGGTAGAGTTTGTGCCCAGACCGGTCTGACTGGCCCCACACCGGCCGCGCGGGTCAGCTGGCCTCTGGACCACGTCTGATTGGACCCCGCCCTTCCCGGAGGCGCCCCCTGCCCCCGAGCGCGAAGGACGAGGGGTGCGGGCCCGGCCGCCCCAGGCGGAGCTCGCCAGTGCCAGGCCCTGCGCCGAGAGCGCACGTCCGCTGTGACCCCCGCACACAGCGACCCCAGGGCGTGGCAGGCGCCAGGCGCCACCTAGGACGTGAAGCTGGGGGAGGTGGGAGGGCCGAGGATGCGGCCCCTGAGAGACGGGGGGTTGTCCACAGGCCCCCCCTCCCCCACCAGAGCAAAACTAGTTTCAGAAATGAGCAGGAAACGCCACTTGTGTATGAAACTCATGTTGCCAGTAGTGAGATAAGTTTTATCGGCAAAGGTATGCAAACCAAACATCTTTCATCAGTTAGAAACACAGTAAGCCTCCGAGCAGAGCAGCGTGCTCAGTAATGCCCTGGTCTCTGCCTGCGGGCAAGAGGCTCAGGTCACCGTGCAGCCCCCTCCCTCTGCTTCAAAGCAGTGGCTTTGAGGCTGTGGGTGACGGCCAGGCCCCAGATCATCTGCGGGCCTGACCCAGGCTCCTGTCCTGCATTCCGTTGACCTGCCGGCTCGCGGAAGGCCTGGACATGGCCCAGATGGGTCAAGGCTGAATCAGCCAGGCTGGCAGGGTCCCCGGGAGCCCAGGCCTGGCCACCACCCATGCAGGAAAGGAAAGGTGGGTGGCTGCTGTGCTGCAGGATTGGGGCCTTCTGGCATCTTGGGAACCCTGTCTTTGAGCCCCGCCCGAGGCCCCGCCCCTCCCCAGGAGGAAAAAGCCAGCTACTGGAGGCTCAGCTCACAGGAGCAAGGACCTGGGCAAGAGGACAGCTCGCCGCCACCGCAGCTCCAGGTGGGTCCTGGGCTGAGGGACTTCCCCACCCGCGGTCAGACCAGCCTAGCTGTGTCTCCCAGCCCCCGCCCCACTTCCAGCTCCATCACAGGGCCCTGCCACTCAGGGAGGGTGGCGGACACCTGGGGACAGCTGAGAGATGCTGGCCTTCATGGTCCCTATACTCTGCCATCTTGCACACACACACACACACACACACACACAGGCCTTGCACACTCAGGCGCTTCCACAGCCTGGCTTACCTGGGGATGCAGCTGCTGCCCTCCCCGGAGCTGACTTTGTCTCCTTTGCTCACCTTTGCCAGCAGGGCCATGGACCCCCATGAGACACTCGTCAAGAACCCGTATGCCCACATAAGCATCCCGAGGGCTCACCTGCGGCCTGAGCTGGGGCAGCAGCTGAAGGCGGGCTCATCCTCCGCAGAGTCGCAGCCTCTGCCGGTGAGCTCCTGCACCCGGGAGCCTCTGGAGGAGGCCCCAGGGCCCCAGGGCGCCAAGGAGGCTGCCTCCGTCCGGGGCCAGCCAGCCTGTCAGCAGCCCTGCAAGCCCTGCGGCAGCGGGCAGCGCCCAGCAGGCCTGGCCTACGCCGGCCCGCCGCCCGTGGGGCGCGGCGACGACATCGCGCACCACTGCTGGTGCTGTCCCTGCTGTCCCTGCTGCCACTGCCCCCGCTTCTGCCGCTGCCACAGCTGCTGCTGCGTCGTCTGCTAGCCCGGCCCCCGCCGGCCCCGAGGCCTGGCGCCGCCAGCCGGCCTCCGCTCAGGCGGCCGTGGCCAGGGCCTGGACAGCTGGGACCGCCACTGTGGCGGCGTCACGGGCACTGGCCGCTCCCCTCCCTGGACAGCTGCACCCAACCCACCGGGAAGGCTGACATGTCGGGCCCAGGCCCCTGGAATGGAGCCCTGGGCACTGCCCGTGCTGGGGGCACCCTTGACCGCCTCTTCGAGGCCCAGGCCCAAGCAATAAAGCTGTGCGAGCTCCCTCCTGGACACTTCTTCCTTGCCACTGTCCCCTTGGGGAGGGTCCCGGGCTAAATGCCGCCAGAGACCGCCAGCCTCTGTGGGACAGTCACGGGCGGGGCAGCCTCAGGACAACCTGACCTGCGGCCTCAGCTTGGCCCGTGGGCTGGACAGGAAGGCCAGTTGGGGGCAAGTTAGACAGCAGGAGGATGCTGTGCGTGGAACAGGGTGCTGAGCCCGAGACAAGCCTCCCGGAGGAGGGCCCGGTTGGCAGCACTGTGGCGGGTGGGACCAGCGCAGGCAGGTTTCCGGGGGTGGGAGCCCGGGGCCCCGCACCTGGCCCGGCCCACCCGTGAGTCACTGCCCTGCCTGTGTGTCTTTCTGGTTTCCCACAGATCACCCTGGTCCCTGGCATCTGCCATGTGCTGTTCCCCACTGTCCTGCCTCTGGGGCCCGGGCTCTGTAGAGGTGGGCAGACAGTGCTGGGCCAGACCCGTCTCCCAGCTGTCTGGGCAGCACGGCACGCCTGCGTGGGAGGCCGGGGGTGCTGAGCCCCTCGGGCCTGGGGTGAGGCAGGAAAGCGCGTGTGCAGGGGGAGCATCCAGGCCAGCACTAGGTGCCTTGATGTTTCTGGGATGGGGCAGACAGCTGGAGAAGGCGAGCTGGCCTCGCAGGATGGACGGGTCCCGGTGACAGCCCTCCCCTGACCCCTGGTGACTGGCCGCGTGGCAGGACCGGTCTCTGGGTGTGGGCAGACATGTCATTGGCCTGACTACATGGGGACTCAGACATGCCAGGTTCCCGGCCCCTGCCCCTGGCTGGCCCCCACAGGAAGATGACCCCACCCGGGGCGGCCACAGAAACCCGTCCAACCAGCCCAGGAGGCAGAGGACTGCCAGGGTGGTGGGAGTGAGGAGGGGCCTTCTGGCCCTTGGCCTCCTCCAGCGGGGGAGGTTCTGGGGTCTGACCCCCTCCCAGCCCTCCCTGACACACCCCATCCTGCTATGCCACCGGGCTGGCCCTGGGGCCTTGGCCAGGTGTGTGCCAGGGGGAGGTGGCCTCTGAAGGGGCGCCAGGGGCTTTCCACAGCACCCTGCGCCTGGGGGTTTCTGGGTGGTCTCTCCACTCCTGTGCTTGCGGGCCTCCTCGCGGGGCTAGCTTGTGATGGAAACGCCGAGGGGACAAAAAGGCACTGTGACAGCTCAGCACGGACACACACGCGGGGGCTGAGCCACGGAGTGGGGGGCCCCTCGGGGCTCTGAGCTTGTGGGGGTCCTGGCAGGTTTCCTGGAGGAACCGAGTGCTGAAGAGCCCGCAGCGCCCAGGTGGGAGCCAGAAAGCTTTCCTGTGGTGAGTGGCGGTCGAGTGTGAGTGGGCGCAGGGCCGGGTCTCGAGGCAGGAAGTTGGGCAGTGCTACGCAGCGTCGGGGGGTGGAGCGGGGGCGTCTCCAGCCCAGTTGGTGGTGTTGGTGGATCCAGTTGCAAGCGCTTTGAGGCTGAAAGGGGAGCCCACGCAGCCTGCAGCCACCACCTGCCTCCTCGCTGACTGGTCCATGTCCAGCCAGTAACGTGAGCCCCAGGGAGGGAGCCCCAGGCGCCCCGGGTCCCCCCAGCCTGCCCCTGGCCACCCTCGTTCTGGACACAGCCACCTGGCAGAGCAGATGCAGGTAAGACAGACCTGGGGCTCGAGCAAGTGGCTGGGGGGTGGGTACGAGCCTGGGAGGGTGCCGAAGGGCCACCGAGGCCGGGCCGCAGGCCAGGGCGCTGCCCGACCAGCAGTCACGAGGACTGAGGCTGTGCCCAGGCCCCGGTGTCGGCCAGCCCCACGGGCCACTGCCCACCTCTCAGGCCTGCAGAGGCCTGGATTCCGGTCCTCTGGGGCCGGGGGAGCACTTCCCCTGCTGAGCCCAAACCCGGGGGATGCTTGCAGAGGCCATACCTTACCCACTCCGTATCCCTCCCCAGGATGCTGCTGCCAGAGGGGCACTCAGCCTCTGAAGAGGCCGCGGCCACTGGGCCCCAGCGCGGTGACTGCGTCGTCTGCTACTCGGCCTATGACCTCGCCGGGCACCTGCCCCGCCGCCTCTACTGCGGCCACACTGTCTGCCAGGCGTGCGTGCGGCGGCTGGCTGCACCGGCCCCCGAGCAGCGCTGGGTCCCCTGCCCGCAGTGCCGCCAGAGCACGCCCGTGCCCGCGGAGGGGTGGCCATGCGGGACCTCGACCTGGCTGCCCTCCTGGCCGTCGGGGCCGGGCGGGGGCCGTCTCGCCTGGAGCCTCACCCTCCCGGGCCCCCCAAGGGCAGCCCCACTGCTACTCAGCAACCGGCCGGGCTCCTCCCCGCGTCGGAGCCCCTGCCCCGCTTCCCCCAGCCCGGAGGCTGCTGCCCGGCCTGCCGCAGCCTCTGCTGGGGTCCCCCAGGCAGCCCCCAGCTCTGAGCGTTGCTCGGCGCTGCCCCTCGGAAGGGAGCCTTGGCCTGCAGCACGAGGCACAGGCTTCCCGAAACAGCCCCGTGTTCTTGCCCCGGGGCCACCCTCTAAGGTGGTGAGCTGTGCCCACAGCGCCGTGCACCCCTGCAGGAGCTGGAATCCAGGCCAGGCCCCAGGCCCCACGGGGGTCTGTGTGCCCTGCGGGGGCGCTGCTGTCAGAGTCCCACGAGCCCAGCGCAGGTCTGGACGCAGCTCAGAGGCAGCTCCTGCAACTGTCTGGGGGCCAGTGTCCGGGCCGGGGCTGCAGGCTGGGGGGCAGGCCCAGCAGAGGCCGCTCCTGGCCTGCTGGAGGAGGGCCCCTCCTTACAGAGCCCTGAGCCCAGCTGGAGGGTCTCTGCCTTCACCCTCTGTGAAGCCCACCCGCTCACTGCCCCCAGCTCGCGGTGTGTCAGGTGGTTTGGGGACGACAAGCACGGTGGCTGCTGCTGCTGTAGGTGTGCAAGGAACTCCAGGCCAGGGGGTGACTGCGGAGGGGCGCTCACGACAGCCGGCCCCTCCCCGGGCCTGTGGCATCCTGTGCCTCCCGGGGGTGGCCACACAGACCCTCAGAGGGACCAGAGACAGACCCCACCGGTCTGACTGCCGCACGCCCACCTCCCCGCCGCGGGAAGGGGTTGTTGCTCAGGACCCCTGGAAGGGCCGAGGGGCCCGCCCCAGCCGTGGGGGGCAGGATGGGAGGGACAGGCCAGAGAATGTGCTGAGAGGACAGTCGGAGAGTTCCTCCTTCATGGGGACAAAGTCCCCCAGCCCCGGTGGTTGGTGGACAGCAGGCAGGGGCTCGAGGCAGCAGCCGGCTGGGGCGGGGCTGCTCACCCTCCCCACATACCCGGAGTGAGAAAGGGCCCGACTCCAGAAAGAGGCACCTGTGAATGAGGGGGCCGGACCAGCTGGGGAGAGAACCGGGTGGGCTCGGGTGCTGGGCTGAGCAGCAGCGTGGCCTGGAGTGGGAGAAGGCAGGGACGCCTGTGACTGTGACCGTTGCTGGCCCCCTCTGGGGCTGCGCCGCTGGGTGGGAGCTCTGCCAGGCCCAGCCCTGAACTGGGTGACCTCAGGGGTTGCTGCCCTCCCAGCCCACCTGGTGCAAAGAGCTTCCTTCTGGCCACGTGACCGCGGCAGGACAGGTACGAGAAGGCCTGCAGAGATGAGAGCAGCCTTCCCGGGGGGTCCCCAGGACAGCCGGCCAGAGTGCCAGCATCCTGCCTGCCACAGGCGGCCAGCATGCAGCATCCCGCCATGTCCCTCAGGCGTCCACGTGCGGGAGCCCAGCTCTGGGGGCCGGCTGCCCAGCCCTGCTCACCCCTGGGTGACGGTGGGGCCTGGAAGAGGCCGGCACCCAGGGCTGCGATGGTACCCCTGGGGGGCCCTTGGCTCCTGGGTAAACATTAATGGGCTCAGTACACGGCAGGTCATGTGCGCGCCCAGCCGATCTTTGACCTGCAGCTGCTCTCAGCCCGTGTCTCCTCCCCGAAGGTGCCCCTCACTGCCCACACAGGTAGGAGCTTCTAGAACCAGGCGGGGGCCCAGGACACTGGGGTCAGGGCCCAGGGCTTAGCGCCCACCTCACTCTCCAGCAGCTGAGGTTGAGAGACCAGTTTGGGGGCAGCCAGAGGGAGGGGTTACCGCAGGCTCCCCAGGACCCAGACCCTGGGGGTCCAGGCCCAGCAGGCTGAGGAGGGAGCCTTGAGGTGGGGTGGGGCATCAAGCCTCTTGTCCTGCTCCCCATCACTGGGAATGGGCCCTTATCAAGTGGAGACGTTGCCGTTTGGTACCAAATGCCAAAGTCTAAGCTGTGACCGTCTGCAGTGGCCTCTGTGACACCCAATCGGAGACGCCCCGGAGTCCCGGCCACTTCAGGCTACGCCATAGCACCCTGGGTCACCCACCAGCCCTTCCTCCAGCCAGAATCAGCAGCGAGCCAGGGCTTCCTCCACTCTGTGCCCCCAGACCAGACTGAGCTCACCTAACAGCCACCTGGGGTCACTGTAGCCATCCCCCTGCAGAAGGAGGAAGGGGGAGACCGCTGAGGCCAACAGCAGGTGGGAAGGGGGGACGGTGGGAAGCTCTCAGGCCAGGACACCCCAAGAGCTGGCGGGCAGGGGGCAGCGTTGAACTGCCCTTCTCCCCGGCAGATCTGGGTTTGGGCCTGGGTCTGTTCCTGCTTGAAATCCATGCCGCATCCCCTCACCGGTGGCCCGGCCCCTCCCGCCCCTCTGGACACAGTTGGCCTGGTGGACCAGAGGCTGGGAAACACAGGTACCAGAGACCCAGGGTCCCAACCTCCACCGGCGTCCCTGCCCACCCACCTGGCCCCTGACTCATCACACTGGGGAAGCTGGGAGAGGGGTACCAGCCGGTCCCCAGGAGAGCCCACGGCCAGACCCTTCCTTCCCGCTGCCATCCCTCACCCCAAGCCCCTGTGCTTCGGGGCTGAAGGTGTCCAGAAGGTCCCTGGCCCTAGCTGACCCCGACCCCTGCAGGGATCTCTGGTTCTGCCTCCATACTGGAAGACAGAGACATGGACCCCTGGGCCCTCCCTCAGCTGAAGGACCCCGGACAGGCCTGGAGAGGTAGGTTTGGAGGTAGCGGGTAGTCGGTCCAGCACGGCTCCACCTTGCCGGGTGTGAGTCTGGAGAGGGTTCTTGAGAGAGCGAGGAGGGGCTTTGCTCCAACAGGCCCCACGGAAGCGCACCGCAGACCCCAACCAGGGCACCCGGCCCTTCAGCAGGACGGCTGCCCGCCGCGCTGGTCCTCCTCCTCCGTCCTGTGGGCAGTCAGGCTCCCAGGAGACCCCACAGGGCTGTCAGCCTAAGCATTCTGCCAAGGGACAGACAAGGGGGATTGAGGCCCTGCCCTGGGAATAGGGAGAAAAGGAAGGGGCCTGGGAGGGGTGCACGGGAGGGGTGCACGGGAGGGGTGCACGGGAGGGCGGGACCCGCCAAGGACCGCCCTGCCCTGTGTCCTCAGAGCTCAGTGCAGCCGGCAGGGCGCTGCGGGTGCTCACCGGCTTCCTCAAGGCCTGCGGGCTGCTGGGCGGCCTCTACCTCTTCATCTGCTCCCTGGACATCCTCAGCTCCGCCTTCCAGCTGCTAGGCAGTGAGTGACCCGACAGGTGGCTGCGGGCTGGTGGCCAGCCCGGCCTCCCCAGCCTCAGGACACCTGTCTCCCGGGCGCAGGCAAAGTAACTGGAGACATCTTCAAGGATAACGTGGTGCTGTCCAACCCTGTAGCGGGACTGGTCATTGGCGTGCTGGTCACCGTCTTGGTGCAGAGCTCCAGCACATCCTCTTCCATCGTGGTCAGCATGGTGGCCTCCAAGCGTGAGTGCCCCTCCCCTCCCGGGATGGTGGGGGGGTGGCGGCGGCTAGCTGACGCCGCGCCCCCACAGTGCTGACTGTCCGGGCCTCTGTGCCCATCATCATGGGTGTCAACGTGGGCACATCCATCACCAGCACCCTGGTCTCGATGGCACAGTCGGGGGACCGGGACGAGTTTCGGAGGTGAGCGGGGTAAGGGGCAGGCAGGGCCTGGGGTGGCAATCCGGGTGGTGGCCAAGGCCGGCACCCAGCTGCCTCTGTGCGACCCCAGAGCCTTCGGCGGCTCGGCTGTGCACGGCATCTTCAACTGGCTCACGGCGCTGGTTCTGCTGCCGCTGGAGAGTGCTGCAGCCCCCCTGGAGAGGCTCAGTGCGCTGATGCTGGGTGCCGCCAACCTGCAGCCCGGGGGGCACGCGCCCGACATCCTCAAGGTGCTGACCCGGCCGCTCACACACCTCATCGTGCAGGTGAGGCGGCTCACTCCTTTCTGGTAGGACCCACAGGCCAGGGCCCTGCTGGAAGGGCTTTGCTGGGGAGACCAGTCTGGGCCCAGGGTCGGGTGGGGCAAGCACGGTGGACCTGGCTGCAGTCCTCCGAGCCCCAGGCCAGTCCTGAGGAACTGACGCCAGTCCCGGATCCTCTGTTCCCAGCTGGACGCTGATGTCCTTATGGGCAGTGCTACGGGCAACGCCACCAACCGGAGCCTTATTAAGCGATGGTGCGGCACCAGGGAGCAGACGGTGAGGCGCCGCTGATCCCTGACCCCAGACCCACTGAATTACCCGGCCCCGCCTACTCTGACCCCGTCCTGAGCCCCACCACCTTGTCTTCCCAGGCCGCGGGGAACAGCAGCCACTGCGGAGCGGCGGCGGGGGTCCCCTGCCCTGGGAAGAACGGCTCTGCGTCTGAGGGGCCCGTGCCCTGTGAGGCCCGGCCCCGCGCGCCCCCGCCGCCCCGCGCGCCCCCGCCGCCCCGCGCGCCCCCGCCGCCCCGCGCGCCCCCGCCGCCCCGCGCGCCCCCGCCGCCCCGCGCGCCCCCGCCGCCCCGCGCGCCCCCGCCGCCCCGCGCGCCCCCGCCGCCCCCCGCCGCCCCCGCCCGCCCCGCGCTGGCCGCGGCTCACCTGCCCCCGCCCTGCCCCAGGCCGCCACCTGTTCGCCGGCACGGCGCTCGCGGACCTGGCCGTGGGCCTCATCCTGCTGGCCGCCTCCCTGCTCGTGCTCTGCTCCTGCCTCGTCCTCATTGTCAAGCTGCTCAACTCCACTCTGCGGGGCCGCGTCGCCCAGGCCGTGAGGACGGTCATCAACGCTGGTGCGGCGGGAAGCGGGGCCGCCGCGGAGGTGGGGGCGGGGAAGCGGGGCTCGGGGTCAATGGGTCTCGCTTCGCAGACTTCCCCCGCCCATTTGGCTGGCTCAGCGGCTACCTGGCCATGCTCGTGGGCGCCGGCCTGACCTTCGTGCTCCAGAGCAGCAGCGTCTTCACTGCAGCCATCGTGCCGCTCATCGGTGAGCAGAGCCCGCAGCACCTGGGGGGTGGGCTCAGAGCCCGTGATGACCCCCGGCTCCCCCAGAGGTCGGGGTGACCAGCCTGGAGCGAGCGTACCCTCTCTTCCCGGGTGGGTGGTGGGTGGGCTCAGAGCCCGTGATGACCCCTGGCTCCCCCAGGGGTCGGGGTGATCAGCCTGGAGCGAGCGTACCCTCTCTTCCTGGGTTCCAACACTGGCACCACCACCACGGCCCTGCTGGCAGCTCTGGCCAGCCCCTCGGACATGCTGCTCAGCGCCGTCCAGGTACCGCCCTCCTGCACCCTCCCCGGCCTGCAGGCCCCTCCACTCCCAGTGTGGGCTGGGGCTTCCGCTCTGGGTCAGACCCCCTCCTGTCCGGTCCTGTAGGCTGGTAGTGGGACGTGTGTCCTGGGGCCTCAGGCCTCGCTCTCCTGGACTCCACCTCTGGCTGCCCACTCAAGCCCACAGCCTCGCCTCCTGGGACCCCAAGGGCCCTGTGGGACTCCTCGGGGTCCCAGGCCTTCCCCTCTTCCCCTGCAACCTCATTATTTCCAGGACCCTGTAGCCCCAGGCCTTCTTCCTGGTTCCAGCTGGCGGCTTTCCTGAGGGGCCGCTGTGGCCTCAAGCCTCTCCATCTCACCACCTCTGGGATGCCCTCCACCCCCCAGCGGCCTAAGCGGCACAGGTCCCCACTTGGACAACTCCCCAGCTCCCTCCGTGCACTCCTACCCAGTCCCAATTCTGCCTCCAGGACGCCTCCCGCCAGCCCCCCAGCTCTGAGCCCCACGCCCAGTCCCATCCAGTCCCCCTGATTCTCTACAGGTAGCCCCTTGGGCCCCACTGCCTCCATCCCAGTGCCCTCATAGGTGCGGCTCTAGAAGGCCTGGATCTCACTGGGCTGCTGCCCACAAGAAGAGATGAACCCCAGCGCTCCCCAACTCCCACCTGCTCTCTTGCCTCAGCTCCATCTCTGTCCATTTAGAACCTCCCAGTGCAGGGCCCTGATCCCCCTCCTCCAGGAAGCCCTCCGGAATGCACCCACCACAGCGACTCCTCGACTTCTCCAGCAACCCCTGGAGAGAATTGTGTTCCTCCTCGCAACTCCTCCTCGCAGGAGCCAGGCCAGAACCTGGGGCTGAGTGGCTAAGCCCACTGAGGAATGAGCATGAGTAGGGTCGCTGTGGATGAAGCATGGGCAAGTGAAGCCGGCTCAGGGGAAGGTGGAATCCCCAGAGCTATCAGAGACACAGTTACCACATGGCAACGCCGCACTGGGCTCCCAACCTGCAAGGCACAGTGGGGTGTGGGGAGAGCATGCCCACCACAGTGGCCATCTCAGACAGACCTGGACACCTCCTTTCTGCCAGGACGGGGAGGAGCATGGCTCCCACGGAGCCCAGGCTCCTGAGTCCCACCCGCCCGTCCTTCCTCCCTCCAGGTCGCTCTCATCCACTTCTTCTTCAACCTGGCGGGCATCCTGCTGTGGTACATGGTGCCCATCCTCCGGCTGCCCATCCCGCTGGCCAAGCACTTTGGGAACCTGACCGCCAGCTACCGCTGGGTGGCCGTCGCCTACCTGCTGCTCTGCTTCCTGGTGCTGCCACTGGCCGCCTTTGGGCTCTCCCTGGCGGGGGGCGCAGTGCTGGCTGCGGTCGGAGCACCCCTGGTAGTGCTGCTGCTCCTCTTCGCCCTGGTCACTGTCCTGCAGCGGCACCGGCCCGCCTGGCTGCCCCGCCGCCTGCGCTCCTGGGCCTGGCTGCCCCTCTGGCTCCGCTCTCTGGAGCCCTGGGACCTCCTGGTGAGACGCTGCTGCCCCTGCAAGGCCTGCAGCCCCCCTCAGGCTGCGGCCAAGGAGGCCCACTGTTACGAGAACCCCCAGGTTCTGGCCTCCCAGCAGTTGTGAAGGGTGGATGTGCCTCACCCTCTCGCCCCACTGGCCTCTGGCGGCCCAGGGGGATCCCAGTAGCTGTGGACTTCTGAGTCACCTGGGTCGCCTTCTTTGCAAATAAAAAAAGCCTGTACCCAAGTGTGGGCCGTCTTCTCTCCCCAATCCGGGGCTGCATGGGGAGGGTCCCCCTCGACACCCAACTTCCCTCCACCCCACCTTCGACCCCAAACTTTCCCCACCCCACCCCCACCCCGCCCGGGAGAGAGCTGGGGGTGGGGCAGTGCCTTTGCCGCCCCCCAGCGGACACTCGGGGGCCAGCGCCGAGCCCGAGTAGGAGCTGGAAGTCCCCGGAGGTGCGGCCAAACAGCCGAAGCCCGAGCTGTGACTGACTCTCCACGGCCGCCGGCGGCAGAAGGCCCTGAGTGCGGCCGATCCGGAGCGGGGAGACCCCGCAGCAAGAAGCTCGGGGTCCAGGGAGGCTGGACGCGCCCGGGGCCTTCCCTGTGGTGCAGGGAGGGAGGGCGGACGCGCGGGCAGCTCCGGCGCCCTGCAGCCCCTGTAGGCGGTCGGCCTGGAGGGCGTCACGTGGCCGCTGCGGGGCCCCGAATTCCGCAGGTGCGCCGCGGAGTGGGGGGGGGGGCACGGGTGAGGACCGGGTGGCCCCGAGGTGCCCCGCTCCCCCGCGTCCCCGCTTTCCTCCCGCGGCGCGGCGCCCACCGCTGCGGGGCACGGGGATGCGGGTGCGGCGCGGGGCTGCGGGTCGGGGGTGCAGAGCCGGCGGGCCAGTGCGCGGTTACCCATGTCCGCCGGCCTGCACCGGGGCGGCCAGGGGCGCCACCCCGCCGTTCTGGGCAGAGCAGGTGCTCAGTGCCCCCACCCCAGGAAGTGGGTCCTGCCCGCTACGCCCGGCGCAGGTCGCCCCTGGAGGCAGCACCTAGGTAAAACGTCTCTGGGCCAGGTGCCCACCCGGGGCTGACTCCCCTCCCCCTCCCCCAGCCCTCCCCCTGCCCGCGCCGCGGGTTTCCACATAGGAAGGCTTTTGTCTGGAGCCCGGCGCTGGTAACCTGACCCCGCTCCGGTTTAGGGCTGCCCCCAACACCAGCCGGACCCGTGCCGCCACAGCCCTGAGAGGAGAGTGTTGGCAGATCCAGTCTCTCCCCCAGAACTCGGGCGCCTTGGTGTGCCCATGTGCAGACGGCTGGGCAGCTCGGACCCGCGTGGGGGCGGGGGTGGGGGGTGGGGATGGGTTGCCTGTTTCTCGGTTTGCAGCTGCGACCAGTGATCACCTTCTGATCCAGGGATGCTGCCCTGAAGATGGGGGCCACCTTCCTTCCCAGCCCCCCAGGTGTGCCTAGCCAAACCCGATAGGGGGACAGGTGTGAATGGTCAGGAAGATGAGACCGGGACCCCAGAACCAATTCCTGTCCACAGTGGCGTCCTCTCACTCGGGTTCTCACAGACCCCCCTTCCCGTGTCCCCCAGCCCCTCTCAGCTCCATGTCTCCTGTCCTCCCAACAGGCCTCTAGGTCTCCTGAGCCTGGCGCTCACCCTGGCCTCTGGAGGAGCGAGCCGCCTGGTCTGAGACCCACAAGGGGCCTCGTGGGAACAAGACCCCTGTGGCAGGTCCATGTACCTGTTTTTGGCTTCCTCCCACTTTTGTGACCTCAGGACACAGCTGCCCTTCTGACATCAGCCTGACTCTCATGGAAGTCCCTGAGGAGGGGCTGGGCCTGGCTGTTTCCCCAGGGACACGGTGGGGGAGGGGGCTCACCCTCCCCGTGGTGGGAAGGCAGTGAGAAGGGAAGCAAGTACCCAGCGCGTGCACCTCTCCTTCCGGGGCCGGGTGAGGCCGCCCACAAAGGCTGACTGCTGGGTCCTTTGAGGCCATGAACCAGGCGGTAATGCAGCCTCCCGCTGGGACCACGGCCACCGGTAAACAGAGCTGTCGTTGAGGACGCCTTCAACAGCTGCAAGCTCGGGCGGGAGGGCCAGGTGCCCCGCACCCCCACGGCCCCCGCCCGCTCTGCCTTGCGTCCCGCTGGGCCCAGACCTCCCCCCAGCCTGGACCCGGTGGGTCACTGGAGCCCACCTCCACCCTGCGGCAGGCACGCCCTTGGTCAAGGGTGGGGACCTGCAGGGCCTCCCCCCCTACCTGCCCTGTGCAGCAGTGCCAACTGTGGTCCTTGGCCGAGGGCCACGGGTAGGCCTGCTGCCTTGTTTCCGGCCAGTGTTCACTTTGGGAGAGTGAGGTGGGCAACCTGGTGCCAAGAGGGGCCCTGGGGCTCATACCGGGGGGTGACACAACTGTTTTGTTACCTGTAAAGCAGGGGTGCCACGCTGAACTCCCGGCTTTGCGGGCACTGGTCACAGGAAGCAGAGACTTCTGCCAGTGGGGGTCTCAGCCCAGGGTGGGGGGCGAGGAGGGCAGGCTCTGACAAACATTTCAAAGTGCCCCAGCTCACTGGCTCGCTTGGAGCAAAGTCTGAGTTTTTCCCTTTCTCGCTGATCCGTGACGACTCGGTGCAGCCTCCCTGCTGCAGTGCAGGGCCTCGCAGGCCTGCTTGGGCAGCTAAGCTACTTTGCAGAGCTAGATGCCAGGCAGGGACCCTGCACACACGACAAGCCACTGCCTGTGGCCAGCACCAGCCGGGCCCACCTTCCTGGACTAGTGCAGGGGAAGGGGCTGGTCCCCTAGGCCCTTCAGGAACTATTACTTTGACATGCTGACTCACGCTTCAGGTCAGGCTCAGGACTGCAGCTGCAGACCACTCTCAGGGTATGGAAAGACTCATCCCTATGCCAGCGTGCTATCTACCAACCGTTTCACCCCCAGATTAAGTGTACCGTGAAGTGCCCTAATGCTGCAGCACGCCAGGAAACGGCGCTGTCATGAAGTACACGGTGAAGAGCAAGCACAATCTCTCTAGGTAGAAGTGACCAGGGGTTGCCCACAACATCCATGGGCTGGAGAGCAAACGAGGGTAAGAACCTCACTGAGAAAACCAGAATCGAGAGAGGACCCGTGGCCACAGCGAGAGAGACTGTCCATGGCGAACATTACGAAAACATAACGCAAGCGTACTGTTTTTGAAATGATTGATTAAAAGTGTGACTACATGCAAGTTAACTGTTTTTTTTTTTATAAGTTGTTTTTTTTTTTTTCCCCTCCAAACAAAATTCAAGGAAAAGTACAAGCATTTGTTCAGCCAGGTGTACCTATCTGTGGTTGCCCAGAGACCTGGGCGCGGCCCTCGTGTCTCCACGCGGGTCTGTGAGCTCCTGGGGCCAAGGCACCAAGGCAACAGGCGCCAGGCCAGCGCGGTCTCCACAACAAGCCGCAAGCCGCTGCCGGGCAGGGCCCCGTCCTGCTCCGCCCGCCCCGCGCCCACCTCTCTGCAGCCGGGCGCCGCGGCCCCACGCGCTCGCCCACCTGCCCACGACCCGTGCGGGCCTGAGGACCGAGGAAGGGGGCAGGCGGCCTCCAAAGCTCAGGGGGCGGGCCAGGCGCCGCCGCCCCTCGGCCCCCGATCCCCGAGGGAGTCCGTGTGAACGGCGCCGAGCCCCTCCTCCGCTCCAAGACTCCGCAAGATGAGCCTGGCCGCCCTCTAAAAGGCGCACAGCGAGGCCTGGGCCCGCGCGAGGGCCACGGGGCGCGCCCCGCCCGCCTGCCCGGGGCTCGGCCGGCCCCCGCAGCGCCCCGCCCGAGCCCGAGCCCGCGCCCGCGCCCGCGCCCCGCCCGCGCCGGTCCCCGCGGCACTGCGGCGGTTACCAGGACGCCGGCCCCGCCAGCCAATAGCGGAAGGCTGTCGGCGTGCTCTGAGGAGCCAGCCAATGGGAGCACAAATCAATCATTTGAAACAGCCAATGGTCAGAAGACCGCAGAGCGAGGGGGGGAACTTGGATAGGGAGTGCAGAGGCCGCGACGGACCAATAAAGAGCGAGCGGCGCCGCGAAGGCGGGCCTTGGGCAGCCCGATTGACGGGGTTACAGCCAATCAAACGAAGCCGCCTGCCAGCCTCGCTCTGGACGCCCAATAAGAGGCTGGCGGGGGCGGGCGCGGCGGGTATATAAGCGCCGGCGCAGCGTCGGTTGTAGCACTCTGCGCGCCCGCATTTCGGCTTTCGTTCGGCTCTTTCCTCCGCAGCCGCCCCCGCTGCAGCCGCCGCCGCCGCCATGAGGGAGATCGTGCACCTGCAGGCCGGCCAGTGCGGCAACCAGATCGGCGCCAAGGTGAGCGGGGACGTCTGGGCCGGCGCGGGTCCTCCGGGCGGGGCGGGCTGGCGGCGGGAAAGATGGCGGCATCCGGCGGGCGGCGCCCCCGCATTGCGGCCCCTCGCGGCGCCGCAACCGGGGTCAGGGCGGCGGGCAGCGGCTGGGGTCTGTGGGGACGGCCGGGCGGCGGGGGAAGGGAAGGCCGGGCCGCGCCGCGCCGCGCCGTCCGGGGCGGGGTCGGCTCCGGGCACCTCCGGCGTGACTCAGCCCTGGACCGGCCCGCCCGCGTCTCCCGTAGTTTTGGGAGGTGATCAGCGACGAGCATGGCATCGACCCCACCGGCACCTACCACGGGGACAGCGACCTGCAGCTGGAGCGAATCAACGTGTACTACAACGAGGCCACCGGTGAGGCCCCGCGCCCCTTCCCCACCCCCGTGCCGCCCCGCGGCCCTCCCCTCGCTGACGCCCTCCCGCCCCCCAGGTGGCAAGTATGTGCCCCGCGCTGTGCTCGTGGACCTGGAGCCGGGCACCATGGACTCTGTGCGCTCGGGGCCTTTCGGGCAGATCTTCAGGCCGGACAACTTTGTCTTCGGTGAGCCGCGGATCGGGGTGGGTGGCGGCCGATAGACAGGACGGCGCAAAGGTCAGGGGGTGCCCAGTGTCGCCATCTTCAGGACTCGCAGAGCCGAAGTTCTGATCCACTCTGTATCCTCAGTAGAAGCTGGGTTCCAGGACGCCCTCCTCCTCTCAAGAGTTAGTCAATCCCCTCACCTAAAGCGGCTTTGCCGAGAAGGCCCAGCTGTCTGCCTGCCGGGAAGGAGCAGGCAGATGTAATCTCCCTGCCGGGAAGGCTGAGCTGGAGGCAGTGGCAGCTCGTCTGCTCTTGGGAGTTGGCAGAGGCTGCCCGTGGGAGGGGCTGGTTTGTTGTTGAACCGTGTTAGCGGGTTTCCTCGGGTACGTCGCTACCGTATCCATCTGGGGGCCTGTCTGCTACACCCGCGGGGTGGGGTTGTGCGTCATCCACACGGTGTGTCGTTTGGCCTTTTTGGCACGAGTGATCAGTGGTGAGCACACGCCTGGCTGAGTAGCAACCGGCCCCCCTCTCTTGCAGGTCAGAGCGGTGCCGGGAACAACTGGGCCAAGGGACACTACACGGAAGGGGCGGAGCTTGTCGACTCGGTGCTGGATGTCGTGAGGAAGGAGGCGGAGAGCTGTGACTGCCTGCAGGGCTTCCAGCTGACCCACTCCTTGGGTGGGGGGACTGGGTCTGGGATGGGCACCCTCCTCATCAGCAAGATTCGGGAGGAGTATCCAGATAGGATCATGAACACCTTCAGCGTGGTGCCCTCGCCCAAAGTGTCGGACACCGTCGTGGAGCCCTACAACGCCACCCTGTCCGTGCACCAGCTGGTGGAGAACACGGATGAGACCTACTGCATCGACAACGAGGCGCTGTATGATATCTGCTTCCGTACGCTGAAGCTGACCACCCCCACCTACGGGGACCTGAACCACCTGGTGTCGGCCACCATGAGCGGGGTCACCACCTGCCTGCGCTTCCCGGGCCAGCTCAACGCCGACCTGCGCAAGCTGGCCGTCAACATGGTGCCCTTCCCCCGCCTGCACTTCTTCATGCCCGGCTTTGCCCCGCTAACAAGCCGGGGCAGCCAGCAGTACCGGGCACTGACGGTGCCCGAGCTCACCCAGCAAATGTTCGACGCCAAGAACATGATGGCCGCCTGCGACCCGCGCCACGGCCGCTACCTGACCGTGGCCGCTGTCTTCCGGGGCCGCATGTCCATGAAGGAGGTGGACGAGCAGATGCTCAACGTGCAGAACAAGAACAGCAGCTACTTCGTGGAGTGGATCCCCAACAACGTGAAGACGGCCGTGTGCGACATCCCGCCGCGCGGCCTGAAGATGTCGGCCACCTTCATTGGCAACAGCACGGCCATCCAGGAGCTGTTCAAGCGCATCTCGGAGCAGTTCACGGCCATGTTCCGGCGCAAGGCCTTCCTGCACTGGTACACGGGCGAGGGCATGGACGAGATGGAGTTCACTGAGGCCGAGAGCAACATGAACGACCTGGTGTCTGAGTACCAGCAGTACCAGGACGCCACGGCCGAGGAGGAGGGCGAGTTCGAGGAGGAGGCGGAGGAGGAGGTGGCCTAGAGCGGCCGGAGCCAGAAGGCTGAGGCCGTGGGAACTCTTTATTCACTCACAGCCCGCTCTGATAGTCTGTCTCACTGTGTGTGTGTTCTTTCCTGTCTCGACATCACGTGCTGTACAGCCACCACCATTAAAGCGTTTTCATAGTGTTTGGCCACGCCTCTCCAGTTCCTTCCGATAGGCCCTGCGGGTGCTGTTGCCGAAGGTCAGTGCGTAGTTGTCCTGCATGGCTGTGAGGGGGATGCTGCCGCTGAGCCCCTGGGCTCACTGCACGCATGGGGAACACGCAGGGCTGCTGCGGGGGCCGGGGGCTGCCTCCCAGAGGTGGGCCCAGCCTGTGCACAGGAAACCCCCAGGAGGCCAGCGTGTGGTCTGCAGGCACTTGGCCTTTTGGCTTTTAGTCAGGGTTGTCAGTGAGCCCCTTCCGCACTGGGGAAGCGGAGGCACTGAGGGAATTTTGGGTTATCCTGTCCCAGGGGAACCTTGCCTGAGGTTAGGCCTGGCTAAGAGGGCCCAGCCCCTGGCCCCGCCCCTCAGTGGCCTGTCGCCACGACGTTCCCAGGAGGCGCCCCCCTGCACTCACATGGTATGAAGCCCATGTAGAAAGGGATCAGGCCCTGGCTTCTGTAGACGCCGTTGCTGGGCCAGTGTGTGCTGGGCAGCCTCTCGCCCAGGGCACAGATGGGATTTCTGAGCAGAAACTAGGGAGACAGGCAGGTCAGCGCTGCCATGTCCTGCCTCCCCAGCTGGAAACCACGGAGCAGAATGTCCCGGGGGCGCGTGGCTGGCATTCTGGAAAGTGAGTGGCTCGGGTCTTCCCTTCCCACAACACTCCAGACCTGGGAGCCAAGACCTAGTCAGAAGGAGATGGCTTGGGAGGGGCGCGGAGCGGAGGGGATAGCCTCTCTGGGCAGAGCGTCCTCCAGGGAAGCCAGAGGGTGGACACGGCCTTGCTCACCCAGGGGTGGTGTCCACACACCTGGCTCTTGTCGAACTCATCCATAGCCTGTGTGACCCCATCGCGATAATTCATCCCCATCACCCAGGCAAACCGAGGGACAAAGCCTGCGTAACCTGGGGAAGGAGGAGATCAGGGTCCCCTGCAGGTCCCCACTTGCCCCGGGGGTCTCAAGGCAGTCTGTGTAGGCTTCTCCCTCTTCCTAAAGAGGAGTGGGCCCTCAGAGCGCCCACCCTTGGGAAAGGCCCACGGGCAGCCTCACTTGCTCTCCCCCAGGCCCTTGGGGCCTTGGTGGGGAGGGCACGCACCTGAGATGGCCTTGCGCTGGATCAGCTGGGGGTGGTCTAGCTGGGGCAGCCTGTGGAACCTGCCCACGTCGAGTGTCTCCTGCCAGTGGGCGAGGGGTGGGGACTCATCCCTCCTGCAGTGGTACAGCTGGAATGGGGAGGCATGGGTCACCGCCCAGCCCCCGCCCAGGTCTGGCTGGGGTGGGGCCTGGTGCCCGTGTGCCCGGGGTGCCCCTCAGTTACCTGGTACTGCCCGGGGGCCTCGCAGGCAGGGGCGGTGCTCTTCCAGACCTCTTCCCCTAATGCCAGCCGCAGCCCCGGGTGTCCAAGGTCCCTGGAGTCCCCCTTCCTGCCCGGGGGGCAGGGGGCATAGGGGGGATAGGGCATGAAGCCTGCAGGCAGTGGGACTTGCCTGGATACATTCTCACCCCCCAGGGACCCCTGGGCATCCGCCTCCTGGGGTGGGAACCGGCCCAGCATCTCAAAGTTCTTGTAGGGCTTCAGACCTGTGTGGGACAGGGCAGCCTTGAGCCACAGCAGGCAGGAGAGCATCCTGGGGCATGGCGGGGCCGGGGCTGGGGGCGTGGGCGGCTCACCAGTGTAGTGGGGTATGTAGGGCTCGGTCAGGTCACGGCAGGGCACAGACGGTGGCTTGGGCTCGCTGAAGTCCTCGACGAACCGGGGCTTGGCGATGGGGGCCAGCACGGAGCAGGGGCTCTTCTGCACGCTGGGGTCTGTGAGCAGCTGCGCCGTGGTGCGCCCGTAGGTGTCCCCCACCCGGTAGCGCAGCTGCGGGTAGAAGCCGGCATAGCTGCAGAGGCGAGAGGGCGAGGCCGGGCCCCGCCAGCATGTGTGGGTCTGGCCTGCTGGCCTCAGACGAGAGCCTCCACCTGCCTGCAGAGCGGGGTCACGGCAGCCCCGCCACTTGGGGCTCCTGGGGCTTGAGTGGGCCGCTCAGGCCAAGCACCAAAAATAGGCCTGGCCCGTGGGAGGGGAGCTGCGTCGTCCTCCCCACCGTCTGCGGGCCATCCGCCACCCATTTTCCAACAAGGGGCCGAAAGAGAGAATAGGGAGCTCTGCCCGCCAAAGCGTCGCAGGGAGGAGACGGGCTGGGCCTTGGGCTGAGGCACACGGGAGCCGGCAGGATCCCGGGAAGGTGTGGGAGGACGCTGCTCGTGGGGGAGGTTCAGGCCTGTGGGGAAGTGGCGTGGGCGCCATGGCTAAGCCCGGAGGAGTGGCCTGTGTGCCAGCAAGGGGTGTGTGTTTCTTTTTAAAACTTGCCTGGGGGCACAGTGCAGGGGCACGGGCTCAACCCCTGGTCTGGGAAGATTCCACGCACCACGGAGCAACCCACAGGCACGGAGCCTGCCTGCTGCAGCTCCTGAAGGCTGTGCGCCTGGAGCCCGTGCTCCGCCAGACAGCACTGCGCTGAGCAGCCGGGCACTGCCGCGGAGCGGGGCCTCCGCTCGCCACGGCCAGGGAGAGCCCGTGCCCAGAGACCCAGCGCGGCCACAGGTAGCAGATGCCAACATACATACATAGAAAATCTATCAAAACACCTGCTCAAGTGGATGCAGGTCAGTCAGCGAGCTGAGCGAGGCTGAGCCTGAAGGTCAGGGCCTCTTCAGTGTCCCTGGGGTTGCCTCTGTTCTTACTAGCCTTTTTCGGCGTGTGGTCTGAGTGTGTGTCAGTGTGCACACTGTGCGTCAGCGAGGAGGCCCATTTCTGCTTATCTTTGGTCATGCTGCGTGGCAGGCAGGATCCTAGTTCCCCAACCAGGGATCGAACCTGTGCCCCCTGCAGTGGAAGCTCAGTGTCTTAACCGCTGGACCCCAGAGAACTCCCCATTTCTGTTTTTGATGTGAGGACACTAGCAAGGCGGCCTGAAGGCCATGCCTGTCAGTTCACCCCAGGTGCTCATCTCCTCTTTATCTTTTTATTTTTTCATGTTTTGGGGGCACAGGGCATGCAAGGTCCTAGTTTCCAGGCCAGGGGTCGAATCCTTGCTCCCTGTGGTGGAAGCAGAGTCTAACCCCTGGGCGGCCAGGGCTGTCCCAGCTCAGCTCTCTAAAGCGGGACACACTCTGGAGGGAGAGGCCAGTGCGCCCAGCTGTCACGCCGTCCCCAGCCTCTGCTCTCCGCAGACGTGCGCCCACCTGGCAAGGCTGCACCGGTAGGGCGGGCTGGCCAGGCCCCTGCAAACCTGCCCCGGCTTTCCTGGCTGGCCTGCAGCCTCACCCCACTCCCCGGGCACCCCGGTTCCCAGCTCCTGCCCAAGGACCAACCCCCACCCCCACCCCTGCTCTGGCCTCAGCTTCCTGGAGACACAGCTCTGGGGTCCCCTGACGCCCCAGCCATGCTCCGCCGACCCCGGGGACCCCAGGCCCGCCCCAGGGCCGTGGTGCTTACCCAGGGATGTAGTGAGGTTCTGGCGAGAAGAGGTTGTGCTTCTGAGTGGCTGTCATCACGCCTCCGTTCTGCGGGGCTGCCCCCAGCCCTGCGCCTGCGCCTGCCACCTTCCAGAGAGGAGCCCTGTTGCCTGGCAACCATTGTGAGGAGGACTGACTGCTGAGTCGCCCTGCCTGCAGCACTGGTGAGCACTCCCACCTCAAGGCGGGGCCACAGGCTGGGGCTGTCACACTGGGGAGCCCCCTGGGTAGAGAGGGGCAGGCCCCTGCCAGGAAGCTCACAACCCGCAGGAGGCCGGGAGCCCGGTGAAAAGCAGCCCCTCGGGGTGAGGCTAAGTGAGCCCCCTCCTCACGCACGAGGCGCTGGCCACTCTGGAGGCACCGCCGCGAGGTTCAGCAAGCGAGCCTCCTGAGGCAGGGGGCCACTGGGACCCTGTCCTCGGGGGTCTTTGCTCTGGAGCTGGCACTGCTCTTTAAGTCTCCAAGTCCGGTTCTTTGCGACCCCAGGAACTGTAGCCCACAGGCTCCCCTGTCCGTGGGACTTCCTCAGGCAAGAGGACTGGAAAGGGTTGTCATTTCCTTCTCCAGGGGGTCTTCCCGACCCAGGGGTCGAACCCATGTCTCCTGATCTATCACTATTTTCCATTTAAAACAAATCCTGATTTTTTTTGGGGGGGGGTGTGTAGGGAGGACTTTCTAAGCATAAAAATGAAGACAGGTAGCATAAAGGGGACGGTTAGCAGGTTCAAGCACATGTCAAACAACAGAATAATCAATACTGAGACAGGTGACAGGGCCGGGGAAGTGTCTGCAGCGAGTGCTGCGTGCAGATACGGTATCGGTAGAAACAAGCTCCCAAAGCAAACCCATGAGAAGTTAACACCCAACAGAAAAGCCCGTGAAGCGTGCCCACAGTGAGGACAGAGCCTCAGTTGAACGAGTGAGGGCGCTGGCGGCCTGACCTCACCAGCACAGAGACCACCTCTCACATGGGGACGCCGGTGGCCGGGCTTTGACCCGCGGCTTCCACTCGGTCCCGAGGAGACGGCCCGCGGAGCACAGGTGTGCGCGTCATCCGCCGCGGCAGGGTTCATCCCGGGGAACCCGAGCTGCTCCCCAGGGAGCGACCTTGGAGCAGGCGGGGAGCCCCTCGCCCTGATTAAAGGTGTGTTTCCTCAAGCGAGTCGCTACCGCTACCGACAGGAGCGCCAGGCAGGCCCGGCGGCGCCGGATGGGGGGGCCTTGGAGAGGGAGAGACGGGCGTGCATGGGGGACTGGGGGATGGGACATCCTTGGCTGCGCTGCCCCGGTGAGGCCAAGGCCGGGGCCGGGGGCGGGTCGGCTGGTCGGCTCCGAAAGGCACTGCGGGGGCCTGGCGCCCACCTGGACTCCCGCTCACCCGGCATCGTGCCTTCGCGTTTCAGCCTCAGCAGCCCTTCTGTCTGTGATGACGTCCAGGCTCTGTGTCCCCCAGAGGACAGTGTCCCCCAGCCTCACCTGAGCCCCCAGGCCTGCCTCCCCCTTCCCTGGGGAGTCCCCTCTGCCCTCCCCCATGTCTCCTTCGGCTGGCCCTGCAGGCTCAGCAGCCCACAGCCCCCGCCTCCCTCTCCACCCTCTGCCAGAGCCTCAGTCCTTCCTGAGCACTATTAGAGTGGGCCCTAGAGCCCCGGGAGACCCAGAAGTCCAGGAGATCAGACGGGTTGGAACAAGAAAGGGGAGGAGGGAGAGAGGGCAGCGGAGTTGAGAGTCACTGGGGCCTGCTGGCTGTGGCTGATCCCAGGCCAACCCACTGTGCGGGTCAGCGGAGGGGTCACTTCTGGGCTGGACAGTGCTTCGCAGGGAGTCCCTGGCAACGGGGGACCCACGTCCAGTCAGTGAGGTCACAGAGCCCTGTGATGTCCCTAGGGGAGGGGAGCCAGAGGCCCTGATAATGAATTTTGACCAAAAGGCGGTGAAATTCCTGGCAAATTTTCACATCAATGGAGGCAGACACTGGACCCATGGCTCCCTGAAGCAGAAACCACCTGTGACTTCCCAGTAACTGCCCGCGCGGTGGGCTGGCTAGGGGGCAGTGGCCTGGGCGGCCCTCCGGCTGCGTGGACGGTGGCTGCTCGTGTCTCCTGCAGGCTCGATGCTGCTGTGCTGTTGTCAGGCCTGGAGCTAGGGCTGGGGGCCACCTGGAAGGAGATGTGGCCCCCAGCGGTGCAGGAGCTCCAGGTGGGGCTCAGGACGCAAACCAGCCCCCTCCCGGAGCCCCTCACTTGGAACCTGAGGGAGCTGTGTAAGTGAGGGCTCGGGCTCCCCAGCCCCGGGCCGGTCAGGGGAGCAGGCGGGGCGGGTGGGGGCCGCTGGGAGGACCCAGGCCCAGGGCTTGTTCCACCAGTGCTGGAGCAACGCCCGCCTATCCTGACCGACCTGCATGTTCCCGGCCCCACCAAGTATCAGGTGCCAGATGCATCGCTGCGAGAGTCCTCCCCACACCCCCACTTCAGCATTGGCCGCAGGCACCCCACCCATGGTGCGTGCCCCTCCCCCCGCCCCCCACCGCCCACCCTCTCACCTGGAGAGGGACCCCTGGCCATAGGCACCCCTGTGACCCTGTCCCCACTGCAGAGGGCGGTGGCCGCAGGGCGTGGCAGACTGCGTGGTTCCAGAGTGAAAGCCCCTTCACCCAGAAAGCTGACTTCAACCGAGAGCAGAAGGTGGGGGCGGGCCTGGCAGGTCCTGGGCTGGGCGGACCCCCCCGGGGGGGCAGGCCCGCCTCAGCCGCATCTCTCCACAGTGGCCGACGCCTGCCCACTATCAGCTGCCCAGCCCGCCGGCCTGCCCAGCCTTCAGCCTCAGGGGCCGCCCTGCCTCCAGGCCACCTGAGGCCCGAGCCCGCCAGGGGGTGCCGCAGGGCTGGGGCGCAGGGCCCCGGACCCAGCCCCTCCTGCAGGCCCCTCCGCCCACAGGGGAAGAGACGGGCCCTGGCCCCAGCACCTACAACATCCTTCCGGGCTGCCGTCTGAAGGGCCCGTGCCCACCCGCCTTCTCCATGGGCCGCTCGCCCCTGCTGGCCTCCTGGCTGGGCTCCTGTAAGGTGGGGGGGAGGTGGGGGGCGGGAGGGGTGGGCCTGGGTGGGAGGGGTGGGCGCAGTGACTGCACCTGCCCCCCCTCTGCAGCCTGCACCCCAGGCCCGGCCGCCTACGACGTGGAGGACTGCTACAGCTCACGGTTCCCCTCGGCACCTGGGGTGGTCATCCAAGGCGTGCGGAAGCCCAAGCGCCACGACACTGGCCCCTTCTGTGCGCTCTAGAGCCCGCGGGGTCCACCCGGCCTGCCGGGTCAGCACATGAAACCCTGCCCCCCGGGGCCTTGCTGGGCCTCCCTCTGGAACTCAGTGCCCCCACCCCCGGCCTGGCCTTCTGACTCTCTGGGCACTTCTGGTCCACTCTCCTGACCAGCCAACCCCTCTGAGCTGTGGACGAGGAGGGCCCATCCCCTTGCTATATACCAAGGTGCTGTTGGTTCGTCCGAGTTGTGTGTGCGTGGCGACCACTGGCCCTTCCCCTGAGCCGTCCTGCAGAGTGGCCCGCAGCGGACCTGCTGCGTCTGCTGTCCCCTGGCCAGGTCCCCTTCTCTTTCCCTTCAGTGCTCTCTTCTCTAGAGTGGCTGGGGTTGCAGCCTGAGCCTGGTGGGAGGGGTCTCTGGGCCGTGTGGATGCCCCCACCTAGCTGTGCCAGCCAGTGGGGGGATCCAGCTGCTGGTCTTCCTAAGGGTCGGGCTGCTTGCTGAGCTGAGGAGTCAACTGTTGGGGTGGAGGTGGGAGTCGGCTGCCGTCCTGAGGTGGGGTCAGCCTGCTCCCCAGCCAGGTAAGGCCCAGAGGACCTGCTCATTAGGGCCTGGCTCCACTTCTCCCTGCAGCTGCCCCAAGACCCTGTGAGCTCAGCCAGGGTCGTGTAGACCAGGCTGCAGCCAACAGATGCCCTGGGCTTCACCGTGAGGCCCTGCCTCACCCACAGCAGTGGCCTGGCATGGGCTCGCATCGCCACCACCCTGCCCTCCTGCCCAGGGGTCGGCCCCAAGCCTGCCTCCCTGCAGGGGCCTCCTGCAGTTTGCGGTGCCTCCTGTCCCTGCACCAGCTCCTCCAGGGGCCTCCCCGTGTCCCCGAAGCCCTTGGCCAGACCCCTCCTCTGTCTCTTCTGTCCAAGCTCAACCCTTTCAACAGGCACCGCGAGAGCTACTCCCACGGTGCTGGCATCATCCCTCTCCACAGGGAAGCCAAGAACAAGGGAGCATGAGCGCCATGCACCTGGGACCTCCCCCAGCGCCAAACCAGCTGTGGGTCGAGCCTCAGCACCCTGGGAATCAGAACGGTGGGACTGCAGGCTGTGGCACTGGGCCCTGGGCTGACCAGCGGGCCAGAGGGCAACAGAGTCAGAGCAGTGGCGCCTGGCCCGAGGTCAGGCACGAGGAGCCCTGCTCACAGGTGCGCCGCCAGCAGCTCCTAGGACTCCAAGCCGGGAGAGGGACCAGCAGGGAGGACGGAGCAACGCCCCAGCTGGGCTGGGGAGGGCGGGCTTCTGGGGCAAGGCTTTTGAGGATGAGCCAGAGTTTGCTGGGCGGCAGGAAGGGGATTTCTGGCAGAGCAAACCTTGGAAGCAAAGGCACATGGAAATGGAGCAGATGTTACATTTGGTGCGGCCAAGCTCGGGAGGGTGCAAGGCTGATGGGACAGGAGGGGGCTGGCGGGATCGAGAAGCTGCAGAGGGCTGTGTGGGAGTCCAGGGGCTTGCACACTCAGTAAGGGAGCTCGCAGGTTGCACGCTCAGTAAGGGAGCCCGCGGGTTGCACGCTCAGTAAGGGAGCCCGCGGAGGGTGCAGAGCAGGCAGTGTCTCCCCCCTCTATGGGCTTCTTGTGTTGCAAGGGGGGCTGTTGAGTGGGGCTGGACCTTAGCCTGAGGGCCTGGCACTTTGGGTTAGTCAGGGGGTTAGATGCTCAAGGCAATGAGAGGACAGCCACCGTTGTCACACTGTCACTGCGTGCCCAGGCCTCTGCTAGGCACGTCCTGCTTTGAGGCACTTCCCATTAGTTTGGTCTTCGTGACAGTTCTGTGGCGCGGGCTTCATCAGGTTGGACAGGGAAGAAACCAAATTCCAGGATGAGAGGGTCCTGTGGGCGCTAAGGTCAGCAAAAGGGTTTTTCATGATTATTAAAACGCAGATCCTGCGAGCCGCAAAGACCCGGCACAACCAAATCAATATTAAAAAAAATAAAAGGCACTTGGCGGCACAGTGGTTAAGACTCCACACTTCTAACGCAGAGGGGTGCGAGTTTAACTCCCCGGCGCGCGGCCAAAGATTTAAGTAAAACCCACCCGGCGAAAGCATCGGTCCTGAATCTCCTAGAGCAGGCCAACCCGCCGGTGGCACGGGCCCCGGCGCTCCAGCCCAGCGCTGGCGCCCGCTTCCCCGGGGCCGCTCCGGCGTCCTGCTCGGCGAGAGGAAGCCGGGCCCGGGAGGCGGGGCGGGGCCGCGCAGGAGGGGCGCGGCGGGCCCGGTGGGCGGCGCTTCGCCGGCGACCCGTGCGTCCCCCGGGCCCCGCCTTCGCGCTGTCTCTGCCGGGCGCGGGACGCGGCGCTCCTCCCGGGAACTCCTGCGCGACGTCGGCGGCGTTTCCGGGGAGCCCGTTGGCGGGCGGACCTGGCTGCGCGGAGCGGAAGTGGGCGGCTGCAGGGCGAGCGGAGCGGCGCTGCGGGCGGACCTGGCCGAGCTGGAGGGCGCGGGGGAGCGGAGCGCCGGCGGCCCCCGAGGCCCGGGCGAGAGGACCGCTGCAGGGCCCGTGGCGAGCGCGGCAGCGCCGGGGGAGCGCGGCGGGGATGGGGCGCCGGGCCGGGTGGGGACCGGGGCCTCGGCCCTGTTTGCGGGGCTGCAGGACCTGGGTGTGGCCAACGGCGAGGACCTAAAGGAGACGCTGACCAACTGCACGGAGCCGCTCAAGGCCATCGAGCAGTTCCAGGTGGGGCTGCGCGAGGGGCCGGGGGCAGGCGCGCGTGTGAAGCGGGCGTATCCGTCTGCTCCGCCGCCCAGAGGGGCCGGACACGCCGAGCTCGGGCCGCTTCGACGGCCGGCGGGCGGCTCCCAGCGTCTGCTGCTACAGCCGGCGCGGCGCGGACACCCTTCTGTCTGCCTCTTCGAGCGCTCGGGTCAGCCAGGGCGCCTGACCACGAGCGGCCGCGGCTGAGGTCTCTCTTGCCGCCCCGAGGAAGCAACGCCGACCTCTGCTTCCTTAGACAGAGAACGGCGTGCTGCTGCCCTCCCTGCAGTCGGCCTTGCCTTTCTTGGACCTGCACGGGACGCCGCGGCTGGAGTTCCACCAGTCGGTTTTTGATGAGCTTCGGGACAAGCTGCTGGAGCGTGTGTCAGCCATCGCTTCAGAGGGCAAGGCCGAGGAAAGGTCAGTGAGACAGGCAGCCCCCTCCCCAGCCAGGAACCCCCAGTTAGCAGCGCTCACCTCCCCATGGCTACAGCCATCCTGAAAAAGGGGACGCCGGTGGCACTGCCAGTCTGGGGACCCGCAGGTGACTGCTTCCTCAGTAATGTGAGTTTTCCCAGGTATAAGAAACTGGAGGACCTGCTGGAGAAGAGCTTTTCTCTGGTGAAGATGCCGTCTCTGCAGCCGGTGGTGATGTGTGTCATGAAACACTTGCCCAAGGTAACAGCTGCCTGGCTGGCTCCCTCTGGGGAGGGTTCTTGAGCTGCCTGTTCCTGTAGAGACGGCTTCGGAGCACGGTTCCCTGCGCTGGCTTGTCCCTGAGCCAAGCTGACTCTGAAGCTTGGCATGTGCTCCGGGGTGTGGAGCCCTTTCTGGGGAAAAGCTGTCTGTGGTTCCTGCCCACGCCATGGCCTGGGGGCCCTGTCCCAGGTGTCCCCATCAGTTGGGCTGGGATGGATGTGGTCTCTGCCGTGGGGGGTGCTGAGGCCTGCTGGTTGTCTTGAGGGAGACTGCCAGGGCAGGGTGCTGCTGACGGTGACCTGTCGATTCTGTAGGTTCCTGAGAAGAAGCTGAAGCTGGTGATGGCCGACAAGGAGCTGTACCGGGCCTGCGCGGTGGAGGTCAAGCGGCAGATCTGGCAGGACAACCAGGCGCTCTTCGGCGACGAAGTCTCCCCGCTGCTGAAGCAGTACATCGTGGAGAAGGAGAGCGCGCTCTTCAGCACGGAGCTCTCTGTCCTGCACAACTTTTTCAGCCCTTCCCCCAAGACCAGGCGCCAGGGTGAGGTGAGGCGGGGCAGGGCTGTGTGCGGGCCTCCCTGGCCAGCCCCCTCCCGCCCCCACGAATGCTCGCCTGTCTGCTCTTGGAGGCCTGGGCTCATCTGTGGGGCTGGCAAGGGGCATCGCAGCAGCCTCCCTGCACGTGGGTTTTTCTGTCTTTTCTGCGTACTTTGCGCTGGGCGGCTTGGCTGACCTTTTCGGCCAGCTGTCTGTCTGCTCTCAGCCCTGAGTTCTCCCTGTGTCTGTTTCCGATTCGTTTGTTGCTGCACGAATGTGTTTTGGGCACTGACTCGTTGCCACGGGTGCCTGGACCCTTCAGTGTCCCCAGAGATCAGGGCACCTCCTGGGCTCCTCAGGCTCCCGAGGGGTGGAGCCCACACATTAGATGTCACACGTTGGTCACAGAAGGCGGGAGCAGGGCGGCCGCAGCAGGCCCGACCCGACGTGGAGTCTGGGGCCCGGGCTGACACCCTCTCAGAGGAGCCTCGGGGCTGACGGTTCACTGTCCTCCAAACCAGAGTCGCTGCGCCCAGCGTGAGCGGCGTCCTGCGGGTCGGGGGTGAGGGGCGAGGGGGCGGGCGGGGCGTGAGGCCTGGCGTCCCGGCAGGTGGTGCAGAGGCTGACGCGGATGGTGGGGCGCAACGTGAAGCTGTACGACATGGTCCTGCAGTTCCTGCGCACGCTCTTCCTGCGCACCCGCAACGTGCACTACTGCACGCTGCGCGCCGAGCTGCTGATGTCGCTGCACGACCTGGACGTCGGCGACATCTGCTCCGTGGACCCCTGCCACAAGGTGTGCGCCCCGGGCCCCCTCCTCCCCTGGGACGCTGTGGTCCCGGCCCCCCCCGGGCCCACTGCCCTGCAGCGCCACCCCCCCCCCCCCCCCCCACCGGCTGCAGGGTCTGTCTGTCCGCAGCATCCGGGCCAGCCGCACCGCCCTGCTCTTCCTGGGGTCTGTCTCCCCCCTGCTCCAGAGCCCTCGTGGTGAGCTCTGTGTTCTGGAACAGGGCTTTTCGCACTGCCCTGTCCTGACGTGGACGCGGTGTGACCCCCCACGACGTCCCTAGGGGCTTCGTGGTGTGATACACTCTGACCTGGCACTGCCCACCGTGCAGTGGGGACCCCGGGAAGGCCCGTTTCAGAACACACACACCTGGCCTCTTTCTTGCACTGCCTGGCCTCTGGAGACGTGGGTCCTTGGGCCTGTTTGCTTTGTGCAGTCCTGTTCCTCACGCCGAGCGGGTCCTTGGCGACATGAGATGGGGGTCCCTGGCTCAGCCCAAGCTTGAGCGCTCAGGCAGTGGGGAGAGCTGCCTGCAGGCGCCGTCTCTGGCCGAGCCCTGACCCTGCCTTCTCCCCGCAGTTCACCTGGTGCCTGGACGCTTGCATCCGAGAGCGGTTTGTGGACAGCAAGAGGGCCCGCGAGCTGCAGGGCTTCCTTGACGGCGTGAAGAAGGGGCAGGAGCAAGTCCTGGGGTGAGGGTCCACTTGGTGTGGGTGCCTGTCCGCGGGCGTCCACCTGAGCCCGCCGTGGCCGCCATCGGGAGTGGTGTTTTTTCCCGTGCGTTTTAGGAGGACCATCTGGTGTCCGAGCCCGTGACTGAGAGGCCTGGCTGCTGGGGTGAGGCTGTGGTGCCTCAGCCGGGCCGGGCACCTGAGCTGGCCTGCCTGTGAGCAGACAGGCCTGCTGCGTCCAGAGGTGGCAGTCTGGCTAGCAGCAAGGTGCTGTCTGGGTGGCCCCTGTCCCCGGTCTGGGATCGGGCTTGAGAGAACCTGACTGAATTTGTGGAGCCTGGATCAGAACCTTGACCAAAATGAGACCTTAATTTTTTTAAAAAAAACTCTGGTCTTTCAGCTTATTGAGCACGTTAAGGGAAAGCTGTGAGCCGTGAGCTTTTAGAAAGGGGCCCGGCGTGGGGTGACGTGGTCCGCAGGGAGGGCTGGCTCCCGGGCCAGTGGCTGTGCGGGCCGCGAGCCGCCCTGGCTGACGCTGTGGGCGTGTCCTCACAGGGACCTGTCCATGATCCTATGTGACCCCTTCGCCATCAACACCCTGTCCCTGAGTACCGTCAAGCACCTGCAGGAGCTGGTGGGCCAGGAGGTGCTGCCCAGGGTGAGTGCGCCCGGCCAGCCGCACGCTGCCTCGGGGCGTGTGTGGGGGTGACCCTGGGGTGAGCCCACACCCCCTCCAGGCAGACGGCGCGTGGGCCTGAGCCCTGGGGGCGTGCGGTCAGGGCAGGACGCTGGGCGAGCTGCCGAGGCCTGCGTTTCCCTGCAGGACAGCCCAGACCTCCTCTTGCTGCTCCGGCTGCTGGCGCTGGGCCAGGGCGCGTGGGACATGATCGACAGCCAGGTCTTCAAGGAGCCCAAGATGGTAACAGGGGCGGGTGGGCTCCGTGCGGGGCCTGGGGTGGGGCTTGGGGCGCCGGGCCTGCGGCTGGGGGGTGGCCGGAGGCTGGGGTCCGGGGCGGGCGTGCCGTGCGACAGCTCCAGGGCCTGCGCCCCAGGAGGTGGAGCTGGTCACCAGGTTCCTGCCCATGCTCATGTCCTTCGTGGTGGACGACCACACGTTCAACGTGGATCAGAAGCTCCCGGCCGAGGAGAAGGCCCCGGTCACGTACCCAAACACGCTGCCGGAGAGCTTCACCAAGTACGGCTGCGGGCGTGGCGGGGAGGGCCCTGGCCCGCGGGGCCGCTCGGGGGCTGACGGCTCTGGGGTGCAGGTTCCTGCAGGAGCAGCGCATGGCCTGCGAGGTGGGGCTGTACTACGTGCTGCACATCACCAAGCAGAGGAACAAGAACGCGCTGCTGCGCCTGCTCCCGGGGCTCGGTGAGTGTGCGGGCGTGGGACGCCGCCGTCCTCCCCAGACGCCCTCAGCCCCCACCACAGCCTGCGTTCCCCAAGAGCCGGTGCCATCTTTCCCAATGGGCGAGGGGCCCGGAGCCTCCCAAGCCCTTAGACCAGCGTGAGAGCTCCCCACTGAGGTGGCGGAGAGGCTCCTGGGAACCTTGCTGTGCACGCTGGAGGGGCCCTGCAAGCCAGGAAGGCTGGGGGCATCCGGGGGCCCTTCAGGAGCCAGCTGCAGGCTGAGCCAGGGTGCGGGCGCCAGTCGGGGGCACCCAGCCTGCCCAGCACACAGCAGATGCAGGGCCTCTGCTGGCTCAGTCCTGTCGGGGTGTTGCGGCTTCTGGAGAGGGCGTGCTGCTGCGCGCTCAGCGTGCACGTGGCCACTGGCAGGTCTAATGCTGCGAGTTGCTTCCAGGCTTCTCTTTATGGAGGAGACTGCCTGGCGTGGGTGTTAGTTTCTGTACAGCCACCACCCAGCTGATGAACAGGAACTTAATTAACTCTTACGCTTCTGGGAGCCGGCTGTCTACACTGGGTCTCTCAGGGCTAAAGCAGGTGTGGGTGGGGCTTGCTCCTCTTGGAGGCCCCGGAGAAGACCCTTCTTGTCCCCTCCAGCTCCCAGAAACCCCGTCCTTGGCCCTGGCCCCTTTGCAGCTCATCCGCCCAGCTTCTCCCGTTCCTGTATCTTTGGCTCTGACCTGGCCCTCTCACTGTCCACCTCTCTCTCTTAAGGGACCTGCCTGGAGCATGGCGGACCAACTTTCCCCGCGGGGCCCATACCCCAGGGGGGCGAGTTTGCCGGCTCCAGGATCAGCATGGGGAGTTCTCCGGGGCGGGGGGGGTTCTCGGCTGGGAGCCTTCCAGGAGCACAGTTCTAGGAACTTGGGCTGACCAAGTTCTTCCTGCTCATTTGGGAACTGTGGTGTCTGTCTGGTTGAATCGCGTGTGTGTGGATGTGGGATATCCTGGAGGGGGAGTCTCAGCATCGCCCGCCTGATGGACCAGGTGCAGGTCTGATCCCACCCACTGGGCGGGTGCAGGTCTCCAGTTCTGGAGAGGAAGCTGCTGCTTTGTTGTTACTGCGAGGTTCTAGTAAAAATGGGTGTCGGTTTTTAAAAATTCTCTTTGCTTTTAAATGTTTTTTGGTGGGAGTCTTTTATGAACTCAAGTGCAGGCTAGGGAAGCCCAAGGCCCATTGCCCACCTGCAGGGGGCTCTGTGTGTGGCTTCCGTCCCCTCAGTGACGGGCGGGACAGAGCCTGGACCCCAGCAGACCAGATCGGAATAGCCCAGCAGGTGTCCTGATGGGACGTGGACCCTCAAAGCCGTGACTGTGGCGCAGTTAGTCGGGGTCCAGGCCCTGATGGTTTCCCCCGTTGTCGCGTGATGTTTTCGTGCAGATGGTCTGTTCGGATCAGGAGTCAGACAGGGGCCTTCCTTCAGCTCACTTCCGCTGCCCCTCAGGTCTTGGGGTCTGCAGGGCTTCATGGGGCGTGTTGGGGGATCCAGGGCACCTGTTCCCCGGCGGTGGCTTTGCTGGCCACGTCTCTCAGCACACTAACGACGTGCCCACCTCAGTGTCTTGTGAGCCAGGCGAGGCTGTGGAGACCTGCGTCAGCTGTGGCGGGTGGGGTGGGGGGTCCGCCTCGGCACTGTGTGTCTGCTGGAGCCCACTTCACCCCAGTCGCCTTGGCCGCTGGGCGGAACCCCAGCGACAGGATCTTGTCCCCTCCCCACCTCACCCTGGGAGCTTCCCTGTTAGGCCCAGGCCCGCCGGACGCCCCCAGCACTTGCCTGCCTGCCTGGGTCGGTTCAGGCTCAGGCCCGGCCGGGGAGGTGGGGGCGGCTGGGGGACGCCTGCTGTGCTTGCAGTGGAGACCTTTGGCGACCTGGCGTTCGGGGACATTTTCCTGCACCTGCTCACGGGCAGCCTGGCCCTGCTGGCTGACGAGTTCGCTCTGGAGGACTTCTGCAGCAGCCTCTTCGACGGCTTCCTCCTCACTGCCTCCCCGAGGTGCGTTCTCTCGGTCCGTCCTTGGCCGCTGGAAGGGGGGTGGGGTGGGGTGGGGTGGGGGGGGTGGGGTGGGGTGGGGGGTGGGGTGGGGTGGGGGGTGGGCGGGGCCTCTGGGCCGGGGGCGGGGCCCGTGGGCAGCCTGCAGCCGCCTGCCCCTCCCCCAGGAAGGAGAGCGTGCAGCGGCACGTCCTGCGGCTCTTGCTGCACCTGCACCACCGAGTGGCCCCGTCCAAGCTGGAGGCGCTGCAGAAGGCGCTGGAGCCCACGGGCCAGGTGTGCCCCCCACACCCGCCTGCACCCTCGGGTTGCGCTGCCTGTGCTCGCCCGACCCTGCGCGTGCGCGTGTCCCCGTGCCGGCCTGCCCGTGGGGGTGGGGGTGTGTGTGCGCACGCACCTACACACACACGTGCCCTGGGCCTCCCCCGCAGAGTGGAGAGGCAGTGAAGGAGCTGTATTCCCAGCTTGGAGAGAAGCTCGAGCAGCTGGACCACCGGAAGCCTAGCCCAGCCCAGGCCCCAGAGACGCCAGCCCTGGAGCTGCCCCTGCCCGCTGTGCCTGCCCCCGCTGTGCTCTGAGGCTCTGCTTGGGGCCTCTCAGGGCGGGCAGGGCCCCTGATGGGGGTGTGGCCCCGGTCGTTCTGGAGAGGAGGCTCCGCATTCCTGCCCGAGCAGACCCTCTGCTGGAGGCGCGTTGGCCGTTCCTGGGGGTGCGGGCTGAGCGAGACCCTGGGGCCTCCTGTGGGCAGGGCATCCCTGCTCTGCACCTCAGCCTTGCCCTGAACTGGGTTCTGGGTGGACCTCCTATGTGGAGCCCCACGTTCCCGCTGCTCTCCGGTCCCCAGCCCTGCTCCAGGCCTCCCCGGCCCTCCCGCTCCCATGCCGCAGAGAGCTGCCTCCTCGAGTCGGAGGTTTCCGCTGCTGTTGGGCAGACAGACGGGCCAGGCCATAGCTGGGACTGGGAAAAAGTGACCTGTTTTCCCAGGGGTGGGGTGGGGCCTGAGCCCCACGGGGAAGAGGGCAGGCCAGGATGGTTGGCACCACGGATTGGCAGAATCACACAATTTGCTGGCAGGGGCGTCTGCAGACAAAGCCTAGCTCTCTCTAAGGAGCTCCTGCCCCTGCCCCCAGCCCCGGGGAGCAGGCATTAGGGAGGGAGACCCAGCGCCGCCCCCGCCCCGCGGCCTCCGTTTGCCCTTGGAGCACACGGCCAGGCGAGGGTCAGCTGCGGCTCACAGTGCAAGCTCACTCCTGTAAATAAAAGGTGTTTTGGTAAATCCAGCAGCTGAGCGGTTCCCGTGCACACAGATGTGGCGGCAGCGCGGGCCAGTGAGAGCTTTCCTGGCATGTTTGTCTCCCTGGGGACGGCCGTGATGCCTGGCCCCCGGGGGACAGCAGCTATGGATGGTGGGGCCAGGGCCTGGCGGCACTGGGGGCCACAGGACTCGAGAGGGTTGGCCCTGGAGGCGTGTCGCTGAGCGTCAGGCTGTGTGGAGGCCACTGATGTTGACAGGTGTGCTCTGCGGGCTGGGGAGGCGAGGCCTGGGGGTCAGGAGGAGCCCGAGTGTCTAATGAGTGAATGGGGAAGGGGTGTGGGAGGGCCAGGCTTGGGTGTCACCGAGGGGGAGTGGGGGGCCGTGCCAGGCGCCCCTCACGGGTGCAGGGTTCTCAGGGAGGAGGAAGGTCTGGGCTTCGGGCACCGGATCCCTTCCGGCTGTGGCTTTTCCCGCAGGAAGCAGGGAGCCAGGTCCTGGGCAGGAAGTCAGGACAGGTCACCGAGGAGGGAAGGGAAGGAACTAGGCCCGGGGAGGGGCGAGCGCCCAGGCGGGGCCCACGTGACCCACCTGAGGCTCATGGTCAGTGTGCACAGACAGGCCAGCGGGGCCAGGCTCCTGCCCAACGGACCAGGGGCCGGACAAGAGAGTGGGTGGCGGCCTGCCGCTGGGGGCTTGGTGGGTAGAGGGCACGAGCTGCAAGGACTGGGTGGGGGCTGCAGGAAGGAAGAGGCCCAAGTGGGCGGGTGGGAGGGCGCAGCTGAGCTCAGGGACCCTCAGGGCTTCGAGGCTCCTGAGGCTGGACTGGGCAGGGCGGCGGGAGGCCGGGGGCTGGGAGGTCTGGTCTGAGGAAGGGAGTGTCCATGCAGAAACTCGGGGAGGGGAGGAGAGGAGCACGTGAGAGGTGGGGGCTCTGCCCACTTCCAGGCCAGCTGTTTGGGAATCTTAGCGCCACACTGGACTGGCAGAGGGGTCGGGGTGGGCAGCAAGGTGAGGAGGGGTCTGCAGAGACCAGGTTAGAGACGAGGACCCTGATTCTGGGCTGGGTGGGGCGTGGGCTGGAGGAGGGGTGGGAGTACCTCCTAGGGAGGGTGCAGTGGTGTGGGGTGGAGGGTGAAGGGGAGACGTCCCCATGGAGGCGGGGGAGAGTGCAGGGGGGAGAGGGGAGAGGCCTTAAGGGATCAGGTTCACCCTTGACCCGGCCGCGGTGGGCCCTCCGAGGCCTGGCTTGACTTCTGCCAGACCCCATACCCCCTCCTTACGCCCGTGGCGGGGTTCTGGACCCCAGAAGTTTTGGCAGACCTGGCCGCACTCCTCCCTACCCCCCCCCCCCAAATCTTTTTCTGCATCTGCCCTTCAAGCCTCCTGCCCTCCCCTCAGGCAGAAGTGTGGGGACTACAGGAAGCCTGAAGATCCCGAAGGGCCCCACGCCCAGCAGAGGCCTGAACGGATCACAAACACCCTTCCGTCCTGTCCCCCTGGGTGGGGGCCACACGGGGGACGCCCAAGGGGTGCCCGGGCCCCTGGCTCAGCGCGGAGGCAGCAGGCTGGGGACGGGCAGGTCCGAGGCTGGGGGCAGGGTGTGGAGCAGCCCTGGCTTCTCAGTGAGGCTGCCTGAGGGCGCAGACACGCAGACATGCAGGGCCCCGTCTTCTGGGCACGGCGGAACCCCCAGCCCACGACCGACACTTCCCTGAATGCGGGTTGTGCAAGGAGGTGGAGGGAAGCTAGGGAGAGGGGAGGGGTGGTGCGCTGGGCAGAGGGACCCGTGTGGAGGAGCAAAGACAGGGAGGATGAGGGGCGGTGGGCAGGACAGGATGGGGGGCTCAGGTCTGCCCCGTGGTACACAGCTGGGTTAGGGTTAGGGGGCACTACTGGTTAGCAGACCCGCCCCTGGTGGCCTGCAGACACAAGCTCCTGAGCAGAGGGCGCTCCAGGCTGGCCAGCCTGCTCTGGTGGGGCCGCGTGAAGCTGGTGGCTGGGGAAGGACCGTCTCCACCTGCCAACTCTTGGCCCAGGCTCTTGCTGAATCTGCTCTCCCGCTGGGGCCGGAGCCAGTGCGGGGCTTTCTCCCCAGTCCTAGGGCTTCCGTCCCAGTCTGTGCTGCCCTGTCTCGGGGTGGGGGGGGGGCGGGACTCTAGGCTGGGGTACAGGGGACGAAGGCAGAGATGAGTGGGGACAAGGGAGCTCGGGTCCTGGCAGAAGAGGGGGAAGAAAGGGAGTGTTTTGCGGGGCCCCTGGACTGGGCTTGGGGGAGCAGAAGAGGGAGAGGACCCCCCCCCCCCAGCCTTCTCCACTCCTGCGAACAGGCGGCCTGGACACACCCATCCCCCTCACCATGGGCCCTGGGGTGTCAGATGCAGGAGGTGTCCCTGGGGAGCTTGGGGTCCATGGCCCCAGGGGAGGGGAGGTGCATCCTGGGGGTGTCCTGGGCTGGGCAGAGTGAGGTGGTCTGGGAGGGCTGCAGGGCTGAGGAGGGCAGGTGACCCACCGGCGGGGGACCTGGGCAAGCCTGCCAGGCCTCCCCTCTGGCGCCGCCGTCCAGCCTAAGTCCCGCCCGCGCCGCACCCCTGACTCACTTCCTTTGCAAAGAAGCGGAAACCTCCCCAGGGCTTTCTCCAGTCCGGACGCTCCCAGGGTGCCCGCAGGTGTCGCTGACCGGGTGAGGCCCCTCACCCCGCCCTGACCTGCGCAGGGAAGCCCGCGCAGTCGGCTTCCTGAGTGGCAGGCCCCAGCCTCGGGCGTGGGCAGGCGTGCGGGTCTGGGGGCCAGTGAGAGCCTGATCCGACGCAGCTGCAGGTACTGGGGTGGGCCAGGGCAGCAACCGCCCTTCTCCAGCTGTCTCCTCCCGGACCATCTCTCCTCCGAGTTTTGTCTTTCTGTCCATCTTTTCACCACCCCCTGACCACCACGCTTTAGGAGCTCCCCCCACCCCACCCCCGCCCCCGCCCCCTCCATTCGTGTGTCCACCGGAGGGATGTTGGGAGGATCCTCGTTTGGGGCTGGGAGGCCTGGGCTCAGCTCGGGAACGGAGCTCGAGAGCAATCTGGAGAGAAATCCCCCCCACACCCCCGGAGCCCAGGGTTCTTGTGTGGGACACCTACGAGCTCCGGGGTCTCGGACCTCTGCTCGCCTTGGCCCCTTCTAGGCGCCTGGCAGGCGAGCGGCGGCAGGGGCGGGGCCGGCCTTGACCCTGCTTTACCCCTAGTTGGCGCCTGGCCGGCACGAACTCCTCCTCCAGGAAGCCCGGGCGGCCTGCCGGCCGATAAACTGTGCCCCCCACCCCCACCCCGCGCAGGCACTTCCTCAAGGCCCGAGGCTGTTTATGCGAGGACCCGAGAGATTTGCATTGGGGCCCCGCGGGGAGGCGTTTCCTGGGCTGAGGCTGGTCCCGGTCTCCAGGCAGCGGGCCGCCCTCCGGGGGCCTCGCAGCGGGGGTGAGATCCCGAGGGAGAGTCCCAGTCGGCCAGGCGGAAGTCTGCAGACCATCCCGCCTTCCTGTTGCAGGGAGGGCGACCTGCATGCCAAGCGCCGCCCCTGCACGATGGACCGCGGCCAGTCCAGCCCGGAGCCCCCGGCCCCGGTCGCCCCCAGCCCGAGCGTGATCGCCCCGGTGCGCGCCGTCGTCCGCCTGCGCCACCAAGTGCGCCTCCTGCGCAAGCGGCGGCCGCCCCCGCCGGCCGTGGCGCCGGACCCCGGGGCTGCGGCCCCGCGCGAACACCAGGAGCAGCCGCAGTTCTTCACCTTCGACGGGCCGGTCGAGCGGGCGTCGAGACCCGCGCGGAAGCGGCGCCGGCGCAGTCGCCTGGTGCTCTACCCCGAGACGTCGCGCAAGTTCGGGCCGCGCGCCGAGCGCCAGAGCCGCGCCCAGCGCTGCCTGCTGTTGCTCGTGGCCATCGTGGGCTTCCAGGTGCTCAACGCCATTGAGAACCTGGACGACAACGCGCTGCGCTATGACCTCGACGGGCTGGAGAAGACGCTGCAGCGCGCCGTGTTCGGGCAGCCGGCGGCCGTGGGCCGCCTCGTGGCTCTGCTGCGGGACTACCTGGCCACGCACGTGCACAGCCGCCCGCTGCTCCTGGCGCTGCACGGGCCCAGCGGCGTGGGCAAGAGCCACGTGGGCCGTCTGCTGGCGCGCCACTTCCGCGCGGTGCTGGAGGACGGCGCGCTCGTGCTGCAGTACCACGCGCGCCACCACTGCCCCGAGCCGCGCGCCGCCGCCGGCTGCCGCGAGGAGCTGGCGCGGCGCGTGGCCGACGTGCTGGCGCGGGCCGAGGCGGAGGAGAAGACCCCGCTCCTGGTGCTGGACGACGCGGAGCTGCTGCCGCCGGCGCTGCTGGACGAGCTGCACGGCCTCCTGCAGCCGCAGAGGCCGCCGCGCTTCCACAACGCCGTCTACGTGCTGCTCAGCGGCGCGGGCGGCGCTGAGGTCACGCGCTTCGTGCTGCAGAACGCGTCCCGCGCGGGGCGCGCCGACGGGGCGGATGAGCTGCGCGCGGCCGAGGAGGAGCTGCGCTCCAGCCTGCACACACTCCTGGTCCGCCAGCACTCGCTGTGGGAGGCCGCGGCCATCGTGCCCTTCCTGCTGCTGGACAAGCGGGACGTGGTCAACTGCTTCCGGGACGAGATGGCCGGGGAGGGCTTCTTCCCCGAGCAGGCCCGCGCCGAGCTGCTGGCCGCGCAGCTCAGCTACTACCGCGTGGCCGGCCGCGAGTTCGCCGTCACCGGCTGCAAGCAGGTGGTGGCCGCGGTCAACCTCTTGTAGCGCAGGCGCGCCTGGACACGGTGGCTCACGGCGGGCACCACAGGACATCGCTGTGGCCGTGGTCGTTGGAGGGGGGGGACTGCGGGTTTGCTGTGGCCTGTGAGGCCCGAATAAATCTGTCCGCAGCAGCCTGCCACCGGCTCACGCTGGGACCTGGAGTGGGGGGGCCAGGCCGGGTCAGTTCTGACCTCTTCTGCCAGTGCCGAGCCCCTCAGCCCCCATCTGCCACCTGCTGGTCCGTAACTCAGCCTGCATCTCCAACGCCAGTGTGTCCCCTGAGGCCCACACCCCAGGAGTGGGCCGTCTGTCCCTGTGGTCTAGTGGACGGATGGCCACAGAGAGCGAGCAGCCCCCCGGGGGTCTCACAGTGGTCCCCGCAGAGCTGGATATGAGCACGACTCCAGAGCACCTGCAGCGGCCACACCCGCACTCGCGCGCATGGACCCCCCCCCCCCCCCCCCCCCCCCCCCCCCCCCCGCCTTCCTGGCCACTTCCCTGGCAGGACCACCTGGGCCGGCCTGGACTTACGGCCTCCTGGGCCCAGGGGCTCCCCGAGAGGAAAAGGGCTGGGTGGGCGCTCCACCCAATGAGCTGATCCAGGGGAGCCCCCTGAATGCTCCAGAAGGGGGGTGACCCAAGTAGGCGGGGGGCCCACGTGGGGGGTCCTGCCCGCCCCGCCGCCCCACCGGCTCCAGGGTGCGGGACTCCTGGGAGGCCTCTAACAGGGCCCCCTCCCTGGGCCCCAGTGTGCCCCAGGCCTGGGGCCGGGCCTCGTGCCTGCCGTCCTGGCTGCTACCAGCCTGGCGCCTCCCCAGCCTCAGGCCCTCCAGGCTCCGGCCTCGGAGCAGGGGCAAGACTGCAGGAGCCTCGGTGGCTCCTAGGGGAGGGGGGCGGTGAGCGCTGAACTTTGGGCCACCTCCTATGCTGGGTTTCCAAGGGGGCCGGCGTGGTGGTTTCAGCACTGCTCCTTGATGGGCACAGGGTCAGCCTGGAGCAGCCCACTGGGAGGAAGGTGCAACCCGGGAGGCAGGGGGCCTGGAATGCAACTGGGGAGCAGCAACGACCCAAGAAGGGGGCCGGGGAGGGGGCGGGGGTGCTGCCAGCATGAAGGGGGCTGTGCCAGGGGCTCCAGACCCCACCTCCGCACTCAGCCTGGCCCCTGCCCTCGTGAGACCTCAAGGCCCACAGGGGCTGATACCTCTAGAGCCCCTGACAGGCCCCTCCCTGAGGGTCCCCCAGGGTCAGAGCCCCTTCCTTCACCCGCCGTCTTTGTGGTGGTCAGCTGCAGACGGTGAGCCGTCTGTCCAGGAGGGGATAGGGACCCTCCAGGCAGAGGGAAGTGGCCGGCCTGTCCAGCCAGCACGCAGACCCTGGGCCCTAGCAGGAAGGGATGGGGAGGGAGCACGTCCTGCCCCGAAAGGCCCCTCCTCCCAGCTCTGGGGCTCCCGGGGATGCCCAGACTGCAAGCTGGTTCTAAACCGGAGCCGAACCTGCAGGCATCCAGTCGGACACACCCGGAAGAGCGGACTGCCGGGTGACGGTGCTGTGGCCGCCGTGCTTGCTCTTTGATTTTCTCTCTGGGTCCCTACTTCCCCAGAGGCTTTCAACCATTTCAGGAAGAGGAGTTTGCCGTTGCAGACACCTGCTTGCTCAGCAGGTAGTGATCACAGGCACGCGTCTATCCAAAACCCCTGTGGCCGATGGGTTAGTGACCGTGGCTGAGCCGAGACTGCCTTGGAGTCGGCTAACTCTCCTCGCGTCCAGGAGGGATTCCTGATCATACGTTTGCTGGTGCTCACTCCTGTCCACGGGAGGAAGGGTCTCCCTACAGAGGGAAACCGAAAGGGAAGTCGCTCAGTCGTGTCCGACTCTGCGGCCCCGTGGACTGTAGCCTACCAGGCCCCTCCGTCCATGGGGTTTCCCAGGCAGGAGCACTGGAGGGGGGGTGCCATTTCCTTCTCCAGGGGTTCTTCCCGACCCAGGGATCAAGCCTGGGTCTCCACATTGCAGGCGGATGCTTTACCGTCTGACAGGGAAAGGTGGACAGCACCGTGGATCAGTCACACACACACGTTCACTGGTGCTCACTTCCGTCCACGGGAGGGAGGCTCGTCCTACAGAGACAGAGGCAGAATCTCAGCTCCGTCCAGGCACTCAGTCGTGTCCGACTCTTTGTGCCCCGTGAACTGCAGCACGCCAGGCGTCCCTGTCCATCGCCAACTCCCAGAGTTCACCCAAACCCATGTCCGTTGAGTCGGTGATGCCATCCAGCCATCTCATCCTCTGTCATCCCCTTCTCCTCCTGCCCCCAATCCCTCCCAGCATCAGGGTCTTTTCCAATGAGTCAGCTCGTCGCATCTGGAGTTTCAGCTTCAGCATCAGTCCTTCCAATGAACACCCAGGACAGATCTTTAGGATGGACTGGTTGGATCTCCTTGCAGTCCTTGGGCCTCCTGCAAATTCCTGCTTAATGCAGTTACAGACGTTTAACGGGATGGATCCACGTGAGGCTTCCGTTCAGTTATGCAGGGTGAACAGAACGGTGGGCACAAAAGGGCACACCGTTCCGTTTCCCAGCCATCAAGACAGGAGGCTGCCCAGGCGTAATGGCTCTCCCCCAAACTGCCACAGGAGGGGGCGCACGCATGGAGTGTACGTACACAGAACTTCGACAAGCGTGGTGGAACCTGATTCCCTTCACCAGTCAGAGGCACTGACGTCACTTCCCCGAGGCTCAGAGATGTGGTTACACACCAGAAAGTTCCTTTAGATATGCCGGTGTGTCAGCAAATCTACAGGTGACTCACCTTGCATGGGCAGCTCCATAGAACTTTCCATGCAGGCATTCAGAAGATCTTATTTCCCCATCCCAGAGTCAGGTCACATTGAAGCAAGGAATATTTAGGTGGGCTCAACTCCCTAGCTCTATCAGGATACATTTAGGCGGGCTTGGCTTCCTAGCTGTATCACATGGGCCCAAGGAGCTGCTGGACAGACAGCAGCGTCTGGAGCTCCAGTGAAATGACCTAGACTGAACCAGAGAGTCCTTGCTTCGTTGGGTGGGCTGAGACTTCCGATGGCAAATCGGGCAATCAGCCAGGTGGCCCCCTTCTCCAGAAAGGAAAGTGTTAGTCACTCAGTCATGTCCAGCTCTTTGTGACCCCATGGACTGTAGCCCATCAGGCTCCTCTGTCCATGGGATTATCCAGGCAAGAATACTGGAGTGAGTAGCCATTCCTTTCTCTGGGGGGTCTTCCCAACCCAGGGATCGAACTCAGGTCTCCTGCATTGCAGACGGATTCTTTACCGTCTGAGCCGCCAGGGAAGCCCCCTTCCTCCAGGGATTGGGAAGTACGAACGAGGGGGTTGTCCTTCCGAGGAGGGAAGTGGTGGGGCTGTGCGCAGGCTGGGTCCAGACTTTGTGGGGCAGCTGGTGTCCCCTGCCTCGGGTCCTGACGGGCGTTCATCCTCAAGTCTGCAGACGGCGTGCAGGTCCAGCTGGGATTTGGAGACACGACCTGGAGCCTCCTCCCTGGAGTTGGGTGGCACAGCAGTTAGTGACCAGGCCCTGGCAGTGCCCTTCAGGCGAGGCCAGAGGGGGTCCTTTTAGGGGTACGTTTTCTAGGACCTCCAGCCTCTGGGGCATTGTGTGGGGGTCTTGATCTTGTGAGAGTGCACAGCAAAAGGGGTGCTCTGCCAGAGCCCAGTGATTTTCTTTTCTTTGAGTTTTAAAACAAGCTGATTGACATATGATTGATTTACAATGATCCGTTAGTTTCAGATGTACAGCGAAGTACGGCCCTCTGTGCTACCGAGGAGGTCCTTGCTGGCGATCTGTTTTCTGTGCGGTAGTGTGTATATGTTAATTCCAACTGGTTATCTTCTTACACTTTTAATTTTTTTGCCTCACCACACGGCATGTGGGATCTTAGTTCCCCAGCAAGCGGTCGAACCCAGGCCCTTGGCAGCGAGAATGGGGAGTTCTAAGCACTGGACTACCAGGCCATACCCCCGCCGGTTATTTTCAATAGAAGCAGTGCGGAACCGCTTCTCCCTTTCTCAGCTGTGGGTCAGAGAGGCAGGAGCCACGTGCACTGGGTATTCTGTTCCAGGGAGAACAGACCCCAGCAAACCTGTGCGAATATGTCCACTGTCATGAAGAACTAATATTCAGTGCCAGTTTCAGAACTCTTGAGGGGCCAGGCAGGGAGAAAAACGTAGATGCCAACCTCTGATGGAAAGATGCACTTTACCAAACCGTGGGGCGCAGACTGCTTAGGCCTCCCAGGCAGCACGAGTGGTAAAGAATCTGCCCGCCAAGTGCAGGGGACGCAGGGGACTCGGGTTCAGTCCCGGCGTCGGGAAGAGCCCCAGGAGCGGGGCTTGGCAATCCTCTCCAGTCTTCTTGCCTAGAGAGTCCCATGGACAGAGGGGCCGGGCGGGCTACAGTCCATGGGGTCGCAGAGAGTGGGACACGACTGCGCGGCTTGGCGCACAGGCACGTATGACAGTCTAAAGGGGAGGAGAAAAGGGACCCATTGCGTCTGGAGAACGAAACATAGAAGCCGTTGGTTTTCCGTGAGAGTTTTACAAACACTTAAGCAGTTCACTCATATGGATTCAGTTCAGCTCATTTCAGTTGCTCAGTCGTGTCCGACTCTTTGCGACCCCAGGGACTGCAACACACCAGGCCTCCCTGTCCATTACCCACTCCCGGAGTTTACTCAAACTCATGTCCATCGACTCGGTGATGCCATCCAACCATCTCATCCTCTGTCGTCCCCTTCTCCTCCTGCCTTCAATCTTTCCCAGCATCAGGTCTTTTCAAAGGTCAGCTCTTCAAACCAGGTAGCCAAAGTATTGGAGTTTCAGCTTCAGCATCAGTCCTTCCAATGAATATCCAGGACTTATTTCCTTCAGGATGGATAGGTTGGATCTCCTTGCAGTCCAAGGGACTCTCAAGAGTCTTCTCCAACACCACAATTCAAAAGCATCGATTCTTCGGTGCTCACCTTTCTTTATAGTCCAACTCTCACATTCATACATGACCACTGCAAAAACCATAGCCTTGACTAGACGGACCTTTGTTGGCAAAGTAATGTCTCTGCTTTTTAATATGCTGTCTAGGTTGGTCATAACTTTCCTTCCAAGAGGTAAGCATCTTTTAATTTCATGGCTGCAGTCACCATCTGCAGTGATTTTGGAGCCCCAAAAAATGAAGTCTGCCACTGTTTCCACTGTTTTCCCATCTGTTTGCCGTGAAGTGATGGGACCGGATGCCATGATCTTCGTTTTCTGAATGTTGAGCTGTAAGCCAACTTTTTCACTCTCTTCACTTTCATCAAGAGGCTCTTTAGTTCTTTACTTTCTGCCATAAGGGTGGTGTCATCTGCCTATCTGAGGTTATTGATATTTCTCCCGGCAATCTTGATTCCAGCTTGTGTTTCTTCCAGTCCAGTGTTTCTCATGATGTACTCTGCATCTAAGTTAAATAAGCAGGGTGACAATATACAGCTTTGATGTACTCCTTTTCCTATTTGGAACCAGTCTGTTGTTCCATGTCCAGTTCTAACTGTTGCTTCTTGACCTGCATACAGGTTTCTCAGGAGGCAGGGAAAGTGGTCTGGTATTCCCATCTCTTTAAGAATTGTCCACAGTTTGTTGTGATCCACACAGTCAAAGGCCTTGACCTAGTCAATAAGGCAAAAGTAGGTGTTTTTTCTGGAACTCACTTGCCTTTTCGATGATCCAGCGGATGTTGGCAATTTGATCCCTGGTTCCTCTGTCTTTTCTAAATCCAGTTAAATCTGAAAGTTCACGGTTCACATACTCTTGAAGCCTGGCTTGGAGAGTTTTGAACATTACTTTGCTAGTGTGTGAGATGAGTGCAATTGTGCAGTAATTCGAACATTCTTTGGCATTGCCTTTCTTTGGGATTGGAATGAAAACCGACCTTTTCCAGTCCTGTGGCCACTGCTGAGTTTTCCAAGTTTGCTGGCATATTGAGTGCAGCACTTTCACAGCATCATCTTTTAGGATTCAAAACAGCTCAACTGGAATTCCATCACCTCCACTAGCTTTGTTCATAGTGATGCTTCCTAAGGCCCACTTGATGTTGCATTCCAGGATGTCTGGCTCTAGGTGAGTGATCACACCATCGTGGTTATCTGGGTCGTGAAGATCTTTTTTGTGTGGTTCTTTTGTGTATTCTTGCCACCTCTGCTTAATCTCTTCTGCTTCTGTTAGGTCCATACCATTTCTGTCCTTTATCGAGCCCATCCTTGCATGAAATGTCCCTTGGTATCTCTAATCTTCTTGAAGAGGTCTCTAGTCTTTCCCATTCTGTTGTTTTCCTCTATTTCTTTGCATTGATCGCTGAGGAAGGCTTTCTTTTTTTTTCTTTTTCCTTTTGGTGAGAAGTGAATTTAATCAGACACCAAGAGAAGCACACGCCACAGGTAGCGCGGCCACCGCAGAGGGTGACCGGGGCGGCCCGGGAAGGCGTTCTCATCTCTCCGTCCATAGCTCATCGGGCACTCTCTCTACCAGATCTAGTCCCTGCAATCTATTTCTCACTTCCACTGTACAATCATAAGGGATTTGATTTAGGTCGTATCCGAATGGTCTAGTGATTTTCCCTACTTTCTTCAATTTAAGTCTGAATTTAGCAATAAGGAGTTCACGATCTGAGCCACAGTCAGCTCCTGGTCTGGTTTCTGCTGACTGTACAGAGCTTCTCCATCTTTGGCTACAAAGAATGTAATCAATCTGATTTCAGTGTTGACCATCTGGTGAGGTCCATCAGGACGTTTGGAATCCATTTTAATGGCGCCCCTTAAGGTGGACTAACTTAAAACAAAATTCCTCTTTACAAACATCATTCATCACTTAGCAAGATTTCAACAAACAGTAACAGAAAGCGAGTTTTCTCCTAGGAGTTTTGGAGTATATTTGTGTATTAGAAGAAATCGAGGCATTTGCTATTTTAATGTTTCTTTCTGGTTATTTATTTGCTCCATAGTTAGGGGTTTAGCAGTAGGATCCTAAGAAGATTGATTTTAAAGGGGCAGGTTTCCACAGCGGAGGGGAGAGGACGAAACTAAGAGGGTGGGGGTCAGATACAAAGGGGCGGAGTCTGAGACAAAGGGGTGGAGTCTGAGACAAAGGGGTGGAGTCTGAGACAAAGAGGTGGAGTCTGAGACAAAGGGGCGGAGTCTGAGAAGAAGGAAATGAAGACGACACAAGAGGGCGCCAGAGACAAACCCGCTGGGGGAGGAGGGTCTCAAGGAGTCCGAGGCGTCGGAAACTTTTCTTCTTTCCAAGTGTTTCAGCTGCTCAGGCAATTTAGAAATGTTACCTTGCAAACAAGCAATTAAGACTTTTGCGCACGTTTGGAAATTTCCAGGTACCAATGAAAATAAATATCCCATTCCTTTTGTTTAATTTTAGAACCACAGCGCTCCAATTGAATCTTAAGAAAAATGAGTTTGGGAAGGTCAGAAGTTCCCTGGAATGGCCATCTTAACTCCAGATTACTTTTAGTTTGTTTGGCCCACTTTATAAAAAATGAACATGTTGCGGGGGGAGAGCCTGTCAGGGTCCAAGCTTTTAAACATGGACCTGCCAGAACCCCTGAGGGAAGGCTGCCCTCAGAGAGACTGGATGCCCAGGATCCTTTTCCCTAAGTTCTGGAAGCCCAAGAAAGTTGCTGGAGTCCTAGACCAGATTCCAAAAGGAGTAAGACAAATCACTGGATTCCAGTTAGCTCATCCCCCAAATAATGTCACTACTGCACTATCCAGAAGACAGCCCAGTCCTCACCAAGGATGGTGCCTTGACCCAGAAAGGATGAAGCCTCCCCATGAGAGGACAAAGCCGTTCCAGAGCCCGAACAAGTCAGAGAGCTCAAGACGCAGACAGAGTGGAGAGTGGAGTCCAGGATGAGACCCAGGGGAGTGATGAGCATGAGGAGCTCGCTCAGCTCCAAGGTCCATAGTCTCCTGGGGCTCACCTCCTTCAGATCCCACTTCTGACACCATGTAGATCAACCTTGATAAGTGATAGCCAGTCACTTTACCAGCAAAGGCAAGTCTATTTGAAAACAGCAGAGGAGTTGCAATTCAGGGTATAAGAAGTGTCAGACCAAAGGCAAACCCAGAGAACAGGACGGGGAGCTCGACTTCACGGGGAGCAGGGCGGGTTGGCAGGGGCCGTGACAACCGAGGGGCCATCTGGAGGCGTGGCAGAGCAACTTCCCCGGCCGGGGACAGAGCCCGCGCCCTCGGCACTGCAGAGCCTGAGCAGAGCACAGCGTGCAGGGCCTTAACCGCTGCGCCTCCAGGGAAGTTCTCAGATTCTTTGAAAAGCCTTTTAGGATTTGATCAGAATTGCATTGACTCTACAAATCAATTTGGGAAATAACGATCCCTTTACACTATTTGGCACTTATTAAGGCCTGATTGAATGTCTTTCAGTAGAGTCTCTAATTTGCTGAAGACAGGCCTTGCTCATTTTTGCTTGACTTATTCTCAGAAATAATACATCTTTGATTGGTATTGTTGTGTAACATAATACACATCAAGAAACGTGTGTGAAGCGAAGTGTGTGCCGACTGGGCAGCCCAGTGCCCAGGACCCAGTGCCCAGGACCCAGTGCCCAGGACCCAGTGCCCAGGACCCAGTGCTCCGCCGGCCATGGCTCAGGCTCAGTCATTGGTGGGGAAGCTAAGATCCCGCAAAACCATACAGTGTGGCCAAAAATGGAATAAAATAAAGCTTTGCTGTAAAGCAAACTCTCGTGTGCTCACCACCCAGGTCAGGAAATAGGACAGAGGCTCCTGGGCCTGCTGGCCTCCCCTCTACTCACTGACACGCCCCACACCCTCTCCCACCCTGCTCTGTAACGCCCACCTCTCAGGATGATCACCACCTCGTTTCTGCGTGCTTCAGCCCCTAAGTTCACAGCCTCAATCAGTCCGGTTGAGCTTCTATTTTATGCTGTAGTTTTCTTGTCTGTTTATTAAAAAATAAAAAATAAAAACAGTTTGAATGCGGTATCATTTCCATACCACAAAATTTACCCATTTTAAGTGGAAAATTAATTGATTTTTAACAATAAAATGGGCAAGACTAGAGATCTCTTCAAGAAAATTAGAGATACCAAGGGAATAGTTCATGCCACGATGGCTACAATGAAGGACGGAAATGGTCTGGACCTGACAGAAGCAGAAGATGCTAAAGAAGAGGGGGCAAGAATACACAGAAAAACTGTACAAAAAAGATCTTCACGACCCTGATAACCACAGTGGTGTGATCACTCCCCTAGAGCCAGACACCCTGGAGTGTGAAGTCAAGGGGGCCTTAGGAAGCATCACTGCAAAGTTAGGGGAGGAGATGGGATTCCAGTTGAGCTGTTTCATAAATCATAAAAGACGATACTGTGAAAGTGCTGCACTCAATATGCCAGCAAATTTGGAAAACTCAGCAGTGGCCACAGGACTGGAAAAGGTCAGTTTTCATTCCAATCCCAAAGAAAGCCAATGCCAAAGAATGCTCAAACTACCGCACAATTGCACTCATCTCACACGCTAGTAAAGTAATGCTCAAAATTCTCCAAGCCAGGCTTCAAAAGTACATGAACTAAGAACTTTCAGGTATTCAAGCTGGATTTAGAAAAGGCAGAGGAACCAGAGATCTAATTGCCAACATCCGCTGGATCATGGACAAAGCAAGAGACTTCCAGAAACACATCTATTTCTGCTTTATTGACTATGCTAAAACCTTTGACTGTGTGGATCACAATAAACTGGAAAATTCTTAAAGACATGGGAATACCAGACCACCTTCCCTGCCTCCTGAGAAACCTGCATGCAGGTCAAGAAGCAACAGTTAGAACTGGACACGGAACAACAGACTGGTTCCAAATAGGAAAAGGAGTACGTCAAGGCTGTATGTTGTCACCCTGCTCATTTAACTTATATGCAGAGTACATCATGAGAAACGCTGGGCTGGATGAAGCACAAGCTGGAATCAAGATTGCTGGGAGAAATATCAATAACCTCAGATATGCAGATGACACCACACTTATGGCAGAAAGTGAAGAACTAAAGAGCCTCTTGATGAAGGTGAAACAGGACAGTGAAAAAGCTGGCTTAAACTCAATATTCAGAAAACTAAGATCATGGCATCCAGGCCTGTTTTCACGGCAAATAGATGGGGAAACAGTGGAAACAGTGAGATATTTTATTATCTTGGGCTCCAAAATCACTGCAGATGGTGACTGCAGCCATGAAATGAAAAGACGCTTACTCCTTGGAAGGAAAGTTATGACCAACCTAGACAGCATATTAAAAAGCAGAGACATTCCTTTGCCAACAAAGGTCCATCTAGTCAAAGCTATGGTTTTTCCAGTAGTCATGTATGGATGTGAGAGTTGGACCATAAAGAAAGCTGAGCACCAAGGAATTGATGCTTTCAAACTGTGGTGCTGGAAAAGACTCTTGAGAGTCCCTTGGACTGCAAGGAGATCCAACCAGTCCATCCTAAAGGAAATCAGTCCTGAATATTCATTGGAAGGACTGATGCTGAAGCTGAAGCTGCAATACTCTGGCCACCTGATGCGAAGAACTGACTCATAGAAAAGATCCTGATGCTGGGAGAGATTGAAGGCAGGAGGAGAAGGGGATGACAGAGGATGAGATAAGCTTGGTTAGCAGCACCAGCTAGACGGACATGAGTTTGAGCAAGCTCCGGGAGATGGTGGACCCCAAGGAAGCCTGGCGAGCTGCAGTCTTGGCATCAAAGAGTCGGACACGACTAGCGCCTGAACAGAAGGAACTGGCTCTTGGTGAGTGTGCAGAATTGTGCAAATATCACTGCGATTCAGGCGTAGAACGTTTCCGTCATCCAGAAAGAGCTGTCCTGCTCATTTTCCACGAGTCCCTGTCTCCACCTGTTTCTCTGAAAACCACTCATCCTCGTCTGTTTCTATAGGCTGCCCTTTTGAAAACGCATTTCATGCAAATGGAATCTTCTGTGTTTTTTTGTCTGATTTCTTTCACTTAGCACGTTTTTTGAGGTTCCACCTAGCCCTAGGACATATTGGCAGATGGTGTCTTTCTTTCTGTTGCTAAATAGGATTCCATTAAATGGATCAAAGGCACTTCCTTTACTCACTCACCATTTAACAGACATTGGCACTGTTTCCATTCTTTGGCTTTTATGCATAAATGGTGCAACGAACAGTAGCCAAAAATTCCTTTGTGTGGACATGTGTTTTCATTTATCTTGAACCAATATCAAGGAGTGGAATTGCTGAGTCATATAAATTTTTGTGGGTGTAATTTTTGAAGAAACTTCCTAACTGCTTTCCAGAGTGACTGCCGTTTCCCATTCCACCAGCAGTGTGTGAGGGTGACGGTTTCTCTGAATCCTTGCCAAAGCTTGCTACTGCCAGTCTTTTTTATTACAGTGATACTAGTGTGTGGTTTCAATTTGCATCCCTAATAACCAGCGGTGCTGAGCATCTTTCCATGTCCTTATCAGCCGTTTCTATTATTTGAGTTGTTTGCCTCACTATTGAGTTGCAAGAGGTCTTTATATAGTTTAGCTGTCTCTTTACCAGCTACATAATTTGTAAATATTTTCTCTCAGTTTTTAAAATAATTTAAGTGTTTTGTTTTTTAGGTTTTTATTGAAATATAGTTGATTTACAATGTTGTGTTAGTTCCAGATGGAAAGCAAAGTGATTCAATATATGTATATTCTTTTTTAAAATTCTCTCCCATTAAAGGTTATTACAAGATACTGGGTAGTGCCCTTAAAAATGTCTTTTGGAGTACAGAAGTTTTTAATTTTTATAAAGTGATATTTATTAATTTGTTTCTATGTTGGATCATGCCTTTGTTGTTGTAGCTAAGTCTTTGCTTAATCCAGGATCATAAAGATTTGCCATGTTTTATTCCATGTGGCTTTATGGTTTTAGCTCTTACATTTAGGTCTGTGAATCAATTCTGTACTAATTTTTGTATAAACTGTGAGGTGAGTAATCCAAGTCTATGCCCCGACCTCTAATGGTGAAGAAGCTGAAGTTGAACAGTTATATGAAGACCTACAAGACCTTCTGGAACTAACGCTCCAGAAAGATGTCCTTTTCATTAAAGGGGCCTGGAGTGCAAAAGCAGGAAGTCAAGAGATACTGAGAGTAACAGGCAAACTTGACCTTGGAATACAGAATGAAGCAGGGCAAAGGCTAACAGAGTTTTGCCAAGAGAACACACTGGTCACAGCAAACACCCTCTTTGAACAGCACAAGAGATGAGTCTACGCATGGACATCACCAGATGGCCAACACCGAAATCAGACTGATTATGTTCTTTGCAGCCAAAGACGGAGAAGCTCTGTACAGTCAGCAAAAACAAGACCAGGAGCTGACTTTGGCTCAGATCATGAACTCCTTATTGCCAAATTCAGACTTAAACTGAAGAAAGCAGGGAAAACCACTAGACCATTCAGGTATGACCTAAATCAAATCCATTATGATTATACAGTGGAAGTAAGAAATAGATTCAAGGGATTAGATCTGATAGACAGAGTGCCCGATGAACTGTGCAGGAGTTTAGTGATGTACAGGAGGCAGGGATCAAGACCATCCTCACGAAAGAAATGCAGAAGGGCAAAATGGTTGAGGAGGCCTTTACAAACAGCTGAGAAAAGAAGAGAAGTGAAAGCCAAAGGAGAAAAGGAAAGATAAGCATCTGAATGCAGAGTTCCAAAGAATAGCAAGAAGAGATAAGAAAGCCTTCCTCAGCGATCAATGCAAAGAAACAGAGGAAAACAATAGAATGGGAAAGACTAGAGATCTCTTCAAAAAAATTAGAGATACCAAGGGAACATTTCATGCAAAGATGGGCACAATAAAGGACAGAAATGGTATGGACCTAACAGAAGCAAAAGATATTACGAAGTGGTGGCAAGAATACACAGAAGAACTGTACAAAAAAGATCTTCATGACCCAGATAACCACAATGGTGTGATCACTCACCTACAGCCAGACATCCATGAGTATGAAGTCAAGTGGCCCTTAGGAAGCATCACTACGAACAAAGCTAGTGGAGGTGATGGAATTCCAGTTGAGCTATTTCAAATCCTAAAAGATGATGCTGTGAAAGTGCTGCACTCAATATGCCAGCAAATTTGGAAAACTCAGCAGTGGCCACAGGACTGGAAAGGGTCAGTTTTCATTCCAATCCCAAAGAAAGGCAATGCCAAAGAATGCTCAAACTACCGCACAATTGCACTCATCTCACACACTAGCAAAGTCATGCTCAAAATTCTCCAAGCCAGGCTTCAAGAGTACATGAACCATGAACTTCCAAATGTTCAAGCTGGATTTAGAAAAGGCAGAAGAACCAGAGATCAAATTGCCAACATCCACTGGATCATGGAAAAGGCAAGAGAGTTCCAGAAAAACATCTATTTCTGCTTTATTGACTACACCAAGGCCTTTGACTATGTGGATCACAACAAACTGTGGAAAATTCTTCAAGAGATGGGAATACCAGACCACCTGACCTGCCTTTTGAGAAATCTGTATGCAGGTCAGGAAGCAACAGTTAGAACTGGACACGGAACAACAGACTGCTTCCAAACAGGGAAAGGAGTACATCAAGGCTGTATATTGTCACCCTGCTTATTTAACTTATATGCAGATTATGTCACGAGAAATGCTAGGCTGGATGAAGCACAAGCTGGAATTAAGATTGCTGGGAGAAATATCAATAACCTCAGATACACAGATGACACCACCCTCACGGCAGAAAGCAGAGAAGAACTAAAGAGCCTCTTGATGAAAGTGAAAGAAGAGAGTGAAAAAGTTGGCTTAAACCTCAACATTCAGAAAACTAAGGTCATGGCATCTGGTCCCATCACTTCATGGCAAACAGATGGGGAAACAGTGGAAACAGTGGCTGACTTTATTTTGGGGGGCTCCAAAATCACTGCAGATGGTGATTGCAGCCATGAAATTAAAAGACACTTACTCCTTGGAAGAAAAGCTATGGCCAACCTAGATAGCTTATTAAAAAGCAGAGACATTCCTTTGCCAACAAAAGTCTGTCTAGTCAAACCTATGGTTTTTCCAGTAGTCATGTATGGATGTGAGAGTTGGACTGTGAAGAAAGCCGAGCACTGGAGAATTGATGCTTTTGAACTGTGGTGTTGGAGAAGACTCTTGAGAGTCCCTTGGACTGCAAGGAGATCCAACCAGTCCATCCTAAAGGAAAACAGTCCTGAATATTCATTGGAAGGACTGATGCTGAAGCTGAAACTCCAATACTTTAATCACCTGATGTGAAGAACTGACTCATTTGTAAAGGCCCTGATGCTGGGAAAGATTGAAGGCAGGAGGAGAAGGGGACAACAGAGGATGAAATGGTTGGATGCCATCACTGATTCGATGGACAAGAGTTTGAGCAAGCTCCAGGAGTTGGTGATGGACTGGGAGGCCTGGCACACCTCAGTCCATGGGGTTGCAAAGAGTCGGACACGACTGAGCGACTGAACTGAACTGAACTGTGAGGTGAGTCTAAATTAATCTTTTTCCCTGTTGATATCCAATTTTCCGCACCATTCTTTGAAAAGAGTATGCTTTCCTCATCGAGTTCTCTTGACACCTGTGTCACTTACGGTTCAACCAGAGAAAGAGAGACAGGGGGGGATGTGCGTTAAGGAATTAGTTTCTAGGAATCGGCAAGATGGCCATCTAGGCAAGTTAAAAAGACTTAGAGCAGGTGCTGGAAATGGCAGGCTGAACCTCTGGCATGAGTTATCCATGGAGAGAATTTCTTATTCTTCAGGGAAGCCTCAGCTGTTCTCTTGGGGGCTTTTAAAGAACTGAGTTGGACCCATTCCAACCCACTCCAGTATTCTTGCCTGGGAAATCCTACGGACCAAGAAGCCTGGTGGGTACAGTCCATGGAGGTCACAGGTGAGTCAGACACGACTGGGCGACTAAACAGTAACAGGTCATGTAGGACCCTTTGCTTTACCTGGAATCAACGGATTATGGACTTTATAGCAACACCTATGGTATATTTTGACTGAATAACTGGAGGTTGTAGCCCAAGCAAGCTGACAAAACTGTGCCTCCTGGGACACCTGGTGGTCTAGTGGTTACGGCTGCACACGCCCCTTGCAGGGGGCGTGGGCTGGACCCCTGCTCTGGGAAGAAGGGTTGGCACACCAAACGGTGTGGCGCCCCCACCAGAAAAATAAACAGAAACGGAAACCAGACTGTCAGGATACGTTCGTAAAAAGTTAATTGGCCGTTAATGTACAGATTTGGTTTTGGAATTTCAGTTCTTTTCCATTGATCTGTATGTCTGACCTTATGCCAGAAGACACTTGTTTGATTCTTTAAGTTTGTGGTCAGTTTTCCAGTTGGGAGATGTGAGTCCTCCCACTGTGCTCTTCCTTTTCAAGATTTTTGTTGTTGTTGCTGTTGTTCTGGGTCCTTTGCCTTTCTCTGTAATTTTAAGGTTGTGTGTGCTAAGTCACTTCTGTCGTGTCTGACTCTGCAACTCTATGGAGTATAACCTGCCAGGCTCCTCTGTCCACGGGATTCTCCAGGCAAAAATACTGGAGTGGGTTGCCGTGCTCTCCTCCAGGGGATCTTCCCCACCCAGGGATCAAGCCCAGGCCTCTCATGTCTCTTGCATTGGCAGGCGGGTTCTTTATCACTAGCGCCACTGGAGAAGCCCAGTTTTAAGGTCAGCTTGTCAATTTCTGGGCATCCCTAGTGGCTTAGCTGGTAAAGAATCTGTCTGCAGTGCAGGAGACCTGGGTTCGATCCCTGGGTTGGGAAGATCCCCTGGCCAAGGGAACGGCTATCTGCTCCAGTGTTCTGGCCTGGAGAACTATAGTCCATGGGGTCGCAAAGAATCGGACACGTTGAGTGACTTTCACTTCGCTTGTCAATTTCTGGGGAAATGAAAAAAAGTTTCCAGGTCTTGATGGAAATCACAGTGAGGCTAGAGATCAGGTTGGGGATAACGGCCCTCTCTTGTCTTTTCTTTTCTGGGGCCGCTTTGGGTCTTAGTCGCGGCAGGCGAGACCTGCGTTGTGTTATGTAGGGCCTTCCATCCTGGCTCACGGGTTCTCCAGCTGAAGCACGCGGGCTTAGCTGCCCCAGAGCACGTGGACTCCTCCCCAGCCAGGAACTGAACTTGTGTCCCTGCATCGGCAGGCGGGTTCTTAGCCACTGGACCACGAAGGATGTCCCTCTCGGTATGTTTTGGATAGCAGGGTTTTTCTAATAACAGTTCTTTATCTGTTGATATCTCTGCTGATATTCTCTGTCTGTGGCTCGTCTTTTTATTATCTGCACAGTGTTTTTCCCAGAACAGAAGGTGTTAATTTTAATGAAGTAATGAGTTTATCAATTCTTTCTTTCATGGATTGTGCCTTTGGTTTTGTATATCAAAAGTCATCGCCCAACTAAAGGTCATCTAGATTTCCTCCTGTGTTACCTGGAAGAAGTTTTGTAGTTTTGCGTTTTACCTTGGGGTCTGATCCACTATCAGTTACTTTTTATGAAGGGTGCGTTTTAGGTCTAGATTACCTTTTTTTTTCATGGGGATGTCCAGTCGTTCTTGACAGAATCTTGTGGATTTTTCATTTCAATTTGTCTTTTATCTCCAGATTCCCATTTACTTTCTTTTGTCTTTGAATCACTTATTACAAAGAAATATTATTTTCAGTCTTGAAAGTTTTAGAACCAAAGCATCTTCTCTTACTGAAGAAATGTTTGCAAACAGTGAAAAATGATGGAAGTCCACAAAAGCATTTTGAAGATCCAGGGGCGAAGCCTCAGACTTGCTCCGGAAGCGTCAGTGGCTGAGATGAAGGGTCGCACAGGGACGTTTTCTTTAGAATGCCGAGCTGGGAGTCAGTTCTTGCTGCACAAGGATCAATCAAAGCCAAAACGATGGAGCCCGCAGTGGAAGCTGCGGACACACCTGGGTCTTTCCGGTGTGAAGCTCTGCACACAAACCCTGACTGCCGGCGAAGACGGCAGCCGCAGGGAGGGCTGGGGTCCCCTGGAGCCTCGACGGACGAACTGCAGCCATCGGCGCAGCTGCAGTACTCAGAGCCTCCAGAAGGGGTCAGTACAGCTCGGGAGAGAAGCGCCCGCAGCCAGATTCCTCCGCGCTCAAAGCTGTGCAGCTTCAGCTGTAGGTGAACACGCGCCCCCCGCGTGCTGCTCTGGGGCTCGTCCGTGACCTTCGGCAGCGTTTCTGCTACACGATGTGCCAGAGGAGCGGGAGGGAGACTAGCCCAGCGCCTGGTGACTGTCCGGGGGTGTGAACTGGTGGTCTCCACCCTCTCGCCTTTGGAGGCTACTGGGTGGCTATAGGGTTCCTCAGTTTTTTTCTAGAAGTGATGGGATTATGCACCCACAGGAGCATTGTGGGGATACGTTTTCCGGAATGTGCAAAATGCATAGAGTTTTTCTCGAAATGAGCGTCTCCTTTTGCAGGTCTTGAAATAACCCACAGTCACTGAGGGCAAGTCTGGCGACCCATTTGGAATTCAAGTTGTCCAGTTATGGGGCTGACGTCCAGGTGGGTCTTGAAGTGGTTCCAGGTCTGGGGCTTCGGCCTCACTGGGGTCTGCCCAAGGTGTCAGAAGCGGGAGCGCCGTCTGCTCCGCTTCCCGGCCTCCACTGTGCGCTGCAGCCTTTCAGAAATTACTCATTTTACTTTTGGCTTGCATGGCACGTGGGATCTTAGGTCCCTGACCAGGGGTTAAACCTGCAACCCCTGATTTGGAATCACAGTGTCTTAACCACTGGGCCACAGGGAAGTCACTTTTGTGCTGTAGCTTTTAACCCCACGTTGACATTCTGAGTCTCAGACAGGCGGCCGGAAGAGACCAGGTGCCCTTTTCAGCTTCTTTGCGCTTGTGAATAATCTGCAGTCCATATTGTTGTTGTTGCTTTAGCTGCTAAGTTGTGTCTGCCTCTGCGACTTCATCGACTGTAACCTGTCAGGCGCCCCTGTCCACGGATTCTGCGGCCAGGAATACTGGAGTGGGTTTCCATTTCCTCCTCCAAGAGATCTTCCTGACCCAGGAGTCAAACCTGAATCTCCCGAGTCTCCTGCACTGCAGGCAGGTTCTTTACTTGCTGAGCCACAGGGAGGCGCGCCCCCCCCCCCCCCAACACACACACACTCAGAAATGTAAATATAATTCCTCTTTCATCATTTATGTTTTCGAAAATACTTAAAATACCTGCTTTGAAGTCCCTTTGTGCTGAGTCCAACATCCACCCTCCTCAGAAACAGGTTTGGGTTTGTTTTTAAACATAGTTTTCTTTGTTTGGCCGAGTCACATGGCTTGGATCTTAGACCTCTGCCTAGGGATTGAACCTGGGCCGTGACGGTGGGAGCCTGGAACCCTTAACCAGTAGGCCGCAGGGGGTTCCCTCGAAGACAGCTTTTATTGGCTGTTCCCCCTTGTGTGTGTGTTACGCTTTCCCGTTTCCGTGTCTCCTGGCTTTAGTCTTGCCGCGGCCAACCTGGCTGGTAACAGATCTTCTCGGGTCACTCCCTGGCAGGTCAGCCCCAGCAGTGGGGCAGCTGCGCCTGTGGCCTGTCCAGCTGCCTCTCCCGTGTGAGGACAGTTGGGGGGAGGTGTGGCAGGACGACCCCAGCAAAGTTGCTGTAGGTTCCCATGGGTGCTCTCTGAGCCCCCACCATATTTCTTGAATAAGCATTCCCGATGCCTTTGATCAGTTCCCGAGGTCCTGAAGTTTCTCCTTGTGTGCTAGGTTCCTCGGGAAAGGCTTTCTGAGCTCCTTAGTCCTCCGCTCTGGATGCCTCTCCACCTCTGCTCCGCTCTGCCTGTGGGCAGAACTCCGCACCCATGGGGCCACGCGGTGTGTTTATTGTGTCTGGGCCCGGATCAGCACAGTGCTTGGGAGACGCACCCCTGTTGCGACGTGCAGCCGAGTTTCCATTTCCGTCACTGCAAGCATCTCGTTTTAGGCATCTTCTCCATCCACCATGCTGCCGGCACTTGACGTTTGCAGTATTTTTGCTATTGTAACGCCACCCTAAGTATTTCTGCACACATCTCTGCACACGGGCATGCACAGCAGTTTGGGTACTCTTATGCCTTGAACTGTGTCCCCCCAAAATTAATATGTTGGTATAAATCCCAGCACCTCAGAATATGACCTTATTTGGAGAAAAGGTCTTTCCAGAGGTAATCGAATTAAGTTGAGGACTTTGAGGTGGGCCCTCATCCAGCGTGACTGGCGTCCTTATAAAAATGGGAAGTTTAGACCCAGGCAGACATGCACAGAGGGGAGCGCTCAGAGTGTCCTGCTCTCTGTGACCCCACGGACTGTAGCCCGCCAGGCTCCTCTGTCCATGGGATTCTCCAGGCAAGAACACTGGAGTGGGTGGCCATTTCCTCCTTCAGGGGATCTTCCTGACCCAGGGATTGAACCCGTGTCTCTTGTGTCTCCTGCGCTGGCAAGTGGGCTCTTCACCACCGTGCCACCTGCGAAGCTCGTGCGCAGCAGGGAGGCGGGGGGGAAGCCGGCCATCCGCAGCGGCGTCGGGACGCCGGGCCCCCAGGGCCGAGAGGTAACACGCCTATGCTGTGTAAGTCACGCAGCTTGGGGCGCTGTCAGGGCAGCCCTAGGGAGGAGAACTGTGTGTATACCTGGGGGTGGATTTGGGGTCTCAGTCACTAAGCTGCACTGTCCCCAGAGACGCGGCGTCACCGCAGCACCCGGGAGAGTCCCTCTCGAGCCACAGCCGCACCGACTGTCGACAGTCGGTGTTGTAGAGGCGTCGCCTGGAGGTTTTACTTGCATTTCCTGGATGACTTTTATCAAGTGCCTGTTCAAGTTTCTTAAACATTTTGAAGTCGGTTGTCTTCTTCTTCTTTCTTAAAACATTTTTCTTGTTAAAGCCTTGTTGATTTGCAAAGCCGTGTCGGCGTCCGGCGGGCAGCAGCCTGTGTGTGGGCACGCGCCCTCTCCCACGGCGGGCTGCCGCCAGGTGCTGAGCGCTGACAGCGCTGTACAGTAGGCTGCCTTTTTTCTCCTGTTTTCTAAATGCCTCACGGGTTCTGGGGGGCCTCCCTGGTGGCCTGGACAGTAAAGAATCTGCCTGCAATGCAGGAGACCCAGGCTCGATCCCTGGGTCGGGAAGATCCCCTGGAGAAGGAAATGGCAACCCACTCCAGTGTTCTTGCCTGGAGAGTCCCACGGACAGAGGAGCTTGGCGGCTACAGTCCACGGGGTCGCAGAGTCAGACACGAATGAACGGTGAACCCTTCCGCTTTTCACACGTTCGTGGGTTCTGGAGATGAGCCTGTTGCTGCTGGTGTGTTCCTCCTCCTTGTCTTTCCTCTCCTGTAGCTGATGAACAGATGTTCCCGGATTTTAATGTTTTCATGTATATTACTTTTTTCTTTTTTCTGGCTTTTTGTGTCCTTTTTAAGAAATCCTTTTTTACCCCTGAAGGCAGGAAGGCAGGCACCCATTTTATGCTCAAGAATGAGAGTTGCTTGGCCTGCAAACCTCCCTGACCAATTGAGTTTTGTGTGTCATGCGACGTGGGGTTGAATTTTGTTGTAATTTCGATGTGTTCTTCAGTGTGCCCTGAGCCAGGCGGCTTCTGGCATCAGCCGGGTCTCGCCGACCCTGGGCCACCTCTCGGGCCCACTGTGGGCAGCGCTGAGTCTGGGGTCTCGGGCAGCACCTACTCCCACCAAGTCCCCACCTGTTCTCGGGCCTTTGTATTTTTCACAACAATTTTAGAGTCAGCCTGTCAAGCTCTTCCTGAACCCTGAGGATTCTGATTAGGGTTTCATGGAACCTGTGAATAACTGTAATATCGAATCTTCTCTCCTCTGAGCTCGGCTTAGCGTCTATGAGTCTGCGTCTTTAAAAAACTCCTCTGCAGTGATTTCTTGTTTCATATGTAGAGAGTTCACACATTTTTTAAAAAATATTTATTTCTAAATCATTTATGTGATAGTCTTTTTTGCGTCTTGGTGTGTATTTTCCAGGGTAAAAGCAAACGAACGTCTGCCCGTATGACACAGTGTGGCTGCTGCTGTTGCTTAAACACCTGATAATCACTGTTTCCTCATATGTTTAATATTTCAAGACTATTATGGACTATAGTAACAGAAAAGTGAACATCAACATCTTAGGAATCAGTGAACTAAGATGGACTGGAGGCAGACGGCCATTATATCTACTGCTGTGGAGAAGGAAACGGCAACCCACTCCAGAGTTCTTGCCTGGAGAATCCCAGGCACGGGGAAGCCTGGTGGGCTGCTGTCTCTGGGGTCGCACAGAGTCGGACACGACTGAAGCGACTTAGCAGCAGCAGTGGGCAAGAATCCCTTAGAGGAAATGGAGTAGCCATCACAGTCAACAATAGAGTCTGAAATGCAGTACTTGGGTGCAATCTCAAAAACCACAGAATGATCTCTGTTCATTTCCAAGGCAAACCATTCAATATCACAGTAATCCAAGTCTATGCTCCAACCAGTAATGCTGCAGAAGCTGAAGCTGAACGGTTCTGTGAAGACCTACCAGACCTTCTAGAACTAACACCCAAAAAAGATGTCTTTTTCATCATAGGGGACTGGAATGCAAAAGTAGGAAGTCAAGAGATACCTGGAGTAACAGGCAAGTTTGGCCTCGGAGTACAGAATGAAGCAGGGCAAAGGCTAACAGAGTTTTGCCAAGAGAATGCACTGTGAAAGTGAAGTGAGGTCGCTCAGTCGTGTCCGACTCTGTGACCCCACGGACTGTAGCCTATCAGGCTCCTCCGTCCATGGGATTTTCCAGGCAAGAGTGCTGGAGTGGATTGCCATTTCCTTCTCCAGGGGATCTTCCCGACCCAGGAATCGAACCTGGGTCTCCCGCACTGCAGGCAGACGCTTTACCGTCTGAGCCACCAACACCTTTTTCCAACAACACAAGAGAAGACTACACATAGACATCACCCGATGGTCAACACCAAAATCAGACTGATTGTACTCTTTGCAGCCAAAGATGGAGACGCTCCATACAGTCAGCAAAAGCAGACCAGGCTGTGCAAGATGGCGGAGGAGCAGCTGGATGTGGAGCACATCTCTCTGCGTGGACACATCAGGGACGCGGCTTCAGACCCAGAAGTGCGAGTGGGACACCAGCCGAGAGCCAACCGAGGGCCTGACCAGCAGGAGAGAGTGCACAGAACCTCGCAAAACTCGGTGGGGTGAAGGAGCTGGCGGGGAGAACAGGAGTGTTGCTAGGACCGGACCTGCCCTCGGCGGGTGGGGGGACTGAAGCGGGGGTCCGATCCCCACATCAGGGCAGTTGTCTGAGTCGGAGGAGAAACACTGAAGGCTGAGAGTGAAGCCGCTGATCTGTGGCAGCCGAAGCGGAATGAGAATCGACAGTCCTTGCTGCAGCCACACACCCCGGACCGCTTTGCAGGCCCCTTGGGAGGTGCGGCGGCTGGGAGCTGGAGCTTAGGGATCGTGGAGCAACCCCAGGGCGAGGGCTGCTGCTGACTGCGGAGAGATGGGTCGAGGGGATATGAGGGAGGAGATCGTGGTGGGAAACGCCTGTGGAGGAGAGCCAGGCAGCCGTGGAGCCAGGCGACGCTGCTGAGTCAGGGGCAGGGGGTGCAGCCAGCACCAGAGCCTCTCCCCACAGCCGGCACCTGCAGCTGAGCAGCAGAGAGGCTGGCCCGCCAAACCCCTGACACGCTGAACTGCGGAGCAGGACCCCACCCGGGGGGCCCTCTATGTGCCTGACATGGCAAACAACAGAGAAGGACCCCAGGCGAGGGAGCCCCCCACGTGCCTGAACAGGCAGAGCTGTGGAGAAAGACTGGCCAAAGAGGCCTTCTGATCGCCAGCTACAAGAGGCTCGAAGAAAGGTCGGCCCGTAGCTCCTGCAGTGGAGGCAGCCCGTGCCGCTGCTCTCTTGGCACCGCCAGGGGCCCTGCGACCCAAGCAGCCGTGCCACCTTCACGCTCAGCCCTCACTGGGGCAGGGTGCCACAGGCAAAAACCGTCTTGCATGTGTTCACACGGGGTCACTTCAGTTGTGTCCAACTCTTTGCTGCCCTGTGGATTGTGGCCTGCCAGGCACCTGTCAGGGAGAAGGGGGTTCTCCAGGCAAGAATACTGGAGCGTGTTGGCCGATACTGGTTGCCACGCCCGTCTAGAGCTCTGTATTTCCTGCTGCCTTCGCTGCCAACTCCCCTGAGTCCCTGGTGCTGCCAGAGCCCCTGAGACCCAGGCAGCCGCGCCACCTCCGCACCCGGGCCTCACAGGGGCAGACCCAAGCCCTCCAGGGCGGCCGCAGGAGCGAAGCCCAGAGGACGACCCACGTGCAGAGGGGGAAATGAAACCACAGGTGAAACCCGGGGCCAGTGTGGCTAAGGACAAAGATCCCAAACCTTCCCGCCAGCTGCACAAGCTGCAGATTTAATCCACACCATCAACTAGGCAGACTCTGTGTCTACGGAACATACAAAAGGCCACTAGGAGCTCCCACAAAAGAAAACGCACTAGTTCTGATGGCTGCGGACATTGGAGGCAAGAACGCACAGGAGCAGGACCAGATTAGAATCTGAGCTGCCCCCACAGCAGGTCCAGAGACCAGCACAGTGCTGGAGGGCATCCTGGGGAGCTGGGGTGGACTGTGACTGCCAGCGAGGGAAAGGACGCTGACAGCAGTGACTCGAGAGAAACATTTATTATTCTTACGTCTTGACTTGTTCTGTAGTTTCTTTTTGATTTTTTTTCTTTTTCTCTCCTTTTTTCTCCCCCCCCCCCTGTAGTTGTCAGTTTTATTGGCACTATGAAACTTAAGTAAGCTTTAGAGTTTCTTTTTTCTTTTCAATCACACTTTTTATTGTCGTTATAAATCTCTGCCTGTACGTTAGGCTGTTGGAGCTCTGTGGAGTTTTCCTTTTTTTTTTTCTTTCCTCTTCCTCTAAAAAATTTTTTTCAAACTTATTATTATTTTTTCTACGCTTATTCCCTTGTTTGCCTTTCTTACTGTTCTTTTCTCCTTGAAGCTAATCTTTAATGCCTATAAATCTTATCTGCCTCTATGTAACTTTGCATATCTGCTCTTTCTTTCTTTTCTTTCTTTCCTTTCCTCTCAACATATTTTCCTCGCTGTAGGATATTTTCCAGTTTGTGTGTTGGTTGGTTTTGTTCTTAACTGGTAGATATAACTTTTGGTTCCCTTTGTTCACCAGGCCAGTCTATTGTACTTTATTTTTGTTGGACTCTTTTGGTTTTGCTTATAGGTGTATATGCATACGTGTATATGTATACATGTATGTGTATATGTGTATACGTGTATATGTATACGTGTATATGTGTATATGTATACGTGTATATGTGTATATGTATACGTGTATATGTGTATATGTATATGTGTATATGTGTATATGTATACGTGTATATGTGTATATGCATACGTGTATATGCATACATGTATATTCCCTCATTATTTGCCTGATTTTGTAGCTGCCATTTGTCTGGAGTTTATCTTTGGTTTCTTGGTTCTGAATATTCGCTTTACTCTCACTTAAAGCCATAACAAACCACTTGTGGAATCTTTGTTTCTGACCTGAGATCGAGCCCTGAGCCTTTGGAGTGGAAACACTGACTCTAAGCCCCAGACTACTGGAGAGCTAACCCTGGGGGTATCAGCAGTGAGAACTCACACCAAGGAAGCCACCTGAACACAAGACCCAGCACCACCCAACCACCAGCAGCACCCTGTGCAGGACGCCTCATCCAAACAGCAAGCAAAGCAAAAACACAAACCCAGTCATCAGCAGACAGGATCACCCCCTCACTCAGCCCTGCCCATCGGAGGGGAAAAAAAACTCAGCTCAAATCTCACTCCATAAGGAGCCTACACAAACCACTGCACCAATCTTTCTGCAAAAGGAAGAAAGAATCCAGCCTTGAAGCCTGGGAAAAGGAGACCTCAAACACAATAATAGAAAGTGATGAAAAGGCAGAGAAAGACTGCACAGGGGAAGTAACAAACTAGAAACGCAAAAGTCCGGATAAATGAAGAGGAAGTGGGCAAACAATTTGAAAAATAATTCAGAATAATGATAAGAAAGATGATAAAAAAAAAAAAACCTCCAAAACAGAGTGGGTAAAATGCAAGAATCAATTAACAAAGACCTAGGAAAACTAAAGAATAAACTCACAGAGGCAAACAACGCAATCACTGAAATTAAAAACACTCTGTGCTCTGCTGAGTCGCTGCAGTCGTGTCCGACCCTGTGCGACCCCATAGACGGCAGCCCACCAGGCTCCCCCATCCCCGGGATTCTCCAGGCAGGAACGCTGGAGTGGGCTGCCATTTCCTTCGCCAATGCAGGAAAGTGAAAAGTGAAAGTGAAGTCGCTCAGTCGTGTCCGACTCCTAGCGACCCCATGGACTGCAGCCCACCAGGCTCCTCCGTCCATGGGATTCTCCAGGCAAGAGCACTGGAGTGGGTGCCATTCCAGAAGGAATCAATAGCAGACTATCTGAAGCAGGAGAACGGATGCGTGAGCTGGAATATAAAATGGTGGAAATAACTTCTGCAGATCAAAATAAAGTAAAAAGAGCGAAAAGAGCTGAGGAGTCTCAGAGACCTTCGGGACAATATCAAACGCACCAACATTTGTATTATAGGGGGTCTCAGAATAAGAAGAGGAAATGAAAGGGTATGAGAAAATATTTGAAGAGAGTCGAGTTGAAAACGTCCCCAACATGGAAAAGGAAATAGTCAATCAAGTCCCAAAGGCACAGAGTCCCATCCAGGATAAACCCAAGGAGAAGCACGCCAAGATACACACTGATCAAACTAACGAAGACTCAACACAAAGAATATTAGCAGCAGCAAGAATCAACAAGCCACATTCAAGGGAAACCCCACACACTTAGCAGCCGATCTTTCAGCAGAGACTCCGCAGGCCAGAGGGGAATGGCAGGATATATTTAAAGTACTGACAGGGAAAATTCGGCAACCATGATTACTCTACCCGGCAAGGATCTCATTCAAAACTGATGGAGAAATCAAAAGCTTTTCAGACAAGCAAAAGTTAAGAGAATTCAGTGCCGCCAAACCAGTTTTACAACAAATGTTAGAGGGACTTAGAGTCAAGAAATACAAGAGAAGAAAAAGAGCTGCACAATCAAACCCCAAACAATTAAGACAATGATAGTAGGAACATGCACCTCAATAATAACTTCAAATGTGAACGGATTCAATGCTCCAACCCAAAGACAGACTGGCTGAATGGAAACAAAAACAAGACCCACATATCCGCTGACTACAAGAAACCACTTCAGACCGAAAGACACATATAGACTGAAAGCAAGAGGATGGAAAAATATCTTCCATGCAAATGGGAAGCCAAAGAAAGCTGGAGTAGCAATCCTCATATCTGACAAAATAGACCTTAAAATAAAGAAGAGCCCAAGAGATAAGGAAGGTACATGGTGGTCAAGGGATCAGCCCAAGAGGAAGACAGAACAATCACAAATAGCCACGCACCCGACACGGGAGCAGCTCGGTGCATAAGACAAACACTGGCCGACGTCAAAGGGGAAACTGACAGGGACACAGGGACAGCAGGGGACCTTCACGCTCCACTCGCATCGACGGGCGGACCATCAGCAGAAAGTCAGCAAGGGAACACAGGCCTTAAATGACACATTAGGTGAGGTGGATCTCGTCTATATCTTCAGGGCATTCCGTCCAAATGCGGAACACACCTTCTCAAGGGCACGTGAAACATTCTCCAGGCTAGACCACATCTTGGGGCACAAACCAAACCTCAGTAAATTTAAGAAAATTGAAATCGGATCCAGCGTCTTCTCCAACCACAATGCTATGAGACTAGATATCAATACAAGAAAAAGCTGTAAAAACACAAACACATGAATATTAAACAATACATTTCTAAATAAACAGCAGGTCACTGAAGAAATCAAAAGGGAAATAAATTTCTAGAATGATAGTGAAAACATGACAACTAAAAACTTACGGGTGCAGCAAAAGCAGCTCCAAGAGGGGAATCGACAGCAACGCGGCCCTACGCCGAGAAAGACGCTGAATAGACAGCCTGGCTTCACAGCTAAAACAACTGGAAGGAGAACAACCCCCCCTCCTGCCAATAGCAGAAGGAAGGAAATCATAAAACCAGAAACAAATGGAAAAGGAAATGAAGGAAATAACAGCAAAGATGAATAAAACTAGAAGCGGGTTCTTTGAGAAGACAACCAAAATTGACAAACCTTTAGCCAGACTCATCAAGAAAAAAGGAGACAAGAATCAAATCAACAAAATTAGAAATGAAAAGGAGAGGCTGCAGCAGGCAGTGCAGAAATGCCAAGGATTGTGAGAGGCTGTGAGTGGATGAGCTGGGAGAAATGGACAGATCCTTAGAAAAGGTCAGTCTTTCAAGAATGAACCAGGAAGAAATAGGAATTATGAGCAACCCAATTACAAGCACCGAAATTGAAGCTGTGATTAAAAAAGTCTCCCAAGAAACAAAAGGCCAGGACCGGATGGCTTCATAGGAGAATTCTATCAAACGTTTAGACAAGAGCTAATGGCTGTCCCTCTAAAACTCTTCACAAACACTGCAGAGGATGGAGCACCTCCAAACTCATTCTGCGAGGCCACCAGCACCCTGACACCAAAGCCAGGTGAAGACACACAGAGGAGAACTGCAGGCCAACGTCACCAATGAACAGAGATGCAGAGCCCTCAGGGGAACGGTGGAAAGCAGGGAGCAACAGCCCAGCAGCAGCTCATACACCGTGGCCAGGGAGGGTATCCAGGGCTGCAGGGATTCTTCAATATATGCAGCTCAATCAATGTGATACACCATATTAGCAAACTGAAAGGTAAAAACCGTCTGATAATCTCAGTAGATGCAGAAAAAAGCCTTTGACAAAATTCAGCACCCATTTATGATTAAAACTCTTCAAAAAATGGGCATAGAAGGAACCTACCTCAACATAATAAAAGCCATATATGATAGGCCCACAGCAAACATTATTCTCAATGATGAAAACCCGAAAGCACTCCCTGTAAGATCAGGAGCAAGACAAGGGTGTCCCCCTTCACCACTATTCTTCAACATAGTTCTGGAAGTCCTAGCTACAGGAATCAGAGAATAAAAAGAAATGGAAGGAATCCATATTGGAAAAGAAGAAGTAAAGCTATCCCTGCTTGCAGATGACATGGTACTGTACATGGAAAATCCTAAAGATACGATCAGAAAATTACTAGCGCTAATCAGTGAATTCAGCAAAGTCACAGGATACAAAATCAATACACATAAATCACTTTCATTTCTATATACTAACAACAAAAAGTCAGAAGAGAAGGTAAGGAATAAGTCCTATTCATCACTGCAACAAAAAGAACGAAATATCTAGGAATGAGCTTACCTGAGGGACAAAAGAGCTGCGCGGAAAATCATGAGACACTGATGAGAGAAATCAAAGACGGCAGACAGACGGAGAGACAGTCCACGTTCCTGGGGAAACGACTGTACCACCGGACGCCATCTACATTCAGTGTGATCCCTACCAAATTACCAACGGCATTTTCCACAGAACTAGAGCAAAAATTTCACAATTCATGTGGAAACACAAAAGACCCCAAACAGCCAAAGCAGTCTTGAGAGAGAGAAATGGAGCTGGAAGAATCGACCTTCCTGACTTCAGATTAGACACAAAGCTACAGCCATCAAGACAGCATGGCACTGGCGCAAAGACAGAAATACAGACCAGCGAGCAAGACAGGAAGCCCAGAAATAAGCCCAGGCCCCTGTGGGTGCCTTATTTTTGGCAAAGGAGGCAAGAAGATACAATGGGGCAAAGACAGCCTCTTCAGTAAATGGTGCTGGGAAAACTGGACAGCTACATGTAAAAGAATGAAATTAGAACACTTCCTAACACCAACACAAAGATAAACTCAAAATGGATTAAAGGCCTAAACGTAAGACCAGAAACCATAAAACTCTTGGAGGAAAACATAGGCAGAACACTCGATGACATAAAGCAAGATCCTCTATGACCCGGCTCCCAGAGTAATGGAAACAAAATAAAAATAAACAAGTGGGACCTGATTAAACTTAAGAGCTTCTGCACAGCAAAGGCAACTCTAAGCAAGGTGAAAAGACAGCCCTCAGAATGGGAGAAAATAGTAGCAAATGAAACAACTGACAAAGCATTAATTTCCAAAATATACAAGCAGCTCATACAACTCAATACCAGAGAAACAAACAACCCAATCAAAAAGCGGGCAAAAGACCTAAACAGACATTTATCCAGGAAGACATTCAGATGGCTAACAAACACACGAAAAGAGGCTCAACATTGCTCATTATTAGAGAAATGCAAATCCAAACTACAATGAGATGTCACCTCACACCAGTCAGAATGGGCATCATCAAAAAGTCTACAAACAGTGAATGCTGGAGAGGGTGTGGAGAGAAGGGGACGCTCTTGCACTGTTGGTGGGAATGTAAACTGATGCATCTGTGGGAGACGATGGAGATTCCTCCAAAAACGAGGAATAAAACCACCGCATGACCCAGCAGTCCCACTCCTAGGCATACACCCCGAGGAAACCAAAGCTGAAAAAGACGCATGTATCCCGCTGCTCACTGCAGCGCGATTTACAACAGCCAGAGAACGGAAGCAACCTAGGCGTCCGCCGAGAGACGTGCGGATAAAGAGGCCGTGGCGCACAGACACGGTGGGCTATTACGCAGGCATCAAGAGGGGGGCGTCTGAGACAGTCCCGATGAGGCGGGTGACCCTAGCGCCTGTTATACAGAATGAAGTGAGTCAGAAAGAGAAAGAGAAATGTCATACACTATCGCATATATAGGGATCTGGAAAAATGGTCCTGAAGAGTTTATTTGCAGGGCAGCAATGGAGAAACAGACGTAGAGAATAGACTCATGGACACGGGGAGAGCGGAGGAGAGGGTGAGCTGTGTGGAGAGTACTACGGAAACTTACATGATCTTATGCGAAATGATAGCCGGCGGGAATTTGCTGTACGGCTCAGGAAGCTCAGAGAGGGGCTCTGTATCAGCCTAGAGGGGTGGGATTGGGTGGGGCATGGGAGAAGGTGCAAAAGGGAGGGGATATATGTACACCTGTGGCTGGCTCATGTTGAGGTTTGACAGAAAACAACAAAATTCTATAAAGCAATTATCCTGCATTAAAAATAAATTAATTAAAAAACAACAACACGACTGGGAGCTGACTGTGGCTCAGATCATGAAATCCTTATTGTCAAATTCAGACTTAAATTGAAGAAAGTAGGGAAAACCACTAGCCCATTCAGGTAGACCTAAGTCAAATCCCTTACGATTATACACTGGAAGTGAGAAATAGATTTAAGGGACTAGATCTGATAGACAGAGTGCCTGAGAACTATGGATGGAGGTTTGTGACATTGCACAGGAGACAGGGATCAAGACAATCCCCAAGAAAAAGAAATGCAAAGAGGCAAAATGGCTGTCTGAGCAGAGCTTACAAATAGCTGAAAAAAGAAGAGAAGCTAAAGGCAAAGGAGAAAAGGAAAGATATACCCATCCGAATGCAGAGTTCCAAAGAATAGAAGAGATAAGAAAGCCTTCCTCAGCGATCGATGCAAAGAAATCGAGGAAAAGAACAGAATGGGAAAGACTAGAGATCTCTTCAAGAAAATTAGAGATACCAAGGGAACATTTCATGCAAAGATGGGCTCAATAAAGGACAGCAGCAGTATGGATCTAAGAGAAGCAGAAGATATTAAGAAGAGGTGGCAAAAATACAGAGAACTGTACAAAAAAGATCCTAATGACCCAGATAACCGCGATGGTGTGATCACTCACCTACAGCCAGACATCCTGGAATGCGAAGTCAAGTGGGCTTTAGGAAGCATCACTATGAACAAAGCTAGTGGAGGGGATGGAATTCCAGTTGAGCTATTTCAAATCCTAAAAGATGATGCTGTGAAAGTGCTGCACTCAATATGCCAGCAAACTTGGAAAACTCAGCAGTGGCCAAAGAACCAGAAAAGGTCAGTTTTCATTCCAATCCCCAAAAAAGGCAATGCCAAAGAATGTTCGAACTACTGAACAATTGCACTCATCTCACACACTAGCAAAGTAATGCTCAAAATTCTCCAAGCTAGGCTTCAACAGCATGTGAACTGAGAACTTCCAAATGTTCAAGATGGATTTAGAAAAGACAGAGGAACCAGAGATCAAATTGCCAACATCTGTCGGATCACAGAAAAAGCAAGAGAGTTCCAGAAAAACATCTACTTCTGCTTTATTGACTATGCCAAAGCCTTTGACTGTGTGGATCACAACAAACTGTGGATAATTCTTAAAAAGATGGAAATACCAGACCACCTTAACTGCCTCCTGAGAAATCTGTATGCAGGTCAAGAAGCAACAGTTAGAATCGGACATGGAACAACAGACTGGTTCCAAATTGGGACAGGAGGATGTCAAGGCTGTATATTGTCACCCTGCTTATTTGACTTATATGCAGAGTACATCATGCGAAATGCTGGGCTGGATGAAGCACAAGCTGGAATCAAGACTGCTGGAAGAAATATCAATAACCTCAGATATGCAGGTGGCACCACCCTTATGGCAGAAAGTGAAGAGGAACTAAAAAGCCTCTTGATGAAAGTGAAAGAGGAGAGTGAAAAAGTTGGCTTAAAGCTCAACATTCAGAAAACGAAGATCATGGCATCCGGTCTCATCACTTCACAGAAAATAGATGAGGAAGCAATGGAAATAGTGACAGACTATTTCTTGGCTCCAAAATCACTACAGATGGTGACTGCAGCCATGAAATTAAAAGACGCTTGCTCCTTAAAAGAAAAGCTATGACCAACCTAGACAGTATCTTAAAGAACAGAGACATTACTTTGCCAACAAAGGTCCTTCTAGTGAAAGCTATGGTTTTTCCAGTGGTCATGTATGGATGTGAGAGTTGGACCATAAAGAAAGCTGAGCGCCGAGGAACTGATGCTTTCAAACTGCGGTGTCAGAGAAGACTCTTGAGGGTCCCTTGAACTGCATTGAGATCAGACCACTTAATCCTAAAGGAAATCAGTCCTGACATTCATCGGAAGGACTGATGCTGAAGCTGAAGCTCCAATATTTTGGCCACCTGATGGGAAGAGCTGACTCCTTGGTAAAGACCCTGATGCTGGGAAAGATTGAGGGCAGGAGGAAGCGGTGACAGAGGATGAGATGGTTGGATGGCATCACCGACTTGATGGATGTGAGTTTGAGCAGCTCCAGGAGTTGGTGATGGACAGGTAGGCCTGGTGTGCTGCAGTCCATGGGGTCCCAAAGAGTCGGACACGACTGAGCGGCTGAACTGAACTGGAAGTGACAGGACTTTATTATGTGGGTTCACCACATTCTGGTGTTTTTATTTAAACTGAGGAGTAATCAACAGACAGTGAGATGCCAGTGTGTACACACCAGTGACAAATCCGTGTATCTATGACCCACATCACTTATAATAGAGAACATTCTTGCCACCTTGGAAGGATCCTGAGCCTTCATCACCCGCCCCACGCCAGGGAAGCTACTTTCCACCAGAGGGTGGTTTTGTCTGTTATAAAACTTCTAGAGCTTGGTAGAAATGGAATTACATGAAGGCATCATTGATGCCCAGCTCCCCACTGCTAAGCTGTGGTCCTTTATAGGAATGTCTGAGCATTTTTAAAATGACAATTTGACAGATGTTTGGGGTGCTAAGGAATAGAGCTTCTACGAAGATTCTTGTATGTATTTTGTGTTCTTATGTTTTATTTCTTTGGAGTCAAAGGGTAGGTGGCTACTTGCCTCTGTGAGAACGGCTAGACGGCTTTCCACGGCGATGACTCCGTCTGACACAGCCTCCTGCGGTGGGTGTGCGCGGTGGGCTCAGCCCTCAGCGTGGCCGGGCGCTCTTGGGCCTTTCTGTTTCAGCCAGTCTAGCCTCAGGCAGCGTCTGGCTGCTGTTTCCATACGCCTCGCCCTGCTGACTGATCATGCGGAGTGCTTTTTCACATGCTTGTTGAGCATTGGTGTTTGTGCGTGCTCACGAGGGCTTCCCGGGGGCTCAATGGTAAAGGATCGGCCTGCAATGCAGGAGCCACAGGTTCCATCCCTGGGTCGGGAAGATCCCCTGGAGGAGGGCAGGGCAACCCACCGCAGTGTTCTTGCCTGGAGAATCCCATGGACAGAGGAGCCTGGTGGGCTACGGTCCATAGGGTCACACAGAGTCGGACACGACTGAAGTGACTTAGCACGTATGCATGGGTGTGTATGAAGTCTCTGTTCCAGGTTTACTCATTTAAAAAACGGGGGGGGGGTTGTCTTTTTTATTTAGTTCTATTTAAAAAAATTTTATTGGAGTGCAGTTGATTCACAATGTAGTTCCAGGTGTATGGCAAGGTGAGTCAAGTTACACATACATCGATCGCCACTGTGGTGTTTTCTTAGATTCTTTCCCCAAATAGGCCATGACACGGTACTAGGGGGAATTCCCTGTCGTGTGTAGCAGGTTCTTATTAGTTATCCAACTCATGCACAGTGGTTTGTAAGGGTTTGTCTTTTTTAAAAAATAATTACTTTTTATTGAAGTGTGGTTGATCACCTTCTGTTTTCTTAAATTAAGTCATGATTTATTTGGCTGTGTCAGACCTTAGTTGCTGCATAGGAACTCTTATTGGTGGCATGTGGGATTTAGTTCCCTGACTCAGGGATCGAACCCCAGCCTCCGGAATTGGGAGCCCAAAGTCTTGGCCAGTGGACCACCAGGGAAGTCCCGAGTTCATTTCCCATGTCTGTGAGTCTCACAGAGGAACTATACAAAAAAAAATTTTAATGACTCAGATAATCACGATGGTGTGATCACTGCCCTAGAGCCAGACATCCTGGAGTGTGAAGTCAAGTGGGCCTTAGGAAGCATCACTGCAAACAAAGCTGGTGGAGGGGATGGAACTCCAGCTGAGCTGTTTCAAATCCTAAAAGATGATGCTGTGAAAGTGCTGCACTCAATATGCCAGCAATTTTGGAAAACTCAGCAGTGGCCACAGGACTGGAAAAGGTCAGTTTTCATTCCAGTCCCAAGGGGCAATGCCAAAGAATGTTCAAACTACCTCACAATTGCACTCATCTCACACATTAGTAAAGTAATGCTCAAAATTCTCCAAGGCAGGCTTCAATAGTACCTGAACCGAGAACTTCCAGATGTTCAAGCTGGATTTAAGAAAAGGCAGAGGAACCAGAGATCAAATTGCCAACATCTGTTGGATCACAGAAAAAGCAAGGGAGTTCCAGAAAATCATCTGCTCCTGCTCTATTGACGATGCCAAAGCCGTTGACTGTGTGGGTCACAACAAGCTGGACAATTCTTCAAGAGATGGGCACACCAGACCACCTTCCCTGCCTCCTGAGAAACCTGTATGCAGGTCAGGAGGCAACAGTTAGAACTGGACATGGAACAACGCACTGCTTCCAGATGGGGAAAGGAGTATGTCAAAGTTGTGTATTGTCACTCTGCTTATTCAACTTCTATGCAGAGTACATCATGAGAAATGCCGGCCTGAATGAAGCCCAAGCTGGAATCAAGATTGCCGGGAGAAATATCAATAACCTGAGATATGCAGATGATACCACCCTTATGGCAGAAAGTGAAGAGGAGCTGAAGAGCCTGTTAATGCTGGTGGAAGAGGAGAGTGAAAAAGCTGCCTTAAAACTCAATATTCAAAAAACTAAAATCATCACATCCGGTCCCATCACTTCTGGCAAATAGACGGAGAAACAGTGGAAACAGACTGTATTATTGGGGGCTCCAAAATCACAGCAGATGGTGACTGCAGCCATGAAATTAAAAGACACTTGCTCCTTGGAAGAAAAACTATGACAACCTTAGACAGTGTATTAAAAAGCAGAGACATTACTTTGCTGACAAAAGCCTGTCTAGTCAAAGCTATGATTTTTCCAGTAGTCATGTATGGATGTGAGAGTTGGACCATAAAGAAAGCTGAGCGCCGAGGAATTGATGCTTTTGAACTGTGGTGTTGGAGAAGACTCTTGAGAGTCCCTTGGACTGCATGGAGATCAAACAGTCCATCCTAAAAGAAATCAGTCCTGAATATTCATTGGAAGGACTGATGCTGAAGCTGAAGCTCCAATACTTTGGCCACCTGATGCAAAGAATTGACTCACTGGAAAAGACCCTGAAGATGGGAAAGGTTGGAGGAAAGGAGAGGGGGACGACAGAGGAGGAGCTTGGATGGCATCACCAACTCAATGGAGATGAGTCTGAGCAAGCTCCGGGAATCGGTGATGGACAGGGAGGCCTGGCGTGCTGCAGTCCTCAGGGCTGCAAAGGGTCAGACACGACCGAGCGACTGAACCGAGGCTATTTCTGTTTTGTCAATGAGTTCAGCTGTGCCATATTTCAGATTCCCCATGTAAGTGATAGCGTATGATATTTGTCTTTCCCTGTCTGACAGTATGATAATCTCTAGGTCCATTCACATTGCTGCAAATATTCCATCCTTCTTTAGGGCTGAGTAATCCTCCATCGTGTGTGTGTGCGTGTGTGTGTGCGCGTGCGTGTGTGTGTATATCGCATCTTCTTTAACCATCCTTCTGTGAACGAGCATCGAGGTTGCTTCCGTGTCTTGGCTAGTGTAAATAATAGTGCTGCTGTGAACACTGGGTGCATGTATCTTTTTGAAGTAGAGTTTTCACCTTTTCTGGATAAACGCCCAGGGTAATGTTTTATTTTCTGAACGTTAACTTGATGAGATGATTGTCTAAAAGCACCCTGGGGTCAGAGTCCCAGTCCTCAGGGCTCAGTGCCCAAGAGACAGGAATGGCGGCTGCTGCTGTGACTTCAGTCGTGGCCGACTCGGTGCGACCCCAGAGACGGCAGCCCCCCGTCCCCGGGATTCTCCAGGCAAGACCACTGGAGTGGGTTGCCATTTCCTTCTCCAATGCATGATAGTGAAAAGTGAAAGTGAAGTCGCTCAGTCGTGTCCAACTCGTAGCGACCCCATGAAGTGCAGCCCACCAGGCTCCTCCGTCCATGGGATTTTCCAGGCAAGAGTGCTGGACAGGAATGGAGTGTTTTCTAAATGTAAGGGGAGGGGGGTCCTGTGCCCACCCTCCCCGGGCCCTCTGAGGGGCCCCTGTGCTGCCTGGACCTTTATTTAGGACAATTCTATTTCCAGAAATACTACCAATGAAAACTATCCTGTTTTGTGTGGTATCAGCCAGATTTTTCTAGTGGGAAAAGAAAAAGACCTACTCCCCTCTCCAAAGTCACTGCCACAAGCCGGTGAGCGTGGCAGAGGGAGTCAGAAACCCAGGGAGTGCCCACGGCAGTCCTGTGGTAGGTGACCCTGTAGCCCTCAGGGAGGACTAAGGTGACCTGGGGCAGGGGGAGCCGGCGGGAGGAACACGGGGGCTGAGGGGAATGCCCTGTGTTTGGCTGTGTGGATTGTCTGGGTGCACACGTCTGTCCGTGCTCATCACGCTCTAAATGGCTGCGTTTCATTGTATGTAGATTACACCACAGTAAAGCTGATTTTTAGGGATGTGAATGATAAACTTAACGATTTTCTTTCAACCTTGATTAAAATGAAAAGAAGCCCCAAAAGACGTCTTGGGACACTTGAGAAGGAGACCTTTATTGACAAAATAACCTTGAGAACTCCAAGTCCTGGGTTACTCATTACTTTGCCCTGAGATAAGGGAGCAGGAGGCGGGCGAACCGGCAACAGGCAGCAGGGCGCAGAGGCTGGCCCTCGTCTGTGCCCGGGCCTGCCCTGGGCACTCGAGGAGCAGGGCGCCCCGAGCGTGGCCCGGCCTCCCGCCTCCCGACGGCCACGCAGCAGCACTGTTCACCGGACCTGCAGCCTCAGCTCTCCGCTGGAGAAGCGGACGGGCGCCCCCTGCTTCGGGGTTCTCAAGGGGCGGGGCAAGTGCGATCTGTCGGCCGGCGGTGTGGCTCCCAGTGCCCACGAGGCTGGCTTTCGCCCACAACCAGGAGCGCTTCCGGGTTTCATCTGTTAAGTCCATCGTCGGACAGTTTTAATTCTTAGAAAGTTCTTCAGCAGAAACCTCCCGTCGGGCAAGAAGAAGGCAGAGCACGGGACGCAGACGCGCCCGCCCGATGGCCGGGCCCGGACGCCGCTGCCACGGGCAGGGGCAGAGCACCCCACGGCCGCAACTCTTGCTCCTCCGGCCTGCTCTAGCCGGGCGTCACTGAATGAACACTACCTTCCCAGCCTCTCTTGCAGCGAGGCTGGTCATGTGACTGTGTGCTAGCCAATGGGATGTGAGGAGATTTCGCAAAAGAGGCTTCTAGGAAGTGCCCTGGAAGGAGCAGGCCCAGGCCTCTTCCGCTCCCCCTCCCCGCCCTTCCCCCACTGCTCACTGTTGGCTGGAATGCAGTCTTGATGGCTGGATAAGGGCTGCTGTTTTGAGCCATGGGAATGAAAGGCCCGCCCAGCAGAACAGCAGTCTGTACCCTAACGGCACATATACCAGCCCAGCTCCAGCTACTCTGACTTCAGGATGAGAAATACACTCTGTCTGGCTTACACATTATCGTATCCCTTCGGAAAGGTTGTAGGACAGCTTGGGCTTGGCTCCCTGGGGTGGTCTTGTTCACAGGGTACCAGTGAGGGGCCCCTAGACATGGAGAGGCAAAGTTCACCCACCAGGGGTAAACCTGGTCTCTAGGCCCCACCTCTGAGCCAGGCAAGAGTTTGGACAGAGAGAGGTCTTTTCCTCGGTCATGCCCAGCACAGACACTTTCTGTGGAATGGAGGAGGGGCAGGGAGATGGGCAGCAGATTGCAGTCCCAGGGCCAGCCTCCCCTGACCCCTGGAGCCGTGCCCACCACCTGCCCCTCTGCTGGGGCCCCGGGCTCTGCGGATGCTCCTCTGGCCCCCCCACAGCTGGACCTGATGGTTCTGACGGATGCAGTCCATGTCTTGAAGTGAGTGGCCCTGTCCACGGGGCTTGGGCTCATCCTCTGTCCTGCTGACTGTCTGCTCTTCGTGGCCCGGGGCCCTGGAATGTCCTTCCTTCCCCTTTTGACCAAATAGGAGAGCAGCACGCTATAGCCAGTCACTCCACCAGGGCCGTGATGGGCTCACTTCCCCGGGCCCTGGCCTGGGTCTCCTTCCGGGGCCTGTAGAAGCCATGATGGGTTGTACAAAGACCAGGTCATCAGCCGCTGCAGTCACGGACCTACAGTGCACCCTGAAAGGAATTCAGGATGCAAGACAGGTTGAGGCACTTTGTGCTTTGGGAAAGCAGGCCCCTTAGAGAGTTAGGTATATTTCAGGAAAACTTGTGGAGAGATTTTTGTGTCTTTCCATACATAGAAAAACGAGAAAATCATCAGTGCTCCCAGCTACCTTCTACTGAGATGTGTGCTTGGCTGCAGCACTACCAGTGTTCACCTCCCCCCCCCCGCCCCCCCCGCCCCCCCGCCCCCCCCCCCCCCCCCCCCCCGGCCAGGTTACAAGGATGCTGGGTGCTCCCGCACTGTTAGGGAGCAGCCCCTCACTCAGAGCTATGGGAAACTGTCTCCGGGACTACAGTGTTCCCTAAGATTCCGAATAAAACTCAGCTCAGGACACTGAAAATTGTGCATTTTTCAATGTCCATCAATAGGGTCAGCCCAGCTGCCCCTTCCTTGGACCGTCGACCTGCTCCAGCGCCCTACGCGCCAGGCAGCGGACCTCCGCGGCCGCCCCTCCACAAGGTGCCCCCTGGCCCGGCTCACCGGGGCCTGCAGGGCGCTGTCCCCCGCGGGCACCCGAGCCAGGCCTGCGCCCACCCCGACCGCCTTCGGCTCGAAACCTGACCGTCGAGTCCCGGCCAAACAGGAGCTGCCCCGGGCCCCTCGGAGAAGACGAGGTCGCGGGTGCGCGGGGGACCCCCGGGCCGGGTCCGCGGCAGGCGGGGTTGCGCGGCCCGGGAGCCCCGGCCCCTGGCGCAGTGTCCGCGGCGGCCGCGAGGCGGCAGCACAGCCCGCGCCGCCGGCCTCCCCGCCCGGGTCCGAGCCGGGCCTTGGGTGCTGCTCGCCGGCCGCGCTCGTGGGCGCCCGGCCGGCGGCGGCTTCGCCCCGGCCCCGAGAGCCGGCTTCAGAGGCCACTCGCTTCCAGCCGTCGTCGCCCCTCGGACGCCGCGCGTCCCCTCCGGCCGTCTCGCCCCGTCCCCTCTCGCCGCGACCCGGGCCCCGGGGCACCGCCTCGGGAGGGCCCGCATCCAACCACCCGGGCCGGGGGGGCAGCGGGGCCGTCTGGCTCCGCGTCCGGCCCAGTCCCCCGCCTGCGAGGGGCGCACCGGTGGGCGCGGGGGCAGCGGGGCCGTCGGCCAGAAGCAGCCGGCCTCCCCAGGCCGCGACCCCAGAGCGAGACGACAGCTGCTCTCTACCGCGCGCACCCCTCGGCCCGCGAGTGGGTGCGCGGGGCGGGCGCCCCCGCGGGTTCTGAACGCAGAGACCGGGCGTCTGGGAGCGCCCGCCGCCGCCCCCCGGCCGCCCCCCACTGCCTCGCCGCGCCGGCCCCCCCGCGGGTGCCCCCGTCCCGCTCCCCGCCGCCCCGCCCCCTCCTCATTAGCATAGCAGCTGCTCGCCGAGCGGACCCGCGCGCAGGAAAGGGCAGAGGCCTCGCGAATGAATGGGGCCCGCGGCTTTGGAGGGGGCGCGAGAAGAAAGATCGACAGACGGACGCGAGCCGCGACGACCCGACGTACAGCCAAGCAGAAGAATGCGCCGGGCAGAGAGGAGGGGAGCCCGGGCCCGCCGCGGCGGGGCGGGGCGGGAGGGGCCTCCCCAAACCCAGGAGCCCCGGGAGGGGGTGCCCGGGAGTTCTCGGGCGGAGCCCGAGGCGGTTCCCAGACCTCCCGGGGCCGCGCGGGCAGACTCTGGCCCCGGGCTTTGTTTCTCAGTTGCCCCCAGAGCCTGGCAAGCGGGGTGTAGGCCGGCCTCCTCCGTCAGGCTCCATGCGGCCCGAGGAGGCACTTGCCTCCGGCAGGTCAGAGCTGAGCGCCCTGTGCTGACCGCAGGGCCTTTGCGGGGCAGAGCCGGAGGGCCGCCGGCCCCCTCGCCCTGCTCACCCGCTGCTTCGGCTCTCAGCTCTGGCCGGCTCTCTCCTGGCTCCCACGCCCACTGGCTTTGGACATCACTCTTTCTGGCTGACCATTTGCCTGCATTTCCTGGTCTCTCTGGCATCCCCTCCAACAGTAAACACTTCCTGAGTTCCGCCGGGCTTAGGTCAGAGAGCCTGACAGTCGCCAGGAGCTGCCAGCAGTCCTGGCCGGGAGAAGGGCGCCAGCCCTGCCCTTGGTCGCTGGTCTGCCTGCCTCCTCCACGGCAGCCACTCCGGGAGGCCTGGCCTGCTCGCACACACCTCGCACACACCGTGGGATCCTGGAGGCCGGGCGGGGGCGGAGGGGGGGGGCTCACTGCACCTCTTTGTCACCCGGGCCACCAAGAGGCTTAAAGAGCTGTTCCCGCATCTGAAGCCTGAGGCGGGGTGGTGGGGACCCCAGGTGAAGCGCTGGCCAACGCCCCGCAGTGAGCGCCCGGCCCTTGACCCCTCAGCTGGGGGCCTGTGTCAGGGGCCTGCGCCCTCTCTTCGATTGTTGATAGTTTTGACTCTCTCCTGTGGTGTCAGCGTGGGAAGTGGAGACATGTTCCAGCCACTTGGGTGGCCAGGTAGTGCCCAGGCCGGATGCCCCAACAGTGTCCAAATTCTTGCAGCACCTTTTCCTTTGGGGCCAGGCACCCCTCCCCCCAGGACAGACCATCTCACTGGGCCTGAGCGGCCAGGTGGACACCACCTCCCCTGGGGGCTCATTTGCGTCAAATATTCCGTTGTCTCTGTGGTGTCTTAGGAGGGAGCCGGCCCATCGGCCCAACACCAGCCGGGGGTCCACGAATGTCTGTTTAACCAACTGAAAATTCCCTTGGGAAATCCTCAGGGCAGAACAGAGCTGGAGGTGCAAAGTAGGAACAGGGGAATGACAATGCGTCTTTGTGTCTTGGGAACAAAATGTGGCTGTAACCCTCCTGAGGGGAAGCTGTAACCCTCCTGAGGGGAAGCCGACGCCCTCAGGCTTCTAGAAGGGGTGTCTGAAAGATTTACAAGAACAAGTCTCCTTGTGACTCCCGAGTGGCAGCCAAGTTAAAACTTCAAGGCCTGGCTCTCTCAATCCCCTCTGGGCAGGCTGCTCTTGCAGGGGGAGGAGGGCTGGGGGAGTAGGGGGTGGCTGTCCGTCCCTTGAAGCCCCTCCTATACCAGCCCCAGGGGTGGACCAGAGTTGCCTTCGGGGTCTGTGCCCTGGGGGAGTGGCTGCTTGGGGCATGCTGGCCTTAACTCTCAGGAGGCACTAGGGCCAGAGGGGAAGAAGGGGCCTTACAGTCATCAGAAGCTCCCCCACATTTAAAGGGTACCCTTTCTGTGCAGCAGGTGGTCCAGCAGAAACCCACAGTAGCTGGGGGCGAGGAGACAAGAGGCGCCTTGGCAGGCTGGCTTTGGGGGTGGGTGGGGGGGAGTTTCAAGCAGAACTCCCAAAGGGAGGCTTTGGCTGCTTCGCCAGGAGCAGAGGAAGCGGCTCTGGGCGCCCTGGGGTGCTCCTGCGGCTGGAAGAAGGTGGGCAGGCGGGGTCCTCACAAGCCCTGCGTGGCCACTGCGGTGCCTCGGGGCTGAGCCCAGAGCCAGCTTCCCAGGCTCCGTCTGGCGGTGGAGACAAGCCAAGCACCACGCGGTCGTCACTGCGAACAGCACGTCGCAGCCTGACTCTCACTCCGTGCCAAGCCCAAGAACCAACAGACTTCTTAATATAAAAACATCAATGAAAAATTTATTTATTTATAAATTTTTCATGCTGGGCTACAAGTCTATATCGTACACTCAGGAATGTGCTGCAGACTTCATCCAGTTAGAAGTGATCACACCGGGACCCATACACAGCTTCCACGTAAGCCTAGAAAGTCTTAACATTAATTAACATAATTAAGGTATTTGCATCTAGAAAAAAATATACAGAAAAACTCCTTTTGGAGTAATCTGTGCCTCAGTTTCAATGTCTGCTTTTCACTGACATTATCAATATATTCTTCTCACACAAGGTTTTATAAAAAGCCACAGATGACTGCCCAAATCTGACCAGCCACGCACAAAGGGCCTCCACCCACCTGTGTCCTCAAGTGCTCCCCATTTTTGCACGAAGGGTCAGCAGCACTTCTACCCTGGGGAAGCCTCATTTAAATTTGAATAATTCAGCCTCCCTTTTATTTCTCAGGATCAAAACAACAAGGGGTGTGGGGTTGCATAGAAAATTGGAACCTCGGAGACCAGGAAGGGCGCCTTTCGGGACGAAGAGTGACGCAGAGGGACGGCCTCCGGCCTGGGTCCTCGCGCGGCCCCTCCCGCCTGGCAGGGCTTTCGGATTCGAATCGGGTCCTGGAAGCTCTGGGAGACTGAAGAGGGGGTAAAGCGGCCCTTCAGCTCACTCGGCAAGTAGCACAAGAGATTCACAGTCTTATAGGCATTTTATAAAAATATAAATATGGGTACAGTTGCCTTCACAACGCTGGATACAACGCCCTTTAAAATTGGGTCTATAACCAAGATTTAAAAAATACACCTAAAACTTGGCTTAAAATATGTTAATATTTTATATTGTCATAAATGTTATGACATTTAATTGTGGCAAATCCATTTACTTTTTTTAAAAAAGTGTGCAATCGACTGTTAACTATAATAGAACTAACTAGAAAGGCTTGATCCCCACCTCCGTCACCGCCACACCCGAGCACCCAGGCTCCCACGGGAGCTCTGAAAACCGGCGGGCTTGGCGGCTGGCGGCCTCTCACCGGAGAAGGCGGAGGGGGGCCCGGGGCTTCCAAAACTCACGCGGAATCGTGTGTGTGAGAGGGGAAGGCGGGGCGGGCGGAGGAGAGGAGCTGAGGGGGAGAAGCCGGAGGGGACGGAGCAGCGCGGGGGAACCATCAGGCTGGGCGGTATTTTCAGTGCAACCAAGAAATGACAAAACTCAAGTTTTTAGTTTTAAGACTAAAAAAAAAAAAAGTACATCTCCCCGCCCACCCCCCCTTAACCACATTGACCACGCACAATATTTTCCAAACACAAAATTCAGGCGCACAAACATCACCCACAAATATGCACACACGTGATAAATAGTTTGGAGCCCACGGGAACCGCAGAGCGTCTCCTCCGTCGCGCGTCGGCCACGGGTCCTTCCACCTTCAGGAGAAAACATTTCGAGCAGGAGGATCCGGTGTCTCGGGATTCCGAACTTGCTGGTGGCGAGACTCAAATTTCAAAGGGGCTGGGGCCCGCGCTCCTCCCCCACCCGCGCGGCGGCGGGCGGGGCCGTGGGAAGCGCCCCGGCCGGTCCCCGGTGCCCGCGGGGGGAGGCGGCCCTGGCCCCCGGCCGCGGGCGGGCGGGCGGGCGCGGCCCCCGTGGGCACGGACGTGCGCGCCGGACTCGTGGTGGCCGCGGGCGCCGAGGGCCGGGCGCACACCGAGGTAGTTGGCGGGAAGGTACAGCAAGGAGGACGCGCGGGGCCCGCGTGCGGGCCCGGGGTCTGGACCGGCATCACCGGCCTCCGCCGGCGTACTTGGCCTTGGTGATGAGATAGAGCACGATGTCCTGGTGGCCGCCGAACGCGGCGATGTGCAGCGCACTCCAGCCGTCGCGGTTTGCCAGGCGGATGTCCGCGCCGAACTTGACCAGCAGTTTCACTAGCTCCAGGTTGCCGTCGATGACCGACTGGTGCAACGCAGTCTGGCCCTCTGGCCCGAACGAGTTCACGTTGAACTCGCAGTTGGTCATGTTTTGCAGCAGCGACTGCAGCTCCTGCGTGTTGCCCTTGCGCACGGCCTCCTGGAAGATGCGCTGCGTCTGCGGCGCCGAGCAGGTGGACAGCTCGGCTTGGCTCATGCTGCCGCCGGGCGCGGGCCGCGGCTCAGCGCGGGCGGCGGCTTCGGCGCGGGCCCCCGGCTGCCTCGGGGCGCGCCTCGGCGCATGGAAGGCGCGGCGCCCCCGGGCCCCGCACGCCACCCCTGGGCGCTCCGGGCGCTGGGGGCCGGGGGCCGGCGCCTCGGGACCCCCGCCACATCCAGCCGCGCCCGGCGGACGGGCGACGGGGGCGGGCGCTGCGCTTGCGGGGCCGGCCGGGCCGGGGCAGCGGAGCCGCGTTCCCGGTCCCTGCGCTCTCGGGCTGCGGCTGCACGCGCCTCGCCAGGCGCCGCTGCACTCGCCCGCCCGCCGCGCCCGGGCGCCGTTCACCTTCCTTATACTCGCATGACAATGGGCGCCCGTGACGCGCGCGCCCGCCGCCCGCCCATTGGGCAGCGCCCGCGCGGGGCGGGGCCGCGAGGGGCGTGTCCGGCGGGGCGGCCGCGCGGCAGGGGGCGCTGGCCGCCGGTGGCGCGGGGCTGGGAGCCAGGTGGCCGCGGGTGGGCGGGGGTCCGCGTCCCCGCCGCCGCCCCGCCCACGCCCCCTCCAGCCACCCGGGGAATTCCAAGGTCCGCGCGCGAACAGGCCAGGCCCAGCCCGGGGCTGGGCGCGACCCCGAGGGGCGCGAGGGCCGCCTCCTCTGGTTGGGTCTTTGCTGGCATCTCGGACGGGGGCGGGGGAGCGCAGGGCTCGGGTAGAGACCCCCAGTCTCGCTCCCCGCTCCTGGAGTGCTAGCCGCGGACCCTCCGCGCCCCCAGCACCCCAGGCGCTCGCAGGGATGAGACCTGCCCAGCTCGGCCCGTAGGACACATTTCCCCCAGGGAGACAACTCCAGGACACCTCGGGACTGTGACCTCAGCCACGCGGGGCCTTTCCGCTGGAGAACCGCTCCCCTGGGGGCCTCGGTCACCCCGTTAGCTCCCTAACTTGACTGGCAAGAGGAGCCAGGCCCTGAGGTTTTCTCAGCCCTGCCCCAGAAGAAACGGGTCTGTGGCCCCTGGGCTGGGGTCGGCCTGGCAGTCAGCTACACTGCTGTAGAGGGGCCTACCTCCTCTCGCGGGCCACCCCATCCGCAGGAACTGGGCCGGGTGAGGCCTGGCCAGGTGAGCAGTCCCAGGTAAGGTGCCAGTGCTGCGCTGAAAGGGAACTCTGAAATGACTCACTTCCAAACAGTAAACCCGCTTTTTATTGACAGGCACTAACACTGCCGCCAAATTCCCTCATTAGAATTTCAGTTTATAGCTCTGCTGTGGTCGTTGGAAATTAAGGAGGGATGAGCCTCAGAGCAGTCGGCCTGGGGCAGTCAGAGGCCACTTGGGACTCCTGGGAGGCAGCTGGGGAGACCACCCTGTTAGGCCCTGTTTGGTGGTGAACTTGGTGGGTGTCTGTCCCATGTCCCCTAGGCCTGGAGACCCACGTGGGTGAGGCGGCTGCCCCTGCCTGGGGTCCTTCTGGTAGCCAGAGCCGCCCAGGCCCCGTGCCCTGCTCTTCCCGAGGCTGGTGGTCCAGCCCCTCTGCTCAGCTGTGCTCCCCACTACACAGGTGGTTATGCCTTGAGCTGAGCACAGACCCAGCCCAGGCCCTGTACTCAGCCTGGCCCTGGCATGACTGGGGTGCTGCTGCTTTGGGGGAGCCCCTCCTTTGCCCACTTATCCTGCAGAGACACGTCCCTGGGCCCACTAAGGGGGCCTGGGGTCAGTGGCTGCTGAGCTGACCACCTTGAGAGTGGGGGTCCCTGTCCACTTCCAGCTGCCCTCCCCGCCAGCCCCAGAGACAAGCTGTGGTTGGGAGGGAGGCGCTGGGCTCTGTGTACTCAGGCCCATGTTCGCCTCCGGAGTGGGGAGGGGTAACCCTGCAGCACGGAGGGGCCGCCACTCTGCAGGCAGGACCTCCTGCTGGTTGCGTCTGTGTTTTTTGTGTATCTGCCTGCTCGGCTGTGCCCAGGCCCATCCCCAGAAGGTGGTGGGTTCACAGAGCGAGGCCCCACCCAGGTGGGGGGCTCAGGCCCCCCTGGCCTGGAGAAGAGCGTCTGGAGACCCCGCTGGGCCCGGGAGCAGAGCCTGGGAGAAAAGTCCCATTGACACCCGCAGCGGGCGGCAGACAAAGGGGCCCTGTGAGCTCAGTGTGGGAACGTGAGGCCACCACCTCGGGGCATGAAATTGTCAGCTCGGTGCCCCCGGGCAGGGACGGTGTGGCCAGAGAGGCCACGGGAGCCCAGCCTGGGGTCACTGCCAGACCCCCCCCCCCCCGCCCCGGCCTCAGCGTGGGTCAGACAGGTGTAGCCCTACGATCACACGACCCCCAGCCCTCTGCTCGTTTGTGGGGCTGGGGTGATGGCCACCCTGTCCGCGGGGAGCCCATGGCCCCTGCTTCTCCGTGGCAGAGGGGAACTGTGCCCGGGGTGGCCGTGGTCCACACACCATGTGCCCAGAGCTGCCCGTCCGAGGACAGGACCTGAGAGGGGCGTGGGGGCGCTGGCCCCCGGAAGCACTTCCTGATGTTTGCTGAAGGACGGGTCCAAAAGGAGGACATTTGTTCCGAATGATGTGCTGGGCGGGGAGGCGGGGGTTGGGGACCCCGCCAGGCCCTGTCCTGGGGCTCGGAGAAGCCCCCAGTGTCCATGACATTCCTTGGAGATGTCGTCGCTTCCACAAATAGGCAAGAGGCTCACCGGCTGGGAAGAAGCCCTCAACCTCGGATCTGGGGCGACAGGCCCAACGCTGACCAGAAGGCTGGACCGACGTCCTCTTGGGAGCTGGCCCGGGGGTGTGACCCCAGGAGTCCAGGGTTGGAGAGGGTGGCCTCCTCCCCCAGGGACCCCTTTCCTTTAAAGGCTCAGAACAGTGGGTGCTGGGAAGCCCCTCGGCTGGGGAGGGCTGGGTGGGGCGGCGGGGAGGACCGTGCGGAAGGGGCGCTGGCCGGAGCCGGGAGGCCACGGCCACCTTAATGCGCTCGGCAGGGGAGGGAGGCTGAGCGGGCCTCGGGCCGCGGGGCGGGGCCTCCAGCTAATTCATTAAAATGTGTCGGGGAGCGTGGGAAAGAGGAGAGCGTTTCTTCCCAGCAGCCCAGACACCTGGTAGAAGGGCGCGAGGATAGAGATCAAATAACAAACACCAGCCCCGGGCCAGCGGCCGCGGAGGAAGGAGCCCGGGGCAGGAACTGCGGCAGACAGTCCCCGCGGCCTGGCACCCGGGCACAGCCCACCCTGCCGGCCCGGCCTCTGACCCCTAGCCCAAAGTGGGCCCGGCCGGTCACAGGGCGTGGAGGATGCTTCCCGCAGGATGAGGACCGGGGAGGGGGCCGGGGCTTGGACGGGCTAGCAGTGAGCCTATGAGCCCCCAGACGGACGGCAGCCAGCCTGGCAGCAGAGGGCGGGAGGCAGGAGGCAGGCCTGGCGGGGCCGTGCGGCCTGAGGACCGGGTCGTGCTCAGCTGTCCTGTCCTCTTCGTGGAGTGCTGAGTGGGGCTGGGGCAGATGCGTCTGAGGGCCTGGAGGGACATGGCCCAGCCCTGAGCCTGTGGCCGTGGCCTCTGTCCGGGGCTGCGAGTCAGGGCAGAGTCCCCAGGACGCAGCTGGCTGGGACACCCCCTCCCCCCCGCCCTCCCCCCCCCCCCCCCCCCCCCCGGCTTCCTCTTAATCCTGTGGGGGAGGAGTGGTCGAGGCCGCTGTCCCAGGACAGGACATGGGGCCGGAGGTTCTGCTCCTGGAAGCAGGACCCCAGCTGCAGAGGGTCTCTGCCCCCGTGGGGGCCCGTTCACCCTGGCACCCATGTCCAGCCCAGGCCCTGTGACCTCAGGGGAGACGAGAGCCAGGTGGGCAGAACGGCCCCGCACACCGCCCTCGTCCCTGGGTGGCCCGTCCCATCTGTGGAGTGTGCCCTGGCCCAGCAAGGCCCAGCGTTGCTGGGGGCTGAGTGAGTCTGTGCCCGGCACATGGCGGGGGCTACACCCCAGGGGGCTCAGAGGCCACAGCCATCCCTGGCGTGGTCAGGAACACGGGGCGGGGCAGAGGGTGCAGACGCCCAGCCCTGCAGCCAAATCTGCGCTGGTTTCCGCTCTGGGCAGGAAGGACAGGAAAGGGATGTGGGCCAGGGTGGGTGCGCATTCCTGGGGCTGAGCCAGGGGGAGGCAGGCGAGGGCAGGCGGTGGTCTGGTCCCAGGCCTGCTGCTCGCAGGAGACCCCCCGGGTGCCCACCCCGGGCCCCCAGGGGATTAGCGCAGGGTCTGAGCCTGTGTCTCCCTGGGCGAGAGCGCAGATACTTCCTGCCTTGTGATGACGAGGCTCCGACGCACGCGTGTTCAGGGCCTTCTACATGGCAAAGACCCGAGCAGGGGCTGCCCAGCCCGACGGCTGAGGCCCCGCAGGGTCACGGCCTGGCTGGGCGGGGGCCTTTCTGTCCCCCAGGACCCCCTCCTGTGCTTGCAAGAGTCTGAAGTCCCAGGGGAGCTACGGCCAGCTTCGCTGGGGGAAACCAGGGAAGACCCTGTCCCAGGACCTGGGGGCCTGGCCCTCATCCTGGGGGATGCGTGGTGGAGGGGGCGACAGAAACGGTCACAGCGCAGTGGGGGGACCCCCACCTCCCACCCACTGAGCTCCAGCAGGTTTGGGGGGCCGCCTGGGTCCAGCGCTCAGGCTGCGAGGGGCTGGCGAGCGCGGGGCAGGGGTGAGCGGAGACCAGAGGAAGGAGCCCGCGGCCACCAGCTGTGCAGCGTCTGCCATGTTTACTCCAGGCGCCCGGCCCCGCTCTCAGGAGGGGCCGCTGGCTGGGCGGGGGGCGCCCTCCAGGACCTCTCGGAAGTTGCTGGTGACTCGGGCCAGGTGGGAACCTTCCCAGAAGACTTTGCCGCAGCCGGTGCAGCAGTAGAAATGCCGCAGCCCGGGCCGCCGAAGCACGCCTGCCGGGACGCCCGCCAGCTGCAGCTGGGTGCCATTGGCCAGCGTGGCTGGCACTCGGGTCTGCAGATCTGCGTCCTCCAGCCAGCGGCAAGGGGGGTCATAGGAGCAGCCCCCGGGGGCCTCCTCCGGGGCTGAGCCTGGACATGGAAGCGGCCACCCTGAGCCCTGCCCGCAGGCAGGCGGCCCCCATCCCACTCTGTTCGCCCGCCCCCTGCCTCTCCTACTAGGAACCCTCTGGGTCACGGGGGACTGGCCTCTTCCTTCCTGGCCCTCCCCGTGGGGCACAGGCCCATTCCCTCCCCCCCATCCCGGGGCTCCAGATGCCGGGGACCCCTCGTGTCCCTGGTGGGTGGCTCAGGGCTCACCTGCCTCCTGCTCACCATCGCTGTGGGGGCCCTCAGTGCCTGTCAGTCAAGGAAATCAGGGTCAGTCCCAGGGAAGGGCGGGGGGCCCCAGCACCCACAAGGCACCCCTGAGTGCTCAGCCCCCACCCTGCAGGGAGAGGGCAAAGGGCAGGGGGCCAAGATGCTCTGTGCCAGCCCAGTTCCCTCCCATGGGAACTCACACCTTGGGACATTCTTGGGGCTCAAAGGTCCTTGGGAAACAAGTTCTGGGCACAAGATCGGCTGATTAGGGCACTTGGGGGCCTGAGAGCCGCGGGCCGGGCGGCGCGAGGGCGGCCCATCTGTGGCGATGAGCAGATAAGCCCACTGCCAAGGAGCGCGTTTCGCAACCAACCAGCATGGGGCAGGGCGGGGTGGGCAGAGGCCCAGGGGACCGTGGGGGCTCCGGGTGCAGGAGAGACCCCGTGGGAGGCCCCACCCCCGCAGAGGGCACTGGCCAGCAGGTGGGAGAAGCCGCCCAGGCCCGCTGACCCTGGTAATTTGCTCGGCAAACGTCACCCTGCAGATGGCTCCAGATGAACTGCAGCCGGAGGCTGAATGGAGGTGGCCCCCCGCCCAGTCCTGCTGCCTCCATGGGGCCCAGCGAGGCCACGACCTCAGGCCTCAGCTGACAGCCGAGGGGTACTGCCCAGGGCCAGGGCGAACCTCCAGTTGGGGTGTTGGGGGCCCCTACGGGGGCTACTGCTCATGTCCTGCCCCTCCCCCCGCCTCAAGCAAGTTGCAGCCGCTCTGCAGAGAGCAGAGAGCTGCCCAGGGCTGGACACTGGCCATCACCATCGCTCATCCATTGTGTGGGCGGCCCTGAGACTTCGAGGGATGCGGGCAGGGCAGGAGCGGCCAGCAGAGAAGATGGCACCCAGGGGCACCAACTGTGCAGAGGGGCCCTGGGCTCAGGCTCCCTCCTCAGGCTGTCCCAAGAGGCCCTTCTTCCGTTCCCGCCTGCCCTCCACGCAGGGAAGCTGAGGCTGGGCCCCTGATCTGGACACCCGGGGCTCGCCCGCCTTCCCGGGGGCCCAGGTTCCCCAACGTTCAGCCTGCTGCCCGGCGAGGCCCGTGGTACAAGGGCAGGCAGGTGTGAGCGTGCACGTGGCCAAGCGTGCACAGGCAGGCATGAGTGTGCACAGGCAGGGATGAGCGTGCACGTGGCCGAGCGTGCACAGGCAGGGATGAGCGTGCACAGGCAGGGATGAGCGTGCACAGGCGGGCGTGTGAGCGTGCACGTGGCCGAGCATGCACAGGCAGGGATGAGCGTGCACGTGGCTGAGCGTGCACAGGCAGGCATGTGAGCGTGTGTGCTGCTGAGCGTGTCTCTGCCTGAAAGCGTGTCTTTGCATGTGTGCAGGTACACTCCATGAGTGTGTCGGGGTGACTGAGCAGGGCCCACTGGGGAAAAGGTAGGGGACACGACCCTAGAGGCCCTGGGGGCCTGCACTGCAGGTCCCGTGGGCCAGAAGCCCCAGTCCCCTTCCTGGCGCCCCCCCGCCTGTGGGCACCGCCCTGGTGGCCCAAGTGGGTCAGCCCCAGGAGCACCCAGCGGCAGGGCTGCCGCCCACAGACCCCAGAGCCCCACTCACTGGCACCACCAGGGCCTCCCGGGTGGACGCTGAGCCGCACCAGCTGCTTCATCACGTCCTTGGAGACCTTCAGGTACTGGTCACAGTTGCAGGCCTGGGGGGCAGAGGAGGCGCTGGGGCCGCGGGGCATTCTTGCAGCCCCTCCGCCCCTAGCCCTGTACTCCCTGTGGTTCTGGCCCAGCCCAGGGGGTTTCACAGACACAGGACATCTCCCTTCCTCTCGCCACAGGACGCGGGGCACACCACCTCCGGGGAGCCCTCCCCCACTGCATGGGCTCTGAGCTGGCCCGGAGTGGCCTCTTCCAACTCCTGAGCCCCTGCAGGGCTCTGCCACCAACCAGCGGTCCTCCCCAACCCCAGCGCCAAGCCCGGGCCCCGATGGCTCAATACTGGTGAGGGACGGAGGCCCCGCATTAGAAAGTTAAGGGGGGCGGCCCTATAGTTGCTCTGACTCCTCAGCCCACTTTGGAGCAAGCCAGGGCCATTCCGGCGTCCATGCTTCTGTGACACCTGGCCCTGCCTCCCCCCGGGGGCTGGCACCATCTGGAGCCTGCTGGGCACAGCGTACGTGCAGGGCAGGAGCCCAGCCACGCAGGGTCCTGGTCTAGGACGTGCAGTGAGCTCCCGTGAAGACCTTGGCTCAGCCCCCCCGACCTCACCATCCCAGGGGTGGGATGGGCTTCCCGATGCGGCTAGCCCATCACTTCATTACGGCCACTGTCTGGCAGGGATCTAGACACAGGGTCCCCAGGGGCAGGCAAGGTGGGCCAAGCGGGAGAGCGGGGGGCGGGGGGCGGGGGGCAGGGGGCGGGGGACTGACCGGCTCCCGGACGGGCACACAAAGGCGCCCTGTCAGCCAGGGGCTGAGCCGGTCCACGGGAGGGCTCCTGTTTGGTGCTCCTGGCACCCCCCTCACCTGGTGAGCCCTGTCAGTGCCCTGGAGGTAGAGTGCCTGGGGCGGGCAGTGGTGGGGGCCCCTGGAGCCATGGTTGGGGGGCTCCTGCCCCGCCCACACATGCCCTCTTTTCCCCCAAGCCTTTCATCATGGAGCTGGGCCTCGAGCATCACAGCCAGGGGTGGGCAGGTGCCAGATGGGCAGGGTCAATTTCCCAGAGCCCCCCGGAGGGCCTCCCCTCCCCCGGCCAGACTCCGGCACAGGAAGACACCTGGGTGCTTCTCCCTTTTGGTTGCAGGTACCAGGGGCGACTGGGCAGGAGCATGGGTGGAGCCCCGGCTGCATGTCAGGCCCGTGGGCACTCCAGGCCCAGCCAGGAAGGAGCTGGAAAGAGGCGGGCCAGCTGGTCTCTGGGCTGGGCTGCTGCCTGGGGCCCCCAGAGGGTTAGCACCAGCAGGTACGGGAGCCCGGTGGGGTGGGGTCCTCTGATGGGGTCTGCGGTCTTCCCAGGACCCGGCAGTGCGCGGCCGGGGCGGGGCGCCAGCTCACGCTGAGTCACGCACAGACAAACGCCCGGTGCCCCCCAGGGCCTGCCCCACCCTCGGGAAGCGCCGGTGCCGGCTTTCCCACGGCCGCTGCCCACGGCCAGGCCTGGCGGTCACCCCTGCCCCCACCACCACGCCCGGCTGGAAGAGCCGGTTCCGAGCCGCCTGCCCGCCCTGTCTTGCGGTCCCCGTCTGCAGGAGGGCCGGTACTCAGGGCCTCCCTGTCCATCTCCTGTCCCCCGAAGAGTCCAGCCACCCTTGCTCGGCACCCAGAGCGGAGCCAGGGGCTGAGCACCCACCCAGTCAGGGGCTGACGGCCCGTCCCCCTGCCCCATGGGGGAGGATGGAGCCTCCAAACCCCTGTTCTTGAAGGAGCTTCCCAGGGGCTGAGAAACCTGCTCACGGTCACCCATCCGCTGGGCAGGCACCCCCACCTGGCAGGGGCCTCAGCCCGCTGTGCAGGCGTAGGCAAGTGGTGTCTGAGCTGGGCCCACTCCCTGCAGGGGCTGTGCAGACCCCAGACTTGGACATCAGCGGATCTGGTCAGACACCAGTGGGGACTGTGGGTGCCCCGGACAGTGTGGTCTCCTGGGTCCCTAGAGGTGTCTGAGACCCCATCCAGGCTGGAGGCCTGAGGGCAGGGCGGACCTCCACCCCTAGAGCCTGGTCAGGCGGGTGAGTGGGGGCAGGAGGGGTGGGCAGGCTCCTGACTCCCCTGTCCCGGGGTCCGCCTGGGCCTGGCTCCCACGGCGCTCAGGCTGTCTGGAGCTCATGCCCACTGAGCCGCCCGACTCCGGGTAGGACTAAGGCCCTCCTAGGCAGGGTCTGGAGCCCACCGTCAGGGAGGCTGCCTCCCCGGGGTGAGGCCGCCAGCAGGGACCGGCCCAGGGGGCTGGTGGTGGCCCAGGACCCAAAGCCAGGCAGGTGCGCTGGGCAGCCCGCCCTCCACAGCCCTAGGAGGTCGGTGAGGGGCTACTCCGGCCACTTCCTTGGGAGGCATCCCTGCCCGCGATGGCCTGGCATGTCTGTGAGCCTCTGAGACAGAGCTGGGGAGGGGCGGCTGGAGAGGTGCTGGGAGCCTGTCCATGAGCAGCCTGCTCTCAGCTCCGAGCCCAGCAGTCCTGGCCGCAGCGGCCGGGGTAGCAACTGCATCCAGCAGCGCCTGCCGAGAGGGAGGCCCCGGGTTTGCCCCGAGTCACGTGTCTCCAGGCACGCCTGCTCCCACCAGCCCAGGGCACACATACGCCAGGGCCCACGGTGTGTGCTGTGCCGCTGGGCGGGGACGGCTGGTGCGCTGGGGTCAGGACCGGGGGAGGGCTGCCACTGAGGGCCTGGCCGAGCCGAAGAGGCCAGCGGGAAGGCCAGGCGTGGGTGCCAGTGGCCTTCCCCTCACCCATGCTCTGCCACGGGCCGCACACAGCCTGGTGCAAACTGCCTGTGAACACCCTTAGGCCTCCACCAGTCCTGGGCCAAGTCGGGGGCTGGAGCGGGCCACACGGGGCCGCCAGGGCACAGGGCGTGAGACAGAACCAGTGCTTCTGAGGGGGCAGGACCACAGGCTGGGAGCCTAGTGGAGGGATCCACTTCTGAGAACCTTGGCAAGGCTCCCTGCCCTGCCAGCGGCAAGCTGGGACTGCGCTCCCGGTGGTCCAGTGCCCTGGCGAACCCCACAGGCCTCGCTGCCCACCCCCAGCGGGAGCCAGGCCCTCCAGGATGGGAGATGCGGTCAGTCGGGTACCCAGGCCCTGGAGGCCCCACAGGCAGGGAAGATGGGGGCTTGGGCTGAGAAGCTACGACATGCTCTAGAATAATACCTGTTCCGTACTCGTTTAGAGCAAATTTACAGCAAAGGGTAAAAAAGCAGAAAAAATACCCGCGGCAAGAAAAGCACCCGTGGGGCGGGGGGTTGCAGATGCCTTTCCGCGCACTTGGCAAGTGCCTCTCACTTGTGTCAGAGGCCTGGGGATGCAGCGGGCCTCAGCTGCAGGACACCAGTGTGTTCCCAGGCTCCGGGCCCCATTTGGTCCCTGTCAAGCTTCCCCCACCCCCCATCCTTGCCTGAGGTCCTGAGACCGCTGGGTCCAGAGGGCCCCCTGGGCCGGTTTGTGCACCATGACCCCCCAGAGCCGCCCCAACAAATGGTGCTGGGCGCAGGGACAAAGGGCTGGTATGAAAGACCCCTCGGGGGGGGGCGGGTGGGCCCGACACCCTGTGGATGGACTGGCGGTGATGGAGGAAGCGATTAGGCGTTGCCTGGGTCTGCCCTCCACCTCGCTCTCCCACGCTGTCCGGCGGCTCTGGAGGGGCCCTGGGTCATCTGTCAGCTCCGAGTGCCCAGGCAGAGCTGCGCGCCTCCTTCCAGACCAGCCCTGGCCCCGGGCTGGGGGCTGGGAACCCTGCTGCCCCTCCACCACCCTGGCTGAGCCCTAAGGCACTGGGGGGGCGACCCCTTCCCCACCACAACACGTGGGGGCAGCAGGGCCCAGCCCAGGCCTCCCAGGAGGTGTGGGGTTGGGGTGGGGCCTGCTTGGGGAGGTCTGAAACCCCAGCCAGGGCTCTCCTGACCCGTGAAGCAGGCTCCAGTCCCCCGCCGGCGCCTCTGTCCCCGTTGCTGGAGACCCAGGCTGGCAGCCCCGCGGGGCCGCTCCATGCCTGCCCTGTCCCCCGGCCCAGGGAGGTCAGTTCCCACAGGCCCAGCCCCTCCCCCACCCGGCCATGGCCAAGCCCTTTTGGGGGCCGCAGGCAGGGTGGTGGGGGACCGGCCTCCAGCGCTGTCGGCACCCCAGGGGGCAGAGCCGGGTTGGGGCCCCGGAGACCACAATGGGGTCAGCTCTGGGCTGGCGTGGATCCCTCTCTGCATGAGGGTGCCTTGGAAGCACCCGGGTCCTTGGGGTGCAAGAGCACCCGCCTCAGCGTGGCTGTGTGTGTCTGTGTATGCACGTGTGTCCATGTGTGTGTGTCCCTGTGTGCGTCTGTGCACGTGTCCTTGTGTGCACGTGTCTGTGCATGTCCATGTGCACGTGTGTCCCCGTGTGCATGTGTCCTTGTGTGTGTGTGTTCCTGTGTGCACGTGTCCCTGTGTGCATGTGTCTGTGTCCGTGTGCACGTGTCATTGTGTGTGCACGCATGTCTGTGTCCGTGTGCACATGTGTGTCCCAGTATGCGTGTGCACGTGTCCTTGTGTGCACGTATGTCTATGTGTGTGCACACGTGTCACGCATGTCTGTGTGTGTCCGTGTGCGCATGTGTCCCCGTGTGCACGTGCGTCTGCGTGCACGTGTCCTTGTGTGTGCATGTCTGTGCGTGTCCATGTGCACGTGTTCCCATGTGCGTGTGCACGTGTCTGTGTGTGCATGTGTCTGTCCCTGTGTGCACGTATGTCCGTGTCCATGTGCACGTGTGTCCCCACGTGGGTGTGTGTATGTGTCTGTGTCCGTTTGTGTCCTTGTGTGTGCACGCATGTCTGAGTCCGTGTGTGCATGTGTGTCCGTGTGCATGTGTCCGTGTGCACGTGTCCTGATGTGTACACGTATGTCTGTGCATGTCCATGTGCACACATGTCCCTGTGTGCGTGTGTGCACGTGTCTGTGTGTCCCTGTGTGTGTCCCTGTGTGTGTCCTTGTCTCTGTGTGTCCTTATGTGTGCACACATGTCTGTGTGTCCGTGTGTGCATGTGTCCGTGTGCGTGTGCACGTGTTGTGTGTGCATGTCTGTGTCCATGTACGCACGTGTGTTCTTGTGTCCAAGTGTGTTCCTGTGTGTGTGTGCACGTGTCCTTGTGTGCACGCATGTCCGTGTGTGCATGTGTCCCCATGTGCGTATGCACGTGTGTCCTTGTGTGTGCACACGTCTGTGTGTCCCTGTGTGTGTGCACCTGTGTCTGTGTGTGCATATGTCCATGTGTCAGGTGAGGACACGAGTCTGCAGGAGTAGAGATGCCCTCCGGTGCATGCACACACACATTCACACTCGGGGTGCAGAGGTGTGTCCCGGGCCTCCACTGTGGGGTGGGAGGAGCTGTGACGGGAGTGCTGCCTCTGCAGGCGGATGGGGAGGGGACGGGCACTGGGGACAATGAGAGGAAAGCACGTCTGGTGCCGCGGAAGATAAGCACGGGTCCGAGAAGCAGCCTGCATGACAGGGGCCTGACTGAGGGGCAGCCTGGCCAGCGTCGCCCCACCCGCCCCCCGCCTGGGACCAGGGTGGGTCTGAGCCCCGCCCTCAGGCTCTGGGCTGTGGTTGGGGTCCCTCCTCGCCCCCCTGGTGCCTTGATCCTCTCAAGCTGTCCCCTCCTCTCCCAGCCGCAGTCCCAACCCAGGTCCACTGTGTGGGGACAGCGGGCTGACAGCTCAGGCCGCCAGGATAAGACCCCACGTCCATTCACCTGGAGGCAGGCACCCACCCAGGCAGGCAGAGGGCTGTGAGCATGGCCCAGGTGGGTGGTGAAGCCCCCCGGCCCCTCACAGTGGACGGTCGCAGCCCCTGCCCCACTGGGGCCAGCACGCAGGTCTCAGACCGCCGGTGGGAGTGTGCTGGCTGCTCCCGCCCACCGGCTCTGTCCTTGCCTTCGCCAAGTCCAGCGACCGGCCGCCTGGGCCCTTAGGAGGGACAGCGCCAGTGAGGGCTGCCCGGGACCTGCTCCCAAGCCCGGGGCCCCAACGCAGGGAAGGGGCATCGCAGAGCTCACTGTTCCCAGGGGACAGGCAGGCATGGCCAGGACCCCCAGTGTCTCTGAGGCCAGGGCGGGTGGGCAGCCACAGGCCCCAGGTTCACTCAAATACAATCTGGGTCAGAGAATGCGGCGGGACTCAGGTCCTGGGGCAGTTCCCCACCCCTGGGGCCCCCTCAGTCTACCCTGGGCGGCAGGTCCTTGGGACCCCACCCAAGCAACTCCCGAGGCGGCACACAGCCCCTCCCGCAGCTCCCGGTTACTCCACCAGGCACTATGTGCCCCTAGGCCCCCCAGGACCCCACTGGGAGCACAGGAGACCCTTCCCTGAGCAACCCCTCTAGGCGACCCCTCCCAGCGGTCCCCCGGGCGGCCGTGCCCCTTCGCCGTCCCCAGGAGCCCGGGTGGCACCCCTTTCTCGGGGCTCCCCGGCACCCCCGTCGTCGCGGCAGGCGCGGGCAGTTCCCAGATGGGGGAGGGGTGCGGCCGTGAGAACCGCCGGCGGCGGGCGCGTGGGAAAGCGGGCGGAGGGGCGGCGCGGGGGGCGGGGCGCGCCTGGGAACGGCCCCCGCCCCCGCCGGCCTTTGAAAGGGCCACTCAGGGCGCCCGGCCCGGATTCAAAAGCAAACGGCCGCCCGCCCGCCCGCCCGCCCGCCTTCCCGCGCCGCCGGCGGGGCGAGGTGGGGCGGGGGACCACAGCCGCCCAGGGCCGTGTGGGAGGGGGTGGGCGCCAGCCGGCGGGAGAGGGGTGCGGGCTGGGGAAGTCCGGGAGGGGCCGCCCCCGTGTGCCCCCGCCACAGGCAAGTAGGGCTTGGCCCTCAGACAGTGGGGGGCGGCCTGTCACCCACAGACCAAGGAGGGGGCGCCCCAGAGTCTTCCTCCAAAGGATGGTGGTACTCCAGGAACTGTGCTGGGGACCTGGAAGACTTCCTCGAGGAGGTGGCATCTAAACTGAGGCTTGGCAGGCCTGGTGGACAGAGCACCTGCTCAGGTGCACCCACAGCTGGGGTGACATGTGGGATCCAGTGAGGTCAGCAAAGGCTGGCAGGAGCCAGGTAGCTGGGGGTCCCCGGTCCTTCCCTTCCTGCCCCTCCCAGGGCTACTGAGTCAGGCCAAGCCGGAGAGGACCCCTTTCCACCACCAACTGCTCTGCTCAGCCCAGCTCCTCCACTTCTCGGAGGGACCCCAACAGTGCACCTTCCCATGCCCACTGCCCACCTTCTCCTGAGGCTCCTCGTTCCGGGTTGGCTGTGGGCTCACCAAGACCCCTACCCACCCAGGTCAAGACCCCACCAGCCACCCTGGCTCCCTTGGAGACCTTCGGGGCCACCCTTGCCCCAGATGTGCCTCCAATGACTGGCCCTGCTCAGGGTGGTGGGTGGGCGGAGGGGCTGCCTGGGAGGGGGCAGGAAGGGGTCCCCTCCCCCCAACTACTCTGTGTGGCCAGGGAGGGAAAGGTGGCCAGGTAGGGTGGGGTGACGTGTGCCTTTCCTGGTGCCTGCCCACCCGCGGGTGCCCCCCGCACGGGCCATCTAGCCAAAGGCCACTGCCCTGTTAGCACATGGACGGGCTCGTGACCGCCCGGCAGGCCTCACTCTGTCACCCCGAGGACCCTCCCACACCCAACCAGGGCTGCACACTCCGAGGCCCCGAGCCTGTCCTGCCTGCTCCATCCAGGGCTGAGGGAACAGTGGCCAGGCCCCTGCGTCCATCCAGCCCTCTCTGGCACTAGCCCCAGCAGCAGAGGTGGGGGGGGGGTCCCCTGCAGGAGCAGCTGTGGGCAGCGAGTGGACACACAGGGTTGCTGGCGACGAGCCACCCCCTGCAGACCCCGAGGCCTGTGCTCACCGGCTCTGGCTCCTGAGCTGTGAAGTCTGGCCTCTGGGGGAGGGTGTCTCCTGCCCTCCCGCCAGCCTGGTCGCGGGGGACCCTCACACTGAGACGGGCCCTCTTCCACCCGCCCTGCTGCTCCGGCTGGGCCCGTGTGCCCCTCACCCTGAGGAAGGCAGGCCCTCAGGGCCCTGCCCTCCCTGTTTGTTTCTCTCGAGCTCACTGAGCGGTGGGTTTAGAGCTGGCCTTTGACGTGTGTGGGGTTCCCTGGTGGCTCAGGTGGTAAAGAATCTGCCTGAAATGCAGGAGACCTGGGTTCAGTCCCTGGGTGGGGAGGACCCCCTGGGGAAAGGCATGGCAACCCGCTCCAGTGTTCTTGCCTGGAGATTTCCACGGACAGAGGAGCCTGGTGGGCTGCAGTCTGTGGATCACAGAGTCAGTCACGACTAAGGGCCTGACACTCTGACACACCCGGCCAGGGGCTCCTGCTGGCTCCGTGGCTGGCTCAGGCAGTGACGTGGGCTGGGGGAGGGTGCAGAGGAACAGGAGCCCCCAGACTCTCGGGTACCCTCTTGCTGACCAAGGTGCCTTACTGACCCCGGGCCTGAGGATGGAGCCAAGGGTACCAGGCGGCTCCCAGAGGCCTGCCTGTCCTCTCCCACCCACACCGGCTCCCCTCAGGCCCACGTCACGCTGGCCTGGCGGGGGCCAGTGGTCATGGCTGGGGACCGTGTCCACCTCACGGGTCTGTGTACCAGGACCCGGGCACCCCAGGCACTGGGCCCTTCTGGGCTACACAGCTGTCCTCTGTCGGGTGAGGCCGTGCCCTCGGAGTGCCCACTTTGAGCGGGTCAGCCCTTTTAAACAGTGACCCTCTGGGGCTTTCCTGGTGGTCCAGTGGTTAGGAATCTGCCTTGCAAAGCAAGGGGAGTGAAAGGGTTAGTTGCTCAGTTGTGTCCAATTCTTTGCGACCAGATGGACTGCAGACTGCCAGGTTCCACTGTCCATGGAGTTCTCAAGGCAAGACACTGGAGCGGGCAGCCACTCCCTTTTCTAGGGGATGAACTTCCTGACCCAGGGACTGAACCCAGGTCTCCTGCATTGCAGGCGGACTGTTTACCATCTGGGCCTCCAGGGAAGCCCCAGACGTTCACTTTCAAAAAGGGCCGACCTGCTCAAAGCCGGAACTCCGAGGGCACAGTCATACCAGTCCAGCCCCTGGTCTGGGAAGATGCTGCGTGCCTCCGGACCGCGGAGCCCACGCAGCACAGCCACTGGAGCCTGCATCCCAGACACTGTGCTCCCCGAGTCAGACGTCTGAGGACCGTAGCTTAGGAGCAGGCCCTGCGCACGGCAGCGGGGACCCAGCGCGACGACAGCGAGACGTACAGCAGCGGGGACCCAGCGCGACGACAGCGAGACTCCCGTTTAGAGTGAGCACCTGTCAGCGTCCAGGAGGTGTATCCCGGGGGGACCCCAGACAGGGGGTAGGGGCCCCTCTCAGGAGCACATGGTCAGGACCGAAGTCCAGAGAGGAGCGGCCCCAGGACAAAGGGAGCCAGGAGGTGGGTGCTTGGAGGGCACCTCCAGTGAGCTGGGCCACGGTCCTCCCGGGCACTGAGCCGGGCCCCCGCCCCGGCCACTCCAGGGGCCTCTTCACATGTCTTGGACAACACGGGCCCCTGGGAGCCCTGTGGGAGGACGTGAGGTCCACGTGGAGCAGGTACGCTGACAGACAGCCGGCTGGCTGGCACCTGAGGCAGCCCACTTCAGTGCAGGGGTGTGGGCGTTGCTGTCATGCCAGCCATGGGGCCTTCATAAAGAAGTGGGCCACCAGGAGCGGGATCCCGGGCCATGGGGGTCCAGGTCCTCAGGTCCCCCAAGAGCCAAGTGCTGGGACCCAGGCTGGGCTCCAGTGGACCCGGGGCATTCCCGGAAGGGGAGCCACAGTGCTCCCCTGTAGGCTGTGGGGAGGCCTGGGGCGATCTGCGGGGCCCACCTGAGTGCCCCCTCGGGGGGCTGTGCTGAGCTTGCCAATGACCCTGCACCCTGGCTGGCATCCTGAGTCTGGGGGCACGCTGGGCCCGTCAGCCCCCCCGCCCTGGAGGCCTGTGACAGGCCCCTCCTGCGGCCTCGGGAGCCAGTGGCCCCAGGTCCCTGCCTGCACAGGGTGGGGCCCCTCCTCCTGCAGCCTTTGTGCCTGTGTGACCCCGGGGGCATGGAGTGTGGGAACGGGGCTGGGGGCCGAAGAGCACAAAGGCGGGGTGGGGGGGTGGGGGGTGGGGGGTGGGGTCAGGGCTGCCGCCTCTTCCTGTCTGTCCCCACGTCTGTTGCTGCCCCTCAGGACACAGGGAGGGTCTCCATGCCTGGGGACGGCTGGGCACCGGTGACCTGCTGGCCCCTGTGTCCAGACTCCAGGCCCCCGTCACTGTGGGCCTCCCAGGTGTGGTGCGGACGCTGGAGGCCACTCAGGCCCTGAGAGCCCTCGCTCAGCCGGCTCCCCACCAGACATCAGCCCGGGCAGCACCCTCCTCCCTCCCACGGCCTCTGCCCAGCTCCGGGCTCCTGGACCGTGAACCCACCCCGGAGGCCCCGCCCCGAGGCCCTGACCCTGGCTGCAGGCTCCTCCCCCAGCACCGCCCGCGAGGGCACCCTCTGCTGAGAGCACCCCCCTGAGGTGGGGTGACTGTCCTCCTAGAGGCCACTTCCGGGGCCAGCGTCACTGACCCCCAGGACACCCCTCATAGGGGCATAGCCCATTCCCCACCACAGAAGAGGGGGCTGCAGGGATGGTAAAACAGACGTTATGCCTGACCATGCCTGGGTTCCTGCTCTGGGACTTTTTTTAAGCTTAAATTTCTTTGATAAGATCCTTTCCCAGGGTAGACGGCACTGGGAACGTCCTCCTGGCGGACATTCCCGATGGACGGTCCCAGGCCCCAGTCACCAGCTCCGGGGGTCATGACCCTGCCCTGCTGGAGGGATCCAGCGCCCCTCGCCCTCTGGGACCTGGGGTGGGCGGGCTGCCCCCCCCACGGCCAGGGGCCGCCCCCGTGCGGCCAGGCCCACTGACCCCTCCAGCCTCACTCGCTCCCGCCGCATACCCTGATGTGCAGCCCCAAGAGCGGCCAGCGGGCTCTGGGAACGGTTCGTGTGTCCAGTGGGTTTTCCCTCTGGGAACAGCACCAAAATAGCAGAAGGAAGGAAAAGAAAATGGAAACTCAGCCTGGCGGCGGGAGCTCTCCAGGGAGGCGGCCAAGCTCTGGCCTGGGCAGGGGCGGTGGTGGCTCTGAGCCAGCGTCCAGGGAGCTCGGGCCCCGGGGGCACAGGATGGGACCCTGCTGGCCGAGAACCACACGGAGGTGCCCCCTCGGTCAGTCCTATGCGTGCAGCTCTCTGCTGGCCAGTGGCCAGTGCCCTCGGATGTTCACCTGGGCTCAGGGGCCAGGCAGGCCGGGGCTGTGGCCTCAGGCAGGGCAGGGTCCGCAGTCGCATGGAGCCAGTGGTCACTGTGCCTCGGGCCATCAACTCGGGGCGTCCACGCAGCCTGGGCTTCCCTGTCCACTTGGGGGAGGCCCTGAGGCCAGCCGGCTCAGGCACCGGGAGCGAGCTCAGACAGGGAGTGGGGAGGCCACTGAGCTGGGCCGGGAAGGGAAGTCATTCCCAGCCACCATGCTGGGCTGAGCTCCTGGGTGAGGCTGGGAGTCTCATGGCTAGGGGGCTCTTGGGGCGGGGGGAGGTGGGGTGTGTTACCTGAGGCGCCCTGCCCTGGGGCAGGCATTGCCTGTCAGCAGGGAGCATTCTCCACTCACGGGCACTGGGCGCTGCCGAGGACCGTGGTGGGAGCCGCTGGCGTGGCCCCCGACGCCCGCGTGGCCCCCGACGCCTGCGTGCTGACAGGCTGCATGCGGATTCAAGCACCCTAGCTCACAGGGGCCCTTCTTTGCGTGTGGCCGCGCCTGCCTCCTGGGGTCCCGGCACATGGCTGCGGCACCCCTGGACAGCGGTCTGCCACCGGGTGGGGGTCCTGCCCTGGGGTGCACTCAGCCCACCCTTCCTCAGCAGCTGAGCCCCACTGGAGGCTGCTGGACAGCCCTGGGCCTCAGAGGCTCCACAGGGGACCCCTCCCGACGAAGCCCCACCGGGTGCCGATACCCCGCCTCCCTCCTAGGCTACAGCCAACAACGGGCACACGGTCTCTGCCTGGTGCCCGCCCCCTGCCAGCAGCCCCGTGGCTGCCCTCCTCTGTCCTCACTGCCCGCTGACCACATGTGGGACACACACCTACCACACAGGGACGCTGCTGGCAGGACCCCAGCCAGGCAGGAAGCCCCTTTCCCCAGCGCCTACCCGGAGAGCCTGGTGCACCTGGCCCGCCCTCTAGACCAGCCTCCTGAGAGCCCAGACCCAAGAACTGCCCTGCCGACGGCCTGGGCCTCAGCCGCAAACCTGGGATCCGGGCCCCACCCTGCGGCGTGTCCTGGACCCTCTGCACCCACTTTCGCCCCCCCGGCTGCCGCCTCCGCTCACCTGGGCAGATGCTCCACTGACTGCAGGTCCCTCACCTCCCCACTCAGGGTGAGGACGCCCCGACTCTGTCCATCCACGGCAGCCGGGTCAGAGCCCGCGCCTCCCTGGGCCCTGCTGCCCCCAGGACTGTCTCCTGTCCCGGGGGCACTGGCTGCTCCCCCCACCAGGGTGCAGCTCTGCCCCCTTCCTTTGAACTGGCCCCACGCCACCCCTGGGGTGTCCTGCAGCCTGGCCCCTCCACGGGGCCCCCACTGGGGCAGGGAAGCGGTGCCGGGATGTGGCCTGGACTCTTCCTGCGAAGGGTAGCGACCACCCTCACAGATCTGAAGGCTCCACGGCTCCCTGGGGTGCCAGTGGGGTGTCCTCTCAGTGCCCCAACTCCATTTTCTCAAGACGACGCACCAGCACAGGTTGTGAAAAGCTGGTAAAAGTGCCTGCAGGCTCCCCCGACGCCCTGGGGTCTTTACCACACATGCACCTTCCCTCCTCCAGAGGAAGGGGTTGGGAGGAAATGCACAGATCGGGGTACTGCTCCGCCGAGCAGAAAACCAAGGCCCGGCCACACACAGGGTCTCACCAGTCACAGAGCCTGGGCCACACACACTGGCCCCTCGCCCAGCCTGGGGCCCGTGGCACCCACCTGGCAGCGGCTGAAGATGTCTGCGGGGGTGACACGCACGTTGAAATGCCTGAGGATGGCCTTCGCCTGCTGCTGGGCCTTGAGGGAGCAGTCCACTGCCAGGCAGCGCCCAGCCCCGACCTGGGCCCGGAGCTGCGGGCAGAAGCAGCCTTCGCGCGGGGTGGAAGCTAGGCCCCACCCCCCAGCTGAGGTGAGCCTGGAGCATCCAGTCTGCCCTGGGCAGGGGCAGGGGTGGGCAGCCTGGGCCAGCGGGTCCTCACCTTGTGGTATGGCAGCCCCGAGGTCAGGATGACCCTCCCCTCCTGCCTGGCAACCTGTGCAGGAGGAAAAGTCAGCAGGTGAGGCTGCAGGCCCACTCCCAGGGCCAGGCCCCTCTGCCCCAACCTTCGCCACCGTCCCCCCTGCCCCCACCCCCCCCTTCACTGCCTCTCCTGCATCTGAAAGTAACAGAAAGCGGGAGTATCGGTGACACAGTGGTGATCGACCCTTTGTGACCCCATGGGCTGCAGCCCACCGGGCTCCTCTGTCCCTGGAGTTCTGGTCCAGGCAAGAACACTGGAGTGGGCAGCCACTTCCTTCTCCAGGGGATCTTCCCCGCCTGGGGATCGGGTCCAGGCCTCCTGTGCTGCTGGCAGGCTCTTCACCGTCAGAGCCATCGGGCTCCTGCACCGAGCCTGGGCACCGCGCGCCGTGATAGATTTGGCCTTGAGACATGCGAACCGAACCGCCAACGAGGTTAAATTTAAAAAGCCATTTCTATAAACCCCAAAGAGATGAGACACACGAACCACAAATAGAGAAATACTCCAAATGCCACGAAGCCACAGTGAACTGACCTGGTGACTCTGGGGCTACAGACCGAACTGGAAGACACCCTGCAGTGACACCCGTTGGTGATAGGCACACCACCACGGCTGTTCTGAGACGTTTGTGGATTGTGACGTAAGCCAGACGGGTAATGCTGTGTGGTGGTAGGATTTTCCAGCTCAGAGAAAGGAGACCCGGGAGAAAGCTAAGCAGATCACACAAGAAACCCTAGATCTGAATGGAAAACTTCGGATGGGAGTTATATATATTTGATGGATGTTTCATTAGTCGCTCAGTCATGTCCAACTCTGTGCAACCCCATGGATTGCAGCCCGCCAGGGTCCTCTGTCCGGGGATTCTCCAGGCAAGAACACTGGGTGGGCGGCCATTCCCTTCTCCAGGGGATCTTCTCGGCTCCCTTAATAGGTGCTACATACACTTAGAGGCACTTCATCCCCAGCCCACCGCAAAGGCCTGGAAACGAGAGCCAGCCCTGCAGCTCTGAGCACCCTCATGCAGGCTGACTCCTAGACAGGGCTCGTGCTAAAAGGAACCGGGGAGCTTCGGAGGAGTAGCTGATTCTAGATCTGAGGAGCTGGAGCATCTCTTTAGATGAGACAGCAAAGAAGTTATCAGAGTCTACAAGGATCACGCCAAAGGGGCTCAGGATCCACCCTGCAAGCCACGAGGGGCGCAGTGCGCGTCAACGATGTGACAGCTGTGATGTGTCCAGCTTGCTTCCTTTTCGTGTGTTATCTTTGGAGAGTGTGAGGGGCCAGCTCACTAGCATGAGAGCTGAACACTGCAGCTCTGGGAAGGAAGCGCCAGGGAGAGTCATGACGTTGTATTTGGCAACAATTTCTTGGCTGTGGCACTGAAAGCAAAGACAACACAATTGAAAATAAATTGGACTTTGTGAAAGTTAGAACCCTTGTGCATCACAGGACACTGCCAAGAAAGCGAAAAACCACCCACAGAACGGGGAGAATATTTGCAAATATATATCTGCTCAGGGCTTAACATCTAGAATATATAAATAACTCCCACAACTCAATGGCAGGAAAAGCAGATAAACCAGTTAATATGTGGGCAAGGGACCTTGCCCTTCTTCTTCTCTGGAGAAAATACACTTCTCCAGAGAAGGCACACAAATGACCAGTATGCACACGTAAGGATGCTCAACATGAGTCATCAGGGAAATGTGATACACTGGGGATCACATCCGTTAGGGTGGTTTTTATTTTTAAAAAGGAAAATAAGTGTTGAGAATGTACAGAAGTCTGGAGCCTTACGCGTTGCTGGTGGGGATGTAAAGCGGTGCGGCTGCCACGGGACAGCGCTGCAGTGCCCCAAAAGATCAGACACAGCATCACCGTGCGGCCTAGTGATCTCCCGGCCAGGTACAGACCCACAGGAGCTGAGAGCAGAAGCGTGAACAGATGCTTGCTCATCACAGTGAACAGCAGGAGCATATTCACAATAGCCAGATGGAAGCAACCCAAGTGTCCATCAGCAGATCACACACACACACACACACACACACACACACACACACACACGCACGCACAATGGAACTTATTCAGATTTAAAAAGGAAGTGAGACCTGATACAGGCTACAGCATGGATGGCCTCCGAAGACATTCCGCTCAGTGAAACTAGCCAGACACAAGGGGGTAAATGCTGTATGATTCTCCTTAAGCGAGGTCCCTAGAGGGGCTAGATTCATAGAGGAAGAAGGTAAACAGCAGTTACCAGGGGCTGGGGGAGGGGTGAATGGAGAGCGACTATTTAATGCTGCAGAAGTTCAGTCTGAGCTGAAAGTTCGGGAAATAGATGGTGGCAATGCCACACACACTGCACACACTTAATGTCGCTGAGCTGTACACTTAGATATGGTTACGATGATCAATCTTCCGCTATATATATTTTACCACAATAAGAGAGAAAAAGCAATGAAGCAAGTGGTTACTTTGTAGTGGAAACAAAGACACATCTGTGTGATGAATAAAAACAGGATTGAAAACAAACACACATAACTGAGGTGAATATGAAGAAAGATCCAGACAAGAGGGCCGTCAAGAACAGAACCAAGAGCGACAGGACAGAGGCAGCTGTCCAACAGCAACGGCAAGAGCAGAGGGCTCTTCTCAGAGTCCTGTCAGGCCACAGTCACAGAGCCAGCAACACGCCCTTTCAGGAGAGAGAGTCACAGAGCCAGCAACACGCCCTTTCAGGAGAGAGAGTCACAGAGCCAGCAACACGCCCTTTCAGGAGAGAGAGTCACAGACCCAGCAACGCGCCCTTTCAGGAGAGAGAGGAAACCGAATTTTCAAGGAAAAGCGGCCCCAGTGAAAGGTCATAGCAAAGGAAATCCCTTCATAAAGAGCTCGCCTTTTCTCGGAGTGCCTGTGCATGTCCATACACCATGAATTCTAAGAGTCACTGAATACATAAAAGAAATGCAACGTCTAATTTGCAAAACTAAGAAAAACCACCATGTGTTAAAAATATTGGAAAATAACAGTAAGATGGAAAGCAGGTGAGAAAGCTAAAATGATCTGAAATCTTTGGATTAATTTTAACTTTACACGTTGTTAACTCAAATATACATGCTGAAATTTCCAGGCTAACCCCTAAAAGAACAGAAATAGGATTTGTAACTTTCAAATTAACAGAGGGAAAAATAGAAACAAGGGTGAAAAAGAGAAAAGAACAGAAGAACCAAAGGAGGAAAAAGAACAGAAACAGCAGGGGGGAGAGAAGAGATCAGTGTGTTCCAGCCAAACACAAACGAGCAGTTACAACGAATGCAAGCGGACAGAACGAACGGGCTGGAAAACAAAGACCGGCAGACCAGACCTTGTAAAACCAGAAACAATGCATCACAGGAGCAAAGGAAGGCTGAGGGCAGAAGGGCGAGACGCGGACGCGCAAGGCCCGCCCTGAGGGTGCTGGAGGGACGGCGTCCGTGGGACGGCGCCCGTGGCGGCTCGGCCAGACCTCAGGCGAGGCTGCTAGTGCAGCCAGAGGCTCATCTCGTAGGACATCTCGCCCAGCAGGGAGACATGAGAACTCTGGAGGCCGTGTGCACGTGCGACTAACAGCGACTTCCCAGCAGGCAACGCGAGTGCGGACGTGACCGCGAGGAGAACCTGAGAAGCCCCGTGTCCCCTGGAGACTTCGGCACAGCTCTCCTGCTCATTGGCAGAAGTGGCAGAAAAGCGACAAAACAAGATACAGAGGATCTGCGGAAATAGTGAGTGAGCTTGACCTACTGAGCCTGCCGAAGCAAGAGAGGGACGTGAACGTGGCTGGAAGAGGCTGTGGCCTCTTAAAGTCCACGTGGAACGTTTATAAAAAGCACCGTCTGCTTGGCTACAAAGCTAGTCCCCACAAACATCTAAATCGGCAGAATACAGACTACGATCCACTTAGGTTAGAAGCCGATTCGTAAAAGATGCCAAAGAGCTCTGAAACCCCCAGCTTTCTGAAACTGAAAAACAGCCTTTCAAATAAGTAATTTGAACGCAGATTCAAAACTCAAAACCTATTAGCACTAAAAAGTAATGAAAATACTACATATCAAAATGGATGGGATGCAGTGAAGATATTACTTCAAGAAAAAGTTACTGTCCTGAATGTTTACATCGTAAGATTTAAGAGGCTGAAAATTAAAGAGCTAAGCACTCCTCTTGGAAATAACCCCAAGTAAGCAAAAGGAAGGAAACTATAAAGATAAAAAGAGAAATTAATGAGATAAACACACACACAAAAATGCAACAGAAAGGATCAACAAAGCCAGATACCAGTTACTTGAAGGGACTCATCCAGGCGACGGGCACTGTGTGCGATCAGGAGACAGGCAAAGCACAAGAGACAGCAGCCAGAGTGAGGCTGATCGCGGCGAGGCCCGGCGAAGCTTCACGGGCAGCGAGACCTGCCTCGCCCCTGGAGCCCCGAGCGAAAGGGGCACACTCCAGAGGAAGGCATGGCTTGCCGACCGACTCAAGAAGATGCAGTCGGCTAAGCAGTCCTAAAACTATTAAATAAAAAGAATCAGAAACTCCTAGATTCCTCCGTCCAAAACACAAGGCTGAGGTGGCCTTGCAGGAACTCAGCCAGTGTCTGAGAGAAAAATCCAAATATCACTCAAAGTAGCAGAAAGCAGAGGAGGGAAAACTCCCCAGCTTGTTTATGAAGCAGAAGAGAAGATGGTGAGCAGGAGAAATCCTGTGTCAGAATGGTCCTGAAGACAGGTCCAGCCACGTGACACGCTGGCAGGCTGGGCGCAACTGGAATGCAAGGCTGGCTCCAAACTGAAAAGGCTCGTCACGTGCGCAGATCACAGGGACGATCTCAATGGCTGCAGAGGCAGCATCAGGGAGAACTCAGCTTCTTTCATGACGAGATGCGCAGCAGGCATGAAGCCTGCATCCTGCTGTGGGGGCTGGCAGCCGCCACACGTCACGGAGGAACAGCCCGTTAAGTCAGAACTGAGACAGCCGGCCACAGTTCCATCTGTTAACCCCACCAGGGAGGCCTCGACTGCTGTGAGAGGATATGGGACAGAAATGAGACCCGTAAAGACTGGGGAGGAAGGAATGAAACTATCCCTGTCTACAGATGGTCTGTCGGCAAAGGAGACCCCAAGAACCAACAGCCAACTCAGTAGAACTGAGGAGATTTCTGCGAGGTTTCCAAGGTAAGATCAATTCTCAAGCAACTAAGAGCTAAAGGTCCATGCAGTTCTGCGCATCAGCAGAAAATAGAGCAGCATCACGTGTTGCAGGCCGACTGCGCCAGCCCAGTGGGCCTTCCGAGGCCAGGGTCAGAACTGCGGCTTTCCGCCCGGGGCCCTTCACAGGGGCACAGGCAGCGAGCAAACACAAGAAAGGCTGCCTGGCTTCACCGAAACCCGGAGAAAGGTGAGCAAAAGTGCTGTGAGACGTGACTGCCTGCTGACGAGACTGGTGGAAAGGACAGTGAAGCGGCGACCTCGGCCGCTCACGGGACGGAGCCCTGGGCACGGTTCCCGGCCCACCAGCCAGCCCTGCGGGCTCTCCTGCAGGGCCTCCATGGGGAAGCCCATGGCCACGTTCTGAGGAGCAAGGCCACAAAAGGCCAGGGACACTAGTGACCCCTTTACCCGTGGAGACAGGTCCTCAGCGCCCTAAATCCACCAGGTCAGTGGCCCAGGTGCAGGACACTGGAGCCGCTCAGATGAGCCTCGGGGATGTGTGTCTGTCCTGGTGCCCCTGTCCGTCGGGCCCCTGGGACAGCGGGGCCAGCCAGAGGCACACTGAGGTTTGCTGCAAGGAACTGGCCGCAGACGTTAGGGGAGGGTGGGGCCATCAGGCAGACCCTGAGCGGAGCGGCGGCCGCCCAGGTCGACCTGCTCCCACTCAGGCTCCCAGCAGGCAGGTGGCTGCTCAGCAAGACTGCGTGCTCCTCAGCTCCTGCCCGGGGAAGCCATCCATCACTGAACTTTGGCCTCTGCCTGCATCTGCTGGGGCTGCGAACCTCCCCAGTCGTCACGCCCGGTTCCTCTTCGCTGGCCGGATGGCTCTCTGCTCGGCGGACTCTACCGCCTCACTCACACTTGACCCCAAGCAGCAGGAGGGCTGGGAGGCACCTTAGTGCAGCCTGGCCGATCCTTGGCCGGTACCCAGGCTCATCCTTGAAAGGTCTGCTCCCTGCAAGCGCAGACACAGTCCCCGAGCTTCTGCTGCGGGGGCGGGAGCCTCCTCCCTTCCCTCGCCAGCAGTGCTGGCTTTCTTTAAAAGCATGTTGATAAGTGCTAAGGGAGCCGCTGCTCCTTACCCCTCGTCCAAGGTAAGGAGCAGCGGCTGCGCTTTGCTGAAGCCGCCGTGAAGAGATACCCCATGCCCAAGGTAGGAGAAACCCAAGTAAGATGGTAGGTGTTGCAAGAGAGCATCAGAGGGCAGACACACTGAAACCACACTCACAGAAATCTAGTCAATCTAATTACACTAGGACCACAGCCTCGTCTAACCCAATGAAACTAAGCCATGCCAGCGGGGAAACCCAAGACGGGTGGGTCATGGTGGAGAGGTCTGACAGAATGTGGTCCACTGGAGAAGGGATGGCAAACCACTTCAGTATTCTTGCCTTGAGAACCCCATGCTGCTGCTGCTAAGTCACTTCAGTCGGGTCCGACTCTGTGCAACCCCATAGAGAGCAGCCCACCAGGCTCTCCCGTCCCTGGGACTCTCCAGGCAAGAACTCCGGAGTGGGTTGCCATTTCCTTCTCCAATGCAGGAAAGTAAAAAGTGAAAGTGAAGTCGCTCAGTCGTGTCCAACCCTCAGCGACTCCATGGACTGCAGCCTTCCAGGCTCCTCCGTCCATGGGATTTTCCAGGCAAGAGTACTGGAGTGGGGTGCCATTGCCTTCTCTGGAGAACCCCATGTACAGTATGAAAAGGCAAAATGATAGGATACTGAAAGAGGAACTCCCCAGGTCAGTAGGTGCCCAACACGCTACTGGAGATCAGAGGAGAAATAACTCCAGAAAGAGTGAAAGGATGGAGCCAAAGCAAAAACAATACCCAGCTGTGGATGTGACTGGTGATAGAAGCAAGGTCCGATGCTGTAAAGAGCAATATTGCATAGGAACCTGGAATGTCAGGTCATGAATCAAGGCAAATTGGAAGTGGTCAAACAGGAGATGGCAAGAGTGAATGTCGACATTCTAGGAACCAGCAAACTAAAATGGACTGGAATGGGTGGATTTAACTCAGATGACCATTATATCTACTACTACGGGCAGGAATCCCTCAGAAGAAATGGAGTAGCCATCATGGGCAACAGAAGAGTCCGAAATGCAGTACCTGGATGCAATCTCAAAAATGACAGAATGATCTCTGTTCGTTTCCAAGGCAAACCGTTCAATATCATGGTAATCCAAGCCTATGCCCCAACCAGTAATGCTCAAGAAGCTGAAGTTGAACGGTTCTATGAAGACCTACAAGACTTTTTAGAACTAACACCCCCAAAAGATGTCTTTTTCATTATAGGGGACTGGAATGCAAAAGTAGGAAGTCAAGAAACACCTGGAGTAACAGGCAAATTTGGACTTGGAATGCGGAATGAAGCAGGGAAAAGACTAATAGAGTTTTGCCAAGAAAATGCACTGGTCATAGCAAACACCCTCTTCCAACAACACAAGAGAAGACTCTACACATGGACATCACCAGATGGTCAACACCGAAATCAGATTGATTATGTTCTTTGCAGCCAAAGATGGAGAAGCTCTATACAGTCAACAAAAACAAGACCAGGAGCTGACTGTGGCTCAGATCATGAACTCCTTATTACCAAATTCAGACTTAAACTGAAGAAAGTAGGGAAAACCACTAGACCATTCAGGTATGACCTAAATCGAATCCCTTATGATTATACAGTGGAAGTGAGAAATAGATTTAAGGGACTAGATCTGATAGACAGAGTGCCTGATGAACTATGGACAGAGGTTTGTGACATTGTACAGGAGACAGGGATCAAGACCATCCCCATGGAAAAGAAATGCAAAATAGCAAAATGGCTGTCTGGGGGAGGCCTTACAAATAGCTGTGAAAAGAAGAGAAGCGAAAAGCAAAGGAGAAAAGGAAAGATATAAGCGTCTGAACGCAGAGTTCCAAAGAATAGCAAGAAGAGATAAGAAAGCCTTCCTCAGTGATCAATGCAAAGAAATAGAGGAAAACAATAGAATGGGAAAGACTAGAGATCTCTTCAAGAAAATTAGAGATACCAAGGGAATATTTCATGCAAAGATGGGCTCGATAAAGGACAGAAATGGTATGGACCTAACAGAAGCAGAAGATATTAAGAAGAGGTGACAAGAATACACGGAAGAACTGTACAAAAAAGATCTTCACGACCAAGATAATCAAGATGGTGTGGTCACTCACCTAGAGCCAGACATCCTGGAATGTGAAGTCAAGTGGGCCTTAGAAAGCATCACTACAAACAAAGCTAGTTAGTGGAGGTGATGGAATTCCAGTTGAGCTGTTTCAAATCCTGAAAGATGATGCTGTGAAAGTGCTGCACTCAATATGCCAGCAAATTTGGAAAACTCAGCAGTGGCCACAGGACTGGAAAAGGTCAGTTTTCATTCCAATCCCAAAGAAAGGCAATGCCAAAGAATGCTCAAACTACCACACAATTGCACTCATCTCACATGCTAGTAATGCTCAAAATTCTCCAAGCCAGGCTTCAGCAATATGTGAACCGTGAACTTCCTGATGTTCAAGCTGGTTTTAGAAAAGGCAGAGGAACCAGATATCAAATTGCCAACATCCGCTGGATCATCAAAAAAGCAAGAGAGTTCCAGAAAAACATCTATTTCTGCTTTATTGCCTATGCCAAAACCTTTGACTGTGTGGATCACAATAAACTATGGAAAATTCTGAAAGAGATGGGAATACCCGACCACCTGACCTGCCTCTTGAGAAATCTGTATGCAGGTCAGGAAGCAACAATTAGAACTGGACATGGAACAACAGACTGTTTCCAAATAGGAAAAGGAGTACGTCAAGGCTGTATATTGTCACCCTGCTTATTTAACTTCTATGCAGAGTACATCATGAGAAACACTGGGCTAGAAGAAACACAAGCTGGAATCAAGATTGCCGGGAGAAATATCAATAACCTCAGATATGCAGATGACACCACCCTTATGGCAGAAAGTGAAGAGGAACTAAAAAGCCTCTTGATGAAAGTGAAAGAGGAGAGTGAAAAAGTTGGCTTAAAGCTCAACATTCAGAAAACGAAGATCATGGCATCCGGTCCCATCAGTTCATGGGAAATAGATGGGGAAACAGTGGAAACAGTGTCAGACTTTATTTTGGGGGCTCCAAAATCACTGCAGATGGTGACTGCAGCCATGAAATTAAAAGACGCTTACTCCTTGGAAGAAAAGTTATGACCAACCTACACAGTATATTCAAAAACAGAGACATTACTTTGCCAACTAAGGTCCGTCTAGTCAAGGCTATGGTTTTGCCTGTGGTCATGTATGGATGTGAGAGTTGGACTGTGAAGAAAGCTGAGTGCCGAAGAATTGAGGCTTTTGAACTATGATGTTGGAGAAGACTCTTGAGAGTCCCTTGGACTGCAAGGAGATCCAACCAGTCCATCCTAAAGGAGATCAGTCCTGGGTGTTCTTTGGAAGGAATGATGCTAAAGCTGAAACTCCAGTACTTTGGCCACCTCATGCGAAAAGTTGACTCATTGGAAAAAGACTCTGATGCTGGGAGGGATTGGGGGCAGGAGGAGAAGGGGACGACCGAGGATGAGATGGCTGGATGGCATCACGGACTCGATGGACGTGAGTTTGAGTGAACTCCGGGAGTTGGTGATGGACAGGGAGGCCTGGTGTGCTGCGATTCATGGGGTCGCAGCATTAGACATGACTGAGCGACTGAACTGAACTGAACTGAAGTGTTAACGGAGCTCATCACAGAAAACAAAACCCACAGGGTAACCCTGCTGAACAACACAGCCAGGTCACCTCCTTGGGAGTCTGCACAGGAAGTGCGTGGTTGGGAAAGAGCCACAGAAGAGAGGACATCCAGGGGCGTGGTGGGCCGCTGGCTAGAGACAGTCTCTCCAGGAAATGCCAGAGGGCTCCACCTGCGCGAGAGAGCGCCACAGGTGCGAGAAAGGCGGGCACATCGCCCCGCTGTCCAGAACGCTTCGTGAGTGACACACGCAGGTGACAGCATCACCCCCCACCCACCCACGGCAGGGCAGGCATGAGGACAGGCCCTGGGAACTCCAAGCACAAGGCCGAGGGGACAAACGGGCAGAGTCAGTCCGTATCCACAGGGGCTGGAGCTACAGCCGTGTTCCCAGGAAGAAGCCCCTCACCTGCCACACCCCTCGGGAGGGCACGCGGCCTGCGGCCTCAAGACTGCGATGTTCCAGGTTCTGAGGTCCAATCCCCTGGCTCTAGTCCAGGTCTGGGACTCTGCCCCTCCTGCGGCCCTGCTGCGTCTGAGGCGCCTGTTACAGCAGCACCGACTCTGGGCTCCCGTATCCACTGGTTCGTCTCTGTGGCTGCAGCCACTTAAGCGTGAACTCAAGCCGAGTTCTGCGGGGATGGGCGTGGCCAGGCTCTGGGGTGCCCTGTGCTCTCTGCCCCGTGACTGCTGACGTCTCGTCTGGGGTCCTCAGGAAGCCAGGCTGGCCTTCTCATCTCAGCCTCTGTAAGCTAGAAACAACCCCCAGCAGGAGGACTGAAGGGTTTCCGACAGGGACAGCGGCCAGAGCCACTCTTAACACGATCACGCCTCCTTCCCTGGGAGCCAGGACCAGGCCTCCGGAAGAGCTGGCTGTGAGGGGCCAGGGCTGAGGAAGGTGGACAGCCTCTCATGGACGTGGGGGCCGGCTCGGGAGGCAGACGGCTCTCTCCTGGCTCAGCCCTACCTCTGCAGCCCCTCTGTTCTTCCGGCCCCAGCTTCCTCGTTAGCAGGGGTGGGAAGGCTGCCGAAACATCCAGCGGGCTGTGCAGTGTTCAGGGAAGGGCCGCCTGCCAAGCTCAGACCCCACTCCCCCCACCATGCCCTCCCCACCCCATGCCCCAGTCACCCGCTTGCTCAGCCTGGGGACCCTTCCCAGAAGAAGGTGTCCAAACGCATAAGAGAAACCACACGTAACTACGCAATGTCCACCTGGCCGCCTCGGTACTCTTTCGTGGCTGCGCAAGTCACAACAGCCTGAGTGCCCATCACTGCCCGGCGGATGGATCCACTGCAGTCCATCCGATGGAATGTTATTTGGTTGTAAAAAGGCCTGACGCTCTGACAGATGCTACAACGCAGACGAGCCTGGGAAACACCACGTTCGTGAAAGCAGCCAGGACCAAGAGGCCACGAGCAACAAGTCCCCTGGCACGCAACATCCGGAGCAGCCAGAACTCAGGCTGCAGGGCCGGGGGCGGAGCCTGGCCTGGAGGGGGCGGAGCCTGGTCAGGGGCGGAGCCTGGCCGGGACGGGGCGGAGCCTGGAGGGGGCCGCTTCACTGCGGGCGGGGGAATGAACAGGGCCTAGAACCCACAGTGGAGATAGCTGCGCAAAGCACACAGTGAACTGTGGGGAGAGGGGACTGCATCTCAGCGAACCCCGTAAAGAGCGTTCACCGGTCACGTCCTCACTCCTGCGCGCACCAGCCCACCCCCCCACAGGAGCCTGTAGACCGCAGGCCCGGACAGCAACAAACCAACCCGGCAACCGGGGGAGCCCTGCCCCACCTCAGGGTGGGGGGCACGTAGCTGGGGCGCTGCTTCCGCCACGAACATGCCCGCACCCCCGGGCCCGCTCACCTCGGCGGCCTGCCGGTGGTCCTCACCAGAGTGCAGCACCCGCACGTCGACACCCAGGCAGCGGAGGGTCCGCCCTAGCCCCCCCAGCATGTTGTCACACACCACGCGGAAGGCCCGGGCTGGGACCTCGGGGGCCTCGGCCTCAGGCGAGTGCTCCTGCAATACAGCCTGGCTCAGCAGCCCACCCCCCATGTGGGCAAGGGGCAGGGGGCAGGCGGGGAGGGAGGGCTCCCAGGGCGCTCAGCTCCTGTGAGCCATGTCAGAAAAGCAGGGAAGCCAGGAACACAACCCTAGACCCCGCCCCAGGACCTCAGGGGGCTGGCACATGTCTCCTGGGGGTGGGGTGCACACTGGAGTGTGCCAGGGTCTCGGGGACACACAGGGACATAGCCAGAGGCTGCCCTGGATGTTGGCGGGGGGCATGCCAGGCTGGGGATCCCCCCTCTCGTAGGACCCTAACCCCCTGCTTCCCTTCCTTTGGGGCAGAGGGTCCAGTGTGGATGGACACAAGCCCCCAGATGGCTCTCCCCAACCCCTACTCCGGGTCTCCAGCCCTGTGAGGTCCCAGTCTTAAGGAGAGCGGTTCTTCCCATGAGAATCCTGATAAAGGGCCTAGGGGGCTTCACCTACTTGCCAGGGGGAGGCCAAGGCCTTCTGTGGGGGTGGCTCCCAAGTCCCGCGTCTCTTGCTGCGTCCCAGCCCCAGGCTCCAGGGCAGGGCCCCTGGCAGGTGGAAGCGGGCAGGCTCTCTGCACAGCGCCCAGAACACCTCCAGCAGGCAGTAGGCATCCGCAGCTAGGGTGGGCAAGGTCAGCCTCAGCCTCCAGTGTGGGGCATGTGGGGTCGCGGGGCAGGAGAGGGGGTGCCCACCTGCATAGACCAGCTGCCCCTCTCCCAGTGGCCGCCGGTCCCAGTTGGAGAGCTGCTGTGTCTTGTCCAGGGGCTTGCCCAGCACCTGCTGCACCAAAAGGCTGAGGCCCCGTGGCCCTGCAGCCCCGTCCACAGCCGGGGCTGGCCTGTCTGCCACCCGCAGCTGCAAGACAGCACCCCTAGGGGTAAGGCGCTTGACCTGGGGGGCGGACAGCACCACACACAGCCGGCTGCCCCACGGGGGCCCCTGGACAGGCCCTGTGCCCGCCATGATGGACAGTGCCCTGAGAGGGGGTGCCGGAGGCCCAGGCAGGCTGTCTCGGGGTCTCAGGGCCTGAGGGCCGGGGTCACCCGCCCACCGGTCAGCTCTGGGGCCCACATCTTAACCCCCAGGGGTGTGCTGAGAATCCTGGAGGCAGGGGCATAGCCAGGCTCACCCTGGGGAGTGTGGGGATGTGTGGCAACACTCTCTCCTGGGGGACCCTGTACTCTGGGTCCCTGGTGACCTGGGGCCAGGGATCAGGGCTGGGGCCAGGCAGGAACCAGTCCTCAGTGAGACCGCTGCCGGGCGCCGCTGTGTGGGCAGCTCCGCAGAGCAGGGAGCCCCCAGCACACCCCCAGTGCTGACCTGTCTGTGCACCTGTAGCAGGTCCAGGCCGCCCTGCAGCTGCTGCCCGGCCTGCGCCAGGGCTGGGTAGGACGCACCCAGGCTCCGCAGGTCCCCCGCCATCCCGTAACCTGCAGTTGGGGGATGCCGCTGTGACGGGGGCCAAGGGAGAGGCCAGTCCCCCAGGTCCCGCAGGGCTGGGGCGAGGGCGGGTGCTACTCACCCAGCTTGGTGATGGAGGGATCTGAGAGCAGCCGAGACACCAGCTGGGAGAAGGCGCGGGGTGCCTGCCCTCCCGCAGGATTCGAGAGCTGGGGCAAGTCCAGCAGGAACACACGGCCCTCCACGGCCACCTGCATGAGCGAAACCCGGGGCCGGCCGCCTGCGCCGAAAGACGGTCTCCACTCCAGGTCCACACCGACCACCTGGCCTGGCTGCAGACAGAGGGGCTGGTTGGAGCGGCGAGGCGAGCGCTGCAGTCCAGGGGAGGCGGCCTCGGTGGGGAGGGCTTGCCCAGCTGTGCATGCCAGTGTGGCTGGAGCCCCCGGAGGTCATGGTGAGCAGCCCCTGACGCCAGCCACCCTAGGGGCTGGGCACACACCTGCAGGAGCGTGTCCTCGTGCCTGGCCAGCTCCTCCCAGGAGGCCAGGAAGTGGATGTCCTCCCTGGCAATGGGCAGCCGGTAGCAGTCATCCCGCCTGTCCTCTGAAGATGCCTTGTCGGTCCTGGGGAGGAGCAGAGCTGCAGAGCCCCTGGTGCCCCCCTGGACATCCCCAGCTGGCTGCAGGGCCAGGGGAGCCCTCAAGGCCAGTATGTGCCCGGGGCCTTCGGGGTCTGCTTCCCACGCCTCTGCCCTCGCACCCTGGGAACGGCCAGGTCCCCAGGCCCCTCCGGGTTCTCTCCGGGGGCTATGTGGCCCGGCTGAGGCACCCGGCCGCTGGGTCTTTGCTAGAGCCTGAGGAGGGGCAGGACCTGCCTGTGTCTGCAGGCCGCTCACGTGCCCTGCGCCCCTCCGCGGCCCTCCCTACTTCTCACTGCCAGCCTCCAGTCACTTTCCGAGGGTCGGGGCCCAAGGGCGTGTCCTCCTCCTGGTCCCCCTCCCCCAGAGCCTGGGGGATGCTCACCTCTCCTGGAGCCTGAGTTGGCTCATTTCCGCCACTACTGTGGCTGGGAGTCGCTCCTCAGGCAACGAGAGGTCCAGGGCACACTGGGCGACTGCGGCCACATCTTCCTGAGAGGCCAGCAGCCGCAGCAGCTGCCCCTGCAGGCACTCGTCCTGCCCCACCAGGCCCTGGGGGACGGGGTGCAGGCTGCTCCACGGGGCTGGCCCCGAGGGACGGGCCCATCCTGTCAGCCCCCAGCCCAAGAGCACCCCTCAGACTGGCCCCGACCGCCCCTCAGACCCGGCCCCGACCGCCCCTCACGCCTGGTCCCCACCTCCCCTCACGCCTGGTCCCGACCTCCCCTCTCAGGCCCTGAGACCCTTCATAAAGAGGAGGCTTTCCTCTGGAGACCAGCGGTCCCCGTGGCTGAGGCTCATGGTGGCCGAGCTGGCTTGGGCCAGCGCCGCCTCCCAGGGCACCCTCTCCTTGGCCCTCGTCTCCGCCCGCATCTCCCCTGCACACCTGCTCACCGCCCCCCCAGCCTTGGCACCACTGTGCTGGGGGAGGAGAGGCCGCAGGGCCTCCACTTGTCTTCAGGGAGGCAGGGGCCGTGAGGGCTCATGAGGCCACGTGTCCTGTCTGTCTGTCCATCTGTCTGAAGGCCCACACGGCCTATAGAGGTCCTGGTGGGGGTGGGGGCTCCTCGGGGCCACAGGCCACTGTGGACCCCACCCTCCTGAGGAGCCCCTGCTGGCCGGCAGGCGGGGCCACTTCCCCACACGGCTCTGTCCCCAGCAGCCTCGGTGGCCGCTTCCCGCAGGCTGCGGGTTCCCACGTGGACGACAATATGTGGAAACCCCTCCACATTCTTCAGGATGTCCGCTGCCCTTCCGGCCGGCTCGGCCTTGGCACCCAGGGGGGACTGGCCTTCCGGGCCTTGCCCGGGGGTCCGCGTTCCTCTCTGATGACTCACCGGCACCGGCCGGTCACTCGGGTTGGGGGGAGGGCAGGGGCGGGGGTGGCTCAGCACCGCCCTCCACTGGCAGACCCCGCACGGGCGCTCAGCAGGAGGGTCCCTGGTTCCTGACCACTGCGGAGTGCCCCGCACAAGGCCCCCCAGCCCCCCAGGAGCCCACCTTCCTCCCAGGCTACTTCGCCCAGAGCTGGGGACGCTTCTGCGCCATGATGGCCCCAGGCTCCAGCTCAGGACTGGGGACACAGGCTGCAGGCCAGTGTCCTGAGGGGGCGGCAGTCCCTGGCCTGGGACTGGACCTCCAGTCCGGCCCCTGTATCACCCCAAGGGGCAGCTGCCTCCTCCTCAGGGTCTGTGGGCACCTCAGGCCTCGGATCACAGAGCCATGGCGAGCAGGGCGCCCGAGGACAGTCTAGAATCTTCTCCTGGTGAACCTCTCTCCCTCCAGCACCTGGGAGCTCTGTCCACGGGCGGCAGGGAGGGAGCATCCTGGATTCTTGGCGATTCTGACTGTGCCCCACCCTGCCCCACGAGGGGTCATCCTGTGCTGGGACCTCCGAGCTCACCTGCACCAGCTCAGCCCAGCTCTCCCGGGATATGCTTCTCTGCAAAAGTGGGCGCCAGTGTGAGCTTTTCTATCAGCAGCTCGGGAGCAGAGAGCAGGCCCCGCTCAGAGCTCCCTCCGCCCCGCCCCGGGCCACGCACCTCCACCAGCCGCTTGTAGCAGAGGCACCGCAGGGCAGCCAGGCGCTGCTGAGTGGCCACGTTGGGACACAGGCCTGGAAGAGAGGGTGGGCCCCGGCCGGGCTGGGTGGACAAGCGAGCGCGGGCTGGGGCTGGGGGGCTCCCGCTGTCTTCCTGTCCCCCCCCAACCCAGCACATTCCTCGCAAGAGGCCTTCACTCTGGCTGTAAAGGAAGGCGCCCCGCCCCGGGCCAGGCACCAGAGCCCCCGGCCTGCCCTCCCTTGGGGTCTCCTGGATCGGCACCTCTTGGGGCTTTCCTGCATTTTTTCCAGGCAGCTGGAGCTTTTGTTTCTCCCCACGCCCCAACATGAGTTTCTTGAGAAAGGGGCTCATCTTGCTCTGTGTTTACAAACTATGCGGACCTGTCAACTTCACCTTCACATTCTGTTCAGAGTCCAAGGCGGCCTGGGAAGGGTGCCCACGGTCCGCTCACCCCGCCCTCCAACCAGTTGCTGCTTCTCCCTCCCGGGGCCAGCTGTCCTCGAAGCCTGGTGGTCTGGGGGGGTTGCTGACCACAGAGCCTGCCTACCTGCAGGCCTCCACCGGACCCTGACCAGGACCCCCTGTTCTGGAGGGGTGTGGCCACCCCAGCCAGCACCCTGCAACCAGCTCGGGGAGCACCCTCACTGCAGGGGCGCTGTCCAAGAGTGCAGAGGTCAGGGCTGCCTGGGGCCAGGGCCTGCCCACCACCCAGCAGCCTTCTCTCCCCTTTCCAGCCGGGGCAGGAACGCAGGATGCCAAGGGCTTCAGACCCGTGCCCCACAGGCTGGTGGGGACAAGACTGCAGGAGGAAGGGGCGGATGGATGAACTGCTCGCAGCAGGAGGGGATGGTCAGGAGGGGAAAAGGCAGCCAGAACTGTTGCAGAATTAAGTCTCCCTCCAGTGGAGACAGAACCCTGCTTTCCTGAAGTTTCTGCAATGTTACACATCACTTTGCCAATAAGATACTTTGTCAAAAGCCTATGGATACAGTGTCGCCCTCAGGCCCCCTCTGTGCCGCCTGGTTCATCTAGGCCCACACACTCCTCTGGGAAACAGACCTTTTAAAGGAAAAGGTGCAGGTGAGCCAGACTCAGCCACCCACCTCGGGCGGGCCCTGCTGCCTCTGCCGGATGCCTGGGCTCCACCCAGATCCAGGCCCAGGAAGAGAGGGCTGGGTGCACTCAGGGCAGAGGGGCGAGCAGGCCCCACCCCGCACCACGCCTGGCCGTCCCCTCACAGAGGGCATGGGGTCTGTCCACTCAGAGGTCCACACCAGGAGGGCAGCCACACAGCAAAACAGCATGGACTCAACATGAACGCAGAGAAGAGACCAGAGCAAGGAAGATATCCAGAGAAATAATGACCGAAAACTCCCAGGACAGACTGAAGACACCAACCCATGGATCCCAAAGTCCCACAACTCCCAGGTAAAAACAATACAGAGAAACCTCCAATGAGCCTCCTCACAGTGAAACTGCAGAACACCAAAGACAAAGAGAAGATACTAAAAGTGTCCAGAGGAGGAGAGACTGCTTCCAAAGGTGAGAAGCTAGATTTCTTCTCAACAACACATTCCAGCCCAGTCAGAGGGCTGACATCACAGCGAGCACGGCCTCCAATCACAGTGAGGTGAAGGGAAAACCAAAATGTCACAGCCTGGAGATGACAATCACACTGCCAGCTCCTCTCTAGGTCAAAGAAAAGAATCATGCTGGAAATTAAATCTCGAGCTGAACAATAATGGAAGGAATACATAACTGAAACCTGGGGTATATACTTGAGAAAGACTCAGTGTAGCGGGTTGAGCAGGGCACACAGCTGACAGGATCAAAGCACCAAGATCAGGGCAACAGAATCAGTAGCAACCAAATGAAAGGAAACCTCTGGGGTGGGAGAAAATATTTGCAAACTATGCATAGATAAGAGGTTAATAGTCAAGCCAGGTAAAGAACTCATAGAATTTAGTAGCAAAAAAAGCCCAAATAATCTGAATTTAAAAAACAAGCAGAGGAACTAAAGAGACATTTTCCCAAGGAAGATACAGAGATGGCCAACAGGCCCAGAAAAGGTGTTCAACATCCCTAACCTCCAGGGGGACGCAAGTCAAAATACAAAGAGGCACCTCCTCACAACTGTCAGAACCGCCACATCAAAACCAACAAATAACAAATGCGGGTGAGGATGTGAGGAAACGGGAGTCCTCGTGCCTTTTTTTGGCTGCTCAGCCTACAGGACCATAGTTCTTCTACCAGGGATCAAAGTTGTGCCTTCTGTGGTGGAAGTGCAGAGTCTTAACCACAGCACCAGGGAAGCCCGTTGTGCACTGTTGATGGGAATGCAAACCAAACACTGCGGCGTTTCCTCAAAAAAGTTAAGGATGGAACTAGCATACGACCCAGCCATTCCACTTCTGGGCGTTTATTCACAGGCTACGGAACCAAAACCTCAAAGAGATATCTGCACCCCTACACTGACTGCAGCTTCATCCACAACAGCAGAGGCATGGAAACCACCTGAGTGTTTATCCACAGGTGGAAGCTACGTTATAAGCGCACAGTGGAATGTTACTTTACTAGGGACACCTTACGGCAGCACATTTGGAACCATAAGTGAAACAAAGTCCTTGAAAAAACCACAGCTGAGTCAAGAGTCCTGTTTCCATCTGGAAAGGCAATCGAGATTCACAGGTCATTTCCACCAAACTTCTCAGGAAGAAAGAATTCCAACTTTTACAAACATCCTCCGTGAAAAGAAAGGACATCCACTGTGTTTTCAGAGGCCAGCGTTACCTTGTACACAAAGCCGGAAACAGACATCTCAGGAAGATGAAGTCTGAGTCCAGCTTCAGCTACGGACACAGATGCAAAGTCCTTTAAGTTAAAGCAAGGTTGGCAAGCCAGACCTGGTAGTGTAGAGGGCAACGCAACCTGGCGGAGACTCGGCCGTGGCAGACACCCGAGGATCACCTAACGTTACGCAGTCAGTCCATGCAACCCGCCACAGTAACAGACCAGAGGGGAAGCACATGGCATCTCCCCAAGACACCATCCCCAGGTCCATTCCTGGCTTCTGGGAGCAAAAAGGGGACCTGACATGATTCCACCTCCGTTTCCGACGAACACTCACAGGCCGGAAGCGAGAAGAGCTTCCATGGTCTCATGACGTGAAGCCAGATACCGCCAGTAAGTCTGTCCCTGAGACGCAGGACGAGGGTGCTGCGCTCGCCGTGGGGGAGGGGTGGAGGTGCTGTGCAGGCTCGGTGGTCCTCACCCATGAGGCCCAGACTCCCCGGGGGCAGCCCAGAAGGGCAGAGAGGCTGCTAAGGGCAGCGAAGAGACCAGAAGAGACACCGACCAGACCGAATGCTGGGGGGGGGTGGGCCCTGGAACCCCAGCAGCGCCCACCCAGCTTCCGCCCCCGAGCAGCGTGTGGGGGGCTCACTCACCGGGGCCCAGGCGGTATTGCTCCAGCAGCCGCAGCACCTGCCGGCCCAGGGCTCTGGGGCTCAGCCTCTCCAGCCGCAGGGTCGCCTGTGGGTACCGCCTGCGGGAGACACACGGCTCTGGTCGGCACTGCTTTCTCTCAGCCGACACATTTCAAGGTCTTAATTTTCATCAGCATCATACATGTGCACAGTTCAGAAGCCAAGTTTTCCTACAAGGCTCAGAGCAAGGCAGCCCATCACAGTCCCCTGCTCCACAATTCTGACATGGCTCAGATCCGCCCCGTGTTTCCAAGAGCCATCTTGCCCTGTGACGTCTGGAGGGTTCAGCTCTAGGCACTCTGCGCGGAGGCCTCACCATGGAAGGCTCCCCTCCCCAGACACGGCATCCTTGGTCCAGTTCGTTGGGCACCAGCTGCTTTCACCGAATTATAGCCACGCAAGTATGACTGGTGGTGGGTTCATGCTTGCCGGTCTGATTGCTGCCTCGGCCACCTGTCCTGAGGACGAGTCACTCCCCTCCCCACCGCAAAGAGGACGGCACCTCCCTGTTTGGGTCGCACTGCACCTCTCCTGCCTCCAGGCTGTGGCAAAGTGACTCCGCGGGCAGCTCCCAGAAGCCAGGAATGGACCTGGGGATAGTGCCCTTCAACTCACACTGGACTGGAGGGCTGATAGTCTGAAGCAACTCCCCTTGCGCTGGGCATCTGCTGCTCCAGGAACCCAGGGCACGACTCCCGCTCTTTCTGAAGGTTCAAGGTCTGGGTCCTTGGTGTGGGTCTCTCCCCATCCTCTCAGGACCGTGTCTGGAGTGAATTTCTCCACACTCCCCTCTTTCTGTCTGGAATCCCCATTATTTGGATGCTGGGTGATCTTGACAGAATCTGTTGGCTTATTTTTTTTTTTAAATAAAAAAACCCTTTCCTCTCTGACTTTCCTGCTTTGGAAAGGCTAGCAAGAATCTTCCAAACGTTTTACTGAGTTTCAGTCCCGTCCTGCCATCGCCCTTCTATGGACAAGTCTGCTCTGAGTCCCGAAGGCACTCTTTGCACAGCTGTGGGGTATGCTCTGGACATGGAATCTCTCTGAAGTTCTCAGTTACAGCTTTCATACTCATCATGTGCCCTTCAACTTCCTCTGGGCTCCAGGCAGGCTGCCAGAGGTCCCTGAGTCCTGACTGGGTCCCTCTGCACAGGCAGCCTTTTGGGGTAGAAACTGACAAACTGATTCCGAAATCCATATACGAGTGCAGAGGGTCCAGAATAAGACAAGGACTCTGATGGAGAAGAAAAGCACGGGAGGCCCCCGTCTGACTCAGGGCTGCTGCAAGGCCACGGTGGCCAGACAGGCAACACAGACAGAGCAGCGGGGCAGGCCAGTGACCCAGTGCACGGGCACACCGGGCGGAGGCACGCGCGCGGGCACAGCTGAGGGAGGCATGCTTGGGCACACCGGGTGGAGGTACGCGGGCTGGTACACTGGGCGGAGGCACGCGCGCAGGCACACCGGGCGGAGGCACGCGCGCGGGCACAGCTGAGGGAGGCACGCACGGGCACATTGGGCGGAGGCACGCGCGCGGGCACACCTGCGGGAGGCACGCACGGGCACACCGGGCGGACCTATGAAGGGTGCACAGCTGACGGGCCCACGCGTATGTGCACACCTGAGACCCCAGCCCCAGCCACAAGCCACCACCCTAATCCCCTAACTGTCTCTGCAGTTTGGCCCCTTTGCTGAAGGTCACGCAGCAGGATCTCCTCTCACTCTGTAATCTTCATCCAAGTTCCCCTGCATCCTTTCACGACTTTAGGGCACGTGTCCTTCTAGCTCTGAACAGTATTCAGCTGTCTTGCTGGGCCACAGCTTACTTATCCCTCCAGCTACTGGGGGTTTCTTAGGTGGCGCTAGTGGTAAAGAACCCGCCTGCCAATGCAGGAGATGTAAGAGACGCGGGTTTGACCCCTGGGTCGGGAAGATCCCCTGGAGGAGGGCAGGGCCACCCACTCCAGCATTCTTGCCTGGAGAACCCCATGGACAGAGGGGCCTGGTGGGCTACAGTCCATGGGGGCACCGAGTCGGACACGACTGAAGGGACTTAGCGCGCCCACATGTCAGCTACTGGAGGACATCTTGGTTCCCTCCAGGCCTTGGCAACTACGAATAGCGTTGCTATGAGCTCTCAAGTGCGGGCTTTTGTGTGGACAGGGGTTTTCAGTGCCTTTGGGTAAATACCAAGGAACATGGTGGCTTGGTATGACATGAGAACGTGCTTACTTTTGTAAGAAACCACCAAACTGTCTGCAAAGTGGCCGCACCGTTTTGCACCCCCACTTGCGGCGATGAGCTTCTGTTGCTCCACGTCCTCACCAGCACTCGGTGACGTCAGCTTCTCTCCATGCCAGCAGGGGTGCGTGGTGTCAGCTTCTGTCCATGTTAATAGGGGTGCGTGGTGTCAGCTTTTCTCCATGTTAATAGGGGTGCGTGGTGTCAGCTTTTCTCCATGTTAATAGGGGTGCGTGGTGTCAGCTTCTTTCCATGTTAATAGGGGTGCGTGGTGTCAGCTTCTGTGCATTCTAATGGGGTGTGTGTTCATGATTCGATTTGCATTGCCCTGGCGATCTGTGATGTACAGCATCTTCTCATGGGCTTCTGCATCATCTGAGTATCTTCTCTGGTGAGGCATCTATTTGGGATTTGGTCCATCTTTTAAATTAGGTTGTTTGTTTTCTTACTGCTGAGTTTTAAGAGAACTTTCTGTATTTTTGGATAACAGTCCTTTATCAGATGTGAATTTGCTACTATTATCCGACAGTCTGAGCTTGTATATTCATTTTTCTTGATTAACACTTTAACACGTCAACTAATTTGATTGATACTTTTTTTTTAGTATTTTTTCATCTGTGCTCATGAGACGCACTGGACTGTAACTTTTCTTTCTCCTAATGTCCTTCTTAAGTTTTAGTACCAAGGCTTAAACTAGCTGATAAAACATACTGGGATGTGCTTTCTTTTTATAGTCTCTGAAAATATTTTTTGTAAGATTGATACGCTCTCTTCCTTAAATGTTTGAAGGAATTCACTAGTGAAGCCATCTTAGCCTAAAGTTTTTTTGTGATGAAGTTTTAAACTACCGATTCAATTTATTTAACTGAATGGTGAAGGACAGGGACGCCTGGCGTGCTGCAGTCCATGGTGTTGCAAAGAGCTGGACACGACTGAGTGACGGAAAACTACAAAGGACTGCTCAAATTTTCCATTTTTCGGTTTTGTCAGCGATGCTTTGCAAGAATTTGGTCTAGGACATCTAAGCTGTCAGATACACTTGCATTGTTGCAAACACTTAACATCATTTGCTGTCTGCAGAGTTTGTAGTGATGCCACCCTTTTCATTTCCGATATGGGCGATCTGTATTCGTATCCTCCTGTCTTAGCGTCTCTTTATGATCTGTGCCTAAATCAACTATCTTACTGGGAGTTACAAGATGGCTGTTCCGAACTTGACTGTTCCTTTCCGTGTACTAGCTGGCATAACAGTGTAAAGGAAACTTTTCCTCCGCATCTTTCTGCATAAAACATGGTCGGATGTGCTGGGTTTTTTTTAATAATCTCTGGAAGAATTTCTGTCAGACTGGTATGGTCTCTTCTTAAATATTTGAAGGATTCGCTAGTGAAGCCACCTGAGCCGAGACGCACGCAGCTTTACAAATCCAAGCTGCTGCGCTCTGTCACCGTCTTTTACACTCTTAGTGTTTTCATTCTTAGCCTCTTCCCCACAGAGCCCTTGTTTCTTTCAGTGGAGAATGGTCTCTAGGAGCCAAGATCTCATTGCTGGATGTGCTCATTCCTACAGGGTGTCACTGCTTCTGAACCCTTTCAGGGCACAGAATGAGAACATCTTTTAAAAATCATTCATTTAAGCTGATATTTGCAGTCAAATCTAACCCTGAGGGTCCTCCCACTTTCTGCCTGTGTCTCCCTCCCTCCCCTTCTGCACACGTATTGCTCCAGCTGTTTCTCTCTCCTTTCTGACACACAATGAGAGCAACGGCAGTCACATGCCGTGTGTCTGGCCCGCTGCTTCATCCATCTCGTAGGAGCTGAAGTCACAGCAGCCCCTAGAGAATCAGCCCCATTTTCTGGATGAGAAAACAAACCCAGAAATGGGAGTGCTTGCCCATGGCTCCAGGGGAGGGAGGGCCCGGGGAGACCTGCCACCAGAGCCCAAGGCCTGACTCTCAAGTGAGATGGTCAGGGCTGTGTGGTGCCAGGACAGGGCACCCAGATGGAGAACCAACGCTGCCGCCTGCTGATGGACCAGTGCCCAGGGAGCCTGGGCAGCCTCAGCACCGCTTCCCCTCACCCACTCCCAGGGAGGTGGGAGGAAGTCCTTCTTCCAGGTGCCCACGCATAGGTGACACCCTGTGCCTCTCATACACACAGACACACACACACGCACAGGCACAGGCACACGCAGGCACACACACACATGCATGCAGGCACAAACACTCAGATGTGTGTGCACACACACATGCACATGCGCGCACACACAAACACGTGTGCACACGCACGCGCACACACGTGTGCGCACATTCACACGTGCACACACACGTATACACACTCGTATGTGTGCACACTCACACACACTCATATGTGTGCGCATTCTCACACATGCACACGCACACACGCAAACACTCGTGTGTGTGCACATTCTCACACATACATGCACATGCGTGGGCACGCACACTCATATGTGCGCGCACACAAACACTCGTGTGCGCACACTCACACACATGCACACATGCGCATGCACAATCACTCATGTGTGCGCACACTCACACACACACGCACGCACACACACTCATATGTGTGCGCGCACGCACACGCACACACACAGGTTCCCTGCTGGCAGGCAGCCTTTTCTCTGTGGCTGCCAGCACTCCAGACAGATTAATGAGATGAAGGAAGGAATGAAGGAGCCAGCGCCTGGATGAGAGGTGCGACCTCAGGACTGTGTAAGCAAAGGGCCCCCGGGGAGAATGATTTCTGTTTGACTCGGAGCAGTCAAGCCTCTCTGGCCATGGCTGCCGCAGTCAGGCCCTCGGCTCCAGAAGCGGGCCCCTTGCTGACTGGCTGGGACGCAGGTGGGTGAGGGCGGGCTGGGTGTGTGGCGGCTCCCCCACGGACCTGCTGCCCGGCGAGCCTCACCCCTACCCTGGGGCCTGTGGAGCTCACCTGGCGACGACCCTGATGTCAAAGCCGGGCTGGCACCAGGAGTCCATGAGGGCCAGCAGCCTCTGCTGGAGGAGGGGTGAGCTGTCCACGTAGCGCTCTGTGAGGTCCACCTTGTCCTGCAGGAGCAGGGGCGCACACATCTGCGGGGAGACAGCCCCTCAGGCTGCGGCTCCATTGCAGCCAAGACCCAGACTCACCTGCAGCCCAGCACAGGGAGTGGCCAGGGCGTCAGCGCCAAAGGGCCCAGAGGCGGGTCTGCGCAACTCGCCTCCCCTGGGGAGCTCAGGGCCCCAGCCCCGTGTCTGAAGGCCTCGTGAAGGCCCACCCCCTGCTCCGAGCTGTGCCCCATGCCTGGGCCCCTGCACACACATCTATGTGTATTCACACCCCCCCCCAGTGCACGCACATACACACACCCATCCATGTGTGTACACACCCTCCCCAGTGCACGTGCACACACCCCCGTCCATGTGCACACACACGCCCATGTGCACACACACCCATGCGCACACCCATGTGCACACACAGGCCCTGCTGCGCCTTAGGCCTTGGGGGCTCGGTGGTCGCCCTCACCTCCACCATGAAGGATCAGAGGCTCAAACGGGCCCGGGGGCTCCTGGGGGGGCCCTGCTGTCCCTGAGCCGGTGGGTGAGCTCTGGGCTGGGGAGGAGCAGGGTGGAGATCAACCACCGGCCATGGCCCTGGTGGCCCAGAAATGCCTGTTGTGTTGAGATGGCACCGGCACGTGGCCTGGTGCACACACACATGACCCCCTAAGCTGCCCAAGCCCCTAGGAGGCCCCAAGGGAGCACCTGGGCATGGTATTGGGCCTTGGGAGATACTGGCCACTCCCCTTGAAAGAACCAGATCTCAAAAGGTCCCCTCCCAGTGGCCCTGCAGAAGTCTCCTAACATGCCCTCCCCTCCGCCATGTGGTCACATAGGCCAGGCTGTCTGGAGATCAGACGGGACGTGGGCCCATCTGCCAGGCCAGGGCTCCAGGAGCGCGGTCCTCATGGGAGCTCCCATTCCTGAGAACCCTTCAGGCCACCCCAGAGCAGAAGAAGGCGTGGTATGCCCCTAGTGACTGGCTGCTTTCTGAGCATGCTATACCAGCGCCTGGGGACAGCTCACAGGCACTCACTGGCCCCTCCCTGCCCCTCCTCACGTAATCAGGTGGTCACCTGTGACTCCTGCCCTCCAGCACCTCAGCTCCACCTGTGCGAACAAAGCCCACAGCTCAGTGGTGGGGACCCTCCCTAAACCACGCTTCTGGGGGTCTGGACACGATCTGATCTATCTGAGAAAGACTCGCACCTTCTCAACGTCGAGGTCCGCCTGCAGCTGCAGCTTCGTGCCCAGCACGATGGCCTGGGAAACAGAAGGCCTGGGTTACACAGGGCCCAGGGGGACAGGCAGTGCCTGTGTGCGGAGGCGTGTGCACAGGAGGCTGCCACCCTTCCCCACTGCCCCCAGTTGCCTCCAGTCACTGCAGGGACAGCCACCGGGCCTATCCAGTTCCAGCCGTGTGGCCTCAGGCCGAGGGGCCTGGAACCAGGAAGCGTCCCAGCCCACAAGCCCCTGTCCCTGGCCAGGCTCCATGTGTGCTGCGGGGTGGCTGGAATGACCCCTGCTAGGGCTCAACGTAGATGGGGCCTCGAGGTGCTTGCTGGGCAGGGGCCCTGGGCCAGGGGTTGCTGACGAGAGGGTGGAGGACGGAGGGAGGAGTCGGGTCCCCACCACCCACCCACAGAGCCTGGTGGGGTGTGGACTGCTCTCCCCACTTTTCCTGGGAGCTCCCCCCAACCCCCGGCCCAGGAGCTGCTGGGCACCTCCGGGGAGGGTCGGTGGGGCTCTGTGTGCTCTGGTCGCCTGAGGGACGGCAGCCATGACCTGCGAGGCTCCTCCGGACCTCTGAGCGCTTCCCATAAGCCACAGCGTGCGCCCCAAAGCAACTCAGAGTCTGCTGGATGGAGCGCGCTGACCCCAGGTCCAGGGCGGCAGGCCGGGGGGGGGTCGGTGCCTCGGGGGCATGCAGAGAGCTGCCCTGGGATCCATAGAACAAGCCGCTCTGAAGCCACGGGCTCGCAGGCAGACCCTCGGATGGGGCAGGGTGCGCACTGCGCCGTCTGCCCTGTCCTGGGCGAGCGACCCTCCCCGGACTCGGCAAAGACGCGGCAGCCCTGAGTGCCCGCACGTAGCGCAGGCCGCGCTGCTATTAATAATTTCCATACATCGCGCTCCCATTATGAGCAAAAATAACTGGCCAGGCGGCCCGGCCCCGCCCCCCGCAGCTCACAGAAAGGCCCAAAATAGCGGCCTGGGAAAGGCAGCTCCGGCAGAGGCCTGGATCGCGGGGCGGGGGCGCGGGGCTGGGGGCCTCTCCCTGCGCGGCGCTGACCTGGTGCCCTGCGGCCTGGCCGGAGTCCAGGAGCTCAGTCTCGGCCAGGCCGCGGGGGGCCCAGGGCCAGGGGAGAGGGGTGCAGAGCTTGGGGGAGGGGGAAAGGCAAAATGGGGGAGGTGATGGGCCAGGGAAGGGGACGCAGGCTTGGGGGCGGGGCTGGGGTGGGCCCAGGTGGAGGAGCGGGTGCAGGGCTGGGGGCGGGGCCAGGTGTCCGCTGGTGGGCTCCTTTCCCAGGCGTCCCTGCACCCTCATTGGATGCTCTGACCTCTTCTGGGGAGAAGACCCTCAGGAAATTGAAGGGGCTCTGGAACATGCTCAGGAAGGCCAGAGTGCACACGGTGGGCACCCCATATTCAGACCCCAGGCCGTTAGAGCCCGACCAGCAGTGTCCGGCTTCCAGGCTCCCGCAGGGCCAGCATCTGGACCTGGCTCGGTCAGGCCAGGCCGCAGTTGGAGAAGGGCCGTGGGTGGGAGGACTGGGGGCCTGGGAATCTCCCACGCTCCAGGCCAGGCCCCAGGCAGTGGCCTGAGAGAGGACAGCAGAGGCAGCAAGGGGAGCCCCTCACCACTCTCCCAGGGGGCTGGTCTCCATCACCTGAGGGTCTGGCTCCTCAGCAGGCTACCCCCATCCAAGAACTCCTCTGAGCCCCAGAGCTGGCCTCAGACTGGAGGGGCAGCCTCGGGTGATGGCCGGGGTCTTGGTCCAGTGGGGGCAAGGGCAGGCCAGGCACTGCCCCTCAGGGCAGCGGGAGGACAGCCTGCAGAGTCCGCCTGCCCCAGGCCCTTCTCTGTCGGCTGCACCCCCCTTCCCTTCCTCTTTTCTCTCCTTCCAGCCTTCCCCCCTCCCTCCCCTTCCCAGGAGACAGCAAGGCCCAGGTGCCCACTGGGCCGACCTGGCCTGGGTGGCTCACACACTGGCCTGCAGTCAGGGCCCTGGTACATGGTGCCCACCGGCAGGGCAGAGTGTGGGGGCCGAGGAGCAGGGCAGGCAGTGCTCGGAGTCTGGCCCCATCCGCCCAGGTGTGTGGTCAGGTGTGCCCGTGAGGGGTGCATACCCCTGGGCACAGGACGACGCCCCCAGAGGGTCTGGGGGCCCCTCTCCTCTGCCTGCTTCCTCCGCGGCAGCCAGCCCCTGAGCACGCCTGGCAGAGCCCTCTGTGCACCCAGGCTGCCCTCTTTTGGCCAGGCGGCCTGCATGGACACGAGGGTGTGGCCGGAGCACCGGGCCTGGAAGGCCATGGACTTCCCCAGGCACTGGCTGAGAAGGGTCTTCTCTGCCCCTCAGCCCTGGGGGGTCTGTGTCCTGGAGGCTGTGGGGGGCACAGGGCGAAGCGGGGGCCGTGTGGCCTTATGCAGACACGGGCGGGTGCCCTGACGGCACTGCCCAGCCTCCACGGTCACTGGGGGGAGGGCTGGCAGCAGAACCGTCTCCTCCAGGAAGCCCCACCTTGGTTCTGTTGGGCCAAGCTGCTCACGGCTCACTTGTCTGTCACACAGGCCCTGAGGGTAGGGGGAATCGCCCGCTGACCCAGGGGCCTGGGACTTGCCCCAGGCGAGGCTGGACAGCCACAGTGGGAGGAGGGTAGGGGACGAGACCAGAGCTGGGCCCCCCAGCATCTTGCCGGCATCACTGACCTCCGCCCAGGAACCCCAGAGCTGGCTGCTGAGAAGAGGGCTGCCCTGGGTGGGGTCAGGGTGGGGCAGTGGGAACCAGCTCAGGCCCCAGAGCTGCAGCTTTGGTGAAAAGTAACTAAGACCGGACGGGCTGGGGCGGCAACAGTGACAGCGGGAAGGGCAGGCACGCCGGACCCTGACGGGCCAGCAGGGGCTGGGGCAGGTGCCCAGACCCCAGGACCGACCTGCCTCCCACCTCCACTGCTCGCCACGGGCTTTCTGCCAAGGGACCTTTTCTTTCTTTCTTTTTTTTTAAAGCAAAGCTATCTTTTTACCTTGATAAGCTGTTTAAAAAACGTAAATAAAATAACTCAGCAGACAAAAGCGGGCATTCACGCAGCCGGAGCCCGCCGCCGCCCTCGACATGAAATATCGCAGCACATGAAGCCGTGAGTCCCCGCTAATCCGAGCGGACAGGCCTGAAGGCGGCCCCTCGGCGGCGCGGCGCGGGCACTGGAGCGTGCACCGCCTGCCGGGCCGGCCCGCTCGGGACAATGGCCTTTCTTCGCACGAGGGGCCTGCGCCGGACAAGAGCGCTCTTTGTGTGCCAGTCCTGCCTCGGAGAGCGAGGGAGGCGCATTCAGCCGTCCAGACGCTCTTTGAAAGGCCGGAGTGTAACAGGAGACGCAACACACCAGCCTGCCTCTTCCCCCGCGGCCCGGCCGCCAGGCCGGCCCGCACCGCCGCGTTGTGCCCGCGCGTCCTCCGCCCGCCGCGCGCCTCCGTTCCAAGGAGCCTCCCCGTCGGGGAGGGGGGCGCGGGGTGGGCCTGGGACCTCCTGGGCGCCGGCAACACCGTCCCCCGGTGTGTGGGCTCGTCTCTGGGCTCCACGAGGCAGCGGCGGAGGCGAGCCCTGGACCCCTGGACGCTGGACTCATCTCCCAGGGAGAGGGCCCCTCTGAGCCAGCACCCGCACCTCTGGCGCTGCAGCCGCTGGGATCTCAGCCAGGCGCCCGGCACCCGCCCCGCGCCGCTCATCCCGCCGCCGCCCCGCCCACCAACCCCGCAGGGAGCCATCGCCAGACACCCGCCGCCCAGGGACACCGAGAGCACGACCTCGGGGCTCCCTCTTTCTCTCGGAACTTTCTGGGCTTAAATGAGAGCCAGCTCTGCTCACAGAGGAATCAGCAAAACCACCGAGCTTCCAAACCCCCGCCCCACCCCCACCCCGCCCCGAGTCCTCCCAGAGGCCTCCGCTCCGAAGCCCACCGCGCCCCCCGCCCGAGGGAGCCAGCCCTGCCTCCTACCGCGGAGCAAAACACCTGCCCTCGGTGCCCGCAGCCACACGCATCACACGCACTGGGAGCTCCTGACTGGACGGACATGACTGAGAGTCTGGGCCCACGCCGGTGTCACCTCCCACACCCGATCCTCTGAAAAGGACGCCTGTTGTGCCAGGGCTGGTCCCCGGCGGGGTTGAGGGGCTGGGGCTGGCAGGATGGTGACAGCGGGGACCTGGCAGGGCCCGAGGGAGTCTGTGCCTCACAGGGTCCCCACCACTCCCCGGACCCAGTCCAGAGTGGCCCAGCAAACAGGCACGGGTGGACCCCACCCAGAGTGCCGGCCCCCGGCTCCACGGCAGACACTCTCCAGACACCTGCACACCGAGGCCCAGAAGCAAAGTGGCCGGTCCCCCAGCCCATCCTGGCCGCAACCGCGGCTGCAGGGAGGGCCTGTCCTCAAGCAGAGGGGCCTCGGCTCCTGCCCGCGGGCTCCCTGCCTCCAGGCTGTGCCAACAGGGGCCTGGTGAGCAAGAGTAAGTCTGGGCAGGGGCAGGAGGAGAGAGCAGGCCCAGGATCCGGCCTGGGCCCTGGGGTGGCCCGGGTGGGCAGAGGCTGTGGTGAGCATCTCCCATCCCTGCCCCCCGCCCCTGCCCACACCTGGGAAGGAAGGACCCTGGCAGGTACTGTAGATGAGGCAGGATGTGGGGGGCTGTGCCCAGACCTCTCAGATGGTCAGTGTGAGGGGCGCCCAGGACCCTCACACCAGGCATGAACCTGGGCTGGTCCCGGAGTGGCTGGTCCCCTGCGCCCCAGACCTGCAGCCCCTACACAGCCCCCATGGTGGAGGGGACACTTCCAGAGTGGGCGTCTCACACCCAACCTGGCTCTCACCTAGCCCGCTGGCCCACGTGGAGGCCCGGCCCGTGGAAGAGAGGCCCAGAGCCACAGGGAAGGGCTTGCTCACCTCTTTGAACTTGCCCTCCTGGTGCAGCCGGTGGATGTGCGCCAGCACGGGGCTTCGGTCTGCGTCCTGCAGCTGGAAGATGCTGACCAGCGGCTCCACAAGGCTGGGGGAGCCCTCGGTGAGGAGCCGGACCGCACGGGCCTGCAGTGGCTTCAGTGCTCGGCCACCCTGGAAGCCCCAGACCCGACCTCAGCGGAGGCGGCAGCTGTGGCCAGGGGCTTGAAGCCTTGGCGGGCCCAGTGCGGGGCAGCTAGCGCCTGCAGCCTCAGGCTGGTGGGTGGACGTTGCGGGTGGGCAGGGGCACAAACAAGGGAGTCGAGCCTGCCTGGCACGTGCCTGTCAGAGGCCCTGAGAACCACCCACCATCAGTGACCCCCCTGTGGGCTGCCGGAGCCGGGTCAGGTGGGTGTGGGCCCCCATGTGGAGGGCTGGACAGGGTCAGAAGGGGTGCGACTCGGGAACAGGCCGTGGGCAGAGGGTGGGGCTCACCTGGGCGGGCTCTGGGCGTGGCTGTGCCTGTAGCCAGCGCTCCAGCTCGCGGGCCACCCAGGCCTCCAGCGAGGGGCCCCGTCCCCCGTAGCCCCGACTGGCTTCCAGCATGTCCAGGAGAGTGGTAAGCGGGTCGTCCAGGGTGGCGAACCCCTTCCAGGCTTCCTCCCGGAGCTGTGGAGACGCAAGGCCCCACTGTGGTGAGTCCTCACCGCCAGCCCTCCCACCAGAATGGAGCTGCCCCAAGGGGCTGGACACAGGGGCTGGCCAGTCAGGTGGTCCCACAAAGGCCAGGCTTGACCCTCGGGCCAGAAGCTGGGTGGCACCCTCTGCACCCTGAGCGCCTGTGTGGCATGCCTGGGACGTGGCAGTGGGCCTAACAAGGAAAAGGAAAGTGAGGTGAGGTGAAGCCGCTCAGTCGTGTCTGCCTCTGCGACCCCACGGGCTGTTGCCTACCAGGCTCCTCCCTCCATGGGATTTTCCAGGCAAGAGTACTGGAGTGGGTTGCCATTTCTTTCTCCAGGGGATCTTCCCAACTCAGGGATGGAACCCAGGTCTCCCGCATTGGAGGCAGATGCTTTACCCACTGAGCCACCAGGGAAGGCCCAGAAAAAGGAAAGAAAAACCCAAACTGGAAAGTGCCTTTTGTTTGCTTTTCTGCTGCTGCTAAGTCACTTCAGTCGTGTCCGACCCTCAGCAACCCCACGGACTGCAGCCCACCAGGCTCCCCCACCCCTGGGGTTCTCCAGGCGAGAGCACTGGAGTGGGGTGCCGTCGCCTTCTCCGTGTTTGCTTTTCTAGAGACACGTAAGAGCTGAACGACCGAAACAAGCACACGTGTGTCTCCACCACCCACGTCCAGGGGAACAGCGAGCGTCATGGCGTCCTTCACGTGACCAGCAGGGCCCCTGGGCATGGCCAGCCTCTCGCCTCCAGCCCCACAGAGGGTGTGCAGGCAGCCATGGGCCAGGGCAGGGGCTGGAGGAAGAGACCCCCCTGCTCAAGGCCCCAAAGAAGAAAGGCTTTTCCAGGAAGCCCCCGTCCTGGGACCGGGGTGTCAGGGCGCTGAGTGCAGAGTGTCGCCAGGAGGAAGGCTGCCTCGAGGACCCTGTGAGCCCACGGAGCCCCCCCTCGCAGAGACGGGCAGAGCACAGGGCCAGCTCTTCCCTCTGAAGTGTCTGGTCTCCCCCTGGACGGACTCTCCCGTGCCAACCCGCAGAGGCCTGGGAAGGGCATGGGAGGTGGCGCGTCCTCCGGAGGTCAGGCCCTGCTCCCTGGCCAGCCCGGGGCTCTACCCTCAATAGCAGGGGTCAGCTCGCTCCCCCTCCCCCGAAAAGCCCTGCAGAGCAGCAGCTTCCAGGGGCCCCGTCCTGCTGCTGTCAGACACAGGGCCCCCAACCTAAAGCACTCAGAGAAGGGGTCAGGGGAGAGACACTGCTTCACACCCGAAGCAGAAACGGCTGGGCACCTCCCCCAAGACCTGTAAGGAGCGGGCAGTCCCCCTCAAACTTCCCCAAGGCCCCTGAGGAGCGGGCATTCCTGCACCTTCCCCAAGACCCCGGAGGAGCGGGCAGCCCCCCCCACCTTCCCCGAGACCCCCGAGGAGCAGGCAGTCCCCCCACCTTCCCTGAGACCCCCGAGGAGTAGGCATTCCCTCACCTTCCCCAAGACCCCTGAGGAGTGGGCAGTCCCCCCACACCTTCTCCCAGACCCCCTAGGAGAGGGCAGTCCCTCCCCACCTTCCCTGAGACCCCCAAGGAGTGGGTAGTCCCCCCCACCTTCTCTGAGACCCCCGAGGAGCGGGCAGTCCCCCCCACCTTCCCTGAGACCCCCGAGGAGCGGGCAGTCCCCCCCACCTTCCCTGAGACCCCTGAGGAGTGGGTAGTCCCCCTCAAACTTCCCCAAGACCCCCGAGGAGCGGGCATTCCCTCACCTTCCCCGAGACCCCCGAGGAGTGGGTAGTCCCCCCCATCTTCTCTGAGACCCCCGAGGAGCGGGCATTCCCTCACCTTCCCCGAGACCCCCGAGGAGCGGGCAGTCCCCCCCCCCCACCTTCTCTGAGACCCCTGAGGAGCGGGCAGTCCCCCCTACTCTCCCCGAGACCCAGAGGAGCGGGCATTCCCTCACCTTCCCCGAGACCCCAGAGGAGAGGGCAGTCCCCCCCCATCTTCTCCGAGACCATCGTGGACATGGCCGTCGTGCGGCCGTGTCGAGACAGGAGCTGCGCCCTGGGGGTCTGCAGGACTGGCTCCCGAGGTGCAATCATGGAGGGCCCTGGGACGCCCGGATCTACTCTGGTGTGGTCCAGAGAGTGCAGACCTCCCTGAAGCCCCGTGAGCTCCCCAGGGCCCTCCTGACAAAGCCCGCATCTCAGCTCCCCCACCACATGCCCTCCGACGACGCTCTCACCTGGGCCCTGCGGCCCTCCGACGCTCTCACCTGGGCCCTGCGGCCCTCCGACGCTCTCACCTGGGCCCCGCCGCCCTCCGACGCTCTCACCTGGGCCCTGCTGCCCTCTGACGCTCTCACCTGGGAAAGCGTTCTTTCGGCCCAAGGCCCCTAGTGTCACCCGCTTCCTGTCTGCGTGAGCCTTTCCCCCACAGACACCTCTGCCGTGCCCAGCCCGGGGCTCAGGGGCCACCGTCGGGTGGCAGGTCTCAGCAGGAGCATGGCCGTGGCCCCTGCCCCGGGCGGGCTCCCCAGGACGCTCCTGGAGCCACATCCACTCACGTCTTTGTGACTAAACCGCTGTTCTCCGGCCACTCAGCAGGGCTCTGGAGAACGAAACGCGGACTCTCTCTGGAGCGTCAGGTGAACGCTCTGTCTGTTAAGACCCCGGGAAGGGACAGGTCTGAGGGGCGCGAGGCGCAGTGAGCACAGGGGAGACCCCAGCCGGGCCTTGGGTGCCGACACACAGGGCAGGGCCCCCAGGGTGCTTGTGCGTGTGCTCGGGAGGTCAGTCCTGGGGACGCCTCTGGGCCTGGCCCCTGGCCACCAGAAAGGACGAGCTGCACTGAGATGAGCTCCCGTGAAAACCTCAGGACTCACGAGGAACACCCACTGTGGGGCGATCAAAGCTCCAAGAGTAAAGGACAACAAGACACCAGCTTGGGAATGAAGACAGAAAACAAACACATCCGAGATTACGAGAGAGAAGAGCAGTCAGCCCTAAGTGAAGGGCAAGACACAGAGGCTCTAAGCTGAGGCCGCGGCCGTGGGGGGATCGCACACGCTGGGCCCGGCGTCCCCAGCCACGCGGCCCCTCGGACCGGGCTCACGTCTGGCCCCTCGCCCCGCTCCTGGGCGTGCTGGGCGCAGCGTCCACGCGACGGCCCTTCAGGCCCGGCTCTGAGGCTCCGGCTGATCCCTCCCTCCCTCTTTCCCGCCTTCTGGCCCCCCTCCCCTTCCTGACCCCCACCTAGCTGGGACCTGGGCAGAGCCCCTCCTTCCTACCCACATTCAGGAGTGAAGGCACTGCAGCGGGCTTGGGCCAGAGCCCAGAGGGCCTGTTAGCACAGCCGGGTTCCTGCCCCGTGGGGCTGGGGTGCGCCCAGGAGTGAGCGTTCCCAGCAGTCTCCAGAGTGCAGGCCTAGGCCCCACGTGGGGAGCACCGCCCTCCCCTGCCTGTCCCCACCCCGGCTCCCCCTGGGGGACTCTCAGGCCTCCCGCCTGGCCCCGTCCTGCCCCCAGGCCTCAGCGCTGCCCCTCCTGTCCCGGCTGATCCCCTCTGAAAGGCCAGACCACAGACCCTGTCGCGTCCTAGTTCTTTCCTCACAGAGCAAAGCTCCCAGGAGTCCTGCAGGGTCAGCCCTGCGACCCTGTCCTGTCCTGAGGCCCCTGCCCTGGGCTGCGCTGGCCTCCAGCGTCCCCTGCTAGTCTGAACCCCCTAGGGCTCAGCCACCACACCTCCCGCTGCCGCCCTGGAGGCTGGGGGGGCAGCGTCCCCCACACCCTCCCAGCCCAGCCCAGGCGTCCACCCCACCCCTCGAGGCCCTGCAGGGACCCCACCCCCGCCTCGCCGCTGGGCCTCAAGCCTCACGTGTGTCTCACAACACTGGACAACGTGTGCTGGCCCTGAGCAGGGGCCCAGGGTGCGCTCTGGAGCGTGGGCGTGCGTGCTCTCCTGGTGGGACACCAGCCCCAAACAGGGGCCTCGGAGCATTTGCACAAATGACCACAGGACAAGCCCGGCCCTATGGGAGCCAGAGCACGGTCAGGGGCCTCCCAGCCAGGAGGCGGCCCCGCGTCTCTCTGGAGATGAGGAGCACGCTGGTCACGGAGACGCAGTGAGAATCGGGCAGCAGGAAGGACGGCGGAACCTGAGACATCAAACCAAGACCACAGGCTCGGGCGGAGGTGGGGAGGGAGAGGCGGCATCGGCAGCAGGCGCCTGGGCCCACCGCTGGGGTGTCCAGTGGCCGGAGGCGGAGGCCAGTCCTGGAGAGGGGCGGGGCAAGGGCCGTGCCGCCCTCGCCCTAGGGGTCACGGAACCGGAGGGGCCTCGGCCCAAACCTCTGACGCACAGGAAGCGGGCACTCCCCCGGGAAATAGGTCCGGAATGAGTCGCCCCAGGGAGACCTGGGTTTCACCGCACGTTCCCAGTCCCCGGCCCAGCCCAGGCGGAGCCCTGCGGCGCCCGGCCTCAGGGAACAGACGGGTGGCTCCCCCCAGCTGCTTCAGCTCCACCCCACAGGAAACACAGTCGCCCCCCCCGCAACAGGCAGGCGTGTTTCGATGGGAAGGCCTCACAGCCCCGCGGCCCAGCTTCCTGAGTCGCCCTCAGAGCCACAGGCACGGAATCGGGAACTCAAGAAGCTTCTGGCTTCCGCAGAAGCACCGGGTTTCTCCAGCTATAACAGCCGGAGCCGGCCCTTCACAGGCCTACGCGGGGCGGGGAAGGCGGCAGGCGGATTCCTGCCCGAGGCCACGCAGCTTGGACCCGCAGGGGCTGCCTTGTGCCCTGGGAAGCCCCGTGAACCTCTCCGGCTCACAGACAGGCCTCCCCTGAAGGCCTGTAGCCGCCTTGGAGCTCACCAGCCCTGGGGTCATGGGGTCGGTGGGGGGTGGGGGTAGGGAGGCCAGGCTGGCCCTGAGAGGATGGGCACCCCCCCAGCCACGCATGGCTCCCGCACCCCCCGGGGACCAGGGCAGCCTCACTCCTTGGGGCCTCAAGGGAGCTCAGTGCAGGGAGGAGCGGCTGGGGGGGCAATACCGGTGCCACCCGGGGGGGCAATACCGGTGCCACCCGGGGGCTGAGGCAGAGCTGCCGCCCTGCAGGACCTCCGTGGGGCCCAGTGTGCAGGGCCCAGAACCACGGAAGGCCCTAGCCGCCTGCCGGCCAGGCCACACACACGGCTGTCCTCTGGGCCTTCGTGCAGAAGCAGCAGAGTGCGAGGCCCGCCAGGTGCCCCCTGGTGCCCGCAGGCTGGCGGTGGGTACTGCCCTCTCCTCCTGCTCCGTGCGTCCAACAGGCCTTGTCTCCCAGCCCCAACCTCATGTGACCCCCAGAACATTCGACGAGGCAGCTCACCTGTCGCAGGTCCCGAGTGGACCACAGCGTCTGCAGGGTCTGCAGGAACAGGCACGGGTCCTGGCCTGGGGGGACAGGGCAGGGCTGTGGAGAGGCTGCGTGTGGCGGGGAGCACGGCCGTGCGGCCCCTCCCCAGGGCTGGCCTGCTCCCCAGGCCTGGGGGCTTCCCGCAGTGCCCGCTGGGGGGCTTCCAGCTCAGCTCAGGGAGCCCGGATTCGCATTCCCGCCCCAGTGGGCCCCTGGTCCGTGTGAGCGGGGAGGCCTGTGATACTGACCTGGCTGGGGGGCACCCCCCCATCCTTGGTCCACTGTCTGGCCTCTGGCCCCTGCTGAGGCCCAACGTGGTCCCGGCCTCTGCCTCCCCGTCTTCCCTCTGCCCTGTCCTGCCCCTGGCGAGTTCCACCCAGAACCGAGCCCCAAAGCTTCCCCGCCCCCTGCTGCAGAGTGGGGCGTGGGGTCCTGGAGTGGGTGCCTGCTCAGCCCAGTGCTGCCCGGGGCGGCGGGGGTCCAGGTGACTCTCAAGCTGGAAGAGCCGGTGCCCTCAGGCCAGGTCCCAGGTTAGGGGCGAGGAGGGCCGGCTGTCTGGAAAAGGTCACCGCTGCCTGCTCTGGGCTTGGGAAAGGAAGCTGCTTCTGAGGCCAGGGCCTGGGGACCAGCTCTGAGCTGCCTGTGGCCACCAGCGCCCCCTGGCTGCCTACCTGCTGGGCCTCTCCCTCACCCTCTGCCCTGCCAGCGGGGTTCCCGCTCCCCACGCCCTCCCCCTCACTGCAGCCCCCCAGCCTCCGAAGCCCCTCCCCCTCAACCCACCCCACCTCCACCCGCTGCCCCAGCCTGAGCCTGCAGGCCCAGCGCATCTTGCGTTGCAAGTTCTGCTGCACAGGTGTGGGCTGTCACCTGGCCAGCCCCCCGAGAAGCTGGGGACAAACCTGGTTCTTTCCCGTCAGGGGCCGTGGCCCAGAGCCCGGGGAGGGTGGGCGTGAGGCCCGCCGACGGGGACGGTGCTCCTGGGGTGCCCCCACCCCAGCCCAGGCAGGAGGACCATCTGGCCCTTAGCCAGGATCTCGGGGTCAGACTCGGGACCATCGGTCCACGCCCAGGGGAACAGGAGCCCAGGTGGCCGCGCCTGCAAGGCCACTGGAGAGTCAAAGGGCAAAGGGCAGCAGTCGCTCCACAGGGAGTCAGACGGATGGACGGAAAGACGGGAGACCTGAGCCACGGGTCCTGAGGACATGGGCTCGCAAAGAAGACGGGGGCCGTGGGGAACCCCAGAGGCCACAAGAGGGTCTGTCCCAGAAAGCAAGGCTGGCTGATCACGGAAGGCGTATCTGCCCTGCTCACACTGCCGCACAGGAGGAAAGCCACCCGACCCTCGCCCTGGACCCAGTGTCTCATGCAACTGCGGTAACTTGTGAGCAGTAACTCTAGTCACAGTTGAAGATGTAAGCCAGCAGACTAGGAAGAGAAGGAACGTCCTCATGCAGCTTAAAGGTGTCTATGAAAACCCTCAGCAAACAGAGGCCTCAGTGATGAAAACGTCCCCCTGAAACGGAGACACCCGGAGGAGCCCCCTGTCCACTTGACACGGCGTGGGGTGATGCCAGTGCAGAGCAGACTGAAGGCACCTGTAAGGCCACAGAGCTCAGAGAAAAGTGGAAACATCGGCGCTCGGACACACACACTCTGCTCCCTCCAGACGATGGGACATCACACAGCGCGGAGAGGCGAGCGACCGAGCTGCGAGAAGACACGGGGGAAACCTGAGTGCAGGCTGCCGACAGAAGCCTCTGTGCACAGAACGACCCTAACTCTGTGAGGTGCTCGACCTGAGGCGGGCCAGTGCGTGACGGGGCTGTGCGTGACGGGGCTGTGCGTGACTGGGGGATGGGGCGTGACGGGGGGACAGTGCCTGATGGGGGGGCTGTGTGTGACGGGGGGCTGTGTGTGACGGGAGGACAGTGCCTGATAGGGGGACTGTGTATGTCGGGGGGACTGTGTCTGATGGGGGGACCGTGTCTGATGGGGGGACCGTGCCTGATGGGGGGACTGTGCGTGATGGGGGCTGTGCATGATGGGGGGATTGTGCGTGACGGGGGGACTGTGCCTGATGGGGGGACTGTGTCTGTCGGAGGGACTGTGTGTGACGGGGGGACTGTGCGTGACGGGGGGACTGTGTGTGACGGGAGGACTGTGTCTGTCGGGGGGATCCTGTCTGATGGGGGGACCCTGTCTGATGGGGGGACTGTGTATGTCGGGGGGACTGTGTCTGATGGGGGGACCGTGTCTGATGGGGGGACTGTGTCTGATGGGGGGACTGTGTCTGATGGGGGGACCGTGTATGTCGGGGGGACTGTGTATGTCGGGGGGACCGTGTCTGATGGGGGGACTGTGTCTGATGGGGGGACTGTGTCTGATGGGGGGACTGTGCGTGATGGGGGCTGTGCATGACGGGGGGACTGTGCGTGACGGGGGGACTGTGTCTGATGGGGGGACTGTGTCTGTCGGAGGGACTGTGTATGTCGGGGGGACTGTGTCTGATGGGGGGACCGTGCCTGATGGGGGGACTGTGCGTGATGGGGACTGTGCGTGATGGGGGCTGTGCATGACGGGGGGACTGTGCCTGATGGGGGGACTGTGTCTGTCGGAGGGACTGTGTGTGACGGGGGGACTGTGTGTGATGGGGGGACTGTGCCTGATGGGGGGACTGTGTGTGACGGGGGGACTGTGTCTGTCAGGGGAACTGTGTCTGTCAGGGGGACCGTGTCTGATGGGGGGACTGTGTCTGATGGGGGGACTGTGTCTTATCCCCTTTCCCAGCAGGATGGGCTCTAAGGCCCAAAGACATCACATAATGGGGGCCTCTGGGGAACAGCCTGGTGTTCCTGCTGAGGACACTCGGGCAGCGGTGGAGCCCACTTGTTAGGGTTAGTGTGAAGGCACCTGCTGGTGCCCCTTGGCGAGTCTGCTGGAGCAGCACATGTGCCTCAGAGGACCCGAGGGAGATGCCCTGGGCCCTGGGTGTGTGGGCACAGAGGCTGGACCAGAGCTCCGTCACATCACCTGCTGAAGGCACCGCCCTTTTGCTCATAGGTTGGAGGCTCCCCTCCCATAGTGTGCCCACTCAGGGACCCAGCCCAGCAGGGAGACGGCCCCTCAGGATGCTCAGGGTGGCAGGAAGGGGACCTCTCTCCAGCTGGACACAGGGTCTTGGCCTGGGAGGAGCCCCTGCTTCTCCAGCCTTCGTCTCCTCTCCCGTGTCGCCACCTGTCTTCCTGGCGGGGGCCTTCGTAGCAGCCTTCATGTGGTCCTGCGCCTGCCCCACCCACAGCAACACACACAGCAGGCGTGCAGAGAGCAGCCCCGCTGAGCCCACAGATGCTGCCCGAGAGGAGCTCGGGGCTTCTGGAGGAGGGCCCAGGGCCGGGGGCCCCGGCTCTCTCGGGGCCACGTGGGGGCCAGCGCGGGCGCTCCTGCTCCTCAGACACCTGTCGGTCCCCCTGCCCCCGCCTTCCTGGCCAGACGGATGAGACGCCTTGTGTCCATATTTGGTGTGGGGCGCAGTGAAGGCTCCGGAGAAATCCACCCGCCCCTGCCCACCCAGCTCCACCCACACGTGGGTTCCATCCTTCTCCCAAGTTTCTGTCCAGTCACGGCTGACCGTCAGTGTTAGCCATCAGGCAAGCGGCCAGCAGGCAGGCCACCACGGGACCACGGGGTCACGTTTCCCAGGCAACGGGCGGTGTGCCCACGGCCCCCGGGGTAGGAGGCCATGGCGGAAGCCAGCGGCCTGCCCCACCCACACCCGGGGCCGGTCTCCGGGCCCCAGGCCCGCGCTGCCCCGATGCCTCCCACCTGGTGTCCCTGCCCCGTGCAGAGACCTCACACCCCCACCCCATGGCCCGCCCTGCACCGCCCCGCTGGACCTGGGGCTGCCCCGATGCCTCCCACCTGGTGTCCCTGCCCCGTGCAGAGACCTCACCCCCACCCCATGGCCCGCCTGCACCGCCCCGCTGGACCTGGGGCTGCCCCGATGCCTCCCACCTGGTGTCCCTGCCCCGTGCAGAGACCTCACACACCCACCCCATGGCCCGCCCTGCACTGCCCCGCTGGACCTGGGGCTGTAAGGGGCACACGCTCACCCACAGGGCGCACCACCAGCGGGCTCACCGGCGGGGTCAGTGGCAGCAGGCTTTTCCTCGGGGTCTCCAGGGTCCATTCTCAGGGAAGATGCAGGAGCTGCTGGAGACCAGTGGAGACGGGCAGTCAGGCTGCAGGCTCCACACACAAGGGAGAGACCCTGAAGGGCAGCCACGCAGGGCCCACCTCTGTGGTTGGGAGGCAGGGGCTCGGGCGGCCGCAGCTTCCCTACTGGAGTCTGCCCAGGGGCGCAGCCAGCTCTAAGTCATCCAGGCCGACAACAAAGCACTGCCGTTCCCAGGTGGCCAACAGGCTCCTGCCAACATGCATTTTCCCCCCACACTTAGGGAAACTGGCCAGTTTGTCCTCACTTGAGGTGTGGTTTGTATCACGAGACTGTCGCAGCGCCTGTTTAGACCCGGGTCCTGACGCAGGCCTGGGTCAAGGGGACCCCACCTGCCCTCTGTGCCGTGTGCTCCCCAAACCCACTCCGCCGCCCCGCAGGCCACCACTCCCGCAAGCTTTGGACGTTTACTGACAAACTTCTCTCTACCAGGCCGATACAGCTGTTTCCTGACTCCAGTCTTACGCTGACTGACCGAGCTCAAGGTGGGAGCCCACCCCCACCCCGCAAGCCTGGAAACAGCTCTCTGAGGATTTCCACCGAGTCTTCACAGGAGCCGAAGCAGAGCCCGGCTGAGCTGGTGCCAACTCCGGGCGCTTCTCTGCCTCGTCTGTTTGCTCCAGACTTGTGCCAGGCCGGAGCACCTCCCGCTGCAAACAGTGTCCACTGGACGTGTTCCAGGCCAGCTTCTGGACAAGAGGCCACGTACAAGTGTGCTTTCTGCCATCGAGGGATGCCCAGGGTTGGGGAGGGATGGGCCGATTCCCAGCTGGTGGCAGTAGCCCAGCTAAGACCACTGACCTGGAGCCTGGCAAGCAGAACTTCCCGCTGAGTAGAGGAGTCTGCGGCCCAGGCACCAGCTGGAGGGGGCTGCTGGGGCCAGAAGTGCAGGTGAGAATGCAGGACCCCCAGAGCTCCCAGAGGCAGCTGTCCCTGGGCCAAGAGTTCATCAGAGACACAAGTGATCAAGCGGTGCCGCTCACACAGGGATCCATCCCAGTGACCACAGTGAGTGAGACCCACTGGAGACCCACGCTGCCAACCCAACCATGTAACCAGGCCCCTAAGCCCCAGCAAGTGCATGGGACACTTTGTAGGTTGAACCTCTCCAAGATAAAGATCTACCCTAACAAAGGTCCGTCTAGCCAAAGCTACGGTTTTCCAGTGGTCACGTACAGATGTGAGTTGGACCACAAAGAAAGCTGAGCGCCGAAGAATTGATGCCTTTGAACTGTAGCTTTGGAGAAGACTCTTGAGAGTCCCTTGGACTGCAAGGAGATCCAACCAGTCCATCCTAAAGGAGATCAGTCCTGACTATTCATTGGAAGGACTGATGCTAAAGCTGAAACTCCAATACTCTGGCCACCTGATGCAAAGAACTGACTCATTGGAAAAGACCCTGATGCTGGGAGAGACTGAGCGCAGGAGGAGAAGGGGACGACAGAGGATGAGATGGTTGGCTGGCATCACTGACTTGATGGGCAAGAGTCTGAGCAAGCTGCAGGAGGTGGTGATGGACAGGGAGGCCTGGTGTGCTACAGTCCATGGGGTCACAGAGTCAGACACGACCGAGTGACTGAACTGAACTGACTGAATGGAATGCCAAGTTATGCCCCCTTCACCAGCTCAAGGTAATCAGAAACTGCCTGCTCACTAGAACAACTCAGCATTCTTCAGATGAAGGTAACAGAATACAGTCCCTACAATGTATCATTCACGATGTTCAGTAGATAATATAAAAATCACAAAGGGAAATACGACCCATAGGTAAGGGGGAGGAATACAGGAAAGCCCATGACAGAGAGCAACCCGAAGGCGGCTCAGAGGTCGGATTTAGCAGAGACTTTAGCACAACTATTATAACTGTGTTCAAAGGACGAATGAAAATCATGTTCAAAAAGTTACAGACTAATACGATCTTCATGAAACAGAGAGGTAGAAATGGAAATCACGTGTAACTACATGAAAGAACGGGAACCCCTGATGGCTCAGCAGTAAAGAATCCACCTGCCAGTGCAGGAGATGTCAGTTCCGTCCCTGGATCAGGAAGATCCCTAGAAAAGAAAGTGGCAACCTACTCTAGTATTCTTGCCTGGGAAACCCCACGGACAGAGGAGCGCAGTGGGCTGCGGTCCACGGGGTTGCAAAAAAGAGCTGGGCTAAACCACAACAGCATAAAAGAACTAAATGGCAATTCTCCAATAAAAAGCGTGAAAGGATAATAACTGAAATGGAAAATCCACCGATTGGGCTTGACAGTAGATTGGAGATGGCAGATTAAAGAGTGAGGGAATCTGAAGACAGATCAATAGAAATTAGGGCCTCCCCGGTGGCTCAGACGGTAAAGAATCCGCCTGCAATGCAGGAGACCCGGGTTTGATCCCTGGTCAGGAAGATCCCCTCCAGAAGGGAATGGCAACCCCCTCCAGTATTCTTTCCTGGAGATTCCCATGGACAGAGGAGCCTGGTGAGCTACCATTTATGGGGTTGCAAAGAGTCAGACACGACTTAGCGACTGAGCACGCAGTCGAAATTATCCTATCTAAAGAGGGGGGAAGAGTAAAGGAAAAAAAGTGACGCCACTCCTTCCCTGTTGGATTCCTTACAAAGCCATCACGAGAGAGAGTGAGCACCACAGCCCTCTCCAGGATGTTCAGACAAGCTGGAGGAGGGCTGCCTGCTCCCAGCGGCCGCCCCTCCCGAGCCTCTGCCCGCCTGTCTCCGTCTGGACGGCTGCTCTCCAGCCCGGCGGCGCAGGATGAGCCCGGCACCTCCTGCCCCGCATCTCCCCGGTGCGTCCTGCACCCCTGACCTCAAAGCCTTCATCTTCTCAGTCTCCTCCTGACTCTAGAGGAGCCCATCCTCCACGAGCTTCCTGAGAATAACAGCTAGGAGGGTGTTCCGCTGCTCTCGGCTGTCTGCGAGTGTCTTCACAGGCCCCCAGCCCGGCCAGAAGCCTGGCTGTGGGTGAGGAGCCATCCCCAGGGGTGACAGTGACGGTCCTTCCCGTGGTGCTGTGAGCTCTGAACCGCCTGCCCCGACTGCAGCTGGGACTCCGCTCCCCTCCTGGGGGGCCGTCCCTGCCAGCATGCAGGTGCCAGAAGGAGGGGTGGACGGGCGAGGTCCGCTAGGCGCCCTGGGCTCTCTGCTCTTGGGGTTGCTCTGACTTGGATGCTGGGCTTCCTGGAAGACCCTCTAATTTCCTTGTGTCTCCTCTTCTCTGCCTTTGGGGGAGGCTTCTGGAAATTTATTTCGCCACTCTTTCGTTAATTTCTCATCCCTATTATCGGAATTTTTATAACATCCCCGACTTCCGTCTCCCTTCACCCCGAGGACATGGTGGCTCCCGTGCGCTTTGTTGGTCCGTATGGACACCTCCCTCCTGTTCACGGCCCCTCTCCTCTAAGACGCTTTCCTCGGGTCTGAGGGCCGCGGCCTACCCTGCAGGCCCTGAACGGCTGCCTGGGCCGGGGGGAAGGCACTCCTGGGAAGAGCCTCCCTGGGGCCACCGGCGCCTGGAGGGGCGGTCTGTCTGTCGGGAAGGAACCCTCCCTCCCCACCTGGGGTCTTGGGCACCCGCCCCATGCAGATGTCCCCGAGGCCCTGTCTCCAGCCCTGGGCCTCCCGGCTCTGCAGGGGCTGGAGCCAGTCCTCAGCTCATGACAGGCCTCTTCCCACCTCTGTCCTCAGCGTTTGCTTTCCCCCTGACTACAGGCACCTGAATGGACCTGGAGTGAGGCAGGCAATCTGGCCGTCTGCCCAGGCACCACTGGGAAAAACCCAGCTGCCCGCCCCTGCCTACCCCTTGCTGGGACCTAATCCCAGATGCCTTCTGCCCACCTCCCACGCCAAGTCTGGCCCAACCCTGGCAGGACTCGGGGTGGGAGGACTGCCACTCCTGGCAGCTGGGGTCTCTAATACAGAGGCCCCTCCCCACAGCACCCGCCTCTGGGGGGCTGGGGGACCGGTTCTCTCGGCTGCCACAACCTCAGGGCACCCACGGAGGGGGCGCAGGCAGGTGTTCGCACCCGGAGGGGAGAGCAGTGCTGCGTGGCCAGGCAAGGCCAGAGCCGGCCTCTGGGCCCCTCAGCAGGCAGCGCCGTCCCGGGGTCCTGCCCACACTGGGGCCCAGCCAAGGCGCAGCGGGACGAGTGTGTCCTGCACGTGGGGAGGTGCTGCTCACACCCCTCACCCTCCTGTCTGGCGTGTCCACTGTCTGTCCCCTGGGGCCCTGGGGCAGCGCCAGGCACAAAGGCTGGTCCAGCTCCACGGCCCGCTATGCCTGTGACCGCACTGTGACCCCACCACCTCTGGGACCTGTCTGGCCTGGGGTGGGGGGTAACCCTGGGGCCAGCCAGAGGGTCCCCAACAGGAGGGGCTGGAGACGGTGCAAGGCCCCTCCCTAGGAGCCCAGCCTGGCTCCTCCTCTGCTCACCCTCATCGGCCAGGCCGCACCCAGGCCCCCAGGCTGAGTGCATGTCTGGCCAGGCAGGCTCCATGTGGTTAACACCATTGCTGGCTGTTTCTGGAAACCTGACCCTGCACAGCACACAGCCACGTCCACCCACAAACCCAGCCAATGAGCCCGGAAGCAACGAGCTCCTGGTGGGGCTGAGACTGGGACCTGTGCACGGCTGAGAGCAGTCGGCTGCTTTAAGGAAACTCCAAACAGGCCTCCTCTCCTGGCCTCCAGTCCGGCTGCAGGCAGGGCCCATGGGGGGCCATGGGGCTTCTGAGAGGGCCTCCAGCCCATAGCACCCCCTTCCCAGCACAGTCCAGCCCCCAGGCCACTCCACCCTTGTGTGACCCCAGGGACATTTCCTCTGTGAACAAATGGAGGTTTTATTTTAGCAGTAAAGACCAGCAGCCTGAAAACTGAGAGAGGAGCCTGGCAAGCTACAGTCCAAAGGGTTATAGAACCAGACGCAGCTGGACATGGACACGGAGGGGACGCGCAGAGGCGAGCACCAGCCAGGGACCCGCTGGCCCAGCCCCGCCCTCCAGGGGAGCCGGGCCCAGCAGGGCTCCACGCCTCACGCTCGGCTCTTCCCACGTGAGCCAGTCGGGGTTTGTCCAAGCGCAAGGCCCCGATGGCCTTCTTTCCACTGCAGGCATCGACTTTGCTGGTCAGATATGCAGATGATACCACTGCAACGGCAGGTGAAGAGGAACTACCTTGATGGAGGTGAAAGAGGAGAGTGAAAAACCTGGCTTGAAAGTCAACACTCAAGAAACTAAAATTATGGCATCCGGTCCCATCACTTCTTGGCGAATAGCTGGGGATAAGATGAAAACAGTGAGAGACTTTACTTTCTTGGGCTCCAAAATCACTGCAGATGGTGGCTGCAGCTATGGAATTAAGAGATGCTTGCTCTTTGGAAGAAAAGCTATGACCAACCTAGACAGTGTATTAAAAAGCAGAGACTTTACTTTGCCGACAAAGGTCCATACAGTCAAAGCTATGGTTTTTCCAGTAGTCACGTACAGACGTGAGTTGGACCTAAAGAGGGCTGAGCAATGAAGACCTGAATGTTTTCAAATTGTGGTGCTGGGACCCGTGAGAGTCCCAGTGGACAGCAAGGAGATCAAAACAGTCAACCCTGAAGGAAGTCAACCCTGGATATTCATCGGAAGCACTGATGCTGAAGCTCCAATACTTCGGGCACCTGATGCGAAGAGGCGCCTCATTAGCCTCTGATGCTGGGAAGGCAGCGACAGGATGGGACGCCTGGACGGCATCATCGACGCGGTGGACATGAGTCTGAGCAAACCCTGGGAGCCAGTGAAGGACAGGGAAGCGTGGCATGCTGCAGTCCACGGGGTCACAGAGGCGGACACGACTGAATGGCTGAGCATCCACAACCAGGAAGGGGGCAGATGACCCAGTGGCCCTGCCACGGGAGGGTGTGTTTTCCAATCTTCTCAACTAGGACTAACCTCTCCGGTTCCAAGGTTTCGCTGTGGGTATATTGCCACCTCCTCCTGGGGGGCCACTCTCCCACCTTCCCTCAGGGCGCGCTGCCAATGCCTGGCCACGTGCGGCAGGCGATGGGCTCTCCTCTTAGGCCAGCCCCAGGCCAGGCGGACAGACCCAGACCTGCCTTGGCCAGCAAAGCTCAGCTCCGGTCTGTCCCCGAGCCCCAGAATCTGAAATCAGTAGCTACGTGCTTCTGAGACTGAAAACAGCGGGCAGCTGCCAAGTTCAAGTTCACCCCACTGCAGCCCTTATAAACTGACCGCATTTTAAAATGAAACAAGCTGCAATGGTGGTGCTGGGTTTGCAGCGCACACCAGGCAAAGAGGCCGTCCCAGGGACGGAGGCCCTGGCTGAGCACCACCTCCAGGTTTTGTACCTTCTCTAAATCAGAGTCACCGAATACAACTCGTTCAGGTTGCGATTCTGCTGAAAGGGGCTAGGCTGAGCCGCATCCCTGCAGGGAGCCCCGGCGTGTGACCGTCCGCCTCAAAGATGCCGGCTCACCCCAAAGGCTCCTGCTTCTCAGCTCCGGCCCACACCTGGGCAGGGAGCCCGTGCCAGACACCAAACCCACAGAGAAGTGGACTCAAACCGGAGGAGGGGACGGGGCTTTCCAGAGAGGAGCCCTGCAGGCCAGACTGCTTCCTCCTGAGAGGCGGCTGCATTGTCCACCTGGGAGCCAGCCTGGGATGCTGCAGACTCCAGGCCATGAGGGCCCCCAGCTGCGCCTCCACCCTCCTGCTTGGCACGCTGACCGGGCTGGCCCCTCAGGCAGACGCGTCCTGAACTCTGCCCTCAGCCAGGCCCGAGCAGACCCAGAGGAGAAAGAGGACTCCAGCAGGCCCACCCTCCGGGCTGCCGCCGCCTCCAGCGGAGCCCCCAGCCCCCCGTGTGAGGCAGGAGGGGGCTCAGAGCAGGTGCTCGTGGCCGTGTCCCTTCCTGCCCCCGTCCCCCCGCCACACCAGCTCTTCAACCCCTCACGTCCACAGGAGGCCAGGCCAGGCTGGGGTGCGTCCTTTGGGCCTTTCATCCCGCTCAAAGCGGCTCTGTGAACGGGTGGAGCCCTAGCCGCAAAGCCTGAGACCCCGCGGGAGCCCAGAGGACGTGGAGGACGTGGCCTGGCTCGGGGGCACCGCGAGGAGAGGAGGGCCCGAGTTCCTGACCCCAAACCTCCTTTCAAGCAGCCAGACAGCAGGGCTTCAGGACCCCGCAGGAGCCACGCTGCCGCCCAGGCCCAGGCCTTCTGTCCACCGCCCATCCACCGCCCGGCCCAGGAGAGCGCAGCACGAGGCCTCTCCACACCGCGGGGAGCGATGGACGTCAGCGCTGCACTCGGCACTCGCCACCTCTCTGTTTCCCACAAACACGGGCGCTGGCTGTGGCACGCGGGCCTGGCGAGGGGGCTGCCGGCCCAGGCTCCGCCTCCCCGGGAGGACCGAGCATGAGCTCGGCGGCGGGGCGGGCTCAGCGCGGATCCGGGCGCCCAGCTCGCCCGTCCCCCTCCGCGCCGCAACCCGGCCAGGCCGCCGCACACGCTTGGGGCGCCAGCAGAGAACGGCTGGCTTCTCCGCTTCGGCTGCGCTCGAGACCAGGAGCGCGGGGGGCGCACTAGGTGTAAATAAAGTGTGCCATTAGAAGGAGCTTGCGTCTTTCTTTTCACAGAATTTAAAGGCACATCTGTGGCTCAGGTAATTCTGCTGGACACACTGCTCTGGAGAAACGCCGCTGACCAGGGAGGAGGGTGGCCCTGGCGGCCCCGGCGGCCTCCCCACCGCGATACCGGGGCCTCGGCAGGACGGGCGGATGCCCGGATCCTCAGCCACTGCTCCGCGTAATGGCTGAGGAGTCACCGTGCTGTCCCAGTGCAGGACGGGGTCACCACCCCAGGGCTGCCCCGACCCCCGAGACAAGGGGCGGAAGGCTGGGCCCCGCGGATGGGGCGGCTCAGGCCTCTTCAGCGAAGCAGCAGCACTGACGGGGGGGGGGGGGGGGGGGGCGGGGGGGCGGGGGGGGCGGCCCTCAAAGGGAATTCAGCGAGTGTGCGTTCATCTCAGTGACGCTTTTAAAGCTTCATGGAGATGTAATCCACAGACCGTGGAACTGACTTCTTAAAGCGTACAACTCAGCATCTCTAACATATTCAGGCGTGGCCAGCCGTCACCTCTAACCCAGAGCCATCGTTCCCGGAAGATCACTGCCCCCGCCCCAGCCCTGGCGGCTCCACCTGGTCAGGACACCTCGTGAAAACAGAGCCATCCTTTCTGCTCCAGCTCCGTCCACTCAGGACAGGGCTTGTCCACACTGCAGGGCATCTGCTGTGGACCCAGCCATGGCCCGTGTGGATGCCTGCTGGCCTCTCTCTGTGCCAGGCCAGATGCGGCTGGCATTCGACTCTGGGGAACCTGTGGGCACCTCGAGGGCAGCAGCCGTGGGAAACTCCCCCCTCAGGTGGGTCTTCACGCAGCCTCCTCGCCAGCACTGGGCGACACTGGGCAGTCTGTTTTTCTCACTCCCTCTTTCCCAGGGGCTGGATTTTTAACTTCTTGATTTGACTTCAGGATTGTTCCTTTCTTTAAAAATCAAAGTCGCCAACTCTAAACTCAGACAGTGACTTTCAGGGACACTGTGCTGGTGGCCTCTGGCCCCCCTGGATCACCGCCCCGCCCCCCCACGGCGCAGCCCTTCCCCTGCAGCATGCAGAGGCCAGCCCCGGGAGTCTGGGCCACAAAGCTCTTCAGGACCCTCTCACTGGGTGCCAGGCAGCGGCAGGAGCAGGGGTAGAGACCAGCGGTCAGCAGCCCCACCATCTGGGAGGAGGTTCCTGCTCCCTGCCTGTCCTGATTGAGGCTGGTCACAGCTTTTCTTCCAAGGAGCAAGCAAACCCCAGTCTCCTGCGTTGCAGGCAGATTCTTTGCCACTGAGCTACCTGGGAAGCACCTTAAAAACTGCATTTTACATTGACTATTTAATGTCACAGGGACAGATCCTCCCCATGTGGCACGAAACTGTCACCAAAGCAGCTGCGGCGAACAAAGGGCCTCGGGCCCTGGCCCACTCAGCACCGGGGCCGCCCGCCGGCCCTCTGGGTAGTCTCTTTCACTCTCCGAATCCTCTAGGTGTTACACAATGAACACACGCCGCCTCGTAGTCATGGAAATAATCAAACCACAAAGTTGTTTTTGACAGTTAAACTACGATGGACTCTTGGCTCTAGAGAGGATGTGGGCACCCACCCGGGCGCCCAGGAGTCTGAGCTGCAAGGCAGGCCTCTCCTGTCGCCGGCTCTCCATGCCGCCAGGCACACCTGCCATCTCAAGAGGCGGCTGGTGGTCCTGCCTCGGGGTGACCCAGGCTGCAGCCAGGGCTGGGGGCTGAGACCTCGGGCCCAGACGGCGAGCACTTCTGAGCCTGGCTGGTCTTCGCCCACCGCCTACTCCAAGCCCCCCTCCCCCCAGGCCTGTTCTGACAGGAGGCCCCAATTTCCAAGGAGGTTCCCATGTTTATCAGGTAACATCAGGATTCCGTGTATATGCTGTTTACGTGTGTGGTTCTCACCTTTCGTGAGTGTTCAGAATTTTGTTCACTTTCATTTCTCCTTAATCACTCTTAGCGAAAGGTTAGGTCGTCGGTCTTTCCAAAGAGCTAGTTTTGGGGGACCTCCCTGGTGGTCCAGTGAGGAGGACTCGGTGCTGTCACTGCTGCGGCCTGGGTTCAGCCCCTGGTTGGGAAACTAAGATCTCTAAAGTTCTCCCAGTTCAGTTCACTCAGTTGTGTCTGACATTTGCGACCCCATGGACTGCAGCATGCCAGACTCCCCCGTCCATCACCAACTCCCGGAGTTCACTCACACTCACGTTCATCGAGTTGGTGATGCCATCCAACCATCTCATCCTCTGTTGTTCCCTTCTTCTCCTGCCTTCAGTTTTTCTAGCATCAGGGTCTTTTTCAATGAGTCAGTTCTTCGCATCAGGTGGCCAAAGTATTGGAGTTTCAGCTTCAGCATCAGTCCTTCCAATGAATATTCAGGACTGATTTCATTTAGGATTGACTGGTTTGATCTCCTTGTAGTCCAACAGACTCTTAAGAGTCTTCTACATTGCAGTTCAAAAGCATCAATTCTTTGGCGTTCAGCTTTCCTTATGGCCCAACTCTCACATCCATACATGACTACTGGAAAAACCATAGCTTTGACTAGATGGACCTTTGTCAGCAAAGTAGTATCTCTGCTTTTTAATATGCTGTCTACGTTGGTCATAGCTTTTCTTCCAAGGAGCAAGCGTCTTTTAATTTCACGGCTGCAGTCACCATCTACAGTGATTTTGGAGCCCCCCAAAATAGTCTGTCACTATTTCCATTGTTTCCCCATCTATTTGCCGTGAAGTGATGGGCCTGGATGCCATGATCTTCATTTTTTTAATGTTGAGTTTTAAACCAACTTTTTCACTCGCCTCTTTCACTTTCATCAAGAGGCTCTTTAGTTCTTCACTTTCTGCCATAAGGTGGTGTCATCTGCATATCTGAGGTTATTGATATTTCTCCTGGCAATCTTGATTCCAGCTTGTGATTCAGCCAGCCTGGCATTTCACATGATGTACTCTGCATAGAAGTTAAATAAGCAGGGTGACAATATACAGCCTGATATACTCCTTTCCCAATCTGGAACCAGTCTGCTATTCCATATCCAGTTCTAACTGTTGCTTCTTGACCTGGATACAGGTTTCTCAGGAGGCAGGTAAAGTGGTCTGATATTCCCATCTCTTTTAGGAATTTTCCCACAGTTTGTTCTGATCCACACAGTCAAAGGCTTTAGCATAGTCAAGGAAGCAGAAGTAGATGTTTTTCTGGAATTCTCTTGCTTTTTCTATGATCCAGCAGAGGCTGGCAATTTGATCTCTGGTTCCTCTGCCTTTTTTCAGTCCAGCTTGAACATCTGGAAGTTCTCTGTCCATGTACTGTTGAAGCCTGGCTTGGAGAATTTTGAGCATTACTTTGCTGGCATGTGAGATGAGTGCAATTGTGCGGTAGTTTGAACATTCTTTGGCATTGCCTTTCTTTGGGACTCAAGCTGTACGACATGGCCAAAAATTAAAAAAGAACTAGCTTCTGGTTTTACTAATTTTATACTAACTGATTTAAGTATTTAATTAACTTTTCTCTTTTTTTCCTTCAGTTATATACATATTTTCAGATTCTCTTCCAATACAGATTATGAGAAGATACTGAATATAGTTCTCTGTGCTGTACAGAAAATAGACCCGTGTTGTTTATCTGTTTTATGTAGAGTTGTGTGTACCCGTTAATTCAGAACCCTAACTTATACCCCCCTTCCCCCTTAGGTGATCCCAGGTCTGGCACCTACATCTGCGAGGCTGCTCCTGTTTCACTGACAGCTTCATCCCTGCCACACTGCAGATTCCACCTGTAACAGGCGTCACGTGCTGTTGTCTCTGACCTACTCTGCCTGGTATGATGACGTCTCGGTCCATCCACGTCGCTGCAAACGGCATCATTTCATTCTCAGTCTTTCTCTATATTAATTCCGCCTGCTTCCTTCTGTTTCTTCTGTTTATTTCTGACTTTGGGTGGGGGGGCCTGGTTTGCCCTCCACCAGAGATGAATGCTTTCTGGTTAAATGCAGGCTTCTTGGATTTGCCTTTTGTGGTAACAGCCCTGACGGTCCTCTTCCCGCTGGGTGGCCCTCCTCCTCCCTGGAGGCCCCCAGGCTGGCCCCTCCTTCTGGACCCCAGAAGCCACACCTGCCCGTCTGGGGCAGCACTCGCTTGCTGCTCTGTTCGTTCCACGTGACACACGCTTCTTTTCAGGCTGTTTCTGGCTCCAGGTTCATCGCTGCCGGTTCACGTCATGTTTCCTTCCCCTTCCTCGCATTCTGGCTTCTCTGGAGATGGGGCACAGCCTGGGGATGCGCCCTGGCCGCAGAGCTGTCGTGGGCAGGGTGCCACACAGCTGTGCAGGGGGCCTGCCAGTGGGAACTAGCCGGGGAGCAGCAGCGGCGTGGCCTCTGCTCTGAAACTGCACAAGGGGCTCCGTCTGTGAGAGCAGAGACAGGTGAGGAGCCACCTGCAGGTCCAGGGCATCCGACGCCCGGCTCCCTGGAGACGCAGCCCAAGCTCCCCGGGTTATAGTCTCCTTTCAGCTCCGAACCTCCAGGAGACGAATCCTGAGCCGCTTGAGCACGGCTGCCTGGTGTGCAGACTGCGCGGCCGGGAAGCCCTGCTCCGTCTGGGCGCGCCCCTCCCGGCATGCTGCCTTCCCTTCCACAAGGCTTCCTGCGGGGGCGGGCTGGGCCCTCAGTACCCGGGGTCACGGTCGGTGCCCCGTGAGCGGCGGAAGTGGCGGGTGTGCTGAGCCCCCAGGAAACGTGGCCGCCCAGCACTGGGTCAAGGGGCTCTCCACGGGCTCGTGTGGCGGGCACACCCGGGGACCAGGCTCCGCACGGTGACCTTGGGCACCAAGTGCCTCTGTCACGCGTGAGCCTCCATTTATTTTCTGAGAGAAGAATCTTATGTGGCATTTGGCTTTTTCCTTGGATGTGCCCATTGTTTAAAAAGGGGACAACAACAACAACAACAACAACCCCAACCTCTTGTCTTGGGCTAAAATCAATTCCCAAATATCCAAAACTCCTGCCCATCTGACTGACCCATGAGCTCCAGAATCAACCAGCTATTAAGTTTCTTGGGAAGCAAGTTCCAGCGCTAAGCTGGCCTCTGAGCTGAGTCCTTACCTCAGCAAGCGGTTCCCTCTCCTGGGCTCCCTCTAGCGTGTGTTCCCTCACACACTCACGCGTGAGCTGTGTGCTCCAAACGGTCTCAGCAGCGCTGCTGATGTGAGCGGCTGGGAGCTCTCACAGCCAGAGCTGGAACAGTGTCCTGATGGAAGCCGCTCCCAACGCCTCCACTGCTACTGGGGAGTAGATTTCAGCTCAGACACAACGAAGTGTTTCCGAACCACCTTCTTCAGAGCTGGAAGAACCTTAGAGGTCACTGAATCACTCCAATTTTCAGGGTATCTGTAAAACAGAAAAACTTGTAATTGAGCTCTTCTTAAGGATTTTTTAATTAAACATTTCATTTCGAGATAACTTGTAAGAAATAATAAAGAGACGTCGCATCTATGTTTCACCCCAGATCCCAAGCAGGGCGCCGTGTGGGTTGGAGGAGAGCCCTCGCTGGCCCCTGCAGTCGCCCCGAGGCCCTGACTGCGAGCGGCCCCGGCAGTGCTGGGCGCATCTCTGCTCACGTCGCCTGTCACTTCAGGCAAGTTGCACGGATGGAACCACACAGTCTGGCCTCTGTGCGTCTGCGCTCACTTGGCACACTCCCCTGAGACACACACGAGTCGCTGTGAGTGCCCAGTGCCCAACCCTTTTGCAGAGTGGGCTCCTGTGGTGTGGACGCAGACGCTGCTTGGCTAGCACCCCCGAGGGGCACCTAGGCTGCTTCCAGCTCTGGGCCATCAGGGGGCAGAGCTACAGTACCACAGGGGCAGGCACAGCAATGGTACCTCTTTCATCTTTATTTTTGGGGGGCCGTGCCTCAGGGTATGTGGGATTTTAGTTCCCCGAACAGGGACTGAACCTGTGCTCGCTGCATTGGACGTGTGGAGTCTTAACCGCTGGACTGCCAGGGAAGTCCCTTTTCTCATTCTTTTATTGTGAAAATAGAAAAACACAAGATTAGTGGGCACAGAGGACAGCCAGAGGGTAATTCATGGGACCTGGGGGAGCAGGTGCCCAGAGGAGGTGGAAGGGGCAGGGAATACAGGAGACCCAAAGGATATGTGTCCCAGAGGCCAGGCGCCGAGGGGGGAGGGGTCACGAGGAGGCCGCCAGAAACCCCGGCAGGAGTTTGGGTGGCACCCCGGCAGGATCAAGAATAAGAAGCATTATGGAAAGATGGTCAAAGAGCTGCGCCGAGGGAGCGCCTGACCCAGCAACGCCTCTCCTGGGGGTGCACCCAAGAGCACAAGGCCGCAGAAACACCCGCACACAAGCGCGACTCACAGGTGCCAGGCGCCCCCGCGGGGGTCCGTTTGATCAACAAAATGGGTCCATCCACACAGCGGAAGTGACTCAGCCTGAAAAGGAACGAAGCCCTGACCCTCCTGCGACGTGTGCGGACCTCAAGCACGATGCTGAGGGGAAGATGCCAGATAGAAACCTACACGCTTTGTGACTCTGTTCATACGAATGGTCCAGAAGAGGTGAACCCAGACACTGGACGGCGGGTCGCCGGGGGCAGGGATGATGGGGGCGGGGCGGGGGGCTGCAGCGGGGCACGCGTGGGGCGACGGTGGCGCAGCTCTGTGAATCTGACAAAAGCATGGAACTGCACATTCAACAGCGAGCTTTCTGATTTGTGAAGCGCATCTCAGTACCTAAAAGCGCCCGGCAAGGGAGATGGAGACGCTGGGTCCTGCCGACTCTTAAAAGGAGTCTGGCTGTAAAGGAGCAAGGAGACGCGGGGGCTGAGGGCGGGGGCCTTCTGTTCAGGTGGGAAGAAACACAGGACGCCTGCATAGAGGGGAAATGACACCTGGGGGGCACCCCAGCGAGACATCCTGGGGACAGGGCAGTGCTCCGAGGGAGGAGGCAGATCTGGGGCGCAGGCGCCGGGGACCCCTTCCAGCTGGGAGGCAGGATGGGTGGAGGTGAGGCCAAGGAGGGAAGGGAAGGGACTGGGCCCAGGGAGGGCGAGCTATCAGGGCAGGAGCCACGTGACCCACTTGAGGCTCGCGGCCACTGTGGACAGAGACAGGCCAGCGGGGCCAGGCTTCTCCTGCCCAGACAGAGGGACCAGGGACTGGACAAGAGTTTGGGGGGCACTCCTTGGAAGAAAAGTTATGACCAACCTAGACAGCATATTACTTTGGCAACAGAGACATTACTTTGCCAACAAAGGTCCGTCTAGTCAAAGCTATGGTTCTTCCAGTGGTCACGTATGGATGTGAGAGTTGGACTATAAAGGTGAGCACTGAAGAATTGATGCTTTTGAATTGTGGTGTTGGAGAAGACTCTTGAGAGTCCCTTGGCCGGCAAGGAGAGCAAACCAGTTAATCCTAAAGGAAATCAGTCCTGAATATTCATTGAAAGGACTGATGCTGAAGCTGAAACTCCAATACTTTGGCCACCTGACGTGAAGAACTGACTCATTGGAAAAGACCCTGGTTCTGGGAAAGATTGAGGGCAGGAGGAGAAGGGGATGACAGAGGAAAAGATGGTCGGATGGCATCACCGACTTGATGGACATGAGTTTGAGCAAGCTCCGGGAGTTGGTGATGGACAGGGAGGCCTGGCGTGCTGCAGTCCATGGGGTTGCAGAGAGTCAGACACGACTGAGCAACTGAAGTGAACTGAACTGGTGGGTGGGGGTTTGTGGGTAGAGGGCACGAGCTGTAAGGATGGGTGTGGGTAGGGGGCTGCAGGAAAAACGAGGCCCAAGTGGGCAGGTGGGAGGGCGCAGCTGAGCTCAGAAATCCTCAGGGCTGCGAGGTTCCTGAGGACCCGTAGCAGGGCTGTGGGAGGCCGGGGGCCAGGAGGTCTGGTCTGAGGAAGGGAGCGTCCACACGGGAATTCGGGGAGGAGAGGAGTACGTGAGAGGTGGGGGCTCTGCCCACCTCCAGGCCAGCAGTTTGGGAACCTCAGCGCCCCACTGGTGAGAGAGCAGCCTCCTCGGGGTTGCACGGCCCAGGAGGCCTTCCCAGTTGACAAGAATCGTCTCACAGCCAGGCTGGCTTGTCCTCAGCAACTGTTGTCCTCAGGGAAGGAAGCAGAGTCACAGCCCCAACTGAGCAGGGAGGGTGCCCAGATCGGAGGCAGGTGGCTCTCTGCCAGCCGCCCAGGACACACACCTCCCCAGACCCTGGAGGATGCTCGGGCATAAGGGCAGAGCCTGTGTCCGGGAGAGTTTCCAGGCTTCCTGCATTGACGGTAACATTTCTGCGTCAGCTTCGAAAGGCCGCGGTGCCCAGGTGTTTGGTCAGAGTCACATGTTGCAGTGAAAGCATCTTTCAGATGAGATCAACATTTAAAACAGTGGACAAAGCGATAGAAAGCAGACCCCCCGTGGCATGGGTGGACCTCATCCCGTCAGCTGAAGGCCGAAAGAGCGAAGACAGGTCCCCCGAGGAGGAGGGCCGCTGCGGCTCCCCCAGCCCGCGGGCGCCTCAGGCAGATGCAGCCCCCGCAGCTGCAGGGGCGCGTCCTCCTCGCCGGCCACCCTCTGCGAAGGCCCTGGGGCACCGCGGGGCTGAGAGTGGGCCGCGCGGGACGCAGAGGGCGCCCCGCGGGCCACGGGCGCCGCCGGGACAGAGCCCCAGCGCCCCAGGGCGGCCCGCGTCAGCCCAGGGCGGGCGCACGGCCCTGGAGGCTCCCGCTCTCGCGGCGGAGAGGAAGGGGCTTCCGGGGTTCACGGCGCGGCACCGACGCGGGCCGGGCTCGAGCGTCTCGGGCCGCGCCCGGCGGGCTGAGGGCCTGACAGACGCCCCCACAGGGTCGTCGGCCCGGGGCCGCGGCCAACGTCCGCGCCGCGCCCCCAGCCGCCCCTCCGGCGCCGACCCGGGGCCCACGGGAGACCCGCCGCCGGGCCCTCCCAGCGGCGCCCGCCTCCAGCGCCGGCCCGCGAGGCCCCCGGCACCGCTTCACGGCCCGGCCGCGGGGCCCCTTACCTGACACGGCAGGGGCCGCCCGGAACCTTGGCGCGGCCGCGGCAGCGGCGCCAGAGGCGGGCCCGGATGGTTTTCCCCAGCGCACCGAAGCCGACTCCGAGCCGGCAGCAGCGGCGGGAGAGCGCCGGCGCGGGAGCTCGGGGCGGAAGTCCAGAGGGGCGGGGCCGACTCGGGGCGGGGCGGGGCCTCCGGTGGGGGCGTGGTCAGGCGGGGCGGGGCTTGCGGGGCGGGGCTTGCGGGCCTTCCCGGCGCACCTGAGGCACCTGGCGCTCCGCGCTCCGCCCCGCCCGCACCTGGTACCTGGCGCCGGAGGTGCCCTCGCCCCTTCTGTCCGCCTCGAAGGGCTCCCTCGGCCCGCGCTGGTCTCCGGATTCCGGGGCCCCGGCCCCGCGGTCCTCTGCCCCCAGCACCCCTGCGGCAAGACCGTCACGGCCGCCCCCTGCGCCTCCCGCGATCCGGCCGGGAAGCGCCGACTTCCGCGTGGGCCAGACGAGGTCCATTCCGCCATGGCCTCGCTCGGGGACCTGCTGCGCGACTGGCACCAGGGCGCGCAGGCTGTGGCGCGCGGGGACTGGGACTGCGCCCTGCGCCTCTTCTCGAGCGTCTCGGAGCCGCCCGCCAGGGTGAGCTTCAACGTGGGCTGCGTGCACCTGCTGGCCGGAGACCCGGAGGCCGCGCTGCGGGTGAGCCAGGGGGACCCCAGGCTTTGTCGCAGAGACCTCACCTCAGGGGATGCAGCTCTCTGCTCCTGGTGGCGGGGGCTGGAGGGGTGGGGTGGCAATGCGTGGTGCGATAGCTGCAGGGGTGAGCCCAAGGCCCCCACCCTTCTTCCCTGATGGCCACCCGGAGACTCCCCCCACCCCAGCGTTCTGCTGCAGCGAACACCTAAGCAGGTGGGACCTGTGTGTGTCCAGGGGGGACCCTGTTGAGCTGCGTCAGGACCAGGATGGCGTCGCAAGGCTCCAGCACAGCCTCCACTTGTGGGGACCGTTTGCCCTGCTCTGCGGTCCTGTGGAAAGGCCAAGTGAGCCCTGGCTCAGGTGCTCTTGATGGAGGTGCTAAGGTGCCTACAGAGGCTCGAGGCTGGATGGGGCCGGAGGGTTGCCACGGGTGCCCGTGGCGATGGCCAGGAGACAGACTCTGGTTGGGGGCCTAAACCCCAGATCCGTGTGCTCACCTGTCCCCCACCCACTCCCCAAAGCAGAACCAAGAGCCAGATGTATGCACGGGCACACACACACACCTGCCTCTGCTGAGGGCCTGGCAGGGCCATCCCTGCCCTTCAAGCCTCCAGGTTCATCACAGTGGTGCACATCCCATGGGTGATGACAAAAAGCAGTAGCACCCTGCTCACTGCTTGGGTCCCCAAGGGCCCCCAGAAAGAGCCAGGTTCCCGCGTTGTCCAGGCCAACGGCGACGTCAACCGAAAACACGTCCAAGGGGCATGCCCTGTTGTTCCTCACATATGTGTTCGAATCTACAGTTATCTCAGCAGCAATGTCAGTGTTAAAATGTTATCCAGCAATGGGGATGTCACCCCTGGACACCACGGGGTCAGTGGAATGACGCCAGTCCAGTCACTACCTCCCCTAAACCTCGATTTAATCAGAAAGAGGGGACAGAGGTTCCAGGCCAAGGGTGTGCACGTTAAATTCTCCTCCACCCTAATTGGAGATGGAGTAGCAGAGGCATGTTTGTTGGAAAAATTTAAAAAGCAAATGGAACGGCTACAATCAATAAAGCTGACTTGGACAGGGTGAGGGGAGCTGGGGCTCCGTCTCTGGCAGGAGCCCCCCAAAAGCTCCTATCTGGCCACTCTATGTGGCAGGATAAAAGGGTTTCCCTTGTGCTGAGCGGCCACATCAGTGCCCGAGTGCTGACCCTCAGCCTCGGTCAGACTCAGCTCGACAAGCCCGCGCTCGGCCAGGTTTGTTAGAGCGGGGCCGTGACACCCTCCAGTTGCCTGTGTTTAACTTGGTGGCTGCTGGGTGCACTCCTTTTGCTTGCGTCTGCCTGATGGCTGCTGTCCTTAGGAACAGACGGCATCATTTCTGAGTTCAGTTTCAGGAAGAGCTGGGCTTCACACGCACATTAAGGCTTTCGTGCTGTTCTTCCTTCTGACTCTAATAGATGAAACGTGTGTCTTTTTGTGTGAACCACCAAAGCTAGGGCTTGAAGGAGACAACAGTCTTAACATAACTCCCTCCGTGGAGGTAACTATTATCAATGTGCTGGAGCGTTTCCTCCTCCTCGTGGTTAACAAGCTGGTCTGTGCCGCCATCTAACTACCCCCGAGCAGCCATCAGAAAACACCTGGGGAGCCCAGGCAGGTTTGCGTTGAAGCCGTGACGCCTGCGCCCCTTGGACCCAGAGGCCCCTGGGCAGGCGAGGGAGGCTTTCTCTTGCAGGTGACGGTCATGTGGCCGACGGGCTTCCTTGACCCACTGCTGGGCATCCCCATCTGTGACACGGTGGTGACGGGGCTACAGGCCTGAGCAGTTCACAGACATTTCTGTCCGCAGGCATTTGACCGGGCGGTGACTAAGGACGCCTGCTTGGCTGTTGGCTTCCTCCAGCGCGGAGTGGCCAACTTCCAGCTGGAGAGGTGAACACAGACGTGCCCTCTTCCTTCTCTGACGGCCCTTCGTCTCTGCAGAGTCCTGCCTGTGCTCCTCTCTGCCCACGGTCACCTCCTCTGGCCAGCTCTCCCCAGGCTCACGTGGGGGCGTGTCTCTCTGTCCCCACGCCGGGCTGCACAGTGACCCTGGGCTCTGTTTGGAAGAGGGTCACAGACCGCTTCTGCCGGCTCCCCTCCTCCGTTCCTACCCCCTGGACTGCAGGGACGGCATGATTCTGCCCATTCTGCCTTCGGGAAACCCAGGGCAAGGCTGGAGGAATGGTGCATCCCAGGACTGGGCGGGGTTGGCGGGGGGTCCTCTGCCCACGCGGCTCTCTCTGCCAGGCCCTTCCCAGAGAAGGAATCAGAGCTGCAGGGCAGGCCCGGCGCCCACAGAAGGCCCTACACAGGGTGGGCGGGCTCTGGGGTCACCTCCTTCTCATCAGCCCGGAAGCCTCCCCGGGGGCAATGAGGATCCTGGTTGGGGTTGGGGCATCCAGCCGGGGTCGGGGTGGGGAGGCCTGTGGGACGGAGACCCCGGAAGCAGGCAGGGCACTCTGCACCCCGAGGTTCAGGAGAGGGCCTGCAGTGCAGGTGGAGGAGCCCACATGCTGCACAGCCCGTCTGTGTGGACCCCGTGTGCTGAGGCCTGCCGACCGCCGCTGCCCCCGTGCTGCAGGAGGGGCTGGGGCGGGGCCCGGGTCCGGGCCAAGGTGGAGCCCTTGCCCTGGGGCCGCCCAGGGCCCCCACACCAGGCTCCCCTACTGCCCACAGGTTCCAGGAGGCCCTGTCCGACTTCCAGCGCACCCTGGCCCAGCTGAGGGATAACACCGCTATTGACTACACCCAGCTGGGCCTGCGGTTCAAGCTGCAAGCCTGGGAGGTGAGTGTGCGGGGAGCGGGCCACCAGGAGGCCGTGTGGCTGGGCCCTGGGGGCTGTCTGTGGGCGGGCAGCCTGGGGGGTCCTTCCAGGGCTGGCCCCACCCTCTGGGCCCTGTCATCTTGTCACTGTGCAGGTGGGCCCGAGTTAAGTGAGGTGCTCCCTCTGGCCAGAGGGCCCCCAAAATCCCAGCAGGAGAGGGCAGTGTTGGAGGTCAGCGAGAGGTGGCGGGGTGGGCAGGGCGGGAGCTGGCCTGGCAGTGGGCCCTGGCGTCCCTGCCCTGGGCTTGGTGCTTGGCTCAATTCCTGGCCTCCTGGGAAGTAGCCGGCACTGAGAGAAAGGCTTGGGAGGTTCTCCCACCGCTCCCAGAAACAGGCCGCCTTGTAGCCTCTGGGAGCTGCAGTGTCTGGTAGGTCAGCCATGGGGGGAGTCCCACCAGGGTGGGCCAGGCCCCAGCCCTGGCCTGTGGGGCGGGGCGTGGGCTTGGCATCCGTGGCCCGGGCAGACCCGTGGCAGCGGGCCGAGGAGCGCACAGTCCCTGCAGAGCGTGGGGACGGGGCTGTCCCGGGCGGCGCTCCGTCCTCCCGGCAGCACTGGACGACTTGACTGCTATCCCCCAGCTCGGGCGGGAAGGGGCGGACAAGAGGCGCCCCTCAGATAGTGCCCCAGACTCTTGGGGGTTCAGGGAACAGGGCAGCACGGGCAGGAGGGGGTCAGGCCAAACTCAGGACAGGCGTGAAGGCTGAGCGGATGTTTCCGAAGACGGGAGATGGCCTGACGTTCAGAGCAGAGGAGAAGCAGTGAGGGCTGGTTGGCTCTGGCTGGGGGGTCCAGAGAGAAACCAGCCTGGCAGAGCCCACCCTGGGGCGGGAGCCAGGGGGCACCTGGAAGAGCCCCGGGCCACTGTGTCTGGGCAGCTCAGGGGCTGGACCAGTACAGGGCCAGGTGCGGGGCCAGATGGTGGCCCTGCGGGGGAGGGGAACGCTGGACCTGCCATCACCTCGCCCCCCACCCGCACCCCCTGCTCTCAGGTGCTGTTCAATGTGGCTGCAGTGCAGAGCCAGCTGGGGCTCTGGACAGAGGCTGCCTGCAGCCTGGGGGACGCCATCTCCAAGGGGCCGGAAGGGGTCCGCAACGACCTGGACATCGCCCTGGGCCAAGTGCAGGTAAGGGACAGGTGAGGGGGGCAGGCGAGGGGAGCCAGTCTCCTGAGCTGACTCGGGGGGTCTTGCCAGGCCCACAGCCTGCAGTTTTGGGGCTCACATCCATCCAGCCCCCCAAGACTAACTATATGAGATAAAGAAAAGTCTGGAGGTGGGGGGCCTGTGTGCCCTGCGGGGGATGGGCCTCCCACAGGCCGTGAGAGTTGGGGAGTGGGCCGTCCTGCTCTGAGGCTCCGGGCGGCTCCCAGCGCTCAGGGCTCCCCTATCCGGCCCCCTCCAGAAACAGGTCCCCCTGCAGCCTCGGCAGGTCCCCAGGGGTGAGGTCTTCCGGCCCCATAGGCGGCACGTGGAGCACCTGGAGCCTGTGGATTTCCTGGGCAAGGCCAAGGTAAAAGGAGGCGGCTTCTCTCTGCTTGGGCCCAGGCCTTGGGGCCAGCGGCTCCAGCAGGCCGCAGGGCGGGCGGCCAGGCCCTGTTGAGCTCACATTGTCCGGAGCACTGGGGCCATCGAGGCCTTGGGGTGAGAGGGGGCACAAGGCTCCCGGGGCAGCAGTGCTCACGGGTAAGTCCTGGGACCTGGAGGCGGAGCTACTGAAAGCCGTTGCGCACCCCAGCCGGCCCAGCCCTGCCTGCCTCAGCCGCAGCCTCGCTCTCCTGGCTTCAACCTCGCCCTGCACTTCGGCCTCAGGGGGCAGGAACCTGGAGGAACAGGGAGGTCTGGCCTGGCCACCTCTGCCCAGCCCGGGGTCCGGGCAAGTGGCACCAGCAAAATCGCCGGCTGATGGGATGCAGCTTGCCCCAGGCTGGGCTGGTGTGTGGGGAAAAAGGGCTCCCTGTGCACAAAGGAAGGCTCACTCTGGTCTCTAGCTGTGGCCCGGGCCCTTGACGCCCCAGTCACCCAGGGCCAGGCACTGGGTGTCTTAGCTAGAGGGCTGCCTGGAGGAGGTGCTTCTGAGCTGCATTAATCCACCCACTCGGAGCCCTTGCCGCAGGATGTGGCTGTTGCTACGAAATAAGAACCTTCTAAAAGCAGTACTGAAAATAAGTCACACAGATAAGCCAGGCTCCGGCAGGCCCACCAGGCAGGCGGGGACTCGGGGGTGCAGGTGGGCAGCAGGCCGGGCACCGCTGAGGCGCCGCCCCTGCTGCTGCTCACAGGTGCTGGCCTCCGCCCTCCCCGCCGGCTCACGCGGGGTCTCCCCGCCACAGCCACAGGTAGGCGAGCCGCCTCCCGCCCCCCGTGTCTCCTCTGGCGTTGGCAGGTCCAGGCCTCCTGGATTCTTTACCCTTAGGGGTGCCTGAACTCTCCCCGGGGCTCCCCATGTCCCTCCGATCTAAACTTAGGGGGTAGCCCATCCTGGTGAGAGCCGGTGAAAATCCTGCAGCCTTGCCCCCTGGCCCCTGGGGCTCCTGGGGGTCTGCGTCCTGAGGAGGAGCTGTCTGTGCCCACAGGCTCTGGACGTGCGTGGTGAAGCCAGGCCCAGGGCTGCTGCACGGTAGGAAGGGGTTGGCCTCCACTTCTCCTATCAGCAGGGGCCCTGCGAGGCCTGCCTCCTGGCCTGATGCTGGAGCTCCTGGGCAGACCCGCTGCGGCCACTCAGGGCCAGGGACCAGCGGCCAGTGTGGCCTGTCCCCTTTCCAGACTGTCCAGGGTCCCAGTGTGGTGGGGGGCATCCCACCTCAGTCAGCCCTCCCATCTGTCCTGAGCGCATCCTGCCCCCAGGGGGAGAGCCCACCCCCGCTCAGGCCGGGGGGGCACCAGAGGCACCGGTGGGGTGCAGCTGGCCACAGGCTGCAGGAAAAGCCATCAGACGCAGCCTTGCAGGCGGCCCTCTGAGTGGGGTGCTCCTCTCCAGCTCGGGGCTCTGCAGGCCCACCCCCCACGAGGCCTTGCCCGTGGGGGAGGCCTGGGAACGAGGGCCCCTCCCCTCCAGGGCCCGTGACACTGCCCCCGGCAGAGCTGACACCCCCTGCAGCCCCAGGACACCCGCTGACGTGGAGCTGGAGGTCAGCTCCGGCCAGGCTGGGCAGCACGACCACGGCACGCTGGTTACCCACAAGGTGGGTGAGCCCCGGCGGGGCAGGCAGAGGCCACAGCATTTGCAAGACCCCCGCCCCAGGCTGGGCTTGGGGACCAGCCCGAGCGGGGCATCTCAGGCCGGGCAGCTTGCCTCATCACCTGCTGGGGACAGGGCTCCGGCTTCCTTAGGCAGGCCAGGGGCCGGGTGGGAGCCAGCCGCAGCGACCAGATGCCAGGAGTCAGGGACACACGGACGTTCATAGGTGCCCCGCGGGGAGCTGGGGGTGCTCCCCACCCTGGACCCGGGAGGGGCTGCAGTGTGTGCCTCAGAGCCGTGAGGCTTCCGCCCCTCAGCTGGGGCGCCCGGCCTTCCTTGCTGGACGCGGGACTCTCCGAGATGCCCCAGGGGCTGCGTGCAGCTGAGGAGGGGTTGGCTCAGGCTTCTCAGGGCAGGTGTGCTGGGCAGGTGTGCCTTGAGGGGTGGCATGCCAGGGGCCGTGAGGCCGCTGTGAGGAAGTTAGAGTTAACCACAGAGAAAGCAGCCTCGCATATTCACGTTATCAAGGGGCTCGGGTGAGAACGAGATGGTCCTTCCCCCTCCTCATCCACTGAGGCCCGGCTCACTCGCTGGGCTGATCAGTGCTCTTGAAAGCCGTCGGTTCATCACTGCTGTGCTGAGCGCTAGGCCTTCCAGACGGAACGGCAGCAGCTCCCTGACTGCTTCCAGCAGCCGGTAAATCCTAATGCTTCATGTGCAAACAGCCCACTTAACCCACCCTGAAGTCAGGGTCTCCATCCGTGGGTCAGGCGGCCTGGGCTGGGGGCTCTGTGTCGTCCCGCCCGCAGCATGCCCAAGGCTTGCAGCCCTGACGCAGAGTGATGTCCAGCGGGTCCCTGGCTTCAGCCCCAGCCTCCCGGGCTGGTCTCAGCTGCAGCTGCCACCTCCTGGTGGGCCAGGGGAAGACAGCTCCGCGCCCACAGGCACGGCGGCCGGTCTGTCATCTCCGGTCACAGGGATCTGGTTCATGCTCCAGATTTACCCGTGGCAGGGCTGGGCTGGTGGCCTCCTGCCCAGCCGGGCCATCTTGCAGGCTGTGCCCCTCACCTCCCGGTCTGCTGGGCCCAGCAGAGCCCCCGCCCCCACCCTCTGCCCGGACCTGAGGCCCAGCAGAGCCCCAGCTTGTGGCTTTCCTTGCAGAGTGCCCACGGGGAGGACGCTGGCCAGCAGGCTCCTCCAGGTGAGGCCCCGTGCGGGGCGGGCTGTGAGGGCCCCCTGGGGGGCGGGGTGTTCTCAGGGCCCAGGCAGGCGTCTGTGGGGAGTGCTGGGAGCTGCTGGGTCCTCCACAGCGGAAGCTGGTGACCTTGTGGTTCCCGGGCGCAGGGTGCCAGCAGCCCCTACTCTGACTGGCTCCCCTCAGAGGACAGCAGTCACCTGGCTCCCTGGCTCCCCCCTCCTTTCTCCCTGCAGGGCTGCTGGCAGCTGGGGAGCCCAGCCCTGGCTCCTCCGAGGAGCCCACCGGCGCAGGGGTAAGAGCCAGCAGCTGTCACGTCACCCCCACTCCCCAGGGACGTGAGGGCTCCGAGGCCAGGCCCCGCTCCGATCCAGCTGAGGAAGCCTCCCAAGTCCGTGGCCCCCGCCCCCCACTCCGCCCCTGCCCTGCCCCCTGGGCCTGAAGCCCACCCCGGCCGGACCTGGGGCCTTGGGGCCCAGCCACCGTTCTCCTGCACCCAGGGAGCAGCTCCGGGGGACCCTGAGTCCTTGGCGACCGTCACCGTGCAGTGCGTTCTCACCCTGAGCCTGACGGCCCCGAGGGGAGCTGACCTGTCCAGGCTGCGGGCCCTGATGAGCGAGGCCCTGCCCCCCCACGCCGAGCGTGCCCAGCTCAGGTGGGCTGGGACGGCGTGGCGGGGCGGGAAGGGGCCTCTGGGATGGCCACCTCTCGGCCTTGCCCTGCAGGAGGGCTGGGCCCATCAGAGGCTAGTACCCCCGAAGCCCCTCGCCCACGCAGCCCCCTCTGAGGTGTCTCTTTGCAGCTACCAAGACCCCAGCAAGGACGGGCGCTGGGTGCCCCTTTCTGGGGAGGAGGCGCTGCGGAGGGCCTGGCGGGACGCGGCCGGCCCTGGGGGTCTGCACCTGCAGTGCCGGGTGAGCGGGGTGGGCTCAGGGGGCGGCCGGCCCTTCTCCCGGGGCTGAGCTCACCCTCCAGCCCTCGCCCTGCCGCAGGGAGTGGGCGGCCGGCCGGTCCTCTACCAGGTGGTGGCCCAGCACGTCTACTCTGCCCAGAGGCCCGAGGATCTGGCCTTGCAGCCAGGAGACACTGTGGACGTCCTGTGCGAAGGTAGCGCCCGCGCTGCCCGGGCTGGGGGGTGCCCGGCCGGGGTCTGCGCGCGGACGCAGTAACGACCCGATGCCCGCAGTGGACCAGGCCTGGCTGGAGGGCCACTGTGATGGCCGCACCGGCATCTTCCCCAAGAGCTTCACTGTCCCGGCCGCGCGGCGCGCCTGAGCAGCTCGGCGGAGGAGGCTGTGGCGAGGAGGGTTTAATAAAGGCATCTGCCTCCCACGTGCGACCTGTCTCAGCCTGACCGGGCTTCCAGGGGTGCGGGTGGACCGCTCCGGAGAACCCCACGGAGCTGGACACCGGCTCTGCCGGAGACCCCATGGCCCACAGCCAAGCCCCCACGAAGCGCGGGCTCCTCTGGCTCCGGCAGGCACCCCCGCCCCAGGCCCGAGCTGGCCCTATGCCCGTCTCCCACCAGCAGTCCAGGTGCCGCACGGGTCCCGACGCCCGGCTTCTGTGCAGAGGGTCCCGGGAAACAGGCTGGGGTGCCGGGAGCGCGGGGCTGTGGTCGGGGCCCCCACAGCCCCCACAGCCAGGGTGACCCTGGAGGGAGAAGGGGGCCATCTCATGGCCGGCCAGAGCCCCCGGGCCGAGGGCCGAGGCTCCTGACGGGGACGGGCCAGCCCAGGTGGCCAGGCTGGGCTCTGGGCCTCGGCAGCCGGCGTCGGGGGCCGCTGGCCTAGTCCTGGATCCAGAAGAGCTGCACCCCCACGGCCCCCAGTGTGGCCGCGAGTGTCAGCACCAGGAAGACGACCCCGGCCGTCCAGACGCCGAAGCTCTGCGCCCGCCGCTGGGCGGGCACCTCAGCTGGGATCAGGTTGGTCAGGTTCAGCATGTAGCCCAGCGTCCAGCCGATGTCAGTGCCGCCGGCCTGCGGGCCACACCCCGGCCCGGGCTTGGGTCAGGGCCACGGGGCTTCGGCCCTGGAGCCCCACCCCTCCCTGGCCCCCCAGACCCCCCAGCTGGCACCTGCTGGCGGAACTCGATGCCTCCCCAGGTCTCCTCACTGAACCCGTAGCCCTCGACCAGGAGTGTGAGGAAGTACAGGCCCGAAGCACAGTAGTCCCGCAGCCAGGGGTCCTGGTCCGCGGGCGCGCTCTCCTCCACCTGGGGGCCAGGAGCCCAGTGAGCCCCTCTCCTGACCCCCCCCCGCCCCCCCCCCCGCCCCGGGGAGGTCCCGCTTGAGGCGCCCCCGCCCCCCTTGGTGCGTCTGCAGCCCAGGGCCCCCACCAGCTTCCAGGGCCGCCGGCAGAACTGCCAGACGGTGGCGTTGGCCTCGCTCAGCGACGGCTTGGAGGTGAGGTTCAGGAAGTGGAAGGTGTAGTAGAAGCTGGAGAAAGCCTGTGGGGAGGGGCCACGCGCCCTTGTGGGTGGGGCAACGCGCCCTTGTGGGTGGGGCCACGTGCCCTTGTGGGCGGGGCCCAGGGCGAGCCGGGCTCAGCCCTAACCCTCCCCACCCGGGGTCCCAGGCTCCCCAAGGGCGCCGGGGGTTGGGACCCTTAGCCTCCAGGAGGAAGCTGGGCCCCGAGGGCAGGCTCAGGGGGCTCACGTAGAACTGGCCCTGCACGGGGGGCTGGTAGACCCCGGCGAAGGCACAGTCTTCTCGGCCGTCACAGCTGGAAAAGTTGAAGAGCTTCCGGAGGGCCTCGACACAGGCCCCGGGGTTCCCCGTGCCCTCCACGGTGAGGTTCTGGCTGAGGCCCGGGGGCGCCGCCGGGACACAGGGCGACTCGTACAGGGGCGCCAGGGCCAGCGTGCCCCGGTAGCCGCTGTGGTAGCAGGGGTGACGGACCAGGAGGCCCGGGCTGGCCTGCAGGAGGACAGATCCGCTCGGAGCCCCAGCCTGGCTGGGCCCCCGCCCTCCCCCCAGGACGCAAGCCCACCTGCACCAGCTCTGCCAGCAGCCTGCTCAGCGCCTGGTCGCGCCCGAAGCAGAGGTAGCTGTGGGTGTAGACGGTGTGGTCGGCACCGTAGAGGCGGAAGGTGGCCTGGGTGGTCTTGTCCAGGATGGGGCCTCCGGGTACAAAGGTAATCTGGGTGGAGGCCCCACCCATGTCCAGGGCGCCCACCAGCGTCTCCTCCAGGGGCCGGATCCATTCTCCAGAGAAGGAGTACTGGGCACAGACGGGGGGCACTGAGTCCCGGCCCGGCCGCACAGGCCACGGCCCCTCCCCCCACGCCCTCCCGCCCTGGGGCCGCCCTGTGGCACCTTCACCAGCAGGCCCAGGACGTAGTTGATGGTGATCCAACCAAAGGCGCCTTCGTCCTGCCCCGTCAGGAGCTCTGCGCCCCGGAAGTCCACCGGTGACTGGCCCAGGGCCTGTCTGACCGCAGCAAAGACGTCCTCCACTTGCGAGCGATTCTTGCGGCTGCACAGGGAGGGTGGGGCAGAGTTGGCAGGAGCTGCCCCTGTTCACCGACCTCGGTGGCGCCTCAGCCCCAGGGGCACGTGGACCCCACGCCAGCCCCTCACCTCAGCAGCCGCATGCCGGCAGTGGCCCCCAGGAACATGGGTGTCTCGTGATGCTTGGCCTTTGGGATCAGTGCTAGCGCCTCCTCCAGACAGCCCTGCAGGCTCTCGCCAACCCGTGCAGGGTTGGAGGCGTAGGAAGAGATTCCAGACCCTGGAACACAGCACCCAGGGTGAGGCCCTAGGCCCCGAGGCTGGCAGAGCTGAGCGGGCCTGAGGGAGGTGGAAAGGTCGCCCTGCAAAGACGAGTCCCTGTCCTCACTCTCGGAGCCTGCAAAGGGGACTGTGTTTGCGACAAGGTCCCTGCAGGTGCAATCAAGCTATGGGCCTGAAGACGAGATGGCCTGGCTTCCCTGGGTGGGCCCTAAACCCGAGGACCAGCGTCCTTACAGGAGATGGAGGAGGGGGTCGGAGGCACACGGGGAGAGGCTCAGGTAGGCCCGCGCCGGAGCCTTGGCCCAGCACCCACTGACCAGCTGGGCCCCTCGGATGACCCACGGAGCTCTCTGAGCCCTTTTCCTTCAGGTCGATTCCCTGCTGCATGGCTCCAGCCTGCACCACCGCTTCCCAAAGCCCCGACCAGCTGAGAGCCCAGGCGGGCAGCGGCCAGCAGTTCCCAGCCCCGCCCACCACTGGCAGACTGTCCACTGACCTTCCGCCTGGCAGGCCAGGGCCTGGCTGACCATGCCCGTGTCGTTCTCCTTGTTGGCCGGCCACTGATACACAAAGAGGGACGTGTGGGAGGACCCAGCGTCGAACACGATCCCAAACTGGAGGTGACACCAGGGTCAGGAGGGCATGGGGGCAGGCGCGGCCCGGCCCAGCCTCTCCGGGAGCGCCCGGGGCACACCTTGGTGTCTGGAGGCAGGAGGACGTTGATGGTCCCCACCAGGATGAGAAGCAGCGCGGTGAGGCCTGAGACCGCTGCGGTGCCCAGCAGAGCCGTGAAGACCCGCTGCTTCCAGGTCAGCCCCATGGTGGGGGCAGCACTGGCACCCGTGGGGCCGCGGGGGGCACCCCGACTCTGCTGGCTGGAGCGCCTCTCGTCCTCCCCGGGGCTCAGGCGGCCCACTCCTACTGGTCAATGGGCAGGGCCAAGGACCACACTGTAGAGCCAGGGTGCCCGCCCCGTGCATGGCATCAGACGGGCTGCAGGGGCCAGGCGCCAGGATGCCCGGTCCGGCAAGCTAGCCAGCCACATACAGCGCGGAGGGGGCGCTGGGGTCACACCAGGGGCCAGAGAGCCCCCCCGGTGTTGTTTGGGAGCCCCTCTCCCCGCCCCTAGGACCCCGCTCCCCTCCCATCCCCCACCGGGCAGGACTCCCAGCTCCACACTGACCTCAGGGATCCAGGACCCCAACTCTCCCACCTACCAGGCTCCTCCCTGCAGCCCCCACCCCAGGCCTCTCCCAGGGCGTTTTCTAAGAGCCCTGAGGTCAGGCCTGAACCAGGTTGGGACAGGAAACTGCCTGGCCATCCCACTGTTGCCAAGCTGCCCGAGTGGAGCCTGGTGACCGAGGTCAGGAGGGTCCTGGGAAGTGCGTTGTCTCTGCCAAAGGGCTGAGGAGGCACCTGGTTTCTGTTTAAAAGCCCGACCTTGCGCCTCTCTGATCTGATTCTGACATTTTTCCCACCCCCACGACTGACCCTCGGCAGTGGGCCCATGCTGACCCAGCAGTGAGGTTCGCCCGGGGCTGAGCACCGGCTCAGCGTCCAAGGCCTCGCCAGCCCCACCCCACGTCCCTGAGTGGGGCCCAGGCACAGGCGTCACCGGGAGCCTCGGGCCGGCGGCTGCGCTGCCAGAGGAAGTGGTCAGGTCACCAGGACCCTGAGGTCGTGGACTTTGTGCTGCGTCCGTGTCTGCAGGAGCACAGATGCTCCCGGAGGTTTCCTCCTCCTGGCCGATCGCTGGGCCCTGGGCCCCCAGCCAGCGTGGGAGTGGGGCCTCCGAGCGAGGTCACGTTCCCGTTTTAAGGGGGGAAGACCAAGGCTCAGAGAGGGTGGGTGACTGCCTGAGTCGCCGTCCCCACGGGACCCAGCCTCTGTCCCTGGGCCGCAGGCCACGTCAGAGACGGGCAGGAACCAGGGACACCAGGACCCCACCCCACGCCCACCTCCAGGGCCCACAGGGCCCTGAGCTCCCGGGGGTGGGCAGGAGCTGGGTGCACACCCCCACTGCCTGAGCGCCCCTCACCTGGGCTGTCGATGAGCAGTGGGAGGCCGCGAGGAGGCAGCTGGACCGGCCACTGGCTCTCCGGCACCTGCCCAGCGCTGTCCGCCTGCTGCCACCCCACCCCCGTCACCGCCCCCCCAGCCTGGTCACCGCTGGGCAGGTGGCGGCCCCTGCCGCCTGCCCCCACCCAGGGTCACCACCTGGCCCCCGCCCAGCGGGGTCCCTCCTGGGAGCTGCTCGGACTTTGCCCGCTGACCCCACCCTTCCCCAGCAGAGGACGGCGCCAGGACTGGGCGAAGGGCAGGTCGGAGTCAGGTGACTGCAAAGGCCTGAGGCCCAGGACTCAACCCGAGCAAAGGCCAAAGGCCGGAAGGCAGGCGGGGGAGGGTCAGGCTGCTGCCCCGCGTACAGTGAGGCTGCCGCTTCTCTGTGCACACGAACGAGTCCAGGGCCCCCCAGCACTCCCTACAGCCCGGCCCAGCCCCCCGCTCTCGGCTCCCCTCGCTGCTGTTTTGTCCTTGTGAGGGAGTCTTCCCTCAGCTCGAGGGGAGACCTGGCAGCTCCCGAGGCCTGCGAGGAGCCGGGCTGCCCCAGGGAGCTGAGCCCCCAGCGCTGGAGGCCGCGGGATCCCGCTCCCCGGCCGCGAGGCGCGGCCGTGGGCCAGCACACGCAGGCTTCACGGCACCTGTGCTTCCCTGCCCACCTGGAGACTGACCGCTGGGGTCACCTCAGAACTTCCCACGGACCCCAGGGACGTGGGTTTGATCCCTGGTCAGGGAACTAAGGTTCCACACGCCACTGGGCAGCTAAGGCAGCGAGTAGTCTGTGCGCCGAAAGTGAAGATCCCGCGCGCGGCAACAGAGGCCCAGCGCAGCCAAGCAAACGAAGAGAAACAGATTCAAGGCCCTGCCCCAATACCTCCAGCTGAGAGCGTGTTCCTCCGCGGTTCCTCTGCATCCGTCTAGCGCTCGCGTCACAGCTTTTCCTTTCGCCGATCCGATGTGTAGTCAGGCCTCCTGCGGCCTCCGTTCACTCAGGGGGCTGGGGGCCGAGTGCCTCCCCACATCTGGCGAAGTGTCGCGCCTTTTGATCGATTACTTCCTGTTGCGTTTAGAGAGCTCTCTATATATTCTAGGTGCAGCGCCTTCTCCTGTGTGAGGTTTGCAAAATGCCTTCTCTCAGTCTGTACCTTGTCTTAGCTGTGCATTTCACAGAGCAAGTTTTAACTTCTTGATGCAGTCAAATTTATCAGCGTGTTCTTTTGTGGATGGTCTTTTTGTGTTGTTACCAAGAACGCTTTGCCTAACCGCCGTCCTGAGACTTCTTTCTCCCTAAGTCTCCTGTCGAACCATGCCATTCTGAATCGTTCTCTGTAAGAGGTGTGACTTTGCCACATCCGCCTCTTCTGTGTGTGGATGGCAGAGGCACTGGCACATCTTTTCCGAAGAAGCTGTGGTGCCTGCACATACCTATGTATCCGGTAGAGTAGCACCCAGCATCCAAAAGAAGGAAATGATGCCGTTCGCAGCAGATGGACGGACCTAGCGATCACCATACTAGGGGAAGCAAGTCAGAAAGGCAAAGACAAGTATCATATGCCCCCACTCACGTGTGGGGTCTAAAACACGGTGCAAATCAACCTGTGAAGCAGAAATGAACCATGGTTGCCAAGCGGGGAGGGAGAGGGGGAAGGGAAGGGCTGGGCGTTTGGGGTCAGAGGAGGCAAACTCTTATCTACAGGACAGAGGAACAACAAGGTCCCGCTGTGCACCCCAGGGAGCTATATTCAGTATCCTGTGATAAGCCAGAATGGAAAAGGGGATCTTCTGCAGGGGATCTTCCTGACCCAGGAATCGAACCAGGGTCTCCTGCATTGCAGATGGATTCTTTACCAACTGAGCTATCAGGGTGAACATAACACAGCGTAGTACTCAGCATCCAAACCAGTGAAACATCATAAACAACAATACTTCAATAGAATTTAAGGAAACCACCCTTTCTCTGTGAACCACTCTGCACCTCCGTGTAGACGGCCCTGCGCTGAGGGCCCGTTCCTCCTCTGTGTCTCTCGTCCCTCATGCTGCCTCGATTATGCAGCCACAGTCAATACTGTGCGGTCTGGGTCCTCCAAATTCAACCTTCTTTTTCAAAATGGTTTAAGCTATTCCAGTTCCTGCATGCCTACTCCTCAGCCGTGTACGACTCTTTGAAACCCTAGGGACTGTAGCCCACCAAGATCCTCTGTCCACGGGATTTATCAGGCAGGAATACTGAGCAGGTTGCCATTTCCTCCTCCAAGGGATCTTCCCAACCCAGGGATCGCACCCCGGGCTTCCTGCATTCCCAGGGGGATTCTTTACCGCTGAGCCGTCAGGGAAGCCCCTCTTTTGGAGGTAGTAGGATGGAAATAAACATTCTACATGCTTGAAAGAAGAAACATGTAGTTCCTACGCCCTTCCATGTAAACTTTATAGTCAGCCCCTCATTAAGTACAAAACAATCTGGAACTTTCATTGGTGTTATGCGAAACATCTATGATCACTTTGTGGAAAATTGGTATCTTTACAATTTTGAGCCTTTCAATCCTCGAGCACAGTTTATCTTCTCTCTATTTAGGGTCTCATCAGCATTTTCCTAGTGTTCAGAATACCGATCCAGCACGTTTTGTTAGGTCTACACCAAAGCATTCCATCTTTGTGGGGAGCCTGTGTTTTACGTAAACGGTACCTTTTAAAATTCAGTTTTTAATCATTTATCGGCGGTGGGTAGATGCAGTTGGTTTTGCGGTGCACCTCGCATCCAGCGCCTCGCCAAGCCCACCTGCTGGTCACAGGGGTCTGTGGCTCCCTGAGGCGTGGCAGGCATGGACGCGGGCAGCGGGCAGCGGCGCCTCCGCCCTCGAGCACCTCTCTTCCTGCCCTTGCTCGCCGACCGCGCTGCGTGGAGGCGGGAGCCGCTTCCCAGCCGGAAGCGCCCTGAGGCACGGCGTTAGTTGCAGGGGTCTCCTTTGCCAGTTTTCATCCCGAAGGGGCTCTGTGCTTCATCACGGGCTTGTCTTCATCCATTCGTACGTTCCTGTGACTTTTCTTCTTTGAGCACGGTGTGGTGGATTGCGTTGATTTTCTTGACTACTGAGCTGGGATGAACGTCACTTGGCTGTGGTGCAGTGTTTTCTTTTTATATTACTGGTTTTGTTTACTAACACAGTCGGGTCTCATTATTTGAGGATTTTGTACTTGCAATTTTGCCTACAACCTCAAACTGCTTTTGTAATCGCCTCAGTGGGCATTTGTGGGCACGGGCGGAGCAGTGGACACGTGAGTGAGTCGACCCGCGCGTCCTCAGCTGGGGTTCAACAAGGCGACGCTACCTTCTTGTTTCAGCTCCCGCTGCAAACAAGTGTCCTTTTCATGGTCAGTTTCGAGCCATCTGTTTGTACTTCTGTGCTTTCGGGAATCTGAGCCTGTCTTTCCCCCGGGAGCAGTGGTTCAGTGTTGGCTGACTTGGGGCTTGCAGCGACTCCACAGAGCAGAACAGTGAGTGTACCTGGAGGATTTCTGCAGCTGTGTTCACAGAGCTGGGCTGAAGGTTCCTTCCCCCTTCATCTCCTGGAAGGGATTTCTAGTCTTCCGTCTTTAAATGTTTTGTGTGATTTCCAGTGAAACCATCTGAGACTTGCCTTTTCAGAAGATACTTAATTGCAGACTCAGTTTCTTTAGTGGTGATAAGGCTATTCAAGCTATCCAGTTCGTGATGCGTGGGTTTAGGTAGTTTGTGGCTTTTGAGGACTTGGTCCACGCCACTCCAGTTATTGACTTTGTGTCAAAAGAATCACCCAGAGCCTTCCTTTCCTATCTGCTTGCCCTGTTTGTAGTGACAGGCCTCTTTCACTCCTGATACTGTCTTTGGGCCTGCCATTGCTTTTGCCGTTGCTGTTGCTAGAGGTCTATCAATTTTATTTTGTTTCACAATTTTTTCTTTCTTTCTTTTTTTTTTTTTTGGTTTCCACATTCTTTTGATTTCTGCTCTTACACATGCTAATAAGATTATGCTCAAAATCCTTCAAGCTAGGCTTCAGCAGTATGTGAAATGAGAACTTCCAGATGGACAAGCTGGGTTTAGAAAAGGCAGAAGAACCAGAGATCAAATTACCAACATTCTTTGGATCACGGAGAAAGCAAGGGCGTTCCAAAACACCATCTACTTCTGCTCCACTAACTACACTAAAGCCTTTGACCGTGTGCATCACAGGAAACTGTGGAAAAGTCTTTAAAGCTGGAATAGCAGACTGTCTTACTCATCTCCTGAGAAGCCTGTGTGCAGGTCAGAAAGGAGCAGAGCTAGACACGGAACGACAGACGGGCTCACAATCGGGGGAGGAGTGCCTCGAGGCTGTGTTACTGTCTGCCTGCCCGTCCGATTTGTGTGGAGAGCACCTCATGCAAAATGCTGGACTGGATGAATCACAGGCTGGAATCAAGGTTGCCAAGGGAAATGGCAACAACCTCAGATATGCAGATGACACCACTGTAATGGCCGAAAGTGCAGAGGACCTAAAAAGCCTCCTGATAAGGGTGAGAAAGGAGAGTGAAAAGCTGGCTTGAGATTCAACATTCAAAAAGCCAAGGTCACGGCATCTGGTCCCATCATTCATGGCAAATAGATGGGGGAAAAGTAGGACCTGGGAGATTCTATTCTGGGGGGGCTCCAAGACCACTGTGTGCAGTGGCAGCAGCCTTAGAAGGGAAGCTGTGACGGATTAGGCAGTGTGTGAGAAACGGAGACGTCGCGTTGCCCGCAAAGGCCCGCAGAGTCAAAGGATGGTTTTCCAGCAGTCATGCACAGATGTGAGAGCTGGACCATGAAGAAGGCTCAGTGCCGAAGCAGGGATGCTTTTCGAATTGTGATGCTGGAGAAGACCCTTAAGAGTCCTTTGGACTACAAGGAGATCAAACCAGTCAGTCCTAAAAGAAATTAGCCCTGAATAGTCACTGGTTGTTGACAGAAGCTGAAGCTCCAATACTCTGGCCACCCGGAGAAAGGGCCTTGATGCTGGAAGATTGAGGGCAGGAGGGGGGGGTGGCGACAGAAAGTGAAATAGCTAGAAGCGTCGCCGACGCTCAGTGGACACGAACTTCGCAAACCCCGGGAGACACTGGCGGACAGAGCAGCCTGGCGTGCTGCAGCCCACGGCTCTGCGAAGAGCAGGACGTTTATTCCCTCTTTCCTGCGTGATTTGGGTTCACATTGCTTTTTCTTTTCTAATTCAAGGTGGAAGCTTAGATTACATCTTTTCCAATGTAAGCATTTGTTCCAGAAATTTCCCCCTAAGCACCGTTTCAGCTGCGTCTCTTAATTTTCTCACATGCTGCATTTTAACTGCCTTCAGTTAAAAATATTTTAAGTTCCCCTTTCGATTTCCTCTTTGATCCATGGGTTATTTAGGATTTCGGTGTTTAATTCCCAACTGATTAAAGAGTTTTCTGACATCTTTCTCTTACTGAGTTCTATTCTAATTCTATTATAGTCAGAGGACATGCTTTTATGTTTTTGATTGTCTTAAATTTGCTCAGTTTTTTTTTTTTTTTAATCAGGACATGCTTTATTTGGCTGTTCCTTGTGCACTTGGGAAGGATACACTCTGCTGCTGCTGTGTGGCTTGTGCTGTGAATGACACTGTGTCCAGCTGGTCATAGTATTATTCACTTATTTTATATCCTTGCTGATCTTCTGTCTATAAGCTTTATCTCTTACTGAGAGAGAAGCTCTGCTGTGTGTACAGGACCCCCCTGGACGGTAGCCCGCCAGGCTCCTCTGCCCATGGGATTCTCCAGGCGAGAATACTGGAGTGGGTTGCTAAGCCTTCCTCCAGGGGATCTTCCCGACCCAGGGATTGAACCCACGTGTCCTGAGTCTCCTGCAATGCAGGCAGACTCTTTACCGCTGAGTCACTGAGGAAGCCCAAAGTTCTGCTGACTCCAACTATGACTGACTGAGAGTTCGTCTGCTTCCTCTTCTTCCTCACTTCTTGGCCACACCGCACAGCATGTGGGATCGTGTTTCCCTGAACAGGCATCAGACCCACGCCTCTCGCAGTGGGAGCTGGGTCTCCACAGCTGGGCCGTGAGGGAAGTCTCAGAGCTGCCTATTTCTTCTTTCTGTTTTAACACTTGCTCCTCCGGCTGCACTGGGTCTTAGCTGCGGCGCGCGGGGCCTCTGATCTTCCTTGTGGTGCGTGGGGTCTTTAGTGTGGCACACAAGCTCTTGATTGCAGCCTGTGGGATCCAGTTCCCACACCAGGAATCAGCCTCAGGCCCTCTGCACTGGGAGCTTAGAGCCTTAGCCAGGGACACCAGGGAGTCCCTATTTCTACTTTTAGTTCTGCCCATTTTTGCTTCAAAAAGTTTTTTCTATTAAAGCTCTCTTTTTAGGTGCATACTTTTAGAATCGTTATGGCTGCTTGAAGAATTGTCAGTTTCAACAATTTATAATCCTCTTTATCCTCGGCAATTCTCTTTGTCCCAAAGCTTCTGTTGTGCGGCATTAACAAGCCCGCTCGCTTCTATCTTCTTCTGATTCGTATTTGCACGTTGTCACCTTTCATCCTTGTATCATTACATTTGAAGGAAGATTTAGAAATTGTAATTGATCATGAGAAATGAATGCTTGGTCTCCATCTGTTCCTGGTTCTCAGTTCCTAAACCCTGCGTTTTCCTAGGCTATGAGAGAAATCCATTCACACCTGCTGTAATTACGGATAGCTTTAGTTTGGTAAGTCAATTGAAAGTGAAAGTCATTCAGTCATGTCCGACTCTTTGTGACCCATGGGAACACTGGAGTGGGTAGCTTTCCCTTCTCCAGGGGATCTTCCCAACCCAGGGATCATCGAACCCAGGTTTCCCACATTGCAGGTGGATTCTTTACCAGCTGAGCTATCAGGCAAGCCACTTGACATTTGGAATTCAATTCAAGACAGTAACTTGAACTTACTCTAGCATTTCACTATTTTGGTGGGCTCTCTCCGCCCCCGGCCCCCGCTTTCTTGCCTGCGTCTGGCTCGTTAGGAGCGCTTCTAAGTGTGCCCGTCACATCTTCCTGTTGTGGCTTCGGCTGTGTCTGCTTCGCGTGGTGTTTCCGCCGCCTTCCCTGCCGCCTTTCGGGCTACAGTTGTCTTGCACATCACACTAACTGACCCTGAGATTCCCCCGGAACAATGCCGCAACTTTTGCTCTTATCTTCCAACGTGTTTGAAAGAACCTGAGAGGAGGAAACATCACTCCTGTTGCTCTTGTGAATCCCGGTGTTCCAAGTTTCCTTCTTGGAACACTGGTTTTTCCGGTAGTCATGAATGGATGTGAGAGTTGGACCATAAAGAGAGCTGAGTGACAAAGAATTGATGCTTCTGAACTGTGGTGTTGGAGAAGGCTCTTGAGAGTCCTTGGCCTGCAAGGAAATCAAACCAGTCAATCGTAAAGGAAATCAGTCCTGAATATTCATCGGAAGGACTGATGCTGAAGCTGAAACTGCAATACTTTGGCCACCTGACGCAAAGAGCTGGCTCACTGGAAAAGACCCTGATGCTGGGAAAGATTGAAGGCAGGAGGAGAAGGGGACGACAGAGGACGAGATGGTTGGATGGCATCACCGACTCCATGGACATGAGTTTGAGCAAGCTCTGGGAGATGGTGAAGGACAGGGAGGCCTGGCGTGCTGCAGTCCGTGGGGTCACAAAGAGTCGGTCGCGACTGAGCGACTGAACTGACTGATTCATGTCTGAAGAATCTCCCTTCATTCTCTTCAGTCCAGCTCTGCTGCCTTCAAATCCTCTCAGTTTTCCTTCATCTGAGGCTGTCTGTACTTCACCGTCTCCTCAGTTTCAACCCCAGCTTCCTGCAATGGAGTCTTTTGCTTTAAACAGCCCCTCACAAGTCCCCTTCTCTGTAAAAGGTAGCCCCTCTCCTTGTTCTCTGGGATGACCTGTGGTCACCATAGGATGTACAGCCTGAATTGTAACTCTTTGCTATTCCCAAACAAACCATTTTTGCTGGTAAAATTACTGGCTGTTTAACTGTTTTAGGTCAACATTACTTGGTGTCAGAAGTGGGATCCAGAAAGGACCCCTGGAAACTCCAATGCAGTGAGCAGGCCAGTGTGAGCTCTCAGAGCCCGGGGCTCACTGCTTTTGCGCTGACCCTAGAGTTTAAGGTCAGTTTGCTCCTGGACTCAAGTTCCGCTCTTTCTCTGTTTTGAGGCTCTCCAGGAGTTATTTGAGATATACCATTTTTGAAGCCTTCATCCTGTATTTAAAAGGTTCATCTTTTCTTAGAGCACTTGTCTGGTGCTCTGGCCTCTATCTCTTGAAACCAGGCTGTTCCTGCTGAAACTGTGCCGCTAAGTCTTCCATCCAGTTCCTTTGGGACTGAGCTAACCCTACTGGAGCTGAGCTAACCCTACTGGAGCTGAGCTAACCCTACTGGGACTGAGCTATTCCTATTGGAACTGAGCTATCCCTATTGGAACTGTGCTATTCAGAAATGTTTTTCCTTTGCTGTAGAGAAAAATCTCTAAGATAAGGGATTCTCGCCATTTACATGTTTTGATGGTGCCCCCTCCGACCCCTTCAGACAGCTTTATGTTTAAAAATTGTGGTTCCTCCTCAGGCACACTTCTAATTAAATGGACTAACTTTACCAAAAGTAACTTAGAACACTAACAGTCAGTAGGGGGAACTCTTAAATTTCCCAAGCTTACTTTTCTTAAAGATAAATTGGACAGCCATGCTCTAAAAATTTTCAGAACTATATGGAATTCCTATTATTATTGGTACTTTGAGGTTTCTAAGTGTTATCAAGATTATAAAATTGCCTCTTAGCAAAATACAATTTTTAAATTAACTGAGGCAAACAGATAATTGAGGAATGCAAAATGGCTCCTGAGGCCTCTCCCCTCCCGCCTCCTCTGCCTCTGGACGAAGCCGCCCCGTGTGCTCAGCCGCCCCGTGTGCTCAGCTGCCCGGTGTGCTCAGCCCGGTGTGCTCAGCCCCCCAGTGTGCTCAGCCGCCCCGTGTGCTCAGCCCCCGCCCCCCACCCCGTGTGCTCAGCCCCGTGTGCTCAGTAGCCTTCCACCCCACCTTCTTCGGTCCCTTCTGTTCCGCTTGCACCTCCTCCTTGCCCTCCGCTGCCTCTTTCTAATTCTGTCCCTGAGCTTCCTTTTTACATAAACCTCTCCCCACTTCCTCCTCCTCTGAACCTATCAGAATCTGCCCCTTTATTTAGCTTTTGTCTTACATTGAAACACAGTTGATTGCCGGCGCTGTGTGAGCTTCAGGGCACAGCCAGGCGATTCAGGGATACGTGCGCCGGTGTCCTTCTTTTTCGACTTCCTCTCCCAGGCAGCTATCGCGACTGCCGAGCAGCATTCCCCGAGCTGCAGGCAGGCCCTCGGTCGTCTGCTGGCCATCTGCTTTGAATACGGCAGTGTGCGCGGGCCAACTCTACACGCCCAGTTCACCCTTCCACTCCTTCCCCGCTTGTAGCCATGAATTCAGAACACGCTCGTTTCAAGTTAAGTTTCCTGAGGATCCAAACGAATCCCAAACTGATGTTCCCTGGTCTAAGGCCAGACTGAGCCCTACAGAGGCCCCTAAAGTCGCGGCGGAGCCCCACAGGTTTGCTCAAGAATTTAACATTATTACCCAAACCTGTCAGCCTGGTTTCCAGATCCATGTGCTTGTGGAAAGAAAGAAAGTGAAGTTGCTCAGTGGTGTCCGACTCTTTGCGACCCCATGGACTGTAGCCCGACCAGGCTCCTCTGTCCATGGGGATTTTCCAGGCAAGAACACTCTAGGGGCAAATGCCTGTGGGCAGGCACAAGCCAGACACTGGATGAAATTGCCTGATGGGAACGTCCTGAAAGGGTTTAGAGAAGCAATCCCCAACTTTTGGCAAGAGGCTAGAGCGCTCACTAGAGGACTCCACCGAGTAATTGCAGCAGCCTGCCCCGAGCCAGCTGGTGGGCGCAACAGTCAGGCTTGCGGCGCTATCCATTCATTAGGCTGAGATGTCTTAGAAAATATCACGCTGGAGTTTCTTTCTCCCGAAAGGGAAATGATTCTAGGATGTCATAGTAACGATCAAAACAGTCAGCCAGGTGAACTAAATGACCCTCCATCGCCTTTGCTTTGCTTTGCTTCTCACAGTCCTGGAGCTGTTTCTGGAGACACTGACCCTTTGTCCCTATTGAATCAGCTACCACCCTCCTTACGGGCAACAACTCTGAAAGATATTGGCCAAACCCACAGCTCTTTCAGTCAACACTAAAATTAAACTCCCTCAGATCCTCTCCCCAGAACGAACCAACACCCTTAAACAGAGAAGCCCCTCCAGGTTTAAGGCCCGTGACAGGTTTCCAGGGCTCAGGGCCTCCCCACCCCGCGCACACTACTAAGCAGAACCTGTGAGAAAGCCCAGGGGCTGAGGATGGAGGTCTGTCCAGGACCCGCAGGCCATAATCAACGCTGCTGCCCCTCAGCATCCCGTGGTTCTTAACCCCCACCCTCTGCAAGCACCCACTCCTACTGAAAGCAAAATTTCACCCTAACCGACCTACGCAGTGCTCGCAACAGCATTCCAGTTGGTACAGCCAGCCAGCGCCTTCCCGCCTCCACCCGGGAGGGATGATACCGCACCTGGACAGTGATGCCCCAGGTGTCACCAAAAAACCCTCTTTTTTTCCATAAATCGTAAAAGATGTCCTGGTGGCATAGTGCTTTTTGAAGGCTTGACTTTGCTATGATACACAGTTTCCCTCTGAACAACATGGGCTTGGACCGTGTGGGTCCTCGTATATGTATTTTTTCCCAAAAAACACTCCTGGGCTGCTGTGCCACACGCCCTGCAGCCGGCTGACTCTCCTGCTGTGAGCGCAGAGGCAGAGGGCTGACCGGAAGGTTGTGCTCCATTCCCCCGCGTGTCCGACTCTGTGCGGCCCCATGGACTGTAGCCCGCCAGGCTCCTCTGTCCACGGGGTTTCCCAGGTAAGCATACTGGAGCAGGTTGCCGTTTCCTTCTCCAGGGGACCTTCCTGACCCAGGGATCAAACCTGGGTCTCTTGCATCCAGATTTTCAACTGCACAGGGGGTGGGTGCCCCAAACCCCATCTTTCAGGGGCCAGTTACACAGGAAAGCTGCTTCTCTGCTCTCCTCAAATGTCTTCACAGGAAGCCATCATCCCCCTGTTAAAACTTTTGGTCTTAAAGGGACATAAAGTCTTCAAGGAAAAACTGAGGTTCCTCAAACTCAGGATAGATATTTAGGGAACCTGATCTTGAAACAAGGGTAGCACTTGGATCCAGGTACACTTTGTGGCATCCTGAACTTTCCCAAGCCAAAAACTAAGCCCCAGTCATGAGGTTTTACTTGGGTTACCTGGATACTCTTGAAATCGAATTCCAAACTTCTCCCTCTCTCTCTTTTTTTTTTTTAGAATTTAAAACTCATTGTTCAAAAAAGTACTTATGTTTATGTTGAGGTTATAATTGAGCTTTTTTTATATATAAGTTTATTCCAGCCTTCACCTTTTGGCCTCTCACCCATCGACAACATTTGCTAACCGTAATTTTCTTTTCTTTTTTTTCACTTTGTTCTGTATTTATTTTCAATTTTTATTTTTACTTTATTTTGTTTTACAGTACTGTATTGGTTTTGCCATACATTGACATGAATCAGCCACGGGTGTACATGACTTCGCAATCCTGAACCCCCCTCCCTCCTCCCACCCCATATCATCTCTCTGGATCGTCCCCGTGCACCAGCCCCAAGCATCCTGTATCCTGCATCGAACATAGACTGGCGCTTCGTCTCTTACCTGATAGTATGCATGTTTCAGCGCCATTCTCCCAAATCATCCCACCCTCGCCCTCGCCCTCAGAGTCCAGAAGTCTGTTCTACACGTCTGTGTCCCTTTTGCTGTCTCGCATACGGGGTCATCATTGCCATCTTCCTAAATTCCGTATCTATGTGTTAGTACACTGTCTTGGTGTTCTTCTTTCTGGCTCGCTTCACTCTGCATAATCGGCTCCAGTTTCACCCACCAAACTCCTCTCTCATGGCCGGCCTCCGTGTGCTCTATGGCGAGTGCAAAGCTGATTGTTACTTGGGAAGATCAAGGTGCCCTTCCTTCGAGAGTTCGAAGAGAAGTTTAACAGACTACTGGCCCGCGACGGCCTGGTGGTCAGCTTCCCTTCCCATCTCTGCCTGTGAGGAGAGAGCGTCCTCGGGGACTTGGGGACAGTCAGCGCCCCGTCGAGTGTCACGGCCGGGCCCTGCGGCTTGGGGACGGCCCCTCGTCTCAGAGCCGCTCCTCCCGCTGTCCTTCCGGTCACGGGCACCAGAGAAATAGTCCCGGGACCCCTTTAACCGTCCCCGCACCCCAGGCAGTAGGAGGCCCCGAACTGTCGGGCACGCCACGCGTGTTGGCTGGCCGCCCCGGCTCCGCGCGCAGCTCTTTCACGATGTCACAGCCCCGGCCCTGCACGCCGCCCCCTCCTTCTCTGACCGAACACCGTAGGCCTGTGCGGCCCGCCAGTCACTGCCGCCTCCGGGGGGCCCGCAGGGGCTCCTCCACCGGGGCGGCCTGGCCCGGCTCGCGCGGCTCCTGCTTGAGCCGACACCGCAGAGGCCGTGCTGGGCGCGCTGCTGCGCCCCTTCCCTGCCGAGGCGGCGCCGTCCCTTTCGGCTGCTGGGGCCCCACGGGCTGAGCTGCAGGCTCTAGTCAGGCTTGTGCTGTGGCCGCGGGCAAGCCCACCGCATCCGCACCCACAGTCCACGCGTCTCGGGGCGGCCCGGGGCCCTGGGTGCTCAGGGAAGCAGCGAGGCTCCTTTCCGCTGCCGGGCGAGACTCAGAACGGCTCTTCTGCCTGAAGCTAACGGATGGCACGCTCTCACCAGCCGCCTGGCCGACATCAAGACCCTGGGCGTGACTCACCCCGGACGCGGCTCCCCAGAGGCTGAGAACCCATCTCACTGATCTTTCCTGCAACTACACTCATCTCAGAGGAACCACTGGCCAGGCTTCTGTTACCGTCTCTGCAGAGATGCTCCTCGAAACGACAGTCTGAGGAGACCGGCTAGAAACGCGCAACAACCGGCCTCAGAAAGAGACGAACAGCACTGGGCCCCAGTGACCGCTGGTTCCATGGAAAGAACGCTGCTGCTGCTGCTGCTGCTGAGTCGCGTCAGTCGTGTCCGACTCTGTGCGACCCCAGAGACGGCAGCCCTCCAGGCTCCCCCGGCCCTGGGATGCTCCAGGCGAGAACACTGGAGCGGGTCGCCACTTCCTGCTGCGATGCGTGAAAGTGAAAAGTGAAAGTGGAGTCGCTCAGTCGTGTCCGACTCTTTGCAACCCCATGGACTGCAGCCCCCCAGACTTCTCCGTTCATGGGATTCTCCAGGCGAGAACACTGGAGTGGGCTGCCATTGCCTTCTCCAAAAAGAACTCTAGCTTGGGCCAAACACCAGTCCAGCTTCAGGAGGAATCCTAAGGCTGCATTCCTTGGTGCGTGCACCAGACCACAGGTCCGCTGACAGGGTGAGGGCCGCCACGAGCCAGCACTGGTGGGTGCTAACAAGGCCTCAGAAAGTGCCTGCCTGGCTTGCCCACCTGTCCAAATACAATCCAGGGAAACTCGCTCCCAGAGACTGAGCTGCCTCACGGAGCGTCTGGAGGTCTGGCAAATGTATTTCATATTGTCTCCCTCTCCTCACTGATTCAAACACGTTTGTCGCGATCTGTCTGTTTCCTCACTGGACCAAAGGTTTGCCGTGAAGACAGGCCACAGCTTCTTCCCAGGCTAACATTTTGTTAGGAAAGACGATGCTTCCCTGGGGAACCCCTCTCAAACCAGAGTGGCCGGGCACCCATGTCGCCAGTCTGGGAGTGACTACTCTGCGCCATTTGGCCGGCTTTCGCTCTGACTGTCGTTCACTCTCCAGTTCACAGGGTGACTCGAGGGCACGAACGGCACTTAAAACCCAACGGGCAACACTTCCAGAGCCTCTCCAACCACTGTTCTAAAAGCACCGCCATGTACCCCTCTCAGACCCACTCCTGCTGGAACTCATGAATCCTCACCCTCTGAGACAGTCACTAGACCTCAGGTGTGCCTGAGACCTGCCCCTTTTGACCCAGGGCGGATACAGGGAAATGTACTTCAATGCTTCAAAGACCTGACTGCCTCTGTTGGAAACAACTGTGCTCTGGAAGGGCCATCTTTTCACAGCTGCTCCTGAGAGATGAAGAGCTCGAGCATCACGCCTGCAACCCAGGAGGACCCCTTCAGCCTCCCTGGAAAGGCCCCAGTCAGGCCCTGCTCACCAGCCTGCGCTGCCGGGCTCCAGGGAAGAGACGCTGGATCCGAGTGACACACCCAGAGAGTATCCACCCTGGAATGAGGCTGCACACCAACTGGTGACCTGAAAGTGAAGATTTCCCAGAACGGAAGCAGACCACATCTGAGCAGATGCCAGAGCCAGGCTTGTTAGCTGGTTTGAAATTCACACACATCTCTCTCTTTCATCTGGACTATTAACGAACTCTGCGGTCTTATCAAGCTTCACGGACTGGATCTGTAACCTGCAGCCTGTATGACTGACGAAGTCTTTTTCGAATGAAAAAGTCCCTGATAACCCAATATTGTAAACAACTGTACTTCAATTTAAATAAATAAGAAGTCCTTGAAGTTTCCCTATTTGGGGGGAAAGTTCATCAGCTATTGCTTCATGCTCACTCCTGTTCCGTGCCTTCTCAAAGTGCTTATTTCTCTCCGTGCCGAGCGTGCCCCTGCTGGATCCACTGTTCTAAGACAGACTTCAGAAGGGAAATCCCTGAGAGCTCTGGCCTCCCCCTGTTACTTGAATGTGCCCTCCAGAGTTTTCCAACCTCTCTTCCAAGAGGGACATGATATCCAGGAAAGGTCCTCCCTGGCCCTGACTGACAAAAAGTCGCTGCATCCATTTACAAAAATGTGTTGATGACGCTTTTAGAGAGAAATCTTCATCACTGAGGGGAAGTGTGAAAATTAGCCAGCAGAAGCCTTGTTTACCGCGAGGCCAGAAGGGGGCGCTCTCAGCCCTACCGAGGGTCGGCCTCAGTCACGCCAGACCCTTGGCGACCCCCGGACCGGCGTCCGCTCCTCGGTCCATGGACTCTCCAGGCGGGAGAACTGGGGGGTGGGGGTGGGGGTGGACCTTGACCTTCCCGCCCAGGGAGCAAACCCAGGTCTCCTACACCGGAAGGTGGACTCTCTACCACCAGCGCCCGGGGAAGCCCCGAGGGCCTGCGGCGCAGCCTCGATAGCAGACCCCACTGGAGGGGGCAGACCTGCGCCCCAGGCGGGAGGGAGGTTTTCTCCCCGCCCGGCAACAGCTCAGCCAATGAGAGGCTGTTGCAGTGCGACCAATGGGAAGCCACCACACTTCCGGCTCCCGGCTTCCTCCAATGGGCTCTCTGTTTAGAACAGCCCTTCCAACCCCCATTCTCCTCTAGGAGAGAGCCGTCTCCCTTTTGTTCTCGGTTCTTGCTCCCCTTAGTTGGTCGTCTTGCATTCCAGTTATTTCCTGTTCCCAAATAAACCCACGTTGCTGATAACAACTTGCCGGGGTCCTGCCTTGGTGGATCCAGGGAAATCGAAGCGGGGACGGAGTCGGCGAAGAGAGATTGATTAGAAATTTAAAGAGAGATTAGGAAAGAATAATGTAGTGAAAAAATAGAGGAGAAAAGAGGCTGATATTCCTTGGTTTACACGGAAAGCTAATAAAGTCTCCAGACCAGGAACTTGCACCGTCTTCGTAGGCCACCGGCGCCCGCTCGAAAGCGGAGGGTGCCCCACCTTGGGCTCCCTCTCCCGCGGGTCTTAGAAGCCCGGGGAAATAAGTAGACACGGCGAGCCTCTGAGTTCCAAGGGAACAGCCTGAAAAAGAGAGGGAGGGAGAGGGAGAAACAGAGAGAGAGAGTCGACATGGGGGAGGCCAAGCTTGTGCAAAAAACCGCATAACGTCATTTTCAAAAGGTGCTCACGTGCCCTAAGTGTCACACAATGGAAGATGCAGGGTCCTGCAGGGGCAGCAGCCCTGACCCTTATCATAGCGATGCCAGGCTTTCCTTCTGCATGTCTTCCCGTACACAAAAGCTCTCCGGTGACTTACATTCTCTTCCGGCCAGGAGGCCTGGTAACACTTTATGGCTCTCTTCCTTAATGACTGTTACTCGCATTTCCCCTGAAGTGTTTTTCTTTAATCTGCATCCCCTTCGAAGCACTAAATAAAGTTACATCCCTGTAGAACAAAGGTGCAGTTGGTGATAACAAAGAAGGTACTTAACTCAAAGATCTATGGTGCTACTTGTTTTTCCTATATATCAACTATATCAACAAATAAAAGATATGAAAACTTGGCAGCAAGTATTGGCTCAACAATGAAGCCCTTAATCAGCCCTATTCTAATGGTTTTGACTCCTCAGAAGCCCCTACACTCCTAGCATGTTTTAAGCTTCCTGTGCCTCCCACGTGCACCGCTGTCGGAGTCCGGCCAAGCCTGTCAGGCAGGCTAGAAAGCCGTCAGAGGGGTCTGAGCTGAGACACTCCTCTCATATGCAGGAGACTGTCAACTGGAGCTCTACGTTAACTTTTTCCAGAGAAGGGTGGTCGGGGACAGGCCCCCTGTAATGTCAGAAGAATAGGTGGAAAACATAATGCAGTAAGGCAGGCAGATTCTGGTTTGGGGGGCAGATGCTCGAGAAAGTCCAGGGGGACCTCTGAGGCCTGATCCTGCATTGCGTTTTGTCAGGCCCCTTTCCTCACGACCTTTGCCATGGGCGGGATTCCCCATGCTGGCTCCCGGCAACAACAGGCTGTTTTATTATTTGAGCATCTGTACAGCAGCTCTTCCAAGTCTTCTGCAGATAAAGCCAACACCGCGGCTTCTCTTCACACCTGCTGGCAGCCTGTGTCTGCTGCTCAGGATCTTCATGGCTCTTCCCGTCTGTAATGTTTCGAGCACCCTCTATGAGACTGAGGTCTTATCTCTGGCCTGTGGAGAGTGCTGGGGATTCAGCCACACTCTCGGGGTGGGTCTGGGAGTGGGCTGGGCCGCTGCTGCAGGTGCTGGTTGGATCCAGCCCACACAGCCCCAGGAGCAAGGCCAGAGACTCATAAATACCTTTGCAGGTGGTTTCCCTGTGCTCTACAGATCCCTGGTTCCCACCCCCACCGACAGTTCCCTTCCCAGCCCTTGAGCCCTGATATACACAGCATGTCTAGTCCACGTGACAGTCTTCCTGGTTCTCTGTCAGACCTGGCCCAGTCTAGTGACCACTGCAAGGGCTGGGACCAACGGAGGGTGCCTCCCACTGTGGCTTTGATGATTGCCTTCCTAATCCTGATCTCTGTCTCCTCCCTGGGAATTCGTGTGAGACTCTGGACACAAACCTACTGAAGGACCTGTTGGCACAGCGTGTCCTTTCTGGGAGCAGGGCAGATGGTGGGTCTGAGTCTCATCCTGATGGTGATGGAAGGTTCTAAACAAGGCAAATGTGCTGCGGCTCCGTGCCCTGGGGCACACATCCAGAGCAGGGCATCGGGCGGGTGGGGGGCACTGTGTGGGGTTGTGGGGGTGAGTGTAGCCATGTGGGCTGGGGTGTGCACACTGCAAGGCTTGGAGAGGGCAGGAAGGCAGAGAGGGCAGGCCAGGGCCACCTCCGCCCATGCTGTCCCAGGAGGTGACGGCTGGACAGCAGGCCTGCCCGGGTAATTAAAAAGGCCCACGTGTCCCAGGAGGTGAGAGGAACACACCCCATCTGTGTGAGCTTGACCTCTTCAGTTTAAACGGAGAACATTCAGGCCTCTTGCAAGCCCAACCATCCTTCTCCCTCAAAACACCACTTGGGAATGGCGTGCTTCTAGGGCAGCCGTCCCCGAGACCTGGCCGGCCCCGTCGACGGCATGAGCTGCGGCACATGGACACCCATGCAGGAGGCCCCAGCGGGGGGTGCTGGCTCCATGTTCACCAGTGACGCTTTAAGAGCTACCGTCAGATTGCTTTCCAAGAAGTCTACAGCAATTAACATGATCTCCTCCCCACACAGTCACCAGCCCAGGGTGACTCAGACCCTTTAAAATGTTTGCAAAACCAGCAGGCAGGACACGTCTCTTTCCCTTCACTGGCTTTTTATAGGCCATTTGGTTTCTTTCTCTGTTAGCTGTCAGTGCAGCCCTCCACCCCCTTCCCCTATTGGCTTGTGTCTCTTTCTCTGTTAATATATAAACCCCTTCGCATGGGAAGGACCTTAATCTCCTGTGCACGCAGACTCAGCTGCCCACTTATGTTCAGCTCTTTGCAGTCCACATACGCTAGCCTGTCAGGCTCCTCTGTCCATGGAATTTTCCAGTCACGAAGGCTGGAGTGGGTTGCCATTTCCTACTCCGGGGGATCTTCCCAACCCAGGGATCGAACCCACATCTCCTGGCAGGCGGACTCCCACCGAGCCCCCAGGGGAGCCCTTACCTCTCCCCAGCGCCCCCTGGCGGCGGCTGCTCCCAGCTGAGGTGGGTGTGCAGAGGCTGCAGACCTGAGGTTGCTCCGGCACCCCTCACCCAGCCTGCCTCCAAGCCTGCCACCCACTGCCTGCTCTTTCCCCACAATGCTTTCCGTGTTTACCCCGCTTTGCTCCTGGGTGCCTTCTAGATTCGATGCCTCCTCCCCATCACGCTTCTGGTGGTTCTGTGTGTGAGGGAGGGAAGCTCGTGGACCAAATGCAAGACCTCAAGTCTTCCGAGGGCAGACCCTGCCCAGCCCTGATCCACCAGGCTGACCCTGAAGACTGTGGGCCAAGCCTACTTGCTGAAGCAGCCCAGATCGACTCCAGCATCCCCGTGGGAGGTCAGGAGAGGGGCGGGGCATGTGACAAAGCTTCTGGCAGCCCCGGGTCAGGTCTGCAGGCGACACAGCCATCGTGCCTCCTAAGCCTAGGGTGAGGTGGGCAGGTCGCACTGGAGGGCTATCCGCCTGGTCCCTTGCCCAGATTTTCATCTGGACGTGAGTTCTCCTGGCGACATCACCCGCTTCCGGCCCCCCAGCCTCCAGGTCCCTGGGGCTCCAGGCCTCCCAGCCCTCATTTGGGCCGCATGGGCAGCCTCCCACCCTCCCCAGCCCTTGGTAGCCCGGATGAACCCACCTGGCGCCCGCTGATCTGCCCACAGGCAACTGGACCAGGAGCCTCCAGGGAAGCCAGGCCTGGCTGGACCCAACAACATCCTGGTCACTGGGTACAGGGGGCACAGGGCACGCATGAGGGTGGCCAGCCGGCCCTGTGGTCACTTCCTGGGCTCCCCTTGTGGCCGCACTGCTGACCACGTGGCCCTCAGCTCTGTGTGCAGGGGTGAGGCAGAGGCTGTGGGGTGCAGTGTCCCTGTCCTCATCTGCAGACCACCCGTCCGCCGGCAGCCTCTCAAGGACCTCCTCTTTCCCAGTCTTTCTCAGAGCCCTGGGAGCCTCCTCCCTAGACCTCTTACGGAGCATGCCCTTGGTGGGGCAGGCCTAGCAGCCCCCGGCCCGGACTGAGGGGCAGGCGGCCACCGCAGCAACAAGCTCAGACCAGCAGGCCCAGAATCTTCTGGGTCCAGGGAGGCAGTGGATGGTGCTGACAGAGACCCACGCAGTGGCCGCAGCGGAGGGTCAGATTTAATGTCACTCTACGGGGTGTCGTACATTGTTCAGAGCCCGGCACGAGCCCCCACTCCCGACGGGGGGCACAGCCGGTGTCTCAGACCAGACTCTGCACAGGGGGGCCAGCCCCCGAGCGCCAGCTATGTACAAGGGCCCGCCCACTGGGCCACGGCAGGCTGTGTGTGCACAGCCCAGCTGCTGCCCCACCCTCGCTCAGGCCAAGCTGGGTCCAGGCCCCCATGCAGCAGGTGGCAAGGGTTTCCCCAGCCAGGACCCAGCCCTGGCAGGCCCCGCCAAGACCCCGGGCCCCTGCACCGGGAGAGGCCTTCAGAGCTCGGCCGCCAAAAGCTGAGCCGGACAGCAGCAGGGAGCCGGGTGGGTGCAGGGGGGCCGGGGAGCAGGCAGGGCCTGGCTCGACCCAGGGCACCCTCCGAGTGAAAGGAAGGCGTGTCCCCGCTGCCCCCGGTACCGCCGAGGGCCGGCGCCGCGGTCAGGGAAGCAGGGGCGAGGGCAGCGCAAGCAGAGACCGTCAGGCACTGGCCGGGCCGGAGCCAGGCCGGGCAGACGGCCGCCCTGGTGCTGGTGATCGGATACGGCAGGGCTGGGGAGCTGAGGCAGAGGGTCCTGGACACGCGTTGAGCCGGGTGATCTATGCCGTGACTAGTAACGTAGCACTTAACTAGTTAACTAGTAGCGCTGCTTCCCTTTGAATTGTCCCAGGGGTTGTAGAAAATTGCACTTATTTCTATGAACCTGCAGAGGCGCCGCCCCAGTGCTGAGCCTCCAGGCGAGGCCCGGGCAGCATCCGCCAGCCGCGGGGGCTCCTCCGGCGCGCGGGGACGGTGGCCGCTGAGACCCGCGGTGCCGTGAGGACCGGAGCCCTGGGAGGGAACCTGAGCGACGTCTGAGATGCCCTGAAGTGGCCGTGAAGACCGGGGCCCACGCGGCACTGGGCAGCTCGCAGCGGCCCAGCCTGGCGCCGGCCTGAGGGAGCGGCCGGGCGGCGGCCCCGCCCCTCACAGAACGTCCTCAAAGTCCAGCAGCTTCGAGTGCTGGCGGCTCTTCCACAGGCGGTACAGCCGGAAGTCGAAGTAGGTCTCGATCATCTGCTTCCCTGAGGCGGGAGGGGCGAGGGCGCGCTCAGCCCCGCCTCCGGGACCCCGCCCCGCCCCGCGCCCGCGGGGACACCACCCCCGAGGGCATGCCACCCACCCCCCCGAGGGCATGCCACCCCGCGGCGGGCAGCCCAGCGCTCACCTTGAGCCGACAGCTCCAGGGGCGACTCGAAGATGACCCTGTATGGAGTCATGAGGGTCCTGAGGTTGTGGAAGAGCTGAAAGGAGGGAGCGGGCTCTCAGGGCAGGCAGAGCAGGAGGGGGGCGGGGGGGGGGCGGGAAGTGGGGCTGGGGAGCAAGGAGCCCCAGGTAGTGAGGCCAGGCACGGGGATCTCTCTGGGAGAGCTGAGACGGAAAGGGAGTCTGCAGAGAAGTGGGGTGCTGTACCTTCTCCCCATTGGGGTTCCCCAGGACATAGCAGCCCATGACGTGGATGACGTTCGGCTCAGGGTTCACTTTGCTCATCAAGCGGCTCAACCGCTTCCAGAAGCTGGTGGGGAAGGGGTGGTCACAGGTGGCCTCCAGCCCAACCCCCAAGTGAGAAGGGGGCACGGCACCCCAGCAGACCCCGCCCCCTGCCCCCAGCCCCGCTCTGCTCACTGGATCATGTCCTCTTCCTTCTCCACTTTGGCGAAGGTGGCCACCTTGTTCTTGAGCAGATACAAGTGTCCTGGGCCCCCCTGTGAGTGTCTGCGGTTAGCGAGATGGGACTGCACGCTGGGGGGTGTCCAACCACTGTTCCACCAACACGTGCAGACGCAAACGTGCGCGTCCCTGCAGGCGGCACCCTCCGCCCCTGCCCTGCCCTCGGGAGGAAGGGCTGAGCCCACCTGGCAGAAAATCAGCATCTTCCAGATTTTGGCTCCCTTGTGGTAGATATTCAGCTTCTTCTCTATCTCCTCTGCGGAGGGAGGGGTGTGAGTGCTGCCCCCAACGTCTGTCTGCGGGCTCCCTCCCCCCGCCCCCCCGCCCCCCCGCCGCTGGGAGATCAGAAGGCAGAGGAGCCAGAGGGCACATACCCAGGATGTCCTCGAAGGTTGCATGCTCGTGGTCCTGGGGGAGACAAGACTCCAGATCAGAGCTCCTCTTGCACAGTGCCCGCCACTCGACCCGAGACGGGGCTGGGAGCACTCACGTAGAGGATGGGGATAGCGCCCCCACCTGACCCCAAGGTAGAGCTGGGAGCAGTCACACAGAGGAGGGGATAGCGCCCCCACCCGACCCCGAGACGGGGCTGGGAGCACTCACATAGAGGATGGGGATAGCACCCCCACCCGACCCCGAGACGGGGCTGGGAGCACTCACATAGAGGATGGGGATAGCGCCCCCACCCGACCCCGAGACGGGGCTGGGAGCACTCACATAGAGGATGGGGATAGCGCCCCCACCCGACCCCGAGACGGGGCTGGGAGCACTCACATAGAGGATGGGGATAGCGCCCCCACCCGACCCCGAGACGGGGCTGGGAGCACTCATGTAGAGGATGGGGATAGTGCCGCCACCTGACCCCGAGGTGGAGCTGGGAGCACTCACACAGAGGAGATAGTGCCCCCACCTGACCCCGAGACAGGGCTGGGAGCACTCACATAGAGGATGGGGACAGTGCCCCCCACTCAACCCAGCGATGGACCTGGGAGCACTCACACAGAGGATGGGGATAGTGCCCCCACCCGACCCCGAGATGGGCCTGGGAGAATCACATAGAGGGTGGGGATAGAGCCCACCCGACCCTGAAATGGGCCGGGAGCACTCACATAGAGGATGGGGACAGTGCCCCTCCACGCAACCCTGAGACAGGAGCACTCACGTAGAGGATGGGGATAGTGCCCCCACCCGACCCCGAGGTGGAGCTGGGAGCACTCACATAGAGGATGGGGATGATGGCGGGGTCGTCCCTGCGGATGATGGTGGGGATGTACTCAGCTTTGGGCACTTTGGAGGAGATGAGCTGCGGACAGGGGAGGCACTCAGGGCCCTGGCCGTCCTGGAGCCCCCACCCCAACCCCACCGCTGAGCAGTAGCTGCACCGGGCCTCACCATGACCTTGGGTGGCACGAAGCCCTCAGTGTCACAAGCTACGGCCTCCAGGCCCTTCTCAGTCTCCCAGTCCAGGTCCTCAAAAGCCTCGCCCAAGGTGCAATGGGAGCTCTGCAGGTCACTACCTGGAGGGCAGGACGTGCCACCAGGCTGAGGACCATCTGCAGTACCCGCCCTGGCTGCAACCCCAGAGATGGGCAGGGGACAGAGCCAGCAAGCCGGGTCCCAGAGGGTCCTCCAGGCCAGCGAGAGGCCCAGGGTGGGCAAGAGAGCCAAGCTGAGGGCAAGCGGGCTGCTGCCACCAGCTGGACGCTGCCTGGCAGGGAAGGCTGTGGGCCCTAGGGCAAGGCCAGTGGGAGCCGGGGGGCAAGTGTCAGCTCCAGCCCCGTGTGCCTGGCGTCTGGGCCAGGGAGAGATCAGGTACTGCAGGTCTCCGGCGTGAGGGGCACCAGGCTGGGTAGCCAGCGAGCCCTGGCCCTTAGCTACCCCTACCCAGAAGACTGGAGATGTCAGAGCGCCCCCCTCAGCCCGATAAACTGAGTCCAGCGTAAGCGCAGAAGCCTAGCCGTCCGGGTGCTGGAAGCGCGGGGCTGGGGGCCTAGGGGAGCCTCTGGGGAAGGTGGGCCGGCCTGCGGCGCCAGGCACCTACTGTCTCGGGAGTCGTGAGAGGTGTCGGCTTTCATGGGGGTGGGGTCGCTCCAGGACCGGCTGAAGCTCCGCTCGCGCCGCTCGGCGAACGCTGCAGTGAGAGCAGAGCCCGTTAGGGACACGGCCTGCAGCCACGCGAGGTAGCTGGGGCCGGGGGCTGGGCAGGACGCAGGCCAGTGGGGTCTGGAGCGTGCAGGATGCCGCTGCAACGCGGCGGGGAGGAGCGGGGCGGAGTCTGCGTGAAGGGGCGAGGCCCTGTCCTTTGGGCGGAGTCTGGGGGTGGGAAGGTGCCCGCGGGGGATACCCGCCTTGGGGGCGCAGAGAGCCGCACGCCAAGCCCCAGTCGGCCAAGAGCAGCGCCCCCCCACCCGTCCGCCTTACTCTGGGCCTTACTCTGGGCCTTCACCCGCCGGCTGCCGACCATGCGCAGGTGTTTGCGGAAGTTCCTAGGGGTGGAAGCACGGGGGTGCTGGTGAGGGCCGCCAGGAGGGGTGGGCGTGCTCCCCCCGGCTCCCCTCCCCGACTTCGTCCCTTTCTGTGAGGGGTGCCCTCCCGGCGCCCCCAGCTCTCTCACAGGCCAATCCCACCGGGTCCCTCTCCTCCCTGAACCTCCCGGCCTGTTGGCTGCCGGCACACAGGCAAGGCCATCTCGCTTCCTGCCGCCCCCACCCTCCTCCCAGGACAGCCCCCTTGGTGGCCCCGTGCACTTGTCCGCCCACCCCTGCTGCCCACCCTTCCCTCCCCTCCGGGCACCCAGGCACACCCCGACCACCCCCAGCCCCCTTCCCAACAAGTCAAGAGTTCCTGCTTCCTGTGCACGACCGCCAAGGCAGCAGGGCAGGCCCCATCGCGAGGGGGGGCTTGAGGCCAGCAGATGCCCCCACCCCTGATGCTGTGTCCTTAGGCCGCCTCAGAGGAAGGTCTCTTGAACCCCAAACTCTGCGTCCTGCCAAGGCCCCACTTGCAAGACAGACAGTCAAGCTTCCTGGACACACGTGAGCAGGGGTTAGGAGGGAAAGCCTGCCTGCTGATCCCACAGCTCTGGGCTTGAAGGGCCCAAGAAAGGCACGAGCGGGCCTGCTAGCTGCAGTTCAGCTCAGTGCGTCCCCAACATACAGGCCTGGGAGCTCAGGCCACGTGACCCCTCCTGCCTGCCGCGTCCCCAGAGCAGGGCCAGGCCAGTGGTCGCCACCGCCCTTCCCCATCAGGTCCGCTGGACTGGGGGGCCCAGGCTCGACCAGAACAGACGAGAGACAGACCCTGGTGGCGAGTGGCTGGCAGGCCCTACCTCTGGATTACAGACGCGGAATCATTCTCCCGTTTCCGGCGCTTCCTCTCCGCGTAGCCCCTGAACACCCTGGGAAACCGCCACGAGTCAGCACTGCCCTTGGCCGCAGGCGGGAGGGACAGAGACGTGGGGACGGAGGTTCGAGTGTGGGGCCCGCAGGCACCCAGGGCCCTGGGCCAGACAGAGGGTCCCAGCCTGCCTCGCCCTGTCCTCAGCCCAGCTCCCAGCAGGCCCTGGTGCAGCTCGGTGCTCGCCAGGACCCAGCATGCCCTCCTGGTCAAGGCCCAGGTCCCTGGCCTGCCCCAACCTACTTGGGGGTGGGAGAGTTCCCCAGGGACCACCACCATGCCCTCAGGCTCAAGGTCCTCCCGGTACTTACGAGATGCTGGAGTTGCAGCGGGAAATGGCAGCGTGAGGGAGAAGACACAGTGAGCAGAGACCCTCAGACCTCTGACCCCACGGGGCTAGTTTCCTTCTTGTCACTGACTCGAAGGGTCCCGCACAGGCACCCCAGGGTGCCCGCTATGCCACGGGCCAATCCTTGAAAGGGCAGCAGATGCTGAGGTCACAGTGGCCCAGGCCACCAGATGCTGCTCAGAGGCCTGACTGTGTGCCTTGTCTCTGCTGGGACCCGAAGCAGAGTGGCCCCCGTTCAGCCTGAGGGCGGCAGTGCACGCCCCAAGGCAGCTTGCAGGGAGCATCTTCAGAGCTGGGGACCCTGCAGCAGAGTGCCGCCCCGGAGGGAACTCCTCAACAGAACACCCAGCTGGGTGATGGTCAAGAGCACGCCCCCCAGGGGACTAAGCTGTGATCGCTTGCGGTGCGTGGAAATGCAAGGAGGCTGCTGTTTGGAGCGTGTGCAAGGGCAGAGCTGGGCAGCAGGCCGGGAGAAACACCCCTGCTGGTGACTGCATCAGCCGCAGCCCCCCACCCGCTCCCCAGGAGACGGCACCGCGCAAGCGACAGGGCAGTGGAGACAGGACGGGGTGGGGGTGGGGTACGAGCAGCCGGGCCGCCTTCCTGCAGGCTGACACTCAGGCAGAGCGGGCGGAACGGGGGCGCTCGGGAGCGGCCGCCCAGGTGGCTCCAGGCAGGAGCTCCTGAACAGCAGGAAGAGGCCCCGGCTTGGGCCCCGCGCACGGCAGAAACAACTCACGCTTGCATAGTTGTGGTTGCTGTCTGGAAACTGAAGAGGTTTTCCTTGGGGAACCAGGTATGGATAGGGACGTCATCTGGAAAGGCCAAGGGGGCAGTGACTAGGGTGGCTTAGGAGTTCCTGAGTCCTTCCCCACCTGCCTGGAGGGGGCCGGCGGGGCGGTGTTCCTGAGCACAGGATTCCCTAGACCTATCCCGGGGCAGTGGGGCTGGCGCCGGGCCAGCAGGCTCCAAGGCCCGCTCAGCTGTTCAAGCCGCAACAGCTCAGCGGCTTCGTGACGCTCGTCTTCACTTGGCTCTCCCCCTGCTGCCCACAGCGGACACGTGTTCCCCGGAAAGCACAGCCGGCCTCCACGGTGCCCAGGAAGAGCACTGACTCGTAGCCTTCCCACCAGAGGGGCGGGGCAGGGACCACGGCTGCAGGCTCTCCTGGGGCTCCAGGGCCTTCTCTGCCACCCAGACACTCTGGGGTCCATGTGGCCGGCCCTTCCCTCTCCCAGACCTTCCTGGTGGAGGCCCTCATCAGGCAGGGAGATTGACCCTTCCCAGGGGGCCCATACCCCCCAGACAGGGTTGGCGAAGGCCACTCTATTCTCTTCCCTGACCCTGTCCCAGAACCTGGCCTGTGTTCCTCAGAGGAGCACGAGGGCCTGGCGATGCCTGCACCCCTGGCCTGTGCCCTGATGCCCCACTGAGCTGCTGATTTGGAGGCTCCAGAGGTGCCCGGAGAGCACATGGCGGGTCTGCCAGGTAGGATTCTGCTCTTCTGGAAATGACGGGCTTGGAGCCCAGAAGCATGGGGCCACCTGAATGTCCCAGGCGGCTTCTTCCTGACAGCAGGCCTCCAGGGCTGCTCAGCCATGCGCACTGCTCGACAATCCTGGTGGGGAGCCCCACTAGCTGGCCAGGCCCCCTTGGTGAGCGGGAGTCTCACTGTGTGGGTGCCAGGGCAGGGACTGCCCCAGGACTCCCGGAAGGCAGCCCCACCTTTCCATTCAGCCAGGCTTGCTGCCTGTTCCACCCTTAAGACTCTCCCGGCCCCCTTGCTGGGGAGGAAGCACGCTTGGCATGACTTGGTGCCAGCAAGCCTGAAGCCAGCCGTGAAGCCCAGCTGGGCACGGGGTATGGTGGCAGGACGCCACCTGCGGGCGGTGCCTGGGGGGCCCTGCACTGTCTGGGCCTCCTGGCGCTTGCTGCTGCAGAGGAGGCTGCCCGGACCCCCAATCAGCCCCTCACCAGACACTCGGTCAACGCTGTACATCCTCTCCAGTTTCTTGCGGCGGCCGGGAGCCTCAGGCAGAGGCGGCTGGTCCACCCCAAAGGCCTGAGGAGCGGGGCTGGGGGCGAGCTGGGCGCATCCGGGACACTCCTTGGAGTCATGGCGGCTGCCCGTCCAGCTCTGGCAGGGCCTGCTGACGTCCTCGTGACTGCCTCCCGGGCTGGCGCGCAGGGTCTGGCTGTGGTGGTGGGGGCGCTGCTCCCGCTGCTGCCGCCCCTTCACCACAGCCAGCTCAATGGCCTCGGCCTCCGGGCCGGGCAGCAGGGCCGGCTCCCCTGAGATGGTGTACACGCGGGGCTGGGGGCCCTCGCCGGCCGGCTTCCCGCTGGCAGCCTCCTCCGGAAGGCTGCCCTCGTAGCGGCCGTTGGAGACGAGGGAGAGGCGGCGCTTGTTCTGAGGGGCCGGCTGCATCTCGGGGGACCCGTCCTGGCCAGAGTAGGCGTCAGCCAGCAGGTGGTCTGGGGGAGAGGCGCCAGGTGAGCTTGCAGCCTGCTGGTCCTGCCTCCCGTCTCCTGGTGCTCTGGAGGCAGGGAATGAACACCCAGCGGGTGCCTGGCCCGCTGACCAAACCCTGGGCCCTAACAACTTCACAAAAGGGCTTTCTGAGCTGTGCCATACCCCAGAGGTTCATACTTCACTTCCATCGGGGCCCCAAGCCCCTCTCCTGTGCGTGGCGGTGATGGGGGGGCAGGAACAGGCAGGCCACCTCCCAGCCTGCCACCGCACCCGTGTGCCCAGTGCCAGCTTCTCCCCTCCCCCCCACCAGCTGGCCCCCAGAGACACTGGTGCCAGCCCTGGGGGGTGCCAGGAGGCCTGTTGCCATGCCAACGGCCCAGGCTGGGTGGGTGCCATGGTGATGAGTGACTCGCAGCTCCTCCTGGGGCTCTGGGCCAGGGAGGGCAGGGGGGCGTGAGGAAGCCAGCCCAGCAGGGCGGTAGCTGCCCGCTCACAGCACACAGTGAGCAAGGGCTGTGTCTGCGGGGCAGGAGGCAGCACACCCTCCCCCAGACTGGCAGCTGTGGGTGGGCAGGGTCGCGTGCCCCTACCTGCGCCATTCCGGTTTTCGGGGTGACTCTGGGACAGGTACTCGCCAAACGCTCGGGCTGCTCTGAGGGGGTGGACAGCGGAGTGCGCCGTCAGGGCACACCGCCCACTCTGGCGCCCCCACCCCCCCCCACCCACGCCCTCTGCACCCGCAAGGGAGGGCTCAGGGGTCATCCCCAGCAAGCACTCCCATCCCACCTCAGACCGCCCAGGGCTGGCAGGTCGCAGCTCCGGGGACCCTTGGCGTCCCGGGCGTCTTGGCTGGACCTGCAGGCGGGGCCTGGGTCTGCTTTCCCTCCAGCCCCGGCCGCCCAGTGCGTGTTGGGGGTCGTGAGGTCGGGCACCTCGCCCACCGCAACCTCAGAAAGGGGAGCCGAACGGAGGTCGGGGCGGGCGCCGGCTACGCGCATGCTGCAGGGACGGGGACGGGGCGGGGGCGGCGCTGGCCCCGGAGGGCGGCCCGCCGCACTCACCGCACTTTGGCCGCCACCGAAGACATGGCCTCGCTTCTTAGCGCCCTCCTCCGGGAGGCGACGGCGCCCATGGTCGAGGCGGCGGCGCATCCCCAGGCCTCAGAGCGCGCCCCGCGCCCGCCGCCTCCGTCGAGGGTGCCGCGCCGCGCCGAGGACTGGGATCAGGATCGGGCTCGGGCTCTGGCTCGGGCTCTGGCTCGGGACCCGCATGGCAGCTCCGGGGCCCTCCACGCGCCCCGCCGCACCGGACTGAACGGCCAGGCCCGGGGGTGGCGCCCCGCCCACCGCGACGTCAGGGAGGTGGAAACCCCGCCCACCTGGCGTCAGAGCGGGGCGGGGCCCAGTGAAGCCCCACCCGCCCCGCCGGCAGTGGGCGGGGCTGGGACCAACCGCGGCTCTGCCCTCTCGGCTCTGCCTCCGGAGCCGGGAAACCGAGGCCTAAGGACCCCTGGGCACAGGGTCCCAGGCCCTCTGGTCAAGGGGCTCCCTGGTCTCGCAGACCCACGTGCCCCGCTCGGAGACCTGCAGGGACCGTGGACCCCAAAGTCAAAGGCTTGACAGATCTATTTTTTTGTACAAAAGGAGTCCCTGGCGCTATTTAATGATCTGAAAAGCCAAGTGCCCAGGTCATCTTAGGGAAAAATCTTGTGTGTACGAAGTAGGAACGCGACGCCTGAGAGCTCCGGGGGCTTCATGCCTCGTTAGGCGGATACCAGCACCATCCCGACCCTGGGTGCCCTGCCTGCCTGGCTTCGGGTCCCAGGGTCCCACGCAGTGACCTCACAGGCAGGCAGGCAACACTGTACCCTCCAGGGTCAGGACTGTGAGCTGCCCATCTTGGCGAGGCCCCCAGCCCCAGGGACCTCAGCACAGGGACCACATGTCCCGCATAATCAGATCTGCCTTTATTGATAGGCAAAGCAGAAACACGAGGGCTCCAGCACGAGAGGCCACAGGGCCTGACACAGCCCTGACGACTGCTGCGTGTGCAGGCGATGCCAGGGCCAGTGACCCTCCAGGAGAGGCCAGGGCAGAGTGGCCCCAGAGTGGCACTCCACACTGGGCCCCAGCGGGTCTCCCTGGCAGGCTGGAAGAGCTGTAGGAGCTAGGCACTCTGAGATGGAGCCGCGGGAGGTGCTGGCTTCAGGGTGGAAACTTCTCCCCATTTTAGTCAGAGAGCTGGGGTGCTGAGGAGTCCTCGGGTATTTGTGGGGAAGCCAGACCTCAGTGTTGATGCCGAAGTGAGGGCTCATCCTCCTGTTAGTAAACAGCACACGGTCAAGGTCAAGGTGGGGGCAACCCTGGAGGGCAGCAGGGAGGGAGCAGCTGGCCTGCTCTGGAGCCCTCAGTGCGCGTGGCTCAGCCAAGGGGCACAGGGTGTCCAGGCAGCTCACCAAGTCGGAGCCCTGGTCGGCTGGGGCGCCTTGGAAGTCAGCATACGGGTCCTTGGAGCCTCCCAGCAGCACCTCCTCATACTCAGTCTGGTAGTCAGACTCATCTGGGAAGAGAGCAGGGCCATGTGTGCCACCTCCTGAGAGCAGGGGCGGGGGCCATACACGGGCAGGGGTCCTGCTGTGCAGCCAACCAGGTCTAGGGGCTGCCAGAGGCAGCCTGGTGCCCAGGGCAGCTTACTGAGAGTGAGGGTCAGGAGGGGACGTTGCCACCACCACCCTCAGCTGTTGGGCATGTATGTCTCGGGAGCCAACTCACCGTCCCCAGCAGCCACCTTGGCAGGCTCGATACGCGATACAATCTCAGCAAGGTCCGTGAAGGAGGCGTTGGGGCAGGTGAGGACCTGGGGGCGGAGGTGAAGAGGCCATCTGACCTGCTCCTGACTGCACCCGCCCTCTCTGCGACCCTGCGTGGGTGATGGTGGAGTCCTGAGCAGTCCCACTCCAGCAGCCTTCTCCCAGCAGAGCACTTCCCGGGGGAGAGTCAGAAGAGGCCTCTGCCAGGGACAGGGGGCACCTGCCCTCCTGATTGGCCGAGCAGGGGTGCCAGGTGCCGCAGGGGGAGGACTGGCACCAGGGGGTGGGCCTCGGCGGGGGCGCGGCCGCCTGCTCGGGCACTCACGTCGCTCGCCTTCGTCTTGCTCGTCCCCTGCCGGTCCTGCAGCATCTTCTCCAGCACGCCGCTGCGACCCCAGATGTCAAACACTGTCCGGCCGTGCTGGTACCCCACCTCCTGCACACACAGGGGAACCCCATGACGGGAGTGGGCGCGCCAGGAGGCCCGGGGGCGCAGCCGGCCTGGACACTCACGCAAATCTCATCAAACTTGCTGAACTCCAGGGTGCCATAGTTGTCAATCGGGGGGCGCAGGTACTCGCAGTACTCGCTGCTCTTCACCATCTCCAGCTGCCGGACGCAGCACACATAGGCCAGGCGTGTCTGGATCTCAGCCATGTTCAGCACCTGCCGGGCCACAACACTGAGTGTGGCTGTCCTGTCCCCTCAGGGCTCCTGGCCTCCGTCTGGGCACAGCCACTGTGTCCTCCCTGGCCCCTCCATTCCCGCCCTCCCCATGGGGAGACTGCTTCTGCTGGACCTCGGGGAGGGGTCTGGGCCTCCACCATGGGGTCTGGAGCCTTTACGCATGTCCCCCTCCCCAGAGCTGGTCCCAGGCAGGCAGGGACCATCCCTCGCTGGGCCCAGAGCCTGGAAGACACTACTCTCTCCCTGCCCGTCTCAGGGTCTCAGGGACGTGGGTACCAGGGCGTGGGGAGGAGGGGCCAGAGCAGGCAAGGCTGGGCCCACCTTGACCTTCGTGGCCAAGGGATTCCAGCGCTTCCACAGGAGCCACCAGCCCGAGAGCGCGTCCCCGTAGTTGGTGAGGTCTGTCTCATCCCGGCTGCCCACGTCAATGGCAATCACCACCTTTGCCCCCATCGACCTGGCCACATCCGCTGGGGAGGAGGTGGCCCGGTGACCAGTGGGGACAGGTGCGCAGAGCCCTTGGTGGGAGCACAGCTGAGGGGAGGCTGGGGTAGAGCTAGGGGTAGGGGCAGAGCCTGCCTGAGAGGCGCTGGGGCAGCACGCGGGCCTGGGGGCGGGTCTCCTCTCCACTGTCACACCGGGGCCTGTGCAGGGGCTGGTGAGTGCAGAGCTGTCCAACAGGTGGCCGGCGTGCCCCAGAAGGGGCTGTGCCCACAGCAGCCGCGACACCTGCAGGCTGTTAGTTCTCGCTGTGGGCACAGATGGGCCCTAATTGCACCGACCGCCACTTGGCCTTGCTCTGAGCTCTGAGCGCCGCAGAGCCAGCGACGGAGCCATCTGCCGGCAGCGGGCCTGCGTGCCTCCTGCACTGCCCCGCCGACGGGCACATGGAGCCATGGGGTCAAGGCAGGTGGGCGCCCCTCCCACCTGCCCAGTACCTGGGAGGTTGTTGACGTAGCCCCCATCCATCAGCAGGTGCCCGTCTTTGGGGTCGCAGAGTGGAGGCATGTAACCCGACAGGGACATGCTGGCACGCACGTACCTCCACAGCGATCCTGCAAGGGTGCGTGGGGTGGGGGAGAGGGGAGCAGACCTCCGCTGCTAGCAGCTCAGAGCCTCGCCCAGACAGGCCCTGAGCCCCCGCATGCCTGGCCTGGCAGAGGGCGCCAGGCCGGGCAGAGGACACCCTTCCTGGGCACCCTTGGAGGAGGAGGAGCTGGCGGGGCTGGCCTTGCTCCGGGGCTCCCCACGCCTCCTCTGGCTACGACCTGCTGCCGGCTCTGCCACCCCCCTCACTGCCAACCAGACTCATTTCAAGGGCTCCCCGACACTCTGGCCTGGAAAAGGGCCCTCAGCTGCCCACCATGGGCCGGCCTTCCCAGGGACCCCCCTCGAGCAGTGCCAGACCCTGAGTGCAATCCACACACTGCCGTGCCCCTCACGCCCCACTCTGCCCCCGCCTCCACTGACCCTGTAGCCCTCGGGCCCGCAGCAGTCGTCTTGTTCAGACCTCCCCGAGTCCCTTGCCTCGTCTGGGGGGCACGCCTTCGCTGGAGCCACTCCGCCCCGGCTGGGAACGTGCGTCCAGGGAGGAGGCACTCACCGTCCGTGTGGACCCGCATGGCCGAGGCGGAGATGTCTGTGGTGACGGCGAAGTACGGGATCCACAGGTCCTGTGAGGAGACAGGACTCAGACGGACCAACCCAGGCTGCCAGCCCTTGATTCTCAGGGCCCAGGGCATCTAGACCCAGGCAGCCGGAGACCATGGACTCTGCTCGGGCTCCCAGGCAGTCCTCGCCAGGGCCGCACCTCAATCTGCCTGTCCTTGAAGACGCTGGAGATGCTGCTGTTGAAGCCAGCCCCCGAGAACATGGAAGTGATGGGGTAGGTCAGGTCCAGCATGGTCTTCACCATCGACATCATGTCCTGGGGGGGCACACAGGGGACAAGTGAGGCCCCCGCAAAGGAGAACTGATGCACAGCCCTGCCTGTAGGCACAGGCAGCAGCCAACCCCGCGGGACCACCAAGAACCTGCGTCAGGAGAAGGGAGTGGGCACACGGGCACCCCTGCTTCCTGCAAGCAGAACAGGGGCCTCCTGGAAGCACCCAGGGTCTGGGGGGAGCACACACCGCAGCCTGAGTGGCAGGGCCTGGAGGTCCCAAGGGAGCAGCCACTGACCCCTGGCAGGCTTGACCCACTGGGCCCTTGCTGCCTGCTCAGAAGGGCCGGCTCTGGGCACGCTGGGATGAGGCCATCCAGGCCCAGGGCTGGCTGCATGCCCACCGCTGCCCAAGCCTGGGTGCCAGGGCAGGCGCTCCATCCCCCCGACAGAAGCAGGGCCCTGCCAAGGGCCTCACTGCCAAAGCCCCAGGACACCGGGGAACAGAGGCCTGCCCTCCTCAGTGAGGCTGGACAGCTCGGCCTGTGAGCACAGGATCAGGAGCGCCTGACCCCTCAGGGCTCGGGGTGAGGAGGAAGGGGCCTCCTCCCTCCCCAGACAGACCCGGGAGGGGAAAGCTCAGGCAGGGGCTGCAGGTGGAGGGGGCAGGTGCCCAGGCACTCACGTGGGGACCAGGATGAGCAGGAGCGCATGTGCTCTTGGAGGACAGGGACCCAGGCGGCCCGGCATCATCCCCAGGCTCTCCCTCCTGAGGAAGCCCCTGCTCAGCACCGCCCCGCCACGCCCCTCCACGGGCCCACAGGCAGGGCCGCAGGGCGGCCCGCGGGTTCCAGCCCCACACCCGCGCAAGGGCTGCCCAGCAGGCTCAGCACACACTCAGGACGGCAAGCCATCAGGCCCGAAGCTCCATGTCTGTTCCCACAGCCCCAGACCAGCAGGGCCAAGAAGGGAAAGGCCTGCCCGGCTGTCTCTGGTCCCTCACTGAGGATGGAGCCTCACTGTCCCCTGGGGCCACTGCCCTTGCAGGCTGTCCTCAGTGACAGGAGCCTCGGGGACATGTGCTGGGCAGACGGCCCGCTCTGAGAGCTTCTGCACAGAGCGCGACCGGCTCCTTTTCTTTCAAAAATGAGAATGCGCTTCTGAGCCTTTTCACGGCCTCAGCCTGGGCTCCGTCCTGCTCCCCCTCTCCAGACAGAGCTCTTAGGAGGTGGGTGACACGCCCCTCTGTTCCGCCCCGGCCCTGGATTCCGGGCTGTCCTCTGGTGCCCGTTCACTACGGGCCCACTGTATCCACGTGTACTTCTTACTCTCTGACATCTGGGGTCTCACACACCCAGGGAGGGAGACAGCCCAGGGCCCACCCAGCCCTTCCGGAGTCCACCCCCAACCCCCTCTATCTACCGCACACGCCAAGCCCGAACACCTCAGGGCCAGCTGCCAGGCAACAGAGGGCAGCCCCGAAGCCCCAGGTCTGCAGGAATTACTGGAGCAGGCAGGTCTCAAGCTGTGCGGCCTGCCCTGCCCTGCCCTTGCCGCACAGATCCCCAGGCCAGGCCTCCCCCACCTGCCTACCAGCACTGGTGCCCCGGTGGGCGTGGAAGCACGGTGTACCGTGGGTGCACGTCCTCAGTCACCTTTGCAAGACCAGGCGCCAGAGCCCCCGGCCCCAGCACCGAAGCCCTCGCTGGCCAGCCACGCTGCAGAGCCGCTGCAGGGCCTCACCTCCGCCCACTGCTTGGCCCGGATGCGGATCTGGCTGTAGCTGCGTTCCTCCGAGTACAGGGCGCCCATGAAGGCCCCGATGGACGTCCCTCCGACCATGTCCACCGGGATGCCACACTCCGTCAGGGCCCGGATGACGCCCACCTGCGCGCAGCCCCTACACCGACAGGAGCAGGAAGTCAGCGCCCACTCTGCCCGCCAGGACCCAGGACGGCCGTCCTGTCCTGCCCACCCCTCAGCGCCCACATCCTGCACACGTCGTGGGAAGTGGGGCAACGGTGGCAACTCGGACAGGAGCAGCGGTGCTCCTGAGCAGCAGCTGGCGCTCAGCCTCCTCGTGGGGGCGTTGGGGCTGGCTCTGGGTCAGGCGAAGGCTCATGTCTCCACGTCTGTGGGGTGCCCACCACACAGCCAGAAACAGCACCTGGCAGGAGCAGAGGCCCCAGGACTGCAGCGGGCGTGGGGACAGACGGCAGGAGCGGACAGAGTGACACTGAGAGACAGGGAGGGCGGGAAGGCCCAGAACCGACGACCGACGCCGAGCCTTGGGTTCCAGAAGCACTCTGAACGCAGAGCACAAACGCAGAAAGCAACACCATTCCCTCACCTCAAGGTGAGGAAAACTTTAGACCAGACTGAGAACAAAAAGGCATGCTACCCCCAAGGGGCAGCACCCGGAGCTGCGGCCCGCCCGAGCTGGCTGGGAGGCTGCGGCCTTGCCACCCGGCCCTTCTCAGACAGCGTCTGCGGGCCCATAAGTCAGGAAAGAAAGAACAGCTTAAATCGAAGAGGGCAACATTAAGGAAATAATAAAGACCAGAAATGAACGAACCAGAAAACAACATAATCGACAGGACCGAGAACTACAAGCAGGTGCTTTGAAAAGATGAATTCAGTTGATAGCTCCTGGTAAGACTGATCCAGAAAAGTAAAAGCAGGGGGAGAGAGACGTGGGGGTGGGGCAGGGAAGGAGGGAGACAGGCGGTTGTCGTAACCTCAACACTGAAGAAGGGAACGTCGTACAGACGCTCCAGTTAAGAAGTTAATAGTAACCTTGTGCCTTAAGTAGGGAAAATCAGATAAAATGGACACGTTCATAACACAAGCTATGAATGACACAGCTTCCCAGACCCGACCCTAAAAGCAGAGAACCCGGATCGCCCTATAACCATCACAGCAGTGAATTTTTAATTCTTGAATCCTCACAAAATTTCATGTCCAGACGGTTTTACTAGTGAATTGTACTCAACATAAGGACGAATAGCAGGAGCCACATAAGACCTTCCAGACAACAGAGGAGGCAGCAAACAAGCCTGGCTGCACTTCAGCTGAGGACAAGCACAGCCCGCTTCCCACGGACCCGGGCGCCTGGCCGGCAAGGTAGGGCCACAGGCCGCGGAGTCTGTCCCAAGGAGGCAGCGCTAGAATCACTCAGTGTGATCCATCGTATCAACAGAATAAAGGAGTAAATCACAGAATCCCACAGACCCAGAAAAACACGCCCCCGTGATAAAAGCTCGGTCGGCTAAGAACAGAAGGCACGCCCTCAGTCTGGTACAGGGCGTCTCAGAGACCAGGAGCTGCGCGGCACTCAGCCATTAAAGGGGGTGTGGTCCTGACACTGCAGGCAAGGCAACAGCTCTCTCAACACCTGCTCAGACCTGCGGAAAGCTCTAACCGGGGCAACAAACGAGAAGAGAAGCAAAGGCATGTACGTACTTTGCAAAGAAAGAGGAAATACTTTCTTTATTCTTGGAAGACGTAACTGTACGTATAAAAAATGCAAAAGAACTACAGAAAAGGAAACAGAAGAAGTGAATTCACCGAGGTTGTAAGACGGCGTATTTACAAACATTGCTTGTGTTTCTGCATACCGTCGACAGACAGTGCAAAGTGAAATTTAACGCAGACCACTTACAACAGCACACACCCATGCAATGCCCGGATGGTTCTAAGCTCCACGCGGAGGTGCGGAGGAGTGAGGACGACCAAGACCATTCAGGGAGAGGGAGGGCGAAGGGTCACACTGCCTGATGGTCTCCTACAGAGGCGCCCGCAAAGCCAGGGCGAGGGCGAGGGCGAGGGCGCACGGTGCGGTCAGGACAGCAGGCCCCAGAGCAGCCCACACGTGGGCAGGTGCCGGCAGCTGAGCCGGGTGCCGTGGCAGCTGAGCCGGGAGGGAGCGATATGAGGGAGAAGACCCTCACCCACCGAGAGCTCTGCCACTCAGAGGTGGCAGCTGTGGGCGGATTGCAGGCCCAGAACCACAAACTTCGAGAAGATGAGGCCCCGGCAAGAGCCCCCCGAGCCCCAGAAGTTAAACTGTAAGAACCCGGGAAATCCCACTTCACCAGGTTAAAATGAGCTCATCAAAAAGAGCCACTAGGAAAGCTGCAGTACATATACACAAGGGAGTATTACTCAGCCATTAAAAAGAATCCATTTGAATCAGTTCTAAAGAGGTGGATGGAACTGGAGCCGATTATACAGAGTGAGGTAAGCCAGAAGGAGAAACACCAATACGGTGCACTGGCGCATGCACGCGGGATTCAGAAAGACGGTGACGATGACCCTGCATGCGAGACAGCGAAAGAGGCACAGATGTATAGGACAGTCTTGTGGACTCTGTGGGAGAGGGTGAGGGTGGGACGATTTGGGAGAGTGGCACTGAAACATGTATACTATCATATATGGAACAAATCGCCAGTCCAAGTTCGATGCAGGATACAGGATGCTTGGGGCTGGTGCACTGGGACGACCCAGAGGGATGGTAAAGGGAGGAGGGAGCGGGGTTCAGGATGGGGAACACGTGTATACCCGCGGTGGATTCATGTTGATGTATGGCAAAACCAATATAATATTGTAAAGTAATTAACATCCAATTAAAATAAATAAATTCATATTAAAAAATAAATTTCAAAAAAAGCCACTAGGAAACAAAAGTCACAGACTGGAGACGGTCTCAGCAATAAACACATCTGGCAGAAGACTTGCATCCACACCACACACAGCCCCTCCAGCGGCACGGCAGAGGACACGCCGCCGGGCAAGGAGGCCCCGGAGCCCGAGTTCAGGGATGCAGACCAGGCCCCAGCGGCACCGGGAGTGTGGCCACGCTCGCCCCGACAAGGCCAAGGGTGACAGACGCGTGGGCAGCCGGGCCCTCACAGCCTCTGGGGTGTTGGATACATTCAACTACTCCAGGCAGAGGCGGTCTGCTCCTAGGTGTTATCCCACAAGGAAGATTCGCGTGCAAATGCTGACAGCCATCCTGTGCATAGCAACCAAACCCAGCACACAACCCAGACGCCGCGGACAGGAGCCCAGAGTCCAGGCAGTGATGCAGCCGGTGCAGCCGGGGCACACAGATAGCACGAGGCACACAGCTCACGGGCCGGGCAGACACAGGCCAGCAGAGAGGAAAACTCAGCAGGCGAGCACCGATATGCTCAGAGAGGCTCAAACTGTGAGACCCAGGCACTTCAAGTTCTTTCAGAAACACAAGAATGAAGAGACTTGCCTGCAAGACCCAGAGGGAACAGGCCTTGGGAACAAAATGACATGGGACTTCACAGCAATCCTAGAAGCTACACGGACAATAGAAAGAACTCCCGGGGAGACCACTTCCACCCAGAGTCCCACAACCAGACTGTCCTGCAAGTGTGCACAGAGCCAGCATGCTCTCTGCAAGCATGCTCCCGGCATCGGCTCTCAAGAAAATTTCTAGAAGAGTAACAGGCAAATTTGGCCTTGGAATGCGGAATGAAGCAGGGCAAAGACTAATAGAGTTCTGCCAAGAAAATGCACTGGTCATAGCAAACACCCTCTTCCAACAACACAAGAGAAGACTCTACATGTGGACATCACCAGATGGTCAACACCGAAATCAGATTGATTATATTCTTTGCAGCCAAAGATGGGAAAGCTCTATACAGTCAGCAAAAACAAGACCAGGAGCTGACTGTGGCTCAGATCATGAACTCTCTATTGCCAAATTCAGAGTGAAATTGAAGAAAGTAGGGAAAACCACTAGACCATTCAGGTATGACCTAAATCAAATCCCTTATGATTATACAGTGGAAGTGAGAAATAGATTTAAGGGCCTAGATCTGATAGACAGAGTGCCTGATGAACTATGGACGGAGGTTCGTGACATTGTACAGGAGACAGGGATCAAGACAATCCCCATGGAAAAGAAATGCAAAAAAGCAAAATGGCTGTCTGGGGAGGCCTTACAAGTAGCTGTGAAAAGAAGAGAGGCGAAAAGCAAAGGAGAAAAGGAAAGAGAAAAGCATCTGAATGCAGAGTTCCAAAGAACAGCAAGAAGAGATAAGAAACACTACAGCGCCTTACTAGACGTCACTTTGAGTAAATTTCACTAAAAATGCTGCAGCAGACCAGCTGCTCCAGGCGCCTCGCTGCCCCAGCCCACAGAAAGCACCCGAGTGCCCCCTCACCTGGCAATTCTAAGCAAATTGCCTGGTTTCCAGGCCCACTAGCTCAGCTTTCACGAAAAAACATGGCACTGATGCCGCCTCTGAATCACCCAAGAGGAACAGACACAGAGCTCACTAGCCCCACCCCAGTCCAGGCGGCACTCAGGGCACCAGCGTCACCATATGGGGTCCCTCCCGGCAGCCTGAGGTCCTGATCCCAGCCCAGCCCTTAGAGCGAGGCGGCAACAGGCAGCAACACGTGCTGTGAAGGAAGATGAAACCAGGAAGGAAGCTGGAGTTGGGGGCAGGGTCCCCCAGAAGAGCAGCAGACCACTTCGCCCCACTTTCCCTTCCTTAAGGGTCCGTCCCTTCCCTAAAGGCCCGTCCATTCCCTGAGGGTCCATCCATTCCCTGAGGGTCCATCCGTTCCCTAAGGGTCCATCCCTTCCCTAAGGGTCCATCCGTTCCCTGAGGGTCCATCCCTTCCCTAAGGGTCTCGGGCCAGAGCTTCGAGCCCCAGCATCTCCAGTCCTAGGGAAGCGAGGAGTGTTGAGTCCAGTTAGACAAGCAGTTCTGAGGCTCATCTGCATTCTCTTAGACCTCATCCAGCTATGATTAGCCGAGGAGTGGAGGAGCTGAGCAGGGAGTCCACCCTCTGGGCCCCTCTCTCCTCCAGCTCACTCTGGAAGGGGTGTCCTCTGGCCAAGGGAGGTAGTGAGCCAGGCCCCTCCAGTGGGCCTCAGGGACAGGCGGCCAGCCCAGGGAGTGCCCTGATGTCCATCGCGGCCAGGGGCGTGAGCTCCAGCCTGCAGGGCACCCTGGCCCTGGGACCCGCCCTCGGGGGGCAGGGGTCCAGTACAGATGCTGCCCTACCCCTCCGCACACCGCTGCTTCAGCCGGCGGCCTGGGCCTGTCGCACCCTCACCACACACCTGCCGCTCCATTTCTGCCCCGGGTGTAAATTTCTCTTTAACACATGTCAGGAGAAGGGCAGCAAGTGTCAGGACAACCTGGGGTTCAAGCTGTTTGGGCTCAACATCCTTAAAGGAACCCACCCACCAGCCCAAGGAGCTAAAGGCTGCTTCAGAGGGTCGTGAACAGAGCAGATCCCTGTTTCGTAAAGCAAAGAGAGGCTCACCTGCAGGCCAGAGGAAAGAGGGGGCCATCAGGAAGAGACATGCTCTCCTGCGGCCTTCATGGAGGGTCACAGCTGTGCGTGGGAAGCACACAGGGACCCATGCCCACACCCACGCACACACACACCCATCCCATGCACCTACACACACACACAGCCACGCACACACCCACGCCCATGCACACCTACACACACAGCCACGCACACACAGCCACGCCCATGCACACACACACAGCCACTCACACACAGCCATGCACACACACCCATGCACACACAGCCACGCACACACACCCACGCACACACACCCATGCACACACACAGCCATGCCCATGCACACACACCCACGCCCATGCACACACACACAGCCACGCACACATACCCACGGCCATGAACACACACACACACACACACCCATTCACACACACACACGCCCATGCACACACACCCACAGCCATGCACACACCCATGCACACACACACACCCATGCACACACCCATTCACACACACAGCCATGCAAACACACCCATGCCCTTGCACCTACACACACACAGCCACACAGACACACCCACGCCCATGCACACATACAGCCATGCACACACACCCACGCCCTTGCACCTACACACACAGAGCCACACACACACCCATGCCCTTGCACCTACACACACACACAGCCACGCACACACACCCATGCCCTTGCATACACACACACAGCCATGCACACACCCATGCCCATGCACACACACACAGCCATGCACACACACCCACGCCCTTACACCTACACACACACATAGCCACGCACACACACCCATGCCCTTGCACCTACACACACAGCCACACCCACACCCATGCACACATACAGCCACGCACACACACCCACGCCCTTGCACCTATACACACACAGCCATGCACACACAGCCACACCCATGCGCACACACACACATGCCCACACACACAGCCACATACACACACCCTTGCCCATGCTGCTACACACACCCACACATCCACACACCCACATCCAGGGAAGGGCATGGGAAGCAGAGGGACTCACCTTGCTCCCCCTCCCCCAAGGACCAAGGCGATGGCATTGCCGGTCAGCACTCTCGCCAGGCGGGAGAAGTCTGAGTGCCGGTCCGGGGGCCTCTGGCAGACCCGCTCGTACAGCTCCACCTATAAGAGAGGCCAGCAGAGAGAGCCAACCTAACCCGCTGCTCTGCCCAACTCCTGACCCAAAGCTGTCTCCAGGACACGCCGGTGGTTCTGAGCTGAGCCGTCAGCACCTCAGTGCCTGGGCTCGCCTGGGAGGGCCCCATGGCCCTGGGCCTCACCGCCACCACCACCCCACGCAGAGGGTGTGCGGGGCCTGAATGTCTGGGCGGCGACACCACAGTCAGCTTGTGTCCACCGTGCTGCGGGGCCCCGCTCCCACTGTGGCCCGTGCCCAGTCTCCAGGGTGAGGACCCCAAGGAAGAGGTGCCTCAGGATTCGCGGCTTTTTCTGTCCAAAGGAGGAGGCAGGGCCAACCTGAGGCCCCTGGGCTCGGCTCTGGCAACAAGTGGGGGCTCCTCCATCAGCGGTGCCGCCACACAACAGTCAGGCTCGAGCAGAACTGAGAGCCCCATCAGTGCTGCAGGCTGGGGTCAGAGGTGGAGGGAGGGCAGGAGGCAGGCCCCAGGGCCCCAGCTCACCAGCTTGGGCAGGCTCCTCCTGGAGAAGACTCGGCGAGGGCAGCAGAGGTGCAGGTGGCCGGAGCACCAGCCCCGCATGTTGAGCCACTCCGCGGTGCGGGCCGGGGCGGGCCCGTCCTGCCGGTGCAGCAGTGCCAGCTGCTTCTGGGCGCGCACGGCCGAAGTCTCCAGCATCCGCTCCAGCTGAGGGAGAGCGGAGCGCGAGTCAGCCAGCCCAGCAGAGCCCCGGCCGACGGCGGCCCCAGGCTGGACACCCCCTCGCCCATCAGCCCACACAGGTTGCGGCACCGGCCTGGCTGTAGTGTGCTGGGCCCTTCCTCTGTGAAGCCGGGCCCAGGGGGTTGCAGCTGCGTGCCCGCCGAGCTCTGGGGGCCTGCAGGCAGGGAGGGCACCGCCCTCTGCTTCTCTAACATGGCCTCGTGAACACACGCTGCAACCTTCTTCGGCAAAGGGGCGCCGCTCCTGGCAGAACTGGAACCCGCAGCAGAGATGACAAGTTTGTAGCTAACCCAGGACGGGGCGGAACGTGAGGTGAGCACAGAGGACGGACACAAAGCAAAGAGGTGATGACTCCACCTGACGCCCGGGAAGCTGGAGACGGTGGGACTTCAGGTGCAGGGCGATGAGCACGGGGCCCCAGGCCTTGCCTGGCAGCACCGCTGACTGCAGTGGGGTCTGGCAGCTCTGTGAACCTGAAGACACAGCCTCTGGCTCAGCAGCTTTTCTAGGTGGCGCCCTGAAGACACCCTTGCACACGCGTGCAGTGAAGAACTTTCGCAGTCCACTGACGGAACAGACAGATGGTGGGGCGTTCACAAACAGAGACTCAACAGCCATGAGACGAGGAAAACAACGCGGAGAAAACCCAGGAGCGTGAGCACTGAGGGAAAGGGGGAGTCGAGACGGCACAGGCTGCAGCAGTGTGCGGGCTGAGAACCTCCAGACGTACAAGCTGGACTTAGAAAAGGCAGAGGGACTAGAGATCAAACTGCCAACACCCGTTGGATCATAGAAAAAGCAAGGAAATTCTAGAGAACCGTCTATTTCTGCTTCATTGACTACACTAAAGCCTTTAATGGTGTGGATCACAACAAGCTGCGGAAACTTCTTAAAGATATGGGAATACCAGACCACCTTACTTGCACCCTGAGAAACCAGTATGCAGGTCAAAAAACAACAGTTAGAACCTTACGTGGAACAACTGACTGGCTCCAAGTTGGGAAAGGACTACAGCGAGGCTGTGTACTGTCACCCTGCTTATTCAGCTTACACGCAGCGTGTATGCGTGCTTACCAAGCCCCTTTAGTCGTGTAGACTCTTTGTGATCCCAAGGACTGTAGCCCACCAGGCTCCTCTGTCCATGGGATTCTCCAGGCAGGAACAGTGGAGTGGGCTGCAGTGCCCTTCTCCAGGGGATCTTCCTGACCTAGGGATCAAACCCGTAGCTCCTGCACTGAGGCGAATTCTTTACCTCTGAGCCAGCCAGGAAGCCCATATGCAGAGTTCATCATGCAAAATGCTGCACTGGAGCCAAGATTTCCAGGAGTGACATCGACAGCCCCAGATGTGCAGATGATACCTCTCTAATGGCAGAAAGTGAAGAGGAACCAAAGGGCCTCTTGATGAGGGTGAAAGAGGACAGTGAAAAAGCTGGCTCGAAACTCAATATTCAACAAGCCTAAGATCATGGCATCCAGTCCCATCATTGCATGGCAAACAGATAGGGAAAAACGAGAAGCAGTGACAGATCTCATTTTCTTGGCTCCAAAATCACTGCAGACAGTGACTGCAGCCAGGAAACTAAAGCACACTTGCTCCTTGGAAAGAAAGCTACGACAAGCCTAGGCAACGCATTAGAAAGCAGGGAGATCACTTTGCCAACAAAGGCCCATCTAGTCAAAGTTAGGGTTTTTCCAGTGGTCACATACAGATGTGAGAGCTAAGCCATAAAGAAGGCTGAGTGCCGAATAATTGATGCTTTCAAATTGTGGTGCTGGAGAAGACTCTTGACAGTCCTTTGAACTGATGGAGATCCAACTAATCAATCATAGAGGAAATCAACCCTAAATATTCATTGGAAGGACTGTTGCTGAAGTCGAAGCTCCAATACTTTGGCCACCTGACGGGAAGAGCCGACTCACTGGAAAAGACTCTGATGCTGGGAAAGATTGACGGCAAAAGGAGGAGGTGGCAGATGGTGAGATGGTTGGATAGCATCATCAACTCAACGGACATGAATTTGAGCAAACTCCAGGAGACACTGAAGGACAGGGAAGCCTGGCATGCTGCAGTCCACGGGATTGCAAAGGGTCTGATTCAATTTAGTGATTGAACAAAAAACTTAGTGACTGAACAAGCAGCCAACAAAGATGGCATAAAGTAGAACACTATTCACATAAAAACAGTGCCGTATACACACAGAGTGAGACGAGGCGCTGGCTTCACAGGAGGCCACCGGGGCTGCTGCTGGCTGCCTCACGGCCTCTGTCTCAGTCCAGCTCAGGCACTCAGTCGGTCTGACTCCTTGTGACCCCGTGAACTGCAGCACGCCAGGCCTCCCTGTCCATCAGCTCAGTCGTGTCCAACTCTGTGTGACCCCACGGACTGCAGCATGCCAGGCCTCCCTGTCCATCAGCAATTCCCGGAGCTCACTCAGACTCATGTCCATCGGTCGGTGATCCCATTCAGCCATCTCATCCTCTGTCCTTCCCTTCTCCTCCCACCTTCAATCTTTCCCAGCATCAGGGTCTTTTCCAATGAGTCAGTTCTTCACATCAGGTGGCCAAAGGATTGGAGTTTCCGCTTCAGCATCAGTCCCGCCAATGAATAGTCAGGACTGATTTCCTTTAGGACTGACTGGTTGAATCTCCTTGCAGTCCACTCTCAGGAGTCTTCTCCAACACCACAGTTCAAAGGCAACAGTTCTTTGGCGTTCAGCTGTCTTTACAGTCCAGTTCTCACATCCATACATGATACTGGAAAAATCACAGCTACCTGCCTGCTCCTGCTAAAACACCACCAGGGGTAAACACAGCAAAATGTTTTCAAAATGTGCAGAGCAAATGTCTGGGTGTTTGCTCTTACTATTCATCCCTTCCTGAGTTCTTGAAATACTTCATTCAAAGAAAAAAAAGTCAACCCGGGTCTGAGGAGAGGGCCACGCTAGCCAGGACCTGCCCAGCCTGCTGCCGAGAGACCACGCCCACTCCCCAGCCCCACAGCCGAAGCCCCGCCCACTGCCGCGCTCCCGACCCCAGCTCACCTCGCCGACCCTGGGCTCCTGCTCGCCCAGGCCCACGACGAGGATGCAGTCCGCCTGCCGGATGCAGCACTGGGTCCAGGGCGTGAGCGTGCTGTCGGCCTGGTAGAGCACGATCCGGTGGATGTCCTCCTGCTGGCCCAGCCAGCTGGACAGCCGGTACTCGTGGATACTGGAAGGCACAGACACCTGGTGTGTTTCATGGCTGGGCAGGGCCCCCTGAGAGCAGGAGGCCGGGCTCGGCCAGGCTGTTCCCGCGCGGAGGCCTCGTACCTGTCCAGAGCACTGGAGCCAAGGCGCTGTTTTATGCTGTCACTGGTCAGCAGCAGGGCAGGGCCTAAAAAACCACCACCAGATGCAGAAAACTGCGGGCAGCCCACCTTGGAGGACAGGCGAGGCCCTTCCTCCTCCGGGAATCTGCCTTTCGGGAAAGCAGTAAACCTCTCACAGCTCTCGAGGAAGTGCCTGTGGCCCTGAGGAGACCCTCCGGGCAGGTGACCCTCCTGCAGTGTGCCAAGGGCAGGGCTACGCCAGGTGCAGGGACAGGCAGCCTCTCTGAGCCTGTCTCCTCCTCTGTACACATTGGGCTTGAATTTCTGCAGCTCTGAAACTGTGTGTGTGTTGGGGGCAGGGGAAGCACAAGCTTGTAAAATGCGAAATCAGACAACTTCCCCAACCCAAGTCAGCAGCTGGCTGGATTCCAGCAGACGCAGTTTACCAGGATGGAGACGCATGCTTTCACGCGCTGTCTCTGGGGTCAGCTTGTTCTTCCATCTACAGGGTGGCTCAGATGGTAAATAATCCACCTGCAGTGTGGGAGACCTGGGTTCGATCCCTGGGACGGGAAGATCTCCTGGAGACGGGAAAGGCTACGCACGCAGTATTCTGGCCTGGAGAATTCCACAGACTGTATAGTCCATGGAGTTGCCAAGAGCTGGACACAACTGAGTGACTTTCACCGTCCCTTTGGGATTCTCTGATAGCTCAGCTGGTAGAGAACACGCATGCAGTGAAGGAGACCCTGGTTCGATTCCTGGGTCAGGAAGATCTGTTGGAGAAGGGAGCTGCTGTCCGCACAGACACATCTGCTCAACCAGGAGGGCTGCCAGGGGTGGGGACAAAAGCTGAGAGACTGTGGCCCTCAGGGTCAGGAAGGCTGCTGGACCGCCCTGAGAGTGAAGAAGCCCTGCTGCAGCGGGAGCAGCCCCGGCTCCCCCTGCAGCGGCATCTGGCCTCCCTGAGGGCTTACACTTAGAAGGGGAGAGACAGGAAGTCACTGCCTGTGTTTAGCTGGAAGTGTCTGCTTTCGTGACAGCGTACAAAATAAGGGCGTGTTCTACAGGGTGGAACACTCGGAGCGGGAATTCAAGTGGGCCTTAGGAAGCATCACTACGAACAAAGCTAGTAGAGGTGACAGAATTCCAGCTGAGCTATTTCCAGTCCTAAAAGGTGATGCTGTGAAAGTGTTGCACTCAATATGCCAGTAAATTTGGAAAACTCAGTAGTGGCCCCAGGACTGGAAAGGGTCAGTTTTCATTGCAATCCCAAAGAAATGCAATGCCAAAGACTGCTCAAACTACCACACAATTGCACTCATCTCACACACTAGCAAAACAATGCTCAAAATTCTCCAAGCTGGTACATGAACTGAGAACTTCCAGATGTTCAAGCTGGATTTAGAAAAGGCAGAGGAACCAGAGATCAAATTGCCATCGTCCGTTGGAATGTAGAAAAAGCAAGAGAATTCCAGAAAAACATCTACTTCTGCTTTATTGACTATGCCAAAGCCTTTGACTATGCGGATCACTACAAAATGTGGAACATTCTTAAAGAGACAGGAATACCAGACCACCTGACCTGCCTCCTGAGAAATCTGCATGCAGGTCAAGAAGCAACAGTTAGAACTGGACATGGAACAATGGACTGGTTCCAAATCGGGGAAGGAGTACATCAAGGCTGTATACTGTCACCCTGCTTATTTAACTCACATGCAAAGTACATCATGAGAAACACTGGGCTGGATGAAGCACAAGCTGGACTCAAGATTGTTGGGAGAAATATCAGTAACCTCAGATGTGCAGATGACACCACCTCATGGCAGAAAGCAAGGAAGAACTAAAGAGCCTCTTGATGAAAGTGAAAGAGGAGAGTGAAGAAGCTGGCTTAAAAGTCAATATTCAAAAACTAAGATCACGGCGTCCGGTTCCATCACTCCATGGCAAACAGATGGTGAAACAAGGGAATCAGTGACAGATTTTATTTTCTTGAGCTCCAAAATCACTGGAGATGGTAACCGCTGCCATGAAATTGAAAGACACTTGCTCCCTTGGAAGAAAAATTATGACCATAAAAAGCAGATACATCACTTTTCTGACAAAGATTTGTCTAGTCAAAGCTATGGTTTTTCCAGTAGTCACGTATGGATGTGAGAGTTGGACCATAAGGAAAGCTGAGTGTCAAAGAATTGATGTTTTTTAACTGTGGTGCTAGAGAAGACTCTTGAGTCCCCTGGACAGCAAGGAGATGCAACCAGTCAATCCTAAAGGAAATCAGTCCTGACCATTCATTGGCGGGACTGATGCTGAAGCTGAAACTTCAGTACTTTGGCCACCTGATGTGAAGAACTGACTCACTGGAAAAGACCCTGATGCTGGGAAAGACCACGGGAGAAGGGAAGGACAGAGGATGAGATGGCTGGATGACATCACCAACTCAATGGACATGAGTTTGAGCAAGCTCTGGGAATTGGTGATGAACAAGGAGGCCTGGCGTGCTGCAGTCCATGGGGTCGCAAAGAGTCGGACACGACTGAGTGACTGGATTGAACCACAGGGTGGCGGCTGTGAGGTGGACACTGGTCTAACCTGCAGGGCAGCAGCTCTGACTCCAAGGCAGAAGCCTGTGGAAGTGGGGGAGCAACTCCTCTGGGGGTCGGGACTCCTGCCTCGGGGGTCAGGCACCCACAAGGGCCTGACAGAGAGGGAGCCCTCTCGGGGCTGGAGGGGCTCTCAGCTGGCGAGGGCAGGCACTCCTGGATTCACCTCTTAGAAGTCTAGGATGAGACGGGACAGGCAAGCCGTGTCTGCTGCGGGAACACCGAGGAGCCCTGCCTGAGGCCCCAGGGATGGGGCTACTCTCTCTGACCCTCGGTGTACATCTGCTCTAGGCCTCTGCCTGGACTCGAGGGTTCTGAGGAGGCCCCTGGGAAAGTGTGGAGCCCCTAGGAGTGCTCTGGGCTCGCCAGGCGCTGGCTACAGCCCTGGCCAGTTGGGAATGTGGTGACCAGCCTGTCCCTGGGAGGGGTCTGCCTAAGGCCCAGGCCATGGACAGGGCCAGGGTAGTGCATGGATACAGGGCGACTCCCAGGTCCTCCGAGTCGGCTCTGCGGGGGCTGCTCAGGCCTGGAGAGTCACTGTCAGCCTGGCTGTGACACAGCCTCTCCTCCAAACTGCGGAAGCCAGAGGAAGTGGCTGACACCCTGAAGCTGGAAGACAAGGCCATCGGCCGAGATCCTCTCTCTACAAACACCCTTCACAGATGTGATCACCTTTCAGCAAAGGAACCCTCAGGGCAGGGTCCAGAGGTTCTGAGTGAGGGCTCTGGGTCAGCTGAGGAGCCTACAGAAAAATGCATCCTGACTCTACTCATTTCATAATCAAAACCATCCCCAGTGGATCGTAAACTTGACAGGTAATACCATAATGTTTTTAAAAGAACCTCTTCATGACTTGGGGATAGGATGAAATTTCTTCAATAAAATGCAAAATTCAGTAACAATATAGGAAAAAAATGATGAATAAATTGGTCCATATTAGAATTAACAACTTGCATTTGTCAAAGTCAGTGAACTATATGCGTGCTGTCATGCCCAACTCTTGGCAACCCCGTGGACTGCAGCCCGCCAGTCCACGGGCGTCTCTGGGCCAGGACCCTGGAGCGGGCTGCCGTCTCCTCCTCCAGGGCGTCTTCCAGACCCAGGGCTGGAATCTGTGTCTCCTGCACTGCAGGTGGATTCCTTCCCACGGGTGCCACCTAGGAAGCATTCGTCAGAAGACACCAGTAAAAGAGTAAAAAAGCAAGCCACAGAAGGAGACATATCTGCATTTTCATCCAAAAAAAGCAACTGTATCCAGACTGCCCACTGACAAGGAAAAGATGACAGCCCCACAAAACAGTGGGCAACTTGACAGGCACTCAGAAGAAGGGATCCCAGTGGCCGCAAGACAGACTTTTCAGCTGCTGGGAAATGCAGATTCAAGCTACATGGGACACTGCCTCACAGTCGCAAATGCCCAGCAGCACAACACACCATGCACGCTCCCTTTCCTCCAGAAGAGGCTGTTTGCTGGGCCACAGGCCTTCTGTTGTTGTTGTCCAGTCACTAAGTTGGGTCCAGTTCTTTGCAACTCCACAGACTGCAGCATGTCAGGCAAGCTGCCCCATCTTCCACCATCTCCTGGAGTTTGCTCAAACTCATGCCCATTGAGTCAGTGATGCCATCCAACCATCTCATTCTCTGTCGCCCCCTTCTCTTCCTGCCTTCAATCTTTCCCAGCATCAGGGTCTTTTCCAGGGAGTTGGTTCTTCCCATCAGGTGGCCAAATTATTAGGGCTTCAACATCAGTCCTTCCAATGAATATTCAGGGTTCAGTTCCTTTAGGTTTGACTGGTTTGATCTCCTTGCAGTCCACGGGACTCTCAGGGGTCTTCTCCAGCATCACAATTTGAAAGCATCAATTCTTGGGCGTTCAGCCTTCTTTATGGTCCAACTCTCACATCCATACATGACCACTGGAAAAACCATAGCTCTGACTAGACGAATCTTTGTCAGAAAAGTGACGTCATAACTTCTCTTCCAGGGAGCAAGTGTCTTTCGATTTCATGGCTGCAGTCGCCATCTGCAGTGATTTTGGAGCCCAAGAAATTACAGCCTGTCACTGTTTTCAGATTTTCCCCTTCTGTTTGCCATGAAGCGATGGGACCGGACGCCGTGATGCTAGTTTTCTGAATGGCGACTTTTAAGCCAGCTGTTTCACTCTCCTCTTTCACTCTCATCAAGAAGCTCTTTAGCTCCTCTTCACTTTCTGCTATAAGGGTGGTGTCATCTGCATATCTGAGTTTGTTGACATTTCTCCTGGCAATCTTGATTTCAGCTTGTGGTTCATCCAGCCCGGCATTTAGCAGGATGTACTCTGCATGCAAGGCAAATAAGCAGGGTGAGAATACACAGCCTTGATGCACTCCTTCCCAATTCTGAACCAGTCAGTTGTTCCACATCCAGTTCTTCTAGCTGTTGCTTCTTGACCTGCATGCAAGTTCCTCAGGAGGCCGGTAAGGATGGGATCTACATGAAGTATCTTTTCTGATCACAATGGTATAAAAATGGAAAATTCACAAATATATGGAAATTAAATGCTTAAACAACCAATGAGTCAAAGAAATCACCAAGGAATGAGGAAATATCTTGAAACAAATGAAAACAAAAGCACAGCATTCCAGAATGTGCAGGACACGGCGAAAGCCCTGCTAGGAGGGGAGTTTATAGCTGCAGATGCCGCCTCTGAGGAAGAAGGAAGATCCCTGATCAACAGCTGGCTCTGTACCTTAAGTAACCAGAAGAATCTCAAACTAAACACATGCCCAGAGCCACGCGGGGGCTGCGCTCCTGGGCACAGGCCTTGTCCAGCTGCGGCGAGCAGGGCCCACTCTCTGGCTGTGGGGCACAGGCTTCCCTTGCTGAGCAGCCTGGGCTCTGCGGGACGCAGCCTGGAGCTGCAGCACTGAGGCCTGAGCTTGGGCTCCGTAGTTGTGGCGCATGGACTGAGCCGCCTTGTAGCACGTGCAGTCTTCCCGGACCAGGCAGGAACCTGTCACCCCTGCATTGGCAGGCCGATTCTTAACCACTGGACCACCAGGGAAAATCCTCTACCAAACATTAAAAGAAAAATTAATTACAGCCCTCCTCAAAGTCTTCCAAAATACTGATTCTGAGGGAACACTTCCTGACTCATTCCATGGGGCTAGCACCAGTACTCCCTTACCAAAGTCACGGTGGGACCAAGACACCCCAAGAAACTACAGACGAGCTACCCCGACAGTGCAAAACCCTCCATGAGAGCCGAGCTGACCAAACTCAGCGGGTAGAAAAGGGTTACACACCAGACCAAGTGGGATTCACTCCTGGAGTGCAAGGACGACTCAATTCGTGAGTATCAGCCAGTGTAACAGACCACACTAACAGAACACAGGGGGAAACACGATCATCTCAGCTGACGCAGGAAAAGCACTGACGAAATCTAACATCTTTCATGATGCGAACTCTCGGCAAAATATGAACAGGAAGAGGCCTTCCTGACATATCAAGAGGCCGTCCGTGAGAGACTGACAGCGAACACCCTACTCAAAGACGAAAGACTGAAAGCTTTTCCCCAAGACCAGGAGCGAGGCAGGAGGCTGCTTCCTCCTCACGTCACTGGGACGTCGCTGGCACCCAGCGCCACCAACAGTTCAGTGCAGACCGTTATGACCCCAGTTTCGCGCAGAAGCAGGAATTCACAGGGACACACATGCAGTCGCGCGAGTGCACTGCACGGACACCAGCTTCCTGGCCTGGGGGCTGTGCTGTGGTTGCATAGCCGGGGTGGGGGCTGGCATATGGCTCCCTCTTTGCTCTTTTTATAACTTGCTATGAGTCTACAATTATTTCAAAATAAAAGTTTTTTTTCAAAGGGAACAAGCTATTATTATGAATCAGCACATCTGTCCCGCACAACTGCAGGTCTTTTGATGCGCCCTGGACAGTCTGACCGACCTCACTGAAAACAGACGGAGGTTTCCAGATCCAGAACATTTGTTATGAGACAGAGACCAAGACTAATGGACATTAACGCTTTCTGTGATTTAAATTTTCACTTGGAGAATTACTTTGAAACACTGAATGTGTATAATAGTCAATTTTGTAAATCATTTTTGTTTGGCATTGATTCAACGCCTTCTATTACCCTTGAAGCCATTAAAATAGCCCTGTCTCAGAAGATCGTCCTGTTGTCTGTCACTAAGATCACTCACAGTCACATAAAACACGAGCAAAGTGTTAAGAATATGGAATGCTTTATGATTTGGAGAATTCCTAAGAATTCTCCAGGGTTTCAGTTTCTTGTTCTTGAGCCCCAAACTCCCCAGCTGTCAGGAGCTTGGAAGCAAGACGAAAGCTGCCGGACCCTAACTGAGGGTGCCCCGCCTTGTCAGCCACCCCCAGCCACTGCAGTGTGCTCTCCAAGCGGCGGGGCAGCGGTAGGCACCCACCCCAAGGCGGGCTTCTGTGGGGCTCAGGGGCCCCTGCGGGGTCAGCTGGGAGGAGTGCAGTGCGACTCGTACCAGCTCCTGCGGCGTCGGGCCTCCCCATCACGACTGTCCGGAGGCTCTGTCTCACTGTGACAGTCCCCTCCCCAGCGCCGCACCCCCAGCCCCACCCAGGGTTATCAGCCTTGCGGGCAACGCTGAGCGCTCTTTCGGGAGAACCTGGAAGGATTGAGAGGCAGGAGGAGGAGGGGGCCCAAGGGACCTCAGGTGGCCTCGGGCAGGGCTTACCGATAGCGCTGAGGGCATGCTTGAGCTCCAGGGTGAAGGCAGTGAGGGGCACGTCCTCCGACACTGGCATGACGGCCACTGTGGAAAGGTTGCTGGCAGGGTTCCCCGAGTCCCACTTGCTGCCCACAGTGTGGAACCCAAACTGGTGACCTGCAGAGCACAGGGGTGTGCGCTAGCCTGAGGAGCCGGCTGCCGCCGGGACAGCCTCAGTGCCCCTGAGTGTTTCCAGGTGATGGTGTGGCCCCAGCAGCCTGGCTGGGGACTCGGGCACCCAGGTCTGCCCTGGTCTCCACAACTAGAGCCCTGGCCTTCCTGCCGAAAGCGAACCGCACCGCGGCGCCCTTGCGTCTCATACACATCAGGACTGGCCCCCTGAAGGGGACACAGGAACAGACTCAGAGAAGACTGCGGGGCCCAGAGAAAATGCAAAGGGGTGGAGGGTGGGCCAGGGGAGGACCCGTCCTCTGGCTGCACCCTCTCCTGGAGTTCTCCCACCACCTCTTCCAGAGACAGTGACGGCCTGAGTTTCAGATGACGACCCTTTCCTACTGCCTCATCTGCACAGGCTTCCAGACCCAGGGGTGAGGCACAGAACCGCCCGCCGGAGGTCAGGGCTGGGTCCTTAGGACCACAGGCTCCCCATTCTCTAGTCGTGAGGCCAGGAGGCCCCACAGCAGCAGCGATGGACCTGCAGGCATGTATGTCCACGAGGTCACTACCCTCCACCAGCGCATCCCTGGCTGAAGCTTATTTCCAATCACCAAGTAGTCCCTTCTTGGTTGGCGGCACCTCCTGCTTTCCTGGAGGTGGCTGGGGGGGCAGCCTCCCCCTTCCTGCCGGCCACACCCCAGCCAGGCTCCAGCCTTCTGGGGCCTGGGCACGCTGAGGGCTCTCCTCCTGGCTCCCCTGCCTGGCCACTGCCATAGCCCAGCTCCCACACAGACCTCACCAGGCAGGGCATGGCCATGCAGGAAGGCCCAGTTCTGCCCATTTCTGACTGCTGGTCTTGGCCCTAGGGAGGAGGGTGGGTCCCCCACAAGGCATGACCCAGAAGCCAGCGTGGAGGCTCAGGAGGCAGAGACAGGGCTCCCAAGAGCTAATGTGGGACAGGGAAAGAGGGAGGGCTGTGAGCCCACTGCTGGCTGCACACAAGGCAGCAGAGGGCCCGTCCCTGGCTTTCCTGAAGCTTCTCTGTGGGGAGTCCCTTCCTCTCTCTCTTTCCCAGTGACCTGTGACATCAGAACCTTCCATCTGCAACAGGCCCAGAGGGGGAATTTATTGCCAGCTCCTGATAGCTTTTAAGAAGCTGCGAGATGCTCTGGTTCTGGCCAAGGGGATGGAGCCAGCACATCCCACCTACCCGCGGCCACCAGCTACGAGAAGCCCCTGGACGCAGCTCTTAGGCGGCCCAGAGGAGCGTTGAGAGGAGGGCAGACTGGCCAGGGGCCTCAGCTCGTGGGAGGCCCACCCCACTGGGGTAGAGTGGCAGTGTCAGGCCCTGACCCAGCCACGCCACACGAGGCCTTCCCCCCCCCCCAGAGGGGCTGCCTCCCAGGAGACCTTCCAGGGCTCTCTGCCCTGAGCAAACCCTGCCTGGGCTCTAGACACAGAGGGTGGAGCCCCAACTCTCCAAGACCAGCACTAGCAAGCAGAAGCAGCAGCCTGCCCAGAGAGGGGGACATGGAGAACGGAGCCCTCTAAGCCCTGGGCGAGGTCCTGGGCTCACCCCCAAGGAGCCCACCTGGGAGACTGGCCAGACGCGCACGGCAGAGGCTCTGAGAGCACAAGGCAGCGGTGCACCCGCCAGCCTTCACGCTGGCTCGGGGGGGCATACAAGCGCAGCAGGCCAGTGCAGCGAGGCAGAGGCCTGGGGAACTCGGTCAGCACTCAGACACAGCCGGGAGGAGGGCCAGGACGTGCCCTGAATACAAGCACACTGAGAGTCTGCAAGAGTAAGAGATTTAAATGGGAACCAGATCACCATAATACCCGAAATACGGGATGCAATCCAAAATGACCAGGCATAACAAAAGCCAGGAAGACAGCGACTTAAACAGGAGAAGACAAAGATGACAACAGGGCACAGACTCTGGAGGCCTTGACAAGGCACTGAAACGGGCTCACAGCTAGCCAGAAGCAGCCATCAGGGTGGTCTTGAAGCAAATGTAGAAATACAACAACTGAAGCGGAAGCCGCTCTGTGTGGGGTCGGGAGCAGAGTCAAGAAGACAGGAGAGAGCCGAAGGCCTGAAGGCAGATCGAAAGAAGCCGCTTGGTCTGAGCATCAGACGAGAAAAACCGGTAAAACACAAGCGACGCCCCAGAGACTTTGGGGATGATAACAGGGTGTCTAACATCTGCATCTCGGAGTTTCCAGAAAAGAAAGAATACAGGGCTGAGAGAGCATTTGAAGAAATAAAGGCTGAGACCTTCCCAAACGTGGCAGTAACACACATACATACATATGTATATAAAATAAAGCTGCAGATTCAAGAACATGAGCAAACCCCCAAACAAGATAAACTCAAAGGAATTTATGCCCAAACGTTCCAGAATCAAATTTCTAAACACTGAAGATGAGGGGAAATCTTGAACACAGTCAGACAGAAACAACGCACGCCTACTTAAGAGCAAGTTGAAGTCTGGGTTTCTCTTTAGACATAACGGAGGCCAGAGGGAAGTGGCAAATGTTTCAAGTGCTGAAATAAAAGGGCTGTTAAGACAGAATAGCACATCCAGCAACCTGTATTCTTCAGAACGAAGGCAATTTAAAGACATTCTTTGATGTAGGAAAATTCAGAGAATTTAAGAACCATTATTAAAGGAACTCTTTACACAGAAAGGAGAGGACACCAGGAGGAAGCCTGGAACACCAGGATGAGGGAATAGTTTCAAACATCCTGTCTGACAGCTGAAAACAAAAGTTCTAACTAACACTGCGTGAGGGGGAGTTTCAAGGTAGGCAGGGGCTCCAGGCGGGGATGGCGGGGCTCCCAGGTGCCAGGCCTGGGCACGCACCTGCCGCAGCTCCCTGCTGGAGGCTGCCCAAGATCTTCTCACCCAAGAGGCGAATCAGTCGAGTCACAACCTGGGGGCAGAGAAAGAACAGAGGCTTCAACCACACACTGTAAACCACAAAGCCAAGCACTTTAGACCCACGGTTTCAAAATTGCCTCGGCTGTAAACTGCTCCAGGCAGCAGATGGTGACACAGCCGCTGTCTGATCACAGGCGGGTGGGCAGGCATGTGGCCTGCAACCTTGCCCGGGCTGGCTGCCCCTGTCTTCCTCGGGGAGGAAACAGGACAAATGGGGAAGCCACAATCCCCAAAGGCAGACCACAAGGGGCCTCCCCAGAGCCAAGACGCATTGTGTGGTGCTGAGTGCCGACTCTGGCCAGACGTGGGCTGGTATCACCTGATATCCACGAAGAATTACCTTTTAAATATAATAATGCTATTTTGGTTATATTAATTCTAATTTTTTTGAGTTGCAGACTCAAGTAAATAAAGTTGAAATGTCAAAGTATGTATAATTCACTTCTAAGCGCTTCTGCGTGAGGATAAAGTCAGTTGAAGGTTTTAACTGCTGCAGTTGGCAAGGCGGCAGAGGAGGTACCGTGCAGGAGACCTGCCTTCGTTGCTCCTGCGCGCCATGCAGAGTCAGTTTTGGAAAGAGACGCTGTTGTCAGCTTACCCCATCACATATTTATCGCATTAATAGTTGACATGCTATAACTATGGTACTAAAAGAAATGATCCGTTTTCTGTGTTATTTTTATCATGTTTTGATATTAAAGTCACAGTAGCTTCATAAATCACCTGGGGGCTGCTTCATTTGCTCACACATGGGCTCACGGGGATGGATCAGGCCTGAGCCTTCAGAGAGGCCACTCCTGTGACCCTCCAGCAGCAGCCCTGCCTCTCCCTCCAAAGCGCTAAGAAGGCGCAGGCTCTCCACTCCCTGTCTGCACTCTCATGACTCAGAAGCAGGGAAGTGACATCAGGAACCAGAAGCAGGGCAGGCTGCCCTCGTTCTGCCTCCCGGCTGACTGCCAGGCACTGCGGTCCTGCCCTGAAGCCGGCGGGGACGGCTGTCTGGGGAAGCGGGGGCAGGCCCCCCTCCGGCAGCCTGCCTGATGGGAGCAGTCTTGGTCTTGACTGGGTTTTGGCATTCTGATTTCACAGCTGCACAGCCCTCACCTGCGGGTACTGGCGCTTGATGGAGTTCAGGGCCCCTTCAGGAAGCTTGGCCAGCTCTGAGTCCCGAATAGCATGCACTGTGGTTGCCCTGGCCTGGCGGGTGAGCGTCTCCACCTGGGGACGGGAGCTGGTGCTATGGCCACAGGCTGACCCCAGGGCCCGGAGGCAGGCCTGAGAGCAGGGTCCCAGGGCCTCTCCAGAGCAGGAGGAAACGGGGCTCACCCAGCACCCTGCGCTGGGGAAGGAAGCATCAGCGAGAGCTGTGGGCCGGCCACCAGCAGCCCAGATAGGCCAGGGCCTCATCCTCCCCGCGAGGGCCTCGGGGTCTCAGAGGGACCACCGTCTGAAAGGTGGCTGCCAAACCCACCCTAGGCCTGCTCTCCTAGATGGCGGCCTGTGGGAAGCAACTCCTGTGTATTCTGCTGCCTGTGCCTCTGCCCAGATGGGCGCCCCAGGCGGGCAGAGAAAGGGTGCTAGGGATGGGCGCGGGGCGCAGGGGGAGGAGCAAGGAAGGGAGGAGCGGGGGCGTGGCGGGGTGGGAAGGGGCAGGAAGGGAGGACGGGCGGGAAGGGGCCATATGTGGGCGAGGAGGGGGCGGTGTGTGGGAGGGGGAGGGGTGGGGAGGGGGAGGAGCGTGAGCAGGAAAGGAAAGGGGGAGGGAAAAGAAGAGGAGGGGAGGGAAGGGGCGGGGAGGGGCAGGAGCAGGGCACGGTGTGGGGAGGGGCAGGGGAGGGGAGGGGAGAGGAGGGCGGGGAGGGGAGGGGAGAGGAGGGCGGGGAGGGGAGGGGAGAGGAGGGCGGGGAGGGGAGGGGAGAGGAGGGCGGGGAGGGGAGGGGAGAGGAGGGCGGGGCGGCCCTACCACGCCCACGAGGTCTCCACGGCCATACTCGCCCGCCAGGCGCTTCTTGCCGTCGTCCTTCTGGATCACAGCGCGCAGGCGGCCGCTGAGCACGATGTAGGTGCAGTCGGACTTGTCCCCCTGCCTGCGGGACAGAGGCTGTGGGGCGGGCGGGGCACCTGGCTGGAAGCCCTTGGCCACCAGAGGCAGCGAAACAGAAGCGTGAAGTGAGGTCCTCAGTCGTGTCTGACTCTTTGGGGCCCGATGGACTGTAGCCTACCAGGCTCCTCCGTCCGTGGGATTTTCCAGGCAAGAGTGCTGGAGTGGATTGCCATTTCCTTCTCCAGGGGATCTTCCTGACCCAGGAACAGAACCTGGGTCTCCCGCATTGCAGGCAGACGCTGCTTTCACCGTCTGAGCCACCAAGGAAACTTAGCAAAACAGAAAAAGGAATCTATTCTTCTCACTACATTTTTTTGTTTTGGAAAATCGTTATTTTCCATTTAAAAATATGTATACTAACATGTAAAGGGTTTATTGTGATTTTTAAATAAACGACTTTAAATAATGATCTTAGTTTACCATCAAGACTGGTAGCTCTAAGCCTGGTCTGAGCTGACTCATTGGGAAAGACCCTGATGCTGGGAGGGATTGGGGGCAGGAGAAGGGGACGACAGAGGATGAGATGGCCTGATGGCATCACCGACTCGATGGACGTGAGTCTGAGTGAACTCCGGGAGTTGGTGATGGACAGGGAGGCCTGGCGTGCTGCGATTCATAGGGTCGCAAAAAGACACGACTGAGCGACTGAACTGAATTGAAGCCAGGTCTGACCCAGCAAGCGTGGACGCCTGAATTCAGCCATTAGGACACGGGCCTGAGGCTGCCCATCTGAGCCCACACCTGGCACACAAACATCTCCACGGATGCTGTTTCCACGCAGCTCCGCTGGGCCCTGCAGAAGACTCTGCCAGTGAAGAGGGTGCGCGCGCCTGAGGGCAGTGTGGGCATGGAAGCCAGGAAGCAGCCGCGAGGCCTCTGCCTCTGTCACCCCCGAGGCAGAGCAGAGCGGCCCTTCTCTGCGCCCGCTGCCGGGAAGGCGGGCCTCGCCCGTTCGTGGTGCGCCCGGAAGGCGGGCCTCGCCTGTACCCGGTGCGGCCAGGAGGCGGGCCTCACCTGTATATGGCGCGGCCGGCCTCCACCTCCATCCAGTCCAGGGCGAAGTCGATCTGCCGCACGAAGGAGGACACCCGCCTCACCACGGTGTGCGCCACGCTCAGGACCACGGCCGGCTGCCTCCGCATGATGCTGCGGGCACCCTGGAGTCATCCCCTGCCCCAGCTCCCCGGCTGGTCCTGCCGGCCTCCACCCCGTCACTCCAGGCCGCGGGTGCCCCCAGTCCCCACTTATCACAATGCCCACTGAGCCAAGGGTGAAGCCAGAGCGCAGACCCTGGTCAGCTACCTGCTCCCCAGCCCCCCGGGCACGCCCAGTGGGCAGCGACCCTGGGAGGGCTGTCAGAACCGCTCCACAGTAGTCGTCACCGCCCACAGTGTCCTGGGGCACATGCCACGCGTAAGGGCCCAGTGCTCGCAGTGGGTCAAAACCCCAGCCCCCCAGGATGTGCCAGAACACTTGAGCAGTGAGGGTGCACGGGGAGGGTGTGGCTGAGGGGTCAGTGGCAGAGACTGTGGAGGCTTGGAGCCCAGAAAGCCACTGGGTCCAGCAGAAACGTCAGCCACTGTCTCCTGATGCCACTGTGAACCAGGCTGGGGGTGTGGAGCCACGCAGGTACCCGCTATGGTGTGGTGGCCTCTGGAGGGCAGGGCCAGGGGCGTGCTCAGCTCCTGGCTGCACTGGGCCACAGAGCATGCTGGCCTGGGGGGCTTGAGACTCCACCAAGCAATGGGCAGATGAGGTCACCAGTCTCTGAGACAGGTCAGGGAAACGTAAAGTTCTGCTTCGGGTGGCATGTGGGAGCTCCCGAGGACCCCAGGGGATGTCAGGACAGCAGCTGACACCAGCCTCACATTCAGAGGGAAGGGGCTGGTGCGCAGGGTCCCTTGCAATATCAGCCAAGGCACCACTGTGAGTGCACACACGTGGACGCTCACACGGACACACACAGACACGGAAGGACACACAGGCACACGGCACAGACAGCGTCACAAGCCCTGGGCCCACGCGGAGGCGTGCACGCACACTGCAGACACGCTCGAGGGCCACGAGGGAGCCACGTGGAGGCGTGGCCAGCGGGGCACTCACTCGTAGAAGTGCGCCTTGGAGATGGACAGGAAGCTGCAGTCCCGGTTGGCCTTGATGGTGAAGATGAGGGGCTCGCCCGTGAGCACCGCCAGCTGGCCCACCATCTCACCAGGCCGTGCCATGAACAGGAACGTGTCCTCCTCGCTGTCAATCTTCCGCTGGTACACGTGCAGCAGCCCCGAGACCACGAAGAGGATGCTCGTGTCCTGACAAAACGCAGACGCTGGCGGAGCTGGCGGAGCTGGCAGAGCGCCCGAGCCTGGGCCAGCAGTGGGCAGGCTACCACGCTGCCCTCGCCTGCACGGCTCCGGCAACCGGCCCCGGCCCAGACTCGCTGGGAGTGTCCTGTCACTCGTCACCAGCCACAGGGCACGAGCCCCCTCTGCGCCTCTGGCCCACGGCAGCCGCCCAGCCCCGGAGGCATCTACACTTCGAGTTGTTTTGCACAAACACACCAGCAGCTCGGCACCGCGCAAGGCAGAGACGCGCGCTCGGCCCTTGTACAGCCTCCCCCACCCCCCCACTCCCCGCCCTGGCACACAGCACAGATTCTCAGGGCCCAGCATCCGCAGATGGGCCTGCGGAACCAGCCTGATGTAACCCGTCAGGACCCTGCCTCATCTGCTCACCGCACCCCGTGGGACCCCCTCCCTGGTCTGAGCAGAAAAGGGTCAGTGTGTCAGAAATGGAAAAAGTGAAAAGCAGGCTGTGCCAGGCCCCGCAGGGCTCTAGGAGCTGGGGGCAGGCGGAGGCGGCCCCTGCTCCAGCGTAGCCTCTCAAGGGTACTGGGTGCTGTGGCAGGCCCAGGACAGGCTTTCCCACAGGGCCCGATGGCCGGGGGCCAACCAGCAGCCCGCCTCCCTCAGGAAAAGGACAGGCCTTTCCCCTGTCTTGTCCCCAGAGAATTAGAGAAAGGACAGAGGGGAGGGGAAGAGGCCTGGGAGGGTCCCCACCAGGCTGGCTCTCCTTGCCCCCGACCCAGCCCTCCAGGGCTGCGAGGCGGTCTACCTCCTCCGCGCTGGCCTGGGGGGCCGTGCTCCAGGGAAAGCCCGCCCAGGAAGGGGACCCAGGCCAGCGGCTCTCACAGCAGGGAAGGCCTTCCTCACCACTGCTGCGCGACCAGCAGACGAAGGGCTCCTGCTCCCAGCCGGCACAGGGCCTCACCACAGGAGGCTGGAGAGACGGCCTCTGCCACCCAGCAGAGCAGGGCTCTAGAGATCAGAAACTACACGCATCTGTGGTCGCTCAGCCGTGTCCGACGCTTCGCAGCCCCATGGACTGTAGCCCGCCAAGCTCCTCTGTCCATAGGGTTTTCCAGGCAAGAATACTGGAATGGTTGCCACTTCCTGCTCTAGGGGATCTTCCCGACCCAGGGACTGAACCCAGCTCTCTTGCATCTGCTGCACTGGCCCGGCCACTAGCCTCACCTGGGAAGCCCCACGTTCATTTATGAGAAACAAAGTTAGTTTCCATCTATATCAGGTTTGAGGACTGGGCACACACAGTGCTTCCTCCTGTACCTGACTTCCTGAGTGAGACTGGTAACAGCAACGTGGGTGTGCAGATGGACATGCCCATACTGGGCTGGACAAAGCCACCCCAGGAAGAGGGCGGGCTCACTGACCCTCAATAGGCCTGCAGACGGCTGCACAGGCCTGAGGGCAAGAGCCCCTCCGCGCTCCGCGACAGCTGGACGCACGCCGTGTGTCCACTGGGTCCAGAGGGCCACACGGAGGCTGCCTGCTCTGAGTCTGCCCAGCGCCAGCACCAGTGCTGGGTCTGGGTCCTGGGTCCTGGGTGGTCTGGGTGGTCTGGGGTCTGGGTGGTCTGGGTCCTGGGTGGGCCGCTCTTGCAGACTCCGCCTTCCCTCACCTGGTCTCCCTGCTTCAGCACCACCGTGCCCCCTGGGACATGGAGAAGCGCCACCCGGCCATCCAACAGCGAAGGGTCCTAAAAACGGAAACACAGGGTCAGGACAGGGAGCGCAGAGAGACAAGCTTATGAGGAGGCTGCACATGGCCCCCCAGGCAGGCGCACAGCCTCAGGGTATCGCCAGCCCTCGGAGGACCACCTGTGGAGACAGGCCTAGAGGGTGGCGACAAGCTGGAACCGTTGGCACAGGACAGACGGAATCAGTGCGAGAGCAGAACGCAGCCGCGCGCCACGTTGCGAAGCCGCGCGAGGGGGCGGCTGGCTGGCTGCGGGGCGCAGGCCTGGCGGGCAAGCGTCCCGGGCGGGCGCCCTTTCCCTGCTAGCTGCGCTAGGGGCTCTTCACAGCACACCCAGGGTCTTGTGAGGAGAAAAACCCGCAAAGTGAGTTCCAAGGGCATGGAAACACCAGCTGTGTTTACAGTTCACAGCCACAATGGAACAGAAACGTCAAGAAAACTCACTAGTCACCTCTGAAGAGGCGTGCGTGCGTGCGAAGTCCCTTCAGTTGTGTCCGACTCTCTGCAACCCTATGGACCATAGCCCGCCAGGCTCCTCTGTCCGTGGGGGTCTCCAGGCAAGAATACTGGAGTGGGGTGCCACGCCCTCCTCCAGGGGACCTTCCCGACCTGGGGACTGAAGCTGCGTCTCTTATGTCTCCTGAATGGGCAGGCGGGTTCTTTACCACTAGCACCGCCTGGGAAGAGGACAGGTACGGTACCTACATCACTAGTTCCAGCCCTGCAAAGCCAAGGTGGCGGGAGTCTAAGCCCGGGCTTTGGGGCTGCCAGCCGACACCCACAGAGAAAGATGGATGCCATGTGCCTCCTGACCAAGAGCGAGACCGGTGCCCCGGTTCCCCCACCATGGGGGGTGGGGGCCAGCCCAGCTGTCAGACACGAGGACGACGAAGTCTCTGGATAAAGGACGACAGGGGCTTTAGGGAAGAGGCCTGAGAGCCCACCAGCCCCCACCACTCGGCACCTTCAGGAGCAACCTGGACAGGAAAAGACTGAAGAATTGTTGTTGCATCTGGGGGCGGGGACAGGACACTGCCTTGTGTTTAAAAGCAGCCTGTGTCTTTTCGGGAGGAAATATCGAACGAAGCCTTGCTAAACGGGACGCTGGGTGTGGCTGCGCAGGGGGCACAGAGGGGGCAGACAGCTGCGGCTGCGTGAGCTCCCCGGCTCTGCGGGAGGCGGCCCGCCCTGCTCTCCTCTGCTCTGTCCTGTGCGGTGTCATAATAAAAGTTGGTTGCGTTTTTTTGTTTTTCCAGAGAGACTGAAGAGAAAGCGCCGCCAGCAGCACGTGGACTCACGCAGACCCTGACCCGCAGCCAGAAACAGGAGGCTGGAGACGACGCAGAGACACGCTGCTTCCGCTGCTTCCGGTCTAGCTAGGAGGGAGCTGGGAAGATTCCACTCCTCCTAACAACTGCTGCTGCTGCTGCTGCTAAGTCGCTTCAGTCGTGTCCAACTCTGTGCGACCCCAGAGACGGCAGCCCACCAGGCTCCCTCGTCCCCGGGATTCTCCAGGCAAGAACACTGGAGTGGGTTGCCATTTCCTTCTCCAGTGCATGAAAGTGAAAAGTGAAAGTGAAGTCGCTCAGTCGTGTCCGACTCTTAGCGACCCCATGGACTCCAGCCCACCAGGCTCCTCCAGCCATGGGATTTTCCAGGCAAGAGCACTGGAGTGGGGTGCCACTGCCTTCTCCTGTCAACGGCTCTCAGACCCACGAGAGACGCGCTCGCCTCTCCCCGTGGAGAGGTGGGGGTGCAGTAACGAACCCACAGAGGGAAACCTCCATGGGCCCCAAGTGTGGAGGCTGAAGGAACAAGTCTGAGAGATGAAAACTCCACGGATAGGTCACAGGCCCTCAGCCTTGTGAGGTTCTCCTCCAGGCGCTCGACCAGGTTCCCCAGAAAACAGCCGAGAAAAATTGCCTTGGGCCTCCAGTAGGGGAGGGGAAAGGAACCACTGTGAGCTGGCCAACAAGACCTGCCCTCAGGGGGAACTAGGCAACCAGAGCCCCGCGTGCTGGCGCCCACCTGAGCCTCACCGCCGGTGAGGGGAGAACGCCAGTGCCAGCCTACGCCCACCACCCCGTCTCCCTGAGAGCTCAGGGGTGAAGCCGAGACGCACCAGGGACGGTCACAGTCCAGAAGCACAGACACACGAAGACCGAGACCTCACCCAGGCCCACGCACCTCAGCACCTCGTCACCAAAGGCCTGGCCCCCAGGCCCACACGCCTCAGCACCTCGTCACCAAAGGCCCGGCCCCCAGGTCCACACGCCTCAGCACCTCGTCACCAAAGGCCCGGCCCCCAGGCCCACACGCCTCAGCACCTCGTCACCAAAGGCCCGGCCCCCAGGTCCACACGCCTCAGCACCTCGTCACCAAAGGCCCGGCCCCCAGGCCCACACACCTCAGCACCTCGTCACCAAAGGCCCGGCCCCCAGGTCCACACGCCTCAGTACCTCGTCACCAAAGGCCCGGCCCCCAGGCCCACACGCCTCAGCACCTCGTCACCAAAGGCCTGGCCCCCAGGCCCACACGCCTCAGCCCCTCGTCACCAAAGGCCTGGCCCCCAGGCCCACACACCTCAGCACCTCGTCACCAAAGGCCCGGTCCCCAGGTCCACACGCCTCAGTACCTCGTCACCGAAGGCCCGGCCCCCAGGCCCACAAGCCTCAGCACCTCGTCACCGAAGGCCCGGCCCCCAGGCCCACACGCCTCAGCACCTCGTCACCAAAGGCCTGGCACAACATGCCTTCTATCAAGGGACAATCACATGGCATGCTAACAGGAAAAAAATAATGTGAAGAGACAGAATAAGCACCAGGGCCAGTCATGGCGAGGACGTTGGAATTATCCGACTGGAATTTAAAATAACTATGGGTACTATGCTAAGACTCTTGAGAGTCCCTTGGACTGCAAGGAGGTCCAACCAGTCCATCCTAAAGGAGATCAGTCCTGGGTGTTCATGGGAAGGACTGATGCTAAAGCTGAAACTCCAATACTTTTGGCCACATCATGTGAAGAATTGACTCACTGGAAAAGACCCTGATGCTGGGAGAGATTGGGGGCAGGAGGAGAAGGGGATGACAGAGGATGAGATGGCTGGATGGCATCACCAACTCGATGGACATGACTCTGGGTGAACTCCGGGAGTTGGTGATGGTCAGGGAGGCCTGGGGTGCTGCGATTCATGGGGTCGCAAAGAGTCGGACACGACTGAGAGCCTGGACTGAGCTGAACTGAACATGCTAAGGCTCTAACGGAAAAGGAGACAGCATGTAAAAACAGATGGGCACTGTCAACAGAGAGATGGAAACTGTGAGGAAGAACAGAGGGAAACGCCAGAGGCCAAAACCACTGTAACAGAAACCAAGGGTGCTTCTCCTGGGCTTATCAGCAGCCTTGACACAGCTGAGGGAAGAGTCTAAGCTCGAAGATATACCAACAGCAAGCTCCAAACAGAAGAGGAACAGGAAACGGCTGATGAAAACAGGACAGAACATGCAAGGGCCAGGGAGCAGCCGTGAAAGGGACGGCGGGCGTGACGGGGATGCCAGAAGGGAGAGAAAGGGGCAGGAGAAGCGTCTGGAGCAACAGTGCATGAAGCTAGTGTCAGGCCAGACCACAGACCCAGGGAGCTCAGAGGACACCGACCAGGACAGCAAAGGACGACACTGGGCATCCCAGACGCAAACTACAGCAAACCAAAGAAGGAGACAACCCTGGAGGAAGCCAGAGGCAGCACTGGATCCGCAGAGGAACGAAGGTGAGACCGACCTCAGCCTTCTCCGAAACCACGCCGGCAGGAAGAGGACGGTAGAGTGTTGAGAGAAAAACCCATCAATGTAGGAGTCTATGCCCTGTGAAGCTGTTCTTCAAAAGGGAGGAAAAGCAGATGTTCTCAGGAAACAAAAACTGAGGGAACATGTCACCTGCAGACCTAGACATGCTGGAAGAAGCTCCTTAGAGAGAAGTTAGACGATGGAGGTCAGAAACTCAGGTCTGCGTAACACAGGAGGGAGAGCTCTGGGAGAGGAAAAGTCAAGGCAAAACGAAGCCCGAGTCGCTCCTCGTCTCACAGGGAAGCTTGTTTACAGTGACGTTAGCAACAGTGCTTTAGATGACGTGGCTCATGCAAGCGTGGAATGCACGCCGCCAGGGACACGCACAGGGGTGCGAGGGAGAGCGGGACTGTTTTGTTACAGGCACTCACACTACCCACAAAGCAGTGCAGTGTCTAAAAGGGAAACTCTCTTTCTGGCTGCACACTGAATACCTCTGACACCAAATCCTCCTCCAACTCCTCAGACACCAAGTGTCCCACCTCAACTCGGACACCAACCCCCTGCATTTGTCACCAGACCCACAGGGCGAGCACTCAGTCCCACCAGACTGCCCCCTCTCCAGACACCAACCACAAGCAGAGGGTCCTCAGGCTGCCCACGGTTCCGCCAAGCTGGCAACAAACCAGGAGTTCCCACAACTGTAATTTGCCAGAGTGGCTCACGTAACTCAGGAAAACACTAATGTTTACTAGTTTATTACACAGCTAACCCTTGAACAACATGGCTTTGAAGCACAGGTCCATGTGTACGTGGATTTTTCTCAATAAATACATATAATACTGCATGATCTGCGGTTGGGTGGATACGGCGGACACAGACGGTGAACGCCGCTTTTCCTTCTGGCTCCCCCTTACCCGTGCTGCACCTGTGGCGGTCGCCCCGCGGCCCTGACATGCTCTCACGTGCAACGCTACTGCATGTTCTTAGCTACGACCCCACATGCCTCACAGTCAAAAGAGCAAAACATAGAGCAAGAAACATGGTAACATATTCAATAAAGACTTTAAAAAACGGTCCACATCCCAAAAAAATCTTTAAGAAAAAGTAAATATTTCAAATCCTAAAAGATGATGCTGTGAAAGTGCTGCACTCAATATGCCAGCAAATTTGGGGAACTCAGCAGTGGCCACAGGACTGGAAAAGGTCAGTTTTCATTCCAATCCCAAAGAAAGGCAATGCCAAAGAATGCTCAAACTACCGCACAATTGCACTCATCTCACATGCTAGTAAAGTAATGCTCAAAATTCTCCAAGCCAGGCTTCAGCAATACGTGAACCGTGAACTTCCAGATGTTCAAGCTGGTTTTAGAAAAGGCAGAGGAGCCAGAGATCAAATTGCCAGCATCCGCTGGATCATTGAAAAAACAAAGAGAGTTCCAGAAAAACATCTATTTCTGCTTTATTGACTATGCCAAAGGCTTTGTGTGGATCACAACAAACTGTGGAACATTCTTAAAGAGATGGAAATACCAGAACACCTGACCTGCCTCTTGAGAAATCTGTACGCAGGTCAGGAAGCAACAGTTAGAACTGGACATGGAACAACAGACTGGTTCCAAATAGGAAAAGGAGTACATCAAGGCTATATATTGTCACCCTGCTTATTTAACTTCTATGCAGAGTACATCATGAGAAATGCTGGACTGGAAGAAGTACAAGCTGGAATCAAGATTGCCGGGAAAAATATCAATAACCTCAGATATGCAGATGACACCACCCTTATGGCAGAAAGTGAAGAGGAACTAAAAAGCCTCTTGATGAAAATGAAAGAGGAGAGTGAAAAACTTGGCTTAAAACTCAACATTCAGAAAACTAAGATCATGGCATCTGGTCCCATCACTTCACAGGAAATAGATGGGGAAACAGTAGCAGACTTTATTTTTTTGGGCTCCAAAATCACTGCAGATGGTGACTGCTGCCATGAAATTAAAAGACACTTGCTCCTTGGAAGAAAAGCTATGACCAACCTAGACAGCATATTAAAAAGTAGAGACATTACTTTGTCAACAAAGATCCATCTAGTCAAAGCTATGGTTTTTCCAGTAGTCATGTATGGATGTGAGAGTTGGACTATAAAGAAAGGTGAGTGCCAAAGAACTGATGTCTTTGAACTGTGGTGTTGGAGAAGACTCCTGAGAGCCCCTTAGCCTGCAAGGAGATCCAACCAGTCTATCCTAATGGAAATCTGTCCTGAGTGTTCATTGGAAAGACTGATGTTGAAGCTGAAACTCCAACACTTTGGCCACCTGATGCAAAGAGCTGACTCATTGGAAAAGGCCCTGATGCTGGTAAAGATTGAAGGCAGGAGAAGAGGTTGACAGAAGATGATATGGTTGGATGGCATCACTGACTCAACGGACACAAGTTTGAGTGAACTCCAGGTGTTGGTGATGGACAGGGAGGCCTGTCGTGCTGCAGTCCACGGGGTCACAAAGAGTCGGACACGACTGGGCGGCTGCACTGGACTGAAGTGGGTCGGGGACACTTGTTTGGTGGGCCAGTGGCTAAGACTGTGCTCCCAATGCAGGGGGTCCGTTCTGTACCCTGGTAAGGGAACAGATCCCACAGGCCGCACCGAATAGTTCACGCGCCACAACCAAAGGCACCAAGCGCTGCAACTAAGGCCTGACACAGCCAGACACAAAAGTGAACCCAAAACAGGAAACGTGGGTGGGCAGGGAAAGACGTCACACTAGCACTCGTCTAAAGAGAGCAGGAGGAGCTACAGGAACTGCAGACAGGAACAGTCAGGCTTCGGAAAAGGAGTACTGTGGGGATGAAGAAGGGTGTTATATTAACACGATGATAAAGGAGTCAATTCTCCAAGAAGACATGACGGTCCAATGCTGCTGTTCAGGCCTCAGTCGCGTCCAGCTCCTTCTGACCCCGTGGATGGCAGCACGCCAGGCCTCCCTGTCTTTCACTCTCTCCCAGATTTCGCTCAAACTCGTGTCCATTGAGTCAGTGATGCTGTCCAACCATCCCATCCTCTGTCGTCCCCTTACTCCTCCTGTCTTCAATCCTTCCCAGCATCAGGGCCTTTTCTAATGAGTCAGCTCTTTACATCAGGTTGCCCAAGTATTGGAGCTTCAGCTTCAGCATCAGTGCTTCCAATGAGGATTCAGGACTGATCTCCTCTAGGATGGACTGGCTGGATCTCCTTGCAGCCCAGGGACTGCCAAGCCTTCTCCAGCCCCACAGTTCAGAAGCGTCAATCCTTCAGCACTCGGCCTTCTTCATGGTCCAGCTCTCACATCCAGGCACGACCACTGGAGAAACCACAGCTTTGACTACATGGCCCCTGTTGGCAAAGTGATGTCTCTGCCATGTAACGTGCTGTCCAGGTTGGTCACAGCGTTTCTTCCACGGAGCAAGCGTCTTTTGATTTCATGGCAGCAGTCACCATCTGCAGCGATTCTGGAGCCCAAAACACAAAGTCTGCCACTATCTCCATTGTGTAACAGTCCGATGCATAATGCATAAATGCTTAACAACAGACCATCAAAGCACATGAGACGAAAACTGATCCAGCTATAAGGAAAGCAGATGAATCCACTATGCAGCAGGAGTCTTCCACAGCTTCTACCAGCAACAGACCCAGCAGACAGGAAATCTGCAAAAATGCAGCCGAGCTTAACAACACCACGGATCGTCAGACTCGTTCGTGCGAAAACGGCAGGCTGTACCGTCTTCTCAAGCTCACATGGAACACTCACCAGCGGAAGCTGTGTTCTGGGCCACAAGCGCCTCCTCCCAGACTTAGAAGAGCAGAAGTCATGCAGTATCTGCTCCTGGGCTACGACAGAAGTGAGCTAGAGGCCAGGCGCAGAGGGGTAGCTGGGAAGCCCCAATCACTTGGAGGTTAGACACCCCAGGTCCAAGTAACGCATGGGTCACGCAATACCTCTCAAGGGAAATTTAAGATATACTGAGCTAAACGAAAATGAAAACACAACTTAGTGTGTGCAATGCAGCGAAAGCAATACTTAGAGGGAAATTTACAGCTCTGACCACAAACCAGAAAAGAAGAAAGAGCGGATGTCAGTAATCTAAGCTTCCGGCTAGGGAACCAAAGAAAGAAAAGCAAATTAAATCCAAAGTAAGTAGGAAAAAGGAAATGGTAAAACTGAGAGCAGAAATCAATGAAACTGCAAACAGGAAATCAATAGAGAAAAATCAACAAAATTGAAACCTAGTTCTTTGAAAAGATCAATAAAATTGATAAGCCTCAAACTTCCCTGGGAGTTTGAAGCCTCAAACTTCTGGTGACTAAGCCTCTGCACCTGCAATGTGGGTGGCGCGAGTTTGATCCCTGGCTGGGGAATGAAGACCCCACGTGCCAAGTGGTGCGACTGAAAAAAGCGACCACCTCTATCTCAGCTAGCCAAGGAAAAAGAGAGATTGGTGACAAATTGTTAACCTCAGGCACGAAACAGCGGCATCACTGCAGATGCCGTGGAGATCAAAGGACCGTAAAGGACCCCACAGCAGCTCTGCGCCCACAACGCGGACCGCCTGGATCAAATCAGCCAATTCTCTGAAAGACACAATCTGCCAAAATTCACACAAGGAGAGAGAGACAACCTGAGCAGGCCTATATTTATTAGGAAATTAAGTCAATAATTAATAACCCTCAAAACCAGAAAGCACTAGGCCCGGAAGGGCTCTCTGGCAGCGTCTACCAAACGTTCGAGGACGGAAAACAGCAGCAGGCGGGGCACCACCTAGCTTATTCCACAAGGCCAGCACTTCCTCACACAGAAGCCAGACAAAGACGTCCCAAGAAGAGGGAGCCACAGGCCAAGCTCCCTCATGAGCAGGTTCAAAGGTCCTCAGAAGAGCGCTCGGCACAGCGAACCCAACAACACGCAGAAGGGGCTACACACAACAACCAAGCGGGGTTATCCCAGGTGCGCAAGGCCGGTCCAACCGTCAAAAATCAGTGACGCCATCACGTCAACAGGCTAAAGGAGGAAAATCACAAGAGCCTTCCAGTGAGTGCAGGGAAAGCATCTGACGAACGGCGGCTCTGGTGGGGAAGAGCGCCCCTGCCAGTGCGGGAGCCACTGGCGCCGCGGGCTCAGCCCCTGGGTGGGGAGATCCCCTGGAGCAGGGCACGGCAGCCCACTCCAGCATTCCTGCCTGCAGAAGCCCCTGGACGGAGGGGCCTGGTGGGTTCCAGTCCATGGGGTCGCACACAGTCAGACATGGCAGCGCGACTGAGCAAGCACACACGCAGTACTCGCTCATGGTAAGAACGCCCAGTGAATCCGACGGAGGAGAACCTCCTCAACTCGATAAAGACCATCTACCAAAACAATTACAGCTAACAGCATGCTCACTGGTGGGAAAATCAAAGCCTTCCCACTAAGATCAGGAATAAGGCAACAGTATACAACTCATTCCTTGCCAACAGTATACAACATTTCTTGTAACACAGAAAAGGAAATACAAGGCATAAGGACTGGTAAGGAAGACGTAAAAACTGTTTTTGCTCATGGATAATGTGATTGTCTACAGGAAAAAATTTAAAAAAGAATCAACAACAAAAAATTCTTATAACTAAGAATTTTGTGCATGAGGTTAATAAGCAATTTCAGCAAGGTTACAGGATGCAAAGTTAACACACAAACGCCAATTGTTTCCGTATATACTAGCAATGGATAAGTGGAATTTGAGATTAAAAACACAATAACATTTACATTAGCATGCCTCAAAATGAAACAGCTAAGCATAAATCTAACAAAACACGTACAGGATCTCTATGAAGAAAACTAAAACTCAACGAAAGAACTCAAAGAACAATGAAATCACTGGAAAAATATTTCATGTTTACGGAAAAGAAGACTCAACATTGCCATGATGTCAGCTCTTCCAGCTTGCTCTGCAGGTCAGTGCCATCTCAACTGAAACCACTGAAAGTTATTCTATCTGCTGTTCAGTTGCTGAGTCACGTCCGACTCCGGGACCCCATGGACTGCACCACACCAGGCTTCCCTGTTCTTCACCGTCTCCCAGAGTTTGCTCAAACTCATGTCCATTGAGTCAGTGATGTCATCCAACCATCTCATCCTCTGTCACCCTCTTTTCCTCCTGCCCATGGACAGCAAGGAGATCAAACCAGTCAATCCCAAAGGAAATCAGCTGTGAATATTCATTGGAAGGACTGACGCTGAAGCTGAAGCTGCAATACTCAGACCACTTGATGCAAAGAGCCAACTCGCTGGAAAAGTTATACTGTGGATATTGACAAACTGATCGCAAGGTGTATGTGAGGCAAAAGGCCCGGAACAGTGGACACAACACTGAAGGAGAGCAAAGCTGGAGGACTGACACCAGCTAACTGCAAGACTTACTGCAGAGCCAGTTACCGAGACCAGGGGTACTGGAGAGACACTGACAAAGAGCTCAGTGGAACAGAACACAGAGCCCCGAACAGACCCCCAGTGAGTGCAGTCAAGTGGTCTTCGACACAGAACAATGGCAATGGTTAAATGGAGAAGAGAAAGCCTTGTTAACAAATGGTGCTGGAGCACCTGGACATCCACATGCAAAAATCAATCCAGACACAGACCAGAACTTGACTCTTTAAAGAACTAACTCAAAATGGATCATGAAAGTGAAAGTGAAAAGTGAAGACGGATCATAGACCGAAATATAAAGTGGAACGCTACAGAAACCCTAGGAAGATGGCCACAGGCGCAAATCTGAATGGCCCGGGATTGTGTGAGGGGCAACACACGTGTGACACCATAGCCACGGTCCACGAAAGAAAGAATTCATGAGACGGACTTCACTGAAATTAGAACCTTCTGCTTGGTGAAAGACACTGTCAAGAGAATGAAAAGACAAACCACTGATGGTCAAAAAACATTTGCAAAAGATACATCTGATAAAGGACTTTTATGTAAAAATATAAAGAATACACAAAACTCAACAATAAGGAAACAATAAGTTTTAAAAAGGGGCCGAAGACCCTAATAGACCTCTCACCAAAGAAGAATCTCAAATGGCAAATGAGCACGTGGAAAGATCCTCCCCATCATATGTCATCAGGGAGATGCGAATTAAAACGGCGAGCTGTCGCTACCCGGTCATAGAGGCGGCCAAGACCTGCAGCACTGACGACGGCGAGAGCTGGTGGGGAAGGGCCAGTGGGGCCACTCGCTCACTGCCGGCAGGAACGGGAGCCCGGCAGGGCCAGTGCGGGAGGCGGTGCAGCAGCTCCTCACGAAACCAAGCATCTAATACACTCTTACCACGCAGTCCTGCCTCCACACCCCGAGGGTTTACCCAGATGAGCTTAAAACTTCAGGTCTACACAGGCACATACCGCAGCTTCACTCGCAGCTGCCTAAAGTTGGAAGGAAGCAAGATGTTCTCCAGCTGATGAATGGACAAATGCCCTCTGACCCGTCCAGACAATGGAACACTGTTAACCTCGGAAAAGCCGCGAACCGTCGAAGTATGAAAAGACACGGCAGCAGCTCGGACGCAAGCTCCTAAGGAGGGGACCCCATCTGGAAAGGCGCCCTACGCTGCGTGCTCTGTGCCTGGCAGGATTCCAGCTCCGCGGCCTTCTGGGAAAGGCCGAACCACGGCACCAGAAAAAGGGCAGGGGTCGCTGGAGGCTGGGGAGGAGGATCAGCAGGAGAGCACGGGGGCCTCGGGGCAGCGAAACCGCTCCGCGTGAAGCCGCAACAGTGGGCACGTGTCAGCCCACGGGATCCGAGCCCACAGAAGGCATGGCCGCAGTGAGCCCACGGGAGACCCTGGGCTCGGTGCCGACATCGCCAGGCAGGGTCCCGAACTGTGACAGGTGTCCCGGCCGGTGATTACAGAGGAGGTGGTGCGCACTCTCGGGGGGCAGCAGGGACACGGGAGGCCCCTGCACCTGCTTCATTTTGTTGTGAACCTAAAACTGCTCTTCTCTAAAAAATAAAATCCGCTGTAAAAAACTGTTAATAGTGGGAAAAACCATTTCCTGACGACCGCTGAGGAAACATGAACACTGGTGGAGTGGACTATGTTCTGAGGCCTTTCAGCACTTGAACTGTGAGGGTGATACGGCTCTGTTTTGAAACAGGGTCCTTAACCTTCAGAGAGGGATGATGTGGCACAATACAGTGTCTGAAATCTTCCAGGCAGAAGATAACTGGAGGAGGGGTTCGGAACAGAGTAGTAAAGAGACCAGCTGCGAGCAGAGGATTATTGGTTGGGTGACAGGTACATGGGGTGCGTAAGGTTATTTCCACTACCTTTTTACATGTCTAAAGCTTTCTATAATGAATAGGAACATAAAAAATAAATCCTGGATGTACCAATTATTGAATATGAAAAATAAAATAATACAAAGAAGTTTGTTTAAAATTATTAAAATGAGACTAAGAAAATATCGACTAAAATAATATGAACGTTTTATTGATGGATTAGACGGAATAAACAGACTTTTAAGCATAACTGAGGAACTCTGAAGTCCAGCTTTGGGGCATCTGGTTGGCCCAGACTTCTGGCAAAAGGAAAGAGAACGCCTTTCTGAAGGAAATAAAGCCACCTTTGGTCTCCTGTAATTCCCACAAATAAACACTACATATAGCACACAGCTGCCAAGGAAAACCAGGTCCAGTCAGAGGTGAGACACCACAAGCCAGGGCCAGAGGGGACAGACGAGGCCAAGCGACCCCAAGGGCGGGACCCCACAGCAACAGGCATGCACGCGGGCGAGGCGCGTGACAGCTGGGCTCGGGGCAGCAGAGCCAAGAAGCGGGCCTGCCGGCACGGTGACGGGAGAGCCAGCCTCGGACTCAGTCCCAGGCGCGACGGCAGGCCTGCTTCCGACAGAACTCAAATAAGAACATCGACATTTACGCTTCTTTCAAAGACTTTTATGACGAAAACGCAGGAGAAAGCAGAAAAGGCGATGCGCCCCACTCCAGTCCTCTAGCCTGGAAAATCCCTCCGACAGAGGAGCCTGCAGTCCACGGGCTCGCTGAGGGCCGGACACGACTGAGCGACTTCACTTCCACGCACTGGAGAAGGAAACGGAACCCACTCCAATATTCTTGTCTGGAGAGCCCCAGGGATGGGGGAGCCTGGTGGGCTGCCGAGAGTCGGACACGCCTGAAGCGACTCGGCAGCAGCAGCAGCAGAAGAAAGGGCAAGATTCATAACGGGTAAAGGAGAACATGCATTCGTTCGAGTCTTGAGGGCTAAGAGAGGAAATGGACAGAGGCAATACTTGGAGAGATAATGCTGATAATTTGCCTACAGTGATTGAGAGGGACAGACCAAAGAAGCCCACAGAGTCTCGTGCAAGACGAGTAACAAGAAACCCGTGCTCAGTTCTGTCAACGACACCGCGTGATCCGAGAGAGCCTATCCTGACAGCACCAAGGAGACAGCTCTCCTCAAAGGAGGGAAGACGAACACGCCCTCCTCCGCAGACGCTCAGGCCAGAGGCAGAGCACTGCTGCTGCCTTGCCCCGGGACTCAGCCCAGGAGCCACGAGCTGCCCCTCAGGAGGCTGAGCCCCGCAGGAGGGGGGGAGTCACGCGCCAGCCGCGGCCTCCCTCTGCCCGCCTGGGAACTGGCACGCAGCAGCATCTGGACCAGTCTGGCGGAGGCGCCGTGTGCCCCAATGCTGGCCCGAAAGCTGCCCCACTCAGGGGCTGTGCTGTGCACGGGTGCCGATGGCAAAACCTTCATGAAAGTTCCCAGTTCCCGCCCAGGGAGGCCAGGAAGGGAGGCCCCATGAGCTGAGGGGTGTGGGAGGCCCCCATCTATCCCTGTTTTCTGGGGCTCAAGGAGGACATTGCCCTGCGTGGCGCCAGAAGTGAGACAGAAACCGCAGAGGAGTCAGGCCAGATCCCAACAGAGACACTGGAGACAGCATGACTCTGAGCCAGCCAGGTAGTCGTGAGCAAAAGCACATCAATCCAGTCCTTCCCTGCATTCCGCACAAAAATTAATCCCATCCGCTTTAAAACCTGAGAAAGGCGTGACAGCAGAGCTTTTTGAAGACAATATATAAAAATATTTATGAACCCAAAGTAAGGAAATGTTTCTTAGGCACAGAAAGCACTAACCATAAGAGAAAAAAGCGGTGCTGACTGCACTGTAGTTACAAACTTCCGTCCACCAGAGACCATTCAGAAGGCAGAAAGGCAAATCCCAGAGATGGCCACGTGCAAGACCTACGCAGCACAGGACTCTCGTTCAGAAACTGGAAAGAAATCCCAGACGCCTGACAGTGAAAGACAGACAGACGGGCAGCAGGCTCCACATGCTCCCCCACCAGACGCAGAGACAGTGAGATGTGAGAGACGCAGTCCCACCAGCACCAAGGAGATCGCATTAACGCTGAAACCCAAGCCCACACCCCCGCTTTTATCTAAAATGGAAAAGCCCCCAAATTCTGACTGCTGGCACAGAGCCCTCACCCACCAGCTTGGAGGGGACACAGACCCGCGTGTGACTGAGCTCAGCACTGGCATGGACGGAGCCTCTGGCTCAGGCAGCAGAGTGGGCGCAGACTCGGAAGACACACAGGACGCGTCCCTCTTACCCAGCGCACATGTGGGCGCTGGGGAGCCGTCCCCCGGAAGGAAGAGGGGTCGTGGCTGGGAGCACTAACAGTCTAGTCTGGGACGAGGTGGCTTCATACATTTCTGTTTAGAAGGCACACACAACTCTTTATGTGGAGGGAAAAGACAAATAAAACCATGAAAGTGATGAACACACATTTCTAACCCTTTGTTAGCATCCTGAGTGGCGCCCTGTTCCCTGTGGACACCCAGAGGGCAAGGACCCCAGACTGCCCTGGGAGGGGGTCTGTGGAACACCAGCATCAGGACCATCAGGATGCCGTCCTGAGCCCTGCCCGGGGGAAGGGGAAGCCACTGCCACCCCTACCCTGGAACAGCTGCCTGAAGAAGCGGGACTTCTGAGGACAGGGTCTCCAAGACAGGCAGAAGCCCCCCCGATCCCACCCCAGCCAGAGGCGGCAGCGGGGTCACCTGAAGAAGCGGGACTTCCGAGGGCAGGGTCTCCAGGACAGGCAGAAGCCCCCCCGATCCCACCCCAGCCAGAGGAGGCAGCGGGGTCACCTGAAGAAGCGGGACTTCCGAGGGCAGGGTCTCCAGGACAGGCAGAAGCCCCCCCGATCCCACCCCAGCCAGAGGCGGCAGCGGGGTCACGCACATCCAGCTTCATCAGGGTGAGCAGGTCCTGTGTGGCAGCTCTGAGGATGGAGTCTGTCTTCTTGCTGGCAACAGAGTCATCCAAGGTACCGTCCGAGTTGGGGAGGACAGCCGATGGGGTCTCTGCAACAACCACATTCTTCTTGGACTGGAGAAGAACACAGGCAGCGTGATCAGAAGGGTGCAGGTAGCCGGCCAGCCCGGGACCTGACCCAAGACGGGCCAGCAGGAAGCTCCAGCGCAGGGGTGGGGCGGGGAGCTCCCTACCTTGCTGGCCACCGCGCCACCGGGGCGCTCTTCTGTGGGCGGCGGGACCTGGGCTCGGTCACACACCATCCTCAGGTCTGAGGCGGCACCTGTAAATGGAGGGGAGACTCAGGATGCCGCGCTGGTGCCCTGTGCACACCAGGTCCTGAGCACCCACCCAGGGCAGGGCTGGCTGAGTGCACGGCCGTAGGTGACCCTAGACACAGAGCAGCCTCAGGCACTCGCAGAAAGCTGCGGCCACAGCCGCACGCCATGCAGAGGACGGCCAAGCCCAGTCCCAGGCACAGCTGGAGGAGCACGGCGGGCCACTCCCAAGGGGCCAGCGAACCTGGGAGGCGGGAAGGAGCAGCTGTGGGTCTACCTACAGTTTGAGAGCAACTTGGTGGCTCAGAGGTTAAAGCATCTGCCTCCAATACGGGAGACCCAGGTTCAATCCCTGGGTCGGGAAGATCCCCTGGAGAAGGAAATGGTAACCCACTCCAGTATTCTTGCCTGGAGAATCCCATGGACGGAGAAGCCTGGTGGGCTACAGTCCACGGGGTCGCAAAGAGTTGGACACGACTGAGCAACTTCACCTCCACTTTGCCTCAATACCTGGGGCAAATGAATGCAGTTTGTACTCGTATGAAAAAGTAGAAAATGGATTATTAACAGGAACCAGCCATTCCCTTCTCCAGGGAATCCTCCTGACCCAGGGATCGAACTCGAGTCTCCTGCATTGCAGGCAGATTCTTTACCATCTGAGCCACCAGGGAAGCCCCCTACAAAGACCAATCTCCACTAATTTTTTCAACATTATGTTTCATAGGAAAATATTTAAATCTGTATTGAGATTTTCTTATATTAATAAGGTTTTGAAATGTTTAAAATAAACACAGCAGTTAATAACCACTTTTGTCCATCCTAAGAAATATGCACTCATAATATCTTATTATTATATATACCAATATGCTATACTATTATATTATTATTATCAATGTCAAAGCATCACGATACCAGTACCTATTTGAAGAACCACGCTCCCCGTGATAAACACGCACATGTGGAAAGTCATGCTCCTCCTCACTGGCCCGCTGTCACACTCACACAACCCATGAGACCTTACAGCGCTGCGCACAGGGCCTTCCCTGGCGGTCTAGCGGCCAAGACTCTGAGCTCCAGTGCAGGCGGCCCAGGTTTGATCCCTGGTCAGGGAGCTGGATCCCACGTGCTCCAACTAAGACCCAGGGCAGCCAAATAAAAAAATAAAGATAAAATGTTGAGTACAGCTTGCCAGTTTATGGAATTCGATCTGCAGTTGGTTGAATCTGTGGGTGTGGAACCTGAGGGCCCATCTGAGGGGCCATCTGACCGCACTGCACCCTTTCCCACGAGGGCCCTGGGTCTGGTACCCACTGCAGGTTCTTTCAGCAATCTCCCATGACAGCCGAGGGATGACCGAGCATAACTCAGACTTCTGCCAGAATCACGTCCTCTAAGAGAGCATTATCTGCACAGACCAGAGGAAAGGCAAGTCTGTCCCTATGTGGGCGTTAGCTAGATATATTCGTGTAACTGGATACGTCACACGCAGATTTTGTTATATATGGATTGCTATTATTTTTAGTTATCTGTTATTTATTTTATTTGAAAAAAATCACTAAACATGTTTTTAATATGGTGGAGCAAGTGGATAACACATAGAAGAAATATATCCCAACCCCACCCACTTCAGACAGAAGACTCAGTTCTAGGTGAGTATGAAAGATAAAGGCTTCCCTCGTGGCTCAGCTGGTAAAGAAGCCGCCTGCAATGCAGGAGACCCCGGTTTGATTCCTGGGTGGGGAAGACTGGCTGGAGAAGGGATAGGCTGCCCACTGCAGTATTCTTAGGCTTTCCTTGTGGCTCAGTTGGTAAAGAATCCACCTGCAACGCGGGAGACCTGGGTTTGATCCCAGGGTTGGGCAGATCCCCTGGAGAAGGGAAAGGCCACCCAGTCCAGTATTCTGGCCTGGAGAATCCCGTGGGGTAGCAAAGAGTCGGACACGAGCAACTTTCACTTTCACATGAAAGATAAAATGTCAAATCTTACAGGCAGATTTCCTAGACAGGACACAAAATATATTAACCACAAAAGGAAAAATCTGATCGATGGGATTCTTAAAAGATTTCTATTCATCAAAGGATACTATTAAGAGAGAGAAAAGTGATCAGAAAATATTTTTAATACATACATGCACCAAAGAGCTCATACAGAGAATATCTAAAGAACTCGTACAAATCCATAAGAAAATGAAAGGAAAACCAAGCGAAAAGGGCCAAAAGGCAATAAAAACCCCGCCCCCAAGGAGATGGAGGATCCTCAGGCTCACAAGTCACCAGAAAGACGGGGCGGCAGCCACAGCAAGGCCTGGGTGCAGGGCACACGGGGGCCGAACGAGAAAGCAAGGCTTCCTGGGAGCGCCGGGGCCGCCGAGCCGCACGGCTCCCAGCGGCGCGCCTGTGTGCTGACCCTCCTACAAACGAGGCCAGTGAGCACCTGAGTGGGGCTGAGAATCAGACTGCTGGAATTTAAATACAAACAACCACACGTGGCAGGTGGCTGTGTCCTGGACTGTGTGGACTGGAGCAACCAGTCTTGTGACTCTGGTGAGGGTATAACCAGGTGAGCACTAGGAACCCCCGGCAGCACCTCCCAAGCTGAACACAGCACACCTGCCCCCGTCACTCGGCAGCTCCACAGGTAACATGCGTCCCACAGACACACGGGTGCCGTGTGTGTTCACAGCGAGACAGCGCTTCACACCGAGAATGGTGTGTTGCCGTATGGCACGTGGAGGCCACAAACAAGGCTGAGCAGAAGCCAGACTCAAAGCCAGTCTCAGGGTTCAGAGGTCAGGGGGACGCGAGGGCACAGGATGATAACCGCACCACTGCTGATAGGAACTGCGGGGCGCCCAACCGGGGCCCCTTCTGGGTGCTGGCCTCACGGGGGGCTCGGTTCATGCAGATTCATCCCGAGTCCCCGAGGGCCTGCACGCTCTGTATGCACACTGCCCGACCATGAACAGCCTGTGAAGATGAAGAATCGCCGCCGATTGCTAATCGTGAAGAAGCAGATGGATACACAGACAGGACATGAAGACCCCTCAGCAGCAGCTCCAAGTAATGGAACACCGAGGACAGGCACATCCGCCGACAAAAGCAGTGGTGGCAAGCGGCTGGGGGGTGACGGCTGATGGGCCGGGGTCTCTCTACCAGGTGACGAAAATGTGCTGGAACTAGGTAGTGGAGGCTGATGTGCAACTCCGTGAAACTACTGAAAACCAACAAAGCTGTGAACTTTAAAAGGGTTCAGTCTGGGACGTTCCTGGCGTTCCAGTGTTCAGGACTCCACACTCCACTGTGGAGGATGCAGACTCAGACCCTCTGGCTCGGGACTAAGACCTTGCAAGCCACGTGGCACGGCCAAACTAAATAACTAAAAGGGTGGATTTTATGGTGAGTTAATTTTACCTCAAGAAAGTTGACTAAAAAAAAAATCTATGTAGATACAGAAAGGAAAGGTGATGCCGAATGAAGACAGCCCTAGAAAATGCACCAGAAAACTGAAAGATTGTTTTGTGAGTGGTGCTGGGTAAATTACCACTAGACAGAGAAAGAAAAAGCTGACTTTCCTACCCTGAATATAACGTAAGAGGGAGCCATGAGGAAAGAAAGACTTCCACATGGAAAGTGAAGCTGAAAAGCCACCAGACAAGAATCCAGAAGAGTGTGTTTACATCCAATAAGAAGGAGAAGCAAGTGAGACCCAGAACATAGCCACAGGGCAACAGCTGGTTTCCAGATACGGACACCAAGGGTCTCTGACCCAAAAGCAGAGGCCGGGAGAAGGGACGTGGACATTAAAACTGATGGGAGATCTCTATCTGGAGCATAAGAAAAATTTATGCAAACCAACAAAACAAATTCAGGAAACCCTGCAGAAAATGGGCAAAGAATATAAACAGGTAACTCTTAAAGAGGGAACCCACACAGCTCTCGGGCACACCAGACGATTCAACCTGCCAGCAACCCAGGAAACACAGGTGAAGACAAGACAGAGCCGTCCTCGGGGGGCACCACCAGCGTCCCACAGCTGGGACACACCGAGGGCAAGCACGCACTGCAGGTCTCATCGGCCAGCTGAGGTCACAGCAAAGGTCCCCATCAGGGAGGTGCCCGGGAGAGGGAAGAGAGCTGGCTGCTGACCAGAGGTCACAAGGAGCCCTCTCTGCAGCCGAGACCCGACAGGAAGACCAAGCAGACAGCAGAGAGGGCCGGTGCAGGCACCTCACGGGGAGGAAAGCTGGGCGATGGCTGGGGTGCCAGGGAGACAGCAGAGGCAGCAGCCTGCTAGCACAGCCCGGCTCAGGGGCAAAGGGAGGGCAGCAGGCAGCGATTACAGCAGGGCTGTGCAGGGCCCAGCTGGGGAAACGCCCTGGACACGGAGGCTGGGGGAGGGATGCAGGGCCACTGAGGCTTCCACAGAGGCCAGGACGCAGGTGCAGGGGCCCCTAGACCCAGAGCGTGCTGGCCATCTGGGTGGGTCAGAGGGCCCTTTACCTGCAGGAGCCGAAGAGGCCTGGATGCCAGCCTGGGCCTGGCTGAGCTTGGCCGCCACCTCTTCGTGGACAGAAGGCAGCAGGACGGGGTGGCTCCTCTTGGGCAGAGGCCCACAGACTGCGGCGCGGCTGCCCCCATGATCTGCTGGGAGGAGCCAGGATGAGGCAAGGTCTCTGCTCCCAGAGGGCACAGGCCGCACGACTGGGGGCCTGAGACAGCTCCTGGCGGACCCTGCCCCCTGCCCCCGCAGGCCAGCTGCTCGTCACCCGCACCTGTCTGGCCCATCACCCGTGCCCGCCTGCTCAGGCAAGTGGCAAGTGAGCGGCAGCCCCGGCTGCCCTCCCAGGTCTGCCGCCCAGCTCTGAGCACCCTCAAAGAGCCTGGCCAGCCTGCCCCCCGGCCCCCGCTCCTCATTCTTAAATGGATAGGGAGAGCCCAGGGCAGTCAGCGTGCCTGTGTGTCACCGTCATCCCAGAGGGGGGTCCCAGGAGACAAGCCCAGTCAACAGCTTCCTTCCCCAAACCCACGCTCCCCGAGTGCTCAGAGCAGTGCACGCAGAGGGCAAAGCTGGGGGCCCGCCCTTGGCTGGTTTTCTCCTAGGAGGAGTAGGGGCAGGATGTGTGTGGCGGGACAGCTGGTGACTGAGGGCAGGAGGCTGGCCCCGGGGCGGGCAGAACCTGGGCCGCAGGGCTCCTGGGACCGAGGTGGCCTCTCCAGCCTCTCCTCCAGACTGCAGCACGTCGGCTTCTTGGCCTTCCCGGCAGTCACGCTGGCCACAGACACGAGCGGGATGGCCTGGCTCTCCTGAGACGGGGAGAAGCAGGGCTGCCTCAGGAGCGCTCCTGGCGCAGCACCCTGAGCGGGGAGGCACCAGGCTTCGGCGACTGGAAGGGAGGCAGTGACCTACTAGGGCACCGGGGACGCAGAAAGAGGAGGGCTTAAGGCAAGAAAGGCCCAGCTTGCTGTCGTCTTGCAAACTCCACCAGGTTTAAATAGCGGTCAAAACCATCAGACCCTCAATACACTTCATTAAGATGAGGCAACGTAGGAAACACAGGACATGCCCCAAAGTATCAGCAAAGGGAGACGGGAGAACCGGGAGCGCACCAAGCGTGGTGTGGAGGCTGAGTGAACACTCGCTCAGCCTGCAGGCCCTCGGGCCCGCTGGAGTGTGGCTCATGAGGCTCCGGGCCCTCCTGGCCCCCACATCATGCTTACCTGTCGGGAGCCAGTGTGAGGAACTCCGCCCATGGCAAAGGTCATGAGGAAGGAGGCTTGGCATACGCAAAGGCGTGATCAAGCCTCAGGAACCCCCCTGTTCCTGAGCATCTACCCCCAAAACCAGAGTCTGTTTTGTGCTCTCACCTACACCTCTGACTTTTCGGGGGGCTCTCCCCCATAACCGTTTCTCTCGGAGAAGGAGTAAACGTGCAGCTCCAAGGCAATAAAAATTCCTGGGCGTGACAAGAGTGTTTCAGCTTAGGACTCCTCTGAAGGTTATCTAGCCGTCCTGTATAGGTTCATCCGGCCACATGTGATTGTTTACAGCCTCCCAATCTGAGAGGCATGAGATGTTTTATTCTTACTAAAGGCAAATTATTTTGGGGAGTTGGAAATTATTAGTATAGTGGGTTGGTTAGGAATTATATTGGTGAAGGGTTTTTCATTTGTTGTGCCAATAATTGCTGCTAATTCCCTGCTCTGGGTGGGACAAGGGTCTTAGGTCAAACCCCTCTGCTGCCAGACTAGCTTGTGTGACAGGATTATCCATACTCCTGCCACTATGCACATGATTGTTCACTACCTCTCAACCATAAACAGCACAGAGAGTTTTGGAGTATTTTTAAAGTCTTAATTAGCATAGGGCTTTTCTCATTGTTGAGTCAATGATTGCCGCCAGGCCTCCATATCCTTAGGCACCTGGGAATATATTAATCAATCTATCTGGAATATAGCAAAGGAAATATAGTAGTTTTTAAGGTTAGCAATACTAGACTTTTTGAGTGAATGAATTTTCTCTTTTGGAATAGATCACTGTACTTTGTTATAAATCACTGTGTCCTTGCTATGTAAAAATGTAACTTTATCACTATGTTAAGACTAAATAGATCTTAAGGGGAACATTGGTGAAAGGATTTTCATTTGTTGGGATGATGTTTGCTGCTAAATCTCCATGTTCCCTGCCCTTATAATGAATATAACTAGCATATAGGAGAAATAAGCATTAACCTTTAAGCATATAGGAGAAATAAGTATTAACCTTTAAGATTAATCATGTTAACCTTGGGTTAAATAAATTCTTTTCTTGATTGTAACTCACTACACCCTCACCCTATAGGAATGTAACTTTATTTGGAGGATGGTGCCTGGTTTAAGAAAAAAAACACCCTTGGAAGAAATAAGTTTTTTGGTTATCAGAAAGAAAGGGTCGTAAAATGTCAGCAGGCCTCATGGCTAGAAGATGATGTAAAATACTTAAGACCTTTTTGTGTGAAGCACCTGATTTTGATAAAGGTCAGGACTGCTGACCACTCCCCCCCACCCCCGTGAGTCTGTACTCATCCCTATGTGTAACGAAACGTATATAAGCAAACCCAAAAATAAAGAAATGGGATCAGTTTCCGGAAAGACTGATTCCCCCACGTCATTCTTTTCTGCTCCCTGTTTTTCTGGCTGAATTCCCATCTGGAGCATGGGTGCTCGCCACGTCTACTTACTTGCCCCGGTTTTCAAGCCCATGCGAGAAGGAGCCTAAGGAGGGGCACCTTCCGATATTCAAGTGGCACCGGTGGCCCAATGTAGATGGTGCAAATTCCTTGTCTTGGAATTTTATTGGCATCCCACGTAAACCAAGTTATTCAGCCCCTTTTTCTCTCCTACTATTTTCTGGCCGAATTCTCATCTGGTGCATGGGTGCCCACCAAGCCTATTAATTTTGCCTGGGCTTCTAAGATCGGACCGGGGCCGGGGAGGGGGGTGGGGCTCAGTGCCTCCTCTCCTTCGGGAGAACGGGAAGACGCCTGCGGCCTGCGTAGGTGGTGATTGGTATCCTATGTGAACCAAGTTATTCAGCCTCTTTTTCTCTGCTCATCTTCTAATCCCTCTCTATCTGTAATTAAATAAGTTATCTTTATGGATGCCGACGCCATCCCCACCTTCGAATTTCCTGGATCCACCAGGGCTGGACCCTGGCACTTACCGTTCACCAGAATTGAGGGGGTGAAGCAGCTTCTCCCACCCCACAGCCATCAGCTCAATCCACTGGCCTTGATTGAGGCAGGGTCGAGGGCAGGGCACGCTGCCCCAGGTGCCCTCAGAGGGGCCCAGGGCAAGGGGCACGCCAGGGACACAGCTCCGCTGCTGGGTGTCGGCTCAGCACAGGTCAGGTAGAAGCTGGGAGGGCAACCACGCACACAGAACAGGGGGACCAGAGAAGCGGAGTTTGGCCAAACCACAGGCCCTCCCAGAGGGGAGCCGTGTGGACACGGGGCCGCAGACAGGCAGCGTGTCCCCGGGACAAGCTCAGCACTGGGCCAGGACACCCCACCCCGGCCTGTCTGCTGGCCCGCCCCTTGAGGCAGAAGCAGCTGTCCCGAGGACCCATGGTGGGAGGCCGGCACACTCACGGGGTTGAAGAGCTCTGTGGTCAGGCCCAGGTAGTTGTGCAGAGCCAGAAAGGTGACCCTCTGCAGCCGCACCATGATGATCTGCAGAGAGACGAGCCAGCTGAGCGGGACGGGCCTCCCCAGGGGCTGAGCCTGCCAACCTCGTGGGCCGGAGAGCCCCTGGTGGAGACAACCCAGCCTGCACGCAAGGTGTGGGCACGGGGCAGCAGGAACCTGCACTGCCTCTGCAAGTTTCTAAAATTACTTCAAATCAAGACATTTAATAACAATAAGAGTTCTTTTGGGACATGGTAGGCAATCTGAAGACTGCATTGAAGCTATCAATATTAATTTTTACAGCAAAATATGTATTACAAGGTTTTAGAAAAACATCTTAGTTCTTCTGACACCCACCATGAGCCCCACGTCGCCAGCACTCAGTCCTGCCGGTGAAGGCACTTCCACTACTGTGGACATGCCTCGTGGCCCCGGGACACAGTACACCGATGAGATACTCAGGGCCTCGACCCTGGGCCCCTCCCTGAGACGGCCAGGGCGCCAGACAGACGGCCTGGAAAAGTGGCTCACCTGTACCACCCTCACCAGAGTTTCAGGATATCTCTCAAAAACTCCTTGAAACGCCGTAGCCGGGAGCCGGAGGATGGTGGAGGGGACAGCAGCGCGGGCGGACACCGTTCTGTACGGTGCCGCATGGCCCTGCAACGACAGCCCCAGTCAGGCCGTGCCGGCCGCCCCGAGGCCTGGAGCCTGGCTCCCTCAGCCCGCGTGCGGCCTCAAGCATCACAGCTCTCAGCTCCCCGCTCTCCTGGCCTCTGGCAAGGCCTAGGAGCCAGGATCACCCACCCAACGAGCCCGCTGAGCCCTGCCTGGCCACCAGCGCAGCTCCCGGTGGCCGAGGACCGGCTGGGCGCCACTTGGGAACCGGCGGGTGTGTGACAGCAAAGCTGCCTCTTTCAGCCTGTCATCATTCCCAGGCAGTGGCCTGGCCCCTTCTGGCTCGCAGTTCTGAGCCATGCCACCACCTCTCCTCTGAGAGCCGCTCCAGGCAACCACCAGCTTTTTTCTGAACTGATGTTTTCCTTTGTCAAAGTACCACATAAGCAGAATCACACTGGGCCAGGCTGCTCCCACTGAGACAGCACACTCGAGGGGCACCGTGCTGCTGGTATGCCAGGAGTCTGTGCTGTTTGTTGGCGGGAACCAGCCTGCTTTGCGGACGCATCACAGTTTCCTCGCGCACCTGGCATACGCGTGCTTGCGTGCTCAGCTGCCTCCGCCATGGCTGACTCCGCAACCTCATGGACTGTAGCCCACCGGATTCTCTGTCCACAGGGCTCTGAGGCAAGAATGCTGGGGCGGATCACCTTGTCCTCCCACAGGGGGTCTTCCGGAACTGGAGTTCAGGCTCCCACCTGCCTGCGCTTCGTACTTCACAGGCAGACTGTTTACCAACTGAGCTACCTGGGAAGCCCTATGCATCCAGTGGGTGAAGGACATTTGGGCTGTTCCCAGTATTGGCAATTACAGATAAAACTAAATATTTCCATACCGGATTTTGTGTGAACAAAGTTTTCATCTTCCTTGCTAAATATTGTGGAATTATTTACCAAAACCGCAGCTAGAGTTGGAGTGGGGGCTGACCTGTAAGGGGGAGCGCTCACACATACCACCATGTCAGTTACCACCCTTGTCAGTTACCCGAAAGAGGAAAAAGCCTCTGCCTGCATTTTGGATGGGAATTTGCCTCTACCTATCCTCCGGCCATAAAGGCTGAGCATGGAAGAACTGATGCTTTCCAACTGTGGTGCTGGAAAACACTCTTGAGAGTCCCCTGGACTGCAAGGAGATCAAACCAGTCAATCCTAAAGGAAATCAACCCTGAATATTCATTGGAAGGACTGATGCTGAAGCTCCAATACTTTGCCAGGCATGGGCTGCAGCCTGCCTGGTTTCCCTGTCCTTCACTATCTCCTGCAGTTTGCTCAAACTCAAGTCCATTGAGCCAGTCAAGTCCATTGAAGCCATCCAACCATCTCATCCTCTGTTGCCCACTTCTCTTCCTACACTCAATCCTTCCCAGCATCAGGGTCTTTTCCAATGAGTCAGCTCTTTGCATCAGGTGGCCAAAGTACTGGAGCTTCAGTTTCAGCAACAGTCCTTCCAATGAGTACTCAAGGTTGATTCCCTTCAGGATTGACTAGTTTGAGCTCCTTGCTGTCCAAGACTCTTGCTCTCAAAAGTCTTCTCCGGTGCCACAGTTCAAGCACGTTGGTTCTCTGGCATTCAGCCTTCTTTATGGACCAATTCCCATTTCGGTACCTGACAGTGAAAGTCGCTCAGTCGTGTCCCAGGGACTACGTAGCCCATGGAATTCTCCGTGTCAGAATACTGGAGTGGATAGCGGCTCCCTTCTCCAGGGAATCTTTCTGACCCAGGAATTGAACCGGGGTCTCCTACATTGCAGGCACATTTTTTACCAGCTGAGCTACCAGGGAAGCCCAGATTGGTACACGACCACGGGAAAGCCATCGTTTCGATCACATGGACCTTTGCTGGCAAAGGGATGCCTCTGCTTTTCAATACAGCCTAGACCTGCCATGGCTTTTCTTCCAGGGAGCGAGTGGCTCTTAATTTCATGGCTGCAGTCACCATCCACAGTGATTTTGGAGCCAAGAAAAGAAAATATGTCACTGCTTCTACTTTTCCCTTCTATTTGCCATGAAGTCGTGAGACTGGATGCCGTGATCCTGGTTTTTTCAATGTTGAGCTTTAAGCCAGCTTTTTCACTCTCTCTCACTTTCATCAAGGGGCTCTTTAGTCCCTCCTCACTTTCCGCCATTTGAATGTGTCATCTGCATGTCTGAGACTGTTAGTGTTTCCCCCAGCAGTCTTGATTCCAGCTTGTGCTTCCTCCAGCCCAGCGTTTCTCAGGATGTGCTCTGCATGTAAGTTAAATAAGCAGGGTGACAACATACAGCCTTGATGTACTCCTTTCCCAATTTGGAACCAGTCTGTTGTTCCATGTCTGGTTCTAACTGTTGCTTTTTGACCTGCACACAGGTTTTTCAGAAGGCAGGTAAGGTAGTCTGGTATTCCTATCTAAGAATTTTTCCACAGTTTTTTGTGATTCACACAGTCAAAGCTTTAGCATAGTCAATGAAGCAGAAGTAGATGTTTTTCTGGAATTCCCTTTTTCTATGATCCAACAGATGTTGGCAATTTGATCTTCTGGTTCCTCTGCCTTTTCTAAATAAAGCTTGTACATCGGGAAGTTCTTGATTCATGTACTGTTGAAGCCTAGCTCGAAGGATTTTGAGCAATACCTTCCTGCTGCTGCTGCTAAGTCACTTCAGTCGTGTCCGACTCTGTGCGACCCCATAGACGGCAGCCCACCAGGCTCCCCCGTCCCTGGAATTCTCCAGGCAAGAACACTGGAGTGGGTTGCCATTTCCTTCTCCAATGCATGAAAGTGAAAAGCAAAAGTGAAGTCGCTCAGTCGTATCCCACTCTTAGCGACCCCCTGGACTGCAGCCCACCAGGCTCCTCCGTCCATGGGATTTTTCAGGCAGAAAACTGGAGTGGAGTGCCATTGCCTTCTCCGATTACCTTCCTAGTGTGTGAAATAAGCACAACTGTGCGGTAGTTTGGACATTCTTTGGCATTGCCTTTCTTTGGGATTGGAATGAAAACTGACCTTTTCCAGTGCTTTGGTCACTACTGTTTTCCAAATTTGCTGACATTTACTACCATTTGCTTTAAGACCCAGAATATATTAACAGTATGTATTGTGAGTGCCCCATGTCCACATGAAAGGAATGTACTTGCTATTGCTGGGAAGAGTGTTCAATAAATGTTCACTTAATTAATTAAGCAAGGAGGCCGATGGTGCTGTTTAGATTCGCTACATCTCTGTAGACTTTCTGTTTACCTATGCTACTGATCACTGAAAGAGTGAAGTCATCAGCTATAACTAGGGATCCATTTCTCCTTTCACATCTATAAGTTTCTGCTCCACTTTTGAAATTCCATTCTTAGGAGAATACACATGTGGGGTTGCTCTATCTTCTTGATGAGTGGTATTCCTCACCCCAGAAACTTTCTGTGGTCTGAAGTCTACTTTGTCTAACATTAATGCGGCCTTTCGGTTTTGAGTTTTCATGATGTAGTCTATCATATTCTTTTCTTTTTAATCTACCTAAGTCTTTATGGCTATAGTAGTTTTATGAAGCCAGCATGTAGCTGGATATTGGTATTTCTATCTAAACTGATCACCATTTAATTGATGCATTCAACATTATTACTGATGTATCTAGGGTTAGGCTCCAATTTTCTGGGGAATGTTGAAATTTTTAGCAAGTTATCAAGCTGCCTGGGTTCAGACCATGAGTTCTGTCTTACTCCCTGGCCCATCCCACTGCTGTGTGGGGCTGGAGGCCTGCATCTCTGATTTTTGGGTGATGCCTCAAGTGCTTGGCTCTGCTAGCACCAATGCCCCTCGGTCTGAGACCTGGGCTGAGGCTGCATCTCAGCCGGGTTCTCACGGCCGTGCCTGGCCTGTGCCATGCTGCTGTCTGTCCGCCCTGAGACTCTCAAGAGCCACCCCCACTCTCTCCCACACCGAGAGCCCAGGATCGGGCTGCCCTGAGACAGAGCACTGAGACGGAAGGGGAAGCGACCGTCCCTGGGCTGCTCTTCCTGTTTGCAGCTCCCAACCGCGACCTGCCCACTTTTATTTTCAGATTCCTGGGTAACTGCTTTGCATTCTACCCAAAGTTTCTGTTGTTACCAGCAGGAGAGAGAGGCTATGGTAGCATCACTCTGCCACGGCAGAACAGGAATTCTATTTCATTCTTATTAAAAATAAAATCTCAGTGTCTCTCTTCTTTGAAAGCCAGAATGAAGAAGCTTAATAAATTGCCACAGAGAGCAGCACGCCTGTGTGGTGAGGCTCACTGTTGCTGCTGTTGGACAGCCCTGCTTTACTTGTATGCAATGCCCTGCAAAAAAGAACTCACACAGATAAAACCTAGTGGATGTCCAGTCTCCTGACCTGACTGTCCATGAGTGAACATGGAAAATGCCCCTTTCTCCAAACAGCCCTGCCTGTTGGGAACACTGGGCTCCGGATCAAGGGGTCCTCGGTGTGTTTTGGGCTTAGTTATATCGCTTCTGCCTTGAAGTCCTTTCTCCCTGCTTCAGATCCTTTATACTGAGAAGGCTGTCCCTGTATGAATCCAGAGAAGCCAAAGCTCAAACAGATACATGCACCCCAATGTTCACAGCATTACTATTCACAAGAGTCAGGCCACAGAAGCAACCTAAGTGTCCATCAACAAACGGACGGATAAGGAAGGTGTGGCCTATATACACACAGTGGAGGACATGTACACAATGGAGTATATGCACACAGTGGAGTATATATATATACACACAGTGGAGGACATGTACAGAATCAAGTATACATACACAACGGAGTACACGTACACACTGAGGAGTATATGTACACAATGTGGAGTGTGTATATATACACAGTGTGGAGTATATATACACAGTGGAGTACGTGTACACAATACAGTACATGTACACAATGGAGTGCATGTACACAGTGTGGAGTATATATATATATACACAGTGGAGTATGTATACACAATGTGGAGTATGTGTACACAGTGGAGTCTATGTACACAATGTGGAGTATGTATACACAGTGTGGAGTATATATATATATACACAGTGGAGTATATGTACACAACGGAGTATATATACACAGTGGAGTATATAAACACAATGTGGAGTATGTATACACGGTGGAGTACGTGTACACAATACAGTACATGTACACAATGGAGTGCATGTACACAGTGGAGTATATATATATATACACACAGTGTGGAGTATGTGTACACAATGCGATACTGTGGCTGTTTAGTTGCTGGGTCATGTCCAACTCTTTGAAACCCTATGGAGTGTAGTCTGCCAGGTTCCTCTGTCCATGGGATTTCCCCGGCAAGAATACGAGAGTGAGTTGCCATTTCCTTGACAAGAGGACTTTCCCAGACCAGGGAGTGAAGCTGTGTCTCCTCCTTGGCAGGCTGATTCCTCACCACTGAGCCACCTGGGAAGCATTTACGGAACGCCACTCAACCATAAAAAGGAGGGAAGTAATGCCGCTTGCAGCAATATGGATGGACCTAGGGATTACTAAGTAAAGTAAGTCCAAGACAGAGATCACGGAATTAACCAGGTGAATGAATTCCACGTATATGTGGAATTTTTATTTGAATTATACGAATGAACTTGTTTACAAAACAGAAACAGAGTCACAGAAAACAGACATAGAAAACAAACTTACGATCACAGAAAGGGAAACGGAGGGAGGGATAAAGCAGGAGTTTGGGATCAACACGGACACACCCCTGTGTATGAAGTAGACGAAACAACGTCTGACTCTACGGCGCAGGGAGCAGCACTCAAGCGGCCGCAATAACCTATGAAGAAAAGGGACCTAGGAAAAGCGGCACGCATCTGAATATAGCTCAGCCACTCTGTCGCACAGCTAGAGCTAACGTGACACTGTAAACCAACTAACTATAATGCAACGTTTAAAACCCATAACAACCAAAAAGTTTTGAGTTCAAAACAATAAGAGAGAGAGGAGGTTGATCCATAGAAGATCCACGACCACACCACAAGCAGCAGGAGCCCCAAGCAACACAGAGCAGCCACCTGCCAGGCGCCCAACACAGGGCCTGGGGGCCAGCTCCAGAGGCCCTGGGAGGAAGAGGCAGAGGCCAAGCCAGGTCACGGCTCGGCCCTCGATGCGCACGCACCCCCGGCTGCTCTGTGGGGCGCGGGCGAACTCCTCGTGGGCTGACAGGGGTAAGGGTTGCTCTCAGACACGACCCCACTCCACTTCCAGGCCAGCTCTACAAGACCTGTGCTGGCGGTATATCTCACGCTCACCAGGGAGCCACGCGGCCAGGAGACCCCCGGAGAAACAGGAGTGGACACCCCCACAACCCCACCCCAGAAGCCCTGACAGACAGCAACTCTCATCAGTTCCAGAATCAGGGAAAAAAGCGTGTGTGTCTGTATCTGTGAGCATGTCTGTGTGTTTAAGGGCAGGGCGGGAAGAGAAAATGACAGCTCAACAGCTGACACTGAAAACAGCTCAAACGCACTTGTTTACTTAGGAAAACAATGCCCTCAACCTCACCGAGAAACTCTGAAAGCGCAGGTGCGACAGCTGCAGGGGTGTGCACAGGCCTGGCACACACCTACACGCCTACAAATGCTCTCTCTGGCCCTGGCCACCAGAGCAAACAATCACAAAAGCTTGTCAGCCAACAACGAGGAGACCAAAGGGCAGCGAGCGGACAACGGAACGGCAACAACACGCCTCCACGGAGGGATGCATGCCGGTGCCCCCCACACAGCAGGGCGCTGCAGAACCGCGCAGGGTGCGACACCGCGGACGAGCCGGCCACAGCAGGCGCGCCACACGTTGCAGAATATCAGAGGAAAGGCAGAAGAGCAGCTGCCTCCTCAGAAAGGGGGGAGGGCAGCGGGGTGGCACCAGGAGCCCACGGCCAGCCTGAGTGACAGGGCCATTGCTGCCTCACCCGGCTCACAGCTGACACGGCTGCTTCCTGCCTGCTTTCCTGTCTATCTGAAATATTTCATAACAAGTTTGTAAAAATTACAACAATGGGGCAGGCAGGATTGTAGGGAAGTGTTCAAAAGGGACAAAACTCCAGACACACGGTACATGAGCAGCACACGCCCCACAGCTCACGTGCACCGGCTGCGCGGCCAGGTCAGGCGTGGACTTCCCTCTCACATAGCCGGACTGCTGCTAACACGGCAGGCCCAGCCCCGAGAGATGGAAACAAATGAGCAGAGACGAGACACTCAGAGGAGCCAGAGGTGACACAGGGCGCAAAGGAGATCTCGTCTTACTTCATCCATAAAAAATACTGAGAGGAAAGAAAGCTCTCGAAATAAAGAATGTGACTGGAGAAAAGGGAGCCCTCCCACACTGCTGGTGGGAGTGTAAATGTGCAGCCACTATGGAGAACCGTACGGAGGTTCCTTAGAAAACTAAGAATAGAGCTGCCACGTGACCCAGCAATCCCACTCTTGGCCAAAGATCCGGAGATAACTCTGGTTAGCAAAGATATACACAGCCCAGTGCTCACAGCGGCACTGTGCGCGACAGCCGAGACACGGGGAGCCTGACTGTCCATCAGCAGATGAACGGCTACAGGAGACGCGGTGTGTGGCGTGTCCGCACACACACACACAGAATGCCACTCAGTCACAAGAAAACACAAAACACTGCCATTAGCAGCAACACAGCTGAACCAGAGACGACCATACTAGGTTCAGTGAGTCAGCGGGACAGACAAGCACCGCACGGCATCACCTACGCGTGAAACCAAATGCCACAGGCGGGCTCAGTCACAAACAGAAACGGACTCAGACACAGAGAACAGCTTACAGCTACCAAAGGGAAGAGGCGGAGGGCTAGGGCCAGGGGTTAATATATGCACACTACTATATTTAAAATGCCACAGAATGATTGCTTGTTTCCAAAGCAAACCATTCAACATCCCAGTAATCCACGTCTATACCCAACCACTGATGCCAAAGAAGACCTTCTAGAACACACACCAAAAAAAAAAAAAAAAAAAGATTTCCTTTTCGTCATAGAGGACTGGAATGCAAAAGTAGGAAGTCAAGATATACCTGGAATAACAGGCAAGTTTGGCCTTGGAGTACAAAATGAAGCAGGGCAAAGGTTAATAAGTTTGATCAGGAGAACACACTGGTCATAACAAATCCTTTCCCAACAACCTAAGAGATGACCCTACACACGGACATCACCAGATGGTCAAGACTGAAATCAGACTGATTACATTCTCTGCAGCTGAAGATGGAGAAGCTGTATACAGTCAGTCAGCAAAAACAAGACTGGGAGATGACTGTGGCTCAGATCATGAGCTCCTTATTACAAAATCCAGGCTTAAACTGAAAAGAGTAGGGAAAATCATTAGCATTCAGGTATGATCTAAATCAAATCCCTATGACTATACAGTGGAGGTGACGAATAGATTCAAGGAGTTGGATCTGGCAGACTGAGTGCCTGAAGGACTATGGGGAGGTTCGTGAGATTGTCCATCCTAAAGGAGATCAGTCCTGGGTGTTCACTGGAAGGACTGATGTTGAAGCCGAAACTCCACTACTTTGGCCACCTGATGCAAAGAGCTGACTCATTTAAAAAGACCCTGATGCTGGGAAAAATTGAGGGCAGGAGGAGAAGGGGACGACAGAGGGTGAGATGGTTGGATGGCATCACCAACTCAATGGACATGAGTTTGAGCAAGCTCTGGGAGTTGGTGCTAAGACAGGGAGGCCTGGCATGCTGCAGTCCATGGGGTCGCAAAGAGTAGGACATGACTGAGCAACCGAACTGAACTGAACAGGAGGCAGTGACCAAAACCATTCCAAATAAAAAGAAATGCAAGAAGGCAAAGTGGCTGTCTGAGGAGAGTATACAAACAACTAAGAAAAGAAAAGAATCGAAAGGCAAGGGAGAAAGGGAAAGATGTACCCAACTGGAGGCAGAGTTCCAAAGAATAGTAAGGAGAGATAAGAAAGCCTTCCTCAGTGATCAATGCAAAGAAATAGAGGAAAACAATAGAATGGGAAACACTAGAGATCTCTTCATGAAAATTAGAGATACCAGGAGAACATTTCACGCAAAGATGGGCACAATAAACGAGAGAGACAGTAGGGACCCAAAAGAAGCAGGAAAGATTACGAAAAGGTGGCACGAATACACAGAAGAACTATAAAAAAAAAAAGAGCCTCAATGACCCAGGTGAACAGTGGCGTGGTCTCACCTAGAGCTGGACACCATGGAGTGTGAGGTCAAGTGGGCCTGAGGCAGCACCTCTATGAACAAAGCTGCTGGAGGTGATGGAACTCCAGCTGAGCTATTTCAAGTTCTAAAGGATGGTGCTGTGAAAGTGCTGCACTCAATACGCCAGCAAGTTTGGAAAACTCAACAGTGGCCACAGGACTGGAAAAGGTCAGTTTTCATTTCAATCCCAGAGAAGGGCAATGCCAAAGAATGCTCAAACCACCTTGCAGTTGAGCTCATTTCACATGCTAACAAAATTATGCTCAAAGTTCTTCACGCCAGGCCTCAGCAGTATATGCTTCAAGCCAGGCTTCAGCAGTATATGAACTGAGGACTTCTAGACGTTCAAGCTGGGTTTCGAAGGCAGAGGAACCAGAGATTAAGTTGCCAACATTTGCGGGATAATGGAGAAAGCAAGAAAGTTCCAGAAGAACATCTACTTCTTCTTCATTGACTATGCTAAGGCCTTTGACTGTGTGGATCACAACAAACTGTGGAAAATTCTTAGAGAGACAGTAATACCAGACCACCATACCTGCCTCCTGAGAAACCTGTATGCAGGTCAAAAAGCAACAGTTAGAACCAAAGATGGAACAATGGACTGGTTCCTAATTAGGACAGAAGTATCTCAAGGCTATACACTGTCACCCTGCTTATTTAACTTATATGTAGAGTACATCATTCAAAATGCTAGACTGCAAGAACCAAAAGCTGGATTCAGGATTTCTGGGAGAATTATCAATAACCTCAGATATGCAGATGATAGCACTCTTAACGACAGAAAGTAAAGAGATACTAAAGAGCCTCTTGATGAGAGTGAAAGAGGAGAGTGAAAAAGCTGGCTTAAAACCCAACGCTCAGAACCCTAAGATCACGGCATTTGGTTCCATCACTTCGCGGTAAACAGATGGGCGAAAAGCGGAAGCAGTGGCAGATCTTATCTTCTTGGGCTTTTCCCAGATCACTGCAGACAGTGACTGCGGCCGTGAGATTAAAAGACGCTTGCTCCTTGGAAGAAAGGCAGAGAGACAGCACTTTGCCAACAAAAGCCCGTCTAGTCAAAGCTATGGTTCTCCAGCAGTCACGTATGAGTGTGACAGTTGAACCGTACAGATGGCTGAGCACCAAAACATTGATGCTTTTGAACTGTGGTGCTGGAGAAGACTCTTGAGAGTCCCTTGGACTCCAGGGAGATCAAACCAGTCAATCCTAAAGAAAATCAACCCTGAATATTCACTGGAAGGACTGATGCTGAAGCTGAAGCTCCAATACTTTGGCCACGTGATGCAAAGAGCCAACTCACTGGAAAAGACCCTGATGCTGGGAATGATTGAGGGCAAGAGGAGAAGGGGGAGGCAGAGGATGAAATGGTTGGATGGCATCACCGACTCAATGGACATGAATTTGAGCAAATTTCGGGAGATAGCAGAGGGTAGAGGATCCTGGCGTGCTGCAGCTCATGGGATCACAAACAATTGGACATGACTTAGCAACTGAACAACATATTTAAAATAGGTAACCAACAAGGACCTACTCTATAGCACAGAGAAGTACATTCAATACCCTGTAATAAACCATTATGGAAAAGAATCTGAAAAAAAAAATACGTATCGCTGAATCAGTTTGCTGTATATGTGAAATTAAATCAACACTATAAGTCAATTAGACTTCTATAATAGAAAATGATGACAGAAATTAAAATCTCAATGGAAGATCTGGAAAGTAAGGTTAACAAAATCTCCTTAAAAGTACAATAGAAAGATAAAGGGAGTGCAGAATAAAGACAATTCTAGGTCTGTGAGGTTTCAAAACCCACCCTCCCTGCACACTTCTCAGGAAGCAACAGAGGGTCTGCTCCACCTGAACAGGCAGCTCAGGAGAGGAGGCGGGAGCCCTGCCCAGGAAGGAAGGAGCCCTTCCCTGGGGCGGGGGCTGGGCCGAGTGCCCCAGAAGTTCACAGGGGACAGAGCCTGCGGACCCGGAGGTCGCTCCCCGACTCACGGACTCCTGGACAGGGGCAGCAGCGCACGCCACGCACAGAAAACTAAGCGACCGCAGTGAGGCAACTGTCAACTCCAGGGGAACGAAACAGAACTTCACCTCCAGGCTCTGCAGGCTCAGCTGCCAACCACGCCCACAGGTGCGACAGAGGAGCAGGGCGGTGAGGCAGGCAGGACATTTCCTGCAGCGGGAAGTCAGAGCAAAATCGAGACCGAAGAGTCGTACAGCAGCAAGAGCCGCAGCTGCGCCCAGGGGACTCAAAGAGCTGGAGGCGGCCTTTCTTGGGAGAGGGTGGCGGAGTGGATAGCTGCACTTCACAAAACATCAGCAACATTGTTAAATTTGTTCAGGTTATTTTGATAAGAACAAATAAAAAGAATTTTAAGTCACAAATGCACATTTGGTGAGGGGAAAATGATGTCCAATTTAACTCAGTACAGATGTGTTTTTTCCAAACATCCCCCCTCCCCGCTCTCTGCCCCGGGGGCACTGTGTGGACAGGACAGCAGCCCGCGGGGGCCCCGGGCCGAGGGGACCCAGCGCCTGGGAGACAGGAGCCTGGCCCTGCTCTCAGCACACAGCCTGCGGAGCTGCCACAGAGGGTGCTCAGCCCAGAAGTCACAATGGGATCGGGATCAAGACCAAGAGGTAAGACATGAGCCTCCAGCGCTCCTCTCTCATTCTTATCTAGGAGCCCCCCCACATGACAGCCAGCCTGTCTAGACCTTCCAGGCCCACAGCACACCTCACAGACTCAGACACTCAAGCCCGAACCCCACAGAACCACCGTCCTATGGCCCAACTGGCACACCCGGGTGCCCTCTCCCAGCACAAGGTTCCAGGCAGGGGCTGCCCCCAGGCAGGAAGCAGGCAGGTTTGCTCAGAGTGGGTGGGGTCCCTCTCAGCCCTGGCCAAGCATGTGCTAAAGGCAGGTCAGGTCCTGGGAGCAGACGGAGACCCGGGTCCCACGCACGTCTCCCCCCCGGCCCCAAACAGCTCAACGCATGTGTACTGGTCCGATGGGCAGGCTGAGCACAGCGGACACCCCTGGAGCCTCCATCTGGAGCCTGTCACCCTCACCATGCACAGCTTAGGGCTGGGCCAGCATCACACAAGCCCCGAGACTCCCAGGCCCGCACAGAAGCAGCCCTGCCACGGTTCTGCTGAACTGCCCCAGAGACCCCTCTGTGCAGTGTCTGGGGAAACTGAAGTACAGGTTGCCTCAGTACACAGCTAAAAAGAAGAGCAAAAGATGTAACTTCCAAGGATAAGATTAAAATCAAACACACCTTTCCAGTGGCACAGGGGCACGCACCTATCAGAGCAGCCGCATACGCTGCAGGCTTGCTTCCTGTAAGTAGGCTTTGACCAGAAGAAAAGATTAAACACGCAACTCCAGTTAGCTGGGAGGAAACGGGGCACACTGAGCTGAGCCTTTGCAGCCAGTGACAGAGATAAACTAATTTTTCTATTCTATTTTTGAGCATGTTTGAAATATTCCATCATGCAAAGTTTAAAAATGATAAGCTAACATGAGATGCTATTTTTTTAACCTGTTGGAGTAGTGTACGGAAAGAGCAAATCAGCCAGGATGGCGGTGGTCCGGCCTCCCAGCCCAAGGGCCTCTCGCCCTCACGCCACGCTCTGTGACGTGGTCATGTAGCAGCTAAGACCACTGACAGCACCGCGCGCGTGTGTCATGATGCACCCACTTGGCCACCGGCCGCTTCTGTCCTGTAAACATATATAAGCTCCACCTGGAAAGCCCCTGTGGCTGCAATAATGCTACATTATGTCTCATCTCACACGCTAGTAATGCTCAAAACTCTCCAAGCCAGGCTTCAGCAATATGTGAACCGTGAACTTCCAGACGTTCAAGCTGGATTTAGAAAAGGCAGAGGAACCAGAGATCAAATTACCAATATCTGCTGGATCATCGAAAATGCAAGAGAGTTCCAGAAAAACACCTATTTCTGCTTCATTGACTATGCCAAAGCCTTTGACTGTGTGGATCACAATAAACTGGAAAATTCAGAAAGAGATGGGAATACCCGACCACCTGACCTGCCTCTTAAGAAATCTGTATGCAGGTCAGGAAGCAACAGTTAGAACTGGACATAGAACAACAGACTGGTTTCAAATAGGAAAGGGAATACGTCAAGGCTGTATATTGTCACCCTGCTTATTTAACTTATATGCAGAGTACATCATGAGAAACGCTGGGCTGGAAGAAGCACAAGCTGGAATCAAGATTGCCGGGAGAAATATCAATAACCTCAGACATGCAGATACCACCATCCTTATGGCAGAAAATGAAGAACTAAACAGCCTCTTGATGAAACTGAAAGAGGAGAGTGACAAAGTTGGCTTAAACCTCAACATTTAGAAAACGAAGATCATGGCATCTGGTCCCATCACTTCACAGCAAATAGATGGGGAAACAGTGGAAACAGCGGCTGACTTTATTTTTCTGGGCTCCAAAATCACTGCAGATGGTGACTGCAGCCATGAAATTAAAAGACGCTTACTCCTTGGAAGAAAAGTTATGACCAACCTAGACAGCATATTAAAAAGCAGAAGACATTACTTTGTCAACAAAGGTCCGTCTAGTCAAGGCTATGGTTTTTCCAATGGTCAAGTATGGATGCGAGAGTTGGACTACAAAAAAAGCTGAGCGCTGAAGAATTGATGCTTTTGAACTGTGGTGTCGGAGAAGACTCTTGAGAGTCCCTTGGACTGCGAGGAGATCCAACCAGTCCATTCTGGGTGTTCATTGTAAGGACTGATGTTGAAGGTGAAACTCCAGTATTTTGGCCCCCTGATGCAAAGAGCTGACTCATGTGAAAAGACCCTGATGCTGGGAAAGATTGAGAGCAGGAGAAGGGGTTGACAGAGGATGAGATGGTTAGATGGCATCACCGACTCAATGGACATGAGTTTGGGTAAACTCCAGGAGTTGGTGATGGGCAGGGAGGCCTGGTGTGCTGCAGTCCATGGGGTTGCAAAGAGCTGGACACGACTGAGCGACTGAACTGAACTGAGCGTGGCCCTGCCCACCAGAGTAAGACCCAGTTTTACCCACAACCAATCCCTCCCACCAGGAAGCTTTCACAAGCCTCTTAACCTCATCCACCAGAGATAAGACAGAATGAAAGCCACAGTCACAGAAGAGGTGGTGACGATGAGCAATGTGAGACCACGGGCCCCTGCGCGTCAGCAAGGCCCGGTGCGCTGCAGACCGTGAGGCATGAGCAGCCTGTGGCCCGGCGGCGGCGCCGTCAGGGGCCCCCAGCGTGGCTGAGTTCACAATGCATCAACCATACGCTCAGGCCGAGGCGCTGGACTTGGGGAAGCAGCTTTAGCAGAAGCAGGGGAGCCCCGGCAGCGGCTCTTGCGACTCTGGGACACAGGGGTGGATGCTATCATTTGTTCTGGGGATGAAATAGAACAGTTGGCATCTATAACCCCTCGCCCCTCATTGAGACAAAGGGTGTAGAACTTTTGAGACTCAGGTCCCTGCTTGTTAGCAAGGCCACCCGTGCAACTGAGAGTGGACAGCAGTCGAAGCGCCCACAGCAAGAGACATGGGTGGCTCAGAAGATTATATGGCACCCGAGGGTGTTCCTTCAGATGCCCTTTTCTGCTTTGAACAGGGCTCAAATCATCGTGCCCACCCAAAGAGCCCAAGCAGGGACTGGAGGCCCCATGCAGAGCTTGCAATCCACTGGCCACCAGCTAGTGTACAGAGAGCACTGGTCCTGGCCGACGCTGGTGCCGAGCGCAGCCTTACTCACGGCAAGCTGGAGCAGTCTCTTGGTCCCAGTGCACACACTGATGGCTTGGTGGCCAAATGATGTATATTTAGGGCAGCAGACTGTAAAGGCTGTGTCCTGCGCTGTAGATTCAGAACAATGTGCTGTAAAGGCTGTGTCCTCAGATTTACAAAAGTGTAATCATGAGGGTGGACTGTGAGCGCCACAGAAACCTCCTTCCTGAAGGGGATGGCCTGGCGCCTGTGGGGGTTTTACAAGTAATGCGAGGCCCAGGTTATATCCTGGGTGACAAGCGCTGTTTCCTGTTGCAGCCCCTACTACTGTTGCAAGATATAAACCCAAGAGTCAGTGTCATTCACCACAGGAACGCTGCAGAAGACGACTGTGCACAGACTATGAGGCGAGAGACCCTGAAGAGGTGGAATGTGAAGAAAGACCCGATTCGCCAAGATGGCGGGGCTCAGGCTCTCTCATGCCCAGGGCCTCTCACTCCTGCCCCACGGTTTGTCCGGGCACGGCTGTGCTGCGGCTGAGATCGCTTACAGCACTGCGCAGGCACGTCACGAGGCACCCACCTGGCCACAGGCCACTTCTGTCCTGTAAACATACATAAGCTCCCCCTGAAAAGCCCTTGAGGCAGCATTAAGGCCACATCACGTCCGTGTTGCGGTGTGTTGCAGCTGGGCCCCCGGGGCAACCGTGAGAAGAGGGAGCACAGTGTGTCTGCTGCCACGCCTTCTACGCCGGTCAAGAGGGAACGCACAGGCCAGCAGCTCCTCCTCACACCTTCTTCCAGCTTCCCCGCTTGCACCTTGCCCACCCCAGGTCCAGTAAACCGTGGGACACAGTGAGGCAACCAGCAAGCACCAGCTGTGAGATGCTCACTGGGGGGGAGGCGCCCTCTCGGGCCTGGCACTCCGGTGTCTGTGGCTGGAGGCAGCGCCCTCGGATCCAGTGAGTCTCCTAAGGATCTGCCCTACAGACTGGCCTTCAAACTCGGGAAACAGTGTCCACACAAGGCCGTTCATGGCTCTGATGAAGAGCACAAGAGCTGAAGAAATCACGACGGACACGTGTTAGCACAGAAGATCCAGAAAGGGCCTCTCCTGGGAAGGGGCCTTAGGGCCTGAAGACAGGAGACGTCGCCTTCATCCTGTGGCGCTTTATGCCTGTGACGCCTGGAGCCCGAGCACATGCTGCTCAGGCCAAAAACTGACCACGTAAGAGACACCAAAGCCCACAAGCCCACACCGAGCCCCCTCAGACCCTTAGTCAGAGCCGCTCCCAGGCCGCTCCAGGCACGGCCCCGCCCACTGGGGGGCCCTCCCGTCACTGGAGAGCTGGCCTGGGCGCCGAGGGACCCGCCATCTAGCGAGTGCGGGCAGACCCGGGGAGCGGAGACACTCACGGTGATGACGTCCAGGATGCTGAGGAGGCTGTGGACGCTGTCTCCAGCCAGAACCTCTTTGACTGTCACCTCAGTGCCGTCCTGCGCCTGGGAAGCAGAGGAGAGCCACCCATGGCGGGGCCAGGCTGGCCAGGCAAGCCGCCACCCACCACTGGTTGTGTGGGGCAGAGGCTGCACCCTGTCGAAGTGCGGAACGAGAGCAGGAAGACGAGGGTGACTAAGAGGAACAGGGAGGCCCAACCTGGCCTTCAGCCTTGTGTCTTGTCAGCACCAGGACGATCTGCCTGAGAGAGCTGGTGGGCCTAACTAAAAGGCTGTGGGAAAAAACGCAGTTATTCTCAGTATAAATGATGGCATTTTGACATATTTTTTCCCACTGGATTAAAGGAGAAAGGAAACCAGGCAATGCTGGTGATTTAGGATAGGAACTTGATCTCAGGGTGACCCAGAAAAATACCTTTGAACTTGTTCAAACCTGGCACAGGTCACAGTCCTGGAGCCCTTCCGTCTGGGCCAGAGGCTCTGGCCCTCTTGGGAAGGCCTGCCAGGCAGATGACACGGAGGCCCCCCCGCCACCAGAGGAGACTGGGTGAAAGCATGTCCTTTCTGATTATCCCCCCAGGTCACTCACAGACAAAGCTACACGAGACCTGTACCCCGACAACACTGTGATCTAAAAGCTGGAAGGACATGCAGGAGCCGTCCTGGGTCAGGTCCACCCAGGGCCCAACAGGTGGGAAGTTCACGTGGCCAGGGATGGGGACAACCCCATGCAGTCCAGGGTTTACTGTCTATGGTGGGAAGCCTGGGTCACCTACCACCAGGCAAATAAATCAAGTACCCAGGAGTCTTGGTCTAAAGATCCCCCCTCACCCGGCAACTCTGATTTAAGCACATAATTCAACAGAAGCAGGCAGCGAGGAGTTAGCTTCCAGCTGAATTAATACCTTAATTATTTTCTTACAGTTAAAATTATTTATAGCCTGAAACCTGAAAATAAGACAAGCACGCAGCTGATCTTACAGATCAGTGCCCACCCCCTGAGGGGCCCTCAGGCACTGGGAGTGATGTGAGCCACCATGCAGCCCCTGCGTCCGGGAGGCTGACATGCCGCGTCAAGGGCAGCTGCGGTCCAACGTGTCTTTTCCTCCGAACAACTCAAGCTTGAGATTTTGCACTCCGAAGGCCCTCAGCTTGGCCCTCCGCATTTCTCTCTGAGGTGCTCTGGCCGCCTCACCACCCATGAGGAAGGCGTGAAGGAATGTGCAGAAGACAGCTGCGCAGACTGGAGCTGGAAGGCCTTCAGTTGCCCCGGCCCTCCTGAGAGTAACCCGGGTGCTCCACTGGATTTTGCACCAGAGAAAACTAGAAAGGACAGAAGCAGCCGTAGAAAACTACCCGGAAGGGCAAAGAGCAACAGCTCCGCTTCCAGCCTGAAGACAGAAGGGGGGGCTGCCCAGCCCCACTGTGGACAGGCGCAGAGGCTCACAGCGCCGCCACGGGGAGCACGTGGAGCAGCAGCTGCTCACACAACATAGAACCGAAAGCCAGCTGCAAAGTGCCATGTTCAGGGCCGCACTACTCCACCTTCACACTTCAAAACTCCGCCAGCATCCTGGAGCTCACTCGGGAATGCTCAGCAGAAAGGCAGGGGGACGGCTTCATGACAAACTTTTCACTCCTAGTTGGAGTGTTTAGGGACCTGTTTGAATGGACCAATGGTTCAACTCAACGACAACCACTACAGGCCCTGCCACCTCAGAATATGGAAGAAGTTTTCGATGAACTCAGGACTGGCAAAATCCCAAGAGGTGGGCCAAGGAGTGGACACTTCTCATGTGAGCCAGCTGAAGGCCTTACCTCTTTGAACCACCCAAAGGACCTGGTTTTGCTGTGCAGGCTGGCCTTTAACTGTATTCAACCGCATATATTTTGCTGGAGAAATAACATATGACTCTCCTGTCTACATACAACACGTTTCGCACTAACTTTTCAGTGGAAGACTTGAGAAATGTTCAAGAGGGCAGACCACTGAGCGCCCACACAGCAGCGCCCCCGCCCCGCCAAGGGCGCTCACCGAGTCCTGGACGCGGACCTCCAGCCGCCCGTCCTGCACCACATAGATGCTGTTGTCCAGCTCCCCCGGCCGGAAGATGTACTCGCCTTCCAGAAGCTGCACAAAGACCATGTGTTTGCAAAGCTCCAGGAATAGCGGCTTCTCGAAGTGACCCAGGACCCTACAGAAAACAGAACACGTGGGACACCTTCAGGAAGTGGGGGGAGGGACAGAGGCCACTTTCCCTGCTGGCCAGACCACAGGGAGAGCTCCCAAGGGCCACAGAGCCTGCGGCACTAGCGCCTGGTTGCCAGCAGGGCAGAAGCCCGCGGTCTAGGGATCGCCATCAGCTGCTGTCCCAGGAGCTCAGAGAACTCTCAGGCAGGTCTGTAACCAAGCGCAGTGAGTGAAGAGCTGCAAAGAGGAGCTGGGGCTTCCAGGGAGAGACGGGGAGCCAGACTGTCAATCTTCCATCCAGCCGCTCACTTCCCACACTCGCTCTGCATCGTCCTGAAGGAAGAGCCTCTGAGAGGCAGACGCACATGGGAAAGGACCGGCGAGGAGGCTCTGCTCGCCACCAGGGGGCAGTGACAGCGGAGGACAGACGCTTTGCCGAGCGACGAAAGGGGCCATCACACGCGAGGCCGCTCCGGCTGCTCCACGCGTGGACGCCCGCTTTATGCTCTCTAGACAGAACGTCCTGTTTGTGGCTGATCTCACACACACCGTGCATCCGCTTTAATTGCTGAAGGGCACACTGCTGACGCTGACGCTGGGACTCCCAACACTTCGGGCCCCTGATGCGAGGAACTGACTCCCCGGAAAAGACCCTGATGCTGGGAAAGATTGAGGGCAAGAGAAGGGGACGACAGAGGATGAGATGGCTGGATGGCATCACTGACTCAATGGACCTGAGTTTGAGCAAGCTCCGGGAGTTGGTGACGGACAGGCGTGCTGCAGTCCATGGGGACGTGACTGAGCGACTGATCTGAACTGAACACTTGGCAGAAGTAAGGAACGCCCAGGCTAAAAGTCAGGGCTCAGCGCCCCCCACCCTGGGCCGTCAATCCTGGTGCTCCTTTCACGACGAGACTCCCTTCCCAGGTGCCGATGCCACACTGACTCGCCGTGTGCGTGCGGACCTGGTTTTGATTTCTTTCTGATACCCTGAAGGAATGCATCCCTACTAGTTTAACATTCTTCATTCAGACAAGATATAAAACTGTGCTGAAAACCATGCTTCTCTGGAGAAGCTCCTCAGAGCTGTCTGAGAGGCTGTCTTCCAGGTCACAGTCCTCAGTTTGGCTCAAATAAAACTCTTGACTGCTCCTGTTACAGGCTGTTTACTGACTTTTTTTTGTCGACACAACCACCGGTGGCCGCAGGGACAGGACACCTCGGAGGCCAAGCAAGCACACAGAAAGCCTCCAGGCCCACCTCTCTCTTACCGGACGTTTTTCAGCATGTACAGAACTTCTGACGGCAGGTGAGAATTCTTCACATCAAACTCTGTGAGGTCAGCCTCCAGCAGGGAGGGCGGGGGCTCCTTTGGTTGCAAGGTAGGAGATTCCTTCTTGAACCGCAGGATCCTACAGAGCAAAGAGGCACACGCCTGGAGCAGAGGCCCAGAGGGGCTCAAAAGCAGACAGCAAGGACCTCCCCTGGTGGCCCAATGGTTAGGAATCTACCTTGCAATGCAGGGGACGCGGGTTTGACCCCAGGCTGGGGAACTAAGATCCTACATGGCACAGAGCAACAAAGCCTGAGTGCCACAACCAAGACCTGATGCAGCCAGATTAAGCTATTGCATATTTTTAAAATTAAAAAATAGAGCAGAGAGCATTTAGGCTGTGAGCCCCATAGCAGGGAAGCCACAGACAGCCCACTGGGGAGGGCAGCTGGGGCCTGATGGGTCTGAAGGGCATTCCCAGTACCTCTTGGCCAAAGACAGCACCTTGGTCCTCTTCCTCATCCGCTGCCGGGGGGCAGCTGTGTTCCCCACAAGTGTGTGGGGAAGCGTGGTCACCTGCAGAATGAAAGGGGGCGGCTAAGTCTGGACTCTGAGACCTGTGGGATCCAGTTCCCAGTCTCAGGGTCGGTTCCAGCCCTCAGGACGTGGCCCCTGCAGGCCTGACACTAGCATTCCGGCCTGACCCCATCTGCTCGCCTGCCCAGGACACAGGGAACCTCCTTGGCGCTGCTGACAGGGAGGACACAGGGCCACGCGCCCAGAGAGCCGGTGCCCCGAGAGCTCCGACATCCTCGGCCCCGCGTCCCTCTCCTGGAAGGCCGGCGCCCTCCTCACACCCGTCACGCTGGTACATGCAGCCCCAGTGCCTGCACGCCCTCCCAGCCTGGACAGCTCTTTGTCCCCCTCACAGTCCAGGCCCACCAGACCGCCGCAAACAGCGCTGCCAAGGAGTACAAAGGGCCTGGCTCCTACCCAGGCGTCAGCCGACCCCCTTGGGCAGCTCCCAAGCCGTGTCTGCCCCGAGGTGCTGGCCGTGGTTGTCAGTGTCGTCACCGTGACTCCTCCTTGCCCCCAAGGGGTTCCGGCCCCACCAGACCATGTTCCTGTCTTCCTTAGACCAAATCCAGCTTGCCACCACAGAGTCCCCAGTGGGGTCATCCGTGGACAGCCCCAGGTCCAGCCACGCACGAGTGCCTTGAGACCTGCTCGCAGGTCATTCCGTGTAGCCCCACGCGAGACTGCAGCAGCCTGCACACCACGTCCCAGGGCCGTCCCCGGCAGACACGGCAGCCTGAACCAACCTCCCTCTCACAGCACTTGACCCTGAAGAGCAGGAGCCACCCAGGGACACCCATGACTCCTCGTCTGACAGTTCAAGTTCTTCTACAAAGAACACACACTAACTGTGCATCTAGAGAAAATTAACAAACAAAAGATTTTTACATGTCAGACAATGTTTCAAGCGTGCTTTTGTGGCACAGTAAACCTCTGGGAGCCTGCTGAGCCCTTTGTCCTCAGTGGATGGGAGGGGATGGGGCCCACCAGCAAAGGCTGCTCATCCCCAAGACGGCTGTGGCACTGGCAAGTGAGGCCTGGGAGTTTCCGCCTTGCAGGGCCCGGCCCCAAGTCATGGGAGGCCCACCAATCTACATCGGAGCCAGGACCTTCTGTTCGACCCACTCGGGGATGCTCCTGGGAGGGGCTTCTGCCCTCCTTCCTGGCTCATTTCCTCTCTGGGTGCTGTGCCCGCCCCAGACCTTCCCCAAGCCCCAGGGCCCTGCGTGGCCCTAGGCACAGTCTGAAGCCGACCCCTCTGAGGGAGGAGGGGCCCGCAGCGTGAGTTACCTTCCTCATGATTTTCCTGCCGTAGAACATCACCTTGTCTCTCTTCCGGAACCTGTACTGAGGACTGGGCTGCACCTGTCCTGCAAGGGGCGCCAAGGGGCTGCCTGAGCACAGGTGGGCCAGCACAGGTGCACACTGAGCTCATCCTGCCCACCCTGTGCCACACAGCATCTTGTTCTGGGCTGTGACACACCCAGGCAGAGGAAGCGGGACTTCATCTCTTCTTGCAAATGAGTCAAGAGAGGTCAGGACAGTTAAATTCCATGGGTCTCAAATGAGAGCCGAGAGAGCTCAGGACAGTTAAATTCCATGGGTCTGACGAGCTGTTGACAGGCCGGCAGTTTTCAACAAAAGCCACTATGCCTTGAGAGCTACTTGTGGGAGCTTAAAACATGGGGAAAGTCACCTGAACCTACCACCCTCTCGAGCCCTCTTCTCCCTCCCCCACTGGAGCCACAGCCTCATGCAAGATACTCACGGAATTGGCTAACCCTTCTGTACACAAAAAAGATGGTGGTGCCGATGAGGGCCAGGGCCAGGAAGACTCCAGTCACAATCCCCAGCAGCTGGGTGAGGTCACAGAGAGCGCACCCATCAGCAAGGCACCAAGACCCCCCAACCCCAAACACAGGCTGGACACAAAGGGGCCCGGGCGGCCAAGGGCGAAGGGGGCCACAGATGCTGGGGCCCGCCCGTCACCCGGGAGCAGTGAGGTGGTTACCATGGTGGACTGGGAATGCTGCCCCATCAGCTCCAGACCCCAGGACCACAGGGTGGCCAGACAGAAGCCCACCTGCGGGAGAAGCCTGCAGTCAGCAAGGGCCAGGATGGGCACAGCCCTGGCTTCTCAGGGAGCAAGAACAGAGCTGTGGGTCAGGGAAAACTGGCAGCCCTGGAGACCTCCACAACGAAGCGGACCTTCAGGAGGCAGGGGCCCGGGTCCCGCTCTGCTCTGGAGAAGGGCTACCCGCCCCCAGGACAGCTGGGCAGGGCCAGCAGCTGCGCTGCACTGACCGCAAATGCGCCGGGCATCTGAGCCCTCCATTCTCAGCCTCCCCGCTCCTCGGGATGCAAGTCCAGAGGAGCAAACCTGGCTGGCGGGGGCGTGCAAAGGCCTCCTCTCCAGTGCCCGCGCATCACAAGGAGGACCTCATGCTGCTAGCCCAAGGGCGGAAGCGCGCCCACACAGCAGCAGTGCTGAGAAACCCTAACGAGCCAGCTGGATCTTGAGAACATTAAATCCAGCACAGAACAGCAAAGGGCTCCCAGGGAGGGAGTTAACAAGGAGATTCAGAAGCCAGACCCCAGGAGAAAGACAGGGATGCAAGAGAGAACAGTGAGTGTGGAACGGTGAGTGGGCAGATGGCCTGGATCTCCTATACAGGGATGCTGGCAGGTTCCCTGCAAAGACAAGAAACCAGTCAAACAAGCAACTACGCTCCACTCCTCCCGGTACTCACATCCTTCCAAGCAGTCAGGAACAGGATGGATTGAGGGAGGGGGGCGGTGTGTGTGTGAATTCTGTCAAGCTTTTACACAAGTGCCAAGGACTAAAGCAGCTTGCCTGATCCTTCAGAGCCAGGATCACAGACAGTGCTGATGCCAGAAAACCCGAGGAGATCAATGCACTCAGAAAAGTGTTTCAAAAGCAGAATGTTACATCAAGACAGAACAAGGAAGTGATCCAAAGACTCAACCCCCTGAACTTGGCTCAGAAAGCAGAGGAAGCAGTGGGAGCTTCTGCCTCAGAGTGAGGTGCCCAGGCCCTCCTGGCCCAGGCTGTGTGCTTGGCTAGAGACCACCTCCACTGGGTGGCAGACAAGCACCCTCCTCGTAAGTGTGTCCACTGAGCTCAGCCACCCCCGGAGGCGGGGGGAGGGGAGGAGCCAGGGGGACAGTCGAGAGAGTGACCCACACCTATTCATACAGCCTCTAGTGGCTGACGTCCCCGACTTGTCAGCTTTTCACTGCTGTTTTAATGCATCTAATTTTCTGGTTTAGGAATAAAAGTCCTTGTGATGCGGCTACAGATGTTCCCCAGGAAAAAGGCCCTACCTCAAAGCAAGCAGGCTTCCTAAAAGGAAGCAGGAACTGACAAGTGTGACCTTGAGGAACAGAGGGAGGGGTTCAGTCCTGACAGGGGAAGAGAGGCCCACACGCCACTCCCGCAGGCAGCCGACTTCAAGGAGCTGCTGCAGGGCAGCTTTCTCCTTGTCCAGAAGCGGCCACACTGGGAATTTTCAGGCTGACTCTTCACTGGACTCCTCAGGTTCTGTACCTCTGGGCCAGTGTCCTCCTCTTGCTCCATGGCTAAAAAGTGAAACAAAAGAAGACAGACTGGTTCCAAGGAGGGCACAGGTTGTCCCACCTCAGGCTCACGTGCAATGCGGTACCTCCCAGCCCTTCCCTGAATTCCTGTCCACGTTAAGTTACATGTCTATTGACAGGAAAACTCTGATGAAGCACTGTGCTCTCCATGGAGAAAACAAAGGGAGCAAGCAAAGGGAGCCACCTGCCTCTCTGTAAACAGCCCTGGTGTGGCTGCCCAAGGAACCAGGAACTGCAGCCAAGCCCCGGGCTCCTCTCCCAGTCAAAGACAAGTGTGGGCATCTGGGCAAAGGCCTAGTGCAGCCGGGAGTTCCAGGACCATGGCGAGGAGGCTTAGGCTGGGCAGGGGTAGGGGTGTGTGGTCACCGCAGGCTGTGCGCCAGACCCTCCCTAGTGGGCTGGGCACAGGGTTTTCCACCCAGTGTGGTGGGCCCTGGAGGTGGGTGTGCTGGTCCCGGCTGCGGTGAACGTGAGGAGCAGCCCTGCACACCTGACCTCTCTGCCAGGAGAAGGAGCCATGTCTAGGGCCTTCACCCTGTGGCTCCCAGCTCTCTTAGAAGGGCCACAGCAAGGGAGGGTTTATCTCTTCCAAAATCCCACCCAGACAAGTCAGGGAGCAGAAGGCAGGTGCAGAGTCACCTGCATTTGCTTACTGGTCTGTGCCCTGTGGGAAACTTTTTTTTCAGACGTCTTTTCAAGGACCAGCAGCTCCTAGACCCCAGCTCTACCGCCCAGCCCTGCCCAGTCCCATCTCCCGGTGCCCACCAGGCTCAAGGGGGACAAAAGCTCAAGCCCCCAGCACCTGCCACACGACGGAAGCGCCTTCAGCTGCTCCGCTTGCTCCACAGCGTGGGGCCAGAGGGAAGGTGGTCAAGTCCAGGAGAACTGGGGAGCCGGGGGCAGCGGGGCTGAAGGCATGGAGCGGAGCGAGGGCGTGGTTAAGGGAGGGCGCAGGGTTGGAGGGTAGGGGGTAAGGGGCCGTCCGGTTGAAGGCTCTCAGGTTGGGGGGGCGTCTGGTGGAGGGGGCACTCGGTTTAGGGGCGTCGGGTTGAGGAGCACCCGGCTTGGGGGCATCGGGTTTAGGGGCGTCCAGCTGAGGGGCGTCGGGGTTGGGAGGCGTCGAGTTAAGCGGGGGTCGAGATGACGGACGTCGGGCTGGGGGCGCCGGCGGCCCTGGGGGGCAGTGTCGTCGCGGCGCGGGCTGGGGGAGACGATGGCTACCTCTCCTCACAGACTCAGACCCCTAAGCCGGCCACTTCGCGGCGCTAGGCGGCGACCCACCGGCACCGCGCGCTCCCGTCCCGCCTCCCCGAAGCCCCGCCCCCAACGTCCGCGCTCCCGATATCCACCTCCCGTCGTCCGGCGTCGCCTCGAAGCCCCGCCCCCGACGGCCGCGCTCCTGGCGCCCCACCCCGGCGAGGGATCTCCCCGCGCATTGGCCGGGCCACCGCCGGTCCCGCCCCCTCCCAGGGCCGAGGCTGCAGATTCGACACGGCGCAGCCAATCGGAGCCGCTCTTCCTGCGGCGCGGGGGCCGGAGGGGCCGGAAGCTGCCGAAGGCGCCGGAAGCGCAGCGCGGCGGGGCCGGAATCCGAGGCGGCTGGAACCGGCAGCGGCGTGGTGGCTGTGCGCAGGCCTCGCCATGGGCCTCCTGAGCGGGGCGGCTCGCGCCCTGGTGCGGGGCGCCGACCGTATGAGCAAGTGGACCAGCAAGCGGGGCCCGCGCACCTTCTACAAGAGCCGCGGTGCCAAGGGCGTCGGCTTCCACGGTCGCGGCGGCAGGTTCGTGCTGGTCAAGGAAATGGTCCCGGAGCTGGTGGTGCCCGAGCTGGCCGGCTTCAAGCTCAAGCCCTACGTGAACTACCGCGCCCCGGAGGGCACGGACGTTCCCCTGACGGCCAAGCAGCTCTTTCTGGAGACGGCGGCGCCGGCTATCGAGAAGGACTTTAGGGCCGGGACTTTCGACCCCGAGCGCCTAGAACGGTACGGCTTTGAGCCCACGCAGGAAGGCAAGCTCTTCCAGCTGTATCCCAAGAACTTCCCGCGCTAGGAGTGGTCGGCGGCCGCGCCGGATGTGCCTGTGACCGAGGACTCGGACCCTCTTCGCCCAGCCTAGTTCCGGGGTGGCGGGTGGAGAGGCGGTTCCCTCGTTTTCGCTTCTATTAAAGACCTTGCCTACCGTATCGTGTTGGTTTGGGCATCTGGCCACTGTGTAAAGGAAGCACGCCACGTGTGAGGTTAAGGCGTAGAGACCTAGGCGACGTTCTCAGGTTCCAGCCAAACCAGAACCCCTACCGCGAGGGGAGTAGGCCAGCACCTGTGGCTCAGCTTGCAGGAGGGAGAGAGTTCACAAGGCAGATGAGCCACGTGACAGCACTAGGTCATTCACCCCGAGCTCACCCCAGGGAACAACCAATGAGCACATTTATGGGTCCCAAAGCAGTTTATTTTGGTCAACCTCCCCGCCTTGGGGCAAACCTAAAGATAAGGCCACACGGGAAGTTGCTGCCAAACTGCTATTTCCCTAATAATCTGTAGCCTCTCTCTCCTCTGTGTTCTGTTTCAGCGCATAATTCCTCAGATCCTAATTCTGTTTAATTGATCCTTAAGTGAAATATCCTAAAACAAACTGGAGGAGGGTTCGACAGTAATACGTTCTAACCTGTGCTGACAGTTCTATCAGGAAATAACAGAAGCTTGTGTTTTCTGACTCAGAACACCTACCTATGCTATCAGTGGGTGCTGCGGAGTTGACAGATTCCACAGTGGCCTGGAGTTCCACATCTGCTCCTCCGGAGAGAGGAGGAATGGCCTGTGGGAGGCAGATCAGTCCCAAGCCCAGGACTTCTGGAGTTAAGCTGTGTCCGGGTTTAACGCCACTGTGAGGAAGCGTGACTAATCCACCACAGGACTTAACATTTCCAGTTTATGCTATGCTAAAGCAATACACCCTTCTTTTTGGTTATTTGCACAGGAGGCTATGCAAGCACTTCTGGTGCCATGATCTTTTTTTAATGTTCATATAAAACTACTAATATAACACAAAAACAAACTACTTTGGTATTATAAAGTAGCTTTAAAATTTTTAGTTAAGGTAAATAGTTGCTTATATAAGTCCTAAGAACTGAAAGTCAAAACACAGGAAACTGACAAGTTTGAGAGCTAGGAACCAAGCCCCTCCACCCCACCCCCTGCTGCCACAGAGACACCATTTTGAAGGGCCCAGCAGATAAGGTTTATCTGAGAGGCTAATAGGTTTTCTATTTACTGAGAAAATTCCACAGATGCAGTGAGCCCCATACAGTGAGATAGTCTGGGGTCACTTCATTCTCAGGAAAGATAAAGATGTACTCTAGGTTTTATTTGTGGAAATTGTCTTTACCATCTCAAACCAAGCAAGGTCTTCCCCAGCTCAGATGTTCTCCCACTTCCAGAGGTGAAGAACATGATCATAGAAAGAGCAAGTGGCCAGAAGGTTGATGTCAAAGTCTGCTGCCTCCAGATCCTGGTCGCAGTCACAGATCTTGACCCCTGGAGTGGGCAGCCGGCCATCCTCGTCCTCTGTCTGCAGAGGAGCCTCTAGCTTGCTCCCATTCTGGTGTGTGGTGCCACCCACTCCATCACTGTCAGCTAGACGCTCCGAAGAGGGTGCTGGTGACGGGTCTGCAGCCTTCAGGATAGGGTCCTGGTTTGCTGTTCTGGCTTCTCGGTCGCTGCCAGGGAAGGACGGCTGGGTCTGTGGCAGATGGCAGAAGTGGAGCCAGGACCAGTCGATTCCATACACCAGCGAGTTGGGCAAGGGGTAGGACAGAGAGACTGCGTCCTGCTCTTCCTCTGGAGTGAGATGGGAGGACACAGGAAACTTAGCCAGTTACTCTCATCACCCACGCCCAACAGACCCTGCCCACCCTCAAAGAGAAACTTCCAAGAACCACCACCGTGTGTCATGCAGAGGACTGCCGAGACACGGGCAGGCAGAGAAGGGCAGGCCATCCTGCAGTGAATGCACTCTGTGCCTGCGAGAGGAGGCAGCCTGCGCCACGGAGGTTCCATCCAGGGTGCCTGAGGACTCAGCGTGAGCCAGACAGAGGGAAGGGGGCGCGTCAGAAGTGAAGGGAGCAGGACCCCGTGGCGCACGCCGCAGGGAAGCCTGGTGTGTGTGAGAAACCGCAAGCGTGGGCGGGGCTGAGCTGTCGCCTGGAACTGGCAACATGTCAGAAGCGTCCCGGCACACAGAGCTCCCTTAGAGAGTCTGGATTTGAACTGGGAAAGGAGTCATTCACTGCCTGAGCAGCTGTCCTTGTGGTGAGTTGCTATGGCAACTCTGAAGATGAAGGGCAAGACTGGAAAATGTCAGGCCTCGTTCTGGACAGAACGTCGCCGAGAAAGGGTGAAAAGGGACCCGTGACCAGGGAGAGAGATGACGAGGGGCCCCCTGGTGGTCTGTGGCGAAGAACCTGCCTGCCAGTGTGGGATAAACTGTTCAGTCCCTGATCTGGAGGACCCCACGTGCCGTGGAGCAGCTAAGCCCGAGCGTTGCAACCACTGAGCCCGCATGCCCTAGAGCTGGTGCACCGCAAAAAGAGAAGCCGCCACAGTGAGAAGGCCCTGCTCTCCGCAACCAGAGAGAGGCCTGCACTGTGGTGAGGGCCTAGCACAGCCAAAAATGGATAAACAGAAATTCTAAAGATATACATGAGGCGGTGCCAGCAAACCTGAGCCAGTCAAGGGTCCAGGCCGAGGCTGAGGCTGGTAAAAGCAGCTGCAGAAGACTGGCCGGTGAGCCGGGGCTGGGAAAACTGTCACCAGCTGGACGGCCCAGGGCCCGGCCACTCGGTCTTCGGTCGCCTGGACACCACAGCGGCGGCCCCGGTGCATGGACCAAAGCGACGGCACTGAGTCGTGATCAGCCTCTGAACCGTGACCAGAGTGAGCGGTGAAGAGGAGAGCCCAAAGCCGGCGTCAGGAAAGAGACCAAGGACACAACCAATGCACCAGAGACCCTCCTCCCCAAGCCAGGGCTCTGCCTGAGCAGAAGGGGCTCCAGAGAGCAGCCCGGTGCTGGGCTCTCCCGGAGCACAGAGAGGCACCTGGCGCCGCCACAGGAGGAGCCCCAAGGAGACCGCCTGCCCCTTGCTGTGAACATCTGGGGGCCTGGGAGGCAGGGTCGCTGGCGCAGTAAAGGCCTACGATACTTTCACACCCAGCAACCACAGGCAGTGGCCACTCGCGGTCCAGGCGGACACAAAGCCTCCTGCCACAGGCAGCTCCACCCGGTAACGCAGCACGCCTGCTGCTCAGGGCACTGCGGCAAGTGCTAAGCAAGCACGCGGGGCAGCAGGCGGCCGGAAGCTTCCGTGAAGGAGAGAGTATGCGCCGTGCTGATCAGAACACACCGAAACAAAGTCAACAATGTGGTCAAAACACACAAGAAGCGTCTCCAGCTGGAAGCTTAAAACCACCTACCTAACCACACTCGGATAGACGGGGAAGCACAAGCTGGAGTCACAGAGTTCTTCATAAAAACGAAAGCACAATCGCCGTGTATCAGAACCTGAAACTACGCTTAAATCAGAGGATAATTCTGACATAAAAATGCTTAATGCAAAGCAAAGCAACGAACGTGAGTGGATTGTAGTCCCAACTCAAAAAAGAACTAAGGAGGCAGGAGAGAAGCAGCAAAGCTAACGGAGCTGGCGAGGCGGGGAACAGCGACGACACGGCGGAAACGGAACGCAAAGTGGCTTCTTAAAAGAGACAGTGCACACACTGCTGACTAGGGCGGACGCCTGTGTGTGTGGCTATACAAAGTGAGACTCGATGCAGCGAATACCTACTAGGGAATTTTGACCCCAGTAGAGACATAACGCATACACAAAGCAACTTTCACAGAAAAAAAACAGAGAAAGTTAACAGAATCATCATTCAAAAATAAATCAGGCCCAGATAGTCATAGGAGAATTTTCACCGCATCTTGAATATAACGATAACCCAAATGACATATAAATTATTCAAGAGACGATGAAAGATTTTTTTTCACATTTTTGTTTTGATTTTCACATGAACGAAACACAGTGCTGATAAATAGCATAAAAGGAAATTTGTGTCATCTTTGAACATTACTGAAAGCCCCAAATAAGGTATGTACCAGAACGCACTACTACACTGGAAAAGATAACCTGTCTTCCAAAGAGGACACACAGATGGTCCAAAGGCACCTGAAAAGATGCTCAACATTGTTAATCATCAGAGAAATGCAAAGAAAAGTCACAATGAGACATAACTTGACACCTGTCGAAATGGCCATCGTCCAAAAGACCACAAATACCAAATGTCAGGGAGACTGGAGAAGAGCGCTCTCCCACACTGTCAGCAGAAACGCACACCGGCACAGACGCCGGAAAGTGGTGCGGAGGCTCCTCAAAAACTGCACACAGGCCTGCCCACCATATGGCCTAGCAACTCCATTCCTAAGAAAGTGAGAGACACTCAAGACACAGGCACCCCAGTGTCCATGTGTGTGGGTGCCCGACTCAGACCCCATGCACTGCAGCCCACCAGGCCGCTCTGTCCACGGAGTTTTCCAGGCAAGCATGCTGGAGTGGGTGGCCATTTCCTCCTCCAGGGGACCTTCCCGACCCAGGGATGGAACCCACGCCTCCTGTGTCCCCTGCACTGGCAGGTAGCTTCTGCCACCTGGGAAGCCCGCGGATGCTCAGACAGAAGGCAGACATTCGCTCAGCCGTGTCCGACTGTTTGCAGCCCCGCACACTGCAGCCCGCCAGGCTCCCCTGTCCATGGGATTTTCCAGGCAAGAATACTGGAGTGGGTTGCCATTCCTTTCTTCAGGAGAATCTTCCCGACCCAGGGACTGAACCTGGATATCCCGCATTCCAGGCAGATTCTTCACCATCTGAGCCACTGAGGAAGCACTCTAATGTTCACAGCAGCATTATTTACAGCTGCAAAGAGTCAGACAAGACTAAGCTGCTAAGCACAGCACAGAGAACGGTGGTTACCAGTGAGGAGAGGGAAGGCGGGAGGGGCAACACAGAGAGAGAGGGTTAAAAGATACAAGCAATGTGCATCCATTGTGTCCAACTTCCCGTGACCCCCTGGACTGAGCCCACCAGGCTCCTCTGTGCAGGCGAATTTTGCAGGCAAGCATACCAGACTGGGCTGCCATTTCCTGCTCCAGGGAACCTTCCCAACCCCGGGACTGAACCCACACACGCCTCTTCCGTCTTCTGCACTGGCAGATTCTTTCCCACTGTGCAATCTGGTAAGCCGAGTCACAGCTAAACTATCACATATAAAACAAATACGCTACCAGGATATACTGTACAGGGGCTTCCCTTGTGGCTCAGAGGATAAAGCATCTGCCTGCAGTGCAGGAGACCCGGGTTCGATCCCTCTTTCCCGCTGTGCAATCTGGTAAACCAAGTCACAACCTAAACTATCACATATAAAACAAATACGCTACCAGGATATACTGTACAGGGGCTCCCCTGGCCCAGCGCTTAGGGCTGCGCTTCCACCGCAGGGCGTGCAGGCTCGAACCCTCATAGGGGAACTAAGCTCCCGCATGACGTGTAACAAAAGCCGCCCCAGAAAAGGATCTCTTCAAAAAACATACATGTGAAATACAGGGCTGGATAAAGTACAAGCTGGAATCTAGATTGCCAAGAGACAGATCAATAACCTCAGACACGCAGATGACACCACCCTTATGGCAGAAAGCAAAGAGGCAGTAAAGAGCCTCTTGATGAAAGTGAAAGCGGAGAGTGAAAAAGCTGACTTAAAACTCAACACTCAAAACACTAAGATCATGGCATCTGGTCCCATCACTTAATGGCAAATAGATGGGGAAACAATGACAGACTATTTTTTGGGCTCCAAAATCACTGCAGTTGGCAAATGCAGCCATGAAATTACAAGATGCTTGCTCCCTGGAAGAAAAGTTATGACAAACCTAGACAGCATATTAAAAGCCAGAGACATTATTTTGCTGACAAAAGTCCATAGAGTCAAAGCTATGGTTTTTCCAGTGGTCATGTATGGATGTGAGAGTTGGACCATAAAGAAAGCTAAGAGCCAAGAATTGATGCTTTTGAACTGTGATGCTGGAGAAGACTCTTGAGAGTCCCTTGGACTGCAAGGAGATCCAACCAGTCCATCCTAAAAGCAATTAGTCCTGAATATTCATTGGAATGACTGATGCTGAAGCTGAAACTCCAGTACTTTGGCCACCTGATGCGAAGAGCTGACTCACTGGAAAAGACCCTAAAGGCGGGGGAGAAGGAGACGACAGAGGATGAGATGGTTGGACAGCATCACTGACTCGATGGACGTGAGCCTGAGTGAACTCCGGGAGTTGGTGATGGATGGAGAGGCCTGGAGGGCTGCCGTCCACGGGGTCGCAGAGTCGGACACGACTGAGCGGCTGTGCTGAACTGTGCAGCCCAGAGAATAAAGCCAAAGTTTCAGAGCAACTGTGAACGGGGCCCAACTCTTAGAGCTGTGGGTCACTGCATTCTCTGCTGCTGCCACTGCCAAGTCGCTCCCATCGTGTCCGCCTCTGTGCGACCCCGTAGACGGCAGCCCACCAGGCTCCCCCGTCCCTGGGATTCTCCAGGCAAGAACACTGGAGTGGGCTGCCATTTCCTCCTCCGATGCATGAAAGTGAAAGGTGAAAGGAAAGTCACTCAGTCGTGTCCGACTCTTAGCGACCCCATGGACTGCAGTCCACCAGGCTCCTCCGTCCACGGGATTTTCCAGGCAAGAGGACTGGAGTGTGGCTATATTATATATCTGAAACATAATATTGTAAGTTAACTATACCTCAATAAAATAAAATTTTTTTAATTAAAAAAAAAAAACTACTTTGACAACTAAAAACGAAACCATAACCAAGCATGATTTATTCCAGGAATATATATTCCATATTAGAAAACCCATAAACAAAATTTACTATATAAATGTATCCAAGGAGAAAAATAATACAGTTCAATAGATAGTATAAAAGCATTTGACAAAAAAAATCAACAATTCCTGATTTTAAAAAATACTCAAGAAAACAGAAATTGATGAATACTAAGGACAGGTGGCTCAGACGTGAAGAGTCCGCATGCGATTAAGAGACCCGGGTCCGATCCCTGGGTGGGGAAGATCCCCTGGAGATGGGAATGGTTACCCTCTCCAGTATTCTTGCCTGGAGAATCCCATGGACAGAGGAGCCTGGCGGGCTACAGACCATGGGGCCGCCAAGAGTCAGACATGACTGAATGACTAACGCTTTCACCTTCTTTCCAAGGACACACTTTAGTCCTTATATATCATCAAACTACATGGGAACTAGCAGGGCCCCTCTTCAAGGTCAGGAATAAGGCAAGATGTCCTCCACTCTTTTTAAAAATTGTATTGGAGACACCAGTAAATGAAGTTAAATGAGAAAATAACTAAAGGCATTCAGTTGGGAAAATAAAGAACAAAACTCTAATCTTTTGCAGATGACACCATGTTTACTTGCAAAACCCAAGGAATCCATAGCAAGACTAATGGAAACGTGTTTATAATTGTCAGAATGTGAACCTACCGACAAAAACCCAACAACTTTCAGATAGACAGCAATTTAGTTAGAAGATACGCTGAAGAGAATGCCCGCCTACAAGAGCAACAAAAACGTTAGATTACTGAGGAATACAGTTAGCAAGAAATGTACGATGTATGCACACAGAAGAAAAGTTAGTTCTCGTGGACGGGTTCAAAACTGGGAAAGGAACACATCAAGGCTGTACACTGTCACCCTGCTTATCTAACTTATATGCAGAGTACATCATGCGAAATGGGGGGCCGCATGAATCCCAGCTGGAATGAAGATTGCTGGGAGAAATATCAACGATCCCAGGTGTGCACATGACACCCCCGTAAAGGCAAGTGAAGACACACTGCAGAGCCTCTGGATGGAGGTGAAAGGGCTGCGTGAAGAAGCTGGCTTAAAACTCGACATTCGAAAGCTAAGACCATGGCATCTGGCGCCGCCGCTGCAAGCAGACGGGGAAGCGGTGGAAGCGGTGAGAGACTTTGCTTTCTTGGACTCCAAAATCAGTGCTGATGGTGACTGTAGCCATGAAATTAAAGGACACTTGCTCCTCGGAAGAAAAGCTACGACAAACCTAAACAGTGTATTAAAAGGAGGAGACATCACTTTGCCAACAAAGGCCCATATAGTCACGGCTGTGGTTTCTCCAGTAGTCAAGCTGGATCATGAAGAAGGCTGAGCATCAAAAGACTGATGCTTTTGAATTGTGGTGCTGGAAGAGACTCTTGAGAGTCCTTTGGACTGCAAGGAGATCAAACCAGTCAATCCTAAAGGAAATCAACCCTAAATGTTCACTGGAAGGACTGAAGCTAAAGCTCCCATACTTTGGCCTCCTGATGCCAAGAGCTGACTCACTGGAAAAGACCCTGATGCTGGGAAGATTGAGGGCGGGAGGGGAAGGGGACGACAGAGGATGAGATGGTTGGATGGCATCACCAACTCAACGAACGAGTTTGAGCAAGCTCCGGGAGATGGTGAAGGACAGAGGAGCCTGGCGTGCTGCAGGCCATGGGGTCACAGAATCAGACACGGCCCAGAGAATGAACAGCTACAAAGATACAAGAGCAGATCTGAACAAACGGGAAGGTGTCCCTTTTCTTGAATAAGATCCCAGATGACAAATAAGTCAGCTGGAAAGTTAATTTGTATTTAACGCAATCCCTATAAAAAACCAATAAACAATTTTTTCTGGGACAAGCTAAGTCAACACTCAAGTTCAAACTTAAGAATAGTCAGGAGGCCCTTGAGAAAGACCTAGAGGGGGCAGGCAGCCCACTCTAACAAACGCCCTGAATGCTTCCGTGGCTGAAGAGCAGGTGTGAACACTGAGACAGCCGGGGGGCAGGAGAGAAGGCGCGAAACGCAGCGTCTGTCCGGGAGGTGCCTGCACACAAGAGCTGGCGTCTCGAGTCACCAGGGCCGGGGGCGGGGGGAGGACGGGCTTTCCAGGAACAGCGTCGGGACAGTTCCACATGTCACACAGTAGGACTCGGGTCAAAGTCCTAATTGTAGAAAGATGACGTCTGACAAATACGAGAAAACAGTGATGAATTCCTTTAGAACCTGGCTGTCTTTTTAACTGAGATTCAAAAACCTAGACTCAATGAAAAAACCTATAAATCTGATTGCACTTTTGAAAAAACCCCAACTTTCGTATGGGAGGAAAAAACACTATACGCAAAATCAAGGTAAGAAACAGAAAAATTATTTCCGACATAAAACAGATTAAGGGCTGATGACACTAATACATGGGCTAATACAGGAACTCTTTAAACCAAGGGAGAAAAAGACCAGGAGTCAGAGAGAAAACAAGCCAAAGAGAGCTCAGAAAAACAGGAACATGAAACCGGCCCTTCAGGCAAGCGAAAATGTATTCAGTTTCACTCCTAATTAGGGACATGCAAACCTCAGCTACTGCGCAAAGTCATTCCACACCCATCAGATGCAAAATTCCAAAGCTGGGACGCACTCTGCGGGCAAGGCTGTGGGGAAGCGGGGTTCTCATCCGTGGCTGGTGAGATGATGAAGTCAGACAGGTATCAGTCTGTGGGCCCTGCAATCCCACACCTAGGCACTGACCCTAAGACACACCTCCAGCAAGCAGAAACACAGACGCAAAGCAACGTATATGAAGCACTCTTTGTAATTATAAGATATTAGAAGTAACCCAAATAACCGACAGAAAACTGGAAGAAACTGGAGTATACCCACTCAGTGGAGTGCTATGTAACTCAAAAAACCCCCAAACTCTGTGAGCCCATAAGGAGCGATTTCCAGGGTGTGCTTTAAAAGCGAAGCAAGCAAACATGAGTCCATGCAGAACATCTTTTCTGTGCCAGAGGAGAAGCATGGATATGTCAACAGACGTGCTAACTTCTGCGAAGAGACACAGAACTGTAACCCCGACCTAACGGACAGGTTGCCTGCAAGAGGCGAGTGGGAGCAGCGTGAGAAGAGGCCGGGCCTCTGCTGCTGCTGCTGTTCAGGACTCTGACCCCCGGACTGCAGCGCCCCGGGCGTCCCTGCCTGTCGCCGCCTCCCGGAGGCTGAGCGTGCCATGGCGTGCGGGGCCTCTGCTCCCCAAGCAGGGACCGAACCTACGCCTCCCGCAGTGGAAGCATGGAGTCTGGACCACCAGGAAGTCCCTAACGGAATTTTCATTTCTAGAACACTTAATGTTTTCACACATCCAAAAGGAAAACCAAGTCAATGAGGATGAATGAAAACATCCTTCAAAAAAAGAAACAAACTGAACCGTGTTTCACACACTGACTGCCACACAGAAAGAGAACAGCTCTAGTCCAAGTGAATCCTGAACACAGCACAGCAGCTGCACCAAGCTAAGGAACAAACAGGACGGCCAGGGCGCCCAGAGCCCTGAGGTGCGTCGGGCTGCTTGTGGCGCCGACAGCTCCGCAGGCTCAGGCACAAGAGCGAGGACCTGCTGGGAGCCAGGGTCGCGCAGAACAGGGGCAGCAGGGAGAGCTGCGCTGCCGGAATGAGCTAGAGGTGTCAGCACGAACTCAGGCTCTGACACACACGTGTGTGCGCACGGAAACCCACACACACAGACACACAGGCGTGAGCATACGTGTACACACAGACGTGGACACGCACGTGTGCGTGCCGGTATGCAGACACGCAAACACGTATGTGTGCGTGCACTCACTACTGAGAAGATCCAGGACTTCCTGGAGGAGCAGCCTGTCCAGGGCGTGGGAGAGGGGGAGCCCAGAGTGGGCCCGCGTGACCGGAAAGGGAGGCACCACCTCAGCCACGTGCCCAAAAGCAACACCGGCAACAAAGGGACAAAGCGGCATCTCCCGGCTGCCGAGCCCCCCACTCGGAGGGCAGAGCGCCACTTCCGGGAGGCCCGACAGCAGCGCGCAAGCTACGGTGCGTTCGCTACAGACTCGCAGCCACGGGCAGGCTGACAGCACACAGCACCCAGGGGGAGGCGTGCGCGCCTCTCCTGGGGTCAGACGACCGAGGCTTTAAAACAAGCGCTATTGGAGACGAACAGCGACGTCCTGTGATGAGAAGAGTCGACACAGCAGGACCACACGCAAGCACGACCGGACACACACAGCTAGCGAGCCCCCACGCCTCTGAAACAAAAGCTCACAGAAGTGAGGGAGGACACAGACACAAACCAGCAAGACCGCTGAAGCAACTGTGGTCCAATTAAAACATGAACAGCACCGCAGACACTGGCTGCCCACTTTCAGACACGAACAAGCAGAGAGCCACCAAGAACAGGCGGTGCCCGCCCCCGACGGGGAGAGCACACGGTCCTCCCCGGACGGACCGCAGACGGGCCACAGTGAGTCCCAGTGACCCCAAAACTCGACTCAGTACCAGAAACTCAGGATGCTCTGAAAAATGTGCAAACTAAACAGCACTCTCCACGGTGACCAGTGGGTCAGAGAGGAAATCACAGAGAAGCTGGAAAACACTGTTTGAGATGAACGAAAATACAACACACCAAACTCATGGGACACAGTGAGCAGTGTTTAGAAGGCAATCTATCACTGTGAGGCCGGCACTAAGAGAGAGAAGAGAGGGCAGAGAACCGCCAGAGCGCCCACAGGACAAAGGGCAGCGACACGGCAGGAGCAGAGCCCAGGGCTCAGACAGGGAAGCCTGGAGGCCACCGCCGGCGGAGACGGTCGGGAGTGCGTGAGGGTGAGGCGGCCACCTGCTCCTACGGAGGAGGGGACACGACCCCGGGCGGGGGGATGGGGGCAAAGGCGGGGTGGGGCTTCAAGAGAAGAAAACGTGAGGGACCCCTGGTGAGAGGAAGGCCAGTCCGCCTGCTGGTTCTGCCTGGAGCAGGAGAAAGAACCGGGGCAGCGGCTGAAGCGTGTCTGGAGTGCAGGCCGCTGAGCCCGAACTGTCCGCAGCAGTGACCAGGCCCCGGTGGGGCTGGGTGTCACTGGTGCAGAGGCACCCAGATAACAGAGCCGGTCAGGCGAGGACCGCAGTTAGAGAGCAGGAGCTGAAGCTGAGACTCTGGAGTCACCCTCATGGCAAGACCGGGTAACCCGGGAACGTGTCAGGACAGAGGAGCCTGGTGGGCAGGCCGCTCACCTGCTGCCGTCTGGTAGTTGATGATCGTAAAGCCGCCGTGCATGCAGGCCGCCAGGAGCAGGTCACGCTGGAACGGGTGCCACTTGAGCCTCCACACCCCGCCCTGCACGGGCACGTCCGCCAGCGGCCGCCGCAGGCTCCGCATGTCCCAGAGGAGAACATGCTCGTCGTAGCTGAAACCCGCAGATCTCAGCCAGCGTGCGGGAAACGGGGGCTCCGCAGGCAGGGCACCCCTCACAGGAGACCCAGACCTGCCCTTCCAGGACAAAGTCCCTCCCTGAGCCCCCAACGCCCACATTCTGGTTCAAAGAGCGGGCTGGTCAGACACCACAGCTGGGACTCACCTTCCTGTGGCCAAGATGTGCTCACGGTGGGGGCTGCTCTGGACGCTGCACACGCCCATGGAGTGTCTGCGGGGGGCGGGGGGCTGAGCAGGCACCCCGCAGCTCCCCAACAGAAGCCCGGGGTGGGGCGGGGGGCTGAGCAGGTGCCCCGCAGCTCCCCAACAGAAGCCCAGGGCTGGGGGCTGAGCAGGTGTCCCGCAGCTCCCCAACAGAAGCCCGGGGCGGGGGGCTGAGCAGGTGCCCCGCAGCTCCCCAACAGAAGCCCGGGGCGGGGGGCTGAGCAGGTGCCCTGAAGCTCCCCAACAGAAGCCCGGGGTGGGATCAGGGGCTGAGCAGGCGTCCTGCAGCTCCCCAACAGAAGCCCGGGGTGGGATGGGGGGCTGAGCAGGCGCCCCGCAGCTCCCCAACAGAAGCCCAGGGCGGGACGGGGATGGGATGGGGCGGGGCTGGCCCCACGAGGACTCACCTGCGGCTGCTGAAGGTGGCAGCGTCGGGCATCCTGGTGTCCCAGCCCTTCAGGAGGCCATCGTCCCCACCTGCACGGAAATGGAAACTGCCCCCGCTGGCCAGGAGGCACGCTGAGGACGGGCACCAGCTGCTTCTCAGGGCACAGTCACGTCTGTGAGGGTGTTTCCACACGGGCACGCGAGCCCCAGAGGCAGCCAGCTGTGCCACCACCGTGCCTTCACCCGAAGGGCAGACAGAGGCACTGGCGCAGAGCGACCAGCCACACAGACTCAGCCCTTCCGGCTCGCGCAGCCAGGAGCCAGCATGGCCGCGACGGAGCGCTCGGAACAGACGCGTCTGCAGGAGGCTCCGAAGAACGCCTGCACCTGGCAACACATTTCCGTGTGTTTTAAAGAGAAAGGTCCCTGGTAACCTCGCAGGAGAAGGGCTTCTTTTGAGGAAACTGAAGCAACAGAAACGAGAGGGGAGTCGGTGCCCTGGTGCACAGCCAGTCTTTGAAGAGAAGCAGCACCGTTGACGGACACAGTGTCCCAAAGGAAGACGGGCAGAGAGGACAAAAAGGAGCAGACCAACCACAGAGCCAACCGCGCTGAATGTGCCACTCGCCCGCCGCCCGCCGCCCACCACCCACCAGCACTTCCCGGGCGCACCACAGACGGGGATGGTGGTGAACGCGACCTGTGTCCTTGGACCAGCAGAAGCCACCATCCCGGTACTGAGCTGCAGGTGAGCCTCAAATACAAGCTGCTGTTCCGTGGCAGGGCCGTAAAGAGAGCTGGCTGTGGTTTCTTTACATGCCGGGCTCCCTTCTCTCACACTCCACGTGCTCCACCAGGAGCTCCTACTGATCGGCCTGCACGCAGCAGTTTCCCACCCTTCCTCCTCTCCACTGCCCCCACCTCACCCCTCACTGCCCCCTAGCCTACACCCTCAGCCCTTGCAGCCTACACTCAACACAGTAGCTAAGGCTGTTGCTCACTCACCAAGTCGTGTCCGACTCCGTGACCCCATGGACTGCAGCATGCCAGCCTCCTCTGTCCTCCACTATCCCCTGGAGTTTGCTCAGACTTATGCCCAGAATCAGTGATGCTGTGTAACCATCTCATCCTCTGCCGCCCCTCCTCCTTTTGCTTTCAGTTTTTCCCAGCATCAGGGTCTTTTCCAATGAGTCAGCTCTTCACATCAGGTACCCAAAGTATTGGAGTTTCAACTTCAACATCAGTCCTTCCAATGAATATTCACGACTGATTTCCTTTAGAATGGACTGGTTGGCTCTCCTTGCAGTCCAAGGGACTCTCAAGAGTCTTCTCCAACACCACAGTTCAAAAGCACCAAATTTTTGGCGCTCAGCCTTCTTCATGGTCCAACTCTCACATCCGTACACGACCACTGGGAAAACCACAGCTTTGACTACACGGACCTTTGTTGGCAAAGTGACAGCTCTGCTTTTCAATACGCTGTCTAGGTTTGTCCCAGCTCTCCTTCCAAGGGGCAGGTGTCTTAAGTCTGCAGCTGCAGCGACTGTCTGCAGCAACTCTGAAGCCCTAGAAAATGAAGTCTGTCACTGCTTCCCCTTTTTTCCCCATCTATTTGCCAGGAAGTGATGGGCCAAGAGGCCATGATCTTTGCTTTTTGAATGCTGAGTTTTATGCCAGCTTTTTTACTCTTCTCTTTCATCTTCATCAACAGCCTCTGTAGTTCCTCTTCATTTTCTCTCATTAGAATGATAAGGATCCTCTTAAATTTTAAAATGTTAAGCCAGAAAACATTCCTCTGTCCAACACCCCGCAACAGCTCCCTTCCACTCTGAGCAAATGCCGGCGCGCTCCCGGGGCCTCAGCCCAGTGCCCTGTCTCTGTGACCCCTCGCCTCCTGCTCCACACTAACTGCTCGAGACACACAAGGCTCCACAGGACAGTCTGTGCCACCCACGGCACCCGATACCCTTGCCTGTCCAACCTCCCTCCTTCCGAAGTGTATTCACCACCAAGCGTGTTACACTTGGCATTCCTTGTCTGTCTCCGCCAAGCGCTGGAAGCTCAGTGAAAGCAGGGACTTTATCTTCCTCACAGGAATCTCCCAAGCCCCTGGGACAGTGCTCGGCACGTGGTTGGTGCTCAACAGACACTTGTTGGATGAATGAATTGATCTCAAATTGTTAAAGCATTGTCTCACTCCACTGTGGCTTGAATTAGCTAAGCCTCAAAGCAGAAGAATCAATCCATGAGCGAGAGCTCAGAAAATCAAGTCCTTACTGTTCTCCCTGAGTCTGTTCAAGGGTGCAACAGGGAAAACTCCAGAAGAGATCCCCTTTCAGGGGAAAATAAGCATTAAACACAAAATCAAAAGTGGTTTCAGGACATCCCTGCCCGTCCAGTGGTTAGGAATCCACCTTGCAATGCAGGGGATGCAGGTTCGATACCTGGTCGGGGAATTAAGAGCCCATGTGCCCTGCGATGCGGCAAAAAATTAGTAAACAGGAAGAGGACAGGGCGCCATGAGGCCAACGGCGAGGGACTGAACACACAGTGTTTCTAAAGACAAGACTTTCAGCTGGGCCCTGCCAGAAAAGTGGGATTAACCCGTGAAAGGCTAAACTAAGATTAGAGGAAACGTAGAAGAGTTGAGGAAAAGAAGACAGAGCAAGGAAAAATCACTCAAAACAGGGCCAGCCAGGAAGGCGCAGACCCAGACACCACTCAAACCCAGAAATCACTCAAAACAGGGCCAGCCAGGAAGGCGCAGACCGACGCAGGCCACTGCTCGGCGCTCTGCCGTGACCACAGCGTGGGACCGTGGTCATGACAAGTAGAAAGAGAGTAAGAGAGATACAGCCAATTCCAAGAAATGCTCAGAAGACAAAACCAAGACACAGACTCTCAGGAGGGGCGAGCAGACAGAGACACCTGATTTGGGTGCCCAGACCCTGTCCCGGAGTGCAGGGCGCGGCAGGGCCACACGGGAACCCAGGCATGGCCGGAGACCGCGGAGGGAAGCGCTGGCGAGCACCCCAGCATGAGCGCAGGGAGCTGGCAAGACAACGCAGCCAGAGCTCAGAAGCAAGGTCTGCTCCCACCAGCGAAGCGCAGTGTCTGTGGAGACACAGTGACAGAGTCAGGAGGGCGACGACGCAGAGCGAGGAGAGGACACGGGTGGGGCCAGGAGCGCGCTGGCGCGGGACGAGCCCGCGGGGCGGAGGGCACGCTAGTGCAGGATGAGCCCGCTGGGCAGAGGGCGGGCTGGCGCGGGACGAGCCCGCGGGGCGGAGGGCACGCTAGTGCAGGATGAGCCCGCTGGGCAGAGGGCGGGCTGGCGCGAGGACGGGCCTGCGGGGCGGAGGGTGCGTGGCCGCAGGGAGAAGCGGCGCTCGGATCGCACAGCCTTGACGCTTGGGAGGGACGCAGGGTACGGCCAGACAGGCCCACGGACCTGCCCCCTGGGCTGGGCAGCACGCTGTTTCTCCGCATGAGGCTCCAGGCCACACCGCTCGCGGTGAGCACGGCACACCACCAGCACCCAGACAGGACACGAGGCCTCGGCTGCTCTCCAGCCTCTGCGGGTTCTGCAGCCCTCAGCTGTCTTCTCTCAGAGCCCCATGCCCTCCGCGGCCACTAGGGTGGAAGGGGCTTCCGCTGCCCACGTCACCACCCCATCCAGATGCGCCACGTACACCACCAGGAAGCCGGCCTTCCCTGCCGCTGGCCTGCCCTGGGAGGGAAGCCATTCCGAAAGGGGACATGCAAGCCTAAGACCCAACACGACCGCTCAGTACTGACCCAGACGATCAGGCAGCAAGCAAGGGTCTCCGACTGGACTTCTGAAGGAGGGCGAGGACCCCTCCCGGGGAACGAGCGTCGGGGGGCTCCCAAGGGGAAGCAGCGCGCCCCAAGAGCCCGCGGTGCCCGGGCAAACCGCGCTTCGCTCTACAAGGACAGCTCTGTGAGCACCAGCTCAGCTTCCGCCCCCAAGTGTGCTCTCCACGAACGGCCGGAGGAATCGCCCGGTGACCCGTGTCTCCTCTGCTCCCTCCCGCCCCTTACCCTCAGCCAGTCTTCAAGGGGGCACTCAGCGGAGGGCACCAACCTGAGTATACGACTTCCGTCTGCCAGTAATTGAAAGCAGCAACCCAGGCCTCAAACTGATGGGCCTGCCACGCGACCACAGCCTGCAGTCCGGGCCCTGCCTCGCTGATCTTCAGGAGGTGAAGCTGCCCTTTGGAGTCGCTGCTAATGATTTTCAAGGGCTGGTCACTGGCCCTGGACACAAGGAACCAATGGAGAATTTGGCTGAAATCGATTCACTGCCCTAAACTCCTCACCTCTTGTGGTTCCCAAGCAGGGACACGTTATGCCCCCAAGACACAGCAGAGAGAGGCTCTCCAGGCCCTGGTATGTGAACAAGCCTCCTAAGAGGCGTGCCTGGGCAGAAACCGAAGCTGCCATGAGCTTGTCAAAATAGACTAGGGTCGGCTTCGCCTGGTGAAAACATGCCCCCTTTCTCTTTCAGGATAAGGGCTGGCCGTGACACTCCCAGGCATGAGAGCCACAGTCACGGCCGGCAAGGTGGCTTTCCTTCTGCCTCTCACACGAAATAGCCAAGACTCAGGCCCACCTCCGCTGGCCCTCACCTCCCAGCTTTCCCAGTGGACCAGTCCAAGGACAAGGCGAGACACTGCTTTTCCAGGGCCAAGCGGGAGCAGGGCTGTAGCGTCCAAGTGTCCTGCTAGAGAGAAGGAAGACGTCAGAGGGGAGCGAGCGGCCCCGGCGCCCCACTCCGGTGAACGAGTCCTCAGGCACCCTGCCGAGCAGAGCCTGGGAACACTGCCAAGCCCGCTCCAGGAGCCCTCACTGCTGAAGGAGGGCCTGCCCACACACGAGAGCTCAGGGGAAGCGGGCCTCTCTGCTGCCCAGGCCCTCCTGGAGACAAGCATGGCGCCCGCGCAGCCTCTTGGAAGCGCTGCCGCTGCGGCTTCCTATCGCCCAGGGCCTCCAGGGACAGGACAAAGGGGACTTTGCCCGGACACAGGCAGCCATGGACACGCCGCTTCTCTGGGCTGGACTCTCTCTGCAGGGCAGCTGTGCTGCCTCCCAGGTCTTCCTACTCCTGCCTGCAACTCTGGTTCTGAGCGCAGCTCTCCTCAGGAACCCCTGCCGTCTTTCCTGAGACAGGGCTGCCGCTCTCGGCATGTCTGGAGCGAGGCCGTCCTCACCAGCGCTCAGCGCTGTGGGCCCGAGGCCAGCTGGGCCCGCCCCAAGGCCCACTCGCAGCGCCTGCATCAGCGCCGCCCCCTCCACTCCCCTCGCCCGTGAGCCAAGACGTGGTCAGGCTCCTTCTTTCACCTGCCCCCGCCCCCAGCACGCGGGCATTCTACAGACGCGTGACATGGGATTGCTGTCAGACGCCCGGGGGACAACACATCACTAAGCTGCTCAGCTGTGTCTGCCGCTTTGTGGCCCCAGAGTACAGTCTGCCAGGTTCCTATCCATGGGATTGTCCAGGCAAGAAAACTGAAGTGGGTTGCCATGCCCTCCTCCAGGAGATCTTCCTGACCCAGGGATCAAACCCACGTCTCCTGAATTGCAGGCGGATTTCTTACCCACCGTGCCATGTTTGGGGAAGCCCAGAGGAACCCTATGCTCTCTTAATTACTGATGATAAACACCACTCCGCCCTAGGAAACACTGCTCTTCCTGCCCAGCACTGCCAGCCCAAGAATGCTGCCCAGGCTTTTTCCTAACAGGGCGTTCGGGCCCCCTGTCAGGTTAAAGGGCCTGCCTGTCACTTCAGCTCCTCTGCTGGCGACACACACGGTGTCTTCCTCTTGGGAGTTAGACGTAGAACCCGTGAACTTAAAACCTGTGAACTGTGTGCTACCTTAGAACATTTCACGATAAAGTTCACCACCGAACAGATCATCCTAGAAAAAGATCGCCTCAGCACAGCCTCCCTCCGTGCTCCTTGGACCCCTCACTAAGCCTGGCCCAGTCACTGACCTCAGATGGCAGCAAGCGGAGGAGCTCTATGGACCCCGAAGCATCCGCCACACCCAAGACGGGATGGCCAGCCACTGGAACGTGACACCTAGGAGAGAATGCACATGCCAGTCAGAACACAGGATGTGCCCGGAGCACAGGGAAACGACAGGCACCCCCGTGACTCACTGTTATAGATTTCAGTTCCCAAACCAGTTTGGAGCCTACAGTTCTGTTCCTACAAGATCCTCCAGTTTATGAAGCAGAAAATCAGCACTGCTTCCCAAACAGACCAACAGTACCTGTACGGCTTGGAAACTGAAAAAAGAAATGAACCCCAAGTTTACAGCAGCCTCCACAGGCAGGAAAAGACAGGACAGGAAATGAACCCCAACTTCACGCAGATGCCTCCCTGTCTTGTCTGATGCCACCAGGCATCAGGCTCCTCTGACTAAACAATCAGGTTTTCATGACAAATTCCAACCAAGGGGGACTGTTACCAAATGCGTACCATTTCATGTCCAGGATCGCAGAAGTGTCTCTTCTTTGGACCTCAACCAGGGGGCAGGGAGACCTGTCCTCATTGCAACTGTACAGGTAGAGACAGCCCAAACGAACTGGAGGCTCGGCCACACCCAGTTCACTCTACAAAAAAATGCACGTGTTCTTTGAATACCTTAACAAACACTGAGGAACCCAGAGGATGGCAAAAGGGACAGGGAAAGAAGAGGTTTGCCAACACTCGGGAACTGATTTTCTGAGCTGGAGAAATGTCTTTTCTCTTGTATGTGATAAACGAGTAGGTGGATTAGGATACAATGCTTCTTCTAAAGGGGCCGACAGAAAGGAGCTGTGGTTAGGATTCCCTTGGGACACAGTTTGCCTGCCTAGGACGGTCCCAGTGCCAGCTTTCACTCTTAAAAATGCTTAGGTTTGGATCCGCGTAAGTGGATGCCTTCAAGGCATTAGGTAGAGCTCCTGTGACATCCCCTTTTCTCTTTGCTCTAGACTTCACCCACAACCTGGGCCACGCCGGCAAACAGACGACATCCCGCTTTCAGGACGCCGTGTCTGACATTCCGGCCACAGGCCAAGGTCGCGTCCACCTCGTGTGGCTCCACACGAGATGTCTCCACTCCAGCCTCACCGCTGCAGAGCAGAGAGATCTCGACGCTTGCGGTCGGCTCTGCCTCTCAGGAGCCTCTCCTCGCCCTTCTCGAGAGGAGCTCGAGTCGGGGACTCGAGCCGCTTGGGAACGGCCACCTGGGGCCGCAGACCGCCCGAGGCCCGAAGCAAGGAGGCCCGCGCACCTGGCACGCCCCGTCGGCGGGCCGGCCCTCCGGCTTCCACAGCTGGTAGGTGCCGCACGCCAGCAAGTGCCTGCAGCCGGCCAGCGGGCACCACTCCACCGAGTCCACGGTGAGCTCCGTGTCCACCGCCTGCAACAGCTGGACTCGGCCGTCGGCTCCCGCGCCCCCGGAGGACGCGGCGGCGGCCGTGGTGGCGGGCAGCGCGCGGCAGCGGCTGAGTAAGGAAGCCACGTTGACAGCGCCGAGCGCGGGCGCTCTGCGACGCGGGCCGCCCAGCCGGGTGGACGGCGCGGCTCCCACTTCCGCCGCCGACGCCGGGCCTCTTCCGGGGAGGGACTTCCTGCCCCACGGACTCGCCCGCGAGGCCGCGCTCCCGCGCCCCCTGCTGGCCGGCAGACTCAACCCGCCCCGCGTGCCCCGCGCGGCGGCGAGGCCGGCCCGGGATCGGGCACCCGAGCGTGCGGCACGGAGTCACCTGAGGGCCGGACTGTGAAAGCGGAGCAGAGTCCATCCAGGGTCTGACCCAAAGAGCCTGGGCACAGGCTGCCCTCCCTCTCCCCGGTCATGTCCACCGCAGGGAGCTACCTGCCTGTGGGCGGTAAGTGCAGCGCATCAGCGGACACAGAATCCTGCCAGGACCGCAGAGAACGGAGACAGGGTGGGCCCAGGGCCCAGCCGCGAGCAGGAAGGTGAACAGAGGGCGTGGAGCAGAGAGTGAGCCCCAGGGGCAGGTGGGGTCCGTGCCCATTAGACACACGGTACAGGGGAGGGCACCCAGCACACTCACTCTCTGACTTGGAAAACTGCGTTATGTGCTGGCACCATTCAACAAAACCTAACTCTACAGCACAAGTCTGGGGAAGGCAAGTGTCACTGTTATGAACTGAATGCTGTTACTGTCCAGCGGCTAAGCTGTGTCTCTGCGACCCCACAGACTGCAGCCCGCCAGGTTTCCCTGTCCTTCACTCTCCCCCAGACTGAATTGTGTCCTCCCCCAAGACATGCTGAAGTCTTATCTGCAACGTCACAGAACGTGACCTTCAGAAACAGGGTCTTCACAGAGGCCATCCAGTTAAGGCCATTAGTGTACCTCTAATCCAGTTTCACTAGCAGCCTTACGAGGAGATGTGGTCTGTTACAGACACCCACAGGAGAAGCCTGGCAGGCATGAAGCCTCTGCAAGGAAAGGGCTGCCTGAGGCCACTGGGAGCTGGAGGAGCCTGGACTCTTCAGAGGGAGCACCACCCTGCCCACACACGGGTGTGCAGGACCCAGACCTTACATTGTTTCAAAGCACCCAGCTTGTGTTCCTGTTACAGCAGCTGCGGGAAATGGGACAAGACTGAAATCCATATGGAGACCTGGGTGGTCAGCCTGTGGTTTCTGAGGTGGTTTCTATGGCTATAAAAGGTCAGCTGTTCAGATGGCAGCTGAAGCAGAGAAGGGCAGGACACAGGAGGGCACCCTGAAGTGGCTGAACCACACACCTTGATCTAATCTGGTGCAGAAGGCAGGCCAGGCAGCCCCCTGCCTCACTCCTAACAGGCAAGAGCCGTCAATGTTGGACCCTCAGTCGCTCTCAGATGTGTGGCTGCCAAGTCAAGAGGTCGGGGCCATCAGAACAGAGCCAGGGGCCAGATATCCAATAAAGGACAGGGGAAGCAAGGGGATACAGCCAGCCTGTGGGTGCCAGGGCACCTTCCTGGGGCGGCTGCTCCAGGGGCCGTGGCAGTGACAGCAAGCCCTCTGCCACCCTCTCAGCTCCACCCAGGGCCCTGCACCAGCCCAGACTCAAGAGTCTGCCAAGCAACACAAGACACAGCACCACCAGGAGAGGACAGCCACCAGCTATGCTGCCGCACCCCCGACACCCCCCCACCCCCACAGCTGCCAGCGAGCCCCAGAGCACGGCAGTTCCAGGTGAGCCAGGTGGCACAGCAACGAGCACCCGAGGTCAACACCCAGCATGACGTCCTCCAGGTCAGCAGACTCCAGCACTTCCATTCCAGTGGAGTTTTCTGAGGACTAGCTAACCACAAGGCGGCGATGGCACCTCACTCCAGTACTCTTGCCTGGAAAACCCCATGGACGGAGGAGCCTGGAAGACTGCAGTCCATGGGGTTGCTGAGGGTTGGCCATGACTGAGCGACTTCACTTTCACTTTTCACTTTCATACATTGGAGAAAGAAATGGCAACCCACTCCAGTGTTCTTGCCTGGAGACTCCCAGGGACAGGGGAGCCTGGTGGGCTGCCGTGTATGTGGTCGCAGAGTCGGACACAACTGAAGCCACTTAGCAGCAGCAGCAGCTAACCACAGGGGAGTCAGTGCTGGTCGGGAGAGAGAGACCGGCTGGAGGGCCAAGCTGGCCACTCCCCCAAGCACACAGGTGGGACACACAGCCTGCAGGCCAGCGCTCATCCCAGGAGCCTGGTTCTGAAGGTGAATCGAGCACACGCGGCCCCAGGATGACCCCAGGATGCTGGCCGCACAGCACTCCCGGACCTCAGGCCAGCTGTGGTCTGCAGGACTGCCTCTCAGAATCAGATATCCTCTTCCCCAACAGTTTGCTAAGCCCCCTGGCGGTCTGGGGCACCTGGAGCAGACCCCCTTGCAGCAAAGACTTGAACTTGGAAGAGGCACCACGGCCAACCTCCACGGCAGCCAGGTCTTCTCAGCCAAAACCCGTGGGCACTTGGGCCCCTTCCCTTGAAGAAAAGCCCTCCCTTGGTGTTGGGACTGAGGTGCCCGCCTGCTCCCCATCTCCTCAGTCCTGTTCTCCAGACACACTGTCCAAGAAGCCTCCAAGCTCTGCAAAGGCAGCCATGGAAAGTTCAGCTCACATACCAAAGGCCACCCAGGAGCTGGCCCTGGTCAGGCAGGCACACGCACAGCGTCCCGGCAGACAGCGGGGAGCCTGGGGGGCCGTGTGGGGCTGGGGGTGAGCCGGGGCGGTCCAGGGTTGCCGCCACAGCCGCCTGCGGCCCCTGGGGGTGCTCAGCAAGGTGTACAGGACGCTGGGCGCCTAGGCAAGCTTCAAGTCACGGGGCCCCCCCGCCCTGAGTGCCCGGGGTGTGGGTGACAACGGCGGCCCCTGCTGGCCGCCGGGTATGCGTCTCCCGAGCCTGGGGGCAGCCTCGCCATCTGTGCCCACGGACGCCGCCTGAGGCAGAGAGCAGAGCACGGCCAGGGTGCGGGCGGCCCCACTTTACTGTGCCTGCTGTCCCCCGCCCGCCTTGGCCCGGCCGCCCAGTAAGCGTTACAGCAAACGACCCGATTTGTACTTCTGAACCCTCCCGCCTTCCCCCCCCCAAAAAAACTGTACATGAGTTTACAAACATATTAACATATAAATAATGAGAAGCGTCCGGCAGGCCCTCCCAGCTGTCTCTGCTCCAGGGGAGCCTCTGGCTGCGGACGGGGGCAGGGGCAGTGCAGGGGGAACCCCGGGCCCGCCGGCGGCCGCCGCGCCCGCCGCTGGGGAGCCGGGAGCCGCGCGGCCGCCGCGTCATCGCTCGGGCTCCAGCTCGTGCGGGGAGGGGCGCCGCTTCTCCCGGCAGTGCTTCTTGTGGGCTGGCCAGTCCTTCTGCTGGCACTGCGAGCCGCAGTAGCGCGCCACCTGGCAGCGCCCGCAGATGTTGAACTCCCGGAGCTGAAAGGACACAGAGGAGCCCGGGGCGGTCACGCACGGTCCCGGGGGACCCGGCCGCCCGCGCCGAGGCGGGAGGGCCCGGCTCCGGCCGGGCGGCCCGCGGGGAGCAGCGCCGCCCCGGGCGCGGCTGGCACGCACCTGCCTCTCCATCACCGTGCAGGGGGGGTAGTGGCACTCGTAGTAGGCACAGGACGTCTCCTCCTCCTCCACCACGTCCCCGTTGGCGTTGTAGTACCGCGTCACGCTCAGCACCGGGAACTGCTCCTCTATGGGGTCTGTGGGCAGCTGCTGAATCGCCAGCCAGTATAGGCTTTGCTCCCTTAACAAAAGAAACGGGGTCTCAGGCCCCTTTGGCCAGGAAGGGGCAAGGCACGCACGTTACAGGAGGTGACCCCAGGGTGGACCAGCTGCCTCCCCTTCGCAGGACACCCCCCCCAACTGTGACCAACAGTCTGACTGTCCTTTGGCCCACCGGCTCACCTCCCCATAACACCCAGGATTCAGCCTGTTCCTCTCTCACTAAAAGGCACAGGAAGGGCTGTGTGTGTCTTGCCCCTCAGTCTTCCCAACACCGTGAGAGCCGCGCACACGACAGGCTTGGAGACCACGTGGTTTCAGCTGCAGGCTCAGCCCGCCCTGGGCAACACCAGGCCACCTCTCTTCCTGCTCGCAGCCCCAGAGGTGCTCAAATCTGCCCCTGGAGAGACCTGGGGATCTGGGTGACCCACCCTCTAGGTGCTGCAGTTACTCTCCACCCCCCGACGGCTTCTCTGCCTGGACGGGGCCAGAAGCTCAGAGCTGCCCACACCTGCCCCACCACCGCAGGTACCAGCGGACGGGTCAAACCCAAAGCAAGGAGCAGCCTACCCCTGGGGCCGGCCTTCAAAGGAGGCACCTGCTGCCCCGCGAAAGCAATGGGGTGGGTGCTCCAGCCCCTCCAACGCGCCTGCTGTCTCTGGAGGCCAGGCCGAGAGGGACTTGGATAAAAACGGAAGGGTCTGGCACAGCACTGGGAATCTGCTATGCCCGCGCGCTCAGTCGTGTCTGACTCTGCGACCCCATGAACCCCCATGAACTCCCATGAACTCTGCGACCCCGCCAGGCTCCTCTGTCCATGGGACTCTCCAGGCAAGAATACCGGAGTGGGTTGCCAGGCCCTCCTCCAGGGGGTCTTCCTGACCCAGGCAGGGACTGAACCTGTGTGTCCTGCACTGGCAGGTGGGTTCTCTGCCACTAAACCACCTCAGTAAACCTGTACTTCAGTTTAAAAAAGTTAAAAAAAAAAAAAGGCCTAAATGTAAGACCCCAAACAGCAAAACTCTCGGAGAAAACCCGGGACAAGGCCTCGCAGCATCAGACACGCAACGACCTGGGGCGCGGCAACAAGGGCACGGTGACGGAAGGAAGAGAAAAGGCTCGTGAGACAAGGTGTGGAAATCAAGTATTTCGTGCATCAAAAAATCCAGTATTTTGTGAAACAAGGTGTGGAGACTCAAGTATTTCGTGCATCAAAAAATCCAGTAGAATACGGCCATCTATAGAAAGGGAGAGAACATTTGCAAACCCTGCACCACCCTGTATAGAGAGCTCTGCAGCTCAACTGAAAAACCAAGTTTTGAAGAGAGATTTCTCCACAGGAGACACACACAGGCCCAAAAAGCACATGAAACGACGCTCAGCATCACTGACCATCAGGAAGACAACTCAGAACGGCAGCGGGGCCACCTCGCACTCCTGGGACGGCGTCTATCGAGCGACAGAGAGCACCACGTGCTGCCACGGGCCTCCGCGCACACGCATACGCCTATGCGCACGCACACACACGCCTATGTGCACACACGCACACGCCTATGCGCGCACACGCACGTGCACACGCCTATGCGCACACGCCTATGCGCACACACGCACACGCCTATGTGCACACACACAGGCGCACACACGCACACACACGCGCCTATGCGCACACACGCACACGCGCGCGCACGCCTATGCGCACACATGCACACGCACGCACACGCGCACACATGCACACGCACGCACACGCGCACACGCCTATGTGTACACACGCACACGTGCACACACACAGTGGAGTGCTACCTAACCTTAAGAAGGGAGCTCTGACCCAGGCCGTGATGCGGACGAGTCTTGCGGACGTGCGTGAGGAGGCGTGAGGGAGCCAGACCGGAGGACGAGTGCCGCCAGCCCGCTCAGCCGGGATCAAGGCCCGCGGCTGGTGGAGCGGCGGGGCTCGGGGGTCTGGGGGGGGGCGGCGCAGCGCTGTCAGGGCACAGCTGCCTTTGGGAAGAGGAGACGGCTCCGGAGGCCGTGGTGGCGGCGGCTGCACCGCACTGCAAGTGTGCTCAACGCCACAGAAACACACTCGAAAGGGGTTAAGCGGCGTCATCCGTGTTCTACCACAATACAAAGGTTTCTTTAAAGAAGCAAGGGGTGAGAGTAAGGGTGGGGGAGAACGCTGGTGCTTCCCGAGCTCCTTAGTGAGGCCCTGGAAGGCCGACGGGAGGGGAGGCTCAGCCCCAGCCGGCGTCTGAAGACGGGAAGGGAGGACACTGCTCCTCTGCCTAGAGCACATTCCACCTGGCTGGGCCACCCTGTGCCCACCGGGGTGACGCCGGGGCAGCAACCAGGGGTCCGGGGACCCCCGAGTCGAAGGGGCCGATTCCCACCACGAGCCACCGGGCAGAGGCCACGGATGAGGCGGGAGGGCACATGGCACCGGGCGGCGGGGAGCTCAGGCCGCCCTCAGGACAGCTGGGCCCCAGCACGTGCGGGACTGCGGACAGGCTGATCGCTGCTGGCAAGCCACAGCGACCCTGACCAGCTGGTTCCTGGGATGACCGACAGGGAGGGCCCTCGGGGCAGGGCCCCAGAGCGCTGTGAGGCAGCATGGGGCCATCCCCCGGCGGCTGCAGCAGTCCGCGGCAGAGCTGGCCCAGGCCCGCCATGGTCTCGTGCGAGTGCTGAGCCACCTGCCTGCCGACCGCTCAGCCGCCCCTACACTCGTCCTGATGACACAGCCTTTTGTTTGGGTTATTTTTTTTTTTTGCTGTGCCACGCAACCTGTGGATAGGAATAGGCGAATGGAATTCCGATGACCATTGTATCTACTACTGTGCGCAGGAATCCCTTAGAAGAAATGGAGTAGCCCTCACAGTCAACGAGAGAGTCCGAAACGCAGTACTTGGGTACAATCTCAAAAACAACAGAATGATCTGTTCGTTTCCAAGGCAAACCACTTAGCATCACAGTAATCCGAGTCTATGCCCCAACCAGTAATGATGAAGAAACCTGAATTTGAACAGTTCTAGGAAGACCTACAAGACCTTCTAGAACTAACAGCAAAGAAAAGCTCCTTTTTATCATAGTGGATTGGAGTACTAAAGGGGAAAGTCAAGAGATTCCTGGAGTAACAGGCAAGCTTGGCCTTGGAGTACAGAATGAAACCGGCAAAGGGCAACAGAGTTTTGCCAAGAGGACGCACTGGTCACAGCAAACACCCTCTTCCAACAGCACAAGAGGCTGACCCACACATGGACGCCACCAGACGGTCAGCACTGAAAGCAGACTGCCTGTAGTCTTTGCAGCCAAAGATGGAGAAGCTCTATGCAGACAGCAAAACCAAGATGGGGAGCTGACTGTGGCTCAGATCATGAGCTCCTTATTGCCAAGTTCATACTTAAATTGTAGAAAGTGGGGAAAACCACTAGACCATTCGGGTATGGCCTAAATCAAATCCCTTATGATAGTACAGTGGAAGGGAGAAACAGAGTCAAGGAGTTAGATCTGATAGACAGCCTGCAGACCCATGGACAGAGGTCTGCCACGCTGCGCAGGAGGCAGTCACCAAAACCATCCCCAAGAAAGAGAAATGCAGCAAGGCGACGTGGTCGTCTGAGGAGGGCTTACGGACAGCTGAGGAAAGAAGAGGAGTGAGAGGCAGAGGAGGAAAGGTACACCCAGCTGAATGCAGGGTTTCCGAGAAAAGGAGAGACAAGAAAGCCTTCTTAGGGGAACAATGCAAAGACACAGGAAACCAACACAACGGCAGGGACTGCAGAGCTGGGCAAGGAAACTGGAGACGCCGCGGGAACAGCCGTGTGAGGGGGGCTCGATAAGGGGCGGAAACGCCAAGGGCCCAACAGAAGCATAAGAGGCTAAGAAGAGGCGGCAAGAATACGCATAAGAACTATACGAAAAAGGTCTTCACAACCCAGATAATCACAATGGTGTGATCACTCACCTAGAGCCAAACATCCTGGAGTGTGAAGTTACTGGGCCTTAGGAAGCATCACCACAAACAAAGTTAGTGGAAGTGATAGAATTCCAGCTGAACTATTCCAAGTCCTAAGAGACGATGCTGTGAAAGTGCTGCACTCAATATGCCAGCAGAGTTTGAAAATTCAACAGCGGCCACAGGACTGGAGAAGGTCAGTTTTCATTCCAATCCCAAAGAAAGGCAATGCCAAAGAATGCTCAAACTACCATACAATTGCACTCATCTCACATGCTGGCAAGGTAATGCTCAAAACCCTTCAAGTGAGGCGACAGTACATGAACCAAGAATTTCCAGATGTTCAAGGTAGACTTAGAAAAGGCAGAGGAACCAGAGATTAAATTGCCAACATCTGCTGGATCATACAAAAAGCAAAGGAATTCCAAACCAACACCTACTTCTGCTTCACTGACTAAAGCTAAAGCCTTTGACTGTGTGGATCGCAACAAACGTGAAAATTCTGAAAGAGATGGGAATACCAGACCACCTTCCTGCCTCCTGAGAAATCTGTATGCAGGTCACGAAGCAACAGTTAGAACTGGACATGGAACAGACTGGTTCCAACTAGGAAAAGGAGTACGTCAAGACTGTATATTGTCACCCTGCTTATTTAACTTACATGCAGAGTACATCATGAGAAACGCTGGGCTGGAAGAAGCACAAGCTGGAATCAAGATTGCCAGGAGAAATAGCAATAACCTCAGATATGCAGATGACACCACCCTTATGGCAGAAAGTGAAGAACTAAAGAGCCTCTTGATGAAAGTGAAAGAGGAGAGTGAAAATTTTGGCTTAAAGCTCAACATTCAGAAAATGAAGATCATGGCATCCGGTTCCATCACTTCATGGCAAATAGAAGGGGAAACAGTGGAAGCAGTGACAGGTTTTATTTTCTTGGGTCCTAAAACCACTGCCAACAGTGGCCGCAGCCACAAAAGTAAAAGACACTGACTCCCTGGAAGAAAAGTTACGACCACCCTAGACAGCATATTCAAAAGCAGAGACATTACTTTGCCAACAAAGGTCTGTAGTGAAAGTTACGGTTTTTCCAATAGTCATGTATGGATGTGAGAGCTGGACCATAAGGAAGGCTGAGCAATGAAGAATTGATGCTTTTGAACTGTGGTGCAGAAGAAGACTCTTGAGAGTCCCTTGGACTGCAAGGAGATCAACCAGTCCATTCTAAAGGAGATCAGTCCTGAATATTCCTTGAAAGGACTGATGCTGAAGCTGAAACTCCAATGCTTTGGCCACCTGATGCAAAGAGCCAACTCATTGGAAAATACTCCAATGCTGGGAAAGATTGAAGGCAGAAGGGGGCGACAGAGGATGAGATGGTTGGATGGCATCACCGACTCAATGGACGTGGGTTTGAACAAGCTCCGGGAGACAGTGGAGGACTGCGGAGCCTGGCGTGTGGGGTCCGTGGGTTACAGAGTCGCACAGGACTTAGCGAGTAAACGACAAGAATGCAACCTGTGGGCTCTAAGTTCCCCAGCCCGGGTTCACACCCGGGTTCACACCCGGGCCCACCGCAGCGGAAGCGCCAAGTCCTAACCGCTGGATCACCAGAGCATCCCCAACCTTCCTTTCTGCTGATGAAACCACCGTCCTATCCCCAGCAGAGCAGAAAAGTGCTCCGAAGCAAGCAACTCCTCAGTGCCGCGGGCCGCTGCCGAGCAGTCAGTGTGCAGCCCTGGTGGCCGCTCCTGAGACCTCCAGGCGGTTTTGTGGCTTGCCACATCTCAGCAGGGGAGCCAGCAAGGGTCCTATTTTTGCTTCAGCCAAATTGGGCTCAGTTTCTGTCACGTGCAACCGCAAGTCTAGACTACCATAATCCCCAGGAGGATAAGAACCCTAACTAACTGTCAGGAGGCTCTGCCTCCTTCAAGAGCCACGTGAGGGCCCCTTAGTCAGGATCAGGCTCTAACACTGGAGTCTGGACCAAGGAGGGGCGCAGGCTGCCCAGCTGACCTCGGAGGCACTGTCCTGCCTGCACACCTGGAGGGAGATGACCAGCACTCCCAGACCCACAGAAGCTGCGGAGCCAGAGCCGAGCCAGCCTCCCTTGGCAGCGAGCCTGGCGGGGCCGCACTGCCAGGCCCCAGGAAGACCTACCTCTGCTTGCTGGAGGCCTCCTCGGCTCTGGGCCGCCAGCCCCACGGCACCAACTGCAGGTTGTCCAGGCGATTGTCCACAGTGACGGCGTTGAGATGCACCACCTGAAACCCAGGGGCGATGCCTCCCCTGTGCCGCTCCCTAGGAAACAGACAGTGCTCCAGACAGGCTCCCCGACCCCTCGTCTCAGCCACGCGCACTGAATGGCCCTTGGCCCATCGGGAGCACAGCTGCTGAGGGGAACCCAAGTCTGCCAGTCTGTGGCCCAAAGGGGACAGGCCAGCCCCTGGACTTGAGCGCTAGGCTCCAGGGAGCCAAGGTGGAGCCCCAAGCCACCTCGCACACAGCCTGGGGGACACCGCCAAGTGGGCCCAAGCACTCCGGAACCTCAGCGTTCACACAGAAGGGAGGACGGCTCTTCCCCGTGCCCCACCGCCAAGCTCAAAGGGACCTAGAAGGGGCCAGACTCCACCCGCCTCCAGAGGCGCTGTGGCCCGAGTGCTGGGAGCAGGAAGGGCACATGGCCTACAGACTCTCAGGCCACCCTGCCAGCGCCAGGGGACGGAGAGCAGCCATCCTCCCAGGCAGGGGCAATGACAAAGACGTGACTGGGAGGCCTGGGCAAGGTATCATCTGTCGACGAGGCAGAAAGGCCTCTGGCTGCCCAAGCCCCTCGCACCGCAAGGCTGGTGCTAACCCAGAAAGGGAAGCAGCAGCTTGGAAACACCTACCACAGCAGCTCATGAAGGAGCCGTCCCGACCCCCTCCCTCGGTTTTTGTCAAAGGCATATGCAAATATCTTAGCACCATTTCCATCTGCGTCTACTTCCATCCGGGCCTGAGAAGAAACAAGAAAAAGCTCTGTTAAAAAGCCTGCAATTCTCCACAACATTCCAAATTCCTCTTAGAAAAACGAAGGAAACAAACAAGCCAGAGGGACAAAGGCCAGGCCTGTTCCTGGGACCTTGGTGGTCTCTGGAGGCTTCCAGACACGTGGCACGGAGAAGTACCCGCCTACATGAAGGCAACACACTTAAGAACCACTCTTTGCAAAATACTGTGGACGTGGACACAGGGAAATAAATCTCCCTACCCTTAAAAAAAAAAAAGTCCCTAATCCAGTAAAAAAAAGGTAAGCCCTGGAACAAGCAAGCATAAAAGGGTGAAGGGTGAGACAGGAGTGGGCTGGGTCTACAGGGTGGAGGGAGGAGCAGGCAGGTGAGGACTGGAGCCCAAACAGCCAGGTAAGAACAAAGGCACCGGGCCCTGCAGGAGGCCGAGGCTGGAGAGGAGGTGGGGCAGTCCTGGACAGTCTCCCTGGGCACAGCAGTTTATCCGACTGAACTCAATCACAGACATGGCACCATTTGTCTCTTTTTTGGGAAGAGCTTGCAAGCAACGTGGAAGTGAGAAAGACAGCAAGCATCACGGAGGCGGTGGGGAGGGGGGGGCGGGGTCCACACTGACAGACAGGTTCCCTGGAGACCAGGGTTCTGGACAGGGCTTCACCCGCCTGCTTGAGCAGCTCACATGCAAGGGCCTGCCTCACGCCACAGGGGTGAAGACCCACCCCTCATGACCCCCCTTGGCACGACCGTAGGCAGGCCAGCAAAGGAGCAGAATCCTTACCTCGAACGAGTAGCCCTCCACCAGCGGGATGTCCTGCTCATCTATCAGCGTATACTTGGTCTGGAAATTAACGTTTGAAGACGTCACATTTGGAATCAGCACAGGGCACTAACAGTAGGCAGGAGCAGCCCTCACGGGCTCAGAGCGGCCAATCCACCCTGAAGGCAGGCAGATGTGCCAAAGGCCGCTCTCTCCCCACTTAGCACCGCGCACAGCTGTGGCGCCAGGCCCCACCTGCCGTCTGCTCACGACTAGCCATGAGAAGTGCCTGAGAACTAACTGCTCATCCACTAAGCTGTGCGTGTCAATGTGTCCATAAGCCCAGTCCGAGACCACGGTGTCACAAGAATAGAGGCAGGGCCCCGGGATTGAAGCAGAATATCTGGAAGGTTCCAACCATCAGGCAGGCGGCACACAGGTGTTCATGGAACTGTCCCTCCTATCTCTTCGTCTAACACGTTCCAAGTAAAAGTTTTAAAGGATGGCATTACTGCAGACAACCGCTGAGTTGCAGAGATCGCAAGGCTAATAAGGAGCCCACCCTTCCGTAGTTAGAAAGTGACTGCCCTTTGCGGGAGGGCAGGAAACGGTCCCCGAAATGGACCAGTCTCACTTTCGCTTGGAGAGCTTTTTACTAGTTATCTGAACCGGCTTTACCTTCATCTGACTGCCTCTGCTCCTCTCTCCCACCAGAAGCTTCCGCCGCTGGTGATGGGAACAGGGTTCCCATCCAGGGTAAGGTCCGTGGCTGGTTCAGCTGCACGGCCGGCCGGCTCCTGGAAACAGCCAAGCCTCAATGCCCACAGGTGCCAGGAAGCCCCAGCCTCGAACACGCGGAGGGCGGGGCCCGGTAAGGGAGAGAAGCAGAGGGAGGCCCCGCTCGGCCGAGGCCAACTGAGGCTCAGCCCGACGGGGCCGCCGCGAGCAGCCCGAGCCCTGCGCGAAGCTCACTACGGACCCGCAGGGGCCGCCGGAGACCGAGCGCGCTGCCCCGGAAGGGCCTGCGCTCCCCGCGGCCGCAGGCACAGCCGCAGCCCTCGACCCACGGCGCACGGCCGGAGCCGGCACTGGACCAAAGCTGCCCCAGGAACCAGGCCGCCGGCGAACCTAGGGCCTGTGCCCGTGCGTCCCGCCGCGCTGGCCGGGCCCTGCGCCCCCAGCCTCGCACCCCCGACTCCGACTCCGACTCCCAGCCCGCGCCCGCGACCCCCAGCGCCGCTCAGCCCCTAGCCTCACCCCAGCCCCGGCCCTCGGCCCCGGCCCGGCGCCCCACGCCTCCCGCCCGACGCCGGCCCCAAGCCGCGCCGCGCACCTTTCCGGCCACCCGGCCGAGCCGCACGATGCCCAATTTGAAGTCGGTCATGGCCGGGCCTGCGCTCGGCCGGCGGCGCCGCTCCCTCGGGAGGTGCCGGGGCGGGGCCGCGGCGCACCGGGCGGGCGAGTGGGGGCCGGGAACGGGGCCAGGCGGGCGGGCGGGCGGGACGAGGCTGGGCCGGGGTCGGGCCGCCGCCGCCGGGCGCCCGCCGGACCTGCCACGCGCCGCCGCCGCCGCCGCCGCCGCCGCCGCCACCGCCGCGCGCACCTCCGCGAGCGGAGCCAGGGGCGGGGCGCGCGGCGGACACACCCCCGCCCGCCGCCGCCTGGCCAATCGCGCGGCGCGCAGGGCGCCGGCCGGCGCGCGCCGCCACGCCGCAGCCAGTGGCTGGAGGGCGAGTGCGCAGGCGCGTTGGGGCGCGGCGAGCGCGCCGGGGAGGGGCGCGGCCGGGGGCGGAGCCTGCGCGGCCGCCCGGCGCTACGTCAGTTTCGCGGGAAGCTTTGTGCGGGAGGGTGCGCCACCCGCTCGCAGCGCAGACCCCCGAGCCCGGCCTCGGCCCGCGCAACGGGCGGTTTGGCTGGGCACTCTGGGCCGTCCGGGCCCTGCAGGTCGGGGCTGGCTGCGGCTCCCTGTGACTAGTCCCTGGACAGAGGGCTGGAGGCCGGGGTGGATTCGCGGATCCGGAGTCCCGGGGCCCGTATGACTCCGTGGCTGGGTCCAGTGCCCTCGGAACGTGGGAGCCCAGCGAGCGCTGTTGGCTGACCGGGAACTGCGCCCGCCCTTCTCCCTGGCCGCCTCCGCGCATGGGCCGGGATCAGGATCCCATAGCCCATGCCTGTGCGACACGATCCTTCCCTGGGCTTCGAGAAGGGGCGCTGAAAAGCCTGCTCCAAATCCTTCCCGAACAGGAACTCCCAGACCTGACGATTCGGGGTCGGGGGTTGGGGGTATACCTGTCTCCTGGCAACCACTCCATCTGGCTCTCGCTCCCAACCCCCAATGAAACCGCTCTACACCAGTGCACCAAGCAAACCCCTGCTCCTGTTCTAGCGAGGGAGGCCAGAAAAGGCCCATGACCAGCGAGTTACTCGCCTTGTTAGAAAGTGATCAACGCTGTGGGGAAACGAGTAGACCAGCATCAGGGAGTTGGAGGCCCCGGGAAAGTGGAGGCGGGGTGGATCTCACTGCCAAGTAACCTGAGCAAACTGGGAGGGAGAGAGCGGGTGAGCTCTGCGGGCTCCAGGGGAACAGCATCCCCAGCAGCGGGGAGAGCCCAGTGCCAAGGCCCTAATCTGGCCCCAGCTGGGCGTTTTTGAAAAGCGGAGGCGGTCTCTGTGAGCCAATGAACGCATCAGAGCAACAGGGCACATGGCCAGAGAGGTGGAGGTTGGGAAGGGTGTGGGGTCTGGGGAGCACTGTGACTTTTACACTCAGAAAAGGGAGCCATTGGAGGATAGGAAACGAGGAATAGCTTTTTAGTGCATCATGGCAGCTGATGCAGACAGTGAGGGAAGGGTGGGAGCAGGCAGGACGTTTAGGGAGCTAATGCAAGCTTACCCGACTAAGAAATGATGGTACTGGGGCCACCTTTGACGGCAGTCAGGATAGCCCTGGTTATGCTGCAGTAACAAACAACCCTAAATTGTCAGCGGCTTAGCAAGATAAAAATATATTTATTCCTCATGCCACAGGCTAAGGTTATAAGGCAATCGGATACCTGAGTGTAGACTGATGTTCACCAGCGTATTTCTCCTACTTAAAGCTGTACAACTGGACGAGCTCACCATGGGAGGAAATGCAAATAGAGGGGGAAAGGTTGAGCCCTGCGTATTCTCATGCTAAGGGGGAAGGGAGGCTGGAAGGAGGAGCTGGTCCAGAGCATGAGGATGTCAGGTAGGAGGGGAGCCAGGAGAGGGCAGTGGGCCAAGCGCTGACAGTGCTAGGCTGAGAAGGAGAGATCGGCCTTGCCCAGTGCTGCTGAGAGATCCCGGATTTGCACAGAACGCACAGCGAGGGCGCCCGTCACCTTAACGTGTCCGTGGTGGAGGAGTAAGCCGGCCTGAGGGGGCTGAGGGGGAATGGAAGGGAATGCCTCGGGACCAACTGCTCTTCAAGGTGTTCTGGCTGAAAGGGAGCAGAGAAACGACCAAAGCGAGAAAGAAGAGGCAAGTCCAGAGAAACTGTTGGTTTTGTAGTGGGAAAGGAAACAGCAGGCTTTCCACCAGCGGGAATGAGCCCGTGGAGGAGAAGAGGTGAGCCGTGGCCGAGAGGAGAGTGGGAGGGCTGGCCCGGGACTGCTCAGGCGGTTCGCCCAGCCACAGCTCCAAGGGGAGTCTGAGGGAAGGGAGTGTGGATGTAGGAAGCTGGGGGGTTCTCCTCTGATGAGAAGGAGGCCATCAGCTGAAGGTGAGAAGGGAGCTGGTCCCAGGAGAGAGGACGAGGATGGAGCTAGGAGAAGACAGCAGCGGGCCCGGCAGTGTCATCTGCCCAGTCAGGGTAGCTGCGTGTCTCCAGTCTATCCAGGCTGCTCCTGAGAAAGCAAGGCGAAGGAAGATTTGGGTGCAGCCAGGACGGAGGGGACCCCGGCGAGTGTGGAGAGGTGAGGGCACGGACAGAGACGCCTAAGAGTCTGGGCCCCGTGCCTGCCCAGGGCACTCAGGGGGCTTCGGGGACCGCTGATGTAGGGGTGAGCAAAGATGGAAAGGGGTTCAGAGCCGCGCAGACTCGCGAGAGGCTGCAGGTGCCGGGGACGCTCACGTCTCTGTGATCTGCTGTTGTGTGACACACTTCTTGGCGTCCAACCACGTCAGCTTATTACTTTGCACGATTGTGTGACTGACAGGGGATCTTCCGTGCCACCCAGTGTCGGGGGCCCTTCCTTCATTTGCAGCCAGCTGAGAACTCACCTGGGGCACATTTCTCTTCCCTGTGGCCTGCCCTGGGCGGGGTGTCCTGTTATTTAGCCAGGAGAGCTGCACCGCTCACCGCGTGGAGGCTCTACTCTACGTGACAGGCCCTGTTGGACCTCTGCTCGGATCTCCCCTGCTAGTATCCGCTGGCCACAGCAAGTCCTGCCGGCAAGCCTGGAATCCGTGTGGGAGGGGTGTGCACGGCAGCACGAGTTCTGGAAAGCACAGCTTATGGCGGGTGGGGGCGGGCGCCACCGGTCCACACTCTGGCCCCTAATGATTCAAGTTCCTCCTGCATGAAGACCCCAGAACCACACCTTGCTACTGCTCTTGGCTTACGACATGCAGCAAAGCCAGAAGCAAGTTACCTGCCCCTGCAAGACCCACATTCCATGGGGAAGCACAGGAAAAGTAAATAGACACCCGGTTCAAAAAGGAAAAGGACGGCGTGCTCCCTGTAGCCACACGCACGCGGCAGGGTTGAAACGCAGCGGACAAGGTCACAATGCTCCTTTAAGGGCGAGTGATGCCCTCCCTCTCCCTCTTCTGGGGTGGGCTTCTCTCTCTGCCTGTTTGCCCTGCCCCTCAGGCATCCTCTTCCACGGGGAAATGTTTGCAGCCTAAGTAGCCTCTTCAGCCTGCTTCTTTTCTGGAGAAAGTTGAGGGCCCAGAAGCCTCTTTTATTTTGAACATCATCCATTTTAGTTTAAGCAGATACAGCTGTTAAAAAAAAAAATTGCAGATTTTCTAGGTATCAAATTATAACAGATTTTATTAGACAAAAGCCACCCTGCAAGTATCTTTGAGAGGCTCCTTTCTGCTGTGAACGTCAAGGTCGAGCCGTGTGCTCCGTCCCTCAAGACACTTGGAAGCCCTTTCGTGTGGCTCAGAGCGTATGTGAAGGTCCACTCCCCCGGGCTCTTTCAGCAATTTTAACAAGGGGTCATATACCACATCCTTGATTTCTTCTAACCCTGAAGTTGTGCTTTGCTGGCAGTGCCCTGGGTTTAATCCTCCGCAGCATGCCATTTCTTACCTTGAGGACAGTTGCTACCTGGAAAGACTGGGATTGAGAAATATTTTTATTTTCCAGTTGTAAGACCCGACTTGAAATATTTCCTCCAGCTTCTGGTGGGACATGGAACATTACTTGCTTAGTTTATTTGTCTTTTCTTTATTTTACTTTAGCATAAATGACGGAAAGAAACCAGTTGGCCTCTGTCTGCCCTGTTAGCACCGGGTGGTCTTCCACTTCCCCACCGATCCTGACCCAGCCCTGCCCTTCTCTGTCCTTCACTGGGGATGGAAGTCCTCACTGACTGCCAGGCTCGCCTGCTGCCTGGCTCCAAAGAGCCACATTTCAGGGTTTTGTGACTGGCAGGCTCTCACTTCTAAATGTCACTGTCTGGCCCAGATGCGTGCTGCTGCGTAACGAACAACCCCAGGACTCAGCGGCTTAACACAGCCGTTGATTTTCTGGCTCCATGGTGAGATCGGTTTCGGCTGGTCGGCTCTCCTGCTGGCGGCTGGCATGCCCGTTTGTCTCAAACCGCCACCGTCAATCCAGCTCCTCCCCTCCTGTAACAGTCCTACGCCGTGACTCACAGGTTGCGGGATCTTAGCTCCCCGACCAGGGATTGAACCCCGGCCAGGGATCTCCCTCTTCTGACTGTTCTGACACACATAAACTGGTAGAAAGGTCTGGGACTTGAGAGGCCAGGTCTGAGGACTGACAGCTGCATCTTCCTCCCTCTCGGGGGCCTGCCCACAGGTAAACAGTCTCACTACCTGGAAATCCTCATTCTGTGCAGACCCTGAAGCAAATCATATGGGGAGGCCTCAGGGAAGGGGAACCTGACCAGCCACCGCCATCCCAGCCACACGGGTCAAGGTGTCAGGCACCAGCAAAAACGATATCTAGGTCATTTTAACCTGGACAGACACCACACAAAGTAGAAGAGCCTCTTGCCTGAATGCAGCCGAGTTCTCAGCTCATTCAGTCACTCAGTCGTGTCCGACTCTTTGGGACCCCATGGACTGCAGCCCGCCAGGCCTCCCTGTCCACTACCAACTCCCGGAGTCTACTCAAACTCACATCCATCAAGTAGGTGATGCCATCCAACCATCTCCTCCTCTGTCACCTCCGTCTCCTCCCATCTTCAATCTTTCCCAGCATCAGGGTCTTTTCCAAGGAGTCAGTTCTTTGCATCAGGTGGCCAAAGTGCTGGAGTTTCAGCTTCAACATTGGTCCTCCCAATGAATCTCCAGGACTGATCTCCTTTAGGGTGGACTGGTTGGATCTCCTTGTAGTCCAAAGGACTCTCAAGAGTCTTCTCCAACACCACAGTTCAAAAATCTGTGGTGCTCAGCTTTCTTTATAGTCCAACTCTCACATCCATACGTGACTACTGCAAAAACCATAGCTTTGACTAGACAGACCTTTGTCAGCAAAGTAATGTCTCTGCTTTTTAATATGCTGTCTAGGTTGGTCATAGCTTTTCTTCCAAGGAGCAAGCGTCTTTTAATTTCATGGCTGCAGTCACCATCTGCAGTGATTTTGGAGCCCAAGAAAATAAAGTCTGTCACTGCTTCCATTGTTTCCCCATCTACTTGCCATGAAGTGATGGGACCGGATGCCATGATCTTCATTTTATTGAGTTTTAAGCCAGCTTTTTCACTCTCCGCTTTCACTTTCATCAAGAGGCTCTCTAGTTCTTTTTCATGTTCTGCCATAAAGGTGGTGTCATCTGCGTATCTGAAGTTATTGATATTTCTTGGGGCAATCTTGATTCTAGCTTATGCTTCATCCAGCCTGGCATTTCACATGATGTACTCTGCATATAAGTTAAATAAGTGAAGTGAAACTTGTTAACAAGGTGACAATATACAGCCTTGAACTACTCCTTTCCCATTTTGGAACTAGCCTGTCGTTGCATGTCCAGCTCTAACTGTTGCCTCCTGACCTGCACACAGGTTTCTCGGGAGGCAGGGAAGGTGGTCTGGTACTCCCAACTCTTTAAGAATTGTCCACAGTTTGTTGTGATCTACAGTCAAGGCTTTGGTGTAATCAGTAAAGCAGAAGTAAATGTTTTTCTGGTATTCTCTTGTTTTCTCAATGATTGACGCAATACTCAGGTCAGTTACTCAGTCGTGTCTGACTCTTTGGGACCCCATGGACCGCAGCCCGCCAGGCTTTCGTGCCAATCAGCAACACCTGGAGCTTGCTCAAACTCACGTCTAATGACTCAGCGATGCCATCCAGCCATCTCATCCTCTGTCGTCCCCTTCTCCTCCTGCCTTCATCTTTGCCAGCCTCAGGGGCATTTCAAGGAGTCGGTTCTTTGTATTAGGTGGCCAAAGTATTGGAGTTTCAGCTTCGGCATCAATCCTTCCAATCAACAATCAGGACTGATCTCCTGTAGGATGGACTGGTTGGATCTCCTTGCAGTTCAAGGGACCCTCAAGAGTCTTATCCCACACCACAGTTCAAAAGCATCAATTCTTTGGTGTTTAGCTTTTTTTATAGCCCAACTGTCACATCCATACATGACCACTGGAAAAACCATAGCTTTGACTAGATGGACCTTTGTCAGCAAAGTAATGTCTCTGCTTTTTAATACACTGTCTAGGTTGGTCATAACTTTTCTTCCCAGGAGCAAGCATCTTTTAATTTCATGGCTGCAGTCACCATCTGCAGTGATTTTGGAGCTCCCAAAATAAAGTCTCTCACTGTTTCCATTTGCTTCCCCATCTATTTGCCATGAAGCAATGGGACCGGATGCCATGATCTTCGTTTTCTGAATGTTGAGCTTTAAGCCAAAATTTTCACTCTCCTCTTTCACTTTCATCAAGAGGCTCTTTAGTTCTTCTTCACTTTGTGCCATAAGGGTGGTGTCATCTGCATATCTGAAGTTATTGATATTTCTCCCGGCAATCTTGATTCCAGATTGTGCTTCATCCAGCCCAGCGTTTCTCATGATATATACTGCATATAAGTTAAACAAACAGTGCGACAATATACAACCTTGACGTAGTACTCCTTTCCCGATTTGGAAACAGTCTGTTGTTCCATGTCCAGTTCTAACTTTTGCTTCTTGACCTGCACACAGATTTCTCTGGAGGCAGGTAAGGCAGTCTGCTATTATCCACAGTTTGTTGTGATCCACACAGTTAAAGGCTTTGGCATAGTCAATAAAGCAGAAGCAGATGTTTTTCTGAAACTCCCTTCCTTTTTCAATGATCCAACAGATGTTGGCAATTTGATCTCTGGTTCCTCTGCCTTTTCTAAATCCAGCTTGAACATCTCGGTGTTCATGGTTCACGTACTGCTGAAGCCTGGCTTGGAGATTTTTGAGCATTTGCTAGTGTGTGAGATGAGTGCAATTGTGCGGTAGTTTGAACATTCTTTGGCATTGCCTTTCTTTGTGATTGGAATGAAAACCGACCTTTTCCAGTCTTGTGGCAACTGCTGAGTTTTCCAAATTTTCTGGCATATTGAGTGCAGTACTTTAACAGCACCATCTTTTAGGATTTGAAATAGCTCAACTGGAAATCCATCACCTCCACTAGCTTTGTTCATAGTGAGGCTTCCTAAGGCCCACTTAACTGTGCATTCCAGGGTGTCTGGCTCTAGGTGAGTGATCACACCATTGTGATTATCTGGGTCATGAAGATCTTTTTTGTATAGTTCTTCTGTGTATTCTTGCCACTTCTTAATATCTTTTGCTTCCATTAGGTCAATACCATTTCTGTCGTTTATCGAGCCCATTTTGCATGAAATGTTCCTTTGGTATCTCTAATTTTCTTGAAGAGATCTCTAGTCTTTCCCATTCTGCTGTTTTCCTCTATTTCTTTGCATTGATCACCGAGGAAGGCTTTCATGTCTCTCCTTGCTATTCTTTGGAACTCTGCATTCCGATGGGTGTATCTTTCCTGTTCTCCTTTTCCTTTCACTTCTATTCTTTTCTCAGCTATTTTTAAGGCTTCGTGAGACAACCATTTTGCCTTTTTGCATTTCTTTTTCTTGGGGATGGTCTTGATCCCTGCCTCCTGTTCAGTGTCACAAACCTCTGTCCACTGTTCTTCAGGCGCTCTATCAGATCTAGTCCCTTGAATCTATTTCTCACTTCCACTGTGTCATAATGAGGGATTTGATTGAGGTCATACCCAAGTGGTCTAGCGGTTTTCCCTCCTTTCTTCAATTTGAGCCTGAACTTGGCAATAAGGAGCTCACATTCCGAGCCACAGTCAGCTCCCGGTCTTGTTTTTGCTGACTGTATAGAGCTTCTCCATCTTTGGCTGCAAAGAATATAATCAATCTGATTTTGGTGTTGACCATCTGGTGATGTCCATGTGTAGAGTCTTCTGTTGTGTTGTTGGAAGAGGGTGTTTGCTATGACCAGTGCATTTTCTTTACAAAACTCCATTGGCCTTTATCCTGCTTCATTCTGTACTCCAAGGCAACATTGCCTGTTACTCCAGGTATCTCTTGACTTTCTACTTTTGCACTCCAGTCCTGCATGATGAAAAGGACCTCTTTTTTGGGTGTTAGTTGTAGAAGGTCTTGTAGGTCTTCATAGAAACTTTTAACTTCAGCTTCTACAGCATTACTGTTTGGGGCATAGACTTGGATTATTGTGCTACTGAATGGTTTGCCTTGGAAATGAACTGAGATCAGTCATTTTTGAGATAGCCCCAAGTACTGCATTTCAGACTCTTTTGTTGACTATGAGGGCTACTCCATTTCTTCTAAGGGATTCTTGCCCTCAGTAGTAAATATAATGGTCATCTGAATTAAATTCCCTCATTCCAGTCCATTTTAGTTCACTGATTCCTAAAATATCTATGTTCATTCTTGCCATCTCCTGTTTGACCATTTCTAATTTACCTTGATTCATGGATCTAACATTCCAAGTTCCTATGCAATATTGCTCTTTACAGCACTGGACCTTGCTTCCATTATCAGTCATATCCACAGCTGGGTATTGTTTCTGCTTTGGCTCCATCCCTTCACTCTTTCTGGAGTTATTTCTCCACTGACCTCTAGTAGCATATTCGGCACCTACTGACCTGGGGAGCTCCTCTCTCAGTATCCTATCATTTTGCCTTTCATACTGTTCATGGGGTTCTCAAGGCAAGAACACTGCAGTGGCTTGCCAGCCCTTCTCCAGGGGACCGCGCTCTGTCAGGCCTCTCCACCGCGACCCACCCGTCTCGGGTGGTCCTACATGGATGGCATGGCTCATAGTTTCATTGAGTTAGACAAGGCTCTGGCCCATGTGATCAGTTTGATTAGTTTTTTTGTGATTGTGGTTTTCATTCTGTCTGTCTGCCCTCTGACAGAGAAGGATAAGAGGCTTCAGTTCAGTTCAGTTCAGTTGCTCAGTCGTGCCCGACTCTCTGCAACCCCACGAATAGCAGCAGGCCAGGCCTCCCTGTCCATCACCAACTCCCGGGGTTCACTCAGACTCATGTCCATCGAGCCCGTGATGCCATCCAGCCATCTCATCCTCGGTTGTCCCCTTCCCCTCCTGCCCCCAATCCCTCCCAGCATCAGAGTCTTTTCCAATGAGTCAACTCTTCGCATCAGGTGGCCAAAGTACTGGAGTTTCAGCTTCAGCATCATTCCTTCCAAAGAAATCCCAGGGCTGATCTCCTTTAGGATGGACTGGTTGGACCTCCTTGCAGTCCAAGGGACTCTCAAGAGTCTTCTCCAGCACCACAGTTCAAAAGCATCAATTCTTCGGTGCTCAGCCTTCTTCACAGTCCAACTGTCACATCCATACATGACCACAGGAAAAACCATAGCCTTGACTAGACAGACCTTAGTCGGCAAAGTAACGTCTCTGGTTTTGAATATGCTATCTAGGTTGGTCATAACTTTCCTTCCAAGGAGTAAGCATCTTTTAATTTCATGGCTGCAGTCACCATCTGCAGTGATTCTGGAGCCCAAAAAATAAAGTCTGACACTGTTTCCACTGTTTCCCCATCTATTTCCCATGAAGTGATGGGACCGGATGCCATGATCTTTGTTTTCTGAATGTTGAGCTTTAAGCCAACTTTTTCACTCTCCTCTTTCACTTTCATCAAGAGGCTTTTTAGCTCCTCTTCACTTTCTGCCATAAGGGTGGTGTCATCTGCATATCTGAGGTTATTGATATTTCTCCCAGCAATCTTGATTCCAGCTTGTGTTTCTTCCAGTCCAGCATTTCTCATGATGCACTCTGCATAGAAGTTAAATAAGCAGGGTGACAATATACAGCCTTGACATACTCCTTTTCCTATTTGGAACCAGTCTGTTGTTCCATGTCCAGTTCTAACTGCTGCTTCCTGACCTGCATACAGATTTCTCAAGAGGCAGGTCAGGTGGTCTGGTATTCCCATCTCTTTCAGAATTTTTCACAGTTTACTGTGATCCACACAGTCAAAGGCTTTGGCATTGTCAATAAAGCAGAAATAGATGTTTTTCTGGAACTCTCTTGTTTTTTCCATGATCCAGAGGATGTTGGCAATTTGATCTCTGGTTCCTCTGCCTTTTCTAAAACCAGCTAGAACATCAGGAAGTTCACGGTTCACATATTGTTGAAGCGTGGCTTGGAGAATTTTGAGCATTACTTTACTAGCATGTGAGATGAGTGCAATTGTGCGGTAGTTTGAGCATTCTTTGGCATTGCCTTTCTTTGGGATTGGAATGAAAACTGACCTTTTCCAGTCCTGTGGCCACTGCTGAGTTTTCCAAATTTGCTGGCATATTGAGTGCAGCACTTTCACAGCATCATCTTTTAGGATTTGAAATAGCTCAACTGGAATTCCATCACCTCCACTAACTAGCTTTGTTTGTAGTGATGCTTTCTAAGGCCCACTTGACCTCACATTCCAGGATGTCTGGCTCTAGGTGAGTGATCACAGCATCACGATTATCTTGGTCGTGAAGATGTTTTTTGTTTAGTTCTTCTGTGTATTCTTGCCACCTCTTCTTAATATCTCCTGCTTCTGTTAGGTCCATACCATTTCTGTCCTTTATCGAGCCTATCTTTGCATGAAACGTTCCCTTGGTATCTCTAATTTTCTTGAAGAGATCTCTAGTCTTTCCCATTCTGTTCTTTTCCTCTATTTCTTTGCATTGACCGCTGAAGAAGGCTTTCTTATCTCTTTTGCTATTCTTTGGAACTCTGCATTCAGATGCTTATATCTTTCCTTTTCTCCTTTGCTTTTCACCTCTCTTCTTTTCTCAGCTATTTTTAAGGCTTCATGAGACAACCATTTTGCCTTTTTGCATTTCTTTTCCATGGGGATGGTCTTGATCCCTGTCTCCTGTACAATGTCACGAACCTCGTTCCATAGTTCATCAGGCACTCTTTCTATCAGATCTAGGCCCTTAAATCTATTTCTCACTTCCACTGTATAATCATAAGGCATTTGATTTAGGTCATACCTGAATGGTCTAGCGGTTTTCCCTACTTTCTTCAATTTCACTCTGAATTTGGCAATAAGGAGTTCATGAACTGAGCGACAGTCAGCTCCCGGTCTTGTTTTTGTTGACTGTATAGAGCTTCTCCATTTTGGCTGCAAAGAATACAATCAATCTGATTTCAGTGTTGACCATCTGGTGACGTCCATGTGTAGAGTCTTCTCTTGTGTTGTTGGAAGAGGGTGTTTGCTATGACCAGTGCGTTTTCTTGGCAAAACTCTATTAGTCTTTGCCCTGCTTCATTCCACATTCCAAGGCCAAATTTGCCTGTTACTCCAGGTGTTTCTTGACTTCCTACTTTTGCATTCCAGTCCCCTATAAAGAAAAGGACATCTTTTTTGGGTGTTAGTTCTAAAAGGTCTTGTAGGTCTTCATAGAACTGTTCAACTTCAGCTTCTTCAGGGTTACTGGTTGGGGCATAGACTTGAACAGTCTAATCACACTAGGACCACAGCCTTGTCTAACTCAGTGAAACCAAGCCATGCCCGCGGGGCAACCCAAGACAGGCGGGTCATGCTGGAGAGGCCTGACAGAATGTGGTCCACTGGAGAAGGGAATGGCAAGCCACTTCAGTATTCTTGCCTTGAGAACCCCATAAGAGGCTTAGGGTTAAGATAAAGGAGGTTCCTGTTAGGAGAGACTGACTCAGGGGAAACCAGGTGTTGTTCTGATGGGCAGGGCCTGCTCAGTAAATCTCCAATCCAATTTTCTGTTGATGGGGGGGCTGTGTCCCTCCCTGTTGTCTGACCTGAGACCAAACTGTGGTGGAGGCAAGGTTAACCCTTAAGGCAGCAGAGCAGAAGGAGCCGCGCGCATCCCCTGCTGCAGGAACGCCACGATTACGGCTCAGTGCTGAAGAGCCAGCTCTGCCTGGAAGCAGCAGTTAGAGCTGGACATGGACCAACAGACAGGTTCCAAATAGGGAAAGGAGCACGTCAATGGTGTATGTTGTCACCCTGCTTATTTAACTTCTATCCAGAGTACATCATGAGAAACACTGGGCTGGAGGAAGCACAAGCTGGAATCAAAATTGCCGGGAGAAATATCCATAACCTCAGATGTGCAGATGACACCACCCTTATGGCAGAAAGTGAAGAGGAACTAAAAAGCCTCTTGATGAAAGTGAAAGAGGAGAGTGAAAAAGTTGGCTTAAAACTCAACATTCAGAAAACGAAGATCATGGCATCTGGTCCCATCACTTCATGGGAAATAGATGGGGAAACAATGGAAACAGTGATAGGCTTTATTTTGGGGGGCTCAAAAATCACCTTAGATGGAGACTGCAGCCATGAAATTAAATGACACTTGCTCCTTGGAAAAAGAGTTATGACCAAGCTAGACATCATATTAAAAAGCAGAGACATTATTTTGCTGACAAAGGTCCATCTAATCAAAGATATGGTTTTCCCAGTAGTCATTATGGATGTGAGAGTTGGACTATAAAGAAAGCTAAGAGCCGAAGAATTGATGCTTTTGAGAAGACTCTTGAGAGTCCCTTGGACTGCAAGGAGATCCAACCAGTCCATCCTAAGGAAAACCAGTCCTGAATATTCATTGGAAGGACTGAGGCTGAATCTGAAACTCCAATACTCGGCCACCTGATGCAAAGAACCGACTCACTGGAAAAGACCCTGATGCTGGGAAAGATTGAGGGCAGGAGGAGAAGGGGACGACAGAGGATGAGATGGTTGGGTGGCATCACAGACTCAACGGACATGAGTTTGAGTAAACTCTGGGTGTTGGTGATGGACAGGGAGGCCTGGCCTGCTACAGTCCATGGGGTTGCACAGAGTCAGACACGACTGAGCAACTGAGCTGAAGTGCTGAACAACCGTCAACAGGAGAATGTTGGATCCCAGCAAAAAAAGATACCCCACATCCACAGGCAAAGGAGAAGCCCCAGCAAGATGATAGGACGGTGAAATCTCATTTAGAATCAAACCCCATATCTACCAGAGACGCTCGGAGGACTCAAACAAAACCATATGTGCACCAGGACCCAGAGACCCCAGAGACTGAGCCCGAACTGTGTTTGAGTGTCTCCTGCAGAAGTGCAGGTCATCAGTGGCCTGCCACATGGGCGGGGGCTCCGGGTGCCGGAGCCCTGGGCCAGACGGCCTGTGGCATAAGCCTCTTGCGGGGGGTCACCATTAACCCACCACAGAGCCACCGAGCAGACGACCCACAAACTGCAGAACAATTATACCACAGAAATTCTCGTACTGTTCAGAAAGTTCTAGGACCCACAACAGATTTCCCAACCCGGGAATCTGGCAAAGGACTCAGAACACCGAGGGAATGTGACTTTAGAGGCCAGTGGGATTTGATTACAGAACTTACACAGGCCTCGGAAACAGCCTCGTGGAGGGCACAAACAAACCCTGGTGCACAGCAGGCCCTGGGAGGAGGAGGCCGTGACCCCGCAGGAGACGGACCCAGACTTAGCTGTGTGTGTCCAGCAGGCTCCAGCGGAGCTGTGGGCGTGCGCTGGCCTGCTGCAGGGTCGGGGCCCTGAGTGCAGTCGCGCATGCCTGGGACCTTCTGCAGGAGGCCACCATTCGTTTTCAGAGTAAGCAGTGAATTGGGGTGGCTCGTTAGACGGCTGGGACAGTCGGGGTCCCTGCTGCAGCCTCAGTCAGGGTGTGGGAGTGAGATGGGAAGTCTGACTCTCACGTCCTGGCTTCCCCCACCCCCAGGGGATCACTCCAGAGCAGTAGCCAGTTACTGTCACGGGGACCTCAGGACCCTCGGGAAATGAAAGCAGAAGCTGCGAGCCCTCCTTAGAGCCTGAAAGTCGTGCGGCATCTCTCTTCCTGGCAGTTCAAGCAAGTCAAGGGGCCGGACCCATTCAACAAGAGGCGATGGAGTCCACCTGCTGACGGGAGCCACAGTGGGAGTGGGAAGGGGTGAGGGGAGCTGTTGGGAGACGCTGCTCAGACAAAAGTTAAGCTGCAGGAGAGGCTGCTGGGGAGGGTTCTCGGAGGACAGACTCAGGGGATGAGCACTGCGTCGATCATGCTTTTTATTTTCTGTATCTTTGATGCTTTGACATCTTGAGGGCCTTGCTGGCTGGGGAGAGACTGCCCCTCCCAGCCTGGCTAATTCCTAGAGACAGCAAACAACTCACCTGCCAACACAGCTTTCACATGCACACCGACCGGTCCAGAGCCCACACCCCAACCACCTCCTTTCATTGCACACCAGGCCAATCACCCAGGGCCAGGTAGTGGACAACAGTAGATCACTGAAATTAGTCACTACCCAATCCTCAGCTTGCGGAAAGTTGCCTGCCTCCCTCCTGCCCACTGGAAACACAGGCAAGGCTCTGGCCAAGCTCTCGTCCCTCCTCCCGCTCCCAGCTGACACTGGTGCTTCCCCAGGCGGCCCTGCATTGAGTGGCTTGCCCCTCTTGGGAAGTGCAAGCTTTGAATTCTTCTTTCAAGGCAGTTGGCTCTGTGTCTGTCACCTTGCCATAGCTAATTACAACATATCCTAGATGTTCAGATATAGGCCAGGAATGAAAACTGGAGGGAAGCCTGAGCAGACTCTGGGGTCAGAATTCCAGCACCGGTGGTACCGGGGAGAGAGCGACAGGGAGTGTCAGGCACTGACATCACCGAAGAATAAGGGGAGGTGGGCCTCGACTCTGAAAGTGACAGCAACAGTGCTAGGGGTGGGGGATGGAATATTACTCTGAGAAGATGAGAGTTACAGCTGGGAGTTAGTCGGGTGAAGGGGCAAATGGTCTGGAGGCAGTCATAAAGAGCCAGGAGTTGACCCCACTTGCAGGCCCAGAGGTAGACGCATTGTTTGAAAATAAGCATTTATACTCTAGAGCTGCCAGGAGAAGCCTGGGTTCTGAGAACAAGAGGAAAGGCATGTTTAGAGAAATGGGATGTCAGGTGGTGGCGGTGGACAGGAGGACATAGCAGCAGAGCTTCTGGAGGGGGACGGTGGGGGAGGGTCGGAGTAAGGCGTGTGCAGAGCCCTACTGGGGGCCAACTGCGGGAAATAGAGGTGACCTGGGATAAAGGCCCCTGTTTCTGCCTCCATCTCTGCAGCAGCCAGCACACTCTCTCTCCCTGTTTCCTCAAACACGTCCTCTTTGATTTCTGCCATGGATATTCAGCATGTTCGGGCTTCCCACAATTCCTCACCATCCCAAACTCCTGGTTCAGAGGTTCCCCCATTTGCACGCCCCTGACAGCAAAGTGTCAGGCCAGCCAATCAGAGGCTCGCTCTTGCGTCATCAGAGTCCCAGGTGGGCCAAGTGGGTCTGGAGCCTGAGAGAGCCCTGGAGAGCCCTGGTCTCAGGATCTCCCTGGCCTCCGGGGACCCCTCAGCCTATAAGGCTAAGGCCTCTGTTTGTCGCTGGAGGCCTAGATTAGGTTTCTGCGGTTCTCAACCCCGATTCTGATGCCTTCAGCGTCCTGAATAGAGTCACCAGGTACAAACATGTCTCTGACGAATCTTTCGTCCTTCGTGCCACCCCCCCCCCCCCCCGACTCATGCCTAGAAGTGCCAGTTCACTCAGGTGCCTGACGGGCGCCTCTGCCGGTCATGATTTTCTTCCAAAATAGCTTGTACCGAGGCCGGTGTCTCCATCAAAAAATGCCACCCGTTCCGCCTAGCTGTTCTGGACAAACACCTGGCATCATCCTGACGCCCTCCTTACAGCAACCCGGTATTTACGCAGCCAGGAGGCGCCCAGCACCGCCTTCTCTGTCCTCACCCCCTCACCACGCCCCGCTCCTCGCGGCCGACCAAGCGCCCACCGCCCGGGACGCGAGCCCAGCCTGGAGACCTCCGGCGGGGCGGGGGCGACCCCTGGGCGGAGCCTGGGATGGGGTTCGGCCCGGGCCGCCCCTTGACAGGTGGGGCGGCGCGGGGCGCAGGTGCGCCGGGCTCCCGCGAGCTGCGCTGGAGCTGCGCCAGGCGGGCCGGCGGGTGGGCGGGGAGAGGCCGGGCGGGCCGGCCCGGGCGCGGCTGGGGGCAGGGCTGGAGCGGGCGGGGGCGTTGGGGAGCCCGGGGGGAGGGAGGGCTGGGGACCAGAGGGGGGAACGGCCGGGGCGTGGCCGGGCAGGCTAAGGGGCGGGGCGCGGGGGCCGGGCTGCGAACGTTGGAGGGGAGGGGGCGCGGCGACGAGGGGCGTGGCGGGGGCGTGGCGTGGCGGGGGCGCGGGAGCGGGGTGCGAACGTTGGAGGGGGCGGGGCGTGGCGATGGGGGCGTGGCCTGGGCAAACGGGGCGTGTCGGGGGCGGGGCTGGCGGGCGGGGCTGGCGGGAGGGCGGGGCTGGGAGCGCGGCGGCCGCGGCGCCGGCGGGGCGGGGGCGAAGGAGGCTCAGTGCGGCCGCCCGGCAGGGCCGCGGTATGGGGCGGGTGCAGCTCTTCGAGGTCCGCCTGAACCACGGCCGCGTCGTCTACAGCCCGGGGGAGCCGCTGGTGGGGGCCGTGCGCTTGCGCCTGGCGGCGCCGCTGCCCTTCCGAGGTGGGCGCGGGGTCCGGGGAGGGCCGCACCTGCGGCGAGCGGGCGGCGCCCCGGAGCGGCCGAGCGGGCGCGGGGCGCGGGACCTCTGAGGCCGGGGGCTCCCGTCCGACCGGGGGCGGCGGGCTGCGGGGCCGCCGGGCGGGCGGCGGGCCACGGGGTGGGAGGCCGGCGCCGGGCGGGGCGGAGCAGGGAAGCGAGGGTGGCCCAGTCCTTCCGCATCTGCCCTTCCTGTCCTTCCGCCAAGGGGCGGCCAGACTCGGGGCCGCGGCTTCGAGCCCTTCTGGTTTGCCGAAGGCCGCTCTGACCTGGACCCGCGACGCCTCCGACCTGACTTTCCCTGTCGGGTCTCCGATCCACTGCGCCCCGCACCTGCTGGGCCCTCCCCTCGAGCCCGGCTCGCGCTCGCTTTCTCCCCCAGACACTCAGGCAGCCCCCCGAGTGTGCGGGTCCCCGGCCGGGCCGCGGGGCCCTGCTGACACCCAGCCAGGCCCTGAGGGCTGAGAGGGTCTTGCTGATCCCCGCGCGCCGCAGGGCCCAACCCAGGGAGCATCTGGGACCCGAACCTGAGCCCTCCGATCCGGTCTCTCTGCTGGTGCAGACAGCTGGGACTTTGAGACCCGGGATCCGGTTGCTGCGGCGGCCCTTGCTAGGGCTCCCTGGCGGCGCCTGCCTGGTCTGCTGCCTGAGGTGTGGACGGGGCCCTTTGGGGGACCTCACACCCGGGCGGTGGAGGAGGACGCAGTCGGGAGCTGGGCCTCTTTCATGAGCCCCGCGCTGAGTGAGGCTGTGTGGTGTGTCCGTCCTGGGGCGCTTCTCTACCTCGGGCTGATTGGCCAGAACCATAGCTGCAGGGGCTTCCTTCTGGACCTCCAGGCTCGCCTGTGGGGTTGACCGTCCAGCACATGGGGTGCCCCTGAGGACAGAGAGCCACTGTCCTCCTTTCTGGGCAGCTACTGCCTCATCCTGGACAGGTGCGCCCGCCCCCCCCCCCCCCCCCCCCCCCCCCCCCCCCCCCCCCCGCTTTTAATGTCTCCACACTTGGAGTTTGGGGTTGAGTTGGTTGGGTAGGTATGGTTGGCAGGGGCTCCGCGGCCGGCGCATCTTTCTCTGGGGCACAAGCTGGTGGTGGTGAGAGGTGAGTGCAGCCGGTGGGGCACAGAAAGGAGGGGCAGGCCTGTGGCCTGAGGACAGACAGACCCTATGAGATCCCACGCGGAGCTCCCCACCTGGCCTGCTGACCGCCTGCTGACCTGTCGTCCCCCGTAGCTGGGGTCCAGGGTAACTATAGTGGAGGAGTGGCCTGAGCTGTGCACGACTAACCTGGGCTGGGCAGAGCCTTCCAGCCTCCACATGGTGGGTGGGATGTGGGTAAATGGACAGCTGGGTCACAGCAGGCTGGAGACCCTGCTGATGGTCCTGACTGTAAGGTGCTCCGAGCGGAGCGGGGGCCTCGGGCCAGAGAGGGCTTTATCCAGGCTGCCCCCAGGGCTAGGCCGAGGGGTGAGAGAGGACGGGCTGTGCTTTTAATTTTAACTTTCGTGTTGGTCTGTGGCTGTGCTGGGTCTTCACTGCCGCACGGGCTTTACTCTGCTTGTGGCGAGCAGCGGCTGTGTCCTGGTTGCGGTGCTTGGGCTTCTCACTGTGGCGGCTTCTCTTGTTGAGGGGCACAGGCTCCGGGGGCACAGGCTCCGGGGGCGCAGGCTCCAGGGGCGCAGGCTCCGGGGGGCGCAGGCTCCGGGGGCGCATGCTCCGGGGGCGCAGGCTCCGGGGGACACAGGCTCCGGGGGGGCGCACGCTCCGGGGGGGCGCACGCTCCGGGGGCACACGGGCTGCAGCTCCCGGCCTCTGGAGCGCAGGCTCGGTAGTCACAGTGCTCAGGCTTGTTGCTCCGAGGCAGGTGGGATCTCCCTGGATCAGGCATCGAATCCTCATCTCCCGCCTTTGCAGGTGAGTTCTTCACCAGATGAGCCACCAGGGAAGCCCCCATGGTTGTTTTTAACTTTCACTCAAAAGATACTTGTTGAGCTCCTGCATCCATAGGAGCAGGATCCTTAGGATTTCCTTCCTAAATGGAATCATCCTAAAGGAAATCAGTCCTGAATATTCATTGGAAGGACTGATGTTGAAGCTGAAACTCCAATACTTTGGCTCCCTGATGCGAAGAGCTGACTCATAGGAAAAGACCCTCATGCTGGGAAAGATTGAAGGCAGGAGGAGAAGGGGATGACAGAGGATGAGATGGTTGGATGGCATCACCGACTCAATGGACATGAGTTTGGGTAGGATCTGGGAGTTGGTGATGGACAGGGACGCCTGCCATGCTGCAGTCCCTGGGGTTGCAAAGAGTCGGACACGACTGAGCGATTGAAGTGAACTGAACTGAGCTCCTGCAACCAGCCAGTGATGCAGCAGGGAGGCCCCCAGCAGGACTTGGAGGCTGGGAGGAGGCAGGCCTCTAAGCACTTGGCTACGGAGACTCCATGTTGATCTGCAGTCAGCCCTGGGGGCTCATGTGGAAGACAGCTGGGGAAGGAGGTGCTTCCCTGGAACCTGGGTCCAGCCCAGTCAGAGGGTCAGGCGGGGGTCAGGCGGGGCTGGCCTGTGTTCTGCTCTCAACAGGGGAGGGCGATGCCTGGACGACAGCAGCAGCCAGCCCCTGGCTCTGGCGACTCACTGGGCTCTCATCCTGGGCCAGAGGCCTTTCCCACTTCCCAAGGACCAACACACGAGTCCTTGAGTCCCAGGAACACTGGGAGGTGGGCCTCGTCATTCCTCAGGTGTTACAGATTTGGAAACGGGACAGAAGGAAGCAGCTCTCCAGCCAGAGCTGCAGTGAGAGGGTGCGGCGGAGGCTGGGCTACCCAGGTCTGTGGGAGCTGGCGGAGGTGGGGACACAGAGATCGTCATGGTCAGACTGCAGGTGGTGCCTGGGAGGAGGGCTGCTGGCAGGTGAGCGTGCTGGCTCAAGAAGTTCCAGAGGTCACTCTGGCACAGGATCCATGTGACGGTCCTCCTTGGAGGACCGAGGAGACCTGAGGCTCTCCCTGCGTCTCCACCGCTCCCCTGCGGAGGACAGCACGCACAGGGATGGGCCGTCTGACCCCAGGCTGGTGATGGCTCCCACAGGCAGGGTCCCCGAAGAGGGCTCAGCCTGTTTGCAGAGGAGGCTGTGGCCCGACCGTGGGGAAGGTTGAGCAGCTCATGCCCGCCTGGGACAACCAAGGGTCGGCCTGTTTTTCGGGGCCAGGCGCCACCGTAGCTTGTTCACCTTGATGCTGGGGCTGGGTTCTGGCTGAGCACGTGCCTGGTCTATCCGCCCTGCTGCTGGACCTGGAGGCCGTGCCTAGCTGGTTTGCCGTTATGAGGAACATCGCTGGGGGCGCCTGAGTAAACAGGGTGGTAGTCTAAGGGGAACTGCTGGGCCCTGGAACCTGTGTGTAAAATCTGCAGAGATCTGTCGGCTTCGCGTCCAGGCCCCCGTGTCGGCCGACAGTCTGACCGCCGTAAGCAAGGGTCTCTCTGTTAGACCCATCTGTAACCTGTCAAACATTTGCCAACCTGATGGGTTAGAATGGGAAGCCATCCGAGCTTCCTTGAGTTCTAGTGAGGTTAGACAGCTGTTCCTTTATCTGCTGCTATGCGACAGTCACCCCTAAGTAGCAAATCACCCCTAACCTAAGTGGTTTAAAGCAACCATTTTAACTCATGCTGTTGTGAGTCAAGATTTTGGGCCGAAGTCTTTGGGTGGTTCTTCAGCTCCCTGTCCATCCACTGGGGTCACTTGACAGTGCCCAGCCGGCACCAGGCCAGCCTAGGGACCACTGCACTTCTTCCAGCATATTCTGCCGTCCCCAGCGTTCCAGGGCAGCCTGATTTGCCGGTGGGGGGGACGCCTTCTCCATGGGGAGTTTCAAGCAGTACAGTGTCTGGACTCCGCTAGGGCGTCTTCCAGGCCGGCTTCCGCTTTTCTGTCTGTTCCTTGCTGCATCTCCTGGGCTGTGCTGGTCTGCAGGCGCGCTGCTGGTGTGCCTTCGGACTTCCAGAGAGAACAGTTCCAGGTCTGGCCCTTGGAGGGGATGGCCGGTGGAGCAGAGATGAGAAATTAGGGCTGAGGTCCTGGCGGTGACTCTGCGCTGGCATGGAGGCTGAGGCCAGTCACTGGAAGTGCCGATGGGGCGGAGGGGGAGCCAGGGGTTCTTGGAGGGCAGCCCAGTGCACTGTGGGTGACCCGCAGCAGGCCTGTCCCCTGTCAGCAAGGTGGGGCCCACCTGGGGAGCCGGGGACAGAGCTGGTGCCACTGCCTCCCCCAGCCCGGGCACTCGAGACGTCTCCTTCTGCCTGGTGGCTACGTCAGGAAGGTATCAGATTCCGAGCTGCCTTCCTTCACTAATCCCTCAGTTCAGGGGAGGAAGGGCGGCTGGCAGACAGGCTAAATCTCTGGTCTTGACTCAGCTTGCAGGGAGAGGAAGGAAAGGAGGGAGCCGTGGGGCTACCTGTCATTGTGTCCCCACCCCCTGGCCTGCGGGCCTCCAGCGGTGGTGTCCCCTCCGGTGACCAGCCTTGGCTGCGGCCGGTCCAGCCACAGCCTTCTGACTGAGGTAGCGGGCTCTGGACTGAGCAGTTTGAGTTCCTGAGCACGGCCTGGACAGGGGCAGTGACCTGCTGCCTGGTTCCTGTCTGTGGGCTTCCCCTGGGAGCAGAGGGAAGGCCCAGCCACCTCCATGCAGAAATCAGCGCTCCTGGGCAGTTCTGGCCCGGGAGCCAAGGTGTCCCCACCCTCTGGCGTGCCAGACTGCTGGTCTATTTTCTCAGGCGAGTCTGACCACATTCCTGCTGCATGAGGGCTAATAGGTAGCTTCCTGGTGCCTGGAGGGGTGCCTCTCAGCCTCACTGACATACCTGTGAGGCAGCAGGAAGGTGGGGTTGAAGGTCAGCTGCCCCACCCGCCTCTGTTCACCAAAGGTTTCTTAAGCTTCCCATGTAGGGAAGGGGTTTTCTAGGGTCTCGTGCAGGGTCAAGGGGCTGGGGTTTGCCCAGGGGTCAACTGGGTGACCGTCAGGGACTTCCTGTTCTGGACTGCAGGACGAGTGGAGCCCTGTGCCTCAGCACCCCGGCTCGGTGGGAGCACCTCGGGAAGTGGAAGAGGCAGGCAGTGTCCTCCGGAGGGCAGCTGGCTGCGCACTGGCCTTCCCAGAGCCTTGCTGGGTGATCCTGGGTCTCATCAGTGTCCTCTGGAGGGCAGCCGGCTGCGCACTGGCCTTCCCAGAGCCTCGCTGGGTGATCCTGGGTCTCATCAGTCCTGCCTGAATGCCTATGCTGGGGCTAGGGAGGGCCCAACGCCAGCACCTGCCTGGGACTCACACGGTCCCCGCCTTGCAGCCATCCGCGTGACCTGCACGGGGTCCTGCAGGGTCTCCAACAAGGCCAACGACTCGGCCTGGGTGGTGGAGGAGAGCTACTTCAACAGTGCCCTGTCTCTGGCCGACAAGGGTGAGTCTGGAACCCACCCCTCACCTCCTCCCACTGAGATGGGTCTGTCTGTCCCCCTACTTTCCCACCTGCCTCTGGCCTCCCCGTGGCTGGCCTGCCCTCTCCCAGGGTTTCTCTCTGTGGCAGGAACAGGGCACTGCCTGCTGGGGGCTTGGGGCTGAAGGGGCCAGTTCCTCCCAGGTTTGGACGGGTGCAGTGGGAGCTTGTCGGCTGCAGGGCCTGCTTCTGCCCTGGGCCCTGTGATGGCGCCTTGTCCCCTCTCCCCACCTCTCTCGTGTCCTCAGGGAGCCTGCCTGCTGGAGAGCACAGCTTCCCCTTCCAGTTCCTGCTTCCTGGTGAGAGCCCGCCCCGGCCCGGCGGTGGCAGTTGGCGAGGGCGGGTGGGAGGTGGGGGACAGTGGGACCTTAGTCCCTGCTCTCTCTCCAGCCACGGCTCCCACGTCCTTTGAGGGCCCTTTCGGGAAGATTGTACACCAGGTGCGGGCCACCGTCGACACACCACGCTTTTCCAAGGATCACCAGTGCAGCCGCGTGTTCTATATCTTGAGTCCCCTGAACCTGAACAGCATCCCGGACATCGAGGTGAGCCTGGGCAGTGGCCTCCCGGGTGGCTGCCACCCTTGTCTGATGCCCTGTCCCCAGCACAGGTGAGGCGGCCTGTGGAAGCAGCAGCCTCAGTTCTGAGCTGGCCCTGGGGATCCTGTCTGCTCACACCTGCCAAACCCCTTCCCTGCTCTCCTGCCAAGCAACCCAATGTGGCCTCCACCACCAAGAAGTTCTCCTACAAGCTGGTGAAGACGGGCAGCGTGGTCCTCACGGCCAGCACCGACCTCCGAGGCTACGTGGTAGGGCAGGTGCTGCGGCTGCAGGCAGACATTGAGAACCAGTCAGGCAAGGACACCAGCCCGGTGGTGGCCAGTCTGCTGCAGGTCAGTGTCCCCACGGCTGCTGGGCCCCGTCCCCATGGGGCAGAGGAGGGGCGGGTGGCTGGCCTGCTCAGGCTCACACGCTGGCCCTTCCCCAGAAAGTGTCCTACAAGGCCAAGCGCTGGATTTACGATGTGCGGACCATCGCCGAGGTGGAGGGGGCCGGCGTCAAGGCCTGGCGGCGGGCTCAGTGGCAGGAGCAGGTTCTGGTGCCCGCCCTGCCCCAGTCCGCCCTGCCGGGCTGCAGCCTTATCCACGTGGACTACTATCTGCAGGTGGTAGGGGTCAGGGGTGGGGAGGGAGGATGGGCCGTGGCCTGGCTCCTCACATGCACAACCTCCCTAGGTCTCCCTGAAACAACCGGAAGCTGTCGTGACACTCCCAGTCTTCATCGGGAACATCGCTGTGAACCACGTCCCACTGAGCCCCCAGCCAGGCCCCGGCCTGGTGGTACCCTCGGCGCCGCCCCAGGAGGAGGCGGAGGCTGTGGCCAGTGGCCCTCACTTCTCGGATCCTGTCTCTCTCTCCACCAAGAGCCACTCCCAGCAGCAGCAGCCGCATGCAGCCCTTGGCTCTGTGCCCCATGGTGCCCCAGAACCCCGTCCTCAGGATGGCAGCCCTGCTCCGCACCCTCTGCCACCTCCCTTGTGCATCTCCACAGGTGCCACTGTGCCCTACTTTGCAGAGGGTTCTGGAGGTCCGGTGCCCACCTCCAGCACCCTGATCCTCCCCCCGGAGTATAGCTCGTGGGGCTACCCCTATGGTGAGTGGGGGCCTGGGGCCTGGGGGGGAGGGAGTGCCCCGGGCCCTGTGCAGACCTGGTTGTTTCCCTGCAGAGGCCCCGCCGTCCTATGAGCAGAGCTGTGGTGGTGCGGACCCTGGCTTGACCCCGGGGAGCTGACCCCACGCCAGCTCCTCTGGACGGGCGGCCCTCTGCCCTGGGACTGGGCGCCCAGGACCTCGTGCCTTCACTCCTGGCCTGGCCCGGCCCACTCAGGACCCGCTGCTGCCCACTCTTCCCGCGGCCTCTACCTCTGGACCAGCCTCTGCCCCGGCCAGCCTCCTCAGCTCCCCAGCAGTCGGCCTCTCCCAGGGGGTTGAGGCCTAGAGAGACGCGGTGTAAATAAAGTGCTTCGTTTGTAGCGCTGGGCACAGTGCCTGTCGGGGCCCTCCTCTGCGGGGTCTGTGTTTCCCGCCAGCAGCGGGTATCGGGCTTCCCAGGCGGCTCCAGCGGTAAGGAACCACCTGCCAGTGCCGGAGACGCAAGAGGCCATGGGCTTGATCCCTCGGTTGGGAAGATCTCCTAGAGGAGGGCGTGGCAACGCGTTCCAGTATTCTTGCCTGGCGATTCCCACCGGCAGAAGGGCCTGGTGGGCTAGTATACAGGGTCAGGAGGAGTCGGCTGCTCCGGACCTGGGGCGCGTGCCCAGCCCCTCCCGCTGGACACGCCCCTCGTCACCACGCCTCTCCCCGGGTCCGCCCGCCCGCCTTTCCATGCAGGACACGCCCCTCGGCCCCACGCTCGCCATCCGTGCCGTCTTTCCTCTCTGGGTCACTTATACTTCCGGGCGTCTTGGTCCAGACGGTGGCTGCTGGTCGCTTCGGGCTAAGCAGCAGTGGCGAGTAACAAGGGCTGGGGCTGGCGTTTGGCCTCCCGGTTCTACTTCAGGACGTGACTTCGGAGGCAGCTTGCATGTCTGGAGCCTCAGCGTTAACTTAAAGTGGCTTTGTGATAAGGCGAGAAGGCCACCCCTGTTCCATTTTGTTAGCACCAATCACTCCAGGCAATGCAGTTTAGACTTCGTGCGCAAGAGGAAATCCAGTCAGGGTGAGGCTTCCCCAAGTCCCTTGCCCTCAAAATCTGTCCCTGTTGGCACCGCAGCCAAGTCTTAGTTCGGAGGGGTTCAGCTTCTCCACTCGCATCCACGTGTGAACACACAAGCCTGCTCCCGAGGTCTGCAAAGGACTGCTGTCTAGGATGCAAGGAACCCAGGGACAAATAAAAAGGCAGGGTTTCCCAAAGAGGCATTCTGCAGAGTTCCCGAGCACCTGTAAAAGTCTTGCAGAGCCAGGATCCTGGTGTGCTTTGGGAGACCCTGGAGGTGGTGTTAAGACTTCAGGTTCAAAATCCAGCTCTGCCGTGTGGTGAAGGAGTCACTTTGGCTAGGTGTGCCAATTAACTTTATGATAAGCTCATGGGACTATAAGGGGACAAGTCGTGTGCCCCCCCCCCCCCCGAACATGACAGAAGTTTATTTCTTGCACATTTAATAGTCCGGAGATGGCACAGCTGTCATTCTCAAGTCGGGGGCGACACCTCTGTTCAGGCTGGTTCAGGCGGCAGTTCTGTCATCCGGGTCGCCAGGCTTGCACCTCCCGCTTTCTGGGGGACAGCAGTATCGCTTTTGCAAATCCCACTGGCCACCCTACCTGGGAATGTGCAGGCAGCCATGTGCCCTAAAACCTGACTCTATTTGTGGGACGAGGAGAAAATGCACACTGGAGAAGAGCACGGAGCGTGCTGCAGGCAGGGTGGCCTGTGGAAATCCGCTGGAAGCTGCAGCCTCACGGTCGAGACAGCCTGTTTCAAATCCCATCCCTGCTTCTTGACAGCCGTGTAACGTGGAAGGCACCCCCACCCCCTTTTATTTTGCACACCGACAAGACCGTGGATAAAAATGACGGCCACCTCTCAGGACTGACCTGACAGTCACAGGGGCAAAACGTAATGCGTCATCAGTGAGCAGGGATAATACTAGCCTAGGGTGGGTTGGGCTGACCCTGCAAAATGGGAGCATTGCCTACTTCTGACACGGCCGATATTTGCCTGGTAAGAGACTTTCTCCCACATCTTAACTCTTTTATTCTTTGAACAAATATTTGCCTCCTGCCTGCCAAACATTGTTCTAGGTACTAGCGCACACCAAACAAAAATCCCTGACCTTTGGGACTTGAATTCTAGTGGGGAAGACAGACAATATGGCAATGGAATGCTACGGAGTGAAATAAGGAAGTTTTGGGGTGCAGTAGTATTTTTAAGCAGGTGCAAGGATACACTTCCCTGAAGAGGTGGTATTTAAGACCTAAGGATTGTCAAGAAGTGAGATAGCTGAGAAAAAAAAGTGTTTCAGAGAAGGGGCAGACTAGGGCCCAAGGCAGGAGTGGAGACGGAGATGGCACCAGAGAGGCAGGTGTCGGCGAAGGCTAGCTTGGCTGTGCAGGCCAGAGGACAGCCCTGAGCCGCCTCTCCAGAGGCTCCAGACAGTGCTTGGGGTTCCCGGCCTGTCAGAAGTTGGCTTAGGTCGCCCCCCACCCCCTAAACCTGGGGAAGGCTTCGTCGGTACTTAGGGTCGTCCGCTGCCTCCTCTGCAGCTGTGGGTCCTCTCAATGCCAGATTTCCACGAGACTGAACCCTCACAGCCCCGAGGCCCAGACTCAGATTAGCTTCTGACTTGGGACCTCCTCAGTTCCTGTCGTGAAGCCCGGCCAGAGAACTGCAATTTCAGTCTGAGTCTTCTCTCAACTCCCAAGGGATGGAAGAAACGGGTGGAACCATGCGGAGCGGGTGGCCCAGGCCAGTCTGTGTGGCGCTGTCCAGTGAAGGCTGCTTGGGTGCGCGGGAAAGGTCTCACCCTGTGCATAGCTGGGTGGCCTGCAGGAAGGCTGGGGTGATCCGAGAGGCTGCCCAACCGGGACCACCTCCACACTGGAGAATCCCACTTCCCTTGTACAAGCCGGGCATTTTCCTTAACCAGAGCGCCCTCCAAAGAGACAATCCCCCCCCCCCCCTCCAATGGGACACTGTCCCCAGCCAAAGCGCAGCCGTATACGGGGCATCTTCCTGAATCAGAGCATCTTCCCCAGAGTCCGGAAATTCCCCCGGCCGAGCACCGGCGCAAGGGCATCCGCACTAACTGAGACGCCTCCCGCAAGGCAGCGCCGCCAACGAGGGCAGCCCTCCCCAGGGGGCGTTCATCCCTCCCGCTCAGGGCCGCCTTCGCGGTCAGGACAGGCGCGCCCCACCCCCGCGGCACCCCCGGCCCGGAGCCGGGCCCTTCTCCCTAACCGGACGCAGCCGCAACTGGGGCACCCCTCCCACCCGTGCACAACCCCCTGCGCGGGCACCGCCCTAGCACGCAAGCCGGGGTCCGCCTTCTGCGAAGGCCGACGGAACCGATGTGTGTCCGGGGTGAGAGGTCAGGGGTCCTTCCGCACCCCCGGCCGGCCCGCCAGAGCGCCTACGCAGAGCGAAAGGGGACCGCGCGGGCAGGAGGGCCGCGACGGGCCGGCGTCCGGAGCCGCGCCGACCCCGGAAGCCCGCTCCGCGCGGCCCCGCCCCCACGGCCGCCGTCCTCCCCGGTTCCGGGCCCGCACCGGCCCGCGCCGCGGACGCCGCCGCCGGGCCGCAGTGCGCAGGCGCGGGGGCGCGCGCAGGCGCAGACGCGCGCGGCCAGCCCCGCCCCGCCCCGGGCCGCGAGGGGCGGGCGGGGCGATGGCGCGCGGGAGGGGCGGGGCCACGCTGCGGGCCCGGGCCATGGCCGCCGCCGATGCCGAGGTGAGGAGCGGGCCGGCGGCGGGCGCGGGCGGCGCGGGCGCGGCGGGGGCGGCGCGGGCCGGCGGGCCGGGCGCGGCGGGCGCGCGGGCAGGGGCGCGGGCGGGCGCGGGCCGCGCGGGCGGGCGCCTCCCCGCCGCCGCCGCCGCCGCCGCCGCGCCTCGGGCCGAGGCCGGGCCGAGGCGGCCGGGCGTCCGGGCCGCGCCGCGCGGGGCGCGCTTTGTGCGGGCGGGCGGGCGGCGCGGGGCGCGCGCGGGCGGCGCGGGGGCGCGGGGAGGGCCGCCGCCTGGCGCGCCGCGACCCCGGGCCTCGGGCCGCGACCGGGAGCCCCGCGGGAGGGGCGGAGGACAAAAGGGAAAGTGGGGCGAGCCCGCCAAGTTGGCGGCGCGGGCGACGCGAAGCCGTGCGCTCCCGGCGCCGCTCCTGCGCCCGCTGACCTTTCACTTTGTTCCGGGGAGGATGGCTGGGTCTTGAAGGAAAAAGTTGGCCGGGCCGGCGCTCTTCTCCCCGGACAAAGCTGCCGGCTCCGTGGCTGTCAGGAGTACGGTCGCACGACTTCGGTGTGTTTCCAGGCAAACCGCTCACGCGGGCTTTGGATGTAAAAAGTTGCCCTCCCTTTGTTAGTGTTTCTGGCCTCCCGTTTGCTCGCTCTCGAGAATAGTTTTCCCTGGCTCGTGGCAGCAGAGAAAGCAAACTCTAAGATGGGCCGCTAGGTTCCCGCAGAAGGGAGAAGCCGGCGGGAGGCGGTGTGCCTTGGGGAAAGGCAGGAACGGCGCTATCCGGGCTGACACGAGGGACCAGTTTGGAAGAAAGTGATGACCTAGCAGTTTTTCTGTGGAATTACTCCAGGTTTTCTGTGTGGTAAGAACCGCGGGGACTTGTAAAGATCAGGAAGCCAAGGTGTGTGAGGAGACTCTGTTACAGTGATCTGGTGTGTAGGACCTGTACTTCTGTCCAGGTAATGCACAGTCTTTTGACGTTTCTTTATTTCTCTCTCGCATTTTTGGCGGGTGTGGATGTAAGTAACCTGAGAACGTGCGAGAAAGTTCTTGAGTTCGACGTGAAGAGTGTCTGTTAGCACCTGCAGCACTCAGGAGTGTGTCAGGCTGAGCGAAACGGAAAAGGCGAATTAGATAGCCGCCAGTCGCTGGCAGGAGACAGGAGGAGCAGTGACCGCGGTACCACTTGAGCATCCTCTGGGTCCCAGGCACTGCAGGCCCTTAGGTGAGTCCTGTCCCGCTTTCTCTGCTCTGTGCAGTTGGTGCTGCCATTTCCTGTTTAACTGGCATGGGAAGCGAGGTTTGGGGCGATTGGGTGACTTGGCCCAGCCAGTTATCCAGTAAGCCCTTGTTTGGTGTCTGGCACATAGTAGGTTTTTAATTAATAATTGATGAACACATTGGCCCAACGTCACTGATTCCACAGGCAGCCTTGACTAGAGGGCTTGCCTGAGCCAGTGGCAGTGACAAGCCTGTGCTTCCTAAGCCCTTACCTGTGTCCAGCCCTGCCTTAGCTGCCTGAATTCCGTCACTGAAGTCTGACAGTCATCTTTGAGGTGGGTACAGTTACATGCCCGTTGGCACAGTAGGGAACAGGCACGGTGAAGCCCCAGGGCACAGAGCTTGTGCAGAAGACGGATGCAGTGGTGGCTGCAGAGCCCCGTGGGCTGTGTCTGTGGTGGTCACTTTTAGCTGATGAAAGCTCGGCTTCGGTGGGTGGTCCTCAGTGCTTCTTGTGGAGGTGGGAGGGACGGCTGGACAGTGGCTAGGCATGGGGTCAGGTGTCGCCACTAACTCAGGGAAATGGGCACTGTGTCAGGGTTCTCTAACGGCCAGATGATTACGCCGGAAGGTGGGCATTTGGAATTTATCTGCCTGCATGCTTACTTTTTCTTTCCTCGACCTGGAAAAAGGCCACTTTTTCACACTGAAGAGAGGCCCCTCGTTTTGTGGATTTTGAAACATGCTTTTGGAATTTGTCTTCCGTTCTGTGGATTACTGAGTGGGTGCTCCTTCGGTTTAGTGTGTGTTCAGGGTCACCTCAGGCTTTTGACCCAGCGAGATGCTGCCTTTCAGCAGGAGGGCCTTCCCAGGAAATTCCTCTGCGTTTCTAGCAGGGTGGCTGCTGCGAGTCTCTTCTCTTGTGTTTTTTAAGAGAGATGCACACGTGCATGGTTGAAAGTCAGGTAGTGCCTGAAGGTGGCAAAGAAGCTGCGTCCCCTCTCGAGGCAGCGGCCCCTCGACTAGCCGCGGCATTTACCTTATGGGGCTTCCCTGGTGGCTCAGCTGGTGAACAGTCTGCCTGCAGTGTGGGAGGCTTGGGTTCAGTCCCTGGGTTGGGAAGATCCTCTGGAGAAGGAAATGGCCACCCATTCCCTGGCCTGGAGAATTCTGGTTCGCAGAGTCGACAGGACTGAGCGGCTTTCACTTTCACTTTGTGTTACTAAGCAATACGCTTGTGTTGCCTTATCTTTTTTCACCAGTTTTATGGGTAATCTGCTGGCTCCCGCAGAGCTTTCAGTTTTCTTGTACTCTCTCTGGTTTGGGTAACGCACAGTTGTGGTTAAATCCCTGTCAGGATCTTCGGGTGGTTGTTGTGCTGAGCTGGACGGTGGACCGCACACAATTCGATCTCTTTCCTTGTACAGACATTTTTATTTCCTTGGAGTTAATGATCGCTTGACTTTTCATTTGCCTGATTCCCTAGGTGTGTAGTGTGTCCAGCTGTGGTTCAGTCTGCGTTTCCTTTCATTCTGTAAAGTGCTCCTTAATTTAACCTGTTACCCCTCAGCCTTGTCGGCTCAGCAGCCCTCGCCACAGCGCTCCAGCCCAGCCGAGGGCCTTGTTTCCGGGCCTGCACTCCGCCGCCGCCGCCGCCCTGGGGCTCTGCCCGCCCCCTTGCCTCTGGCGCTGCCTGTGCGCCTGCTTGTTTGAGGCGGTGAGCAGTCTGCAGGAGCTTCCCAGTAAGTAGTTGCTGGGACCAAGACTTTGGGACTTGCCTGTCTGAAAGTGCTTCCATTCTGCCGCCGCACTTAAAAAGTCAGTCTGGCTGGGCTTGGCGTCTCAGTATCTCATAGTCTTTGTTGTTGCTGTTGAGAACTCTGTAGTTTGATTCTTTTTTTCTTGGCTGCACTGTATGGCTTGTGGGATTTTAGTTCCCCAACCAGGAATTGAACCCAAGTCCTCCACAGTGAGAGCATGCAGTCCTGACTGCCGGGGAACGCGCCAGCCTGATTCTTAATTGTTCGTAAGCATATTCCCACATCAAACCTTCAGGATCCTTGTGTCCTTGATCTTCCTCGTTTTCATGAAATGCCTTCGTTGTAGTGCGTTTTCATTCACCCTGCAGAGCACTCAGTAGGCCTGGGGTCTGGGGACCGAGGTCCTTGAGTTTACGGGAGTTTTTGTGTTACGTGTTTGGGATAGTCCTCTACCAGCTCTGTTTCCAGTTTCTTTGAACGTTGGACTTCCTGTACTTCATATTCTAGTTTTTAGAATGTTTTCATCATCTCTTGATCTTTTTGTTCTTTTGGAGAGTCTTTTTGACAATTTTCCAGTTGTTAAGAATCTGTAACTGCTTTCATGTTATCGTGTTCTTTCCTGTTTTTTGTTCCTTTTTAAATACCTCCTGTTCTTGTTTTGTGTATACAGCATCTTTGCTTACGTCTTAATTTCGGTTTTTGAAACTACAGGTGAGATTCTGGAAGCTGAAGAGACTGCTCCCTGCGTGTCTTCTGTTTGCCGTGCCCGCCTCTTCGCGCCCGTGTGCCCTGGTTTCTTTCTTTCGTGCTGGAAACCCTCTCCCAGTCTCTGGTGCCCCTTGGCTGTTTATTCGTCCTGACGAATAAAACACTGAAAGTGGAAACCTGAGTTACTGGGGGGCTTGTTTCCTTGTCGCTTTCACTGGAGGGTGGTGACTCGTGTTTCGTTGGCTCTTCTCCAAACGTTGCTGTCCTCTGGTTCGGTTTCCTCAGAGGGGAGCCTTCTGTCTGCCTGGTTGGATGGCTGCTGGGGCCAGATGAAGGGGCAGGGGGGCAGGGAGGGGCTCCCTGTGCCTGGCGCCCCTGCTTTGCCCGCTTGTGCCGCTCGCCCCAGGGGTGGCGCCGTCCGGCGCCTGTGGCTGTGCAGAAGCGCTCGTCTGAGAGTGCGGAGGGGCTGCGGCCTGTCCTCGGAGCCTTGGGCCGCACCCCTTCTCAGACCCTTCCCACAGCTCCGCCGGCCAGCCTGCCCCTTGGCAGCGGGTCCCCCTCCTCTGCTCTGGGGAGTGGCTCCGGCTCCTTCTGCCTCCGTCCTCTTCCCAGCCATGTCGTGGAGCGGTTCCAAGTGTCTCCTAGGTGGGGTGCATGTTTCTCTTTCCTGTTCTTGTCTTTGGCTGGTCTTTGATAAGAGAAGGAGTGGGGAGTCTGTTCTGCATCCAGCAACCAGAAACATTTACAGTCAGTCTTGAGAAGTTCCGCCTGCACTACCAGCACCGCTGTCCTGCGGGAAGGGCTGCCCGCCTCGGGTCTTCTGTGCAGGTTGCGGCTCTGGGTCATCACAGAGGGTGGCACGGGCGGTGCACGTACCCCAGCCCCGAGGCCCAGAAGGACCTCTGTGGGTAGCTTGGCCGTCGGAGACCCTGCCGTGGTCGGCGCCGCCTCAGGGCCAGAGCCCTGCTTCCTGCCGCTGCTGCCCGTTGTGCCACAAAGCCGCTTTGTGTATTTGACCACGTTTTAATGGAGTTCGCCTTTTAGAATAATTTAGCTTATGGGAACCATAGTTTGGGCTCTCCTCTTTAGGAACGTTATGTCCTCTGCCTTTCATTGGACTTTCCGCGTGTGATGGATGCCGCTGTCTCGGTGGGCGGGCGGTCTGGGTCCAGCTGGCCTTGCTCCCAGCGGACCACACAGGCAGTGGCGAGGGGGGCCCAGTTGTTCCGGCTTCGCAGGTGCGCTGCAGAGGGCATCAGCTCCGGAGCTGCCCACTTGCCGTCCCACTTTACTTAACTTCTGGTATTTTCCTTTATTAAAACAGAAACAAAAAACTCTTCAGTGGTTTTGGATTTTAAAGAACGAAAATTGAAGTGGTTCTTTTAACTCTTCGAAGGTGGCATTTCCTGTGTAAGTCACTTTGCCACTAACATAACTGTCAGCTGATATTTTGCTTTGGAACAGTTTTTGGACTGCTTTCTGCATCCCACTTTTAATGGATTTGTAAGTTCTGATCAGGGTGTGTTTAAAGTGCTGTTTCCAAGGAGTCTGTAGGCAGTGCTGAGCCATGAGGTGCTAGTCTAGACACTGTGTAAGAGGATATGCAAGTTTATGAGGTTGGTGTCTGATTTCACGAAATTTAACAGTGTAATAGAGCAAATACCAAACAGGAAGTGAGGTGGAGTCAGTTGAGAGTACACAAGAAAAGGCCTGGCTGTGTGCTGCTTGCTGCAGGCAGACTTGGCTGGGAGAAGCTCCTTGAGGAAGACAAGCTCGCCTAAGGTCCTAAGGAGGTGAGATGTGAAATGGAAGGGCAAAGCTCGGCTGTACATCTCGGAAGGAAAAAAAAATACGCATTTTAGCAAAGTTAGAAAAATACCGCTGTAACGGCAGAAAGCGAAGAGGAACTAAAGAGCTGCTTGATGAGGATGAAGGAGGAGAGTGAAAGAGCCGGCTTAAAGGCAGGCATTAAAAACACGAAGGCCGTGGCGTCCGGCCCCACTGCTTCGCGGCAGACAGAAGGGGAAAAGGTGGAAGCAGCGACAGATTCCCTCTCCTTGTGCTCAGAACCGTTGCGGACGGTGACTGCGGTCAGGAGACCAGAAGACGGCTGCTGCTTGGCAGGAGAGCTCTGACAGACCTCGACAGCGCGTTGAGAAGCAGAGACGTTACTCTGCCGACAAAGGTCGGTATAGTCAAGGCTCGGCCTTTCCTGTGGTCACGTACGGTGCTGAGAGCTGCGCTGTAGAGAAGGCAGAATGCCAAAGAACTGATGCCTTTGAACTGTGGTGCTGGAGAAGACTCCCGAAAGTTCCTTGGACAGCAAGGAGATCAAACCAGTCAGTCTTAAGGGAAATCAGCCCTGAATGCTCGTTGAAAGGGCTGATGCTGATGCTGAAGCTGAAGCTCCGGTATTTTGGTCATCCGATGCAGACAGCCATCCCATTGGAAAAGTCCCCGATGCTGGGAAAGATTGAGGGCTTCAGAGGGTGAGATGGCTGGATGACACCACTGGTGCAATGGTCGTGAGCTTGGGCAAACTTGAGATGGTGAGGGGCAGGGAGGCCTGGCGCGCTGCAGTCCCTGGGGCCGCAGCACGTCTCACAGGACTGGGCGACTCAGCAGCAATAGCAGCTACGAGAGAAGCTGAGGCCTGGAAGCACGCGGATGCCGGACGCTTGCCGTCTGTTTGCTTCTGGTCTGAGTGTGCGAGTTTGAGCGGTGGTGATCCGTGAGTGTGTGTCGTGAGCACTTCCCTTTCACAGACCATCTCGTGGGCCTGTGTCGCTTAGCGTTTTCCGTAGCCAGGAGGTGCTTGTTCTGTAGACAGCCCAGCTTCCTTGGCTATGAGCTGGGTGGATCTGCAGCCTTTGTTCATGGCGATATTACTGGTCAGAAGGGGCCAGCGGCATGAGCTGAAGCTGGACAGGTGGGGGCTGGGCCACTGAGGGCCTTGTCACTGTGGTGGCATGTTGGTGGTCTCCAGAGTGCTGTCGACATCGGCGGGGGTTGTTTTAGGCATTCATGTTTAAAAAGATGGTCCTGGCTGCTGGCTGAAGAGTGGCTGGGTGGGAGCTGGAGGGAGCAGGGGCCAGTGAGCACGCTTGGCCCCGGGTGGGCGGAGTCCGGGCACGTGTGTTTGAGTTTGTTCTGAGTAGATGAGTTGGTTCCACGGTTCGATTCTAGAAGCATGGAGCGAGACACCCCCCTCTCCTGTCCCCCAGGCGCTCGGTCCTTCTCTTGGCGGGCCACCAGCGTTGCAGTTACTGTGTATGCGGACACGTGCACACGGCGGCACGTTAGAGCTTCCGTTGGGGCCCTTCTCCCGGCGGCTCAGATGCTGTGTATGCGGACACGTGCACACGGCGGCACGTTAGAGCTTCCGTTGGGGCCCTTCTCCCGGCGGCTCAGATGCTGTGTATGCGGACACGTGCACACGGCGGCACGTTAGAGCTTCCGTTGGGGCCCTTCTCCCGGCGGCTCAGATGCTGTGTATGCGGACACGTGCACACGGCGGCACGTTAGAGCTTCCGTTGGGGCCCTTCTCCCGGCGGCTCAGATACTGTGTATGCGGACACGTGCACACGGCGGCACGTTAGAGCTTCCGTTGGGGCCCTTCTCCCGGCGGCTCAGATACTGTGTATGCGGACACGTGCACACGGCGGCACGTTAGAGCTTCCGTTGGGGCCCTTCTCCCGGCGGCTCAGATACTGCGTATGCGGACACGTGCACACGGCGGCACGTTAGAGCTTCCGTTGGGGCCCTTCTCCCGGCGCCTCAGATACTGCGTATGCGGACACGTGCACACGGCGGCACGTTAGAGCTTCCGTTGGGGCCCTTCTCCCGGCGCCTCAGATACTGCGTATGCGGACACGTGCACACGGCGGCACGTTAGAGCTTCCGTTGGGGCCCTTCTCCCGGCGCCTCAGATACTGCGTATGCGGACACGTGCACACGGCGGCACGTTAGAGCTTCCGTTGGGGCCCTTCTCCCGGCGCCTCAGATGCTGCGTATGCGGACACGTGCACACGGCGGCACGTTAGAGCTTCCGTTGGGGCCCTTCTCCCGGAGGCTCAGATGCTGCGTATGCGGACACGTGCACACGGCGGCACGTTAGAGCTTCCGTTGGGGCCCTTCTCCCGGAGGCTCAGATACTGCGTATGCGGACACGTGCACACGGCGGCACGTTAGAGCTTCCGTTGGGGCCCTTCTCCCGGAGGCTCAGATACTGTGTATGCGGACACGTGCACACGGCGGCACGTTAGAGCTTCCGTTGGGGCCCTTCTCCCGGCGCCTCGGATACTGTGTATGCGGACACGTGCACACGGCGGCACGTTAGAGCTTCCGTTGGGGCCCTTCTCCCGGCGCCTCGGATACTGTGTATGCGGACACGTGCACACGGCGGCACGTTAGAGCTTCCGTTGGGGCCCTTCTCCCGGCGCCTCGGATACTGTGTATGCGGACACGTGCACACGGCGGCACGTTAGAGCTTCCGTTGGGGCCCTTCTCCCGGAGGCTCGGATACTGTGTATGCGGACACGTGCACACGGCGGCACGTTAGAGCTTCCGTTGGGGCCCTTCTCCCGGCGCCTCGGATGCTGTGTATGCGGACACGTGCACACGGCGGCACGTTAGAGCTTCCGTTGGGGCCCTTCTCCCGGCGCCTCGGATGCTGTGTATGCGGACACGTGCACACGGCGGCACGTTAGAGCTTCCGTTGGGGCCCTTCTCCCGGCGCCTCGGATGCTGTGTATGCGGACACGTGCACACGGCGGCACGTTAGAGCTTCCGTTGGGGCCCTTCTCCCGGCGGCTCGGATGCTGTGTATGCGGACACGTGCACACGGCGGCACGTTAGAGCTTCCGTTGGGGCCCTTCTCCCGGCGGCTCGGATGCTGTGTATGCGGACACGTGCACACGGCGGCACGTTAGAGCTTCCGTTGGGGCCCTTCTCCCGGCGGCTCGGATGCTGTGTATGCGGACACGTGCACACGGCGGCACGTTAGAGCTTCCGTTGGGGCCCTTCTCCCGGCGGCTCGGATACTGTGTATGCGGACACGTGCACACGGCGGCACGTTAGAGCTTCCGTTGGGGCCCTTCTCCCGGCGGCTCGGATACTGTGTATGCGGACACGTGCACACGGCGGCACGTTAGAGCTTCCGTTGGGGCCCTTCTCCCGGCGGCTCGGATACTGTGTATGCGGACACGTGCACACGGCGGCACGTTAGAGCTTCCGTTGGGGCCCTTCTCCCGGCGGCTCGGATACTGTGTATGCGGACACGTGCACACGGCGGCACGTTAGAGCTTCCGTTGGGGCCCTTCTCCCGGCGGCTCAGATACTGTGTATGCGGACACGTGCACACGGCGGCACGTTAGAGCTTCTGTTGGGGCCCTTCTCCCGGCGGCTCGGATGCAGACGTGGTGGTTGCACACACCCCATGTTCCTGTCCCCCGAGTCAGCCGTCGCCTCCTCGTGAGCACCCCCGAGTCCATCCTTAAGTCTTTTTGAGCAGTTCTTAGCTGTACCTCATATGCGACTCTTTCAGTTAGAGCACGTATTCCTTCAGGCAGTAAACGCTCAGTCACTGATCGGGTTTCTTATTTCATTCAAGTTGGGGACAAAACATGGCCTCTTCTTTACGCCTGTTCAGTCCAGTTCAGTCCAGCCGCTCAGTCGTGTCCGACTCTTTGCGACCCCATGAGTCGCAGCACGCCAGGCCTCCCTGTCCATCACCAACTCCCGGAGTTCACTCAGACTCACGTCCATCGAGTCGTTGATGCCATCCAGCCATCTCATCCTCTGTTGTCCCCTTCTCCTCCTGTCCCCAACCCCTCCCAGCATCAGAGTCTTTTCCAGTGAGTCAGCTCTTCGCATGAGGTGGCCAAACTACTGGAGTTCCAGCTTTAGCATCATTCCTTCCAAAGAAATCCCAGGGCTGGTTTCCCTCAGGATGGACTGGTTGGATCTCCTTGCAGTCCAAGGGACTCTCAAGAGTCTTCTCCAACACCACAGTTCAAAAGCATCAATTCTTCGGCTCTCAGCCTTCTTCACAGTCCAGCTCTCACATCCATACATGACCACAGGAAAAACCATAGCCTTGACTAGACGGACCTTAGTTGGCAAAGTAATGTCTCTGCTTTTGAATATGCTATCTAGGTTGGTCATAACTTTCCTTCCAAGGAGTAAGCGTCTTTTAATTTCATGGCTGCAGTCATCATCTGCAGTGATTTTGGAGCCCCCAAAATAAAGTCTGCCACTATTTCCACTGTTTCCCCATCTATCTGCCATGAAGTGATGGGACCGGATGCCATGATCTTTGTTTTCTGAATGTTGAGCTTTAAGCCAACTTTTTCACTCTCCTCTTTCACTTTCATCAAGAGGCTTTTTAGCTCCTCTTCACTTTCTGCCCTAAGGGTGGTGTCATCTGCATATCTGAGGTTATTGACATTTCTCCCGGCAGTCTTGATTCCAGCTTGTGCTTCCTCCAGCCCGGCGTTTCTCACGATGTCCTCTACGTGGAAGCTGAATAAGCAGGCTGACAGTATGCAGCCCTCTCTACTCCTTGTCCTTGGACCAGGGGTTGCACCCGCGTCCCCTCCTTCGGCAGGCGCTTTCTTAGGGTGGTCCTGGTCCCTGCATGCTTGGTGATTGCGCTGCTGAGACGCTTCTGGAATGTGCCTCTGTAAACTTTTTCCTGCTGGGGCATGTCCTGTCCCTTATCTGGCGGGTGATGCCCCACTGCAGGGGTGAGCTGTGTTCTGTTCATGCACTGACCCGTTGTCCCCGTTCTTTGCTGTGGTGACCAGCACTGCCACGAACGGTCATGAACACGTGTGTGTGTGGATGTGTGTGCTTGTTCTGGGTGTCTGTCGAGGAGCAGAATTGCTGGGCGTGGGGTCACTCTGGGTAGGAACCGCTCACCTGTGCTACACAGCAGCTGTTGCACCGTCGTTGCTGTCAGCAGTGTGCCAGGCTCGCTGCTGCTCCACGTGCCTGCAGACACTTGCTGTTAACTGTCTCTGACCACGGCCACCCTGTTGGATTTGGTGGGGGTTCTCACGCTGCTGCTGGTTTGGGTTTCCCCGTTTGTGTTATCTTCCTCACAAAAATATCTGCAGAAATCCTTTGCCCATTTCAATTAGATTGTTTCCGTGGTGAGTGGTAAACATTTCCTATACACTAAAGACTATGGATACAAACCCCTTATTGATAAACGACTAGGAAACGCTTCCCTCCATTTTGTAGGTATCTTCTTGAAAAAGTGTGTATTTGTGGGTGCGCTGGGCCTTTGCTGCAGCTCATGGGCTTCCCCTGGTGTGGTGAGCGGGGCTCCTCTCTGGTGCACGCGTGGACTCTGCATCGCAGTGGCCTCTCTCATGGAGCACAGGCGGTGGGCACGTGGGCTCGGGAGTGTGGCTCCTGCGTTTAGCTCCCCGGGGCACGTGGACTCTTCCAGGACCGGGGGCCGAGCCCACGTGTTCTGTGTTGGCAGGCGGACCCCGACACTGGGCCAGCAGGGCATCCCCTTGAGAGGGCTCCTGGAGGTGCAGGTGGCTTAGCTGTTGTGGGAGGTGAGTCTGTGTTCCCTCCCTTTGCTGCCTCTCTCTGGTGGCGTGTCTGGGAGCCCATTGCCAGATCCACGGTTAGGATGTTAGCGCTGCGCTTTCCTCTGAGTTTTATGTTGTAGTTTTAAGGCTTATACTTTGGTCTGGGATCCATTCTGACTTACACGCTGTGCATGGTGTGAGGGAGCGTGTTCAACCTTATTCTTGGCCAGTGGAGATGCAACTGTCCTAGAACCAGTGGTTGGAGTCCTCCCCCAGGATTGTCTGGACGCCTCTGCTGTGAGTTGGCAGGCCACAGACGCTGGGACTCCTTTCTGGACTCTGAGTGGCTGTTCCCTGGTTTGTATGTCAGTACCGCACCGTCTTGCACACTGCACCGTGGGAGTGTGGGTCCGCCAGCTCGGTTCTTGCTCCTCTGGTCCTTTGCAGTCCCCTGTGAGTTTTAGGGTGAGCTTGTCCACAGATGCAGAAGGCCTCCCGTGAGTTCTGTAGGGACCGCCTGGGCTTTGTGGCTCGCGTCAGGGCGCACTGCTCCCTGACACTCAGTCTGATAGTCGGTGAGCACAGCGCGTCTCTCCGTCTGCTTAGGTCTTTATCTTCTTCCAGTCTTCTTTTCCTCAGGCAGGCCAGCTGAATTCATGTCAGTTTCATCTCTTCAAAGAGTCAGCTTTTGGTTTTGATGGCAGTCTCCGGTTTTCTTCTCCAGTTTTGTGCGGGGGGGGTGGGCGGTTGCCGTGCAGCATGCGGGGTCCTAGCTCTCCGGCCGGGGACCGAAGCCGTGTCCCGGACGCGGGAAGCTCGGGGTCCCGACCAGTGGACCGCCAGGGAACCCGGTCGGTTTTGGTAGCCTCTATTTTCGAAGTTTCACTCCGACCCTTGTTACTCCTGCCTCTTTCGGGTCTAGCTTGCCCTTGGTGGAATTGTCTTTGCGTGTGTGACGTGTGAGGTGTAGGGCTCAGGGCCCCTCACCCCGTGTGTGGCTGTGCCCGGGAACAGCGCCATCTACTGGGAGGGCCACCCTGTGCTCCTCGTAGCCCACGGCCGCCTTGGCGGAAATGAGGGAAAGCAAGCTGTGCGGCTCTCGAAGCCTGTCCTGCAGAACCTCCTTCCTGCCTGCCGCCACGCTCACCTCTCCAGGGTTGAAGGTGTGTCCCCCCACGGAATGGGGCGCAGAGGCAGGGAAGGTGGAGGGGCTGCTCACGGGCCCACCTGCATGGTGCTGTGGGTGTTCGCCCCAGAAGTGAGGCCCCATGTCGTGTGGGGATGGTGGGCTGTTTGCCAGGTGGCTGGTGGCCACCCCAGCGGCACGCTGACCGCTGGCGCACGGCGCAGCCCCTGCCTTCCACTCCCCACCACGTAGGACAGCCCGGCATCCGCTCCCCGCCACGTGGGACAGCCCGTCCTCCACTCCCTGCCACGTGGGACAGCCTGCCACGTGGGACAGCCTGCCGTCTGCTCCCTGCCACGTGGGACAGCCCGGCATCCGCTCCCCGCCACGTGGGACAGCCTGTCGTCCGCTCCCCGCCACGTGGGACAGCCCCCCCCTTGGGGTCTGTGGTGGCTGCACGTGCCAGGCACTTGGCTCAGAGCAGGTGTGTGGACGATCACACCGCCTCCTCTGGTCTGCCCTTCCACACACGGTGCTTGCTTCCCTGCAGTGTGCAGGGCCCAGTGCTTGGGCTGAGGGGTGTTCTGGTGAAGAGACGCCTGTGGGAGAAGCACCCTGGCCTTAGAGTGCCCATAGGAGGGGGCGGTAGGGCTGGGGGGAGGCTGTGGGATGTGGGAATTTTCGCAGTGGATGGGTGGGCCCAGTGGACAGTGGGGCAGCTTGGCCCGTCTCAGGTGCCAGCAGTGGTGGAGCTGCTGTTTCCTGGAGGTGAGTCTTGTGTGACCGGGTGGGTCCTGCCATGGAGCCTGCAGGGTCTACTTGGTCACGTGAATGCACTTTGATCTTTTCGGAAGGTTTTAGTTGGGACGGAGCAGGGGACACGTTTTGGCAGTGTCTAGCGTTGCTTTTCTAGTGTGCGTTAGGAATTCAGCCTCTACTGAGTAGCTCCGTGGGGTTTTCCACTCCGTCCCAACGGCTTCTCCGTCAGATGGGGCCACCGTCCCACTCTCCACTTCACAGAGGAGTCTTGTCTGTGCGTCTTGCCAGATGCTGTGGAGTTTGGTCAAAGGTCAGTAAACGGTGAGACCTCTTTGAAGCTTGGAGAAGCAGTTAAATCCAAGCTGCCTACTCACACGCTATCCTAGCCGCGTGGAGCGGAGGGGGCACAGTCCGTGCCGTGCGTGTCGCTGCACGCGGGGCGAGGGCCTGCACGCGCGGCAGCGCCCCGACCTTGCTGCCCCGTGTCTGTCTCCTCGTGTCTGGCTGTGTCTTGGCCTCCAGCCGGGAGCTGTCTGAGCCTCGTGCAGAGCACTCCTGGTACTTGGTGCCGTCAGACACAGGCTTCTCCTTTATCCATATCTGCTATGTTTCTGGTTCTCTTGCTTCAGATCGCGTACTTTTGCCCTGTAACCTCTGTGTGGAGGAAATGGGTGGCTCTCGTCTCCTCATCTCTCTCCTTTCTGGGGCAGAGAAGCTTCTGCGGAGCACCCACCGTGAGAAGCTGGCCTGAGTCTCTGCTCAGGGAGCCCTGTCGGTGGTGGACGTGGCTGTGACTGCAGAGTCGCGGTGCCTCCTGCCTGTGCCCAGCCTGGGCTCTTTGTGGGGAGGCGAGACGGCAGTACCCAGGGCCCCTGAGGCGGCCTGGGCAGAGCCCCCGTGTGGGGGTGCGGTCCGCCCCGTGGCTGCTCCGCTCTCCTGCCCTGCGTGGGCCGCCTCCCCCGGCTCGGGTCAGGCCTCTGCTCTGGGGGTGTGTCTGCTTCTGTAGGTTTTGTCCGTCATCCCTTGTCGTGTTGAACTGAGGTTTAGGGCGGCCTCCCTGCCTGGTTCAGAGTCCTGGCTTGGTGTGGCGCTCCCTGTGGGTGCCGGCACCTGAGGGCGGAGCGGCACGGCGGGTGTTCCAGAGGATCAGGGGGCAGGGGTCCTGTGTGTCCTCTGTACCGGGGTGCTGGACGCCGCGGTGAGCAAGGACTTTGCTGGGAGGTGTCGTTTGGACAGGATCTGAAAGAACCCATGTTTGCTGGGCAGAGAGCCAGGGGTCTGAGAGCCTTCAGGGCCAAAGCAGGACTGTGCCCAGCCCTCGGTGGGGGGGAGCTCGCTGTCCCTGGAGTGCAGTGGGGGCCCGGCACCTGGGGGTCTCACGAGGACTTAGGACAGCGGGCTGAGGGGGAGCTCGCCTGACCCCTCCCACTGCCCAGGCGAAGGCAAGGACCCTTCCGTCCCCCCCCGAGGCTTCAGGGACTGGTCGGCAGAAGGGAGGACGGACAGAGGCAGGCTGGGCGTGCGGACCAGGTCCGCCTACCCGCCTCGTGTCTTAGGATGGACCCTGAAGCCGGGGAACACTGCCCGTCTGGTGTGTGCACACGCCGTGGATTTCGCGGGACAGAAGCTCTGTTGGCAGCTCTGACGCTGTAAGCAGTGCCTTGTTCTGACCTGCGTCAGCTCACGAGCAGTTAGTCAACGCGTGCAGACTCTTGGGTGCCCCAGTGGAGGAAGGACTTCCTGGCGTGGATTTTAAGATCAAGACCAGAACTTCCAGATCCTGATGTTCAGGAGCGAGTGTGAAGTGTTTGCCAGCGTGTTGAGGGAGTCAGCAAATGAGCTGTCCCCGTGGGTCTGCGTGCGCTCTGCCCTGGAGCGCTGCTGGCCTGCTCTTGCTTCATGCTCTTTGCCACATCCAGGCGGCGAACACTTTGCAGGCGGCGTTGCCATCTGTTCGCTCCAGTGTGGACGGCACGTGAGGAGCTTAGCACTTCTGGGCAGCGGGCCCTTCCGTGTAGCAGCCGATGTGAGCTCCGGATGGGGCTCGTTGTTCACCGTCCTGAAGGCCTTCTGCAGCCGGATGTTCTCTGGAGGGGCCCTGGGGCACAGAGATGGGGGGGGGAAGGGGGGGGACGGGTGGGGGTGGGCCTGGGGCGGGCTGGGGTGGGGGGCGCGGCGCAGCCGGAGACGCTGGAGGCGGCTGGTGAGCGGTAGGGCTCAGGCGAGGGTGGGAACAGCTGAGGTGCTAAGAATAGGCCCGACTGTGTGCGTCTCAAAGAAGAGCAAGAAGGGAGGTGTGGAGGAAGCGAGCACCCACAGGAGCACAGTTGTCGTTTCTTGAGACAGGAGGGCCAGGTGCCTGCTGGACTTGGAGAGGGGAAGGTCGGGTGCGGGGCGGTGGTCCAGAGTCCAGGAGAGAGGCCGGCCTGCTGCGGGGGCGGCTGCGGGGCCGGGAAGCCAGGGCGGGGCAGCAGCGGCGCGGAGAGATGGGCGGCCGGGCTGCGGGGCCGCCGCGCGTGTGCTGGGCGCCTCGGGTGGGCGCAGAGTGTGGCGCTGCCTGCGCGTGGTCTGGGCGCGCAGTGTGGCGCGGGCGGCTGCGGCGCTGCCTGTGCGTGGCAGGTGCTGCCTGTCACCCGCTCTGGATGTTCGGGGACTCCCCCACGTGACTGGGGGTGTTGGAGCCTCTTCTGCCCTTGTGGGAAGGTGCTGTGCAGGGCGTCCCAAGGTCAAGAAGAAATTGCAGAGGGTACTTTGGAGATGCCAGCGGGAAGAATCGCCCTCCACCCTGGTCCTGGAACACACAGAGAAGCTGAGTCACCAGGACGAAACCCAATCTGCGCCGCGGTGGAGCTCAGAGACCTGCTGCGGGCGGGCAGGGAGTCCTGCTGACCCCGGCGCCGGCCCTCACCGGGGGCCAGGGTGCTCTGCCCTCTGGGTTTGAGAATCCAGCAAGACGTTGTGTGGGGATAGCGGGGTGAATTGGGAGCAGCTGGGCAGTTACGAGTGTGTATGGTGCGAGACACTCGTGTAAATGCCTTGTGGGAGTTTTTTCCTCATCCTGGGCACAGCCCAGCACGGCGCACGGGCAGTCGAGGTGGCTGGTCCACGATCAGAAGCCCAGAGGGATTCTCGTCCTTGTCCCAAGGGCGGTGGCGAGCTTCGGGAGTGGGTGGCGGGCGCAGGTGTGCGTGGTGGGAAGGTCTCCTGGCCGCTGTGCGCAGAGGGGCTTGTGGAGCAGCCGCGGCAGTGGGGCAGCAGTCCTGGGGAGATGGGGAGGCCCTTCCCTGTGAGAGCCGATCCCACGGGTGCTGAGGTGGCCGAGGATGGTTCCTGGGCCCCAAGCCTGCGCCAGACGCTGGCTTCCTCTTGAGCTCCAGACTGGAGGGTGGTGCCAGTCACTGAAACAGGCGCAGACAGGGCTGAGGTCAGCTCCAGGCACGGTTGGTTTCAGAGGTTGGAAAGGTTGGATAGTAAATATTTTAGGCTTTGGGCACCACGAAGCAAAATCAAAGATAATTTCGTAATTTTTTATTGACCAAAGTCGAAATTCGGCATTGATGATTGACTGCTTCTCTCTGCCTCCCTGGTGATCCATCACAGTGACCATTTTGGGTGATGGTTTACGCGCTTGGGTTTGGAGTTGGTCCCCTATCCTCAGGATCTGTCGGAAATGCTCATCGGCCGATGCTGAACTTGAGCAAAGATCTGTTTTCTGTTCCTCCTCTTTGAAAATGTCTCCCTGCTGGCAGGTTCTGCCGGATGCCAGAGTCAGTCCAGAAACGTGGTCTTTTTGGACTTAGGGCATTACTCGCACCGTAAGCTCCGCATTTGAAGAGTGTATTGTTCAGCACTTTTTACTGCTTTTTGAAGCTATTGCTACTAATTGCAGAACGTGTCTGTCACTCTGAAAGGAAGCCCTGCGCCTGTGAGCTGCTACTCCCTGCTCCCTCCCCACAGTCCCTGGCAGCCGCTGCGCTGTTCTCTGTCCTTGCGGACCTGCCCGTTCTGGGGGCTCCACGTAAAGGGGATCATACGCGCTTGTGTTTACTCACTCAGTCGTGTCCGACTCTCTGAGACCCCACGGCCTGCAGCCCGCCAGGCTCCTCTGTCCGTGGGGATTCTCCAGGCAAGAACGCTGGAGTGGGTTGCCGTGCCCTCCTCTAGGAGATCTTCCCCACCCAGGGATCAAACCCAGGTCTCCCAGTTGCAGGAGAATCCTTTACTGTCTGAGCTGTCAGTGAAGCCCATGAGTACTGGAGTGGGTAGCCTGTCCCTTCTCCGGGGGATCTTGCTGACCCAGGAATTGAACCGGGGTCTCCTGCGTTGCGGGCAGATTCTCTACTAGCTGAGCTACCAGGGAATTTATGAATGGCATCACGTGTGACTGCCTTGCGTGGCTGCCTCCTCGTCAGCACAGGGGCGTCCGCGTTGCGGGCTGTGTTGGCCCCGGACGCCGTCTTGACGGCCGAGGAAGGGGGCGCTGTGTGCGTGTATCGCGCTTGTTGCTGGTCTGCAGTGGGTGGGCTTTGGGTCTGCCTCCACTTTCTGGCTGCTGTGCGTATCTGAGCACACGCTTCTGTGCGGTGGGCCTCTTCACTCAGCCCTCTTGGGTGCCTAGTGCTGGAGTTGCTGGGTCAGGCGGTAACTCAGCGTTTGGCTGGCTGACTGCGCAGCGGAGGGCAGATCCGGGGTCTCCACGTCCTTGCCTTCACACCCTGTGCCCACTTTGAGTTTGCTTGTCTTTCGCTTACTGAGTTGTGAGAGATTTTCTGTATTCTGGCCCAAGTCTCTTACTAGGTAATAATGATTTGCAAAAAAATTTTTCCATTCTATGGTTGTCTTCATTTTCTGATTTTTGTGTGTGTGTGTCCTTGGAAGCACAACAGGTTTTAGTTTTGACAAGTCCAGTTAATTTTTTCTTCCTTTGGTCGCTTGAACTCTTGGCGCCGTATAATTGCATAGTCATGTCATGCCGTTTGTCTCCTTCTAAGGGTTTTATGGCGTTTAGGTTTTCACTCGGGGGTGCTTTGGTATCTGATACGAGGCGGGAGCACACCCTGATTCTTTTGTGTGTGGCTCTCAGCTGGTCCACCGCTGTTCACTGGTGATTCTTCTTTCCCCACTGAGCTGTGGAGGCGTCCTTGTTGGCCACGGATGTGAGGCTCGTTTCTGGCAGCTCAGGCCCGGTTTGCAGAGCTGTGTGTCTGCCTTGCTGCTGGTGCCGCCTGGTCTTGACCTCTGTGCTCATGTCATGAGTGAAACAGATGGGGAGGGGTGAGTCCTCTGACCTAGCTCTTCTTTTTCAAGGTCTTTTCAGTCTTATCCAGACTCCTGCTTCCTTAGGAATTTCGGAGCAGGTTGATGCCTGCAGAAGAGCCTTGTGGGACTGTGATCAGGACTGTGGTGACTGTAGATCAGCTTGGCGTGTGTCCATCTGAAGGCTTCCAGTCCATGAATTCGGGTGATGTTTCCGTTTGCTGAGTCTCCAGCTGCTTATTTGTAAAGAGTGGTCTTGCTTGTTGCCTTGTTTGGCTGTGCTGGGCCTCCGTGGCTGCTGTGGCCTTTCGCTTGTCGTGGCAGTGCCGCTGCCCTGGGTTTGGCGCGCGGACTTCTCGGTGTGGAGCGTGGGCTCAGACCTCGGGCTCAGAGGTCGTGGCTCCCGGGGTCTTCAGACCGGGGAGGGGCGCACGACCCCGTCATCGGCAGTGGGTTCTTGCCCACTGGGCCGCCGGGGAGCTTGCCCGCTTTCCGGCTCGACTTCAGTGTCTGAGCCGCCTTGCTTCCGCGGTCAGTCTAGTCAGAGGTTTGAGTTGGGTTGAAGGTGCGAGGAGGTAACTCTGGGTTTTATTGGCTCCTGATTGCTGTTCTGCTCCCTATTTTATTTTTGCTCTGGTCTTGATTTCCTTCCTTTTGCTTGCTTTGGGATTCGTTTTCCTTTTTCTAGTTTCTTTTTTTAAAAATTTTATTTGTTTATTTGGCTGCTCTGGGTCTGAGTGGTAGCATGTGGGATCTAGCTCCCTAACCAGGGATTGAACCTCGGCCCCCTGCACTGGGAGCTCAGTCTCAGCTGCTGGGCCACCAGGGAAGGCCCCCTGTTTCTAGTTTCTTAAGGTGGAAGCTTAGGATCTTGGCATGAGTTCTTTTCTGATACAGGGGTTTAAAACTATCATTTCCCTCAAAGTGTTTCTTTCCTGTGTTATTGGGTTGACTTAAGTTTCCTCAGAAGGTATATTGAAGTCCTGACTTCCCAGTATCTCAGAATGCAGCCTTGTTTGGAAATAGGGTCATAGCAGATGAATTCAGATGAGGTTGGCCTTGAGCAGGGCGGGCGCAGGTGTCTCCTCAGAGAGGGGAGCCACCAGCACAGGCCTGCGGAGTGAGGACCGGGGCGGGGCGGGGGGACTCCTGGGGGAGGCGACTGTCTGCCCAGGGCGAGTGCCCAGCACCTCTGGCTGGCAGGAGGCAGCTCCCCTGGCGCCGTCAGAGCCGGCGTGGCCCAGCTGGGCTCCTGGCCCCCAGGCCTGTGAGGCAGTCTCTCGCGTCGTGACCAGCCTAGTCTGTGGTGTCCGGTTAGGGCAGCCCTCGGAGACGAGCAAGATGCTTCCTGTGAGCTTCCGTGCATCGTGGCTTCTTTTTTTGTAGCTCAAGATGGGTTCTGTTTCCTTTGACCCGTGGCTGTTTAGAATTGCAGTGTTTAATTTCTCAGTGTTTAGGTATTTCCTGGACTACCCGGTCTTCTTGATTTCTAGTTCCATTGAGGCCAGAGGACGAACTTTCCTATCAGTCTGTTAGAATTTGCTAGACTCCGAATGGCTCAGAGCCTGCTCTGCGCTCCTCAGCGTGGCCCGCGCCGTCCAGGCGGCTGCGCTGTGTCGGGTGGGGGTGCCCAGTCTCGAGTCTCCTCACCCTCTCTCCCCACGCCCTCGTTTGCCTTTGGCAGCTCTGTCGGTTGCTGCCAGCAGGGTTCGGAGTCGCCGACTGTTCCTGCTGGCCTTGCTTTTCCTTTCAGCTATGCCAGGGTCCGCATCACATATTCTGAGACTTTGTTGTTCAGCTCAGCCGCTCAGTCGTGTTCAACTCTTTCCAACCCCATGGACGGCAGCGCGCCAGGCCTCCCTGTCCATCACCGGCTCCTGGAGCTTGCTCAGACTGATGTCCAAGTCGGTGGTGCCACCCAGCCATCTCGTCCTCTGTCGTCCCCTTCTCCTCCTGCCTTCAGTCTTCCCAGCATCAGAGTCTTTTCCATTGAGTCAGTTCTTCGCATCAGGTGGCCAAAGTATCGGATCTTCAGCTTCAGCGTCAATCCTTCCAATGAATATTCAGGACTGATCTCCTTTAGGATGGACTGGTTGGATCTCCTTGCAGTCCAAGGGGCTCTCAAGAGTCTTCTCCAACACCACAGTTCAAAAGCATCAATTCTCTGGTGCTCAGCCTTCTTTATGGTCCAACTCTCCCATCCGTACATGACCACTGGAAAAACCGTAGCTTTGACTATACGGACCTTTGTTGGTAATGTCTCTGCTTTTTAAATATGCCGTCTAGGTTGGTCATAGCTCTTTTCCCAAGGAGCAAGCATCTTCTAATTTCACGGCTGCAGTGAGCCATCTTGCAGTGATTCTGTAGCCCCCCAAAATAAACTCTGTCACTTTATTTTTGGAAACAAAATGGTAAGTTTGTTTCCGTTGTTTCCTCATCTATTTGCCATGAAGTGATGGGACTGGATGCCATGATCTTCGTTTTCTGAATGTTGAGTTTTAAGCCAGCTTTTTCTCTCTCCTCTTTCATTTTCATCAAGAGGCTCTTTAGTTCCTCTTCACTTTCTGCCCTGAGGGTGGTGTCACCTGCATATCTGAGGTTTTTGATATTTCTCCCAGCAATCTTGATTCCAGCTTGTGCTTCCTCCAGCCCGGCGTTTCTCATGGTGTGCTCTGCATGGAAGTTAAATAAGCAGGGTGACAATATACAGCCTTGATGTCCTCCTTTCCCGACTGGGAACCAGTCCATTGTTCCATGTCCGGGTCAAACTGTTGCTTCCTGACCTGCATGCAGATTTCTCAGGAGGCAGGTCGGGCGGTGTGGTGTTCCCGTCTCTTTAAGCGTGTTCCGCAGTTGAGGTCCACGCGGTCAGAGGCTTTAGCATGGCCACTGAGCAGAAGTAGGGGTGTTTCTGGCGCGCTCTCGCTTCGCCATTAGCCGCGCACGCGCACGCTGCCACATCTGCCTGCTGCCTGTCTCTGTGTGGAATGTCCCTCTTCGGCTCCGGCAGCATTTCTCGCTTTGAAGGCGGTTTTGGGGACTCGCTGGCGGTCCATGGCTGGGGCTCTGCCCAGTACAGGGGCCTGGATCCCGTGGGCAGCAGCTGAGATCTGGCACAGCCAAATGAATGAACAAGTTCATTTCCGTTAAGAGTCTGTCTGCGTCCATCCCAGTTGCTGGACAGGCAGGTCTGCGTTGCTCGGCGCCTGTTTTCTGAACGTCTTCCATCTGTTGCTCCTCTTTCCCTCCATCGGTTTCTTTTTTGATGTTAGGGGTTTTCCAGTGTGCTGTTTTAATTCCCTTGTTGTCTGACTGTAGTTATTCTTTATTTCCCTGAGCATTATTATTTAATATTTTAACTTATAACAATCTACTTTGTATTATACTAGTGCTATTAAAATAGTATATATCAGAAAGTTTGCCCCTAGGGGTATGGAGAACTGATGGTTAGGGAGTTTGGGACCAACATGGCCGTGCTGCTGCGTTCAGACTGGAAAGCCGGCAAGGACTTGCTGCGCAGCCCCTGAAGCTCTGCTCGGTGTTAGGTAGCAACCTGATTGGGAAGAGAATTTGCAAAAGAAAAAACACGTGTGTGTATGACCGAATCTCTTTGATGTATAACTGGAACTGACGATACTGTCAATCAGCTGCTCCAGTAAAAAATGAGACACAGGAAAAGCGCGCTTCCCTGGTTCCTCAGCTGGTGAAGAATCCGCCTGCAGTGCGGGAGACCTGGGTTCGACCCCTGGTTTGGGAAGATCCCCTGGAGGAGGGAACGCTCCCCAGTCCAGTATTCTGACCTGGAGGATTCCACGGACTGCGTTGTCCCTGGGTTCCCAAAGAGTCGGACGCGACTGAGCGACTGGAAGCCTTCCTCACCGTCCTCCAGCCCCGTTTCTTACGCCCTTGCTTTGTCCCTGTCATGCAGCCCGCAGCTCTGCGCGCTGCATCCCATCCGCACAGACTGGCGGCCACTGCTTCGCACGGCTGGCCTTTGAGTCCCGTGGGGGAGCAAAGAGCCGCGGCTCAGGGTCGCGCGCGCTGTCTCCACGCCTGCCTGTGCGGTGCCGTTTCCGGCGTTCTTCCTTTCGTGCGTGTGGATTTGTGTTACTGCCCGAGTCCTTTGGTTCAGTGTGAAGGAACTCCTTAATATTTCACGTGGGATGTGTCTGCTCGCGACGCACTCCCTCTTGTTCATCTTGGCGTGCTTCGTTTTCTGTCTCATTTATGAAGAGGCTTCGGTGTGTGTAGACGTCTCGGTTGACAGTCTTCTCTTCTGATGCGTTAGAGGTCATCCCACTGCCTTCTGGCCTCCTGGGCTTTGTTGAGGAGTGAGTGGCAGTCTTGTGGAGGCCCCTGTGCACAGAGCGGGGTCGCTTCTGTCTGGCTGCGTTTGGGGTTCTCTGCCTTGGCTTTCAGCAGTGAGATCATGTGTCTAAGGGAGGATCTCTTTGAGTTTATCTTATTTGGAGTTTGCTGCGCTTCTTGAATTTTCTGGTTTTTCTGGTTGTTTTCCTTTGAGTTGTGAATTTTGTGGCGTGTGCCTTGCCCTGTTTCACCCTGGCTAATGTCTTTGCAAGATACACACAGCGACTGAGGGATTGGAGCATGGCGCTCGGTGTTTGAAGCCGCGCCTCCCCTTGTGTTCACATGACGGATTCAGCGGGCGTGGTGACCCGGTGGCGCTCGGCAGGAGGCGTTTGCCTGCTGTTGCTGAGCCCTGCCTGCGATGAAGGCAGCCCTAGGTGTGTCTGGCGTGGGAGCTGGCTGTGCGCTGCTGTGTGTGGGTCCTGGGTTTGAGTCTCACATGGCCTTTACTGCATTTAAGAACACGGAGCCACCCTTGGCGTGTAGGCTCTCCAGCAACAGGCGGTGCGCCGGGGTCTGCGGCCTCTGACGGAGCCCCCTCTGACTCCGGGCACCCTGTCTTCTGTCAGAACACTTACTTTGTACTTTGATGACTGGTTTCTTTACGTAAGCTGTCTTTATCATCGTCGCACTGGTGGGACTGTAGGCTTTTCGAAGGTGGGACTGTAGGTTTTCTTGGTTTCCGAACACCGTAACTCCACCTGGCACCGCTCTAGGTGGTTTCTGTTGTCTAACAACGTGTGATAGGAGAAGCAGGCGCAGTTGGCCTGTGGGTGGATAGACTGAGTGACCTGTGTGTGTGTGTGTGTGTGTGTGTGTGTGTGTGTATGTGACCATGAGCACCTCAGGAGACACGCCGGGCTGGAAGAAGCACACGCTGGAATCAAGACTGCCGGGAGAAATATCAATCACCTCAGACGTGCAGATGACACCACCCTTATGGCAGGAAGCGAAGAGGAACAAGAGAGCCTCTTGATGAAAGTGAAAGAGGAGAGTGAAAAAGTTGGCTTAAAGCTCAACATTCAGAAAACGAAGATCATGGCATCCGGTCCCATCACTTAATGGCAAATAGATGGGGGAACATTGGAAACAGTGTCAGGCTTTATTTTTGGGGGCTCCAAAATCACTGCAGATGGTGACTGCAGCCATGAAGTTAAAAGACGCTTACTCCTTGGAAGGAAAGTTATGACCAACCTAGATAGCATATTCAAAAGCAGAGACATCACTTTGCTGACTAAGGTCTGTCTAGTCAAGGCTATGGTTTTTCCTGTGGTCATGTATGGATGTGAGAGTTGGACTGTGAAGAAGGCTGAGTGCTGAAGAATTGATGCTTTTGAACTGTGGTGTTGAAGAAGACTCTTGAGAGTCCCTTGGACTGCAGGGAGGTCCAACCAGTCCATCCTGAGGGAGACCAGCCCTGGGATTTCTTTGGAAGGAATGATGCTAAAGCTGAAGCTCCAGTACTTAGGCCACCTCATGCGAAGAGTTGACTCATTGGAAAAGACTCTGATGCTGGGAGGGATTGGGGGCAGGAGGGAAAGGGGACGACTCAGGATGAGGTGGCTGGATGGCATCACGGACTTGATGGACGTGAGTCTGAGTGAACTCTGGGAGATGGTGATGGACAGGGAGGCCTGGCGTGCTGCGATTCATGGGGTTGCAGAGAGTCGGACACGACTGAGCGACTGAACTGGACTGGACTGCACTGAATTGGCCGAGGTTGAGTCTTCACGGCTTCCGAGTGTGGACAGGAGCACTGTGCTCAGCCCCTCCTTCCTCTGTTTGTCTGTCTTTGTAGCAGCGTTTCGCGCCCTGTGTCTCAGCTTCTGATCGAGGGTCAGGGGAGAATGAACATGGTGCCTTGTCTCTGGCAAGGTCCTTGTGTTCTAGTTTGAGAAAGTCTCATGGTTACACAGCTTTATTATCTGTATTAGTTTTTTAGTTTTAATAGGTTGCTGTTAACGGAGAGAGAAGGTGTGGAAGCCGCCCCGGGGAGGCGCCTGCCTGCCGAGCAGCTGGAGGAGGCTCCTGGCACCCCTTCCTGCTGCCGGCGGAGACCCGGCTCTCCCAGCTCCGGGAGGCAGGTGGAATCTGGGGTGGGCTGGCTTCTGCACTTGTTCAGGCTGGAGTGGAGAGGTGCCTGTCACCCCCTCCATGAGCCCCATGTGATGTTTGAACATCTGAAATTTTCCACCCCAACTGAGATGTCCTTTATGTGTGAAGTATACATTGGATTTCAGAGGCTTATTGAGACATTTTGTGCTTTTGCAGGATGCTATTTTTTTTTTTAATATTAGTTACATGTTGAGCTGGTAACATTTTGGATGTGTATTGGGTTAAATAACATTTATTTACATTAATTACTCCTCTTGACACTTTCTAACAGGGCTGCTGGAGAATTTACAGTTATCCTTGCTAGTCCTGCTGTGTTACTGTGGACAGTGTTGCCCTGGGCTGAAATCCTTTTAAGTTTGTCTTGACTCTGGTCCATCTTGGAAAAGAATCCTGCAGCCTCTGGGAGAAAGACAGGCTAATTCTCCAGGGAGAGGGCCAGAAAGGAAGGGTTCCGAGTGGAAGGAGGGCCCGCGCGCCTGCAGGTGAGGGGCCCAGTTTGGATAGGAGGTGGCAGCTGGGACACGGGCTGGTGCCACCTGCCTGGGTTGGAACTTGAGAACCGTGGGGCGTGTCAGACGCGCCCGTCTGTGTCTGCAGCCCTGCCCAGCGTGCTGGGGATGGCGGCTTTCGGCTCTACTTTCTGACATCAGCACAGAGGCCTTGGGACCGTAGGCATCTCGGCTGCTTTTCAGCCTGAACGTTCATCGTCCTGGCTTTGAAAATGGGGGCGTTTGTGCATGCGTGCTTTTTGTTGCTTAGTGCTGAAGTCGTGTCCGACTCTGCAGCCCCTGGACTGCGGCCCAGCAGGCTTCCCTGTCCTTCACTGTCTCCCGGAGTTTGCTCGAATTCATGCCCGTTGAGTCCGTGATGCTGTCTGACCATCTTATCCTCTGTCAGCCTCTTCTCCTTTTGCCTTCGATCTTTCCTAGCGTCAGGGTTTTTTCTGATGAGTTGACTTTTTGCATCAGTCAGGTGGCCAAAATATTGGAGTTTTAGCTTCAGCATCGGTCCTTCTGATGAGTATTCAGGGTTGATTTTCTTTAGGACTGGCTGGTTTGATCGCTGTGCTGTCCAGGGAACTCTCAAGAGCCCTCTCCAACACCACAGTTCAAAAGCATCAATTCTTCGGTGCTCAGCCTTCTTCATGGTCCAGCTCTCTTGACCTTCCTGTAAATGAAATCCCCGTTTCTTAGACTTCATTCCACCTTTGCTGTTTCCAGGACCTCCCAGACCTGCCCTTTGAGCCTGTTCAAGCAGGACACCATGGACCTGGGTGTTGCCAACCCCCCTGGTTGGTCCTCAGCCTTCTTTCCTGGCCTCTCGATAGCCCGTGACGTTCACATTCAGGAAGGGAGGAGTGATTGTGTTCAGTCGCTCAGTCATGTCCGACTCTTCGCACCCCCTTGGACTGAAGCATGCCAGGCCTCCCTGTCCTTCACAGTCTCCCGGAGCTTGGTCAAACTCCTGTCCGCTGAGTCGGTGATGCTGTCCAGCCATCTCACCCTCTGTCGTCGCCTTCTCGTTCTGCCTTCAATCTTTCCCAGCATCAGGGTCTTTTCCAGTGAGTCAGTCCTTCACATCAGGTGGCTGAAGTATTGGAGCTTCAGCTTCAGCATCAGTCAGGACTGATTTCCTTTAGGATGGACTGGTTGGATCTCTCTGCAGTCCAAGGGACTCTGAAGAGTCTTCTCTAATGCCGCAGTCCAAAGGCATCAATTCTTCGGTGCTCAGCCTTCTTTATGGTCCACCTCTCACATCCATACATGACCACTGGAAAACCATAGCCTTGACTAGGTGGACCTTTGTCAGCAAAGTGAAGTCTCTGCTTTTGAATATGCTGTCCAGGTTGGTCATGGCTTTTCTTCTGAGGAGCAGGTGTGTGATTTCATGGCTGCAGTCTGTCCACAGTGATTTTGGAGCGCAAGAAAATAAAGTCAGCCACTGTTTCCACTGTTCCCCCATCTGTTCGCCATGAAGTGATGGGACCAGATGCCATGATCTTCGTTTTCTGAAGGTTGAGCTTTAAGTCAACTTTTTCGCTCTCCTCTTTCACTTTCATCAAGAGGCTCTTCAGTTCTTCACTTTCTGCCATAAGGGTGGTGTCATCTGCATGTCTGAGGCTATTGACATTTCTCCCAGCAACCTTGACTCCAGCTTGTGCCTTTTCCAGTCCAGTTTCTCATGATGTACTCCGCGGCTGCTGCTGCTGCTGAGTCGCTTCAGTCGTGTCCGACTCTGTGTGACCCCATAGACGGCAGCTCACCAGGCTCCCCCGTCCCTGGGATTCTCCAGGCAAGAACACTGGAGTGGGTTGCCATTTCTTTCTCCAATGCATGAAAGTGAAAAGTGAAAGTGAAATTGCTGAGTCGTGTCCAACTCTTAGCGACCCCATGGCCTGCAGCCCCCCAGGCTCCCGCGGGAGCAGGTGACAGCGCGCAGCTCTGACAGCTCTTTTCTCCGTTTGGAACCAGCCCATTGTTCCATGTCTGGTTCTTACTCCTGCTTCTTGATCCACACACAGGTTCTTAGTATTTTGTGTGCATTACAGATGAACCCAAATTTAAATTTCCTATGAAATTTTGGGGAAAAAACAGATGGAACTATACCAGTAGTTAACGTGGGTGTTTGAATTATGGGATTGGGATTGATAGTGGTTTTAAAAATGTTTCTTGGAATATGAGTTTAAAAAAAAATAATGAACGTTTATTAGTTTTACAGTAGAAAAAGAAATTAATAGAAAGATGACCCCGAGTGGAATAATGCTCTGTGGAAACAGAGTTGCCCCAAGAGACGCATCAGGTCGCCCCTGCAGTGCATGGTCCCAGGCCTCACCCCTCATCCCAACCAGGCTGCACCAGCCCCCCTTCCTTCACTGGCGCCTGAGCGCCAGCCCCACTCAGTCATCGTCCGTCCATGCAGGGAGCGCTGTCCACACCCCTGTGCAGTGAGAGCAGAGCCCAGGGTCTGCCACAGCCGCAGGTCCACCATCACCTGCCTCCCCCTCTCGCCCGGTCCTGAGCACAGAACGCAGGTTCTGAGAGACGAGCGTGCGGGAGATGAGTTTGTAGAGGAGTCGACTGTGCAGACGAGTGTGCAGGAGAGTGCAGGAGATGAGCGTGCAAGAGACAAGTGTGCAGATGAGTGTGCAAGAGACAAGTGTGCAGATGAGCGTGCTGAGTAGACGAGTGTGCAGATGAACATGCAAGAGATGAGTGTGCAGACGAGTGCAGATGAGAGTGCAAGAGACTGGTGTGCAGATGAGTGCAAGAGGCGAGTGTGCAGATGAGCGTGCAGACGAGTGTGCAGAGTAGACGAGTGTGCAGATGAGCACGGAGGAGATGAGTGCAGACAAGTGTGCAGGAGATGAGTGCAAGAGGCGAGTGTGCAGGAGATGAGCTTGTAGAAGAGGCGAGTGTGCAGGAGATGAGCTTGTAGAAGAGGCGAGTGTGCAGGAGGCGAGCGGTGCTCTGTGAAGCCAGGAGGGCAGCTTGTAAACGCGTGTAAAGCAACACCGTTCTTGTCTCTACTTTTTTTTTTAGCAAAGTGGCTCAGTTATTTATCCATTCATCTATTTTTTTCCAAGTTGTTACAAGACAGTGCGTAGAGTTCCCTGTGCTTTTGTTTTGAAAAGCGGTAGACTTCCCTAGCGTCTGCCTACAGTGCGCGAGACAGGGTTCTATCCCTGGGTCAGGAAGATCCCCTTGGAGAAGGAAATGGCAGCGCACTCCAGCACACCTGCCTGGAAAACCCCGTGGGCAGAGGAGCCGGTTGGGCTACAGTCCGTGGGGTCGCAAAGAGTTGGACACGACTGAGCGACTCCACTTTGTTTTTCATAAATATATCGTATGTTAATGTGGGTTTCTTGTTATTTTGAAAGAAAGTGGGGGACTGTCCCAGTTCTGATTTCTAATGTAGGCAGGGAGTGGCTGTAACCCAGAGAGACAGGGAGAGACCCTCTGTCAGCTGGTCTGGGCTGGGCTGCTCAGAGCTACTGGGGGCGTGCTGGTCCGGCAGTGGCCTGGGGGCGTGCTGGGGGGGGTGTGCTGGTCCGGCAGTGGCCTGGGGGCGTGCTGGAGGCGAGCTGGGTCTGCAGTGGTGCTCATTCTGATGGGCGGGCGCTCATTCTTATGGGAGCGGGCTCCGTGTTGTTGCGCTGCGGGCTCCACAGCCTTCTCGTCCTTTGGCTCACTGTCTCCACTGTGCTCAATCCTTTGTCAAATGGGGATTTTGAAGGAAATTCAGCTGTGAATGTGTGTGTGTTTTTCCCATGTTGTTGCAGTCCCATTATAGAGCAGTATTGTGGAAAGATTAGAGAAAGACCTCGAATCAGATCAGAACTTGGTCTTGCAGGAGCCTTTCTGACGGGAAGTGGATCTCTTCGGTGTTCTGCACGTAGCCTGCACTTCCGCTCCTCACCACCAGATGGCGGCCCGTCCCGCCGAGCCGGGCTGTGGCTGGCCCTCCGCCGCCTTTCTGCGGGTGGCGCGGGTCCTGGTCCCGGGCCCCCTTGGAGTCAGAGCTCAGCAGGGGCCGGCCCTCCTCCCAGGAAGCCTGGGGCTCTCCTGCCCGTCAGAGGCTCGGCCCACCTCCGTCTGCCTGGCGGCCTGCAGGGGCCCTCCCCTCCGGTGTCTCGTGGGAGGTGCTTCAGGTCTGCGCAGGGGAGCCGTGTCTCCTCCTCCTTGATGTATCAGCTCCATCCAGCTCTGTGTCCCCTCCCGTGATCTGCACGGAGTGTGGAGCGGGGCTGCGGGAGCCCCGGCCCAGGGGGGTGGTCAGTTACCGCTCGCTCGTGCTGCCCGCTGTTCAGTGGATTGGAAGCTTTCTTCTCATCAAAACACTGGAAGGCCCTTCCCATCACATTAGTAACGGGGAGAGGAGAGAAAATGACCGCGTTCCCGCGGTTCCGGCTGTGCCTGTGGGAAGGAGCATCTCTCGAGGGAGGCGGCGCTGCCCGCCTGGTGCCCGTGACAGCCGCGGGGCCCGGCCGACGCGGGTCCCTGGTGACTGTTCCCGGCGGTGCCCTCGGTCCAGCGTGAGACCTTCTTGGGCTGCAAGCAGCAGCGGCCACAGAGGGGGCGCCGGCTGGGAGCGTCCTGGCGTGCTGGTCCCCGCTGAGGGCTCAGTGCCGGTCCTGGGGCAGAGGCGCAGGGCCTGGAGGCAGCAGGGCCGCGGTGGACGGGCTCTGTGTGCTGTCTCTACAGAGCCGGTTTAGGAAACAGCTTCTGAGTGTCTTCTGACACCAGGCAGGACTGCAGTCTGGACAGGCGTCTGTCAGAGAGCGTGTGGTGGAGTTGCTACCCTCCCAGCCCCTCGTGTCCAGCGCCCTCGCCGCTCACCAGCCGCTCACGTCCAGCCCCCTCGCTGCTCACCAGCCCCTCGCGTCCAGGCCCCTCGCCGCTCACCAGCCGCTCACGTCCAGCCCCCTCGCTGCTCACCAGCCCCTCGCGTCCAGGCCCCTCGCCGCTCACCAGCCCTCTGGTCCAGGCCCCTCGCCGCTCACCAGCCCCTCTGGTCCAGGCCCCTCGCCGCTCACCAGCCCCTCTGGTCCAGGCCCCTCGCCGCTCACCAGCCCCTCTGGTCCAGGCCCCTCGCTGCTCACCAGCCCTCTGGTCCAGGCCCCTCGCCGCTCATCAGCCCCTCTGGTCCAGGCCCCTCGCCGCTCACCAGCCCCTCGCGTCCCGTCCCCTCGCCGCTCACCAGCCCCTCGTGTCCCATCCCCTCGCCGCTCACCAGCCCTCTGGTCCAGGCCCCTCGTTGCACAAGCCGCTTCCGTCCTTGGCAGAGAGCCCAGGATGCTCCCTGCCCCCATTGCAGAGCATCCCCTTTGTTCCTTTGTTTTCTCGTTTCCTCTCAAAGGGCAGGTGCAGGTCGGTCAGGTGTGGTGGGCTCTGCTTTCTGCGGTCTTCGTGTGACTGCGTGACTTCCCTCTTGATGTTACAGGCCTGCACTTTGTGGTCCATCATCCCTTGAAATGTGTTCATCAAACAGCCTTGGGACACGTGACGTGGAACACGTATCCTGGAGCATTGTTAGGCTGGGTGCTAGGGCTTACCTGGGGGAGTAAGTCCGCCGCATTTCCTGGGGTCTCCCTGTCCAGCGAGGTTGGCAGAGTTGTAGTTCCTTGTGGGGCTCAGTGCAGAGCTGGACCTTCGGGGTGAAAGCTGAGTGAAGGGCGTGCAGGCCAAGACCACGGCTCTGACCTGGGAGCGCTGAGTAGCTTGATGCCGTAGGTTGGCGCCCTGGGGTGTTTGGCAGGCTGATTTGGCCCTGAAAGTTGTTGGGCTGGATTAGGGCTCAGCAGACTTCTGGCAAGGCCATCTGTGTGTGCTCCTCGTGGTTTCTGATACACACGCTTTTTTACTTTTACACGTCACACATACGAAAGCCACTCTTAGCTGCTGGAAGCACACGGATGGGCTGGGTCTGGATCTGGCCAGTGGCTGCTTTGGGATTCTCTGTGCTGTTAGATGTGAGTGTGAGCTCATGGACGGGGTGGCACTGGGTGTTTTGAGAAGATGCAGGGGGCCACAGTTTTAGAAGGTGGCTTTTGAACTGCAGAGCAGGTGTGAAGATTGAAGAGGGGCGAGACTGGAGGGAGAAAAGGAGCTGATGGACTGTTCCTGCTACTAGTGACCTCAGGGGTTGGAACAGGAAGGGAGCCGGGTCGAGTGTGCTTGGTGAGGAGGCGTCGAGCCTGCTGACGGTGCGCAGGAGTGAAGCCCGACCGAGACTGCTGCTTAAAGAGTGCCTCTCTCTCTGTCCACGTTGGGCCTTAGCTGCGGCTGCAGGCTCTCTGGCTGTGTGCAGGGCATGCTTGCTGCGAGGTGTGTGCACCGCAAGCTTGGGCTCCTGCGCCGGGGGTGTGGCTGCTGGCTGCTGTGCCTTTGGGCCCCCGTGGCAGCTGAGGCCCTGGGGGAGGGGCTGGGTGTGTGTGGGCGGGGCCAGGTGGCTTTCCGAAGCGGGTATAGGTGTGCAGCTCCAGGGCAGCCTGAAGGTTGCGAGTCGGTGGCCTCGGCGGGGCGGGGTAGGGCCCGGCTCCAGCCTGCATGCGCCGGGGTGGGAGCGTGGCAGAGACGGGGCGGTCTCGAGAGGCGGAGGCAGTGGTGGCTGCCTGGGCCGGCCGTGGATCGGGGCCAGGCTGTGGCGGGACCTCGCCTTTGGATGACTGGATTTGGGGGTGGCTATCTGGCTCTGCTTTTTTCACTCTGCCAAAACCTTTGACTGTTTGGATCACAATAAACTGTGGAAAATTCTTAAAAGACATGGGAATAGCAGACCACCTGACCTGCCTCTTGAGAAATCCGTATGCAGATCAGGAAGCAACAGTTAGAACTGGACACGGAACAACAGACTGGTTCCAAATAGGAAAAGGAGTGTGTCAAGGCTGTATATTGTCACCCTGCTTATTTAACTTCTATGCAGAGTACATCATGAGGAACGCTGGGCTGGAAGAAGCACATACAAGCTGGAATCAAGATTGCCGGGAGAAATATCAGTAACCTCAGATATGCAGATGACACTACCCTTATGGCGGAAAATGAAGAACTAAAAAGCCTCTTGATGAAAGTGAAAGAGGAGAGTGAAAAAGTTGGCTTAAAGCTCAACATTCAGAAAACGAAGATCATGGCATCCGGTCCCATCACTTCATGGCAAATAGATGGGGAAACAGTGGAAACAGTGGCAGACTTTATTTTGAGCTCCAAAATGGTGACTGCAGATGGTGACTGTAGCCTTGAAATTAAAAGACGCTTACTCCTTGGAAGAAAAGTTATGACCAACCTAGACAGCGTATTAAAAAGCAGAGACATTACTTTGCCAACAAAGGTCCGTCTAGTCATGGCTATGGTTTTTCCTGTAGTTGTGTATGGATGTGAGAGTTGGTCTATAAAGCTGAGCACCGAAGAATTGATGTCTTTGAACTGTGGTGTTGGAGAAGACTCTTGAGAGTCCCTTGGACTGCAAGGAGATCCAACCAGTCCATTTCAAAGGAGATCAGTCCTGGGTATTTATCAGAAGGACTGATGTTGAAGCTGAAACTCCAATACTTTGGCCACCTTATTCGAAGAACTGACTCACTGGAAAAGACCCTGATGCTGGGAAAGATTGAGGGCAGGAGGAGAAGGGGACGACAGAGGAGGAGATGGCTGGACGGCATCACCGACTCAGTGGACGTGGGTTTGGGTGGACTCCGGGAGTTGGTGATGGACAGGGAGGCCTGGCGTGCTGCGAATCATGGGGTCGCAGAGAGTTGGACACGACTGAGCGCCTGGACTAAACTGTCTGTCTCACAGCAGACTCTGCACACGTGTCTGTGACGCACTTGTGTGTGTGACCCAGTGAGCTGGCTGGGGCCCATCAGGCACGCTGTGTCCCTGGCTGCAGGCGTGCCTCAGTCTCCTCGGCTGGTGGAGGGTGTGGGCGATCCCCGGCACAGCACCTGAGCGGGCCAGGCCCTGGGGTGTCGCTGGACCCTGTGAGGGGGCGCGTGCGGTTCCGCTTCCACGCGGGTCTGTGCTGTTGCCCCCGGACTCCCGTGAAGAGCGGGTTCCCACCTCTGACAGAAGTGACCTCACTGCACGGCCTGCGTCTCCCTTGCTTTCTGTGGCTGGGCAGGTCTCTGCAACATGCGTTAGGGGTCATGAAATTTCCACCTCTGTACTCGGAGCGTGTTTTGTTTTGTTTTTTTAAATGCAGACATTTTAAACATAACTGTATGTCATTTACTGAAAGAAAGTGAAAGTATTAGTTGGTCAGTCGTGTCTGACTCTGCGACCCCATGGACGGAGTCCACGGGATTCTCCAGGCTAGAGCGCTGGAGTGGGTAGCCATGCCCTCCTCCAGGGGATGTTCCCCACCCAGGGATCGAACCTGCGTCTCCCACATTGCAGGCAGCTTCTTTGCCGTCTGAGACCTAACAAAATTCCAGTAATTCACAGCATCTAACCATTTTAAGATTTCCCTCCAATCTTGTCGGAATGTCACCTTATGGTTGATTGGTTCAGATCTGCGTCCCAGCACAGCCTGCACTTGCCACGCGGGTTCTGTTCAGTCCAAAGCGTCGGCCTTGCGGGGCGTGGGGGACTGGTGAAGATGCACAGCCGGGAGAGGGGCGTCGGGAGAGCCGCAGCCGGGAGCGCGGGCTTCGGGAGAGGGGCGTCGGGAGAGCGGGCAGCCGGGAGAGGGGCGTCGGGAGAGCCGCAGCCGGGAGAGGGCCATCGGGAGAGGGGCGTCGGGAGCGCGGGCATCGGGAGAGCCGCAGCCGGGAGCGCGGGTGTCGGGAGAGGGGCGTCGGGAGCGCGGGCAGCCGGCTTCCCAGCCGCAGACGACAAGGAGCCGTCTGTCTCAGAGTCAGTGAAATGCCTTGTATGCAGCCACATCGGGTATTAATTGTGTTTTCCAAATTTAGGAACTTTTTTTTCTGTCAAGGGGAAAAACAGACAAAAGAGGGGAAAAAATATGTGAGATGTTGGAAGGATTCATTCTTTCTTTCCCAAGTGTCTTGATGACTGGCTCGTGAAATTGAGGCGTGGTAGTAGTTTAGAATTGGGGGTGCGGGTGGGGCATTGGCGCCCGCGTGGTTCTCAGGGCAGAGGCCGCCGCTGGGCTGGATCCTGGGCAGAGGCCTTGGCCTGGGCCTGCTCTTTGTTTCCCGTAAGAGTGCCTGCAGACCTTAGAGAAGGACTTCACGACTCCTTTGTTTTTTTTCCTCTGAATTTTATTTTCTTCTGTGTTCTGTTCTCTTATGAAGAAATTATTTGTTTAACATTTCTCTTTTTGTTTCAGGAGTATGATTTCATAGGGCAGAGAATATTGCCTTTTGAAAATGTAAATCACCATCTCAGAATACCAGAAACCCAGGGTCCTTGTGCTTCTTGCTGATTCTCACAGACTCAGTGGAGGGTTGCCAGGTTCAGGAAGTCAGGATACAGGGTGCCCAGTTACACTGGAAGTTCAGGGACACTTACTGATGCTGAAACATGGCTTGCCGTTTATCCTAGCTTCCGACATCGCTGGATGCCCCTGTGTTGGGCAGCTGGTAGTGCCTGTTGCCCTGGTGGCTGGACCTGCCGTTGGCTTTACACGTCAAGCATGGGATCGGATTCTGTCTCACCTCCTGGGATGCTTTTTTCCCCTTAGGGTTTGGTTTTTCCAGTAGTCATGTATGGATGTGAGAGTTGGACCATAAAGAAGGCTGAGTGGCAAAGAATTGATGCTTTTGAGCTGTGGTGTTGGAGAAGACTCTTGAGAGTCTCTTGGACTGCAAGGAGATCCAAGTAGTCCATCCTAAAGGAAATCAGTCCTGAATATTCATTGGAAGGACTGATGCTGAGGCTGAAGCTCCAATACTTTGGCCACCTGATGCGAAGAACTGACTCACTGGAAAAGACCCTGATGGGAAAGATTGAAGGCGGGAGGAGAAGAGGGTGACACAGGATGAGATGGTTGGATGGCATCACCGACTCGATGGACATGAGCTTGAGCCAGCCCTGGGAGATGGTGAAGGACAGGGGAGCCTGTTGTGCCGTGGTCCATGGGGTCGCAAAGAGCTGGACATGACTTACCAACTGAAAATGATTGTGTGTATCGAAATCTGCCCATTGGCATCTCAGTAAGAAACTTCACAGAGCTTTCTGTCTTTTTTCTCCAGGCACGTCAGTGCCTTAGATAGGATGTGACGCAGATGTTCTGAAGGGTGGAGTGTGGTCTCCTGGGAGAGGAGGTCAGGCCCAGCGCGGGGCCAGCGTGTGTGGTTGCTCGTGTGTGCGAGCGTGTTTCACTCTCACAAACAGGTCGGTCAGTGCAGTCGCTCAGTCGTGTCCGACTCTTTCTGGCCCCTCGGACTGCAGCACGCCAGGCCTCCCTGTCCGTCATCTTCCAGAGTCTGCTCAAACCATGTCCACTGAGTTGGGGATGCCATCCAACCATCTCATCCTGTGTTGCCCCCTTCTCTTGCCCTCAGTCTTTTCCAGCATCAGGGTCTTTTTCAGTGAGTCAGCTCTTCACATCAGGTGGCCAAAGTATTGTAGCTTCAGCTTCAGCATCAGTCCTTCCAGTGAATATTCAAGGTTGATCTCCTTTAGGATGGACTGGTTTGATCTAGCAGTCCAAGGCACTCTCAAGAGTCTTCTGCAACACCACAGTTCAAAAGCATCAGTTCTTCGGCGCTCAGCTAATCTTTATGGTCCAACTCTCCCATCTGCAGAGAAGGAAATGGCAACGCACTCCAGTATTCCTGCCTGGCGAATACCATGGACAGAGGAGCCCAGGGGGCTCTAGTCCGTGGGGTCGCACAGAGTCAGATATGACTGAGAGACAGCACCTCACATCCATACACGGCTGCTGGAAAGACCATAGCTTTGAGTAGATGGACTTTTGTCGACAAAGTAACGTTTCTGCTTCTTATGGTCATAGCTTTTCTTCCAGGGAAGAAGCATATTTTAATTTCGTGGCTGCATTCGCCGTCTGCAGGGATTCTGGAGCCCGAGAAAGTAGTCTGTCACTGTTTCCGTTGTTTCCCCCTGTGTTTGCATGAAGTGATGGGACCGGGTGCCATGATCTTAGTTTTTTGAATGTTGAGTTTTAAGCCAGCTTTTTCACTCTCCTCTTTCACTTTCATCAGGAGGCTCTCCAGTTCCTCTTCGCTTTCTGCCATAAGGGCGGTGTTGTCTTCATGTCTGAGGTTATTGGCATTTCTGTCAGCAGTCTTGATTCCAGCTTGTGCTTCCTCCAGCCCGGCGTTTCGCGCGATATTCCCTGCACGGAAATTGAATAAGCAGGGTGACGTTATGCAGTCTTGACATACTCTTTTCCCAGTTTGGAAGCAGTTCCATGTCTGATTCTAACTGTTGCTTCTTGACCTGCATACAGATTTCTCAGGAGGTTGGTCAGGTGGTCTGGAATTTCCATCTCTTTAGCAATTTTGCACAGTTTGTTGTGATCCACACAGTCAAAGGCTTTGGTGTAGTCAAGAAAGCAGAAGCAGATGTGTTTCTGGAACTCTCTTTCTTTTTTGATGATCCACCGGATGTTGGCAATTTGATCTGTTGTTCCTCTGCCTTTTCTAAATCCAGCTTGAACATCTGGAAGTTCTAGGTTCACGTACTGTTGAAGCCTTGCTTGGAGAATTTTGAGCATTACTTTGCTAGCATGTGAGATGAGTGCAGTTGTGTGGTAGTTTGAACATTCTTTGGCTTTGCCTTTTTTTGGGATTGGAGTAAAAACTGACCTTTTTTAGTCCTGTGGCCACTGTTGAATTTTCCAGATTTGCTGGCGTATTGAGTGCAGCGCTTTCACAGAATGATCTTTAAGGATTTGAAACAGCTTAAGTGGAATTCCATCTCCCGCACTAGCTTTGTTTGTCGTGGTTCTTTCTAAGGCCCACTTGACTTTGCACTCCAGGATGTCTGGGTCTGTGAGTGATTATGCCTTCATGGTTATCTGGGTCATTAAGATCTTTTTTGTATAGTTCTGTGTATTATTGCCACCTTTTCTTAAAATCTTCTGCTTCTGTTAGGTCCAATCAGGTAGATGATTATAAACGGAGAAGTCCTAATTTAAAGTCAGATTATGGCTGAAAACTTTGTTTTAACCCATCATTTTGTTTTGCTTCGATCTGGGACAGAGCTAGACAGGGTTGAGAGAAGTGAAATCATTTCTCTTCTGTGAGCTTGTGACTGAGTGCTGCTGTTCCTTTTTATGCAAAACTGGCTGCTGGCAGCTTGAGTTTTAAAGGCACAGCAGCATTAGAGGCGAGGCTGGCACAGGCTTTGTTAGGTAGAGGCTTGTGCAGACATTTCAGGCCCAGAGAGTATTCTTTTTCTCTGGAGCATCTCTTTCTGTTCATCTGACGGGCTGGTTTGTCCTTCACTGGAGACCCGCCAGCACCTTAGGCTCCAGCCCCGTGAGGACCCTCACCCTCTTGTAGCCGCGTCCTGCCCACCTGCCCCACACTGTGCGTGCCCCTTCTGCCCGGTGCCCCCAGCAGCAGTGCTGGGCTTTGAGTGGGGACGGGTGTAGCCGAGATCCGCGCTTGCCCAGGCCTGGCACGCCATGTGTGTCAGCGTTCCTGGGTGCCTTCGGGTAGATGCAGGGTGAAACGGGCTCACTCTGGCATGATTAGAAGGTGTGTTACAGAATATCCTTAAAGCAGACCTTTTTTCGGGGGAGTTATGAACCTTAGTTTTGTGGGCAGATGTCGCTGGTGGTGGTGGCCGGAGGTGGGTGGTTTGTGCTGAGTTCGTGGGAGTGCTGGGCTGTGCAGCTGTGCCCGCTCTGGTTCATCTCCAGATGCCCCGTTCTTGCCAGCAAGGACCCCGGGGCCCAGAGGTGGTGTCGGTGGTGGCACTGCAGTGGGGATGAGCTCGGTCCCTATACCACTCAGTGCCACCGTCCTGACTCCTGCTCAGGTGCCGACAGCACAGCTCTGGGCACCGTCGGTGAGACTGCCAGGTGAGGTCCCAGAAGGGCCTCAGGCCCCCGAGGCCTCCTGTTTCAGGGAGGGTTGACGAGTGTGGGTGGTGGGCGCTGGGGGGCAGCTGTGATGGGCTGAGGGGTGCCGGGGTCCGTCCACGTGAGGCCACGGTTGGAGACGAGGTGTGGTCCCACCCCGCCCTCGGTGGACAGTGGGACTTGGGGTTCTGGGCTGAGGCAGCTGGCCCCCCTGCCCTACCTGGTGGGGTGGGTCATGGCGGCGTTACTGAGGGGGCAGCCAAGGACGCTCCCGGGAGGTGACACTCCCGGGAGGCGCCACCTCTCCCAGCCTGGGGTCACCCAGCTTCTCGTCTTCCCGACTCAGGAAAGGCAAACTGAGACCCCTGTGCTGACTGAGGTGAACGCAGCTGTGGCTCCTGGCTCCTGGGCCCGCTGGCCCCTCGGTCCCAGCCCCACCCGTGTCTCTACGTCTTGGTCATGCGCTTTCCGGGACATGGGTCCCTCAGCCGCGCTGGGGCCTGTGTGTGTCCTGGCCCCCGTCCGCACGGGGTGCAGGCGCAGAAGCCGGAGGAGCCCCCATGCACGTGGGTGTGGTGTGAGCGCTGAGCACCCTGGGCTGTGGGCTCCGCGTCGGGCGCCAGGCCCTTCACCCCCGGCCGCCCGGGGCAGGGCCCCGCCCCAGCCGCAGGAGCCGTTGTCCAGTGTGCCAGGGCCCTGGGGACGGAGCCTGCGCTCCTGCCGCAAGTCCTCGCTGCCGCCTCTGCCCTCATGCTCGGCTTTGGCCTCTGAGCCCGCGGTGCACGGCCTGCTCCTCGTCTGAAGGCTTTTCTAGCTGCTTTTTACGACAGTCTATTTTGAAAGAATTTCGAACATACAGAAAAGTTCCAAGGTCAGCACAGCGATGCCCGTCTGTCTTTACCGACCTCCACTCTGTCCTTCACACGCGCCCCCGTGTGAACACACCCACAGGCGCGTGTGCAGCGTCCCCTCTGCGCTGCCTGGAGTCAGCTCCGCCTCCTAACGCAGACGAGGGCAGTCCTGACTCACTGTCAGAGCGTGACGGTGCCGCTGTCTGGTCTGCACACAGCTGTCACAGCAACCGCACGTGGACCCAGCACCCGTTCACTGCGTGTGCAGCCGCGCGGTCACACGAGGACACCTTCACGGTGCCTGGTCGTTGCTGTACTTACAGTCCTCTCGCGGTCACTCGTGGTGACCTGTGGACACGACGCTGGTCTCTGTGTGTATACTCAGTCATCTCGTCACGTGTGGTCACATGCGGACACAGCCCCCAGTCTCAGCTGTTGCGTCGTCACACGTGCTCACACGTGCTCACACGTGCTCACACGTGCTTACACGTGCTTACACGTGGATGGGGCACCCAGTCCCTGTGTGTACAGCCGTGTCGCCACAAGGACACAGTGCCTGTCACGGTACGTACAGGCATCAGTGGTCACACGGGGTCACCCCTGGACACGGCACCCCAGTCATTGCATACACAGTGGTCATGTGGACACGGCGTCTGGTCACCTTGTGCACAGCCATTGCGTGGTCATGCAGAGATGGCGCCCGGTGGCCGGGTGTGCACAGCCATTGCGTGGTCACGCAGAGATGGCGCCCGGTGGCCGGGTGTGCACAGCCATTGCGTGGTCACGCAGAGATGGCGCCCGGTGGCCGGGTGTGCAGTCGTCATGATAACCTCTCAGGGTGCTTTCGCACTCTGCCTGGGGACTTGCGGGGACTCCTGGCTCCTCTGGTCTCCAGCTCCCTGTCTTCCTTACCCAAGGGCCTGCGCTGCTTTCCAGAAGCCTAGGGCTGGGTGTCAGGAGACCAGAGACCTGCCCCTTTGTCCGTGACGACCCGGCTTGAGGAGAGCCTGCAGGTGCCCCCGGTACCTGAGGACAGTCTTGCGGGAGATACTGGGAGACTCTGTGAAGGTCGTGTTTCTCGTGAAGCTTCTCCACGAATTGGAGTGGCAGCTTCCACCCCCAGCATGTCTCGCCGTCAGTGGGTGGAATCTCGGGTAAGGAGGAGCCACCCTGTTGGGCTGTCAGCTGCTATTCCTGTTGCTCACTTGATGGACACGAGCAAGCTTCAGGGCTCGGCGATGGGCGTGGAGGCCCGGCGTGCTGCAGTCCACGGGGTTGCGGAGTCGGACGCGGCTGAGCTGACTCGTCTGTCGACGCCGGTGTTCACTCAGCCATCGCTCCCGTCATTACTCATTCTGACGCCCGGGAGCTGCATCCCGCCAGTCTGTCCTGTTCTTGGGCACGGCCCGCCAGCTTTCGGCGCTTCCTTCTTGGGTTAGCCCGAGGTCCTGAGCTGCTCTGTGCCCCGGCTGCCCCCAGCCGGTCCTCTCTCCTGTGAGCCTCGTCCTCTCCATGGAGGCAGCACATGGGATGGTTTCTGTGCGAAGCCCCAGGGCCCCACGCTGCTGGAGCAGCGCTCTGGAGGCGCGCCTGGGGTGGGCTGAGGCTCCTCCTGCAGAGCAGGGCCGGGTTTACCTGCCACCTCACCCCCTGGGGATTGTCACAGCCTCTGCCTGGAGGGGAGCCGGCAGGCCTCAGGTCTCAGCCCGCGTTTTGCTTGGTTCGGGTTTTGTTATGGTTTGGGCTGGGTGTTCCCTGAGCGCACGTGCTGGGGGCAGAGGGCTAGGGTGTGCCAGGTGCGGACCGTCGGGGAACAGGTGTGGCCGCCTGAGGGGGTGTGGCTGGGCCTCCCAAAGTAGCAGGTCGGTGGTGGGGGGGCTGGCCTCAGGGTGCGAAGCGCGGGCTTGTTTGCCGGCCGAAGGCTGGTTCTCCTGATGAGGAGGGCGTGTCAGGCCTTCCCGTCAGGATCTGCTCCTGCCTCCTGGGGCCTCTGGCTTTCCTTGGTGCCTGTCCACGCTCTGGCTTCCTAACTGCGGTGGGGCCGTGTGGCTGGCCAGCGACAGCAGACCAGGCTGTCGTCCAGGCCCCGAATGAGGGGAATGCAGGCTATTGAGAGAGCTGGGGAAGATGCCCACAGCTGTGCCCCCCTGGTGGTACCCGCACAGCCCTCCGAATGTCACACCCTCACAGCCCATCCCCCTCCCGTCACACCCTCATAGCACCCACCGGTCACACCCGCACGGCCCCCCCGTGGCTCTGTCACACCCGCACGGCCCCCCACGCTCTTGCTGAAGGTCACGTGTCTGTGTCTTCACCCCTTTCTGGAGCACAGCTCCCAGGACTTGGCTGAGAAAGGCCCCCGTGGCCCCGAGCACAGAGGTGCCTCTGCCGTCCCGCCCGTCGCTGCTCGCCGGCTCCGGGGGGGTCACCCCGCTGTCCCTGGCCCTGTCGCCTGGGCCCTGCCGTGCTCCGCGCCCCTGGACTGGCTTCCCTGGCACAGGACAGGCGCTCAGGGTCGGGGCCGGCCTGCAGGCCCCTGAGCCCGTGGACGGAGCTCGCCCCTGTAGCGGGGCGCCCCGCGGGAGCGGCTGACCACCCGCTGGGCGCCTGGGCTCGGCAGCGCTGCCCCCCCCCCCCCCGCGTGTGCACGTGGCTCGTAGAACAGCTGGTCCTCGGTCCTTAGGGGTCTTCAGGGACCCCAGCGTCCCCCACTTTGGAAACCCCTGGGTTCCAGACCACTGGTCCGGAATCTGGGAGTGCGAGGGCGGGGCCCTCTGTTGCCTGGAGTCTCCCGGGCCTGTTGGCAGCACCGGCCTCTCCCCGTGCAGCCCGTGTCGTGGGCGTCCTCACGGGCCTAAGGGGCCCAGTCCGCCGTCCTCGCTGGGCTGGTTCTGATGTGAGTGCGACGCCCGTGGGCCGGGGTCCTCTGGTGGAGCGCGACTGACGACTGCTTCTCTTCCGCAGGCGGTTCCGGCGAAGGGGGAGACCAAGCAGGACTGCGGCCTGGGAGCCGAGCTGCTGAGCGGAGGTAAGGGCGCCGGGGCCGCAGGGCGGTCCCTGGGGCGGGGCCCGGGCTCCCGGCCTGCTGGGAGGCAGAGGTCCCAGTCCCCAGGGCACCAGGGCCAGCAGGGGCGGCTGCACGAGGTGCCTAGACTTGGAAGCCCCCCGAGTTGCCCAGCGGTGGAGGGAGGCTGGCAAGGGCCTGGTGCCCAGGGAGCCTCTGGCTGCCCTGCATGGGGCCGCGCTGGGACCGACCGTGGGAGGTGAGCCCACTGTCCCACCCGAGCCTGCCGGTGGCCCTCCTGAGAGCAGCGTCCTGGCTGGACGGCAGCACCCGGGGCCCGCTGCACTCCTGCCCCGGGCGTCTGCCTGCCTCTCGGCTGGGGACGAGACCAGGTGGGGGCCGAGGTCACCCGAGCTTGCGGCTGTGGACGCCCAGCCGGGCCCTGGCCTCGGCACGCAGACGCCGGGCCGAGCCTGCTGTGTGTGGGCAGCCACTCCACCAGGCGCAGGCTGGGCCATCTTGGCAGACATGCAGGGAGACGGGGGCCGTTGTCCTGCGGGGGCCCGGGGCGCCCTGTCCAGTGGCTGAGCCTCCCAGGACGTGGCCTCAGGTGGCCTGCTGGCGGGGAGCACCTTGGGCCCCGGGCTGGCGGCCACGTGCATGTGCGTCCTGAGCTGTGACGGGGACTCCGGTGGCCCTGCTCCCTCGCGGGCAGCGTTTCTCTCACCTTTCACATGCACGGGGTCCTCTTTTGTGACCGCGCGTGCATGCCTGAGGGTGCCTGTGGGGGATGCAGAGTGTGGGCCCTGGGCTGGGGCTGGCAGCAGGCAGCCTCACGCTGGGAGGAAGGACCCGGGGCCCAGGCCACAGGGCAGGGTCGTGTGGGCGACGGCACGTGATCAAAGCGTGTCAGATTCCAGGAGAGCTGCTGGGGCTCTGGGGCCGGGTGGGAGGGCTTGGGGGCCCTTGCTTCCCAAGACTGTCTTGGAGCCCCACCCCTTCCCAGGTCGGAAGCCGGTCCTGGGGGCCAGCTCGTGTCTGCCTTTGGTCCCAGGTGCCTGGCGTGCGCTGATGGACGGACATCCGTGGCCCTGCCTTGCTTACTGCCTCACTCACGCCTGGGGGTGCAGCCCACAGCCCCTCTCTGCTGCCTCCAGCCACCCACCCACTGTCCTGCTGCCCCTCTGCTCCCATGCGGGACCCCTGGAGCCCTGCCTCGGCGCTCTCCTCCGGCTGTGCTCTCCTCTCCCCTGGCATGCTGCCGTCCGTGGGCTCCTCCCCTCTCCGCCCTCCTAGGCCTTTTCCTAAAGAGCTTGAGGGTGCGTGCTGTGGGCTCCTCCTCACGCACGGCCCCCTGAGCCCAGCCCTGGGCTCCTCCCGGGAGCCTCCAGACTGGTTGCCGAGGTGGCTGCCCTCCACCCAGCCCCACAGCACCGGCTCACCGGCCCCGTCTTTCTGGTCAGAGCCGTCCGGGTTTGGTGTGTCCCCCTGCTGACTGCTGACGCTGAGCATTTCTTCTTGTGCTTCTTAGCTTCTGTATATCTTCTTGGCAGAAATGTCAGTTCAGATACTTTGCCCATAAAATTGGTTATTGATTTAAAAAAATTTTTTTTATTTTTAAATTGAAGGATAATTGCTTTACGGAGTTTTGCTGTTCTCTGTCAAACCCTAACATGAATCAGCGATAGGTTTACTTAATATCCCCTCCTTCTTGAACCTCCCTCCCATCTCCCTCCCCGCCCCACCCCCTAGGTTGAGTTCCCTGAGACACACAGCAAATTCCCTTCGGCTATCTACTTTATATATGGTAATGTAAGTTTCCCTTCCCTTGTAGCTCAGTCAGTAAAGAATCTGCCTGCAGTGTAGGAGACCCGGGTTCAAACCCTTGGGAAGATCCCCTGGAGAAGGAAATGGCAACCCACTCCAGTATCCTTGCCTGGAAAATCTCATGGACAGTGGAGCCTGGTGGGCTGCAGTCCACGGGGTCGCAAAGAGTCGGGCACGACTGAGCGACTAATACTAGTACTTCATGTAAGTTTCTCCGCCACTCTTTCCGTACATCTCACCCTCTGCCCCTCCCCGTGTCCGTAAGTCTGTCCTCTGTCTGTTTCTCCATTGCTGCCCTGTAAAAAAATTCGTTAGTACCATTTTTCTAGATCCTGTATATATGTGTTAGAATTTACCTTTCTGACCTAACTTCAGTCTAGGCTCATCCACCTCATTAGAACTGACTCAGATACAGCCCTTGTTATGGCTGAGCAGCATCCCATTGTGTGTGCGCGGCAGAGCCCTTACCCGCGCGCCTGTCGACGGGCACCTGGGCCACGGGCGGAGTTCCTCACGCTGGCCCCGGCATGGGGCGGCCCCTTGCTCAGCTGTTGTGCATAGCGCTTCAGTGACCAGTGGGATGCGTGTGAACTTTCCAGTTTTGGTTTCCTCAGGGTCCATGATTAGGAGTGGGGTTGCTGGGTCATGTGGTGGGGTATTGACTTTTATTGATGAATTGTCAGAGGCTTTTCAAAATACATTTAAGATACAAGTTCCTTATCAAATGCGTGGTTTGCAAATACTGCCTTCCAACCTGTACTTTGGCCACCTGATGCGCAGAGGATAAAATGGTTAGGTAGCATCATCAGCTCAGTGGGCGTGAGTTTGAGCAAACTCTGGGAGATAGTGGAGGACAGGGGAGCCTGGCGTGCTGTAGTTCCGTGGGGTCACAAAGGGTCAGACACGACTTAGTGACTGAACAACCACCTGCAGGTACTCTTTTCCCTTTCTTGACTGTGTTCTTGGAAGCACGATACGCAGTCCGGTCTATCTGGCTTTCTCTGGTTGCCTGCGCTTCTGTTACAGCGTCTGAGAAACCATTGCTTCATAGAAAGTCATAAAGACTTATATCTGTGTTTTCATCTTAGACTTAGATCTTGGCTGCGTTTTCAGTTAATTTTTGTATATGGTGGGAGTCAAGGGTCCAGCTTCCTTCTTTAAGTTGCTTTCCCCGCGCATTTTAAAGTAAGGTTTTGGAGTTCCTCAGTACACTGATTGGAGCTTCAGTTAGGGTATCACTGAACTTGGAGGGTTAATTTGAGGTGACACGCATCTCTGTATTTTTGCCACCTCCATAGAGGCCTTGCATGATCTTGGTTAAATTTTATATCCTATTTTATAGTTTTCTGCCTTTGTGAATGCTATCTTATTTTTTCTCATATTTTCTTCCCCAAAGTTAAGGCTGGCGTAGGAAAATGTCCTTGTTATTTGCGCTTGATTTCAGGTCTGGCAGCCTCTCTGCACCCCTGTTTGATGTGCCTCTGCACCCCATGTGTGCAGGAGAGCTCGCCCCTTGTTGCCAGGCCTCTCACTTCATCTCTGCTCTTGTGGAGCCACCTGGGACCCCACTCTTGTGTAAACCTTAGTGGTGTTACTAGGTGTCCTGACGTTGTTTCTGGTCTTACGTGGAATCCGTGTAGCGTTTCTGAATAAGTTTACGTTTGCAGTAGATTGGCACGTGGGCTTCTCCAAGCTGAGTAGGTTTTTCACCTATTCTGTTTTGCTGAGGATTTTGAGAAATTAATAGCCGTTCATCGATTGCGATTGTGCTTACTGCACTTGGCTTCTGTGCTCAGGCCGCAGCAGTGAGTGCAGGCCTCGCCCCAGGGGCTAGTGCTGCTGTGATGGGCGTGTGGGGGCGCTGTGCTGTTACCTGGGGACGGGGCTGGTGGGTGGTGGGCTCCTGGACATGACCTCTGTCCCCTGCACCCAGTGCTGGAGCTGCGGGCTTTCTCCTGCTGGTGGCACGTGGGTTGCTTTGTTTATCAAGCTGTGGAGGAGATGAGCTTCAGAGACCAGAGGTTTGTTAAGCTCCTGACCGACAGACGGAACGCGTCCTGTTTTCTTCAGGTCTGTTCTTGGGCAGCAGCTCCGGAGACCTTGTTTTCTGTCTGAATCCTCCCCAGTTTTGTTTTCCAGCAGTGACTTTGTTCCTGGAGGATACTACATCTGTGTCACATGTTTGAAGCCTTTTAAAAAGTATTTCACAGACAAGCGGGTGTTTGTTTCGAGGACCGTGGCCCTGCCCCCTCCTCGGTTGGGGCTCGGGGCAGACTGCCCTCCCTCCCGGGGACAGGTCGTCGCCCACTCCATCAACTCGCTGTTGAGACAGACTGTGCTGTGCTTTGTATGTAGTCCGGCTGAAGTCAGATGTTTGTCCGTGAAGTAGACAGTTTCCTGTGAGCACAGCAGTGGGACTCTGTTGGGGTCGCAGGTGGGCACCCCTGACTCTTGTTCTCTTTCTGCAGGGTCACCCATGGCTGCTGATGACGGCTCAGCGGAACAGCAGGGAGGGGAGGCCCCGGTGGCTGCAGACGGGGAGACCAACGGGTCCTGTGACCAGAGCAACGCCAGTGGCCACGCGGCTGCTGTGAAGCACCCTCAGGAGAGCACGCGGGGCAGCCCGCAGGAGGGGGCCGGCCCGGGGGCCCGGATAGCGGAGAATGGGATTCTGGACAGAGACCCCGAGCTGGGGAGGCAGAACCACATCCGCTCTGACGGCTTCCCCCAGAGTCCTGTCGTCGGGAGCAACGGCTACTTCCTTGGCAAGGCCCCCTTGTCTGAGCCGCCACTGCGGGTGGCCAGCGCCCTCGCCTCCTCCCTGCCTGGCCATGCGGCGAAGACCCTTCCTGGTGGGGCTGGCAAAGGGAGGACTCCCGGTGCTTTCCCCCAGCAGCCGGCTGCTGTGCCAGCCAAGCCTGGGGAGGGCAGCAAGGACACAGAGGACAAGAAGGCCCCGGCCCCGGGCGCCGACATCAAGGTCCACAGGGCTCGGAAGACCATGCCGAAGTCCATCCCGGGCCTGGTAACACGTCCCTGTTGGGAGGGCCTCTCCTGTCTGTCTGCTGTTGGTTTCGTGGAGGGGAGAGGCCGGGAAGAGGGCGTCACTCGCCAGGGTTGCCAGCTGGGTCCTGGCGGGTGATTGCCAGCCTGTCTGCGGGGCTTCCCTTGGTGTGCCCAGCCCACGGGTTGCTCCTCCCCCTCTTTGGGAGTCACTTTCTTGGGAGGCTCAGAACCCACCAGCCTCCCTGGGGAGCAGGCAGTGGGGAGGGCAGTTAGGCCTGGAGCTGCTGAGAGCTGTCAGCTCCCAGGTGTGCAGTTACACCCCGGAGTTCCTTGGGCGCGTCGCCTGCTGGTTCCTGAGGGCCTTCCGTGGCTCCCCACGGCCTGACGCGCACCTGAGGCTGAGGGTTCTGCGGTGTCCCCAGCGCCTCCTCCCGGAACCACCCCACCCCCACCTCTTCCCCAGCCCCGCCCCCGGCGCCTCCTCCCCGAGCCCCGCCCTTCCATCACTTCCTCCCGAGCCCCGCCCCCAGCGCCTCCTCCCCGAGCCCCGCCCCCGGCGCCTCCTCCCCGAGCCCCGCCCTTCCATCCCTTCCTCCCGAGCCCCGCCCCCAGCGCCTCCTCCCGAGCCCCGCCCTTCCATCACTTCCTCCCGAGCCCCGCCCCCGGCGCCTCCTCCCCGAGCCCCGCCCTCCCATCCCTTCCTCCCGAGCCCCGCCCCCGGCGCCTCCTCCCCGAGCCCCGCCCCCCCATCCCTTCCTCCCGAGCCCCGCCCCCGGCGCCTCCTCCCCGAGCCCCGCCTCTGCAGCAGCTCATTACCCTGTCCGTCTCCCTCCTGTGTCCCCGGCGCTTCTGTCTTGGTGGTCCTCTCACACGTTGATGTTTTCCATTTTGACAGTTGTTTTTTTCATATCCAGTGTATATGATTAGATTTTAAGTTAAGAATATCTGTGCTCTCAGTTACATTTCTGTTTTATCCTTCAAAGGATAGTTACAGGTCTTCTGTAGTCTTGGTTGAACTGCCGTTTCCTCACGTGGGGCTCTGCTTGGCCTCGGCGCCTCTTGCCTGGGCGGTTTCCCTCCGAAGCCTTCCCGCCAGGAGTGTGCCCACCTTGGTGCTGTGGCTCGCTGTCCCCTGCCCACCCCCTGCCTTCTGTGGCTGGGCTGGAGGTGCTGGGAGCTGGGCCACTGCCCATGCAGTGGCTGGCCCTGGCATGGCTTCTGCTCTTTGCAGGCGCCAAAATGTAAAAACCCTTTAACTAACTCTTCTCAGGGAGCCACACAGGTGGTGCAGAGGGACCCGGGGCACTACCCAGGGCACAGCATCGTGGGCTTGTGTGCCTGCCTGGCACCACGAGGCGCCCTCTGTGGTCACCCCGCCGTCACCCTCCTGCATGTCTGTTGAGCATCATTTCAGATGTTCCATAACGCAGGATCATGTTTCTTTCCTCACTCTGCACCCCCGACCTCGGCAGGCTGTGTCTGCAGGGCCCTCCTTTGCGCGTTGGCAAGTTGTGTGTGTTCTGTAACGCTCGCCCATCCGAGGGTATTTGGCAGGCCCTCAGTTTTGGGCTGCGCCGTTACAGCCTCGCTGCACGCGCGTGCACGTTGCGCCTGGGCCGGCGCCCCTGCTCTGGGGGCGTCGGGCTGCTCCCTTGTCAGGTGCTGGCTTGCAGCCGGGCTTCATCCTTGCGCTTCTGAAGACTTAGTTGTTCATTTTGATGAAGTTCAACCGAAACAGTTCAGTTCAGCTCAGTTGTGTCCAACTGTTTACTACCCCTGTGGACTCCCTGTCCATCACCAACTCCGGAGTTCACTCAAACTCGTGTCCATTGAGTCGGTGATGCCATCCAACCATCTCATCCTCTGCCGTCCCCTTCTCCTCCTGCCCCCAATCTTTCCCAGCATCAGGGTCTTTTCCGATGAGTCAGCTCTTCGCATCAGGTGGTCAAAGTAGTGGAGTTTCGGCTTCAACATCAGTCTTTCCAATGAAGACCCAGGACTGATCTCCTTTAGGATGGACTGGTTAGATCTCCTTGCATTCCAAGGGACTCTCAAGAGTCTTTTCCAATACCACAGCTCAAAAGCATCAATTCTTCAGTGCTCAGCTTTCTTTATAGTCCAACTCTCACATCTGTATGTGACTACTGGAAAAACCACAGCCTTGACTAGATGGACTGTTGTTGGCAAAGTAATGTCTCTGCTTTTCATATGCTGTCTAGGTTGGTCATAACTTTCCTTCCAAGTAGTAAGCATCTTTCAGTTTCATGGTGGTGGTAATTTTGGAGCCCCCCAAAATAAAGTCTGCTGCTGTTTCCACTGTTACCCATCTATTTCCCATGGAGTGATGGGACTGGAAGACATGATATTAGTTTTCTGAATGTTGAGCTTTAAGCCAACTTTTTCGCTCCTCTTTCACTTTCATCAAGAGGCTTTTCAGTTCCTCTTCACTTTCTGCCATAAGGGTGGTATCATCTGCATATCTGAGGTTATTGATATTTCTCCCGGCAATCTTGATTCCAGCTTGTGCTTCACCCAGCCTGGCATTTCTCGTGATATACTCTGCATAGAAGTTAAATAAGCAGGGTGACAATATACAGCCTTGACGTACTCCTTTTCCTATTTGGAACCAGTCTGTTGTTTCATGTCCAGTTCTAACTGTTGCTTCCTGACCTGCATAAGAGTCCTCACGAGGCAGGTCAGGTGGTCTGGTATTCCCATCTCTTTCAGAATTTTCCACAGTTTATTGTGATCCACACAGTCAAAGGCTTTGGCATAGTCAATAAGGCAGAAATAGAACTTATATAGTATTTTTCTGTGAAGACTGTGTTTTTGGTAGCATGCCTAAAAGCTCTTTGGCCAGCCCTAAATCCTGAAGATTTTCTCTAACTTTCGTAGCTTTTTAGTGTTATGTGAACTTTAAGTATATGTGTGTGTGTTAGTCACTCAATCATGTCTGACTCTTTGTGGCCCCATGGGCTATAGCCTGCCAGGCTCCTGCGTCCATGGGATTCTCCAGGCAAGACTACTGGAGTAGACTGCCGTTCCCTTTTCCAGGGGAATCTTCCCGACCCAGGGACGGAACCTGGGTCTCCGAGTTGCAGAGAGACTCTTTGCCGCGGAGCCGCCCGGGAAGCCTGAAGCGCGTGACCTGTCGTGGGTTAGGTTTGCATTAGACTTGAGGCTTAAGGTGAAGTTTATTTATTTGCCTACCGTTTTTTGGACCACCATTATCGATTTTAAAATGCATGTCGGAGGATTCTACGTTATTTATGTATCTCATTGAAATTACGCTCTGACCCCATCCCCACTTGTAGAATTCTGCTCTACCGCAGGTTATTCCCGAAAGTGTTGACTGTCGCCGTCGCGTTCCTCCAGGGAAAAACAGCGGCGTGAAATTCAACTTGAGGAAATGCCTCTGACCGTAGCGTTCATCTGAGGGTAGCTGTGTCCCGTGGAGTGGCTGCGGCCGCTGTTAGCACACAGTCAGTCGCAGCGCTCATCATTCGGTTGGCAGTTGCTGAGCACACTCAGGCTGCTGCAGGGAAAGGAAAGAGAAGGGTGCTGAGGCTTCAGAAGCTGATTTGCTGAAGGCCACGCTCACCTCCTTCACACACTGGTAACTCCTGCTTCCCAGAGCCCTGCGAGAGGAGGGGACTGGAGCTGTGGAGACTGGGGGCCCTCCTGGCTCCCAGGCCCATACCTGGCCTCTCCCGACTCCTGGCTTTTCTGCTCTCCAGACCCTGCTCAGTCTTGTTCCATTTTCTCAGGAAAGCATATTTTATTGAAAATCGAGTTTTGGAAACAAACATGCTGCATGTTTATGACAGGAAATCTACCTTTCGTTAAAAGTTTAAAAACGCAGGGTTTTTCACAGCTGGGCGGCCTCATGTCCCCACGCGAGGCAAAACCAGTTTCCTTTTGGATGGTGGTGTTCACACCATCAGACTCACCAGCTCAGGGTTACACTAGCCCCTGTTCACACAAAGGAGGTGAGGGAGGCCCTGGTGTCCCATGCCGGCACGCTGTGTAGACTGGCTCCTCGACTGACTCGAGTTCGCTCTTGAACCGTGGTGTTGGAGAAGACTCTTGAGAGTCCCTTGGACTGCAAGGAGATCCAACCAGTCCATCCTAAAGGAGATCAGCCCTGGGTGTTCTTTGGAAGGAATGATGCTAAAGCTGAAACTCCAGTACTTCGGCCACCTCATGCGAAGAGTTGACTCACTGGAAAAGACTGTGATGCTGGGAGGGATTGGGGTCAGGAGGAGAAGGGGACAACAGAGGATGAGATGGCTGGATGGCATCACCAACTCGATGAACGTGAGTTTGAGTGAACTCCGGGAGATGGTGGTGGACAGGGAGGCCTGGCGTGCTGCAATTCATGGGGTTGCAAAGAGTCGGACACGACTGAGCGACTGAAGTGAACTGAACATATAATTTACCATTGTAGCCATGTCTAAGTGCCCAGCCGTCACCCTGTCGTCCCAGAGCTTGCTCCTCTCCCCAGACTGGCCCTCTGTCCCTGCTACAGTCACTTCCCTCCCCTCCTCTCCTCCAGCTCCGGCTCTGCCCCACCCCCGCTACACAGAGACACAGACACACACACAGACACACATAGACACACACACACACCTGCCCACCGCTCAGTATCTACTCTGTGTCTCAGATTGACGGAATCAGTGGTGCTTGGTCCTTCATACAAACAAGTTCAAGTTCAGTTGCTCAGTTGTGTCTGACTCGTTGCGACCCCATGGACTGCAGCACACCAGGCTTCCCTGTCTTATCACCAACTCCTGGAGCTTGCTCAAACTCATGTCCATCGAGTCGGTGATGCCATCCAACCATCTCATCCTCTGTCGTCTCCTTCTCCTCCGGCCTTCAGTCTTTCCCAGCATCAGAGTCTTTTCCAATGAGTCAGCTTTTGTTATCAGGTGGCCGAAGTATTAGAGTTTCAGCTTCAGTACCAGTCGTTCCAATGAATTTTCAGGACTGGTTTCCTTTAGGATGGACTGGTTGGATCACCTTGCTGTCCAAAATAGTTTCAAGAGTCTTCTCCAGCACCACAATTCAAAAGCATCAGTTCTTTGGCACTCAGCTTGCTTTATAGACCAGCTTTCATATCCATACATGACTACATGACTCTTGGAAAAAGCATAGCTTTGACTAGAGGGACCTTTGTTGGCGAAGTAATATCTCTGCTCTTTAATATGCTGTTCAGGTTGATCGCAGCTTTTCTTCCAAGGAGCAGGCGTCTTTCAGTTTCGCGGCTGCGTCCCTGTCTGCAGTGGTTCTGGAGCCCAAGAAAAGTCTGTTACTGTTCGTGTTGTTTCCTCATCTATTTGCCAGGAAGCGATGGGAGAAAGGTCCTTCATACGGGGATCTGTCCTTTAAGCGATGGGACAAGGGTCCTTCATACGGGGATCTGTCCTTTAAGCGATGGGACAAGGGTCCTTCATACGGGGATCTGTCCTTTAAGCGATGGGACAAGGGTCCTTCATACGGGGATCTGTCCTTTAAGCGATGGGACAAGGGTCCTTCATACGGGGATCTGTCCTTTAAGCGATGGGACAAGGGTCCTTCATACGGGGATCTGTCCTTTAAGCGATGGGACAAGGGTCCTTCATACGGGGATCTGTCCTTTAAGCGATGGGACAAGGGTCCTTCATACGGGGATCTGTCCTTTAAGCGATGGGACAAGGGTCCTTCATACGGGGATCTGTCCTTTAAGCGATGGGACAAGGGTCCTTCATACGGGGGTCTGTCCTTTAGCGATGGGACAAGGGTCCTTCATACGGGGATCTGTCCTTTAAGCGATGGGACAAGGGTCCTTCATACGGGGATCTGTCCTTTAAGCGATGGGACAAGGGTCCTTCATACGGGGATCTGTCCTTTAAGCGATGGGACAGGGGTCCTTCATACGGGGATCTGTCCTTTAAGCGATGGGACAAGGGTCCTTCATACAGGGGTCTGTCCTTTAGCGATGGGACAAGGGTCCTTCATACGGGGGTCTGTCCTTTAGCGATGGGACAAGGGTCCTTCATACGGGGATCTGTCCTTTAAGCGATGGGACAAGGGTCCTTCATACGGGGATCTGTCCTTTAGCGATGGGACAAGGGTCCTTCATACGGGGATCTGTCCTTTAAGCGATGGGACAAGGGTCCTTCATACGGGGGTCTGTCCTTTAGCGATGGGACAAGGGTCCTTCATACGGGGGTCTGTCCTTTAGCGTCCGGCTTATCCCACGCCACACAGGGCCCTTGAGGGTTGTCTGCACTTTCTCAGTGCATCCCTGCCTTTCAGGGCTGAGCGATACTGCACTGCTTGCGTGTCCGTGTACACACCACACACACACCTGGTTTATCCACTCCCCCTCGTCGGGCACTTGGGCTGCCTCCTCCCTCATCTGCTGTGGACCCACTGGTACAAAGAGCCCTTCTGGCCTCTGCTTTCGGTTCCTGAGAGGGCGCCCAGAAGTGGGATCGCAGGACCGGGTGGCGGTGCCGTTCCCTCGGAGGAGCCGCCAGGCTGCTGTCCGCGGCGTCTGCGCTCTGCCCCCCCCCCCCCCCCCCCACAGCGCGGAGGCCCGTGGCAGCACGTGGTGCTCTCTGTCGCTCGATAGACGCCGTCCCAGGAGTGCGAGGTGGCCCCGCTGCCGTTCTGAGTTGTCTTCCTGATGGTCAGTGATGCTGAGCGTCGTTTCATGTGCTTTTTGGGCCTGTGTGTCTCCTGTGGAGAAATCTCTCTTCATATGCTCTGCCCATTTTTAAGTCAAGTTCTTTGTTGAGATGAGTTATTATATATTCTAGATGTGAACCTTCTATCAGATATATGCTTTGGAAATGTTTTCTCCCATTCTGCAGGTTGTCTTTTCATTTTGTTGGTTGTCTTTTGAGGCACAGAAATTTAAAAAGTCTTAATTGAAGTATAATCGAGTTGCAATGTTATATTAGTTTCAAGTGTACAGCATAGTGACTAAATAGTTTTATATTTTACAAAATGGTCACCAGGATAAGTCTCGTTACAGTTAGTCACCGTGCCGTTTTTGTCCAGCGTTGTTGGCTGTACCCTGCATGCTGTGTGTTAGGCCTCCATGACTTCCTGGAGTTTGCGCCTCGCAGTCCCCTCCGGCTGCTCTGTCCATCCCCCGCCGTCTCTGCCCTCTGTCTGTTGTCCGTGTCTGTGAGTGTGCTTCTTGTCGTGTGTGTGTTGATGCTTTCTGCTTTTGGGTTCTCCGTGTGCGAGGCATCGTGGTGTCCGTCTCCCCGCCTCATCTGGCGGCGCGCCTCTGGGCCCAGCCAGCGCCGTCACTGGCAGCGAGGCTTTGTCCTTCCTTGCGGCCGGGCAGGGTGCCCCTGTGGGTGCTGAACCCCGCGTCCCCGCACCCGTCTCCTGTGGACGGCGCCCAGGCTGCTTGTGCGTCGAGGCCCCGCAGACAGTGCTGCGGTGAGCCTGCGGCGCAGTTACCTTTGGGGACTGGTGCTTGGGGGATTTGGGGGCGAATATCCAGGAGTGGAGTTTCTGGATCATGGGGTGGTTCTGTTTTTAATTTCCTGAGGAGCCCCTGTAGTATCTGCACCAGTTGGCGTTCCCGTTGCTGGGTGCTGGGATTCCGTTTTCTCCACGTCCTCTCCAGCGTTTGTGATTTGCCATCTTGGGATAATGGCCATTCTGTCAGACATTAGGGGCTATCTCGTGGTAGTTTTGATCTGTAAGAAATTTTTGTTTTTACTAAAGTCTGATGTATCTTTTTTCCGTTTGTTGCCTGTGCCCTTGTAACATCGAAGGGGGCGTCCCCAAGCCCAGTGCTGTGACTCTTCCGCCTTGTTTTCCCTACAAGTTTCCTTGTTGAGGCCTTTGACGCGTTGAGTTCACCTGTCAGTGGAGTAAGGCGAGGGTCCCCTGCGTGCACCCTTTTGCAGGCGGCTGCCCCGTTTCCCAGCCCTGTGTCTTGAGGGCGTGCGCCTGCTGTGGGTGCAGGCGCCTGCAGTTCAGCCGCGTCGGGCCGAGGTCGGCCGTCCGAAGGCTGCCGGCCACTCGGGGCGCGTGCGGTGGGGGCACGTGCGTGGCGTCTGGAGTGAAGGTGGGGGTGCCGGCGTTGACCTCGCCCGGGAAGGCTGAGGCCAGGACACTGAGGAAGTGGGTAAAACTCAGCAAAAGAACCTTAAGGCGTGGCGTGGTGAAGCCGTGGGGTGAAGCCCTCTGGGGGAGCGCCCCGAGGGGAAGGCGCTTCCTCAGAGCTTCTGGGGCGTCTCTCGCGAGTCACACACGTCGCCCGGGCCACAGGCTGGCCAGCTCGCTGCCGCTTCCCCTGGAGACACAGACCCTGCTCTCCCCCGCGCCGCCAGCGCGCTGGGGCTGGGGACGGAGGCGGCTGCTCCTGTGCCGCCGGCCTGCGCGCCGGTGCGTCTGCCGGCTGTGCGTCGCTGCCGCCGGTGTCTCTGCCGCCGGTGTCTCTGCCGCCGGCTCGTCTCTGCCTGTGCGTCGGTGTCGGCTGTATGTCGGGGCCGCCCGTGTGTCTGTCAGTCGCGTGTCTGTTGGTCGAGCATCACTGCCGCCTGTGTGTCATTGTTGGCTGTCTCTGTTTTGAAGCCCGCGGCGAGTAAGGACCCCAGGGAAGGCCGGGATGCCCGCGACCGCGAGGAGCCGAAAGAGGAGCTGAGCAGGGGCGCCTCGGAGTCTGCACGCCAGCAGCTTTCACCCCCCTTCCCGTCCCTTCACCAGTCGCTACCTCAGAACCAATGCTACGTGGCCACCGCGAAGGCCCAGACAGGTACAAGGGGCCCGCCGCGCTCCGGGGTGTCCGCCGGCTCCGCCCTCGCCCGGCCCGCGTCGCTGCCTCCGCCGCCCTCCAGCTCCCCGACGAAGGTCGCTTTCAGGCGGACGGTCTGCGGCCGTGGTTCGGTGGGGTGGGCGCTCTAGGTCTGGGGTGGCGGTCAGTTCAGGGGCTGAGTGCCGGGGCCCGGTGCGTGGGCCGGCCCCTCCTGCGTTGGAGGTGGGCACGCCGGGTCCCTGGTGGGCCTTCCTGGAGAAGGGATGGCTCCTGGGGGGCTGCGGGGGGAGAGCCCTGGAGCCCGCTCCCTCTGGAGACTGCACTTCTCGGGACAGATGGGCTCTCCGCCAGGCCTGGGCTTGCAGGCGCGGGGCACTCCGACTGCGAGGGGCCCCCGGTGCTGGCTGGGGCGTCCTCGCGTTGCCTGTCAGTAGATTGATTTCAGACCCGGGTCTCTGTGGCGGAGCCCCCGTCTCGCCACGGGCGCAGTCACCCAGCGGGGGCGCTCGCCTCTGGCCGCTATGGCAGTGCAGGCCTGGGCCCCGTGCTGCGTGCTTGCGCCGCGTGGCGCCCTCTCACATGGCCGCCTGGGAGGTGCTTCTGGCCAGGTGTTTCCCGCCGTCCCCTGGAGCGTCCCTGCGGTCTCAGCTGTCTTCTGGACCGCCCCCGAGGCCCATGTCCTCGCTGTGTCCCCCTGGGGGTGGGGACCCCCGGGTCACCATCCTGTGTGTCTCAGGAGGTGGGGCCTAAAGGACTGTGTGGTCCGTTCCTCCCGCTCGGTGGCATGGGCGTCTGGGGACATCCTCCGGGACTGACCGCCCAGCGCGGCCTCCCTCTCTGTCGTCCCCTCCCGCCTTCCCTGGAGCTTCTGGGGCAGTGAAGGGCTTCCCTCTCCAGCTGTGCCTCTGTCTCAGCTCGTGGGCCCTCCTGTGCGTCTCCTGTCCATCACTGTCATGCTAGGCTGGCTCCTGAGTCCCCTCGCTTCTGAGGACTTCCTGCCTCCTCCAGGTAGACCAGGCCCGTCTTGTCCTTCCTGGTCCTGGGCCCAGCCTTGTCACCAGGGAGCTCACGTTCTGTTTGTTGAAATGCAGTGGTTGGTTAGAAAGCAGGGTCAGTCTGTCTTCCCACCACCCCTCGGTATTATTGTTAAGTAATGATAGAGTCTCAGCCAGATGGACCGGCAGCTCTCTGTGAAGCGGCACCTGTGTGTGTGTGGGGCTTGGCAACAATGTCAGGAGCTGGTGCTTCTGTTGAAAAGCAAAGATCGGGGACTTCCTCGCGGTCCAGGGGTTAGGATTTGATGCTTTCACTGCTGAGGGCGCGGGTTCAATCCCTGGTCAGGGAAGTAAGACCCTGCAAGCCCAGTGGTGCTGGTGGGGAGGGGAGAGCGTAGGGGTGGGGAGAGTTTGGACTGTCTCCGTTTGAGCTCTGTCACTTCCTCATCCGTTCAGGACAAGCTCTCTAAGCAGAAACGCTTAGACTGTAGTACTTTCCCACGGGAGCCCTTCCTGCCTTCTCTGCAGGCGGAAGATGGGGCCCCACAGGCTCAGGATTGTGAATATCTCTTGGTGCCCAGACCCTCCTGCAGCCTGTGGCCCTGCTCCTCGGGGGGCACAGTTTCCCCTGCTCTGCCCGTGGCCTTTCTGCCGCGTGGCCGTGGCTGATTTTGACGGTGCCCGTGTGGCCTGGTCCTTCAAAAACGCCTCCTCTCCTTCTGTGCCACCTCCTGTCCGTGTTAGACTTGCCCGGGACAATCACGATTTCAAGTTGTCCCTTCTTGTTCCCACTTAAAGTCACAGTGGTGAGAACCCTGGAGGGCCTGTGTGTGCTGTTCAGCCTCAGCACATGCTGGGAAAACTCCAGATTTGCATGAAGCTCACAACCTGCCTGCCTCCCAAGATCGCCGGGAGGCCTGCTCGGGGCTCGCCTGTGCCCGTCGCGTGCGTGGATGGTATCGTGTCTCCATGCGCTCCCCTGCAGGCTGCGTGCTGACGGCTCTTGTGTCCTGGCCCCTGTATGAACAGCCGTCTTTTTCTCCAGCGTCCCCTTCCCGTGTTTCATAGAACTTAAACGTAAGGCATTTCTCCCTGTCCTTTGGAGGAGTTCCTCCATGTGAAAGCAGTGGTTTTCAGATTTTTTAAAAAAACAATTCTTGAAACTTCTTACAAAAAGAAAACATCGTAGGGACCTTCATTCCAAAGCAGTGAACCCGGGGCTGCCTTGCCCAGAACATCGTCAGTGGCCACAAGCCCTCCCGCCCCTGCCTGGTCCTGCGGCTGCTGCACTTGCCTGGAAGCCCTGCTCCTGGCCTGTCCGCCCGCCCTCGTGTGCAGGGACAGGCCGCTGAGCAGTCGTGGGGTTCTGACCGAGGACGGAGGGTCCTGGTGACCAGGGCCTGTCTGCCACAGCCGGCTCGCGAGTGCCCTCTGCGCGGCTCAGTGTCCCTTGTGAACAGATCGCGTGGTCCGTGGTGGGGTTTCTGCTTTCTCTGTGCAACTTACGACACTGTTGTGGGTGCTGATGATATTCTGGTGATCAGCCTGCCTTTAAAAACGTTTGAATGGCATTTCTTTTCTTCTCTTGTCCCCTTTTGACTTTTTTTTCTTTTTAGCTTGCTTGCCTTTTGTTTTAGCAGCTGCAGTATCTCGGAAGAAAAAGCGAAGAATGGGGACCTATAGCCTGGTTCCTAAGAAAAAGACCAAAGTGTTGAAGCAGAGGACGGTGATTGAGATGTTTAAGAGTATAACTCATTCCACGGGGGGCTCCAAGGTAAGGGGTGTGCCAGGCCTTGGGGGGCCCTCCGCCTCTCTGCTCTGCTCCAGGGCAGCCCCTGCCATGCCCACTCTGTCCTCTTCCAGGGGGAGAAGGATCTGAGTGACGGCTCCCTCCACGTGAATGGTGAGAGCCTGGACCTGGACTCGGAGGAGGACGACTCGGAGGAGCTGGATGAGGATGAGGACCAGGGCGGCCCGCCAGCAGCTGCGTTCCCCACTGAGGATGGCAGGGCCTCCAAGGACGGCGTGCTGGCGCCTGACCGCAGCCAGAAGGTGGGTGGCACGCACACCCGACCTCAGTCCTGGGTGAGGGGCTAGAGGCCGTGTGCACTTCGGGGCCTTAAGAAAGCCCTGCTTGCTTCTGGCTGCGACTCTCAGGTTTCGTCTCTCTTGGGTCTTTGGACAGTCTGTTTTCATCAGAGCACTGCTTGTCTTGCTGGGCAGCGCTCCCGGCAGTGAGGGTCTTGCCTCCAGGCACTGGAGTGACAGGGACAGTGTTGTAGAGGACTGCTCTGCCAGCTGTGCCGACCCAGTGCCTGCACAGCCCACCCTTGGCCCTGGCTTGGTGTCCTGGGCACCTGCCCCGGGTGCGGGCTTCCTGCAGGTGGGGACTCCGTTCTCCCGGAGGGGCGAGTGCCTAGCTGTGGCAGGCCTGTGGGGCGGTCGGGTGTGCAGAGTGGTGGTCCTGGCGGTGCGCCGTCCGGGGTGGTGCGGGGGTCCCCACGGGCAGCGGGAGGAGATCTGGGCAGAGCGGCTCTCGGTGTCCGGGCCTTCTGGTCGGGGGACGGACGAGTTGGAGGAGCAGCAGCGGCCGTGGCTGAGAGTCAGGCAGGTGCAGAGCCCTGGGTTTCCCGTCACCGCTGTGTGTCCGGTGCGTCTGAGGAAACCCTGGGCCATCTTTGGGTGAAACAGACGCCGTGTCTGACGAGCTCCTCTGAACTAAGGGTGGGCAGAGACGAGGCGGTGAGCTTGGCAGCAGCGACTTTCTGGAAGCGTACGATTTTGTCGGCTGCCTTTTGCACTTTGCGGTAGCCCCGTGGGTGTATTTTGATGTGTGTGAAGGGTTTTCTTTCAGCCTCTGGAGTTCGGGAGTGCCCCATTGCTCGCTCAGTCGTATCCGGTCCTTTGCGACCTTGTGGACTGCTGCGAGCCAGGCTCCCGCCCTCCACTGTCTCCCGGGGTTTGTTCATACTCATGTCCATGGCGTCGATGGTGCCGTCCAACCGTCTCGTCCTCTGTTGCCCGCCTCTCGGGCTGCCCTCAGTCTTTCCCAGCATCAGGGTCTTTCCCAGCATCAGGGTCTTTCCCAGCATCAGGGTCTTTCCCAGCATCAGGGTCTTTCCCAGTGTGTCGGCTCTTTGCATCGGGTGGCCAGGGTGCTGGAGCTTCAGCGTCAGCATCAGTCGTTCCGGTGAATATTTGGGATTGCTTTCCTTTAGGACTGACTGATCTCCTTGCTGTCCAAGGGACTGTCAAGAGTCTTCTCCAGCACCACAGTTTCAAAGCATCAGTTCTTGAGCACTCAGCCTTCTTTGTGGTCCACATCGGTACATGACTACGGGAAAAACCATACCTTTGCCTTTATGGACCTTTGTCGGCAAAGCGGTGCCCCTGCTGTTTAACGCTCAGCCTACATCTGCCATAGCTTTTCTTCCAGCGAGCAGGTGTCTCCTAGTTTCATGGCTGCAGTCACCATCCACAGTGGTTTGGGAGTTCAAGAAAATACAGGCTGCCACTGTTCCCACTTTCGCCATCTGTTTGCTGTGGAGTGATGGGGTCAGATGCCACGGTCTTGGCTTTAAGCCAGCATGTTTAGCCTCGCCTTTGACCCTCATCAAGAGGCTCTTTAGATCCTCTTTGCTTTCTGCCATTCGCGTGGTATCATCTGCATACCTGAGGTTGTTGATGTTCCTCCCAGCATGCTTGGTGCTATCTTGTGAGTCACCCAGCCAAGCCTGATGCGCTGTGCACGTGAGTAAGCAGGATGACACTGTACAGCCTTGACGCGCTCCTTGCCCAGCTTTGAACCAGTCCACTGTCCCCTGTCTCGTTCTAACTGCTGCTTCTTGACCTGCTACACGTGTCTCAGGAGGCAGCTCAGGCGGTCTGGTGTGCCCATCTCTTGAAGAGTGTTTCGGCTTGTTGTGATGCGGATAGTCACAGGCCTTAGTGTAGTCAGTGGAGCAGAAAGAGATGTTCCCTTGTCTTTTTCTGGTGTTGCTTAACTTTGAGAATCACTGTGGCCACTTAGGCCAGTTCTACTTGTCCAGGAGGTTTGGGGGCAAAATTTTAAATGTTGTCCCAGCCCCTGAGGTGTAATTATTCAAAAATAAATTGGTAGAAAATGCTAACACTAGAGATTTAAATTTTAAAATCACTTAAGATACCATTTGCTATTTTTTCTCTCTCCTGTAGGATCATAGGAGGAAGCAGTTTCCTAGTGCGTGTGTGTGTGTGTGTGTGTGTGTGTGTGTGAGAGAGAGAGAGAAGGTTGCTCAGCCTAGCCTGTGTGTGTGTGTGTGTGTGTGTGTGAGAGAGAGAGAGAGAGAAGGTTGCTCAGCCTAGCCCGTGTGTGTGTGTGTGTGTGAGAGAGAGAGAGAGAGAGAGAGAGAGAGGTTGCTCAGCCTAGCCTCTGTGTGTGTGTGTGTGTGTGTGTGTGTGTGTGTGTGAGAGAGAGAGAGAGAGAGAGAGAGAGAAGGTTGCTCAGCCTAGCCCGTGTGTGTGTGTGTGTGTGTGTATGTGTGTGTGTGAGAGAGAGAGAGGTTGCTCAGCCTAGCCCGTGTGTATGTGTGTGTGTGTGTGAGAGAGAGAGAGAGAGAAGGTTGCTCAGCCTAGCCCGTGTGTGTGTGTGTGTGTGTGTGTGAGAGAGAGAGAGAGAGAGAGAGAGAGAGAGGTTGCTCAGTTGTATCCGACTGTTGGTGACCCAGTGGGACACAGTCCATGCAGTTCTCCAGGCCAGAACACTGGAGTGGGCAGCCTTTCCTTTCTCCAGGGGATCTTCCCGACCCAGGGATTGAGCCCAGGTCTCCCGCATTGCAGGCGGGTTCTTCACTGGCTGAGCCACCAGGGAAGCCCCTCCTGGCCCCTAGAGTGGTGTTTGGAGGGCGCGCTCTCAGGCCTGTGCTGCCTGCAGTGGGGTCAGACCCTGGGTGCCCAGGTCCCTCCTCATGGCACCGTGCGCTTCTCTGGGCCCCTCAGCAGGTGTTGTCTGCCCCCTGCTCCCTCCTCCCCGAGCCATTTCCTGTTGTCACGGGACACTCGGGGCACGATTGTCCCCTTCGGTGGGTCGTGGATGTCCCCAGGGCGCTGGCTGCAGTGCGTGGGAAGGTGCGGACTTGTGTCAGCGTGTCCCTGCACCTCTGTGTTTTGTTCCAGGTGGGCCAGGCAGCCCCTCACGGTCACTAGCCATCAGGATTTGTTATGTGACCCCCTCTCTGCATGCCTGTGGCCGGGGCAGTGTGGTGTGCGTGCATTGCTGACCAGTGGCTCGAAGGACTAGGCTGCCAGCCTTGGCTTTGATACCAGAGCTCAGGGACACTAGGCTGCTTCTGCGTGATTTCTGGGTCCTGGGTTCTAATTCCAACGTACAGGCCTTTGTCCTTGGCGATTCTGCATAAATCGATGTAAGCTATCTCTTGTTTTTTCATTGCTCAGTGTTCTATGTGTGATTGTTCGATTCACACTGAATTTGTGATGAAACGTGAGGCAGAGCCAAAGCCGGTGGGCGCACGGGGAGGGGCCGCCTCAGTGAGGCTGGCTCGGCGGGCCCCGGGGCCGGGCTCCAGGCCGCAAGGCCGCCGGCGGCCGTTGCTCCCCTGGCGACGAGACCGCCCGTGTCGCTCGCACGCGGCGCTGGGATCCAAGTCTGTCTCTGGATTCTCAGTGTTGATGGAAGTCCTCCTCCTCCAGGAAGAATCTAGACACTCAGTAACACTGTCTAGACGTTAATACAAAGGGGGAAAAATCAAATGAGTATCAAGCTAACAGAAGAATCAGGAAAACAAAAGCAAAATCAAGAAGAAAATGTGGAAAATGAAGTAAGATGGTGGGGGCAGGTCTGCATAGGCCAGTGATGGTAACAGACTGCGGTGGGTCTACGTGCGGCTCTTCAGAGACGGGGAGACGAGAGGCACACGGGCCGGGCCTGAGACGGAATGTGCTTAAACGCTGAGTTCAGTGTCCGTCTGCCAGTCACAGCCACGCCTCAGAGGGACGGGGTGGGCCCCGTCCCAGGACCTGCTGGAGGCCGTGTCCTGGGGTCTGGCCTGCTGCCGCGTGGACGGGCCGGGGCGCGGGTCAGCCTGCAGGGCGGGGCCGAGGCGCCCCTGTTTCTGAGTGGAGCCGGTGACTCAGGTGTGGCTGGGGGGTTCGCCCGTGCTGTTGGTTCCTCCGTATTGTCGTGTGAGGGTGTCTGAAGGTGGCCCGGGGTCCCCGAGCCCCTGCGGGGCCGTCTCGGCGCTGGGGCTCCCTTGCCTTTCTCATTCTCCTCTGCGGAAGCCTTGCTGCGCCTGTGTCCCCGGCCAGCTGTCCCCAAGCCCTTGGCTTTCTGAGGAGTCTCTGGGGGAGGAGGGGCGCTGGGGGCGGCGTGGGGCTGCCCCCTCCAGCCCGGCTGTCGCTGTGCTCTCCACCCGCCGGGGGGCTGCGCGCTTCACGTGGGCCTTGGGCTGAGCGCATCCACACCACAGTTCTGGCCCCCGAGAAGGTTGGGGGCGTCCTGGAGCGTTTGCCATGTGGACGCCTTCTCTTGTGAAATGTCTGCTGGGAACTCAGCTATTAATCTGTGTGGTTGGTCTTCTTACGAGAGCGATCTGTAGGAAAGGAGCCCCTGTGCCCGCGGCCGGCACGCTGCCCCCTGCTCCTCACTGGTGACCGACGCTCGGTGCCCTGGTCTCAGCACTGGGTGGACGGGGCGGGAGGGTGCGCTGTCCCTGGCGCTCTGGCCTGCTGGCTGGGCCCCTGCCCCGTGTGGCCTCTGCCTGCCACGGCCCCGCGGGTGCCCATTGGTCTGCGTCCCGGACACCGCCACGCTGCTGCCCTCCCTGCCCTTCTCCAGGCCTCAGCTGGTCCCTGCGGCCGCCGTGGGGATTCTCGTCCACTGACCCCTACTCCTCCCTTGACAGTCCTGCAGCAGGGGTTTTAGAAGCTGTTAATCTGCCTGTTTTAGTGGGTAGTTACATTGCTCACTGTTTTTAAAGTAAAAAACTACCCAGTGAAATTTAAAGCTATTTAAACAAAGCTGACTAAAGGTGCCAGGAGAAAGTGGTATGTGTCGGCGGAAGTTTTAAACCGTCACAAACACGAGTGAAGGACAGCCGCGGTCAGGGCCCGCCTGCTGACGCAGCAGACCCCAGTGTGGCCGCCAGGTCAGGGAGACCCCCGGGGAAGGGAGTGGCAGCCCACTCCAGGGTTCCTGTCTGGGAGATCCCATGGCTAGAGGAGCCTGGTGGGCTACAGTCCACGGGGTCGCAAAGAGTTAAACCCGACTCAGCGACTGAAGAGCGGCAGTAGCCCCCGTCCCCCCTCACACGGACGCTCCGAGCTGGTCATTCTTGCTGCGAAGCTGTGAGGTGAAAGCCGGAAGGGAGCACTAATATTTAAAAGGACAAGGGAGAGAGTTTGCTGACAATATAATCCTCATCTAAAGTGTCCAAGGAAACCAGCTGAGCAGGCACTGTAGCCGGTTAGCCGAGCGTGGGTGGTCCTGCCAGTCGGGGAACGTGCGGACAGCCTGTCAGCAGGACGCCCAGGACGCCGGCTGGCGTTTACGACCGGGGAGGTCAGGACGGCGCGGCCGGGCCTCTGTGCGGGGGCTGCCGCTCCCGACGGTCCTGGGGCGGCCTCGGCAGCTGAGGACTCGGAACACAGCGCCAGCGTCACCCCCAGGCAGCTGCCATCCTGTGACACCGCCAGAGTGCCTAGCAGTAACCTTCACGAGAGTCGGCTGTGACCCGTAGGGGGGAAGTCGTACAACTTTGCTGAGAGAGGTTTAAAGAGACGTGAGTTCACGGAATGACCCATAGTTTGTCCGAGTGAGGAGATCCCTTGTGTAGTTTCTCTTGCCCTGTGTTATCCTTAAATTCATCAGAATCCTCACAGGACCTTCGGTGGGGCCAGCTGATGTGGGGGTGTCACGGCAGGAACAGGGGTGGGGTTGGCAGGACGGGGCTTGGTGGGGCCGGGCAGGCACCACACGGGGCGGCCACTGTCAGAGCTGGGCTTCCAGCTGGGGGCAGAGCCGTGAGCTTCTCAGTGAATGTTACCGGGATGACTGGCAGCAGAGTGGAGGCCGATGAGCGGGTCCTGGGGCACAGGAGACGTGGGCTCCATTCCAGACACACGGGGTGGTGATATCACGGTTCTGAGCACACTCAGACCACTGTGTACAAGGGTAGGTATAGATCAGAGACCTGTTACTTAAGAAGCAAATTCCGGAAGATTTGAAAGGCCCACACGGGGACTTCCCTGGTGGTCCAGCAGTTAAGACCATGCCTCCAGGGGAGGGACGAGGGCTCATGCCTTAAGAAAAGAGTTAAAACACTTAGCTGTGGGAAAAAGCTTTGGAAACCACGTTTCTAATCTCAGATGAAGGCTTGCTGGCGTAAGACACGAGCCCAGAAGCCGTGAATGGGGGAGTGGAGAGGCCTGGCTCCTCTGGTTGGAATCTCAGAAGTTTTATATAAAAAGAAAGAGGAGAAGCAAAGCCCGTAAGACTTGGTAGGAAAATGTTGGGCGTGTGTTTAGCAGGCAGAGGAGATCTCTCCTGTGGGTGTGTAGCTCCCAGTTACTAGAAAGCAGGGACCCAGGGGAGATATGGGCCAGGGGTGTGGTCTCCCGGACTCGGAGGGAGAAACAGAGGGGCAGGGCCGGGAGAGCCCAGGGCTGTGGGCACCCCCCTCCCCCAGCGCCGGCTGCGGTGGGAGCCCGTATCTACTGTTTCCCTTGGGGGGGGGGAAAGTCTTGCGTGTGTGCAGGGCAGAGGCGGGCGCAGGTGCACACAGGCTTCAGGGCCACTGCGAGTAGGGGCGGTGAGCACGGGCACCTCTGTTCTGTGACGGGAGGGATTCTGCAACATGCTTCTCCTTAGAAGAAGGGACTCAGAGAAGCCTGCCGGGGGCTGCCGCCGGAGGCTGGGCGCGCGTGCCCGCCTGGAAGGGGTCTGAGCGTCAGCTGCAGCCTGGGGCCGTGGCCTGGGCCCTCGGCGGGGGCGGGTCGGTTTTGCGCTTTGTGCTCGTGTGTGCTGAGTGCGCTGGTCCTTTCTAATTGCTGTCTGCCACGCGCATTGATCCGTGTACAGTTGATGCCCTCCTCCACGCCAGGGCCGCCCCCCAGCTGGGCCCTCGGTGTGGAGCGGGCACGCGGGCGCCCCAGCAGCCCCTCGGCACGGGGGTCCGGGTGCCTGCGCCCAGAGGGTCTCACTGGCTTCTCTTCTCTCTTGGGCCCCCGCGTGGCTGCTCAGGTGGACGGCGAGTCTGAAGAGGAGCAGGAGTCGGCCGGCACTGCAGACGAGGAGGAGGACGGGGACGAGTCCGACCTGGTAACTCCCGCGTGCACGCGTGGCGCGCGCCCTGGGGACGTGCCCGTGGAGCGGCTGTGCGCGGGGCCGGGAGGGGCCTCCGGGCCGGCGGGGCGGGGCTCAGCCGAGGGCGGGGTCGGCGGCTCGGCTGGGCCGGCGGGGCTCGGGGAGCTCCTGGCCGTGTCTGTCCAGCCAGGGTAGGTCTCAGAGGGAGACGGTGGCCACGTGCGGGCTGAGAGCAGGGCGCGAGGGCGGCGCTGTGGTGAGGCATGTGTCTCCCTGGGGCTGGCCCTGGTGCCGTGGGGCTCGCGCTCCTCCCTGGGCGCTGCGCGAAGGCACGGGACGCCGGGGCCCGGCTCCGGGATCAGGCTCTCGCGCCGGCGCTGAGCCGCCGCCGTGTCTCAGGGTCTCGCCAGCACAGGCCCTTAAGTGTCTCCTCATCCACGGCCAGCGGGGCGCGTTAGACTTGGCAGCGTGTTCTGTGGGCTGGCTTTCTGTCTGTCTGGCTCGAGGCAGTTAGATCCTGCCTGCGTGGAGGTGTGAGATGCGGACACTCAGGAATCGTGACGTGCCATAAGCAGTGACAGTCTCTGCTTGTTCTCTGGGTTCTGGCTCGTTTGGACGTAGACTTGAAGCAGACCGAGGCTTTGTTCCTTTTCTCTTGAGCAAAGCGAGTGGGTGTGTGTGATTGAAAGTGGATTCCCTTACTGAGCTGCATTAGTGTCTGGTAGAACTCTCCCATTTACTTTTTTTTTGTGCTGAAGCTCAAGTAACCGGGCTTGGAGTGTGTTTAGGGACAAGCGTGGGCATCTCTAAGAATGTGACCTGGAAGGGGTCGTCTGGGAGTGAGCGGGGTCTTGCGGGTGAGTGCTGGCCACAGGGCAGGAGCCGGAGCCTCTGTGCCTGGAGCCCATGCTCTGCATTTCTGCCCTCCCCCCCTCCCCAGAGCTCAGAGTCCAGCGTCAAGAAGAAGTTCCTCAAGAGGAAGGGGAAGCCTGACAGCCCTTGGATCAAGCCAGCGAGAAAGAGGAGGCGGAGAAGCAAAAAGAAGCCCTGCTCTGTGCTAGGTAGGCCCGGAGCCGTGCGCCTCGGCACTGGGGTCTGCGCAGGGCTGCGTTCACCTGGACTACTCCACTGTTAGGACAGCAAACACCCCAGCAAGGACTTTCTTGGGGCTGCTTTAGCGGGGCCTGCCCGGTGGCCTCCTGCCCGCGGGCCGCACTCCCACCCCCTGTGCCCTGCCCTTGGTGTCCTGGGCCAGGCCCTGGGCCACAAAGTGCTGCTCAGCCCTTCGGTCAGTCCCCTTGATCAGGGGGTGGTTCTGTCTCAGGCAGACTGGGAGGGGAATGGCCTCAGGCTCAGGGGCCCAGGCCTTGTCTGCAGCTTTGCTGTGGAAGACTGAACGCCGCAGGGGGTGTGCAGTGCTCCGGAGCAGGGCTGGTGAGCCCTCTGTCACCTGTGACAGGAGGCCCTGCCACGCCCTGTGCCTGGCCGAGACCCCTCCCCAGTCAGTCCTCGTGGCCGGCACTGCTCTGCGGGGTCCTCGCCTGGGGCCAGCGCCGTGGAGCCCGCTCGTGGAGGGCACTTCTCTTTGGCTTCTCCACGCGTCAGTGGGTTGTCCGCGCCATTGCTGGTGGGCAGTGCTGCATGGCTTCAGTTCTCCGATAGAGAAGCAGGTCGTGGAGCTGCCCCCGAAGCGCAGAGGGCCGCTGGCGGCCCCATGTGGCAGGCGCTCTGAGACTGGGTCGGGTGGCACCATGTCGTCCCTGAAGCTCCTCTCCTTCACTCATGGTTCCTCATCTCTCTGCCTTGAATCGTCAGCCGAGATCACAGACCCTGTGTTTTTGTTGTCGGCTGACAGAAGCCACTGGAGACCCAAGGCTGAACAGTCCGGGGTCTTTGGGATGAAAGCGTTATCGCCATCATCTTGGGTATAGCGTGCAGAATGCCTGTCGGAATATTTATTCAAGCAGGAGTTAGAACTGTATTTCCTTTGTAAAGTGTTTAAAATTGTACAGTCTACCGGGGTTCCTCAGGTGGGTGGTGATTTCTGCAGGCGGTCAGCTCCTTCCTGCCTGAGATTTGGGTGCAGACTGGCCTGGACTCAGGGTCTTTGGATACCAAACTTCCGTATTGCTGCTGCTGCTGCTGCTAAGTCGCTTCAGTCGTGTCCAACTCTGTGTGACCCCATAGACGGCAGCCTACGAGGCTTCCCCCGTCCCTGGGATTCTCCAGGCAAGAACACTGGAGTGGGTTGCCATTTACTTCTCCAAAGCATATCAGTTCAGTTCAGTCGCTCAGTCGTGTCTGACTCTCTGCGACCCCGTGAATTGCAGCACGCCAGGCCTCCCTGTCCATCACCAACTCCCAGAGTTCACTCAGACTCACATCCATCGAGTCAGTGATGCCATCCAGCCATCTCATCCTCTGTCATCCCCTTCTCCTCCTGCCCCCAATCCCTCCCAGCATCAGAGTCTTTTCCAATGAGTCAACTCTTCGCATGAGGTGGCCAAAGTACTGGAGCTTCAGCTTTAGCATCATTCCTTCCAATGAACACCCAAGACTGATTTCCTTTAGGATGGACTGGTTGGATCTCCTTGCAGTGCAAGGGACTCTCAAGAGTCTTCTCCAGCACCACAGTTCAAAAGCATCAATTCTTCGGCGCTCAGCCTTCTTCACAGTCCAACTCTCATATCCATACATGACCACAGGAAAAACCATAGCCTTGACAATTCCCATCATTGAAATAACATCAGTGGCTTGTCTGTGCACTGTGGGCATTTGCCCTTTGCTGGAGGTGTTAACTATGCTGTGTAAATGCCCATTTTCACAGACTTCTTCAGTGAGATGCCCTTACGATGACTGATACCCAGGTGGCCTCATGGGTCATATAGACAGGAGGCCCCACCCCTTGATGGCTCCTCACTTGCATACTTGCCTCTTGTTGGCATGTTCAGAGTGCGTTGCCCTCTGGTGGGTGAGGGGCTCCTTAAACCCCGTTCTCATGGATGGACATTCCCTCCAGCCTTTCCCTGTGGATCCTGGAGCCCGCTGCCTGAGCCGGGCAGGCTCCTAGTGACGCTGTGTGTCTGGGGCGTCCTTAGCTGCCGCACAGCAGCTGGTCTTTCAAGCCTGCCATTCGGCTTTTCTCTTACTTTAAACTAGTGCAGATGCGTGCGCAGTCCTTGCTTGTGCCCTCAGATTGTCTTGCCAGCTTTAATCCAGCTCATGAGGTTGTAGAGAAAGGCGTTTGCGTGTGTTTGCGCTTTTGCTCTCCTTGACCCCTCTGCTCCATCCCTGGGGAGCTCGAGTGGAAATAGGACCGGGCAGGAGAAGTGTGGGCGGGTGTGTGTGTGTGATCTGTGTCTGGCGAGTGTCTACATGTCTCGTGTGCATGTGTGTGTGATCCGTGTGGCGAGCATCTGTATGACACACGCGTGTGTGTGGTCTTTGTTGTTGGGGAGCGTCTGTATGACACGCGTGTGTGTGATCCGTGTGCCTGGCGAGCATCTGTATGACACGCACGTGTGTGTGATCTTTGTTGCTGGCGAGCGTCTGTATGTCTCGTGTGCACGTGTGTGTGATCTTTGTTGTTGGGGAGCGTCTGTATGACGCGCGTGTGTGTGGTCTGTGTGTCTGGCGAGCGTCTACATGTCTCGTGTGCACGTGTGTGTGATCTGTGTACCTGGCGAGCATCTGTATGTCTCTCGTGCACGTGTGCGTGATTCGTGTACCTGGCGAGCGTCTGTATGTTCTGCACGCGCACGTGTGTGATCTGCGTGGCTGGTGAGCCTCTGTGCCTCGGGGTGGTGATGCGGCCCCAGCCCCCCGTTTGATGAGGGCACCTTTGGTTGCAGGTTCTGAAGCCTCTGCGTCGTCTTCGGGCAGTGCGGAGCCCACGGCGCCTGGCGACGGCGGGGGGTACGTGGAGGTGCCGCTGGACTCCTTGGATCTCCACGCCCAGGGTGTGCTGACCTCTGACACAGAAGGTGAACGCGTGCGTGGTGGGGCCAGTGGGGGAGGGCACATTGGATGCCACGTGGGCAGGACGTGGTACCGGTCGCCGTGCCCCAGAGGTTGGGTGCAGACACCTGCCGGGGCGGCAGTCCCACGGGCCACACGAGCTCTTGTTGGCTCCCCACGGGAGGCGCCTCTGCCTGTGGGTGGCAGCGTTCTGCGTAACCTGACTGTTTCGTGGCCTCAGACTCCAGCAGTGCTTGCGGAAATGTGTGCCCGCATTGGTGTCGAGCTGCTGGTGCTCAGATGCCCCGTGGTGCGTGTCTGGGGCTGGGTCCCTCACTGAGGTTCTCGCTCCACGGCGCTGGGGTCCTGTCACTGGGGCCGTGTACTCCCACCATCCGAAAACCTTTATCTGGAAAAGAAGCTAACAGCTGTTTGGCCTTTTGGGGAAGTCAGTTTGAAGTCTGGGGATAATGTAAACCCCTGTTAGCTTTGTCTCATGGACCTTCGTGGCTGAAGGGTGTGGCTTCTGGTGGCGTCCAACCAGACACTCTGGAGAGGACGAGTGGGTGGCCTTTAGCTGTGAGCACTGGGGGAGTTCGGGTTACTGGTCCAGCTTAGGAAGCTACACCTGTAGCTTAGGAAGAAAGCCTTGGCTTATCCCTCAGAGAAGCAGCGGCTTTTCTTCTCGCTGCAGACGTGGCAGAAGCCAGCCAGTGGCCGCTCACAGCCTCCTTCCCGCTGGCGTGGCGCGTGTGCTCCCTGCTGCTGAACGTTCCTAGCTTTGTCTCCGGAACGTGCTCCCTTGGACGCCTGCAGGAGGCAGTGCTTATCCTGCCACATTGTGCGCGGTCGGCGGTGCGAGGGCAGTGCGGCGGGGGCGGCCGTCCAGGCTGGGCCCCGGGCTGAGGGGCGGTGGCCTCCGCCTCCGAGTGCTTGTGCTCAGCGCCTCCGAGTGAGGGCGACGCTGGGGGGAGCCCTGCCCTAGGAGAAGAGGCAGCTGCCGGGCGCCGGGCGAGGTGCTTCTCGGGGGTGTTTCCCCTGGCGCCAGCCCTGCCGGCAGCCGCCCAGTCACGCGCTATCTGGAGAGCTGGTGCTTTGCAGGAACAAGTCGGGGTCTCCAGTTGTATATATTCAGTCCTGGAGTTTCAGACCCTTGAGGAGGCAGCTGTGGAGCCCGAGGCTGGACAGGAGGTCAGGGAGCGAGCCCTGTGACCTTTGGCAGCGAGCCCTGTGACCTGGACCTGCGTGAAGGCGGGGACCAACTTGGTCATGGGGTCCCAGCTCCAGCCCAGAGAGTGTTTGCGTTAGGATGGGCAGTGGCCATCATCCGTGCCCACGGGTCTGCCGAGCTGGGGTTGGGTGCTGCTCTGACCCCAGTGGCTGGCTGGGGCCGTGGGCAGGCGGCCACAGCCGGTGGGCATGCACGGGGTCCACTGGGACCCGTCTGTCTGATGCCCTGTAGCTCCTCTGCCTGGGCTGCTGGCGGGCCCTTCCCTCACCCTGGCCTTGCAGCCCGTGTCTTGGGCTCAGAGTCAGTCTGCTGAGCAGCGTTGGGGTCTCCGCAGGTGGGTCACACCCCTCCGTTTGCTCTTGGGAGGCACCGAGGACGAGACCCCTGGGGTCTCAGAGTCGCCCTCCAGCCTAGTTCCTGCATGAGCCGGCTGTTCCTGCTGCCGGGGCAGGGCTAGGCCTGGGTCCCGCGTGTCCTGGGCCCGGCCTGGCTCCCTCGCAGGGAGAGGAGTGGGCGGTGGGGCTGTGTCGCAAGAAGGAACAGGGACTTGCCTTCCTTTGGAAGCCGTAGCTGGGTTGAGGACTCTTTCTGGCCACTGGCCTGTGTCCCCACCAGGAGCCAGCCTGACCGCGGCCCCCGTTTCCCTGGTGCTGTCCCCTTGCCTGCCTGCAGGCAGGTTGGGGTGATGTTGCTGTGCCCGAAAGGCTTGCTGTGATCCTGGTTTTCTGCTTTGTTTTTCTCCACATGTCCGTCATTCAGCCGGATAAGCCAGGTCTCTGTGCGGTTATGGTGGGACATCACTAAATAGGCTGCCTCTAAACCCTTCCAGGTGGTGCTAGCTTGCTTCAGTCATGTCCCACTCCTGGCGACCCCATAGACAGGAGCCCACCAGGCTCGTCTGCCCATGGGATTCTCTAGGCAAGAACGCTGGGGTGGGCTGCCATGCCCTCCTCCATGGGAGTCTCCTGACCCGGGGACTGGGCCTGCATCTCTCACGTCTCCTGCATTGGCAGACGGGTCCTTTTCCGCTAGTGCCACCTGGGAGACCCAAAATGCCTCCGGATGCTACCAAATGCCTTGAAGGCAAAGGAGTCACGCTCCGTCGTGTCAGACTGTTTGTGACCCCATGGACTGTAGCCCGCCAAGCTCCTCTGTCCATGGAGTTCTCCAGGCAAGAACACTGGAGTGGGTTGCCATTCCCTTCCCCAAGGGATCTTCCCAACTCGGGGATTGAACCCAGTCTCCTGCATTGCAGGCAGATTCTTTACCACCTGAGCCACCAGGGAAGCTCCCCTTCTAAGTGGACCAAGCGTTTAACATGTGGCCGCAGTTCTGAAACCGAGCAGGGAAGACAAGGACGCTCCTCGTGGGGAGTGGAGTCTTGGCCTGGGCTCCCTGTGTGCCGCCGTGAGCGTGTCTGCAGGGACCCCGTCGCCGGGTGACCCAAGTGTAGTGGAGCATCTGGGCGGGTGGCGTGGCAGCAACACTCACGCGTCTGCTGTGACTGCAGGGCTGGCCAACGGTCCTGACGCGGGCGAGACGGACGGCCTCCAGGAGGTGCCCCTCTGCAGCTGCCGGATGGAGACCCCAAAGAGCCGAGAGATCACCACCCTGGCCAACAACCAGTGCATGGCCACAGAGAGCGTGGACCACCAGGTGAGCCGGCCGCGCCAGGCCGCCTGGGGAGGCGGGCCGTTCGTGGGGCCGTGCTGGGAGGCGGGGGGCGGCCGTGGCCGTGGGTGCTGCCCTGCCGAGGCCGCGCTTCCCAGAGGCTGTCCTGCTTTGCTGTGAACTTGGACGTGGACGGCTGAGGCCCCGCCCATCGTCTTCAGAGGAGCTTCCCATACAGAGAGTCTCGCAGCTGACCGCTGACGCCGCCGCTCGGGGCCAGCCGCCGCCGCTCCTGGCTTTGCGCCAGCGTCACAGCGTGTCTCGGGGCAGGGACAGCAGCGGCTCCTGGTGCCACGCGACGCGCTGTGGAAGGTTGGATGCGTGTCCTCTGCTCCGGCCAAACGCAGGCAGCTTCCGCCGCCTCCTGCGGCCCTGCGCCTGCCTGGCCGGGGGTGTTCCCGGCTGGTCGGTCCCTTTTGTCCCAGGTCGCAGGGCTGGAGGCCGGCACTCATCTCGGTGCTGTGGCGGTCCCTGCGCCCAGCTGGGTTTGGCCAGAGTGCTTTGGCAGGGGTGCGTCGGTGCCCTGGCTCGCAGGTTCCCTGCAGTGCAGTTGTGCCCTCGGAGCGCTGCTGAGCGCTGCCGGGTGAGCAGTTGGGCAGCTTCCCATACTTTCTGCCGCAACCGCGGTGTCGCTGGGGCAGGCGGCCCCCTCACCTGCGGGGCTGCTGGGCCCTGAGGCGGGCCCGTCCTGTGTTCATAGAGTAAGAAGTGATGTCTCTTCCTGCTTTTCCGAATAACGAGCCGGTGCTTCCGCTGACCCTCCCTGCTGCCATTCCCCAAAGTTCATCTTAGCAACTCAGGGTCTTTTCCTGGGAAATTGATCCAGAAAACAATACCGGTCAGATGTTCGGCCTGATGAGTCTGTCTCAGGTGCCGGGCACGCCAGTAGCCACACCAGGGGCAGGAAACGGGATTGGCCCCGGGTGCCCGCTGCCTGGCTTCTGTGTTTTCTGAATGGTCTCGCCGTCCACGTGGGTGTCTCTGGACATTGCCGCCCATTTGTCCTTTGTGCTTCTCTGTGGCACGGCCGGGCCACTGGACCCTGTGGTTGGAGTCAGCGGCTCCCAGACGCACAGGGCGTCCAGCCCGCCTGTCTGCAGTTGAGACGCAGGTAGGCCTGGCTCAGTGGAGGGGGTGCGCCCCAGCTAAGGCACGCTGTCTGGGCTCTCCTGCTGACGCTGGAGCTGTGGAGTCGCACTGCCCATGTTCCGCGCCCCCTCAGGGCTTCACAGTGTGAAGCTTGCTGCTCACTGTTCACTTAGCAGTGGATGGTTTCATAGGGACCTTGTCATTCCATCTCGCCATGTTACACAGCAGAGCATCCCAGAGGAAGAGCCTTCTCTTCATTTCCTGGTCGTTGAGGCCATGGGTTTGCTCTCTGTTTTTGGAGGGTGACCAGCTCTGCTTCTAAACTGTCATCGTGAGCTAACGCATTTAAGCAGATTCAGCAGGCTTTCGTCTTTGTGTTACTGTTATTATTGAAGCTTCCCTGCAGCCCCTGGGCCTGCAGGGCCCTGTTCATCTTGGACTCAGAGCATCATTTCACAGTGATACCGAAAGGCCGTTATGAAGACCGTTTTTGAAAAGATACTTAGAAAGTGAACTGCCTCTCTCTGCTGCTTCACAGAGCGCACGGGAGCGCTTTCACGCGTGCACAGTCTGTGTGACTCGGGGAACGAGTGATTTCCACGGTGTTACAGAGTCACTCACAGTCAGGACACCTGGATGGTCTCCGGGTAGGGGCACGAGATCAGTGGGCGGTGGGCTGAGGTGCGCGCGTCGCAGCAGACCCTCTGAGGAGCCCCCTTGTGGAGGCGGAGAAGAGCGTCCGCGCTCGTCTGCTCTGAGCGCAGAGGCAGGCGCGCGCCCTGGCTGCCTTACTAAACCCGACGGCGGAGCATCTTGGGAACAACATACAGCAGCGGCGCATTTCTCGTCGAACAGCTTAAAGATGATTTTCGTCTAAAAGATGTTCTTTATGCGATAGGGTTGCTGTCATTTTAAAATAAAGTCATACTTAAGTCCTCCTCTCCTGATCTCTAACATGGCCACCGTGAATGGGTGCACTGTGCTTGGGCAGAGCTCTTCGGGCCTTCAGCCGCTGTGAGGCGCAAGCGAGAACGCTGCAGGCAGGGGCCCTGCAGCCACCGTTCTCCAGCCCCCTCTCTCTCTCGCCCTGTCCTGCTCGCTCAGCTCAGCTTTGCCCAGGTTCCCGTGTGCCCTCACTGGAGGTTGGGTTTGAGGGCTCCTTGCGGCTGGCCTGTGCTGGCCCCAGCTCCTAGGCTGGGCCCGCTGGGGTGGGACAGCGTCTCCCAGGCTGCCCGCTCTCCTGGGGTGCCGGGAGGCCCTTCTGGTTTCGGGCTCCCACCTGTCCCTGGCCCGTGGGGTGCTGCCCTGTCACTGCCGGGACCCAGTGTCTCAGGGCCCACCCTCCCCACCTGCATCCTGTGGCCTTTGGTTTTAAGTGTTATTTCTGGTTTTGGTTTTGCTGTCTAATTGCTCTGGTTTTTTTTGTGGGATTCCAGGGAATTCTTAAGCTGCGGTTACTTTCCCCAAAATATTTCTTCTCTTTGAATGCCCAGGCCACCTCGGCCTCAATGGCTGACGCCCTCAGAGCCGGTTCCCTCATCTCCTTCCTGTGAACTTTACCGAGGCGTCATCCACACGCTTAAGGCTGCCTCTCAGCGTGCGTCTCTGACACGCACCGTCGTGAACCAGCACGCTCCTGATTTCTGTGCGGGGGGGGGGGGGGGGCGTTGACTCTCACTGGATCCGTTGTCACGCGACCCGTTTCTTCTGGGGGGCTGGGTGGACGTGGAGGACCGCACCGCCTGCCCCCTTTGCTTTCCTGACCCCCCTCCCGTGCTGGGTGTGGCGTGCTGACCTGGTCTCTCCCGATTGCAGCTGGGCAGGTGCACAAACAGCGTGGTGAAGCATGAGCTGATGCGTCCGTCCAGCAAGGCGCCGCTGCTGGTGCTGTGTGAGGACCACCGGGGCCGGATGGTGAAGCACCAGTGTTGCCCCGGCTGCGGCCACTTCTGCACGGCTGTGAGTGCCGCCCTGCTCCAGGGCGCCGGGCCCCCAGCTGCCCTCCCACCGCCCCCGCGTCTGCCCCCGTGTCGTCCCCTGCAGGGCCCCGGGCCGTCTTCCTCGGTGGCTTGGCCACAGACGCTCCCAGGCCCTCTCTTGGCTGACGGGCTCCGCCTGGCCCCTTGTGCTCCCGGCCGAGAGCCTCTCTCCTGGGGCTTTTCCGGACGCCACAGCTCCGTGTCCTCCCTGTCCTCCACATCCTTTCATGCCTCTGCTGAAAGGTGACCCCAGGTCCTGCTTTCTACCCCAGAGCGCAGCCTGCGGCTGGGTGGGCTCTGCTGAGGGCTGCTGCCGGCTCTCAGGGCTGTGAGTCTGCTTCCCGGGTGTGTCCTCCATGGGTCTCCACACGGCTCAGCCCCTGAGCCGCGCGCGCAGAGCGAGGCGCGGGGTGGGGATGCCCTCCGCTTCTAGCAGGGCGCGAGTGGACACGCCTCGGGAGGGTGCAGGGCCGCAGGCCGTCTCCCCTCCGCACGCCGGCCTCCTGCCCCGCGCGTGCCTGTGCTCGGGTTCCCTTCCCTTTCTGCATTTTAGTCCCAGTTAGAATGACTTGTTGCCCCCCCCCTCTTTAGGGTAATTTTATGGAATGTCAGCCTGAGAGCAGCATTTCTCATCGTTTCCACAAAGCCTGTGCCTCTCGAGTCAATGATGCCAGCTACTGCCCCCACTGTGGGGAGGAGACCTCCAAGGCCAGAGAGGTGACCATCGCAAAGGCAGACACGACGTCCACGGCGACCCTGGTGCCCGGGCAGGAGAAGAGCTGTGTAGCGGAGGGCAGGGCCGACACCACCACGGGCAGGTACGTGCCCCCGGCCGCCAGGGGCCTCCCTGCTGGCGCCGCCGTGAGCTCTGACCCGCGAGGCTGGGAGGCACGGTGGCTTGTGTCTGCTCACTGCACTGCGCACGCGTCTCTGCACACACCCTCGCCCGTGTGTGAACCTGTGTCTCAGTGTCCTCGGCGATGTGTGTCAGCGTTCCGTGCCGAAGCGCAGTGCTCCCTGAGACAGCAGCACCTGTGTGTGCTGCCCCTGTCTGCGTGGACCTGTGTGCACGCGTACGGTGTGGACACAGCATCAGCTGCTGTGTCGCCTGCTGCCCTGTGTCGCGTTTTGGACGCCCTAGCTGAACGCACAGGAACAGGCTACAAGAGGAGGGCTCGCGCTGCAGACACACAGCTTTCTTCCTAAAAGAAGTAGTGGGAACACTGGAGAGCTCACAGAGCTGACTGGAGTCAGTCGGCCAGATGGTCAGTTAAGAAAAGGTGTCAGAAGCCTCGTCCTCACCAGCCTGCCCGGCTGGGAGCCAGGGTGAAGGAGAGCCTTCAGAACAGCAGCAGACCTGCCCTAACCTGTGGCTGAAGATCCGCTGAAGGCTAAGAGGCTCAGGTTGTAAACATTCAGAACTCAGTATTGGGATGGTGTTGATGCCATCATATTTCTGTGAATGGATTATGTTAATCTGTAGTGCTCTTTGAGTCAAAATTCCAAGGTGTTCCTTGTGTTGGTCAGGCAGTGGACTTGAGATTCAACCTGGAGTTCATTCTCTAAAGCAAACTTGAGCATTGTCCAGAAGTCCAGGAAAGGCTGCGCACACTTCTGAGTGTCCTCTGTTTTCGGGGGTTTGGTCTGCGTCTGGCGCCTCCCTCTGGGCCCGGAGCAGACAGTCGGTGAGCCCGAGGTCATTTTCTGTCTCTGCGGGGCAGCTCAGCTGGGGGTCTGAGGGGATCCTATTTTGTGTATTCATAGGTTTCCATAAGAGGGGGAAGTTTGCATGTCTCTAAAACTCAGAATTCTACTTATTTTTTCCTCCCCGAAGCGCTGCTGGCCCCCTGCTCTCAGAGGAGGACAAGCCGCAGAGCCTGGCCCCCCAGGTGCCGGAGGGCTTCGACCCCACAGGGCCGGCTGGGCTGGGGAAGCCGGCGCCGGGCCTCTCCCAGGGGCCTGGGAAGGAGACCCTGGAGAGCGCGCTCATCGCCCTGGACTCCGAGAAGTAAGCCCTTCCTGCAGCCTCCATTCCCCGGGTCTTCCTGCATGAGGCCCGCACTGTGTTGCTGGGTGTCCCTGTCCGCCAGCGTCTGTGCGCGCAGAGGCCACACGTCCCCGCCGTGTGCACCCCCGCAGGCGCTCCCAGGAGTCGCTGAAGCTGCCCTGAGGGCTGTTGACGCACCCCTTGTTACTCTGGAAACCACGGACACCAGTTGCAGCTTGTCACGGCATACCCCCGAGGGCGTGGTGAGGGCAGTCCCGGAGGCCGGCGAGGCGTCCCAGACGCTGCTGGCCGGAGCTCTGACCTCAGGGCCGGAGGGCCGCCACTGCTCTGAGGCTGCTCGTCTGTGAGGGTGGGTCTGGAGCAGGCGCCCTCTTGGTCTTGCCTGCGGCTCCTGACTCCTGCAGCCCACCTGGGTGTCTGCAGGAGGGCCTGGCGCCCCCAACCCGTGACTGACGGGTGACCGCACAGGTGACCCCGGGCTCAGGGCTGTAGCCAGGCTGTGTGGCTTCTCCCTGGAGCGTCAGGGTCCCGTCTTGTCCTTGGGTGGTTGTGTCGTGGGACACGGTCCTGAGTCCCGACGGCTCTCTGTCCGCCTCCAGCCTGGTGTCTGGCCCTGGTCTCACAGTGACTGTTGGGTGCCCTGCCCCCTCACCAGGCTCAGACTCTACTTGAGCAGGAGGGGTGTAGCTGGGTGGGATACCCTGCCCCACCAACTCAGGGGTCCCTCGACCTCATGCTGCAGAGCAGCAGCCCGCCCTGTGCCCCGTGTGGAATGCCGAGGCCTCAGGCACTGTTCCCATGCGTAGGTGAAGGAGGTGGCCACGCGCGCCTAGTGTCCTTATCGTGAGGCACCTGGTGGATGTGGCAGCCTTCACCTGGAAGGCTGGGCATAAGGGCCTCACCCAGACCTCCCCAGCCTGCAGGTGGGGCGTGTGGGTGCGTGTGTGTACATGTGTGTGCGTGTGTGTGTCCGCTTGCACGTGTGTGGTGGGGGAGCTGTGCTCACCGCTGACCCGCGTTCTCTCTACAGACCCAAGAAGCTCCGCTTCCACCCGAAGCAGCTGTACTTCTCGGCGCGGCAGGGGGAGCTGCAGAAGGTGCTGCTCATGCTGGGTAGGTGGGCGAGCGCGCCCGTCCTCGCGTCCGTCCTCGCGGGCCTGTCCTCGCGTCCGTCCTCGCGGGCCTGTCCTCGCGTCCGTCCTCGCGGGCCTGTCCTCGCGTCCGTCCTCGCGGGCCCGCCCTGGCCCGCCCTGTCCGCTGCTCTGCTCAGCGCACACAGGCCGCCCCCGGGTTTAGCGTGTTGGCCACGTTCCTGCTCGGTCAGTCACGGCGGTGGGAGTGTCTGCCTGGAATTAGCAGGGCTGAGGCGTGTGATTGTTAAGCAGTGCTGTGGAGTTGGTAGCGGCACGGACAGCGAGCCGGGCTCGTGCTGTGTGCACGCGCCTGCGTCTTCTGTGCAGAGAGCAGCCCAGGACACCCGTGCTGTCAGCGGCCTCCTGCCGCTGTGGTTCTGACCCACCGGGGGCTGAGGAGCAGGCAGTGCTTTGCTTCTGAGCTCAGCGCTTTGGGCTGGAGAAGGTGGATGCAGAATCTCTGTACTTGATAGGAAGTCAAGAAACAAGCGTAGCAGTTTGTTCTGGGGGAGAAAAGGGTATTTTTTATGTTGACCAAAGTGGCAGTTTTTATCATTTTCCTGTTAGACCTTGTGTAGTACTGAGGTCGCCTCACTGTTGTGGGGTTAACCTCGTGTCCATGCCAGGCTGGGAGCTGCGCTCAGCAATCACGTCCCCTTAGGGCCTGGCCTGGGGGTCCTGCTCCCATGGAGCGTCCATCCTGGGGCCCCTCCAGCCTCATGTTGGGGCAGAGGCCGGCTGGGGGACATGGGAGAGGTGCTGGGGCCTTTGACCGCAGCCTGCCTGCTGTGCCCCGGGACCTCCCCACCCTGGACTGGCCTGCCTGGGTGCTGGGGTCATGCCTGATGAGTGATCGGCGCCTCTTGCTTGTTTGCAGTTGACGGGATCGATCCCAACTTCAAGATGGAGCATCAGAACAAGCGCTCGCCCCTGCACGCCGCGGCGGAGGCTGGCCACGTGGACATCTGCCATATGCTTATCCAGGTGGGCTGCGGGTTGCGGCGGCAGCCGGCCGGGGCCCGGGCGCTGCTGCGCTGAGGGCTCTGTGTCTCTCAGTGTTTCCCGACTGGCTCTCGCTCGCTTTGGGGCTTCATGTCGCTGACTTCCCAGGCTGGGGGTTCAGCCGAGGCGCGCGCACGTGCTGCTCTGCTCACCTCCTGCAGTGAGAGCTTGCATCCTGTGGTCCCGTGAATGTTCCTTGGTTGTATGAGGGGCACCCCCCACGCAGCAGGCACACTGGCCTCTGTGTTATGTGGCCGTGCGTCACCCACTCTGAGCGCTGTCTCTCTGGGAGGTCCGCTCAACCCAGGCCCCCGTGGGACCTCGGTTCCCTGGAGGCCACCTTTCAGCTGGTTCTTCATCTCTGGATCCTTCAGGACATTTCCTTTTGCTTGTGGGTCTAGACTCGCCGCTCAGCCCCCAGCTCAGTCTGGGGTCTTTCTGTCTGGGCTCTGGGGCCCTCCCTGCGCACCCACGCTGCGTTTGCCTGGTGCGCCTCCTCTCCAGCTCTGCGCCCTTCGAGCCCGCCTTCTTGGCACTGTTCCACGGGGCCCTCGGCTCCTCTGGGGGTTCCCCTGTGTTGCTGCGTGTGAACCCTTGGGTCTCCTCTTGCTCCCCGAGAGACCCTGCTCAGTGACCTGTGGGTCTCCCTGAGCGCCCACGCTGCATGTGCCTGGCGCTCCTCCTCTCCAGCCCTGCAGCCTTCGAGCCCACTTTCTTGGCACTGCTCCACGGGGCCCTCGGCTCCTCTGGGGGTCCCCCTGTGCTGCCGCGTGTGAACCCCTGGGTCTCCTCTTGCTCCCCAACAGTCCCTTCTCAGTGATCTCTGCGTCTCCCTGCAGCGTCAGAAACTGTTCCGTGTTCTCGTCTTTCTCATTTCGGGTTCTACCCAAGTGCCTGGTGCTGGCTTGTTTATGTGAAAGAGAAAGGGCTGAAATGCCGGAGGGGGGCTCTTGGTTGGGCCTGTCAGCTGGCAGTTTTCGTGTTGGGGCCCCAGGAGTGCTCTGGGCCTGGGGGCACGGTGTGCCTCCCCTGGGGCCTCGGGGCCCCTGTCGCCACCCGCTGGCCTGTGTGTGGCCGCGGCAGCTCCGTCCTGTCCCCGCCTCCTCGCCTGCGCTGTGCACACAGGGTAGGGCTGTGTGTCAGTGTGGAGCCTGCTTTTGCCTGGATGTGCAGTAGGTTCACCTGTTGGTTTAGATTTCTGACGCCTGAGACCCGCTTGTCAGATCCCTCTCAGCTTTGGCTTGGGTACGCCGGAGGCTCTTCTGGACGGACCTGTTTAAATAGCATGCAGCTGGGTTCTGCTGCCGCCTCTTCTGACTTCCTCCTTCCTTTAGAGGAGGTGGCTCTGCACTCCTTTGAAAGGACCTATTTCCCCCAACCTTTTTGAAAGAAGGAAAAGAAAGTGAATTCGCTCAGTTGTGTCCGACTCTTTGTGACCCCAGGGACTGTTGCCCAACCAGGCTTCTCTGTCCATGGGGATTTGCCAAGCAAGAATACTGGAGTGGGTTGCCATTTCCTTCTCCAAGGGATCTTCCCGACCCAGGGATCAAACCCGGGTCTCCCACACTGCAGGCAGATGCTTTACTGTTTGAGCCACTAGGGAAATTCCACCTTTTTGAAAAAATTCATTTATTTATCTGTCTTTTTTTTTTTGGCAGTACCGACTCAATGGATGTGAGTTTGAGTAAGCTCTGGGAGTTGGTGGTGGACAGGGAGGCCTGGCGTGCTGCGGTCCACGGGCCGCACAGAGTCGGACGCGGCTGAGCGAGACTGCGCTGAGCGGAGCTGGGCTTTCCCTGCTGCTTGGGCTCTTCTCTAGTTGTGGTGCTTGGGCGTCTGCAGGGGCCTCTCTCGCTGTGGAGCGCGAGCTCTGAGTGTTTGGGCCTGGGTAGCTGAGGTGCGAGGCCCCCGCTGTTGCAGCCCCGGCGCTCGAGCTCAGGCTCGGGAGCTGTGTCACGCGGGCTGAGTGGCCCCGGGGTGCACGGAGTCTCCCAGGTGAGGAAGTGAGCCTGTGCCTCCTGCTTTGGCAGATGGGCTCGGCACCACCCAGCCGCCAGGGGAGGCCCCGCTGGTTGTACATTAAAATGCGTGTGTGCGTGTGTGTTTGCTGTTGTGTAGTTGCTAAGTCACGTCTCACTCTCTGTGACCTTGTGGTCTGCAGCCCACCAGGCCTTTCTGTCCACGAGACTTCCCAGGCGCGGATACTGGAGTGGGTTGCCATTTTCTTCTCCAGGGCATGTTTCTGACTCAGGGTGTAAAGAGTCCTACATTGGCAGGCGGATTCTTTGCCGCTGAGCCGCCAGGAAGGCCTGTGTGATTAATAAAGAAGAGTCTAAAATGTAAGCATCTCGGTTCATCTTGATGGCTCTAGAGGGAACCGGCCTGGGCTGCTTCTCCCCTGAAGCACTGTGTCCCCTCCTCAGGCGGCTCTGAGGCTGGCGTCATCATGACCGCGTGTGTGTCTCTGTGGGCTCACTGCCCTGCAGGCATCTTCGGCCACACGGCTGAGCTCTGTCCACCTCTGAACTCCACATGGTGTGACTTGTTTGCCTTTTTTCGTTCAAAGAGCCACAAGCTAAGGGGTCGTTGAGACCCTGGGGCCCGCTCGCTGCCCCCCTGCCCATTCCTGCTTCTGCCCACGGGCGGTGGTCGAGCCGCCGTCCTGGGAGGGGGCGCAGGAGTGCTGTGTCCTGCTGCGCGGCTTCTCTTGAGTTGTGAACTGTCGCAGAAAAAAACGTGACGCGTTGGTTTAGAAGGAGCTGGTTTAGGAAAAACAACACTTCACACGTTAGCGATCTTTACGACTCTGCACTGTCTGTCTGAGCCTGGGGGTATGACGGCCGGGCACGTCTCAGGTGAGGTTCTCAAGCGCGTAGTTGAGCGGTGTCCAGGGCTGCGCACTCCCAAGGCGAGCCGCCCTTCCCCAGAGCCCCAGCGTGCGTGGTGGGCGGGCTCACTGTGCTTCGCCCTGGATCCCACAGCGCTGCTTCTTGGAGGCCCCGCTCTCCTGCGTGCCTGCTTCCTGTGCCCTCCTCCCGGCAGGCCCCAGCCGCGGCCCTGTGCCCTCTCCTGGCCCCAGGCAGCCAGGCAGCGCCCTTACTCGTGCTGTGGTCAGGGTAGGGGGTTGCCTGTGAAGAGTGTTTTTGGTCATTGTTGGTCTGACTCGTTTCCACACCGAGGTCTCAGTGGAAGCAGCCCCACCTAGGCAGCTTCAGCACTGTGGCCACGGAACTAGAGAGGCCCAAGCAGGGGCCGCCTCCCACGCGCTGCCGTGCACTGGGCCCGTCCCAGCCTCTGGCCGCGCCCGCTGTCCCCACGCCGGCCCCTGCTCTGGCCTCTCTTGCTGGTCGTCCGTCTTTCCTGCACGTCTGTCTGTCCTGGCTCTGTGTCCGTCCGTCCCTCTAGGAGGTTTGATCAGGTCCTCTCACCTGCTCTGCCCTGACCTGGTGCCGGCTGTGAGCCGGGAGTCTTCCGGTCAGAAAGGTGCCTGTCCTCGCAGCCTCGGGGCCCAGGGAAGGGGAGAGCAGCGGCTGTTGCCTTGACGCGTGCCACCCTGTTCTCTGGGGGCTCACCCTCCGTCCCCCTCCTCCCGTGTCTCAGATAGCTTGGCATTGTCTCCCGGGCGCCCCACCTCTCCCTGGAACAGTCGCTCACCTTCGGGCTGGCTTCCCTGCTGTGGCCCTGGGCCGCCCACACATCCTTGTGCGGGGCTTCCATGCTGCCGGCGGGGTGGGTCACTGACCGCCTCAGGTTTCAGACAAGCGCGTGGAGCGCCAGTCCTTGCAGGCCCGGGGTCTCGGTGCTGGGCGGGGAGATGTTCCTCTGACCCTGGCCCTCTGCAGCGCGGCCCCTGCCTCCGCTCTTGGCCACCAGCCTGTGCAGCCCTCAGACCTGGGCCCTCCCTTTGGGGCTGCCTACCCTCTGAGGGCTCAGGGTGGCTGGGGGTCTGGGGGAGTCTTGCCAGGTGTGTGTCCCGAGTCACAGGCACTGCCTGGTCTTCTGCTGGCAGAGGCTCATCCTGCCTGTGCACCCGGGCAGAGTGGCTGGCCTCACGCCGGCCTTCTGGGCCCCGAGCAGCCTCCGCCCTGCCGGCCCCTCACCTGTGTGCTCTTCCAGGTTGCTATGGGGTCCTGGCTCCGCCTCGCCCTCAGATGGGCTCGGACCGGTGTCCCGCGCGTTTACCACGCGTTTACCACGCGTTTACCACCCACTGCCCCGTCCCGCCTGTGGCTCTGCCTGGAGGCCAGTGGGTCTCCTTCCAGCCCCTGCTGCTCAGCCCCTGGCTTCCGTGCGCCCTTCTCTGTCTGCTCGTTGATTTCTCACTAAACTGTTGCTCTTGTGTTTCAGTTGCTGATAATAGGAACAGCCTTGCAGGTGTTGCTCTTTGCGTGTCGGGCCAGTTTCTCCCGACACAGAAAAGGCCCAGCTGCCAAATAGTCTGTTCTCAGTGGACAACTCACCTCAGGCGTCCGCAGTTTCAGGCAGAATTTACCCAAGGACTCCTGCTCGCTCATGAGTTTTAAGTACACCCACTGCTAGAAAATACATGCTGGAGATGAATTTTTGTTCAGTTTATTTTAGCGAGCATTAGAACAGCCCAGAAAGAGCTCCGAGGTCACTGCAAGCTGGTCCCCTCACCTCCTGGCCCCGCCTTGCGGAGACCCTCTCCTCGCCTCTTTGTCTGCGCTGGGGTCTCACTTTCTTATTTCTAAGGGGTTGTCAGTGATGTTGCTATCTTTACCAAGTTAAATGAGAAGTGAAATGCTCTTCTTGGCAGAAAATAGAACAATCACTTTGGAGCCTCAGGCTTAGACGGCAGAGAGACCGAATCAGCCCTGTGCACCTGGGGACATTTCCTCCCGGGGTGTGGCTGCAGGCTGAAGTGTCTGTCCCTCTTCCCACCAGGCGGGCGCCAACATCGACACCTGCTCCGAGGACCAGAGGACCCCGCTGATGGAGGCCGCCGAGAACAACCACTTGGACGCAGTGAAGTACCTCATCAAGGCCGGGGCCCTCGTGGATCCCAAGGTACTTGCCGCGCACCCCGCTCCCCATAGCGCTCCTTGTGAGGAGGAGCAGGGCCGCTTCCCTGGGGCGCCTTCAGGGACTGGCGGCCACTGGGCACCCACAGGTGTCTAGAAGTAGGCAGTGCAGCTTGCCCGGCGGCAGTTTACTCGTGGGAAGTACCGTGAGCGCGGGCTCCACGGAGCCTGCCGCAGACAAGCACCCATGAGGGTTTGTGTGTGGAGGGTCCGGTGCCATCCTTCATGGTGGGCACCTCCCCTCTTCCGCCTGCTGTTTGGAGCCCTTACTCAGGAAAGTTGTCACCGTGCAGAGTGCCAGGTTGGGTGAAGCACAAGCTGGGGTCGAGATTGCCAGGACAAATACCAACAACCTCAAGTTATGCCGACGATACCGCTGTAAAGGCAGAAAGTGAAAAGGAGCTAAACAGCCTTTTAATGAGGGTGAAAGGAGAGTGAGAAAGCTGGCTTAAAACTCAGTGTTAAAACCACTGAGATCGCGCCATGCGGTCCCGTCACTGCGTGGCAGACAGGAGGAGAAAAGGCGGAAGCAGCGGCAGGTCCCCTCTTCCTGGGCCCCAAGCCACTGTGGCTGGTGCTCGCAGCCTTGAAATAAGAAGGTGACTGCTTCTTGGAAGGAAAGCTGTAGCCTGCTGCTGCTGCTAAGTCGCTTCAGTCCTGTCCGACTCTGTGCGACCCCATGGACGGCAGCCCACCAGGCTCCTCCGTCCCTGGGGTTCTCCAGGCAAGAACACTGGAGTGGGTTGCCACTGCCTTCTCCAATGCATGGAAGTGAAAAGTGAAAGTGAAGTCGCTCAGTCGTGTCCGATTCATAGTGACCCCGTGGACGGCAGCCCACCAGGCTCCTCCGCCCATGGGATTTTCCAGGCGAGAGCACTGGAGTAGGGTGCCATCGCCTATAACAAACCTAGACAGTGTGTTAAAAAGCAAAGACATCACTTTGCCGACAAAGGCCCGTATAGTTAAGGCTATGGTCTTTCCAGTAGTCATGTATGGATGTCAGAGTTGGACCATAAAGAGGGCTGAGTGCCAAAGAATTGATGCTTTTGAATTGTGATACTGGAGAAGATTCTTGAGAGTCCTTGGACAACAAGGAGATCAAACCAGTCAATCTTAAAGGATATCAACTCTGAATATTCATTGGAAGGACTGATGCTGAAACTCTAATGATTGGCAACCTGATGCAAAGAACCAACTCATTGGAAAAGACCCTGATGCTGGGAAGGATCGGAGGCAGGATGAGAAGGGGACGACAAGATGAGATGGTTGGATAGCACCACTGATTCAGTGGACATGAACTTGGACAGACTCTGGGAGATGGTGAGGGGCAGGGCCTGGTGTGCTGCAGTCCATGGGGTCACAAAGAATCAGACGTGACTTGGCACCTGAACAATGACAACAGCTGGGGAAAGAGAAGAAGGCCTCCGCGTTGGAAAGGGGAAGGAAAATAGTCTCTGTGCACAGACAGCGCACAGAAAGTCTTGAAGAGTCCACACGGAGACGCGCCAGTCCTGATCAGTGTGTGTGAGAGAGTTTATATGTTGAGTTAGCACATAAGTGTCAGTTGCATTTCTATGCTTGTGAACAATCCAAAAAGCAAATTAAGAGCACAGTTCCATTCACAGTAGCATCAAGAAGAAGAAAAAACTTTGGAATAAGCTTAATCAAGGAGGCAAAAGATTCACACACCAGAAGAACGCTGAAGGAGACTCAAGAAGGCACCGGTGAATGGACATCACCCTTGCCCTGTGTTCATGGAGCAGGAGCAGGCGGTGCTTTGACCCCTTGTTACCTGCAGGGCGTGGATCCCAGGGCCGCCGCAGATCGCAGCCCGCCAGCGCTCCAGTCCCCTGATGAGACTGTGTGGCCTTCAGCCCTCCGTGTTGTGGTTCTGCATCTGTGGGCGCCGAGTGCTGACTCTGTCGCTGGAAAGTCTTACTGCCCAGAACCACCTACAGGTCAGTGCAGTTCCTGTCAGAGTCCCAGCACTGTTCTCTACAGGGAAGCCCTGAACAGTTACAATAGTCTTGCCAAAGAGCAGCGCTGGAGGCCTCACACTTGCTGACTTCAGAACTTGGGCGAGAGCTGCAGTGGTCCAGAGTGTGGTGCCTGCCTCGAGGCGGACGCACGGAGCGGCGGATGGAGAGCCGTGCAGAGACGGGCGTGTGGGACGGCACAGGGCGCCTGCAGTGCGCCCTGCAGGCGCGATCCGGGTGATTCCTGTTGCGGCCCGGACCATCCGGTGGCAGGAAAGGGTGTCCTTCACCACACGTGCTGGGGCACCTGGACGCCACACACAGGCGAGTGAGGCTGGGCCCCTTCCTGTGCCTTCATAAGCTAACCCAGGGGGGTCAGAGACCGCCGTTCAAGAGCGAGAACTGTGAAGCACTTGGCAGAAAACAGGGAGACCCATGTGGCTCTGGGCTTGAGTGCCTTCTTGGACATGACTCTGGAGCACAGACCACGAGAGGAGCGTGGGCAGCTTAGACGCCACAGAATTAGGCCTGTGGCCCTCAGAGGAGAATGGAGAGACCACCCCCGGAGGAGGGAAGCATTCGCCAGTCCCGTGTCTGCTGGGCCTCGCTCTCCAGGCCATAGAGACATGTCCTGCTGCTAGACTGCAGCCCAGCTCAGAAGTGGGCAGAGTTTGAGCAGACATTTCTGCAGAGAAGATGCTTACATTTGAACGGCCAGTTGGCACATAAAAAGATGCTCAACATCATTAGTCATTAGGGAAAGGCATTCAAAGCTGCAGCGAGACCCCACAGGACAACTGTTGTCTAAATGTCAGAAGACAGGTGCCAGCAAAGCTGTGGACAGGCTGGGATTCTCACGCATTGTTGGTGGGAATGTGAAGCGGTGCAGAAACCGTGGAAAGCAGTCTGGCGGTTCCTCAGAAAAGTCACAGATTTGGTGTCAACTGCATGACCTGGTGATTCCAGTCCAGGGTGTGTCTTCAAGGAGACAGGGAGCGAGGACACAGGCAGGTGTGTGCACGCCTGCTTCTGCGCGGCGTTCACGGTTTCCAGAAGGTGGGTGCAGCGCAGGGCCCAGCGGCGTGGGCGGGTAAGCCGGGGGCGTGGCCCGTCCCTGAGGCGGAGCGCTGCTCAGTCTTCAGAAGGGAAGGGGAGTCCCGCGCAGGCTGCAGCACGGGTGTGCTTGAGGGCGCGACGCCGAGGAGGAGCTGACGCGCAAGGACGGGCGCCGCACGGCCCCGCTCCCGCGAGGAAGCTGACCAGCAGATGTGGAGATGCGGGCCCGGGCTGAGGGCAGGGACGGGCTGAGTGGTGCCACCCGAGCTCCTGCCTGGGCTGCTGCGAGGCCCCGGGAACAGAGTGGTGGTGGTTGTGTGGCTCGTAGAGCAATTAGCGAGGCCGTGGAGTGGCTGACATGGTTAGAACGGCAAGTTTTAGGTCAGATACACACACACACACAGTAGCGATGAAAGTGTTGAATCTTAGGGCTTTTCACATTAATACACATTCTTCCACCGAAAGTGTCACCCTGCAGTTCATACTCACCGATCAGCTCCTTTTCCGTCAAATTCTGTTTTTCTGTCATTAAACGCTATTCTATAACATTATTCCAAGGGGCTGTGTTACATTTCATGATATAGTTCGTATCATTTTTGCCAGACTCACTAGTGGAGTATGTGGATGATCCGGTTTTATCACTACAGCGCCTCAGCAGGCATTTCACAGCTAGGTCTTTTCACATGTTTGTTTTAAGACAGATTTTTCTGGACAAGGATTTTGGGGATCAAGATACATAATGATTTTTTAAGGCTTTTGGTCCCTCTTTCTTAAATGCATCTGGAAGTTTGTGAGACCTCATTTCCCTGCACTCTTACCAACACCAACCATTACAGTTAAAAAAATACTCACGATTCGACTGCAAAAATGGTTTTTTTTTTACTATTTTAATTTGCTTCTGTCAAAGTAAACAGTTTTTTGTATATAGTTGTTTACATATGCAGAGTGCACCATGTGAAATGCTGAGCTGGAGGAATCACAAGCTGGAATCAAGATTACTGGGAAAAATGTCAATAACTCGAGAGATGCAGATGATACCACGGTAAGGGCTGAAAGTGAAGAGGAACTAAAGAGCCTTTTGATGAAGGTGAAGGAGGAGAGTGAACGCGGTGGCTGAAACCCAACACTGAGAAAACTAAGACCGTGGCGTCCGGTCGTATCACTTCATGGCAAACAGAAGGGGAAACAGTGGGGGCCGTGGCAGGCCTTATCTTCCTGGACTCCGAAATCACGGAGGGTGGTTGCAGTCATGAGCCTGAACGACACTTGGGCCTTGGAAGGAACGCTGTGGCAGACCGTTGAGAAGCGGAGGCAGCCCTTTGCCAGCGAAAGTCTGACCAGTCAGAGTTAGGGTTTTTCCAGTGGTCATGTACGGATGTGAGAGTTGGACCATAAAGAAGGCTGAGTGCTGAAGGATTCAAACTGTGGTGGTGGAGAAGACTCTTGGGAGTCCTTGGACAGCAAGGAGATCACACCAGTCAATCCTAAAGGAAATCAGCTCTGAATATTCATTGGGAGGACTGGTGTTGAAGCTGAAGCCCCAATACTTTGGCCACTTGATGTGAAGAGCTGACTTGTTGGAAAAGACCCTGATGCTAGAAAAGATTGACGGCGAGGGGAGAAGGGGACGACAGAGGACGAGATGGTTGGATGGCATCACTGAAGCGATGGAGATGAGTTTGAGCAAGCTCCGGGAGATAGTGGAGGACGGGGAGGCCTGGTGTGCTGTGGTTTATGGGGCCACCGAGTCGGAGACGACCCCACAGCTGAACAGCAGCAGCACGGCTGCGTGGGTCGTGGGTGTGGCTTCAAGGCAGCATCTGGTCCTGTGCTTTGGTGGGTTGAGGTCTGGCGCCCTGTAGCTGCTCTGTGAACACCTGCAGGTGAGTGTTAGTCCCCATCAGGGCGGGCGCGTGAGTTCTGCCTCGTGCTTGGCTGGGGGGGCAATTTCCTGGCCCGGCCACTGGAGCCAGTGCCCAAGCAAAGCACTGCTGCAGAGGCAGGTCAGAGTTGAGGGCTTCGTAGGAGTGGCTGTACCCGCAGAGCGAGTGGTTGGCGCAGGTCTGGAGTGGGCAGTTCACCAGTGAGCCCCGCTGGACTCTGGGTGCCATGGAAAGAAGGGCCCTTGGTCCCAAGACCAGTCACAGAAGACACTCTGCCTGAGAAACAGCCTGAGCCGCCGGTGTGGTTAGAGTCCCAGAGAGGACGGAGACCCACTGGAAGAAACATACTGAAGGAAAAGTGGCCCTAAATCTTCCAAATTGGATGAAAAATACCCTCCAGGTTCAAGAATCTCACCAAACCCCAGGCTGGACAAAAGCACAGGCTGCTGCGCCAAAACCCATCGTGTTAAACGGCAGAAAGCCTAAATGCGGCCCGAGAAGAGCAGCCCAGCACAGCCTGCGCAAGCGAGCGCTGCGTGTGCTTGCCAGCTTCCCGTCTGGAGCCACAGGGGCCCGGAGACCGTGGAGTGATGTCCTATCGTGCTGAAAGGGGAAAAAAACTCCAAAAACATGTCCGCCCAGAATGCTGCAGCCAGTAAAAGTGTCCTTCAGAAGCAGTTGTGAAATAAAACATTTCCAGGTGTACAAAAACTGACAGAACTTAATAGCAGATTTATAGTAAAGCCGGGGGGAAAATCTCATCCTTGGAATAATGAAAATGCCAGAAACGGTGAATCAGAAAATTTGTTAAAAGGTGAAGGCTGTTTAAAGGAAGAAGAATATTGCGAGGTGGAGTTTACACAGACGGGCACGTCGACACGACAGCGGGAGCTGGGGGCAGTGGAGGGGCGTGAGCATGGCCCTCGGGGTCAGTCCTGGGAGGGCTCAGCACTGCTCTGAGCTGTGGACAGTCGGAAGCCGTGATCCTGCAGAATACTGGGGAGTAACTTAAAAGAGTCGTAGCTTTAAGGAAGAAATTTTTAAAGGCAGCAGAGGAAGTAAAGTGGAGTCTTGGAAAGTGCTTTTGTGATTGGAAAGCAGGAAAGAGAGTGAAACCAGGTGGGACCCCAGCAAGACGGTTGTCTGACCCTGACCGCGTCGGAGTGCCGTCCAGCATCGGAGTATGAAGCCCTGCAGCCCGAGGAGACGCTGAGCCGGTGAACGGACGAGAGCCAGCCGCGCTTCCACAGAGAGCACACAGTGCCACACACGCAGAGCACACGTGAACACAGCACACGCAGAGCACACGGGAACACACAGAGCACACGGGAACACATGCAGAGCACACCACAGAGCACACGGGAACACAGCACGCGCAGAGCATATGGGAACACATGCAGAGCACACACAAACACACGCAGAGCACACCACAGAGCACACGGGAACACACGCAGAGCACACCACAGAGCACACGGGAACACACGCAGAGCACACCACAGAGCACACGGGAACACGGCACACGGGAACACAGCACACGCAGAGCACACGGGAACACACAGCACACCAGAGAGCACACAGTAATAGAGAGTCCATGAACACGTGGCGAGCACACCCTGACAGCACAGTGACCATGTAGGCCACACACTAACACGGAGCATGCGCACTGACACGGAGAGCACACGTGAACACATGGAGAGCGCACTGACACACATGGCACACGTGAACACAGCACACATGAACAGAGCACATGCTAACGTGTGGATAGGGCATGCTAACGGCATGCTGACGCAGAGGACGCTCCCACACCCACCAGGCGGGAGCGAGCAGGGTGAGGGCACGTCAGGCGTGTGGTGAACAGGAGTCCGGCGCAGCAGGCGAGGGCGCAGAGCACTCAGAGGCCAAGAGGGAAGGTTACCTTTGCTTCCAGCATCGGGAACGGTTTCTTCAGCAGGACACAAAAAAATACAAAAGAGGCGGACGCTGCAGAGAGCGATAGAATTCAGGATTTCCAGGCCTTCCCTGGGGGCACGGTGGCTGCGATTCGAGCTTCCAGTGCAGGGGCGCAGGTCCAGCCCCTGGTCAGGGAGCTGAGATCCCACATCCCTCAGAATCAAGAGATGGTAATGCAGAGACAGTGTCGCAATGAATTCAATAACTTTCAAAAATGGTCTGTAGCAAAAAGAGAAAAAGATTTTTCCACATTTCAGTTGAACAGAAGATGCACAGAGATGGGAGGGGCCGCACAGTGTGGAGGGCCTCCTGCAGGGGGAGGGCGGCCAGGCAGCCCCCTACGCCCAGCCGTGGCGTCCTGTGGAGCCCACAGCTGAGCCCCCGGGGAGGAGTGCACGCCACTGCTGCGGGGCGGGGGTCTCCGGGTCAGGGTCACAGGGCTCCCAGGAAACACGCTGCAGCACTTGGTGTGCCTTGCACGACAGGAAGGCCTAGCAGCCCAGTCCTCCCTGACCAGCGACACGGCTGGGCTGCCCCAGTCCGTGAGTGTGAGCGAGCAGGTGTGCCCGGCGGCGCCCTCAGCATGTGGGACTGAGTGTGGATGGCAGAAAGGTGTCTGTCTGCACGTCACAGCTTAGCATGCGAAGTCGTTTCTGGACATGCACATGTAGTGGAAGCCTCGGGTGGCTCCCACCTGCGAGTGTAGGTCAGGCCGGCACTCCCCCTGGTCTGCCCTCACCTCGGGGGGTGGGCTGGGGTGGGGGGTGGGCGGTGGCTCTGGTGCTGGGTGTTCCGTGGCTGAGGTAGATTTAGGTTCTTGGGAGGTGGAGACAAAGGCCAGCCAGCAGCCACGCCGGCTGACGTGCTCTGGGCTCGGTCGCCGTGGGGCATCAGGCGGGGGGAGCTCAGCGCCCTGGGGCTCCTGGGACCTCAACGGCTCTCGTGTTACAGGACGCAGAGGGCTCGACCTGTTTGCACCTGGCTGCCAAGAAAGGCCACTACGATGTGGTTCAGTACCTGCTCTCAAACGGACAGATGGACGTCAACTGTCAGGTACGCGCCCTGTCCGCTTGCGATGCCGCCTCATGGGCCTGGCCCCAGGACCCGAGACGAGTCCTCGCCGTGGTCCCGGCCCCATCTCTCCTCCGGGGCCACCTCTGCAGGGCCTGGAGACCTGGCCTCTTCTCCCCAGCCCTGTCCACCTCCTGGCCTGCTCGCTGGCTCGCTGGCCGCCTAGAGGCCCGTCTCCAGGCACTGCCGCTCGAGCAGGGTCCCAGCCTCCGTGGGCCGAGCTGCCCTGTGGCTCCTCGCCTTCCCTCCCAGTGCTGGCTGTTGTCGGACGCTCTGTCTCTTCCCGTGTGTCTGCGTCTGCCTGTCTATCCAGCTGTTGTTGTCTGCCTGTCTGTCCAGCTGTTGTCAGGACCCTGGGGTGTCCTGCAGTGCCCAGCACAGAGCAGGTCCCGTGTACATCTCCTGACCTGTGAGGGGCTGGGGGAGAAGGTGAGGGTGCAAGGAAGGGTCCTCTCAACTCTCAGGGACCCGTTCCCGCCCCCGGGACCCTGCACGTGGGCGCGGCGGCTCCCTGCAGTGAGGTTTGTGACCCTGCGGGCTCCTTCCCCTGGCTCAGGTCCATCTCTCACCTGGGCAGGCTGGGCTGTGCTGCCGTGCCATATCCCCAGTCCCGCAGCAGGCCTGTGGGCACTGTCTCACTTCCGTCGTGGAGGCCAAGTGTGTCCACGGGAAGACGCGGTGACTGGAGCAGGCAGCAAGTTGTGTTGGCAGGGAGTGAACCTCTGGCCGCCCGAGGAGGAGTTGGCCACGTGGTTCTTGTTGGCTCAGAGTGGCTCCTGGTTTAAATGAACCCCCAGGACCACTGAGTGGGGTGGGGGCAGGGTAGAGGGGCAGCTGGCTGGGCAGGACCGTAGCCTCGCCCGTGGGCGGGGTCAGCTGGGTGGGCCTCTGCCCCCTGCCTTTCTCACGGCCTCCCAGTCTGATCTGGTGTCTGCAGTTGTTGCCTCATGCGTGGTCTGTCCTGGGGCCACCGGGTGGGCAGGTGTGTGGCCTGCCTGCGCTCACCAGGGTCCCCGGGCAGCGCTGTGAACCTCGGTTTCCTTTAGCAGGACGGGGCCTCGGGTCGGGGCCCCCACTCCTGCCTCCTCCCTGGGGTCACTTCTCAGGTCCTGAGTGTTGGCTCTGTGTCTCCTCACAGACCCAGGGGCTGTGATAGGTTTTTCTCCTTCTTTGAAACTAGGATGACGGCGGCTGGACGCCCATGATCTGGGCCACTGAGTACAAGCATGTGGACCTCGTGAAGCTGTTGCTCTCCAAGGGGTCCGACATCAACATCCGGGACAACGTGAGTCGCCTTGGAGGAGGGGTGGACGTAGGGTGGCTGCAGGCACTTTGGTCGTGGAGGCCACGTCCTAGCGCCCGCCCTGACCTCTTCCCATCCAGTTGCCAGCGTGCACTGACCTGGTGTGGCCTCCTGTGTCAGCCCGGAGTTGGGTGTGACCCGAGTGGCCCTGAGGCTCGCCCCGGGTGGAGCCATGTTTCCAGAGGTGCAGAGAAACTGACTCTGTGTCTGTGGTGGGGACGGCGGGCCGAGGCACGCCACCCCTGGGCCGAGGTGCTGAGGTGCCAGGCGCTCTGGGAGCAGCCTTGGGCTGTGTGTTGCTGGGGCTGTGTGCTTGCGAGCAGCACCGGGCACTTCTGATGAAGTTGAAGGGGGTTCTCATCTCGGGAAGGCTTCGGGGGTCCCAGGAGCAGGAGCTGGGGGGCTGTGCTGCCTCCCAGGCGAGGGTCAGGCTTCCCGGGACCCAGACGGGCTGTGCGCGTGGAGCTGTGTCCACCTTTGCAGAGTCACCAGAGCTGTGAGTAGGAAGCTGGCCACAAGCTCACGGCGTTGACGATAGAGTAACGCAGGAAAGCACACCCACCCCTCTGCTCGGAGCCCCGAGTGGGCCATGAGAAGGCAGGATGGGAGCGGTGGCTGCTTTGCAGGAAGACCCCCCCTCACCAGGCCTGGGAGCAGTGACCCCCCCGCCCAAGGGCGCTGCCGGCTGGGGACGTCTGCCAGCTCCACAGGGCTGGGCCCCAGGGCCCGAGATGCGCCTTTAACTGGAGATACCCAACATGCCTTACGCGGACAGAGCCAGTGCTTCTTAACCAGACATACCGGATACCCGAGAACCAGCCGTCTAGAACAGACATAACTAGTCCTTCTTAACCAGACATACCAGATGCCTGAGAACCAGCTGTCTAGAACAGACATAGCTAGTCCTTCTTAACCAGACATACCAGATGCCTGAGAACCAGCTGTCTAGAACAGACATAACTAGTCCTTCTTAACCAGACATACCAGATGCCTGAGAACCAGCTGTCTACAACAGACATAGCTAGTCCTTCTTAACCAGACATACCAGATGCCTGAGAACCAACCGTCTTGAACAGACATAGCTAGTCCTTCTTAACCAGACATAACCAGCTACCTGAGAACCAGCCGTCTTGAACAGACATAACTAGTCCTGCTTAACCAGACATAACCAGCCCCCACACCGGACACAGGCAGGCTTCTCCCTTCTGTCGCCGAGCAGGCCTCTTAGCCTTGCTCCTTGCAGTGCCGCCCGGGTGCCGGCCTGGCTGCCTCTGGCTGCATGGAGCCGCCTGCTCGTCCGTCCTGTGTGGGCCGTGGCCGGGCTCCTGGCGGGGCTGTGGCCTCTCCTGGATGCTGCCAGCCCTGCAGGGGGAGTGTTTCCCGGTGGGCGGGTCTGCCTGCTCCGCGCGCTCCGCACCATGCTGGGTCTTGCTCTTCTTTTCAGGTCTTTTGGTCATTTTTTACTGGACTGGTAACCTTGCTCTCAGGTGTGGAGAGCTTCTGTATATTCTAGGGAGAAGTCCTGTGTCAGGCAGCACGCTTTGTCACTCTCAGTTCAGTCCATCAGTTACTTTCTCTGTGTGGCTGCTGCTGCCAAGTCGCTTCAGTCGTGTCCGACTCTGTGTGGCCCCATAGACGGCAGCCCACCAGGCTCCGCCGTCCCTGGGATTCTCCAGGCGGGAACATTGGAGTGGGTTGCCGTTGCCTTCTCCAATGCATGAAAGTGAAAAGTGAAAGGGAAGTCGCTCAGTCGTGTCCGACTCTTTGCGACCCCCTGGACTGCAGCCCACCAGGTCCCTCCGTCCATGGGATTCTCCAGGCAAGTGTCCTGGAGTGGGGTGCCATTTCCTTCTCCGGGGATCTTCCCTTGCCAGGGATGGAACCTGCGTTGGCGGGTGGGTTCTTCGTCACGTGTGAGATCCCTGCCCCACCCGGCCACTCCGCGTCTCCGGTTGTGTCCCGAGGGTTCGGTGTTGCCGCTCGGGCACAGTAGGGGGTGGGGTTGGGCTCGCTCTCCTTGGTGTGTGTGGGCCTCCCCCCTCCATGGGCTCTGCCCCGTGGCCATGCTGCGCCCTCCGGGCCTGGGCCCTGTCCGTGCGCTGGGCCGCGCCCTCCTGACGAACGCCGCTTCAGGGCCTGTGAGGAGAACCTCCCAGTGGCCGCTTCCGTTTCTCCCTCCCCAGCTTCGTGCTGGTCCTCTCGTGTATTTTACTAAATAAACAGCAGAATATGCTGTTTGTTTAAGCAGCAGTGGCCTCTGGGAAAGGCTGTGAGGATGAGCCTGGTGTCCGGCTCCCGAGTCCCCTCTCCCTCAGGCCCGTGTGTCCACTGCCATTTCCTTCTGCATGTCTGAGGTCCGCCAGCATCTGCCGCCGTGCTGGGGGGCTGGTGGTGGTCTCAGCTCCCTGCTGCCTGCAGAGTCCTTCCCTCACTTTTGAAGGGTGTTCTGGGTGAAGAGTTGTGGATGGCGGTTGGTCTCAGCGCCTCCCTGAGTCCTGGCTCCGCCTGCCTCCAGTGGGGAGGCCTTGCTGGCGGCCGTTCCTGGCTTCTCCGTGTGTCACGCGCCTCTGTACGCTCGGGTTTTCAAGGTTGTCTCTGTTACTGGGGTTTGGTGGTTTTACTACAAGGTGCCTGGTGGTGTGTGCATGGAGGTGTGCCTTCAGGGTTCATGGCGCCCCCGGGCCTGTTGCAGGGGGCGTTACCCACCCGGAAGCTTCCGGCTCACTTCTTCCAGAGCTGCCTCTGCCCCACCCCGCTTGGGGGGGCTCTGGTTCCCTGTGTTCGAGAATTGTTCCGCCGCTCACCGAAGCCCTCCTCGTTTGCTGAGGTGGTTTTTCACTCTGGACGTCGCTTCTCTGGTTGTGGGCTCTGTGTCCGCGCTCGCAGGCCTCTCCTCCATGGCGGCTGCTCCGTGTCCGCGCTCGCGGGCCCCTCTCTCCCCTCACCCCCGCGGCCGCCTTAGCCTGGGGCCGCCTGATCTGGAGCTGAGACGGCCACCTCGCTGCCCGCTCTGGGTGCAGCCCTTCACCGCCTGATGTCCAGCTCCTGAAAACTGTTCCTGCCTGTGTTTCCACCGAGGTGTGGGTTGGGGTAAACCCGTTGTGGCCCCTCTTGCCCCTCCTTCACTGGACACACGCCAGATGTGTGGGCCTGTTGTGAGGTAGCGGGGCTCAGGTACCTCCCCCGCTGGGACAGGCTCAGTTCTCACGCAGGAGTGGGAATAGGCCCCTGGGGGGGCTCTGATTCACTGAGGAGCCCGTAGTGTGCGCAGGGGCTTCTGAGAGCGAAGCGGGGAGAGGAACCCGGGACTGACAGCGGGTCGGCCCTTCGCTTTGTGGACTCAGCAAGGGGGGCAGGCCCTGGCCCGTCAGCTTCCGCTCCACTGCCGGCTTCCTTGAGGCGGCTGAGCTGGAGGCCTGGGACGCACGAGGTGTGGGGATGGGGCGCTGGGTGGAGCAGGGCCTGGCCTCCGGGACATACTGCGCCCTCTGCCTGCACAGCAGAGAGGCCGGAAAGGGCAGCGGGAGCATCGCTGGGCGTGTCTGCAAGGGAGGCAGGGGCGGGGCGGGGCGGGGGACTGGGGCCGGGGCGGGGGGGGGCTGGGGCGGGGCCGGGGGCGGGGCGGGGGCGGAGCGCGGGGCGGGGCGGAGCCGGGGGGGGGGCTGGGGGCGGAGCTGGGGCCGGGGCGGAGCGGGGGGCGGGGCCGGGGGCCGGGGGCGGGGCTGGGGGCGGAGCTGGGGCCGGGGCGGAGCTGGGGCCGGGGCGGAGCTGGGGCCGGGGCGGAGCTGGGGCCGCGGCCGCTCTGGGCGGGCTCTCTGTGCACGGGGCCCGCGAGCGGGAGTTTGGATCCTCTGAGGTTCTCGTTTAGACGTTGTCTTGACTTTTAGGTTTGCTTCCCGTTGTTACCTGATAGTGTTTTTTATTTTCCTTTTCATATTTGTGTTTTTTTAAAAAAATTATAGTCTTCTAACAGACAACGTGGTAGGTTCTATCGCGTGAATAGTCTATGTGTGACAATTCGTGTATTTCACATACGGCACAGGCACTTCCAAATTCTCCCTTGCGTCATTTAAAGGTTTTAGTTTTTTGTGAAATAAAGTTTTAATTAATCAGATTTGCCTTTTTCAAATCTTATACAAGCAGCACTCTATCCTGCAGTCGTAACTGTTTCAAAAGGAATCTAATTTTAAAAAGCAAGTAAATTGGCCCTAATGGTGTGTCCTGTTCGCCCAATTCAGGAGGATGTTTTCTGTTTTTAACCTACTCTGCACTATAATGACGTACATTTTAATAAAAACGAGACGGAACGGCAGGAAGCCTCTGTCGCTGGCCTAAGGGCCCTGGGGCTCACCCCGTGTCCCCCGCCCAGGAGGAGAACATCTGCCTGCACTGGGCGGCTTTCTCGGGCTGTGTGGACATCGCCGAGATCCTGCTGGCCGCCAGGTGCGACCTTCACGCGGTGAACATCCACGGGGACTCGCCCCTGCACATCGCGGCCCGGGAGGACCGCTACGCCTGTGTCGTGTGAGTGGCTCTGGGGCGCTGGGGACTTGCTGCAGCGGACGGGCCTCTCCCGTCAGGCCTGCGGTCAGTGTAGCTCGGGAGGATTGCTGTGAAAATCTGCTGTCCTGGCGGCTCCCTGCTCAGGCCCACAGGAGTGGCACCCTTGTGAGGGCAGACGGGCCACCGGGAGCCCCACTTGCCAGAGCCTTTGTTCCGCTCCAGGCGGAAGCTCAGTGCCGTGCGGCCCCGTCCTTCCAGCACGGGGGTTCTGGGATGAGGGGTGCCCCTGCCGCAGAGCCTGAGCCCTCTCGGATGCGGTGCCTGGGGGATGCGGTGCCTGGGGGCGCCGAGCTCTGGCGCCCTGTCGGCCCCTCCCTGAGTCAGGCCACGGCATCGCCTGCCACCTGCTGACTGAGCTTGTGGCCAAGAGGCGTAGCTGTCCTTTCATCCCGAGGGCCCTTTAACGGAAGAGCTGAGCAAAGTCGAATGCGTCCCTAGTTACCGTGGGGAGGCGGCTGCGTCTGCGTGGTGGCTGGAGGCGTCGGTCTGCGGGCTGTGCCGTCTCGGACTGGACGGCGGGTTGTGTTTTCACGGGTGGGCGCGCTGCGTGCGTCTCGTCCTTGAGTCTTGGACGGAAGGGCTGAGTGTCCTGCGCACTTGCTCTCTGTGCAGCCTCTTCCTGTCCCGGGACTCGGACGTCACCCTGAAGAACAAGGAGGGGGAGACACCCCTGCAGTGCGCCAGCCTCAACTCCCAGGTGTGGAGCGCCCTGCAGGTGAGCCAGGCACTGCGGGACGCGGCCCCTGACAGGCCCACCCCGGTGGAGAAGACGGTGAGCAGGTGAGTGAGGAGTGGCTGGGACCGCCCTCCCGGGAGGCGCAGGTACGGGAGGGAGCCGGGCTTGCCCGGAGCTGACGCGCCCCCTGCGGCAGGGACATCGCTCGGGGCTATGAGCGGATCCCCATCCCCTGTGTCAATGGCGTGGACGGCGAGCCGTGCCCCAGCAACTACAAGTACGTGTCTCAGAACTGCGTGACGTCCCCCATGAACATCGACAGGAACATCACCCACCTGCAGGTCGGCCAGGGGCCCTGGTCCGGGCGGTTGCTGGGTGGCGGGAGGGGTTGCTGGTGGCAGGAGGCCTTGGCTCTGCTGGCTCGGCTCTGGCCACTCCCCCCAGCGTCTGTCCTGCTTCTCCGAGCTCCTGGGGTCGCGTGCCCAGGCCCCCGGCCCCCCCTTCTCCTGCAGGCCCCATGCGGGGGCCCTGGTGTCCTCTCCTCCTCCTTCCTTGGGGGAGGCTCCAGGCCCCGGCGTTCTGCGGAGGGTCCGAGGGGCGGGGCTGCGGGGCGGGCTGCCGTCTGACTTGCCCTCCCCACAGTACTGCGTGTGCGTCGACGACTGCTCGTCCAGCAACTGCATGTGTGGCCAGCTCAGCATGCGCTGCTGGTACGGCAAGGTGAGCCCACGGGCTGGGGGCTGGGGGCTGGGGGCCAGGCTGGGGGCGGGGCAGGGCCCGTGTCCTGGTAGGGTGGGGCTGGGGCCAGGGCGGCGTCCCCAGCCTGACTAGAGGCAGCTGCGCGGCTAGGAGGGCGCTGCTGAGGCAGGAACCCCCCCAACTTTCGTTTATTGGGGGCAGGAGCGGGGTGTCCTGGGCGGGGGAGGGCACACAGGCCCCACGTGGAGGCTGCTGGCACAGGGTCGTCATTAGGGAAGACCAGTCAGAACGGTCTCTGAAGTTGCCAGGGCCCCAGACTCTGCCTGGTGTAGCCCGGCGGCTCATGGCGTGCTGGCTCCCTCCAGAACGGGGGTTTGCAGAGGGGCAGGAGGTATGGGCAGGCGATCCAGGCGGGAGGCCCCAGGGCAGGCTTCGGGGGCCTCGGGAGGCTGAGAGGGTGCCGGGAAGGTGGGCGGGGGGCCAGGCAGGGACCAGCAACCAGCCACATGGACTCCTGGCCAGAGGCTTCCCCTGGCCTTTCCTGTCCTCCCGGGCGGAAGCCAGCGTTCCGGGGGCGTGTTCGTCCGCGGAGGCCTTGCTGTGGGTGGCGAGTGCTTCTGTGTCTGCCCAGGATGGCCGGCTGCTACCCGAGTTCAACATGGCAGAGCCGCCGCTGCTGTTCGAGTGCAACCACGCCTGCTCCTGCTGGAGGACGTGCCGCAACCGCGTGGTGCAGAACGGCCTCAGGTGAGCCCCCCGGCCAAGGGCGCAGGGCTGGGCCCGCAGGCAGCTCAGGGGTGTCCCGTGTGTCCACAGACGGGAGAACATGTGTTCCTCGGAGCCTCGGCCTGTCTTACACGTTGATGTAAAGAGCAGAAGCTGTGTTGCCCACCTGCTCAGATGTGGGTTCCAGTCGCACGGCCGGAAGGCGAGAGCCAGGCCTGCTGTGAGCCGCCTGGTCCAGGCTCACGAGTTGGAGCCTGTGTGCACGCTGGGGTTCCCTTGCACCGCACCCTGGGTGTCGTGGAGGTGGTGTCCGGTGTAACACTTGTCACTTAGACGTGTGTTTGCTGACCATCCAGAGCCAGACCTTGGGGCTGTGGTCATGGAGCTTTTTCTGTGAAATGCTAGAGAGTTGAACAGTCTGAGGTCATAGGGACAGATTTGCGTTCTGTGTGAGTAGAGCTGAGCGTGCGCGGCCTCAGTATTTTGGGGCCTGTTAACAGTAGGTGACCTGCCGCGCCGTGTGAGCAGCCCACGCCCCTGTGTCCTTGTGTGTGGCTGGAGGTGCTTGGGGAGAGGACGGACTTGCCCGTCTCCCTTGAGGGCCCTGGAACAGAGATGGCGGGTGGATGCCCAGACTCTCGGGGCCGGGAGCGGCCCCCGCCCCCAGAGGTCAGCTCAGCCTCGCCGTTGGCACGCCGCCCACGCCCAGCACCCAGCTGCGTTCCAGTCGGGGCCAGCAGGCTGCTCACCCGCCTGGTCCTTGTCACAGCTGAGGCTCGGCCAGCCTGGTCCCGTGCTGGGCGCTGGGGTCACAGGGCGGGCGGGCGGGGCCGAGGTCCCCTGCGTCCTAGGGGCATGAAGGGCATGGCAGCGGGGCCTGGGGTCACTCAGAGCCTGTGTTGCTCCCTCAACCGGCGCTGACACGTCTCCAGACACGAAGGTGGTGTTCTCTGTCCTTGGCTCCCGAGCCGTGCGTGTCACTCGTAGTGGAGTGAGCTGGGATGTACCCGTGTTTTCCAGGGCGAGGCTGCAGCTCTATCGGACACAGAACATGGGCTGGGGCGTCCGGTCCCTGCAGGACATCCCGCTGGGCACCTTTGTTTGCGAGTAAGTGAGTGCCGCTCTCCCGGCCCTGCCCCTGCGGTCACGGGGTGGGTGGGGGGCATCTCCCGGGCCTGCCCCTGCAGTCTCTGGGGGTGGGCAGCATTGGGGAGGGGCCCCGGGAGAGCCCAGGCCGGCTGTGTGGCGCGTGTGGGGGCAGCCCCTGCCCCGGCTGCTCTTAGGCCTGCACTTCCTCCCCAGCGTGGGGCTCGTTTCAGAAGGCCTGTCAGGGCCTCGTGACCCCCCGGGATGATCACTGTGGACCCCTGGTCAGAGGCTTTCTGTGTCGTACCCGGGGGCCCAGGCTCAGTCCTTGCTGAGCCACGGCAGGTCGCCCTTGCGTGGGGCTCCTTCAGGTTCCCGGGTGCCGTGTTCTCACCACCCCGCCCTGACCCACAGGTACGTTGGGGAGCTTATCTCTGACTCGGAAGCGGACGTGCGGGAAGAAGACTCTTACCTCTTTGATCTTGACAACAAGGTAATGCAGCCCTAGGGGTAGGGCGTGGGACCGTGGTGTGGGGGTGCCCACAGGCAGCTGGGCTGAGGCGTGTGCAGTGGGGTCACCGGGCGGGCCCGTGCCTGTTCTCCAGCCTCCTGAGCGTGGGGCTGGGATGCAGCTCTGCAGCCCGAGCCCGCCTCTCAGCAAGGGTCGAGGCCCTGTGCGCGGGACGAGCCTCCGTGTGCACCAGGGGTCACACGCGTGACTCGGGGGGCGGTCCTCTGTGCCCCAGCTCCCTCTCGGGCTGGTGGGGTCGCTGGACTCCAGCTCTGGGCCCTGGTTTCCAGGGGGTTGTGCTCTGGCGCATCTGCCCTCCGCCTTACCCTGGCTCCTGAGTTGCTCCTGGGTTCGTCAGGGCTGACCTGGGAACTTGCTGGAGCTCACACGTGCTGCCAGCGGGGTCCCTCAAGTGCTAGGTCTTTCTCGGCAGCCTGAGCCTCCAAGCTCCCCTCTGTGGGTCGGGGTGAAGCCAGGCGCTTGCTCCCATGCCCTCCCGGTGTGGCCGTGTCTTCCGAGCACCCTGCTAAGTGGACACGGTCCCCTCACCAGCAGACGGTCCCCTCACCAGCAGACGGTCCCCTCCTGGCTGGGCCACTGTTCCCGCCGTGGATGAAGGACGCTTCCAGACCCCAGGCTCCCATGGGCTATGGGTGCTCAGGGCTCTGGGGCAAGTTCAGCAGGAGTCACGTGATTGGCTGGAGGCTGTATTCCATGCTTTTTTGCATCTGCTGAAATCCTCTGCTCCTGCAGTCTCTCCCGTACTTGCTGGAGTAATACAGAGGGTAATTCCACTTTGTGGGCCACCATACCCCGGTTGTACTCTTACATGCTTATGCGGCGCGTCCTAGCTGTGCTGGTCGCCTGCAGTGGCTCACGCGTGCCCCAGCACGACTTCTGGGCACCGCCCCCACCTGCTTGCGGTCTGTCTGTCTGGGGTCCCTGCGGTCTGTGTCTGGGGTCCCTGTGGTCTGTGTCTGGGGTCCTTGCGGTCTGTCTGGGGTCCCTGCGGTGTGTCTGGCGTCTGGGGTCCCTGCGGTGTGTCTGGCGTCTGGGGTCCCTGTCTGTCTGTGTCTGGGGTCCCTGCGGTGTGTCTGGCGTCTGGGGTCCCTGTCTGTCTGTGTCTGGCGTCCGGGGTCCCTGCCGTCTGTCTGGCGTCCGGGGTCCCTGCCGTCTGTCTGGCGTCCGGGGTCCCTGCCGTCTGTCTGGCGTCCGGGGTCCCTGCGGTCTGTCTGGCGTCCGGGGTCCCTGCCGTCTGTCTGGCGTCCGGGGTCCCTGCCGTCTGTCTGGCGTCTGGGGTCCCTGCGGTGTGTCTGGCGTCCGGGGTCCCTGCCGTCTGTCTGGCGTCCGGGGTCCCTGCGGTCTGTCTGGCGTCCGGGGTCCCTGCCGTCTGTCTGGCGTCCGGGGTCCCTGCCGTCTGTCTGGCGTCTGGGGTCCCTGCGGTGTGTCTGGCGTCTGGGGTCTCTGGCGTCTGAGGTCCCTGCCGTCTGTCTGGCGTCTGGGGTCCCTGCCGTCTGTCTGGCGTCTGGGGTTCCTGCGGTGTGTCTGGCGTCTGGGGTCCCTGCAGTCTGTGTCTGGGGTCCTTGCGATGTGTCTGGCGTCTGGGGTCCCTGCGGTGTGTCTGGTGTCCGGGGTCCCTGCGGTGTGTCTGGCGTCTGGGGTCCCTGCGGTGTTCCTGGCGTCTGGGGTCCCTGCCGTCTGTCTGGCGTCTGGGGTTCCTGCCGTCTGTCTGGCATCTGGGATCCCTGCGGTGTGTCTGGCGTCTGGGGTCCCTGCAGTCTGTGTCTGGGGTCCTTGCGATGTGTCTGGCGTCTGGGGTCCCTGCGGTGTGTCTGGTGTCCGGGGTCCCTGCGGTGTGTCTGGCGTCTGGGGTCCCTGCGGTGTTCCTGGCGTCTGGGGTCCCTGCCGTCTGTCTGGCGTCTGGGGTCCCTGCGGTGTGTCTGGCGTCCGAGGTTCCTGTGATCTGTCTGTGTCCAGGGTTCCTGCGGTGTGTCTGCCGTCTGAGGTTCCTGCTGGTCTTCATCCTGCTTGCCTGTTGCCTCCTGTTCCTGATTAGTTTTTGTTTGGGTTCCAAACCTGCCTGAAGGGCATCAGGGCGTAGGCTCCCTCCTCTGGGAGCGCGTGGTCGCATTGCGGGGACCGAGCTGCAGCTGCCCCCTCTGAGTCGGGCTCAGCCGCCCCTGTGGTGAGCCCAGCCCTGCCGCCCGGCCCGCAGCACAGCCAGGACCGCCCCGGGCGACCTCGCCTCGAAGCTCGACCCCCTGGGGTTCTCTGTCCGCTGTTGCCTCGTTGCCTCGGTCTCTGCCTCTCCCTCTGCAGGCTAGGCTGCTGATCTGATTCTCACAGCACTTGACGGGCGGGTGTGCGGTCACTGTCGGGAGATGGGAGGAGGGCCGTTCTGGGTCCCCAGTGGCCCCTGGCGGAGCGCCCCTCAGAGGGAGCGGCTGCCCTGCAGGCCTCCACGCTCGCGGCCAGAGGTCTCTTCTTCGCCCTGCCGAGCCCGCGTGGGCCTGGGTGTCTGGCCCCAGGACACATTCATTCTGGGCGTGTGGCAGGGCACGGGTGCGCCTACAGCCCCCGCTGCCCCAGCTCAGGCCTGCGCCCCCGCGCGCTGGCGTTCAGCGTGCCCGCCCCGCTGGGCGCCTGCATCCCGGAGCGCTGGTGTGCAGAATGCCTGCGCCCGCTGCACGCTCATCGCCACCCCACTCCCCCGTTGTCCGAAGCGGCAGGGCACTTTCTGGCCTTGCTATCTGGGTGTTTCCTGGGTCACAACACAGGTATCCTGCTGTGGACCTGCCCGTCTCCTTGCTGTTCTGGAACCTTCCAAGCGCCCACCCACCTGTCCTCTGCCCACATAACCTGGCTCCCTGGGTGCCCACACGCAGCACCTCAGAGCTGTGATGCAGGGGTTTCAAGTGGGCACAGGCTCCCTCCCTACCACGTTTGTGCTGCAGGACCAGGTGTGGGTGGTTTTGATCAGAGACGCTTTGAAAGAGCAATACGTTCATCTGAAAAGCCGTACTTTAAAGACCTGAGCTATGTTTGTTGTGGGAGGGCCGCGGTGGTTCTTGTGAAGGGAATTTACAGGACCCAATGTGCAGTCTGGCCTGCAGGATGGGCGGCCAAGCGCCCAGGACGCACCTTGTGGGAAGCGTGGGGGGTGTCGGGGCTGGAACTGGGGACCAGTGGGCAGAGGAACCCCCGCTCGTCCCCAAGGAGTCCTGCATCCCTGGGGGCCGCCCAGGCCCTGCAGGCTCAGGCGGGCCTGGCTGCCTTGTGTCCTGGTGTGGTGGCTGCGTCTGCGGGGCCCTCACTGCTTCAGGGCCAGCCCTGTGCCCCTTCCGCCCGCACCTGGGGTGAGGACCCCTTCTGTGGCCCCTGAGCCTCTGCTTTAACTCAGGAAGCGCCCTTCCCGCAAGGATTCCTGTCTGTCGCCTCTGTGGGCAAAGCCATAGGAGAGGGGGCAGAATGGGCCCAGTTGTGGCCCTGCACCCGCCGTGGGAGGTCCGGGCGCGCAGACACAGCGGTGCTCAGGGCCCCCTGCCCCTCTCCGGGGGCTCGGGCCGGGGGCCCTTGCCGTGTGGCCCTTCCCGGTGCAGCGTCGCTCTTGTGTCCTGGGTCTTTCCAGGGGAAACGCGGCTTTCTCAGGGCTCAGTGGTGAGGCCAGACACTTCTCAGGGTCAGGTCAGGCCTGGGTCCTGGGCACTGTCTGTGCCCACAGGGTCACCACTGCCCTGAAGGCTCCTGTTGGCTAAGTCCCCTCTGGAGGGACCCGCCCTGTCCCCCCATCCCTCTACCCCCGTCCCCCCGCCCTCTCCCACTCTGTCCCCCCGTTTCTCTCCCTCTGTACCCCCCCCCCCGTCTCTCCTCCCGTCCCCCTCCCCCGTCCCCCTCCCCTCTGTCCCCCCATCTCTCTCCCCCATCCCCCTCCCCTCTGTTCTCCCGTCCCCCTCCCCTCTGTTCTCCCGTCCCCCTCCCTCTGTCCCCCGTCTCTCCCCCCTCCCCCCGTCCCCCTCCCCTTTGTCCCCCCATCTCTCTCCCCCATCCCCCTCCCCTCTGTTCTCCCGTCCCCCTCCCCTCTGTTCTCCCGTCCCCCTCCCTCTGTCCCCCGTCTCTCCCCCCTCCCCCCGTCCCCTTCCCGTCCCCCTCCCCTCTGTCCCCTCATCTCTCTCCCTCCATCCCCCTCCCCTCTGTCCTCCCATCCCCCTCCCCTCTCTCCCCCGTCCCCGCGCCCTCTCCCACTCTGTCCCCCCGTTTCTCTCCCTCTGTCCCCCCATCTCTCCTCCTGTCCCCCTTCCCGTCCCCTTCCCCTCTGTCCCCCCATCTCTCCCCCCGTCCCCCCGTCCCCCTTCCCGTCAGCCTCCTCTCTGTCCCTGTCTCTCTCCCTCTGTCTCCCTGTCTGTCTGTCCCTCTGCCCGGTGCACCTCGGCCCGCCTCTCGGGTGGTGCTCCTCCCCCTCCGTCACCAGGTCCCTGAGGGGCTGTGCTGCCTCATGGTTCCCCTGGACCCCGGCCTCTCTCTGGGTGCCTGGGGCGCCGTCCACGTGAATCCTGGGTCTGCGCTCGTTTTCACCGAGTGGGAGCCCTGGGGCTGGGGGGCTGGGGGAGCGGTGCCCGCGCCTGCCCCATGCTCAGCGCATCTCTCCCCCAGGACGGAGAGCTGTACTGCATCGACGCACGTTTCTACGGCAACGTCAGCCGCTTCATCAACCACCACTGCGAGCCCAATCTGGTACCCGTGCGCGTGTTCCTGTCCCACCAGGACCTGCGCTTCCCGCGGATCGCCTTCTTCAGCACCCGCCTGATCGAGGCCGGGGAGCAGCTGGGGTAGGTGCCGGGCGGGGGCGGGCGGGGGCCGGGCCCAGGGGCGCAGGCCCAGACCCCGGCTCTCTCTGTCTCCGCAGCTTCGACTACGGGCAGCGCTTCTGGGACATCAAGGGCAAGCTCTTCAGCTGCCTCTGCGGCTCCCCCAAGTGCCGCCACTCCGGGGCCGCGCTGGCCCAGCGGCAGGCCGGCGCCCAGGAGGACGGGCTGCCCGACACCAGCTCCTCGCCCGCCGACCCGCTATGAGAGCGCCGCCCGGCGCCCGAGTGGACGCCGTTCGCTGTGGTTTGGGGAGGACGCAGAGGCGTGCGGGAGACCGGCTGGCCTGCCCGGGGCCGCGGGGGGCGGGGACGCCTGGGCTCCTCGCCGGCCTCGCCGTGAGTTCCCGACGGAGGTCTTTCTGCTCCACGTTTCTCGTCTCCCCTTGCGCGCCGTCGCTCCCGGCTCACTGCCGGGCTGGGGCCGTGCCCTGTCCGCCCGGACTCTCCGTGTGGCCCACCGTGGCCCGCGTGGCTGGTGCTGGCTCTGGGTAGCACAGACCCCGTGCCCACCGCCCCTGCGAGGTCAGGGCCGAGCCGCTGCTGACTTTGGAGAAAACGTGGGTTTGCTTTTTAAAGAAATCCTATATCTAGCCCTATACACCAGACCTCTCACGCGTTTCTTTCCGAGGATGCGGCTCGGGGTGCAAGATGGCCGTGGCCCCGGGGCACCGCACCTCCTCTTGATTCTAAGCCACATGCTATGATGATGAGTAAACTGATTTATTTTCTACCATTATTGGACGTTAGGACAAACGAAAAATAAACACAAAAACACAGACCACGGTGCTGATTCTGGTGTGGTTCCTACTCACCATGTGAAAATGAACTGTCAACTGTGTAAAGAGAACAAAGCGATTTTAGGGTGAAATGCAGGAAACTTTTTTTAAAACGTTAGTCTTGTAGTGTGAATAAAATTGCCGTCACCTTTTGTGTGATGGCCTGCCAGGTCATATCCTTTTTTTCGGCATATACTTTTTTAAATACTGTAATTAGTGCAGTAACAGTGGGTTTTCTGTGCAACTCTTCTAAAACATTCATAATGCAGCCATGTTTATTTTTTCTGTTGAAATGTTTTTGACAGTTCCAAGAGCAGTCTTTTGGCTCAGACCATTTCTTGTTCTGTTTTCAATGAAATCAATAAAAAAAAAAAAAAAAGAAGTACTTTAAATGAGGCTTTATCATGGTATCATGTTTCAGCTGGTTCCTGCGAGACACCCACGCTTCCTGCGGGCGTCACATGGTGCTTGTGGTTCCCACGCAGCCCTGGGGACCAGCGAGCAGGCCCAGCCCTGTGCCACGTCCGAGGAGGTGGGCCTGCAGCCCCCGTCCCTGGAGCAGGATGCGGCCGCCCCTCCCCAGGCAGCCCTCAGCGGGCTGTGTGTATCTGTGCGTGTGCGTGGGGGCGTCTGTGTGTGTCCAGTGCTCCAGAGGCTGGAAGTGGGTCTCCGGACGCGGTGATGCTGGAGTTAGACGCGGGGAGGCAGGGGACGGGCGCGGGGAGGCTGGAGATGGCAGAGCTGGGGTTGTCCCCCTCCTACTGGGCAGGCTGGCTTCTACAGAACCTCTGGTCCCAAACCTCGTCTTCAAACTCAGGAGACAGCCTGGATGCTCTGCCTTTTATACACAGAAATCATTCAGATGGACACTTTCAGGTATTTGTCCAGAACTTGCATTTCACAGACAGTCCAAGCAGGGTGTTTTCCCTGTGGACGGGGACCAAGGCCCTGTGTGTGGAGCCGGGGGGACTGAGCTGAGACTGGTCTGCATGAGAAGCACTCTCCTCCCTGGGGACTTGCTGCTTTTCTCTCCTGGGGGCGCCTGGACCCCAGCAGGGCTGTGCTGGCTGGAGGGCCCACCTGCAGCTGGGCCTCAGGCTCAGATCGCAGCCCGCTGTGCCCCTTGGATCAGGCTCCAAGCCCAGGGGCCAGAGTGTCCGCTGGTTCTGTGCCGGGGCAGGGGCAGGGCCCAGGCAGCTGTTTGTTGACTTGAGACGCAGTCCAGTTGCAAACTTCGGGGTGCAGGGGAGGCCTGTGTGTGGGGGTCCCCACGGGCCGTTTTGGCAGCGGGTGCCGGGCAGCCGTGTGTGCTCCTTGGTCCTGCGGAGTCTGCACCGCCCCTCGGTGCCCTCACCGCCAAGACGCTCTTGTGAGGGGCTGCCCGGGGCATGGGGGCAGGCCAGAGGCCTCCTGCGGGGTGGGGGGCACATGGGTAGAGTGTGAGGGTCTCACCTGGCTGCTCACTCCTCAGGGCAGACCTGTCCGTCCCCCGCCTGCCTTGGGGGGTACCTGTGCCCGGCCTGCCCAGCCCTGTGGCTGCCCCTGCCCAGGTCTAGACCGCAACATCCCCTACGCTTCCCGACAGCTGCTCCCATTTCCACTGATGTAGACGTGCAGAAAGGAGGGTTCCAAGCCTTGTCTTGCTTCCTCAGCCTGTGCGGTTACCCTCCACCCGCACCACCCTCTGATTGTCGGAAGAAAAGGACCTGAGTGCCGCTGCTGCGCTGCTGCTAACACCGAGCGTCTCGTTAATGACAGGCGGGCCTTCCCTCCTGTGTGAGTTGCCTTGTGAAGTCTGACTGCGTTGTTTGTGTCTCTCTTGCTGATTCATGTCGTCTCTTTATGTATTGTAAGGCTTCCCTGGTGGCTCAGCTGCTAGAGAATCCGCCTGCAGTGCAGGAATCCCTGGTTCGATTCCTAGGTTGGGAAGATCCCCTGGAGAAGGGAAAGACTGCCCACTCCAGGATTCTGGACTGGAGAATTCCATGGACTGTGTATCCCGTGGGGTCGCAAAGAGTCAGACACGACTGAGCGACTTTCACTTCACTTTATATATTGTCCCCTTTTACTCATGGTGCACCTTCGTTTTTATATGGTAATAGCTCTTGGGATTTCCGATTTTGTACCATATTTAGAAAGACTCTCATCTCCAAATTGCAGAAATAGTCTCACTTCTCTAGCAGGCCAGTGGCTAAGAGCCTGTGTATCCACTGCAGGGTGTAGGCTTGACCACCCGTCGGAAGATCCATCATGCTTTATGGTGTGGCCAAAAAAATGATCAAATATTCTCCAGTACTTGTTCAGTATTTTAATGCAAGTTTAACTCTTGAATCCAGGTGGGATTTATATGGTATGTGGTGTGAAAGACCTTAGACATGAATATGGAAGAATAATCTTCCCAGGTGGTTCAGGGGGTAAAGAATCTGCTTGCCGGTGTAGGAGACCTGAGTTTGATCCCTAGGTCAGGAAGAGCCCCTGCAGAAGGGATTGGCAGCCCACTCCCATGTTCTCACCTGGAGAATCCCAGGGGCAGAGGAGCCTGGCTGGCTGCAGTGCCCGGGGCTGCAAGGGGTCAGACACTCCTGAGGGGCTGACACGCCTAACCTCTGTCGCCAGGCGCATGGCTCTTTCGTGTGCAGCCGAGCAAGCTCTGACCCACACCTTTGCCCACATGACCCTCTCCTGTGGAGGTGCAGGCTGTTTGCATCCCCGAGAAATCTCCTCCCCGTCCGCGTCCTCCCCAGCTGGTCCCGCCTCTGAGACGCAGGCCCTGTTCTGAGCCTCACATCTGTGGACTTGCAGGCTGCTCTTCCTGTCGAGCTTCTCTGCTTAGCTGTTGCCAGCCGCGCTCCGTGACGCACCGGCTCCGCTGCCGTCCTCTTCCTGAGGCGCGTCCGCAGCAGGAATCACCAGGCTTGTTTGTCCTCCGCCTGTTTGTGTTTGGAGGCTTCTGTTGCTGCAGCTGCTGTGAGCATCCTTGGGCCTTCTGTGTGTTCCAGGTGAATCTGGAGACGGGCCTGTTGGGTCAGCCTGAACGGTGGTCTTTGAGTCTGCCTGTCCTGCAGGATCTCACTGTGGCTTTCATTGGCACCCACTGCTGACTCGTGATGCTGGGCACTTTCCGGAAGCTCATTGCCTCCTGTGTGCCTTCCTTTGCCAAGTGTCTGTTAAGTCTTGTGTATGTTTTTAATTGGTCTCTAGTCAAGGCTATGGTTTTTCCTGTGGTCGTGTATAGATGTGAGAGCTGGACTGTGAAGAAAGCTGAGTGCTGAAGAATTGATGCTTTTAAACTGTGGTGTCGGAGAAGACTCTTGAGAGTCCCTTGGACTGTAACGAGATCCAACCAGTCCATCCTAAAGGAGATCAGCCCTGGGATTGCTTTGGAAGGAATGATGCTAAAACTGAAACTCCAGTACTTCGGCCACCTCATGCAATGGGTTGACTCATTGGAAAAGACTCTGATGCTGGGAGGGATTGGGGGCAGGTGGAGAAGGGGACGACAGAGGATGAGATGGCTGGATGGCATCACCGTCTCAATGGACATGGGTCTGGGTGGATTCCGGGAGTTGGTGATGGACAGGGAGGCCTGGCGTGCTGCGGTTCATGGGGTCGCAGAGAGTCGGACACGGCTGGGCGGCCGAGCTGCACTGGCCTGCCCGTTGCCGAGTGTGGGGTCACTCACACAGCCCAGGACAGGCCCTCTGCCACACTGGTGCCGTTGCGTTGCTCAGTCCTGCCTGACTCTTGCGTGACCCCGTGGACGGCTCCTCTGTCTGTGGGATTTCCCAGACGAGAATACCAGGCTGGGTTGCCATTTCCTTCTCCCAGGGGGTCTTCCTGAACCAGGGATTGGATCCAGGTCTCCCGCATTGCAGGCGGATTCTTGACCGCCGCGCCACCTGGGAAGCCTCTGTCTTTAAACTTCAAAAGTCTTTATTGGGGTACAGTTGGCGTCTCAGAAAACGCCCCCGTTTTAAGTGTTTCTTGAAAGTGAGAGTCACTCAGTCCTGTCTGACTCTTTGCGACCCTGTGGACTGTAGCCTGCCAGGCTCCTCTGTCCATGCGGATCTACCCAACCCAGGGGTCCATCTGAGCCACCAGGAAAGCCCAAGGGTACTGGAGTGGGCGGCCTGTCCCTGCTCCAGGGTGTGAACTGGGGCCTCCTGCGTCGCAGGCAGGCTCTTTGTCAGCTGAGCTGCCAGGGAAGCGCTGTGTTTCGTGAGTTTTTAAGCGTCTGTGCTTGGGTGGCTCTGTCCACGGTCAGGACACGGTGGCTGTCCTCGTTGTTTCAGGCTTCCCTGCTGCCCCTTCGTTGTCCACCCGGCTGCCCTGGGGGCACTGACCTGCCTGACCCTTCAGACCAACAGCTCCTGCTCTAGACCTTTCTGTAATTGGAATCATACGCCGTGGGTTCCATTGTATCTATCTTCCTTGGCTTAATGTATACTTTAAAATTTTGAAACCATCTCAGATTTATGGAGAGCTGCGAGCATAACACAGACAGCGTTTTCTCGCTGAGTCATCAGGGAACGGATTTCTTCCTCCTCGAGGCCCCAGCACTGCCGGCACCCGGGTGGTGATGCTCCGTCCCCGTGGTGACCCTCAGACCCTGGGCAGCCCCTGCCCGTTCAGCCGTTCGCTGTGGCTGTCTCGTCTCCCGTATTTTAGCCAGAGCAGGCCCATCGGCCTGTTTTCATGGACTTGACCGTGAGGAGGATGGGTTGGTGCTCTCGTCAAAAGTCCTTAGTCTGTTCCTGTCTCCTCAGGGGCGGGTTCGGGGCTGCGTCTGGGCAGGGCCACGTCCGACAGGGTACTGGGTCCTGGTGTGGTCTCCTGGTTGGCCCACGAGTTGGGTTTGGTCCATTTATTGATATGCGAGCTTGAGACCGTTGGCCTGAGATTCAGCCTTCCCCACAGTTTCTGTTCTCGTATTGTAATTCATAAATACTTAATGGGGGAAAGACCCCATCCTTCACCAGACCTTCCGGTTACTCCTGGGGGTGCACACGCACGTGTTCCTGTGACATCCAGCAGGTCACAGTCACAGTCCGTCACCCATTATTCAGTAGCTGAGATGTCAAAGGTTGGACGTGGCGGCGCCGTCTCAAGATGTCTTGTCTGTCGCTGAGCACATCTCGCTTTCGGGCGTGAGGCGCCCCGGGCTCGCTGGCGCCTTCCCTGCGCCGTCTGGTTCTGGTTCCGCTGGTTTGCTCGCGTCAGCCTGCCGGCTCGCTTGTCCCGCCCTCCCCTCGAGCCCTCCCCACCTCGCAGGCAGCGTCCTGCTCGGCCCGTCCCACGGCCCTGCTGGCCGCGTCTCTCTCTGCTCTGCACTCAGCTGCCCGCAGCCCGCTCTCCGCCGCTCTCGCCCAGGCCGCCGCCCGCGTGAGGGCTGCTTTCCAGCCAGACGGGCCCGCCCGCCCTGCTGCCGCTCCCTGTGGCCCCTGGAGCTTGTGCCCCGCGGCGTCCTGTGGCCCCTGGAGCTTGTGCCCCACGGCGCCCTGTGGCCCCTGGAGCTTGTGCCCCACGGCGCCCTGCTGCTTCTCTCCACTAGCCAGCTGCTGGCGTTGTCACAGCTCGATGGAAAGACGAGTGCGTTCCGTGCAGCCCCGTGCCCCTTAGGTCTGCCTCCCAGTGGCGTTTACGTGGTCACAGTCGCACGCGGCCATCATCACAGTATTCACGCTGTCATCGCCCAGGAAGAGCCCCAGCCCCTGCTGCCCCAGCCCCAGACCCCTTAGGCCAGAGCACCCCACACTCGTCTCCCATCTGCCACAACACCGCTGCCTTTCCAGTCCTGTCTCCACGCTGTAGTCGCCCACTGCACGGCTAAATTGCAAGTAAAGTATCTGCTTCTGCTTTTCTGACTCTGCCAAAGCCTCTGACTGTGTGGATCACAACAAACTGTGGAAAATTCTGAGAGAGATGGGAATACCAGGACACCTGACCTGCCTCTTGAGAAATCTGTATGCAGGTCAGGAAGCAACAGTTAGAACTGGACATGGAACAACAGACTGGTTCCAAATAGGAAAAGGAGTGTGTCAAGGCTGTATATTGTCACCCTGCTTATTTAACTTCTATGCAGAGTACATCAGGAGAAACGCTGGACTGGAAGAAACACAAGCTGGAATCAAGATTGCCGGGAGAAATATCAATACCTCAGATATGCAGATGACATCACCCTTATAGCAGAAAGTGAAGAGGAACTGGAAAGCCTCTTGATGAAAGTGAAAGAGGAGAGTGTAAAGGTCAACATTGAGAAAATGAAGATCATGGCATCTGGTCCCATCAGTTCATGGGAAATAGACGGGGAAACAGTGGAAACAGTGTCAGACTTTAGTTTTTTGGGCTCCAAAATCACTGCAGATGGTGACTGCAGCCATGAAATTTAAAAGACGCTTACTCCTTGGAAGAAAAGTTATGACCAACCTAGATAGCATATTCAAAAGCAGAGACATTACTTTGTCGACTAAGGTCCGTCTAGTCAAGGCTATGGTTTTTCCTGTGGTCATGTATGGATGTGAGAGTTGGACTGTGAAGAAGGCTGAGTGTCAAAGAATTGATGCTTTTGAACTGTGGTGTTGGAGAAGACTCTTGAGAGTCCCTTGCACTGCAAGGAGGTCCAGCCAGTCCATCCTAAAGGAGATCAGCCCTGGGATTTCTTTGGAAGGAATGATGCTGAAGCTGAAACTCCAGTACTTTGGCCACCTTATGGGAAGAGCTGACTCATTGGAAAAGACTCTGATGCTGGGAGGGATTGGGGGCAGGAGGAGAAGGGGACGACAGAGGATGAGACGGCTGGATGGCATCATGGACTCGATGGACGTGAGTCTGAGTGAACTCCGGGAGTTGGTGATGGACAGGGAGGCCTGGCGTGCTGCGATTCATGGGGTCGCAGAGTCGGACACGACTGAGCGACTGGACTGAGCTGAGCTGAAGATTTTAGGAAAATCACAGCTTTGAGTCTCGTGATTTGTTCCTTCTTGGGCTCTCTTCCCATAGACCTGACCGCCTCATCGGGGCTGTTTTCCTTTTCTCTGGAGAATCTCGTTTGCCGTTCATTGCACAAAGGTCTGTTGTCCAGTCGCTCAGTCATGTCTGACTCTGTGATGGACTGCAGCACACCAGGCCTCCCTGTCCATCACCGGCCCCCAGAGCTAACCCAGCCTCGTGTCCATCGAGTCGGTGATGCCATCCGACCATCTCATCCTCTGTCCTTCCCGTCTCCTCCTGCCTTCAGTCTATCCCAGCATCAGGGTCTTCTCCAGTGAGGCAGCTCTTCGCATCCGATGGCCAAAGCACTGGAGGTTCAGCCTCAGCATCTGTCTTTCCCATGAATATTCAGAGCTGATCTCCTTCAGGATGGACTGGTTTCATCTCCTTGCAGTCGAAGGGGCTCTCAGGAGCCTTCTCCAGCACCACAGCTCAGAAGCATCAGTTCTTTGGCACTCAGCCTTCTTTATGGTCCAACTCTCTCATCCATACATGACCACAGGAAAAACCACAGCTTCGACTATACGGACCTTTGTCCACAAAGTAACGGCTGTGCTTTTGAATACACTGTCTAAGGTCACAGCTTTTCTTCCAAGGAGCAGGCGTCTTTTAATTTCATGGCTGCACTCACCATCTGCAGTGATTTTGGAGCCCAAGAAAACAAAGCCTGTCACTGCTTCATTGTTTCCCATATATTTGCTGTGAAGTGATGGAACCGGACACCACGATTTTAGAGTTTTGAATGTTGAGTTTTAAGCCAGCTTCTTCACTCTCCTCTTTCACTTTCATCAAGAGGCTCTTTAGTTCTTCTTCACTTTCTGCCGTGAGGGTGGTGTCATCTGCATATCTGAGGTTATCGATATTTCTCCTGGCAATCTTGATTCCAGCTTGTGCTTCATCCAGCCCAGGATTTCACATGGTGTACTCCGCATATAAGATAAATAAGCAGGGTGACAATGTACAGCCTTGATGTACTCCTTTCTCAATTTGGAACCAATCTGTTTTTCCATGTCCAGTTCTAACCGTTGCTTCCTGACCTTATACAGGTGGCAGGTTTCTCAGGAGGCAGGTCAGGTGGTCTGGTATTCCCATCACTTGAAGAATTTTCCATAGTTTGTTGTGATCCACACAGTCAAAGGCTTTAGTGTATGAAGCAGTAATAGGTGTTTTTCTGGAATTCTCTTGCTTTTTCTGTGATCCAGCGAGTGTTGACAATTCGATCTCTGGTTCCTCTGCCTTTTCTAAATCCACTTTGTGCATCTGGAAGTTCTCAGTTCACATACTGCTGAAGCCTGGCTGGAAAGATTCTGAGCGTCACCTTCTAAACTGTGAAATGCGTGCAGTTGTGTGGTAGTTGGAGCATTCTTTGGCATGGCCTTTCTTTGGGACTGGAATGAAAACTGACCTTTTCCAGTCCTGTGGCCACTGCTGAGTTTCCCAGATTTGCTGGCATATTGAGTGCAGCACTTTCACAGCATTATCTTTTAGGATTTGAAACAGCTCAGCTGGAATTCCATCACTTCCACTAGCTTTGTTTGTAGTGATGCTTCCTAAGGCCCACTTGATTTCACACTCCAGGGTGTCTGGCTCTAGGGGAGTGATCACACCATTGTGGTTATCTGGGTCATTAAGATCTTTTTTGTATGGTTCTGTGTATTCTTGCCACCTCTTCTTAATATCTTTTTCTTCTGTTAGGTCCGTACCATTTCTGTCCTTTATTCTTATTTTTGGGTGGAATGTTCCCTTGGTATCTGTCATTTTCTTGAAGAGATCTCTAGTAGTCTTTCCCATTCTATTGTTTTCCTCTCTTTCTTTGCAGTGTTCACTGAGGAAGGCTTTCTTCTCTCTCCTTGCTATTCTTTGAAACTGTGCATTCAGAGGGGTTTATCTTTTTTTTTCTTTTCCTCCTTTGCTTTTCGCTTCTCTCCTTTTCTCAGCTATTTGTAAGGCCTCCGCAGACAACCATTTTGCCTTTTGGCATTTCTTTTTCTTGGGGATGGTTTTGATCACCACCTCCTCTTTAATGTCACAAAGCTCCATCCACTGTTCTTCAGGCACTCTATCAGATCTAATCCCTTGAATCTATTTCTCACTTTCACTGTATAATCCTAACAGATTTGATTTAGGTCATACCCGAATGGCCTAGTGATTTTCCCTACTTTCTACAATTTAAGTCTGAATTTGGCAATAAGGAGCTCATGATCTGAGCCACAGTCAGCTCCTGGTCTTGTTTTTGCTGACTGTATAGAGCTTCTCCATCTTTGGCTGCAAAGAGTATAATCAGTCTGATTTCGGTGTTGGCCATCTGGTGATGTCCATGTGGAGAGTCTTCTCCTGTGTTGTTGGAAGAGGGTGTTTGCTACGACCAGTGGTTCTCTTGGCAGAACTCTGTTGGCCTTTGCCCTGCTCCATTCCGCACTCCAGGGCCAACCTTGCCTGTCACTCCCGGTGTTTCTTGACTTCCTACTTCTGCATTCCAGTCCCGCATAATGAAAAGGACACATTTTTGGGTGTTAGTTCTAGAAGGTCTTGTAGGTCTTCACAGAACCGTTCAGCTTCAGCTTCTTTGGTACTGGCGGCTGGGGCATAGACTTGGATCCCTGTGATACAGGGTCGTTTGCCTTGGAAACAAGCGGAGGCCATTCGCCATGTCTGAGGGCCTCTAAGTGCTGCCCTCGGACTCTTCTGTTGGCTGTGAGGTCCCCTCCGCTTCTGCTCAGGGATCCCTGCCCGCCTGTCGCACGTGGTCATCTGAGCTACGTTCTCCCATTCCCGGCCATTTGAGTTCACCGATTCCTAAACTGTCGCTGTTCACTCTTGCCGTCTCCCGTTTGACCACTTCCAATTTACGTTGATTCCTGGACCAGCTTTCAGCTTCCTAGGCAACACTGCTCTTTACAGCGCTGAACTGCACTTTCACCAGCGGACGCATCCACAGCTGGGCGTTGTTTCTGCTCTGGCTCCATCTCCACTCCTTCTGGGGCTGTTTCTCCGCTGATCTCCAGCGGCGTGTTGGGCACCTACAGACCTGGGGAGCTCCTCTTCGAGCGTCTTGTCTTTTTGCCTTTTCATACACTTCATGCGGTTCTCAAGGCAGAGACGCTGAAGTGGTTTGCCACTCCCTTCTCTGTGGACCAGGTTTTGTCAGAACCCTTTACCACGGCCTGCCCGCGGTTCACTGAGTTAGACGAGGCCGTGGTCCGTGTGATCAGTTTGGTTAGTTTTCTGTGACTCTGGTTTTCATGCCGTTTTCCCTCTGATGGATAGGATAAGAGGGCACAAATAAAGCCTTCAGTGCTGCAGCACCCAGGAGGGGGGCAGTGGTGCCGCTGGAGCCCGAGCCGGACTTGCCTGGGCTGGGGTCTCTGGCGGCGGCGCGGGCGACAGTGGCCTGCCGCGGGGTCAGGGGCGCTGACTGCGGGAGTCCTTGGGCGCGTGCCTGCTGGCGTAAGCCCTTTTGGAGGAGGCTGCCGTTACCCCTACCATAGTTTGGCTACAGGGCGGGGACACAGCCTCACTGTTCAGCAGGAAATGGCATGAATGATTTACTGAGCACGGCCCTGCCCACCACAGCAAGTCCCAGGTTCCCCCACAGCCAGTGCCTCCCATCGGGGAGCTCCCGCAAGCTGCTCATCCTCACCCATCGGAGGGCACAAAGGCTTGCCGGTGACGAGCTCTGGCTTTATTCGTGTGGGAGTCTTAGTTTCCCCTCAGTTTTTAAGAGCACACTCGTTTATTTTTGTCTGCACTGGGCCCTCCTGGCTGCTCGCGTGCTTCCTCTGGTGTCGAGGGGGGCGCCTCTCTAGCTGTGGCGCCAGCTTCCTGCTGCAGAGCGCTGGCTCTGGGGCACAGGCTCAGGGGTCGCGGAGCTCGGGCTTAGCTGCCCCGTGGCACGTGGGACCCTCCCGGGTCAAGGACTGAACTCGTGTCCCCTGCTTTGGCAGACGGATCCTTAACCATGGGCCACCAGGGAGTCCCTTTCCATCACTTTTGAATGATTATTTCACTGGCAGAGGATGAGATGGTTGGATGGCATCACCGACTCAGTGGACATGAGTTTGAGCAGCTCCGGGAGATGGTGAAGGACAGGCAAGCCTGTGCTGCCGTCCGTGGGGTCGCAGAATCGGGCTCGGCTGGACAGCAGCAGGGATGGAGTTCTGGGCTGGCAGGGGCTTGCCTCCAGCCCTTCTTCCTTGCACTCCCTTCTTACTTGTGTGGTTTCAGAGGAGAAGCTGGTGTGGGTCTTGCCTTAGCTCCTGTGTAGCTTCGCTGTTCTCCCCACTCCCCTAGCTGCTCTCAGAGTTTTCTCTGGTCTTGCTTTTCTGCCTAAATGTGGCTTTTGGCATTGGTTTGTTGTGTATTCTGGGCTTCCCAAGCTATTGTGAAGGGCACGCTGTGTGTGTTTCAGGTGGCTGCTTTCCCCTTCATCCAGGAGAAGCGCAAGGGAGGTCTTGGTTCCTTGTTGTGAGAGCCTGGTGGATCCCCCAGAGGCGCCCCCGAGAGTGAGGCCCCCGAGGCGCCGGGCCCGGGGTCTCCCACTCCCAGCTGAGCTCACTCCCTGCCGCTGGTGACGTGTCTGAGTGACTCGGTGTTGCCACCGACGTGTGGCTCCAGCGGTTTCTGGTCTAGTGAGTGGATCTGGCCGGGGCTGTCTACACGTGCTTGTCTCCAGAATCCAGGAGGTGGTCCGTGCTGTGACCTCCCGGGGACAGCCACTGGTTCCAGGCTTTCCAGCCTTTTTCTTGCTGTAATGTTGGGAGCATCCACTTAAGAAGCCTCCATGTCAGGCCTGAAACTGGAAGTGCGGTGCCTTTTAGAGCAGCCAGAAATGAGGGAAAAGGCGTTTCCGTTCTGTGCGTGCACAGGTCCCTGTGCTCGCCTTTCTCTGCAAATCCAGATTTCCAAACACTGCCATTTTCTTTAGCCTGAAAAAAATCTAAAAAAAATTTTAGCATTGATTTTTCTAGCAAAAAATATTTTCATCTTTTCTTTGTCCCAAAGTATCTTTGTTCCATCTCAGTTTTCGCGGTGATTTCAGTGGGCCTGAAGTCCTAGGCTGAAAGTTCACCCTCCCTTTCCGGGAAGGATGTGTCTCGCCCCCTTCTGGCCTGCCTTGCTTCTGACGAGTCGCCCGTGGCTGCTGTGCAGTCGCGTCTGTTGAGCCCGTCCACGACTTTCTCGCGACCTCCCGTCCTGGGCGTGGCGCTTGGCTCTTCTGTGGCCTCAGTTTCTCTTTTGGGACTTGCTCTCTGCGGCTTCATCGTGTCCACGTTTTCGGCATTTGAGCGTGCTGAGTGTGCGCTCGACGGCTTCTCGCTGCGTCTGAGTCAGTCCTGTCGAGTTATTTGTCTCTGTTGGCTGATCTTTCTCCTGGTTACGTGTGTTTCTACACTGCTTCTCGTGGGTGATAATTTTCACCTGGGTGATGGGCAGTGTGAACCCTGTGGTAGGGGTCGGGAGTTTGTTGTCTTTGGGAAGCGTTGGCAGATAGCGGCTTTACTTTCAGATAAGCTTGGTCATCTCAAGTCTTTATCTTACATCTTTTTCGGAGGAAGGTCCAAAGTGGCCGTGAATTTAGGGCGAGGGTGGCTCCACGCTCCCAGGGGCCTCCGCACTCGCGGCCTCTGCAGCAGGGGGTGCGGCAGGGTTTCCGCCCTCGCTAGCACGCGGATGGCCCCGTCCCGTGGAGCCCCTGCTCACGCAGGGCGTCTGTCAGCCTGAGGCCCCGGCCCGCCGCGTGGGTGTCTGGAGCTCCTTATCCGCTCGCTCCTGCATCTCCGGTGTCCGCCCCGCTGCGTCCCCAGACTCTGACTCCTGTCTCGTAGTCTTGCCAGGAGAATGTGACGCTGCTTGGTCCCCCTCCTGTGCTGGGGTGGGGAGTCGCCCCTTCAGCTGGGCCAGGGCAAGTGTGGGCTGCGTGCCCGTGTCTTCCTTTTTCCAGGAATCAGTATCCTGGACTCTCTGTTTTCCAGTGCCTGAAAATAGTTTCACATATATTTGCCCATTTTTACAGTTTTTATGACAGGATGGTTATCCAGTACCCGCAATTTCACTGTGGCCAGAAGCAAAGGAATAACACAATTATATTTTCTTCCAACTTGAAAGTAAATTATTTTTGTCATTCAGAAACTCAGTTGCATCTGACTCTCTGTGACCCCATGGACTGTGGCACGCCAGGCCTCCCTGTCCTTCACCCGCTCCCGGAGCTCACTCGAACTCATGTCCGTTGAGTTGGTGACGCCACCCAACCATCTCATCTTCAATCGTCCCTTCTCCTGCCTTCAGTCTTTCCCAGCATCAGGGCCTTTTCCAGTGAGTCAGCTTGTCCCATCAGGTGGCCAAATTATTGGAGCTTCAGCATCAATCCTTCTGATAAATAGTCAGGGTGGATCTCTTTGCTGTCCAAGGACTCTCAAGAGTCTTCTCCAGCACCACAGTTTGAAGGCATCAGTTCTTTGGCGCTCAGCCGTTTTTACTGTCCAGCTCTCACATCCATACCTGACTACTGGGAAAACCATAGCTTTAACTGTACCAAGTTGTTTTGATACCGTTTATTGACTGATCTTTCCTTTCTCGCAAATCTTAAACCGCACCCACTGAATTGACGTTCACACACACACGCACGCACACACTCCCTGTTATTCTGCTATATTGCTCCGTGATGTTATTCTGTTCGTGTATGTATTATTTCCTTATCATTTCATGTTTTTAAATAGAAAAAGTCAATTATGGATACAGTACGGAAAGGAGAAAAGCTCACTTCCAATGTCTCTCTCAGATTAATCCCTGTTAACAGTTTCATGAATATTCTTACAGATATTTTATGTAAAGAAAATAGTGACGACAATTTGTAATATTTTAAACCTCTTACTGTTTTAAAATGAACAGCGCTTGTTTACGTCCAGGTGCTATTCTAAAGTGCTTTACGTACATGACCATTTAATTCGTGAGAATTCTGTGTGGTGGGAGTTGTCCCCACCCCCCAACTAAAACGGATGATGAAACAGACCGGAAGGGCTGCGGGCGGGCCTCCTGGCCCAGGCAGTGCGCTCCAAAGCCCTTGCTCCCAGTCCTCTCTCATTTGCATCAGCGGTCCCTCTGGGTCCCGAAAGCTTCTAGTGAGTGAGTGATAGTCGCGCAGTTGTGTCCGACTCTGCGACCCCATGGACTGTAGCCCACCAGGCTCCTCTGGCGATGGGATTTTCCAGATGAGAAAACGAGAGTGAGTGGCGTTTTTCTCCTCCGAGGAATCTTCTTACCTCAGGGATCAAACCCATGCCTTGTGCATTGCAGGCAGCTCCTTTTTTTTAAAGACTTATTTTGTACCGGGGTAGAGCCAGCCAACGATTTCACGATAGTTTCATGTGAGCAGTGAGGGGACTCAGCCGTACGTACACGTGCATCCACTGTCCTCCGAATGCCCCTCCCAGCCCGGCTGCCACGTAGCCCTGAGCAGAGTTCCCCGTGCCGCACAGCAGGCCCTGCTGGCGATCCGTGTGAAGCACAGAGTGTCCATGTCCACCCCAAGCTCCCGATCTATCTTTATTCCCACGCTTCCTGGCAACCGTGAGTTCATCCTCTGAGTCTGTGAGTCTCTTTTTGCTTTGTAAGTGAGTTCATCTGTGGGATTTCTTTTCAGATTCCACATATATGGAACGTCACGTGAGCGCCCTCCTCTGTCTGCTTCACTCACTGTGACAGTCCTGGGTATTACTTCAGATGGTATCACTTCATTCTTCTTAATGGCTGAGCGATGTTCCACTGTGTGTACGTAGAACATCTTCTCATTTAACTTCTATGCAGAGGACATCACGAGAGACGCTGGGCTGGAGGAAGCACAAGCTGGAGTCAAGATTACCAGGAGAAATATCAATAGCCTCAGACATGCAGATGACACCACCCTTATGGCAGAAAGTGAAGAGGAACTAAAAAGCCTCTTGATGAAAGTGAAAGAGGAGAGTGAAAAAGCTGGCTTAAAACTCAACGTTCAGAAAACTAAGATCATGGCATCTGGTCCCATCACTTCATGGGAAATAGATGGGGAAACATTGGAAACAGTGTCAGACTTTATTTTTTGGGCTTCAAAATCACTGCAGATGGTGACTGCAGCCATGAAGTTAAAAGACGCTTACTCCTTGGAAGGAAAGTTATGACCAACCTGGACAGCATATTCAAAAGCAGAGACATTACTTTGCCAACAAAGGTCCGTCTAGTCAAGGCTATGGTTTTTCCAGTGGTCATGTATGGATGTGAGAGTTGGACTGTGAAGAAAGCTGAGCTCCAAAGAATTGATGCTTTTGAACTGTGGTGTCGGAGAAGACTCTTGAGAGTCCCTTGGACTGCAAGGAGATCCAACCAGTCCATCCTAAAGGAGATCAGTCCTGGGTGTTCATTGGTAGGACTGATGTTGAAGCTGAAACTCCAATACTTTGGCCACCTGATGCGAAGAGCTGACTCATTGGAAAAGACTGTGATGCTGGGAGGGATTGGGGGCAGGAGGAGAAGGGGACGACAGAGGATGAGATGGCTGGATGGCATCACCGACTCAATGGACATGGGTTTGGGTGAACTCCGGGAGTTGGTGATGGACAGGGAGGCCTGGCGTGCTGCGGTTCATGGGGTCGCAGAGAGTCGGACACGACTGGGTGGCTGCACTGACTGACTGACCGCGTCTCTGTGCACTCCTCTGTCGCTGGGTGTTGAGGTGCTTCCATGTCGTGGCTGCTGTGAGCAGCGCTGCAGTGGACACTGGGGTGCATGTGCCCTTTCTGATCAGATATTTCTCCAGATATACGCCCAGGAGTGTTTCGCAGGGTCATATGGTAGCTCTCGGAGAAGGCGACGGCACCCCACTCCAGTGTTCTTGCCTGGAAAACCCCATGGGCAGAGGAGCCTGGTAGGCTGCGGTCCATGGGGTCGCGAAGAGTCGGACATGACTGAGCGACTTCCCTTTCACTTTTCGCTTTCATGCATTGGAGAAGGAAATGGCAGCCCACTCCACTGTTCTTGCCGGGAGAATCGCAGGGACGGGGGAGCCTGGTGGGCTGCCGTCTATGGGGTCGCACAGAGTCGGACACGACTGAAGTGACTTAGCAGCATGGTAGCTTTTATTTTTACTTTTTTAAGGAACCTCCGTACTGGTCTCCATAGTGGCTGCACCAACTTACGTTCCCACCAGTAGTTTAAGGGGTCCCTTCTTCTCACACTCTCTCCAGAATTCATTGTTAGTGGATTTTTTGATCTTAGCCGTTCTAGTTGATGTGAAGTGATGTCTCATTGTAGTTTTGATTTGCATTTCCATAATAATTGGCGATGTTGAACATCTTTTTAAGTGCCTCTTGGCCATCTGTATTTCTTTCTTTGGAGAAATGTCTATTTAGGTCCTATCACCATTTGTTGATTAGGTTGTTCGTTTTGATGCTATTAAGCATCAGGAATTGTTTGTAAATTTTGGTGACTAATCCCTAGTCATTTGCAAATAGTTTCTCCGACTCTGTGCCTTGTCTTTTCACTTTGCTTGCTGTTTCCTTTGCTGTGCAAAAGCTTTTGAATTTAAGTCCCATTTGTTTATTTTTGGTTTTATTTCCATTATTCTAGGAGACGGATCCAAAAAGATATTGTTGCAGTTACTGTCGGAGAGTGTTGGCAGGTGGATTCCCAGCCGCTGGACCACTGGGGAAGTCCAATAATATTTTCTAAATGTGTTTATTTGCTTTGTTTATGATGGGTTGTTTAAAAAATGTGTATCAGCTTTTAGGCTCTTTATTGCTTCTGCCTTACAAGATTCCACTTCCTTCTGTAATCCGGTTTAGCAGCATTTTCCTTTGGGTCGGTGGTTTTCAGCCCGTGGCCACGCGGAGTTGCTGGTGAGTCGTCTCCAGGTGACCTTGCTGTCGGCCGCACGCAGCTTCCCGGCTGGGTGTCCCTGCGCCTGAAGCTTGGAAGCCGTGCTTGCTCTCCTGCAGTCTGCTCACGTCCGTGTTCGTGCAGCTTCCTTTCAGGGCTCTACGGGCTGTGCCGTTTGATCACCGTCCGTGTTCACGCTGTTGGGACTGTTCTTTTATTCCGTGTCCTCGTCTTACTTATTCGCACCGATAGACTAACTTTCGCTACATTTTGGTCAGCTTTCTTCCTTCATCCTTTCAGACGCCCGTGTCTCCTGGGAAAATGTCTAGAAACAGGTGGATCCCCAGGTCTGGTGCTCAGGAGAGAAATCCGCCCTGGAGACGAGGTTTGGGAGCTACCTGGATAGAGTGACCCTTAGCGGGGGCTGACTGCCCCGAATGCTCGCAGGTCTGGAGAGAGAGGAGGTGTCACAGCCGGGCGTGGCCGTGGGCGCTCAGCAGCGCTTGGTGGGGGAGTGCTGCCTGCAGCCCCATGACTGACAGGGGCGGTGGGCGCCGCGAGGGCTCCGTGGGGTGAGGGCAGGGGGAGCCCAGTGCAGGCCAGCGGGCGCCGGGAGTCGCTGGTGAGGTGGGCTCTGGCTTATATCTGCTGGGTGGACGCATCTGTTGGGCTCGGGGACAGCAGGTGGCACCTTTGAGGGGCCCGTGGGCCACGGGGCTGATGTCAGATTAGCAGTGAGCCCGGAGTGGCAGGTCCAGTGCCCCAGGAAACCACAGAGGAGCCGCGGGCAGCTGTGACGCGGGTAGAGCTGCAGGGGGCAGTCACGAGGCAGTCGACACCACTGGCTGAACACCGGGGAAGCTGACTGTGGTGGAGACGTGGAAAGTGAATGTTGCTCAGTCGTGTCTGACTCTTGGTGACCCCATGGACTGTGGTTAGGGTTAGGGTTAGGGCTAGAGTGGGTAGCCTTTCCCTTCTTCAGGGGATCTGCCTAACCCAGGAATCAAACCTGGGTCTCCCGCATTGCAGGTGGATACTTTACCAGCTGAGCCACAAGGAAAGCCTAAGAACACTGGAGTGGGGAGCCTATCCCTTCTCCAGCAGATCTTCCCAACCCAGGAATTGAACCAGGGTCTCCTACACTGCAGGCGGATTCTTTACTAGCTGAGCCACAAGGGAAGCCCAGAGAGATGGAAGGGACCCATGTATCCTTATCTTTAGAAAATTATTCACACTTTCTATTTACATTTTTCTGTTGAGGTAAAATAAGCGTCATATAACACCTACCATTTCAGTCATTCACAACGTACAGTTCACTGACTTTGAATACACAGTGGTGGTCAACCAGCAGTTCAGCTCAGCTCAGTCGCTCAGTCATGCCTGACTGTTTGCAACCCCATGAACTGCAGCACGCCAGGCCTCCCTGTCCATCACCAACTCCCGGGGTCCACCCAAACCCACGTCCATTGAGTCGGTGATGCCATCCAACCACCTCATCCTCTGTCGTCCCCTTCTCTTCCTGCCCCCAATCCTTCCCAGCATCAGGGTCTTTTCCAGTGAGTCAGTTCTTCGCATCAGGTGGCCAAAGTATTGGAGTTTCAGCTTCAACATCAGTCCCTCCAATGAACACCCAGGACTGATCTCCTTTAGGATGGACTGGTTGGATCTCCTTGCAGTCCAAGGGACTCTCAAGAGTCTTCTCCAACACCACGGTTCAAAAGCATCAATTCTTTGGAGCTCAGCTTTCTTCACAGTCCAACTCTCACATCCATACATGACCACTGGAAAAACCATAGCCTTGACTAGACGGACCTTTGTTGGCAAAGTAATGTCTCTGCTTTTGAATATGCTGTCCAGGTTGGTCATAACTTTCCTTCCAAGGAGTAAGCGTCTTTTAATTTCATGGCTGCAATCACCATCTGCAGTGATTTTGGAGCCCCCCAAAATAAAGTCAGCCACTGTTTCCGATGTTTCCCCATCTATTTGCCAAGAAGTGTTGGGACCAGATGCCATGATCTTAGTTTTCTGAACGTTGAGCTTTAAGCCAACTTTTTCACTCTCTTCATTCACTTTCATCAAGAGGCTTTTTCGTTCCTCTTCACTTTCTGCCATAAGGGTGGTGTCATCTGCATATCTGAGGCTATTGATATTTCTTCCAGCAATCTTGATTCCAGCTTGTGCTTCTTCCAGCCCAGCGTTTCTCATGATGTACTTTGCATATAGGTTAAATAAGCAGGGTGACAATATACAGCTTTGACGGACTCCTTTTCCTATTTGGATCCAGTCTGTTGTTCCATGTCCAGTTCTAACTGTTGCTTCCTGACCTGCACACAGGTTTCTCAAGAGGCAGGTCAGGTGGTCTGGTATTCCATCTCTTTCAGAATTTTCCAGAGTTTATTATGATCCACACAGTCAAAGGCTTTGGTGTAGTCAATAAAGCAGAAATAGATGTTTTCCTGGAACTCTCTTGCTTTTTCGATGATCCAGTGGATGTTGGCAATTTGATCTCTGGTTCCTCTGCCTTTTCTGAAACCAGCTTGAACATCTGGAAGTTCACGGTTCAGCACTATCTAATTTCAGGAAATTTCCATCACCCAGAAAAGACGCTGGGAGCATGTTCCCAGTCTCTTTTTCTGCCGCCTCCCCTGGCAACCTGTAGTCCCCTCGTTGTCTCTTTGGATTTCCCTGGAAACTGCTCATAAAGCAGAAGCACGCATGGGTGGCCTTCTCTGTCTGACTTCTTTCACTTAGGGTGATGTCTTCGAGGTTCATCTCAGATAGAGCTGGGATTAAATGTACCAGGATTTTATTAGATGTTGTTACATGATGATGACTAGACATTATTGTCATTGGATATAAATTGGGAAGGAGTAGGAAAGGCTGGCAGACTGACGCAGCCCTGACTCCCAGTGACGGGAAAGGGATGGAGTCCGGCGGGGACATCCTGCTCCCTGCGCGTCTAAGGCTGACTTGGTGAAGCTGCTGTGAGCTGGGCCCCCAGTCCAGGGACCAGGACCCCGCACAAGAGGTGGGACCCCATCACAGAAGCTGGGACCCCATCACAGGAACTGGGACCCCCAGTTTAGGAATCAGGCCCCCACACCGGAGCTGGCCCCCCCCCCCCCCCCGGAGCAGCGTGGGCTCACAGGCAGTGGTCCAGTATACAGTCGTTTTAGGAATCAGGCCCCCACACCGGAGCTGGGCGCCCCCCCAGGAGCTCCGTGGGCTCACAGGCAGTGGTCCAGTATACAGTTGGGCCTCCTGCACCTGGGGCAGCAAAGCGCAAGTTCAAGACAGCCACTACTCTTTAAAAGAGTAATTCTGTGTGTGTGTGTGTCTTAAGAAACGCTGACAAGTAATTAGTCATCTGAGGGAGCGAAAACCCCTAAAATGAAGGAGAAGAGAGGAAACGTTAGGAGCAGATGTTAATGAAATAGAGAACAAGCTCATGATAGAGACAATCAGCCAAGCAAAACTTGGTCATTTGACAAGATTAACCAAGTGGTAAACCTCAGCAAGATGGAGAGAGAGAGAGAGAGAGGAAGACGGACAGAACCCAGAGGTACAGGACAGGCTACGGGGATACAGTGAACAAATCTAGGCCAGTGCATTTCTAGAAGAACACGACTGGATGAGCACTGGCCCGGGGGGACATAGAAAACTGACTAGCCTTAAACAAAGTCAGTAATTAAAATCACAGTGAAAACATCAGGCGACTCAGTTCATTCAGCTGAACTTTCAAAATACAGATGCTTTATAGCAGTGCTCCCCAAGGCTGCCATAACCATGAAGCCAAAATCTAATAAAAATAGTACAAGAGAGGAATTCAGAGACAGCTGCAACAACTCAGCAGATGATTAGCAAACCACACATCCTGCGTGCGTGTCCAGCTCTTTGCAGCTCCGTGGTCTAGCCCACCAGGCTCCTCTGTCCATGGGATTTCCCAGGCAAGAACACTGGAGTGGGTTTCAGTTTCCTACTCTAGGGGATCTTCCCGACCCAGGGATCAAAAACCCACGCCTCCTGCGTCTCCTGCACTGGTATGTGGACTCTTGACCGCTGCACCCCTGGGAAGCCCATGGGCAGATTTCAGCAGCGTGTAATAACAATCAGTCACGGCCACACTGGGTTTACCACAGGAATGCAAGGTTGGTTTAACTCTAGGAAGTCAGTCAGCGTAAGTCACCTACACAGGAGAAAAACTATATCCTCATCTCAGTACAGAAAAACGATCTGATAGAATTCTTCATCCTAAAAACTACTAGACGTTAAGGCTGGAAAATTTCTTGTGTAGTAAGGCGGGGGGGTCGGGGTTTTGTTTTTTTTTTAAAGAGCATAGCAAAGAGCATCGCCTCACAATGGTGAAAGGTTGAAAGTATTTTATTTAAGATGAGGAAAAAGACAGATGTGTACAGTCTCATTTCTGGACTTGCACCAGCACAGAAATGTAAGGAAAAGAAGCAAAGCACATAATAATTGGAAAAGATGGAATGAAACATTTTTCAATATTATCTACACAGAAAGTAATCTGGCAGTGAATTATTGATCAGAAAATTTAGCAATGTTGCTGTGTGCTGAGAACCGTTGCCCAGAACGTGAGCAACAGAACATGTAACTCCAGGTGGAGCCCTTGTTTCAGTGTGAAAACAGATACCCAGGAATAAATCTCATAAATATACAGGATCTTCATGGAAAAAGCTGTAAACTTTATTGAAATGAACCAAAGACCATCCAAATAAATGAAGATACATATTTTGCTCCTGGGCTGAAAGTCTCAGTATCACAAATGTGTGATTCGCCCCAAACTAATCTATCGATTCCATTCAAATCCTGTCAAAAGTCCACTGTGTGTGTGGCGACTCGACAGGTTGGTTCTGACAGTTACACAGACGGGGGGTTCCCTGGGGTCTGCTGGTAGGACTTGGCACCTTCACAGCCATGGCCCCAGTTCAGTCCCTCGGTCAGGGAACTAATATCACACAAGCCATGCAGCGTGGCCAAATAAATAAAAATACACAAACTCTTGGGCTCCAGAGTCCCTGCGGCCAGTGTCTGCAGCCATGAAGTTGAAGATGTCGCTCCTTGAAAGAGAAGCTACGCCACACCAAGACAGCGTATGAAAAACAGAGACGTCGCTTTGCCAACGAAGGTCCTTATAGCCAAGGCTGTGGTTTCTCCAGTGGTCATGCCCGGATGTGAGAGCAGGACCACAAGGAAGGCTGAGCACTGAAGAGTTGATGCTTTCAAGCTGTGGTGCTGGAGAAGGCTCTTGAGAGTCCCTTGGACTGCAAGGAGATCCAACCAGTCAACCCTAAAGGAGATCAGACCTGGGATTTCTTTGGAAGGACTGATGGATGCTAAAGCTGAAACTCCAGTACTTTGGCCACCTCATGCGAAGAGTTGACTCATTGGAAAAGACTCTGATGCTGGGAGGGATTGGGGGCAGGAGGAGAAGGGGATGACTGAGGATGAGATGGCTGGATGGCATCACCGACTTGATGGATGTGAGTTTGAGCAAACTCCAGGAAACAGTGGAGGACAGAGGAGCCTGGCGTCCCGTAATCCATGGGATCACAAAGAGTCAGACATGACTTAGCTACTGAACAACAACAAAAGCTTTAGTGACGAATATGGTATAGTACTGGCCCAGAGATAGACAAACAGATCATCAGAGCAGAACTGGGAGCCCAGAAACAGATCCAAACATTTACAAAGTTTTGACATGACAGAGCTGACTGAAGTGGAGGAAAGGATAACTTTCAGAAACGATGTTCTGACAATTTAATTATATAAAAAGCAAAGTGGACTCCCGCCTGCATCACACCATATAGAAAGATTATTTGCACGTGGTTTGAAATCCAAAAAGCAAACATGCAAATTTCAGAAGATAGGAGACTGTATTTTCAGCATTCTAAAAGAACTGCAAGAGGATATCTTCACAGCATTCATGAAGGAAACATTTTCTATGATTCAGAAAGCACGGTATGAAGGAAAGTTGAACACCGCTAGACACATTATCATTGAGGACTTCTGCGTGTCGAGTGGGAGAGAGGACTTCCCTGGTGGCTCAGTGGTAAAGAACCCACCTGCCAGTGTAGGAGACACAAGAGTCGCAGGTTGATCCCTGATCCGGGATGATTCCACACGCTGTGGGCCAACTGACGTCAGTGCGTGACAGCTACTGAGCCCATGGGCCCGGATCCTGTGCTTAGCAACTAGAGAACCCACCGCGACGAGAAGTCCATGCGCTCCAAGCAAGAGTAGCCCCAGCTCGCCGCCAGAGAAAGCCCGTGCCCAGCAACGGAGGCCCAGCACAGCGGGAATAAAGAAATGAGCCAGACCTCTTAACCGGGAAAAGGACGAGAGGATTCGCAGCACAGGCATCTGACGAAGCTTCACACCCACAGCACTTAGACAGCATCTGTGCAGTGAATGCGAAGCAGATGGTCCAGTTGGAAAGTGGACATAAGACTGGCACGGGCACTTTGACCAAGCGGTAGGTTAAATAGGTAATAAACACAGGAGCAGTTGCTCGCTTCCTACTGGTCAGGGGAATGCAGGTTAACAGCCGTAGTAGACAAGTAGTGAAGGTCGCTCAGGCGTGTCCGACTCTGTGACCCCAGGGACTGAACAGTCCATGGGATTCTCCAGGCCAGAGTACTGGAGTGGGGAGCCTTTCGCTTTTCCAGGGGGTCTTCCCAACCCAGGGATCGAACCCAGGTCTCCTGCACTGCAGGCGGATTCTTTACCAGCCGAGCTATCAGGGGAGCTCCCCAAATGAGATGCTTTAAATATTCAGGTTGTCAATAATATCGATCACACCAGACAGTTGGGCACGTGAAACCAGTGGGACCTGTGAGCTGCTAGGGCAGCATCAGGTGCCAGGAGAACTCAGTGACATGCTCATCAGAGGCCTGTGTGCACGAAGGTAAGCGCGTGTGAAACTGTATGGATGCTGTGCGAGGGTGCAGTGGAGGGGGAGCTGAGGGCCGTGGGGACCTCTTTGGGGAGTATGAGTCCCGGGGGGCACAGAGGGGCTTTGCAGGGTCTCCTGGGTCTGTTTCCTGGGCTGGCTGGTACTTTCACAGGAATTTCCAGTGTTGTTATCCCTTAATCCTTATGCGTGCTTTATAATACGCATGTACTCATTGTTCAATTTCAGAAAGTAGACATGGACGTGGGGGCCATTAGGGAGGGCGTCAGACATAGGGGTTGATGGCGGGCTGGAGAGGTGTACGGGGCCCTAATTCAGATGGGAGGTGCTGCCTAGTATTTGAACAAAGGTTCAGTTCAGTTCAGTTCAGTCGCTCAGTCGTGTCCGACTCTTTGCGACCCCATGAATCACAGCACGCCAGGCCTCCCTGTCCATCACCAACTCCCGGAGTTCACTCAGACTCATGTCCATCGAGTCGGTGATGCCATCCAGCCATCTCATCCTCTGTCGTCCCCTTCTCCTCCTGCCCCCAATCCCTCCCAGCATCAGAGTCTTTTCCAATGAGTCAACTCTTCGTATGAGGTGGCCAAAGTACTGGAGTTTCAGCTTTAGCATCCATCAGTCCCTCCAAATAAATCCCAGGGTTGATCTCCTTCAGAATGGACTGGTTGGATCTCCTTGCAGTGCAAGGGACTCTCAAGAGTCTTCTCCAACACCACAGTTCAAAAGCATCAATTCTTTGGCGCTCACCCTTCTTCACAGTCCAACTCTCACATCCATACATGACCACAGGAAAAACCATAGCCTTGACTAGACGGACCTTAATCGGCAAAGTAATGTCTCTGCTTTTGAATATACTATCTAGGTTGGTCATAACTTTCCTTCCAAGGAGTAAGCGTCTTTTAATTTCATGGCTGCGTCACCATCTGCAGTGATGTTGGAGCCAGAAAACAAAGTTAAAAGCACGTAAAACTCCGTGTGGCGAGTCGCTCCATCCTGCCCGGCTCTTTGTGACCCCACGGACTGTAGCCCGTCAGGCTCCTGTGTCCATGGGGATTCTCCAGGCAAGAGTACTGCAGTGGGCTACCAAGCTCTCCTCCAAGGGATCTTCCCAACCCAGGGATCGAACCCAGGCCTCCTGCATTGCAGGTGGCTTCTTTACCATCTGCGCCCCCAGGGAAGCCTGTGAACACTGGAGTGGGGAGCCTATTCCTTCTCCAGGGGATCTTCCCGACTCAGGAATCGAGCCAGGGTCTCCGGCATTGCAGGCGGGTTCTTTGCCAGCTGAGCCACTGTGGAAGCCCATGTAAAATCACACATACACGTGTGTGTCTGTGCGCGTGCCCCTACGTGTGCGCGCCCCTACGCGTATCTGAGGGGATGCAGACCAGCTGCAGGGACGGGTGTCCGTCTCCTTCACAGAGCCACTCTGGCCTCAGGAGCTGCTTACCCTTAAACGTTAATTCTATATGGAGACAAAAGTTCCTCCAAGTTTTCCCTACTCAGCTCTCCGTATGGGAACACAACACCTAGCGATGGAGGTGAGACTTAGAGGGGGAGTGTATCACATTCCCAATAGCTTCAAAACAACAAAATATTTAGGGATAAAGTCTACCCAGGTGAAAGACCTGTACACTGAAAACTATGAGACATTAATGAAAGAAACCAAAGAAGACATAAATAAATGGAAAGATGACCCTTCATCCTCAGACCTCCTGTTCATGGACTGGAAGAGTTAACACTGCCCACATCTCAACTATCCAAAGCCGTCTATAAGTTCAACATAATCCCTATTAAAAATTCCAATGGCAGTTTTGGTAGAAACAGAAAAAACAACCCTACAATTACCTGGAATCACAAAAGACCTCAAATACCTGAAGCAAACTCGAGGAAGAATAAAGACGGAGGGATCACACTTCCTGATTCCAAGCCACACTACAAAGCTGTAGCAGTCGAAGCAGTGTGGCCACGGCTGAAAGGCAGACAGAGACACTGACGGAGCAGAATCCAGAGCCCAGAGGCAAACCCCTGCGTGCACAGTCAGCTAATGTTTGACGAGCAGAAAGTATACTTGAACACTCAACGGGAAAAGTTTAGTCTCTTCAGTTAATGGGGTTGGAAAAACAATATTCACATACAAATGAGTGAAAATCGGTCCCTATTTTATAGCACTCACAAAAATTAACTTGAATTAAAGATTTAAATGTAAGACCTGAAACCATAAAACTCCTAGAAGAAAGCCTGGGGAAAAGCTCACTGACACTTGTCTCGGCAAAGACTGTTCGAATATGACGCCAAAAGCACAGACAAAAGCGAAGCCGACAAGGCAGCCGTGTCGAGCCGAGAAGCTTCCACACAGTGAACCGTCAGTGGGCTGGAAGGCAGCCTGTGGAGCTACTTGCAAACCGCATATCTGATTGCTGATTAATATCTACAACATTTGAGGAACTCCTATAACTCAGCAAAAAAACAAACCCCAAGTAACCCAATTAAAAATGGGCAAAGGCTCTGAACGTCTCTCTACAGACAATACAGAAACAGCCAACAAGCACACAGGAAGTTGTTCATCATCACTAAGAATCAGGGATGCAGAGCGAAGCCACAGTGCACCATCGCAGCTGCCGGAAGGGCGAGCTTCGCGCGCGGCAGTCCGTGGGGTCACAGAGTCGGACACGACAGCAGCTGAACAGCAGCAAGAGTGGCTATCAAAACGCCAAGACGCAGCAAGTGTCGGTGAGGACGTGGCCAGAAGGGAACCCTCGAGCACTGTCGGTGGAAATATACATTGGTGCAGCTACTACAGAAAATATATAGAGACACCTCAGAAAAGTAAGCGTGGGACCACCATGAGACCCAGCAGTTTCACTTCCAGGTATTTATCCAGAGGCAACCAGGACCTCGACGGAGAAGACAATGGCAGCCCACTCCAGTGTTCTTGCCTGGAGAGTCCCAGGGACGGGGGAGCCTGGTGGGCTGCTGTCTATGGGGTCACACAGAGTCGGACACGACTGAGGCGACTCAGCAGCAGCAGCAGCGGCAGCCAGGGCCTCGAGGCGGTGTCCCCGTGTTCACTGCAGCATCAGTCACAGCAGCCAAGACGTGGGAGCAGCCTGAGTGCCCGTCGATGGGTGCCTGGACAAAGGAGTGAGATGCATAGACACACATCGAAATAACGTGGAGTACGTTCAGCCATAGAAAGAAGGAATCCCTGTTATTCGTGGCAACATGGATACAGCTTGAGGGCACTGTGCCGAGTGAAGAAAGTAAGACAGAGAGACGAATGCTCTGTGACCTCCATGACGGTCAGACCTCAGAAAGCTGGACCCAGGGCAGAGTGGTGGTTGTCAGGGGCTGGGGAGTGGAGAAAATGGGGAAACTTTGGTCAAAGAACACACTGCGGCTGTAAGCTCTGAGGATCTTGTGCACTGTGTGGGTGGCTACAGTCAACAATACTGCGTTGGGACCTTGAAAGCTGACAGCAGATCTGGAGCCTTCTCACTCCAAAGCAAGCAGACAGTCAGCATGCGGTGACGGGCGGCGGTGAGCCAGCTGACCTTACTGCGTCACTCCCGATGCCTGTGTGCGTGCATCAGATCGTCACGTCATGCGCCCAAACCCACACAGTGTTGCATGTCAACTGCATCTCGGTCAAGCTGGGGGAAGAGAGGGGAAGGAGTTGAAGTGCGCCAGAGGGGAAGGTGGGCAAGGGCCCTGCCGCCTTCTGGGAGTGGGGGCCCAGCTTGGAGGACAGTGGAGCCTGGTTGCAAAGCCATTGCCAGCACGCGGCAGGAACGACCTGGCCCCTGAGGACCTCTTGGGGGGTGGTGGCTGCACCCTCTGCCTGGCATGTGAAATTCTGCAGTGCTGGCGCCTTGTGGGGCATCCCCGAGGGTTCCAGGTGAGCAGGATGGGGAAGGGGCCCCAGGCCCCTGCCAGGAAGGGTGGAGGCGGGCAGGAGACCCCGAGTCACAGGCCACAGGCGGGACAAGTGTGCTTGAGCCTGGAGTGAGCAGTCGCTCAGCCTGGCCCCGACTCCCTCCCGCCCCCGCGGCCGCAGCAGTGGGCCCTTCTCCCTCCCCCAGGTGGACCTTCACATCCACTCCTCCACCATCCAACCTCAATGCGCCTGCTCAGTCTCAGCTCAGATCTGGCCTCCGATTTCACTGAGAAGATAGATCACAACCCAGAAGCAGCCCCCTCCCATGCCCCCACTAACCAACCAGCCTGCTGTCCCTGCGGTAAGTCCCATTTGCTCTTCTGCTCAGGAGTGGCTGTCTCACCTCCAACAGCCCCAGAAAGCATGGCACAGCCTTTCTGTTGAACCGGAACTTGTCTTTCTTTTGAGCCGTTCCAGCCAGCGCACGAAGTCCAGTAACACCCGCTCCCCAAATAACCCACAAAGCAGCGGCTCCACGTCTGCTGCTTTGGGGGAAACCCACTGAGCTGGCTGTGTCCACCTGTTGGATCACGTCCTCATGAGCTGGCTGTGTCCACCTGTTGGATCGCATCCTCATGAGCTGGCTGTGTCCACCTGTTGGATCACGTCCTCATGGGCCGCCGTCTTTCATTCACTCCACTCAGGCTGTTTCCCATTTCTCCTGGGAAATGCGTTTCTCAAGGGAACAGACACCTCTGTCTTTCATGCCAAGGAAAGTCAGCTGCCCGGATCTCTCTACAGCACTTGGCCGATAACTGTGACTTCTCAGTGGACACTGCCCCACTCACGGCCCTGGGACACTGGACTCTGCGTTCCTCCCCTCCGAGGGCTCTGGGGCTCCTTCTGGCTCCCTTTGATCTGCTCCATCTTGCTGAGCACCCCAGGGGCCCCATCTCTCTATCAGCATTACTCCCTCCATGATGACGGCTTTGATTCAGGCAGGGATGTGGCAGGTGGCACGTTTGAGGGACCGACTACCATGAGTCACGCAGGGTGCAGTGAAACCTCAAGGGAAAGCACTGATAACCCCAGGCATTGGCGTCACCCTCAGCAGGAACAAGGGGCAGGAGTGGAAACCTGGGCCTGGAGAGAGAAAAGGAGGGGAGGGGGTGCCTGGCAGGAGAGGGCCCTCAGCTGGGGCCTAAAGCCCAGCCCAGGTGGCCAGTGGAGGGGCAGGGGGAACGGACTCTGACCTCGCTTTTTCCTGCCTCCAGCTGCCCATGGTGCTCAACACTGGCCAAGCAGCACCAAGAGCCGGAGGCCAAGGGAATGAGCTCTGTGGTCTACATGCAACCAGGAAGGGCCCTGGAGGTCTTCCCAGGGACAGACCACCTTGGGTCCCCCGTCTCTTGTTTGTAGGAAAGCTTCCGTCTCCTAGGCCTTCTCTGATATCCAGAAAAGCAAATTTAATCAGATAAGTGAGAAAATGCCAAAAGAAGGGAGCAGGCCAGGGAGACAGCAATTTAGTCACAGAACAAAGTCGAGGCCCTTTCGCTCCTCCTCAGGGGCTGTAGATAACACCCTGAGCCATATCCTTGGGTTGTTTGCAGGTACTGAAACCCCTGCCAGGTGGAGAGGTTAACTGACTGCTGCCTGTCGGCACGAAGACCCCAGAACAATTGGAACCAGAAGGTTCATGATGCTAATTCCCAAAATACCACCTGGTTATCTCACCACCAACCAACCAGGAGTGTGTACAAGCTGCTCACACACGCTGAGACCCTTGCCCTTCGTCCTGCCTTTAAAACTCCTTCCCTGAGAGCCTTTGTGGATCTGGGGTCTTTGAGCCTGAGCTTCCTTGTTGGGCCCCATCCCAGACACCTTGCAATAACCGCTGCACTTTGCTTCACCACAGCCCGCTGTTAGTAGGCTGACTTTCCTGCCTGCAGCCGAGCTGACCCAGGTTTGGCTTGGTAACAGCACACAGCACAGAGCAAAGTGGGCGGGGTGGAGGGTGAGGGGCAGACAGGATTCTCCACGTGGCGTCCAGAGTCCCATTTCAGCTGTGACCTCTCCTCTGAGCTTCCGTCACGATATCCGACACAGCCTCTCCACTTCTGTGTGAAATACAGAACCCCATGACCAGCAATCCCGTCTCGGTAAAGAGCATCAGTCAACAGTTCTCTTTCACATCTCACGATGGACACAGCAGCCCTTCAGTCAGCTCTGCAGGGGACCACTGGGCGCCACGCCCCTCTCTGGGCTTCTGTGAGAATCTCCAGGCCCGCATCCCCGCTCTCTCTGTGACAGGCCTTCCCCCAACTCCCAGCGGAGTGAGCCCTGGTGTTCCTTGGAGCTACATCTCCCCACCTCCGTGGGTGGTGGGGGTCCCGGTTCTCACTGCCGTACTTTTTACTTGCCCACCCTCTTGAAGCCAGGAGTGGTACATGGCCCTGGTCTGCCCAGTGGAGTTTGAAGATAAATTTTCTGGGGAGCCTCTGAGAGAACTTTCCTTTGTTATAAAACAATATCATTTGTTTGAAATGTATGTCCTGACAGATGGCCAATAGGCACATGAAGAGATACTCAGCACCGCTACTTATTGGAAAAATGAAATCCAGAACAAGTGAGGTACCACCACACACCAGTCAGAAAATCCACAAACAACAAGTGCTGGGGAGGGTATGGAAAAAAGAGCCCTCCTACACTGTTGGCGGGAATGTGAGTTGGTGCAGCCACTGGAAAGCAGTCTAGGGCGTCCTCAAAACACTGGGGACAGCTGCGCACGGTCCAGCAATCCTGTTCCTGGATATATTCCCCAAGCCTCTGATCTGAAAAGAGACACGCAGCCCTGCATTCATAGCAGCACTGTTCCCAACAGGCAGGACAGGGAAGCAACCTGGATGTCCATGGACAGATGCACGGAGAAAGAGGACGTGGCACGCATACACGGTGGAATACTGGTTGTTGCTGTTCACTTGATCAGTTGTGTCCTACTCTTTGCGACCCCATGGACTGCAGCGTGCCAGGCCTCCCTGTCCATCCGTGTCCCCTGGACTTTGCTCAAACTCATGTCCATGGACTCGGTGATGCCATCCAACCATCTCATCCTCTGTTGTCCCCGTCTCCTCCCGCCTTCAATCTTTCCCAGCATCAGGGTCTTTTCCAAGGAATCAGCTCTTCGCATCAGGTGACCAAAGTATTGGAGACTCAGCTTCAGTATCAGTCCCTCCAACGAATATGCTGGGTTGATTTCTTTTAGGATTGACTGGTTTGCTCTCTTTGCGGTCCAAGGGATTCTCAAGAGCCTTCTCCAGCACCACAAAAGGCATCAATTCTTCGGCACTCAGCTTTCTCTATGGTCTGATTCTCACATCCATACATGACTACTGGAAAAACTTTAGCTTTGACTGGAGGGACCCTTTGTCAGCAAAGTAATGTCTTGGTTTCTTAATACGCTGCCTAGGTTGGTCATAGCTTTTCTTCCAAGGAGCAAGCGTCTTTTAATTTCATGGCTGCACTCACCATCTGCAGTGATTTTGGAGCCCACGAAAGTGAGGTCTGTCGGTGTTTCCACTGTGTCACCGTCTGTCTGCCATGAAGCGACGGCACCACACGCCGTGGTCTTCATTTTCCGGACGTTGAGTCTTAAAGCCGGCGGCTCTACAGTGGGGATGACGGCGGCTTCCTCCAAGAGGACTTGTGCCACGCGCCACGCCTGCAGCACCGTCCCTGGGCAGGCCACGGCTGGCCCGCGCCTCTGCAGGAGACTTGCAAACACACACTCAAAGGCAGACCTGGCTCAGTGGCTCGTGAGGGTCCTGCTCCTTCCCCTCTGTCCCGGTGCTCACAAGCTTTTCTTTGTACCCTGCAAGCACTGCTGGTGGGTATGAGGTTTGATTTTAAATGTGATTGTGCCCCTCCCACCATCTTGCTGCAGCTTCTGCCTTGCCCTTGGTTGTAGGGCGTCTCCTTTCGGTGGGTTCCAGCATTCTCCTGTCAATGGTTGCTCAGCAGCTAGTTGCGGTTCTGGTGTTTTTGCAGGAAAAGATGCGCCCATGCCCTTCTACTCTGCCATCTTGAAACAGAAAATCTAGAGGAATACTACTCAGCCATGAAAACGACGTAGTGCCCCCCGCAGCCTAGAAGTGACCGTGCTGAGCAAGTCAGACAGAGAGAGAGATGCCGCAGAATGTCATTTACATTTGGAATCTGAAATGTGGCATGAAGAAGATACAGTCTCAGAGAGAGCAGATTTGTGGTTGCCAATGGGGAGGAGGGGAGGAGAGGGATGGATTGGGATTAGCAGATGTGAACTGTTATATAGATATAAATGAATCACTTTGCTATACACCAGAAACTAACACAACTTTATAAACCAACTATAGTTTTTTAAAAAGTCCTTTTTACACATGTCTGTTCCTTCCTGTCTGAGATGGTGGTATAAAGACATGACGCCTCGTGCTATGGCAGCCACCTTGGGCAGCGAGGTGACAAGCTTGAGGACGGAAAGTGTACATGGTGACGTTAGGAGGGAAGAGAGGCGGGGGGAATCTGCGCTCCTGAAACGGCGCGCTTTGTGGCTTGAGTGAGGCTGAAGCTATACTGCACAGCCACTGCCACCTGGGAGCTGGGTTGCCCAGGTGATGACACACTGCACCCCTGCAGTCTGCTCCCCACTGAGCAGCCAGAGGGGCCCTTTTAGAGGGGTCAAATGTCCAAACCCGCCTCTGACTTCCCACCACGCTGGAGACAGCAGCTAGAGGCCAGACCTCACCTGCCTGGCCCCGAGGGTGCCCTCCCCGAGTCTGCACTCAGCATCCCGTCTCATCTCACATTCGGGTCCGCTCAGGGACCGTTTCCTGAAAGCCGTCCTCCCTGCTCCGATTCTGTCTTCACAGCCCTGCCGCCGGTGCCCTGGTGGTGCTGACTGGCTGTTCCTGCACCGGTGGAAGGGACGCCTGACTTACCGCCTCTGTCGCTGATTCGGGAAAGGCTTCTTCTTTGAACATTGTGAGGTCCAGATGAGCAAATAGTGTGTGAATCCAGGAGAGCAAGGCTGGGCACGAATGAGCCCTGTGTGAGCACTGCCCTTGTGTGAGAACGCCTGCTGCCTGAAGGCAGAGCCGGGAGCGCAGCACCTGGCATCTAACAGTGCTTGGTGGAGATGCTGCCTGAATAGCAAGCTCTCTTTAAATTTTTTGAGGGAACAGTGGAACGCAGGAATCTCTGAATTGAGGTTTGATTCGGTGTGTGCTGACGGGAAGGTCTAGGACACGGCTGAGGGAGGAGAGGCCCAGGAGGGGGCTGTGCACTCTGAAAACCCGAAGCCAGGAGTTGACAGCATCCTCTCTTTTGACGCCGAAGACCCTGAAATGAAGGCAGGAGAGAACCTGGGAGTCAACGTCTTCTTGGAAGAGCCCGGTGGTCACAGCGAGGGGGAGGGGAGTGGGCGATGTGGCCGCTGGGAGGAGTGAAGTGCGGAAAACCTGGGGAACGAGGGTCTCCCTCTCCCCGCTTTGGGCGGCAGCATCTCGGAGCCGGCGATGCCTCCGGGGGGGGGGGGGGCGGGTGGCGGGGAGGGTGTCGTTTGCGCCGCTCAGCTGGCCGTCGAGGACTCTCAGCCCCGCCCAGCTCCTCGTCTCAGCTGCCCAGGGCAGCATATGGTCAGCTGCTGGCCGGGAGCGACGCGGGAAGCGCGGAGGGCGCACACTCGCCGCTCCCGCGCAGCCGGGAGGACCCGGGGGCCCAGGCGCGGTCCCCAGGGCCGGCGGCTGGACGGGGCTAGGGGACAGGGCGGGGGCGGCCAGCTGGGGGCGGGGCGGGCGCGATCCGGGCGGGCGGGGCGGGCGCGGATTGGCTTGGCGCCGCCACGTGACCGGCCCCATATAGGGCGTGGCGCGGGCGGCGGAGTCGGGTGCGGCGGCTGCCGGCCGGGTGAGGTCTGGTGCGGGTCCGGCGGCTCCGCGGCTGCTCCGCTAGAGCGCAGGGCGCACCTCGCGCCTTCCGATCCCCGCGGGGCCGCCGGGCCGGGGGATGCGCTCAGCGCCCGGGAGCCATGGTCCGCTTCGGGGACGAGCTGGGCGGCCGCTATGGGGGCCCCGGCGGCGGGGAGCGGGCGCGGGGCGGCGGGGCCGGCGTTGCGGGCGGCCCGGGCCCCGGGGGGCTGCAGCCGGGCCAGCGGGTCCTCTACAAGCAGTCGATCGCACAGCGCGCGCGGACCATGGCGCTGTACAACCCCATCCCGGTCAAGCAGAACTGCTTCACCGTCAACCGCTCGCTCTTCGTCTTCAGCGAGGACAACGTCGTCCGCAAATACGCCAAGCGCATCACCGAGTGGCCATATCCTGCCGGGCGCCGGGCCGGGTGGGGGCCCAGGGCCTCCCGAGGTCGCGGGAACGGGGACGGGGCGCGGCTTCCGGCGTCTGCGCCTCGCGGGGTCTGGTGGGGCGGCCTGGGCCGGAGGCCTGGGGGCGGGGGTCCAGCCGCATGCTGCGCCCAGTGGCCATCTTCCCCGGGGCTGGAGGAGGGTGCGCTCTGGGGAGAGGCGCATCGGGTCGCTCGGCGAGGAGGGGGCGGGGCGGATTCCGGGCCCTCTCGGCGCGCCGCGTGTGCGTGCGTGTTTGTGTTTCTCTGTGTCTGTGTGTGGTCGTGGTGGCGGCGGCCGCGGGAGCGGGGTGGGCGCTGGGCGGAGCCCCCTGCCCCTGAGCTCGTCCCTTCTCTCCCTCGATGCCGGCGCAGAGCGCGTGGCCAGCCTGGAGGGCACCCGAGGGCGAATCGGTGTCCGTGTAGGTGTGAGCGCCGGGTGGAGGCGAGCCCGTGCGCGCGCCTGACTGCAGGTGCCTGAGTGTGTGAGGGCAGAGCGTGAACCCAGTGCTGCGCGTGCGTGCGCTCGGGACTCTCAGTACATGGGTATTCACGTGCCTGTCTAGGTACATGTGGCTGCGTGTCTTTCGGTAGGAGTGTGCGCCTGCGCGGGGTCCTTCTGCCGCGTGCGGGGGGCTCACGGCCCCCTCCTTCGGGGAGCGGGCGTCGGGCGGAGCTGCGGAGGGAGCGCTGTCCGTGGTGCTGACGGCCGCGGGGACGTGCTGAGGGGCTGGGAGTCGGGCGGAGCCGCGAAGGGGCGCTGTCCGCGGTGCTGACGGCCGCGGGGACGCGCTGAGGGGCGGACGGCTGCCACTGCGGAGGCGGCCCTCGCGGCGCCCCGAGGATGGGGGAGGATGGGGGAGGATGGGGCCGGGAAGGGTGGGGTGGGCTCCGGACCCGGTCATTCTCAGCCCCTCTGGAGGCGGCCGGGCCCGGCTGCTGCACTGCGCGCTGCCGGTCTTGGCCTCCTCGCCTCTCCTCTTTGGCGCCTCCTGGCCAGTCCTTAACCCACGCACTCCGTTTGAGTACATGATTCTGGCCACCATCATCGCCAACTGTATCGTGCTGGCGCTGGAGCAGCACCTCCCAGACGGAGACAAGACGCCCATGTCTGAGCGGCTGGTGAGTGCTGTGGCGGCGGGGCCTGAGGGCGGGGCGTGCTGTGGCGGCAGCTTGTCTGATTCCGGCGACTCTTCAGGACCCGTGAAGGGGCGGCTCCCTCGGACTGGGTAGTCTGGGAAGCTAACACTTCCCTCAAGGGTCAGGAGGAATGGGGCAGCCCGCCCAGCCCCCGCTGGGGGCCGGTGGCTCGAGGGCGCCCATTTTAGCTAGCAGCTGCTCTGCCCAGTGACACTAGCTCTCCCTACACCTAAGAAGCTAAGAGCTGATGCTGGCACGGGAGAGGGGCCTTCACGGTGGCCCAGGGTCTGGAATGCTGGGCTGCCCCTTTCCCTCCAGGGCTGTGGTGGGCTTTGGCCCAGGTGCAGTCCTGGTTATCTCCCTCTCTGGCTCTGCCTGGGACTCCTTCCCTGTGGGGCCTTTGCTTCCCATGGGATGCACTCCTTCCCAGGCTCTCTTCCCAAACATCCCCAAACATAGTTCTCATCTGCTCCTACCAGGAGCTCCCAGACCCCGTGTTTCCCCTGTTGAAGCACTGAGCCCACAGGAACCAGAGTGCTAGGTCAGGACATCTGGAGGCAAGAGGCAGGGTGCTGCTTGAGGAGGCAAGCCCCATTCTGAAGGTGAGGCTATGTCTCCTAGCCCCCAGCATCCCAGCTGCCCTGGCCCCTCTGCCTGGGCTTGATGTGGGCTCACTGGGGCCTGAGAGACTGAGCTTCAGAGCAGAGAGAAGGAAAAGCACATGCAGGGGCTGGAGGGGGAGCCTGGGGCCCGGCTGGAGAGTGCTGCAGTCCTGGGGTCCCCAAAGAAGGAGACACTCCAGAGGCTGAACCCTTTTATCCACATTCTGGGGTCCCCAAAGAAGGAGACACTCCAGAGGCTGAACCCTTTTCTCCACATTCTGGTGAGCGACTGCTCTTCCGTACTTCTTTCCTTTACTTCAGCAGAGATAAGCATCGATGAAGCAGAGCCTGTTCTGTGCTCGGCTTTGGCCTTGAACTTCAGGCCAAGGGGCGAAGCAGAGGAGACAGAGTAGGCTGCCCTGGGGGTGCTCTGCTTTGGGTGGGCACCTCGAGAAGGCAAAGAAGTGACAGCCAGGGTGGCCAGCCGAGAGGTGGGGGTTCTTGGGTCGGCTGTTTCTGCAGGCACAAGAATGGCTGAGGGGTTTCATTCGTGGGTTTGCATGGGGAGGGTTGTGAAGGGCATCCTGACAGAGTGGAGGGTGGTCCCCGTGGGTGACTCCTGCCCAGACATGGAGCTGGACAGGCTCACTCGCCCTCTTTGTGCCCCAGGTTCCTGCCGGTGGGGGGGCCCCTGACCTGCTGTAGGCTTGGTGGTGGTGCCCATTCTGAAAGCTGGAGAAGAGGGTGAAAGTCAGAGGAAACTGGGGTTTCTGGTAGGGAGCCTCGAATGCCAGGCCACAGGGCGTGGCAGGGGTGGGGCCAGAGGGAAGCAGGCGGGGGTGGCAGGGGCAGGGAGGCCTGTGCACGGCAGTCGGGCTCGGGCCCTCTCCCTGGGGAGCAGGCTTGAGTGGGCCAGCGAGCATTCAGCCTCACACGTGAGGGACAGTTTGCTTTGTGGTAATGGGGTCTGTACACTTGTAAGGGTTGGGGGTTGAGCAGAATGTGCTCACCCCGGCAAGGCCTGGCGGCCCTGAGATGGATGGAGGCTGCACACAGAGGGCCTGAGGAGCCGGCGCAGTGGTGGTCCAAGATCAGTTCTGGAGGCTGGTGTTGCTGCCGGAGGCTGAGAGGGGCTTCGTGGTGCAGAGGTGCCTGCCTTGGGGTGGGGCCTCCACAGCTCTGCTTCCCACCCACCCGTCAACTTCCCACGTGGCCTTTAGCTGGAGCCCCCAGCTCGCAGTCTCATCCCTCCCCCGAGCCAGCCCTTGCCGAGTGTAGTCAGGGGTGGGGCTGGGGGCAAGGGGTCTGGGAAGGGGCCCCACCCCATCTCCTCGTGTTGGCCGGCTCTTCTCCCGCAAGCCCAGAGTTTCTCTGAACATGTTTGCTGGGGCCCCGTGTTTATTCAGGGTAGGTGGTCGGCAGCCTCTTCTCTTGAGGAAAGGGGACCCTCTGGCTAAACCAGACCAGAAGCGTTGGGGAGGGAATATCCTCGTGAGTCAGCATCAGGATGGTAAGATGGGGGAGCTGGGCTACGGTGGACGATCTACTGCCTGGTCCCTGGGGGCAGCAGCCTTTGCTGCACGCTGCTACCAGCAGCCATGGGCCTGGAGGCCGGGCTGAGGGTTCCCCAGGTTGGACGTGAGAGCCCTAGAGGCCAGGCTCCTTGGGGGAGGAGGGCACAGGCAGCCCCACAGGAGTCAGCCTGGCTCTCCCCGTCTGGGCCCGGAGGCCAGCCCTCTCCCTGGCCGAGCAGCCTCTGGGTGGCAGGTCCCACCGTCCTGAGAGCAGGACCTGCCTGCCTCCTCTTTGTCCCCTTCTGGGTCCGTGGTCTGCGCTCAGGCTGTTGCCCTTGCTGGCCCTCCTCCTGCAGTGCCCACTTGGTCCAGCTCATGGGGTCACCTGCACAGACGCTCTGCCTGCCCCCCGCCCCCAGCGTGTGATGTCCCAGTGCTCCCCAAGTCCCCACAGCCCGTCCTCATGTGCTCAGCACCAGGCGGGCCCGGGCTGTTGGGGTTCTGTGCCCCCCGTCCCAGTTCTGCTCTCTGTCGTCTCCACCTGGAACTCCTGTCCCCATCACCCAGCTGAATGCCTTGCCCTCCAGAGGCTCCCTGAGGCCCACTGTGCTTGCTTGCCCCAGAACGTGCTTGTTTTGAATATCCAGCAGGTGTGTACTGAGTGAGCAAGTGGGTCCTAGGCTGTGCTCCAGGGAGCTGGGCGTGGTCCCTGCTGTGGTTCCAGCCCAGGGTGGGACCCAGGTCACTTCTGGCTGGAGTCTGGCTCTGCCTCTGACAAGCTGCGAGTCTGTGGCCCAGTTCTTGGCCTCTCTGCGCCTCAGCTCCCCCTCGGATGGGGGGATAGCAGTGCCCAGTGCCTGTGGGGTGGTATAAGAGGGTTGCCCTGGCGATTGCAGGAAGCCCTCACGTGTTGTTATTCACACTATTGCTCACTCTGCAGCAGGGTGTCGGGGGAGGGAGCCCCTCCTCACGTGACTGGGTGTCACTGGCCTTGGGGACAGGGCCACCTGTGCCTTGGGGGAGCCGGGAAGAGAGCACCGAGGCCCGTGCTGAAAGGACCGTCGGGGGTGTCGTGGCAGGGCTGGGGGGCCTTGCTGGCCGCGCCCGGGCGGTGGTGACTTTGCTCTGTGCTTCTAGGACGACACGGAGCCCTACTTCATCGGCATCTTCTGCTTCGAGGCGGGGATCAAGATCGTCGCGCTGGGCTTTGCCTTACACAAGGGCTCCTATCTGCGGAACGGCTGGAACGTCATGGACTTCGTGGTGGTCCTCACGGGGTGGGTGCTGGGCCTGGGTGCCCTGTGCAGGGAGCGGGTTTGGGCAGCAGTGTCCACACTGGGGGCCGGTGCCTCTCGGTGGTCCTCACTGGGTGGGTGCTGGCCTGGGTGCCCTGTGCAGGGAGCGGGTTTGGGCAGCAGTGTCCACACTGGGGGCCGGTGCCTCTCGGTGGTCCTCACTGGGTGGGTGCTGGCCTGGGTGCCCTGTGCAGGGAGCGGGTTTGGGCAGCAGTGTCCACACTGGGGGCCGGTGCCTCTCGGTGGTCCTCACTGGGTGGGTGCTGGCCTGGGTGCCCTGTGCAGGGAGCGGGTTTGGGCAGCAGTGTCCACACTGGGGGCCGGTGCTTCTTGGTGGTCCTCATGGGTGGGTGCTGGTGGACAGGCATTGTTCTTCCCGGGGAAGAGCCTGGCTGTGATCTCGGCTGAGGGGCCATCGAGGAGATTAGTCCTCGGCCGAGCTTGCTTGCGGAGCTGCTGGTGCTGGGTCAGGTTCGCAGGGCAGGAAGGGCTCTGGGCCTGATTTTGTAAGTCCTGGGCTGCAGCCTGGCCTCTTTCGCCCCGTGACCTGGGGGCACACGTGTGTGTCCGAGTCTCCTGCCTGAAGCGTTCGTGGACAGGTGCTTCTGGCTCTGTGCTTTGGTGAGGCTGTGTCTCTGTAGTCACAGCTTCTGGTTCCAGGAAGGTGCTTAATCAGTGTCCCATCCCCCACTTTCCTTCTCAAATTGACTCTAATAGTTAGCGGCTTGTGTTTCCCAAGCAATCCAGGAGATCCAGAAAGTCACCTGAGGCTGGGCCGGGGAGGGGGAGGAGAGTGGGCAGAAAGCCTCCTCATCACAGGGCCCCCAGCCTTCAGGGCCTCAGTCTCTCCACCTGCCTGATGGTATTCAGGGCTTCTGCCCTGTTCTGAGGTTGAGCTGCCATTGCCCCGGCTCTGGGCTGCCCTCCACCTCTGGCTGGGGTGGGGGTAAGTGCCTGGAGTTTGCTCCAGAAACCTGTTTGCACAGCCCAGGTCCCAGAGGCCCCGCCCCAGGGACTGCAGCCGCTCCTCCTGGAGCTTTGTGGTCCCAGGGAGGCTCGGAGCCCCACTGTGGCCCAGAACTCTCCTTCCAAGGGGCAGGTAGCTGTGGCCAGGGCTCCTGTGCTACTTGTGAGAGTCAACAGACTTGGCTGCATGGCCCCTGGGCTCCCAGTAAGACCCTCGGTGCAAGCCCCCTCAGTCCCCTGCCCCATCCCCGGAGGCCAGCTCTCAGTCTGCTTGGGGTGCTGCTGGTGGCAGCGGCGGTGGCATGACCAGCACAGGCCAGAATCCAGGTGCCTCGCTTTCAGAGGGTCTCTCCCTGGAGATGACCGAGGGGCCGGTGGGCCTCATGCCTCAGCTCCCCTCCTGGTCTTTGCGCCTGTGGCACCAGCCTGTCACCAGCTCTGATCAGATGGGCACTATTGACGCTGGATACCATAGGCTGGGCGACTTCCTAATCTGTGCCATTTTCCCCAGTGACCAAGGAGGGAAGGGGGCAGGGAGCCTTTCGTTGGCAGGCGTGCCATCCTGCCGTGTGGTGCTCACCATCCATACCTGCTGAGGGCAGGCGGCCGTAGGGGCTTGTCCAGAGAGCCCTCTGAGGTCCCACTGATGGGGCGTGGTGGCAAGTGTGGGCCCGTGGAGGGCAGGGCACGCCTTGTAGTCCACTGGGCACTGTGTGGGCCGCCGACAAATGTTACGGGCTGTTTGCGTCTCTCTCCTTCTAGGCCCGTGTCCCTGAGGATGAGAACGTCTTATTTTTTAGAGTGTCCCCAGAGCGTAGCTCGGGGCGGGCCCCCAGGAGGGTCAGGGAATGTCTGCTGAATTAATGGGCGACTGAAACTCGGGTGCTCTGTGCCTGAGCCACCTGGGAGCTGGTGAGGGTGGTCGGACCGGCCCCTGGGGATGCTGTCCATGGTGCTGTTTGGGCTGCTGGGAGCATGGCAGGGAGGTCCGCACCAACCCCTTGGCAGGACCCCTGAGTCTTCCAATAAACATATCTGGATTCCAGGTTCAGGGAGCCTGGTCCCCCCATGAGGGCTGGGAGACCTCCAAGGGCAGCTGCTTTCTCTTGCCTGTTGACCAGTCTCCTGGGCACAGGAGAGAATAGGATGGCTCACCTTCCGGAGCCCCAGCTGGGGGATCCCAAGGGTCCCAAGACCGTAACTGTGCCCCCAGCCTGGGCTTGGAGATGCTGGCCTCAGTCCATCTGTTTTTCCATCTCTCTCACTTTCACGTGCGCCCCATCCCTCCCCGCCCTCACTGTGTCTCTGTCTCCCCTTCTTTCTCTCTCTCTCTCCCTTTCTTAATCTCTTGGCCTTTGTCTCCCCATTTCTGAGCTTCTCTGTGTCTCTGCTTTTTTATCTCGTCTTCATCTTCTCTATTTCTTTGCCTCTCGATGTGTCTCCTTTTCAGGAGTTTTGCTTTCTCTCTCTTTCCCTTCCTTTGCCTTTCTCTTTTTGTTTGTTCTGTGCTTCTTGTTTAGGTCGTGAAGTCTCTGCTCTCACTGGGAGAGGAGGGCTGGGAGCTGGCACCGACGGTTTCCAGGCTCCCTCTCTCTGCGCCTTGTCAGCAGGGATTGTTCTGGGCTGGGAGGGAAGCCCCCAGGTGGGGAAGGTGGTCTGTGTGCCGTGGGGGCTCGCATGTTGCCCAGAGTCACGTGGGGGAGCTGCTCTCTGCTCTTGTTTGCGGCACCTGGGGACTGGCGATGTGTGCACAGGTGCACGTGTGTGTACACGTGTGTGTGCATGCACGCACACACACACGCCTGCACCGTGTATGCACACACACACACATGTGCACAAGTGTGCAGCAGCGCACACACGGGCATCTGTCCCTGCGTGCACGTGCAGACATGCACATGCATTTACACGCGCACACGTGTGCGTGCACTTGTGTGTGTCTGTTCACACACGCCCACATGTGTGTACATGCGTGCACGCATGTGCGTATGTGCACACACGTGCACCCGAGCGCCCACTCGTGTGTGTGTGTGTGCGCAGCTGTGTGTGCACGCTTGTGGACATGTGTGTGTGTGTGCGCACGCTTGTGGACATATGTGTGTGTGTGTGCGTGTGTGTGCGCACAGCTGTGTGTGCACGCTTGTGGACATATGTGTGTGTGTGGTGCATGATAGAAGGGGCCCTTGTCTGTTTGGGGGGAGTGCTGGGCCTGGGAAATCCAGAGAAGAGCCTGCCCTCCTGAGCTGAGGAGCCTGAGGGTAGCCATGGGGGCATTGCTCCTCATTACTCTCTTGTTTTTAACTGGGGTTTACTTAATTGGCACTCAGAGGGCTGGAAGCCCCATGGTGAACAGGGAAGGCCATGTTGCCTGGTGAAGCCTGACTTGTCCCCGAGGCCAGCTGGGCTTGCTTCTGCTTCTGGGGCTGGCATGCGGGCATGGGAGGTGCCCTGGATCGGCCTGTGGCCCTACCCTGTGTTGAGGAAGCTTCTTAACCTCATACACTCGCCTGTAAACTGTGCCTGGGCACACCCTTGGCTTTGCTGGGGGAGAGCGATGCAGCGCCCAGTCCTGCCCATGGAGTGGGGGAGGGGCTGTCCTGGCTGAAGTCCCCTGTCTGCACATTTCCGGCCACTTCAGCTGCCCTCGTCTGCTGCTGCCCTGCCCACTGGTCATCCCTTGATTGCTGTTTATTCAGAGTTGGAGCTGAGGACACAGCAGTGAGCAAGACCCCCCGGTCCCTGCTCTGTGGGCTGTGTTCTCAGGGGACCTGGTCTCCCTGGCCCTTCTGTTTCCTCTAGGTGCCCAGAGGCTCAGCAAGGGCAGAAGGCACAGGCTCGTGGCCACATCGTGGGGCCTGGAGGCGGGTGTGCTGTGGAGACCACGCCTCACTGACAGTACAGGCTTCGCGTTCCCACGCAGGAAAGGGGTTGGAGAGAACGCAGTGTGGTCTGGCCGGCTGCGGCTTGGGGCCGGCTCTGTGGCGAGGGGCTGCGCCCTCTGTCTGTGTGGAGAGAGGCCACGGCTGACGCTGTCAGTACCGGAACGCAGGTGACAGCTTGAGATAAGACAGGGCCCCCACGGCGGGGTCTGCAGAAGGAGCTGTCCGTGGGTGAGCCTGGGGACTCAGAGCTGGTAGGTGGGGCTGGCCAGTGAGGTGGCTGGGGTTGGTGTGTTAGGGAGGAGGGGCACGTCCTTCTCAAGCAGGGCTGCCGGGAGGGTGGGCCGCCGAGTGCAGCGGCAGGCAGCCTGCAGGTGAAGGGTCCTCGCGGATGGCCTGTGCGGAGGCTCCTGCAGGCCCGGAGTGCCCGTGGTGGGCACCCAGGGCAGCTCTTCCACCTTGGGGGAGTTTTTCAGCAAAGCCGGGCAGAGAACTGGGCAGTGGTGGGAGGGAGGGGAGGGGCAGAAGGTTCTGTCAGGCGGGGGCCGCAGCATGGCCCTGGAGCAGGACGGCGGCGGCGCAGCTGAAGTGCCGGAGCGATGTCTGGGTGGACGAGGGCAGCTGGGACCCCGGGGTCCACTCTCACCTCTCTGGGACTGCAGCACACCAGAGCTGGAGCCCAGTGCGTGTGCTGGGTTGTCAGATGAGAAAGCGGGGATGGGCCGAGAGTGCATGCCTGTCAGCTGAGCCTGGCATGGGAAACGGGCGGAGTGCGATGGAGGGATGGGCTTGCGGGCAGAGTGAGTGAGGGCGCCACAGCACGGCCTCGCGCTTTCTCCTGGGCTCCCCTGGCTGGTCACCTTCCTTTCTCTTCACGTTGACCCTCTGGCTGGCTGCCCATCCCCTCGTTCGTGTGGAAGGTGTCTGTCGAGGGTCCTGGTTGCTAGGGACACAGCAGTAGACCTGGAGCTGCATCTCCCGGGGACACAGGTGACAAGCAGCCCATCCATGTGGGTGTGAAGTGCAGTGACGAGCAGGAAGCTGGGTGGTGGGGGTGAAGTTCCCCTTCGTGGGGTTCAGGAAGGACCTTGAGCAGAGCAGCAGGTGGGAGGGGGTTCAGGGCGTCCTGAACCCGGGAGGGGACAGGGGACAAAGATGCTGGGAGGCCGTGGGGGCCGCTTGGGGCTCTGGGTGCAGGGACTGACCTGGGTGGGGTGCTGACGGTGGGGAGCAGTGCCCAGGAGGAAGTGGTGGGCTGGGGCAGGGCTGGGCTGTGGGGGGCACTGCCGCTCGGCTGTCTTCAGGACACTTGCTGGCACCCTGCGTGTGGCACCCATGCGGCCTGCCTGCCCTACCTGCTGCTGAGCCCACCCCTGCACCTTTGCACTCCCCATCCCCCAGGGAGCCCCCAGACCAGCCTTTGGTCCCAAGGGGTTGATTGCAGCTGGGAATCGGGGCAGGGTCCTCTCAGACCATGAAGACTTGGGCCCAGAGTCCCCTGCCAGTTATGGCCCAGCCTGGAGCTTCCCTTGAGGGGAGGAGAGGTCTGTCCCAGCTCTGGCAGGTATCTCCCTGCAGACAGTTCTAACCACAGCATCTCATTTTACTCCAAATTAAGCTGGGATTTCTTTCCAGGACATGTAATTAGAAGTCAGGGTCTCCTGTCGCTGGCCTGAGCGTCCCGCGTTGCCTAGGGAGGGACGTCTGTGTCCACGCCCTGCCCTGCCTCCCGAGCACCTGGGCTTGGCTGGGGCCGCTGCCGGAGGGCATGGGAATGTTGTCCCAGGAGGCCGGGCCCTGGGGGATACCGCCCTGGGCAAGGAGGGGTCCAGCAGGTGAGGGCCAAGGTGAGCAGTGGGCCTGTGCCCACGTGTGGGAGCCAAGGGCACTGTGCCTAGCCCCAAGTGCCCAGTGACACTGGGTCTGGAGGCGGACTGACCTCGGCTCATGACCTCAGAGCTCATGTTTGGGGCCGGAGCCGCCTGTGTGGGCTCTTCCTCTGTCCTGTGATGTGGTCCTACAGGCGGAGTCTCTGATGCTGCTTAGGTTGGGGCTTGCTGGACCTTCTCTTCTATCCGCACCTGAGGCTGGGAATTGCTGGGACAGGGGAGGGGCCTGAGTTCTGACCAGTGGCCCCTGGAGTGGCAGAGGGAGGCTGTTGGGGACCCCATCTTTAAACTCTCCCCAGGCAGCATCCCTGAGGCATCGCTGATAATTCAGAACAGGCTTGGCCGCTGTGTCTGCCTGGCTCCCAGGTGCCTGCCTCCTGCCAGTGGCCCCACTGGGCTGCCAGCCCCGTGCTGGCGCCAGAGGCAGGGGTAGGGGGCTCCCTGCCTCCCTCCGTCTGCACCCCCGCCGCTGGGTGTCCGCTGAGGGCGGCTCACTCCACTGCTCGCCTCTCAGTATCTCTTCTCCTGGCTCCCCTCCCCCTTCTTCCTACACTTTAGGGCTCTTCACCCCCTCCTGGAGGGCTGTGGGGAGCCAGAGCCAGGCCCTTCCTGACTGACGCCTGCAGATGGCACCCCATGTGCTGAAGGGGAGCCCCCTCCGCCCAGCTCTAAGGGCCTGGTGACCCAGGCAGGACAGGGGCTGCAGGCTGCCGGCCTCGGGCCCGGAGCTCCGCTGTGCTGCACTGCAGGGTCCTGGGTGCTGGGCCCCGGGGTGGTTGCCGCTGGTGCCAGCAGCGTGCTGAGCCCGGCATGCCTCTGTAGAGGCGTGGTCGTGTCCAGCTCTTTGCAACCCCGTGGACTGTAGCTTGCCAGGCTCCTCTGTCCAAGCAGGAATACTGGAGTGGGTTGCCATTTCCTTCTCGGGGGATCTTCCCGACCCAGGGATTGAACCTGGGTCTCCTGCACTGCAGGCAGACGCTTTGCCATCTGAGCTGCCAGGGAGGCCCACCCTCTGCAGAGGTGGCAGGGAGCGGCTGCTCATCTACCCAGGTATCCTGTGCCTGGTGTGCATGCAGAGGTCACGGGAGGTCAAGTTCATGCCTGGTGGGAGTGGGAGTGCTTGCCTGTGACCAGTGGATGTTTCTGCAGCTGTTCAGGCAGGTGGGGCAGCTGGGCCCTGGCCTCTGCCTTCCTGTTCACCTCCAGGCGCCTCCCCTTACCCCCTTTCATGCTGGCGAGCCCAGAGCTGCAGATTCACAGGCGGTGGGAAGGGCTGCTAATGGAGCCAGCGCCGGTCCCAGTCCCTGGACTGGGACGGGCCGGTGAGCAGGTCCTCCTCGGCTGAGCGGTGGGGGGCTGCCGGGAGGGGCCGCTTCCTCCCCTGCCACAGCCCGTCTGAGTAACACAGACCTGGAACCTGCGGACGCCCCGCAGGCCGCCTGTGCAGGCCCCTGGGTATCCTGTCTTCACCCGGCTGGCCGCCCCACTGTGCCCCACTTTCTCCAGGTCTCAGCCCCTCCGGGGAGCCCCTCTCGGAGCCCTCGTCATGCCAGCTGGTGGCTCCCTCTCTGCTCCCAGAGTATCAGAGCCCATGCACCTGGGGCTGCTGCTTTCGGCGGGATGGGATGTGGGTCTGTGTTTCTCTGCCTGGCAGCCTCTCTGCCCTGCTCTTGTCCCAGGGGCTTCCCTCCTGGCCGGCTCCACAGGTGGACTTTCCCTGGCAGAACCTTCCCTTTAGCTTGGGTGCTGCACAGATGCCTGAGACGGGGGTCAGGGGCCGAAACAGCAGGTGTTCACTGTCTCACTTTGGAGGCTGGATGTCCAAGATCAAGGTGCCCACCGGGCTGCCTTGGGTGAGGAGTCTTCCCGCCGGTAGGCGGCTGCCTCCCCACTGTGTCTTCCCGGGGTGCTTCTCTGTGTGCAGACATAGGCCTCTGTGTCTCTTCCTGTTCTGTTAAATTAATCCTTTAAATTAAAGCCCATCCTTAGGACCTGGCTTAACCATTTACCTCCCAAGAATCCCATCTCCAGATACAGTCCCACTGGGAGTCAGAGCTTCAACAGAAGAATCTGGGGGGACACAGGTTAGTCTGCAACAGGCTGAGCTCAGACTCCAGGCTCCTCCGATGAGCCTTGGTGCCCCGGTTCCCAGTGCGCAGCGAGGGTTGTGGGACTGAAATCCAGCAGGGGAGCGGGAACCCTCCTCGGCCCCCATGGGCGCAGGTAGCACGTGACTGGTCCCGGGCATCCGCATGGCTGCCAGTCTGGGTCTGCGGTGTCTGTGGTGTGCTGGGCCCAGGTGAGTTGTCTGTAGGTCCTTTCTCACTCCTCATGGTTGGTCACCAGCCTCTGGGGTCTGACGGCAGGGACTGTGGACTGAGGTGGCTGAAGGCAGGGCTGCCCACTCCCCTGGACCCTCTGTAGGCTGGACTGGGGCAGGGGCTGGGTGAGGGCACTGCGGAGCTCATGGGGGGTCAGAGGGTGTCCTGGGTGTCATGCAGCCTCCTGTCTGAGGGTGGGCATCCCCGAGGGGGCCTCCAGCACCACCCGCCCTCTCTGCCTGCGGCCCCTCCCCACATCTGCTGCCTGGGACCCTGGTTCTGCGAGTGCTGTGTGGGGGCAGGGAACGGGCAGGAAGTGAGAGCGCCCTTCTTGCCATCTCCTGATCAGTCCTGGGGCCTGGTGTTTCCACTGTCCAGCCCTGCAGCACAGTGACACAGGGGCGCAGCCTGGGCACGAGCGAGACCCCTGTGTGGCCAGGGTCTCGTCGCCGTGAGGTGGCTCCTTCCATGGGGTGAGGCCCCCTGGGGTGGTGCGCTCGTTTCTGTGCTGCTTTGGGCCCCTGGCCTGGCAAGTGGGCAACGTGGGTGCAGAGCCCTCTGGCGAAACACCAAGCAGGTGGGGCTAGAAGGGCGAGCAGACCAGGAGGGGAGAACGGAAGCTCGAAGCTGGCTCTTCCGTGAAGTCTCCTGGGTACTGGCTGCTCTTCTAATGTGATCGTCCCATGACCTTCCTGAGCCGGATACTACTGCTAACATCCCCTCGTAAAAAATGAAATGTCTTGTCTTGAGCTCATCACAGGTTTGCAGTATACACAGAGGGTGCTGAGGGTGCGTAGCGTGACCCCACAACCGGAGCGTGACCCCGGCCCAGTGAGGACACAGAAACTCCATCCCCAGCAGGACCCGCCCTGTTGCCCTCCTGTGCCTGCTCCCACTGCCTCCGGCCTCACTGCCCCTTAATCCCTGACGAGCGTGATGCAGCACCTGTGTCCATCGCCTTGTCGCCTCGCAAGCATTGAACACTGGTTAAGGAGCCGTGCCTTTGGGGCTGGCTCTGCTCGCCAGGGTGGCTCTCTGAGGCTGGCGGAGCCACGCTGTCGCACACGTCTGCACTTTGGTCCTCGTCACTGCCCATTGTCTCCCTGACCGTCCACCTGCTGGAGGACACGGGATTTGTTCCCAGCTTTTGAAATGTCAGCCACAAGACTGCTCTGCACGTCTGTGCACAGGTTTTGTGTGGAGTTTCCTGGGTGAGCACCTAGGAGTGCAGTTACGGGCCGCACTGCAGCGCACGTCTGGTGGTTTCGGATCTCACCAGACTGCTATCCGGAGCGTCTGTGCCTGTTCACATGCTTCTACATTCCCGCCAGCAGTGTGCGAATGATCTGGTTTCTCCATCTCCTCACCAGCATTTGCTGTTGTCACCGTTCTTATTTTAGCTATTCTGGTGGGTATGCAGTGATATTTCATGGTGGTTTTGATTTGCATTCCCCTAATGGCCATTGATAGGAGAAGGCAATGGCACCCACTCCAGTGCTCTCGCCTGGAGAATCCCATGGGCGGAGGAGCCTGGTAGGCTGCAGTCCACGGGGTCGGTAGGAGTCGGACACGACTGAGCGACTTCACTTTCACTTTTCACTTTCATGCATTGGAGAGGGGAATGGCAACCCACTCCAGTGTTCTTGCCTGGAGAATCCCGGGGACGGGGGAGCTTGGTGGGCTGCTGTCTATGGGGTCGCACAGAGTTGGACATGACTGAAGCGACTTAGTAGCAACAGCAGCAATGGCCACTGATATTGGACATCTTTTCATGGGCTTGTCTGCCATCTGTATCTCCATTTTGGTGAAATGTCAGTTCAGGTATTCTGTTCAGGTTCTAATTACATTGTTAGGTACTAGCTGATTTCCTCCCAATCTGTGGTTAACTATTTTTCATCCTTGTGTGGGGACTTTTGCAGAGCAAAAGCTTTAAATCATAATGAAGTCCAGTTAATCAGTTTTCCCTTTTATAGATAGGGCTTGTGGTTTTGAGTCTAAGAACTCTTTGCCAGACCTACGTCATGAAGATTTTCTCCTGCTTTGTTTCCATGAGAGTTTTATGATTCCATATTTTACGTGCCAGTCTGGGGTCTGTTCTTGAGTGTTTGTTTCAGGAGTGAGGCTCCTTTCAGTTGAGATTCTGTTTTGTTAGTTTTCTGCCTGCAGGTAGGTATCCAGGTGCTCCGGTGCCACTTGCTGAAAAGGCTATGAAGTGTTTCCACCACTGAAGTGTTCTGATCCTCGGTCAGAAGTCAGCTGGCCGTGTGCACACGGGCCTGCTTCTGTTCCATCGATCTGTGTCCATCTCTCTACCAGATTTACACTGTATTGATTACTAGAACTATTTAAGTCTCAAAATTGGGCAGACTCATTCCCCCCACTTTATTCTTTTTAAAAAACTGTTGTGGCTATTCCAGTTTCTTTGTTTCCATATAAATTTTGGAATAATCTTGTCAATATATATACAAAATCTTCATAGGAGTTGTATAGAATCGGTTTGTTAATTTGCAGAGAATTAGTGTCTTTACTGCGTTGAGTCTTCCAGTCTGTGGACACAGCATGTCTCTTTGTTCACGTGGACCTTACTGGTTTCTTCCCTCTGCATTTTGCCGTTTTTGGGATTCAAGAGCTCTGCATGTTTTGTCAGATTTACATCTAAAAGTTTTCTTTTATTTCTATGTGTGTGCAAATGGTGTAAAACTTAAAATTTCAGCATTCAAATGTCCACTGCTTTTGCTATGTAGAAAAGCAATGCACTTTTTAATGTTGTATTTGTCTTTATTTCTGTAACTGCTGAATGCACTTGTTAGTTTCAGGAGATTTTTTTTAAGGATTCTCTGGAGTTGTCTGTGTGGACAAGTGTGCCATTTGCAAGTGGAACGGTCTTTCTTCTTCCCGCCTTCTCGTCCCTTTCCCCTCTTACTGCATCAGCCAGGGCTCCTAGTGCTACGCTGAGGGAGAGCGTGGGCACCTTTGCCTCGCTTCCGGGGAGGAAGCATCCATACCCCTCCCGTGAAGCACCGTGTCTGCTGTAGGGTTCTGGTTCCCCCGTTCAGCTGGTAAAGAACTCGCCTGCAGTGCAGGAGACCTCAGTTCGATCCCTGGGTCGGGAAGGCCTGCTAGAGAAAGGATAGGCTATCCACTCCAGGATTCTGGCCTGGAGAATCCCACAGACGACAGTCCATGGGGTTGCAAAGAGCTGGACGCTTTCACTTTGCTGTAGGGTTTTGTAGATGCTGTTTATTAAGCTGAGGTAGTTCTTCTCTATTCCTTTTTTCCTGAGAGTTTTTGTCATGAATCAGCTTTCCTCTTGTCAACGTCTGCTGCTGCTGCTGTTAAGTCGCTTCAGTGGTGTCTGACTCTGTGCGACCCCTTAGACGGCAGCCCACCAGGCTCCCCCGTCCCCGGGATGCTCCAGGCGAGAACGCTGGAGTGGGCTGCCGTCTCCTCCACTTGGCAATGTCAGACTTTATCAAATGTCCTTTCTACCTTGATGTGCTCACGTGACCTTTTCTTCCTCTGCCCGTTAATATGGTGAATTACAGTGATTGGTTTGTGAGTGTTGGACCAGACTTACTTCCTGGAGTGAACGTGGTCATGGTGTGTAATCCCTTCCATATTCTGCTGAATTGCATTTGCTAATACTTTTTAAGGGTGTCTGCATCTGCATTCATGAAGCCATTGATCTGTCGGTTCCTTTTTTGCTTTGTTTTGCTGTTTTTTTTTGGGTAGTCTTTGTATGGCTTTGATATCAGGATAATACAGGCTTCCAAAAATGGATTTGGAAGTGTTTCTTCCCCATTCTATTTTCTGGAAGCCATTGTGTGAAAGTGCTGTGAATTCTTCTTTAAATATTTGGTAGAATTCTACAGTGAATCCAGCTGGCCTAGAGATTTGTCTTTAGGGAGTTTAAATCTTATGGATTCAATTTCCTTAATAGTTACAGGGATATTTGAATTGTCTATTTCCTATTGGGTATGTTGAAGTAGTTTGTATTTTTTTTGAGGACATGATCCATTAAGTCTAAACTGTCGAAATTGTGAGTGTAGAGTTGTTCACTGTGGCCCCTTATCGTTCTCACACGTGCGGCATCTCTAGTGACAGCCCTTGCTTCATTTCTTATGTTGGTAGCTTATATCTTCTCTCTCAGTCTCTCTCTCTTTTGGGAAGTTTGGGTTAGTCTTGCTAGGAGTTTGTCAGTTTTATTGATCTCTTCAAGGAAATAACTCTTAGTTTCAATAATTAAATTTTTTTTTCAATTTTACTATTTTCTGCCCTTGTTTTTATTACTCTCTGCATTCTGTTTGCTCTGAGTTTGTTTTGCTCTTCTTCTTCTCCGTTCTGGTGGTGGGCTGAGGTCGGTGGGCTGAGGCGTCTCTCTCTCCTCGTGTGTGCACGCGGTGTATTAGGGGCTGAGGTCAGTGGGCTGAGGTCAGTGGTCTGAGGCGTCTCTCTCTCGTGTACACGTGGTGTATTAGGGGCTGAGGTCAGTGGGCTGAGGTCAGTGGGCTGAGGCGTCTCTCTCTCCTCGTGTGTGCACGCGGTGTATTAGGGGCTGAGGTCAGTGGGCTGAGGTCAGTGGTCTGAGGCGTCTCTCTCTCGTGTACACGCGGTGTATTAGGGGCCGAGGTCAGTGCTCTGAGGCATCTCCCTCTCCTCGTGTGTGCACGCGGTGTATTAGGGGCTGAGGTCAGTGCTCTGAGGCGTCTCCCTCTCCTCGTGTGTACACGCGGTGTATTAGGGGCTGAGGTCAGTGCTCTGAGGCGTCTCCCTCTCCTCGTGTGCACGCGGTGTATTAGGGGCCGAGGTCAGTGCTCTGAGGCGTCTCTCTCCTCGTGTGCACACGGTGTATTAGGGGCCGAGGTCAGTGCTCTGAGGCGTCTCTCTCCTCGTGTGCACACGGTGTATTAGGGGCCGAGGTCAGTGCTCTGAGGCGTCTCTCTCTCCTCGTGTGTGCACGCGGTGTATTAGGGGCCGAGGTCAGTGCTCTGAGGCGTCTCCCTCTCCTCGTGTACACGCGGTGTATTAGGGGCCGAGGTCAGTGCTCTGAGGCGTCTCCCTCTCCTCGTGTGTGCACGTGGTGTATTAGGGGCCGAGGTCAGTGCTCTGAGGCGTCTCCCTCTCCTCGTGTGTGCATGCGGTGTATTAGGGGCTGAGGTCAGTGCTCTGAGGCGTCTCCCTCTCCTCGTGTGCACGCGGTGTATTAGGGGCTGAGGTCAGTGCTCTGAGGCGTCTCTCTCCTCGTGTACACACGGTGTATTAGGGGCTGAGGTCAGTGGGCTGAGGCGTCTCCCTCTCCTCGTGTACACGCGGTGTATTAGGGGCCGAGGTCAGTGGTCTGAGGCGTCTCCCTCTCCTCGTGTGTGCACGCGGTGTATTAGGGGCCGAGGTCAGTGGGCTGAGGCGTCTCCCTCTCCTCGTGTGTGCACGTGGTGTATTAGGGGCTGAGGTCGGTGGGCTGAGGCGTCTCTCTCTCCTCGTGTGTGCACACGGTGTATTAGGGGCGCCTCTCAGCTTGAGCTGCGTCTCACACATTTCAGTATGTTTAATTTTCAGTTTAATTCAGCTTCGGGTGTTCTTAAACTTTCTCTAGACTTCTCTTTGATCTATAGATTGTTTAGAAATGTGTTATTTATTTTCTAAATGTTTGGAAATATTCCAGTATCTTTCTGTTACTGATTTCTAGCTTGATTCCATGTGGTCAGAGAACACACTCTATGATTTTGAGTATTTTAAATTTGGTAGGGTTTATATTGGGCTCAAGATGTGGTCTGTCTTTGTTTATGTTTCATGGGCACTTGGCAAGAGCATGTTTACGGCTGTTTTTGTGGGGCATGTTCCGTAAATGTGGATTCGATTCTGTTGAAGGTGTTAATGAGTCTTCTGTGTCCTTGCTGGTCCTCTGTCTGCCTGTTCTGTCAGCTGGCAAGGTGGGTGCTGAGGCCTCCGTTCGTACACTGCGCTTGTCTATTTTCCTTGCATCGCCGTGGTTTTACTTCACACATCTTGTGGCCCCATTGTTGAGTGTATACAGGCACACAGCAGTTACTGAGCTTCACTTTATTGCAGACAGTGCGTTTTTTAAAACCTGGAGGCTTGTGGGAGCTCTGCGTTGAGCAGGCCTGTTAGCACCGTTCTTTCCAAAAGCGTCGCTCTCTGTGCCTCTCTGCCACGTTTCTTCCATTTGGGGATATTTCAGACCCTCCCCAAAGATTATGGCTTGTGGGAGGTTCCTCTCCTTTCCCCTTGCCTGCGATTCTGGTCGGCTTTTACAGCCCTGGAGGCCCCTCCTCCCCTGCCCCCAGCTCCGTCTCTGGGCCTGAGGGCTTTTCCCTATGTTCCCTCTTGTCTACCGTTGAGCCCATCCTCTTAGCTTTTCACAGTGGCTACGGTAGTTTTCAGTTAGAAAATTTCCATTGAATTCTTCTCTGTTTTGTTCAGGATACTTTCTTCTGTCTGTTTGTTTCAAGCATGTCAGTGGCTGTTTGTGGAGAGGCTGTCATAACTGCTTCAAAATCTTTGCAGAAAATGTTAGGGCCTCTGTTATCTCAAGTGTCAGGATTTATGGTTGTCCTCTTTCATTCCGTTTGAAGTCTTCCTGGCTTTTTGATGAATGAGGTATGATTGAAACCTGGACATCTCCACAGGCTTTTCTGAGACTCTGGTTCTTATTAACCCTGTTTTAGCTGGGTCTCTGATCCTTCTCAGTGAGGAGACAGGGTTTTCCGCTTTGTCACTTCTTTGTGGAGTAGAAGTGCAGGTTCCCCGCCCAACCATCATTGGCAGGGCCCCTCATCTTTACAGGGAGGAGGGGACACTCTTACTTTACCGACTGGACACTGAGAGAAGCTCAGACGTTTTGCAGGAACCAGTGCAGATTCCAGACTAAGCCCAAGTCCAGGCTCGTAACCACCAGCCACCCTGACCCTTAGGGGTGCAGGAGGCGTACTGTCGACCCTGAAATAAGGGTCTGATGGCAGCGGCGCAAAGGCGCCCGCTCCCGGGTGTGCACGGCTGCAGTGGGTGAGGCCTCCCCGGCCAGAGCTTTGCTGCAGGCGACAAAAGTAGCAGGCCTCTTTCACGCTGGACGGAGCCCTTCAGCCAGTCCAAGGGCGCAGTGCCCGCATGGGCTGCGTCCAGATGGGTGGTAGTCAGCCAGTGCCCGCATGGGCCGTGTCCAGACGGGCAGTGGTCAGCCAGTGCCCGCATGGGCCGTGTCCAGACAGGCTGGGGGCCTGGAGCCCCTGGTGTCCGCTCTGTGTGGCCCCTACCTGCCCTCTGGCCCTAGAGGAGGGGTGGGAGGGGGTGAGAACATTCGGCTGGACTTTCCTGTGCTTTGGGCACGCCCCAGCTCCTCCTCTTCCTGGGTCGGGAGCCTGGACACTTGGATGTGCCGTCTGAACCTCAGTTTCTTCCTCTGTGGGATGGGACTACCGGTGCTGACCTCCGAGTGTCTTTGATATGAGGTAGACAGCTGTGATGTTTCTATTTGAGTGAGCTGTGAATGTCGTGCTCTCTGGCTTGGGGGCCTGCACCTGCCAGGGCTGACCCTTCTTCAGCCTGGCCTGGAGTCTCTATGCTTTGGAGCGGGCTCAGGGCCACTAGTGCAGGGCCCTGCGCTCTATGCGCAGCCCAGGATGGGGCTGGAGTGGGGAGCATGGTGGAGGCTGAGGCACCTTTGCCTGAGACCAGGAGGCTGTATCCATGGCAACTGCCTCAGCCTCCTGGGCAAGAATCAGCATCTGGAAAGTCAGTGACAAAGAAGTTCCTGGAGATGGTGCTGCCCTTGCCGCATGTCTGCCCATAGCTCTGTGTCTCCCTGGGCATGGGCCTGACCTGGAGACTGTGTGCCCGCCCAGGGTGAGCCAGGGCTGGGGCAAGCAGGTGCAAGCCTCCCTCAATGCGCTCCTGGCCTTTCCCTGGAGCCCCACCCCACCCCTCCCCCATGACAGCAGTAACAATTCCAAGGAGGCCGCATGCCAGACCCTTCTGGCTGAGTTGTCCAAACTGCTATGTTTTGAGAGTCAGAGGGATGTCCACAGCAATTGTGTGGGGTGGGCAGTCCAGGCGTCTCTGCTCTCTTTGTCAGACTTGATGGACTGGGGGCCTCAGGGAGGGCTCCCAGCTTGGCTTGTGGAGGGGCAGAGGTAACCCCCCATCATACAGCGGATGTGGAAAGGCAGGGTGACCCAACACAGGCAAGATGGTGAATATGCAGCTTCAAAGACCCAGCTGGGGACCTCAGAATCCGGGCTGGCGGTGCTCGGGTCAGGGTCCGGCCCCAGGCCGACACTGCAGCTAGTGGCCCCAGGTTTTCTCCCTGGCGGGAGCCCCTGCCTCAGGTGCCTGTGAGGGGTCCCCAGGCAGGGGCTGGCTGGAGTGTCTGCACCACGTGTTTCTGGTCCCTGCTGATCATCCACGGTCCAGGCTCCATGATGATCACGCTCCAGTGTGTCCGTGGCTCCTGCCGTCCACACCGGCTGCTTATGTACCTGTGGGGCTGTGTGTCTGAGTGTGTGCCTCACGCCTGTGTGTGCCCAAGTCCACGCCGTGTCTCCGTGCCCTGCCGTTCCGTGTGCAGGGCCGTGGGCCTGGGGCTTGGGCTGCAGGGGCTACGAGCTGGTGAGCGTGTGCTCAGGGGCCCGAGGATCAGCACCGTCACTGAGCAGCCCTTTGCATCTGGCTCCTTTCACATAGTGCAGCATTTCTAAGGTTCACCCAGGGATCAGTTCGTCTGTTCCTTCAACGTCATTTCACAAACACATGAGGTCTGATGTGTTATTTGTGACCAACACCCAGGCCCCACTGTCACTGAACACAAAGATGGTGTCGCCGCCGTTGTTTGGCCACTAAGTCGTGTCTGACTCTTTGTGACCCCGTGGGCCGCAGCACGCCAGTCTTGCCTGCCCTTCACTATCTCCAGGAGCTTGCTCAAACTCATGTCCATTGAGTTGGTGATGCCATCCAACCACCTCATCCTCTCTCACCCCCTTCTCCTCCTACCCTCAATCTTTCCCAGCACCAGGGTCTTTTCCAGTGAGTCGGCTGTTTGCATCAGGTGGCCAAAATATTGGAGCTTCAGCCTCAGCATCAGTCCTTCCAGTGAATATTCCAGGTTAATTTCCTTTAGGGCTGCTGGCTTGATCTCCTTGCTGTCCAGGAGACTCTCAAAGAGTCTTCTCCAGCGCAATTCCAAAGCATCAGTTCTTCAGCACTCAGCCTTCTTTATGGTCCAACAGTGTGATGTTGATCTTTCAACTTTGGTTTCTTTCTTTTTCTGGTTATTTCAGTGGGGCAGATTCCCAGAGTGGACTAAACGACGCGTTTAAGCATCTTATGGCGTTCTGGTTTGCAGGTGGTTTGCAGTGTGATGCGTTAGCTTGCATCCCTGCTGTGTGTGCGTGTTAGTTGATTGGTCGTGGCTGACTCTGTGCCCCATGGACTGAGCCGGCCAGGCCCCTCTGTCCATGGAGTTCTCCAGGCAGGAACACCGGAGTGGGCTGCCATGCCCTCCTCCAACATCCCTACCGATTCTATTTAAATTTGACGTCTATGCTGCCACTGCTTGGCGCTGTGTTTCCAGCCCTCTTGATGATGGACTGGGGGCAAGGCCTTGCCTCGCTGCTGTCTTGCCTTTTGCTCCCGTGACTGATGGTTTGGACGTGTCTGCACGCTGCTGCTTCGTGTCTCCTTTCATGAGTTCCATGTGTGGATTCTTTGCTGCTTCGTTTTGGAAACTTCGGGGCTTCTTCACTAACACCGAGCATGCGTCTCCTACCCGGAGCCTTGCTGGGTGTGACCCAGAAGGAAGGCCTCCAGCTCCAAGCCAGTCCTGCTCCCCTCCCCCAGGCTGACCTCCTGTCTTGCTCTCTAGCGTCCAGAGCCTAAGGCTTTGGGAGTCACAGGCACCCAGAAAACGCATATTGAATACAAAGATGTATGCTATGATCACCCTTCTGTTATTGTTGTCAATATATCATTTTTAATTAAAGTGCCTCAAAGTTATTTTATTATCTTAAACAATTTCATTGTAGGGTACACATTCTTCTTTGCCATGTAAGTGAAAATATTGATTTTCTCACTTGAAAATGCTCCTGTCGGAAAGAATAAAACGGCCCATAGGCCCACCGCCCTGAGATAACCACTGCTAATGTCTTGAGCTTTGTCATCCTGAGCCTTTTCTGTGCGTAGGCCGGTGAGTACACGGCTGGTGCCCTGCCCTGGGGGCACAGGGTGCTCTGCTGCCTCGCGGGCAGCCTGGCTCGTGCAGGGCAGCACGAGGCCGCCGGGGCCGTCTGTGTGCCCTGCAGCTGAGGGTGCACAGGAGACGTGGGGCCGGCCAGTCACCTCCCTCTCGTTGACGGTTTAAGTTATTTCAAAGTTTGCTTTTATAGAAAAGACCAAAAAGCTTATACATCTGTGCCATACCTCTGACTGTTTCCTTTAGACAAATGCTTAGAAGATGGGCGACCGTTCATCTCCTCTGTGGATAACTTTCCCGTCATCTGGTTGTGCGCCCTTTTTCACGAACTGAAGGGCTCTTGCGTCTTACCCATGCTGCTTCTGTTTGGGTTCGAACCCATCTGGCCTGTGGTCCAGGAGTTGAGCTCAAAGTAATATCTCAGTGTCTCATGAAACAGGACCTTCTCTCTTTTCTTTTCTGAATATTTATTTAACATTTTGCCTATTTAGTTTTCTAGATAATTTCGAAATCATGTTATTAAAGTCCGAAGAATTCTTCTGGGAGGTTGCTTCAGTTATCGAGAGTCTCTGAGTTGACTTGTGGAGAGTCAGGTTTTAAAAGCCTGCATTCTGTCCGTCTATCCAGGAGTAGCGTGTGTCTTAGTCTGTGTCCAGCTCCTGACAAGTACGGTCCTGCAGTCTCCCTCGTGTAGTTATTCACGGTTTGGAGTTACTCCTCGTGGTGTGTGTGTGCGCCCTTGAGGGTGAGGAGCTCTGCTTCATTAGGTTCTGACCAGCCCTGTTGCTGCCACACCTGCTCCGGGGGGTTTGTGCTCTGGTCCTAGCCCTGGGCTTGGTCCCTACAGTTTGCTGAGGGGAGCTGAGCTGGTCTCTGTTTGCTGATGGATGGTGGGCTTACAGCCAGGTTTTGATTTTCTTCGGCCTGGATTTCTCACTCTGATGACGGTGTCTGCAGATCGCTCTTCTGTGCCTGTGTTTTCTTCCTTCCTAGGATTGGTCTGCGCTGCATTTCTCTTTCAAGGCTTTGTGGTACTTTCTGTCTAGAGGCTGGGGGTGGGGAGTGGGATCTGTGAACCTGCAGGAAGGGGTTCAGGGAGACACTCCTGCCCAGCATCCTCCCAGCGCAAGTGTGCGTCAGAGTCGCCGCAGGGTTTCCTGCGGTCTCCGTGCCGGGCCCACCCCCTGAGGTCCCGTGGCCCAGAGCTCACCCCCAACGTCTCCCAGGGGTGCTGACCCTGCGGTCCTGGGGCCTGGCTCTCTCTCTATACACAGCTTATTTTATTCATATGTTTTAAATTGGAGTACAGTTGCCTTGCAATGTTGTGTTGGTTCCTGCGTTATCAGCCACACATATGCATTGATCCCGTCTTCCTTGTTCTTCCTTCTCATTTAGGTCACCTTCGAGAAACTGCTCTCAACCAACTTCCTGGGAGTTTTGTCCGTGTCTTCCAGAAATAATCAGTGTATCTGTTCTTTTCTTTATGTCTTATTCACATTCTGTTATGTTAGCCAGAACTCTTGAAATAAGATTCAGTGAGATTTATGGCAATGATTCTTATTTTATTATCTGACTTAAAAGGAAATCCTCCATGATACACGAGGGTTTTTTGGTACTCTTGAGAGTGGATTTTATGCATAGAAAACTTTTAATTTCTAAAAATCAGGATTCTATTTGTTGAAGTGATGAATCCAAAATTGCAGTTCTTTTAAAGAAAATTTAGGTTCAATTTGTGACAAAATGGATGAATCTTGAAAGCATTATGTGAAGTGAAATGAATCAGACAGAGAAAGACAAATACTGTGCTTATATGTGGAATCTAAAAACAAACACACCCCAAACTTATAGAAAAAGAGGTCATATTTGTGGTTCTCAGAATGAGGGAGGTGGGGCAGGGGAATTGGAGTTGTTATTGTTGTAAAGTACAGGATATGAGATAAATAAACAGTTACAGGTATGAGATAAATAAGGCCTGGGGAGTTGATGTACAGAGTGGTGACCTTGGCTCACATGAGTATATGATCTGTAAGAAAGCTGCGATCACTCACCTAAAGCCAGACATCCTGGAACGTGAAGTCAAGTCGGCCTTAGGAAGCATTGCTATGGACAAAGCTAGTGGAGGTGATGGAACTCCAGTTGAGCTGTTTCAAATCCTAAAAGATGATGCTGTGAAAGTGCTGCACTCAATATGCCAGCAAATTTGGGAAACTCAGCAATGGCCACAGAACTGGAAAAGGTCAGTTTTCATTCCAATCCCAAAGAAAGGCAATGCCAAAGAATGCTCAAACTACCGCACAATTGCACTCATCTCACATGCTAGTAAAGTAATGCTTAAAATTCTCCAAGCCAGGCTTCAGCAATACATGAACCATGAACTCCCTGATGTTCAAGCTGGATTTAGAAAAGGCAGAGGAACCAGAGATCAAATTGCCAACATCCGCTGGATCATGGAAAAAGCAAGAGAGTTCCAGAAAAACATCAATTTCTGCTTTATTGACTATGCCAAAGCCTTTGACTGTGTGGATCACAATAAACTGTGGGAAATTCTTCAAGAGATGGGAATACCAGACCACCTGACCTGCCTCTTGAGAAATCTGTATGCAGGTCAGGAAGCACCAGTTAGAACTGGACATGGAACAACAGACTGTTTCCAAATAGGAAAAGGAGTATGTCAAGGCTGTATATTGTCACCCTGCCTATTTAACTTCTATGCAGAGTACATCATGAGAAATGCTGGACTGGAAGAAGCACAAGCTGGAATCAAGATTGCCGGGAGAAATATCAATAAACTCAGATATGCAGATGACAGCACCCTTATGGCAGAAAGTGAAGAGGAACTGAAAAGCCTCTTGATGAAAGTGAAAGAGGAGAGCGAAAAAGTTGGCCTAAAGCTCAACATTCAGGAAACGAAGATCATGGCATCCGGTCCCATCACTTCATGGGAAATAGATGGGGAAACAGTGGAAACAGTGTCAGACTTTATTTTTCTGGGCCCAAAATCACTGCAGATGGTGACTGCAGCCATGAAATTAAAAGATGCTTACTCCTTGGAAGAAAAGCTATGACCAGCCTAGACAGTGTATTAAAAAGAAGAGATATTACTTTGCTGACAAAGATCTGCCTAGTCAAAGCTATGGTGTTTTCAGTGGTCATGTATGGATGTGAGAGTTGGACCATGAAGAAGGCTGAGCGCCGAAGAATTGATGCTTTTGAACTGTGGTGTTGGAGAAGACTCTTGAGAGTCCCTTGGACTGCAGGAGATCCAACCAGTCCATCCTAAAGGAAATCAGTCCTGAATATTCATTGGAAGGACTGATGCTGAAGCTGAAGTTCCAATATTTTGGCCACCTGATGTGAAGAACTGACTCATTGGAAAAGACCCTGATGCTTGGAAAGATTGAAGGCGGGAGGAAAAGGGGACGACAGAGCATGAGGAGGTTGGGTGGCATCACTGACTCAATGGACATGGGTTTGTGTGAACTCCAGGATTTGGTGATGGACAGGGAGGCCTGGCGTGCTGCGATTCATGGGGTCACAAAGAGTCGGACACGACTGAGCGACAGAACTTGAACTGAACTGAAGAAGGCTCTTGAGACAGTAGATCCTGAGAGAGGATTTTTTTCTCTTTCTCCTTGTATCTACATGAGATGATGGATATTAACCAAGCTTACTGAGGGAATAATTTTACAATATATGGAAATCAAGTCACTGTTCTGTATGCCTTAAACTTTTATAGTGATGTATGCCAATTACTTATCAATAAAACTGTAAAGATACTAACATTTTTAAGATTCAGCTGATGAAAATTTATGTGTATACGTTTTGCAGTTCTAAAAACATTTACTTGTTTTTTAATTGAAGGATAATTGCTTTACAGAATTTTGTTGTTTTGTCCCAAATACCAGCATGAATCAGGTATAAGGATACATATGTCCCCTCCCTCTGAAACTCCCTCCTATCTCCCTCCCCACCCCACCCCTCTAGGCTGTTGCGCAGCCCTTGTTCGGGTTCCCTGCGTCACACAGGAAATTCCCGTGGACTGTCTATCCTACCCATGGTAATGTGCGTTTCCATGTTCCTCTCTCCATACCTCCCACCCTCCCTCCCCGCCGCCCCTGCTGTGTCCATAAGTCTGTTCTCTGAGTCTGTTTCTCCATTGTTCCCCTGTGAATAAATTCATCAGTACCATCTTTCTGGATTCCGTATAGATGCAGTGCAGTGCAGTCGCTCGGTCGTGTCTGCCTCTTTGTGACCCCATGAGCTGCAGCACGCCAGGCCTCCCTGTCCTTCACCAATTCCCAGAGCTGGCTCAAACTCACGTCCATTGAATTGTGACGCCACCCAACCTCCTCGTCCTCTGTCGTCCCCTTCTCCTGCTTTCAGTCTTTCCCAGCATCAGGGTCTTTTCCAATGAGTCAGCTCTTCCCATGAGGTGGCCAAAGTATCGGAGCCTCAGCTTCAGCATCAGTCCTTCCAATGAATATTCAGGACTGATTTTCTTTAGGATGGACTGGTTGGATCTCCTCGCAGTCCAAGGGACTCTCAAGAGTCTTCTCCAGCACCACAGTTCAAAAGCATCAATTCTTTGGTGCTCAGCTTTCTTCACAGTCCAACTCTCACATCCATGCATGACTACAGGAAAAAACATAGCTTTGACTAGATGGACCTTTGTTGGCAAAGTAATGTCTCTGCTCTTTGATACGCTGTCTAGATTGGTGACAGCTTTTCTTCGAAGGGGCAAGTGTCTTTTAATTTCATGGCTTTGGTCACCGTCTGCAGTGATTCTGGAGCCCAGGAAAATAAAGCCTGTCACTTCTTCCACTGTTTCCCCATCTTTTTGCCATGAAGTGATGGGACCGGATGCCATGATCTTTGTTTTTTGAATGTTGAGTTTTAAGCCAACTTTTTCACTCTTCTCTTTCACTTTCATCGAGAGGGTCTTTAGTGCCTCTTTGCTTTCTGCCACAAGGGTGCTGTCATCTGCATATCTGAGGTTATTGATATTTCTCCCAGCAATCTCTATTCCAGCTGGTGCTTCATCCAGCCCAGTGTTTTTCATGATGTACTCTGCATATAAGTTAAATAAGCAGGGTGACAATATACAGCCTTGACGTACTCCTTTCCCAATTTTGAACCAGTCCGTTTTTCCATGTCCAGTTGTAACTGTTGCTTCCTGACCTGCATACAGATTTCTCAGGAGGCAGGTAAGGTGGTCTGGTATTTCCATCTCTTTCAGGATGTTCCACAGTTTGTTGTGATCCACACAGTCAAAGGGTTTAGTGTCGTCAATGAAGCAGAAGTGGATGTTTTTCTGGAAATCTCTTGCCTTTCTATCATCTAACGGATGTTGGCAATTTGATCTCTGGTTCCTCTGCCATTTCTAAATCCAGTTTGAACATCTGGGAGTTCTCAGTTCAACTACTGTTGAAGCCTGGCTTGGAGAATTTTGAGCATTACTTTCTAGTGTGTGAGATGAGGGCAGTTGTGTGGTAGTCTGAGCATTCTTTGGCATTGCCTTTCTTTGGGATTGGAATGAAAACTGACTTTTCCAGTTCTGTGGCCATTGCTGAGTTTTCCGAATTTGCTGGCATATTGAGTGCAGCACTTTCACAGCATCCGCTTTTAGAATTTGAGACAGCTCAGCTGGTTCCATCACCTCCGCTGGCTTTGTTATTCGTGATTCTTCCTAAGGCCCTCTTGACGCCGCCCTCCAGGGCGCCTGGCTCTAGGTGAGTGATCACAGCATCGTGGTTATCTGGGTCAATAAGATATTTTCTATATAGTTCTGTTTATTCTTGCCACCTCTTCTTAATATCTTCTGCTTCTGTTAGGTCCACACCATTTCTGTCCTTTATTGTGCCCATCTTTGCATGAAATGTTCCCTTGGTATCTCTGATTTTCTTGAAGAGATCTCCAGTCTTTCCCGTTCTGTTGTTTTCCTCTGTTTCTTTGGGCTGATCAGTTAGGAAGGCTGTCTTATCTCTCCTTGCTGGTCTTTGCACCTCTTTATTCAGATGGATATGGCTCGCCTTCTCTCCTTGCACTTTCACTACTCTTCTTTTCTCGGCTATTTGTAAGGCCTCCTCAGACAACCATTTTGCCTTTTGGCATTTCTTTTTCTTGCGAATGGTTTTGATCCTGGCCTCCTGTGCAGTGCCACGAACCTCCATCTGTAGTTGTTCAGGCACTCGGTCTGTCAGATCTAATCCCTCGAATCTCTTGTCACTTCCACTGTATAATCGTCAGGGATTTTTTTTTTTTTCTTCAAATCGTCAGGGATTTGATTTAGGTCATACCCGAATAGTCTAGTGGTTTTCCCTACTTTCTTCAATTTAATTCTGCATTTGGCCATAAGGAGTTCATAATCTGAGCCAGCTCTCAGCCTTGTTTTTGCTGACTGTGTAGAGGTTCTCCATCTTCGGCTGCGAAGAATATAATCAGTCTGATCCCAGTGTTGACCGTCTGGTGATGTCCATGTGTAGAGTCTTCTCTTGTGTGGTTGGAAGAGGGTGTTTGCTGTGACCAGTGTGTTCTCTTGGCAAAACTCTGTTAGCCTTTGCCTGCTTCATTCTGTACTCCAAGGCCAAACTGCCTGTTACTCCAGGTATCTCTTGACTTACTACTTTTGCATTCCAGGCTCATATGAGGAAAAGGACGTCTTTCTTTGGTGTTAATTCTAGGTCTTGTAGGTCCACATAGATCTATTCAGCTTCAACTTCTACGGCATTGTTTGGGGCATAGACTTGGATTACTGTGATACTAAATGGTTTGCCTTGGAAATGAACAGAGACCATTCTCTCGTTTCTGAGATTGCACCCAAGTACTGCATTTCAGACTCTTTTGTTGACTGAGGGCAAGAAAATGGCAAGAGGAGCATATTTAGCAATAATTACTTTAAATATAAATGAACTAAATGCTCCAACCAAAAAACACAGATTGGCTGAATGGATGAAGAAACAGGACCCACATATATTTTGTCTGCAAGAAACTGACTTTAGACCTAGAGACGCATGAAGACTGAAAGTGAGAGGGTGGAAGCTGCCCGCGCAGCTGGAGTCGGGAGAGAGCCGGAGCAGCGGTCCTCATAGCAGACAGAATAGACCTTAAAATGGAGACTGTCGGAAGAGACGAAGAGGGACACTACCTAGCGGTCAGAGGGTCAGCCTAAGAGGAGGACGCGACAGTTGTAGGCGTCTGTGCACTTCACATAGGACACCTCAGCACAGAAGGCAGACTCAGGAACGTGAAAGGGGACGCCGACAGCAGCACAGTGGCCGTAGGGCTGTAGCACCCACTCCCACCAGCGGACAGACCATCAAAGCAGAGAGTTAATAAGGAAACGCAAATGACACATTCTGCAATGTTTAACAGTCAGTTTCAAGGAGACTCCAAGTGGGCTTTTTATTCCATTGCATATGCTTAGTTAATGTGAAGCATTTTATATTTCATTTATAAATTTATTCTAACTTGATCTTCCTAAGTATTGTATATCCAGCATATTCGACTATAAATATGGTGAATCATACATTTGCTTAAATGTTTTGATACTTTTTAGAAACTTATGAAGTTTTCAACTTGAAATCATACATCTAAATCAATTTTCCCATTACACTTAAAAAATTAGAATCACAGGGCTAACGTGGTGCTAAACTCAACCCCCTTCAGCGTGTTGATGTGTTCTGATAAGTAATAATACCGTAATAATAATGCAGAAAGTTTGATTTTCATAAACATTTCTGTGTTTGATTCTGATTCTCCCTGGGAGTTCTGCGTTGCTGATCCACTGAGGAAGCTGTCATCTCAGAATGAACGAGGCTGAATTTCCATCCCCTGCGGCCGTGTTGCCTTTGCAGAGAACTTTCCTGGAGGTTGAGGACGGACCTCCCCCAGCACTGAAGCCCAAGGCAGGGCCTCTCACACGGGCCCTCAGGCTGCAGTGGAGTTGTGATTTACTCCATGGGGCTGCTTACATCGTTTGGGTAGATTTTGTGTTCTTGTGTTTCTTCGTATCATGGACATTCTTGCCTGGGTCTGAAAATATTAGAGCTCCTAAAAAACTGAGAGCTGTTCTCCTGCCTCACGGGCCGTGACAACACCGGGGAAACCGGTGTCTGTGCCGCGTGTGTCCCGGCGGCATGGTTCTGAGGCCATTCTTCTGACACGTCTGGGCTGTGATGACCCCGTGTGTCCTGGTGCCTGGGAGCAGGAAGCCACAGGCCAGGGAGAGTCCTGCCACAGGCCAGGGAGAGATGCTTTTCCTTCTGTGTGGCTTCTCTCCTCCTGGGAATGGCCGTGGAGCTGCTCCACTGCCCTTCTCTGGATCATTCATGTCTTTCGAGGGTAGCTTGCCCGTGCGTTGTTTTAAAGCGTGCGTTCCCCTCCCTCGCATCTCCCTGTAAGTTGGCACCTGGCTTCAGAGGTTTCTCTTGGAGAAACAAAGCATTACAGATACCACTGAAGTCTTCTGATTACAATCCCTCAACCAGCTCTCTCTATCTGTCCTTCCTTTTACCTCCAATGGAAACAGTGATCTGTGTTCATTACCCAGTGATTGCAGAGGAATGCCAGCTTTTACTAGATGTGTCCATATCCGTAGATAACATGCGGTCTTATGTGTGTGGTTTGAATTGTGAGTGTAAGTATGTGTTTGTGCATAGGTGCACAATTGCTTCACAGCTTGCCTTTTTGCCCCTTCACATTGCTCTGGGCATTTTTGTGTTAATACACGCAGTTTCCTTAATTTTATGTGCTCATCGCATTTCACTACAGTCTTGGTCCATCACCAGCGTTTCCTGTCTTCGTGTGATAAGCAGTAGGTGATTCCCGCTTTTCATTATGACAGACAAGCGCTGCGACGCACATGCCTTGCATACGTTTCTGCAAGCATTTGTGTGGCAAGTCTGGTCTGTGTGCTCGCTTAAAAGTTATCTAGAAGTGGCCGCATGCTCCCTAATGACTCTCCAGGTTCTCTTCTGCCAGCTGAGCTGCTGTCTGGCGTCACCAGCTTAACGCTGTTTGCTAAGTGGAGGATGTGAACTGGCCTCTCTGCTAGTTCAGTTTGGGTTCCCCTGACTGGCAGTGGTTTTGAACATCTCCTCTCTTTTGTAATTTGCTTGTGTTTCTCACGGGTGATTTGTGGTTTCCATATGAATCTATAGGCATGCTTTGTATGTTCCGGAAGCCAGTCCTCTGTCGGTTTTCCGTTGCAGATGTTTGCCTCCCACCCTCTCTGCATCTTTTGCAGCGCACAGCTTTCGCAGTCAGATTTATCAGCGCGCCACTTTAGGGTTGCGATTGTTGCGTGCTCTTTAGAAACCCTTCCCTACCTCTAGTTGTAGAAATGTTTCCACATGATTTTGTTTTGTTTTTCCAAAGTTTTAAAGTTTGCTTTTTGCACGTAGGCCTACTTTTATTTGACAATTTAAGAAATCATGACAAAATACTCATAACCTAAAATTGATCATATTATTCATTTTTAAGTGTGTAGTTCGGTGGTATTAAGCTTATTCATATTATCGAACAGCCATAACCTCCATCCACCTCCAGAGCTCTTTTCATCTTGGGAATGTGAAGCTCTTCCTCATTAAAGCAGCCCCGTCTCTCCCTCCTTGCAGACCTTGGCAGCTGCGATTCTGCTTTCTGTCTCTATGATTTTCACTGCTCTGATTATCTCACTAAAGGGGAGTCCTGCGGTATTTGTCTTTTTGTGACTGGCTTATTTCCCTTAGCATAATATCTTCAGGGCTCACCTAAGTTTCATTATGATTTAGAATGTCCTTCCTTTTTAAGGCTGAACGATATCCCATCATGAGTGCGGGGCATATGTGCTTCTCCATTCATCCAGTGAGGACAGGAGCTCCTTCCATGTTTCAGCTGTTGTGAATAACGCTGTTGTGATTCTGGGTGTAACAGATCAGTCCCTTTAAGACCCTGTTTCAGATCCTGTGGGCCATACCCAGGCGTGGAGCCGCTGGATCACATGCTGGTCCTGTTTCCAGCTTCTTGAGGGGTCGCCACAGTGTCTCCACAGCAGCCGCACCAGTCTCCATTCCGTCCGTAATCCACAGGGTTCCAGTCTCTGCACGTGCTCCCCAGCACTGCAGTCTTTTCATTTTTTTAAGTAGCAGTCATCCTAATGGGTGTAATTGGGATCTTATTATAGTTTTGATTTGCATTGCCCTAATAACTGGTGATGCTAAGCCCCTTTTCATGTGCTTAATGGCCATTTGCGTATGTTTTTCTTTCTTTAAGAAATGGCCATTCAAGCCCTTTGCCTATTTTTAAGTTGGGTGTTCTTTGTTGTTGGGCCGTAGGGGTTCTCAATATGCTCTGGACACTAGCCTCTGATTAGGTAGATGACTTGCGAGTACCCCGCCCTGCCCTATAGCTTGTCTTTTTGCTCCTGTGATGCACAAAGGGCTAAACTCTATGAAATCCAATTTTTGTCTTTTTTAATTTCTCGGGCTTTTGGTGTCATTTCCAAGAAATCATTGCCAAATTCAGTGTCATAAAGATTTTCTCACATATTTTCTTCTGAATGTTATCAGTTCAGTTCAGTCACTCAGTTGTGTCCGACTCTTTGCGACCCCATGAATCCCAGCACGCCAGGCCGCCCTGTCCATCACCATCTCCCGGAGTTCACTCAGACTCATGTCCATTGAGTCCATGATGCCATCCAGCCATCTCATCCTCTGTCGTCCCCTTCTCCTCCTGCCCCCAATCCCTCCCAGCACCAGAGTCTTCTCCAATGAGTCAACTCTTCGCATGAGGTGGCCAAAGTACTGGAGCTTCAGCCTTAGCATCATTCCTTCCAAAGAAATCCCAGGGTTGATCTCCTTCAGAATGGACTGGTTGGATCTCCTTGCAGTCCAAGGGACTCTCAAGAGTCTTCTCCAGCACCACAGTTCAAAAGCATCAATTCTTCAGCGCTCAGCCTTCTTCACAGTCCAACTGTCACATCCATACATGACCGCAGGAAAAACCATAGCCTGGACTAGACGGACCTTAGTCGGCAAAGTAATGTCTCTGCTTTTCAATATACTGTCTAGGTTGGTCATAACTTTTCTTCCAAGGAGTAAGCGTCTTTTAATTTCATCGCTGCAGTCACCATCTGCAGTGATTTTGGAGCCCCCCCAAAATAAAGTCTGACACTGTTTCCACTGTTTCCCCATCTATTTCCCATGAAGTGATGGGACCGGATGCCATGATCTTTTTCACTCTCCTCTTTCACTTTCATCAAGAGGCTTCTTAGTTCCTCTTCACTTTCTGCCATAAGGGTGGTGTCATCTGCATATCTGAAGTTGTTGATATTTCTCCCGGCAATCTTGATTCCAGCTTGTGTTTCTTCCAGTCCAGCGTTTCTCATGATGTACTCTGCATAGAAGTTAAATAGGCAGGGTGACAATATACAGCCTTGACGTACTCTTTTTCCTATTTGGAAACAGTCTGTTGTTCCATGTCCAGTTCTAACTGTTGCTTCCTGACCTGCATATAGGTTTCTCAAGAAGCAGGTCAGGTGGTCTGGTATTCCCATCTCTTGAAGAATTTCCCACAGTTTATTGTGATCCACACAGTCAAAGGCTTTGGCATAGTCAATAAAGCAGAAATAGATGTTTCTCTGGAACTCTCTTGCTTTTTCCATGATCCAGCGGATGTTGGCAATTTGATCTCTGGTTCCTCTGCCTTTTCTAAATCCAGCTTGAACATCAGGGAGTTCATGGTTCACGTATTGCTGAAGACTGGCTTGGAGAATTTTGAGCATTACTTTACTAGCATGTGAGATGAGTGCAATTGTGTGGTAGTTTGAGCATTCTTTGGCATTGCCTTTCTTTGGGATTGGAATGAAAACTGACCTTTTCCAGTCCTGTGGCCACTACTGAGTTTTCCAAATTTGCTGGCATATTGAGTGCAGCACTTTCACAGCATCATCTTTTAGGATTTGAAATAGCTCCACTGGAATTCCATCACCTCCACTAGCTTTGTTCGTAGTGATGCTTTCTAAGGCCCACTTGACTTCACATTAAGGTATTACATTTAGATCTTTGATCCATTTTGAGTTGCTTTTTATATATTGCATAAGATATAGGTCCAACTTAATTTTTTGCGGGAGGTTATCCAGCACAATTTGGTGAAGAGACTTGTCTTTTCCAGACTGAATGGCCCTGGCATTCTTTTTGAAAATCAATTGGCTGTATATATGAGGATTTGTATCTGGGTTATTATTCTACTGTTTGGGCTGCCCAGAGTCCCTTGAGAGTCCATATAAATTCTAGGATGAGTTTTTTTGTTTCTGCAAAGAATGTCATTGGAACTTTGATAGGGTTTGCCATAGGTTGCTTTGGGTATTAACATCTTAACAATACTGTTTTCCAATCTATGAGTAGGGGATGTCTTTTTCCCTCTTTTAAAGTATGCTTGTTTACCTGGCAGCGCTGGCTCTTGGGTGTGGCGCGCAGGACGTCCGCTGAGGCCTGCAGGTGCTTTTGCTGCTGCTGGCGGGCTCTTTGTTAAGGTGCAGGCTTCTCTGGGTGGTGTAGGCTCCAGAGTGCACGGGCTCCGCGGCCGCAGCACACAGCATGTGGGATCTTAGTTCCCCGACCAGGGATTGAACTCGAGTCCCCTGCACTGGAAGGTGACCACCGGGAAGTCCCGATGAGTATGGGATGTCTTTGTTTCGTGGTCTTTAATTTTCTTCACCACTGTTTTGTAGTTCTTAGTGTATACAAGTCTTTCCCCTCCTTAGTTAATTTTATTCCTAAGTATTTTATTCTTTTTGGTGCTGTTGTATATGGATTAAAAAAATTTCCTTTTTAAGTTGTTCATTTTAAGTGTACAGCATACAACCTATTTTTCTGTGTTGACTTCATATCTTAAAACTTTGCTGAGTTCATGAGTTCTGGTAATTTTTGGTGGATTTTCTACAAATAAAATCTCGTGAGTTTTTTTTGGGGATTTCATTGAATCTGTAGATTAATTCTGGGAAAGGGGCATCTAAAGATGTCAGATTGTCCCATCTATTAATATGGTTCATCTCTGTCATCCCTTTGTTCTTCAAGAATGTCTTAGGACTTTTATTATCAAGTTACTACATTTATTTTATTGAGCTTATTCCTAGATACTTTATAGATTTTGTTGTTATTTTAAACACTGTTTTTATGGCAGCTTTATCGAGATGTGCTTCACATGCCATAAAATTCACACTTTTAATGTAGACAATTCAGTGGTTCTCAGTATAGTCGTAGAGGTGCACAGCCATCACCACTAATCTTAGAGCATTTTTGTTACCCAGGAAGGAGTCTCATGTCCATTAGAATGAGAGCTTTAAAAATTTCTCTTTTCTAATTGTAAATGAAAGTAATTTATTTTTGTTTATGTATTTGGCATTTCATAAGCCTCCTAAATATTGTATATGGTTTTAGATTTTCTGTGTAGAAATCACAATATCTGTGAATGAGACAGTTGGTCTCCTCCTTTCTAAAATCATACATTTTATTTCTGTTTTGTGTCATTTTACCTTGGCTAGGGCCTCTGTGTGATATAAATGGTATTTTTGTGTTATCCCTGAATGTAAGCAGAAATCCTCCTCATGGTTTTATTAGATGCCTATTGTCATTTTGGCCTTTCCTGATGGCTCAGTGGATAAAGAACCCACCTGCAATGTGGGAGGCCTGGGTTCGATCCCTGGGTCAGGAAGATCTCCTGTTGGAGGGCATGGCCACCCACTCCAGCATTCTTGATTGGAGAATCCGAAACGGACAGAGGAGCCTGGTGGGCTGTAATCCATGTGGTTGCAAAGAGTGGGACACGACGGAGCAACTAAGCACACAGCACGCATTGTCATTTTAGGGAATTTTCAGTTGTGATTATTTTTATCGTGAATGATACTGAACATTTTTCAGTATTAAAAAACTTTTAACTGGAGGATAATTGCTAACAATGTTGTGTTGCTCTGTGCTGTACGGCGCCGTGAATCAGTCATAAGTAGGCATATGTCCGTCCCTCTCCAGTCCCCCTCCCACCCACTCGCATCCCTCCCCTCTGCATCGTCACAGGGCACCAGGCTGAGCTCCCTCTGCTATGATTCCGAAGTTTTATCCAGTGACTTTTCTGGAAATGCTGGCGTGATTGTATGAGCTATTTTCCGTGCGGCGGACGGCGTCAGTAGGCTCTGCTTCTGAGTTGCTCTTATGACGACTCGTTTGGCCATTACATGCTTGCTCTCTTAAAACATGTGCCTTTGAATTTTACTTACTCTGATGTTTAAAGCTTGTGTTCATAACTGAGATGTGTGTAAATTTTTCTTGCCTTTTCCAGTCTTTAAGAAATTTTAATTTTTTAAATTGAAGTCTAGTTGGTTCGCAATGTTGTGTGAGTTCCAGTTGTTGGCAGAGTGGCTCAGTGATGCACACAGGCTTGTCTGCTGCTCCAGAGCCCCTCCCCGTGTAGGCTGTTAGACAGTGCTGGCTGCAGGGCGGGTCTCTGTGGGCCGTCTGTCCTGTGTCTGCTCGTGTATATATGCTGACCCCAACCCCAGTCTCCCCTCCCCTCTCCCCTTCCGTGACCCTGAGTTTGGTCATCTATTATGTGTCTGCTCGTGTATATGTGCTAACCCTAACCCCAGTCTCCCCTCGCCTCTCCCCTTCCGTGACCCTGAGTTTGGTCATCTATTATGTGTCTGCTCGTGTATATGTGCTAATCCTAACCCCAGTCTCCCCTCACCTCTCCCCTTCCGTGACCCTGAGTTTGGTCATCTATTATGTGTCTGCTCGTGTATATGTGCTGACCCTAACCCCAGTCTCCCCTCGCCTCTCCCCTTCCGTGACCCTGAGTTTGGTCATCTATTATGTGTCTGCTCGTGTGTATGTGCTAATCCTAACCCCAGTCTCCCCTCGCCTCTCCCCTTCCGTGACCCTGAGTTTGGTCATCTATTATGTGTCTGCTCGTGTATATGTGCTGACCCTAACCCCAGTCTCCCCTCGCCTCTCCCCTTCCGTGACCCTGAGTTTGGTCATCTATTATGTGTCTGCTCGTGTGTATGTGCTGATCCTAACCCCAGTCTCCCCTCGCCTCTCCCTTCCGTGACCCTGAGTTTGGTCATCTATTATGTGTCTGCTCGTGTGTATGTGCTGACCCTAACCCCAGTCTCCCCTCGCCTCTCCCTTCCGTGACCCTGAGTTTGGTCATCTATTATGTGTCTGCTCGTGTATATGTGCTGACCCTAACCCCAGTCTCCCCTCGCCTCTCCCTTCCGTGACCCTGAGTTTGGTCATCTATTATGTGTCTGCTCGTGTATATGTGCTAACCCTAACCCCAGTCTCCCCTCGCCTCTCCCCTTCCGTGACCCTGAGTTTGGTCATCTATTATGTGTCTGCTCGTGTATATGTGCTAATCCTAACCCCAGTCTCCCCTCGCCTCTCCCTTCCGTGACCCTGAGTTTGGTCATCTATTATGTGTCTGCTCGTGTATATGTGCTAATCCTAACCCCAGTCTCCACTCGCCTCTCCCTTCCGTGACCCTGAGTTTGGTCATCTATTATGTGTCTGCTCGTGTGTATGTGCTAATCCTAACCCCAGTCTCCCCTCGCCTCTCCCTTCCGTGACCCTGAGTTTGGTCATCTATTATGTGTCTGCTCGTGTGTATGTGCTGACCCTAACCCCAGTCTCCCCTCGCCTCTCCCTTCCGTGACCCTGAGTTTGGTCATCTATCATGTGTCTGCTCGTGTGTATGTGCTGACCCTAACCCCAGTCTCCCCTCGCCTCTCCCTTCCGTGACCCTGAGTTTGGTCATCTATTATGTGTCTGCTCGTGTGTATGTGCTGACCCTAACCCCAGTCTCCCCTCGCCTCTCCCTTCCGTGACCCTGAGTTTGGTCATCTATTATGTGTCTGCTCGTGTGTATGTGCTGACCCTAACCCCAGTCTCCCCTCGCCTCTCCCTTCCGTGACCCTGAGTTTGGTCATCTATTATGTGTCTGCTCGTGTGTATGTGCTGACCCTAACCCCAGTCTCCCCTCGCCTCTCCCTTCCGTGACCCTGAGTTTGGTCATCTATTATGTGTCTGCTCGTGTGTATGTGCTGACCCTAACCCCAGTCTCCCCTCGCCTCTCCCTTCCGTGACCCTGAGTTTGGTCATCTATTATGTGTCTGCTCGTGTGTATGTGCTGACCCTAACCCCAGTCTCCCGTCGCCTCTCCCTTCCGTGACCCTGAGTTTGGTCATCTATTATGTGTCTGCTCGTGTGTATGTGCTGACCCTAACCCCAGTCTCCCCTCGCCTCTCCCCTTCCGTGACCCTGAGTTTGGTCATCTATTATGTGTCTGCTCGTGTATATGTGCTAATCCTAACCCCAGTCTCCCCTCGCCTCTCCCTTCCGTGACCCTGAGTTTGGTCATCTATTATGTGTCTGCTCGTGTGTATGTGCTGACCCTAACCCCAGTCTCCCCTCGCCTCTCCCTTCCGTGACCCTGAGTTTGGTCATCTATTATGTGTCTGCTCGTGTATATGTGCTAACCCTAACCCCAGTCTCCCCTCGCCTCTCCCTTCCGTGACCCTGAGTTTGGTCATCTATTATGTGTCTGCTCGTGTGTATGTGCTGACCCTAACCCCAGTCTCCCCTCGCCTCTCCCTTCCGTGACCCTGAGTTTGGTCATCTATTATGTGTCTGCTCGTGTGTATGTGCTGACCCTAACCCCAGTCTCCCCTCGCCTCTCCCTTCCGTGACCCTGAGTTTGGTCATCTATTATGTGTCTGCTCGTGTATATGTGCTGACCCTAACCCCAGTCTCCCCTCGCCTCTCCCTTCCGTGACCCTGAGTTTGGTCATCTATTATGTGTCTGCTCGTGTGTATGTGCTGACCCTAACCCCAGTCTCCCCTCGCCTCTCCCTTCCGTGACCCTGAGTTTGGTCATCTATTATGTGTCTGCTCGTGTGTATGTGCTGACCCTAACCCCAGTCTCCCCTCGCCTCTCCCTTCCGTGACCCTGAGTTTGGTCATCTATTATGTGTCTGCTCGTGTATATGTGCTGACCCTAACCCCAGTCTCCCCTCGCCTCTCCCTTCCGTGACCCTGAGTTTGGTCATCTATTATGTGTCTGCTCGTGTGTATGTGCTGACCCTAACCCCAGTCTCCCCTCGCCTCTCCCTTCCGTGACCCTGAGTTTGGTCATCTATTATGTGTCTGCTCGTGTATATGTGCTGACCCTAACCCCAGTCTCCCCTCGCCTCTCCCTTCCGTGACCCTGAGTTTGGTCATCTATTATGTGTCTGCTCGTGTGTATGTGCTGACCCTAACCCCAGTCTCCCCTCGCCTCTCCCCTTCCGTGACCCTGAGTTTGGTCATCTATTATGTGTCTGCTCGTGTGTATGTGCTAATCCTAACCCCAGTCTCCCCTCGCCTCTCCCTTCCGTGACCCTGAGTTTGGTCATCTATCATGTGTCTGCTCGTGTGTATGTGCTGACCCTAACCCCAGTCTCCCCTCGCCTCTCCCTTCCGTGACCCTGAGTTTGGTCATCTATTATGTGTCTGCTCGTGTGTATGTGCTGACCCTAACCCCAGTCTCCCCTCGCCTCTCCCTTCCGTGACCCTGAGTTTGGTCATCTATTATGTGTCTGCTCGTGTGTATGTGCTGACCCTAACCCCAGTCTCCCCTCGCCTCTCCCTTCCGTGACCCTGAGTTTGGTCATCTATTATGTGTCTGCTCGTGTGTATGTGCTGACCCTAACCCCAGTCTCCCCTCGCCTCTCCCCTTCCGTGACCCTGAGTTTGGTCATCTATTATGTGTCTGCTCGTGTGTATGTGCTAATCCTAACCCCAGTCTCCCCTCGCCTCTCCCCTTCCGTGACCCTGAGTTTGGTCATCTATTATGTGTCTGCTCGTGTGTATGTGCTAATCCTAACCCCAGTCTCCCCTCGCCTCTCCCCTTCCGTGACCCTGAGTTTGGTCATCTATCATGTGTCTGCTCGTGTGTATGTGCTAATCCTAACCCCAGTCTCCCCTCGCCTCTCCCTGCCGTGACCCTGAGTTTGGTCATCTATTATGTGTCTGCCCGTGTGTATGTGCTGACCCTAACCCCAGTCTCCCCTCGCCTCTCCCTTCCGTGACCCTGAGTTTGGTCATCTATTATGTGTCTGCCCGTGTGTATGTGCTGATCCTAACCCCAGTCTCCCCTCGCCTCTCCCTTCCGTGACCCTGAGTTTGGTCATCTATCATGTGTCTGCTCGTGTGTATGTGCTGACCCTAACCCCAGTCTCCCCTCGCCTCTCCCTTCCGTGACCCTGAGTTTGGTCATCTATTATGTGTCTGCCCGTGTGTATGTGCTGACCCTGACCCCAGTCTCCCCTCGCCTCTCCCTTCCGTGACCCTGAGTTTGGTCATCTATTATGTGTCTGCCCGTGTGTATGTGCTGACCCTAACCCCAGTCTCCCCTCGCCTCTCCCTTCCGTGACCCTGAGTTTGGTCATCTATTATGCGTCTGCCCGTGTGTATGTGCTGACCCTAACCCTAGTCTCCCCTCGCCTCTCCCTTCCGTGACCCTGAGTTTGGTCATCTATTATGTGTCTGCTCGTGTGTATGTGCTGACCCTAACCCCAGTCTCCCCTCGCCTCTCCCTTCCGTGACCCTGAGTTTGGTCATCTATTATGTGTCTGCCCGTGTGTATGTGCTGACCCTAACCCCAGTCTCCCCTCGCCTCTCCCTTCCGTGACCCTGAGTTTGGTCATCTATTATGTGTCTGCTCGTGTGTATGTGCTGACCCTAACCCCAGTCTCCCCTCGCCTCTCCCCTTCCGTGACCCTGAGTTTGGTCATCTATTATGTGTCTGCTCGTGTGTATGTGCTAATCCTAACCCCAGTCTCCCCTCGCCTCTCCCTTCCGTGACCCTGAGTTTGGTCATCTATTATGTGTCTGCTCGTGTGTATGTGCTGACCCTAACCCCAGTCTCCCCTCGCCTCTCCCCTTCCGTGACCCTGAGTTTGGTCATCTATTATGTGTCTGCTCGTGTGTATGTGCTAATCCTAACCCCAGTCTCCCCTCGCCTCTCCCTTCCGTGACCCTGAGTTTGGTCATCTATAATGTGTCTGCTCGTGTGTATGTGCTGACCCTAACCCCAGTCTCCCCTCGCCTCTCCCTTCCGTGACCCTGAGTTTGGTCATCTATTATGTGTCTGCTCGTGTGTATGTGCTGACCCTAACCCCAGTCTCCCCTCGCCTCTCCCTTCCGTGACCCTGAGTTTGGTCATCTATTATGTGTCTGCTCGTGTGTATGTGCTGACCCTAACCCCAGTCTCCCCTCGCCTCTCCCTTCCGTGACCCTGAGTTTGGTCATCTATTATGTGTCTGCTCGTGTGTATGTGCTGACCCTAACCCCAGTCTCCCCTCGCCTCTCCCTTCCGTGACCCTGAGTTTGGTCATCTATTATGTGTCTGCTCGTGTGTATGTGCTGACCCTAACCCCAGTCTCCCCTCGCCTCTCCCTTCGGTGACCCTGAGTTTGGTCATCTATTATGTGTCTGCTCGTGTGTATGTGCTGACCCTAACCCCAGTCTCCCCTCGCCTCTCCCTTCCGTGACCCTGAGTTTGGTCATCTATCATGTGTCTGCTCGTGTGTATGTGCTGACCCTGACCCTAACCCTCTCCCCTTCCGTGACCCTGAGTCTGTTTTCTATGTCTGTGAGTCTTGTCTGTTTTGCATCAAAGTCCGTCTGTGTCATTTCTTAAGATCCCTAAGTGACATCATGTGACATTTGCATTTCTCCGTTTAGTGTACTTCACTTAGTACGATAATCTCTAGGTCCTATAGCTGAGTAGATCGACACTGTGTAAATAGACAGCATCTTCTTTATTCATGCCTCTGTCGATGGACATGTAGCCTGCCTCCATGTCTCAGCTATTGTGAACGATGCTGCTATGAACATTGGGGGCGCATGTATCTTGTTGAGTTATAGTTGCAGTCTTGATATCAAGACTATACCTTCATCATAAAATGAGTTGGGAGCTTCTCTTATATTTTTGTTCTTGAAACAGTTTGTTTAATGTAGAATTATCTATTCTCTGAATGTTTGTAGGGACACACTTGTAAAATTGTCTGGATCTGATACTCTGACGAGGAAACCTGAATCCGAAGTGATTCTTCTAAATGGTTTTGGAAGGCACAGATTCTAAGATTTCTCCAAGATGCTGGTCCCTGCCTGCCCCCGAGCAGTCATCTCCCCTTGAATGCGGGTAGATCCTGTGGGTGTGGTGAGATATCACTCCTGTGATTAGGTGATGATTAGGTTGGCCTCTGGTGGCTCAGTGGGCAAAGCGTCTGCCTACAGTGCGGGAGACCCAGGTTTGATCCCTGGGTTGGGAAGATCCCCTGGAGAAGGAAATGGCAACCCACTCCAGTATTCTTGCCTGGAAAATCCCATGGACTGAGAAGCCTGGTAGGCTACAGTCCATGGGGTCGCAAAGAGTCGGACATGACTGAGCGACTTTCCCTTCCTGAGTTAACCCAAAGGGAGGTTATTTGGGTGGGACTGGCCTTATCAGATGATTCCTTTAAAGAGACTTTTCTTCCTAGAGTCAGAGTGTTTAGAAGTGTGACAGGGACCGTTAAGGACGCAGGTGGCAAGGACCTGAGGGTGGCCTCCAAGGGGAAGAGATGTGCCTGGGTGACAACAGGGAAAGGGCCTCTGTCCTGCTGCAAGGAAGAATGCTCTTCCGACGTGCTGAAGGGGCTGGAAAGTGCCCCTTTCCGTAGCTGAGCCTCCCAATGAGGATGGAGCTGACCGGGCCCTTGACCTCAGCCTCATGAGGCCCACGGCAGAGCATTTAGCCACATGGGCCTGACTTCTGGCTCACAGAACTGTGAACTGATAAAGGGGTGCTGTTCCAAGTCACCAGTTTTGGGACAAGTTTTTACAGAACAGAAAACTAATATAATTGCTCATGGCTCATTCAGATTTAGCTACTCCAGTTACTTTCGGTAATTCGCTTTTCAGGGAGATACACCCATTTCATCCAAGTTTCAGCATCTATTGGCATGGAATTGCTAGCAATATTCTCCTGTGGTTCTAAAGCCTTCTCTTGCCTGTGGCTGTGTTCCCGGTGTGCATACGCACTCGTGAGCACGTGTGTGTGTGTACACGTGTGCACGCATGCACACACTAGGTGCATTTGCTTACGTGTGTGTCTGTGTATGTGCACACGCTCACGCTTTTTCTTGATTATTCTTGCCAGAAGCCTGCTCATTTTATCAAACTTCCAAGGACTCAGCTTTCTATTATTTCTCTAGTTTTTATTCTCACCATGTCTGTTCTTTCCATTTTTATACTTTTTCTAAATTTACTCTGCTATTCTTTTCTAAGACTCTTGAGACATAGCAATACTTGGTTTGTTAATTTTAATCTTTGAAAAATACAGTCAGTTAAGCTTATCAGTTCTCCCTAAGGCATCACTTTGCTCGAGCCCTGCATGCTTGCTAAGTAGTGCTTTGTTGTCGGTGAGTCTGCGTATTTGGTAATGTCTACTGTTACTTCTTTCATTAATGAGCTATTCAGCTGTACATTTTGAAGCTTTCTGTAATGCAAGTTTTCTTTTAAAATGAGTTTTTATAGTAGCATTCTTTTTTGTTGTTCAGTCGCTCAACAACAAGTTTGTGTCCGACTCTGGGACCCCATGGACTGCAGCACGCCAGCCTTCCCCGTCCTTCACCACCTCCTGGAGCTTGCTCAAACTCACGCCATTGAGTCGGTCTTTCCATCCAACCATCCCATCCTCTGTCGTCCCCTTCTCCTCCTGCCTTCAATCTTTCCCAGCATCAGGGGTTTTTCTAATGAGTCAGCTTTTCGTATCATGTGGCCGAAGTATTGGAGCTTTAGCGTCAACATCGGTTCTTCCAGTATTTGAATATTCAGGGTTGATCTCCTTTAGGATTGACTAGTTGGATCTCCTTGCAGTCCATGGGACTCTCAAGAGTCTTCTCCACACCACAGTTCAAAGGCACCAGTTCCTCAGTGCTCAGCCTTCTTTATGGTCCAACTCCTCACATCCATACATGACTACTGGAAGAACCATAGCTTTGACAAGATGGACCTTTGTTGGCAAAGGAATGTTTCTGCTTTTTAATATGCTGGCTAGGTTTGTCATAGCTTTTCTAAGGAGCAAGTGTCCTTTAATTCCATGGCTGCAGTCATTGTCTGCAGCGATTTTGGAGCCCCCCAAAATAAAACCTGTCACTGTTGCGATTGCTTCCCCACATGTTTGCCTTGAAGTGATGGGACCAGATGCCATGATCTTAGTTTTTTGAATGTTGAGTTTTAAGCTAGCTTTTTCACTCGCCTCTTTCACCTTCATCAAGAAGCTTTTTAGTTCCTCTGTACTTTCTGCCACAAGGGTGGTGTCTGCATATCTGAGGTTATTGAAATTTCTCTCAGCAATCTTGATTCCAGCTTGTGCTTTATCCAGCCTGGCATTTCTCATGATGTAATCTGCATATAAGTTAAATAAGCAGGGTGACAATATACAGCCTTGATGTACTCCTTTCCCAATTTTGAACCATTCTGTTATTCCATGTCCTGTTCTAACTGTTGCTTCTTGACCTGCATACAGGTTTCTTAGGCGGCAGGTAAGGTGGTCTGGTATTCCTGTCTCTCTCTTTTTTAGAAAATATAAATTCATTTATTTTAATTGGAGGCTAATTACTTTACAATATTGTATTGGTTTTGCCGTACATCAACGTGAATCCGCCACAGGTATACATGTGTTCCCCATCCTGAGCCCCCCTCCCTCCTCCCTCCCTGTACCATCCCTCTGGGTTGACTCAGTGTACCAGCCCCAAGCGTCCAGTATCCTGCATTGAACCTGGACTGGCAACTCGTTTCATATATGATATTATACATGTTTCAATGCCATTCCCCCAAATCATCCCACCCTCACCCTCTCAGGACATGGAAGCCACCTAGATGTCCATCAGCAGATGAATGGATAAGAAAGCTGTGGTGCATATACACAATGGAGTATTACTCGGCCATTAAGAAGAATACATTTGAATCAGTGCTAATGAGGTGGATGAAACTGGAGCCTATTATACAGAATATTCCTGTCTCTTTATTTCAGTTTGTTGTGATCCACAAGGCTTTAGTATAGTCAGTGAAGCAGAAGTAGAGTTTTTCTGGAATTCTCTTGTTTTCTCTGTCATCCAGCAGATGTTGGCAATTTGATCTCTGGTTCTTCTGTCTTTTCTTAATCCAGCTTGGACATCTGGGAGTTCTTGGTTTGTATACTGTTGAAGCCTACCTTGGAGAATGTTGAGCATTACTTTGCTAGCATGTGAGATGAGTGCAATTGTGTGGTAGTCTGAACATCTTAGGCATCGCCTTTCTTTGGGATTGGAATGAAAACTGACCTTTCCCAGTCCTGTGGCCACTGCTGAGTTTTCCAAATTTGCTGGCATATTGAGTGCAGCACTTTCACACCATCGTCTTTTAGGATTTGAAATAGCTCAGCTGGAATCCCATCACCTCCACTAGCTTTGTTCGTAGTGATGCTTCCTAAGGCCCACTTGACTTCACACTCCCGTGTCTGGCTCTAGGGGAGTGATCACACCACCGTGGTTGTCTGGGTAGTGAAGATCTCTTGTACAGTTCTGTGTGTTTTCGCCGCTCTTCCTAACCTGTTCTGCTTCTGTTAGGCCCGTACCGTTTCTGTCCTTTGTTGTGCCCATCTTTGCAGGGAATGTTCCCGTGGTGTCGCTGACTCTCTTGAAGAGACCTCCCGTCTTTTCCGCTCGAGTGTCTCCTCTATTTCTTCCTATTGTTCCTTTGCATTTGTTGTATTATTATTTAATTGCATTAGTTTAATTGCAATAATAAAAGTCACTAACTTTTTGAAATTTGCTGAGGCTTCTTTTGTGATGTAGAATACTTTCAAAGCTATTCCTGTGTACTCTAAAAATATATATTTTCTATTTTTTAGGAACTCATTTTCATAGAAAACTAGATAGATTGTAGTTGATGGATAGGTAGGTAGACAGATAAAGCAGTATATGGAGGGTACAGGAGTCAGAATGATAGAATGATCAAGATGCTGATTCTGCTGTAATCGTGCACAGCGTTGCTGCATTTTGGTGTTGAGTCCTTCAGGTTCTGTTGAGACCTTTGCAAGAATCTTCAACCAAGTTGGAGGAGTTTTCATTTTTTCTTTCTTTGTTTTGATTTTATGATGTTAGATGCATGAAAATTAATGATAACCACATTCCTTGATATAATTTTGCTTTCATTATTATGTATTATATCTCTCTTTAGTCTTAATATTGTTAATATTGTTTTTAAATTATATTTTTTCTTTAGTATTATATATCAGCTTTGTTTCCTGTACCATTTACCTAGTATATACTTTCTAAAATCTGCTTATTTTCAACATTTCTGTATTGTTTTCAGGTATGTCTTTTGTAAGTAGCATATGTTTGGACTTTTAAAAGCCCCAATCTGCCGGGGTCCAGCCCGGGTGGATCCAGGGAATTCGAAGGGTGGACGGCGTCGGCGTGGAAAGACTTGTTTATTTATTAATGAAAGATTAGATTAAGAAACTATAGTGTAGTAAGAAGATTAAGTGGAGGAAGAGGGCTGAATAGCTTGGTTTACGCAGAAGGCCAATAAAATTCCAGACAAGGAATTTGCACCATCTACGTTGGGCCACCGGCGCCCGCTTGAATATCTAAGGGTGCCTCGCCTTAAGCTCCCTTTCTCGCGGGTCTTAACAGCCGGGGCAAGTAAGTAGACCTGGCGAGCCTCCGCGCTCCAGGTGGAGATTCAGCCTGAAGTTAAAGTAAAGAGCAGAGAGAGGGAAAGAGAGAGAGGAAGAAAGAGAGAGAGAGACACGGGGGGAGCCAGAGTGCCAAGAAACCAGGCCGGGAGACTAGTTAGAGAAGCTGGTCCAAGAAGCTGGCCCCATCCTTTATTGTTCAGAAGGCCTTTTATACTTTTGATAAAACACAGAGATCAATGGGTAACACAAGATTATGTAGCGTTCGCAGCTCAGGCTCTTTCTATACATCATTTGGTATACAAAAGGTCTCAGGTGATTTACATTATCTTCTGGCCAAGAGGCTTGTTAACACTTTTTGGCTCTCTTCCTTAATGAATGTTAATCTTGTTTCCCCTGAAGTGTTTTTCTTTAATCTACATCTCCTTAAAGCATTAACATTCAAGTTACATCTCTATAGAACAAAGGTGCAGTGGGATATAACAAAGAAGGTACTTAACTCAAAGATCTAATGTTGCTAACACAAGGTCTACTACTTGTTTTTCTAACTATATCTACAACTAAAGGATGTGAAAATTTGGCAGCAAATATTGACTCAACAAATGAAACCTTTAATCAGTCCTATTCTAAAGATTTTGACTCCTCGGAAGCTCCTACATTCCTAGGATGTTTTAAGCTTCCTGTGCCTCCTGCGGTCAGGAGGCCTCAAACAGTCACATGCGCAGCTGTAGGAGTCCTGCAGGCAGGCTAGAAAGCCATCAGAGGGTTTTTTGGATTGAAACACTCTTTCAAATGCAGAAGACTAAAGCCCTGAATTGACTTTTTCCAGAAAATGTCCGAAGAGTGGAAAAGCAGAGCACAAAAGCCGGCAGATTTTTGTTGGGGTACATGCTTAGGAATTTCCAGAGGGGCCCCTGAAATCTGAGCACGCCTTGCGTATGTCAGCTTCCTTCCTCATGACCTTGTCACGGGCAGGATTCCTCACACTGGCTCCCGGCATCAATCTAATAATCTATGATTTAATAAGAAATTAAAATTCATTTATATATCTTATGATATATTTGGACTTAATTCTAATGCCTTATGTTTTCTTTTATATTCCTTCTTAGCCTTTTTTGAGGAGTCTTTGTCTGATTTCTGTAATTTGACTAAATGTTCTCTATTATCTGTTTCCTACACACCTTCCCCCTACACCCCCGCTGGTTCTGAAATAGACTGTAATTCTATCCATTTACTAGGTATCCTTAAATTTTATTTTTAATTGATTATTACAATTATTTTTGATGTGGACCATTTTTTAGTCTTCATTGAATTTGTTACAGTATGGCTTCTGCTTTATGTTTTGGTTTTTGGCCACAAAGATCTTAACTCCCTGACCAGGGGTCAAACCTGCACCCTCTGCATTGGAAGCTGAAGTCTTAACCACTGGACTACCAGGAAAGTCCCTCAACATTTTAACGACAGATTCATAGCCATACGTTAGTCTGCACCTCCCAGGTGGCTCAGTGGTGGAGTCCGCCTGCCAGGAAGGAGACATGGGTTCAGCCCCCAGGCTGGGAAGATCCCCTGGAGGAGGAAATGGCAAACCACTCCAGTACTCTTGCCTGGGAAATCCCATGGACAGAGGACCCTGGTGGGCTACAGTTCATAGGGTTGCAAAGAGTCAGACACGACCGAGTGGCTGAGCACGCCCACACGCATTTGTTTAACAGCCCAACTGCCTTGCAACCTGTGCTTATAAATAAAACTTTATTGGAACACAGTCTTGTCCATTCATTTATACGGTATCTCTCATGCTACATGGCAGAGCTGAGTAGTTGCAACAGAGATCTTATGACTCACGAAGTCTGAATGTTTACTGCTGGCCCTTTTCAGAGAACGTTTGCCGTCCTCTGGCCTAATGCAGTGAAGAGCGGTCTAGCCTCTATGGCGTGATCTGATGCAGCTATAAGCGGAACAGCCCCTTCTGTAGATAGTTTGGTTATTGCCCGGGTTGTTAGTTTTGTGTGTAGAAAATAGTGAAAAATTGTACATCATAATTTTAAAAATCAATGAGTAATTAATTACTTAAAAATTATTTTCTGTGCCTACCACTGTTCTTGTATACGGTGCTCTCCCTCTGGGCTCAGGTCCTGTGTTGTTTTACTGAGGCTCCGGGGTGGTGACTCACTGTATCTGTGAAAATATGTTTATTTTGCCATCACGCTTCTCTCGCAGTTTAGCTAGTTATAAGGCTCTCAGATGTCAGTTATTTTCCTGCTGCTTTTTGAAGGTGTTACTTAATTGTCTTCTAGCATATTTTCCCTCTCTCTCTTTTTTTTTTTTCCTGAGGTGACGTTTTCTCTCCTTATAACCTTCATTTTTCTTTCCTAGGTGCTTCATCTTTCTTTCTGGAGCCTTTAATACTTTCTTTTTATGCTTGATGTCTGTAGTTAGTCACACCATTTCTGGTTGGATGAATTTATTTATCTGATTGTACCCCTAATACACTTTAAATTTGGGAAATCAAGCCTTTAATTCTGGAAATTTCTCATCTGTTATCTCTTCAAATGTTGCTTCTTCACCACATTTCCTCTATTCTCCCTTTCTGGAACCCACATGTGATGTGTGTTAGGTACATGGTCTGACCTCCGAATAATTTCATTTCTTCCATTTTTTCCTTTCTCTGTCTGTGGTTTGTGAGTGATTCTTTCGTACTGTTTCCTAAACCATTAATACTCTCCAACTATGTCTCCAGCTTAGAGTATGATTATTATTCATTTTATTTAAATAAATATTTATTTTTCCCAAAAGTTCTAGCTCTTATCTTCCAGTGGTTGAATATCCCTCTTGGTATTGGGTTTTCTCATGTGCTATGGAATTCTGGTTTGAATAGATTTTCTTGTTGCCCTTCTTTTCTCCCCCCCCACCACTTCATCTTATTTTACCCCAGCCGCGTCTCAAATGTTATTCCTTACTGCTGTGTCTCTAGAGTTGGGGGCAGAGGGGCAGGCAACAGTGCTTTTTCACTGAGAGTCCAAGACTTTTTAAAGGTAGAGTCAACAGGATTGTTAGTGAGTTGGGTGTGGAGTGTGAGAGAGCGAGGAGTCAGGTAGGAAGCCTTGGTTCTGGCTTATGTGACTGTTGACTAGTGCTGTTCACAGAGAGGAGGGGACACTGTGGGAGAAGCAAGGCTGGGAGAGAGAACAAACTGTTCTCTAGTTGCCATCATGAAACAACCCTGAACTTAAAAATAATACATGCTTTAATATTCACATTAAAGTTTTAAAAAACATTCTTTCGTTTTATTAATGTGTGATATGCTTTTTTTGCTATCCAAGTGGAAATGTTGAAAAAAGCAAATGGATGGACATATGACCCCGGAGTTCCAGATTTGAGTTCCAGATATAAATTAGGGAGTAGTAAGCTTTCGGTGGCATTCAAAGCTATTGGGTGGATTCTGAATGGTGAGCCCTGACGTGTTCAAGTTTCAGTCCGGTAGAGGGGGCAGAGCTGACAAAGGGACTCCCAGGGAGTCAAGAAGGAAATGAGAGAGCTGGCCAATGGGCAAGAGAAGAAACCATTCATAGGAGACTTAACTATTGATATTGGCAAGAAAGCTTGACAAAACATTTCAGTGGAATGGTGGGAGTGAGAATGTAGTTGGACAAAGCTGAAGAGAGGCCGAAGAGTTAACAGTGGAGACCGAGGACTGACACTTTGAATGAGTTTTGGAGTGAAGGGTGCAGAGAAGTTTGCTGGGGTAGGAGGCAGACACGGAATCTTCTGCTTCAAGATGGGAGACATGGGGGCACGCTTGCACGCTAGTGGGGCTTTCTGAGCCCTCGGTCGCCTTCTCCACCCTTCACTCCGGTGCTCTCCTGTTGTAGCGCGGGGAGAGGGCCCTGAGGCCTCTGTTCAGAAGCCCCTCAGGCTCACTCTTCGGCTCCCAGGATCACCATCGCCCATGAGGCGCTTGGAGTGCAGCTGGGGCTGCCTGGGGACACGGTTCAGGCTAGGACTCGTTTCAAGGACAGACTCAAGGCCGGGCCAGGGACCAGAGACCACGTGTTCTCTCAGGGGTGATGCCCGGAAGGATGGTCGTGCTGGTAAAATCAATCACTGGCATTACTGGCGAGGATGTCTGAATGCAGTTCCTGGCCTCCCCTGCCTGGTCCTCTGGTGCTTGGACAGCGGGGGACACAGGCATGAAGATGTCACCACTCTTGGAAGACAGGACGTGGGTGGTGGGAGGAGCGTGCCCTCTTCTCAGCACCACGCAGAAGCCCTTACTTCCCGCTTGTCTCTGTTCCTGCCAGGATCCTCGCCACAGCTGGCACTGACTTTGACCTGCGAACGCTGCGGGCTGTGCGTGTGCTGAGGCCCCTGAAGCTGGTGTCTGGGATTCCAAGTGAGTCTGGCGAAAGCAATCAGGCCCAGCCTACCTGGACACTGACCTTGTCCCCTACCCCCGCCACAGCCATAGCGAGGTCCTGACCTCCGGACCCTCTAGTGACTCTGAGCTTGCCACCCTTAGCCCCAGGGAACCAGGCTTAAAGAAGGCAGAAACAGCCCTTCTCCATTCTCTCCCATTTCCTTGAAAGACTAGAGGGTGACCTGGCTTCCTCCATGGAAGCTTCGCTCCTCTCACACCCTTCGCTGTATTTCCAGCTCTTTGCTTCTTTTCCTGGGGTTAAAGGGCAGATGAGAGATGAGCCAAGGTGGTGGGGCAGGGAACACATTCAGAGGCTGCAGAGGGCCTCTCTCCTGGCTCAGGCTAGGCGGGGCTGTCAAGACCTGAGACCCGGGTAGGACGCGTGTTCCAGGACTGGGCGGCTTAAGAGGCCGCGTGAGGGCAGAGGGCGGCCAGGTTGCCCTGAGAGTGGTGAGCGCCTGGGCCCATGTTCCTCCAGGCCAGTGGGAGTCTGGATTTCCTTCAGGGCCCGGGTGGCAGGCCCAGAACTGTGTCACCTGAGCCCACTGCAAGGAAGCCTGCTGGTCAGCTGCCTGTACTGCCCCAAGACCCTGCCAGGAAGAAGTTCAGGCCTGTACCCAGGAGCGAGTTCAAGGCTGGCAGTGGGGATGGTTCCCCTGGCCTGGACATACTCATGCCCTACAGTCAGTGGTAAAACTCTCCTTGGGAGTAGTCCCCCTGTTTTCCTTTCCCTCAGGAGTGGGTCTGTCAGGAACCCTTATTTTTCATTCCCAGCATTCCCTCCACTTAGTTCCCATGATCCCCTGCTCTTCCCTTCCAGCATCCCCTGTTCTTCATTCCCAGAATCCCCTGCTCTTAGTTCCCAGGATGCCCTGCTCTCCCTCCCAGGATGCCCTGCTTTCAGCTCCCAGGAGTTCCTCCTCTTGCCTATCAGGACGCTCCGCTTTTGCTCCACCCTGAGCCCTCCACAGACTCAGAGTTCTCGTCAGTACTTCCTACTGATAACCCCACACGCCGTCCCTCCCTCTGACTGGGACTCTGCTCAGTCCACTTCCCCATAAGACCCCTGTGCTTTGTCCCCCACCTCTAGGACGCTCAGCTCCACCCCGTGGAGGCGCTCACTGTTCCGTCCCGCTTCCCACCACTCCCTGTCTGTCCCCCGCTTGGAGGGCCCAGCTCTGTCCTTTGGCCTCGTGAATGCTCATTGCTCCACGCTTGGCCCAGGACTCTCAGCCCTGCCTGCCCAGGCTCTGGCTGTTCTGTCCACGCCGCAGCCCTCTTCCCGCTCTGCCCACTGTGCTCCTGACCTGCCTGCTTCCCCTGCTCTGCCCAGGTTTGCAGGTGGTGCTCAAGTCCATCATGAAGGCCATGGTCCCGCTCCTGCAGATCGGGCTGCTGCTCTTTTTCGCCATCCTCATGTTCGCCATCATTGGCCTCGAGTTCTACATGGGCAAATTCCACAAGGCTTGTTTCCCCAACAGCACAGGTGAGGCCGTGGAGTGCCTGTTGGATCCAGAGGAGGGCCACAGACTCATTCGTCCTGGAGAGACTCACTGTTCTGGGCCCTGAGGGGGCCTTCTAGGTGCTAGACAGAGGAACTGGACACAGGCGAGAATCTGATAAATGCAAACACACGGATTAATGACAGAAGTGACCGTAGTAACTTCTAGGAGGGAAACAAGAAAGGCATCTGAGACAGAATGATTTGGGGCCTGTTTCGCAGAGAGTATCCTGGGGAGGCCTCTCTGTCAGGGTGATAGTCGGACAGCGGCCTGAGTGTGGCGAGAGGGAGCCCGTTCAGCAGCCTGCCAGAAGCTCTGGTTACAAGGCCTAGTAAGTGTGAAAGGCCAGAGTGAGAAGCGGTGAGTGCAGGGGCACCATGTGCCTTCAGGCCATGCTAGGGCTCTGCATCTTATTCCTAGAGAAGCGGGAGGGCAGTGGGGCCTTGAGTGGGCACTGGTACCCTCTGACGGTGCGGGCTGCTCTGGGGAGGCAGATCACACAGGGGAGAGGCCGAGAGTCGAGTCTCCGCCCAGGAGAGGTGGAGGGAGGCTGGGGCTGGGCTGTTGGCAGTTGCTGTTGTCTTAGTCGCTAAGTTGTGTCTGACTCCTTGTGACCCCAAGAACTGTAGCCCGCCAGGCTTCTCTGTCCACGGGATTTCCCAGGCAAGAATACTGGAGTGGGTTGCCATTTCCTTCTTTCGGGGATCTTTCCAGACCAGGGATTGAACCCACGTCTCCCGCACTGGCAGGCACATTCGTTGTCGCAGAGCACCGGGGAGCCGGTGTGGCTCTTAGCATCTGTCATGCTCTGGGTATACTTTGCAGTGTGGCCTGCTGGGCCATTTGGGTTTTCCGGGCAATTGTGTGTGGAGTAAGAGAAAGTGAAGAGTTGAGGGTGACACAAAGGTTTGTGCCTTGAGCTACAAACACATTAGAGGAGGAAACCTGTGTGATCCTCTCAGTAGAGGCAGGAAAAGTTTTTATTAAAGTTTAAATCATTCATAATTTTAAAAACCCTCTTAATCAAACTGGAAATAAGGGGAATTTTCTTAAACTTCCTAAAACTCCCTTCAGACATCACACTTTGTCATCAGTCGTGAGAGCTCTTCCTTTGGAGTGGGAAATGAGATAACGGCACACACGGCCACTTCTGATCCATGTAGCCTTGGTCGTGGCCAGTGATGTGAGGCAAGAAAAAGAACAAAAACTCCAAGAGGAATATGAAAGGAGGAAATAAAACTCATTATTCACAGAGAATACAATTGTCTGCAAATAGACACACAAGGACTTCCTGGCGTTCTTTAGAGCATATAGTAAGATAATTGGAAGGAAAGGGATAAGCGTGTGTGATCAGTTTTGCCTTCTAAATCTGGGACTATTTGCTTCCCACCCTAGCTATCCCTAAATTCCCCTTTCCTGGTAGGAGAGCTCTTCCATGTGTTGGTATGCATTTTTTAAGAATCGTTTTTTCTTTAGGTTTTGGGAGGGAGGGATTAGCATGAGCTGCTTGCCTCCTTATTCCAGAGGTTAGCCCTTGTTTTCTGTGATTTCTTGAACATCTCTTGTGTGGCTCCTGGCTGCCAGCAAGAGCGCATCCCCTTTGCTGGGGCCAGTGCCAGGAGACCTGGGCCCTGAGGCCCAGCCGTGCCCTGGGCCTGTGTTGGTCAACCTGCCTGAGGAGCACCGGGGAGGCAGGGCTCCGTCCAGCTTGGTTCTGGCTCCAGAGTGATGAGGCCTACGTGCTGGGGAAGTCTGGGTGGAGGTCTGGCTGTGGGACAGTTGGGGCGGTGGCGATAGGACGAGCAGGTTAGGAGTTGGCTGTTGTTGATTTTAAGGTGAACGAGTTCTCAGCATGTCTGCATAGTGACGGGCAGTGTCTGTGGGGAAGGAGAGGGTGGCCAGCTATTCCTGAGAGGGTGGGGCTGAGGGTGGGGCTGAGGACGGAGGCAGGGCAGGCGCAGGGGCGGCAGGAGGCAGTCTCCCTTGGTGCCTGGCCCCGTTCTCCCGTGATGAGGTCTCTGGGCCCCGCAGGCCCAGCAGGGGTGGCGAGCTCGCTGCTCCTCAGCACAGCCCTGCCTGCTCCTCTCCTCGCAGACGCAGACCCGGTGGGTGACTTCCCGTGCGGCAGGGAGGCCCCGGCGCGGCTGTGCGAGGGCGCCACCGAGTGCCGGGAGTACTGGGCGGGCCCCAACTTCGGCATCACCAACTTCGACAACATCCTGTTCGCTATCCTGACGGTGTTCCAGTGCATCACCATGGAGGGCTGGACCGACATCCTCTACAACGTGAGTCCAGTCTTGGTCCAGGAGCTCCCGGGCCCCTCTGGGGCGAGGCTTCTGTCCAGCCCCTGGCTCCCTTCTCCCCCAGGGTGGAACACGGGCTCCTTCGGGCAGCTCCCCTGCAGGGCCACGGGCCTGGGCTCTGGAGTCTCCAGGCAACTTCTGTTTTGAAAGTGAAGGTGAGGGCTGGGTGGTGAAGGTTAGAATAAACAATTCCAGAGAAGATGGACCTGCCACTGCTGGTGACGGGGGCCCTGCATGCAGGCGTGGGAGTGCGGCTCGGAGAAGCTAGGTAGCTTGCTCTGGGCTTGAGGCAGCAGGCTGCTGCCCCGTGAGCAGGAGGAGGAGGGCTGAGGTGCAGGGAGGGTGCACTGATTGTGCTAGGGTCCTGGGGGTGGGAAGTGGGGTCTGGGGGATCCTGGGATGGGAACCAGGGTCCTGGGGGAGAGAAGTGGGATCTGGGGGATGCTGGGGGTGGGACGTGGGGTCTGGGGGATCCTGGGGGTGGGAACCAGGGTCCTGGGGTTGGGAAGTGGGGTTTGGGGGATCCTGGGGGTGGGAACCAGGGTCCTGGGGTTGGGAAGTGGGGTTTGGGGGATCCTGGGGGTGGGAACCAGGGTCCTGGGGGTGGGAAGTGGGGTCTGGGGGATCCTGGGATGGGAACCAGGGTCCTGGGGGTGGGAACTGTGTTGTACATCTTTGCTTGCTCCCCTCTGAGTCTCCCTCCTGCTCTCCTGCTCGCCCTCCCCGTCTTCCCTGTCGTTAGAACTCTTGTCCAGCCCAGCAGTGTAAGGTGGTCTGGGGGTGGGTGCTTGTGGACAGAAGCTGGGTATAATGCCCTCTGGGGCTTCCTGATGACCTGTCTCATGCCTGCCTCCCCTCCACCTGAGGCTCTTCTTGGGGACTCCTGGGTAGCTCTCAGTGTCTTTTTTTGTGTGATGACCCCCCACCCCCACAGAGCTACCCTCTAGAGTCTTGTGATTGTGGGCATGAGGACAGTTAAGTTAGAAGAAATGGAGGAAGACAGTGCATTTGAAACAGGAATTTTGGAAGGTCTGGCTGGTGGATTGCTGTGTTTTGGTAGCTAGAGGGTATGTTGTGCCTGGGAGCTGCGGAGGGGACTTTGTGGAGTGTGAAGTACTTCACTTTGAACCTGTCACTTGTGCACTGGGGATGGGGCTTGGGCCGCCAGCCTCTGGAGTAGCCACGTGCTTCTGGCATGAACAAGGATGGGAGGGACAGGCTGGAATCCTCTGCTCTGAGACTCGTCTTAGAGTTCATGGAGACTTGGTGGGTCTCAGGGCTGGACATCTGGCAGTGCTTGGTAAGTGCCGGCTGGGCAGGAAGGTGGCAGAGGGTGAGTTATGGAAGAGCTGGCCCGAGGTCCACTGAACCAGAGCCCTCCTTGGAGACGGAGTCGTGTCTGATGCCAGGCTTGGTTTGATCAAGGGAGAAACAGACAAGGGCAGTGATGAGGAGCTTGGCCGTGCTCTCCCTGCAGCCAATCAGGGAACAATTTCCACGAAGACAAACCCTAAAAATAGCTGGAGATGGCCACATCCCTGCCAGCCCCACTGAGCGGGGCACCATGTGAGCCATGGGACCTGGCCACTGCCCAGGTGACTCAGCCTGGTGGGCCTGTGCCCCCAGAGGTGGGGTGGGTGGGAGGCGCTGGTCGGGAAGGGCCCCAGAGGCTCCCCTGACACGGACTTCCAGGGGGCACACTGGGTGCAGACGCTGCGGGCACGGTGGCAGCGGGAGGCTTCCGACAAGTAATGCCAGCCAGTAACGGCAAGTTCTGCGGAGGGAGCAGGAGGGTGAGGGGCAGGGGTGGCAGGTCGGGGGTGCTGGGAAAGCAAGGTCTGTGGGGTCTGGGAGCCAGACACGCAGAGCCTGCGGGCAGGGCTGGGGAGCCCTCAGGGCACCGCACGCCGTGCAGGGTGTGGGCCGTGGGCCTGCTGCCCGGAGCCGGTGGCTGAGAACGCGGAGCCTGCTCCACGCGGAGGGGTTACGGGGCCAGTAGCTGGAGGGCGGACAGGCTTTGTTCGCTTCTGTCCGCGCCGGGGGTTGGACGCAGGCCCTCGGCAGCGGAAGCGCAGAGTCCTGCCCCCGCGCCCCGGGAACGTCCGCAGACGGGGCGTCTGGAGAGCGCTCTGCGCCGCGAGCGGCTGCCTCTCCCCGCAGCCCAGGGCCGGCGCTGGTCGCCTCCGCCTGCTCCTCGGCGGGGGCTTCCAGGGGCGGCGCCTCCGGCCTGCGCCCGGGCGGGGGCGGGGGCCGCCTGCGCCCCTGGGGAGAGCGGGCCTCGGGGCCTCGGAGGCCGGCTGCCGAGGCGCCGGCGCGGGCGGCAGGCGGGGCCCCGTCTAGAGGAGAAACGGCCGTCCGGGTTCCGAGGAGTGTGGCCAGAGGGCCCTGAAAGAGCCCGCACAAGCGTCCGGTGAGGGGTGAGGCAGCTGCGGGCTCCCGGCAGGCCGGAGAGGTGGGTTATCTCGGGACAGTGGGCCCCGTGCGAGGAGGACCGTCCCCTCGTCCACTGCGCCGCGTCGGCAGCGCGGGGGTCTGGGCCCTGGAAGGAGGGACAGCGCGGGGCGCGGTGGGCAGGGAGGGCCGCGCTGTCCTTTCCCTCTGGAAGCAGCCGGCTGTGCAGGCCGGCGGAGGAGGGACGATGGTCTCGGTGAGAAGGCCGGCAGCTGGGACGGGGCGCTCGATGGCTGAGTGCAGCCTTGTTTTCTGCTTGCGTCGATTGTCGCAGGACCTACCCGCATCCTCACCCGCGCTGCGACTGTGCAGAGGGACCGTAGGAGGGTTAGGGTTAGGGTTAGGGGCGGGTGGCCTTGCGTCTGTGCATCGCACTGGCTCTGTGGGGATCTGGGGAAGGGACCTTGGATGTGTAGGGGAAGAGCTCCGTTTTGAAGTTAGTGCAGACCGAACTTGCTCACTGGCTCCATGTGATGTTTGATGTGAAAGAAAGAGGGATCAAAGATGCTGTGACTTGAGCCGTTAGGAAACGTGGTGCCTTTTACTGAGAAGGGGAGAAAGGTGATTGTGGAATTTTGTTTTAGCAGAACGTTGTGGCGGACACTGAGAACTCTGCTTTGTCCCTAGGAAGCTGAACACACTGTTTCCTCCAAGTGGAGGTGCTGAGTATACAGTTGAGTGTATGAGAAGGGAGTCTGGGGGGACAGCAGGCCTGAGGGTGCATGTGTGAAGTCACGGGTGATGTTTCAAATTACAAGACAGGATGAGATGCCCAGTGTGAATGTGTGGAGCTAGACGCAAGATGGCTAGACGTGGAGCTGTGTGAGCCTCTGGCTGTCGGGAGACTCCCAACATCCAGAAGCCAAGTAGGAGAGGAGGAGCCAGCGAAGAGCGCGAGGCGGGCCTGAGGTGTGCCGTGTCCTGGAAGCCAAGCACCGCGTTTCCAGAGTGATTCCAGACCAGCTGTCGCCGAGAAGTCCCAGGAGACGCGCAGTTAGTGGGAATAGAGCCTCGGAATGCACAGGTTACAGGGGCCAAGATTGAAGGTGAGGATGGCAGGGCAGTGAGGCACCTGCAGGGACACGTGGGAGCTGGCTCTTTTTTAAATGAAACTTTTTGTTTGTGGTAAGGTAGGTTCACATGCAGTTGTAAGAATTAATACGGAGAGAGCCCATGTACGCTTTGCCTGCTTCCGCCAACTGCCTGCAGAACCAGGACGGGGGCCCTGCTGCAGGGGAGTCAGAATGGCCCGTTGGCAGGGCATCCCGCTGCCCTCTGATGGGCACGCCCGCCTCTCTCTCACCCTCACCCCTGGTCAGCGCTTGCCTTTTGCTGCATCAATAATTCTGCTCTTTCAAGAGCGTTATGTAGATGAAACCAGACCCTGTGTATTGGCTATTGGGTATTGGCTACGTTCCCCTCAGCATAACTCTCTGGAGACACATCTGGGCTATTGCATGTCAGCAGTGTCTTCTTTTTTCTTTTTTTTTTTTTTTGCTGAGTGGTCCCCAAGCTGTGAGTGGACCACAGTGTTTAATACTCACCTGTTAAAGAACACGTGTGTTGCCTCTGCTTGGGGTTATCATGAATAAAGTTGCTCTACATGTTTGTGGGCAGATTAAAAAAAAATCTATTTATTTTTAGCTGTGCTGGGTCTTGGTTGGGGTCTGCTCTCTCGTTGCGGTACGTAGGTTTCTTGTTGCGGCAGCTTCTGCTGTGGAGCGGGCTCCAGGGTGTGCAGCCTCAGGAGCTGTGGCGAGTGGGCTCAGCGGTTGCAGCTCCTGGGCTCTAGAGCGCAGGCTCAGTAGTTACTTGGAACCTTCCTGCAGCTCCTGGGCTCTAGAGCGCAGGCTCAATAGCTACTTGGAACCTTCCTGGATCAGAGATTGAGCTCGTGTCTCATGCATTGGCAGGCAGATTCTTTACCACTGAGCCGCCAGGGAAGGAAGTCCTGTGGGCAGGCTTTTGTGCAAATGAAAGTTTTCATTTCTCTGGGTTAAATGCTCAAGAGTACAATTTCTGGGTTGTATGTTTAATTTTTTAGGAAACCTGCGTTCTTTTGAATCCACCAGCAGTGTCTGACTGACCTAGCTTTCCTATCTCCTTCCTGATGTTCGGTGTTTCAACTTCAGCCACTCTGGCTGTGCAGGCGTGTCGTCATGGGTTTCCCAGTGGCCGATGAGCTGAGCCTCTCTTCGTGCTGATTTGCCGTTTGGGCGTCTTCTCCAGGGAAATGTCTCTCCCTGTCTTTGGCTCATGGCCTGGACTGCTCCTTCGCTCTACAGTTTCGGTATATATTCTGGATGTGAATTGTTTGTCAGAACATTGCAAAAATGTTCTCTGAGTCAGTAGCTTGGCTGTTCATCCTCCTCACCTGACATGTCAAGGAACAGACGTATTTAATTTGGATACAGTCTTGTTTAGCAGTTTTCCCTTTTGTGGACTGCGTTTTTGGCATAAACTCTAATAACTCTTTGCCTAGTGCTAAATCAAATATTTTCTCCTGTATTTTTTCTAACATTTTTATTATTTTACATGTAAGTCTGTGATCCTTCTTGTGTTAATCTTTGTATAAAGTGTGGAGTTTAGGTTGAGGTATGCCCCCCCGCCCCCTCCCTCCCTCCTTCCCTTTTTCTCTCTTTCGCTCTCCCTTCTTCCTCCCTTTCTCCGGGTTTTGGACACCCATTTCCTCCAGCAACACTTGTTGACATGCTGTATTTCCTCCACTGAATTGAGTCTGCACCTTTGCAGACAACCCACTGGGCATGCGTGCGTGGGTCCATCTCCGTTCCAGCGAGCTCCGTGTCTGCCCCTCTGCCAGCGCCGCACAGCCCTCAGTGTTGCAGCTGTGCTATAAACCGTTTAAGCCAGGTAGACTCCTCCCGTTTCATTCAGTTCGGGAGGACTGGCATCTTTACCGTATTGGGTCTTTCAGTCCGTGGCACGGAGCACCTCTGCCTTTGTTTAGATGGTCTTTGATTTCTTCAATCAGAACTTTATAGTTTTCAGCATACGAGTCCTGTATATGTTTGTTAGATTGTAAATGGTATTGTATTTTAAATCTTGGTGTCCGCATGTATTTTCATTGCTAGTATCCCAGGTGGCGAGGGGTAAAGAGTCCGCCTGCCAGAGCGGGAGCCACGAGAGTGGAGGGTTTGATCTCTGGGTCGGGAAGGTCCCCCGAGGAGGAAATGGCAACCCACTCAGTCTTCTTGCCTGGAAATCTCCATGGACAGATGAGCCACAGGGTCGCAAAGAGTCAGACACGCCTGAGTGACTGAGCACAGAAGCATATAAAGAAATACAACTGATTTCTGTGAGTCGATCCTATATTCCTGACCTTTCTGAACTCACTTATTAGTTCTAGGAGATTTTTTGGCGATTCCTTGGGATTTCCTATATAGATAGACGTGTCATTTCTAAATAGGAATAGTTTCTTTTTTTCTGACCTGTATGCCTTTTATGTTTTAATTTTTTAAAGTATTGAATTTGTTACAATATTGCTTCCATTTCATGGTTTTTTTTTTTTTTTTTGGCCATGAGACATGTGGGGTCCAGTTCCCTAAGCAGAGATAAAACCTGTACCCCCTACATTGGAAGGCGAAGTCTTAACCACTGGACCACCAGGAAAGTTCCCCTGTATGCCTTTTATTTTCTGGCTCTTGCTTGATTTCAGTGGCTGAAACGTCCACCATCACAGTGATTAACTTGGTGTAGTGAGCGCAGACATATTTTCCGTGCCCCTGAGCTCAGGGGGAAGGCACTCAGTTTTCCCTGCTAAGCTGTGATGTTCAGTCAGTTTTTCGCAGATGCTCTTTATCAAGCCGAGTCAGTCCTTGGATTCCTATTTTTCTGAGAGTTTTATCATGAATGGGTGTTGAGCTTTGTAAAATGCTTTTTCTGCTTTGCTATGATTGTGTGATTTTTCCTTTCGCCTGTTAATGGGGGATTACACTGACTGACTTTTGAACATTGAACCAACATTGCATTCCTGGAATAAACCCGTATGCTCATAGTGTACAATTATTCTCTATACTGCTTAATTCTATTTGCTGATATTTTCTCAAGGTAGACTGTATATGTACACATAGTTGTTTAACAGTGTTGCGCCAATCTCTGATATACAGCAAAGTGACTCAATTATACATATATGCATTCTTTTAATGTTCTTTTCCATTACAGGTTATCACAGTATGTTGAATATAGTTCCCTGCACTATCCCGTAGGACCTCGTTGTTTATCCATTCTAAGCCTTATCGTTCTCACCTGCCAACCCCCACTTCCCAGCATGCCCCTCTCCCTCCCCCTCCTGCTCACAACCACAAGTCTCTGTGTCTGCGCACCTGCTTCTGTGTTTGGTTGCTGAGCTGTGTCTGTCTCTTTGCGATCCCATGAACTGAAGCACATCGGGCTTCCTTTTCCTTCACTGTCTCCCTGAGTTTGCTCAAACTCATGTCCATCTAGTCAGTGATGCCATCCCACCATCTTATCCGCTGCCACCCCTTTCTCCTCTTGCCCTCAGTCTTTCCTGGCATCAGGCTCTTTTTTTAATGAGTTGGTTCTTTGCATCAGATGACCAAAGTATTGGAGCTTCAGCAGCAGTCCTTCTCATGAATATTCTGGGTTGATTTCCTTTAGGATTGACTGGTTTGATCTCCTTGCTGTCCAAGGACTCTCAAGAGTCTTCTCCAGCACCATAATTCAGAAGCACCGATTCTTTCACATCCGTATGTGATTGCTGGAAAAACCACAGCCTTGACTATGTGGGCTTTTGTTGGCAAGTGATGCCTCTGACTTTTTAATACGCTGTCTAGGTTTGTCATAACTTTTCTTCCAAAGAGCAAGCGTCTTTCAACTCGTGACTGCAGTCACCGTCCGCAGTGGTTCTGAAGCCTAAGAAGATGGCTTGGCGCTGTTTCCACCTTATCTCCATCCATTTGCCATGACGTGATGGAGCTGGACGCCATAATCTTCATTTTTTTGAGTGTTGAATTTTAAGGCAGCTTTTTCACTCTCCTCTTTCACTTTCATCAAGAGGTTCTTTAGTTTGTCTTCACTTTCTGCCTTAAGGCTGGTGCCATCTGCATGTCTGAGGTTGTTGATAATTCTCTTGGCAATTTTAATTCGGGCTTGTGAGTCATCCAGCCGGCATTTCTCATGATGTACTCTGCATATAAGCTAAATAAGCAGGGTGACAATATACAGCCTCGACGTACTCCTTTCCCAATTTGGAACCAGTCCGTTGTTCCAAGTCCAGTTCTAGCTGTTGCTTTTTGTCCTGCATACAGGTTTCCTAGGAGGCAGGTCAGGTGGTCTGGTATTCCCATCTCTTTAAGAATACTCCGCAGTTTGTTGTGATCCACACAGTCAAAGGCTTTAGTATAGTCACTGAAGCAGAAGTAGAGTCTTTTTTTTGGAATTCCCATGATTTTTCTATGATCCAGCGGATGTTGGCAATTTGATCTCTGGTTCTTCTGCCTTTTCTATAATCCAGCTGCTACATCTGGGAGTTCTTGGTTCACGAACTGCTGAAACCTCAGTCAGTTCAGTTCAGTCACTCAGTCGTGTCCGACTCTTTGCGACCCCATGAACCGCAGCATGCCAGGCCTCCCCGTCCATCACCATCTCCTGGAGTTCACTCAGACTCACGTCCATGGAGTCGGTGATGCCGTCCAATCATCTCATCATCTGTCGTCCCCTTCTCCTCCTGCCTTCAGTCTTTCCCAGCATCAGGGTCTTTTCAAATGAGTCAGTTCTTCACATCAGGTGACCAAAGTATTGGAGTTTCAGCTTCAGCATCAGTCCTTCCAGTGAATGTTCAGGACTGATCTCCTTTAGGATGGACTGGTTGGGTCTCTTTGTAGTCTAAGGGACTCTCAAGAGTCTTCTCCAACACCACAGTCCAAAAGCATCAGTTCTTTGGTGCTCAGCTTTCTTTATCGTCCAACTCTCACGTTCATACACGACTACTGGGAAAACCGCAGCTTTGACCAGACGGACCTTTGCTGGCAAAAAAGAAAAACAAACACAGCACCCTTGTTGGCCGAAGCCTGGCTGGGAGAATTTTGAGCATGAGCTAGCATGTGAAATGAGCACAATTGTATGCTAACTTGAACATTCTTTGGCATCGCCCTTCTCTGGGATTGGAATGAAAACTGACCTTTTCCAGTCCTGTGGCCTCTGCTGAGTTTTCCAAATTTGCCGGCATATTGAGTGCAGCACTTTCACAGCATCATCTTTTAGGATTTGAAGTAGCTCAGCTGCATCCAGCTGAACTACTTTTTGAAGATTTTCATCAACTAAAAACGAAACCCTGTATCTATTAGTAGTCACTTCCCATTCCTCCATTCCCCTAGCCTCTGGCAAAGACTAATATATTCTGTCTCCTTATATTAGTCTATTCCAGACATTTCATCCAAATGGACTCCTACAAGATGTGGGAGTTTGTGTTTTTAGGGCCCCTCCATGTTATGCAAGCATCAGGATTTCATTGCTTTATTATCAAAGGTGGTTCCGTCGTGTGGGTGCCCCGCTTCTGTCTGTACTTCGTCAGGTGGCCGTTTTTGGGCTGTCTGCACTGGTTCACATCAGGAATGCTGCTGCTGTGGACATTTGTGCACGAACCTTGTGTGGAGTCTGTTCTCGTTTCTCTTAGATGTGCACCTAGGGGTGGAATTTCTGGGTCATACGGTAGCTCTGTGTTTAACCTTTTGAAGAACTGCCACATTGGTTTCCAAAGTGGTTGCAACATTTTACACCCCACCAGGAGTGTACCAATGTTCCAAACTGTCTACATCCTCACCAGCCCTTGGGCTTCCCAGGTGGCACTAGTAGTGAAGGACCCGCCTGTCAGTGCAGAAGGTGAGCGTTCGATCCCTGGGTTGGGAAGATCCCTTGGAGCAGGAAATGACACCCCACTCCAGTGTTCTTGCCTGGAAAGTCCCAGGGGCAGAGGAGCCTGGTGGGCTGTAGTTCACGGAGCTGCAAAGAGTCAGACGTGACAGAGTGACTGAGCATACCCATACACGTCACCAACACTTGTCTGTCTTTTTAATTTTAATCATCGTAGTAAAATTCATTTTTAAATTTAACCAGCCAACCATGAAGTGAAGTGGTTTCATTTTAGCTTTGATTTGTATTTTCCATGAGAAATAGATGGGGAAACAGTGGAAACATTGTCAGACTGTATTTTTTTGGGCTCCAAAATCACTGCAGATGGTGACTGTAGCCATGAAATTAAAAGATGCTTACTCCTTGGAAGAAAAGGACATTACTTTGCCGACTAAGGTCCGTCTAGTCAAGGCTATGGTTTTTCCTGTGGTCATGTATGGATGTGAGAGTTGGACTGTGAAGAAGGCTGAGTGCCGAAGAATTGATGCTTTTGAACTGTGGTGTTGGAAAAGAGTCTTGAGAGTCCCTTGGACTGCAAGGAGATCCAACCAGTCGATCCTAAAGGAGATCAGTCCTGGGTGTTCATTGGAAGGAATGATGCTAAAGCTGAAGCTCCTGTACTTTGGCCACTTCATGCGAAGAGTTGACTCATTGGAAAAGACTCTGATGCTGGGAGGGATTGAGGGCAGGAGGAGAAGGGGACGACCGAGGATGAGATGACTTGATGGCATCACTGACTTGATGGACATGAGTCTGAGTGAACTCCGGGAGTTGGTGATGGACAGGGAGGCCTGGCGAGCTGGGGTTCATGGGGTCGCAGAGAGTTGGACACGACTGAGCGACTGGACTGAACTGAAATGAACTGAACTGAGTGACTCATGATGCTGAGCGTCTCTTACATGACTATCTACCATTTTCTATCTTCTTTAGATGAATATGTATTCAGATCCTTTGCCCAGTTAAAGATTAGGTTATTTGTCATTTTATTATTGACCTGTAAGATTTCTTTATACATTATGAACACTGGACCCTTACCAGATATTTCAGATGATTTGAGAATATTTTCTCACACTTCGTGAGGTATCTTGTCACTATTCTGATGGTGTTATTTGAAGTAAAAAAGATTTTTATTTTGATGAAGTCCAATTTTCTGGTTTTTCTTTCCACTTTTGGTGTCATATCTAAGAATCCTTTACCTAACCCAAAGTGATGAAAATTTACTCCTGTGTTTTATAGTTTTGGCTCATATATTTAGGTCTGTGATCCATTTGGACTTCATTTTTGATGTGTGGTAGGGTCCAATTTGATTTTTTTTGTCTGTGGATAGCCACTTGTCTCAGCACCCTTTGTTGGAAAGAGTATACTTTCTGCACTGAATTGCCTTGGCATATTTATTTTAAGAAATTTTGCATCATAAATATGAGTTTATTTCTAGATCATCAGTTCTATTTCATCGATCAATATGTCTGTCCTTTCGTAGGGGAAGTTTTAAAATCATGCTATCACTTTCCTTTATCGTTATTGGACTATATTTTATACTGGGTGAGCTGTAGTGATTTGTGTTTTTAGAAAAATCAATCTATTTCGTCCATGTCGTCTGATGCATTTAGAGTTGTCTGCAGTGTTCCTCAATCACCCTTTTAATGTTTCTTGGGTCAGTCGTGTGGTTCCCCGTTTCATTATTGATATTGATAATTTATGTCTTCTCTTTTTCTTGCTCAGTATTGCCAGAGGTGTGTCAATTTTACTGTGTTTTCCAAGAGCGAACTTTTTCAAAACTTGGTTTTCTCTATTGTTTGTGTTTTCATCTTCGCTGGTTTCTGTTCTTATCTTCGTTGCCCACTTTCTTCTGTTTGATCTGAGTTCGTTTTGCACTTCCTTTTCTAAATGCTTCAGGAGAAGCTTAGATTGTTGGTTTGAGACTTTTCCTTCTTTTGTAAAGTGTTTAGTAACACAAATCCCTTCCTACAATTGCTTTAGCCATGTCGTTCAGATTTGATGTCTTATATTTTCATTTTCATTCAGTTCAGAATTTTAGAATTTCCTGGAGAATTCCTCTTTGATACATACATTATTTAGAATGTGTTTGGAGAGTTTCCTATCATCTTTCTGTTACTTGTCTCTTGTTTGATTTTATTAGGATTAGAGAGCATACTAAATTGGAAAAACTTTTCAATTCTTTTAGGGTTATTGAGACTTTTTTATGGCTCAGGATATGGTCTGTCTCCGCATAAGTGTCGGGTACACTTGAGAAGAGTGTTTGTAACTTGTTCTTGTGAGCTGTGTGTATAAATGTCAACTAAGTCCTGTTGGCTGATGGTGAGTTCTCTCTCACCCTTGCTGACCCCCTGTCTGGCTGCCTCGCCGGTTTCTGAGAGCGGTGTTGGAGTTTCCAGCTGTGGTTGTGCACTTGCCGTTTCTCCTCTCCGTTCTGTCAGCGTTTGCTTCACGCGTGTTACAGTTCATTTGTTAGGCATCTACACATTTAGAATCTCTAAATGTCTTCTTGAGGAACTGACCGTTTTATCATTATAATATATCCCCCAATTTTTGAAAGTTCTCTTAATGCCACTTCAGTTTTATGAAAGACGTACATTAGTGCTTTTTCCCACTAACCAAAAGAAACCCGTGGAGGATTTATGCTTTTGTGAAACAAGGTGAAAAGAGAAAATAGTATTCAGCGTTTGTTTTGGAGCAAGCTATTATAGTGGCAGTGTGCCCCCCAAGCAGCAAGAGTGGCACTGCCAAGCTCATCCCTGGGCACTACACTAGCGCCTCAGCACCAGACAGGCCATAACTTCGCTGTGTCTGGGAGCATCTGTGCTTTATCTCAGTTTCTTTTCTGTATCTGTTAGCACATGGTATCCTGTGGTGACTGATTATTTCTTTGCTTTACACCATTGTGGCTTAGAAAGACTCATAGGAAGGCACTGCTTTCAGACTGTGGGGAAACCTGTATATGTTCCTGTGTCTCTGGAGACATTGTTTGGTTCTAAGGTCTCCTTTATCTAATTTAATATAGCTACTACAGTTTTCATTTGACACATGTTTATGTGATGTTTCTTTTTCCATATTTCACTTTCAACCTGCCTATCTATCACGTGAAAGTCGCTCACTCACGTCCAACTCTTTGCAACCCCGTGGACTGTAGCCTGCCAGGCTCCTCTGTCCATGGAATTCTCCAGGCCAGAATACTGGAGTGGGTAGCTATTCCCTTCTCCAGGGGATCTTTCCAACCCAGGGATCGAACCCAGGTTTGCTCTCCCGCATTGTGGGCGGGTTCTTTACCATCTGAGCCACCAGGGAAGCCCAAGAACCCTGGAGTGGATAGCCTGTCTCTTCTCCAGAGGATCTTCCTGACCCAGGAATCGAACCGGGGTCTCCTGCTTTGCAGGTGGATTCTTTACCAGCTGAGCTACCTGCCTAAATTGTTATATTTGAAATGAGTTTCTTGTAGACAAAACAACGTTGGGTCATGTTTTTAAATTCAGTAGCTACTCTTTGTCTTTTAATTCATTTATCCAAAGCATTAACATATAATGTAATTATTGATATGTTAAAGCTCACATATGCCATTTTGTTTATTTATTTTTTATTTGCTGCTTGTTTTAGCTTTTTGTTTGTTTTCTTTTTCATGCCTTTTTGGAAAAAAATTTCATTTTCATTTACCTAGCTGTTTTTACTCTTGCCTGGAAGATCCCATGGACAGAGGAGCCTGGTGGGCTGCAGTCCATGGGGTCGCTAAGAGTTGGATATGACTGAGCGACATCACTTTCACTTTTCACTTTCATGAATTGGAGAAGGAAATGGCAACCCACTCCAGTGTTCTTGCCTGGAGAATCCCAGGGACGGGGGAGCCTGGTGGGCTGCCATCTATGGGGTCGCACAGAGTCAGACACGACTGAAGCAACTTAGCAGCAGCAGCAGCAACAGCTGTTTTTAAGTGTATCTCTGCTCTTTTAGTAGTTGCTGTATATCTTATTCTATGATAGATAGAGTGCCTGATGAACTATGGACAGAGGTTTGTGACATTGTACAGGAGACAGGGATCAAGACCGTCCCCATGGAAAAGAAATGCAAAAAGGCAAAATGGCTGTCTGAGGAGGCCTACAAATAGCTGTGAAAAGAAGAAAAGTGAAAAGCAAAGGAGAAAAGGAAAGATATAAGCATCTGAATGCAGAGTTCCAGAGACTAGCAAGAGAGATAAGAAAGCCTTCTTCAGCGATCAATGCAAAGAGATAGAGGAAAGCAACAGAATGGGAAAGACTAGAGATCTCTTCAAGAAAATTAGAGATACCAAGGGAACATTTCATGCAAAGATGGGCTCGATAAAGAACAGAAATGGTAGGGACCTAACAGAAGCAGAAGATATTAAGAAGGGGTGGCAAGAATACACAGAAGAACTGTACAAAAAAGATCTTCACGACCAAGATAATCACGATGGTGTGGTCACTCACCTAGAGCCAGACATCCTGGAATGTGAAGTCAAGTGGGCCTTAGAAAGCATCACTACAAACAAAGCTAGTGGAGGTGATGGAATTCCAGTGGAGCTATTTCAAATCCTGAAAGGTGATGCTGTGAAAGTGCTGCACTCAGTATGCCAGCAAATTTGAAAAGCTGAGCAGTGGCCACAGGACTGGAAAAGGTCAGTTTTCATTCCAATCCCAAAGAAAGGCAATGCCAAAGAATGCTCAAACTACCGCACAATTGCACTCATCTCAGAGGCTAGTAAAGTAATGCTTAAAATTCTCCAAGCCAGGCTTCAGCAATACGTAAACCGTGAACTCACAGATGTTCAAGCTGGTTTTAGAAAAGGCAGAGGAACCAGAGATCAAATTGCCAACATCTGCTGGATCATGGAAAAAGCAAGAGAGTTCCAGAGAAACATTTATTTCTGCTTTATTGACTATGCCAAAGCCTTCGACTGTGTGGATCACAATAAACTGTGGAAAATTCTTCAAGAGATGGGAATACCAGACCACCTGACCTGCTTCTTGAGAAACCTATATGCAGGTCAGGAAGCACCAGTTAGAACTGGACATGGAACAACAGACTGTTTCCAAATAGGAAAAGGAGTACGTCAAGGCTGTATATTGTCACCCTGCTAATTTAACTTCTATGCAGAGTACATCATGAGAAATACTAGGCTGGAAGAAGCACAAGCTGGAATCAAGATTGCTGGGAGAAATATCAATAACCTCAGATATCCCAATGACACCACCCTTATGGCAGAAAGTGAAGAGGAACTGAAGAGCCTCTTGATGAAAGTGAAAGAGGAGAGTGAAAAAGTTGGCTTAAAGCTCAACATTCAGAAAATGAAGATCATGGCATCTGTCCCATCACTTCATGGGAAATAGATGGGGAAACAGTGGAAACAGTGTCAGACTTTATTTTTCTGGGCTCCAAAATCACTGCAGATGGTGACTGCAGCCATGAAATTAAAAGACGCTTGCTTCTTGGAAGAAAAGTTATGACCAACCTAGATAGCATATTAAAAAGCAGAGACATTCCTTTGCCAACAAAGGTCAGTCTAGTCAAGGCTATGGTTTTTCCAATGGTCATGTATAGATGTGAGAATTGGACTGTGAAGAAAGCTGAGTGCTGAAGAATTGATGCTTTTGAACTGTGGTATTGGAGAAGAGTCTTGAGAGTCCCTTGGACTGCAAGGAGATCCAACCAGTCCATTCTAAAGGAGATCAGTCCTGGGTGTTCACTGGAAGGACTGATGCTAAAGCTGAAACTCCAATACTTTGGCCACCTCATGTGAAGAATTGACTCATTGGAAAAGACTTTGATGCTGGGAGGGATTGGGGGCAGGAGGAGAAGGGGACAACAGAGGATGAGATGGCGGGATGGCATCACCGACTTGATGGACATGAGTTTGGGTGAACTCCGGGAGTTGGTGATGGACAGGGAGGCCTGGCGTGCTGCGATTCATGGGGTTGCAAAGAGTCGGACACGACTGAGTGACTGAACTGAACTGAATTCAACTGATATCTTATTCTAATCTACTGGTGTCACAATAGTGTCAGTTCAAGTGACATAGATACCCCTTCTTTAAATTTCTTTATCCTCCCCTATTTATAATACAATCATCTTAAACGTTTCCTCTGCATATATTTATAACCATACCACAGTGTGTTACAATTTTTGTTTCCACTGTGAAAACATAATTTAGGAAACTCAGAAGGATGAATAAAATCCATCTAACTTTATTTTTGGGCTTCCCTTGTAGCTCAGTTGGTAAAGAATCCGCCTACAGTGCAGGAGACCCAGGTTCCATTCCTGGGTTGGGAGGATCCCCTGGAGAAGCAAATGGCAGTCCATTCCAGTGTTCTTGCTTGGAGACTCTCATGGAATGTAGCCTGCCTGCCAGGCTCATTTGTCCATGGAATTGCAAGAGTCGGACCTGACTTAGCGACTAAACCGCCACCACCTCCACCCTTATTTTCACTCTTTTCATTGTTTTCCTTCCTTCTCAGTGGTCAGGGATTCCTTTTTAAATCATTACTTTCTGCTTAGAGATTGTCATTGTCATTCTCTTAGGGTGGATATGCTGGCGACATTTCTCCCAGTCACCCTGCTTTTGTTAAGAGAATGTCTGATGTTCCTTTCATTCCTGAAGGCACATTTGCTGGGTGCAGGTGTTGGCTGACGGTTTCTTTCTCTGAGCACCTGGAAGGGAGTGTGCCACGTCATTCTGGCCTCAGTGGTTAGTGAGGAGAAATCTTTTGAATTGTGTCCCTCCATAAGCAAGGGGCCGTTTTTCTCTCGCCACCTTGAAGATGTTTAATCTGTGCTTAGTTTTTCTTGATTTGACAATGAAATATCGTGTGGATTTCTTTCAGTTTATTCTGTTTGGTATTCACTCAGCTTCTTGACTCTATAGGTTGATGTCCCTTGCCGAATGTGGGGGTTTGTCAGCCATTGTTTCTTTGAGTACTGTTTGGCTTTCTCCCCTCTCTCCTGAGCTCGGCTGCTGTGACCTGTGAGCTGCTGTGACCTGTGACCTGTGAGCTGCTGTGACCTGTGACTGTCAGATGTTTTCTCGTTGACCCCCATGTTCTTGGGGCTCTGCTCTGCTCCTTCTTATTTGATCTTTAAAGTCTGCCTCTATACTGAGTAGTTGCTCTTCTTCTCTTTCACCGTCTATCGAGTCTTTCCTTTGGTGTCTGTATTGTTGTGCCTTTCCATTGAGACTTTAATTTTGATTTTTGTATTTTTCAGTTCTAAATTCTCCATTTGATTCTTCATTGTACCTTTTATTTGTTTGATGATACTATTTCTTTGTTGAGACTTTCTACTTTTTATATGTGTTTCAAATGTGCATACAATCACCCTTTGAAATATTTTTACAATGGCTGCTTTAAAATCTTTGTCAGATACGTCTATCATCTCTGTCATCTTAGTGTTGGTGATCTCTGGGGGTTCTCCAGAGAGATAAGGCAAACAAGACGTGTGTGTGTGTGTGTGTGTGTGTGTGTGTGTGTGTGTGTGACAGAGAGAAAGATCTCTATTATTAGGAACCGGCCCATGTGATTATGAAGGCTCTCAGGTGCAAGTGTGCAGTAAGTGTGGGCTGGCAGGCTCCTGCCCCCGTGGAGCCGGTGGTGCAGCTCCAGTTTGCAAGCAGCTGGAGGCCCGGTAGTGCCAATGGTGCAGATGAAGTCTGCGTTCTCTTGGGAGAATCCTCTCTTACTTCAAAGAGGGTCAGTTTTTTGTTGTATTATGTCCTTGAATTGATTGGATGAGGCCCACCACATTATGGAGAACTATCTGCTTTATTAATTAAAATGTTAATTTCATCCAGAAGCACACGTGGAGAACTATCCAGAATGTTTGGCTAGACATCTGGGCACCCCATGGCCCAGTCAAGTCGACACATGAAATTAGCCATCACAGCATCTAATTCTTTTGTTTGCTTTTTCTTCTTTATTTCACAGCATCTATTTTTTTGTTTTTTTGGTTGTTTTTAAAATTCAGTTTGTGCTCTTCCTGGTTCTTGTTTTGGCAAATGAGTGTCAATTGAAAGCTGAGCATTTTTGGCATTATATTCTCAGACCCTGGATCTTATTTAAACCCTCTGTTTTATCTGACTTTCTCTGACTTCTGCCAAGAGAAGCAGGGGTTGCTGCCTTGCTACTGCGAGGTGGGCGTAGAAGGCTGGTTCCCCCACCTGGCCTCCACTGACGCATTGTGTGGGTGCTCTTCATTCTGCCGGTGGAGTGGGAATTCTGCCTCCCAGCGTGCCTCTGGGGTGCTTCCCTGGTTGGGAGCGTTAGGCGTGCCTCGTCTCTGCTCTCCACATGGTCCGTGCACATTACGTGCTGGGTCGGGGGGCGGGGCAGCGTGTGTGGCCTCATTACTGGGTGATGGTGAAAGTCTGACTTTCCCCTGGGCCACTCTGGCAGCAGCGTCTCATAGGGAGCGGGTAGTATGTCTTGTCGCTGCCGCCTGGGGGTGGAAGTGCAGGCTTTTTGTGCGGCCCCGACTGATATCACAGAGGTAGGGTGGGGAGGGGGCCGTGGGAGGATGTCCACCTCCCTACTTGTCTTTCTCTGAAATGTCGGTGGTTTAAGGGTGTTGGGAGGTTGGTTGCTGCCTTGTTAGAGTCTGGGGAGGGTGTTGTCTAGCTCCTCCTGGGTCTTTGCTGACCAGGGTGGAGGTGGCATCATGTTTTTCCTGCCCTGTTTGGCTGGAATAGTGCAGTCATTGTCTGTCTTACTAGCTGGCCCCCTTCCTGGCCCTTTGGTGAGAGAGGGAGAGAGAGGGAGAGAGAGGGAGAGAGAGGGAGAGAGAGGGAGAGGGGGAGAGACAGAGAGAGAGAGAGAGAGGGGCGGGGGAGAGAGGGAGAGAGGGAGGGCGCGCACCCTGGCTTTGCTGCTGTGTTTATTGTCTGTGTCTCTTGGCATTTCCAGCTTGTAGGTTTTAAGAGCCCCAGGTCTGGGGTATATGAGGGAAAAACAAGACAGAAACACAGGGAACCCATCGTGTGTCCAGAGGTCCCGGCTGATCTGCTTTCTCTTCTCCCCTTTCTAGAGTCCTCTGTGAAATGTATATTTGCTCTAGATATAATGTTCAGGTTGCTACCCGTACTCAGTGGGAGAAACAGGGAAGAGTGTCTGCTCCATCTTCCCGGAAGTGCAAGGCCTTGTTTGCTCCCTAAGACGAGAACAGGGTACTTTGGCTTCCGGTGGAAATGGTCCATTAGTGGGCATCGTGGAGCCAAAGCCCTGACCGAGTGGGTGGGAGGAGCTGAGGCGGCAGCACGTTTCTCCTTTCCTTAGAAGGAAGCTGGTTCTGAGGGTGCCCTTCAGGGAGGCTGGCGGCATTGGCGGTCATTGTAGCCCTTAGGTTGGGCTCTGTCTGGAGCTGGCAGAGGTTGGTCAGCGAACAGGGGTAGCGAGCAAAGTCAGATATCTGAGCGTCCCTTCTGGTCAAGGCCCGGGGTCCTTGGCAGCCAGCCTGGAGTCAGCGTCCAGGAATCAGAAGCCACAGGCGGCGGGCGGGCAGGGGCCTCAGGACTTGCAGGGGTGGAGTCTGCAGTTCTGCCCAGGCTGGGGACACTGGAGGACAGTGGTCCCAGCAGTGGCACCTGGACGCCAGCCCAGCCTCAGGGCAGGGCCAGGACGCCCACTGCCCCTGTCCTGCTCAGGCCTGGCCCTTGGCTCGTGAGCTGCCTCTGAGCGGAGGGGCAGGGGGCCCGGTGGTTGCCTGCCCACATTGCCCACCCCCTTGGCTCACTTCTAGCAGCAGATTCGTGTGGAGAAAGAGGTCTCCCTCAGGCCCCTGAAAACAAAACAACAGTGGGAAAGAATTGGATGGAGAGAGCCTTATCCCTTTGTGGGCCGTGCTCTAAAAGCCCGAAGGCTTGGGGGGAGCCCCCCTGCGTCGGGTTGTTTAGACCCGGCCCGAGAGCGGGGTTCTGTCAGGCTCAGCTCCTCCCTGGGGGCAACAGCAGCGAGTTGCCTGCTTGTTGACGGGCTGTGGCCCAGGCTCCATGCGCTATACTGTGGGTGTGGCAGGAGACAGATTGGACTTGGACCTGGGGGTCCCTGGGCTTCACAGAGGAGGATTGTCTCTGAAGCTGCCAGGTGTGTCCAGCAGCCTGGGAGGCGGAGGGGAGGTGTCCAGGTGGGGCCCCCGGGGGGTGAAGCCCTTGGCTTCTTGGTGCTGCTGGACAGGTCAGGAGTACAAAGCTCCTGGGTCCTTTGGGGGCCCCCATCCTAGAGGGGGCAAGGGCAGGCAGGTGTAGTCTGGATTTCCTGTCTGGCCCCACCCGTGCCTGACTCTGCTGGTACCGAGAAGCCGGGGCGCTGTCCTGCCCACCGTCCTGCTCATCTGCTCTTGCTTCCAGACCAACGACGCGGCCGGCAACACCTGGAACTGGCTCTACTTTCTGCCCCTGATTATCATCGGCTCCTTCTTCATGCTCAACCTGGTGCTGGGCGTGCTCTCAGGGTAAGGGCCTCGCCGCTGGTGCGCCTCTGTGCTTGCGGGCCAGGGCCGGGTGGTGGGACTGGACGCGGCCTGGGTGGTGTGGGGGAGGCGGGGCCAGCCTGGCCCTGGTTGGCTGTTCCTAGAGCCCTGAGCTCTAGCGAGCCTGCCCTTGGGCTGCCATCGGACCTCCCCCCGGCCTCCTCGCCTCTAGCTCTTGGCCTTCGCCCCGGCCTCTGAGTCGGGAGGGGCTGCCGCTGCCTCTTACCTGGATTTGTGGGGGGGCTTCTGCAGGAGCAGCCCCGGGGGCCAGAGAGCCTTCGGCCGCAACACTGGAGAAGGAATGCGGCGGCCCCGGGCCTGCGCCCCAGCCCTGACCCCGGCTTACCCTCCTCTCTGGGCACCTGTCCCTGCTGACCTCACGGAGAGGACAAGTGAGGGCGCAGGGCAAGGTTCCCTCCTGGAGAAAGAGGTGCAGCAACCTGCGGCCCACTGCGCCCTCCTGGCCTACATGCGGCTGAGGCTGGAGAAGCGCTGCTGGCTTCAGGAAACCACCGGGGCTGGTGTCTGGGGTTCCCACTGTCCTCCGGGGCTGAGGAGGCTGTGTGGACAGAGCTAGAGGGCGTCTGGCTTGGCCGTGCCACCCTGCCCCACCTGGGCATCAGATCCCTGTAAAGCTGGGGGGGAGTGTTGCCATTCCTCTGGCATGAGGTAGGCTGGGGAGAGCCTGGGGGACCCAACGGGCAGCTGTCCTCTTGTCTGAGAAGGTGCCGCCACCGAAAGGGCAGTGTCTGGGCCAGTGCTCTGCTCGGCTCTGACGTGTGCCCCTGCCTCGCTCCCTCCTGTGAGGCTCTCATTGTCACTACGTGCCTTTCCGAGCCTCTCTGCCCGGGGCAGCCCCAGGGATGCTTGGAGCTCCCTGTCAGGTGGAGGCTGCAGTCTGAGCTGGGATGGGGAAGCCACGGGAGGCCTGGGCCCAGAGGAGGGTCTGGGGAGGGGGCAGCTCCACTGAGACGCAGGGGGACCAGCTTGGCAAGGAGGGTCATGCAGGCAAAGAACTGCTGGAGTGGAGGTGCGGAGAGTGTGGGGTCTGCGATGCAGGGAGCTCAGGGCTGGAGCCGCCAGGCTTGTGAGGAGGTGGGGAGGCTGGCAGGGCACGCGTGGGCCCTGCTCAGGGATGCTCTGGAGCACGGGAGGAGGATGGGGGTAGCCCGTGGAGCCTGGGGGAGGCCCGCGGACTTGGTGTCTCTCAGCCCTTCCCCCACCTGTGGGTGCTGGTTTCCTGACCGGCCTCAGCTGGCCCCAGGGTTCTCCTCCAGCCCCAGAAAGGCAGGAGACTGCACGGCCGCCTAGGCTGGTGATCACCACACGTGTGACTCTGCCTCGGCTGGACGAGGGCTGCTGGAGGCCAGCTTGGAGGTGGTTCAGCCTCACTCCTGTCCATGCCTTGGGCTCTCACCTTCCCAGCACCCGGAGAAGCAGAATGGGTCGCTCCGCTCACAGCCCTTCCTCCTGGAGGGGCAGAAGCCTGGGGAGGGGAGGCTCACAGCTGCCCCCAAGCACTGGGTGCCCGGCGGCTGGGTCAGCCGCTGCTGATGACTCTCAGGCCACCCGGGCAGTGTGGTCTCACCCCGTCCTGCCCTCAGGCCTCTGCACTCGGGTGTGGCCGGGGGGCTGGCCTGGTGGGGAGACCGTGAGGGGCCATGCAGCTCTTCAGTCCGGACTTGGGCGGGGTGAGATGTCCAGGAGGGAGCCACCCCTCTCACGGCCAGGGCTGAGGCGGCTCGGGCCCTGCTAGACGGTGGTCTCAGGCTCGGGGTCCATGCTGGTCGGAGCCGAGCTCTCTCCTGCCGGGGCTGTGAGAGGGGTCCCTCTGTCGAGCCCAGAAGCTGCTGCTCCTGAGGGAGAGCAGCACGCTCTTCTGCCCTTGGAGCACGCCTGCCTGCACTTGGGCACCTGAGCTAAGGTGTGCGCGCGTGTGGTATGTGTGTGGTGTGTGTGCGCAGGGCTTCCTTCCGGCCCTTTGAGCCTAGAAGCTCAGCTAAGGTGGGGCGGGTGCTGAGGGCCCCGGGCTGCAGAGGGACCTCACAGCGCTGGACTGTCTCCCTGTCTCTGGCCGCCCTGAGCTGGTCTGGTTCCTCCCTGCCCCACTTCTAGCATGGCTGAGGGTCTGGACCAGCCGAAGAAGAAACGTGGCAGTCCTCTGGAGGGTTCTTGTCCATGAGCTCTCTGCACGTCTCTGTCCAGAGGACAGGGCCCCGCACTCAGAGGGTGTGCGCCCAAACCTGCTCTAGGCCGGGGGCGGTGGAGTCCCTCTTGGGGCACTGGGGAGCTGTCCCTGTGTGCTGCAGGGGCCGGAGCAGGGAGCGTTTGCCTGGGCTTTGTCAGTGCTCAGGTGGGCAGAGGCCAGGGTGGTGGGAGCCGCCTGGAGGGGTGGCCCGTGGCTCATTGCCCCTGTCCCGGCCTCTTCCTGGTCCCTGGTGTCTCTGGCTAGACAGGTAGGGCCTGTAGGTGAGCTTATACCCATCTGATCTGCCTCCCGCCCTGGCTTTGCTCATCACAGAGAGTTTGCCAAGGAGCGTGAGCGGGTGGAGAACCGCCGGGCCTTTCTGAAGCTCCGCCGGCAGCAGCAGATCGAGCGGGAGCTCAACGGGTACCTGGAGTGGATCTTCAAGGCCGGTGAGGACAGGGCTGTGTGGCGCTCCTGGCCTGGGCTCTGTTGGCTCCCTGCCCCCACTCCAGGGCCTTCCAGGAGCCAGCTCTGCTGGGGTGGGGGCTGCTTGCAGGAGGGCCACGTGAGGGGGGAGCAAGCCAGGCCCTCTTCATGGCACCCTGTCTGTGGGACACACCAAGGGCTCCGACTCAGTGGGATGAGCTCAGCCGTGGCCACAGTGGCTTCTGGACGTGGGAAGGCCAAGCAGGCAGGGCCTCGCCTCCATTCTGCTGTGTTTCTGGGGAACGAGCCCTCGTCAGGGGTGGGCACGGGAGGGCTCGGCCTGAGGCTGTGTCTCGCTCGCAGAGGAAGTCATGCTGGCCGAGGAGGACAAGAACGCGGAGGAGAAGTCCCCTCTGGATGGTAGGTGGCTGCCGTCAGCGCTCTCTGCCTGGCCTCTGGGCTTTGGGGGCCACTGGGCCGCGGCGCGCGTGCGCTTGCACGTGAGGCATGATGCCTCTGCTCTGCCGGGTGCCTGCGTGTCGGAGGCAGGCTCTGTGTGGGTCAGCAGCACGCGGCGGTCAGCTGGATGCTCCTGGGGAGCTGTGGGCCCTGACCAGAGTGGGTGTAGCCCGCAGTGGGTTCAGCCCGGGGCCTCAGGAGCCTGTGCTCACAGCACAGCCTGAGAGCCGTGTGGTCCAGCACGGCGGCGGACTCGTGACTGTGTGAGTTCACAGGTGCCCCTGTTACAGTGAAACAGAAGTGAAAATCCAGTCCCTCAGTCTTCCTCAGCTCGCTTCAAATCATCCTGGAAAATTCGGGGGGAACCGCACTGCTTCTAGAAGGCTGCGGTTTTAAACCAAGCCGTGTCTGACCCCAGGGCTCCGGATGGTTCTGGCCCCAGCTTGCCGTGGAAGACCCCTAGTGCAACATGGGGCCCCAGAGCGGGGACAGGGCGAGCGCAGCCCCAGCGGCAGGCAGGAAGGCTGCCGTCTTCGTGCCCGCTGCTCAGGACGGGGCCTGACAGGGTGCCATGGCCTCGCGGGGCCCACACCTGGGGCCTGAGCAGGTCTCGCTGGTTCCCCTGCGGCCTTGAGCTCATCTCTCTTGTCTCACCTGCCCTCGGAGTGCGGGCTGCTAGGGCAGCCGGCTACAGCCCTGGCCTTGCCCTGCTTGGAAGTTTCCTGGTCCCCATGGTAGCCAGGCCTCCCCACGGACATCATCATGGAGAGAAGGACAAGCAGGACCTCAAAATCCCTTGTCCCTTTTGCTCTGAGGACCGAGAGGGGCCATGGGGGCCAGGCGTCGTCCTTCCCGCCACCAGCCTTGGCTTCAGGAGGGGGGATCTGCAGAGGCTGCTGGTTCCTGGAGATTAGGGAGTGGGCAACTGGGAGACAGCCCAGCCCTGAGGCAGATCGGCCAGCCGGGCTGCACTCACGCCATCTGCGCACCCTTTGCCTAAAGCAGTGTTGAAGAGAGCAGCCGCCAAGAGGAGCCGAAACGACCTGATCCATGCGGAGGAGGGAGAGGGCCGCTCTGCAGACCTCTGTGCTGTGGGTGAGTCTGTGGGGGTGTGCTGTGCGGGGTGTGTGCCCGCTCCCTCCTCGCCACCCTGGCTCTCCTCCTTCCCTCCCTCCCCAACGTCTCCCCACCCCAAGTCAGTCGGCCAGCCCCAGGTTGGTGTGTCTGCCAGACGGCAGGAGGGAGGGCGCCCGGTGCAGAGATGTCTTCCTGGGGCCAGGCCTTGAGGTGGGTTGCACGCATGGCTCCTGGAGTTCTTCTTTGCCTCTTGCTCCTTCAGTTCAGCACACTGCTGGCTCCCGGCTGGCTGTTCTTGGCTTTGCTGTCCTGTGTGGACTGGAGACCTCTGGCACATCCCGAGGCTGCGGACTGCGTGCGTCGCTGCTATAGGGACTGAAAGTTTCTTTTATCTCTCTTGTAAGCTCTGTGTATCTCCCATATTCCTTGGGTCTGCTGCCTCTGAGGCCTTGGCTTCATCCCCTGCTTCTCAAAGAGTGAAAGGGAAGCCTGGTTCTTTCATCTTTTTAGTTCCCTTCCTCTTAGCCTGGTGCCAGAATCCTAGCACCTTGAAGTGCCTGGGCCTTTCCCACTGAATGCCCTGAGGTTGTGCATTCTGTGGGAAAGGAGGACCCGGCCCTGGGCCTCCACCTTTGGCAGCATGGGGAGGGGGTGTACTTGGCAATGACCGCTTCGCATTACAGGCACCAAGTCAGGTCCAGACTGCACCTCCTTGATCTCCAGCGGTCCCTAGTGGACTTGAGTTGAATGAGCTGCTTCCCATTATTTGTTACATTTGGAAGACTGAGCTCTCGAATAAGTCATTTGTGTATTTGTTTATCTATTTACACTCCCCATTCTCTGTCCTCAGTAAGCCCATGTCAGTAGTTTGGGGTTTATCCTTCCCCTTTCTAGATGCTCATCTCAGATAACACTCGTACCACCCTCCCGCCCCCCACCACCAAAATCACTGCAGATGGTGACTGCAGCCATGAAACTCAAAGACGCTTACTCCTTGGAAGGAAAGTTATGACCAACCTAGACAGCATACTAAAAAGCAGAGACATTCCTTTGCCAACAAAGGTCCGTCTAGTCAAGGCTATGGTTTTTCCAGTGGTCATGTATGGATGTGAGAGTTAGACTGTGAAGAAAGCTGAGTGCTGAAGAATTGATGCTTTTGAACTGTGGTGTTGGAGAAGACTGTTGAGAGTCCCTTGGACTGCAAGGAGATCCAACCAGTCCGTCCTAAAGGAAATCAATACTGAATACTCATTGGAAGAACTGATGCTGAAGCCGAAGCTCCAATAGTTTGGCCACCCGATGTGAAGAACTGACTCACTGGAAAAGGCCCTGATGCTGGAAAAGACTGAAGGCAGGAGGAGAAGGGGACGACAGAGGATGAGATGGTTGGATGGCATCACTGACTTGCTGGACATGGGTTTGGGTGGACTCCGGGAGTTGGTGATGGACAGTGAGGCCTGGCGTGCTGCGGTTCATGGGGTCACAAAGAGTCGAACACGATTGAGCGACTGAACTCAACTGAACTGAACTGAAGCCCCCCTTCCCACACACACACACATACACACGCACACACATGCTGTGGACTTCTGGAGTCTTTTCACTTTACAGACATCCAGTTCCTGTTCAGTCCAGTGCAGTCGCTCAGTCGTGTCCAACTCTTTGTGACCCCATGAACTGCAGCACACCAGGCCTCCCTGTCCATCACCAACTCCCAGAGCCTACTCAAACCCATGTCCATTGAGTCGGCAATGCCATCCAGCCATCTCATCCTCTGTCGTCCCCTTCTCCTCCTCTCCCCAATCCCTCCCAGCATCAGAGTCTTTTCCAATAAATCAGCTCTTCGAATGAGGTGGCCAAAGTACTGGAGTTTCAGCTTTAGCATCAGTCCTTCCAGTGAACACCCAGGACTGATCTCCTTCAGAATGGACTGGTTGGATCTCCTTGCAGTCCAAGGGACTCTCAAGAGTCTTCTCCAACACCACAGTTGAAAAGCATCAATTCTTCGGCACTCAGCTTTCTCCACAGTCCAACTCTCACATCCATACATGACCACTGGAAAAACCATAGCCTTGACTAGACGGACCTTTTTTGGCCGAACAGTTTTATACAAAATTTCCCCGTCAGTGCCTTTTGGAACGCCCCCGCCCTGACCAGCTGGTCTAATTAGGATCTGCTCCTGTATGGTGCTCACAGCGTCCCTGGTGTGCTGTCCACTACCCTGCAATCAGCTGCTTAAACATCTGTCCTTGCTCAGCAGAGCTTTCGCCCCCGTGGGCTGGGTCCCAGGAGCAGGGCTGCTGCAGGGAGGCTGTGCTGGCGCCTCCCAGGGCGGCCGCTGCCCGCTGTGCAGAGGGTCTGGGATCACACGTTCACCCCAGGGCAGGAACACCTCTGTTCTCGTCCTGCCTGGAGGTTGCAGCTACTCTCGACTTTTCCCAGTTTGAGGGGAATTTGATGATTATAAGGTGGTATTTTCTGGCAATTTTGATTCTCATTTCACTCACTACTAGTGATTTTGACCCTCTTTTTAAGTGTTTCTTTCCCATTTGAATTTGGGTGTTGGTGACTTTTCATGTACTGTACGCTTTTCTGTTGGGTTGTTTGTGTTTGTTAATAGACCAATATATATTGTGGGTCTGAGTTTTAATTTTTTTCAAATTTATAGTGAGTGTTAATATTTAAATGGTCCCTGTATTCTTATTTTACCTAAAGTTTTTTAAAAAAGTTTTTATTATGATTTTGTAAAATGAATTAGAGAGGTAAAAAATCTTTTCCTGTAGCTTGGAATAGTTTAAATAACACCTAAATTATATTTTCTTTAAAGGTGAAATAAAAATGTGAACCCATCTAGCTAAGGAATGAAAAGAATGTGTTAGTCGCTCAGTCGTGTCTGACTCTTTGTGACCCCATGGACTGTAGCCTGCCAGGCTCCTCTGCCCATGACATTCTCCAGGCAAGAATGCTGGAGTGGGTAACCACTCCTTTCTCAAGGGGACCCTCCCAACCCGGGGACTGGGCCTCGGCCTTACACGTTGCAGGCAGGTTCTTTACCGTCTGGGCCACCAGGGAAAAGAGTATGGGCCAGTGTTGCGTTTTGTCCGGAAATATTCCATTTTGTTGCCTTTCAGGCTTGTTTCTATAGAACTGCATGCAGAGCTCTCTTGTGTTCTTCTCGTCTCTCCTTCATTCGGTTCTTTGCTGGTCCATTCACTCAACAGATACTAGGTGCCCAGATGTGTTGGGAGGTGCCTGAGGCATTGGGCTATAGCATTGAACAAGATTCAGAAGCCTTCATCTTTGGAGCTCCCATTCCAGTGCTAGGTGTGAAAAGGAAAAAAGTAGAGAAAGAGGGGCTCAAAGGGTCTGAGGATGTAGGGGTTTTAAATAGAGTGGCTACAACAGGCCCTGAGAAGGTCACCTTTGAGTAAAAAGCTGAAGCAATGAGCAGGTGAACTTACCAGGACACAGAACATCCCTAGACAGGTGAGAGGACCCGGAGGCAGGAGAGTCCAGGAGGCCGGTGTGGTTGGAGCAGAGTGGAGGGCTGGGGCAGCGGGGGGGGGGGGGGAAACGAGCGCGCCGGGGGGTCTGGAGCCCAGTGTGGACTCTGCTGCCATGGTGGTTTGCAGAGGAGGGTGGCCTCTGGCTGCAGGGGGGTGCTGAAGACTGCCCGCCATGCAGAGAGGGCAGGGCAGGACCAGGTCAAGGGCTGCTGTGAGGACCCCAGTGCTGGGGGCGGGGGTACTAAGCAGTTGGATTCTAGATCTATCTTGAGGACAAGCCCACAGGATTTCTGACGAGTCGGACGTGGAGATGAGGCAGAGAGAGACATCAAGGACAGCTCTGCAGGGAGTGTCCACAGAGGAGCCCTGCCCAGGAGGGTGGGACTGGAAACCCATGCGTTTGGGGGGACAATGACTAGAATTTGGTTCCGAGTTTGTGCTGAGTTTGAGATGCACGTTGGAGATGCAGTGGGGCGTCAGCTGGGCACTCTGTGTGTTAGGGGCTGGCATTCCGGCTGCAGAAGGCGCTTAAAGCTCTGAGGCTGACTAGACTGTGTCGAGTTTGGTTTTGCTTTCTCCTGGTTGACAGTATATTTATCTTCGATTTCTAATTTCTTAGTTAGGATCATGTAAGCCTAGTATGTGTTAATGATGATTTAAAATAAACAGATTGTAGATTTCCTTATTTTTTTGTTTTCATTTTTATTATTGTTATTTTTAGTCATTATTAGGTTTATCTTTCTACTTTATTTTGATTTATTCTATTATTATTTTTCTGATTTCTTAAAATGTATAACTTGTTCTTTTTTCTTTCTTCTTTAACAGTGAAAGCAGTTAAGGCTGCGTGTTTCCCTCTGCACAGAGCTTTGTTATGAATTCCCCTCTGTACTGGTTTCCAGATAACAATTTTTTTGCTTTCCTCTTGAGGCAAAATTTATCTGGGAATGTGCTTCTGAGTTATAAGCAGCAATATTTTGACCATCTTTTTATTATGTCTAATTTTATCAGATAATGATTGGGAAATGTGGCCAGTAAATCTCTATATTTAGAAGTTTTCAGATTCTAACTTCATGACTGACTTTAGAAAGTTTCATTGACAGAAGCATGCTCTGTGTACACTCCGCTTTTGAGAGTTATCAGGGTGTGTGTCTCAAAGTCAGCTTTGTTGATTGTGTTTTCCAGTTCTTTAGGTCTTTATGTTTTATCTCCTAAATCTGTTCAGTTCTGAAAGAGGTGTTTAGAACATTCCCACTTCATTTTTTATTAATGAGTTTCTTTTGTATTTTTTTCTTAAAATTGTGTGTGTGTGTGTGTGTGTGTGTGTGTGTGTGTGATCGGAGCACATCGTGAGACCCATCCTCTTACGTTTCAGGTGTGTGGTGGATGGCTGTTGGCCACGGGTGCTGTGCTGGGCAGCAGGTCTGCAGGGCCTGTCCATCCCGCTTCACCAGCACCCTGGTCCTGTTCACAGCCCTCCAGCCCCACTGGTCACCACTGTCCTGTCTCTGGTTTAATGAATTTCACTGGTTCAGATCCCTCATCTGCGTGCGGTCACTCACGAAGCATCTGTCTTTCTGAAGGTAGCTCACCTCCCTTGGCATGTCATCCTCAAGGCCCCTCCGTGTGGTACATATTGCCGAGTTCCCTTCTCTATTAGGCTGAAGAGTGTTCTGTGGTGCATACAGACTACATTTTCTCTGTCCACTCAGCTGTCGGTGGGCAGTGGGTTGTTTCCATGTCTTATCTGTTGTGGATTGTGCTGCAGTTAACATGGGAGAGCTCAGATCTCTTCAAGATTCTGACTTCAGTTGCTTTGGAGACCTTTCTTTCTATAGATGCAGATACAGATACATGCTGTGCTCGCTCAGTCATGTCCGACTCTTTGTGACCCTGTGGACTGTAGCCTGCAAGGCTCCTCTGTCCGTGGGATTTTCCAGGCGAGAGCCCTGGAGTGGGTTGTCTGCCCTCCTCCAGGGGATCTTCCCAACCTAGGGATTGAATCCGCACCTCGTATGTCCCCTGCGCTGACAGGCGGATTCTTCACCACTGCTGCCACCCGGGCAGCCCAAGATAGAGAGACAGAGATAGAGGCGGTCTCCCCAGCAGCCGGCTTGCTGGGCCATCAGGTGGTTTCAGTTCCACTTTTGAGGAGCCACAGTGCGGCTCTCCATTTGCGTTCCCATCAACAGAGCACGAAGGTCTAGTTTTCCCATGTTCTCACCAACATTGTCTTTTGTCTTTTTGGAAGTAGCCATCCTGACAAATGTGAGGTGATAAGTCTTGTGGCCTTGAGCTGCGTTTTCATGACGCTCCCTTGTGTATCTCTTGTGGTTTTGATTTGCATTTTCTTGACGCTCCCTTGTGTGTCTCTCGTGGCCTTGAGCTGCGTTTTCTTGACGCTCCCTGGCTTCTGTTTACACGTTTGGCCGCGGTATATTTTTATGGCTGTTTCCTCTTCTGTGTGAATCGTGTGTTCCATCATCGCACAGAACCTTCTTTGTCCATTCACTGCCTCCACTGGACAGTCCCTTGTCTGACAGCAAACGTCTTACTTTTCATTGCTGCCATTATTTTTGGGTTTTAGTTCGCATTCTTGGTATCTTTGCTTTCCCTTTCATTTTCAACTCTTTATGGTATTAAGTATTTTCAGTGTTCTTCTTACAAACAACATGTAACTGGGTTTTGCTTTTTTTTTTAACCCAGCCTTGTGGTCTTTGTTCCTAACGGGGGAGTCCAGCCTGCCTCTGCTCAGCGCAAGGGTCGGCATCCGTGACTTCTTCCCCTCCTCCTCGGCGTTTGGTGTCGGTGTTTGGCACTGTGGTCTCTATCTTTCCTGCTTTGCCCTTAGACCAGGTTGCTGTTCATCAGGCTCTCCCCTCTGCTAATTTCCGATTCTTCCTGCTTCTGTTCCGCAAATGATGGCCTTCCACCCCTGCTCCCAGAATTAGCAGCATCGTCTGGACTGCCCTCCTGGTTCCTACCCTCTTTACCGCCGAGGTGTAGTGCTTGCATACCTGAATCGCTGGGTTTCGCGCTTCTCTGCCCCACCCTCAGCCCCGCGAGCATCTGCAGTGCTCCCCTCCTTGTTCCCCGTTCCTGCTGGGAGATGTCCTGGGGACTTAGTTCCCGCTGTCGCCAGGCCCTTGGTCGCCCCGGGCGGGCGTGGGCCTGCCTCGGCCTCCCCACCGGGCGGCCGCGCGGGTGCTGTCTCCTCTGCGGCCGCTGGGCCCGCGGGCTCCGCTCTGTCTTGCTCGGCTGTCTCTCGGCGCCCCGCTAGCGGCGTGTAGGCGGGTGACTGGCTTCTGCACAGGCTCAGGCGCCCTTTGTTGTTCTCCTGACGAGAGAGCCTCTGCTGCTGTGGTTGTCTCTCTTGTTCTGCGGGGCTCACTGCCCTATTCCTGGTGTCCTGGTTGCAGATGCGGCCCCTCCTGGAATGCCCTCTGCCTGGGGTCTGAAGCCCAGGGGGCCTCTCGGCCTGCAGCTCAGGTCTTCCTACTCGAGGAATGTTTTTTTTCCATTTGTTCAGTTACTCAACCTCCTTTCCTTTTTCTCTTTGCTCCTGGAATTCCCGTTACTTTGTGTTACCGCTTCCTTTGCTCCTTTATGTCTCTCAGCCTTTTCCTTTGATTTCTTCCGCCTTATATTTCCTGTATCTGTTTATCTAAGACATGGCTTTGCTGCATCTTCAGGCTCCTAGTTTGCGTTTTAAAGAGTGAACGTCTTTCTTTTCATCTGCTGAATGACTTGGGAGGAGTTTCGTTTTCTCTCTTGGTTTCATCTTGGTGGCTTTGGCTCTGTGCCATATCTGGGATCCTGCAGAGCCCAAGGGGCTCCTTGCACTTGGGCCCTCAGGTGGTCTGCTTCCCTCGGGTCTGGATATAGGGCCTGGCACCTCCTGGGTTCCCCGCAGCTCCATGCTGGCTGCTGGTTGAGGCCTGATGGGTCAGCCTGCATGGTTTCTTTAACCCCCAGAACCCCGTGAGACCCCGTATCTGTTACCAGTGAGGACTCTTCGGCTGCGAGGGTGTGCCAGCCATGTGCCTGTCGGGCGGACAGGGTGCATGGCCACGTGCCTGGAGTCCAGTCCACATCATTTCTGCCTCCCACACCAAGGAATGCAGCTGCTAAAACAGGAAGGCGTCCTGCGCTGCCTGCCTGTCACCTGTGATCTGTGCCTGTGCCCTGGTGGGATGGTGGGGGCAGGGGCAGGTCACGGTTGCCCGGTGTTTCTGTGCCCCACTCAGGGCAGTCGTCGAAGGGATGGTGCTCAGCGGGGCTGGCGCAGACATTATGTTGACTAATGAGACCCCGCCTGGGTTAGTGCACAGACCCCACGTGTGCACAGGCACCCACGCCATTCTACCTGGGGCTTAATTCTGCTGTCATTCATAGCTCATTCATTCTCAACTGCCCCCAGCTTGAAGATGTGTATTTTTTGTGGAAAAAGCCTTTTTATCGTGAAGAATACGTGCTGATTAAGCGGAACCTGGAAAACGCACCGACCCTAGAAGTCCTGATGTTGCAGGTTTCCGCCCAAAGCAGGGGTTCTGACTGTGACACATTTTCACTTCTCCTGCAGACGCCCCCTTTCGCCAGAGCTGCTGTGAGCACACAGGCGCTGCTCTTGGGACGTGCCGCCTGTCCTCAGGGACCCAGCCCGGGACACCCTGAGGCCCCCTGGTCCCGGGGTGTGAGAGGACAGCAGCCCTGAGGCCCTCTCTGGGCGCGGCCAGCTGGCCTCACGGGGCTTGTCCCGCAGGGAGTCTCCCTGGAGAGTGTGTTGCTTGTCCTACTGGCCACGTGTGTGCACAAAGTGCGTTCTTGGGTTACATGTTCTCTTGACCTGCCTTCCCCGAGTGGGCCTGTGTGTGATCGCAGGTGTGCGCCTGTGTGGATCTGAGTGTGTCTTTGGGGGTGTGGTCAGCATCGGGGTGTGCTGGGCAGCACATGTGTGTGACTGTTTCTAAACGGCAGTGTCTGGGGATCCTGAGTGTGTGGGTCCCCGGTGGGTCTATGTGGGCTCTGCCTGTGTGCAGGCCTCTCCTTGCCTGTACTGTCTTCCCTCTTTGCCCTGTGGCTGTCTTGGAGGAGGGAGTGGGTGTGTCTGGCTGTGGCCTTGGCATTTTGCAGCCCTTGGCAAGGTTGGCCAAGAGGCCGTGTTGGATGAGCCAGTCACGAGGACCCGGCATTGGCTGGTGTCAGGTCACGGACTGGGGGCTGTGTCCTGGCTCAGCCAGAGGCTGTGCTGGAGCAGCGCCTTCCGCAGGTGAGGGTGGGGCGTGGGTGTGGCCTCTAGAGTGCTGGGAGCTCCGCGTTAGGGCCCCGCTCACCCTGACAAGGGCTGGCTGGCAGGCGCTCCTCAGGACCCGCCTTGTGTCTGGCGCACAGCGTCTCTCCGTGTGATGTAGCTGCTCCAGAGGCCTCGGCCCATCTTCATTTAGTGAATCCAGGAAGACACCAGCCTGAAAATGCTCTTGAGTCTGCGCACTCACACCCCCCTGTGCAAACACGCCCACCATTGTGTAGCATGCTCCATGCTTCTTCCCCAGGGGCTGCGGCTAGGCCAGGGGTTCCGAGCCGCCTGTGTCTGAGCACTTGGGGGCACTCAGAGCCCCCAGGCACCCATGATGCCCGCTCATGCCCTTGTCACATGGCACCAGGGGTTGGGGGCACAGCGGGGAGCCCTGCCCCCCAGAGCTCAGTCTGATCTGGGGCTCGGGCAAAGAACAGACTGCAAAGCCCGCGCAGTGCAGTTGGCACTAGGGTGTGATTGTTGGGGCACTGAGGCCTGTTACTGGAGCCTAGAGAAGGGTGGCCTCGGAGCTGAGAAGGAGCCGGGGGGAAGGCACTCCCCTTGGGGGGCAGTGAAGGCGCTGTGTGCATGGGAGCGGGAGAGGGCAGTTGGGTCTGGCGGGTGAGTCGGGGCAGAGGAGCAGCTTCCTGGGCAGACATTCTGGGCTCTGTGGGCCAGAGTCTGCAGCCAGGCCAGACACAGATGAAGGAGCTAGGCTGTGTTCCAAGGCAACTGCTAGAAAAGCAGGCGGTCAGTGGCTTTTGGCCCCGGAGCTATGGAGGGAGGAAGGGCCAGAAGCAGCAGGGCTCCCCAGGTAACGCCAGGAATCAGAGTGCCCTGGGAGCGTGGGGACTGCCCTGCTGTGAGGCGGCCGGGGCGCTGGGGACCACTGGCCTGCTTCATTGCAGGCCTCCCAGCCAGGGCCCAGCAGCTAGGAAGACCGCCCCGGCACTTGGTTCCCTCGTTTGTGAAGCAGGGGTGTGGCCAGGAGCCACTCCAGGGGCGCAGGGCCCTTTAGCCCAATGTTGGTAGTGGATCTGATGCACACAGCACCCGAGATGGAAGCTGGTGCCTTGAGCCAGGCCAGAGCAAGTGTCCTTGTGGGCGGGGGACACATGTCCTGGAGGGTGCGTCTGCAGGGCTCACACTGGCAGATGGAGAGTGTGTCCTGGGGCCCGGTGGTCCCCCACACCCTCAGCGAGCCCCTGTTCCTGCAGGGTCCCCCTTCGCCCGAGCCAGTCTCAAGAGCGGGAAGACGGAGAGCTCGTCATACTTCCGCAGGAAGGAGAAGATGTTCCGGTTCTTCATCCGGCGCCTGGTGAAGGCCCAGAGCTTCTACTGGGCGGTGCTGTGCGTGGTGGCCCTGAACACGCTGTGCGTGGCCATCGTGCACTACCAGCAGCCCCAGCGGCTCACCACGGCTCTGTGTACGTAGCTGGGCCCAGCCCTCCCGGGGCCCGCCTCCTCGGGAACGCTTCCAGCCCGCAGCCTGTGGCACTGGGGTGCCCTGGGTAGGACCCCTGTGCCGACCACAGTGCCCCGGGGGTCTCTGCTGGAGGCCTGATGTGCCCAGGCCTGGGCCCAGGTTCCAGGAGGCTGGGCTGCTCTGGTCAGACCCCGTCCGTCGGTGTAGTGGGAAACTAGTGAGGGGTCTGGGGAACCGGGACGGTGTCTCCTGCCCTATGGGCTTTCGAGCCCGGAGCTAAGGGGTCCGTCTGCCCTGGACCCCTGAGGAGAGTCTTGGTTCCCAGGGGCCTCCCAGGGCTCTCCCAGTTGTTTCCGTCTTTCTTCTTGGTTGGTTGGATCTGGACGTGCCCTTGGCCAGGGATTATTGCAAACATGTCCATGAGCCTCAGGATACAGCAGGGGCTCTGGGTCGTGACCTGTCTGGCCCTGGTTATAGTTCCAAGGACGTGAAGAGCTGAGGCCCCTTCCCAGGGACCAGGTTCCTTCACACCCAAGGGCCCTGCAGGGCGTGTGCAACGAAAGGGCTTGCTTGTTCGTTTTGCCTCGCGAGCCCTCCAGAGACGCTGTGTGAGTGCTTTCTGTCCTGCGGTCGGGGGCCCCTCCCACCCCTTCCCCGGGTCAGCCACTCGTGTTAGTGGCTGATCTGGCTGATCTGGAGACAGCCTGCTCCGGGCTTCTGCACGTGCCTCACTCTCTCCCCTCCGTCTCCCTCTCCCTGTGTGCGTGCGGCCGCCTAGACGCCCAGGAGAGCCTTCCTCCCGAGAACCCTCCTGGCTCCCAGGCCCGGCCCCCAGCAGGCCAGCTGCACGGAGCCTGGGCAGCTCTGACCGCGAGGCCAGGCTGCTGCTGCTGGGCTCTTTAGGGCTCTGGATGGATGGCCCCCCGGAGCACCCGAAAATGTGGATGGGGAAGGCTGTGTTGGGGGCTGGCTCCAGGCTTTTCCCAGACTTCGACTGCAATCCATTGCTGGCATGATGGGAATGGGCAGAGAGAGGAGAAGCAGGAGGGGCCCCGGCTGGCTCCCAGGTGGGGAGGGCAGGCCAGGGAGCCAAAGTGTGTGCACTGAACCGGTGCCCTGCCCCTGACTCACGTGTCCTGGGCCCATGGTTTGGTGTGGGATCTGGCCTGGGACTGAATTCAATCTCCTTGAGTCCTCAGGCTGTGATATCCCACCCTTGGGGGCTGGGCAGGGGCTGGGGAGCCAGGGCTTCCTCCTCACTCGGGCAGTGGTGTGGCTGCTCTCTGGGGCTTCCGAGCTAGGCCTTTTCTTCCTACAAGAAGCCGGTGGTACCCAGTCTGTCTTGCGGTTGCTCCTGTCTCCTGGAGATTTGCCCAGTGAGTGGGCTGGAGGGGGCCTGCACGGCCTGGTTGTGTGTCTGATGTCAGGAGCATGAGGCTGGAAGTGCCTAGGTGCTGGCTGGGCCGCAGGCGTCCCTGGCTGCAAATCTGCCCCCTCACTGCCTCATCTTCTCTGTGGTTTCCTGGAAACGCCTGCATTCATCAGCCTCCCCCAGGGGAAATGGCTGGAGGGAAGGGTGGCCTTGGCTGGGTCTGGAGGCATCTGCTCAGTGCTGGGCTGAAGCTGAGGTGGGCGGACCCAGCCTGGGAGGGCAGGCCTTGCAGGAGGCAGAGGCAGAAGTGGGGGCTCCCTTTAGGAGAGCCCCCTTCATCAGAGCTCACTATGGGGCCCTGGCCTGAGGCTGGCCATGTACCTCGCTGTCTGCCTGTCAAATGCACCACCCCCAAGGCACTAAGGACCCCGAGACTGATGCCCAGATGGTGAAGGGGTCCTGAGAGTGGATGCTGTCATGCCGTGAACTCCTGGGCCTGGCCGGATGGACCTGGCCACCCTCTCCTCTGTCCCTTTGTCCCCACAGTTGCTGTCTTCCTGTTACAGCGCAGACACTGTAATGTAGTTGCTCTGCTCCCTGAGCCCATGACCTCCTGGAGGGAGGGGTCAGCTGTCTCTGGGGCCAGCTCAGGGCAGCGCAAGGGCCTGCAGGCTGAATGAGTACTTTAGGAGGGAACATGTGGACGCCCTTTCTTGGCCCCTGAGGGGAGGCTGAGCATATGAAGCTGAGGGTAGTGGGCATGTTGTGGAGGCTGTGTTCCAGGTGCCCCCTTTCTTGGAGAGCTTCCCTTTCAGCACTTCCTGGGCTGGTTCCAATAAAGGGGAGCAAGACGGGCCACTGGGTAGCTTCAGCTCCAAGGTCTGGGTGGGGCAGCTAGGGGCCCTGCCTCTGCGGTCTCTCCTTCCAAGACCTGAGCTCCCCTCGTGAGGCCCTGGAGTGCAGGGGCCAAGGGGCTCATGTTCCAAGCTGGACTCAGGGCACAGCCGTCACATGGCTTCTCCAGGAGGGCTGCTGTGCCATCGCCTTACTCATCCTGGGCACGGCTCGGGTACCCTGCTGGCATTTGGACTGGCTTCAGAGGCCAGGCAGGTGGTGATTGTCCATGTACCTGGGTCGCCTACCTGAGACCTTCCTGGGCTGTATGAACCATCACACTTCTGTGAGGCACGCTGCCCAGTGGGCAGTGGAGCTGGTGTCTTTGCTCATTTGGGGTCTCAGCTGCTGCAGAGCTGCCTGGGGAGGCCTGTGTGTCTGTGCAGCACATGGGGGAGAACAGTTTCAGGGTGTGCACGGAGGGCAGGACGTGTGTGATCCTCTCTTCCACCTTCCGTTTGAACAGAAGCTTCTTGAGGGCCAGTCTCCCAACCAGTCTGGCTGCCAGAGGCCCTGGGGCCGCCGGGCGGGTGGCTGCCTGGTGGCTGGACCCCTGTGCCCCTGGCCCCCGTGGGGGCTCTGCCCTTCCTGCTCTGCTTCCCTGGCCCCAGGTCAGAGGCCACAGTGCCTTTGGCTCACTCTGAAATGATGCATGGATTCCAGCTTTGGGTGGAGGATGAAAAACAGCGACCTTGTTCTGATCCCTGGAATTCCTGGCTTGGCCAGCCAGTCAGGGGCTAAGCTTGCTGTGTCTCCTGCAGTCTGTGGTCTCAGACAGCTTCTGGACTGTTCTTCTTGCTCTGACCCTGCTTGTTCTCCCCTTAGGCTGGGTTGGAGTAGTGTCTCTGGGCCTTGAATTCCCAGGATGACCCTCGGGTCCAGTGTGGCCTCCCTTCAGCCCTGCAGCAGGGTCAGCACCACCAGCAGCAGGATCCCTGGGCTGAAGCGGGCCCTGCTCACCACAGCCACCTGCCGGGCCCAGCCTGCAGGAAGCTGAAGGCACCACACCCACAGGGGTCTCTGTGTGACTCCCCAGGGCCCCTAGGAAGTGTGGGTGCCTCCTGGGAGACTCGTACTATGGGGGTCTGGGGGTGTTAGGTGGTAAGGATGCTTGCCTTTAGTGGGGTGAGCCTGTGAACAGAGTTAAAACCAAACATGGTGCTGTGAGTCCAAGAGGGTCAGGGAGGTCCTTGCAGAGAAACTGGCGCTTTGGCCCAGGGTCCTCGCAGAGGGACTCCAGTTGCAGTCAGCGTGTGGGTCAGGGAGTGAGACTGAAAGGAGAAGGGAGGGTCCAAGGCCATCCAGCATCTCCAGGGGGTTGGGTGCCTCCTGCCTGACCACCTAAGTCCCCTGGGAGACTTGGGCCCTTGACCCAGAGCTCACTCCCGAACCTGGTCCTGGGAGCCTGGGCCCTCGCCTGCAAGCTGGAAGGAGCACCTCTGTGCGTCACGTCCTCTCTGCTCGCTGCTTTGTCCTGGGCTGAGGCTGGAGCTCAGAGCCGCAGACCAGGCCTGGAAGCTGCCCGCTGGATCAGCCCAGAGGTCTGGTGCCCTCCGGTCTGGACTGAGCTGGGCGGGAGGAGGCCGCGAGCCAACCCCCCTCTTCTCCGGCTTCTCTAGACTTTGCAGAGTTTGTCTTCCTGGGCCTCTTCCTCGCAGAGATGGCCCTGAAGATGTACGGCCTGGGGCCCAGGAGCTACTTCCGGTCGTCCTTCAACTGCTTCGATTTTGGGGTGAGTAAGCCTCCTCCTCAGGGATGCCTGCTGTGGGTCCAGGTGGGCCCACCGTGTCCTGGCCTGAGGGCACACGCAGCCCACCCCCACGATGCCATACCCAGCGTGAGCTGGGGTCTGGAGCACAGTCTGCCCCCAGTAGGAAAGGCAGCCTGCCAACAGGGGAGGCCTGTCCTGGCCCGGTCCTTACCGGTGCGGGTGTCGGCCACGGGGCAGCCTCATTCCCGTCCTGACCTGTCTGTGGTCCCAAGGTCAGCTCAAGCCTCTGTGGCCTCCTCTGTGCTTGGTAGGCGATCTTTTAAATGTGCTGCTGCTATCCCATGGAGGCTCAAGGAGGCTGTGGTCCTGACCCCATCCTGCAGGTCTGGCCTGGGCAGGCCTGGACACATGTGCCAGATTTTCCTGGGAGGCCGGAGGGGAGCAGTGGTCCCGGGTCCCTTCAGCAGCCTCTGCACTGCGGGAGACCTGGAAGGCAGGTGCTTCTGAGGCTCACTGTGGACAAGCACGGAAGCCCCTTCCCGGCCCTGCAGTTGTGCAGGGCGCTGCCCTGTGCTGGCCCCAGAGCCCGAGGATGGGCGCTGTTGACGCCTGCGTGCGGCAGAGTTCTGACCTGGTGGAGGGCCTGAGTGGGAGGCGGCCAGGCCTCAGCCCAGGGAGGTCTTGCCCTTCTGCAGCCTTCTCAGTAGCCAGGCAGGGAGGCTGGACCTTGGGCAAAGGGAAGCTTCAACCTGAAATGGAGTTTGCCTTTCCCTCTCCGCGACGTGGCGCAGCCCGAGAGTGTGTCGGGTCCTCGCGACTCACTTCACACGTGAGTGACTGGGGACACTGCGATGGGCCCGGGGCTGCCCAGCTCGTATGCAGGACGGTCCGCACCGGAGCCCGGGGCGGTGGCCGCGCACCTGCCACGCTGCCTGTGCTCGGGCGGGGAAGGCGACGACCGCCTCAGCGCTCTCGGGACACGGCGCCTGTGACCGGGGTGGACGGTTGGGAGCGAGCCAGCGCTTCTGCTCCTTTTCCTTCTTGGTTACAAAGGAAAAGAGAAAGCTTGGCAAATGCAGGCAGAGGGGACCCAGTCGGGGAAGAGCCTTCAGAGTGAGGGTCATCTGGGAACCGGCTAGGTCCCAGGACAGGGACTAATTCGCACATAAGCTAACAGTTACTCCGGAACTTACCGGCTCAGAACAGTATCTATTGTCTCACAGTTCCTAAGGGCCAGGAGTGCAGGTGTGGCTTGACAGGGTGCCTGTGGCCTGGGGGCCCTCACGAGGTCGCAGTCCAGCTGAAGCCAGGGGTGCAGCTCGCCTGAGGCTTGCTTAGGGCTGGAGGGTTACGCTCAGGCCCACTAGAGGCTGTTGAAAGGACTGGCTTGTGAAGGGTGACCGGCCGTGCCCCCAGAGCCGCGGCCTCTCCGTGAGCGGCTCGCGTGTCCTCACCACACTGTAACTCACGACGCGAGTGCCAGACGGAGGCTGCAGAAAGCAGTCGCAGGGGAAGGAGCTGTCAGCGGCGCTACTGTACCTGTCAGGAGGGAGTCAGCAGGCCAGCCCTCCTTGCACGGGGAAGAATGTTGCCAGGATCCGGGGGTCTGTGCGGGCCGTCCTCGGGGCTGCCTGCCAAGGCCTGCTGATCCAGCTTCTTCCTGTGTAAGATACGCTCACCCGCACTCCCCGCGCCCCGCCTCACCCTACTGCAGCATCAGCTCAGAGGCAGAATCTCATCATCCAAATTGGACCCAGGTCTGGTGGAGGCTCCACAGTTTCTCTAGATCTTCGAGCCACGAAATGCGAGAGACAAGGTATCCAGCCCCACGCCCTGCATACAGTGGAGGGTGGGCAGGGGTAGCTGTTCTACACCTCCCTGTTCAAAATGGGGACACTGGACATACGGAAGGGCTGCTTGGAGTCCAGCAAACATTGGGAAAATCCCCAATCAGGTCTTAGGTCCAGGTGTCCCCGGGGGGCCCTTTCCTGCTTCCTGGACTGGGAGCCCTCTGAGTCTTCTTTCCCAGTTCTTGGTCTGGGCGCCCCCGGTCTCCTTTCCTAGCTCTTGGTCTGGGATTGAAACCATTTACCCCAGATGGGGCCTTGAACCCAAGTGCTGGACTCAAACCCAACCAAAACCCACAGTACCTGGTTTCAGGACCTAATGAAGCTCAGGTTCTTGATGTATCATCACAGAAAGAATTCAGTGAAAGACAGAGTGATAGGTAAGAAGTGGATTTGTTCAGATTCAGAGAGAAACACACTCTACAGACAGTGTGGGCCATCACACAGGGTGAGTGTGCCCATGAAAAGTGGTCTGATTAGTTCTTATAGGCTGGGTAATTTCATATGCTAATGGGTGGGAGAATTATTCCAACTTTGGGAAGGAGTGGAGATTTCCAGGGTTTGGGCCACCACCCACTCCTTGGTCTTCTGACAGTGCTTTGGGGCTGTCATGCGCCTCTGGGTGTTCATTTCACCTGCCGATTGAGATCAAGGCTTCGTCTTGTCTGACTTCTTGGTCCCATTTGATTCTAGTTGGTTTATGTTGTGTCCATGAGCTATGCCATTCTTTCAAAAGTTGTGCCCTGCCCCTTTCCTTCCTGTTACTGGGCGCCCCTTGGTCCCCTTTCCTAGCTCTATGCCTGGGCGCCCCCTGGCCCCCTTTCCTAGATCTGGGTCTGGGCACCCCCTGGCCCCCTTTTCCTAGTTCTGGGCCTGGGCGCCCCCTGGCCCCCTTTCCTAGTTCTGGGTCTGGGCGCCCCCTGGCCCCCTTTCCTAGTTCTGGGCCTGGGCGCCCCCTGGCCCCCTTTCCTAGCTCTATTCCTGGGCGCCCCCTGGTCCCCTTTCCCTCCTGTTACTGGGCGCCCCCTGGCCCCTTTTCCTAGTTCTGGGTCTGGGTGCCCCCTGGTCCCCTTTCCTTGTTTTAGGTCTGGGAGCCCCTGGTCTTCTTTCCTTAAAAGTGGTAAGCATTCTAGCTGAGGTTTCTTGACCTGCTTCATATTTCGTGGAATTTGGGGAATCCATAAGCCCCATTCTGTTCTCTGCACTCTGGCCCTAGTTGGTGGTGCTTCTGCGCATCTAACCTTTCAGCGTGCAGTGGGGTGTGTCTTCCTAGGTCTCCCCCGGTTGGACGGAAGCCGTGCCTACAGCGCTCTTAGAGATCAGCCTCCTTGGCCTGAGCTGCTGCTGAAATGGCCAAGGCCAACACCGTTCCATGTCCCGGAGAGGACAGGACTCGTGGGGCCCATTTGGAGTCTCGCCTTATATCCCCTTGAAAGGCTAGAGAGTCGTGGAATGTGCTCCGAGGCCCACGGCTCATCTTTTGGGGTGTCGCACGCCTGGCGCTGTTGCGCCCTTGGCTTCATTTTTAGACCACGTTGTGTCTCTCTTTTTTAAAAGGTTGTTTGTTCTAATTGAAGGGTAATTGTTCTGCAACGCTGTGTCTGTGTCTTCCACACACCAGCGTGAATCAGCCGTAAGTGTACACGTGTCCCCTTCCTCTTGCATCTCCGTCCCACCTCCCACCCTGTCCCACCCCGTCCCACCCCCCTGGTTGTCACAGAGCCCCAGTCTGAGTTCCCTGAGTCACACAGCAAATCCCCACTGGCTGTGTCTTACGTACGGGAATGTATGTATTGCTGTTCTGCTCTCTCCGTGCAGGACATCCTCTCCCCTCCGCCACCCTGCCCCATGTCCATGCGTTGTTCAGTCGCTCCGTCGTGTCCGACTCTTTGTGACCCCATGGACTCCAGCACACCAGGCTTCTCTGTCCTTCACTATCTCCCAGAGTTTTCTCAAACTCATGTCAATTGAGTTGATGATAACATCCAACCATCTCATCCTCTGTTTCCCCCTTCTGCCCTTGATCTTTCCCAGAATCAGGATCTTTTCCAACGATTCAGCTCTTCACATCAGGTGGCCAAAGTATTAAAGCTTCAGCTTCAGCATCAGTCCTTCCAATGAATATTCAGGGTTGATTTCCTTTAGGATTGACTGGTTTGATCTCCTTGCTGTCCAAGGGGCTCTCAAGAGTATTCTCCAGCACCACAGTTGAAAAGCATCAATTATTCCAAGCTCAGCCTTCTTTATGGTTCAACTCTCACATCCATACATGACTACTGGAAAAACCATAGCTTTGGGTTTGTTGGCAAGTGATGCCTCTGCTTTTTAACATGCTGTCTAGGTTTGTCATAGCTTTTCTTCCAGGGAGCAAGCGTCTTTTAATTTAATGGCTGCAGTCACCATCTGCAGAACTTCCCTGATAGCTCAGTTAGTAAAGAATCCATCTGCAATGCAGGAGACCCTGGTTCAATTCCTGGGTTAGGAAGATCTGCTGGAGAAGGGATAAGCTACTCACTCCAGCTTTCTTGGGCTTCCCTTGTGACTCAGCTGGCAAAGAATCTGCCTGCAATGTGGAAAACCTGGGTTTGAGCCCTGGGTTTGGAAGATCCCCTGAATAAGGGAAACGTTGCCCACTCCATATTCTGGCCTGGAGAATTCCATGGACTGTATAGTTCATGGGGTTGCAGAGTTGAGCATGACCGAGCAGCTTTGGCTTGCACCATCTGCAGTGATTTTGGAGCCCAGGAGGAAAGGTCTGTCACTGTTTGCATTTTTCCTCCATCTATCTGCCATGAAGTGATGGGACTGGATGCCACGATCTCTGCCTTTTGAATGCTGAGCTTTAAGCCAGCTTTTCACTCCTTTCTCTCACTTTCATCACAAGGCTCTTCAGTTCCTCTTCACTTTCTGTCATTTGTGATTCCACATGCTGGCAAGATAATGCTCAAAATCCTTCAAGCTGGGCTTCAACCGTATGTGAACCAAGAACTTCTAAATGTACCGGCTGACTTTAGAACAGGCAGAGGAACCAGAGGTCAAATTGGCAACATCCGCTGGGTCAGAAGGACATCTGCTTCATTGACTATCAGCCCAGTTCAGTTGAGGTGCTCAGTCGTGTCTGGCTCTTGGCCACCTCATGGACCAGTCGTGTCTGCCTCTTGGCACCCCAGGCTTCCCTGCCCTTCACCAATTCTTGGAGCTCACTCAAACTCATGTCCATAGAGTTGGTGATGACACCCAACCATCTCATCCTCTGTCATCCCCTTCTCCTCCTGCCTTCAGCCTTTCCCAGCATCAGGGTCTTTTCCAATGAGTCGATTCTTCACATCAGGTGACCAAAGTATTGGAGTTTCAGCTTCAGCATCAGTCCTTCCAATGAATATTCAGGACTGATCTCCTTTAGGATGGACTGGTTGGATCTCCTTGCAGTCCAAGGGACTCTCAAGAGTCTTCTCCAACACCACAGTTCAAAAGCATCAATTCTTCAGCTCTCAGCTTTCCTTATGGTCCAACTCTCACATCCGTACATGACTACTGGAAAAACCATAGCTTTGACTAGACAGACCTTTGTTGGCAAAGTAATGGTTCTGCTTTATAATATGCTGTCTAGGTTGGTCATTGACTATGGTAAAGCCTTTGACTGTGTGGATCACAACAAACTGTGGAAAATTCTTAAAGAGATGGGAATATCAGACCACTTTACCTGCCTCCTGAGAAATCTGTATGCAGATCAAGAAGCAGCAGTTAGAATCAGACATGGAAAAATAGACTGTTTCAAAACTGGGAACGGCGTACGTCGAGGCTGTATGTTGTTACTCTGCTTGTTTAACGCATATGCAGAGGGGTGGTGGTTTACTCACCAAGTCGTGTCTGACTCTTGCAACCCGTGGACTGTAGCCCACCAGGCTCCTCTGTCCGTGGGATTTCCCAGGCAAGAACACTGGAGTGGGCTGCCATTTCCTTCTCCCTGTGTGCAGAGTACACCGTGCAGAATGCTGGGTTGGCTGAATCAGAGGCTGGAACGGCGCTTGCCGGGGGGACCAACAGCCTCAGGCGTGCGGATGACACAGTGCCCTTAGGTCTGCCCTCTGCTTTGCCGCTGCTGCCTGGGATAGGCTCGTCAGTGCCAGCTCTCTAGCTTCTATCTATGCTGGTATTAATGTAGGATGTTTTTCTCTCTCTCTTTCTGACTCACTTCATTCCGTCTGATAAGCTCTCGATTCATCCACCTCATTGGCACTGACTCAAACGGCATACCATCTCTAGACGAGGCCTCATTTGTTCTGGGGAGGCTGAGCAGTTTCCAAACCAGCCACGTGTGGCCGCTCTTTACCCAGCAGTGCTTCCCTCGGCCCCGCTCCTCTCGGCTGGGTGGGCCAGGGGCAGCAGCACGCGCTGCGTGGACGCATCCTGGCCAGAGCTCCAGCGCGGGGGCGCGTCTCCTGCTGTCCACGTGGCTGTGGGCGCCATGGGCTCTCTGCCTCTCCCCTCGTAGTCTCCTGTAACTCCCCTCGCCCTGCTGCAGACCTTGCCTCGGAGTCTTCAGAGTCCGGAACCCTTGAAGGAGTGTGCTCAGGGTGGGTGAGGCGCGCGCTCACGCGCTGCTCCGAGCTGCTCCCTGACCCCAAAGCCACTCCCGCCTCGGGCTCTCTGGCTCAGCAGCACTGTGTGCCTGCTTGCAGAGCTGGTGCAGACTTCTCTTCCTGGGTTCCTATTTACCCCAGGGTTTGGGGCCTTAAGCAGCCAGCGTCTCTCCTCTCATTCCGGCGGGCTGGCAGTCGGGCTGCGGCTCACTGGGTGCCTCGTGAGGTTCTGAGCGCCCCTTCCAAGCTTGTGCTTGTGGCTGCTGACAGACCTCTGGAAGACATCCTCCAGGCCCACTCTGGTGGCTGCTGGTCACGTGGGCCCCTGCTCAGGCTGCCCCCCACCCTCAGAGGGCTGAGGGCACCAAGGCAAAGCCGCGGTCTTCCTGTAACTCCTCTCGGAGGTGCCATCCCACCATGTTTGTTGGGCTCCGTTTGCTAAAGTGGCTCACTAGGTCCAAGCTACCTTCCAGGGGACAGGGGTGGACAAGGGGGTGAACCCCAGGCAGTGGGACCCTTGGGGACTATCTGAAAGGCCACCTAAATTATAAACCAATGTGAGCAAATTTTGAGGATTAATGTAAAATAGGAGATATATTGGGAGACTGACAATGGGAAGAAAGGAGATCTAGGAAATGGCAGCGTTCAACCCTGGGGACGTGTGATGCTGAGGAAAATTGGTGGTGATGGTTGGCGTGTCAAGGGCAGACATGACAAGCTCATCCCATTTGCCGCTCTGTAGGGGCAAAGCGGCGCGGCAGCTGTGGGCAGGTCCGAAGTCCTCCGAGCGGTGTGCTGTATCCAGGCTGGGGAGGCGGGCAGCTGGAGGCTGTGCGTTTGGGTGACTCGGAGCTGGTACAGCCAGCACAGCAGGTGCGCAGGGCGTGGACCAGTGTTAGCCCGCAGAGGCCACTGCCCCGATCAGTCACTGTTTGTCAGGCTTGGTGAGGATGTGGATGTCAAGCCGATCGTGTTTTTAGTTGGTATGAAATGGGTGGAAGTGACTCAAACCTTGGGTGATGAGTGAGCCACACAGGAAAGTGGGATTTAGGAGACTGATGTTCACAGGGGAGTTCTCCACATCAGCTGCAGAAGCCAGGTCAGCAGGGGTGAGGATTAACCACACACATGAAGAGCACACAGCACTCACGCTGACCGTGGTGTGCCCAGCAAGGCGTGCTGCCAGGGAGGGAGCTCCGTCTGGGCACCGTTGGCGAGGGCTCCGCTGTGCTCCAGCCCCACTGCTCTGTCCTTTCTGAGCGCCTTGCACCAGACACCCTGATGCTGGGAGTGACCGGAAGTGGGGGCAGCCTCTTGCCCACAAGCCCCAGTCCACCAGTGTGGCCAGCGATCGGGATGACCCTTGGTGAAACAAGAGGGCAGGCTAGTCCCGGTCTGTCCTTGGTGGCACTTGCTGGCTCCTAATATTCGGGGGAAGACAATATACAGTTACGAACTGGAACATCTTGGAGGGGACAAGACCAAACAGGGGATGTTAGAAGGAAGCTGAGTCTGCTGGTCTGTGTGGACACAGCCTAACAGTTAAGGCTGTCTGAGCGGTTTGCTGGCCCAGAGGGGTCACCTGGCTGTGATAAACCACAGGGGAGGCACGCACGAGGAGTCTTTAAGATTTGCTGAGAAACCTGCAGGCCAGACCCGCTCTGTGTCCTGTGCCCTCGTGGTGCGTCTGGGGGAAGGACAGGCACCGTCTGTGGCTCCCAGAGGCTGCAGGAACTCTGTGTGAGGCCCCTGCCTCACGTTGACTTACCTGGCTTGAGCTTCGGACAGGGGAGCCAGGACCGATGCCTCCGGAGGGACGTGGCCACAGCCCTGCCCTGGGCCGCCCTGTCTCTGTTGCAGGTCATCGTGGGGAGCATTTTCGAAGTGGTCTGGGCGGCCATCAAGCCAGGGACCTCCTTCGGCATCAGTGTGCTGCGGGCGCTGCGGCTGCTGAGAATCTTCAAAGTCACCAAGTATGTCGTCCACGGGCTAGTGGGGCGGGGGTTCCTGCTGTGTGCTCTGGAGTGGGGGGCGGGGACTCCTGTCATCCGCGTGCTCTGGGGGTGGGGGCGGGTTCCCTGTGCTCGGGGTTGTGGGCGGATTCCCTGTGCTCCGGGGGTCTATCCGGGGGGCTGTTTTCAGCCCCAGCATTTCTGGCTTTCTCATTAGCTTGTTCCCCACAGTTTCACACTGGCTCCTGTCTTGAAACCCACGAGCCCATCTTTCAACCTCAAATGGTTACTGTTCCCTAGTTAATGGAGAAAACAGAGGTTATCAGATAGAGGTTTCCTATCTTGTTGCCCCCAAGTTTGCTTACCTGCCTTGCAGCCGCTGTCCTGGCCCCAGTGGGACTCTGACCTTCTGACCTGACGCCCAGGCCTGCCTTTTCCACTCAGGGCTGACCCTGCCAGCCATCCTCAGTGACAGGACGCGGCCCTGACCGTGTGTTCAGGTTCTTCCCACTTGGCTGTTCAGCCCTGGAGGAAGGTTGCTCCTTTCTGCCCATGAGGGGGCTGAGTCTCCCCCTCTCTGCCGGAGCGGCGGTGGGAGGGGGCTGCTCCCCTCCGCAGCTGTCACGGCAGCAGCAGAGCTGCCCTCACCCTGCTGACCGTGGGCATAGTGACTCCACCGTGGGTCCCGAGCCACCCTGAGGCTCTGAGGCTCCCAGGCCAGGCCGCCTGGAGCATGTGGCCGCACGTGCCCAGCTCATGACAGCTGTGGGATGGTCCAGACGGAGCCTGTGCAGGTGGCCTGCTTCCAAGCACCTCCAGTGACTTCCTCAGCCTCCTGGGGAGGCTGGACTAGATCTTTTTTCATCTGTTTTAAATCCACACCTGAGGCCGTTGAAAGTCAGGGTGGTGCAATGCTGAGGAGTTTTGGACAGGACTCCTGTCTGGCTTGGCCCACAGACGCTCCTGGGTGCTCCCGCCACCTGCCCTGCGTCCTCCGCTGCTTCTGCAGGAGGTGGCGCTGTGCTGCCAGCACCTTGGCTGTGGGCCTGGCGTCTTCGCAGCTCTATTTCCTTCTGGAAAGTGGGTGGCTCTTGTCCTGACCTAGACCCTGCCCGTCAGGAGAAGGCTTTCTGGAGTCTTCTAGCCCATCTCTTATTAACTCTCATGCACTCAGTAAGAGAGTAGTGGGTCTCTGTGACACAGCCCTGGGGACGAGGGTGCAGGGGTGTCCTAGGCCTCTCCCCAGGCCAGGGTGGAGGACAGCAAGTGCTAAGGCAGAGAGGTACGTGGCGTGTCTCCCTGGGGCTTGGGCTGTCCTGGGGTTGCAGCTGGAGGGACCCATTACCTGGCAAGCCCACAGCAAGACTTATCTGCAGACTGCAGGGGGCCTGTGAGGCACAGGGGTTCAGCTGAATGAGAGGGTCATGGTCTCTGGGCCCCAGGAGCGTTTGAGGGGTGGGCTGGAGGGGTGTTGAGCCTGGAGGGCTGCTCCGTGCAACGTGGCTCGGGCCCTGGGGGACACCTAAGCCCAGCCGGCTTTGCTGAGGGTGGTGGTGCTGATGGACGCTCCAGTGCGGCCCCTTTTCCTGCATAGCTAGGACACACAGCTGTGGCCCTCACTTCCTGCGTGCTGGCCTAGGGGAGCTGAGGGATGCAGGCAGGTGTAGCTGCAAAGTGGGGAGACTGGAGAGCCGGTGTGGGAGGCGCGCGTGAGCCCAGCTCTGAACGTGCAGTCTCTGCCGTCACCCTGGGCCGGGTGGTGCGCTGCAGTGCAGAGGGGGTGTGGGCCCCTGGAGAAAGTGCGTGTGGGGCCCTCAGGGCAGGAGGTGCCAGAAGCCGCAGGCATGGCCCTTGGGGTCCCGGTGTCCTGGCGCACTCAGACCAGGCTGCCCCCGCAGGTACTGGAGCTCCCTGCGGAACCTGGTGGTGTCCCTGCTCAACTCCATGAAATCCATCATCAGCCTGCTCTTCCTGCTCTTCCTCTTCATCGTGGTCTTCGCTCTGCTGGGCATGCAGCTCTTCGGGGGACAGTAAGTGAGGCCGGGCCCCTAGGGGCAGGGCCAGGGGACAGTGCTGCTGGACCGCCACCCTGCTTCCCGCACTAGGGCCCCAGGAAGGGCTGCTGGCCCAGACGCAGCTTCCAGGTGCCACCCCTCCTGCAGAAGGCAGTGGCACCCCACTCCAGTACTCTTGCCTGGAAAATCCTATGGACGGAGGAGCCTGGAAAGCTGTAGTCCATGGGGTCTCTAAGAGTCGGATACGACTGAGCGACTTCACTTTCACCTTTCACTTGCATGTATTGGAGAAGGAAATGGCAACCCACTCCAGTGGTCTTGCCTGGAGAATCCCAGGGACGGGGGAGCCTGGTGGGCTGCCCTCTCTGGGGTCGCACAGAGTCGGACACGACTGAAGCAACTTAGCAGTAGCAGCCAGCCCTCCTGGGCCCAGTGGACCTGCCTCTGTCTGTCCAAGACCCTTGTTCTTCTCAGGTTCAACTTTCAGGATGAGACTCCGACAACCAACTTTGACACCTTCCCTGCCGCCATCCTCACTGTCTTCCAGGTAAGGCTCCTGGCTCTGGACTAAGTCGCGGCCGCGGGGCTTTGTGGGCGTGGGGGAGGCAGCCTGCCGTCAGCCCCTCAGTGCCCGCAAGGACACAGGCATAGTGGGCCTCTGGTGTCAGGCCCTGGTTGGGACCCGGCTTGGGAGTGAGCCTGCCAGGGGCAGGTGGATGCCCCAGGAGGCCCTGGCTTCAGTCGTCGCTGAACTCTCTGCCGGAGACCTGGAACTGATTACAGCTGTCTTTGTCCTTTGCAAACACAGCGGAAAGCTGTCCCCAGGCTTCTCCCTCCAGGGGCTTGGCCCAGCAGCCCCTCACCTCTCCTTGTGTCTGAACACACACTCCCCGCAGCCCCTGGGGGCACGTGGGTCGGGGCCCCATTCTTGGTGGATTCTGCCTTCCCTCCTGAGAACTCTTGGTTGAGCGCTCTCCTCGTCACAGAGCTATGGCTCCCTTGTGCCTCCACAACGGGCCTCCTCCATGTGATAAGGCAAACATCTCTGTCCCACACAGTGCCCTTGGCCACGTCTGAGACCAAGCAGGACCAGGGCAGGGCTGGGTGCCTGTGATGGGGCTTCGAGAAGCTGCCACACCAGGGGCAGTCTGGCCAGGGGGCTGCCTGCCCTCAGCCAGTGCTGGAGCCACGGCGAGCGTGAGGAGCGGGGACCTGCTGGCCCCTCTCTCAAAGAAAGGGACTTTCCAGCCGACTGTTTGAACCACTTGCTGATGGAGTGACTCAGTGTGGTGATTTCACCCTCTGAGCCCTCCCATCATGGGGGAGCCCTGCAGCTCCTCCGCCCCCAGGGACAGGGGAGAGCCCTCTCCTTCCAGAGGGCCATCCTCTCCTGGCCTGACAGGACTTCAGACCCTGCGCTGCCACCGCCCACTCCCCACCTGACCCCATCTCAAGTCCTGTGAGCTCAAAGGGCTGGGGTGCCTGTGAGCACGCTGCTGTTCTTGCCTAAGTCTCTGTCAAGGCGCCCACAGATGACACAGATGACTGTCTAGCCGTTTAAGGTGGCTGAGAGAGTAGTTAGGGCTGGAGGAGGCCGAGTGGATCGCCAGGTACGGGCATGTAATGCCCTCAGGATGGCACTGGGCCAGTGGCCTGAGCGCCCAGGGTAGAGCCCCTTCTCTGAATGGGGTTGGAGAGGGCACATGGAGGCGTGTGACGGGGGTGGGGTAGAGCGGGAGGACAGTTTGGACTCTGCTCCCGGTGAGGCTGACCCCGTGGAAGAGCGCCGACCGTGCCCACAGGTGGAGTTTCTGTCCTAAGACACGGAAACAGCAGGCGCATGCAGGCGCCTTCAGCCCTCAGATGGCCAAAGGTTAAAGGAAGAGGGGCGCCTCAGAACCAAGAATATCAGGCTACTATGACAAGTAACTGACAATTCTGGAAGCGAAAATACAGCTATTTAAATAAACAGAGGGTGAACCGCACACTGATGTGGTCCTGGTGAGAATGGGGGAGCTGGCAGGCGTGGAGGGCCTGAGCCCACTGTGGCTCAGAGGTGCAGAGAAGGCGCCAGCGACCTTCCAGAAAGAGCCGAGACCTGGACACTGCCCAGTAAAGAGAACATCTTAAAATCTGTTGTAGAAAGAAGGATTTCCTGTGAAGAATGCCAGTCTGATGGCAGGAGGTTGGGGAAAAGTAACTAAAATTCTGAAGGACAGCTCCTGTTGCTCTAGAGGAGAGCGCTGTCTGAGCTGGAGGAGGCGTACCCAGGAGTCGCGGGAGCCGTGGCCGACTGCTGGGAGCGCTGCAGGCGCGATGCGGGCAGGGCTGCAGCAAGCCAGGGAGGAGCAGAAACCCAGACGGCCTCAGAAATGGGACAGTCCGTGGACAGTGATTGAAAAATCTACCTATCCTGGCCACCACGCTGGCAGTTGAACAAGTGAATTCTGCCAGCTGTTCACGAACGGTCGCTCCAACTTTATACAGATGACTCCAGAGAAGATAGAAAAGAGATCCCCCCTTTATGGACCTGGACTAATTCTGGTATGAAAATGCTGGACGAAGACAATATGACAGAAGAAACAGTATTTATTACCATCACACAGACAGAGACAGACATCCGGAGGGGAATGAGAGCCAGTCCAACCCGGCTGTCCTTAAAGATTGTCCTTACGATCAACGTGAATTTACCCTAGAAATGCGAGATGATTTAACATTAGAAAGTCTATTACTGTAACTCACCATCTTAACAGACTGACGAAGGAAAAGAATGTATGATCAGATAGAGCCTCTGAGCTCCAGAGTGTACCTCAGAAAGAGCATCTGAGCTCCAGAATGTACCATCAGATAGAGCCTCTGAGCTCCAGAGTGTACAATCAGAAAGAGCACCTGAGCTCCAGAATGTACCATCAGAAAGAGCATCTGAGCTCCAGAATGTACCATCAGAAAGAGCATCTGAGCTCCAGAATGTACCATCAGAAAGAGCATCTGAGCTCCAGAATGTACCTCAGAAAGAGCATCTGAGCTCCAGAATGTACCATCAGATAGAGCATCTGAGCTCCAGAATGTACCATCAGAAAGAGCATCTGAGCTTCTGAGCTCCAGAATGTACCTCAGAAAGAGCATCTGAGCTCCAGAATGTACCTCGGAAAGAGCATCTGAGCTTCTGAGCTCCAGAATGTACCTCAGAAAGAGCATCTGAGCTCCAGAATGTACCATCAGAAAGAGCATCTGAGCTCTAGAATGTACCATCAGATAGAGCCTCTGAGCTCCAGAGTGTACCATCAGAAAGAGCATCTGAGCTCCAGAATGTACCATCAGAAAGAGCATCTGAGCTCCAGAATGTACCATCAGAAAGAGCATCTGAGCTCCAGAATGTACCTCAGAAAGAGCATCTGAGCTCCAGAATGTACCTCAGAAAGAGCATCTGAGCTTCTGAGCTCCAGAATGTACCTCAGAAAGAGCATCTGAGCTCCAGAATGTACCATCAGAAAGAGCATCTGAGCTCTAGAATGTACCATCAGATAGAGCCTCTGAGCTCCAGAATGTACCATCAGAAAGAGCATCTGAGCTCCACAATGTACCTCAGAAAGAGCATCTGAGCTCCAGAATGTACCATCAGATAGAGCATCTGAGCTTCTGAGCTCCAGAATGTACCTCAGAAAGAGCATCTGAGCTCCAGAATGTACCATCAGAAAGAGCATCTGAGCTCCAGAATGTACCATCAGATAGAGCCTCTGAGCTCCAGAGTGTACCATCAGAAAGAGCATCTGAGCTTCTGAGCTCCAGAATGTACCTCAGAAAGAGCATCTGAGCTCCAGAATGTACCATCAGAAAGAGCATCTGAGCTCCAGAATGTACCATCAGAAAGAGCATCTGAGCTCCAGAATGTACCATCAGAAAGAGCATCTGAGCTCCAGCAAAAGCGCAGCCAAGCACCAGAGTGAGGAGCAGACAGAATGAGATGAGCAAACCGTGCTAATTGTGGACGCCGGGTGGTGAGTGTGTGGGGCTGCATCACACCCTGCACTCTGCGTGTGTTTGAGGAAACCCAGCACTCTTCCAGACAGAAACTCTTAGCAGACTATGCCATTATCAGTGGTCTTGGTGCACTAGAATAAGAAAAAGATGAAATAAAATTTCTCAGGATTGCCAAGGAAGAAATAAAAATGCCTTTATTCACAGATGAAATATTCATGTACTCAGAACACTTGTGTTGCCACTGCAGATGGTGTGGGACAGACAGTTTGGTTATCCATAGAGAAAAAAAGGAAGTTGGATTTCCACCTCGTAGCAGATTTGAAAATCAGCTCAGATGAATTAAGACATAAATGTGAAAAGCAAATTTCAAATTTTAGAATGTAAAGGAGAGCACTGTTCCTAACTGAGGGCCTTCTTAAGGAAAAGATAGAAATGCACAGATCATAAATGAAACCTTTGGAAAATTTGACTATTGAAATACAACTTTCTGCATCCAAAAATTATCATAGAATGTCAGAAAAGTCATCGGCTGGAGCAGATATTTCCACAGCATCAGTCAATAAACAGTGACCAGAATAAATAACCAGCAACCAGAACGAGGGCTTCCCAGGTGGCGCCAGTGGTAAAAAAACCCACCTGCCAATGCAGGAGGCTCAAGGAACACAGTTTCCATCTGTGGGCTGGGAAGGCCTCCTGGAGTAGGAGACGACAACCCGCTTCAATATTCTTGCTGGGAAATTCCGTGGGCAGAGGAGTGTGGCGGGCTACAGTCCATGGGGCTAAAAAAAGTCAGACCTGCCTGAACAACTGAGCAGAGTAAGCAAAATGAATAAAGACTTCTGCAAATCAAAAAGGGAGAGCAGCGGCAGGGACATGCAGCAGGAGCGGGCCAAGCGTGTGAGAAGGACTTGGGGCGGGAGAGCGGGCCGAAGCGCGGGCCTGTAGAAGCTGTCAGCTGTTACTCGTAGCCAGGGAAATGCAAATGGAACCCACCTCTCAGTCCAGCTGAGATGAAGAAACCTAGCGGTCTCACGTTTTAGAGAAAGTGGACGTGAAGGTCACTCAGTCATGTCTAACTCCTTGTGACTCCACGGACTGTACAGTCCATAGAATTCTCCAGGCCAGAATACTGCTGTGGGTAGCCTTTTCCTTCCCCAGGGGACCTTCCCAACCCAGGGACTGAACCCAGGTCTCCCACACTGCAGGCGGATTCTTTCCCAGCTGAGCCACAAGGGAAGCCCCAAGTTTTAGAGACGATGTGGAGCAGTGAGGATTCCCTTGTGGTGTTGGTGGGTTGATGGAAATTTGAAATACAAATCGCTTTGGAAACTGATGTCAGGTATCTAACCCACTGGCACTCCCACGGAAGGAGCTCCGGTTGCGGGTACATGCCCTGGGAGGTCCCTGGCCAAGTGCGCAGAGGCCTGCGAGAGCATCGAGGCTGCATCACATGCGGCGGTGAAACTCTGGAGACCTCTGCGTTGCTCCTCCTCAGGAGAGTGATAAGAGGAGTGTGTTCTGTCTGGGCAGCAGCACCGTGAATGAATGGCCTGGAATTAACTATACTAACATGGATCAGAAGCAATGTTACTCTTAAAAGAGCAAGATTCAGAATAGTGCAAATCATATGATACTTTTTAACTAACTTTAAAAATTGGAGCAGAGTTGATTTACAGTGTTATGTTAATTTCTGCTGTATAGGAAAGTGACTCAGTTATGCATATACAGACATATATATATTGTTTTTTCCATTCTTTCCCATTATGGTTTAGCGTATGCTACTATTTAAATAAGGATGAAAACATCTTGTTTCCAAACATACTGTGTAACAATATTGTTTATGGCATGTATACAAGTAGAAATGTAAAAGCCTGCATGGGAATGATTAACACCAGAGTCAGGGCTAGGTGGGTGTGGGGAGAGGAGGAATGAGACTGAGGACTTCTACTCAAGGACCTTCAGGTACATTTTTTTTTTATTAGCTTTAAAAATTTTTTCCCATATTGCCTTATACATTGCTGTTAGCCATGAGGAAATGCAAAGCAAATATTGAATGCTTTTATTTTTTTTAACTTTTTTATATTTTTAAAAATTTATTAATTTTAATCTAAGGCTAATTGCTTTACAATATTGGTTTGATTTCGTCTATACCTCAGCATGAATTAGCCATTGGTGTACATATGTCCCCTCCCTCTTGAATCCCCTTCCCCTTCAGCTACGTTTTAATATTTTATTTCTTAAGCTGGGAGTAGGTACACAGAGCTTTAAATATTATTCATTGTACCTTTCTGAATGTGTGAAATAATACATACTTTAAAATTAAATGAATGCTGCTGCTGCTGCTGCTAAGTCGCTTCAGTCGTGTCCGACTCTGTGCGACCCCATAGACGGCAGCCCACCAGGCTCCCCCGTCCCCGGGATTCTCCAGGCAAGAACACTGGAGTGGGTTGCCATTTCCTTCTCCAGTGCATGAAAGTGAAAAGTGAAAGTGAAGTTGCTCAGTCGTGTCCGACTCTTCGAGACCCCATGGACTGCAGCCCACCAGGCTCCTCCATCCATGGGATTTTCCAGGCAAGAGTACTGGAGTGGGGTGCCATTGCCTTCTCCGAAAAGATAAACTAAGTTAACATTAACCAAGAGAAAGCTGGTGTAATGGTAACATCAGTCAAAATAGAAGGTGAAAAAAGCTTCAGTAAACTACATTTGCATAACAATAAAGGGCAGCCATGAAATTAAAAGACGCTTACTCCTTGGAAGAAAAGTTATGATCAACCTAGATAGCATATTCAAAAGCAGAGACATTACTTTGCCAACAAAGGTCCGTCTAGTCAAGGCTATGGTTTTTCCTGTGGTCATGTATGGATGTGAGAGTTGGACTGTGAAGAAGCCTGAGCGCTGAAGAATTGATGCTTTTGAACTGTGGTGTTGGAGAAGACTCTTGAGAGTCCCTTGGACTGCAAGGAGATCCAACCAGTCCATTCTAAAGGAGATCAGTCTTGGGTGTTCATTGGAAGGAATGATGCTAAAGCTGAAGCTCCAGTACTTTGGCCACCTCATGTGAAGAATTGACTCATTGGAAAAGACTCTGATGCTGGGAGGGATTGGGGGCAGGAGGAGAAGGGGACGACCGAGGATGAGATGGCTGGATGGCATCACTGACTCGATGGATGTGAGTCTGAGTGAACTCCGGGAGATGGTGATGAACAGGGCGGCCTGGCGTGCTGCGATTCATGGGGTCGCAGAGAGTCGGACATGACTGAGCGACTGAACTGAACTGAACTGAAAGGGAAGATTCAGTGTAAGAACATGGCTTCCCAAAGCAAAGACTGACAGGATTACGAAGAGAAATAAAAAGTCCACTCTCTTTTCAGGGATATATATTTCCAGCAAGCTGAAGAATGAAGCTGATGAGATTAGAAAGGATATCAGCTGATGCCCACAAGAGCTTGTACAACTGATAGTGGGTGAAACGCTCGTTTGGGGGCACAGAGAACTTCTACAGAGACGGGTCGCTCGCTAAGTCACTCAGGAAATCCCTACAAGTACTAAAGAATTGCTCTCCTCAGTGAACATGCTTCTTATAAAAAACAAGTTTGACTTATTTATTTAAAATTTGGCCACACTTTGTGACATGTGGGATCACATTTCCCTGTCCAGGGACCGAATCTGCACCCCCTGGATTGGAACGTGGCGTCTTAACCACTGCACCACCAGGGAGGTCCCAGAGCACATCCTTGGCATTACTTAAATACATACAAACCACCAGTAAACAATCACATAAACTCGTCCCCATATTTGGAAGCTGAAGGGTTGTGTTGAAGAAGACATCACAGTGGATACCACAGAATACTTAGAACTGGATAATAATTAGCAAAACTTAGAGGATGAATTTGAAGCAATGCTTAGAGAAAGATTTAAAATCTTAGAAGCAACTATCAAAATAAGAAAATGACTGAAAATAAGAGAATGGCTGAAAATAAATATGTTAAATACTTATCTTAAAAACTAAAAAAAAAAGAATAATAGAGTAAACCAAAGAGAAGCTGAAAGCAGGAAAAAATAATGCTAAGAGCAGAAGTGAGTGACACAGGAAACTGGCATACTGAGATAACAAGATCGTAAAAAGCTCATTATCAGAGAGTGCACGGGCATCCAGCCACGTCTGCCTCTTTGCGGCCCATTGGACTGTAGCCCTCTACAGATGTAGCCCGGATGGCAGCACCAGGCATTTCTGGGTTGGTGTCTCAAAGTGTCTTCAGTGTGTGACAGGTGTCCTGGAGGCGTGTTAGGACAGTAAGTGTCAGAAGGTCAGATACCATCTGAGCCTCCTGGCTCCACTTCAGAGCTCTCTCCCCCCATAGCTCTGTGAGGCAGGGGCTTTGTTTTGTCCTCTGATGCGCAGAAGTGCCTGAAGGTTGCCTGGCACGCAACAGGCACTCCGCTTGCTCAGTGAAGGTAGATGCAAGTAGTCTGAAATAAAGTATTCAAAAGTCAAATCCAATTCTGTATAAAGTAGAACCTCATAGCTAAACTTCACTTATCTCAGTAATATAGTAATTTGTCAATGTAATTTCCTGACCGATACATGTTAAAGAGAAAAATAAGCATATCAATAGATGTAGAAAGTAAAATGTCGACATTATGATGAAAAACATGTTCTACAAAGAACTTAAAATACTAAGGACTCAAAAGCAAAAAAAGCAACCCCTAACAAGCCCACAGCTAGGTGGGATAGCTAATGTGGATGAGCTTCCTATTTGAAGGGACCGAAATGTTCTAAAATTGACTGTGGTAGCGGTTGCATATATGTGTGAATGTACTAAAAACCACTGAACTGTACACTTTAAATGACTGATTTATATGATATGTTAACTCTATCTCTTAATTTCTTCTAAGAATCCCTTAGAAGAAATGGAGTAGCCCTCATAGTCAACAGAAGAGTCCAAAATGCAGTACTTGGATGCAATCTCAAAAATGCCAGAATGATCTCTGCTCGTTTCCAAGGCAAACCATTCAGTATCACAGTAATCCAAGTCTATGCCCAATCCCTAATGCTGAAGAAGCTGAGTTGGACATTTCTATGATGACCTACAAGACCTTCTAGAACTAACACCAATAAAAGATGTCCTTTTCATCATAGGGGACTGGAATGCAAAAGTAGGAAGTCAAGAGATGCCTGGAGTAACAGGCAAGTTTGGCCTTGGAGTACAAAATGAAGCAGGACAAAGGCTAACAGAGTTTTGCCAAGAGAACACACTGATCACAGCAAACACCTTCTTCCAACAACACATGAGATGACTCTACACATGGACATCACCAGATGGCCAACACCAAAAACCGATTGATTATATTCTTCACAGCTGAAGATGGAAAAGCTCTATACAGTCAGCAAAAACAAGACTGGGAGGTGACTGTGGCTCAGATCATGAACTCCTGTTGCCAAATGCAGAGTTAAATGAAGAAAGTAGGGAAAACCAGTAGACCATTCATGTATGACCTAAATCAAAGTGGAAGTAACAAATAGATCAAGGGATTCGATCTGATAGACAGAGTGCCTGAAGAACCTTGAACAGAGGTTCGTGACATTGTACAGGAGGCTGTCCGTGATCAAGACCATCCCCAAGGAAAAAAAATACAAAAAGGCAAAATGGTTGTCTGAGGAGGCCTTACAAATAACTGAGAAAAGAAGAGAAGTGAAAGGCAAAAGAGAAAAGGAAAGATACATTCATCTGAATGCAGAGTTCCAAAGAATAGCAAGGAGAGATAAGAAAGCCTTCCTCAGTGATCAGTGCAAAGAAATAGAATGAAACAACAGAATGGGAAAGACTAGAGATCTCGTCAAGAAAATTAGAGACACCAAGAGAACATGTCATGCAAAGATGGGCTCAATAAAGGACAGAAATGGTATGGACCTAATGGAAGCAGAAGATATTAAGAAGAGGTGGCAAGAATACACAGAAGAACTGTACAAAAAAGATCTTCACGACCCAGATAACCACGATGGTGTGATCACTCACCTAGAGCCAGACATCCTGGAGTCCAAAGTCAAGTGGGCCTCAGGAAGCATCACCTCGAACAAAGCTAGTGGAGGTGACGGAATCCCAGCTGAGCTATTCCAAGTCCTAAGAAATGATGCTGTTAAAGTGCTGCACTCAATATGCCAGCAAATTTGGGAAACTCAGCAGTGTCCACAGGACTGGAACAGATCAGTTTTCATTCCAATCCCAAAGAAAGGGAATGCCAAAAAATGTTCTAACTACCACACAATTGCACTCATCTCACACATTAGCAAAATAATGCTCAAAACTCTCCAAGCCAGGCTTCAGGAGTATGTGAACCATGAACTTCCAGATGTTCAAGCTGGATTTAGGAAAGGCAGAGGAACCAGAGGTCAAATTGCCGACATCCGTTGGATCAGTGAAAAAGCAGAATTCCAGGAAAACATCTGCTTTCTTGACTACACCAAAGCCTTTGATTGTGTGGATCACAAGAAACTGTGGAATATTCTTCAAGAGATGGGAATACCAGACCCGCTTACCTCCTGAGAAATCTGCATGCAGGTCAAGGAGCAACAGTTAGAAACGGAAATGGAACAATGGACGGGTCCAGGTTGGGAAAGGAGTACATCAAGGCTGTATGTTGTCACCTTGCTTATTTCACTTATATGCAGAGCACATCATGGGAAATGCTGGGCTGGATGAAGCACCAGCTGGAATCAAGTTTGCTTGGAAAAATATCAATAACCTCAGATGTGCACATGACACCATCCTTATGGCAGAAAGCAAAGAGGCACTAAAAAGCCTCTTGATGAAAGTGAAAAGTGAAAGTGAAGTTGCTAGGTCATGTCCAACTCTTTGTGACCCCATGGACACCAGGTACTCCGTCCATGGGATTTTCTAGGCAAGAGTACGGGAGTGGGTTGCCATTTCCTTCTCCAGGGAATCTTCCTGACCCAGGGATCGAACCCAGGTCTCCCACATTGTAGACGACGCTTTACCATCTGAGCCACAGGGAAGTCAAAAGTGAAAGAGGAGAGTGAAGAAAGTTGGCCTAAAACTCAGCATTCAAAAAGCAAAGATCACAGCATCCGGTCCCATCACTTCATGGCAAATAGATGGGGAAACAATGCAAACAGTGACAGCCTTTATTTTCTTGGGCTCCAGAATCACTGCAGACGGTGACTAAAACCATGAAATTAAAAGACACTTGCCCCTTGGAAGAAAAGCTGTGACCAACCTAGACAGCATATTAAAAAGCAGAGACATTACCTTGCCTACAAAGGTCCATCTAGACAAAGCTATGGTTTTTCCAGTGGTCCTGTATGGATGTGAGAGTTGGACCATAAAGAAGGCTGAGTGCCGAAGAACTGATGCTTTTGAACTGTGGTGTTGGAGAAGACTCTTGAGAGTCCCTTGGACTTCAAGGATATCCGACCAGTCCATCCTAAAGGAAATCAGTCCTGAATATTCATTGGAAGGACTGAAGCTGAAGCTCCAATACTTCGGCCATCTGATGTGAAGAAGTGGCTCGTTGGAAAAGACCCTGGTGCTGGGAAAGATTGAAGGCGGGAGGGGAAGGGGATACCGTGGATGAGATGGTTGGATGGCATCACCGACTCGGTGGACATGGGTTTGAGCGAGCTCAAACTCTCAGAGTTGGTGATGGACAGGCATACTGCAGTCCAAGGGTCGCAAAGAGTTGGACATGACTGAGCGACTGAATGAACTATATCTAAATAAAACTGTTATTTTAGAACGACCGTAGCAAACATTGCAGGTAGAAGATTGTTGACGGTGAATTTCATGTGCAATGTGACTGGACCATGGGATGCCTGGATTGGACACTATTTCTGGGTGTTTCTGGATGACGTGAACGTTTGAACTGGAGGACTGAGAAAGCAGATGTGGGAGCCTCATCCAGCCCACGGAAGGCATGGAGTAAGGGACAGTCCGCTCTTGCTGCTCAAATATGTTTGAGCTGGGACATTTGGTTTCTCTTGCCCTTGGACTCAGATTTGGGCTGAAACTTACACCGTCATCTCTCCCCGTCAGCTGTGGGTCTTGGGACTTACTCTCCATAATCACAAGATAAGATATACCTAGACATCTCCCATCGCTTTTGTTTCTCTGGAGAACTCAGACTAATACAGGTTGAAAGCATTATGACTAAAGAAAAACCAAGGGTAGCTAGTATTCAGGCAGTTGAAGTCAATGTAATAAGGAAAAGGAAGAGACAGGAGGACTGGAAAGGAATAGACAAATGATGTGATTACATAGAAACCCAGAGACTCAGTTAGCAATAATGAGAGAATTCACCGGTGCTGCTGAACACAAGAGAAGCATTTGAAAGATAGAGCTTTTCTATATCCCTGTATTGCTAAGTTAGAATATTCAACTAAAATGAAAGATTTCAGTTACAGTAGTTACAAAAGCTGTGAGTTACCCAGAAATAAATCCACAAGAAATATGCAAGACTTACATGTGAAATTGTAACTTGTTATTCAAAGACCTGAAGAACTGAAAACAAAGGTTTTAGACTGGGAAGCCTTATTGTTGTAAAGGGGTCACTTCTCCCTAATTTAATCAGTGATTCAAATCCCAGCAGAGCTTCTCTTGGCATTCAGCATGTCAATTCTGTGGGACAGTAAATATCCGACAATAGCAAAAGCAGCTCAGGGTGGAGTGATCGGCCCCACTGTGTGTCAAGGCTCACTATGAAGCTACCACAGTGAAGATCGGAAAGACGGGTGGACGTGTGGAAGGGCCTGTGCTGCGCTTTCCAAGGACGGTGGGCTTACGTGTCCACATGGGTCGACTTCAGGGAGGCGACGGCGAATGAACAGAACCGTGTGTGTAGCCTGGCGCTTTTCTCTGCACGTTTGGAGCACACATGGTATATTGTGTGTGCACATGTGTGTGGTGTCGATGGGAACGCACCCCAGACTTGTGATTGCGGTTGCCTGTCAAGGGTGATCATGGGCGATGGGACCTGACGCAAACCTGACGAGATGCCAGCAGTCTCCATCTTGAGTGGTGGACGCATGAGAGTCTGTTGTCTTATCCCCTTGCACTTTTCCAAAGTACAAATGAAAATGAGACCCGTTTCCTGATGGGGCAAGGGTTGTGTGTAGCCGCCCTCATAGCCTGGACCCACTGGACTAATGAGGTGGCAGCAACCTAGAAGGTCAGAGGCTGCGGCTGCTGCCTGGCCTTGAGAGCTCATGCCGCCCCTGAGCCCTGGGTTCCTCACCTGCGTGGCAGTGACCTGTCAGCTGGGGACGTGGGGAGCCCACCAGGCGGACCCCACTGGGCTGACCCCGCACAGCCCAGTGCTGGTCTCCTTGCCTTTGCTCGCCTTCTCTCCCTAGAGCTCCCTTTCCATTCTTGGTAGAGGCTCAGCCCAGCAGCCATGGCCCTTCTGGAAGTTTCTTTGGAGGCCCCTGGGCTGCCTTGCGTGTCATCCAAGGACCTGTGTGTGCACACACGTGTGCCTGGGCTCAGCCGTCTCTCCCTGGGCATGTGTGTGGGCGCTGGGGGCTATGGGATGCGCCTGGGTGCTCTCCCTCCCTTCCTCCGCAGATCCTGACTGGGGAGGACTGGAATGCGGTGATGTACCATGGGATCGAGTCACAAGGTGGAGTCAGCAAGGGCATGTTCTCGTCTGTGTACTTCATTGTCCTGACGCTGTTTGGGAACTGTATCCTCTGTGGGCTGGGCAAGGGGGTAAGTGCCGCCTGGGTCCCTCTCCTCCTCCCCCACCATGGTGGGGTGGGAAAGGAGGACTCGGGGAAAGACATGAGCTTTTAGCCTGAGGGCAGCTGTTTGTTTTGTTTTCACTTCAATTTAAATTAATAATTAGGTTTTGGCACCAAGCTCTTAAAAAGCCTCCCCCAGGTAGAAATGAGTCTGCAGGGAAGCAGAAGGGAAGGTCTCGTGTGGAGGACGCTCCTCAGACTTGTGTCTGGAGTCGGGAGGGGGCTCTGCAGGGTCAGGGCAAGCCCAGCTGGGGAGGCTTTGCAGCAGGTGCCCCCATCCTGCCTGACTGGAGTGTTTCCCTGCGGCTGGACCCCACGGGGCACGACCTTCATCCTGCTCTCTGGGCATGGCAAGGCCTCTGGGTTGCCCGCGGCTTTGGGCAATGCCAGGAGGCAGCAGCTGACCTCAGTGTGCTGTCTCATGGGCCTGCTGCAGCCCTGCATAGGTCTATCCATGAGGCGGAACCCTGGGGTGTGGTTTCCCTTGAGCCCCAGGGTATTAATGCCTCCTTGCCAGACAGGGGGCCCTGAGCTACAAGGTCACCTACCCAGAGATTGCATCAAGGAGGCTAGGGGGCCGCTGTCTAGCAGCTGGGCTGGGCTGTGTCTGACGGGGGCTGACATGGCTGGAGGGTTGGGGGGTCGGGGGACACCCAGGAAGGAGGCAAGGCTGGCCAGGACCTGGGAAGATGTTGCATGGAGGAAGCCGTGGCCTGCCCGTGGGGCGCTGGGGCATAGACGTCCTTCCTTAGCTGGAGCCACCAGACACCCTACTGAATGTCTTCCTGGCCATCGCTGTGGACAACCTCGCCAATGCTCAGGAGCTGACCAAGGTGCGTGGGCGGGTGCACACCTGCGGCCCAAGGATGGGTGGATGGGGTCCGTCCATGCCGCTCTGGAGGGGCTGCGGCGCCATGAGGGGCCAGGCCCTGCGCTAGGAGCATGTGGCCGCTGTCCAGGGGCTCTCCTCAAGTCCTGGATATGCGGGGATGTGGGGGCACTGAAGAGGCAGGGGACACTGTGCCAGGAAGGGGGGTGACCGTGAGGGCCACTTCTGGGAAGTCAGGACCTGGGAAGGACGGCCAGAAAAACAGGAGGCCGCCTGGGAGCAGGAGGTGGCTCACAGGGGACGCAGCCCAGAGGCAGGCCTGGATGGTGGGGGTGTGGCTGCCCTGGGCTCAGGACTGAAGGGCACGGTGGCCTCAGTGTGTGAAGTGGCGGCTATGTCCTCTCAGAGAGCCATCGTGAGGTGGGCCTTAGGGTCTGAACACCCCAGAGGGCAGTGAGGGGACCCTGTGGTCATCCCCAGGAGGAGAGGGTCCCTTGTGTCCATCCCCAGATGGTGAGGGGACCCTGTGACCCTCTCTGGGAGGGGAGGGCACCCCTGTGTCTGCTCTCCTGTGTGAATGGCTGAGCTCGAGTGGTCCTGCCCTTGTGTGGTGCTGCCCTCGGATTCTGGGCCAGGCCGGTGGCTGGAGGAGCCGCTGGTGTCTGTTCCCAGCACATCTGCACCCAGCGGGGTGGCTTTCTCTGCAGGCTGTGCCCCGTGGGAGTCAGCTAATAGTCATCTCGCCCCCTGAGCCTGTGGGGGACGTGATCACACACGTCTCCCCGTGGCATCCCTCCGGATGGTGCAGTGTCCTCTCATGCTGTCTGTCCCGGATGGTGCAGGCCGCCCGCCGTTTCAGCCTCAGGCTGGCGCTTTGACAAGCCTGGCTGCTGGCATGAAGGGGCTGTGGTTCGGAGGCCTGAGGACTCTCTGACCCTCATGGGCACGCACCTGCTATCAGCGTGCGTGTGGCTGGGAGCACGCCTGTGGGCTCGCCCCACTGTCCCTGACAGCCACCCACTCAGTCCTGCACGTCCCGAGACTCTTAACGCTGCCCCTGCTCTGGGGCTTGACTGGGGTCTCCCCTGGGGAAGCTGGGCTCTGGACGTCTCTGCAGGCCGCAGAGGCTCTGGCGTCCGTGTGCTCCTGGCCCTGCCTCCCCACCTGGCCCCCTGGGAAGAATGTTCCCCCAGGGGCTCATGGGTACGCCCGCCTCTGCCTCCGCTCGACTGGGCTGGGCTGTGCCTGTGGGTCTGGACTCCTCCCTTCCTCTGAGGGTCGGGAATCCCCCTGGCCTGCCTATTAGGGCTGTCAGTCAGTTGGACTGAATCTCGCAATCCAGGAGCGGCTGGAGAGTGGCCCAAGCCCCTGGCTGGGGGGGCTGGTGCAGCCACAGAGCGCTTCTGGCATCAGGATTTCTGGAGCCCCGTGAACCAGGGGTGCTCAGCAGCCTTGGTGATCTGGCACCAGCTGTCCTGAGCTTGAGGTCAGAGCTCTCACTGCCCCTTCAGGGTTGTCAGTGGGAGGACATACTGACAGGCTGTGTCCTGGGGCCCTGTGTCCGTGCCTGGGCACCCTGGGTGGTGGCCCCTTTGGACAGATTGCCCTAACTCAGGGGTCCTCTCCCTTTCGGAGGCGGAAGTGGAGGCCTGTTCGAGTCAGGCTCTGGGCACTCCTGGGCTGGCCAAGGGTCCCAAAGAGTGGGGCTTGGTGCTCCCTCCTCTGTGCTCCCACTAATACACGGCGGTGTCACTTGTTTTTGAAGTGGAAATGAACTCATGTCAAGTGTGTAGAACAGCCACTCGAGTGACTTGAGGGCCATGAGCCAGGGTGGAGCCTGGAGCTGGAGGAGGGGCGTCCCTTGGGGGCTTCGCGGTGGGCCTGGTTCCGCTGCCCTCTTTGGCCCTGAAGCCGGAAGCTCTCTTCTCTATGGTGGGAAATGTACAGACAGCTCACAGGGGCTTAGTTGCCATTACTGTGCCCCTAAAAGCAAATTCAAGGATGTTTGGGATGTGTTGGGAATGCCAGCTTCCAGAGGAGCCAGGTGGGCCTGGGGCTGGGGTCTTGAGGGAAATAAGGGTGGTCCCAGTGATGTAGCTGGACCACACGGAGACTTGTGGGCCTGTAGACTCAGCCTAGAGCTCTCAGCCTAGAGATCTGAGGAGCAGAACGTTTTGGTTTTGCCTGGTGACGTGGGTTCGGGGCTGGAGGGTCCGTCCTCTTCTGCATGGAGTGGGCAGAGGTGGGCCAAGGCGTCTGCTCAGGCGTCACATGCTGGCCCGGAGGCAGAGAGCCTCGGGGCTCTTCTCCAGGAGCTCAGTGAGGAATCCAGCCCATGGTCAGGCGCAGTCACCGCCAGGGATGGGTGGTCGGAGGTGACCTGGTGGGTCCGGGTGGGGAAGCTCTGAGGTTTTGAGGTGGCCCTGCTAGACACTCCTGGGGAGGGCTTCCGTGGGCGGTGCTGAGGGGCACCCGGGCTCAGGGCGGCCAGCTGCCCCTTGCGCTGGCTCACTGCTCTGGGGCAGAGACGGACTTCGTTCCAGTGAGGCAACTGCTGGGGGCAGGCAGGAGGGGGAGCAGGTGGGAACAGAGAGGTGGGTTTGCATTTCGCCAGAATGAGGCTGACACGCGGGAATGTGTTCCTGGGCTGGAGCTCCAGAGCGGTGCTGTCAGCGGTGAGCATGTGGGGAAGGGTGCTGACTGGGAACTGTTGCCTGCAGAGATGGGCATAGCAGGGGTGTCTGGAGCCTGGGGGGGCCGTGCTGAGGCAGGAGCCAGCTGTCTGGCCTGTGGCTCAGAGGGCGGGAAGGACTCAGAGGCTCTAGGAGGAAGAGCTGGCGGCGCGAAAGGAGGTCAGGTGGGGCTGGGGCTTCTGTGGGGTCTCAGAGTGGACACAGCACTCTCAGCTAGCTACCCTTTCCTGTCTGTCCAAACAGGACGAAGAGGAGATGGAGGAAGCGGCCAATCAGAAGCTTGCTCTGCAGAAGGCGAAAGAAGTGGCAGAAGTCAGCCCCATGTCTGCCGCGAACATCTCCATTGCCGCGTAAGGCCCTAGGAGTGGTCACGGGGTGGTGGCAGGGCTGCTGCAGAGCCCAGCTCCTCCTGGGGCTTCTAGGGAGGGGCCCTTGCCTTGACGGGAGCCTCTCAGGACACAGTCCTCCCCAGGAGCCGAGATGGGCCTTTGAGCAGAGACAACCAGGTAGAGCCTCTGGCTGCTCCCTGCTGGGATGAGAGCAAGGTGTTGGCAGTGCTGTGGGTGGGGGTGGCCTGCTGAAGGCGGTCCCCCTGTACAGTCCTGGGCGGCTCCAAGGAATTAGTCTGTCTGACTTAGGCTCAGTTTTCCATAAATGTGCTTTGTGAGGCGAAAGATTCAACATGGTACTTTAGCAGCCCAAGAGTCTTAGCAGTTTCCCAAAGTACCTTTGAGATTTTGGTGTTGGGACAGAGGTCAAGAGGTGGCCTCTCTGATGAGAGGAGGTCAGGTGGGGCTGAGACTTCTGTGGGGCCTCCAGGCGTGTTGCAGGAGCACCGCTGCTGTGCTATGGGCTTCAGGTTGGGGCAGAGCAACCAGCCCAGGGCCGGAAGCTGCAGTGGCCGGGGGAGCTTGGCTCCCGGGGAGGAGGCAGGAAAGTCTGGCCCCGTGTCTGGTCACTGGGTGACCGCAAGAGAGCACAGGAGGGTTGGGGCCAGACCGAGTCCACCTGGAGCCTCCAGTCTTGCCTCCAGCCCCACGCTCACCACCCTCCCAGCCCCTCGGGCTCCCGGGGCTGACCCATGGGCCCTCGCTCTGAAGCTGCGCCCCTCTGCTGTGCTGACTGAGGTCAGAGGGCCGGGGCAGCCTCAGGCCCTTCCGTGGTGAGGCAGGCGTCAGTGCTGAGAGCTCTGGTGGGGGTGAGTCTCTGGAAGTGTGCAGATGCGTGGGTGAGGCAGGTGTCAGCGCTGAGTGCTCTGGTGGGGATGAGTCTCTGGAAGTGTGCAGATGCGTGGGTGAGGCAGGTGTCAGTGCTGAGTGCTCTGGTGGGGGTGAGTCTCTGAAAGTGTGCAGATGCGTGGGTGAGGCAGGCGTCAGTGCTGAGTGCTCTGGTGGGGGTGAGTCTCTGGAAGTGTGCAGATGCGTGGGTGAGGCAGGCGTCAGTGCTGAGTGCTCTGGTGGGGGTGAGTCTCTGGAAGTGTGCAGATGCGTGGGTGAGGCAGGCGTCAGTGCTGAGTGCTCTGGTGGGGATGAGTCTCTGGAAGTGTGCAGATGCGTGGGTGAGGCAGGCGTCAGTGCTGAGTGCTCTGGTGGGGATGAGTCTCTGAAAGTGTGCAGATGCGTGGGTGAGGCAGGCGTCAGTGCTGAGTGCTCTGGTGGGGGTGAGTCTGTGGAAGTGTGCAGATGCGTGGGTGAGGTTCGTCTTAGCAGCTCGGTCTCGCTTGGAAGCCACAGGGCCATGGCCTGTTTTCTAGGAGGGCACTTGCAGAGGGCCTGTCTCTAAGGTGACCAGAGGTGGTGGCCTGTGTGGGAGAAGAAGCAAAGGGAGGTCCCAGGCCCTGGGAGTGAAGACGGGGGGCAGGGCCTGCAGGGAGTGAAGGCAGGAGGCAGGGCCTGCCGGGAGTGAAGGTGGGGCGGGGGCAGGGCCTGCAGGGAGCCAGGCAGGACACAGCTGCCCCTGCTCCACCAGCTGCTGGGGCCTCGGTGCCCAGTTGTCCTGAAGTCATGTTGTCTGGCCAGCGCACCTGCTCTGTCTGCTTGGTCCTGGGCTTACAGCGACCGTGGGGACTCCCTGTCACAGCCTCTTCTCCCACACTGTGTAAGCTGCTGGCAGTCTGCGTGGAGGATGTGGCGGTAGCTGCGCGGTGTATCCGCGTGGGCCTTGTGTGGTTTCTGTGTACCGTTTGCCTTCAGGCTTCTCTGGAGGGGAGTGCGATGTCCTGTGTCCCCTGCTGCTGGCCAGGGCTGCCCGCTCCTTGGGAATGTGCGGCAGGGTGTCCACCCCCACCTGGGCAGAGGCCCCAGAGAGGTGGGGCCTCCCGCACAGCCACAGGGAGCTTGTCCGGACACCAGAAAGGGAGGGCTGGACGCTCTTCCTGTTTCTCCGCCCCCGCCCTGTTCAGGACGCTGCTGTGCAGGAACCAGGCTATGGCCCTGTGTCCCCAGGGCCTGGGGGACACTTGGTGCTCCCCTCACAGCAGGCTCTGAGCTTGGTGCCGACCTGTCCATGCCGCAGCCAACCTGGGGTGTGTTCAGGAGCTGGCCCCTGGGTCCTCCTGTGGGTTCTGCAGGCCCGCCCAGGATGCAGCTTTGGGTCCTCAGATGCACGTACAGGGGCTCTGATGTGACCCCCCGAGGTCCCGTTTCCTGGAGGAGGTCTGGCCTCAGGCATGGGGGTGGGGGTGAGGCCGCTGTGCGTGGCTGTTCATTTTCCTCCGTCCGCTGAGGCATCTGAGGGCGGGGCGTCCGTCTGTCCATCCGCCCGGCTCTCTGCTCCGCTGGCAGCACCAGCCTCTCACGGCCACTTCTCTGTCTGAGCTGCTGAGGTGGGGGCCCAGGGTGTCCCCCGCCAAGCCTGCTCCCCAGGCTGTGCTGTGCGGCTTGGGCGACGGGGCCTGGCGAGATGCGCTCTGTGGGCCTCGGGTGCTCGGCGCAGTTTTAGGGTCTCTGATGTTTGAAGGGCTCCTTGGACCTTGCCTGAGACTCTGCGCTGGCCCCTCCTGGGGGGGTGCCCGAGTCACTTGAGCCTCCGCGGGACCCCGGCGTGTGCGGCCGCAGGGGAGTCTTCTCAGGCTCGTCGGAGGGGGGACACTCAGGCCGACACGGCCGTCCGAGTTCTCGGCTGCCTCAGGGGCGCTGTGCCCGTGGCCCCTCCTGCACACGTGTTCATACTCACACCCACTCTTGATGTCCACGGTCTCAGTCACACTCACACACACTCCCAAGGTCGCACACTTGGTCATGCGCACTGCTGTGCTCACTCTCTTGGACACATGTGTCTCTCTGCATGCAGGGTCAGCAGGCCCGTGAGTAGTTCTGAGCTTCTCACATGTTTGTCGACTCAGCCTTGAGAAGGCAGAGTTGGGTACCCACCTGGTCCTCCCCTGGGGACGCTACCTTGCAGGGAAGTGACTGTAAAGAGATCTCTGGTTTCTCTCTATTGATTTTGCAAAAGCTTCTAGGAAGACACTCAAGGGAAGATGGGCTGGCGATGGAACCTGTTTGCTCCTGGGAAGGGTGGTGGTGAGTGGGAGGTAATGACTCAGAGCCTGGGCAGCCTTGGCTGGGGGCCAAGCACAGTGGTCAGGAAGCAGGGCCCAGGCAAGGCCGCAAGCAGGTAAGGCCCCTGTGTCAGCCGTCTCGGCTCTGTCTTGAAGGGGTTAGTGGTCCCCAGCGTTGGGGGATGGAGACACCAGGTCCTCCAGCCCAGGAGGGCTGTCGAGAATTGCATGGCGGGAGCTGCCTGCTCTTCCGGCCCTGCTGCCCTTCCAGGGGCGGTGGGCACAGAGCTGGGCTGGTCGGCTCCAGGTGACCTTCCTGCCCTCCAGCCATGGTGGCTGCTGCTCTGCTGGGCGTGCGCGCTCCCTCAACGTCTCCTTTATCCCGAGGTCTCGGCTGGTGTCGTTCTGACAGAAGCGCCCCTGGCCTCCGGCCTGGACGCACGCTGCGCCTCTGCCCTGACCCGGCGCGGCTCACGCGTGTTCTGGCATCTCTCAGGACTCTCTCTGGTGGTCTCACTCCTGTTCTGTTCTGTTTCTTGCATGTGCAGTTTTGTAAAGCAAACTCGAGGTACTGTAACTCGCAGCTCATCTGTCTCCAGCGTAAACTCACCGTGAGTCTCTGCTACAATTTCCATCTGTGGCTTCATGATAACCACACGCCAACACCTTTGCCCCTAACTCTGCTTTCCCACTTCAAGTCATTCGCTTCAGGGGGCAGCTCCAGGACCACCCTCCGCGCCCCGCTGGGGACACAGGCGCACGCCCTGGCGCCCTCACATCCTGCTCAGCCCGCTCTCGGGATCAGGCTCTCCGAGCTCAGCCCCTGCTCCTCTCCTGGTCCGTCCTCTCTGCTGTCTGCCCCTGTGCGGTCACTCTGGCATCTTGAGCGGGTCTGCATTTCCTCAGGTGACCACCACGGGGAGCCGCTGGGCTGTCTCCTTGCAGCTCCTGTGAAGTAGAGGGTCCTCAGGGGCTCAAGGCATATGTGGGGCCCTCCTGCTCCAGCCTGCCTTACCTGGGAGAGGACGTCTCTGTGATCCTTAGGAAGTTCTAGCGAGAGCAGAGCTGCTGCCTGTTTGCAAGGCTGCAGAGACAGGGAGAGCCTGAGGTGGGGCCACAGGAGCACTGAGGGGGCCCCACTGGGGGGGTGACACCAGTCTGACCGTCCCCAGGGGCTCTTCCTGCAGGTTAGAAGTCCCTGGGGATGGCCAGGTGCCCTCTCTGTGCCCTGGTGCTGACTGGCGCTCCTGGGATCCCTGAGCTCCATCCCCCTGTTGCTGGGCAGCACAGAGCTGGGCTTGGTACGGCCACAAGAATGCAGAGCTGCTGGTTGTCGGGCCCCTGACGTCCACAGGGTAAGAGGCTGGGGCCCAAATGATTGACCCCAGTGTTGTTCCTGGGCTGCTTCTGCTTGTCACAGCTAGGGGTGACAGCTTCCTCAGCTTCCTCAAAGCAGGGCCATGCCACAGAGGCTCCTTCTGAGTCCTGTCAGCACGTGGCTGAACTCAGCTCTGCAGGCAAGCCGGGCTGGAACATGGTGGGGTGGCTCCTCCCTGGGCCTCCTTCAGGGAGGCCTTCGCCTGGGTCTGAGCCGCCTGCCACTCTGCATGGGGGGTCTCTTGTATGTCTTGAGCTGCTTGGGAACTTGGTGGAGAGGCATGGGGTGGGAGGCTTACTGGCCACAGTGTGCGTGTGTCAGGCAGAGCGGGCACAGAGAGGCCCGCAGGCAGCACCTCAGCAAGGCTCAGACCCAGAGGCACGTCCGGAGAGGAGCCGTGCTGCATGCTGGGTGGGCACAGCTAGTCCCAGGGGGCGGAGGCCCACAGTGGCAGCAGTCCAGCGGGGGCGGGGCTGGGCAGGTATGCAGGGAGCCTGGCCGCACTCTCTAGTCCAGCAGGCCACCCGCCTCTTCGTGGGCTTGAGCTGGTTCTTGGGCGGGACAGAGCTGTGTCTGAGGGTAAGGGTGAGGGCAGAGCCGTTCCTCCTGAGCCGCCACATGTCCCCATTATCTTCACTGCCGGCCTGTTTGTGTTCTGACAGATGGCACAGGCCACAGGGCTCACGGCTGCATCTGAGCAGGCCACCACCTGCTGCCCATATGGCTCAGAGTCCAGGTCCATCTCCGGCTGCTGGGCTGATGAGGAGGCTGACCAGTGGCTGGCTGTCAGCTCTCGTGGCCTCGGCACCTGGGGAACTCCCCCTGGTGGCTGTTGTCCACTGTATAAGGTTCAGTCTTGTTCAGAGTCGGACCCTTTGTTTTGATGCCAGCTGGGGATGGGGAGGTCCCCGGGGGCTCTGGGTTGAAGCCAAAGAAAGATAAGGTGGTCTGTTGCGAGGTGGCCTCGGGAACGGGGCAGCAGGTCAGGGCTTGGGGGGCAGCTAAGGTGTGGTCGGCAGATGGTCGGAGAGGCCAGCAGTTGTCCCTCAGGCGTCTCCTGCCTGCCCCCCTGCTGGGCCCCCAGGGACAGACAGCAGGCTCTGCTGCTCTCATACTCCTGGGAGCCCCCCTGGAAACGGCTCCCCGCCCTGAACCTGGACTGACCCCACCAAGGGCAGGACTAGTGTGGTGCTCCGTGGCTGCACCCAGAGCCCAGGGCCCTCGGGTGGTAGCTCTCGGTGGTGCTGTCCGTGCAGCTGGAGTCTGGCCAAGGCCTCACGTCTCCTTCAGACACTCTTTCCCTCTTGTCCTTGCACGCGTCCGGTCCTGGCTCCGTCAGTGACTTGCTGTGGACCTTGGGGGTCACAGCTCTGTGCTCAGTGTGCCGTGGGGACAAGAGGTGGGCGTGAGGGCTGGCCGAGGTGGCCAGATGCCACCTGATCCAGACGCCACGGGCATCCTTGTCTTGTGCTGCCCCAGGGGGTTCCAGGAACCTCCAGAGGGGAAGGACGAGACTGGCCTCTGAGGCAGTTTCCACTTGGCCGAGGTGGTGTTGGGGTTACCCACTCTGGGGTCTTGTCCAGTGGAAACTGCAGAGTGCAAGGGGCTTCCATGCACCCCGGGCTGTGGACCGCCCGCCCGTGATCGTGTGAGTGAGCTTGGCAGGTGGCCGCCAGGGCCTTCAGGAGCCTGTGCTGTGAGGGCTGAGCCCGGGCCACAGGCCATTCCTGGTGCCAGAGAGCTCTCAGCCTCTGTGGGGCCGAGAGAGAGGGGGTACTGGTGACCACAGAGGGGGTGTCCAGCCCCAGACCTGACGCTGGGTTCCTGGGCATTCAGCAAATGGTCACGGAGCTCAGTGGCAGCTGCCCAAACGGGCCTGGCCAACTCAGGGAGCGTGCCTGCCCGACTCCTGAGGGCCAGCTGTCCCAGGGCCCCTCACTGCCTGGGCCGCTCTCCCCTCTGCTCCTGATGACCCACCTCTGCTTGAGATCCCTCTCAAACACCCTCTGTGTGCTTCTGGCCCGTGGCGTTCCTCCTGGAGGGAGAGATGGAGAAGCCCCTCCTTAGGCGGCTCCCGCCCAGCGCCACTCCCTTTGGATGCTGCCCTCCTCCTCGCCCCATTTTGGCCCTCCTGGCAGGTGGCACCTGCCCGAGAAGCCTGTCTGCCACCTCATGCTAGTGCCTGCCACTCCCGCTGCCCTGCGTCCCTTGTGCCCCCGGCCTGGGCCCCACCTCAGGTGAGGCTCTCACAGTCTGCGGGCTGCCCTACAGGGGGCACAGGGACGAGGTCTGTCGCCCCGGGTATCTGCCACCGACTCAGCCCATCCACTCTGCCGGGCTGGCCAGGACTCCTGCCGCCTTCTTCCCTCCTCTCGCCCTGCGTCCCTGCGTCCTCTGCCATCCGTCCATCGCTCTGTGTCCATCAGTGGCTCCCCCTGTGAAGCAGAGAGGCGGGAGGCAGCGCAGGGGGCTCACAGGGGCGGTTTCCCCACAGCAGGCAGCAGAACTCGGCCAAGGCGCGCTCGGTGTGGGAGCAGCGGGCCAGCCAGCTGCGGCTGCAGAACCTGCGGGCCAGCTGTGAAGCGCTGTATAGCGAGATGGACCCCGAGGAGCGGCTGCGCTTCGCCACTTCCCGCCACCTGCGGCCCGACATGAAGACGCACCTGGACCGGCCGCTTGTGGTGGAGCCAGGACGGGACGGGGCGCGGGGGCCCGCGGGCGGCAAGGCCCGGCCCGAGGGCGGGGAGGCCGGCGAGGCTGCCGACCCGCCGCGCAGGCACCACCGGCACCGCGACAGGGACCGGGACAAGGCCGCAGCCCCGGCGGGGGAGCCGGACAGGGCGGACGCCCCGAAGGCGGAGGGCGGGGACGCGGGCGCCCGGGAGGAGCGGGCGCGACCGCGCCGCAGCCGCAGCAAGGAGGCCGCAGGCCCCCGCGAGGCCCGGAGCGAGCGGGGCCGCGGGCCGGGCCCGGACGGCGGCCGGCGCCACCACCGGCGGGGCTCCCCGGAGGAGGCCGCGGAGCGCGAGCCCCGGCGCCACCGCGCGCACCGGCACGCGCCGGAGCCGAGCCGGGAGGGCGCGCCCGGGAGCAAAGGCGAGCGGCGAGCGCGGCACCGCGGCGGCCCCCGGGCCGGGCCCCGGGAGGCCGAGAGCGGCGAGGAGCCTGCCCGGCGGCACCGAGCGCGACACAAGGCGCCGCCCGCGCTCGAGGAGGCGGAGAAGGAGGCCGAGGCGGAGGACAGGGACAAGGAGCCCCGGAACCACCAGCCCAGGTGAGTCGGCGCGGGGCGCGCGCGCGGGCCGGGCGCGGCCCCGGGAGGGGACGGTCCGCCCTGTTGGTGCCGTGTGAGAAGTCCTTTCACCCGCGTGCTGGGGAGCTTGGCTCAGGGAAATTTCGCCTGGTCTAAGGGGCCCAGGGGCAAGGGAGGCTTAGGGCCAGGTCGTTGGCACTGGTTTGGAACAGGAAGACTTGGAAAGAACAAGGTGACCCAGAGAGAAGAGGAAAACGGGGACCACTGTGAAGGAAGGAGGGTCAGGAGAGCCGGGGGGTGGGGGGGGACTCCAGGCTAATGGTGTGATGGAAGCGGGCTGGGCTGTGTGCCTCAGCCAGAAAGGACCCCGCCCTGTTCCCTCCCCAGGCCAGCCAGCCTGGCCCCCCGGCTGGGACAGGATTCCCAGGGTGACTGGGAGAGCCTGGGGGTAACAGGGGCTGCTAGGCTGAGACCAGCAATCTCCACACTTGCCAACAGGTCACAGACCGCCCAGAACTCTCATAGTCAGAGGCTGCAGCTCAGAATCAGCCCCACCTAGGCAGTGTCTGCGTTTGCAGAGCTCTGTGCGTGGCTCTGGTGGGGCCCCAGGTAGGGTGGCTTAGGGTAACACCCTCTTCCAGGCTTCTTCATTCTGCCAACAGTTCTGTTAGGTACACATAATGTGATGTCAGCCATGCCTGGCCTTTTGCCAGGGAACAGGTGAGTCAGCTGCAACCCTACCTTTCAGATCCCCAAACACAGAATGTTCAGGATGATAAAAATCAGAACAGAGGAGGTGGTCAGGGATTTATTTGATCAGGATAGGGGTTTAAGAAGCTGGGTTTTGCAGATAGAACAGGAGTTTGGGGCTGCGTCACTCTGACGAGCATCATTGGTTGCAGGGAGTCGCACTGTGACCTGGAGGCCAGTGTGGTGACTGGTGTGGGCCCTGTGCATGCCCTGCCCAGCACCTGTCTAGAGAAGGTGGAAGAACAGCCTGAGGATGCAGACAATCAGCGGAACGTCACTCGCATGGGTAGTCAGCCCTCGGATCTGAGCACCGCTGTGCATATTCCAGTGACGCTGACCGGGCCTCCCGGCGAGACCACGGCTGTTCCCAGTGAGTATCTCCCCGCAGCAGCTGGGCAGGGCCCCCCTCGTGTGGGCCCGGTTTGTGCTCCTTCTCCCCCTCCTGCTCCACAGCGGCTGCCGGGGGACAGAGCTTGCCTCTGAATTGCTCGCAGCGGAGCGTCCCTTTGCCTTCCAGGGCCCCAGAGGAGCGCCGTCACTGTTACATGTCACTTAAGCCTTAGTCCCCTCCCTTCCAAAAATACTTGCCAGTTCCCAGGTAAGTGCCAGGCCTGCTGTTAGTGCAGAGGCCCAGCAGGAGGGAGCGCGACTGGCTGTCCTTATGGGGCCCAGAGTCCCGTCGGGAAGACAGACCACAGTGTGGTTACAGCTCTCCACAGTCGCACCGACGCTGCCAGGAACTGTGGCCACAGACCAGACTGAGGCTGGGAGTTAGCAGGGGAGAGGAGGGGGGTCTCAGGGTGGTGGTCTTCCATGCTGCATGGTCCCTGCTCTGCGGTTCCTCCCGGGCCTTTGCTTGAGGTCCTGAAGGAGCGGCGGTCCCACAGCTGACCATGTTCAGGCACTGAACGCACAGGGTAATGAAAATGCCAACCTCCCGGTTTCAAAGACTAGCCCCTCACACTATGCGCAAGAGCACCGGTGTTTCGTGAGCACCAAGAATAGAGAGAGCATTCCCAGGGGCAGAGCTGACGCGGAGTTCCAGATGAAGATACAGTCGCAGGCAGCCCCAGATGCTGCCGCCTGCCTGCGCGTGTGCAAACCTGCCCACACACAGACGCGAGCACACACACGCTCTCTCCCCTGGGGTGCTCTCCCCTGGGGCCGATGGACCCGAGCCCTGTGCCGGCTGTGACAATGCGGTTGGATGCTCTGGCTGGTGAGCCTTCCCGTCCTCACTGTTTCCTTGGAAGAAAGCTTGCCCTGGTCCCCTGTGTTGTCTCACCTCCCAAGGTGGTAGTGTGTGTGTTTTCCCAGACTCCCAAAATGAGCCCCTGGGTATGATTCTTTCTGGATTAGCTTGAGGGTCCCACCTGGCTTTCGTCCACAGAAACCTGGGTGTGGCCCCTGCTCCCTGACCCCGGCAACCGCTGACCTTTTTTCACTGTGCCTTTTTACATTTGCCTTTTCCAGAATGTCATATAGTTGGAATTGTATAGTATGTAGCCTCTTCAGATTGCCTTCTTTCACTTACCATGTTCATTTAAGGTTCCTCCGTGTCTTTTCATGACTTGATAGCTCATTTCTTTTTTGTGCTGAATAATATTTGGTTGTTGGGGTGGACCACAGTTTATTTATCCATCCGTCTGTTGAAGGACACCTTGGTTGTTTGGAAAATTGGCTGTATCACTTTACATTCCCACCAATAACTGAGAATTCCTATTGCTTCACATTCTTCTCCAACAGTTGGTACTGCCCATGTTTTGAATTTTCTCCACTCTAATGTGTAATGATATCTCATTTATTAGCTTATAATTCCTTAATAACATGATGTTGGCATCTTTTAATATGCTGATTTAATATCTGTGTATCTTCTTTGGTTCAGTTCAGTTCAGTCACTCAGTCGTGTCTGACTCTTTGCGACCCCATGAATTGCAGCACGCCAGGCCTCCCTGTCCATCACCAACTCCCGGAGTTCACTCAGACTCAACGTCCATCGAGTCAGTGATGCCATCCAGCCATCTCATCCTCTGTCGTCCCCTTCTCCTCCTGCCCCCAATCCCTCCCAGCATCAGAGTCTTTTCCAATGAGTCAACTCTTCGCATGAGGTGGCCAAAGTACTGGAGTTTCAGCTTCAGCATCATTCCTTCCAAAGAAATCCCAGGGCTGGTCTCCCTCAGGGTGGACTGGTTGGATCTCCTTGCAGTTTTCTTTGGTTGGGTGCCTATTAATATCTTTTGTCCACTTGTAAATATTTTATTTGAAAAAAATTGTAGAGACTTAATTTTTTAAAGAGCAGTTTAAGTTACAGAACAAAATTGGGAGGAAGGTACCAAGATTTCCATATACTCTGTGCCCCACACATGCAGTAGCCTCCCTATTACTCATCAGAATGGTGCTTTTTTTTTTTTTTCTAACCAAAGATGAACCTACATTGACGCGTCATAATCACTCAAAGTCTATAGGTTACATTAGAGTTCACTCTTGGTATTGTACATTCTGTGGCTTTGGACAAATGTATAATAGGACATAGCCGTCATTGTATGGCCACACATACAGAATGTTTTCAGTGCCCTGAAAACCCTCCGTGCTGTGCCTGTTCATCTGCCCGTGACTCCCGCCACTGACCTTCTCGTCGTCCCCACTGTTCGCCTTTCCCAGAATGCCATGTGGCTGGACCCATGCAGTATGTGGCTTCTTCAGATTGGCTTCTTTCACTTACCAGCGTGCAGGTTAAGGGTTCTCTGGGTCTTTTCATGGCCTGATAGCTCATTTTTTTTTTTTTTTCAGTGCTGAAGAACATTCCATTATTTTATTATTCAGGGCTTCCCAGGTGGCTTAGCTGGTGAAGAATCCGCCTGCAATGCGAGAGACCTGGGTTCAACCCTGGGTTGGAAAGATCCCCTGGAGAAGGGAACGGCTTCCCACTCCAGTATTCTGGCCTGGAGAATCCCATGGACTATATAGCCCACGGGGTTGCAAAGAGTCAGACATGACTGAGCGACTTTCACTTCATTTCAGCGTTCCATTATCTGGATGCACCTTAGTTTATCCATTCAGCTACTTGAGAACATCTTGGCTGCCTCCAGATTTTGGCAGTATGAGTAAAGCTGCTATAAACATCTGTGTGCACATTTTTGTGTGGACATAAATTTTCAGCTCCTTTGGGTAAGTGCTAAAGAGGACGATGGTTGGTTCATATGGCAAGAATATATTTAGTTTTGAAGAAACCACAAAACTGGCTGTACCATTTTGCATTCTCACCAGCAGTGAATGAGAATTTCTGTTGCTCCACGTTTCGACAGCATTTGGTATTGCTAGTGTTCCGGAATCTGGCCATTCTAATTGGTGTGCAGTGGTATCAGATTGTGTTGGTTTTCATTTCCTTGATATCACTTGCTGTGGAACATCTTCGTATGCTTACCTGCCCTCTGTCTACCTTCTTCTGTGAGATGTCTGTTAAGGTCTTTTGCCCATAGTTTATTCAGGTAGTCGTTTTCATTGTTGCGTTTTAGGAGCTCTTTGTATATTTTAAATACCAGTCTTTCATCTGATGTGTCTTTTGCAAACATTTTCTCTCAGTTTGTTGCTTGTTTTCTGATTCTATTGATGTCTTTTATAGAGCAGAAGTTGTTAATTATCTCCTAGGAATGTTATTGGAAAATATCCTGATGCTAGGAAAGACTGAGGGCAAGAAGAGAAGGGGCAACAGAGGATGAGATGATTGGATGGCATCACTGACTCCAGAAGATAGTGAAGTCTGCAGTCCATGGGAAGCCTGACCTTCACTATCTCCTGGAGTTTGCTGAAACTCATGTCTACTGAGTCAGTGATGCCATCCAATCATCTCATCCTCTGTTGCCCCCTTCTCCTCTTACCCTCAATCTTCCCCTGGTAGCTCAACTGGTAAAGAATCTGCCTGCAATGCAGGAGACCCCAGTTTGATTCTTGGGTCAGGAAGATCCCCTGGAGAAAGGATAAGCTCCCCACTCCAGTATTCTTGGGCTTCCCTGGTGGCTCAGACGGTGAAGCGTCTGTCTGCAATGCAGGAGACCTGGGTTCGGTCCCTGGGTTGGGAAGATCCCCTGGAGAAGGGAATGGCAGCCCACTCCAGAAGTTGGGTAATGCTGACCCTACAACCTTGGTCTTCTTTGATATTAAACTGTTGGCTATTCTGAGTCTTTTACATCACCTGATAAAACTCTAGAATCACTTTGCTGATACCCGTGAAACAGCTTGTTGGGATTTTTATTGAGATTGCCTCGAATCTATAGATCAAGTTGGAAAGAACTGACAACTTGACAATATTGAACCCTCCCATCCATGAACAGGGAATGCCCCTCCATTTACTTAGCTCTTTTATCTAATTCGTTGGCGTTTATAGTTTTCCTCACGGGGAAAACTCGTACATATTTTGTTAGATTTATACTTAAGTATTTCATTGGAGGGCATGCTAATGTGCATACTGTTGTGTTTGTAATTTTAAATTCCACTTGTCCATTGTTGGTATATAGGACTTTTGTATGTTATCTTTGTATCCTGAAACCTTGCAGGAGTTTTTTTTTGATTCTTTCAGATTTTCTAAATAGATGATCAAGTCATCTGCTAACAAATACAGGTTTTTTTTTTTCTTAGTCTTACTTACCAATCTGTAAACTTTTTATTTCCTTTTTTTTTTTTCTTCCTTATTGCATTAGTGAGGACTTCCAGTATGTTGTTGAAAAGGATTGGTGAGAGGGGGACATCTTCTTGTATGTGATCTTTTTAAGACAGCTTTGAGTTTCTCACCGTTAAGTATGATGTTAGCTGTAGGGTTTTTGGTATATATTCTTTATAAAGTTGAGGAAATTCCCCCTATTCCAATTTACTGAGAGTTTTTATGATGACTAGGTATTGGATTTGTCAAATGCCTTTTATTTTTCTTTGTACCTGTCGATGCGAGCATATGATTTTTTCTTTTTCAGTTTGTTGATGTGATGGATTATATTAATAGATTTTTGATTCTTGGATCAGTCTCTCATACCTGGGATTAATTCCACTTGGTTGTGGTATATAATTCTTTTTATACTTTTTTGGATTTGATTTGCTAATGTTTTGTTTGAGAATTTTTAATCTATATTCATGGGAGATAGTGGTGTATAGTTTCCTTGTGATGTCATGACTGGTTTTAGTATTAGGGTAAAATGCTGGCCTCCTAGAATTTGTTCAGATTTGCTTCTATCTTCTGAAAGAGATTGTAGGGAATGGCTATGATTTCTTTCTTAGGTATTTTGTAGAACTTACTGGTGAACCCATCTGGGCCTGGTGCTTTCTGTTTTAGAGGGTAATTATTGATTCAATGTTTCACTTTAATAGCTATAAATGTATTTAAATTATCTATTTTTTCTCCTGTGAGTTTTGGCAGATTGCATCCTTCCAAGGAGTTGGCTTATTTCACAGTTTATCAAATTTGTGGGCATAGAGTTGTTCACAGTATTAATTTATTATCCTTTTAATGTCCATGGGATCAGTAGTGATGTCCCCTCTTTTATTTCTGGTGTTAGAAATTGTTGTTTCCCCTCTTTTATCTTAGCCTGGCTAGAGGCTTATCAGTGTTACTGATCCTTTCAAGGAACCAGCTTTTGGTTCCATTAATGCTCTCCACTGCTTTCAGTTCCGTTGATTTCTGCTCTAATTCTCATTGTCTCTTTCTTGTGCTTCCTCTGGATTGGAATTCCTTGCCTTTTTCTAGTTTCCTAAGGTGGAAGCTAAATTATTGACTTTGGATTTTTATTTTCTAATGTAGCTATAGCTATAAATCAGTGCTATGAGTTCCTTTCTGTCCAACAAACTTTGTTAGAACTGGGTTTTCATTTTCATTTAGTTATAAATATCTTACAGTTTCTCTTAGAATTTCTTCTCTGACTCATATGTTATCTAGAAGTATGCTATTTAATTTTTGTGTACTTTGAGAATTATCTTTCTGTTATCAATTTCTAGTTTACTTCATTGTGGTCTGAAAACAGACTTTTTGCCCACTTTTTAATTAGGTTGTTTTCTAATTGTTGACTTTTTAGAGTTCTTTGTATAATTTTAATATAAGACCTTTATCAGATATGTGATTTGCAAATATTTTTTCCCAGTTAGTGGCTTTTCATTTTCTTAATGTTTGGTGTTTTTGATTGTTACTCACATGGGAGGGTTAACTTGGTCCCTATTATAACTTCTGCTAGAAGCAGAATTTTAGGCTATTGACTTTTATATGTTAATTTTGTGTCCTACTGCTTTCCTGAATTCTCAAATTGTTCATGAGTTTTAGCACTGATTGTCTTTCCCCCCCCCCGAGAATATTATGGAAGACTTTGCGATGCGGTTCTAACTATCCCTTTCTAGATCTTAGGTTCTCCTTCCTTGCTTTTGCTTTCTTTTCTGCTGCCTGGTTGCACCAGCTGAGACACTAACATTGGTGTTAGTGGGTCCCCTCACCTTGTTTCTGCCTCCCTAAGTAAGATTACAGTTTTGGGCTTGAGAGGTGTGTGTGTGTGTGTGTAAAGTCATGCTACAGTATTCATTAAATTCTATTTCAGTAAGTATTCTTTTATCTGAAATAGCTGTTGAATTTTGTTGAAGGCCTTTTCAGCATCCATAGAGATCATATAGTCTCTGCTTACATGTGGGGATTTATAGTAAAAAGCTTTCAGATCTTGAACTGTCTTTGCAATCTTACAAAAAACTACATTAGGTCATCATCGTTTTCGATGTGACGTTGGACCTTGTGTGACTGTACTTCATGGAGGGTTCTTGGACGGGTACTGAGATGCGCTCTGTGACTTCCCTACGCTATGTTCAAGTGTCATGAGGTTTGGTACTAATGCTGTATAGTCATTTCTTGTCTGACCTCACTAATCCATTCCTAAAAATCAAATGTTGTACTGGGAGTCCAATTTCCCATGATTTTAAGTGGGAAAATTTAAAGTACTATAAAAACTTTAATGTATTATACTTGGCTGTACTCAAAATCCCCAACCAATTTCTTAAACTAGAACTCAAGCACAGTTAATCACTGAAAAGTAAAAACTATCATATTAGTACATGAAACACTTAATATATTGTTTCCTGATTATGACTGTTGAAATAGCTGTTAACAAGCGGTAGCTCTGGACCCCTCCTTCAGCGAAACTCACACTTTTTCCAAACATCCACACATGATTCTAATAGCTAACCAACTGACTTTGGAATCATGCCTGAAGGTTTTCCCCCGCATTAAAAGAAAATGTTTTGCATTCGGGGATTTATACCTTTTTCCTACATAAACATCAGTCAAGAAAAAGCCTCAACAGCATTGTAATGAGAGATACATATATTCTCCTGAAGTGTGAGTATTATATTGGGTTGGCCAGAAAGTTTATTTGAGTTTTTCCATTGATTTTACTTTTTGGCCAACCCAATAATGGACAGAAGTGCCTGGCAGCCTACAGTTCACGGGGTCACAAAAGAGTTGGACACAACATATGGACATCACCAGATGGTCAACGTCGAAATCAGATTGATTATATTCTTTGCAGCCAAAGATGGAGAAGCTCTATACAGTCAGCAAAAACAAGACCAGGAGCTGACTGTGGCTCAGATCATGAACTCCTTTTTACCAAATTCAGACTTAAATTGAAGAAAGTAGGGAAAACCGCTAGACCATTCAGGTATGACCTAAATCAAATCCCTTATGATTATACAGTGGAAGTGAGAAATAGATTTAAGGGTCTAGATCTGATAGATAGAGTGCCTGATGAACTATGGAATGAGGTTCATGACATTGTACAGGAGATAGGGATCACGACCATCCCCATGGAAAAGAAATGCAAAAAAGCAAAATGGCTGTCTGAGAGCCCTTACAAATAGCTGTGAAAAGAAGAGAAGCAAAAAGCAAAGGAGAAAAGGACAGATATAAGCATCTGAATGCAGAGTTCCAAAGAATAGCAAGAAGAGATAAGAAAGCCTTCTTCAGCAATCAATGCAAAGAAATAGAGGAAAAAAACAATGGGAAAGACTAGAAATCTCTTCAAGAAAATTAGAGATACCAAGGGAACATTTCATGTAAGAATGGGCTCGATAAAGGACAGAAATTGTATGGACCTAACAGAAGCAGAAGAGATTAAGAAGAGGTGGGAAGAATACACGGAAGAACTGTACAAAAAAGATCTTCACGACCCGGATAATCATGATGGTGTGATCACTCATCTAGAGCCAGACATCCTGGAATGTGAAGTCAAGTGGGCCTTAGAAAGCATCACTATGAACAAAGCTAGTGGAGGTGATGGAATTCCAGTTGAGCTATTTCAAATCCTGAGAGATGATGCTGTGGAAGTGCTACACTCAATATGCCAGCAAATTTGGGAAACTCAGCAGTGGCCACAGGACTGGAAAAGGTCAGTTTTCATTCCAATCCCAAAGAAAGGCAATGCCAAAGAATGCTCAAACTACCACACAATTGCACTCATCTCACATGCTAGTAAAGTAACGCTCAAAATTCTCCCAGCCAGGCTTCAGCAATACGTGAACCATGAACTTCCAGATGTTCAAGCTGGTTTTAGAAAAGGCAGAGGAACCAGAGATCAAATTGCCAACATCTGCTGGATCATGGAAAAAACAAGAGAGTTCCAGAAAAACATCTATTTCTGCTTTATTGACTATGCCAAAGCCTTTGACTGTGTGGATCACAATAAACTGGGGAAAATTCTGAGAGAGATGGGAATACCAGACCACCTGACCTGCCTCTTGAGAAATCTGTATGCAGGTCAGGAAGCACCAGTTAGAACTGGACATGGAACAACAGACTGTTTCCAAATAGGAAAAGGAGTAGGTCAAGGCTGTATATTGTCATCCTGCTTGTTTAACTTCTATGCAGAGTACATCATGAGAAACGCTGGGCTGGAAGAAACACAAGCTGGAGTCAAGATTGCCGGGAGAAATATCAATAACCTCAGATATAATATGCAGATGACACCACCCTTATGGCAGAAAGTGAAGAGGAACTAAAAAGCCTCTTGAAGAAAGTGAAAGAGGAGAGTGAAAAAGTTGGCTTAAACCTCAACATTCAGAAAACGAAGATCATGGCATCCGATCCCATCACTTCATGGCAAATAGATGGGGAAACAGTAGAAACAGTGTCAGACTTTATTTTTCTGGGCTCCAAAATCACTGCTGATGGTGACTGCAGCCATGACATTAAAAGACGCTTACTCCTTGGAAGAAAAGTTATGACCAACCTAGATAGCATATTCAAAAGCAGAGACATCACTTTGCCGACTAAGATCCGTCTAGTCAAGGCTATGGTTTTTCCTGTGGTCATGTATGGATGTGAGAGTTGGACTGTGAAGAAAGCTGAGTGCCGAAGAATTGATGCTTTTGAACTGTGGTGTTGGAGAAGACTCTTGAGAGTCCCTTGGACTGCAAGGAGATCCAACCAGTCCATTCTAAAGGAGATCAGCCCTGGGATTTCTTTGGAAGGAATGATGCTAAAGCTGAAGCTCCAGTACTTTGGCCACCTTATGGGAAGAGCTGACTCATTGGAAAAGACTCTGATGCTGGGGGGGATTGGGGGCAGGAAGAGAAGGGGACGACCGAGGATGAGATGGCTGGATGGCATCACTGACTCGATAATCGTGAGTCTGAGTGAACTCCGGGAGTTGGTGATGGACAGGGAGGCCTGGCGTGCTGCGATTCGTGGGGTGGCAGAGTCGGACACGACTGAGCCACTGAATTGGACTGAGCTGAGCGAGTAAACAACAGCAGCAATCAGAATAAGAGGTGATCTGCTGGAAATGACCCTGGAGGAGGTGTTCTGTGAATACTGCTGCTGCTGCTGCTGCTGCTGAGCCGCTTCAGTCACATCTGACTCTGTGCGACCCCACAGACAGCAGCCCACCAGCCTCCCCCGTCCCTGGGATTCTCCAGGCAGGAACACTGGAGTGGGCTGCCATTTCCTTCTCCAATGCAGGAAAGTGAAAAGTGAAAGTGAAGTCACTCAGTCGTGTCTGACTCTGTGCGACCCCATGGACTGCAGCCCACCAGGCTCCTCTGCCCATGGGGTTTTCCAGGCAAGAACACTGGAGTGGGTTGCCATTTCCTTCTCCAGGATATACCTATTATTGACCCATGAAAACAATTAGAATGTTTGATTCTATTTATTTTCTGGGATAGTTTAAGTAGCATTAGGATTACTTGGTCTTTAAAGATTTAGTGTAATTCCTTTGTGAAGTCATCTGGGTTTGTTTTTTGTTGTTGGACAGTCCTTTGATAATTTATCTGCCTCTGAATAGATATTGGTCTATTTAAACTTTTTTTTTTAATCTCCTAAGATCAATGTGGTAAATTATAATTTCCTTAGAAACGATCCTTTTATTTTAGGTTTTCCATTGTATTTACATGGATACAAAGAAGTGGCTTCAGTTTTTAAAACAGTTTCCTCTGGTTCAGTGTTTTTTTCCCCCTTCTCATTTTTTATCCTGTATATTTTGTATTTTCTCCTTTTTCTTGATTGAAATAGTCGTATATAAATTTTGTGGATTTTTATAAACAGAACCAGCATCTTTATTAGGTCTGTGAATATCATGTTTTTAATCATTTTTTCTAATTTATTCTCGTTATTTCCCCCCTGCTGCCATTTTGCTTTACTGTGGCATTCTTTCCTACCCTCTTCAGTTGGAGGCTCGGTGTAGTTTAGTCTTTAGTTTTTATTGTGTTGTTATTTAGGGCTGGGAATTTTCCTCTGATTTCTAATTTAATTGTCTCCTATAGACTCTGATGTTAGTGCTTTCCTTTTCAGCAGATTTTAAAGGAATCATGCAATTTTAGCTTGCATTTCCCGTTAGTGTCCCTTCAGTTCAGTTCAGTGGGTCACTCAGTCGTGTCCAACTCTTTGCGACCCCATCGCAGCACACCAGGCCTCCCTGTCCATCACAGACTCCCGGAGTTCACGCAAACTCATGTCCACTGAGTCGGTGATGCCATCCAGCCATCTCATCCTCTGTCGTCCCCTTCTCCTCCTGCCTTCAGTCTTTCCCAGCATCTGGGTCTTTTCTAGTGAGTCAGTTCTTCACATCAGGTGACCAAAGTATTGGAGTTTCAGCTTCAGCATCAGTCCTTCCGATGAATATTCAGGACTGATTTCCTTTAGGATGGACTGGATATTTACTATAAGGAATCAAGTACCCTGCAAATGAACAGCTTTGTTTTTCACTTTCTGATGTATATGCCTTTTGTTTCCTGTCTTCCCTCATGCCCTTGGAAGTCACCTCCGGTGCTTGCTCCCATCCTGTGGGAGGAGGGAGCCCTCAGCCTTTCACCACTGAGTATAACATTCATTGTAGGTCTCTTGTTTTTAAGATGTTCTTTCAAGTTGAGGAAGTTCCCCTTTATCTTTTTTCCCCTAGGTTTCTATGTTAAAATGTTGAATTTCATCAGAGTTTCTGCCTCAGTCAGTGTGATCATGTGGCTTTTCTCCTGTAATAGGGTAGTTTGAGTTGATTGATTTTCAAGTATTGACCTGCCTTCATCCCTGGGATAAAGTTATGTATAATTACTTTATATATTGCTGATACCTGTTTGATAGTATTTTGTTAGAGAGTTTGGCCTTTGTCTTTATGAGAAATATTGCTCTATAGTTTTCTTTTTTGTACTCTTTCTGATTTTGGTATCAGAATAACGCTGATTCTTAAAATGAATTGGACAGTATTTTTTAGGAGATTGTGTAGAGTTGCTGTTAATTCTTTAAATGTTGGGAGAAATTTGCTGATGAAACATTTCTCTATTAGAATTTAAAAATTATCCTTAACAGGGCTTTGTTTTCCAGTCATCTTGGGTGAGTGGCATTAGTTGGTGCTTTTGACGGAACTGGCCCATTCTGTTTAAGTTGTCATTTATGTATGGTTGTTTGTGTCAGTCAAGGGCTAGTCACTCAGTCATGTCTGACTCTTTGTAGCCCCGTGGGCTGTAGCCCGGGAGGCTCCTCTGTCCATGGGGTTTTCCAGGCTGGAATGCTGGAGTGGGTGCCATCTCCTTCCCCAGTAACTGTCCTTTTCTTTTGATGGCATCAGGGTCTGTAGTGCAAGCTGTTTCCTCGTTCTTGACATTGGTACTTTGTGTCTTGTCTCTTTTTGTTAGTCTTACTAAAATTTTATTTTATTTTATTGATCTTTTCAAAGAAATGGGTTCTTTTTTATCTACTTTTTTATTTGGGTGCACTGGACCTTAGCTGTGGCACTTGGCCTCTGGCCCCATGCCCAGGGGTCAGACTTGGGCCCCTGCATTGGGAGCTTGGAACCTTAGCCCCTGGACCACCAGGGAAGCCCCCAGATGGATTCCTAGTTCATTTATTTTTCTCCATCGTTTTTCTTTTCCCGACTGCGTTCAGTTTCTCCGCCCTGCTGTTTCATTCACCCTGTGTGCTCTGGGTTTGCTTTGTTCTTTATTAGCATCCTGAGGTGGGAACCTAGATCAAGTATTTTCCTCTTTTCTGATGTAAGCATTGAGTGTTGTAAATTTTCATCTGAGTATTGCTTTGGCTGTGTCTCACAGATTTTGAGATGTCGTCTTTACATTTTCAGTTTGCTTTTAAAAATTTCCAGATCAGATAACTCTCTCTGTTCAGTTTTTGCAGTTCTTGTTCACATATTTTCTAGCTCTGTTGTTGAGCACATGCACATTTAGAACTTTGTCTTCTTGAGAAGCTTGACCCTTTATCACTGTGCAATATGTCTCTCTGAACCTGATAAATCTCTTTGCTTCGATATCTACTCTATCTGATATAAATATACCCACTCTTGTTTTTTAATTAAATATTTCCACATAAGATATATGTCTTCTTCATCTTTTTACTTTTAAACTAGCTATATATTTGTATTTTAAGTTAGTTTCTTGTAGACAGCATATTGTTGGGTCATATTTTCATCCACTCTGAGTTCTTTGTTTGGGGGAGGCGTATCTAGACAGCTTGTCTAGCATAATTATCTATATTATAGCTTACACATACTGTTGCATATTGTTTATTTTTTCTATTTTTTATTTCTCTGGTTTCTTTCTCCTGCATTCATGTGAGTTACTTGTATATATTTTAGAATTCCATTTTGATTTATCTATAGTAGTTTTGAGTGTGTCTCTTTGTATTGGTTTTTTGATGGTTCCTCTAAGTATTACATATATATAACTTGTCTCAATCCACTTGGGCTGTCCTTTTATCAGTGGGAATGAAGTATAGAAATTTCGCCTCTCTTTTTCCTCCCCATGTATAATTACACATATATTTAAGTACATCAATGCATGTTATAATTTTTGCTTCACTGTCAAATGTGATTTAGAAAAACTCAGGAGGAAAGGGAGAGTGTGCTGTATTTTCACCCTTTCTATTGCTCTTGATTTCTTCCCTCCCGATATTCCAATATCTCTTCTTTCATAGCTTACTTTCTGTTTGGAGGACCTTCCTTAGCCATTCTTTTAGGGTAGTTCTACAGGTGAAAATTCTCTTAGTTTTCCTCCATCTGAGAATGTCTTGATTTTCCTTTCATTCCTGAAGGATATTTTCACTGGGTATAGAATTCTGGGTTGACAGTTTTTTTTTTTTCAGCACTTGAAAAAGCGTGTGCCTCACCCTTCTGACCTCCATGGTTTCTGATGAGAAATCCACTGTCATTCGAATTGTTTTCTTCCTATAGGTAAGATGTTGTTTCTCTCTCGCTGCTTTCAAGATTTTTTTTCTTTATATTTCAGAAGTTTGATTATGATGTATTTTGGCATGAATTTCTTTAGGCTTATTCTGTTTGGGATTCACTCAGCTTCCTAAATTTGTAGGTTTTTGTCTTTTCGCCGCTTTTGGGAATTTTCCATCCGTGTGTCTTTGGCTGCGTCTGCAGCTCTGTCCCCTTTCTCTTTTCTCTCCAGGACTCTGTTGGCCAAATGGCAGATCTTCTGCTGCAGTCCCAAAGGCCCCCGAGGCTCTGTTTGGTCTTCTCAGTCTGCTTTCTCTCTGCTGTTCAGACCGAGGAGCTCCCATCATCTGTCCCCCAGCTCACTAGCTCTTTCGTCTGTGTCCTCCATTCTGCTGCTGAGCCTGTCTGTTAAGCCTCTACCTTCAGTTACTCTGGTTTCACTTCCAGAATTTGTGTTTGATTCTGTATATCTTCTGTTTCTTTCCTGAGGTTTTTTTCTCATTTGAGTGTGTTTTTACATCTGTTGACGTATTTTTATGATGGATGCTTTAACATCTGTGTTATCTTGGTGTTTATTGATTATCTTTTCTCATTCAAGTTGAGATTTTCCTGGTTCTTGGTATGAGAAGTGATATTTTGATTGAACCCTAGACATTTTGGTAGTATACGAGCCTCTGAATGTTATTTAAATCTTCTGTTTTTATTGGCCTGCTGTGACACCCTTCCAACAGGGAGAGGGTTGGGGAAGTGCCCCATTATTGACAAGTAGGGGTGAAATGCAAGTTCCTCACTCAGCCTTCACTGACACCTGGTGGGAGTGGGCTCCTTGTCTGCACTGGGAGCTCTAGTCGCCCCTGGGCCTCCACTGACCCCATCTGGTCCAAGAGAGAGGGGAGGCCTTGCTATTGCTCCCAATACGGCCTCTACTGACACAGCAAGGGTTGGTCTCATTACCTCTGAGTGGTGGTAAAAGTATCGATTTTTCACAAAGATGCACTCTAGCCAATAAAGGGAAGGGGATCCTTTTTACCTCTGGAATTGAAGTCCAGGCTACATGAATGATCTTTTCTGACATTGCATGATTTGGAAGTTTTATTATTACCACAGGGGGGGTATGAAAGTCCCTGCTTTCACACTTGGCCCTCTTGAGACCCACTTGGCTCTCTCTGATGCCACCTCCAAAGCAAAAATGGCTTTGGGGGTACCTCATTACAGACTGGTGAGTGTGGAGGTCTAGGCTCCCCACTGGCCTCCGCTCATTAATGCTAGTGGAGGTTAGGGCTGCAGTTTTTCCCTGCGGTGTTAGTAGAGTGGCTTTGGCTGTGCGTTTCCCGCCTGGCTAGGCTGTGCCTCTCCTGGCCCTGTTGCTAGGGGAGCTTTAGAAAGCCTTCCTGTTGGCATTTCCTGACCCTGTTACTAGGGGAGCTTTAGAAACCCTTCCTGTTGGCATTTCCCGCCTGGCTAGGCTGTGCCTCCCCTGACCCTGTTCCTAGGGGGAGCTTTAGAAGCCTTCCTATTGGCGTTTCTGGGTTGTTGACTTCTCTAGAACCAAGGATATATGAGGCTTAAGGGAAAACTCAGAAAAGAAAACCTGCTGTTGTGTTGTTCTTCAGGTTCTAAGATCTCAGCAAGTCTGCCTCCTTCCTTCCACCTTTCAGAATCTTCTAGGTTTTCCTTATATGTGATGTCCAGGGTTTTTAGTTGTGCTCAGAGGATGAATGAAAGAAGGTACTTCTGTTCCATCTCTCTGAAAGCTGAAGTCTTTGGGTTAATTTTTACATATGGCATGAGGTAAGAAAGGGTTGAGGTTCTTATTACCCACCCCTGAACCACCACTGATGTCCACTTCTTCCCCTACCGTTTGTTGAAAAGGCAGTCCTTTCAATAGAATTACTTTGGTACTTTTGTCAAAAATCAGTTGACAGATGTTATTTCATTTCAGGAAAAATTTCTGGGATTAAAGTTTTAAATGTTAGTTACATTACGTTGTTTCATTTTTGCTCTTCAGACGTTCCAGTTATTTAAATGTTGACTCTCCTTTGCCTGTCTGCTGTATGAATTTCTCTTTTACCCATCTGAAAACTCACTCTGTATTTCATGTTTCTCTTGGTTCATTTCACTCTGAAATCCCTTTTCCCTGGCTATAATTTCAGTCATGTGTATTTTCCCTTGGACTTGTCTGTTGTCTCCTCATACTTTCTGAGATGATTTTTTTTTTCTGTAACTTTATTTCTCGGATGAGTTTGTCTCCTTTTTCAGTTTCTCTCCTAAGTTCCTGCAGCTCTCATCACATGTCATCTAATTGTCCACACATTTTTATTTTGAGCTTTTGAATTTGATTTGTGATGCTTTTTTCTTACCAACAACTGTTTGTTCAGTTACATTTAGTTCACGTTGGAAAGTTTTTCTCTGCTGTGCAGTTGTGTTTTTGTGGAGCATTTTTATTACCTGAAAGGTTTTCATCCTCACTTTCTGTGTTCTTATCTAGAAGCTTTGTATGGATGTTGGGTTCATTTTTCTGATAACGAGGAAGTATGTTACAATTTCTTGGACCAAAAATTACATGTGATTTTGGGAAGAGTAGGGGAGAGGTTTAGGCAGCTTAGTTGGTTTCTAGTTCAAGAACACTTTCTTATGTTAGTACAATGAAACCCGTTTTCTTTTTCAGTGGTATCTAGTGGGAGGTGTTTATCGGTTCTAATTCTAGATCTTCTGTGGAGGACCCTGGATCTTGGACACCTGTTTCGTCTTTCCTTCCATCACTGAGCCACTGAATTCGCTTCTCTCATTGTCTTCTCAGGTTTGCCACCTATGGTGCTATGTACTTCCAGGCCCTTCCTTTCAAGTCCCCAGAAGCAACAGCCTGACCTAGCGGGTCCCAAACCTGTTCTCCGAGTTTCCTTGCCTGGGCAGGGAAGGGGTGGTGTGGGGCTCTCTTCCTGCGGGTGAACAAGTTGAGTTCCTGTGCTCAGCATCAGTAGGGCCCACCTCGCTCTCCCTTCTCCACGCAGTCCCGGCCTGATTCTTCAGGCCAGCGTTTGCTTTCCCACTGACATGTCCATTCAGGCTTGTAGTTCCCTTATTTCTTGTATGCTGGAGGCATGCACTGTGGATGCTTTTACCACCTCTCCTTAGCGACCGGGTGGGCTGTGGAGCGTGTAGAGAGAAATTTAAATCTGAGTGTGACTGCCAGCATCAGCAGGAACCAGCCTCTTCAGTTTCTGCTGGGTTTGTAGCTATGGCCACATTACACGCCGAATTTTCTTTCTTCATTTTCTTCTTTCTATCCTTCACTCCCTTCTTCCCTTCTTTCTTTGCTCTTTCTCTCCTTCTCTTGATAAACTCTTTTCTTCCCCCTAGAGGTTGTCAATTTTAATAGGTTACTAAAGTCTCAACTTTGGCGTTCTTAACCTTTTTATTGTATCATTTCCGTGTCGTTGGTTTGTGTTCTTATTTATTAGTTCTTTTTTTCTGCTTTCTTTGTCTTTACTGTAATCTCTTCCCCGCTTATTGGTTGAATACCCAGCTGTGACACAAGCTTTTCTACTTTGCTAGGGTGTTTACGACTTTAACTACCACTCTAAGAATTACTTTAATTTTATTTTACAAGTTATGAAACATCATATTTTTTACTTTTAAATCTTTTCCAAGTTTCATTATGATTTGATTCGTTAGTTATTTATAATACAGTTTTGAATTTATAAATAGCAGAGATTTCTTTAAAAATTTCCTGTTGATTTCATTATTTTTTCTTGTATGTTATCACTCTTTGTATTTCAGGTTATCCATTTGGGCTTTTTTCTTTCCTTCTGCATGAAGAACATTTTTTTCTAATATGTTTTACTAAGGCATCATGGCAGTGAAGGGCTTCCCAGCTGCCACTAGAGGTAAAGAATCCGCCTGCCAGTGTAAGAAATGCAGGTTCAATCCCTGGGTCAGGAACATCCCCTGGAGTAGGAAATGGCAATTCTATTCAGTGTTCTTGCCTGGGAAATCCCGCAGGCAGAGGAGCCTAGCAGGTCACACTCCGTGGGGCCACAAAGAGTCGGACACGACTGGGCAACGGAGCCCTGGATGGTGGCGGTTGTGCGGGTCACACTCCGTGGGGCTGCAAAGGGTCAGACACGACTGAGCAACGGAGCCCTGGATGGTGGCGGCTGTTGCTGTTCAGTCGCTCAGTCATGTCCGACCTTTTGTGACCCCACGGGCTGCAGCACACCAGGCTTCCCTGTCCTTCACTCTCTCCTGGAGTTTGCTCAAACTCATGTCCATTGAGTCAATAATGTCATCCAACCATCTCATCTTCTGTTGCTCCCTTTTCTTCCTGCTCTTAATCTTTCCCAGGATAAGGATCTTTTCCAATGAATCAGCTGTTTGCATCAGGTGGCCAGAGTATTTTAGCTTCAGCCTCAGCATCAGTCCTTCCAATGAATATTCAGGGTTGATTTCCTTTAAGATTGACTGGTTCCATCTCCTTACAGTCCAAGGGACTCTCAAGAGTCTTCTCCAGCACCACAATTTGAAAGTATCAGTTCTTTGGTGCTCAGCCTTCTTTCACATCCATACCTGACTACTGGAAAAATCATAGCTTTGACTATATGGACCTTTGTCGGCAAAGTGATGTCTTTGCTTTTTAACATGCTGTCTGTCATAGCTTTCCTTCCAAGGAGTAAGTGTCTTTTAATTTCATGACTGCGGCCACTGTCCACAGTGATTTTGGAGCCTAAGAAAATAAAGTCTGTTGCTGCTTCCGCTCCCGCACCCCCCCCCCACCACCCCGCCTTCTATTTGCTATGAAGTGAAGGGACCAGATGCCGTGATCTTAGTTTTTTGAATGTTGAATTTTAAGCCAGCTTTTTCACTCTCTTCTTTTACCCTCATCAAGAGGCTCTTTAGTTCCTCTTTGTTTTCTGCCTTTAGAGTGGTATCATCTGCATATCTGAGATTATCGATAACTTCTCTGGGCAGTCTTGATTCCAGCTTGTGGTTCATCCAGCCGAGCATTTTGCATGATGTATTCAAACCAGTCAATCTTAAAGGAAATCCACCCTGAATATTCATTGGAAGGATTGATGCTAAAGCTGAAGCTCTAATACTTTGGTCACCTGATGTGAAAAGCCTACTCATTGGAGAAGACCCTGATGCTTGGAAAGACTGAGGGCAGGAGGAGAAGGGGGTGACAGAGGATGAGATGGTTAGATGGCATCATTGACTCAATAGACATGAGTCTGAGCAAACTCTGGGAGGTAGTGAAGGACAAAGAAGCCCGGTGTGCTGCTGTCCATGGGGTCTCAAAGGGCCAGGCAAGGCTGAGCAGCTAAACAATGACGAACTCTACATACAAGCTAAATAAACAGGGCAATAATACATAGCCTTGTCATACTCCTTTCCCAGTTTTTCTCTCAGTTTGCCTGAAACATCTTTTTGAATTGTTTGTAAAAGTAGTTTCGATTTGTATGAAATTCTAGGTGGTTAGTTATTTCCTCTCAGCCTTTTGAGACTGCTCCACTGTTTCCTGCTTCCCGCTGTTTCTGTTGAGAAGTTAATCATTAGCCCAAGTTGTCCCTTTGTGTGTCTTCTCTCTTTGGCTGCTCACATGAAAACCTTTTTATTATGGGAAATTAGGACACTGGAAATAGACACACAAGTACGATGAAGCCCCGCTTGCTGTCGCTCAGCCTCAAGGGGACGATCCGTGCTGCCAGTCGTGTTCCACCTGGGTAGCTCCTGGTTTCTTTCAATCACTTTAGGGTTAGCTGTGTCTGTAAGCACCTCTAATAGTTAAGGATTTAACAATCATGATAGCATTAGTACACCCACAAGGTTGATAATAATTTTTTCAGTTCAGTCATGTCTGACTCTTTGTGACCCCATGGACTACAGCACGCCAGGCTTCTCTGTCCATCAGGGAGCTTGCCCAAACTCATGTCCACTGAGTCGGTGATGCCGTCTAACCATCTCATCCTCTGTCATCTCCTTCTCCTCCTGCCTTCAATCTTTCCCAGCGTCAGAGTCTTTTCTAGTGAGTCAGCTCTTTGCATCAGGTGGCCAAAATATTGGAGCTTCAGCTTCAGCATCAGTCCTTCCAATGAATATTCAGGACTGATTAGCTTTAGAATTGACTGGTTTGATTTCCTTGCAGTCCAAGGGACTCTCAAGAGTCTTCTCCAACACCACAGTTCAAAAGTATCAGTTCTTCAGTGCTCAGCTTTCTTTATGGTCCAACTCTCACATCCATACATGACTACTGGAAAAACCATAGCTTCGACCTTTTTCGACAAAGTAATGTCTCTGCTTTTTAATATGCTGTCTAGGCTGGTCATAGTTTTTCTTCCAAGGAGCAAGCATCTTTCAATTTCATGGCTGCAGTCACCATCTGCAGTGATTTTGGAGCCCAAGAAAATAGTCTGTCGCTGTTTCCATTGTTTCCCCATCTGTTTGCCATAAAGGGATGGGGCCAGATGTCACGATCTTTTCTGAATGGTGAGTTTCAAGCCAGTGTTTTCACTCTCCTCTTCCACTCTCCTCTCCTGAAGAGGCTCTTCAGCTCCTCTTCACTTTCATCAAGAGGCTCTCTTGTTCCTCTTCACTTTCTGCTGTAAGGGTGGTGTCATCTGCATATCTGAGGTTATTGACATTTCTCCTGGCAATCTTGATTCCAGCTTGTGCCTCATCCAGCCTGGCATTTCACATGGTGTACTCTGCATATAAGCTAAATAAGCAGGGTGACAATATGCAGCTTTGACGTACTCCTTTGCCAATTTGGAACCAGTCTGTTGTTCCATGTCCTGTTCTAACTGATGCTTCTTGACCTGCATACAGATTTCTTGAGTTCAAATTTTACCGGTTATCTGAAAAATAGCTTTTTACAGCTGGTATGTTTGAATCAGGATCCAAACAGGATTTGACCTAGCTTAATCTGTCTATGTCTGTTTTTCTCTGTGATTATTTTATGCATGCCATTTATCTGTTGAAATACTGTAGAATTTATCCTGTTAAAATGTTCTGGATTTGGTTGATTGCCTCATGGTGTCCTGCAGCACATTTTTCTATCCTTAGCATTCCTGTTATCTGGTAATTAGATCTAAAACAGGCCTTCTGAACGTTGGCACTATTGAAATTTTGTTGGTGGTGGCTGTCTTGTGCATTTTAAGATATTCAGCTGCGTCCCTGACCTTTCCCTTCTAGATGCCAGTAGCATACTGTAGTTATGACAACCGAAAAAACCCAAAAAAAACAGTCTCTAGACATTGCCAGGTATTCCTTAGGAGGTGAAATCACCCTTGTCTGTGAACCGCAGACCTCGACTCTGATCAGAGTAAAAGCTCCAGGGAAGCGTCACAGGCGCTGTGTGCTTCTTCTCACGCTCCATCAGGAGCCACATGGCGTCTACTGGTTTCCTTTGGGCAGCATTACGGTTGATCAGTGGATGTTGCCCGATCCATCCAGGGTAACTTTCTCCACCAGCTCTTCCCCTAGTGAACTGGTAGGCATTGATGATTGCCACCCAGATTTGTGACTTTATTTGTTTTTTTACAGTGTGGATTATAATTCTGTCATGCTTTCTGAATTATTCCAACTTTTTCTGTAAGAAAAACTTTCTTCAACTTTTTGGTTACCCTGAAATGCAGCTTGTATTTGTATATAGCAAGATACATGCTTCATTCTGCATCTTTATGTATAAATTTTCAAAATAGCAAGTTGGTTCCTAGGAACTCCAAATACAGTCACTGAGAGCTTTAACGAAATTTATCCTTATGAATCATTAGATTTTAACATGTTTGATGTGTTTAGGTCCTTTGGACTCACTATTAGTTCTGATGCTCAAATTGTCCCATCTCTGGACAGGGCATGCCCCTTAAAGTTGGCTTTTTAATTTTTATTTATGAATTAATTTTTTTTACTTTCGTTTTTGTTTTTCTAAAGCTGGTGTTTTTGCCTTCTCACAGCCTAGTGCAGTCTTTGACAGCCTTCTGTTTTCATCTGTGGCAACTCATTGCAGGGTCATTGTGTTCCTTTCTTGCCCAAACGTGGAATTGGCTATTTCTCCAAGGAGGGCTGCGTACTGGACACCTGCTGTTTCTCCAGACCCCCCTTCCCTGCCTTCAGGGTAATTCTGCCTCCAGTGGCCTCACCTTCAGCTCCTCTTTGGAGGGCTGCCCTGGACCACTAGAGGTGGTCCCAACACCTAGGGGGCTGGAGAGAGTACTTCTTTGAGGGTTGACAACCCCAGGTGGCCCTCGCTAGGGAAGGGGTGTGGGAGGATGAAAACCCAGCCCTCTGGCTTCAGGTCTGACAACTTTGAAGCTTAGTTCAAACCCCAGGGTCCCCGAAGAAGCAGCTGATACTGTGGCGGGACTTTATCTGAAACTGCACCCTCACTTGGCCTTCTCCGCCCTGCTCTTTCTCGCTCCCACCTAGTTGTTTTTGGGGGTCTGTCCTCAGTCACTCGCACGTGGACCTCATTTCACGGTCTGCTTCTGTAGGTGCTGGCCTGAGATGCTGTGCTTCCCTTAATAAGAAATGACGTCATTTACCCATGTGATCTTTGCTGCTGAATTTTTACGGCTTTCAGGCTTATGGGGACTCTTTTTTTCTTTTTAAGAGAGAAGAATATACCATGTAGTCTTTTGGCATTTGTAATTCAAATGTAAGATCATAGGATTTTTACCTACCTACTTAGATTTTATATTTGTATCTCTTTTGTGTTACCCTGGAAAATTTGTATTTTTTTTGAGCAGTTTTAGTTTCAAGGTAAAAATTAAGTAGAAAGTTTAGAGATTTGCTGTATACCCCCTGGTGGCTCAGACGGTAAAGCGTCTGGCTGCAATGTGGGAGACCTGGGTTTGATCCCTGGGTTGGGAAGATCCCCTGGAGAAGGAAATGGCAATCCACTCCAGTACTATTTCCTGGAAAATCCCATGGACAGAGGAACCTGGTAAGCTACAGTCCATGGGGTCGCAAAGAGTCAGACACGACTGAGCGACTTCGCGTCCACGTTCATGTATACTCCCTACCCCTGCACACACAGCCTCCCCCGTAGTCAGTATTCCTCTCCTGGTGGTACATTTGTTACAGTCAGTGAGTCCCTAGAAGCACATCATTTTCTCCCCAAATCCATAGTGTACAGTAGGTCTCACTCTTGGTCGTGTATACTCTAATGATGTTGGATGAATAGGTAACTGTACCATTTCAGTATCGTACACAGTAGTTTCACTGCCCCTAAGTTCCTTCTTTTTGTCTTTTTACTTATTTGGTTTTTAAAAATAGTATAGTTTAAAAAATTGTATTTTTTGCTCGTACCATATAGAAATGCAAGCAGTTTTTGTCCATTGATTTTGTGTCCACCCAGAGTTGCCAAACACTCTCTTATTCCAAATAATTTTCCTGCTGTTTTCTATGTAGACATATTTATACTGCCTATGATGTATATTTTTTGACTTAACGAAAGTATACTTTTCACCTTCCAATTGTAAAATTTAACTCTTAATCTGTCTTTTGGTTTCTGACCATTACCTTAAATTGAAACCTAATTGTACTGTGATTGGAGATGATGACGTTCATGTAGGGTCATCTTTGAGACAAGAGATGACTGCTTTATGGTTTAGCGTGTGGTCAACTTTTGTAAATGTTTTATGTATGCTTAAGAAGAATATGGGGCTTCCCTGGTGGCTCAGCGGTAAAGAATCTGCCTGCAATGCAGGAGCCGCAAGAGACGTTGGTTCAATCCCTGGGTCAGGAAGATCCCCTGGAGGAGGGCATGGCAACCCACTCCAGTATTCTTTCCTGGAGAATCCCATGGGCAGAGGAGCCTGGCGGGCTACCGTCCACGGGGTCATAAAGAGCTGGACACGCCTGAAGCAACTGAGCACGCATGCACGCGAGAGGGATGTACGGGTCTCCCTGGTAGCTCAGGGGGTGAAGCGTCTGCCTGCAGGCCAGAAGAAATGGGGACGCAGAGTCAGTCCCTGGGTTGGGACGATCCCTGGAGATGGGAATGGTGACCCACTCCAGTATTCTTGCCTGGAGAATCCCATGGACAGAGGAGCCTGGCGGGTTACAGTCCCTGGGGCTGCAGAGAGTCGGCCACGCCTGAGGGACTGAACAGCGACGCTGGAGCTGACTTTTTGCTGTCCTGTGGTGGCCCGCTGGTGGTGTGTCCTTAGATTGTACTTTTCTGATGTGAATATACCTGGGTTTTTAATGAACTTTTTGCTGTCCTGAGGTGGCCCGCTGGTGGTGTGTCCTTAGATTGTACTTTTCTGATGTGAATATACCTGGTTTTTTAATGAACTTCTTGTTGTCCTGGGGTGGCCCGCTGGTGGTGTGTCCTTAGATCGGACTTTTCTGATGTGAATATACCTGGGTTTTTAATGAACTTTTTGCTGTCCTGTGGTGGCCCTCTGACGGTGAGTCCTTAGATTGTATTTTTCTGATGTGAGTATACCTGGGTTTTTTTTCTTTTTTTTTTTTAATACCTGGGTTTTTTAAAATGAACGTTTGCCAAGTATATCTTTTCTCATCTTTTGACTTCTAGACTTTATGTGGCCTTGTATTTTGGGCCTGTCTCTTGGAAACTACATCTAACTGTATTTTTAAACATGTCACCTGGATGATCTCTGTCAGTCAGTAGCCAGGTTCCATCTGCTTGTATGTATTGTGATCATTAATTTACTTGGACCTGCGATGTTTGCTCCAATTTTTCCTGTTTTTCTTCCTTCTCCTTCCTCTTTAGTATTGAATAATTGCTTTCGTGGCACATTTTCCTCTCTAATAGTTTATAAACTATAAATTCTTTTTCTGTTTTTAGCAGTTATCCTTTAATTCTATCATGCTTGCATAACAAAATCTATAGTTATATTTAAATTAAGTTCTAAGGCCTTAGAATAGTAACTGCAGTCACATTTTTCCCAACTTCCTCGTTAGCATCCACCATTTCAGTCCTTCTTTTGCCCACAAAATAGAGTTTATTATTCTTTGGACTTTGCAGGGCTCTGGACAAGCCTCCCCTGAATGTGTCATTTTTGCGGGAGAATTATTTTTGAGCTAAAGGCAGCCAAGACCCTGTGGGTTCAAGAGAAACAACTGTTCTTGCCTTAACCACATAGAAGAGTTTAGACTGGGGATTTTTCCCAGGAAAGAGCTACTACCAGAGATGAGTGTTACCTGAGTGGCCCCGTCTCTTTGGAAGGGCAAGCGCCTAGTAACCAAGAATCTGCTCTGTTTCATGTCGTCTTATGAGCGTCCTCAGAGGCCCCATTGTTTAGCTTAGGGTGACACACACACCCCCCTCGTGCTCTTTCTGTCTGAGCCTCTCACGGATGTGCGGTTCCTACGTTTTTTCGTGTTACTGTTCTCATGTCAAGTTAATTCTTAGACCAGTCAGAAGAACCTAGGGATGCAGAGTGAAGTTTCTTCCTTCCCAACAACTTTATAGAGACTGTGTTTCGATTTACTGATTTCTCACGTTGCGGACTTTGCTTCAGTACCGTTTTCTATCTCCCTAAGGTATACACCTTCCTGCGGTAACATCACACATGCGCTTCTAAAAATGCCATGAGTTGGAAATAATAGGCCTTATTAAATTATTCAAGGTGTGGCAACTCTTTAACCAGAACACTAACAAAGCCAAGAGTACTCTGAATGCGAAATGATAGCAAAGTTGAATCTGCATTGGATCCCAGTATCAAGCCTTCAGCCCTGCTTCTGCCTCGAGACCCTTTGCTCCCAGTAGAGGCCAGCCTTGCCTTACACCAGTACAGCAGAGACTGGAGGGGAGTTTTGGGGACTGACGGGGGTACTCGCTTCTCTGTCCTCCTCTCCCCTCTGGGAGTTTGCCCCTTATTCCCAGATATTCCGTCATCGTCACCTCCAGTCTTCCGTTCCCCCTCCCAGTAGGGTGCTGCTTTCTACTTTTGCAAACGGAAAGCGGCCCCCAGGCACAGGTGTCTCCCAAAGACTGTAGCTTCTTGGGTTCTTTAAGCAGCTACATGTTTTTGCTCTGCTTTTATAATTGGCTGTAGTAGGATGTTGAGTCCTTTGTAATAAGCCTCTCTGTCATAGGCCATGGAAATGCTGGCCAATTTTATAGACTTCTATTGCTTGTTCATTTTTTAAAGACTCATTTTTAGCATTTCTTTGCACATTTATATTTAGGTCTTTAGTTCTTTTACAGTCCTCAGCTAAAGGCACTGATATCCGAAGTCCCTTGGGAATTATACATCTATGACTATGTCTGCTGTCTTTCACCTACGTCACTTCTTTTTGTGTTTGATGATGTGAGTTCATATATAATTGACCATAATGCACCCTTTCTGAGTCGGGCTTTAAGAGATAATGAAGCCCTATAGAAAAAGGATTGTTTGGCTGCTTTTTCAGTTCTCTCGAGGGTGGTACATAGCTCTAGCAGAGAAATTCTTTCTGCGTGGTGGACGCCTTGGGACATTAGGCTCATGTTCTCTTCAAATTGGCAACAGCTACCTCGGTCAGTGGGGATTCTGTGGGCAGATGGGGGATGTTCCTGCCAGAGATGACTTACCTGTGCTTTCCCAGAAGCCCAGGGCACTGCTGTCTGGACTCCCTTCAGCACCCTGGAGAGAGCGGTTTATTGTGGAGCCTCACTTTCCCTGCCTGACCCAGCTTTGGTTGGTCTTGTCCCCACAGGGTGATTCTTCAGTTCAGCCTCAGTTTCTTAATCTGAAAGCTGGAGGCGCTGACGCACGCCGGTGAGTGCCGTCCCCGGGCAGCCAGCTCATGGCTGTTCCCAGTGAACATCCTGTTCGTTTCTTCACGCCCCCTCCCACGACCCATATCCGGTCATCGGGCTGGATCGTCTTCTATTTCAATGAATTTTTTGTTACTGTCAGGTCTCTTTTTAAAATAAACTGTTTCCAACAATGAATCTCCTTAGTTGGTGTAGCTCTTGTTTTGATGCTGTCCTTGTTTTCCTGGTCTGTTTTGATTTATTGATGAGTTCTGTTGTTGTTATAGTAAATTTATTTCAGGAGAAGTATTTCCATCCAGGCTCTGACATCTTTGTTCCATTCTTTTACGCAGAAAAAAAAAATCTTCGTTAGGTGTATATTGGTTCCTTTTCCCCAGTTTACTTGTCCTTCAGTTTGCTTACTTGTTATTCTGGAAGAGTCTGAAAAGCTGTGATTTTAAATTTATAAATGTTTTCTTAATTTAAAAGTTATACATGCTCATCAGAGAGAAAAAAATATTTTAATGTTAACAGTATAGTGAAGAGAATTAAAATTGTCACTGGAAAGCCTTCAGAGACCACAGCAGTTCCTGTCATTTGGGTGGTGTTCCTCCCCCTGTATATGTTATTTTTCGTAGGTGAATCTATCTGGTATATACAAGTGTTAGCCTGCCTTTTTTTTTTTTAACCTTATCATAAGCTTTTGTCATTTAAGCTATTTGTATGGGCCCTCTAGTAGTCACAGGACGATGCTTCCTGTAGCTGTTGCACACTTGGTTGATCTCCTGTGGTTATGTTTCACAGTTTTTATTATTGTAAAAGAACTGATAACAAACACCTTTGTGAAGACAAATGTTTGTGTGCTTGATTTCCTTAGGAGATAATCTTGTGCAAATGAAATCAATAAACAGAATTGTTTTAGGGCTTTGCATAAGTATTGCCCAGTTGCTTTCTTAGAAGATGATGCTATATAACCATGCCTGCGGCCAGGAAGCGAATGGCGCTGGGTGGTGGCAGCTGGCAGTCCACAGAGCACTGTGGCTGCTGCCGCTCGAGCAGGCTGCACATTCCGCCCAGGGCTCTTTCCTCTGGCTCACCCATTCGTTCTCTGTGGGACTTCAGAGTGACCAGCAGTCGGGGGAGAAGACTGGAGGGAATCACCTTCATCTCTGCTTATATGCTTCTTCCAAGAAGTAAAAGGGAGGTGGGTGGTGGGCATTGGCTCTGAGTCAGTGCACTGTCTCCCTGATACCCCTGGGGTCTCAGGAATCATTACTTGAAAAATCGAAACATACCTCAGTACAGTTAGGAATGAAGCAGTGCTGTGAGGAACGCACTGTGCCTGAAGAGCACAGTCTGCTTAAAAGCACAGGGGTCACAGCCTTTTCACCCCTGGGGAGTTGACTCATGGCTGCCACGTGGGGGAGGGGTGCTGCGTGCAGAAGATGCCCTTTAGGGACGGGGGAGCCAGGAGTGAGGCGCCGCCGAGGGTGCGGACGAGGGGAGTGCTGCGTCCTCCCTGGGTCAGCGTCCTGTGCAGCCAAGCCCGACCAGCAGGCTCTGGAGAGTGGCTGCAAGCCAGACAGGCCCTCTCTTTGCTGCCTGCTGGCCCTGCCTGAGCCGCCTGCAGGGCAGCCCGGGATACCTTTTCTTGAGGCGTGAGCCATGAACTGGGATGGGAGAGCCTACTGGCCCTGGTCTCTGGGGCTGAAGGTGCCTTTGATATCGTTAGAGTATCTAGATTAACAGCCCCTAGGAAGGCAGAGGGCTTTCCAGGGGGCGCAGAGGTAAAGGGTCCGCCTGCTAATGCAGGAGACGTGAGAGATTCGAGTTTAATCCCTGGATTGGGAAGGTCCCCTAGAATAGGAAATGGCAACCCACTCCTGTATTCTTGCCTGGGAAATCCCATGGACAGAGGGGCCTGGCGGGTTTACAGTCTGTGGGGCTGCAAAGAGTCAGGCACGACTGAGCATTCACACGCACAGGGAGGCAAAGGTGTCCACAGCCAGGGACGCCCACCAGGCTTGGTGCTGCTCCCCAGAGACCCTGGTGGAGGGAGAGGTGAGGGAGGGTCTCTGGGTCTTTGCAGCAGACAGCCGGATCCTCAAAGCTGGCTCAGCCCGGCATCGCCCACTTCAGTGGTAATCTGGCTGTGATCAGATGAGGCCTCGTGTGAAGCTGTGTTCTTGGCCTCATGCCCTTCCCTGGTGGGTCCACGAGCCTGTGGGGCTGGAGCTTGGCGGATATTGCCCAGGGGTTACCTGCATGGTGTGAGTCTATGAGTTGCACCCCTAACTTGGTGGCCTTTGTGCTTGTAGGTGGTAACGTGGACCTGGAAAGCCAAGCAGAAGGAAAGAAGGAGGTGGAAGCTGATGACGTGATGAGGAGCGGCCCCCGACCCATCGTCCCGTACAGCTCCATGTTCTGCTTGAGCCCCACCAACCTGTAAGCCTTGCCACCAGCCCGTGTCCTGCTCTGTCTCCTAGTCCCTGGCCTGTGACCCATGTGCCTCTGACAGCAGGCGTGCTGGGTGTGGCCCAGCCTGTGATGTGTGTTAGCATCTTGATAGATCGTCACAGCTTCCCACAGAGCACATTCTGCTGCTGCCTCGCTTTGCAGATGAGGACACGGAGCCACAGGGAAGGCGTCCAGACATACAGCCCTTCCGTCTCTGTGGCAGAGCTGGGGTTTAAACCAGACAGGCATCCCAGGGCCTTGCTTCTAACCCCCACTGCAGCCGTAGGTCACCTCTGCACACACACACCCCCCACTGGGGCGCACGAGCATGCGTCGCAGCCACTCGTGTGTCTGTCCGGTGGCCTCCCGTCGGTTTGCGTCATGCAGTCCCCACATGTCACTCGCCCACACACTGCTCCAGCTGCTTCCGTAGCTCGACCGGTGTTCAGACAGTGTTCTAGGTGCTGGGAGCCGCAGAGATGCGCAGTGCCGGTGAGCGCCCGTCCTCTAAGCTGCGGGAAGGTGGAGAGGCAGGCAGCAGACAGGGCACTGAGTTGGGGACATGAGCCACTGTGTGCTGGGAGGGGCCAGGAGGAAGCACAGAGCAGGGACTGGAGGTGTGCACGGGGGCGCTGCAGTGGGGAAGTGGGATTGGAGCCCGAGGAAGGAGAGAGGAGCCCGCCAGGCAGGGGTGCAGGCAGGTCACATGCAGAACTCTCACCACGGGGGCGGAGCAGCTGCTCCCGAGGGATCGCCGCCTCATCCCTCTCCCATGTCCAGCCAGCCCCTCTGCCCTTGGTCAGCTAGCAGTCTGTCCACCAGCTCTTGCCGCCCGCCCTCCCCTCCTTCCTCTGCTCAGCACGCCAGTGTGGGGAGCTTGCTCTTTAGGGGTTGGGAGTGAGATGGAGGTAGAGACAGGTATGGCCCCTGCCTCCAGCACTGACTGGTGTGTCTGTCATGTGAGTACAGAGTGGGTAGCTAGGGCAGGGAGGTCTAGTGTCTGGGAGCCTTCCTGGAGGGAGGGAGAGATCTCGGCTGAAGGGTGAGAGTCGAGGTGAAGAGGAAGGAGACAGTGTTCTCAGCAGGTGGAGAGAGCTTGTGATGGTCTCAACGTTAAAGACCTAGGGCTCCGAACAGCTGAAGGCAGTTGTGTGGAAAAGCACAGAGGCACACAGGGCTGATGTGTGTTCTTTGGAGAAGTGGGATGACGTGAAAACCTAGAGAAGCTGGAGAGGCTGTGAGCCGTGGGGGTGAGTCTCGGTCAGACTGCACTGGAGCCCTTAGGTGGGGAGAATGGAGATGAGACAGAGAGACCGTTTGGAAGGTGGTCGTGGCGATTGGATGAGGGTGGTCAGAGTGAAGAGGTTTGGGAGTGAAGTGTTTGGAGAGGAATTTTAGAGGCAGAATCTGCAGGATTTGATGGCAAAATAGAGGTGGAAGGGGGCAGAGTTGTGAAGGATGACAGCTAGGGTTTCTGCTTGATGGCTGGAGGCCTGGCTGTGCCCTGAAGCCCAGGGAAGCTGGTGGGTGGCACGTGGCCAGCGGAAATTGAGGGTCGGAGGAGGGGTGGAAACTCAGCCACAAGATGGACTGATAGTGTTGCTTTGAAAGAAACGGGCTGGGACGGAAGAAAGCCTGCGATGGAGCGTTGTGGGGGTGGAAGGAAAGCGTCTCAGAAGAGCAGCTTGGGGGTGAGGGGCTGGAGCTGGGCAGCGGTGGTTAGGACGGAGAGCAGACAGGAAGGGACAGAGACGTGGTGTCCCTGGGAACACGGTGTTGGTGGGAGGAGAGGTGGCAGGGGCTGGCGGCAGAGGCTGGGCCTGCGGAGGCAGGAGGAGCTCTGAGAGCGCGTCTTTGCGGGGCGGCAGTGGCGTCTGTGAGCTGTGCTTGTCGCCCAGGCTCGGCGTCGCGTCCCCGAGAGCCCTTGCTGGCCTCCTGGTCACTGCTTCCTGCCGTGTCGTAGCGAGTGTCAGCATCTGAGCATCTCCCGTCTGCTTCTGTCGATGCTGTTCAGGGCGTCTTGGGCGCCACTGTATCCCAGTCCAGGATGGACCTGGACAGACCGGAGTAGTCATCAGTGGTGCTGACTAGCAAGTGGAGGCAGACAGGTGACTGAAGGGCAGGTGTGCACACGCATCCCTGTGAGCTCAGACGAGGGTGCCGCGCCCAGCACTGGGGTTCGAGAAGGGCTGCTCGGGGACCGTTGGTGCTCGGCTTCTACCCCACCCCCAGCAGAGCTGGAGGCCTGTCCAGGGCATGGTAGCCCCACAACACATAGACAGGCAGCCCTGGCTGGCCCCCAGTGGGACTTAGTGCAGCCAAAGGGCCAGGCCAACCTGGCCTGCGAGCCGTGGTGGCCGGCCCTGCCCGGGCTTCTGCAGCTCCCGCCTCCCGGTCAGACACCTGGCTACTCTCACCTGAGCAGAGGGGTGCCCGGCAGGGCTCCGCGCCTCCTGTGGGGCGGGGCCGGGCAGGCCCTCCGTAAGCCCTGCTGGCCCGTGCTCTGCCTTCCAGGCTTCGCCGCTTCTGCCACTACATCGTGGCCATGCAGTACTTTGAGATGGTCATCCTCGTGGTCATCGCCCTGAGTAGCATTGCCCTGGCCGCTGAAGACCCCGTGCAGACAGACTCGCCCAGGAACAACGTGAGTGCTGCTGTCGGGCTTGGAGGGGCTGGTGCTGTCAGGGCCCTGACTGCCCCGCAGAGTGGGGGGCGGAGTGTCTGGGGGTGTGTCCAGGATGCAGTGAAGACCGTCACTGCAGGGGCCCCTCCCATGGGCACGGGCCAGGCCTCCCCTCACTTCCCCATGGCCCTTGCCCATAGGCCCCAGGCCGATGGGTTATCTGTGCAGGCTCCTGGAAGAAGACATGGAGTTGCTGAACTGGGCCCGGCTCAAGTTTCCTGCCCTGCCCCTGAAAAAAGCCTCTCTTTGGTTCCAGGTGCTGAAGTACATGGACTACATCTTCACAGGCGTCTTCACCTTTGAGATGGTGATAAAGGTGAGACGTGTGGTTGCCTTGGTGACTGCAGGGCTTTGCTCATCCCCCCTCGTGACTGAGATGAAGGCATGTGGCGAGTGTGCCCTGGGTGTGCACACGTGTGTGGGTGATGAGCCCACCTGCAGAGGCTGTGTTTTGTGGAGACACAAGGTCACATTTGCTAAGGATTCCCCACAGTGTTATATCAGCCTCAGGAGAGCTCGTGAGCGCTGGGCCTGGTCTCCGCTACCTGCTGGCAGAGACCCTTCTCTCTGAGGCAGGCAGGCTTCCCCCTCCTGTGTGGCACGAGCCCGGGTCGTGCGGGGTTGTCTCAGCAGAGGGGGAGGCCGGGACCTCAGCTAGAGGAAGGAGAGTGGGGACAGGACGCTGGCCTCGAGGCTCAAAGATTGCAGCGGGTGGGCGGAGAGGACTCCCTGGTGCTTGACTGCAGATGAAGCACGGCCGTCCTGTGCGGCCCTGGTCCTTCTCTCGGTGTTGCCGAGGGCCTGTGCGGGTCCCCACAGGTGCAGCTCGAGGAGGGAGGGGGTCTTGCGTGGTGGCTCAGGGTCTTGCGTGGTGGCTTCTGTGCATGCTCACTCCACTTCTGTTGTGAATTCCTGGGGGAGGTGTTGCTGCATTTTACAAACAAGGACACTGAGGCCCAGAAACAGTAAGATGCCTCCAGAAGTCACTGCTGCAGAAGGGCAGCTCCTCAGCACCTCCTCCTTGCCCAGTGGGGCCGACCCTCCGAGGGTCTGCAGGCGGTGAGCTCCGGGCAGGCGTGGCTGCAGCCCAGTGAGGGGGAGACTCACTCAGGCACCAGAGGAGCTGGAGGCCTGGCAGGATCTCATCCAGTCTTGGCCATGCGGAGTCACTGGGGTCGAGGGCGTGGAGATCCAGATGCCTGCTGAGGCTTCAAGAGGCCATCAATTGAGCCATGTCAGTACCCTGACGGGACGGGACCTGAGCCGTGACCCCTCCCCTGACGGGACGGGACCTGAGCCGCGGCTCCTCACTGTGACAGGCGCGCCTGGGACTGTGACCCCTCCCCGGGTAGGGGATGGAACATGAGATGGCCTCCTTCCTCTCGCCGCAGGTCTCTGGGCTCTGGCTCTGCCTTTCTTTTCCGAAATATTCTGTCCCTTAAAGTGTGTTGTTCCCCTAAAGATGATCGACTTGGGACTGCTGCTGCACCCTGGCGCCTACTTCCGGGATCTGTGGAACATCCTGGACTTCATTGTGGTCAGTGGGGCCCTGGTGGCGTTTGCCTTCTCGTAAGTACCTGGGTCTGCTCTGCCTTGCTGGACTGCACCCCAGAGCCGGGATGAGCGTGGGGAGGCGGGGAGGGCCCCGCCCGCTTGGGGCCGCCTGTGGGGCTGGGAGGGCCTCAGGCTTGCCATCCCTGACACACCCTGTGGTTCTGAAGTTGGACAGGCAGGCTCTGCCTTAAGGTGTCTGCCTCTTGCGTCCTGCAGAAGACTCCTGGTGCCCTGAGGAGGCCGCACTAGCTGGTCAGCCAGTGCAAGTGGGCGTAGCTGGGCATCTCCCGTAGTGGGGGGCTCCTCTGTTTTCTGTAGCTCCTAGTGAGCGACACTCAGCCCTGTTGTGGCTGGGCCTAGATTAGCTCCCTCAGACCCTGCACGGTGGTGAGTGGGGGCTTGGGTGGAGCTGGGGGCAGATCCTGGGGAGGTGGTTGCTTACCTAGATGAAGACGTAAGTAAGCTCCTCGATGGACACTGAGGGCTGGGTCGTCTCTGAGCCCACGGGGAGACCGCCTCACTGACTCTCTTCTCTTTGTCTCCTGTTGCTGGACTCTCGGTAGGAGCTTCATGGGGTAATGCCTTCCCTCTGTCCCCTCACACTGCCCCACATCACAGCACGCTGCGACCCCATGTGGGCCTCTCCATCGCCATGCCTCCCCCTGCTCACTTCCGCCGCCATCTGGGCTGCATGCTGCCAGGAGCCATGTCCCCGGCCACATGTCCCCACCTCACCCCTGGGGGCTGGGTTGGGGGCTGGGGCTGGGCATGGCCCCCCCTTGGTGAGCAGGGCATCCTGACTGAGTGCTGGAGGCTGGGCACCTGGGTCTGGAGGGCAGTGCCCACTCTGGGTGGGAGCTGTGTGACCCCAGCTGCCAGGATGTTGGATGTCCTGAGACGCTTTCCCACTTGTCTCCTCTGGAAACAGGGCTTTCTTTGCTCTTTCCTTTCCACGCTTCCCTGAAATGCCCAGCATCTCTGACCCTCATTGTTATAGAACAAAATCCAGCTGAGTGACTCTGAAGGTCTGATTGGGTTTATTCAGTGATTTGTGGAACAGGCAGCATCCCATCTAGTAGTTAGGTAGGCTGTGCATGATGGGAGCTGTGTCGGACGGAAGGCCTCTGTAGACAGGGGGCCAGACAAGGTTTAACCAGAGGAAAGAAAGGAGTGCTTCAGGCAGCGTTACCTCGATGGTGCTCACCAGGCGATTCCAGAAATTTCATTCCTGGGAAAGGTTAAAGAAAGTGAAAGTGAAGTCGCTCAGTCGTGTCCAGCTCTTTGCGACCCCATGGACTGTAGCCTACCAGGCTTCTCTGTCCATGGGATTTTCCAGGCAAGAGTGCTGGAGTGGGGTGCCATTTCCTCCTCCAGGGAAAGGTGAGACTGCAGTTGAGTCCTGTCTGCTCTCCTGGGGCAGGTGGTTCCACTTCGGCCCTGTGTCTTTTTATGCTCCCTTCTTCTCCTTCACTTTCCTCCTCCTCCTTTCTCTCTCTCACCCTCCTCTTTTTTTTTTGTTTAAACAGTTCTCCCCTTCTGATCAAACTGTCAACCCAACTGAGAGATGTGATAAAAATTTTAGGTGTGTCAACTGTGCTGACTTAAAAAAAAAAGGACAATGTGAGAGTTGCAAGTTAAGTTTTATTTGGGGCAAAATGAGGACTATGTCGTGGGAGATAGCATTTCAGGTAGCTCTGAGAAACTGCTCCAAAGAAGTAGGGGAAAGGCCAGTAAATGTGTGATTTCGGCGAAGGGGAGCGCGTGCAATCAAGCGCATACGTTTTGCAGAAGGTTCTGCTGGTGGTGAGGAGCAGCCGTCGCCACGGAGGGTTTCAGTGCTTGTCTAGATATGAGGAGGTGCAAGAATTGGGCTCATAAAATCGACTCCTGGAAACATCTGCCTGAAGAGCTGTTCTGCCAGTTTTTCCTGGAGCGCCGAGGGCCTCCTTTGTGCTCTCTACCTGGAATTCCTTTCAGGCAGATGTTGAAAGTCAGCAGCTGCAGCAGCTCATGATTTAACCCTTGCAGAGGCAGATGACAAGTGCCAGTTTGTAGCTGACATCTGAAAAAAAGTTTACAACCTGTAAGTTGAGAGTTACCCTGTATTTGGCTGACAAAACTGAGGACTTATGCCTGGGACACAACATCTCAGATAACTCTGAGAGACTGTACCGAAGAGGCAAGGGGGGAGCCTGAGCCGCGATATGTAGGAGTTTCTGCAACAGAGACCTGGGAGTCAGAACATCGAGAGATTACTGCTGATCGAAGAAAGCCAGGCTTCTTAAGGAACTTAGTATTTCCTGTATGTGGGAAATAGAAGGGTCCGGGCTCACTGGGTGACGTGCACCTCAGCTATCTGGGGCCAGCGTCCTGCGCTTCTCCTCCTGGGTCTCCTCGGGGTGTCCCATTGAGGGGGGCTGGCTCACTGCTAGATGGGGAGCATCCTGACTCCATCCCAAATTCCGCAAGGGCTCACGGTCAGCTGTAATGTGATGGCTTAACGGGGTTCACTGATGCGGCAGGCAGCACTTTATATTCACAGGTGTTGGCGCCATGCTCAGCTCCCATTGTGTAGTTCTTGCAGCTTTGATTTTAGACATGGTCTCCACAGGGCGTGATGTATTTGCTTAACCCTTATGACATTCACACAGATCACAGTTTTAGGGTTATAATCTTCATGTTGGTCATTTTCTTTGCTGCTTTTCTGACATTCCAGTCAGAATGGAGACCACTTACTTAGTGGCTGTCAGCTACAAACATGTATTTAAAATTTTTGAGAGAATATGACAGACATTTTAGGGGCATTATAAACAGGATAATTCCTAATGTTTGAAGTGCATTTTGGAGTGATGGTCCCCAGGTCATGGTCCCCTAATCAAAGAAAGATCCCATGAAGAAGTCACAGATTTGAGCCAAGTAGCTGGCTCCATGATCTGATGTAACTGATTTCCAACCTCCCAGAAGTGTTAATCCAGGTACCGTAGGTGGTGCTGGCCAAAGCATAGACAGCTTATTGCTCCGCTAAAGATAACCGAAGGCTATTCTGTTATTAGGACCAACCTTGGCCGGAGTCTGAGGCTGTCTCCTGGGAAGCTGATGTCTTAGCAGGGGACTCTGCAGTGTCTTCAAGAGTTAAGGGAAGGTTCTGGTCATATCTTGTGCATATTTGCTCCTAACCAAGTGATGGGCTTATTCACAGGGTTTACTGTGTTTACCCACTTGAGGCAGGGGTCACTTAGGTTTTTTAATGTATTTGGAAAGAGAATCTCCTCTCGTGAAATAAGGAGTCTCCCTAAATGTCTTGCAAAGACAGGTACTGCTGTGGGGTTTCCTAGCGAGTGGAAATAAATCAGATCTACCCAGTTGGGATAGATTGGAATCAGCCCTTGGCAGAGCAACAGGAATGAGGCAGCCCCAGCCTTGGCACTGGGGATCTGGGATTGGTCCAGCACAAGCCTGCTGAAACCAGCAGGGCCTGGCCTGCTGGACACTGTCACAGGGGTCCTCTGAGGCCTGCTGCCCATCTCTGCTCCAGGAATTGAGGAACCAGTGTAGGGGATCAGACTAGAGAGGGGGATGCTGGGGCTTCTTCAGGTCTGAAATATTTATTCAGGGTTCAAGTCCCTGAGGTTCACTGCCATCAGGGTAGCGAGGAAGACCTGGTGCAGTTTCTTCCAAGGAGATTTTGGGGCAGTCTTTGTTCTGATTGATTTCTAATTAGAGGGGTGGAAGAAAACTTGAAACATGAGTTTGTTAAGTCAGAGCCAGATATTTGAGGAAATGAAGAATTCAGGATGCAGACAAGTTTGTAGGTATATAGCAAACCCTCAAAAACAAGTATTAGGACTAGAATCTAATATCTATGGAGGGGCAAACATTTTTTCTCTCTATAATACTCCCTTTTTAAAAAAAAACAAAGATAATCACAGTAAAAGTGATTTGTTTGCATTAAACTTGGCCTGATTATTTATATAAGTGCTGCAAGAGGAGTGACTGATCATGGAAGTTCTTTTTAAGACTGCTTTGTTGCTGCTAATTTTCATAAGGAGTTTCAGACTGAACTCTCAAAAGCTTTCAAAGCCAGGAAACCAAGCCAAGGACATGGCCATCAGATTTTACCTGCAGCCCCTTGTCAGTCAAAGCCTTGGTCAAATGGCCAGTGTTTCCAATTGTGTCCTGTAGAAGGAGAATAGGTTCTTATTGAACTTATGCAGATAAATATATTGTCATGGAAGTAAGAATACTCACTGAAATACTCTGAATTCTGAAGGAATCAGGGAGAAAAAGTAAATGTTTTATCTCTGTTCACAAAGGTATATCTTACCAAATTGTTGATAGCTTAGGGGACAAGATTTCTTCACATCTGGAAGAACATTAATGAACCAGCAATACTTTAGACACCTAACCCTAACAATCATAGTCACCCTACATACCACTTTCACAGTATTGTGGAAGTCTCCCCACCAGTGTCTCTGTGTAACTGGAGTCATGTTAAATGCCCTGTGGTGGATGAAAGGTCAGTGGGATTTGCTGTGGAGCCAGGAAGAACCAGGCAGCCACCTGCTAGTCTGCTTCAGTGCTCCTGAGGCCGGAGCAGACGCTGCCGTGTTGCAGGAGCAGACGCTGCCGTGTTGCAGGAGCAGATGCTGCCGTGTTGCCAGGGCAGATGGCTGGCAGTGGAGAGGGGGCCCCGCCCACGTTTGCCGCAGCCTTGATAGGTCCTGCTGCTGTTGCCTTTGCATGGCAGTCAGCCGGGCTCTTCCTGACATCAGGCGCAGTCCTGGTGGTGTGAACCCTTCCTCCCTCCACCAGCAGGGAAAGGCAGGCAGGCCAGCCCTTCCAGAAGACTCCATGGTGATGGGCATGGGTCTGCACTGCTCATAGACTTGCACGTGCTGCCTGGGCTGGGGCTGCCGTTCTGGAGCCCACCTACCTTTACTCCCACTGGGGCCTTGGCATGGTGTTTGGAGGAGTCTGGTGTGGGGTGGGTGGGAGTGCTGAATGATGGGATCTGGGGTGATGAGCTCTTCCTGCCCAGAAGCTCAGTTCTCCCTGGATACCAGGTGCCACTGGCCTGGCCCCAGGCCTTGTCCCCTCAGGCAGCCTGTTGGGGGAGATGCACTGGCCTGAGGCGTCTTCAGGACCAAGGCTACCCTGTCCCCAGTCCTCTGGGCACAGGTGTGCACCCTACCTGTCTACATGGGTGGCTTCTCCCTTCTAGAGGCTCCAAAGGGAAAGACATCAGCACCATCAAGTCCCTGAGGGTCCTGCGTGTGCTGAGGCCACTCAAGACCATCAAGCGGCTGCCCAAGCTCAAAGTGAGAGTCTGGAGTGGGGCCTGGAGGGGGTGGGGGCTGTGTGTGTGCATGTGTGCCTATGTGTGTACACGTTTGTAGGTGGACTTCGCGTGTGTGTACGTGTGTGTGTGTACACACGTATGTGCAGGAATGCATTGCGGGGTGCACATGTGTATCTTGCCTGGCCCCCTGCAGCGTCCCGTGTTGGGTGGGGATGAGCATAGCTGAGGGGAGGCCCCCACGAGGGAGGCCCTCTGTTGTGTGCATGGGATGGGTTCTCAGCTCTGTGACCATGTCCGAGGGGCTCCTTCTCTGCACGTCTTGTGAGGCTGTTCCTCCACTCAGGGGCACCCACACGACCGAGTGTTCCCTCAGCAGCTGTGGTGCAGGGGTCAGGGTCACAGGGGTCAGGGTCACAGAGCAGGGGTTGGGGAATATGGCTTTAGAATTGTGCTGCAGTCTAATTGTTGCTGAGCTTGTGCTTAAATTCACTTAGTCCTCCAAGACTGTACAGTAACATGTTAGGAGAACCTTTGACCTGCAGGCCGTGGAGACACTAAGTGATGTGAGGTTCTGGGGGGTGGTTTGCTTAGAGCCCATGTTGAAGGGGCAGCTCAAGGGTGCCTGAGGCACCAGGGCCAGGGCTGCCACGGCAGCTGCCCACGTGTGGAGTGTGCCCCGCAGGGCCTCGAGAGCCGGTTGCGGATCGGCCTCTGTGCACAGCCAGCAACAAGCAGACCAGGGCGGCAGGGAGCGGCTCACTGGAGAGCAGGGGGCCTGGGCTGTGGGGGCAGCTGGGAGTCCCCTCTGGTCCACGCACGCGCCCCGAGCCCTGCCCTGAGCTGGCCTCATGTCGCCGGTTGTCTGCCCCATCCCGAATGCACTGCCCTCAGCTTGGCCCTGTGCCTCCCCTCCATGCTGGCCCGAGGCCTGGCTGAGGGGCCTAACGCTGGCCTCAGCCCCAGGCTCTCCGTGGTGTCAGGCCCCTGCCCACACCGCCTCTTCCAGCACCTCCTGCCCGCCCGTCCGGTCCAGGAGGGCCCTCCTGGCCCCCGGTGCAGACCCTGCCGGGCCCCGGGCTGGCCCCGGCCCTCACAGCGCTGCCCCTCCCCAGGCTGTGTTCGACTGCGTGGTGAACTCCCTGAGGAACGTCCTCAACATCCTGATCGTCTACGTGCTCTTCATGTTCATATTTGCTGTCATCGCGGTGCAGCTCTTCAAGGGGAAGTTTTTCTACTGCACCGACGAGTCCAAGGAGCTGGAGCGGGACTGCAGGTGAGCCGGGCCCCTCCGCGGCCCCGGGGCCGTGCCTGGGCCCTCCCTGCCTGCACACCTCAGGGAGCTCAGTGCGGCCTCTGCTGGACGCTGTGTCAACCCTCGAGATCCAGGCTGGGCCCTAAGGTTGGGGGCCGCCCCAGGGCTGAAACCACTTCCTCATCTCTGGGGCCTCGCGCCCCAGCTGAGCAGACGAGAGGAGTGCCCTCAGGGAGGGGCGGGGGGAAGGCTGGTGCCTGGTGAGCACTGCCCTGGGCTTTGCGCGCAAAGGGAACCGGGTGCTCTGTGTGGCCCGCCGCGCCCGACTCCTGCCGCCGCGGCTGGCAAGGCCTCTGCCGCCGCGGCCCCGGTGGGCTCCCTCCCCTGACGTTGGATGGCGTCCCTTCTGTCGTCGGACCTCGCTGAGTGCGTCCGCCTGCCTGTTGGTGGGCACGTGGGTCGTCCCCACGCTTGGGCTGCTCTGGACGCTGCTGCTCTGAGACTGTGTGCGGCTGCCTCTGTGCGCAGGTGCTCTCGTCTCTCTCGAGGATGAGCCTGGAGGTGGGGTTGTTGGGCTGCGTGGTGATTCTCTTTGTCAGTTTCAGGAGCTGCCAAACTGTTTCCTACCAACAGTGTCTGAGAGTTCTGATTTCTTCACGGGCTTGCCAGCGCTGTTATTTTCCTTTTAAGAAGTGTAATTGTAGCCACTTTAGTGGGGATAAAGTGGTGTCTCATTGTGGTTTGGTTCGTGATGTGGAGCCTCTTTTCCTGTGCCTATTGATAATTTGATGTCTTCTTTGCAAAAATATCCATTCAGGTCTTTTATCCATTTTTAAAATTGAAATGTTCATCCATTTTATAACTGATTGTAATAGCTGTTAGTATAGTGCTGATAGAAAGCCCCTTATCAGACAGATGGTTTTCTGTCTTTAGTGCCATTTTGAGTGCTGATGATTTCCTTTGAAAAACAGAGCTTTCCATTTTGATGAAGTCCAATTTATCTATTTTTTCTGTGGCCCCCTATATTTCCTTCTAAGCATCTTATAGAGTTACTGCTTACATTTAGGGCTTTGGTCCATTTTGAGTTAGTTTGTACACATGGGGTGAGATGGGGGTCCGCATCCGTATTCTTGCCTGTAGATACCCAGTGGTTTCAGCACCGTCTGATGAAGAGACCAGTCTTTCTCCCCTGAACGGACGACCCTTTTCAAAGGTCCGTTGACTGGAGGAGACGCGGGGGTTTGCTTAGACCCTTTGTCTTTGACCTCTGTCTCCCTCTGCGTTCCCACCCCTAGGGGCCAGTATTTGGACTATGAGAAGGAGGAGGTGGAAGCTCAGCCGCGGCAGTGGAAGAAATACGACTTCCACTATGACAACGTGCTCTGGGCCCTGCTGACTCTGTTCACTGTGTCCACCGGCGAAGGATGGCCCATGTGAGTGCTGCCTGGCTCCTCACGGCTGCTCAGGCGAGAGAGAGAGGGGCAGCTGGGGTGGGGAGCTCAGACTCTGCACCTGTCACTAAGCCGATACGCCCTAGGCTCTGTGCTCACTGGTGAGAGGAGGCCCTCCCTCTGGGAGTGGGCAGCCTGGAGGAGGCGGAGAGTAAGCCCAGAGCACAGTATCATGAGCTCCTAACAATCCTCACTCGGTGGCGGGGCACCGGAGGGAAGAGGAGCTGGCTGCTGGCCTCGTTAAGGGGAGCCTGAGGGATGCGTGTGTTCAGTGCCACCCTGGATGGCAGGGGCTTCCTTTAGGGCTGAGAGGGCCACCCCTCAGAAGGTAGGAGCGATGCTCTGCCAGGAGACTCTGCTGAACCCGTGGCTTCCTGACCACAGGTGAAGCAGGGTATGGGTAGGTGACCTGGTGTGGGATGGGAGAGAGCTGGGCAGCACAGGACTGCGGGGCCTCTCCCGCTTCTCCTTGTAGGGATGGGACCTCAGGCAGCCAAGGCCTCCTCCTGGAGGTCCCCAGCAGCCCTGAGTACAAGCCCTTTGTCGGGGGCAGCCCGCTGCTGGGAGACACGGCTCTCCTGGGGAGCAGGTCTGGCCGTGCCTGGCTCCGCCCCCGGCTCAGCCACGGGAGCCCCCTGCGGCGCGGGTCCCGTCTTTCCGGGGCCACGCGCTCCTGGCCCCCCTGACGCTCGGTGTCGGCTCTCGGCCAGGGTGCTGAAGCACTCGGTGGACGCCACCTACGAGGAGCAGGGCCCGAGCCCCGGCTTCCGCATGGAGCTGTCCATCTTCTACGTGGTCTACTTCGTGGTCTTCCCCTTCTTCTTTGTGAACATCTTTGTGGCCTTGATCATCATCACCTTCCAGGAGCAGGGGGACAGAGTCATGTCTGAGTGCAGCTTGGAGAAGAACGAGGTGGGACTCCCTGCGTCTCCATCTCCAGGCAGCTCCCTGGTGGGCAGTGTGGCCAGGGCCCTTGGGCCTCCCTTCCGTGTGGGGACCGCTGGCCAGCATGGGCTGGGGGCGCTGCCTGGAGAAGGCCTTCTCTCACCGGGGCTCTGTGTGTGGCTGGGGGCGGGCGTGTGCAGGGGCCTCAGGGGGTCCAAGTCCTCACTTCGCCTTTCTCCCGCGCAGAGGGCGTGCATCGACTTCGCCATCAGTGCCAGACCCCTGACGCGGCACATGCCTCAGAACAAGCAGTCGTTCCAGTACAAGACGTGGACGTTCGTGGTCTCGCCGCCCTTCGAGTACTTCATCATGGCCATGATAGCCCTCAACACGGTGGTGCTGATGATGAAGGTGCGTGGGCTGCGCGGTGGGCGGGGGGCGCCCGTGGACACGGGCTCGACTCCAGCCGCGTGGAGGGCCCGCTCCTCCTGAGGCGCGGGCAGCAGTGATGCCGCCCTGAGCGCCGGCCAGCTTGGGCTGCCTGTGCAGCCCCGACTCCCTGGTTGTCCGTGGGCTGAGAGCGTAAGAAGGTTCTGGAAGACACGGGGAACAGGGAGGGGTGTCCCAGCGCGGCAGGTGTGCCTGCCCACTGTGCTCTGACAGGAGGTCTTCAGGAGCCCCGTGGGGTGTGTCGGGGCAGCGGGTCCACGGGCAACAGCACCTTTCCCTTGGCAGTTCTACGACGCGCCCTACGAGTACGAGCTGATGCTGAAGTGTCTGAACATCGTGTTCACGTCCATGTTCTCCATGGAGTGTGTGCTCAAGATCATCGCCTTTGGAGTGCTGGTGTGTGCCTTAGCCCCTCCTGGCCTTTCGGTGTCTGGGTTCCGGCCTGCCCTCTGTAGGGAGCCTTTGGGTGTTCATTGTTTGGAGCTGGGATTCCCTGAACCCCCAGAGCACATATGACCCTGAAGGGCCCCCAGGGAAACGATTGCCGGGTTCTGCCCCACCTCTGCCCCCACCCTGTTCCTGGAGGGGAGGGGGTGTGTGGCCTTGTGCTCCGCCCACCTGCCCACGAGGGAGCCCATGTATCCTCTGCTACCGTCCTGATGAGAGGCCACCTCCTACAGCTTGTCTGCAGAGCCTCCCCACCCCCGCCAGCCCAGCACTAACTGCCCTTCTTTCTCTCCAGAACTATTTCAGAGACGCCTGGAATGTCTTTGACTTTGTCACTGTGTTGGGAAGTATTACTGATATTTTAGTAACAGAGATTGCGGTGAGTAGCTCTCCTGCCCCTGCAGGCCCTGCGTGGTCTCCCCACTGTGCCTCCAGGCCTGGGGGTTAGCTTCTCCTCAGAGGATGCTTCCCCACGAAGCTCCTCCCTAGAGGCGAGTTTGGGGGCTGGGTGTCCTGTAGGCAAATGCTTTATCTTGGGTAAGAAATTGGTTCCCAGAAGGTCTTCCAGGCTGATGGCCTGAGAATCACCTGGGAGTGTAAGTGACCGGGAAGATAAGGATCTTGTAATTTCATATGCATCTAATCCGTATGCACCTGACAACTGGTTCCCCAAAAATACAACTAAAGCCGATAAGGATTTGGAGCACTTTGAAATATCAGGCTTGTTTCACATACGGGCGTGTGTGAGCATGCACACATGCTGAAGATTCTAGTTCTTACTAAAATACGTGGGTTATATCTGAAAACTGAGGGCTGGAGCATGAACATGTCTCAACAAATCTGAAATAATCTGAGTCATAAAGCAGTTTTCTTTAAGCACAACAGATTGGTAGAATCAAAGACAAAAACATCTATATCAGTGTTTCTTAAGTGAATGCCCTAGGAACAGACAGTGAGGTGAGGGTTCTTGTAAAAGTTATGTTTTAGGACATGTTCCAAGACAGAACCGTGGGGGAGAGCTTTGAGGAGGTGGGTGGGGAGAGAAGAACCAGAGGGGCTGAGGTTCCAGCTCCATGTTAGGTGAGCTGGATCGTTCCCTAGAGGCTCTGGAGACAGAGTGGGTCACAGCTCAGAGCTGCAGAGTTCTGTGCCCACCAGGCCTCGGCTCAAGGCTTGCCTGGGGTGTGGATTCCCAGGTACCCGAGTGCCCTGAGGCAGGTAAAGCAGGCTCCCGCCGCCTGTGCTGCTGGGCCTAAGGGCCACGTGCAGGGCGGGGGCGTCTGCTTGCAGCCCTGGCTCCACGCGGCTCTGCCCACACTCCACGTCGGGTCCTGTCTCTGGCTTCAGGTGGCGCTGGTCGTGACCTCAGGGAGGAGGGAGTTGATGGGAGAAGGAACAGGGTGCCTACGGTTGCCATGGGGACCCACGTCATCGTGGGGTCTTTGCTGTGGCCAGCCCTCTGCTGCTCCGGTTGGTGGTCGCACCAAGTGAGCCAGCCTTCACGCTATCCCGCCAGGGCCCCACTCGCTGTGCCTGTGGTGGCTCTGGCTGCCACGATGCTTCAGGCACAGTTCAGACTGGCCCCAGAGACTTCCAGAAAGGGCCCCGGGAGCCCCCTGATTTCCAGACAGACTTCTCCCTGCCCCGTGCAAGGGCAGCTCTGCCCCTTGCACCTTGGCTGTGAAGAGCCCAGAGTCGCAGGAGCCTCGGTGGCCTCCTGGGTCCCGTGGAGGAGGCTGTCCCCGCCTGTTCGAGTCAGGGCCCCTAGATGTGCCTCACCTGAGTTTGTGGGATGGTGGCGCAAAGCCCCCCTGGGCTCCTGTGGGTGACAGGGGCCGCCTCTGCTTTGGTTCCTTGTTTCCTAAGTCCATGCATTTTTTCGGGTGGGTACCCGGTATATCTATCGGGCATCCGTTCGTCTTGAAGGACAGCCCCACCATCCCAGTGTCTTTTCTGTGCCTGCAAGAGGCTGTCCCAGCATTCCACCTGGCCGGCACCTGAGTGATGTGGAGGCTGACGTGCTAGCAGGTCCTGGGCCTCTCGCCCTGTTGGCGCTCCTTTCTCCTCTGAGTGGATGTCCTGTGGAGTCTCGTTCTGGTGCGTCTCTGACGCTAGTGCATCAGCCAAGGCGGGCCTGGCCCGAGGTGCGAGTGGTCCCTGTTGAGACCTGTCACTGCTGTTTCCAGGTGAAAGTTTCCCACCAAGTGACTGCTGGCAGCACCAAGTACAGCTCTCCTCAGGGGCCTGGAGGTGGCCTCTGCTTGTAACGGGCAGGTGTTCGGTAGCGGCCGTGGCTGTATTAGCTTTGCTAAGGAGGAGCCTGGCTGTTGGGCCCAGGCACAGCCTTCCCCCGAGCTGTCTCAGTCCCTGCCTTTGTGGGTCTGCCGTGCGAGTGGGGGCTGGTGGCGGGCCCTGCTGACACCTGTTGGCCACCGCATCCAAGGCGCACGGGGTTTAGCGCCTCTGTGGCTGGGGGTGCCGGGGTGGCTGTTGGCACATGACACGTAGTGTCCATTCCCAGGTCCAGCCGGGGCCTCTGCCCCAAACCTTGTTCCCTCCAGAGGCCTGAGCAAGCTGGAGTCCTTGCCTTATCACGGACACCTCCTTCCCACACATACACACACACCCCCACACACACACCACGCACACACCACGCACACACGCACACACCACGCACACACGCACACACCACGCACGCACACACCATGCACACAACACACCACGCACACACACACGCACACACCACGCACGCACACACCATGCACACACACACCATGCACACACACGCACACACGCACACACACACACCATGCACACACACGCACACCACGCACACACACGCACACATGTACACACCACACGCACACACCATGCACACATATACCATGTACACACACACACCACGCACACACACGCACACACACATGCACACACCACGCACACACACGCACACACCACGCACACACACGCACACACGCACACACCACGCACACACACACGCACACACCACGCACACACACGCACACACCACGCACACACACACGCACACACCACGCACACACGCACACACGCACACACCACGCACGCACACACCATGCACGCCATGGTAGACTGGGCACACCACTCAGACCTCTGCCTCACACTCTCTCTTGGGGGGCCCTGCCTGGGGCTCTGCTGAGGTATGTACTGGTATATCAAGCCAGTCCTTCCATAACCAGGTTTTGCGTGTTACTGCCCAGTTTTAGTGACCATCCCACGACGTGCTGGGAAAGGGTGCCCTGAGAAGAGACGTGTGTGACAGAGGCGGGAGGCTGGGCTGGGCCTTCCTGTCACGCGACTGTGGCCTCTAGACTTGCACCCGTGTGGCCCCAGATGTGGCGTGTCCACTGTGCCCTGGGCGGTTGCTGGGCCTGCAGCACATGGCTCGTGAGGGCAACTTTGGTGCCATAGATACGGCGTCTCATGGTCAGACAGTCTCTGCAGGGCCTTGTAGCCAGGCATGACGTCTCTGCAGATGACGTGGATCTTTGCTCCAGGAGCCTCGGTGACTGCATTGACTTTCATGTGGGGGCTCCGAGGGCCTCACAACAGGTGTTTATCTACCACAGATATCCCTAGCACCACGGGGCCTGCTGGGGCTTGTGGCCTGAGTGGCAGGCTCGCGACACTGCAGTGTGGGCCTGCTAGAGAGCCTCCCCTTGCTCTGAGACCCAGGAGCTTTGAGTCACCTGATAAATGGGAAACAGCAGTCTTTCTTTAGTGGTGCGTGCTATCCCCCGGACCCACAGAAGTCTTCCAAGAGTTGGAGGTGTGAGGTCCAGCCTTGGGGTCCATGTTCGGTCACGGCTCACACCACTGGGTTATAACAGTCTTGTCACTAAATTTCCCAGACGCAGTGTCTGGGAAGGTCGGGCATGTCTGTAGCTACACCCTCCGGGGTGCAGGTGTGCAGGGTGCCTGAGCGGATGCGCCTGGAGATGGTTTTACTCTGATGCTCAAGGCAGTGTCTGCAGCAGCGGTAGCAGCAGAAGTGGTGTGCTGACGCAGTGGGTGACGTCCTCATCGAGAGGGTGCCCCTCAAATCGGTGTTTGCTCAGGACACCCTCATCAAGAGGGTGCCTCTCAAATTGGTGTTTGCTCAGGACGTCCTCATCGAGAGGGTGCCTCTCAAATTGGTGTTTGCTCAGGACGCCCTCATCGAGAGGGTGCCCCTCAAATCGGTGTTTGCTCAGGGCCAGAGCCTAAGCTCGCCTGAGCCCGAGGGGCTACATACAGTCTAATCCCATCACAGAGTTAGGGAAAGACAAGTATAGCACATTTTAAGAGTTTGGGCTAAAACAGTAAAGAAAAGCAATTATTAACAACAGTTAAGCGTAGTTACTACATCTGGTGGAGGAGGGCCTGGCAACCCACTCCAGTATTCCGGCCTGGAGAATCCCCAGGGACAGAGGAGGCTGGTGGGCTACAATCCGCGGGGATCACAGAGCCAGACACGGCTGAGTGACTAAGCACAACCGCGTCTGGGGAAGAGAGAGACAGGAAGGGCTTTCAGAGTAACGGGGACGTTCTAGTTCTTGAGCTGGACGATGAATATATGGATGATTTATTACCTTTATTTAAAACGCGTGTGTGTATGTATATAATTATACATATTCTTTTGTTTACATGAGGTGTTTCATGGTTTTGAGAAGTTAATGATTCAGGCTGAAAGCTGAGAGCTGCCATTTTAACAAAAGAATCAAGGTTGTTTTGCCAGCCGTTGGCCTTGCAGTACGGTCTGGTTGCCACCCGTCCACTGTGTGTGGGCTTCCCACTCAGAAACGGTTCCCCCGTGTGGTTTTTGACGGGCGCTCTGCTTCCCTGGACACAGGAATCTTTATTCTCCTGGAAAAAAGGATCCAAACACTGGGCTTCCAGCTGCAAGGGCACAGCCCCGGGGCTTGGGTTGCGTGTGTGCCTCGTCAGCAGTGGGTGGTGGCTCAGGCGGCTAGTGTTACAGACGTGCTGTCTCCCAGGGATGCCTCTCCAGAGAGAGGCCCTGCAGCTGCTGGACACTTGAGGGGCAGCTTGCAGATGTTCGAGACCCTCCAGGGCAGCCTCCCTCAATCCTGCACACTCAGCAGGTCTGGTGGGAGTGCTCAGAATCCGCCTGGTCTCAAAGCTCAGCTGTGCAGCTGCTGCTGCTTTCCGAGGGCCGTCTTCTTGCTGTTCTGCCTGGAGGCGGAAAGATGAAAGCAAGCCGCCCTGTGGATTTCTGTGTTGTTTTCCTTTCTCCATTTGTAGTCACTTCATTTGTTACTTTGTGGACGCACTTTTTTTTCCTGAGGCAAAAATATGAGTGTCAGTTGCCACCCCCGACTTAAAGCCACATAGAACAACAGCCTTAATAACCAGGGCCGCATAGAGAGAGTGCTCCAGACCAGCGTGAAACTGACATTGATTTCTTTGCCTGGAATAAAAAAATAAGTGTCTGTGAGTCATCTTTGGATTTGCATTACAAACAAATGCAAATGACGCCTCTGTCTGCGTAACCTACAGATTTCAAACGTGTTTTGATTTGGTTCATTTTAAGCAAAATATGCAGTTTACCAAAATCCTAAAATTTTCCAGTGAAGTATTCAGAGTTTGAGTTTTCGCTTGTGTTGATGACTCATGTTCTCTTTTGTTTTCTGTTTTTGTTCTTGATTTACCCTAACCTACCTGCTGACTCACGCCACCCAACCAACATACAATGCGAAAACCATGTCTCCGTCTGTATGTTGCGCGCCTGCTGCTCAAACATCCCAATTTGTAAATAACACGCAAATATCCATCCATGAAAACATCACGTATAGGAAACGGTTGGTTTCGTGACTTATACAGTTCTTGAAGCTCTGTTTGCTTGCACTGCTGTCCTTTTCCTCTGCTTCCTGTCACCCTCACCACCGCCTTCCTGTGCTCAGAGCCCAGCTGTACCCGCCCCCTCTGGCCTCTAGCGCACTCTCCCTGGCTCCTGGGTCCAGCAGGGCCTTCTGAGGGCCCTCAGGGGCCACTTGATCACAGGAACTGGCCTTGGGCCAAGGGAGGAGATAGGGGCTTCTGAGTGGGAGGCAGGTAAGTGTCGAGACGGAGTCAGAGCTGGGGGCTTGCTGGATGAGAGGGTGGACCTGCTCCCCGTAAAGTCCATGGTTTCTGCCGCGTAGCCATCTCCCTTCTGTCTACCTCTGTTGGCCAGCAGACCAGGTGGGCTTGGGTCCACCTCTGACGAGGTCTCCTGTTGGGTCCTTCCTGGACAGACCTTCCGTGGAGGCCTGGCTAGGGGGCACGAGCCTTGGGGGATTGTCCTGACTGAGTAGGAAGAGGGCCTTTGCCCCAGGAGGCAGCGGAGAGCTGGGCCTCCATCCAGCACTGTGGATTCCTGTGTGCCCTGGTCAGCAAGCTTGTGTGGAGCCCGTGCAAGTGGTGTGGACAGCGCCTCCTTCCGGTCTCAGGAAAATCTGAGGGAGCGTGGGGATGCTGGAGCCGAGGCCTTGGCTGGAAGGTCATGCAAAGAGCAGATATTTTAGATTCCTGAACAGAAAGTGAGCGTGGTGAAGCAGTTCACAATCGGAGCAGAAAAGCTTGGGTTTTGAGAAAAAGACTTTTAAGCCGCAGAAGTGCCAGGCTGTATCTTTAGCACGGGCTCTGCTGGTGTCGTCAGGCCCTGGCTGAGTGGAGCAGGCCCCTCAGGCTTACTCCTTTTCTCTCTGTCTCTCCTGTCTTCCCCATCATCAGTCCCCTCGAGAACGAAGCTGAGTAGGAAAGCAGCTTGTTCCCCGTGCGGCTGCACCTCCTCCCCAGCACATGTGGGGCCCCCGGCACGTGTGCACAGCCTGAGGGGGAGCCCCTTGTTCTGCTGTGAGTCTGCCCAGACGCAGTGAGGTGCTTGGACACAGGAGGTGAGGGCCTTGGCCCGGGCCCCACTTGTCTCTGTGGCTCCCGTCTCAGTTTTCTCGATGATTCCTCACCCCCAGGCGTGACGTCTAACACCGCCATCGTGGGGAGGAGGAAGCAGGCCCTCAGGGGAGCTGGGGCCCAGTGTCCCCCTCAGTGGAAAGCAGCTGCTGCATTGAGGGGTGCAGCATTGGCCTTTCCCGCTCAGAGGCAGCGGTGATGAGGGGGGCCTGACGTGAAAGCAGGGGTGTCTACTCCAGGGTACAGCGGAAACCGTGGACTCTGGGGGATGGGGAAGGCTGTGTCCACCTCCAGGGGGTTGGCGGAGGCCAGGGGTGACCGTGCTCAGCCATGGGGAGGCCACCGTGTGCTCGCTGCCCCCGCTGCCCAGCATGCGGCCCGCTTGGTGGTGTCTGGCGGCCCGTGCTCTGGGTGCAGCCGTGCCGCGCTCAGGCCATCACACTGCTTGCGGCATCTGTAGCTGCCTCACCACGCTCCTCCATGGCTCTCCAGGGCTGTCTGTCTGTTGGCAACCCCACCTTCTCTGAGGTGCCCACTGGAGCCCCGAGGAGAAAGTCTGGGAGGATGGGTGGCGCCTGGGTGTCAATGGGAATTCTTATGTGGCTGAGCTCTGTGTCCAGGGACTTGAATGGACAGCACCTTCCTCTGTCTGCTCTGGTATCCGTCCCTTCTTTATTACCCAGAAGACTATTTCCTCCCAGTGTTTTCAGGGAATCATCTTGTCGTGCCGATTGCCTGAGCAAAGTGCTTTTGTCCTGGCCCCTCCAGAGCCACGTGCGCAGGTGGTTTCAAAGTGAAGAAGCCTGAGGAGGCAGCCCCTCGCCCTTGCTGTGCCTCACTGTCTTGTACAGAGGGCTCCCTGACACTGTAAACAGTCCCCCTTCCAACCTCCTGAGAGCGCTGGCTCACCTGAGAGTCCTCAAGGCCCAGGGGACTCAGATAGAGAGTGTGGGTGTATCTCATCTACCCTGTCTGCCCTGAGGGTCTCTTTCCCCAGCACAAGCTAGTGAGGGAGCTGCAGGCAGATGAGAACACCCTCCAGGATCACGTCCCGAGGTCCACTCTGCCTTCTTGCTGATCTGGGCCACAGTCAGCCCTTCTGTGCCTGCGAACTGCCCTGTCCCCCTGTGGCATTGCCTAAAACTCGGCACCACCCCTGAGAATAGCTTATGTCCCTCACCAGCAGACAGTCCAGAGTCCCGGGTGGAAGTAAAGAAGCCAGCCCTGGAGATGAGGCAAGCAAGGGGTGGAGTGAGGCCTGTCCCCTGACGGATGCCTCGTCCCAGCCAAGATCAGATGGGCAGCCCTGGAGTAGGCCGCCGCCCCTCCTAGGCCCTGGCACCTCCCGCATGTGCTCGCCGTTGCTGCTGCCTCATCCAACACCTGCTCTCTTTTCTGTGTCTGACCACTGAATCTGGCAACACAATGTGTCTAGCCTGAGCTGCTTGCATATTTTAAAACAGCAAAGTGTGAGGAAGCTGCTCTCAGGCTGCGTGAGGGTGGGCAGAAGAGGGCACCTGGTCTCTAAGCAGGCAGGGCAGGAAGCCCCCCTGCCCCTGAGCACCCCTTTCTACTCAGGGACACTGCCCAGAGCCGGGCCCCCTGAAAGGAATGTGCCAGGGATTCAGGTGCCCTTGGGCCAGGGTGGAAGCGTTACTCCCGGGTCGTCTGTGGAGTCCAGAGATTATCGGTTTGCTTTGTGCTTGACTTCAGACCCTCTGGATGAGGGCCTGCTGCGAGACATCTTGGGTTCTCTGGAGCAGAGTCCGGTCTGGGGGCTACGGAGGGGGCCTCTCGGGTGGCAGCAGCAGGGCTGCCTCCACCTACACGTGCTGCCAGCGCTTGTCTGCAGGTCCCTGCCTGGCCCCAGAGGACGTGTCCGCCCCTCTGCTGGGCCCCGGGTGGCAGGGCCTTGCTGGCGTGTGGGAGACAAGGGCATGGCCACCGAGTCTGAGGAGAGGCAGCCCGCCCAGTCCCTGGGCTGCTCAGCTGTGTCCTGCAAGAAGCGGTCAGCGTCGGAGGCCTGGCTGCGGGCGGCCTCCCGTCCCACCTGGCAGCAGGGAGCTGCTTCGCAGGACTTCTCTGTCCCTCCCTGTGGAGGGAATGTCTCTGATTTGCTGCATGAGAAGTTGTTTGCAATGACAAGCTTTCCCTCTGGAAGATTTTCTGGTGGCTGATTGCTGCTTAGACTGTGGAGCAGTCTCTCTCTTCACCTGCTTTTCTTCGGGGCACAGTGACTCGGGGAGGTGGGTGGGGAGCAGCCTCCCTGTGCCTGTGGGAGGCTGGCTTCTGAAGGTCAGAGCGCAACCTCTTTTCCCTGCAGAACAACTTCATCAACCTCAGCTTCCTCCGCCTCTTCCGGGCCGCCCGGCTCATCAAGCTGCTCCGCCAAGGCTACACCATCCGCATCCTGCTCTGGACCTTCGTCCAGTCCTTCAAGGTGAGGCTGGGCGTGGCCAGGCGGGCCTGACCCCTCCCGCGTTGTGCCGGTGGGGAGCTTCCGCCCCACCGCCCAAGCACGCTCCTTGGGAAGAGCAGGGCGGGTGTGGCCCCCCGCGGTTCCTGTGACAGTCTGTAAGGAGGCTTCCAGTTTTACAGAGAGTGTCTTGTTTACGCTCACAAAGGGCTGAAGTGGCTTTCACGACTTGATTTGTAAATGAAGACGATGGGCGCTTGGTGAAGGGGCTTGATGGTCAGTGGGGCTGGGTCTGTAGTCAGCCGAGGCTGGTGCCGCCCGGAGGCCCAGCCAGCGTCCGCTCTCCAGGTGTGGGGCAGGCAGGGGCCGGGTGGCTCCCCGGGTGCTGAGCCGCCCTCCCTGTGTCTCTGCAGGCCCTGCCCTACGTGTGCCTGCTCATCGCCATGCTGTTCTTCATCTATGCCATCATCGGCATGCAGGTGGGTGTGTGCAGGGCCACCGCGTGACAGCAGGGGCCGGTTGGCGCTTAGCAGTGTTTCTGTGAGCCAGGGGCCAGTCTAAGCACTTTGTGAACTTAATTCTTAGGAAGACTATTCTGTGGCTGAGGCCAGGCATTGCCACCCTCTGTGGACAGATGCGCAGCCCTGCTCTTGTGTGGAATCCTGCTGGTCTGTGTCAGGGCACCGGTGGGCACGGTTGCTTGGGTGCTGGGCCCGCACAGTGTGGAGTGTTTGAGCACATCCGCATGGCCCAGGTGGCCTGCGCCGCAGCAGCTGGTCATGCCTTTTGCCCAGGAGCACTTCTGAAGGATGTAGGGATGGGAGGTGGTCTCAAATGTTAATTTGTGGTGGGAGGAGGCAGTGTCTTAAAGGTTAGCTGAAAGCCGATTTTTAAACTCTATTTTCGGAGATTGAAAGTTCTCTTGCTTGAAATTTACTGAGATCCGATATTATTTAAAACAAATACATGTTTTTCTTGCTTTGGTCTATGGGCATACAAAAACATAGCCCAGTGATCTTTGCTTCTGATGGATATATGATAATTCATAAATCTTAAGCTGGATTCCAGATTCTAAGCTGCTCAGAGTGAGGGGCTCATCTGCATTTCTAACCATGAAAGAAAGAAATTAAAACAGGTACAAAGCCCATTGTGGTGTTTGCACAAAAGTGTTAAAAAAAACTTTCAAGTGATCTATCAGAATATCAGTGTAATCACTGTTCTGGGGTCACTGATGAGAGAGTGAATTTTAAAATGACTCCCTCCTTTTGTCTAGCAGAGCCACCTAAGCTTAGCTCCGGGCCCCCCTGTTGACTGGTTATGCTGTTTGATCCTGGACAGGCTCAGAGCCAGAGCCTGCGCGAACTGGGCTGTGGGGCAGTGGCATGTTAGACTTTCCAGAGGTTTCCTCTTCCCTGGAAAGAAATGCACAGATGCTGCTGGAGCCAGACACCCTGACCCTGTAGCCCCAGCAGCGGTAGTGGCAGCTCTGGCCGGGGTCTCTGGGTGAGGGCAGTCCTGGCCCATCCCCACGCGCGCGCCCACAGCCTCTCGCCTGGCCACGGCTCCTACAGGCCAGCGGCACTGGTCTGCAGCGCTGTCTGCCTCCCCCACCGCAGGTGTTTGGAAACATTGCTCTGGACGACGACACCAGCATCAACCGTCACAATAACTTCCGGACGTTTCTTCAGGCCTTGATGCTGCTCTTCAGGTGTGCTGTGGGAGGTGGAGGTGGGCCCAGAGCCAGGGGCTCCTCATCAGTGTGTTGTATAGAGGTGGGTCCAGGCTCAGGGGCCCTTCATTCAGGATGGACCCAGCCCGCTGCTCCTGGTCATACTGGCTTCTCTGCGGTGGGCCTTCCCAGTTTCTCCTCCCTTTCCGCTTGTCCTTCCTTAATGGCTCCTGGGCCTGAAGGGAGGCCCCCGAGGCAGTCGGTCTGAGACCCCTGGGCCGGGCTGGCTTGCCTGCCTTGTCTCTGCTGCCCAGTGAGGTTTTGAAGGACAGGTGTCGAAAGAGACTTTCTTGGTGTGCCATCCCCAAGCTTCCATCAGCTCGCCTTAGTGATTTCGGGGATCTCTGGGATCAGGAAAAGCGGGCAGCAGAGAGCTGCTATCGACAGGGTGCACCTGCTCAGTGGCCCAAGGGACCAACCGGCCAGACATGTGGATCTGAGGGCAGCTCCATCCGCCTCCGTTGCTCGCAGCAGCTGCAGTTCCCACGGCTCCCGAGTGCAGTCAAGGGGCGCACCAGGGCAGGGCCTTGAGGAGCACAGACTTGTGTCAGCTCAGAGGCCTCCCTGCAGAGGTGTGTGGGGGATGGCCCCCCAGCCATTGCTCTCAGGCATGGACGCACGTGGACTGTGGCTGTCCACCACCTTGATGTAAAAAGACACTCCTGGGTGGAGCCCAGAGGGTCGACTGTGTCTCCTTCATTCACTGTGATCCTCAGGGAGGGGGGAAATGTGCTCTCTTTCATAATTGATGGTGAGGGGCCTCATAATAAATTAATATTTAGTTAATAAATAAACAGCAGACCCCTTCCTGAGGTTTCCCTGCTCCACTTTTGGGGACACCCAGCTCAGCTGACCCTATGCAGATGTATTTGGGGGGGTGTGGGAGTTCATTTTTTGGAGGGTGAGCTCAGCCCAGGCCTGCTTCACTGAGTTGCCTGGAGAGAGTTTCTGCCTTACTCTTTGCATCAGATAAACAGCATCCTTAGGCTGACACTTCCCCGAGCAGTGTCATTTCTCTGGACTTTAGCTCTTACCTCCACTTCATTTCTTTGTTTATTAATATCCTGCTTTGTGTGACAAAAGATATGAAGCCAGCCTTGATTTTAAACCTTTGATCTCAAAGACCTCTGTTCCTTCCTCATCACATGGGCACCCTCATCATTCAGGCCTGGCACAGGCTGAGCCGGCCATTGTCAGTGGGGAGTGGACCCAGATTCTGCCCAGGACTGACCACACGGCGGCATGCTGGGCCCCCTGCAAGTCTGGTGCGCATCTGGCCTCTGTGCTGGCTTCACGCACAGGAGCGAAAGGCCACACAGGCGGGCTTCTGTAGTAGCTGCTCAGGGTCGAGGGTTCTTGGTGTGTTCGAGAAACAGTAGAGGCGGGGGTGGCTGCAGTAGAGTGGGTGGGGACCGTGGTAGGGGATAAGGTCAGGGAAAAGGCAGCTGCAGGTCCGCAGAGCTCTGGGCAGTCATGTAGGGGGGTCCTCGGGGAGGCCTTTGGTCTGATCTGGGCTACTGAGCGGGGAGCGTCCCGCTAAGGAATTGTTGCTGCAGCTCAGAAGGGGTCGTCGCTCGGCCCAGGGAGGTAGGGGTAGTAAGAGCCTGGCTGGTTTTGAAGGCAGGTCAAGATGTGGTGAGAGAGAGGAGGCAAGGATGACTCCCATGTCTTTGGCCTGAGTACTGGGAAGGATGGAGTCACTGTGTCCTGAATCCAGGAGGACTAGGTGGCACAGGCTGGGGAGGAGATCAGAGGCCACGGAGGGAGCTCACCATGGTGCTGACCTCGGTGCCGTGATCTCTTTCCTGTAACACGTGCTTTCCCACTTAGCAGCAGCTTGAAAATCTAATGCCAGAGGTTTCTTTTTAAGAATCAGCATCTGTTAGCCAGACCTAACACCTATGCAGGATCCCTATGGGAGGGAACGCAGTTCTCCTAAATTCCTGGGCTTCCTTCCCGGCCAGTCCTGGGCCTTCCCTCCTGGCCTCACGCTCTGCCCTCCTCTCAGGAGTGCCACCGGGGAGGCCTGGCATGAGATCATGCTGTCCTGCCTCAGCAGTCGGGCCTGTGACGAGCTCGCCAACGCCACGGAGTGCGGGAGTGACTTCGCCTACTTCTACTTCGTCTCCTTCATCTTCCTCTGCTCCTTTCTGGTGAGTCCCGGACCCTGTGCACACCCCACTGCCACATCTGCCTGGCTCAGACCAACTCGCGTCCCCCTGCTCTCTTGCTGACATCTGATTTTGACCCATGATGCATGCAAGCTGACTCCATGTTGATGGACCTTGTTTCCCTGGAGATGAGGACCACGTTAATCCTGAGAGGACCCACTGAGTAAGGAGCTCCTGTGGGCCTGCCTTTACTTCCGTGGAAAGGGTTTCACGTTCCTGTGGGGCACTGTCCCTCAGTTCTCAGCTAGAAAGACTTGAGCACCAGCACTCCAGCCAGCCTGCCTGTGCCTGATGAGGCTCAGGAAACGCATGCGGTCAGGCTGGAGGTGTCAGCGGGCCACGTCGCAGTGAGTGGATTTTACTACAAGTCAGCAGAAGCCTCTGGGAGACTATGCACAGTGACATCATCTGCTTGGCATCTTAAAACGTCACTCTGGCTTCTGGTCGGGAGAGGTTGTGTGTGGCCAGGAGCTGACTGGAAGTAACAGCTGGAGAAGGGAGGGTGTGGAGGAAGCTGTGTGGATGGGGGCCGCCCTGTACAGGCAGAGCTTACGTGGCTGGTGACTGAACATGGGCATGAGAGGAAAAGGGGAAAGAGAGCTGTGTTCCGGGGTTTGCTGGGGTGAGGCAGTGAACGACACTCCCCAGTCAGAAGGCTGGGGAGCTGCAGGCGGCGGGCGGGAGGGAGTGGAGGCGTGTGGGGGGCCTCTGGCTGGAGATGTAAGCTTGTTGTCGTCAGTGATCGGTGTATCAGTCAGGCTGGATGATACCCTCTAGGTCCCTGTGTGGTCCAGAGACCCACGACTTAAGCATCACCTGAGCACTTGTTAGAAATTCAGATTCCTGGGTACCTTCTAAGACTTACTGTACTGGAATCTTTGGGAGAGGGACCCAAGAGTCTGAGTTCTAACACTCTCCCAGGTGCTTCTACTCCCTCCCATATATATACTTTGCTGTACACTTAGCGTAAATCAACTATACTTTAAGAAAAACTTAAAAAAATTAAATACAAAAAAACCCAATGACAAGATAGGAGGCCTCATACTTTGTGATTTAAAAATTGACACCAAAACTTCAGTAGATCAAAACAGTATTATACTGGCATAGATCCAAACATACACACTGAAGGAACAGAGCTGAGACTAGAAATAAATCCTCATGTACATGGTCAAAAGATTTCTAACAAGGCTGCTGAAACCATTTAGTTAGGAAAGATAATCCTTTCAACAAATGGCGCTGGATACCCGCATGCAAAGAAAAGTGAAGTTGACTTTACTTTCACCACATATGAAATTAGCTGGGGACCTCCCCGGCTAAGACTCCACACTTGCACTGCAGGGGGCGTGCGTTTGATCCCCAGCTGGGGAAACAGGATCCATATGCTATGGGGCGTGGCCAAAAAAAAGAAAAAAGAAAAGAAATTACCTCCAAATTGATAAAGACTTGAAGACAAGAACTTAAACTATAAAACTCTTAGAAGAAAACATTGTAGTCTCAGATTCATAACCTCAGCTTTGGCAAAGGATTCTTAGATTTGATACCATAATCCTGAGTAAGAAAAGGAAAAAATGGACTATTCAAAATTTTAAACTTTTGTGCATCAGAGGGCACTGTTATACAAAGTGAAAAGGCAACCCAAGGAATGGGAGAGAAGTTTCGCAAGTCGTGTATATGATAAGGGGTTAATATCCAAAATATATAAAGAGCTCCTGCATCTCAACAATATGAGATAACCATATAAAAATGGACAAAGTACTTAAAGAGATGTTTCTCAAAGAAAAAAAACTGTACAAATGGCCAACAAATTCATAGAAATATTCTCAACATCAGTAATCATTAGGGAAAAGCAAATCAAAACCCATGAGATACCACTTCATACCTATTAGTATTGCTATTTGAAAAAACAAGACAAAATAGCAAGTTTTGTGAGGATATGGAGAAATTGACACCCTTGTGCACTGCACATGGGAATGTAAAATGGTATCGCCACCGTGGAAAACAGTATGGTGGGTCCTTAAAATAGTAAACGTAGAATTATAGTATGACTCAACAGTTCTACTTCTGGGCACAGCCCAAATGTCCATCAGCAGATGAATGGATAAACAAATTGTGGTTCAGTTCAGTCGCTCAGTCACATTCAACTGTTCGTGACCCCATGGACTGCAGCACACCAGGTCTCCCTGCCCATCACCAACTCCCGGAGCTTGCTCAAACTCATGTCCATTGAGTCAGTGATGCCATCCAACCATCTCATCCTCTGTCGTCCCCTTCTCCTCCTGCCTTCAATCTTTCCCAGCATCAGGGTCTTTTCCAATGAGTCAGTTCTTCGCATCAGGTGGCCAAAGTATTGGAGTTTCAGCTTCAGCATCAGTCCTTCTAATGAATATTCAGGGTTGATCTCCTTTACGATTGACTGGTTTGATCTCCTTGCAGTCCAAGGGACTCTCAAGAGTCTTCTCCAACACCACAGTTCAAAAGCATCAATTCTTCAGTGCTCAGCTTTCTTTATGGTCCAACTCTCACATGCAGGCGTGACTACTGGAAAAACCATAGCTTTGACTAGATGCAAAGTAATGTCTCTGCTTTTTAATATGCTGTCTAGGCTGGTCATAGCTTTTCTTCTAAGGAACAAGTGTCTTTTAATTTCATGGCTGCAGTCACCATCTGCAGTAATTTTGGAGCCCCCCAAAATAAAGTCTGTCACTGTTTCCATTGTTTCCCCATCTATTTGCCGTGAAGCGATGGGACCAGATGCCATGATCTTCGTTCTGTGAATGCTGAGTTTTAAGCCAGCTTTTTCACTCTCCTCTTTCACTTTCACCAAGAGGCTCTTTAGTTCTTCTTCACTTTCTGCCATAAGAGTGGTGTCATCTGCCACAGTTGTCATAAACAAGACCTGCAGAGGAATGTTACTCAGCCGTAAACAGGAATCAAGTTCTGACAAGTGCTGCGATAAGGGTGAACTTCGAAAGCATCACACTAAGTGAAAGAAGCCTGACACAAAGGCCATATGTTGTATGGACCCTTTTGTTTGAAATACCCAAAACAGATAACTTTCTAGGTACAGAAGGGAAATTGGTGGTTTCTAGGGAATGGGAGGACAGAGGTATAAGGAATGATTACTTAGTATCATGTATTCTTCAGGAGTATGAAAAAAATTCGAAACTAGGGAAGTGGTGGTTCACAGCTGTGCAGACACTAAATGCCACTGGATTGTAGATTTACTTGTATGTTAAGTGAATTTCAACTCAGTTTAGAAAAACAAAACAAAACGCCTGAGTTTTAGGTCTCTAGAGCTCAAGTTATTAAGTCCAAAGTCGCCACTTTCCTTGAAGGCTTAGGTGAGAAGGGGAAAGCTGGGGACCTCACAATGGGGAAGATTAACCCAGATGGCAGGACAGATGGTGAGCAGGAGTTGATGGGCCTGAGTGAGGATGGTGCAGATGTAGAGACCGAAGCCTTCAGAGGACCAGATCCTGGGCTGGGGTTGGCCTGTGGGACCTGGAACCAGGGAAGGATGCTGCTGTTGGTGGTGGCGATGTGCAGGGGGCCTGGGAAGCCCTCTGAGAGGTCATGGGGAGAGCAGCTGGGGCAGGCTCTGCCTGAGTCAGTGACCTCTGCTGCCCTAACTGCCTCACACAGAGACTTCTGCTGCAGGGGAGGGGCAGGGCAGTGGGCAGGCTGAGGTTTCTGGACGTCACCTCTTTTCCTTCCTGTCCTGCAGATGTTGAACCTCTTTGTGGCTGTGATCATGGACAATTTTGAGTACCTTACGCGGGACTCTTCCATCCTAGGGCCTCACCACCTGGACGAATTCATCCGGGTCTGGGCTGAGTACGACCCGGCTGCGTGGTGAGTGAGCCCCAGTGCTGCGTGGCCCTCAGGGCTGGTACCCACCACCCACAGGTCTCAGCACAGGGCCGGGCGGCTACAGGCATGTTTCGAGCGAGTGACCCCCTTTGGGTTTTGGTTGGGAGTCGGGATTCTGTCCAGCTTCCTCCTGGGCGGTATACTCACGCTAGCTCCCTGTGCCCTTGTGTACAGCTCCCTAGGCTGAGAAAGCCTCTTCTCAGGCCTGCAGTCCAGCCCTTAGGAGGTTGCCTGGGGGTCATGGAAGGTCTTCAGGGGGTTGTGACACTCAGGTTCCTATTGGGCAGGAGCTCACTGTCTTCTCACAAGGCATGTCACATCTGGGTTGTGAGAGGTCACAGGGCGTCACCCTCTCATAGCTCTGAGGCCTTTGTGGCCAGAAACAACGTGAGGCCTTAGTTCTTTCCCTCCATGGGCTCAGGGCCCGTCTGCCTGCTACCTCCCGGAGGCGCCAGCGCGCCTCTCTGTCACCAGCCCAGGCTGTGAGCAGAGGGTATTCGGTAACCTGCTCTTGAAAAACGGATGAACTGCCAGAAAAGATCCAGCGTGTCTGAGGCTCTCTGGTCGTGGTGCAGACCTGATGCTGTGTTGCTGTTTCATAAGTGAAGTGGAGTCGCTCAGTCGTGTCCAACTCTTAGCGACCCCACGGACCGCAGCCCACCAGGCTCCTCCGTCCATGGGATCTTCCAGGCGAGAGGACTGGAGTGGGGTGCCATTGCCTTCTCCATGCTGCTTCATAAGTGAGGGCCGAGTGCTTCCAGAGCAAGGGTCTCCTGAAGAGTGACTGGGTCAGAAGACAGTGAAGACGTGTGTTTCTTTTGAGGGAGTCCTGTACCCCTGGGACGTCTTGTCCTCAGGCCCAGCTCAGCTGTGTGGGTCCTCCACTGCCCGTTTGTCTGTCCCTTTGTTGAGTTCATCCCCTTGCCCGTTTGTCTGTCCTTTGCCGAGTGCTCGTTCCCTTGCTCATGCATTCAGGCACCTCCACAGCCAGGACGTGAAGAGGCACTGAGGACCTGCCCTCTGCAGCAAGACACGGGGCGTGCTTCCCCTTCTTTCTCGCAGGCGCCCCAGCCTGCCTGCGTCCCTGTTGCGTGACTCTGCGTTTGGTTACCCCTTGTGTGGTGGAGGCCTGGAGGAGATGGTCATTGTCCTCATGGGAGGACCCTGGGACTCTGAATCCAAGCTCAACAAGGGGAACACTAGGGAGCTTTCTGATTCCCCAGACCCCCAAAGGGCTGGGAGCTTGGCTGGGCTCCTGCACCAGTCTTCTGATCCAGTCTTCTTAGACTTCACACCCCATCATAGTGAGGACACAGGTGCTGTGTGAGGCCCTTTCCACTGGGCAGCGCCAGGGCCCTGGGGCTCTTCTGGGCCTAGAGCATCTCTGAGTGTGTCTCACTGCCCTGGAGAATTTACAGTTTTCATGCAGGGCAGAACAAGCTTGCCTGCTGTTATGTCTCATGCTGCATATGGCTTTCCGTGGTCTTGAGAGCCCTGTCATTTTCAGCACATTTGCCTGTAGCATGTGCTGGAGTTCACAGGCTCAGGCGTATTCCTGGGCTGTCTGGTCAGGAAGGCCCAGTCAGATTGAAGGGGAGACTGATCACACCTGAGACCTGGTCCTTGGCAGGCAAAGGGCAGGAGAGAGTCCAGCTGAGGCAGGACTGAGGCTCATTCCAGGAGGACCCTCCTGACTGTGGCCGAAAGAGTTACCGCTGTTTCTGGGCATATTTTTCCCCAGAGGAGACCTGTGTTGCAGAAAGCAGAGAGATTATGTAGAATGTGATTTGGGCTAACAGGCAAAGGAAGATCAGTGCAGGGCTGCCAGGGGGGAGTGACGTCCCCCAGATCTTTGTGGACTGTAGACCCAGTACCTCCCCAACAGCCCAAAGCTGATCCAAGACATACAAGAAGTGGACCTGGGCCAGGCTGCAGCTTTGCAATTGTGCACAGAGATGCTGACTGTTTCCCAAACGCAGAGTGCCAGACCTGGGGCCTCGGGAGGACATGGGCATTCAGGAATATGGTGAAGAGCTTATGGAAGAGTAGGGAACAACATGGAAGCGTCGCTGCAGAGCAAAGCACCATGCAAGGTAGCACACGACCTGTGGTCCGGAAGGAGCGCAGACATGGCCTGCAGCTGACACTCAGACCTGCTGCTCTGGTGAGGGGCTGGGTGGAGACAGCTAAGCAGACCAGGCTTGGACCCCTCCTCTGGGCAGGCCGGGGCATGCTTTGAGGCTTCCATTAGCCTCTCTGACCGACGCAGGGCCCTGACCATCTTTATTTCCCAGGGACCATCTGCTGTCTCCGTATTCTTGGGGAGCCTGAAACAAAAGCGAACTTTATGAAAATCTCTCAAGCTTTTGTGTGTCTGTGTATATACTATGTGTGTGTGCACAAGCGTGTGCATGTGTGTTCTCTGTGCACAGATCTGTGAACACCAGAGTGTGTGTGAGCGTGTTTATGTGCAGGCAGGCACACCCCTCTGTGTGCGTGTTTTTGTATGCGTGTGAGGGCAGCGCATCTTCATGCGTGTGCGCGCCTGTGTGTGTGAATGCAAGGCCTGGGCGTGTGCGTGCCCATGTTCCCTGCTCTTCCGTAACGCATGCGTGGGCATGTACGTGCGTGCATATGTGCACACATGCTGTGGGAGGTGAGGAAGACACGGCGTTACTGCCTTCTGGTGCCGCCTCCCCCGCCTTCCCTGGTGCTGTTGCCTCCGCACTTCGTGGGGAAGTGCAGAGACCCTGACCGAGAGTCAGGACCACCCCCCGAGTGATGAGTCTGCTCATCCTCACACTCGTCCGTCTGTCCAGTAAGCATCCTGAGCCTGGGCCTTGCGCTGGGGCCTGCACCCTCAGCTCTGCTCAGCCCAGCCAGCCGTGGGCAGAGGAGCTGCAGTGTGAGGCCAGGGCCTCTCTGAGCCAGGAGAGGCTGGTGAGTCAGAGGAGGTGGCAGCTGAGCTGAACTGAAGGGGCAGGATCGACGGAGCTGTGGAGGAGGGGTGGGGGCAGAGGGAAGGGGGAGCTGACTGCCTGGCTGGAGGGGAGGACACACTGTCAAGCTGCTAGGAGGATGGCTGCGAGGGGCCGAGAAAGGCTCTGACGCTGGGGTCGAGCAGCCGCCTTTGGCTTTGTTTCATGGACAGCAGGAACAGTTTTGAGTCAGAGTGATGGTATCAGGCCTGCACGTTTCCTCTGGTGGCATCTGAGGGGTTTGACAGCAGAAGAGAAGAGAGGAATGGGGTCTTGGGAACTTGGGCTTTGCGGGGCCTCCAGCTTCTTCATGGGCATCCTTTGGGTCCATGAGGTTAGCAGGCACTTGGCTGAGGCCAGAGTGGGGCTTTTCCTTTATTCCCTCTTTCCCAGAAGTAAACGCAACACAATTTGGAGCTAGTTTGATGGGGCCATGGTGTGGGAAAGGGAAACAATGGCATTGGCCGGGGTGCCCACCTTGGGACAAGGGGGTCCTTAGCTGGACCTGCAGTTTCCAGGGGAGGACATGGTAAGTTCAGGGAGGTGGGCATAGTCAGGAGGGCCAGGTGTGGAGAGAAGCTTCTCCAAGGAGGCCCTGGCGTCTCAGGCGCTGAGGGGTGAGGGAAGGGGCCGTCAGAGAGCCGATGAAGGAGGCCCAGGTGTAGCTGAACCGACAGCCGTGCTGTGAAGTGGACACTCTGGCCTGACACTGCCTGCATGGCGTGTCTCCTGCCTGCTGGGGGCTCTGGAGATGGTCGGGCTGCCGTGTCTCCTGGGCACTCCCTCTGCCCACCCCTGGGCCCCCAGCTGGGTGCGCCTCCCCTGACTGCACCTCCAGGCAGTGCAAGGCTGGGCGGGCGGGACGGGCTCCTCGTGCCTCCCTGCCTCTGTTGCCGTAGCCTGTGGCATTTCCTTTCCCGTCGCCGGATGCATCGGAAGGGAAATGCGCCACCCGTTGGCTGAGGGACGAGCTGTCCTCGTGCGTTGGCCTACAAGGTTCTCTGCTTCAGAGCCCCCATCAGAAATGCTCTTCCCTGCCCGCGGTGCAGGCACAGCACACACTCCCTGCCTGGTGTGGACGTGACGACACCTCTTGCTCCTCCTGCCCTGTCCTGCCCACACTCCAAGCCCCTGGACGGTTTGGTTTCCCTGACCCCTCCAGCTGGCTGGGGGCAGGCAGCTCCGTGAAACCGCACACAGAGCTTTCTGCTGGGCCCTGAGGATGAGGACCAGCCGCTGGTGGGAGTAGGGGGCCAGGTCGCTCCCATGCCGAGGAAGCGGCCGTCTCACCCACATTTGCCTCTGCACTCTTGAGGGTGGGCTGATGGTCACACAGGCCAGAGGCCAAGGGCCCCAGAGAGGGGCGTATGGGCACAGGTAGACCAGGAACAGTGGCCCCAGCAACCCAGGGTTTCAGATTCCTGCAGAGGAGAGGGCAGAGGCGGTGGGGACCCAGAGACAGGTCCTCCTGCTTCACCTCTGGACTGATCCGCTCGGCTGAGCCCAAGAGTCTTGGGAGGAGGACCGGACCCAGGACCATCTGGGGTGGATCCACTGGCCTGGAGAAGGCTGTTGCTCCTCTCTCTTGGTTGGCCTGAACCTGACCATATCTCTAGGACCCAAGCAGGTCCCATAAGCAGCTGTCCTAGGGGTGGAGGTGAGGCTTCCAGCCTGGTGGCCAGTCTGCCTAAGGAGGTCACAGTCATCAACCCTAAACACCTACCTTGGTCTAGAGCCTTGTTCCATATGTTGGTCCCAGCCCTTCCTGGTGTGCTGTGAGGAGGCTGCAAGAGTGGCACCAAGCCACATCCCGCCCCAGCGACCCCAACTCCACAGTTTCCTGCTCAGCTCTGATGCAGCAGCAGCCCTGCTCTGGACAGGGCTTGGGTGTCTCTGGGCGTGTAACAGGGCTTGCCCCCACGGACCTTGCCTCTGGAGCCATGGGGCCCCCTGCAGAACAGTGTGGCTCCCACACTAGTTTTTCTGGCCTGCGTATAGGCTTTTCTCCGATGTTTAAGCCTCTCGGCTCACTTGGAAGCAAATTAGGCATGAAGGGAAGCTGGCGTTCCTGCTGTGGTTCCCCAGCCAGCCTCTTTGCTCACTGCACAGCTGTCTTCTGGCTGGCGTGGCGAAACAGCTCTTTTCCCATTTGGCATTGTCCATGGCTTCTGAAAGTGTAAAGTCAGAGTTGACAGCCCACAGCCTCCCTGATGCAGCCTCTGCCATCTCTCCATGTTCCCTAGCTCAGATGCCCTCTGCTCACTCCCTGCGTGGGGCCAGAGTGTGGAGGTGAGGCTGGGGGCCTGGGACGGGATTGAGCCTCCCCCACAGAAAGCCCTCGTTTTGCTTGTTCTGACTTCCAGCGTTTACTCCGACACTGGTTAACTGGCTCTTTTCTTGTCTGCTTCCTCCCCCACCCTCCTGCCGTACCCCTCCCATGGACCCTCCCGTGGACCCTCCCGTGGACCCTCCCGTGGACCCTCCCGTGGACCCCACTCTGCCTCGGTCCTATGGGCCGGGTCTCCAGTGGGCGCATCAGTTACAATGACATGTTTGAGATGCTGAAACACATGTCCCCGCCCCTGGGGCTGGGGAAGAAATGCCCTGCTCGTGTTGCGTACAAGGTAGACCCCACCCCTGCACCCCACAGGCTGTCTGTGCTGGCCTCCCATCTCTTCCGGGGCTTGTCTGTCTGTCTGCTGCTCTGCCATCTCTCCGTTCCTTTCTTTTCTCTGTCCCAACCTTCTCCGCTTCCTTCCCAAACAGAGGGAAACAGACACTGCGAAGTGTCTCTCCACTGGCCCCTTGTCCCATAGGGCTGCCCCCTCTGAGAGCTCCCCAGGAGGCTCAGGAAGATGGAGCCAGAGCCCAACAGCTGCCTTTTCTCATTCCCTTCTCTTCCTCAGAAAGGAGGGGACAAACTAGCTTTTTTGACAGAGGCTGTTTTTGTTCTGAGCTCAGGACCACACTCGGCTCCTCTGTCCCCCAAGCCTCTGACGTGGGCAAAGTTGTCCAGCCCGCAGTGTCTGGCCTTGCAAGGCCTCTGCAGGGTGCACCTGTGGAGCCCACGCCCAGCTCCACATGCATTGAACTTTGCGGGCTATGGAGGGGGTGTTGTCTAGAGCTTCATGAGTCCATGGAGCCTTGAGAAGGAAGGGTGCTGGAGAGAGGCATCCTGCCCTCATTCCTGGGCCTCCAGAGGGTCCTGTGGGGTGAGAACAAACTCTGGGGCCTGGGTGGTCCCATGTCCCTCCCCCTCTGTTGCCGAGGGCCCAGTGGTCTGAGCTGCAAAGAGGGAGTAAACTGAGGACACTACCAGACCTCCCCCTGGGAATGTGAGCAGGCCACGTGGCCCCATTCCCAAGTCTGTTCCTACGTGTCCCTGCATCCCCAGTCACCCTCCTTGGTGAGTAAGCACTTCCCATCCCCCTAGCACTCCCCGCCTGAGAGCCCTCCAGCAGCCCCAGTGGCTACATGACTCAGCCAGCACCGATCCGGAGCCTAGCTGCCATCTCCTTGTCTCTGAGCAGGCTTCCCACAGAGCTTTCGTCTCTCTGGCTCTGTCCACGTTGTCTGTTTCTGTGCTCTGATTCTGGGCCTGCATCTGTCCCCTGGCTCAGCGCAGCCTCTGGGAGCTAAGTGGCTCCTCTGGGCCATACATGATGCCTCTGGTGGCCTCCTTGGTCCTCCCCCGCCTGGCATGCATGTCGAGTCTGCATGGAGACCCTGCGCGCGAGGCTGTAACACTGTCCTCAAGACGGAGAGCTCTGTCCACGCCGACAACTGTGGCCAGGGTAGGCGGGGAAGGCCGTGATAGGCTAGCCTTTGGAGTTCCTTCTTAGGTGTGCTGGCCCAGTCCAAGGTTCCGGGCGTGAAGAGACCAGGGGAGGCCTTGAGTTTAGTGAGAGTAGGTGGTCTTGGTGAGTTGGGAAGGGCCCAGGGGATGCACGGAGTGCCACGGCCAGAGGGTCTAGGCCCAGGCAGAGGTGCCCGTCTGTTCGCCCTGGTCTTGCCCCTCTGCTGCTCCCAAACTCCTGGCCCTTTGGGGCCTGGGCAGGCAGGTGGGGGGCTCTGGTAAAGGTGCCCTGGACAGAGCTCTCCTCTCTGGGAAAACGCCTGCTTGTTCCGCCTTCATGCTGGCCCCTGACTCCCTGACTCCCCTCGAGAGGAATCGTCTGCCTCTCCCACTGCCGTCGGTGCTGGCCTGCGGGAGCGCTGCGCTCTGGGAGCCGTGTGTGCCGCGCAGGCGATGAGGGAGGCCCCGGGACCGTGACTGGAGGTGCCACGTGGGGCTTTGCCAGCATTAGGGGCCAGGGTGTGGGTCTTGTCTCCAGCCATCTGCCCTCCGTCAGGCTGAAGACTGGATTGGCTCCAGAGTGCTGGGGGTAGAGTGGCCCTACCCAGAGAAGGGGCCGAGAGGCTGCCCTGTCCCAGGGTTTAGGCTTGGCAGAGGACAGCCTACCCCATGGAGTGGCCCTGTACCCCGCCCCCCCCAGCTCCCATCTTGGTAAGGAATAAAGAGGCTGCTGGGAGAGGACAGGGGGCCACAGTGCCCCCAAGGGCTCCACTTGGCCAGCAAGGCGGCCACCCCATGGTCAGGACATTCCAGACACATCTGAGACCATTTTGCTCCTGGAGATCACGTAAGTTCTTAAAGCCTCAGGCTCTGGACAGCTGCTGGTTGTTACCAGAGGAATTTGGTATAGACACACTCCTATTTCCAGCTGTTCTGTCCTAGAAAATGGAAGAGAGGGAAGGGGGCTGTTCACCTAATGGTGAAACAGGGAGAAAGCTTGCACAGGCCCCAGTCTGGCTGAGCGCTTGTGTCCCTGTGGGATGGCCCTGGGCCCCTGTGCAGCTGGCTGAGCCCGAGGCCCTTGCAGTCACATCTGTTGGCTCCTTCCCCCGTAAGGAGCTGGTCTCGAAGAATTTCCTTGTTGCCTTGGGCTGGTGCCATTGAGCACCCTTCCTTAGCCCCTAGCTGGGTGGTGAGACACAGAGGCCATGCCGGGGCTTGTGTCTCCTCACTGGGAGCTGACCTCCGAGCTTGCGGTCCTGGCTGCCCCACCACTTGCCTGATGCTCCTATCTGTGGGCTGTCCCAGGGGTCCTGCCCCCCAGGCCTCTCTTCAGCCTAGGCCACATACTTGTTCTATCATGGGCAGTGGGCTGGGATCCCTCTGGCTGAGACATGCCTGTTCTTTCAGAGGAATCCAGTCTTCTGGCCTGGCCCCACTGGACAGTATTTACCTGGACTGCTGTCTTTCTGTAGCCAAGGGAATCCTCAGCTCAGATGAGGGTCGGGGTCCAGGGATAGTGTGAATGCTGGCAAAACTCCTATCCACCTAACGTCTCCTGGTCCTGGGAACCCTGGGAGGCCCGGCCTGATCTGCCCCCTTATCCCCAGCGCCTGGTTCGTATGAACATGCCCATCTCCAATGACGACATGACCGTCCACTTCACATCCACGCTGATGGCCCTCATCCGGACTGCACTGGAGATCAAGCTGGCTCCAGGTGAGAGAGGCAGCCTGGGGGGGGGGGGGCCCAAGGCAGGGCCATGTGACTGCGCCGCCTCCCCCGCCGAAAGCCACCCCAGGCAGCTGTCCAGGGCGGGGAAAGGGGCCTGTCTGGGCGGCTCCTTGTCAGACACCGACCGTGTCTCCTGAAACCGTCCTGCACGTTAGCGCTGCAGTGACCCCGTTTTCGTGTAAGGAAACTGAGGTGGAGTGAAAGCGAATGACCCCAGATGACCACAGTCATGCGGTGCTGGAGCCTGCGTTACATGAGCCAGTGCCCCTTACCTGGTGGAGAGCACCCCTTCCCCATTGTGAGCCTAGTCCCCCCTCAGGACCACGAAGCCCCCACCAGACCAGGGAGGAGATGGACCTCCCGCTTGTCCTCCTCTCCCGCCCTCTCACGTGGTGACTGCTTCCCCTTCACAGAGAAAATGAAGGGCCCTCCCCCACGGCGCTTCCTCCCTGCATCCATGCCCTTGAGCTTGGCCCTTTCTCGTGTAAAGGGATGAGCTGAGGCCAGTCTCCCCTTTTTGCATACTCTGTACTATTTTCATCGTCGACCCGAGGATGTCATGCCCCAAATTCTGTATGCTATTTCTTGTCCTGTCAACTGTCTCTTCTGGGTTATTTTCATCAGTGTATAAGTGTGCTGTTACTGTTCCTGTGTTTTGGAAGCTCTCCTCTTCCCCTACCCCCATCAGCTTCTCCCTTCCCCTCCTCCCCTTCCTGGCAACAGGAGAAGCGGATCTGCGTCGCCTTTGGCTTCTCCTTCTCTAGTCTGCAGCCCGGCTTTCACGACGCGAAGCTTCTGTGGCACTGCTCTTGTCAAGTTCTGCGGGAACCTCCCCTTGCCTCGTGGGGCTGTCCGCAGCCTGTCCGCAGTAGTCCCTCCCTTTTGTGTGAAACCCCTTGTGCCTTTTCCTTCTGTTGTTTCCCCCCAATCTCTGAAGGTCACAGTGTGCTTCAGACACACATTCCCACCTTTTCCCGTGGGTCACGTGTTGTGAATTCCAGTTCTGTATTTTCAGTCCATGCCTGCTGCTAAGCCCCAGGCTTATATAGCCCACACGCCACTCGCCAGCTCTGCTTGGAGGTGCAGTAAGCATCTAGAATCCACGTGCTGACCCTTGAGCTCCAGATGCTCCCCAGACCCCTCCCTGTCTCCATTGGTGGGACACTCTTAGAGCTACTCAGGCCAACACTTTGTACATCGCTTTTATCTCCTGCTTTTTTATTATCCTTTTTCTGATCCGTATTTCTGAACCCTTGCAACATCTTCTGACTCCACCTTCAAAATACACCCAGAACATGAGCAATGTCTGCTCTCTCTTCCTGCCGCCTCTTGGTCCACATCACTCTCTGTCGGGTCTGGGCTGGGGCTGTTGCAGGAGCCTTCCCACTGGTCTGCTTCTGCCTCTTTCAGTCTCCCTCCGACACAGCAGCCAGAATGGTCATGCTGGAAATCAAGCCAGTAACGTTAACAAGCCTCTCGCTAGCCGGACCGCAAAACAAGCCTCTCGCTAGCCAGACCGCAAAACAACAAGCCTCTCGCTAGCCGGACCGCAAAAATAGAAGACGAAAATGACGAATGTATGGAAGGGAAGAGGGAGCACTGCTCTACATCCTCCTAACACTGAATGGACAACAAGGAGGTTTTATGACCAACCCTATGTGCATCACTTTAGTAACTTAAATGAAATGGAAAAATTCCTTGATACAAACTATGAGGCTCTTTCAAAAATAGATAACCTGAAAAAAGGAAATAGATAATCTGAGTCATACTGTATGTATTAAATAAGTTAAATTCATAGTTAAAGATCTTCTTAGAAAATCATGGGTCCAGTTGGCTCCATTGATGAAGTCAACCAAACATTTAAGGAGGAAATAATTCTATACAAACTCCTCTAGACAATAGAAAAAGAGAAGGTAGTTTCCAGTTTATTTTATGAGGCCAGCATTACTCTGATACCAAAACTAGGCAAAGACATTACAAGCAAAAATGATAGACATTCCTCATGAAGACCACAAAATTTTCAGTGAGTGTTAGCAAACTGAATATGATGACTAGTATTTATCCCAGGAATGAAAAATGCAAATTTGAGCTCAATCAATACAACTTAATATATCAAAGAAGAAAACCTATATGATTATCTCAGTAGATGCAGGAAAAGCTTTGACAAAACTCAGCATCCACTTATGATACACAAATTCTATTGTAAACTAGAAATTAAAGCAAACTTCTGCAGCCTGGCCAAGGGTATCTATGACAAAGCCACAGCTATGACATGCTTAACAAAGAAGCCTGGCTCCTCCCCCCTGAGATGAGTAACAAGACAAGGGTGTCTGCTGCCACCGTTTCTGTGAAATACCCTACTTGAGGTTCTAGCCATTGTGACAAGCCAAGAAAAAGAGATAAGAGGTGTGCCAGTTGGAAAGGATGAAAGAAAAATGCCTCTGTTCACGACTGACACGATTATGTAGAAAGTCTCAGAGAACAGAATAAAAAGCTAACGAAACAGAAGCATCTGCATGCCCAGGCACCTGAAGCATTGCTGGAACCACTGAACCCTAGGAAGAGACGGGGGCACTTCATTAGGCCTTCATTAGGCCTTCAGGGTGGTCACAGCCTCGCTCACACCTCGATTCTCTGGCCTCCAGAACTGAGACGGTGTGTTTCTGTTGTTTAAAGCTGTAAAAAGAAATTACTAAAACTGAAACATGAGTATAGCAAGGGCAATATATAAAAAGCAAGTATATTTCTATAGGTTAGCTATTGAAATTGAAAACTGTTCCACCAAAACTATCGAATACTTCTACATTGCTGGCTAACTCTGAAAGTATATATGCTGGCGTGTACGTGCGCACGTAATAAATAAGCCGTGCTCACGCCCTGGCAGAGTCAGCATTGCCGGTTCTTCTGTCGATCAGCCATCCCAATGACAATGCAGAGTCGACGTCATCCCAGTCAAAATCCCAGCAGGCTTTTTGAGATGAGATTTATAAACTGACCCTAAAATATATGTAGAAAGCAAACAAACTTGAATGACAAAACAATTTTGAAAAAAAAAAAAAAGACAATATTAAGCACTGAATGCGGGGAACTGAGGCTCCTGTGTCCCTAGTGTGGGTGCAGTGGTGTAGCCGCTTCGGAAAAGCTTCATAGTTCTTCGTCATGGGGCCCAGCCACCCTGTGCCTAAGGGGGATGACATGAAAACACACACACACACACCTCTGTGCTGCTGTCTGCAGCCTTGTTCATAATCACCCCAAACTGAAAACAACTCGGGTGTCAACCAGGTGGTGGCAGATAAGCAAACTGGTGTTTCTTTGTGATGAGACGGTTCTCACTCAGCAGCTGAGGAAGAGGTCGCTGGCGTGTTGGCATGGGTGGGTCTCAGACACATCGTGTAGGGTGGAAGGTCAGATTCGACAGCCAGCGTATTATGTGATGCCATCTGTATGATGTTCCGAGAAGTTGAAATAATAGAGGAAACACGTTGGTGATGCCAGGGCGCTGAACGGGGTTGAAGGGGTGGAACGCAAAGGGTGGGGAGGGAGTGGGGCAGGAGTGCCACGCTCCTGCCTGAACTGCGGTGAATCCACGGTTGGGTGCGCGTCACAGAGTGGAGGAGCTGACGAGGAGGATGTTCTCATAGACGGTCGCATCTTAGTAACCATGATGCTTGAAGAAAGTGAGATCAGAGGCACCGTCGCTCTGCGCTTCGTCTCCCTGCAGCCCCGCCTGCACGTCTGCCCCTGCAGCCGCGGCCTTGCCCTGCTGGCTCCCTGGCCGCCTCTGTCTCCAGGGTCCTGTGAACACGTTCCCGACGGTCCACACTGCAGCCCTCCTGACAGCTCCCATCCCTCCCTCCTGGTTTCTCCTGTGTCCCACTCACTGGATTTTCAGCTTATTGCCACTGTAGGTTAAAATCGTGTGATTCCTCAGGGCAATTTCTTTTGTTTTTGTGCCATCATCTAGAGCAGCGCCTGTCATTTGGTAGGTGCTCAGTGAATGTGATGGAATGACTAATGAATGGCTGGGACACCGAGGTCTCCCTTCCCCTCCCCACTCTTGCCCATCACTCCTGCTTGCCCATGCGCCCTCGCTCAGCACCACACCTCTTTAGACACATTTTGACTGGGAGCTGTCTGACCAGCCCTCACGGCAGTGCTTCTTACCCAGCAACTTTCCCCCAGGATCAGGTCTCCCCCTACCCACCTCTGCCTGTTCCCCTGCGGGGCTAAGGGATGGCTCCTAACAGCCCTCCCCGCTCCCCACCCTTGTCCTGCCCCAGCTGGCACGAAGCAGCATCAGTGCGACGCAGAGCTGAGGAAGGAGATTTCCTCTGTGTGGGCCAATCTGCCCCAGAAGACCCTGGACTTACTGGTGCCACCCCATAAACGTAAGTAGGGTGAGAAACTCACCGTGCCTGCCCCTTTCATGTCCCACTCAGAGGCAGAGCCGAGAGTCCTAGGTGAGGGCAACTGTTGAGTCACCTTGGAGAGGAGGGCTCAACCTCCTTGATAGCCCAGAACTCTGGTCTCCACGGTGGGTGCACAGGGGCTGTGGGAGGAGATACCAAGGCCATATTCCATTGAGAAGAGTCACCCACACTCTTCGTGTGGGGACTTCCCTGCAGAAAATCCAGGGAAATGGAAAGGAGACCCCTAAAGTTGGAGCAGCCAGGATGACGTCTGGGGTTAGACTGAGCTGTGCTTTGCTGGGTGGAGCATGGTGGGGCCTGGGGAGGATCGGTGTTGCTCCCGTCCTCGGGGCCAGGAGTCTTTACCCAGCCTCCCCGCGTGTCCCCTTTCTCTGTATTCCCTCCCTTGCCTGTCGTGCTCTCCAGCTGACGAGATGACGGTGGGGAAGGTGTATGCAGCTCTGATGATATTCGACTTCTACAAGCAGAACAAAACCACCAGAGACCAGATGCACCAAGCTCCTGGAGGCCTGGCCCAGGTACCAGTTTCTAGGAGTCCCAAAAGTAACCCTGAGATTCCGGCACCTTCTGTTGTTTGGCGGCAGAGGGGACCTGGCCCCTTCTTGGAGAAAGTGCAGTGGGAAGAGGAAGATGAGAGGTCCTTGTGGCTGCCTCACCGGCCCCCAAAGTCAGGAGCCCCACCCAGTCTGTGCTCCTGTTGATTGGTTGTCTGCTGCTGTGAGGGAGCTCCTCGTGTGGAGAGCTAGTCATGCCCAGGGCAGAGATGCGGGCTGAAAACGGAGGCCGCAGGCAGTGCTGCTGCTTTGAAGAGTACTTGAGGTCCTCTGGGAGGGACACAGGCAGGGTCCCCGACAGCCCAGTGTCATGAGGGTCCCACTCCCCTCTGAGTGGGGGGATTTTGGGTCTGTCTGCCAGAGGTCATCCTCCAAAGATGACGGCTTCATCACAGCCCAGACCTTGAGCGAGCGTGTGTAGACTCTCATCTCTAAAGTTGTCTGGTGTCCAGAGCTTACAGGACATCCATCCCTGGCCATGTGAGGTGGCTGGTGCCCACACCCCAGCCACGAAATATCTGAATTCTTCTCAACCTTCAACTCTAGTGGTCTCTGCCAGGCAGTCCAAGTTGATGATGATGTCCAGTCCCCGAACTGTGTAGGAAGGGAAGCTGAGGCCCAAAGAAATGAAAGGACTCTCCTAAAGTCACTTACAGGAGAGTTGGGAAGGGCTTCCTGATGGGCACCGGGCAGGCCCAGGGATCCCCTTCCCACGCTGGGGGGTCCAGGCAGGTGGCTGAACATGGTGGCGCCCTTGTCCACTGTGCCTGCCAGGCCTCAGAGACCCCTCCCCATGTCCTTCTGCAGATGGGCCCCGTGTCCCTGTTCCACCCCCTGAAGGCCACGCTGGAGCAGACTCAGCCGGCTGTGCTCCGAGGAGCCCGTGTTTTCCTTCGGCAGAAGAGCTCGGCCTCCCTCAGCAACGGTGGGGCAGTGTGAGTGCCGCCGGCAGGTGCAGGGTGGGGACGGGAGGAGGGCAGGGCTCCTCGGACTCCACCTGCTCTCCCCCCTGCTGCTCTGGCGTCCAGCCGGGGTGCGCGGGGCTCCTTGCGGCAGCGATCCAGGACAGGGAGCCCTCGGGTCTTATCGCCACCCACCCGCACCCACTGCCACCAGGTGGCTTTACTGTGGGTCCAGCTGGTCCAGGCGGCCACCAGAGCTGGTTCTGTGGTTGGTCTGAAGCTCACTCCTATAGCAACAGGCAGGTGCTCTTCCGGCCCCGGGGGCGCCTGGGTGAGACAGCCGGGTGTCCCAGCTGTGCCTCCCGCTGTGTGCTCCTGTTTCTCTGTCAGGTGGAGGCTCCCCTCTGCTAGCTCACTGGCCTTTGTTGCCTGCAGACCATTAAGAAGCTTTTGTTTCCACTTCAGCTTCTCACCACTGTTTGGTAATGGCCATTTAGTGTTTTCACCTTTCTTTAAGAGACTTTCCCCCTCAGATCCCCATTTCGGTCCTATATGTGCAGATATAATTGTCTGGCTGTGCGAGGTCTCGGGTATCCCATGTCGAGTTGTGGTGAAGAGTCATGCCAGTGCAGGGGACATGGGTTGCATCCCTGGGTTGGGAAGACCCTCAAGTCCATAGGGTTGCAAAGAGTCAGACACACCTGAGCAGCGGAGCACGACTCACGCTGCGTCTTAGCTGCGGCATGCAGATTCTTCACTGTGTCACGGGGGATCTCGCTCCCCAGCCAGGGATTGAACTTAGGCCCTCTGCTTCAGGACCTCAGAGTCTTAGCCACTTGACCACCAAGGGTGTCCCTCCATTTGATGTCTGCATTTTGTAGCCAAATTGGTAAGATCCTGCCATGTCATGTAACTCTTGGTACTGAGCCTCAGTAATTCTTGGTAATGACTGCAAAACCAAGTGATATAGAATAGCAATCACCATGGGACTCTGGCCGAGGGGCAGAAGGCGGTGCCAGGCTGAACTGCACCAGAGGGCAAGACTCTCAGCTGCCCTCCAGGCCAGGGGTCCTACATCTGCTAATATCCCGTTGGCCAAAGCATCTCATTTGTTGAGCCCAAACAAGATGTGCTCTGCCTCACTGGCAGGGGCCGAGGGTGGGCCTCACACCCGTCTGCTGTCCTGGAGAGCAGCAAGGTCAGCAGCAGGCATGGCGAGGGCTCCCAGCTTCTTCTCCTGTGCATGTTTTGGATACTTGTTTGAACCCGAGTTCGGGTTCCCGGGCTGGCAGCCATGTGGCTTTTGCTGAGGAACAAACTGCCATGTTCAGGGAGCCCACCCGGCAGTGCGGCAGACCTGGTCCCCGGTCAGGCGGCTGGGTCCTGGGCGCATCTGCACTGCAGGGCCAGAGAGCAGCCCGAGGGGAAGTGCAGGCCACAGGCGCTCAGGCCTCCCCCTGTGCCCTGCTGGCCGCGGCAAGTCATGTGCCAGGCCCAAGCTGGGGGCATGGGGGCAGGCGGTGGTGGTGCAAGGCCCAGCCCAGAGGTGGGCACGCCGTAGGACACCGGGAGAACCTGAGCACGAGTGGGAACTCCCAGAGGAAAACCATGCTCCAGAAGAGTGCCCGTGGGCCCCGGGGACAGTGGCCCTTCTCCATATTGGTTAAGATCTCATCTGCGCACTTAAACAGTGGATCCTGAGTGTACATGTGTGTGTCGGAGGGGATGGGGTGGGGCAGTGTCTTTGTAGATTGATCTGAGCTGAGCTTTCGGTTCAGGAGAATGAGTGTCACTTTCCCCGTGGTTATAACGTCTGCACTATAAGTTCCCACTGCTTTTTGTTGCATGCGAGAGAGGGCCCAGTCTATGGGGGCCAGGCACTGGGGGCATTTGTTGAGCCCTCTGACGGGTGGTAGCAGCGCCTGCCTGGCCTCAGCGTGGTGTGGCCTCAGGGCGACTAGGCCTTGGGGCCAGCGTCTGTCCTGCTGGCTGTGCTCCCCTCGGGGTCAGCCTCTCCCGAGGCTGCAGCAGCCCCAGACGCACCGCACAGGGGAGGTGCTTGCAACCTGGGAAGAGGAAGGGTGTTCTCAGAAACCCCAGCGATGGTGGGTCAGGTCATTCGTGTGGCCGGCTGAGGTGATCAGGCTTCACCTCCAAGCTCAGAGTGTGATTGTTACCACTCAACCTGGGTGACAGAGAATGTATGTGATGCTTCATTGAACGCGAGAGCAAGCAGAAACCCAGGCAAATGCTGGGCCGTGTGGGAGACATACTGAAACACTGAGAGGGTGAGGGCAGGCAGGCAGTTTGCGTGTGCTGGGAGGGCGTCCAGAGGCAGTCTCGCCAAAGGTGACCTCAGGGTGGAAAAGCTCAGATCGGGGAGTAGGGGCGGCCCTGGCTGTCAGGGCTGGTGAGCTGCCGCACAGGCTGGGTGCCTCTGCGTGTGTGCGTGTGGCCTTGTCCTTGTTGTGGACGATCTCCGCGTCCAGCACACAGGTGAGCCCTGTGTCGGCCAGCTGCCCCTTGCCAGGGTCCCCTCTCTGCCCGTCCACTCTGAGCCATGGAGGGGCCCACTGTGCCTGTCCCTCCTGGTGAGGCTATTGCTGTGCCTCCACTTGGGAGCAGCCGCGCGCAAGGGGTCTCATCCCTCTGGGCTCCTTTAGCCCAGAACAGGGTCAAGGTGGAGGTTCCTGGCAGGGTGGAGCCTAGTTCTGGGTGGGAGCCAGGTTCTATTGCCCGTGGGCTTCCGGGCCAACAGGATGATCCCCTGTCCTCCATAGACAAACCCAAGAGGGCGGCATCAAGGAGTCTGTCTCCTGGGGCACTCAGAGGACCCAGGAGGTACCCTGCGAGGTGAGGACACCCCTGGAGCATGGCCACTCCACAGAGATCCCGGTGGTGCAGACAGGAAAACCGGTGAGAGCTCTCAGGGCTGGGGGCCGAGGTGGGGGTTGGGTGAGAGTGGGTGAGCGCGGGTGAGAGCAGCGTGCGGGCTGAGGCTGGGAGGTGGGGGAAGTGAGAGTGGGATGGGGTGGGTGTGACTGGGGGGCTGCTGTACCCCCAGGCTGTGGACGTCCAGATGCAGAGCATGGCCCTGAGAGGCCCTGACGGGGAGCCCCAACCCGGGCTGGAGAGCCAGGGCCGAGCGGCCTCCATGCCCCGCCTGGCAGCAGAGACTCAGGTGGGTGGTCTGGGAGGGCTGGGGCTGTGGGAGGGGGTTGGAGGTGAGGAGACCTGGCATGGAGGAGCTTGCATCCCATGGGCGGGCTTTGCTGGGGTGAAGCTTCCCACATGCACTGTGTCCAGGACACCCTCAGCCCCGCTGGAAACCCTCTGGAGGTGTTGTCAGGCCATCTAGAGTCCTCACTGCCCATTGTGCTCAGCGCCTGCCTGGGCACCAAGGCCTGCAGCCCACAGGTGGCCCCGTGGCCCTGACCTAGCCTTTCCCCCTCTCTGGGACACACCTCTCCCCCACCGCGCCCTGCCCCTCCCCCAGAAATCAATGCCTCCTGCAGCCACCCTGTCCCCTTTCAGGGGGTGGCCCTGTTCTTTCTCTGGGACACTGGACAGCCTGGAAGGGAAGCCCCTGGGTTGAGGCTGTGCACTGTGGGCTGAGTCCCTAGGCAGAGCACGCCTCTTCCAGCCCCTCCCGGCCCATCTCTGCCCACTGCTCAGTGCGCTCCTGGCCTGGCCACCTCCCCTTGGTGCCACGTTGGCGCCTCTTCTCCCTCCATGGCGCTTGGCCTTGACGGTGGCTGCGGGTGAGTATGTTTCCACGGGTCTTGGTCTCAGCCCTGGAGGAGCAGCTTCACAGTCCTGGAGGGACAGAGGGCTGGCAGAGTGGTCGGCCACGGCTGCCAGGGCAGCCCTGGGTCCCATCTGGGGCCCTTCCAGCCAGGCCCGCAGCCCCTCTTCCCAGCACCTTCCCTGTCCTGTAGGGAATTTGAGGCCCAGAGGCCACCTGGGCCTCACCTGGCCTGGGAAAGACAGACACATGAATGGCAACTTGTGCAAAGGGTGCTTTTGAAGAAAGGGTGGATCTCAGGTGGGGAAGAGTATTCCAGGGAGAGGGGAAGGCCTCATGGTCCCTGAACCCCAGACCCCCCGTGGTCCTCCCCAGGCCAGGCCCTCCTAGGCCCGATCCTTCCCCCATCCCCACCCTCCTGGGGGCTCAGCCTGCCCTGTCTGGGGAGATAGCCCTGCTTCAGGGATGGAGCCCCAGGCCCATTCCTCCCAATGGGATGTGTCCTGTGGTCCGCCAGCCCCCACGGCATGGCTGCTGCCTGGAGGCTGGACCCCACTCTCAGGCTGTGAGCCCACCCATGTCCCCGCCCACAGCCACCCCCAGATGCCAGCCCCATGAAGCGCTCCATCTCCACACTGGCACCCCAGAGGCCCCACATGGCTCATCTGTGCAACGCGGCCCTGGGCCGTGCTCCATCCAGCCAGGCCGCCCCCCACCACCACCACCGCTGCCACCGCCGCAGGGACCGGAAGCAGAAGTCCCTGGAGAAGGGGCCCAGCCTGTCTGCAGACACAGATGGCGGTGCGTGCGAGGGGGCTCTCGAGGGGTGGTGGCTCCAGTTGGGGTCCAAGAATCCCTGTGAGATCTTCTTCCCTTCTGTAACTCATGACCCCATGGGCAACCCTGAGTGTGGAGACAGGACCACCTCCCACCTTTCCCTGGGAACCCTGCTGGCCCTGAGGAACCAGGCCTGGGTAAGGTCTGTGTTCCCCCGACCCCAGCCACTCGGCTGACTTCCATTCTCCCCTGGCCAGCACCCTACAGCAGCGCGGGGCCGGGCCCCCCGCCGCCCCCAGGGGATGGGGCAGCAGGCTGCCGGCGGGAGCGCAGGCAGGAGCGGGGCCGGTCCCAGGAGCGAAGGCAGCCTTCCTCCTCTTCCTCCGAGAAGCAGCGCTTCTACTCCTGTGACCGCTTTGGGGGCCGTGAGCCCCCACAGCCCAAGCCCTCTCTCAGCAGCCATCCCACGTCGCCCACTGCCGGGCAGGAGCCAGGACCCCCGAGACAGGTATGTGGGCCCCGGGAGTCCCCCCCATGCTCCCACCCGCACCCCATTCCCTCGGGCCCCGGGAGGGAGCTCTCTCCTGTCCTGGTTCCCAGGCCAGAGCCTGCTCCTGGCTTCCTGGCTTGCCCATCCTGCCTGGCGGGGCCTTGGCCCTCCTGCTCCCCAGTGCCTTCTTTCTCCCCTGCCCGCCTGAGATGGGCTGGGCTGTGCTCTCCTCCTCCCTGGCCCTGTGCGTGCCCAGCCCCTGCTGGCACTGCCCTCCCACCCTCCTGGGGCCGCCCGCGTGCATCTCACCCACCTGCGCTCCCAGCCCTTTGATTCGGGTTTGCTCTGTCCCGTTTTCTTGCAGGGTAGTGGCTCCGTGAACGGGAGCCCCCTGCTGTCAACATCTGGTGCTAGCACCCCTGGCCGCGGCGGGCGGAGGCAGCTCCCCCAGACCCCGCTGACCCCCCGTCCCAGCATCACCTATAAAACAGCTAACTCCTCGCCTGTCCACTTTGCCGGGGCTCAGACCAGCCTCCCTGCCTTTTCCCCCGGCCGGCTTAGCCGTGGCCTTTCGGAACACAACGCCCTGCTCCAGAGAGACCCCCTCAGCCAGCCCCTGGCCCCCAGCTCCCGGATTGGCTCCGACCCTTACCTGGGGCAGCGTCTGGACAGCGAGGCTGCAGCCCGCACCCAGCCTGAGGACACGCTCACCTTCGAGGAGGCTGTGGCCACCAACTCAGGCCGCTCCTCCCGGACTTCCTATGTGTCCTCCCTGACCTCGCAGTCCCACCCCCTCCGCCGGGTGCCCAACGGCTACCACTGCACTCTGGGGCTCAGCTCGGGCGGGGGCGGCCGGGGGCGGCACAGCTACCACCACCCTGACCAAGACCACTGGTGCTAGCCGCACCGCCCGGCGGGCGCGTCCAGGTGATGAGTTTTATCATCCGTGCTGGGCCCCGGGGGCGCTCGGGGCACCGAGGTGGGCAGCAGCCCTGGGAGGAGGGCCTGCCCCGTCTCTCCTCCTCCAGTGGGACGAGCGGTTAGTAGAGGGAGGTTGCTCCCTCTCTACCCCTCCCACGCTGCCTCCCTGGGTCTCGGCACAGACCCCACACAGGACGTGGCTGTGTGTGCTGAGGGGGACCCGGTGAAGAACCCAGCATCCAGGGTGTGTGCTGGGACCGTTCCGTAGGAAGTCTGACTCTCATAGGGATCATCTTTTATCCAAATGTGTGGAACAGAGGAGCAGGTGAGACCTCAGGACAGTCAGCGGTGACCGGAGCAGGTCTCGTCAGCACCCTCACACCAACAGTCCGGGCGCCCTTCATGCCTGAAGTGGCAGAAAGCACTGGAAACGTGCGCAGACACGGCCCTCTCCCGACAGCCAGCCCTCGCAGGGCCGAACCTGGACGGCATTCCCGGTGTTGGCTTCGGTGTTCAGTCGCAACGCCCTTCACTCTTCTGTCGACTCTATGTGCTCAGTCAAAACTAACCAACCAGAATAATGGGGAAGGGAACAGTACCATAGCTGTGAAGCATCCAGCCTGTAGGAGGAGCTCAGCCTTTCAGGATGTGTGTTCCTGGCTTGCTCGAGGAGATGCTCTGTGTCCAGTACAAGCGGCCAACAGGACCACCCAGCTCCCGCTGCTCTCGACCAAGTGCCTGACCTCCGAGCCCCTCACACAGGCTCCCAGGGGCCCATCACCACAAGCGGGCTTTGTGGAGACTATTCCAAACAGCAGCTGAGTAGAAGGCGGACGTACTGGAGAACATGCAGAAAACACCCAGGAGATTGGTCGTAGCTGGGATGAAGTGGCTGTTGCCCCTTTTCCTCAGACCAGTGGAGAGGCTGCAGGGCGTGTGGAGAGAGGCCCGTGTGGGCGATCAGTCCGCTCTCCACTCGATTCTCAGGGAGGCAGGGTGCAATCTCCGTAGCTGTGCGAGTTTCTTTCCCCAGAAGGCTCCCTGGGGGGAGGCTGGTGCGGAGGGGGAGGTGGCACAGTAGGGGCAGAGGTGCCCAGGTCCGAGCAGACGAGGGCAGATGGGAACCACGCTGAACCGTGGCTGGAGATCGGGTGCAGGAGCAGCTCGGCTGTGGCTGCTGCGCTGGGCGTCTGAGCCCCCACTGGCTCTGGCATGAGACAGGGGAAAGCAGGCAGCGTAAGGAGCTCCAGCTTCAGGGCCACGTTCAAAACGGAGACCGCAGTGAGGATGTGGTCCATAACACACCGGGAGACCCTCTGCTTCGCGAACAAAGGGAGCATCGAGCTGAGCCGATCCGGGCATGTGCTCTGCGTTTTGAAGTGTGAGAGGGTTTCTGCTGGATCGTTTGAGTGTTCTCATTGGCTTTCACCCCGTGATTCTCCTGAAGAAGCTTGGTGTGTGATGTGTGTGTGCGTGTCTGTGTGTCCCAGTGAGTGGATGCCATTAACCCATAGGGCTATGCAACAAAAGACACACGTTTAACAGAGATAAAACACACAAGACCGCCACCTGTTCTAGGGTTTCAGCATGATTGTGACCAAACCATTTTTTAGAATTTCCTTACTCGAAGGCACAACACTCTGAAACTTTAAGATAACAGAGTATTTTACTCCACTGGAATACAGCGAAAGCCAGAATCGCCGACTGTGCATGTGGTCACTGGCTCCGGTTGCAAAGCGGAAGGATGTGCATCTTGGTACTGATGCTCCGTCTCTGGTCCCCCAGCCCATGTTATTTTGAATGTATTCATTCTGTGCTGAACCATAGCTGCTTCCCCAGGCCATACTGGGCAGAGAATCCACTTTGCTAGTCCCACACAGCTTTGCTGGTCTGTCTGGACCCTTCCAGACCATGGAAGTGGTAAGATTACAGCGAGTGCGGGGGACACTGTGTCTTGTTTTCCCAACTCTGTGTTTTGTTTCTGTGCTGTCTCTTCTCAGCTATCACATTCCCCTCAAAGTCTCATAGCGAGTTGCCAAATCTGAAATGCATCCGCCAGTTGTCTGCACCTGGAACCAGTCAAGCAGTGGCTGTAGTTTGAACCAGTTATGTGTGCACGTAAAATATAGACATATATACATATATTCCAGTATGTGCATGAAATGGATATCTTCGTACTTTTTGATACAATGTATTCCTTTGTTAATTTTTAATTATATTTGATATAAATCAAAGGTTTGTTGCAAAACTTTATATTTAAGAACAGTGTTAAAAAAAAAGAGAATTCCCGACCATGCAACACAGCTGGGACTCACTTTTAAAAAAACTCTGTGACCGACTAGTTTGCTGCCTGAGGAATATTTATCAGCCACACTTTGGATTCTGCTGTTGTTTCTACAATGACATTTTGTATGAAGCAAAGTCCTTGGATTAAAATAAAACTTAGCAAAAAATGAAAAACAAAACCCCACCATGCTGCTGGATGATGTATGCAGGGGCTGTGGAGGCAGACACACGAGCTGTCCCTGTGGGCATGTGGCTGAGTGCGCAGCGAGCAGAGCTCAGAAGAGGCTGAAACCTCTTCAGCTTGCTCTGGGCCTGGTTAAGATGCAAGGGTTAGCTCAGCTTCGGGGTGGGGATCAAGGTAGGCCTGTGGCTGGGAGAGCCAGGGTTAGGCCTTAGAGGGGATGTGGTTATCTTTTAGGGTTAGGAATATAGTGGTGTGTAGGTTCAGGTTGGGGATGAGCAGGCATTGGCTGAGGTTTGGGGTTAGGGTTAGCTACATTAGTGGTTAGAGGTCAGAGTGACAGTGTTAGATTTGAGTTAGGTTTGAGAGAGTTAGGGTTAAGAGTTAGGGTTTAGGGTTAGGTATAGGCAAAGGGTTTGTCCATATGACCACTAACAATATAGGGTTATGTGGGTGTAAAAATTAAGATTTTGTTCAGTTTAGAGTTCATTTAGAAAAGACATACATGAGCAGTGTTAGGTTCACAGAAAAATAAACATTAAGGTTCTGATTATGCTGGGAAAAGGGATTGGAGCAGGGTTCAGATTTTTAGCCTGTTCTGATATGGGCCTGTGTTTAGAGTCAAGGGCGGTGTAGGACAATGGTCAGGTCCGAGGTTAGGGTTAGGGATAGTGTAAGGTTCAGAGATTCAGGCTCAGTGCTCAAGGTTAGAAGGTAGGGTCAGGATCAGGGTTTGGAGGTCAGGGACAGAATTAGAGGGAACAGTAAGAGGAGGAGGTTTTGGGGAGCCAGAGTGGAAGGATGTATGTTAGAGGTCAGGGGTTAGGGTAGATGGTCTGAGTCAGGGTCAGGGTCAGGGTTAGGGTTAGGGTCAGGTTAGGTTAGATGGTCTGAGTCAGGGTCAGGGTTGGGGTCAGGGTTGGGGTTAGGTTTAGGGTTAGATGGTCTGAGTCAGGGTCAGGGTTGGGGTTTTCGGGGTTCAGTCCAGTATCTTGGGGTAAGGGATTAAGGAGTATTAGGGTTTAGGTGTAGAGGTAGGAGGGTGGGTTTAGAGGGTTAGTGTTAGGGTTAATGGTCGAGATGTGGGTGTTTGAGTTGCTGTAACAATGTTGGGGTTAGGCATAACTGGCCCAGGCCCCCTTTCCCTCTCCTCCATAACTCTGAGGCCTCTGGGATGAACAGGACTTTCCCTGGGTTGCTTGTGGAGGTGGGGTTGACCTGGAGCGCTGGTCGTCTACTTCTGAGTCCTGAAATCTGGGGCAGAAGAATGAAATGTCTGTTCTGGTCGCCGACAGTGTCAAGTCCAGCTCAGCCTGGGTCAGCGGCTGTTAGGGCCTCAGCAGGTTGGTATTGTCCACAGGGTTTCCTCCCACCGTGTGGCCTGGGGAGGGCGGTGCCTGCCGCACTCGGGCTGGACAGCACCAGGCCCAGCGCGGCCCGGCCGAGGGCACTCCGTGGTCACGTGGGAGCTCACACAGAACTCGCTGCAGTGACTGAGCAGCCCTCAGGTGCCGCCTCCCGAGTGCTGGCGGGGCCCTTCTGAGGCCCCAGGCGTCCCGTGCCCCATTGGAGTGGGCGTCAGTGGACGTCAAGTCTCAGGGCAGCCTTGACCTCTGACCGTTCAGTCAACTGTGGCCTGCCTGCTCAGGTGATCCTGGTCCCTGTCAAGCCTTTGTAGCCAGTTACCGAGCTGACCGTGCTTCTGGGCCATTGAACAGCTACCTGGGCAGTGTGGACAAGCCGTCGGGATGTTTCAGTGTCCAACATCCATGTGGCTGAGAAAAGGGTCTCCCTCTCACAGCCTTGTAGCCTGCCAAGAGAGGCAATAGCACTCTAAACATTTGTGTGTCCTCGTTCACAACAACCGTCCAGCAGACCATGGCCCTGCAATCCTTTGGCCTGCCAGGTGTCACAGATTTTGATACTCATACTCATCACGACTCAAAGATATGGGGGCAGCTGTGCCTCCTCAGGGGAGGTTCTCGCTGAGGCTGCCTGGTCTCGGGGAACCACCTGCACCCATGTGGGCTCCGAGAGCTGCCAGTCCTGGATTCCGTGATATGGAGCAACCCTTGAGCCTCCGACTGCTTCACTGAGCAAGGAGTCTCTGCTCTTTGTAAGAGAGGGAGGAGACTGGATGAAGGCGCAGCATTGCTTGTGGGGGCTGGGTGGGCGATGCGGCCGGGGGCAGGTGTGGCTCCCAGGCGCCCACCAAAAGGGACGTGAGAGAGGCCTGTGCCTTTTGCAAGTGGAGGGCTTCTTGCTGTCATGGAAGGGCCGACCACAAGGGCACTGGACGGGTGGCCGCAGCTCTGGACCCTCAGTCAGCCCTCCTCCCGTGGCCCTCGCGTCCCACTGCTGCTCCAGGGCTGTCAGTGATGTGGAGGCTGCTGCTTTCCTTGAGCCAGCGTGTTCCTGAGTCAAAGCCCGGAGCCTCAGCTCTCCCTAGGGAACTTCTCACCTGCTTCTACTATGAGTGTTTTCAGAGAGCTGACCCCACGTTCCACCCACCTTGAAGATGGCCATATAATCCACATTTAGACAATCCTAGGTTCCATCCTCTGGGTGCTCTGATGGGTTCAAAGATGATAATATGACCCAAGTTAGACCAATGGCATTCAAAGCCATAGCTGTCCACGGAGCACAAGGGCAGGAGAAACCTTTTCTAGTAGCATGGACGGTGAGTGGTGTCAGCCTGGAGTTGCTGGAGGCCCCAGAGACAGTGAGTGAAAGCGTGCCTGTGAATGGGGCCCCCCAGAGTCATCTAGCAGGACAAAGGGTTGGAGAGACAGCAGGTCACGCTGTGAGAGTGTGAGTGTCTTGACCTGCCAGGTCTCAGCCCGCTCTTAAACTTGCCACTTAAAAATACGACTTTAAGCTTTTAAAATTAAAAAAATAATAATAATAAAAAAATAAAAAAAAATTGTAAAAAAAAGAACCCCCCCCCCAATACTACTTTATTTCTACCATTTAAAATATATTTAATTGTTTTACTTCGGAAGCATGTCCAGTCCCTAGGGATCAGAAAAGTCCTCGCTGACTCACAGGAATCCGTACTCTCTGAGTCTCCCTCCGCATGGTGTCTGCACTGGGTGGGGGCACATCTGGGGGGGGGTGCAGACACTGGGTGGGCTGAGATCTCAGGGGGCCTGCCAGACACCTGCTGTTTGGAGGTGTTCTGCCCCTTCCCTGTCCCAGGAGCATAAAATCCCAGAATAATGAGAGGAGAACCAGTGGGGGGTTAGTTGGTCTGTGTCTCCTGTATTTTAGAGCTCATCATGTCAGTGTGTGTTTTCACTGGCAAATCACTCATTTCCTCTCGGTTGCCATTGTGAGACCATAGGTTTCTCTTGTTTGATTTTTATTTTCTCCTCTTTTTAATTTTTTTAATCTAATTCTTACAACTAATGAACAAATAGTGATACCTTACTATGGGCATCCCTAGTGGCTCAGACGGTAAAGAATCCGCCTGCAATGCAGATGTGAGTTTGATCCCTGGGTAGGGATGATCTCCTGGAGAAGGGAATGGCAACCCACTCCAGTATTCTTGCCTGGAGAATTCCATGGACAGAGGAGCCTGGTGGGGGTCGCAAAGAGTTGAACACGACTGTGACCCACACTTTCATTCAAGCTTTTTCTGTCCCAGGCTTCCATCCATGGTACCACATGATATGTAGTCATCAGGACTCTCTAACTTTCCTTGTCCTTGACAGTTTCTTAGACTTTCCTTTTTCAGTGCCCTTCATAGGAGAAAGTCACTATGTGGAGCCCACACTTCAGGAGAGGGCTTGTAGCTCCACTCCCTTGATGGATGGCTGAATGTGTCTATCATGTATTTAAAATCCTCCTGCATATGAGATTTCTATCTATCTATTTATTTTAGAAATAGAAAAGCGAAAAATATTTTGCTACAACATGAGGTTTACAGAAGTTTCCAAATAGGCCATGAAAATGGTCACAAGCTTTTTCTTGGAGGGAGGCCCTACGCTTGGCAGCAGGGTCACAATGGCTTTGACGTTTGTGTTCCCATTTTGGTTCAAACAATCAAACTTGTCCGCCTATGACATCAAAATGAAGCTAGAGAGCGTATTCTAAAGAACTGGTTAGCTGCTTTTAACAAATGAACCTCGAGCACCATAAAAATGTGGAAAGGAGCCCGTAAAATGGAAATAAAATGACCTTCCCCTTGACAAAAAAAAAGACACTAAAGTAAAGACAGCACGCACACTGCTGCAGCTGACCCTGACAGCTATGTCACTTGCAGCGCGTGCGTGTGAAGTCGCTTCAGCTGTGTCCAGCCCTTTGCAACCCTATGCACTATAGCCCACCAAGTTCCTCTGTCTATGGGATTCTCCAGGCAAGAAAATTGGAGTGGGTTGCCATGCCCTCCTCCAGGGATCTTCCAAACCCAGGAATCAAACTCTAGGCTCTTAAGTCTCTTGCATTCGCAGGTGGGTCATTTATGACTAGCACCAGCTGGGAAGCCCAGTTCATTTCCAGTGCTTTGTACTTACACTATGACAGGGGAAATGAATAGAAGCAGAGAGGGGCCACTGCTTTTAAATGTTTTGCAACAATCCATATGATACCTCTAGGCTCTATTCATGCTTTACAACCGTGTGTCAGGACAAGACATAGATTTGCTGATGTACATTTAATCACCAAAAGACTGAGGATGTCTAGGTTTTTATTCTGTAATGCTTCTGTGTTCATTAAATGCCAAAAAAAAAAAAAAAAAAGAAATCTTGGCACAACAGGAGAAGTGAGGCACTTGATGATCGGGTCAGTTTAAACACTGTTCACGGCGTATAGTCCAGTCTGTGCTCAGCTGTCTGTGCGGCTTGGGCTCCGTTGGTCTCCCACTGCCCTGCTCCATCTTCACTAATGGATCACTGCACTGGGAGCGCTTAACAAAGCCTGGAGCAACAGCAGAACTGTGTGGAGCTGCAGTGCTGGGGGCCACTTGTCTCTCCGAATATCTGAACAGATTCTTCCCAACGTGTCTACACTAGGGTGATAATTTTGGGTCATGGAATCTACTTTAAGCGCTGCCATTGGGTATTTTTCTGGAAGGAATAATTCAACTTTAAAAGTCCCTTCCTCAGGGGGATTCCTGAGGGTCAGCAATGACTCCATGAAAATAATGGGCATTGCTTTCATGTAGTTCTGCCAGCAAAGGCTGGGATTCCTGATAATCCTGCAGGGCAGCCCAGCCATTTAGTCAGATCCCTGGCTTGGCCTCTGGTCTCATCTCCTGAGATTTCAATTTAATCCCATCAACTCTCTGGAATTTTCCTGAATAAAAGGGTTCTATCCAATCTCATTGATAAAATACCTGTGCAGCCATTAATTTTTACTAGTGTGGATACTTGGATAGTTAGGTTAAGCCTTTGGTTATAATCCAGCACTATCGTATTTGGTTGCTTAATTTATTATGTTTTGGGTGTTGATATTTCTTTTCCTTTGGCTCCTGTTTCCTTTGACATCATTCCATATGTGAGCGCTTTTTCCTGCCTGTTTTGACTACTTAGGTTTCATTTCTATGAGACCTCTGTGTGCAGGAATTGCATTTGTTTCTGTTACCTCTTTTGATCTGTCTTGTGTCAGTTTTTATTATTGGCCCAGCCACAAGATTTCAAGATAAACAAAGCACAAGAGTCCTAATAGGTGCACAGGGGTATCTCCTTGTATTAATTTGTAATTGCCTACTTGTGTATGCTGTTCAGTATATTTTTGTATACTACGTGTATATCTTTGGCCAGGTGTTTGTTCATATCTCTGCCTGTTTTTAATGGGGTTGTTTGTGTTAGAGTTCTTTGCATATTTGAGGCAGAGTCTTTATTAGCTGTGTGTTTGCAGAATTTTTTTCTTCCACTTTGTGGCTTGTAATTTGATTTTCTGAATATGGCTTTTCACAGAGTAGAAATCTTAAATTTTATAAAGTCCATGCAATTCTTTGCTCTTTATTTGTGGATTGTCTTTTTGTGTTGTGTTAAAACTCAACGCTCATGATCTGTATGACAAAATCTATAAATTTGAATAGTTTTGCATTTAAAATTTGTCTATAAAAATTTTTGAGTAAGTTGGTTTAAGTTTTAAAGTTTGCATCGACAGTAATTTCATTCTGTACAGTTTCCAGCTAAGTGTTGTTGGTGTTCAGTTGCTCATTTATAGCCAGCTCCTTGCAATTCCGTGGACGGATGCATGCCAGGCATCCCTGTCTTTCACATTCTCATGGAATTTGCTCAAACTTGTGTCCATTGAGTCAGTGTTGCCATGCAACCATCTCATCCTCTGTTGCACCTTTCTCTTCAGCATTCTTTATGGTCTGACTCACATCTGGA